>NC_143055.1:97382500-107382500 GCF_052426305.1 Pelodiscus sinensis
CATCCTCTTGTACATGTAGTTGGGATTATTATTTCCAATGTGCATTACTTTACATTTATCAGTATTAAATTTAATTTGCCATTTTGTTGCCTAACCACTTAGATTGGTGAGTGTGTTGTTTTTGTTTTGTTTGTTTGTTTGTTTTGCAGCTGTTCGCAGTCTGCTTTGGTCTTAATTACTTTGAGCAGTTTAATATCATCTGCAAGTTTTGCCACCTCGCTGTTTACCCCTTTCTTCACATGATTTATAAATAGGTTGAATTGGATTGGTTCCAGTACAGACACTTGCAGGACACCACTAGTTGCCTCTCTTCATTCTGAAAACTTACCATTTATTACTCCTGTTTATTTCCTGTCTTTTAAACAGTTATAAGTCCATGAGGGGACTTTCCTTCTTATCGCATGACAACTTACTTTGTTTAAGAGCCTTTGGTGAGGGACCCTTGTTAAAGGCTTTCTGGAAATCTAAGTACACTATATTCACTGGATCCCCCTTGTGCACATGTTTTTGATCCCCTCAAAGGACTCTACTAGATTAGTAAAGCATGATTTCCCTTTTCAGAAACCATGTTGACTTCCCCCAACAAATTATATTCATTGTCTGACAATTTTATTCTTTACTATAGTTTCAACTAATTTGCCTGGTACTGACATTAGACTTAGCAGTCTATATTTGCCAGGATCACTTCTAACGCCCTTTTTAAATATTGGCATCACATTAGCTATCTTCCAGTCATTAGGTACAGAAGCTCATGTAAAGGATTTAAAGGTGACTTGTTACTGTTAAGTTTATCAATTTGTTCCAAAACCTCTTCTAATGACACCTCAATCAGGGACAATTCCTCAGATTTGTCACCTAAAAAGAATGACTCGGGCTTGGGAATCTCTCTAATATCCTCAGCCATGAAGACCAAAGCAAAGAATTTGTTTAATTT
The DNA here is from genome assembly GCF_052426305.1 of Pelodiscus sinensis. Taxonomy (NCBI): domain Eukaryota; kingdom Metazoa; phylum Chordata; order Testudines; family Trionychidae; genus Pelodiscus; species Pelodiscus sinensis. The sequence goes on from NC_143055.1 coordinate 97,383,435, forward strand.
CGCTACAATGACCTTATTGTGTTTGAGTGGTGCTTTAGCCACACCCCTGGTTGTTGAGTGGTGCTTTAACAACCACACCCCTGGTTGTTGAGTGGTGCTTTAACAACCACACCCCTGGTTGTTTAGCAGGCTTCCTGCTTCTGATGTACTTAAAAAACATTTTGCTATTACTTTTTGAGTTTTGGCTAGTTGTTCTTCAAACTCCTCTTTGGCTTTTCTTATTATATTGTTACACTTAGTTTGGCAGAGTTAATGCCCCTATTTTCTTTACTAGGATTTAATTCCTGATCTGATGAGAGCTGGCACATCCAAGGATATCTTCCTGTAGATAGGGATGGAACAGAGGTAGAAATGAATTCATTGTGGTGTCTAGGCATCCACAGATACTTGTCTGTAAGGGCACCCTGAAATGATGCACTCTTGTTCTTACAAATTTTAGAAGCTCATAATAGTTCTCACTGTTACTAACTAGCTCAGTAGAGAATGAATTTAATTTCCCCTTTGGACTTTTGCTCTTTCACATGAAAATGTTTATCTAATTAGACATCTCTGAAAATAAAAGTATAAAAATACCTTACCATGACAAACGCACAAATGCATGTAGGGAAGCATGTATTCTGAGGAAATAATAGTGCTACATCTCATAACTGTATTTTCCCATTGTAGAGTACAGGTGTGGTTTATAAATAAATGTAGTTTGTTGCAGTGTGGTTGCATCCCTGATCCAAAGATAACTTTGTTATATCTTCCACTACTTTACTAGCATGTACAAATAATATACCAGATGCCCTTTCACATGGAGGGCAAATAAATGCAGAAACCAAGAGATACAGGGAAATAATTGTCCATGATTGTTATAGAAACAGGGTAATAAAAAATTGTTTTGGAAACACACATTTACATCAGTTCATTTAATTCACCTACTCAGTCATCTCAAATGCCAAGTCCTCCATTTCAGAGATGTCAGTGCTTGGTCAAGCCTTCCTTCAAGCCCTTTCACAGTTCAGATGGCAGGCTGGAGAGTGTAAATTAACTTTCTTTTCAGCTTTGTAAATCAACTCACTGTTCACTTTAGAAACGGCATTGTACATGGCCCTTTTTTTTCTAATTTATTTGAAAAGGGCTTTTAGGAACTGATTTACAGCAGCAGCATTTTAGATTGCTGATTTTTTTTTAACCCTCTTTCTCCTAAAATAGCAAATTCTGAGAAAAGCACGATAAGGACAAGCAGTTCATGATAGTGACCCGCATCTGTGTTTTTCTCCAAGGGTGTGTCTACTCTACACTTTGAGCTATGCATAGCTTATTTCAAGTCCATTTCGAAATCACTTATTTTGCAATTTGGTGCTATCTATGCAGCACCTATTTCAAAATAAACCACAATTCTGAAACGTCCCTTAATCCTCATGGAATGAGGTTTACAGGAACATTGGAATAACGATCCCATTATATTTTCAAAATAACGGGCTTGCTTAAAAGATGTGGAATAGCAGTTTCAGGATAGTGGAAGTATCCTGAAATAGCTCTGCTATCTAGACCTACCCCAACTGAGCACCAGACACACAATTACAGCAAAGGTTTTATTTCTACTCCATACCTATTAGCCTGCTTCAAATACAGTAAAAAGTCAAGTAGGAAAAATACCAAGATGGAAAGGTTCCTTATAATATTTTAATGGCCTTTGAAAGTTCTTGCTATTATCTAAAGCACCTCAGACATACCAGCCACCTGGTTTATCATATTTTCTTTTGGTCTTCCTAGGTTTCTCCCAACCTTTCTAGGGGGAGCTCCTGATCATTCTGCTATGGGTAGGATGCATGCTTGCAGTGGCCTCTCCATCTACACTGGCGTCTACCTAAGGCTAGATGCAAAGCACATGTAAATCAGCATAACTCCACAGAGGTCTCTGGCCTGCTGTTAAATTGTAAAATGCATAGCTTCAAGTGAATTGAAAAAAAAACAACAACATTATTTCCTACTCCTGTAAAAATGTACTGTAAGTAAAATTAGCATGCACAACAGTAGCATACTGTTATGTAGTAGTTTTCCTGATGCATTTAAATCCTGTCCTTTATTGAGCCAACCCTTAGTTAGATAAGTAATATGAAACTGTACCTCCTCCCCCGTGTGTGTATACTTACCTATTTCTATCTTGTAGAGCTGGAAGGGACCTTGAAAGGTCATCAAGTCCAGTCCCCTGCCTTCAAAGGAGGGCCAAGTACCATCCCTGACAGATTTGCCCCAGATCCCTAAATGGCCCCTTTAACGATTGAACTCAGAGTTTAGCAGGCCAATGCTCAAACCACTGAGCTATCCCTCTCCCACACACATAGCTAAAGAGAGAGATTTTTTTTGTGGTAAGGACAAGCAAAATGAAACCAACATATATCATCATATACTGTGTGAGCTAAAATGAGGATTTGACCACAGGTCCCCCAGTATAAAAAGCTGAATTTTCAATATCCCATCGCAGCATTTACTCTTTACATTACTATATGTAAAAGCACTTTACAAACCTATTGAAGAAGTTTTAGAGAATAAACTAAACTATAAACATTAGATACACAACAGAAAAGGGAGAATTCAGAAGGAATTAAATTGATTAGAAAGGCCACAGAATTGAAAAAGTGTTGGCAGGTGTTTTTTTGTTTGTTTGTTTGTTTGTTTGTTTGTCTTTTGAGTGTTGAGCACCAACAGAAGACAAATAGCCACCAAATAGAGTAAATCAAGAACAGCACACACAAAGAAATTTTTTTTAAAAAACAACAAATAATTCTGCAGCACCTTAGAGACTAACAAAAAATGTATATGGTATCATGATCTTTCATGGGCACCATCAATAAGTTATCAGAGCTGAAATGTAAATAATCTATGAAAAGTGCAATGTTTTATCATCTCTGAGAAAATAGTGCAACACTCCAGAACAGGCAGGCAAATATGAAAAACATTTAGAGATAAACTTTCCTGACCTTGGGTTGGTAGGAGTCAGGAATTCCTGAAGTGATTCTGTAATTCAGATTGCATTAGTACTAGCAGAAAATGAAACCTCTGGACTTGTCAGGCCGTCAGCTCACAGATGTTATTATCAGAATTTAGAAGTACTCATACTCCTCCTTATCACTGAAGCTCCAGGAGCTCTGGAAGGAGATAAACATATTTTGTACATGTTTCTTGCATGCTGAAATTAAAGCTAATGCAACAATATAAACATATCATGAGACCTGGAAGACAAACAAGTAGAGCAGTGTAGTCATATTTTCTCTGAAAGCATCTTGGACTGTTGAGATGTCTCATTGACATGTAGCACTGCATGTGCTTCCTAAGCACAATCTCAGTTCAAAACTCAAGGCATTAGGCTCCAACCATGAAGCACAAACAGTGACTTTTTGCATTAATATTTTGTCCTTGAAGTCTCTTTGGGGAATATTCCCCTTGGGAGGATGATATCCCCGAGGATCTTTAATATGGAATGTTAACACTGGTGACTGAGGTGCTTCTGTACAGGACTCTGGCTGTTACTAAAACCTACTGACATTTGTCCTTCCAGATTCATGAAGATATATACCAGATGAATTCAGGTTGAAATGTTGCTGTTTCCACTATTGTAGTTCTGTTTGTAGACTAAACGATGACATTTCATGCCATTGTCTCGTTTGCCAGTTTGCTACTGAACAATAGTTTTTTATTTGCAAAGTTTGCCATCCTATTTACTGGAAGTTACACTGAGCAAGGGAAAAGAGGGCAAATGCTAGTATTAAAGTATTCTCTTCAGGTAACCAGGGTTTAGTGAATGAACTAGAGCCAAGCCCAAACTAGACCTTTTCAAGATTTGAAATAATTAATTAGGTTTCATTTTGGCAACTATTTGCACTTTCAATTTCCTGTAGTAATGGCAATTGAACTGACAAGCTTCTACGAGAAAGGATGTTATTGCAATACATCTTACCAGGCCAGAAGAAGAAAGCACCAGAAGAGATTATTCTAGTAAGACTGACAGCCCAACTTCGTTGACTCAGGAGGTTTGGATAAACATTGAATAAGTATTGGACCCTTCAAACCTTTGGAGCTGACTGACTTAGTTACCTTTGAAGATTCAGGTCAGATGCAGAGGTCTTCTATTCCCAATGTTCTCATTGAAATTCATGGCTCTGAACATATTTTATAAATGAGAGTTCTTTAAGAGAAATTGCACAGGTGGCACTTTGGTAATAGAGGTCACAAAAGGGCATATCTTCTACCTCTTGCTTTTTTCACCACACTTGTTCACTGCTCCCTTTGGGATCCCTATTGAAATATCTAACTCTAGATTTAGTAATAATTGCCTTATTAGCATCCTATAATCCAGCACATTAATACTGTGCTGCACTTCAGTAGTGTGTCCTGTCATACAATTCATAGCTTACATAGGAAGGCTAAGTTTGTTTCTTTTTCCTACATAATAGCAGCAAGCTGCACCATAAAAGTCTGCAAACCAGCAGAGAAAATGGCAAGGAAAAGCACATTTTGCAGGTAGATTTTGAAATGGTAGGCACACAAAGTGTACTTTGAGTATACAGAGTGGTTCATGTGCATCCTTACCATTACACAAATGCAACCACCGAATGGGATAGGCAAGAAATGTAAATCTGTCCCGTGATGAGCATAAAAAATTAACTGAAATGTTAGGGAAGCAAAATGAAATAACTGAACTCTCCTCCACACTTCATTCTTTTATCCCACTCTACCACTATAAAGCCTGCCCTATTAACGCTGGATCACTCTCAGTATACCCTGCCTCTGGGTCTTAGAATGTAGTGTGCCTCTGACTTGTATATAAATCACAAAGGGCACATCTACACAGCAGGGCTAACGCCAAAATAAGCTACTTAACTTAAGCTACATCAATTGCATAACTTGAGTCAAAACAGCTTATTTCGGCTTTTGGCGTTATTTACACATCAGGAAGTCCGAGAAATAGCACTCTTTCTCCAACTTCCCTTATTCCTCGTACAATGAGGGTTACAGGAATCAGAGTAAGAAGTCCTCCAGCTTAAAATTATTTTAACATTGTCGAAATAATTGCTTGTAGTATAGATGCTGACTATGTTATTTTGGAATAATGTCAGTTATTCCGAAATAACACTGCTGTGTAGGCATACCCATATTGTTCTTCTTCTTCTCCAAATCTTTCTGCTTTTCTATCTGTCCTTTTGATTATGATCTCCTCATAGCAGGGAAAAGCAACTACCGCATAGTAAGCCTACTGTAAATAAATAACAACTGAGGTACAAGTGACCATTGCAAATAACTGGGGATAATAGACAAGCATTTTTAACAAAGTACATTGGAAAAATATACTTCACTATTGTAAAAATAATATTCTGAAAAGTACATGTTATACTACTAAACCGTGATGTGGATGGCCATCTTTACAAGTAGCAGGTTAGTTCAGTCTCCACCTCCTCTCAACTACCTCCACTCAACTGTTCACCTTTCAAAAAAGACCACCAGGGCTACGTCTGGACTGCCTCTCTCTGTCGACAGAAAGATGTAGATTAGGCACTTCAAAATTGCTAATGAAGCAGGGATTTAAATATCCCACACTTCATTAGCATCAACATGGCCACCGCTTTTTTTCTAAATGGAGTTTTTTTGAAAAAAAAATAATGGTAGTCTAGACACGGATCTGTTGAAAATAAACCCTTTTTCGATAGATCCTCTAAACCTCATTTTTTGAGGAATAAAGGATCTATTGAAAAGAGTTTATTTTTGACAGATCTGCTTCTAGACTGCTGTTTTTTTCAAAAAACCTCTATTTTGAAAAAAAGTTGCAGCCATGTTTATGCTAATGAAGTGCGAGATATTTAAATCCCTGCTTCATTAGCAATTTCGATGTGCCTAATCTACATCTCTCTGTCGACAGTGGGATGCAGTCTAGACATAGCCCAAGGCCTAGTTCCACAAAGGTATTTAGGAGCCTAACTTGCCATGAAAACCCATTACTAACCACTGTTGATGAATTGTAAAACAAAACTATACAGAGAACACTCTTCATGATATCATCCTTATTAGTCAACCTCCTGGCTTAAAAGACCAACTCAAAGTATGTATTGTTCTTTAAGGGCTCCAAAATGGCTTTGATACAAGGGTAGATTGCCTCAATTAAGGAACCAGTAGGCTCTTAAGACAAATTTCATTGTAAGTTCTTTGTCACCTTTTTATGTCTAGTGAACTCAAGTGAACAATTTCAGTCAGTTTAAACAGCTGAATCAGGACATATAAAACTATATTGATTTAGTTGGCACACCTGCTGATCTTAGCTCTGCACACCTAAAGAGCACCAGCAGAGCACAGGGTATGTGAGCTCAGCTAGGAATAGCAGAAAACTGCCAGCCACAGAAAAATCCTATCCCCTAAACAGCCTATGAAATCCTTCCTTTGTGCATTTTGCAGACACGTTATCATTCTCAATAGCAAAAGCTAAGCCTAAGGTTTTTTTCCCTTAGTAAACTGAAATGCTGTAAACATCAAAATTCATTGACCTGTACTTGCCATTTGTTAAGCTGGGAAGGCAGGGAAGGGAACAGTAGCCTACAGATGACAGCAGAGTTTGCCTCTCCACATCAGTTGTGCTCCAGGGGGTTGGAGAAGGTAATTCACAACAACACACAGGAGTCCAGAGGTAATTTCTAAAAGAGATGTCCTCGGGGAAAAATTGTATTACCTGAATTATTTCCACAGCATCCTTCCCATTTCTGTTTTTACCCAGCACTCATCCCTGATATGAAAGCAAATGTTTTGCTCTATTTTCTCTATACTATAAACACAAACAAAGATGATATTACTGCTCTCCAAACTCTGAAAATTCAGTTCTATCAAATCAGCTGTATAGAATAAGAAGTAGTTCTTGTTGTGGCAAACAGATCCCTTAGTGAACAGCACTGTATATTCATACTTTCCTTTCTGTCTTGCAGACTCCTAAAGCATGTCTGCTAGTCTGACCAAAGCCAAGACCTGTTTTTTCTGGCTTTGCTCCTGTTCATAATGCTCTTGATCTTGTAAAGAGTTGAACCTGGTAAGATGGAGCATCTCAAGAATGAAATATTTCAGGGGAACCATTCAGCCACCCCGCCCCTCAAATCTATTGATTTGTTTAGATTCTTAGATTTAGATAAATCCTGCCTCAGAGTAGCAAAATGAAAGTGATTGTCAAATCAGAAAGGAGTCATCTTTTAATAGTAATTTAGTGGACAGCACTTACTTTATATAACATACAGGGAATATGTCAACCTTACACAGGGTATGTCTACACTACAGTGCTAATTCGAACTAACTTAGTTCGAATTAGTTAATTCGAACTAAGGTAATTCGAACTAATGCATCCAGACTAAAAAACTAGTTCGAATTAGCGTTTTGCTAATTCGAACTAGCATGTCCACATTGAGTGGACCCTGAACTGGGGTTAAGGATGGCCAGAAGCAGTGCCGGCAGGGCATCAGAGCAGGACTTAGAGCGTGGAGCTGCTGTCTCAGGCTAGCCGAGGGCTGTGCTTAAAGGGACCCGACCCCCACCCCGGACAGACAGTTCTCAGGGGTTCCCCGCTTGCAAAGCAGTCCTGGCTTGGATTGCCCGGAGTACCCACACTGGGCACATCACACCACTCGGCCATCAGACCGACTGCACTTGCCACAGGCTGCCATCTGGGGAGAGGGGACAATTGGGGGGCTGCAGGAAAGCTTCCACCCCCAGAAGCCTGCAGAGCCAGCCCAGTCCTCCCCATCGGGGGCTCATACCCCATTCCTTCCTCACCTCCTTCCACTTACCCCTGCCTAGCCCCCCTTCCTGATGTACAAAATAAAGAAAATGTGTGGTCAAAAATAGAATCTCTCTTTATTGAACAAAACTCAGGGAGACTGGGAAAAGGAGGTGGGAGAGGGGAAGAGAGAGGGTGGGAGAGGGGAGGGCAACTAAAATGATCAGAGGTTTGGAAGAGGTCCCATATGAAGAGAGGCTAAAGAGACTGGGACTTCTCAGCTTAGAAAAGTGGAGACTGAGGGGGGATAAGATAGAGCTCTCTAAAAGCAGGAGTTGGGTGGAGAGGGTGCATACAGAAAAGTTCTTCATTAGTTCCCATAAAGAAGGACTAGAGGGCACCAAAGGAAAGGAATAGTTAGCAGGCTTCAAACTAGTAACAGAAAGTTGTTCTTCACAAAGCAAAGAGTCAACCTGTGGAACTCCTTGCTGCAGGAGGCTGTGAAGGTTAGAACTAGAACAGATTTTAAAGGGAAGTGAGATTAAGTCATGGAGGCTGGGTCCATGGAGTGATATTAGCCAGGGGGTAGGAGTGGTGTTCCTGCCCAAGGTTTGTGGAAGGCTGGAGAGGGATGGCACGAGACAAATGGCTTGGTCACTGTCTTTGGTCCATCCCCTCCAAGGTCCCTAGGGTTGGCCGCTGTCGGCAGACAGGCTACTGGGCTAGATGGACCTTTGGTCTGACCCAGTACGGCCATTGTAAGCTCAGGGCTCAAGGTCGGGGGTCTCAGTGGACCCCCTTGATTCTCTTGCACACCTGCTCCTGGGTGGCCAGGCTGGCAGCTCTCCTGCCCCAGCCGGCCACTTTCCTGTGCCTAGTGCGGAGATCGTGGACGAGGTCCACGATGTCTGCACTAGCCCAGGCGGGTGCCCGCCTCTTGCGGTCCCGGGCAAGCTCCCGGGAGCCGCCAGCCTGGTCCCGAGAAGAGGGGGAGGGCTGGGGGGTATCGGGTGGGTGGCTCGATCCGTGCCAGGTGCAGGGTCTGCTGGCTGGGTGCTGGCAGACTTGCAGCTGGCACGGGCACCGTAGCCAGCCCATGCCCCTTTAAGAGCTCCAGGGCTGGGAGGGGGGCATACGAGTTTCCCTGGTGTTGGCCAGAGTGGCCACCAGGGAAACCTGGGGAGGGCTAGCCTCCCACTAGTTTGAATTAAGGGGCTACACACCCCTTAATTTGAACTAGCTAGTTCGAACTAGGCTTAATCCTCGTCAAATGAGGTTTTCCTAGTTCGAACTAAGCGCTCCGTTAGTTCGAATTAAATTCGAACTAGCGGAGCACTAGTGTAGTGCCTAATAAAGTTAATTCGAACTAACGTCTGTTAATTCGAATTAACTTTGTAGTGTAGACATGCCCTTAGATAGTCAGGATCAAAGTGGGTGTTTAAATTATTTTTTATCAGCACAAAGCACACTACTGTCTTATTGTTCTTTAAAAGTCAGAGTAGATTGTTGTGAAAATAAGACATTTCCCTCTATATTTACCTAAGAATAGTCTGCCATTCCATTTTGGGAGAGAATTGAATCCTCCTTTCATGCCCAGCTTAGTGGGGTTTTTTCATTTATCCATCTCTCTTTTTTTTTTCCCCCTGAGAGAGTCCTCCTCTTGATTGTAAGAATTCCATACATCTAATCAGGAAATCAAACAGTGCCATGTGACTACTAATAACCAATCAATGCAGCTTAAATTCATAGTAAAAACAAAACAAAATAGCGCCAATCATAGTGAAGTGTAGAGTTCAAATTTAAACAAAACAATTGGAACCGTGGATACAATCAAAGGAATCATGATCTGCTAATAGGCTTTCCATAAGCAGAAAAAGAAACAATTCATTGAATATGTTATTTGCTATGAATTATTTTCTCAGATCTATTCCTGACAGTGAGATCAATTATTCAATGAAACAATCTTCCAAGGGACTCTCGGTGCTTCATGCATTTGAAATTAGACTGGAAAAAAATACCAGTTAGCCAATAGGAAACAGTCTTACATTAGCAGGGAGGTAGATTAGATGGTGTTCTTCATGTTTATGATTCTGCATGCTCTGTGCAATTCATACATCTATTTGAAAGAATAGGATGGGGTGTTAGAAGGGCAACATCACTCAGCAGGTAGAACAAACAGCAGGCTACCTACTCTACTTGCTATGCTAATTGGTATGAATTACATTTGCTGGAAATCTGTACACAATTATGTTAAATAATTTGGGATTTAATCTTTAATCCTCCCAAAGCATGAGAGTCACTGCACTTAGAAAAAAATAGTGTGAGTTTAAGCATATATACCAGAAGAAAAAATGCAAAGGTGAAACATACTATACCAGTACCCCAAAGATGCTGTTTATCCCCATGAGCTAAAATAAGCATAACCCTTCCTCCCAGTCCTTCCCCCAGATATTCAAGGAAAAGTGATATATTTATTTATTCTGCTTAGATCAGAAGACCATTTTTTCCCCAGTCAATGAGGGCCAGATGACAACAACCTTATTCACCTTGAATAGTATGTTTCCACATGAATAGTCATTGTTCATGGAAAAAGGTAGCACTCAGTATGAGTAAGCGTATCAAAACTTGGCCCGGACTGATTTAACTTGACCTTCATGCATATCTTCCCAGAACTTTCATTCTAGGCATTATTTATCACTGCATATAACTTACTGAAGTTCAGATAATAAGGGCCAATGTGGTACACTTTTATTTTGGCTTTTTTTTTTAAATCCCAAAGAAAATTAAGTTTGGGAATTGGAAACGGTATATTATTATCTAATATATAGATGCCATTCAAATGCAGAACAAAAAGATAGTCCCTTCCCCCCAGAGAAGAACACTTTACACTTAGGTTTGAACAAAGACTCTAATTATCTTACCCATTACAAAGATAGCTTCCCCTATTATCACCTCTAATATCATTAGCTCACAGACATTTACCTCCCCCACCATCCTCCTTCTTTTCTGAAATTTGATTTGTCTTTTTCATATGTGTTCATTTTTTTAAATTGTATCCTTTGGTATATATGGTTGTGACAATTTTCTTCCACTATTTGATCTGAGGAAGTGGGTCTGGCCCACGAAAGCTCATCACCTAATTAACCATCTTGTTAGTCTTTATAGTGTTACATAGTCCTGTTTTTTGTTTCGGCTACACCAGACTAACACGGCTACATTTCTATCACTGTTGTTTTAGTCTAACTCATTTGATGTTAATTTAATTTGTGTGGGAATACTGCCCCCTAGTCTGCAGTCAAGATGTGCACTGCCTTAGTAGATCTGATGAATTTCCTCTGCACCAGGAAGTCAAAATTTGTGCAGGTGTAGATACACCACTAATCCCAACATCTTCCATTTCCCAATAGAGTAGGGATCGTTTTGTGGATATACAGCTTTATATTCACTGGATATTGTCCTCTCTTCTCTACTCTTTAGACTTAATCCAGCAAAAAGATAAAATTCACTAAAGCTTCAAACCTGCAGTAAAAACTGTGGAGCCTCGGCTTCAGGTGAAGGAAAAGATTATTTTTTTTCCAGCAATTTCAACTAAGCTAAGCATGACTACCTGGTTAGGTGCTGTGGTCCCTAGGATACAGAGGTTCCTCTAAGCTGTGAGGATATCTCCATAATCCCTTTGGTATATATGGTCATGCCAATTTTCTTCCAGAATTTGATCTGAGGAAGTGAGTCTGGCCCACAAGAGCCCATCACCTAATAAACCATCTTGTTAGTCTTTAAAGTGCTGCATAGTCCTGTCTTTTGTTTCTGTAATCAAAGGAACCCAAGCATCCCACTGTGTTAAGTACATTGTACCACATAGTATATGCAGGAGATTTCAGTCAGACAATGGGGACACCAGAAGGGTTCAGAGAGTGTGTAAACAAATGCTTGCTTGGCCATGATGCACATTTTGTACGGAATGATACCGAGCTGGGTCTGTGCATTTCATTACTTAATAGCCATGGTTTGCTTCCCTATACAGTCACTTTATTTAGAGAAGAGCGGCTACTTTGATTTATATAGTAGCTGGAAGCTGACCTTAATTTCTAGCAGCTTTATCATATGACTCAAAATTTCAACAGATGAGATATTTGCATATATATTAGAGAGAATCCTGCACTGGCTCTTTTATGATTACACTCTAGAATTTTATTGCACACTGCAGGTGATCATTTTGAGGGAAAAAAATGAGTCTGCTGCCACATTTCTTACACTATCTCCCAGAATACATTACAAATCCTAATTGAGACCATTATTTTCAAATACTCTCAGACTCAGATTGTTTTATAGGCCTATAAAACCAATTTGTTATACAACTGAGCTGAATTTCAGAGAAAAAAATTTATTTGTGTCTAATATACCGCATTACAGATAGTGCCTGTTACGTCTTGGGTGGAAGGAGAAAATGGGGGCATGAGAAAATAATATCTGAGTGAGAATTTAGAGGGAATGAAAATCTAATAGAAAGTAAAAATATTACTGAAGTCCTAGTCTATCAAGCCTGTTTCTATATTCACATTTAAGTAAACTCATTTTGCAGTCAGGTAACATGAGATTTTAAATAAGTTTACAGTGCAAAGAAATACAATAACTGAGATTTCTGTTCACTATTTTGTTGTGGCTCCTGAACAATAAGAACAAGAGCAGTTGCGTCCATTTATTATATAAGATCTTTGTTCCCATTCATTTAGCTAAATTAAGTGTACATGCTTGGTTGAGAATAATATTTTAGATATGAAACATTACCTTTTTCAATTGTGCATGTTGCAACTTTTGTCTCTAATCTTGCATAAAAGCCTGCAGGATGTTCTTATTAATCCCAGTTTTTATGTCCATAAGAATAAAAAAATAAGAGTTTGGACTTAATACTTTCTTTTGGACATCTATTTTTGTCTTCTGAAACTCATTGCCAGTTATAATTGTGTCTGTCTGTAAGTGAAAAGCACATGTCCTTTTGATGGCAAAATAGATTTTTGATCTATAAATAATGAACATGCAAGTAAGTCATTTAAGTGCCCTGCAAGGAGGTACCCAGGTTCAGAGTAATTACCACTGTGTGAAAATGAAATAAGTATCTGTACTGGTTAATGAAAGGGCATGTGGCTATTCGAAGGATTGTAAGTATCCTTACTGCAGTGCAGTATAAGGTATACGTTAGGCAATGCAATTCATATTACAGTTATTGCTACATAGACAGGCCTATACTCAGGAGCACTTTTTTGCTCTTTACTAAGGTAGAAATATTTAGCCATAGTGAATAACAGATCTGTGTACTTCAAAGTCATTTCCTATGCTTTTGGTTTATTTTCATTTTATTCTTTGGATGAAATATTCATCTCCAGCTGTTCTCCATTGGTGCAGCTTCCGTCATCAGCATTCATACTCCTCTATACACATTCTGAAAAACAGCGAAGCATCAACTGGTGCATAGTTACAGCTCCGGACTCCTTATACTAAGGCCATATTCTGACTTCATTGGTTTCTTAGTGATTACTAATGTTAAGTACAACCTGGATAGGATGGAGTTTTACAGTATACAATAAGCACTCAGATTGTCTTGTCTCCTTATAGTATAAGTTTTGTGGGACAGCAACCATTTTTAATAGGTTCCTTACCATGCCTACCACAAAGGGGGAAGCTCTTCTGGGCTATTTAGAGGTGTTATTGTCATGTAATAGTAAATAATCTTCTTGCAACTGGGGAAATAGTGGCAAAGAATTTCAGAGAATAGTCATTTGATTCTAGAAGTGAATTTCAAGTAGCACATCTTCATGGTCCTTTTGTTCTCAATTTCATAAATATCCAAGTCAAATATTTCTATGAGCTCTTTAGATAACTCACCCAATCAAGTGGTAGACACACCTCATGGCATGAGGAATTAACTGACAATCCACTCTCTGCCCCACTCCATGTCCCTTTCAACAAAATCCCACTCAGACTCCTCTGCCTCTAAAAAAGTGCACCCCTTGTTCCCCAGCTTTGGTTCTCCTGTGTCACCCATAAAACTCATCCTCTGCAACTTCTCAGCCAGCAATTCAACTGTGGATCATCAGAGAAGACTGAAATTTCTGTATCCACACTCCTTCCACATTGTCTCTCTTCTATGCTCACCCACATACCTAACTCCCCACCTCCAGTTCAGTGCCTCTTTTGTGATTATTACTTTTCTCCCTATAAAAATGCTATAGCATTTTATAAATGTTGAGCGGTATTTCAAAAGTGCCTAAATGACTTAGGAGAGCAAGTCCCATTTAAAAATCAGTAAGACTTCCTAAATCGCTAAGACTTCCTAAATCGACTTCCACATCTATACTGTGAGTTTTTGCTGCAGAAGTTATGCTAATGAGGGGCTCATTAGCATAAGTTGCAGTCTCATTAGCATATTTTATGCCTCTCCTGGCAAAAGGATCTTGCACAAAACAGGGTTTTGTGCAAAACAGAATGGCTACCCTGCTTCTTTTTGTGCAAAAACCCATTGAGCAAAAAGAAATGGCAGAAAATATGCTAATGAAATTGTGACTTATGCTAATGAGTTCCTCATTAGCATATTTTCTGCCACAAAAACTTGCAGTGTAGACACAGCCTAAGACACTTTTGAAATTGTACCCACTATCTTCCTGTCCCTAACCAAAAACAAAACAAAACCAAAACAATAGCACCTGGAGGGAAAAAATGTCACTAAATATTAACAGTTAGCTTTCAGTCCTCTTAAGGATTGAAATGGTGCAAGCATATTTCACATGTTTCTATCACCTATGTGGATAGAGAATTTTTAAGACCATGGTGCTCATCAAACTATATTAGAACCCGGCCAACACCAAACGGGTTAAAATAAAATGGCACAGGAGTAGCAACATGTTGTCCCATGTATTTACAGATTACATCTTGTATATTTACACATTACAGACATCCGTAAAGTATGTACGTGCAATCTCCAGCTGTGATAAGTTTAAAACTGTCTTTGTCTGTTCCAGGCAGGAAGAAGTTATGGCTGACCTGGAAATGAACTGCTACCTAGGGACCCTGAATGTCCTTGTTTGAATCTTGGCTGCTGCAGTATGCAGGATACACAGAAAAGCAGTGGTAGCCGACCTCTTGCGCCTGCTATGAGTGTATGTGATTTGTTTATGTTGAAAATCTGGAAGGCCGTACCGACCCTGTAAATCACCAACTCAGAAAGCTGAGAATTACCACAAAAGAATTAGTATGCCTGCCATATCCCACCTTAATTTTGTAATATATTAATAAAAGGTAGAATTCTCCCTAGCACAGATGCTGGTATCTGTTCCTATGTAACTGCAAGGAGAGACCATTGTTCTGTTTTCAGTTTGTCATTGCTTGCTTCATGGCATCTGAGAGACAGCTGCCATTATCTATTTCACTTCAAGTATAGAATGTTCCAGACCCTCTCTGTTTTACATGGAATCTTGATATAAAATGGTATGTGAAGATATATCCACATGTCTCATTGTGTGATTGGTGATGGAGCTGGGCAAAACATTCCCCGCTATTGCTAAAATTAGTTTTTCACAAAATACTTTGCACTTTTGCCTCATATTTCCACTGCAGCCTCCAAAAGTGAAAAGTTTGCATTTTTCCAGACTGAATTGTTTGAGAAATTATAAATTTTCTTAGCACCAGCAACAAATGTTTGCTCACATCAAATATAAGGACAATTGTATTTTTCTCGAGAGTTGAATGTCACCTGAATGAATAGTGTCATGATGGATTCGTAGATCTGCACTACACCCCAGTTTTTAAACAGCCTCTTGGAGGAATTCATGCAGTGTGGCAGGACTCCAAGGAGTCCCACTCTTCCTTCAGGGCATGCCATGCAGACTTCTCGCCTCTTAGACTGAGCCTCTGGGCTCCAGCACTCCTGTTTCATACCATGAGCTCTGTGAAGTGAGTCCAATCAAGATAGGCTCCTGGTTAGAGACATGAACACTCTTCAGGGACTAATATACCACAGCAAGTATTTGCAGCAATTCACAAACAGCAGCTTCAAACCAAGGTAGAATTTATAGGCCAACTGCACTGAAAATTCTTATATTAACATAGAGAAATAAAGGTCAAAGCATAGTCCATTCCGGTCAAGCCAGAGTCAATTCATCAATCAAGCTGCAGCAAACTCAATTTCTTTCTACATCTCTCTACTTTTAGTCCCAGGAGACAGCAACCAGCTCCCTCCAGAAACCCATGCTTTATACTCTGCTGGTCATGTCTAGGTTGTTTGTTCTTGAGCTGGGGGTTCTACTGAGCTTCCCTGCTGAGAGGTAATGGGAGGAAGGAAATGTCCTTTTTGGACATTGCTTTGTAAGTGTCAATGCTTTGGTCACTAAGGCTTTCTTATTCTCTCTTTGAGATTCTCTGAGATCCCTTATGCCTCGTGAAACAAGGTTTACAGGAGCGGTCGACAAAGGCTTCCCTTGTTGACCGATCCGCATCTAGACTCCGAATCAGCTGATTGTTGGCACAGCGCAGCATCCATTTTTATTTTAATAAGGCGGGGATTATTTAAATCCCCACTTCATTGACTATATCGGGTAAGCTATTTTACATGGATCTGTCGACAGAGCCATGTAGTCTAGACATTCCCTTACTGTAAATGGAGATCTCATTGTAAATGTTTAACTCCCCCTTTCAAAATAAATTCACCAGAAAAATCAGAAAGAGGCCCAAATGAAAACTATTGATAAAAACCCTTCAAACTTTGGAAGAGTTTGAAATTGGGATCTGAATTTCACAATATAGCTTTCATCTTCATAATAAGCAGAACCAAAACTCCCCTTATGAAAAATCGCCAGATTTGGTATTTTCAAAATCTACATCCAGGCATTTATACTTTGACCAATCACTAATAAATATTCAAAACCTTGAGTTTTTCCCCCTTTAGCATATATTGAAAATGAAGAATATTGTGCTTAGTGCTAGCACAGAACTTGTAAATCACAGTAAATAATTTATCAGATAAACGTCATTACTTTTTCTGATCATGTATTTCTCCTTGGGCAGATTGCAAAAGTTTCTTATATATTATTATAGGACATAGTATATGCAAATTGTGAATATTTGCACTTTGCTGGTTACAGTCACATTTGGTTACAGTGCTTGACTACAGCTACAATCATTTAATACTGTTTCTGTTCCAATTGAATGGATTATGTAAATAACTAACTGAGGGCCTAATCCACCT
Source organism: Pelodiscus sinensis (assembly GCF_052426305.1). Taxonomy (NCBI): domain Eukaryota; kingdom Metazoa; phylum Chordata; order Testudines; family Trionychidae; genus Pelodiscus; species Pelodiscus sinensis. The sequence goes on from NC_143055.1 coordinate 97,400,405, forward strand.
CCTACTGAAGTCAGTGTGGTCTTTACCTTGAAAGTGACTGTTGAATGAGGTCCTGAGAGTGCAAATTTAATTTACATATTTAAGAACCAAATTCAGACTTCACAGTTTTCACAGCTGCTGGTTAGTAATGCAATTGGACATTCCTTTTTGGAAAATATTCAAACTTTCAAGCAAATATTTCACTTTTATAAGCATCTCTTCAGCAATGCTTGAACAATTGAATATATGAGGGAAGTGAACCATTAAAAGGTTGTAGATATGGTCAAATCAAAATGTTCTTTCTAATCTGAATGCCCATATACAAACAATGTTTTACATTGTTTGCCCACCTCTATTTAGATACTCTTATTACTGATACCAATTTTAATGGGTTATTTTGATGTAATCTTATCCAGTGTTATGCATTCAGGTAGTTTCAGCCAAAAGTTCTTTAAAGTGATGCCAGCTAACTAGATATATAATTATAGATGTAAACATTCCCTGTCCTTGTTTTTTCTTCTTTTACATTTTATTTATTCATTTAGTGCCAGCTGTGAATTTGCAAGATTGAAAACACCTGGAAATCAACACCTTAATACTTATGCCCAAGTCCGTTTAAAAAGCTCTCCTGGCTATTGTGTTCCATCTTAATAATTTAAATGTTTATTTTTCCCTACACTGCATTTTTATCAACTGCAATAGATAAAAGAATACCTACATTGCTGGAGTTATAGTGCCATGTAATTCATTTGCATTTTCTTCTAGTGCATTAGAATTAAGTTTTGTCCATTCAGATTACAAAGTGTAAAAAAAAGGATTAATAAAATACATAGTAAAAATAAGCTTGGAAGATTTCAGTAGTCGTGCCTTTTCGCACAGTGAGATGGGGGAGCGGATATTTTTGTTTACAATCTCAAGACTATCCATATCTTTTAATCATAGTTTCAATTTATACTGTGAATTTTTATGGCTTTCCCTCATTTTAATTCCTTCAGCTGTCTACTGACAATGATATTTTGAGACAGGATAGAGATGATCCGAATTATGGTTCCTGAGAGAAGAATAAATTCCTCATCTGATAGTGTATTCAATTTCTCAGGATGCTAAAGGCCATGCAGCTGCTCATCTGATATGATCCACATGACGACTATGATCTGGGCTTTCATGCAGACTGTGGCTAATACCAAAATGTGTGAGCTCTTTGGAGCCTGAACATAGGAAACGCTTTAGAAGTAAGACGGGGGGAGGGAGGAGGAGGAACATTTACTCTACTCTGGATGATTTTAGAAAAAACCACTGATTACAAGTGGTTGATCTCCTGCAGGCAGGAGTCCAGCTCTCAAGCTTGGCCCCTTCATTTTGAAACTGCCTACTTCACATCTGGACATTCAAATTATCTTTTACTGTAGGCACATGTAGTGGCTATTTCCACTTCTAAATGCTGAATAGAATGCCCAGATAAAGAACAGAGCTTACTAACTTTAGTGCCCAAGTTAGAAAACTGAACCGTCTCCTAGGTTCCACCCACTCTCATATGAATAATTCTATTGTCTTCTGTGGAACAAATCACATAAATAAGGATTGTAAAACAGAGCCCTAAATAAACAAATAGAGGCAGTTTCATTCTGCCTCCCCTACCACCTCAGAGATACAGAGTGCTGCAAAGGGGTGGTGTATCAAGAGCAGATGGAACCAATGACACTACCCTCCTTTGTGCAGCACTAGGCATCTGTCCAGAGGAGGATGAGCCCCTCAGAGCTGTAGTGCATATTTCCTTATGACTCAGGAAGCTCTGGGTGGCATTCTGCCTTCCTCAGACAGGGTATGTCTACACTACAAAGTTAGTTCGAACTAATGGACGTTAGTTCGAACTAACTTTGATAGGCACTACACTAGTGCTCCGTTAGTTCGAATTTAATTCGAACTAACGGAGCGCTTAGTTCGAACTAGGAAAACCTCATTTGACGAGGATTAAGCCTAGTTCGAACTTGCTAGTTCGAATTAAGGGGTGTGTAGCCCCTTAATTCGAACTAGTGGGAGGCTAGCCCTCCCCAGCTTTCCCTGGTGGCCACTCTGGGCACCACCAGGGAAACTCATATGCCCCCCTCCCGGCCCCAGGCCCCTTAAAGGGGCACGGGCTGGCTACGATGCCCGTGCCAGGTGCAAGCCTGCCAGCACCCAGCTAGCAGACCCTGCACCTGGCACGGCTTGAGCCAGCCACCCGATGCCCCCCAGCCCTCCCCCTCTTCCCGGGACCAGGCTGGCAGCTTGCCTGGGACCGCAAGAGGCGGACACCCGCCTGGTCTAGTGCAGACATTGTGGACCTCATCCACGACCTCCGCACTAGGCACAGGAAAGCGGCCGTCTAGGGCAGGAGAGCTGCCAGCCTGGCCACCCAGGAGCAGGTGTGCATGAAAATCAAGGGGGTCCATTGAGACCCCCGACCCTGAGCCCTGAGCTTACAATGGCCGTACTGGGTCAGACCAAAGGTCCATCTAGCCCAGTAGCATGTCTGCCGACAGCGGCTAACCCTAGGGACCCTGGAGAGGATGGACCGAAGATAGTGACCAAGCCATTTGTCTCGTGTCATCCCTCTCCAGCCTTCCACAAAGTTTGGGCAGAGATACCACTTCTACCCCCTGGCTAATACCACTCCATGGACCCAACTTCCATCACTTTATCTCACTTCTCTTTAAACTCTGTTCTAGTTCTAGCCTTCACAGCCTCCTGCAGCAAGGAGTTCCACAGGTTGACTATTTGCTTTGTGAAGAACAACTTTCTGTTACTAGTTTGAAGCCTGCTACCCATTCCTTTCCTTTGGTGTCCTCTAGTCCTTCTATTATGGGAACTAATAAAGAACTTTTCTTGATGCACCCTCTCCACCCCACTCATGCTTTTATAAACCTCTATCCTATCCCCCCTCAGTCTCCTCTTTTCTAAGCTGAGAAGTCCCAGTCTCTTCAGCCTCTCTTCATATGGGACCTGTTCCAAACCTTTGATCATTGTAGTTGCCCTCCCCTCTCCCACCCTCTCTCTTCCCCTCTCCCACCTCCTTTTCCCAGTCTCCCCGAGTTTTGTTCAATAAAGAGAGATTCTATTTTTGACCACACGTTTTCTTTATTTTGTACATCAGGAAGGGGGGCTAGGGAAGGGTAAGTGGAAGTAGGTGAGGGAGGAATGGGGCACGAGCCCCTGATGGGGAGGACTGGGGCTCTGCGGGCTTTTGGGGGTGGAAGCCCTCCTGCAGCCCCCCAATTGCCCCCTCTCCCCAGATGGCAGCCTGCGGCAAGTGAAGCCGGTCTGATGGCTGAGTTCTGTTATGTGCCCAGTGTGGGCACTCAGGGCACTCCAAGCCAAGACTGCTTTGCAAGCGGGGCACCCCTGAGAACTGTCTGTCCGGGGTGGGGGTCGGGACCCTTTAAGCACAGCTCTCGGCTAGCCTGAGGCAGCAGCTCCACGCTCTAAGTCCTCATCTGATGCCCTGCCGGCACTGCTTCCGGCCATCCTTAAGCCCGGTTCAGGGTCCACTTAATGTGGACATGCTAGTTCGAATTAGCAAAATGCTAATTCGAACTAGTTTTTTAGTCTGGATCCGTTAGTTTGAATTAGCTTAGTTCGAATTAACTAATTCAAACTAAGTTAGTTCGAATTAACGTTGTAGTGTAGACATACCCACAGAATTTCTCTTATGCTCGGGCAGTGTGGCTATGCACTTGCCCCGTGCAGAGCTGTGTCTAAATAGCACAATATAGGCTATCTAGCTCAGGGTGGGTTAATATGTTCTGCATGGGCAGAAGGTGAAGGTAGAGCTGGGGGAGGAAAGTCCCCAGCCCTGCCCATTTTGACTACGCTCCACCCCCGCCGGAGCCAAGCCCCCCAGCCCAACCATGAGGAAGATGGCCAGCACATGGCCCATGCCTCCCCAGCCCTGAAGCAGGTGCTGAGGAAGCAGCAACACTCCACCCCCCAGTACACCTACAGTAGACATTCTGGGGTTGGAGTCTGGGTGGGGCCAGGCTGGTGGTTTGGGAAGACAATGCCTCCCCCCCCCATTATACCCACCATTCCTGCTGTTCTGTGGTTTAATGTGTTGCACACAAATCATTCTCTGACCTTACCTCATTGACCAACACTCAAAAGAATAGCACCACTGAAGGCCCAGGGACTATCTGGGGGTATGTCTACACTACCCCGCTAGTTCGAACTAGCGGGGTAATGTAGGAATACCACACTTGCAAATGAAGCCCAGGATTTGAATTTCCTGGGCTTCATTTGCATAAGCGGGGAGCCGCCATTTTTAAAACCCCGCTGGTTCGAACCCCGTGCAGTGCGGCTACACGGGGCATGAACTAGGTAGTTCGAACTAGGCTTCCTAGTTCGAACTACCGTTACTCCTCGTGAAATGAGGCCGGTCCTGGTCTCAGGCTGAGCTCTTATGCCTGTACCGCGCTGTGCTGGGCAAGATCCTGCAGCCTGGGCCAAGTGCGCCAAGCAGAACACCCCTTTCCTCCGCACCAGGGGGCTTAAGCTGCAGCCAGAGCCCCCTGTTTTGGGTCCAGGTCTGGGTTGCTGCCAACAAAAAAAGCAGGGGGTGGGGAGAGGTGGCAAAAAACCTAGAGCCAGCCCTGTATATGGGATTCCCGTCACATTCCAACTTATGTTAGGGTACGACTACACACAAACATTATCTTTGAAATAACTAGAGTTATTTCAAAATAACTTAGTTTGCATCTTCACAGAAGGCAGTTATTTTGAAATAACGTTGAAATGCTGTCAAGCTGGAGGACTTCTTACTCCGCATACAATGGGGTTACATAAGTTAGAGTAAGGGAAATCATAGGAAGAGTGCTCTATTTTGGAATAAGTGCTGTGTAGATGCTCCCAATTTTGAAATAAGCAATTTTGAAATAAGTTACGCAATTGACGTAGCTCAATTTGCATACCTTATTTCGAATTAAGCCCTGCGATGTAAACATGCCCTTAGTGGCACAGGCTCATCACTTCTGCCCTGTTAGCAGCAGAGATATTTCAGAAAGCTTGGGATTACAAAAGCGAGTCTCTCTTAAAATGAGAGGGTAAATCTAATAAGCCAGTTGGCCAGTTTCCACCTTCAACTTCCTTCTGTATTGTTATTGTTGAAAAACTAGTTCCTGTCAAGGTAGTTCGCATATTTTTTCTGAAATTATTTACATGGAAACAAATGTTAAACCAAGTATAATCTCAGGTTGCCATGTTTTTTTCCAGTGTCTCCTTTTAGTAAAAAAGGAGGCAATCTATGATTTTGCCCATTTGTAAGTGAAAGCTCATTTATCTGACTCTGAATTAGAATAAGGGTCTGTCAGGGCTGTTCCCCACTGGCACTCTGAGTGCAGAAGGTGGGGGCCTGTAAAAGACCTTAAATCCCTTGCCTCTATAGGTTCTGCTTACAAAAACAAAAAATGCTCCCGAGAGTCACAGATAGGCTGCCCCCATCAAGTGATTTTAAAAAGCCCTAGAAAACCATGAATGAACACCTGAATTCCTTCCCCAGGAGTACCCCAAGCTCTTCTGCCACAAGAGAGCTTGAGAAAAGAAACAAAAGAGAACATAGAAAACAAACTGTGTTTGATAGCTGACCTCTCAGGCTTGGCAAACTCTCACAAACACACACCTTCCAAGACACAAGAATCAAATAACTGCCTTAAAAATGATTGCATTAACAAAAAAAGATATCCTTAATAAAGCATGCTCGGTTGCTCGGTGTTACAGAGCAATTGAGAAATCAAATTAAAACACAGAGAACATAGTATCTCTGGATACAGCTTAGATAGTGAATGGTGAGAGAGCACATGGATTTTACACAGAGAAGCTTAACCAAACAACCAAACAAAGAAAAAAACCATGATTGTAACTAAATATCATTCTCTTTACTCTCTCTACTCTAAACATACTTCTCTCTACTCACTATCCCTGCTGATCCATACTTCAAGGCCCAGTTCACTCCCATGCCCAATATTCTTTGTAGGTTGGTAATTCTGATTACTGCACCTTGCTCCCTCTAGCCCTTAAATTAGAACTCACATACAAAGAGAGCAGGCAAGGTATCTATATACAATTCAAATTTCAACAACTTTCCCATTGGCTTCCCTGGCTTTCTGCCAACACCGTTAGCTACCTGAGTTTTACCCTATAGTCACCAGGTTTGGCCAGCACTACTCCTAAACATCACAGGGCCCAATAATGGAAGCTCATCACATAGAATCATAGGGTTGGAAATGACCTCAGGTGGTCATCGAATTCACATATGGAAGTATCCTTGAAGAGCGGACAGGACCTACCCCTAAAAGCATTTTTTCTGGGTTTCTAGTAGAGAATATCCAGCCAGTTTGAAAACTGTATATAAATTGCTTGAATTGAATGATAGAACAATAAACAGGAGTGCATGCTAATGTACATGTATGTAATGTGTATGTTTAAAATAGCAATATTACTTGCATAGAACCCAAAATGTGATAGGGGCTATATAGAAAATCATATTCTGCCCAGAAGAGATTGAAATAAAAAAAACAAACAGAAAAAAATAGACAAAAGAGTGAAAGAAAGGGAAACAACATACATTTATCTCTCCAAGCACATTGCTTTTGTGTTAGTACTATATACTTATACTCTATTCTCAAGAGCCTGTCTATTGTTAGTTCCTCTTTTTAAAATTCCTCCTTTTTGAGGGGGAGGATGGAGGGTCACGCTCACTCTTTGTTTAGTCCTTCTTGCTCTCTGTTTCTGATCCAACCCTCCTTTCTAAAACAGTGCTCCGTGTTTCCTCATCTTCCTTCTTCTCATTCCCCACCAAGAACTGGGGCCATATTCTGCATCGATTTACACATCAGTCCGCCCACTGAAGGCATTGGGATTTCACGTGATGTACGTCAACCCTAATTCATTCGTTTTAATACTGTATACATTTTGGCTAACTTCTGCAAGGCAAACCTCCTTGCAATCAAATTCTTTTCTTTGTGTCTGCATTAAATGATTCATTGCTTTCTCTATCAGGTCACACCAGTTAGTCAATTTATCATCTTAATGTGACCTGATGTCGCTTGGTGCACCGTGTCATTATTGCTACTGATCGTACATGAAGAAGCTTGATTTTTCTCTTTCTCTGAAACATTGAGATCTTCCATCATCTTTCTTCATTTGGCTCAGCATTTTAAAATATTTTCCTTTTGCATACTAATAAGCATTGTGACTAGAACCATACAAAGGGAATCCGTTTTTCTCACAGTGAATGCACAGTACATATGTTTGATACATTTTCCAGGGTGAATTATTCTATTGTGCTCTGTGCTGACTAGCTCTGCTGCCAGAGAAAGCCATAATGCATTTCAGTAATTTGAATGTAGGGTCTCAACAAGCACCTTGAAGAAAAATGACTTCACACAGTTGAGGCGTTGTTATTAAAATATGGCTTTCTTTGAAGACAATTCACCTTGCCTGAAAAGAATGCAGCAGGAACATGTTGCATGTATAAACCTTTAGATTAAAATAACGTTCAAGACCTACACAGCCTTTTAAGTAATTAATTTACATGGAAAGGAGCCTGACTGATTGTTCTGAAAGTTGAAGTCTTCTGCCCCCAAGCACAAACGTCCCCACAGGCTCTGTTCACACCAGAAAGTGTTGCAACATTTCAACATCAGTGGCAGTTGTGCCAGAAGCCATGTAAGTATCAACAGGGACCGGGCTCAGGCCTTTCTACCATCTATTTTGATGATGCAGTGGCAAACATGACAGAGCCTTGTCTACATAAGTTACAGAAGCACCTACCTTATTGCTAGAACCTGAGCACCTGCATCAGTGCTTTTAAATAGGGACTTGTTTTTCTAATGCCTCCAAACTGCCAGCATGCCTCAGACCTGGGTGTTGCTAAGATGAAAACACAGTTCATGCTGCACGATTGTTTAGGTTTTGGCCTCTGTGCAGAGTACTTCTAATTGTGAAAAGTAGTTTCTGTGATGGAGACAGCTATCAAGTAGAAAAATCCTTTTACATAGGCCACCAAACAGCCATCAGATTATAACAACAGCATTTAGACTCTGATCTTGCAACTTCAAGCACAAAAACAGACTTCTTTAAATGATCAGAACCAGTGCTTTTTTTGTGATGATACAGCCTGGAACAGCGTACTGTCACCTATTTTCCCAGCACACAGGAAAGGAATGGCATTTTCCCAATGCAAACCAGCACCTGTTTTCCTGGGGTGGCTTGGCTCCTAATGGAAGCTTGCTTGGTATGTGTGGTGGTTTTTTCTGGCTCCCAACACAGCATTTTGGCTCTTAAAGGGGCCGCAACCGGCTTTTTTTTTTCCTTTGCTCAACAAGTTTTTGGTTTTTTGCTCAATAACTTTTCCCCAGAGTACCAGCGCCTTTTTTCTTACAAAAAAAGCACAGGTCAGAACCATGCTGAAGTCTATGAAAAACCATGCAGAGGCATAACAGTCTGGCAACTCACTTTCAAGAAGTTGGATAATCAGGGCCATAAAAAGATGTAGGGACGTTGTATTCCTTTAGTGGGCATTCCTTCTTTTTAAAAAATCACTGTAGATTGGTACTGCAGATAAGTGGCTTTTAAAGAATGAACTACATCTTTAGCATGGCATTATCTGTGTCCAAACACACTGAAGCTGGGCACAGTGATATGTTTTGTTTTGTGAACCTCACATGGGAATGTTTCTTAAAAGAATCAGCAACTTGAAATTTTACCCTAGAAACCAAGAACCAGTGAATCTTTTATGGTTTGTCTTCTCTCTCTTGAGAGCCTCATGCCTTATGCGCTTTTAGCAGTCCTGCTCTGATACTGTCCTCCCTCTTATGGGCCCTATCCTCTTTCCATCTTGACAACAAAAACAACTACCCTAGACTTCAGTAAGAACAGGCGCATGTCCCTGGTGAGTTGTAGCATGCTGGTGATTAGAGATGCTATAATAACACGGCAGGTGCTATAATAACCCTGATGCTGTTCTTGAGCTGTAGCAGAACACTGATTGATACTGATATGGTTACATTCTCATTTTTCAGTACAGCTTTTCCTGAACTGTGCTTTCTGAGTCAGCACTATGTTATTTGCCATTAAAAGTGTAATGGAAAATGATAGCAGTAGTAATTGCTATCTCTAGTTTTCTGACTGGAAAGTGTGTTTTTCAGTGTATGCCAACTGGTAGAAGATTGAAGACTCGATATTGAACCAGTTTTACTTTTCCTAAGGAAGCAATTTATATCTGTGATCTTTTTGGTTTATTTAAACAATGTTTTAGATTGCTGCTCTTCCTTGGAAGTCAGTTCCTTTCTTTTCACTTTGCTTTGTTTTCACAGCCAGAAGAAGACACCAAAGCCACAAAGCCATTTTTCTTTGCCTATATTCTCTGTTCTTCAAACTTGTTCTTAATCTGTTTGCACATTACACATTCAGGGTGTATGATCAATGGACAACTCTTTCACTCTCACTTCCCTTTTAAATCACTTTTCTCTGTTAATCCCTGTCCAGGTTCTAGGACCATCTGTGATGGGAGGGACCCACAGGTCAGGGTACCACAAAATCCTGAAGGTCTACATCACAATTAAAAATCCTTTTAGATTAAGACAAGCAAGCCCAAATCAGCTGGCACTAGCCAGCCCCTGAAGTTTAATTGCAGTGTAGACATACCCGTGTGGTATGGAACTGTGGTATCTGCTCCAGAGTAGAAGCTGCACAGTGCTGGTGGGGAATTCCCAGTATCTTTGCAACTCTGACATTTCCTCTTAGGTGTAGAATGAGTATTTGGTCCCATGTAATTGAAGTGAAAACCTTGCCCTTGAGATGGATTGTTTTTCAGGAGTGCAAATTGCTAACTCCCTCTTCAAGGACTCATGAAAATCTGGAGTGACATTCATTAGAACTGAGACTGTCACAGTTAAACTGAGTCAGGACATGAATAATTCCAATTGTCACCAAGATTAAAAGAGCCCTGCACATGTATGATACTTAAAGGTTGAGACTGTCTAATACCTATGTCCTGTGTTACTGCAGAAACCCTTGTTAGAAAGTCTTCTTTTTCCTCGCATAAGGAACCTAGCAATGCCGTTGATTATTTCCATTCCACAAATGTCTGTTCACTTTAATGCTCTTTAGGGGATTTTTTAAATAAAGTGTCAAAGGTGTTCAGATCTCTGTCACACAGAGTGTTGTCTAAATTTATGCCAAGGATACTTGTGATATTATTGTATCTAAATGTCATATTCTCGGTGAGAAACATTATTATTATTGCTGTTGTAGCAGTGGCAACCAAATGTTGCATTCATCACAACTTATGAGACGTCTATGGATATGAAACAGCAAATAATAGGTGTATGTTGACAGTTCTTGAATTAAACATGCACAGACTTGGGCTAGTCAGGGGCTATGGGAATTCTATTCTCCTGCCTTCACCTTCAAAGCAGAGATTGGGTCAGTCAGAGGCTGTGTTTTATCCTGGCAAGATAAAATAACTTAATACGTATTTAATAAAGGTAGAAAACTCTTTCCACTTTGGTGCACTCTGTCTTTAAAAAGGAGTTCTCTTCATGCTACCACAGTGGATTCAATCTGCATCAATGCTTCTCTTAGTAATTTATTTGTCTGAAGCTTTGATATTTGGCATAAAATTCACTCTGAGCTGAAACTCATAGCAAAAAAGATTGAAATCAGAGACCTCTAGTTACAGCTTGAACCACACTAATCCAGCTCCCTTGGGACTCGATCAGTGCTGAACCAGAGAATTTGCAGAACCAAAGGAGACCAATGTTTCCCAGCAGCATTACCACTGTTTACTGAGCTCTTAGAAGACATTTAGGAGTAAATTAGAGCTAAATAACTGCACAAAAAACTGAGAGCCAGGACTGGTGGCTCTAAACAAACTTGATGGGACTGCGGGAAACTTAGCCACACCCTTGATAAGTGGACATCTGGCTAACTAATATCATACTGGGCCACGACGAATGTTGCCAGATCAGAGAGTGTTGGATTATGGAGGGTTCCATCAATATTGCAAAGATGTAGCAGCACAGACAAAGGCCTGAGAACCCCCTACAACTGTGGACCACTTCTTAAATGAAGAATGAAGGGGCAACTATTCACAAAGCAATAAAAATAGAGCATGGTTTGCAGCAAAAAAAAAAAAAAAATGGCTCCATATAGGAGCTCATGAAAGTCTTTGGCATTGAAATACATTTGCACAGGTCCAAACACCCTATAAACTTCCTTTCACTATAAGTGAAGCTTGGGAACCATTGCTTGAAAACACATATTTTGTTGTTCTTTATGAATCAGGAAAACATGATGTTTTCTTCTCAACCCCTTAAGTATTTAGAGTTGCTTCTAGCTCTGAGCATCAGGTGATTCAGGTGAAACTGGGGGTCATATAGCAAGGGTTTGAGTTTCTCTTTCTGCAATCTGTTATCCTTTATACTAAGGTAGATTGTGAGGTGGACGACACACTCCACTGAGGGAATAAGAAAAGAGTAATGCTAAGAACCTACCTCACATTCAGGCCTGGCCTTAGGACAAGGTGAACAAGGCAGTTGCCTTGGACCCTGCACATTCAGGGCCTTGAGTTGCCTGGTGCCCACCCAGCCACACTGCCCTGGCTGGTAGCCTCCCGGCCACATGACCCAACCAACCATAGTGTGCAAACTCTTTGGCCGGACCATTCCTGAGTGGGCTACCTGTGCCTAGGCACATAGAAGTAAGCAATGCTAGAACTCACTGACTCCTCCCTGGTACAGGTGATTCAAAAACTATATAGAGGGGAAAGAATGGGTAGAGGCTTGGCTTTCCCCACATGCCTCTCGATAGAGTATCTGAACCTGCATGAGGGAAGAGATCATCATAATATTACCGTGCCTAGGAGGTAAGAAGGAAACCAGCGATGAACTGAAAGTCATAGGAGTTCCCTTTTGTCACAGTGCTTCCTGGAGTAGGAAACTTGTGTCACCTCTTACTCAAGGCTCTGTCCACAGTTACAAAGTCACCCCTAGACTATGGGGTACAGATTAGAGTGAATTGCCCAATTTAATTAATGTAAGAGGTAATAATGTTATTCATTTCTATTCTTTGACGAATATTTTTTCTTCCATAGTAAGGTAATGTAAATGAAATTATTCACAAATTATACCTATAGCTATTACGGATATTTTCCAGTTCTTACATTTCACAGATAATGACATATATATTATCCACAATTACCAACTGCCTTTCGGGTTTTTTTTCTTTATTTTTTTGACAAAAGCTTGTGGTTTGATTGATATAAATGATGGTTAATGGCTTGATTGGATGATAGCAGTATTTAGTATTTCTGTATTATAGAATATCTTGTAGATGTTTCAGAGTACTGCAAAAGGGAAATGCAAATTATCATAATCACGCTCCAAGTCTTCCTGTTAGAGCAAAATTATAAGATTTCATTGCACTGTAGGCTATCCCATCACTTTAACTTTTACATTTAGATTAAAAGACTTTCTTTAGTAGAGGTCAGCAGTATCCATTCCATAATTAATGTTAAAATTAGCTTGCAATTATAAGTGCAATATTCAAACCACCCTGTAACTACTCCAGGACATCCAACATACTCCCTCTGAAATGTCACATGCCACATCTCTTCCCAGTATAGAATTATTCTCAGAAGTTTGGGGAGCAATCGAAAAAGGCATTTATTTAAAAATACAAGTTGAAATCCTGGTGTTAAAATCAGTGGCAAAACTGTCACTGACTTGAATGGGAACAGGATTTCCCCAACAGTACTTTTAAAAGTACTACAAATTCCAATTTCCTTTTTTGTTGGCTTTGCAAAGGTGAAATGTCTTTTTATTTTTATATCATGTTTTAAATATCCACATGCTAGTGTGCCTGATTATATCCTCTTCTTCTGTGTCTATGAATCTGTAATTTCTTTTCTTTTCTTACGATGTATTCAACTTTATTGGGTACAAAGGAAAGGTTCTGTGAACTCTGAAAAGATTGATGCATTGCAAAGGTAATGAATTATTAGATGCATTTTAATTTAACTTCAAAACCTATACACAGAATGCAAACATGTTTGGAACAGGCTGCAAATGAGCATGTGTGTGAAAGAGAAAGAAGGGTAGAGAGATATAGCTATAAATAAAGAAATGCCACAGCAGGAGATGTAGGTAAGGAGGAAAGCCTAGAGAGCAATATGGGCAGATAAAAAGGAAGAAAGGGTCAATAGATACCTTATTAAAGTTGACACCAAACAACTAACCAAATTACATTTGAAGAAATTTAGACCTTAACACTTCCTTATTCCTCTGTCACTTTTCTTCCAGCAGCAGGAAGAAATGTCTGAGCTGTCTATTCACCTTCTGTTGCAGTGGTACCCTTTCTTTTCTAATACTTGTTACATGTAGCATGTCAAATACTTGTCACTGAAAGCACTGTCAGTTTCATAGGAAATGCAGTGTACCATGACTAAGGTCAAAAACTGCTAAGCAAATAAAAAGATAAGTGAAAAGAAGGGCACTCTATGCAATAATCCTTTAAACACTGCTGTACATAACTCAACAAGATTAATTAACCTCTAGGTAATAACTCCATTGGACCACATATTTCTTACGAATTCCTACTTTTATATTTCTATGTTAAGCCAAGAAGAACAATATTTGGTTAGCGTGAAGTATCTATAAGCTTTCGGCCCTCTAATATTCAGAATATTTTGAATACAAGACATGTACCTTGTTTGTAGACTCCTAGTCCATTCAAGCTTCATTTATTGCCTTGGTCAGGGAGGCAACATTTCTCCATGGAAAAAGCAAGTGGCCTGACACCAACCCTTGGATCCGCAGGTCTGTGGAGACACAGGCTATGTCTACACTACAAAGATTTTTTCAGAAAAATGGCCGTTTTTCTGAAAAAACTTCACTTATGTCCACACTGTAATTGCGTTCTTTCGAAAAAAACCTGAAAGAACAGAGGGGTTTTTCTGACATTGGTAAGCCTCTTTTTATGAGGAAGAAGCCTTTTTCCAAAAGAGCTCTTTTGGAAAAAGGCATGTGTGGACGGGGAAGAGGGAGTTCTTTCAAAAGAAGTGGAAAGAGGAAAAAGCACAAGTGCCCAGGTGGCCACTCCGTCCATAGTAATCACAGCTTAAATGCGAGATAGCGTCCATTCAGTGTAGACGCTATCGTTCGAAAAAGCAAATTGCTTTTTCAGTGCAATTTGCATAGCTTTTTCCAATTGCTTTTCCGGAAGAGGCTTTTCCACCATTTGCCCCCATAGAACAAGATATACAGGGCTCCCCAAAAGAGTGTGTCTGCTCTTCCACACGAAAAAAAGCAGAAGAGCAAACATGTTCCCTGGATGCGGCGGAGTTTTTCTGAGATATCTCTGTTATCCCGGAAAAACCCCGCAGTGTAGACGTACCCTTACTCTTCATACAATGAAGGTTACAGGAGCTGGAGTAAGAAGTTCTCCAGCTCAACATTATTTTGACATCATGTCGAAATAACAGACTGCTATGTAGGCACAGACTGTGTTATTTTGGAATAACATTAGTTATTCAGAAATAACCCTGCTATGTAGACATACCCTAAGGTACCTTAAAGGCTGTGTCCAGACTCAGGGGTTTTTTCGGGAAAAGTAGCCTTTTCCCGAAAAAACTTCCCCTGCGTCCAGACTCAAGCCGCGTTCTTTCGAAATAATTTCGAAAGAACGCGGCTTTTCTTTCGATGGCGGTAAACCTCGTTTCACGAGGAAGAACGCCTTCTTTCGAAAGTTCCTCTTTCGAAAGAAGGCGTTCTTCAATGTAAATGGGGCTTCCTCGAAAGAGAGCATCCAGACTCGCTGGGTGCTCTCTTTCGAAAAAGCGGATTGCTCTTTCGAAAGATCCGCCTGCAGTCTAGACGTGATCTTTCGAAAGAGGCTCTTTCAAAAGATGCTTTCGAAAGAGCCTCTTTCGAAAGAAGCCTGCAGTCTAGACATAGCCAAAGAGTAAATGCTAAATACCAAAAGTGAAGCGACACTAGTTACCTGTGAATGGCAAGAGTGTCTTGTCAGTTTTACAACTTAAAATGAAATGGCATTATTAAAAAATAAAACAACCCAATTCATTTCAAACCCACAGAACTTTACAAATCATGATTGTTGGTTAAATTCTAAAAACCCTTACATATTTATACCTTATTTTTATATATACACATATATATACATACACATGCTCACACGCACACACACATACACACACAAATTAGATTGTCTCTTTGCCTGGATTATTTACAGACATTTCTTTGGAAAAGGGCCCATTTTCCCATCAGAATGGCTGCAAAGAAACAAAGAATTGTTTTATATAGCAATTTCCCTCTATAGCATTTACACAATATTCAACTGTTCCAGACTCTGCAAAGTTAACTTCCTACTTATTCTTTTTCCTTAAATTGCTTGCTTAATCTCCCAAAATGAGTCTTCCAATATCTCACACTGTCACTATACCAAATTATCACCATTCACAGGGATCTGAATTCCCTATGTCTGTACTTGTTTTTTCCTTACTCCTCTCGCTATGCCTCCCCCCGCTAGTTTTTACAGTTCATCTGTTGCATGCCGGCTTGTCTGAGCCTGATCCTTTTTTTTTAACCCCTCTTGCTGAATAGTCCCTTTCCATGGACACAGGCTTATTCTACTACCAATTTAGCAAAAAGAGTGGTCTTTTTAACTAGCCCCAACCTTCCTGTTCCTTTTCTTAAAATTTTTCAAATGTCCTATGCCTCTGTATCTCTCTTTGGCTATGTCTAGACTATAGCTCTTTTCCAGGATACTGGAGGTATCCCGGAGAACCTATGCCTCATCCAAGGAATGCATCTGCTTTTCCAGAAAAAAAATTCGGAAAAGTGGACACGCTCTTTCACCATCCCTGTAAACCAAATTTCAGAAAAGCCTCTTTTGAAAGAATAGTAGAAAAAGATACACAAATTGCAGTTTGCAATTTGCATATCTTTTTCTGATTTTCTTTGTAGTTTAGACATAGCTTTTGAAGAGAGGGGGTGAGGGGAAAAGTAATTTTGCTTTGAAGAGGGATAGATGGGGGTAACAGAAGAAGGAGAGCTACATCAGGGATGAGAAGCTTGCTTGACCCTTCAGGGCCAGGTTCTCTGACTTAAGGCAATTAAAAATCGCCTGTAGCATGTGGCTGCCAACACATTCTGATGGTTAACGGTGAGCTGCTTTACAGCAATTTGCTGCAGTTTCTACTTTAGTTCTAAGGTTAATAATTTCCTCCCACAAAAATGACAGTCCCTCGCAAAGAGCCTGAACCAACACAATCTTTTCCTTCCCCTGGGAACCCCTGAATGTCAGGGGGGCCTCCTCCCATCCCTAGATGGCAGGCCAATCCTGTTGACCCAAGAGGGATCCACATAAGGCTCCTCCCCATTTCCCCATCAACTTGTTAATAAAATTTGTAGTAAAGATCCGGTCAGACTTACCCATGCGATACATCGAGATGTGATGATCAGGCACCACTGTCCCCTGGAATCTTGTTCATGTTGCCAGATGTTAGCAGAGAAACAGGTGACCCAGGAGCAGATGGGATAAATGGGCTACTTTATTGCTGACACACGTTTACCTCGGACCCCCAACACAGCATTCAGTGTGGCAATGTTAATTCACATATCTATCACTACTTTCCATAAACTTTTATTTAGCAAAGTTAACTCCCATACAATGAATATTAATAAGCAGGTGATGAATACAATTATAACTGCCCCCATTTGTTGTTTACTGGTTTTTAGTTACATCAGCATTGCATACTGTCTTAATCAGCAGCTTACAGGGAACGGGAATGAGCCTTGACCCTGTAAGTATTTTTACAGAGCAAGTGTGAAGACAAAACGAAGAAAGCAGTGTTCAATGCAACTGTCTTCCTAGGCTTCAAGGACAAAAGGGAGAAAAAATATGTTCAAAGGGCAATGCCTGTTCTGGCTGGATCCCCTACTGCTATTGTATTTTTTTCCCAGGCCCCTATTCATTTTTATATATCCCAACGTTTTTCAGGATAAGTCAGACTTTAAAGATTAGTGCAACAGATAATATATATTTTCCATGATCAAAGTATGATATGCTTGTAATAGAAAACTTGTTTTAAAATAGCAGCACAGAGAACTACTGCGCTGTTCCCTGAATAATCTCCACTATATAGCAGTAAACTATAAATCTGCTAACACATCTCACTCAGAGCTACCTCCCTTAGGGCATGTGCATAACCATGCAACATAGTTGGAGCTCATCTGATGAAGTGGGTTTTACTCACGAAAACTCATGATACTATATATATTTTTGCTAGTCCTTAAGGTGCCCTAGGACTACTTGTATTTAAATGTTCTGTGAGGGGTAATGAGTAGGGTTTTTAGGCCTTTGGATAGACAAATGCTTTATGGAGGCACTGCAGACTAGATCAGGAAAAAGGATTGAAACATGGGTGTATGGGCAAAAGTCTGACAGTGTAAGGACATGAAAGCATCAGTCAAGCATTGTATTTCCAATGCCAAGTATTCAAAAATCACGGGAATGGTGTAAAAATTATGAGATTAGAAAAACACACAAACATTTTGAGTTCTTTTATTTCCCTTCTGGTTTTGTGTGTTTATGGTTTGGACTTCAAGGTTTTCTCTGCAATCATGAGGGTTAGACTATTAGTTTTAAAAAATGAAAGCTGATTATTAGCATGTAATAATGTGACTCCAGTAGCTAGGAATTTAAGAAAAACATCAGATATCATGAGACTCATGAGAAAATCATGGCAACATAATTGGTTGCCACACTGGGTGGGAAACACTGCACCACACAGTTTGGACATACTAGGATTGTAAGGAGGAGATCAAAGAGATGTAAGAAGCAAGCAGCAATCAGGATCTATGAGCTTCAGTGTCCTCCTGTGTCTTGGGTGGGTTCTCTACTTTAAGCCTATATCACAGAAGTCATCTTGACCAAAGTGACCACTAAGGTAACAGAGAAAACCACTGCCTAGAACTCAGATACATAGTCTTTTATGGATGCAAGGCTTCTGTATCCACATCCAACCTGAAATCTGCAAAAATGATCTGCAGGTATCCGCTAACTTGCGGGGCTCCAGATACAAAATTTGTATCCACATTCCTTGAGTGATCTGTTAAAATGATCTGCAAGTATCTGTATCCTACCCGTAGATATAAAGTGATATGCACAGATCTGAAGGGATCTCCTGATATACTTTACTCTTTTGTTGTGTGCATTGACTAAATGAATATCTGGTGCTGGGCTTTTCCCCCTCATGATTACTTCTCTAATGTCAGTGGCACAGTCCTGTGATTTGGTTGTGAAATAATATTCCTACTTTGGACACCCACTGTAACTGATCTTTATCATTTGTTTTGACTGATTGGCAAGTACAAAATCAGAATTATAGCTAAGGTATTGAACTAAAATAACTTTTACCTATTTCTTTTAATCTTTAGAATGAAGGAGCCAAACAAAATAAAAGAATCAAAGCTCCCTAACAGCCGTGCAATCACTGTAATTACAATTCTAGACCATAGTCACCACACATAGTCATTGAATGCAGCTTACATGCAAAAAATAAATGCAATAGTTGTGCAGCTGTCAGGATGATACATGGCAGCTGTGTGCTAAGGAATACAGGGGACTATGGTACAAGATACTAACAACATGATGATGGCCTAGCAGCCCAGTTTGGGAGAAGAGAAGAAACAGTACACAGTCTGATGTTCCAAATGCCACATAGCATATGACAGAAATTAAAACAAGTACAAAATTATTTTTATTTTGGTCGAGTTTAATTTAAAGCAGGGAGATACTTTCTGTTGGTACTTTCTTATGCTTTAAATGGAATTTTCCATAAGCTCCCCTCTCAGTAATCAGTGACTGTTAATTGCCATAAATAGTTTGTGACAATAGTAACAAGATGTTTGGCCTTTTGCTTTGGAACATCAAGGCCTAAGTGAACATCTTGTTTTCATAACCATTTTGGATTTAATTGGAAATTAGATTTTTAATGGTAGGAATTTTCCATTGTTGTGGAAGAAACTGTGATTCGGGCCTCAATTCAGAAAAGCCTACTTATTAAGGACTGCGCTTATGTGCATATTTAAAGTTAAGGATATACTTAAGTTCTTTCCTGTATTGAGGCCTTTCAAGTTCCTGGCATATATTTCTTTAGCTGGAATTTGATGATTTATATGATGGGTGCAGCTGAAAATATAGATACTCTTTAAAGATGTTTCTATGAAGCTGGGCAGTGTGCAACACAGTTCTATTGAATAAACCTCCCCTAAAGGGTCACAATATACTCACAACTACACATGCACACCATCCATTTTCTTTTCTGTCCTGGTGGAAGATGATTTTAGGGAAGGCCACGGAGGTGTCGATAGAATCCAGATTTTTATTGCTGATTGTTTGGAAAGAGCAGGAGTGGCTTTCATAAAGGAAGTGATGAATCTGAAACACGCAATGGCAAGCACTTTGGTTTTAGAAGGAGAGCAAGTCATATTTGCATTCATTTATTTATTCTCCTGTGTTCGTCTCTTTAATTTCTTAAGGGCCTGCCTTTTCTATGTAATGGAGACTGCAATTTCTTTCAGCACATTTTAATTTTGATATCTTCAATACAGAAGAATAGACCTTAAATGTTTAGCCTAACAATGAAGCAATACACACAGACAAGCATAAAAATCTACTTTCAAGGTACCCAGGAAACAATCCCAAAGCCATTCATTTCAGAGAACAAAAGGATTTTCATGTGGTTAGTGAATAACTTTTTTTTTTAAAAAATGTGCAACTTATCAGTGAGCATCTGCTAAGAAGTTATTAAGGAAGCTTCCTTTTTTTATTGCTATTCACATCATTCCCCTTGGGAGGAGACTAGCTACAGTTTAGTCAATTCCCACTCAGCCCTTTCTTTTTTCTAATCATCCATCTTTTGTTCCTTACAGAATGCATTGCACATATGCTGCTCTTGTTTATTAAAGCTGTACATGGATAAATAGGATAAAGAAAAAATATGTTTTTCTAGAAAATTTCTTTCTAGAGAAATTTGGACTAGTTTAATGGCTTTCTTTTATTTCTATTTTCATGTAGTGGTGATATCTGTCTCTGTTTCTGAATTTAGTGATTTATTGAAACTGATTTCAAAGTCAGAAGGAGATGCCCTGAGGTATGCGCTATTGTGATGAGTCAGTAATCAGTGCTGGTTGCCATGTGCTGACAAAAGAGAGATTTCATTAAATTAATATATAAACTATTAAATTGTGGTTGTGCATTACATCCAGTATAAAGTCTCCCACTGAAATTAAATGCTGACAAAATGGATAGTAATGGGGAAATACAGTAAAATATCCACCGTTATCATAATAAATATATACAATAAATAAAATAAGCAATCAGTTAAACTCATATTTTCCCTTTTTCAAGTTATTGTAATTGGGCATAACGTGTTAACATTGGTATGTTTGGATATAGACAACTAAATTGCATATAGCAATGGTGAAATATCCCGAAAACATAATGGCAAAATATTTGCCCTAACCCACAATTCATATTGTTCTGTGTTCTGTGTAATGCACACTGTGTCTCTGTTTGTTTTTCTGTTCACAGCCATCCAGATAGCAAGTAAGTTTGACTGGATAGACACCGGTCCTCTATTATTTTTATGCTATGTGTTTTAAATCAATACATTTTTGTCTTCAAAATAAATCTGTGAATAGTAGAGGGAAAAAATTAAGTACAATTTAAATCCATGCATATGAATGAGATGAAAGTGTTTCAAACAAATAGCACTGGATGGGGAAAAAATCAGCCTTCCCACCCTCCACCCCTCCAAAAAAAAACCCAAAATGACAGTGTTTGTGAAATTGTTGCCTTTTTCGTTGGAAACACCTGATTTTGACGAACATTTTCTACAAGATTTTGACAAATTGTAAAGAAATTTTACCAAAATTATCCTCCCTTTGTTTAAAACAATAAGAAGTCCATTTTATCAGCACCTCCCTTTGTTGAAATTTCAGTGGAAAAAAAATCAACATTTCATATTGCAAAATGATTTGACCAGAACTAGTTACATTGAGAGGCACTGAGTGCCCTCAACTCTCATTTAAATCTACGGGATTTCAGGATACTGAATAACTCTCAAGGGTGTTCAACTCTGACCGGATTGAGCCTGTTATGAATGGGACCTTTTTAAAAAATAAATTCACTGTCTTATAGTACAGTCCCAAATAAAAGATTGCCTAATTAGCAATTAGCTTGGAGACTGACACTCCCTCACGTGAACCAAGTGCAAACATGAGAATATAACTGACACTTGGAAAATTATGGATTCTTAATTTTAACTAACTACAAATATGGACACTAACACTGTATCCCCTCACATGCATGCTTTAGATTAGGCTTGGTGGGAAGTTCTATTCTCTTGTATGGGGTTGCTCATAGGACAAACCTTGGCCTTACTGAATTCTATGGCAAAACTTCCATGGACTTCAATAGGCTAGGTTGTGGCTTGCGAACAGGAGCTGTTAACAGGGAGTTTGGAGAGGGAGTTCTCCAGATAAAGGAGGAAGCTATTACAGTACCCTTAAAGGAAGTGGTGTGTCTGTTGTGTGTGTTTGTGTTTGTGTTTTTCTTGCTGTGTTCTGAGCTTGTGTTTGGCTGTTTGGTTTGTTTGTTTGGTTTTTGTTTTATTCCCTTCCCCCTCTTCTCCCCTCTTACAGAGTGTGTGCTGTGGCTGGCAGGTGGAAGCTCTGAGCTTCTAATCAGGGTTTGAAATCTAGAAGCCTCTGCTCATTGGTTGAGCCTTAATCAGGGGGAGGGGCTATCAGGCAGTCCAGGGCTTTATAAAGGACTGAGTCAGCAACCAGGGAGCTTGCGAACAGGAGCTATTAACAGGGAGTTTGGATAGGTAGTTGGGTAGGTACTGAGATACACTCGCCATTCTTTAACATCTTTTCAATACACTCCTTCCCTTCAGGGAGGCATTGAATAACGACTGAGGAATCTCTCAGAAGGAAGGCAGGTATGGATGGTGATAGGTCTGCTGTTGTTACCTGCACAGCATGTGCCATGTTTATCTTTCTCCCAGAAGAAAGAA
The DNA here is from genome assembly GCF_052426305.1 of Pelodiscus sinensis. Taxonomy (NCBI): domain Eukaryota; kingdom Metazoa; phylum Chordata; order Testudines; family Trionychidae; genus Pelodiscus; species Pelodiscus sinensis. The sequence goes on from NC_143055.1 coordinate 97,422,522, forward strand.
GGAATTTCATCTGCACTAAGTGCAAGCTGGTCACCATTTTGGAAGAAAAAATTAGAGGACTTGAGGCCCAAGTATTGACCCTATGTTCTATCAGAGAGGATGAAGATTTCCTCGATAGAAGGCAGCATTTAATCCTGCAGCCACAGCAGGCTGAAGAGCCAATCAGGGAAGTACAGAACAAGGAAGAAAACTGGCAGCATGTAACCTCTAGAAGAGAAGAAGGCCAACTCAGGTATCCCCCATTCCAGTAACGGTAAGTAACTGCTTTCAGGCTCTCTTCACAGACACTGCAGTGGAGAATGCTTTGGCAGGAACCTCCCAGGAAAGAAATCAGAAGGGAACACCATCTACCGGAAGGCATGCAATGTGCAGTCCTAGGGGTGGGGGTTCCACAACCCCCCCCCCCAAAAGAAATGGGTGGTGGTGGTCAGGGACTCCTTCTTAAGAGGGACTGAGTCATCCATCTGCCGTCCAGACCTGGCGTCATCCACCTGCCGTCCAATCTCAAGAAGTGTGCTGCTTACTGGGAGCTTGCATTCAGGATGTGACCGAGAGTCTTCCAAAAGTCATTAAACCTTCGGATCACTACCCCTTCCTGCTTCTCCATGTAGGAACTAACGATATGGCAAAGAATGACCTTGAGCGGGTCACAGCAAATTATGTAGCATTGGAAAGAAGGATCAAGGAATTAGAAGTGCAAGTGGTGTTCTCATCCATCCTTCTGGCTGACGATCAGGTCCGAGTAGGGATCATCAAATTGAGGAAATAAATGCGTGGTTGCACAGGTGGTGTCAGAGAGAGGGCTTTTGTTTCTTCAACCATGGGACTCTGTTCTGGGCACAAGGATTGTTAGGAAGAGATGGGATCCACCTAACCAAGAGAGGAAAGAGCATCTTCGCAGGCAAGCTTGCAAACCTAGTGAGGAGGGCTTTAAACTAGGTTCATTGGGAGATGGTGACCAAAGCCCTGAGGTAAGTGAGGAAGTTGGACACTGGAAAGAATCACAAGAAGGAAAGCGCAACAAATGAGGACCCTTGATTCAGATGGAGAAGGCAGAGCGATCAACTGGTTATCTAAGGTGTTTGTACACCAATGCGAGAAACCTGGGAAACAAACAGGAAGAAATAGAAGCCCTGGCCCAGTTAAAGAACTATGACTTCATTGGAATAACAGAGACTTGGTGGGATGACTCGCATGACTGGAGCACAGTCATGGAAGGGTATAAACTGTTCAGGAAGAACAGGAGGGGGAGAAAAGGAGGAGGAGTTGCATTACATGTAAGAGAGCAGTATGATTGCTCAGAGCTCTAGTATTTAGAGGGAGAAAAGACTGTTGAGAGTCTATGGGTTAAATTTAGAGGTGGAAGCAACAGGGGTGATGTTGTGGTTGGTGTCTTCTATAGACTGCCGGATCAGGTGGATGACGTAAACGAAGCTTTCTTTGGACAACTGAGAGAAGCTTCCAGATTTCAGGCCCTCATTCTCATGGGCAACTTTAATCACCCTGACATCTGTTGGGAGACCAATACAGCAGTTCACAGACAATCCAGGAAATTTGTGGAGAATGTTGGGGATAACTTCTTGGTATAAGTGCTGAAGGAACCTACCAGAGGCCATGTGCAGCTTGACCTACTGCTCATAAACAGGGAGGAACCAGTAGGGTAAGTAGAGGTGGGTGACAACCTGGGAAGCAGTGATCATGAGATGGTAGATTTCAGGATACTGACCAAAGGAAGAAAGGAGAGTAGCAAAATACACACCCTGGACTTCAGAAGAGGAGACTTTGACTCCCTCAAAGAACTGATAGGCAGGATCCCCTGAGATGCTTATATGAAGGGGAAAGGAGTCCATGAGAACTGGCAGTATTTTAAAGAAGCCTTATTAAAGGCACAGGAAGAAACCATCCTGATGTGCAGCAAGAAAAGCAAATATGGTCGGCGACCAGATTGGCTTACAAGGGACATTCATGGTGAGCTTAAACACATAAAGGAAGCTTACAAGAAGTGGACATTTGGACTGATGACTAGGGAGGAGTATTGCTTGAGAATGCAGGGGAGTTATCAGGAAGGCAAAAGTGAAATTGGAATTGCAGCTGGCAAGGCATGTGAAGGGTAACAAGAAAGATTTCTACAGGCATGTTAGCAGTAAGAAGGTGATCAGAGAGGGTGTGGATGAGGGAGATAACCTAGTGACGGATGATGTGGGAAAAGCTGAAGTACTCAATGCTTTCTTTGCCTCTGTCTTCATGGACAAGATTGCTCCCAGACAAATGCACTAGGCAACACAATATGGGAAGGAGGTGGACAGCCCTTGGTGGGGAAAGAACAAGTTAGAAACTATTTTAAAAAGCTAAACATACACTAATCCATGGGCCCTGATTTAAAGCATCTGAGGGTACAAAGGGAGTTGGCAAATGTAATTGCAGAGCCTTTGGCCATTATATTTGAAAACTCGTGGAGATCGGGAGAGATCCCGGATGATTGGAAAAAGGCAAATATAGTGCCCATCTTTAAAAAAGGGACTGGTCAGTTCACCTCAGTCCCCAGAAAAACCTTGGAGGGGATCCTCAAGGAATCCATTTTGAAGCACTTGGAAGAGGGGAAAGTGATAAGGAATAGTCAACATAGATTCACGAAGGGCAGGTCATTCCTGACCAATCTGATTAGCTTCTATGATGAGGTAACTGGCTCTGTGGATATGGGAAAGTCAGTGGATGTGATATTCCTTGACTTTAGTAAAGCTTTTGATACAGTCTCCCATAATATTCTTGCCAGCAAGTTAAGGAAGTATGGATTGGATAAATGGACTGTAAGATGGATAGAAAGCTGGCTAGACTGTCGGGCCCAATGGGTAGTGATCAACAGCTTGATGTCACGTTGGCAGTCGGTTTCTAGCAAGTGTCCCAACGATGAGTTCTTGGACCAGTTTTGTTTAACATCTTTATTAATGACTTGGATGAGGAGATGGATTGCACCCTCAGTAAGATGACACTAATCTATGGGGAGAGATAAATTTGCTGGAGGGCAGGGACAGAGTCCAGTGTGACCTGGACAGATTAGAGGATTGGGCCAAAAGAAATCTGATGAGGTTCAACAAGGACAAGTGTAGAGTCCTGCACTTGGGATGGAAGACTCCGAAGCATTGTTACAGGATAGGAACTGAATGGCTAAGTAGCAGTTCAGCAGAAAAGAACCTGGGGATTACCGTGATGAGAAGCTGGATATGAGTCAACAGTGTGCCCTTGTAGCCAAGAATGCTAATGGCATCTTAGGGTGCATTAGGAGGAGCATTGCCAGGAGATCCAGAGAAGTGATTATTCCCCTTTATTCGGCTCTAGTGAGGCTACACCTGGAATATTGTGTCCAGTTCTGGGCCCCCCCACTATAGAAAGGATGTGGACGCATTGGACAGGGTCTAGCGGAGGGCAACCAAAATGATTAGGGGGCTGGAGCGCATGACCTATGAGGAGAGACTGAGGGATTTGGGTTTGTTTAGTCTGCAGAAGAGAAGAGTGAGGGGGGATTTGATAGCAGCCTTCAATTTCCTGAAGGGAGGTTCCAAAGAGGATGGAGAAAGGCTGTTCACAGTAGTGACAGATAGCAGAACAAGGAGCAGTGGTCTCAAGTTACAGTGGGGGAGTTCTAGGTTGGATATTAGGAAAAAACTCTTTCACTAGGAGGTGGTGTAGCACTGGAATGGGTTACCTACGGAGGTGGTGGAATCTCCATCCATTGAGGTGTTTAAATCTCGGCTTGACAAAGCCCTGGCTGGGTTGATTTAGTTGGGATTGGTTCTGCCTTGGGCAGGGGGCTGGCCTTGATGACTTCCTGAGGTCTCTTCCAGCCGTATGATTCTATGATTCTATGATTTGAACTCTACCCATTGTATGTGAATGTAAGCACCCACATAACGTTTTAGGTACAGCCATTTATTTATTTATTACTCTCCTACCCCTAAAATCTTAACAGGGCAAAATGTACTTTCAAACCAGAGTCTTTATTTGCATGGCACTCATTTCTGTTTCACCAAGGAAAAATACTTTTAAAGTTATTTTCCCTTGAAAAAATAGTTCTCAAAACTCAGATAAATTGCATGAAACTCAAAGCTGCTACAAATGCGCTGTGGGTTGGTTATGGGAGCTTCAAACATGGTGATTCTCAGCCACGTGAACTAAACTTTGAAGAAATTTCTTTGAGTCCTGTGAGGTCTTCCAGATAGCTTAGATGCATGGTATGCTTTTGACTACAAGGTCTATGTGTAAAATTACTTCCACGATAAAAAATTAGGATCTTGAAGTTGAAGTAAATATCACATTGTAGTATATGTAGCAAATGATAGAGGGGATAAAGGGAATGATGAATTCTGACTTTTATTCTCAGCTATACCATATAGCTGTGTCTAGACTACAAAGTTCAATCGGAAAAATATATGCAAATTGCGAACCGCAATTTGCTTATCTTTTCCCACTTTTCTTCCAAAAGAGGCTTTTCTGACTATTGACTCGTCCACACTGGGCCAAATGTCAGAAAAAAAACCTCTTTCAGAACATGCCTTCTTCCTCGTAGAATGAGATTTACAGGGCTGCCGAAAAAATGCATCTGCTTTTCCAAATTTTTTGTCGGAAAAACTCTGCAATCTAGATGTACCCTAAGTTTCAAGAGATGAGTGGTGCTGAGATAACACATCAATTCTCACATATGTCCAGCTCCAATATCATAAGTACAGACATGCAAACATACAAACAAAAGCCCAGACTTTTGAAGTTATTTAAGCTGTGCTCCACTCAGATTTGCAAGGCCCAGGTAACTTAGTATTAAATTCAATTTTTAAAGGTTACGTAGAAATTTAGAAGCTGATGTCCCATTGACTTTCAATGAAATTTAAACTCATCTACATTTTGAGATAGGTGTGTGATTCGTAACTTGTATGGAATTAGCATGCGAAAATGGTAATGTAGTTGTAGTAGCGCAGGCCATTGTGAACAGCCCCGAGTACAAACTTGACTGGACATCATGAGTCTGTGCTCTAGCTGGCCTAGCCCATGATGATGCTGACTGCTGCACATGTTACCACAGCTACAGCAGCTTGATGAGTATGTATACATGTGCTGGGAATCATACTCCTTGCTATTTTACCAGGCCCACAAAATATTGGCCATGGTCTGGATGCTGGAGCCCACAAAAGACTAAGCCCATCCTGCCCCTAGCTCCAAGCACAGACTTAGCCATAGGTTTCTAACTGCCTAAATCATTTTGAAAATAAGAACATAGTAGTGTATGTCTTGTAGGTCTTGGGCAATGCTGAGTAGAGTGAAGTCTAAATACCTTAAAAAATCTGGGTTAGAGAAACTTGGAGTCTTATCTTCAGTTTGATGTCAGTGAAAGTATAGCAGTTTATACTAGTTGTCATGATTAAAAGTCATGATTTTGCTTCAACAGCCACATATTGGTATCTGAGATGCCAGTTGTATATTTGCAATGGAAACAACTGCAGAACCCTAGACACCACAGTGTTCTACATGTTGATAAGCATTATTACTTCTGATAATAATGGTGACTGCTATACCGTGTTTACATTACAGTAATCCAAGTCTCTTCATTAAGATTTCAAGATCATGTTTCATACTAGTAAGAAATTTAGCAAATCTTAGTTTTAGAGTCCATTTAATTTTCATCACTTGTGACAGCTTCATCAGTTCCAATGGGTTCCTTCAGATCCTCAAAAAATTAAATTTGACTAGCCCAGGGGCAGAAAAATATCAAATAAACCAAGGCGGGTGGAGGGAGGCAGGTCAGTAAAATAATACCGCCACAGGGGCCCAAGTGCACAAACAACATCTGGTTTCTTTTTCACCATTTCTCCTAATGATTTGGGAAGGAAAATAATATGAACATAGTGACTTACTTACACTTACTTTTCAAACACAAATTCTTTAAAAATATGAATTGTTTTCACATATCTGTAAAGAGTAGAGAGAATCCGTGAAATGATGGTAATAGGATAGGACTGTGCTATGCCATACATGAAGTCAGAGATCAGCATGAGTGCAGCTGGCATGGAAGTGCAAGTGTCAATCCTTGTTCTTTTGCTGTCAAGATTTAACTTTCTTCTCCTCTTTCATTTTCCAGTGTCATGATACGGTAGAGCAGCGAAAGGTGCAAGTGAAATTTCCTGTGACAGTTGAAGGGGAGAGCAATAAAAGGATCATCATGAGACGTAAATGGAGAGGACTGGGGAAAGAGGTGAAGGGTGACTACATTCTTCCATGCTGTTTCAGCAAATTAATCATCACTGTAAATCTGGTATTGATGGGACACAGTTGTCATGCTTTTGACCTGGGCATACGCAAAATGGTGCAATTTGTGGATTGTTTTGCAAAAAGCAACAAAGGCCCCTGGCTTACCAAAACTATCTATTGTAGAGTTTTTCCAAGACTCCAAACTTTGTGGTGACCACTACCCTGCCCATGAAATCTGCATCTTTCTGAACTTTCAGCAGAGATCTTAATCTAAAGGAAACGGTGCTAGAAAATATAGCTCTTGCATTTACCTAGTTTTGTGTAAATCAGACATTTACTATTAAAAATAGACTGCATTTCCACTAGCATTCATGTCATAACTTTTGAGTGCTACATGAGGAAGTTGTTCTACACATGTTCTGATAAGGCAGATGATTAGCTGATGCATGTTTCTAGTAAAGAACTTACAGGGTGGTGATGCTGAAAAGATTCAAAACTCCAGGTCAGATACATATCCAAATGTTTCTTGATAATCTCTTGAAAGTGTCCAGACTTCTTGGTTCTGCAAGACTAGATGGGAAATCTGCCGTACTTTATACTGAATTTTTTCATCCCTTCTCTTCTGGTTGAGGCAGTAACAAGTGCAAGGTCAATCTATCTCATCATGGTACTTAAATATGTTAGCTTCAGGGGGCACAGAGGTGCATACAAATGAAAAAAAATCATATTCAGCTCAATTCAAGTTGAAGGCAAAACTCTGGAGAATTATCAATCAGTGTGACCATATGTATGTGAAATTGAATGAAAATCAAGCTTTGCACATTTGCCAATCTCCTCTAGAATTTTCAACTCCTGTCTCTTCTATAGATAGTTTTGGGATTTTTATCCCTTGTCCTCTCCTATTCAAACATAGAAATATCCAGATCGTTAGCAGTCTCTGAAGGACAGAGATTTAGAAATTTACTTTTGAAAAGTTGATTGCTATATGTGGAAAAACTAATTTCTGTGCACTTATGTATGAGAAACTATTTCCAATAAATTATGAAACCCATTCAATGGAAATCCACAGAAATAAAAATAAATAGCTCAGGTTCTTTGAGATTTAATATAACCTCAGGAACTTTAAAAAAAGTTTTATTGAGCAGGAGAAAAAAAGGACCTAGAAATCCTTTTCTGTTTAATATAGAATTTGGTAGCTCAGGGATAGAGCTGAGTGAATAATTAAAAAGTAAGTCCATTAATATTCCAAGGAAAAGCATATCCAGACCCGTATGCGGGGGGAGGGGAGATTTTGAAGGATGCAAATGCACTCCACCAGGGTCCCCCAAGTAAGTATGCTACAACTGGCTGGGGGAAGGCAGGAGCTGATTTCCCTGCTTATTTGGGGGAGACCATGGTGGGGTATATTCACCCCCTAGTAGTCCACATTTCCAAAAAGCACCCCACACAGAAATTTCTGTCTACAGGCCTGCTATCTGATTTGATTTGACTGAATTTGTATAGTTTTTAATATGTTTGCCTATACACTCATGTGAATAAGGTTTTGTTCAAACTATTCACATGTACAAATTAATTTGTTTGCACACAAACTAATGTGCGTTTTTCACTGGAGTAATGAAGTGATGTTGCGTTTCACTAACAGTGCTCCTCACTGGAATGCAAATGTAATTCTTTGTGGGAATGTAACACGAGACAATTGAATGTAAAGTCTTCTGTAAACAAGCAACACATCTTGCTTCCTGTGCTTTATGTCTTTCTCTGTCTCCCTAGTCAGAGATGAAAACTGTTATTTTAAAATCAAGTCCATGTACATGGCTAAAATACATTGTTATTCTTGAAAACAATTCCCTCGATCTCCTTATCTTCTACTTCCTCACACTGAAGAAGCATTCTTACCCTGTTCCTGATAGAATCAAAGCCTCGGTAGCAGGACAAAATTGTCTAGAGCAGCCTGTGATATTTTGGGTGCTCAACTTGAGGCTCTATGGGCTTGATTTTCAAAGGTTTTGAGATAACCACCAACAGCTCCCACTGACATTAATGGGTATTGTGGCCACTAAACACTTCTGAAAAAACAGGTTCATGGCCACAGGGCACCCAGTGATTGAGATATTCAGATCAGAGACCTTTGAAAATCCATCTTCTTTTTCTGGTTTTAAAAATTACAACTAGTCAGTATACGAAGAGTCACACCACAGACAGACCTAGCTAGCCAAATACTTAAGTCAAATATCAAATTGTGAATACTGAAGACTTACAGCAATATATATTGTTAACAGTTCATAAGTTATTCCTGGATGGAAATCTTTGCCAAAAATATTTAACAAATAAATGTGAACAACAAAGAAACTCATGGATATTGTGCTCCATTCATGGGCAGCTGGTGAACAGAAGAAAGGTCTAAGTTGGACTAAAATGGGATTCGCAGGTTGTCCTTTCAGTGCCTTTCACTAACAATAAATTAATTTCAAAATAAAAATATTAAGACTGGAAGAAAGAGGGACTTACCCTATAGCCTTCAGTAAGTGGCTAAAGAACCATGTTTCATTTCATGCTACTGCTATCTCCAAAGATTGTTTTGATAATTTTTTCTACTTTTTAAAGATAGAACAGAAATAAAATCACAGTTATGAATGGCAAGAGTCCTACTAAATTCTTATGCTTCCATGAGAAAACATGATTTGGGCAATGAACATTTGAGCTGGCATTTTTTTTTTCAGATAATAAATGTCATTTAAAAATGCGTAAATACATTTAATATGTGATGATCATGGCGCAGTTATTGTAAAATATAATTTTATTATATATCGATATAATGGCTGTAAAATAAACAAAGGGCAAAGAGGCATGTGCTGATCACAAATACTTGCTGCCACCCAACTCCTGAAATATTTGCTAGTTATAGAATCTTTTGTAGGAAAGATACTATTGGAAGAGTCTCTTATTATGAAAAGAAGAGGAACCTGATGTGGGGGTAATAGCATGTCACCCTCTGGAGACCTCAGTTCAAATCTTGGACTCAATTTGTTTTCATGCCCTATAATCTGACACACTAGTCTTGTGGAGGCACTTAAGACTAGAATAGCAGGAGCGTGACAGGTCAGGGCTGAGGTGCAGTAGTGAAGTCATGTGCCTGATTCTTACCATGCTATTACATTCTTTTTTATAAGCATTCATTTTCTTGCAGTTTTTTAAATGGCTAAAATCTTTCTGTGTGTCTATTTCCTTTGGGTCTGGTCCGATCCTACGCTGGATATGTTTCTAAAAAATAACCCTTAGCTCACCATAACGCAGGCATCATTTTGTGAAATTCCATGGCCTATGTTATGCAGGGAGACAGCCTAAATGTTCACAATGGCCCCTTCTTCCCTTCAAAATCTATTAGTCTATCACAGTTCATGATTACATAATATAAGGTACAACAGTCAAACTGGCACATGAGAAGACAGCCTTCCCTCCTCCCACCATGCCTATCACAGGGCTGCCTTACCTCCTTTCTAATCTAGTTTTCCAAGGAATAAAACACAGTTGTATATTGTTTGTGTTGAAGTATTTATGAGGCAAACAGACAAGGGTGCAAATACACTGATGATCTGACTCATGATGCCTAGCCAGCTGGAGCATGTGGGCCTATAGTAAGTGTGATTACCACTGGTCTTTTGCTTTCTGTTTCAAGGTTGTGGATAGACATATGGCTTTATGCTTCACTAAATAAATAAATAAATAAATCTCATATTTCTGCTATTTTATACTGCATGGTGTTTTGTTCTTTGTTTTTTTTGGATCCTGTGTCAAATGTCTTGACCTGTCTTTAAAATGAATCAGTCTTTGTTGCTGAAGGGAACGTGTAAGGGACAAGAGAATCTGGCTGTTGCCACAGAGTTGTTAAGAGAAACAAAGGAAGAATGAAATGGGGGAAATTGTTGCCAAATCACCCTGCTTCAGAAGGGGTCCACTTCCATAATGAGCCTGACAGCATGCAAGGCCACCTCCCTCTTCATATGCACAGCTAAGCCTCTCACCCTTCTGACAGCCAGCCTTTGATTCATTTGCAAATGTAATCTGCCCTTATTGCCTGTGTGCTGCGGGGAATGGCAGGGAGGCAATGACCAGGTGAAGATCCAGCAGGCATAATTGCACAGTTCTCCAAGGGTAGCATATGTCTCTGTTGTCAGAGTGTCAATCATCCTCCCATAGAGGTGGAGGAATAAATGCTCAACGGAAAGGAATATAAAGGGGCCCTTTATCTGAACAGGGCTGTTCAAAGATGAACAAATTGCATTTCCAAATACACATTCTTTGAACATCCAAAACTCCCACTGTAGTAGGCTTGGGTTTTAGGTGCAAACAGAATATATGAGTGGGTCCATAGTATAGCCATTGTACTGCACTTGGGCTAGGTTGTTCCCAACTCTGCACAAAGGAAAGGAAAAGTCAACCTTGAAACATTGCATGGGGGCAGCATGCAATCCCTTTTATAGAGTGGAAGCCCTGCCTGCTCCCAGCCAAGGTTGATGCGAGCCTCACAGCAGCATGCAGAGAATGAGGGGGCAGAGCAAGGCTGGCCCTTCTCCCTTCTCCATGCCTCTTGCTTGGACCAGCTGTTAGCTAGATGGGAGGATAGAGTTCAAAGAGCATCAGAGCAGGGGCTACAGCAAGCACCCCAGTAGAATCTTAAGGAAAAAAATTGATACATTAGCCAGTCATCTCCTTGGTTTCCTCATCTCCTTCACCAAACAGATCCAGTGATTTAAGAGCTACCATCTGCCCACTCTGAGTTGCGCACACCCAAAATATGCTTCTTGTTTTAAAATCTCAAACACACACTCCTCCGCCACATAGCAAATTATAAAAGAACAAAACGGACTGGGACCTTTTCTTCTTGTTTCTGACCTTATAGAACCATTTTCCACGTTGCTATTGCTTACTTCAAATCCTGACTTCCAAGTTTTAAAATTGGTGAGCTAACACATGCATAACCAGGTTCAAGTGAAAGGCCAGGTAGATAATATGGCAGGTTTTAGTAGTAAAATAAATTGGGGTCCGCATGTCAAGAGAAGAGAGGTAGCCCAGAAGCCTGCTGAATCAGTACATGACTAAATGACCTATTAAGATTGATGTGTCCAAGTGAAATCTCAGCTATTAATGCACTAATATCTGTGTGAGCTCTCACACAGCGGGAGCTGCAGTCCTCTTCCTGAATGTAATGAGGATTGGTGTAATAGTGAAGATAATAATTATCATACATAGAAAATGCATAGTTCTTTATTTATGGTGCTTTACAAATACTACCTAATTAATCACAGTGAGGTGCTGATTGTTATTATCAGCTGTCAAAGAGGTTAAGTCACCTGATCAAGGCTACAAAGATAGTCAAGGCCCATTTTTTTTAATTCTCAGATTTGTGTATTAACTGTTGTATTAACATGTTGCTATTCAGATATTATCTAACTGAATCAATCCAGTCTCATTAGCTGATGGTATTATGGCACTGATAGCTGGGATAAAGACTTGCTCTAGTCACTTCTGAGACTAATTCACCAGACAATTGTGCAAATGTTTTTCCCACCTTCCCCCTACAGAAAGAAAACATTGTCTTTCCAGCAAATCATCGCCTAATAACTACTAGATGTGCAAGATCATAGAGTAATTTGAACCATGTCTTTCATTTTGTTTAATTAATATTAATAATACTGATAAATAATAATGATGAAGAAATAATAGCGATTCCTCCAGAATACAGCAGACAGCATCCAACATTCAGCTCCCAAATAGTGTATCCCAAATAAGGGCTTGTTCTGTTGCAATGCCAATCATTAGTAGAGCGAAGGTCATGCTGTGAACAGAATATAAATAAGAGATTACTTCCAAGCATGGCTGTGAGGATTGGATTCTAGCGAATGTTTGTTTTCATTTCAGTCACTAGGCAGCAGGGAATTAGTCCCCTTTGTTCTTTAGCTCATATTCTAGTGATTGCAAATATTTATACATGCGGATGTAGTTTGCACTGTCATGTGTTTCTTGTTACCAGCTACAGCTATGCAATTTTGTTTTCAGTTCTCTTTTTTTCCTGGGATGTTTCCCTGAGCTGGTCATAATATCTGCTGGTGATTGTGAACAAACTGCAGAGGTCTGTCTAATGACTGTCGTAGTGGCAGCCTGAATAAAATAAGTTGGTATGGTCTCAGCCCAACCTATTGAAGACAGGAATCCACATCACAGTGGATACTCACATCGCATGACAGTCAAACAAACAAGGATTGAGTATGTGTAGACAATGAACTATCCATTTGCACTAATATTGATCTCTTTAGTTTGGAGGTGTTGTTGCTCTATGATCAAGTTTAAACCACTGCTGCTTATACTGTATTTATTTTGTAATCAAGGAGAACTTCATTTTCCAGGACTCTCAAGCATATATGAAAGAAGGGAGGAAAATGACGAGACCAGACCCAAAGTTTTCCATATCTAATATTTTACTTCCTAGATGCACCTTTTAAACTGAGTTTTTATTTAAGGCAGCATCTACCATGAAGTTATATGTTTCCTACTGCAAAAACCATGGAAAAATGCATGTCCATTGTTCCAGTGATCACAAATGCAAAGGCTGTGCCACACAAACCCACTTCCCAGTAGCAAAGCAATATTTATCAATAGTAAATAATATTAAAATGTAAATCATGTTGTCTATTAAGGGATTTTGAACAGAATTGTGGGGTGGGGGAGAGGAATAATGTAAAAATTAATGAGAAACTATCAGAAATAAAAACAATGTTTTATTAAAATATCAAGAAATGTATACAAGCCTCTAGTATTTTCAATTTACTGTAATGGAAGAAATGATGTATTAACAATCCAGTAAATGCAGTACCAATATTTGCAAGTCATGGAGGGATTACTGTGACAATTTCCATCTCTTCAGTAAAAACATCTGATTTTTGTTTAAAATGAAATGCTATAGCTAGCCACTCAGTATATCAAGCGGCAGATACATTCAGCTGAAAGTGCTAACAACAGAGAAAGGACTCTTATAGTGTGATATTGACTAGGTAAGTTAATAAGGTTAAAAAAAGAGCTAGATAAATTCATGGAGGATAGATCCATCAATGGCTATTAGCAGGGCTCGACAAACCGCGGCGAAATCCACTCGCCAGCCCCGCACCATGCATGCACCAGATCCGCACTGCACATGCGCACACTGCCGGTGAACGGGGTGACCGGCTGAAATCTATTCGCCACGGGCACGTAGATAAATGGATTTGCTGAGCCCTGGCTGTTAGCCAGGATGGGGAGGAATGCTGTCCCTAGTCTTCATGTGTCAGAAGCTGGGAAAGGGTGACAGAGGAGGAATCACTCCATTACCTGTTCTATTGATTCATTTTGGGGCACCTGGCACTGTCAGAAGATAGGATACTGGGAAAGATGGATCTTTGGTCTGACCCCTTATGGACATTCCTATGCCAATGTGTTTTACTCCTAAATGAAGTGTGAACTTTTCTGAATAAAACTCAGAGCCAGACAAACCTTGGCTTGTCTAGAGTCTGAATGTGGAACTAAAGATAGTGTTTTGTGAAACTTTAATTCAAGTACAGAATAACACAATTTTTCTCCCTGGTCATGTCTACAGTAGGTTTTTCTTCCTAAAATTATCCTCCAGTAATAATGGGGACAGTCATGTAGATAGGGTGTGGATAGGCACAATGTTTTTGCCACCTAAGTTACCAATTTTATTTGGAAATATTCTTGAGGTTCATAACATGACGTCATTTTTAATTCCAGGCACTCCAGGACAATCTTGGAGGGTTGGTAACTTTATCATCTAGACCTAGTCTGAGCAGAGTAGATGACATGGGATGCTGTCCTGGCTCTCTGAAACTCCCATTAATGTCAAAAGAGCCCGAATTTCACCCTTCATGAATAAAATGCCAGCAGCCTTCTGGAGCCCTGTCCACACTAGCGCTTGTTTTTACCAACTGTGCAACTGGTATGGTGGTTGCAGTGGTGGAAAAAAAATCCCTTGTGTAGACACGGGCTTTATAGATTCTCTCATGTGTCCCAGGTCTTCTGAGCTCCTGAAACTATGTGTTGACATTCTTTGTGGTTTCCTAATGAATAACTGGAACACCTTTAAAGATATCTCTTGAAAACTGTGTCATAGCAGTGGCCATCTTAAGTCTGTTATGTGGAAAACAGTAAACAAACAAACAATAAAGACAAAGTTTGAGGCTTATCTATAGCTTTTAATATTTTTTTTATTTTTCTATCTATTTAACTTCCAAATTTAACATTTGAGAAACTTTGGAGACATGTGAAAACTCTTTGACTATTTGCTAGATGTGTTGTATGTCTGGTCACCTAACACATATGGTATTATTTCTGTTTCCTGTTCTGGGTGATTGAAACATTTCAAGCAGAGAGCAATGGACTGTAAATAACTGATACAACATTTTGAACCAATAATCATTCCAAGATTTGTAACCAGTAGCAATTGGAATGCTCACAAATACAAATAATATGATCTTGTGAATAATTACAAATGTCTTTTATTTGCAGAAAAATTCATAAATTGAGGTCTATTTGATTGATTGTTTTACCTTTTGGCCAGCTTTAACCTATAAAAGGGGGATTAGCTGATGTATCACCAAACATGGTTTTGGAAAGCAGGCTTACATTCTTTTCACTTACAGGGAAAGGAATGTTGTTCGTAACAGACTTGATGTTGAACTTACTCATTGAAAGGTCAATATCCTCCATCTGCAAACGGTACCCAGGGGCAGCTTCCTAATGTCAAAACAGATCTGGTTCAGCAGCATCCATTTCTTCTGATGCTGCCAGTTTACATGCCTGACAAAACGCTGCCTCAACATTTATAGCAGCTGCTGCCACTGTGCATTCACCCTCTATAGCACAAGAGGTGCATTCCAGCTCTTTGCATGCCAAGAGACGGAAGTTTGATTTCATATGCTTAAAATGTTCCGCTGTTGCTATGCTGGATTGAGAGGCTTGGCAAGGCAACCAAGAGGTTGCTTTCAACACCAGCTTTGTGATTTTTGTTGTTCTCCCCACTGTGGCCAAGAGGGTTTAGTTAAGTAAGTTTCTGGAACCCAACTCCTAGAGAAAATAAAACATTGTAATACAGTGTTTTGTTGTTGCAGTATTTAGAGTCCTTACTGTAAGTACCTTCAATGTCTGCAATGAAGAAAGATTCCATTCCTGGGAGCACTCCAGGGCTGTGTCTACACTGGGCCACTTATTCTGGAAAAGCAGCCGCTTTTCCAGAATAAGCTGCGAGCTGTCTACACTGGCCGCTTGCTTTTCCGGAAAAGCAATGATGATCTAATGTAAAATCGTCATTGTTTTTCCGGAAAAACTATGCTGCTCCCGTTCAGGCAAAAGTCCTTTTCCAGAAAAACTGTTCCAGAAAAGGGCCCGTGTAGACAGCACAGTAGTCTTTTCCGCAAAAAAGCCCCGATTGTGAAAATGACAATCGGGGCTTTTTTGGGGAAAAGCGCGTCTACATTGGCACGGACGCTTTTTGGGAAAAAGTGCTTTTCCGGAAAAGCATCCTGCCAATGTAGACGCGCTTTTCAGGAAATACTTATAACAGAAAAACTGTTCCGTTTTAAGCATTTCTGGAAAAGGGTGCCAGTGTAGACGTAGCCCAGCTGTATGGCTGGCTTGTTCCTATGGTTGCTCTGCTTGGTACTATGCTCCCTACTATACACATGCTGGCAGGGAGCAAATGGCACACAAATGAGAACCATTGCTTCTAGAGAAAAGAAGTAAATCTGGCATCCAAGCAGCTAGAGAGCTCCCAACATCATAAAACCCTATTGCTTCCAATTAACTGGGGGTAGTGGGAAGCATTATGAAACACTCCCAGGCTGTCTGTCTGCCTCTCCCCTTTCAATTAATGT
Source organism: Pelodiscus sinensis (assembly GCF_052426305.1). Taxonomy (NCBI): domain Eukaryota; kingdom Metazoa; phylum Chordata; order Testudines; family Trionychidae; genus Pelodiscus; species Pelodiscus sinensis. Next base: position 97,438,676 of record NC_143055.1, read on the forward strand.
ATCTAATGTCCTTTGTTGCCTCTACTTGTTACTCTATGTTGCTCTATCTCCAGGATGAAAGTGGGGTAAGATTATGCTGATCAGATTCTCCCCTTGAGTCCCTATTAACTCCACAACAGCTCACATGACTTAGCAACACCTTTCTTTGAGGCAAAACCATAGTGCCAATCTTTCCGTAACAAAATTCCCAAACACAAGCCATTGCCCGCACACAGTAAATATAATCTTCAAGATCTCTCTCTTCCTAGTGCGTGCCGCTGATAGTCCTTAAACACCACACTCCAATGATGTTAGGTTCCTTTTCAGTCCTCTTCTATGGCTCTCCCAGAAGATTTACCCCAATCCTTCCAGTTGGAGGGTGATCGTGGTCTTTCAAGAAGTAACCCTCTGCAGTCTTGCTGCCGGGAGGTCATTCTAACCAAGGGAGCATCCCTCACTGCCCCAGTTCTCTCATCATTTCCCTGAGTCAGTGTCACTGCTGCTCTGAATTCAGTACTCTGCACCCTTTAGTTCAAGCTCTCCCATTTAGGCTACATCTTCACTGCGAGTTTTTCTGGCAGAAAATATGCTAATGATGGACTCATTAACTTAAGTTGTGATCTCATTAGCATATTTTCTGCCATTTCTTTTTGTGCAAAAAGAAGCAGCATGAACAGGATTTTTTTGCACAAAACCCCCATTTTGCTCAAGATCCTTATGCCTCCCTGGGACAGGCATAAGGATCTTGAGCAAAATGGGGGTTTTGTGCAAAAAAAAACCGCATCAACACTGACTTTTTTGTGCAAAAACCCCTTGCACAAAAAGAAATGGCAGAAAATATGCTAATGAGATCACAATTTATGTTAATGAGACCCTCATTAGCATATTTTCTGCAGGAAGAACTGGCAGTGTAGACAAAGCCTTAGAGCCAGCAGGCACTTTCTTCTGTTGCTGCCTGCTGCCTTCAGCCCTGGCTTCCTGGGTTGAGAAGGTCAGTCAGCAACACCTCTTGCTGCTTTCCTGCCTTCTTCTGCCTTTCCCCACATCTCAAACATACAACTGTGTCTGCAAGACAATTCCTCCCTCTTCTTGGGGCGGGCCTGCAGTGTAAACAATATAGTGAAACTGCTAGTGTGGTGGTAGTATAATCTCCCGTGTTAAAAGTATGTCTGTCAAGGAGACACGTTTTAAAAACAGGAGAAATAGATTAAAAAATTGCAGAGGTGCTTATGGCAATCCTTCACTGTCCTTTCCTCATGGACATGCACTCAGTGTAACTCAGACAGTCCTGGAAATTGGATTTGATATTGACATGCAGCAATTTATTTCAATCCTAGTTTGTTGTCCCCTTTTCCCATCAGTTGCTTGTGCCTAAATGGCCTAAGATTTGATTATGATATAGAAAATCCATGTTTGATCATGCTGGTTCACACTCCAGGCTGCCATTAGAATCATTTGTTTTTCCATTGGGTGCTTTCTACTATTAAAAACTGCATACTTTTGGTTATACAAGTGGCCTGCTGAACTCATGCGAATCTAGCCCCTTGACCGTGGGATGTGAATGGCCATTCATTATTTTGAGAGGTTATAGGGGAGAACTGATAGCAGTGTTATACTTTTGGTCCCATCTCATCCTAATCAATCTTAAGGACTTTAATCTATAAAACTTAATTTGATAAATTCCTCTGTATCATGCCAGTAGGAGGAATACATCATTGCTGTGGAACTATTTACGCTCAGTAGAGGGGGGGAAAAGAATGCAAGAATAGTCTGCTTCAAATAGCAGAAACAACATTAGTCAAAGATTAAAAAACCCTAACCAACAAACAAAAGATGGAACATACGAAAATAATACAAAATGCAGAGCTAACCCTGTAGTTTAGCACCTGGTTTTCTACAAATTTTCAACCTGTGCATGTGTATTTAATGTGAAAAATGCCATCAGCTCACAAAGGCTTCTGAATAATGCATGGAGGAAGGTTTCTCCTTAATTTCTGAAACTAATTTAGAGCAAAAACAACAAGGAGTCATTGTGGTACTTTGAAGACTAACACATTTATTATGGCATAAGCTTTCATGGGCTGCAGCTCGCTTCATCAGATGCATGAAGTAAAAAAATCAGGTGACAAATATGTACATATATACAGAGATGGGAGTGTTACATCAGTTCTAATGAGATTAATTCCATCAGGGTGGATGTGGCCCGCTTCCAACAGTGATAAGAAGGTGAGAACACGTTAGGGGTAAAATTACTTTTGTAATGAGCTATACATCTCCAGTCTCTATTCATGTGCCAACAATGCCCCTCTGCCATGTACACCGGACAAACTGGACTATCTCTGCACAAAAGAATAAATGGGCACAAATCAGACATCAATAATGGTCACGTACAAACACCAATAGTAGAACACTACTCGAATCTCCCTGGATACACAGTTACTGATTTCAAAGTTACCATACCTGAGCAAAAAATAGACTACAGTGTGAAACTACTGAGCTGGAATTCATATACAAATTTGATACCATCAAAATGGTCTGAATAGGTACTGGGAATGGTTCACTCATTACAAAAAGTAATTTTCCCATTTAGATTTCCTCACTGTCTTATCACTGTTAGAAGTGGGCCACATCCACCCTGATTGAATTAGCCTCATTAGCACTGATGTAACACTCCCATCTCTGTATGTATGTTTAAATCCCTGCCACCTGATTCTTTTATGCATTTCATGAAAGCCCACAAAACCTTCTTCACTAATTTGTTAGCCTTTAATGTGACACTGGATTCCATGTTGTTTTAGCTGAAACAGACTAACATGGCTAGCCCTCTGAAACTTGTCATAATTCAGAGTAGGAGCTCTTCTCTACCTATTCAACCTATTCTAATTCCTACAGGTCAAATCCTGCTCCAGCCTGATTTAGCAGAGGCTTGATCCAAAGTTCACTGATACCCCATATGCACAAGGCCTCCAACAAAAGACAAATTATAGAAAGGCTGCAAAGAAGAACCCTACATCCCAAATACATGCAATGGAACAGTGTCCTGAGTCTGTAGAGGAGGGAGCAGGACAGGCCAAGAAAGCATCAGGTGCTTGTGTAGATTATGTGGACCCACTGTAAAGTGCAGGGCAACAGCTCCTGGAATAAGCTAGAAAGGATATAATTCCTCCAGCTCTCTCAGAAATCCCCTGAACAAAGGTCTTTTACTTGCAGTGTTGGGGTTTACAAACCCTGCTCTGGCTGAAGGGCTTCAAAAACAGGCAATACTTGCCCCAGGTAGCCCTATCTCTCAGGGACTGATGAGCATGCACCAGTTGGACAAGTGGGTTAAAAGGAGCTCAAAACCCATGCAAAGGGTGGTGGACAGCAGTGTTCCCTCTATGCTGTGCAGGAGTACAGCTTCATAGGTGATTAAGCAGATCTGCCCTGTCAGAGGCTCAGGGCTCCATGCAGGGAGAGCTGACTGACTGTGGAGGGATGATTAATCACCTGTGAAATTGTGCAGGCCCTGCATCTTGGACGGACACTGGTGGACAGTCTACAAGAGAGAAAAATTCTTCCCCAGAAAACTAGACAAACCTTTGGGACTGAGGGTATGTCTACACTGCCACCCTAGTTCGAACTAGGGTGGCTAATGTAGGCAATCGAAGTTGCAAATGAAGTCCGGGATTTAAATATCCCGGGCTTCATTTGCATCTTGCCGGGCGCCGCCATTTTTAAATCCCCGTTAGTGCGGACTCCGTGCCCGCGGCTACACGCGGCACGGAGTAGGTAGTTCGAATTAGGCTTTCTAATTCGAACTACCGTTACGCCTCGTTCCACGGGAGAGCCTAATTCCAGAGAGCCTAATTCGAACTACCTACTCCGTGCCGCGTGTAGCCACGGGCACGGAGTCCGCACTAACGGGGATTTAAAAATGGCGGCACCCGGCAAGATGCAAATGAAGCCCGGGATAGTTAAATCCTGGGCTTCATTTGCAACTTCGATTGCCTACATTAGCCACGCTAGTTTGAACTAGGGTGGCAGTGTAGACATACCCTGAGAGGGACCATATAGTAGGTAAGGCCATAGACAGAGCTTTTTTTTTTTTTACCACGTCCTCCTCCAATTTGAGAACCTGCAAGCCCAGGATCTGGCCCCTGGCTTGCTTGAATCTAGCCCCTGAGGCTTGGGGCTCTTCCCCCAGCTTGTGGCCCCCCTCATATCTGGACCCCCACTCCACTCCTGCACCCCTGCTCCCACGCACAACCCACACCCCAAGTCCACTTCCCAGCAGCCCCCTCTCACACATTGAATTCCTCACATTGAATTTGGGCCCACCCCAAAATCTCCTAGCCTGGGCCCTTCTAGGCTCTGGTGTCTGACAGGATTGTGGGAGAAGGTTTTTTTGGGTTTTTGTTTTTGTTTTTGCTTTTCACTTTTGTGCAGCCCCTGAATGATTTTCCTGTGGGCTAGCAGCTTCCAATCCAGAAAAGGTTCCCCACCCCTGCCCTAGCAAGCATGGAGAGCTGACTATCCTCTGCTTTAGGGTCACAAACAGGCACCTCCACTGCCTTGACAGAAAGACAAGGGATTAGAAGTTGGGTGTACTATAGGCTACTTGGTCCTCCATGCCCCCATCACATCTAGACTAGATTAGACAAACAACACCATTTAATGAATGTTATTGCAGAGGGATTTGTCAGACTTGCTAATGCAACATACTTTAGGCAAACCTTTCAACTAGCCTGTTTGCAAAAGGAGCTTATTTTGCTTCTGTGGTATATGTAATAAGGGTATGACAGATAAACTCGTATTTAGACTACTAAACAAATAGTCTAAGGTACTCAGCACCAACAATTCGTAGACACTAAAGCCAAATTCTGGATTTCCCAAAGCAGCCTAGTAGATCTAGATACTTGCTAGGAATTTCAATGGAAGATGTGTGTTCAAATCCCCAAGCCTTTTGAAAATCTCAGCCAATGTCCAAAATTGGTTTCCTAAATTAGAGTAATATTTTGGCACCTAAAGAGAACCTATGATTTGCTTTTCAAAGGTACCTTGACAATCAAAACATGACTTCTATTTCAATGTTTAAATATGGAGATAAAAGTCTAACTTTAGGCATTCAAGTTTAAACATTTGGCCATGCTATTAAAAAGCCAGCACCGTTTCTTCTGCTTAAGTAAAAGGGAATGTTGCTATTGTCTTCAGTAGGAGAAGAATCAGCCCTTTTGTAGCTCAATCCTCCCTACCATCTGCTAATTTCAAAACTAAGTAGTTAACCATTTGCAAACTTACACATGACAGCACGATTAGCATAACCTGGCTTTCATGTCCAGCCATAATAAAAGTTCTTGGAATCCACTACAGGCATTAAATGATTCCCTGGTTCTGAATGTCATAGCGTTCAGGTAAGGCTTGCTCTTGCAGCTATTTTGCAAAGGGAAAGCATGCGATATAACAGCCCGATGTTAATAGAACATCGGGAACCTGCTCTGCGCTCAGATGGGCTACAGAATGGCCAATCTGTGGCTTCGTTGCTGGCTGATGGAAATGAGATGCAAGGATACTTTTCTTCACATGAATTCCTGCCCAGCTGTGAGCCATGATAAGACTGCTGTCTGCTGGAAGCACAGACCAGCTCAGAAATGACCCTGCAGATAGGACGACAGTCCACCCCTTGAACAACAGCAAGTGCCTAGCAAGTGCACTGACTACCTCTTTTTAGAGTTGTAGTAAATGTTGCAGCGCACAGCACTTCCCCCACCTCCCAGCAACATAGGGTCATTGTGCCTAGATTTGCCAGATAGTTTCAACAAAAATACTGGACACACTTGACATTACATCACAATCTACATTATATCTTATTTAGAAAATACCCGACATTTATATTTTCTCATTTCTATTTTCTCAATTTGTTTCCCAAACAGAAAGCTCAAATACTGGACTGTCTGGTTCAAAACCGGACACCTGGCAACCCTAAATGTACCTCATGTAACATAACCTTTGGTGCAATGACAGCCCATTTCACCTTCCCAGTCCCCTTTACTGCCTCATTCTCAAAAGCCATAATTTAGGCCACAGAGTTGTCTATTAACTGCTTTAACTCTAACAGCAATCAATAGGCTAACACAGATGTTTTCTGCAAGCGGTTTTGGTTTCTCTGTGCTTCATTGTTTCCGCATGAATTGATAAATCTGCTTTAAATATTTCAGAGATCCAGCATGATCTGCTTATCTTATCCATATCAATGGAAAGCTTTCATGTGAGGATCACACATATTCACAGTAATCAATTTGCCCTGTAGAATAGTGGCTTCTAATCCTTCAATGTGCTAGGTTTCTCCTAATTATAAACCACTGAGGCCTGTCAACCACCTAAGAGGAATGACTAAATTCTCCCCTACGTTAATTGACACACTCATATATTACCACTAATTGTTCAATCTTCCATTAATCAATCTAAATTTATAATGTAATCTGCAAATATAATTTTCAACTTAAAATTGCAACTAAATCATTAAATTGAGATCCCCATTAATTGTTAGTTTTAAAATGTTCATTTGATGTTTCTGAAGTTCTGAAATTTTGGCTCACAGTAAATTCCGTTCGCGTAGTAAATGTGGAAGAGTGGATGGTTAAAGATTGAAATCACTCTGATGCCGACAGTTTGTCTTCAAAGGAGAGCTGGGTTAATGTTTAATATTGGGTATTATCTATCTTGTCTCTGTACTATCATTCCAGTCCAAAGCAAGCAATACATAAATGTTCACATGGGATGTTTGGATTTTCAGTTTTTGGGATTTACTGAATCGCAAATTCATATGGATTTTTGTAGGAGTGGAAAAATCCTGTAAACTATTTCCAGTGGTTCTTTGAGGGTAGCACTAAACTAAAATTGCTATTGTAGGTGCTTCACTGTTGTGCATCTGAATGAATTCTGTGCTGTTGTACATGCCCGTAATTTCTGACCTCAAAGCACCTGTCCTGCTTGATTGGGTCACAAAAACATATACATATAATACCCAGGGAAGCTTCGTACCCCAAATTCTTCCTCTCCCATTCCTACCCCAACTAAAACCAAACTAAACCAAATACAATGAAGAGCCAGGTAAGACTTAAACAAAATTATTTGAATTTAGTCTACTTCACTAAAGTCACTAAGGGTATGTCTACACTACAAAGTTAATTCGAACTAACAGCCATCTATACATAGCTTCTATACATGCAAACCGCTAATTCGAACTTAATTCGAACTAGCGGAGTGCTTAATTCGAACTAGGTAAACCTCATTCTATGAGGACTAACACCTAGTTCGAATTAAGTAGTTCAAATTGAGGGCTGTGTAGCTACTTAATTCGAACTAGTTGGAGGCTAGTCCTTCCCAGCTTGCCCTGGTGGCCACTCTGGGCACAACCAGGGAAACTCTTCTGACCCCCCTCCTGGCCTCGGAACCCTCAAAGGGCCACGGTCTGGCTATGGTGCTTGTGCCAGTTGCAAGCCTGTCAGCACCCAGCCAGCAGACCCTGCACCTGGTACAAGTGGCCAGCCACCCGCTGCCACCCAGCCCTCTGCCTCTTCCCAGGACCAGGCTGGCAGCTCACAGGAGCCTGCCCAGGGCCGCAAGAGGCAGGCACCCGCCTGGTCTAGTGTGGAGATCGTGGACCTCATTGAGGTTTGGGGGGAGGCCTCCAATGTCCACGATCTCCACACTAGCCACAGGAACGCGTCCGTCTACAGCCGAATGGCTGACAGCCTGGCCACCAGAGGCCACATGCGGACCTGGGAGCAGGTCCACTGCAAAATAAAGGACCTGCAGCAGGCCTACTCCAGGGCCTCCCAGCCAGGGGCCGACATGGATGCATGCCCTCACTTCGAGGCCTTGGACCACATCCTGGGGGCTCACGCAGTCCATGCCCCTGGGTGGTGATCGATCCTGGGGCAGAGGCACCCATCCTGGACATGGAGGAGGAGGATGCCGAGAGCCAGGAGCCAGCAGGGAGCCTGCCCAGGGTTCCTGAGGCATCCCACAGAGCACATCGGTTGTGTCGTCCGAGGCCAGGGAGGGCTCCACATGTGAATGCCATCATGCTCCGCTTATGTGTATGGGAGCTGTGGGGGAAAAGGGAGACCAGGGACCATGTGCCTGGGCCTTGCCCACCATGGAGTAGCAGCTGGGTGTCATGCAGGGGCCCTGGCCCGTTCCCCACACGCCGACCTCGCCTTGCAGAGGGGGGCTGGGTTTCACCCACTGTGTCCTCAGGGAGAACTGACCACTGCTCTTGTTTCACAACAGCTACAGCACCTTATCCCTTATTTTAAGAGGGTTAAGGGATCTTTCGGAAAAGGCTTTATTTTCTGAAAGATCCGCATCTAGACTGGTGCTTTTTTCTGGCAAAGCTCCATACCGAAAAAAAGCGGCAGCCATTTTTATGCTAATGAAGAGGGGGAGATTTTAATCCCCGCTTCATTAGCAATTGCGATACATCTAATTTGCATCCCTTTTATGAAAAAGGGATGCAATCTAGACATAGCCCTTAATTGTAGCCAGGCAGGCAATGAAATTTTTGGGTGTAAAAATTACAAAAATAATAAAGAACTGTAAAACTTAAAACAAAATTTCCATTTTCTCCAAATTTCAGTTGTGTTGATGTACCCCCAGACTTCTCTCGAGTACCCCTAAGGGTACTCGTACCACTGGTTGAGAAACACTGATCTAGATGATAGACAAGTGGAGCAGACCAGTCCAATGAACTGCTAGGATTCAGTCCATAAACAATGTTTCACTTTTTAAAAGCATGGGGGAACTGTGACAAACAGGGAAGATGCTCTGATTTGTCCACTAAGAAAACTGCCATTCAGTCTGTAACAATAGTCTTGCAAGCCATTTCTGTAACAATGTCATTGAACATCCCTTGAGACGAGGAAAAAATACTAGAAATGAGTCATAGAATAAAGATCATAGAGACCATGTGTCAGTGGTTATCTAAACAACCATATGGAGTCCTCATTAGTGGTTTTCAGAAATGGCCCAGAACGGCAAACTTCCCAAAATCTGTAGCTGGTCAGATGTAGTGTGTTTATTGCCAGCTTTTTTTAATGGAAGAATTGTATTACAGGGGAAATGCATGCTTCCCACATTTGTTAGAGAGCAGTTCTCAAAAATATTGAAGGGGAGAAGCTGACAATTTCACTGAAAATATAGAAGCATCTTATGCAATGAAAAGTAAAATTATTGTTATTGCTTCAACCAAAATCCTTTTCTCCTCACCATCTCCTGACCTGATATTTCCAAAACCAGATGCAGCAAAGATGCATTCCTGTAGTGAAAAGGTTATTTTAAAAGGGGGGAAATGATCAGATATTTAAATATTAAAAAGTTAGGATTACTATTTGGGGATTTTTTCTGCATCTGTGAGCTCCTCTACCAATACATTAATGTAACACCATGTGTTTTTTATGATTAATCAAAATCTCTACTACTTTTTCCTGATGGTATCTGTCCGTGAACCTTACTGTGTCTAGGCCAATGAGCCAAAGTCGCTGTTTGTATAAGCAAGATAAAATTCATTGGAATGAGTGGAGTTAATGCTACTTGTGTCAGGAGCTAATTCAAATATGTTTGCTGGTGTTGAAAATTAAGCTCTCCCCTGTGTCTAACTGCTTCACAGAGCAAAACAAAGCTATTAGAATTCAGTCATGCTCCTTAAAAGCCAGGACTCAAGTGTGGTGCTTGCTTGTCACCAGCAGTTGTCATGTATTGTTCACAGTTATGAAGACTGAGCAAAATAAGTTATCAGGGAGAAAAGCATATTTGAGTTGGTTGTTAATCCTTCATTCAGGATCCCATATCAGTTAATTTCTGTAATACTGAATTTATCACTTTAGGCCTCTGCTACAGATTTTACAGTAAATGTAAAATGCATGATTACTGAGGCAAATCCCGATATCATACTGATTTTAAATAAGAGTTTTGCCCAAATACGGACTTTCCTATTTATTTTTATTTATTTGTTCTTTGAACAAACTTTTCCCCAGGCCATAATTCATGTTCATCGGTTGGCTAGTGCTCATTGAAATTCCATAGGTTAGCTGGTGAGTGGTTCACATTTGTCTTTTCCAGAGTTTACACATGCAGAGTAGATTCTGTGAGAACAATATTTTAAAGATTTGTTTCTGTTGCTATTTTTGAGTATTTACAGCAAGTTGGTATTCACTGAAGCTAAGCAACTGGCAGACAGCTGGCTGTTGTCCATTCAGTAGTGAAAGACCAACTGCCATTCTTTTAGTTTTATTTCTTCTTGGCTTAATGTAAGCAGGAGAATGATCCTGCTATTGTGGGGAATTTTCCTGGCTCCTATACTACCCCAGTGAAATGGGCTAGCAAAAGAATCTGAGTCCCCGCTCCCTTTTCTTGTACTGAAAGGCCTCCCTGACCTCAAGGGCACCCCTTCCATTCCCCTATGCAGCAGAGTCCTCATAACCCCAACAAGGCTGGGTCCAAAATTCCTGGCAGCTCGACCCCTAAGCTTGTTGTGGTCACCTAAGACAGGGGCTGGATGCCCTCACTTCAGGATGCTCGCTTCTCCCTGACCCACAGTTCAAAAGCAAACAGAATTTATTAAATAAAAATCAATTAAGAAAAAAGAGAGTACGGAAAAATGGGAACAGTTAATGGAAAACACATCATCCTGCTCTATGGCATGGAGACCTCACAACCACGAGTCTCTGGAATGTAAGGACGGTTCACAGCCTGTTCCTTGTAGGTCCCAGGCTGCCTTCTCAGGCCCTGGCTGAGCTCTGGGTGGCAGGACCCGAAACCCCAATGTCAGTCCCCACCCCCAGTTGAAGTTATGATTCCCCTCCAAATCTGTCCTGCAAGTCCTTTTGCCTGGTGCTGGGTCCCTCTGGCTCCCTTGCCCAGAGCCCCTCCCCCCCCCCCCTGCTCACTGCACCCAGCTCCACTCTCTGCTGTGCTGCCTCCAGCTCATGGGCGGCTTCACTGGCCCCTCCAGCTCTGAGGCTGCAGCCCCACTCCCAGCATGGATCTGCTGCTGGGCTGTGCCTCAGGTTCACTGGCTGCAGCTCTTTCCCTAGCTCAGGCTTTGCTCTGAGCACTGTGGCTCAGAGTCTGTGGCTGCAGCTCTCCTCCCAACATGACTCTGCTCCTGGGCTGTGTCTCTGGCTCTCAGTGGTTGCCATGGCTCTCCTCCCAGCTCAGCTCAGGCACGTGTTCTCTCCTTAGCTCGGCTCCACTCAGCTTGACCCAGGCAAAATCCAGTTCACAATGAAGCACAGATGGGATTCTCTTCCAGACTCCTCACTCCCTCATTGGCCTGCCCGCCCTGGCAACCAGGCTGAGCTGGAGCGCTGATTTCTTCCCATTGTTTCTGGGGGCTGCCAGTCTCCAGATCCTGATTTCTCAAAGACCCTTCCTTTTGACGCTGGGAGCTAACCAACCAAAAACTCCCACTGAGTTTTAGTAAGTGGCCAACAGTCCCCTTACATTAAGGTTTGCTTGCTGGGTCATGTGATGGGGTGCAGTCACAGAAGACTCTTTGGGGGTGCCTCCCGGAGTGCTGATACAGCCACTATCACTCACCTTCCTGCTCTCTGGGGCTCCTCACTGCCCAGTCCCGCTGGGCCACTTCTCCAGCCCAGGCCCCGAGGTGAGATCCCTGCTCCCTTGAGAAGCAGTGTAGACACCAAACCTCTTCAGGTCCAAGGCGAGTTCAGTTTTCAGCCCAGCATCCTAGGATACCCCTCGCCAAATGGGATCAAATCCCAAAAGAATTATTTAGGTAAACTCCCGTTAGCAATGAAAGGGAGAATGTACACCCTGGTTACCCCTCCAGGTAACAATTATTTACACTGGGTTTGATAGAAAATAAAAGTGATTTTATTAAGTACAAGCAATAGGATTTAAGTGGTAATAAGTGAGAACAGGCAGAGCAAAGTAGATTACAAATCAAAAGAAACAAAAACACTTGGCTAATTCTACACTGAAACCTCAGTACAAATTTTTCAAACTCACCCTAATACCTCTTTTCTAGCTGCCCCTCCGAACCACGGCTTACTCCCCAGTCCGGGGTGTTCAGCTCCTTTCTTCAGATGCAGCCCAGCCAAAAGACCCAGGCCACTGCTTTCCTATTCTTTTTTAAAGAATTGAGGCCACTTCTTGCTAACCACTGCTCAGACTTAAGGACAAAAGAGATTGTTTAACAATTGCTCATCAAGACGTAGGCGATGTCTACACGACGCATTTTGCCAGAAGAGGCAATGCAAATGAAGCGCGGATTAGCATTTTCTCGCACTTCATTTGCATAATTTATTCCGATCCATTTTTGCGCAAAAACATGCAGTGTGGATGTGTTCATTTTATGCAACACCCCCCCCCTTTTTGCGCAAGATCCTTATGCCTCTAAGGACCTTGCACAAAAAGGGATTTTTGCACAAAACAGACATGTCCACACTGAATGTTTTGGGGCAAAAACCTCTTGTGCAAAAACAGATCGGAAGAGATTATACAAATGAAGCATGAGAAAATGCTAATCCGCGCTTCATCTGCATTGCCTCTTCCAGCATAACACGTAGTGTAGACATACCCTGAGGATAACACCCTCTATGTCTCTTTCACACATTTAAAACCCACAAAGTATCCCCCACTTCATATGTCTAATTTTCACACAAAGACGATACATACATCAAAGTAAGATAAACAGAACCAGCGGATCATGACATGAAGATTGATGGGTAACATGAAATAATTTGCTCAAAGCACCTTTTGAGTTAGGTATATTCATGTACATAAGTTCATTTCATAAAGCATGGGGAGGGAAGGTCTGTCACACATCATATAGGTTCTTTTTTCTTTCTTTCTTTCTTTTTCCTTTCTTTCCTCTCTAGCTTATTTATTTTAGTGAGTTTAGTAAGAGCCAAGAAGCTCAGAATTGGTTCCTTGAATGTCCATCTGCCAAACAATCTGTACTCTGCTGCTAGAAAATGAATTTGTTAGAAGAGCCCAAAATAGTAGAAAAAAGATATTAGGGAAGGTAAATGATTGTTGAGAAAACAAGCACCTTCCTCCAGTAGCAATTTACTGAAGATGCTACTACACTGACAGAGCTTTTCCTGTGGGCATACTAAATCAGCCTCTATGAGAGTCAGTAGCTATGTCAACAGGAGAAGTTCTCCCATTGACACAGTACTGTCTACACAGGAGATTAAATCAACATAATGATGTCATTCAGGGTGTGGATTTTTCACTGGCCAAAGTGCTAGAAACCTTGGAAGAAAACTGGCTGTTGAGATTTCTCTCTCAATTTTGCAGGATCAGTATTTTAGTAATTGAAATACACATCTACATGCAGCTCCTCAGCTGGTGTACCTGGAACTGTGACAGAACCTGAAGATCTGCCATCTGAACTTTTGGGTGATTTTCCAAACAACTCTTGAACTCAACATTTGTTGTTGTATGCCACAGCTCTGAATTACTGTTCGGGAAAAATCATTTGATTCTAACTTGATAGCTGTCTATCAGGTAGACATGGCTATCAGAGTCAGAGCCTGTAGTGAGCTCACTCACCTTTTTAATGTTTCATAATTCTTTAGCTTTGCGATTTAAATTGAAGAGATAGGGGGAGGGGGAAAGAGACTTTTGTCTTAATCAGAGATCCCTTTTTCATAAATATACAGATTCTTCTGCCTCCTGGTAATACGACTTACTTTTTTGATATCTGCCCAAAATAACAAAGTTGTGTCACTGGATCAGAAATCACCACAAAACTAGACATGGGTTGTGTTAATATCACAAGGGTATGTTGTTTCTACATTAGCCATGTGTAGGATGAGGTCATTTTCCTAAGACTGATGTGTGCCACAAACCCTCCGGCATCAGTCCATATGTAGCAGTCTTCCCATGAGCCTACTTGTCATGTTGTAGGTGGCAGCACATAGAGCTGAAATGGATGTAAGTCTTGTAACCACCAATTCACATAGTATGTATATATAGCAATTTATGGGACTAAAATATATTAATTGAACTGACAAACTTAAATGAGTCTCATAGGGTAGCACCACACTCACTATGATTGGGTGTGAAATGGCCTGGAAAAATATTATAATTTGAGTAAATTGAATAAAGGTACAGCTGAAGTTTAATAAAAATAACTAATGACCTTTTGAGAACCTGCAATGGAGTGGTTAAATTTGCTTTATTGCTCTATTGCTCTATTTAGAGGCCAATATTTCAAGAATGTAGCTTGACAGCACCATGGGAACTGATTATATATGAGTGACCCAGCATGTGACTGAACATCTACATTATATGCAATACATACCTGGTAAAAATCTTACTTGAGTATGTAAAATAAATTTGGCACCTTTGTAATTGGATCTATGGGGAATTATGTCTCAGGTTGGCTAGCAATTCAACTAGGAAACAAAGGGATGTCATAAGATGAAAGACCCAAAAGAGATGTTGCTCACAGTCACAGCAGGGGTATGACTATCATGTAGGAAGTTTCCAAATAACACCTAAGTGCTGCATAGCTCTGTATTCACCCCCAAACCCTTTTGATATGAGCAAATAAACTTTGATCTCACAAGGAAGAAGCTACCTTCAGTTTGAATGTCAGATCATTTTTTTAAAATATGAGCCATCTAAGGGGAACAAGGCTATTGTCTTAGAAGGCTAACATTGTTTCTAAGTGTTAGTGGGAAGACTTGAAATCTGAACATCAAAGACTATGCAAAACATAAACAAGAGGACCCAAGCCAAATTAGAGGGGTGAACAAGAGAAAAGGGATGGATGTATCAGGATAGATAAGAAGATGGGATACAGAAGCTTTCCAGTTGGCTGTCAGGGGCAAAGCTACTGTTTGTGGACTCAATAGAGATGTACAATTATTTTTAAAGGCAGATTCTGGTCCACACTTTTATATGCTGACATTAAGGGACTGTAGTGGCCCTGGGGAAAATTCTACCCACACAGGAGTAGCATAGGGTGGGAGAATGCAGCACTACACTTTCCCCCCCCAGCAGCCTCAAGTATAAGGGCATTGAAAGGGCAGGGCAGTAGGCAAGAGGGTACATGCCAGATGTGAAAGGTATCCACTACTGTGCAAAAGACCATATGAGTGGCAGAATCTACTTTTCAAGCCACTTTTTCTACCTTCTGAAAGGAACCAGCACTGAATATAGACCTACAACTATGAGATTTTTTTCTACCTAGTGAGGCTTTGCCTAGACTTGGGCTAGGTATGTTGTATTATAGTTAATACTTACGTTATGTTCTTTTAACTTTTTCTGTAGGGAGGAAGTGCTGTATGCTGTTCCCAAAAGAAATAAACCAAAGCTACTTTGCCCCATGTCGGGTGCCATGCTTTATCATGTTCAAAGTGTGTCACTCTTTCCTCTACAATCTTTCCAATATATGATTATTTTTCTGTCAAGAAAATAACATCTCCCTTCTAGGACCCTGTTATGTCCCATCTCAATTTCTATAAATTCTAGTCTAATCCATTCACTGCTAAGGCAGTGGTGGTGGGCAACCTGGAGCTCGGACCACATGCAGCTTATTTGGGTTCAGTGTGTGGCCCACAAGATATTCAGTTTACTGTTGTCCATGCACAGAGTTGCAAAATGCTGTTGGTTTTCATCTGCAGACATTTTTTTCCTACCAGTGTTACAAAAGTGACAGGCACTTAAAGCAAGGGCACGTGAAGGGGGGATACATGCTGATTGCACACACTGACTGTGAGAGCCATGTGCTCCCTCTGCATCCAGTCAAACTACTGCTACAGTTCAATCGACACACCTCACAAATTCTAGGTATATAAGCACAGTTAGTAAAACTACCCTATCTCGGGTGACACCATCTTGGTTATGACAATCTTGTGGCCCACTGAGTTGGAGGGCCACTCATGCAGCGCTCTCACTAGCCTAGGTTGCCCCTCATTGTGCTAAGGTCATCTTCTGAGCCCATCAATATGAACACATCTACCACTCTTCGAACAGCTCCATTGGTTCCCCATTCTTCAATGTGTCATTTAATCTTCTTGTCCTCACTTCCATAATGCACATAACTATGCTCTTTCCAATTCATCTGACTTAAATGTAGTCTGTTATCATATCACCCACCACCCAAAATTCTCAATTTCTCCAGTGATGCCAATCTCAAAACCTGTTCTTTGACAATTTCTTCTACCAACAGCTACATACTTTCTCTCATGCTGTCTATGGCTTTGGGAAGGTAACAGTCCCTACTAGATGACCCTCCACTTTCCCATAAATCAAATTTATAATCACAGCTTTTATGACTATGGAGTGGACCAGGGATGGATAAAAGAGCCTCGGCGGGCCGGATTCGCCCCCACGGAAGCCCTGCCTCTCTCCTGCCCCCAGGCTAATCAGGGTCTGGGGGGAGGAGGAAGCGCACTAAGTTTCCTCCATCCTGCCAGGAGCGTGTGGCGCTTAGAAGCACCACGCGCTTCTGGTAGGTCGGGAGGAGACTTAGCGCGCTTCACAGCCCCCAAACCCTGATTGACCTGGGGGCGGGGGAGCATGTGAAGTCTCCTCCGATCAGCCCCCACCCTCCAAGGAGCGTGCGGTGCTTAGAAGCACCATGCGCTCCTGGCAGGGCAGGAAGAGACTTCATGTGCTCCCCTGCTCCCAAGCCCTGATTGGCCTGGGGGCAGAAGGGGCAGTGCGCAAAGTGTCCTCCCACCGCCAGGGGCCTGGGCACCTAGAGGGAACCTCCGGGGGGGGGGGCAAAGACTTCACCTGCTCCCCCACTTCCAAACCAATCATGGTCTGTGGGTGAGGAAGCAGGGAAGTATTCTATCGCCGCCCCATCCACTTGAGGCTCTGCTCCTTCCAGTGCAGCCCAGGGCCACTTCAAACATTTCTGAAGTGGCCCCCAGCAAAAATTATTACCCACCCCTGGAGTGGACTCTGTTCCCTTTTGCTAAATGTATTTGTTTTTGTGTTTCCAGTAACGCAGTGTGTCTTTGACATAATTTTTTGAAAACGTGATGGATGAATGATGCCCAAATATTGATAAAACCGTTGATATAATTACAATGTGTGATTCATACAAGCTTTTTTTTAACCATGATATAACCCAATTTTCCCTCCATTTACCACTCTAGCATACACACAGACGTAGCTTCTCTCCCTTTGGCAGGTGCTTCTCAAATGGCCCAGCCTTACCTAACAGGGTGTCCTACTACTAATATCTAATGATCTGCATGCTTCCCTATAGGTTTTTTTAATCTCATGTCAGCACGTGCCAGAGACGTGAGGTGTGAGAGTAAGGTGGCATGGTCTGTGACTGTCATCAGTTCTTAAGTAGTTTTTTTTATCCATGTATGTAAAATTATTCCAATTCTGTATATAACATAAAAAGGTAAATATGAGATCCCACATAAATAAAATAGGTATATCAGAGAGTTTTAAATTCTTTTACCAAATTAGAGAAAAATCACTATTTATATTTTTCCTTTGATGAAAATTAGGTTTCAAAATCAATTTCATCCCAATTTTTGAGAGGTCATGTGCATCTGGTCCTGGGGTGTGCTTTAGGCATGGGCAAATATACATTCAGCATTTGAACCACAAGTTCAGAACCATGCATATGCACTAACACAGCTGCACACATTTATCTTTGGAAATGTGGCTTTGCTTGATTTATTTCACTACTAGGATTTCTCTGGCACATCACCACAGTGTCTAAGCATTTATCCTGTCAGCCGCACTTTGGAGTAAGGCACTGCTGTTATCTCCACTTTACAGCTGTGGATCTGAGACACAGAGAGGTTGTGGGACTTGTCCAACATCATACAAAAATAGCACAACATTCATGCCAACGAAAGAACTCAGTTCTCCTAACTTCCACCTGGCACCTTTGCCACCAAACTGTTCTTTCCCAGTGTATTTAGCTTTTCCCCCAGTTATCCATTTCTTTAGGAATAAAAGTGATAAGTTTTAGACATGTAATTAACATGTAAGTAACTCCTTTTCATATCTTAGTATCATAGGGGTGAAAGAGACCTCAGGAGGTCATCGAATCCAGCCCCCTGACTAAAGCAGGACCAATCCCAACTAAATCAACCCAGCCAGGGCTTTCTCAAGGCAGGACTTAAAAACCTCTAGAGATGGAGATTCCACTATCTCCCTAGGTAACCCATTCTAGTGTTTCACCACCCTTCTAGTGAAATAGTTTTTCCTAAAATCCAATCTAGACCTCCCCCACTGTAACTTGAGACCATTGCTCCTTTTTCTTCCATCCGTCATTACTGAGAACAGCCTCCCTCCATCCTCTTTGGAACCTCCCTTCAGGAAGTTGAAGGCTGTTATCAAATCCCCCCTCACTCTTCTCTTCTGCAGACTAAACAAACCTAAATCCTGCAGCCTATCTTCCTAGGTCATGTGCTTCAGACCCCTAATTATTTTGGTTGCCCTCCGCTGTACCCTCTCCAATGCGTCCACATCCTTTCTATAGTGGGGGGCCCAGAACTGGACAAAATGCTCCAGATGTGACCTCACCAGAGCCGAATAAAGGGGAATAATCACTTCTCTAGATCTGCTGGCAATGCTCCTCCTAATGCACCCTAATATGCCATTAGCCCTCTTGGCTACAAGGGCACACTATTGACTCATATCCAGCTTCTCATCCACTGTAATCACCAGGTCCTTTTCTGTAGAACTGCTACTTAACCATTCAGTCCCCAGTCTGTAACAATGCTTGGGAGTCTTCCGTCCCAAGTGCAGGACTCTATACTTGTCCTGGCTGAACCTCATCAGATTTCTTTTCCCCCAATCCTCTAATCTGTCCAGGTCACTCTGGACCCTATCCCTGCCCTCCAATGTATCTACCTCTCTCCCTAACTTAGTGTCATCTGCAAACTTGCTGGTGCAATCCATCCAGGTCATTAATAAAGATGTTGAACAAAACCAGCCCCAGAATTGATCCTTGGGACACTCCGCTTGAAACTGACCACCAACCTGACATTGAGCCATTGAGCACTACCTGTTGGGCCCGACAATCTTGCCAGATTTCTGTTCATCATATAGTCCATTTATCCAATCCATACTTCATTAACTTTCTGGCAAGAATATTGTGGGAGACCGTAACAAAAGCTTTGCTAAAGTCAAGGTATATCACATCCACCAACTTTCCCATATCCACAGAGCCAGTTACCTCCTCATAGAAGCTAATCAGATTTGTCAGGCACCTTTGGTGAATCCATGTTGACTATTCCTGATCACTTTCCCCTCTTCCAAGTGCTTCAAAATGGATTCCTTGAGGATTCCATCCATGATTTTTCCAGAGACTGAAGTAAGGCTGACTGGTCTGTAGTGCCCTAGATTGTCCTTCTTCCCTTCTTAAAGGATGGGCACTACATTTGCCTTTTTCCAGTCATCCGGGATCTCTCCCGATCGGCATGAGTTTTCAAAGATAATGGCCAAAGGCTTTGCAATGACATTTGCCAACTCCCTCAGTACCCTCATATGCATTAAATCTGGATCCATGGATTTGTGTATGTCTAGCATTTCTGAATAGTTCTTAACTTTTTCTTTCTCCACCAGGGGCTGCCCACCTCCTTTCCATACTGCATTGCCAAGTGCAGTAGTCTGGGACCTGACCATGTCTGTGAAGACAGAGGTAAAGAAAGCATTGAGTACTTCAGCTTTTCCCACATCAATTGTCATTAGGTTACCTCCCTCATTCAGTAAGGGCCCCACAACCTCTCTGATCACCCTCTTATTGCTAACATGCTTGTAGAAACCTTTCTTGTTACCCTTCACATCCCTTGCTAGCTGCAATTCCAGTCGCACTTTTGCCTTCCTGATTACTCCCCTGCATTCTCAAGCATTGTTTATACCCATCCCTAGTCAATTTTCCACTTCTTGTAAGCTTCCTTTTTGTGTTTAAGCTCACCAAGGATTTCTCCTGTAAGCCAATCTGGTCACCAGGGCTGGCTTTAAGCCAATTCAGCCGATTCCCCAGAATGGGGCCCCCACCTAAGTGGGTCCCACTCCCGGGTGCACGACGCACGCGCAGTGCCCCGGGCGTGTGATGCATGCACGGGGCCCCGGGTGTGCAACACATATGGAGTGCTGCCCCGGTTGCACAGCGCACGCGCAGTGCTGTCTTGGGCGCCCAGCATATGCGCAATGCCCCGGGCGCGTGACGCATGCGCGGGGCCCCAGGTGCAGCACATGCGCAGGGCCCCGAGAGCGCGGCACATGTGCAGGGCCCTGGTGCTCAGTGCATGCACAGTGCCGCCTTGGATACGCAGTGCATGCTCGGCCCCACTCCTGGAATCAGGCCCCGCGCTTGTTAAAGCCAACCCTGCTGGTCACCTATCACATCTGCTTTTCTTACTGTTTTTCTTACTTTCTTCAGGATGGCTTCTTACTGTGCCTTTAATAAGGCTTCTTGAAAACACTGCCAGCTCTCCTTGACTCCTTTCCCCTTCATGTTAGCATCCCAGGGGATCCTGTCCATCAGTTCTCTGAGGGAGTCAAAGTCTGCTTTTCTGAAGTCCAGGGTGTGTATTTTGCTACTCTTCTTTCTTCCTTTTGTCAGGATCCTGAAATCTTCCATCTCATGATCACTGCTTCCCAGGTTGCCACCCACATCTACTCCCCTACTAGTTCCCCCCTGTTTGTGAGCAGACCCTTGCACATGGCCCCTAGTCGGTTCCTTCAGCACTTGTGCCAAGAAGTTATCCCCAACATTCTCTAAAAACATCCTGCATTTCTGTGTACTGCTGTATTGGTCTCCCAACAGATTCCAGGGTGAATAAAGTCCCCCATGAGAACCAAGGCCTGTGATCTGGAAGCTTCTTTTAGTTGTCTGAAGAAAGCCTCATCTACCTCATCCATTTAATCCAGTGGTCTATACAGACACCAACCACAACACCACCCATGTTGCTTCCACTTCTAAACTTAATCCATTGACTCTCAACAGGCTTTTCTCCCTCTGTATACTGGAGCTCTGAGCAATCATACTGCTCTCTTACATACAGTGCAACTCCTCCTTCTTTCCTCTCCCACCTGTTCTTCCTGAACAGTTTATATCTTTCCATGACTGTGCTCCAGTCATGTGAGTCATCCCACCAAGTCTCCGTTTTTCCTATCAAATCATCGTTCTTTGACTGGGCCAAATTAGCCCCCATCATACTGTACGTATAGTTAGGGTTATTTTTCCTGATGTGCATTGCTTTACCCTTATCCACATTAAATTTCATTTGCCATTTCGTTGCCCAATCACTCAGTTTGGTGAGATCTTCTTAGAGTTCCTCAAAGTCTGCTTCTGTCTTGACTATCCTAAACAGTTTTGTATCATCTGCAAACTTTACTACCTCACTGCTTACCCCTTTCTTCAGATCATTTATGAATAAGTTGAAAAGGATTGGTCCCAGGACTGACCCTTCGGGGACACCACTAGTTACCCGTCTCCAATCTGAAAATTTACCATTTATTCCTACCCTTTGTTTCCTGTCTTTTAACCAGTTCTCAATCCAAGAAAGGACCTTCCCTCTTATCCCGTGGCCATGTAATTTACACAAGAGCCTCTGGTGAAGGACCTTGTCAAAGGCTTTCTGAAAATCCAAGTATACTATATCTACTGGATCCCCCTTGTCCGCATGTTTGTTAACCCCTTCAAAGAACTCTAAGGGTATGTCTACACTACCCCGCTAGTTCGAACTAGTGGGGGTAATGTAGTCATCCGCAGTTGCAAATGAAGCCCGGGATTTGAATTTCCCGGGCTTCATTTGCATGAAGCCGGCCGGCGCCATTTTTAAATGCTGGCTAGTTCGAACCCCGTGCCGCGCGGCTACACGCGGCACGGAGTAGCTAGTTCGGATTAGGCTTCCTAATCCGAACTAGCTGTACACCTCGTTCCACTCTGTGTGAAGCAAAATCCGAACTAGCTACTCCGTGCCGCGTGTAGCCGCGCTGCACGGAGTTCAAACTAGCCGGCATTTAAAAATGGCGCCGGCCGGCTTCATGCAAATGAAGCCCGGGAAATTCAAATCCTGGGCTTCATTTGCAACTGAGGATGACTACATTACCCCCGCTAGTTCGAACTAGCGGGGTAGTGTAGACATACCCTAATAGATTAGTAAGACAGGATTTCCCTTTACAGAAACCACGTTGACTTTTGTCCAACAAATTATGTTCTTCTACATTCTTCACAATTTTATTCTTCACTATTGTTTCGACTAATTTGCCTGGTACTGAAGTTAGACTTACCGGTCTGTAATTGCCAGGATCGCCTCTAGAGCCTTTTTTAAATATTGGTGTCACGTTGGCTACCTTCCAGTCATTAGGTACGGAAGCCAATTTAAAGGATAGGTTACAAACCACAGACAATAGCTCAGCAATTTCCCATTTGAGTTCTTTTAGAACCCTTGGATGAATGCCATTCGGTCCCGGAGATTTGTTAACATTAAGTTTTCAATTATTTGTCAATAGAATTCTCCCTGTAATGCCCTCTAGAATTGATGAAATTCCTGGCTCATTTCAGCAGCTCCACATGTCCCTTCCTCCTTTCTCTTTTTTTCAGTGGAAAAAAATGGAAAGATAGAGAGAAAAGGAGATTTTTTTTAAAGAGGCAAGGAAAAAAGGAGGGAAATGGCTAAATAAAACCAAATGCCCTCTTCCCTCGCCAATTTAATTTTTAAATCAGAAATTTAAAAAAGAACATTTCCACAGAAAAATTGTGTGGGTAAAAAAAGACTATATTTCATTGTAAAAGACGTTCCAGTGAAAATTTGTAATCACCTCTAATTATAAAGGTCTTTCTGATCACAGGGGATTGTGTGTAGTGAAACAATTACCTCTAATTTTAATTGTGCTCACAGACAGAGACAAGGTAGAATAGATACAGAACTCGTCACAATGTATTCCCTCAGAAAATATGTGTCCTGCAGGTGCTTCTGTTTTGATAGTATACCTGACTTCCCCCTTTTAAGCTTATGAATTTCCTTTTAAAATTTGAAATATGCCAAATTTCATGCTGCTTTGATAGCTAATGAAAAGCTACACAAATCTGTCATGCCTTTCACAAGGGCACTTGCTTGTGATCAGCTTGCACATAGGCAATCAATTATTTGTCTGAAGAATATCAGATCACCCAGTCTTAATTATGAGGTTTGACCTCCTCAGGGAAAATTTATCTATAAAAGAAGGAGAGAAGAAAACATTAGTCTAGTGTTTATGGAGTGGCTAAGATATGAAACAGGCACTCGAGAATTACATCATGTGCTACTGTTGGGCTGCCCTTCCTGATAACTCCAAGCCCACACAATATTTTTGAAAATGTATGGCACTGTTAGTTATTACAACTCTGATAGCTACGTAAACTAGACTTTGTACTTTTAAAAATAAAGTCTTTAAAAATAAGTGGTTAAAATAATTTTAAAATGGGCTTTAAAGGGGTCTTTAAAATATAGTTTTATGTTCTATGCAACACAAATGACAATCTGCAGTTGACAGAATATTGCAAAACAGTATAGGCATTTGTTCAAAAAAAAGCCCAGGACTTTTCTTTAACAATATTCACAGCCTCTTTTGTTTGCTCTTTGTGAACATTCATGCGAACAAAACAAGAGTGTCTACAGAAAAGAAAATGTGTCATGAATATGTAAGTAATCGTGTTAGAATCCTTCTTGCAGCCATCTTGAACATTTTTTTGTGTGATTGAGAGTCACCCAGAGAGCAGAAACAATACCATGTGTGTAAAGTGACCAATCACAAAGTACAAAGTGTAAATTTAAAATAGTGAGTACTTAGGAACTATTTGTAGTGATTATTTTTTAAGTCCCTAGACTGAAATATTCTAATATAATCATTCTCTGAATAATTTTGGATTTTTGTATTGAAGATTGGTGACAGAACATCTGTAATCAGGACTGAATAAACTTCATTAACTACATTTTGTAAAATTTCTTTACCAGAGAGATCATCATTTGCCACTCAATGAAAAGGTTTATGTAGTACTAACTATATGCAACTCTTAAAATGCTCCAGTTTAGACTGGCATACAAAATTTCTTTGTCGATCTGGCTGTAAAATTAACTTTAAAATCTGATATATAAAAGAGCAATCCTGTACAGATCAACTTTTCCTACTTATTTTATCAGTTGTGATATCACATGGTCATAATAATAACAAAACAAAAAAAGGGCACAGGCTAAAATCAATCAGGGTTTGCTTTTCCAATAGCAGAGAGTCCTTTGGGTGGAAAGTCTGCCAGGAGATTGTAGTACCATAACTTTGCCAAAGGCCTGCATTCAGTGAATATAGCCCCTAATTATGTGTGGGTGGCTCTGACTCATGAGGGGAATGTGGGAAGAACAAGTATGGGACATGATAATTTAATACTGGTCCTCACTACAGACTTTGTCTCATCTTGGACTAAGAAAGTCTGTTCTCATGTTATTTATGCCACGAAGCAGGACGCACTATAAATTTTATGAAGTGTACAGCTCTGTTTCCTAACCAAATTGATTCATAAAAGTTTAGGTAAGCTTCAGATATGTTTGGCTCTTTATGAAAATCAAAACAAACCTCTGACCCATTTGAAATTCTTCCAATGCTAATTCTGGAAGCATTTCTTTAAAAGGACACAGATATTGTATCCTTTATTCATGTCTCCATTGTCCCATTTTAACAAATGACTCAGTCTGTTTTTTTTTTTAAAATACTAGTCCAGCTATACCTTCGTCTTTCTCTTCTTCTGACTTCCTTTTTCATTCTTGTCAGCGAAAAATTCTGAAAAAAAGTAATATTGTTGTATATCCATCTATAACAGCTTTCATTGTATCATTGGCATAGACTATCCAGGTGTTTACAGTATAAACACTTGCATATAGCTAGCTCTTTAACAGTCTATTAGTATCTCTATGCTTTGGTGAAGGAACATTGTTTCAATTCCTACAACAGTAGTTGGTACATGCATAACTAACTAGTTAACTAAATAATTATTCTAAAAAGTGGTATAGGAGATTCTTTTTGCAAACTAAAGGTCATAATGGTCCTGGCCAAAAGAGCATACAGTCTAAATCACAACAAAACAGTGTGGTGGAAATGGAAATGGAGAGAGAAGGTCCTCATGGATTGGTAAAGTGCATTACAAGGAATGACATCTACAGTATAGGTGCAAATGATTCTAGGTAGAGCTATGCGATGGGGTGTATCACATCTTTGTTAGCAGAAGAGGCCACATTCCTCCTGCTCCATTGAGCATGCTCCAGCTGGAACCTGAGTATAAAAGGCTTGAAATGAGCTCAGTTTGGGCTGGCCATGGGAGAAGGAGACGGACTGTGAGCTCCAGCAAATGCACTCCAGGACTTGGAGACCAGCCAAACAGGACCAGATCTAGGCACCCAGGCAGGGAATGTCACATCAGGTGTAGAGACCATTGGACCACAGACACTGCAGACTCCATAGGTTCAGGTAGGAAGAGTCCCAGGGACTATAAGGTGAAAACTATATTGGGATATTCTAAAAGGCTCAAAATGTTGTGGGGCTCTTGAGTTAAAATAACAAGCTTTTGGCAGATTAATCTGCCATCTACAGGACACTGGGTCAGACCCCAATGGAGACGAAGGGCCTGGGTTTCCCTTGCTCTGGCCACCACGCACCTTGAGGGGGGTGGCCTAGTATGCTGTATAATGACGCTGGCCTTTGGGCCAAATTATCCTGACCTCGGGAGACAGCTCCAGTGATTCTGGCTATTGACATGCACTACCCCTACCACAGGGCTTTGTTCTACTGACTCTGGCTGTTGTGCCTTACTACTCTGAATGCGGGGGGAACTGTTACAGGAACTTAGTAAATGACACTTACACTGGACCACATAGTCCCAAGACACAGGATGCCTTTAAGGTGGATCTATGGGGCTATGATACATCTGTGAAAGGGTATATCATTCCCATGACAAGCTGGTCGAAAAATGTTTGCCACCAGAAAATACTTTTTGGTGAAACTGAAATTTTCTTGTTCTGATTCAGACCAAAACCAAATTTTGAAATCATGCAATTTTCAATTCAATGAAAATTCTGGTTTTTTCATCTCTATAGTCCTTATATTGTCTTTAGGTATGTTAAAAATATTCAAACTGCCTAATGTATTATAGAATTATGTTGATGGGCCCACTTCTTGTGGGGGTTGCAATTAGAACTTGAATAGTAGACATACAGTGACCAGGAGAGCAAATTCAGAGAGGCCATTTCATGCACAATGAAAATTAGCCATCTAAGTTTATGCAGCCCTGGACAGTATAGCATAATGTGGAAAAATCAAATGTAGTAAGGAGGCAAAATTTAGGCCTTGTTGCTGTGAAGAATCCTTAATCACAAAAGCAACTCAGTATGTATTTAGGTCCCATTGAAGTGAATGCCCCTTAAAGACTTAAAATTAAACACATGTTTAGATGTAGTCCAGTTGGATGATTTTTTTGCTGCTGCTTTAATTTTTGGAGCATTCAGTTTTATATTGATGTCCTGTAAACACTATCTGCATCTAAACATAGATTGCAGGTGCTAGATAACTTTATATTAAACCCTCGAGTTAAAATGTTTTATCATTAATAGGCCTTTATTTCCTTTAAACATAAATCTAGCTTTCCATTATCTTTTCCTAAAAACAGATGGAAAAAGTGTAGTCCATCCTTTTTATTTTCCTGCCCTCTATATCAGAGAGTATATTGTGTGTCCCAAAGTGAAATACTTCCAGACGAAAGGGTGATAACGATGGACTTTTGTGAAAACAGTCTTTTAATTGATTAGTTTGGAAGGGAATCCACTCTGTAAATCATCTTTCTGTGGCTAATTATGAAAAATGGAATAACAAGAGAACTGACCAGCCCAGGAGTCAATGATGCAGTACTCACTATATTCATGTTTCACTGCGTCTCCAATGGGGAGTTTATATTTCTGATAGAGACTTGTGGACTGACACTAGAGACAATATTCACATGAATCTCTGCGAGATGCCTCAGAGTTGCTTAGTTTTAAGGCCTCCTCCTCGTAAGCATCGTCTGGGATTTCAGTGGGAGTTGAGGATGCACAATATCCCACAGAATAGAGTCTGTAATCATCATTGCCACTGAAATCAATCTATTGATAGCAGCAGCAAAACAGTACAGCATCACCACACCTGGTTCATTCTCCCCGCCCCACGATTATGGGAAATGAATTCCATTTCCCCCCCACAGTTTATAGAGGTTTTCTTGTGATCCCACCCCACTGCCTTCAATGAAATACAAAACAAAATGCAATTCAGTGCCACTGTTTTGCATTGAACATATGAATATTCATATTTTTTGTTTGACAACCATCTCAGAAATAAGATCATTTTTGTTCAAATATAGGCTCATTAAAACAGGAAAAGAGCTTGATTCTAACATTTAGTAAAAATATAGTAACATTTGGACTTTGTTTTAGTTAATAATGAAAAAAAATCAAGTAGTAATTTTACATTTTGGTAGGAACATTGAACATGCCTCTCTCTATGTTATCAATTTAGATAGTTAAGTATCAAATGTTCTAAAGCTTGCAGAATGATTGAATTACAAGAGGAAAATTCCTCTTTCACTAATCAATAAAACATGAGAAGTGACTGTTACTTTCATCTCTGGAACATGCGTCCAGAATATTGTGTTGAATGTTGTTGTTTTATATCCCATTGATTTTTGGTAGATAAAATGGGATCTACTAATATGCACTTTCATGCAATAATGTGTTGTTAGTCTACGGTTTAATGTAGATGAGGAAGGATCTGGGGAGGAAGAGTTCTCTAGCCATCTAGACTGTCAACAATGATCTATTTTTTCTTTCCTTTTCCTAACACATTGCTAAGATTGAGTTCCTACAAATAGTACAAAATAACCCCCAAAGAAAAACTGACTATAAGAGCATGAAAAATGAAGAGAAAACACATGCACAGAAATCACTTCAAGAACTGTCATAACCTTCCTTTCAGATGTTTGATCAGACCGAGATGTTATTGCTCTGCTAATAATTCTTTGCTTTTATTTATTTAATTTTAAAGATTTTCATCTTCCATGCCCTCTTTTAAACTGCTACCTATTAAGGGTCCAATCCTGCAATGAGCTCTACTTAGGTGTGGATAAATTTCTGTAACATTTCCATATAACCATGTATCATGTAACTTTGTATTAAGAGAAACTTTGTAAGTCCTTTTATATTTATTTATATATTTATTTATATATTTATATATATATATATATATATATTGTCCTTTTTAGATCTATCTTTGTTAAGCCTTCTTATAGATTCCCTTGTATTAAGAGAAACCTTGTAGCCAGTCTTTTCCATAGAAACTTTGTATCAAGCTCTTTGTTATGGGTCTTAGGAATAGTTAAGGTAAAGAAAAATGTCTTTTGCTAGGAGTAGAATAGATCTCTCCCCCTTCATTGAAAGAGCCAGACAAATACCTAGAAACCATCTACTTCAAGACAGACCCAAGAAAACCAACAGTAGAACACCACTTGTCATCACCTACAGCCCCCAACTTAAACCTGTCCAACACATTATCAATAAACTACAGCCTATACTGGAACAGGATACTAAACTCCAAGAGGCTCTGGGAGACAGACCCATAGTCTCCTATAGACAACCACCTAACCTCAAGATGATTCTTACCAACAACCACAGGACATACCACACTAATACCAACCCTGGTACCTTCCCTTGCAACAAACCCCGTTGCCAGCTTTGTCCACATATTCACTCTGCTGATACCATTATTGGACCTAACCAAGTGAGTTATAAGATCAAGAATACATATTCCTGTGCATCCAGAAATATAATTTATGCTATCATGTGCCGAAAGTGTCCATCTGCTTTGTACATTGGACAAACGTCTCAGACACTTCGGCAAAGGATCAATGCCCACAAAACAGATATTAGACAGGATCACAAAGAAAAAACAGTTTCTTGCCATTTCAACCAGAAAGGATACTGTCTCAACGACTTAATTACCTGCATCCTGCTTCAGAAGCCTTTTAAATCTGCACTTGAAAGGGAATCCTCTGAACTGTCATTCATGCAAAAATTCGACACTCTACGCGTGGGTCTCAACAAAGACTCTGGCTATCTTACTGGTTACAAAGATAGCCTCCCCAATTATCACCTCTAATACCATTAGCTCACAGACATTTACCTTCCCCCCCCACACACACATCCCCCTTCTGTTCTGAAATGTGATTTATCCTTTTCATATGTGTTCATTTTTCTAATTGTATCCTTTGGTATATATGGTTGTGACTATTTTCTTCCACTATTTGATCTGAGGAAGTGGGTCTGGCCCAGGATAGCTCATCATCTATTAAACCATCTTGTTAGTCTTTAAAGTACTACATAGTCCTGTATTTTGTTTCAGCTACACTAGACTAACATTTCTATCACTATTCCCCCTTCATTGATTGTCCTGTTGAAATGAATGAGGTGTGAATGGAGAATGAAAGGTGAGCACCTCCAGCAGCAGTTGCAAGGGTGAAGAGGGGCTGGAAGCCAGATCCAAGACAATACCTGTGAAGTGAGCTCATTGAAAAGAAGACTAGACATACAGATGCCTTGGAAGTCAAGCAGCAAGTGCCTGCCCTTGGAAGAACTCTCTTTGAAGCAGCGTTAAAAGAGGTGAGGTGATGACTAACTGGCTGCATGAGAGGGATAAATGAGGCATCTTGCAGAGGGATCCTGGGTTTTCGTCTTGTCAACATCTGAGCAAAGATCTGGATCAGCAGAAAGCCCAGCTCCACCCTCCCCCATCTAACTCACCTGTCCAGTGTAGTTAGGGGGAGCAACTATTGGTAACAACAAGACTGTGTGTGTGTGTGTGTGTGTGTGTGTGTGTGTGTGTGTGTGCCTGTGCGCATAAGTGTAACGATCATATACATATGATAAAGTATTGATTGATCTATGTATGCTCAATAAATGTGGTATGTTGCCTTATCCCCCTGAAAAAAATCCCAGGTGCTTCTTTTAAGCACAACATAGGTACATGGTACTTGCCCATTTGCAGCTCATTGCAGGAGGCATCTGGAAAATTTTCTCCTGAATCTCAAAGTGAAAATTAAATATAAACCTACTAATAATCACATTCATATGTGAAAAAGTTGATTTCAGACAGAAGAGGATAAGATTAAGTTGAGACTTGGCACAATATGATCAAAGAGGTTCTGAATGGAATAAAAAATCAGAACTAACATGTCAGGAATTAAATTCTTTTCTGGCAAAATTCTACTGAACTTAAAGGAGTTACAGCAGTTTATAATTTGACCCTGGATACTTCACACTTCCCGTCTAGATACAACAAGATGCAAATATGAATTCATTTTCCTAACTACATTTGTAGAGTCATTGAGAAAATGAAATATTCTTCAAGTAGAAGCACAAGACTGGCATGGTACAGAATTAGCACACTTTTATTTCCTTCATTCATCTCTATCAGTATGCCTAAAACTTGGTCAACAGAATCTCTGCCTTCTGGATTTTATGTTGGGGCATATATCCCAAAGTAGGATAGCCAGGAAAGATTTTATAGGTGGACACATTATGCTTCCAGTTGCATTAAGGGGGGCAATTAGTACAGCTCGTATAGAAGGCTGTAGATGACAAGGGTCGATTTTAAAGAGGCTGAGAGTAAGGTCAGAAAAGTTTCTTGAGACAAAACTTCAGGGCAAGAATAGTGCAGTCTGTGGACAAAAAGGGGAAAGGTAGGAGAAGGGAAGCAGTGAGGGATTGTAAGATGTGATCAACAGTCTCTTTTGGATGGAACCCGCAGGAGAGAGTGTGCTAGAGGTTCCCCTCTCTGCACATAAAGGGAGCCTTAGGACTACAAGAGGCACAACTGCTAAGTCCCATAAAAGAACTGAAGACCTCATTCACATAAAGACCATGAGAGGTTTTCTGTCTGCAGTCTTCTGTCTTCTTCCAGGCTATCAGAATTAGAAAGTAGATGCCCAGAGGACCAGGCTACAGAAGGCACAAGCTGCCACAGTGCCAGCATGAGAGAGGCACAAGACCCTTTGCTATGCCATTGCCTGGCATGAGAGGTGGGCTCTGGCAGTGAGTTGGCCCTGTGACAAGCATCTGTGGGGCATAAACTGCAAATTATACCCAACTTTAAAAAACAGAGCACTACAGTTTATACAACTTAAAACAAAACATCTGATACATAATCCTCTAGAGAGACTAGACGTGGAATAACTATATCCATTTTAGCACAGTCAAAACATTTCCTTGAGCAGCTTTTCCCCTTGTCACCTGCTGTCAGCAATCATCTTTGAATGTGAATAAAACTAAAACAGAAGACAGAAAAAGAAAGAGGAAGGGGAAAAAATAAAACACTTCTGAAAACAGACTCTAAGTCTAACCCTTTGTAAGAGACTTCCAACTTGTATCTTCCAAAAGGCTGCCACCGAGAGTTTCTGCTTAGGAGAAAAGACTATCCTGTGGCCTAGGGCTACCCAACTTCCACTGCTGCAAATGACGGTTGGTCAGTTCAGCTAGGAGAGTTGGCAACCCTAATTATTGCCTCATTTTACCTGAATGTGATCAAAAGAGGCCTGTGCCATAACTCCATCCCTTCTCTGATTGTGGGAATTATATCACATTGGCTACGTCTAGACTGGCCCCTTCTCCGGAAGAGGCATGCAAAGCAGGCAAGTCAGAATAGGGAAATCTGCGGGGGATTTAAATATCCCCCGCGGGATTTAAATAAACATGGCCGCTGCTTTTTTTCCGGCTTGGGGAAAAGCCGGAAAAGAGCATCTAGACTGGCGCAGTGTCTAACCTTGCAAGTAGGAATAAGAGATCCTCTGGAAAAGGGCTTTATTCTGGAGGATTGCGCCAGTCTAGACGCTCTTTTCCGGCTTTTCCCCAAGCCAGAAAAAAAGCGGCGGCCATGTTTATTTAAATCCTGCGGGGGATATTTAAATCCCCCGCGGATTTCCCTATTCTGACTTGCCTGCTTTGCATGCCTCTTCCGGAGAAGGGGCCAGTCTAGACGTAGCCATTGTGCACATTAGGGTGGCCATTACCTATTCATTGTGATTCACTGTGTGACATTTTTCCCCTTTCCTCCAAGTTAACTTACTGGTGCATGCTCTGTGTGGTGTTCTACAAACCAGAGGAAAAGACTACTAACTCTGGGCAAGTCTCCAAACTTCTGAAGTTTTGATTAAGTCCCAAGACGTACAGGATCTGGTCCTCAGCTGATGTAATTTGCCCACTTATTTTGGTGCCTTACTTCAGGTTTAAGTGTCTACATTTATACAACCAAGTTTGAAATTTTGGGTTATTTTCCTTTGTCATATCTAGAATAAAATTTTGATGTTTTACATGAATTTACTTTGACTAGACAGCACAGATGTGGACAGGATGCCAGATTGTGATAGCCTTACCCATGCTGACTTGCTGAGTAGCACCTTATTCTTTGCAACGTCCAAGGACCTGAGAGTCTGCTCTTGGGGTAAGATGCTACAAATCTGGCCCAGGAACACATCTGACTAGCTAACAGCTCAAGAATTTTTAAGGCACTTACAATAAATGAGACTCTAGTTTTAAAATGAGATTGCAGCAACCTTTGTACTCTTTAATTAGGCTGTATGCAGTATGGGATATGGCAATCGATTTGATGATCTTTCATTTTAAATGACCAATCATTAATGCATAATTAATCCCAGCATTAGTCAGCAGCACCGCATATATGTTTCACATGAAAACAGAATTAATTCATTATTGCTCCATGTTAGACTTGATTGTTGATTAAATATCTACTTACCTGGATGGTTTCCAGACTATCCTAATGATGTGTGTATTAATACAATGAAGATTTGTTTAGTGCTACAATTTACTTAGCTTTTATGTCTGGTTATGCAAATTATGCAAAGCCAGGATATGATTTCTGAAAGAAGCTCAGATTTCATTATGGAAGACCCTTACCACAAACAATGGTTTGGTGCCATGGGGCCTGATCCATCGTTTACAGAAGTCATCAGAAAGACTCTCCTTGAATTCATGGGTCTTTGGATCATAAGGTGCAAGGTTAAACATCTTGCAGCACAGAGACAGATAAAGTCCTGGAGTTTAGAATAGTCTTTTATGTGTGCACAAGAAAGGGGATCTCGCGAAGACTTGTTCCCCTGTTGCTTAAGATGCATAAGCATCAGTCACAACTGTATCTCTTGTGCTTTGAGGAATTCAGGGACTGCTCTCCTCTGTGCTTTCTAAAGAGCACACATTCCCAATATGAGTGCCCACTTGCACCGCCTGATGGAATGCAGAGAGCAAGTCATGCTAACCAACCACCACTCATAGCAAAAGTGCACTAGAAAGATCTGGCAGGATTGTGTTCTCTTGAGACAGTCCTTCATACAAGCTCTGCTGAGATGATGTAGTATACCCAATATGTGCTAGTTTCCTAATGGAGCGGATCCCACATCCATTAAAATCAGTGGAAAACTATCCATTGACTTCAATGGACATTAGAGCAGGGCCTCATGGAACAATTTTATTATTTAGCAGGTTTTATTTGTATCACCATAGCCAAGACAAAGACAGTGAGGACCACATTGTGTTAAGCACTGAACACATAGGCTGCATCTAGATTGGCATGATTTTCCGGAAATGCTTTTAACTGAAAACTTTTCCGTTAAAAGCATTTTCAGAACAGAGCATCTAGATTGGCACGGACGCTTTTCCACAAAAGCACTTTTTGCAGAAAAGCATCCATGCCAATCTAGACGCGCTTTTCCGCAAAAAAGCCCCGATCGCCATTTTCGCGATCTGGGCTTTTTTGCAGAAAACAAATCTGAGCTGTCTACACTGGCCCTTTTGTGCAAAACCTTTGCGCAAAAGAGACTTTTGCCTGAACGGGAGCAGAATAGTATTTCCGCAAGAAGCACTGATTTCTTACAGTAGGAAGTCAGTGCTTTTGCGGAAATTCAAGTGGCCAGTGTAGACAGCTGGCAAATTTTTCAGGAAAAGCGGCTGATTTTCCAGAAAAACTGACCAGTCTAGACACAGCCATACAGAAAAGAGTCCCTGCACATTTTGATGCTCAGACTGGTATATGTTAATTATAACTGTAGCTTGAATGTTAGTTAGAACTACCAGGTAAAACTCCTATTTTACTACAAAAAAATGTTTCCAGTAAAACTGACTGTTACGTTAATGATGATTGTGGTCAGTTTATTCTGGAGGATTCAAGTTGACTCAATTTATGAATTTTACAAAATCACTAGTATTTTGTGATCCCTGTCTTTGTCTTTTTAATCTCCTTCTCCTCACCAGACGCACAAACGGAGATCACAAAATACCGATGAGTTTGTAAAATTCAGGGATTCTGAGTAAATTTTAATCCTACAGAATAGATTCCAAAAGTGTGTTTCCAAGGTGGGTGTTTTGTAAGAAAAGGACTAAAGATCATGCCTTCCACTTTACTCATAAATCCTTTTACACAGTTTTTGTGTTAGTAGAACATAGAATTTTTTCCTTGTCTTAGCACATTTCAGCCATTGTGATGGATAAATATTCACAAAGCATAATTACTTTTTTTGGTGGAAATTCTGGATGCAATGAGTTATATAATGTTATGGTATTATATGAATTTTGTATGGTAACTTTACACAGATTTGAAAGTGACACATCTTGATTTGTTTCTAATGAAAGAAATGACATGACTGATTGTTTCAAATAAAGGAAAACTCATTAGTGAGAATCAATAGACTAGTGCTTAAACCAGATTGGGTGAGAAGTAGAGCAGTGACTTACAAATCACTTAGGACTGTAATGTTTGCAAGTGAGTGCTCTGAGTAGGCTAACATGAAAAGGAGTAGTGGTAGAAATGTAACAGTGTTAGTCTGTTGTAGCTGAAACAAAAAACAGGACTGTGTAGCACTTTAAAGACTAACAAGATGGTTTAATAGGTGATGAGCTTTCGTGGGCCAGACCCACTTCCTCGGATCAAATAGTGGAAGAAAATAGTCACAACCACATATACCAAAGGATACAATTTAAAAAAATGAACACATATGAAAAGGACAAATCAAATTTCAGAAGGAGGTGATTTTTTGCAGAAGACCTATTTCTTTCCATGTGCTCACTATGGATACAATTAGATTGCATGCTTTTTTCGACAGGCTTTTTTGAAAGTATCTTTAGAAAAAGCCACTGTTGAAAAAGAGCATCTAGATTGCATGATGCAGATCAAAAAATCGATCTGCTTTTTCGAAAAAGTGTCCAGACTGCCAGACGCTCTTTCGGAGGAAAAAAAAGGCAGCCACAAGTGCTTCTGTCAGGGCGTGAGGGTAGCCTTTATTTCCAAGTGTTGCTGCATGCCCTTTGCAGAGATGTGTGCTTAAAGGGATCCCCCTGAATAGCCATTGCTCGGTTCCTGCTTCTGGCTTACCTACCTCCTGGAGGGAAAGCAAAGCTGCTGCAGGGCTTGCTCTGGCTGCCTTGCTTCCCTGGACACCACAGCAGTTTATTTTCAGGGTTTTTTTTTCTTTTCACTGTGTTTTTGGCCATGGAGCCTGAACTGCCCCTGGGCAGGCGATGGCCCAACACTGTGATGCTTGAAGTTCTGCTGCATCTTCATGAGACCATTATGATGTTTGTGGCAGAGCTGGATTCAGAGCCCAGCTTTGAGCCCCTCACTCGGGCTGCAGCCCCACTGCTCTTGTCACTGAACTTATTCCTTCAGAGGTGAGTTTGGAGGCTGGACACCAGTTCAGACTGGTGGGACAGTAGGACGATGAGGCTTGGCTCCAAAACTTCTGTATGTGGAAGTCCTCCTTCCAGGAGCTGTGTGACTGGCTTGCCCCTGCCCTACAATGCCAGGACACCCACTTGCGGCCTGCCACCCCCCTGGAAAAGTGGGTCACTATTGCCCTCTGGAAGCTGGCCACCCCAGACAGCTACCGCTCCGTGGAACACCAGTTTGGCTCGGGGAGGTCTACTGCTGAGGCAGTCTGATGGAGGTAAGTCACTCTCTGGGGACAGTCCATGGGGGGGGGCAGATAAGGGGGGCAATCAGGACCAGGCAGAGGGAATGGGGGCTGGGGGCAGCAGTGGTAGAAGTGGTAGAAGTCCTCCTGGCCTCACCCTTCCATGGTGCAGGGGGTGTGTGGAATGGGGAGGTTGCCTGGGGGGGGGGGAGCTCTTGGGTCTGGGAGGGGAGGGGTGGGGAAGCACCTCTCATCAGCTCATGCAACTCCTCTAATGTCCTGTTATTTGTCTTTCTATTTGTCCCTTTCTGCAGGTGGTGACAGACATCAATTCAGAGCTACTTCACGGGACTGTCTGCCTTGGAGACCTGGATAACATCATGGCCAGATTTGCAGGGCTAGGAATTCCAAACTGTGGTGGAGCACTCAACGGGATGCACATCCCAATCCGCGCACCGTCCCATTGAGCAGCCCAGTATATTAACAAAAAGGGCGACTTTTCTATGGTGCTGCAGGCCCTCGTTGACCACTGGGGACAATTCACAGACATTTGTGTCAGGTGGTCAGGCCGGGCACATGATGCCCGCATCTTCCAGAACTCATACCTGTACTGCAGGCTTCAGGTTGGGGCATTCTTTCCGGAGTGAAACTATGCAGTCGGAGATGTGCAGATGCCTACATGCATTGTGGCCAATGCGGTGTACCCCCTTATGCCCTGGCTTATGAAGCCATTCACTGGACACCTGGATGTGAGCAGGGAACTCTTTAACTCCCACCTCAATCAGGCTTGATTCAAGTGGAGTGCGCCTTTGGCCATCTGAAAGGCAGGGTTAGATGCCTGCTCACTCAGCTGGACATGGGGGAACACAACATCCCCATTGTGGTTGTGCAGCACACAGCATGCAGCAATCTAGTGGAGAGGAAAGGGGAGGCCTTCCTCTCTGCTTGGGGGACACAGGCTTATGTGGAGGGGAGGCACTTTGAGCAGCCCTGGATAGCTGACATCCAGCAAGCCCACCAGCTGGGATTGCACATTCGGGAAGCCCTGAGGGAGCAATTCTCTCAAGGACCCTGATGAGTTTCCCTAGGGCCTTCCAAATGTGGAACTGTCCCATGCCCCCCAGTGCCTTCCCTCCTCCTCCCCTGCCAACAAAGCCCCTCCCGGCCTCACATTCACATTGTACACATTCACACTGAGAACAGAGACAGGTATTGTTGAAAAAATGTGGACAGTTTATTTCACTGTTGATTGTTTCAAAAACTATAAAACTCTTTTGTTCAGAAAAATAAATTTTTGTTAAGGTAGAGTGCTTCCCTTACTGACTCTCACAGGTGGGAAGTGGGATGTCAACCTGGAAGGGGGGAGGGAGGCTCAGGGCTGAGGGTGCCGCCTGGATGAAGAGGCCCTGCCACCTTGGCTGTGGAGGCCTGCTCGGAGATGGCTGCTCATGCGGGCTGAGATAGTAGGGGGCTGGGCAGGAGGTGGGGCTGTACCTAGGTCTGAGATGTGAGGGGGGGGCAGCTGATCAGGAGGAGCAGGAACATGCACAGGACCAGGCAAGGCCATGGCCTCCTGGATAGCAGTGCAAATACCAGTGTGCTGCTGGACAAACTCGTTCAGCAAGTGACTGCGCAACTGTGCCTCTGCCTGCATCCTCTGGTTAAATGTCTCCTGCATCCCTTGCAGGACTGAGATGTGCTGGCGCACCAGGTCCAAATGTCTGCGCCAGTGCCAACGGGTTCCCTGCAGCTGTCTGGGTGGTGGGATAGGTATGGTGCTCCCCTCCTGGACAGCTGGTCCAGCTGTGGAGGACAAGAGGGAAAAATCATCAGTCATGCATGCTCACACTTTCACTGAGAGGGCATGCCCTCCTTCTCAGCAGTCAGTGCCTGTTCTCTAGGGTCAGGGGATGCTGATGTGGTCTCAGTAAGGCATGGTGTGGCCTGGCCAGCAGCCACAGCCTCCCTGGAGCCAAGAAGGTGTGTAGGCCACCATCCTGCTCCCCCCCCCCTCCACACCCCATGGCCAAGCAGCACAGACAAGTGTCAGGCCACAGTTGGGGTTCCCACAGGTTACTGAGAGGCCTGAAGCTGTGTGGCAATCCAAGGGTCCCCAACCCATGCCTGCACCTGGCATCACTGCCTGCAGGAGCAGGTGGTGCCTTGCAACCATGCTGGTGCAGGGGTAGGACAGCTCTCCCTGAGGTCAGCCATGTGTGTGTCCCCTCCCCAGGCTGCAATCAGCATGACAGGTCACAGTACGGCACCATCCACTTTGCTCCCGCCTCCCCTGCCCTGTGCATGTTGGACCCTCACAGCACTCACCTGATGTTCCCTCCCCGGTGTCAGAAGTTGTCTGGGAGGCCTCCTGCAACTGGGTGTCTGGCTCAAGGGTCGGGTCACTGTGCTCCTGCTGGTCTCCTCCTCCTCCTCCTCTTGGAGCTGCTGGTCCTCTGAGGTCTCACCTGGGAGCTGTGGCTGCTGCTGCACAGGGGTTTCCATCCCAGACTCCACAACCCTCTAGGGAGGCAGGGGTTCTCCAGCCCCCAGGATCTGGTCCAGGTCCTCGTAATAGGCACAATAGTGTAGAGCTTCCCCAGAGCGGGAACTGCACTCACGGGTTCTAACATACCCCTGCCGCAGCTCCTTCACCTTTGCCCTGACCTGCTCCAGCGTGCGGGAGTGGTGACCTTTTTTGGCAAGGCCATCTGCCATTCTGGCATAAATGTCCACATTCCTCCCCTTGGACTGAAGAGACTCCTCCTCAGACCAGAGCCCCAAGAGGGTTTTGATCTCAGGGGCCAGACCAGGAGGGTGCCCAGTATTTGGTGCCCCTGGCTTCTTGTGGGAATGTGTCCTTGGAAGGGCCAGGGGAGTCTCGGGGGGCTTGTGCCTGGGACATGGCTCTGAGTGGCCCTACCAAGAAGAGCTGAGCAGTCAGGGTCCTGTTTGGAGCTGGCTTGCTGCCACAATGCTACTCCTGGGTGCCTGTGCCTTTTAAAGATGGCTACAGGCAGGAACAATACAGACGAAAGGTCTGGCAGGAGTGTCCACCAGGGCTTTTTCCTGGAGGCCTTTATTTTTGACAAAAAAATCTTCCCCGCCTCCACACTTCCCTTTTTTCAACAGATCTCTGTCGAAAATAGTGTTATTCCTTGTAAAACGAGGTTTACCATTGTCGACAAAACCGTCGCATTCTGTAGATTTACTGTTGACAGAACGCAGCAGCAGTCTAGACGCAGGTAAAGATTTTTAGAAAAAAGGCTAGTTTTTTCGAAAAATCCCTGTAGTCTAGACACACCCTATGAGTGAAGTCAGACCAAAAAGGAGAAGTAAAGAAGTGGCAGAAGATGAGACATTAGAGGCATCAGTAGAGGGAGATAGATTGCTGTCCCTCTAAAAGAAAATTGTGATTTCTTTTAATCTCAATCCTTCGCTTCTATCTCACACTCTTTATTCCCCATTGGAAGTTTGGAGTTGGAGTATAATGAGGCGAGTAAAGTTGCAAGAGCAGAAACAAGAACTGAGTCTTGCTATAGCAATTTTAAATAGAAAGGATCAAATAAGTATGTTTATTGGGTGTTTAAGAAATAAGGAGAGGGATTTCTGTTGAAACTTTACATGCAGGAAAAGGATGAAGCTTTCTTTATTTCCTTTGCCTTGTACACTCAGTCTGAGACCTCAAAGTCAAATTATGTCTGTTTTGCATGATATAAGAAAAATTTACAAAACAACCAATAGTCTAGTAGCACCTTAAAAACTAACAAAACATAGAGGTGGTATCATGAACGTTTGTGGGCACAACCCACTTCAGATAAATTGGATTCACTAGGACTGGTTGAAAATAATCCACTGAAACTGTTTTAATGGAAAAAGTGGATACCTGACAAGATTTATTTTTTAATTAGAAGTATCGATTGTCCTCAAATTTAAAACTTTTCAGGTTTTGTTTTGACACACTGAAATATTTCAGTCCAGAAGTGCTGCCATAGTGCCTTATGTGAGGTGTAGTTCACGTATTTCATGTTGTCATTCTTGCCTATGAACTGGGCTCCCCAGATAAATTATATCTTTTATGCTGCAGCTGAAAACTCCCGTGACTCATCGCTGTGAGAACAAACAAGGTACATCAAGAAAAATGTAGTCTGACTTGGGAGTCCAGTCCAAAGAGGAGGAGGAGGCACTCAGTAACAACTTCCAGCAGGTACTGCAGCATTTCTGAAGCAAATATTTTTGGACTTTGACATTTTCACAAAAAAGTTACTGCTGGCTCAGTTTTCCATTAAAAAGATAGTTTACAAATAGTTCTAATTAGTCTGTTAATGATACACGAGCCTTATTAGAATAAAACTCCATCAGAAGACATTGCAGTACAAAGTTGGAGCAAACATTAGTGAAAAATAGTGCCCAATTCCGTCAGCCTTCACTGACTTTAAAAAAAAAAATCTACTGAGCACGCAAGATATTAGGATTTGTATTTGAACACATGCATTTGAAAAACATTTTTTACTAATGTTACTGGAATCCAAGCAGACAGCACCATTGTGTTCACAGGCCCATCTTCTGTTTCATAATCTAAAACATCTCTGTAGGATGGGAATCTCACTATAGTTTGACTTGTTGGAGAAAACTGATTCAAAGATCTAGGTCTCTCCATTTCTAATTTTTATGACCCTATTTCTAGAGTTATTTTTTAAAAAAATTTACTAATAAGCCCATTAAAATGAATGAGGTGCCTGGCCTCTCAATGAGGCTTTACTGACTGAATTAATAAGTTCTTTATCTAGTTGGCTGAAAGAGAACACAGTTGCAATGCATTAGCATTATGATTATTAATGTAATCCTTTGAGAGAATTCTGCAAATACTTATCTGGGAAAGCCATTGATGACTTTAACTTAAATGGGAGCTCAGAAGAAGATAAATTCTAAACATAGTCTGATTCCTATTGTCTTAAGCAGGAGAGGGATCAAATCATATTTAAAGAATATTTATGGACCTTGACATTGTTTTCAGTTGTGTTGCCAGGGTGAAAATGAGCAGTGAGGTTGGCCTAGTGATAAAAACAGATCCAGATGTGGTTGTGAAATAATGAAGTGTCCCAGGGAAATGAGCAGAGAGCCCCAGAAGGGGATCCACGGTATAATGATTTATCAATTCTTTAAAATAAAAATGTAGTTTATTTTTAAAAATGCTTTAAGGGACTGTAGGGTGAACTGAATGCAGGGGGATATAACTACACAATTTACTCTTGAAGAGCATGAAAGGCTTGTGACAAGGACTTATTGAAAAATCCTGGCTGGGTGAAAACCAGCCTAAGAAGGCTGGTTGGCAGATAGTCAAAGGAGTGGCTGGAGGGGAAACAGCCAATTAGGGTGGCAGCTGCAGACAATTAGGGTGGTTGTTGAATGAGCCAATCAGGGTCCAGCTGGTTGATATATAAAAAGAAGCTGCAGCCCAGACAGGGAGTCTGCTGAAGGTAGCCCTAGGGAAAAGATGCATCTGATGAAGTGGTTCTTTGCCCATGAAATCTTATGTTAGTCTATAAGGTAGCACAGGACTTCTCATTGCATATGCATATTCAGATTAACATGGCTACTCCTCTGATACTAGGGGAAATAATGGCTTTCTCAGTTTCTCCCACTGAACCTGTTCCGCTGTGTATAGTTCAATATGCATTGGACATGAGAAATGTGTGTTCAAATCCCTTCTCCATATCAGACAGAGAGAGGAAACAGAGTCTGTCACATCGCAGATGGATCCCCTAAACTAAAGTGCTCAGGGTTATAAGAAAAGTTGCCATCTCCTCCCCTCTTTTCTGTGAAGTTAGGCCTGCTTTGAGCACTTGTACCCGATTGGACTCTACAGACAAGATAGGTGGGGAAATGCCTAGTTTGAGAAAGATCCCTCAGAGGCTTAGGTATGAGAGACACTACCTAGTCTAAAAGCACATGACCAGAGGTGGAAAATTAGGTACCTTATGGATTCTAAAAGTGGAAATGTGGGTGCCTCCAAGGTTAGGTAACAGTGGCAGCGTTTTTTAAGGCTCCAGGGGTGCCTAAGCTCTTTTGTGGTTTTGAGGCTTCCTAATCTTGGATTGTTTCTTTTTAAAGCACCTGTCCCATGTGAAATGGCTATGGCCAGTGAAGGGAGGTAGAAACAAGATTATGGTTTAAACTTTCAAATGTGGATTTTGGATACACTGATGCTGAATACTGATTCACTGAAAACCATGTGCCTTTAAGATGTCAGATGCTGTCACCCAGAAATTATTTCTGAAAATGTAAATCAATGTATAGTCTTTTGCAGTTCAAAATAAGAAACTAGAATGGCATCACCTCCCCACAAAACCTACCATGAAATCTATACAGGGATGAGTGAGAGACCCTCCCAAACACACACAATTTACCTTCTATTTCTCTAACATCTCTTATCCCTTTTCCCCAGAAAACAAATGACTTAAATAATGGGGATACCAGCATGAAATTACTTCTTCTATTATCAGTTTTGAGACTTTCTGGAAAAGACATACGTGGCACTTTTCTAAGCTTGAATGTTTTGTCATTTCATTTATTTATAGTAATTGGAAAATACAGTTTTCATACTTGGATTCCAACCATTTCTGCCATTCATAATAAAAACTGAACATTCATTTCACAAAATAAATCAAACTCTAGTTGGAAGCATGTTTTCATACATGACTGAATTCTCAGCATTTCTACTTCTTTTCAAATTAAAAAAAATCAGTTTCTAGCTTTGGGAATTTGTTCATAGTTACAACAGCTTCTGGGAAGCAGAGGCTGCATGTTCCTTTAAATACAGCATTACTTGCTCACCATGTGTAACACACAATTAAGTGTGAAACAATTGCCCCAGTGTGTATGCAAGCCAAGAAGCAATGTATCCGTGTTATAATGTGCATTATTGTTTGCATTCTTGCCCGCAATATCAAACAGCTACATTTAAAAAAAAATCCATTGACTAAATTCAAGAGCTGATTTTGTTTGGTGAGCTTAAGTAAAATTCAACAACAACAACCACTGCAATACACAAGCAGGGAATTCACAGAATCAAGCATTTCTAATTAAAGGAAATAGTGGGATTGTGCACAGCAGCTGGGCTGAAACTCTGTAAGAATTTCTCTTTAACCAAGAGGATCAGTTGTGTTCCATGAGGCTTGAAGTTGGAAGTCTCTGAATAGTTCTTGACAACAAAGGCTGTGATGGCTCAGTAGGACATATCAGAGTGTGTGTCAAGAACAGGGAGCCAACAGATGTGTTGGGCCTCTAGGCAAAGTGGACAGAGGGACCCAGCTCTGTGCTCCCAGAAGAGGCAGGGCCTCAAGTGGAAGGAGCAGGGTTGGGGCAGCCAGATCTCAGTGTCATCTGGGGGGTGCCTCCCCACCTCCTGTCGCCAGCCCTCAGAGCAGCCCAAAGCATTCTGGGATTGATTTAAAGGACCCCGAGCTCTGGCTGCTGCTGCAATAGAGACAGCCAGAAGCCC
This sequence comes from Pelodiscus sinensis, assembly GCF_052426305.1. Taxonomy (NCBI): domain Eukaryota; kingdom Metazoa; phylum Chordata; order Testudines; family Trionychidae; genus Pelodiscus; species Pelodiscus sinensis. Next base: position 97,482,130 of record NC_143055.1, read on the forward strand.
TGAGCCCTTTTGAATCGCTGAGCTCTGGGGCCTGCCACCTTTCAGCAGGCCTCATCAAGCATGGAGCTACTCCAGAGAGCTCAAGTGGTCTTGACAACAATGGCCATAATGTGAAAGTTTATCTATCTAGATTGCTTACTAAACCATAAGATCTTCAAGGGAGCTGTCATGGTATTAATTACTTATTATAGGCTGATTGTCTGCTTAGCCTTGACAGTGTGTGTCTGTTGCTTTGCTGGGCTGGGCTGGGCTTGCTTTCATATAATGGAATGAGAAGTGCTTTCAAAGTCAAGAATTTCATTTCTGAAAAACAAATGTAGGACACATACTACATGACACAGCTGCACTTTGTGGGAGGGAGGGGGGAAACGGAGGAATTGAGGCCCCAGCATGTTTACAGATTTGTAGATGTTCAGGTATCCAGTGTAGCCCTGCTGTCCGATGTGCCATGCAATGGATGCTGCACTTCAGCAGGGTATGGAAGTTGAGTACAGTGGGTGCCTGTCAGAGTCTGCAGGGCCAGATGTTGAAGGGGCAGGTGTGGAATGCATTGAGTACTGACTCAGTTGTGGAAGGGGGACATATGGAAAACAGTTTTATGTCACAGAGGTGCTCCATCTGCAGTGCTACCAATGCCTAGAGTGTCAGCCTAGCACTGCATAATGTTTAAGAGCCGCTCCAGGGCTTCACTTTACTGTTCAGCCTTCTTCCATTCCCTTCTCTCATTGTCCATCTACTCCTTCAATTCTTTCTTTTCACTGGCAGACTGAGGCATAATGGTCCTCTTTGCTTTACCAAGGCTGCTTCCTTACCCTGTGCAGCTGTTCATCTGGTGATCATGAGGAAGGCTGGGATCCTAAGGTTCAATCTGTGAAGCCAAAATGCAACATTTTCCAAAGCTGCCATTGTTAACACCAGCCAGAACACTGTCACAACCCTTTTGAAACATATCTATTACTGACTGGCCGTCCCTGGGGGAGTACACATAAGACACATGACACCGCCCCCTCCCCCCGCTGGTGAGTTAACCGCAGGGACAGGAGATTTCATTGCTGCAAGGCCTTACTATAGTCTGGGCATGTGTTATTGGGGAGAGTCAACACTGCAGGGATGGCTCTATAATCCATAATCCGGTTTTCAAATATCTAAAAGGGTGTCACAAGGAGGAAGGCGAAAATTTGTTCCTCTTGGTTTCTGAGGACAGGACAAGGAGTAATGGGCTTAAAGTGCAGCAGGGGAGGTTTAGATTGGACATTAGGAAAAAATTCCTAACTGTCAGGGTGGTCAAATATTGGAATAAATTGCCAAGGGAGGTGGTGGAATCTCCCTCTCTGGAGATATTTAAGAACAGGTTAGATAGACATCTGTCAGGGATGGTGTAGACGGAGCTTGATCCTGCCTTGAGGACGGGGGGCTGGACTCAATGATCTCTCGAGGTCCCTTCCAGTCCTATTATTCTATGATTCTATGACTCTATAATATCCCCACATTTTCCACAGGCTACGTTCATGCTGGAAGATATCTTGCTGCTGAGGTTGAGCTGGGAAACAAGAGAGGGTCTTCTGCAAGACAGTAGCTTCTGTCTTGTCTTGCCTGTATGCAGCAATCCCTCCCTCCCCCCATTATAGCACCATAGTGTGGGAATGTTACCTTTAATAGGAGGGGGAACAAAGCAGCTCTATCCAGAAACCTGCAGAAGTGAATAGCCCAATGTCTTCATGGCATTTTCAATGAGATCTGTGAAGCTGAGTACCATGAGGTGAGATTCCATCAACATCGTGTTCCACATCTGACTACCCTATGTCAATAATAGCATCATGCAGACCCAGACCTTTTTGCAACCTTTCTTCCCCAAGCAACTTGCTTCAGGACTACCAGAAATCAAAACCACTTACCAGGTGCATCCTGTGTTGCTTGCGCTTGCCCAGCCTCCATCTGCTCCTCCAGAGTAGAAAATAGCTCCTGACTGCAAGCATCCGTGGATGTCGAATCATCTGCTGGCCCTGGATCCCACTTGCCCTCAGCACTGTCATTCACAATTTCCTCCTCCTGGCTCAGTCCATTCTGGGATGACCACTGAGGCCCCAAAATATCCACAGGGGTCTTTGAAGTGGAGGTGAAGTTGCCTCCAAGTATGTCATCCAGCTCTTTGTAGAATGGGCAGGTTGTGGTCACAGCACCAGAGTGGTGGTTTGCTTCCCACGCCTTGTGTGAGGCTTTTCACAGTTCCTTCACTTTGACCCTGCATTTTAGAGCATCCTGGTTATGGCCTCTTTTGGTCATGCATCTAGAGATGTGCCCATAAGTATCATAATTCCTACAGCTGGGACTGGATGGCCTCCTCTCCCCAAACACTGATGAGATTCAGCACCTCGGCATGGCCTGGTGTGTGGAGCAGTCATGGTTACCTGGAAAGATGTGCTGAGAGCACTCCATGCAAAACCAAGCAAACAGGAAGAGAACTTTCAAAATTCCCAAGGAATGTAAAGGGCAGGCCTGAGAGTTGGTCACCTAAGGGCAGAAGATATCAAATCAATGACCAGAGAGGCAAGAACAGGCACTGTGGGACAGGTACTGGAGACCAGTCACATTGCAGTAGTAACACAAGGGTGTCCATACTGACATCACAGCACTGCAGCCATTGCGAAGCAAGCCCTACGCCTCATCAAAGTGGTTTACCTAAAGTGCAGCAACTGCGGAGTTAGTGTGCACTGAGTTCCTTGCCAGTTGGACACCTTGGGAGTTACAGCTCTGGTAGCTGATTTACTGTGCTGTAATTTCCCAGTGTAGACTAGGCCTTAGTCTGTTCCCCTGGGTATTGAGCTGTGACACTGTGATTACCTTTCCTTGACCTTAAAAGCTTGTCCCTATCACTAACAGAAAGTAGTGTAATAAAGGAGATTACCTTACCCACCTTCTCTCTCTCTCAATCAAAGTTTTGTCACTTAGTTCAGTGGAAGCAATATTAGATTTCAATGTGTGCCCTTCTTTTATTGCTATTGCCTGCATCTGTACACCTGATCTCTCTTCACTACCAGGGTATTTCACTGAAGTGTGGTCTCCATAATAAGCCCAGCTCTAAAGCCACAAAAAGCTAGGCAGCTAAAAGAATAGACGTTGCTGTAGCTGATGCATTAGCACATTCTTGTTTTTTCCCAGGAATAGAAGGCTTGAGACAGGGAAGCAGTTAGTAGAAATTAAACTGGAGTGGGTAATAATTTTTGACTGGGGGCTACGCTGGAAGGGACAGGCCCAGCATACTTCCATGCTTCCCCACCCACAGACCCTGATTGGGGGTGGCGGACCATGCAAAGTTTTACATACTCCCTCCCCCCTGAGAGAACCTAAAGCTGTTTTGAACAGCTGGAGGTTCCTGCTAGGTACCCATGCCCCTGGCGGTGGGAGGAGACTTCGCATTCTCTTCTCTGCTGCCCCCAGGTCAATCAGGGCCTGGGGAGGGGGCGCATGTGAAGTCTCTCTATTCCGCCCTGCAAAGGAAGGCCATGGTTAGAGTCAGTCACCAGCTGAGCCACAGATGGCGGTTGACTTTAAGTGCAGAGCCCCTTGCAGGATGGGAGGAGACTTCATGCACTCCCTTCACCCCGAAGTCCTGATTGGCCTGGGGACAGGGGGAGCACATAAGGTCTCCTCCCACCCTACCCCCATCCTGCAAGGAACATGTGGTGCTCAGAGGCACTGCACCCCTCGCAGAGCAGGAGACTTCTGCAGAGCAGGACATGGGGGCGGAGGGAGCGCACAATGTCTCCTCCCGCCCTGCCAGGAGCATGCGGCACTTCTAAGCATGCACACTCCTTGCAGGGTGGGGACAGGGGAGAAGACTTCATGCACTTCCCCCCCGCTCCCAGGCCCTGATTGGCCTGAGGACAGGGGAGCAGCAGGACCTCCATGGATAGGATCAACTCACTTGTAGAGGCCGTTTTCACCAATCCCTGAATTAGACTCTTCATTCCCTCTACTTCCGCATCCTTCGGTTTCTAGCAGAGTGCCCCAAGGATCTGTTCTAGGACCAGTTTTGTTCAACATCTTTATTGATGACCTGGATGAGGGGATGGATTGCACCCTCAGCAAGTTTGCAGATGACACTAAGCTAGGGGGAGAGGTAGATATGCTGGAGGGCAGGGATAGAGTCCAGAGTGACCTGGACAGATTAGAGGATTGGGCCAAAAGAAATCTGATGAGGTTCAACAAGGACAAGTGTAGAGTCCTGCACTTGGGATGGAAGAATCCCAAGCATCGTTACAGGCTGGGGACCGAATGTCTAAGTAGCAGTTCTACAGAAAAGGACCTGGGGATTACAGTGAATGAGAAGCTGCATATAAATCAACAGTGTGTCTCTGTAGCCAAGAGGACTATCAGCATATTAGGGTGCATTAGGAGAATCATTGCCAGCAGATCCAGAGAAGTGATTATTCCTCTATATTCGGCTTTGGTGAGGCCACATCTGGAGTATTGTGTCCAGTTCTGCGCCCTCCACTATAGAAAGGATGTGGATGCATTGGAGAGGGTCCAGCGGAGGGTGACCAAAATGATTAAGGGGCTGGAGCACATGACCTCTGAGGAGAGACTGAGGGATTTGGGTTTGTTTAGTCTGCAGAAGAGAAGAGTGAGGGAGGATTTAATAGCAGCCTTCAACTTCCTGAAGGGAGGTTCCAAGAGGATGGAGAAAGGCTGTTCACAATTGTGATAGATGGCACAACACGGAGCAATGGTCCCAAGGTACAGTGCGGGAGGTCTAGGTTGGATATTAGGAAAAACTATTTCACTAGGAGGGTGGGGAAGCACTGGAATAGGTTAACTGGGGAGGTGGTGGAATCTCCACCCCTAGAGGTTTTTAAGTCTCGGCTTGACAAAGCCCTGGCTGGGTTGATTTAGTTGGGATTGGTCCTGCCTTGGGCAGGCTGCTAGACTTGATGACCTCCTGAGGTCTCTTCCAGCCTTATGATTCTATGATTTTCAGTCTCCTCCTTTCTTTTGCTGCCCACCAACCTACTCTTCATTCCAGCCTTTGCATAATTGTCACACATAGGGGAGAGCACTATTGAGCTGAACCACTTTATGTCTAGAACAGCGAGGCTATTTTAACAGCACAAACATGTCACATTTGGGCATATTTTTTTTTTGAAAATATTGTAAGAACACAGGCCACCACACTAATTCTACATGTTGCCATTCATGTTAGACCAAAAGAACTTTAACTGCATCTCTCCCAACAAGTACAACAGGTATGTCATATAACTCCAGGTTACTGTTTAGAGATTATCTTTCAGAAAACTGATAACAACATAACTTCCATGAATTCTATTTAGAATGAGGAGCATGCTACAGATAGTGCTAAACAAACTGGCAACAAATCAAATGCATGCCACGAAAAAGAAAAATTTCCAGAAATGATAGTTTTCTATGCTCCTCTGTTGTTAAAATCCTTGATTCTTTATCTCAAACATACTCAGTTTTTCCACTTGCAAAATCTTTAACTTCAAAGCCCTTCATGACAGTAATACATGCATTCTGGGGTGGGGCAAGGCCTGAAGAGGGAGCAAAAAATAGGCCAACATAGAGCTGTCACAAGAGTGAGAAAAGTATGCTATCCTATGCAGCTTTTCTATTCTTCATTTTCATTTGATTCAGATGTGTGTTTCCTTATGGACCACAGGATGATTTGATGACAATTTAGACACTGGGCTGAGTTGGATCGTACCAGTGTAAAGTCAAAGTAACTCCACTGAAATAAAAAGATTTATATTGGTGTCCAACTTGAAGAAGTGGGATGAAAATCATGTCCATTGCACATTATATGTAACTCAAGGTTGCCTGTGCCAAATTCTGTGCCAATTTTCTAGGCCAGTGTTTCCAAATTTTATTTGGCCACTGAACCCTTTTAAACTCAAAGGAATTTTGCAGAACTCCTAATAACGGTCTAATACATGGAGCTGAAAAAGTAAACCTCAAATAAGCAAGGATAATAATAAACAAATGCTAAATAAGATCATGAGATCAACATTTAGTTTAATTGCACCTATTTAAAAACAAAAATCACATCATATTAATTATTTTTTTAAATCATAAAATGATATTGTGAGGGAATTTTCTCGCAGAACCCTTATTTTCACTTTGAGGAACCCCGGTGTTCCACGGAACCCCATTTGGGAATCACTGTTCTAGGCAATTTATAGTTCTGCTGATGTTTTATACTTCTTGGCCTGATATGTAGCAGAACAGGGGAAGGGGAAGAGAAAACGCAAAACATTTTACATTTATCTCTGGGAAACAAATAGTTAATACATCCAGATTCAAGGTCCAGCTTAGTTCATATCGTACTACAGTAGAAGGCATTAAAATGTCAACATTTGCCAGATGCTATCACAGAGTTACAAATTACCACTGATATCTCCTATTTCTAAGTATAAGGGGAAACAGAGGAACTCTGAACAGCTGTCCAATGTTGACTTTTAATGGGAACCCAGAGATGGAACATCAGAAAGCCTGGTTTTCTTAAAATATCATTCTACAGTTACCTTTCCCATTTACAGTAAGAGGAGCAAGTGCAATATCTACTTTTTATGTCATTACACTTCATTGTGGCAAGGTGGAAAGTTTCTGCAGGAATGCCAATTTGGGCAAAGGGGAAATTGAACTGGGATATTCTCACAAGAGCATCAAGATATATTCTAACGAAATAATGTAAGAATTCTCAAGGGGAGGGGAATTTATAGTTCTCTTTCACATCTAAAGTGCCATAAAGCATCAAGAGTGGGGCACAGAATCTGTCCCACAATATTTGCTGTAAATGTTTACATTAGATATTATGGATGGATAAGTGTTCATTTCTTTTCCCCTCCAACCATAGTTCTCTTCTGAGAAAGCAAAGTTTTGGCCCAAATTACACTCTTTAATCTAAATTATCCATAGTTCTCCCCTTCCCCCAGAAACTTGATTTTTCTTATGTTACATGCATTAGGTTCAATGTGATCTGAGCTCAGATATGGGCAGAAATGGATTAATTATTTGGTACTTTATCCATAGAAAAGGGAAACTGATAGTTGCTGGCTGAAAGGATGAACCTTTCCTGAACTTACTTGCAGCTGTTTCAGAGCAATGACCTCTCCTAGTTCTTAATTGGTTAAAACAGGCTATATGCATTTCTTTCAGCAGCGCATGACATAGTTCATATTGAACCATACCCAATAGCATACAACTAGATAAAATTGCATTGTATCTAGCTGTATGATATTGGGTATGGTTCAATATGAACTATACCCAATATCATACAGCTAGATACAATGCAATTTTTCCCTCTTCAGTAGTAACAAGCCATCAATGCATTTCTGGTCTCATTGAAGTCAATAGGTGTTTTTTCCATTGACTTCAATGGAGGCAGAATTGAAACCAGTACATCTGAACTTCATTTTATAGCAATTACGTGGATCTCCACAGGATTTTCCATTTCACATACCTAGTCTTGTTTTCCAGTTATGAAATTCATATTTAAATACAGTCCTAAACACATCCTCCACCCCACCTCCCAAAATTAACATAAATCCTGTTATTTAAACTAGTTGGTTTTGTGTGCGTGTGTGTGTGTGTACTTAGTTTCCCTCACTGAAATATCTGGAGACTTAAAAATATTCATGGATTTTTCTTCCCCAGAGGACGGCAAGGTCAGGGTGTACTATCCCCTTTTAATAACTGAGGTCAATAGAATAAGTGATCTGCCCAGGGTCATTGAGAAGGTCTGTAAAGAAGTCATAAAAGTGACTTAACTGATGATAAAAAGCTAACCTGCCCCTCTTATTTAACCTGTCCACACAAAAGACACAAGAGACAGTTAATAACATTACTGGCTGGTCAATTTTAAACCCATATGGGAACTGAGCTCTCCCATCTCCTCATGCATCTCTATTCCTGATAGAGACTGAAACACATATATGACACCATCCCCCACTTCCACTGGACCCTGGGGTGGGAGTGATTGTAACACAAGTGGGGAACCATGCAGCAGAGAAAGTTTGGCCATTGGGAAATGATGGAACAGTGTTGTGTTCCCTGTATGGTCCATCAGACCTCTTCTAGGAAAGGTAATAGAACCAGTTCCATAGTTCAGTGGTTCTCAACCAGAATTATGTATTCCCTGGAGGGTGGGGGGACAAAGAGATTTCCTAGAGGGTATAGTAACTCATATTTGCTTTGCTCAACAGGTTACATAAAAAGCACTAGCAACATTTGTATAAACTACAATTCCATACTTGTTCATATTTCTCTGCATACTATACACTGAAATGTAAGTGCAATATTTATATTCTAATTGATTTCTTATAATTATATGGTAAAAAATGAGACATAAAAATGCAAAAATGTCCCAACTATTACTGGAAAATTGATGACTCTCATTTTGCAGTTAAATATTAAATGAGGTGTAATTTGGGAATAGGCAAGACAAATCAGACTCTTGAAAGGGGCACAAGAGTTTGGAAAGGTTGAGAGCTGCTATCATAGAAATCTGTGTCATGGATTCCTCCTTTAAAGATGATGGTGAGACGCTGAGTATTCAGGGCCTAAGGGAGATCTTGACAGTGGGGTTCCAATGGGCCATTGTGCTCAGGAGATGGGCAACTGCAGATCAGTTGTTCTACTGGGCTCAGTTCTCAGCCTTGTAGAAAGGGTATAATACATCTTGACCTTGCCTGTCCTTTGGGGAGAATAAATCCATTAATATTGTAAGTGTTCAGATAGTCCAGTGATGGGAAACATGTACATTTACAATTAAACTAACTTAAAATGCTAGCAGTCAGAGCACAGTCTGGGAGAAGATAGACTTCCTGGATTGTTGGTTGGAGGGAGGGATGGGCACATCCCTTTGCTCCAATGGATTCATATGAACTTGATTGATTTTCTTCCTCTTATCCCACAACTGTAGGGTGGGGGGAATCAACCCAGTAAAAGGAAATGTTTCTCATAATAGCAGCTAGACAGGCTGCCACCAGAGGTCATAGAGTTAAGTACAGTAGGTAGATTTTAAGAAGAGGCTGGATCATTTCAGAATCTACAATGGCATCTGTTGTACATGCAAATATAGGTGTGATCAAGTTTCATGCCTCTAGGGAGTCAGCTGATAGCCACAGAACTCAGGAAAGATTGAGTCCCCCTAACAAACTCTTCACCAGTAACCAGTTTCTTTGTGAAGGTTTCTTTCCTGGTGCCCTGGGAGCATGATATCAGATTGGATAGACCCGTGGTCACCAATCAGTAGGATGGGATGTACTAGTATATCCCGGAGCCTCTGACAGGTGATCCTGGCTGGTTTGGCCAGGAAGCTATCAAACGCTGGCACTTCAGTTGCTCCTCCACCCACTGTCCTGCCCTCTGCCTTGGAGCTGTCCCCTTAGGAGCCTCCTGCTTGCTGTGCAGGATGTGGGAGGGAGAAGGGGAATGCTGAAGTCAGGGTGTCCCTCCTTCCCCACATTCCTGTACCCTATCTCCACAGAACAGGGGACGGATAGAGCTTGGCAATTGATGCCTCTGTCACTTACATACTATGTGTCTCTGCCATTCTCACAAACACGCACACTGTCCTTCACTCTCCTCTCCCAACCCAGCACATACATGGGGGGTTGTTGTTACTTATTTTACTGCTTGCAAAATGTGTTACTTTGGGGTTTTGACTGGTCTGTGCATTTCATAATTTTCATTTCTCTCTTACACTTAAATTTAATTCTCTGAGCAGTGAGTTCTAAAATGCCTAACCTGTCATGGATGGACTAATTATCCCTATGGTAATTGCTGCTCCTGGATGTGGCTGGCGTGTCCCTGCAGCTCCTGAGAAAGCCAGAGCAGGAGGTTTCCACATGCTGTCCTTGCCTGCAGACACCACTCCTGAGCTCCCACTGCTCAGTAACCGGGAACCGTGGCCAGTAGAAGCTGTGGGCTCGGTGCCTACAGATGAGGGGCAGCATGTGGCACCATGGAGCCATTGCTGTATAGGCCAGTTGCTTTCAGGAGTGGTGCAGGGCCAGGACAGGAGTAAGCCTGACTTAACCCCATTGCTCCATCACCCAGTAGCTGTTTCAGTTAAACGGTGCCCAGCCAGAGCCTGCTTACTGAACCCCTGTCCCAGCCCTGAATCTCCTCCTGCACCCAACCTCTTGCCCCAGATGCGAGTCCCCCTTCACCCAAACTCCTTCCCAGACCTTGCACCACGAAACCCCTCCTGGACCCCATCCCCCACCATGGGCTAACCATGGAGCCTCTCCCACACTCCCAACCCCTTGGCTCAGGAACAGAGCCTGAACCCCTATCCCCTACCCTAGCCTAGTGAAAGTGAGTGAGAATGAGGGAGGAAGGGGGATGGAGTGAGCAGGGTGAGGCCTGGGAGAAGGGGATGGAGCAGGGACAGAGCCTCAAAGAAGGGGCGGGAAGGAAGTGGGGCAAGGATATCTGGGTTTGAGGTAGATTTTACATTGTACTTAAATTGAAAAAATGATCTTGTAATTAAAAAGTTTGGAGACCACTGGGATAGACCCTTTGTGAAAGCTGATATGGGAAATCCTGACATCTTCTATTTTGAGATGCTGCCCTTTTAGCAATACTGGCATGTACACATCTGAATCTGATCCTTTGTCCACTGAATTCATTGGCTAGATTCAGAAATACAACATTGGAAGGGTTAATCAGATGCACTTTGGGGGATGTTTTCATGGCCAAACTCCTGCAGGGAAAGAAAATGATTTACAAAAGGTACATCTGAAACTCCACAAACACCGTGAGGCAAAGTCTGTGATTATCTCACTGCAGATCTTGTAATCAATAAGTGCATTTGTCAGGGAATATGCAGTAAAGTTTTATTTAATCATTTAACCAAGTCACTATCTGATCTTCCTGAATTGTTAAAGACAGCTAGCCCAAGCCATCCTCAAAAAATTATTTCCCAAGTCTCTGTGTGCAAGGACAAGCAGTAATGTAGTGTTTTTTGTTCACCTTGATTTAATATGTCACTACCAATATTTGCAGATTCTGGGGTAGAATATGTCAGTCTTGTATGTAGGTGTGAGTGTCAAGGGAGGACACTGTGTTAATGTAGATGGAATAAATGGGCCCACAGAATCATAGGCGTTAATGATTCTGAGATTGTTCAACATTAACAGTGCTAAATAAGGTGTGGTACACAGAGTCCTCAGCCTGATTAGCACCAAGGCAAACATGCCACTAAAATCCTATTAATCTTTTTAGTAAAGATTCAGAAAAGAAAGACAGGCAAAGCATTTGAAATAAAAAATAATTAAGTAAGATTTCCATTTCAATAACATATCTTATTCTTTTCTCTTGGCTGGAGAGAGATTTAGAAAGAAAAACCTGGGTTTACAATCTTTTACATGGTATTAAAGATCATAGAGTCATGGGACTAGAAGTAACCTCAAAGTCATCTAGTCCAATCCCCTGCACTCCTGGCAGGACTAAGTATTATCTAGAATGTTCCTGACAGATGTTTGTCTAACCTGTTCTTAAAAATCTCCAAGGATGGAGACTGTACAATCTCCTTAAGCAATTAATCCAGTGCTTAACCACCCTGAAAGTTATGAAGCTTCTCCCATTATTCAACCTAAATCTCTCATATTGCAATTTAAGCCCATTCCTTCTTGTCATGTCAGGGTTTCCCTGCGCCGGGGGTTCGGCCCCCTGGGCAGGCGTGCGGGGCTTCCCTGTGCAGGGGGGGATGGCTCTGGGGCAGGCGCGCGCTGATTTCCCTGGGGGCGAGGAGAGAATCCTGGGAGGAGGCAGATGCAGGGGACTCTCTCCCTCCACTGGCACCCCACTCCCCAACCCCCACTTCCCTGCCACAGAATGCTGTCCCCACTCTCCTGTGCCCAGCCACAGAATGCTGTCCCCACTCCTGTCCCCACTCCCATGTCCTCAGCTACAGAACGCTGTCCCCACTCCCCTGGCCCCAGCCACAGAACTCGGTCCCCATTCCTGTCCCCAGCTACAGAACACTGTCCCTATGCCCGTCCCCACTCCCCGAACTCTGTCCCCACTGGCACCCTGTCCCCAGCTGCATAAACCTGTCTCCACTGGCACTCTGTCCCCTGCTGCAGAACCCTGTCCTCTGCCCTACCAGCACCCTGTTCCCTCTCCCCTGCCCCCAGCCGCAGAACTCTGTCCCCACAAAATGTATAATTATAAATGCTTCATTTTAGATTTAAATAGCATGAATAAAAACCAGACCATTTATTTCATAACTATAAACATGTGATTTTAATTGTATGTATCGCATAATTTAAAAATAAACTGTTTATCAGAGTGTGTAAGTAAGGGCTGGGGATAGCAAGTGATGGACAGGAGGAGAATAGAGAGGGCGGGGCTTCAAGGAAGGGGTGGGGCGGTAGGTCTTCACCTGTTCTGAGATTTAAAAAGTGATCTTAGGTGTAAAAAGGTTGGAGACCACTGGTCTACCTATTAAGTCACTCATTGAATCACACCAGCTGTGTCTAGACTGCATCCCTTTTCTGTAAAAGGGATGCAAATTAGACACATCACAATTGCAAATGAGGCGGGGATTTAAATCCCCCCTGCTTCATTTGCATAAATATGGCTGCCGCTTTTTTCCGGCTCTGAGCTTTGCCGGACTCACCAGCCAGACACCCAGAGGCTATGTCTACACTGGCCCCTTCTTCGGAAGGGGCATGCTAATTTTGAACTTGGGAATAGGGAAATCCGCGAGTGATTTAAATATCCCCCGCAGGATTTAAATAAACATGGCTGCCGCTTTTTTTCCGGCTTGGGGAAAAGCCGGAAAAAAGCATCTAGACTGGCGCGATCCTCCGGAATAAAGCCCTTTTCCAGAAGATCTCTTATTCCTACCTCAAATAAGAGATCCTCCGGAAAAGGGCTTTATTCCGGAGGATCGTGCCAGTCTAGACGCTTTTTTCCGGCTTTTCCCCAAGCCGGAAAAAAAGCGGCGGCCATGTTTATTTAAATCCCGTGGGGGATATTTAAATCCCCCGTGGATTTCCCTATTCCCATGTTCAAAATTAGCATGCCCCTTCCAAAGAAGGGGCCAGTGTAGACGTAGCCAGAAAGTTCTCTATAGTAACTCCATTGACCTATTTCCCACTGATAATGAATGGTCAATTAGTTACCAAGATCATGTTCTCAAACCATCCCCTTATAGAACTGGAAGAGACATCAGAGTGTCATCAAGTCCAGCCCTCTGCTCTAGGCAGGACCAATCCCATCTAAATCAACCCGGCCAGGGCTTTGTCAAGCCGGGACTTAAACACCTCTAGGGATGGAGACTCCACTAATTCCCTAGGTAACCCATTCCAGTGCTTCACCACCCTCCTAGTGAAATAGTTTTTCCTAATATCAACCTGGATCTCTCCCACCATAACTTGAGACCATTGCTCCTTGTTCTGCCATCTGTCACTACTGAGAACAGCCTCTCTCCATCCTCTTTGGAACCTCCCTTCAGGAAGTTGAAGGCTGCTATCCTATCCCCCCTCACTCTTCGCTTCTCTCATTTCCCCTTTTCTTGTTAACATTTGTTACAGATAATTGGGACACTTCATGAACTTCATTCACATTTTGATAGTTCACCTCACAATGTGGATAAATGTGTAGGCCCATATATCATAGTATCCTTCTACTCTCACACACTCATATACTTCCCATGAATACCATGAGTAAGAGCCAGACACAACTCTGGACCCTCTACTCAGGAGAGCTTAGTGGCTGTCACAACTGGGATATAAGCAACAAGACCACACAGTCATCCAACAGGAGTTGACCGGATCAGAGAACCAAGCAACTCTGAAGCAGGAGATAAAACTGGAGTTCAGAACCATATGTTCAAACCCAGAGACAGTCAAGATCAAGATAATAGAGTCAGAACCCAAACTGAATCTCAGGAACCATAAGTCAGAAGCCAGAAAATCAAGCCAGAGTAACAGGAAACACAAGGCTAGAACAGGGGAGAACCCAGTGTTCATACAACTTCCTGTTTCTGCTACTGGCCAGTTGACTAACCAATTGCTCTTACACCCTGCCAATTGAACCTTAGGGGCTGGAGCCTTGTGCTAGGCTTGGGCTTTATTGGTCTCAGCTAAGTGACTGTCAGCAGACTGCTAGGTGGATGGTTGTAGCATGCTACTGGGTTTGAGATCCATGGTCCATTGCAGTGACTGAGCATTCACTCCTTTCAAAGAGGTTGTCATAGGGGGGCTGTATACCCTACCCTTTGAGAGTGGGGTGATGACATCACTCCCCCATGGTTGCATCATTCAGGTCACTCCTCACAGCCCAATCACCCGGCCTAGCAGCCAAAATCAAAGTCAATACCCCTCAGTCCCTAATCTCTTGGAAGAGTGGCCTGAAGGCCCATGGCAATATATATCAGCTCCTAGTCTCTGGCTACCTCCAGACTGCATCCCTCTGTCAGAAGAGGGATGCAAATAAAGCACTTCGAAAGTGCAAATAAGCCTGGGATTTAAATATCCCAGGCTTCATTTGCATACTCACGTTCTGGCGCTGTGCCGATCATGTGCCATTTTGAAAGTGAAAGTGCTGTGTAGCCATGGTTCTGCTGACAGTGGGGAGCTTTTTCGACAGATCCTTTACACCTCAAAAAATAAGAGGTACAGGATCTGTCCGGGAATATTTAAATCCCGGGCTCATTTGCACTTTTGAAGTGCTTTATTTGCATCCCTCTGCCGACAGAGGGATGCAGTCTGGAGGTAGCCTTTGTGATTTGTCCTACTGGCAGAAGTCCATATATATCTGCCCCAATAGCAGGGCAGCACAGCCTAATGGTCCAAATCAATATACGTCAGCTCCTAGGCTCAAGACAGTGCAGTCTACTGCCAGAGTCAATATAAATCGGGCCCTAAATTTAGGACAGAGTTGCCTAATGGCCAAAGTCAATATGCCCTAATGTCAGGACAGTGCAGCCTACTAGTGGGTCAGCAAGGAATACCACTGAAACATGCTGCCACACTCAGGGGAGAAATACCACTCACATACCATAGCTGGATCACTTCCTGCCAGGACTCTTCCTTGTGTGGTGCCTCTGGGGCCTGAGGGTGCCTCATATTTGGTTCGGTAGCTCCATCTGTAAGAATGCAATGACAGAAGATGAGGCGCATGTGCATTTTTTCCATCCTAGTTCCTTCAATGGGATTAAATTGAAGCAAGGGAAGTATAAGTAAAACATTAAGAAAATCTTCCTAACTGTCAGGAAGATTTACCACTGGAATAAATTGCCTAGGGAGGTTGTGGGATCTCCATCATTGGAGATATTTAAGAGCAGATTAGACAAACACCTGTCAGGGATGGTCTAGATGACACTTGGTCCTGCCTTGAGTTCAGGGAACTGGACTTGTTGACCTCTTGAGTTTCTTTCCAGTTCTAGTATTCTGTGCATCTATAATTCATCTCTAGCATCTATTTGCCCCCTAATCTAAGTTCCTCAGGGGTGCATGCCATTGCCAGGGCCCTGTTTGCAATTGTCTTGGAACTGCTTGGTGCCTTAGATCAGGCATAGCTCCAGATATTTTTATCCTTAAATTTAGCTTGCATTTACCAATATTCAACAGGACTCTGATATACGGACAATTAAGCCTGCCCTGAGTGACAGATGAGTAGCTTATGCAACCGAATCCAAGCATGTAATTAAAGGTCCTCTTTTAAACACAGCATTTCAATTGATTTATACCATGTGAGATTCTTGTTTCCTTGTCTCCAGCACCAAATGGTAATAGGAGAATAAAAGGTAATATTACTGGAACTGTCAGATAGTACCTCTTAGCATCTCTGTGAGATAAATAAATGACTTTTCCTGATATTAAAAGAAAAACAGGATTGAAAGCCTATTGCAAATAGGAAGATGTTTGTGTTTCTTTGTCAGGCTGTGCTCCAGTGAGCAGCACCTGACCTGTCATTAGTCACGGGTGCATCTGCCACATAGGGACATATGGAGGGGAGTGTGTGCCTCATGTTTGCTGCTCAAAGGCCTGGTGCATTTCTCTAGCCTAAATGAACCCGTCTTTGTGGTATGTTATCTCTCATGCTCAGGAGGCTTGTGAAAGCAAAATGTGTTGTGAAGAAAACCTGTCAGCACAAATCATGGTTGGAATGTACACGACAGTTTGGGCCAAATCTTCGGCAGTCCCGTTTTTGCAATCCTCCAGTAACTCGGCCCTGCAGGCAGAGACATGGAAGCTTTCAGAGCAGGTCAGTGTCTCTTTGCACACCATAAGAGAGCAGCAGTGGGTCAAAGGTTATACCCTGCCAGAGGATAAAATCTTTCAGTATTGAATAACTCTCCTCTAATGGATAATCCCATTTCATGGCGGTAGTTTGGAGAATTAGTACTTATTAGTACTTTATATTCCTTGCCACCATTTTAATGGCCTTTCTCCAGAAAGAACAAATTCTTGGAAATAATATGAGAAGTTAGCATCCCATATAATTGAGAAAATACAATACCCAATTGTGAACCCAATTTGGAAACACGTGTTGGGGGTTATACAGTCAGTACTGTGCCAGTGAATGTAAATATATATTTACAAGAGTATGCAAATGTGTTCCAGCAGTTATCTTGAAAACCTAATTGTGGTGGGAGTCATCTATTTTGGGGGCAGCAGCAATACCACGTGGCTTAGTGTGAACTGAGCATAAGAAACTCTGAGAGCTTTAAACAGTAGCTGCCAGCAGTTCATGGGCTGAAATAGATTCTGATACAGTATTCATCAAATTTTGACTAGGGAACAAATTAGTTAAATTTTACCTCAGTTGAGAGATAAATCACAAAGGCTGTGTCTAGACTACATGCCTCTGTCGGCAGAGGCATGTAGATTAGACAGATCAGCAAAGGCAAATGAAGCCGCGATTTAAATGATCGCGGCTTCATTTACATTTACATGGCTGCAGCGCTGAGCCGACAAATAGCTGATCAGCTGTTTGTCGGCTCGCGCGCTAGTCTGGACATTCCCCCTGTCGACATCAAAGCCCTTTGTCGGCAGCCCCGTTATTCCTCGTGGAATGAGGTTTACCGGGGCTGCCAACAAAGGGCTTTGATGTCGACAGGGGGAACGTCCAGACTAGCGCACGAGCCGACAAACAGCTGATCAGCTGTTTGTCGGCTCAGCGCGGCAGCCATGTAAATGTAAATGAAGCCGCGATCATTTAAATCGCGGCTTCATTTGCCTTTGCTGAACAAACAAATCTACATGCCTCTGCCAACAGAGGCATGTAGTTTAGACGTACCCAAACAGAAGAAGGGATTAAATTTGTCACATAAATTGTGTTGGGAAGACCTTGGCTCTAGGGTACTACTAGGTATCTGTAGAGCTGGAACCTTTATCAGCTGCTCAGACTCCTCCTCCCTTAAAATCAATTAGTCAGACGGTTAGTTGTTTGAATAGAACTGGGAGCCAGGATAGATGGGTATATTAATGGCCCTGTTACTGCCTCACTGGTTACACCCATTTTACATGTTGTGAATTTTAAGTTACTAATACTTGTTAAGGCCATAGAGGCCTTGGAATGAAAGATGGTCTAGACACATGAAGCATCATAATTTATTTCTGTAGTCTTACAGTGAGAATTCAATGGGTCTACATGTTTAGCCAGAGTCTTCCTGTTGGAACTCAAGATCATACTGATTGCATAGTGTGCTCCTGTGTTTGTTTCCCTGGTGATGGCCTCTGGAAACACCTCTCCTCCCTGCCCAAAGAGTATGTAATTGAAAACTAGAAATAGAAGTGGCCAAATTCCCACTGCTCTTCACTTGTGCTCTGCATTCAAGTTTTTCCCTCCCCATTTATAGCAAACATTTAGTACAGGCATCCTTAAAAAATGGGTGAGGAAGAATAGCTTCCCCTGGTGAGAAACAAAATGGGCTGCTGACTATATACTTGCCCTAGCTGCAAGCAGATGGGAGATGTTGGAAGGTCGCCCCATTATCATGGCTACTTCAAAAACATCCTCATTTAAAAACATGTCATCCACATTTAATTACTGTGCTTTACACTCTGGTGCTTTTAACACAGCAGTTCCCTTAAGGTGTTCTCTGTGCATGCCACTGCTTTGAAGGAAAGCACCTGACTCAAAAGTGGGAGAAAGAAAAGGGAGACTCAACAAGTCAGCAAGGAGAATAAAATTAAAAGAATGTTAATCAGCTTCACAGTGCTGGGCGTGAACCAGAGCAAAAGAAAAACTAATAATAAAACTTTTAGGATAAACCTTTATTCATAGAACTGCTCCCTAACATCTGGCTATTTATTACCTTCTAGAATAGTGTAATTAGGACATTGTTAGACAGTGTTGCTGTGCCAAATATAAAGCACCTTTTAGAACAGCATCTGGCTCTTTCTGGCAAAGGGACAATACCACAGGAATCATGTACTGAATGTTGCTGAAATGCTATAGGCTGGGAGATTGCAGTACCTCCATTTAGGGCCTAATTCTCCACTTCTTGCACTTTGTATAATAGTTTACTCTTATGTGAAGTGGGTGTGATCTGCTATCAGCTCAAAATAGAAGTTCTTTAACCCCACTTTGCACAGCTGCAAGACAATGGAAAATCAAGTCCCTTATGATTTATTCTGTTTTGCGACTACATAAAATATTACTTTATTCTCAGGTAAAGTGCTATTAGTGTAAATGAAAATAATGTACTTCTTTTATGTGTATTGTAGAATGCCATGTCCCTAGTGCTGTGTAATCAATACATAAAAATAATAACAGAAGCAGAGACCATGAACCCTTAAAATGATATCTACTATGATCCACATTTGTTCTACCAGCACTGATTCTTCCCAAATTTTGCTACACAACTTATAATTACTGTTATTACAACAAATAATGTGTGGTGAAAGAAAAACAATTGTGCTTAACTCACCTTCTGCTGAAGCTAGTTTTCTGAGTGCATCTGTGAGTTCCTTTGTACTTAAATGAAAGCATGAAAACAAAACTTGTCCCATAAATGGTGGCGATGACCCAAGCTGTTTGGGTGCACAGCTAGCTCATAATACATATCAGTTTAGATTTGTCATTATGCAACCACCAGAGTTCATCTCTTGAAATTTGTTGTCAAGAAAATCCTGTTTCCTGGGTCTTCATCAAGGAAAATGAAAAGGAACAAAAAAGGAGAGAAAATAATAGGTTTCGACACTCCTATTGTAAATGTTCTTATGTGACTGACCCTTCCATTTTTCTGTCATATTTTATATGTGGCAGTCATTTAAATAAGCATTTTTAAATAGAACTGAATGTTTATTTGAATGATCAGAAAGTGAAGCATGAAGTAAAAATGGTCTGTCTAGGTGTGACCTTTACACCTCAGACTGAGTTATGCCAATCGGAGGAAGACAGCAGCTAAAGCTAAGAGGTGCAACAATCTTCTGAGCAAATGGGCAAGTTCATCATGGCATGCTCGTGCCTCATTTTTCAAGCACTCTAGGCTTTTCCTACACCTAGGCTGTGTCTACACTGGGCCACTTATTCTGGAAAAGCAGCCGCTTTTCCGGAATAACTTGCTAGCTGTCTACACTGGCCCCTTGAATTTCCGGAAAAGCACTGACTATCTACTGTAAAATATGCTGCTCCCGTTCGGGCAAAAGTCCTTTTCCGGAAAAACTGTTCCGGAAAAGGGCCAGTGTAGACAGCACAGTAGTCTTTTCCACAAAAAAACCCCGATCGCGAAAATGACAATCGGGGCTTTTTTGCGGAAAAGCGCGTCTACATTGGCCACAGACGCTTTTCCGGAAAAAGTGCTTTTCCAGAAAAGCATCCTGCCAATGTAGACGCGCTTTTTCTGGAAATACTTATAAGGGAAAACTGTTCCGTTTTAAGCATTTCCGGAAAAGGGTGCCAGTGTAGACGTAACCCAAGGGTATTTAACATCATTTTATTTTTCCTAAAAGAGGTTCAGGAAAAAATTAATCCGGACAGGAAGAATGTTATTTTTCAGTTATTAATTGAAGATTCTATAGCATCCATAAGAGTCTATGCAATTTTAAAATAAAACATAATGGTGCCTTCAAGGAATGATGTGTCCTTTATATTGTATAATTCTTTTTGGCTGGTCAATAGAAAATGATAGGATAAATGCAAATAAGAAAATAAAAATAAAATAACACATCTCGAAGAGCAATGGGATAAGGAGAAGGTGAGAAGGATAGGAGGAATTAGAAACGGCAAAAAGAGAGAGAGAGAGAGAGCACATGTCAGATGAGGCATCTGATAAATTATTGTTTAAAGATATGGTAAAATATAGTTCAAAAATTCTGTGATTATAGGAATTTGCTACAACAAATAAAAAAGGAAAATTTGTCATCATACGAATAGATGTTGTTTTCTTTTACCTTTCAATGACTGTAAAAGAGGGTTGAAAAATGATTGAGTTTTCTCTAGAATCTCAGTAGGATAGAAAAAGAGCTGGGGCTATATAGCTTTTTATATAGAAAGATCTTGCTTCTTTGATTATATGTATATACACAGAAATATTTGATGGTTAGTCTTACTTGGGAGATGCGTTACCCCAGGACTCTGTGCTTTCTCGAACCTTTTTCGACCTTTACCTGCCAACAATGGAGTCGCTTAAGTTCATTTTTTGAGACAACATCTGTTGTGGTACCCAGGCCCGAACATTTCATGAGCTTGATGCCACCTTATATCTGGACATGAGAAAGTTAGCTGACTACTGTAGGACTTGGTGCCTCCAGCCAAATGTCATAAAAACAGGCTCCAGTTTGTTCCATCTTTATTATGCCAGAGCAACCCTAGAACTGAATGTTTATTTCAATGGTTAGTGTGATAGGATACGGTCACAGAAGAGCCGTTGGGGGAGCTTCCCAGAGTGCTAATAAGGACATTTGTCTTCCTGCTCTCTGAGGCTTCTCACCGCTCTATCCTTCAAGCAGTATCACTGGGCCTCAGGGCAACTGCCCTCTTTGCTTTCCCTCTCCCCCATGCAATTTGGCAGGCCTAGGAGTTGATCATCACACACCAAACTGGTGGATATGCAGTTACATGCCATCATACATGTAATCTCTGGCACTCTGTGTCTGACTCCACTCCCATGGAGCAACATTGCTCCTCCTCATAACAGAAGAACGGTTGCTCTTGGCAAGATACTAGAGAAAGGCCAACCCAAGCTTGATGCTGCACAATGACCTTTTTTAACCACTAGCCACATGCTTGCCATCAGGTGACCAATTATGGTCTCATCTGCCACACCAGGATGTTAGGACAGAAACACTCTGGCGAGAGGAAAGGATATCTGTTCTAATTCTCAACCTTGTTGCTGACCCCTCAATCTTCCCACCTGGTTTTGACCTGCCCTGTCATCAGTGGTCTCTGCTGAACAGACTCCAGACCGAGCAAGGTCTGTGTGCAGCCAACTTCATGATAGTCCTTTGTGCAGCTGCAGCGCAACAGGGACAATGACGCATATTGCTGATGAATGCCCATTGACTAGATTCAGTGGTAGTCTAAAAGAACATCATGCTACTGAAGATGCTATTGCTTGGCTAGACAACTATGCACACACTTAAGGTTGTGTCTACACAGAACCCTAAATTCAAAATAAGATATGCAATCGGTGTAGCACAAATTGTGTATCTTATTTTTAATCTATTTTGAAATAGCTTATTTTGAAATTTGGTGTATCTACACAGTGCCAAATTTTGAAATAACATACTATTTTGGGCCATTCCTTATCCCTCTTGCAACGAGGTTTACCGGGATGGCAAAATAGAGTACCTGTTATTTCAAAAAATATTTCAAAATAACAGGTGGTTTGGGTAGGTGCAGGTAGTTATTTCGGGATTCCAGTGGGATCCCGAAATACCCATGCAGTGCAGACGTACCCTAAATAAATACTTGGGAGATATTATCCCACTGCAAATTAAGCTTTGCAATCTACTCCCAAGTTTATTCTTACCATTCTCATGATTACACCACTTTTATGAGAAGAGATCCCCTACCTAAGGCATGTTTTCATTAATTATGGAGGGGCTTGAATGGGGGAAAAAAGTAGATATTCCAATAGAAGTAGACTGAAGAAATAAAAACAGTCATGTGTCTGGAAAATAATTTCCCTCTGGGTATGTCTACACTACCACCCTAGTTCGAACTAGGGTGGTTAATGTAGTCATACGAACTTGCAAATGAAGCCCGGGATTTGAATTTCCCGGGCTTCATTAGCATGTTGCCGGGCGCCGCCATTTTTAAATGTCCGCTAGTGCGGACTCTGTGCCCGCGGCTACACACGGCACGAACTAGATAGTTCGGATTAGGCTTCCTATTCCGAACTATCTGTACTTAGGAGGCGTACAGATAGTTCGGAATAGGAAGTCTAATCCGAACTATCTAGTTCGTGCTGCGTGTAGCCGCGGGCACAGAGTCCGCACTAGCGGACATTTAAAAATGGCGGCGCCCGGCAACATGCAAATGAAGCCCGGGAAATTCAAATCCCTGGCTTCATTTGCAAGTTCGTATGACTACATTAACCACCCTAGTTCGAACTAGGGTGGTAGTGTAGACATACCCTCTCTTCCCTCTGTCTCTGCAGACACTCCCTCATAAGAAACTTCCATTGCATAACCTCCCAACAGCAACAGCAGAGCTGCTATGTAGAATGGAACTACACAGAGGTTGCCTTTTGGGCCTCAGCTTTGTCTTTCCCATTAAGCAGGCGTGTGATTGCAGCAGAAGGTGACACATGTTTAATTCAATAGGAACTTGGCAGTTTGTCCTATTCCTTCGGGCAAATTATTAATCTATTCCCTGTTACCCTTCTGGAAATTCTGTGCCACTTGGGCCAATACTGCTTGTGGTCAGTCCAAAGAAATACTTGGCAGCTGCAAGGCCCAGATATCAAGCTGTGATATATGCACATGTCCAACAGCAGCTGTATGCAGTGTTGTTGTAGCCATGATTGGTAACATACATGTAGGCCAGGGTGGGGAACTTTTGGGGCCAGGGCCAGTCACTCACAGAAAAATCAGTCAGGAGACTCACACAAGTGAGCAGTTAAAAAAAAAAAAAACCTCAATGAAGTGAAAAGCAGAGAAGCAAACACACAGCAATAACACCCTCTTAATATCATGTTCTTTTTATTTTCCTTGGTAAGCCTTGTTATGTCTGCTAGAATTGAAGATGTTGCTACTCACAACTGGTTTTCCAGATTCACGTATGTTAATCTGGCACACAGGCAGTTCTTTGCAAGAGAGAGCTTTGAAATGAACTGCTCACAGCAGTATGTAGTTTCAAATAACTATGCAATTTTCAGTGTGTCTCTCCTCAAGTTTGGAAATTTATCAGCACCTACATTGAATCTGTAGAATTTCAGTCCAGGCAGGTTGTTGTATTTAGCCAGAAGTTCACCATGGCTTTGCATTTCGGTAAGTTTGTGTTGAAAGGCTTCAGGTACATTGAGTACTCCTACAATGAACAGTATGAAAAAATGTTTAATTCCAGTTTCTTTGAGCTCAGATCTTGAAATCAGTTACAAAAAAGGCGAAGTAAATTTGCACACTCCCTGATGTACTCTACTGCAGGTTTTCATCGTTGAAGGTTTGGGAAATGCACCATGTGGCCCTTTTCTAGTTGCATTTGCCAAAACTTTAATTTAGCTTTGAATGATTTGATGTTTGAAAGAAGGGAAGTAAGGAGCTAGGTAGGCCCTTGCTATTTGACATTGAGCTCTGACAAGTACTGAGTAATGACAACCATGAAAATCAGGTCACATAGCCACCTGGGCTCACTCAGCTCAGTCACCAGGTCTCCCGTCATCTCCATGAAAAGTTTCACTTTAGTCCTCAATTCATTACACTGCATCAGGATATTCCTTCAGCTCAGCCATCGCACTTCACAATAATAAACTAAATCACCATACTCCGCTTCAAGGTCTTTCACTAGCTCTTTAGATTGGCGGCTGTTTAATCCTTTACTTTTGATAAAGCTAATGCTTGATACTGCTACTATCAGCATTACGTTGTTCAGACGCAGGGACTGTGCGCATGGATTCTTTTGATGAATGATGCAATGCCACACAATCAGCTTACTTGGAGCAAGACCAAGGCAATCCATGTCCCACTTGTCTAAGGCAGCTAATCCCTTCGGAGATCCAACCATCACTGGAGTATGTAAGCCCGCATAATTTTTCAGATGATATCTGAAGCCCATGCATTGCCAACGTAAAGTTCTAAAAAATATCTTCACCTCTGATGACATCATGCAAGTCCTCTTGAATCTCAAAACCTGTGTGATTCCACATAGGAAAATAACCAGCTGGGCTATACTTGTAATGTCTGTTGTCTCATCAACAGCCAGAGAGTGGAATTCAGTACAGGTTGTACCTCCCTAAACAGGGACTTTCTGGTCCAGCAACTTCTGTGGTCCAGGAGGACCACGGATGTTCCCAGGTCAGAGAGCCCTGGTGGCTGGGAGTTGAGCAGCAGGAGAGCAGGTGCCTGGGAGCTCTAGGAGCCCAGTGGGGCTGGCAGCTGCCTGGCAACAGCCCAGCACAGGAGCCAAGGCTGATCCAGCAGCAGCCCAGCAACCTGATAAGCTGCCATGGCAGTGTGGCGGCTCAACAGCCCAGCAAAGGGAGCTGGGGCCGCAGCAGCTCAGCAGGGCAGCTTGGGGCCATGGCAGCCCAACAGCCTGGCAAGGGAGCCAGGACCAGGGCAGTGGCATCCCAGCTGGGGAGCTGAGGCCATGGCAGCTCAACAGCCATCCGAGCCTGGGCCAGCAGCAGGCAGCCTGGCTGGGTCTGGCAGCAGGGTGACCAGCTGAGGCCAGAAACTGAGCCAGCAGCGAGCTAGAGGGACTGGTGACAGGGGACCTTCTCTCATGCAGGACTGGTCGGGTCCCATGGGTGCTGGACCAGGGAGATCCAACCTGTATCAGCTGCAGAATCTTTCAGAGACGTTTCTGAACCATATCCCTAATTTGATCTGATGCTGCTTTGCGAGATAAGCTCATGTTCTCAAATAATCTAAGTTTCTCTGGTGCCAATAAAGCTGAGGGTGCAATGAGGCACTTCTATTCAAACTCTCCTGAAGGAGGCTAATATCTTTTTGTGATAAGTTCACCTCCCGCATAATTTGCTTGCATAACACCGTCCCATCTCCTTTCATGATTTTCGTGAAAATTGTTTGCTGCATCTTCAAATTCTTTTTCAGTTCTTTAATTTTGTCTGCACACAGCTGCCCTTGGTATTCTTCTTAGTAGAGATGCTTTGTGTTGTGTCTTTCTCGGTTTGAATTTTTTTCAAGACAGAAGTCACTTCTCCACAAATGAGGCTCCCGCTATTACAAAAAGTAAAAAGCAAAACCCTGTTGCAGCCATCCCAACCAGAGAAGAGACTTGGGCCAACTGCTGTCCAGCTTTCTATTCCTCCCCGGTCAAGCTACCCCCTCTCCCTGGATGCCTTCTCACTTGCATGCAAGAGGAGGGGATGCCAGTAGTGCCTGGCTGGGGTTGGGTGTGCAGGAAGCAGCCATCCATTCCTCCCCACTCTGGTCACCTCACTTTCCCCACATGCCTCCGTACCTTCGTGCAGGAGGAGAGGATGGCAGTAGTGTGAAGCTGGGGCTGGGTGCTGTAGGAAGCATCTTGAGGGCTTGCCCTGGTGCCATCCAGCATGGATCCTGGCTGTGAGTGCTCCAGGTAGGGAAAAGGCTCGGGGGCTTGCTCTGCTGCTGCCTAGCCACTTGGCTTGTCCCTCTACCCCCTCCTGTGTGCACCTCCTCACCTCATACAGGGTCAGGGGCTGAAAATAGTGTCTGGCTGGGAGCTGCAGGAAGCAGTACTGCAGCTGCTGGACCTTCCGTGGGCCAGATTAAACTGTGCCACAGGCTGGATCTGTCCTGTAGGCCAAAAATTTCCCACCCCTACTATAGAGAAACAAGGAAGGTGAGAGAATATTAACTTCAGAACTTTGCAAGACTTAGAAACCATGCCCTTATTAAAGACATTGGATTTATGGCTTATTACCATAATCTGTAACCCACTAATTCCTCCCCCTCCTGTTTTTTAACCTATAACTAGAAGATTGTTAGCAGGCCATGTGATCTCGAATGGTCCCTTATGTGCTAATTGCTCATGCTAAGCTATCTATTTGATCTCATATTTAGCTGTGGGTTCCGAGTGCTTTTTTCAAGACCTGAAGAAGAGCTCAGTAGAGCTCCAAAGTTTGTCTTTTCACCAACAAATCCAATCAAAAATATTACCTCACCTTCTTTGTCTCTCTTACACCAAGGAAATTGGCTTCTTCACCACGGCTTTGATTTGTATTGCTGCTGTTATCCAGAACCATCCTGTTCATAGGTTTGTTCAGAGCAGCCGCCCTGGCCCCACGCAAAGCAGGGCCCGATGGCGGCCATTCCAGCTGTCCTGTGGATGGGGCAGTACCCCATACTGAGTTTAACCATGGAGTTCAGGGTGGCCTGGGTGATTACTGGGGGGCCTGGCAGGGGGCAGCAGTAAGGGTTGGGCCACCTGCACTCACCAGAGCAGTGGGAGCTGGGGGAAGTGGAGCAACACAGCAGCCTGTTCCACTCTGCCACCCTCTTCCAGCTGTGTCGCTCCACTTCACAGCAGCAGCAGGAGCCAGGGGAAGCAGAGTGACCCAGCAGCTCGCTCTGCTCCACTGCCATCCATCCTGTGGTAGTGGGAAGCAGAGCACCCCGGCACTGGCCCCAGCCTGTTCTGCTCCACAGGCACTCTGCTCCGCAGATTGGGACAGGGCCAAGGTGCTCCGCTTCCTGGTGCTGCAGTAAAATGGAGCGACCTGGCTGGGAGGTGGTGGAGGAGCAGATCAGGCTGCTGGGTCACTCTGCTTCCCATGACTTCTGCCATCATGGTGAGTGTGTGTGTGTCGAGGGGAGGGATGACACTGATCTTTGCTGCTACCTCTGGTAGGGCTTGAGTCCCTTGGGGGAGGGGACTTTGGGAAGGGATACAGTGGGGGGGGGGGGTTGAGAGGAGGTGGAACACAGGTGGAAAGTGGCAGGGTGGGGGGTGGGACCTGGGACAGGAGATGCTTGCCCTGTGCCCCATGCCTGGAGCAGAGGGATTGGCATGGGCTCCATACCCCACACCCACCAGGGATGGCCCTGCTGTTATCTCATTGTGCATGTGTGAGAGTGGTGGACAGAGGCTACAGAACGACTGAGTCCTGCTCCCAGGCTGTATCCCATCACCTTTCTCCAAATGTCATTTGCAACATCATTAAAGGCATCCGACAAACACACTGTGAGATTTACTAAATTGGTGCAGCTTTTTTGTGGTTTATGTATTTTTGTGTATTATTGGTCTCAGTTGGCAACTCAACTTAATATGTGGGAGTTCGGGATGATAGACATCATACAGAGTAGTGAAATGATAAAAAGTGAGACTTCCTATCTCTTTTTTTTTTTCTTTTTCCAGTCTCTTTCTTTCCTGTTCATGAGCTTCTTTTTTGGTGAAGCTTTGTGCTGCTTTGTATTCCAGCTTCCTCTAAAGCCTCCGTGCATGTTGAATGTTATTTTCAATGTACTTATCTGGAAGCAGTCCGATGTCCTCAAGGAATGAACTCTATTGATTGCAGTTTTTGTTGTGGTTGATGGCTGTTATATACAGTTTTAGAAAATTCATAAGAGTATCTTCAACAGGTCAGGAAATAAAAAGAAAAAAATGAATGGAGTTGAAAATAAAAGGTCAAAATCACTGGAACATAGCTAAATCAATAGTGCCTTCTAAATAAATATGCTATTTTTGGAATGTGGCAGGGCCTTCCAACCAATCAGCGCTTCCAAAACTTCCACATTGTGAATAAACACAATAGCCATCAAAGGCAGGAAGATCTACTCTGGTGAAGAGGTAAACTACCCACTGGGGTAGTAGCATTCGGGTTCCAAAAACCAGTTACCATCTTTAGTCAATCAGTACTGAAAGTGTTTTGGGCTGTATTCTTGGATTCCCTTATGTAGATGCCAATAACTTCTACCCATGAACACAAATGTAGAATTTGTATAAGATTTCATACTTAGGAGAAAAATATTTTAGCAAAAAGATAAAATGGTGTAAAAGTGGTGTCATGGTGTTCTTGAAATTAAAAAAAAAAAGCCTAAAACATATAGAATGTAAACAAATAGGACATAAAAGTCACTGCCCCACTAATGCAAATTTCTACATTTCTACTTAAATGTAGAAAACATAAGCCTTTTTACACTGAATAGACACTTCTTCTGATTTTCCTCCCCTATTACTATTGGTAGTTATCAATACCTTGAATTACATATGTAAAAGAGGAGGGTTCTTTTATTGCCAGACTTCTGAAACATTTTAGGATATCATACTTTCCCAATTCACTCCCACTCTAATGATCTCAGTATTACAAAATTAGATTGTGATATCAAGGAATGACTAAGGCAGTAGAATGATGCTGATTACACAGCTTTTTTTCTAGTAAGAACAAAAGAAAATAATAATAATTAATAATTAATAAAAATTCCTAGCTCTCTTTTCCTCTACTATTTATTAATGCTTCATACATAAAGCAGATTTTTAAAAAAGGAAAACAAATATAAGAAAACATTTAAATTTTTTCCCAAAATGTTCCATCGCCTTTTAAAATCTGCACTTTTTTTTAATCAAAATGTGTGTTGAAATAACCGTCAAAACTGTTATTGAAATTTTGACTTGTCTTTCCTTAAAACCAGGTTTTTCAGTAAACAAATATTTTCCCAATAATTTTATCAAAATTATCCATAGAAATAAGTATAGCATGAAAATTTTATCATGTTAAAAATGCCAATAAACTTCTATTCAAGAAGTCAATTTTGGGAGAAAAGGGACATTTTTCAGGTTAAAAGGTTTTCCTGTGAAAAATCTCAATCAGTTCTGTTCCTTGAATTTCTTCCTGCTGATTCTACTGGTGCCATGTCTAGGGATGAAACAGAGGGACAAAGTGGAGCAAGATGGAGCACACCTTGCCAGTTGAGAAGCTGGTATTGTTCCATAAACTCCCAGGTTGCCTTCACCCATTGTGTTGGTTCTCAGCCCCTGCCTGTCAGAATAGTTCCTTCAAAATTAGTATTTCGACTTCTTCCCTGCCACACAAGCCCCAACCTCCCCATATACAAGGAAGAAACCAATGTAAGTTAATGTTGATGGGGTCACAATTAATTTATTGGCTGATCTCTGAGGGTATGTCTACACTACCCTCCTAGTTCGAACTAGGAGGGTATGTCTACACTACCTTCCTAGTTCGAACTACCGTTACTCCTCAATTCACAAGGAGTAAAGGTAGTTCGAACTAGGAAGCCTAGTTCGAACTACCTAGTTTGTGCCCCGTGTAGCCGCGCTGCACGGGGTTCGAACCAGTGGGGTTTTAAAAATGGCGGCTCCCCGCTTATGCAAATGAAGCCCGGGAAATTCAAATCCCGGGCTTCATTTGCAAGTGCGGTATGCCTACATTACCCCGCTAGTTCGAACTAGCGGGGTAGTGTAGACATACCCTGAGAGATGGTGGAAGGGATGATAGCACAGGCCTGGTCCACATTAAACCAGGCAAGTCGGCTTAACCTACACCGTACGGCTACGCAAAATGCATAGCTGGATTCGGCTTATCTTAAGCCATGCTGCAGCAGCATCTGCACTACGGGAGACTGACAGGAGCACAGACGCCCGTCAGATACCCTTACTTCTCTCAGAATGAGGAGTACAAGACCGTAGCGGAGGCTGCCCTCACCATTCAATTTGGGGGTCTAAACTAGACCTGCTAAATTGAATGATAGAAGATTGACTTCTGAAGGGTTAATCTTCTCCGTAGCTTAGACCCCACACAGATCCATGCTCCAGTTTCATCCCTGCTAGACATAGTAGTTTTCTCTCTATCTTCTTTGTATATTGTCCCCACCTTGAACATTATTGATGGCAGCCTGCTTAAAAGATTACCTTCTTTAAAGCCTCTTTGAGTGTGACTCAGCAAGACCAAAATCTCTCAGTGCTTGTCAGATGCTACAAGATAATGTTTTGGAATCTTCACAAAAAATGCTTTTTTTGGGGGGGGGGAGGTGTCCAGAGAAGGGATAATAACCACTTCTAAACTATCACAAAAGTGCCACAGAGAGAAAATGATCTTTCTCTATAAAAATCCATCACAGTAATTATAAAGAAAGAGCATTTCAAAACCATTGACTTTCCCAAGTGACAACCTTTGGCCATTACAAAATAATTCCAGTTGAAATTCTACATTGTGATGGGTTGAAATGACATGTGGTTACATAGAGTGATGAAAAACCTCTCCCTTTGGCTCATGCAGTTGATCTCAGGCAGACTGAGTAAGAGCTGACAGCAGAAAAACACTCATGATGAAAAGGAATAGTTTCTAACCTATAGAGGACTGATGTGCAGGATGTATTGGATAGGCTTTTGTGTAGCATAGTTACTGCTGAACCAGAGTATTAACATTGTTCTTCAGCTTCATATTCATGTTACTCCTTTCATCAAAGCAACAGCACTGTGGCCAACCTTAGCTGTTACACCAATGGTCACCAAACAGTAGATTAGGATCTACTGGTAGATCTTGGAGCCTCTAACAGGTGACCCGGACTGGTTTGGCCAAGAGGCTATCAAGTGCTGCCACTTCAGCTGCCCCTCCCCCCACTGCTGCTCATCTCTTGCCCCTTTGCCTTGGAGCTGCCCTTCCCCCAGTGAGCCTCCTGCTTTCTGTGCAGGGCCAGGGAGGGGCGCTGATGTCAAGGTGTCCCCTCTCCCACTCTGTATCCTTTCTCCACAAAGGAGAGAGGGGGCACAACAGGACTTGGGATGGAGTTTGCTGGCTGCTTTAGGGAGTGGGCCAAAGCCAGGGCAGGAGGGAGCATGCCTTAGCCCCACTGCACCACCACCAAGGAGCCACCAGCAGTGCCCAGCTGAAAGCCACATCCCGAACTCCTACCCTAGTCATGAACCCCCTCCTGCACACCAAGCCCCTGTCCTAGCCCCAAGCACCCCTGCATCAAAATGCCATCTCAGAGCCTGCATCTAGAACCCCCTCCTACATCTCAACTGCCTTCCCCAAGAGCAGCTCAGAGCCCCTCTCACACTCCAGATCCCTTAATCCAAGACCAGAGCCTGCAGTCCAACCCCCAAACTGGTGAAGATGAGTGAGGATGGGCAAGAGAGGGAGAATGGAGTGAGCAGGGGCAGGGCCTTGGAGAAGAGGCAAGGGTATTTATATTTGAGGTAGATCTTGGTGTACACCTAAATTCAAAAAGTGATCTCGTGCTTAAAAAGGTTGGAGACCACTGTGCTACAGCATGTGCTTTTAAAGCTACCAAGAGAAAATAGAAAACACTTAAATATTGTTGTAGCCATTCATTTTTACAGGAGAATGAATCAATGCAGACTTAACTGAATTATTCTGATTGCCTCATTTTAATCCCTTGTGGAGATTTGTCCATATCAGAAAATCAATTTGGGTTGGGCCTGGGATGTCCATCCCTGATCATTGCAAGGAGCTAGAGTTAAGTGTTCACCGTGTTGTAAAATTGGGTAATCTTTGCTGAAGAAATTCAGCCCTGGAGCTCAAGCAGTTTAGGAGGAAGCAGTAAGTCAGTACACAGTAAGATCAGAGGAGGAACTTTTACCACACTTGCTGCACTGGGCTTAAATTCTCTTGTTTTCATGAGAAAAGCTCCTTCTTTAAGAAATACATTAAAAGTAATCAACAAGGTCATGATTTGCAGTGGGACCTTGACCTCTCTGTTCACACCTTCTCTTTTTTGGAGTGTAAATAAAAATTGGAGGGACCTTATTTGTTATTTAGACATCCAAGTATTTGATGTGCTAACCTCATCAGGCATGTTGACATTTAAATGACATCAATTCCATCCACAAATTTGTCAGTGCACGACTGTACCCTAATGGTTTGTCCCCATTAAGCTTCAGGCAGAAAAAAGAGAAGATGGGTTTTAAAAAATGTTCCCCACAATTCTGCATATTATTAATGCCTTTTTTGATTAATGCCATAAAAAAGTGAAATTTGTAAAGAACAGTAAAACCCAGAAAAAAAAATTCAGTGCAGCGTTATAATCAGGGCTTGACAAACGGCGGCAAAAGCCGCTCACCAGCCCCGTACTGCGCATGCGCAAGAGCCGCAGTGTGCATGCGCGTGCCACCAGTAAACGGAGCGCACAGCTGAAATCTACTCACCATGGGTGAGTAGATTCTATAGTTTGTCAAGCCCTGGTTATAATAGTTCCTGTGGTCAGAAGTATCTTTTGTTATTCCCCTCCTAACTATGACAAAATCTTTGAACCAATTTATACTTTGTTTCCCTTAAATGCTTTCTATCCACTGTTGTCACACTAGGGGTGTGTCTAGACTACTGCATTTTTTTTAAAGTGGCCTTTTTTCAAAAAAACTTTACCTGTATCTAGACTGCCGTCATGTTTTTTTGAAATTAAATCAAAAGAACACGGTGTTTTTTTCGACATTGGTAAACCTACTTTTACCAGGGAGAATGCCTTTTTTCAAAAGAGCTCTTTTGAAAAAAGATGTTCTTGAACACAAACAGGGATTTTCTGAAAGAGAGCATCCAGATTGCCTGGGTTCTCTCTTTCAAAAAAGCGAATCGCTTTTTTGAAACCATTGTGGCTGTCTAGAGAATCTCTTTCAAAAGAGGCTTGTAGTCTAGATGTACCCTCAGTGACATTTCTTTAGAATTATTTTGTCCAGTGTTGTCTTTCTGCTAATATGTACATTTATTCCAAGGTGCTGGGGTAAAAAAATCCCCAAATCACTTTATTTTTCCTTCTTTTCACAAGCTGGAAAAGAGCCCATAAATATGAACTTTTCTTAATGTCTCTATAACCAACATATGCATGAAATGCTACTTAAGTAAAATGCCACCTCCAAAAATCAGAAAAGGGGAGCTTATGGTTGCAAATATCTTTGATGGAAAAAGGAGAGTCTGTAATGGAAAACCTTAGTGTCATCATTTGTACAACTGGCAAAGGAAGTGGCATGAAAAGAGTTTTATGCAGCCAAGTGAAACTTCAGTGGGCCACTGATATTTCAGAGCTCTATTTGCCATAGCTCTTGAAGCTCCTGTTCAGAAAAAACTCCCATTGATTAAGGACTTCAGTACTACTGGGCTTCT
Source organism: Pelodiscus sinensis (assembly GCF_052426305.1). Taxonomy (NCBI): domain Eukaryota; kingdom Metazoa; phylum Chordata; order Testudines; family Trionychidae; genus Pelodiscus; species Pelodiscus sinensis. Next base: position 97,515,299 of record NC_143055.1, read on the forward strand.
AAGAGAACAATTTCAATTAAAACCCTTAAAAAGACATGTCATTTTCTTTCATATCTTGCCATAGTTTTCAGGAGATTTGTAATACTGCTCATACATTGCTATGTTTAGTTTGTCCACCAAAGAGAAGATGACTCTAGAATAGATATAGATATATATAGACAGAAATAGATATATAGAGATAGGGTATGTCTACACTACCCCGCTAGTTCGAACTAGCGGGGTAATGTAGGCATACCGCAATTGCAAATGAAGCCCGGGATTTGAATTTTCCGGGCTTCATTTGCATAAGCAGGGCGCCGCTTATGCAAATGAAGCCCGGGAAATTCAAATCCCGGGCTTCATTTGCAATTGTGGTATGCCTACATTACCCTCCTATTTCGAAATAGGAGGGTAGTGTAGACATACCCATAGATACTATATCTCTATTATAAAGCTCATGATACTATATGGCTACGTCTACATTGGCCCCTTTTCCGGAAGGGGCATGGTAATTTTTGAAATCGCAATAGGGAAATGCGCGGGGGATTTAAATATCCCCCGCGGCATTTAAATAAAAATGTCCGCCGCTTTTTTCCGGCTTTTAGAAAAGCCGGAAAAGAGCGTCTACACTGGCCCCGATCCTCCAGAAAAAAAGCCCTTTTCTGGAGGATCTTATTCCTACTTCAAAGATCTTATTCCTCCCTTTTTTCCGGAGGATCGGGGCCAGTGTAGACGCTCTTTTCCGGCTTTTCTAAAAGCCGGAAAAAAGCGGCGGACATTTTTATTTAAATGCCGCGGTGGATATTTAAATAAAAATGTCCGCCGCTTTTTTCCGGCTTTTAGAAAAGCCGGAAAAGAGCGTCTACACTGGCCCCGATCCTCCGGAAAAAAGGGAGGAATAAGATCTTTGAAGTAGGAATAAGATCCTCCAGAAAAGGGCTTTTTTTCTGGAGGATCGGGGCCAGTGTAGACGCTCTTTTCCGGCTTTTCTAAAAGCCGGAAAAAAGCGGCAGACATTTTTATTTAAATGCCGCAGGAGATATTTAAATCCCCCGCGCATTTCCCTATTGCGATTTCAAAAATTACCATGCCCCTTCCGGAAAAGGGGCCAATGTAGACGAGCCCTATATGTATATTGCTAGTCTCTAAGGTGCCTCAGGATTGCTCATTTTTAAAGTTACAAAGTAACACAGACTGTCCCTCTGAGACTACTAGAATAGATGTTAAGTCTACCTTAAATTAGCAAGATGTAGCAAAAATCTGTTAGGCTATGTTCTCTGTTACATCAGGAGGAGAAGTGTGAGCAACCTTTGCACATCTATATTCAGGGCAGATGAGGGAGCCAAATCAACCCTTAACAAAAAGTATGCAAGCCAGAATCCACTGACTATTATGTGCTATGGGTACACTCCTCCTGATTTATTTGACCCCGGTCTTTGGCATAGCTTTTGTGCCAGACCCTATAAGGAAGGGCAAGATAAGGCAATTTATGTCAGTCCTACATTGCTCCAGTCCTAAGCAGAATTGTGCATGGCCCATTAGGGACTGGGGTGGGTACAAGAATCTGTTCCTTTAATACATAAAATGAAAATTTACAAAGAAAGTACAAAGAGATTTAGAAAAAAGCAATTATCTTAATGTTGTCTGTTTTACATGAAACTAACTATGTGATCCGTGCACTTGTGAATTATTTGTATATATTAAACCTTATGCCCTGCCCTAATTTCATTGCCCGCCATCTGAAGTACAAAATTATGAATGGTTCCTCTGCATTCCAGCACTGATTTGTCAGTATCCCTCGGTGCCACATGTCAAACTACTCACTAACCTTTTTCTTCTAAACAATACACCAGCCTGTCATGTTTCTGTTTACTTTAAAAAATATGTAACTTCTTACAAACTGTGTCCAGGTTATAACACAATGATCCAGGACAGAATAGCAGTGCCGTGGTTGAATCTCGCCATTACACATATATTATTCCATACATATAATATCAGTATCTGATCAAGTAAACATTAGCTTGTTTGACTGCTCCGAACAATTTGTACTGCCAGGGAAATGCTTTAGATGGTCTGGAGACTATAGTAAACATTTAGTAATGGGTAAGCATCATTCCAGCATGGTATTATTAATCACAAAATGTGTCTCTGTCAGCAGTACAGTTTCAACTGAAACTCAGTTTATCAGCATTAATGTAGCTGAGAGCTAGACAGAATAGACTAGACAGCAATTCCACATACCACAGCAGTCTCACTGCTGGTCTGAAATGAATAGGTCTTATTCAGAGGAGATTATGTGTTTGGGAGCAAACAGCCTTATATATGGTTTATTTGAAATTTTATGTATGGACAATAACAAGGATGATCTGATTAAAGAAATCACTGAAGCCACTGACTTCTTCTCCCTTTCCTTCCTAAGCAGACATTTCTTAGTGTAGGACATCTCAGTGATAAAACAACAAAGAGCATATATAAGGCGTCTTAGCGACTATTATCTAAAGGGATACAACGTACACAATTCAAAAAAAGTATACTCAACATATGTGCCTATCATCATTAGGGAAGTCTGCTCTGATTCAGAACAAATACCAGCCTCTTAAATTATCATGCGTCCTTCTAATTATACTGAATGTTTTTGAATGTTCGGTACTATCTGTGCAAAGACCTGCTATAAACACGTCCCTTTGAGCATTTCTCCCATCTGTTGGTGCTTCTGAGCATGCCCAGTTATTGGCATCATATAGATTCAGCTCAGCTTCCCATCTCTTAGTCCTTGCAGTGGAATCTGTTCTTTCTGGCCTTTTTCTTTACCATTGGGGACCAAAAGGGAAATAAATGTTCTAATGCTACAAAAAATAAACTCTTCCTGGGATCAACCCAAAAGGTCAGTAGTTGTCAATTACTTCAGGGGTGCCTACCTAATGTTTTTACAGGATTCCTTTGACTGGATAGCCAAAGGAGCCTCTCTTTGCCTCAGGAACCACTTCCAGCTCCTAGTGTCCCTCCCCTGCTATTGACTACAGATTCCTCCTTTTTTAAGGCTTCCTCTTTACTTTGCATGATTGGCAGGGGGAGACAGGGAGGACTGTCTCCAAATGCAAAGACTCGCTAGCCCATTCCCCGTTAATGCAAGATTTAAATGCCTTGTTGCACCGCACCTCCACCCTTCTGGGAACACAGACGTAAACTCCTCCTCCCCACAACTTCTTAAATGGAACACCAGGTCCCCCTGGAAAGTTTCTGGATGATAATGACCAGACTATAAAAACTGAAGGGCAAAAACACCTGAAGGTATTTCCATCTCCCTCTCACCTAAGAAGACAAAAGGATCCGCTATTTGACTGTGAGGAGGATTCTGACCTGACATTTGGCCAGCCAAATGGCTAGCATCATGTGGTAATGATTTTATCTTGAATCCAGTCTAGTTTGTTAAGCTTTAGCATTAGAAAATATTTTCACTTTATTTCTCTTGTAACCATTTCTGACTTGATTGGATTGTACTTACTTAAAATCTCTCTTTGTAATTAAATAAACTTGCATCATTCTCTAATCAAAACTTTGTTGCATTGTTTGAGCAACTCCATTTATAGCAGCAAACTGTTGGATATTGTTGACTTACTAGGGCAAAAGATGTTAAACATCTGAACTGGCCAAGAAATGCCTGGAAGTATAGAACACGTTTGGGGGGGAATTGGGTGTGCATTGGGTAACCCAGGCTGGTGGATGCCAGAGTGTAACTGGAGAGTGATGGAAGGCTGCTGTTGTACACAGACACTCTGGATCTAACCTGCTGTCAGGTGGGAACTGCTGCAACAAAGCATTGTAAGGAACCCAAGATTTCAAGGCAGATAGTGGTACAACTTCTCATAAGCCTGGGTTGCAGCCTGGAAGCACATGTGTACTGACTGAAAACTCAGCAAGGGTACTACATAGATTTCACATAGAATTAATCCTGCCACTGAACAAAAGACAGTGTTAATTGGTGGCATTCAGGTTAGTATTAGCCTCTAAAATGGCAGATTTTTTTTGGTATTTGTGCCAATACCAAAGGTCTGCTAGAAAAAAAAGGTTTCTCATGCAAATATTTGCATGTGGTAAAGATAACAAGTTACATTATTTGACACCTTCCATCCTGACATTCCCCAGAAAACTTTATAATCTACCCACTGTGTAAACAACGTGCATTATTAACACTGCTATTAATGAATTAGTTAAATTGCCAGAGTAATTCCATCATTTAAATAAAATGGTAGTCATGCATTTGATAACTTGTAAGTCTCTTATCTGAAAGTAGCATGAATGTCTTACATATAATTTCATAAAAGGCATTCTTAAGCAAGGAATAAATCCTGCTCTTAAATGTATATACAATGTAAGCCTACTCCTAAGGTAGTATGGGTGTGATTGCACTGGCTCTATACTTATCTGAGAACAGGCACAAAAGTTCAAGTCTATTTTATTAGTAAAATATTACAGGAACAATTCAATCCAGAACCTTGAGGCATTTGATATGATTGCATGTTAATATTTAAGAACTTGTCCCAAAGTCCAGTAACATCAATGGAGTCTTTCCATTAATTTCACTGAGCTTTGGATGCAGGCCTTAAAGGCAATATACTCTCTCATTCCCCTGCTCCACAAATTTAAATAGGAATTTCTATAGCTGATTGACCCACAATTCGATGCTTCACAGGAAAGTGCAGATAATCCTGTAAAATGGACAACTATGGAAAAGCCTAACCCATGAGGGAATTCTCTTTCCAATCTCTACTGGATTATGCCCTGGAACATCAAGATGCCTTTAAGAGAAAGCACAGTCTCTTGGCTGAAGAAATCAGATGCAGATCTGCCAGGATCCTGTTAAATATTGAAGAGTGAATATTCACCAGGCAGAAGAAAAACAAGGTATTGATTGACTCACTTTTTGCTGCAAGCAAGGAAGATTCTGTGAAATGACTTGCAAAACCAACGTGCTCTTCCCTACTTTCGTCTTTTGGAAAACGAATTCACAGAAGTGGCCTCTTATGCAAGCTCACAGTCATAAGAGCCATTACATTGGTATTGATCCTTGTCAGTTGTGCTAGAAATGGGGTCGCTGGCATTTATTGTCTGTGATGTTCTAAACTTCTTGCAGATTGCTCTTGGCAGCTGCATCAAGTGTTCAGTGCATGCAAACAAAAGCTTTGACATTCACTTGGGGGTTGTAAATGGCCTAGTGTCAATACCATAACATCTGCATGGTATCTTTTGCCTTAAGATGCTGCAGAGTCTGAACTCAGGCAGAGACTGGGTTCCCTGACTCTTATTTTGTCAGGTGTTTAAGCAACCGTTTGTTGTGATTAGATCTTGACCCCAGGAAAGGTTCATGATATGTTATGGATGGAAGGTGTATTCTGAAGCCATGTATTTAATATGATAAAAATAGAATAGTTTTAAATTTATCACCAATCAGTCACTAAATGAATTATAATAAAAATCAATAGTATGGCAGCAATATAGGCTGATGAATTAATAAATCATTAATTTATTAGGGCACAATAAATAATAAGTGTTATTTTACAAGTCTATTTTTAACACTATTGGAACAATTTATTTACTTACCTTCTTATTAGATACAGAGTTTAATTAAAATCACACTAAAGTTATGTTCATGTCACTGGATAATCTGTTCTGCTATCCTCAAAAATAACAGTTTTAACATTCTCTGATCTGGATATTATTTAAAAGTTGGCAGTTAATTTGACAGCGATTTAAAAGCAACTTGACTTTGCTCTTCCCAGTTTTTTAACCTCTGCTAACTTACAGGTGAAATCAGTTCAAAATTTAAAGTTTGCACCATTTTCTAACTTGTCGTCTTAACTTGATTTATCTTGTATCTTAATTTATGAGAGTCAAAAGCTCTATTAAAAACAATAAAAAATGGTCCTTAACTTTTACAGCTTCTTAATCTTACAAGCTTTTTTGATGGCTCCTGTAGAAGATGAGAATATAAAACATTTTATGTGCAAAAAAAGGTCATTTAGCCAATATTTTTGCCCTTTTATAGGTTTATTTAATCTTGTCCTCTTTTCTTTTCACCATATTCCTTCATTCTAGGCTTTCAATATAAACACCATCCCTATTTTTCAGTGGCAGTTTCTCTGCATGAACCCTTTTCCTTTATCATCGCAAATATTTTTCATTTATTCCACTACAAAATGTATCCTAGTAGAGAGATCTTAGGGGATTTAAATCAAAGAGGAGGACCAAAACTGGCAGGTTTTCTGATTCACACCAGCCCAGAAGCTGGCCCCCATGGTTCGAACTAACACTACTCCTCATTTTTTGGAGTTCGAACTAACGCATCCCGGCGCGCACTTCCTGGTTCGAATCAGCTGTTGAATGGAGTAACGCGCCGGCGAGATCATGCTAATGAAGTGCGGGATATTTAACTCCCTGCTTCATTAGCAATTTCGGTCACCTACATTTGTATCCCTAGCTCGAACTAGGGAGCAAGTGTAGATGTACCCTAAAGTATAAAGGTCTATAATTTTCTTTCTAATTTTTTTTAAGTGATGAATTGGTCTTTAAAACATCACTATCAATCATTCTGAAATATCAATGAGCTGTGTTTTTTTATTGATTTCAGAACGGTTGATTTTTATCCTTTTTTAAGGATCATTTGCCAAGCAGTTATTGATATATGCTCTGCATGCTTTTGCCTGAATTAATTGCTTGTGTTCAAGAGCCAAATGTTAAAACATTCCCACATACGTACAAAGTACTTACTTCCATGTGTGGATATTGGCTGCTATTACTTGTTCACAAAAATGAAACATTTGTGCACAATATTCTATATTCTGTGTACACTTGTTCAAATTAAGTGAAAGTGCATACTCCACATGTGAATTCCAACATGATTGGTGTCCTCAAGTGACAACACAAAATTTGCCTGTTCACACCTGGATGCTGGCTAAGACTAGTTTGAAAATTTGGTCCAAAAGCTTCTCCTTTCATTTGAGAAGGTTTCTCTTCCTTATGGATTGCACCTGAAATTTTCCATGCATTTCTAAATTTATCTTCCTGAAAGGAAAAGACTGAAATCCTCACTGTCCATCCACATCACATTCAGCACATGTGCAATCTTTCTCACATGGCTCTGCCAAAAATGCCTCTGCCCTGATCTGGATAATGTAACTATTTAAAATATTTATTTATTTTTAAAAACCCAGATTTTTAAAACAAACTTATTTAAAGCTAAATTTGAAATTGACAACCCCTATTAAGCCCTAAATTTATTAAAATCATTTAATTTAAATATAAAAGAATATATAAAGCGCAATAGCTCCAATCCACAAATCGATTCATGCAACTAACCTTCTCCCCCCCCCCCCCACGCACTCTCCCACACACCTAGGCACCTAAATCCCAGGTTTCAACTACAGGCAGTCCCCGAGTTATGTGGATCCAACTTACGTCGGATCCCTACGTACGAACGGGGCTTTTCTCGCCATGGAGGACGCGGGCGGCGGGACCGCCCAGACGTGCCGCAGTCCCGCCGCCCGCATCCTCCACGGCAAGAAAAGCTGCCCCGCGTCTCCCTGGTCTGCTAGGGGGGGTCCCCCAGCAGACCAGGGAGATGCGGAGCAAAGCTGCAGAGGATGCGGGCGGCGGGACCGCGTCTCCCTGGTCTGCTGGGGGGGGGCGCACTAGCTGCGCCCCTCCCCCCAGCAGACCAGGCTTTTCTCACCGATGCCTGGGGTAGAGCAGCTGGGGCACTGCCAGGTTGGTCCCGCAGTGCTGCTCCTCGGCGCTACTGGACCAACCCGGCAGTGCCCCAGCTGCTCTGCCCCAGGTGTCCCCAAGTCAGCCGCTGCTGAAACTGACCAGCGGCTGACTACAGGAAGCCCAAGGCAGCGGCTGACTTGGGGACGCCTGGGGTAGAGCAGCTGGGGTGCTGCCAGGTTGGTCCCCGCAGCGCCGAGGTGCGGCGCTGCGGAGACCTATCCGGCAGTGCCCCAGCTGCTCTATCCCAGGCGTCCAGATTCAGCCGCTGTTGAAACTAATCAGCGGCTGATTCCAGGAAGCCCGGGGCAGAGCAGCTCTGCCTCCGGCTTCCTGTAGTCAGCCACTGGTCAGTTTCAAAAGTGGCTGAATCTGGACGCCAGTTCCGACTTACATACAAATTCAACTTAAGAACAAACCTACAATCCCTATCTTGTACGTAACCCGGGGACTGCCTGTACACTGCAACCCACAAAACCCCCGCTAAACTCTATGGTGGCTAAATTTTCAGGGTAAAAGATCCCTCTGTGCCAGCCTCTATACACATGCTCTGTTGCTCCACTGTAAGCATCCAGATGCCCTCCTCCACCCCTCATGTTAGCTCCTGTGTGATTCACGGATGAAGAGATGATCGTTGGGTGGCCGCTTATTTCATATGTAGGGCCCAGTCCAGTATGTAAGCTCAGAGGCCACCTACTGGACTTATCTAGAAGAGGAGACCAGCAGCACCCAATTTATGACTTTTAGCCCAGTACTTAAGAGTGTTCACCTGAGATGTGCGAGACCAACGTTCAATTTCACCCTCTTCTACATTTTAAAAGGGTGCCCTAACCATAAAGTATGGGATATGCTGATGTGGGGATGCCTCAACCTTCCTATTGAAGCTATTCCACTGTGGGTAAATAATAAGAGAGTGAGTAGAATTGAGGGATTTGGATCCTAGGTGTCCCACCTCCCAGGTGGGTATCCTGAAAAATGGACTGTGGAGTGGCTGTTGTGTGGTCTTGCCTGGTGACAGTTCGACTCTGGATAAACCCTTAGTAACTAGGCCAAGGAGAGTCAGGGTACACTATCCGAAATTCAGGCAGAGAGCTGCCTCCTATGACTGGGCCTCTGTGGTGGAGAGCCTGGATATTACTGACTAGCAGCACAGTGAGTGTCTTGAGAGAGGAGCACAGTGACAATGGGCTATTGTGGGAGCTAATTCTGCAGAAAACAATATTAATCCATTCAGAGCTACCAGTTAAGAGCTCCTTGGCGAATGGAGGGAAGTGATCAGTGCTGCTCCTGTACTCCTCCTGTTAACTGATAGCTCCTTCTGCAGTGAATGGCTAGATGTCTGTAAGTAGATGTCTCCAAGCTGACATTGGGCTTGGAGTTTGGCCTAGCTAATTACTTTGGCCTTGGTGGAAGAGTCAACAAAGATTTAAGGTTACATTTGCCTGACTATTTTACCTCTCTTCAGTATCAACCCTAAGTTGACAAGCAAACAGGATGCCAGGCTCAATACCAAGGCTTCAACTACACTGGCCAGTCTTGCGCAAGAACTTATGCAAATTAGGCACGGTGATGAATATCTCACACCTCATTTGCATACTGAATGAGCCACTATTTTTGTGCAAGGGGCTTTTGTGCAAGAAGGAGCAGTCTACATTACTCCTTCTTGTGCAACCCTCCCCCCCCCCCCCCGGTTGCGCAAGAGCTGTTCTGCCGCTTATTTTCAGGCAGAACGGCTCTTGTGCAACAGGGGGGGTTTTGCGCAAGAAGGAGCAATGTAGACAGCTCCTTCTTGCGCAAAAGCCCCTTGCACAAAATGGCGGCTCATTAAGTATACAAATGAGGCGCAGTGATATTCATTGCTGTGCCTCATTTGCATATGTTCTTGCACAAGATTGGCCAGTGTAGACAAAACCCGATAGTATAAGGTCATCTAATTTTTAGGGCAGTGGAAATTATGACTGACATATCAAAAGGTTAGAAGAAAGTGTGTGTTAGTGGCTATTTCTTCCTGCATTCTTTTCCTTTCATTGTCCTTACTGTCTTCCCTTTGATTTCAATGGGAGCTGAGGTCACTCATCATCTTACAGGACAGGCCCCTGATTCTCTATGGAACATTAAAAAAAAAATTGTCACTCTTTTTACTAAGTCATAACTTCTCTATTTCCTTTCCAGTTCTTTTCAGACTTAACACTGTGCACATTGCTTAATGAAGATCAAGTCTGGCATACCATACACTCCATCTCTGACATATTAAATCCCAACTATTTTTGAGCTAGCCATGTGCAAAAAAGCATCAAATGAATTTTCTTGGGAGCTAATCCAGCTCAATGGGAGTTTTCCCATTGGCTTTTTGGGGGTTGGATCAGACTCTTTTAAGCATAAATATTACATTTTTCATGCTCAGGTAACTAAAGAATGGCAACTTTACCTCAGACTTCCCATTCTACTTCAGTTCTTGGCACAAAGCAAGCATGGAATTATGAGGATAGTAATGAAATAAAACATAAAGTTTTTAAATGATGGAGTTTGGTTAAAGTCTTTTTCAAATGTATATACATTTCAAAGTGGGAAGGAAATATTAAAGGGTTTTTTTTTGGAGGATGGGGAGAGTGACTTTTGCTTTGCTCTGTTAATTAAATGAATATGGCATTGAAATATTTAAAAAGATCATTACTTTGTGCTATAGCAGGATATGAAATAACGCCACAGTTTCTTTCCTGTTTCCTTTCTGTTTTTCTGTATGTAAACATTGAAAATATTCTCTTTGATCCTTCTGATGCTCACAGATATTTAAATATTTTGAGGAGAGTTTAGCTCATCCCTAGTACACATGGACTTTTCAGTTTGTCTTCAGAGATCAGGTACACACCAGCATGTATGTTTTACCCCAGAAAGCTCATCATTCTATATATTTTTGTTAGTCTCTAAGGTACCACAGGACTATTCATTTTTAAAGTTATAGACTAACATTGCTACCCCTCTGAGATTTTTTTTTTACCAGAACAGCTGTAAAATAGCTATGAGCTAGAAAAACATTCTGGGAGTGGCATGCAAATTAACTCATCCATTAGAAACTGATTAGAATATCTTAACAAAAGAAAAAACTTTCTTATTCATTCTTCATCCATAAGAGGCTTACTCCCCACTCCCTTGTGCAGCAACCTTCCTTAATTAGCATGCTGCTGGTACTTCATATATGAAATATGAATACTATTCATTATCACTATAGCTATTATTGCTATTATTCTCTTTGGAAAAATGGCTTCTTTTCAGGTGGCTTTTTTAGCAATTGGCTAACATTAAAAAACATATAAACTATGTTTCACTGCAGGATTTCTCAGTGGAATCTTCACTAAATAACAGATACCCCCAAGAAACTAGTATAGTATCTCTGCAGTAAAGTATTATTATCAGGGCTCGACAAATAATACAATCTACTTGCCACGGGTGAGTAGATTGTAACCCGGAAGAGCCGGGTTCAGGCGTGGCTGATCAAGCAGGGCTCTCTGTGGTTCGGCGAGCCCTGATTATTATTAGCACCTATTGGCCCACAACAAGATTGGGATTTCATTATGCTATATTCTGGAAATAAAAAGATAAAAGACAGACCTCACCTTAAAGAGCTTGCAGTCTAAGTAAACAAGAGACATACAATATTACAATCCCTTTTTAAGGAGAGAAATTGAGACACCGAGATCACAAGTCTCTTCCAAAGTCACATAGGAAATCTGTAGCAGAGCTAGGAGTCAAGCCCAGATCTCTAGAGTCTCAGTATATGCTAAATAACAAGATCATAAGGAGAGCTGTCCCACCCTTCAAAGAGCAGTTAGATGCCTGTGAAAAGCCAGGAAGGGTAGGCAACCCCAGCCCACTGGGAGTCCCGGGACAGATTGTGCAATCGTTCTGGCCACGGATGGCCTGTGGTCTAGGAACTTGAGAGCTCTTGTCTTAACAGTAGGCACCACCACATTCATAAAACCCTAGATTCCCTAGGTACCTAAGGCTGTGTCCAGACTCAGGGGTTTTTTCGGGAAAAGTAGCCTTTTTCCGAAAAAACTTCACCTGTGTCTAGACTGCAGCCGCGTTCTTTCGAAATTAAATCGAAAGAACGCGGCTTTTCATTCGATGGTGGTAAACCCAATTCCACGAGGAAGAACGCCTTCTTTCGAAAGTGCTCTTTCGAAAGAAGGCGTTCTTGAAAGCAAACAGGCTTTTTAGAAAGAGAGCATCCAGACTCACTGGGTGCTTTCTTTCGAAAAAGCGGCTTGCTTTTTCGAAATTCCGCGTGCAGTCTAGATGCTCTCTTTTGAAAGAGGCTCTTTCGAAAGTATCTTTCGAAAGAGCCTCTTTCGAAAGAGGCTTGCAGTCTAGACATAGCCTAACTTTCTGCAGGTGAAGTCCCTTCAGCCCCTCTTTCAGCTGGTGGCATGCATTAAGCTATCTAAGTCCTGCTAGTGCTGACTTGGTTGGTGAGCTTGTTCATGTGATCATTATGATCATCTGGCTTGACCTGAATAAGAGGCCACATAACTTCACCAAGTTATTTCTGCATCAAGCCCGTAACTTCTGGTTGAGTGAGAGCACATCTTTTCAGGCAAACTCTGAAACAATATATATTATAGGCTTCTGACTTGGCCTTAGTATCAAAGTTGTTAGTTTCCAAGGCTACTTTTGTTTTAATAGTTTTACTAAAGTGCACATATCTCTACTTATGTGCTTTATATCTATGATTTAGATAACTGGCATATGAACTGCTTAAAATATGCCTCTAGAATTACATTTTTCCCCCCTGGAAAGCCAGTAAGTTGCATTTTGAGCAAAATGGGTTTTTGTCATGTGCTGTTTTGCTGCTGTATTCTGCAAACTTCGGTGCCTCCTGTAAGCAAGTGAAGCGAAGCACATTTTTGCAGGTATTGGTTTCAAGAGGGCAGCAGGGGGGAATGCCTTCAGACGCAGATGTTGGTAGGATAAAGAATATGAAGAACTAATGGTTTTTGAAGTGAATGTGATTGCATCTGGTAATGTAGCTAGTTTGTATACCAGCATGAAGTTAAGCTATTTGATGCAAATTTTATCCTCTAAAAAGCCCCTTGAGACACAAAGTCTCATAGGGAAAGGCAGATATTTAAAAACTATTCCACATGTATATTTCACAATTTAAATGTCTAAAGTGCATTTAAAAGTTCATTTAAGAAGTAGGAAACAATTCTAAGTATACCATTAGGCCAAACGCGATTGCTTTATGACAAGAATCCCATTACTTCAGAGTATGTGGAGATGTGTTAATATAAACAGGCAGTTGTTGGTAACTAAAGACCCTTTCTGATACTCAGACAGGAAGGATGTTACCATAGCATGTGAGCTCTTCACCTGCCTTAATGAAGTATTTATTGTCAACACCCCGAGGAGATAGGGCAGAGCTATTTATCCTCATTTCATTAGAGAGAGAGAGAGAGGCATTGTAAGACCTAACTCCAAAGTGTGCCACTGCCCAGTTAAACTCAGACCCACAATTTAGGCAACCAAGCTAAAAGAATTAGGTACTTCAGAAACAGATTCACAGAAGCCAGCAAGCTGAGTGGCAGTCACCTAACCCAGCCAGAAAGAAATGCTCAGGAGAGGTGACTCACCCCTTAAAAGGCAGTTTGATGACTATGAAAGTCAAAACATTTTATAGGTCTTACTCGGGCATTTTCAGTCTCTTTCCAATCCAAAGTTCCACCCCTCTTTGGGAACCTTACATCTCTGGTACCAGACTCTTCTAACCAAGGGGTTATTCAGCCTCTGAGTTTTCCTTTAACAGAACCTATAAATGTCTGGCATATTTATGATAGTTAGGTACAGCTAAACCCCATTGCAGAATTTATTCCCAATCCTGCCCTGAAGCAATCAGCATGTTCTGAATCTGATGCGTCCTTGTGGGCACCAAAGGTTCACAAGCTGCCTTCTGAGTCCCAGCAGCTCTGTTGAAAGACTCCATTAACTCAGAAATGAAGAGGAAAGCATCTGTTTCAATCCCCTTCTGCGTCAAGTTCTCCCTTTTAAATTTGCTTGTTCCAAACAGAGCAGATGTGTCTCTTCTTTAGTACCAACTGAGCCCCGAGAAGCGCTTTAGCCTTCTCCTGACTGGGCTGAAGGTGAGCCCCCTCACTGTGCCTTACTCTGGGTTGGAGAGAGGCACCTCCTTCTGCTGGATCCTTTCCAGTTACAAACCCTCTCCTGGAGCTAGGTGCCTAAGCCAGGTCAACTTCTGTCTGTATCTAAAGGCCAACAGAGAGAGACCATCAACATTGTATCCAATAGCTCAGCAGTTAGGACAGTGGGAGCCATTTCTTCAGATCCCTACGCTGCCTGATTTGAAGCAGGGGGACTTGACCTGGGGTTTCCTACATCTCACCCACCTCACTATTAGACATAAGTCCACTAATATCCCAACCTGCTCACCTGCAAATGTCATTTGTGCAGATTAAACATGTCCAGAACACACCCAACAGAGTGGGCTTCACAGATGACATAGGTGGGACAATACCTAATTTGAGAATCCCACCCACACTATACAAATAATAATCATCCTCCCATCTACTCTCAGCAATTGTGTCCCTCTGGCAGGTCAATTAAAGAGACAATGGACTAACCTCTACTCTATTACTTCCTTGAAACTCCAAGCGTGTGGCTGTGAGAGCAGAATTTGGCCTGAGTCAATTACCATAAACCCCCTATTCTCAATTCCTGCATTTCAATAAGCATTCCCAGGCACAACCATATTCAAAAATAGAGGACGAGGTGTATGTGTATGAGAGAACTGGTCTCCAGCAGTCTTCCAGTCATCTGATATTCAGAATGGCTTCCCTTTGTGTTGCCCATTGCAGACATATACCCAGCAACGTTCAGTCTTGTAGGTTTTTTCCTGAAGATGCTGAATATAGAAATCTGCAAAGCTCTTAAATTGATACATGGTGCTCAGCATTCTTTAACTTATGCTTAAAATTTATTTTGATTCTGGAACCATTTAAAGCACAATAAGAACCAGAGCTGCTCTGTGGAGTTTTTTTTTTCTTGGTCCTCCTTTCTCTCTGCTGCTTTCCTAGCACTGCTCTAAGCATTTGCTCTGACCCCGACCATCCTGACTGTCTTCGAGATTCATTAGCGTAAAAGCTCAATTTATTACAAATTCAACTCCTTAAGGGCAGGTCTGAACAAGATGGCTGAAATATCTGATTGGCACAAGGAATACTGGTACCCCTCCTATCTAGAAAAAAGCCAACATCACCAGATTTAGTTGGCCGAGTGTTTCAAAAATGCTTTGGTTCTATTGTTATCCCTCTGGGGGCATTGGGTTTAAGGTCAGCAGAAGGTAAAGTCCTAGCAGGTTGCAAGGTTGTAATGGCTTTGTAAGAATTTGTTTAAATTATCTTTGACATTCCATTGTTATCTCAAACCTTCTCCTAAGGAATATTCCTGATTTACAGTGCAACCATAAAACCATTAGGAGTTGTTTCGCTGACAGTATGTAAATGGTGTGCTGCGGTAGTTACTGTCTGTGGAAATGATAATAAATCAACAAGTGAACTAGAATATTTCAGGTCAGTCTCATTAACTGTGCATTTAACGAGCTTACAACCATAAGCTTTTTCATTGATGTGTTTTATATTTTAAAAATAGAGAGAACTATGCTGCAAGGCCATAAAACTGGCTTTTCTCACAACTTGCAGGGTAAGATTTATTCACTTCATATGACTTCTAAGTTGATCAATAAATTGCTCTAATTAATATTTTTGAAAGGAGTTGAGAAAACTAGAATTATCAATGGCCAAAAATAGTAAGAAGAGATGCAGATGGAGGGAAGGACCTCATAGCTCCAAGATGGGCTTGTAGAACCTATCCCTTTAGGGAAAACTAAAATACTAAAAAGGTTGATTTGTTTAATCATAGCATTGAAATAGCTATAGTTTTTACAATGAGAGTGATCTGATTCTGAGAAGCTCTGAGCACCCACAATCCCTACGACATCAACTGTCTTTTGAACTTGCTTTGTAAGTCAGGCTGCTTGATTCACCCAAGTATGCAAAGTGAGTCTATTAAAAGTATTTCAAATATAAAACCACTCTTGTAGGCTCGCCTACCTGTTGAGGGTAGAAAGAACCTTGCCTCCTCTTATCATTGACCCATGGGAGGTCCCTTTTGTCCAGGACACAGGCACTATCCCGTCCCTGCTCTATTTAGTAATTAAATGTTAAAATGTATAAAAAATAGTACCTATCCTAAGGCCTTTGATACAGGACTCAAACTGATGCACTTAGCTTAAAAATAAGATAATCACCATAAATCTATCTCCTCCACTCCCCCCTTCCCAGTAATAATCCACTTTACAGTAACAGATTCTTTTTCCCCCAGGCATCTGGAAATTGCAGTGGTAGGAAGAGGTGATCATTCACTCCCTTCCATAAAAGGGTAAGAGGGCAGCAGATCTGTAGTTCCATATGTTGAGGGAAGTGAGGAATGGAGATGCGCTTGCATGCACTCTTTATGTAGTGTTTCTAATTATGAGTGTGTTATGGGTGTATATTTTACAGATAAAGACTGTGATTGATATTGTTTATATGTAATTAATATTCATTGTGTTCTTTACCTTCTGCATGTAGTTAATATTCATTCTGTTCCATGTACCCAAGTACACAAACTGCTGTATACATGAGGCATACCCTATTTAAGCTCCATAATGGGAAATAAAAGGGGAAAGGGGAAACTTGACCAGGAAGAATAGCTGAACTGAAGTATCTTGACTTCCACATGAGCTAAGATGCCACTAGGAATGGAGGACTGGAAGGGATCTTCTGGGTCATGGAGTCACATGTCCTGCTGTAACAGCTAACCCTGACTGATAACCCCACAAGAAGGCAGCCTTGATAGAATTGGCTCCCTCAAAGAGGAAGGCCTGAAGAAAATAAGACGCAAGGGACGGGGAATGGGGAGGAGATAGACAAAGAAAAAAAAAAGGAAGAGAAAATTAGCAAAAAAGGCAGCTTGATTTTCCATCCTACAGGAAACCAAGTTAATAAGGTCTCTGGGCTGGAGTTCTTAGTTATATAACATGCATGAAGTATCTGAATAAAAGAGAAACGCCAGGCGATCATCTGGCATAATATTCCATGCTACCTTGTTCATCTACCTAAATTGCTATCAATCAAGTATGAGAAAAAAAGACCACTTGTACCCCCAGCTACAGGAAAGCTTTCCTAGGATGGTGCTTATGTAAAAAAGAGACAATTTAGAAACTCCAGTGGTGGAAAGGATGAAGAACAAGTTGAAGACCAGCCTTGCGTATTGGCCTTTGTATAAGGTCAGATGTAGCATGAAAGAACCTGTGTGTCTTCAAACCAGAACTTTTAAAGTGAATATTCCATAATATGACTTAGTCAGTAGGAGCAGGTGGCTTGCTGGGAATCTTGGCTCAACAACAAACACAATGATCATCCATGCAGTCCTTTGAAACACTTGGCAAGTTATCAGCATTCTGTATGAGACTGAGGAAAGAACACAAATAGTATCTGTCTTATAGTTACAGGTAACATCTGCTCAGACAGGAAATAGATGAGTTGGAATCCTAGTTGTCCATATATTAAATGATACATAGATGTATTTTTGTTCTTTAAGGAATTGAAAATTCACTGAGGTGCCCTGATGCTTTCTTATAAGTTATGATCCTTCACAACTGTGCTTATTTTGAAAAACATTTTTGATTTATGGAATATAAATGGAAGTGTCATGTATAAACAATATACAGCTTGTGGAAAGCAACTTGAGTTATATCATTTATGTTATGTAGATGTGAGTAGCTGACTAGATAAACAAAGTGATAGTACGGGATAAACTTTCAGCTGCAGATGTAAGCTTTTCACTAAATCTGGCAGAGATTTTTTTTTTTTTTAATTTCAATTGTTTAATGAAAACTTTCAGCTTTGTGCAGGTTTTCCCAGCTCCCTCCTGCAATCACCTCTGTTGCTGGTCAAAACATTATTAATTTAAAACATTTTTAAAAATTCGCTAAACATCATGCTAATTTTTACCAGTGCTGTTTGGCATCTACACCTGAAATACCATTTGACCCTCTACATTATATTCTAGTACATCGGTCAGATTCTTTTGCCTGAATCTTCAAACTGTGTCAAGAAGAGTGGATGACGACCTGTTAATGCAATCAGTCTTAACAACTCTGAAAAGCTGCTTGTTCGTCTATATGGTAGTTAACTAAAACAGCCCCATTCTGCAAAAGATGGTGGATTACATATAGACCAGGTGTTCTCCAGATTCTTGTTGTCATTTGTCACTCTGAAAATTGAACATTTGAAATGAATGAATTTAAGTGAGTCAACTTTCCAAGAAGGTATCACCTAAGTGGGAAGTTCCCATTCAAAGAGTCCTATTTATTATGCGCTTAAATGATTCATGGGACAACAAAAAGCCCTGCATGAATACACAGGAACAAAAACACAAATAGGGAAAGCAGATGTTGTTCTGACCTCCGTGTATTGCTCCAATTACCAGCTTTAGTGCTCTTCATTCATTTGATACATTGATTTTACAAGCTGAGGCATGAAGTTTGCTCAAAACTCATGGGATCCATAACTTTCTACTAGGTGAAATGCTAATTATATGTTAACTACTATTATTTAGTGGTCTCTCTGGAACATTGCCACTTTAAGTAGCTCTTAATCTGAAACCAAAAACAGTCCAGTATGACATTACATAATTGTCTTAAATTAATTTGTCACTAGGAGGATCCCAAGAGAGTTCTTAGAAGTAAAATCACCCAGACACTCATGCCAGCACCTCACTGGTCTCATGGCCAAGGGAAGAGATTGAAGTTGCTGGTGTAAAGCAATGTCACCTCCACTGGAAGCTCTGTAAGTTGCTTTTCATAAAGTTATCCTTTTTAGTTGAACCCTGATGCAGATGAAATTAGCATGTCCGGTTGTTTGCTACCGATACTAGATAAAAACATTGAAATAAGTTACCAAGTTGCTTTAAAATTTAGCTTAATACAAAACTATGTAGAAATAGCAGCAGAAATTAATCACACTGTAATATTACTCAAATTTGGAAACTGCACGGAAATATCCCAAATAGTATGAGATAGTGTGGGTGAAATCCCAGACCTACTGAAACCAGTGAAATCTTTCACTGATTCAGTGAGGTCAGGATTTCACTTTTCCAGCCCTTGCCTTGACTCTCCAATCTCAAAAATAAGTAGTATTGTGGTACCCCAGCTCTGGTCTACGCTAGGGAATTATTTTGAAATAACTCCCCTTCTTTCAAAATAACAAGCAGAGCATCCACACTACCAAGCCTGTTATTTCAAAATAGCAGTAGTGTGGATGCTCCTCTGCTGCTTTTTCAAAATAACTGCTCCCCAGAGTCAGTCAAAGTAATTACTCCCCAGTGCTTCCTGCCCTGGACTAATTTTGAGACTTCCCTATAGTGTGGACATGCTATTTTGAAATAGTTATTTTGGGAGTTATTTTGAAAATTTTCTAGTGTAGACATGCCCTAAGAGACTAACAAAGATGTATAGTATGTGTTTGTGCGGGTATGATAAAGAAGTAATGTAGTGGGTCTTACCAACGAAAGCTCGTAATACTATATATTTTGTTAGTCTCTAAGGTGCAACAGTATTACATTGTTTTTAAAGTTATAGACTAATACTACTACCGCTCTGAAACTTTCTCCCACCTCAACTCTGTCTTGTAGAGTGCTTTTATTCTTTTACTGTAGTTGCTTAGACAGAGATTCTGGCTTGTTCTTCTGCAGACCATGGAGGCAGAGCTGGATTAACACAGAGTCACTCTGCGTCCATGCTTAGGGCTGCATTTAGTGTAGCTGTGATTTACATCAGGACTCTAGCTATTTATGTTAGTTACTTTGTTTTGTTTAAAAAAAAAGATTCCAGTCCTCATGGTTGTACAACACTATTCTGAGTCCTTGCAACCTTACCACAACAGCCAAGGGCTATATGCAAGACATGAGAAGAATGTGGTGGGACTGCAAATGTCCTTTATCTAGTTCTGAGTGGTGTGGGAGCAGAGTAAGTAACCTTCCCTAACTCCCTAGCATAATTTCCCTAAATGCTATTCAGAAATCTAGCCCCAGTCCACAGGCAGAAAATTTGGGGAGGAAGTGGGCAGAGCCACAGCTCTACTTGGCACAGCTAGGCTGTGTCTAGACTGGCCAGTTTTTCCGGAAAATCAGCCACTTTTCCAGAAAAACTTGCCAGCTGTCTACACTGGCTGCTTGAATTTCCGCAAAAGCACTGACTTTCTACTGTAAAAAATCAGTGCTTTTTGCAGAAATACTATGCTGCTCCGGTTCGGGCAAAAGTCCTTTTGCACAAAACTTTTGTGCAAAAGGGCCAGTGTAGACAGCCCAGATTTGTTTTCCGCAAAAACGCACCGATCGCGAAAACGGCAATCAGGGCTTTCTTGTGGAAAAGCGCGTCTAGATTGGCATGGACCCTTTTCCGCAAAAGCACTTTTTGCGGAAAAGCATCCATGCCAATCTAGACGCGCTTTTCCGAAAATGCTTTTAACGGAAAACTTTTCCATTAAAAGCATTTCCGGAAAATCATGCCAGTCTAGACGTAGCCCTACAGTATAGCAGAGCTGGTTAGTCATGTGGAGGGAATAGGCTGTCTTTCTGAGAGGGGTAATGGAGCATATAGCAGTTTGCACACCAGAGAAAACAGAGTCAGTCCACTAAATTGAGAAGCGAGGGTGGAGTTTTGGGAGGACGGGGGCAGGGTGGGGGAAGCAATGCGGACTGAGATGCGGCTTGTTTTTCTTCCTATTCCCCAGACTATCAGTGAGTGAGGGAAAAATCACTTGCATTCTGTGCATGCCTCTCACTCCTTGCTGGTGAAGGGAGGGGACCACAGAATGCAAGTGCTTTCTCCTCGCTCCCTGATAGTCCAGAGAATGGGAAGAAAAGCAAGCCACATCCCAGTGCTCATGGCTGCCCCTGCCCTCCAGAAACTCTGCCCTTGCTGATAATGTGCAGTTCTAGATTTCCCCTAACATAGCACTGTGCTCTTCAGGAACAATATATTCTTTATTAATATTTTATTGTAGCATCACTATAAAATACTGTCCTATGACAAAAATATATTGGGTAATTCCTACAATGCCATTTATGTACATATTGTTTCTTAGGAAAAGATACAGATAGTTAGTGCTCTCGGTTTAACTGATATTACTGAGAGTAGCTATATTATGGGTTTAATGGAGTCACTTTAGATTCATACCAATATAACTGAGAGCAAAATTTGGCCAGAGTCCCTGCTCTGAAAATTTTGAATTCCAATCCATACTCTAACCAAGGGTAGGTCTACATGACATAGCTTTTGGCAATACAGCTGTGTCGTCGCAGCCATGTAACTAAAAGTCAGGCAATGTAAACATGGGTTTAGGGCACTTTTGCAGACAAAAAACCTCCACCTCCTAGGAGCAGTGTTTGCTTTGTCGGCAGGAGAGCACTCTTGTCCATAAAGCACTGTTGATACTAGTACTTGCCTTGGCAAAGCTTCTATTGGGATGGGAGGTACTTTAAGTACCTATGAATGACAAAAGCTTTATTGGTTAATTGCCAGTATAGACAAAGCCTAAATATGTAAATACTTTAGGCCTTATCTATTCTAGAAAAGGATTATTGGTAGAGCTATCTGAGCAGAAGCTCCTGGCAAAGACACAGTTTATACTAATTCCCCAAGCAAACTAAATTATATCAATAAAAGTAATTTTTTGCAGGTATAACTGTCTACACAAGAGCTTTTGTTGGTATAGCTATGTCTGTGACAAATGTAATTTCCCTGCTTTCAGTCTTAAGTAATGTGATTGTTAGAAAAACTTTTAAGTGTAGATGAGGTCTCAGATACTCAGTATAATAATGCTGTTGAAGGTCCTATTTTGCCCCCTAGCTATTGTAGAATTAATGGTCTTAGGAAAGTCAGCACGAAGAACCTTAGTGGAATCAGATCTGCACCCCAAACTTAATAATTTTGGTTTTGGATATGATTGCTTGATTTTTAAAATAGAGAACTTCAGTGCAGTTCTGAATCAAATGTGCTTTACACTAGCTCTGTTCCAAATTGCTACTTCCTTTCCCTAATAATTGCTTTTTGACAGTCATTCTTCTATGGATGCGTGGTGTGGAGAAATCATGGCTAATAAAAGGAGTAAGAAAGTCAAGAAAACTGATTGTTACTTAACAGATTTGTTCAAGAAGAAAAATGTCTGTAGCACATGTGTACCACAATATACAATTACATACATGCAGTTAGACACTCAAAAAACAACTTTTCTCTAAGTTGGTCTTCAAAATAAGAATTGAATGATGTGAACTCAGTAGCATATTGAGGAGCTAGATAGATAGGATGTAACATAGTATATATTATGACAAAGTCAGGTCAGAGGGCTTCAACAGAGTGGGAGAAAGGCAGCTGTAGGAGGGAAAGAAAAAGCCAGCTCTCTTGTTAAGGAACAGCTGGAGAGGAGCTGTCTCAGACAGATTAGGGATCAGCTGAGACCAGTCTACCTTGGATCAGTTAGGGCCAGCTGACTCCACTTCAGGCCTGTTGGAGACCTTTAAAAAGCCTCATCAGTTACAGGTGGGGAAGTACTGTACTACATTTGTCATTACAGAGTATGGAACAGGAGGCAAGGCTAGGCCTCCTCCCCCAGAGAAAGACTACTAGGCTAACCCACTTCTAAGGGGAAGGCTGACTGCCCTCACACAACAGAGGACGTCTACACTGGCGCGTTCTCACGCAAAAACTCTTTTGCAGAAGAGTTCTTGTGCAAAAACTCTTCCGGAAGAGAGCATCTGCACTGGCATGTGCTTTTGCACAAGAGCATCCTTGCCAGTATAGACGCTCTCTTGCGCAAGAAAGCTCTGATGGCCATTTTAACCATAGGGCTTTCTTGCGCAAGAAATTCATGTTGCCTGTCTACACTGGCCTCTTGCACAACAATAATTGAGCAAGAGGGCTTATTCCTGAGTGGGAGCGTCAGAGTTATTGTGCAAGAAGCCCTGATTGTATACATTAGAATGTCAGTTTACTTGCGCAAGAACATGCGGCCAGTGTAGACAGGCATCAAGTTTTTGCGCAAGAGCAGCCGCTTTTGCGCAAGATCGCGCCAGTGTAAACACAGTGTTCTGCCTGAAGCTCTTCTCACCAAAAGCAGAAGAGCAAAGATCAGCAAGGCTAAGAAGGGGGCATTCCACCATATATACACTCTGGTCATTTTATTGTGTTCTCATTCTACATAAATATAATATGCATTATTAATACTATAGCATGTGCATCAAGCACTGGCTTGATTTCAGAGCAATCTCTCCATGTTTGCTAATGCATTATACTGCACATATGTGGCTGTGTCTTATGCAATCTGATGGCTGGGCATGATCTACATCTTTGGAATCCTTATTCATCTTCTGTAGAATCCTTATCTTTATTAGCTAAATGAGATACAATTGACTATTTCTATTGCTGTGTCTCACAGAAACCAGGGTGAGCATTTGGAGATGATATGATGCGTGATACTTTCTCATGAGTTCTCGCTCATGAACCATTACTTTGGGTTTTTTTCTGTTTTGTTTGTTTTATGAAAACATTAAAGCATGCAATTGCCATAACTTTCATATTTCTGTGTTCAAATGTTTTACTAAGCAGGTTTTGAAAATTCTATCAGAACAGTTTTGTGCCTTGAGTCTATAGATTTTTTTTATTGGTATGGTTGCTGTTTTGCTAGCTGCATATTTTCTTGTAGCGCAATGGGTATGTGGAATGTATTACTTATGTTTGACCACCTTGAGGCATGAGGTACACTCCCTTTTCCATATCCCTGTGTACAGCTTCTGTGTAAAAAATTACACAGAAATTTTTATGGGAGCATTATGTATAGGAGCATTATGCATCAACTCTAATGAATATGCTATAGTAGATATTCATAGTGTGTATGTGGAAATGCTTTTATTTATTACTTTGACTTTCTCATCATTTTATTGTGTCTTCATTCTACATTCTGTCGTTGTAGAACATTGAAAAGTGTATGGAAATTAAAGCTAACAGAATTGGCACTGATATATACTAGTGCAAAAATACAGATCATTCCTGTTGGCTTAGCTTTTCTACAAGGATGCATTACAAATAAAGTGAAACAGTGGAGATGAGTTAAAGAGCTTGTCTAAATGCTGTAGAACTGCTTTATTCACCTTTTTGAAAGAAATTGAAGGGTTAATGTTTAGCACATTTGGAAACATCTGATACTATATGTAAAAATGACCAGGAGCCACTAAAACCACATTACTTTGATTTCCTCTACCTTCTGCTCCATGTATGCCCTTTGCCAGCAGGTTAATGACTTATTCCATGTCTGAACACTTAACCCTCCCTTTTCTCATTGGCTGTGTCTAGACTGGCAAGTTTTTCCGCAAAATCATCTGCTTTTGCGGAAAAACTTGCCAGCTGTCTACACTGGCCGCTTGAATTTCCGCAAGAACACTGACGATCTCATATAAGATTGTCAGTGTTCTTGCATAAATACTATGCTGCTCCCGTTCGGGCAAAAGCCCTCTTGCGCAAATGCCTCGATCGCGAAAAT
The DNA here is from genome assembly GCF_052426305.1 of Pelodiscus sinensis. NCBI lineage: Eukaryota > Metazoa > Chordata > Testudines > Trionychidae > Pelodiscus > Pelodiscus sinensis. Next base: position 97,539,694 of record NC_143055.1, read on the forward strand.
GGCGATCGGGGCTTTCTTGCACAAAACCACATCTAGATTGGCACGGACATTTTTCCGCAAAAAGTGCTTTTGCAGAAAAGCGTCCGTGCCAATCTAGACGCTCTTTTCTGCAAATGCTTTTAACGGAAAAACTTTTCCGTTAAAATCATTTGCGAAAAATCATGTCAGTCTAGACGTAGCCATTCTGTTTGTCTGGGTAGCTTGTGATACTAACACTTTTTTGAAAACCTATAAAGCAAAAACTGCCTGACCTAAAAGCTAGCTGGCACTCTCTGTAAGTGGTCTAAATGACAACTTCAAAATCTGTTTTTATTGTCCTGTTTTGACCTGGTTTTGGTTAAAATTACTTTACTTTTTACTATAATGCCATTTAAATTTTGGGAAAAAAAGATTCGATCTGAAATTATTTTCATTTAGGAGGGTGGGAAATTGAGGATTTTTTTTTTAAACTTTGGTCTCGATTTGCCATGGGATTTTTATTTTTAAATGTCAAGTTCACATATGATGGGGAAACCATTTCTCACTGCTCTCTAGGTAATGCAGCCCATCTGACACATTCACTTGGCATCTTTCAATTTAGACACAGTGCTGATAGAGCTGAGTTTACATATCCCAAAATCTTCAAATATGAATTTTTTACTGGCATAGAACTTGGTATGATTTCCTTTCTGTATTTGAGAAATCTAGAATAAATTAATGAACTAAATTCTGCTTTCAGTTACACTGTTATAAGTCAAGTCACTCTATTGAAGACTGTGGTTTTACTCCAGATTTATACTGGTCTAGTTAAGAAGAGATTTTGATCCTTGGTCTGTAAATTAGGCAAGATGGCATAAATTTGATATTCCTGAAATTGCTCAATATTCTGGCGCTGCGTTTACAGTGTAAATGAAAAAATAAAACATTCTGTAGTTTGTCTTCAAAAGAAGCTCCTTAGGTTAGGAAAGTTCCTTAAGTTAGGGCATATTTTGAGGTGTATGTGTATGGCCAGCTCTATTCCTCACTAGTCAGCTGCTCATTCCTCACCTCCTGCTATCCCTGTTAGCTGCACATCTTTCTTGTCATTGCTCTGGAGAATTCATTGTGGTCCTTTACAGATTACAAAATGCATCAGTGAAGTCCTGCTCCTATTACAAGGAAGGGGAATCACTTTCAGAGGCACTGGTGAATTTTACACAAAAGAGATCCTGTTATAATATTGATATATCTGACATTCTGAATCCATTCTCCCTGCTCACGTATCTACCTGTCACTGCATGATACATGGCGGAGGCTGGCAGAGTGCTAGTTGCTGACTGTCTTAGTATGAAAGAATTATTGCTCAGTCTTGGGAACCTGACTACTTTCACCTGCTCTGCCAAGGGCTGTATGGGTACATACATAATGAGAGAAAGGAATGGTCCACGATGCCTGAACCTTACCTCATTATGTAATGATGCACTAATCACTCTGTGGGCTCAGTCTATAACTTCCAGGACTCCTATAAAATCTCAAGTATCTCACACTGGTGAAAAACTAACTATTTTTTTTAAAAAAAATTTCTTCCTGGCTTTGACTTAAGGAACTGAACTACATTGTTTATTCAACACTTTAGCTTCAGCCTCTCTCACTATGGTCTGAAACGTCTAATAGAAAAGCAACATAGAGCATTTATAAGTAGGGCTCTGCCAAACTCATGGCCATGAAAAAAAGGCATAACAGAGTGTGAAATCTGGTCTTTTATGGGCTTTTTCCCTATACTGGACAGATTTTACAAGGGAGACCATGTTTCTCAAATTGGGGGTCTTGTCTCAACGGGGAGTTAGTCCCTAAAATCTTGAGGACCCCTCCTCAACTCAACTCCTCTTTGTGTCAGGACCCCTACAGTTTCAACATGATGAAATTTCAGATTTAAATGGATGAAATAATGAAACTTCGGCTGTGTCTACATTGGTGCAATCTTGCGCAAAAGCGGCTGCTTTTGCACCAAAACTTGCTTCCTGTCTACACTGGCCGCGAGTTCGTGCGCAAGAACACTGACATTCTCATGTATGAAATCAGTGCTTCTTGCACAAGAACTATGATGCTCCCACTCAGGAATAAGCCCTCTTGTGCAACTGTTCTTGCGCAAGAGGCCAGTGAAGACAGGCAACATGAATTTCTTGCGCAAGAAAGCCCTATGGTTAAAATGGCCATCAGAGCTTTCTTGCACAAGAGAGCATCTACACTGGCACGGATGCTCTTGCGCAAAAGCACATCTCTTGAGCAAAAGCACATGCCAGTGTAGACGCTCTCTTCTGGAAGAGTTTTTTCACAAGAACTCTTCCGCAAAAGAGTTCTTGCGCAAAATCATGCTAATGTAGATTTAGCCTTCGAGTTTTAAAATCCCATGTATGTGAAATTGGTGAAAATGGAGTATGAATATGATATAGTCCTAGTTATAAAGAACTGTAAAAGACCAGCTTGTCTCACCATAGGGATTAATTTAATTGGTTTCATTTCTATCACTTATTTCTCTGGGACTTGTGTAAAGAAATGATTAGGATGTCCTCTTCAAAATCTCTTGACACACGATGACTCGCAAACCATCCTCAACAGAAGAGTACTTAAGAAAATGGCATCCTTCACTATGGCTATGTCTACACTCGCGGCTTCTTGTGGCAGAAATATGCAAATGAGGCTAAGCGTGGAATATCGCCGAGCCTCATTTGCATACCTAATGAGCCGCCATTTTTGCAGAAGAGGCTCTTGTGCCAGAGGCTCAAGAGAGGCTGTTGAACTGTCTACACTGCCCCTTCTTGTGCAAGAAAAACCCTCGTGCGCAATGCCGTTATTCCTGAAAATAGGAGGTAAGGCAATATGCTGCATTTATTGTGAAGGTAAAATTCATTTACTGTCCCTAGTTACAAAAATTATCCACCACCATACACACACTCATATACACAGGTCTACAGACAAGATATAATTCCAGCCTCAGTTGCTCATGCTAGTCCACTGGTCAGATGGTCTTGACATGAGCAGGGGAGCTGGGTCATGTTGGTGCACACTGATACTCTTGGAGGATGAATGTAGAATGAAAAGACCCAATCCTACAGTTTTGCACCCATCTTTTTATCTTTTGTCCATAAATCCTGAGCTGTCCCACTGCCTCATGGCACTGTATGATCATGAGTCAGTTAAAAGCAGATGCAACTTAATCTTCTTTTCCAAATAGGGTTTCTCTGTTTCTCTCATGTGTGGGTTCTTTTCCAGGGCTCACCCACGTTGTTCTTCTGCCATCAAGGTGGTACTGGCAACCGGTCACTGAGGCTAGGTCCAGCTTTTTTCGATTTTTTTTTAAGAGGCTTTTCCGAAACTTAGTCGATCTACACTGGACCAAATTTTGGAAAATCCCCCTCTTTTGGAAGATCCATTCTTCCTATGGAATGAGGAAGACAGGGCTTCTGAAAGAGTGCGTTTGCACTTCTGCAAAAAAAAAAGTGGAACATCCAGCGTGTTCCCTGGATGCGGCGGAGTATCCCGGAAAACCCCCATGGTGTAGACGTACCCTGAGACAGGCTGGTGTTAGGGACTGATCCCATTATACATATATACACACACATACACACACGCACATTTAAATGAGTACATAGACACACACCTACCTTTAAATAGAGTTAAGGCAATACAAAGTTGAAAACGGGTTTTTAGATATAATGTATTAAAAGGGAGTTAAAATATAACTGTTTCTTTAAAGACAATTTTTAACAAGCAACTAACAAATTAATCCAAAAGTGGTTAACACTGTTTCATTTATAAAATCCCATTAAAAAATGTGGTCACCAATTTATGAGGTTACATACCATCACATCGGTAAATATAATTCATTAAAAGGGTCATTTTGATTCTTCAGGCCTATATATGTATTGATGCCAAGATAGACTTACACTAATCTTCAGGAATTCTTTTGTCACACCATATGACTTGAACCACACCACTCATCCACTTTAAGCCTCTTTCACCCATGACTTTTAACAGGTCTTTATTATCTGGCTTACATTTCTCACTTTTGCCTCTGTTTGTCAAATTCAGGCACCACATTAGGCTCACAGGCTGGAAACCTTTCAGGTTCCAGCATTAGTCTTTTCATATTTATTTTTTTACAATTTTAAAGCCAGCTTATTGCAAACTCTTTTTTAAAATATGGCGGCTGGTATGATGCATGGTTTTGTATGAGGAACCTGGTATACTGCATTCTTATTTGTAGTTTTACAACATGAATTGCCCCTTCTGGAATTTCCATAAGACTGTTCCTTTTTAGGAGAAGTTATTCTGAGGGAATGGAGAAACCAAAGGCTCTGGCATTTCAAATCAGCCGCTACTTTGTGTGAGCAAGGTTGCAAACCTTGTTCTCTAACATGTAAATAGTTCATAAAATTATTTTAAAAATCTGCAAACCATTCTAAATATCCTTTTACGAAAGAATTTTCTAAAAATAGGACATAGATAACGCACACACAATAGTTCTCAACTACCTCCTTCATCGGCCCAATTTCACTGACATTATTCAAGTACGTTATGGAAGTGCCTCAAATCAAGTTGTACTTCGTTGAGGCCATGAGGGGGTTGTGATGGAAGCTACAGTTCACTTCCATGTATAGTTGCCACTTGAAAACAAAACAAGACTATAGTTCAGGCAGACAGCACTGGACTTACGGAGATATATCTCATAGAGCTGGAAGGACCTTGAGAGGTCATCGAGTCCAGTCCCCTGCCCTCACAGCAGGACCAAGTACCATCCCTGACAGATCTGCTAAATGGCCCCCTCAAGAACTGAGCTCACAATCCTGGATTTAACAGACCAAACCACTGAGCAATCCTTCCTTTATTAGCCCAACACGTATTTTTTTCCATACAAATGAAAGAACCAACAGAGAAAAGAAGTAAGAATGTGACCCTATAAGGCACAGAACAGAATCTGTTGAGACATTTTTAGGTTTGGATAACCAAGTGCCCAGATCCCAAAGTTGAAATTCTGGTTCAACAGGCCAAATGCCTATTGACTACAGTGGAGCTAGGATTTCATCCCAGCTATTCCTAGATTTCTGTAAATGGAATGAGGGAAACACTAGTAAGAACTCCTGGAAAATATTGTGAATATATTTCTGCAAAATCTGGAAATGGCCATCTTTTTTTACATAGCAGAGTTTAGAGTCTCCTAATGTTCCTACATATTTTTGGGTTTCCACTTTTTATAGAACATTCATCTTCCATAACTCCAAGTGTATCTCTGAAACACTGTTGAAATATTTGACTTTCATCATGATGCTGTATTGGTATTTCTTGTTCATTTGGCCATTGTACTATATTTAGATCACTATTGTTTCAAATAATGTAATTAAGGAGCTTCCTTGTCAGTGCACTAATCTAGGAAAGAACAGACAAGTACTATAATGTATTTATTCAAGTCGTACAATAACAAAAGTTTAGTAAAATGTAAATCCCTTGTTTATAGTCTGCTATTTTAGGTCTACAAGTGATAAAAATGTAATAATCCAAAGTTAACTTAATTCTTGGAAGTGACTAAATCTGGCACTTAATCATTGATGCCTTATTCAGTATATTTCATTCTGCCTTTTATAAACACCACTCGGCTGATCTTAATTCTACTGAAAATTAAATCCCACAGTATGCTATAAACACAATTAAAGTGTTCTTATGAAGAAGGGTGTCTCTTTAGAATAGAATGATTATAGGATTCTATTTTTTAAATACTTGGTGCTTGTAGAAGTGTTTATTTTGCAGTATTGTCTTGTAAGTGTAGAATAAAAATGTAACATCTAGTAAAATAATAGTGGCAGAAATTGGCCCACATGCAACCTAAGCCAGCATAGCTGGTCCTATCGCACTTGAGGCTCCAGGTATTTTGAGGTTGTGACCTAGGGTATATCTTGACATTGCTGAAATTTGGTGGCCGCTGCTCTGGAATCACCCCTTGGAAGGGTCATTGCAGCTGCATGCAATTTAGAGAGGCTCGGAGCAAAACCAGTCCCCAGCATTCTTGGGGAAAGAGGACAGTTCAAAAGTGACTTCAAGCCATCTGTTTTCCCTGTGTTTTTCCTCCCCTGGCTGCCAGAATCTTAGTTGTGCCAATCTGAGACAAAAGCTGATGTATTTTTAACTCTGAACAAGTCTCTTAGCACCAAGGAATCCCCGTGATTGCATGAAGCACCAACTTTCCTGTTAATAAAGATCTTAAGAGTTATGGCAAATCCAATGTCTTGAAGTGGCAACTTAATCTCTCAATGTTATGTTGTAATTTGATACTGGACATAAACACATGAAAGGGAATTCAATGTTAGAACAGGTATTTGTTCTTTAGCTTAACATTAGGGCACAGGCACTAGATATGGCTAAATTTCATATTTATAATCCCTAGGCTTCTCCAGTAAACACTTTAGAGATCACATGCCACAGACTTGCTACTGCCCTGCGTAAAGAGGTGACGGGGGTCACTCTTCAAAGTGACAGCTCCTGGAAGCACAGTAGGAGTCAGGCACAATGCCTCTGGGAGAAATGGGGAAGGGGAAACAGAAGTGGCTCCTACTAAGCATTTACCTCAAATCCCCATTGGACTGGCATGATGCTACTGCACAAAGCACAGAGTATGGGCACACACCATGTCACATGTCCCTTCACCATTCCCTTACACTCCCAAATGACTAGTGTTACTAACTAAACACATTGGGCAACCTTTTCACTCAAGCTGGTGACTAGCCTATGCTCAAGGGTAGGAGAGTTTTTCAGCCCTCTTCTTCCATTCTGCAGTAGTAGCAACATGCTAAATCTAAATGCTGTTCAAACATAACCTATTAGAGCCCACCCACTTCCACTGCAGTCCAGGGGACTTTTGCTATTGTCTTCAGTGGGAGGAGGCTTGGGAGTATTGTGATCTTATAAATCAGATGGGTTTGATTTACACAATAATTTGAAAGTTCCAAAACTAGGAATGTAACTTTCTAAACTGAACTAACCATTTAAAAACAGCTTAAATGGTCTAATTATAAAAATCTGACCTGCTCCACTAAAATTCCCATATGCCACATCGTGACAAGTATGGCAATTTTGTGTGATCTTTGGGAGAACTTACTTTTAATTCAATATCTTTAGAATCCATAGTATTAAACACACGGTTATGTATTATGGTATGGATGACTAAAGGACTACATTGTTTAATGTGACACACAAGAGAGAGCACATATGAAGGGGATTTCCTGAGAAATACTTAGGAGGAGGAGAAATCAAATCTCTCCTCACTCTCTTCCACTGCTTCCCATTATGCAAAATCAAAGCCCTTAGAAACTATGCCCTGAAGAGAGACAAGTGTCTGCTCATTACCTGTTCTCAGGGTCCCAGAGATCAAAAACCCAAGCAGTGTAAGAGGGTGCCCTGCCATTTCATAGGCAGACTTGTTCTGAGTGAATAGCTGTTCTGATTGTATAACCAGAGAAAAAAATCTTGGAGTTTGAAGAACTGATCACCTGCCAGAGACCTTGCTATGGTTACCTGGCATGATCTCTGGTAAACTTAATAGCATGCATATAGAGTTTTATTTTTAATTTATTTTCTTTGTAATGCTTTCACCTTAAGAATAAATGTGCTTGCCTAGAAAAGTCTGTGTGAACTTACTGTAGGCAAATATGCTACTGATAGGCTTGTTTTTCTTTCCCTGTACAGGCTGCTTAGTCAGTCTGATTTTCTGGGAAACGAACGTTGTAAAAAGGGAACTGTGGAGCCTGGAAAAATCCCTGTCAGGAGGGAGACATGTATGGATCTGCCAAAAAGAGATGACAGCTGGGACCCTAGAGTGGGTGCCCTTGCAGAACCACTTGGATCATGACCACGTTGTAAATGTCAGCCAGTCTTCACAGCTGAGTATTCAGCGTCTGAAACTAGAGGGGAAGGTAGAACTGACCCATGTTGATAGTTAGAGCTGGACCAAAAAAACATTGTAGTCATGATATTCATTCATTCAAAGAGAAACCCTGACTTTGTTCTGGTAAATAATCATGCAGTCAAATAACAAATACAATATCATTGTTTTCTCAAAGTGTGCTCTGTGGAGACCTGGGCCTCCACACAAAAATATTAATAGTTATATGACCCTGTTATTATTTTTCTGATAGCTTTCTAGATAAAGAATCTATAAGAAACATACAAGAAATAAAAGTATAATTCGAAACCTTTATTTGGGTATCTATTGAATTAAAAATCATCAATTTGAGGGCTCCACTAAATTTCCAGGACCGTGTCGGGGCTCCACTGCTGAACAAGTTTGGGAAACTCTTGTTGATCACGATAGCAAAAGTGGGCTATGTTTTTACCTGGTATGAACAGATGGTCCCAGCACCTACTCAACAACTGCTTTGTCTTTCCTATGTGCTTAGCCTAGTCATCTCATTACAGGTTGGACCTCCGTTGTCCAGCACCATCGGAACCTAACTAGTCCTGAATGAGAGAATTTGCAGGACCAGGGGAGGTGTCCCCAGCCATGTGCCCCAAGCCAGCTGGCCTCCTGTCTCTGGCTCCCCATACACCCTACCCAGCCAGGCTATCCATTGTGCTGCTGCTGGCCTTGGACCTGCCATGGGCAGCCAGGGTTCTCTGGCCCCTGGCACTGGCTTCATGCTGTCAAGGACAGCCGGGTTTCCCCGGCTCCACACTGCCACCCGTGGCTAGGGTTCCCCAGCCCCTGGCTCCGTTCTGCTGTGGGTGGCCAGACTTCTTTGCCCTCTGCCCCACACTGTGTGGGCAGTTAAGGTTCCCCAGTCCTGCACTTCTGTGGGGCTCTGGCCACACTGCCCCCAGCCCTGATGGGCTGCTGGCCCTCCTGCCATTAGGCTCCCAGGTGCACTAGTCCATGAGCATCCATGGTCCTGCTGGACCACGGATGTTGCCAGACCAGAGAGTGCCAGTTTTCAGAGGTACAACCTGTAGCCCTTTCGTGGAGGTTCTCTTGCTCTTCAGTAGAGCATCTGCTATTCCTGAACTCTCTCTCTCCCTCCCCCCCCCCCCCCGCCACACTCTTCCCACAGTTATTTAATCAAGGCTTCTACTTGCTTATAGCTCTCTCTCTAGATTCAGTCATTTGCCACCCACACAGCTAGGACTTTTTATCCAACAAGCTCCTGTTCCTGCAGATCCCTCAATTGATGCTTATCCCTCTACTAAATTCTGCTTCTTGCAGACTTAATCCCAGACCTTCTGCCAGGTGGCTGGAAAGCTGTCCCCTTTCCTTTTCTCAGCAGGCCAAGTATCTAGTCATATACTCTGATCACATCACCCACGATACCATTTCTTTCATCCAGTGAACGCTAGCAAAACCTGGTACAGGTGAGGCTGAGCCCTTACCCCATAAACAGTCAGCTCACTTTGTGACAGAGGGTATGTCTACACTACCACCCTAGTTCGAACTAGGGTGGTTAATGTAGGCAACCGAAGTTGCAAATGAAGCCCGGGATTTAAATATCATACCCAGTGGACATACCCAGAGATATTCTGAATGAATTCTACCATCAGCTGAGTGGGGGGTGGGGGCGCAGGGTGGGAGGTGTATGCACACACTCAGCTGAAAATGGACAATACATAATAAACAGTAGCTCAGTAATGTGCAGTCAAGATACTGTGCATTTTTCTTTTTTTATTTTAGCTGTCTGGAAAGAAATAGCAACATATATAGTGGCACAATTCTTTTGTTTGTCTTTCTCATGCAAATCCAGTTTCCCCATCCCAAGCTTATAAAAGTGGAAGTGGTCTTCACATAGGAAGTTCACACTATTGTAAGTTTTATTCCACCTGAATTGCAAATGCATTCATCAACATTTTGGAAATCTAAATCCTGCTATATCTAGGCTATGCACACTATCAGATATCAGAGCTGTTTATTCATACATTAAATTAATACATTTGCTCTAAAGTTCTCAAACTGTGCTTCGCAGAGCCCTAGGGCTGCGTGAGACATCTCTAGGGGCTCCGCGAGGTTGACAAACTGGAAACATCAATAGGTACAACACATACAATCAGTGGATCACTGGGGCTCTGCATACATTTTTACACATGTAAAGGGCTCCGGAGCCCAAAAAGTTTGAGAACTGCTGCTCTAAACCATCCCCTTTCTGGTAAAAGGAATTTGTAACATTCTGAATAATTAATGAGGCAGATTTCTCCAAAATATTCAGGGTTTTATTGTTGCACCTTTGCATATGTTCTTAGCGAGTGCTAAAGTGTACTATTTATTGTGCTCAGAGAATTCGGTAGTACTTAAAATTATTTGATGCTAATGTAAGAAGTCAGAGTTCAGAGAGGAAAATATACAAGTACATTTCAAGTCTCATTTCCCATTTGCTAATGCCCATGAAAGCTATTGTGTATACCTGTCATATTAAAAAGAATACATACATCTTGGTACTGTGGAACCTTGAAACACATACATCTATTGCATTATCTCTGATCAAATACTGTCCATCTTTCTGTGAACCTTAAAGAAGATAAATGAAATGCCATGTGGGAGAAAAAGAATATCATAAGATAAAGCTGTTTGAGTTGCTTTATTCACTGAATTTAAGAACACAGGGATCCCTAAGAGCATTGTGAACACCTTACAAGGAGTATTGACTGTGCTAGATGGGATACAGTTATGAATGGAAACTGACCTAGTACATCCCCATTCATTTTTTATCTAGGTATAATAATTCTGGTTTGTTACATTTATACTAATTGGCAAGGAGTGAAAAAGGTGGGGACCTGTGTTGTCTAACACACACATTGTGTAATTTCACAAATACACACAAAGCTGAGGTCAAGTCTGGGTCAAGTTTGAAATGAACCAGAGTCAGTTTATGGTTTTCATTGGAAGCTATTTGCAACTCCATGTTTTGAGCTCAGTTATTAGGTTCCTCTAAAACAAAAATAACGAATAATCAGCAGAAATTTCAGAGAGATCAGCAGTGACACCCAGATGCATAATGGCCTACTGAGAGCAGAATCAGGACTAAAGGGTATAAACCGTAAACCTAATCATGCTGAAAAGGAGGGAGCGGGGGAGAGAAATAGAAACTCACAACTCCACCCTGTCTGCAGGAGCCTACTGCATCATGGTTTGCACAGCTGTAGGTTTTCACTCTAACCTGTCAACGTGCTACATACATATTCTTCATTGTTTATTCCCAGGCAACCTACATAAGTAAAGTTTCTGGAAGCACCTTAGCAAAATTCAGATAAATTTGTTGTCTCAGAAGAAATATGGTGTTGCTTCCAATTTACCTGACAGATTTTTCTTTATTAGAATAAAAATCCTGGTGTTCTTGAATATGGATCTCTTTTTTTTTTTTAGCCCTCCAACTATGGTAATGGAAACAGGAGCCTTTTGTTTCTAGTCCACTGGTTCAAATCCAGACCAAGTCATTAGTCACCAAACATCATTATCATATGACAGTCATTTAGGGGTGTAAGTCAAGTTAGTTCATAGTTTCAGTCCAGTTCTTTGTGGACCAAAGCTTCATTTCAAAAACTTACCAGCACTGTAGCACACTTGAGAGCAGGATTTTTTTTATCGAAAAAGTAAAGTTATGCTTTAATTAAAATTAGAAACGTAATTAGAAATACAACTATTAAGTAGTGTTCACACACTTGCATCCTAAACATAACATTACAGAAAGCTCATAGTTATTTGTATTTTATAGTTAGAAGACATGCCCACATGACAGCCAAGTTGATTACATAATAAGGATATTGTACATTGTTTCTCAGAGAAATGGCCTTAGATTTACTGTAGCAGCTCATAAACTGTTCAGAAGTAGATCTGAGTATACACTGAAAAAATCCAGTGTGTGTGAATGGTGACATTTTTAAAAATGGCTAAAACAAATTGGTCTATGGTTTAGATTTTTAAAGGTATTTAGGCACCTAACTGGATTTTAAAAAGTGGTGAGGTGCCTTGCTGCTATGGGAATTAGACATCTGGGCCAGATCCTCAAAAGGTATTTAACTTCTAACTTACTCTGCGATCATCAGCAAAAAGGAGATGACTGCGCCCTGAATGCTGGATCAGAGCAGGAAATGCAAGCCAGCATGGACAAATTTGCAGCAGCATGCGACAACTTCGGCCTTCTCATCAACACAAAGAAAACCGAAGTGATGCACCAGCCAGCTCCAAAAGCTCAGCATCAAGTGCCCACCATCACAGTGAAGGGACAAAAGCTGCAAGCAGTGGACCAATTTACATATCTTGGCAGCACCCTCTCCCGCTCAGTGACAATTGACATCGAGGTCAACTGCAGAGTCACCAAGGCAAGCTCTGCATTCGGCAGACTGTTGACCAAAGTGTGGGACCGCCGTGGAATAAGCCTTGCTACAAAGCTTAAAGTCTATCGAGCAGTAGTGTTAACTACCCTGATGTATGCCAGTGAAACTTGGACTGTATACAGGAGGCACGCTAGGCAACTGAACCACTTCCACACGATTTGCCTCCGCAGACTTCTGAGGATCCGGTGGCAGGATAAGGTGCCAGACACAGAAGTCCTTTCTAGAGCAGGTCTGCCGTCAGTTTACACCCTGCTGATGAAAGCTCAGACACGCTGGGCAGGCCACGTTGCAAGGATGCCAGATCATCGCATCCCTAAACAGCTCTTCTATGGTGAGCTGTTTCAAGGGAAGCGATCGCACGGGGGACAAAAGAAACGATACAAAGATACGCTTAAAGCCTCTCTCAAGTCCCTGGATATTGACACCACCTCCTGGGAGACCCTGGCACAAGACCGATCAACATGGCACACGCTGATCTACCAAGGCTGTCAAACATCTGAAGCCAGAAGGACAACCATAGCACAAGAGAAGCGAGCACTCCGTAAAGCCAGAGTTGCAAAAGCTGCAACAGTGGTGCCCACACATGTCTGCCCGACATGTGGTAGAACATTCCGTGCCCGTATCGGCCTTATCAGCCATTTGCGGACACACCATGGACAGTCCATAACCCGTTAGATGTCAAGGTCCTCTTCGAATACGATGGACGAACAACAACAACAACAGTACTCTGCGATCAATGTAAGTTAGAAGCCTAAACACCTCTTGAGGAACTGAACCTAGGCATTCTTGAAAATCCTACAATGTGCCCAGGTACCTAAAGGCATGACATCACTAAAGCTATGTCTACGCTACAAGATTTTTGGCAGAAAATATGTTAATGAGGGACTCATTAGCATATTTTCTGCTGTTTCTTTTTGCACAAGGGGTTTTTGCCTCCAGGAGAGGCATAAGGACCTTGCGTAAAATGGGGATTTTGCGCAAAAAGGGAAATGTCCACACTGCTTCTTAGTGCAAAAACCTTTGAGAAAAAGAAATGGCAGAAAATAGGCTAATGATGTCACAACTTATGCTAATGAGTCTTTCATTAGCATATTTTCTGCGGAAAAAACTTGTAGATGAAGCCTAAAAGTATATCTTGATCTGACCCAGTATGGGCATTCTTATAAGTCCATATAGTCCAGAAGCCTGTCTTTTGACAGCAGTCAATGCCAGGTACCCCAAAGGAAATGAACATAACAGGCAACCATCAAGTGTTCCATCCCCTGATGTCCTTTCTCAGCTTCTGACAAACAAATGCTAAGGACATCATCCCTGGCTCATTGATGGACCTATTCTTAGTATAAGTAAGCAGTGTTAAAATCTATTTAAAGTATTTATCAAATGTTGGAGGAAAAAATCAGAGCCTTGTGCTTTAAGCTTTGTCACAGAATCCATCGCTATATGTTTTTTTTTCATTTAAAGATGGCCCTGATCCAAGCAAGTATTTATGCATATGCATAACTCTAAGCCTGTGACTAGGACCACTCATATGCCTAATATTATAAGCATAAGGGGTAGATTTGGATTTAGATACCTAAGTTCCAATTTTAGGTTCCATTGTGATTCACAAAACTCCTGCTGAACACTGTAGGTGCCCAAACTCAGTGTTACATTTTCAGGGTCAAAGGCACCTAAATTTCTGCCTCTGGGCAAGTGAACTGCTATCTCTCTCTAGGCTTCCAGACAAACCTTGCCTGCAAAAACTCAGATCTACTGTGAAATAGGGATGGTATATGATTGTTCAGAGGCGACTTACTGGATTTTAGGTCCCATTTAGGTTTGGGCAGGGAAGTGGTAAAGGCCTACCTTAATTCCTAGCTCACTGATTAAAACACTCCCTTAGGATATGGAAAGTCAATTCCCCTCCCAGTTCTTCCCAAAGAGATAGAGGATTTGAATGGTGGTCTTTTACCTTTCAGGAAAATGCTCTAGTAACTGAGCTAGGAGATATTCTGATGTGGGACTCTGTTCTGATATGCAATTGCTGGGTAGAGAAGATGGAGGAAGTTAATCTTGAGTCTTTTGGTTGGGGCACCTGCCTGAGAGATGGGGGATGCAGGCTCCAGTCACCCGTTATTTAGCTACAATGGCAAAGCTTCATCGGGTGTGTGTGAGAGAGACCTACCTCAAAATAACCCATAGCTCAGTGGTGCCTAGGCTGCCTGACTCCCCAGGTGGTGGATCATTCATAGGTATTTAACTTCAGGCTGCAGGGAGGCACCTATCTTTGAGAGGAATGGGGATTAGAACACACTCTTTGCATGGACATTCCCATGTGCTAGCTCAGGTGACTCCCCACTTAGCATGCTGGCGTTTTCAGTCGCATCCTAAGGTGCCTCTCCCCATTCATCGTACAGGTGCATAATTCAGGCTGTCAATGACAGTGTTGTTCCAGATTTTTTTTTAAATTCCCTTTGTGAATCTAGCCCTGAGTACTTTGCTGGATTACTGTTTATGGGTGTGAAGGCCCACTTTGGAAATGTGGAGCAAATATAAACTTATGTGGAGGTTTTTCTCTGGAGAGAGCTGGAAACAATAGCTCTTTAGGACAAAAATGTGATCATACAATTGTAAAGAATGTCATAAAAGAGAAACTAAACGATAAAATGTGAGAAAACAACTGCTCATGAACTTGGAAAGAACGACAGTATTGTGTTTATCTGCCTTGGGTTATTTTTAGTGGTTTATAGTTTAAGCGACATCTTTTCCCCAGGTCAAAACAATCCAGCCTTGGAAATCTATATTTTTTTATTAACTGTCATGTGAATAAATGACTGAGTCATTTGAAATTATTGTTAGAGTTCTGAACAATATTTTTTAAAAGTATTAAGTAAATGTATAGGTTGTGAAAGGTTCGGGACTAGTGATAGTAGACAATAAATCCTTCACTCCATCTCCAAAGCTTTAATAAAATGGGCAATGTCAGAGTAATCTTCTCTATTCTACATTTTACTAGAATTGCCCTGTATAATGCAGGGAGCTGGACTAGATGATTGAGATTACTTCCAGTTCTATGTTCCTTTGATAATGCAGTACCACAGTCATAAGCTAAAATATTTTCTGCTGAAACCTACAATACTTCAGAAAAGGCATTAGGAAAACACCTTGGAATACTGGGAGTGGGAAAGGTTAGAAAAAAATTCCTGGTTGGATTGGGAATTATGAAGGTCTAGTAGATTGGGCAAGCAAAAGGGTGGGAAAAGCTGCCTGTTTTACACTTTCTCAAACTTTTCTCCCATGAGCCTTGATGCCTTTATTAGCATTGTCAGAGCAGGCAATCAACATAAAACACTTAAAGCATGGGCTGGTGAGGACTTCAGTGCTGAAGGGGCACAGCATGCACTAAAGTACTTCCCCCATAAATTCACAAATGGCTCCTCCTCAGAACATACCATATGACCAAACCTATCCGGTGTCTACAAATGTAAATGACAACCCAAGGTGAAAGGCAGTGGTGACTCAGGCCCATATGCTGTACGAAAAAACTATTCATCAAGACCGTTGGAGTTACAGAATCTCTGGGTTAGCTTTTTGGCTGCTGTTCCACCAAAGTCAAAGACCTATGGTCCCCTGGAATCTCTCTCAGCACCAATATAGTGAAGTTGGGAAATCATTAAGATACACAGATCTTCTCCACCTGCAACTTGGAGAAGATTAGATAAGGCAGATGTTTCTGAACCACCACTAGCTGATTTCCTCCAAAAAGAGGCATTCTCAGCTGGCATTTTTATATTTGCAATTATAACAATGGCTATAACTACATTCCTACAGCTAAAATGTGATGCCAGAAATTATTCAGAAATACTAGTCTTGTATGTCTTTAGACAATGGGTGCTTTGAATTCCAAGTGTGTCATGAAAGATTAGAAAAACAGGTGGTGTTGTGTAGGGGTTGAATTTGTTTAATTGATTTTATCTTTCAGTTATTAGTCAACACAGATCAAAACTAGAAATGAGTGTGCCTGCTCAAATGTGGGAAATTAGGATTCTCATCAGCATGTTTGGTTCCTGGGGAGGTGTGGTATGAGTGCTGTGGGCATGCAATATGCCTGAACTCGAAAAAAATAAAGTGACCTGTGTCCAAGGAACCCTTTAAATGGCGAAGCTATAAACCCATTACCTGATTCCCATCAGTGGCATTCTCCATTTCCTACATCCTACTTGCAGTGCCGTCATAGATCAGTGTCCTACTTGAATCAGAAACATCCAACAACAAAACAGAATTGCTCTTAGTAGGACTGCTGGTTTGAAAGGACTTCATTGCAATTTCTTATACAATTCTAACTGTCAGAAGCAGTGTTGAAAATTTTTAGTTGAGGACCAATAGCCAGAGAAATACATAGGTGGGGAAATAACTAAGGAAAGGGGAACACAATGACCCTGAAATGTAGGGGGGAAATCTCTTTTAGATGTGACTAACCTTCCTTTTTTAAAAAAATTAATGGAATTCTAAATAGATTGCTCAGACTCTATAGGCCTAAAATGTTCTCCCTTGTATTCTTAAACAGAAGGGCCAAAGCCGAATCTGTTCTACCCTGGAATGTCTGGTTGCCCCAGTCTTAAGACTGTGGTCGTCCATGCTGACAAGTCTGATTTTTAGATACAATATGATTTTTTTTCAGGGTGCTTTTTCTTATGAGAGAAAACAAAGTCAGTATAAAATCACTTGTGACTGACTATTTCTGTTGCCCTGTATGTCATGGGGAGGGTGGGGAGGGGAAAATTATCCAGTTCAATAAAATATTTCAGATTAAAAGCCAAATCCTGTTCAACAATGTGAAGATAATCTTTCTAGCCATGTAAATTAATCTGTGGAAATCACTTCCATACCAAGTACAGTACACATACTAGAAAAGGGTAATATAATGTCCTGCTTAGAGCAGCAGAATGGTTAAAAAAAAATTATATCTGAATGGTGCTGATGCGTTACACATTGTGGCACTAATCTATAATGATGCATGATCTGATCATCTGTTTGAAACAGGCTAAGGCTTGTTTTTCTTCTCATACAGGTTTAAATCAGGAGGAGCCTCACTGAGGTTAATGCATTAAATACAAAATTTAATAAATATGTAAATATAGGCCCACAAATTCAAAAGCAAACCCCAGAGTAGTCTGAAAGGGTATTAGTGTAAAGAAAGTCAGTTCCCTAGAGTTTTTTTTACAGTTCCCAAAATATGCTTAGCAAAGTGAATCAGACACAGTGTCACATTTAGTGGCAGCACTAAATTTTATTTTCACCTCTATTATTTTTTTCATTCTTAGTACAAGTTTTGAGTGTTACGCTGGTTTGAATCCTCTAAATGACTTTGAGACAGTACCGTGGTGATGACAGCCACTTGCTGGTTTGAATTTAAATTTACCTTGTCTTGCACCGTTTAAGCTATAACCGACACTGACAGCCAGAAGTCACAGGAAGAAAATGTGGTTGGTTAAGAATTGCTTCTCCCAGCAAACAGATGATGTTTTTTTAAAAAAAAAATTCTGCCACAAACTGACAATATCACATTCATAGCAATGTAAATGGGATACAGCATAGAGATGCTCGCTGCTACCAATCAACACAACCCTGCATTTGTATCAATCTTTATTGTTCCTGAAATTTAACAGAAAGATAGCTATAAATTGCCAGTATGATAGCTAGAAATATGCTGCCCCTCTGAGACAGACAGGCACTTTTTACTTCACTGTCTGATGGGCAAAGTTATTTTTAAAACCATCGTAAGAGAAAAATAAGAAAAAACTATCCTTATGCTGGGAGAAATCAGACCGATCATGCTATGTAGAAGCCTACCACGTGATCAGGAATGCATAGTAAAGTTATGTGGACACATGGGATGAAACCAAAATACAGCACATCTTTATCCTGGATGGGTCATACCAACTACTGACAGAGATCTGAGGGGAACTGGTCTTTGGAAACACTTGTCATGCCAATCATTGGATTAAGTTGGAATTGCATTACTAATCATGAATGTAATCACAGGACACATGGTGTAAAGAAGGAAGCATCATCTAAAGGAAGCCAAGTCTTATTAAGTATTTCTTGACAAGATGTACAAAAGCTATTCTGATACATTCATATGAGTAAAACTGAGCAGTCAAATGTCACCTACATTTGAGAAGAGTCCCCTGGATGAACTCTTACTTCAGATACATGAACAAATGCCCTGAACTCCACACAAGTGATTTCTTCATAAGAGATTTTTTTCAATAACTCCTCTTCTATGCTATTGTTAGGAGATTGTGCCCTAATTGTATTTTATTTCCTGGAAACACTAGGTGGTCACTATGTCCCTAACATTTCCTAAAGTATAGTAAAATTTTTCTCTCCAATTTGCATGACACATTTCATTGTCAATATTCTGCTTTCTACAGACATGGAAACTAGAATATTGGACTTTCTGAGCCAAATCCCAAGGACCAGCAGTCTGGTGCTTAGTGCTGGTTTGGGGAGGAAGGGGCTGAAAAATCACCTCTGTTCTCTGGGCTACCATACCTGATCCAATAAGCAAATGGGAGCAGTCTCAGGGCTTCTTTAAAACTGACAGCTGCATTAGACCCTAAGAGTTAAAGATACAGTAGTCATGGCTCACTTAGCTATGTGGGCATTTTGCACACATCCGCTCTTCTTCATCTCTCCTACTCTGTAGTAGAGAAGCTAAATGTGGAGGATGGCACCCAGTTGGTGCCATGCCACTAGAAGATTGCTTTATACAAAGGGAATCGTCAGCAGGCCATTTAAAAAACCCTGTAAGTCTGCTTTGCACAGCGGGAGTGGGTACAAAGCAGACTAAATGGAGCAGAGGATAAGGGTTAGTATCTGCCCTGTGGATCTGAGTGGCAAGCTTTGCTGGGAATGTAAAAATAATGTAGTGGCAGTGGTAAGACAGCTGCACACTTGATATGACTGTTTTTTAGCTAATGATAACGACCATATCATCATTGCTTCCGTTGCTCTAGGAACACTTCAGAAACTGGAATTAATAACATGAAGCCCCATAATCCATTTCAAAAGACTGAGTAAAAATGTCAGAACATAAAGGAATTAAAGCAGTGTAATAGCTCACACAACAGCAGTTTTCAGTAGGTCAATAACACTATGAGCAAGGTAACTGCCTGCTCTTCTTTCCCAGGAGAGAGATAATAGAAGTTGGCAGTAGTCCTCCCTGTCTTGCTGCATAAACCACACTGGTCAGAGAGTCCTTAAATTCCTGCCAGCATTTCTGGTAAAACATTGTTTTGACATTGGAGGGACAATCAGAATTATAGGTCTGAGGCTTTCCTGCTGTCCCTTAGTTTATGAAGACCCGGGCAATTGGAGGGAGCGGTTTAAGGAGAGAATAAGAGGGAAAGAGTATTTGCTGCAATTCTGACTGTTAGACTTTATTCCTAGAGACTGTGTGGCTTTGCTGTGTATATTTATAGTAAACAGTCAACAGAGCCTTGTTATAAAGAACCTGGATGTCTGAGGACTATATTTAGAATTGTTGTAGCAAAAAAATCTAAAATTGCAGTTGCTGTCAACTGTAAACACTGAATTTGCAGTCATTTAAAATTACCAATATAAATGTAGGCTTTTTCAGTGCTCAGATTTTTTTTTCTGGCATTACTTACTGTTCATGTAGTTGCTGCAGTAGGTGAATACAAACTGTGCACTTCGTTCTAGTCCCCATTCCAAGCTGTGGGGAAAAGAGGTTTCTTTCCCTCCCCAGCTGAAATTGTATCAGCTTGAACAGTTTATTTTGAATGAGAACCATACACAGATATGGAGAAACAATCACTTCCGTCCGAGGAAGGCATGCATGTTTGCTATTTTTTCCCATGTACAAATGCAATATCTTGCATGACAAAAAAGTAATATGTTCCTGACAGTGATCCCACAATAGTGACTCATCACTATTCATATTTGATCTTGTCTTCTGCGCTGTTGCTTATCTCATTGACATTTATGCCTTTTCTCCTCTCTCGGTCTTACTTTGCTTCATGGCTGATTATTTCATATGTGACAACAGGAAGCTGTGTGTACCATGATAGCAGAGAGAATTAAAGGGTTTAATGAATTGCATGTGCCACGAGGGGATTCCTTCGCTGTGATATAAAGCAAAAAACTGTGGCAGGCAATTCACTTTTTGATCTGTCACTTTAGCAAACTTGAATTGCCCACAGATTTTGGGGCAGGGGGGAGAAGGAGATAGGAAAAGAGGTGGATACTTTAACTACAGGTCTTATGCTAGATAAAATATTCAAGGCATTCTATTAACTTTTGTGACTGTAGGTACTAATATTCATTGAAGAAAAGGGTGTGCATCATCATCAAGCATCTGAAAAGCACAGCTGGGCTAATAAAGGAGAATAAAGTTAATGTTTTCCAGAATTCATAACATTCATATCCCCAAAACATGGGACAGTTCTATGAAATGCCGGGGAAACATCACAACTGCGAGGATTCTTGTACAATTCATACAATTCTTTATGTGGAGGATGACTTGACCTCCAAGATAACCCTAATGTGGAAGCTTCTTCAGAGAGTCTGATCTTCTGTTGGATTTTGAGTACCACGTTTGTTCATTCATGAACAAACCATGTTTATCTGCCCCATTTAAGCCTTTCTAAGAAATGACTACAGAGTGTCAATGTTAGAGCTAAGCTAAAAATTAGCCTCTCTTCTGCTTGCGGAATATCCAGGAGGAGACTAACTTCTTTAAAATTATACATTATTCACATTTATAAAAAGTCATATTCAACTGTAAGCTCTTAGGAGACAGTTGAATGCCCACTGGGTGGTAAAATAGAGTGCTAATGCTGAGTAGGATTTCTGCCTTCTACTCTAATACAAACAATAGGAATAACATGTGGATTGCAAATACTCTCCGAGGGTCAATTGATTAGCTGTGATTAAGATGATTCATGTGATACTACTTTGTTCCCTGGTTGGATAATAGTGCATTTCTTGTGCACAAATATGTACATTGCAGGTTCCGCTTTGAAGTTCCATTTCTATGAATATTCAAACAAGTAACTTGCATATTTCCAATATTAATGAAGAAAGTAAAGACAATGCGAGTTGTATCTGTTTGAACTTGGCCCATATTATTTTGGCATTATAAGTACAGTAATAATCTTTTACTAGGCCAAAAAATGGAAAACATACCTTTTTGCATTTAATGAATGTAAATTTCCTGCACATATAGATGATGATTGAGTTTTTCAAACAGCAGAATATTCATTTTAATTCATAACTACAAAAACTCTAAAATAGCCACCGCAAGAAAACCAAACAGCTAGCCACCAAAGATGGTTATGGAAAGGAAACATAACTTTAAAAAATGTTTTATTAATGTTAGACTACATGTGATAGTATACAGAATTTTAAAATTCTATCTTTGTTAATTCTAACAGCATATATCCTGTTAGCAATGTTTTATCTAGAATAGCATAGAAAGAAGACCTGTTGAAACAATCACAGAATTAATTCGTCAAAAGATCGTTGTGAGATTAAATGCTGCTTTAGGAAATATAGAAGCTGCTCTAACTTCATTTTAAATTGTATTATTCTTTAAAAACGTTTACTCCTCTATGTCATCAAAAATATAAACATTATCCTGGTATAGGTGATATTCCTGTATGAAAGCAGGGCAAATAATTGAACATATCTTTCCGAACTGGAATCACCCAACAACACTCAATTCTTAATCTTACTAACAAAAAGCATTAACAACTAGGAGGTGAAATATGGGATGAGCCAGTGCTTAGACTAGTAAGAGGGTGAGTTCCATAATTCCTTGCCACAGATCTGGGGGAAGATAATTTAAAAAAGAAAATTCTCTCTAACATGAGTACAAATTTTTTATGAATGGGGAAAAAAATTAAAGTGAAATGCTGTGATTACGCAATACACTCTCTGTTTCTAAGGATGATCCCTCCAGACACAGCTTCTCATCCAGCCTGGGAATGTTTACCTGGTTTGGTATGTTAAACAATGTAATGCTTGTTGGTTTTGGCATAATCTATATGCAGCTACTCTGGGAAACTTATTCTAGTCAGGCAGCTTGCAGCGGGCAATAAGCTATACTGTTGATGTGAACACTTTCTAAAAAGAGTTTCACCTCAGCTAACAAATGCATGCTTCTCCAAGATCTAAGAGTGAGGGTCCACCAAGAGACTTAGGCATTGTGCAGTCTGAGTGTCAGACTGCTTAACTTTTAGGTATGTAAAAAAAATCACAGGAACATGACTGTGCACTAAAAAAGCAGGGATGTAAAATCCTGTTCAATTAGTTAACTGGCTAAACTTTATTTAACCTTTTACTTAAACTTTACTTAACCCTTTACTTAAAGGGAGAAGGACAGGAGTGTACCCCATCCCAGCTGGTCTGGCGCGGTATCTTTGCCCACCACAGTTGAGTTGATATGGCCCCCACACCGGCCTCAGGTAGTGGCTGCTCCAGCTCAGAAAGAGCAGCCCTTGCCTGCAATGGGCACACCCAGCCTCAGTCTGCGGTGGGGTCTGCCCTAGGTGGGTTAGGAACTGCTGTAGCTCCCACCAGTTAACTGGAGCCAGTAGATAAGGCTTAATGGTTAACCTTTCACAAGCATAGAAATTCTTAGTAAATCCTAAATCATAAGACTCTCTTTAAAAAAAAAAATACTGAAGGCCTTATCTAGCAATGTCAGGAAACCTTAATTCTCAAAACTGTTTAAAAAAATATTCAAAGCAATCCATTCTTATTCTTGACTCAACACAGTTGCTTAAACTTGTGCTAGAGGACAATGCCCTGATCTACGCTGCGGAGTTAATTTGAAATGACCCCCTTATTTCTAAATTAGCAGAGTGTCAGCACTACCAAGCCTATTTTGAAATAACTGGCTGGTTATTTTTAAATATGTACTCTTGCTTTCCTCAGGGAATAAGCTTATTTTGAAAATAGTTAGTTATTTCAAATTTAGTTATTTTAAAATTTCCTAGTGTGGACATGCCCTATCAGTTGCCTTGTGGGAATAAACTAGAGACTAGCAGCCACTTGTTTCTACAAGCCCCTCAACAGATTTCTACACAGCCCAAGCAACATTTCATTTTGTTAAATTAACTTAGAGAATCAAATTTGACTAAACACCTCTTCAAACTTTAATTATATTGCACAGAATGATTAGAGAGATGTCTCTATTGGTGCTGTGTGTTTGCTCTAATTTCTACTACTGCCTTATGCTGGAGACAATGATGGATTGCAAGAATTGCCAAAAACGCCATCTGTTTCTACCCCCAATAGACTGGGAGGATCCTGGGAAATAAACCAGGCAGCTGTGAGGTAATGATCCATAGGGCCTTCTGAACCTATCTTAGTCTCTCTCCTTATTTCCCAAGATCCTTTATGACTTCTTGTTTAACTGTTAGGTTTGCCAAGCCCAAATAGCATAATGTGACTTTATGAGCTGATTTTCTGCAGCAATAGTCTAAAACAGAAAAAAACACCCCTTTGCCATAGGGTCAAAAGGCTCACCAGAAAATGGGCAGAGGTTTCAGGAGGAAATCTCTAAATGAAACTACATTATTGATCAGCACACAGTGCAGTGATAAGCAACAAATCAAATGTCAGATATTATCTACTAACATGATTCTGTATTCCTGGCCCACCTAAAATTTTCACAGCTTCATGATGGAGAGATTTGGATATACAGGATTAGATTCCTAGGGCACATATATGCTGCAATTAAAAAAAAAAAGCCTATGCCATTGAGTCAGAGCCTGGGTCAGTTAGTTGGGTTATGGGGCTATAAAACTGCAGGTAGATATTCAGGATGAGACTGGAGCTTGAGCTTTGACACCCTTGCCCCTCAGGGATCTCACAGCCTGGAGTCTAGCCTGAACCTGAACGTCTACACTTAAATTTTATAGCCCTGAGGCAGCTGACCTATGCCACCGGTCTCTTACTGCAGTGTAGATGTATCCCTAGAGTAAATGGTGATCCTGTCTTACTAGTCTTTGAAGAATTAGATTTTTATTGGTAAACATTGACTCCACTCAGGCTGATGAGAAATATTTCTACTGATACCCAAAATGTACAGATAAGCAAAATATGAAAATGAACTTGTTTGACTTCGACTTAGTATATTTTGACATGTAATGTTGTCAACTCGTGTTTATCAAACAGTAGACACTGAGATTTAAGACGTGAAGGCTTCAGACTTTTAATCATCTGACTCCTCCATAGTTTCTCACAACTGTAAACATTTAAATTGTCAAAATTATAAAAATCTTTCAAGCCCAAATGATGATTTGATATTTTTTTTTAATGTAATGGATGCAGCAGCATGCATGTATGTGTTGAATATGGTAACTGAATTTCTAATGAAACATTTGATATCCTATACCTCACAATGTTACATAGAACTGGAAAAGACCTTCAGGGTTAGTGTCCAGTCCTCTATCATAGGCAACCTTCTCATGTAATCCCATTCATAAATGTAACAAATTCCATCTTAAATTGGCTGTTCCAGAACCTCATTCCTCTGGAGATAAGAAACCTTCTAATTTCCAACATACATTTATCCATCATCAGTTATATACAAAGTTGTTCTTCTGCCAACATAGGCCTTTAGTTTAAATACCTCTTCTCCCATCTGATGTTTTACCCCTCTCCTCTCTAGCTCTCCCTGATCTTTTATAGGGAACAATCCTTTCCCTGAAGGTCCTATATTCAGTGAATCTTGGCTATATCTAAGAATTGGACTCCCAGAGATGCCTTTCCTATATAATTATTATGCTGTGTATTGATTAAATAATTATGTAGACAGGAAAGATTAATGAAAAACTGAAAATAGAATTTAATATATTTTAAGTTCTTCCTAGCAAGTTCATTAATCTGATGTTATTTATCAATAAAGAACACGGAGACAATTTGTTACTTAGAAATTGTAGAAATAAAAAGGTTAGAGAAGCTATTTCTTTAGAGACAGATTCAGAGATGGCTTGTCCTTTATGACTTTGTCAAAGCTCGGCTTATAGAATTTAATTCTGAATATAAATAGTAACAAGGTCATAAGTGATGTTGAAATGAACAAGAGGTTGAAGAGGGTACAGATAAGAAGAGGCGTCATTCTGATAAGGAAGTCAATAATTCCAAAATGCCGAAGATGAAGTAGACACTAATGAGTTCTTTTTTAAAAAATAGTCAACCAGCTCAAAATCAAGTCATAAGTACTAGGCAGATATATTTTCTGTTGCAGAAATTGCTATGCTGGAAATAAAGTTAAGTATAATCTTTGCAAGCTCAAAATAATGCCAGAGACTAAATCATAGAAACTGAGAGACAAAGTACATATGCTCCATGCCTGAAGACAGACAGCATAGAAGTGTGTGTGTGTGAAAGAGAGAGAGAGAGAGAGAGACTTTCAGGGTGCGTCTAGACTGGCAAGATTTTGCGCAAAAGCAAGTGCTTTTGTGCAAAAACTTGCCAGCTGTCTACACTGACCGCTTGAATTTGAGCAAGAGCACTGACTTTGTAATGTACTGCAACCAAATACTTTCACGCTCCCGCTTGGGAAAAAAGCCCTCTTGCGCAAGAATACAGCGTAGACAGGGAAGAACTGTTTTGCTCAAAAAAGCCCCGATGGCTAAAATGGCGATAGGGGCTTTCTTGCATAAAATTGCGTCTAGACTGGCCACGGATGCTTTTGCACAAAGCACTTTTTGCGCAAAAGCATCCGTGCCAATCTAGACGTGCTTTTGCAGAAATACTTTTAACGAAAACACTTTTCCGTTAAAAGTATTTCTGCAAAATCATGCCAGTCTAGACGCAGCCTCAGTGTTTTGTAAGGTTCACTGGGGCTTCTCTCACTTTCCTTAGATGCTAGTCCACTATTAATTAGACCTCAGCCTTACAGCATGGTTACTGCTATTTAATGAAAAATGTCCTTTTGGTAAATTTAATCTAATTGGTCCTAACTATATTTCTGTGCATAATCTACATATTCTCCTTCCATTGTGTTTATACACTACATAAGTGTGAAGTTATTTCACACTTCAGTTGTCATTTGGCTGTAATATAGTTCATTTTATGTTTCCTCCTTTGCCTTCAAGTCACATCTTTTATGACAATTTGAGGTGAATATCAATTGTGCCAGATATTCCCTAGGAGAACTTTCAAAGCATTTTAAGGTGGACTGTGTTGCCATAGGCTTAGTAGTTATATTCTGAGGTCCCCCTCTTTTCCTCCACTCAAGCTCATCTGAAGAAGTGGGTTTTGCCCACAAAAGCTCATGATAAAATGTATATACACACACTTATTTTATATATATGTGTTTTAGTCTGTAATGTGCCATAGGACCTCTCATTGTTTTTAAAGTTACTAACATGGCTACCCCTCTGAGACAGTTTTTCATGTAGCCTCTTTCGAAAAAGAGCATCTAGACTGCAACCAGTACTTTCGAAAAAGCAAGCTGCTTTATCGAAAGAGAGCACCCAGGCAGCCTGGATGCTCTCTTTCGAAAAAGCACAGTTTGCATTATAGCGCGCCTTTTTTTGAAAGAGCACTTTCGAAAAAAGGCATTATTCCTCGTGAAATGAGGAGTACCAACGTCGAAAGAAAAGTCGTGTTCTTTTGATTTAATTTTGAAAGAACGCAGCTGTAGTCTAGACGCAGGAGAAGTTTTTTTGAAAAAAGGCTACTTTTTTTCAAAAAAACCCTGCAGTCTAGACACAGCCATATTTGGTATGATCTAGAGCAGTCACTATAATTTTGCTGCTTCCACTTCATCTGTAAAATGGAAATATTAATACATACCTACAGCACATAATGGATACTGAAAACTTGTTACTGATATAGGGATTCTCTACTAGGAGGCCTCAAAGAAATACAAATTATTTCTACCTACTTCTGCTTAAATTAAGAAATGTGCCTAAAATAGGCTTCTGCTACATCAAAGATTGCTTTTCCCTAAGCCAAAGCACATTTGCTCTACAACACATCCAGAGTTATTGAAGATACATCTACGTTTATGGTGGCACATGGAGTACACATGCTGCATCTCTGGTTAGTACGGGTTAAAACAACTTGCTGATGAGACATGGCTTATGCAAATAGAGCACTCTATAATCCTGAACCTCCAGAGTACATGTCTTGCTTGGTTCTCTGCAGCTGTGAGAGATGCCATCAAATGCCAGCAATGCCTCTCTGCCATGTATATTGGACAAACTAGACAGTCTCTGAAACAAAGAATAAATGGACACAAATCAGACATCAGGAATGGTAACACACAAACCTACAGAGGAACATTTTAACCTCCTTGGACATTTAATAATAGATTTAAAAGTAATCATTCTTCTATAAAGAAACTTTATCATCCAATTACAGAAGGAGACAGCTAAACTGAAGTATACTTACAAGTCTGACACTATTAACTTGAGCTTCGTGGGTACAACCCACTTCTTCATCTGAATAAGTGGGTTGTACCCACAAAAGCTCATGATACCAGCTACATGTTTTGTAAGTCTTTAAGGTGCTGTTAAACTATTCATTGGTTTTCTTTTTTTTTTAATTTATTCCAGTTATAGACTAACTCGGTTACTCCTCTGAAACTATTAATACCTTATTCAAGACCAAGTTAACTGGTTAACACAGTACGAAGATAATTTTCCCCACCTTTAATATTTGCATTTCCACATCAAATGCTATGAATGGCACACATTCAGCCTGACTTAATTAGGTTCGTTAACACTGGACCTACAACTGACATAACTGCTTTCACTGGTGTCTATACCCTGGATTCTGTAATTTCCACTCCAACTCATCTGAATTGGATTTTAACCAGGAAAGCTCATGACCTAATATATTTGTTAGCCTCAAAGGTGCCACAGGACAGCTTGTTGTTTTTTAAAATACGTAAATTATAGAGGGAGACTCATGTATGTCGACACAGCAAAATTATTTTGAAATAACAGCTCCCCTCCCCCACACTCCCACACTATATACAGCACAGGGGAATAGGTACAGTCCCAGGCCAGCTCACACTCCCAGGGATAGCAGGACATGCCAAACATGGCCTGTGTGCAAGCACATCGGCTCTGATGGTGTGAAGACCTGCCATCCTTGCCATGCAGAGGGGGACTGGGCTTCACTCACTGTGTCCTCAGGGATAACTGACCCCTTTTCTTGTTCCTCCACAGCCGTAGCAGCTGCAAGTGCAGGGCGCACCACCCCGCCCAAGACAGCCTCTCACACCTGGGCCAGCAGGCTGACTCGTAACCAGGAGGAGTACCAGCGGCAGCACCTGGGGATCCTGCGAGGCCAGCACCGCACCCTCGACCACTGGGTGCATGAAGACCTTCAGCTGCAGTGGGAAAGCTGTGGGAGCTGCTTGCCAAGGGCCATGCCATCTCCAACCGCCTGCAGACCCTGGTGCAGAGATTGCTGCCTCCTGACGCTCCAGCCCCAGCTGCCGCCCCAGCTACTGCACCTCCTCCCACTCCTGCTCCTCCTCCCACTTCTTCCTCTCCCCCCCACCTGTCCCACCCTCCATACCCGCTCCCCCCAAGGAACGCTGAGGCCCCCGCACCCTCAGTGCTGGGAGACAGGCAGGCCAGCAAGACCCCCAACCCTGAGCTTCTCCTCCCCCTTCCTCTCCTTGCCTCCCCCTTCCAGCTCACTCCTCCCAGGTTTCCCCCTCTCCTCCCCCATCCTCTCGCCTCCCCTCTCCCACCTTCATACTTCCCCCACCTCACCCCAGTTACGTTAAATAAACAGAGCTTATTTTTGTCAACACGTGTCTTTATTTAATGGGAAGAAGGGAGGGGTCAGTGAAAGGATGAAATGAGGCACAAGCCCCCAGTGTGGCACACTAGGGAGACTTTAATCCTCCTCTGGGTGGAAGCTCTTCTGCAGGGCCCCCTGAATATGGACAGCCCCCTGATGGGCCTCTCGGCTTGCATGCCAGCCAAGTGGTTGGCCTCTGCCATCCAGCCCGGCAGGAAAGCCTCCCCCTTCCTCTTGCACAAATTATGCAGCACACAACATGCTGCCAACACATGCAGAATATTCCTCTCATATAGGTCCGGGCAAATGAGGAGGCATCTAAAACGGGCCTTCAGCCAGCCGAATGCCCCCTCCACCACGATGTGGGCCCTGCAAAGCTTGGCATTAAAGGCTTGTCAGGAGGGACTGAGATGTCTTGTGTAGGGCTTCATCATCCAGGGTTGTAGGGGATAGGCCACATCCCCCACCAGGCACACAGGCATGTCCACGTTCCTGACCCTGATGTGGCAGTTGGGAAAGAAAATCCTGGGGTGCAGCCTTTGGCACACGGAGGAGCTGTGGTAAAGCCGTGCGACATGTGCTTTGCCGGACCAGCCCACGTTAATGTCCACAAACTGGCCCGGATGGTCAGACCCAGCCTGTAATATGACTGAGAAGTATCCCTTCTGGTTGATGTACAGGGAGGCCTGGTGGTTCGGGGCACAGACGGGGATGTGCGTACCGTCAATTGCTCCCCTGCAGTTGGGGAAGCCTAGGATGCCAAACCCCTCGATCACTGCATTCACATCAGTGAGGCGGATGACTCTGCAGAGCAGCACTCTGTTGATGGCCTTGACCACCTGCAGAGGGACACACAAAAGCACCAAGAGTCACTGGGGTGCCAGGGTCGCTGACAGTGCTCCTTCCCTGCCACTGCCCCGCGCCCCCAATCCCAGGAGCAACCCCGCCCCCCGCAATCCTGGACATCGCAGGCAGTCCGTAGTGTGGGTGGGACAGACCAAACCCTCCCATGGAGGGGACTTGCCCTCCTGCCCCCCTTTTCCCTAGGGCAGCCCGTCCCCTCTTTGCACTCCCTCCTCCCCTCGGCACAGTGGCCGGAGATTGCCATACCTGCATGAGCACTGCTCCGACAGTGGATCTCCCCTCGCTGAACTAGTTCTCCATCGATCGGTAGCTACCCAGTGTGGAGAGCTTCCAGAGGGCAATGGTCACACACTTGTGGAGGGGAATGGCAGGACTCATGTGTGTGTCCCATCACCACAGAGCAGGGGCCAGCCACTCACAGAGCTCAAGGAAGGTGTCCTTCTTCATCCAGAAGTTCTGGGTCCATTGTTGGTCTCCCCCAGTGCTCCAGGATGATGTGGTCCCACCAGTCGCTGCTGGTGTCCAGATGCCAGCTGCGGCAGGGCACGCTGGCATCTGGGAGCTGCAGTTGCTCCTCCCTGTCCCCCCGGAGGGTCCAGAGGACGTCATGGGGGTTGGGCTGCAGCAGATGCTGTGAGGCAGCCTGCAGAAAACACAGCCAGGCTTGCAGCAACACGTCCAAAAGAAGCACCAGAGTGTCTAGGGGCAGCTCCGGCTCCATGGTGTTGAGTGCTGTGGTGTCCTGAGTCAGGACAACCAGAGCAGACAAAGACAAAAATGCTTTGCTGTCCCTCAGCGAGGTAGGCAAGCAAGCAGGGAAAGCTGTCCAGGTGGGTCCCTTTAAGCGCAAGCCTCAGATAGCCTCAGGCAGCAGCCACATAAAGTAACCACTGACCTGATGCCCTGCTGGAACTGGTTTCAGCTAGCCTTAAATGTGATTCAGCATCCAATCAGTCTGAACATGCTATTTTGAAATAGCAGAATGCTAGTTCAAAATGCATTTTGTGTGTAGACGTGTTATTTTGAAATATCTTATTTCAAATTAACTATTTCGAAATAAGATATTTTGAAATAACGCTGTAATGTAGCCATACCCTCAGAGAACTGGAAAAAACTGACTGTACCAATGATTCATTATTCTTCTAAAATGAATGGCACCACAGTGTACACACATGTACACAAAACTAGCAAGTCCGTCGATAACTCTATCTAGAGATTTTGAGGTCTGCAGGGGTCCATAGCTCTAATTGAAGGGGCAATTATTTTCAGGAACTGGAGATGCTGTTAAGAGCTTGTAACATCTAAAGTACCAGTTCATATCTGGACCTAATTGGTAGAGGGCAAAAGACATTTGTATCTGATAGTTTTTGATGGCCTCAGTCTAATCCCAAGGGCATGATCTGGATTCGCTGAAGACAAAGGAAATATCACCTTGACCTCAGTAGAAGCAGAATCAAGCCTGTAGTGAGCAAGTATCACAGGAGATTAAAACAATGGTTCATATAGGCATATGGCATGCCAACATCTGAGGCACAATCATACCAGTTGTGCATGAGAAGGAAGTTCTTTTGCCTCTAGCTGGAAAATAGTTTGTGCTTAAATATAGTGACTGGGAGCTTGTGCAATATTACTTTATCCTAGCTAACGTAAATACAAAAGCTTTAGAGGGGTAGCAGAGTTAGTCTGTAACTGTCTCTATGGGAAATAATTAATGGACACACATCAGATATCTGAAAAAGCAAGAAACAAAAACCTGTTGGAGAACACTTTAATCTTCCTGGACACACATTAATGGATCTCCAAGTCGCTGTTTTTGTTTCCGACGAAGTACACAGAAGAGATGGAACTTGACTTTATTCACAAGTTTAATTCTTATGCAAATTGTATGAACCGGAATATCCGCTGGCTCACACACTATCTTCCACATCTTAATTACTAAACCAACTAATGGAGGTGTTAATGCTTCTTATAATTCTCTTGTAACTATTTGATCTACTCACTCTGACCATTGTTGTATATTGAGTTGCCTATACGTAATTATCAACAATGGTTTAATTAAAAAACACCATAAAAATTGGAACTCCAATTGAAGTGCTGAGAGAGAACTTTCAATTCTTTCGCAGAGATAAACTCTCTTGCCTTTGGAGGTGATCTCTCAGCTCAAAGATGAGGCAAAGTAGTGATGCAACTGTCTTGACTGTACTTATTTTTAGTCTCTAAGGGTATGTCTACACTACCCTCCTAGTTCGAACTAGGAGGGTAATGTAGGCATACCGCACTTGCAAATGAAGCCCGGGATTTGAATTTCCCGGGCTTCATTTGCATAAGTGGGGAGCCGCCATTTTTAAATCCCCGCTTGTTCGAACCCCGTGTAGCGCGGCTACACGGGGCTCGAACTAGGTAGTTCGGACTAGGATTCCTATTCCGAACTACCGGTACACCTCGTTCCATGAGGTGTACCGGTAGTTCGGAATAGGAACCTAGTCCGAACTACTTAGTTCAAGCCCCGTGTAGCCGCGCTACACGGGGTTCGAACAAGCGGGGATTTAAAAATGGCGGCTCCCCGCTTATGCAAATGAAGCCCGGGAAATTCAAATCCCGGGCTTCATTTGCAATTGCGGTATGCCTACATTACCCCGCTAGTTCGAACTAGCGGGGTAGTGTAGACATACCCTAAGTCTATTAATCTAGTATCTTTCACAAAGATTCTCACTCAGGGATTTTGAAGATATTATTCCAATATTCCTGGGGGCAGGGGAGCTTTCCTCCACACTGGATCCCCACCCTTAAGATGGGTGCCACTGTGGGCAGCTGAAACTAATAGTGCCACTGTGTATTGTCATAAGAGAGTTTTAGGCAATGAGAGGAAAATTGTTGCAGTAATGGATCATTATGGACTGAGGATATCAGTGTATCGAAAGATGGGTAAGAGAGCTCATTTTGTGACTATAATCTTCAGAGTATACAAGTGAATCTAGAATTGTCTTTATAGTGTTGGCTAACAAATGTAGTTTGGGCTTCTAGTATGATACTCAATTAAAAAAATCTAGTTTGGACAAATTTGGCAAAGCTCCTAGCTACTTGCTCAGAGGGAGGATTCCTTTTGATTTTATTTGGTAAGCACAGAAGGAATGAAACAAGCCAACAAAATATGTAGTACACTGGGGGAAGTACATTGTTAATGCATCTTACCTGTTTGTCATATGCATCTTCTTCTGCCAGTAGCTGAACAGCATAAGGACTTGGAAGGAAGAGAGGATGTCTGACTTAATAGACCACACTGCAGAATTAGGTCCTTAGAAAGTAATTAGTAAAAAAAATCCTTTCAAATCAGTCTTCTAAAAAATGGAAATCAGCCCAGATATCACGTTTGGGAATCTCTATATTATATTTAATATAAAATCTGGCATGTAGGTTCCTGTGAACAAGTTTGGAAATCTGATGATAAAATTGCCTTTTAAGAATTATTGAATTACCATTTTTTTTAGCCAGTTCCAGGAGGCGTTCTGACATAATTTTGCTAATGAGTTAACCTATGATGATGGGTTGGTAAAAGCTCTGCCAATAGTGAGCTCATATTTCTGAGACCATAACTCTGAGGTTCATTTAAACACTTTGTAACCTCATTATGGGGATTACTCTAGTATAAATAAATCAGAGATGGCTCAACATGCTGATTTTATATTAAATATCACACGTAGTAGAGTCCATGATTATACAAAACTTTCCAAGTGAAGGAAAATATTTGTTTTGCTATGTGATGAATTTTCCTCATAAGAAAAAGAATTCATAAGTGGCAGATTTACTGCCTTAACATAAACATTGTTTATAGGTATTTGCGTGGCACTCATTTCAACTCCTCACTAGTATCAAGCAATTATATACCCCAATGCTCCTTCAGAGCAGGTAAGTACTATTATCATTTTACATGTTGATATGTCAAGAGAAACGGTTATGTGATTCTCCCAAGGTTGTGCAGGCTCCTTCTGAAACAGCAGTAAATGGAATCCACATTTTTCTGAATACTAAACTTGTAGCTTAGCTACAAGACATGCTATCTTCGCAGGATGTATTGCTGCACCTAGCCCTACTCAATATATTCTTACAGATACATGGGTTTTGCAACCTATTGACTCTACCAATAGAGTTTATTATGGCAGCTGAGGGGAGGGAAGGAAGGGACTTTCCTTGAAAATGTAGTAGAGATTTTTGACACTGTTCTGCTTAAGTTGATGAATGATTTATTGCTGGCAACTTGTCATAATTATGAGAAAGCTAACCTTTTTTTCTCAGCCTCTCCAAGAATAACAATGATGAAAGCAAATTTCTATCACAGAAACAGAAAGAATACATACCTTGAAATAACCTTGGTCAAAATCAAAGTCCAACATACAATCTAATAGATTATTTTATAATTACAAGGAAGGGGCATCAAAATGCATACAAGAGATGCCAAAAATTGATATCCAACTTTCAGATTCTGACTGGAAGCATTAGAAATAAAGCTTTCATGACTCCACTCTTTGTTTCTAGGGTTGTATAAACAGGAAATCTATTCCATTCTATTTAAGCTATCTTTATTCTTAAATTGCCAGATCGTTACAGAAGTTCCAAAAGTCAGATTTCCTGAGATGAATACAATTTTCCCCTCCTTACGTTTGTTATGCAAGTTGGGATGTACTCATAATTATATAGTTTTGCCTTTTTAGATAAAAAACTAAACTGTGCAGGATTCACACCTCACTAAATCCCCAAACAAAAAAAATCTGTTGTTATTGTTCCTCAAGAGAAGCTATTTTAACACAATAAGGTAAACTAAATATGGTGGGAGGTTTTTTCTTTTTAAATAACATTGCAATTTATGATGGAATATCATTGAATCAGTGATGAAAGCAGGGGTCTTCACTTGGGCTTGAATAATTCCTGATAATGAATAAATCACCTGATAACTATGCAATTTTTATTGGTTCAAGGGCATCTTTACCAATAGCAAGTCATCCCGTGGCACTGTAGACATCTCATCTGATGAAGTGGGTTTTGCCCATATTAGCTCATTTTATATATATACAGTATATATATTTGTTAGTCTCGAAGGCCACGTCTACACTGCAGAGAAGATTGAAGCTGCCACAGTCGATCTTCTGGGACTTGAATTAGTGCATCTTCACTAGACCAGCTAATTCAGACTGAGAGGGTGCTCCTGTTGACGCTGGTAGTCCTGCTCCAGCAAGGAGTAAGGGAAGTAAAAGGGAGAGTGTGCTCCTGTTGACAGTGGCAGAAAAAGTACCCCAAAAAGTTACTTAAGTAAAAGTACTGCTACTTTGGAAAAAAAAGTAAGTAAAAGTCAAAGTGTCCTTCTGAAAAACTACTTGAATAAAAGTACAAAAGTATCACATCTTAATTGTACTCAAGTATCCAGAAGTAAAAAGTAGCCATGCTATGGAAATCTATGGTTAACAACCCAAGTTATCATAGGGCATCATTATTTTGCATGTGCACATGCATGTATACACATGCATACATATATATACTTAGTGTGAGTGTGTGTGTATATATATTATATATATATAATTTTTTCTCACATATACTATCCATTTATAGTTTAAATCTGGAATTTAAATGTAGTTGCAGCCTTCATTTATAAAGCTAAAGGGTGATCAAATTAAATGCAGGTGTCAAATTACAGAAATTTCTGTATTTTGTCCACATTCAGAAGCATGCATTTTTTAGCATTTTAGCTTTAGGGTATCCCACAGTTCAGATGAACTCTTTTGGGGTCCCAGGGTTAGTAAATTTTTGTTAGCACCCCCACCCCCAGCTCTGGGGTAAGGCCAAAATGAGGGATTCAGTATGTTGGAGGGGGCTACCAGGGAGTGGGATAGGGATGGGGGTCAGGTTCTGAGTGAGAGGTAGGATACTGGAGTGGACTGGGAGTGGATGTCTGGCTGGGAGTGGAGGTGTAGGAGCAGGCCGAGAGTGGGTTGTCTGGGAGAGATGGGCAGGAGAGGGGTGTGTGGGAGAGGGATGGGGGGTGCAGGGGCTGGCCATGACGGGAGTCGGGGGGGGGTGTTTACCTAGCTCTGCACTCCTTGCCACGCCCCACTGCTCCCATTGGCCAAAATCTGGCTGATGGAAGCAGTGGAGAAACCCTCCCACCAGCGGTTTCCTGCACCACATAGTGGTTTTGAATGAAAAGGTGTTGATGTGGCTATTAAAAGGCTTCTTTGTTGGCAGGGTCATTGTGCTTGTTGATTGGCAAATTTTAAAAAAAAATTGTCACTTCATTACTATTGGATGCTTTGTGCATGCGGCTGTGCTTTAGCAAATCAGAATGTTGACTTGCACAAGTGTCAGTGGGGTGATTAAATAGTGAGTAACTAAGTGCTTCCATAAATGGTTGTGGAGTAAAAAGTACAATATGTTCTAAAAAAAACCGTACTTGAGTAAAAGTTGAAGTATCACAAAAATAAATTACTTGAACAAAGTACAAATATAGAAAAAATGTACTTGAGTAGTATAACTAAGTATTTCTACTTAAGCAAAATACAGGACTATGTAGCACTTTAAAGACTAACAAGATGGTTTATTAGATGATGAGCTTTCGTGGGCCAGACCCACGTGTTAGTACTCCAGACTAACACGGCTACATTTCTATTACTATTTCTACTTAGTTACTTTCCACTTCTGCCCGTCAACCTTCTGCTGTGTGGCACTGATATTTGATTTAAGATACTTGGACTCCAGCAACGTAATTAACATAGCTGGAGTTGTGTATCTTAATTTGAATTTATCCCCTAGTGTAAAGGTAGCCTCAGGTACCATAGGACCACTTGTTTTTAAAATTACATATTAACACAGCTACCCCTCTGAGATCTCTGCCAATGACATATCTCACTCTATTGGGAATAACTAAAAATTACAAGTCTAATTTTTCCCTCTTTACCCCATTCCAGTCGATTAACACTGTTGTGCAAAAACGTAAGTGGTAAGAAATTAAATCTGGTAAAGTCTATTATTCATTGAGAAAATGACTTCATGAATTCCTCCATTTTGAGCATTTGAAAAGTACAGTTTTCTGAAATGGCTATTATATGGTTGTCTTCTCAGGAGAATTTACGAAAAGTCTTGCTTTGAGATAGGCTTAATAAAAACTGACTGTGTCAGGTTTTTATATTGGTGTGTGCATGTGTAATTGTGATTTTGTTTATTAGCCACTTTCAGGTATAGGAGTAGGCCGAGAGTGGTTGTGGAGCAAAAAGTACAATAATCATCAGCAACAACAAACCCTCTCTCACTGAACTTAAACATTGTATCCTTTTCTAAATCAGTTATTTCCAGAGCTACTTCAGCATATGGAACATGCTTGTTTGGAGCATTTGATTTCATGCCAGTTGTCACAGTGACTGCATGTGGAGGTATCCAAATTGTCTTAAATTGAATTTGATGGAAAAGAGCAGTCAAGCCAGTATTTTACATTTTATACATGAGAGTTTGACTCTGCAAAGTTCTTAAGCAGAACAGGAACTTTAAGCATGAGTAGTCTCATTAACTGTGATGGTATGACACCCGTAGCATTATTTACTTTCTGGGCTAAAAAGCAGCATGTGCTTAAGTCTTCAGCCAAAGGACTGGATGCAAAACCATGTTTCAGACTATTTGATGATGGAAAGGATGTCAGTGTTCCCTGTAAGCTGTGCACTTGACCAGCCACTCAGGGAGAGATTCAATTGCTGCCCAGCTGATTAGCAGAGCACTCACAGCTAGGATTTGTTTTTCTATTGGTGGCAGTTTGCACATGCTGTGGTGCACATAAAAAATTAATTCCTCACATGGATGGAAAAGATGAGGGAACACTGGGTGTCAAAGGATTTTTATACTTATTTAATGAAGGGATCTAAGGTATATTTTAACCCAGCCACCAGTGATATTAGTACCTATTTTCTTCTCATTTGAATTGAAATCAATTTGCAAGTCTTTAGAGATGTAAAAACTAACCATAAAAAATGACACACAAAGAACAATCCTGGACATATTAAATAGCTGCTAGTGCACAAAAATATTAATTTAATATTTTTCTTGTAAAGAAGAACATCTGCACCAATGAAGTACAGCTATCTTCACTTAGTACATCATACACTGCAATGATACATTTGTCTATAATTCTTTTAACTACATGCTTAATAAATGATTGATACGCACTGCATTTTACATTATCCTCCATTGTGTTCCAAGTGCTACACTGATTCCAATTGGCATTCACAAAGCAGCCAGAAAATTACCACAATTATTGGAAATTATTGTGATTTTAAACACAATTGTACTACCTCTCTCTGCCTACAAGTTCTTTGTATTAGAGAAATAAAGCAGTCTGCTGTTTCAGCACTCCGTAAGAAAAAAACAACATTTTTCTCTGGTTATTTACCATGCTGAGAGAATGAATTCTACTTATTACAATTCTGGTGGCACAGAAACAGTAAATACTTATTTGGCACTTTATTCACAATGTGCTTTTCAAAACTGAACACCTTATCTGAGAGGTTTGAAGCAGTCACATCTGATGTACAAGCATAATATACACTTCCTTTTTCCTGTTTACAAGCCAAGCTATGTTGTATGTCCAGCTATTGGTTTTCTAGTTTGGAGCAAAAGTTTTAGAATGCCCAGCCACCACTTTTTTTCTTTTTTTGATGAAGCAATATTTTTTGTTCTTTGTGTGTTAAATGCTAATGTCCAGATCAACTTCACATTCGAGTAGTCTCATTGGAACTATTGAGTCTACTCCTTTTCATAAAATGAAGTATGTACATGTTTGTGAGAACAGATCCTAACTTTGCTGGGGCTTCCTTAAGTATACAGTACCATCACTTTCATTGTACTGTTTTAGAGGAAGGAATCATTCTGAAGTGTTTAAACAAGGGGATTAATGAATTTCATGGCCTATATT
Organism: Pelodiscus sinensis; assembly: GCF_052426305.1. NCBI lineage: Eukaryota > Metazoa > Chordata > Testudines > Trionychidae > Pelodiscus > Pelodiscus sinensis. Next base: position 97,578,611 of record NC_143055.1, read on the forward strand.
AACTACAGAAACAATTTTCATCACATAAGTTTAACTACAAAGGAAAAATCCAAGGCAAATGTCTGTACAATAGCATAACAAATTTGTATTCTTTGTGTTTCCATGAGTTTAAGTGAATTTGACATTGTAAACAAGTGATTTTTAAGTTAAAATATCTTATGCTCTAAAAATGGGTTAGACTGGATGTTTGTATGATTCTAATGAGATTTTCCATCTTAATATTTTAGCTTTTAGAAAAGCTATGCGTAGTGCATTGTGATAAGAAGGTATCCTAATCCAACAGTTGGAGAAACAAACTCACGAGAAAGCTAAAAGGGAAAATGAGGCTAAAATAACACTAAACGTTTCACATTAAACCACAAAAGAAGGAAATTCTGAATTAGAACCTTACCTTGGCTACACTGCTGCCTATATTTTAAAGAGCCACCCAAAAAAAAGTAAATTAAGAAAATGCTCTGATGTGGGATTCACCCATGTCATGATACTCAAGAATGAAGGCCTTAAGTTAAACATGTCTGTCTCTCTCTTTTGTGGTTACTGTTTGTGAACTACTTTTTTTAAATTCTGTTTTAAACCTACTAATATGGGTAGGCAAGAGAAATGAACCACATTCCAACTAAAACCATCATTTGGAAGAGCCATGTATACTCATGTTCTGTTTATTATCCATGAAGGCATTATCGCTGCAACAGCCCATTCAGGAAAACTTCATACAATAAGCAGCAAAAAATGTAAAGAGATGGTGAACACTGAAAATGAGAGAAACACATCATACCTGTAATGCATGCTAAATGCACCAATCTCTGCTAATTGCCCCTGACTGTTGTCTCTCCTCATTCATTATACAGGGAAGCTAGGCACCTAACTCAGTCTTTATGAGTTGCAGTGTGTTCCTCTGGGTTTTTTTCCCCTAGATACCTACATGTTGGATGCTGTGATACTCAGCATGGCAATGCCTAACTCCTTTTGTGCATCCAGGCTTCCATGTTTAGCTGAACCAGGACCCTTTCAAAGCTTTTCAAAGCCGCATTGAATTTATTCTGATGTATCAGCATGAAAGGAAATATAAGTGTCTGTCCCACTCGATCAAAACACACAGACAAATTCAGCACTAGGGATGTGAACGACTAGTCGAGTAGTTGACTATCCGATAAGCTTATTGGATTGTCAACCCAGTAGTCAAGTAGTCGTTGCACCCCTCCCCCCAACTTACTGTCTTTGTCAGAGGCAGCAAGGGGGAGGAGGAAGAAAAGGGGGGTGCTTCAAAGCGGCAGTGTCACAGGGAGCCCACGGTCATCTGGAGAGTCCCGAGCTGGTCCCGGGCTCCAACTGGCGTTGCTCCTTTCAAACACCACGGGGAGCATGAGTCCGTGGGGGACTGGCCCCGAGCTCCCCACAGCACTTTTGGCTTTGAAGTGTAGACACAGCCCTGGGACTGTTTCTACACTTCAAAGGCGGAGGCATCCTTATTGACTAACCGAATAGTCAATGCAAATTGCAAATTGCATTGACTATTCGATTAGTCAATCGGAATTTAACATCCCTATTTAGCACTGTTACACCAGTGAGACTCCTGTAACCAACAGACGAATCTGGCCTACGCTTCACAATTTTGTTCTTACCTAACTAAAATGTGTGTTGCACATTTAATCCCAGATTTGATTCTCTATATTGGCAGTTCAGTAACTAACTCCAAGCTGCATTTCTGGTCCTGATAAATGTTGCATTTTCTTTTAGTTCTGTAGTTATGCCAAGAGAACAGATGGATCCCATTTGTTCAGTTGGCAATTTAAAAAGAATGTAAAGGCAATACTTCATTGCACCCCATTTATTACTTGTCTACAGCGGAGTTAAAACATAGTCACAAGGTGTTGACTATCAGCATTGAGTTTAACCAGCTGAAGATCTGCCAATAGGAGCTGCTGAGTTGGTGTTATAGTATAGAAATGAAGATCTATGTGTGTAGGTATTAGTTGGCATAGTTAAGTATAAACAGTGCTCCTTTTTTCCCTAAGAGAATGTGCCTTTTATGTTAGGGGAAGAAATGTGCTAAAATATTCTTTTTTAGCACAATATTTTTCCTAAATTTAGTTTGTGTGAAATACTGTTGCCAGGAAAAAAATAATGTAAAACCTCATGTAGCATGTACAAAATTAGGCCATGTGAGAAATTATAAACATGCTAAACACAGTGTATGGCATCTATAATTCATAAGGGACAGTATATATCAATTTCAGCATGTGTTAATGTAAGAGTGTAGAGACTTCATTTGCTTTTGGCTAGTGCTGTAGTGGCAAAGTGGCTCCAATAAGTTAATGAACAAAAATAAAAAAAACATTAGTAACCTAGCAGAAATGTTCAGTGGTTCTACCTCCAAATGAACAGCTAACAGATTCACTAACTTCTGGAAGTTGGCACAACCCACTGTAGAAATGCAAAAAATAGAAACATTGCCTATTATAACATAGTTGCAGCTCAGCCATGCTCAAAGAAGGTGACAGGAAAGGGGCAATTACAAAACCTGCACTACTGTCATTTTCTTTAATAAACTCGGCTGCCATAATCCTACAGTCAAAACCTTTTATTACTATTCATTTGCCCTTGAACTGTAGTGGCATAGTGATTTTTTTCAATAGCTCAAAAGTGTGAAATCTAATACAAAGACTGTCACGCAAAAGATTCTGTTTTGGTTTCATGTATTTTCACAATTTAGTGAAACTGCCTCATTTCAAAAACTGCAAATATATCTCTTAACTGCATTTAATTGTACTCTAGAGCTCTTTAGATGCTGGAGAAACTACATAAAAATACTTTCTAAAGAAAAAGGTTACGTTCTGAATCAGCCTTTTTATGGAGTTAGACATTTTATATAGAAAACTAGTTTCCAATCCTCTTAAGTATGTTAAGTGCTATCAACTTGAACTTTAAAAAGCAGGACTTTGGATTTAAGGTCTGAACACCACAGAATGGACAGAATTCACTGAAAACAATGTTGCTCAAGGGTTGAATTAACCACTTGAAAGAACTGAGGTGATGGGCCACTCCTAAAAAATGCACAGAAATATTAAACAAATGTACACACACACATAGATTTCATAGAATCATAGAATAATAGGACTGGAATGGACCTCAAGAGGTCATCGAGTCCAGTCCCCCGTCCTCAAGGCAGGACCAAGCTCCGTCTACACCATCCCTGACAGATGTCTATCTAACCTGTTCTTAAATATCTCCAGAGAGGGAGATTCCACCACCACCCTTGGCAATTTATTTCAATATTTGACCACCCTGACAGTTAGGAATTTTTTCCTAATGTCCAATCTAAACCTCCCCTGCTGCACTTTAAGCCCATTACTCCTTGTCCTGTCCTCAGAAACCAAGAGGAACAAATTTTCTCCTTCCTCCTTGTGACACCCTTTTAGATATTTGAAAACCGCTATCATGTCCCCCCTTAATCTTCTTTTTTCCAAACTAAACAAGCCCAGTTCATGAAGCCTTGCTTCATAGGTCATGTTCTCTAAACCTTTAATCATTCTTGTTGCTCTTCTCTGTACCCTTTCCAATTTCTCCACATCTTTCTTGAAATGTGGCGCCCAGAACTGGACACAGTACTCCAGCTGAGGCCTAACTAGTGCAGAGTAGAGCGCCAGAATGACTTCACGAGTTTTGCTTACAACACACCTGTTGATACAACCTAGAATCATATTTGCTTTTTTTGCAACAGCATCACACTGTTGACTCATATTCAACTTATGGTCCACCTTGACCCCTAGATTCCTTTCCGCCATGCTCCTTCCTAGACAGTCGCTTCCCATCTTGTATGTATGGAACTGATCGTTCCTTCCTAAGTGGAGCACTTTGCATTTCTCTTTATTAAACCTCATCCTGTTTACCTCTGACCATTTCTCTAACTTGCTAAGGTCATTTTGAATTATGTCCCTATCCTCCAAAGAAGTTTCTTTGCTCTTTTCTTATCTATTGGTTTAAATTAGGCTTCCCACAAAATATATATAATTACTACTTATGAATGAGAGGCAGAATTTAGCCTACATTTAAAATCTGAAGCAGAGTAAGAATGAATGGTGGTCTGATAATGGGCACAGACAGTACAGTCTGAATTAGAATAGATACCTGCAAGTCATTAGCTTAGCAGACTGAGGGATATTCAAGTAATACACTTTTATTTGTTAGTCAGGATAGCTTGTAAATTAACCTGACAGTCTCCCCTCCATTTTAGCTCTGCTTTCCACCATCTGAACAGATGGGCACCATAAGCAGCACTTTAAATTGCAATGGTTTAAAATTAAAAATCCAATTAAATGAAATATGCTAAATTTAACAAATGCAGAAGTGCTTGAGAAAAGTAAAACATTATCTTAAGTTGCTTTTTCTCCGATTGTGCTTTGCTAAAGCAAAGCAACACAACAGGGAATTAGGGCTGATCTCTTTTGAAGCACTTTCATATTGTGGTTCTGCATAAGATTTGGATAATGAGCCAGATGTAGAACAATAAATGATTCTATTTACTGTTAGCTCCACCATCCTAGACTAGCCCAATATCTTTAAACTCTGATTTAAGACCGTGTTCCAGTCAGACCCTCTCAGGCATCTAGTCTAATCTCAGTGATGCTAGTATGAATGCAGAAAAAAAATCCATCGAAGTCACTGGCATTGCTCTGGATTTTCTTCAGTATTGTTAACATCAGAATCTGGTGTAATCTCTGTTAGTCAGCATGACAGAATGCCTCCGGCATCAAGGAGAAATGCTTTACTTATGGCCATACAGATAGCAAGGATCTGGGGTGTATAGTTACAAGTTTCTGTCTAAGCTTTGGTCCCACAAATTGATGCCTATAACAATTAGTATTTATCTACAGATCTCTGATACCTTCATCACAGGTCTCAAGGCCAGTTCAGAAATCGTTCACACATGACAATAGAAACAGGAGGTGATAAATTGCCCTGTGACCATCTTTTCCAGTTATGAAGTCATAAACAAGCTTCATTTTCATGAGGGAAAAGTGTGGTGTTTGTTTTTTCCTTATGCCCTTAAAACACCTTTTTAAGTGCATCAAACTTATTCAAACCTAGACTGAAAACATTCTGTTTTCTTTTATTAGTTTAACTAGACAATTTTGCCACTTGTGCACAACGTATAAATTCACCATACTGGCATACTAAAGGTCTGATTCTGCTCTCAATTAAGCTTGTTGAAAACTAGTGTAGCTACACCAATGTTCCTAGAGTTACTTCTTCTCTAATTTACACCTGCGAAAATCAGAATAGTTCCAATGTCTCATTCATATTAACTCAATCTTCCTATATTCTCAGTTGGAACAGTTTTGCACAACCCAATCAGTGCACATATATACAAAATTCTGTTTAGATCTAAGCCTCAGCTAGGAAGGTCAAATTCTGAATGCTGTTATCTACTGAACTTTTTGTTTTCTGAACTGATAGAGACTTTAATAGACACATTTAAATCATTTGAGTTTAGAAAGCACTTTAATTTCAGCCATGAACTGATCTTATTGTACAAAATCCTGTAGGGATTTTCTGACACCCAAGCATCAGGAACAATCCTTTGCTAGTTGTATGCGATATTATAGTCTTTCAGGCTATGTCTAGACTGCAGGCTTCTTTCGAAAGAGGCTCTTTCGAAAGCATCTTTCGAAAGAGCTTCTTTCGAAAGATCGCGTCTAGACTGCAGGCGGATCTTTCGAAAGAGCAATCCGCTTTTTCGAAAGAGAGCACCCAGCGAGTCTGGATGCTCTCTTTTGAAGAAGCCCTATTTACATTGAAGAACGCCTTCTTTCGAAAGAGGAACTTTCGAAAGAAGGCGTTCTTCCTCGTGAAACGATGTTTACCGCCATCGAAAGAAAAGCCGCGTTCTTTCGAAATAATTTCGAAAGAACGCGGCTTGAGTCTGGACGCAGAGGAAGTTTTTTCGGGAAAAGGCTACTTTTCCCGAAAAAAACCCTGAGTCTGGACACGGCCTAGGATTCATCCCCCTGCATGCAGTTTCTGGTATTCTCAGTAGAAGGATGTTTCACTTATCAGGCTAGCTGCCACCTGAGCACATTCTTGTGTCCAGTGCCTTGCCTCTATTGTCCCTTTCCTATGTCCCTTAAGAATACCACACTGTCTTTCTCTTTATTCAGTAACACCACTTCCTTAGGGTCATGTTTTAGTGACAAAGTTAAAAATAAGCACCCAAAAGCTTTTCTATCAGCGTTAAGCGGGGCACAATGCCTCCTCCCTGAGATACTGTCTCAACTACCCTCTCAGGATGTGTCTACACAGCAAGACATTATTTTGAAATAATGTTGAGATGGAGGGCTGCTTACTCTGAAACCCTCATTTCATGAGGAGTAAGGAAATTCGAAGGAAGAGCGCTCTTCCTTTGACTTCCTGCTGTGTAGACAGTGCCAAAAGCTGAATTAAGCTCTTTCGACTTCATCTAAGCAATTGACCTAGCTGAAGTTACGTATCTTAATTCAACTTGTGCCCTCAGGGTCTCCCCTGATTTAGCAAACCACTTTCAGCCTTTTCTAACCAGAGCAACTTCCCTGGTCCCAAGCTTTCTCCTGCAGGAGCCTCTCTAACTCTCCTGCAGCCTCCGTACATTTTCCCCTGGCTCTGTCACTGCTTCCTCCTTTAAGGCCCACCTGTCTTTCCTTATGCCCAATTGGACAGTAAGTGGTAAATGATAGGATGCCTGTTCTCTCTTCTAGGGACTAGTCACACTGTGAAAACTGACTTTAAATAAAACATTAAAAACAAATCACATGGAGGATCCGGAGAGGATGGGGTATAATTAACTTGGTTTCTGCAAAAGAAAGCCATGTCTATTAGTTTTCAGTTGGATAAAGAGCCACCAGATGACATGAGCAGCTGTAGTCAAAAAAGCAAACAAAGTGTTGGAATATTCTTCTATATTCCTTTATGCATTCTATTATATAAATCAGCAGTGTGTAGGAATCCTCTATAATGCTGCCAGTCATCCTTTCACAGTAAGGGTATTGTAGAAATACAGGGGGCTGTGGAAGGGTGACAAGAATGACCCAGAGAATGAATAAAATTCTCAGTTTGAAGAGAGATTAGAAACAGTGGGTGTTTTTAACCTTAGTAAGGTGATAAGGGACTCAATAAATGTATATAAAATAATGACTAGCGTAAAGAAAACTGAACAGGAATTTAAGTTCCCCAGACTCATAACAAGGGGATAGGGAATATTCAAGTAAAATGAACAGTGGCAAATTTAAAATAGTTAAAAAGGAAATAATTCCTATGATATTACAGGATGTAGCTGAGGCTAAGGACTGGACAAGATTCAGAGAAAGACTAACCTTGCTGTAGATAAAGAAAGTATCCAGTTACAATAGCTAATAGCAAAAAATTAAAAAAGATTTTGGGAGAATTATAAAATCATGCTTCAGGGTTCAAGACAATCTCTAAATAAGAGGATAATATAGGATGAGACCTTCATTGGGACAGATAACCTAACATCTCCTTACTGTGATGTTTTATTGCACCTTCCTTTGAAGCACCAGGCGCTAACCACTGTCTGAGACCGCGGTATTACAATAGCTTTAGCCCTGGTATTATAATAGAGCTTAGCCTAGGACTATGGCCAACTGTCTCCAAATACAGGTGGGAAACTCACACTTTCATTCTTCGGCAGGCATAAGTTAGAGTAAAAAAATAAATGCTAAAATCTAATAAGTAAACTGGTGTGATAAAAACACTAAATGGGAACAAGACTAGCCATTAAGTCAGGCCTGACAGAGAAAGTAGCAATGTTAACTTGTGGGAGACATCCAACAATCTATAAATTGTTAATAGGGAGACTGGAAAGCAAAATTGGTTTTATTAAGGTTATTATCCTCTTTCTAGAACCAAATGGAAGATTTTATCATGCCATTGAATTGGCAACTGTTTTTTGTGTCACCATCACAAAGGATCCATACACAGTAAGATATGGTTATATATATAAATGCATAGTTCATCAGCCATCTTCTATTGGCTAGGGCTTGGGGAAAGTGGGGAAAAATAGAGTTCCCATAGGATTTAGCTAAGAAAAGGAATAATATGTTGAAAACAATGTATTCAATCTAGTCCTATTGTATTACAAAGCCCATGACTAGCAATGTTTTTTAAAACTAGCTTTGCAACTTGTTTAACTAAAACATTTACCAGACTGAGTTCTTATTCATGCAATGAACTGAGTCACTGACTGTTTTAATAATGTTATTCATTCTCATAGAAGCCAGCAGCACACATACACACAAAAAAACAAAAGAAAAAAAAAGCAAAAGAAGTGTTCATATTTCATAGCAAAACTCCTCTCATAGAATTATATGTGTGAATGCAATGTCAATATGTGAATTTAGTTTAAAATAATTAGCTTAATCCAGTTTTGCAAATAAGTACTAATAAATACTTCCTATCAGAATAACAAGAACATATGAACTGAAGATATAATGAGAAGAGCACATGTACTGATTTAGAAGCATTTAGACACATCTTCAGTTGCTGAGAATTTTCAAGCTCCATTGACTTTAGAGCTATGAGGATTTACACCATCTAAAGAACTGTCCTTGTGTGTTTGAAACAGCACAGGTGTGCACATAAACAGTTCAGCATGCAGATAACGTAGTCCTGCCTTTAAACAAGTAGAAAAGTGGACAAGGTCTTTTTTTTTGTGGACTTTGGTGAAAGAGTCAAGGTCCACAGAACTCACCTTCACCTTTTGGTAAAAATTTCCAAAAATTCCTTAATAATTCAAATGTGGGGAGGTTATTTTGGAGTAAGGTCCTAGTGTAGGCCAGGCCTAAGTGATGCATCCACACTGCCATGCCCATTACTCACAAATAAGGGGCCATGGATTTGAACTCCGTAGTCCTGCTTTTCATGAGGAATAATGTTAATTCTGAACTTGTAAGTCCAAATATTGCTAGTGTGGATGCTCAGGTGACACTAATTCAACCTTATTGGCTTCTAGGAGGCCTCCCACAGCTCCTCCAGAGTGCATCCTGGGGCTCTAAGTCTGAGATAGCATGTCCACATTATTGGAGCCTTCCTCAGACTAATTTTGATGCTTTTATGTAGTGAGGACACACAAGTTTGAATGTATTAAATCAGGAATTCATAGGTCGAATTTAATAATTTTGAAATAATCTTCCTAGTGTAGACATGGCCTTAGGCACTTTGACGTCTAAGATCAGGTCTATACTAGAAAGATTTTCCAACAGGGCTACATCAGTTGTTAAGGGAGAGATTTCTTTTGCCAACATAACTAGGCTGGTAAAAGTTCTAGTGTAGATGATGTTATCAATACATGCTTATACCGATATAACACTATTTATAAATATATACAAATATAGTTCACCTATAGCTAGAGGATTAAACCAATAAACCTTCCTAGAGTAGACTGGGACTAACTCTCATTGAATGCCAGTGGGACGTAGTCACCTAAGTGCTTAAGTCTCTTTTGAAAATAGGAAAATTAAAGCTATTTATTCTTGATCAGCATCACACAATGTTTTTTGAATTTTGGAATGATTATAGTGATGCATTGGGTAAGAATGGAAATTTTGTCAGAAGAATGGTAGAAATGTTGTGATTAACCTATAAAATATGCACAGGCTTTTTGCATGCATTGCATGGCTAAGTACCTTTGCTTTATGAAAAAAATGAAATTTGATGTTGAATTTCTTGGGCAAGGAGATCTTTATGGAGAGTTTTGAACTACTCCTTCTCATCATGTGACCTTATTTTCTTTTTTGCCTTTTCCTCATGGATTGTGGGGGAGGAGGGGTAAATCAGTTGAGCAATTTCATTTTAGTTGTTGCATTCCAGCAGCTTGAATGATACTTTTTAAATAAAGAAAATGAACAGGGCTTGATTTTTTTTATGTTTTCTGTTTCGTTCATTTTGTTTTTATATTGGATATATTCAATGACCAATGTGTCATTTAAGCATTTTTATACTTTCTCATGAACCTTGCCTTATAATTATTTCAGGTAATGATTACACCTAAACACCCAGAATATCCAGTCTACTAATACTGTTTTGCACCATTCTGGGAGTTCACATTTGCTTTAATCTTGGCTTACTTCTTATATAGGGGAATCCTAAGGAAGTGCAAGGCATCAGTACAGAGGAGTTGGCCTACATACTTTATCAAACAAAACCAGAGATGCAGAGACAAAATTTCTTGATACCTTAAATGACTACTTCTTGGAGCAGCTGGTCAGGAACCCACAAGGGGAGAGGCAATTCTCAATTTAGTCCTTAGTGGCATGCAGGATCTGTTCCAAGAGGTAACTATAACAGGATTGCTTGGAAATAGTGACCATAATATAATAACATTTAACATTCCTGTTGTAGGAAGAACACCTCAGCAGCCCAACACTGTGGCATTTAATTTCAAAAAGGGGGACTATGCAAAAATGAAGAGGTTAGTTAAACAGAAATTAAAAGGTACAGTGACTAAAGTAAAATCCCTGCAAGCTGCATGGACACTTTTCAAAGATACCATACTGGAGGCTCAACTTAAATGTATAACCCAAATTAAAAAATATAGTAGAAGAACTAAAAAAGAGCCACGCTGGTTTAACAACCATGTAAAAGAAGCAATGAGAGATAAAAAGGCATCTTATAAAAAATGGAAGTCAAGTCCTAGTGAGGTAAATAGAAAGGAGCATAAACACTGCCAAATTAAGTGTAAACATGTAATAAGAAAAGCTAAAAAGGAGTTTGAAGAACAGCTAGCCAAAAACTCAAAAGGTAATAATAAAATGTTTTTTAAGTACCTCAGAAGCAGGAAGCCTGCTAAACAACCAGTGGGGCCCCTGGATAATCGAGATACAAAAGAAGCACTTAAAGATGATAAAGTCATTGCAGAGAAACTAAATGAATTCTTTGCTTCAGTCTTCACAGCTGAGGATGTTAGGGAGATTCCCAAACCTGACCCGTGCTTTGTAGGTGACAAATCTGAGGACTTGTCACAGATTGAAGTGTTTTTAGAGGAGGTTTTGGAATTGATTGATAAACTTAACAGTAACTAGTCACCGGGTCCGGATGGCATTCACTCAAGAGTTCTGAAAGAACTCAAATGTGAAATTGTGGAACTATTAACTATGGTTTGTAACCTATCCTTTAAATCAGCTTCTGTACCCAATGACTAGAAGATAGCTAATGTAACGCCAATATTTAAAAAGGGCTCTAGAGACGATTCTGGCAATTACAGACTGGTAAGTCTAATGTCAGTACCGGGGAAATTAGTTGAAACAATAGTAAAGAATAAAATTGTCAGACGCATAGAAGAACATAATTTATTGGGCAAAAGTCAACATGATTTCTGTAAAGGGAAATCATGTCTTACTAATCTATTAGAGTTCTTTGAAGGGGTCAACAAACATGTGGAGAAGGAGGATCCAGTAGATATAGTGTACTTAGATTTCCAGAAAGCCTTTGACAAGGTTCCTCACCAAAAGCTCTTATGTAAATTCAGATGTCATCGGATAAGAGGGAAGATCCTTTCATAGACTGAGAACTAGTTAAAAGACAGGAAACAAAGGGTAGGAATAAATGGTAAATTTTCAAAATGGCAAGGGATAACTAGGGGTGTTCCACAAGGGCCGGTGCTAGGACCAGTCCTATTCAACTTATTCATAAATGATCTGGAGAAGGGGTAAACAGTGAGGTGGCAAAGTTTGCAGATGACTCTAAACTGCTCAAGGTAGTTAAGACCAAATCAGACTGTGAAGGGCTTCGAAAAGATCTCACAAAACTAAGTGATTGGGCAACAAAATGGCAAATGAAATTTCACGTGGATAAATGCAAAGTAATGTACATTGGAATAAATAACCCCAACTATCCATATAATATGATGGGGGCTAATTTAGCTACAACTAATCAGGAAAAAGATCTTGGAGTCATCGTGGATAGTTCTCTGAAGACACCTAGGCAGCAGTCAAAAAAGCAAACAGGATGTTAGGAATCATTACAAAAGGGATAGAGAATAAGATGGAGAATATTTTATTGCCCTTATATAAATCCATTGTATGCCCATATATCCATATAAAATTGTCCTCTTATGAAAGTTAAAATCTAATCCTTGATAATTTGGCACTTAGACTAACTAATGTAGGCTAAGATGTTTGTCTGATTTTGAACTCACTTGAATCTTGAGAAAATCAGAGAGAGGCAGAAAAATCAACAGTTAAGCATTTCTCAGGATAACTAGGTCATCCATCTGGCACACAAGATGTTTTGAGGCATAGCAGATTCAAGAGCTCATTTTTAACATGCATTCCAAACAAATTCTTCCAGAAACGCTGGGCTACAGTAAGTCATGCAGAAATGAAATGATCCTTACTAGAAGGAAAAAGTTGGTTCATATCGGATCATATGGCAATTTTCCATCAAATAATTCCCTTTTAATATCTCTGGGGGAATCTTTGCTTATAGAGCTGGCCTGTTCTTGCTATCTTTTTTTATTTATGTCACAGGAAACAATAAACAAAGGAAATTTGTGTGTGATCTACGTACATTTGTTCACTGCATATATAAGGTTCATCTGTCATATCTAACTTTGAATACACTATCTAGCATTTCCCTTTAAGACTTAACACTGCAGAATTTTTTCCTTAAATTCTTTGGCCTCTAAATCACTGTACAAATTCAGTAGTTTGTCTTTAATATAATATTTCCTGAGCACACATGATAAGACTATTAAAACACGTGAATGGTGGTGTTTTCGTTTCCTTAAAATTGTTATTACAAATCAATATCCTGATGGCTTCTTCTCTTGCACATCTCAAAAAATCTGAGCTTCAATTTTTAATATGTATAAATTGGCATAATCCCATTGACCTACTGACTTCAACGGAGCAACACTATTTTTCTTTAAGTGATGGTCTACTTAAAAAGTCTTTCCCTTTACCTGTAATGGACAGGAGGAGTGCTGAACAGCACCTGGTGACTAAGAGGTTAAGCTCAGGTAGCAATCAATGGTTTTGACTGGAAGAAACAATTGAGATAGATCAGGAGTGGGCACAAGGGCCTCCACAGGCTGGCTCCAGCCTGCAAGCTGGTTGATCTGGCCTCTGGAGGCTCTGACACTTCCCTGCCCCCAGACCAATTAGGGAGCCTGGGGGTAGAGGGGGGAACACATGAAGTTTCCCCCACCTTGCCAGGCCCTGCCCAGCCCTGCCCATTCAAAAATTTCTGAAGTGGCCCCTGGCAAAAAATTATTGCCCAACCCTGAGACAGAGAGTTGAAATTTGAATTGGATATAGGTTTCTTGCCTGTTTTCTCTGTGTGGGAGAGAGAAGCCAGGAGTTGATAGAGAGAGAATGATTTAAACCCAGGCAGGACTACCATGTCGCCAAGGAATTCAGGGCATGGGAGAGGAATGAACAAAGAGAAAATTAGAAATAAGTAAAAGGGAAAAGGGAATCCAGTCATGTTCAGGGTAATTTTCTTCATTTTGTGGTTTGGTTTGATCTGCTCTGTGTGAATCTATTCCTCTCCTCCCCATTGACGACCTTACATTTGTGTCCAGAGACTTTTTTCTGTGTTTCTTTTTAATTTTTTTCCTTGGTGTTCTGTAACATCTAGCAACCAAGTATGCTGTATCGAGTTTATCTTTTGTTTGGTAATTAAAAATCACCTTTTTTTAAAGGTGATGACTTGATTCTTGTGTACTGGAAGGTCTGTCTTTATGTATCTGCATGCCTCTGACTGAGGGGTCAGTTACCAGAGACTGCAGCTTGTTTTTCTCTTCTTTTTTTCAAGCTCTTTTGAGGACAAAAGAGCTTGGGGTACCCCAGGGTTGATTTCAAGTGTTAACCCCTGATGGGATAAAAAGCACTTGATGGTGGCAGTGATTCCCCAAAATTGGTGGATTATGATTCTGGGGAGAAGTTTTGGTAACCAGTGCCTGTAGAGGCAAGGTTTTGAAGCTCTCTAGCAGGTTCTCATCTCCTGCAGCCAGAATGCCAGAGTGGGGAACAGCCCTGACACAACCCTACCTATTTCTTGACAGAATGCCACAGCCTACACAATAGTGTCATAATCTTTGTACCATTAACCACGTAATCCAGTTTGTTTGGTACACTGGAGAGTCTAAGGGCACTGTCTCTGACTGCATGCTAAGACAGGTAGAGTAATCCAGGAGTTCACATTTGTTACTAAGTTGGTAATTATAGAACATACCACTAGCTTGTGGTGTCTGCACTGTTTTCTGACAGTCTAGAGTGAGGTAGGCACTTACAGTTCTGAGCCGCTCTAGACAGCATTTCAAAGATATCATTCAAAAACTCAAAATTTGCTCAGCAATCATATTCTGGCAAAATGCAAGTAGCAGCATGATACGTGACGTTATAAATATAAGATGCTTTTGGATCATGACCAAAAGCATATTTTCCAGATAAATCTGTAAGGGTGCTAGCCCAGTTCCTTGGAGACAAAGAGCAAGCTGATGCTTCAGCCAGACGTAAACAAAGCAGCTGGACCATTACCTGCTAAGTGCTTGTTCTTTAGCAGGAAAGTAGGCAAGGGCAAAAAAATCTACATCTTAGAAAATAAACAGCATGGGATTCTCTGCTGCATAGATTACCTTTCACCTTACTCCCAGTTGGAAATGCTTCTCAAAGAGGAGACAAAACTATAAAAATGGGGGACAGGCTCCCCAAGTAACCCCCCAATTGATTTTTCTGCACCATAACAAAGAAAGCAGCCATTAGGGGATCCTGACCTGAGAAGTCTAATCCATTAAATGGCTGAAAGCATGCGGTGACAAAATTTGCTTTGAATGTAGCATAGTTTCTTAGGTTAAGCACCAGATGCATTTTATTTTTCATTTGTAACCATTTCTGACTTTTATGTCTCATTATGTATACTCACTCAAAATCTCTCTTTGTTTTTAATCTAATCCAATGTGTTTGAAGTATCTGCAGAAACTCCAGTTGGGGTTGCAAGTTATGCACATAGTTTTATTAAAGCAATACTAGACTTCATATAACTTTTATTGTTCAGAAGTGGACTATTCAGTACAGGACATACATTTCTGGAGGGAAAATTTAGGACTGAGAGTGTGTTTGGTTCACCCTGAAATATTCCTGAGGCTAATAAGTGTCAAGGTGGCTGGCTGGCACACATACAGACATACCTGGGAGTGACTTGCTTGCTGGAGGCTGTTTTGTGAGCAGTCCTAACTGGAGGCTACAGCAACAAAGCATCCAAAGGGTACCCCACCTGGGAGGACAGGGAAGACACAGCTACTTATTAGTCTGAACTGTACCCTAGGTATGTCACTCTTTTTTCTTTTGGTGATAATTTGCTTTTCTTTACCTTTTGCTTTCTAGGACACTCCCTGAACATTAAGCAACAAAAATGACTTCAACATTAATGAGAACAGCTACTGTACTAATTTTCCTTTTGTTGCAAAATGGGCATCTACATCCAGCCTCCTCTGAATGAAGGAGCAAAACGAATAGGAGCCTCAAAGGCTACCAGTAGCAGTGCATCACCTTTTAGTTCATAAAAAGGTGCACTTCCCTCTCAGAAGACAGGATAGATGTGATGACTCTGTGTTTGAACTGAGGAGAGTTCAAAACTTCAGCTGTGTTTCAACCACTAAGCCATTGGGCCAGCTCTGACACAGCTCTGATGACAGTTTTGTGGGGATACTAAGAACCAGTCAAAGCAATGGCTACATTGGTATGGCTGTGCATGGGTTAATACTTCAGATTTGCTGCATATAGACTAAGACTTCCACCGATGCTGAGGGGTATTTGGAAGAACAAATAAATATACACTGAGAATTTCCTTTTTGATAACGTTTTCATGGTTTAAGGTGTTTTTTATGCTTTTTTCATTTATCACATTTTTACACTACTTGCCTGGCAAGATCTGAGATGCTGCTTCAGTCATATTTCTCAGCCAAGTGAAGATGTGTAGTAATCCCCAACTCGTGACATTTCCCTACAACAACCACTAAAATTGCCCTTCTCAAATGATATTTTAAGATGTAAAGATGGAAGACAATTTTCCATAGCCAGTAGGATAATCCTACCTATATATAATGCAGTGCTTTTGAAATCAATCACACAGTATGCTGTTGGACAGTATCTAGAAATTAATTATTGTCTAGTTTAGAGGAAAGTGAGAAACAAGGGAAACATGCTCTTACTTTAATAATTACATCTTCAGTTTGCTATCCGGAATATAATTAAGCAAGGGGCCATTAGGTCATGGAGCTCAGTTAGTAATTGCTGGTTGGTTGGCTGATTGCCTCAAGTTAACAATGGAACTGATATACTCAAATTGTAGTTATTACTGGGAAATATATGGAAATGATCAATGTTTGCTATTCTGAAAATATCCCAACACTTTGCTCATTGTGTTTAAAATAAGTCAGCTGTATTCTTCAAAAGGAGCCAGAGGTCGGCAGCAGTGAAGACAATTAAATAAGTGCTTATGGTAATAATTACTTCTGCTGCAGCCTTCATAGATTATTAATTTTAAAAATACCATTGCTTTTTAATAAGGAGGGAGGTTTATCATGGGTAGATTAACTGGTTGGTTTATTAATCTCTCGAAACAGTTCCATAAATACAATGCCTGGATGAAATTCTAGCCACAGTTTAATTGGTTTTAGTTCATGCATCATATGCACATATTTGGTGGGGTTTGTTTTATTTTGATTAGTTTTGTGTTTTACATGAAATGACTAAACAAAATTCAGAGAGCCTGATTCTGTAACCTTTACTCACTGAGTTGCACTTACACAAGCAGTTACTCTTAATTCATTGGGACTACTCTCTCTCTCTCTCTCTCTCTCTCTCTGAATGTGCTATACATATACATTGCTAAACTCTAGATAAAAATGCTAGAATCACTTGGCTCTTACTTGCCCTTTTTCTCTGAACCAAAATCAAAAGTGCATGCAACCATACACATGTTGATTGATGCTATATTTTCCAGATGGGGGCTCATATTTCATTAATGTAATTCAAAGCATTTAGGTACCTTTGATCAATTTGTTATACTATGTGGAACAGAGACTGTTGAACTCAAGTTAATTTAAGTAAATTGTAACCAACTTAATTTACACTTTCCTTTTGAATATCCTATTTATACCTGCTACCATTGGACTAGACCAGAGCAACTCAGATTTATTTTATTGCATATCAACTTACATAACTAGAGATAACTTTTAGACAGAAATGGCATCTGAACGACCAGATCTACGTGGAAGTTAGAATTCACATCTGGATCCAGATTTCATGACTAGCCATATTCTGTATGATTAACCAAACACAAATTGTAGATTTGAACCCCATCACTATTTTTTGCTAGCCAGTAAATGGTGTTATTTCAGAAAATGTTGCTACCTCTATTTAACTGATTGTATAGTTGCTAGGTCTGGGAGAAATGCTTATTATCAGCTGTGGTACAATTCTTTCTAGAAGCCAAACATATAATCAGTAAACGGTTTCCTGATATAGTTCTTCTCTGACTGAGTTATTTTTTCTAAATATAAAATATAGCTGTTGTCTTAACTGATTGTATAGTTGCTAGGTCTGGGAGAAATGCTTATTATCAGCTGTGGTACAATTCTTTCTAGAAGCCAAACATATAATCAGTAAACGGTTTCCTGATATAGTTCTTCTCTGACTGAGTTATTTTTTCTAAATATAAAATATAGCTGTTGTCTATAATTTGTAATCACACGAGCAAATAAAAATATTACATGGTACCCAAACATTACAATCCATAATGTGTGAGTATAGTCCTTACTTTAGCCTATTTTCAATGGTAACACTTCTAACAGTAGATTTGGGTCTGGTTTAGGGTAAGCCTTTGTAAAGAGTTAGCTTAGATATTTATGAAGCAATAGGGAATTTTGGCTCTAATGTAGTCTGTCCAAAAGTATATCCATATTTTCAATCTTGAGTCTTCAGATAGGGGCTTTGGCCAATACTTGGATTGGGCCTTTTAAAGAGCCAATCCAATTATTCATAATAAAGAATTATCTGACAAATGTAACCCTTTTTTCTTTGTGACTTACGCATACACAGGGTCGTGAATTTAATGAATGTGTTTGTAATTCACAAATATTCAGTTTGAATACATTTTAACATGGGAAAACTGATTGCTATAAGTGCTCAATCATTATTTGCATTGTATAACTGGCTATTTTAGTCACAAAGTATTGTTTCCTTTTCCCTGATGGGATGAATTAAACTATAATGTAGAATTCCTTTCTGCAAATCATCCTACCTTTGTAATCATTTAAATCAACTGAGAGATCATAAAGAATTTTTCAAACAGCCCATGATAACACTTCCAACATGAAAAGCCAGATAAATTAAAGTTCCATTCACAATAATTTTGTTTCCTACAAACATATTGACAAATAACATTGGATCCTTTAAAGGAGCACTACTAAAGGATTCAAAAGCAATGTTCCTCTAATCTTTCCCAGCCATTTGTGGATTATTTCCATCTATGTGTGGAACAAATTTCTCTGTGCATCAAAGGATGTGCAAATGTGCAGCACCAGTACAAACAAAACCTGGCTGTGGGCACTCTCATAATCAGCTGGGCAGCATTTGAATTTCTCATGAGCATCTGTACAAGCTCACAGCTTACAGGGTACACTGAACAAAAGTATTAGGCAAAAAAATACGTGGTGGTTATTCAATGGAAGTTTGTGGATACTTCTTTATAGAATTTATTCCTCTCTAGTTTCAGGTCTGGCTATTTTAAGTCCCTTTTTTTTTTTTTTTTTTTGGACCATAGAGTGAAAGTACAGAATTTATAACTGTTGTAATGAAAATGTATATTCCTGTTCAACTTGAGTTTCTACAAAGCAGTTATTTATAGGGGAAAAAAGGGAGCATGGAAAAATAGCCTGTGCTACATTAAGCTCTTCGTGATTTTAAGAATCATATATAAGAAATAATTAATGAAAATTGGATTTTGTATCCAAATTCCCCAATAATGTTCATATGTTTATGGTGGTGGAGAGAAATAAATAGAAGGCATACTTG
Organism: Pelodiscus sinensis; assembly: GCF_052426305.1. Taxonomy (NCBI): domain Eukaryota; kingdom Metazoa; phylum Chordata; order Testudines; family Trionychidae; genus Pelodiscus; species Pelodiscus sinensis. The sequence continues at coordinate 97,597,678 of NC_143055.1, forward strand.
AAGGGTGCAGGGAAAATCATTCTTGCTTAATATTTTGGGGAAACAGTCTAAGAACAGGTCATCCATGGGAAGATAGGAATCCTGCTGCCAAGGTGAGGCAGACATAGGGTAATCTGCTTTGAAAGTGTACATTGTACCCTAATTATCCAATACGTTCATTTTTCCAAAATTGCAAATACTTTTGAAGATATTAGTGCTGCCAATTGAAAAGCATTTGTCCTCCTTATGTGGTGTGAATAATAATAACAATAAGTCACACGGGCTGTGAATTACTAAGCTGTTGGTGCATGCTTCTGGTGCATTGCAAAACTCCTGCATGAATATAAAGTGCCTGCTGTGACCACAGAAGAGCTAGTAAAATATAGTGAAATGACTTTTCATTAAAATGTATGTTCTCAAGTCCATGAATCTGAAAGTTTTGTATATTTTGTAACATTGCTTCAAACTATCTCTAAAATGGTTTAGGAATTAAGATTAGTCCAAACATTTTAATTTTGCATATTATCGTCTGTTGTAACTGGTCAGATGGCACTGGAATTGATTGGCCGAGTCTACTGCAAATAGTCAAGGTGGAGAGATCACTATGACTTGTTTGCTCAGGAAAATCAGATATATTTTTTCAAAGACAGTGAAGGTGGGGGATACTGGCAATTGGGATTTATAGTGAGGCCTGGCATCTTTCTGACCACACCTAAAGGGGATTGTGCATTATCCACCAAAATGTTGTATAGAGGGTGGCAGGTTATCAGTCCTACCCTGTAAGAAGACAATATAAAATAGAGCTGTTAGATGATGACAGGGAAATTGTGTAGCAGAGAGAGATTTTTTTTAGGTTCCTCCATCACTAGCTTTATCATTTGGGTATGGTAAGAGTAGTTTACTTATCCCTTAAGAATTATACAAATCTGGTTTAAGTTAGAACACCCCTTAGATTGCTTTAATTTCATTCAGGGCTGGGGCCAGCATAGACTGATCCAAAGAATAAGGGAGCCATAACCAGCTCTCATAGACCTTAGACCACAATTATCTAGCACTGAGTATATTTCAGGGAAGGAGAGAACCTGGCCTCTCCTACATAGGAGTAAGGCCTCAGGTGTTAGACTGTATTTTGGGGGAGCTGAGAGCAATATGCTCCTTTGATGATGAGACACCATAACAGCAGTATAAAAATGAATGTTATGGCTTCAACCTCTCATTTTTAGCTCGCAAAAAAAAAATCAAATTCACATTATCTTGATTGAGAGACTCAAAGAGGAAGCAAATCCTCATGTAGTAGAAATCAAGAGTCTGAAGTATGGAGCCTGGTACAAGGCTTAAGGCCTGAACTAAAGTGATTTAAACGCCGGCTGGAGGCGAGTGAGGAGGGAGGAGTGCCGAAGGCATCCTCCCCCATGAGAGGACAACAGATGGGCCCAAAGCCGAGACGGTAAGCCCCAACTTAGCGGGCCAAACCCAGGTGGGGAGTGGAAGCAGCCCAGGGCTGGCAAAGGGAGCCTGCGGGCTGGCGCATTAAGGCAGACGCCCCGCCAGCCGGACCGGACAACCTTGACGTCCAAGTTCTTAGGGCCCTGGGCTGCGGTCCGTGAGAGGGGGTGGGCCCGGAACCCTCTCTCCGCATTGCAGGAGGCGAACCGACCTCCGAGGCGAGAGAGGCAGGTCAGCCGAAAGTACAATTGACTAGGACGCCGGGAGGCGATCTACGGGGTGACGGGAGCACAGGATTAAGGCTGAGAGGTGGGAAGGGTGAAAATGCCCACAGACAAGGACGTTTAAAGAACTAAATATTTATGTAAACATGTTCCAAATGGGCAGTACCAGAGCACCCCCATACAAAAATTTGGGATGTAAACAGTACTCCATGGAGATTATAAAGGGGCACACTGACCACTCCTGAAGATAAGGTCAGGATGACAGGATAATGGACAGAGGTATTTTGATTGAAACAACAGGTACAAGACACCAGGGGGTAACCACATCAAAAGGGCCAATATATAATTTGTATGTATAAGTGTATAAAAGAGGAATCACAAAAGGGATGAGTTTGTCCCTCCAAGACAGGAGTGAAGAGTCCTGCAGCTCACTGAGATAATTCTGTTGTCACAGGCATACATAGATTAATGGCTCTGTAGAATTTGCTAGCTGTTTTGTCGGCAATAAACCTGGCTGAGTGCCTTCATTACTGAAAGCACTGAACTGTAGTCGTCTTGGGCAGTTCGATCGAGATGTGCTATGTCAGCTATCTGCACAGAGCTCCTGCACCCCACATAGCAGAAACATACATGCAGCCAGCAACTGACAGCACTTGTGACCCCAGCTGCTGATCTGAAAATAGGCAAGCTGTCCTCTGTAGGAATCACAAGCTAACATAACAGAAAATTACAAGGTAGGGTAACCCCTTATCCTATCCCTTAAAATCCCTATAGAGTTTGATGAGGTATGAGCACACTGGATCAGCAGCAAAGGCAGTCCATGTAAATTAAAAAGAGAAAGTGGAGAAGAAACATGGAGCCCACTTGACAAAGTGTGTGTGGCGGGGGAAGGTGGGAAGTGAAGAGGAATTCTCATATGTGAAATCACAAGAAGTGTAACAGGAAGAGACCACTTGTAAAGTGTGGCAGAGTAAGTGCCAGTATATTGTTAGTTTGATGAACTCCCAAGACTAGATTAAGAACATAAGAACAGCCATACTGAGTCAGACCAAAGGTCTATCTAGCCCAGTATCCTGTCTGCCGACAGTAGCCAATACCAGATGCCCCAGAGAGAGGGATCACAACAGGTAATCCTCACATGATCCCTCCCCGTCTCACACCTCCAGAGAAACAGAGGCTAGGGATACCATGCTTACCAATCTTGGCTAATAGCCATTGATGGATCTAACCTCCAAGAATCTATCTAGCTCTTTTTTGAACCCTGTTAAAGTCCTAGACTTCACCACATCCTCAGGAAAGGAGTTCCACAGGTTGACTATGTGCTGCATAAAGAAAAACTTCCTGTTTGTTTGTTTTAAACCTGCTGCCTATCAATTTCATTTAGGGTATGTCTAGACTGCATCTCTCTATCAGCAGAGGGATTCAGATTAGGCAGGTCGACATTGCAAATGAGGCAGGGATTTAAATATCCCGTGCCTAATTTGTATAAAAATGGCCACTGCGTTTTGCTGACTCAGCACTTTCAGAACTCTTGAGTGAATGCCATCTGGTCCCGGTGATTTGTTACTGTTAAGTTTATCAATTTGTTCCAAAACCTACTCTAATGACATCTCAATTTGGGACAATTCCTCAGATTTGTCACCTAAATAGAATGGCCCAGGTTTGGGTATCTCCCCAATATCCTCAGCCATGAAGACTGAAGCGAAGAATTCATTTAGCTTCTCCTCTATGACTTTATCACCTCTGAGTGCTTCTTTAGCATCTCAATCATCCAAGCCCTGCCTCCCTCTGGTTGTTTAGCCAACTTCCTACTTCTGATGTACTTAAAAAACATTTTACTATTACTTTTTAATTTTTTTTGCTCGCTGTTCTTCAGACTCTGTTTTGGCTTTTCTTACTATATTTTTACACTTAATTTGACAAAGTTTATGGTCCTTTCAATTTTCCTTACTAGGATTTGACTTCCACTTTTTAAAAGATTTATTTTTATTTGTTACTGCTTCTTTTACCTGGTTGATAAGCTACGGTGGCACTTTTTTGGTTCTCTTACTGTGTTTTTTTAATTTGGAGTATACATTTAAGTTGGGCCTCTATTACAGTGTCTTTGAAAAGTTTCCATGCAGCTTGCAGAGATCTTACTTTTGTCACTGTACCTTTTAATTTCTGTTTAACTAACTTCCTAATTTTTGTGTAGTTCCCCTTTCTGAAATTAAATGCCATAATATTGGGCTTCTGTGGTGTTTTTCCCACCACAGGGATGTTAAATTTTATTATATTATGATCACTATTTCCAAGCAGTCCAGTTACAGTTACCTCTTGAACCAGATCCTGCGCTCCACTTAGGACTAAATCAAGAATAGCCTCTCTCCTTGTGGCTTCCACGACCAGCTGTTCCAAGAAGCAGTCCTTTAAGGTATCAAGAAATTTTATCTCTGCATCACGTCCTGAGGTGAGGTGTACCCAATCAATATAAGGATAGTTGAAATCCCCCACTATTATCAAGTTTTTTAATTTGATAGCCTCTCTAAACTCCCTTAGCATTTCATAGTCATAAATTAATTAATATCATTATTTTGTACAGGCAATTGCAAATGGTTTTGTTTTATAATAATTATATGTTTTTATTAACTGAATACCAAATACCATTACTAAATTTGAATGGATCATGGTAAAAAGTGCAACAAAATGTGATACTTTAGTTAAAAGGAATAAAATTTGCCTCCTAAATAAGTTAGTTATGACTGTTAAAGGTGCATATATTTTGATCCTTAAGTACTTTTTACAATGTGAAAAGGGGATGATAAGCTAGTAGAATAGAAAAATCTGATAGGGATCTAGCTATCTTGGTCAGAGATGGCTGATAACTCATGCTTCACACGACTCTTGGTAATGTATTAATAATTTTAGTACAATTAATAACTATTGCAATAAATTATGTGAGACTAATTGACAATGAATTCTACTGCTTATAGGCCAGTGCTACAAAATTAAGTCCAAAGACATTTGTGTAAGAACAAGCATTTTCCTCAGTGTCATCTTCCATTTTTTTCTCCCTTCTTGGAGCTATGCAATGTACTATGTGCTGATTGTCTGCTTAGCTGCCAAGTGCCACTGCTAGCCATATTTCTCCATTGCTGGATATCATTATTATGTAAAACAGTTTGGGCCCCTTTGGCACTGGAATCAGCATAATGGAAAATAATGTGGCATGCCCCAGTTAAGCACTTGTAAAATCACCTGCCAAAATCATGTGGTGTTACACAATTACTTAACCAATAAATTAAAGGAATAAGAGAGAAATACAAAGGCAGAATAAAAACTATGCAGAATATATCAGGTTTTTTTTCTTTAATATTAACATTTTTTCAGGAACATTATCGAGTCATTTCAGCTCAAACTGTCCGTGTGTGTGCATGTGTGTGTTTAAAATCAGAAAAAAATGTTAAATCTAATGATTTCAAACAGGTTTTATTGGACTTTGTGCCCTCCTGTATTTCCAGATCATTTATAGCCACAGTGTGCTAAGGTATGAGGACCAGAAAGAAACAGTGTAGTCAGTTTTTATTTTTCTATGTGAGTAAAATGTAAATTTAGGCTTTAATCCTGTAACTGGCTCCAAATGGGCAGCCCCAGGGGTCATAGTATTAATAATGAATAATTTCTAAATTGTTTTACTTTTATAGTTGCCTCAGAATGCATGCAATTTTTCACAGAACAATGAGCTTTGAGGTACATTGTAGCTGTTATACATACTTTTTTATGTTCTCAGCCGTGGTAAGATTGCACGATATGCGTTGCTCTTACAATATGTATTGCATGAGGAACAGCTATAGAAATATTTAATTTCATAATCATAGAGCATAAATCCAGAGGGGAACACCAGATCATCTAGTCTGACCCCTGAACATCAAAGGCCACCAACACCACTCATCATCTGCACAAAGAACCAAAATTAGACCTATTATGTGACAGAGGCAGAAAATAGAATGAACCAAGGTATACTAATGCCCAAGAACCCTACAATGGCAGGGATCTGCTTTGAGATACATTCAGATAAGCACAGCAAGTGACTTGCATTCAATTTTGAAGCAAAAAATGAAAACCCCTCAAGATCACTGGCGATCTGACCTAGAGGAAACTCCTTCCCGAGCCCCTCCAAATGGCAATCAGTTAAACCTGAATCTGTAAGCAAGAAGCAGCCCGCTAAGTATCTGAGAGAGCTATGATAGGGGATAGGACACAGACATTCTATCTGTGATGCTGCAGAGGAAGGAGGAATGGGAGAAGGGGCGGAATGAAATTTAGAAAAGTAAGACATAAACTGCTGAACTCTGCATCCCACCAACACAAGCAACCTGCTCCTACAATTCCCCCCATTAATAGTCCACTGCTCTCTCAAAACTAAGTTGTTTCCCCCTACAACTCCTAATGAGAGACTGTTCCAAAACCTGCGTCCTCTGAGGGTCAGAAACCACCTTCTAACTTCCAGACTGGATATGCTGGTGGCTGGCTTATACTGGTGTGTTCTCATGCCAACACCGTCCTTTAACTTAACATCAACCTTTCCTGGTGATTACTTTCCCTTGACCCCATCCCACAGTATATTTATAGAAAACAATCACATCTTCTCAGGTGTCTTTTTGATAGACTAATTCCAGTTCAGCTCTTTTAATCTCTTCTCTTAAGGTAGGCCTGTCTTTTCCTGATAATTCAGGTAGCTGTTTTCTGCACCTGTTCCAGTTTGAATCAATATTTCTCAAACATAGGTGACCAGAATTGTGCATGGTATTCCAAATGAGATCTTACTAGAGTCTTGTACAATGGCATTAATACATCTGTATCTGTTTTGGAAATACCTCACCTACATCTTACATTTTCACCTCTTTTTCACAGCTGCATTCCATTGATGGTTTATAGTCCTCATGTGACAGGCCGACACACTCAGGTCTCTCTCCTCTGCTGTCATTTCCAACTGATAAGTCCCCATCCACACCCCACTTATATCAGAAAATATTAGTCCCAAATATATGACTGTACATTTGTATTATTAAATTCTACCCCATTTCTGTTACTTGAGTCTTCAAGGTCATCTGGATCTTTCTGTATAATAGTCCAATCCACCTTTGCATTGAAAATGCCACCCAACTTTATATTGTAATGAAATGTCACGAACACATTCCAACTTTTTTGTGCCAAGCTCATTATAAAAATATTGAATAAGATCAGTTCTTGAGGCACTCCATTAGTAACCTCCGTCCAGTTCAATAATTCACCTTTCAGCACAACCCATTGTTTTCTCCTCTTTAGCTAATTCCCTAGCTGCCATACAATTTGTTTGTAAATCCTCATTGTTTCTAATGTACACAATAATTTTCCATGTGGTATTTCAAATGCTTTACTGAAGTTCAAGTACATTAAATCTAGTGCACTTCCCTTATCTATGAAATCAGCTACTTTCTCAAAGAGGGAAATTATGTTCATTTATCATGATCTACTGTTGGTAAACACCTGTTCCATTATATCCCCTTTTCCATTTACCTCCATGAATTTAGTTGTTCTTTCCTTCTCAGTTTGTCCCAAATTCTTGCATGCTATTAATTTTTAAACAGGCCTGCAACTGCCCAGATTACTTTTTTCATTTTCTTGTATATAGTTATGACTTTAGCTCTTCTCCAGTTACTATTCTCAAAATGTATTCAAATCCCTGCTGCAGGATTGGTAACCCCACGTGCGAGTTCTTTCAGTATTTTGGGATAGAAATTATCTCCCCTCTTTCCAATTTTGCATGCATTAAACTGAGTTTTTCTGCCACCATTTTTATAGTCATTTCCATCAGCAGCCAAGCCTTCATGTTTATGTTCCCTATTATCCTTACTGAAAACAGAAGCAAAGTATGTATTTAGTTTTTGAGTCTGGACTATATTTAATCTCTTCCCCATCCACAATGGAGAGTGACCCAAATCTCAACCTTTCTTATTCACTTTTTGTTTTTTAAATAAATCACATTATTATTTATTTTGATTTCCTTGGTTAGAAACTAATTCAGATAGACTTGTAGCAATTTCCATTTTGCACCTACTTTTTTTAACCTTCAAGAGGTAGCTTTTTGGGCTCTTTCACTAGAAATCCCTTTTTTCAATTTCCTATAGGCTCTTTCTAACTCACAATAACTGTTTCAACATGATCATTTATCTAGCTGGGTCTGGATCTTTCCCCTTAAAGATTATGCCCCCCTGTTCAAGAAATAAGATAGCTTTTTTATGGTGGAGAAATTCCAAACTTCTGCCACATTTCAGTCCTTGAGCTTTTCCGTCCAGTAGAATTCTTTAGCTAATTCTCTTAATTTCTCAGTTTCCCCTCTTGAAATCAACCTGGTTTTGATTGTGTCAATTGAATGTAAACTATATAAACTTGTGATCACTCAGTAGGTTATTTCTAATGACCAGTACTTTAATAATGTCTTCATTATTTATCAAAACCAAGTCCAAAATTGCATTGCCTGTCGTTTCAGTGATGATTTAATGAAGAAAACAATACCCTGTCACATTCAGGAATAAAAGGGTCCTATTAGTAGCACTTACTCATCACTCTGTATATGGGAAGTTGAAGTATCCCCTTATGGCTCAATTCCAGTATTATTTCTCTATATGTCTATCCATATTGGAATCTATAGATCTATCTATACCAAATCCCAAGCACTATCCTGAGAGAACCATTCTTCCCCAAGGTGATTTTAACCTAACTCAGCTAGATTGGTTTTGTCTGTATATCATTTATTTCAGTACAAATTACTACTTCCTTGATATACAACCCTATCCCAACATTTTTACCTTTATTTCTCTCTCATCTAATAGCACATACCCTTCAATATATGTATTCCAGTCACAAGTGCTATTCCAAAAGCCCCAACATATACATTTTGATGTGTACCAGCAGTTCCAGTTCCTCCATTTCATTGCCCAGACTACTTGCATTTCTGGGCATGAATTTCAGTTATTTCTTGCAGACCTCAACTAGTTTTCCAGCTGGTTCAGTTATATTCCTTTCACTAACTGAAACACCTTTCTGACTACTTCTGCAATCAGCATTTGCATTTTCTTTCTCCTTGTTGCCCACATTCTTACCATCTTCTGATATTTCTTTTACCCCTTACTATTTGTACATTTAGCTGATTTTCCTCCTCCTTGTATACCGATGCTGTGCATGGAGCTTTCACAAGTCTCTCCCCTCATCTATAGTTTAAAGCTCTTATCTGTCTGGTCAACCTTGATCCCAAAGGCTAATACTTCAGGTACTCAAGTGGAGTTCATCAGTCAAGAAGAGTCTTCTTTCTTTCTTCCTCATTGCACCAATCCTTGAGCCATCCGGCCACTTACGTGACAAATAACATATAACTATAGGCTGATGTGAATAGTTCAAACCATCTGCAACCTGAAGCATGTTTCCACAAATCAGTAAGCAAATCTGAATAAAAAACAAAGCTGTGAAAATCAAGAGGTGTATCTGAAGTTAATTTGTAGTAACAAAGGCAAAAACTCCAACAAATGAATTATCTTTGTAAATAGTCTGTTCTCTAATATCCATGTCAAAATATTAGAAAAACAAATAGAATGGTTCTAGGTTTTGAATGGATAAAAAAACCTGTTCAAAAACTGTACTTCAAACTTGTTTACCTTTAAATGGTATTACTTTATAAATGTTTTCTTCATTCATGATAAAGTGCACCTTCCCCTTTGAATAGAGTGAAGGGTGCAACGCAACTGAGCTGGTAGTCTTGTGTTCTCAGAAACAAAGATAAATACAGTGGGTATATACCAGAATACAGGTGGCAGGGAAAAGAAACAGAAGAAGGGACTAGAGGAAGCACTATACCCGATATAGATATATGCTACAAAAATATAATATACAGGCAGTCCCCGGGTTACGTACAAGATAGGGACTGTAGGTTTGTTCTTAAGTTGAATTTGTACGTAAGTCGGAACTGGTGTCCAGATTCAGCCACTGCTGAAACTGACCAGCGGCTGACTACAGGAAGCCTGAGGCAGAGTTTCTCTGCCCCAGGCTTCCTGGAATCAGCTGCTGATCAGTTTCAACAGCAGCTGAATCTGAGCAGCTGGGGCACTCCTGGGTAGGTCCCCGCAGCGCCACACCTCGGTGCTTCGGGGACCAACCCGGCAGCACCCCAGCTGCTCTGCCCCAGGCGTCCTGATTCAGCCGCTGCTGAAACTGACCAGCAGCGCCCCAGCTGCTCTACCACAGGCGTCCGCGAAAAAAGCCTGGTCTGCTGGAAGGGGGGCGCACTAGCTGCACCCCACCACCCCCAGCAGACCAGGGAGACGCGGGCGGCGGGACCGAGACCCGCCGAGACCCGCCGCTGTCCCGCCGCTGGGGTCCTCCGCGGCTTTGCTCCACGTCTCCCTGGTCTGCTGCGGGGCAAAGCCGCGGAGGACCTGGGCGGCGGGATCGCCCAGACGCGCCGCGGGCCCGCTGCCCGGGTCCTCCGCGGCTTTGCTCCGCATCTCCCTGGTCTGCTGGGGGGAAGAGGGGGCAGCAGACCAGGGTGACGCGGAGCAGCTTTTCTCATCCCGGAGGACACGGGCGGCGAGACTGCGGCACTTCTGGGCGGTCCCCACCGCCCGCGTCCTCCATGGCGAGAAAAGCCCCATTCGTAAGTACGGATCCGACATAAGTCGGATCCGCGTAACCCGGGAACTGCCTGTAGATCTATTTAAGATATAGATCACTACACGTAAACTATTAGCAAACAGATTAATAAAGTGGGCACACTCAGATTTTAATAATTGAGACATAGAATATGTAGACCTGAAGAAAATGTTGTAAGTATCTTGTTCATTCTGTTTAAATAAGACAGAAAAAATTAAGTTGCCTTTCAAAGTTAGGAGGGCTCCATTGTTAGGAGTTAGTTTTAAAGATCTATAGTTTTACTAGATTAGCTTCATTTGAATAACAAATACTACTTGATGTGTTGGAAAGCTGCTGAACTTCTACACAGAAATATTAGACCTTAGTAGAATCATAAATGTGATGTTTTCATCAGCAGAAAAAAAAAATACTAAGAAGTGTATACAGTAAAACTGCCTCACAATGATAAGTTCGTATTCAAATCAAAAGCATGTTAAAACTAATCAAAACCTGAAGAATGATCAGATCAAAGAAAAGTTATCTCTTAATATTTCTCACAACACACCTAACAACCATCAGAAAGTAACCAATAACCAAGGAAAACATAAAACAATAAATGTCTGGTGTAAAGAAATCTGGAAGTTCAGACTTAATGCTAAAATGCTGTCCCTAATTCAGTCCATTGTGTTTATATTTTACAATTTATATTGTACATTATCTTCCATTGTCTTGGACATCCCCAATAGTAGATGCAATACTGTATAGTAATTGAAAGGCAGAATGAGAGCATTTCTCTTGCTCAACTCAATGAGTTATTGTCAGTTTAAGGTGGATACTTAAAAATGTTAGAGAAGTTTTAGTATGAATTTCCTTCTTTTTCTTCCTGAATTTGTAGTACAAAGCTAAAATCTTCCTAGGAAATACCTGCGGATATGCAGAGAGCTTTTTCCAGTAAAGTAATATCTTATATTTTAGAAAGTCGTTCACCTGAAGAGATATCAAACTGCTTCAGTGATAAGGGCCAGATGCCCCACTCTTATCTATATGGGAGATTAAGCTTATACTGAACTCTTTAACAGGTTTGGGAAATATACTTAAAGTGTCACAGCTAAATACAAGGTGAAACAGATTGTTTAGCATAAGTAATTAACATACTTCACATACTACAGAAAGGAGAGAGTCTGAGATAAACACTTTAACGTACCTATTGCTGCTTTTTTTCTGGGACACTTCACCTGAGCTCATCATCAAATGAGCCAGCCAAATATCCCAAGAGAACCTGTTTCAATAAAGAAATAAAATCCCCTCTAAACATGTAGTTGTCTCCTACTGCCCATACTGGAACTCATATAGAGTATCATCAAGCAGTTACAACCCATAAAACCCATCCTTATAGAAATTTTCAGGACCCCTTCTTCTGGCCTTCAAACAACCCTCTGCCCAAGTTCACCATCAGAAGCAAGCTGCCCAGAGACCAGGATACACTAACTCAAAGCTGCACTAGAACCAAGGTCTATGGGTCCAACACATGCCTATTGCTAAACCTAATAATAACCATGTGGCTGTGATGAGATAATCACTATACTTTTGAATGAACTCGCACTCAAAAAGAAAAGGTAAAACCAGCATATCACCTATGTGTGAATATTTTTTACAAAGCCTCTCCAATCCACTGTTCCTCAAAGTGGTCTGGCCTTGCTGATATGTTTACTTACAGATGCCCCGGCCACTGACCTTTGCAGCTCCTATTGGCTCCATTTCACCGTTTGAAGCCAAGGGAAGCCACAGGAAGCTGCAGCCCAGCCCACGCCAGTTCCCGAAGCTCCGTGGCTGCAAACGGCAAAACAGAGAGAGGTTCCATGGCCATGGCACTGGTAAGAAAACAAACAGGCGTGGTCAGTTAACAGGTTCCGCAGACCACTTTGAGAAACACTGCTCTAAACTGACCTCTCAGTCCTCGTCTTCAAAAGAACCCTGCAAAATAACTTCAAAAGATAAGCCTGGGAGCTTAAATTCATAACTTTGCTACATACTAAAAATCATGGACTGAATAGAGATACTGGATTTATGGCATATTACAACAATATATAACCCACATAAACTGTTCTTCCCCTTAGTTTTCTCCACCTTTTCCCCTCTATGACTGGAGAGGTGTTAATGTGTCACTTTACCTTGAATCATCCTTTGAAATATGTTAACTACTTATACTAAACAAATAAACAATCTTAAAATGAGCATATTTCCCATTGGAAAGATATTACCTCACTCACTTGGTCTTGCTAATATCTTGGGACCAACATGGCTACAACACTAAATACAAAAATAATCAATCTATAAAAGAAATCTTCATTTAGCTTTACACGAAGGCTATGTCTACACTGGCATGATTTTCCGAAAATGCTTTTAACGGAAAACTTTTCGGTTAAAAGTATTTTCGGAAAAGCGCGTCTAGATTGGCAGGATGCTTTTCCGCAAAAGCACTTTTTGCGGAAAAGCGTCCGTGGCCAATCTAGACGTGGTTTTCCGCAAAAAAGCCCCGATCGCCATTTTCGCGATCGGGGCTTTTTTGCGGAAAACAGTACTGTGCTGTCTACACTGGCCCTTTTGCGCAAAAGTCTTTCGGAAAAAGACTTTTGCCCAAACGGGAGCAGCATAGTATTTCTGGAAAAGCACTGATAATTTTACATGAGATCGTCAGTGCTTTTCCGGAAATTCAAGCGGCCAGTGTAGACAGCTGGCAAGTTTTTCCGGGAAAGCTGCTGATTTTCCGGAAAAACTTGCCAGTCTAGATGCAGCCTAAATGAAATAAAGTATCTTTAGCGTTTCTCCCAAGTTTAAGCTGAATGCTTCGTTTTAAAAACACACTGACCCAGTTGTCAGGCTTGATTAAACACTTTGAATTAAATCAAGATTCCACTGGAGATCTTTCGATTTTCTGTCCAGAAAACATGTAGAAAATAATAGTTTTGAGAATTTTCTTATTCTATATTTTTGGCTACGCTGATTTTGTGTGTTCTAAACTGGGACAATATTACTGCAATGCCATAAATCCCCTTAAAAAGTACTTATGTCATGAGTAGAATTGGAAAACTTGATTAAATATAATGCAAAATTCTGTTTAAGTTTATGTCTGCACTAGTAGCATCGAATAGAACTAAAGCTGATAAAGGTCAAATGTTACCAGCTTTGCTTAGCAAGAACTATGTAGATACAGTTCCGTGGATTCTTGGAACTGTGACAAGGTTGTGGGACATGATGAAAGAACTGGAGAGACAAAACTTCTAGAGTATGAACACAGGTGGCTTATTGGTGCACCAACGGCCTAACCATATCCACAAAGAACAATTCAAATATAGTTCTTTGGCAATGAAACTTGTGATGTTATTAACATCAGGCAGTAACAAAGCACCTTGATTAGGAACAACTTCTGAAAAAAGAGTAATACGTATGAGGGAATTAAACACAATATTTTGATGGATTTATAAATGGGGGAATTAAAACTGAAATAGTAAAATTTGATATTGTCTGTTTAAACAATGCCTGAATTTATTTATGCAACTCCATTGAAATCTATGGGGTTTGTCCAGCATTATACAAAACAAGAAGAAAAACAACATAAGAAATCACTTTTTTCTATTGTGAGCTAGCTCAGTATCAAGACTTCATCATATTTACATTAGTATGCTGAACAACCAGGTAATGTAGTCAAATGTTTTAGCCCTTGAAAGATTATTTGAAGAAAGGAGCTTGAAAATGGAATATGAGAGCGATGTATCATTCAATTTCCCAGTAGGATGCTTGAATTCAGAGATGTTTTGAGTTTTCTACAAATATTTAAGTACTTTTTTGAAATTTGTATTAAAAATGAAAAAAATATATTTTAAACATTTGTTCTCCTCTTATTGTTTACATAGTAATCATTTGTATGGTCTCACAAAGTATTTAAACCAGCTAATGTGTCTTAGTTTTTTAATAATGGCAAAAATCCAGCATGTGATGTGTTTCTTTAAAAGAAGTATTTAGAAGAAATTTGGACTGATCTGCTAAACAGCCAAAGACAAAGAATGTTGGACCCAATAGTGTGGCTGATGTTGCCGTCTTCCTATGACCTATACAATGTAACGACTACAGCTTGAATTCAGATGGGTATATTTTTCCTGAAAATTCATCACATAAATCTCTCTCTTAAATAAAGCTCACAAACAAATTAGTAAACATCTATTTTGTTGTTGTTCCTCCTTTAAGGCCATCCTTATTCATGTTCCGTTAGTTCTCATTGAAATTAATGACCGAATAAGAGGATTAGAAGTTACGTCTCAGAGTTTATACATTCTGAGGACTTAAAATGAGTAATACTTTAGTCCATGAATAGTTCTGTTCACTTCAGTGGGATTGACTGGAGCAATCTGCTACTCAGAATAAGAGTATCAGAATCTGGATTTTACACATTACAATGTAGCATATAAGATTTGCTTCTATTAGTAGCACAGGAAAAGGTACATTTGGGGATCTAATCTGACTTTTAGATAAATTTCCTTTTCTGTATTTTCCAGCAGCTAATCAGTGCACTTCTGCCATAATATTTTGCATTTCAAACGCTGATCTTTCCATAGAAGAAGGTTTAATCATAAACCTAAATATGAGGTCTTTACCTCACTCAAGTACCTATAAATGACCAACTTGAATGTAGTAGCTACACTGGCAAAGTTCAGTCTGATCCCATGTCAGATAATATGCTTACATGATTTATCAACTTTAGTTCATTATTATATTTGCCATAACACTTTTATAATCTATACTAATTTGAATTGTATTTTGGACAGAGCATTAAAAAGAGCTGGCATCTAATGATGGTAAGTGTTTAGAATTTTTGTAATTTTAATAGGCAATTCACATGCTATGTAATTGCAAATGAACTAAATGCTTCAGGGGAAAAAGTAATTAAAAGATTACATTAGATCCTCAAATGTAAAGATCCAAGAATATTTATTTTAGGAAGTCTTGACATGCTAATGAATCACATTAAAACTAACTGTAAAGAAACTACATTATCTTACAACTTAATTTTACTGAAGTGGTAAAACTGAAAGACTTCAATATTTTAAAAAAATACATTCTTTTGAATGTTTCTGCTATCTTATAAAAACTGACTATACCTTTGAAAAGCTGACCTTTTGAAATTATATGATTACATATTTTTGTAATCAGAGCTATAGGTACTGTATTTTATTTTCATTGGAGTACTGTATATGCAAACTGCTATGTAAATTATATTCCTTTTTTTTTCCTGGCCTTGAAAATATGGAACTATAATATTTTAAACATGCCTAATCTCTTTTTTCTCCTTTTTAATTAACATATAGTATCTCCTGTGTTTATTCTTTTCTTGTTTTGAGCTACAGTACTACAGCTTCTCTCCTTTTACTAGTATTTATATAACTTCACCTTGTCTTACTAGTCAGGGTATGCACCTTTTATTTTTCATCTTCAAGTGTTCCCACCGAGTGCATCTTCAACATTATTCAGTATCTCAAACCACAATTTTCTGTGTCTTTCTCATACACTTCTCCTGTGACTACTAGATCTTATATTCTCTGAATAATATAACCTTGCCTCATCATTTCATATGACCTCATGCTATCCGGGGACACTGGTTCTGTTTTTCCATATTGCAGCTACTGGCACCATAGCTTGTACCATTTCATGGTTAGCCTGTCAGCTGTCATCTTACCTCACATCCACTTGAGCAGTCTAATTTCCGCAGTGTACAGTAGCTGTTCTTTTACTCTTCTTCATTGGGCAGCATTCTGAACTGTATGGCATGGCTGGCCTAATTATGGTCTTATACTTTTTTTAAGTACAGGCAGTCCCCGACTTACGCGGATCCGACTTATGTCGGATCCGCACTTACGAACGGGGCTTTCTCGCCCCGGAGCTCACAGGCAGCGGTCAGCCACCTCGAGCTCCGGGGCGAGAAAAGCTGCTCCCGGTGCCCCTGGTCTGCTAGGAACCGTCTCCAGCAGACCAGGGGCATCGGGAGCAAACCCGCAGGAGCGGCGGGTTCCCGCGCTTCTGAGGCTTTGCCAGACGGTCTCCAGCAAATCAGGGGCACCAGGAGCAAAGCGGTCCGGCGCCAGAGCAAAGCCTCAGAGGCGAGGCACCCCCCCCCCCCCCGCCGCTTTGCTCCCTGTGTCCCTGGTCTGCTGGGGGGGGGCGCAGCTAGCGTGCCCCCCCCCCCAGCAGACCAGGCTTTTGTTGCGGACCCTGGGGCAGAGCAGCTGGGGCGCTGCAGGTTGGTCCTGCAGCGCCGCTCTGGGCACTACTGGACCAACCCGGCAGCACCCCAGCTGCTCTGCCCCAGGCGTCCTGATTCAGCCGCTGCTGGTCAGTTTCAGCAGCGGCTGAATCAGGACTCCTGGGGCAGAGCAGCTGGGGTGCTGCTGGGTTGGTCCAGTAGCGCCGAGGAGCGGTGCTACTGGAGCAACCCAGCAGCACCCCAGCTGCTCTGCCCCAGACATCCCCAAGTCAGCCATTGCTGAAACTGACCAGCGCTGACTACAAGAAGCCCGAGGCAGAGTTGCTCTGCCCCGGGCTTCCTGGAATCAGCTGCTGATCAGTTTCAGCAGCAGCTGACTTGGGGTTCTTAAGTTGAATCTGTATGTAAGTCAGAACTGGCGGTCAGTTTCAGCAGCGGCTGAATCTGGACGCCAGTTCCGACTTACATACAGATTCAACTTAAGAACAAACCTACAGTCCCTATCTTGTACGTAACCCAGGGACTGCCTGTAAAGAAAAATATTTAGTCATTGGAATGTGGAAGAAGTCACATTTGACAAATATTCTAAAACTGCAGGCCACACATTCTTTTGGCCTGTACGAAGAATTGATGAACAGTACAACAGCCATATTCTATCTCCACAAGCATAGGGGTGCTCACCCCCAATCACTTTATCAGGAAGCAATGGCCTTCTGGGCCTGGTGCCTAATTCATGAGATAATCATGTGATTCATCAGCTTGATGGCAAGGAAAATGTATTGCTAGACATACTGAAGCTGCGGACCACGATAATTAACGTGAATAGTCTCTGGAGCAGTTAGTGGTAAACCAGCTGTTCACAAGGCGATTCTGTCATTTTATAGGTATCTTTACTACAGTTAGCAATTCAATGTGTGTTCATTTTTACTCCAGAGAAGTGCCAGAGTGAAACATAATGACAGATGTGCTCTTGCTGAATTGGAAAAAAGATCAATGTAGTTACTTCCATTGATGTTCTGAATACATAATGCTAAGGCCCTTTGGTTCCTCCAGCATGGAACATGCAACATCAGTACACACACACACATATCCTGGATCAACCACAATAGCCTCCATTTCTTCTACTACTTTCACCAAAATTCATAGAACAGAAAAATGATCTCACTCTGCACCCCAATCCCGAATCATTTTACCTCATAGTTTGGATCACAGAACATGGACTGCTTATGATCTATTCTGCATGGGCCAGTGCACCTTGCTGCAAGTCATTAAACCTTTTGCCTTTAAGCACTACTCCTAGAAATAAGAAAATATATAATTATATGTTACAGATGGCAATCTCTGTTTATGTTCTGCTCCTATTTCAGCCAATTAGGGTTATTTATTTTATTTTATATTATTATTCTTGAAGTTTTTTAGCCTCGCCATGTCATCAAAGTGCACCCCTCTGTCCCACGATTCTTTAGTATCATAGTCCTTTCCCATCATGTGCTCCATTTGGAGACTATACTGCCAAAATTTGAGTGTAAAAGGATTATACAGCTTAGGCTATGCCTACATGTCTACAAACAGTATCCTGTTCCAATGTCAAGAAGAGGTCTAACACTTCCTAGTGAGCATTGATTTCAAACTGTGAGCAGTCTGCTATAATGTACAATAACATGAAAGTGATTAGAAATTAACAATAAAAAGACTTCAAATGAATGGGTCGTGTTTTGATTGTCCAATTTGAATAAAACATTAGAAGTACAGGTTGGACCTCACTGGTCCAGCACACTCAGGACCTCAGTGGCCCCAGATGAGGGAATTTGCCGGACCAGGGAAGGTCCCTGCCACTGGTCCCCTCAGCCTGCTGCCCCTCCCCACCGCAGGCCAGGCAACATGGCTGCCTCAGCCCTGCTGCTAGCATTGCAGCACGCAGTCTTGGCCCTGCTGCTGCAGCACCAACCTCTCTGACAGCCAGCATGTGACCCTGATCGGGCTGACAACCTTCTGCGGCCCCAGCTGGGTTGCCACATGGGCTTCCTCTGAGGGGCTGCTGTAGCTCTGTCCCCACTGCCAGGCTGGCATGCAGCCCTGCTTGGGTTCCCACGGCACAACCCCACTGCTGAACAGGCATGCATGAGCTGCCCCGGCCCCAGCTGGGTTGCCAGGCTGTCTCTGCCCCACTACCATGGCCCCGCTACTGCCATCAGGCTGCTGAAGCCCTGGCCCCACCACCACCAACATCACTGTATGCGGGGCTCTTAGCTGCTAGTCCTCCTGCCCCGAAGCTCTCTCATTCAGCAACGTCTGTGGTCCTGCTAGACAGAGTTCCGGTTTAGGGAGGTGTAACCTGTACCTAAATAGCATACTGGAAAGTATATTTGATTTTTTTAAAAATCCTTTCAACTTCATTACTATTAGGTGCTATTATTAATACAATTGTTTCTTTTAAAATTATAGTATTTTTATCTTTGCACTAAAATCAATGGGAATATGCCCATCCACACATCCTCAAAGATGTGTGCCCATCCCTTGTTAAACTGTTATCATATATATTTATATGAGACACGGTGTATGAAATAAAATATTTTATCAGACCAAGTCCTGTTATAGAAAAAGACAAGCTTTTATGCTCCACAAGGATCATCTTTGGGTCAAGGAAAAATAATCAATGTCACAGCTACATACAAGCTAAATAATATGTCCATTTTGTATTTAGTTATGACACTCAGATTAATATCATAACCTGAAAAAGAGCACTTCAGACCTTGAAAACTTGTCTCTTCATCCAATAGAAATTGGTCCAGTAAAATACACTAATTCACCTAGTTTGTGTCTCTGGTATCAAGATGGCTACACATGGCAATCAACCATTTGTATATGTACAGAATATTGATAAATTGAATCATGACATCACAGCACAATAGTTAAAGAGCAATCCTCTTTATCTTATTTCACTTTGTATGTCTGCTGTAGAAGAAAAAAATGGTCATCATTGGCTATATGTCAGAATGTCTATATTTATTATGACTATTTCTCAAAGATAATGGCTAATATGATATTCTCTGCACACATTAATTTGAGGGTACCTGGCAACTGTGAAGAATGTTATGGCCTGAGATTCCAGTTTCATGGGGATTTTGCTTCTAGAGCTACAGTAATTAATAATTATGTACTCATTAGTATGAAATGAAAATGTCATGTTGGTGCTCTTTTTAATGAGGTAGATTTTCACAAAGGTGACTATGTGCCCTGCTTGCAAACTAGCATAATGACAGCTATTATACTGTGGAATGGTGTCTAGTATAGTCAAATTTTTCTTATGTTCCTAGGAGCAGCAGCATGTGTTCAATGCATTTTGATGTGTGCTTAAGTAGATAATATACAAAAGGTTCCCAGCATCCCATGATTTTTCAGTCATGAAATCTGCTGCAGGATCCACCTTCTGACACAGAAATGTGCAAGAGAATCTATGCTTTTACCTTTTAAAACAGGGCTTCTAGTCTTTTAAAGTTATTGAGGAGATACTTCAATATGAGAACTGAACATAAACTGGTGAGCTATTCTGTTTGATAGAAAGAATGGTCTTGTGGTTGAGCTACTGGACTGAACTACAGGGTCTGTGTGATCAATTCCTGGATCTACTACATAGTTCTTGCGTGACAAGTCACTTAATCTCTATGTACCTCTGTTGCCATTTCTGAAATGGACATGATACTACTTTGTCTGTCTTGGCTATTTATACTGTAATTTGTTTGGAGCAGGACTGTATCATATTATGTGTTTGGGAGTGTACACACATAATCAGGCTCTAATCTCAATTCCTGCCTTTAAGTGCTATAGTAATATGAATAAAAATCAGCAGTCTGCAAAAGCCTTCCTGGAACAATAGGACTGAGCAATGTCAACTGTTCTATCCATCTCACAGTGATTGTAAACTGCCCCTAAATATTTAAAACTGCACTGTCTATACTTGGGTGCTTTTCAATTGATTTTCTTCTCATACCACAGCTGCACAGAAAAGCAGGTGTTAGCTTGACCATTCTTAGAAATCTGATTTTCTGGATTAATTCTTCGGTGAGCACTATTTTCCAATTAATTTAATAATAATTAATGTAATATGTTACACTGAAATGGGACTGTATGCTAGTCAGTGCACAGAGATTATGTATTTATTATTCCAAAAGTATGCATTTATTTTCTTTTACAGGCAGTCCCCGGGTTACATGGATCCGACTTACATCGGATCCCTACTTACAAACGGTGTGAGGCAATGCCGCACTAGCTGCTTCCCCCCAGCAGACCAGGGAGACGCGAAGCTAGCGCCCCTCCCCCCCTCCCAGCAGACCAGGGAGACGCGGAGCGGCTTTTCTCAGCAGACACCTCAGCTTGAGAATAAAGGACTGAGGGAAGTGAGGTGTGGGAGAATAAAACTGAGCTCTGGAGAAATGTTTGGCTATAGTTTCCCCTACAATATGTACCAGTTCCGAATTACATACAATTTCAACTTAAGAACAAACCTACAGTCCCTATCTTGTACGTAACCCAGGGACTGCCTGTATGTTCTTCCCAGTATATAGGTTGTCTTAAATTTTTATATTATTTTATTTGCATACTGCTTACAAGGCTATTTCTCCTTAAAGGTAAGCATCTAAATCCCTTTGCTCTGATTTGGCAACTGCTTTCAGAATTCCCCATACATATACCACCATACATAAGCCCCATACATGTTACCTCAGCTTCAGGCCACCTGACTCCCAAAACCTGATTAACATGTTTAATGTATGGTCTTCATAAAGTGCCTATCACCATTATATGATTAAATATAATTTAATTTAATTAAAATGAATTACCTCCAGGAGTAAATGAGAAAATTGAGTTTAAATTGGGCAGGTAGATAATGAGAATTTTAAGTAGCCCTCTTTGTTGTAGAAATAAGGCTGAAAGCATGAACCGATAAGCACACATGAATAGTAGTTACAGTGAAGGGTTTAAAACTTGGACAAAAAAAACCTTAGGTGGAGTTATAATTTAAAGATGTTACTTTCTAACTCAATAATAACCAGGTCCTCTACTAATAAAAGGGCTAATTCTGCTCCCAGTGAAGCTAATATTAAAACTCTCATGAGTTAAGGTAACAAGACCTTGACCCATATTCCTTGGCCTTGTAGTTAAAAATTTATTTTGCTCAGAATATAGTTATTCATCTGTAAACCCCCAAACACCTTTAATTATTTAATTAAATCTATAGTGATGGAACTTCATTTTCACCTTTCCTTCAGTATATTTTATGGAGTCTGAGGCATTTCTTCAACTATCGAAAGATAAATTCCTACTTTATATAAAGGGTGGCAAGAATAACTTTCATGTAGTGATATAATTCTTCATTTTAAATCAGAAAAACTTTGAGTCCCCTTTGTTTATCCTTTTCCTGACAAAAAGCTGGCAACACTTCCCATAAATATGCCATTAAGTAGCTAAATTTTCATGTGACGCTTAAGAGTAACAGTTCCATGACTGGTAGGTCAACTGGGAAGAAAAGCAATGCTTCCTAAAAACTTTAGCATAAAACTGTGTAGCATATCCTAGTGGAGTTACACATTATTTCATAGGGTTTAAAATAATTTGAGGATACATTGCAAGACCATTTTAAAAACCATATTTATAGCAATAGATAAATTATTAGGAATTATTTTATACAGGGCTGAAATGAGGGTGGAGTGAGCAGGGCAGCTGACTAGGGCACAAAACCATCTGGGCAGGAACATATTTACAAAAGCTAGTTTGAAAACCTCTGTGCTCATTGGAAGGCAGAAATCTAGGGGCACAAATAAGGCTGCTCTCTGTGGGCACTAAAATGCCTAGTTACAGTGCTGATTTTATATGTATGTAAAATGTATCATATAAATAAAATAGTTGATTTACAGCAAAATTTGTTTCTTCTGTTGCCTAGGCAGCCTATTCAACCCTCTCCAATCTATTTTCTATTCTCTCCATTGCAATGAAACTGCTGCCACTAAGGTCACTAATGACCGCCTGCTAGCTAAATCAAAGGAGCAATTTGCCTTGATCTTTCTGCAACTCTTCTTTCATTTCCCACACTTCCCTGGCTTACCTTTTACTGCCTCTTTCTCTGTCACATCTTTTGCTTTTCATGATACAAGCCATCAAAACCCTTGTAGAACCCTTCAATAACTCTTACCTTGTTGACTGAAACAACATTTTCTTCAGCCTTTACATATCTCATCTCTCCTCATTCTAGTTTATACAAACACCATAGCTAAAACTTATGTTCCTCCCATTCTGCTCCAAACCCATCACCCACTCATAGGTGGATTTTTTCATTCTTTTTCTCTGTTCCATCACAAATCCTCACCATCATGATCCTACATAATATCACCCCAGTCTCTAACTAACCTACCATCCTTCACTCCTCACTGTTGTATTACACTATGGTCCAAACAAACATTGAATAAACCCAGCAAAGTCTAAAACCAATATCTTTTGTTCTTTTTCCTTCTGTCCCTGAGTGTGTAGTAAGAGGATTTTTTTCCTTTCCTTTCCTCTGTCATTTTCTTATGTCAGACTAGTGGTCTATCTATCTCAGTATCCTGTCTCTGACAGTGACCAGTGCCAGTTGCTTCAGAGAACTGCATTGAGTGAATATTTTTTTCTTCTCCTAGCCTCATCTCTTATTATTTTTCTATATTTTATTTTCCTATTTTATATCTCTTCTCCTATATAAAATAAATGCTAATACTTTATCAATTCCATTTCCATAAATCTTGTTTTAAAATGTATTGTGATTTTTTCATATTTTTAACCCTTATGAAATTATTTGTTGACTGTTACTTCATTGGAATATACAACAATTTTATGCTAACATTTTAGGAAGCATTATTATTCTTTGAATTCTTATTACTGTTACTTATTAACATTATTTATACTTCTGAAGATCTTTCCCTTTGTAAAACAATCATTCCCTTGGACTTCCATTAAAATAGCGATTTAACATGTACCAGTCAATAGTCATCAGTGGTACTGGTTAAACTAAACTATTCTTAAATCACATAATCAGTTAAACCATTGAATTTTCATACGTAGATAAGCACAGAGAAACTCTGGTATTATTAGAGGTAAAATTCAGTTTTAGTTTTTGAAATTGGCTGTCAGTTGAAATGAGCTCTTGGAAATGTTAGTTGCTCAATGCAATTTCTGTAATCAGGTATGTGAGTGAAGACCTCATTGATTTCACTGATGCTTCAGGTATGCATTACTGAAGGACAGAATTTATCCCTTTTCATTTTAAAGCTTTTAAAATATATTTATCTAATTATTCAAAATAGAAAAGGGGAACTGAAAGAGAGAGGGAATGAAGAAAGATGACTATTATGGTTGTTTAAAATCAGCTTCATATTCAAGGGTTTTGGAATTCTGCTATGCAGAGGAAGAGCTCTGAAACAAATCCCTGAATTAGAGTAAAACCCTATTCAGAAAGTATTTATGTACATAACTAAGCATGTGACTAGTCCTACTGATTTTATAGGTGTATTAGCACACTTTGTATTAGGCATAATAAGTGCATGTACCTTGTAGAATTGGAGCCTAAATCCACGTGCTATGGAGCATTAAACTGGAATTCTGTTTAATGGAAAGGTAGAAAGCATTATGCTATTTTAAATAAACCAATTTGTAAATTGGATGAAATTCTACCACTGGTATGACAAGGCTACCTTTTTTTCATAAGCCATACACTTTAAAGTATACTCAATTTTTCTTTGATGCATGATTAAATTAAGTCTTTATTCACTTACTTCTACTGGTTAATATAACACTTCTAAGTGGGTTACCGACTTCATGAATCTGTCTCTGCTGTCCATTACAAACCCAGAAGATTAAAAGTTTAATTTTTATGCACATTCATTAAGTGATATCTAGCTATCTCATTCCCTTCCTATATATTTTCTCTGTGTATGTAGATATGTATTAAAAATTAAAGATGGATATGATTAAAATTTATTATGTTTAGGCCTTTCATAAATTAATCAAACTATTGTATACCAAAATTAGATCAAGGTTCAGTGAACTGTCAATTATCAATATTTTGATAATAGTAATTCAGTTTTTAAGAGTAAGTAGCACTATATTCATTCTAGATTATATGAAATAAGAAGAAGTTATTCACCTTGTGCAGTAACAATGGTTCTTCAAGATGCATGTCCCATGGTGCGCCACTGTAGGTGTCAGGCTTGTCCCAGCGCTGCAGATCGGAGATCTTTTTCAGCCATAATTTGCCGGACCGTGCATGCATGATGCACGTCTCATGCCTTTCACGCCATTTCTGAGTGTGCAGTCTGGCTCCCACCAGTTTCTCCTGATCCTCTAGAGTCTGAAAGACATAATAAACAAGGTACTCCGAAGAGGGGAGGAGGGCAGGTCGTGGAGCACCCATGGGACACGCATCTCGAAGAACCCCATTAAAGTGTCCAAAAGCAGCTCCAGGTTCCATGGATCCATGGGGTGCCTGTGGCATGGGAAGAGATTAGCCAACCCTTTCATAAATCTCTTCGTCACTGGGTGGGAAAACACAGAATAGCTAGCCACAGAGTGGCGAAAGGCAGTGATTGCTGCAATGCGAACCTAAAGGGAGGAACATGCAAGACCAGAGCGTTTGAGATCTAGGAGATAGTCTAAAATGCGGTAAATAGGGACTGAGTAGACATCCAATTGTGCAGTAGAACACCATGAACAGAATCACCGCCATTTATGCAGGTAAGCATTGTGAGTATTGGATCTCCTACTATGTAATAGGATCTGTTTGACTGATTGGGAACAACTCATCTCTGTTGGAACCAACTAGTTACCATGCCATCAGAGCGAGGTGGTTGAGCTGAGGGTGTATCAAGAGTCCGTGGTTCTGCGTCAGCAAGTCACGGCATCTGGGAAGATGGTACGGAGGATGGACTGACATGCGAAACAGTTAAGGGAACCGCATCTGTTGTGGCCAATAGGGGGCCACTAGTATCACTCTGGATCCTTCCATTGCTATCTTTTCCAGAACGTTGGGAATGAGAGGAATAGGTGGAAAGGCATATAGAATGTGTTGGCTCCAGTCACATAAGAGCTCATCTCCCATCGACTTCGGTCCAATACCTACTCATGAGCAGTACTGAAGGCACTTCGCATTGTGGTGCGTGGCAAAGAGATCTATGGATGGATATCCCCAGCAGTGGAAAAGGGTGTAAAGCACATCTGGTTGCAACTCCTATTCGTGATTTGATGAGAAGTGCCTGCTGAGGGCATCGGCTGTGACATTCTGCTCTCCAGGGAGGCACGCTGCGATAATCATAACTCTGTGTTGGTTGCACCAGTTCCATGATCGCATCACCTCCATGCAAAGGGATCGGGATCGAGCCCCACCCTGTCTGTTTATGTAGTATACCATTGTCATGTTGTTGGTAAGAACACAAATGACACGACCACATATTAGGGGAAGGTAGTGTCTGCAGGCATTGAAGACTGCTCTCAACTCGAGCAGGTTGATATGTTACAAGGACTCCTGAGCAGATCAGCGGCCTTGGATTTGTTGGTCTTGTGGATGTGCGCCCCATCCTCGCAGTGATGCGTCGGTGGTAATCTGCATAGTTGGTTGAGGTCGGTGAAAGAGTATGCCATCCATCAAGTTGTCAGGGATGGTCCACCATGGCAACGATTTTCTTACGTGACAAGGTACCGTGACCCTCCTGTGTATGTTGTGACCATTTGGTGCATATATTGAGGCAATCCAATGCTGAAGGCATCTGAAGTGCAACCTTGCATGTGCTAAGTATGTTGTAGACGCCATGTGCCCCATGAGCTGTAGATAGGTAAGTGTGGGAGTTCGGGGGCTGATGGAGAGAACCTGTATCAGGTCATGGATAATTTTGAACCTGTTTGTTGATATGTGGGAGCTATGGTGGAGTCAAGGTATGTACCTGTGAACTCTATGGATTGCTGAGGTGTCCTGGGTGACTTTGTGAGGTTGATTATAAGACCAAGCGCTTCGAATATGGTGGTTCTTATGTTGGTAGCCTGAAGTACTTTGTTGAAAGAAAGTGCTCTGATCAGGAAATCGTCGAGGGAAGGAAATATAATTCCCACGTGCTGTAAGTAAGCTGCCACTACCGCCAGTGTTTTTGAGAAAACCCTGCGGGCTGATGATAAAGATCAAAAGGCAGGACTTTGCAATGGAAGTGCTCTGAACCGACTTGAAAATGTAGAAAGCGTCTGTGAGCTGGATGAACGGTCACATAAAAATAGGCATCCTGGCGGTCGAGGTACGTAAACCAATCTCCGCTGTGCAATGCTGGAATAATAGTCACCAGGGTCGCCATCTTGAAACGTTGCTTGTGAAGGTACCGATTTAAGCGTCGAAGTTCTAGGATTGGCCTCCAACCTCCTGATTTTTTTCTGGGTCAAAATATAGTGGGAATAAAATCCCTTGCCCTTGAACTCGTCCAGTTCCTTTTCCATTGCTCTGATAGTTAGAAGACGAGTCACCTCCTGTTTCAAGAGAGACTCGTGAGATGAGTCCATGAAGAGGGAGGGAGGGGCAGGAGGAGGAAGTGACATAAAGGGGATGGTGTAGCCCAACACAATTAGCTGTAGGACCCATCAGTCGGTGGTAATTGAGGCCCATCGTTGGTGGAATGGTCTCAGGTGATGGTGAAAAAATGTGTTTGTGGTATGATGGTGAGCAGTCAGTGGAATGGTCTGTAGTCCCTCAACCAAGGCATCAAACCTGTTGTCTGGTGTTCTGTTGGTTAGGTGTTCTCATTTGTGGTCATCTTTTCTGCTGTCGTTTCCTGGTCCGTTGGTACTCCTGTTGTCTGTAGTGAGGCATTGGGTGTGAGAATGGCCTGTTTTTGGTAAGGCATGTAACGTTTCCTGCAATATGGCAGTGTATACATCTCCAATGTTCTAAGTGTTGTCCTGGAGCCTTTGCCAGAAAGGAGGACTTGGTCTGTCTTTTCTGTGAAGAGGCTCTGCCTGTCAAAGGGAAGGTCTTCAACCTTTGGCAGGAGGTCCTTTGGCACTGTCGCCTGCTGCAGCCAAGATGTTCTGCACATGACCACTGATGTGGCGGTGGTTCATGCTGCCGTATCTGCAATATCTAGGGCTATGTGGAGGGCTGTTCGGGCAGATGTTTGAGAAGTGGGACCAATTTCGAATAATTGTCAAAATTGTGATTGGCCAGGAGCGCAGCATAATTTGCTATCCTTAGAGTTAATGTGGCCAACAAGTAAATTTTTCTTCTGAAAATATCCAGATGCTTGCTTTCTTTGTCAGTATTAGCACTCTTGTATTGAGGAGCTTTAGCTCTCTGTTGTGCTGCATCCACAACAAGAGAATTCGGTTGTGGGTGCACAAAGAGGAATTCCATGCTCTTAGTAGGTACAAAGTATTTCTTGTCCACTTTCTTATTTCTAGTGGGGGTTGACACCGGTGTCTGCCATATATCATCCGCTATTTCCAAAATTGCATCATCAAGTGGGAGTGCGACTTTCAACCTCTGGGACAGTTGTAGGTTTCTTAGTAAACCGTGTTGTTTCTGTTGGACATCCGAGAGTTGCACTTGTTGGCTATCAGCGACATACTTGAACAACTCTTGGAACTGTCAGATGTCATCAGTGGGAGATGTGTCACCAGGGAAGATGTCGTCGTCAGTTCACGAAGATGAAATATCTGTGGGAGAGTGTCTTTGTGGCTCCTCCTGGTCCAAAAGTTGATCTTCCTATGTTTCCGATTGATGTGGAACAGGGGAGTGCGACTCCAGTTGGAGTAGGAGGTCTGGTTACCAATGGAGCTGGAGAGTTTGTCCTGTTATCTGAAGTTTGAGGCAGGTGACAGGAAGGCTATCTTAGGGTATGTCTACACTACCACCCTAGTTCGAACTAGGGTGGTAATGTAGGCAACCGGAGTTGCAAATGAGGCCCGGGATTTGAATTTCCTGGGCTTCATTTGCATATTGCCAGGCGCCACCATTTTTAAATGTCCGCTAGTGCGGACTCCGTGCCCTGAGGCTACACGCGGCATGGACTAGGTAGTTTGGATTAGGCTTCCTATTCCGAACTACCGTTACTCCTCGTGGAACTCCAGTTGCCTACATTACCACCCTAGTTCGAACTAGGGTGGTAGTGTAGACATACCCTGACTGTGTTGTGTGTATGAACGACATCTGTCATAATAGTAGTCATGTCTGCACAGATGGTCATAGTGATGTGCAGAAGGTGGAGAATATCTGGAGGAGTATCTGCTCCTATGAGCACCACGGCATCTGTAGTAACTGGAGAGTGTGGGAGACCTGGGTGACCGCGATCTGCCCCTTGAATGCATAGACGATGCTGGGGAGTCTCAGTGTCAATGATGGGAATGTAGCAAAGAGTAAGGCGGTGAGTAGTATCCTCATCTTTTGGTCTGGTGCCTTGCCAAATGATCAAACCAAAAAGATCGAGCTGGAGACGGAGAAGGCGGTTCCACGGAAAATTCAGAATGGTCCAGACTGGGTGATGGGGTTGGCAGCTTGCACTATTTTTTGCGCACATTGGTCGGTGCTGGTGACTGTCCGCATGATGATGTCGACGCTGAGTGCACAGTTATGTGCAAGGTAGGTGCTGTCAATGAGTGGTGCAACGGTGCTGAACGTGTTCCTGATGCTGACACCTGGTGGCCCAGCAGCGCTGGCTGTATTGTTAGTGCCGCTGCAATCGCTGCCGGAGGACTTGGTGCCGCTGTCAGTGCCACAGGCACCGTTGGTGGTGAAGTCATAATCTATGCCAGTGTCAGCGCCGATTCAGGGCTCTGTGCCAGATGAATTGCACCAAAAGCTTTCAGTACCGAGTCTCTGGGCAGTGCCGGGTTTGGTGCCGAGGTACTCCAGCCCTGCTTGTGTTTATCGGGCCAGTAGCAAACATACATGCTTGATGTGCCCTGTTTGTCCCCTGTGCTGAAACGAGTCGGGGGCAAAGAGCGTGAGGGAGAAGGCCTCCTCTTTGTGTGGGCAGGCTTGGGTGATGCATGTTGACGTCTGCTAATTATGGCCGGTTCAGGGGGTTGGGAGGAATCAGTTTCAGGTGGCTGTAATGCTTTATCAAATAGAAGCATTTTCAGCCTCATCTCCCTGTCCCATCTTGCTTGCACTGTGAGCTTTGAACAGTGGGGACATTTTTGTGGGATATGTCCCTCACAGAGGCACCATATACAGAGCGAGTGCCCATCTGAGGCAGGCATGGGCTCATGGCATTTGCCACACTTTTTAAAACTGGGTGAGCCTGGCATGGCTCGACTGGAGTTCGACTTCCATCCCCAACCTGAGGAAGAACTATAATAACTGACTACACTACGAATATTACTATTTTTATTTTATTTTATTTTTTTTAATGAAGCTAACACTAGAAAAAACTATTACTATGACTGTAAAACTAATAACTGTACAACTAACTAACAACGAACAATTTCCTCTCTCAATCCCGGACAGGATTCGACGAGAGAGAGTTCACTCCGTCCGTGGCCAAGGATGGTCAGGAGGAACTGGTGGGAGCCAGACTGCGCACTCAGAAACAGCATGAAAGGCACAAGATGTGCATCGCGCATATGCAGCCTGGTGAACTATGGCTGAAAAGGATCTCCAATCTGCGGCGCCAGGACAAGCCTGACACCTATAGTGGCGCACCCATGGGACACTGCTCGAAGAAGAACTGGCTAATATTGTAATTTCTTGGAATTTTCTCAATTGTGTGTTTATTTGTTGTTTATGTTTTTGGCTCTATCATAAATATAATGGTTCCAATGATGGGCTTGATTCTCAGGTGCAGCTCAATGTACGTGATGGGATACATACATAGTTGTATGTTGTTTTTCTGCATACCCAATCCTGAGGGAAGTCAAGGGCTAAAGTGACCTCATAAGGGCCCCCGTACAGGATGTTACATCAGCAAGAGTCACAGGGGTATAGAGAACATTCTTGCTATACTCTCTTTTGCCTCTAAAATGCACTGAGGGTTAGACTAAGGTCATGGTTCATGCGGAGCTGGCTATATTGTCTTTCTGCCAGATAGTGATTTCTCTAAATAAGTGGGGGTATGTCTACACTTGCCCCCTAATTCGGACTAGGGAGGCAAATGAAGCCTACCAAAGTTGCTAACGAAGCGTGGGATTTAAATATCCCATGCTTGATTAGCATATTTGCGGCTGATCGCCATTTTAAAACACCGGTCACCTGATTTAACTTGCCGTGTGTAGGCGCGGTAGTCCGATCCAAAACCCTTCCCTCAAATTAACTGTTACTCCTCGTGCAATGAGGAGTAACAGTTAATTTGAGGAAGAGTTTTGGATCGGACTACCATGTGCAATGAGGAGTAACAGTTAATTCGAGGAAGGGTTTTGGATCGGACTACCGCGCCTACACATGGCAAGTTAAATCAGGCGACCGGTGTTTTAAAATGGCGATCAGCCATGAATATGCTAATCAAGCACAGGATATTTAAATCCCGTGCTTTGTTAGCAACTTCGGTATGCTTCATTTGGCTCCCTAGTCCGAACTAGTGGGCAAGTGTAGACATACCCCAAGATACCTCATTGATAGTTTAGGTTACCTTTCTAAGTCTCTTTTATAACACCAGGCTTGTGATTAAATGTAGTACGGGATCTCACACAATATTATTAATGATGTTGGAAGATTAGATTAAAGCTAAATTAAATTTTCATTTTATAGATCTAATATCTTGCACCCAATAAAATTAATAATAAATGTCCTGTTAACTTCAAAAGGAGCAAATTGTTCCCTATTTAAGTATCAAATCTTTCAATCATTTTGCAGCTGTCTTGAGGATCTCCAGAGAACCCACATTTTTGAAAAATTTCAGAGTATAGTGGTGATTAGTATCTCTCAGGAGTTGATAGATTTACCTGAGTAAGGATTGCTGGATTTGGATTTGAAATATATCAATTCACAAATATCACAAAATACACACTAAGCAGGCTTAATTACAATGATTCAGTATCATATGTCAATGAGATGTCTCATGAGTACATGAGTAGCTGTAGTATTAGAGCCATGTTTGTAAGATCAAATACTATGTCTGGAGACCCTTTTGTATTTTGGCACAGGAGAATAAATTAAAAACTAGGGTCCAGATTCACTAGCATGCTCTGGCTGCTGCTGTTCTGCACTTCCTTCCTTCATGCAGTGATACACAGATGCAACAAACCCTGCTTTACAAGCCAGTTAAACAAAATGTATGGCTGCTTTGTGTTACTGGAGTAGCACAAAGCATCCAGAATATACTGGCAAAGGCAGTATAAACAAACGTGACAGAGGTTCAACTTGTACTTCTTTTTCTTTCTTTTCCCCACCTCCTACCTATGGTCCAGACTCTCTGGTCTGGCAACATTTGTGGTCTGTGCAGGACCAGATAGCCCCAGCCACAGATAGTGCCTGGGGACAGGGATCCAGGTGGGTAGCAGGGAGCTCCCCCATTCAGTGCAAGCCCTGCTGGCCAGGGTTATGTCTACACTCATGGCTTCTTGGAGTAATATGCAAATGAGGCTAAGTGTAGAATATCGCCGAACCTCATTTTCATACCTAATGAGCCATCATTTTTTTCAGAAGCTCTTGCACAAGAAGGAGCGTCTACACTGCCCCTTCTTGTGCAAGAAAAACTCTCTTGCGCTATGCCGTTCTTCCTGAAAAGTAATAGGTGTAATGGCATTGTGCAAGAGGGTTTTTCTTGCGAAAGAAGCGGCAGTGTAGACACTCCTTCTTGCGCAAGAGCCTCTTCTGAAAAAAATGGTGGCTCATTAGGTATGCAAATGAGGCTCGGCGATATTCCACACTTAGCCTCATTTGCATATTACGCAAGAAGCCACGAGTGTAGACATAGCCCAGGAGTGCCAAGCCCTGTTGCCACCAGAATGAGGCCAGCCAGAGAGAACGCCAGTAGGAGCAGCAGCCCGGAGCGGAGCCTGGCCGGGAGCAGGGAGCCTTGCTGGCCAGAGAGGGGCCTATGGCCTGTAGAGGAGACCACCAGAGGCAGCAGATCCCAGCAGGTATGCTAGGAGTAGCACAGTGGCTGGAGCAGCTGGCAGGAGAGGAGCACGGGGAAAGCCCAAGGCTTAGTCTCTCTTGGTCCGGCAAATTCCTTGGTTCGGGACCACTCAGGTCTTGAGGATGCTGGACCAGTGCAGTCCATCCTGTGTCCCCATTTTACAGATGGGTAAACTGAAGTATAGAAAGGTTACGTGAGATTTGCCCAATGACAGACAAGTCAGGTGCAAAATTAGGAATAGCCCTTAAGTGTCTCAGGGCACGTCTACACAGCAGGGCTAAACTCAAACTAAGCTATGCAACTTGAGCTACACTTGCGCAGCTTAAGTTGAAATAGCTTATTTCGACTTTTGGCACTGTCTAGACAGCAGTTATTTCGAGAGAGCACTCTTCCCCTGACTTCCCTTACACCTCATAAAATGAGGGTTACGGGAGTCGGAGTAAGAAATCCTCTGGCTGGACATTATTTCGACATGTAAACTATGTTATTTTGGAATATTTTGGAATAATGTCAGTTATCCTAAAATAACACTGCTGTGTAGACATAGCATCAGTGTTGCTCTATAAGCCCCAGAATGTACAACTTGTCAGATGTTCATAGCACACATTGGTCAATTTAGGCACAAAAAATACACATACATACATACACAGCTTACTTAAAGATATTAGTGTAAAATAAACAATATTTATGTTAGATTTCCCTAAACTTGTGTAAAATTTTACTTTAACATAATTTCCTCTGTTATTGTAGTCATTTTCATCATTCATATAAATATTATTCCTTATGCTTGAGAATCTGATTATCCTGGTCATAGGCAGTCTGTGAATCATATTGAATATATTTCTGAACCAACTCATATGAAAGGTCACTTCCTTGATTTAGTTTTCTCCTATTGCTTACTGCTGACTGATTTTCTTTTCCACTCCAAGTGAGTTTTCATGACATCATTTAATGGCATTTAAGTGCTTTGCAGTTCCTTGTACATTTTCATTTAACAGAACTAGTTATCAACAGCAACAGCTGTTTTCCAAAATATTACACTTTATTGTTAATTTTGAATTGTCTTTTCTGTTGCCACTGTTATTAAATGGAATAGTAAATTACATTATAATGTACATTATAATACAGATGTATTAGATATTACATTATGCTGGGGCAGGAAGGAAAGATGAAATACACAAGCTTCTGGGTAGGCATCAATGTTCAAGTATATAGACTGGCTTGGACAGCTAATGAATATCATGGAAGCTCTGTGTTCACATGCATTTCTGAAACTTTCATGGTTATGGTTTTTTTCCTTTTATTTCAATGTCATTTTATTTTATTCTTTTTGGTATTGACAAATTACCAAATGATACACAGTTTAAAATGGCAATTCATAAAATCAAATTGCAGACACACAGCTAAAACTACAGAGTACTAGCTGGTCAAATATTACAAATAAAATATGCCTTCCTAAAGACACTCAACAAATACACCCTTCAGTCTTCACAAAACCAGAGGAAGTAGATGGATTTTGCAGCAAATCTTCAAGGTCACGGGATTTATCGGTATTCTGTATCATAACACAATGGCAGAGATGTTAGAACAATTTGTATAGTGTGGGTGCTAAAAGACATTGAACCAAACTGTAAACCCAGTATATGATGGAAACCAGGTCAAGCCTGGGAAGGGTGGGGCTGTCACCTGTAGTTCCAGCATCTATGCATAATGGGAATATTGTTAAATATTTGATATCTGAGTGAATACTTTGACTCAGTAAGGAATAGAATGTCATAATCTCACATGGTAAGATTGCACACACACAGGTTCTTTGGCTTTTTTTTTTCAGTTATAAGTCAGATGACATGTGGCATGCAGAGTGGAGAGCTTCTCCCTTGTTTGGCAAGAAAGCAGTAAATCACCTTTCCATGTTTGTCTTTTCTGAACAAATATCAGAGTGAAGACAACAGTGGAATAGAAAAGGCCTACCTCTTAGCTCCCGACATTAGGGTCATATTAGAAAAGAGAAGGGAAAATGAGGAAATTCATGGCAGAAATGAAAACAAGATGCAGCATCTATTTTTATTTCCTAGTGAAAAATGGCTATTTATTTCTGTAAGCCCACATCAGACCTGCAACTGTAGCTTATAAAAAGTGATTTTTTTTTTTGCAGGACTGGGCTAGAGTAAATCACACTTTGGAAGCATGAGCTGTGAAAAATAGAGAAAGCTTCCTCTTTTGTTTGGCCCATGAAGAGACAGCACTCTGTAGGCTGCCATGTATTGTAATTACCTGGCATTAAAATTCTCTCTCTCAAACTCTTGTCTGGTGATCATAGGGAGGAGGTGTAGGAAGGGCCACCCAGAGGAACAGGGAGGGGGCATGAAGGAGCATCCAATTTAGAAATTAGAATTTTTGCAGGGGCACAAGGGGGTAGTGCACTTGGATGATACCACCAGTCAACTATGCTAGTGATTGTAATTTTTCCCTCCCTATGAATACCTTTACATCATCAGTTGATGGAAACCTAGCTCAGTTTTACAGAGTAATTCATATGTCTGTGCTTAAAATATTATATGAAAGGAATTTTTTCCTTGCACAGCTAAGTGACAATAGAACACGCAACTGAGTGAAGAGTCAACCCGCTTATACAAAATAATCTCTGACAGGCAGTGCTTAATTTGTAATGAAAAAGGTACTGAGACTCCAGCATGTTTTGTTTTGTTTTGGCTTTAATAACTGACATGACATGTCCAGAAGTGCTGGGGCTATGAACTACCAAGCCTAGAGCCACTGGAGTTCAGCCCCGGCAAGCCTTGGCACAAATTAAGCACTGAGTTCAGGGAACTGCTTCCCCATTGTTCACAAATGCCTCTTATTCAGTAAGGGATTTAAGCATGTGCTTAAACTTAAACAATGAATAGTCTCATTGAATTTAGGGGAATGGCTCAGTCTTGCTGAACCAGGGCCTAGCATACAGGAATCATAGAAGATTGATATACAAAAGCACTACGACGTCCATTCCTATGCTGGAACACATTTCGCAACAGTAAATATTTCAAATTATGCCATTTTTGTCACTTTGAGGAAAACATCATAGAGTTTGAAAGATGTTTTTGTTAATGGTGTCCTAACACTAGGGTTGCCAGGTGGTTTCAACAAAAATACTAGACACACTTGATAGGACATCACAATCTACATTACAACTTATTTAGAAAATACCAGACATTTATATTTTCTCATTTATATTTTCTCAATTTGTTTCCCGAATAGAAAGCTCAAGTACTGGACTGTCCGGTTCAAAACCGGACACCTGGCAACCCTACCTAACACTCTGATTGGCTACGTCTACACTGGCCCCTTTTCCGGAAGGGGCGTGTTAATTTCAGAAGCCGTAATAGGGAAATCCGCGGGGGATTTAAATATCCCCCGCGGCATTTAAATAAAAATGTCCGCCGCTTTTTTCCGGCTTTTAAAAAAGCCGGAAAAGAGCGTCTACACTGGCCCCGATCCTCCGGAAAAAAAGCCCTTTTGAAGTAGGAATAAGATCCTCCGGAAAAGGGCTTTTTTTTTTCCGGAGGATCGGTGCCAGTGTAGACGCTCTTTTCCGGCTTTTTTAAAAGCCGGAAAAAAGCGGCGGACATTTTTATTTAAATGCCGCGGGGGATATTTAAATCCCCCGCGGATTTCCCTATTACGGCTTCTGAAATTAACACGCCCCTTCCGGAAAAGGGGCCAGTGCAGACGTAGCCATTATGTTTGGTATTCCCTGATTTCATCCTAATATCCTTAGTTATGTATCCTCTTGTTTTCGCACCAGCCAGTTCATCTTCTTCCTCAAAAATTTGATCTGTGCAAGAAACATAGGAACACATGAGAGCATTTTAAACTAAGCAACACTTACAATGGAAATCATTCAATTATACTTGGGAAAGTAATTAATAGGGCTAAATTGAAAACATAACTATGTTTCAATAGATGACCTTACCCCAGGCCTACTTCACAATTTCTCATGAAGCATGTAATTTATATATATATAATCACCACATACTGAAACTTTTATAGCACATGCCAGGAAAACTGTGAAGCTGTTTATAAGGGTGTGATGATTTCAAATCTGCCGACTTTTGTATGTAAAATCTGTGCTGAATTAAATTGAATGTGTGTGCATAAAATATTGTATGATCAAGCATCGGAGATGTATATATATTTAGAGTGTGCATTATACAGTGTGCATAACACACTATGAATAGGGGAATTATGGAGCCATTGAGCAAGCTAAAGGGAGGTGGCTCTGCACTCCTGGAAGTGGCTGGCCCTTGAGCAGAGATGGGGCCAGATCGCCTTCAGCACTGACTGGACTGTGCCACTGCCTCCCGCCAGCTCTCTGGGCTTTCAGAAAACTAGCCTGGGAGCTGAAATGAATTACCTTGTTAGACACTAAAAAAATAAAATAAATCATGGTCTTAATAAAGATACTGGATTTATGGCTTGTTAGAACAATCTGTAACTCATAAATCCCCCTCCCTTTTTGTCCTATGACTACAGAGATGTTAAGGGGCACATTGAATGATCTTCTAGAATGTGTGCTAGCTATTTATTTAAAGTATCTGTTCCATCTTGTATTTAGTTGTGACACATAGTACCTTTTCCAGACCTGAAGAAGAGCTCCGTGTAGATCAACAGCTTGTCTTGCTCACCAACAGAAGCTGATCCTTTAAAAAAAAAATCACCTCAGTCACCTTATCTCTCTCATATTCTATGACCAGCATATCGGCTATGACTACATTACAAAGAAAAGTCAGAAAAAAATATGCAAATTGAAAACCACAATTTGCATATCTTTTCCCGCTTTTCTTCCAAAAGAGGCTTTTCCGACATTTGGCCTGTCTACATGGGGCCAAATGTTGGGAAAAAACCTTCTTCTGAAACGAGTTTTACAGGGATGCCGACAAAACGCGTCCGCTTTTCCAACATTTTTTTTCAGAAAAGCAGACACATTCCTTGGACACGGCAGAGCTTTTCCAGGATACTTCTGGTATCCCGGAAAATCTCTGTAGTCTAGATGTACCCATCTACAACAGCAGTGCACAGATGGGATGTGACAATCTGTGACACTGATCCCCTGGCATCTTTGGTGATGTGCTCCACTCTTGGATGGAACGTGCATGCTCTTGTCCTGGAAGCTAGCTCCCCAGCCATGTCCCTTCTGCCCAAGGCCCTGCTCCTCTCCCATTCCTTCTATTCCCCTTTGGATTCCAAAGCCCTTCTCAGTCCCCATTCAGTAGCCAGAGAGCCCCAGCCAAACTGTCCTAATCCTCAGCTCTTTTCTAGTCTTGATACTTGGGCTGCCAGCTGGCCAGCCTCAAGCTGCCTCCTGGCCCAAGTCACCACAGGCCTCCCTTGGCCACTAACCCAAGTTCCAAGACACTGGCCTGAGCTGTGCTACTCCTGGCTTTAGTCTGTGTTGTTCCAATGATTTTGCCTAAAAGTTAGATCCACTTAGGAATTGCTGTGATCACCACTGAACCACTAGAGTGCAGGGCCGGATTAAGGGGGGGCTAGCCGGGCAGCTGCCCGGGGCGCCAACCTATGGGGAGCGCCTGATTGAAGTGGTAAGGGGTGCCATGTGCCCGGGGTCGGACCGCGCATGCGTCACGCGCCTGCAGCCCAGGGCGCAACTACAGCTTGGTCCGGCACTGCTGGAGTGTCTGCATATACCACACTGTCCTGACATGTGAAAATTCACAGGTCATGCTAGTGTGTGAGCACCGTGTAGCGAGGATATTGGATTTGATCCACCACTCACTGACATCAATGAAAAACCTTCCATAAAGAATGCAAACAACTGCAAGAGATGAGAAAACCATGGTTAGCAAACATAACATGCTTGTCTATTTTTAACTTGTGAGTGTAATGCAACCCTCTTCTCTATCCAAATTTTGCGTGTATCATGTTAAAAATTCAGTCTGAAATCATACAATAAAATGCGGGCAGGGAAGCTGAGTTCCACACTCCCTTTCTGCTGTTGGAAGGCATCCCCATCTTTCTTGCACCCACCAATTTATTTCTTGTCACCCTATTCCCTCATTACCCCCCATTTTTGCCACGATCCTGTTTTCTGGCATCTTTAGTCTGAAGCAGGGAAGCAATATCCTTTCAAGTGTGTGGCACTGCCTTATCCTTGCAACCTAGAGCAAATACAGATCTCAAAATCTTCTTCTGCCTCTGTACAGAAGGCTGGCAATAATGCTTTTCCCCTTACTCTCCAACTCCCCTTCCTATGCCCTGTGAATGGGACAGACTGTAGACAGCAGTTGGTAATCTCCCACTCCTCATAAAGTGTGAACTCTTTGGTTTTGCTGAACAGCATATCAGCCCTCCTAGCAGCAACAGCAGACTTGGCAAAGCTATGATTTTGGCTTAAATGATTCATGAGCAGCAAGGGAAAATTGTCCAAAATCACATTACAGCAAGTAATTTGTGAGAATTGGCTTGGCAAGGCTACACTTTCTGTCAGTAAAATGAAATTTGGTGTTTGAAATGGGACAACGCAGTGTAAAATGAGAAAAGGCAATGGAGTGGCAGGAAAGAGTAAGTTTAGTTAAACAAAAAAGAATTCAAGGGATACAGCAAATCTAAATGCATTCTTTCTGCATCTGTACAGTTAGAATTGCTGTTTTATGAGCCTTAATCTTCATTTTTTGTACTTGGCTGCAAACGGTGTGCTTTTTTGCAGCTAAGTTTTGGATGATGGCTTGTAGACCCCTGTAAACAGATTGAGAACAGGCACGTGGAACAGACCCTCCAGCCCTGGGCTGCTGCCACCTACAGGGCTTCCCCCAGATGGAAAACAGAAGCTGCTCTGAGCCAAGCTAGCGTTGGGAGGCTTTCTGACCTATCCACTGGGGGTAGGAGCGCTGGAACAATGTTTATAGCAAGCTGTCCTGTATGCAACAGAAACCACCTCAAGCCAAGGGGTGCACGAGCGCCCCCAGCCCCAGGCCTGTGGCAGGCAGTGCAGGGGAAGAGGTGAAACGGGGGGGGGCCTTTATCCCAAATTCTGGTGGTGGGGCTGGCGCACCCAAAGGGAGCTTCATTTTATGACTTAGAAGGCGGGACCCATAATCTGCTCCAGGCTTCCCCCGTGCACCGCCAGCGCAGCTGCTTCTTGCTCATGTGTGCGCACCGGCGGGGAGCCCGCGTTCAGGCATCTAACAACTCTGAGGCTGTGACCCTTCCCCCAGATAATGGGGGCAAATGGAGGGGGGAGCCTTGTGACCCCCCCCCCCCTCCGACTATCGCAGGCCGCTGCGGCAGGTGCCAATGGGCTGCACCGGGCGGTTGCTGGGGGGGGAGGGGGCTGAGTGCTGCGGCTCTGGCCGGTAGTTCGGGCGCGGGGGAGGGGCGCAGAGCCGCGACTCAGGCTGCAGGACAAAGCCGCAGGCAGACGGCGGCGAGTGGGTAACAAGGTCGTGGAAGGATACGCGCGACGCAACTCATCATCTCCCTCCGCTCCGCACTAGTTCCTTCCCCAGATGTCACGCAGCATCTGCCCCGCCACGCCCCCTCGCCAACCGCCGCCGCACGCTCCAGAGAGGGCCAAGGGGCGGGGCCGGCGCTGAGAGGAGGGGCGTGGCCCAGAGGAGGAGGGGCGTGGCGTCGCGCGCCGGGCGGGGCGGGTCAGGGAGGAGCCGAGCGGGGCAGACGGGCTCAGACAGTCACGGAGCCCGGGGCTCGGCTCAGCCGCGAGAACGAGGGAGGGGACGGGGCAGCGGCGGCGGCCGGAGACGGTAACCGAGCGGCTGCGGCGGCCCCTTCCCCAGCAGCCGGGGTGGGATGGGGGCGACCGGGCTGGGGAGCCGGGCGGCGGCTGCCGCCGCGGCCGCTTCCGTTCGAGCCCGCAGCGGAGCGAGGGGGGCTGAGCCTGCGTCGGTCCCTGGGGCTGCCCCGGGCGAGGCAGAGGGGCTGAGCGGCGTTCGGCGGCGGGGGGCGAAACCCAGCGCGCGTGCGGGGCCGGGGGGGCTGCGGGCCGCCTAGGGGCCTGGAAAAGCTGGACGCACCCGGGAAGGAGGAGGGGCGCGGGGCTGCCGCTGGCTGGGATCTTTGTGCCGGGCGCTGTGTGCTTACAGGCTGTCTGCTGCGTGGGGAGCCGGGGGGGCTAGGGCGTACGTCTCCATGAAAAGCAGATGGGGGAGAGCTCCCAGCTGCTCACTTCGACAGTCCTAGTGTAAAAATGTAGCTCAACCAGCAGGACCTGGCGAAGTGACTTTTTAGCCCTGCCTCTGTGTCAGCCGAAATGTGAAGCCCCACGCTGGAGACCTAGAGCAAGGAACCCGAAAAAGAGGGAGGAAAAGACCGAACCCAACCAAGGGGAATAGTGTAGAATAACATACATGTGCTGTTAATAAACCAAGAGGGTGTTAGTGGGTGTGTTCAGATGTGACTGGAGAGGTTGTTGTGTGTCCTAATGCATACAAATCATGAACAAAGAAGTATGTAAAGGGAGCCGTGGACAGTGCTGCTGTGTGTTTAAAAAAAAATGCAGCCAGCAGTGGAAAAAGCAAATAAACGGATAATCAGATGAACAAATGTTGTTAGTGTAGGAGAATAACAGGGCATGTGTCTCCTCCGTGGGATCCATAGGAGACTTACTTCCATTTGCCTGGTGGTGTGGTTACTGTAAAAAGATCAAAGGATGTGAATGTACTGTACTAATTTTAGCTTATAGCCATTGCAGAAGTAGGAGAACCCTTGACTAGTATTTTTCCTCAGTAAGTTTGAGATTAACTTTAAAGACTTTTGAAATGAGTACAAATGAGGAATATGAATTCTTGGTTTTAGCACATCTCATAAAATTGTGATGTGATATTTTGCACCTAGAATTAAAATCGTTGTCTTGTTCCTTATTGCGTAGGTCCAGAGAAGAACTTTTTGACATCTTTCAAAACTGAAGAATCCAGGATTTTGAAGAAAGTACATTAGGGACAGGTTAACCTTTTCCCATCAGTTCTGCTACCTAAGAGACCATAATTTGAAGCACTTCCCTGGTATTTGCTCAGATGTGTAATTTCAAGGTTTAGTATTTTATATTGATCACGCTGTAACAAGTGGTACAGATCTACGCGTTTGCAATATAAATTTTGATTGTTGAGGAAAAAATCTTCTGCATAGAATCCTCAGAAGCTATATTTTACTGTGGACTGTTTTACCTCTATGTAAATCCAGAAAGGTTAACATTTGGAATTGAGACATCTAGTACGTACTGAAAAAAAAATCAGTTTCTCCAGATGTATTGTCTCCTCTGTACTTTGGGAACATACACAACTGTATAACTACAGATGAAGTCATGGAGTTATTGCCTTTTGAGCCATATGAGAAGTATTATTGAGCCTTGGTACCAGGCATTGCTTTCTTGCATGAGCAATTGAACAAGCAACACTCTTACCATGATAAAGTGTCTGAGTGGAAAGACTCTCATTGTCTTATAAAGAAGCTGTTCAGTTTTACAAGAAGGTTAACTCAGTGTCATCCTGTGACTTGTTCCATGCAGATGTGTTTGTTTAAAGATGGCTTCTTATATCCAGACTTTAAGATGTTGAAGGTGTATTGCTGCTTATGACCAATCCCAGGGACGAAAGTCTACAAAATGGCTCAAACCAGTTTGCTGCAAGGGAAGCAGTTTTACTGTAGGGAATGGGTTTTCCACAAGCTTCAGCACTGCCTTCAGGAGAAAGCTAACTGCAGCAACACTGCTGCCAACAAATCATCTCTTGTGGGAAATTCTGGGAATAATGCTGGTGTTGTCTCTGGGAAAGGAACTGCCTGGGGTGTATTGTTGGTAGGAGGGCCTGGTAGTGGAAAGACAGCCCTCAGTACTGAATTATTGTGGCCAAGCTCACCTGCAAGCCTACAAAGAGGCTTGCATCGCCAAGCTTTAGCTTTCCATTTTTGCAGGGCCCAAGACTCTGATACACTATGTGTTGGAGCGTTTATTAGAGGTTTAGTTACCCAAATCTGCTGCAATGGATTGATACAGGGATATGAAGACAAACTAAGAGATCCTGCAGTTCAAAGTCTCTTGCAGCCTGGAGAATGTGAAAGAAATCCTGCTGAAGCATTTAAAAGGTAATAATAAAACCATGTTGTGTTTAAATGGTGCCTCTTACCCAAAGACCCTATAGCATTTATAGGCAGGAAAAAATTGCGTGTCTTTTTATAGCTTCATGGCTTGTTGATCTTCATGGATTGCTCCTATAGCTTACAAAACATTCATGAAAAAAATCTAACTTCCTATTCTCATAGCTCTCTCAGTTCTTTATTTCAAAATACAGCAATATAAACAAATACCTAAAACTGTAAAATATTTTTTGAAGGGATAGGGCCATAGAGAATAACAGCTAGAGCTCAGCAGAGTGCAGATTATCCCATATCTCCATACTGTGAAGTTCTTGTATTTCCTCTCAAGTATCTGGTACTTGCCACTGTCAGACAGGATAATGGACTAGATAGACCTTAGAAATTGCTATCCTGGCTCAAAGACCTGTCTGTATCCCACAAGATTAGGTAGGAAAATGTTGAGGTTTAAATTAATATATCCCACTTAAATATTCATGGATTGCACTAGTTATGCAAATTAAGGAGTCACCGCCTTTTCATAGTATAAGGTGGTACAGAATCAAAACGATTCTTTCTGGAGATTTAAAAGAAAAAGCTAGAAAAATCCATGTTGTATAAAAGAAATGTAAGATGTGGCCCTCTTTATTTTCGTAAAATTGTAGAAACTGAATAACTGAGGGAGATCAGTGATAGAAATGTAGCCGTGTTAGTCTGGGGTAGTTGAAGCAAAATGCAGGACAATGTAGCACTTTAAAGACTAACTCAGGTATGCAGTATTCTTTTCTGCCATCCGTGCCCCTTGTAATACAAAAATGTGTTCTATATACTGTGGAAAGCCTTTTATGTACACCAGCATTTTGATGGTCACAGTGTTTGTAAAGCAGCATACACAAAGATCTTAGTGTGTATTCTTGATCACAACACTAGGTGCTCTTTTGGTTTTTTTTTTGGTTTTTTGTATGGATTCACGAGAGGTTAATTTCATCTCACCAGTTAAAGTGAAGACAATAAAAGTAAAGATGGTGTGACTCAATACAGTATGTGAAGTGGAATACTAGCATTTTTACCAGTAGGTCATTGGTAGGAAACTTTTCCAAGTAATACTAGCTAAGTTATGACTCTT
This sequence comes from Pelodiscus sinensis, assembly GCF_052426305.1. Classification (NCBI taxonomy): domain Eukaryota; kingdom Metazoa; phylum Chordata; order Testudines; family Trionychidae; genus Pelodiscus; species Pelodiscus sinensis. The sequence continues at coordinate 97,641,520 of NC_143055.1, forward strand.
AAGTAGCAAGTGTAAACTTTTCAATGGTTTCTGAATCCTTAGTGGACTAATGTCCACATTACAAGAATCATCTTAAGAATTTTTTCCTTCCCTTAGCTAAACAGGCAGAGAGATTGTAGCACAGCACCTGAACATAGCCAAAGTGGAGTGAGCATAGCTTGCATTATAATGCCTGTTCTGTTTTTGCCCTGTGGATAAATAGGATTTACGTCTCCAATGCTTTCAAACCAACTTTTTTCACAAGTATTAAGTTGATCACTCGTATCCCAATCCCTCACTAAAGTTTAAAATAGACCCACATGAAGATAGATCAAGAAAGTTATAGGCATCTGCAGCTCCTAATCTCTCTTGCCTTTTTAACTTTTTTTCAGTGCCTTTTACAATCTAAAATTCTCATAGCCGCACATCTGCTTAGTACTCCAAATGCTAGTAGTATATTTTCATTTCCAGCAGCTGCAACAAGAGAAATCAAAGTGACTAATACCTAGCTTTGAAATTAGATACCAGCACTAGCTCATGATGGGCAGTAGTTAGTGGATTCCATGCAAAAGCAGGGCTCTACTCGTGCATACCCCATTGCAAGTTCATAGGCTAGAATGGTAAATATTTTGTATATAAATCTAAAGAGGCTTGTGGCCTAGAACATTTTTCTTCCCTAATTTCAGGTTCTTTCAAAGTTTAACTTAGACCCAACTTACTGTTTGACAGAACTGAAAAACAAAACTTCTTAGTAAATACTGTGTAATAGACATTTCACATTGTCACTTGCTATGTGCTGAAAAACTCCCTTTTAGCAATCATGACATGCTTTGATTTTTTGATGCATACTGAACAGTATAATTGTAGCCCAGAAAAATGAGGCTTTTCAAACTTTGTATTTTATTTTTTTCTGAGAAAAGATAAAATCAAACTAAATTCAGTTTTTAATATATCTACTTCCTTTGAAACCGTTCTTTAAAAGGTTGCACAGTTTAAAGAAAAATTAGATCAGTGGCAATTTTGACAAGGCGTCCTGATAAATGTCAGTCATTGGATGCAAAATAAAGGAATTGCTCTTGGTAGTGCTGCTTTTGGGCACTCTTCTTTTTGATAAGCACGTTTTCTGATAAGCACAGTCTGTGAATGAACACAGAAGCTGAAGTTCTTGCTTTGATTCTTAACTCTTCCATTCGGTATTTGTTTCCTTTAGATATTCTAGATTCAAAAGACACTGCAAGGATCAAAGCTTTAGGTTTAATTTAAGTGCAGAAAATATCAGAGGAGGCTATAATTTTACTTAAGAAAACCAAAACTCTGTGTTAGAAGTCTTAAGTTTAAATTGGACCTCTTGATGTAACTTAGTCCATGTCTACACAAGGAGCACTCTCCTGCTTTAGAATATTATACGGGTAAAGTGTTTCTGTTGATGCAGCTATACTGACTGATATGTGCTTTGTACTGGTATAGTAAAACCACATTTAGGAGAGAGACATGCTGGCACAGCTGTGTCAGTCAAGAATGACACCTCTTCCCACCCCTGACTGACACAAGTATTCCAACAGAAGCTTATAGTGTAGACTGGCCTCAGTATGGATTTGAGTCCAACTTTAAGCATCCAGTTTTGAAAAACAGAGGTGATACTAATAAAAACAATTACCCTTATTCTTCAAACACTTGATTACTGGTACATTATTCATTTCTTGAGAGAGATATTGGTCTTTTACATGATTTTGTACACTAACTTTTAATGTTAGATTGATCCTGATTTTTAAACTTTGAAACTATATAAACTTTCAAAATTATATAGTCTGTTCTTTGTCTTCAAAGTTTATATATACAATGATTGAAAATAGTTCCTGTTGACAAAGGGAATGAAGACTGAACATGGTTCTATATCAGTATTCCTTGCTGTTTGACTGCAGTCCTTTTACTTGTATTCTCCTAGTCCTCTTCTTTTTGTGTTTGCTATGCTCATCCTGGGTCTGTACTTTTTGCCCCGAATATCTCAGATCACGTTTCTGTACATGGTTCTTTACTAGGAAGCTTGCTGCAACACTAACAGTTAGCAAATGCAGTTGCCACTTTCTGCTGCTGAGAGCTTAAGATGTAGACCCAGTATAATGGAGGGAAGAAAGCAGAAAAGAAGCAAGAGTCTGCCTCTCCTTTTTATCCTATTTCCTTATCCCTCACAGAACACCTTCAATCTCAGCAGAGTAACATGCCTATGCTCTTTCTGCACACACACCTTTTCCACTGGTGCCAGCAGGAGCATTATGACAGTGACAAGATTCTGCTCTGCTGATACCACTAAGTGTTTTGTACAAAGGAGCAACTCAGGTACAGATGTAATCTTCTGTGGGATTCCCTGGCTCCTGAAACAAGGTAAAACCCTTATTCTTTGTGGATTTAAAGGTGCAGAGCAAAGTTTAAATTGAAAGAAAATAAGAGTAAAGGTTGAAGTAAAAGGGACCAGATACTAATAAAATGAAAGGGAACTGGAATGGGGGACACTAAAAATAAGAGTGCATAATATTACAAGGAATATAAAAAGGCTGAGGACAAAAATTGAAGCCCGTGGGAGACTAGAAGATTCATGTTACTTTAATTAAATAATTCCCCTCCTAGCTCATGTCAAAATTCAAATAAGGTTAGACTCTTACTACTTGCTACATAATGGCTGTTTGGGTGGGTCAGTGGCTGAGAAGTGGAAAGATTCAGTTATCTCAATGCTCATGTGTCCACCTTAGCTGACCTAAATTATCTTATTTGCTTTACCATGATAGCTAGTGTTAGAAGAATAGTTGTTTCCCTACCCATTAAGTAGGGAAGCTTTTACTTCTACTGACTCCTGTACCTGTAATATGAGTATAGGATTAATCTCCACTACTATCAGTATATTTTTCCAGGCACTAATGTGCAGGTGTTTATAATGCACTATCACTATGCTCTGTAGTAGATAATACTTCAAACTTATCTCTAAATGTAATAGTTTATTTATTGGACATTCTAGTGCACTATGTAGCTGTAACACAAGTTAAAATTGTGTTTAATGAGCACATATCTCATTTTTCTTAAAGCATTACAATAGCAAAAATTAAAACATAATATAAACTTGGAGTTTCTGTTCAGTTTTTGCGTGGTGGTTTGAAACTAAATTTATTTGAAAGGGCTACAAAAGAAAATAAGGGACCAGAAGAATTACCAAATAAGGTGATATTTGAACTTTCTGTACCAATTAAAGTATTGTGGGATCTGTCCATGGCCACATTGTTGCTCCTCGTATGCTGATTTCTAAAATAGCAGTAATACAGAAAGTGTATGAAAATAATATTTAAGGTAGAGGTATCTGCAAGGGATGTAATTGAATATCTGTTAAGCATAACTCGACTAGTCAACTAGTGATGTGACTAGCTGCTCTCCCCGGCCCCTTGCTGCCTCTATCAGCAACTGTCTCCACTCATGCTGGTTCCGCTGAGATTTTGCTTGGGGGCCAGTGGAGGACTGGCTTCGCGCTCCCTGCAGCTCCTCAGCCTTTGAAATGCACCACAGACCCAGTGGGGCTCTTGTACATTTCAAAATCTGAGGCACTGCAGGGAGCGAGAGGCCTGAGGGAGGAGTTCTCTCCCTCCCCCTCCTGGTCCCATGCTTCCTGTGGAGCTACCTTTTGAAATGTACCAGAGCACCACTGGGTCTGTGGTACATTTCAAAGGCTGAGGAGCTGCAGGGAGCGCGAAGCCAGTCCTCCACTGGCCCCCATGCTCCTTGTGGGGTTTCCACAGTTCAAAGGCGGAGGTGTCCTTGTCAACTCATCGATAAGCAATTGAAAGGACAATTAAATAGAAGCAATTGAAAGGGCTCGCAGTTCCTGGCCCCAAGCTAGCCCGTTTCCTGGGAGTTCCTTGGGAGGCATGAGCCATTTTAACCAGTCCTGTTATGTGAATTCTAAACCTCCACCTCAGACAACTCTGGGAGGAGACTAGCCCCAGCAGTCTCCCTTCTGTTCCAAGATAGGGTAGCTCTCGGCCACACACCTTCCAAATGAAGCCCTGTTCCTTCTGGGTTGGCCTGCTACCACTTATGATATTTGTGAAGTGGCCCCCTTCAAAAATTATTGCCCATCCGTGGTCTAGATACTGCTTGGTTCAGTCACGAGTGCGAGGATTGATGACCTCTTGAGGTTCCTTTCAGTTCTGATTCTAGAGCCCCATAAGGTTTTCACTTCCATTTCCAATAGATATCTAAAGGATATCTAATCTGGTTCTATCAAACTTGTATTCTAATGTAGAACTTGTTGTGTCAGTGGTGTTAAAGCAATGGAACTTCAGGTATGTAGTATGCATGGTTACATATGTTCTGTTTTTATATGAGCACTCATGAAAAAATTTTATTGGGTGCAAGTTTGAAATAAGGTGTATATTGCTTTTAAGGCCTTTTTTAAGTTTCAAAATAAAACTTATATAGTATTGGTGTATGTTGCTTTGGCAGCAGTAAATCATGCATATAGAAGTTGCCATATAAAAACTTAGTCATCCAGTACGTAAGTAACTTCCTCTACAATTAATAGCTGAGTTCTCTGGAATTACTTGTGGGTTTGAAAAAAGATGTAGAAAGGACTAGGGCATTTGTACATTATAGTAAAAAATTTTAATACAAATTTTAAATCTGTGTATTGAGTTTTTTGCTGACAAGTTACAGATCGTATCTCCCTTAACCAGGACTCTCTGGTCTGGCAGCTGGACCACAGATGTTCCTGGACCACAGAGCCCAGGTATAGGGAGTTCTGCTGCTGCTGCCCCATAGCCTGAAGAGGCCAGCAACTCAGCTGGGAGCCCCATGTCAGGAGGGAGAAGTGGATGCGCATCAGGGAGTTCCGACACCTGCAGCTGCACAGTAGCAAAGGGCTGGCAGCTCTGGCCCTGGCTGCGGAGTTCGGGGATAGGCAGCAGTGGGTGGGCCTAGAGCCCTAGCTTAGGAGCAGGAGAGCAGGATGGACCATGTTGGAAAGGACCTCCCCTTATCTGGACAATCCCCTTGTTCTGGGACTGGTCAGGTCCTAATGATGCCAGATGAGGGAGGTCAACTTGTACTGTTTGGTTTTTTTCCTCCTCTTAACGTTAGAGTCAATATAGCTAGCAGGAAGTGAGCTGGATTTTTTTTTTCTGGCTGTTGTGTTGTCAACCAAGTTCCAATTTCCGGATGGCTTTTACCTTCTTTTAAGTGGTAAGAACACTCTGTGCTTTAAGATCCCATGTAGAGCTTTGCAGAGCTTGCAGTAAGAAAAAGAAATGACTTAATAAGTAAAAGTGGTGTGGGAGACCACTGAGAGCATAAATCTACATCAGCATTACAGTCCCATTTTTACTGTTGCTTGTATGAGCATAGTCAAAAGCACGAGGAAAAAGCTTGCATTTTGTTGGCTCAAGTGTAGTATGACTAATCAAATAAGAACTATGAATAAGCTCTTCTTATAACAATTTGAATGTTCAGAAATTACACAGACTTGATCTAATAGTTAATGTTTCATTGTTTGGAGTGTCTTACATTTATTTGAAGCAATTTGCCAGCATGGTGGAAATATATGAACTAGATTGTGCTTTAGATTGATACTGCTTACCGTTGAATTTTTAAAATACCAGTTGTGATAGATCTTTATCATTAAGGCATCAGTGAAGTGCTTTTTGAATGATTGCTGCCATCAGTTCCTGCTGCTTGAACTTGCACATTAGCCTTTGACCAATGGGCATCTGAAACTATGAAGTTCCACTTGGCCAGCTGCTGAGACACGAGTTTTGTCTCCAGATGATCCTGGCTGCTTTGAAAGAGAGTGAGAAGAGTCTTTGCTATTTTATTCCTCCCTGGTGTTTTTGGTTCCGCCACCCTAATGCATAACTAAAGTGCTGTCTGTTTCATGCTGAATAGTATCTCTTCTGCTATCTTTGACAGTGTTATTAATGCCCTTATGTTTAAAATGATGTGGAAAAAGATCTTAACTTTGAGAGTAAAGGTTGAGGGTGCAGTACATGGGTGTTCAAGCTTTTCCGTTTTAATAGACCTAAATTTAGTGGAAGATGATACTGCCACCAAGGCTGTGTATTAGTCAGATGCTGATATGGAAGACTGAGGGTGGGGATGGTAACCAACTAGATTGATAGGCAGCGCTCCATGGACAACTACAGTAGTTAAACCTAGATTTAGGGGAAGTAGTAGGATATTGATTTTTCTGTTTTCTGTACTGTGCTCTCATTGTTTGTATTTTCCTCTCGACAAGTCAGGTAACCTGACTTCATGCCCTGTCGTCTCTCATTTGAGTCTCCTAGCAGTTTTTGTGATGGTCTGCTATAACTTTCCCCATCCTTTCATCTATTCTACTGGCTGTGTGAAGACACTACTACAAGTTGGACCTCGCTGGTCTGGCACCCTGGGGACATGATTGGTCCTAAAAGAGGGGATTTGCTGGACCAGGGAAAGTCTCTTGCATTGTGGCCTTGATGCCACTGAGCTAAGACTCCAGTCTGACACTGCTGCTGCCTCACCCTCCCTCCCACGCCCCCTCCTCCTGAGGTTGGAGTAGGGATGTTATATTTAGATTAACTAACTGAAGAGGTGATGAGATTTCCATTGACTTTTTGATTAGTCGATAAGGGCCGAAACCCTTTTCGGAGTGTGGGGCCGGGAGGGACTCCTGCTGGTCCAGTGCTCTCTGCAGCACCTCAGCCTTTCAATTGTATAATCTTGTACATTTCAAAAGGAAGCCCCTGGGAGCACAGGACCAGTGGGGGACTTCCCCCCGACTCCTCTCGGCCCCTCCCCCCCACTCCCTGCAGTACTTGAGCCTTTGAAATGTTTTTGGTGTTGGGTTTGTTTGTGGGGTTTTTGGGGGAGAGGAGAGAGAGAGGGGAATCCTCTTTCCTTATGCTCCAGGCAGTGTTGGTTGTGATCAGAGCTTTCCCAGGCAGCACCAAAGTAAAATGGCTGTGGTTCTGTCACTCTTGACGTGTCCTTTGGGTTCTAAGGATCGTCAGTGAAACTGATGTGACTAATTTCACTGTGCTGCTGTTTAGGAAAGCTCTGAACGTGCCATAGGTGAATATAAAAGGCCACTTTTTAAACAGAGGGTAATAGTCCACATGCGCATGCATGTTCTATATCTAAATATTCAAATCTTCTATAAAAGCCAAAGTGTGTTAATCTTTGTCTAATTTGCATATAACAATACTTAAAACAGATTTTCTCTTTTCTTCAACTTCAGTATCAGTCAACCATAAAAACCAATATTTTGCTTGGAATAGTTGGTTCCTGTCTATGAAATGCCATGCAAAGAACATCCACCTTCAGCGTTAGGCTGATACTATAAACTTGAAATTTTTAAAATAAGCTCTCTACAACAAGACTTTCAAAATAATACATGTTTGTATTGTGTCCCTCTGTTCCATTTGCTTTTAATGTAGTTGCAGATTTTTGGACTGAAGCTTAAATGTAGCAAATATTATTTCCTACATATTAAATAGTTTTTGAAGGCGCTGTCTACTGTTACAACACCGAACCTTTTTTCAGTTTACTGTAAACAATTATTACCCACTAGATCAAAAGCTCTGTGATAAATGGGAACAAAACAAAATAAAATAAACCCATAATACTAAACTTTAATTTCATCATTTGTGGGTTACTGTACTTTGAAGCTAAACATTGTTATAAGTCACAGTCTGTCTCAAATTTGTTGAACTACTGCAGATAGCAATAAGTTAAGTAGACTGCAATGAATACCGCTCTTCTCTGTGCTTAACCAACTGGATTAAATTAGAAATTAACATGATCTAGTAACTCACTTCCTGGGTTTTGCGTTAAAGAACATAGCATTTGACTTGTAGTTTTAATTATGCAGTAACATTATTCTAAACAGTATTGAAAGCCAAAAATAACACCAGGGTCAGAACATAGGACATATCTAAACCACATCCCTCTTTCTAAAGGAGGATGTAAATTGGCAGATAGAAATGGCAAATGAAGCTGGGATTTGAATTTCCCATGCTTCATTTGCATAATGGTGTTCTTTCGAAAACAGACATTTTGAAAGTGAAACCGCTGTCTAGACGCGGTTCTTTTGGGGGGGGGGGAGGAAACCTTTTTTCGAAAGATCCTGTACTTCTCATAGGAGTATGCACCATTGCCCCCACTTAACTGTAAGGAAATCTCAGCCTACTTTTGTGATAGGAGTGCCGGGTCTTTCGAAAAAGGGTTTTTTCCCCGAAAGAACCACGTCTGGACAGTGGTTTCACTTTTGAAATACCTGTTTTCGAAGGAACGCGCACGGCCGCCATTATGCACTTTCAATCTGTCCGATTTACATCCCTTTTTCGAAAGAGGTATATAGCCTAGACATAGTCATAGGCTGACGATAATTTTGACAGAGATGAAGAGAAGTTTTTTTTTCTCTGCTAGGAACCAGCACATGAGTTTAAAGGGAAATTGACCGCTCAAATGGTAGTTCTGACTCAACTTTAATTTTCTGTTGTAAAATTGTATTTTTCGTAAGAAATGTAAGTATGCACCTTTGCCCCCACTTAACTGTAAGGAAATCTCAGCCTACTTTGTGATAAGTATCATAGTTGATTTTTGCAAGGGTGCAAACTAAAACACAATTGGATTATCTAAGGTTTTCAAGACTGATAAATAAATCAGTGTTTTGTGTAAAGAATACTGTACTTTCATGTTCTCTCTCTCTCTCTCTCTCTCTCGCTTGATGCTCTAGAATATTACAGAGTTAAATATTAAGTACTTGGTGACATTTCTCTAGAAGCTTTTATTATAAAACCTCTGTAATATGTGGGTCATGTAAATAATAGTGTTTATAAAGGGTAAGTTGGAGTCTTCCTTTCCAATATATGGATTCATTGTGTACACATTGAAAACATAATACATACCATTTTAGGCTTTAACCTATTCCGTTTGAAATGCTCTAAGATCGCTTCCCTTAGGGAATTTTAATTAGACAAGTTATAGACCTTTCTCATCTTGTACTTAAACACTATTGTTTTTTCTTCTATCCATCCAGTGCACTCTTAAACCTTCCAGCTTTTCCTGTGAAGTATTTCACAAGTTAAACAGCCCCTGCAGACTAGAGTAGAACAGACTATTACATATTTTAGTGGTTGAAATATCTTTCATGTAATCAGTTTTTTCACACTAACTGTAAATATAAAAAAGCCAAGCCTACTATTCTTATAATAAATTTCTCTCCACTATGTTTAAGATGGCCCTACTTAACTGGATCTCCACGAGTACTACCTCCCACCACACACACTCCATGCTGTTTGCTTTATCTGAGGAAGCAGTGCAGGAGGGAAGGCAAGGGAGATGCAGCAGCATGGGAGGCTGAGGGATAGATGTCTATGCGGAAGCCGGTGGCACACATGGGGAGCTGGCTTGAAATCCAGGCTCCATGTGTACCAAGTCCTGCCAGCCCCCTCTCCTCTGCAGCCTCTGTATCAGAGGCAGCAGTGTGGGGGAGGGGGAGCAAACAGCTCTACAGGAGCTGGTGCTAGTGGGGAGCCAGCATTTAAGCTACCAGCTCCTGTTCTCCCACTCCCACTGCCTCTGAATCAGAGGTAGTGGGGTGCAGGGCTGTATGTAACTGAAAGTGTTAATTGATGATCCCAGGCTCACTGGTTAACTGTACTCGGCTACGTGTTCATGTGGCTTAAAGGAAGTGGGTTTTTAAGAGGATGGGATCCTGTTACAGTGAGCTAAGAAAACTCATAGTGGTGTGGGTGACATGGAAGAAGGCATGAAGAGGTTATCCTTTATTTGTCTTAAGATTCTGTACTTGCTTTCAGGGTGTGGCAGGTAGGATGTGGCAGACAAGATGGCAAGCCCTGTTTGGTTAGACACATCCTTGGTGACATAGCTGCCCCAAATGGTCCCTCTGTAGTATATCTGTCCCCTGTGCTTGCTGCCCCCAGTGGTAACTGTGCGTATAGTGTCCCTCCGCTCAGACCCTCCCTTTTCATGTTGTGGAAAACAGTTGAATTCCAGGCATGTCATGTTTTCCTAGCATAAACAAACCATGGTCTTGATTTAAATTAGTATAAGAGGAAGTTGCATACTACATTTGGTGGTCCTAGCTCTTACTGTTTAAGAGGGGTTCTTGAACAAACAGACTCAATGCACATTTCTAAAATGTATATAGATTACAGAAGAATGGGAAGGGTAAGTATCTAAAATATAAATTCAGAATACATCTGTCAGGAGTCAAAATGAGTGCATTCTTCTCTAATAGTTCAGTGTCCCAGCTCCTTAGTCTCCCTTCTCACCATTTTCTGTGGTTAATATTTGCTTTGAAAGTCAATATTTATGATCTAAATAGAAGTCAGTCTCTCTGGGCAATACATAAAACAAGACTACTCAGATTTGTTGTTCTTTTGTGGTGGTCCATGGTTTGGTAAAGTGACTACCAATGTAGAAAACATCAAATGGTGGGAACTTGGTTTCAGATTATAGTTGTGGCCTGGACAATGTCCTTCTTTTGGTGTAGCCAAAGCAATAAGAAGACCAAATTGTTTAATTTTGCAATACATTTTGTTATTGAATTGTTATAAAACTAGCTCAGTAGTTTTATCAGTTCTGTTGCATGTAAAAATGAGATCACTGGTCAAGAACCTCTTTATAAATCTCATTCCTTTTTATAATGCCTTTTGTCAATTTCAAATTTTTGCAAAAGAAGTTGTTTTAGTTTCACGTATTGGGAAACTGTGGTGAACAGTGACTAACTAGATTACGGGTTAATTTTAAACATATTATCTTTTTTTAAAATAAACTGATAAGGCATTTTTGTTCCAGGGACTTAATCTATTGTGTATTTTGACTACTTTTAAACCTTTAAAATAAAGAGGTTTTTGGAATTGTAGCTAATCCTAATTACCCTGCACTCATATGAGAGATTCAAGGGTACATTTAAAAGCTAGTTGGAAACAACCATGAAAGAAAAGGTAATGATCATTTAGTGTACATTATTTTAGTCATCTAAGGTAATTCTTAATTTGTGACACACAGTCAGTGTCTCTGGAAGAATGAGGAAAGAAGAGGAACTGGACATCAAAGTGACAGGTTATGTTCAGTGGTCACATTACACATCCAAAACAATGCAAACATGTCCTGCTTTGTAAATATAAGAAGATAAGCAACCTACTCCAGTCCTTTAAAGGGTAAAGAATTCTCAGCTACAGTTTGATTACTACAGTCATGTTTAGTTGTCTTTGCCTTTTCCTATAGAAACTTGTCATTTGCAAAATACTCCCTGTAATGCTGCCACTAAAAGTGTATCTTCCTCTAACTTCTACTTCTTGTGAGCATGATTAAATTTAATGTTGTGTTTCTAGAAATGACTAGAAGTCATTTCAGTCTTTAATGGTGTTTGTTATGGCCTATGGGACAACTAAGAATAGAGCCCCATTTTGCAAGGTGCTGTACAGAGCAACACCCCAGGAAGCCAAAGCCATTGCAGAGAAACTGAATGAATTCTTTACATTAGTCTTCACTGCAGAGGATGTGGAGGAGAGATCCATACCTGATACATACTTTTAGGTGATAGATTTAAGGAACTGTCCCAGAGTGAGGTGTCAGAGGAGAATATGAAACAAATTCATGAATTAAACAGTAATCACAGGGACTAAATAGTATTCATCTAAGCACGCTGAAGGCATGAGTAGAAGATGATAATTTAATGCCAACTTTGGGGGGGGAAAAGGCTCCACAGGAGTTCCTGGCCATCACAGGTAAGCACATTTAACTTCAGTGTCAGGCAAATCAGGTGAAATAATAGTAAACAGATTTGTCAGAAATGTAGATGAAAACAACATGCTGAAAGAGTCGTAACTTCTGAGAGGCGTAACTTCTGAGAGGCGTAAAGAGCTTCACCAATCAAAGGCAACAAGCACATGGACAAGGGTAATCTGATGGAAATAGTGTACCTGGATTTTCAAATCTCTGACGGTATCAAATTCCTAAGCAAAGTAGGTAGTCAGGCAATAAAAGGGAAGTCTGATTGTACAAAATTACTGACAGGGAAGAGTTATAGGGATCTCTCAAAAAAGGGGTAACTGAGTAGGAAAATGGCAAACAAAATTCAATGTTGGTATGTGCAAAGTAATGCATATTGGCAAAACATGCCAACTAGACATACAAAATATTCTAGATTAGCTGTTACCTCTTGATCTCATCATGGATAATTCTTTGAAAATATCTGCTCATTATGTAACATTGGTCAAAAAAGCTAATAAAATGTTATGAACTATTAGGAAAGAGAGAGCAAACCGATCAGTTTAGCTTCTGCACCTGGCAAGCTAATGGGACAAATAATTAAGCAGGTCATTTGCAAATATTTAGATAATTAGATGGTAAATACCATTCAGTATGGCTCTGTCAAGAACAAACCATGTCAAATCAACCTGCTAGCTTTCTTTGAAAGTGTAACAAGCCTTGGGGATGGGAGGGGCAGTAGATGTGGTATATCCTGACTTTAATAAGACTTTTGAAATGGCATCTGTTCTGGGTCTGGTTTTGTTCATTGTCATCATCAATTATTATTAGGCAATGGCATAGAAAGTACACTCAAACTTTCTGAATGATACCAAGATGAGAGGGGTTGCAAGTGCTTTGGAGGATGGGATTATAATTCAAGGTGAACTATACAAACTGGAGAAAGTCTCAAGTAAATAAGATGAAATTCAATAAGGACAAATACAAAGTACTCTATTTAGGGAGGAATGATGAGTTCCCATTTTACACGTGTGCAAATGACTGTAAAGCAATACAGGAGGCCCCCAACTTGTGACACATTGGTTCCGGAGGAAGTGTTGCAAGTCGGGGGTGTCGTAACTCGAACCTGCATTTATGGTAGGTGCCGTGCACCGTCGTAAATGCAGGATGAGGAAATAAGTCAGGGGTTTCCAGCCCCTTCAGCACTTACAATCATTTTTGTAGGTATGGGGAGGGGGGGAGGTTAGAACTCGGGCGGTTGCATGTTGGGGGCCTCCTGTGCTGCAGAAAGAGACCTACAGGCTAAATAAGAGTCAATAGTGTGACACTTAGCAAAAAAAAAAATAATAATAATTCTGGGATACATCAACAGGAGTGTGTTAAAACACACAAAGTGATTCTTCTGATCTGCTTCACGGTAATTAGGCTTCAACTGAAGTAGTGCGCTCAGTTCTGGGTTCCACATTTCAGGAAAGATGTGGACTAATTTGGCAAAAGTCCAGAGAAGAATTCAGACCCTCCTCACTATAAGTCCAAGATATGTTCCAAAAAACTTGGACTTATAGCAAAACAACTTGAAGCAGGGAATTTTTTTCCTGCAGCTAACTTCTATTTGTGCAAATTGTTTTTTGGGGGTTTTGTTGACATGACTCAAGAGCGGGGAATGGGAGGACTGAGAAGGCATCAGTTCCTACAAGCATCCAACCACGTTAGTGTGGAACGGATATATACTGGAGCGACTTATGGGGATGCTCTGTAACAAAAGATTAAAGATCTAAAAAACATGACCTATCATGGAAGATTGGAAAAAATTGGTTCATTTGGTCTGGAGATGACTGACAGAGGCCATAACTGTTTTCAATTACATAAAAATTTGTTACAAGGAGGAGGGGAAAAAAAATTTTCTTTTTAACCTTTGAGGATAGGACAAGAAGCAATGGGCTTAAATTGCAGTATGGGAGGTTTAGGTTAGACCCTTAGGAAAAACTTCCTAACTGTCAGGGTGGTGAAGCACCACAGTAAATTGCCTAGGGAGGTTATGTAGTCCCCATCATTGGAGTTTTTTTTTTAAGAGCAGAATAGATAAACACCGGTGTTTCTCAACCTTTTTTTTAAATAAAGTACTCCTTTTTCCAAAAAAAAAAAAAAAGTACCCCCAGTACAGGCACGACTTACGTCGGATCCGCAGTTACGAACGGGGATTTTCTCGCCCCGGAGGACTGGAGCGGCGGGACACCTGGTCCCGCCGCCCGCCTCCTCCGGGGCGAGAAAAGCTGCTCCCTGTCTCCCTGGTCTGCTGGGGGAGCCAGCAGACCAGGGAGACACTGAGCAAAGTGGCGGAGGACCCGGGGCCGGACCCGCGGCGCTTCCAGCTGATCTGGAAGTGCCGCGGGTCCGGCCCCGGGTCCTCCGCCGCTTTGCTCGCATCTCCCTGGTCTGCTGGGGGGGGGAACGCAGCTAGTGCCTGTGGTAGAGCAGGTAGGGTGCTGCCGGTTGGTCCCGCAACTCCGCTCCTTGGCGCTACTGGACCAACCCGGCAGCACCCCAGCTGCTCTGCCCCAGGAGTCCTGATTCAGCCGCTGCTGATCAGTTTCAGCAGCGGCTGAATCAGGACGCCTGGGGCAGAGCAGCTGGGGTGCTGCTGGGTTGGTCCAGTAGCGCCGAGGAGTGGCCGCGCTACTGGACCAACCCAGCAGCACCCGAGCTGCTCTGCCCCAGGCGTCCCCAAGTCAGCCACTGCTGAAACTGACCAGCGGCTGACTACAGGAAGCCCGAGGCAGAGTTGCTCTGCCCCGGGCTTCCTGGAATCAGCCGCTGATCAGTTTCAGCAGCAGCTGACTTGGGGATGCCTGGGGTTCTTAAGTTGAATCTGTATGTAAGTCGGAACTGGTGTCCAGATTCAGCCACTGTTGAAACTGATCAGTTTCAGCAGTGGCTGAATCTGGATGCCAGTTCCGACTTACATACAGATTCAACTTAAGAACAAACCTACAGTCCCTATCTTGTACGTAACCCAGGGACTGCCTGTACCTATAATTTTCAGTCAAATTTTTTTCTACCTTTCCAACACATTTGTTTAAACAACTTAATCATAGCTGGGCAGGCGATAACATTTTTGGATGTAAAAAGTACAAAAATAATAAAGCGATGTAAAACTTAAAACACAAATTCAGTTTTCTCCAAAGTTCAGTTGTCTTGATGTAGCCCCCAGGCTTCTCTCAATTATCCCTAAGCGTACTCATACCACTCATTGAGAAACACTGGTCTGACACCCAAAATTACATGACCCTGGGGGGGGGGGAGAATTGAATCCTGAGATTTATGACCCAGGGTGTATTGGGGGAGGCAAAACGCAAGTCCACTGTCCTGTTGGAGAGGGTGTGGGGAGGGGGGAGGGGAGGAAGGTGAAGACTAAACATTTCAGCCCTAGAGGCCCTGTAACCTGAGCCCTGTCACCCAAGCCTGAAGCTCTCAGGCTTCCATTAATGGCAGAGAGCCTTGGGTTTCAGCTTTGGCCACAGCAAATGTAAGTCAGCCCTGGCAACTTCATTAAAATAGGATTGTGATTCACTTTGGGGTCCTGAGCCACAGTTTAAGAATCACTGGTGTAGATAATACTTTTTCCTACCCTGAGTGCAGCAGTCACGACTAGCTGACCCCTTTAGGTCCCTGGCAGTCCTTTGGTTGTTTAATAAGAACAAAAATATCATGCTCCTGTATCAGGGTGGGGAACATTTTTTGGGGGGTCGGGGCCGCTGACCTACAGAAAAATCAGTTGGGGGCCCACACACAAGTGAGGGGGGAAAAACAACCCAAACTGTTACTGCCATGGTCCCCAACTAAGAGAAAGCACTCCCTACATTCCACTGGCACACCTTTCCCTGGGGATAGTCAGCCTAGTAGATTTCTGTGTTCTCCAGCCCTGCATTGGAGGGAACTGGAGTGCCAGTGTGGGCTCCCCAGTGTTGGGGGGGGGAACCCCAAGCTTTGGGGCCATATCCACATAAACCAGGAGTGCATCTAGCCACCAGGCCTCAGGTTCCCCACTTGTGCTCTATATGAATCCATGGTATGCCCACACATCAAATATTGAGCATAGTGCTGATTGTCCCATGTGTGTGTTTAAAAAGAAATGGGGGGGGGAGAGGAGTTCAAAACATCTTCCCTATAAAATTGACTGGAGCTGTTTGTTAGAAGAAGAGATGAGTAAAGTGGTGATATAAACAGAGGTCTATAAAATCATGAAGGATGTGGAGTAAATGTTACCCCTTCACATAACATAAGAACGTAAGGTCACCAATGAAATGAATAAGCAGCAAGTTTTTAAAACCGGCCTAAGGAATTACTACTTCATAGAGCTCACATTGAAACTGTGGCCCTCATTTCCAGGATATGTTGTGAAGGCCAAAGGTATATCTGGGTTCAAAGAAGAATTGTTAACATTCATGGAGGATATGTCTATCAATGGCAATTAGCCAACATGGTTAGGGTCAGGGATGCAACCTCATGCTTTGGTTGTCCCTAAATCTCTAGCTGCCAGAAGCTGTGATTAGATGACAGGGAGTATATCACTTGATAGTTGCCCTGTTCTGTTTATTCCCTCTGAAGCATCTGCTGCTGGAAACCGTTGGAATACAGGATACTTGTCTAGGTGGCCCATTGATTTGACCCCTTATGACAGTTCACATATATTGTGCTTTCCTTTGGGCTCACTGGAAATTTGGCTTATCTCTAAATAGTGTCATTTAATTAGTTGAAGTTTTTTGCCTGAAGTAGAGGTAACAGTAGTATTTTACCAGTGCAAAAACAAATAATGACTGAGAGAATGTGTGCATTTATTTTGATTAATGTTGTAATTCTGGCTTTGAATATGCTAGATTTCTCACAGATTTTTCTCCTCGATATGCAATCCACAAGTAAATTACAGATCTTGCATTGTTTTATAGCTATATTAGATGTATGTTGAGGGACTTGAATATCAGTAACAGGAAACTTCAGTTGGAATGTGCTTAGTGGTTTGGGGGGCTAGATCCACCAAGAGAATTTAAACTTAGCATAAAATAACCCAGTTTTGGCACTTTATTGCTTAGTGGAATCCTTAGTCTCAGTTTGCTTCCTTGGATAGGGAATTAAACACCTAAGAGTGGGATTCACAAAAGCCAGCAAGCTGAGCAGGGAACTCTCTAAGGCTATATCTACTCTACCGATAGGATCAAAGCAGCCACAGTCGATCATCTGGGGTACGAATTAGCGCTCTAGTGAAGACATGCTGATTTGAACTGAAAGGGTGCTCCTGTCGATGCCAGCAGTCCTCCTCCTGTGAGGAGTAAGGGAAGTCAAAGGGAGAGTGTGCTCCCTTTGACTTGCCACAGTATGGACAGTACCAAAAATCAAGTTAAGATCTTCAACTTGAGTTGAGCAATTAAGGTAGATGAAGTTGTATATTTTAATTCAAACATACCCACTTACCAGTGGTATATGAGCAGTAGGAAGTGCTGAGGAGAGCCGAAATTTGCATATCCCCTAAATAGTAATTTAGTATTGTTTTTTGAGGTGGTGGTGAATCATTTTTAATGTTGATTACTTTAGCTCCAAAATTATGGATTTCTAACCTCATAAGAAATCTAACAAATGCTGATCACAAATCAGATTCACTATTGGTATGTCATGGTACCTCAGAGAGAGTGTTAGGTATGCATATGAAAACTCCAGTGTGTAATTTGTTTACAAATTTTTTTCTATATATGGTCTTAGAGTAGGAGGAGACTAGGGAATATGGCTGTTTATGAGGGCCTTGGGCTCCTTAGAAGTAATATCTGTTCCATGACAGTTTACAGATCTTTACAAATGGGGCACATCCTAAAATGCACAGGAAATGCACCTGTTTGTCACAGATCTTTTGACAACCTCAATATTGGAGCCGCAAAAGCACCTTAAGAGGTGCTTAGTAGCAGAGATACGGTCTTATGCAGCCTGCACATATATAGAAAACTATTTTTGCTTTATTCTAGGCAACTTGACAGCTGTCTTAAAGAATCTGGTGGACCAAATGGTCCAATCAAAGGTTTGATTGCAGAGTATCTTCAATGATGAGAGTGCCTATATATCCATAAGTTTACAAAATCTTGATTCTGTAGATGTAATGAGGATAATTTGCTTGCTATTAGTTTTAATGTTGTAAGGTTTTAGTTTTGATGCTTTTACTAATGATTTTATTTTTTATTACTGAGCAACTTAATATGATATAAGTTATATATATAAAAGGATTTCTATGCAAAGGTTTGCTGTTTATTATAAAGAAGATTGTTAAGCATTACTATCGACTGTTTTTATAGATGTCATGAATAGAAAGATTCCAAGAATATATTATTGTAATTTATCAATATTTGATCTACCATCTGACATACAAACTGATTTATTTGGCTGCGGTAGTGTGAATGAGCCACTCTTGTTTACAGAGAGTCATATCTGTTTGTATGAATAATTAAATATACATTTCCACACTAGGTTTTGAGAAAATGTGTTAAATTTGCATTGAATAATGAATTTTCAATGTGCACTTAATTTTTTCAAACACACAAATTATATAGAAGTAAAAATGAATAGTTTCCGAAATCGGAGTATTGCATCCATAAATATGTTCTGAAAATTCAACCACCCCATCTTACTGTACCTCTCTGTTGAAAGTGTATGTCTGTGTGTTTAATGTCTAGGGATCATGTTTCTCTACTACCAAAGCTCTTTTGAGGTCCTGTTTATACACTTACAGGTTCTCTTTCTTTCAGACATACAACTGTTGTCTTCATTGACTTGAAACAAGAAGGGGTGAAGAATTACAATTCATTCCTCTTGAGAACGAGAATAAATAGTTAAAAAAGCCTGTTTTCGTCATTATTTCACTCTGTGAATAGCTGAATCTGTTGCATAGGCTTGAGGTCATCACACTGATAGAATAGAAGGTTTCTAAATGCACTTGAAAAGAGAGTAATTAATAGTTCCTTTACTATTTATTTTTTCTCCTGTTGTGATCTTTTAACCTTTTAAGGACTGGTTGCAACTCATATTGTATTTCATCACTTCCTTTTCTGGTGAAATTTAAACTAGGCTAAGGTTCAGAAATATGATACTGCTTATTAACCAAAATATATGACGATTTCCCCCCTCCGCTTCCCAAAAAAACCCGCATAAAACTTTATCATTATATTTCATGTGTTCACAATAACTGAATATTAAAATGGAAACCACCAGAAACCCTGATACACTCATGCTATGTTTTTTTTTCTATGTAGCTAGGAAATAGAATGGGGTTTTCATCACTTTAAAAAAAAGGAGCCATCACTATCAATTTCAAATATGGCACATTACTTTGATATATAAAACTAACTTCACACAGAATTATATGAAATGAAAATTGGTTCAGATAGAAAATTCATCCACCAATGAAACATACTTAACATACTCCCCTGAAGGCTGCCCCACTGATGGCTCCTCTCCCTGGGACTCCCAAGACTGGGGTACCCTGTCCTGCCCCACTAAAGCTGGCCTGGCTGAGGTTCCCTGCCCTTCTGCCTGCCAGCTGCACCAGGAGTTCCTAAAGGTTCCTGAGCCATGGCTGCCTGGCCACCACCAGCCCCGCTACGTTCGGCGGTTCCTCTGGGTTTCCCAGGCCACCTGGCCACCACCAGCCCCACTGTTGCTACGGGTACTTAATATTAGTTGACACACATTGTTCGTGAACGTCCAAAACTTTAAACAAAGAAACCTTCCAGTCTGTAAGCTAATTTTTTTCTAAGAGTTGTATATGCTTTTTGTAAATTTTAATTTACCGATGTCAGAAAACTAGTACTGCTTAGTCACACTGAACATCATTAATTGATCCATTTGTCTTTATCCAGAATACTTTTATTAATAAAAACCTTAGTTTGTCTCAGTATATACTCTATTAAAAGTAACTGTCTAAAATCCTTTCCTCAGATGGTTTTAAAAATGGTACTGTACTTTTAAAAGGTTGTCACTTTGACATGGATGACTATTACAGTAACTGGTGAGCTGCCCCATATATGTAAAATGTTGATTTATTTTTGTTTAATAATTCTTGCAGGTGCATTCTCCTTCCTCTTTTGGGGATGAAGCCCCCCCAGCAGAGCCTCTTTCTACTTGTAGATTCGATTGATGAGGGTTGTAATGTTGCAGAAGGTGAACAGACTTCTACAAGCATATCTGGAACTATTGCAGAGCTTTTAGCTGATCACTACGAGTTTTTCCCTCCATGGTTGCTTCTCCTCTGCTCTGCTCGCAAGCAGAGTAAAACTGTTACCAAAATGTTTACAGGTGAGTACAAACAATTGTGAATTGTTAACTACCTACGTGCGGTAACAAACATGCATAATTCTACAGGAACTTTACAGGTGGTTGAAAATGCTAAGTATACATTTTAATTGCTCTAAATTTGTTGTCAAACTGTTAAAAACCTTGATAATCATTCTGTACTACTGATCAGTAGTTAATATATACAGTAAAACTCCATTGGTCCGGCATCTGATGGTCCGGCACTCCTGATGGTCTGGCACTATCAGGAACCCGGAAGTGCTCCAGGCAGCCGGACCATTGGAAACTGACCAGCGGCTGAATCGGGGAAGCCAGGGGCAGAGCAACTGGAGTGCTGCCAGTAGGTCCCGTAGCGCTGCCCCTCGATGCTGCGGGACCAACCTGGCAGCACCCCAGCTATCCCCAATTCAGCCACTGCTGAAACTGACCAGCGGCTGATTCCGGGAAGCCTGGGGCAGAGCAGTTCTGCCTCAGGCTTCCCGGCCTGGGCTTCCCGGAGTCAGTCGCCGGTCAGTTTCAGCAGCGGCTGACTTGGGGACGCCTGGGGCACAGCAGCTGGGGTGCTGCCGGATTGGTCCAGTAGCGCCAACTAGCGACGCTACTGGACCAACCCGGCAGCACCCCGGCTGCTGTGCCCCAGGCGTCCCCAAGTCAGCCGCTGCCGAAACTGACCAGCAGCGGCTGAATTGGGGAAACCTGGGGCAGAGCCGGACTATCAGAAGCGGGGGCTATGAGGGGTCTGGGGTGGCATCCCCCCCACACCACCCTAGACCCCTCATAGCCCCCCCTTCCGATAGTCTGGCATATTTGATAATCCGGCACCCACTGGGTCCTAAAGGTGCCGGATTATCGGATGTTTACTGTAGTATCAAAATACTTCATTGGTAAATTAGATCTTCCAGGTAAGATTGTTATGGCAAGGAGCTTTTCCTCTTCTTTTTCTGATCTTAAAAAGCTATATTATGATTTTGAAAATGTGTAGGTGTCATGTGTATGTTGCTTCCCCTCATATTCCTTTCCTAACAAACACTCTATGAGCCTCAACAATTTTTTTCATCTAATTTCAAGTTGTCCTCCTTTTTAAGAAAGCAGGACTAAACTTTTCAAGCTAAGTGCATGGTATAACTGACTGCAGAATTAGATCTTGAGAGAAGTATACTTTTCGGCAAAGGTTATACAGTAAAGAATCTCCTACAGTTTGTTCATCCAGTCCTTGCTGTGTCATGAGATCGTTTCATCAGAACATAAGAACAGCCATACTGGGTCATATCGAAGGTCCATCTAGCCCAGTATCCTGTCTGCTGACAGTGGCCAATGCCAGATGCCTCAGAGGCAGTGAATATAACAGGTAATTATCACATGATCCCACTCCTGTCATCCATTTCCAGACAAACAGAGGCTAGAGACACCATTCCTACCCATCCTGGCTAATAGCCATTGGTGGACTTCACCTCCATGAATTTATCTAGCTCTTTTTTGAGCCCTGTTAAAGTCCTAGCCTTCACCGCATCCTCTGGCAAGGAGTTCCAGAGGTTGACTCTGCTGGGTAAAGAAAAACTTCCTGTGTGGTTTTTAAACCTGCTGCCAATCAATTTCATTTGGTGACCCCCTAGTTCTTATATTATGGGAACAAGTAAATAGCTTTTCCTTATTCACTTTTTCCACACCACTCATGATTTTATAGACCTCTGTCATATCTCCCCCTTAAGTCTTTTCATCTCTCTTCATCTGGGACCTGTTCCAAACCCCTAATCATTTTTGTTGCCCTTTTCTGAACCTTTTCCAATGCCAATGTATCTTTTTTGAGATGAGGCCACCACATCTGTATGCAGTGTCCAAGTTGTGGGCGTATCACGGTTTTATATAAGAGGCAATAAGATATTCTCTGTCTTATCCTCTATCCCTTTTTCAGTGATTCCTAACGTTTACTTTTTTGACTGCCACTAGATAGATGTTTTCAGAGAACTAGCCACAGAACTGTCCACAATGACTCCAAGATCTCTCTCTTGAGTAGCTGTAGCTAAATTAGTCCCCATCGTAGAATACTAGAACTGGAAAGGACCTTGAGAGGGTCCCCTTCCCTCATAGCAGGACCCAGCACCGTCTAGACCATCCCTCATAGATGTCTATCTAACCTGTTGTTAAATATCTCCAGAGATGGATATTCCATAACCTCCCTAGGCAATTTATTCCAGTGTTTAACCACCTGACAGGAAGTTTTTCCTAATGTCCAGCCTAAACCTCCCTAGCTGGAGTTAAGCCCATCATATTATATGTGCAGTTGGAACATTAAATTTCATTTACCATTTTGTTGCCCAATCACATAATTTTGTGAGATCTTTTTGAAACTCCTCACAGTCTGCTTTGGTCTTAACTATCTTGAGCAGTTTGGTATCATCTGCAAATTTTCCCACCTCACTGTTTACCCCTTTTTCTAGATTATTTATAAATAAACATTTATAAATAGGTTTGGTCCCAGGCAATGTTCCCGCTATGATTTTCTATCCATGATTGGAACGAGTTTTGGCTTGTGCGCCAATATTTGGATGTGTTCACTATGGCACCCATTAGTTACTAACAAAATATAGTACCTGATGGGTGTCATGGTGGCACACATTCGAACAAGTGCATATGATCTCAATATTGGCGCACAAGATTAAACTTTTATTTTTTTATATACATACAAACAAACAAATGTAAGTTAAGGAAGAAAGGCCCACTTACTGTGCAGATGCATTAGCTTCTGCCCATCTTCTGCCCTGTTACATAGCTAACACCCCTGTCTCTTCCTCCACCCTCTGTTGCTTCTCCCTTTCCCCCACCCCATGCCCCCCGCTCCAATCCCAGGCGGCAGCAGCCGCCCACCTTGTGGTGTCAAACCTGGTGGCAGCCACCTCCCACCTTGGGTTTGGCCCAGAGCAGCCACCTTCCACCTTGGTTGCGGCTCTATCCCCACCCACCACACAGCCCCGGCTATGGGAGCAGCCATGCCACTCAGCTTCCAGGTTCAGGAAGGTGAGTGCTACTGCAGAGGACATGAGTGGGCTCAGAATTTGTGCATGGCCACGCAGGCGCGCACCTTAAAGGGAACACTGGTCCCAGGACAGACCTTTGGAGGACACTATTAGTCATCTCTCCATTCTGAAAATTTACCATTCAGTCCTACCTTTTGCTTTCTGTCTTTTAATCAGCTATCGATCCATGAAAGGACCTTCCCTCTCATCCCATGACAACTTTCTTTACTTAAGGGCCTTTGGTGAAGGACCTTGTCAAAGGCTTTCTGGAAATCTAAGTATACTATATTCACTGGATCCCCCTTGTCAATGTGTTTTGTTGACCCCCTCAAAGAACTCTAGTAGATTAGTAAGGCATGATTTCCCTTTACGGAAGCTATGTTGACTTTCCCTCAACAAATTATATTAATCAATATGTCTTTACAATTTTATTCTTTACTATAGTTTCAATTAATTTGCCTGGCACTGATGTTACATTTACTGCTTTATAATTGCCAGCATCACCTCTATAGCCCTTTTTAAATATTGGCATCACATTAACTATCTTTCAGTCACTTGGTATAGAAGTTAATTTAACAGACAGGTTACAAACCATCGTTAATAGTTCCAAGGTGATGGTAATATAAAGTTTAATAAAGGGAAGCACCAAGACCGGATTCCAGGCCTGCATAAAAAGTCTTTGTGTTTTAAGGAAACCAGTTGGGACAAAAATGTGATTAAGGAATAGAATCCCAGATGTTTGATAGACTTTTACTAGCTTTCACAGAAGTCAAAAGATAATGTGATAACTGTATTT
Organism: Pelodiscus sinensis; assembly: GCF_052426305.1. Lineage (NCBI taxonomy): Eukaryota > Metazoa > Chordata > Testudines > Trionychidae > Pelodiscus > Pelodiscus sinensis. The sequence continues at coordinate 97,665,391 of NC_143055.1, forward strand.
TGAAATCAAGCACTGTATTAATCATTGGCTGACATGAAAATTGTTCTTGGGAGAATGAGAACTAAGTTCAGAGTGGTGTCTTAGTTTCTTTGCGTGTATTTATGGGAATAATTTTTCAAACATTGGCTGCTTAAATATTTAGCCATTGTCAAAAAAGGAGAGAGAACTACCATAAAAGTAATTTTATTTTCATTGTGTTGAATCACATCATGTTGCAGATTACTCCTGAAAAACCTGCTATTCTGTTGTCTTCAAAGTACATTTCCAGATGGAGTTTCTGACAAGAAAAATCAGCAGAACTAATATATAAGCTTAAGAAATAAGTTTCATTTGAATTAATTAGCTTCTCATTTCCTCAGACATTGGTTTAATGAATAACATAATAAGGAAGTTAGCTTTAAATGTTGCAACTCTGTATGAACCATTAAAATCTTTTCTTCTCTGGCATCTCTGGCTCTACCATAAAACCAGAGAGAATGAAGCCTAACGTAATTGAACACAACTTAAAATGAATTTGAGTATATTTAGAGAAGGTTGTTTCTCCACCAGAAAAGAATATAAATCTTGATCAATTGACCAGTTTGTCAGTAGGTAGAGGATTATTGTAATAACTGCAATATTAAGTGTTCAGGTAAGGTCTGGTGTGGGCAGAAGGGGAATGGTTGACGCTCCTTTTTCTGAGTTATAAAACTAAAATGATACTGATGAAGATGTTCCAGTTTGGATAAACCTACAAAATGAAAGGAAGTTTGTTCGCATCTCTCCTTAAGCAAATTCTGTTCCCTTATTTGTGGTAGTTAAAAGCCTGCTTGGAGTTCAACATAAAACTGCATGGGAGGATGTGGGGAACTTCTATGAAGTATATATGGTGGAGTGGAGGTCATAGGTGTGGTTTATGACCTTAAACACAAGATGCATTTCCCCTTGGGACAGGGTAGCTGCCACTATGCACTCTACTCATTCTATTCATAGGTGGACATTCTACTCATAGCTCTGAGGGTGCAGATTAGGGATGTGATAGTGTACACTTGTAGCTGGTTAACTGATGAGCCTGAGCTCATCCATTAAATTTTAACAGTTACACACAGGCCTCGCCTCTCCTCCTTTCCCCCCCTCCCCCTCCACGGCTGCTGCCTTTGTATTGGAGGCAGCAATGGAGAGAGAGGAGACATGAGCCAGGCTGGTTTCCCACAAGCACTGTCTCCCCTTCCCATCCCACCTTACCCTGTTTCCACATTATAGTATGGGGGGATGAGAGGAAACAGGCAGTTCTGTGGGAGTGGGAAGCCGTCTTAAAAGCCAGCTCCCCGAGCTCACCTGCTCCCATGGAGCTGCCTCCCCCTCTCCACCCTTCCCCCCCCCCCCCCCCGTGTTTAAACATGTGGTTTAAACTGCTCAGTGGTTACATGTTTACCAAAATACTCATTTTAACAGTCCTAGTGCAAATAGCGTGAATGCTATTCTAGACCATGGGTATAAAACAGCCCACAGACTCTCTGATTGGAGATAGCAGGACTTGATGAGAAGTGCGTTCTATCTGTAGGTCATTTGTTTCACTTGTTTGGTTTTTATTTCTGTCTATATGAGCTAAATAACTGGGCTGTGGGCCCATGAGTAAGCAGCAGACACACGTCTGTCTGTTGGAGCCCCAAATAGTGAGAGACTCGATTCTGTCCCTTCGAGTTTTTGATCAGTGCCTTGGTACAGGCCAGAAGGCTCTGATCTTTGGAGCTTTGATCATTGTTGATTAGCATTAATTATATTCCCTTTTATTAATTTTTTTGAGTTGTGTATCAGCCATTCCTTTATCTCACCCTGGATTAACGTCAGACTAACAGGCTTATAAGCAAGTGGGTCATCCCATTTATCCTTGTAAAATATTGGCACAACATTAGCTTTCTTCCGAAACTTCCCTTATGTTCCATTAATGAAAGTCATCACCTCTATTAGTTTTTTTTTTTTTGTTGTTTAAACTCTTGGTTGCAAGGTATCCAGAGTGGCTGATTTAAAAATATCTAACTTTAATAGCTGCTGTTTAATATCATCCTGATTTATTCTTGACATATTAAGAGTTTTATCATAACGTGATGAAACTACATCCTTTTTATCCCCCAATACAGCATAGAGGTATTTAATTAATACTTCTGCCTTATCTTTATTATTGACATTTCTACTATTTCCATCTAGTGATGAGCCATTACTATTGTCAGGATTCTTTTTGTTCCTACTATATATTTTTTTAACTTTTCTTATTGCCTGCAACTCTGCCTACCTTGGATTTCTCCTTGCATTCCTTTGTCTCCCTTACCAATTTTCAATAGTTATTATCTACTCTTTTTTTTTTTCCATTTTTTAGCAACATCCCCTTTGTGGTTGGGTTATTTTCTATAGGGGCCTTCACTTCCCTTCTAAACAAATCATTTTTAACCAAATGCAGCCTTCTTCCTACATTGGTTATAACCATTGATTTTAACATTCTAATTATGTGAAGCATCCCAACAGGTTTCAGTAAAACCAATTAGATTAAATGTATGTTCATAGTGATCTAATCTAGTTACTCTTGTTTGTTATCCTAGTGTTGGTTTAGAGGCAATTAAAGAATTTATCTCCTTCCTGTCCTTTGGTACCTTGATGAATTTTGTTTTCAGCATCTTGATTTAGTGCTAAATGAGTGCTTACATCTTCCCTCTTTTCATCATCCTCTTTTATTGTTTATTTAATGCTTTCCTGACTATTCTAACCAGTCTGGCCCCGAAATTTGCAGGTTACTCAAACTTTGCTATCCCCTCTGCCTAAAGGAAGTAGACTAGTGTTTCACAAAACCAGAATTCTATACCCCCCCAAGCCAGCACTTTATTTGCATTTCTTTTGTCTTCTGTTGTCTTTTCACTTGGGGGAAGAATTTAGATAGACGATCAAACAATTAACTAGGGATGTCAAAGTGTAGGCAACTACATGATTAATTGATAAGATTGGGTTTATCAGTTAATCTTGTCGACAGCATGCACCCTCTCTCCCCCGTTGCTGCCTCTGTATCAGAGGAAGCAGGGCAGGAGGGAAGAGCGGGAGCCAGTGTCCATGAGAAGCTAGCTCCCCATGGGCACTCGATCCGCCTTCCTCCCCACCTCCGCACTGCTGCTTCTGATTAAGAGGCAGAAGCACGGAGGGTGAGGGGGGCGGGTGAGAGCCAAAACAATTGGGTACCCAGCTTTCAAGAAGGCTCCCCATGTGTGCTAGCTCTACGGACCCACCTGTGCCTCATACAGACGCAGTGGGGGGGGGGAGGCAGCTTAAAAGCTAGTTTTCCCCCAGCACTGGCTCTGCAGTGCCACACCTCGCCCCTCCGCCCCCCTGCTGCTTCTATCAGAGGCAGCAGCATCGGAGTAGGGAGGCAGAGGAGAATGCTACGTAGCAGACTTTGTCTGTGGTCACCTGGGCTCACCACAGACTTCACTGGGTGGCCCAAGCTTCCCCTCGGACAGGGACTGCTGTCGGGGAGCAGCCTCTGTCCATGGGGCACTGAGACCCTCTGTGGATAGGGTCTGTTGTCATCTCACGCAGCTGCCTCTGAGTTGCCGTTGCTGTCCCCATCCCCGGGGATATCAAATAGTCATGTAACTGCTAAAATTTCATTTGGTTATGCAACTATTCAATTACATGCTATCTAACATCCCTACAATTAACCAATAAACCTGGGCCACATGCCGGGTGGCTTGGACCCAACTCTGCCCCATGCCCATCCTGCCATAGACCATTCCGAGCCCTGACCTTGCTGTAGTCCTGGAGCTGGCAAAGGGTGACATACTGTTCCCCTTCAGCTCAGGTGCTGCTGTAAGGAGTGAGCGAGTAGGGGGAGGGCACTATCCTTGCAATAGCTCTGGAGCATCCTGTTTCATTCCACCCAAGCCCACTCCATAACCTGTACCCCCAGCCAGAGCCCTTATACTGTTGTGCCCCAACCATCTATCCCAAACTAATCCGTTCATCTTTGGTCCTAGCCAGAGTCCTCGCTAGACAGTATTTACTTCTCGTAGTTTATAAATTCTCAGATTCAGCAGCGGTTAGGTTCCGAGGGTCCTGTACTATAAGGGGTCAATCTGTAGTGAAATAACCATTCTAAGTTCTTATTCAGTCCTAATTTGTGTTAAATTTGCAAATGAATTGCAGCTCTGCTGTTTCTCTTTGTAGCCTGATTTTTGAAGTTTTTTTTTTTTTTTTAAGATGTTTACTTTTAAATCTGTTAGGGTGCATCTACACAGCGGGACTTAACTCAAAATAAGCTATGCAGGTTGAACCACGTCAATTGTGTAGCTTATTTCGAAATAGGGAGTGTCTACACAACACTTGTTTCAAAATAGAGCACTCTTCCTCTGACCTTTCAGGAGTCAGAAGTAGGGATGTAAGCGACTAATCAGTTGACTCAGGTAAACAAAAGCTTATTGGATAGTCAACACACTAGTCAACTAGTCGCTATCCCCCCCCCCCCCTTTCCTGCATCTATCAGAAAGAGGCAGCAGGGGGAGGAGGGGAAAGGAGGACTGTTGCTACACTTCAAAGGCAAAAGTGTCGCGTGAAGCCTGGGGTCAGCTTGGGAGTCCCCATCTGATCCCAGGCTCCACTTGGCGCTGCCACTTTGAAATGCCGCAAGGAGCCTCTTCTTCCCCACCCCTTTGCTCCCTCTATCTGATAGTGGGGATGAAGGAAGAGACTAGTCCTTAACATCCCTAGTAGATGTATCCTTAATGAATAGGATGTCTCCTTTTAAATCTGTTAGTGAATGTTCACGGAGGTTGAAGTGTTTTTGTTAATATTAGTTTTTGTATGTTATCTTTCTTGATGTCTGATTTGTGTCCATTTTTTTTTCTTTGGCCAGTATACATGGCAGAGGGGCATTGCTGGCACTTCATATCACATTAGTAAATGTGGAGATGGATGAGCCCCTGATGGTGTGGTTAGATCCTCTGTGGTGTTGCTTTTATTGATATGTGGCGAGAATTGGCAATGTGGTTTGTTTGCAGGGATAAGTTTCTGTATTGTGGTTCATGTCTACTGGTGAGTATTTGCCTCAGATTGGGAAGTGTCTGTCTGAAGAAGACTACTGTGAGGGTGAGGCATTGTTTTTTCAGAATAGGTTATAGATTGTCAGTGTGTTGCCCTGGAGAGGCTAAAACCTCTGGTGGTTGGGAACTGCTGCTCTAGACAATTATTGTTGATTTTCAGTAATTTATGGAGCCCTAAGTAGGTTCCACAGACTGGAAGAAAAGTAATATCATGTTAGTGTTTTAAAAGAGTAAATGGGATGACCCTGGTAGTGATAGGCTCGTTAATCAGACATTGATCCAAGATTAGATAATGGAATGGTTGACATGAGATTCAAATAATAAAGAATTAAAGGAGTATGCTATAATTAATGCCTGTCAACATGGATTTATGGAAAATAGATTGTCAAATTTGGTATTTAATGAGGTTACCAGTTTGGTTGATAAAGGTAATAGTGTTGATATAATAGATTTCTGTAAGGCATTTGACTGGTACCACTTAATTTTCATTCTTTTAAACAAGCAATTACAAAATGGATATGAGTTACATTCAACATTGGCTGATGATTCTCAGTATAATTGTGAATGGAGAATCGTCACTGAGCAGATGTGTTTCTGGTTGAGTACTGTATTTATTGGTTCTTGGTCCTATAATGTTTAACATTTTCATTAATGATCTAGAAAGAGAACATAAAATCATGAATGATAAAGTTTGCAGGTGACACACAAATTGGGATGAGTGGCAAATAATGAGGACAGGTCAGAGATTAATGGTGATCTAGAGCACAGGCAATCAATAATATATTTTTATATGGTCAGATATAAAGATATACATCTAGGAATAAAAATAATGCAAGCCTAACTTACAGATTGGGGAGACTCTGAAATCCTGAAAAAGATTTGGGGGTCATGGTATTTAATCAGTTCTTGGATACGTAAACTGGAATCTTAAATAGGAGGAAAGAGGATTTTTTACATCTGTATTCCAAAAGTTACATATTGTGTCGAGTATACGGATGTAAAATCCCATTTAATCCACTAACTGGTTTAATGTTAACCAGTAAAACAGGATCCCGGGTTGGGCACCGCTCTGCCACCCACCTCCCTCTGGCCCCATACAGAGGGGGCTTGGCAGTACTGAAGCAGCCCTTCCCCCCACAGCTTGCTGCAAGTTGGGGGCTGCTCCCTTTGACATCCCTACTCCAGGTGTCCACAATTCAAGAAGGCTGATGATAAATTGGAGAGGTTTTAGAGAAGAGATGCAGAAAAAAGTAAAAATTGGAAAGCATGCTTTATAGCTGGGCTTTTTGGGAATCACAATTTTTTTATATTAGAAAATTCACAACAGTGTAAATGCAAAATATTAAATTACATGGAGTTTGCATGGAATTAATTTTATAACTAATGTTCGTAACATGAAAGATCTAAGCAACAGAGGTTTCCCCAGATGACTCGTGGGGGAGGGAGGGGGGGGACAGGGGCTGCTGCCCATGAGAAACCCTATCTGTAGGGGGTCCCAGTGCAAAGTTGGGAACCCCACAGACAGAGGCTGGTGCCACAAAGCAGCCCATGTACATGGAGTGGGGGGGGGGGGTCCAGTTTCCTGCTGGGACCCCCCTTGGCCTAAAGCTGCTGCTGGAGCAGCCTCCACTGCCCCCCTCTCCTTGCTGCCTCCAATAGAGGCAGCAGGGACTGGGGAGTGGAGACAGTGATGTGGGGAACCAGCATTTAAGCTGGCTCCCCCTAGCAATGGTTCCTGATCCCTGCCCCCAGCTCCCTGATATAGAGAAAGCGGGGGGGCGGGGGGGGAGAATGGGAGTGGTCGACTAAGGCTATGTCTAGATTGAAAGGTTTTTTTTTTCCAAAAAATTGCCTTTTTTCGAAAAAACTTCACCTGTGTCTAAACTGCTGCTGCATTCTTTCAAAATTAAATCGAAAGAAGGCGTCAGTTTTTCGACAGAAGAGGAGGAAGAACGTCTTTTTCAAAAGAAAAAAGGTATTCTTGACCACAAACAGGGCTTTTTCGAAAGAGAGCATCCAGATTGCCTGGGAGCTGTCTTTCAAAAAAGCAGATCGCTTTTCCGAAAAAGTTGTGGCTTGTAGACCAGTGTTTCTCAACCAGTGGTATGAGTACCCTTAGGGGTACTCGAGAGAAGTCTGGGGTTTACTTCAATTCTACTAAAATTTGGAGAAAACTGAATTTTTGTTTTGAGTTTTACAGCGAGTTTTATTATTTTTTGTACTTTTTACATCCCAAAATTTCATTGCCCACCCAGCTACGATTCAGTTGTGTGGCAGGGCGTTGCCCTGTACTGGCTCTTTAAGGGGCTGAGACCTGGAGTCAGGAGGAAGCCCATCTGAGTGAGCTAACCAGGCCTCAGCTGGAGGCCATAGAGAGCAGCTCCTGGGAGGAGTGAGAGAATCTTCGGCCTAGCAAACCCAGGCTACTCGGCTTGGGGCGCTAGGGGCTGCAAGGAGGCAGTCATGGAGGGCAGGGCTTGCATGGAGGCAGCCCTACAAGGAGGTCTCGCATGGAGGCAGCCACAGATTTCAAGGAGGCAGCTGCAGTAGGCTAGGGGAGTTTGAACCAGGGAAGCCCCAGGCCATAAGTCCGCAAAGCAGGATTGCAGGAGGCAACCGGTCAGGCAGAGTGGGAGAAGAACTAGGGGTCCTGGGAAGTAGGGAGAACCCTGGAGGAGGAGCAGAGGAAGAACAATGATTCTCCCCTCTCCCGCCCCTCCCCCCGCCAAGGGGGCATAGACCAAGATTGGAGTGGTCACTGACAGAGGGCAGTGCCCGGAAGAGAACACCTCCCCCAAAGGGGTGTGTGCGTTGGTGTTGGAGCAGCCAGTTCCTTTCCCCCAAGCCACATTGAGGGAAGAGCCATGCAGAAAGTGAGTCAAACCTGCTACAGTTGTTTAAACAAGTGTGTTGCAATGGTAGAAAAAAATTGTGTATGTCTGAAAACTGTAGGTACTGGGCATACTTATATATTTTTTTTAAAGTGGGGTATTTATACTTTTTTTTAAGGGGTACTTTATAAAAAAGGTTGAGACACACTGGTCTAGATGATCTCTTTTGAAAGAAGCTTAATACCTTAATAGACTACTCCTTTAAATTCCTAGTTCTTTCCTCTCCACAACTCGGGTTTATGCAAAGTTTCGGCTTCCTTTGGAGTACTACAACATTGTTTGCTCTTGTGTTTATACGGCATTTTGGTTCACATATCTGGGTCAGCATTAAAAACTTCTGAAGCTTATCTAAACATCTTCTGGGCTAGAAATCTAGGGAGCGTAGACATTCTAATACATTTCCTGCTACTTCTTGGTTCTGGTAGAAAGTTGAAAATAGCCAGTCTTGCAGTATTTTAGTCCTTCCATTTGCAGTCCTGTCTAAAATTAGGAAATGAAAAATGTTTAACAATAGAGGAGAATTATGGTCAAAATTATAATCAAGTTGTATTGATGCTCAAAAGTTCAGGTTGCTTGTCTGACTCTTACTAATTTGTCTATCGTATTCCTAAATTCCACTAATCAAATTGATTGTCCCTTTGTGGAGCTCAGATTTCCTCTTTTCAATCATCCACATCAAAAAGAAAATTGATAGCAGCAGCTGGAAATCCATGCTGTTGTAACTGCTAAGGTTGTAAGCTCTATTTAAAAAAAAAAAAAAAAAAAAAGACTGATGGTAACAGAATTAAATGGTAACAGGCTATGAGTGAACCAGGTGATATTTTAAATAAACAGAGCTCTCAGCTGTGCTTATAGTTGTTTTCATTGCTTCACACTGACTCAACAGATGTTCTAGGCTTTTGAGTAATGTTTGGGGTTTCTGTAGGGTGGATCAACACTGCAATGATCGATTCATCAGTGGTTGATTTAGTAACACTTGTAAAACCCACTAAATCTGTCATTGATAGTTCTCCTGTCAACTTTGGTACTCCAGCAGAATGAGATGAGTAAGGGTAGTTGACAGGAGAGTTTTTTCTGTCGATCCCCTGCAGCGCGAACCCCGTGTTAAGTAGATCTAAGCTAAGTCACTTTGAGTTACACCGCTAATGTAACTCAAATTGCGTAGCTTAGATCGACCTATTATTGTAGTGTAGACCTGCCTTGTGTGTGCTGGTTGATTTGTTTGTGTGAGTGGTTGTGTTGATGGGTGCCTGGCCTATGTAGTGGTGGTAGAGTTATATGGATTTGTACAGATGAGGAAATGATGGATAGGTGTTGTGATGAGATGCTTTAATGTGTTAAGTTGTATTATATGTATTGTTTTCAAGAACTGTGGCAGCCAAGCCAAGTAATTCACCGTGTAGTCTTTCTCATAAAGTCAATAACATTATTGCATACAAAATTTAATAAGTGTAATAAGTGGTTCTCTCTGATACCAAAGTGATTTAGGACTTATTACGAGCAAAGATGCTTACTGGCTTTGTGCTGGCTCACTGATATAATTCAAAAAGTCAAATTGTGTGAGAACTTAAAAATGAGATGGTCGCAGACCATTAATCCTACTAATGATTGAACATGGTGATATTATGAAGAAAAAGAGCCCTCCTTTATGCCTCCATTGCTTGATATTGACTTTGCAGAAAATATCAGCTTTAGAGTGAAATCCAGAATTACCATAATGGGATCTTATATAGATATCAAGAGAGATTCTTTAATGAGAAGAAAATCCATGTTATGCTCAATTTGTTAGAGGTTAAAGAAATACTAATAATTTTCATATTATTGAATAGGCTTCACAATTGCGTGGTTTGATTATAAGACATCTTTTTTTCCTTACATATCTGGATAGGTGTGAACTTTTTATACTCATATTAAAATTGTAAAGCTTTTACTCAAAGCTAAAATTGGGGGAAGTGAATGCCAGTGGGTATGATTTTTAATTACCTATTTGATGTTCACCTTTTCTTGTACTTCATTGTTTAATATTGCACAGGTTGATATATGTAATATAATAAATTAACAAGCATGAAGTTATGCACTTATATAGAACAATATTAGGGAGTTTTTTAAGCATGTTGTAATTAATAGTTCTTACAGGTTAGTAGGGGTAAGATATTCTTACAAGCCTGCACATTCTCTTTATGATGTTTTAAGGAATTCATGAATATTTATGCTATGACACAGGGTAATGAAACAACAACATTCAAAGTTGAAGCTGATCTAACTCGTGTAATATTTTGATATTTTAAGTGTCTCTGACTGTTATGGACATGCTTAGGCAAAAAAGTTAAGTGCAGTATTTCAGTTTTCAGGTGGATGATAGCTTATGAATCATAAAGCTCCTTATCAGGTGCTTATACATAAAAAAATCATATAAATACCTAATCAAAATTCTTCCTAGATCTGCAACACGAATTCTTCATAGCTAAAGAATAGTATTTCTTTTTCATCTTAAATATTTAAGATGCTTTCAATTAAGTGAAGGATATATAAATATAGATATTTAAAGTCTAGTTTAAATTTGTCTTCAATAAAATGATTAAGATAAATTTTTGAGAGGAAACTATAGGGTATTTAATACAGTGTGTTTGAGAATATATATTTGTTGTGTTAATGTTTGAAAGGAGTGTTTTTGTTCAGTATAGTGAAGATGCTCTTTTTGTTTTGAAGACCTCAATGCCATGCCAAGAACTACATTTGGAACTGAACTGTTTACAGAGCTACCAAGGAACACAATACATCAGAGAAATCCATATCAAACAGAACAATTGTGTTGTAAGAAAAATCTGAACAATGCAATATCAGGGTCTTGGGACTGTAAATTGTGTGCTGTTTTCTTGTTTTGCTGAGCTTGAGAAGGTAATGGGAATGCATCCAAAACAAATGAGTTTTTTCATAATGTTTTTCATGCTTCTCATCAATGACAACCTAATGAAAGTGGCAGATTGTCTGATATGGTTGGAAAATAAGTTTGCAGGATTTTTGTTGACACACAAAATGCCTTCCTTTTAGATGTTTAGAAAATATCACAGCTTTGTTTAATTTAGTCTTTCACTCTTAACTTTTGATGGAAATTTCAGAATTTTAGAACCTCTGTTCGTGTAATTCTAACTTTTTATGTGTAATTTTTTTTACAAAGGGAAATGGAGAGCATGAAGTTGGAGATGACTAGGAGAAATCAGCAAAAAGAAGGCTGTGAATGGACATGATTGTGATTTATAAAGACATTGATACAGAGGGGTTTAAGCACCAGGGAAAGACCTATTTAACCTAGGGTAATATTGATACAGGAACAAATGGGTATAAATTAGCAATGAGCAAATTCATGATGGAAACTGCGACCATCAGAGGAGTAAGGTTCTGAAACAGCTTCCCAATAGAAGTTATGGAGCAAGCAACATAATTAGTTTTGAGAGAGCTGGACAGATTTGAGTGGAATTGTACAACAGAGTGGTTCATGATGATGTGGCCTGGAGGTCCTTTCTGCTTTGTCTTACATTCCAAAAAGCTCATACTTCGAGGCTTCAGCTAGTCACCTGTAGTGATCAGGTTTGCCCCCCTCCCAACGTATTCTGGTGGGAGGGAGGGGCGGGCGGTTGCCTTCCTCTGAAGCACTAGAGAAGTCCATGGGTTGGTGATGGGACACTGTACAGGGTGAGCAGTATGCTGAGATGGCTGCCATTGTTCTCTCAGCTGAATGGTTCCTGCTTACATACTCAGGTCTCAATGGAGTCAGGAAGGAATTTCTCCCCAGGTCAGATTGGTAGTGCCCTTAGGGTTTTTTTTTCAAATTAATCTGCCTCTTGGAGTGCTGGTCACTTTCTGGAATTACCTGGCCATATTTAATTTAATCATTTTGCTGCCATTGGAGGAGCCTCTAGCACTGGTTACAATCTTTCCTGTTCACTGCCCTTGGCATATAATAAACTAGTCTAGTTTACTGTTGGCTGTAATACTTTGATCTAATTTTGATAGTTGGTTTTAGTGTGTGGGTAGTGTTGGTGTCCTGTGGTGTTAGGAGGTCAAATCAGATAATCTGGTGGTTCCTCTTTGCTTTAAACTCAAGACTTTTTTCAGCGGTTTTTCATAACAGTATTTATATATGATAAACAGAGAGATGACATAGTCTGAGCTTCAATTTAAAATGCCTAAATCGCTGGAAGTATGGGGTTAAGATCCTGGCAGACAGCTGAGTCCATCATTCTTCAGAGGTCATTAATTTAAATATTCTGTAGTCTTTCATATGACACTAGGGGAAAAAAATGGGAAGGTGGTGGAGAGGGAATGATTATTTCTACTTTGTTTAGAGGAGACAGATGATATGACTCTTTAATTAAGAGTGAAGGTTTGTCTAATTTTGGCAAGAATATCCCTTCCTTGTTTTATAGCACTATGATGTGATGTACATGATCTGTGCTGATTTGGTGCCACCTTCCACTCCAAATACCTGTACCTTGTATCAGTGTATATATTTAGGTCCATCCTAAATACCAAAAGGAGTGAAACTGCATTCCTAACCTAGACTACATTCTTTCTTCAGCAACGTCAACTGAATCGTTCACTAAACTCCAGTCAATAATATTTATGCAATCCAAATTAAGGTAATTGGGATTGCTTAGGTACCAAAGAAACCTAATATGGAATGTGGAACTTTTAATGAAAGTACTTGAGCTTTAGTTTCAGATTCCAGGTTGAATTTGCAGATTGAACACAATTTGTAGACTGACTGTTTAGATCTGGAAGTCATGTTAAACATACATCCAAACCAGTGTTCCCTCTAAACTGCATGGCAGCACAGTTTCACAGGTGATTAATCAGTCCTGCCCAGTCAGTCAGCAAACTGCATGTAGCCCTGAGCCTTTAACAGGGCAGGGCTGATTAATCATCTGTGAAACTGTGCTGCTGTGCAGCTTAGAGGGAACACTGATCTAAACAATGCAATTTTTTCATAGTATCACTTCAGACATGTATTAGCTCTATGGAATAATGGCCAAAACCAGTTGAACTGGTTGCCACATGATTGCTTCCCCCCGAAGATAATTTGCAGTTTGATGACCACTTTTGATCTTAAAACTAAAGATTTTAAGGTAGATCAGCTGACTCTTAAGAATATGTGTGCAGGCTGTTATAGTAGATGGATGAGGTTACTGTGTCTCACTGGAATGGTGAAGTACAATTGTGCCCTACAATTTTTTGGGGACTCAGCAACTTAAATTGCTGTTTCTATGACTTTTAGAGTTTCTTCCGGAAAAGTGGTAATCAAGCATTGTTATGTTTGTTTAGGAAAAAAACTGGATCTTTGGCAAATACACAGTTTGACATGGTCAAGACTAAAGTTTCAGATGACAGAGACTTGCTTTATGCTGCATGTAACATAAAAATACACACACAACACATTCTATCCATCTGCTACACTCTGGGAATAGGCAGGCTACTGAAACTCCCAAGAGTCTCAAGTTTTGACATATTTCCAAGTATAACATTCCAATATGTATAATGACTTCCTTTCCTACTCTTAAGAACAAACAGTGAAGAAGACAAAGGGACCATATGACATTAAAGAACTCTGATTCGTTGTACTACTGAAGAAGTTGGAATTTGATCTACATTAGTCTTCATTTGCAGAATCGTGTACTGTGGAATTTACAGGATTAAAAGGATAGTTAAATATATATTTGATAGTGTCTGCTTTCAATATTTTGAAGGCTGTTAAAGGAGATTAAAATGATCACACTATCAGCAGTAAATTGTATTTATTTTTAATATAGAAATTCTCCACATCATTATGCATTTGTTGCTAAGCATAACTTTTAATGCAAGTGAGTTATCTTCTTCTACAGTATATAACTATATTATTATTACAAATCTAAATAGCAACATTATTTTCAAATAATTGAGTAAAATATTAAAATGATATGCTTAGTTCTTGGGACTCTGTATTCAACTCCGCATATTAAAATTTTAATTTTCAGAGAGTAGTACTAGTGATTGTAATTGTTCTTACCTGCTTGGATCATTTCAAAAGAATACAATATAGTGTTTTTTAGTACTCATGTTGAAATTTTATTTTTCTTAGATACAGCAATCAGCACTTTAAAGAACAAGTTATTTAGGTAATACAGAGTAGGGAAGTACTGAAATCCTTATCCCAGTGTTTAGTAACTTTTAAAAAGGCAAATAGCTCACTATGGTTTAATAAGAAAGATAAATATGTAGTAATCCTGTTAGGTACTTTTTAGAGTCTACTTGTACTTTTACACACACATCACTATGTCCGATTCCTTAGGCCTCCAAAGACTTAAGCTCCAGAATAGCCAGAGTTTTTAAGATCTCATCTAGTCATAGGCCATGGATGGGGAACCTTTCTGGTCAGGGAAGCAAAAAAAAAAAAAAAAAAAAAAATAAGACTTCCCTCACTTAGGCAACTTGAGGCACCAGAGTTTCCCTTGCACTCCAGCCCTGAAGGGGAGAGGAGCTGAGGCTCAAGGATTTGCACCAGACTAACTCTTCTGGGGGTTTGGGACTAGTGGGGGTTCAGAATGTGGGAGGGACCTGCCAGAGAGTTGGCAGGGGTGTGGGTGCACGTTCTTGGCAGGAGCCAGGTGAAGGTGGGGAAATAGGGTCTCAGCAAGAGGCTGGGTTCAAGAGAAGGCCTGGGTGTGGGGTCTGGGCAGGAAGTAGAGTGCAAGAGAGCAGGGGATTGAGGCATTGATCATGTGCTTGTACGCACCACCCCCTGCTACAATGGGGGTGGAGCCTGCAAGTGAATGTTTCCCTGTACTATTGTTCACTTGCACTGTGGGGAAGGAGGCACAGCAGCATGCAGATGCTTTAGCACTGGCTCCACGCTGCTTTTCCCCACAGCAGGGAGCTGGTGCTTGTGCTCCAACCATACACGGGCACTAAGGCTCAGAGACTCATTGCAGGGCTGGAGCATCAGCACCGGCTTGCCCCCTACATGAATCAAGATAAGATGGGAGCTTGGGGTCATAAGTTCCCCACCCCTGTCATGGGTATAAAATTTTACCCAGTTATTCCTGAATGAGCTCAATAACTTCAGATTCTCTCTTTTTTTTTTTTTTCCCCCAAGAGCATTGCACTAGGACTAAATGTGTTTCATGCCCTGTGTGATCCCTAAATATTTTTCTGAGTTAGTGCTTTCTAGGATTCAGTACCCTATTTTGTAAGTATGACTTGCATTCCTTTTTTCTAGATGTCTAAATCTGCATCTAGGTGTATTAAAATGTATTTTCATTGAATGGGCCCAAGTTACCAACTGATTCACATCATGCTTGTATGACTGACAACATTCTTTTAATACTCCATTAGTCTTTGTCATTTGCCAATATTATCATGGTGATTTTATATTTACTTTCTGATAATTGATGATGATGACTAAGATTGGGTATGATTCTTATTAACATAGGAATCACTAGGAATTGACAATTTTTGAGAGCTGTCAGATGCCTATTTTTAATCTATTTCATATGTGCTCTGCCGATTATTCTGATTTTTTTTTAGAGTTCTTATTTTTTAATCAAAATGTGTGAATTCCATCAGTGAAATTATAAATTTCATTAAACAATTAAATTAGGTTTGTTTGCAATGTTGATTGGCATTGTATTCCTAACCTTTAATTCTTTAGCAAATGAACCCCATATCACGTATTCCACTATTTTTCCCAGAACTAATGTCAGGCTAGCTGTCTTATACACTGAAATCTCTGTACTCCTAGTGTTCTTATCCCAGGAAAATCTGTGGTATGGAGGAGGAAGTGGCTTTACATGCGGCTACTCCCCCTGCCCCTTATCTGGGGAAATGGCAGCATGTTCTCCTTTTCCCTGCTGCTCCCATTGTGTCTGGGGCCAGTGCCAGGGAGCGTGGCATTACATGTGTCTCCAGGAGCAGGGCAGTAAAAAAGTGCACTATCCCTCATTGCATCATGCCCAGGCCCTGCAGTGCATGTGTTTCTGAAAACGTTCATGCTAAACGAAAACGTGATATGCAGGGTCAATTTTCCCATTAAAAATAATGGAAAATGTGGGGATTGCGTTTCAGGTAGTAGTGACAGTCAATTTTTTGTTGGTGTTTGATTGTCAATGTCTACTTTAGATATCTAGCAACACAAGTTGCCGTGGTTTGTTAAAACACAAAGATAAACACGTGAGTGAGCGGAGGAGCAATGTGACCACATGTGTTCATCTGCTCATGCATATTACCACTGTTTTCAGCAACTTATACCACTGCACAAAGTAGTCCGTCATTTGATTATTTTCATGTTATTTTGGGGACGGTCATGTTGTTTGAAAAAGTTCCCCCCAAAAATCGTGCTATTGCGAAAATGTGTTAAGTGGGCACGTGTTAAATGAGTAATTACTGTACTCATTTGTGTGAATCAGTGTGGCATAAGGGTCCTTATGCCTTGAAGAGTTTTGTTGTAGGTTAGGGAAGGGGGCGAGGAGAACAGATGTAAACAAACTAATCTAAATTCAAGTGTCTTTCTTGCTCAAAAAGAGGTGTAAAAGTGAACTAATAGAAAGTCCCCAAATTATGCAAGAGATGAATAACTATTCATTTTAGACTTCTGAGAGGTAGAAAAATTAATGTCAAAATCTGAAAATTAGGAAGGTGTAAATAAAAGGGAAATTTGGGCAGAACTCTTTCGTACAAAGGATAATACATTAAAATTATTGTGTAGATGATTATAAAGCCAAAATTAGAGTAACTTTCAAATGCATTAGAGGTATTCCTAAAGCAGGAAGTGGAGTGAAGATGAACCAAAATGAAAGGACTGAGATGTTAAGAGTGCAGATCTGTTCTTCAGTGTTTCTGGTTATGTATTGTTAGTGTGCTTGGCATTGTCTGAGAGTCAGAATCCCTGTACCAGGGTCCAGTTCAGTTTTGTTTACTAATGCACATTCTCTTTTTGGTGGAATATGAAAAAAATATGCTTCTTTATATATTGTAGCACAGTACTCAGCTATTCATATTAGTTTAGATATTTATCACTGAATTTCAGATGTACTGTGTGTATAATGTAATACCTACATTATTTCTCTTGTTTCCCAAGCTTCCTGTCCAAAAGCCTTCTTTTTCCTGTGCAACATTGAATAATCAAAACCAGTATAAAACTAAACCTTAGAATTTTTCATTGACCTTTATCTTTCTTGTCTCTCAAATAGGTTTTCGAAAAATAAGTCTGGATGATCTCCGAAAGGCATATATAGTGAAAGATGTACAGCAGTATATTCTCCATCGCTTAGATCAAGAAGAAGCACTCAGACAACATCTCACAAAAGAAACTGCAGAAATGCTGAATCAGCTTCACATCAAAAGCAGTGGTTGTTTCCTCTATCTAGAACGTGTCCTAGATGGAGTTGTGGAAAATTTTATCATGCTAAGAGAGATCCGTGACATTCCTGGCACACTAAATGGCCTGTATCTTTGGCTGTGTCAGAGGCTTTTTGTAAGAAAACAATTTGCAAAGGTCCAGCCCATTCTGAATGTGATTCTTGCAGCTTGTAGGCCATTGACTACAACAGAACTGTATCATGCAGTATGGACCAAAAACATGACATTGACTGTAGAAGACTTTCAACGCAAACTAGATGTTCTGTCAAAAGTTCTTGTTGATGGGCTAGGAAATACTAAAATTTTGTTTCATTACAGTTTTGCAGAATGGCTGCTGGATGTAAAGCACTGTACACAGAAATATTTATGTAATGCAGCAGAGGGACATAGGATGTTAGCAATGAGTTACACCTGTCGAGCAAAGGAGTTGACACCATTAGAGGCCCAAGAATTTGCATTGCATCTAATTAATTCAAATTTGCATTTAGAGACTTCTGAGTTGGCTTTGTGGATGATATGGAATGGCACCCCTGTCAAAGACTCTTTGTCCACTTTAATCCCAAAAGAGCAGGAAGTACTACAGCTGCTAGTAAAAGCTGGTGCTCATGTCAATAGTGAAGATGATCGTACATCTTGTATTGTACGACAAGCTCTGGAAAGAGAAGATTCCATTCGGACCCTGTTAGATAATGGAGCTTCCATAAATCAGAGTGATTCAAATGGGAGAACATTGTTAGCTAATGCTGCGTATAGTGGCAATCTTGATGTTGTTAACTTACTTGTTTCTAGAGGAGCAGATTTAGAAATAGAAGATGCTCATGGGCAGACAGCACTTACTTTAGCTGCTCGACAAGGACATACCAAGGTTGTCAATTGTTTAATTGGATGTGGGGCTAATGTAAATCACACTGATCATGATGGCTGGACAGCACTACGATCTGCAGCTTGGGGTGGACACACTGAGGTGGTTTCTGCACTCCTTTATGCTGGAGTCAAAGTGGATTGTGCAGATGCTGACAGTCGAACAGCCTTGAGAGCAGCAGCATGGGGAGGACATGAAGATATAGTGCTGAATTTGCTACAGCATGGAGCTGAAGTCAACAAAGCTGATAATGAAGGTAGAACAGCTTTGATTGCAGCAGCATACATGGGACATAAAGAGATTGTGGAGCACCTCCTGGACCATGGTGCAGAGGTAAATCATGAGGATGTAGATGGAAGGACTGCTCTGTCTGTTGCTGCACTATGTGTACCTGCTAGTAAGGGGCATGCTTCAGTGGTTAGCCTTTTAATTGACCGTGGTGCTGAAGTAGATCATTGTGACAAAGATGGTATGACTCCACTTCTGGTAGCTGCCTATGAAGGACACGTGGATGTTGTTGACTTACTTCTAGAAGGAGGCGCTGATGTGGATCACACTGACAATAATGGTCGTACACCCCTTCTGGCAGCAGCTTCTATGGGGCATGCTTCAGTTGTAAATACTCTTTTGTTTTGGGGTGCTGCTGTGGATAGCATTGATAGTGAAGGTCGAACAGTTCTTAGTATAGCCTCTGCCCAAGGCAATGTTGAAGTAGTACGGACTCTGCTAGACAGAGGACTAGATGAAAATCATAGGGACGATGCAGGATGGACACCTTTGCACATGGCAGCTTTTGAAGGTCACAGATTGATATGTGAAGCCCTGATAGAACAAGGTGCTAGAACAAATGAAATTGATAATGATGGACGGATACCTTTCATACTGGCTGCACAAGAAGGTCACTATGATTGTGTACAGGTATTACTGGAAAATAAATCTAACATTGATCAGAGAGGCTACGATGGGAGAAATTCTCTTAGAGTTGCTGCTTTAGAAGGTCATAGAGATATAGTCGAACTACTTTTCAGCCATGGAGCAGATGTAAACTACAAAGATGCTGATGGCCGGCCAACCCTTTACATCTTGGCATTAGAAAACCAGCTTACAATGGCTGAATATTTTTTGGAAAATGGTGCAAATGTGGAGGCTAGTGATGCGGAAGGAAGGACTGCACTCCATGTTTCCTGCTGGCAGGGCCATTTGGAGATGGTGCAGTTACTGATAACATACCATGCAGATGTGAATGCTGCAGACAATGAAAAGCGGTCTGCTTTGCAGTCTGCTGCTTGGCAAGGCCATGTAAAAGTAGTTCGGCTTTTGATTGATCATGGAGCCTTAGTTGACCACACCTGTAATCAAGGTGCTACTGCACTGTGCATTGCAGCACAGGAAGGACACATCGATGTTGTGCAGATATTATTGGAGCATGGTGCTGATCCGAATCATGCAGATCAATTTGGACGTACTGCTATGCGTGTTGCAGCAAAAAATGGACATTCTCAGATTATTAAATTACTGGAAAAATATGGTGCATCTAGTCTAAATGGCTGCACTCCATCACCAGTCCACACAATGGAGCAAAAACCCTTGCAATCAGTCTCTTCAAAAATGCAGTCATTAACAATAAAATCAAATAGTTCAGGGAGCACTGGTGGAGGAGATATGCAGCCTACTATACGTGGTTTGTCTAATGGTCCTGCTCATGCTTTCAGTTCTCCTTCAGAATCTCCAGATTCTACAGTGGACCGTCAGAAGTCGTCTTTATCAAATAATTCTCTCAAAAGTTCCAAAAACTCTTCTCTGCGTACTACGTCATCTACAGCAACTGCTCAAACAGTGCCTATTGATAGCTTCCATAGTATGTCATTTACAGAACAAATACAGCAGCATTCACTGCCTCGTAGCAGAAGCAGGCAGTCAATTGTTTCTCCTTCTTCCACAATTCATTCCTTAACTCAGAATCATAATTCACCAAGTAGTGAATTTGAATGGAGCCAAGTAAAACCCAGTTTGAAATCAACTAAATCAAACAAAGGGGGGAAAACAGAAAACTCCAGCAAATCTGCTGTGAAAAAAATCAAGCAGACCAGCTCCTCCCAACCTAAAGTTTTGGAATATGAAATGACTCAGTTTGATAAACGAATACCGGTCGCCAAATCTGGGACCAGTGTGCCACCTAAATCAACGCCAGCAGAACCACAGTGCAAAATTTTGGTCCCCCCATCTCAGCAAGAAGTTTGTCGACCTCAGCAGCAGTTTCTAATTCACCAACAGAGTGGGGAACAGAAGAAGCGAAATGGAATAATGACAAACCCAAATTATCACCTTCAAAGCAATCAGGTTTTTCTTGGTAGGGTTTCTGTCCCACGTACAGGACAGGAGAGAGGACTTCAGGAAGTTTTGGAAGGCTATCCTCCTGCAGAGACCGAACTAAGCCTTAAGCAAGCCTTAAAACTTCAACTTGAGGGAACTGATCCAAGCTTCAACTACAAGAAGGAAACACCACTGTAGTAGGTAAACCACTTAATCCTATAGGACTTGTCTACATGGTACATTAGTGTACACCAGCTGAGGTGTAAGTTTTAGTGCTCATTGGTGGCACAGGCAGCAGGATATAAATAGAAACCAGCCAGATGCAGCTTGCGGGCCAGATCAAAGTGTTAGGCAGGCTGGATCCAGCCCTCAGGCCACATCTTGCCCAGGTCTGTGGTATAGTCACTTGATGACCTACTGTTCATGTAGATATTTCTGGCATACTTTATCCTTAATGCATGTTTATGTAGGTAGTCCAAAACAAAATATTACATCACCACAAACTAGGAAGCTTTTAATACACATCAGCAGAGTCCATATGGATAGTCAGCATGTGACATGCTGGTATTCTTTCATTCTCGCACCTTAGCTGGTACACAGTAATGCACCATATGGAAATCCCGTAAACCAGTGGTTCCCAACCTGTGGTCCACGGACAGCTGATGGTATGCAACGGTACTGCAGGGGGGTCCAGGGGAAATTTGAAATGTTTAGATCAGGCCTATCATGGTGGGCTCATTCTATCCTTTCCTTTTCTTTGTCTCTTTTTCTTTTCCTTTCCTTACTTTTTTTCTTTTCTTTTTTTCCTTTTTTCTCCCCTGGGGAGGAGGATCCATGAAATTTTAATAGATATGAAAAGGGGTCTGTAAGCTCAAAAAGGTTGGGAACCACTGCCGTGAACAAAATATGTGCATTTTAAATACATAAAATACAATAGTATTTTTAAATTTTAATCAAAATTGTGAAGTGTCATATTTTTTCACATGTGCTTATTGGATTTCTGTGTTATAAAATGGTTTTCAAATCATGAGCATAAAATACCAATGATGGTGAGACATTCATGAATCTTGTAGCAACAGGGTTTTTTAGGGCTATCAATTGATATGAGTTAACGCTTGTGATTAATGCAGGGCAGGATGAATGCGTTATTTTTTTAATGTGTTAATCGCAAGCATTAATGCTGAGCTGCTCAGGAGTCCCTAGCTGATCCCAGGCTCCACTGCCCCTTTTGAAATGTGCCTAGGGGGCGTTTCAAAGGGGCAGCCTCCTCTCAGCTGTGTAGCGGTTGCCCCTTTGAAACACTGCCTGCACATGTTTCAAAGGGGCAGTGGAACCTGGGGTAAGCTGGAGACACCCCAGCTGATCCTGGGCTCCGTGTGGCATTTCTCCAGAATGTGGGGTCAGCTGTGCAGTGGCTTCACCTTTAAACGCCGCCTCTGGTGTTTCAAAGGGTCAGCTGGGAACTCCCCAGCTGACCCCAGGTTCTGCTGAAATGCCATGTGTAATGCCTTGTGCTTCCCCTTGGTAACGCTTCCCCAGTGCTTCAAAGGGGCAGCGCTGCATGGAGCCCAGGGTCAGCTGGGAACACCAGCTCATCCCGGGCTCCTTGCAGTGCTGCCCTGTTGAAACACCACAGCGGTGTTTCAAAGGGGGGAGACTCACGATTAATCGCAATTAAATTTTTTAATCCCAGGTTGCTTAGGAAGGTAGAAGTCATTTTCACTGTCTTATATGTCCCTTCGTACTTTTCCTAGGCTACAAGTTTAGTCCCTGAGGTTTATTTTAAAGGGAATAAAGCATTATACAAGATCCTAAGCTATTTCCCCAAATGAATGGTGCAACTCTAATGCTAACTAGTTAGACAACTTGATACCTCAAACGACATTCAAAAGCTTGTCTCTATATAAAACTTTAGTCTTTGCACAATGTAAATAAATTACCTACAATTATATAGCAAGAATAACTACCACCTTTTTTGTACTAAATGTTTTGAGGTAAAATCTTAGAATTCTAAGTAACGTGTAGGTGCTTTTCAAATTTTATCAGCTGTCAACTGGACTTTGGATTCTGTGTGTGCTGGTCATTTTTGAAAATGGGACTCCTACAGCACTTCTGTGTTTTTTAAAAATTTTACTCCTACTCCATATATTTCATAAGGTTAACATGCTGCATAATCAGTCTCTTTATTCCATTACCCTTTTAGAATATGAGCACTCTGAACACTGCCTTTAAACAAAAACTGAGTGAAATAAAATTCAAAATAACATGATGGAACTGTAGAAGCTGTTTCAAGGGGTCCACCAAAACAAAACTACTGTTCAGGAGCGTAGATTCAATCATTTAGTTTGCTAATTCTTTAAATTGTCTGACTTAAATAAATTTAATATATGAGAAAAGTTTGTGGAAATAACCCTATGTATGATTTTATAACTGTAGGTTGACTATTAATTTTGCTCTTTTTCCATTTAATGCTTGCCCCCACATACATAGTGTATAAAATGAAATGTCAAAGAGTAACTTTTGCATTCTTTCAAATCCTTTTTTTTTAATTTAATTTTTTTTTATTTTTACAACTATATGTTTTAATTGTAAAATTTCGTATCTTTTCTGGGGAAAGCTTCATGATGCATCCTGAAAACTGCTTTTTTATTTTGATGTCTTCTCTATTTCTTTGTCAATTCACAATTTTTAAAAAAAAAAATCCACTAACCAACAAAACCAAGACTGTATGTTTCTTGAAGTTCATCTCAGTTCCTGCCCTGAAAAATGTTTCACAGATTAATCTTTATTATTTTGAGTGAATTGCCTATGGAACATTTTGTTAGAAAATATTACTTCACCGTGGAGAATTTTATTACCAATTCCAAAGGACTTATAGTACTTGAGCTCCAAGTCTCACCACTTATTGCCAAAAAAGGCAATATTTTCCAACAGTTTCCCTAGGTATTGGGACAATATAATTGCCAAGATGGGTGGTGAATGCAAGAGTGTGTTTTTGCTTTTAAAGAAAATTTTTATTTCAAGACTCATATTTCTTAATATCTTTAGTTGGAAACTGTGTGTAGTCCGTTTCTCTCTCTCTCTCTCTCTTTCTCTCTCTCTCTCTCTCTCTGTATAAAATATGAAATATTTCCAAATTTAACATTTTAATGTTGCACTTTTAGGCCAATTCCATGATGCTATGAACAGAAGAGTTTCTGCCTGGAATGGTTTAATCAGCTGGCTGGGATCAAAGCATCCAATGCTTGATAGTCCACCTAGAAAACTAAGAATGTGATTACTTCAGTACAGTTACCTTAATTACTGTAACGTGCCTACATTTTAAGGCTGCCTTCTCAATGTAACCCTCTGTGCTTCAGAAGTTTATTTTGTGTACTTTGTACATAATACACAGCACTTTTTCTTAATTGCAGAGTGTTTCCCTGACAACAGCTGAAAAATTGTAAGAGCAAGGATTTTTGATATTCTATTCCAGAAGGCTTGATAAATGTGCATGTGCCACAAAGAACTATGTATGGGAGGGCAGTGCTATTTGTATTTATTTTATTTTCCTGTGGCAAAAGAAACTAAACATACAGTTTACACCATATTTGCATTGCTGTATTGTATGGTCATTTTCCTGTGTAATTCAAAATTTCTCTAAAGAAAACAAAACTGGTAACAGTATTTGAACTGTGAACTTACAGTACATGTATGTTCTGTCTGTAAAACTACTCTGTTTAATGGTAGAGATGTGAGATTATAAGCATACACCATGTGTCTCTGGGATTTTTTTTTTTTTTTGGTAATAAAGTCAAATTACTACAATTACAGCATGAAATCTGGATGTGCGGACTGGCTACCACGAAAATCGATAGGAGAGCTATGCATGTGTATCCAAGGGCAAAATTTAGTGCATACTAAATAGCCTAGTATGATAAAGAAAACTGGATTAATTTCAATATTAGGTGCTTGAGTACAATATGCTAATATTTAAGGTCTGATTCTGCTTTCACGTACACATTCATAAGAACTCAGGAATAAGTCCATTAAAGTAAGTTAATTCACTTGTGTGTAATATTTGTACAAGAAAGCAAAAACAGGTCCATCGTATGCAACAGTGTACAGCATGACATTTTCTCCATTCCCAACGGATGAAGATTCAGAACTCTTAACTGTACCTCTCATAAGTCATAAAACTGATTCACGCCTGAAAATATAAAGTATATCGCACCATTCTCTATTACATCATCTGACTATAAGAAATTATTACATATTTCCTCTAAAGACTTGAATCCAACTTTTTTTGTATTGATATTCAGTGCATTCCCTGAATAGTGTGATGTAAAGTTATGATGATCTATTCATTAGTTTTAATAAATGGCCCTTGGATGCATATACATTGTATATTCTTGGACGTGGAAGATTTTGATAGCTTACTACTAACATGAATAGTCATGAGAGCATAATTAAATTTGATTTTTTTTAAATTGGTGCACCTCTTATTAATTACACTATCAGATGTAAAAAAAAATCTTTCATGAGCATATGATGTGTAGTAAAATGTAATGTTAGAAGTTGACACCATAGCAATATTGATAATTCTGAAGTGAATGTTTCGAGTATTTAATTTCTTGTCCCTGTGGGATATTTATAAAATAAACACAATGGAACTCTTGCAGAATAGCCTTAAGAACGTTAATGGTTCAGGAAAGAGAGAGTACCAGAAAGTTTTAGTAAAGTTGTTATGAACCTCAAGTATCGTGTATTTGCAGTACTGTGCAAGAACACAACTTTTTCTTTTTTTATTAGGTGTATGTTTTGTTCTGTAGAAAGATATCCCTGAGGACTTACATTTTTCGTACCTTGACTGTCATTGGGGTTTTATTTATTTAATTTTATTGTTTTTGTTACAAAATGCACATTGGGTCAGGGGGCAATGATATGGCCAATTTCACAATGGGCTACAGTTTCCAGACAGCTTCAGGTTTTTGTATGAGTAATATTTACAGTTGGTGGATAAACCCTACATATAAATCATTTGTTGAAAATTACTTTCAGATTCAAAATAGCAGTTCGTGCAGCTTTTCAATACTGAGTTGGAATAAAGCATGAACTATTCTGTTAAAATATCCACCTTGATAAAGGTTTGAGACATTCCACATTGCTTTTATATGTGATTTTAATATCACACCTTATGTGGTCTGTACTATGGTAAGAAAGTAAAACTAATATCCCTCGAAAGTTAGCAATTCACTGTGGACTTTTAAAATGTTGGGTGATATCCTGCTGTCTGTACAATCACACAAGTCAGTGGGCTTGCACACTTGTAACTCGAGTAGAATTTAGCCTGTGAAATCTTTCTCCTTTCTAGATCTTGTTCATAATTCACAATGAGACTAGTTCTATCTCCTCCTCATCACATTTCATGCAATCTCTCCAACAATCATCTACAAAAGTGATCACAAATTCATGATGGGAAAGCTAGAGAAAAGATTGTCTTCTGAATGAACATCAACACCAATAACATGAACTTACGGAGATAGTTTTCAAACACGAAAAGGTTGAAATTTTCAGGTCTAAAAAGATATTGAGGCACAGTGTCCTCCTTTTGTCCTCCTTGTGGACCAGTATTGAAAGTATTACCATCGATTTAAAAATAAAAGGCTGTTTCCCTCATCACTCTGCTATGCAAATGTGTGTTATGCTTAATATCCTCCATCTGATCTGTTCAGTTAACTTGGTTTGAAGATGGACTTTTTTTTCTTGGATGGAGTTGTATATAGCCTATAATGTACATTGAATGAATTTCACATTGTAAAATTATTTTATTTCTTGTATTATATTAAGCAAAAAACCTTATGTATATGAAAGTGCATAATAAATATATTTGCTTTTCAGCAGCTATCTGTTTTATTTTACAACCTCCTTTCTTGGGACGTTTCAAGAAAAAGTTCTTAAAAATTAGGAAAACTTGAGTAGCATTTTTCACACATCTAATAAAACTTAATAGATTAGAATGTGATTTAGAAAGATTGTAAGCATTTTAGGCCAGCACTTTCACTGATGAATGCCTGAAATTAGCTCTAAAGTCCATATTTCGACACATGTTTGTGTCCTGTTAGTTCAAAATGCTGACTTCTCAGCATCTTCCAGTGACTTCAGATTTAATATTTTACACTCTTAAGAGGTCTTGAAACAATCAGGAATAAAGAAGTTTAATAAACTGTTCTGTTACTTGTCCTTTGAGATGTGTTGGCCATGTCCATTTTTGTTCAGGTGTGTATATGCCCCGTCCACCAGAGATTTTTTTTTTCCATAAGTGATGCCTGTTGGGGTAAATGTGCATCCTTAGCAATTGTGTGCTGCTACATGATGCTATAAAGAGAGGAGACCCCTTGCATCACTCTTGGGCTACGTCTAAACTACGAACTTATTCCACAAGAGAAAATGCAAAGGGAGCGCACATTTGCATTTCCTCTCCCTTTCCTTTTTGCGCAAGAGCTGTTCTTCCTCATTTTGTGAGGAAGATCGGCTCTTGTGCAAAAGTGAGGTTTTGCGCAAAAAGGAGCCATCTACGCGGTGCTTTTTTGCACAAAAACCTCTTGTGCAAAAAGGAAAAGAGGAAATGCAAATGAGAGCATGACATATGCAGATGAACGCTCCATTTGCATTTCCTCTTGCGGAAGAGGCTCATAGTTTAGACGTAGCCCAAGAGTGGATATGTGTAATACATCTCAACATTCACAGAACACATCCATATCACTTTAGGTGACTCACAGGCAGTTAGATCTGGTGGTGTGTCTGGAAATCTACCTGAACAATGATTATGCTATGTGCTTGTGCAGCCACTCAAGAAGAGAGTCACATGCTGTGCAGATGATTAGCGGAGGGCCCACAGTTAGGTTTTTTGTTTCTACAGGTGATGCACATCTGCCCATGCCACCGTGCACATAAAATTTCCACACATGAATGGAAAAGATTAGAGGTAATATTGGTATAGATCCAAACTTGGCAAAGTGCTTTGAATATCCAAGGTATGGAGTCTTTCTTCAAGCTTATGAGAACAGTGAAAGGAAAGAATGTTAAGTATATGGTTTGATTGAGTTGGAATTGCAAAACTAGTTATGAATTTCAAATGAAGACATAAGTGTATCTTATTTTTAAAAAAGCATAAGGAGAATCATCTACCAACACTTGTAATTCCATTACTCTTCTTTGTAGATATATAATAGCTACCAAAAATTCTACTTTCACCAGATATGAAGTAGGGAGCAAGTAGCTGTGGTTCAAAAGGTGACTATATTAACCCTGCCAGAACCTGATTTAGTTCCAGGAAGGAATGGGATTTCTGACATGGTGATCTAATCTGTCTAGACCTGTTAAGAATCTTATATAGGATCAGAAAATACAAAGTGGCTCACATTGGAAAGTGGAGGTTGCTGCCAGGCTTACTCTGATGGAAATATCTAACAGGCCCTATTGCTTAATGTGAAATAGTCCAAAACATGTTGGATAGAGGCCAGGACTGGTAAACGCTCCCCTGCTTTCATCTTACACTTTCACCTTACAGAGAACAATGTCCATATCATCAAGTAAGTATACCTAGTAGATTGTCTTCTTTCGGCTCTGAAATATTTTACACATTTGCAGAACACTATGTCTCTTGAGGAATTAACTATGGTGCACCATGAGACAGATGGATTAGAGTGTAACACGTTCCTGGCAGATATTGTGGTAATCTTGAGACTGTGTCAAAAGAGCCATGGCAGAGAGAGTCAGCAGACTGGAGAGCTAATGATAGTGAGGTTAAACCAGTGCTTGAGGCCGTTATTCCGAAATAACTTTGCTGTATAGACATAGCCTAAGGCTATATCTACACTACGAGCCTCTTGAGGAAGAGCGAATGCAAATTGAGCGCTCATTTGCATTTCCTCTTCCTTTCCCTTTTGCGCAAACCCCCCCTTTTGTGCAGGAGTAGTTCCTCATTTTTTGAACATTAGGACTTTTGCAGGTACATAGATCAACATATCCAATGGGTAAAGAAGTACGCAGACTTCAACCACCCTTCCATTTTTGAGTCTGTCATGTGGAACTGTATGTATTCAGGATACCACGTGCCGCAATAACTTGAGGCCATTTTTTATTGTTGCAAGTGGATGGACTACAAGATCTATGGAAACATAACATTTGACTAGAATCTCACTTGCAGTAGGAATGTTCTCACCATTGTAAAGTCCAGGGTTATGCCTACAAATTCTGTTCTTTGATATGGGAAGAAGTGTGACTTTGTTCTCATTGATCAACAGACAGAACGTTGAAGAGGGAACAGATCCAGAATAGACTACTTCCACTTGGAGCTTGGATCGACTTTCTACCAGTTTCTTGCCCAGGTAAGGAAATAGTTGCACTTTTTTCCTTAGGAATGTGACCCACCAGCACGATACGTAATGTAAATATGGGACTGCAGACAGGTCAAAGAGCAGTACCATAAACTAATAATGGATATTGTTGACCAGAAATCTTTTGAACATCTCTGGCTTTGATAGTCGCATGTAAATACAAGTCCTTCAAATCAAAGGCAACATACCAATTACCACAGCATTTAGGAAAGGGAGGCTGGAGACCCAGAGTGACTATTCATGACTATATTTTCCTTCTATTCAAATTCTGCAAATTGCATAGGATCAGGAAGTAACAGGAATAGAAACCTCTACCTCAGAGACAGGGCACGTCTGTAGTTCCCATGCAGAAAAGAGACTGCACATTATGAAAGAAAATATCCTCATAAGAGAGGTTGCTGAAGAGGACAGAGTGAGGTGGAAAGGAAGGATGTTAAATACACTGCACGGTGTATTGCTGACCCACAGTACTTCAAGCCTCTCCAGCTCTGTTACTATGGGTTCAAGCACATGGGAAATAGAATTACCTTTGGGGTAAAAATAGGGGAGGGCAAAATTATTATGCAAGAATCTGATACTCTATCCTTGATAAGGCAGCTTGGGATTTTCAGATTATCTAGAAGAACCTTCTATAGAAGAAAACAGGTGGATGTGTCCTGTGCTTTTCCCCCACATTATCTGGCATGGTTAGGCTGCTTACATGAGAAAAGTGAGTATCTTTGAGAGATTGTGGAGTTGCTAAGGATCCTCTTAGCGTTTAGTGGCAGAAGGATGATATTTGCCACAAATATGTTGTAGCCTTCTCCCCAAGACCATTTTAGTGATTTCATCTCTTTCCCAATGAACGGATTGCTTAGACATGATTTTACCCAAATCAGAATTTCCAGGAGTAAATCTGAATTTGTTGAGCACAAAAAGGGCTGTTAATTTTTATCCAGAGTGAACTAAAAGCTTTTGAGGGACAAAGTAAGACGTTTTTCATTGTTGTTTTTAAAGGACTAGCAAAGGGACTACTGTCTCTGAGTATATTTGTGATTTTCTTCTTTCTTTTTGTTATGTAAGAGCACACTTTCTCTATAGGCCACCAAATCTTATGAGAGCATACCTACGTAGCCCACTTGAAAACAGGCTTTCTTCCTTCAGTGAGGCCAGCAAAAGGGATTTCTTCAGGTAATTGCTTAATGTGGGTAGTCCTTGCTACCATCACACCAGGACCAAGAAAAGCTACAGTGTCTCTTCCCAAGGTTATGAATATTTCTTTATATCCAGCAAACTATCCAGAATCCCCCAAGAAAGGTTCTCCCCCTTTTTAACAGAAGACCGATTAAATGTCTCAAGCATTCAAGAGCCATGCTGAATTTCTATTCCTTTCCCTAAAAGAAAGCAACTCCACAGTTGTACTTATACAATGGGAGAAGAAATGGTCAAGAAGCGAGAATTCCAAGTAATTGTCATAATCTCTTCCACTCAAATCCTAGTCTGCTCCCTTCTTTAATGTGCATCATTTTGATTCTCGTGTGGGAAATTTTTGATTCTCAAGAACTCTGCTATTTATCTGCCTTCAGTCATCGACAGTTCAGGTTTGCCTCCTTGTTTCCAGTCTCTGGTTTGTAGGATTAGGAAAAAGAGAGAGCAAATATAATTACTATAAGTAGTACTCCATTTACCCTTTGTATAGTATTTCTGTGGTTTCCCTTCTCTAACCATTGACCCGCTTTTGATATGCTCTCTATGCCAAGGAATAATGGCATATGTATTGGATTAGTTCACTGGCTGTTTTTTCACAGAAGCAGTAAAGTATTTCCCATGAATTAATCTTTTAAGACTGATGTTTCACTGTCACAAATTTTCTTCTGATAATCATAATAATTTTTAACTCATTTATTGAAAACCTGTTTTTAATCTCTGATCCTGAGGAATATGAAAAGATTAAATTAATGCTTCAGATCTACTATACAGTCTTTGGGACAATTTGACTTGTGGATTCCATGCATTTTCCAAAAGAAAGCTGCCAAAGTAAACTAATATAAAGTTTTTCAGCTGAAGTCCCTGTGAGAGAGTAGTATAGGTCAGACCTACCTTGTCTGGCACCCTGGGGACCTTACCTGACCTGTCCCTAATGACGGAATTTGCCAGATCAGGTCAGGACCCCTGCCACTGGCCTCCCAGGACACTCCCCCTCCCTGTGGCTGGCTCCACTCCAGCCTCTCTGTTACTGGGCTCCAGCCTGTGGGACTTGGACTTGGGCTCCAGCCCACTGGGGCTCCCCGGGGATATAGTTTCCCAGCTGCCGTGGTCCCGCTTCTCCCTTGCCTGACCTGGAATCCCCAGGGACAGGGCTTGCCAGCTGCTCTGCTGGGGATCCCTGGCGATGGGGCTTGCCTGCTTCCCGCCTGGCCAAAACTCCCCAGGGTTGGGGCTCACCGGTCCCATGCCGCCCTGCTGGATGGGGCTTCCAGGGAACAGGGCTCCCAGCCAGTTTGCACTCCCAGGTGCCAGGGCTCTCTGATTCAGCAGTATCTGTGGTCCTACCAGACCATGGATGTTGCTGGATGAAAGAGTCCTTGATTTCAGAGGTTCAACCTGTACAAAGTTGGCATTGATCCACATTCTAATTTTATTACACTGGAGAAAATTCCAGTGTCAAAAATAGGGTAGAATGAAACATCCTACTAATGTGACAATAGTTTTATGAAAGAATTCTCAGAAATTCTGTATAGCTCAGGGGTCTCCAACTTTTTTAAGCACAAGATCAGCTTTTTTTATAAGTGCAATCCAGGATCTTCTTCAAAGAAAATGTAGACAACTCTTGTATAAAGCCAAGATGAAGTGCTTAATGTACATAATTATGTTTTTTCCCTACTTACCTAGTCTCAGTGAGACACTCGTGATTATGCATTATATGAGGTCTTGAAATTTGGGTTGTAATTTGAAATAGTCAAAAGAAGATCTACAGATGAGCATCTGTGAGGCAGTTATGATACTTGGAGTATAGGCTCTGAGAAGGGCCTGGGGTAGAGGATTGAGATGCAGGAAGGGGTGTAGTGTGCAGGCTCTGGGAAGGAGCACAGACCAGGTTCAGGGTACGGGAAGAAGTCCGGGGGTAGATCTGAGGGTTGGGGTGCAGTCAGGGTGGGCTCTGAATGAAAGTTTGGGTGTGGAGGTCTCAAAAAAACTTAGGGGAATCAGGCTGTGCACACAAACTCCTAAGGCATCAACAGTATGCGCCCCCCTGCCGTGCATGCATAGCCCAACCGGATACTGTCGGAAAAATCTCCGATCTGCGGCACCAGGATGAACCCAGGACCCACGGGGTCACACAAGTTGAAGAATCATCATTACTGTACAGGGTGAGTATCTTCTCTTTCATAGAGACCTTCTGTTCCTCCCAGAAGCCACACGATGTGCCATCTGTATCCGGGAGCGACGTGGTGTCAGGGCTGTCGGGGAGCCTGCCTTAGCCTAGCTGTGCTGCTGTTAGCAGCCAACCTCTTGGTTTGGCTGCAGGAGCCTCCTGGAAATCAAGCCCAATTCTGGGGGACTCCTAGCCAAACGGGGAGGATTGGCAACCCTAAATTGAGACTGTCAGAAGCTCCAAGATCAATGAGTTAATTGTGATCTATCATAACCTCTACTTCAGGGTATTCGTACACTGCAATCAGGAGGTGGTATTGCAGTGTACGTAGGCAAACCTGAACTAGCTTTAATCAAAACTAGCTTGAGTAGCAATACAGTGTAGTAGCAGCAGCCGAGGACAGCCTCTATAATGTACACCGAGTGTCCTTGTACTTAGGAGTCTAGCCTTTGCTTCTGCTCATGCTGCCATGGCTAGACTGTTATGGGAGCTAGTTTTGATCTCCCTTGGCCTGGGACACCTTCTGGCCCACAAATCAGCCAGAGGGCCTTCTGGTACAGTCACCTGTGCTTTTATTGTCAGTTCCCACCACCTTCTATTTACAGGCTACGTCTACACTGGCATGGTTTTCCGAAAATGCTTTTAACGGAAAAGTTTTCCGTTAAAAGCATTTTCGGAAAAGCGCGTCTAGATTGGCAGGATGCTTTTCCGCAAAAGCACTTTTTGCAGAACAGTGTCCGTGGCCAATCTAGATGCGTTTTTCCACAAAAAAGCCCCGATCGCCATTTTTGCGATCGGGGCTTTTTTGTGGAAAACAAAGCTTTGCTGTCTACACTGGCCCTTTTGCGCAAAAGTCTTTCGGAAAAAGACTTTTGCCCGAACGGAAGCAGCATAGTATTTCTGGAAAAGCACTGACGATCTTACATGAGATCGTCAGTGCTTTTGCGGAAATTCAAGCAGCCAGTGTAGACAGCTGGCAAGTTTTTCCAGAAAAGCGGCTGATTTTCCAGAAAAACTTGCCAGTCTAGACACAGCTACAAAGTTTACAGTCAAGTCAGCCAGCTCCTCCATCTACCTGGGAGCACACTCAGCCATACCCTGGCTCCTTGCTGCTCCTTGCCCTCTCCTGGCTTCCTTCCTCTGCTTTATATAGCCCTCTCCCAGTGAGGCCCACAGCTGCTTGTAATAGCCCTTCAGGCCTGGGCTTGCTCAGCTGTTTCCCCTCAGCCTCTTTAGCCAGGCTACAATGGCAGAGCTCTGGCTTAGCCAGCACTCTGTCACAGGTTTATTACTCTTTTCTGGGTGTGTGAGATGCAGTCCAGTCCCTGTGGCCTCTGTGGAGATTGAGACCTGTTTGAAATAGGTTTTCTTTTAAAAAGGATTCATCTAATTATGTTTAAATGAGCAGAATTAAATTATTCAGCAGTATTCTTATTTACATGAAGTATCTTGCCCCTCAAGTAGTCAGACGCATTTCAGTAAGGCTACTAACTGTAAGGTGCTATTTACAGTAAGGGTGGCAGAATCTGACCCTTGATTAATATTGTTCAACTAGGTCATGTGTTAATTATGGTGGTGGTTTTTTATTATATCCATTCACTAAGAACTAGCCTGAATCTGCATTACCTGAAAAACAGCTGCCAGATGATGAGGACGACAGTGACTACTCCTTTTGGTCACTACTAACCTGCATCAGATCAGACAAGTGAAAGGTTTTTTATTATTATTAACAGGTGTTTTGAAATGAAGATTCCATAACAATTAAGTCCCAACTGTATGGCTGTGTCTACACTGGCACCCTTTTCCCTTAAAAGGGATGCTAATGAGACACTTCGGAATTGCAAATTCCTACTTTCAAGTAGGAATAAGGGATCTTCCGGAAAAGGGCTTATTTTCCGCAAGATCCCGTCTAGACTGGCGCTTTTCTCCGGCAAAACCCTGAGCCGGAAAAAAGTGGCAGCCATGTTCATGCAAATGCCGCGGGGGATATTTAAATCCCCCGCGGCATTTGCAATTCCAAAGTGTCTCATTAGCAATTCCAAAGTGTCTCTCTTTTACGGAAAAGGGTGCCAGTGTAGACACAGCCTATGTGGTTAAGCAATCATGTTTGCCAGGGCATGCATTTGGGATAACTGATATAATATTATACACTACCGAAAGGGAAAAAATGTTCCTTAAGTAAAAGAACTTCAGACATGTCTGGTAAAAACTTTTTTTTTCTTGCCTGCTGTAAAACGCTTGACTATTAGAATCTTATTGTACCCAGAAAGTTAGGAACACTTGAGTCTTTTAGCAAAGAGACAAAAAACATTCCGAAGAGAGAAAATGCATAATTAATCTATCCTTGTTTGCCAGACAGCCGGGGCAATGACTTCACATTAAACCCAGATAAACCAACAGATAAAGCCAGTAGAGGGCAAATTATACATCACAATCTAATTTGTATATGATCCACTTTAAATACTGGTTAGAAAAAATCAAAGAGAGAAGTACCGACGCCGAAGTGTATACTTTGACAAAGCTAGATAGTTCCAAAAGGGAAAAGGTGAGTGCAAATATTACAGTATAAAAAAGGTTAAGAAACCAAAGACTTATTTGAAATTGTGCCTGATAGCAAAAGTGCAGATGACTCCATCCAAAATAACCCCAAAAAGCCCAAAAGAAAATGTTCTTCGATTCAGTATTCAGATACACTTTCAAATGCACCAAACAATTAGCTGGGTTGGCGGGAGGAAGAAGCTTGCCAAACTTCAGCCCGGCCAATGTGAAAGGAATATATCTGATTATCAAGTAATGATTAGAAATGTTAACAGTGACCCTCTTCTAGCATTTCTATTAGAAATGTCATTGCCATATTGAAATAATGTATTGGAGAGTTACTAGGCCTATGTCAAATATTCTCATTTTGCATATCTTATATCCCATATGACAATTTGAACAGCAGCTTTATTAAGCTACTAGGTTTTATTAGTTCCTTGGGCAGTCACTTAAAACAAGTTTCAATGTCTTCTTATAGAAGACTGGTTTGAGCAATATGATCCAATTTAAAACCTAGCCACAACCCAGTCTCTGGGGAAGATATCAAGTGTGCTTCAAAAGCTCAGATCATGAGATCATTTTGAGCTGGGGGAAGGGGCTCTGCTCTTGCATAGAATAAGAAGTTTGTGCATGGGGACTGAGTTTTTTCAGTGTCACAGTGTTTGCTCCTTGATAGCATTGCCATGTTTCATTTCATACAAAGACAGTTACCAGTTCTCGATTCACTTTTTATTCAAAGTAAGGAACAATATAAAATATCAAACCTCTTATAGCATATCAAACTGCTATGCATAACAATCCTAAATGAAAAGCAGGTCACAGATGCAAATAGAGGAGGCCCACTCCACTCAATAAAGTATGTACAAATATATTAGCAGTTGTATTAAGAGGAAAATGAGTCTGACAGATTCATGCTGTTCTTCATTTCCTGTGCCTTCCATTTGCCAAGTCACATTTTTGAAAGCAAATATCTACTCTATGTAAACAATGTCCACTGGTATTTTTAAATACGTTTCCATTTTAATCTAAGCTGTTTATATTTTTTTGTAAATGACTTAAATGGCAATTGGCAGTTGCCAGCTACTGTCAAAACGTTTTAAGCTTGATGTTCCCAGCAGTGCATTTATTCCTTTAAAAATAAGATTTTATTCCCAGATCTGAAATATTGCCAAATTCTAGCCATTTCTTAGTCTTCCAGCCTTCCAACTCAAGCAGAATCATTTTCTCAGACAACTTATCCATTGCATGGCCAAATTCTGGTCTCGTGTATTTCAATTCTACCTCTTGACTTTGAGAGAGGAATCACTGTAATTAGGAACAAACTTTGATGCAGAATTTTTTTTCTCCTCAAACTTGCAATCATGCCTAATGTTTTTGTCTTCTACTCAACAAATAATTACTAGGAGAACTCAGTGGCTGACCCAAAACAGAAAGGGGAGCTACACAAAAATAAGGAAGTCAGTTAAACAGAAACTAAAGGGTATAGTGACAAAGTGAAATTCCCTGCAAGCTAGATGGAAACTTTTCAAACACACCATAAGAGAGGCTCACCTTAAATGTATAACCCAAATTTTAAAAAAATATAGTAAGAGGCCAAGTGTCACCGTAGCTTAACAACCAAGTAAAAGAAGCAGTGAAAGAGAAAAAGGCTTCCTTTAAAAAGTGGAAGTTAAATCCTAGTGAGGAAAATAGAAAGAAGCATAAACCCTAGCAAATGAAATGTACAAATATCAATAGAAAGGCCTAAAAAGAATTTGAAGAATAGATAGCCAGAAACTCAAAAGTTATAGCAATTTTTTAAAGTACATTGGAAGCAGGAAGCCTGATGAATTACCCATGCAGCCACTGAACAATCGAGATGCTAAATGGGGTACTCAAGATGATAACGTAATTGCGGAGAAACTAAATTAATTTTTTGCATCAATCTTCATGGCTAAGGATGTAAGGGAGATTCCACAATCTGTGTCATTATTTTTAGGTGACAAATCTGAGGAACTGTCCCAGATTGAGTTGTCATCAGACAAGGTTTTGGAACAAATTTATAAACTAAACAGTAATAAGTCTCTAGGCCAGATGGCATTCACCCAAGAGTTCTGAAAGAACTCAAATCTGAAATACCAGAATTATTAAATGTGGTTTGTAACCTATCCTTTAAATCAGCTTCTGTACCAAATGATTGGAGGATAGCTAATACAATGCCAGTTTTTTAGAAAGGGCTCTAGTGGTAGTAATAACAGGCTGTTAAGTCTAACTTCTGGGCAAACTGATTGAACTATAGTAAAAATCAGAATTATCAGATGTATAGGTAAACATAATGGCTACGTCTAGACTGGCATGATTTTCTGCAAATGCTTTTAATGGAAAAGTTTTCTATTAAAAGCATTTGCGGAAAAGAGCGTCTAGATTGGCACGGAAGATACTTAAAGCACACATAAGTTATTAATCACTTTTCAGAGGACTGCAATTCCACCTGTGAAGTTCTCATTACTTGTAATGAAAGTCATGTAGCTAAAATTCTGCCCATCATATTGAATATATATTGGTAAATGATTAACATGGGGCTTTGATATTTTGAATTATTTATACTATGTGGCATCCAAGAAAATAAATGTTGATGGCCAGATTTTCAAATAGCTGCTTAATGTATGAGTTTTCTTCCATCTTCCTCCTCTCCAATTCAATGTGTGTATGGTACTATTTGGAATGCTGACATGCCTTAGTATGTTGATGAAACACAGTTTTATGCATCCGTCTTAGCTGACCATCCATGACTGTCATCTACTTCATTTACGGTCCATATGAGACGGCATAGATAAGAGCTGCAGGATGATGGATATTGTCTCTTTAATTCAGGGTAGAGGTCTGCACCATCTGTTGTTCAGAATTGTAATCTAAGGGATGTGGTAGGATTCTCAGCTACTACTACAAGACCAGATAGCTGCAACTTTTCCTCTGGAATGTGGACTGTCATCCACGCCTTTGTTAGTTTAAGATTACACATTGTGCTTTTTTGAGTTGGCTGGTTAAATCCTTAGTGCAGTTTATAGCTGCAACAACACTGAAGTAACTCTCTAGCTAAAAATAGCTGTAGTGTCATGCTACTCCGGCAGCCACGCACCTTTTTCCCCATTATGCTCCCAGTATACTACCTATATTTTGGTCTGCAGCGAGGAGCAGTTGCAGCTGGAATCTATTCCAGCAGCAATGTTCTCTAATTTTTTCCATCCCTGTGCAGAATAAATGTTGTTATGCACACCAAGGCATGTGCGGATGTGCACCACCAGAAGAAACACATGGTGGTGGCTGCGCTACTCAGACCAATCCGCTGGGTGAATCTGTCCTGGGTGGCTACCCAAGCGCACACCTTACAGAGAACGTTGTCCAGTAGCTATGCTTCCTAAGGAGCTCCTGTAAATTGGAGGCATTCCTGAGGTATGATATGCATGCAACCTGCTTTCAACCCTTGAATGCCATCAGAGATGTAATGGTCTGGGCCATGAAATAAGATCACAGATGTTGCTGGACCAAAAAGCCCTGGTGTCTGGGAGTGGGAGCCAGCTGGGAATCCAGCAGCAGAGGGTCCAGCGTCTGGGAACCTGGCCTCATCTGGGAGCCAGGGGCCACCAGGCGGGAGCTCAGGCAGGGGCCAGGAGCAGTGCTGGTCCATCGGTCAGGGTTACCAGCCAGGAGCCCAGCCGGAGGCAGGAGCAAAGCTGGTCTGGTCACCAGGGGGCTGGCAGCCACGAGCCTGTCTGGAGCCAGGATCAGAGACAATCCAGAGACCAGCAGCCAGGAACTCAGCTGGAGGTGGGAGCAGAGACTGTCTGGCAGCTGGGGGGCTGGTGGCCAGAAGTGGAGCTGGGCCAGGAATGGAGTTGGGCCTGGGGGGAGGGCAGCAGCAGAAGGGCCAGCAGCTGGGAATCCAGCCAGGAGCATGAGCACAGCCAGGCCAGCAGCTGACTCACTGCTACCATGCTATCATAACTACATTACCATTTTTAGTGCACTAACTTGAGAGCTATCCAGAGAATGTCTAGTAAAGGTTGGAATCACACCCATATATTTGATATACATAGACTGACACATCTGTATGAGCAAATGCAGATATCTTCCCCCACTCCGCTTTTGGGACTCCTGAGCCTCCCACCCTCCAGGTGCCTTTTTGGGAGGGCAGCGGGGCTGAAGCTCCTCTCCCCCTGATTCATATGGGACTGACAGACAGATACACAAACTCTCTGAAATACATAGTAGATCTGTCACTTTCTGTACCCCAGGCTCTCCTGGCCCAGTGGGTTTATAGTTATCCTTAATAAGGAACCCCTGGAGAGAATGTTCTCTGATGTGGAGACAGTAGTCCTTTGCTGATCCCCTGAAAAGTATCTGTCTTCCTTTCCACCTCTTTTACCACCCTTGCCCCATTGTCTCTGCCACCTCTAGTTCTTTTATTTGAATAGCCGATTATAAGTTAGTGAAACTGTATTCTAAATCTTAAGGAAGGGGTTTGGCTGATTTCAAGGAGAGATTATTTTAAGAGAAGGATTTTAAAATAGAGCTGTGTGGCTTTAGAAATATGAAACATAGCAATCTGTAAAATCTTGCTGTTGCCCAATCTGCTAATTAGAGTATCAAAAATAGAATTAAGTGAATATGTGCTACCCAAATATCTTTTCCAGTTTCCAAACCATAGTTCTGGATTTTCTTGGAGAGATTTCTAACATAATATTAAAGGGAAGAAATGAAACAAGTCATGACTGATGCCTAGACAGTTTGGCTGTCTTGATACTAATAGCAAACATAGTCAATCTCAGAAGCTGAATTGCTTAGTTCTTACTTTTCTGTGTAGTGTAGCCCTTACTAACGGTTCTTAGCAATGGGATGTCCACCCTCAGGTAAAGCCTAAGCAGGTTAACAAGAGTCAAGCTGATAGGTTGCACCTGCAAGAGTCAGCATGATATCTAGTGAAACACAGCTGGAAGAGGGAAGACAGGCTTACATGGAGACAAAAGATGATAGTAAAACAGGGCTGTAGGGTAGAATGTTTGCTAAAAAAAAAAGGAGGTTTAGGTTAGAGAGTAAGTCATGGGATCCTGCTATAGATGCTGGTAAGAACTGAAAAGGCAGTTGAAGTAGCTTCAGGAAACAGAGGAAACTTGAATAATAAGTTAGATATGGCAAAAAGATAAGGAGGAAAACTAGGAAAGAGTACCAGGAAACAGTCGCAAGGTGGGATCTTAAGTAGGCTGAAAGTTACAGAGCATAGGGTCCCTAGATTAGAATCCAAAGCAATGGGTGGGCCTGGATTCCTCCCACCTTCTGCTGGGAAAGTAGCACACAGTGGCTGTGTCTAGACTGGCAAGTTTTTCCGCAAAATCATCTGAAAACTTGCCA
Source organism: Pelodiscus sinensis (assembly GCF_052426305.1). Classification (NCBI taxonomy): domain Eukaryota; kingdom Metazoa; phylum Chordata; order Testudines; family Trionychidae; genus Pelodiscus; species Pelodiscus sinensis. The sequence goes on from NC_143055.1 coordinate 97,705,569, forward strand.
GCTGTCTACACTGGCCGCTTGAATTTCCGGAAAAGCACTGACGATCTCATGTAAGATCATCAGTGCTTTTCCAGAAATACTATGCTGCTTCCGTTTGGGCAAAGTCTTTTTCCGAAAGACTTTTGCGCAAAAGGGCCAGTGTAAACAGCACAGTAGTGTTTTCCGCAAAAAAGCCCCGATCGCGAAAATGGCGATCGGGGCTTTTTTGCGGAAAACCACGTCTAGATTGGCCACGGACGCTTTTCCGCAAAAAGTGCTTTTGCGGAAAAGCATCCTGCCAATCTAGACGTGCTTTTCCGAAAATGCTTTTAATGGAAAACTTTTCCGTTAAAAGCATTTTCGGAAAATCATGCCAGTGTAGACGTAGCCAGTGAGTTGTGGATCAGAAGGTTGCTAGAGACAGTATGTCCGGTGGGACTGTTACCCTAAAAGGGGAGAATTATAGTAATCTGGCCAGGGGGCTGGCTCACAAAAAGGGAGTCCAGAGAGAGAAAAGGGAGGGAGCAACTGAAGGAGGGGTGTCAGACAAGTCAAAAGCTAATCGTTAGATGAGAGCCATCAAAAAGTTCCTCAGGGGTGATAAGTAAACCCAGTTACTCTCCCCTTGTGTTATAAAAGTTGAATGACATGATTAATAATGCTACTTCATGATGTGGAAATATCACTATGTCTAAGTAATCAATGATTATTGTGGAAGAAGGAATGACTTCAGTTTAAGTAAAAGCTACCTCAGATCTTGGTCCCAAAACAATCTTGTGTGGAGTTCATGTAATTTTATGTATTGATTTTATTTCCACATACCTCAGCACAACTTCATTTAGTCAAAGGCAGAGAGTGGAAATACTACCAAATCTTTCATCTGTGCCCTGCCTCAAAGGTGATTGAGGCAACTAGGTGGAGCTGTAGCTGGCTGTTTGCTCAGCTGGCTAATATTTCATTCACTTGCTTAAAAACATATTAGATTGGATGCTGATTTGTGAGGCTGGTTTCATGAATTACTAGAGAAGTTACTGTGTTCTTTATGGTGGATGGCACAGTTTACTTTGCAAAAGAGAGGTGGATGGTCTAGGTTGGACCTCCCTGGTCCAGCATCCTTGTACTGAGTGGTCCTGAACTAGAGCGTTTACTGGACCAGGGGAGGTCAGGCCTGAGGCTGTCCCAGTGCTCCACTCCTGGCTGTGGCCCCAGCCACTGCACTAACCTGACCATACCTGCAGGGATTTGCTACCCTAGGTGAGGTTCCTCTATGGGCTGCTGGCCCCACTGTGGCTAGTGGGGCTCTTCTCCTCAGTCAGCATTCTCTCCAGCTGGCATCACTCTGGCTGAAGCATGGCTCCCTGTCCCCAGCTGGCGAGGCTTTTCTCTGGACCAGCCTTACTCCAGCCTTAATAGGGCTCACTGACCCCAGCTGCTGTCCCTGCTCTCCAACTGGTGAGGCTCTGCGTCATGGCTGGTGGGGATACCTGCTTCCAAGCCACTGGCTTTGCAGGCTGCCAGCTGCAGCCAATCTCTGTGGCTGGGGCTCTCTAGTCTGCAACATGTGTGGTCCTTCCAGACCACAGATGTTGCTGGACCAGTGTGTCCTGGACAGGAGAGGTTCAACCTGTATCTGTTAATTAGGACTCTAGATGCCATTCACTATCATTTACCAGCCAGGAGGAATACTGATCTGAGAAGTTTTGTTCTTCCTGCTAGGATTTCCTGTTGTGTGAAAGGAAGACAATGTACCATCAGCCAGAGATTCTTGAATCGTAAGAAGCTATCTGAATGTCTTCTCTGTGAAGCAGGTAACTGTCAGCATAGTAAAGCACTGGAATAAATTGCATAGTTGGGTTGTGGAATCTCCATCATTGGAGATTTTTCAAGAGCAGATTAGACGAGGATGATCTAGAATGATGGTGCTTGTTCTTGCCGTAAGTGGCAGGATCCCATATAAAAGTGCAGGTACTGGACTTGATGTCCTCTGAATGTTCCTTCCAATTCTATGACTTTATGAACATTCTTATTCATTAGTGATGCTACTAAACAACACCTAAAATGAGCAATTTTTGAAAAATAAAATTATTCTGTCAATAAATTATTAATGTTTAATAATGTTAATTGTTTCTACAATGCTAATTCATCAGTGAGCAAAAATTAATATGGTATGTCAGAATCAATTTGCAAGTTCAGATTTTAGCTTCACCCTATTCTAAACTGTATACATTGCAACTCAAACCTACTTTAAGCTGTGTACGGCCTTAACTCTGTTTAAATTTGGGGGGGATGCAATCTGATTTAAAAGTGTGTTTGTATGAGTGTGTGTGTGTAATGGGATTAATCCCAAATACCAGCCCATCTTACTGGCCAACTGCCAGCACCATCTTGATGGCAAAAGAACAATGTCATCAACGATTTAGATATTGGCATAGAAAGCCTATTAAGTTTGCAGATGATACCAAGCTGGTAGGGGTTGTGACTGCTCTGGAGGATAGGGTCATAATTCAAAATGATCTGGACAAATTGGAGAAGTGGTCTGAGGTAAACAGGATGAAGTTTAATAAAGACAAATGTAAAGTGCTCCACTTAGGAAGGAACAATCAGTTTCACACATACTGAATGGGAAGCGACTGTCTCGGAAGGAGTATGGCAGAAAGGGATCTAGGGGTTATAGTGGACCACAAGCTGATTATGTGTCAGCAGTGTGATGCTGTTGCAAAAAAAGCAAACATGATTCTGGGATGCATTAACAGGTGTGTTGTGAGCAAGACATGAGAAGTCATTCTTCTGCTCTACTCTGTGCTGGTTAGGCCTCAGTTGGAGTATTGTGTCCAGTTCTGGGCACCACATTTCAAGAAAAATGTGAAGAAATTGGAGAGGGTCTAGAGAAGAGCAACAAGAATGATTAAAGGTCTAGAGAACATGACCTATGAAGGAAAGCTGAAAGAATTGGGTTTGTTTAGTTTAGAAACGAGAAGACTGAGGGGAGACATGATAGCTGTTTTTAGGTATCTAAAAGGGTGTCCTAAGGAGGAGGGAGAAAACTTGTTCATCTTGGCCTCTGAGGGTAGAAGAAGAAACAATGGGCTTAAACTGCAGCAAGGGAGGTTTAGGTTGGTCATTAGGAAAAAGTTCCTAACTGTCAGGGTGGTCAAACACTAGAATAAATTGCCCAGGAAGGTTGTAGAATCTCCATCTCTGGAGATATTTAAAAGTAGGTTAGATAAATGTCTATCAGAGATGGTCTAGACAGTATTTGGTCCTGCCATGAGGGCAGGGGACTGGACTCGATGACCTCTCAAGGTCCCTTCCAGTCCTAGTATTCTATGAAATGAACCCACAAAGAAAGAGAGAGAGAGAGACAAAAGACCCATCAAGAAAAGATCAAAGTCGCATCTACCAATAACTGATGACTCATGGTCATACAGTGTCCTGTGGCAGTGGGACAGGACAGGCTCTGTGGAATAACCCATATAAAAAGATGGGTGCAAAACTATAGGATAGGGTCTTTCAGTGCTACAGTCATCCTCTAGCAGCATCAGTGCACACCGACACTACTCAGCTTCCCCCTCATGTCTAGAGCACCTGGCCAGTGGACTAGCATGAGCAACTGAAACTAGTAATTGTATCCCATTTGAAGGGAGAGTGAGTGTGTGTGTGTGGTGGGTACTTTAGTAACTAGAGCAGTGGTCCCCAACGTGGTGCCTGCGGGCGCCGTGGTGCCCGCCGGGGCATTTATGTGCACCTGCCTAGTGACCAGGGCCATCCCAAGCCATTCTTGCAGCCCCCAAAAGTTGGGGACCACTGAACTAGAGAGAGTAAATGATTTCTGTATTCACAATAAATGTGGCATATTGTCTTATCCCCTGAATAAGATTCTGCTAGTTCTATTTCTCTAAATAGGTGTCATGCCTTTTTTAATGGGGAAAGTGCCTAATATATTTTGTGATTTAAATAAGTAATCATAAAAATCATCAGGGAGCTGGTTCACATGAGACATTCACTGATCTTTGGTGTTGTGTTTCCTGCAAAAGGAAGTGAGCATAAACTTAAAACAGGTAGGAGTCCTGACCTACCAGATTGGCTAATATCTGTAAAACTCATTGGCATTCTGTTCTTATCTGACTTAAGAAATCCTGCAAGTTTCTCAGCGTCAACGTATTCTCACTTCTATGTACATCATGAGCACATAGGATTTTGCTGGCTTGTTTGCCATAATGTACAGGGGAAGATAATATATAAGTTGTTCAGCTTCTCTCAAACTTTTCTCTCTTGTGCATTTTTGTTCAGTAATGGACAAAGCTCAAACAATGTAGCGTTTCAGATTAGCCTTGGAAAAATAAATTGCTGCTTTAAATAATGAAGTGTAGCTGAATCTTATAGGTCTGCAAAAATTAGTCCTGGTCCTGAAAGTGTACCTGCTTATAGATCCAACTGTAAAATCAGGGACTAGACTGAACATATCAGGTCAGATTCTTTTTTGTGAGGTTTTATGCTATTTCTGATTCAGCTGAAAATAGCACAAGAATAGCTGTTTTCACAGTATCTTGACAGTTCTGCTTCTGCTCCTAAATAAAATTTGGAAGGGCTGAGCAGAGTGAAATTGAAAAGTTGTATAAAAAATGTTACCTGGACTTGTTGAATATTAATGTTTAGCCTAAGTTTGGGTATGCTTTGAGGAGAAAGATGGGGGCTTTGTCTAATCTAATTCACCATCTCTGCAATTTTGTGTTTCACAAGAGTTCTCTTGAACTTTAAAAAACAATCATCAGAATCCAGCTCTTGGTAATTGAACTGTAGGAACTGAAGAGCTCACTTCAAGAAGAGGGTGAATGAGCTGGAATTAATCATATTTAATTACATGTGCAAATGCATCGACTAGGTTAGGGTTCAAAATAAGACAGCTAATTACATTGAAAATGCAATTGCACAATACTCCCAGCTTTGCTTGATTGTTTTGTGTGCCTATTAAGGGTTCAATATGGTTCTACTGGTTAAGCATGTCAAACAAAGCAAGTGCTATTATGCACCCATTTAGAAGTGCAACACAAGCACTGTGCAAAAAAAATCACATGCATCCATCACAAAATTGTTAAACCTTGTCAGTACATGAATGTAGCTTCTGTCAATGACTACTTATATTTAATGCGTGCCTTGTATTCCTTTTTAGGTTTTGATGGATAACATTTTAATCATATTGGTAATTGTTGAAAACCCAATGAAAACCAAATTTTCTCTTGTGTCCCTATTTCCTGGGAGCTATAAACATTGAATGATATAAACTTTCTTGCTCGTAGGTACCCACACCACAGAAGTCCTGCATTTCAAGGTAAAATCTAAAGGCTAACTGCAACAGTCCCTTTATTGGTTAGGAACCTGGTAGGGACATCATAGGGAAATATTTTTTTTATTACTATGAGAAATGTGTCCCTTAAGTTTTAATTCCCAACAAATATATCCTCTTCCCAGCTATTCTAAAAAGACATCCTTGGAATCATGATTATTGTATCTATTGAAACAGCTGAACACTAAACATTGTAATCTTTTTTTATGGCATGTGGCCCTTCCGTAGGGCTCCTTGCCCATTCATTAATAGTCAAAGCCAAAAAATTTTCCCATTACACTCCATACACACATACACATAAAGAAAGGATTATCAAAGCATGTTGATTCTAAAAATAGTTTACTGATTTAATCTTGTTTTAGTCTTGTGTAATTGAGCTTTTATTAAATAAGACTATGGTTTAAACATGGATTTCTTCATGGTTCAAAAAGCACACTCAGCTCTCCTGTGACATTTGGACACGGTCAGTGTAGCTAAAATGTATAGATTGCAAAACTGTAATTAGTCTCATATTCCTGAGTGCAAGAGCACAGGGAATGCATGTCTATAATCAAAGCATACTGGGGAATCAAGCTGTAAATGTAATTTCTTCTCTGCTACCTTAAATATAAAACTGCAAAAGTAACCATAATTGATATTATGAGATAAATGTCATACAAGTCAAGGAAATGTTATAGCGCTTAGTGCCAAAATGTTCCATAACATTGTCTCTATGGACTTACTCAGCTGTAAATAGGTCAATTACCTTTAATGGGGGAGAAAAAGAAATGTTAGAACTATAAAGTAACCTAGTATCAATTTCAATCCCTTCTGAATAATTGATTTGATCTATAGATTTGGACATTGAAAATAAATTGGATTGCAAGCCACTGACATTGTTTAGAGAGAGATAAAAATGACTTATTGTTAACACCTGCTACTAAGTTTTTTATGATATTGTGAAGCCAATGTGTTCTTCTCAGTTGACTGGCATGTAATAAACACCTGCAATTTTCAAAGAAAACCACAACAGTCAACTCTGTTACCTCCATAATGCTGTCTCCAGGGATATTTCATACATTAGTTCTGCAGTATTTTTTAAAAAATGTAGAGTGGAATTGGACGGCGCTGATAACTTTCACCCTCCCAGTTTGTACTTATCTCCTAGCTCCAGATAAAGCTCTATATCGGTAATAGTTCATAGTAGATTTAGCCCTCTTTCCCAGGTAATATAACAATGTAGAAGAAAGGCTTTGAAATGAGCAGGGAAAAGTAACAAGTGCATAATCAATCATTCTATCTGAGGACTTGCAATTTTTCCAGGCTAAAGTTAGAAAGAAGTGGCAGTCTTTTCTCCAAGTGAAAGATCTCATCTCATTTCAATCAGGCAGGGTCTGACTTTGTAATAACAGAAAAACCCAGCAGTGTTCTGTTAGTATATTTGTGGATATTTTGTTTGGATGTAAGCCAATGTACCCTCTTACCCTGTGAAATTGTACGTATTCCCATGACACAGGTAGAGAAGAAGCTCACTAATTACTTTTTAAGCCCACCTTTTTATAACATAGACTGTTTTTTCACTAACTGCTAGTGTCAAAGAACAGGTATATCCAGCAAACCCGTAGGCTATGTCTACATTATGCTCTCTTGTGCAAAAACATATGCATAATGAGCTGCTATTTTTGCACAAGGAGCTTTTGCGCAAGAAGGAGCAGTCTACAAAAACCCCTCTTGCACAAGTGCCATTCTGCCTGAAAAAAGCCCCTTGCGCAAAACAGCAGCTTATTAAATATGCAAATAAGGCATATGGATATTCATCACCACGCCTGATTTGCATATGTTCTTGCACAAGAGAGTACAATGTAGATGTAGCCATACAGTAGTGTTTCATTGCTTATTAATCCATATTAGCCAGGAAATATTGAGAAATAGAAAGTTAGCAACAGCTGCATTTGTGCAGAATTCTTCTGTGACTTAGAGTTCCTGTCTCTGAAATGCAAATTTCTTCACTGGATACAAGGTGAAAAACTTTCCCTTATGAAAGAATAAAGGTTTGCATTAATTTAAGTGATATCCTAGTCATTAAATCAGTAGGTTTGAAAACCTCGCCACATTTTTGATGAAAAATGCATATGGAAAAATCTAAGTCTGACTAACTAGGGAATGTATGCACTGTCAAATGAGAAATGTTTACTTAAATTTTTAAGAATTTATGAGTTTAGGGATAGCAGCAATACAGTACTTGTCCTAAACAGTCTCAGAATACTAAACTGGCTACATATGTAATTAAGGATTATAAATAAAATATCACAAAAAAACTAGGAAGACATTCAAATCACATTTAAAGTGTAAAAATTGACAGTTTTACTTCAGCACCAAGTCTTATTTTTATCACTGAATTTAATGAAGTCTGTTCTGCCTAAAGCCAGATAGTCAGACAAGCTAACAAACGTATTTTTCCTGCATTCTGATTATTAAAGCTTTTTAAAGATTTTTTTGTAATTCTTTTTGAACTTTTAGAATAGATCACATTACAGTTGTGCTGTACAATGAACTAGGCTAAATAGGAAGAGTTAATCCAGCAGCATTGTGATAGATTTAATACCGGGTATATCAGTAATGTAACTGGAACTATTCTAAGAAATAGTTCCTTCTAAGGAATAGAAAGCTGGATGCCAATACATACTTGGAGAAAGTGAAAATATACTGAGGGCTTATCTACACAATGCATTAGTCTGCACTAGATGAGTGTGGATTCTAGTGAATGTTGCACACTAAAAGGTAAGAGTGGACGCTGCTGATGCGCACTATACATTCTCTATTATTCATAAATGTAGTATAGTTTGAAACAGCTAACGTGGTCTTGGTACACATGCACAGGGTCCATGTGGGCCATGGAATTTACATCCTAGTAATGTGAACTAATGCACTGTACAGACAAAGCTTCAGTACCAGCTCTTAAAATATGCCTAATGGAGTCAATGTGCCGAATATTGCCCTGAATAAATGACAATAATATCTAGGTTTCATCTAGTCCATTTCACCAGGTCTCTCAGTGCTTTACAAAGGAGGTCAGTAACATAGCAACAAAGGAGGACCCCTGATTCAAATGGAGATGGTAGGGCAATCAACTGGTTATCTAAGGTGTTTGTACATGAATGCAAGAAGCCTGGGAAACAAATGGGAAGAATTAGAAGCCCTAGCCCAGTCAAAGAACTATGATTTGATTAGAATAATGGAGACTTTGTGGGATGACTCACATGACTGAAACACTGTCATGGAAGGGTATAAACTTTTCAGGAAGAACAGGTGGGGGAGAAAAGGAGGAGGAGTTGCACTGTATGTAAGAGAGCAGTATAATTGCTCGGCGCTCCAGTATAGAGAGGGAGGAAAGTCTAGGGGTTAAGTTTAGAGGTGGAAGCAACAGGGGTGATGTTGTGGTTGGTGTCTGCTATTGACCACTGGATCAGATGGATGAGGTAGATGAGGCTTTCTTCAGACAACTAAGAGAAGCTTCTCGATTGCAGGCCCTGGTTCTCATGGGGGACTTGATTCACCCTGACATCTGTTGGGAGACCAATATAGCAGTACACAGACAATCCAGGACGTTTTTGGAGAATGTTGGGGATAACTTCTTGGTACAAGTGCTGAAGGAACCGACCAGGGGCCATGATCAGCTTGACCTGCTGTTCACAAACAGGGAGGAACTAGTAGGGGAAGCAGATATGGGTGACAATCTGGGAAGCAGTGATCATGAGATGGTAGATGTCAAGATCCTGACAAAAGGAAGAAAGGAAGGTAGCAAAATATACACCCTGAACTTCAGAAAAGCAGACTTTGACTCCCTCCGGCTATGTCTACACTGCAGGCTTTTACCAGCAAAAAGTATGCTAATGAAGTGCTCATTAGCATTTGTTGCACTGTCATTTGCATATTCCCTACTAATGCTTTTTGCGCAAGAGGTTTTTGCGCAAAAACAAGTAGTGTAGACGGGTCCATTTTGTACAAAAAAAACCCTTTTGCGCAAGATCTTTATGCTTCAAAAAAGGAGGTATAAGGATCTTATAGAAAAGGGGTTTTTTTGTGCAAAATGGACCCATCTACACTACTTGTTTTTGCGCAAAAAGCATTGCAAAGAATATGCAAATGACAATATGACAACTGCAAACGAGCGCTTCATTAGCATACTCTCTGCTGGAAAAAGCCTGCAGTATAGACATAGCCTCAGAGAACAGATGGGCAGGATCCCCTGGGATGCTAACGTGAAGGGGAAAGGAGCCCAGGGCTGCATCTAGACTGGCAAGATTTTGTGCAAAAGCAGCTGCTTTTGCGCAAAATCTTGCCGCCTGTCTACACAAGCCCTTGCGCAAGTATTCTTGTGTAAGAGGGCCAGTGTAGATGGCCAAGTTAATTTCTTGCGCAAGAAAGGCCGATGCCTAAAATTGCCATCGGAGCTTTCTTGCGCAAGAGAGCGTCTACACTGGCATGGATGCTTTTGCGCAAAAGATGTCTTTTGCGCAAGAGCATCCGTGCCAGTGTAGACATTCTCTTCCGCAAATACTTTTAATGGAAAAACTTTTCCATTAAAAGTATTTGCACAAAATCTTGCCAGTCTAGACGCAGCCCAGGAGAGCTGGCAGTGTTTTAAAGAAGCTTTATTAAAGGCAAAAGAAGAAACCATTCCAGTGCGCAGTAAGAAAAGCAAATATAGTAGACACCTAGATTGACTTACCAGGGAAATCCTTGGTGAGCTTATAAGAAGTGGAAACTTGGGCAGATGACTAGGGAGGAGTATAAATATATTGCTTGAGAATGCAGAGTAAAAATCAGGAAGGCAAAAGTGCAATTGGAATTGCAGCTGGCAAGGAATGTGAAGGGTAACAAGAGAGGTTTCTACAGGCATGCTAGCAATAAGAGGGTGATCAGAAAGGGTATGGAGCCCTTACTGGATGAGAGAGGGAACTGAGTGACAGATGATGTGGGAAAAGCTGAAGTATTCAATGCTTTTTTTGCCTCTGTCTTCACGGACAAGGTCAGCTCCCAGACTACTGCACTAGGCAACGCAGTATGAGAAGGAAGTGGGCAGCCCACGGTGGAGAAAGAACAGGTTAAGAACTATTTAAAAAAGCTAGATGTACGCACATCCATGGGTCCAGATTTAATGTATTTGAGGGTACTGAGAGAGCTGGCAAATGTCTTTGCAGAGCCTTTGGCCATTATCTGTGAAAACTCATGGAGATCAGGAGAGATCCCGGATGATTGGAAAAAGGCAAATATAGTGCCCATCTTTAAAAAGGGGAAGGAGGACAACCCAGGGACCTACAGCCAGTCAGCCTTACCTTAGTCCCCTGAAAAATCATGGAGGGGATCCTCAAGGAATCCATTCTGAAGCACTTGAAAGAAGGGAATGTGATCAGGAATAGTCATCATAGATTCACCAAGGGCAAGTCATGCCTGACCAATCTGATTGGCTTCTATGATGAAGTAACTGGTTCCGTTGACATGAGGAAGTCAGTGGATGTGATATATCTTGACTTTAGAAAAGCTTTTGATACAGTCTCCCACAATATTCTTGCCAGCAAAGTTAAGCAAGTATGGATTGGATAAATGGACTATTAGGTGGATAGAAAGCTGGCTAGATTGTCGGGCCCAATGTGTAGTGATCAATGGCTCGATGTCAGGTTGTCAGTCGGTTTCAAGAGGAGTGCCGCAAGGATCTGTTCTAGGACCAGTTTTGTTCAACATCTTTATTAATGACATAGATGAGGAGCTGAGTTGTACCCTCAGCAAATTTGTGGTTGACACTAAGCTATGGGGAGAGGTAGATACATTGGAGGGCAGGGATAGGGTCCAGAGTGACCTAGACAGATCAGAGGATTGGGCGAAAAGAAATCTGATGAGGTTCAACAAAGACAAGTGCAGAGTCCTGCACTTGGGAGGGAAGAATCCCAAGCATCGTTACAGGCTGGGGACCGAATGGCTAAATAGCTATTCTGCAGAAAAGGACCCAGTGATTACAGTGGATGAGAAGCTGCATATGAGTCAACAGTGTGCCTTTGTAGCCAAGAAGGTTAATGGCATATTCGGTTGCATTAGGAGGAGCATTGCCAGCAGATCTAGAGAAGTGATTATTCCCCTTTATTTGGCACTGGTGAGGCCACATCTGGAGTATTGTGTCCAGTTCTGGGCCCCTCCCACTATAGAAAGGATATGGATGCATTGAAGAGGGTCCAGCAGAGGCCCACCAAAATGATTAGGGGGCTGGAGGAGACCTATGAGGAGAGGCTGAGGGATTTGGGCTTATTTAGTCTGCAGAAGAGAAGAGTGAGGGGGGGATTTGATAGCAGCCTTCAGCTTCCTGAAGGGAAGTTCCAAAGAGGATGGAGAGAGGCTGTTCTTCTTCGAAAGCCTCCGACCCCAGAGAAGGGGGCACGGGCCCCTGCCATTGGTGGTAAGCCCAGTGGGTCCAGAAAGGCCACTGCGGATGCGGTGGCCAGGTCTGCTGCACCTGTGAATGGTCCCGCCGGTGCCGGGAACGGGACCTATGGGTCAAGGACGCTCCCGAGGACCCTGATCGGAGAGACGTTGCGTCCGAATCGGATGAATAGTCGGACTCGGGCCAGGGTGGTGCTGACGAAGGGTGCGGGGCAAACCTGGCCATGGATTCGGGCTTGCCGGCATGTACATGGCAGGGACCCAGGCCTGGTGCTGAGAGAGTTACTGACGGTTGCGGCACCGGGTTACCCAGGCCCAGTGCCAGGAGAGTTACTTGCGCCTGCGGCACCGGGGAACCCAGGCCCGGTGCCGTGGGTGCTGCCGTTGGTGCCTGTGGCACCAGGGAACCCAGGCCCGGTGCCAAAAAAGACGCTGTTGGCACCCGCGGTACCGGGGGACCCAGGCCCGGTACCGGAGATGGCGTTGGAAAGTCCGCTGAAAAACTCAAACTCGGTGCCAAGAGAGCCGTTGGTGCAACCGTCAACTGGGGCACCGGCAAGGTCCATGTGGTCGGTGCGGTTCCAGAGAGCAAGATGCCTGGGAAGACAACGGTGCCACAGAGAGTGCCACATGGCTGTGAGAGTATGGCACCGGTGCAGCCAAGTGAGGAGCCGGGAGAGAGCTCAGTACCGATGGGGGTCGGGTACGGTCGGATGCTGTACGAGGCTGATCTGGTGTCGACAACTGCTTCGGTGCCGAGGCGATCGGTACTGGTCCCACATGGGACGGTCCCGACGCGTAAGGTGCCCAAGCCTGCCGGTCATGGCCATGCAGAGGCGAAACCAGAGCCAACACGGCCTCTGGCGTGGGCGACCTCGACCCTTCCACCTCAACCGACGACGGAGGGGAGGTGGTGAGGCTGATGAGGTCCTGTGCTGCCTCAAAAGTGTCCGGCGTGGATGGACGGTGCAGAGGCAGCTGCCCTGGACTATGAAGACATTCCGCCCGTCTACGCCGCACCGCCACCGACGTGCGCACCGGTGAGTCGGCACCACAGAATCCAGCTGACGTGGTCTTTCTAGAGGGGGATCGTCTGTGGGACTTTTTCACCCTCTTGGACACCGGAGAGTGAGACCGGTGCCAGGATCTCGACGCCGAAGTGCAGGCAAGAGGCAGAACATCGCATGTGGAGGCCGGCGCGCTGCGCACCGTAGGATGGTCCGTCGGTACCGGCTGTAGGGCAGATCTTACAGGCGTCTGCGAGATGGCTCTCACCCAGACACTTCAGACAGCTGTCGTGTGGATTGCCTCTGGGCATAAACTTTCCGCAGACAGAGCACGCCTTAAAGCCTTGCGGCCCTGGCATTCCTCACCCCCAAAGGGGGGGAAGAAAAAAGAACTACTAACTACCTAACTATAAGAACTATTTACAATGAAACAAAGAAGAAACGGGAACCATTAACTAACTCAGTAAGAGAGACAGAGACGCTCCAGTCTGACCGTCACGGGCGGTAAGAAGGAACTGAGGTGGGGCAGCGCCGGCAGGGGTACTTATGCCCCGCCATGGAGGCGCCACTCCAGGGGGCGCCTTGCCGGTGCTACGGGTACCGCTAGGGAAAACGCTCCGGAAGACGCGGTGCACGCAGTGCGCACACCTACTTCGAATGGACATGAGCAACACATCTTGAAGAACAACAGTTACAGGTAAGTAACCGTTCTTTTCTCAGTAGTGATGGATGACAGAACAAGGAGCAATGGTTTCAAGTTACACTGAGGGACTCTAGGTTGAATATTAGGAAAAACTGTTTCACTAGGAGGGTGGGGAAGCATTGGAATGGGTTACCTAGGGAGGTAATGGAATCTCTATCCCTAGGGGTTTTTATGTCTCATCTTGACAAAGCCCTGGCTGGGTTGGTTTAGTTGGGGTTGGTCCTGCTTTGGGCAGGGGGCTGGACTCGATGACTTCCTGAGGTCTCTTCCAGCCCTAGGATTCTATGATTCTCTGATTTACAGATGGGAAACTGAAGTAGTAATGAAGTGATTTGATGTCACCCATTCAATCCTCTTAAGGGCCATTAGTCATTGTGAAGAGAAGTGGTGTTCTTAATTTTGGGGGCAGTGAGCACAAGTTTATGATCATGATTCCAATAGTATACAGACATCTCCTCTAAGACATCCTAAAGTTGAAGGGAAAATCCAGGACTGGCTTTTGGATGTTCCACTAATAGAGATTAATGAAGTGTCATAATTACTTCCAAATCTCATCCTTGTACAAAATGACTGAAAGTACAAAAGCTTTCTCTGCCCTTTGAGACCCATCATTTCTGCCCCATTAAAGTCAACAAGCAGCAGTATATAAACCTTCAGGTTCTTCACTGTAAACCACAACAGCTGACTCTGAGATTTATCCATTCCCAAGAAATGTATCTGTCATCTCAGCATTTGTGCACATAAAAACATGCTATTGTGATAATTGCCACATTTCAGTACCACTAAGAGTGGTCTCTGCTTTAGAGCAGCACGCTATACTCAGCAAGAGCTGTTAAGGGCAACTACTTATCTACTGTACTGTCGCTCTAACAGAAAATGGTTAGATACATTCAGTCCTGACATAAATGGGCACAGCTCCCATTGATTCCTCCTTTCTGAGTCTTTGTTTTCTCTTTGAAGAATTAGAGGTTTGTCTACTCTGACTTCCTGTAGACACTGTTTACAGGAGAAAGTGTTTCTTAAAGATTGATGAGGTGATGTTATTGGAGGGGAAGGACAAAGCATTGGTATTTTGCTTTTTTTTTATTCAGAGTATTTTTCGTAAGATCAGATGTGAAATGTCACAGAAATGTTCTGTGATCAGTGAATTTCAGTTGTTTTTGCTATTTTGTCTTTGTAGATAAACATGTGGTCAGAAAAGATTCAGATGGAGGGGAAATGGCTTTTGGCACCTTTGGAGATTGAAGAGAAGGTAGGTCTTCCTACCTGTATTAAAAGTCAGTGTCCAAAACTCTGCAGCACTTCAGTGAGAGCTGTATAATGCAGTTCAGATTTTCGCCTATGGCATTTAATCTGCTTCTTCATCCCCTGTCCTCAAAGAAACTCTACGCTTTTCTGATTTTTTATTTGGCAACAGCTTTATTTTCATATATAAAATGCAAAAGCCATTTGTAAAGCAACAAGAACTTGTGCTATGGTGAAGGAAGCAATACAAAAGGGCTGTGTCTAGACTGCATCCCTTTTCCGTAAAAGGGATGCAAATTAGACACATCGCAATTGCAAATGAAGCGGGGATTTAAATCCCCCCTGCTTCATTTGCATAAACATGGCTGCCGCTTTTTTCCGGCTCGGAGCTTTGCCGGAAAAAAGCGCCAGTCTAGACAGGAATCTTTAGGAAAATAAAGCCTTTTCCGAAAGATCCCTTATTCCTCTTAAAAAAAGGAATAAGGGATCTTTCTGAAAAGGCTTTATTTTCCGAAAGATCCCCGTCTAGACTGGCGCTTTTTTCCAGCAAAACTCTGAGCCGGAAAAAAACGGCAGCCATGTTTATGCAAATGAAGCAGGGGGGATTTAAATCCCCGCTTCATTTGCAATTGGGATGTGTCTAATTTGCATCCCTTTTACGGAAAAGGGATGCAGTCTAGACACAGCCAAGAAGTAGTTTCATTGGCCGTGTCTAGACTGGCAAGTTTTTCCACAAATGCTTTTAACGGAAAAGTTTTCTGTTAAAAGCATTTGCGGAAAAGAGCGTCTAGATTGGCACAGACGCTTTTTTGCAAAAGCACTTTTTGCGGAAAAGCGTCCGTGCCAATCTAGACGCGCTTTTGTGCAAAAAAGCCATTTTCGCGATCTGGGCTTTTTTGCGCAAAGCAAATCTGAACTGTCTACACTGGCCCTTTTGCGCAAAAGCTTTTGTGCAAAAGGACTTTTGCCCGAACGGGAGCAGCATAATATTTCCGCACTGATTTCTTACATGATTTCTTACATGAGATTGTCAGTGTTCTTGCGGAAATTCAAGTGGCCAGTGTAGACTGCTGGCAAGTTTTTCCGCAAAAGCGGCTGGTTTTGCAGAAAAACTTGCCAGTCTAGATACAGCCATTTTGTGTGCTCTGAGACTTTCAGTGAAGAATCTTTCAAAGGTAACAGCCTAGAGGTGCTTTGTTTGTTTGGTTTTTTCTGCTGAAATGGGAGAGATGAGTCCATATATTAGCAATTTCTGTGTCCCTTGGTCACTGGTCAAACAAGGACAGTACTGTCACCCTTCTGTCATCAGATTCAGAGAAATTAGGAACCTGTACGAGAAGGAGCTGCCTCAAAATCAGTCCAAGGTAGAGTAAATGATGCTGGTAAGTGCATGAAAAGCCAGCTGAAATTCAGTCTCATCATCAGTGAAGGGCATCTGGTTTCCAATTAACACAGTTAAAAGCTTAGTCAGCCAGCTACTGCAAAAACAGGGGTTTCAAAAATTCATTAAAGGCTGGCTGGCTATTTAGTTTATCATGTTCAAAAACAGAGTACAGGCAGTCCCCGGGTTACGTACAAGATAGGGACTGTAGGTTTGTTCTTAACTTGAATCTGTATGTAAGTCAGAACTGGCATCCAGATTCAGCCACTGCTGAAACTGATCAGTTTCAACAGCGGCTGAATCTGGACGCCAGTTCTGACTTACATACAGATTCAACTTAAGAACCCCAGGCATCCCCAAGTCAGCTGCTGCTGAAACTGATCAGCGGCTGATTCCAGGAAGCCCGGGGCAGGGGCTTCCTGTAGTCAGCCACTGGTCAGTTTCAGCAGTGGCTGACTTGGGGACGCCTGGGGCAGAGCAGCTGGGGTGCTGCTGGGTTGGTCCAGTAGCACCCAGAGCGGCGCTACGGGACCAACCGGCAGCGCCCTAGCTGCTGTACCACAGGTGTCCGGAGCAAAGCCGCTGAGCACGGGGGCAGCGGGACAGCCCAGATGCGCCGTGGCTGTCCTGCTGCCCTCGGGCTCCGCGGCTTTGCTCTGCTTTGCTCCCCGTCTCCCTGGTCTGCAGACCAGGGGGACGGGGAGCAAAGCCGCGGAACACGCGGGCAGCAGACAGCCCAGATGCGTCTGGGCTGTCCGCTGCCCGCGTGTTCCGCCGCTTTGCTCCCCGTCCCCCTGGTCTGCAGACCAGGGAGACGGGGAGCAAAGCAGAGCAAAGCCAAGGAGCATGCGGGCAGTGGACAGCCCAGACACGTCTGGGCTGTCCGCTGCCCGCGTGCTCCGCCACTTTGCTTCTTCTCCCTGGTCTGCTGGAGACCAGGGAGACGGGCCCGTTTGTAACTGCGGATCCGACATAAGTCGGATCCGCGTAACTCGGGGACTGCCTGTAGTGAGTTTGAATGTTTACACAAACAGATATTTTATTGCATTAATATTTATCTAATAACTGTTCTTCAATCCAGTACACATTTGATTGCAAACATTTATATTCAGGCGAGAGTAGTTGCTATTCATTATTGATAATTTGCTATTTGATGCAAATAGCTATTCATTATCAACTATTATACTGTTTTAAAAGCTTGTGATCCAATCAGAGGGCAAAAATACCATGTGAATTAAATGACCAAACATCACAATAAAGAATGAATAGTCCAAGTGAGCAGTTCATGTACAATCTATGGGCTACACACTGGTTTCCCATAGTATTCAATTACTGCTTATGGGTAATGCATTCATTTGTTGAAACTGCATTAATTTGTAGTTGCTTTGTGAAGAGGAAACAGGCTTAAATGTGTCATAATTTATACTTATTATTTGCATAATGTTTTATTGAATCTGTTATTTTGTGTTCACTCTCCACAAGCCCTGGACTGATTAAGGTGGCTAGCTGGGCCAATTAACAATGAGAAGAGGAGCCAGGGAGCATGCATTAATTAGATAATGTCCAGTTGATGAGGAACAGGAGGAGCTTGTATAAAGCCCAGGAGATGAAAGGGGCTTCAGAGAGATACTCTGCAGCTACATGACAGAAAGGAGGCCAGTGTATTTGGAATTATAAAGAGTTTGGGCTTGTAAATGTGGAGGGCTTGGAGAGGAGGCAGGAAGGACTCAGGTAAAGTAGCAAGGTCTGGCATATAGGGCAGATCAGGACTGCTCAGGAGGGCCTCCAAGTTGGAACTCAGAGTAGAGTGTGAGCCTGGGTTTCCCTACCAGCCAGTGGGGAAAATGACTCAGACCTGGTGGTAAAGTACAGTTTCCTTGAAAGACTTTGATACTATAGAAGGGAGCTACATGTATGGTGACTTTGCTGGATTGCTGCATCATGAAGGAGGAGCACCTGGAGTTGCAAAGATGGATGGAGAGACTGCCAGAAGAGGATACTGCATTTGGAAGAAGCTAATCCCCAGAGTGGACAGGAGGAAGTGCTCTAGAGGTGAGTGGACCCGTAGCAGACTTTTCACAATTTTATGTATCTTCACTTGAATACTGCCTGTGGCTCTGGTCATCCCATATACAAATGATATTTGAAATGGAAAAGGTACAGAGAAGGGTAACAAAAATTATTAGGGGTATAAAACAGCTTCTATGAGCAGAGAGTAAAAAGTCTGGGACAGGTCAGTTTGGAAAAGAGATGGCCATAGGACGATAAGAGGGAAGTCTATGAAACTATGAATGGTGTGGAGAAAGTGAATAAGGAAATGTTGTTTACCCCTTCACATAACACATGAACTAGGGGAATCACGTTAGTTGGCATCAGGTTTAAACCAAACAAAAGGAAGTTTTTCTTCACACACACTGTCAACCAGGCAATGCTGTTAAAGCCAAAAGTATAGCTAGGTTCAAAAAAGAATTAGATAATTTCATGGAAGATAGGTCCATGAATGGCTGTTAGCCTGCCTGGTCAGGGATTAAACCCCATGCTCTGACTGCCACGGGTTGGGACTGGATGACTGGGAATGGATCACTGATGATTGCTCTGTTCTATTCATTCCCCACAAAGCATCTGGCACTGACTACTGTCAGACAGATTACTAGCTGGGTGGATCATTGGTTTGACTCAGTATAGCCATTCTTAAGTTCTTACTGATACACTTGTACAGAAGTTGGATAATCACTGTTCAGCAATGTTAGGACATAACATGATAGATATAATCTACTGTGGTATTCTTTGAAGTTGCCAGGAAGTAGCTTGGGAAGATACAGAACTTTATCATTTTGTCACTGTGGAATAATATTTTATTTCAATAGCTAAAAAATTAAAAACCATAAATCTGTCAGTCTTATCTTGATTTTCCTAATCTTTCATTTGTCTACAGAACTTACATTCATCCTGAGCCAAGCAGAGCAGAGGCCTGGTAAATATTTTTAAACCTGTGGGGCAGAAGTTCTAGCACTGAGGCTCTGGAATATACAGAGGGAGAACTGAAGTCCTGCTTTTCTATATCATTCACTTAAATCATGAGGTGAAATCCTGGCCTGACTGAAGTCAGTTGGAATTTTACTTTACCTGTCACTTCACTCATGTGTTGCTTGTCAACATGTTAGAGGGGCAGTTCAGTTAGTCCTGGGCCTGATCCAATATCTATTGCTGTCAGGGCAAAAAATCCCATTGGCTTTGCATCTGACTCCATGTGGCCAGTTCATAAACACAAAAGGTACTTTTGACATGTTACTCCGAAGGTGTTAATGTGATGTGATGTACATTCCTATTGACTTATTTGAAACACAGAAAGTTAAAAAAAAAGTTTTTAATCTTTCAGTGGCTCAGTTCCAGACTTGACTGCCTTAAATGTCATCACATGTAGATGTGAAGGCTTCACAATGAATCTGCTCTGCTATTGAAAATTGAATTCCGCTGTAGATCCTTGTGAATTGTTCATGATCCAATTTTTTCATTTAACTTGAAAATACTGGTATTAACAGGTGTGTTCATTTTTATAATGTGGTGCAACTATCATTAACATTAATGGGTGTTACTGTTTAAGAGCAAGAAATGTCGACTAGAGAAATGTATCACAGTGCCAGTGTTAATTTTAACATGCTTATTAATCTCACGCAGCAATACAGTTCTTTGAAGTTAAGTGGCTTTTGCTTTTCCACAACTTTATTGCATTACTTGCTCAATTGGTGTAACAAACTGGGGTGAACTTGGACCAGGTTGTGCTGAGATTTTTATTTTTTTTCCAGCAAAGCAAAAGGAATCAGACTATAGAACTGGCTGGAATATGAATTATTCTTATTGTTAACATTCCAAAGCAATAGTAAGCAATTATGGATGTTGTGTATGAATTTGCAAAACAAATGTCTCAACTGTAACAATTATATCCCATCCCCAAACAAGGTTAATAGTGGGGAAATAGTTTGAATGTGTTTTAACATTTACCCTTCATCACGTTGTAGGGCTTTATCTCCTTGATAATGGCATAAGCATTATTTTCCTAATGAAGCATGAAATGTTCCTAGCTTCACTGTGTAGTCTATAGCTTATGCTACTTTTTTAAAAAGTACATGAATGTTTATTTTCCATATGTAGCAGAAGGTACAGAACAAATCTTCTGGATGGGCAAACAGCCTTGCCAAATCAAAACCCCGATAACCTAAAGCTGTGGTGTCCAATCACTTCTGAAACAGTAGCCACTATAACGAACTAGCCACACACAACTGACCAAATAGCCATATGTGGCTAGTGTGTTGGATACCATTGCTCTAAAGACTTGCCAATTAGTGAGAGAAAGTTGGAGGTTTTTCTTTCTTTTATTAAGCAAAGGTAGAGAATAATGTAATGATCTTAATCTGACTTTCAAGGAACTTGAACTATCCAGCTTTACTCTTGTCTTGGAATATAATGTATCAGTTGTCTTAGCAGTTAGAGGTATTTTTGCCTCCTAACCCTTTCCATTTATAGTGATATTTTCTTGTAATATTTAATGACTATGTAGGGGAAATTAGCAAATAACTTATTCTGTATCTATGCCTAATCTCTTACATTAAGTGATATAATTAATTGTTATATTATTTCTGGTGCCAGTATTAATGACATGTTCCTCCAAGAGGTCTCATATACCAAAAGGAGTGCTTTTGGATATATTGAGGACCAATAGTTTCAAAAGTGAGAACCTAGAATTAGGCTCCTGGGATGGGACTTACAAAAGTGACTATCAGCTTGTCTACACAGAAAGCTAGTGTGGAATAGCCATTGTGCTTGCTTATTCCACACTAATGTCTCATGTAGGCAAGCCCACTAAATAGATGCACAAGTCCATAGATTTCCATTGAGATATATGTGCCTAAAATCCCCATCCTCCATCCCCACTTCCAAATTCATACTGAAGTACATGGTTTTCAGAAGTGCTGAGCACCCTCTAGCATCGGGCTGTCCAGAAGAAGAATTATGTTGTGAGAGAAATTGAGGATTAGATTTTTTTTCATTTGGGTGTGGAATGAAAACAAGATCTTCCGAAATTTTTCATCACAAAAAAAAAAGAGAGAGGGGGAGGAACAGGCAGGCGGAAAATTCCAAAATAGCCAGTGACCCAGTGGATAGGTCTCTCACTTGGATGTAGAAAACCAAAGATCAGGCCTTTGCCCTCTTTGATTCAGGGAAGAAGCCTGATCCTGGAGCCAGTCTCTCTGTTCCATTTTATGTAAACATTCACTGGATCAGGGAAAGTAACTCTTTAACTTAATGGCCAGCAAAGCTGGGACTTGACCCTGGATCGCTCACATTGCAGATCCTCTTGTTTTCACCAGAAATTCTATCCTTGGCCTGAGAAACTGCTTCTGACAAATTATCTTATGATTGAAGTTCCCACATAGCTCTTCCATCAGCTCCTATTTCACCTTAGAACCTTCCCGTCCCTTTTTTAAAATCTCAGCCAAATTCCCTATCTCTCTATTTTAGTTCTTTGTATAGTATTGCCTAAGAATGTGACATTGAATTTGTCAATAGAACCAAGAGATATGGCATTTTATCACAAGAGATCCCAGTTCCACAAGTATAATATGTTAATGGAAGAATTCTTGTGGTTCAGAAAACATACTGGAAGCAAATCTACTATTAATTCATTCCAGAACATACTGAAAATGGGTACTTGCTTTGTGATGTGAGTGTATAGCCTAAGACCTCAAAAATAATTATATTTCATTATGACTAATGCAAAATGGTTCAGGTGTGAAGTTACCTCAGCTATCTAATATCTGAGCTTTTCCTTGGCACTGAAGATTCATCTCTCTTGTGGCAGCACCAGGATAAATTGTGAAGTACTTATTTCTATATTTATAGCTATTCCCATTTTTATTTATAGTTTTCCTTCCTGTCCAAATCTATAGCTCACTTTGAACATAGTCACTGAGATGTTGTCCTTTGCAGAAAAAAATTAGGACAGCGTTTAAGATGGTGAGCATGTGAAAATAATCTGTGATGCATATGTGTGAAAAATTAAAGGTTTTTCTGTATTGTAGCACATTCTTTTCTCACAAAACCAGGCAAATTGCATTTTCTTCATTATAAAATTGTATAAACGCTAATTTCCATTAAAAATAACATCAACAGAACAGGCTACCACAATGGGCATAAATGCCACTGAACCAACAGACTTCTTTTCTGTATCATGCTGAAATGGGGTGGGGAGAAGGGAGGAAAGAGGGGAACAAAGTAGTATAGAGGGGTTTCTGTGGGTGGCATGGAATTGCAAAAAAAGGAAAAACCAAAAGGCCAAAGCCATAAGGAAATCTAAATATAGAGAAGAGATTAGAAACAATATGGCAAGACTATAGAAAAATTGAATCTGTAAAAATTCCTCCCCATTATCATCAGTCTCTCCTTTGCTTTATCTTCCTTGCTAGCCAATGGTTTAACTTGGCCCATGGATTCTTTGTTTCTCCTTCTCTCTGCTATTCAGCTTCTCATATTTACAATTTACCAGATAAGCCACAGAATGAAGTCTGTGAAGTCACAGAATGAAGAATAAACAGTAAACTGGTGACTGGTGTTAGCAAAGAGTCCTGTTGTTTTCTGTGTTGGACTCCTTTAGACACACACATGAAATATGAGTGTGATGCTGTCCAAAGTATTCTTTCTGGTCCTCTCATTCCTCCCAGGCTAATGCTTCACTGTTTCCTCCAAAGTCACCTGCTTCTTTGGGTGTACAATTCGTCTCTTCCTCTGTGACCATCCTCTCCTGATAGTATGGCCCCATTGTTCTCTCAGGCTGTCCCTTTTCTCCCTCTTTGTACAACTGAATCTAGGACTTATGTCTCTTCCCAGGTGTTCAACCCCATGGTCTTAGCAGCTGCTACAATACTTTCAATTTGGGAATAAAGTCTAAAACTTGATCCCTGCCCTGTGTCCTTTATTGTGTCTCTTCCTTTTAATCTACAGTTAAACATAGGAACACCCTTAGAAACCAGTTGGCTGTAGGGTTGAGCAAAACAACACACCCAGCTTTGTGGTTGCTAACAGTCTCAGCTCGAATCCAGTAAAACACTGGAAGGCAAATTCTTGGGTTGGCAGCAGTTGGCAGAGATGTGTCAAATGACAAAGCAAATAGGACATGGGAAGCCAGATAGAGATTTGTGCCAGAAAGCAATCTATTTTCTGAGCATGTATAGGCAATTTCTGCAGGACATTCAGAGAAGGAAAAGGCATTTGCACTTGGTGACACTTGCAAATCATGTACTTAAAAGCAACAACATTTTCTGCATGATGCTTTGGCTGGTCTGCTGCAGTTAGGACAAACAATAAGCACAGTAACATTTGTGGTTAATATATGAGAGAAACTTGCTGTGTGCCTGCCAGTGTTGAGTAACTGAAGGGGTGGAAACTGTTGAGTAAGTTTACTTACAGAGTGAAGAGGGAGAACACACAAATTGGAGCAAACCATAATATATTTTTAATGATTCAAAAAGGAGATCAAGTCTGTAAGTTAGAAACCAGACTTGGACACAGATCAGCGCCTGGCCTTGCTGTTCATCTTTAATTAGCCTCTGGAAGAAAATACTGCTCTTGTCTTGTGTGTTAAATAAAGAACTTCATAAAGTAGGACAACATTGTGCAGTAATGATCCAAAACATTACAGTTTACAGTAGTGATATCGCAGTACTTTGGGTATAGTAATGGAGAATGTTGACCTTTTTGGCACAGATACTAACATCTGGGATTTGTTTAAAAGAAAAATTCCATTCGTTTGTTTTTTGATCACATGGTCAAAAAGTCATGCCAATATGCACCAGCAAAAGTCTGTCAGAACAATGAAATTCTGAATATCATGACTGATCGGTGTTCTATTTTTTCTAGGTGGAGAAAACAGGTTTATCCCTGTTGCTCCCCAAGGCATCTTGTTTAAAATGTGAGAAACTTCAGTTTCCTGTTTCCCACAAGTTCATGCAAATAGGAGAGGGGAGAGAGGGACACTGGAGGGATGAACATGTAAAGAAGAGCTGTGGGTGAAGTAATATGGGATGCTTTTTGCTGCCTTACCTACTCTGAAAATCAGCCCTGCCATGGAGTCCTTGAATACTACTTCAGCTGAGTGGAGACAAAATACAGTTGCTCTGATGAAGGACGTATATCCTTCATCTGTGAAATGTTACCCCAGCCTTCTGCTTTAGACAATATTTTTGTTCTGTAAGGCAATATTTTTTTTATCCACTGAGCCAGTCAATATTTTCTTGAGATAAGGAGAATATGCTCTTACTGTATTATTTAGAATTGGTTGTTATAGTCAACTGTCTTATTTCCCGTGGTGACCTTTATATTCAAAAAACCCTTTAATTACATTTAGACTATAGCATAAGCGTGTTAAAACATAAGGACAGCCTTATTGGGTCAGTAGTACATCTAGCCTAGTATTGTCTTGTTGCTAGCTGCTTCAGAGGGAATGAACAGAACAGGGCATCCCCTGTCATCCAGTCCTAGCTTCTGGACTGGGTGATACCTGGAGCATGGGGAGACATCCCTGACTATCTTGGTAATAGACATCAATTGACCTGTTCTCCCTGATTGTACCTAATTCTTTTTGGAACCCAGTTATACTCTTGGCCTTCACAACAACCCTTGGCACCAGTTCCTCAGTTTCACGGTGTGTTGAGACAAAGTATTTCCTTATGTCTCTGTTTTCTAAAAACCTGCTGCCTGTTAATTGCTGAAAAATGCAAGACCACTGCTATTTAATATGTTATCGCATGAGAAACCAGTCGTGTTCATCATGGGCTAGGATCAGAGGGTAGGAATAGATTGCAAATGCAAGACTTAAAAAAAAAAAAAACCACACCTTCTGGGAGTGCTTTTGAACATGAAATGATCCCATTAAACTGCTAGAAGTTATGTGATGGGGCATAGTTTCTTTTCACAAATCTTTAAAGTTTCCTGCTGACTACACTGACCACATAAAAATATGTATACCACCAAGAGCTGTCTATTTCAGAATCCTTAATATGGAAAACATTAAGTAGTACTGAGAAGGAGAGTTTGTTTAAAACACTTTTTTATAAGTCTTGTAGCAAGAAAATATTTTAAAAGTTATTAGGCTGGAAAAGTCAGTGTTGTAATATTTCTGTGAAAAGAGTAGTATAATACTGATGGACCTAAGACACTACCATTCCATCTTGATTTAAATTTTCAATCATCCACTGTTCAAAAATGTTTCGGGGGGGAGGGCGGTGGTTGTTTGGCCCATTATAATGTTCACGGAGAGCCAAAAATCTGACTGCAAATGTGGATTCAGATTTCAACTGCTCTATTTCCCCAAAGTCCATCTGAGGTTTGTGCCGGTCTCTAGTATATACAGGTATTGCTGAATTAAAGTGATCGAGTAAATTTAAATCCTTTATGTTCTGCCTTTGATGATTAAATGTTGCAGACATCAAACACTTTATCATAGTTTATAAGTGACACTTAGGAGAAATAGTAAAACCTCATCACCAGGGCATGAGAGCTCCACAAGGGCAAGACAGAACAAGGTACAGCCACCTCAGGGGCTTCTGATCCTAAAGAAAGTTTCTTTGCACACAAGTTTTACCATAACTTTTTGGGGGAGGAGGGAGCAAAAGGGATAGATGAGTGGAAGATGAAAGGAGGGGTGTCTTGCTGTGCTCACGGTGGAGGGTATACACTATCTGTCTAATTTTATAGGTCTCTGTTTATATAGTCTCCCCCCCCCCTGCTGTAGTACAGGTAGTCCCCGAGTTACGCGGATCCGACTTAAGTCGGATCCGCAGTTACGAACGGGGATTTTCTCGCCCCGAAGGACTCGAGCGGTGGGACGCCTGGTCCCGCCGCCCGCCTCCTCCGGGGCGAGAAAAGCTGCTCCCCATCTCCCTGGTCTGCTGCGGGAGCCAGCAGACCAGGGAGACAGGGAGCAAAGCGGCGGAGGACCCGGGGCCGGACCCGCGGCCGCTTCCAGATCAGCTGGAAGCGCCGCGGGTCGGGCCAGGTCCTGCACCGCTTTGCTCAGCGTCTCCCTGGTCTGCAGACCAGGGAGATGCTGAGCAAAGCCGCGGAGGACCCAGCCCGACCCGCGGGGCTTCCAGCTGATCTGGAAGCGTCGCGGTCCGGCCCGGGTCCTCCGCCGCTTTGCTCCGCGTCTCCCTGGTCTGCTGGGAGGGGGGACGCAGCTAGTGCCCCCCCCCCCCAGCAGACCAAGGAGATGTGGAGCAAAGCCCGGGGCCTGTGGTAGAGCAGGTGGGGCGCTGCCGGTTGGTCCCACAGCACCGCTCCTTGGCGCTACTGGACCAACCCGGCAGCACCCCAGCTGCTCAGCCCCAGGAGTCCTGATTCAGCCGCTGCTGATCAGTTTCAGCAGTGGCTGAATCAGGACGCCTGGGGCAGAGCACCTGAGCTGCTCTACCCCAGGCGTCCCCAAGTTATCCGCTGCTGAAACTGACCAGCGGCTGACTACAGGAAGCCCAAGGCAGAGTTGCTCTGCCCCAGGCTTCCTTGAATCAGCTGCTGATCAGTTTCAGCAGCAGCTGACTTGGGGACGCCTGGGGTTCTTAAGTTGAATCTGTATGTAAGTCAGAACTGGTATCCAGATTCAGCATCTGAATCTGGATGCCAGTTCCGACTTACATACAGATTCAACTTAAGAACAAACCTACAGTCCCTATCTTGTACGTAACCCAGGGACTGCCTGTATATATGTGCATCCAAAGTGTGTCTTCTATTTATTTCGAAATAGCGGTTTGCCTGTATAGATGCTATTAAAGTTAATTCAAAATAACAGCTGTACTAGGCATTTTTTCAGTTACAGAATAACACAGCTACCCCTCTGAAACTTCTGAATTCACTGATGGTTTGGATTCATGCAGCAAATTCTTGTATGTTTGCATTTTTATTTTTGTTTAAATTTTTACTCAGAGGATTGTTCACTTTGCTGACAGCATTCAATGCTTGATATGTGAGCTTTGTTACTTAGCTGAGACTGGCCTTACAAATCACATGGTGGCATTTGTTTCCTGATTGGCTGAGCATAACTCTTAAAATCAGGAGACGGGACTGAAGAAGCAACTGTGCCTTTGATTCACTAAGGAAGCGGTACCAAGTAAGCAGAACTAGGGAACCTCAGGAAATTTTAACCCTTTTTTCCTTCATAAGCCATACACACTTTATCCAGTGATTCATTCCTTTCAAGAAAAAAAAAGTAAATCTTACAGCTTTTTAAGTTGAGAGATTTAAAATGTAAATAGCTATGACTGATCTGCAACAGACAGTAGGTCTGAATTAAAAAGTAATTCCATTCTGAGAGGATTTTGATGCTTCATTCCAATTTGGCACTAAAGTAGACATTTTCAAAACTCTCAGTCAATGAGAATGGAGCCCTGCCCCCAGGCAGTCTAGTTCTGGGGCAGCCTGTGAGGTATAGACCCTTGAGAACCGGGGATCCCCAACTCTGAAGCAATCCGCCTGGTGGGATTCCCACTGGGGAACCTGAACTGCTAAGGAGTTGCTGGCCTAGAAGCTGAGCAGGAGAGTTAACTGTAAAACTAGTTGAGGTTGGGAGGAGTTCTGATATTGTAGTTGTTAAAAGGGAGTTTTAGGTGAAGGAATTTTTCTTTTACGATAGTATCTGACAGCCACATTGTGGTCTATCTGAAAAATAAGAGCAAGTTTCTCTATTCTTCCTTGGAGTGTGCTCCCTTCTAAGGGCAATCCTTTTTCTCTTCTGACAAAGAATTGTTGAGTTATGCAGTAACATTGCTTTGATAAGCAGTAAGATATTGTAGGTTCAGTAAGTAATAAAGCAGTTTAATGGGAGAAAAACTTATGTATGACACAGGATTAACAGCAAAGATTCATTTATACACTAAGGCTACAACTACACTGGCGGGTTGTTGCGCCAGAAGTATGCAAATGAGGCTGAGTGGAATATTGCCAATCCTCATTTGCATATCTAATGAGCCACCATTTTTGCAGAAGAGGCTCTTGCGCCAGAAGGAGCTGTCTATTCTTGAGCCAGAAGGAGATGCCTACATTGGCCCTTCTTGCTCAAGAAAAATCCTCTTGCGCAATGCCGTTATTCTTTAAAATAATCAGCGTAATGGCATTGCGCAAGAGGATTTTTCCTGAGCAAGAAGGGCCAATGTAGGCATCTCCTTCTGGCTCAAGAGCCTCTTCTGCAAAAATGGCAGCTCATTATATATGCAAATGAGGCTTGACGATATTCCACGCTTAGCCTCATTTGCATACTTCTGGCGCAACAACCCTCCAGTGTAGACCTAAGAGTTTGTCTACATGTACACCATGCTTGCCAACAGGGCAATTTCTAAGGGGTATAGGTCATTTAACAGGTCTACTGGCACAATATGTCTGCCTCCTTCAGGGAAAGTGTCTCATGATTGTAAGACATTCTAAGGTATATTTGATATGCCTCATGCAGGTTTCTGGGGCCAGTAATTCCACCCCAGAGCGTGCATGGAGATATTAAATCACCTTTAAATCAACAGATGCTGCTGCAGCTTTCTCCATAGCAGATTTGTTGGGCTCGGTGAAGAGAGGGGAGGTGTGATTCAGCTGCCCTGGGGCTCATCCAGGCAGGTGGGGTACAGGGCAGGGTTCTGGCATGCTGGGGGCACACTGGCATAGCGAGGGCACTTGCGGCTTCTCCAGGCAGGGAGGGGTCTTGTGGTCCTTGCCGAGGGAAGGAGGAGGAGGAGCATTTATTTCTGCTCTGGGGACCAGAATTGTCTATGCTAAAGGAGAAGGTTGAGTCAAGCTACGTAACTCCAGCTATGCTAATTACATAGCTGGAGTCAACGTACCTTGATTCGAGTTTCTCCGCCATCCCGCAGCAGAAGGCCGATGGGAGCAAACGCTCCCAGCAGCTTCCCTTACTTTTCACAGGAACAAGAGTATCGGTCACTGATGGGGACTCCTTCTGAGTTTGATTTAAAGGGTCTTAACTAGGCCCATTAAGTCCAGAAAATGAATTGTGGCAGCATCAATCTTCCCCTAACTGAAGATATGGCCTAAGTGTGTTAGAAATCAAACACTCTTGTATTGCGTTTTGTTGCTCTCTGTAGAGACCTTCCCAAGGCAAATGATCAGGAAGGGAAAGTAGGGTAGTTCCCCGGGGGCCTGGCAATTTAAAAGGGCCAGGGCTCCAGTCTACTACCACTGCGATCATAGGAGCTGTCCAAGCAGAGGGGAGGTGTGGTACAGTCTGGGCAGCACTAAGGGCAGGTTGCCCTCAGTTTTGCTCCTTCTGCCTGAGGCCAAGTCCCTTCAATAGGATTCAGAGTTGAACTTGCCCCCGATCCATTGCCCAGTGTCTGGCAAAGTCTGTTGCCAGCTAGGGACTTTCACTAAAAGAATGTAAAGAAAGCTGGAATATGGATAAGAGATTTCTAGAGCATCCTGTTCTCAGTATCTTTTTAGCTTCAAAACTGGAGTTCCTCCACTTTGCGTCCTGTGACATAAGGTCTATTGATACAGATGGTATACTGAGCCCTTTTCCCTGTTGCCTTTCACCTCTCAGCTTCTGATAACTGAGCTCCAAGAGTAAGCCCAGTTTCCTGGAAGACTCAGAACTCATGCCACGTCAGTGTGTCTGCTATCATTTCCTGTTCTGGATTCAGTGTTATAGGCATATTCTTTACCTGGGTAAATTGGGCATTTTTAAAACCTTACCTCTTTTCCTGTAAAACCAGGGTTGTATTGCTGTCCATGTCTCTGTCAGGCCCAGGTTTCACCACAAACCTCTTTTACTGACCTATTGCCACATTCTTCTTGACTACCTAAAGGGCTCCTTGTTACCGCCTTTCCCTTTGTCAGTGACTTTATTATCTTTCCCAGTGTCACCAGTGCATGACACCTGCTTATTGGGCATTTTAGAAATTATTCTTCTTGACAATATCCCAAGGTTAATTTAGTGAAGAATACTTAAACTTTTCCATAGGCATGAAGTCACCAACTGGCATTACTGTATGGAAATAAAACCCACTGCTTTAACTAGCTTTTAATTGCTCTTCTTCTGGTTGAGGATTGGAATTGCTTTAAGTGAAAGTTGAAAAAGCTATCTAGGGCCTGCATTTCAAGCACGGGGAAAAATTATAAGGAGGGATTGCAGACTAATCTGGATGTGCAAGCATTTCCAACAGATAATTAAGAGCACCCAGAAAGCCTATGAGGAATGGAAGATGGGAGAGATCAGGAAGGCAAGCTACTTCTTGGAGCTCAGAAAATGTAGGGAAAAAGTGAGAACTTGTAAAGGCCAACCAGAGCTGGACCTTTGTAAAGGGTTCTAATGTGATATAAATAAGAAGAAAACAAGGATAGATGAAGTTGGATCTCTAGGTGCAGGGGATGGGGTGAAGAATGAAGATTATCTATTCCTGGCCCAACACCTAAACAAATAATTGGCTTCAGTTTTTAATAAGGATAATAAAGAACTTGGAGGGAGGGATAGTTGCAAGGTACAGTAAACGTCCGATAATCCGGCACCTTTAGGACCCAGGGGGTGCCGGATTATCAAATATGCCGGACTATCACAAGGGGGGGGCTATGAGGGGTCTGGCCTCAGACCCCTCATAGCTCCTCCTTCCGATAGTCCGGCTCTGCTCCAGGCGTCCCTGATTCAGCCGCTGCTGGTCAGTTTCAGCAGCGGCTGAATCGGAGACGCCTGCAGCAGAGCAGCTGGAGTGCTGCTGGGTTCATCTGGCAGCGCCGCTCCTCGGCGCTACTGGACCAACCCAGCAGCACCCCAGCTGCTCTGCCCCAGGTGTCCCCAAGTCAGCCGCTGCTGAAACTGACCAGTGTCTGACTCCAGGAAGCCCGAGGCAGAGCTGCTCTGCCCCGGGCTTCCT
This sequence comes from Pelodiscus sinensis, assembly GCF_052426305.1. Classification (NCBI taxonomy): domain Eukaryota; kingdom Metazoa; phylum Chordata; order Testudines; family Trionychidae; genus Pelodiscus; species Pelodiscus sinensis. The sequence goes on from NC_143055.1 coordinate 97,736,560, forward strand.
GGAGTCAGCTGCTGGTCAGTTTCAGCAGCGGCTGAATCGAGGACAGCTGGGGACCTACCCGGCAGCACTCCAGCTGCTCTGCCCCCGGCTTCCCGGATTCAGCTGCTGGTCAGTTTTAGCAGCGGCTGAATCCGGGAAGCTGAGGGCAGAGCAGCTCCAATGGTCCGGCTGCACTGAGCGCTTCCAGGTTCCTGATGGTGCCGGACCATCAGGAGTGCCGGACCATCAGATGCCGGACCATTGGAGTTTTACTGTACTAATCTCAATGAGGATAAGGAGGTAAAAATTACCACATCCAAAGTGGGAGCAAAATACAAACAGCTTAATCTGGGACTAAATCAGGGGGCGAGGACCTGGATACTTTCAATATCAAAGGAAATGGCACATTAAATTGAAAGACCAATAGCAAGGATTTTTAACGAGTCTGTAAACTCAGGGGTCATACTCTGTTTCTAGAGACAGTAATTGCTAATATAGTTCCTATTTTTAAGAAATGGAACTAAAGTGATACATACAAATAAGTTTTTAGTTACCTGGATCTCAGAAGTATGCAAGGTCTTGGAACAAATTTTGAAAGAGAAAATAGTTAAGGACATAGAGATGAATGATAATTGGGATAAAATACAAAGGCTTTTACAAGAGGTAGATCACACAAAACCAACCTTATCTCCTTTGAGAAGACAACTAATATTTTTTTTCCTTTTTAAGAAAATGGGTTACATCTGATCTACCTGGATTTCAGTTCAGTGTTTTTATATAATTCCACATGGGAAATTATTCATTATATTGGAGAAATTGGGCATTTATCTGAGACCTAAAAAGTATATAAAGAACTGGTTAAGGGGGACCTACAATGGGTCATACTGAAAAGTGAACTGTCAAGCCGGAGAGAGGTTACTAGTGGCGTTCCTCAGGGACCAGTGTTCTCCAGCATTTTTATTCCTTTGGCCCAAAAAATGAATGTGTGGTAATAAAATGTGTGGCTGACATAAAGTTAAGAGGTACTGCCAATACAGAGGCGGTTTGGACTACGGTACAAGAGGACCTTGTAAACAGAAGTAATGCACATGGGATGAAAGCTCACGCATTTAGAGGCTAACAAGATGTTTTGCTCTAAGATGGGAACTTATCATTTGGAAGTGAAAGGGGAGGAGGAAAAACCCACTGTATTCATTGATCATAGGATGACTGAGCCATCAATGTAATGCAGCTAAGAAAAAGGCTAATGTGGTCCTAGAATACAACAGCTGAGGTATTTTCGACAGAGATAGGGACCTCCTAGTACCATTATAAAGGCATGGTGAGACCTCATACTGTGTGCAATTCTGGTTTCCCTTGTTTAAGAAAAAAGAATTCAAACAGGGACGGGGCAGAGAAGGGCTACTAGGATGAGCTGAAGAATGGAAACCTACTTCATGATAGGAGACTCAGGTTTGCCTTATTTAGCCTAACCGAAAGAAACTGGGAGATATGAGTGTTCTCTATAAACACATCAGAGACAAATATCAGGTAGAGAAGTTATTTAAGTTAAGCACCAATGTGGGCACAAGAACAAATGGGCATAAATTGGTCATCAATAAATTTAGGCTCAAAATTAGACAAGGTTTTTAACAATCAGAGGAATGAAGCTCTGTTTTAGCCTTTCACTGGGCTGCCTACGTTGGCATGTGGCCATTGGCAACCAGGGGCAGATGAGAGTTTTGCGGGGCCCAGGGCACGGGGCCTATTGAAGCACGGGGCCCAGAGCAGCACAATTTCGTTCATGTGCCACGGCCACAGCCGACAAGTAGTAGCACGTGCATGGGGGGGCTAATGAAGCATGGGTCCCGGGGCAGCTGCCCCACTCGCCCTGCCCTATATCTGCCGCTGTTGGCAACTATTGCTAGCTAACATTCCTAACTTCTGAAGATTGAACGGTAGATGGGGAAGTCTCTGAATTACTTAGGAACAAATTCTCCAAAGTATCTGCCTGGTGGATTTTGCTCACATTTAGGGTCTAACTGATTGCCATATTTTGGGTTGGGAAGGGATTTTTTCTCAGGTCAGATTGAATGAGTTCACGTGGGAGGTTTGCACCTATAACATGGGACACAGGTCACTTACAGATTTAAACTACTGTACTGTAAATGGTGAATTCTCTAACTTGAAGTTATAGATCAATAATTTTTTGTTGAAACTACATTGTAGATAATTGCAAATAATAAACACTCTAGAAAATCAATATCTTTGGTGGGTAATTCAGATTCAAATAAATAATCATTGAGTAAATTATTCACTTTGTGTTACTCACGTCTGATGGATTTATAGATCCTTATGACAAGTGATACTGTTAGTAGTAAAGAATGACAAATTATAATGATGAAAATGTAATGATTCAGTGGGATATGCTTTTGAGATTGTGATCATGATTGCAAAGAGGAGAACATAATTAAAGACAAAATAGCTCACTTGAATGATTATCTGGGTAATAGAAACTGTCTTTAGAAAAAGTGATAGAAAAGTGTCTTTAGAAAAACACATCAAAAACCAGCATGTTCTTTTAACCCATCTCTGAGACTCTTATTAATGTTTATGCTTTTAATGCCTCTAAGTATTAAATAGATGTTTGTAATGTTTATATTAGATCAAGATCCAAAGCAGCTCTTGAAGTTGTTTTGTCAGGTGCTAAATTGCACGTAAAGACATCAGATTACTGACTATTCTAATCTGGTCAAAGGGAACAATGCAATGTTATTAAAACAAACGGCTATAAAGCTAATGTACTCTCTACTGATATTGATAACATCATGACAATCATTGGATTAATCTTTGTATTTTATGTCCTTAGGTGTATTTAACCTAATTCCATATTCTGTTGTGAATTAATGAATCATAGTAGCATTATAGGAAAACACCTATGACTGGATATGGAGCCTGGCCAAAGATCATTGGAATCAGTGAAAACCTTTCCCTTGCCTTGTGTTTTCCCACATGTTTATTAGAGTTGGTCTGTTAAATTGCCTTTGTTACAAATTTGCCATTTCAGCCCTTTCTACCAGAGGCTCCACCCATCTGGAAGTGTGGACCCTGCCTCTCCCCCTCACACACACCTTGCTCCGGGGCCTGGCCAATCTGTTGGCCCCTCTGTCAGATTTTAACTTTAAAGTAAATGATGGCTATAAGTAGTTCTCCTGGAGCTGTTAATTTTTTTTAACATCTGATTTTTACATACATTTAAAGTTAAGCAAATTTTATTCTGCAAATGCATGGCTCCTTTTGGTTTTCTGTGTTCTCTTTGGGGAGGTGGGAAGGAAGTGTTGGGGGGGGGGGTTGGTTGTATTGTCCTGGAAACCTAGGTCATGGATATATAAAATTCTATACAAGTTTCATTGACTCAGATTTCACAGATATTTTAAGTGGCAGCATCCAGCTTCAATCCTTGTAAACTAACAGTGCTACATATTCCAAAGAAATGATGTGCAACTCCAGAATTAAAACATTGGTTTTAATTCTCATAATTTTACTGAAATTTCCACCTAATTCCCTGTTACTAATCTCTTTGGAAATATTTATATTTAATGTGATTCTAGCCCTGGTAGGCTCAACTGACTGAGATTGGTACAGAAAATAAACATTTTGGAGATGTTGATTCATTTTAACTCTGATCCTGAAACTAACTCATCCATGTGCCTGCAGAAAGCCTCTTGCTGCCTTGCCATGCAGTGAATTGCAGAATCTGGGCCACACTTATTTCTTCATTTGATTTACTTATATAAAGCAATGCCTGTCCCAGGCTCCCTGTGTTAAATTTTTTTGCAGTATTGTAATGAGTTTGTTCTCTATCACCAAAAAAACAATGAGCTCATGTTTTCTAAATATGACTCACTAAAGTTACAGCATGTGGCTGGTGCCCATATTGGGTTGTATGCTTGCTGCATTGTGGCTGACTTATGGGGCATTAAACTTTCATGAATTTTAAAAGGTTTTGGTTTTCTGTCAAAATTATTTGGACTCTAATCTTACTGCAGCTTTTGTGTGTTAGAAACAGGTCTGATCCTGATTTTAGACTCCCACAGACTCCTGAAGAGGCTTGGTATCTTATAACAGACCTCAACCTGAATGAATTGTATTGGAGCAAATGGAGTCCAAAGGTGTCAGTGTGACTCTGAAATGTCCAATATGAAATAGTTTTAAACAAGCTTCAGGGTTTGATACGAAGACTTCAGCCTGCTTACTGGTACAATCTTACTACAGTATTAAGTACTCTTTTAACCTTGTATTGAAGATACAATAAAGATAGATACACTTAAAGCCGAAGCAGCCAACAAACTTGCTGGACCACTGGGTAAGACGGAAGGGTGACCCTGTGTCCCCAGTCGGAGCAGAGCCTCTGGCAGAAAAAGCAAGACTGGTGCTACCCTCCCCCAACCAGCCCTTCAGCACACCTGGGAGCAAGCCTCCCAGGGCTCTGGCAGTAATTTAAAGTTACCAGGACCTGGGGCAGCTTCCCTCTTCCCCACTACCCCTGTCTGCAGGCTTGGCTGAAGCATTTGAAATTAAATGTTAAGGCTTTATTTAACATACCTTGCTCCGTTCCCCTTTAGCTGGAGGGAGTTTTTTGAAGTCAGAGATTTAGGTGCCTACATCATCTTAGATGGCATAGAAGAGGGTACTAACTGTCTCTTCCAGAAAAAAGTTAGTTGAGAGCTTCTGTCCTTTCTTTTCTTAAAATCTAACCTTATTCTCTCCAAAAGACAAAATGACACACACATGGGGAGAGAAAACATGAAGCCTCTGTCTCTGGTGTTAGCACTCAATTGTAAACTTGTTGTTGGGGAAACATAGATATGACACCTGGTCTTAGTCACTCCAGGATCTGGAAAACTTGTCAGCATCAGGCAATTCAGCACATTGCTTTTTATTGTCTCTCTCATTGCAGAACTACAGCAATGTAACAATCTGAGATGGCTAAACAAGAGCTCTTAAACAAAAGGCGAAAGGGGAAGGAAAGAAGATGATGCATATCCCTAAATGGCGGTAAGGATTCAGCCAGTTAATGGAAGTGGTGGTGCCATCTGTGCCCCTCTCTGGCTATGGCTGCACTGCCATTTTTTTTGCTGAAGAAGATATGCAAATCGTGCTTGCATTTGCATATCATCTTCCGATTCTTTTTGCGGAAGAGGTTTTGCCACTGTGTGGCCTGGTATAGACTGGGCCAAATGTCAGAAAAAACCCTCTTTGGCAAGATCCCTTATTCCTCATAAATTGAGGTTTAAGGGATCTTGCGAAAGGGGGGAGGGGTGTTCCAACATTTGGCCCTGTCTACATGGGGCCAAATAGCAGCAAAACCTCTTCCGCAAAAAGAATCTGAAGAAGATATGCAAATGTGAGCACGATTTGCATATCTTCCGCAAAAAAATGGCAGTGTAACCATAGCCTCTGTGTTCAGGGCATTTTTCAGGATAAGGACAACAAAGGCCCAATTATCTGACCCAAAAGATGGATGAGGCACTTAGGCTTGGAGTTTAGAGAGAGCCTAACAGAATGAGGCACTTAAACCTGACTTCCCACAGGAGCTGGTTGCCAAATTCCCTTAAATCCCACTCTAAATTTGGAGTGAACTGGCAGTAGACTGGGTCTTAGGAGAGCTGGGCTGTTCATTTCCCAGACTTTCTTCACTCGTGCTCTCTGTGCATCCATTCACATGTGTAAAAGAGGAATACTGATACTTCCTTTCTCTTTCCTTCTCATGTCCAGCTTAATAGGAAATGGTTCAGAGCCTGGATTGTCTGTTTACTATGTGTCTGTACCGTGCAGTGTGTGCTGGGGTGCACTAGGCCCTTTTGGCATTACTGTGTGAGTGAAAGAGAATCTGCTTTTAAAAAGTAAAAATATTTTTAATAAGCACAACTTCTTCTCTGCAAATGCACTTTTTTAAATTGTAGGTTAATTGTGCAATATTCTCCCCAAGAAGAGTTCTAAACATTAGGGCTTGTATATAATTTCCTCATTAAATTATGATCTTCATAGTAAATTTATATTCATTTTAAGGTGGAATTGTTAGCCAATCAATTCAGTAACCCTGTGGTCTAGTATACCAATGTACAGCTTTTTTCCACTTTCCCTTATGTAAGTTCCCTTACTTTAGGGTGACCTTTCATCCCACTTCTAATGGCATAGCCCTATAGTCAAGCCTCTTGCAGGTATCAGCCTTTTTATTTTATTTTTTTTAAGGCAGAATTGTGCTGTATTTTGCCATTCCTCCTCACTGCTCAGAGTTCAGTGCAGCCCCAGCTACATCTTGTTTGTGGCCTGTAAATGTGGGCAGACAGTGGCCAGTGAGGAGAGCACCTGTTGGCCTCATAGGGGGTGGAAAGGAGAGAAGAGGCAATGTCAGGTAGGAGGAGAGGCGGGGTGTCTGTGTGTGTGTTTGGGGGGGAAGGAGAGTAGAGGTGTGTGTGTGTGTGTGTGTGTGTGTGTGTGTGTGTGTGTGTGTGTGTGTGTGTGTGTCACCTAAAGCAGGACTCTAAATGGGATTCAAGTTCTTTTGAGCTTCAACCCCAAGACCCCGCTGGAGTGGTGGGGCTAAAGTTTCAATGCCTGGCATCCTTCCTGCAAGGGATCCCTGATCCTTGATGTTCCCCCTCCCTCCTGCCACTGAAGCTGGGAGCTGTGGGGCTGAATGCCCAAGTCCTGGTGATCCCCACAGAGCTGAAGGCAAGAGCTGAATCATTGCCTCCTCAGACCTGCCATATGGAGCTGGCTTGAGCCCTGCTGCCCACACTCCCAAAATAGAAGTCATATGACATATCACCAAAGGGGCTTCCCTTTAGCTCAGACCACCATCGAATCCTTCCCTGAAGTTTTTATAGCTTTTGGGGGCAGGAGGAGGAGCTAGTGCATAGTTCTTATTGATTGCCATTAAACTTCAATTGGAGCAAGTTTACCAGATGTCCCACTCTCACCATAGGAAATTAGTCACTCTACTTCACTTTGAGTTTCCTGGCCAGGCTTATCTAATTATGGTAATTGGAAAATAATTAGATATTCTGATCTCTCAACTGATTGGCTCCTGTCTGAAGATTCCCTCTGAGCTCATTAATGCTATAAATGTAATAGGTAAATATGCAGATGTAATTTTTATTACAACTTTTCAGTCTTCCGCGATCTCCATTGCCCAGCAGTGCAGCAAACAGATAACTGGCTAAAATGTTCATCTGTTATCATGAACTTTTAGCACTGAATAACATTTAATTATAAGGAAAATACATTTATTCATTTAAAAATGTGATTAGGATAGTATGAAGGAAGACTTAGAATGTTACATATATATGCCCAGTCTTAAGGGGACAGATGATTTACTCTTTCCTACTGTAACCCACGTAATCTGAATGGGGAAGTAGCAGCAAGTTTTATATTCACCCAGTATGGATTTGTGTTAGCTAAGATGTTAATTTAAGACTTCAGAATGAGTTTGAACTTTTGAATTACCTCAAGAACTAATTGCTGCACAACAGTATTTTATAAGGATGATAAATTCTGCTCTTTTGCAGTGGGGTAAGAGTACATCTAGAATAAATTTTCAGGAGCAACTTACATTTGAACTACGTGCTGTATCCATTAATTATACTGTGTATTTGTTTTTGCTATTTACCCACCATTATTTGTGTTTCAACAGGATAGCTATAGGATAGAATGTAAATAAGCAGTGGCTACACAACATCGTGCAGGCAAGCAGGATACACAGGAAGTGACGTAGGGATAGTAAGAGACAATTACTACCATGGTAATTAGGAATCCCAATATGTGGTGCATTAAATCTATTGGAAAACAAATTATGTCTGAGAGGCAATCTGGATACAAACCTTTCCTATCATGCATGATAGGATGCTCAAGACCTTAAGGGTTAAATTGTGTCCCTAATCAGATTGATGGCAGTCTTGTCATTTACTTCAACGTGGTCAAAATTAAAGCCTTCGTGCTGAGGGTTTTTTAATAAAGAACTCTCCATTGATTTGATTTTAACAGGGGAATGACTTGTCTAATATTCACAATGGCCCTGTATAATTAACTCTAGGCAATAAAATAAGATATTGGTGTCACTTTTATTCTCCACTCTAACACTTTTCTGCAGTTATATTTCAGGAACAAAAGGAGCAGTTAAACATACAATAAGTAATAACGTAACCTTGCACTTAGTTCCTTTGTGGTAGTACCCGTGTCTCAGAAAACAATTCCTCAAATAGATTGATATCGGTTACACTGATGTAAATGAAAAGTAATTACACTGACATCTATTGATATGATTCTGAGAACACGTCTAAGTTTCCACAGAAGTGATTTCAAGCTGCTGAGCATGGACAAGAATATTTTAAAAGACTACATTTTATTACATTCACCACCACATCCCACAAATACAGTATAGAAACAAATTTGATTTAAAAATATATTTTAGTATTAAAGACCTAAGTCAATGGCATGGCAGATATGTGTGTATTTTAAGGCTCCGTATTAGCTGCAAATCTATATCAAACAAAAATGTGTGTTAAATGTCATTTAAACCATGGAAGTTCCTTTCAGGTGTATGCGCGCACACAGTCTGAAAATACAATGGCTTCATAACCCCAAAACATAACAGCTGTCTTTTTAAAAATGTATGTACATTTTTTTAGAATAGGCCTGTATAGACTAAACGTTAGTCTAATGTCTATACTGATTGATATTAGACTAACAAGTTATGTATTTCTGTTTTCAGGGGTGATATAATAACCAACCGTACCAGAGCATATTGTAATACTATAATGTGGTACTGTGACAAGACATACCTATTTTATAATCTGTAATTTATATAACCTTGTCTTATCAGATATTTCAGTGACCTGATCTGGTTTAGATTATCCTATTTTCTCAATTGTCTGTGGTATTTCCTGATCTTTAAATCTTCAGACCACCTGGGGCTGTTTAACCCACTTTATTAAATAGGTCCATTGCATCTCCTTGGTGTACAAAAATGTCACAGCTGCTTCCAATATGCTATGCAATGATAATAAAAATAAGTACAATATAAAACATTATCATAGCCCTGATTCAAATTGTCCTGGCAGTTCATTTCCAGATATTTGCCATTCTGCATTTTTTTTCTGTTCATGCCTTTTAACCAGTCTATTCAAAGATGCCTGTAAGTTCTTAGCCCCTGTGCTTTTGTAGTAATGTACAGGTTGCACCTCTCAAAACTGGAAATCTCTGGTCCGACAACATCCGTGGTCCAAGAGGACCACAGGTGTTCCTGGATCAGAGAACCTGGTAGCCTATTGGGCTATTCAAAAGCAGTGTTGGGATGAAGCAGTAGGTTGAGGCTGGTGGCAACCTGAGCAGCCCACAGCAGTGGAGCTGGAGTCAGCAGCAACCCCTGCCAGCCTGCAGCACTGAGACTGGATCCAGGGCAGCACCGGGCAGTCGACAGACCATGGGAGTGTGGGGCAAGAGCCCACGGGCTGCCACTGAGCCTAACCCTCTATAGCCCCCACCAGCCTGGACTGGAGGTGGCTGCAGCCTGTGGCAGTGGGGCCGGGGTTGCATCTGAAACAGTACAGTATGGGACCGAAGCCAGAGCCTGTGACAACCCATAGGCACTTCTAGTCAGGGCTGTGGCAGCAGGGCTGGCTGGGGATGGGAGCAGTGAGGGGGCCCCTGGAGCTGGCAGCGCTGAGGGTCAAGCGCTGTGGCAGAGAACCTTCCCTAATCCAGCAAATTCCCAGGGAGGTCCAACCTGTATAAGAGCCCAGATCCAAATGTAATGCTTGTAACACTTAACCTAATTTTTAAAATGTAATTGAGCCTTTGTTTCTTTTCTGTTGCCTTTGCTCTTTAGTGCCCTGGAATCCACTGGCAAAAAAATAGGCTATTACAGGTCATAAAGCTCTGTACATGTAATGGCTGTATCAGGAGCTGCTGCAGAGAGAGTCTCTTGCATGCAGTAGACTCATAAGTCAATGAGTCTTAGAGATGGATTAGGGTATTTTAATGAAAATGGCCCTGAAATTTAGAAAGTTATTTGGTCATAGTGTCTGTACAAGTGCTAGGACACCTGTGTTGTACTTGTGAATTATACTAACAGAATAGCTGTTGAAAGAACCATGGTCCTTGCCTGAATCATCTATCAATAATTCATTAATGCTTTTCACACCTACACTGTGATTCACAGAGCAGAGGTATTATATACACAGGACAATGTTTTATGACCAACCATAATCAAGAGCAATAGACAAAATCCTGATCTGACAAAATTCCCATTGACCTCACTGGAGCCAAGATTTCCCACAATGTATTTGCATATTACAGTATTAAAAAGTGCACACAGTTAAAATCAAGGAAGCAAATAGTTAAGGAACTAGTAAATCAAACCATGATTATATATCACCTGCATCTCCTTACATATAAGTACATATTTTATCACCATATGCAACTTAACTCTGACCCATCAATTTACTGAGCTACTTTCTATAGTTTGTATATTTAGGGTAAAGTTCCTATAGCTGCTGCTTCTTGAGAATGAAGATGCATGTGTAATTGAGTTGAAAGGAGTATAAGAAGGTATGTATGTAGATTAACACTTGAGGCTGTACACAGCTTGTACTTCTGAAAACCAGCTTTCTTTGGTCCAGCAACATCTGTGGTCTGCCAGAACCACAGATGCTCCTGGACCAGAAAGTCTAGCAGACTAAGGGCAGGAGGGCCAGCTGGAACTGGGGAAAACACGGGTGGGTAGCTCAGCTGTAGGGAGTGCAGGACCCAGCCGGAGCCCTTCCGGAGCCCACAGCAACACTGGGCCGGGGCAAGGGCCAGAGTCCCCCAGCAGCCAGTTTTGGCACAGAGCTGAAGTCACCTGGTGTGACCCTGGGAGTGTGGGGCCTACACCAGAGCCCCTTGGTAGCTCATGGCAATCAGAGATAGAGCCTGGGGTGCCCAGGGAGCTGGCAGCAGCTGGATGAGCAGCCTAACCAGTTTGCGGGGGAGAGGGAGGTAGGGTGCCTGCTGGGGCAGCCTGCCAGCAGCAGGCAATGGGCTTGGAGGCCAGTGGTAGGAAAACCTCCCTTGGTCCGGCAAATTCTCTCATTCACAACCAGTCAGGTCTTGGCAGTGCCGGACCAGGGAGGTCTAACTTGTACTCTCTCCTATTAATAGAAACGTGGAAGAAATTGACAAATTTTTCAGGGGGATAATGCAGTTTCTTATTGACCAAAACCTTTTGTGCATGTGTCAGCTTTGTTAAATTGTTTCATGAGGGGAAAAAGTCACAAACACCAACATCTTTCATTCTGGCATTTCTAAAATACAATCTTTTAACTCTTTCAATGGGAAACAACTTTTAGTTTTAAAGATAGCCTTCAATTTTATTTTAAATTAAATATGTATGAAATGTTTTATTTGACCTGACACAATTTTATTTTTTGGAACTGCCAGTGAAACAAATTAATAATTTGCACAGCACTAGTCACTAATATGCCTCAGCTGGCTCTCCTCGTGGAGTGAGAGAATACTTTCAAAGCCTATCAGTCTGTTCTCTTGCTTTAAACAGCAGACTTTTAAATAAAAGCTACTAGTGTAACCCACAATATTAGTACTGTTCAGGAGATTTGGATCACTTTGTTTATTCCACTCCCTCGTCATCGTCTTGTAGGTGTCATCCTTCTTGAATGTTTAGAAAGGTGGCATCTACTATTAATAAATGAGCAAAAATTCAGCCCTCTGTTGTGGTAACATATAGACCATTTGACAAACTTCTTTTTTCAAACTTCTTTTTTCTCTTTCTCACCAACTAGCTCTCCAATGAGGAGACCTGAATTTGAAACTAAACAAAGTTGTAGAGGCCTCAAAAAACCTTCACATGTTTTCATGAAATAATGTCCGTCCTCCTCTTTTTTTTTTTCTCTCAAACAGCTAAATGCAAAAACCGACATTAAAATTGAAGTACATTGCCGTTGAGACAAACTTTGAAATAAGAATAATTCTATTTTTCTTTTGTATGTTAATCAAAATTATTCCTTATGCATGTTAATTTTTGGTGATATTGGTGTTTAGATAAGGAGTTTCACCTCTAAAACTCTTTTCTTCCTTCCCAATGATTCCCATAAGAAAATGAGAATATCTTGTGAATTCATAAACATTTCCATAGCAACAGACTGTGACATCATAAATATAGGGGTAAGATATAACAGGATCATGCAGAAGGAATATCTGAGTGCTGAGTAGAAAAATTCTTATACCTGCCTGAATATATTTAATAATAGTAAAGGGGGAAACACGTTACTGGTAAAGTATATTGTTTCTTCTATAAATGATCTCTTCCTATTTGTGTCAGCATTTTGCCAGGTGCCAGGTTTTGTTGTTTTATATAAAACCACAAAAGATGAAGTTTGCCAACTTAGACACATAATAAATGGACCATCATTCAGAAACATCTGTGATACTCTGTCTGCACCAGTGGTTCTTTCCAGATTACCGAGACACTTTCAGGAGTCTGATTTTTCTTGCATACCCCAAGTTTCAGCTCCACTTGAAAATATTTGATTTTGTAAGCAAGCAGTTTGTCTAACATAAAAATATCAATGTCATCATTCACTACTACTGAACAATTACTTTCTCATCCTGTCCTAATGAAATTTAGTTTGTATTGACTTTGCTAGTGCTTTTTAGGCAATCTCTTGTAAAACTAGGCAAATATCCAGATGAGTTGATATGCTCCCAGAGGCACATGAAACTCTGAGAACTGCTGACCTAGACTATGGCAAGGTTTTAAAATAGACTGTGCACATTGAAGTCAAACCATGATTTTTAAAACAATGTTGCATCTCCCATTTTTATTTCTACTTTTGTATTGCCAGACACTGCATAGGGAGACTCTGCAGTCATATAATGGCCTAAGAATACTTCAAAAAGAAATGAGTGATATATGGATGACCCTTCTAGCCTAAACCAAAATGCACATATTTAGATTTCTCACAAAAAGGTTGCAACGTGGATAGTTTAAATCAATTGGCAATATGGCAGAATAGGCAAAGAGGTGCTTTGACTCCGTAAATGTAAAGTTATGGGACAATATGTGAGTTGGTGGAGTTATCCTGGAAATATACAAGCTACCTAAAGTCACAATTTACCCAAGGTATATGACCTTACATTGTATTTTTCTATATAAATCTGTTCCACGCTCCGTCTGCAGTTCATTTTCAGGAGGTTGCATGAGTTTATTCTGTGAAATGAGGTCCAGTTCAGTTCTATCATTGATTAAATACAGTTCCTGTATTTGTATCTTCTGTCTTTCACAGTTCCAAATTAGAGTAGATAGCTTCAACCTATTGTGTAGTAATACATTGATATCAATTTACTTAGACTTCTTTGAGGTCTAGATTTCAGTTACTTGTGGTGATGGGAATATACAAAATGGGTGACGATTTAAAAATTATTCTGCCAGTCTTGTGTATAGGCATGTGCACATACTCATTTTTGAAAATCCAAAATAAGGGGCTTTTGCTGTTGACTTCATAAAACTAGTTCCCTAAATACTATTCATTAGCACAAAATTCAACTAGTCCACAAAGCAAGAGCTGTGAGGCCATACCTTGACAATGCTAAAATTTCCTTTATTTATGCTATTCAAAATTTGGAGTACAACTCATGCACTAATCACAATGAGCACTTTTGTGAATTTGGCACCTTTCTGTGTCAGTGTGTCATCCACAAATAGGATCTCTGTAAATTAGTAAGAGATTTCTTTCTTTTTTAAAGCTAGTTCCTCTACAGGAAATTGTTGATCTCTATGCTGTGTCACTTGTGCTTTCTCTCCAGCATGGGTAAAATCCAATACCAATCGTCCCTTTTTTGTTGTGCTGCCTTTGCTCATCACATTATCCTACTAATTAGAAATAGTTGTAATTTTAGCTCTGCAGTTTCTGAGAATTGTATTTTCATTTGCAAATTCATTTACAAATTTGACACTATCAATTTAGGATTAAACAAAGACTATGAATGGCTAGCAAACTACAAAAGCAGTTTCTCCTCTCTTGGGCTATGTTTACGCTACAGAGGTTTTGTGCAAAAACCTGCGGAGTGTCCACACCTCAAGTGCTTTTTTGTGCAAGAAAATCTACAGTCAATCGACAGAACGGAGGGCTTTTTGCAGTATAGGTATACCTCCTTCTATGAGGTATAACTCCTTTTTGCACAAGAGTTCTTGTGCAAAAAGGTGTGTGGATGCTCAACAGTGGTTTCTTGCGCAAAAACAGCCTATCCCGAAAAGCACAAGTGCTCTGATTGCCATTCACAGAATGGCCATCAGAACTTCCTTGTGCAAGAGCATTCATACAGTGTGGACACTCTGCAAAAGCTATGTGCTTTTCTGCAAATGTGCTTTTGAGGTGTGGATGCGCTTTTGCTCAAGAAGTTTTTGTGGGAGATTTCTTCCGCAAAAATCTTCTTGTGCAAAACCTTGCAGTGTAGACACAGCCTTGGTGTTCACACCTCCACATCAGCTGCTAGAAGTGGTCCACATCCTCCCTAACTGAACTGACCTCTTTATTTCTGGCCTTTCTCTTGATTGGTACTCCTTTCTTTCCATGTATATTCAGACCTGCCTCTGGATTTCCACTAACATCTGAAAGTTTGTGCCCCTGCAAGCTTATGCGCCAATAAATCTGTTAATCTATAAGGTGCCACAGGACTTCTTGTTGTTTTCACAAAATATAGAGATAGTATCATGAGTCTTTTTGGGCACAACCCACTTCTTCAGATGATAAATATGGAGCAAGAGGCACACAGGTTAAAATATAAAGCAGAAAAAGAGAGGGAGTGTCAATTAAAGGGTCAATGGAAAATAAGAATAATAGAGTGGGCTGTAAGTGCTCAATACCTAGCTTTTGATGTCATTTGGGTGTTGAATATAACAGCCCATCCAATTCTTGTCTTTGTTCAAGCCATGAGAGAGTGTGACAAATTTGCATATGAAGGCCAGTTCAGCAGTCTCTCTAGTTGGTTCCTGAAATGACTTTGTAAGAGTATTTGCATTACTCTTCATCCATTCCATTTTCAATCCATTAATGAGTGCCTGGGCAAGTTAAAATATTCCCCAACAGGTTTCTGTGTTACCATTTCAAATATCTGATTTGTATCCATTAATCCTTTGTCATAGAGACTGTCCTGTTTGGCCAATATACAATGTACTCAATGGCATATATCACATTAATGGATGTGCAGTTGTATGAGCCTCTGATGTGGTGACGTATGTGATTAGGTCCTGTGATGTTGCTTGTGTAGTTGTGCCGACAGATTTGGCAATGGCATTTATTGCAGGAGTGGGTTCCTGGGTGAGTATGTTTGAGGTGTACTGTGTGGTTGCTGGAAATAATTTGTTTTAGGTTCGGAGGTTGTCTGTAGGTGGCCTGTGAGAATGAGGGATCCTTTTCCAGGATAAGTTCTAGATTGTTAATGATGCACTGTTGGGGACTTTAGGTGATGACCATTGGTGTTCTGTTATTTTGTTTGTTGGTCCTATCTTGAAGCTGATGCCTGGGTACTCATCTGGCTGTCCATCTGGTTTTTTTCCCCACTTCCCTGGGTGGGTATTTAAATTTTAAAAATGCCTGATAAGGCCATTCCAAAGCTTGTGAGATGTTGAGCACTGCATGGGATTTTTGTGGAGCCAAGAGAACATTTTCCTTCAGTATTCGTCAAATCAGGAATTTGAAAGGTTTCTGTAGACCTTGTAGGAAAATAAAGAAATCTATATGGTGTCCAGACCCACTGTTTTAGTAGGAATAAGGGTTTTTAATTGTCAGGGTCTATGATAAGATATTATTTTTAGTGGCTGGATAAGAGGTAACATTATTTAGTTACCTTGAGGCAATGTGGCAATATTGTTAAATGTGATCATTACAACTGAAAAATGTTATTTAAAAATAGCACCACCACCTCCAAACAGCCTGCTTAAATATATGGCTTAGCTTGTAAAAAGGTAATTAAGGCGATGACAAAAATCTATGCCTTGGCAAATGAGTCCCTTCAAGAAAGATGAAAATGAAGCTCTACACGAAATCAAGGCAACTAAGAGTGCATAGAATAGCTCAGCAGTGGCCCTGCACTCAGAGCAGTGACATGGTAGGGGACCAGAATTCCTGAAACGCCGAAAGAAATTGTAAATAGCGGAAGTGCTGTATTTCCTTTGTTCTCTACATGCTCTATAAATATTTCTTGTGTTTGTTAAAGCTGTGTTGGTCTTGGAAGGCTGCCTGCTCTCTTGTTTAATTTTTCCCTGATCCTTGAGGTCTATAAATAGCTTGAAATATACAGAGATTTAACATTCCATATTTATTCTTCATTAATAGGCACCATATGAAGACTGAGAATGTAAACTAGTTATGGGGAACAGCAAAAGTTGTAGTATGTCTGTCTAAAAAAAGACCAAAAGGAGAAGTTCAGCTGGATGGTTCACATCTATTGAAGTTCAATGAAATGGAAACATAGGTATAGATTTAGATTTTGCCCACACATACAATATTCTCTCCTTTCTTCAGAAAAAAATAAATATGCAGGGCTGGAAAAATGTCTTAAACATTGTCAAATGTTGGCAATGAACCACAGAATTGGCCAATTGGTCATTTTGATAAGTCTCTGTTGATGAGAAATCCTTCCCTGTTTCCATCTTATTTATATTCATTCATAGAAACTGCAGTTTAGACAACCAGTGTGGCTATTGGCTGCCAACCATTTCTCTCAATCACAGCCAGTATCTGCTTTGAACGAGCATGAAACTTAATGTCCTATTGAAGCCTGATTCTAAATCCCAGGCTGTCTACACTGGAAAGATTTGGCAATGAAAGTACTGTCAATACACACAAGTTGCCAAAACGAAAGTCAGCAAATCATGTTTACACTGTGACCTCTTTGCTTCCCAGCTTTCCCAGGGCTTCTGGCTTACTTTTGTATCACTTGAATGACACTCCTTGCTGCAAACTACAGCACCTTCTGTGAGAAATCATGGATCCCAGAATTCTCTCCCATGTTGTGTTTAATGTGCTTAGGACACCACACATTGCAGCAGAGATACTTATACACTTAATAGCAAAGGATGGAGACTCAGATGTGGATGATAACGTGAGTGACAGAGACAGCAGCAAAGTGGCATTGCATTGGGCCGTCACAGAGCATCTATATAGAGTTGCTTTTGGGCTAGTGAAACCAACGCTGAGTGGTGGGATCGTATTTGTCATGCAGGCGTGGGATGGAAGACCAGTAGCTACAGAACTTTTGGAAGTGTAAAACAGCCTTTCTAGAGCTCTGTGCTGAGCTGGCCCCTAAACTGCAGCACAAGGACACCTGAATGAGAGCAGCTTTCTTTGTAGAGAAGCATGTTGCAATTGCTTTGTGGAAGCTGGTGACTCCTGATTGCTGCTGTTCAGTTGCAAATCAGTTTGGAGAGGGGAAGCCTACTGCCAGGGCTGCATTTATGCAAGTGTTCAGAGCAATATATCTGCATTTTGTGGGTAGGACTGTGATGCTGGAAAATATGGATGACTGAGTGGCTGGTTTTGCTGAAATGGACTTTCCAAACTGTGGCAGGGCAATAGAAGGCATACATTCCCATTACAGCACCACCACACGTTGCTTCAGAGTACATCAATTGGTAGGAGTACTTCTCCATGGTGCGGCAGGTGCTTGTGAATATCATGGGCATTTCACAGACATATATGCGGGGTGGGAGGGGGAGGACTAGAAAGGTGCATGATGCACACATCCTCAGGAACAGTGGCCTGTACAGAAACCTAGAAAATTACAGACCAGACCATCCCCCAGTGTAATTGTCTGTGGAAATGCCTATAGTGATCCTAGCTGACCTGGTTACCCTTTACAGCCCTGGGTCATGAAGTCTTCCATGGGGTGCCTGGACAGCAGTAAGAAGTAATTCAACAGGCTAAGCCAATGTCACATGCCTTTAGCAGATTGAAAGGGAGATGAAGGTATCTCTATGGCAGGCTGGACCTTTTGGAGGATCATATCCCCAAGGTGGTGGCTGCGTGCTGTTGCTTACACAACTTGTGTGAGAGTAAGGGTGAAGCATTTTCCCATGGGTGGAACAATGAAACATAGTGCCTGGGTGCACAGTTTGAACAGCCAAAACCTTGTGCTGTCAGAGACACCCATAGGGTGGCCATCAATCTGAGGGGGACTATGAGGAACCACTTCGACAATGAGGGGCACTGACATTTCCATGTGTTGGGGTTACATCCCTGCGTCATCCCAATGCTCATCCTGAGCAAAGCATTCCCATGAAACCAAGCGATATTACAAGGTTGTTATGGGAAGTATCCCCCCTCTCTCTCTCCTAGGTTGTAGAGGTGGGGTCTCCACCCAGGATTGCATCCAGTTCTTTATAAAAACAGCATGTTTTGGGTGTAGCACCAGACCTGTTCTTTGCCTCCTTCACCTTCTAGTACACCTGATGGAATTCCTTTATCTTGGCTCTGCATTGTAGGGTGTCTCTATGGCTGTGTCCAGACTCAGGGGTTTTTTCGAAAAAAGTAGCCTTTTTTCGAAAAAACTTCACCTGCGTCTAGACTGCAGCCGCGTTCTTTCGAAATTAAATCGAAAGAATGCGGCTTTTCTTTCGACGGTGGTAAACCTAATTCCACGTGGAAGAATGCCTTCTTTCGAAAGTGCTCTTTCGAAAGAAGGCGTTCTTGAAAGCAAACAGGCTTTTTAGAAAGAGAGGATCCAGACTCACTGGGTGCTTTCTTTCGAAAAAGTGGCTTGCTTTTTCGAAATTCCGCGTGCAGTCTAGACGCTCTCTTTCGAAAGATGCTCTTTCGAAAGTATCTTTCTAAAGAGGCTTGCAGTCTAGACATAGCCTATGGTATCCTTCATACAAAGGGCTCAAAGTCACAGTTCATGTCCCGATTCCTACAGGTCACATTCAGCTGTGATTGCACCAGTTCTGCCACCCACACACTAGTAAGATCCGAAAGCTCTGGACTGCTCCTAGCAGAGTCTCTTGAGCGATAGCCACTCCTCTTTCCCTGAGAAGATGCCATGAGGGCCACTACACAGACAGCTGGAATTGGATTTGAAAGCTCCTGAGGCTTGCAGGTGGCAGGGGAACATCTGTTTACTTGTTTACATGGCTGCAGAGCAGCAGCGTTCAAAGCATTGGCCAGAGTGGTTAATTGGGCATTATGGGAAATATGCTGGAGTTCAATAAACTCGAAACACAAAACTACTGTAGTACATGCTGCATGATTGTTGGCAGCAAAGGGAGGGAAAGAGACAAAGTTCCTCTCAGAGCTGGAAGTTTTGTTGCCAAATTTGGGCACTTATTGTGACTTTTGTTGCAGTGTGGTGTGAATGCACTCTGGATTTCGTTACCAAAAATGGTTTTTTTGACCACAAAACTTGCCAGTGTAGACAAGGCTTCACTGAAGTAAATGGGAAAGACACACAATTGCTTTTGTGGGCATTCTATCAGGTTCAAAATTGTAGTGAGCAATATTCTTGGTGCATGAATAGTTTAAAAACTATTGAAAGAGTGAGTCTTTGTCATATTAACCCTACACATTTTAATTTTATATGGACTATCAAGCACTCTGCAGAAAACAGATTTTTTTTCCCTCCTGTAAAATTTAAACTGTTTACTATCCTATTAATATATGGTGTGTCATGTAGCAGCCCTTAATTTAGAATTTCTGACAGATCTGTACTGAACAGTGTCACTAATCCCTTTTGGACATATTTTATAGTCTGAGAGAATGGGATTTTTCAACAGGCAAAATAAAAAAGGACTTTAACCAAAAGATTTTCCCCTAACCCAATCCTCTTTAAAACATGAAACCCTACACAAGACAGACACTAATTCCAATTTGTAACAAAACCAGGAGCAAAAGGAGCTCTAGTGGTTAGGCATAAGTCTCAGTATGAGCCAGACAGCTTAATAACACCACTTATTAGAACAGACTTAAAGGTAATCCCATTAAAGCTATCCAGCAGAACACTGATACTTTTCTGAAATCTTCCTTGCAAGTAGACCGGATTACTAAAATGAAATGTGAGTGGCTTTATAATAAACCTTGTCCCTTCCTTTACTCCTGAATTCCTATGCTATGATACTTCACTATCCTCCCAGGTGATGGATGAGGCAGAATTACCACTTGGAAATATAATGGGGTGTAGGGCTGACTGTATCATCATTTTTGTTTCTTATAAACTAAAGCACAGCAAAGGAGCCTTAGATCACACTGTTAATGTTGGCACAGATTCGTTCATTCCCAGAACATGGTAACTTAGAAAATGATAAACTCTCTGCCCTGATATCGCTAAACTTGTCTCAACATATGGTAGAAAACTTTGCCTTTACTTAATTATTTGGGGACATTAATTTGAAGATATGGAAAACTACTGTTTGCTACCCAGATTTCTTTGTAATAGCATACAGTTGCTTCTCTTCTCTTCCTTTACTTTACAGTTATTCTTGTTTTCCCATTTTAGGACTTGCTACATACTATCTATGTATTTGAGAGAGTATATTTATCCTGTGAGGCAGCTGGGTAGGAAAAGGGGAAATAAATGGTGGCAGGTTGAGAGGGAAGTAGTCAGGCTTAAGTATGAGAGAAAGTTCTGCTGTTACTAAAGGCACAAAAAGAATTTCTGTTTAAAAACTTTGACTATGACTAGGGAAAGGAAATTTTTGTTGGACTAACTGTTACACTGCACATGAAGGAAGACTTGGGCTAAATTCTCTATGTTCCTTGGTTTCTTCTGCTTTGTTTGGGTATGGAATGCAAATACTCCTTATGGAATGGGAAGGCAGAATCCATTTTACTTAAGGATGGCCTTTGCTAGGGGATTACTATATGTGATACCACAGCTCATCGACTAGCCTTCACTGTGTAGAATTGGGCAGTAAATAACTGACCACTCATTTGTTACAGGCTAATACCAATCTCCTAAGGAAAAATACAACACAAAATAAATTACTTTTCTTCCCTAAGGTGAAAACAGTCTGCACGTAGTAAGTAGGGCTTTGACATAGTAATTTCTCTACCGATGACCTAGTCTCAGGGAAAGTCTGCTCCTTTTCTTTTCAGTTCAAGTCCTAAACTTAAAGCAAATAATTTCCTAAATTCTCTGCTGCCTTATGTTTTTTCCTTCTTCAAATAGTCAATAGCTGAAATAGCACTGTTTCTTCATGATACAAGATTTCTCTGCGAAATGTGCAGCAAGAATCGAGGCTTCCCATATTACTCTCTTATGGATTTTCTCACTGTCTCCACCAAACCAGAAAAAAGATCTAGGCACTAAGAATGTAAAGGACTAGTCAACTATCTGATAAGCAAATTCTTATTGGATAGTCGATAGGATAGCTGACTAGTTGCTCTCCCCCTGCCCTTGTGGCCTCTATCAGCTAGATAGAGGTAGCAAGGGATGGAGAAGTGGGGGGTCCTTAAAAGTGGCAGCGTTGCACGGGGGTGGGGTCAGCTGGGGAGTCCTCAGCTGATCCCGGGCTCGCAGCAGTGCTGACACTTTGAAATGTCACATGGAGCCCGGGATCAGCTGGTGACTCAGCTGACCCTGGGCTCTGTGTGGTGTGCCAGCTTTGAAATGTACAATAGTCCCTAACAGCTTCCCACTGGCCCTGGGTTCCACACAGCGTTCTAACTTTGAAATGCACAAGAGCCCCCACTGGGGCTAGTAAATTAATCGCTAGTTAACATTCCTACTATGCACTTCATCACATAGCATATGACATCACAGTTTTAGGATGGCTGTGTGAAAAAGATGTGTTTAAAATGCAGCCATGATGATTTATGCTAGCTAATATGATGCCAAACCAAGCCCTACAGCTATCTATGCTAGATGAGACAAAGCAAGAATCTGGGATGCACCCCTAATAACTTATAATGATTTTCATTTTTTTTCCACGCCAAACAAAACAAACATATACTAAGACCATTTAAATAGATGCTGCAAACTTGTATAGCCAAAATTTAGAAATATTTTTCATCTCACTTTTTTCCCTTGAAGGAACAAAACAATCTGACTTGTATGTCCCTGTCTTGAACAAAAGGGATAGAGTGCAAATAAAGTCTATCTAATTCTCTCTTTGTGAGTCTCTTTATTCCGTTGTATTGTTGGGAGCAACAGTAGAGCCCTATGAAGCCTATTCAGAGATTTAGAAAGACATCAGTGTCATGGCTGTTGACACCTTGGAAGTTAATTGGATTCCGATCTACCTGGAAGTTTCTTTCATTCTTGGTCAGTGCCTTACGTGCCACACCTCCTGACAGGGCACAGCCCTGACTATGGGATACTAATTTTAAGGACCAGCTCCTGCCAAAAATGTCTCCATGACTTCAATGAGAGTTCCAACTGAAGAGCAGATGCAGTCTCAAGACCTAAATTAGGAGTGGAAATAGGAGTGCTGGCCTAGGACTCTGAAGGTTTCCCATTTTAGGACTTGCTACATACTATCTATGTATTTGAGAGAGTATATTTATCCTGTGAGGCAGCTGGGTAGGAAAAGGGGAAATAAATGGTACAGGAGCTACAAATGCTTCCCCAGGGCCCTCCTTGGACTGGTTTAACCTGCCCCTTACCTCCTGTCCAGTGAAAGAGATAAATAGGCTTCAGAAGGCTGTGTCTACACTGGGCCACTTATTCTGGAAAAGCAGCCGCTTTTCCAGAATAAACTGCACGCTGTCTACACTGTCCCCTTGAATTTCCGGAAAAGCACTGACGATCTACTGTAAAATTGTCAGTGTTTTTCCAGAAAAACTATGCTGCTCCCACTTGGGCAAAAGTCCTTTTTCCGGAAAACTGTCTGGAAAAGGGCCAGTGTAGACAGCCCAGTAGTCTTTTCCGGAAAAAAGCCCCGATCGCGAAAATGACGATCGGGGCTTTTTTTCCAATAAAGCGCATCTACATTGGCCACGGACGCTTTTCCGGGAAAAGGGCTTTTCTGGAAAAGCATCCTGCCAATGTAGACGCTCTTTTTCCGAAAATACTTATAACAGAAAACTGTTCTGTTTTAAGCATTTCCGGAAAAGGGTGCCAGTGTAGACGTAGCCAGGTAGTTGAGTAAGATGTCAGTTTGGTGCAGTTAATTCACAAAAGTCAAGCCACTGACACTACACAAGGAAATTTAAAAGGCTCTGCAGGATGTAATGTAATGTGGAACTAGTATCTGGCTGAGTCCTGATACTTGTTTTTCCTGGTCTCTTGTTTTTGGAGTAGCTGAATTGCTGGCAGTGGAGGTTTCCTGTCAGTTATGGTCAAAATAGCTTCAGGGTATTGAACAATGTTTTCTGGGGTAACTCTTACCAAGATGTCTTCTGGATGACAATCTCCTTTTATAAATATGTAGAAGCAACTCTCTGCTTTAACAGGATGCTTGGTCCTGCTGTGAGGGCAGAGGGTCGGACTTGATGATCTCTCATGGTCCCTTCCGGTTATAGTATTCTAAGATGATGATGAATGATTTCCTCCCTCTCTTTAGGGCTGTGTTGACTGTAAAAATGGACAAGGAATTATAAGGATGTTTTTAAGACATAGGTGTGCAATACATAAGAATAGTAATATTCATTCTACAGTAAAAATGTTTATCCACACCCCAGTATGTGAAATACTTCTGCTGTTTTATAGGTCATGATCTTGGTCTTCAAAGGCTTCCTAACAATTGCTGCTAATTATTAGTTTTACTGATGGAGGCATGGTACAAAGGCAGTGAGAAATCGTGGGCATTACTCTCCAAGTTCTCCTTCACAATGTGCTTTTTTTGTGCCGTATTTCTGTTCCTCTTAACAAATCTGGACTTTTCCTATTACTGTTGCACTAGTAATAACTGTCCTGATGTTTATATAAAGAACCTCTGCCTTTCCACTTCATGTCATGACTTGTGATGGTTCTTAACTTAGCTGCCTTCCAATGGGATTAAAGGCAGCATGTGTAGGAATAAATATGCCATTCTTAGATTTTGCTTGCAGATTTGTACCTGGTCTAGCTGCTGTTGTAATGCATCTTTTGATGTCCGACGATATTTAAGATAAGGCAGGGAAAATATATATGTACCCAAATGTGGCATAGAGAAGCAGAGGTGAAAATAAAGGTGTGGCCTAGTGCACCACTCTGGCAAGAAGGAGCCAACAGGCTGGAGTGCTTGGGGGTAGAAGGAAGTGTGGTGCACTCCCAGCCGGGCTCCCGGGGCTCTCCTGCAGGCCATTGCACTAGGCAGAAAGCAGCAGGGTCAAGTGAAAGGGGCTGGCTGGGGATGCCCCCACTTGTCTGAGACTACACCCGCCTGAAGGATCCCCCCCGCACCATTTAGAGAGGGCTGAAGCCCTCTTCCTGAGATTGATACCAGGACACTGATTATTTTTCCCCTACAGTCATTCTCAGAGGAAGAGGAAAGCACACAACTCATCTGCATTCCTTTTCTTTTTGGCTGGAGGAGGGGAGGAGGCAGAGGCATGACTGACCCATCCTATGTGCTTTCCTCTCCCTCCCCAACAGTGATGTACATCAAGCAGCATTGTGGTGTGAATCTTCATGTTGGCAGGGGTGAGGGGGAATTGAGCCCCTGCACCCACTCTACTAAATAGTCCCCTTGCCCCCCACACTTACCCCTACACACATACCCTGAATCTCTGCTGATTGTGGTATGTCTACACTTTCACCCTATTTCGATAGAGGGATGCAAATGAAGACATTTGAAATTGCAAATGAAGCCATGATTTAAATATCCCGCACTTCATTTGCATAATCATGTTATGGTGCTATTTCGAAATACAAAACGCGGTGTAGATGCAGTTATTTCGGGAGAACACCCTTCGTCCAAAATAACTGGTAAACCTCATTTTATGAGGAATAAGGTGTTCTCCCAAAATAACCGCATCTACACCACGTTTTGTATTTCGAAATAGCGTTATTTTGAAATAACGCAATTATGCAAATGAAGCGTGGGATATTTAAATCTCAGCTTCATTTGCAATTTCAAATGTCTTCATTTGCATCCCTCTATAGAAAGAGAGTGCAAGTGTAGACACACACCCTCAGAGATTCAAATGCTGCTCAGCTGTTTACTCAGAGTGCTCACAGCAAGCAGCACATGTTTCCACTAATGGTGCACATGCCTTGGTGCACATAATAAAATGTGTTCCACACACAGATGAGGGAAAAAATAGAGGGACCATTGACCCCAACCTCCTGCCTTGAGCCACCCCCCCCCCCCCCCAATGTGTGTGAAATGACAGTACCTATAAGAAATGTAAGTTACTTTCAACTTTGGGGAGAAGGGCATTAGTGTCTTTTTTTTTTTCTTTTTAAGGTCAAGGCTTCAGTTCATCTCTTCAGCTCTAGACTTTCTAAATGCTATAGAGTTTCTAAATGCTGCAGCTAAAATAGTTCTAATATCTCTCAATTTTAGGAAGTGCACATTGTTCTATATTTCAACTTATTGATTTCAGATACATTACATAATCTTTAGACTCTGATTATTAGAGCTCTGACTCTCCAGTCTCTTCCTACAATTGGAAGTAAGCACATCCTTCAGTATTTTGCTGAACTGGGGCCTAGCTGATTGCTTTGTGAAAATAAAACAAGGATATCTCCTGGGTTTTCCAGCAGGTCACACAATTGTTAGAGACCAAAACAAATGTTTTGAAGAGTTAGTAAAACCTGATGTCATAATATTTCCTTCCCCAGATAATTAAAAGGAGATTAGAAGAAGTGGGCAGTTACTTCCTTTCTTTCCTTTGCAAGACATTTGAGATGAAAAGGAAAGCTTTTAGAATTGTAAAATACTATTCCTAGATAGCTTGTTCATAATTTGCATGCAGTTAACCTAATGATTCTCTCATTGTACTACATGAAGATTTACCTCCAAATAGCATCTCAACAGTAAAAATAACATACAGATAGGAGTTTTGTTGTTTCATTTCCTATAATTAGAATGATGAATTTTGGTGTGTGTGTGTGTATTGAAAGTCCCGAGTTTTTCTCTTTCAAAACTGTTTTTCTTGATTGCATTCATATGAGCTAAAGAATGATCTGTACACTGAGCGTCACCTATTTTGTTTAATCTGAGTTTTCTGATCTTGTAGCTCTCAGCAGGGAATTCAGAAATATAGAGACTACTGCATATAAATAAACCATAGTGCTGGAAAGTGAGAAAATATTAATGTTACATAGTTCTCACTTTCCAGCCATCAAGCATCTGGATGAACTGAAATCAAGAACTCTCACCGTAAAGACCCTAACATTCCTGTCCCTCTTCTGAGGATAAATAAGTGTTCTGAGGATAAATAAGGATTTCCAAAAAAGTTTATTTTGCATACTTATCACACATACTTCCTTTTGATTAGTGTAGCTACAGTAATTACTGCTTTCAGATGGTTTTCCTCTCTCTTGCTTTTCAGGGTTGCCAGATGTCTGGTATTCACCCGGACAGTCTGGTATTATTGCCTCCTATCCGGTAAATTCAGAGAATACCAGAATTTTTCCCTGGCCAGGAGGCGAAAATGCCGGGTACCTGGCAACCCTACAAACACTCAGTACCTGGCCTCCTCTTCCCCCCCCCCCCCCCAACCTCCTCCAGCCCTCATGCTTACCTGGTTTTGCAAGGCTGCCAGAACAAAATGCTGCCGGCCAAAAGACCAATGCTTCCCCTGGGTCTTAGTGCTCAACCATTCCCCTGTTCCTATCCCTGCACTCACTCTTAAAGGGGACATGCTGTTTTATTTTAATTTTTTTTGGGGGGGGGGCTAAGTAGTCCTTGGAGTCCCTTTTTTTTTCGTCTACAACTTTGGTCTTCTCTTCCCCCCCCCCCCCCTTTTTTCCTCTTCAACAGAATTTTTCCCGGTGGTTTTTTTGGGGGAGGGGGAGAGAAAGGGAGATGTTGGGTATTTTTGTTTCAACCATCTGGCAACCCTACAGGCTATATATGCACTTTTGATTAGAAGTGAATGAATAATTTATGTCAAATCATTTATTTGGAAAGATTTATTTTTCCTGTTCACAATTTTCTTAAATGTATCCCTTCAAAATTATTCATTGTATAATTATTAGTCAATAGCTTGTTTTGGAAGCAGAGATTTGATACAAAAGAGGTAGTCATTGGATAATCTTTTAATATTCATGAGCTGTTAGATGACTTTGAATAGATTCATTGGTCACATGCTGGTATTCTGTTGCTTGATTGGATGAGCTGGCTTTCCAGAGTATAGTATAAATGTGAATTTTGAATTAAAAAATATTTTAATATTTCACAATAGTCATAAAACTTACTGTTTCTACAAACCTTCCTGCTAATAATTCACTTGACATGAATAGTATTTCAAATGAATACTAATGGCACAAACAGCACTGAAGCAAACATGCTTGAAAAAATTCTGTCTGAATACTGAAGTTTTGATACAATTACAAATCAACAAAAAACTTCCTATATATATTTAATATATCGTTACAATTATATATAATTGTATATAATTAGCATTTTCAAAACACTGTCCTAGTCAGTTAGTCTTTGCAAGACCCCAATCAGGCATATGCATTAATATCCACAATTCACAAATGCGCAGAGAACTTAAAGAATGTGATGATAGTGTAATTTTGGACTCAAAATATAGAATCTGTTTCCTACATGGAAGCTGCCTGACAAGGGAAATGGATGTAGAGTTTGGGCACATGTGTCTAGTAATAAAAATAATGGGAACTGTAAACATTTAATGAAATACTGTGACTATGTTCTTTCTCTCCTAGATGATAGAAAAACACGTGATAACAGATTCATAGCCTTCTTAAATACAAGTGTTGCTTCCAGCACATTATCTGAGTGTGCAGTGAAAATCAAGGCCATTTAGTCAAGAACAGTGGGGTGCGGGGAGAGGGTGGAAATTAAGAAGGCGCCATTCTATGACAATGTCCAACGCTTCTCATTTCATGGTGATTCTTACAATAGAAAAGTGCAATAAGTAGTGTTTCTGAATATTTAGTCAATAGAAAAAATAATTGAATATGCAATTTTCATATTGCTACTTCACAATTAAGGAAGTGTTAGTTTTGCAACTGCATATGCCCCTTGTACCTCAAGTGCTTACACTCAGTGCAAACTACTGAAAGCATAATTTAATTAACATTTTATGATAGTCTTTCATGCCCTTCTGAACTCTGCAGCCCTCCTTTTCCTTTCCTAGACTCCTCAACTTGGCCGTAAGCTTCATTTTTCTGTGGTGTTACATCTGTAGGCCTATTCCTAGCAAGTCCTTCATATGCTTGAGGTTTTTGTCTTGCCAATAAACTCTCTGAAATTATTCTCATCACAAGAAGCCCTCCAGATGAAACATGCTATTTCTTTAGTTTACAAATATTTGCCCTGCAAAAAGATAATAAAATAAATTGAGCACCGTGTACTTTATATTCTGTGTGGCAATTGAAATCAATATATTTGAAAATGTAGAAAACATCCAAAATGGTTAAAGAAATTGCAATTTATTTAACAGTGAGATTTTAAAACTGTGATTAATCACAATTGATTTTAAATTATTGGACAGCCCTAGTTCAGACTTTCATGATCCCACATTAATGCTTTCTAACAGAGTATACAATGGATTTTGATTTTCCTTGACTGAATTGAGGAAATCAGCAGTTCCTCTTGCACTATGAGCCAATCCAAAACTCACTGAATCTAAGCAGGGCCTTTCTATTTACTTCATGGTTAATGGATCAGTTCTCCTATGACAAGTATGTTTTAGGACCTACAATAGACACTGAACACTTCTATCAAACTAACAACAATCTTAGGCATAGCCTTCCTCAACTACATCACATGGTATCTATGAAGTATACCCTGGTGGAGCTGTGCATCCAAGATTAGCTTTACTATTTAATAATGACCTACATGCCATTTAAATCATTAGGAGTTTTGCCTTGGATTTCAATTTGAGAAGATCAAGCTCGATGTTTCGACTGTGAACCAAACACATTTTAGGCTCCCTCCCCCCCCACCCTCATTCCCTCCCCCCAATCCCCCTCCGTGGGTTTTGAAATAAAGACCACCTCCTTGCCCTGAAGACGAGAGAAGGGGACTCATGTTTTCATGGTTACACTTCAGACAATTTTGCTATAAGTAAAAGACATTTTTGCTACAGTTAACTCTGTTTGTCAGACTTGTGACTTCTACCCCTTCTGGCAAAATGGATAGTTACACAAGTGGAAATAATGTCAAATTCTTGACACTTAAGGAAATTTGGAAACATTTCTCTCTGCTAATCCTTTGCAAAATGTTCCTGGCAAAACTGCACAAAATCAAAGAACAGACACTTTTTAGCATCTTTAGACCCATGATGGAATTACTGACAAGCATCAGTGCTTTAGCATCCTCTCCTGGCATTAAACTGGGACAAGTGTCTAGGAACTTAAGTGCCAATTTCTCATTGAAAAACCTGGTGTTGAGGCATATCTTTAAGACCAATTATTGTTTTATTTTTTGTTCATTTGCAATATGTCTTATTTTTATAGTAATTCAACAAAACTATGTTATTTCTGAGTTTTCTTGTCCATGCATATTAAGTTTCCTTCTTTTCTTCTCCTCCTTTCCTTGTCTCCCTTGAAACTAATATACTTCCTTATCAAAAATAGATAAGCTCACTCTGAGAGAGGGGGTGTGATGGCCTGCGGTCAGTTGATGTGTGCTAAGTAGAGTCATTGCTTTTTTGTACTGCCATCCTATGTACAGCATGGCTATGTCTACACTGCACCTATTTGGCACAAGAAATATGAAAATGAGGCGAAACATGGAATATTGCCATGCCTCATTTGCATTATTAATTAGGCTCCATTTTTGCGCAAACCCCCTCTCTTGCACACGAGCTGTTCTTCTGCATTTTTTTCAGGAAGAACAGCTCTTGCGTAAGAGGGGTTTTGTGTGCAAAAATGGAGCATCATTAATTATGCAAATGAGGTGTGGTGATATTCCACACTTCACCTCATTTGCATACTTCTTGCAGGTTAAGGTTTTAGTTATGACCTATAAAGCCTTAAATGAGTTGGGTCCGGAGTATCTGACGGACCATCTTCTCCCATATGAACCTACCCGGGGATTGAGGTCAGCTGGGGTGGCTTTGCTTCACGTTTCCCCCACTTGTGGAGATAAGATTAACATCTATGCGGAACAAGGCTGTGACGGATTTTTTGGGTGCGAGCCCCTCGCACCCCCTCCCCCAGCCGATCATGGCCCCAGTCCGGGGAGGGGGCGGGGCCCAGCGAACCCACCGTCTGGATTGGGCTCTTCGGCCGTCCCACCCGGGGTCTTAGTAGTGTCTGTTTGCGGGGGCGATCACCCCTCAGCCTCCAAGGGACTGAGGGGGCTCGGTGGCCCCTTCGTCAGCCTTTCCTTCTCCTCGATTTGGCGGGGTAGAAGAGGGTTGTGGCAGGGGAGAGGGAGGTGAGTGGGGGACCCGGGCCCTCCCTCACCTCCGGGTCCCAGCCCGAGGCCCTAAGCGGAGGTCGGCGACCTGTTGTCGCCCTCCACGGCGGACGGGGCTGCGGCCCTCAACTCGTCCGCCCACGGGCGCCAAAAGCGTCCCGCCTCGGGCTCCTTCCACTCCCCGCTGTTATAGTCGCCGTGGGATGACATCGGGGCGGTAAGCTCCGCCTCCCCCTCGGCCCCCCCCCTTTGCAGCTGTCCCGGCGTGCTCCTGGGTGCTCTGCTGGAGCGTCAGTCGGGGCGGCGGGGGCGGCCGCTTCCTGGCCGTTCGTGCTCGTCCCCGCCTACCGCTCCCCGCTCCTGTCGGTGCTGCGGGGCGCCCGGACCTCAGCGCCGCCGCCTCGGTGCGTTCAGCGGCCGCGGCGGCTGCTTTTCCCGCCGTGGGAGGGGGGTCCCCCCACAGGTTCAAGTGTGGACCCCGCCGGGTCCGTCACAAAGGCATTCTCAGCTTTTGCTCCCAGGCTGTGGAATTCTATTCCTCGGGATATTCGCATGGCACCAATGCTAGCGTTGTTTTGGCATCAGGGTAAAGCCGCGCTTTTTACTCATGCTTTTATTAATGTTTGAGTCTGTATGTGTTCCTCCTCTCTATGGCTACATCTACACTGGCATGATTTTCCGAAAATGCTTTTAACGGAAAAGTTTTCCATTAAAAGCATTTTCAGAAAAGCACGTCTAGATTGGCAGGATGCATTTCCGCAAAAGCACTTTTTGCGGAAAAGCGTCCATGACCAATCTAGACGCGCTTTTCCGCAAAAAAGCCCCGATCGCGAAAATCGCGATCGGGGCTTTTTTGAGGAAAACAGTACTGTGCTCTACACTGGCCCTTTTGCGCAAAAGTCTTTCGGAAAAAGACTTTTGCCCGAACGGGAGCAGCATAGTATTTCCGGAACAGCACTGACGATCTTACATGAGATCGTCAGTGTTTTTCCGGAAATTCAAGCGGCCAGTGTAGACAGCTGGCAAGTTTTTCCGCATAAGCAGATGATTTTGCGGAAAAACTTGCCAGTCTAGACACAGCCTATATGTTTTTAGCTGGTTATGTCCCTCTGGGGTCTCATTTTTTAAATGTTTATATATATTTGTATTTTTGTTTGTTTGTTCTTGTAAGCTGCCTTGAATATTTTAAATAGAAAGGCGGGGTAAAAATATTTAAATAAATAAAATAAAATAGTGATATTGCCAGGCTGTAGCCAGACAGGAACCCCCCCTCTAACATCCATCTTTGCTTGCCTGGAGCATACAGGGCACACAGAGCAGTAAAAGCCTGGAACAGAAGGCCCGGATATGCAGGCTGCTGTGACCCTGAATGGCTGTAAACAGAGATACGCCAATTGCTGACCAAGAGGTTGCCAAGGAGTGCCCTTGACCGAAACCCATATTGATACAAACACACAGCTGTCCGCGGGGGGAGGAATCTCTCGCCCAGTAAAAAAATGTCCGGTACTCACAATTTAGTTATCTCTCTTGCAAGTGTAAAGTAAGTTGAAACTTGCTTGTAAGAACTGGTGCCACAAAAATGAACCAACACAATTTGGCATCTTAGATAAGAAAGAGGATACAGGCCCCTATGGGTATAAAGATGGGTCCAGCAGCACATTTACTCTGAGAGTCAATCTACCATCTATCTGCTGGTCGGGTTAGGTGATTGACCTCCCAAGGTGCCACGGGGATGCCCACCTCATATTCGTCTTTCCTAGGAATTGAGGGACCGTCCCTGGCTTGACCCGCAGGAGTCGAGAGGCACAGAAGGGGGTAAAAATTGTACCTGGATGTGGTCCTTTGTCTTAAGTGTATACATAGACTTAGAGCTCTTTAAAGATTAAGCTGTCACTTGGTACCATTATTTCTATTTTCTATCTTTATTTTCTTTATAACCATTTTTAAGATCTATATTTGCTAGCAGTTAAGAAATAGAGCAATAGCCATTGTAACCATATGATTTATAAGCTTCTTTAATAAACCTGTAACTGTTTAAGCTTTAACCTGACTCCTTCAGTTGCTGTAACAGAACCAAGCACAATTTAAAAGAACTTCAGCCCATCATAAGGGACAGGTATAGGGAGAGCTTGGGCGTTTTGGATCATGTCACTTCCAGAGGACAGATCCGTTGGGGCATCTCTCAGTCTTCCCTAGACTGCCCTCTGCGAAGGGATCCTGTATCCTAGCAGTTGAAATCTGAGATGTAATAAGCTCTTCCTATAAACTCTGGGGCATCTGTCAGCCCGGTCCTAGCGGTAATGACACAGACGTTAAACCGTTTCTCGGGGCGCCCGTCAGCCTTCTAGGCTGCCCGCTGCGACGGGACCTTGTGTCTCAGCAGTTAAAGACTTGGGTGTGACACACACATACACACACACACACACACACTGCCCTGACCATCTGCTGACACCGGCCTTGAAAACAATGAACACATCATGAAAGGGCAACATGTTACCCTCTTGCGGTCTTCTTTCTGAAGAGTTAAATTTTATATGCAATGGCTAATAGCAGCAGTGGCTTCACTTTTATTACCATTCTCTTGTTACCTGACACTGCTGAGGTGGAACTGACAATGGACCACAAATGCAGATTGCATTTCTGGCAGCCTGAAAGTCATTAAATGCAAGTATTTTATTTTACATAGGGAGAAATGCAGGGGGGTGACCTTTCTGCTCTTATCTGTGATTCACCAATTGGGATTTTCCCTTTGACCTAATTCTTATCCAACTAGTCACAGGGATGCTAGCTTCTCGGATGGCTATTGTTTCACTGACATTCAGTAAGCATACTGGAAAAATAAAACCTCTGTATTGTGTTTTGCCTAATTAAAGATTAACAGCACAGTAGGATCATGGATAATATTTACAACAAATTCTGATAAGGTTCAATTTTAGGCCCTACTTTTTAAAAGAGATTAAATATTATCTCAACATGTATTTGATCATGAAATGTTATGCCCAAAATATGCATTGCCAAAAATCCATTGAAGGTGCCTGGCTCCCATTGGAAATTTAATGGGATTTAGGCACATTATTCTATAGAAAATCACAACCTATGTGGTTCTAAATCTCTAGTTTGTGCTGGTAATTAGGTAGTTGCAGGTACTCTGATTTGCACCTGCAAGTTGCACCTGTAGTTGATTTTTGCAGCTGCATATCTTGGAGGCAATTACATCAGGAAACAGGGAATCTTCATGTTTTGATAATATTGTCCTATCCATAGTATCTTACTAGTGTGCTCTTATTTGCACCTCCAATGCACGTGTGCAGATACAAAAAACACCAGTGCGAACTCTGCCCATAAACTGAGAGAAATTTTCCTCCCTTTGAAAATGAAGCCAGTAAGTGACATTCTGTAGTTCAGACAGGCTGTGCCTGGAATGAAGGCAGCATATGTCTAGTTCAGCCTTTTAAAATATCTGAATGTGACTACAACTATAACTGATTTGCTTGCATACATTAACTATTTGCATGTAAATTTACTTTGAAAATCTTTCCCAAGATCTTTTGATTCTTGACTTGTGCTTATTTTAACCACAAGAATTTCCTTCCTGCCTGTGCATAATACCATTCTGTATAAAATGGTCTTATGTCTTTCATCCATCTGTGTGTATTTAAATATAATGATGCCTGATGAATTATTTTATGGGAATGATTATAAGTGTCTGTTTCATGGGGGAGGGGCCTGAAATTCCACTCTTTTATTCTGACTCTTGAGAGTCACTTTCTCCCCCACCCACCAGAATTCACAAACCAGCTGTCACAGCACAATAGTTTATTTAACCCCCGCTAGTAAGATTGAGACCTATAACCAATGAATGAGAACATATTATTTTAGGAAGTTGTTTGCCTGCAGCTTTTGTTGTGTTTTGATACCTGGATACTTTTTAAAGCACTAGGGGGATTTTTCAACACCTAGTATAGCATGCAAATTCCCATTGCCTATTTCAGGATGCATGTGGGATTTTTGGATGGAGTTGCTGCAGACATGGAAAGCATGTATGTGCTAAAAGATAGACACCACGAATTGGCTAAGATTTATACAGGGGTGTGGGCATACACACCCACAGTACATTTTAAGAATTAGCTAGACCTACTAAGTGTGTGCAAACTAGTCCTGGGTCAAGTACAGGTAAGCCAGGAGGTACAAGTAGAAGTGGCCTCATGTCAGTCTTTTGTCAGTAGCAGCATAGGCAGTGGGTGACCCCATGGCTTGGAGAGGCAAGCCTCCCCCCCACTCCCTCCAATGCTGCCTACCAGAACCAAGGCCTCCTCCCCTCACTGTGGCCACTGATGGTCCCTGCCCAGCATCCCCCCTCCATAATGTGGCTACTAACACTTGGCCCCTCCCTGTCCCAGGTATCACCCCTGGCCAGAGAGCCAGCAGGTGGCACGGCTGCAGCCTGTCCCATCTCTGAAGGTCTGGAGAACTGCCCAGCAGGCATGTGACAGCCTGCCTGCCCCAGCCGCTGGCATCACAACAGCAGGCTGGTGGAGGAGTTTGGGGGATGCTTGTGGCACATGGGTGGTGACAGGTCAGGCAATTGGCAAGGCATTGCTTTCCTGGCAGCAGGAATGCCCACAATCACTGAAAGAAGCAGTAGATAGGGCAGGGAAGACCCCCACACACACATCTGAGATGAGGAAGACACAAAGACAAACTACACAGCATTAGGTTTGGGTTTTTTTTTTAGTGCAGGGCATAGCAAAAACATAGAAGCTTTTGGAGGCAGAGAAAGGATGAGGCTGAGTTTGTGGAATTCAGGGTTCAGAAAGAGTCAGAGGGGAGGGAGAGCCAAGGAAACAAACACTAAATAA
Source organism: Pelodiscus sinensis (assembly GCF_052426305.1). Lineage (NCBI taxonomy): Eukaryota > Metazoa > Chordata > Testudines > Trionychidae > Pelodiscus > Pelodiscus sinensis. Next base: position 97,771,855 of record NC_143055.1, read on the forward strand.
GGGTGACCCTGGAATTATGCCCTGACAAGTGCCTGGAATAGTCCCTCTGGCTTCTACTTATCCTATTCATGAGGTCATTCCAGAGCTCCACAGGAGATAGTCATCAGCCAGTCCTCTGCAGCCAAGATTATTAAGGGCCTTCTTGCACAAGTCAGCAAGATCTGCAACCGTATAACTTTCTGCGTGGACAGAAGCACAGCAGCAAACTCCATAGGAGTTTTATAGAACAACACTATTACCATATGTCCTAACATCAAGGGAGCATAAGAAACCAAAAGTAAACTTACCCCATGAACATGCTGCCTGCCCACTATTTCATAAAGATCTGCTGTGTTGTGGGGAGCCAAAATGTGTGAATCAGTTGTGATTCCTTCATCAGAAGACACTCAGGAGTATGCAGGCTGCCTGCCAGACTGCTAAAAGTTCTTTATCATACATGTAGTTATATAATGATCAAAAGTCTTTTCTGGACTATTTTACTAGGTGCTTCCATCCCCAGAACAAAGCTACAAATGGCTTCTTCTTCATCTTGTTCCCATTGTGCCTCTGGCATTTAGGGCTGTGATGAAACTCCTCCACTCCTGTCTATTTCTAGCAAGTCTTTTAATGGTTCCACAACTGTGCCCTAGGTTTTTCAGCTTTGATTCCACTGATCTTCACTCTTTTGGGGCAGCCTGACTTTTGCTTGTGTTCAGGTGTTTATCTTATTGCTACTCTGGTGTTGGAATCCGTTTCCATCCAAAGCACATGGCCAATTCATCCCCAAAGCCTCTTGCCAATGATGGTGCTCATATCTTCTTGACTGCAATGTGTGGACAGATCTTGGTTTGGGCCTTAAAAACTATTAAATCTTTTACTGTTTTGAGACCCTTTGGTGTCTTTCAGATGTGATATCAGGTGTCTTGCTGGGAAACTGTTACCAGTGCATAACATTGAAAAGGTCAATAAAATATTCTTGGCATTTTGTGTTCTCTTATTTCCAGGGAATATAAAGCACATTTGGAAGGTGGGGTTGATGAGAGTGGGTTCAACTCAGCCAGCAAACAGGAGACTGAGCTGTGATGGAGCAAATGCAGGTCACAGTGAGAGAGGGCTGGATCCTCCTAGGGTGAGAGAGAGACTCAATGAAGATGACTTAAGAGATGAGTGTTTAAAGAAATATTGTTACTGGAATAAGCATCATAAAACTTTCTGAAGTAAAACAATTGCTTAAACATAAGAATAAAGAGGAATGTGACTTGCTTCTGAAGATGTACACAGAAGTTATGAAAGAAATCATGCCATGGTGAAAACAGTTTTTTTTTTTCCTTGGGAAGCTCTTAGGCTAGTAGAAAATATGTCCCCAGCTGTAATGTGAATTCGTGTCTCTTGGAGTCCCAGGAAGACTCCTGGCCATTCACATGACTGATGATGCAGACTGTGCATTTGGTAAGGAGGATGGGCCATTCCCACAAATCCAAAAGGGGATGTCTCCCTTGGCAACATGGCATACTTAAATATTTGTATTTATGTCTTTTAAAAAAGACCTAATTTCTTGCATGGAGAGTGCTTTTCAAATCTAGTGAAGAATACCAACCACACCATTTGATCTTTGTCTATTTTATTATAGTTTGTTAAAACTTTATTTTTACCTATTCCTACTAAGCCACAGATTTCTTTTGTAAATTTAACACTTTTTTCTTGCTGATAGAAGATCAGCACTAGACCATGATTCTTAAATGTATTCACTATTTAAAATTGTCAGATGATATGTTGTGCCATTTTCTGTAGACAGATGGCAAATATGTTGTGTGTATTCCTTTCAGTATCCAATTTTAATAGCTCAATATTTTGAGTGTATTGTTTCTTTTCCATGGTGGACATTTCAAGATGGCCATGCAATGCTTCTGGCAGAAATCTCCATCAAATTCAAAATCTTTCTAAGTAGTAGATTTTTATTTTTCGCAAATAGTCTTATAAATAAAAATTCACTCACATTAATGAACAAATCAAGGAGCCACACATACCAATAAAACAAATTCAGTTAGATTTTTACCAAAATCTGACTTTTTTGCAATATATGTCCCTCTCAGTTAAATGTGATGCTGATTAGTAGAATTCAATTAATTTAAAATGTGTATACTTCAGCTAAGGAGCTCCTGATCATGTGCTAATTGCACTTTTAAAAGTATTGATGATGAACTTTTGGACTTAACTTTATGACTTGCAGAAGATGAATTATAACTGTTTACCTCCTCACTTGTTTGTAACTGCAGCTTAAAAGGAGAACTGGTTCCATCACTGGTATTGGCACCAGTTTATATACTATAGATAATCTCCACCAGCTGCAAATGCAGCTATCTGATATCTTGTATGACTGTATCTATTTGTCTTCTCATTTGAGTGATTTCCTGAGGTGGTAATGTTTCTAGGGAATTTTCTTTAAAAAAGTATTTTTTCTCCTCTTTGTGTGTCTACCAGTAGTTGCTTACGTCTCTTTTAGTTGCTATATTTGGGAGGAGAGGGGTTTGTATAATCCTCCCACTCATCCACTTCTGCGATTTGATGAGAGTCATTTTCAGACTGAAGCTTTCCAAATGCTATACTTTCATAGTTAGAAGTTAATCTCTGAGTTTGTTTTGCTGTTTAGCCCCTGAAGTGTGAAATATACCATCTTCCTTGGCCTGTCAGTAGAATCACCACTGGAGTGATTAAAATTGGGAGGTGGAATCTCTGTGTCTTGTACTGGTCTGAACCAATTTGATTCCTTTGCTGAGTTATGTATATAGTGGCTGCAAGGGGCAAGTGGGTTTTCTGCTAGCACACTCTGCTGACAAGCCAAATACTCGCAGACCCACCCCTGTGGTACCTTAAGAGGGAGTGGGGAGTTAACGCAGTGAAAAATTCCATGTCCCTCTCCAACCCTTTTGTTGTACCTCCACTGAATAGCGAAAAGGAGGGGGCTGCCTAGACTTGAGGTGGTTATCTGTCTAGGTAGTAAGCCATGAAACAGACAAGATAAATTGATACATCATTTTGGTCCTACCCAGTCTTGGTATTAGAAAAAGGAGAGAATGATGATTGATATAATTTAAAACCTTTTGGTTTTAGTTAGTGGGGTTATTTAGCTCTTCCTTTCTTCACAAACTGGTGGTAGCTTTAGTTCACAGAGTCATTCATCATAGGCTTTGTATCTGAAAACCTGAACGTTTAATAGTTGGCTCTTACAGTGGCTAGGGATTTGTTCCAAGTGTAAGCTCAGGGACTTATTCCAAAGGATAAGCTCTTATTTTAAATGGTGATATTGGGAAGCTATAATTAGAAAAGCTGGTTCAGAGCTTATTTTTTTTTTATTTTTTATTTTTTTTAAATACACCAAAATGTTTTTCTGTAAGGTTGTTATTCTAAAATAAGGTTAATGGAGAGTGATGTCCAGGGCTCATCCAGGAAATGAGGGTGCTCATGTGTTTCATGTATCCAAGCAAGTTGAAGAGTTACCTTTCCATGTCACACAAAGTCAGAAAATTGGCCAAAGCTTCAGGCTGGTTCTTATTTTATTAAATCCATTTCAGCCATCGTCCCTAGAGATCAAGGAGATTTTTCAATCCTCCTCTGAAATATCCATTATTGGCCACTGTGGAAACAAGCTGCTAGGCCAGATGATCCACTGATTTGTTCTGGGATGGAATTCTTACATCTGGTACAAACATTACAACATTTTTCACTATTTCCCTCTAGCTAATTACGTGGTTTGCAAGTGACAGTATTCAAAATGCCTAACCACTGCCATCATGTCATCCCCAAATCATAATTGTATAGTAATTTTATAGAAGAGTCTGTGTCCTCTTGATTCTCCTACCCATAATCTATTCTATGCAGTGCTAGGTTTTGAATTCTAGAGTGACACATGCTGTGCTGAGAGAGTCTGGACAATTTCCACTTGAAATCCCCTAGAAAGACATTGTAACAGCTAGACAGCATGTATGCTTGGCATCATCAGAACAGAGTAACAGCAAATAGGGATTCAGGCTAAGTCTAGACTACAGGCTTCTTTCAGAAGAACCTTTTTTTTGTGGGGGAAGAGATCTTTTGAAAAACTTCTTCCAAAAGATAGGGTCCAAAAGAGAACGTCCACACACAAGTGCATCGAAAAAGCGATCTGCTTTTTTGAAAGATAGTGTCCACGCTGCATAGATGCTGTCTCGCATTTCAGCTGTCATTACTATGGATGGTGTGGCCACCAGGACGCCTGCGCTTTTTCTTCTTTCCTCTTCTTTCGAAAGAACTCCCTCTTCCCTGTCGACACATGCCTTTTTCTGAAAGAGCTTTTTTGGAAAAAGGCTTCTTCCTCATAGAAAGAGAATTACCGATACTGGGAAAAACCCTCTGTTCTTTCGATTTACTTTCGGAAGAACACAATTGTTGTGTGGATGTAACTCGGGCTTTGTTGGAAAAACAGCTGTTTTTCCGACAAAACTCTGTAGTGTAGACATACTCTCTGTGTCAGAATGTGTTGGTGACCTTAGAGCAACAACTAAATGAATGGGCAGCCATAGTAAATGGTAAGCCACTGTTTTTTAAAACCAGAACCGAGTAAATACTTCAAAATAAAGAGTTGGGATGAACTTAACTTCCATTTCTTCTTGCCGAAAACGCCAGTAAAAAAGCAACTTCCTTGAGTTTGTTTATGAAGGATAAAATTCTGTCCTGTGCAGAGAGCTAACACAAAACCTATGCACCACTTATGTTTTATTTACACTTTCAAAAGAGGGCTTACATGGTGCATTGGCCACCTTTGAAATTGTTAAATGATTTCTATTAATGTTTTTAACTGTGGATTAAATGTTGGTATATGTGAATTTGGGTAATCCTAGCAGCCAGCATGGACTCAAACCATCTTGTTTTCCTTCTTTGATGGGATAACTGATTTGGCACTTAGGGATATGGGATGAACATAATATACCTGAACTTCAGGAAGGCTTTTCACACAGTTCCACATTACGTTCTGACAAGTGAGCTGGAGAAATGCAGGCTTGACAAAACTACCATTAAGCAGACACATAATTCATTAAATAACTACAAACAAAGTGTAACTATTAATGGAATGATGTCAGATTGGAAGGAGAGCCAAGTGGGGTCCCACAGGGATCTCTTCTGGATCTGGTATTCTTTGATGTCTTTATAAATGAAATGAAGTTAGGGACAGATAGCATATTGATCAAGTTTACAGATGAGACAAAGTGTTGCCAGTACTTTGAAGGCTAGAACTAAAATTCAGAGGGATCTTGATAAATTGGAGAGCTGGGTAATAGACAACAAATAAAATACAAAGACAAATGTAAGGTACTACACTTCGGGGGAGGGGGAGAGAGATAAGCACCATCTACACCATCTCTGACAGGTATTTATCTAACCTGCTCTTTAAAATCTCCAATGATGGAGATTCTACAATATCTTCAGGCAATTTATTCCAGTGTTTAATCACCTTCACGGTTAGGAAGTTATTCCTAATGTCCTAAACTTCCTTTGCTGCAATGTAAGCCCATTGTTCTTGTCCTATCAGAGGTTAAGGAGAATATTTTTTCTCCCTCCTCCTTGTAACAACCTTTTAGGTACTTGAAAGCTGTTAACATATCGCCTCTCAGGTTCCTCTTTTCCAGACTAATCAAACCCAATTCTTTCAATCTTTGCTCAGAGGTCATGTTTTCTAGACCTTTAATTATTTTTGTTGCTTCTCCATTTTATCCACTTTTTTCTGAAATATGCCCACAACTGGGCACAGTGGTCTAGTTTAGTGTTTCTCAACCAGTGGTACAAGTACCCTTACAGGAACTTGAGAGAGGTCTGAGAGGCATGTCAACACAGCTGAAATTTGGAGAAAACTGAATTTTTGTTTAAAGTTTTATAGCGCTTTATTGTTTATGTACTTTTTACATCCAAAAATTTCGTCACCCACCCAGCTACGATTAAATTGTTTAAACAAATATGTTGCAATGGTAGAAAAAAATTGTGTGTCTGAAAACTGTAGGTACTGGGGGGTACTTTTTTTTAAAAGGGGTACTTCATAAAAAAAGGTTGAGAAACATTGGTCTACTTGAGGTTTAATCTGGGTGGAGTAGTGCTGAAGAATTTTTTCTAGTGTCTTACTTATAACACTCCTGCTAATGCATCCCAGAATGATGTTTGCTTTGTTTGTAAATGTTACATTGTTGACATACTTAGTTTGTGTTCCACTATGACCCTAAATCCTTTTCCACAGTATTCCTTCCTAGAGCATCATTTCCCATTTTGCATTTTCCCAGCATGCAACTGATTGTTACTTCTTAAGAAGAGTGTTTTGCATTTGTTCCTATTGAATTTCATCCTATTTACCTCAGACCATTTCTCCAGTTTGTCCAGATCATTTTGGATTATGACCCTATCCTCCAAAGCAGTTGCAACCCTTCCCATCTTTGTATTGCCCTCCAACTTTGTGTATTCTCTATCTAAATTATTAATGAAGATACTGAACAGAATTGCACCCAGAACTGATCCTTGTGGAATCCCACTCAATATGCCCTTCCAGCACGACTGTGAATCATTGATAACTATTCTCCAGGAACAATTATCCAACCAGTTATACAGCCGCTTTACACTAGATCCATCTAGGTTGTATTTCCCTAGTTTATTAATTAGAAGGTCATGTGAAACTGTATCAAATGCCTTGCTAAAGTCTAGATACCATATCTACTATTACTCCCCCGCCTCCCCCCCACTATCCACAAGGTTTGTTACACTGTCCAAGAAAACTATCAGGTTGATTTGACATGGTTTGGTCCTGATGAATCTATCCTATTACTTATCACCTTATTGTCTTTTAGATGTTTGCAAATGGCTTTCTTAATTATTTGCTCCATTATTTTTCCTGGTACAGAAACATGATGATGTTGCAAAAAAATGCAATTTTATTTTGCTTTCATCGAGCAACAAAGTCATGAGAGGTGATGAAACTGCTCAACTAAGCACTAGGTAGGCCTCAGTTGGAGTACTGTATTCAATTTTCCTCATGGACATACAGAAAGGATGTAGAGAAGGCAAGGAATAAAGATCAAAGGGATGGAATGCAAGCCATATGAGCAAAGGCAGAAGGAATAGGGTATGTTTAGTTTGGAAGAGAGGAGATTAAGAGGGAATATGATAGTGGTCTTCAGATACTTGAAAAGTTGCCATAAAATGAATGAGAAAAGTTGTTCGCTTTTGCCACAGAGGGTAGGACAAGAGGCAAGGGATTCTAACCGCCGCATAGCAGATTTACAGTAAATCTCCTAACTGTAAGAACAATGGCACAGAGTGCCTTGGAGACTGTAGAATCTTCTTCGCTGTTTGTTTTCAAAGGAAGCTAGATAGCCATCTGTCTTAGCTGGTTGAGCTACAAATCCGGTGTTTTGGCAGGGGGTTAGACTAGGTGACCCTTGTGGTCTCTTCTAAGCTATAATTCTATGCATATCCAATATTCAAGATGCATTGATTAGCAGTTGGTGATCAAACAGTTCACAGGATATTGCTTGTCCAGTTGACTGAGAGAACACTATTTGTATGAATGTTTGTATATATAAATGTAAATAAATTTAAAAGATACTGGCACATGCAGTTGTGATATTCATATTGAGTCTGATCCAAAACCCACTAGTTCAACGCCTGTCTTCTATTAGTTTCAGTGGGCTTTGGATCAGGCCCTAAATATAAATATTCATACCAATGAAACTCAGTACAGCAAATGATCTCAGCAAATAGTCACAGACAGGGCATGAGCACAGCTAAAGGAAAATTCAGGAAGATTCGCCAAAAACATTTATGTATAGTATTTGTGTGCCTCTGATCAGAGCTATTGTTTCACCATCTTGGCCTGAGTTGTTAGCCAATATTTAGAGTATTACAGGTTGTTTCTATTAGAGGAAGATATTTACAAAGGAGTCACTTCTTTCTTTTGGTCTATCCTGTGTATTTATAAAAATATGGATAATGTCCTGTTTCTCCAAACAGTAGGGGAATCAAACAGTAGGAGACAGTTTCTTTGCACATAGTATCAAGCTTTTTTCCAGACAGCTTGCTCAAAATTCTGACAAAGTTCTCCCATAGGTTTCCTGGCTGCCTTTTCTGTGGTATTTCTGCCCCTGGTTTTATACAGATCCTTCAAACATTTTGCATTTATCCAGCCCAGAAAAAGCCCTTCAGATTTCATGGTTAAACAGCTACTCTGGGCTTACTGGCCATTTTTAATTTACCCTGAATGAGAGGTGGCTGCTAGGCCCACCAATTACAACAAGATTTCACCCAAACTCTAGTATATTACTATTAAAAATTTTCAACAATGAAAGGTGGCCCAGCTTGGAGGAGAGAAATTATCTGTTCAGTGTAACAGTATTTTTATTTGAAGTAGTGAATATACTGACATGTCTGCCATTTTCCCACTGACTTCTGTCCTCTCCCTTCCCCCCCCCCCCCCCCCATGCACTGCTACAACCTGCTACAGGTACAAATCTAAATCTATGATAAAGCAGTTTGTTTTCATTTTCAAAAAGTTTGAAGGAAACAATGAATCCAGGTGCAAAGATCATAGTAATCAACTAAACCATGATACAACAGAGCAAAAGAGTGAAAGTAATCTTCTATATTTTAGTCACATTTAATTATTCCCTTGTGAATCTGATGTGAGACTGTATTTAGCACATTTTAAGTCATTTACCATATCTCCTGAATGGTTATTTATTTAATATGTCCCAGCAGTCGTCTTTTCTCCCATAACATATTTTGCCATTACTGTGTGAGTGTTGTGTCTGGTTCTAATTATTTGCTTTCCATGTTACATAAGGGAATGTGAATGTTTTCTTGCTCTTGCCTAATGCTCATGTGCAAATTATGAATGCTGATGCTTCTTATTGAAATCATAAATCTCTATAGACTTTCAAAGGAAGCTCTGGGCCCTGTACTGAGAAATGGGAGGATGTGGGAGTAATAGACTCAGCCCAGAAAGAAACTATTCATAATTGTTAAAGTTACCAGTGCAATAGTTTGTTTCTCTTATCACCAAAAAAGCAAAGTTCTTTTTAGTTATTGCTTTTCAGAAATAACAGACCTTGACAACAGGAAGAGAGAGAAAAAACATTACTGTTTGAGGATTTATTTACACAGAATTTCAAGTCACACAAGTCTGGATGTGAAGCTACTACTCATTGGCCTGCTGCACACTGAGGCCAGGTCTATACTACCATAGAAAGTTGACCTAAGAAGACATGCAACTCCAGCTACAATAATAGTATAGTTGAATTCAATGTATGTTAGGTCAAATTTCCATGGAGTTCCCTTTACAGGAGGTCGACAGGGAAGTTTCTCCCATTGACTTCCCTTTCTCCTCACAACCATGTGGAAAACGGGGTTGATGGGGGAAACTATCAACGGTTGATTTAGTGGGTCCTTCTTAGATCAGCTAAATTGAACTCTGGGTGATTGATCTCCAGGGCATAGATGTCAAGGTGTAAGTGAAGACAAGTCCTAACTGGACATTTAGATCCAGCTACCAAACAGAAGTATGTCAAAGTTCACTACAGAAGTTTAGTGAGTGGTAGCAAGGCCCATAGAGCCAGTGAGTGTGTGGTAGCCTAGTGGGTTGTAAATTCACATCATACCTCATGCTTAGCCTCCATGTAATCGGGCCCTAAGATGGTTTAGAGGTCAAAAAAATCTCTATAACTAACACAATTTAAAAAGCACACAATTTGGGACGTCTATTATTCTACAGAAAACTGAACACATTCTAATTCAGTCAAAGAAAAAAAGAAAGAAAAGTATATGTGTGAAGGGAAAATCCAGTAAAACACTGTGAAATGTTTTTACTGTGCATTCTTATCTTTTTCTCTCCCACCCTAATTTGTCGAGTATAAAGAAGAGAGGAAGCAGGGAAGGACAAAAACATTTTAATTTTTAAATCAATATCTTGATGCAAAATTAAGTTTTTCATATTCTATTGGCTTAAAATATTGGTTCGTTTTATCTTGTTTTATACTGAAAGAGGCAAAGGCTACTTTCATTCACTGAAAGTATTGTCTACAATTTCAGGGATTGCGTGGCATATGCAGGTTACTAAGTGATATTAGTTATGTTCTGATATAGCTGGTCAAGGTTTGATTGGAAGATGTGATTTAATCTAAATCTAAATTTTCCATGGGAGAGTGTCAATTTTGCTTAAATTTGCAGACTTTTTTTCCCTGTTGGAAAATCTGCTATTTAATATAACACACATCAATGCAGTTTAAATAAAAGAGCTTACTTTTATACATGTTGTGATTGTCCAGAATTTACACCTGAGCTGGAAGGATTGTATAATACACTATTGCAAATGAGGCAGAGGCTGAGAGATTATTCTTACATGTGACCCTAAGCAGTATCTTAAGGATCTAGCCCTATATTTTTCAGTTATATCTACCCAAGCATGTTCTTCCACCTTCCTGGAGCCCTGTTGCATTGATGGACAATATGTTAAGCAACAAAGGGAACCTTGAATTGCGTAAGTATTCACACTGTGGTTTATTCTGCCACGATGGTACTATGTAAACAACTCTGTCAACTCTGAGGCAAAGAAGAGCAGCGATAGGCCCAACATTATAAAATTTCCAATCCCATTCACTCAGTATATTTGACATTTGTTCTCACTCAATTAAATATCATTTTCATGTGAGTCACAGAGAGGAGCTAGTAGGTCGGTGGAAGAATGTTCACTGTCGCTGGTAGTGTTCCTAAGGGATTGAAAAAAAAACCCTTCCAGGGGCTAGGATACTGAAGGAACCTCCATGTGTATTTCCATGTTTTCATTCTGCATTTCATTCCACTATGCGTACTTCTGAAATAGAGCTGATTCTGCAACCTTCCAACTGACCATGAAACTCATCTCCTTTTCATGCTGCTTCCATCCTTATAGTAAATTCACTGTGAGTGCTGCCAATTTATCACAATCCAAACAGCTAGTGACTTTCTGATGCAAATGAAAGCCTTGAGTTAATTGATAAGGTTTATGTTGTGTGCTGACCCATTTCACAGCACCTTTTCAAGTTACATTTTGTGACATCAAAAAAGGACATGATAGGATGAAACCAATTAACATGATGAACAATGACACTACATGACAGGAGAAATAAACAAAGACTTCACTGGCCTCATAAGAATTTAGCTGTCTTTCACTGGCATGTCTCTGCACTGACCATAACAATTTCAAATAACAGTAGAAGCTTGTTTTCCAAAAGTCACAGTTAAATATGGCAGGAGTTCCCAACCACCAGTCCGCAGCCCGATGCCGGGTCACAAACCGCTGGCTGCTGGGCTGCGGCAGCCCAGGGGGCTGAGTTTAGAGTATGCTACCCAGGACCTCCCCTCCCACCATGGCTGCTGGGAGAGCCGTGTCCTGCCCCACCTCTCAGCGAAACAGCCCTGGACATGATGCGGAAGAGCAGTTTGCTGCGTGGAGGGAGGGCTGCATGGAGCCCGGCACAGCAGCCTTAGAGCAGCTGTGACCCGGGCAGCAGCACTCAACTGGTGGCTTGGGGACAGCACAGGACTAGGTGAGGGGAGTGGGGCTAGTTCTAGGGGTCAGAGGCTCAAAGGCAGAGGTTGGCACTGGAGGGGCTCTAGGGATGGGACTAATACTGGAAGTCTCTGGGGGTGGGGCTAGTACTGGGGAGCTCTAAGGGGTGGGGGTCTCTAGGAGGCAGTGGGGCTGACACTGGGAGGCACTGGGGCAGGGAACTGACACTGCAGGGCTCTGGGGATGAGGCTAATAGTGGGAGCTGGCAATGGGGAGTAGTTCTGGGGGGTTGGGTGCAGTGGGGCTCTGGAAACAGGAGGCTGGCACTGTGGGATCTGGTGGAGGGGCTGTAAGGGGTGGGGGCTGGCACTGGGGAGGCTGGGTGCAGGGACCTCGGTCAGTGGCTGGTGCTGGGGGGTTGTGGAGAGGCAGGGAGCTCCAGGGGCTTGGGATGGCACTGGGAGGGGCTCTGGGGCTGGGGTGTGCCCCAGCCCCCAGAGATTCCCCAAATAGCCGGCTTTAGCTGCGACAGCCACGGGCCACATGCAACTGCTGGAGCTGAAGCCGACTGCTCACGACAGCTCCAGGTCCCAGGGCTTTTGGTGGACTGGTAACATTTTGCCTATGTGTATAATGAATATGCTATTAGGCAAATAAAACATTACCAGTGTGCCAAAAGTTTGTGAATGGGTTTGCCAATTCACAGTGTATAAAGGGTTGGGAACCACTGAAATACAGGATAGAGAGGCTTAAAGAGATTCTAGTGGAATTAAGAGAGGAGCAGTCTTTTTGAAAACGGGTTGTTCTAATAAATTTTTATGTAGACTAGGCCAGATCCAGAACCCACTAAAGTCATTAGAAAGATTCTCATTGATTTCAGTTAGTTGTGGATCAGACCCTGACTGGATCTCATTTTGGAAAGGCTTACTTCATAGACATCCTGTTTTGCAGAAAGATAGATATCCTGGGAGGGAGACAAGAAAGGACATTTGAGAATTTCCTCCAGATCCCATTCCCTGCTTATGTCTAGAACACAAAAGTACAGAGACTCCAGGGAATTTTAAGGGATACCAGTCAGACTCCATTTTTCTTTAGCCACTGCATTCTTCCTTTCTTCTCCTCCTCTCCCCACCCTAAAAAATTCTTTCACAAACTGAGCATACTCAAATTCAATCCCTTTACTGTTAACTAGATTTCAACTAAGCACAGATTTTTTTTTTAATGACCGATTACTGCAGATTGTTACACTAAGAAACGGAGTAGACTGAAACTTCAGTAAGTCTTATAAAAAGCTCTTCCCTTTTTATCACTTATGATCCTTTAAAAAGAAATTTAGTACAAACTATAGAGTCCTAATAAATTATCCTAATATCAGAGGGGGAAAAAACCTCCAGAAGTAAAAGTATTGTAAATATAAAATCATACACAGAGAGACAGCCTCTCTTTATTCAGTTGAGCTCCTAGGAGTCGTCATTTTGTGTTTAATAAAACATTCAACTAATTGGATTCAGTTACATAGATTTTTTTCCCCTCTCTCAGACCTGAACAATAGCCAGTTAAAAAAGGAAGTTATTTCAACACTCTTTATCAGAAAAATCAAACACACTGAAGGCAACTGTGAAATACAATAGAAAAAAAAGAAATTTCTATGACTTATGACACAGATTTCCTTTGATACTTACTCAGTCACCAACCTTTCATTGGTGTTTACAATACAGTGAAGTAGGAAAAGAAAGGCATGTTTGGTGTTAATATAAACATCACCAGTTAAAGACCATTAGGTCTGAACAGACACAGATAGAAAGAAATTCGCATACAGTAAACTGTTTAAGGCAGGGTTGGTGTGCAGGTTGGAAGTTTATATGATTGTCTTGTTAACACTTGGAGTTTAGCAATTTGATTAACTCTCCATGACATTTGTAATGTCTCCTCAGTCTGAGAAATGTTAGACACCTTCTTCACTAATGCAGTATTTAATGCATATGGGTGATGAATGCAGCTGTGGGTAATATTGTGCAGCTGAATCTGTAAACAAATAGATATACTGGCACTGAAAAGTACAGACAACATATTAAACATTTCATTAATAATCTAGTCTCTGAGAAATTAGTGTTTATAGTGTTTGTTTATGTGAATTGTCTATTAAAATCCTAAAGTAGAAATTGTAGGAATAACTAGACCAAGTAAGAATTCTCTCTAAGTAGATTAGTCACTGCCAGTAATAATCACACCTGCCCTTTTGTGCATTTATATTACTGATCTGTTTGGGAGGTGAAACTGAGGAAATTTTACCCTCCAAATCCCTGAAATTATGCACATGCTTAACATTTTGCACTGTGAGTAGCTCCACTGAAGGCAATGGAACTGCACACAATAAAGCATGTGCAAATCTTTGGTTCAGAGTCTAAATTTGTTGATTCCTTAACATGCCTGAATGTATGTGCCCCTACTGCCCACTATATATTTTTCCATGCTGTTTACATTGACATTTTTTAAAGCTATCATAACACATTTTATTAAACTAATCTCACCACTTCATGAACGTTTAGTGGCTTTTCCTTCAGAATTTCACCAATAATGGACTGCAGCCTCAAAATTATCACACTTTCAAAGAGAACCTACTTTGTAAACCTGCAAGTTGTCACAACATCTACAACAAGAAAACTTATTTTAAAAATTAATCTAGAATGTCGTGTGTGTGTGTGAGTGAGTGAGAGAGAGAATGGTTTCATATAGAGGATCCATATAGGCATGCAATGTCAAATGATATCATGCTCCGCTGTTTATCTGTTATGTAGTTTAAATCTTTGACATGTCTTTTTAGTTATTAAGTTTCATAAGAACAGCCATATTGTGTCAGACCAAAGGTCCACCTAGCCCAGTATCCTGTCTTCTAAAAGTGGCCAATGCCAGAGGAAATGAACAGAACAGGTAATCATCAAGTGATCCCACCCCTATTGCCCATTCCCAGCTTCTGGAAAACAGAGGCTAGGGACAACATTTCTACCCATCCTGGCTAATAGCTCCATGAATTTATCTAGCTCTTTTTTTGAACTCCCTGTTAAAGTCTTCACCTTCGCAACATCCTCTGGCAAGGAGTTCCACAGGTTGACTGTGCATTGAATGTAGTAGTACTTCCTTTTGTTTGTTTTAAACCTGCTACCTATTACTTTCATTTGGTGACCCCTAGTTCTTATATTGTGGGAACAAGTAAATAACTTCCTTTTATACTTTCTCCATGCCTGTCATGATTGAATAGACCTCTAGAGTAAAAGAAAGGGCATTGGACAGAGAAACAGTGCTTTTAGGAATAAATGGTATTCTCATGAGCTACCAGGGCCTTAGAAAAATTAAATAAAAAGATGTGACATGAAAATGAAATAGACTCCATCCTTTTAAAGTACTAGCATAAGAACAAATAGTTTTGAAAATACAGAATGGATGACAAGGGAAGTCATTCAGGTACATGCATTTCTGATTAAACAATATCTTTAAGAAATTATGGCAATATTTGACTTTATTACATGGGGAGAATTCAAAAGGTCCTCAAAAAGGTAAAATCTATTTGGATTAGACTTGGATTCCAAGATGGAAAATTTGGATTTGTAATTTGATTTCAGTTGTACCCCATCCGTCCTCCCAAGTTTCAGTTTTCAGTTTGGTCCACTCGAATAAGAGGGTTCAGCTATGTATTTGGAATGCAGATTTGGTATTTGATTCAAACATTTTCTGTAATTTGAGGGTGTAGATGTTCAGATGATGTAAATTCTTAGCTCTGTAAACTTTAACTGAACTATGATCATTTATACCAGCTGAAGACATGTCTTGTGTTCTGGGTATTTTTATCTAACAACTGAAGTGCTCAGTGTATGAAATTTCTCCCAAGTCTGTTGCATGTGCACCTGTTAAACAAGCCCTTCATTTGTAAATGCACTCTAGTGGTGCTGTAGCCCACCCCAGCCAGGAGAGGATTTACAGACAAGCTAGAAGAGACTTGCACAACCCTCGCCAATTAGGCTGGAGAGCAGTCAGCCTGAGCCAATTAGGGCAGGACTGCAAGGGCTAAGAGGACACTCTTGCTTCAGCTGTGGAGAAGGAAGGACCTGGCTGACTAGGAAGCTACAAAGGGTACCTGAGAGAGAGCAGTGCTGGGGAAAGGCAGTCAGAGGCTCAGGCCTGACCCACCTCCTGGGCTGCAGGCCTGATACAGGGGCTTATGGCATATTAGGGCTAGAGAGGCAGCAGGTTCACACCCCCTTGCTAATAAGTGTCTGTTTCAGATTTCAGTCTGCTTCTGGGGCAGGGGCTAGATGTTGACTGTCAGTAGGTCACTGAGGCAAAGTGAGTATTGGGGGGATTAGAGTTTCCTGGGAGAACCCCAGAGTGTGTGAGCACTACTGTGGGGCAGTACTATGAGGAAAGGACATGGGGTCTGAGGTAGTGCATAAGACAGGTAACTGAGGGTGAGATGCTGGCCAACAGGGAACACACTGGAGCTGGAAGAGCTAATTCCTGAGGAGACCAGCATGTGGTGCAATGATGGTGAGTCACAACCCATTACATACACCAAGATGTCTCGGTGTTCTCAGTGTGATGAGATGTGATCTGTGTGACGCTGGATCTCTACAACAATATCCCTTTTAAAAGGGACATTCTGGAAAAAAGAGGAAATGACTTCAAGTGCACTGAGCTTGGGTCAAATGCAACAAGCAAACTAACTCAAGTAAAATTCTGAATGAGTTTAATGGGATTGATGCAATATTGGGATAGCACTGCTGAGATACAGCACTTGTCATTTACAAATGCATTCATTTAATCTAAAAGATGGAGGTCAGAGAATACTTTTCCTCATTACACTTGGTATTTAATTGTTAAAGGATGGGGAACCTTTGGGGCCACATTTCCTTCCCCCGCCCCACCCCCACACTATACATTTAAAGTAGCCTCTTTTAGCTGTTACAGTTTCTAAACTCCTTTCCCATCTCTCTCTCTTGCCCTATAAGACCTACTGACATTCTTCACAATGTTATACTCTTGGCTAATAATTTTTTGAATATATGGCTTAGTGTTCTTTTCATGGAATGGTAGAGAGGATGGCTGATGGAACCATTTGCAGTATGGACTGGAAAAGAGAGGATGTCATTAAATCACCATTTTAAAATAATGGGTTACTGCAAATGGGAAGTCACAAAAAGGAATCCATATTCAAGGGGACTGTATCTGTGAAATGACTACTGTTTCCTACAAGGAGGCTTCAAACTAATGATAAACCATTTATTATGTCTTCCAAAATAACATTCCCTTTGGAACCAAATTTCTGAGAGGCATTACATGTGTTTTACTTTAATAGACATGGATTATATATCCCAAAGACTTCATCTAAATGTCAACACTCATTTAGGGTATACACTGCATTCCTTTCATTTACAAGAAAAGCCTTGCTTATGTGAAATAGCTTGAGAGACTGATGAATGTATATTTGGGTCTAAATTTAGACCTGCACAAAAACCACTGTTGTAGGAGGTGGTAGATAAATAGACTGCGCCCGACAGCCCCAAATATTATATCCCAATTTCACATTAAGCAGAGGGAGTTGGAAATGTCAAATATTACAGTAGATGTAAACTACCCCAGAGCCTTCTCTTTTCTTTTTTAAAAGAATTTGAATACAGTATTTCATTCATAGAAATACAGGATTAACAGCAAATCTTTTAAAAGAACCTATTTAGTGACAGTTTGTGCTCAGAATGGTTATTAGAAAACAAATGTTATCATGAGTTTCAGATGCTATACTGATGGAGCTACATAAGAATCTAGAAGAATTGAATAAAAAAATCTAGCATGTGTTCTTCTAAAAGTTTGTGGCTTGGTTGACAGTATGAATGACCAAATCATCACAGGAAATGGATTATTCAGGGCAGTTGTCCAAGTGCCTATTTCAGTTTTCATGAATTCATGATCAAATCAAACTGCAATCTTGGCTCTTAACTGTGCCTTTCTTTAGTAGTATACCCCATTATCTTGTTCAAAATGATACTTTTTATTACTGTTCATGTGAGGATCCCGAAGCATTTTAAAACCTGTACTAACCTGCTTTGTGCATCTGTTTGTGGGTGTCTATGATTCTTAAGGAGTTATTTTACTACAAATCTGGTAAGTAGATACTACAATTACACTTATATTTGTGTGTGTGTGTGTGTGTGTGTGTGTGTTGATATATTACAGGAGTCTCCTGATTATATGTAAACTCCAGTTCCTGGTCTCATGTGGCTATGTTAGAATCTCAGTAAATATGTTTATAGTGCCTATGATTGTCAAAGAGCTTCAGGGGTAGCCGAGTTAGTCTGTTACAGAGGGGAAAAAATGGTCTGGTAGCACTTCATAGACTGACTAACAAAACATGTAGATGGTATCATGAGCTTTCATGGAAGAAGTGGGCTGTACCTACGAAATCGCATGATACCATCTACATGTTTTATTAGTATATAAAATGCTACCAGACCATTTGTTGTTGTTTTTTTTTATGATTGTCAAGATAGGCTTGGAAAGGGGATCTGAAAATATCCCAAAGATTCAAAAAACAAGATGTACAAGAGTACTCTACGGCAGTGTTTTTGAAAGTGTTCTACGGAATCACTTTGAGAAACACATTAACTGGCCACCCCAGTTGGTTTATTTACCGGTGCTGCGGCCACGGAGCCTTGCAGTTCCCATTGGCTCCGTTTCACTCTTTGCAGCCAAGTGGAGCAGCGGGAAAAGGTGGCCCAGCCCACGCTGCTTCTCGTGGCTCCCCTTGGCTGCAAAGGACGAAACAGAACCGATGTGAGCCACAAGACTCCATGGCTGGGGCGCCGGTAAATAAATTGGGGAGGCCAGTTAATGTTTCTCAAAGTGATTTCACAGAACACTTTCAGAAACACTGCTCTACAGAGTGTTCTTCTCTCTTTCTGTCTCTCTCTCAAATAAAAAAAATGTTTTCCTGCCAGATGACAGAATATCACCAGCATCAACAGGCTCCCTGACCACTTTTGCAGACAGAGGGGGATTAGCGAGCCGCTCGCCACCCCCTAGTTTGGTCTAAAAATCATGAAATTAATGTCATGATTTTGGGTGGCCTGATGTGTGACATTTTGAACACACAGGGTTGGCAATGCTAGTACATACATTGAACACCACATATTACATGCATAGAAGACATTTCTTCAACAATATGGTTAAGTGGCTCTGTTTCAGTTCTGTGCAGAATATTTATGTGACTCAGATGGGACTTGGAAGCACACCGCCTATAACAAGTGCTCAGTATCTTGCAGGATAAGATCCACTGAGCAAGCGTATGCTCAGACAGGGAATCTATACTATTACAAGAGTTGTGGCAGGTGGCACTAAAGGGTAAATTGACACAGCAAAGGAAGGAGATTTTAGTTTCCTTTTGCAACTGAGGAGAATTGGAGGAGGAAAGAAACCAATTTTCTGTCAGAATGTTTTTGATTTGCTAATGTTGTACATGGTATTAGGGGTTAAATCAAATTTAGAGTGGCACAGGCAGTTGGAAACAGGAGATGCTGGCTTGTCAAACTCGCTAATTAAATATTTATATTGGATTAGTTAGAAGCAAAGGTGTACACGGTGGGGGGGTGGAAGGTCTATTCTTGGCACACGGCATGTAGTCTCAGGGGATCTTTGTCATGACCATGAATGTGGAGATTTGAAAGAGTTCTCTTTGGTGTGTGGAAATAGTTTTAATATGCTGCACTATTGTTAAAGCTTTGAAAGGGGGTAGTATTTATCTTAGAGAAATAACATACTGTTAAATGTACTCAGAACCCTAAGTGTTTGGAATTCTTAAAGTTCTTGTTTGAACTAAAGAGAACTGTTGTCTTGTCTTTATGCCGCTTTACCATTGCTTTAGTGTCATTGGGCCTAAGTTTCTTCATATAATTGGTGTTGTATTCTCTATATAGCCAATATCGTCTTCCAGCTTTGGTTACTAAGCAGTCTTTATGTGGGATAAATTTCAATAAGAGCATGCAAGTCAAGAAAAATGAATTCATTAATCACCAACCTATTGCTGCCAATATCCAGCCTTGAGCCAGTTTTGCTTGAAATGTGAGCACCAGAACAAATTTACCCACTTGCTGAAGTATACTTTTCTTTCAAATGTAAATTTTAATGTTTTTTTCCTGACCATTTCATATAAGAGTGGTTATACTGGACCAGACCAATGGTCCAACAAGCTTAGCTTGCCTTCAGGGTATAGCACACTCCCATTAACAGCCTGCTCTACTAATCTGGGGCCACTGGGATGTCTTGCTTTTGAATGTCTTCTGACTCTCATTGGGCATCCAGAAAGAGCAATCATTGTGGTTCAAGAAGTATGATTGGGTTTGCCGAAGTGAAATGGAGCTATCATTCCAACAAGAGTTTCTGGTGATGTCGTTAACCATGACACTCAAGTCGTCAGAATTGGGAATTATTTTAACAAAATGTTGAGTACATGGATGTGAAATAGATTATTTTCATTCTAAAATGACACTTCAGCAGACAATGGTTCCTCTACCCATTGCTAGAAAAGCTCTTTTTTTTTAATGGAAGTACCATGGTTTTCCTTTCACGTGTAATGTAGCAGCTTCAGCAGCTCAGAGCTAATAGATGTGATGTCGCACTTATACGTTAACAGCAGCTGGGTGATGCCACACTTCTGATGCACAGTGATCTGTCTAGTACCTCCATCCATATGCTCCATACCAGCTTAATTATAGAATAACTGGAAAGGACCTCAAGAGGTCATCAAGTGCAGTTCCATGCACTCATGGCAGAACCAAGCACAATATAGATCAGTGGTCAACAGCCAATCAGATCAGGATGTACTTGTAGCTCTTGGAGCCTCTGAGAGGTGATCTTGACTGGTTTGACCAGGATGCTATCAAGCGCTGGCACTTCAGTTACCCCTCCACCCACTGTCATGCTGCTCCTGCCCTCTGCCTTAGAGCTTCCCTCCTGGGAGCCTCCTGCTTGCTGTGCAGGGTGTGGGAGGGAGCAGAGGGGAGGAGCTGATGTCAGGGTGTCCCTCCTTCACCAACTTCTGTACCCTATCACCACACAGAGAAGGGGATAGAGGGAGCTTGGCAGTTCAAATCTGTCTCTCTCTCACTCACTCACACACACACACACACACACACACACACACACACACACACACACACACACACACACACTCCTTCGCTCATCTCCTGACCCAACACATATGTGTGGGGTTGTTGTTACTCCTTTTACTGCTTGCAAAATGGGTTATTTTTGGTTTTTGACTGGTCTGCATTTCATAATTTTCATTTCTCTCTTGCGTGTAAATTTAATTTTTTGAGCAGTGAGTTCTAAAATGCCTAACCTGTCATGGCTGGAGTCATTATCCCCATAGTAATTGCTGCTCCTGGAAGTACCTGGCATATCCTTGCAGCTCCTGAGAGAATCAGAGCAGGGGGTCTCCACATGCCATCCTTGTCTGCAGACATCACTCTCAGAAATGGGGAACTGTGTTCAGTAGAAGCTGTGGGCTCAGTGCCTGTAGATGAGGGGCAGCACATGGCACCATGGAGCCACTGCTGCACGTGCCAGCTGCTTTCAGGAGTGGTGCAGGGCCTGGACAGAAGTGAGCCTGCTTTAACCCCACTGCTCCACCACCTAGAAGCCATCTCAGTTAAACGGTGCCCAATCAGAGCCTGCTTCCTGAACCCATGTCCCTGCCCTGAAACTCTTCCTACATCCAACCTCTTGCTCCAGATGTGAATCCCCCTGAACCAAAACTCCTTCCCAAACCTTGCACCCTGAAACTGCTCCTGGACCCCATCCCCCACACTGGGTTAAGCCTCCAGATACTTTCATACTCCAAACCCCTTGGCTCAAGACCGGAGCCTGCACCCCAACCTCCTACCCCAGCCTAGTACAAGTGAGTGAGGATGGGGGAGGAAGAGGGTTGGAGTGAGCAGAGTGAGGCCTCAGACAGGGTGAAACAGGGTCAGGGCCTCAAAGGAGGAGCGGGAAGAAAGTGGGGCAAGGGTATTTGGGTTTGAGGTAGATCTTACAATTGCACTTAAATTGAAAAAGTGACCTTGTGGTTTAAAAAGGTTGGAGATCACTGATCTAGATCATCCCTCACAGGTGTCTGCCTAACCTCCTCTTAAATATCTCCAATGATGGAGATTCCACAGCCTCCCTAGGCAATTTATTCAAGTATTTAACTATCCTGAGAGGCAGGAAGTTTTTCCTAATGTCCACCCTAAACCTCCCTTGCTGCAATTCAGTCTCTGCTATGTTCACATCTGCAGCCCTAAAGATAGGGACTGTTCTTGGTATAGGTAAGAATAGAAGAATCGGGTTATTTTGGCTCTTAGGGTGGGATTTTCAAAAATGTTTAGTAATGCTACTGCTAATTAATAACCACCAGGGCCGGCCCGAGCCCTTTTGGCTCCCTGGGCCAGGGCATGTGGCACCGCACATGGCGCATGCGCGCCCCCCGGGTATACGGTGCATGGCGCGCAGCTCAGGGCCCGCTCCCGGGGTGCAAGGCACATGTGCTGCCCAGCCCAGCTAGCATGGCTGGCGTGCGCCAGGCCACGCAAGGCCTCGCAGCCGTGGGGGGAAGGGCGCTGCCAGTCGGTGCTGTGGGGCCAACGCTGTGCGCCCCTTACAGTTGCCATCAGGCGCCCCACATCAGTTGGCGCCCTGAGCAGCTGCCCGACTCGCCCATGCCTCCGTCCGGCCCTGATAACCACCTGTCGATTTCAAAGGGAGCAGAGTTAGGCCAAAACTAATCACTTAAAAATCCCATCCTCCATCAAATCTGTTCAAACAAGAGGTGAGAAACCAGTTTAAGATAGAAATTATGATATTTAGGTATTAGGGTAATTCAGGAGTCACATTATTCCAGTGAGAGCTGCCACGAAGACATTTACTCTAGCTCCCGTAAGCCTGAGGCTTCCCCCGATTCCCAGCAAGCTGAGGGGGTTGGTGTGGTGTAGGGATGCAAAATCCTGTTTAATTGGTTAATTGAATAAACATTCAGTTTAACTGGTTAACTGATTAAAGGGGGCACAGGTGGGGGCAGCCCCAGCCGGTGGTGTGCATGGGCTTCCCGTGGACAGAGGCTATTCCAGATGCTGATGCAGCTCCAGCCTGTTGCGTGCCCAGGCCTGCCATGGAGAGGGGCAGCTCCAGACGACCCGAACAGCCCCTGTCCACAGCATCCCTCCCATTGTGGGGCTGAAGCCACCCCCATGCCTGTGGCAGGCAGGGAACTGCTTCAGCCCCCACCAATTAATGGTTACGGGAACTGGTAAGCATCAGCTGTAAAGCGTAATGCTTACCAGTTACCCTTTCACAACTCTGGTGTGGAAAGGAGTAGGGCAATGGCTCTATCTCTTCCTGCTCTCTTGGTACCAGGGAGCATAGACAGTGGGTGGTACCCTTTGGAATCTGGTCCTTCCCTGAAAACCCCAATCGGATCTCCTTTCCTTGCAGGGGCCAACTGCAGTATGTCACAAAGCATGACAAATGCTAATCTGTACAAGTGGATAAGAAAAGTTTGTCCTCTTTAAAAAATAAATCCCCTCCGAAGTGAGGAACTGGCTGGGAATTTGCCTGCGTGTGATATAAACCAAAGGGGAAAATAAAGGTAACTTGCCTCTTTGAAGATGAAATGAACTTTTTTATCCATTAGCATGATATATTACAAGTGACATCCCTTTCTTATATTAGCTTTTGCAAACTATAATTATCTATCTAATCTAACCACCGGGGGAGTGCTTTTGTAATACTTTTGGCTGTAAGGAAACTGAACAGTGCCTACTAATAATAGAAAGTCAAAGTTGCACAGGTTTCGTAGTTTTGAAAAAATGTTTTCCATTTCCACGTGAACTGAAGGATGGGCACTGAAAAGCCATTGTTTAGCTATCAGTGACTCATGTTCTTCTCTCTAGTCTTTGCAAGGTTAGTGCACATAGTCTTACAGTCTCCCAACTGATCAATTTGCCTGCTGTTCCTTTTTCTTTCTTTCTTGGTGAGCCCTTTTTTCTATTCCTGTTGCGAAGAGCACCCACTTAGCCCCACTGTGATTTCTGATGTTTGCCCTGTGATCTGGAGAGAATAATGGGAGGTGTGAAAGGCTTGGAGAAAAGAAATTTGGCTGCAACCTGTAATATAGGAATAGATTAGTTTTTCCCCACTTCCAGGAGAAGAGCTCCTAACAATGAGAGAGGATTTGTCAGCCCCCCTGCCTGAGATCTCAAGGGGCTCTGAATGGTTTGTGGATTTAGTTTATTTTACCCATTAGTTGCCAATGGTAGCTCGTACATAATGGCAGGGACAAAAGAGACATTCTGAGGTTCACAGGCTTATTATCCTGCCCTAAATCTTCTTTCCTTGTCGAATGTTTACAAACACTCCACACTGCCATTGAGACAATGGTTACACTGAATTCAAGGCTTTCTCTTGTGCATGAATGTTAAAAGGGGGAGACATTACCATTTAAAAGCCCATGCTGTCACAGTAGAGATGATGCAGGAAGAAGGAGTGTTAGTTACCAAGTAGCTATTCAGCACCTTTGCATGTAGAAGTCTTAACCCTTTGAACATTTTTTGTGTCTCAAGCCTAGAGGCACAACTTGTCAGTGTTTTCTCTATATGGCGCTTTGTGGGGTATGATGAATATCTATTGATCGCATGATAGATTGGAGGGGATTGAAGGAAACTTATGAATGGCAGTGATAGGCTGAGATTAAAAAAAAAGGGGTTTTAATGGATTTTGTTGACAAATATTTATCACAATGAATTGGAGACCTGGCACAATCACTGTAGACTCTCTCTATGTGTCTATAGACAGAACTCTCTCTTTGGGATTTAAATCTAATTAATTCTTAGCCATGCAGGGCTGCTTTTTTAGCAGATATGACCTAGGCCATCATGTCAGGATTCCCTGGAAAGATAAAACTATACTGGTAGGTAGAAGTTTGCACCGAATGAAAAGTAGAGTAGGAGATGATGATTGATTGATTGATGATAAAGCCTTATAAAGCTCTCTTATATAGCTATAGATTTCAAAGCGCTTTATGAAAGGATGTAAATAATGGGAAACAGAAGTGAGAACAGTTGAAGGGTCTTTCCCATGGTCAGGCAGCAGCTCAGTGTCTGAGTCAGGAATATGACACCCTTGCCCTTTTATAGTACTGTACTAATACTGAGGGCCTAGTCATGCTCTCTGGCCGTCTCTGGTGAAATAAGGACTAACCCCTAGTACAATCAGTGGCTAGAACCAGTATAGCTGCACTGAGGTAAGCCCCCTACTGTAGACAAGTTGTCATGCATGGAGGGAGCTATACAGGTTGATAGCCACTGAATGCGGAGCTCAGGACTAATTGCCAATATAATCAAGGCCTTGTTTAGATGGTTCTCAGAGGCATGTTGTAACTGGCTCCAGACAAGGCCAAGGGATCCTGACAATGGTTAGCTCACTATATGAAAGGAGGTGGTGGAAGGGTTGCACTCCTACTTTACAGACTGGGGACACAAAGCTGATCAATGGCTGACATGGAGGAGGAATGTAGAGCTCACACTATTGAGACTCTCATTCCCCAAAGCAGCCCCATCTGGATTCTGGTCACAAGCTCTTCCTCCATCTCTGGTCATATTGCACTGGTACACGAGGCTAATTAAGTGGGTTGGATATGTTCCATACATAGATTACAGATCTTAATGGCAGAAGAAATTGGCTTTGTAACGCATTAGCCAGTTAAAGTCTTTGGCTATGTCTAGACTATAATGATCTATCGGAAAAAGGTACGCAAAATGTGCTCCACCATTTGCATATCTTTTTCCGATAGATTTTTTGGAAGAGGCTTTTCCAAAATTTGGCCCATCTACACTGGGCCAAATTTCAGAAAATTCCCCTCTTTCCGAAGAGCCCTTCTTCTTCTTTGTGGAAGGAGGAAGAAGACAGGGCTTTTGAAAGCATGCATCTGCTCTTCCACCAAAAAAAAAAAAAAAAAAGAAAATCAGAACAACAGATGCATTCCCTGGACATGGCAGAGTTTTTCCAGGATATCTCCAGTATCCCAGAAAACCCCATAGTGTAGACAGTCTCCATTCAAATCCAGGGTTAGGGCATCAAAATCAACATCAACTGAAATTTATCTAAAGATTTGACACTATTACTGTGGGCTTGAACAAAGACATTAACTGTTTGGTGCCCCTCTGTCCATTCTCCACCTACTAGACTGGGGGTGTCAGGACTTCTGCCTTACAGCAGGCGGTTGGACTAGGTACTTCTGCTCAGTGGGGAAGGGCTCTTGGGGCTTAAACCCCCTGAGGAGTGCCTGCCAAGGCTTAGGGCTTCCTGCAAGGCAAAAGCCCTCAGTCCTGGCAGGCACGTTCCAACTTCTACACTTCAAAAGACTGTTGTGTGGGTCAGAGGATCAATGAGTTTGGTCACCCCTGTGATATATCCATCCGCTGTATCTGCCTGCCCTTTGATACAACCGCTTCTGCTCTAATCCAACTGACAGACCAGAAACTTCAGGATCTCTACCAAGCATTTATAAACCTCAGCTATCCACCCGGAGAAATAAAAAAGCAAATTGAAAGAGCCAGACGAATACCTAGAAACCATCTACTTCAAAACAGACCCAAGAAAACCAACAATAAAACACGACTTGTCATCACCTATAGCCCCCAACTTAAACCTGTCCAACACATTATCAATAAACTACAGCCTAACTAAGTGTCCGTCTGCTATGTATATTGGACAAATGTCTCAGACACTTCGCCAAAGGATCAGTGCCCACAAAACAGATATTAGACAGGATCACAAAGAAAAAACAGTTTCTTGCCATTTCAACCAGCAAGGACATTGTCTCAATGACTTGATTACCTGCATCCTGCTTCAAAGGCATTTTAAGACTACACTTGAAAGAGAATCCTCTGAACTGTCATACATGCTTATATTCGACACTTTACACTTAAGTTTGAATAAAGACTCTAATTATCTTACCCATTACAAAGATAGCTTCCCCAATTATCACCTCTAATATCATTAGCTTACAGACATTTACCTCTCCCTCCCTATCTCCCTTCTGTTCTGAAATTTGATTTGTCCTTTTCATATGTGTTCACTTTTTTAATTGTATCCTTTGGTATATATGGTTCTGACAATTTTCTTCCACTATTTGATCTGAGGAAGTGGGTCTGGCCCACAAATAAGCCATATTGTTAGTCTTTAAAGTGCTACATAGTCCTGGCTTTTTGTTTCAGCTACACCAGACTAACGGTTACATTTCTATCAGTACCTCTAAATGGCACTGCTTCACTAAAATCTGAGTATAAACATGCAGGGTTTGGGATGTGAGGAGGAGGGGGGCACAAAAAACTCTGGGAAACAGTGTAAAGTTTCTCTAACTGCAGAATGTTACTCTCTCAGGAATCCAGGCTGAGATATTAGAGAAAGACGTGAGGATTAAAACATAGCTAAATGCAGGACTAAATTAACTTCTCCCCTCAGCCCCAATGCATGCCAAGCTTTAAGACCTTGTTACAAAGAAAACATGAACCAGAGCACAAATATTTTCCAGCTAGATTTTTAATGTGAACTAAAGAAACCTATGGGGAAAATTACAAGGAAAGGAAAATTGGCCATACTTTCCCACTTGCAGAATAACTCTGTTAACAGAACAATTTTTGCAAGGAAATGAAACCTCTGTAGAGAGCTTTCAATATCACAGAAGGTTATCATATGTCTTTCAATTGATTGACTAAAAAAGCATAAAGAGTGGCTCTTGGTAAAATTTTATTTATAAATATGCAAAGCAGCAAGGATTTGAGAAAACGACAGGGGATCTATGGAAGTAGAATAATGCATAACACTCAAGTGAGCTTTATAATAATATTTTTGCCACTACTGCAAGATATTTCTGTGCATATTGTTTTGAAACTTGAGGTTAGTGGCTCCTTCAAAAAATCTCCAGTGCGCATACCACTTCAGGCTGCTCATGGGCATGAAAATCAGCTCAAAACACCAACTCAAGGAGGCTGTCCTAGACATTTTTCTAAGGTGAATATAAATTTGTATTTTAGAAAGATCTGGATCAACCAACTGTAGGGAAATGGTAGGCTTAACTATTTTAGTTTTCCCAATGGAAATACTCTATCAGCTGAATCAAACTGTCATTGTGTTTCACTAATGTGCATCTGATGTGTAATGAATTGGAGGGTTATTACCATTGGGTAAAGGTGGATTAAAAGGGAAAACAAAGCCCTTTTGCTCGTTTCATTAATTAGTGCACACAGATGAAATGATGAAAGGTTCCCTGTTGTGCTAGCTCTGGGCATTTCACACTTGGAGCAGAAATTGGAGTGATTACCCTTACAGTGTTAGTCACATTTCTAAAAAAGTTAAATTACCCGGAAGCAATAGGACATTAGCTATCATATTTTACATCATGTATTTAATTCTTATTTTCATAGTTTGATCGTGTTGCTGCAGTAACACTCTGGGCTTTGTTGAAAACAAGGATGCTTGCAGATACCCAAAATTTGCATATGCAAATTAGGAAATTGCATGAGCAAATAAGGAGGTAGATGCATAACTACCTGGAATTGGGGTACAACTCCTGCACCCAATTTGTACAATTATACCTGGAACCCAACATTGTCTTTTATTATATTCAAAGTGTCACAATATTGCCAAGATTAGCAGTCTTTTTTTTTTTTTTTTTTTTCCTAGAGCTGGTTGGAAAACTGGGATTTGATTTGTGGAAAACATGTCCCTCTTTTTATCAAAACCTAAAAAAAACCCCAAAAAAACCCCTAATAGTCATTTTAAGAAGTTAGTGAATGTCCTAGATTGAAGAGGATCATTGACAAACAAGGACACCCTTCCCTAAAATCCACTCCGAAGCACGTTTAAGTCACTGGGAGTATTTTCATTGATTTCAGTGAATGATGAATTAGGTCCCTAGACACTAACTTTCACATTTTAATCAGAATCAGAGGCTAGCTTTAAGAAGAATTAAAAATGAGGTCTAAACCCCAGAAGCTACACCAAAATGAAAAGACTATATTGTACCCTTTAAGCATCTTATCTGTAAGAGGTAATATTAACTGTGATGTTCATGGCATGAAACTGTAGATTTTATGAGAAGTCACTTACAGCAAATAAAAAAGAAACTATAATATTTAATTCTTCCTTCTCCAGCAGACAGCTACATATTTCACTAAGTGCTGGAGATTGGAATTTCATCAGTTTGCAGTAGTACCAACAGTTTTCAAGGTGGATCACACAAGTCTCATGGTTAAATGATGGGAACTGACATCACTAGTCTCACTTAGTCCTTTCAGCCCCTAATACAATAAGTGTGGATCACTGACCTGGATGAAAGGGAAGCATCAGCCATCTGGAACTAGGCTCAGCTTTTGTGCATTTAATCACTGAAGTTGAAATCATCTTGGGAGTGACTGACCTAAGTGCAAAAAGGGGGAAAAAAAATAGCTTGACAAGGAAGAGTCAGATAGAAAAGGCAAGATGCTTTTGAAAATGCACTCCAACTTCTTAGGTTCTCCTTTGCTGCAAGAAGTTTATTGCTTTGGTCAGCTGGGAAGCACTGTTGTGGATTGGACTGTGCACTCAGTAGGAAGTATTATAGCAAAGGGGCTACAGAGAGAACACTTACTCTGGCCAGAAGAAGCCTATGAAGCAAATTGTAAAACACTTTAAGGAAAGAGGGATCAAAGCTGAACAATCAGGAGAGAGAAATCCATTTCATTACCCTTCTACATATCCCCTATAAAGTATATGTGCATTTTATTTAGCCAGGAAAGTTTAATTCAGATACAGCATCTTCTTTTGCTAAGAACCAAATCTAATTTCACCCCCCACCCACACCAATATTTGAAATGAACAAGAAGTGTGAGGGGTCCCCTGAAGTCCAAACACATTCAGATCATGTCTCTAAACACTGGTTTTAATTTTCATATTCCCACACTTATTGGTTCCAGACCAGCTATTTCAGTACTACCTCTTCTAACAGTCACGACTGCAGGAAATCTCTTGAAAGAAATGATTTCTAACACAGTTGGCAGCTCAGCCTCCAGGCAGCTAAGCTTTGGAATGCTTTTCCAAATGGAAACTCTTAGTTCTTCTTTTGAAGCTTGCCCATCACTAGCCACGTGAGTGAATTGTCCTTAGACGCAGTTTGATAACTCTCATATATATTAGAAGATTATTGTAATTGAACTTGAGTGAACCCCCTATGCGTTTGCTGCAATGAAGAAAAACAGAGTGGGGAATAGAGACCAGCTTATTGGGTTATATCAGTGTAGTTACATCAGTGAACCCTTCTCTAATGTAGACATTCCCTTTGTAAGTATGTCTACACAGTAAAGTTATTTCAGAATAACATGTTATTCCGAAATAAGTATGCGAGCGTCTACACAGCAATTCCATTATTTCAAAATAATTTTGAAATAACAGACGACTTATTCTGACTTCTGTAAACCTCATTCTACAAAGAATAATACCTATTCTGAAGTAGCTACGGAGGCACGTGTAAACACTCCACTGCTGCTATTTTGAAATAGCCCCTCTCCAGGGCCATTCTAAGTTATTCTTCCTGGGGCTCTAAACTGAGAGAGCACATCTACATTAAGGAAACCTGCCTCAGACTCATTTTGAGGCTTCCCTGCAGTGTAGACGTGCTATTTCAAAATAACTGTGCAGAGTAGATATAGCCTAAGGGTTAGATCTTGGAAATGCCCATGCTGTACCAGACTCAAAGTAGAGCAACCTCAGTACTGCCCTATTCTGTATCCAGCTGCATATTGTTATGAGTGATCTATATCTGTATATTCACACATCGCTATGAAGGTGCCAGTCAATGGCACTCAAGAAAATGTGGCATCATTCCTTGGATTTTGTAGGTGCTATGAAAAGTGTTTTCACTACAAATCACATTGAAAACCTAATTTAAAAAATCAAAGGTATTTCAGGATGCTTTCCACAAAATGGAGCCCAGCTGTGCTGGGAAACTGACTCTAGGACTGTCTTCAAGGTGAGCTGCCCTGGAGCTAGGACCCTGGAAGCCCTGGGAACAATGAGCCTGGGAGCTTGGTAGCCAGAACTTCCAGGTTTTACAGGCTCCTGGCTGCTTGTTAGCTGCTTAATGGAACACGTGTCAGGCTGACAGACTGGAAGCTCTGGAACCTGGATTGCTGACAGCCAGGGCTGCTGATGAGTGGGAGGGGGCCAAGGGAGTAGTTGCCCTGGGGCCTGGTGATTTAAAAGGGCTTGGGTCTCCAGGCCAAACCTGCCACTACCATGGCAGCAATAGCAGCCAGAGTCCTCTTCAGCGAAGTTGAGGCAATACTGAAGGCTAAGTGGGGGAGGTGCAACATGGTCCAGGCACCACTGAGGGCTGGCTGCCCTATCTCCGCCCCTTCCACCCAAGGCTCCACCTCTTTTGGGGGCTCTAGATCTGATCCTCCTCCCCTTCCCCGCCCAGCACTTCACTGGGCTGAGATGAGCAGGCTCTCATCTTCCTTTCAGACTGCCAGGTGGGTGCCAGGGAGGCAAGTGAGTAGGATACCAAACAAAGCTCCAGTGCAATTTCATCACATTGAACCATCTTCTCAAAGACTCAGCATTTTTTTACAAACAAATGTTTAGTCCACACTTTATTGAGTAGCTCTAACCATAAGAGAAAATAATGGAGAAGGTAAGTCTTGTTTAAAACTGAACAAATCAGAAGCAATTCACGCTTAACGGTGGAGTCTGATGAATTCATTTTCAGGAGGTGTGAAGTAAGCCAACAGGCTTCTTCATCAAATGGTTTGTCTGAATGACAGTTGCAGGGCTAGCATGAAGGACAAATGTGAAACAGGGAACTACAAATATTCTTTAGCAGTACTCAGATAATTCTGAAAACAGCTATATTTGTATGGATGATAGTGACCATACACAATGACTAATTACACATTTAAAAAAAAACAGGAAAAAAATTAGGACAGAGTATCGACTACACTTTACATTCTCATCCTGTGATGATTTAACCCTATTCCTATATAGCATATTGTAATAAATTCCATCGCTTCTCAGAATTTCTTTGCTTTTGTCCATATCACACATCGTAGCCACAGGGACTCAGTATAACTTCAGCAAAGAAACACACTCTTTGATCTCTCAAGCTGAAGAATTCCCTTTAGCGGTGGCTGCTGCAGTGGTGGTATATGTTACTTAGCCATTAAACTGCAAAACTATGATTCAGCTAGGTTCTTAAACATGGGCCTAACTTTTTAAACAGGCAAGTTGTCTTGTTGTGTTGACTTCAATGAACAACTCACATGCTTAAAATTAAGCATGTCCTCAAGTATCTGGTTAAATTGGGACCAGTGCTGGATTTATTCACAAGTGCTGGATTTATAGCTTAGGACCTCAGATTATGAGGGGCATCTAAAAAACAAACAAACCAGCTTTTAGATGCATCATTACCTATATACTGGAATACATGGAAATACAAAAAATTATTCTGTTGTCCTTTCTGTTAGAATAATACATGTTTTTTATAATGCTATGGGGCCTCTTAAACTTCACACAGCTTGGGGCCTCAGCAAGTCTTAATCAGGTCCCAATCAGGGCCAGAGCTTTTAGGTATCATCAACCTACCTGGGTATTTCATACCTTTCTTACTTCTACACAAATAACAACGTTCATTTTTCACCTTCAGACCACACATCTTCTTGGGCCAGCCACTAAAGGGAAATGTGATCACATTCACTAGGTCATGTCTGAAATTGCATCCACTGAGATCATGTAGTGCCCAGGAAGTGTTATGCTTTATGTTCTGCCCAGTCAGGCAGTCAGAAAAAGATATGCAAATTGCAATTTGCAATTTGCTTATCTTTTTCTGCTTTTCTATTGAAAGAGGCTTTTCTGAAATTTGGCAGGTCTACATGGCACCAAATTTCAGAAAAACCTCTTCTTTCAAACATACCTTATGCCTCTTAGAATGAGGGTTAGAGGGATGGTGAAAGAGCACGTCTGCTTTTCTGAATTTTTTTTGGAAAAGCGGACACGTTCCTTGGATGCAGCATTGCTTTTCCTGGATATCCCCAAAAAGCACTGTATTCTAGACGTAACCTTAGACTCATTTTCTTTGAGATACAGTGGTTTTCCTGGAAGTCAGAAACAACACACAGTCACTATTTATAATGAGTTGATGACTGCATAACACTTCACTTGTCTCAATTATTCTATGCTCAGGCTGCACAGCACTTGACATGCAAACTGGATGAGAGCTCACCATCTTCAAACAGCAGAGTCTATGGCTGAGCTAAGAGAAAATCCTCAACTAATTTGAAATAATATTAGGGGACTTATATCTTCTATAGCCCAGCTGCTAGAAGCCAACATGCACTCTTTTGACAGTCTGTCAAACCGAGGAGTGCCTTACACACAGATTCAGACCAGTACAGTGCATCACAGCATTCTTTCTTCATAATAGTATGATGTGAAAGGTGATTATTTTTAATCAGTTACACTTCATTTTTATTACATGTGAGATGTTAAATACCTAGTGGATAGTAAAATTTCCAAACCTATATGAAATAATAAAATAACCAAAACAATGTTAACCCCCCCCCCCCCCTGCCATATTGGATCCAATCAGTGGTCCAACTAGCTCAGTATCATGTCTCAAACAGTAGCCAGCATCAGAGATTCAAAGGGATTGGACAGAAAAGTTCAGCTGTAGAGATCTACTCCTGTCATTCCCTTCCAGCTTCTGGTTGTCTGAGGTTTAGGGTAACCCTGACCATACACATTCTTGAGGATTTTGACTAATAGCTATTCATAGATTCATTCCTACCATGAACTTATCCAGTTTTTTTTTTATATATAAACAGCATTCTGCTTTGGGCCTTCACAGCATCACAAGTTAACTGCATAATCTGAAAACTTCCTCCTCTTTGTATTAAACCTGTTTCCTATTAATTTCATCACTCCTGGTTTTTTTATTGTGGTAAAGGGTAAGGAACACTTCTCTAATCATATTTTACACTCCATTCATGATTTTATAGACCTCTTTCATTTATCTCCCCTTAGTCATCTGTTTTCTAAGCTTTTTTTTTTCTCTCTCTTTGTATGGAAACTATTCCATTTCCTTGATCATCTTTGTTACCCTTCCCAGGTGCTTTTCCTGTTCAGTTCTAGTCACCCCATCTCAAAAGTATATACATGGAACTGAACACAGTATTCAACCTGTGGGTGCACCATGAATTTATATAGTGGCATTATGACATTTTTTTTCCTGTCACATATTCTTTCCCTCTCCTAATAGCCTTTTGGATCGCAGTTGTGTGTAATAAGCTGAAAATTTCAGAGACCTGTCCATGGTGATTCAAGAAATAAATCTTGCAGTGGTAACAGCTAATTTAGAAACCATCATTTTATGTGTAGTTGGTTTCCACCATCACCACCACCACCCACTGTGCATTAGTTAACATTTGATTTCATCTGCCATTTGTTGTCCAGGCCCCCAGTGTTGTGAGATCATCTTGTATCTCTTTGCAGTCACCTTTGGGCTTGAACTTTGGATGGTTTCATACTTGTCTGATCCTGAGGAGCTGCTTCGCTTGGACTGATTTTAATGGGCATTGAGGTCCTGGGGGGAGGAGGCACAAGGCATGGGACTCAGGACAACCCTCACCACAGGCCCAACCCCACCTCTGCTCCTGCCCAATCCACCCCCACTCAACTTCTTCCCTCTAACATAGCGCCTCCTCTTCCCCTTCCAAGAAACACAAGCCCGGGAATTAGAGGGGGGCCCTGCCATGGGGTGGCAACAGAAGTGAGCCCCACTGCACTCACCATGGCAGCCAGAGGTGGAATGACCTGGCAGCGTCCTCCACTTCGCACCCTCACCTTGCCCATCTCCTAGCCCACTGCACTCCACTGTGGCTTATCCAGTGTTGGGGCACAACAGGCCACTGTGTCTCTGCAGCACCCACTGCTATGGTGAGTGGATGGGGGTGGGGAGGAACCTCTGTTACCATCCTGCACCAGGCCCCCTGGCAATCTCTTCCTCCCCTCCCCCAGCCATCCGGGGTCCCACAGGTCCCATCCATAGCATGGTTGAGATGGCAGCCATGGCCCTTCCTTTCCCAAAGTGCAGAGTCTGGGGTGGCCATCTGAAACCATCCTCATGTACTCAGCACCTCTTGCTTTCATAACCTTTATGAAACTGACTAATATGCTTTTGGATGGAATACCATAAATGTAAATGAGGTATTTTATGTAAGATTTTGAACTGTTTAATTACAAATAATGACCCATCTGTTTGAGTCCACGCCTAGCACTTGACCTCCTACTTAAGATTTTACAGAAGAATGACAGGTTCTTATGTGTACTCCGTCTGTGCTGGTTTTTTTTTTTTTTTTTTTAATGCTTTGTTCCTTTGACTATGAGTTGTGGCATGAAAACATATCCTGTTCTTCAGTACAAAGGAGTATCAGTAAAGTGCACATTACAAAGAGGTTGCACAAGTCACTTCTTAAAAAGAAAGCCAAAGATTCATTTACTACTGGAATAAAACTTTGTGAGATCAAATCGCCTGCAGTGTTTAAAGCTTGGATTCTTCATTTAAACAAATGTTTGCTAGTTCACTCACCCTTAATTAGTTTTTATCCACTAAAGTCATAAAACACAGTAACTCATTGACAGAATGTGAAAAGGAACAAATTGGTTAATTGAGGAGGGCAATGTGCTGCATATTTCTTCTGCAAGAGCCCCAACCACTATTCCCTAGGGCAGGCCTAGACAAAAGCACAGGCACTGTGAATCGCATGCAGAAAGATTGCTGAGTCATTTGCAAGTGAATTTTGTGTGCTTCTCGAGAAAGGGTTAAAGCAAACAGCCTATTGTTCAGCGAAGGCTTCCACTATGTGCCGCCTTTCATATATTCGTTCCCATTCCCAACACACACCAATTTCCACAGTCCATGCGCTTGAAAGGCTCTAGATTTAGGTGACAGATGTTCTTGTTCCCTAGCTAATCCCCCTCCCCCAAAGTTCTTTTTAGCCCCTAATTCTTCATCTCTGTCACTTCCAGAATTTTAAAAGTGAGGTATAAGATTATCTGAAGGAATTACTTCACAAATTCCATTAGACTGCAACAGCTGTCTCTTATCCCAGACTAGGAGCATCCATCCAGCTACCCTGTTTCCAGCTGCTTAGTTGTCACTTCATTCCACTACATTCCCGCTGTTTGAGTTTCCGTGGGATTAGCAGCTCACATAATTTTCTCTTCTCAGTAGTTGAGACTCCAACAGCCTGAAGTTCAGAAAGCTCTTCTTGGTGTCTGTCTTTCCCTTTGCTTGTGAACCCAGTCAGACAATGGAGATGCAGCCTCGCTGTATGAAACTAAGCATTAACCTTGGCTTTTGATGTACGGAGAGAGTTTGATAGTTGAATCAAACTAAAAGGCAAAGCCCTTAAAAAGACAGTTTCCAATGGTTACTATGCAGCACTATCTGTCTCCTAAAATACAGGAAAATACATTCTTTTATTTGACTAATATCAGCTACCACACTTTGATAACTGTTGACCAAAGTTAACCATGTAATGGTAACCACTAGAGCTGCTCAAAAAATTTTCTGCTGAAGCTTTTTATGGGAACGTTGTTGCTGCTTTGCAGGCACATCAGGGGGAAAAAAACCAGGTTTATTTATATCTGTGTTTTTTGTCAGCCTGTCATGATGGTACATACTATTGCTGTGTTTTTTTTTTTTAAAGTCACGAATACTTTCAGCTTTGTATCATAAGAGGTCTTTACAATCATTTGGGGTTGGATGAATGGAGCAATTAAGTAGCTTATTGTCCCATGAATGAAGGGTACAAATGTAAAGGCTCCATGGAAAATGTATCTCCATGTCATAATTCTGACACTTCATGTATATAAAATACATTTTAATACCCTCAGAATTAGTTATCCACATCTGTTACACAGCTGGATGGAAAAGACTTAAAAGTTCAAGTTGCTTAGTAAAGTAATGTGGGGCCCTCTGTTGAATGTTACCTTCAGAGCCCCAACATGAAAAAATTAAAAATACACATGGAAACTGCATTCATATGAATGTGCATCTCTATCTCCCTACCCCACAAAGCCCTTATCAGCCTATAGGAATTGTCTGGATATCTCCACTGTACTCTACTCTTTAGCCCCTGATTGGGGTTATATGCAATAGGTGGAGTCTGCTGCATCATGAGAGACTTAGTAATTTTGTAGAGAGTCACATGCACTCAACGGTGTTCTGAAGGGAGTAAAAATAAATTACATTAAAAATGGTCGGTCCAGATGTACAGGAGATTTTTTTTCCCTCTGAATTGAGGCTGCCAAAGTTCAAGCATGGGAAAGTACATCCGTCTTGCAAAGGGGCCTCATTGCTTTTTTTTTTTTTTTTTATCTCCCCTCTCTGGAATGCATGTGCAAACTTCCTAACTGACCCAAAAATGCAGAATAATTCCATTTTAAAAAAGCACACGCAAGCAAAGTTAGAGAATATAGGATTGAAGTAATGTTATAACATGGGTCTAGTCTGAAAAGTGATTAGGTATGTCTTTGTTCTTTAGTATATTTTCCCCTTCTGTGCATTCAGAGCTGTGTCAGCTCACTCATTAAAACAAGTCTGTATTGCTTTTTAGTCCTATTAAAGTACACGTTGAACTTCCCTGGTCTGACATCCTCAGGTCCTGAGTGGTCCCAGGAGAGAGAATTTGCTGGACCAGGGAAGGTCCCCTGCCACCAGCCCCCTTAGCCTGCCGCCCCTCCCTGCCTCTGGATCCTTTGGCCCCACTGCCAGCTGGGCGACAGCTGCCCCAGCACCGCTGCTAGAGTTGCTCCCTCAGCCCCACTGTTGGCACAGTAGCATGCAGCCCTGACTGAGTTGCCCTGGTCCAAGCAGGGTTGCAGCAGCAGGACCAGTCCCATTGCCAAACCAGCATGCAGCCCCAGCTGGGGTGCCAGCCTGCTCCAGGCCCTGCTGGGTTACTGCAGCACTATATGGGCTTCCCCTGCTCGGCTGCTGTAGCACTGGCCGTGCTACCAGAGCCTGGCTGCTGGGGCCTTGGCCTCACTATCACCAGCCTTGCCATGTGAGTGGCTCTCAGCTGCTGGCCCTCTGGTGCCAGAGTCATGGACGGTCGATGAATGTAGTGCTGGAGGCGGCAAATTCCCAGCCTGACCACCAGTCGCTCCTTTCTGCTGGGGCTCTGCTCCCATGGGAGCCAAGCCACCTTCCCATACCCCTCCACCACTGGGAGGAAGGTCAGCACCTGTGCACATGCCACCACCCCAGGGAGGGGGAAAGGTGGGCTTGTGTCCCCAGCCCAGAGCACTGGAGAGGGAGGAGGGCGCATGGCATGTGCCTCCAGCTTCCCCAGCCAGGAGCTCAGGGAGGGCCAGTGGTGGGGGCAGCAACCCTCCACTCCAAGAACACCTATAGTAGCTGTGCCTTCCCTGCCTACCATACTGGCCACCCATGTTTGAGACACTCTTGTTCAGGAACATCTGTGGTCCCACCAGACCATGGATCTTGCTAGATGAGAGAGTTCTGGTTTTGGGAGGTCTGGTAGAGTCTTTGGGAATGGAGCTCAGATTGCTGAGGCACTCCAGCAGCTTGCAGAAGTAAGTCCCAAACAGTTGCACCTGTGCAGTCTCATTGACCCTTACTATGGTTATTGGTTGCACAAGTGTCACTGAAGGAAGAATTTGGCCTGCCATCTTGCCTGCTAGTGGTGATGCATCAGAAGGGAGAACCCATGGCAACTGTTCCCTAGAAGGTGGAATACGTAGGTATACTTTCGAGGGGAGGAAACAAATATCTGTTTTACCTTTTGAAAGAGTAGAGTGCATATTTTCAGGAAGACAGTGAGTTAAACTAATCAAGGCACTCCCTTATGGCCTTTTTTGAGATTTGCTGTTTAAGGATATTTTAAATTTAGCAAGAGCTCTGGAATAATCTACAAGACCTAAGTAAACCAGGATTAATAAACAAACAATTCATATTCTTTTTTTAAATGAAAGGATGAAATAAAAGGTTAATGTAAATATGATTTGAAGAAATAAAGAAAGGTAAATGAAGAAAGAACAGTTAATCTAGAGGCTGGCCAAACCTGTTCCTCAGGGCTCACTCCTACTCCTTGGGGCTTTGCCTGTTCAGATTTTCGTTGCCCTAATATGTAATTCCCTCAGTTTGGCATGTTCAGTAATTGTTTTATTGCCTTAAAGTTTCTTATTGTGGCACTTCAGTGCCTCACAAGGATCAAGATCAGCAGAAGCTTTTTAAAGAGACTATCAGATGGTCACTAGGTAGTTTAAAAGGTGTCTTTATAAAACATCTGCTGAGTAACAAAGTTGTACCTAGTCACTTTTCAGACTAGACCCATATTTTAAAATTTCCTTAATCTCATGCTCTCTATCTTTGCACAAGGAGGCCTTTTAAATGGAATTATTCTCCATTTCTGTACTCTGTATGAAATGGTTTTGTTAACTTAACTTTTTTTAAAAAAAAGTTATAACATTAAAACACATGCAATTTTATTTATATATAATATAAAAAAAATAATGGCTCACATTGCTTATGAAGGGTAGTTGATTTCAATTTCCCATAATATCCAAGTATAACCCCCACACATGGGCTACAGCTACACTGCAAAAACGGCCACTACAAGCATGTTCTTGCGCAAGAAAAAGTACAGTAAATTGTAAGGACTTTTTACACAAGTGTTGTTCCTCTTTCTATGAGAAATAAGCCTTTTTGCGCAAGAGCTCTTGTGCAAAAAGGCATGTGTTGTCAGGCAACAGGGGTTTCTTGCGCAAGAAACCGCTATGGCTAAAATGGCCATCAGAGCTTTCTTGCACAAGAGAGCATCCACATGGCTATGGACACTCTTGCACAAAAGCACATGGCAGTGAGGGCGTGCTCTGTGCAAGAATTCTTGCGCAAAATTCTTGCACAAGAAGCCTGCAGTGTAGACATAGCCCTAGTGTGGTTCACTGTCCCATGTAGTGGCACTGACAGCAGGAGTTAAGAACAAGGAAGCTCTACAGCCTAAGCCAAGAGCCAGCTGGCTTTATCGATAAAGCTCTGGAGGCTCCTACACTAAGCTCCGTAGGTCCCAGGTTCAAATCTGCTTGGTGGTGGTTACACAAGCAAAAAGCTAGAGCAGACTCATTATTGTCATCTCTGGGCTAGAATAAGTCCAGGAAATCTGAAATCATTTGGACAAGTACTTCCTGATTTAGAGATACAGCTGTGACTTTGGTTAAACCCCAAAACCATATTATGTGCTACTAATTTCCCAAAGGAATGGTTTTTCTAATAGAAATGCTGACTGACAAACCCATAACTGTATTGTGGCTGCTAGATGCCCCTATGAAATTATGTGTAGAAGCAAAGAGAGCCAGGTCAATTTATTTTTGAATTCCTTTAACTTCTAGATGAAAGCTTGAGCAGGTTTTGCTGACACACTTTGTTTTCCCCACTGATCTTTGCAACCCGACCAGTAGCATGTAGTTTGCACTAAGGATGTTAAGTAATGGTTAATTGACTAATCGAGGGTTTATTCTCGACTAGTCGATAGGCACGTCCTCATTCCTCCTTTGAAACCAGAGCCTCAGCATTTCAAAGCAGCAGTGCCGCACAGCTGATCCTGGGCTCAGCTGTATGGCACTGCCCCTTTGAAGTACCCTCTTCCCCCCACTTTGCTGCCTCTATATAATAGAGGCAGCAAGGCCGGGGGGGAGGGAAGGAATTGACTAGTTGATTGACTATCCGATAAGCATTTGCTTATCAGATAGTTGACTAGTCCTTAACATTCCTAGTTTGCACTAGTTGTCATGTCCCAGCAACCTGGAGCATGATGATGTCCACATGCTAGTTCTTATGAGCCAGTAAGTATCTTAATGAAACTCACCTTATGCATGAAAAATGGTGCCATACTGTCAAGAGGTACTTGCAATAGAAAATTGCAAAGGAGATTTGCAAGAGGAGGCCAGTTTTCTAAGGTTCAAAACCAGCTATTAAAAGGGCTGATCAAATATGACTTTTTTTTTAAACTGAATTGAAAAGCAAAAATCAAAACTGATTGCAAATTTCTCTTTCAATGCATTCCAAGCTATTGAGGCATAAGGAGGCATTCAGCAAGGTAATAAGCTTGAACTCATTGTAAAAAATGTCTTTTTTTTTCTTTGCACAAGGCACAGATAATGTTCTGTTTTACATTCTAAACATTTGGTAACTCCCACTACTCATTGCTTAGCAGTTATGAGGGAACTAACTCATTACCTGAAAACACTTAAAAAATAACAAATAGTCTGTTCATTGTTTCTTTCTCCCCTCTTCCTCCATTGCACAGTTCTGAGCCTGTGCCTCATAAAAGTCGTCATGTTCATGTTGGAGACTTGCGACTAATACAGGAAGGAAGAACATTCCTCTTCATCTTTAACTATGATGTGTCCAGTGTTTTACTTCAAGCTAGACAGGTTTTTGGTGAGCTGTTAATTCAGAGGCTTGTGTTTTCCTGTTAGTAAGCACTCAACTGATAAACTGAAGTTACTTCTTTAGGAAATTAGGCTGTCAGGAGGGAACCTCCATGAGTGTATATGCGGGTGCTTGAAAATCTGATTGATAGCCTGTCAGCACACATCACAAGAAGATTTATAAGAGAAGCTGCAGTTCAGAAACAGGACTTTACTGTGAAGTTAAAGGCCTTCTGTGGGAAGGGGAAGGAACCGGGAAGCAAATGGCAATAACTTGAAATAGAGTGAACCACACTAGCAGTATTTTTAATTCTTATACGTTTAAACCTTTTCTTACCATTTTTTCCCCCTGCCTCTTCCTAACAAAATGTTTATTTGTTTGCAAGCGATAAAGCAGTCCAATTCACACCAGGGAACTGAATGTGGAAGTGTTTCTCCTGTTCAAATACATTAGGTTTGCTAACATTGGTGTAAATCCTGAATGAGTGGAGTTACATGAGCAAGACCAGACTTGCTAACAGAAGGTGTTTTTCAGTTTCTTCTATGGTCTGATAGGGAGAAACCCCTGTTCATGAGGAAATCCTAGTTTCATTGGTGGCCACTCACTATTACCCTGCTTCTTGGTAAAGGCATCCAATCAGAGCTAGTTACAGTCAGAGGCGGTGAGTTATATGGGCTTGTGGTTCCCATGCTCCACCAATATTCAGAGCCGGGGGCCCTGCTCCACTAATATGGAGCAAGGTCTCTTCCCCCTGCTCTACCTGGAGAGTGTCCCAGCCCCCACCGCTCAGGAGGCTGTGACGAGTGGGGCCAGCTGGACTCCGCGCTGCGGGGAGGCTCCTTTGCCTCCTGGGAGTGGGGGGTCGAGCCGCCCTGTGTGTGAGCCGCTCGTAGGCAGGTCCGCCCCAAGCCGCATACCTGCTGCAGGGGAGCACAGTGATGGTGGTGCTGGAGCAGACTGACCTCTCACCCTGCCATGACCCTAGTGATTTCCCAGCCGCTCGGGGTTATCTGCCACCTCGCATCTCCAGAAGACTATCAGTTCCCAGTCCTTTCTCCCCCAGAGAGGTTAGTCCCCCCACCTCCCATTGCTGCCTCCTTTTACCCCCCAGCTGATCCCCGCACAGCTCCTCAGTGGGGATTATTCCCGAGATACCCTTGCTCGTTGTTCTTCCTTCCCCAAGGAATTATCACCCCTCCCATCCCTGTTGCAATCCGCATTGAGATGGGGGTGGTGGTGGGGCTCGTGCCCCATTCCTCCCTCACATCCTTCCACTTACCCTTCCCTAGCCCCCCTTCCTAATGTCAAATAAGACACGTATGTTCAAAAATAGAAACTGGGTTTATTGAACAAAACTGAGGGGGGGAGATAAACCTCTGGGGAGACTGGGAAAAGGAGGTGGGAGAGGGGAAGAGAGAAGGTGGAAGAGGGGAGGGGAAAACCTCGGAGGAGGGAGCTGGAAGGGAGAAGCAAGGGGAAGAAGGGGGAGGGGAAGCTCAGGGCTCAGGGTTGAGGGTCTCGCCGGACCAACCTGACTTTCATGCTAACCTGCTCCTGAGTTCTCATGTGGCTTTTGGTGGCCAGGCTGGCAGCTATCCTGCCATAGACGGCCACGTTCCTCCGTCTAGTGCAGAGATCATGGACGTTGGGGGCATCCCCCCCAAACCTGAATAAGGTCCATGATCTCCACTCTGGACCAGGAAGGCACCCTGGGGAGCGGTGGAGGGTTGGCTGCCAGTGGCTTGCTGTCTCATGTTTTGGGGCCACTGGGTCAGGGGCCCCGGTGGCCACTGCTGGCTCCGGGCTGGCAGGCTTGGAGCTGGCACAGGTCCTGTTGTCAGGGTCTACCCCTTTAATGGCTCTGGGGCTGGGGAAGAGGAGAGTAAGTTCTCCTGGTTGTGCCCAGAGTGGCCACCAGGGGTCCCCGGGAAGGGCTGGAGGCCCCCTATTTTGAATTAAGTGTCTACACAGCACTTATTTTGAAATAGCTATTTCGAATTTGGTGTTACTCCTCGTAGAATGAGGTTTACCAAATTCAAAATAAGGGCTCCACTATTTCAAAATAGCGGTTTGCCTGTATAGATGCTATTAAAGTTAATTCGAAAAAACTGCTGATATTTCGAATTAACTTTGTAGTTAACAAACAATACCCTAATTGTTGTAGAGGCCTCTTCACAGAGAATGGCTGACACTCTGTCTCCTGACAACTGATGGCCTGGGCCCCGCTCCTGCAAGGTGCCAACTGAAAGTGTTGGAGAACAAAGAGTTCAGGTGGCCTCCTTGTCCAAAAGGGAGACAAAGGCCAGGGGAGGGGCTAGAGACAGTGTCAGTTTGGAGCTGTCTGGGGAAACAGGGAGAGGCTCTCAACTTGGGTCTGGGCTCCCCACCCTGAAAGATGGGGTCTTGAGCCTGGGCTGGGGTTGCTGCAAACTGGAAGGCAGAAGGTGGGTGGTAGAGGAAGGGGCTTGTGCTGAGGGGAGGAGAAGAAAGGGGAAGGCACCAAGTGCCAGGGTGCAGGAGAGACAATGAGGGCCAAAGTAGAGACAATGAGGAAAAGGGCAGGAGGGGAGGTGTCAGTGGGAGGGGGACCATGTGATGCTGGGAGAGGAGGGGGTAAGGGCATTGGGAGCTAGAGGGGGGAGGGGTAGGTGCTGGGAGAAGGTTTGAAAGGAGGAGTGAGCATGATGGAGATGGAGCAAGTAGTGTGAGGGCACGGTCATAAGGGGAATGGGGGCAGAGGGTGGTGAGGGGGTGGACATCGGGGGGGGGGAAGAGGGCAAAGGGGGCATGGTAGTGAGGAAAGGAGGAGGCATCAGGATGGTGCAGGGGTAAGGGAAGGTGCAGGTGCCAGGGGATTCTGGGGGTGAAGCAGAAGGGCAGACACCTGCAGGGGAAGGACCAGCACCAGAGGAGAGAGGCAGGACAGGTGTGTAGAGGGAGGTGTTAGGAGAGGGGATGAGGAAGGGCAGCTCACATGATCAGAGTAGGGCTACTGGAGGAGTGGGCACAGGGGGGAGAGAAGGGCTGGTGGAGGGGCAGGTTGCAGGGCTGAGGGTAGTGAGAAGGGCAGGAGTCAGGAAAGTAGAGGAGGGTGAGGGGTTGGGGGGCAGAAGGCACCAAGGGAGCTGATGGAGCAAGGGGAGGAGACATGGCAGCAGAGAGAAAAGGTAGAAGTTTATAAGAGATGTGCCACAGTGGCACATCCAAACAAGCCACATGAACTCAGTACTAGTGCACAACACAAAATCCATTCTGCTCATGAGAG
Source organism: Pelodiscus sinensis (assembly GCF_052426305.1). Taxonomy (NCBI): domain Eukaryota; kingdom Metazoa; phylum Chordata; order Testudines; family Trionychidae; genus Pelodiscus; species Pelodiscus sinensis. Next base: position 97,816,222 of record NC_143055.1, read on the forward strand.
GAAACTCTTAGGCTATGTCTACACTGGCGGCTTCTTGAGCAGGAACATCTAGCACAAGAACACATCCACGCTGCCATGTGTGAGCTGTGCTTTTGCACAAGAGCATCCATGGCAGTGTGGATGCTCTCTTGCGCAAGAAAGCTCTGAAGGCCATTTTAGCCATCGGGGTTTCTTGTGCAAAAAATCCCTGCCTAGCATCCACATTGCCCTCTTATGCAAGAGCTTACACCTGTTAGAAAAGAGCGTAGCTTTTGAGCAAGATGCCCTCTCTTACCACGCCGTACTGTAAATTTCCTTGTGCAAGGAAAGGCAGTGTGGATGCTCTGTGGGTTCTTGCACAAGAATGGCTGTATTTGTGCAAGAAGCCACGAGTGTAGATGCATGTATGGAAATTCCAGAGGCAGGTATAAATAAACAGGCATAAGAAAAGAATACCAATCAAGAGTAAGGCTAGAGATAACGAGGTCAGTTCAATCAGGGAGGTTGAGGCCCACTTCTAGCAGCTGATGTGGAGGTGTGAACACCAAGAGAGGAGAAGCTGCTTTTGTAGTTGGCTAGCCATTGACAGTCTTTGTTTAATCCTAAACTGATGGTGTCGAATTTGCAGATGAACTGTAGCTCAGCAGTTTCTCTTTGAAGTCTATTCGTGAAGTTTTCTTGTTGCAGGATGGCTACCTTTAAATCTGCTGCTGTGTGTCCAGGGAGATTGCAGTGTTCTCCTACAGGTTTTTGTATATTACCATTCCTGATATCTGATTTGTGTTCGTTTATTCTTTTTATGTAGGGACTGTCCAGTATGTATAAAGCAGAGGGGCATTGCTGGCACATGATAGCATATATTACAATGGTAGATGTGCAGGAGAATGAACCAGTGATGGTGTGGCTGATCTGGTTAGGTCCTGCGATGGTGTAGCTGGTGTTGCTACAATACCTGCCCGGGGAAGTGAGGAAACAGATTTACAGAGCCAGACACGTACCCAGAAGCCTCCTACTACAAGATAAGCCCAAGAAAGAAACCGACAGAACACCACTGGCCATCACCTACAGTCTTCAGCTAAAACCTCTCCAACGCATCATCAGTGATCTACAACCCATCCTGGATAATGATCCCTCATTTTCACAGGCCTTGGGAGGCAGGCCAGTCCTCTCCCACAGATAACCCGTCAACCTGAAGCAAATTCTCACCAGCAACTATACACTGGACCACAGTAACTCTAACTCGGGAATGAATCCTTGGAACAGACCTTGGTACCAACTCTGCCCACATATCTACACCAGCAACACCATCACAGGACCTAACCAGATCATCCACAACATCATGGGTTTCATTCACCTGTCTATTTATACCTGCCTCTGGAATTTCCATTACATGCATCTGACAAAGTGGGTCTTTGCCCACAAAAGCTTATGCTCCAATAAATCTGTTAGTCTATAAGGTGCCACAGGACTCCTCGTCACTTTTGCAGATTCAGACTAACACGGCTACCCCTCTGATACTTGACACCTGATTAAGTTTCATGTGGATCTCCAGTGCTAGATGCTCCACTAAATGCACTAGTAGTCAGGAATGTTAAAGGAAAAAATCATAATATGCAGAAGTGTAGACTACTGGGAGACTGAATGCCTTAGGCTAAATATGGAGCATATAGCCATTCAGATATAGCCAAGGTTAGTAGAGAATAACTTCATTACTATCTTATATGTGCTTGGTGGTCGATATGAAACAATTTAATGCTCACGTTTCCTGCTAACGTATGGGCACATCATGGAAACCACCATCACATCTGGAATCTTTGTTAGGGTGGGACTGGGCATGAAAACTAAATGGCCCTCTCATCCCATAGTCTATCTAGATCTGAAGACTAGGAAAACTTTCCTTGCTGCTGTTCAAAGTATTCGTGTTTTGTGGAGGGTAGACCTCTGTGTCCAGGACTGTCGGTCTGGAATTTTTCACAAGTATTGTGTTACATTCACATGTCACTTGGTAAAAGAAAAGGTTACATAATTTTGCTGTAACATCCATCATGACTGGCATTAGCAAAGGTACAACAGAGAATCTAGAGACAGAATTCTTGTGAATGCACACAAGAGAAAGAGGAAATTGCCAATGTTAACTCTAGTGAGAGAGAATTCTAGTATCAGAATACCTATAACTGAAAGGCATATATTTAAAATAAGCTAAAAAGAATGAATTATATGCAGCATATAGTCCGCTTGTGGAATCAAACACCATAGAAGATAATTGAGGCAAATGATTTAGTAAGATATCAGAAAAGATTAGATCATTTCATGAGCAAGAACACCATTTGCAGAACCACAGTTTTAAAAAGGGAGAAAGAAAAACACATTTAAACTTCATGCTTCAGATGACTGCTTGCAAGAGTCAAGAACAAATCTAAATCTTATACATTAAAGCACTGCACGGTTGCTCTTAGTGTCTCTCTCATACATGTACACAGAGAAAGTTCATTCTGAACATCTTATAACTTTATAATGTAATAGGCTAAATAGTGGGGCTGCTCTGATATATGTCAAATCATTGTGGATAAGACTCTGGACTAGATTTGTGGTTCCCTTGTTTTGATATTTTAATATATCTCTAACTAAATTCAGTTTACAGTTAGAAATAAGTGACAACCACATTGCTTAGGAGAGCCTAAGTTATTTATTAGAGGAGTTGTTGGAATTCTGACCTTGATGAAGAAATAAAAATTTAAAAAGGCAACAATTATATAATCATTCCCTATCCTCCTTTATCTGTAGTGACATCTTATTAGACCTGATATTACCGTTTCCTTTTCTTCAATAGAGAAATGATACATGTGCGCTACTTTCTGTGTTTGAATGGAAGAATGCCACACTGGAATTCATTCCACCTCCAGTTGTAGCAGTAGACAATGTCCAGAAGATAAAGGATTAAATGACAAATAATTGAGAAGTAGCAGGGGATAGGGAGTGGGGAGAGAAGAGGCCTTGAAAGACCATGAGGATTTTGATAAGCCTGCTTAAAGAGTTTTGTCTTTTACATTATTGAACAATTAAGATGGTGTTCGGAGAGCATCAAGCCGTTCCAGGCCATTTAGATGGCCCTGATGCATTCTCACTCAGCAGGAGGTAAATAAACAGCTCTTTACATCCAACAGCCTTGAGACAGGCATCCTTCTATCCGCGGAGTGTGCTGGCTCTGACGGCTGTCTCTTTTGAAAGGTAAGGGGAGTATGAAGTCTCATGCTATTAACCCAGTGGATAAAAGAGGGCTGAATGAATGTTCTTTCCCTCATTAAAAAGATCATTTAGGGACCGCTTCTACAATTCACTTTTATGCTTTGGATGAATAGAGGCTATCATTAAGAACGGACAGCCTGACTTATTTTGCAAGGTCCAGCAAATGCACAGAGAAGTCTGACTTTCATGGTTCTGACCTTGGGCTAAAAAGCACCACATATTTGTCGATTAAAAAGCACCACATATTTGTCGAGCGGGTGCAATATTTTAAAAATGCTATATCACTGCAGTGGCAAAGAAAGGCTGATGTCTGGTTTTTAAGTTGCTATGGTATCTGAAAGCTGCAGACCATTAGTCAGGTGACAGTTTAGGGCTAGCTACCACTGTGATTGATGATCTATAAATACCTGAGAGGGGGAGAGAGGATGGATTGATGGAAATAGCCTGATCCCAAGAGGCACTGAACAGCTATTATGCCCATTAAAATCAAGAAGAGTAACTATTAAAGCACTTTCTATACAGTTGAGTAATCAACACAATAAAAGAGAAATCAAATAATGTAGATTCCTCTTATTTTTTCATTTTTATTTTTAAATTTGTCATAATATATTAGGCAGAGAACATCCAGTGTAGGCATGGCCCAGATACTTTGTACTGCAATGTATTGAACTACCAGAGAGGAAGGATGGTCCAATGGTCAGGATGCTAGTCTGGGTCTGGTACTAGTTCATGTTTTCATTGATGGTTTTGATAAAGGAATGGAGAGGATGCATTTAAAATGTATAGATGATTCCAAGCTAGAAAGGATTGCAGGGACTTTGGAGGACAGGATTAGAATTCAAAATGACCTTTGCAAACTAGAGAAATGGTCTGAATGCAACAAGATGAAAGTCAGTAAAGACAAGTGCAAAGTACTTCACTTGGGAAGGAAAAAAAATCAAATTTATAACAGCAAGATGGGAATGACTGGCTAGGTGGTTATACCACTGAAAGGAATCTAGGGATCCTCATGGATCATAAATAGAATGAGTCAATAACGTGGTGCAGATGTACAAAAGACAAATATTCTGGGGTATATGAATAGGTGTGTCATATGTAAGACAGAAGGAAACCATCCCACTTTACTCAGAATTGGGAAGGCAACAGCTGGTATATGGTATCCTATTTTGGGCATCATACTTTAGGAAAGATGTGGACAAATTGGAGAAAGTATGGGGGAAGGAATAAAATATTTAGAAAAGCTATAAGAATAGTTTTAAAAAGTGGGCATATATAGTTTTGAGAAAAGAAGTGGGGAACCTGATAATGGTCTTTAAATATTGTAAGGGCTGCTGTAAAGACAACTATGATCAATAGACAGGGAGAACAATTGAAAGTAGGACAAAAAGTAATGGCCTTGATCTGCAGCAAGGGGAATTTAAGTTAGATATTAGGAAACCCCTAACTAGAAAGCTAGTTAAGCTCTGTAAGACTTACCAATCCTTGTGAATAGGGGAGATGTAGTGGTAAGACTTTAGTAAGGCATTTGACATGGTCTTGCATGACCACCTTATCAATAAACTAGGGAGGAAATATATTGTAGATGGGGCTACTATAAGGTGGGTGCATAACTCGCTGGATAACCATTCTCAGAGAGTAGTGATTAACTAGTCAAAATCATGACATAACATGTGGGGTTCCACAGGAGTCTCTTTTGAGGCCGGTTCTGTTCAATATCTCCATCAATGATTTAGATGATGGCACAGAGAGTATGATTATCAAGTCTGTGGATGATACCAAGCTGGGAGGGGATTCAAATGCTTTGGATGATAGTCAAAATTCAAAATAGTCAGGAGAAACTGGAGAAATGGTCTGAGGTAAACAGGATGAAGTTTAATAAGGACAAATGCAAAGTACTCCACTTAGAAAGGAACAATCCATTTCACACAGAGGCTACGTCTATGCTACAAGTTTTTTCAGCAGAAAATATGCTATGAGTTACTCATTAGCATAAGATGTGACATCATTAGCATATTTCCTGCCATTTCTTTTTGCACAAGGGTTTTTTTGCGCAAAAAGACGCAATGTGGACGTTTCCTTTTTGTGCAAAAACCTTGTTTTGCATAAGATCCTTATGCCTGTCCTGTAGAGGCATAAGGATCTTGTGCAGAACAGGGTTTTTGCCCAAAAAGGAAATGTCCACATTGTTGCTTTGTGCAAAAACCCCTTGATCCAAAAGAAATGGCAGAAAATATGCCAATGATGTTGACTTATGCTAATGAGTCTCTTATTAGCATAGTTTCTGCCATAAAAACTTGTAGTGTAGACTTAGCCATACAGAAAGGGAAGTGATTGTCTAAGAAGTAGTACTGCTAAAAGGGATCTAAGGATGGTAGCGGACCACAAGTTAAACAAGAGTCAACAATGACACAGTTGCGGAAAAAAAGCAAACATGATTCTTGGATGCCTTTGCAGGAAGGTTGTGAGCAAGACATGAGAATTCATTCTTCTGCTCTACTCTGTGCTGATTAGGCTCCAACTGGAGTATTATGTCCAGTTCTGGGTCCCACATTTCAAGAAAGATGTGGAGATATTGGAGAAAGTCCAGAGAAGAACAACAAAAATGATTAAAGGTCTAGAAAACATGAGCTATGAGGGAAGACTGAAAGAACTGGGCTTGTTTAGTTTAGAAAAGAGAAGACTGAGAGGGAACATTATAGCAATTTAAAATTATCTAAAAGGCTGTTACAAGGAGGAGGGAGAAAAATTATTCTCCTTGGCCTCTGATGAAAGGACAAGAAGCAGTGGGCTTGAATCTCAGCAAGGGAGGTTTAGGTTGGACATTAGGAAAAGGTTCCTAACTGTCAGGATGGTTATACACTGGAATAAGTTGCCTATGGTGGTTGTAGAATCTCTATCACTGGAGATATTTAAGAGCAGGTCGGACAGACACCTGTCAGGGATGATCCAGATAGTGCTTGGTTCTGCTGTGAAGGTGGGGGACCGGACTCGATGACCTCTCCAAGTCCCTTCCAGTTCTATGATTATGGTTCTAGTCTTCCCAGGGAAGTTGTGGGATCCCCATTGTTATAGATTTCTAAGAACTGGTTGGACAAATACTTTTCAGTGATGGTCTGTTTACTTGGTCTCACCTCAGAACAGGGGCTTGGACTTGGTGACTTTACAAGGTCCCTTTCAGGCCTACATTTATACAATTCTATGATAAACTAGTGAATACAGTGAAAGCTTTGTTATCCAGCAATGTGTTAACTGGAAAACTAAAAACTGGCATTGCCCCCAGCCATAATTCTGCCATGTCTTCAGGTGAGCACACTTGACTCTCACTTGTCCAGCTTGTCATGGGGTTTCCAACAGCTTCCTTCCCACTCAGCCTTTCAGGAGCTGGATCTGCTGGTGAGGAGGTGGGGAAAGAGCATAAAGCTTTGTTATCTCGCACATTCAATTAATGGGCAACTCCCATTTTCCATGAGTGCCAGATAACAAAGCTTTCACTGTACATTAGGTCCTAGGCAACCTAAAGCATAATAAGGAAACGGAATGCAAATCAACATGTTACATTAGGCAACATAAAATATTTTTAAATGATTATCAGAAGGGTCTGTTCTTTCTTAATGTCCCAATTGCAAGAACACTTGGCATCTAAAATGATCATCATTACAGTTAAAAAAACCAAACCAAAACAAACAAACAAAAAAAACCCTAATCCCAGCAATCAGCTATTTCAAGACTCCCAGAAATACAGGTATATTAATGATGTCAATAAATGAGAAGTAATACCTATATCATGGATAAAAATGTAAATATCACAAAAACTTTTTAAACGTGCCTCATCCCTGAAGAGAAAAAGCTTTAATAAAAGACTCGGTTCCAAAAAATTGTGACTTACACTTGATATGTATGAATTCTTTACTATTATACACCTGCTTTTATGCAGCAAAAGGAATTTTGTCACCAGAAATGGGTTCTGTACTTTGGAGCCATTACCAGTCCTAAAATATCCAATGTTAATAACCATTGCCATTTTTATTATTACTTTACGAGTCAGCTGAAAGAACTGTTAAGCTAAATTATTCAACTTCTAGCAATACAGAGAGTAAAAATGTGCTGTGAACTTAGTTGCATTGATCAGTGCAATTATTTCATATTTAAGCTTGGGAAACTGCCTGATCTTTTTTCATGTTTGGCATAAGGTTAATTGTATGAGAACTCCATGTTTACAGAGCTAAAGTTGTCTTTTGTGCAAACATTTGCTGAGTGGCTGAGGCCACAGCTTACTACTATGCACCTCACTCTAGTGAAATGTCCTGTACTGTCATACCCATTGTAGAATATTAGGCTTTTTAGTACTTCATGTATATTGGTAGAAAAAACCAATCTCTTACTTCTTGTTGTTGCTAGTGGTGGAGGAATTGCTTCTATCCTATTTCTGCCTTCATTCTCTTGGTGGTGAGAGAGGGGGTCCGGTAGTTGTTTATGTATCTTGTTACTTCTGACTCTCCTATGCCAGACCATCTGATGACTTTTCTATGTCCTCTTGGTACTGGCCTTGGCTGAGACGTGTCTGGTTTGGGTGTGCTGGTTATCTGCTACTATTCTGCAGTCATCTGCAAGTGACTGTACTCTGAACTAAGCACAGTGCTTCAAGTAATTCATACCCCACAAAACATATCTTTAGTTTCTTGATCACAGCTCCTGCCTGACATCCAGTTTGTCCATCTGGAAGAAACTGGAGAAGGAATCTACTATGGTCATATAGTTCCTGTCATTAAAAGTCAACAGCTGTTATGAGCGTTTTAAGGGTTTGCTGGGATTTCATGAGGGTGGTAGTGTCTCCCTCTGTTGGCAAACACTATCCTCTTTACATCCCTTGCACTGTTCCATGTTCTCAGTGGGGAATTCATGCCTGGCCAGGGGATATTCTCCTGACTTTTCTCAGGCATGTTTCAGTCCCCAGATGTGGTGCATGTATCTGTTTCCTCATACCAGCTTTTACATCTGCTGGCATCACAGCTCAATCCTTTAAACAAACAATCAAACCCCTCTGTCTTGCTTAGACACAGTCCTACCTCATCTGATAGAAAGAGATAACCCCTTATGGCACAAACACCTTTTGATCTAGCCAGCCCTGGAGTACGAATCCTTTTACTTTTTGTATCACCTCATTCTGTTCTTTACTTAGTTGTATAGTCTGGCTCCTTCCATCAAAGATGCAAAGGTATTATAGCCAGTTGACTTTATTTCTTGTTCTACAGCACCATTTGTGTTGCATTTTGGAAGATATGCTCTACTCCAGTGGTATCCAACCTTTTTACACCCAAGATCACTTTTTAAGTCTCAGAACAGGTGAAGATCTACTGCCCCGCCCCTTCCTAGAAACCCCGCCTACATTACATGAGGAAATCTAATGTAAATGTACTGCACAGGTGCGCAGTTCAGTGAGGGCTCAAGAGCTATTCTTAGAGCCCCTGAGATCTACCGGTAGATCACGATCTACTGGTTGGTGACCACGGCTCTACTCAGTATATCTGCCACCAGTAATGACTGTCCTGACAAGTACTTTATGCTCACCTCACAGCACTGGAGTTTTCATAAAATGTGTCATCATTACTTGTATACATTCAGCAGTGGCTGTGTCATGATATTTTCTTTAAAAAAAAAAGAGTGGTCCTATAGTATCTTAGAGACTAACAAAATAATATAGATAGTATCATGAGCTTTTGTGGGCACAGCCCACTTCTTCAGGTAAGTGGAGCAAGAGGCACAGATGGGCACAGAAATCCCAAAATTTTAAAGCAGAAAAAGAGGAGAAGGAAAGGAGGGGGCAAAAACCCTGACAGTTATAGTATCTGTGCTAAATGAGACTGAGTGGGCTGTAAGTGTCCAATACTTAGCTTTTGATGTTATTTGGGTGTTGAATTAAATGGCACATCCAGTTAATGTCATTGTTCAGTCCCTGTGTAAATGTGGCAGATTTGCATATGAAGGCCAGTTCTGCAGTCTCTCTCTCTAGTTGGTTCCTGAAATTACTTTGCAAGAGGTTAGCCACTTTTAGATCCACTAATGAGTGCCCAAGCAAGTTAAAATGTTCCCCGGCAGGTTTCTGTGTGTTACTATTTCAAATATCTGATTTATGTCCATGAATCCTTTGTTGTAGAGACTGTCTACTTTGGCCAATATACGTGGCAGATGGCCATTGCTGGCACTTGATAGAATAACTTGCATTAGTGGATGTGCAGTTGTATCAGCCTCTGATGTGGTGGCTAATGTGGCTAGGTCCTGTGATGATGTTGATATTTTCTAGTGGCTCGTGATCAAACTGCATTTCTACCTTGTGCCCAAAGGTGACCTGATGAAATAATTTATTTCCAAACTGCTCATCTCCCTTAGTTGCTGACCCATGTTCTGGATCTGTTAAGCCTCTGCTAGCAAGCGCTATGAGGTTGCAGGCTTTGCATTAAGGTTGCTCCTAGAACTCATTTGAAGGCATCCCAATGAAGCTCCACCAACTCCATAGGTTAGTAATGTTTTAGAACTGGTGTTATGGTGTCTTGATCATGATTCTTTGTATTCTTTCAAATGCCTAATTTTAAGTCTCTGACTGTTTCCTTGATGTATCATTTTGTGTTAACTCTCTTCAGCATTCCCAGGCTTCTGATTTGTGGGTACAGAATCTTGAATGATAGTTGGCCATTGTATTTTCCTTTCACATTGTTGGGCCTCATCAAAGGATGTAGGAGAGTTTAGTTCATTTCAGCTCCAGCTAGTCCACATTTAGTATAATATTCCACTCCTGCACCTGTTTAGGAGTTGATACAACTTCTTCTCATGGTCCAGAATTGCATCTTCGTTGACATCTCCTGTTCTTCGATAAGAAAACCATCAGCTACTATCTTACTGCCTACGAGCTCCCCTAGTGCCTGGTACAGTTTACAGTGGAAGTCTTCTGTGCCCAGACTGGTACCCATACCCAGCAGTTACTGCAAAAGGTGTAGCAAAAATAGTCAAGTGGCTGGATGGCTACTCCTAGCTCAGTATACAGAAACCTCTTCTTGGCAGAGTGTTAATAATTTGCTATTTATTAATTATACTAACAAGCCCTAAAGAAGGGGGCAATGGAAAGGGAGCTTGCATGACTTAAGACAGAGGAATGTACCTTCACTAATATCACAATCCAAAAGCAATGACTTGAAAGCAATTCAGAGGCCCAGGAAGTCATCTAGTTGGCCTTTATTTTATAATTATCCAGATTTATCGTTCTAACATTCTGAAAACGCTGATAAAACAACAAAAGGTTTATTTAATGTAATAAAGTAGTAACTGAACCAATATTCCCTCATCCCAAGCTTTCTCTTTCAACAGCCAAATCAGTCTTTTTATTCCACATCAACTCCTGCTCATAATAGAGAATTTTGGAAATGAAATGTAGGGGAAGACCAGTAGTGTTCCCTCTTATAATGCTACTTTTTAATATACAGAAAACGAATAGAAAAATCACCACAAACAAATGACCCACGATAAATTCTCCTGAACAATGCCTCGGCTCTATAAAGCTATAAGAGAATGTTTTACTCTGTAAAAAGCTGTAAGATAAAGTAGTTGAAACCTCAACACTTTTGTAATAAAGCCAGAGTAGCATAAATGTCAATGGAACTATAAACTCCAATTTATTTCTAAATTTAACTTAAGCTGAATACTCTCTTGGTTCCTCACAGTATAGTCAGAAAGTTTGCAGGCTCATTTTCTGTTTATCTCAAAAGCAGCAGCCACAGCCTGGGCCTGCCTCTATTCTCATGCAAAGAAAAATGCTGTTGATCATGGGGAGGATTTGAATGCCATTATTTTCTCCTGGTGCGTATCATTTAGGCTGCAGTTAAGGCTAAACCAGCAATCAAAGTGCATCTGAATTCATTTCTACTTCCTTTAAGCAGTTACTTGCATTTGATCTTTCTGGTATTACTCTGTGCCTCATCTAGACTCCTTAAAGATGCCATGTCACCATAAAATAGCACCATGCATGTCTTGCTGCTTCTTTGTAAATATGCAGGGAAAGAAACAGTAATGGAGGTCAAATCTGTGGGTTCAATTCTGTAAGTTGCTGAGCAGTGGATGTTCAGAACACTCAGCTTGTCATAAGAGGTGTTCAGCTTCTTACACCACTGGGCCGAATGCTCAGCTGGTGTCAGCTGATGACTGAACTAGCTAGACCATCTATGACACTCCTGAAAGGTGACAAGTGGTGACTGCAGGGGAGCTAGGCTAATTTATACCAGCTGAAAATCTGGCACGGTGGCTTTAAATAGATGGCTTTTTCTACAGGTCATTGGGAGATAGACCAAAACCCAAAGAATGGTTTTAGACACAACTTCTCACTCATTAAAGGTGTCCTCGTGGTTCAGCTAGGCCAATCGCAACAACATGCACACAAGTCACTGATGAGAAAAAGCGGGTTACTCAGACTCTTAATAGAGGTCATTCCTTCCCATCCCATCCCACAATTTAGCGCCCCCCCATATCCTGCTACCACCGATGTCAATGGCAAAATTTCCAATTATTTCAATGAAGTAGGGCCTGCAGTGCCATCTGTCCATATTTTTTATTTCCACTCATCTGTTCTATGCTCCCTTCCCTTCCTTTATTATCAGATGGTCTTTTCTGCTCTAACCAGTAGGTGTTGTCATTATTATTCACACCAGTAATACGGGTGCCTCAATGCCACATTTCTCATGTTTTACCTACAGTGGCATCCTTAGAAGTGTGGAAAAAGAGCTTTACTTTTCACACTTCAGGGTGAATTCAGAAAAATGTTTGTGAACAAATGTGTCTGTTCTTAACTGAAAGTTTTTGCTGTGAAGACTTGACATTTTTTTTCAGTAACTCATGGCTTAACAGGTATAAAACTACGGGAACAAATTTTTTTCACAGATTGTTCTGAAGATTTACAGAGAACACAACTATTCATGCAACATGTTATATCAAGTTGCACTGCTCTTTCCTATGGCGTTTAACATGAGATAAAGTGATATAGCTTAAGCAATATAGTATGGCACAAACATAGCTTAAATGTATATCTGTTGCTCTCCCAGATGTCTGAAGGAAACTTTCCAGAGACTACCTGTCTCAATTTCATTACTAGGAAGTCTGAACGCACAAGGAAAATGGGTGTACGGCCATAGTATCTGCAAACTGTCTAACACACTTCTATAGTTGGACAATTACCTGTGTTCAATGACCTATTAGTTCTAGATTTAACTGCATTTAAAGATGTGAATTCAGGCTGTTCAGTTTGGCATTGCCGATAAGTCCCTACGCTACTAACTTGCAGTAGGTAATATTGAGGTTCATAAGTGGTACAGTGGTTTTGTAAAAAGGTTCCATGCTTGCCAGCTTTTCTTCTCCTCTAGTAAATTGAATTAGCAAGCCATTAAGGATATCAGTGTGGGTTTTTGCTTTTCTGTGTACTGATGTTTGACAACTCAGAAAAGATAATTATTATAAGACTGTATGAGCATGGCATTTCACATCCTAACTGTGTTTTACCAACTTGCAGGGAAGATCTGTAAACCTGCCAGAATCACACATAAGGACATTAGCTTCCATATGCAGAAACTGGAACAATCTTTCTTAAAAAGAAATACACACAACCCCCCCCCCCCCTCACACTTTTTAGTAGATCTCTTATTCATGTAACATAATTCACTGCCTGATGTAACCAGACCAAAATGTGTATATTTTGCTATAATAAGAGCAGTAGAACCCTGAGTAATAGGAATTGCAAATATGTCTTCCCCTTCCCCCCCACTGCTTATCACTAGTGTATTGAATGTATCAGCAGCGGATGGAGAAGGAACACATTACTCAGAAGCCATAAGTAAGACGAGAGTCAGATTATTCCATTTAACTTGTGAAGTAATGGATACTGCTGCCATCCCACATAATAAGTAATATTTTATTCCATCAGGAGTCTATTGAAATCAGTGGGGCTGTTCACCAAGTGAGACACCAGATAACCTGAGTAAGGGTGGCAAAATATGGTCCCAAATGAAACCACATTCATGAACATTTTCTGACATCTTTTCTCATGTTAACTCACACCTTCGTCCTCTAGGGGTACGTCTAGACTACAGGGTTTTGTCGACAGAAGTTTTGTAGACAGATACTGTCGACAAAACTTATCGACATAGAGCATCTAGACACATTCAGTTCTGTCGACAAAGCAAGCTGCTTTGTCGACAAAACCCTGTAGTCTAGACGCAACCCTACAGGCAATAACACCTTCTGTCGACAGAAGGTGTTATGCCTCGTAAAATGAGGTTTACCAGCGTCGATAAAACTGTTGAGTTCTGTCGATGTTATGTCGACAGAACTCAGCGGTAGTGTAGACGCTGGTATAGTTTTGTCGACAAAAGTCCACTTTTGTCGACAAAACTCAGTAGTCTAGACACACCCTAGGGCTCCTATTAGAATATTCCCAGAGTACAGTATTACTCAGTGGTGGATAAGGATGCCAAATGTGTCCGTTTTCTTGTATACCTTGTTGCTTACAGCTCTTAAGCCTGAATCTACAATCTCAATTTGTTCCTGTAAAACAGTAATTCCAAATTACTAACCGTGGTCCTATTTGTTCTATAGACAACCTATTATGGGCATAGTGGTGCAACGCCAACTGCAATATTTAACAAAATGTGTGACAGACCTGAAGCTATTAATATTTAAATCTTTGTCCAAGGTGAACTTTTTGGCAGAGGATACTAGTGACACTGAAAAGGTTTATCTAACCTCTTAATTTAGCAGCTGTGGGATTTCCAAATTTGTAAGTGGAACAATCTAATTTTTTTTTATTGTGTAATAACATTTTCATGGTCCGCAAAACTGGTACAAAATCCTGTTTGGGTGGTTTAACAATCAGCAAAAATATTGCAGACTTTGCTAAAGCTTTCTTTGGAGACAGTTTCTTACAACAAAAGCTTGCTGTTGGATCAAGTGAAAAGGGACCCTTGCTTTGGTCCTGCTTAGTCAAATTGGACTTACAATAAAAAAGAGGCAAATCACATCCTGGAGGGGACTTTGCACCCTATTCCACCATCACCTCTGCTTTTGGGGCTACTTTTTTTTTTTTTTAACTCCTATTAAATATAGTAGCAGCAAGTCTGGGAATTGTTTGAATAGTGCCCTTGGCAAAAATCACAGGATCACTGAAATAAAGCTGAGATTGAAGTTTTCTGAGCTCTTCCATATCTTCTAATGTATTTGTACAGAACCTAATGCAATGGATTCCCACTCCTTACTGGGATCTTATGTTCCCACTGTAGTACCACTAATTATTTATTAAGTGGCTTTCAAAAACTTTAGTATGGTAAATTGAAAATGATGTTAAAACAAGCTATCACTTTAATTTGTAAAGGGATTCTTGGTTCTTCTTGCAGGCTCTGTTTTCGGGAACAGCCTATTTTGATTCTAGTTTTGGGTTCTTTTGTGGTATTGTTATGAATTCTAAAGTAATGAAATACTCCAGTCTTTCAGCAGCATATTTTGTTTTTATCTATCTTCTCTTAGTGTAATATGTGAACATAGCACTACAGTGCAGTTAATTTCTACATAGGTCATTTGCAAAAATATTGGTGGGGGGGCCACAAATTCACTAGAGATGTTCAATTTCTGGGAGAACAAAATGGGGCTGAGGAAGGTGGCATAAGACTATCACATGGCCAATCTTATTTCTCCATTTCCAGGAATGGCCTGGTCCTAATACAACTTCTCAACTTGGCCATTGTAGCGAGAGAATCCTTTTGTAAAATTGTACCACAGCTATTGCAAAACCAGTGAAGCTTTTCTTTGTTGCATACATCCCAAATATTTTCCAGTGAGCCAATGGACTGAACTCTTCTGTGAAATCTAGGCAAGCAATATCTGTAGTGGAAGTATCACTTGTATTGACCAGTAATGTAGTTTTTGTGCTGACTGCCACATCAGAAGTCAGCCTCATGTACCATTCCAGAAATCCTCTCCCTTGCTGGGATCTTATCTCATCTGGCAGAATTTTTACACACAACTCTAGTGCTTCTGACCTGCCTTTATGTAATCCTCATCTTTTCAGGGCTCTCTTAGAATGTCAAACGGGCCTATCCTAGCTAGGCATGCTCTTTTGTGCAATAGGGTAATACCATTTGTTTCCTTTGCCCTCTGGCTAATTAGTCACTCTCTGGCATTGGAGTGAGTGGAGGATGAGTGTTACAGTCCCAAAGTTTATTCCCAATGACTTTCTCTCAGAAGAATCTCTAAGGACATGAGCTATAACTCTGGCCCAGGTCCTCTTCCAATTTCTGCAACAGCAGTTTTGTGAAAAGTGATCATTTATTTAAAAGAAACATTTTAAAGAAATAAAAACAAAGGTCAGTTGAAGGATTTTTGACTAAACATTAAGCCCGCACTTTAGGGAATAAAGAGAAAATAACCTCCTTTACTACAGAGACTATGCTGAAATCTTGCCAAGCCTCAAAACATTCAGATTTGGTTAACTTCCAAACATTTACTGTTCATCAAATGCCTAGTTTACACAAGCTTGTGGAGACCTTTGCATAGCAGAAGGCAGAGGAAGAGGTTTGCTCCCACCAAATCCTTTGTATTAGCTGAATTGCACAAGACAAGAGAATTAAATTGCCACTGGAGTGCTGCATGGAGCATTCTAGGCAGTGCTGAGGGCTAGTTGCCTGTGGCCCTGATCCTGCCATATAGGCCAATGTCCTTTCTGGGAGTACAGAGCCAGGCCCCTCCCATCTTACCCAGGGGCCCAGCAAAACTGTCTGCTCCCCTAGCAATGGTAATTCTTCTAGAAAAGGGTATTTTTTATGAAGGCAGGGTACTTCTCACATTACAATTGAGTGTGTTGTCACTTTAAAGTTTTGGAGGTGGAGTTTAGTGTGAGCTGAAAAAATATTTTGTGATAACACTCTCAACCATTGAAACACCAAGTATGGAAACATCCGATCAACAGGAAAATGCTCATTGGCTGGAATATCCTGAGGGTATGGTTCTAAAAGTTCCAGCTTTCAGTTAACCCTTTCATGCATTTCATATGCACCACACTTAGGGTTGCCAGATGGTTGAAACAAAAATACCAAACACCCTGCACCCCCCCCCCCCCAAAAAAAAACCATTGGAGGAAAAAGGGGGGGGGAGACCAAAGTTGTTGAGCAAAAGAAAAAGGTTGAGCAGCCATTTTGTGCCGGCAGCCTTGGGGAACCAGGTAAGCATGGGGGCTGGGGTTGGGGGGGCTGGGAGCTGAGTGTTTGGAGCTGAGTGTTTGTAGGGTTGCCAGGTGCCTGGTATTTTGGCTTCCTCACCGGGGAAAAATTCAGAAAACATCAGACATTTTAGGTGTCCAGTATTCTCTGAATTTTTTTACTGGACAGGAGCCGAAAATACAAGACTGTCTGGGTGAATACCGGACAACCCTAATCTACATGGCAACATTATTTCAAAATAACTAGCATTGTTTTGAAATAACTGAGTCTGCGTTTATACAGCAGGCAGTTATTTTGAAATGTTGAAATACTGGAAGACTTCTTACTCCGACTCGTATAACCCTCGTTGTAAGAGGAGTAAGGGAAGTCAGAGGAAGAGTGCTCTATTTCAAAATAAGTGCTGGGTAGATGCTCCCAATTTCAAAATAAGCAATTTCAAAATAAGCTATGCAAGTGATGTAGCTCAATTTGCTTAGCTTATTTCGAGTTAAGCCCTGCTGTGTAGATGCACCCTTACTGAATAATGCCCAATGTAATAACATCAGAAATGTTAGGGTAAATTCTGTTCTAAATTCTACTGGTGTAAATCCTCTTAAGTCAGTTCAATTACTTTAGAATTTACCAAGGTAAGAGGAAATCAAATTATGGAGTACAACGAAAGTTTACTAAGCTAATACACCTTTAGCATATGCATGTTTGTTGGGTAATATCCAAACTCCATAGAAGTCAATGGTAAAGTGGCTATTGACTTCAATGAGGCCTTGATTCCAGGAATGTATGTAACAATGCATTATTTTTAGTGCCTTTCAATCTACCAGTGAAGCTGTTGTGTGTTTAGGGTTGCCCCTCAGCCAGTATTAAATCAGCAGTCAGTATTTATTTCGTATATCTAGTGTAGAGATTCCCCTACATTACAAGAGGAAATGCTTCATCTCAGACAAACAATACAATGCTATTTTTCAGTTCTTTTCCTATGAAAAGTGGTGACCCTACATATTGAATCAGATAATATTTTGAGATGCACATGTTCAACTTCCTGGCCTAGTTTTAAGTTTATACAGGTTGTACCTCCCTTAACCAGGACTCTCTGGTCTCCACGGATGTTGCTGGACCACAGAGTCCAGATAGTAGGGGGCAGGGCCACAGGGCAGAAGGGGAGGAGTGTGAGACTCTGCCAGGAGTACCGTGTTGAGGGATGAGGGCACAGCAGGGAGTTCTGGCTCCTGTGCTGGGCGGCAGGGAGGGGTTGGCACCAGGTGCTGAGTCCTAACAACCATGGAGCCCCGGAAGCCACTGAGCCCTGGCAGCCATAGAGCTCCAGCCTGGGGAGACATAGCTGGGCAGGCAGCAGCAGGGCTCGGCTGGAGTCCTAGCCAGGCACAACATGGACCAAGTTGGGAGGGACCTCCCCTTGTAAGGCAAATCCCCTTGTTTGGGACCAGTCAGGTCTTAGGGTGCTGGACAAGGAAGGTCCAGCTTTTGGTAGATTAGCCTAGCGGGTCAGGAAGTCCAATGCAAAATACGAAGACCAGCACAATCTGAATCTTTAATTTCCCCTGTTGGAATTTAGAAGACTCAGACTGCCCCCTAGTGATCTGTTGTGAGTAAAGTAGCCCCCTTTTTTTCTTCTAGTTCTTTTAGTATGTTGTCAGATTGCCAAATATACCAAAAAGGGAATTTTGTGACATGCATCATTAATATGCCTAGCTTCTGCTGTTAGGGTATCAAGCAAACAGTTACAGGAAAGAAAATTCTACTAATTGTATAGTTCTTGGAAGAATGTAGCCACATGTTTGCAGCTGCTGGGCTTCTGTCTGTCTGTCCCCTGCATGCCAGCCACCAACAAAGTTTAAAAGCTTATATTTTGTCCTACATCTGACATAGATTGTTTAGAGAGAGAGCAGCAGGAGTTTTAAAATATGGACTTATTTTTTGCAGTACAGGAATCTTGAGGAAATATTTCTTTTAAAGAGGATTTGCTCACCAAAACATAATGCAACAGTTTGTTTAAATTGGTAATTTAAGCTTAAATCAAGCTCTGTTAATGTCGGTCTTCATCTTTTTAGATAGGAAACCTACCTCTTTCTTGCAGGTTTAAGAGAAACAAAATATTATAGAAGTGATGCTCAAGATCTAGGAAGAAAGAGGAAAAAGAGATGGAGATTAAAAATTAACTCTGACTTTTTTTCTGCCAAATGTAACTCAATAAATACCCAACAGCAAACATTTTTGAAATGCAACATTTTTCTTTTCATCAGGTGTAGTCTTTGTTCTAAAATTATCTGTTACTGAGAAAATAGCTCTTAATAAGTTACTCGGATGAGGGGAAATAATTTAGTTACAGCCTTATTAATATATTTTTAATTAATAGGTGTCTGTGAAATGTATGCAGCCATAAAATGAAAAGTATAAAATATCTGTGGGTTCTGTATACAATGTGGATACTTGGCCTAGTATTATCCTGGGACAGGTATAAGAGGGTCACAAAATCAAATTTCAGATCCAAGTAAAACTGAAAATTTAGAACTTCTGTCTGGCAGCTGGAACATATTACAAAGTCAGTTGGATTTAATTGCATACTAGTTATCTGCAGCCATGACAACAATCCGCAAAAACAATAAATGGTTTCATTTAGGATTTTGAGCCAGCCAAGTCTTCAGGTTGAAGAAAAAGTACTGTCTGGGGAAAAAAATTTCGGATGCCAAAAGCTCCAGATAAAGCTGCCACCTTCTGTCACTTAGGGACAAATATTCTTGCTTTCTCATAGGTAGGGATTTAAAAACCATGTACAGTCTAGTCCTGCTGCGCACACAACTTGCTCGGACTTCATTAGGGTTTACCCACACATGAAAAAGTCTGAGTACACAGTGAGGGGATTCAAATATTTAATTCTCCTTAACATAATCTGTAAATGTTTATAGATTTAAGACATTTTTAGTCCATTCATGCCACTAAATTTGCTACCTGGTGGGTAGAAATGGGATTATTTTATATGTGCAGATGCCTATAGGCTATTAGTTAGAAAATTGAGGAAGAACTTGGTTCATAAGGCTTTGTTTATTAGCCTGCCAGTAAAATTGTGCACTAATCATCTGAGGGAAACTAGGAAAAATATCCGCAATAGGGTCACAAATTGTATTGACTGTACAAATTAGAGTAAATTAAATAAGCTACAGGATGAGAGGTGAGGGATATGGCTGCTGGAGGGTCAGTGCTATGCCCTATAAAACAGGATCAATCTTCTATCATAAAAAGCAATTTAAAGTAGTGGGAATTGTGACCAGTTACATTTATTTTACATTCACATTCCTTTATTCATTTTAGTCACGTTCAGATACTGTGCCTCTATGACTACTTTCTTTGCCAGCCTGAAGCTACTCTGAAATATGTTGATGGTAATCTGTGCAGTAAATTGGTCAAAAAGTTTTGATCATCTCTAAACTGAACCCATTTCCTTCTCCTATTTTCCTGATTTCTAATAATTCATATTTTTCCTATTCAGTCATTTAATTTAATCATTATCTGCTTTAATTATACCATTCATGATTTGGGCCCTCACTTTTAGGCCCAGCTGAGTTGCATCTATGCCAGTGAGGAAAAGTAATCCATACCATGCACCGCAGATAAAGGTAAAAAATCTTCAAGGTCACTGCCAATCTGACCTGGAGTATAATTCCTTTCTGACCCCACATATTGGTCAGATGCTGAGCATGTGAGCAAGAATCCACCAGCCAAACACCTTAGAGTAGCTATCCCCAACCAGTAGATCATGATTGACTGGTCGATCGTGGAGGTGCTGGCAGTCGATCTCCTTCGCAGTCCCACATTTTCCCCCTTCCCTTTGTGTTTTGCAGTAGCAGACCACACTTTAACAAAGCATCAGCTGAACTCAGGCTGCTGGAACCCCAAGCTGATTTGCTGGATGTCTTCCCAGCTGGGGGTTGTTGTATTTTCTTTGAAAGGTACTTATAGAGACAGGGAGGTGTTGAGGAGGGTGTGGTCTGGCTCACTGCTTTGAATGCTGCTAGGTTCTCTCCTCTGATCCTAAAGAGGAATCATCAGAAAACTAACCTGGACAGAAGCTGTGTCTGCAGCACAGAACAAGTTCCAGCAATGCGTAATGGGTCCATGTGCTTCCTTTCCATACCCTACATGGGGGGAGGGGATCCCTCACAGCCCTCTAGTCCTTTCAGACTCCCAGCTGCAGCAGGGGCGGGAGGAGGAGGAAAGGAGGAGAGAGGAAATACCAGAGACAAGGCTGTAGTAACTTCAGACAGGGAGGGAAAGTGCCTGAGCCTTCCCAAAGAAAATCCAGTCACTTTGTGGGGAGTCAGCAAGAAAAGCATGTGGCTGGGATTGTTATTACATTGGTGGTTATGTGCATGTATTTATACAATGGTGAGTTGTATGTGGGACCATCACAACCACACTTTATCAGTATCTGTCAGGAAAATAAGGTATATTGGCAAACTGCACAAGGGCCTCCCTTCTGCTCCCAGCCCCAGGCCTATTCCTCTGCTCCACATGATCCCTGCTTTCCTTTCCCTTGCTCAACACCCCAACCCCCCATTTGATCCCAATACTCTCCAGCCTAGAGCCCCCTCCCCTAGCCAGCATCTTTCCCCCCATCCTGTACCCAAATTCCCTCCCAGAGCTTGTACCTCTCACCCCTTCCCACACCCATATCCCTCATTCCCACCCCAGAGTCCGCATCTCCTGTCTCAACCCAAAGAAAGTGAATAAGGGCTGGGGACAGCAAGCGATGGAAAGTGGGGGAATGGAGAGGGTGGGGCTTCATGGAAGAGGTGGGGCCTCAGGGA
This sequence comes from Pelodiscus sinensis, assembly GCF_052426305.1. Taxonomy (NCBI): domain Eukaryota; kingdom Metazoa; phylum Chordata; order Testudines; family Trionychidae; genus Pelodiscus; species Pelodiscus sinensis. Next base: position 97,837,508 of record NC_143055.1, read on the forward strand.
AGTGAAGGAGTAGACCTTGGTTTGCCCTGAAACTTAAAATGATCTTGGGGGTAAAAAGAATAAGTGACACCTCAGAGCCAGGGCTCACCCCACCCTGCGTCCCATCTCCAGCTGTGGCAGACTCTGATGTTTCAGAAGAAGGTGATTAAAAAAAAATACTCCAAAAACACATGGGAGGGAAGGGGACTCTTGCCAGTGGCCAGCTGCAACCCTGAAGCATGAGTTTTAGGAACACCAGGCATAAACTGGAAGTGAGCCCCAGAGCTGCTGAACACTACCATCATGAGCAACCCCAACATATGACTGCATTCATACATTTGTCCAGCTCTCCATTAAAACTATTTAAGTTGTTTGCCTTTCCCTCTCCCCACAACTCCTAATGGGAGGCTATTCCAGAACTTCACTCCTCTGGTAGTTAGAAACCCATCTTCTAATTTTCAAGCTAAATTTGTTTATGGTTACTTCGTATCCATTTGTACCAACATTATCCTTCAGTTTAAATAGCTCTTCACCTCATCTGGTGTTTAGCGCCCCCCCCCCCATATATTTACAGAGCACAATTTTATTCCCTCTCAGCCTTCCTTTTCCAGGGTTAAACAAGTCCAGTTCTTCCTGTTTCCTCTCAGAAAATAAGCCCTCTATTCTCCTGATTATCCTACTAGCACTTCTCCACACCTGTTCAAGATTAAATGCATCTTTGTTGCACATGGGTGACTGGAATTGTTATGTGAGGACTTACCAGTGCCTTATACACTAACATTAATACTTCTCTATCGTCACTGGAAAAGATTCCTACTCCATCCTAAGACTTCATTTGCCTTTTTCATAGTCACATCCATTGGTGGCTCATAGGTATCCTGTGATTGACCCATTCTCTCCTAGGTGTCTCTTCTCCTCTCTTTCACATTATCTGCCTCTTTTTTCCTATTCATACTGAGTGAAATTCACTCCAGTTCACTGATTCCAGCCAAGGGGATCCATGAGACTCTGTGGCAAGAGACCCTATAGATAAACAAAGAGGCACAGGTCTGCTAGCAGCTTTCCCAAAGCAGGCCCGTGGCCCACATTGAGAAACATTGCTCTATAATGTAAAAAGATGCTCTATACAGGCAGTCCCCGACTTACGCGGATCCGACTTACGTCGGATCCGCACTTACGAATGGAGCTTTCTCGCCCCGGAAGTCGGGGCGAGAAAGCCCCGTTCGTAAGCTGCTCCGGTGCCCCTGGTCTGCTGGAGACTGTCTCCAGCAGACCAAGGGCACCGGGCGGGTTCCCGCGCTTCTGAGGCTTTGCCAGAGCAAAGCCTCAGAAGCGCGGGAACCGCTGCTGCTGCCCCTTGAGACCCGGTGCCTGTGGTCTGCTGGGGACGGTCCCCAGCAGACCACAGGCACCCGGACTGAAGCCGCAGCCGCGGGGGGGGTCCCGCGCCTCTGAGGCTTTGCCAGAGCAAAGCCTCAGAGGCGCGGGACCCCCCCGCGGCTGCGGCTTCAGTCCGGGTGCCTGTGGTCTGCTGGGGACCGTCCCCAGCAGACCACAGGCACCCAGACTGGAGCGGCAGCAGCGGCGGTTCCCCGCGCCTCTGAGGCTTTGCTCTGGCAAAGCCTCAGAGGCGCGGGACCCCCCGCGGCTGCGGCTTCAGTCCGGGTGCCTGTGGTCTGCTGGGGACCGTCCCCAGCAGACCACAGGCACCCAGACTGAAGCCGCAGCCGTGGCGGGGTCCCTCGCCTCTGAGGCTTTGCCAGAGCAAAGCCTCAGAGGCGCGGCACCCCGCTGCCGCTGCGGCTCTGCTCCCCGTGTCCCTGGTCTGCTGGGGGGGGGGGCGCAGCTAGTGTGCTCCCCCCCCAGCAGACCAGGCTTTTGTTTTGGACTCTGGGGCAGAGCAGCTGGGGCGCTGCCGATTGGTCCTGCAGCGCCCGTGGGCACTACTGGACCAACCCGGCAGCACCCCAGCTGCTCTGCCCCAGGTCCTGATTCAGCCACTGCTGGTCAGTTTCAGCAGCGGCTGAATCAGGACGTCTGGGGCAGAGCAGATGGGGTGCTGCTGGGTTGGTCCAGTAGCACCCCAGCTGCTCTGCCCCAGGCGTCCCCAAGTCAGCTTCTGCTGAAACTGACCAGCGCTGCCTACAGGAAGCCCCAGGCAGAGTTGCTCTACCCCGGGCTTCCTGGAATCAGCTGTTGATCAGTTTCAGCAGCAGCTGACTTGGGGACGCCTGGGGTTCTTAAGTTGATTCTGTATGTAAGTCAGAACTGGCGGTCAGTTTCAGCAGTGTCTGAATCTGGACGCCAGTTCCGACTTACATACAGATTCAACTTAAGAACAAACCTACAGTCCCTATCTTGTACGTAACCCGGGAACTGCCTGTAAGTGCATGGAGTGTGACAAGTAATATGACATGAAACACAGTTAAATACCTAAATTGTTTTTGCTGGCGAGTATTCCTCAAGCTGTTCAGAAGAGAGGTAACTGCTACATATATGCTATTTGCCATGTTCCTAGTAGCTTGCAAATATTCCGTTTGCCAATGGGATTCTGAATGATTGTGTCAGGAGAGCTAATTACATTTCTGAGATATCCGCTGCAGTTAAGTTATAAGGATTTTTAGATTTTCTCTTCATCTGAAATGCAGTTAAAATAAATATATTTAAGATTCTTTTATATGATTTGACAAGAAGGTGATAGGAAAAACTTCCAGCTTCAGAGAAGAGAGTTCTCTAAAATGTCTTGATGGTCAGAAACCAGTCCTTTAAAAGTCTGTAGGATTAATAAAAAGCATACAGATAAGCATCCAAAATTTTTGGTGTGTCCTGAAATTCTTTGAAACCTCCCTTTCTAGGAACCTTCAGAAATTCTCCTACCTCACAGAATGCTGTCAAAACAGCCTGATCAGTTTTCCTCATCTGTTGCTCTGGTGGAAGTCTGTCTGTCTGTCTGTGTGCTTGTGTTATATTATGCAAGCAAGGTACTAACAACCTTCAACAGGACTTTATTTACCACAAGTGGAGCCTCTTTACAAAGCTGCTGAATCCCTCAGTAGTTCTCTCAGCCCCTGCCAATCTACTCCCCACTCCTTCCTGTTTCCTGTGCTTCCAGACCTCCCAACAGCCAGCATCTAAATTACAAGCAGCATCTAAAACACCACAGCTTGCTAGCTATTTGTGCCTTAGTGTGCATCAGAATATTTTTTGAAAACCCAAATAACAAATTCTTTGGGGACAGTACAGCAAAAACTAGAGTGCCAGAAGGTTGTGATTTTTAAAGTTCTGTGGTCTAACTGCTTCCTGGAGACCCTTCTGGCACACTCTGAAAGGTGTACATATAATTCATGTAGCTCCTTTTCAAACAGTGTCCCAGTACACTTCTGAACTAGGAGGTCATTTACACCCAATCTAATGTGCTTTTCTGTGATGCTGTGTAGACATACCTCTAGTTCCAGAATTGTGGGGAACACTTTGGATCAGTAATAGGGTATAGGGGTGTCAAAGTACTGAAGATTCCCTAAAGAGCAATTCAATTTAATGATCTTCAACAACCTGGACCACTGAAGAAATTTCTAGGACTTCCACTCAGCTGCTATCAATAGAGGGTCAGTAGGTGAGAAAAAGTGGGGCTTCTCTTCTGCCCCAAGGGGTTTACCACCAGAGTGGAAGCAGAATCTGGATCTGAAATTCCACTGTTTCCTCCAAAGAGGACCTGCAACAAAATTAATGAAGTTGACAACAGAAGGCTTCCTATACCATATCTTAAGTGTCAGAAATGGCTTCATTCAGAAGATAAGTGGAAGTTTTGGGTCAAAAACTCCTACCTACCACCGAATCTTGCTATTAAAAGATGTCGCTCATTTTAGATACTCTTCCTGTGAATGGTTGTTAAATGAGACACTCAAGTTACAGAAAGTTCTGTTTGCTAAACTGTTTAGCTGTGCAGTGAAAAATAAGACTGCATAATAGCAAAGCTGAATGCTATTCTGCTTCAGCTATTATACACAACTGCTAGCAAAATCTGTATTCAGGAATCTTTATTACTAGGGAAAGAAAGGAAGAAAAGACATAGATTTTTTTCAGATCTTAAGATGAATTGTTGCACTATTTAAAATATGCAGTTGTTTGTTCTTCAAAATCAGATTACATTTCTAAATTTGATCTGGAAATCATTTGATTTTTAAGGGCTGGTCTGGATTTCAAAAAATTTACCCAACAGTAAGGAAGGCAATTATTTTTTCTAGCATATCTATGCTGGTATAAGTTCTATTGTAGAAGTGTCTTATATTGAATTAGCTTATTTTGAATCCTGAACTAGAATATACTGTAGTGGTATAAACTCCCTTGGACCAGTATAACTGTGTCTATAGTCAAGTTTGCTTTAATTATGGTTGCATAGATAAGTGGAAAAAACATATAAAAGTAGACAAGGTCTTAATCTTTGATCCTGCAGCTGAGGTATAGCTACTTAGATCCATGCAGAAGCACAAGAATTGAGTCCTAAATATGGAACAGGATTTAAATATTAAACACCAGCTTTTAAAGTTATTAGCTGCGTGTTTACTGATAACTCAGTTAGACAGAAAATCTAAACTTGAGAGCAGTAGGTAGATTTTGTTTTTTCACCAGAATGTAATAAAGCATACTCATTTGCAGTTCCATGATGTTTTAACCTCTAATACCCCCTTATCTCTGTGTGAAGACATGACATTTGTTTCATGGGGAGAAGAACAGCAACCAGCTCATGAGTACCCAGAAAATTTTCCATTGATCAGGATTGTCAATCCACTCAATTGTATAACCTATCGCACAAAGCACTAGGCTGGGAGTCAGAAGAGAGATGTTCTATTCTTGACTCTATCACTGGTCTTTTGGGTGACCATTGCTTTCCCTGTGCCTCAGTTTCCCCATCTGTAAATGGGCGATAATTATATGGACCTGCTTTCTAAAGTGCTTGGAGATCTAAAGATGAAAAGCACTGAGTATTATGTGTGTCATGACATTTGGTCTTTGTTTTAAAGCTCCAACTCCCACAACTGAGATTCTTGTGCAATTTCTCAGCTTTCATTAACAGCAACAAAAAAATAAGTTTCCAGCCGTCACGATTGCAGGGAGAAGCTTGGAAACAGGACCTACATGAATCCAGGGTCTCACAAACCAGAAAACAAATAAAAAGAATACATGTAGTACTCAAAAAAAGCTCCAGCATGTTTTAAAGTCAATTTCATAATTTTTTACGGAAGCTGACACATTGTTTGTGAATGCTTTAGGTTGGCAATATAGAATTTGGTCTTTATCCTCCCTAGCTACAATGTTTTCTGATCCTCCAGGTGTATAAAAGTGATAACAATCAACAGCAGAATGTCATCACTTGAGAACCACAAGAAATTTCTATGCATATATCCAGAAAAAGAGACGTGCAAGTAAATATTCCAGTTTGGTGACCTGTTTTCAGATACATCTATTTTGCATATATAATTAAATACTTATGTCTCAGTAAATTGCTTGTGCAACAAAATTTGGGTTTTTCTACCTACCTGTAGAAATGGTAAGGAGAAAATCAAATTTTGAATATTTAAGACACAAAATGTCATTTTTGTAGACATTATTTTGCAACAAATTTTCCAATTTTTCAGCCAACTCTACCTAGCTGGTTTAATTTGGAGCTACTGCTCAGCAGTGTTCAATTCAAAACAAGTTGACAGCCAGTCCTGCAAATACTTACCATTTAATGGAAATACTAAAGAAGTAGGCACTGCACCAAGGAAGTTAGGGTATGTCTACACTACAGCACTAATTCGAACTAACACATCCAGACTAAAAAACTAGTTCGAATTAGCGTTTTGCTAATTCGAACTAGCATGTCCACACAGAGTGGACCCTGAACCATGGTTAAGGATGGCCGGAAGCAGTGCCGGCAGGGCATCAGAGGAGGACTTAGAGCGTGGAGCTGCTGTTTCAGGCTAGCCGAGGGCTGTGCTTAAAGGGACCCGACCCCCACCCCGGACAGACAGTTCTCAGGGGTGCCCCGCTTGCAAAGCAGTCCTGGCTTGGATTGCCCGGAGTACCCACACTGGGCACATCACAGCACTCAGCCATCAGACCGGCTGCACTTGCCGCAGGCTGCCATCTGGGGAGAGGGGGCAATTGGGGGGCTGCAGGAGAGCTTCCACCCCCAGAAGCCCGCAGAGCCAGCCCAGTCCTCCCCATCGGGGGCTCGTACCCCATTCCTCCCTCACCTCCTTCCACTTACCCCTCCCTAGCCCCCCTTCCTGATGTACAAAATAAAGGACAATTGCGTTCAAAAATAGAATCTCTCTTTATTGAACAAAACTCGGGGAGACTGGGAAAAGGAGGTGGGAGAGGGGAAGAGAGAGGGTGGGAGAGGGGAGGGCAACTACAATGATGAGGGGTTTGGAACAGGTCCCATATGAAGAGAGGCTAAAGAGACTGGGACTTTTCAGCTTAGAAAAGAGGAGATGGAGGCGGGATATGATAGAGGTCTATAAAAGCATGAGTGGGGTGGAGAGGGTGCATACAGAAAAGTTCTTCATTAGTTCCCATAATAGGACTAGAGGACACCAAAGGAAAGGAATGGGTAGCAGGCTTCAAACTAGTAACAGAAAGTTGTTCTTCACAAAGCAAAGAGTCAACCTGTGGAACTCCTTGCTGCAGGAGGCTGTGAAGGCTAGAACTAGAACAGAGTTTAAAGGGAAGTGAGATCAATTCATGGAGGTTGGGTCCATGGAGTGGTATTAGCCAGGGGGTAGGAGTGGTGTCCCTGCCCGAAGTTTGTGGAAGGCTGGAGAGGGATGGCACGAGACAAATGGCTTGGTCACTGTCTTTGGTCCATCCCCTCCAGGGTCCCTAGGGTTGGCCGCTGTCGGCAGACAGGCTACTGGGCTAGATGGACCTTTGGTCTGACCCAGTACGGCCATTCTAAGCTCAGGGCTCAGGGTCGGGGGTCTCAGTGGACCACTTTGATTTTCATGCAAACCTGCTCCTGGGTGGCCATGCTGGCAGCTCTTCTACCCTAGACAGCCACTTTCCTGTGCCTAGTGCGGAGGTCGTGGATGATGTCTGCACTGGACCAGGTGGGTGCCCGCCTCTTGCGGTCCTGGGCAAGCTCCCGGGAGCCGCCAGCCTGGTCCCGGGAAGAGGGGGAGGGCTGCAGGGCATTGGGTGGCTGGCTCGAGCTGTGCCAGGTGCAGGGTCTGCTGGCTGGGTGCTGGCAGGCTTGCACCTGGCACGGGCATCGTAGCCTGCCCGTGCCCCTTTAAGGGATCCGGGGCCGGGAGGGGGGCAATAGAGTTTCCCTGGTGTTGGCCAGAGTGGCCACCAGGGAAAGCTGGGGAGGGCTAGCCTCCCACTAGTTCGAATTAAGGGGCTACACACCCCTTAATTCGAACTAGTAAGTTCGAACTAGGCTTAGTCCTTGTGGAATGAGGTTTACCTAGTTCGAACTAAGTGCTCCGCTAGTTCGAATTAAGTTCGAACTAGCGGAGCGCTAGTGTAGCACCTATCAAATTTAATTCGAACTAACGTCCTTTAGTTCGAATTAACTTTGTAGTATAGACATACCCTTAGTGATTGCGCTGTAGGACTCTGCACTCTTTTATGCTGTTATATTATTGGCTTCTTGGCATTATGGATTCATCTCTGTCTCATCCTGCTTTTTTTTATCATCCTGTTCTGCAATGGAAAACTAGAATTCCTGCTTGGTCTCAATTTTCTTCTTTCTAGACAAGCTGTACATAAATTTAATGAAAGCTTTATGGCACTCAGCTTTGCTCTAGGCTGCAAAGTACAAACAAATGCAATGTGACAATGTGACATGATTTAATCTAATGAGAAGTGGCACAAACTGGCACAGTAAAAATAAGAGAGCCCCATGAGCTGTTTTTTCCCATTTTTAATTTTGTTTTGTTTTTTGAAGTTCCTATAACTAAAAGGTGGTTTTTCTTTAAGAACTTCTTTTTAAAAGAAGATACTCCCCTCTCCAAGTTTTGGGGAACCTAAAACATTCATCCTGTCTATTAAAAGTAAATAACCATTCTTTTAGTCGAGTAGAATATTCTGTAGTTGTTTGTAATGTTGTAGCTGTGCTGATCTCCAAATTTGAGAGAGATAAGGTGGATAAGGTAATATTTTTTTTATTAGACCAACTTTGTTCAATTTTGGTTACCAATGTATAGAAAGGATGTCAAGAAACTGGAAAAGATCTAGAAGCAAGTGACAAAGATGATCAAATGGATGGAATGCAAGTGATATGAGCAAAAGCTGAAGGAACTGGGTATATTTATTTTGAAAAAGAGGAAATTAAGTGGGAAGGTGTCATGCCAGAAGTCTTTAAATGGGTGAAAGGTTGTCACAAACAGGTTGTTCTCTCTTGTCACACAGGGCAGGACAAGAAGCAAAGGCTTCAAACTACAGCATTAGCAGATTTAGACCAAATCTCAGGAAAAACTTCTTAATTGTAATGTGGCTTCCTAGAAGTATGGCGTGGCCCCCTGGGAACCACTGAACTAGATGACCCTTGTTGTCCCTTTTAACTCTACAGTTCTATGGTTCCTACTTCTGTTGGCAGATGGTACATGCTTTCAAGCTAAGAGTACTGTGCAAGCTTGAAAGTCTGTACCATCCACCCACAGAAGTTGGTCCAATAAAAGTTTTTACCTCACCTACCTTGTCTATAGAATATTCTAGAAGACAAACATATTTATTAATTTTGGAAGCAGATGTTCTTAATCCAGCACCATAGATCCAATAATAAAAATGATTTAGAAGTGGCATTTTAGATTAATATAATTTCAGAACACTTAGTTTTTTTTCCTCACTGGGATTCAAGAGTCTCTGAAACATGCTATTACGCATACTCACATACTTCCCAGTAGCTCACAATAACATGGAAAAATATGAATACTGGAAGCCTTTAGCTTAATTGTCTAGTGAATTTTGTCTCTAATTGGTATTCACTAGTTCCCCTTAACAGCTTTCAAGCGCTTAGTGTTCAGTACTTTTGAAAATCAGGCCATTTATTTAGGAGCCTAAGTCTGAGTACACAGTTTTGAAAATCTTGGTCCTTCAGTCTCAAAAATTGGTCTGCAAGTCTCCTAAGTATAACTTCTTGTGGTATTTGCAGGGAAGATATGTCCTTTTAGGTCTGTACTCTGCTTAGCTGAATATATAAATTAGGGGGAGCTGCAAGCAGTTTGGATACAGCCACATAAGCAATTATCAGAATGAGTTGCTGAGCTGAATCTATAATAAAAGGTGTATTCTGATATTCCTATAGTCCTGATGGACTTTCCTTATGCAGAATCCACAAACACTTCAGGAGTAGAGAACTTTGGCTCACTTATCTTTAATGGGAGTTTGCCATTGACTTCAATGGGGCCAGAATTTTACCTTAGATGAGATGAGCAGAACAATTTTTGAGACTGAAGGAAGAAGAAAATACCACCAAACTTCTAGACTTCAGAAAGTTTTGACTCAGGTTTCTAGTGAGTACAGGATCCAGGAATCCATTCTTATTTTATCCAAAACATTCAAATCTTCCCCTACTTTTTCATGGAATAATGACAATCTGTTACACAAAGCAAATTATTTCACCTCATAGGAGAAAAGGAAAAAATAATGCCTCATAGCCTGTTATTTTTTTTTTCTGCTGGATGGGTTTTCCTATGCTGGTCATGCTATCTGAAGGTTATGACTGACCATTTTTTTCACCCTTTTGTTTGAAGACTTAATTACACTAAATACCATACAATTAACCAACACATTTACAAGCTTCAGGCCTGTCATTTTATACCTTGAGAACCACTGCAAGCCTTAATTATAATGGCATACGTGAAACACATTACACTCATAAAGCATCTAAAAGCTCTCTTTGTTTGTTTTTTTTTGAATCAATACCGATGATGATGTTTTATTTTTCATATTCTTTCTCTTTTCAGTAGATTTTACCTGTGGCCGTAAAAGTCTTAAATAACAAATATTTTCATTCTCCTTCCCTGCTTAACACAGCAACCAATTTAAAATTTAGTAAGCATTATACTATTAAGGCTGTTCTTTATCAAGAACTAGGAAATGAGTTAATTTGAGAAATGAGATTGAAACTTGAGCTGGGAGTGCATATTAAACATGCAGCCAGGGCTTAATTCAGAATTCATGCTGTTCAAGTATCAATTCTGAGAACTGTGAACATTTGATATTATCGTGCAGCTCTGTCTCCAACTTATTATGCTCTTCCAGTTCTTACAGAAGCACAAGAAGAATCACGTATCATTAAACAGAATATTATACATGCATGTCAATTGTTCTTTCCCTTAAAGAACAACATCATGCCATTCTGCAACAGATCAGAGGAGGCACTAAAAAGAAAAGATGCACTCTGTACCTTTGGCTAGTAGATACATTGGGGTAATGTATCTTTCTCCACTGGCCAAGCCCTTGATACAAGTGTCAAAGTGAGACAAACCCAAAATGAGGGATTCAAAAGATATTTATGAAGGAAACGTAAAACGATGTGTCGTTAATTCCTTCAGTGTAAACCAATCTTTCCATAACCTCTGCTTCTATATTTATGACTGGAAAATGAGGGGACCCCAAATGTATATGGTACATTGGTAACTTTGGGACAAAAATTAGTGGCAACCTTTGGAGTGAGAGAGATTTGAGCAGTATGGGGTGAGGCAAATGTTAAAGTGGGTTAATGGTTGGCATTGGCAAATAAAGGAAAAATATCATATAAAATAGAGAGAAAACATTACACTGTGCTAATCTTTGCAGGCTTGATTTGCATAGGACAATAATGATTTTTACCTTTCTTCTTGGAGTGCAGTGTGGGGGAGAGGTGCTCAGGAAAAGAAGCAAAATACAACATAAAAGAAATCATATACATATGAATGAGATTGCGTATTGGAGAAAACAAATGAAATTGTTAGCTGTAATCAGAAGGTTGCTTTTGTGACTGTTTGCTTTGTAATAGTGGTATTGGGGGGTCTAGTAGGCCACTCACTGTTCTCCAAAGTATGCAAGGAGGGGATAAGACTAAGAACATGAGAAGTGTTCACATGGGTGTTAGAATAGCTCATCTGGAAAAGTCAGTACAAATAACAGAATAGGGTCTTGTGTGTTTCCTTTTTATAAGTGTTCTAACCCAACTATCAGGGGGTAGCCGTGTTAGTCTGAATCTGCAAAAGTGGCGAGGAATCCTGTGGCACCTTATAGACTAACTGAAGTGTAGGAGCATAAGATTTCGTGGGCAAAGACCCACTTTGTCAGATGCATGTAGTGGAAATTTCCAGAGGCAGGTATAAATACGCAGGCCAGAATCAGGCTGGAGATGACGAGGTGGATCCAATCAAGAAGGATGAGGCCCACTTCTAGTAGCTGATCTGGAGGTGTGAATTCCAAGAGAGGAGAAGCTGCTTTTGTAGTTAGCAAGCCATTCACAGTCTTTGTTTAATCCAGAGTTGATTGTGTCAAACTTGAAGATGAACTGTAGCTCAGCAGTTTCTCTTTGAAGTCTGGTCCTGAAGTTTTTTTGCTGCAGGATGGCTACCTTGAGATCTGCAATTGTGTGTCCAGGAAGATTGAAGTGTTCCCCTACAGGTTTTTGTATATTGCCATTCCTAATATCTGATTTGTGTCTATTGATTCTTTTACGTAGGGACTGTCCAGTTTGGCCGATGTATATAGCAGTGGGGCATTGTTGGCACATGATGGCATATATTACGTTGGACTAGAAATTCTGGGCTAGATGCAAAAATCACAGGGTGAAATTCTGTGGCTTGGGTTATGTAGGTGCTCTGATGAGATGGTGATAGTGGTTCCTTCTGACTTAAATATTATGACTCCATGGCAGCAGTGACACTGATTGTGAGTGGGTGGAGATTCATTGAGATGAGCAATAATTAGACTGATATGATCGGATTCTTCTAGGCCTTCTGAGATTATTCTGAAACCAAGGAAGAAGGGAATTTTTACTACTTTAAGAACAATCTTGTTGTGGGTTTTTTCAGATACAGATTCCACAGTGTCTTCAGTTAAAGTTGGTTAAGTTCCTTTTTCTTAATTTTATGTAAATTCTTTTGATCAGTATTCTCTATCTTCTCTATCTATTCTTCTATTTCTAGCTGTGTGACTACAATCTTTTACTATCTGCATCATTTTGGTTGTCATCTGTTGGACTTCTATCCCTAATGGCTCTTTATTTCTAACATGACATGGTCTGCAAATGTCTACCTGTGAATAGTACTACAGACAATAGATATGCCAATATTTTTCATTCAGCAGGAATTGCAGATGCACAGCATCTTTGAAAATCAAGCTAATTATTTAATTGCCTAACTATAGATTCAGGTGACCAACTTCAGGTATCAAAGTTTGAAAGAACTGGCCTATTACCATGATTTTTGGGAAGCACCCTCGAAAATTCTGTCCACAATTATTTCAAGAGCATTTTGATAGTGACAATGTGTTGATATAACTGATGTGAACTAGTTGTGGAATATTCAGGTGTTCAGTGTTAACCTTACTCTGTTCCCACTAAAGACCTTTGGAGGGTTTTACATGTCCAGACTTGTTGCATTGAAGTGTTAAGTGCTTTTGAAACGTTCAGCCAGTCTTATTATGTGAGCACAGTTGCAAACTGGATACTAATGCAAGGGACATCAGCTGATCCTGAAAGTAACTAGGTGAAAAATTCAGCCACATTTAATTTATGCCTCCAAAATGACAGGGGCATGGTAGGGTATTTGCAAATCTGGTCCCAAAGGCTCTGAGACCAGCTGAGAATGCTATAGACAAGGGTAAACAATAACTAGCCCATTGGCCAGTGGTGGTTCACCAGGGATAGCTGCTGGTGGGCCGCCACAACTGTATTTACTGTGCCTCCACAGATAGAGGTACTGATAGCTCTTTTTAGCCGCAGATGGCTGCTCCTCACAAATGAGAGCTATGGGAAGCAGTGGCCCGGTCCATGTCACTTCCCGCAACTCCGATTGGTTGGAAATAATGATCTCCAGCCAATGGGAGCTGCAAGCACCTGTACCTGCAGAGGTGCGGGGAAATATAGCAACAGCAGCTCACCACGGACTAACCCTGGTGAACCGTCTCCATCTTATTACCCCTGCTCTAGACTGTGTGCCTGTTTATCTCTGCAATAATGGAGATTGGGCTACATCATCCAGCTCCCCCACTTCGATCCTGCTTTATGCTGAGGATGAATTAAGAATCCCTCTCTGGCACTTCCACTTATAAATCTTATTTTCCCAGAATTACAACTTCACTACTCAGCAAAGCTTGATTTTCTATTTTCTTTTTTCTTTTTTTAAGCATCTTTGCATGACATTTGGAAGGAAATTCCTTACTGAAAGTGTGGGAGGCACTTAACTGAAACTTTATTTTTTAGTTAAGGCTTGAAATTCAGGCCCTGCCGTGCCCACTGGAAGTTAAACTTCCTAACTGTTTTGGTAGATGGATCTGAATTAACTTGTACCTAACACAGCATGGAACCACACGTGAAAGCATTTTGTAGGGGGTTTCACTGCAGTCAGGTATACAAACCAAGGCTGCATTTGGAGTGATCCTGCGTCAAGTTAAGTTTTTGGTGGAAACCATGAGAAATAATGATTTAGAAATGGTTTCTCCTAGAGCTATAATAGGAAAGGAAAACAGAGGGATTCCCTCTATCTTAAGGACCAAGATTCACAGGGAGATTCTTCACATCTTCCTCAACCTGATGTCAGTCAGACCCTAATTTCTGCTCCCCACTTCTTGAAGCACAATAAATGTAGAAATGTCAATAAACTACAGTGAATTTCTTTAACAAAAAAAAGTTCATGCATTACTTTCTTTGTTTTTCCATTTCTTTTTCTTTCCCTTTTTCTATCCTTCCCTCTGGTACTTGAATTTTTGTCTCTCTCCCCTCCCCTCCCCCCGAAATCTTTTGTCCTCTGCCAACTACCCTTTCTTCCATAGTTCTCCTATTAGTCAATCTTATCCCTCATTGGTTCCAGTAAGTTGCTTTCCCTGTAGAAGTTGCTGCCAGCCTAACAGAATCTGGCTCCCATTCTGAAGACCATTAGATTCCAGTTGTGGTGCTTTCTCCAAGACAACTATAGCCTCTCTTGCAGGACAGCTAGGCACAACCTGGCCTTGCTTCATATGATCAGACCCTACCTGGTTTTTTTGCTTCAGAGCAGCATTTACACACTAAAGTGACAGATACTATAAAACTCCTTAGATAATGCTGGCAAAGTCAATTTACTCTGTTGCTTTAAAATAGATGATGTCCTCTGCACTTACTCTGCTTGAGTCTCACACTCTGCCCTAAATTTTTTCCCTCCAGCAACATACCAAGTAGGCAGGAGCTGGAAGAACAGATGTGCAGGGAGAGGAGTGAACTGCACATAAAAGGAGAGTCTGGGGAGATGGGAGACTGTATGTGAGGTGAAGGAGTGGGGAGTGTGTTGGACAATGGCTTAGGAACTTTGGAGAGGAAGAGGTTGACAGCTGGTGTGGTGATAATAGGAGGAATAAGATTCAAGGGGGACGTGGATAGGGAGAAACAGTTCTAGTAAAAGGATCATGATTATCTAGGGCAGTCTATGAAGCCATGTTCTTTCCACTTTCTATTCTGTAAGTTAATGTCCTCATATACGTCCCTTCTACCCACCCACTGTAATGCACTTTAATACAAAAGAAAGTTCCCAGCCTTCAGTATGGAGCGTACAGAACTTGTTTTTGTTGCACTAAGCTGTCCAAAAACAATCCCTCTGGGATGGGAGAGGATATTAAGCCATGGAGATTAATAAACTATAGCGAGAATGGAAGAACAAGTGCACTGGACCTTCAGGAGAACTTTATTCAGTGATGGGAAAGAATGGATTATATGGTAGAGTACTGGTGCATTATTTTGGTGTTGATTTTAATTGGAAATTTGTGTAGAGTGTCTGCTTTGGGACTTTCCAATTTTATTCAACTTTTAATAATCAGTAATTTTTTTTTATTATTTCTTTGGTTTCTTCTCCCTCTTTTTGTGCTACCAGGAGGTTTGTTGCTGACACTTCTGCAGCTATAGGGTATGTCTAGACTACACCTTTTTCTGCTTATTTTTTTTTTTCAGAAGATGCTTTTCTGAAATTTGGCCCATCTACACTGGGCCAAATTTCAAGGAAAAACCCCCTCTTTCAGAAGTTTTCTTCCTTGTGGAAAGAGGAAGACAGGGTTTCTGAAAGAGCATGTCTGCTCTTCTGCAAAAAAAGTGGAAGAGCAAATGCATTCCCTGGCCGTGGCAGAATTTTTTCAGGATACTTCCGGTATCCTCCAAAAAACCCACAGTCTAGACGTACCTATATAAATGACATTTGTATTGTTGGCAAAATGAGTTAGCCAGTACATACAAATCAGGCACAGTGTTCACCATGTTCATAGGTATACATGCATGGTGTTGAAATGATAACTGAATGTATTATGCTCTTCCCATAATTATGTTTGCCTACATCAAAATATTCTACAAAGCTGAAGTCCTCTTTGGCATTAGAAAACAGGAAGCCTGTCAAAAACAAAAGTGGTGTCCCCTAGCCAGTTGGGATGTGCTTCTATACCCTGTTGGTTTGGAACATAGTATCCAGTACAAAGACCATGGTACCAGAAAAAAACAAGGTAAAAAGCTGGCTGCTAAATGTTAATCTTTATAAATTTATAGTGCTTTTAGTGATGATATAAATGTAGGAAGTTTTAAGGGGGCATATCTCTGAAGCACACCTATAATGTATGCTGAATATGCAGGAAGATAAGAACCACTTCCCAAAGGAGGGACATGTATGTATCCTTTTCCAATTTTTAGTTAATAAATTGGTTGTTTCAAAATATTTTTATATTGGAAATAAAGGATAATCACTCAATTAGAAATGTTAATCAATGTCAACTTTCAAGATAATTGTGATACGGTCCATTAGTAAAAATAGTTATACAGAAGTTATCTTAAATTCATTTGTAGTTATCCTTACTTGGCAATGGCTTTGACTCCTGTATAAAATATCAAGTGCAGCCCAAACAATCTGAGTACTAGAGTCAAATCTGTCCATATGTGTCACAATGGAAGCTGCTGGGAGCTGAGTAATCTTGAAAATACGACTGAGCTCTTTCAAAAATTTGTCCCTATCTACCAGATATTTAATTTAATAAAGTTACCTTGCAAAATGAAGTACAAAATAGTGTGAAGCTAGTATTTGTATTAAATCAGTTACAGTGTGTAAAATATCCCTAAAATATGTTTGGGCTATTTAACTTCTTAAACCACTAGTGAATAAAAGATATCTACATACTGCCTAAATTGAAATGATTTTAAGGAAGACACACTCCATCTAGTGGTGTGCCGTTCCTAAAGAAATGAGAGTTTAAAAGCAGAAAGCAATATATCATTTTAAATGTAATAATACTTGTATCATCGAACGATAAATCTGCTAATTAATGTTTGAAAAATGCTTTCAACATGTAAAGAGTATTGAGACATTGAGTTCACCTGTATTAAAAAACAAACCTATTATTCTACAGTAATGGTCTACAATAGTGGTCCAAAATGCTACAGTTTCACTATTGTATGATACTTTCTTGGACCATCATTGGAGAGTACAGCAGTGATTTATTTAATAAGGGCAATCTTAAAGCCACTATCCTTTATTCGGGCAAATTTCTCACAGAAAGCAATAAATTTTGCCCCTCTCTGGATTGTGGTATAGGGCCTGTTCAGTTTATTTTAAAGTAAACTGAAATTAAATGTGACTAGTTTGGTTTTGACCTGTGTTCATGCTGTACTAAGTGCCAGCATCCCTGTGCTGTTACTAGAATGACGTTACTTATGCAATAGACAGCAGAGAACATTCTAGCAATGACATTCTGCTCTTGTGTGACTTAGAAGTCATGAACTGTACTTGGATTCCCTATTTGCAGTTTGGCCTCTCTGAATGTATCTCTATCAAACTACAAAACTCTATTCTGATTGTGAGACTAGGTCGTCTTTTTCCCATTTTTTACATCTATGTTGGGGTAAAATTCCAAGAGGTGATGGTAACACAAGGCTAACAGTGAAGATTCACTTGGTAGTCTTCTGTTCAAATGAAAGCCCCATTTGGACAAAAAGTGACTTGACCAAGAAAACCAATCTAGCAGGTAGGCTGATAACTAACCAACTGTTACCTGGTTTGGCTGATCATCTGACAAAATCCTTCTTCTCTGAAGTTACAATAACTTATCTTGCCAGTCATGTTAGGAGGAAAGAGGAAAGACCACAAACAGAAGAAAAAAGCTGTGAATGAGAAGGGGGAGGTTCCTAAATACTCTAAGAACTCTGACTGAAATCCGAGAGAATGCTCCAGTGGGGTGGGGAAACTGAAACAAGGAGAGATGTTTCAGTCAGTCTGGGTCTGTATAGCTCTTGCACTGTCCAAAGAGTGACGGTTGACCCCTCCCAGGACTCAGGGGAGCGGAAGCACGTATCACAGACGTGGCAAAGATTCCCACACCAGAGTGCCCATATGGGATAAGCTCTGGCAGACCATTTATTAAGTATCTGGAGTGTCTTGGAAAGGGAGTGTGGTGAAGCTAGTCAACACTAGTCCTGAGGGCCTAGGAATGTCCAGGTCTCACTTCCATGAAGGGGTAGCAGACAGCCAAGGGAAGAGAGAGTGTTGCTATGTGCTCAGACCAAGGAAAACGTCAGAGCACACTGGTCAGCAAGGTGGGATCCAAACAAGCAGCCCAGTAAGTGTACTTGGTAAGGAATGTTACCAAGGCTGTTGTAATCCTTCTTTTGGGAAGGATCTTGAGACTAGGGAGTTCCCAATCCTACAGTGAATTGTGTGGGAAACATAAGGGTGTTTCCTGCAGAAGAATAACTGAGCTCTGCTGCAGAATGGGAAGGCAGATTAGGCAGTCTTCTGCTGGCAGTTGACCAAAGGCCCTTACGTGGGTCCATGGGGATGAAGAGAGAGTGGAAAGAGGAACTTTTACAATCTGGAGTAGCCCATGGGTTGCCCATGTTGGGATCACACTGGTATTTGGTTACATGCTCTAATGGAACCTTACTGAGCTGTTTGTCCCCACTTCTCCCACTGGTACCACTGGCCAATCAGGGCCCTTGGTGCACTACTTCAAAAGGTATGGCTGCCTGAGGATGGCATCAAAGTCATCAGCAAGCTCATCTACAACCCAGCTCAGTCAGCAGCAAGCAGAGAGAGCAGTTGTACTGCCACTGAAGTCCCTCCTCTAGAGGAGCCTCACGCGGAGGAATCAAGAGGAGCACATGTGAGTAGCTAATGCTGTGGCAGTGGTGGAGGAGTGTGTATTGTCAATCTGCTGTGGCTCGAGTGACACCCTGCCCTCTGAAGGCAACAAGAATAGCAGCAGAGGAGGAAAGACCAGCTTGGGACACAAGGCCCCTCTGCAGTATCATGGAGGGATCAGGAACTCAAGCTCTTGTGCACACTAATGAGGAGCTCCAGGGGCTTTCCATTCTGGTGTGACCTGGGTAGAGAAGCAGACAACTGCTAGAATTTTGATTCAGAATATTCTGAATGGAATATGAGCTGGGGATGTCTGGATTCTGATCCCTTTCTAGATGCGAAGTTTGCCACTCAAAGCTTAGCTCTAACAAATATCAGCCTTTCTAAGCTTCTGTCCTTCTGATTGTGATATGCCAAGGAAAAAGGGCTAAATACATTGTCAGAAATCACTTCATGTCATACCACACTTCAGTTCATTTAAGTTTTGTTTACAGTAATAAAGGAATGAATATTCTTCTTCATCTCTGAGTTTACTCCACTAGATGGCATAGAAGCACTCCTACTTGGATATTTTCAATACCCACCTAGTAACAAAAAAGCAAAACCACAGTCATCATGAAAACACTTTATGATCTTTATTTTTTTTATTGCAAGCATTATTGCAAAATGTGACTATAGCACTTAAATGGAATATAAATAGAGTTCTGTGAAAGTTTCATATTGATCCATAGAAACATTTAAATCTGATATTAAATACTTCCAGAACAAACCTTTTAGAAGAATGAGGCAAAAATTCTTGCCAAATTTAGGGGGCAAGAAAGCAAATGGGGGAAGACATGAAAAATGGGGAGAGAGGAAAGAGAACACAGGGAATTCATCAAATACCCACCACTCTTAGGCATTTGAGACATGGTCACAATGAAATTAAGGGAGAGAGTAACAGTTGAAATTGTATAATTTTATTATCTGTAGAAAACTACCATTCAACAAAGCTCTGTAAGTGAGGGAAGGAATGGGAATTGATCAAAGTCTTTGAGAGATGAAGCAGCAGAGGGAGTGATCACCAGTATTAAACATAATGAGCAGCATTATCTTTACAATAAGTTACATTTCAAAAGATGAAAGGGACCATACATTAACTCCCCTGAGATAGTCATGAGTTTGTGCCACTTTGCTTTATTACAAATAAAACCAAATATGCTAGAGATAAAGGCTAGAATTCCTTTAAATTGAAGTCTGCCTCGCAAAATAGAGATTTCTGATGACCTAATTGTATTAAACATGCATAGCTCTGGTGGGAAAAGTGTGGATGAAGCATATAGGCAACCTGGAAGAGCAATCTCTCTCTCTCAGAGCAATCTCTCTCTCTGCACTCAGCATCTGTGTGCAGAGCAGGGTGTGCCTGCAGAGCTCCCAGATGAAGCAGTGTGGGAAATGTAGTCTTCATAGGAAAGGACCCATGGAGACAGCCAAGTGATGGAGTAAGACACAGTATATGAAATCTCACACAATTTGTGTATTTTTCCCATAGAGCTTCTAATCTAGTTTCTAATGGTGGATTATTGTGTAAAAATCCCTACTAGACCAATGGAGCTAGCATCCATGCAACACACCTTGTCAGTCTTTTTCTGAAGACTGAAAAATTGGCTTCACATCATCCTAAATGGTGTTCTGTTCCAACCTGTTTGTTGCAATAAAATTTAGTAACCTTCCTCTGAATGCCAGCTAATATTTGCATGTCCAAAGGGACGTAGAAATACACTGAGTTGTTTTTGCTGTTTATCCAATGTTAGGACTGGTCAAAAAATTTCCATTGACACTTTTCTGCCATGTTAACTTTGGTTTTCAGCTAAATGGGAATTGTCATAGAACATTCTGATTTCCTCAGAAAAATATTGATCTGTTGAAAATTCAAAAACTGAAATTTTGACATGTTCATAGAAAATACAAACCTTTGGGGTTTGGAGTTTTTGATGAAAAGTCAATTTTTTTGTGGAGAGTAGAGGAATTTCAATACTCTTCCTGCTACATTAGGTTGCTAATGTCTAAAATACTCTCCTATAGCTTGTCTTAGGGTTTTATGACAACAACGGAATAAACACTTCAGAAATAAATTTGTTTACATCTCAGATTTCTCAATGCTCTTGAATTCTTATCAATCTTAAGGTTGACCATCTGCTTCTATGCACATTTTCATGGTCTTTAGATGTCTACTTTTTTGAACTAATTGTCTTTAAGTAGAGGACAGTTTTCTGCTAAAACCTTAAAATTGTCATTTGTTAATTAGCAGTCATGTGCATTGGTTCTCATGCTTGGAGAATTTAGAGTGTTTTGCCTAGCTCTTTGATCAAATCATCTGATTCAGGGCTGCTGCTGATCTCAGTCATTGCATTTTACCACTGGAACAGAATAAGAATTTGACAGTTACCTGAATGTCTTTGTTGCAGATATGAATTTAAAAAGTTTTTAGATCTCAGCAACAAAAAAGATTACAGGTTACCATAAAATCAGTAGCTTTATCTTACTGTTATTTGTACTTTAACATACAACCAAGTATGTGACCAAATATGTAACGGGTATACATTGAGTGTTAGATAAAGAATGTGTTTGTCAACATATGGTTTTCCACAAATATCCCACTAGCCCAGTGTTTCATTGGAAACTCCATGTTGGCAAGATGATATTCTGATTTATTGTGACTAGAAGCTGATGTAGAAACTAAATTCCCAAATACTTTATCAAGTTGAACAATAAATAAGAGTAGATCTTTTAATGGTGCATGGTATACGTTATGGAAAAACATGTTAGAAAGAAATTGAGTTATCTGCTTTAGTGATCTGCATATAGTGAAGTAAAGAAAATTCTAGAAATGTAGGGCTACAAGGGACCACAAAAGGTTATCATGTCCATGCCCCTGTGCTATGGCACTTAAAGTATATTTAGATTATCTGTGACAGGTGTTTATCCAACCTGTTCCTAAAACCTCCAGTGATGGGTATTCCACACACTCCCTAGGTATCCTGTTCCAGGGCTTACCTATCCTTAGGGGTTTTTCCCAATAGCCAAATTAACTCTCCCTTCCTACAAACTAAGCTGATTCCTTTTTCTCCAACTTGTGGAACAATTAATCACCAGTCTATGACAGCATAGTGACATATTCAAAGCATGGTTGAAAATACCTATCGTGTGCTGGGCCACATTATGACATTCGTGGGCCCCAGGCACTTTTGCCTTCGTGGGTCCCTCCCACCATAATAATATCAATATTAAAAATTATTTTGATATAACTTTAAATACTTCAACACTTTTTTCTGTTTTAGGCAAAATTTAATAGATTTTTGCGGGCCCTAAAAGTTTCGTTTTTTCTGATGTGAGGAAAAAATTAAAACATTTTCTTCGACCCTAAAAGTTCATTTTTTTCTTCTGATTTTAAAAGAAATTAAAACATTTTCATGGGCTCCTAAAAGTATCGTGGGCCCTAGGCACTGTGCCTAATGGATAAGTCGGTCCCGATCATGTGGTATTTCTTATGGTGCTGGAAGATTCCACAAAGTCAAAAAAGGTGCCGGTGTGGTGTCAAATGATGTTGAAGTAAAGGCAATGCCTAATACTTTTTGATTCATACCTTCTGGTGCCATGGAATCGAAGGAGAAAATAAAACTAAAGGAAAACCATTACTCTTCATATGCTCTTCCCTACCTCAAAGTGCGGTGCATACTTCAGAAGGAAGTGCACTTCAACAGAAACTGGACACCTGTATGTTGTTATAGACCCAGCAATTACAGCACAGCAACAAGTGGTGTCTTCAAAAGGGTTCGTTAGTTAAGAATGTCTGAGAAATTAAGGAGAGTTTTAGTTCCCCACCTACGGTTGCCAGATGGTTGAACCAAAAATACTGAACACCACCTTCCCCCCCAAAAAAGCACTGGGGGAAAAATTCTGTTGAAGGGGAAAAAAAAGGGTGGAGGGGGGAAACCAAAGTTGTTGAGCATAAATAAATAAAACAGGATGACCCCTTGCAGAATCAGAATAGGGATAGAACAGGGGAGCAGTTGAGCACCAAGACTGCTTGGTGCTCATCCTGCTTTTTGCTGGCGACCATTTTGTGTTCTTGTTTCAGCCAGAACTTAGCTTCCCTGCAGAACCAGGTAAGCATAGAGTCCAGGGGTGGGAGGTTGGGGGCGTCCGGGCCTGGGATGGGGGGAGGCCAGGGTCTGGGCACAGGCACAGGCACTAGGGTTGCCAGATGTCCAGTATTCTTGTCTCCTGGCTGGGAAAAAAAATAAGAAAATACCGGACATTTTAGGTGTCCAGTATTTTCTGAATTTTTTTACCAGACAGGAGCCAAAAATACCAGACTGTCCAGGTCAATAGCAGACACCTGGCAACCCTACCTCCACCTTAAATTAGCTCTAGAGGTGCCATTAATGATAGTGTCCACTTTGGGTATTTTTCTAGACTAAATGGTTATGACCAACTTGTGCATCCTAGTCTTTTCTCCTTTTGCATATTTTCACCCCAGAAATAATAATTTAACGCTAGGTATATGACTACATTAAAGCTAGTCCCAAGAAATAAATACACAAAGTTTCAGTAGTTTTGTTATCCAGATTCCTTGGAAGTTTTACAAGAGTCATGTGGTTTGTGCAATTTTTGAGTGCACATTTATCAGTACAATATATTTACATGATATGCACTACTATTATTTAGTTATCTAATAAGCAATAAGATAATTATTGTTTATAAATACGGAACATCTTTATGATAGAATCCTTATTTAGTCAGAACCCTTTTCCCCAAGAAAATCTGTCCCTTTTCCCCAAGAAAATCAGATATTTCTGATTAGTATATTTTGTTTCTTTTGCTGTTATTTCCAGATACTTTTAATTTCTGTGATAAATTTTCTTTATTCATCAGAATTAAACTGTACAAAAACCATTGGATGGCATTTTCAAACAGATGAACTTATGGATGTCACTGTTAATTGCTTCATTTTAATGATTATACTTTGCATGCTAGCTTCTTTGCAAAGCAGTTGAAAAAACCTACGGCAACCTGCAAACAAGAGGATTGATCTTGCTCTTGTTTAGGTCAATGGCAAGTTTGCCAGGGATTTGAATTAAAGTAAAATACTTTTCTCCCGCACCATGACCATGCAAGCATTTTAGGAGGCTATGCACTTGCCTATACCGTTCCCTGGAATTTTAAGGGAAGGGTGTTTTGTTTTTGTTTTGTTTTGTTTTTTAATGGAACTGGTAGTATGAGTTAATATGAATCCCATAGATGACAGGTTAGTGGTTTGTGGAGGCATGGGCTTTCCCTGGGGGGAATTGCTTGATTAATTGTGATGGCAGATTTAAGGCAGACTGGTTGCCAGTGGGAGGCAATTGATTGCACAGTGTCTGATTACAGGCTTTCCACTTTACAGGGTAACCTAGTGTCACACACAAATCTGTCAGAATCCTCCAAGATATGATGGAAAATCAGGCAGACCGACACTAGGGTAAGGCACTTTAACGGCTTTAGTAAGATCTGTGGAAAATCTGTGGCTGTCTTTTGAGGCTCACAGACAGTATATTAACTTTCCTATGCTTATTTTGCTCTGCCTTTTTCTCAGTTAGTAGGAAGTTGTGCATTGTCCTGAAAACAAAAACAAACACACACACCGTCAGCCAAACACACCATGCCATGAATTACAACAAAGGAAAAGTATTTCATACTTTAAGGCTGATCCTAACCGCTCACTACACAGAGCAAGAAGAGGAAACAGGTTTGTTTTAACTTTGAAGGACTATTGGAATTAGGCTTTTTGAAGTCAGACTTCAGAAGACTAATAAAATCACTGGTAAATTAAGCAGGTGTGAAGAGTTTAAGCCTTTGGCTCCCTAGCTCTGCAGATACAGCTACTCAGAAAAAAGCTCAGGGGTCCTTCTGAGTAAGAAGAAATAAAAGGCACCGAGAGAATGGGGGAATTTGCAATGTGGGGAAGAAGACTCTTACTTTAATGGCTGTAGTCTGGTAGATTGAGAAACCTCAGAAATAATGAAAACCTTTCTCTGTAAATAACTTTTTTTGCGTGTGGTCTGTTAATTATTTTTGTCTCTACTTATGGTTACAAAACAACCCAAATAACTAGGAAGGTAGATGACCAACAGCAGACTAGCCAGGATGGATACAACCCAATGTATTTCACAAGAATGGATAATATCTTGCCTTGTGCCCTAATGGAATATGTACGTACCCAGGGCAAGTGGTTTGTGGCCCTCAGAGACCAGGTACAGCATGCTGAGGCGGAAGTTGCTGAATTACTGGAACAGAGGCAATATTGTTTATAGAGACCATAGGTGGGCTTATCCATGTAGTAAGCCTGCATCGGAACTGATCCTTCAGTTGAGGAGTCAGTCTGAGGAAGCAATAGCACTTAGGTGGAAGGAGAATGCCATCACCTCCCTCACACACACACTAGATGGGACTCTCCTTCTTTCTGAGGTAGTGGAAACTGACAAGGCCTCATGCAATAAGGAGGTTGTTACAACAGATAGAAAGACAATGATGAGACAAAGAGAGGCTCTGGTGCAGTATTTCTTAAACTTTTTAAGACTGAGGGACACCAACCAATAATCATTTTTTTTATGAGGAACACCAAGGGATTTTTGTTTGGGGGGTGGGGGAGGACCCTGACCAGATGACACTTTTACTTCTGACAACAATATTTGCTCCCTGGCCAATGATGATAAGTATATTTTAAAAAGTATCTTTTTTAATCTAAGTATCCCAAATTATATTACAGTAACTTTAAATAATATATTGTGGTATGTTTGTGAGCAGCCTTCAATTATAAACAAACACACACACACACAAATACACAAACAGAACCTGGCAATCGCTATTCATTAAATAAAAAAAAAAGTTGTCAGGCAAACAAACATAGTAGTAACATTGTGCCTCCTATCATGGAAGCTTCTGACGTGACCTCCAAGTTTTCCCACCCTCTCCCCAGGCAGGGGCTGAGCTGGCGTCACTCTCAGCAGCCTGGGGCGAGGTTAATGATGTCACTCCTCGCACTTTCCCCACCCTCCCCCAATCACATACTTAGCCCCAGCTTTCATTTTTAAAGCTGAGCAGTCCAGTGCCAAGGGACAGCTCCCGCTTAATTTTTTTTAATTTTTCCTGGTCCTTTGGGCCCACCCCTCAAGGCTCTGAACCAACGCAAGGTGCCTGACACAGTGGATTGCACACGTCCCAAAAGTACACAGAGTTGCTGGGGGAGGGGAGGGATGGCAGGAGGTGAGTGTGTGCCCCAGGGCGGAGCTGGGTGGATATAAGTGGGAAGAGATTTGGGCGGTTGCTGTGGGCTGCACTGGATGTCTCATTCACAAATCTGGCAGTGCAGAACAGAAGTGCAGAGATTCTCCTTTTAAGGTGGCTGTCTTCTCTGTGGCACACCTTGGACTGCCTCATGGCACACTGGTCAGCAGGAATGTAGACAACTGGTGTATGGTGGCTTGCCTGCTGAGTATATCGGTGGTAGATGTCACAACTTATTAACTTCGGGTGTGCATTAAGAGGTGCATGTGTAACCACCACCAGGCAGATTTGAACGTGGGACCTCTGAAGTTAGCATAGGAGCCTCTACCCTTTGAGCTAAAAGCCAGCTGACACTCAGCTTATGCTGTAGATATCTCTTGTTCTTATCTGTTGCTGTGGTCTAGGTGCCACTGCATGGGACAGTGAACCGCACTAGGTGTGTGGGTTACACATGCTGGTACCAGTGATGTAGGGACATGTAAGAGACAGGTTCTGGAAGATAAATTAGGCTAGTAGGTAGAAGGCTTAGGTCCAGGGCCTCAGTTTTAGCTTCTCTCTGAAATTATTCTAGTCTTATATGAAGATCTAGAATGACTGAGAATATAAAACAAAGAAGCATGATTTAAATTTACTTGCAGAGGTACTTTTTGGAAAAGAGGGTGGGGGAAACTGCATTAAATAAAAGATAACCAGTTTGTTAGCATGTTAAAGTTTTGGAGAAGTGTTTAAGAGCTGTGGAAGAGCTCATAGGTGTTGAAGATTACATAAGTCAGACATATCTCTGTTAAAAGATATTACAATAGGTTGCGTAAACCTGCCCTAGAAATAAGGGATTAAAAACAATGATGGGCCCAAATGACCCTGCTCTGAAAACATCTGCAGAGCATACTGCAGATGGAGATGGAGCATAAAAGGGAAGCCGAACAGCTCAGATGGGGGGTGATAAAGTAGGAGAAAGGATCTGCCTTGGGAGCATCTGAGATGATCTTGTAGAAGCCTCTCAATGAAGAGGCCCCCTATCTGCTGGGCCCAGCCAGACTGAAGGTGCAGTTAGTGCCTTTTTCTATTACCTTTCTGTTACAGAATGCAAAACCTGGACAACTGGGTAGGTAATAGGAAGTGGCTCACAGAGGGCAGTGGTAAGGTGCTCCCAAGTACCAGAACATGGGTAACTCAATAGGGCTCTGTGCTGGAGCCTAGTGGAATGGGAAGGTACATCTACATAGCACTCTTATTTCAAAATAAGCCATTTTGGATTTTTTTTCCAAAATAGCTTATTTTGAAATACCACATCTACACTATAGGGAAGCCTCAAAATTAGGCAGGCTTCCCTAATGTGGTTGTGCTATCTCCATTTAGAGCTCCTGGAGGCACTGGGGAGTAATTATTCTGAATGGCCCTGGGAGGAGCTATTTCAAAATAGGAGCATTGGAGCATCCAAACTACTGCTATTCCGAAATAGCTATTTTGGAATAAATGTTACTCCTCATGGAATGAGGTTTATAGATTTCAGAATAAGCCTTCTGTTATTTTGAATTTATTTCAAAATAATGAAATTGCTCTGTAGACTCTTGCATTGGAATAACGGCTGTTATTCCAAAATAACTCTGAGTAGATGCACCCAGAGAGACCAGCCTTCCCTGCCAACCCCTGTTTTCCCTATGAAGGGAATGACCCCCCTCTCCCCTCAGCCACTGTGATGATCCCAACAAGTACCAACCACTGTGTCTCCAATAATGGATAGGATTCAAATTACAACTCACTGGGACAGGATAAAAACACAGAGGTAAAATCAGCAGTATATCAGATTAAGGAGTCAAATAGTAACACCCAAGAATAAGGGTGACGTTCCTCTTTATGAGATGAAGTCAGCCACTCTTATGCTGTAATTATGTGATGTTTCCCAGCTGAAAAGGGTGGGACTAAGGAGGTCAGGTGGGGTACGTCCAGACTTCATGCCTCTGGTGACAGAGTCATTTAGATTTGGCTACCTAGCATAGGAAAATGAAGCGGCGATTTAAATAATCGCCGCTTCATTTAAATTTAAATGGCTGCTACGCTGAGCCGATCAGCTGTTTGTCGGCTCAGCGCGGTAGTCTGGACGCTCCGCGGTCGACATCAAAGGCATTTGTCAATCTCCCAGGTAAACCTCATCCCAGGAGGCATACCTGGGAGGTCGACAAATGCATTTGATGTTGACTGTGGAGCGTCCAGACTACTGCGCTGAGCCAACAAACAGCTGATCGGCTCAGCACGGCAGCCATTTACATTTAAATGAAGCGGCGATTATTTAAATCGCTACTTCATTTTCCTATGCCGGGTAGCCTAATCTACATGCCTCTGTCGCCAGAGGCATGTAGTCTAGATGTACCCGTGGTGTCTTAATGATCAGTTGAGCCTTATAAAAAGGCTGAGAGGGCTCACTAATGCTACACCTACACTGCAACGCTATTTCGGGATACCAGAGTATCCCGAAATAGCTATCCCGCATCTTCACAGCAAGCCTGTTACTTTGAAATATAACAAGCTCGCTATTCCAAAGTCCCTATAAACCTCATTCCATGAGAAGCAAGGGTCATTTCAAAGTAGCAGGCTATTTTGAAATTTGGCGCTGTATAGATAGCACCGAAGTACGAAATAAGCTATTGGGAAATAAGATCGAAGTAAGATATGCAATTTGTGTAGCCCAAATTGCGTATCTTATTTCGAGCTACAGTGCAGTGTCGATGCCCCCCCTAGTTACTACTGGGAATGGGTAGGATCTTTTGAAGGACTCTTACTAGGATTTTGAGGAGGCTGGATGCTCCAGAGGAAAACAGACAAGGGTCCCTATTCTCCATTGCCAAATCAAAGTCTCTCTCAGCTGCCCTGTGGAAAGGTGATTATGTAAGTGCTTGGTGCCTCTGAAAATCAGGCAAAGATTTTACCTAGAAGCCTAAATATACATTTAAGAATGTATCGTTAGGTATTAACTTTGAAAATTTGGCCATAATTTAAAAAAAATGACATAACATCTAAGCAGGAGGGCTGACAAACTTGCTGGATCCCTGGGCAAAGTGGGAAGGGCCAGTTCTGTAGTCCCAGAATGGGCAGCGCCTTGGGCAGTGCTGGTGACAGCCAGGAGCCCTGGGCCCTTTTGAATGGCTGGGCCTTCTCCCATTGCCTCCCCCTCCAGTTGGTGGGTGTGTTTAGAGCTCAGTTTAGATGAATTATAAGCAAATGCAATGTCATCACTTTCACTGGAATTGCAGCTATTTTTACAGGTCTGAATTTGGTGATAAAGTGCTATTCAAATTAAATGTCTGGAGTTTCTGTTATGTTTCTATATATCTTGAGTACACTACTATGCAGGGTCTCAATGTGTGGATGAGAAGATTGTATTCAAAGGAGGGATGCAGGCTTATTTGGAACGGGGGAATTTCTGGGAAAGGAGGAGGTTATGCAGCAAGGATGGGCTCCATCTAAACTAAAATGGATCTGGATCGCTGACACACACAATCAAAAAGGTGAAAGAGGAATCCTTAAATCAAGAATTAGGTACAAGTCAACAGAGGAGCACACAATTCATACAGACCTATCCTTTGGGGCAGGATTTACCAAAGTGATACTGTATATCCTTGTGAAGAGGATAGAAATTGATTAATGTACAGATAGGCACTGAGGAGAAATAATCAAGATCCTATTCAGTTACAACACATGGAGGTGGAGAACGAAATACTAAGTACTTATATACAAATGCAAACGTCTAATAAGGGTCAACTAAAGTGTCTGGTAATAAATGAGGATATTGATATATAATGGGCATCACAGAAACTTGATGGAATGATGATAGTCAATGGGACATGGTAAAACCAGTGTCTAAAATATATAAGAATGGTAGGTAGAACACGGTATGTGAAAGAAAGCGTAGTCAAATAGTAAAAATGAAACGGACAGTATCAGAAAATCTATTAATAGAAATGTCATGCTTGAAAAATAAGGATATAGTAGTAGGAATATACTACCAACTACTTAACTGGGATAATGAAGGTGACTGTGCCATGCTCGAGCTGATGAGGCGGGTTACAAAACCAGAAAACCGAATAGTAGTAGGGGATTTCAACTGTCCCTGTATTGGCTGAGACATGGCTCTTCAGGATGGAATGCAGAAATAAAATTTCAAAATTCCATTAATTATTGCTGCTTGAAGCAGTCAGTTCTGGAATCTACAAGGGATAAAGCAATTCTTGATTTAGTGTTTAGTGGCACACAGGATCTGGTCCAAGAATTCATTACAAGGCTAGATGACCCTGGGTCTACCCCAGTGTGGCTAGTCTTATGTTACCACTTTTAGTATCTTTCTAAATAGGCAACAAAAAGCAATATAGATGATTCTTTATGGTTACCATGAAAACTATCTTCCTACAAAACACCAACTATGAATTAGGGTAGTTGCAGAATATGTGGAAAAAATACCTTATTTGCAAGCAGCAAGCAACTTTTCTATGACCTTCAGTTATCACACCTAGTGCGCAGCCCTGAATTATCTGTAGCAGTATATAACTTGCTAGCAGGTGATTTATGTGACCTGATTTGCTGTTGTCAGTTACCTCTGATTTGTGCGCAAGTTGGAATGAGCCTAAGGGAAGGGGTGGGATGGTGCGAGAAGGATGCTTGAAAGAGAGATTATGCACCTTCCCAGTCTAAAAGACAAAGCATATAATCTTTCAAAGCAGCTCTGTAATTTTTACTTTACCCGATCATCTGGTAGGAAGAAAAACTGCTAGCTAGTGACCGCCCTGAAACAGAAACAATTGAGAAGCCTTCTTTGTCTTCAGGTAAAAATAATGGGGAAAGTAGGGAATGAGTGGGAATTGGTTGCCGCTGACATGTGCCACCTATTTTTCCATCACATTCTGAATCCCTAGTTCCTAAACACCAACCAACACCTAACTCCCCTGCAAGTCTATCCACTCCCTCTCTGCAATCTCTCGGACGTTCCCCTCCAACACACTTTGTGTCTTTCTCTCTCATCCCCCTCACCCTCACCACCCCAAGCAATTAATTCTCGTTTCTTCACATCAGCACTCATATAAGTCTCTTTTATTCTTGCATTTTCTAATAGAACTATCCAAAACATTTGATTCAGAAATTCCTGAAATTTTGAGTGGAGCTTTCAAACCCTACATCTGAATTTGGCAGTTTGTGTTACCCCTAGAAAGTTGGTGCCCTGCCCATTCACGTTAAAGGAGACAATGCCAGCTACTACAATTTGCACCCAAACATTCACTCCACACTTTCATAGCAAGTACCAGGTGTTACCACAAAAAAACCTTCAGGTGATAAGTGTAGGAAGAAATGCAGGCTTACTTGTAATGTGAACTATGTATGTCATGTGCAGACTTCTTTAATCGACAGGTGCAATCAGAATTTAAGATTTTGGCATTAACAATGCACTGTACCAACTAAAATGAAAACATAGTTACTCTCCATAATCTAAGAAATAGAGAAATGTGCTGAGTGATACGCTAATCTTTTAAATCACCCTAGTCCACCTGAGAATTAGAAAGAGCTAGTTATTATCCATCCTGTATTCATAGCTGTGGTTTCTAGTTTGGGTGAAGAGGTAGAAGATAGCAGGTTTTTACTCTGCCTTCAATTAGCTGTTAACAACACCTCTAAAAATCAATTATTGCTACTCAAAAGTTTACATTCCATTGACAGAGCCTGTAAACTGTCCAAATAATTAGTTTTCAATGGTATCAACACTCAGGAGTTTGGAGCATGTCAGAACACCATTCTGCATAATCTGCCTTACAGACCAAATTGTCTATCGACATGCTTTCTGAATGAAATTGCTGAGTGATGGAAGCACATTAGCAGTTCACTGGACAAATGTAAGGAGAATGTTTTGAAGCAATAACATCTCTTGCAGCTCAAATCCTGGTGATAATCTTTGTTTGAATTAGAAGCTCACCAGCGAAAGTATTACTCTATCCTTTCAGGGATAGAGTCTACCTTCAGACTGGTTTTTCTCTGGGCCCAGCTCCAGTGTAGTTTGGAGCAGCTTTAAGGGTGTTCTAAAGGATACCAGTCATCTATGCTCTGCAAGAGCCAGCATGCCAAGCAAAAACTTGGCTTTGTTTTGATTTGGAATGAAAATGGACAAAATATTGAAAGTTGCTGGAAGGCAGCCCTGGAATCATGCAGGTTGGAAGCCAAGGGCCTCTGAATCTGAGGCAGTCCATATGATGATCTACCTAGGAGCTTGTGGTCCTGGGATTTCCAGGTTCCGGGCTGTCCATCAGCTCAGCAGGTGGATGACAAAGAGCCAGGAGTCTGAAAGTATAGGCCCCCAAGGGTTCTTTTACAACTACATCAGCACTGAATCATCCCCAGAAAATATGTCCATTGGGGCTAATCCGCATTCTCTGTGGGTATGTCCACACTAGCTCGTCTACACTAGCTCGTTAATTCGAGCTAGGTAGGCAAATGATGTGACCAGAGTTGCAAATGAAGCCTGGAATTTAAATATCCCAGGCTTTATTTGCATGTAGCTGTGCGGCAGTGGGTTTGGGCTAGTGAAATTTCAAAATGGCGACCAGACGGGAACATGCAAATAAAGCCCGGGATATTTAAATCCCGGGCTTCATTTGCAACTCCGGTCGCCTCATTTGCCTACCTAGCTTGAATTAATGAGCTAGTGTAGATCTACCCTGTCAGACTAAAAGTTCCATCTGGGAACTTTTGATCAGTTTTAATGCTAACCAATCACTTGGCATCAATTTTGGACAAGTTCAAGGCAGTGGAGTTCAGGCCCAAAGAGTGTCCTGTATAAAAAAGAATTCTGTTGACTTAGTAAATGCAAATAAAGGTGATTGTGATGGTCACTTCTAGTTTTAACTGGCCTTAGCTTAGAAATTCTGGGACTTAATTTTTTTCTGAGAATATGGACAAATATAAAAAAAGGATATTTACCATGTACTTCTCTGACATTTGATAACCTAGCATAATAGTGTTCAATTCTAATTACATTTTCATGGAAGCAGGAACATTCTGTAATACAAAATGTAACAATTTTTCGCAAATTCGTAACTACTGACCTACTTTCCATCCTGCTTGCCCCTTAAATCTCAGTATGATCTACAAACAAAGCAAGGCTGAACACTGTTGGTTCAGCTGCTGTCAAGTCATTCACTCTCAAAATAGCTGTTGGAATTTGTGTTCTGGTTGTTTTTTCGACATACAGAACTGAAAAAAGTTATAGAATTTATGGGAATAACACACACATTCACTTCTGGACTGAGTTCAAGCATAGAAAATGCCAGCTTTAATGCAGTATACTTACTGAAGTTATGAGCACAGGGAAGTCGACAGATGCATTTCAATCTTAACGAAACTGGTCCCTACTGTTATATGTAAATGGGCATGTGCACACTACTTAATATTATATAGTGGTAATATGAATATTACATGTGTGTACATATAAACATATAACAATATTTATCAAAAACAAATTTACACCCAGATAAGAAGTGCATGGGAAGAGTTAAAATGGAAATATTGATACAACTATAACACATCCTACAATGCTTGTGTTACATTATGGTGTGGTGGGGTTTTGTTTTGTTTTGTTTGTTTACTGATTATCAAAGAAGTGATAAATAAATAATGAATCAAAGTTCCCAGGCTTCAGGGTAGGAAATCCCTGCTTTCTTCTATTTCAAATGAACTCTAGATGAAAAGGTTGCAATGATCTAAGGAGCTTTAAGAAGATGAGTGAGCACTTATTTAAGAAATAGCATTGTTTTAAACTTACACCGTTAATTCAGGTGTTGCCTCCTAACAATTACAGTGTGTTCTTAAGTATTAATCTTTGAGATTTAATAGGTAAATAGAGAGAAATGCTTTTTATTTTTTAGTTTTCAGGACAACATTCTTCACTCTCTTCCTTTAGATTGTAAATCATACAGACAAAACTGTAACCTCAGTCAAAAATGTAATACTCTTATCTTTTTTATACCATGCGTAACTGCTTTACCATTTGGGTAATGATCAAAGCTATAAGCATCAGGAAAACACTCCAGTCCTAGCTTTAGATCTCAAAAATGATTCATTTTGTTTAAGCTATCTGGAAAGCTTTTACTGAGAGAGACTAAAACAATTGTGTACTTTCAGTGACTAATTGCATATTAGAAGACAAATGTGGGATGTGCTCGGTGGCATGTAAATAGTTTGATGAGACAAATGTAGGGACCCCCAGGATGCCAAATGGGGTGCTGAGACACCACTGAGGCTACGTCTAGACTGCAGGCTTCTTGCACAAGAAGCTTTTATCGGAAGAGATCTTCTGAAAAAATTTCTTGCACAAGAACGCGTCCACACTGCAAAATCGTATCGAAAAAGCGACGCGATTTTGAAAAAGGGAGCATCCAAACTGCATGGACGTGCTCTCAAAAGTAAGCTCTGAT
Organism: Pelodiscus sinensis; assembly: GCF_052426305.1. Lineage (NCBI taxonomy): Eukaryota > Metazoa > Chordata > Testudines > Trionychidae > Pelodiscus > Pelodiscus sinensis. Next base: position 97,871,538 of record NC_143055.1, read on the forward strand.
TGCTACGCACAGAATAGTCACTAGGGCACCCGTGCTTTTTTCCTCTTTCTTCTTTTTGCGTAGAAAAACCCTCTTCTCCATCCACACACACCTTTCTGCTAAATAACTCTTTCACAAAAAGGTGTTCTTCCTTGTAGAATGAGGACTACCTATGCCGGAAACACCCTCTGTTCTTTCAATATTTTTATGCAAAAATGTTCTTGAGGTGAGGATGTTCCATGAGTTTTTTCAGAAAAATGGCTGTTTTTCCCAAAAAACTCTGTAGACTCTGTAGACATAGCCTCAGTCAGCCTATTCTGCCAGAATGGGCACCCCTTAAAACTGTTTTGCTGAGCCAGATCCCAAGACCTCTTCTAGCAAGCACACAGTACCCTAGCTGCAGAAAAAAGAGACATTGAACAGCTCTAGGAAGACTGCTTACTACTACACCTTGATATTCTCCTCCCTACCTCCCTCTGGAATACAAACCCAAAGTTATATGAAGTTTGCCTCCCTCCTCAGGGTGAAGGAAAGTAGAAACAGCTTCACAGCTCTTCCTATAGAAATTACATAAACTTATTTCTGGTTTATAATTTTACTTGGTTTAACTAAAAAAAATTGGATTTAAGTGGTTAAAGAGGAAGCAAACAGAACAAAGCAGATGACTAAGAAAATAATACAAAGGACACAAACAAAGGCAGAGTCACTAAAGAAACTGGGTACAAATAATAATTTCTTACCCTAGATGTAGTTTGAAAATAATATTTCACTGGACATAGGTATCTCTTCTAGCCTCTGTCTGGCAGTTCTCTTCCTCCCCCCTCTCCCTATACACCAGCACATTCAGTTTCAGTTCTTTTGTTTTCAGCTGTTTTCAAGTATCTCTTTGGAATGGGGAGACAGAGGTAAAATAAGCTGAAGACAATCATTGTTTTCCTTCCCTGCCTTACATAGAATTTTCATAAGGTAGGAAACTGTTTGATTTCTCACATTGCCCTGTGGAACAGTTCATCAGACCAAGGAGTTGGTTAGTATCAGGTGACCAAATCACCTGACTCCATTGTCCATGAGTCAGTAGCATTATGGAAGATTCTCAGGAAGGCCAAGCCTTTTCAAAATCCATTTTAATAGCTGAAAAGCCATCAAACCCTGTCTGACTTTTCCATTCTAGTCCCTGAGGTGTCAGCAGTGGGAGTAACCCAAAGTAGCAAATAACAAATACAGATGCACAGTTCCATATTTCTAACTTTTTCTACCAAAAATACATGTATATAAATGGGATAATCATATTCTATAAATCATAATCTTTCCAATTATATCTTACATGAGCCATTTTGCATAAAACAGATGTTATTCATATAATAAACATATTTTCATAAGGCATATGGAATGCCAAATTACAGATCTTCTAATAAAAAACATATGTGTGCGCCCATACCCATAAGTAAAACTGTACAGTCTATAACTATACCAACAGGTGTAACTATGTTGGAGGCTCAAGATTTTATTCTAGATAAACAATGAGTAACAATAGGTGGAAAAGGATGAAATGCAAAGAGTATATTATTGTTTGAGTTTGATGAGTACGTTGCTTAAAGACCCCCAAAATTAAGATTTTTTTTGTTTTGCATTTTGTTCCTAAAGCTTAGTTATAGAGCTTAGGAGAGAGAGAAGGGGGAAGGTGAGGAAGAGAGTGACGGGCTGATAGTTGAATAAAATGGCCAAAATGAACTCTACACTCCGTCCCTTTCTCCAGCTTCCAACTCACTTCCAACTAAGTTGGCAGGACTTCATTGAGGAAGCCTGGTGTCCTGCCAGCCCTCTTTCACCAATGGGATTGCCATTTCAGAGGCTGGCCAAGAGTTGTGCTCCCCTGACTCCTCTTCCCAAACTTTGGTTTCCATTGGTAACTTCTGAGGGCACTGAGACAGCCTTCTTGCTTTTCTAAAGCAACATGCCCCAGTAGTTCTTCTTTGCAGTCTGTTGCTCTGTCCCCTTAAAATATAACTTGCTCTGTGGCATTTATACCCCAACCATGCAATAGCACTGTTTATATTGTACTTGAAGTGAAGGTCCCCTAACTAACTGTAATGATGGGCCTGACTAAGTCACCTTCAGGGACTCATTCTTGGACCTTTGAATCTAAATGCACAAACTTCTTTTTTCGAGCTAAAGGCTGGGCCCCTTAACATTGAGATAATGGCAGACTCCTAAAGAGAAACATCCCAAATGCTAATGGTCCGCAGCAGAATTTGGTCTGACTTTTGGATATAATGCCCTTTGCTTAGCTTTTTGGGGAAGGTTTCAGGCCAAAAAACTAAGGGAAGAGTGTGAGTTTTATATGGTTTGTTTCCTAGTAAACACCTCATTTTAAGATGAATGGGCTACTTACAATTCAACTTACATTATCAAAATACAAATCAGTTTAGTGTTCAGAGCCAAGTTTATGGTTATAAAGTAAAATAAACAATAATTAAAAATGGGTTTAAAAACCTAGCCAAGTCAATTACAACTATGGCTATCTGGAGCCATCAACATAAACAGAGCTGCATGATTTGCAGGGTGGAGCTGGCATGGCAGCAAGTCATGCAGGTATATACCTGTCTCCATACGTTAGCCCCACAAGCCTACAGTATGCACTTTTGGGGATCGGAGAACAGAAGGTGGGTCATCAGTACTTCAATGTGGCAGTAGAGAATTTACATACAGTAAGTCCCCTGCTTAAACATCAGCTGGGTCTATAAGATTTTACATTCCGTGCTTCACTGAGCAACTCTCATGCTGATTAACGCTCATCCACTCACTCCTTTGAGCCTCTGAAAACATGTTACCATTTATTGCCATTTAGCTCAGTGCCATCAGCACTGAGCTAAATTGACAATGGGTGCTGTGTATGCCTTCAGCAACACTCCCAGTAATAAAAAGGTTGCTCCCTTATGTCAGTTCCTGTTAGCAAACTCCATGAAATTGTATGGAAAAACAACAGACCAGATTAAACCAGGAGGCATATATTTTGAATAGAGAAATCTGCCTTTCTAAACAGGCACAATAACTGATTTTATACATTTTTAAGCTGTTTTTAACACTAGTTACTTTTTCACTTCTGCTCTTGGATTTTTTCTTTTTGTCTCCAACAGCTTTTTTTCTTAAACTTCTGATTTGCTCCTGCATTTTTGGTATCTGGGCTCCAGTTCCGTAAAACATGTATGCACATCCTTAACTTAAAGCCTATGGAAATTAAACACGACTTTAAGTACTTTGCTACATTAGGATGGAAATCTGTATCCTTCAGTCTTATTTTGGGATAGGGAGCAATTCAGGAAACAATTTGGGTCAGTTAAAAGCTCTAAAGAAAGTTGTCTTTGGAGCTCAGAAGTGTCCTCCAGTCATTGCCAATGTTTTTCTGAAATACGCTTCACCAGAAAATAAGCTACAAAAGAAAGGAGAGTCTATACATGTGCTGTGCTAGATCTTAACTATATGTGTGGGGATTTATCCTCTTCAAAATGCTTCACTCGTTATAAATATCACTCTTGTGGGATCAGGCTGTCTTAGTCTGTATGGGACAAAAAGGGGTATGAATACGCAGGCTATAGGAGCAAACACAACTGATTTAGGGGCTAGAGAATGGTGTGTGTCTTACAAAAATTATAGTACAGTAGTGTTCTTTCATTTATTTAACTGGAGTAACAGAACTGAACATTACCTTTTCTGTCTCAGAAATGCTTCAGCTGATCAGAAATGTACATTCAATCTTCCCAAGCTGATTGGAAATTCGTAGCAATGCTATTTTGTAATTACAAAGTGACTAGTGATGGGGAGCACCTCAGATTTGGGAGACTAACATGAGACACGTTAAAGAGGCCTTAATGGAGACTCCCCAAACCATCTCTCATTCCTGAATGTATGTTCATAGGGCATTCTGGATCAGAATCTGAACTGGCACATCTTTGTATTCCCCTATTAAAGGCCCCACCTGTTCTTCCTTCTTAAAAATGGTCATTGTCAGTTCTTTAATATTTTTCCTCTGAAAATGAGAGAGCTTGTTTAACAAAATCCTCCTCTAAATTGAATTTGCCATAAAAGCAACTCAGTCAACAAACAGATAAATGCACTTAGGGGAAAAAAGTTGATTTGGTTTGGATGACAGCAAATACTTTCCTCTTTTGTAGGGCAATCTGCCAAATAGTACTCCATTATAAGCTTTGTAGGCAGCAGTTTTTCCATACAGAGCTGAGTTGACAGGTTTCCTCCTGGGATAATCACAAACTTAATTCTTCTAGGACAAAATTGCTTCTGACAATATAAAACCCAGGGCATCTTTGATGTAAAATCTGGCTATAACACATGAATAGTAAGGCTGCCTAGTCATCCCATTCAACAGAAAGTGTTTATATTAAAAACTGTGATTAGAGATGCCAGCACAGTGGAACAAACTGGCAAAATGTGATGAGTTACCTCGCAAATCTGAAAGACTGCATATATAGCAGTGCCCTTAGATTCTTGACTAGGAGTCAATTTAAGGCTCTCAGGATATACACCATATTACATATATAGTGTATTTGTATGTATAATATGCACTGTATTAAATTTTTAAAGGTATAGTGTAGAAAAAACCCACCTATTTCAACCTTTATTTCTGTTTCATATTTGTGATGAGGAAAAACATTAAGGGTGCATCTAGACAGCAGCACTATTTGGGAACAGTTCTGATATACCGAAATAGCATTTTCTGCATTTTGACAGCATGCCTGTTATTTTGAAACAGCTTTCAAAATAACAGGCACGCTATTCTGACATCCCTATAAACCTCATTCCACAAGGATTAAGGGATTCTTTGGAATAGCACTCTATTTCGAAATACACTCAAAATAAGCTACGCAATTTGCATAGTTCAAATTGCATAGCTTATTTCAAGCTATCGGTGCAGTGTAAACGCATCCTAATAGAATGGCTTGACTCAGACTGCAGTCTGCTCTGAGTAAGAATACTCAGCTGTACTAACTCAGGAGCAGATCAATGAGGGGTTTAGCAACATTGGTGGCTAGCCATCACCTGCTGCAATAGAGGCAAACTCCCAATACACATACAGCCTTTGACACAAATATAAGCCAAATCTCATTTTAAAAGCAATTATAGCTTTCTCCATGGACAAACAGAGGTATTGTGTCTAGGTTGTCAAAGATGACAAAACAATTATTACAAGCTGGATATTCCCATGATGAGATTATATATATTCATGCATATTTTAAAAACCATATAATGACTATAGGAGTGCCATGCTATGAATAGACATAATATTACTTTTCTATAGTCACTGTCATTCAGCTATTCACTATTCAATTCATTTTATAAAATGATTGGGTCCCTAGTGTGGCAAGCTGTTTTGTTTTAGGGAGGAACAATTGCTTTTAGAAATGTCCTTGAGGTGCCCCTCTGTATCACCTTTTACTCAGGCCGATAGATAAATGCCATAGTTCTGCCCGCTGTCAATTCTCACAGACTTACACCTACTCCTTTTGTGGCTCTGTCCAACACTATATCAGTCTATACATCAAGCATAGGTCTAGAAATCCTAGAGGCAAATTCAGTCTTTTTGTGATACAGGAGTTTCACACAACTTCCTTCTCATGTGGAAGGCCCTTATGGTGTTAATGGGAACTTTGAAACTAAGAAAGGGCAGAATTCTCTTTTGAATTCAACCATGGCAACCACACTGAAATCACTAGTGGGGTTCAGGGGAGAATTTAGCCACATCTATTCCATTCATGGGCTTTTAAAAATAATCAAACAAGATGATGTGGTTTGCATGGCAAATGTTGTCACTTCCATATTGCTGGTTAGAGAGATGCACACACTTGCTTTTTCTCTCTCAGGTGTTTAGGAATTAGTACATATAATGTAGCAAAGTTTAGCAGATTGTACTGTCTATGGAGACAGTGACGGCAAACAAGTTGCGATTTGTATAGCAGGATGATCAAGGATAGGCAAAGAGACCTATTCTAAATTGACATTAGTTGGAGAGAGGCTAAATCATTCCAAATGAGAAACTTGAAAGGAAAATGGAGGAAGTTGTCTTCTCTCCTGAAGATTTTAGCACAATCTACAATTTTTAGCAGGCATAGAAGTCAATGTAAATTTTTCTTGGACAAGGACTCCCAAATCGGTTCATCAGTAGGTGACAGAGTGATTAATATTATATTTGTGAAGACTCGGTTTGTCTCCTATCACCTTACTTTTTCAATAAAGAGAACTTGGTCATTCATGTGTCAGCAGAGGGCACTGGTACTCTAATAATGAAGTGCTGTCTTGAAATGGGTTGACAATATATTGATGTTCACACAACTCTTAAAAATCCCCTTTCTCTCATTTTTGTTCTTGCATAGTATGAATTACTAAATATAGCCATAAAACCTACCAATTAGAATATGCCCTTTCTTTCAATAGCAACAACATACTGAAGTCCTAATGAACTGTTTTAGGACTGTAGTAGTGGAACTCATATTCAAACATTGTGAAATTAATGAAAATTGGGTCATTTCCCTTCCTCTCAACTTGCGCCAGGAATCAAATGTTCTTTGTCTCACATAAATAACACACCCTGTCAGAACATATATTCATAGTCTCATTGTCTTTTGTGACGTAAGTTTTATTTTAAAAGCCTTCATGGTTGATTGAAGAATTTTTTAAAAAAATACTGGCATCACCTCCATAGAAAAGCATCTGGTCTACGAGGAAAGCCAGCAGAATGTACTTGTATCACACAAGATTGTGCACACTACTATTTTTTAAATATTAAAACATTGATAGAGGACATGATTCCATGCAGTACAAGGTGCTCTCCAGTCCCAGTAGGAGCTAACCACTCCTCAGGAATGCTCAGCACCTGATGGGGAAAACGGTGGGTTCTCTGTAACTTAAAGTCTTTAAAGCAAGATTTGAGGACTTCCGTATTTTGCCTGGAGGTTATGGGCTTAATGCTGGAGTGAGTGGGTGAGTGTTTTGTGATGTGCAGGATGTCAGACTATATGATTGTGCTGCTGCCTTCTGGCTTTAAAGTCTCACCCTACTTTTCACCTACATTTTCATAATATGTAACGTAGCCTAACTAATCAATCTAGTGTTTTAGTACAATAGAAGTGTGTTAGTACAAATTGCCTGGGTTTTTTATGATTAACATGCACAAATTAGATACTCTAATTCTGCAAAGCATTTAAGAAATGTGTGGTCATTTCATTTCTATTCAGCAAAACAGTCACACATTTACCTTTAAGCGTGTACTTAAATCCCATTGAAATCCACGAAGAACATGCTTAAGGCTTCAATTCAAGCAGATGCTATTCAGGATAGCATAGGATTTAAGCATGATCTTAAAGTTCAGCATATGCTTAAGCGCTGTCCTGAATTTGGATGCTTTCCTGGATTGGGGCATAATATTTATAAGATTGACTTATTGAACTGGAATGTAAAAAATAAAAATTGGCTAAATTTCAAAACTTAGGAGAATTTCCCAAATGGCACTCAGATCTAATTCAACAGCCCCCCTTTGATCATATTCTCATGGATACTGATGATCTTTGAACTGGGGGAGGGAAGGAAGGAGGTGATAGAACAACATTCTGTTGTGTGACCACTCAAGAGAAATTTATGATAAGCTGGAGTGAAGCCTTGCAAATACCTGCCCCTTATGAAGGAGAGAAGGTTTCATGAGGTTAGTCTAGGGCAAGGCCAAAATAGAATGCAATTGCGCTGCAGATAGAATACCTGAATATTGTGTGCACTGCCCTTCCTAAAAAATGCACAGGCAGACTTTACCAGAAGGTATTAGACTGCTACATTGCACAGTCGGTACATACGAAACTGTGATGTTCAGCACTCGCTATTGGTATCTCCTGGAGCTGACTTCCTGCAAACTTGAAAACAAAAAGACGACTTTTGTGTCAGATGTCTGGAGGAGCCCAAGGCTGAGTACATAATGAGAGTCTGTTGCAGTGTTCTCCCACCATAAACACAGCTTTTCAAAAGCGCTATTTTCTTTTAAAGAAATGGAATTGATAAGGTCCGAGAAACTGAATTGGACCGTAGTCATATATTTCTCCATATTTACATGCTCTAAATTATGATATACCCATTCATTGGGTTTATGCTTCAGTTAGAAGTATCTGATATGGATCCTGAAGCCATCTCCATTCCTGCTAAGGAAGGCTGAGTGAAATGTACAGAATTATTTATTCTGTCACTTTTTTTCCAAGCAAATTGTCTGTGATCATATTGCAGAACTCTCGTATTTATTCTTGAAGAAAAAATTCTTCAGTCATTTTCTTGGTCTGCAGTCTGCTGCTGCAAATACACACAATTCACAGCGTGTTGGTTAGCTCCAGAAGCCAAAGGCATGCGGGAGAGTTCCTGTTTCCTGATTAGATTATGAGTGTAACAGACTGACACAACATGAATTACAAACATTACAGTCAAATATGCAGTTTGAACAGTGCAGTAATCTTGGTTCCAAATTTTAAGGAGTAGAGGGGGAAAAGTGTCTGGCAGTGTAAACCAACTTCATCCCATCTCCTGCCATGAGGTTCCTCAGCAGTTTCATTTCCCCTGTTTACATTGCAGAATTACATTCATGATAAAATTAATGTGACTGCATGTTTTATTAAAACAGACACACATGTAACGTTAGTGTTTTCATCAAGCTTTATTTTTAATAATTTTAATAGGAGTGATAAATACGTTGAACACATTTGATATGTACATTAATTTTGCATTTCTACCAGGATTGTGCTTGTCTGTGTACTTTACTGTAAAAGCTCCCTGAGGCAGGCCCTATGTCTTTGGAAGCTTGAGGGGTTGGTGCCATTACAGCACCATTTTAAAGGGTGCAATGTACACTGTCATTGCCCATGGCAACTAAAGCTAGCTGATGCAAAAGGCAGCATGAGGATATGTTCCTTCCCCATCCCTGTCCACTTTAGGCAGGCTAGAACCACTTGTTCTGCCTTGGGAGAAGGCTTCTCCTTGCAATTGTTCCTATCCCTTTGCAACCTGCTTTTCCTTCTGCTGCAACCTGCATCTTGCCACATTCCCCAACCAATTCCATCCCTCTTTGGCCTGACTCCTATCACTTCACCCAGTTTGATTCCCTGATACTGGGTCTCTGATGTTGTCATTGCTTACCACTCTTTCTGGTACCTAATGAATTCCCTCCAAGTGGATGAATCACATTTTTTCATACTTTTCACATGTTCATTTTATGGTTTTCTCTTAAACCATTTTGTCTTAGTTATCTCTCTATGCAAGACACTTTTCTTTCCCCCACACTGCCTCTATCTACGCAGGGGTTCTTAACCTTTTTACCTTCACACTTCCCCCTGAAAGTGAACTTCATGTTCACACCCCGTTGGGAGCCATTTTGTATACAGCCTAGCCCCGCCTCCTCACCTGACAGGAAGCTAAGGGGCGTGGCTAGGACTATAAGAACTCTGCCAAGGAGCTCAGTCGGGGCCCAGCCTCTGAGGGAGACAGAGGTCTGCCTAGAGCTCCTGGCTGATGAGGCGGAGGCCTGTCCCAGGCCTCCCACAGCCGCCTTCCCTCAGGCCAGTGAAGGCTTCCCTGCCTGGGCTGCCGAGGCCTGGCCAAGCCGGTCAGCAGGGCTCCCTCTGATCTAGAGGAACCCAAGGCTCTACTGATGCCTAGCAATTTGGAGGACCAGCCTGAGCTGAAGGCCTGGGTCAAACCCCGAGGCCTGCCTGAACCCTGGGACCTGGCGAACGAGCTGAACGCAGCAGTCCGAGCTAATTCCCAAGTCCGACGGCTGGTGGTGCTGTGGGGTGAGTGAACCCCGTTACAATGCCTAAATGAATAATATGAGCTTTTTACTTTGAACCTTTTCCTAACAAATTAATGTAATATTTGAAGATGAAAGTTGGCAATGCTTGCGTACTGTTATTATAGTGTGTTGTCACATAGGCCTGACTGATTTGTACTGCTATTGTAGTGTGCCGATCTCTAGAAGTTAATAAGAAATTAACGTTTCTAATTTAAATTCATAATATTAATTATGAAGAAATCTAAACTTTAGAATTTTATCCAGTGAGAAGGCAATTGCGATAAATTTTCTGGGAGGCACCTCACACCTCCCCTGTATCCTCTTCACACATCCCCTGGGGAGGCACACCTCACTGGTTAAGGACCCCTGATCTACAGTGTATGTTAGCACTTTCTCTTTTTCTAGCCTGGTCTCTCCTCCTCCCTCCACCTGCCACACACATCTCTCACAACTATCTTCATAGAAATGTAGCCGTGTTAGTCTAGGGTAGCTGAAAGCTCATCATCTAATAAACCATCTTGTTAGTCTTTAAAGTGCTACATAGTCCTGTATTTTGTTTCAACCATTTTCATGTTACTTATTCATATCCTTCATCTTATGTTTCCTTCTTCCTCTTTGAGCAGAAATACCTGCCTCAATATGGGACATTTCCGGCATCTCTCTCTATCTAGGACCTGTGTTCGGCACTTGAGAGAATCTGAACATCATTCACTCTCTCAACTGGATGCAGGTATCCAAAACCAGTGATGTCTCCTCTCTTCCTTTTGCCCTAGACCAGCTGTCCGCAACCAATCGATTGCAATCAACTGGTTGGTCGTGGAGGCTCTGACAGTCAATCTGGGCTCCAGTCTCACATCACCTCCCTCTTCACATTGTCCTCAAGTAGCAGCCATCCCTTTAACAAAGAGACAGCTGAAGTCTCACTCTGCCTTAACCACAAGCTACATGCTGCAGTAGCCCCAGGAGGATTTCCTGGATGCCTTCTGGAGGAGTAGGGTGGTGGTGTCTTTACTGTGAAAGGTGCTTCAAGGAAGGTGTTGAGAGGGGCGTTGGATGGAATTACTGCTTTGAATTGCTGCTAGGTTCCCTCCTTTGATCAATGTTCCCTCTATTTGTTTCATCCGTGTCCAGAATACATTTTACGTGCATTGAGGCATGTGCAGATGTGCACCACCAGTACAAACACATGCTGCTGGCTGTGGGTGCTCTGCTAACAAGCGGGGTGGCATCTGAATCTCTCTGGGGTGGCTGCTCGAGAGCTCAGCTTATAGGGAGCATTGCTTACGATCCTGAGCACGAGACAACAGGAAACTGCCCATCAGCTGTGTCTGCAGCATAGACAGCTCCAGCAGTGCCCAATAAGTCAGGGTGCTTCTCTTCTACAGCCAACCAGAGACTACATGGGGGGAGGAATCCTCCCTCCCAGTCCTTGAAGGCTCCCCAGGTGCAGCAGGAGGGGCAGACAGTAATCCTCCCCAGCCCTATCAGAAAGGGTACATCTAGACTACACCTCTCTGTCAACAGAGAGATGTAGATGAGGCCTGTTGAAATTGCTAATGTAGTAGGGATTTAAATATCCCGTGCTTCATTAGCATAAACATGGCAGCCGCTTTTTTCAAAAGAGCTTTCTCGAAAAAACGGCAGTCTAGATGTGGATCTGTTGAAAATAAACCCGTTTTTCGACAGATCCTGTAAACCTCATTTTTTGAGGAATAACAGGATCTGTCAAAAAAGGGTTTATTTTCGACAGAGCCACGTCTAGACTGCTGTTTTGTTCCGAGAGCGCTCCATTTCAGAAAAAAAAGCGGTGGCCATGTTTATGCTAATGAATCATGGGATATTTAAATCCCTGTTTCATTAGCAATTTTGACGTGCCTAATCTACATCTCTCTGTCGACAGAGAGGTGTAGTCTAGACACAGCCTAAGGGAGGGAATCCCCAGCAGCTCAACAGTCACTGCAAGGCTTGTAGACGGGAGAAGGGAGAGAAAGGGAATTAATGTTTTCAAGCTAAGGAAGCCGCAGTTTGAGAGCAACTTTGATTAACGGAGCCCCAGAGGGGTTAGTCCACATACGTGCAAGGCGCATACCAACCCCACCTCACACAGAGAACTGCCTGTGCCTGACAGAGGCTGCAAGGGGTTCACAACAGCCACCGTGGTAACTGCCACAGCGTGACGTGAAAGACTTGTCTCTTGACTGGGGCTTTGAAATGCCAGGAATGGAGCAGAGCCTGTTTCCAGCCCAGATTGCCAGCTCCCTGCTCATTCAACGTGGTACTGGAAATCAGGTCATTCATTTTCATAACTGGAAAAATAACACAATTCATTCTGTTCATTTGGGATGAGAGAGTGACCCCTTTTCGGGTCACATGAATGCTGACTAGGGAGAAGGGACTAGCACAAAAGAGGCAGTGATAATCTTAGACTGGGTGCCTTGGCCTTCCAGGGGAAAATCCAGTCACTTCCTCGGGTGTCCAGCGAGGAGAGCATGAGGCTGGGTTGATAGTCTCACGGACAGCTATGTGCATGAGTTTGTACTGTAGTAAGCTGACTATGGGACCAGTGTCTTTTTCAGCATATCTCAGCAAAATAAGCTATCTTGGGAAACTCCACATTTCCACCGACTCCTCTGTTTCTCATGATCCCTGCTTTGCTTCCACTCCCAGCAGTCGCTTCACCTGCTCTTCATCATCTCCTTCTTCTTCCTGAGGAGCCCAGTTCCCCATCTCTCACTCCCCACAATCCAGCTTCCCTTCACCATCCCCCCTTTCCCCGTTCAAAGCTTCAGCAGAGCTGGTTTCCCTGTGGAATTGATTTGGGCTTCTTTACAAAGTGGTGCATGCTGGGGTTTCATTTTCCTGCAGCGGCATAGGGAGGCGGTAGGCATGCTGTACTCTGAACCTCCCCCAGCATGACAAACTAGGAAAGCCTCCCTCCATCCATTCATGGCACCCCAGGATAAAACAGCACTGGGACACCAGTGATCATGGAGCAATGTCAGACCTGTTCACATTTCTTTGGTTTTGAAAAGAGCCATTGCAATGACCATGCAGCGCAAGTGAGGGGCTGGAGAGTCAGGTCTCAGCTGAGCTCCTCTGCACACCAGAAGGCACGCTGATCTCCTAGACAACTTTGTCATTTGTTAGAAGTGTCTTCTCCTGTCCCATTACCTCTGGGTTACTGCTGCCTTTTCCCCATGCTATTGACTCCACTGTCTCCTGCTACCTCTGACCCACTTATCCCTCAGTTTTTGCTACTCCACTCTTCCCCTCTTCCATGGGACCCCTCTAATTTTTCCTTCCTGCTGCTGCCTCTACTCCTGCTCTTTCACCCTTTCGTTGTTGCTTCCTCCCACTCTTTGCTGTCCCACCATCAATTCACCACTTGCTGCTTCCACCCCTGGCTGCTGCTTTCTTCCCTCCTGGCTGCCCTGTGATCTTATTCAGGAACACTGCTGGTGTTTGGGGGCAGAGGGAAGCTAAACTGGGATCTGATATAAGAGAGATGGTCCAGCTGCTGTGGCAAGTGATGGATCTGGCCAGTGAGAAGGTATCTCTGAGGACAGTCCCTACAGCCTCAGGAGGAGAGGGGAGGCTGCTTGCATGGCTTACCCTTGTGCATTCAGCAGGAAGGGCCGGGGAGAGAGGAAGATTATAAGCAAATTGGCAACCAGCTGCTAAGGGGAATTGGGGCTGGTGCCTGTGCACGTTAAGCCAAGGCAATGCCTTCTCTTAGGAGTGCAGATGAAGTTAGACAACAGCCCAGACCACCTCATTACAGGGTTTATGGTCAAGCAAAATCCAATAAGCCCTGGGGTGTGCCCACCCCCACAGGCTTTTCCCTTGAACCTTCAGCCTCAGAGGCAGCTGCCCTGCATGCTAGGGGATGCCGAGGGGGGGAATCCAAAGCCCTGCTTCCCACAAGCATTCAAAGGAGTTTTGCCTTGTCCTGGAAGCTTGCTCAGCATCCTACATCCACACCTGATCCCAATGCTCATCCCCTCCCAGAGCCAACATCCCCTTCTCCACCCTGTCCTGCATCCCAATGCCGGGCCCACCCTGGAGCCCTCTCCTACACCCAGATTCCCTCCCAGAGCTTGTACCTCTCATTCCTTCCCACTTCCAAATCCCTTGGTCCTGGCCCAGAGCCCTCAGCCTCTGTCCCAGCTCAGCAAAAGTGAGTGAATGTGGGGATTAGCAAGTGATGGGCTGGGGGGAGAAGGGGAATGGAGTGGGCAAGGCTTTAGGGAAAGAGATTGGGCCTCAGGAAATAGATCTTGGGTTTCCCTGACATTTAAAAAGTACTCTTGGCCATAAAAAGGTGGGAGACCACAGCCCTAGACTCTAACCAACAATAAGGAAGCAGCAGCTTCTTTGCAACAGAGCTGTCTCTTCCTCTTTGCTGCTGAGGAGATGCACTCCAATTTCAGCTCAGCAACAGATTGGAACCTCAGTGAGAAGTTGCAGTGGGGATCATCATACATCTAGATTCAGCACGTGTCCTTCTCTGTCCTCTGCTGGCCTGTCTCTTCATCCCACTATCTAAGCAGGAAGTTTGGGAGGAGAGATCCCCACACTCCCTTCCTGACCCTACATCCCAATTTGCCTAAAAGTTGAGGATGGTGGTATCTCTAATGATCCCTCGATATACAAAAATTGCAGTGGGCAAATATTTGATCTTTTAAACTTAGGCGAGGTGCTAAGAGACAGCATTCTAATAAAGCTCGTCATCAGTTACTTGTAGAAAGTACACAGAGAACATAAACCTGACTGGAAATTTGCTTTCAAACTTGAATGATTTTTATTTGAAAAATTTCTCACACTAGTCTCTCCTCTCTGACAGTGTTACATCACTGATACAAAATATGAAATGCAGCTGGCACTGTACAGTTTGAAGTATTAGAAATAGGCCAGGACCGGAAGCACAATTCCAAACAACACTCAGCTTTCAAAAAGTTGACTAATGGGCCTGGATCCAAACTTCATGCGTCAGGAGCATCGCTATAAAGAATAAAAGAAACTAAACAGCGTGTTCTCTAAACTGTCAAAGCTATTATGATATTGTGTAAGCAGAATGGAGTGACTGTAATAGCCAAAATGGGGCCTGACTATGCTTTATCCTAGTACATACATAGGAAAATATAATGTGATTAGCAGAGGTCTGAGGCATGCAACAGGCATAGTCCTCCCCTACATGTGTGGGCCCTCACATCTCATCATCACACACTATTTTCACAAAAGAACCACTTCATGGAGGTAAAAATCTTATGCTGAGTTCCATCCTGCACAATCCAGGGGAATGGGCTGAGCTGAAAAGCTTTTAGTGTTTTAATAGGACATAGACAAGAACACCCTGTATTGTCTCTATTCTGAACTCTTGTAATCAAACCCTTAGCCAGAAATGCACTATTATACAAAGATGTAACTAGAGGGTGGCATAGAGCAATATTTCTCTATAGGAAGGCGATATTCTCTTAGCTTTCTATGATTCCAAACCCTTCCCTTTCAGGAGCCTTTAACTAAATATAGAAAGTCAATTCAATTTCTGGTTACAAATGAATCCAAAAACAAAGTTAGGATAAGATGACATCCAAGTCTAGAGAATTCATGAACCTGCATTCTATAAATGGTGCAGAATTGTCTTCTCATCCCTTGAGGCAATAAAACATTCAGGCACAATATTGTATCCAGTTACAGAATATGACAAAATTGGAAGTGACTTAGAATTACCTCAGGCTTTAGCTGTTTGAGCTGGCATTGTACAAATAGACCTCTTCCAGCCATTCCTGCTTCTGTTCCAATATTTACCCTAATAGTCTCAGTAAGGTTTCTTTGGTCCCTTAACATGCATCTTGCCAAATTTATTTGGGGGAGAGAAAGAAGAGAATTAAATACAGGTTCCTTTCTATCATACATAAGTTGTTGTAAGCCTGGCCTTATGAAACATCACAGCACAGTCCACCTAAATATTTCCTTGAATGGATTGCTATCCACCTACAGTGTGGTTATAAGAGTCATTTTCTCCTATTATTTCACTGAGAGCAATCTTGTCAAACTTCGTAAGGTTAATGAAAGACAAGTCATGCACTCAAACTAACACCTAATATTGTTTTTCACCAAGGCCTTGATTCAGCAAGGAACTTACGAAGATGCCTAATTTTTAAACTTCCGAGCAGTTCCGCTGCCTTCAGGGAGACTAGGAATGTGCTTCAAGTTTAAACACTTTGTTGAATTGGGGCCTTAATTTTGAACCAACAGAAACACATTTTCAAATATGCTTCAAGCTGATTTCAAAATATATATCTGTAATTCTGAGTGTACAAAACGTGTGGACCTGATCACTGAGATGTCTAGCTGACTGGTTTGTAGAAAAATCTACTTTGAACAAAACAAAACTACTATATTTCTAGGGGCCATATTTTTTAAAAATAAGGCTTTTACTGTTTATACAGAGACTGTTGTGAAAGAAATTATGTTGAATTACCTATGCTTCAACATCCTGCTGTTCTGTCTCAGGCCTTGCAATACTTTTCAACTTGTGGCACTAAACTTTCTAAAAGTTATAAAGTCAGGGTACGTCTACACTGGCATGATTTTGCGCAAACACTTTTAGCGCAAGAGAGCGTCTACATTAGCATGGATGCTTTTGCACAAAAGCACATCTCTTGCGCAAAAGCATCCATGCCAGTGTAGACACTTTCTTGCGCAAGAAAGCTCCGATGGCCATTTTAGCCATCGGGCTTTCTTGCACGAGAAATTAACGTTGCCTGTCTACACTGGCCTCTTGCGCAAGAACAGTTGCGCAAGAGGGCTTATACCTGAGCACTGATTTCCTACATTAGAACGTCAGCGCAAAAAGCACTGATTTCCTATGTTAGAACATCAGTGTTCTTGCACAAGTACTCACGACCAGTGTAGACAGGTGGCAAGATTTTGCACAAAAGCAGTTGCTTTTGTGCAAAATCTTGCCAATGTAGAGACAGCCTCAATGTTTTCATTCTTGTTTCCCTCACTTTCAGTTAAAAGTTAATGTGACCCATTTTTATTAAGGCAGAAGGCTAAATATTGGCCATTGCCTTTGTTTAATGCATGGGAGGAATGCAACCCTGTTCTACTAAAATTCTGTTTAGTAAATAGCAGTCCACCTTGTATACTAATGAGAACAATTCTGAATGGAGGAAAAGGAAGAAAATTATAATCTAGAATGAAAACCCAAATAACTGGGCCTGAGACAACCCAAGTCTCACGAAGGGCTGTATTCAATATTTGCACAATGTAGGGAGAGAACGGCTGTCAACATTGAGTCCATAGCCGCTGTCATCAGCCTGATTTTGTGCATGTAACTTACTCTTGAGATGGTTTTGCCAGTGCTACTGCTTTAGTTCAGTTCTTGCATTTTCCTCCCCATCCCTCACAGACTTTTCACTTTAACTCCTGTGCTGTTTACAATAGAGGGTTCTGCTTCTTGTTCTTTTGCAATACTAGTAGCACTTGGTTTAAATTTAATTTTCTTCTCTCCATCATGCATTTTTGGCAGCACCTCCTTTGCCCTTCAGCTATTTTAAATGTTTGTTTCTCATTTTGCACATGTTTGACAAAAACACTACTTGCACAATTCCTTGCTGAATAATTCCCTTTCTCCCTAGAGCCAATAACAAGATTATAAATGAGACACTGCAATTCTGTTTTCTATGTCTAGGTTGCCCGTACTGCTTTCCCCTTCTGGAAAGAAGTGCTAAGGTACAGTAGGTTGTGCCTGCATATACTAACATGGTACACATTATACAGTGCTGTGTAACCATACACTAAGGCAGTATGACAGCAAGTCCTTCTCACATCTTTACTATTGCATATACTCACTCTTTCTTTTCATTGCACTAGGGCACGCTTTTGCAGCTGCATTTTGAAACATTCCTACCTTCATATCCCCCTTAGAGATGACAAGCATCTGAGAGGACTAGAAAAGAGTAGCTTCTCATCTGCCTTCCATACATAGAACCAGCAGAGTGAAGGACATGGGACCATCACATTAGTTAGCTGGTAAAGGAGAATAAAAGCAAGGGAAAGGGGGGCTAAAAATCATAAGGATCAAGGCTTAGGGTCAAAGATTATGTTCTTGTCTGAAAGGAATAATAGACCTAAGGAACCACAAAAGGCAAGATTACCCTTGGGCCTATTATAGGAGGTTAATTGGGTTTCATTTTTTACTATTACAAAGAGTTTACATTTAAGATTCAAGGAGGTTAGGTCCATCAATGGCGATTAGCCAGGATGGGTAGGAATGGTGTCCCTAGCCTCTGTTTGTCTGGAAGTGTGTGACGGGAGGATCACGTGGGAATTATCTGTTGTGATCCCTCCCTCTAGGGCATCTGGTATTGGCCACTGTCTGCAGACATGATACTGGGCTAGATGGACCTTTGGTCTGACCCAGTATGGCCTTTCTTATGTTGTGAAGACTAGGACTTTAACAGGGTTCAAAAAAGAACTAGATAAATTGATGGAGGTTAGGTCCATCAATGGTTGTTAGCCAGGATGGGTAGGAATGGTGTCCTTAACTTCTGTTTGTATGAAAATGATGACAGGAGAGGGATCACATGATGATCACCTATTATGTTCACTCTCTCTGGGGCATCTGGTACTGGCCACTGTTGGCAGACAGGATGCTGGGCTAGATGGACCTTTGGACTGACCCAGTATGGCCATTCTTATATTCTTAAGTTATTTGTACCCTTTCCCTTTTTGCCACTATGCTAAAGACCATTTTTTTGTTCGATGTGTGTCTGGCTGTTTATTGGGAACTTGCTAGATACTAGGTTCTGTAGTATCTAGAATTTGGGGGCAATTACTGTTTTTGACCCTAATCTCTGTAATCTCCCCAATACCTGTAATCCTGATGATATGGCATAGCTGTTATGACAACTCAATGGAGGAGATCAGTTATTATACTATAGCTAAATTGTAAACTTTCTAACTCGTCTTATTTGGGGTACATCTCCATTTTTAACTGTACACAAATAAATGGCTGAATGGTAGCTATGACAGTAGAAATGGCCATTTGCGTTAGTCTCCTGTACTTATACAACACCTTGCATCTGAGGACATCAAAGTTTATTTCCATATACAATAAACTTCCGATAATCCGGCACCTTTAGAACCCTGGGGGTGCCAGATTATCAGATATGCCGGAGTACCGGAAGGGGGCCATGAGGGGCCTGGGGCAAGGGGGGGCAGGGGGCGGCGGGGAACTGTGCAGTGTGGGAGAGGGCGGCACTGCGGGACCAATCCGGCAGCACCCCAGCTGCTCTGCCCTGGCTTCCCCAAGTCAGCCACTGGTCAGTTTCAGCAGCAGCGGACTTGGGGAAGCCGGGGGCAGAGCAGCTCCAATTGTCCGACTGACCGGAGCACTTCTGGGTTCCAGTTGGTGCCGGACTATCAGGAGTGCTGGACCACTGGATGCCGGACAATTGGAGTTTTACTGTATTAAGTCCTACAACTATGCTGAGAAGTGGGTTTGTTTTATGAATCCTAATTTTACAGGTGGGGAAAGCAAGGTGCACACCCCAGTTTAATGACTGGCCCAAGGCCACAGAGAGAATCTAGAACAGCTAGAAACTTTCCCATGTTTTAGCCACATTCTGCAATTTCTCCATTTGTTGCATTGTATTTAGTAACCAGTTAATGATTAACTCTCTGGAAACAGGGTTTCTACTACTCCCCTTGGGATAGTACAGCCTATTCAGTGATGGAAGAGAATATCCATTGTTGGAGCTAGAAAGGTTTAAAAGCATCAGAATGAACTGGGTACTTCTAAAAGACTTGGCTTGTTTGGGTACTTAAAGAACATGCAGCAAGCACTTGACTAGAAACATATCTCTGTACTAGCTGCCCCTTCAGAAATCACAAAGGAAACCATTAGGTGGAGTTAACTATGTTGCTGTGGAAAATAAGGACCCTGGTGAACCAGCAAGAGCTGCCAGACATGGATTTACTGTACACTGTTCTTTGTAGTGTAAATGCTTTAGCTCTTTAGTTGGTAAATGTACTAATAGATTGTATCATTAAAATGGAAATTTGTATTGGAGCTGCAGTTTATTGGACTTTGGAGATGTCCTAATACTTTATTTGTATAATAAATGATGCAGTAAGGTCTCAGTCTCCCAAAACCTAAAAGAAAAGTAGAACAGCAAGTAAAAAGTGTAAAATTAATCTCAGTATAGCAAAAGGTTCGTCTTTGCTGAATTATAGCTGATTGCATCACTCAGATTTAAACTAGTCTGGAGTAAATGAGGTATACGAAGCCCTATACAGTGTATGTATTATGTGAAAAATAAGTGGCTACGTTTGGCCCAGTGTTTGCATTTGTGAAAGGCATGGAGGCTGAACTACATAGGGCTGTACACATCATCAAGCCAATATATGAGTAGGCCACACCTTTACTATAAAATAGACTTGGAAAACAGCAGGAGTGACTCAGCCTATGGGCTAGATTCTTGGCCACAACTTCCTCTGCCTTGTGCTGTGTCAGCAACACAAAGTAGGTGGAAAGTTGCCCTACAGAGGCATCTGGGGATTAACCTCATGGAAAGAAATCATTAGGTGACATGGATTTGGATTTGATTCTACACCATCTGATCTCCCTTCACCACATACAGGTGTGTCCAGGTTGTAGGGCAGCAGGGAGGGGATGTGCCTGGGGCAGAAAGAAGTGGGGGCAGATCAGTTCTGATTGCTTCTAGTAGAGCAGCTTTGTTGGGACTGCAATTGCTGACATAGGGTGATTTAAATGTAGGCCAGGAATCGGGGCCAGGCCAAGATGAAGAGAATGAAAGGAAAGAAATTAGAGCGTGTCTCCTCAGCCTTGCTGAGTTGGGTTGCTAAATGCACAAAATCAAAGACTCCTGCCCCCATCTCTTCTCTGATGCCATCTCCCCCAGCTCCATTCTCTCTCACTCCCTCTATTGCTCACTCTCCTCATTGACTTTCATTGGGCTAGGGCAGTGGACGAGGACTCAGGTAGGGTTACAAGTTCTCAGTGGGGTTGAGGATTTGGGGTGCAAGAGGATTCTCTTAGCTGTCGGACAATGTATTGGACTGGGGAGTAGATGAACTGGGGGTGTGGTCTTTGGACAGAGCCAGAGATGAGGCTTGGTGTAAGACAAAGGGTTCTGGGCTGGGATAGGAGGATGGATGGAGAGTAGGGAAGAGCCCTAGCAGGGGATGTTGGCTCTGAGGTAGGACCAGGAATGAGGGATTTGGAGTACAGAAGTGGGCTCCACGTTGGGAAGTTGGGGTGTCTATGAGGCGCAGGCTCTGGGAGAGGGTTTGAGTGTGGGAGGGGGACTTTGGACTGGAACAGGAGGTTGGGTTTTGGGGAACCAGCAGCACATACCATGGCTCCATGGGTGGTCGGTGAAGGTAGGGCTGGGGGAGGGAGGGCCCCAGCCCTGGAGCACTGGAGATGGAGGGCACATATCCCAAGCCTCCCTGGTCTCAGAACACCAGGGATGGAGGAGGTCGCACGGCTCCAGCTTCCCTGGCTTTAGAACATGGGGGCAGCAACACTCTGCCCTCAGTATGCCTACAGCAGGTGTTGTGTGGGCAGGGCCATGCCTAGCAGTTTGAGAAGGCTGTGCCTTCCCGTTGAGGCTCCCTGATGCTCATGGTGCTTCCCAAAAAGCAGCCACCATGACCCTGCAGCTCCTAGGTGCAAGGAGGATCAATGTGCTGCCTTGATGCCTGCAGGTTCTGCCTCCACAGATCCTGGTAGATGCAGTCCCCAGCTAATGGCTGCATCTAGGAGCCAGCAGAGCCAGGCAGGTAGTGAGCCTGCTTTGGCCCTTGATCCCCACTGTGCCTCTGACTGGATTTTTAATGGTTCTGTCAGCAGTGCCATCTGGAGCTGCTGGGGTTTATCTTCAAACTGGGTGTTCAGATTGAAAACCGGATGCCTGGCACCCACGTGCTGAGTGTCTGGCAAAGTTGTGTCCTCTACAGACTCTTTTTGGCATGATCAGTTTCCATTGTATGCACTCTGTATCACTGTAAAATTTCCCACTGATATGTAATTTTAACTCAAAAGGGAATTTTGATTTACAGTGATTGCAACCCTTTTGTTTGCATTTTCCAAGCATGTTTCAGCACTGCATCTTCATTACTGTATTCCTGAAATGCATTTAGCTTGTAAACATAGACATTAGTTAACAATTAAGTTTGAATTGTGTTTGATTCTTACAGTTCCCTTTGCAGTTCTTGTTCTGCTCAATGAAGAAATTCACCAGCAATTTAAGTAATGAGAAAATCTGAAATTTTGGCAATTTCTAAATACTTTTGTAAGTAAATAGGAAACCTGGAAAATGTAATTAAATTATTTGTTGCGATGTGAATTATTTTCTAAACTCATTATTCTGAAACAGAATAATATTGTCCATATTTGCAGACTCTGAGGTAATTGAATCCCTGCTGGATATTAATCCAGTACTTGAACCCCCAAAGCCAGGACTTAATGGTAAAGTTAGTTGGAAGATTAAGTTTGTCATACTAGGTTTCTTTTAAATAATATTTGTAAAGGATTTTCAATTGCAAATATGCCATTTTCTTGTTTCTTATGCAGTATATAGAAAGATCTGAAAGGTTTTCTGGAAAACTTTTTGTGGGTTTTTTGTTTTTGTTTTGGGGAGGTTTTTAAAATTGTTATTGTAGTATATCTTCCAAGATATACCTGAATTTCTATGCTTTTTTACTTAAAAAACTATTTGCCCCCATTTGCCCCAACTCAAACCCTTTGATCTGCAAAATTGGGCTGGAAATTTTGCACACACTATTTCTCACGAGATTTCTTGTATTTCTTGATTCAGAGCTAGATTGGCTGCTCTGGCATCTAATGCACCTAATCCATAGATTCAAAGACTCAGTAATTCAGGCTGAGTTCTACTGTGGACTACCAGACAACATGCAGATAGATATCGATATAGATTACTATCTATTATATGATGCGCTCTTGCTCTCTCATTCATATATATATATATATATATATATATATATATATATATATATATATATATATATATATATATATATATATATATATATATATGAGCACTCCTCTCCACAAAGCTATATAGACCCAGCCACGTGGAGTAAGCACTCCCATTCAGAGAATGAAAACAATTCATAAGACTAACCATTATTCTAATATCTATGAAAACATTTTACCATGTACTTTTATTTCAGTCTTCATTAATATGTGGATGAAATGTCCTGACCCAAGTCCATGAGACAATAGCATATTCCTAAGGCCTGGTTTTGTTAAGAAGTACTGGCTCTCAAAGGATCTCAGATCTCTGTGGCCAATTTCATAAGCCTCTTTTTCTACTCTTCAGGTAGCTTCAGCTCCCTGGATTTTTTCCCTGGATTTTTTTGGGGGGAGGAGCTCTTCTAGATCTCTGGTTTTAGCCATTAAAACAATCTGACATCTTAGCTTCCTCCGGTCTGCAGGAGATAAGGGGCTGGCTGTCTTTGCTAGTCTTAAAGAAGCATTCTAGTGGTTATTACACTAGACTCAGATTCAAAGGGGTATGGATTTATTTCTTAACTCTCCTACACATTTCCTGTGTGGTGATGGGCTTTGATCCTGAGACAAACTCCACGTGGCTGGGTCTATATAGTTTTGTGGAGAGGAGTCATCTATATGCTTTGATAAAAGAAGAAAAGACGCTGACAAAAACACGTGTAAAAAAACCTAACTTTTTTGCTAGTAGTTTACAGCATGTCCCCATTCAGTCCTCAGGGAACCTGCAATCACATATTCCTACCAATGTGCAGTGCTGTGAGGCTATAAAGTAGAAACACACCCTGGCCCACGCACATCATGTTTCAAAGATGGCTTTCTCTTAACACGCATGCTTGGGTTCCTGGATACAGAGCAAATACCAACGCTTGTGGAACTATTCCTCTAGGGTGAGGGTGTCTGGGTCTTTTCTTCAGAAAAGAGCCTGGAGGGTAAAGAAAATCCATTTCCCTCCTTATGTCTTTCTTGAGGCTTCTTTTTAGGCTTCAGGGAGGGAAGTTGTTATAATCAGTGTATCTTTCTCTTTGCCTTGGTACCTCTGGCTTTGTCTAAACTGCACACTTCTTTCGGAAGAAGCTTTTCTGGAAGAGAGCGTCCAAAAAAACTTCTTCCAAAAGAGAGTGTCCACACTGCAAAAGCGCATCAAAAAATGATCTACTTTGTTGAAAGCTAGCATCCAAACTGAATGGATGCTATCTCGTATATAAGCTGTGATTACTATGGGTGGAATGGACACCTGTGCTTTTTCCTCTTTCCGCTTCTTGCAAAAGAACTCCCTCTTCCCCATCCGCACATGTCTTTTTCCAAAAGAGCTCATTCAGAAAAAGGCATCTTCCTCATAGAAAGAGGTTTACCAATGTTGGAAAAACTCCTCTGTTCTTTTGATTTTTCTTTCAAAAGAATGTGATTCCAGTGTGGACGTAATTGAAGTTTTTCCGGAAAAAAACTCTGTAGTGTAGACATACCCTCTGTTTCTTCCCCCTGGCAGTTTGCTTCATTACAAATAGATACAACTGTTGGCATTGAAGTAGATGAAAAAGAATTATTCTGAGCCTGCAGTCTAATCAAGTAGGCAGTGTCCTCTGAGTTAGCTTTTCTTGATCTTCTCATTTTACACCAAATCTTTCTTCTCAGTATGATATTCAGCTATTTTTTTCCCTTGTGGATCTAACATTCATAAATAAATAATATGAGATGAATTCAAGTAAAATGTAGGCTGAATATCAGGAATAACTTCCCGGTAGTGAAGACTATTAGGCAATGGGACAGTCTGTCAAAGGAAGTGATTAAAAAGTACTGTAACATGAGAAGTTTAAAAAGTGGACTAGATGAAGCATTGAGAGGGAATAGGCTGGCTCTGGAAGGTATGAGAGCTCCTACTTCTCTATGCAAAATATTGTACAATGAGGCAATATTTGCATTTATTCAAATCCAAGATTGGTGCTCTCACAACACATGAATGTGAATACTGACTTCCATGCTGTCTTAATTAAATTATTGTTTTTACAGAAGACTGAATATTATGCCCTTAGAAAACTGACACATCATAAATACCAAACTCCACTACATATATGTGTGTAGAAATATTTAAATTTTTTTGAGCATTAAGTGGCACATGTCCTTGTTAAAAAGGGGTTTCTCTTTAGTTAATAGGCTCCTTGAAGATCAAATTAACCATCTCTGGATAAGTGTCTCTGCTCAGTTTAGTTTTTGTTGTTGTCTTTCTTTTTCCATTAGCTGCAGTTACTCACTGTAGTGGTTGTGGTAATGAGGGTTCTGTGAATTTTTCCCACAAAACTAAAACCAACTTGTATTCGGAATGGATTCAAGATTCCGTTATAGCTGAGGAGTTTAAATCTGCAAAAATTCTGTTGGCATAGGTTGATAATCTGGGCAGCTCGCTTCCAGACCCATACAAACATGTAAACCCCTGGCCTTATTGAAATCAATAGCAACATTGTAATTGGCATCAGTGGATCCAGGTTGTGACCTTGAGGAACCTAGCAGGGATTAGTTCGCTTCTAGTCTTGTCTTTACTTTAATTGCTTGGTTTCTTTTTGTACCCACATATCATTAACTTTAGCAGCAGTAATTTGGACCAATGTCAACAATATTCAATTAAAATACCATATGAGGCATTTTGATTTTTAAAGACAGTTTATCCTACACATGACTGTGTGTATATACATTCCATGAAGGGAATATGGGGGTCTCGACAAATATGCTCTTTCTTGCACAACACAGCAAGATTTTGCAATTTATAATCTTAAACAGATCGCTAAGGAAGTATCACTTCTCAGAGCTGGCATGCAACCTGGTTGTTATAGTGATGATCTAATATCCATTTTGTAATCTTATGCTAGGTCAGATTTATTAATCTGCCAGTTTTATTTCTGTAGTTGGCCAGTAAACTGTGTTTGTGAAGTTAATCTGTACAACCATTGTTAAAAGGGAAAAATACCATTAATCTTAAAAATATTTATTTGTAAAGGATATGTTTTGTGCCTGCATTTTACCATGTATATTTTAAAGAACATCCAATGCATTTTTGTTCTCAAATGCCTAAGGGCCTGATCCCATCTCCACTGAAACCAATAAAAGACTCCAACTGCACCCAAGAGCACTGGATCGGGCACTCCATGCTGTTGACAACCTCAAGTGCTCAGAAAAGAAAAGTAAACATTAGAGAAAGTAAGAAGGGAAGATTCATTGTAGCCTTCTTGACCAGCTGGCTTGCTGTTCCTGCTGGATAACTAAATAATGATCCTACTCCACATGACTCATAAACCCAACTAGGATGCTTCTGATTTGTTTTCACACTTACATAGTGGAAATGGGTGACATAGTGGACTCATAACCCCTTTCCCTCTGGGAAAATTATTCCCCAGTCTTAAATCTCTTCCCCATCACTTTGCAAGACCTGCCCCCAAGTGTAAATTCTACCAAGCAGCTGCTCCTCAGCCTTCTAGATTTTATAGTTTCCTGAGGAATGTAGGAAATGGACACAGCATGGAGAGAGCAATTGGATGGCATTTCCTAAAAACAGAGGTTTATAAAAGACAGCTCAATTGGAGCAGCAGGTTCTCTTAGAATAAAAGTCCTGCTGTAGTTACTGGATAAGAAAGCAGACAGATGGCTCATTTGCTCAAGACTTTTACCTTGTCGATTGGACAAGATGAGGGAATATCTTTGTGGTTCTTGCATGGATAGAATTGGAAGGATCCGGTATCTAGCTACTTTAAAAGCACACAGTAGGGAAGTGGGAAAGGGGAGACCAGGCTGACTGGCCTTTCTTTGAAGATGTCAAGGAGGAGGAAATAAGAGCACTATGCATCCATCCCCTCTTAGGCAACCTCTTACAGTGAGTAGTTGATGGTACAGAGTGTAGAATGTTGGTGCCCACATCCACCAGGACTAGTGAGCTGAGATCTGACTGGGCATGGCAGATGGAAGATACTAGTGGGACTTACTGCAATTGGGGAAGGAGCCAGGGACCGAGGAATCTTTCCAGGTCCAGAGGAGGATGACTTACTGTGTATGGTACACATGTAGCTGTGTGATGCAAAGAGTGGTAAGGGGGAAAACCCCTGTTGAACCTGTTATATGTGCAGTATAGACCAGGCCTAAGAGTGTCATTAAAAAGCCCCACTATGGCTCAGAAGTGTATGTGACTTTGTGTCTGTCAGGCAAAGTAAATACGGCATTCCAGAGTCTGTTGTTTTTCTATAGCCAGAGAATATATTTGGGAGGTGAGTAATTACTGTTTTATTAAAATTCAGCATCCTCAATCTTGTACTTAGGACAGAAAATCTAATAGCTTTTAAATTGTTAGTTTAATCTGGAAATTGGTCAGAGGTTTTATTGTGGTAACACCATAAGGTAAACCATGGGGTTGAAGTCTGTGCCAGTTATACAATTTTTCCACAAAGAATGGCATATGGTTCCCATATCTTTACATCAAAATACCAAAAACTCATATTGGCATATACCTCTACATGCCTTCAAAAGATTTAACATGAGACTATGATTTGTATGTGCCAACAATCCTCTCTGCCCTCATAAAACAAGCTTTTCACTAGTGAAGTTTTGCAAAATCTTTTTTTCTCCTCTACCTTTTCCCCAAGATCTGTAGCAGCCACTCTCAACCAGGTGTGGTCTTAAGAGGCTGAAAAATGTTAAATTGAAATGATAATGTGCTTTTTTATCTTCTCATCCTCCATCAGTCTCTTTCAAGTCTCAACAGCATTCCTGGAGTTCTACTAGTGGCAGTTGCTCTTAGTTCCTTTGCACAACATAGCTCTCAAAACTACTAACCTCTATGACGGTTTATGTGGCTGTTCTTGTTGGAACAGCTCTATGGCATTTATTCAAGGGAATAAGGAATTGCTGTTGCAATCATGGCTTGGCAAAGGGAGATCTAGGAAAGGATGCCCAGATGAGAATGAATCTGTCAGAGTCATTTTCTTCTTGGTTTCAGTGCTGAATTTATTTTGTCAGCTTCTTAAGGAAGTGGAACATACAGGCGTTTGAAACTTAGCTGGAAACTGAAATTCATTTACATTCCTGAGGTAAAAAGCAGAGTCCTATTGTTTTACTCTTTGTCAGCATCCCTCATTTTCTACATTAAATAAGTGACCAAACTGTGAGTCGGATCACTGCTATAGTTCTGATAGCTCTTTCTAAACTTTGCCATGGAAGGAAGGGAAAGTGTGGGAAGGGAAGGGGAGCGGAAGGATAATCAGTCTGAGTAGAAATAAAAAATTCTAGTTCTGTGAGAAGCAAATGTTTGATATATGAGAATAAATTATTCCAGAATGGAAAAATATAGTTCTTCCTATGTGTGTTTGGTATAGCTTGTCATGGTGATACTTGTCAGTACTTTAAAGAAAGATCTTGTTCATCTCTAGCGGAGCCCACATTTTGACTTATGTGAAGTAAATTTATCTCACTGCAGAGTGCCACCCCAAACCCTATGTATCATGTATGCCTGTCTTGAGCACTCAAAATATAGCTTGTGCTGGCCTTCTCCAGAGAGGGGAATTTCATCCTTGGTTAACTGATGCTAAAAATGTACAGATTTCCTCTCTTAGCCCAGAAAGACAAGTTTAGTGCCACTAAGCTAATACATGAAACTGTATTTCTAAATCCTCCCTCTCTCTCATTTTATCGTTTTTCATCTTATCTTGTGTTTCTTCATAGACAGTAAGGTCTTTAGCGCAGAGATTGTGGAATTTTGTGTGTCTTGCTGACCTGGCTACTTTAGGGTTTTCGGTGAACAAAGAGTAACAATAGATACTGTTAGGGCCAGGCAAGATGGAGTGGATCGGGAAGATAGGGAGCTTCACTAATATGTCCGTCATCAGCTGTGATTTTTCTCACTCAACTTGAACTTTAAATAAAGTCTAAATGAGTTTTAGGTTGAATATTTTAGTTACACACAGTAAAACCAGGTCTGCATCAGGATTGGTTAATGGACCAGTGGGACTCTAGGAGGTTGCAGGTTTCTATACAAGCAAATTCTGAGGCAAAACTGAAACCTGTATGTGTTCACAGCAAGAAAGTGAAAGAAAGAGTTTCTAAAGGCAGGAAGATGGTTACTACACAGAATCCTGATCCTGTAAGTAAATATGCAAGTACTCAGTCAGACTAGCCATGTGCTTAAACGTAAACATTTGCCCAAGGGTTTGCAGGACAGGGGATCAAGCTGTTAATTGAAAACTGATAGAATAAGGCAGTAATATAGGACATCTATAATATTCAGTTTATGTCCCCTCAAATTATGCCAGATATTATTAGGGTCTCAGGGTCTGGAAATAAGTATTTTTATTTTTTATCTCTATCTGAAAAGGCTACTACAGTGAGTTGCAATAACTTAAATTTCCATATGCACCCCAGGTGCTGAATACATGGCTGGAATTGAGATATAAGACATACATAATGAATGAGATCACTTTCCAGAATGAAAATAATTACCATTCTAAAATGGCCATGGAATAAAACCCCTAAAAAATAAGTAACACAGGAAGTTTAAAAAAAAAAACAGATTTAAGAAACAGATTCTCCAAATACTTCTCTGTTTCCCTGTTAGTGATTTTTCCAGATTTGCAATGTGGGGGTGGGGGTGGGGGGGGGGGGAGGAGTTTGGTTTTGAAGCAGCCTCAGGCAAGGCTCAAGACAAGTATTTATTCAGTGGAAGTACATTATATCCATTACATTCCAAATTGGGAACTAGAGCATGTGCCATTTATTTTCTGGAAGTAGCTATCAGAAAGCTAATCAGGATACAGTACACAGCTGAAAAGCAAAAGCAAAGAGAGCACAACCCACATTTTAGATCTGGTTTCTTTTCTTCTATCCTTTTTTTTTATTGTCAGATCAAAATGTTTCTAGTCCAAAGTAAAAGGACCTAAAACTTTCATACTCAGAACAGAACACCTCTGTAACTTCTAGTGTCTTTAACATCTACCTTTACTTGGTATTAGACATGCATGAACTCTCAGGTAAGTTAGTGGGAGATGTGCAGATAAAAGTTTGCAAAATGCTTTTGTAAAAAAATTCTGTGTCAAATGCAATTTTTATCAACTAAAAAACTGAACATCCAAATCAATTTTTAAATGTAAAAAGTGAAATGAAAAATGTTGGTATCTTAAAGGTGGGCATGTTTTGCAATTGTATACAGTCTCTTGAATCCTTATTCTCTGATTATTTATTGTATCATATTCATATAGATCTTTGACTTTTAAGCTCTCTTGGGTAGGGATTTCATTCTTCAGTAGCATATCAGTTATAAAATAATCCATTCATTACATAACTTAGATAATTAATGTTTCCTTTTTCTAACTTGTTAAAAGGAAGACTTTTTGCATTTTCTATTTATTTTTCCTTTCAGTTAAATACATTCATTGGTTTGGTCCTCTCCAGAGCTTAACAGCATTCTCCAGTGGTAGACATTTTAATTACATTTACCAATAAATACCATATATTATACATATGTAAGCACAAAGTCCAATATCTCTTCAGTAACTGACATTTTAGTGGTGACCACTACACAAAGTACTCAGGATCTGCAAATAGCAGATGAATTTGCTTTGAAATAAATAGGAAATGTATTTTGTCAGTGTGTTGCAAGTTGGTATTCATACAATAATCATGTGTATGTTCATTCTCATTTGTGGTAGGGGGATAAAATTAGCAACTTTTTTAAAAGCTCCAGGAGAGGACAAGGGGAAGAGGTGCCATACAGCATGCTTTCTAGGGTATAGCTTTCTTTATACATTTTTAGTTTGAGGATTTTTTTATCCTGTTTCACAGAAAAGATCATATGAATCTATAATATCACCAGAACAATGGAAACGAGATCAGGTTATAATGGACAAGTTCCACATGACCTGACAGAGTTTGGGGCTGATCTCAAAGCTGATGAGTGTGAAGGCCTCAGGGGGAAATCTGACCAACCACATGGAATTGACCCCTGCCCCTTTTGTCTAGAGAAAGTCAGCGAAAGTAACTGAGCCACTTCTGCTGACAGAGATTGTTAATGCCTTTGGAAGAAGAAGGCAAGCTGTCAAATCCATTTAAATATGGAGTGGCCTGCTTCTTAATTAAGACACCATTTATAGAGGTCAATAATCTTACCATATATCCTGATATTCTACACTCCTGATAAGTCATCTCTGATATGTGACGCCTTGCATCATCCTGGATCCCTTCCAGTCAGGCTTTAGACCTAGAAAAGGCATTGAGACAGTACTGATTGCAGGAGGATAGGAGAGTGCAGGGAGGGCCACCCAGAAAGAGAGGGAGGGGGCATGTGGAGACACCCCATTTAGCAGTTAAAATTTTGGCAGGGGCCTAGGATGTGGGGCACCTCCTAAGTGCTACCACAAGTCACTTCTTGACTACGGAGAGAAGTAAAATGTCCACCTTCTTACAGTTAGGACCCTCAGCAACTTTCAAGTCTATGGGTAATGACATCCTATTAACTTCCATAGAAACATCCATAGAGCCATACCTCATTTGTGGTTTCTCCCTAACTAAATAATATCTGTAAATGCCAACAGACAGTGTATGAGAGCTTGAACTCAATTGCAAAACTTCTGTTCACTGGCAGGACCCTCTCACTGAAAGAACTATCTCCCCCTTTGCATACCAAGCACATTCTGTGCTATAACTTGCATGTTCCTACTGAATAAAGTTGCTTTTCTGGGGATCCAGACACAGATGGTCTCAGAGATACCTTTGAGCCAACCCCTTCAAGGCATCATGAGTTGAGCCAACCCATTCAAGGCATCATCATTATTTCCATCCATAATCCTGCTGGAAAGGCATAACAAGTGGGGTTCCACAGGGGTCTGTTTTGGGACCGACTCTGTTCAATATCTTCGTCAACGATTTAGATATTGGTATAGAAAGTATACTTATTAAGTTTGCAGATGATACCAAGCTGGGAGGGGTTGCGACTAATCTGGAGGATAGGGTCATAATTCAAAATGACCTGGACAAATTGGAGAAATGGTCTGAGATAAACAGGATGAAGTTTAATAAAGAGAAAATACAAATGCAAAGTGCTCCACTTAGGAAGGAACAATCAGTTTCACACAGACAGAATGGGAAGCGACAGTCTGGGAAGGAGTATGACAGAAAGGGATCTAGGGGGTATAGTGGACCACAAGTTAAATATGAGTCAGCAGGGTGATGCTGTTGCAAAGAAAGCAAACATGATTCTGGGATGTATTAACAGGTGTGTTGTGAGCAAGACACGAGAAGTCATTCTTCCGCTCTACTCTGCGCTGGTTAGGCCTCAATTGGAATATTGTGTCCAGTTCTGGGCACCTCATTTCAAGAAAGATGTGGAGAAATTGGAGAGGGTCTAGAGAAGAGCAGCGAGAATGATTAAAGGTCTAGAGAACATGACCTATGAGGGAAGGCTGAAGGAATTGGGTTTGTTTAGTTTACAAAAAGAGAAGATTGAGGGGGGACATGATAGCAGTTTTCAGATATCTAAAAGGGTGTCATAAGGAGGAGGGAGAAAACTTGTTCATCTTGGCCTCTGAGGATAGAACAAGAAGCAATGGGCTTAAACTGCAGCAAGGGAGGTTTAGGTTGGACATTAGGAAAAAGTTCCTAACTGTCAGGGTGGTCAAACACTGGGAGGTTGTGGAATCCCCATCTCTGGAGATATTTAAGAGTAGGTTAGATAAATGTCTATCAGGGATGGTCTAGACAGGATTTGGTCCTGCCATGAGGGCAGGGGACTGGACTCGATAACCTCTTGAGGTCCCTTCCAGTCCTAGTATTCTATGATTCTATCATACATGAGGATCAGGATCTTTCATTAGATACGTAACCAATAAAGCTACATAGAAAACATTTTTGTTAGGTGGGCAAACCACAATATTTTATAAAAAAATTCAGGTTGAATGAAAATGTTTTGGGTTCAAGGCTTTTTTTTTTTAAACATTAAGATAAAATTCTAAACAAAAAGCAGTTTAAAATAAAAAGCTGTCATGTTTTGCTCAGAATTTTTAAGAATTTAATAATTTGTCATGAATTCATGAAATGTTTTGGTCAAGCCCAATCTACAAAAAGAGTAGATTGTCCAAAAAGAGTACTCTGAAAAATTGTGCTCAGTATAAATAAGTGTCTCATGTATATTGTTGGAGTTACTGTTCTGATTGTTTAGCAAAAGACACTTCACTAAATTCATCAGTTGTGTATGCCCATTAACTTTGGAGCAGTTACACTAGGGCTGTGTCTAGACTGGCAAGTTTTTCCGCAAAATCATCTGCTTTTCCGGAAAAACTTGCCAGCTGTCTACACTGGCCGCTTGAATTTCCGGAAAAGCACTGACAACCTCATGTAAGATCGTCAGTGCTTTTCCGGAAATATTATGCTGCTCCCGTTTGGGCAAAAGTCTTTTTCCGAAAGACTTTTGCGCAAAAGGGCCAGTGTAGACAGCACAGTACTGTTTTCCGCAAAAAAGCCCCGATCGCGAAAATGGCGAGCGGGGCTTTTTTGCGGAAAACCGCGTCTAGATTGGCCACGGACGCTTTTCCGCAACAAGTGCTTTTGCGGAAAAGCATCCTGCCAATCTAGACGCGCTTTTCTGAAAATGCTTTTAACGGAAAACTTTTCCGTTAAAAGCATTTTCGGAAAATCATGCCAGTGTAGACATAGCCTAGAAGTCACTGTTACCCCATCTCTCTTTTTTGCTGGGGAATGACAACATTTCCCAACTGATAAACAATTCTGTTGACAAATGGGTGAAAGCCCAAGCATGTTTCTCATTCTCTCCAGATTTGCTGTCCCATCCCTAGTTGTTATAAATATATTAGTTACAGTAGTTTGCTTTGGAAGATAAACATAAATAAAAGATGAAGAAAAGTTACACTAGTGGAAACCACAGCTCTGTCTAAATCTATCTGTGGATTCCCATAAATGTCACTATTTTCATCAGCTTGCTGGTATTCATATTGTTTTGGCAGCACTGTTCCAGTTATCATTATTTTCTCTTTGTTTTTCTCTCTCATTTGAAGTACCACTTGCTATTTGCACATCCAGGGCATATCTACGCTACATGGAAGATTGATGCTGCCGCAGTCAATCTTCTGGGGCTCAATGTAGAGTGTTTAGTGTAGACCCACTAAATCAAACCCAGAGGGTGCCCCTATTGGTGCTAGTACTCCTGCTCCTCATGAGGAGTAAGGGAAGCTGACAAGGAGCATTTGCTCCCATTGGCTTCCCACTATGTGGACAGGGGAAGATGTGTGAATGGGGGATGTAAGATACATTGACTCCAGTTACATAGTTTACGTACCTGGAGTTGCATATCTTACTTCAATCTCCTGATGTGTGTAGACCAATCCCCAGGAAACACTGGTAATACTCTGCATTAGATCAGTAAATGAAACAAATCGACAATATTATTTATTCACATGGTAATATGCTGAAAAGAGATTTCCAAACAGTGCTTGCTTGTGTCATCTCGACAGAAGCCTTTTTACAAGCTTTGATTATGACAGCATTACTCCTCCGAGATCCCACCCATCATATTCTGAATGTAGCAGAGCTGTCTGTGTTTTATATACCTCAAATTCAGCTAGATTGGATTTATTTGTCTGCATGAATAGCAGGCAGGAAACTGATTGGACACAGGGCAGGAAGTTCTGAAAGGCAAATTCTACAGCCTTTCATTCAGTCACTCTGGTTTATGTTCCTCTGGAAAAGGTATATTTTCAGGGTTTGTGGCATCCTGAAAATTCAAACTTAAGCTAACTAAATGAATCCCTGGTATCAAGTATTGCTAGAGACTCCAGTAAGAACAGATTCAATTGTTCTCCCTACAAAATAGGGGGGCGATGGGAAGAACTGGTCCAAGTTTGTCCATAGCTTTTCTAAAACTTTTCTAAAATTCAGGAATTTTTTAAATAAAAATATTACTATGGGAAAGAAAGATCCACTTGGAAAAAAGTCACTATTGAACTAAAAGCACAATATAGTATAGAATTCCAAGCCCTCCCCCTCCAGGTCTTAACTCTAGTAAAAGTCCCATTGAAGTCAATTGGAGCTTGGCCTGAGTGAGGGAGAGCAATATTTAGTCAATGGAAATTAGAAAGGAAACAAATGTTTGGATTAGTTAGTCCACCCTTAATGCAAGATTGTCCCTTTTCATATATTTCTCGTCCTTTGCCTTATCTGATTTTAAGCAAATCAGGCAAAGGGGCTCACAGTTCTTCCCATGAGATAGTCCATGTCCCACATGGAGGTTTAACAAGAAATCCTGACAACTTCAGTCTTTAAGATTGTGCATCAACATTCACCTGCCTATCAACAATCCTGGAACTAACACAGATGCAACACCACAGTATATATATCAGCTTTCATGTCATCTCTACAAAATGATCCTTAGACTTTGATTTGAGTGTGGATGATATCAAGAGTGGGGATAGGAGAACTATACGACATCTGGATCAGGAAGAGAGAGAATTAAATATTAATTTGCTTTATTATTTTATTTCTTTCCTTTTAACACCGAACTTTTATTGCTGTGGCATTGAATTACCAGCAAGCATCTGATACCTTTCTGGGCACATCCTTAAAACCTTCACAGACATGTTATGTCAGAAATGTTAGGTTTGCAAGCAGCCATGCTATTCAGCAGCAATTTTATAGCCACAACTGAGTTAATCACTCTCATAAATGGTGAGCTATCATGGGATGGGTTGCTGAAATAATTACTTTCCTCCTCCCAGCAGACCCAGGAGTTTAAAAACCAATTCACTGTCTATTTACTCGGAAGTTGTGAACTGGAGGAACATCCAGAAAAGTTGTAGCAGACTCTAAGCAAAACCTTGAAAATAAATTCCAATACAATAACAATTCTAAATGTGAAATTCATTAAAACAGTGGCTGCATCTGTTTAAAATGAATTCCTTTAACCAAACTGCAAGCCAAGATCTAAAGTGTGGTACGTGCAGATTGTAGAAGAGTCTTATATTCATTGAGAACCAGATGCCACAAGCTGTGTCACGATTACATGATTAATTAGATGTCATTAGGTTTTTATCCCATGGTTGGTACTAAACTTTAATTGCTTTCCGTGGTCTCAGTCTCTAACGTCTCAGCAAGTACATATGATGTAAATTTTCTATTACTTGCTGAGAAATTACTTGCTATTACTTATTATTAACTACTTGCTTCATGAAGGATTTAATTAACAAAATCTTCTGTTTATTACTGTTTTCTTAATTTATTATAACAATATTAATAAGATTGTAATCAAACGGTTCTCAGTTTATTTAAAAAGCTGTGGCAATGTTATTTGCTGTTAATCAGTTTCCCGAAGCGCAAATCCAGAAGAAAGACAAAAGATAAAAGAGGATACATGAGAAGAGGGGAGAAAAAGAAAACAATTATTGTTAGTCAGCTATGGATTAGATATAGCCTTTTTTCATCAGGCTGACTTTGGCAATGTCTGGTAGCTGAGAAATACCCTCTTTTACTTTGGGATAGTTTCCCCCTTTCTTTCAGCAGCAGGAACCAGTGGAGAAAATACCAGTGAGCAGGCAGAGGTTACATTCAGGATCATTAGGATATATTGTTAAAACCAATGAGAGATAATGCCCAAGACTCTATATAGACATAGCATCCATTAGACCAGGAGTGGGAAACCTTTTTAAAGTTGGGAGCTGCTGTTCGATTAAAAAAAATCAGTCGGGGACTGCACACAATGAAAAGCAAAAACAAACAAAAAACAAGCAAAAACAAATTTAAAAAAGCATGCCCCCCCTTTCCCTAATTCTAACCCTCCCCATCCCCCCCGACTGAGAAGGAGAAAAACGTTCTCCACATTCCCCTTGCACACCAGAGCCTAATGGGGTCTGGATAGTAGATTTTGTGTGCTCCAGCTCAGCAGGAGGATGGTGGGTTGGGAGGGGGACTGGATCACCAACATGGTAGGTTACTTTAGGTCAATGCTTAAATGCAGGAATCTATCCACAACAGGCGGGGGGGGGGGGGGGGGGGAGCCCTGAGCCTTGGAGGCCATACTTGGACCCAAGGCCTTAGGTTTCCCACCTCTGCATTAGACCCACAGCATAAGGTCTCATTTCAGGAAAACATCTTGCTTCAGGAAAGTACTGAAATGTACTTAATGGAGCTGATGGGGAAAAAAAATCTATTTAAAAAAAAAATAAAATTGAACCCTTTCCCTGCCCCCCCTCCTGCCCCTCCCAAAAAGTATAGACTTTTTTTTTTCAAAGTCTGAAGCACACACATTTTGGCAAAATGTGTTTGCGGTTTTTGATCTTTTAGTGAAAAAAATAAAATTGTCAGTAAACATCTTCCCTGAAAAATCAAAATTTGGAACATCCTAACCATTTCCAATGCTTTATTTGAAGCAAGTGCATAAGTCCCAGTGAAGCCAATGGACCTTAAGCAAAATGGGTTAAAAGTAAGCTGTTTCTGAAGTACTTTCCTGAAACAGTAAATTAGAGCAGAAAAATACAAAAAACAAAGAAACAAAAATAGATCAATAAAAAGGAAAAAACTAACAAACAAATTTAGAAAACTCCTTCAGGAGTTCTTGGGTTTTTCCTTTTAGTTTTATCAAGTACACTTGTTCATGTATGGGAAAGCATTAATAAGGAGCAGTATAGTGAAAACTCAGAGGTTCTTATTTTATCTATAGCATTCTCCTGTTGCTCATCTCTTCTACCAACTAATGTGCTTTTGTAATATATCATATATTTTCTATCCCAGAACCTTTGAGCCATTTTGTTACCCTTTTTTAGATATTTACATTTGCAGTGTTTTTAAAAATAACCAAAATTGACATAATATTCAAAGTGTGCATTTAGTTCTCTATTTATAGTGTAATAAATTTAATACATTTTTGTAAAAACAATTTAAAAATCCATTATCCTGATTACTTTAAGTCCTGCAGCACTTTAGGTCAATGCTTAAATGCATCAATCTATTCACAACTGGATGCACTTTGTGAATCTTAGGTAAGTCTTTGGCCATATTGGTGCTTAGTTATCTACTTTGAGTAGACAATGCTGGAGCCAACTCTCCAATGTATGTTGTTTTTAGTAGTTGGAGGTGGTGGTGAATGTCATCAGGATTTCTTTAACTGATGAGGATTACCTGATTTCCCCAATTCTGGCATTTGAAAAATTAAGAAAAGAAAGGAAGTGAGAGGCAGAAAATGTATTTACCTGCCCTATCTACTTGCTTCTCTAGACTATTTAGACACAGACTATACTACAAGATTACTTTATTAATACAGCAAAGAAACTGTGTTTCAAGAGCTGACTCAATGGGGCTGTTTCTTTCATTCAGGTCTGAATTTATATCGTATGCTGGTGTGGTTGCTGAGGCAACATGATAGGGGTAATTACTTTAGCAAATTCTCTGATAGTTTTCAGTGCCTAAGATGTCTGCCATTGGGTAGCCTACAACAAGTATGCCTTCCTTTTCTGGAAACCCAATACTTATTTTTTTCAGGATGAGGAATATATATTTACTTTTCTTTTTCTCTGTTCAGGGCACAATACTTTGTTTTTAAGAGAAATAATGATTTTTTGAGTACCCCTCTGGGACTCATTGTAGATATAAAAACCATGGGTCTGGTTCTTTCCTTACATTTAAATAAACAAGCCTGTCATGACTGGCTAAATCTCTGTCTCTGATTTTCCCAGTACTTGCATATGTTGGAGCAGGGTCACTATAGTACTGCTCACATTCTGTAGCTGTTAGCCAAGGCTACTCAGACACACAGAAATAATAGCAATAATAAAGCAACTAGCTAATAAGAATAAACGACAATATTTACAATTAGCTTCTGTCCAAGAGAGAATGTCCCAATTAACAGTTTGTAACACACATTAATTCCATAAAAAGTTGTGTCTCTCTCACCTTAGCTATTTTGCACTAAATACATGGCTCCATATGAGTTCAGTGAAGTTTAGCCTTCATGAAAAGAAACAACTAATAGTACAAATGATAGCCAGCTGTACTGTGGACAAGCTTCCTTATATTGTAACAGAATTGTGTCTCTTTCCTGATCTGCAGCTAACAACCTAAAGCTTGCTCTCTGTTCTACAGAGGCAGTGTTCATACAGTGAATAGTACATGTGGGGTTTTCTTTAATGTATATATTGATGGATCTTCACTGGGACTCGCATACTCATTTCAACTCTGATCTGAGATAAATTTGAATTTAGGTTTCCAAAAGTGTAAAACAGTATAGACAGAGTTTAATGGGCCAGACTTCAGGCCCTGTACATTTTATTGGTCCTGTATACCCAGTCTAAGTTCCAAGTTGATTAAAAGATATGTGGATTGATTCTTATATACTTCATTGGTGGGTTTGGACTGAGAGAAACTCTGGCTTTGCCTTATAAAATAACCTATGTATCATTTGAAAGCTGTTTAAAAAGAAAAATTCCCGTCATTGATGTTCTGTTGCAATTTGGGAGACAGACTATTATACTCAGTTTATTCTGGGAAGACATTACAAATGGTGACTAAATGTTAATGGAGTGAGAGAGAGAAAGAGCCTTCAGAAAAATAGGCATCACTCCTGTGCCTGTGAACTTGAATGGGCCTAAGATGTACACACAGCATATTGTTTTACATTTCCTAATATTCACAATGATGAAGTAATGTAGATGTTGCTATTCAAGGGAAGAGGAGCTGGCATAATAATTCTCTGAGCAAGCCCCAGTACAAAGAATGCTGTCCTGTGAGTGTGCATCTTTGACATCTAGGCCATGTCTACACTACAGATAAGATTGAAGCAGCCACAGTCAATCTTCTGGGGTTCGAATTAGTGGGTCTAGTGAAGTCACTCTAATTTGAACTGAGAGAGCACTCTCATCAATGCTGCTAGTCCTGCCTCTGTGAGCAGAAGGGAGAGTGTGTGCCCTTCAATTTCCTGCAGTGTGGACAGCGCCAAAATTTGAGTGAAGATACTTCCACTTAAGCTACACAATTAACGTAGCTGAAGTTGCGTATCTTAATTCAAACTTATTCCCAACTGTAAACCAGGGCCTAGTGTAGACTTAGTTCTTGAGCCGGACTTATGCTTCCATTGAAATCAGTGAGAGTTATGCCACTGATTTCAGTGGGCCCTTAAAAGGTTTCAATCTCAGCTTCACCTGAAGAGAAAATTACCAGGGAACACTTAGAAACAGAGGTTTCACCAACATTTTCAATGGAGTTCAGACTTTAAACCATTAATGATTATGATCTCACAATAAATTCTGTGGGAAACGAGCTTTTGCTTTCATCAGGTCTGAACTGGCAACTTCTTTTTCATACTTATGGAAAGAATCCATGTAACTGCCTCACACTAAATGGAAGAATACCAGTATATCCCTAGTCCATATTGAAGCCAGTTTATGAGATCTTCCAGATTCTGTGGACTGTCAGAAAGTCACATATAACTTCTATGTAGGGGCATAGACATAGAATGTGATAGTATGAGCTTAAAGCAGTTGTGTCAATTAATCCTCCTTAAGAGTTTGAAGGAGAAGATTATAGCACACTTGGCAAGACATCATGGAGCCAAACTTGATTGTTTTAAGGGCCACCACTGGAAAATTTGGATAATCTACTTCATCATTGTATGCCACATACTCCAGTAAAGACATCAGTCTGAGCTATCACCTTCTTAATATTACCATTTCCAAAGGAAATGGGTTTGTACAGATCCATTTCTTTAACAGCAGTTGCTAATGTTACATACAAAGATTGCTGAGACACTAAGTAAAATTCTTTTAAACTTGATTTTGATAATGGTAGCATAATCAAATATATAGTTTCAGCAGATGTTTGCTTTGTGTGTTTAATTATCCTCTTTTAAAGGTTATTATTATGATATTCTCCAGCCAACAAATATAATCTACTTTAGAAACCTTTTTCTTACCATTTCCGACAGTTTGTTTCAAAAGACAATCCACATTGAATCTCTCCAATCCGGCACCTTGGGACCTGACCAATGCTAAACTAGA
This sequence comes from Pelodiscus sinensis, assembly GCF_052426305.1. Taxonomy (NCBI): domain Eukaryota; kingdom Metazoa; phylum Chordata; order Testudines; family Trionychidae; genus Pelodiscus; species Pelodiscus sinensis. The sequence continues at coordinate 97,912,429 of NC_143055.1, forward strand.
GAATTTGCTGGCCCACAGGAGGTCAATATTGTCTAGCAGCATTACCAACCCTTCCACTGCTTCTTGGATTCTTAGAAGACATTTAGGGGTACATTAGGGCTAAATAACACCAAAGAACACTGAGAGCCAGGACTGGCGGGTGCGAATACCTTTTATGGAACTGCAGGAAAGTTAACCACACCCATGTTAAGTGAACAGCCAGCTAACTAAAATCATATTGGGCCACGTATATTGACAGACCATAGAATTCAGGACTAGAGAGGTTCAACATGTACTGTGATGTCTATATTTGGTCATATACCTGGATTCTTATGATTAAATTTGTTTTGTACTATATTAATATGAATACATCACCCAGTGAATTTGGTGTTCAAGTCCACCATGGGTACTGTACTTTGTAAAATGTCAGGTAGTGAGAATAATCATGGAATTATAGAGCTGCATGATGAATATACAGTTTTGTATATGTGATATTATGATTCTCTCTGTAGATCTAAAGTTAAGGAGTGAAATCGGGTTTGGGGACTGAATTATAAATGTTGCTGCTGTATCATGTTTACCTACAAGTGATTAAGAGAGAAGTGTCATTTTTCATGATCACTCTGTGAAACTACAGGCAGTTTTAAAGTACCTAAAAGGGTTTTACAAGGATGAGAGAGAAAAATTGTTCTACTTGGCTTCTGAGGATAGGACAAGAAGCAATTCGCCTAAATTGCAGCAGGGGAGATTTAAGTTGGACATTAGGAAAAACTTCCTAATTGTCAGGGTAGTTAAATACTGGAGTAAATTGCCTAGGGAGGTTGTGGAATCTCCATCATTGGAGATATTTAAGAGCAGATTAGACAGACACCTGTCAGGGATGATCTAGATGGTGCTTGGTCCTGCCATGAGGGCAGGGGACTCTACTTGATGACCTCTCAAGGTCTCTTTCAATTCTTTCTAGTGTTCTCTGAGTCTATGATTCTTGCTATCTAGTTAGAAAACCGGTTGAGTGTGTATTTGCCATTTATAAGTGTTCTTACTGAAAGTTTTAACACACATAGGACGCTATTTGTCCAGATTATCAGGCAAGATGGACTAATTCCTGCTATCCAGTCCTTAATGAGGTTTTGAACGTTGCCTAAGTTTACACACTCATGTTTGGTGACTAATTCTACACCTTTGCTTCATGTCAGGATGTTTGGTGCTTAGATGGCTAAATCAAGGCTTAAAATACCAATATAATTAGAGATGTGCCTGACTGTGTGCATCTGAGAGTTCTCTTCAAATCCAGAGGTCTTCTGCTGTGCTTAAAATTTGGCATACATTGGATTATCTTGTAGAATTGATTAGAACCCATGCTGACACACTTTATAGACCAAACTGAAGAAGACAGAGAGAGCTCAAAAAGGCAATGACACAGTATCTCTCTGAACTTCATCCAGTGGAGTCTAATAGATCTGTTACTAGGTAACCTCTTTGATGGGGTCCTGCATTGCAAATTTCAAAAATCTGGGAGTTGTCCTCCACGCTATGAAAGCCCTCTTCACCCCAAGTTGCTTTATTTGGGTTGTGACCCTTGACACTATTATAAAATAATAATTTGGATAATGATATGTTGGTCAGCTCTAAAATAGATGGGGTAGAATTCTCTCTCTAATGCACGGTCACCTTCATATAAGAACTAAGACCTGTTATAATTTGACAAATGCTGTTGTCCATCAATGTCAGATACCCCAAAGGAAAATATAAATGTGAACTCCAATGACTTACCTCATTATAACTGCTGAACTATAGGTGAATTCCTTCCTGACACCTGACTAAAGATTGAGGGCACTGGAATTATCATGGCTAGTGGAACTTCCCGTGTTGGTATCTAATCCTTTTTGAAATTCCCATCACTTTCTTAATCATACAGAAATATTCACTTTGACTGCAATAACATGCAGATTAACTGTGGGTTGCATATAGTTTTCTATTGTAATAGATTTTTTTCTTTCATTCTTGCATGGTAGAAACAAATAGAAATACATGGTTTATCTTCTCAGAACCTATCATATATAGCATAAAGACTGTGTGCTTTATTCAGTAAAGTTGCTTAGCTCTAAGTATCTGAGTAATCTCACTGAAATGAATTGGACTACTCCTGTTCTTAAAATAAGGTTATATACTTAATCACCTTGCAAAATTAGGGCCTATATCTGTCCCATGGCTCCACTTATTCTCCTTTCCAAATAAAATTATCCTTGGTTTTAACTTTCTCTCAATAACATGCACAGTGTATAAATTTTGAAATATTCAGTTGAACAGGAGAACTTCAAATTAATATATTTTAACTTTCTTAAGGCTAAAACAAACATGTAATCCTCCAGTATTCAATAATGTAAAACTGTTGGCTGATATATTGGTCAGGTATTAGTTTCCAATTCAACACTGCTTGGTTTGGCAGTGTTCATTTTTCTCTAGGCTGGCCACAGTATTAGTTGGAGAGTGAAGCCCCTACTGTATGTGGGAGACACACTAATGTTGAGGGAAGGACTTCTCAGTTTTCTTTAACATAATAAAAAATATTACAAACACAACTATGTGGCAAAGTAGATATTGAGAATACATGCATCAGAACTTGCATATTCGCACCATCCTTTTCTAGGGAGCCCTGTAGTAGGTAAGATGACCCATGAATGGTTCTTGGAGATTTCCTGGAATTTTCCTGGCCTAAGTGTGTATCGGCTGAGAGCCACCCTTTATCATAGCTTATACAGGCAGTCCCTGGGTTACATCAATCCGACTTACGTTGGATCCCTAGTTACAAATGGGGAGGGAGATGCAGCTAGTGCGGGTGCCTACCCCACTGTCGCCACCTCCGGTGGCGCGGGGGGTGCTTCCCCCCAGCAGACCAGGGAGACGCGGAGTGGCTTTTCTCGCTGTGGAGGATACGGGTCTGCTGGGGGGAACAAGACACCAGCCAAAAGGGGGCACCCCAGAGTGGAAAAATTAATTTCCTAGGGAACAGCAGGAGCAGCAGGCAGTGAGACCCATTGTGTTACAGTTCCCACCTTGGGAGCAACTGCTCTTTCCCTCTTCAGCACTAGAGCTGCAAGTATAGATTCATAGACTCATAGATTCATAGACTTTAAGGTGAGAAGGGACCATTATGATCCTCTAGTCTGACCCCCTGCAGTGCAGGCCACAGAATCTCAACCACCCCTCTTAGAATAATCCTCTCACCTATATCAAAGATATTGAAGCATTCAAATACTTTGAGGACCCAACATGCAGAGAGACCTTCAGCTGTGATCTGTGCCCAATGCTACAGAGGAAGGCGAAAAGCCTCCAGGGCCTCCGCCAATCTACCCTGGAGGAACTGCCAATCTACCCTGGAGTATCTTGTTAGCGTTACGTGAAATTAACAAGTCCCTTCCAGCCTGGCAGAGGTGAAGCTGAAAAATTACCCAGTGGTGTGGGTGGGCAAGAATGGGGAGGAGCAGGACAGAAGGGAAGAGGGGATAAGCCGCAACCCCACACCCTGGCTGGAGCGGAGCAGGGTAAGCCCCGAGGGGATGGGTCTGGTTGCAAAGTGGGTGAGTGGACAATGAGGACCCACCTATGGCTAAACTCCTGTTCCCAACACAGAATTTTTCTTTAAAATTAATCCTGTGGATAAATTCTCTCTCACACTTCACAGGAAGGGATTTCCATTTTCTGCTCAGCAGAATACAACAACAGCTTTGATTGTATCAATATTTCACGGTGCTCTCCAATGACTATTGATTACACTTAATACCAATTTCACTGAACCATCTGTAGCAAATTCTATTTGGAACAGTAATATGCATTGAATAAACTTTTTTAGTTATAAAAAACAAAGATTCTGACTATTAAATGAATAACGGGGATCTTTCAGGTACCCCAAAAGGAAGATTTGGATATAGCATGAAACACTGAAACTTATGATCATTTTTTAATTAAAATATCAACCAAAAAAACCTTCATATCAAAACAGTATGTGTTTTTCTTCGAATTAGGAAGTTGTATGAGAATCAGGGTCTTTTCCACCTAACTTCAGCTCCCCGTCCCCCCCCAAAATATGTACCAGTTCCGACTTACATACAAATTCAACTTAAGAACAAACCTACAGTCCCTATCTTGTACGTAACCCGGGGACTGCCTGTACTAGTAGTTCTCAGACTGTGGGTTGGGACCCAAAGTGGGTCATAGCCCCATTTAAATGGGACTGCCAGGGCTGGTGTTAGATTTGCTGAGGTCCAAAGTCAAACCCCAAACTATAGCCCTACTTCTCAGGGCCAAAGTGCAAGGACTTCAGCATGGGCAACAGGTTTAATAAGCCTGCTGACCCTCCATTGGACATCTGAGCTGGGGTGTCCCTCCCTTCTCCAACAACCTAGATGCCTCTTCCACTCCATCCCTTATCCCCAAGGTCCCCACTGCTTACCATGTCCCTCCTCCTTGGGGATATGGGAATGAGGAGAGACACAGAGAGCCTAGGGACTAAGTATGTTCTAGCAGGTGTTGCTGGGGCTGGTGGCTCAGCAGGTGATGGCCGGGCCTTCAAGGCAGGAGGAGTTGGTGCTCAGGGGCCAACCTGGCTCTGGTAGTGCTGGGGCTGGCCTGGCACTTGGGGGGCCCAGTATCTTGGCCTGGTATTCGGGCCGGCCCAACTCTGGTGGTACTGGAGCTGACATAGTGCTCAGGAGTCAGGAGAGCCAAGACTTGGTCTGATGCTTGACAGGAGGGCCGCAGGTTCAGCGAGGTCAAAGGCCTGCTGTGGCTGGGGAGGGCAGGCTGAGGCTTCTCCTGTCTGGGGGACCCGTGGGCTTTTCCTTTGGAGGGGGGATGCTTCGGGGCTCCAGCATATGGGAGAGGAGCTTTGTGTAGAAGGGTCAGGACTAATAGGCTCGACTCCCTAATGCAGGGGCTCACCCACCGTCCATGGGCTCCAGCCCTGGGTGGCAGGGATCAAGTTAAAGACCCTCTATCCAGGGATGAAGTCTTTGGGCTTTGGTTTTGCCCTCCATCCCCAGCCTGGGGCAGCAGAGCTCTGGCTTGCGGCCCTACCTCCTGGGGTTGTGTAGTAATTTTTGTTGTCAGAAGGGGATTGTGGTCAGTGTTTCATCCATGGGCAGCATACATTTTGTTATGTGCATCAAGGCATGTGTGGAGGTGCACCACCAGTAGAAACACACAGCTGTGGGCACTTTGCTGACCAGCTAGGTGACAGCTGCCCTTTTTCTGGGTGGCCACCCGAGTGCTCAGTGTACAGAAAATTCTAGTTGTGGTGCAATGAAGTTTGAGAACCCTTGGTTTATACTCTTGTCAATCGCATATTCAACAGGGGGCAGCCCTCTTCCTTATCTATATTTCCTGACTGTTCCAGATATTGTGATGACTTTCTCTCATAGCTTACTAGGCCTTTTCTATCACATTTATTAGCACATATTTTGGTTGGTTACCATGGCATATTTGTGATTGGACTTTTACTAATGTTCCTGTTTTTAAATATCTAGAACTGATATGAATGGGCATCTTGTGGTTCCTCATCATCAGTTCAGCAATGCATGTGGGTAACAGCACTCTATCTTATGACACATGGTCACTTACTGCTTAGGTGCTTATGGCAAGCCTCTAGGTTTTAGAACTCAGTTAAGCTGAGCTTTTATCTCAGGGCAATAAGCTGCGTGTTACAACATTAATTAATCTTATATCCTAATATACCTGATATATTTTATCTTTGGCTAAAAGTAGAAGTCTTTTTTCACAGGAGTTAATAACAAACCATACAAGCTATGAGGGTTTTTTTATGGGGGGAGGAAGGAATCTGGTGTTAAGATAAATAAATCTTTATTATCTAGATTAATATAATTGTTGTATTACATAAATGTTTATATAATCTAATCCTTGCCAATGCTAGAGGCAGTTTTGCCAATGTACAATACTTCGTAATCTTTGATATTTATATTAGGGCTCTCTAGCGATTAAAATTAATAGTGATTAAACATCATTAATCAAATAGTAAAATATTATTTATTTATATGTTCTGGATGTGTTTACACTTTAAAATATATTGAGTTAATTACAACACGGAATACAAAATGTCAAGTACTGACTTTTATTTTTTTATTAAACTGTAAAAAAAACAAAAGAAATAACTTTTTTCAATTGACCTCACACAAGGGACTGTAATGTAATCTCTTTATCATGAAAGTTGAACTTACAAATGTAGAGTTATGTTACAAAAATTCTTTCAAAACTGGAATTGTAGCCAAAACATAAAGAGGAATATGAATGTTTAGCATATCTGACACATAAGTAGCTTGCAATGCAAGGTACAAAAGTGTCATGCAAAAGCCTGTTCTCACTTTCAGCTGATCTTGTAAATAAGAAGCAGATAGTATTATCTCCTGTAAATGTAAACAAACTTGTTTCTATTATTAATTGGCTGTAAAATTTTACATAGTTTTGTTTTTAGTGCAGTTATATATCACAAAATTCTACATTTGTATGTTGCACTTTAATAATAAAGAGATTGCATTACAATACTTGCATGAGGTGAACTGAAAAATACTTTGTCATTTTACAGTACAAATATTTGCAATCAAATATATAAAGTGAGTGCCATCTGTTTTGTATTTTGCATTGTACTTGAAGTTGATATATTTAAAAATTTAGAAAGCATAGACTTCAATGGGTTTCGATCAGGAAATATTTAATGAATATTTAATGAAATTCAATTGGTATTCTATTAGCAGTGCGATTAATCACAAAAATGTTTTAATAGTGATTAATTTTTGAGTTAACAAGTTGAGGTAACAACCCTAATTTATTTTATTTCTAACACAGTGGCCAAAAATTCAAACAGGTGCATATCTAAATACATGTTTATATGCCTCATGCCTAACTTAATAGAGTGAACCCTGTGATTCCCATGGGAAAGTAGAGAGAATGTGAGCAAACCCATCTTCCAAATATTTACTGGGGGATTTGTGAATCTAAGTCCAGATGTACACTAGGGAGGAAAGTCAAACTAAGATACACATCTTCAGCTACGAGAATAGCATAGGTGGAGTCAGAGTACCTTAGTCCAAATTTCTGCGGTGTCCCCACTGTGGGAGGTTGACTTGAGAAACTCTCTAGTCAACTTTACTTACTTCTCGCGACCTGGTTGAGTACCGGAGTCGACAGGGTGCAGTCAGCCATCGATTTACTGGGTCCTTATTGGACCCGCTGAATTGAACCCCACAAGATTGATCTCTGCAGCATCTATCTCCCAGTAAGAGGAGACAAGGCCTAAATAGAGCATGCATAAAAGCACCTGATCAAAACCCATTGAAGTCTATGCTGAAGAATGCTATCAATGGTGCTCTGAATTTTATAGTTTGTCCAAATTTTGAAAAAAGACCTATGTGTATATGTATAATACAAAGCCTGTAGAAGCCAATGGAATTACTTCATAGTTGTAGAGTTGTACTTGATATTCACTCTCTATAATTTTAATAGGTACATATACACATACAGTCTTTCCTCCGTGAAAGCCTACCCGAAGAAATGACTTTTAGGAAGCAATGGATGAATCTTAAGTAATTTTTAAAAATTCTTTTTTTCATTATGCATGAGCCCCAACAAACTGGATGTTTCCTCCAGTTTTATCCTAGACTCTTGAATCTAGAAAGGTTGATGCATCTTTAAATGTCACTAAAACAGATTTTTCTTAAGAGATTATCGGTGTGTCCTGCTAGAATGTCAAGGATTTCCCAGAGTTTTCTTCATGGTGTTTTGGTCTTTTGCTTTTGTCCCCAATCAGAACCAGGATGCACGAGAAGTTTGTAAAAGTGAAAAATTAGTTAAAATGTAGTGTGTGTCAGTTTTAAAACTCCAACAAAGTCTTAATTATATTTTCATCCAAAGTGCTTCATCCATATATTTATACAAGGTTTTACTGCCATGGACTATCTTTCCACAACAAACATCCATTTTTTCACTGATTGTGCTGTGAACTTTCATTTATCACACTAACCGAAAATTGTATAATGATTCTGTAAAACTTGCCAATTGCCTGAGAGCTAAATAATGTTACCTCAGTATTTGCAATATTCCCTAAAGTAAGTATAGGGAAGTGTAGGGAAGACTAAGGTAACTATATCTGTTTATCTAAAATAAAATTGGCAAGTTTTTAAGGGTGACTTGTGCTTTTCCTGTCAAGTAATACTTCATGGCTCGCACATAAATTGGGCCAGATGTGACAAGCCATTAAGGTAAGTGAAAGGCATATCACAAATAATTTCCTTCATCCATTCTGATGTTGGCATTCTACCATGTTGTGAATGTGATAAGTCATCTCTAATCATTCTTGCTCCATCCACCACATCTCTCTTTAATCTTAATTCAGTGGTTAGATGAGCAAGCCAAACTCCACTTAGTTGTGACTTTTGCTGGAGAAACAGTTGATACATGTAGGGAATTTATTTTTTAATTTGCTTTGAAATGAGAAAATGTTACAAAGGATTCATTTCAATATCCTTTCCCACCCTAATGCAGTTTTGAACTCATTAACATCACTATTTTGTAGTAAAGTTCAGATTTGGTTTCTGATAGCTACATAGTCCAATTAATTCAAATCTAAATTTTTTCTGATCTCCCTCTAGTTTTGGGATCACACTGCATAAGCTCTTCTGCATTGGCATTTCTGCCATGGAGCTCTGGGGCATGGTCCCAGTTCAAATAAAAGAGGAATACAATCATAGTAAGGACAGTTCAACTCAGCCTTCATCCCAAATGTCTGCACTATTCACAGCAGTTAATAACTGCTCATCTAGATTAACGGCCCAGGAAAAGCAACTATCATCGTATCATATGCAGTAAAGTTTACATTCACAGAAATAATTCTGTCTACGTCTACACAGCAACATGAGTATACAGCAGGCAGTTATTTCGAAATAATGTCGAAATACTGCCAAGCTGGAGGACTTCTTACTCGGACCCCTGTAATCTTCATTGTGTGAGAAATAAGGGAAGTCAGAGGAAGAGTGCTCTATTTTGAAATAAGTGCTGTGTGGAAACTCCCAGTTTCTAAATAACCTCTTTTGAAATAAGCTACGCAATTGACATAGCTCAATTTCCGTAGCTTATTTTGAGTTAAACCCTGCTGTGTAGATGCACCCTTTGTAATGAATCCATTACTCATTTCTTTGCTGTGTTCACTACAACTAGTCTGAAATTTTACCTCTCTACAAGTCAAAAATAGAGCACTGAGAGGCTTAAAACAGACTTTCAGGCAATTAATTTGTTTCTCATGTAACAGCTAACATTTTGGATGAGTGTACTATTTTAAAAAACCATCTTAATCCTTTTTCAATTAGGCCTTACTCCCAGAAAAAAAATCCAGACCTATAATGATGCATAATACATTCATTATACATTATTTTTATATTCTAATGACTCATTAATATTTGTGTATGTGTAATATTACTATGGCAGACTTCTTTAAAATAAATCTGTGAATAACAATTGCACACATTTTTAATGATCTTAGTAGTCCATGCTTGGAGTGTCTCACAAATTGAGTTCTTTCCTTCATAGGTGGTTCTGGCAATAATATAATCAGCAACACTTCCTACATGAAGTTACATATAAACAGTGACCGTATTTATACTTCCCGGCAATCTTCCCTGTTAGTAGCAGGATTACTAATTGCTAGTTTACAGCTTCTTCCTCCTAAAGCAGTGAGACCTTGGAATCTGGCCCTTCTCCAGATTTTGTCTTGGAGGAGACAGACATTTCCAGTTCTGTGCAGCAAATACATTGCAAAGTCTGCTCCACACTTGTCGCAGCAAGGCCGACAGAAAATAGACTGGTCTAGCTGCAAAGGTACTGGCCTTTAGTTACACAGCTTGATTGTTGACAATCTAGTCTGGCAAGAATGAAAATGTGCAATGTGACCTGCCCTGTGTAATTATGATTTTTTTTCCGTTTAAAATCAGGATCGTTCATGATCATCTTGGGAAATTGTGCAGTTTCCACTTGAAGCAGACCTAAGTTTGTCACAATGCAAATTTCATTTTGATGAGGATTTGCTAATAATACTATACAATGGAGCATAGACTCCTGCATTTTAAGACAATAGTATCTAAGACTAGCCAAGTAAAGTAGACTTGCAGGGAAGTTCTGTGAGACAATTTGACCCTCAATTTACCTTGAATCTGATGTGAATTTGTAATATATTTCTTTACATTAATTAAGACATCTACTTCCCCAAACACTGACTAAATAACATGTTCCTAATCCTAGTGAGCTCCTGTCCCTATTAGTCACTGTGGACAGGAAGGTTCATCATTTGGGCTTTTAAGGCATACAATTACTCAAATGGGATTTCTATTCTCAGTTACATCCCTTTCAAGTGTGTTTTTCCCCCTTTTCCCCATGGTTTTTCTGTGTCTGTATTGTATGAATACTAGGGTTGCCAAATATTTTCCATGGATATTTAAATACATCATATGTCTGCTTTCATATCACATATCATCATATCACAAGCTTTCTGACTACAGAGGATGGTGTATATAGGCTGGCAAATGTTTAAATTTATTTTTATAATATAAATATCTTAATTAGCAGGACCTCAACACCGATACAGTCATCAGGCTCTTCTTAGATGCTCAGCTGATGTAAATGTATCACAGCTGCATTGGAGTCAGTGGAGCTAAGACAATTTACATTGGCTAAAGATCTGTTGCTCCTTGTTTTCATAAACCACTAAATCCTATAGTCCAGGTAGTGGGCAATAAGCAGTTTTTGGGCTGGACACAGTTCACCAGGGTTAGTCCGTGGTGAGCCACCAGTGCTATATTTACTTGTGGGTCAGCAAGTACGGCTGTTCGCAGCTCACATTGACTGCAGATCACCACTCCCAACCAATGGAAGCTACAGGAAGTAGTATGGATGGGAAACTCCTGCCTCCAGGTCCCATTGGTTGGGAACTGTGATCCATGGCTCATGGGAGCTGCAAGCAGCCAGACTTATGGCAACTAATCCTGACGTAACATGTCCAGCCTGTGGGCCGTTTATTGTCCACTCCTACTACAGCCTGTTCCCCAGTTTGAATGATGCTGAATCCTCATCATGATGTAATGTGACAAAAGTGACAAACCCTACAACCAGCATAGTAAAAATACATCCATCAAGAGGCTAGACCAGGGGTGGGCAAAAGGGCCTAGGCAGGCTGGATCCAGCCCGCCAAGTTGGTGGATTTGGCCTGCGGAGGCCCTGCTGCTTCCCCACCCCCAGGCCAAATAGGGGCTGGAGACAGGGGAGCATGTGAAGCCTTCTTCTGCCCTGCCAGGAGCACACGGTGCTATGAAGTGCTGTGCGCTGCTTGCAGGGTGGGGGCAGAGTGGAGGAGGCTTTGCGCACTCCCCTGCCGCCAGGCCCTAATTGGCCAGGGGTGGGTGGGGGAGCGCGCAAAGCCTGCTCCAACCCTGCCGGGAGCACATGGCACTTTGAAGCACTGCGCGCCGTTCGCAGGGCGGGGCCAGAGCAGTGTGTGCCCCCCCACCCTAGGCCCTATTTGGTGTAGGGGCAGAGAAGCTCAGGAAGTCTCCTCCCATTCTATAGGCATGGACATGGGAAGGGGCAAAGGCACTCCCTCACCCTAGACCAATCATTATCTGGGAGTGGGAAACTGGGAAATATCTTGGCCCCACCCCTTCCGCTTGATGCCCTGCCCCTTCCTGTGCAGCCCAGAGCCACTTAAAAAATTTCCGAAGTGGCCCCCAGCAAAAAATGATTGCCCACCCCTGAGCTAGACAATGATATTTAGGTACAGCTTTACGATAGGATTCGTGTAGAGGCCTCAACCAGGCAGCATGCCTTTGTAACTAATAGACATACTAACTCTTTGTTCCTGCTACTTATACCTCTTTAAGGATAAACCTATTGTCCTCACTCTGTGAGGCTGGACATGAGACGTGACTTGGAAGGGAGAGGCAAAGCCATGGCTGCACCTCACCCTTCTCTGCACTCTCGGGGTGCTGTGCAAACTCTAACATTTAAAAAAAATTCTTCTGTTGTCATAAAAAATACAGCAGGTTTACAGATACATAAATACCTTGTTCTAAAAATGCCAAAAGGTGAGCCTGCATTGAGCTGGAGTGCCCCTTTAAGGAAAACATTGTCTTTCCATACTGAAACTCCTGTCACTGAACTCTTTCCAAAAGCAAGACAAAACTGCACTGTTCCAGGACTGTGTTGCACAAGTGAATTCAAAACAAAGTAATCACAGAGCGATCAGGTTGCTCATAGCAAAGCTTTTATAAGGAATCACAAACCTGTGTGTTCTAATCTCCTAAAGTGTTTCTGTCAGTACTTCCCTTCCTCCCAGCAATTTGGACCACAATGACAGCAGCAATAATTGTAGGATGAGTCACTGGATATATTGTAGGTGAGACATCACCAGTGATAGGAGGCCAAGAAACAGCTTTTATAAAAATTGGGCTAGATTTTATGTTGCCTCTAGGCTTCTATTGGTTTGTAGTGGTCTCATTTGTGCCACTGTAGGTAAGGGTCTCAGTATTTCCATTAGGAAACCCATTTTTTCCCAGGGTTTACACCATGGCTTCAGAAATTCACTATGAGCTGAAACTTGGCATATAAGTTCCTAGTTACTGAATTATTTTTACATAAACATAAGGCATGTGCTTTTTTACATTCTTCTTACTCATAAATATTTCTCCTTAAAATATTGTGCAAGATGTTAATTTGATGTTAATTGAAACCAGGCCTTTCTGAAGCTAAGGTATATAACAAATTCAATGCCCAATCATTTGAGTTGGTAATTTTCTTCATACAGAAATACTGTCAATATGCATGTCTCTAGTAACAACTTAACAACTATCACAGAATTGTAGGGCTGGAAGGATGTCTAGTGTGGCAGGACCAAATAAACATAGACCATTCCTGACAGGTAGTTTGTCCAAACTGTTCTCAATAACCTTCCACAGCCTCCCTAGGAAGCCTATTCCCAGGGTCGGCATGTATCATAGGAGGGAAGCCTACAGTCCACCCTCAGAACACATACTGTAGGCATACAGGCAGTGGATTGTTGCTGCCCCCAGCATCCAACCTTCCCATGCTCCAGGACTGGGGAGACTGGTGGCCATATGCCCTCCTCCCTCCCTGTGGTGTTGGCGGGGCAGGGGAAGGGGATGTGCACGACCCTGCCTTCCTCTGGTGCTGGGGGTAGGGCCTGGGTAGAAGAGGCAGGATTGGGATGGGGTTAGGGGGCTTGACTCCCTCAGTCCTACTTTCACCTAATTCCCATGCCTATTCCAGAGCTCAGCTAGCCATATAGTTAGAAAGCTTTTCCTAACAGCTAACACAAATCTTCCTTGCTAAAGATCAAGCCCACTGCTTTTTGTTTGTTCTTCTGTGGAGAACACTTAACTATTTTCCTTTTGGAACATTACGTTAACATACATGAAGGCTGCTATCGCCCATCCCCCACTCAGTCTTCTTCAGATTAAAAATGCCCAGTTTTGAACCTTTCCTTAGAGATTAGGTTTGCTAAACCTTTTATCATTTTTATTGCTCTCCTCTGAACTTTCTCCAGTTTATCCACTTATTTCCTATGGTTTGGGGCCCACAACTGGACACCATATGCCAGCTGAGGCCTCACCAGTGCTAGGCAGAGTGAGATGATTAGCTCCTTTTTCTTCTATACCGCACTCTTGTTAACACAACCCGTAATAATAACCTTTTTCGCAGCTCCATCACACTGTTGACTCATATTCAATTTGTGAGGCACTCTAAACCCCAGAATCTTTTCCAAGTACCACTCCTCAGCTAGTTAGTTCTCATTTTGTAGTTGGGCAGTTGATTTTTCCTTCCTAAAGCGCAGTATGTAGCACGTGTCTGTATTTAAATTTATTTTGGTGATTCCCAGACTAATTCTCCAATATGCCCATTTGTTTTGCATCCTAATCCCATCCTCCAATGTGCTTACCATCTCTCCCAGCTTGATGTCATCTGCAAATTTTATCAGTTCACTCTCCATTCCATTATCCAAGTCATTGATGAAAATGTTAATTAGAACCAGACCCAGAGCAGTCCCACGTGATGGGGTCAGTGAGGGGCTGGCAGATGCCAGCTGGAACCCTGAGTGATGACAGGGCTCCTGAGCACAGGCGGGTAGCCAGGACCCTGTGTGGGGCCAGGCTGGGTGCAAAGCCCAGGGGTATTGTTGCATCCCCCTCCCCCCTACTTTCTGCACCTATGCGTTTCTGTGGAATAAATAGTGATTGAATGTAGAGACGGGCCTGTCTGAATTCAGAGTTCTAGTTTGGCCCATTGTATAGGCTCTTATCACAAAATTCAGACTGAAGGTTGGTGTGGGTTTTGAAACCCCAGAATCAAACTGTGATTCCAATTCTGGGACATCGCACGTCCCCAGTGGTCCTAAAAATCCTGTTTGATCTCCACGTTGTACTTACCTCAAAAATGGGCAATACACAGATATTTTAAGGGAGGGATTTCCAAAATGCCCAACTTGGAAATGTTACTATTGACTTGAATGGGAGCAGAAGTGGCTGCTAAAGGTGAAAACTTTTGAAAATTCTGTCCCAAGTGAGATGTAGGTAGAGAAGACAAGGATATGGGGGAGGGAGGACAAAAACTACAATGAATAGTAAGTTAACATATGGATCCTTGACCTCATGAAAGGGGATAATATGTTACTGTGATATTAGTAATATAGCCTTCGGCTGAGATTCAGCCACTGATAAAAAGTTAATGTAAAATCCATGTTCGTTTATACTTGCAGCCTATGAAATGTTGTGCTGCTGAGGCCATTAAAGTCTATTAGTTACAAAAGGCATTCTGCCTGGTTGAGGCCTCTACACAAATCCCCCGTTTCCCCTTGCAGTTATTACAAGAAGCTGGCATAATTGACACTTTGCTTCTGAACAGGTTCCAATTCAAACGTCTCGTGTTGAAGCCAAGGGAATCATCCCACAAAATGATGAGGAAGAGCTAGGGGTGCTTGGCACTTTTGAGGATAAACACAGCACCTTTTAGAACCGAAGCCTGAGAGAATCCACTAAGGAAAGGTAACATGATTTTTTTTTAATTGGGGGAGAAAGTTTGGGATTGGGCAGATAAATGTGAGTCAGAAAGGAGGGCAGGGACAAAAGCACATGCACTGACTGGCACCAAAGCATAGAAAACCAGCTCTTGGAAGCACTCCCATAAAGTTTATTTTCCTTGAAGCATCAGTGAGTGGGAGGAGGAAAAGAGAGAAATGTAAGTGTGGACTGAGCAGTAAAGATGGCTAACATAATCTTCCTGAAGAACCAAATAACCAAATAATTTTTATTTTGACCTGTCCACATTTTGTGCCTCCTGGAGAATATCGCTTTTAAGAACCAAGCTTTTTTCTTTGTTGGCTCAACCTGAACTTGCCCATGGCTTTGCTTTGAACTTGTAGAGCTCTCTATCTTTAATGAATTAACTAGAGCAGTTGTGGCCACCCCGAGGCTCACGAGCCACATGTCTTTCTACTGTGACATGCTGAGGTGATACCAAGGACCACGGAGCAGAAATAATTGATTCTTAGTGTTACCTGAAAACTAAGAGGAGTTTTTTTTAATCCTATAAAAACATAGGCAGGCAGGCAGACAGACAGACAATATAAATACATCCTAAACCACCAGTGAATTTACTTTATTTTCATAGTTCAAGCAAAAATTGCAAGAGGCTTCCTCTCAACCAGTAATGACAATGAACAGTCCACTAAATGTTCCATTATGCATAACTGCAAAGCACATTATAATAGCTGCGTTGCATAATAACATCTTTCAGCCAAGGGTTTCAAAGCATTTCCCAAAGGAAGGTTACTGTTACTATCCAGTATCACAGAAGAATACAATGAGGCAAGAGGATGTTAAGGATCACACAGCAGGCCTGATCCAAAGCCCTTGTAAATCAATGAAAAGACTCACACTGACTTCACTGGGGCTTTGGATCAGATCCTCCCTCAGCAAGAAAATGGGGAATAAAAACCACATCTTTTGACTCCCAGATCCGTGCTCCTAGCACTTGTCTCCTAGATCAAATCTTCTCTGGGGGAAGAGGGAAAGGCAGGCTTGCCCAGATTAGGGAAATGATTGGCTAAATAGTATAAAAGCATCAGTTGCTTCATAATGGTTCTAAGAAAAGCTCTGTGAAAAATATTTTGCATCTAATAAATGTGTGACTAAGAACACAATATTCATATTGCCATAACTACTTCCAACAAAGACTTCAAACTCAAAACAGATCAGATGGCTCAAAGACGGGGAAAAGCAATTGGTTGTTGTTACAGCGCCATGGTAACCTCTCGGCACACTTTACTATAATTCCAGATGGGAAGTGAGGGGAGCAGCATATGGAGTTATTCATATTCAGTGCTTATAATAGAAGAAGGCGCTTACTGCAAGACTACAGTGATTTCTTGGTTTGCGTTCATGTTTCATAGATGAAAAGACAGTGCTAAGTTTGCTGGAGAAAAGTAATCAGCATCATATAAACTGACTTTCAGCGCCCTTCCCTTCCCAGCTTTATGGTATTAAAATGCAGCAGTGTTTTGGGATATTGCAAGGATTTGGCTAGAAATAAGGAATTAACTCTCATGTTCCTCCAGAGAAATCTGTTCTTTCTTCAGCTGAGCCAAGGTGTTCAAGCCTTCTGTTTGTACTAAACATACCTGGGATAAAATTACTATGATGGGGCATGACACACCCAGTTCCCATTAAAAGCAAAATTTAAACAGGCACTCAAAGAGCCCAAGGTGTTAACATAACCCATTTGTCTACACTACAGTGTTTTCCAGGGAACACATCTGCTCTTCCAACATTTTTTGTGGAAAAGCAGACTTGATCTTTTGGAAGCCCTATAAACCTCATTACAAGAAAGAAGGGCTCTTCTGAAGAAGGAGGTTTTTTCCAAAATTTGGCCCAGTGTAGATGGGACAAATTTTGGGAAAGCCTCTTCTGAAAAAACAATTGGGGAAAGGTACACAAATTGTGGAGCGCAATTTGTATACCTCTCCTCCTCCCCCCCCCCCCCCCAAAAAAAAGTGTAGTGTAGGCATGGCCTTAGTGTCCAACATAAAACAGTGCTAAACAAGGTTCAGGTTTTGGTATTCAGAAACCTCAGCCTGCTTAGTATCTTGGCAAAAACACCATTATAAAGCCTTTTAATTGTTTAGTATGAAGATACTGAGAAGAAAGAGGCATAGAGTATTCGTTAAGGCTTTTATTTTAACATATCCCTTGTCTTGTCTCCCTTTAGCAGGAGAAAATTTTAGATGGAACCTCCTCTTCCATCTTTTTGGAAGTGCAGCAGTCTTTTTGGCACTAAAAAAAATTGTGGGAACTGTCCTTTTTGGGGAAAGGAGAATAAGTTAGTTGAGATGTAGTAGAGAAATTCCATTTCTTAGAAGACACAAGAAAAGGCAGAAGTGTTCAGTAACTATTTCTTTTTCTGTATATGGAGAAAAGCAATGATATTGTCATATCCTATGATAACTGTCAAGATTGAGCACCTTCAGCTAACCAGTCCTGCCTCCAGGCAGATTAATAAACCCAGATGAGTTGCAGCAGGACCACACCATTGGGCACCACCTTATTGGCTGAAGGGAGACAGAGCTAATATTATCCTTGGATATATAAATAGAGGAATGTTGAGTAGGAATAGAGAGGAAATTTTACCTCTGTATTTGGTACTGGTGCAATGACTGCTGGAAGAATGTGTCCTGTTTTGCTGTCATCAATTCAAGACCTTATTGAACTGGAGGGGATTTAGAGAAAAGCAATGAGATTGACTAATGAGAAAAATGTCTTATAATGATAGATTCAAAAAGTTCAATCCATTCCTAGTTCAATAAAGGAAAGGTTAAAGGGCAATTTGATCACACGTTGTAAGTACCCTCATGGGAAACAAATATTTAAAAGTAGGCTCTTCAGTCTAGCAGAAAAAGGTATCAAAGGATCTATGGAAGCTTGAACAATTCAGACTGGAATCATCAACCATTTTGAGATCTGGCAAACTAATACCAACATTGTGCTGTTAAGAATATTGCTTTTACTTTCTCCTCTTTCTGGAGAAGGGCATATAGTAGTGTTGCAAAATAATACAAGCTTAGCCAGCTAAGCCAGACTTTTATTAGGCAGAAGGTTAAAGGAGAGGGGTAGGAAAGAGAAGAAATAGCTGGGGAAAGAAAAGAAGACATAAGATGGTGGTGGGGAGATAGCCACCTCTACCAGTTAAATGTTGTATACTACCTGGTATGGGAAACTGTCATCTGACTCCTTCTCTCTGGCCAGGTCTGCACAAGGCATTTTGGCATTAGGATGAAAATGATTGGAGATCTAGGGATACAGTGAGAATGGTGGCTGTGATGATGAAGTTTCCTCTGATTCCTTCTTTCAGTTAGCCAGAGTGAAACATTTCAGTTTTCTCTCATGCTCTGAGCTTGTCAGGCTTATATAGGTAGCATTTGATGTGCTTTCCTTTCATATGTGTTACAGCAACACTTATCCTTTATTTTCAAACGAAGTAAAGAAACCTGTCAAGTGCTATAGGGCAGTGGTGAGCAATTTGTCCATTTACACAACAGTATATATTTCTATTACTATATATTTGCCAAACCTGTATATTTCTATTACTGAACAGTAATTTCTATTCCATTACTGATACTAGAATCTTAAGTTATATAGATAACTGGGTTTACCCAAACTTCATCTGAAGAAGTGGGCTGTGCCCATGAAAGCTCATGATACCATTTACATGTTTTGTTAGTCTATAAAGTGCTCCCCGACCATTTGTTGTTTTATAAGTTTGTCCTGTACAGACTAACTTGGCTACTCCCATAAGCTTCATTAAATGAGTGATCCTGATACTGCTGATAATGAATGACAGTCTCTTCAATGATTATGCAATACTTGTCTTAATATTGAACAGAGAAGATATTGATACATATCACATTTTTCTTCCCTTCATTTTTAAGCCATAATGCAAACAGAATAGGATATTCTAACACTAGTATTGGAAACAGAAGGTATTTTAAAATGAGAAGATACAATGTTTTCAATGCTGAAAACAAATCAGAATGTTTTAAATGCAACATTTCTTCTCTTTGGCAGTTTTTGTTTCTCAGACTAAAAAACTGCCAAAGAGAAGAGATGTTGCATTTTAAACACTTTAATTTGTTTTCAGCATTGAAAACATTGAATCTTCCTATTTTAAAATACCTTCTGTTTCCAATATTATTGTTATAATGCAAACAGAATAAGATATACTGGCTTAAACATGAAGGAAAGAAAACAAGCAAAGTGCCATATGATGTTCTGATAAACAAATCCAGCAAGCTTAAGCAGGTGTCATTTATGAAACTGAGCAGGATTATGTTTTACTTGTATTATAACAAGCATCCAGCCATAACTGAATCATCTCAATGTCAACCTCTTAAAGATTTATTTAGATTAAACAAACCATAGGCTGTTGCTAAGAGAGGTTTTATAACATTGTAATAATTATAACAATGAAGTGTTGTAAACTTTCTGATGAAGGCATTGTTGACATTTCAGTTTTCTCTCATGCTCTGAGCTTGTCAGGCTTATATAGGTAGCACTTGATGTGCTTTCCTTTCATATGTGTTACAGCAACACTTATCCTTTATTTTCAAACAAAGTAAAGAAACCTGTCAAGTGCTATAGGGCAGTGGTGAGCAACCTGTGGGTCACAACCCCCAAGGGGGTCACAGATGTCTTCCGGGGGCTGGGGGGTGTCACGCTGCGCAGCCACCAATGGCCGGGCCTAGCCCCTGGCAGACTGGATCTAAATGCCGCACAGCCACCAACAGCCGTCCCAGCCCCCAGCTGCCCAGATCTAAGCGCTGCATGGCCGCCAACAGCTGGGTCCGGCCCCCGGCCACCTGGATCTAAACGCCATGCTACATGGCTGCCAATGGCTGGGCCCAGCCGTGGAGGTCACAGTTTAAAAAAGGTTGTGCACCACTGCTATCGGGTACCCTGGAAGCAAGAGGTACACATAGGCCTGGTCTATACTAGATCAGGAAGGTCGGCTTAGAGTACACTACTACAGGTATGCAAAATGCATAGCTCAAGTTGGCTTACCTTAAACCAAGCCTTGGCAGCATCCACACAATAGGAGGCCAATGGGAGCAAACACTCCTGTCAACTTCTCTTACTCCTCACATAAGGGGGAGTACTGAATGCCAGCAGGAGCTGAACTCTGAGTTCAATTTAAGGGACTATATTAGACCTGCTAAATTGAAAGCCAGAATATCGACCTCCAGAGCATCGATTCATGGGTAAGTATGGACATGCTCTTAATGTCTATGATAAGTAAAGGCTATGGAGACTACGTTTTGGTTATGTCTGCCTACAACCTTTTGCTGTGAAAGAGTAATTAAAATGGAAGATATTTTATGATAGAATTTGGAACAAGTTTGTTTTTAATCACGTTTATGTTGAAAATCATTTATACTAAGCAACTGATTGTGGTATAAAACATGTACAGCATCATCTTTGCCAATTAAAAGCTAGGATCAGGGTACTTCAACTTTTTCTGTATTTTAACAACCCCAATGGTCATACTTCTAAAAGGAAGTTGTATAGATTCTATAGCTTCATAAGAATACCATTAATGAACACTTATTGTGCATTTATTAATAATGCAATGCACTTCCTGTGCTATTCAGCCAAACCAGACTTTCTCACTGCACAACAGTGTCATATTTATTGCATACTCTCAAGGGTAGGGATTTAACATTTGGATCGCTAATAAGAACAGAATGTTTCCTTCTGTGACTAATATACAGTAATGACTAAGTGCAGAGTTCCAAATGGAACCCAGACCTTCTGGGACAGTACAGAGCAGGATATGTAGAAGATAACATCTGAAATCTTTCTTAATCCAAGCAAAAGCAAACACAACAGTCTCTATGGACTCACAGAAAATTGGTAGGGTCCTCAAATAGTAAGCAGAAAGCATGAAAAGTATCTTGCTCAGCACATGGACTTGAAGAATTGAAGAATTCTAATACTATTGGTAAAATATTATTTTTATATTAATCTCCTACTCACACTATGACCAGTCATGGTTGGCTCTGATTTAAAAGCACTTCGTATAAAACCAGTAAGAAGCAAAATCAAGTGGCTATGCAGGTACCCTTTTTCTCAATGTAAACACCCAACAGTGACCAAAATGCCAACAACTCATGCAATACAAGGTACCCAATAGTTATTGGATGACAGTATCATTGACTTACATCTCTGAGCAAAGTGGAGTGAAAAGCCCTGGAAGTAAAAGGCTTCATCTCCCCTTCTTACCAATATTCCACATTATCTAGTACCCTCCTATGCCCCAGAATTCCCTCTAACTTATCATCTCTCTGTTAATGTGCTGTTGAGAGCTCAATGTGATCTCCCCAGAGCTGTTTTTCTAATTCTATATCTAGGTACAATACTTTCATGGTCCCCTTCACTGTGTAGCCTGATCTGAAAGCCTCCAAAGAGGAACTGTTAACACTCCACTCTACTTCACATAAGCAGCTTAAAATCATATTTTTTTTTGCTAGCTTACCAAATTGCATACTGAAATGTAGAATGTACTCTCCATTATCCTTAAGCTTCTTTCAGCATTACTTTTACTAGTTTTCTCCCTCCCAGTTGATAAGGGTGGGGTTTTAAAAGTGCTCAACATTTGTCTAACTGCTCCTTCTTGAAATCAGTTGTAAAACTCCCTCTGACTCCCCTATTAAGTTAATGCTGGAAGCTTTTGAATATCCCATCCTAAGTCCACAATTCTGAAGTCTGAAAACTCTGCCTGTCATGCAGGAAAGGTATTTATTATTTACAGGAATTCAGTCTTCTTCAATGGCTTTCACCACAGGACAGACAATCCCCCATAGAACAGATGGAATTTGGGTTCCAAGATTGGATTTAGACACACACCTCCTTGTAAAACATTAATTTAGTTATTTCCGTGATCAATATAAGCACACAAACCATAGACCTCATGATGTTTTTCCACTAGGCAGGCAAAAGATTTTGCTATTTGTGCAATGGAAAAAATCACTAATATGAATTTTGCTTTTGAAAACTTGACATGAAAATTCTCATAGCTTTTACAAACACTGCCTTTTTCTCCCATGAAATGTGGGAGATGAGTCCTCTAGTCCACCAGTATCTTGCGATTGTGTAACTGTACAAAACCACAGAAAAAAAGTGCAATGGATTTTTCTTTACATTGGCCTCATTACATGCTATATATTTGTTTAAAGGGAGAAAAAACACACATGCTTCAATTGAAGAAAAGTGTTTTTGTATATGTAAGTGAAATAAGCCGTTCCGGCACACTCCATTTGCAGAGTAGCCAAAGTCAGTGAGACCCTGAATTATACTATCAACAACAGACTCTAAGTGCTGCAGGAGTTGGGACACGGTATTCATTTGACACTAGACCCTACACCATTTTAGGAATGATCTAAGGATTCAGTTAATGCATTGGTCACTCAGGATGGATCCAGCCCTTATTTTGGACTCACACACCCTTTAGTCAGCATTAGCAGTTCGTCTTATATTCATCAACAGAGTTTAGAGCATTTGCCACAGAAAAGGCAGCATGCTATTGCCTTTGTGTTTCAGTACGCTGCTTGACAGACTCATCCCATGAACCTTTATGCAGCCCTTTCACTAGGACTACTTACAGAGGGAGTGGTTAGAGCAAATGTCACTCTGCGCTAATGAGTCAGCTGAACCCTGCTACTAGAAAGTAAGCATTATGCCAGCATAGAAGAACATAGCTTGTATTAAAATGGAGTACAGGCTGAACCTCTCTTGTCCGGCACCCTTGGGACCTGACTGGTGCCAAACTAGAGAATTTGCAGAACCACAGGAAGTCAATATTGTCTGGCAGCATTGCTAACACTTCTGCTGCTTACAGGGCTCCTAGAAGACATTTACGGGTAAATTAGAGCTAAACAACTGCACAGAACACTGAGATTCAGACCTGGTGGCTGTAAACAAACTTTTTGAGATAGCAGGAAACTTGGCCGGACCCATGGTAAGTGGACATCCAGCTAACTAAAATCATGCTGGACCATGGATGTTGCCGGACCAGAGAGTGCCTATATAGCCCTGCTATAAGTGGAGGTGTTATTTGCATTGATACAATAACAACTGAAAATAACTCCTATGCTACTGCAAATTAGCTCTTCAGAAAGAAGATATTGCCACTCTGAGAACTGACTATTTTTTCCCTACTGAAACTACTTTGCAAACTACTTTGAAATTCCCCTGTTGGTTATCAATTTGGAAACTGGGCTGTTATGTGTCCTGATCCATTTTACCAGAAATTAAATACTATATAAACATCATGGATAAATGGCTTGTAGCATATATGATTACGTTAAAAAATCAGAGCTTAAGGTGTGACAGGGAGCTAGTGGATTATTCTCTAGTCCAGGTCCTGTATATCTTCTTATGAGGTATTTTAGAAATGTGCATCTGTTTGTCTGTCCATCCATGAGTCTGTTTGTTCAAGAACTCCTCCTAAGCAGTCAAAGCTAGAACCACCATATTTGGTATGCAGCTTCCTCCTATTACAACTTAAAGCAAGGTAGAGTTTGGTTGTGCCAGCATAATGGGATGTGCTTGCAATTTGATTGTTTCTCATAAAATGAAAAGAGAGGAGTCTAGCAATAAGAACATAAGAACATAAGAACGGCCGTACTGGGTCAGACCAAAGGTCCATCTAGCCCAGTATCCTGTCTACCGACAGTGGCCAGCACCAGGTGCCCCAGAGAGGGTGGACCGAAGACAATGATCAAGCGATTTGTCTCCTGCCATCCCTCTCCAGCCTCTGACAAACAGAGGCCAAGGACACCATTTTATCCCCTGGCTAATAGCCTTTTATGGACCTAACCTCCATGAATTTATCCAGCTTCTCTTTAAACTCTATTATAGTCCTAGCCTTCACAGCCTCCTCTGGCAAGGAGTTCCACAGGTTGACAACACGCTGTGTGAAGAAGAACTTCCTTTTATTAGTTTTAAACCTGCTCCCCATTAATTTCATTTGGTGTCCTCTAGTTCTTCTATTATGGGAACTAATAAATAACTTTTCTTTATCAGCCCTCTCCACACCACTCATGATTTTATAGACCTCTATCATATCCCCCCTCAGTCTCCTCTTTTCTAAACTGAAAAGTCCCAGTCTCTTTAGCCTCTCCTCATATGGGACCCGTTCCAAACCCCTAATCATTTTAGTTGCCCTTTTCTGAACCCTTTCCAAGGCCAAAATATAGGAAGTTATACAGAAGAATGACCATAGGCAAGGGACCAGAGAGGGGAACTGGGACAGCTATAGCCCCATTGAGCCAGCAGAAGGTAGAAGTTGAGAAGGGGACAGCTATCTGCTATATATTTCAGAGGGTTAGTTTGTGTGTGTGTCTTTTTTGTATCTTGTCTGTCTTCAGCCAGAGGCCATGCACTCCTCCCCCGGTTGTGCCCACGGCAGCTGCAGTGGCCATGAACAGGCACTTCTCACTTTGGCCCCAAGCTGCTGTGGCAAGAGAGAGCTGTGGTAATCCTCTCTCCCCAGGGCAGCCTGCATAATGAACCCTCATCCACAGTCCCCCTCCCCCGAGCAATGATTTACACGAAGAAAAACAATACTTTTTTTTAAGTTAAGGACCAGAGCAATATCAGGTAAATCGTCTAGTACAGTATATTATAGTGTCTGAAAAGGTCCAGATAAAATGACCAGATATTCTGATATATAATCCAGATCATTTTTAGGGGAAAGGAAACAGATTCCTCTTGGAATCCTTTTAAGCACTGATGGAATTCCTCCACCCTAAGAATATCACTGAGTTCCTCACAGAACATAGAAAAAACATCCTTTGTCAGGAAACCCTGAGAGAGTGGTGAAAAGCACAATGCCAAATATTTTGTCAAAACCTTGACTTTTATATTAATTTTGGACTTACATCATTTTCTTTACATAAGTAATTATCTCTGACACCCTAGAATACCCAGCCCCTTGATTCAGACTAACTTTGATGAATTCCATGGTTTTTGTTAGCATGTCTCAGACTCTTCTCTCTATTTTAATAGATAATTTTCAAACATTGTCTGAATTTAGGATTTTAATCTATATTTAAGCATCTAAATAAGTGACCAGATTTCAAAAATGATGAGCATGGATCCCGTGTCCTAAATATGGGTACAATCCTAAATTTAATCATCTTGTTTAAAAACCTTAGCCAGCCTTCATCCATAGCTTGAAATAAATATGAATCAAACAATTTGGCAGGTTCAAAATATTTCATAATGTAAAAATAAAAAAATATGAAGCCCCTTCCTGCTTTGGTTTGGAAGAAACAGTGCTTTCCACCAAGTAAAATACCATAAGAAATGCTGTATTCTTGTTATATTTCCAAACCACTCAACATCAAAGAACTTGAAATATCATGCACAAGCGTATTCTCATGGATTTTTAAACCTCATTTTAGGCTTTGTATTTTTTTAGAGCTGGGTAAAAGTCATCTTGAACTGATTTACAGTTCACTGTCAAGATTTGGGTCAGGTCTTACTTTATCTGGCCTGACTCACAGTACTGGCTAGGTCTGGGCAAAGAGTTTGCGGGGCCCACAGTGGCGTACTGACAGCAGAGCCCAACTGGTGCCCTCTGCAGCCAGGGCAGTGGACGAGTGGCTGGGCAGGCAGGCACTGGACCCTGAAGACAAAAGGCCCAGGGCAACTGCCATGCTCACCTTATCCTAAGGCCGGGCCTGGTACTGACACATCATTACATATGCTGCAGCCGTGAGACACCATTATCTTGCTGCCTTTTGCCTCCCAAAACTTTCCAAAAGAAAACCTGAAATGGGTTATGGTCAATCCCTTTTTTGGAAATGGCTAAACTTCTGATCAACCATTTTGGCATCCATCTGACAACATGGTCTCTCTTAATTAGCATGGAACTGCTATGCAAACTGCACAATTTTGTGTGTGTGTGTGTGTGTGTGTGTGTGTGTGTGTGTGTGTATATAGCAGTCTTTTTCATGAGCCTTTTAGCAAGACTAAGCAAGGATAGGTATATGGATAGCATGAACATCATAATGTTTCCAACCTATAACTTCAGCAATCCCAAGCCAGTCCCAAGAATGCCTAACCTTTGAGATGCACATTCATGTGGCCGCTGGGCACTTTTTACCTGGATTGTAGTGATTAATAGAAATTATCAGACAAACCGTGGTCCTTTGTGTTATTAATAAAAGAGTTCAAACTCTCAGCTATGGCACCACTAGCTTTTTGTATAATGAGAAAACGAAGTATTTCTCCATGTCTGTTTTTTTTTTTTTTTTTTTGCATTGATCTTTCATACATCTTGATTATCTGATTTTCCCTATGTATAAGGCACGTAAAGTCTATAGCCTTCCAGCCAATTTCCCATTTCATGTTATCACCCTGTAGAATGGATAAAAGTGGACACTCTTACAAAGTAAATATACAGTACAGTTGGGGAGGATGTTGATAAAAAGTGAACTAGGAGGCCTGGTATGTTTGAGAAGGACTTGTCATGTGGCAAATCCTTACTAAATCCATTTGAAATTTTTCTTTGGCATTTATAACTATGGTATCTGTAAATCACAAAATAATAGACACGAGGCCCCTAACCACAATATTTTCACAGTCCATGATCCCAATATGCCTATTTTGTATGTTTTACTTTGTTTCTCTCTATCATCTAATGCATCAACTTGAAAGAACAAAGAGCCTCAATTCATCTCTAGAATTGTCCTATATTCATTGTAGTGTTCCAACGTGATATACTATATATTTAAGAGAGTCTTTCTGTTTGTTCAAGTACTTCTTCTAAACATACAGGGTGCGTCTAGACTGGCAAGATTTTGCGCAAAAGCAAGTGCTTTTGCACAAAATCTTGCCGCCTATCTACACTGGCCGCGAGTATTTGCGCAAGAACACTGACTTTGTACTGTACAAAATCAGTGGTTCTTGCGCAAATACTCCAATGCTCCCATTCAGGGATAAGCCCTCCTGCGCAAGTATTCTTGCGCAAGAGGGCCAGTGTAGACAGCCAAGTTAATTTCTTGTGCAAGAAAGCCCGATGGCTAAAATGGCCATCGGAGCTTTCTTGTGCAAGAGAGCATCTATGCTGGCACGGATGCTTTTGCGCAAAAGCAAAACTTTTGCGCAAAGGCACATGCCAGTATAGACACCCACCAGTGTAGACATAGCCAGACAGTTTTATTAACATGCAATGAAGGGACACACTATTCTAGTAATTAAAGATGTATAGGAAGTCCCCAACTTATGAACGGGTTGTGGTCCAAAAGGTCATTTGTAAGTCGGCTGTTTCTTTCTATGGGAAATTGCGTTCCGACGTTCAATGTTATAAAGGGTAGGTAGGTAGGTAGGTTCCCAGGGTAGCCCACAAAAGCCTGCTTAACCCATAATATAGCTGAAATACTGTGTATTTGCAATGAAAAATAGTAGAAATAGGGTTTTTTAATTTAACCTTGAATGTTGATGCTTGAGGAAAGGCAGGTTTAATTAGAGGAGGTAGGTGGAGATTCTGAAGGGGACTTGTGGGCATATTCTGGCTGGCCAGCCCCATTCCCCATCGCCTTTCCCCCCATAGGCTGCACCCAGCCACCGAGCTTGGACTGGAGAATTCCGGAGGAGCAGAGAGGGTAGCCATGCAGCTGGCAGTTGGATAGAAGAAGTAATTTCCTTCTTCTCTCCAGCCACTGGCTGTGCAACCACCCCCTGCTCTTCCAGAGTCCTCCAGCCAGCACTTATGCTGCTCGCCATCACCTGTACCTTTTGCCTGCTCCCCTGGAGCCAGGGCAATCATTCTCTCTGACTGTCTCTCTCTAGGCTCCTCCGAAGTGAGTAAGATCCCAGACAGTATACCTGATGAGTATGTAGATGAAAAATTAGGCCAGTTCTGGCAAGGAACACTCCCTGGCAGTGGCTGCATATGAGTACTCTATCTCTAGCAGCACCAATATGGGTCCCAGGCACACTCCTTGCATCGGGTTTTTTTATCTTCTTCATGGAGCTGTTGCTTGATCAAGAACAGTGCCCAGCACTCTGAGATGTGATCCTCCAGGTTGCCTGATCCTTCACCTGCCCCTGCCAGGTGTCAGCATTGATGCCACACTTTACCAAGGTGTTCTTAAGAACATTTCTGTAACGCTTCCTCTGCCCACCACGAGACCTCATCCCGGTCCTCAGCTGAGCATAGAAAATCTGTGTAGGCAGGTGTGTGTCAGGTATCCTGACCATGTGACCAGACCATCGTAGCTGCCTGTGGGCGATTATTGCCTGGATGTTGCAAGAATCAGCCTCTACAAGGAGAGAGCCCTCTAACCAGCACTTACGCTGTTTGCTACCACCCGGGCATTTTGCCTGCTATCCTGGGGCCAGGGACATCCTTACCCATGCACAGAATATATTGAAACTGTGGAAGAACTATTCAAGTGTAAAGTAGCCATTTAACAGGCGTTTGCCAGCTCCATACTGTCAGTTTCTGAATTTACTGTGTTAGTCTACAGGACCTCAGTTTAAAATTTGCTTTAAAATATTTCATTAGTGTGTTGCTGAGGATTATAAAATCACATCTCTAAAAAATCATCATTCCATTCCTCTGAGCTGTGTTAGGCATACGACCCCATAAATACTAAGAATATTTCTGCTTGAGGGCTTGTCTTTGCTTACCCCAAGATCGATCTTCCAGGGGATTTAGCAGATCTAAATTCCATTCCTCTTTCTAGAAAACTCATCACCTTGAGTTATTTATATCTAGCCAATTGATATTTAGAACAGTTCTAATAAAGTGTAGAGTTTACATGGAGCATGTAATACACAGGATTGTTAAGTCTCTTTATACTATAGATTGATAGCACTGCTTTTGTGTTGAAACCACAACCATATTGGATTGAAAGATCAAGTCCCTTGTTGACAATCAGGTTAAAATCATCCTCAAGTTTTGAGCAGAGCTGGCTACTCTTGTGATGGGATCATCACAATACTTACATAAAGATGACTTCCTGCTTAATGTGAGCTATACATTTAAAATTAAATGACAATTATGGCAATTCCTCAGAATTATGAGAATTTGACTACTTCTCCCAAAGTTTCCCTGACAGTCCAAAAAGACATTTTGAAATCTTCCTTATGCCATTTCTTCAGTGAATTGTGTAGTGAACAGTGACATAAGCAATGTTTCCGCTAACTTTTTTCCATCTGTGTGTGGAATAAGTTTTGTTAAGGGCACCAACCCATGTGCAGATGTGCACCACCAGTAGAAACACATGCTGCTGGATGTGGGAGATTATGGGTACTCTTTTAATCAGCTGGACAGCACCTGCATCTCTCCTGGAGGCTACCCAAGTGCTCAGGTTAAGGGGAACACTAGACATAAGTATCCAGGAGTCAGTGAAATATCTGTAGCATAGAACAGCACAAATATGATCATGGAATAAAACTCTATCCACTATAGGATGGCTCATGTGGACACACTGCACCAATGGTACAAGTCGGTGCAATTCCAACGGTTCTATTATTTATTGTTCAGCGTTCTAGAGAAAGAGACATTTTCTAGAGCTACAGCCTGTTAAACAGATACCACAGAACTTCATTTTCATGTATTGTGCTTATTAGGTGGGAAGCTAATTTTATATATAGAGAGAGAGAGAGAGTGAGAGAGAGAAAAACCCTGCATATAGGCAAGCACAGTTGAGAAGCATTGTTGGAGGAATAGAAGGCAAAAGGTAAAAAAACAAACTGGTTTGCAAAGAAGTTGAACACTATTTTGTTTGGCTTTCAGACATGGCAATTTAGCAACAGGAAATGTCAGCTCATTAAAACCATCACATGGCATTGTATAATGATGGTAGTCATTCTCCTTGGCGGGGCTCCAGTGATCACACTGAGTGGGGAAGTGGTATGATTTGATATGAATGTCTCGATTTCATTTTTAAGACAGGACAGTTTAGTAGGCTAGTTGACTTGGCAGGCGGTTCACAGAATTAATTTGATTGCCTTGGCATTGGTAAGAAGATGAATGAAGGAAACCTCCTGACTCTGCCAGTATTTAATACCAAATTATTATCTTATACCATTTAGCTGGTGCTGGATGAAGCATGGCGTGGGGACTTGCAGCAACCTTACAAAAAGTAGCAAGTGCCAATTTTGCAAACATATAATTCCCAAGAAAAGAAACTAGCTTTCCAGTTAAAGCCACTCAGGACTTCACCCTACAGACCTGTTACTTTTCATGTTTACAGCTATCTCAGTTAGTTAGTGCCCATGCTACATTAAGAAAAGTCCTGCTCTGTATTATCTACTCTTGAAGTATGTTGCTGAGATTTGTCTGCTGCTGACTGAGGCTGTGTCTAGACTGCAGACTTCTTTTGGAAGAAGCTTTCCTGGAAGAGATCTTCTGAAAAAACTTCTTCCAAAAGATAGCATCCTCACTGCCAAAGCACATCAAAAAAGCGATCTGCTTTTTTGAAAGATAGTGTCCACGCTGAATTGATGGTATCTCGCATTTAAGCTGTGATTACTATGGACAGAAATGGCATGGGACTCAACATGGAGCCCTGTATTTTACATACATAGATACAGTGTTCTCGTTTGAAATGGAAGAAAAAGACTTTGAGCAAATGGTTCATTTGAATAAATAGTTGGATGTGCAGGCAGAAGTTATATATATCTATTGAATTTTAACTGTCAATAAGGGTCCATCAGAGACACTTTACTCTCTTTACTCCATGATGGCTAATAGTTTTACCTCTTTTCCTCCAAAGGCCTGAAAGTGCATGAAACATTCTCATCTGAAATCACCCCCTCCCCCCCAAATGGAATATCTATCTCAGAATTGGCATATAAAGTCTGGGTCTGAAAAAAAATGTGTTAAATCTGAAGCCAATAACAGAGGGTTCCAGATTTTAGGACATATAAAAAATGATTTTATGAGTCCTGACAGTTTTTTTCTTTCTTCTGCCTTTTATAGCAATAATTTAGGAAATAGAGAGAGAGAACCTACCTTGACACAGGACCAACAAATAGCTGATTACACACTCCCATTTAAAACCTTAATAACTTTTAAACATTAATATCAGAATGGATATCAGTGGTGCAAGTGGAATCCACTTCTTCCCAGTGTGGGGAGGAGGGGAGTGCCACAGGACATCCTCTCATGACACACCACATCACTTTTCCTCACCTGGTCTGCAGAACAGGGTTCCATGCTCTCCCTGTCTCCTCCCCATGATCCACCCCCTCTAACCTGGAATGGGGGGTGGGAGGGTTATCCTCTTGTTGCACCTTTGGAACTAGAGCAGTGAAAGGAGCAGAATACTAGCAGCTCCTCTGGTAAAATTCAATAGATATATAACTTCTACACCCCCATCCACTTTTGTGGCTGCTTCTGGGAACGGGAAGAGACCAAGCTCCATGGAAGGGCAACGGGTAAGGATGAGGGTCCTGCTTCTTTCCCCATTGCAATTTCTGCAGGTTCAGTGAGGAAAGGAGCAATGAATGGCCCCACACTGCAACTCTTATGGCATGACTATATCTCTCCCAGCCCTGCCCTCCGGCTGCACTGACTGATGTACAGACCGGGGACTCAAAGACACTGCATGGAAGGGCTGGGGACAGCCCCCTGGTCTGCTGTGCTTCTTTCCATTATGCCAAGTCAAGTGTTCCCTGACCCCACCTGGCTTGTTTACCTTACGTTCATAAAGGCAGGCACTACAAGTTCATAGACCTTTTCAGCCTTAACATTAGAGGGGTAATCATGTACTTTTTTCATTAGAATCTGAAGAATACAAGATGTTAATTCGTGTGTGTGTGTGTGTATGAGTAACCCAAATTGCACAATTCAATCTTCAGCATTTTGGCTGTACTGTAATTGCACTCTTAAATTAACATTCAAAAATAGAAGCACACTATTCTGAACTATAGTTTCATTTGAATTCTATAGATGAGTTTATGGATTCTTAGG
The DNA here is from genome assembly GCF_052426305.1 of Pelodiscus sinensis. Taxonomy (NCBI): domain Eukaryota; kingdom Metazoa; phylum Chordata; order Testudines; family Trionychidae; genus Pelodiscus; species Pelodiscus sinensis. The sequence continues at coordinate 97,944,514 of NC_143055.1, forward strand.
CTGATGCTGTGTCTCCATTGTAGTTTATCACTCAGAGTCTCTGACCCCTGTAGTCTCTTGTGCAAAATGCCTTGTAGATGTCAACTTACTTGATAATGATGTTCTCCAACAGACAGACTTAAAATATATTTTGGGTTGTTGTTTCTGGTTTGTGGGATTTTTTTATACTACGGCCTTCCTGTTCAGTATAAAACCTCCACATTGATATTTTCATTCAGTACTCTCTTCCTTCCTACCCACATAGTCAGTATATTGCTAGTATGTGGTCTACACTGTGCTTGTAGGTCGCAGTGTGTGATCGTTCTTGTGACCTTTATTTGTCCCTCCCACGTGCTCCCTTTTAGAATTCTGACTACTGCTGCATCCATCTGACGTGACCTTGGTTGTAATCAACTGAATTATATGTTAATTAATTTGTTCTTGCATCAGAAACAAGGAATTTATGTGACAGACCAAAGTAAGGTAACAAGTTGGGATAACATGTGCACTGAAAAATATTTTTAAGGCAGGAAAGACATCAAATATTATGAGGCTGACTTTGACAGAAAGTAAAAGCAACAGTCAAGATATCACCTCTGTATAATATTTTGCCAACAACTAGACCATAAATGCTACAGACCATAAGATTATCCGACATTGGCTTTGCTGAAATCAAGATAGTTAGCAGAAAGTGGTTGTTGGTAAGCTGCAGCTGCTTTGTCTCATGTCTTTTTGTTCTATTTCATGTATTTTTACATTCACAAATGTAGTTTCTCGGCTTGTAATTTAAAGTTATGGTGTTTTGCAGTTAGGTGTTTTGAATAAACATTGGATTTAATAAGACGGCTATTGTAGATTAGCTTGCACTGGTTATTAAAGCTTGTCCTCTAACTCAAAATGACATAAGCCATAAATGTATAATTGTTTCCTTATTAACACATTAAGTTTGACAGGAACTACCAGATTTAATACTAATGTTTAACAAGATGGACTATAGCAAGTTAATTTGACATATCTGAATTGATACCTTTTCCAACCTGATTTCTAATTAAACAAATATAAAATGTCAGAAATGGTTTGTGTTTTAATATTTTTTTTCTAGTAGCTTGAGACCACGTTGGGAAATAGAATAACATGTATAAAAGTGGGAATGTTTTCAGGCCCCTTATATTAACCATTAAGATGAGATAATTTCATTCTTTTTTTGCTGATTGCTTTGTTTTTGCTCAAGTGCTTCCTCTGTTTTCACAAAAAGGTCCTTCAGAATGTTTTCTCCTTAGCCCATAATAAGCATTATATAACAGTATGAGCTTGGAATGGTAAATTTACAAAAATTTCATTTACATTTTAGTGATACTTGTTCCACTCACCTTCCCTTGTCAGACTGCCAGCCAAGTAATTCCAGTCATAGAAATATTAAAGTTTAAGTAATGCCCTGCTCTTGGAGGGATGGAGACTAGTGAAATCTCTTAATTTGCTTCTCCATTTTAACCAAATTCTTTTCTTACAACTGCCTCCATTGGAGACTGCACCACTTGCTGACAATGCTTCATCAGTATTTGTGATACACTTATGAACTATAGAGTCTGCTCCAACTTCCCATGAAGTTGTTAGGAGCTTTTCCATTGACTGTGATGTGGATGCATTAGTTGATATCTTGATCAACGTTTGTCATTTAAATGGGGAGGGGGTTTTTTCAGCATAGGCTGAGAATATTCACTTCCTTTGTTTTCTCCTCTCTCCCACATCTTTCACTTGGGGCAGTCTGACTCATTCAAATATTTGTAGCACCGTGGATACGACATTTATACCCACAGGTATCTGCAGAGCTATAGGGCTCTACCGCAGCTACAAAAGCGGCAGCCTGGTCTGCTGCCACTCCCAGGAGCCAGCACCCTGAAAAGTGAAGCAGGATGTGTTGTTCACCCCTTCAAATAACACAAGAGTCAGGGTGACCCGAGGACATGAATAGGCCACAGCTTTGAAACAAACCAAAGGAGGTACGCCTTCCTGCAAGGCCAGTCAGCAGGAAGACGTAACTGCTAGTTGATGTCGTGAAGGCAAATCTGTAAGTGGGATTCAATAAAAAAGTGAACAACTGCTGGAGAATGGCCCCACCAGGGCAATTAGCCAAGATGGTCAGGGCCACAGTCCTGTGCTCCAGGCATCCCTAAACCTCAGACTGCCAGCTGCTGCGAGTGGCCTATGGAGGCTGGATCACTTGATAATTGCCCTCTTCCATGCATTGCCTTTGAAGCATCTGGCGTCTGCCGCTGTCAGAAGGTGGGTGACTGGGCTAGCAGAATCAGTGCTCTGACTCAGTCTGGCTATTCGCACCATCTTAATTTCTTCCTTGCCTCATGAGCAGGGGGGAAAGAGGGCTCAGCTGCCACTCAGGTGAATGTCCTAATCACTGGGACACAGGCTACTGTGATGAGGGATCCCACATTGCTACCCAGTGATGCTGGTCCACTTTAACTAACTAGCATTGGGCTGATGCGGTGCATGACTCTCCCTCTCAAGGCCAGTGGTGGGGTTTCTCTGGTGTGTTAGGGGAGCTTTCTGCATCCTGAAAAAGTTGGGTGGGAAAAGGCATGTGCATGTCTGGGTTATACAGTCGCTATGGTGATGGAAGCTGGGGACCCCTTGAGCTTGCCTGTTGAAGCTGATACATGTTAATTAAATATGACTTGGACAGCAGCAGCTCTCTACTGTGTAGTCCAGAGGTTAGACTCCCTACCTTGCTTACTGTTGATGTGGGTTTGACTCCTCCCTCTGCCTGCCTTAAGAAGATTTTAGTGAAGTTTCAAATGCAGTTGTGCTGCATGTGCCATGGGGCTTGCTTCCCTCTTGCCTGTGGAAGGTGTTCTACTTAAATAAAATGTGGTTAGGCCAAGTGGCCTTTTTTACTTCTGTAGCCCAGAGGTTTGCTTGTGAGTTTGGACTATAGTAGATGTGGGTTTGACACTGCCCGGTGCCTGTGCCTACACAGTTTCTGTAATATTCCTGAACTTGCTGCTTTCTTGTTTTTTGATGCTGTTCCACTTGAGTTAAATGTGCTTTGGCCAGGCTCACATGTACCCTCACTCACTAGTGCAGTTGCTTAAGGCAGCAGGAGACTGAAGGCATTTCATTTGCATTGTGAACAGTGACTCGGGCATTTTTGACAGTTTGATGTATTATTGAGACCTGTCCATGAGAGGATTGAAGTCCTCATTGGTCACCACCAGTTGGAAATTTTTGGTCATATAGCCTGTCTCAGAGAGAAAGTTCCTGCTCACTGAGCCCTGAAGAGCAGACATCAGGTCAGGAGGAGATGTTGCCCAGCCATGAACAGGTGGCAGCCTTGTGGTCAGCCATGGTTAATTTGGCTGTATCCGATCAGTAATAACATTGCAGAGCTTTTAAACACTTGAAATAAAGCCATGTAATGTGGCCGTGGACATTTAGTGCGGTGGACTCACTCTGCCAAGCATACTGTTGTTATGAACGAGCCCTCAGGTACACTGCAAGATTTATAGAACTTTCAAGCAAGCTTGAGCTGTTTTATGGCTTTTTATGAGATTCAAGTCAAATCCCTCATTTCCAGGCAGTGTCAAACTTTCATCTGTTTTGTTTTGATATTGTGGATTCTTTCCAATGTGAAATGTAAGGTAAAATGTGTGTATATTCTTGTGTATGCATGCATCGTCCATTCCATACCAAACAAGTATTGGCTCTAGTTCTGGCCTGTTTTGAAGGCTCTTAAACAATGAGATCATAGACTACAGAGACGTCTGTTTATTCAATGTTTCCTCTACGTATGTTTATTCAATGTTTTACCTTTTTTATTTAAGTTGAAAATCTCTCAAGTAGATGTTGTGATGTTGACAGTCTAGTTGCCAGCTCATGCCAAGGTCACCGTGTCTCAGTGGAACACTGACAGACACATAACTGGAATCTGTCTGGATCATTTATGGGTTAATACAACATTTGATAGAATAACATAGTCAGTGAGTATTGTAGGCACGGGGAGACTGAGCATCCTCAAAAACCTATGGTGGCCCCTTCCCCAGGGAATTGGGGTTGGATACATTGCCTGTCAAGTGCTCTGGGGCCCGGACCCTTGGGGCTGTGGTTGCAGCGGCCACACCGCCCAGGAGCTGTGGGCGCTGAAGCTACGGCACACGAGGGCTGGGGCCTTGGCACTCTGTCATGGGCCATGCTTTGGGTTCCTGTGGAGGTGAGAGGTGTGGGGGGAGGAGCCAGGGGTCCATGCCTGTGGAGCTGCTGCTGGAGCAGCTGCTTTGAGACTGATGGCCAGTAGTGAACATTGCCAATGCTTATGAGTTTTGTCAATGCTTCCAATTGCAGGTAGCTCAATACTTTGCTACTAAAGAGTCATCTTGCCCAAAAGGGGCCTGTTAGGGTGATTGCCGTAGCTCTGCGAGCATCTTCTTTCTTCCAAGTGTCCTGCAATATCCTGAATGAACTTGATTGAACTAAATGTTATTGACTTGAGTTTAACTTAACATCTTTGGAGATCGTTGTATTAAAGGCACAAATGTTTCAATGATATTGTGAGATTGCATAGAGTTTCCTTAGCAGGAAGACGAGATTAATGCAATTTCTAAAATGTATTGGAACCTTCAAAGGTCTTTCTAAAACAAGATGTATTAAGTTGATTTCCTACAATTTACCTTTGAGGGAGGAGAATGCAAATTTGCCCTGTGAGGCTAATCTTCTGAAGACAGGCACTCTATAACTTTCTCTGTCTCTCCAGGACATATTTACCTGCTTCTGGGAAGTCCAGCTCAAAGAGCCCAGATCTGTATATAGGACAAAATGAACATGTTATGAGTGTTTTTGTTCTGAGCTGCAACTGTGAGTGGAGGTTGAAGAACTATTCCTACTAGAGCCCACATTACCAAAGTTAACCCTAAGCCTATTACACTGTATGTAGATTTTTATTATTTTTCATAAATTTTGCTTTTTGCCTTAGGAATATAGCAGACCTTGCCTGGGAAAGGGCTATGTGGTACCTTATATCTGTAGCCAGTGCTTTTTTTAAAAAAAAAAGGTGCCGGTACTCCAGGGGAAAAGTTGTTGAGCTCCGACTGGAGGTGCTGGTACTGTGTCTAGAGGTGCCAGTACTGAGTACCGGGAAGTACTGTCACAAAAAAAGCACTGACTGTAGCAGTTACACCTGTTTTCCATCTCTAAAGAGAGAGCCTAATTGAGCAACCTGGCTGTTTTGGGAAATGCACAACGAAAGTAGGAAACTGTGCAGCCTGGAAATACCCGAGTCAGAGCTGTGCCTAAGATGGTACAGGGTCCAGGGCAATCCCTCTCCCTCAAGTCCCATCTCATCCTGCTCCACCTCTGTCCTGCACCCCACTACTATCCCAGGCTGCCATTGGCCCCATACTTCTGCATCACCATAATGCATGGGGCCCAAGAGATCCCAAACCATTGTACGGATGGGACAGCTCTGACCCCAGTCATAAGGGAGAGAACCATGGGTCTCCATGCAGAAAAGCAATTGGGAAACTGGAAACTGAGAGCAGGTGCTGAGACATGAAAGAGAAATACAAGTGCAGTTGCCCTCAACTGTGACAGGGAGGAATTCACTCCTGTTTGGATACTACTGCTCTAACCAGTGACAGAAAAGTTAATGCTCCAGTCATCTTGGTAGGGGAATTTTACTAAAAGATGTCCCCACTTCTACACCATTACTACTTTTCCTTTTACCTCTTAGCAAGTCAATAACTGAATGGAAGGTAAAAGATAGTGATGCGTTAGATGAGCAACAAGCCAACTGGTAACCAGCACACAAGTCACAGTTCTACCTTAAAGTCTAGAGACTCATAAAAAGAAAAGCATAAGAGGAAAAAGCATGCTGAGGAAGCCCTCAACAGGGATAATGCATAAGTTCCTTCATGAAAGATTATTCCTATTCTATATAGAAATAGTGACCTTTTTTGTTTTGGCATTTTATATCGACTTGATGTGCTTGAAATCTGAGACTTGACAATTGTCCATAAAAGAAGCAAACAGGAACACTCTGTTCCATTGCATATTTTTATATGTATGGAAAAGGAAATAGTACTGCAAAACTCATATTCATCAGTTAAACATAGCCTTGGAATGTAATGTGAGTATTCGGACTCACCATGGCTGGAGAATAGTTACACTTTGGGAAATGAACATGTGAAAATGACAGGCAGGTTCTATGTCTGGGTTTTGTGTCACATTTACCAAACGTGATGACTGTACCCAAAAAAAAGAGAGAGATTTTATTACTATAAACATTCCTGAAAACACATCCTGGGAGAGGAGAAATCTTGAGATTGATTTTTGTCATTAATGATTTTCAAAACATGTAATGATTATTTTTTCTGGTATACCATAAGAAAGGACTCCAAAGTCATTACAGCTTTAGAAAAGTGATGTAAAAAGTCGTTTAGGCTTATTTTTCCTCATAAGAAACTAGATAGACTCTGACTACACGTGAAAAGATGATTTACAGATTTTAAAGGTGCCATTTTTAATGCCCACTTTTCTGATCATGATCACACCTTAAGAGGCCAATTTTACAGCAGCTACTATGGAGATAAAGTGATGTTTGCTAGGAAATTATGATGCACTAAAATATAGGATAAACTTAAACAACAAATGGTCTGGTAACACTTTATAGACTAACATACATACATACATACATACATACATACATACATATATATATATATATATATATATATATATATATATATATATATATATATATATGTTAGTCTATAAAGTGCTACCAGACCATTTGTTGTTTTTTAAGTTGATCCTGTACAGAGTATCTCAGCTACCCCCTGAAGATTCTAAAATACAGGACTATGAGTTAGGCACACTAGACAAAAAGTTATGCATCTTTTTCATGTTTCTATCCTGATATTTGTGACATATGCTGCTTATTACTTTATGAAGTCCAAGACAGACCTTGGTATCCTTATGGGATTCTTTTTGCAGGGGGGAAACATTTCTCAGAATTGTACATTGGAACTTAACTAATCAGACCAACGAGTTTTATTGTGACGAACGATCATTATGGAACTTGAGCCTAATCTGAGAAACTAAATTGGGTCCCCCAATATGTATGGATTTGTTTGTGCACACAAGTGTAGCATCCTTTATAGACTCAGTGCAAATGTAAACCCCCCATTTTCTTAAGTTTGAAAATTTAATAATCACACAAATCAATCCCAAACCTCTTACTAATGTCTTAGCAAGACTGAATTAAAAATGAGTCATTTTCCACCAGATGTACTTACATAAGTCTACAAGTGTCATTGAAATAGCTACTTCTTATCCTTGCACCATAAAATTGGAGTCTTTAACAATCTGAACTCCCTAATAATACCATGGAGTTGTAGTAATAATTTTGCAGTTAATCTTTATTTATGTTTCCCTTTGTAATATTGAATAAATAAGGAGAGCAGCTGGGAGGTTGGGTGTGACAGCTGGGTCTTTCCGGAATGTACCATTATTTCCAGATCAGCAGTTTTCTTTTGACCTAAACTAAACTCTGGCCTATTAAGCGGAAAAAATGCCTGCAGGGGAGATACCTCCTGTACAGCTTTTAGTCCCTTTGTGATGTTTCTCCTAGATCCCTTTTTATTTTTTTAACAAAAACTTTAGTATAGAAATGAGGCCAAGAGATTTGTGTGACAGGGCTGATTAAGTCCCAGCTGCACCATAGAATTCTGGTTCCTAAAAAGTCAGCACAGTTACAGGAGGTAGGTAGTGTTCAGGCTAACTGTATTTTTGTAACACACATAAAATACCTCAGCCTTAAAGAGAGGTGTAACAAGGAGTCATGAGAAAACCATCTAAGAATTCTGCTGACATATAAACTCAGCAGGAGTCATACTTACCTGCAGTGCATAACAAATTCTTAATTGAAATTATACAGAGCTTGGAATGACATCTTTTTCCCCCCTGCATTAAAGCCCTAAAAGCTCATTGCAAGACAATAGTTTCATGCTACCTCCATTAATTCAATAGACATCTGGATCTGATAAAAAGTTGAGAATAAAGATTTAGTATTAAATTACTGAACAGGTCAAGTGTGCTTAGCTTTTCAACAACTTACTGAATCCTTTTTTAATTTGAAGTAAAATTAGATTTCATCAGGAATTGGGGAAATTAATGTATTCAGTCAATTATTTCCTATTTTTGACAAACTGGTCTTAATCCTTTCTAAAGGTGTTTTTCCAAACCGGGTTGAACAGGACACATGCCAAATCATTTTGTCTTGTGTTTCACACAAAATAGAAACAAAATGAAGTCAGAGAGTGTGAATTATTTAGGAAGACTACTGTAAGGTCCCCAATAAGTTTCCAGAGAATGAGCCAGTGAGAAAAGTGACTTGTTACCCCTATCTAAAGAAACTTACTGCTTTATATATTCCAAGGCTGGTGGGGACCACTGTGATCACCTAGGCCATAGAACTTCCCCAAAATAATTTCTACTACGCTCTGCAAGAAAAACACCTAGTCTTGATTTGAAAAACCCATGACCTTAGTTAAATTGTTCTAGTGTTTAATTACCCTCATTGTTTAAAAAATATACCTTGATTCTAGTCTGAATTTATCTACTTCAACTTCCAGTCATTGGATGAGGTTACACATTTCTCTTCTAAACTGAAGAGCCCACCCTCTCCTTTCAAATATGTGTTCCCCATGTGAGTACTTACAGACTGTAATCAACTCACCTGTTTACCTCTTCTTTGTTAAAAGAGATTAAGTTTCTGAATCTATTTATCACTGTAAGGCATGTTTTCTAATCCTTTAATCATTCTGGTGACTCTTCCTTTGAACCCTCTCCAATTTATTAACTTCCTTGATTTATGGACTCCACAACTAGACACAGTATTCCAGCAGCAGTCATACCAGTATCAAATGAAGAAATAAAATAACCTCTCCAATATTCTCAAGATTCCTCTGTTTGTGGCATCCAAGCAGCGCAGTAGCCCGTCTGTCATAGCATCACACTGGGAGTGGAATGGCTTACTAAAGGGGACAGAGGTAGCAATGAGAAGGAGCACATAGAGAGGAAATAATTGTGTTTTTTTTCCATGTTTTAAACCAGCACGTGTGAGGGGATTGTGGGTTTTTTTTTTAATGTTACTCACCAATAAGTGGGTTCTTCTGAACCCTCTTCCCAATGTATGCTGCTGCATAGGTCAGGAATAAGTCAGATAAATACAAACACGGACCAACCAGATACTAAAAACTGGGTCTGGCTGAAAGTCTTCCCACCAAAACTATTTTTAGACATACAAAAATCAAGCTTTAGACCTGTCTGTTTTCAATGGAAAACATTGACCCTGATTTTTTTTTTAAATGAAAACAAACCTGAAAAGTTTCCAGTTTGCTGCAGAAAACTAGAAGAAATAATAAGATGTGGAAGTGCTATCATGGTGCCGTTGGGGATTGTAGTGTGGGTACTTTATCCCTATGATTTCCTCAATAGGTCAGGCTCCTGGGCTAGACTATATTTCCCTGGATGCCCCACTGTAGTTCAGCAAGAGGAGAAACCACAATACTTCATAGGAAATGCAGTCTAACCAGGGACCTGGCCCCTGGGAAATGACAATCATAACATTTTCAAATACAAAAAAAAGGGGGGGGGCTGAAACTTTTCAGTTTTAATTTTCTCCCGTGCAATTTGACAAAAACAATTGTTTCTTTTATTTTCATCAATATTTTCTGCAGAAAAATCATTTTCAGACCAGTTCCACTAACATCACACACAAAAATAATCACTGGATATGACTTGGGTATTATTAAGTCAGAATCTGTCTACACTAAGCAGTTTTTAGTGATGAGGCTGAGTTGATACTGCTCTTGTGCCTACAAAACACTTCCACACCCAACGAGCGGGTTTCACTTTGTCAAAGCCAACAAAGCAGTTTTCCCATGTGCACTTGCTGCAGCAAATCTTTGTCGTTCTTGGCAGGGATTCTTAAGCACCAGTGAATGACAAAAAGTTTTGTCAAGCAAGCGTAAACACAACCAAAGTCTACCCTATCTGCAGGGTGCAAGTTGCAAAACAGTCCACCAAAGAATCTATTCCTGTATAAGTGGTTTCTGCTGTATTCATTTCCATTAATATTGCCATGATTTAATAGCTCTAGCAGACTAATGATAGTGTTCCTTCCAATAATTTTCATTCAAGTGTCTGCTGCAAAACTTTAAAATGGTGAATATATGTGAGAGAGTCATGCATGAGCTATAAAATGCAGAGGAGCATTGACGTCAGCTCTGAAATGTTGAATGCTCAGGTATTTCAACAGTAGCAGTTCACAGAAAAATGTATAAGTAAGATGTTTGTCCACCACAAACAAAATACACTTTGACAGGAAATAGAAAGCCATGAATCCAATGTGTTAATGAAAATTATAATATTAGCAATTAAACTGATTATCCGGAGAGATTAGGTTGATCTGGGAGCCTAGTAAGGTATACTCAATTGCTGACTCTGCTGATCATTCTGTAAAACTGGGCAATTAGTGAACTCCCCCTTTGTTTCCGTTTCCCTGATGTTACCAAATATCAATATTCCTCTTCGTAAAGTACTTTGAAATTCTCAGTTGAAATTCATTATGAAAGTGAAAAGTACTATGCAGTGAAAAATGTGTGTTCTGTAGTTTCTTTATATCAAGGAACTAATGAAAAGCAACAACCTGATGCTAGTTTCTTGAAGTGTGTGGGGAAGAAGAAGCTTTGTCTCTTGAACTAAAATGGGGTTTGTTTCTGCCTTTCCCCTCTCCCGCCCCCCAAAGTATTTTAAGAGCAGGTTAGATAGATATATATTAGGGATGGCCTAGATAGTACTGGGTCCTGCCATGAGGGCAGGGGACTGGACCCAATGAAATCTCAAGGTCCCTTCCAGTTCTAGCATTTTATGATTCTATGAATAGGACAGCATTTAAGGTTATTTGTTCAGGGACTTATAGAAATTCTAGCTTTGCTATAGCCTTCTTTCCTTTTGACACATGAGGGAGCACTTTTCTGCTGTATATTAATAATGGAGTGTGGGACTTTGCAGCAGAATTCCTATTTGAAAACTTCTTTTGCACAACACTCTTGTGAGTTCACTAGAGGTGGCAGTGGCAATTCCAAAAAAGGAAAAGCATCAGCAAGCATAAAATGGTTGATCTCTTCCTTTTCCTCCTTTCCTTTTTTCTTGTTCTTCTCCTTTTATTTATTGTTTAATTAGTTTTATCATGCTGAAGGGAAAAATGTTTGTCAACTGAGAATTGTACTGACTGCATTTATAGTTTGAGGGCTTCTAGAATAGGTTTTCCTAGGAAAGAAGATGCAGCTCTTTCTATAAGGATCACCATGGTAGGAGCATCACAGATCCTATTGGTTTGAATGGGCTAGGACATAACCTTACACTCCCAAAGCTGAACCACCTGTTAACTACTGGTCTTTACCATATAACTCTAAGTGATCTAAACTGAGTTCTGCAAACTACATTTAAAAGTACCTTAATGTGGATGTATCTGATACTCCCAAACAACTGGACCATTTTTGGCATATCTAATCTGATCCAAAACACACCCATGAGTATTAAAAAATCAAGCTGGAATAATGAGGTCATGGTATAAAAATGTCAAATTTAACAAGACTGTGTAACAAAAGTGCAATCCTCAGTCATAGAATCATAGAATATAAGAACTGGTAGAGACCTCAAGAAGTCATTGAGTCCAGTCCCCTGCCCTCACAGCAAAGCCAAGCACCTAGATCATCCCTGATAGATGTCTATCCAGCCTGCTCTTAAATATCTCTTCCACAACCTCCCTAGGCAATTTATTCCAGTGTTTGACCACCCTGACAGTTAGGAAGTTTTCCTAATATCCAACCTTAATCGCCTTTGCTGCAATTTAAGCCAATTGCTTCTTGTACTATCATCAGAGGTTAAGGAGAATAATTTTTCTCGCTCCTCCTTGTATCACCCTTTTAGGTACTTGAAAGCTGTTATCATAAATGTAAAGGGAAGACTTTCAAAAGTGGTGGACATGGGATCAGGATTACAAAAGAACCAGTTTGTGTACATCATTTTGAATTACGACCCTATCCTCCAAAGCACTTGCAACCCCTCTCAGCTTGGTATCATCTGCAAACTTAGTAAGCGTACTCCATATGCCAACATCTAAATCGGTGATGAAGCGATTTGGGTGTACAAGAACCGACCCCTGCAGAACCCCACTTGTTATGTCCTTCAAGCATGACTGTGACCCATTAGTCACTGCCTTATGGGTCTGTGGCTATGCTCCTTGTAGCTATCAATGACCTTCCATCAGGTTGTGGTGTGAGTGCTAGGAAGAGGCAAGGTATCTGTGCTGCATTTATTCATTCTGAAACATCGCTTTATCCCAGGTTGACAAACCTAGTCTTGACATGGACCTAGTCTTCCAATGGAAAAAGAATGTGAGCAGCCATTTCTCTCTTTTCATTTCCTTCTTAAGGAGGTCTCTGGTAGTAATACTTGCACAATACTACTACAGCTAAATTCATATTGAACTTTCTGCTAATTGACTTTGGCTGAACAAAACTGCTATGTTATTGATTATGACTCCTTAGCCATCACCTTGAGGATGAATCAAAATGCAGGACAATGTAGCACTTTAAAGACTAACAAGATGGTTTATTAGATGATGAGCTTTCGTGGGCCAGACCCACTTCCTCAGATCAAACCTGATCTGAGGAAGTGGGTCTGGCCCACGAAAGCTCATCATCTAATAAACCATCTTGTTAGTCTTTAAAGTGCTACATTGTCCTGCATTTTGCTTCAGCTACCCCAGACTAACACGGCTACATTTCTATCACTATTCTTGAGGATGAATGTCTTTGATTATCTGGGACCACTACTTACAATCCTGGTGCCAGACTATAATTAAGGCCACTAACTTAGTGGATAATTAATTTCAAGCTGTCATAATTTTTGAGACCTATAGAGAACTATGAATCTTCCATGCCATTTAAATCACCAGTATCCTCATTCACTGTAGCTAATCCCACATCCTTGCAGTAATTTACAAGGATCCTAGTTCTTGTTCCTTGCAGTAACTTATAAGGATCCCAGTAAATAGATTACCTCTCCAATAGATTAGGGATTTGATCCTGACTAATAACGGTATGGAAGACAAATAGTGTAAATAGGTATTATTGACAATTGGGATGCCTCTTGAGTGTGACACAAAAAGTGTTTTACCAGCTCACCACAGGACTGGAAATCAGTTCTGGCAATCCCTTCTGTTTTACTCTATGATCATTTACATTACTGAAGAAGTCACCTGCATGTAGCAATATCAGTAATTTCTAAAAATGTGGGAAACATGACTTTCCTTTTCTTAGCACAGCCTTTGAGTTACCATGGAATGTGTAGCTGTTGCAAAACAAGCATACTATGGAGGAGTGCACTTCCTCCTAACCCAGGTGAAGATCGGCATGTGCCCTAATGTATGATTATCATTAGAGTTGGACAAAACTTTGTCCATGGAAAAAATTCCCATGGGAGAATGTGGTCTGCAAAAATGGAAAGCTTTCTATGTGAAAATGTCCATTTTGATTAAATTATTTCATTTCACAACTGGGAAAATCAAAACAAAAATGTCACCAAATTTGTTTTATTTTCAGTGAAAATGCCGAAAGAATAGATTTTGACATTGCTGATATGAATTTTTTTTTTAATTTTTGTACTATGAAATGTTTTGACACTTCATCTTTCCTTTGCATTCAAAATGGAAATTAACTTTGAATTGTCAAACAGTCATTCACAATGAAAATTCCATTGTCCAACCAGTTCTAATTAATATGAGGTCCTTATACTGATCAGGGTAACTCCTTGATCTCCAAATAAGAAGACATAATCGTATTTTGCATTGTGCCTCATCATCACTCTACAACTGTACAATTTGCAGATTAATTATATATTGGGCAAAGATATTTCCTTTAAAAAAAAGTAGGTTAGCAACTTACCTGAGTGTCATTATAGTTCTATTGATTTTTCCAAAAAATACAAAAACAAAGATGCCTGATTTATCTACTGTAGATTTGGTGAGGATCTCAAACTTTGGATTCATCTGTGCATCTAACAAGTTAATTTAGTGGGAAACACACTATTAATTTCTTATGTAAACATGGAAAAATATTTCTAAAAGAACTTATTTACTCTTAAAGCCACTAAAGTGCGGCTCCATTAAGAATAAAGGAAGAATATTTGCAGCTATCCTGTTATTTTTTGTTGAGATGCCCTTCTTGGCAGCCCAAATACTTCAGTGTTCTGTTATATTCAATGAAGAAAGCCAGAGCTGCAGAATCTATTCTGTCAGAAGCACATTATACTGGACACATCAGTGCAGAATCTGAGCTTTTACGGCTGTAGAGTTGGAGAGGCCCTTTTTAGACTACAGAGATCATTAGGTATTTTAGAAAATACAGATGTCTGCATAACACACACTTTTTTAAAATAAACCCTGGTAAGATCTCGTCTTGCTCCCAATATCTCTTTTCACTTACTGTGCACATTCAGTTCATTTCAATATATTATTTGACAAGGAGAGAATCTTAAGACAGAACTTAATTTTAAGATGGAAATGGCAAGAATCAATGTTTCATTCATACAATTATAAATTGCATATGTTTATATATAATCTACAAAAACTTCCAATACAATAATAAAATGAAGTGAAAAGATACCTTATAAAATAATCAATTTCACATTTCAATAATACAGGTTGGACCTCCCAAAACTAAGACTCTCTGGTCCAGTGACATCCAGGGTCTGGTAGGACCACAGATGTTCCTGGACTAGAAAGTCCTGGGTGAGAGCCTAGTGGCAGGAGGGCTGGCAGCGGGGATCCCTGCTGGGCTGGGAGCCCACCATGACTGGTGACAGCACAGCTGGGGCTGGGACTGGAACCCCGGTAGTGCAGCTGGGGCTGGGGGTGCAGTAGCTGCAGCAGCCCTATTAGCATTGCTGGGGCTGGGTATATGGTAGCCGTGGTAACGGGGCCTGGGCTGGGGATGCAGCAGCCGCAGTAGTGGGATTGGGATTGTAGCAGCCCCAGTAGCAGGGCTGGGGCCGGGACCTAGCAGCTTGAGCTGCTGTTGACGCAGTAGTATGGCAGTCTGGCAAGAAAGGTGAGTCATTGCAGCCCAGCAGAGGGGAGGGGGCATGGATGGAGCCGGCAGTGGGAAGAGGTGGTGGGCTGGGGATCTGGTAGCAGGGGACCTCCCCTGGACTGGCAATTTCCCTTGTTTGGGACTGGTCAGGTCTGGAGTGTGCTGAACCAAAGAAGTCCAACCTGTACACATATTCTTACCTATGTATGATGCCTTTCATCTTGACTGTAGAATAGTGGTAGAAATGTAGCCGTGTTAGTCTGGTGCAGCTGAAACAAATAACAGGACTGTGTAGCACTTTAAAGACTAACAAAATGGTTTAATAGGTGATGAGCTTTCGTGGGCCAGACCCATTTGATCTGAGGAAGTGGGTCTGGCCCACGAAAGCTCATCACCTATTAAACCATCTTGTTAGTCTTTAAAGTGCTACACAGTCCTGTTTTTTGTTTCATCTTGATGGCTTCCAAAGCACTCCCCATATATTTATACACCATTCCACATACAGATCTATTGAAAGGCACTGATTCTAGGATGGAAGATTGCAGCCAATAGGAAAACAAGACATGGCAATACAATGAAGAATTGAACGTATTAATCAAGGATAACTCTAAATTCCTACTTCATGCAAAATGAGCTATGTTATCTTTAATGTTCCAAAAATTCAGACAGGACTTCAGATTCTAATGGCTCATCAGAAATGCCCCCATTTAGCAAGCAGAGGACTTCAGGTTATCTGTAGTTTATAGACAAAACTGAAGGGCGGTAGGGACAGAGGATCATTGCTATTGGAATAAGACTGCTCAAAGTGGGTGACACATGAAAAGCAATGTCCCTAGAGAATACCATATTTATACTCTATTTTTCAGAGGTTCTGACTCATAAAAATAAGTTAACTAGTACTTTGGAAGCTAAATTTAAGAGGGTATTTTATTGATGTGTCCTTTTCATTTGAAGGACAGACTGGTTAACTTTAGTCTTAAACTATTTATACTTCTCAAGTGTATATGTGAGTAATAATTGTGCCCATGTGCTATACCTTCACTGTATTAAAATGGAAGGATTTACCCCATAATACCTTTGTCTCCAGAGTTTAGGGGACTTGGTGGTAGCAAGGAGAGGGCAGGATGAGAATAGCTTGCTACTGAAGAAACTTCTGTCTGCTCCAGACAGATAGGAATACAAGTAGCCTCTCATTGACAATCCTGGTGTATGTTTCCAGATAGAATCAGCTGCCTAGTCTAAGAAATGAGCAGGCTGTGAGCAGACAGGAGAAATAATACCCAAGAGTTGGGCTGATCTTATTGACTAATTAGGAATGTCAAATCATATGTAATGAACTCACTACTGAGTATTGATGTGCCTGACATAAGTGGAATGGACCCAGGTATAGCTATGTGTCTTCATACCTCTTCAGCTTTACATGAAAGGTTGGTGTTACCAGAGTTTATAGTGACACAGCATGATCAGGGCAAAATAAAGTAAAGGAAGTAAGGACAAAGCTCGTGGGCACAGGTCTACGCTATGGGCTAAATTCGATCAACATTATGCAACTCCAGCTATGTGAGAAATATAGCTGGAGTCGCCATAGCTTAGGTTGACTACTTGTGGTGTCTACATCATACTAGGTCAATGGGAGGCACTCATCCTCAATTTACCTTACGCATCTCGTTCCTATGGAGTACAAGAGTTGAGGGGACCATGTTCAGTGATCAATATAGAGGGTTTTCACTACACCCACTAAATCACTTTCCAGCGGATCATTTGCTACAGTATCAAGCCGCTTGTTAGTAGGACAAGTCCTTGGGGGATATAGAAAGGAATTGATACTTATGTGGTTAATTGAATATATCTTGGGATAGAACAAGTTTAGAGCTGGATCCATATGGATGTGTCTTGTCCTCCCAAAAGCCTTTTTCAGCAGACTGGAAGGAGGCTGTGTAGTTCCAGGATCAATACATTAATATTGCTTGAATGGGCCGGTTTTGTGTTAGCATGTTTTTGTCTAATGATTTCCCCACAAGAATCCTACTACCTGTAAAAAAGGACACAGGGTAGAGATTAAATTTGTGAATTGCCTTCTATTGAACATCCTTTTGTCTTGATAGGTATGAGGCTGTGAGAAGGATCTACCTTACCATACATACTGCTAGCTGTAGAAGGAACCAGATCATAGTGAGCTCTCCCTGAATATCCCACTATTTCCAGAATGGTAAAAGATGGGGAAATCAGGCTGTTAGAAACTTTGGTGTTTTTTTATGGGAAAGGGAGGTCATGAAATCTGTCCATGGAATCTGTCCAGAAACTTGAATTTTGGCATGGTCTCTGGGTAGCTTCCACAAAAAATCCACCTATGTTGTTGTGATGTGTAGATTGCACATTAATTCACTGATAGAGGGGACACATGGACGAATATTTGAAAAACTGGAAAAACAAAAAGGCATTTCAGCTGTCTGCTCAGTCTGCTAGTTTATAAGAGAGCATGTCAATTGGTCATTTAAAAATCCTTAAAGAGTACTTGAAATTCAGCCTTGGCCAGCCACACTTCAGTCTTTTGGAGGGATTATTTTTCCAGCTTTCAGAGCAGGAGATACATGATTCTTTATTAGTGCCACATCTCAGAAAAGATGCGCTGTAACTTTAATATAAATCAGTTATATTCATTATTAGTTCAAAAAAAGAAAGACTGTTTCCTGTTTATACTAGTTCAGAACTACTTGAAGGTTTTCCCTTTCATTACACTAAGGTAGCTTAAGTGAACATATTCACAGTTGCAAAATGAGACTTAGGACTCACCAGGCTCTGCAGAAGTGTGAGACATTTGGAACAAATTATTTACATATAAAATAAAATTAAAATAAAGGAAAGGGAATTTCCAGGTCCCTGGGCAAGGTAAAGTATGGGTCTGGCTCCATGCTCCCAGAAGGGGCGAGGCCTTGGATGGGAGGGGAAGAGATAGGGCAGCCAGTCCTTAGCACTGTCCAGAGCATGCTACCTTGCACCCCTGGCCCTCCCCTGCAATCTTCACGACCACCTGGAGTGCAGTCTGAAGAACTCCAATGAGCCATGCTCCCTGGGGCCTTTAAAATTGCTGAACCCTGGGGCAGTTGCTCACTTCCTTCTCCCCCTGTCGGTGGGCCTGTGTGTGTGTGTGCTCGCATGTGCGCACACACGCACACTCAAATCCTGGGAGGGAAAAAACATACAGAATGAACTAAAAGAGATGGCCGTATCTTAGGCTGACATTCTCTCCCAAGCCCAATGTCCTCTCTTGACAGAATAATTTAGTGGTTCTATGTCACTGTTTTTATTCCTCCTCAACTCTCTTGCACTGAAATATCACCATCACAAGTTTGAGGCTTTTGTTTGAGGATCATGGAGGAGAGGGACAAATTCAACTATGTTACACCAGTCTAAATTCAGAGTTTGCCACTGGACTCCTAAAATGCTCTGGGCCTAATTCTCCTCTGGCTTGCACTGATGATGAATGTTCTGGTCTTACATAGTGAGCCAAATGCTGCTCTGGGTTACAGTCAATGTTTAAAGGGATATCATCAATTTAATCACATTTGTATCTAAAATGTTTACTCTACTATTGTTTCAAGAAACACTTTACAAATATAATGAAAAAGAAACTTTTTTTTTCAAATCCCATTTGTTTACTTTGGACATTTGATGGCACCTTTCACCTCAATATTCATTTTCCCCTTTTCACATAGCAAGAGAGGAGAGAGATTTTTAAAAAAGTAGTAAAAGGGAAATGGAATTGTAGACCACAGACTCTGGTATGAACACTCATATGTTGTAAGCTGAAACTTTGGGGATTTTTGCACTCATTCCTGAAACTGAACGTCCAGTTGATGGTATAACTGTACATCTAATTTAATCTTATACCTGTGTTTCTGAAATGTCAAGCACCACAGTATCTGGGTACAAGTTACTATACATTTTCCTCCTTTTCAGGTTAATGCTCTAGCCAAAGCCAACCCAAATCTACATTTTCAAAGCCATTTTTAAAGTTAATTCTTGTGGTGAGCAAATCATTTCAGCCTGCTACATCCACATGCTGTGGGGAAGAGGATCACAAAAATGTAACTGAGAGTCTATTTATTGTTCTATTGTAACTCTCTCTCAGAAGTAGAGAATTGCCCTAGGCTTAGAATTTCTAAAAATGTATGTGCATCAAACACAATCTTGTAGAGGCAAAAAGCAGCAAGTTGATTTCTTCCAAGAGCAACCTGCCATTTTATATAGTTTTTGGCTGAATAAGTAAAATAACTCTAGGCTATGAACATGCCATAATGATTGCATTTTGTAACAAAAAACATGCACCTATGGGTATCAAAGTTTTATTGCCAAGAAGAGCCTTATTGTGGTCTTTACGTTGCAACCTCAAGCTATTCTTATCACCATAGATAAGGGAAGCAGATCACAGAATAACACTGATTTTAAAATAACTAAGCAAAACAAAATGAAAATGACCTAGTCAAGCAATATAAACAGCACCAAAGTGGATACTCCTTGAAATATACTGCCAGCACTAAATAGCATCATATGCCCATGAGCTGTTTTCTACATTAATGAAGCCAAGAATAATGATCTGGAATCTGCCTTTGGTGAGTTGAGCCCTCACTTCTGAAAAATGCTGCAAGTACCTCCCAGTAACCTCTGGGAATTATAGCAACGGTATACCAATGGATTGAAGTTCTATCATGGTTTACCTTCTCCCCACCCCAAAAGGAAACAACTTCTTTCTAGAATAGAGAACTACAAAAGCTTAAAGGGTTTGAAATGGAAAGCTTTGCTTTCTGACTTTTGTGTACAGTTTGAATTGATCTTCATTTGCATTTCCTTGGGATTGGTAGAGGGAGGTTTAAGTGCAACATCTGTATGTCCAAATTCTACTTTATCTTCATCATTAAACCCTGAGCAAGAATAAATATATCTAGTTCACTGAGGCATAATCAAAATACCCTCACCTAAAGTTACACGATATTGAACAGCTCTCAAACTTTTCTTTATAACCAATGTTTGGCATAGAAGTAAAATTATTTGTATTCTGTTTGGATGCTTGGGTTGCACGGCTGCAAAGTATATCTTGTACGTATGTCTTGTAATATGGTACAATATTATATGCAGGATTTCATAAAGAGTTAAAATTTTACATTCGGTCATGCATCTTCTTCAGGATTGACTGTTTCTTGATTTTTCATGTGTGTTCCATAACTGCTAGTTATCCTAAAATTAAGACAAAACACCTCCAGCAAATGTGAACTGGTAACTATTGTTCTTGAAAAGCTTCAGAGGGGTAGTTGTGTTTGTTGTTTTTTTAAGTTTTTTCCATTTACAGACTAATAGTCTTGCAGCACCTTAGAGACTAACAAAAAATGTGGATGGTACCTTCTGAAGAAGTGGGTTGAGCCCTCGAAAGCTCATGATGCCATCTACATTTTTTGTTCGTCTCTATGGTGCTGCAAGACTATTTTTTATTGTTTTTAATTGTATCACAGTTGCACTTGGAGACCCTGGATGTGACAGGTGCTGCGCATATTAAAGGCTAGTGTCTCGCCCCAAAAGTTCACAAGCTGAACATACGAAAGAGCCATTATTGCATGGGGAAACTGAGGCACGGCGAGATGACTGATTTACTCAAAGTGACCCATAAGCCTGTGGGAGAACCAAGAATTGAAGGCAGTACTTTGGAGACCTAGTCCAGCTCTGTAACCACAAGACCATTCTTGCTCATAAAGATATTTGACAGCTAGTTAAGCAACAAGCATCAAGGAAATCACTAGGTCTTTATCTTATTCTTTCTTGAGAATGAATTAATGATTAACAGAGAACTCCTGGCACAAGTCAGGTGAACTGATAGAGATGGAAATACTCCCTCTTTGGGGGATTGGTATGTGTTAGGGGAAAAAAAACCTTTCTGAAATAAAAAGAGAGTTGTAACTTCCTTTACACCAGTAGATTAACATAATACCTTAATGCCTGTAGATACTGCATGTTGCTGTTACAAGTACACTTTGACATCTCTGACACTTCCAGCACTCCAAGGATCTATGACAGACCTGAATGAAAACTTTTTTAATTTGGCAGGAGCAGTAAAAACTCATAAAACCTGCCAGCTGTCAAGGATGTAAAGGGTGATTTTGTTTCACTCTTTTAATGAATTAAAGCCGGTTTGAAACTAGTCCAAAGTCAGCATGTTTGGCCTTGCAAGGGAAGAAAAATGAAAGAGGGATTTTTTTCTCTCTTTTGGCAGTTGTGTTCAGTAAGGTGTTTACTGTTGGTAGCATTGGCAAGGCCAGAAGTATTCCAGAGAAAGAATCGTGGCCAGGGTTTTCAGAAATGACACACCTTAAAGGGGCCTGATTTTCACTCCCCACACACACGCATGGTGTTCTGTCCCATCTAGTGGCCCTGTGACCACTTAGAGGGATTAATGAATCTGCCTTATAGCATTAGCTAAGCGCAATGTTGCTTTTAGTTCACATGGGAGAAGCTCATGCATTAAGTTCCAGAGGTGGCAGGTTTGATCCTGCCTGCCAACAACCAGGGTCTGCCAGTGTTACAGAAACACCAAAATCATTTATCACTTGAAAATTATAGCCTAGCTTTTTCTGGCTATCAGAATTAGCGAGAATCAGTTTGTACTCTAAGTCTTTCATGGACTCTCTTGTTGTTTTACTGCTATGAAAAATCCAAAGGATATAAACTGTTTGTTAAGACTGCATTTCTTCAGCTGCTTTCATTTGTAAATTCAGCAGCTGTATACTTCTGTACTTTTGAGAGAGTATTGTCACTCTCTCCAGTTTACTACTTTCAGAAACTAAGAATGAAATGTACTGTGGAGTTGTTGGCAAATATTTTGGGATTGTCAAAATTACTATGCGTATGTTAATATCACTCTTTCACGTGGGAGAAAAATTGCAATCCAACATGCTTCTGTATTCTCTATACTGAAGTTACTATGAAAAAGTTTGGTTACCAGGAGAACTGCTTTGGGAAAAAAGGAAGCCATTTTTGTAAAATCAGATGTATTTTTTTAAAAAAAATTTTTAACAGATGCACAAAACATTTTTGTCAAACGACACATTAACTAGGCCCAGATTATGCTACAATATGTACACAGTCTGAATGGTATGCCTTGTAAGTAGTGACAATCATAGAATCATAAAATATTGGAACCAGAAAGGATCTTGAGAAATTATCAAGTCCAATCCTCTACCCCTCTATCATTTATTCTAGTGGATAAGCACTGTGAAAGTTAGAAAGTTTTTCCTAATATCCTAAAACCCCTTGCTGCAATTTAAGCCCATTGCTTCTTGTCTTATCCTCAGAGGTTAAGGAAAATAATTTTTCTTCCTCCTCATAACATCCTTTTAGGTACCTGAAAGCTGCTATCATGTCTCCTCTTGGTCCTCTCTTTTCCAAACTAAACAAGCCCCCATTCTTTCAGTCTTCTTTTATAGGTCATACTTTCTAGGCCTTTAATCAGTTTTGTTGCTCTTCTCTGAACCTCTCCAATTTCCCCACACATCTTTCCTGAAAGGTGGTGACTAGAATTGGGCACAATGCTCCAGTTGTGGCCTAACCAGCACAAAGTAGAGCAGAAGAATTATGACTCATGTCTTACTCACGACATTCCTGTTAATGATTTCAATGGGATTACTTCTGGGGTATTAAATTAGGCCTGAGTGTACATCTTTGCATTCTTAGGGCCTAAAGATTAAAAAATTATCTTAAGCCAAATAAAACTCAGTTTTAGCCCAAAATTCACATTGAACTAATCTGGTTTTGTAATTAATTTTGTAATTTTATAACTCCCTTCTCCTCTGCCTTCCACATACCTTGGCACTTAGTAGTTTCAGGTCGACCAGAAAAAAACCAATATTGTGGGTATGTCTAGACTACACGGCTCCATCAACAGAGCCATGTAAACTAGTTTACCCGGCATAGGCAAAGAAGCAGGGATTTTAATAATCCCCACTTCATTAAAATAAATATGGCCACCGCGCTGTACTGACGATCAGCTGAGCTGGCACAGCGCAGCAGTCTAGACGCGGATCTGTCAGCTGGGGAAGCCTTTGCCGACCAATCCTGTAAACCTTGTTTCATGAGGCATAAGGGATTGGTCGGCAAATACCCTGTATTTCCAGCCTGTGTACAAATTAATAAGTACAGAAAATCTTGCAGGAAAGCCTAATCTTATGAGTTTTACAGCCTGACTTGCTGAACAAAAAGAATCAGAAGCTCCCCTCTCAATGCAACATAATTGCCAAAAGGCCCATTGCAATCCTGGGATGCATAAATATGGAAATCTTGATTAGGAGCAGAGAGGTTATTTTACTTCTGTATTTGGCACTTATGCAACCACTGTTGGAATGCTTTATTCAGTTCTGATGCCTACAATTCAGGATAAATTGGAGAGATTTCAGAGAAGAGCCACTAGAATGATTAAGGGATTAGAAAACATGCCTTTCAGTGGTTGATTCAAGGTGCATGTCTTATTTTGAAATAATAAAGTGACCAAGCCTGTTGTTTTGAAATAAGGGGCATGTTATTTCGAAATAATAACTCCTGCTTGTGAAGAGGAATAAGTTTATTTCAAAATAGTTATTTCAGAAGATGTCATTTAGAAATAATTTATTTCAAAATAACCTGGTAGTATAGACATAGCCAAGGAATGCAGTCTGTTTAGCTTAACTAAAAGGGTAAGGGGTGACTATAAGTCTATACATACCTTCATGGGAAACAAATATTTGATAATAATCTTTTCAGTTTAGCAGACAAAGGTATAACATAAAGCAATGGCTAGAAGTTGAAACTGGACATATTCAGATTAGAAATAAATCACATTTATCTTTGCTGTTAAAAATATAACCACTGGAACAACGTAGGGCGGTGATGGATTCTCCATACCTGGCAATTCCAAAATCAAGATTGTATCTTTGGCTTAAAGATAAACACTGGAAATTATTTTGGGGACATTCTATGGTCTGTACTATGCAGCAGGTCATACTAGCTGATCCCAGTGGTCCCTCCTGGCCGTGGAATCTATGAATCTGTGTTGAGGAGAGGAGAAAGAAGTTCTTTATGAACATGTGGTGATTATTCTGTCAGCAGAAATATGGTATGTGGGTGTTAGGGTATGACTAAAAGGTGTCCTATAACTTGGCATTTCCTTGCTTTTAAGGGGTTGTCATATTTAAACAACCTTAATCCTTTTTATATGAAGTTGCTTGGTGTAGTATATGCTAGAGCTTGCTCAATGAATCAAAATATTCAAAATCCAAACACCAATGCTTAGTTGTGATTATCTATTATAAATAAAACAGGTCAGAATATTTCAGATCAAAAGCTTTTTAGTCAAAAATGAAAAAAAAATGTAAAAATCCCCAGTTGTTTCTGATACATTTTGTTGGGAGGGTAGTTCCCCTCCCCCACTCCAAAAAAAGAAGAGAAAATTATGTTTGAGGAATAAACAATTTTCAGGTAATTTTTAATTTTTTTATTTTGTAATTGTAGGGAAATACTCACTCTGTCTTTCTTCTTGAACTGTGTGTGTGTTTGAAAGAGTCTTTAAAATTGCTAAAAAGATGGACAGTGGTATTTTGGTTTTTGGTTGTTTGGTTTTTTTTAAATATTTCTTTTCTTTTTAAAAACACTGATAGCTTTTCAGTTGGAAACAAAATGTGAGAAAGTGTGTGTGAGGGAGAAACCAATTTCTCACACCTTGATACTGTTTTCTAGACAGAAAATACTGGAAAACAAAAAGTGTGGCAAAGTAGGTTTGCCCACACGGCCTTAATTTTTTTGAAACTTCCCATGAGAAAACCATTATTTCCTCATGAGAATGTAAATGGGGATTCTTTTTCCAGAGAAAATTTTAATTTTTGGCAGACTCTAAGCTGAAATTAGATGGTCTTGAGTCTGTTTCCTGATCTGAGCAAGAGAGCATGTATGTGACCCAATCTTGCATGGCATCCTGTGCACAAATGGATAGTTACATGTGTAGGGAAATCCTCCTGAAATCAAAGGTTGCCCCTCTAGATAATTTTGCATTTTTGTAGTTAGGTTTCTGGTGAAGTGCTCACAAAAAAGTAAATTTTAAATTTTGTACATGGGTCTGAGATTAAGATGTGAAAACTGGTTTGCCACAACCACTTACATTAGTAAACTGTTGTCATAGGAATGATTTTTCAGAGAGGAAAAAAAAGTGGGAAATATAACAAGGAAATTTTGAAGTTGAATAATTATATACAGATTGCTTCTTGCAACTTTGCCACCGGGAGCAACCCTAGACTAGCTGCCAGCAACTGGCTCCCTAGTCAAACCATGCAATTGACGCCCCCACCTCCAAACTCCTCAACGATATTGCACTACCATTTGCCGCCCCATGTAACTTGGCGCCCTAGGCAACTGCCTAGTTCGCCTATATTGATGGGCCGCCCCTGTTAGCTGCCTAAATCATTTCTAATTAAGCCATCTTAACATATTCATAAGGGGTTTTAAAACAGCCTTTTCCCATGAAAAATAAAACTTCCTTGCCTGATGAGTTCTCCAAAGATCATCTAGTTCTAATGGTTTGTTTTTACTGCTTTTTTCACTGCCAATTAGCCTTGTCCAATAATTTTGGGGACAATCTGGAGGGTTGCAATATTCAAATGCATTTTTCAAATCCCTTCTCTCAAGCCACTGTTGACAAATTATTGCACAGGGTGCCATGAATTCCCTTGACTCTACTAGAGTCTATTGCTTAAAGATCCAGTTTCTGTAAAAACAGACATAGGTCAAAAACTGAGGAATGGATGGAAAGAGTCATTTTAGTCATGTGTTTTTTGGCATGGAACTGTTGAGTGTATAATCTGTATAAATGTTAGCTTTCTAAATAAATATAACCTCTGGTTGCATGAAAGCAGGGAATGAAGTTGAAACTTGTTCCAGTCATTAAACAACTTTTCAAAATGAGCATTTGTTTTGTCCTAAACAGGCATAAATGTGACAAATAAGAGAAATGATGCTGATGATAGAGTTGCCCAAGCAATTTTATGCCTTTATTTTTCACAAATCAGTAGATGCAGGTGGTGCCAGCTATGTCTCCTAGGCTACCAATTCAGATTTTAAGCAGCAATGCGGGGGCGATAAAAGGTTTGACCATATGCACGTGTGGAGGAATTGTGGGGGTGGAGTTCAGGCTGGATGGAGGTTTTAATGTTAATACCGTACGTATGGGGCTACTCAGTGCTGGAGCACATTGAATCCCTGTCATGGCAGTTGTGGGCCAGGGCTAGGGCTGTCCTTAGGTATATGCAGCATGTACAGCTATATAGGGCATCTGAAAATGTGAGGCATCACCAGGACTGCAGGTGAGAGTGGGTTGGCTCCCACACAACCAGCTCACTCTACAGTCTCCTGAGGCAGGGACCATTCACAGAACTGAATACACTGGCACAGTGCAGACTGCATGAGGGAGAGGGTCTCTGCAGGGAACAGTGACACTCTGCTACTGTGAGGCTGGCTGGATGGCGCAATAGTCTTTCCTGCCTCCCTATCTCTCTCAGGCTGTGAGCCCCTGCTGCTGCAGCATCTGCTGTGCAGGAATTTCTGTACGTGTCAGCAATGGAGTGAGGAGTTTCCTCTAGCAGCCTCAATTTAATAATACTGCATAGGACTGCATAAATCCTAAGGATGGTCCAGGCCAAGTCTACCACAACTTGTAGGCTAGCACTTGGTGCTTCAGTAGCTAAACTTGTAGGTGTTAGTCTTAGTGGGGCCCAATAACCATCAGTCATGTGACTAAGTGAAGGGGCAGGATGGAAGGGAAAGATGGCAGATACTCTGGGCGCAGAGGCTTAAACAATTACAGTTGACTGAGTGGTTTTGATTTGGGCCCCTAAAGTAAGGGAAGAAGGACGCCCCAGGGAACTATAGGCCAGTTAGTCTTACCCCAGTCCCTGGAAAAATCATGGGGGGGGATCCTCAAGAAATCCATTTTGAAGCACTTGTAAGAGGGGAAGGTGATCAGGAATAGTCAGCATAGATTCACAAAGGGCAAATCGTGCCTGATCAATCTGATTAGCTTCTATGATGAGGTAACTAGCTCTGTGGATATGGGAAAGTCAGTGAATGTGATATACCTTGACTTTAGCAAAGCTTTTGATATGATCTCCCACAATAGTCTTACCAGCAAGTTAAGGTAATGTGGATTGGATGAATGGACAATAAGATGGATAGAAAGCTGGCTGGAAAGTCGGGTCCAGCAGGTAGTGATCAACTGCTCGATGTCAAGATGGCGGTCGGTTTCTAGCAGAGTGCCCCATGGTTCGGTTCTGGGACTGATTTTGTTCAACATCTTTATTAATGACCTGGAATGAGGGGATGGATTGCACCCTCGGAAAATTTGTGGCTGACACTAAGCTAAGGGGAGAGGTAGATATGCTGGAGGGCAGGGATAGAGTCCAGAATGATTTAGACAAATTAGAGGATTGGGCCACATGAGGAGGTTCAACAGGGACAAGTGTAGAGTCCTGCACTTGGGATGGAAGAATCCCAATCATTGTTACAGGCTGGCTAAGTAGTAGTTCAGTAGACTGGCTAAGTAGTAGTTCTGTAGAAAAGAACCTGGGGATTACAGTGGATGAGAAGCTGGACATGAGTCAACAGTGTGCCCTTGTAGCCAAGAAGGCTAATAGCATGTTAGGTTGCATTAAGAGGAGCATTGCCAGTCGATCCAGAGATGTGATTATTCCTCTTTACTCGGCTCTGGTGAGGCCACATCTAGAGCATTGTGTGCATTTCTGGGCCCCCAATTACGGGAAGGATGTGGATGCATTGGAGAGAGTCCATCAGAGGGCAACCAAAATGATTAGGGGGTTGGAGCATATGCCCTAAAAGGAGAAGCTGAGGGAGTTGGGTCTGCTTAGTCTGCAGAAGAGAAGAGTGTGGAGAGGGGAGAGGATTTGATAGCAGCCTTCAACTTTCAAAGACGATGGAGAAAGGCTGTTCACAGTAGTGATGGATGGCAAAACAAGGAGCAATGGTCTCAAGTTGTGGTGGGAGAGGTCCAGGTTGGATATTAGGAAAAACTATTTTACTAGGAGGGTGGTGAAGCACTGGAATGGGTTACCTAGGTAGGTGGTGGAATCTCCAGCCCTAGAGGTGTTTAAGTCTCGGCTTGACAAAGCCCTGGCTGGGTTGATTTAATTGGGATTGGTTCTGCCTTGGGCAGGGGGCTGGACTTGATGACCTCCTGAGGTCTTTTCCAGCTCTATGATTCTATGAACCATCTAAAAACAGAGTTGGCAACAAATCCCACATGTGGCTCACAGTTCTTTGGTTTTTAATTTCTCTGCAATTCCTAGCTTGATATGCAACCTCTGCTTCCTCGCTCAGCCCGGGTGCCACTTGCTTCAGGGCCCTTCCCTTTGCCTGGGCAGAGAAAAGGGGGGGAGGAGTTAATGGGAATTAGAGTCCCTTGCTTAGCATATCCATCACAATACCATAAATGGCATAAATACCAAGAGCATTTGTGTGTTTTGGGTAAATCTTCAATTTCATGAGTTGATACTTTGGAGACTTTTCTTTTGATAGCATAAACATCACATTATGGGAGCCTATAATGTTCTTTTGGCAAAAGGGACCCACAGGAAGCAGCCACTGTCAAACATCATGTTAGCCAACTTTCAACTACCCCAAACCTATTCCAACCTATGAAGCAATTTCCTCCAAATTCTCAATATGTTGTTGCTATTAAAATTCACCCCATCACTGAGGTTTGAAGGAAGCAACAGGCTGTTTACTTCATTCTGCAACATAAAAGTGTGTGCACAAACATGTACATGCGCAAGTCAGAAGTGTTCTTTCCAGCCCTTTAAAGGGAGTTTAACATTTAGTGGAAAGTGAAGAGCAAAAATAAACATCCATCTAAAAAGCATTTTTAGAGTAATAGTTAAAGGCCCCGTATCTTCTGAAATGCTTTTAAAGGACCAGTCTTATTAATAGGGACTGAATACTATGCTCCATTCCATACTGCACTATTTATTTCTCTTTCTATATTAACAAAAGTAAGTATAAGAGATGAAAATATGGGATTGCAATCAGTTCTTCCCATGAGCTCTGGTTATTCATAAATTATGTGTGTCAGTGTCCCGATTTTTTTTTTTTTTTTGGCAGCACAATCCGAGTTTAGGGCATCACACTGTTTATAATGTACTGTACAACTCACATTGGTACTCGTTCCAGCTCCTACATCCTTAACTTTGTTAGTTGCTGACATTTTCTTACTGCATATCTAAAAGAAAAAAGAACCTACATTGATTTATTTTAAGTATTACTCTAAGAAAATATGTGTCATGTTTTAGTTCAATTAGTGTCTTCTGTTCCTAAACTTCCAAGTCCAGCAAATCCTCCCAAGAATAAAGCTCACTGTAAATGAAGGTTTACAAAGTAATATATCTTGTATAAATATCTCTACAGTGTTAAGTAGAAGAACAGTGTAGAAATATCTGTCATAATGTGGTATCCTACCCACATGGGGCCAATATTTCAAGTACTTACTCTTTTTTTCCCTCAGTCATTACTTGGGCAAAACTCCTAATTTTTTTGTTTTGGAGGTTAAAAACTAAGGACCTCCATATTTGGTTCATGCTTTGGACTTGTTTACCAATTTGCAATTAGATAACACAGAACACCATATATTAAGGCTCAGTTAAAGATGCCATCTACATACGGTACATGAATACTGTTTGTATATCACATAATTCACATTTTACCCCATTTTCTCTTTGCTTGTCCTGTTTTACATCTTGGATATGCCCTGAAATCCTTTCCACTGACTGTCACACTATTCACCTCTAGTAGCTGAGATGTAAACCATACTCACATGGTTGAGCTGCAAAACAGAAAGAAAAGCAGGTATGAGTCACTGTGGGTACGTCTAGACTACATGCCTCTGTCGCCAGAGGCATGTAGAATAGGCTACCAGACATAGAAAAATGAAGCGGCGATTTAAATAATCGCCGCTTCATTTAAATTTACATGGCTGCCGCGCTGAGCCGACAAACAGCTGATCAGCTGTTTGTCGGCTCAGCGCGATAGTCTGGACGCGCGGGTGTCGACATCAAAGGTATTTGTCGACCACCCAGGTAAGCCTCCTAGGATGAGGTTTACCTGGGTGGTCGACAAATACCTTTGATGTCGACATCCGCACGTCCAGACTATCGCGCTGAGCCGACAAACAGCTGATCAGCTGTTTGTCGGCTCAGTGCAGCAGCCATGTAAATTTAAATGAAGCGGCGATTATTTAAATCGCCGCTTCATTTTCCTATGTCTGGTAGCCTAATCTACATGCCTCTGGCGACAGAGGCATGTAGTCTAGACGTACCCTGAGAGAGAATGCAACCCGTCTGCCTGAGACTGAGAGGAGGTGTAACCAGGTGACACTTTTTGCCCCGGAAGCTAGACAAAGAGGGTGGCAGGGCTGCCTGCAGACAGCGGTCAGGTTGCTGAGGGTGTGGAGGGCTGGTTTTTGAGGGAGCTTGGATCAGGAGCCAGGGTCCTGTCCCCCCAAGATGGATTGTACTGACTGTTCCTGGGTCCTCTGCTAACAAGTCTGTGCTACACAGTATCTCTGTGAACCAATAAACCTTCGGTTCTACCTGCTGGCTGAGTCTCATAGCTGGCTGTGGATGGGGGGGGTGCAGGGTCCAGTGGTTGCTCACATCTGTGACAAATGAGGAAAGTCGCTGCAAGTTTTTGCTCTCTTTCTCAATGAGAGACATGCAAGAGTCTGTTCATCTTCTGGAATAAATATGCATTGTCTACTCAAAGTGGCCATTGAAGTAACCATTATTTCATTCTCTTAACACAGACTTGTGTTGACTTCTTCCCATTTTCATGTTTGTACATGACCATGTAATTTGGACACTAACTTCTGACTGACTTTCACTATAGACTATACTCTTTTGTTGACCACTGTGCAGCTAATTGACACATTTGATCTTTACTTATACCTGTGAAAGAAAACACTGGATCAAGTCAGAATTTGAGTCACACTCTCACACAGAAGGAAGGAGTTGAGAATTAGCAGATGCAGCCTTTTGCTCTTCTCCCATATCGAGTCTTGAGTTAGGAGATTTGTACAATGCACTGGCTACTCTAACACACAATAAACATAGAGTCCCATAAATAGGGGTCTCTGCAGAGCCCTCTATTCCCATGCAACTGAAAAACAGGATCTCTGCTGGACTTTGGATCCTCCATGAGATGCATAAATTGGGGTCAGGATTTTCCCCTGAGTATGACTATTTGAGTGCGATATAGGAAGGTAGACTAAAGCACTTAAGTTAGTAAAAAAGACACTCCACTTGCTAAGCATCTAAGTAACAGTACAATACATCTTCTTATGTGGTGCATTGAGTAGTGAAAATGCAATCAACACTAAATTCATTTACTTAATAGGTTGCTCAAAATGTGTTCATAAAGCTCCTTCATAAATACAACATATAAAATTTCTTATTATATCATTTTTCTTTACAAGGGTAAACATTTATAAGTGTAGAGCAGATTGAGAGATGCTGAATTAAGCTTTATAGTTTCTCCACCCTGCCTCAGAATTTAAAAATTATTCAAATTTTGTAAAATACCAGAAATCTTTAAAGGCATTTCTGAAATTTCAGAACTTATTAGTCATCCCTTGTCAATATGGCATACAACTGCATGTATTCAATGAAACCTCAATTTTAACCAGGGGTTTTAAATTAGATCTTGCTTTTTCATTAGTGAAGTAACAAATCTTAAAATGAAAAGGCTCAATACCCTACATAATTTGAGAGTTCAAGAATTTCCATGGACCCACTCTGGGAAAGCTGCTACCAGGCCACTTTGGTGTGTTTACTTACTGCCTCGTGTGTCACACTACTTCCCGCAGCTCCCCTTGGCTGCAAACAGCCAACCACAGCCAATGGGAGTAGCGAAGCTCTGTGGATGTGGAGCCAGTAAATAAACATACTGGTGCGGCCTGGTAGCAGCTGTCTCAGGATGGGTTGTCAAACCACTTTGGGAAACACTGGTATAAACCTTTTGGTATAACTGTTCCTACACTCAGGAAGTTTGCCATGTCAATTACAGTGCTGTAGTTGAAGCAGCAAATCTTTTAAATGTAGACAAGGTCTTAGATTTTTATCTGCTCACTTTTTATTAACAAAACAAGTTTCACTCCATGTGTGCTGAATAGCCTAAAAGCTGGATTTTATTGTCTCATACAGCATCAACATATGTTCTGACTGGAGAATATCTATTGCCAGTGAAGATTTAGGGGGAAAGCTTGAACTTCTGAGATATTAAGTTTCCTGTGATAGCCGTTGCAAAATTTATATACTCAGTCAAATTAATTCTGGAAATTGCTAGGGGAAAACAAGCCCAGGCCTCATGACTTCATTTTAATAGTCATTTTTTTCTAACTATATAAAACGGCACTTTAAAATGTATTCAGTCATTTACTAGACATTAGCAGTTAATCTATCCATTACCAAAAAGGTTCATTACTTGTAGTATTTTAATTTTAAAAATGATCCGGTGTCAGTAATGTTATCCTTCATGCTGTTATTTTTCAGTGTCTGGTATAAGTGAGGTTTTGACACTGTTAATATAATGTGGGGGGTGTTAATCTTATAATTGCCCTGTCAGCACTTTGTGTCAAGGTGTTAATGACCAGCTTTCAGCCACTCAGAATTGCCTGCCAATAAAAATAGTGCCGGCATCTAGCCAACCAGCAGCTATTCCTCTACTTAGCTTTCTTGTGATACAGTAAATAGAAAAATTCACTAGTCATGTGGCTATTCCTCCTTGCCCTTTCTTTTGCCACACCCTTTTGAAATTAAAATAAAAAAAAGCTTTTGGGTATTTTTGTTATTACATTTCAAAATATTCCTAATATACCTAAAATAAACACGACCCCTGGGATAAAAACAGTTTTCGTCAGCAAGCAAAGCAACCACTCATATAAATTGTTATTAAATAAACATAACCAACACACTAATGCTGCATTACTGTAACTGGTCAATGGTTGTGCTAGGTTTATTTTGTTCTCCGTGCAGGAGAGGAGTCTTTCCAACATCCTGCCAGAAGGGACTGCATGACTCCAGATGAGTTATTTTACATACCTAAAGGCATATTACACAGTGGGGGAAGAGGGTGAGGGGGAAAAAGGAGATCACTCAAAATAATAAACACAGAAAAATAAACATTCTTACAGTCATCCTTAAGGATTCCAGATGTCATTTCATCCCTAAGTCGGGCTTGAATGTCATTCACTTCAACATGGCACTGCTTATGCTAGCAGAGTAAAGACACACCTGAACTTTAGAGATAGAGATGCAGCCCTGTTAGTCTGGTCTAGCTGAAACAAAAGACAGGACTATGCAGCACTTGAAAGACTAACAAGATGGTTTATTAGGTGATGAGCTCTTGTGGGCCAGACCCACTTCCTCAGATCAATGTGTGAAAGAAAACTTTAGAGAGGACCTTGCCAAAGTCTCTCTCCAAAAAATCTGAATGCACTATATTGAATGGATCACCTTTATTATCCATTGATTATGACACCCTCAAAAGATTCTAATAAATTGCTGAAGCATGACTACTCTTTACAAAGGCAGTGTTGACTCTTCCTTGACAAATCATTTTTATCTACGTGTCTGATCATTCTATTCTTTACTATAATGTCTAAGGATAACTTATGTTTCATTAATCAGTTTGTTCTAAAACCACTTCTTCTATTGATACATCAGTGTGGGACCAAAATGGTCATCCAAAAAGGATAGTTCTGATGTGGGTATCTCTGCCACATCTTCTGCAGTGAAGATGGATGCAAATAATTCATTTAGCTTCTTTGCAATGGCCTTCTTTTCTTTCAGTAATCTTTTAATACCTGGATTGTCTAGTGGCCTCACTGCCTTTTTCGGGCTTCCTACTTCTGCTATATTTAAAAAAAAAAACCTTACTGTTAGAATTTGAGAAACAACTTGCTGCTGACGCAAAAACATTCTTGGCCAGCCTTATTATACTTTCACAGTTAACCTGCCAGAATTAGTGCACTGTCCTATATCCTCAGTATAATTTGACTTTCAGATTTTAAAGAATTTAAGTTTTAAAGAATTGTTAACATTCAGTGATATTTATAATATTCAGAGGCAAGGAGATACAAGAGCATTTACATATGTATGTCGTCAGTGAAACGTCAGATAGACAAGGGACATACAACTCAAGTTTTGACTACCAATTTGTTTTATAGTTTGTGATAGTTTAATTGCTATTGGTATACATGATGTAAGGCCTCATGTCTTTAAATGAATGGCACTAGATTTAGAATGTAGCCACAGCACACTGGAAACTCCATCATAGTTTTAAAGAAAACCATTCTCCTCTGAATAGTCTCTGCTGAGATTGACGCTAGTTGTAATGCTGATGTAAACCATCGTCCACTGAGAATGTACTTAATCACCAGTTCATTTTATACAAGTCATCTATCAGCCAGATGGTGGTAATTTAAGCCCCAATCCTGCAAAGACAAAGTCCTAATCTATGGAACAGAGTAAGGTTAACGTAAGGCAACCTATATCAGCCTAACCATGGAGTGTCTATACTACAGCCTCTCTCTCCTGATGCATTAACTCATCCTCTACCTACACCAACCTAATAAATACACCTTTCTGAGAGGTGCAGGGTTCAGTTTGACATAGTTAAGGCAACACAGTGTAGACTATGTTGCTTACATCAACCTAAGTGGCTCCTGAAGGTGTCTCTCAATGATCCATCAAGACTGTTCTGGTCACTGTTTTGAACTCCAATGACTGGCTCCCAAGTGCACACTGCTCCCCTGTTGAAGCCCAGGGAATTTTTGAATTTGGTTTTCCTGTTTGCTCAGCCTGGAGAGCTAATATAGCAACTGCTCAGCTGACCATTCTGGCTCCACACAGCAAATGCCCTCTGGCCTGCACCAGAGGATGTGGATCTCCTGGGTCTGTGGAGAGAAGAGGCTGTGCAGTCATAGCTCCAATTCAACCATAGGAGCTTTGACATTTCTGGCAGATCACTCAGGGGCTGGAGGAAAAGGCTAAGATAGGTACATTCAGTAGTGTGGTGTAAAAATGAAAGAGCCACAGAAGGAGTACCAGAAGGCAATGGAGGCAACAACAACAACAAAAAAAAGTCACCATGGGATGGAGCTTCACTCATGGTGCTTCTACATGGAAATTACATACCCTCCATGGTGACTACTCCGCTTTCAGTACCAAGAGTTCCGTGGATTCTTTGGAGAACTAGAATGAGAGGGCATCAGAGTGTCCAGCATTTTGACCTCAGGGTTCAAAGAGGCGGAAAAGGATAGGGGACAGATTACAAGGAGAGCCAGTGGCATGGTAAACCAGAACCTCTTTTTGACTGAGAAGATTCCCAGCAGCAACCCAGCACTGGTGAACCTGATGCAGAGGAGGGAAGTTCTGGTAAGTGCTCAGATTTTGTCAATATTGCAAGAACTCATCTGCTCATTCACTATCTAGAACAGACGGTGAAATACCCAAGAGAGGGAAAGTTGAGATCTACTTCTCATTCCACTGTAAAGAACAGTTTGTTTGCTTATTAGCTCTGGACACCCTGTAAATCCTATATAGAGATTTCTGGGACACTTTCCTAGAACAATTCTCTGCTAAATGTTTTTGGGAGGGCTGCCTTACGTCTTCCCCCACCGGAGGACATAAGTGAGCACCACACACAGATCTAGGATGGTGGCCTTGAGTAGCCAAAATTTCTGCAACCACCGCTCATCATCTCATACTCCCATAATGATGCCATTCCACCACTCGGTGTTTGTTTCTTGGACTCAAAACTGATGGATCTACCTTCCCCATGCAGCTGCTTCAGGAATACCAACAGCAACCTTGAATTGTTTGTTTCCATGACACTCACTAAAGCAGACACTGAGGCATCACCATCAGACTCACAGATCAGGAAATGCAGCAGGATCAGGGGTCTTGTGTTTTAAATGCTCAGTACTATAAGAAGAGCAGTAAAGAATCCATGCTTTCTGACAGATGGCTGGCGTGCAGGTTACTGGGGCAGTTGAAAAGCAATGTGATACTAAGATTCCCGTGAAATGATGGGTTTGAAAAAACTACATCATAGAATGCTGAAACTGCTTCCGTGAAGGATTGCAAACCCTTTCCAAAACTCCCTGTGGTAGAAGGTGGCAAGTTACACAGCAGGACAGCTACCCATGATACACTGCTCAATGCAAAAGCATCTACTGTGGACATGCTCTGCCAACTCAGGCAATGTAGTGTGGACATACCACAGTGGAGCTACTACAGCAGAGTCTGCACATTGACATAACTCAAGTCTATAGTGCAGGCAATCCTTTACATACTTAACTTTAAGCATTTGAATAGCTCCATTGAAGTCAATGAGTCTGTTCATATGCTTGAAATTAAGCATATGTGTTCCCAGAAGCAAGGGCATAGAGATTAAATTAGTGATCTCCTTTACGGTATTTTGTTTCAAAAGCTCTTTGCTTAGTGATAGAGCCAAAAGCTTACATTTCCCATTGGCTTATTGGAAAGGTTTTCCACTCCGTTTTACTTTTGCTCTTTATTTTGAGTGCAATGGATGCATTCAAGCTCAC
The DNA here is from genome assembly GCF_052426305.1 of Pelodiscus sinensis. Taxonomy (NCBI): domain Eukaryota; kingdom Metazoa; phylum Chordata; order Testudines; family Trionychidae; genus Pelodiscus; species Pelodiscus sinensis. Next base: position 97,981,336 of record NC_143055.1, read on the forward strand.
AAAAATAAACACATCTATGTACGGAGCTGTGCAAAGTTTCCTTTCCACCAGCAAATCGTCACACTTTAACAGATTTGCAAAAAAGCGAAAACATTTTTGGCCCTCACTTTAAGGAGAACCATACAGAAGCACACTAAGATAGAAATTCTCATGTAATTTATCTCCCTAGCATTCCTCAGCCAACATAGAGTATGCTAGAATGACAATGATCTGTATAATTCCTATACAAGAGCCATGAGAGGCTGGAGACCTACCACTTCTAAGAGTAAAGAGAGATTTACAGTGGACTTGTTCTGTGTAGCATCATAGACTCTCTTGTATTTGTCTATAAGGAGGAAGTTCACCACCTTCATGTGAGGGCATGTGTCAGTCACTGGAAGTAGCACATATTGAATCAAGCTTGCAAATATACAAGGAAACCTCTTTTCCTTTGCAAATTCCAGGGAACTGCAAATTGGTCACTTTTCCCGCTCTGTCTTCCAGGCAAATGTCAGATTCAACTCATGAGCTAAGAGGGTCTATTAAGACTTAGTTCACTATAGCTCAAATGAAGAGGTCCAGAACTCCTATCCAAACAGCTGTAGTGCCTATTTTAATTTCAGCTTACAGGCTATAAAGCCTTAGTCCCCACGTTCCCCAAGGAAGTCTTGCATAAGCATTGTTTTCAATTAGTCAAACGGCGAGCACACAAAGCAAGACATCCAGGCTTTAGTTGACCTTGGAACATTCCAAATAAATGACCAGGTCTCCCTCAGATGTATGTATATTTAAGCCCCATTAATGGTAATGAGAATTACATGTGCACACTGAGAGTAGAACATATCCTTAAGTAAGCAAATTTGGATGAGCCAAGAACAATCAAACGTTGTTACATTTTAGAATTTGGCCAAAACAATAGCTATTCAAAAGTGACTTTATCAGTTGACCAAATCTGTCCATCTGTGATGGGATTTTGGAACCCAGAAGAACTTGTCTTTTATTTTCTAAGGTTTTTAACACTTCAGTCTTGATAAGAGTTCCAAAACCTCTTGAGCAAAGAGGAAGCAGCTGTGTGCAGAGAGGAGCCATGGAACCCCATGGGAGGAGTGCAATAAGAAGAAGGGAATGGTGTTTTATTTCTGTGGTGAGAGAGAAGCGATGGGATTGTGAAAACTCCCTGTGCATTGGATTTGACAGGCCCGATGACAGAACCCCTCTATTCACAGCCTGGGCAGTGGAAGTGTGAATCCCTTTAACTTCTGGCCTACAATGCTGAGCTGAACCCATTAAACACAGTTCCCATCCCCTGACACAAAGCCATCAGCTGGTAGTAACTTCCAAAAACTGCTGGCCTAAGTTTGATCACCACTGGTAAAAATCTCCATTAAAATTAAGAGGGATTCCATGGCTCATGCTCTAGCCTGCTCTGAGCATCCCGCCCGCACCCTCAGTATTCCATGAGTAATTCTCTGAGCTACCCACTGCCCAACACTGCCATTCCTGCAAAAATTATCAGGAACAGTGTTGCAGGATGTTTGAAATTTGTACACTTGTCTGTATCAATGAGATGATACTTGTACAGTCGTAAGAATTTGTTTTATGTAGAGTTTGGGAATTGCATGGCTTGTTTGGATTATTTTGTTTGATTACAGAGGGAAAATAGTAAAAATGATGGAAGTTTACTACACAAATATAAATCAAGCAAGCAAGCAAACAATATTCAATTGGGAGACATGTTTGGATATATACTTTCTATACCCCTTATACATTAGTAGGGTTGCCAAGTGTCTGGTTTTGAACTGGACAGTCTAGTATTTGAGCTTCCTGTTTGGGAAACAAATTGAGAAAATATAAATGTCCAGTATTTTCTAAATAAGATGTAATGTCAAGTGTGTCTAGTATTTTTGTTGAAACCATCAGGCAACCCTATACATTAGTACCATCCAGATGTGAAAGCCATTAGGAATTAAAGACCCACAATAAAATAAGTAAAATTGGTTTGTGGCTTGAGAAGTAAACCAAGCCTGCAACATGCTTCTTGCCACTGAGCTGGAGCGTGTAAAACAAGAGGTTGTGGTCAAGTTCACCTGGTTTCTCAGAAAGCAAAGGAGTGCACTTCAGTCAAATTGTAGGAAGTATATAGTAAGTGAAAATTGGCAGCTTCAGTTTCCCTGAATTTATAAAGTTATCTGCTTTTAAACATGATGCAGAAACATTGATTAGAGCCAACAATTTTAATACCCTGTCAGTTGTAAGGAGGAAATCTGCAAGACCCGTCCATACAAAATGTACCCTAAACACTGAGGCAGGAGGCAACTAGCAATGCCTGTAACATTCTTTCACTCTGGTCCCTCCTTTCAATAGCAAACCAGAAATGCTTTCCACAAATGGTTTTTTAAAAGTTAGGAATTTTAATGAGAATCCCTGGGTTATATGGTTTTAAATGAAGCAGAACTGAGGATCCATAAACTGTGTTGCAACACCTAGAATAAACATGATTTGGTTTCTTTATCCAAATATGACTGAGTTGTATGCAATTTACCCTCTCAGACCTTTGTATATTTTCACCACACGATCACCTCTTCTCGGGTAGCTATACATGTAAGTACTTCTGACAAGTCTGTGTCAAAAAACTGCAGATTTTCTGGAAACTTCAATCCTCAATAGTCAAGCTGATTCAAATTCAGGCAGTTATGGTTAGACATCCCAAATGAGACACATAGTGGGGGTTTAGTTATTTTTATTGGCATTAGAGTAGCACCAAGTAAGAATTGGACTCAATTGTACAAAGACTGAGTAAAACACAGTTCCTATCTTAAAGAATTTATTCTGACCATGACTTTCACTTGTGAACTCAGGTCTAACTCCAGTTTGATACTTGACACTTACGTTTGTGGTTTATCCTCAGCAATTAACAGAGGGGTAGCCGTGTTAGTCTGAATCTGAAAAAGCAATGAGGAGTCCTGTGGCACCTTATAAACTAACAGATTTATTGGAGCATAAGCTTTCATAGGCAAAGACCCACTTCATCAGCTGCATGTAGTGGAAATTCCAGAGGCAGGTATAAATAGACAGGCATAAGAAAAGAATACCAATCAAGAGTAAGGCTAGAGATAACGAGGTCAGTTAAGTCAGGGAGGATGAGGCCCACTTCTAGCAGCTGATGTGGAAGTGTGAACACCAAGAGAGGAGAAACTGCTTTTGTAGTTGGCTAGCCATTCATAGTCTTTGTTTAATCCTAAACTGATGGTGTCAAATTTGCAGATGAACTGTAGCTCAGCAGTTTCTCTTTGAAGTCTGTTCTTGAAGTTTTTTTGTTGCAGGATGGCTACCTTTAAATTTGCTACTGTGTGTCTAGGGAGATTGCAGTGTTCTCCTACATGTTTTTGTATATTACCATTCCTGATATCTGATTTATGTCCGTTACTGTTATAACTTCTTGGAAAAGGATAATTTTTTATTGTGATCTGTATGTCAATAGCACCTTGAATCCAAAGATCTGTGCACTACCCCACATTTCTAAACGATGTTAATTATATGAGAGGTTACCAAGATGGGTAATTTTCCCTATTCAGCATATCGCTAGACTTGCACACTGGGTTGATTAGTACTTGTTTCCAAGAGCTCTTCTGAGTCCAGGGATAAATTCATCTGCCAGTTAAATGTTGTGCAATGATATAAGTAGATCATTTTAACAACCTTGGATCCAAACCATCACTCCCAGGAGTTTTCTTAACTAAAGCAACATGTCCTACACATGTCCGGAAAATACTGGTCAGAAAGCAAATTTAGTTCTAGAATCATTACAGTTAGAGCTGTTCAAACTATTCGGTGGACAAACTGAGTCTTTTATTTTCTTTCCAAACTGGGATTTTCACATGTAACCCTTCTGCCAGATGGAGCCAGCAGCAGCCAGGGCCAGACTCAATATCTAGTAGTTCCTTTCCATCAATCTAACACGGAACTGGCTCGAACCCCCTCCCACACACACAGTACCCAGGGAAATTCACACGCCATCTCTGGGTATCTAAGAGGCAATACTTCTCCATTCACAAGCACAAAGTCTGAGTGAAGAAAAGAAACATTTAGTACAAGGAGGGAAGTAAAGCTGGCATTAATTTTGGAAAACATTGCAAACAGGGTTCATAAAACAAAAAATGTGTAAGAGTCCCATGCTAAGTAGGTTGGGCAGTGTCTTTTTCCCCCTCGGGTTCTTAAGTCCAGCAATCTCAAAGTCCCCTTCTCATGCCCAACTCTTCTCTGCACCTCACTCACAGTTGCTGCCCTTGGTCAGTGCAAACTCAGATTCGGAGGTGTAGTTGCAGACATTATTTCTTCCTCCTTCCTCCCCTCCTGCACCCAGAGCAGGAGGTCAAGAGGCATCTTACTTGCTGTCTCCTGGCTGCTCACCATCCATCTGCTCATTGTCCTCCACTGCCACACTGCTCATCAGACCCCTCCACCACTGGCCTGCAGGCCATCAGTCACCATCTACCTCTTAGCTGTGACCTCTGCACATCAGTTTTAGTAATTTTGCAGGCTAAACAGAAATACTGTCAAGTGATTTCAGCACTACTGGAGCAATTTTAAAAAATAAAAAAGGCTCCTAATCGAGCCTCTTTAGCTCTACCCTTTGAATATTAGGGAAGAAACAAGTTGAACCAGTCTTACAGCCGGACACCTGCTAATCAAGAGTCGTACTATCCTCTCTCTCACACAAGACTGATAGCCATCCAATGATCTTTAAACTAACAGCATCTCCCTGCTTTGGGAAAGTTAAGCACAGTCTGTCTTTTCAGTATTCCCAAAATAATTGCAGGCATTGGTGACCATATTTAACAATTCCTGCATTTAGCACTAACATTTGTGACTAAATCAGTTACAGTGAACAAAACGTCTGTCCAAGCGCTGAATATTTAGCAAATCTAACCAAACTATACTTACATAATCACACGCAGAGCCTCTTCCTGGCTAGCTGTCAGGGAAGCACTCCATTCAGATCCTGCTTCCATACAAATACAAGGTGCCCCCAATATAAGTCCAAGATATGGTCAAAAAATGTGGACGTATAGCAAAAGGACATAAAGCAGGGAAATTTTTTCCAATGGCTGATTTCCATTTGTTCAAATTAGTTTTTGTTTGTTTGGGTTTTTTTTGTTTGTGACAGAAGAGCAGGGTATGGGAGGATTTAAAACGGAATAGTTCCCACAAGCTCCAAAGAGTCTAATGCAGGGCAACATATAGTGGGGCATTCTGTATACTTCCTACAGAACACTGAATGGCTTAGTAGGAAATATCAGAGGGGTAGCCGTGTTAGTGTGAATCTGCAAAAGTGGTGAGGAGTCCTGTGGCACCTTATAAACTAACCGAAGCATTGGAGCATAAGCTTTTGTGGGCAAAGACCCACTTCGTCAGATGCATGTAGTGGAAATTTCCAGAGGCAGGTAACTACATGTATCTGGCGAAGTGGATCTTTGCCCACGAAAGCTCGTGCTCCAACACTTCGGTTAGTCTATAAGGTGCCACAGGACTCCTCACCGCTTTAGTAGGAAGCGCTCTGCAGTTTACTTCATGAGACTTGGAAGCCATTGTCCCATGAATCCGTTTTCAAACCAAAGCATGCATACTCACACATGAACAAATTAGTTGCACAATGAGCTTTCTTTCAACATTGGTGTGAACAAAGCCTAAATTTATCTCAATGTTTGTGAAATGGCAAGTTCCCTCCATATAAATCCATTCACCTTGTTTGCATGATCGTAAACCCTCTTACAAATATTTGCCCTGTTCTAATTGCATTTCCCCTCTTTTTCTATGAACAGTGAATAGCTATGTTAACTTCCTCTTTCTTGCATCATTACAGCTTTGGTCATTTGCTTTTATTGACTATGCCCTGTGGTGTTTTTATTGTTCAGTATTATTTACAGCAGCATAGGTTTACGTGGCAATTCATAACCATAGGAAGGCAAGATTTGTTATTGGCTGTTAGCAAGTCAATGTTACAGGTAAATACTTTGAATAAGTCAAAATATTTTTCCAAATATTCAAAAATTACATTTTAAAAAAAGTATTGTTGAATTAGGTAATAGACTGTTATATTTTATGTTGTAATAAGAAGAAGAATCATATAGTATGATTATTTAGATTGTAAGATCTTTGGGGCACAGAGCACCTTCTATTCCATATTCATACAGTCCCTAACAAGACTGGAATGCTCATCCATGCCTTGGACATTTTAGTGCTGTTGCAATATAATTAATAAATCTAGAACATTGTACAGCTCCACTAAACTAATAGGTTCTAAGTTTAGTTAGAAATCATTTTTCTGAATCGACTAGTGAGTGTTTTATTTTCCTGTTTCTGAATGGCCAGGTGGTATTAGGAAGCTCAGAACAGTTCAGAGAAGCAGGATATTGTGTGGGGTAAAGAATGACCTTGAAAAAGTTAACCAAGTTTCTGAGGACAAGCCTGCTGATTATGTTCCTGACTGGTTTCCTTTCATCACCTACATGCAAGAGTGATTTCCAAATGCAGCTGGACAATGATCACAAACCTGGTTTCCTCTCTGTTAGCAACATAAATTAAAAATATCTCTTACCAGGATTTGAAAAAACACAGGGAAAACAATGATGACACTATTATTTTGAGGAACTATAAAAATTTAAGACTGACTCTCTTCTGTATACCCTGTTTCTATATTTATTCCTTGTGTTTATATTTTGAGCTTAGTGTTGCACTTCTTGCATACACTAGAATTCCATCTACTTCCGTAGGAGTTTGGAAGAAACAAGAAATGTCTACTCAGGCTCAGATTCCTGATTTATGCATTATATGTTTCTTCATATCTGAATCAAAGCCTGACTGTATTTCATGATTCCATCATTAGGCTGTCGGTTAATATTTACACTGGAAGCCAAAATATTTAATCAAAATATAGTTTATAAAGAAAAGGTTACTCTGGAAATTTTGGTCTTAGTTATATAACTATTCCTCAATTCCATGCTGTTTTCAGGATCACATAACAAACCTGAGGTTTGAATCTGTGCCGAGCACTATCCCTTTTGTGCATATAAGCAAGTAGCTCAAAATTAGCCATGGTGTTTTCCTTCCTATAAATTTTGCCAATCTCAGCAAGGCATGTTTATTACAACTTTTACAAATTATATGCTAACATAAACCCAGGCTAAATTCTTGTCTGCAATGAATTCCTATGCTTTTCACATTAAACTTTCTAAAAATATATCTAATAAAAATGTACATGATTTTAAATAGACTCAATTCAAGGGTAATTTAGGTAGACATGCCTTCCAGAGACTGCCTATAAGAATGTGATCACTAAATGGGTTCCGTGTCTGGTTAGCCTTTAGTCTGCTAACAGCAGCTGAGACAGCCTTTGAGGATATTGTTAGAGTTTGAGACTAGGAATCTGTTATTAGATTCAGTATTATTGCTTCCACTGGATTTGACCATGAGACTAAAATGCTTAGGAGTAAGTCCTTGATCCACACATTTCAATGGAATTATACCAAGAGTGAATCTGGACTGTTTTCTATATGGTGCTCCATTTTCCCCATGTGAAATGGATATATCATTTGCTTACCTCCTAGAAAGATTGATGTGAAGATTACTCTAATTAGTAAATTTCTTTGGTCTTTCTTTGGGCAAGGTGCTCCCCCAAAAAGAAAGTCCAAAATAAAAATAATCATATGAAAAAAAACCTCAGGGTAGTTGTCTGTTGTTGGTTCTTTAAAGGCTTAGATACAACCTTGGAATCCAGGAGTTTCCATTATAATCAATGGAAGTTTTGCTATTTTACATCAATGGAAAACAAAATAGGATGCACATTTCTTGAAATGTGGTCTGATCTGAAGCATTCAGTGAAAAAAACACCTCTTGGCTTCAGTAAGCTTTTGATCAGGTCCGTAATGCCTTGATTGTATTTTTCTTCTCCGGGCTATAATTATTAAAAACCCTACACGAATACTTTTTCTATTTCCCAAATGTGTTATATATTTCTAATACAGCCACAAACCTCCCATTTGGGGGGATTTTATAAATAATATAGACAGTGATATATTGTTGGTCAATAATATTAATACTGAATCATTCAAAGTGATCATTTATGTAGGTTAGATTGAACAAACTTCTAATGTAGACTCTTCGTTACACAGTAAGATTGTTAAATGGTTTGGCCAAGGGATATGAATAAATTAAGCCTGTGGGCAGAGGTTTCCAGCCTAAGTAAACAGATTTATTAGTCAATAAACTATATCAACTTTTCAACAGTACCCAAATGAACAACATACAAAACAACATATTGTTAACAACCTTCTGGTCACACCTCTCAACCCAGTGGTAGTAAATTAGAGACATGGCAAAAACTGTGGGATTAAAACAAGAATCCATAAAAAAGAGGAATTACTTTAATTATTGGTGTCTTGTACAAACCTTGTATTTATCCCCATTATAAACACAAAATCCCAAGAGCAAATCTTCATGTAGAAATTTCTCTTCAATAACAGACCTAAAAAACATACAGAAAGAAATTCATTTAGATACTTCAATTTATCCTATTCCAAATAAGAAAGCAAAAAAAAATGCATAGTGTAAGTAAAGGGCAGCAAATCAATAAAATGCACCTGCCATTCAACACTCAAGAAATTGAAATAGCATTGTTCACAACTTCCTTTGCTCTTCAGACCAACTTCCAATGAAGTCATTGGGTGTCTTTCCATTTCTCAGTGGGGGATGGATTGGACTCTTAAGCAGGAATGTCTTATGATCCATAGAATACTAGGACTGGAAGGGATCTCATGGCAGGACCAAGTACTGACTAGACCATCCTTGATAGACATTTATCTAATCTACTCTTAAATATCTTCAAATATGGAGATTCCACAACCTCCCTGGGCAATTTATTCCAGTGTTTGACCACCCTGACAGTTAGGAACTTTTTCCTAATGTCCAACCTAAACCTCCCTTGCTGCAGTTTAAGCCCATTGCTTCTTGTTCTATCCCCAGAGGCCAAGATGAACAAGTTTTCTCCCTCCTCCTCATGACACCCTTTTAGATACTTGAAAACTGCTAGCATGTCCCCCCTCAATCTTCTCTTTTCTAAACTAAACAAACCCAATTATTTCAGCCTTCCTTCATAGTCATGCTCTCTAGACCTTTAATCATTCTTGTTGCTCTTCTCCGGACCCATGCTATTACTCAAGATGGTTAGGGATTGTCTTTTCAATGAACGTGAGTCCAATGAAGTATACTTAAAGGAACAGATCCTGAACTGTGATCACTGTCACTGTGAAAATGCAGAGGAGCTGCAAAGCAGCCTAATAGCTCAAGCTGGGGGACTTGCCCCATGCCATGTTTTCCCCCTCTGCTGATGTCCCTAGTTCCAGCAATCATTGGCTTGATCGATCAATCTTTGGAGATCATTACTAGTCTGTGGCTTTAGAGTGGCTAGGGGTATTCCAATTGGCCCCAGAACTGGGGGAGATTCTTTACAATTTTCAGCTGTGTCCAAAGATTTGACCCTGAATCTTTTTATATTTAAAAATGTATGTGATCCATAATCCACTACTATTTTTCCCAGAAAACAGTCTTTATAAAGCAGTTATTCAAAAAATGTCATTCTTATTCCTCCACAGAACCGATTGAGGCATGGCCATTGTTTATGTCAATGCTTTTTAAAAAGTTAACTTTGACAAAGGGTTTACATATTTGTCACTCAAAAGCTATCACTAGGCAGATTTCCTAGAATTTCTTTTCTACACTTTCAATCTCGAACCACTGTAAGCACCAGTTGTAAAAAGTTACATATCTTAACAGTTCCTTTTCATGCTCCTCTGTTTTCTTAGGTAGGGCATTTGAGTAATTCGAATATAAAACTAAATAGCTGACATTTACTGAAGGGTGGAGGTTACAGAATCATGTCAACACAGGAGTTCCAGTACTAGTGGAATAAAAACCTTCCAGGCAGTTAATTTTTTATAAAGCTTTATTACTGATTTTAATTGTTAACATCTTTAGTTAGAACACCATTTGGCTATAATTAAGAAAGGTTCATTATCTGGATCTGAACTTCAAGATTTTTTTAAGGATTCATGCTTTCAGTCATCTGTCCAATGGATTATTTTATAATGTATCTGGCTGCATAAATTAAATAGGTTTGCATTATTCATGTCCTGTTGAGATATATGAATAAAATCCAACAGTTTTTTATCCCAAAATATTGGGAATGGAAATTGTGTGTCAAACACTTGAATTCTACATCTTCTCTCTGTAAGGATGCAATGTGTCCTTAATCTAATTTAAAAAATGAACCATGAAATAATTCACTAGAACATTTATGGGCCTGCGTCTGCTGGAACAGAAGTCAGTCTCGGTATAGTTTGAAAATATGGAAAAGAGATCAGTCTATAAAGAGTGTACATGATATTTAATAAACAGCATCTTTATATAACTCTTTTCTATATCCATGGTGTCTGTGTATAGACAAGTTGTATGAGGTACAGGTTCTCTAGTCCAGCATCCTTGGAACCTGACTGAGGTCGAACCAGAGAATTTGCCAGACCACAGGAGATTAATATTGTCTAGCAGCATTATCAACAGTTCCACTGCTTACTGGGCTCTTAGAAGAAATTTAGGTATAAATTAGAGCTAAACAGAACAGAACATTGACAGCCAGGACAGGTGACTATAAACAAAGTTGATGGGACGCTGGGAAACTTGCCCACACCCATGATACGTGGACATCCAGCTACCTAAAATCATGCTGAACCATGGATATTGCCAGATCAGAGAGGTTCAATCCATAGTAGCATTTGTTGGACCATTTTCTGTTAGTGAAAGAGAAGTTCCACAGAGCTCTTCTTGAGGGCTAGGAAAGGGAATCAGAGCTAGGTGTCACAAGCTAAATGCAAGGTAGAACAGGCTCCTAATCATAAAGAACATGTGGCAAGAAGTCATTCAAAACACTGACCTCTCAGCTCTTGTCCTCAACAATGTCAAACCTAGGAACTTAAATTCATTAATTCTGCTAGATACCAAAAATTATGGATTTAATAATTTTATGTCTCATTACACAGTCCACTAACTCATTTGGCCAATGTGTGTAGAGGTGTTAACTGGCCACCTCATTTTGAATTGTTTCCTGCAATATGTGTTTATTCACAGGAGAGTTGTTTTCATTCCATGTTTATCCCATAAGTGCTCTGCCCATGTCTATTTCCATAGACAGAGGATTGATCTGGAGCAGTGTTCTTAAAAATTCTCTTACCCCAGAAATGTTAGTTAACAAATACAATGCTGGAATGATATAATTGAGTGAAGTCAGTGAGTAGTCCATGTGGCCTAGGAGTATTTGGGGTATAGAATACCTTCCAACTGATCTCCAAAGCAAACGCCACTGGTAGAGCTGAATATTATGGCTTTGTTAATGTTTGTCTAAAAGTATTAAACTCCATTAAACAGATTTGCTGCCAATGCAAACTAAAAACTGAAGCTCACAATGGCTTAGGTCTGGAAGAAAATACATCTGCTTAACATCTTGTTTTTTTTCCTGGAATTCTCATTGAGAATTTTTCTGCCACAATGTTCCAAGACCATCCTTTGTTTGCTCACACTTCAATCTTAAACCAGTTGTAAACAAGAGCCCAGCTTTCCTCACATGCACAATCATTAAATTACATATTCCCAGAAAAAAACTACAATATTTCTAAAGCTACATGTCTTTATGGCGTGTGCATGTGCACAATTATATTTATATATGGTTTAGCAGGGGGGGTTTTCACTCTGCCTTTCTGATACAACCCTACTGCCTATCACACAAACACAACAAATCCTTGTTGGCAGGCTCTATGCTCTGCTAATTTTCATATGTGTCTGATTATACATAGTGTAGAAATATATATTATATTTTTTTTTACGTTGTCTTTTTCAGGAAGATTCTCATCACATTAAGGGGGTCTTTATAGGATTTTCCATCTTTAGTTGCTACAAGTTTTGCAACAGCAGCCAACCATTGTTGGCAATTAGTCCTTCATCAGTCTACAGTTACTCTAAATGTTCTACAGATGCAGAATGTTTCATTTAAATTGCACAGCTTATCTAATAGGTCAACTATAGAAGTATGGGACTGCTATGCTAATAACAAAGAAAGAAAAATATATAGTCTCTCTCTATATGTATGTGTGTGTATGTGTATATAGAGAGAGAGAGAGAGAGAGAGAGAGAGAATATAGTCTCTCAAAATAAAGTTTCTTTAATTAGGGCCATATGCTGGTAGTCAATGCACCAGTAGATTGAATTGAATCCCTCATACATGCTAGTCTCTCTTCTTGCTGAACTGCTGAAATATATTATGGGAATCTCATGACTGTGATGCATGATGGGAGATGTAGTTCAGCCCACAGAGGAGAACATGGTCATGAGACACTAGCATGGAATTTATCTTCCTTTAACAAAGGCAAATTTTGGGATGTAAGGAGATTGACAATGCTGCTTGTAAATTAGAAGTCATTTTCCAGTGTTCCATAAGTTCATCCACATTCTGTTTTGCTGGGAACACTAGTTTTTCTTTTATATTAACAAAGCCAGGACATTGTGATGTTTTGTACATGTCTTGTGAATATACTGTATGGCAAGCTTAGTTTAGGATAAATAGGTATCAAAATGGTTCTTTGCACTTTTCATCTGAGAAATAAATACGTGAGGGGAAGATTTGATAGCAGCCTTCAGTCTCCTGAAGGGGGTTCCCAAGAGGATGGAAAAAGGTTGTTGAGTGGTGGCAGATGACAGAACAAGGGGCAATGGTCTCAAGTTACAATGGGGGAGGTCCAGATAGGATATTAGGAACAACTATTTCACAAGGAGAGTGGTAAAGCACTGGAATGGGTTTCCTAGGGAAGTGGTGGCATCTCCATCCTTAGAGGACTTTAAGGCTGGTCTGGACAAAGCCCTTGATGGAATGATTTAGTTGGGGATGGTCTTGCTTTGAGCATAGGATTGGACTAGATGACCTACTGAGGTCTCTTCCAACCCTAGTCTAGGATTTTATGTGTTTAATGTCTTTTTCTACAGGAGGAAATGTTTTGCTCAGATCTCAAGATAATCAAGCTCTCAAAGCACATTCATTTTCAGTACAAGATGTAACACTAGCTTTACAATATTTTGCTATACCCCCATTATGACCAAAGTTTCTGGCAGTAAACGGAAATTACAATTTTCTACTGATTTGATTTAACTATGTGGCAATGTTCATTATTGTCCTCAGAACAAAACAGGGATCATATAATCAGAGCTCTTTGAAATGTTTCACTTGCAGAACAGAATTTCAGAATAGTAGCTTTTTCTGATATTTTGACCACAACCACCAAAATTAGGCAGTGGTTGTTTTGCTTTGCTTTGCTTTTTGTAAGGTGCAAAATCACTATTTTTGCAGGGAGAGGGATTAATAGGAGTTCATGGTACAAATTCTTGGAAAGGGAGATAATTTGTGGTTCAGATATTAAGCTAGCTAACTGGAAGTCCCTATTCTTATCCTTTTTCCACTAAATTTCTGTTGGAGCTGATATGCCATAATTTGTGAATTCTTTTCCAAAGTGTTAAGCACCTAAAGCTCCAAATAAGGTCAATATCAATGAAAACAAAGCCACTTTAAGGTACATAATTTGTGCATGTTTGAAAATGTTGGCCTTAATGTCTAGTATTTTAGATAGCCATGTAGTACAGAAGAGGGAAATATGGATTATGCTCTCTATAAAGCATTTAATCCTTTTTACTTATTTCTTCCAATTGTGGGTCAGAAAACTGGATTTCCCAGCTGAACCTTTTCTTCCTCATATTTCAGGAGAAAAGGCAGATGCCTGCATTTTGGGAGAATACCTCTGAAAACATTACTATTTGCCAGATGTGACAAAAAAACCTTTTTTGGTCATTTAATTCCCACTTTTAGCTTCCATTTTCAAACAGCCAACATTTAGGAAAGTTTAGATAAAAGGTAGGATTTTCAAAAGCACTCCATATTGGCCTCACTCTGTTTCTATTGCAACCAATAGTAAAATTTCAATTCAGGGCAGGGCAACAGTGGGTGGGCCCTTTTGAAAATTCTACTCAAATTCTAAGAAAATTGTTTTGAGGAGGATTATGCATATAACTTGTAAATTGTCCCCCCACATCACATTTTACTGACATGAGGGGCCATTCAGGCATGCTCATCTTCTACTCCTATTGGATTATAAAAGATTTGACATTCAACCTAGCAATAAACAAAGAAGGCTCTGCTCTCAATCAGGATTTGGTGGGAGACACAGCCACTTCTTGTCCTGCCTACACTGATTTACTAGCATCCTTAAAAGAAAAAAGAACTTCAGTATCAGCCTCAGTAGGCATCATTGACAGATACCTTTTTAGAAGTGTCAAACCAGCCGTAAAGCCTTTACATGTGTAAAATGAGATTTGTCCTCATTGGTTAACCAAAGAGCTTACAATCCACATGACAGAGTCTGCATTGGTTAACCAAAGAGTTAATCATCCACATGTGTGCAAATACATACCTGCTTCATGTACATCCAACTGTAAGTACAAGTGGAAAACATGCACATCTCTCTGAGGTGTGTATTCAGGCTCCTAATTGGGGGGCATATATAAGGGTTTTCATATGCAAAACAGAAAGGCACCTGTGTGCCCATTTTCTGATAGGAAATTAAGCCCACCATATTTAAGAACAATATTTTCACTTGATCATGCATAAGTTTTTTTTGCCCCTGTCCAGACTGCATTGTGAATGGAGCCCAGGCTTACTGTTTACAGCTGCTTATCTTGCTTCTGGAAAGGATATCCTTGGTCAAGAGGAGCATCCTTCCCATGTAAGGTTTCTTACTGCTTACATAAGAGAACGTTAATGGAACTTACTATGTATTTCAGTTTGAAGATAAATTGAGATATTTCAAGAACATTCATGAGCCCAGGTTGAAAGGACTTACATTTCCAAATGGAAGTGTCAATATGTGCCTTTAAGCCACAACTTTTGGTTGGACCACTGCAGCGGGAACTGCATGGCACTGTCTGATGCAGGCACAGTTCCACCAGTAGTAAAAAGGAATAGGACTAATGACTCATTGCTTGAAAGTGAGCATTTTGTTCTCTTTGTGACAGGATCATAGGGTCACTGCCCTCCCCCTCCCCCCATACCCTCTACTTGCCTATGGGAGTTGTACCTCTGTGATGAGCAATAATCTAAGGAAGTACTGAGCACACAGAAATTGAGGTAGTGGCCAATCCCTTCACAGCCCCACTACTTGTATATCAGTTTGGGATGAGGGCAATCTGGTTTTGGCATTGTACTTTTGGACAAGTCAGATAGCAAGAACTCTCATGAGATTATGACTGGATATGAATGGATTCACTCAGCAATAGAATCTTAATTCTAATCCACTACTTCCTTATTCCTCATTTTCAGGCTGTGATTGCAAACAACCACCAGCTAGTATGATGGATAACCCAGTAATGTTCATATTTTGAGTTTAAAATATTATAGTACATAAAATACCACACCAGTTTTTACCTTACTGTGTATCTAGCATTTGAAGCAAGCATGATAGTAGTTTCTTCAAACAGTGTCCATTGTTAAATTCTGCAGTGACATAAAGAGTAAATCAGGTAAAATAAAAACACATCTCCCAATTTAAAATATAATTTAGTATCAAGACATGATTAAAATAATCTTTGGGACCACCAAAAATGTAAAAAGGAAACAGCTACCTTTGGAAACTATTGCAACTTCCCCACATAGGGATTGATCTCTAGAACATACAAAATATTACAAGGTGTATGTTAACTACCTAAACAAAATTCTCAGTTGTAATCTGTCACTCAGGTAAGAGCCTGGATTAGAAAACAAGAGGTTTTGTAGTATGGAGGGGGGGTGGATTATCCCATTCTAGGAGTATTCAAGGAAATGCAAAAATCAGTAAAGAATAGAAAGAAAAATATATGGCAAGGTCCTCAGTGTTTGGAAACTGGCATAGTTCCATTGGATTTACATGTAGTGAATGTTTCTGACATCTTCATATCAGACCTATTATCTGAGAAAAAGACCTGAGGATGAAGGTTCTGCAATTATTGAGAGGAAGGAATTTTATTACTGAGATGAAGGATGTCAGGACATTTAACAGCAAGTGATCCTTCAGGAGAGAACATGATGAACAGAAACCATGTAAATACTCATAGCCTGTATTATGGTATACATGCTGCTTGGACCACCAGCTACAGAAAAAAGACTTTGTGCTTCACAAGGGGCACATACAGCTCCTTCCTATACCATCCCCACATACTGAATTTTGCACATGAGACATACAAAACACACTTGTGCCTCATCTTCAGTGGATATATCCCCCCACGGCTTCAGGTTTTGCAGCCTTATCAGAACTAGATAAACATGGAAGTTATTCAGTGGATGAGGATCGGAGTATCTAAATGTGGTCATGATCAGGTAGTTAAGTAACCATTTGCTCACACATGCAGTTGTATATGCCTAGCTCTGACAATATGTAATCTGTGCAAAAGCACAATTTGTCTTTTTTGTTTTTCCCATCTGTGCCTCAGTACTTCAGGTACACAAGAACAACATTTTGAATTCAGCTAGTTGAGAAAAGTGTGATTTGTAAAAACATGCTCTTCCCTTACTACAAATACAAGCAATTTACCATGTAGTTAAGAGCAGGTTAGTCTACTTTAGCTTCTATTCAAATACCAAAAGTCCTCTCTCTAGTTTACAGGCAGTGTGATGCAGTTATGGTCTCATCACCTAATGTAGAACATCTGGGAGAACTGCCACTTGTCAAGCCAATCAGTACCCTGCTGACAGACAGAGTATGCATTATAATGAAATCCCATTCCACAGCTGTTCACAGAATTAATTTCCCCGCAGAATTTTCTAATTAGTTGGCTCTTTCCAGGCCATTCCTCACAGAGGAAACAGAAAGGAAGCAAAAGGCTAACACCTGCTCCTAAAGCTGTGGCTAGGGGAAAAACATTTGAGGGATGACATATACAGTAAGTACTTAGACACTAGAAACTCTCCCATCTACCCAGCTGCAGGGATGAAGTAACTCTGTTTGGAAGCTTAATGGAGATTCTTTTAGAGAATTTCCAGTGGTTGAAATTCCAGACAGTGAACCACATTACTGAGAGGAAAATAAAGGATTTGTTCAAGAGTTTTAAAAACAGTGTCCTAACAAACAAAGCATGACCTGCACGGAAAGGAAGAAAGATGGATGAATCAAGACCATTAGAATGATTTTATATGCAGCTTGAGTAATTACCGGCAGATTACTTTTGATATTCAAATTGATTTGAAATGAAGTAACCCAAAGCCACACTTTTGTAATGTAGTGTATGATACTTCCGTAACAGTGACTATAACTGCCTAATGCATTCCTAGATAAAATGAATCATAGCAGGAAGAAGGTATTTGTTATTTACAAATATGCACCTGTGGACTGTACAATAATATTACATTTTTTCTAAATTATTCATTATCAGTGAAAACAAAAAACTGTGGCATAATTCAGAGGGTTGCCTTGAAAAACATCCACTGTATAACATCTTACAATTCAAAGTATATTGGAAGCAAACCATTACAGCATTTGCAAAGATAAACTGTTGTTGCAGAGTGAATATATAAGCTAAGATTAGATGAAATTTTTACTTGGTCTTAAAAATCTATACTTGATCATTTGCACCACGTTTCCATATACAGTAAACTTCCTATAATCTGGCACTTTTAGGACCCAGGGGGTGCCGGATTATCAGATATGCCAGACTATCGGAAGGGGGAGCTATGAGGGGTCTGGGGTGGGGTGGGGGGGATGCCACCCCAAACCCCTCATAGCCCCCTCCTTCCGATAGTCCAGCTCTGCTCCAGGTGTCCCCGATTCAGCCGCTGCTGGTCAGTTTCAGCAGCGGCTGAATCCGGGACGGCTGGGGCAGAGCAGCTGGGGTGCTGCTGGGTTGGTCCGGTAGCGCCGCCCTTCGGTGCTGTGAGACCAACCTGGCAGCACCCCAGCTGCTCTTGGGGATGCCTGGGACAGAGCAGCTGGGGTGCTGTCAGGTTGGTCCCGTAGCGCCGCTCCTCAGCGCTGCGGGGCCAACCCGACAGCACCCCAGCTGCTCTTCCCCAGGCGTCTCAAAGTCCGCTGCTGCTGAAACTGATCAGCGGCTGACTCCAGGAAAGGGCAGCACTATGGGACCAACCAGGCAGCACCCCAGCTTCTCTGCCCCTAGCTTCCCTGATTCAGCTGCTGGTCAGTTCCAGCAGCGGCTGAATCGGGGAAGCTGGGCACAGAGAAGCTCCAATCATCCAGCAGCCAGAGCACTTCCAGGTTCCTGATGGGACCATCAGGAGTGCCGGAGCATTGGATGCCGGACCAATGGAGTTTTACTATAATAAGGAATGCCTTATAAAGGGCATTCCAATAAGATTATTTGTATTAGTTTGACTAAATTTGCTTTTTTGACCCAATGCTATTTTTTAGTTAGGCCCTTATCCTAGAAGAAATTTAATGCATTAGTTTCTATCTAAAGACCTCCTCTTTTTAAACCTACACAGTCACGTAAGGTTTTACTCTGATAAAAGTTTACACGGCTTTGTGAAAAATGATTCCTTAATGTTGCTTTCAGGTTACTGAGTTCAAAAAAAACCTAACATTACCCATGACAAAATATAACTAAGATTTCAGTGCATAAAAAGTTAACTGTATGGTTAGCTATGTTTCATTTCACTTACTTCTCACATTGTAGGTTTTTTTCCCCTTTATTTTGCACAAGTTTAGGGGTTTTTTTTTATTTGGATCAGTGGATTTTCCTGGTGGAAACAATGTGTTATTAATTTTAAAATAAATATTTAATGTACTATGTTCATGTTTTCTGAGTTTTGAAAATGTTCTGTAAAATGGATAGTTTAGTTTTGGATAAGTACACACAGTGAGGGGCAAAACTGAAGGTTCTGCTGCAACATTTGAAAAACAAAATGAAGATAAAAGAAAAGGCTGCTAGCAGTCCTTAAAGATGCCTTGGCAATGTTCCCTGGTATTGCAAATAGCTGTTTGTGGTAATATGGGGGATGAGTGAAGGGCAGAGGCTAACATACAAGCTTACTTAGCTTACCATCCTCCTCTTACATTGTGGTAATAAACAGGCTTTTATGGCATGTCCCTACTTATTTGAATAGGGGCTGTTTCAATTACCTATGGGGAGAGTGTTTTAAGACCTCTCTTCCCCAAAAAATATAATTGGTGTCTAACTGTGACTGAAATGTAGTGAGAGTTACAGGACTCAGCTGCACCTGTTTGTTTTTCTACAGACACACAGCACAAGAGAAAGGAATAAACATCTCTCTTCTCAATATGGAGCTGAAATTCCTCCATGAAGGTATTTTGTCTCTGTAATATTATTCTGTGATGTAGAAGCATCTCTTTTGCATTAGAATCTATGGGCCAACCCATTTTCTGTACCTTCCTCTACATGGGCTTTATTTCATTCCAAAAACATTCCCTAATTGTTTAAGTAATAGATATTACTTAGATGGCTTGGTCATGAAAATGCCTATTATCCTTGGTTATGGGCAGAGCTGGAGCACTGGCCTATTATTAAGATTGTCTAGCACTTCTGACTATAATATCTGTCTTTGGTTGCTTATGGTTTTGTCAGAATTTAACAGTTTCGGCTACATTTTTCTATACCAGGTGTTTGCCTCAACATGTGTCAGGGTGAGCCTTTTGCTTTCCCTGTAAAAATATACCCAAGTTATAAATCCTTGAAAAGATTGCAGTTCAGATATACTCGGGGTCTTCAATTTTAGCAGCTGCACTCAGTATTACAGTGGGCAGGTGTCCGGTTTTCCACTGAACACTGGCTGAAAAGGGGCCTTTCTCAGACCTCCCCAGTCTGGTGAAAATGAACAATTGAGTAAGTGTTGGGGACAGAGAGTGACAGAGGGAGGGGGAGACAGAGTAAGCAGAGTGGGGCCTTGGAGAAGGGCCACTGTTGTTCAGTGAGAAAGTTGGCAGCAGCACATGACCTGCACCAACCTCACATAATGACTGATTATATTCCCAGCAGCCAGGGGATAAAGGGCTGAAGCCAGACTTACCCTGTAATGACTGTGCTAGGCCAAAATGGAACTTGGCATTGGAACTGAGAGCCAGGAGTCTGTTTCTTCCCTGCCGTTCAGAACTTCCCTGTTGACACCCTGGCGGCATGGAGGAGGAATGCAGAAGGGATGAGCAATAAATCAGGGTGGAGGGTGAAGAAAACAAGGACTGGCACTAGGTGAGCATTTAGACTGGCACTGCTAACCTGGGTTGGAAGTTGAGCACTAGCAGGGGAGGCAGAGAGGACGGGACTGGTTGGGCAGAGACTGATTAGATGCTGGAGAGTGAACACTTGAGACTGGATGAGAAGCTCAGAGACGTGGCGGGATACTTGGATTAGCTGGACAAGGAGACAGGAACAAGCAGCCAGAAGGGAGTGTCACACTAGAAACTGTGGAAGACAACAGATTTGAGAAGGAGCCAGGTGAGGGAGATTTGGAGTCTAGGAGCTGGGGAAGAGAAGGAATGAGACAACTTGCACGAGGATCTGGAAGAGAGGCACTGAGACAGGCTGGGCAAGTAGATGGACTGAGTACTGACAGGGAGATTGGGGGTTAGGCATTAAGCCTAAAGGAGGAGACTGGGACAAAGAACCACAGAGGGAGAAAAGACCGGATAATATAATACATCACTAGCTTAGTTCTAGTTAAGGGCTTTATCCTATTAATAAAAATCAGTCTCAAGACACCCATTGACTTCAATAGCACAATATCAGGTTCTATAGTTATATTCTACACTGTAATCACTATTAAATGTGGGGATTAGTTGTTGTATCTAAATCAATAGAAGCCTGTTATTCACAGATCCTAATAAATCAGTGAGTTTAGAGGTGTAACCAAGCCCTGAATAACTAGGGTATATAAGCTCCTCAGCCCTCAAACTCAGTTTATACTAATTACATTTAAATTACCTACTGATCATTCAAACTTAAGTGCTTGCCAGACAGGACAAAAAAGCAATGAGTGGACAGTGAAGGAGACACGGCTCCTTAATGATATGGGAGGTAGCTGCTGTATCATTTACATTGTGTCATTTTATCATGCTTTGCATAATATTTTATGCAAGCAAAATGAAAAGCCATCTGCATTATCTGGGGAATTTCTGTAGATAAGCTAATTTGACCAAACTAATTGTAAATCATTTACATTTTATCACAGGCTAGAAATGATTTGAAAGTGTTGTCTTGTTTTTTAGAATAGGGATTTGGGGTGTTTTCAGTCTAAGCCTTATGGGTAGACGAAAGGGGAACAGAAAAACTGCTTTTTTTGTCAGGTACAAAACTGTTGTTGAAGACAATGTGAAATAAATTACTGAATAGGTCTATTTTCTACATGTAGTCACTTCTCAAACTCAACAGACAATTTGCTACCTTGCATAACAAACTGGAATCAAATTGCATAGTCAACAGTCCTGTAATACATCAAGAATATTGATAATGGGCCCCATTTTACTAATGTTCCACATATTGAGCAGCATTGTATTCTGCAATTAGTCCAAGTGATTTACCATCGATGAGTATTATCCATCATGTGTAAGTGTTGCAGAATTGAGTCCTCAGAAGGGAGAAATAAACTTACACTTTAAGCTGGTGTTGACAAATATTAACCAGTGATGTAGACTGGGTTGCCAACTTTCTAACAGCAGAAAATGGAACACTCTTCCCCTTCCCCTTTCCCGAGCCTGTGCATATGTTAGAATGTTGCACACAGCATGACCCCCATCCTTGTTCAGTGACCAATGTTCTGCATGACATATCAAATCAATAAATGTTATCTTGTACACACCAATAGTCATGCAAAGGACCGTACACTGTAATACAATCCAAGAGTGAGAGACAATGCATTAGGGAGATGCCCTTAAAAATGCTCTCCTGTAATTTCCAAGTTGTCCCTTTATTTAAAGCACATGAGTGCAAGAGTGATTATCACAGGCAGGGACTATGCCTCTATTTCCTAGAGAATAGGAGTAAGCCAATGTTTAGGATGGCACCTACAGGGAGGGGCAGCATGTAGAGTCCCCTGTCTTTCCCACCACTTACAAGCCAGGGGGATATGCTCCTGCTTTCTGGGGGCCATGCAGAGCTGGGTAGGGGACCTGGAAAGTGAAACAGTTGCACCAGGTGATATGGCAAAAACCCAAGCCCACAATATCTTATAGCCCAGTGGATAAGGCATTTGCCTGGGAGATGTGTTCAGATCTCTACTGTGCATCAGACTTTGTTTGAACCCAGATCTCTACTTCCTAGGTGAATGCTTTTTACCCAATAGTCAGGTGGTTAAAGAGCCACTACCTCATTTCTTGTGATTGTTTTCAAGAAAGGACTAATTTAGTTTAGGAACCGAAGTCCAAAACAAGATCTACAGCTGTGAATCCCAAGTGAAGTAAAGCCTTCCTACCTCTCTTTCCTCTCCTAAGTGTTTTCTCTGACCTAACTTAGGTGCTACCCTGTTGAACTTGCCAGCTTTTGTGAATCCCATTCTTAAGTGCCTACCTTTCCTCATGCATAGTATAGGAAGGCTGTGCACTTAACCAAGGGCTGTGGAATCTAGTAAACTGCAGAGCACCTAAAAGCTAAGCATTGAAATCTTAAGTATAAGTCCCCTTTGTCGATCCAGCTGCTTATCACTTTAAGCACTGGGATGGTCCTTCATTAGGCCAGCCCCTAGCTACTTTCCAGAAGGAAAAGGGGGAGAAGCAAAACTTCACTAATATCCAAATCACTAATGGCCCATTTCTCCTTCTGCAGAAGAAACATGGCAGTGGTTCCTACCAGGCTACTGCATTTAAGCTAGAATTTGCATGGCAGAGGCAATTTAATACTTGTATAATCAAAGTGTCTACCCAACTTTCACATCAATGGTTTGAGGCTGTGGCTACTACTGCAGAGCTATGTCTACACTGGTGTGATTTTGCGCAAAAACTCTTTAGCGCAAGAGTTCTTGCGCAAGAAATTCATGTTGCCTGTCTACAAGGGCCTCTTACGCAAGAACAGTTGTGGAAAAGGGCTTATTCCTGAGTGGGAGCATCATAGTTCTTGTGCAAGAAGCCCTGATTTTATACAGTAGACCGTCAGTTTACTTGCGCAAGAACACACAGCCAGTGTAGACAGGCAGCAAGTTTTTGCGCAAGAGTGGCCGCTTTGGCGCAAGATCGCACCAGTGTAGAGACAGCCCCTGGTGTTTGGGATGAGTTCTGTTCTCCCTTGCTTCTGGCTCCTGCACTATACCCCTGTTATAAGCTGTCTGCCTAAAGATACTGAGGCCCTGGAGCAATCAATAGGCAGACTGCAGTCCATATCTGGACTTCCAGACCCTTTTGAATGGACTCCGAGGGGTTTCTCTTTATTTATTTTTTATCTTTGCTATTCTTAAAAAGTTACTTTCTCTGGAGTTTGAACCCAGACCAAAAAATGTGGATCTCGACAAAAAATAATTAACTATCCCTGGCTTACGATATGTCACTACTTTTTCTCCTCTTATCTGTGACAACAGATCACTTATGTGACCCCCTCAGGGGGATGGATTGACTACCAGTTTCTCACACAGCCCCTCACTGCAGCTCTAGTCCTGAAGGTAACTGATCCCTGCATGGCAGATTTTTCTACTGTAGAAAAAGTAGGTGACTCTCATGAGTGTATAACAGATTTGTTTATAAGTTTCTGCTACACTAAATAAGGCACTTTTATTGACATTTCGTTTTTTCACTCTTGCTATTAAACCTCATATTTCACACTCATACACAGAAGACCAGGTTTGGTTTCCATGAATGGGCCACAGTATGTTTTCTTATGTTATTCAATCGCATATAGGCGCCCATCCAAACCAAGCACTAAAATAAAACATGGCTTCTTTCCCTGGGAAGGTTTCACGGCCCTACTGTCCAACTTTCTTCCCTACCACAAACACACAACACAATTGTGCAATCGCCTAGGAAGGAAGGGTGAGATCAGAGCTGTGACTGTGGACATCCTGACATGGGGATCTGGCAGCTATTCAAAACAAACACAATTAGAGAATTTACCCTTGCATGAAGTATTTGCTTTCTTTATAGTCACTGGTCTTAACCTCTAGGAATTCTTGTGATTCAGATGCAGTGTTCCTTGAGGACGACAAGACTTCTCAAGCTTCTGCCTCTTGCATTACCCAACACAGGGAAAGGGGGGGAGGAAATCTCTGTATCACTCCACTAGGTAACATTGCTTCTATCTAATGAAACTGTCATTTTTATAAAAAGTTGTCAGAATTTGGGGGTCAGAAATCACTGCCAGGATTCAGACAAAGATCTCGCCACATTTTATTTGAAAAGGGGCTATGATGATAGTTTGGAGAAGAAAAGATTGAAGTCATCCTCAGCAGCAACAAAACTTTAAATTTCACAATATTATGCAAAAATAGGGAACTTGCCAGGTACCCCTACCAAGCCTATCCATCTTTTCAGGCAGCTGTGATGTCCTAGAATGATGGCAGGGCTTTGAGAGACCTCAGACTTTTAGGATATACCCCTATATTTTAGGAGATAATAAAAGAGTTTGGCCTAGTGAAACGGATTTTCCATAAATACATGGGGTAGATAATAGGGGTGGGGGGAGAGCTATTTAAATTAAATGAAAATGTTGGCACAAGAACAATGGCTATAAACTGGCCATGGATAAATTTGGGATTTAAATTAGAAAGAGGTTTCAAACCATCAGAGGACTGAGGTTCTGGAACAGCCTTCCTATAGGAATGGGAAGGAGGCAAACAAATGAACTAGTATTTAGATGGAGTTAGATAAGTATATGTACAGGACTATATGATGGAGCAGTCTGTGGTAGCAGGGGACAGGACTCAGTGAACCAGGTGGTCCCTTTTAGACCTTCTATTCCTATGTCGGGAATATACACATGAGGTTCTGGAACAGTAAAAGATAATGCTACAATTTAGTGAAGCTCTGGGAAGTCACAGAGTCCATGACTTCGAGTGACCTCCATGGCTTCCCTCTGCAACAGCTGGAAGCTGTAGGGTCCTTCACTGCCCATGGGGCAGGAGCTGTGGGGTACCCCCATTACCTCTGGTGGTCCTGGAGCTCCAAGCCACTGCAGGCAGTGGGATTACCCAGCAGCTCCTGACCATGTACGGGGGGGGAGGGAACCCTGCAGTTCCTAGCCACAGTGGGGCCCGACTGATCCCCACTTTGTCACAGCTTTTTAGTAACAATCATGGACAGGGCACAGCTTCCATGAATTTATCTTGCCCAAGACTTACCTGTGACATGTACTAAAAAAGCTGACTTCATCTACCCACATATAAACAAGACAGCTGTCACAAGAGGACAAGGGTTAGAAAAGCAAATTTGTACCTTTGATTGCAGCTACTTCTGAAGTCCCTAAGAAGAGACGTTATTCTCAGCTTAATCTTAATGAACACAAAGGGAATCAGTCCATGCTACCACAGGACTAATGGTAAAGGATGTCAGAGGGTTGGTGTTTTATGCAGGCTGTACAAAACACACCTGAAGTCTTACCAAGTAACGTAGAATGAAACAAAATAATAAACAAAGTGAAAGGGTAAGGACAACTAGCCAATTCTTCCAAAATGTCAAGCTACCTCAAGTACCACTCAGAAAGGTGGGGCAAGTCTGTCAAATACCTAAGCTGCTTCTCCAATAAAAACTTTAGACACGAAAGCTACAGCTTTACAGTTTTAGCTAAAAATATGACATTTATGTAGTGTTAGCATGCTTTACAAGGGATCATATGCATTTTCCCCCTTTGTTAGTAAGGCTGTAGAATCTGATGAATACTTTGCTTAGAAAGAACATAGAAGAGTAGCTGGAAGGCAGGTGGAAGAAGGTGTAGAAAATGCAAGAAGTTTGAACCAAGTCTGAACAAGGTGCTCCTACAAATGTGTGGTGCTGTGAAGTCCTGCAAGGAAAAAACTGTTCAGACTAGCTACATGTGGGTATAATAATCCTCTAAAGGTATTGCATCTTTAGCCTGAAGTATAGTAAGTTATTGCTCTGAAAATATTTTGTTAGAAGGTCAGAATCTCTGGTTCTAGTAGTGTAGTGGGGCAACAAAATAGTCTTAAACTACATGTACCCTATCTTAAGTAGTATAATGGCAAAATATAATGCCTAAATTGTTGCTTTTAAATGTTAATGATCAAAGCTAAGCAAAGAAGTTAATACACAAATTATTCAGAAACAAATGAGTTAAGCATCGCATTTTGCTGTGCATATGCCTAAGTGACAGACTCTGCATGGCTGCAGTGTTGCAAGATGGATGTTAAAGCACTGATCTCATTAAGTAATACATAGTGGGTCAAATTTACTCCCCAAGTTACTTTGTTGGTTTCAACAGACCTACACTAGTCAAGCATTTGTCCCAGAGTCAAAAATCGGTAACGAATTATAAATGTTTCCTGGTCTTGGCTTATTATATCTTCATTTCTAAAAACACTACATAAATCTACAGTCCTGTATCCGGCAATAATTGAAAAACATCATGTAAAAGCTCTTTGATGCATTCCAAACGAATAAAGAGAAGTTTTTAAATCTATCAATGCTTATAAAAGAGAATGTTACTTTCCCCTTCTTATCCAGAACCACACTTAATTGAAAGGATCAGTTTCTAAATCAACTGGTGCTGCCCTGCACATGCATCCCCTTTGCATCTCTTCTGTGCTTTTATTAACATTAGTGACTTATCTAAATATTAGAATGTTTGACTGCCAGGAAGCTTATCAACTGCAGTTTTTATGGGCTGTTTAATGATGGAAACGGGGAGTTGGAGCTCCTTCCCCACCTCCCTCGATATGGAAGTCTTCAAGAAGCCATGGAATGTGCTCTCTGGTATTTTTGGTATCTTTAAAGTGTCAAGAGAGCAGAATTTCTCTTGTCAGTTGTCACAGTGTGACTCACAATTAAAGCCATCTGCTCTACATTCACCTCCCTAAGGGCATCACTCATTTTTCACCAACTTCCTGTTGTTGACAGCACAGTTCCTCCCTATATCACTCTACACCAACACCCATACTCCTCCAGGAGACTGCAACAGGCTTGAACAGATTTCCCCTGAGAAATCCTTTTGCTTGTTTTGCTAGTGATTTTTTTTATTTTTTTACTACAGGCTGTTGAGAAACCTTTTAAACACCAGAGACTAGGATATTCTAAGGCACCAAACGGAATTAAGTGCCCAAACCCTACTGATTTAGTGGGACTTGATTATCTATATCCATCCTCCTCTTTTGAAAATCCTAACCTTAATCTGCATTCCACTAGTAAAGTAAAATACTAATTGTATTCATATTTTTAAACATCTGAAAAAAATGAATACATTATTTTCCTAAATATTATTCAGTCATGTGCAGAGCTTGTCAAATAATGGCAAAAGCAGCTGTGAATATTCTATGGGAGGGCTGGAAAAACCCACAAAACTTGTTTCCAGAATCATTCATATACAATATCACCAGATCGGTCCTACTGTCACTGTTCATGACAATGCAACATTATTGATATAGATATTAAAGGTGTGCATTTCTCAGCTAGTTACCTGAATGCAATTAGCCGCAGCCCATAGAAGTTGCATCTGGAAAAAAACGTGAATTACAACTGCAAGGGTCATTTGCTCAGAGATGCAAGTTTTCCTAATCAAGCCATTTTAAAATCATGAAGGTTTATATATAAGGTTTTTTTCTATCCCTTCTTATGAGCCTTACAATATTCATTTGCTCATCGAGTTGCCCTTCTGCAAAGTTTAGGAGAACAATCAGAAAACAGGAAGGGTTTCACCTCTTTTACAGATATTTTTTGCCAGTGCCATATTCTTTCAAGTAGCCTAAGGATACGGAGTTTAAGATAACCCCAGAGTCCATAGGTCTATACAGTTCATGGGTTCTGATCCTGTCATAATACCATACTGTTTGCATTGTTGTAGCTGTATTGGTCTCATTTCCTGGGCAAGGTAGGTGAGGTAATAGCTTATCACAGCAACTTCTATTGGCAGTCGGTACAAACTTTCAAGCTACAAAGAGCGCTTCACCAGATCCGGGGAAGGAAACAGAGGGTCTGAGCTGAGACAAGTTAAGCAGAAGGGGTAACACTTTCTGGACGTAGTCAGTGGAAGTGAGCAATTGGAGATTAGCTTATTATGCATAAAGGGTTTGAAGTATGCAATTTAGGATAGCAGAAAGTGTTGGTTCTTACAAATTGTTGTAATGGACACCAGTTTTATGTCTCCTGTTAAATCTGAGGGTTTTGTTTGTTTGATTGTCTAGCAGAGTTATGAGTTTAAGTTCCCAGGCTCATCTTTTGAAAGCGTAGATTTCCTTTGAGGATGAACAGTGAAAGATCTGATATGGAGTGATCACTGTATGCAAAGTGTTCACTCTCAGGTGGCATGGTGGGGATTTTTTTTCTGCGAGTTCAAGAATGTAGGGATTTCCTTATTTCAATCACATCATTTTTATTAGTGCATTTGATGCTCTGAATGAATTACCCCATATGTTGTGATGGGCATGTGCAAGGCCTATGAATCTTTGGGGTGTTGTGGGGAGGTATTGAATTATGGGCATTTGCAGGTTTTTCATCTGTCCAGTTCAAAGTGTCACTAGACCTTGCCAAAGCAGATGTAAAACCTGCAGAGCACCACAATTAGTGATCAGTATCCCCATACCAAACCATTCAAGATTTGTGGGCTCTATACATGCTTATCACAAACAAACAACAACAAAAAAGAACTGTGTAGCTGGAAACAGAAGTTGCTTCAGTAGAAAGTATTACCTCTCCTACTTTGTGTCTCATCTATCGTGACTACTCTGCCATGCTTTTGTATCATGAAACAGCGTCACTGGTCACATGTTTTCACACTGCAAAAGATCACAAGCTGGCATTAGATTATGATATTATGGCATTTTGCCTTTAAGTCTTTGGGCTGTGTCTAGACTGAATCCCTTTTTCGTAAAAGGGATGCAAATTAGATATATCGCAATTGCAAATGAAGTGGGGATTTAAATCCCACCCACTTCATTAGCATAAAAATGGCTGCCGCTTTTTTCCGGCTTGGAACTTTGCCAGAAAAAAGCGCCAGTCTAGACGCGGATCTTTCGGAAAATAAAGCCTTTTCCAAAAGATCCCTTATCCCGCTTAAAATGAAATCCCCGCTTCATTTGCAATTTCAATGTCTCTAATTTGCATCCCTTTTACGAAAAAGGGATGCAGTCTAGACACAGCCCAAAGGTTTAAAGGCAAAATGCCATTAAAATGAGGGATAAGGGATCTTTTGGAAAAGGCTTTATTTTCCAAAAGATCTGCGTCTAGACTGGCGCTTTCCGGCAAAGCTCCGAGCCGGAAAAAAGCGGCAGCCATATTTATGCTAATGAAGCGGGGGGGGATTTAAATCCCCCCTTCATTTGCAATTGCGATATGTCTAATTTGCATCCCTTTTACGAAAAAGGGATGCAGTCTAGACACAGCCCTGTAGTTTGAGGCACCATGCTCCAATTTTCAACCTTTGAAAAGTAGGAGCTCCAGCACACATGGACAATTGTACACATAACTATTCAAAGGAGTGTACTCTTTCCCTGCTGGTTTTCCTACACTAAATGATTGCCTCTAACATTTACCCTTCATAGCATCCCTGATTAGTTTTTCCTTCAGGATAAAGTAGGTGGATCTGGAGCAGAGTTAGCAAAAGCATTATTGACAGAAAATGTAGGCCCAACTTTCACCAAAATAGTTGGCAGCACTGGAAACATTTCTAGTCCTGAATTCTCAAGAAGCAGTGTTGCCTTACGTCTAATATCACCCAGATATGGCTAGCATGTTGTAAATATTCTAGTCTATACTTTACAATGGTAATCCTCACCCTGGTCACCTGATAGGCTATCCTTGAAGAAAACTTGAGACCGTAACATGGGTGTTATGTGTGCACAAGTTTTTGTGGTGGTTTCCTGTTCACCTCTGGATGGATTTCAAGTAATTAGCATAAACCTCTAATGTCCTCTGTGGTCTGGATACACTGATAAATACCTTTCACTTGTACGTAATCATGGCAGTGAAAATTATGACTCTTGCAATGAATTTTGTGGGATCTTTCCAGAGCAGGGTAGTTGAGTTTTTCTAGGGAAGGTCTCCCACCTTCAAATCCACTACTCGTCCCCAGCTGAACATAGGTTTAACAGGTCTCATGTCACAATACATCTGTATTAGTAAAGGCATATCACATCACATCAACAAGACACACAGAAGCCTTCAATCCTGCATACTAAATCTTCACAGCCTAGCACCTGAAATTTCTCATTGACCCTAATCTACAGTATGAAATTGAACTTTTCTTCCTTGTGTCAATAGTCTTTTTAGAAGGATGTTATATAATGCCATTGTGATTTGGGAACTAGATTTACATTGTTTGATTTATCACAAATAGAGCTTTGCCAGTGTAAGCAAGAAAATATGTTCCAAAAATAGATAAAAGCATCCTCTATAAAAATAATCTTTCCATAAAGCAACTCCAAACTTGTAGTCATATACATTTATTAAATTCCTAGAGATTCCAAATGTGGGGAAGAGAACTCTTAAAGGTAGACTAGATACCCATTTTTGTTGGGTAGACTAAATCTCAGATGGAGAGAAATGGGAAGGAGAGTGGGTTTCTATTAGTTTTGCCTCAGACTGTTAAAAATGATAATAAGTACTTTATTTGCCAAGTAATACATCTAGGCAAGTTTTATTGAGCTCGCACCAGGCCATCCAGTCAGATACACACTATTTATTTCAACTTTCTTCCAAGACCTCTTTCTGACGTGGAATTGAAAACATCTATGGTGATTTGCAAGCATGGTGGCTTATCTAATGACTACTGCACTACCCTACTGGATGGAACTGCTTGGGCAATTGTGTGCTTTTAATTCAAAGTGGTAGACTTCAGATCTGATATTCTGTTCTCCATGGATGCACAGATCTCCCGCTGATGTCACTGTGGTATCTGCACATGTATAAAAAACAAACTACCTATCAGAGTTAAGATCCATTCTGTGGATCAAAGGAATAATTTTGCTGTTTTTCCACCCTTCAAAATTATACAAATACTTTTCTTAAACCAAGTAAGGGGCATGAAAATATGGATTACAATAGAATTGTGGTTGCAGTCTTAACTGCAAAGTTAACACTACAAGGCTCCAGAATCAGCAACATTTTACTAACCAGTAACTGAATAACAGTTTGAGCCATTTTTATAACTGATTGAGGTCAAATCTGCAATAAATCCATTAGGAAACTCATTATACATATTCAGAGTTAGAACTATACCCCTGGTCCTAATGCTCAAAATTGCCATGCCATTGAGTCCAAGATTAAAGGATGTTTTCTGATCTGTTAACTATAGATGTTCTGTATTCCGCAAAGGACAAGATACCCATCTTCACAAGGTGATTAGCACTTTAAGGAGTGATCAATCCAGCCCTCCCTGTGACACACTTAACTCACTTCCCCATGGGTTATCTACACTGCACTCTTGAAATAAGCTATGCAATTTGTGCTACATAAATTGGGTAGCTTGTTTTGAGGTAATTTCGAAATAAATCACTATTCTGAAACACCCCTTTACCCTTCTGGAACTAGGTTTACAGGAACATCGGAATAGCAAGCCCATTATATTTCAAAATAACGGACACACTCAAAAGACGCAGACTAGCTATTTTGGGATACTTCTGGTATCCCGAAATAGCGCTGCAGTATAGATGTAGCCCACGTGAGCACAGCCAAATAACAGGCAAGTCCTAAGCCTAAAGTATGCCTTCTGAGGTGAGGATGAAAGAGGCCTATAGAAAATCAAACAAGAGAAAAGAAAGGCTCTAGGTAGGAAGATCTGGTAGACCTCAGAAAGGAGAAAGACTAGGAAGTGCCCTAAGTGAATTTAGAAGGGCTGGGGCAGAGTCTGAAAATGGCTGGAAGCTGAGTTCAAAATATAGACTGAAGCATTTCTGAAACCTGAAGATTGGCAGACCCTAATACAACTTGAGACTTGGCGAGGAGCTTCATTTATTTTAAACTTGCATACTCTAGCAAGGATGGATTTTTTGTTCTTTGATAGCTGCAGTGTCAGAGCTATGCAGATAAGTAATTGAACCAACCTAGGAGATCAGGGTGATTCAACCTAAGTAAGGAGAAACTGAGACAGTGACCACACTAAAGACAGAGCAGATAAGTGGCTCTGTGACAACTGACACAGTCTATAGAATTCATATGGCAAACCCTGTAACAGAGGAGAGTATGTCTGCTGGGGTAATATCAGAAGTGGCGATAGGCCTCAGCAGAAAATACAGCAAAAGCCTGGTGGCAGGTTTGTGTTCCCCACATAGCAGTGGGACCACTGGGTTCAAGGAAAAGACACCCAGTGACATCTAGGAAGACATACTGGAAGACAAGAATCTGAAGGGATTAGAGCCTGCCTGAATGTTTCCCCTGCCCTTGAAAAATTGTGAATTTGGGAAGATAAAAGGAAATAAGTTAGAGTACAATCCTTCCTCATGGGTCTAGGAAATATTACCAAAGCTTCCTCAGGCAATTTTATTTCTAGGGTCTGTCCCTGACAGACTTTAATCCTTCTCCTAGCTCTCACTTTGGGGACCCCCTTCAACATTGATCATTCCAGCCTGGCTTTAAAAAGGTCTACAACATTGTTTTGCAGCTCCTCAGAGCTTAGCGAAAGCCTAACTTTGTGCAACTTACATATGCAAATGCAAATGCAAACTACAACTGTTACGATTAGAGACAATGATCATTAACAACAAGATTGGTTAATTACAACTTATTTTCTTCAGATATACTCCATTCATTAGGTTTCAAATAAATTTAAATTCCATGGAAAGGTTAAATCAGTGGTAGGCAACCTGCAGCCTGCATGCAGCCCACTGGGGTTCCATCTACAGCCCACAGACCTTCTGTCTACTCCTTTCTCCCCACTCACCTTTCATGCATTCCTACTCCTCCTCCCTCCCTGGTCTTTGCAGCATTTGAATCACCTGATTCGTACTCTGTTCCCACACCACTTCCTCCCTCCAAGAGCTGGAATGCTATGAATCACCTGTCTGCTGCAGCTGTTCAGGCTCTGGGACGCATGGGTGCCCAGTTTTGGTGAGATGTGCTCTTGGAGGTCTCATCACACAACATAGTATTTAATTAAAGATTTAATTCCTGGGGACTTCAGGACAATCCTGGAGAATTGACAGACCTGGTGCCTTTTGATAGCCAAAAGGCCCTGTAATGTGGCAGCACGCACCTCTCACAAGTACCCCCTCCTGGCCAAGGTCATGTGTCTGCACTCTCTCTATCTGAAAGCCAAAGGCCTCTTCAGCAACTCAGGCCTCCAGCCGACTCACACCTGGTATGTGATCAAACACAAACCCCTTTCAGGGTACACTTTGAACATGGGCCAATCTCAGTACCTTCTATATTGTGTCTCAGAGTCCATTCCCCTCTCCTGAAAGAAGTGGTGCCCCCAGGGATTCACCTCCTGGAGACAGCTTCCTCACCTAGGGATTTATCTCAGATTCCCAGCATAGTCCATCAGTCTCACTAAGCTCACCACACAGGGCTGTCTTCTGTGATGATGATGCTCCCTCAGCTAGTCAGTTACCCAGTCTGCACAGCTTCAGGTCTCCAGAGACAATGACTACTGCCTGGTCCTGCAGCTCCTTTTATAGTGTCTTCCTGGCCGCTTCTCCTGCAGCCGATCTAGCCTGCTTGCTAGACCTCTGTATGGCTTCCCTAGATCAGGGTATGGCAGGATAACCGGGCTTCCAGGAGGAGGCCTCAGGATCTGGTCCACCCCATCAAAGGCACACAAAAACACACTAGTCAAAATTTCAAATTAAAGTGTTTGTAACAATCTGTAATTGAGAAGTGATTAACTATGAAGCCATCACTGTGCTTCCATAACAACAGTGCTAATGCTCAGAAAATAAAGGCATGTTTCCTAGCACAATTTATTCCTACTAGCACTTGAATATTTTTAAAGAGAATAAAAAACAGGCTGTTTTAAGTTTAATGCAAACTCATTGCATTAATAAAGCTTTTTGGAGGGTTAGGATGGGAATATGGTAAATAGTATTTTTTTTAAAGAGTGTTGCTTATACATAGGAGCAGTTTAAAATATGAATGATATCGTGACTGAGAGAATCTTGTAACATGGTATCTCCTCCAACTAAATTAACTGAAACTTTACAAATCTGAAAAGCCAAAACATTACCTCAGAGGTAAAGCTGAAGCCTGGTCTTTTAATAAGTAATTTGATAAAAGAGCCTAAGAGTAATAGGAAGGTCATGAGAGCTATTGCAGCCCATGGGCAGTTAAGCAGGAGAATGTTTCAATGCCCTTTAGCCTTTGGGTGTGCAGCAGGGCAATGGAGTTTGGTGCTAAATGACAAATTGGGTTAGAACTATTTGAGCCATAAACCATAGTAAATCGTTTAGCACTTGGAACACCCTGGTACATTTTGAACTGAGAGTAAATGAAGTGTTAGCATAGACAGGTTTAAAATCCATGTAGGTAGTGTTCACTGAATTATCCATTTCTTATATAAATCTGCTTTATTAGCTTTGCATGGGGTCTTCACAAGTTGATGTCTGACTTTTTTTTTAAGAAAAAGGAAATAATGTTGCTCTAACACGACGAAACAAAAATTAGAGAGAGTGACATGCTAATGTGTGAGTGTTAAAATGATTTAGGTCACACAGTCAAGCACGGCTAAGTTAGGAACTGTCAGGTTTATGTTTGCCTGCACAACTTTAATTTAATCCCCTTTTATGTCCCTACTGCACAATGAATGAGGCAGGGGTTCAGTGAAAAAGCTAGTATATGGTTATGTAACTGAAGACTGTACCATATGCATGATTCTGCAAGCAGCCACAATCTTTCCTAATCGTTGATCAGTATTTTTGTACATAGCTTTTGTGTCCTTGTGTATATTTGTTTTTAAAAAGGTAAAAACAATTTCTGCCCCCATGGAGGTGACAACAATGAAATAAAGAACATTTGCTTTGATTATTTAAGACTCAGATTGCCTGTGAATGTTCTTATTCAAATAAGTGAAATCCTTGGACCACATTTTGCCAAACTGGTACGCAGAGATGAAAATCACATCCCCTCACCAGTATCCCAGGCAGGCAAACCATTTGTCAGTTTTCAGCCAGACAACCCTGTCTTTCCAAGGGTTGTCCACTTTCTAGTATGCATGATTTTATCTGGTATCACATCACATGGACCATCTGCAGAACTTGCCACCCTGCCCCTGTGACCTTGCATACACTATATGTACAAGATCATGTTGGCAAGGGTGAGGAAACAGGGCCTTTCCTTCAACATGGCATCTCTGTGAGGACTGTCCTTGCATACAACTTTGATCTGAAGTCATGCTGGTGATGGAGGGGTCATCCTGGTAGGGGTGGGCCCATGCAGCTCTAGGAAATAATATGTAGGCCCCTTTTACTATAGGAGTCTCTGGCCATTACTGGGAAGATCCTGTGGGTGCAATATAGCCTTAGAAACTACAACTCCCATGATCCCTTGGGGGAAAAGAACCTACAGGGCCTGAGGGCCAGCAAACCCAACCAGCTGGCCAGCAGTCAGAGCAGGACTGGCAACTGAGGGATGGAGCTCCGCTGGTCAGAGCGGGGTAGAGGGCACGGAGCAGAGTTCTATCAGCCAGGGACAGGGAGCTCCAATGTTCGGGAGCAGGGAGCCCTGCTGACCAGAACAGGGCCATCTGCTGGGACAGAGAGCTCCACCAGCTGGAGCAGGTCTGCAGACCTGGACTGGAGCCCTGTCAGCTGGCCAGGGTCAACATACTGGCCAGACTGGCAGCCAAGAGGTGAGTTCCAGGAGAGCCTCAGGCCTGACCTCCCAAGGTCTCACAAATTCCCTTGTTCGGGACCACTCAGGTCCTGAGGGTGCAGGACGAGGAAGGTCCAACCTGTATCTACATGCTTTAGAGTATATATATGGGACCGCTGAGAATGGAGAAGAGTTGTATCTGTGCTTTTGGTCCACATATCAAAAAGAATGTGAAAAACTTATCTAGACAGCATATGTATTGTGCAAGCTATTACATAAGATACTGGAAAAGAAGGAGATACTTGCTACCAGCTTAGATCAGGTAAAGATGGAACAAATTCTAAAGAGTGATAGTCCTGGCAGCCTAGTATCCCTGCAGCTGCAGCTTTCTGATTCACATCAGAATTCTCCCTACTCCAGACTGGTATGGGATATCAGGGAAGAGGAGGATAGACTGACTACTCAAGAAGCTGGTTCAATACCAGTGCTTTCTGCATGCACTATCATAGGGGTGAGCAACCTTTCAGAAGTGGTGTGCTGGGATTTAACTTATTCAATTCTATTTACGGGTCTGCATGCCGCCGATACTTTTTTAAAGTCAAGACTAGTCCTACTTACAACAGCTTCAGTAATAAATAAATAAATAAATAAATAAAGATGCAGATCTTACTGTTTTAGTAACACCGTATTTTTTAAATAATTAAATTCAGAGTTTTAGATCTCTGCAACGCTGCAAAAACATTCTGTTAAAATAATCTTTTTCCTTCTTACTTTGGGATACACAGGCTTAATTCTTGGCTCCATCATAGACTTCTTGAGTGAGCTCAGGTAAGCCTCCAAGGGTACATTTATACTACGGCTGGAGATTTAAGATACAGCTCAAGGAGAAATACAGCTCAAGGAGAAATACCTTTACCTCAGCTAGTGTGCGTGGTAGGTCTGTTGTGTCCAATTGAACAAGATAATCAGCTAGTTCGGCTGAATACTGTGGTGGAAAAGCCTAACAACCCCTCTTAATTCCAAAGGGGAGATGCCCCTAAGAGAAGCAATGATGCAACGTGTGATAATACCACCACCAGTCAAGAGGTTCTGTTAAAACTAATTGTAGAAGTAACATCTACTGCAGCAGTGTGGAAAGGATGGACATATGAAATGAGACTTGCAGAAGAGAATTTATGGAAAGTCACCTGCAAGCTCATCCAATGAAGAAGGAATTTGGGAAAACTTCAGAGAAAACCGGTGAAGGAGTGAACTGGTGCTTCAAGGAAGATACACTCCACTAAATACTACCAATAGGTTGCTAATACCTGGAAGGATTTGCCCCAAGGACTGGTCGGTCCAGCTCCAATTGTCCCTGTTCAAATAGAATGCATTTATGCTCACACTCTACTGGAGAGAGGTTCACTGGTCACCGTTCTATGCAAGACATTTTACAATACCTACCTTCATCCAACTCTTAGATAATTTAGATATCTAGGAGTTAAGTATGGGTTCTTGTCCATTTTGATTGAGCTCCTGCAGTCCATCATGGGAGTTCCTAAGAAGTTGGTCACCAGTGGTTAGCAGCATTGTCCACCAACTTCAGCCTAACATACCACCCAGGTAACAAGAACTTGGATGTTGACCTCATAGTATCTCAGTTCTTAAGGATGAGTAGAAAGAGGTATATCTGCCCCTGGGGTTCAAGCTTTATGTCAAGTTTCTACTGTTTATGGGACGCTCATTAAAGAGCTACTTGCTCTCTTTATTGAACATTTAGGAGCAACAGCCTGTGATATTCTTCAAGCTTACTGCAACCTTGTTTCTTTAGACCAGGGTCGGCAACCTTTTCAAACCAAAGAGCTTAAAAATTCAGAACAAGTGGTCAACAGAGAGCTGTATAAGAATGCCCATTTATGTGAATGAAAATATGCAACTTAATATTATTGATAACTGACATGATGATTAACGATAGCATAAATGAAACATTGTACTCACAGACTTTATTTAATGGGATTTCTGCTGCATCTTTTTGCACATTTCTTTGAAGTTTACCTCATAACTGGTCAAATTCAGGTTCATGCACATATTCAAGCTACATGAGTAATTATGTGTTTTTAAAATTTTTCATTTTAATTTAAAAAGTTGCATGCATTTTGGGACTGACAAAAGAGCCATATTTGGTTCCATACTGAGCCATATTTGGCTTGAGAGCCATAGGTTGCAGACCCTTGCTTTAGACACTTCCCACCTTCCCCATCCTAATCATTCTGAGCTTTCAGCTACACAACAAAATAATGTCTGTATTGGAGGGATTTGGCTGGTTGATAAAGGAAATCCTTCTGCTATGGATAAGAACAGGCACCTTAATATTCCATTCCTAAGGAAAGAATGGGATCGACTTGCCATGGAGAACGGACTTTTGCATAGAATCATTAACCAGCCCAGGCTACCAGTATATCAACTAAAGTCTGAAAAGAACAGTGGTCCATTAAAGAATGTATATTGAAACCACTTATTTCCTCTGGGACAACATGCCAGAATGAATGCTCCATCAGATATCGAGCGTACCCCGCTACCCAGATATCTAACCAGAGGAAAGCCTTGGCACCTGAGAGTTTCTCCCCAACTCTATAAGAGAAACTAATTCTGTGCCAGACCCTACTACCATGATAAACAGAACTGGTCCCTCGCCAGAGACTGATTCTGAGGAGGCTTACCATGTATCACATTGCCCCATGTATCACGCCTGGCCCTGCTGCGAATGCCATCAGCTCCACTGTGGCTGCCATCCCTAGCTGAATTCCCAGATCCTGCTGGGGTTGCCGCCTCTAGCCAGCTGTCATCCCCACCCAGCTGGACTCCTGGCCAAGCCCCGCCACTCTGGCAGAGCTCCCAGACACAGGCCCTACTCCCGGCCACTAGGGCTTTCTGATCCAGGAACATCCGTGGTCCTAGTAGACCACAGTTGTTGCTGGACCAGAGAGTTCCAGTTTTTAGAGGTTCTGTCAGCACTACCAACACATGTACTGCCCCTGGGGGAATCTACAAAAAGCCTAGAAGCAGCTTCCAAGGAGAAGAACTGAAACTTCATATTTTCTGCCATGCTGGCTTTCACATCCATAGCAGACACTTTTCAGCCTTGCCTGCTCTGCTGTGGGTTTCACACAACAGGGGATTATTTAAATCTCTCTGTTCTTTGTTCTATGAAATCACAGTAGGAAATGAAATATTTAAAAGCATGTTAATGCAATGCCAGCTGAGACAGTGAAACTGCTAAGTTAGTAAATGAAAAGTAACTTGGCCACAGTCTTCATGTGTATTAAGGTAGAAATGTCAGTCCCCAAAAAAATGACGAAATACAACATGGCTACATCTACACTCACCAGTCTTGCGCAAGAACAAATGCAAATGAGGCATGGCGATGAATATTGCCACACCTCATTTGCATACTTAATGAGCCACCATTTTTGCACCAGGGGCTTTTGCGCAAGAAGGAGCAGTGTAGACAAAAATGGCAGGCTCATTAAGTATGGAAATAAGGTGCAGCAATATTCATCCCTGTGCCTTATTTGCATATGTTCTTGCGCAAGACTGGCCAGCGTAGACATTGCCCATAAGTTTGAGTTGGAGAAGTTATGGC
Organism: Pelodiscus sinensis; assembly: GCF_052426305.1. Taxonomy (NCBI): domain Eukaryota; kingdom Metazoa; phylum Chordata; order Testudines; family Trionychidae; genus Pelodiscus; species Pelodiscus sinensis. The sequence goes on from NC_143055.1 coordinate 98,020,903, forward strand.
TGCTGTGAGCACCACAGCTTTTCATTTCCAGACTTCTGTGCATTTTAGAATGGCAGCCACATCTTTGCATGAATACATTTTTATGGAATTTAGCATGACGCATGTGTACTTTAAATCATGGGCGAGCAATAAAAGAAAAAAATGCTTGTTGCTTAGTCCTTTAAACATCAAGGACTTTCTCACTAGAACTAAATATTTACAAACAAGTTCGAATCACTTGAAAATAGGGTTTGTATTGCAAAAGTGTACAGCCCTCAGCAGCCCAAAGCTGCTCCATAACAAAATACTGTTGCTGACAACATATTGACAATGTAGATATTATTGTCTTTGTTACATGGTATGAAGAAGGAAAGAAATAGTTTAGACTCCTAAAATTAAAATAATATTACCAAGAGTTTATACTAATCTAGCACACTTTGTTCCAGGCCCAAATTGTTTGCCAAGGAAATATCTCAGGCCCCCCGAGAGACACTTCATAAGTTATTTCCTCATTTATAAAGCACAAAAGTACTGTATACTAATGGGCCAAACCACTTCTCTCAGAAATGATGCCATAACCTATGAGACATGGGCAGCAAGTATAATAGGCAGGGAAAGGCATTGACTTCCCAACCCATCAGCCTGGCCCCAGCCATTCTCCACCCCCAGAATGCCTAATGTATGTGTACTGAGGGCAGAGTGTTGCTGCCCCAAATGCCACTCTCCCTGTGCTCTGGGGCGGGGAGGCTGAGGCTGCATGCACCTTGCCCCCCTTTCCCTCCTCCCCGCCTGTACTCTTTGGCTAGAGAGGTTGGGGCCACGAGTCAGCCTCCCTCCACATGTGCCGGGAAGGTGGCTTGGATCCCACAGGGGCAGAGCCTGGTCAGAAGGGGAGGGGCAAAGGGTGGGGCTTGGGCTTGCCTCCCCCAGACCTACCTTCACCCACCACCCATGCTGTGAAACTAGTTTTAAACATTCCTATGCGAGTCTTATAATGGTTATTTTTAAGATGGAGCAAATGGACCACAGGGAAAGCTTCTGGCCCATTTCTGTTCCCCCTCTCCCCCCCAACTTATAGTACTTCACAAATGAATGGAGCTAGGTTGTACTTCCACGTCACATGGAAGGGCAGGGGAGCAAATCTCCAGGACCCAAATAGGGGCCTCCCAAAATACCCTCCACTGCTTTCAGAGAGAACTTATAAAAGAGGGGATGTGAAATAGGTGGAGAAATTGCAACTGAGGTGTAGGTGGACCCTTTAGTAACCATTACAGGGTACATCTACTTATTGTGAGGGCAGAACCATGCTCAGAAGGAGTCGCCAATCTGGAATGCAAGCTTCCGTCAGAAGGGAAAATGTGTGTGACAGAATTCAGGCCAGTCCCCAAACCTTTCTTTGGGGCCAACCACATTAGGAAGGCCAGAGCCCACGCAGGCTTCCCACATTAGGAAGGCAGGATAAGGGATGCCTGGAAAGTACAGAGGTGGGGTGGTTTGTGGAATGGCCTCGGAGAGAGGGCATTTGCCTGGGGAGGGCTTTGAAAAGTAGAGCTCAGAAAAGGAGAGGAAGCATTGTATGAACTTTTTGTGAGAGTGTATGGCTTCCGTATGCTAAAGAGTTGTCTCTGAAGATGTGCAGTGTCATCAGCGTTGGTGTGTGCATGTCCTGCCCAGCAGGTGATTTGACACTGGCCCCGTAGAGGTCTGGAGGCCTTTCACTTCAAAAGAAAGCAGCGCTCACTTGAATGTAAAGACGCATGCTGACAGGAGCAAGTCCCTTCGGGGCTCCCTTTTCCCTCGTAGTTGTATTTACCTAAGAAATTTCATGCACAGAAAAGAATGAGTGAAAAGGCATATGCATATACATGACAGGAACGGGGTGTTTTATTGTTTCCTTTTTCGGCAAATGTTTTGTTCTCTTTTAAGTACCACGGAACATTGCCGAAAGGGAAAGGATTATGTGACGGGTGGAATGTTGATCGAAATCTGCAGTCAGCATTTGATTAGCATAAAAAGCTATTGTAGATGTAGCCTACTAAGAAACAAGCCCTCTCAATGCAATGCAGCATACCGGTCTCATTACACTGTTTACATACCACTTGGAAATAGTGTGAGTTGCTAGAAAAATGTTCATTTTCTCTGCAAGCTGCTAGGTCATTTTTAATGGTCCCTTTATAAATTCAAATTTTGGGGCCAAGCAAATCTCACCAAGGTGGAGCAAATCTGATGTGGTGCCTCTGAAATCAACAGCTATTCTGGGTTTGCAGCAGTGCAACTAAAATCAGCATCTGTCTGCTAGTGTTCTCTTTTGCTTTTTCGTTGTTTTAGAATTGGGAATTATATCATGGAGCCACCACTGAAAAGATCTGTATTGTCAATGCTCCTATTATAGTCATTTCTCTTCCTGTGGTAACCTCAAATGCGTCTGTTCATTTTTGCATCTGAAAGGGAGAGTCTCTGGCATGGAATGAGACAAGGACCAGTGTGGGACCACCTGCTGAAAATGCTTTAGTCTTTGCTGACTTTAAAATGCGCCTTGGTTGGTCTTTTTCTGAATTCACTCATTCCAGGCTAGATTGAACAATTGCTCGATGCCCTGGGAGGACTCTGAGAAGGCACTGTGACAGTCACTCCTTCCTTGGTCCTGGGGTGAGCAGTGTAATTTGTTATATCCCTTTACCAGTGCAGCATACTCCTCATCTTATACTGCTTCAGCTTTTCTGGATGGCAGGAGGGTTTATGAATGCAAGGCTCCATCCACTCGCTTCCTTCCAGTTTAGGATGGCTGAGTACCCTGCTCTCCTCTAACACTCAGCCCCAAATTTTGAGGTGCAGCCATGCATAGGGGTAGAAGGGAGAGTCTTAATTTCCTGCATGGACACATTAGCATCCAGCACAATCTGGCCATCAAATTATTCTGGGCCCTAACAATAGCTCACTTGTATCATTGCACTATTCAGATTAGAGACCAGTAGCACAGTGGTAAGGATTCACCACAAATGAGGGGTGGCTCCCCTACAGACGTGCTGAGCTAGACAGCTGGATTCCTACAGCTCACTATAGTCTATAAGGTGCCACAGGACTCCTTTTGCAGATTCAGACTAACACGGCTACCCCTCTGATACAGCTCACTGTTTTTGTTACAAAATGAATGGCCTGTAACAAGAAAAATCTGAGTTTGAGTGGGGGAAGGGGAGAAGGAGGTTGGTGTTGTTTTTGCAGAGCCTCATTCGCCAGGTTTTCCTCTACAAAATTTTTTTTTAACAGTGAGTGTTGACTCCAGTGGTAGTACCATCTGCTGTGGACATGATGTGTCTTTTACGGGGAAGTGTCACGGGACCGCGAGCGCCCCAGGCCTCGGGATCACTATGGCCCAGCGGCCGAGTCTCTAATCACCCCCTATCGGAGTTCAATATGCCCCAGTGGCCAAGTCTTTAATTACCCGCTATCGGGGTTCAATATGGTGTGGTGGGGAAGAGAGGTCCGGGCCCTCCCTCTTCACCAGACCCCAGCCCAGGGCCCTATCAGTGGTGGGTGGTTCCCACCACTGGCTCAGTGGGGAATCCTCCTCGAAATGCACCGAGCCTTCCGGAGCACCTCCTGCTCCCTGCCATGGGCTACTTCCTATCCCATCTGCGGCGGCTGGTTCGGTGGCTGGTCCAGCAGCTGGCGCAGCGTCGTCATCGGGTGAGGTGGTGCAGTGGGGGCTAGGGTAGCTGTTAGCTGCGGTCAGTGTGGAGGCTGCTGTCGGCACGGTGGTTGGGGCTGTAGCTCTGGCTGTTCCTGTGGTCCAGCAGAAGCTCCTTCCCCTTCGGCGGTCAGTCCCAACTGAGCTGCTCCTATGGCCTTTATACCAGCCCTACAGTTGGAGCATGCCCAGCAGGGCCTAAGGGGAGGGGCCTTCTCAGTTCAGCAGGCCCGGTTAGCCTTCCCTTGGTCAGTGTGGGGCTGGGGTGCCCCATCACAGGAAGGTTCCACACACAGACTCTGGTCTAATCCCCTCAATACTAACAAGATAGGAAAAAATTAATTTGTGTGCTGTACCAAATTCAGCTGATACCAAATTAAGACAGTGAAGTATACAGATGGAGCCCATGTTAAAAGGAACCATCTGTTTTGAACCAGGCACAAAAGACTGAAAACAAATGGGTAAAAAAAAAACCCACAGTGGAAGAAGCACAGATGCTACTAGCCACAGTAAAGGCAAAGTAGTAATATCTGAGCTTGCTTTAAGTTTAGCTTTGTAGCCCGTGTAGAAACACTCAGTATTTTATCCAACCAGACTATTCACATTGGTTTAAATGTATTTTAGGGAACATGTTAAATATTTGTTTCCTACAATATATTGTGTTTTAAATACGGTTTGTTGTGTGTAGTGGGAATGCTAAGTACGCTATTACTTTCCTGCCCCAAGTGTGAAAAGTAAACAGAGTATGATGCTAGCATATGGTATATATCAAGGGGTCCACACTTCTAAAAGCATGTCTAATACCCGAGGACAAAAATATGCCTTCAGATGCATTTGTTAAAAATACTCAGCAGATGCAGGTTCCCTATAAAAAGTAACTGCTTTGGAGACCAATGTTCTATTCTCAGTCCTGCTGCTGACTTGCTGGGGACTTTGGACAAATCACTTAACTAGTATATGCCTCAGTTTCCCCATATGTAAAATATGCAGGGATAATGCCTTCCCTGCCTTTGTAAAAGACTATCATCTACAGATGAAAAGGAAAGAGCAATAGTATTTATAGTATAAATAGTATTAATAAATTATTATTCTTTCATTTGTATTACTGCTGGTTTTGTGGTAATTCCATATTTTGTCCCAAGTACTGAGGCTAAATTGCATTATTTTGTATCTAGAATCTTCCAGCTGAGGTCATTATAATTTTTTTTTATTTACACAAGTTAGGATTCTTAAAAGATGAGAGCAATCAGATTTCATGAGCGGACCAAAATACACATAATCTAAAATACTTAAATTCCAAAAGTATGCTAGCGATGTGAAATCTGTACCTGCGGTCACTTAAGGAATGTGTGCAGGACTTTGTTCACAAAGAAAAATTGTACATGTTATTCTGTTCTAAAGTGTAGTACCTACATGAGAGATCAGGAATGCACAGTTTGCATTCCAGAAGATAGACAAAGTCAAACAAAGAGAAACACTTTCAGATAATCTGTTCTATTCTACTGACCCTTTATTTTAAAATAATCCTCTTTATATATTATATATATCTGTCATAGCAGCTTGCTCTCTGGCAACTTACAATCAAATACTACTCCAGATCAATCCAGTTGATTTACAGTGCAGTGGAAGTATAACCTATGTAAATATTAGGAGCAGCTTAAACAGTATATTAGCTCTTGGAAGGTTTTCATCTCTCGATCTCAAGTACCTTTCCTTATTTCAGGATTTCTTCTTTCTTTCTGTTTCTTCCAAGTGGGGATCGGTACATTCAGATGTTGCTTTCACACTAAAAATCTCTAGAAGCGCCTCTGTAGGACTTTGGGGGAGGGGGGTTGTTTTTTGTTATTTTGCTAGACTTGTCTTTCAGCATGTTTCCAAGGGCTTGTAATCAGCACATTGTGTTTTGACATGTGCATACTTGACATTGCTTTGTTCTGGGACTTCCTTTTGCTTGAGATCTTTAGGAAGTTATCTTACAATTAGCATGGGGGTTTGAGTCAATGCTGTTGCAGACACAGCATATTCTCCAGCTTGAAGAAAAAAAAGCACGAGAGCCAATGTGAACAAAGCAAAAGTTAATGGTTATAACTAGCTGAACTGCATGAGATTCTGACTGTAATTCACTACAAGGAGACTATAGCAGTGACTTTAGCCAGTCCAGAAAAAGAGTGTTAATGTTATAGTCTATATGGGAGTTAAAGAAAAATCTAGGGCATTGTGCTAACAGAACTAAGCACTGATGCTTCATTTTTTGCGGTTTTGTTCAGACGTAATCTTTCTGTCACCATAGAGCAAAAATAATAAGTATTACTTATGGAGAAGTTTATAGCTAAATTATAAGGCATTTTTCATCTTCACATTTTAATGTAAATTAAGCTTGGTCTATAGGGAAGTTAATGTGGTTGGGATGAACCAGAGAACAGGTTTTGTTTGCTCTCTACAGCTAATATAGTCCATTAGTCTGTAGATTTCAATTAAATTTTTTAGACTAAGCTCTTTGGGGCAAAGGTTTGAGGCCAGATCCTTGGGTCTTTCCTTTGTGTACCAGCACTGCTCAAAAGGGGTGGACAGAGCAAAAGTGGCTTTAGTACACTTTGGCACCCTTTCCTACCCTCCCTTGTCTTGGGTGATGGTAGGGTGCAAGTGTCTTGGTTTTCTACCAGATTGCCAAAATGAAAAGAGACCCCGGCAGTTCTGCTCCAGGGCTAAGGCAGCCTCCCTGCCTGCCCAGGCGCCACACTGTTTCATGAAGTGGCCCCAAGGCTCGGCAGTCGTTAGGCACTGGGAGGATCCCTTCACTGGCCTGGGAACCATGAGGAAACCTAAGCCCTCTGCCCCAGCCCAAAGTTCTCCTTGCATCCCAAACCTGTCATCTCCACCCCCACTCCATAGCCCACACCCTCAGCTGCAGTCTGAACCCCTCAATCCAAGCCACGAGCCCCCACCTGCAACCCATACCCTTCATCCCCAGCCCACCCCAGAGCCTGCATCCCCTCTCCAGCTGGAGCCCTCATTTTCCCCATCCATACCCCAACACCCTGCCTCAACCTGGAGCCTTCTCCTGCATCCTGAACCCCTTATTTCTGGCCCCACCAACAGCCTGCAACCCCAACTCAGAACCCATACCCCCCCTCCCACACTCCTGCTCCTGCCCCAGTATGAAGAGCCACCAAGGGGAGGAGGGGTAGGAATGGAGAGAACGGGGGCAGGTGCCTTAGAGAAGGGACAAGGCATGAGTAGGGCCTCAGGGAATACCTTTTACTGGAGCTTAAGGACTGTACTATATTTCACTAACTGCCTGCGGTCCTGTGGTTCTGTTCTAGCAGTGCTGGGAAACAGAGTGTGACACGGAGGCCCATTGGCTGTTTATTGTGTAGCTGCAATTTATCAGGCCTGGCATAAACCCTACACCAAACACACAGATGCCATAATGTATATCTAAAGGATAGCATGTAATATGCCCTTACTCTTGTGCCATGTATAGTTATTCTTGTACCAATGACTTTATAATGTATTTGGCAAGCAGTGCTTAAGTCACATCTGTTCCAGACTAAGGTATATGGTTCCAACTGCTGGAATGTGTGTCTGAGATAAATTAGGGAAGGTGTGCCTGAAGACAAAGAAAAGTACATTCACATGCAAGGTAAACATAGCCATCAAGAAAGAAAAAGGTGGTGAAGTGAATAGTTCACAGTCTTGATACACCTCCCCCCAAGCAACTTTTTGGTCTCTTGAAGCAGGGTCGGTGAATATAGAAAAGACAGCATGGTATCTACACCTTAGCAGGAGAGAGAAGCTTTAGCTGACTTACTTTTCAAATAATGCATTTCAAAGGTTTACTGGACTATAAATACAAAAGGAAGAGAACCACATAGTAGTGGGCACATATGGTATGGTTGCAACTGTCTGAAGAGACCAGAACCCTTGTACATCTGAGAAAAGTAACTCTTCAGCCAAAAGGGTTGAAGTCTCTGGGTACCGAATATAGGTGAGAAACCTGCCCAGACAAGTATTATAATTTGCTGAAGTTAAGTTTTAGTCTTACAAGTATATGTTTAGTGTTGTTTGTTTGTAACCATTTCTATCTTTACCCCTTGTACTTGGCATTACATAAACCTAGGCCTATATTTAATAGACTTCTTTTGCTAGAAGTGTTTGTGAAACCCCAGTTAAATTAGTGAGCTGAAGTGTATGGTCTCATTAAAGCAGCAATGAAATTCAGCACTAAAAGGTAGTCAAGGAATCACTCTGCAAAGAGTAACCGAAGCATGCTCATAAGCTCGCTGTTGGTGTCAGGGTTGTGAGCCACACAAGGATAGCATTTTGCCTCTGTATAAATCCATGCTAGGTCTACATTTTGAATACTGCATGCAAATATGGTCACTCTATGTCAAAAGAGATACATTGGAATTGGAAAAGGTTCACAAAAGGACACAAAATTATTACGTGTATGGAATGGCTGCCATATGAGGAGAGATTAGTAAGACTGGGACTTTTTTGCTTGTGAAAAAGACTAAAGGGAATATAAAGAGGTCTATAAAATCATGATTGGTGTGAAGGAAGTAAATAAGGAAGAACTATTTATTTCATCTCATAAGAACTAGGGGGTCACCAAATGAAAATAGGTAGCAGGTTTAAAACCAATAAAACAATTTCTTCACATAACACACAGTCAACTTGTGGAACTCCTTGCTAGATGATATTGTGAAAGCCAAGACTCTAGCAGCATTCAAAAAAGAGCTAGATAAATTCATAGAGATTACGTCCATCAGTGACTATTAACCAGGAAGGGCAAGAATGGTGTCCCCAGCCTCTGTTTGCCAGAATAATCAACAGAGAACAGATAACTTTATACTTATCTGTTCTGTCCATTCCTTCTGAGGCACCTGGCGTTGCTCACTGTCAGAAGACAGGATACTGGGCAAGTTGCTCTTTGGTCTGACTCAGTGTGACTGTTATGTTCTATGTTATTGAAGGCACCCAGAGTTGTAGGGCAGTTGATGCTACTACTCCTAGTTGTTACACACCTGCAAGACAGGGAGGATGGGAAGCGTGATAGAAGTCACTATGGCACCAGAAGAATCCTGAAGTGGCTGGGTTCCTTGGCTTCAGGGCAGCTTTGTAGGGAAGGAAGAACTGATACACTGCAGCCCTCATAGTGGGCAGGATCTCCGCCCTCACCACCAGGTTCTTATCTAGGACACAAGCAGCATAAGCATAATGACAGGTTTAAACATTGCAATATCAATATCATCGTTTCACTCCCTATTTTGAGTAGTTTCACTTCCTATTTTGAGTAGTTTGCTGAAGCCACTAGGGCCACCCATAATGCGTACTGTCCAGCACATATGTAAGGTTGCCCCACCCCCACTGAAGTCAAGGGAATTTTGTAAGCCAACTTCAATAAGAGCGGACTCAAGTCCAGCCCCCATGAATACGCCTGATGAAATTATGAAAGTTTTGTAATGGAATATTCAACTTGAAAGATAAAAACACCCAAATGAAGTCATATGGGTCTTTCCATTGACTTCAACAGGCATTCAATCAGCACGTTTCTAATTCTCATTGGCCTGAGCCATTACCAAGTCAACACTACTAGCAAACAAAGAGCTCTTCAAAGTGTTAGGAAGCTCTGAATAGCACTCAGTGAAGAGAACATTATTTAGGCCCCAAAGCTAGAAAGACTTAACATAGTTGCTTAACTCTGCATACTCTGAGTAGTTCCACTGAAATTCATATTCTGGTTCAGTGTTTCCCAATTTTATTTGGCCGCAGAACCCCTAATAACAGTCTAATATATGGAGCTGAAAAAGTAGACCACAAATAAGTAAGGATAATAATAAACAAATGCTAAAGAAGGTCATGAGATCAACATCTAGTTTAATTGAACATATTTAAAAATAAAAAGTCACATAATATTAATTATTATTTTTAACACCATAAAATGTTATTTCAATGGAATTTTCTCGCAGAACCCTTACTTTAACTTCGTGGAACCCAGGGTTCTGCGGAACACCATTTGGGAAACACTGTTCCAGTTTATATTACATGAAGTTGAGCACATGGGTAAATTTACTTGGTTCAGGCACTAAAATATTAAAGCAGACTGGCAAAAAAAAATACTGTGATAATACATAGTGAATAATAATAGTAGAAAAGAAGAGACATTGTGCTATAAATCCTAATGCAAGAAGCACAACAACATGGCTTATCTTTGGAAGAAAGATTATTTTAAATTCATGGGCATTTAAGAAAGAAAATATTTTACAAACCCCACAAGCTAAGGGCTATAATATATGAAGACTAAAATCCTCCCATGTTTGGAGCCTATGAGAGTCATCTTGCCCAGGTAAAAGTTATACTGGCATCATTCCAGAATCTTTTTATCACTGATACTTCCCTACTTCCTGGAAGACAATAACTAAAGTGTTGTGATTCCTTTGACAGCTGCACAAAGTAGAGTTTTGCATATTGCCCTTGTTTGTGTTTCTTACAGAATCTATGTTCCTCATGTAATACAAGCATGCTCAGCAAAATGTGTGTGAGTGTATTAAATAACTGTACACTCTATGTTCAGGTTTTTTTAAAAAAAATCCTTTTTCAAATACAAAATACACCAGGCTAATCTATCATTCTTTAGCAGCAGTGCAGTTTATTAGTGTTATCTAAGTTGTACTACTTTTCCTTGTCACATCATAAGTTAACCTTTCCTAATTGCTACCCTAGACATTTACCAGGCGTTCCCTGGAGACCTGTTTAACTAGAGCCACAATTTTCCTGTTACTGCATTTCTCTAGTGGTTTCAAAAGCTTATGTTGCTTCTAGTCAGAGAACATAAATCTGTGCAAGTTGGATGCTGGGGAACCTACTGAACTAGATAAAGATACGGCGGGCTAAAATACTCTTCATCATTTGTAGTGTGGTGACTAAGGCATGCCCAGCTTTCTAAGGACATTTAGGAATTGCTGCAATCAGTGCTGCATGACCTAAGTGATTTGGAAAGCAAAGTGACGTTATCTAATGACTGAGCGTAAACCTGATTGAAAACAAACAATAAAACCTATCCAGAAGTCATTCAGTCATACTGACTAATTCAAAATGAAAGCCACAGAGGCCCAGATCCACAGAAGTACTTACATACCTACGTCTGGGGTTGAGGCACCTGAGTCCTTCCTTTGGCACCGCTGTGTCCCAAAAACATCCTGCTCATCTGCTGCCTATCCCTGTTAGGTGCCTAAATTCACTCAATACCAAGTATGGCATTGCTGTAAAATTTCCATAGACACCTGGGCACGTGCACTGCTGCCTCACTCTCAGAGTCCAGAGACCTTTCTCCAAGCCACAATGCAATCCACAAAGCAGGGAGAGACAAGCACACCTTTGCCTACCTGACTGAGAAGCCTAATCCAGTCATCATGCTTGAAGACCAGTTAGTAGACTGGGGTTCCATTTAAAACTTGGCAAGAGAAGGTGGTGCCCAGTGGGCAGATCACTTACTTGTCAGGAGGATGCCCCTGGTTCAACTCCCCAACACCTGTGTCATGGGGAGAAATGATTTGAACAGAGGTCTCCCACATCTCTGGTCTCTATAAACCCCACAAGCTGTGAGCAGCAAGAAGGGTTGCAATGAAGTCACTCTCTGAGGGTACGTCTACACTACAAAGTTAATTGGAACTAACGGACATTAGTTCGCATTAACTTTGATAGGCGCTACACTAGCGCTCCGCTAGTTCAAACTTAATTCGAACTAGCGGAGCGCTTAGTTCGAACTAGGTAAACCTCATTGTACGAGGACTAAGCCTAGTTCGAACTTACTAGTTCGAATTAAGGGATGTGTAGCCCCTTAATTCGAACTAGTGGGAGGCTAGCCCTCCCCAGCTTTCCCTGGTGGCCACTCTGGCCAACACCAGGGAAACTCTATTGCCCCCCTACCGGCCCCGGACCCCTTAAAGGGGCTGGGGCTGGCTACGGTGCCCATGCCAGGTGCAAGCTTGCCAGCACCCAGCCAGCAGACCCTGCACCTGGCACGGCTCGAGCCAGCCACCCGATGCCTCCCCGCCCTCCGCCTCTTCCCGGGACCAGGCTGGCGGCTCCCGAGAGCTTGCCCAGGACCGCAAGAGGCAGGCACCCGCCTGGTCCAGTGCAGACATCGTGGACCTCGTCCACGACCTCCACACTAGGCACAGGAAAGCGGCCATCTAGGGCAGGAGAGCTGCCATCCTGGCCACCCAGGAGCAGGTGTGCATGAAAATCAAGGTTGTCCACTGAGACCCCCGACCCTGAGCCCTGAGCTTAGAATGGCCGTACTGGGTCAGACCAAAGGTCCATCTAGCCCAGTAGCCTGTCTGCCGACAGTGGCCAACACTAGGGACCCTGGAGGGGATGGACCAAAGACAGTGACCAAGCCATTTGTCTCGTGCCATCCCTCTCCAGCCTTCCACAAACTTCGGGCAGGGACACCACTCCTACCCCCTGGCTAATACCACTCCATGGACCCGACCTCCATGAATTGATCTCACTTCTCTTTAAACTCTGTTCTAGTTGTAGCCTTCACAGCCTCCTGCAGCAAGGAGTTCCACAGGTTGACTCTTTGCTTTGTGAAGAACAACTTTCTGTTACTAGTTTGAAGCCTGCTACCCATTCCTTTCCTCTGGTGTCCTCTAGTCCTTCTATTATGGGAACTAATGAAGAACTTTTCTTTATGCACCCTCTCCACCCCACTCATGCTTTTATAGACCTCTATCATATCCCCCCTCAGTCTCCTCTTTTCTAAGCTGAGAAGTTCCAGTCTCTTTAGCCTCTCTTCATATGGGATCTGTTCCAAACCCCTGATCATTTTAGTTGCCCTCCCCTCTCCCACCCTCTCTCTTCCCCTCTCCCACCTCCTTTTCCCAGTCTCCCCCAGTTTTGTTCAATAAAGAGAGATTCTATTTTTGAACACAATTGTCCTTTATTTTGTACATCAGGAAGGGGGGCTAGGGAGGGGTAAGTGGAAGGAGGTGAGGGAGGAATGGGGTACGAGCTCCCGATGGGGAAGACTGGTCTGGCTCTGCGAGCTTCTGGGGGTGGAAGCTCTCCTGCAGCCCCCCAATTGCCCCCTCTCCCCAGATGGCAGCCTGCGGCAAGTGCAGCCGGTCTGATGGCCGAGTGCTGTGATGTGCCCAGTGTGGTACTCCAGGCAATCCAAGCCAGGACTGCTTTGCAAGCGGGGCACCCCTGAGAACTGTCTGTCCGGGGTGGGGGTCAGGTCCCTTTAAGCACAGCCCTCGGCTAGCCTGAGACAGCAGCTCCACGCTCTAAATCCTACTCTGATGCCCTGCCGGCACTGCTTCCGGCCATCCTTAACCCCGGTTCAGGGTCCACTTTGTGTGGACATGCTAGTTCGAATTAGCAAAATGCTAATTTGAACTTGTTTTTTAGTCTGGATGCGTTAGTTCGAATTAGCTTAGTTCGAACTAAGTTAGTTCTAATTAGCGCTGTAGTGTAGACATACCCTGCGAGAAGGGACATTGGGCTGGCAAGCCCAGACAGAGCAGGAAACCAAATAGGTAGGAAGGAGCCTAGGGAAACAGCAACATGGAAGATCATATAGATGTTAGCTGCTTGTTTCACGGTCCATGGCTTCAGGCCTGGCCTTAGGGCAAGGCAAGCAAGGTGGTTGCATTGGGCCCCATGCTGCCTGGCCATTTGCTTGCTGCCCTGGCTGGAGCTGCCTGGCCATGAAGTGCAGCCCCAGAGCATGCTGCCTTAGGCCCCACAAATTCTTTGGCCCAGGACACTGGAGATACCAGTCAGATAGTTGGTCAGGAAGGACGTTGTTTTCCCTAGAAAGGGAGGGCCATAGTGATCTAGTTGGAAGGTCAAACTACAAATTGTAACTCTGGGAATGAGAGGGGCTACAGAAATGATGAGTAGAGATATTACCTGAGGAAGGCAGCACTTGGCAAGAGCTAATTCCAGAACCAACAGGAGGAGGTGCCATGAATGCTGTGACACAGAAAAAATATGTTAGTCTTTCACTTATCAAATTTGAGACCTGATTCTACAAACACCTATGCACGTGCTTAATTTTATGGGACTGCTCAAGCGCTAATGTTAAGCAAGCACACAAAGTATTTGGAGGATCAAGGCCATATGTAATTAAAATTTGCCATCTTTAGGGGAAATGATGATATCACTTGACAAATTATTAGCCCATTCGCTTGGCTTTAGAGTGGGAAATCCGCTGGTTAAGTCTAAGGGTGTGTAGCATGCTAGAAGATGGGTACAGTGCTGCACTGCTGCAAAATGGAAAGAGGGTTACTCAGTATGGGTTTGATACACCAGCTACTCAAGTCAATGTCAAAACTTTCATTAATTTCGCCGTGCAGATTTAGACACTATTATGACAGGGAAGAAGTGGGGATTGTTAACTAGTGCAATGGGCAAGGAGCAACATTTTGCAAAGCTGAAACAAGCAGTCCATATAACAATAGCTCTTTCCTTTCTAAAAGGTAGGTTAGAGGTGAGATCTGGATTTCTCAGTGGATTGGCAATGGGGTTGAGCCTCTAAATATCTGAGTACTTGATTCTATCCAATCTATGTTGGTAGTGACTGAAAGTTAATATATTCTGTCTGAAAAACATTTGGCAGACACTGTGAAATATAGTTAGTGGTTTTTGTGGCATAAACATCATCATCTTTATTGATTCACTTGTTGGCACTCTGAGGAGAAGCTATGGACTGAATGTATGTGGGGGCTGAGTCCTAGCATTAGACCTCAGGGTTAAGAAAACAAATTCATAGGGAAGCATGCATGAGCTTGTGTTGCTGTTATATCATTTAATAAATGAAGAGGAATTTAATCTCCTGGCTTTCTTCTGCAGGAGAAATTTTCAAACTTGCAATTCCCCATGAGCTCATCTTCACTAATGGAAGAAAAGGTCAAACAAGGATGTAAGCAGATTTAGCTGACATGGGGGTAATAACATCTGAGCCAACATGAGCTATTTCAGCCCTAATCAACCCACGCCAGAGATCTTCTGGAAACACTTCTTCTAAAAGAGAGCATCCACACAGCAAAAGCACATTGAAAAAGCGATCTGCTTTTTTGAAAGATAGTGTCCACACTGAATGGACGCTATCTCGCATTTAAGCTGTGATTACTATAGACAGAATGGCCACCAGGGCACCTATGCTTTTTCCTCTTTCCTCTTCTTTCAAAAGAACTCCCTCTTCCCCATCCACTCATACCTTTTTCCAAAAGAGCTTTCGGAAAAAGGCTTCTTCCTTGTAGAAAGAGGTTTACCGATGTTGGAAAAACCTCTCTGGTCTTTCCTTTTATTTATTTTTTTTTCAAAAGAGCATGATTGCACTGTAAACGTAAGTGAAATTGTTTTGGAAAAATGGCCATTTAGTTGTGGCTAAACACACCTAGAGCTTGCAAAATACCATGTGAAAATACTCACAAATAGTTGTTCAAGCAAGAACACTGGAGATACTCAAACCCTTTACTCACTTTCCAAAATAGCTCATCTTTCTTCATAGGAATATTCTTGGGGAAAGAGTGCTATGTACACACTCATGTGAATAGACAGTCTTATGAGTATTTATGAAAGGAGAATTCATGTGGCCATCTTGAAATCTGTTTGGTGGTTGGAGTCACTTAAGTGCTTTTAAAAATCGCACTGTAAAATGACTAGCCCAGTAGCATACTGCTAGTTACAGAAACTCAGATGGAATATAGCCCAGCTGTTCTGACTTCTAATTCTGTGTCCTAAATGCTCAACAAAATCCCTGAAATATTCATTGCTGAAAAAGATACATCGGAGAGGAGAAAATAATTAGTAACACAAAGAACATCTATCCTTGTTTTCACTTCAATACACTTTCACTTGAATTTTGGTGGACAATTGTCCTCAGAATTTATTCCTGTACAATATGCAACATGTGACAATGTACACTGGTGTGAGTGATGCTGTTAGTAATAAGTGCTTGGCTGGTTATTTCATTCTGCTGCATTAATCATCCTTCCCTGAAGTAAACCCACAGAAATTCAATGCAAGTTGTAGCAAATCATCCGAGCAAGTCGGTCATAAAATTAAATTTACAAAACAATGGCTGGTATAATGTCAAAATCTTTTCAGTGTTGCTTGATGATAGTGGGGGCTGGGAGAGGAGCAGAGGATAAGAGGAAATAAAGTGTATTTCCTGTAGTTGCGATACAAAATGATTTGGGAGTCCTCATTTTATCTCCTTTACGGTCATATCCTGCCAACAGATTTTTTTTAGCCTCCAGCAGATTTCCCGGTTGATTCCAGGAATGAATTCCATATGCAGATCAATGCAAGAATGTGTAGCCCTCATTTATTATGATGCTTTCTAGTCACTTTACTCTAGTCTGTAATTCCTCAAAAACACAGGGAACTAGATAGTAACACTTGCTATTGTGTTGGCATCTATCTATGGCAGGCTGGGCTCTCTGCCTGCTACAGCCCCAGATCACTTTAAATTGCAGGCTTGTGCCCTCCGCATGGCTCTCAGCTGTGGGAATGGAAAGAGGCTTGTGATGCCCCCATTCCCCAGGCCAATCTCTCAGCTCCTATTGGCCGGTTGTTTCCAGCCAATAGGAGCTGAGAGATTGGCTGGGGTCAACTCCTATTGGCCGGTTGTGTCCAGCCTATAGGAGCTGAGAGATCACATGAAGCCTCCCCCTCCCTGTAGAGCAGAGAGCTACACAGATTGTATTTTAAACCACAGCAGCTGTGTGCTTGAGGGTCCCAACAGAGTGGTCCACAGGCCAGATCTAGCCCCCAGGCTGTATTTTGCCCAGCCCTGCTCTAGGTGCATGCACTCCTAGCAGGGGGAGGAGACTTAACTCTCCTCTGCTCAGACCAATCAGGGTCTGGGTGCAAGGGAGCGCGCAAAGTCTCTCACCCTCCACCCCTGCCCTGACAGGGGCACACGGTGCCTAGAGGGAACCACCAGCCATTTTGAACAACTGGCAGATCCCTCTAGGCACCACGCGACCCTGGCAAGCGTAGGAGATTTTGCATATTCCCCCCACCCCCAGGCCACTTTGAATAGCAATGACTTCGCACACTTCCCCTGCTCCCTGGTTCTTGATTGGTTCCCCTCAGAGGGGTGGGGCCATGGCAGGGCAAGCTGCAGGCAGGATCAAATGGCTCAGTGGGCTGGATCTATCCCGCTCACTGTATTTTGTGCACCCTGATTTACAGGCTCAAGTGAAGTTCTTTACTTGGGTCAACAAGTATAGTTTGGCAGTTTCTCCTTCCTGACCCCAAACTGGAATAGTCAGGGGTCAACAAATACTACAATCTACTCGCCACGGGCGAGTAGATTGTAACCTGGAAGAGCCGAAAGTTGCGCAGATTGCTGGACAGTGCGGCTGGCGAGTGGGGCTCACCACGATTCGGCAAGCCCTGGGAATAGTTAATGAATATTGCAATTCAAGACTAAAAAACACTAGCAGACCTATCTGGAGAAGTGGATACAGCTTTTCCCATTGCCTTAATTAGTTAGTTAACAGTAGCTGTCAGGCATACCAAATTCCCAACTGAGTTTCAGAAAAGATATACATCTGAAACTCTCTACAGTAGAACCAAACCCTCAATTCTTCTAAGCTAATCTATTAGGAACTTTTTTTTTAATTAATTATCCACAATTATTTACTGTAAGGATACAATAAAAAGTACATGTTTGTCTGGATGTGATTTCTTTTATTATAAATTATAATACATTTTAATTGTAGGGGACAGAAAAAATAAATATCAAAACAAACTCAATGTGATAAATACATCGAGCATAGACTTCCCTCCTTGAAAATTAAAACCCTTGCTGATTTGGAAAAAACAAATGATCTAAATATGTGCATTAGAAAATGAGTTGCCAGGAACAGATAGAGATGAATTACAATAAACCTTTGTAATTTACACTAGCTCAATAATAAACCTTGGTCATCATCCTGTAATTGGATGCAAGCAGATGGACCCTGTGCCGCGTAGAGCTGTACTGACTGCAGTGAAGCTGTGCCAAGGTGAGAGGCCACCTGCATAGATAAAAATGTGGCACAAAGCCCTACATTACGTGCAGACTCTTAATCACATAAAAAAGGAAGTGCCATGTTTCATTTTAAAGGAACAATGTGAAATGTCTTGTTCTTTGGCATTTTTTTTCTTAAACTTTGTCTGAATTATAATATCCTCTTTGCAGCTAGGGCCTTGCCGTATTTAAATCACAGGCATATTTCTGAGGATGGAACACATGCTTTCAGACTTGGGAAAAAGGCACACTCATAGGAAAGGTGCACCTTTTTTATTTAAAAGCAGAGCAGAAGGGGAGCTGTTGTTTTCTTCATTCTTTAACACTGGACATATATGCTACTGTGTGTAGTTTTTGTTTTTAACAGAAAAGGTCACAAGAACAAACTCAGCAAAGTTAAAAAATGTCAGGGAAGAAAACTCAAATGTCAGGGAGGAAAACCTTACATCAGCTGACTTTCTGGCCCTCATTTTAATGAGATACTGACTGTTTCTTTTCAACAGTCATATACTGACAAAGCCCAGGTGGCCAAAGAAGATGACTTATGTCAAGATTGGAGATAAAGATTCATGAAGACACAGAGGGTCAGCTGATAAATGACATAGTATCATAGACTTGGCTAGTAACACAAATGATGTGAGAGCTAGGATGTTAAATAAAAACTACCTTCAAAGTAAGCTTATGTGGTAAGGTATACACTTTGTTGCTCAGAGATCTATTTTTTAAGATGTATTGAATTTGTAATTTTAATAATTTGCATTTCACTTTTGAGCAAAGCAGATTGCATGCTCTCCAAATGCATTCTAATACATAAAAGAAACCATTTACTTATATGCACTTAATTTAGAATTGTAGGTTGTTTTATTTTTTCTTGAAGCTAGAACATTTAAGTGTCACCTAATATTTTTTTTCACAAATCAGTACATAATGTCGAGGTTTGTTCGTCTCTACAAAAAGTTAAACATGTCCTTCTACAATTCCATCTTCTTCTTGGGCTTTTCATAAATTAATCAAAATATCATTTATATGTAAAATAAAAGGAGACTTCAGTCTCTGAACTCTGAGGGTTTAAAGCAAGAGTGGGGTACCTAAGTCCCCAATCTCCAACTTGCCTAGATCCAGTTCCCAAAGCTCAGGGCTCCCTCCCTGAACTAGGGCTGGTGCTCCCGCTCCCCTGCCTTCCTCCCCCCAGCCATGGGGCTGGAGCACACAAAATCTGCTAGCCTGGGCCCCCGTAGGCTCAGGTCTGCAAGGGGAATATGGGCAGTGTCTTTCTCCTTTTCAGTAGGGATCCACATCAGTGAGGATGTGTTTTGTTTTGTTTCCTTCTCACTTGTTTATGGCCCTGGTGATTTTTTTTTTTTTTTTTTTTTTTTTGTGGATCAGTGGCCCACAACCCAAAAAAGATTCCCCACCCTCATCTAAAGATCCATAAACAAGATGCCTAACAAAAACAGACTTCCAGGGACACAATACAGCAGTCTCAGCCCCAGACTGAAGCCTTTGTGGTGTTAAAAAGTATGAGAGTCTTAGGGAAGGAAAAGGCCAAGCTGGAGTAGGAGAAAACAATCCCATAGTTTGCACCCTGTTTCCAGATGATGTCCAAGTACCTCTCATAGAGTACGTCTACACTTGCTCCCTATCTTGAGTTAGGGATGCAAATATAGTGTACCGAAATTGCTAATGAAGCACAGGATTTAAATATTGCGCGCTTAATTAGCATAATTGCGTCCTGCCGCCATTTTGAAATCACATTATTGCGAAATAAAATGCCCTGTGTAGCAGCGTAATTTTGAGAGAAAACCCTTCTCTCGAAATAATTGTTAAACATCATTGTATGAGGAATAACAGTTATTTCAAGCGAAGGGTTTTCTCTTGAAATAACACTGCTACACGGGAAGTTTTATTTCGCAATAATGCGATTTCAAAATGGCGGCTGGATGCGATTATGCTCATTAGCAATTTCAGTACACTACATTTGCATCCCTATCTCAAGATAGGGAGCAAGTGTAGACATACCCATACTGAGTATGCCTCTTCAAATTACTAGGAAAAGAAAGGTAACAGCAATGGGAGATTTGATTGTTAGAAATCTGGAAAGGAGAAACAGGATAAATTGCCACGCAACATTTGTGTATCTCACAGGCCATCTAGACAGATTGAGGTGCAATGTTGAGTGCCAGATTGGACCTTTCTTCTCTGAATGCTGGTCACCACAGTGACCAGAAATCACCTAGTACATGGAGCCAGGGTGGCCAACAAACTTCGCAGAACCTTGGACAAGGTAGGTGTGTGTGTGTGTGTGTGTGTGTGTGTGTGGTGTGTGTGTGTGTGTGTGTGTGTGTGTGTGTGTGTGTGAGAGAGGTGGTGAGTGGTGGGGCAGAGGCTCTAGGCCCTAAAAGGGACGGAGGCTCAAAACGCATGACACCCAGAACTCCAGCAATGATTTAAAGGGGCCCAGGACACTGGTTGCTGCCACTGCTGCTGTTGCAGAAGTCGTGGCAACTTTGGTGTCTGCCTTCCCTCTCCTTCCGCACCCCTCCCCCAGTTGGCAGGTCTGCAAGCAGCTGAAATCTCAGTTTTGGGGACGGGGGTGGAAGTTTAGGAGGAATACTTTGAGATGAGTTGTCTCTTACCCAGCTTCCAAATTAAAAACAGAAAACAAAATACTCTTCTCTGTCTCAAGTCCTGTGTCCTGTCTCTGCTTTGTCATTGGTTCAATGGACTTCTTGTTCAGATTGCCCTATGTAGAAGCCTCAGCAGGGGCTTCTAGTTCCTCCATTTCCTCCCTACCCACACCAACAGTAAGCATGCAGGGAAATTAAGCCAGAAGACTCTCATAGCCATTTTAATTGCATTCTTTTTGGTAAGATCTCCGAGAGACTCAGTTTAGCGTTCCAGGAGAAGGCAGACTCCAAGTAGGAGGTTACAAAGTAAGAGTAATATATAAATAGTCAAGAGAGTTAAATACATTTTTACCTAGTCTAAAACCACAAAACAGTAAAGAAAACCCCCCAAAGAAATCAGGTTCTGTTACAAAAAGCTGTATTATGTGTCATCTAGCAGCTCTGATGCATCTCTTATTCCTGTGCTGATCACGGAGTGGTTCATGCTGAGTGTTGTTCTGATGGGATTAATAATATATTTGCTGACAGTTGTTGTAAATAATGTGTCTACGGATGATTCCCAGAAATATAGCATAAATGTACCCAGAATAATTGTTAACTGATAGGTTACCACACGTTACAAATTAGCAGCATCTGAGAAACTGTCTCAAGCAGGTTTCCTATTTAGAAAGCTCTAGAGGACTTTGTAATTGATATTCTGCATGTGCCATTGATTTAAATGTCTTTATATCTATCCAGAATAAAACTGCTGCAATAGCTATGTAACAGGGCAAAAAGAAAGCTTTTCCTTGAAATTTCATTATAGAGAAATAGCATTCACATGTTCACTTAAAAGAGTTAAATATCTTCTTGGGTCTGAATTTCTAAAGTTTCCAGTATCATGAGCTTTTGTGGGCAAAACCCACATCCTTAGATGATTTTTGCCCTTGAAAGCTCATGATTCTCTCTCTCTCTCTCTCTCTCTCTTTTTATATATAACAAAGCTCCTACGAAAACTCGGTGGGTCCTGCACTTCCTGGCAGTTTTGCTTGCCTCAGAGGTTCACAGCAGCCCACAATTTTAGGCACCAAGCCTAGAGCTTTAGTTTGCCATTTACCAAACTCTTTTCATCATTGGCCAGCGTGTGGTAAAACGGAGATTAAGAGCCACAGTCCTTTTTTCCCCGAGTGGAAATGGGGAGATGGGTGTTGGGGGGAACCCAGACACAACTTCTACTCCAGGTTCAAGCCCAGGGCCCTGTGATGATAGCTGCCTGTGTGAGTCCCCGGCACTTGCAATAATACAGCTGCAAAACCTTGATCTACTTCCCCACACCTTCCCCAGCACGTTCCTTCTTTCCAGTTTGTCCCCCTAGTGTTCAGTTGTTATCTCCTTTCCTCCTACTCTCAGTGGTGCTTTCCTCCATCCTCTCAACTACATACACATGCCCTAACTGCAGGTAAAGCTTATTTTATAGCCAGTCTGAATGGGTATTCTTAATTACCGCCAGGTGTCTTAATTAGCTTAGGCTGGCCTAACTGCACGCAGGGTGAGTTAGCCTCAGGTGTTCCACCAGCCCTTCCCTGTTACTCTGGGAACACAGATCTCCTCAGTCTGAGGCTTATACATCTCCCCTCCACTACTTTTTTATAGCCTTCTGCTCTGACCATGTCACATATCCTGCCTCCTGCTCAACACCCTAGGGCTGGACAACTTGGGTCGTTGTGCAATATACTCATGACAGACCATCTGCATTGACATGGAAGCTTCACGCCTGATGTTGTATGGAGAATTAGAAGGATTGTAGGGACAGAAACCATCTGGTCACTCTTGTGTTTTTTTCTTTGTTGCGTTGTGTCCACTGAAGGGGTTCATGGTCAGTCACAAGAGTAAATCATTGGCCCAGTAGATAGTAATGGAGCATTTCCATAGCCCACTTGATGGAGAGACATTCTCTTTCCACCACTGCATATCTTGGATCTCTCGGTAGGAGTTTTCTACTGAGGTAGAGGACTGAGTGCTCTTCCTCTCCACCCATCTGTGACAAGATAGCACCCAAGCCTACTTTGGATGCATCTGTCTGGAGGATGAATTATTTGTCAAAGTCAGGAGCTACGAGTACCAGATTATTGCAGAGAGCTGTACGTAAATCTAAGAATGCTTTCTCTGCTGCATTGGTCCACTTCACCACATCAGGACCCTGGGCTTTTATTAGATCCATCAGGTGACTTGCTCTGGTAGCAAAACAGGGAATGAACCATCTATAATACCCCACCACACCCAGGAATGCTCGGACTCTTTTTTCCTATTTGGCCAAGGCCAATTCTGGATGGCCTCCAGCTTATTCATTTGGGTTTTTTCCTCATCTCTTCCTATGATATAGTGACATATTTAGCCTCAGCAACACTTGGCTGGATTAGCCATAAAGCTAGCCTGCCTTAAGTATGCAGCAAAGCTTCCAGTTTTTCTAGATTAGTCTCCCAGTTGGGGGTATGAATTATTATATCATCAAGGTATGCTGTTGTGTAAGTGTAGAAAATGCATTTTTTTTCTTTTGCTTTCTTGGCCAAAGGGATCTGCCAATATCCCTTCATTAAACTTAAAGTGGTCAAAAATGGGGCATTGCCCAAGCGGTTGACTAACTCATTGATATGGGGCATCAAACCTGAATATTTCATTCAGCTGTCAAAAGTCATTACATAACTAAGTGGTACCATCGGGCTTTGGCACCAAGACAAGTGAGCTAGACCATTCCTCAATGACTCCCAACTTCAACATCCTCTTTACTTGAGTCTTAATTTCTTCCCTCTTTACACCTTATCAGGTCTTCACCGCAACCTTGACTCCAGGATTTGTGGTAATAAGCCTCGGTCATTCGGCCTGGCTTAATTGATAACGTCCTGATATCAGTTGATCATCTCGATTACCTCACTCTCTTGGTGTCAGGTCAGGTGATTCCTTGCACTTGTACATGTGAGGTACCTTCTTGGTTTGGGACCTCCTGGATGACCATAAATGCCTCTTGGGACTGCAAAGATTTCAAGAGGTTCACGTGATAAACCTTTTCCTATTTCCAGTGTCCTGGTTGCCTTGCCTTATAGTTTATTTCCCCCCAGGGCTTAAACCACCTCATAGGTCCCCTGCCATTGGGCCAAAAGCTTGCTCTCCTCCATGGGCACCATCACTCGATCCCTGGCTGGAACTATTGAACCTTTGCCTGGTGGTTGTAATGCGTTTGCTGGGCCTCCTATGCCTTTTCCAGATGCTCCCATAAAATTGGTGTGACTCAGGCTATTCGTTCTCTCATCTGCAAGATGTGCTCAGTTATGTTCTTCCCTGTATTGGGTTCCTCCTCCCAGATTTATTTAGCGATATCCAGGATGTCATGGAGATGGCATCCATATAATAGTTCAAGGATGAGAATCCAGTAGAGGCCTGAAGTACCTCCTGGATGGCAAACATTTGGTAAGATAGCAGGGTGCCCCAGTCCTTCCCATCTCAACTCACTACCTTCCATAACATAGCTTTAGGGTCTGGTTGAACCTTTTAACCAGTCCATCTGTCTGGGGATGATATACAGAGATCCTTAGGGTATGGATATGGAGTATGGTGCAGAGGTCCTTCATCAGTTTTGATGTAAACGGGGTTCCTTGGTCCATCAATATTTCCTTCGGTAGCCCCACCTACATAAAGATCTCCAATAATGCTATTGCTATTGTTTTCAAGGATGTGTTCCACAGGGATATGGCTTCAGGATACCAGGTTGCGTAGTCTAAGATGACCAGGATATACTGGTGACCCTGAGTTGTCTTTTCTAAAGGACCTAGTAGGTCCATGGTGATACGCTTGAATAGGACTTCTATGATGGGGAGGCGAACCAATGGAGCTCTCAAGTGGGGCCAAGGCCTGTGTAGTTGACACTCAGGGCATGATTCATATGAGGTGTACCTTTTCATGTACTCCTGGCCAAAAGAACCTCCATAGTACTTGTGCCCCCCAAAAAGATGACTGTGGGCGAGGCTTAATACAGCTTTCTGGTGTTTCTGAGGTATTAGGAGCTGCTGTACCTCCTCTCGCTGTATCGAGGTGACCCAGTATAAGCAATCCCTCTTTATGATGAAGTAGGGTCTGGATCCCTGGGTTTTTCTTTCCACTGGGACTCCATCTATTTCTGTCACCTCTTTCTTATCTGAGGTCTTCAGCTTGATCTCACCCAAATTTTTCCCTCCCTGGGCTAATCTGTCCAAATTCTGGGGAAATAGCCTCCACTGCCTTTGTCTGCTCTGAGGTATTAGAATGTGTGTCAAGCTCTGACACTTCCTTCTCCAGGGAAATCTCCTCTCTGGCTGCCCAAGTGGTCTACACATGAAAGCAACCTTCTGGTTCCCAATGCCTTAGTGATCTACCTACCTACCTTCCTTCCTCCCTCCCTCCTTTCCTTCCTTGTCCTCGTCCTCATCCTCGTAGGGATGGGGAACAAATCAGGCAACTATTTCAGCAAAAATCAGGGGGTTGACAATCTATGGTAGCCACTTCACTTACAGGTTCTCCTCTTTTTTCCAATTCCCCTGTTGGGAGTAGAGCTTCAAATCCTGGGAAGTCCCTTCCTATGAGCACCAGGTAGGGAAGTTGAATATTACATCTTTCCTAACCAATATTTTCCAAAACATGCATCTGGTGTTACCTCCCAAGTCTATATAGAGACATTACAACAAGTAGGTTGGTTTTCAAGGGGCTGAACAGTCAAACAACTCTCACTGACCCCAGGAGAGGTAAAGATGTTAATGATAACTACTCTGGTTAGAACTAAAGCCCATTGAAGCCTGACATTCATTCTTTAAGATTAGGCACAATGAGGGATTCAAAAGGACTCATTTGTAGTTCTCTGATTCAGGGCCATTCAGCTTCAGTGTCAGTTATTGCTGCTCCTTTGCAGGCCTGACTTACATCACTGGAAGATCAGATAGAGAAGCAAAGTTCTATTCCATCATGGACTTCCCCATGTGGCCCATGCCCAGCTCCTTTCAACAGAACCACTTCCTGCATGAGCTTCCTCTCATCAGAGCGTTCCTTTCCACAAGGGAGCCTACCGGGGACATCTCTGGCTGCTAACATGCCACCTTCGGCTTCCATTGTGAAAAGTGCATTTAACAGATGAGGGAATCTGACCCAATGGTGGCATGCAGGCCCTCTGTTCCTAGTAAAGTACAGGCAGTCCCCGGGTTACGTACAAGATAGGGACTGTAGGATTGTTCTTAAGTTGAATTTGTATGTAAGTCGGAACTAGTACATATTGTAGGGGAAACTCTAGCCAAACATTTCTCCAGAGCTCAGTTTTATTCTCCCACACCTCACTTCCCTCAGTCCTTTATTCTCAAGCTGAGGTGTCTGCTGAGAAAAGCCGCTCAACGTCTCCCTGGTCTGCGGGGGGGGGGGGGGGGGGGGCGCTAGCTTCGCATCTCCCTGGTCTGCTGGGGGGAAGCAGCTAGTGCGGGGTTGCCTCACCCCGTTTGTAAGTAGGGATCCAATGTAAGTCGGATCTATGTAACCCGGGGACTGCCTGTAGTGGATTCACTCCAGCTAAATGTAGTATCTCAGGGCATCCTGAAGCTGCTAGATGTGATTCTCCTCTCATCAGATATAATCTGTCTGACAGCAATGAAGTGACACCTGTGTCAAAATGAGCTGAGAGAGGATTCAGGCCCAATATTTTTGCTGGAAAAAACCCCCCAGTATATTTGGAAATGAGCCAACCTCGATGGACCCTGGAGGGGAAATGCAGGTGCCAATGCATCACAATTAATACTGTGATTAACTGAAAACAAAATTAGCGTGTTAATTTTTAACATGTTAATCATATACCTCTGGGTGGGGAGAGGGGCATCAGCTGCAAAGAGACTTTCCTCCACACACATTCATTCCCCAATGCTCATGGGTGGCCCCTCACTCCAGGGGGAACACAGAATACAGTGGCTTGATGAGCTCAGCCTCCTTGCACCAGCCTCTTCTGCCCTGCCACAGATGGAGTCCCTAAGGTAAAATGCACCCTTCCTTGCAAACAAGGGCTCATCAGCTGAAGGAAGCCCACCTAGCACAGTGAAAGGAGATCAACAGGCATTGAATCACACTGTCTGACAGCCTGATTAACACTGCAATTAATTGCAATTATTTTTTTGATCTCACAATTAAACAAACAGCCCTACCTGAAACTACAACAGTTGTCTCAAAGATAGCTAGTCAGAGGTTTAAAAAAAGCAGAGAAACAGAGGAAGTATGGGAAGAAAGAGGAAGGGTTGGGATCTGATGTGCTTACTGACTGGGGCCTGTGTTTAAAATGAAAGAGCGATATTTTTATTCAACTCTGTGAAATCCATCTTCTTCAGAAAAATGAACAAATGGTTCAAACAAGCACATGATGTCTTTAGTCAGTTTGAAAGGATGGCAGAATACAAATATGCAGGTTCATCTGCAAGACCAACACCCTCAGTTTAGGAGGTACCTAAACTTGTAAATAGGTGCACACCCACCTCTTCCACTTAGCTGAAAAACAGGGTGCCCCTCTTCACACTTTGGCATCATATATGTTCTGCTTTGTGGCCCTTTCCTGCTCTCATTCTGCTAAGTCTGTCCTGTTCTCACTGCTAACTGAACTGATCATGTCATAGTATAGTGCTGTAAAATTGCTTATACAATGCTTAGTTTATTTCAGAAAATATAAGTAAACATTGACTAGAATAATAAATATGCTACTAGGATTTATCAGAATTAGCCTAATTAATAACATCATATTTTATAAAGTATTATGTACTGGAGAGCTGTAGGAAGTATATCTATAAAAACATTTCTGTTGTAGGATGACCGATATAGTAACTTTGCTCATTCAACTTCACCTTTATGTATGACTAGAAGACTTACCCTGCATCGCTCAGGTCCTTAACTCAAATCATTTTTGTTTTTCTTCATGTAAATTATTGCTCTGGGGTGGGACTGGTGATGAGGGGTTCAGTATGCAGGCTGCCTGGGGAGAGAGGACACGCAAGCCCCTCTCTCACCACAGCAGTTTGGGGCCAGATGGAAAGCACTTGTCCATGGCCGCTGCAGCGGGCATAGCCGGGGGAGAGTGCATATCCATTGGCTGGGAGACAGAAAGACAGACTCGCAAATAGACTAACTCTCTCAAATATATAGTAGATAGCTGTCCCTTTCTCCACCCCAACCCCCAACTGCTCCAATGGAGTTATAGCTGCCCCGTTCATTATTCAGTATACTTATTTGTGATAGCAGATTCCTCCCTTTCTGTTTTATGAGGAACAGTCATATTCCAGGTACATCCCATTGTCTTGGCACAACCAAACTCTGACTTTGCTTTAGGTTATAGTAAGAGGAAGCTGCATACCAAATTCAGTAGTCCTAGTTCTTACCATTTAGGAGTTCTTGAACACACGCACACACACACACACAAATTCTCTCATATATCATAGATTACTTCTGCATTTGTTATTAGATATGTGCAGTTTTGTATAAGAATTGCTTAACTGTGGTATTTGATATACTGTATCCCTAGCTTCATACTAAAGAAACAGGTTATTATTTGTTTTCTAACTACTCATTTCATTACCCATACATTAGATATTGGTATCATAAAGGATTTACAGGTTTTCAAATACAACTACTCAATTTACCTCTAGTAGGGTATGTCTACACTACCCCGCTAGTTCGAACTAGTGGGGTAATGTATGCATACCGAACTTGCTAATGAAGCCAGGGATTTGAATTTCCCGGGCTTCATTAGCATAAAGCCGGCGCCGCCATTCCGAACTATCTGTACTCCTGTGGAACTATCTGTGGAACGAGGAGTACAGATAGTTCAGAATGGCTACGTAGTTCGAACTATCTAGCCCGTGCCGCGTGTAGCCGCGCGGCACGGGGTTCGCACTAGCCGGCTTTTAAAAATGGCGGCGCTGGCTTTATGCTAATGAAGCCCGGGAAATTCAAATCCCGGGCTTCATTAGCAAGTTTGGTATGCATACATTACCCCGCTAGTTCGAACTAGCGGGGTAGTGTAGACATACCCGTATTGGTTAACTTATGAGACACTTCCATAGAAATCCAGCCTTTAGTTTATGGTGATGTTGTAATGTTTCAGTTAGCTCTCTAGGTGTTTTCATTCTGAATCTAAACTTACCAACTGTCTCCTAACTTCAGATCCAGATGCATCTCAATTTCCCCCTGTAATTATCTCTCAGTATTATTAAAATTATTATTTAAAGTTTCCATATTTTTAACACAAATAGAATCTTCTAAACATATGAATCTCCAGTTAGGGGCTTGGTCTATTCTCATTTACGTATTTTTTAAAAAACTCATTTAGATTTAACAAAGTGCCTATGGGAAAATACTGGGCACATCTGGCAAATACTTAGTACAGCAACTCAAAACAGAAATGGTAACTACATAAAATACAATAAAACAAAATTACCAAGCAATTCAAAATAAATTGAAACTCCTCATTTTATCTGAAGCTCTCATCCAACAATACTTGTTTCTTCAGCAGCAGTGTTCTAAAGATGTATGCTCAGAATACTGAAAGAACTGGCACATGAGATTGCTAGTCAAGTAGCAATGATTTTTAATAAATTTGTATATTTGGGGATAGTGCCTGTAGAATGGCTAACATCATACCTATATTTAAGTAAGAGAAAAGAAATTATGTGGGCAATTACGGACCTGTTAGTCTAACCTCATTAGCCTGCAAAGTTAACAAGTTGTGAAAGAAATAATTAAATTAAATTCATTGGAGCTAAGTGGAAAAGGTGATGTAATCAATGTGCATTTACCAACAATAGATCAAAACAGACTAACCTAATTTCCTTCTTTGAAAAAAAAAATCTGTATTTTTTCCTGGATATGGGAAGTGCAGCAGATCTGATGTGCTTGGATTGCAGTAAAGCATTTGACATCATGCCATATGGGAAATTATTAGTTAAATTAGTACAAAAATTGTAAAGTGGATAAGAAACTGATTAAAATAAAGCAGAGCAGGTAATAGACTGTGTTGAAAAGTGAACTATCAGACTGCAAAATGGTTTCAAGACCAATCCTTGAGGAATTCTACTAATAAGCAACCTTGTCCCATTATTTTATTAATGATCTTGGCAGAAAAAGTAGGAATGTTCCAATGAAATTTATAGGAGGCATTGTCAATACAGAGGAGATTTGGAATGTTCTACACTACAGCAAAATGTGGGTGACTGCTCACTGAAGTAACAAAATAGGTGAAATCCAATCGTACAAAGTCGAGATGGTGAAGTATTAATGCCATTGTACTGGTAAGACCTCATTTGTCTATTTAGGCTGGAAACATACCCCCAGACATACCCTATATGTCTGTGTCTTGCAGCCTGCATGCAAGGATCAACAATTGTAGATCGTTCCAGAGTCATCCTGTCCATAGGACAGTCCAGGGCAGGCACCCTGGGCCCTGTACTTTGGCAGGGGGGAGCAAGGTGGTTGTCTCAAATGTCCTATGGATGGGACCATCCCCCATATTAGTCACAGGGCTTGTGGGATTACCTAAGGGGCCTAGGATGGGGTGGCAGTATGGGTTGCCCCTCTCTAACCATGCATTCACCTCCGCAGAAGCTGCAAATAATGCAGCCTGCTCTTCTCAGCCATCATCTTCCCAGCCCTCTCCACTCTCCTGAGTGATGTAGGGCTCAGGGAGTGGGCTGGAACCAGGGCACTCCATTTCCTGTGACGAAATGAAGCAAACTGGAGGGGAGATGGTGCCAGAGTGGAGCAGACTGCTGGGTTGCTCCAGCTCCTGCAAGTCCTTCCTTTTTTTTAAATATTATATAATATTATTTCACTATTAGACATTCATTATTATTTTTATCTTGTTGACAATTTAAATATATATTCAGGTCAACTAAATTTGACTGTGAACCTCACAATATGTGTTTACATTTTGAATAAATAGCCTAGAAGAGAATACCTATATTACTGTTAAATGTTAATTCAAATCTAAACTCTTTGGAGGAGAGATCTTTTTGTTCTTGCCTTGCATGATGGGGTTCTGACCTATGGTAATACAGATAATCATTATCCTTTCAGTTCTCCTTGTGTTCAATTAGCTCATATTCTGGGCTGGCACTAAGCATAATTTTTCTATACTAGGAGGTCGAGTATCTGGCATAATTTTATACACTGTAAAATAATTAACATTACTGACTGTGTTTAGGAATAAACGTTCACTTACCCCAGCTAAATAAACTATTTATACTAATCCAATTTTACAAACTTGACTGTTTTGTAATACTTAACCTTGTAACAATTATTGGATTAAAATCTCTCCTTTTCTTTCCATATCATATTTGAAATTACCTTTCATACTCTGCATAACAAATTATTAGATTAAAGCCTCTTTCCTCTGTATTTGGCCCACCCAACCCAGGGGCATAGACACTTTTTTTTTCATGTAGGGGAGCCAGACTTGAAAAAAACCCAGTAAAATAGTTGTTGAACATTACTTCAATTAATAGTTTTATACCATAAGTAAATCTGTCCATTTTTAAAGAAAATTAGATAAATCAGTGTCTGTTGCACACACTGTATTTAGTAACATAATTCCTAAATTTTATGGTTGAAGGGGAGGTTTAAGGTATCCCCATAATCCCAGTTGTACGTATGTCTAGGCATCCCTCCCTATGTTCTTTCTGAACCAGCAGACAACTAGCACAAGACTACGTTCTACACCAGCAACACAGAATTTTTATTTTCCAGTACAGCTGAGCCACTGATGAGTTCTTATTTGGAATTTTTTCTCCCACAAGAACATTGCTAGTCTTGAGCATTCCACTTTTTTTCCTTAACTTTCTAAAGAGCTTGGCTACTGTAGGTTGTCATGCTTCTTCTCAGGGATGAGCAAATAAAATGGGTCAAATTCAGAACTGAGTCAAACATTATTTGAGGTTTAAAAAGTTGTGTTTACTCTTTTTGAGGCTCTCTTTGAGCAAGATACTTAAGCACATTCCAATGATAGTAGGGCGACTACACCTGTATCTAATGTTATGCTTGGGTATAAGTATATTTCTGAATTAGGCCTTAAGCTTGCTGTGGGGATGCCTACACTTCTTGTTTTCCGCTTAGGCAGGAACTGAAAAGATGAGAAATCCTGTTCTCACAAAAACGACCACTCACTTGGAAAGAGAAAGAACTGGAGTTGTTCATCCTAAGCCTCGTTCCTAAACCAAAGAGCACTTAATAAGCATCCAAACTGTAACAACACTGTTAACTTCTTGTTTGCCCATCACTATTTATCATCCTTTGATTGAAGTAAATTGATATAACAAGAGGGCCAGAAGGTAGTTGCTTTAGCATTTCTTAAAATGTTAATGAAAGGAGCCGGAGTGTTTGGAAGTGACCTATCAATCTTTATAATCACTTCCCTATGCAGTCATTTAGTACAAAGAGAGCCTAATCCTCTGTGGCCTTTAAAAGAGATTCAGATGATTACCTGTCAAAAACAATAATTAGTGTCGAAAAAGAATGACTATCCTCTTTTGATTAGAGAAAAACTTTACTGCAAGGGAAAGAGACTATAACAATTTAATAGTTTTAGTGCCATAATAAAGTATAGTTCTATTGCAGTGGTGTCTGTGACATCTAGTAAAAACAAGCACCCCACCTACCATGGTAGACCCCTGTCTCCACGTAAATGCTTAGTAAAAAGCCAAATCGCCTTAAAAGAAGGATTTTACTATCCTCCTACTAAAAAAAGCTTTATGAGCCATTTGCTTAGCTCAGCCCTGTGTCTTGTCAGGGATATTGTGTGTATACTATACTTGTCAGCATTTGTTCTCACCTTTCATTCAGTTGTACATTTTTATACATTGACAGCTTCCATCATCAAATTTAATGACCTCTTTTAGACAAGAAATAATTGACTAATGAGGTCGTCTTTTATTTGTAGTAACCCTAATGGGCTAAATTCTCTGTAAGTCCCCCAGACCATTAAAAAGCATGTTATAGTCCCGTAAAATGCACATGACACAGATATCACCAAAATGGCAGCAGAGGTACAAAAGCAAGGGACAGAGGTTACCAGTTTATATAAAAAGTTCTCAGTTTCTCTAGTTTCACCTTAGGTAAATATATTTCAGGCTTTTTCCTGAAAACATTTTATCGTGGACAACTTTCCCCATGAGCCTAATGCATACACTAAGAATGTCATAGTGCATAATTATGAAAAAATATAAATACTGTATACATTCATACACACACAGGTATACATTATTTACAGACATTTCTAAAATAAAAGTTTGGCAAAAACTAGACTCTCTTGAAACAAACTCTTAAAACAGCATTTTACATTTGAGGTGTAATTCTCTAGGTCATCTTTGTGACTCCTTAGGATGTATGTCAAATTCAACAATGATAGACACCACTGAAGAGTTTTAAGTATTAATGATACTGTTCTGACTTTTTTAGGGAAGCTGAACTGGATTTTCTTCAATGTCATTGTGAATGTTGCACAAGTGGAACTGTGGAAGCAGTCAGTGAACTGCATACCAAGCATGACTAGAAGTGCCATCCTACCTGTGACCTTGGAAAAAAAACACTGACCAGTTATCTCTCCTGCACAGATTTGCGGTAGCAATGTGGTGTGAACTCAATGCTCAGCAAGGCGATCCAATGACTACAGGAGTTAGTCAGAAAAAATGGTTACTTTTGTGTGGAAAAATGTCAAGATTTCAGTGACATTTTTCTCAGTGAAAAACTGAAAACCAAACATTTTGGCTGTGTCTAGACTGCATCCCTTTTCCGTAAAAGGGATGTAAATTAGACATATCGCAATTGCAAATGAAGCGGGAATTTAAATCCCCTCCCCCCCCCCCCGCTTCATTAGCATAAAAATGGCTGCCACTTTTTTCCGGCTCGGAGCTTTGCCGGAAAAAAGCGCCAATGTAGACACGGATCTTTCGGAAAATAAAGCCTTTTCTGAAAGATCCCTTATCCCCCTTAAAATGAGGGATAAGGAATCTTTCGGAAAAGGCTTTATTTTCCGAAAGATCCGCGTCTAGACTGGTGCTTTTTTCTGGCAAAGCTCCGAGCCAGAAAAAATCGGCATCCATTTTTATGCTAATGAAGCGGGGGAGATTTAAATCCCCACTTCATTAGCAACTGTGATATGTCTAATTTGCATCCCTTTTACGGAAAAGGGATGCAGTCTAGACACAGCCTCTGATTTGGGAATGGTGCTACAATGACACATGGGAGTG
Organism: Pelodiscus sinensis; assembly: GCF_052426305.1. Lineage (NCBI taxonomy): Eukaryota > Metazoa > Chordata > Testudines > Trionychidae > Pelodiscus > Pelodiscus sinensis. Next base: position 98,054,497 of record NC_143055.1, read on the forward strand.
ATACATCAACTGATTTATCCCCCCACTCTCCTTTGGGCACTGGGCTTGTTGGCCAGACTACTACTTATGTGATGCACCTTGGTTTCCCATCATGCTGAGTCACCCTGGTTTACCAGGGCAGTCACAGGGTTAGGGTGCATCACAGAAGAGCCCAGCCCAGGAAGGAAAATAAGGGAGTAAGTCATTTAAACTACACCTCCCATGAGACACCAGAGTGGATTCCATTTCACAATGTTTTACTGATTCATCATTCCAGATTAAAAACTCAGCTCACTGTATTAGACACTGGATATTAATCTTGAAACTTTATTTTACATCTATGAAATATCACAAGACTGAGGCCTTTACTACCCAATAAAACTTGTGAATCAGCAAAAAAAATATAATACATCTGGAAGCAGGTCATGTGGGGGAAGGAAATCTCTAAGGATCCCCTTCAAGAGATCTTTTATGAAAAGTGTGACCTGCCTGTTCTCCATACATGGAAAACCTTAGAGAGCTCATCCCAAAACCCTTATCCTCCAGGTCTACTGCCTTCTGCCTTCCCAGTCCCTAGCAGTGCAGTGCCATCAGTAACATGCTACTAAGAACCTCATGGCTAGGACAACAGCCATGGTCCCAGGGTTCAGCAGCTCCTCAGAAAAGGTAACACTAGCTCAACCCTGCATTAACTTCTCTGGAATGTGGCTGAAGTAAAAAAACAGGCTCTGCACCTCATCTCATAGCCCCCCTCCACTGAGTGTCTGTTTTCTGATTATCACCAGATGTATGAAGCTTCTCTGGGTGGTGTCAAAGAGGCACCTGAACTTACCCTTCAATTCTGGATGACAAAGTTCTAGGTATGAAGAGTCCCCATCATTTATGGTTTCCAGGGACACAGTCTGAGCCTGGGTGGTTTATGATGTGACAACAAAATCATCTTCTCACAGACATTTTGGGGCCAGAAAGAGATACATTTGCTAAGTAAATCATTTTTCTCAGCTCCAATTAACCGTTTCTGCTATCTCTGGGTGAACAAAAACACACACATTGGTTTTGTGATATGACCAAGTGGCTAATCAAGACTCTAGGGCTACAGAAGGGGGAGACTGGTTGGTCACTTTTCTTGAAACATTCATTCTGTTTCCATTGTTACCAAAGCAATGAGAAGAAATTGGGCTTGATTAGACTCGCTGCCAAGTTTTGCTCATTGAACACTGTGTAAGATAATGCAAAGCCCAGGAATAACCTTGCACTCACATCAAGACAAAGTCAGCCTTGGATATGGTCATACTGCAAGAGTAGGTGATGTATTTCAAATAGTTAGCTTCTGTACTACCTACTGCAGCCTTCAGTAAAAATAAAGAGTGTAGATTATAGCTATTATTATGGCATGTTATAAGGGGAAATATGAAACTTCCATCACCAGCAGAGAATCCAGGACCTAAGGGAATAGAGATGCTAATCTTTCAGATTATGGATATTGGAAATAAATGTATTCCATAGAGTTGACTCATTCCTGGATCCATTCGGATTCCTACAGTAGCATAAGTGACTCCTAATAATTGAAGCTATCTGAGAAGTCTATCTACTTTGCTTGCCTTTATGCTGGTTTTCCCTGTAACAAAGGATGTAATATAAGACCTACATTTATAATATTACCCTTGTGTGATCATAGGCCAGTAGCATCCAAGAGAAATACCCTGAATACATTTCCTCGACTGCTTTTCAAGAAGGATTTTCTTCTTTAAGGAAGTGAGAAAAAGAATAATTGTTTACAAGGATTGCTTTCAAAGAAGAACATTCCTACTACCTGCAACTGGTGTTCACAGAATGGAGAACTTACCCTGGAACAGGACTTCGCTAGACAACAAGAGGGTATGACAAAGTTTATACCAAAATTAATTCCAGAAACCAGGAATTTTCTAGGAATGACTTAGCTACGGGGGAAAGGACGTGGTAGGTGAAGCAGCAGCTTCTTACAGGCTGGATTACCTCTTAAAAAGTTGATGCTGCTGATTGGTGATGCAGGTAGACAGAACCTTTGTCACATCAGGTGATATCACTGAAGGCAGGCAGTGGTTTGGCTTTTGCACAATGACAATTAGGAAGCTTACATAGAAGCATAAGCAATTCCAAGAAACCCTTTATGCCCCTGTGCCAACCCGGGTTTGGGTGCATAAGAGTAAGTTGGAGTGGGGGGCAAGTAGGTGAATAGAGGCAAGGAATAGTTTGAGCCATGGTTAAGCATCCTCCTCAAGCCCCAGTGCACCAGACAGCACGGCTGGATTGGCTCAGCACAGTGTTATAATTAGTTGCTGATATAGGCAGGCAACAAGTGCTTATCCTGGGAGCATGTTGCCGGCAGGGAGATAATTATGGCACCTTCACCCACATGTTTTCCTCTTGGATAGTCTTCTAGCATACAGCAGTGGTCTGCCCCTTTCTACAGACTATGTTCTTGCGGTATGCTAGAGTCCCTGATCTGAACAGCCAGGTGCAGAGTACTGAATATATGTCACTTTGTGGTCTATCACAGTAGAATGAAACACAACTGGCTGGTTGCTGTGTTACATGACTCCCACTCCAAGTCCCGTGACCTATGCCACTGCACAATACACTAACACCAGGTCTCTTGTTCATTGGAAATTCAGCTTACATATTTATTAGTGATTTGTGGATGCATTGCAAATTAAATAATTGGCACAATGGTTACAGTAAACAAAAACCAACCAGTTTAGATTTGGGGCTTCACATTTATGTTAATTTAACTTTGCACTGAAAACACAATTAAAAAAAAAGATCAGTGATGCATAGCACATACATGTGGTGAGGAAATACAGCTCTAAAATGAGCAATGTGCTGTCAATAAACCCTTTCTTAGGAAAAAAAGCTAAATCCAGCCTCTTGCCAGCTCTAACACAACTAATTCCTACCACAATATCAAATGCCAATTACGCTTCTGGAGTCCTTGCATAGGAAAATGAATAGCATGCGATAGGTTAGAAAAATGGAAGGAAGTGTTTCTGCTGCTAGCAAAATAAGCCTGAAGAATTCTGTCCTGCCCTATATTGAAAATTATTATCCCCTAGAAGCATTATTGCAAGTTTCAAGACAATAAAATAGAGACTAGTGCACTTTAAAATACCTGAAACCTGAATTCAGCCCAAAAATTTTTAAAGCACTCCAAGCCTGGAGCTTGGGCTGGGTACATGGTGATCTCCATGTGCTTCCAAATACTTGTCATTAACAAGCACAGGATGTGAAAGTAATCCTTTTTCTCCTGTTTTTGTCTCTTTTTATGACTACTTTATAATTTCCATTTGATACGCTGCAGAATTGAAAATTAAAAAGCTTTTTGGCCACGCAATGATTTTTAGATTGCCTTGAATTTCTGCCAGAAATCTAATCAGGACTGTGTACTTATGCCTTTCCATGCTTTTCCACAATCATTCAGAATTTAACTCTTTTGCATTTTGCAAGCTTCACACATGCATAGCCAGTGCATTATACAAGCTCTTCAAGACTGCAATCACAGAAGCTTGCTTCATCTACACAAGGACCCAAATTTGTCATCTTTATTTATGCGAAGCAGGACTTTGAAATAGATCTCCTTTCATAGTACAGTACTAACTCCCTTTGTGTAATGTATTTAGAAGCAGACTCATAGGATATGCTTACACAGCTGTGGGGAATGTGTTTCCTAGCATGAATTGACATATGCACTAGCCCTGATTTAGCTTACAACACACTAAAAAATAGTGTGGTCACAACTGCATGGACAGCAGCTTGGTCTAACCACCTGAGTATATACCAAGGGGAGGCAGGGATTAGCCCAAAGTGGCTCTGTGACCACCTTGCTAGCTCAAGAGGGTTGTGTGTCAGTGGCCTGGCAGAGGCTAATACTGGTGAATCACTTCCAGCTTATTGCACACCCCTGCAATAGTATCTTAACCATCTACACCACTGTAACCTGCTGCATCTAGCTTTACCTGGGACTGTCTCAGCACTGACTGCACATTGTTTGCCAGGTGAATTCAAAGTATTGTACTGCCATATACAGAGCCCTAAATGGACTAGGCCCAAGTTACTTTAAGGGATAGGAAGGTGATTTGCATTCCTTCCCAGTGCTCTAATTCATCACAAGCTAGCTAGTTGGCTTGCACTCTAGAATGTTCTCCCCAGGGAACTACACTTTGGCACAGATCAAATCACACTTTAGCAAGTTGAGCAAGCCTAATTTCTTCCCTTGGCCTTCCCCCCCCCCCCCCCCCCCCCAACCTCTCCCCAACTAAGCTCCTAGCTGGCTGGGCAAACTAAATGCAGTGGCCAAGAGAGTGGTATAATGGGGGAGGGGGAATCTCTTACAAAAATCAGTATGGTTTCATTTTAAACCATGTAAAACCATCCAAGTATCATAGTATGCTAGGGTACCGTATCAGCTTATGTAAGGAAAGAAAATCATTAACAACAGTAGCACCAGCAATAAAGAAAATACCCCTCTATTCCATGTTTAATAGGATTGTATTATAAAGAGAAAGACAATACACCTGGCTGAATATCATTTCCAGGGGTATGCCACAGCTCAGATGCTGTGCAACACTGCTGCAATGTTAATTGCTCGTTCTCTACTATCAATCAGCCTGTAATGTATGTCCTGAAACATTCAGATTTTTTCATTCTCTTTCTAATTCTGATTCTTTTCCCCTGCATCATCATAGGCTCAGTGTAGGTATGGAGGACTATGGTAGTGAATAGATAGATGTGTACAGGCCATAGGGCCAAGGCAATGTATAAATGAATGAAATATAATGTAATGACCAAAGTTAAGCAATAGTCATAATGATTCACTAGACAGAGAGAGTTCTTTCATTGTAAGTTCTAGTCTATGGTCATCCCCAGCCCACTAGGCCCTTTTTTGAAGGTAAGCATTCAGAAGAGTTGTTTGGATTCCAGTGCATGGTAAATAATGCAAATCATGGGTGAAATTGTTACTGCTGAAGTCAATGAGAATGTTGCCATTGATATTCACAAAGCTAGGCTTTTACTTCTCAATTTATTGTTATTTGGTTTAGAAGATATTTGATAGAACCATAAGTTTGTGCTTGGTGTCCAATCAAAATTGTATCTCAGTCCAGTTTCACTCAAGGTTTATTCTCAGTTTTCTGATATTTGACTCTAAATTTCAGTTTTGTAAAATCAGGTAAGTTTCCTTAGTTTGGGGTTTCACTGTGAAAGTTGCATTCTGCTTTGGTATAGCTGTTTGCTTAAAAAACGTTCTTTTGGAATTCCAAAACATTTTTTTCTAAAGAGTTTTAGGTCATTCTTGCTGGAGGCAAGTGCATTTCATTAAGTGGTAGAAATACTTTGATGGTTTGGACTATATTTTACTGGATCACACACTTGCTACCTCCAACATTTGTTTAAGGAACATGCCATCATGATTCAAACAATAGCAATCCTGTCATTTGAGCGCTTTTATCAGGCTCTGTTGTCCTGGTATGCAATGAACCACAAAACTTGCCGTATCTACTATTAAATTATTACTTTGCTGATGAGATTGGTTGGAGTTAAATTTGCAGGGCTCGCCGAGGTGCGGCGAGCCCCGCTCGCCAGCCACAATGTCCGGCATTCTGCGCATGTGCAGATCGCCCAAACCTGGCTCTTCCTTGATGTAATCTACTCGCCCGTGGCGAGTAGATTTTACAGATTGTCGAGCCCTGTACATTTGCCAAATTTCTCAAAGCATTTTCAAAACTATTTCACTAGGAGGGGGGTGAAGCACTGGAATGGGTTATCTAGGGAGGTGGTGGAATCTCCATCTCTAGAGGTTTTTAAGTCTCAGCTTGACAAAGCCCTAGCTGGGTTGATTTAGTTGCAGGGACAGCCCGTGCCTATAGGCAAACTCGGCAGCCGCCTAGGGCTCCAAGTTAAATGGAGTGCCAAATTCCCTGCCACTTCCCCTTCCCATAACACCTGGCGTCAGCCCCGGAGGAGGAATGCGGGGAGTTGGCCCCTGAGGAGGCACACGCCGGCTTCCCCTGCACCGTGGGAGTGGGGGGATCGGCCCCGGGAGAGGAGTGCGCGGGGGTTCCCTGCATCGCAGGGGGTGGGGTCAGCCCTGGGGGAGGCGCGCGCCGGCTTCCCTTGGGGGGGGGGGGAATCCTGGGAGGAGGCGGATGCAGGGGACTCGCTCCCCCCACTGGCACCCTGTTTCCACTCCCCTGTCCCCAGCCATAGAACTCCATCCCCAGCCCACCTGTCCCCAGCCACAGAACTCTATCCCCAGCCCCCCTTTCCCCAGCAATGTGGTGGTAATGGCAGTTAAAGCAGGATAGCATAATGGACTATTTTGGATTTGTAATGATAAAAATTATAATGAACATTAGTAATGCATTTTTATTTGAAATTGTACTGAAATATCGTCTAGCTGTCGTGAACAAATCTATTCTGAAAATTGTGTGTGTCTATTTTAATCTGATCTCAGAAACATTGGTTGGATGGACAAACCGAATAATTATGCCTGTTTAAATAAATATGCTTAAAAAACATTAAATGGAAAATAGGGACAAAATGTTTCCCAGTTTACCAAAAACCTCAGCCTATATCTGCCCTTGGGGGTTGGGAAGGGGCGGCACCGATTGCATGGTTTGCCTAGGGCACCAGTTGCTGGCAGCTAGTCTAGGGCCGCCCCTGTTTAGTTGGGATTGGTCCTGCCTTGGGCGGGGGGCTGGACCTGATGACCTTCTGAGATCTCTTCCAGCACTATGATTCTATGATTCATTAAGAGCTTATGGCAAAGACCTAGCTGTACCCCGTGGGTCCTACACTGATGAGACTGACTCGAGTTAAATTTGCCAAATTTCTCAAAGCATTCAGAGATTGTGGTAAAGACCTGATTGTGCCCCTTAGGTCCTACACTTCTTTGGTGATTATTGTGTGCTGCAGAGACTCGCTCTGACCCTCCATGCTGCCTCTTATGTTCTTCTAGAGATCAGGGTTATAGCCTATTGAGCCATTTTCAACACCGGCAAAGCCAATGAATGGGGAGGGGGAGATCCTTCTAATCTTGGAACTCCTTTTCCCAGAATTAGGTCTTTCTGTGGTGCAAGGAGTTTGGGAGGAACCTGGGCCTGCCCATTACTCTGTGTTCCAGCCCAGGGACCCTAGGTAGCAGCAACTTCTCAGGTTTTTTCCCTCTAGCCCCAAGACAGCAGCCGTTTCCCAAATGCTTAGTACTTTTTCTCTGTTACACGACTGAATCTTTCCCTTCTCAGCTTCTCGGCAAACACACTTCCTCCTTTCTGTCCATCCCTCTTCTCCTTCCCTCTTCCTTACCTGGAGGAAACGTTATAAAGCAGCATCACAAGCTTTAATTGGCTGCAGATGTCTGATTAGCCTGCTCCTTCAGGCAGGCTATTAACTAGCCTCAGGAGTCTGCCTGCCTTAATTACAAGGCAGCAGACTCCGGGAGTTTATTCAGGGAATAGAAAACTGTTTATCCAGCACCCCGTATACCTGCCCTCCATTACACAGAGGCAGCCAGCTAATATGGGTCTGTCACAAGATGTAATATATATCTTTATTCCAATTACCTTTTAAATAATATATATATATATATATATATATATATATATAGTCACAATAGGCTTTATATTTATACACATAAATTAAGTATATATATATATATATATAGTACACTATTAGATATAAATATTTATAGAGTACTACGCCCTCTGACAGGTATTAAGGCACAAAGATGTTTTAAAACATTATGAAACATCCAACCAACATAGTTTCCCCCGCCTCTCTTACCTCCAACCTTCTGTCTAAAAATCCCTGGATTTCTAACCAAAACTGAATTCATAGTGCATAGGAACTTCAGAGCCGGCATGTTTATTTACAGGGTCTACTTTGACTATATGGAGCAGGAGCAGTGCCTATTTATGTGTGGGTGTAATATCCCACTCCTACGCCATATATATGTACGTACATACCATGTGGCACAAATACTGACAAAAAAAACCAAATCCAGATTCACTATAAAACTGTAGCTAAAACCACATTACACCACATTAATGTCATTAACATACTCAAAATTGTCAAAATGGCTGTGCATAATGCATGAGCATATGTCTATATTTTACACTGCAGCACGCACATTACGGACTTCATTATGATGCTTGGTTTAAAATGAGCATATGTATTTCGACCTTATTTGTATAACTTGAAAGGAATATTTTACTTCTACAAAACAAATGTATGTACATGGATATTTTAATATAATTTCAACTATTGATCATTAATGTTTTAATATGTAATAAATTTACATAACATAGCATAAGAATCATAGAATACTAGTACTGGAAGGGACCTCGAGAGGTCATCGAGTCCAGTCCCCTGCCCTCATGGCAGGACCAAATCCTGTCTAGACCATCCCTGATAGACATTTATCTAACCTACTCTTAAATATCTCCAGAGATGGAGATTCCACAACCTCCCTGGGCAATTTATTCCAGTGTTTGACTACCCTGACAGTTAGGAACTTTTTCCTAATGTCCAACCTAAACCTCCCTTGCTGCAATTTAAGCCCATTGCTTCTTGTTCTATCCCCAGAGGCCAAGATGAACAAGTTTTCTCCCTCCTCCTTATGACACCCTTTTAGATATCTGAAAACTGCTATCATGTCCCCCCTCAATCTTCTCTTTTCTAAACTAAACAAACCCAGTTCTTTCAGCCTTCCTTCATAGGTCATGTTCTCTAGACCTTTAATCATTCTCGTTGCTCTTCTCTGGACCCTCTCCAATTTCTTCACATCTTTCTTGAAATGCAGTGCCCAGAACTGAACACAATACTCCAACTGAGGCCTAACCAGCACAGAGTAGAGCGGAAGAATGATTTCTCCGGTCTTGCTCACAACAGCATCACACTGCTGACTCATACTCAACTTCTGGTCCACTATAACCCCTAGATCCCTTTCTGCCGTACTCCTTCCCAAACAGTCGCTTCCCATTCTGTATGTATGAAACTGATTGTTCCTTCCTAAGTGGAGCACTTTGCATTTGTCTTTATTAAACTTCTTCCTATTTACCTCAGACCATTTCTCCAATTTGTCCAGGTCAAATTGTCCAGGTCATTATGCACAGCCATTTTGAATTATGACCCTATCCTCCAGATTAGTCGCAACCCCTCCCAGCTTGGTATCATCTGCAAAATTAATAAGCGTACTTTCTATACCAATATCTAAATTGTTGATGAAGATATTGAACAGAGCCTGTCCCAAAACATACCCCTGCAGAACCCCACTTGTTATGCCTTTCCAGCAGGATTGTGAACCATTAATAACTACTCTCTGAGTATGGTTATCCAGCCAGTTATGCACCCACCTAGGTATAGTAGCCATCTACGTTGTATTTACCTAGTTTATTCTTATCAATAAATAAGAACTAGGAGTCATCAAATGAAGTTAATAGCTATCAGGTTTAAAACAAACCAAAGGAAGTTTTTCTTCATGCAGCACAGTCAACCTGTGGAACTCCTTGCCAGAGCATGTTGTGAAGGCCAGGACTTTAGCTGGGTTCAAAAAAGAACTAAAGATAAATCCATGGAGTTTAGATCCATCAATACTTATTAGCCAGAATGGGGAGAAATCGTGCCCCTAGTCTCTGTTTGTCAGGGGGTGGAAACAGATGATAGGAGAGGGATAACCTGTTTCTATTCACTCCCTCTAGAGCATCTGGCATTGGCCATTGTTAAAAGACAGGAAACTAAGCTAGATGGACCTTTGGTCTGACCTTGTATGGCCATTCTTATGTACTTATGTTCTAAAATAAATTGTCTAAATCTCCAGTGCATGAGAATAGAGTCTGGAGCAGGGCTAATAATAAAGTGTGGGGCCATGTGAGGGGGAACTGACTCCACATGCCTCATGCTGGCCCTGATGAACTTCATTTATATCCTTTATAAATTTATATCCTTTATAAAGGATATTGCTGTGAACTGCCAATCCCCATCTCTTAGAACCATCTGTGACCTAAATATTCTCTCTCACAACTGCTGTGAAGAAAAACCTCTGACAGAGCAAAATCCTGTTTCTGGTCTGAGAGGGGTTTATAGCATTTCAGGATCCATACAGCAACTGAATGGTTTCCTTGTGGAATGTCAAAAAAATAGAAAAGTTAAAAGAGGGACGTTGCTGATCACTCATGAAGCAGAAATTTAATAAGTACATTTATAAGGGGGGGAGTTGTTATTTTGTATGACACTAAATTGCCTTTTTAAGGGATTTTCTTTTTTTGGCCAAAGATGAAAGAATCAATAGAAAGTATGAAATCCCCTGCTTTTTCAATAAAAATCAAGTTATACAGAAGCATTTTACATTGCAACTTAAAATCACCAAATCTGGGTTTTAGTTGACTAAATATGGGAGCAAATTACAGGGATAGAGAAGACCTACACTGTAAATGTTTTGCTGACTTTGCCCAAAGTTCTTCTTTGGGGTGATTGGTGATATTATGGCATCCAACCATAACAATTACAATAGGGCACACAAAGATAGAAACTCTCAGAAACAGTCACTCTATGGCCATTTAGGATGTGTGGAGCTAATCATCAAGGCATTCAGTTTCAAGCAGGAGTGAACAGGAAGCCAATAAAGCTTTCTGATCTAAGATATTAAGTAGTTTGCAGAAACGGAACAAGACTCTACAAACTTTGTGATTGCTCAGTATAATCCAAGTCTCTTTAGGCTTCTGGAAGCTCACACTGCATATTTTGCAAGAGCTATTAACACAGTCACTTCCATTAGCAACATTTTTGGCTACTTTAGTTCTTTCAAGAAAGCACTTGGAAATAGCATGTATGAAATAACTGGTTGATAGAATTATTTTCCAAGTATTATTCACAGTTATTTGCCAATACTTTATTCTGGTCTTGAATATAAGTGGCTGGCTTTCTCAGGACACTGTTGCTAATAAGTCCTCTAACTGCACATTCAAAATACAGTTTATTATTGTGATTCTATTATGGTGCCTAGGCCACCAGCTGGCTTTCTGCTATAACTCTGTAGTCACAGGTATATTGTTTCTCCATGGATGCAGTCTGGATGGTGTTTCTTTCTGTCTTAGGGTATGTCTACACTTCACCACTATTGTGGATTACCAGAGGTATTCCAAAATAGCTTCCCCACGTCTTCACAAGCTGGCCGTTATTTCAACATATTTTTCAAAATAACGGGCATGCTATTTTGCCACCCTGGTAAACCTCATTGCAACAGGGATAAGGGATGGCTCGAAATAGTGCATTATTTTGAAATTTGGCACTGTGTAGACACGCCAAATTTCAAAATAAGCTATTTCGAAATAGTTTTTAAATAAGATACACAATTTGTATAGTCAAATTATGTATCTTATTTTGAGTTTAGGGTGCTGTGTAGATGCATCCTTAGAAATACTTTGTTTATTCTTTCTTTCTTCTAGTTGCAGTAAGTGGGCATATTTGATTTGATTTGAGTAATTCAGATCTTGTGAGAATTAATTTCCTTTCTCACTGGCACTGGAGTTGAAAAAGCAAGTCCTTCCATAAGTGCATTTTCTAAGATTCAGGGGGCTGAATACAGATCATTATTGTCATGTTCAACTCCTTCTGGACTGTGCCTAACAGCACTGTCTCCATCTGCACATTGATTTTACAAACATCCATTAATTAAAAAATGTTAATACATGCAAACTGACTCATCCATACTAACCATCGAAAATACAAATAATGTCAGACCCTTCCTTGCAGTAATAGGCAAATGCTTGAGCAAACAAGAGCTAGAGTACCCGTATAATTGTTACAGATCTAGAGAAACCCCATTGTTGTTACTGCTGACCAATATTTATGTTAGGAGATCAACATTAAATAATCTATGATCATTTAATCTAGAATTTTCATGGGAAAATTTGTGATTAGAAAGTGGTCTTTATTTTAAGAAACTTTTCAGAAATCAATACAATATGTTTCTTTAGAGATCAATACAATATGTTTTAAGGGTTCTATGCAATTTGGGAGGTATACCTAGCCCCTATCTCACCACTAGCTTCTAAACACACCTTTGGGGCTTTTCCATCATTCCTCAAAATAAGAAACTGAGTAGCAGTTCATACTGAGGCAGAGATGACAGTTGAGGATGACAGATGGATCATTTTAATTTAGATAAATATAATCATTCCCTCCATGCTCCTAAAATATTTAAACTACCAAACAAATCCAGAATTAATCTGTTAACAGAAAAACAATCCACAACTGCTAACTATATTTACAAGATTTCCACACTTTTTTCTGCTATTTTTTTTTTTCAAAGAATGGCCAAATTCCATATATTTTGTACCTGAAACCCTGATTTTGGGCATCAGCTTCTGTCCTTTTTGTCAGGTGTACCTCATTTGAGGCAGCGTTATAAAAATCCACTGGCATGAAAGATTGACCACAGATGTCATGTTCCATAGTTTTGCTAAAATTTGCCTGGCTTATTTAATGACAATGAAATACTTCTGTGGCTGTGGCAGTTTTACAGAACGGCAGCAGTTTGTGTTGGGCATGGGAAATGCTCCAACGGTGACCATTTTATGATGGCTGGAGTTAGTGGAAAAATTTCCATAGATGTGGTCTGACTGGGACCTGCTCCTGGATGACAGCATGTACCATAAGTCTGGCCAGACAAATGTGGAGTAAAATAATATTCTTATATTATAGTTCACACAGTAATTACTTTGCATTAACTTAGCCGCAGTTCTACATTAGAAGACCAGCTTGTGGTGTAATCAGTATGCCAAGGCCAACTAATCCATGGGTTGGTTTTTAAGATAGACTTTTTTATAGTGACTGGATTGAGTTTTGATCCTGTGGCTCAAATTCTACTGCCAGTGACACTGGTGTAAATCTGGAGTAACTTCACTCAACACATCAGGAAGAGCAATTTGACACAATGCACCCTAAATTAGGTTCAAACAGACACCCACATTTTGAAGTGTAGCATGCCAAGTCATGTATACAAACAAGTCTTCTTACCACCAACAGGATCCTAAATAGGAACTTCCACTTTTGAAAAAAAAAAAAAAAAAAACCTCAGGATTATAAAACCTGTTCCAAAACAACCAAGTACACTGCAGTATCTCATTGAGGAGAGGCAAATTTGCTAAGGTGAAAAGGCACATTATAAAACCATTTCTTACCTTTTAAAATCTATGCCTGAAGTGTTAAATATGAGGCTAGAAAAATGAGCCAACCTTCAAGACTCTATTAGCTCCTTTAGTGTAAGCGGGAGTCATTTTACAGTGTATGTTTGTCAGGCTGTGATTTGTATTGCCGTTCTGGTACAGGCCAATGGCGGGTGCCCTTGAAGCAATTTTCCTTAATAAAAGCCAGAGAGCAGAGCGGTGCATCTTTTGAAGTTGTTCCTGAACATGTAATATTTAGCTTGTGAAGCAAGAGTGAGGAAATGAGCACGATAAGGGCTCATTTAGTAACAGCCCTAAATTGATTATTTCCTTCCTTATGTAAACTTATCAGTCAGCCCTTTGGGCTCACTTCCGAAGACCAGCTCAGCATAAGAGCCTTATCACAAGGAAGCGGAATGCAAAAGCCAGACAGTTTTTGATAAGGCACGTATTATAGTTAAGGCATGTTTTGTTCTCTCTCATTAAATATTGCAGTTCCACTAAAAAGGGAATTTCTTGATTCCTGTAGTTACATTCAACACAAACTATGTGTGTTTGGACTGTGTTTCTCAGAATATTCTTAATTAAAAGGCACATCCACGTACATGGCATACTTATGTGCCCAGTTTTCTAAGGTGGGTTCTTAAGGTTAGGTGCCAAATTTGTATTTATGCACCTAAATACCCTCTTTTAAATAGCTAATTGTGTGAGTAGGTGCCTAACTTTAGCACACAAGTTTGAGAACATAGTTCAATATTAATACTGCACGTTGTGCTTCTGGTACATATAGTATTCCAGGGATCTCAAAGCACTTAAGAAACAGTGCATTAGTTAAGTGTTGTTCACAACACCTCTGTGAAGAAAGTATTATTACATAAGGAAGTAAGAGAATTTAAGTTGGTTGCCCCAAGTTCAAAGAGAGCAAATGAGAAGTGAGTACAACCCAGATCTTCCAGTGCACAGACAACCATAGAATCATAGGACTAGAAGGGAACTTGAAGGGTCAAGTCCAGTCCACCCCATTAACTAATTTTTCAGCTAAATTTTTCAATATCATATTCATTGTTAATTTTTGTCTATATCATCTTCATCCTCCCCAGAACTGTCCCAGGCACTGTGACCAGAGACAATCCCTTTAAGGGCTCTGGGGAGGGAGAGGAGTGTTCTTGGTTAAGGTTGGAGTCAGAGCTGAGCCCCTCCCCCCCCACACACACACATTTCCCATACTGTAAGAGCAATGTACTTTGGGCTAATGAAATGGAACATTTATGTATGTTTGTAGCCACTTCGGAATACAAAATTCAGTCAGATGGCGACTAACTTAAATGAAGTACTTTGGATTATACTAATGTAAATAAGATCAGAATGCGACTCTAAATCTTTGCTACACTGTCAATTTACAATCCTAATGTGATTTAATCCCACTCATGAATTGTTAAGTGGTCTTTTAATAGCTTACTATTGAAGTTTGACCAAAAGGACACAAGCACGAGTCCTACAAGTTACACTGGGACTAAAACAATCATTTTCCTCTCTTCTGGAAAACCAGTTATTTTCACTCCTACTCTCTCTTTTCTATACCTAGCCCACGGTTTTACTCTTTTCTCCTCCTCCTCAGCCTTCCCAAGGTCTTTCCCCTTCTCTCTTTTCCTGCGTCTTTCTTTCACATTCACTGCTATTGGATTAATGCTGAAATACTCATAAGCACCACGAGGTGCAGATAACCGAGTCAGACCAGTCTGTAGTCAGACCACCGAGAGTCAGAAGGCCCTTCCAAAAAGAGCCAAGGGGCCTCACACAAATGACAGAAGGGCAGTAGTAAGGTGGGGTGTGATCCCAATGAGAAGCCTTCTTTAGCTCTGCTTTTGTTATTGATTCGAGTGGTACCAAAGTTAGCCTAAGGTGGTAATAAAGTAATATATCTAATCACACATAGCAAGGCGCTGCATAAAATTACAATATAAAATTATTTACTTGTACTCCTACATTGTATAAATAAAGGAATTCACTCCCATTAGCTATTAAATTGTTCACCATCAGAAAAGAAAAGAAAAGAAAAGAAAAGAAAAGAAAAGAAAAGAAAAGAAAAGAAAAGAAAAGAAAAGAAAAGAAAAGAAAAAGAGAAAAATGTATATGAAGAATCAAATAAGTTTACAGATCTATCAGAACAAAGAAGATATAAGTATCTATATTCAATCTAACATCAAATAGCCCTTCCAAAGTTATTTTCTTGTATTATTTTTACTAATAGTACTTGGAAATCAGTGCAGTCTGCAGTACTAAATAAAGCATCTGAATTTTCTGCATGAACTCTGCACTTCAGAAGGTCACTACAGCTAAGCTCATAAAGTCTACATTCAAACTTTTTTCTATAAAAGTACGTAATTACAGCTGCAAGGGGTTATTTAGTCAGATCACTCATGGAGTGGCAGGAAATTGTTCACAGCATGGTCCACATTTCTCCTTATTATCACTATTTTCATTCATAGCAATGCTTTAATAATCAACAAAGGAAGAAGCTACCACAAACACTGGACTATTTTGTCTAGTATCCTGGCTCCAAGCCTTGGTTTTCTGTCACTAACAGATATGATAACATTAACAAATGTAATAATGAAACAATAATACCATAAACAATATCCAGCAGGAGGGGGGGGGAATATCTGCTGTAATCTCTCCTTGTCTATTATTTCTGTGTATTCTCTTCTTTTACATTACTTATCTACTTTCCTAAGTTACATACTGAGTTATGTTTATCCTTTAATAATCTTTTCAAAGGGTTCTGTTGATACTACAAGGTACAGAGCACAAAATTCTGTATATTAGAAAACTAAACAGAAGTGCCCAATGGTATAATTGCCTTCTACATAGTGTGATATGTTTGTGGGTGTTTAATAGCAAAGAACCAACTGTTTGGTTTCTTGATACCATTTATTATTTCCACCTACTTCTCTCCTTTTGCACCCTCACTCCCTTATCTCTGCCTGCTTTCTTCTTAAAGAGACAACGTGGGTGAGATAATATATTTTATTGGATTAACCTCTGTTGAGGGGAGAGCCATCCAGTCAGTTCTAATCAAATGCATGCAACCAAGTCAAATAGAAACTACAGTGGAATAATGTGTTAAAATATCACCTTGGTACCCTTTTGACTCTGTCTCTTATCCTCTGAACTGCTGCCTACTGCTCTGCATTTACTGTTCACCCACATTTTGATGCTGAAAACCTGAGGTTAATACAACATAGTCCCCATCTGAATCTGTGAAATAGCCATAGGTTTCTGTTGCCTTTATTTCATGGATATAAATATGTAACTTTTTTTTTAAATAAAGTGATTATTAAACATTTATGCATTTGTTAAAATACAAAACCCACAAGTGTGCAGCAGTTGGCTTTATAAGAAAATAGAGACCACAAGGAATTAATCATTATTTCAAGAACAGTCTTCTCCTCTAAAAATCAGGGAGTAATTCATAAAAAAGCATCATGCCTGGTACATTTTTCTTCTTGCTAACCCAGCAAAGTGCATCTGTGCACAACAAAAAGAAACATTCACTTTTCAAAACTGTTGCACTCAAAACACTATCAAGTGAGCATCTCCTAGGATTCCCCAGGAGTCTTTGGTGGCTATCGTAAAGGGACATTTTCATGTTTGAATAGTATCAGTGATTATACCATTTCCTCATTGCTGCAGAATGAAAACAATGGACACTTGAAGACACCATCCGTTTTGTGGGGAGCATTCCAGCACCATTCTTTTCTGCCCCACTTTGGCTATTCACTAGATTGCTCACTTTAACATGCAATAGGTGGATATTGCCAAATTTAGAGGGGCACCTATAGGATTTTTGTTGCTGCAAACTCACTTCTGTGTTTGATTCAGAAGTTACTTCCTATGCAGCCTGTGAAAGTACCATGGAGACAACCAAGAGACAAAGTAAAGTTCAAAGCAATTTACAAGCATCACTAAAAAGTCAACATCTGCTAACAGTTTCCATACTGGGATTGCTGTGGCCACTTTATTTACCACAGTAGTACATTCAATTCCATCATTGGTACATTCCTCCAATACTTCTCTATATGGCCACTGTATTTCCACAGTATTCCACAGTACAGACAGGGAAAATTTGTAGCATGGCAACTGCTATGTGCTTTTAGTGGGCAACATCAGAACAAATAAGTAATCATAGAACATAAGAAACTGAAGATTTATTCATGCCAAATAACTAAATGGAAACCCCTTCATTTGAAACACAATATTCCAGAACAAAACCAAATTAAGCATAAATAGTGTAATTTATTCTTGCATAAAGGGCAGACTTGTCAGATTCAGAATGACACACCAGTTTGACAACTGGACCAGGAATTCTGTATAACAAAATAAATATAACCAAATCGAGTAGATTTACTTGGTCCAGCCATCAGTGCAGGGAGCTAAACTTGGCGATGGCTCAAGGTCCCTTGCAGCCTTACGTTTCTATGATTTTTCTTGAGAATGCACATACCAGCTTTGTGATGCCTTTTACAACGCCTACATATCACTCAAGTCACTGAAATCGGGCTTATAGAATTCACAAGCCTGCTGCTCCTCTGCACAGGAATGAATTTAGTTCCTCAAGGCAGAGGGCCAATGGATGGTTCTCCAGACCCCTTCAGTGATTCTCTGAATCATCATTACTAAGACTTGAGTTAGGTACGGCATCTCTGCAGCCCTGTACAGTTCCTTGGCATTGGAACGAACTTGCTTTACAGGAGCAAATAATAAAGGGGCTGATTGTCAGCCCTCCACATACAACTAATTTACGCATGGAATTTTCACTGCTTCCCATACATTTTTTTACATTATTTGCCCATGTGCATCTTACTGTCTACTTGAATCTGGAAACAACCAATTATTGTCACAGCTTTCTGCAATTGCCTGTACAGTTGCACATATATTAAAAAAAAAAAATCAGGATTAAAAATCCTATTCAATCTCCAAAATGGTACAAATCTCTCTTCTGGCTGTGAAATGAATTTCCAGCTGTTGTGCATTCTATAATTTGTTGAATGTAACAGTAAACAACACAATAAATTGTTTTGCTTCACAGGATTTTACTACGATTAGCTGCCTTCAAGGACACATTTATTTGCATTTAAATATGGAGTCAGTGCTAAGCTTCTCCCCTGAAATCCAATTCAGACTATAATGCCTATTAAAATGTTTTTAGAAGTATTTTTCCATTGCTCCCGAATGACAAAAGAGAAGGCTGCATAAAACAGTGGTACATTCTTCTCAATGCTCTATATTTAGTGCAAGTTATGGCATGACCTTGTACTTTCACTGTTCTTTCTTTATTCTGTAAATAATAGGTAATTATACATTGTATAGAGCTATAATCATTGTTAATTTAACATTTTCAAAGGGTATTTGGAAGTTTGAGCTATGTGCAAAATTTATTTAGCATTACATAATTTTATTTAATTACATGTCTCTAGAATCACCAATGCATGGAAAAAAAAACTTCATTTCCTTAGGAAAATAAAATATGCAAAAGCACCATTTTTCTGTTTCGAAGATCTGGTAGAAGACAGATGCCTTTCCCGATTGTGTTTCACCAGTGCATGCTGAAAATGTTTTTCTTTTCTTTCCACGGCTAACTGATCTCCGATGCAGTGACTCTAGGCTTTTTTGTCTAAAGCTCACAAAGTGGCCAAAAATACCCCAATGCCCATAGCCCATAATTATTTGTGATTTCATAATAGGACTCGAATTTTTGTCATGGGAGAGGTGGGGAGGATTTTATGAGATGCAGGGGTGAGAGTGCTGCCATGAAGGTGCCTCCCTCTGTCTTCACTGTGCTTAGTTCTGGGGCTATCTGCAAGAAATTGAGAAGCAGAATTTTGCCCTGGGGCTGAACATTGTGTGTTGTGTAGGGAAGGGCCTCATGCCTGGGAAAAGAATGAATATTGTGGTGAACTGGAAAAAGCAGAACAGGCTAGAAAAAGCAACTATATTATCAGGGAGGGAATGTTAGAAAGTTGCTGGGTTCCTCTGTATATTCTCATTCACTGGAATAGTGTTGGTATCTAGCTCTCTGATGCTTTAGAGAATGCTGGGAACGGTGCTTTTACAGTCCCTCTAATTAGCTAGTTTTAAATAAACTAGGTCAACTTATAGCAAGAGGACTAAGCTGACTGAGAAGTATTCATATTCACTTATGATTAGATCCAGCTCTCTCAGTGTAGTTCCAGACAACCAAACCCACACCAGCTGTTTGCAGAAACCCACATTTCGTATCAGGCAGTATCATTCATTTGAATACATTAGGACATGGAAAGAATGCCACAAGCCAACCAGGTTTCTGAGTTCCCAGGAGGTTTGTTTCAGTTTCTAATCAAATGGGTTCTGAGCCTTAATTTACACAGCCTTTTTTCTAGACACTGTCAGGAAAAGGCGCCTCACCCCACTCCTTAGCAGTTACTGTAAATATAAATGGCTAAAATCTCAGTGTATTAACAACTCTAAATCCTTTTCTTTTGTTCTTGATCAGACATGTGGAATCTTTTCAAGATGACCTTAATGTCCTCCCCCAGTTTTACCACATATGAAATATTAATACCATCTGAGCTAACATACCTGCCTTTTTATATTCATGGAGGTCATGATGACCCCTTCCAGTGCTGTATGTAAGTCAGAGGTGCTTTTCTGTCTCTTGAAACCATTCATGAGACTTCTAACAGCTCACCTTAAAAAGAAGGGCAGAAGGTGTCTTGCATATAGCAGTGAAGGAATGAATTGGTGTCCTCCAGTTATTACTCATTTTTATTTCAACACAACCCTGGAGGTTTTTCACCTTCCTCTGTAGCATGGGGTACAGATCACAGCTGGAGGATCTCTGCATCTAGGGGTCTTCAAAGTATTTGAAGGCTTCAATATCTGAGATATGGGTGAGAGGATTATTCTAGGAGGGGTGGGTGAGATTCTGTGGCCTGTACTGTGCAGGGGGTCAGACTAGATGATCATAATGGTCTCTTCTGACCTTAAAGTCTATGAGTCACTATGGATTGTGCTGAGTCAACGTATTACCATCAACAGAGAAACTGACTACATAAGTAATAGTGACTTTGACCATAGAAAATATTGCTCTTCTGCTTTCAATGTTAAACGTGATGACATGGCATGTGTAAGTGTTGAAAAGACAGTTCTCTCGTGATAATGCAAAGTGACATTGTGCAAAACGTACCTATTTTCTGTGCAGAAAACCGTTCGTTTGTATAATGACCTTCCCAGATCAAACAGTACAGATAACTGGAATCGTATGAATATATACCCACATAAAAAACAACTGGATTTCTAGGGCTAGATTCTCAGTTCCACTAAAATAAATAGAGCTGTGTCAATTTGCACCAGCTGAGAATATGTCCTTTAAAGTCTGATTTAACAATAAACTGAATGTATACATGTGGTTACAGCAAATATAATACTTATGCCTGATATAAATGAGGAATTTACACATTTAATGTATTTAACACTCGCTAATGTGACATGCCTATTGTGACCCAACATCTCAAAGTCTGACAGCATGGTAGAAATTGCATGTCTAATCTCTGATGTGAAAACATCAGTGGCTTGATACTGACACTTGATGGAGGTAATTGTGTTAACATACATACATTCTCATGAACAGCACCATCAGTTTTAAAGCACGTATGTTCTTAACAGTGAACCAGAACTCCAGAAGAGAAAGTTGGCCTTATGTTCCTTGCAAAAATCGAAAGCAAGGAATTTCGATGAACTATTAAATTTCAGCTGCTGGCAAATCCATTGCACCAGGCTTGCACTAAAAGGGGTTTTGCACCTAGTCATACTTTGTCATGTCCAAGGAGGGGGTATGGATGCAAACTGCTCCCCCATCTGGCTGATCTGCTCAGCCATCACCTGTGTGGAAAGCTGAATAATTTCACTGGCAGCAAATGAAACTTGCAAACTGTGGGAAGGATTCATAACTGATCTTCAATAGATTATTTTTCCCACAAAATAATTTTCTGCATGACTCCTGTGACTCAATTGCTTTGCTGAAGGATGCAAATGTTCTTTCCTTGCAGACCTGTAGTCAAGTCACTCTGTCTCCAAGATAGATCTGTGACCTCTTCCTTTGATTGCATAGAAAATCAACAAGATCACGCTTTTTGCAGTCCACTCCATAGGACACACAGCTCATGTCTCAGTTCAAAAATCATTCCAGTACATTTCCTCTCAAGAGCCAGTGAAATTCAGAATGGAACAACATCTCATGACTTGGTCCAATTTCTTCATACAGTTTTGCAACAGACCTGAAGAGGCCAAGTCTTTGTAGTTCCCAGTAGCAAAGATCTGTGGTAAATATTCACCTAGCTCTGGACTCAGAGCTTAAATGCCAGTTATTCTCTGTGAATCAGTCCACACAGCAAATAAAGCCACTTTCTTTACTGAGGCCTGCTTTGTGGCCTGCCAGACAGAGCTCCATCCATGCAAAAGCCCACCATGTGATCATTCAAATATTTCTATCTTGCATGTAGCCATGTGGCACATTGAACACTCCTTGTGGTCTCTTGTGTCTGGGAAGAGGGAGACAGAGTGCAATATTTTGGAGGATTGCACCTTCCCCAGTATATTTCACAAAAGCCAAAAAAAGGGGATTGAGACCCGCAGTGCTCCCATTAGCTTGAAGAATTTGTGTTTTTCATCTTCTCCCTCCATGTGTTTTCCTTATTTGCTGCTGTCTCCTTAACTCTTCACTTCAATGTGTTCTTGGACAGTGGAATAACTGCGTTTACCTTAGTTTTCCCACATACAGTAAAACTCCATTAGTCCGGCATCCAGTGCTCCGGGACTCCTGATGGTCCGGCACCATCAGGAACCCGGAAGTGCTGGGGCAGCCGGACAGGCTTCCCACATTCAGCTGCTGCTGAAACTGACCAGCAGCTGAATCAGGGAAGCCGGGAGCAGAGCAGCTGGGGTGCTGCCAAGTTGGTCCCGTAGCGCTGCCCCTCGGGGCTGCGGGACCAACCCGGCAGCACCCCAGCTGCTCTTGGGGATGCCTGGGCCAGAGCAGCTGGGGTGCTGCTGGGTTGGTGCCGTAGCGCTGCCCCTCGGTGCTGCGGGACCAACCCGGCAGCACCCCAGCTGCTCTATTGCAGGCATCCCCGATTCAGCTGCTGCTGAAACTGACCAGCAGCAGCTGAATCAGGGACGCCTGGGGCAGAGCCGGACTATAGTAAGGGGGGGGCTAAGAAGGGTCTGGGGTGGCATCCCCTCCCACCCTACTCCAGACCCCTCATAGCCCCCCCCCTTCTGATAGTCCGGCAGATCTGATAATCCGGCACCCCCTGGGTCCTAAAGCTGCCGGATTATTGGAAGTTTACTGTATTACCTTCACCATATTAATTGCAGCTAGCAAAATGAAGGCCTGCTCAAATCAAGGAGCCCAGCATGATTGTCGACTCCCAGTAGGGCAGCATAACAGAAATTATGGGCCCTTCCTTAAAGCTAATGCACTGAATTTTCCCATATCAGAGAAGGCTTGCAGACGCTCCTTCCCACTGAAGAGTAAAGACATTAGGTTGATAACTCTGCTGCCCACACATAAAGAACTTCCTGATTCAAGTCTCTTGGCAGATAGTGCAAATGGCAAAATGGTGTCTGCACCCATCAGCTTGGAAAGTAGAGTTACTTAGAAATAATTGCTCTCCACCACAACCAATGGTCATTTCTGTTTATATGGTTAGCTCTTTAGGATAGGGGCTATCTTTGTGTTATGTTTGTACGAAGCCTGGCACAATGTGTTTCTGGTCCAAGATTGAGGTTCCCTCTACAATAATAAAAATAAAGTATTTCTGCTGAGGCAAAATTTCAAGCAAGTTATATCTGGTGACAGAAAGCACTATCTGAAGAGGCAATCTCTTCTTTCTTCCCAACAAAGGGTCACAGTTGAAGTACCAGAAGAACAGGCCTTGACTTTCAGAGGATATAAGAACAAAAGCAGTCATAGAAGACTTGGCTCTTGTTGAATTCCATAAACTTTTTTATATTAATATGAGTAGTATAATACTACACACAAATATTTTCTCAACTATCTCTTAATTTTGATTGTTTTCCTTTGATTATTATAAATATAATTTTAAAGTAGGATCACCAATACAGGGCATAGTATTCCAGGTACTGCCAGAATGTGAAGTGGTACAATGGCTTCTCTCATCTTGTAAGCAACCCCTCAAATTATTCTGGGTTTAATTGAGTTTTTTAAAAAGGCATTCCTGCAGCATAAATCATACTATGGGCACATCAACACAGAAGGGCTAAAGCCAAAATTAGCTATGCAATTTCAGCTACGTCAATTGCATAGCTTAGGTCAAAATAGCTTATTTCGACTTTTGGCGCTGTCTACACATCAGGAAGTCTGAGAAAGCACTCTTCCTCTGACTTCCCTTTCTCCTTGTAAAATGAGGTTTATAGGAGTTGGAGTAAGAAGTCCTTCAGCTCAATGACATTTTGACATTATGTTAAAATAACTGCTTGTAGTGTAGATGTGGACTATATTATTTCAGACTAACAGCAGTTATTTCCAAATAACACGTACCCTAAAAGGTAACAATGTGGTAACACAAATCCTATGCAAGCAAGGACATCTATATATAAGGATTCCATAGATACACCATGTTCATTGGTACCCTACCTTTTTATGTCTAGGAGGACAAGACTTAATCTTTAAACATAAATTTCCTCTCTTTTGGGAGTTTATGTCACAACCTTAGCATCTATCAGTACAATTTTATTTTGATGAATAGTTCCATTATCTCCAGAGAAGTAGATGAAATAGCCAATGAAAATATTGAATATAAATATGTGAACCACATTTTGAAAAAATAAATCTTTAATTGGCAAGAAAAAGGCATAAATACAAATTCAGTAGGGACCAAATGGTACGAATGTTTATGTAAAGATTTTTTACTTGAGAAATTGATTACATGGTCTCTTCTGAATACTCATTATCTAGATGAGTTTTTTTCTGGTTTGCTCACTCCTTAACACATTTTAATATCTTTTTCTTTCAGTCAATGGAAAAAAGGATGTGTTCCTTACATAGATTTCATTCAATAAAATACCTTCTGAATTAAGTCTCTGAAGTTTGAATTATAGTTGAAGTTACCTAATTCCCTAATCCTGACTGAGAAGAAACCTCAAATACTCCTGGCACTGCTGACAAATGGGTTTTTGATATTTTTTATAGGTTATGTATTTCTGAAATAATTCTTTAGCTCTGTATAAATAAATTCAGAATTTGGCTCAGAATGTTTTCCTATTTTACCAACATCAAGTCTACTCTTCACAATTTAGACAGGACATTTGGTTGTGTTTTAAAAAATGTGTAAGGCTAGACAATTTATGGTAAGTATTGATTACAATGAAATAACATGCTCTCTTACAATTTCTGAATGGTTTCTTTGCATTGTGTTTCACTCATGCTGTAGTATACATAAAAGGTGACATCACTCATCTGTATTATTATGTTGTGCATTCATCAAAGTACTGATTAGAATCTAGAAGTGTTCAAATGGCAGAAGGGTATAGTAATTTGTAATCAAATACATAAGAATGAACAAAGGCAGTATCAATGCTTTCAAGGGAAGGTTTGACCTTTTTGTGTAGGTTCTGCAATAACTTTCTCTGTAGAAGTTTAATTGCACCTGAATGTCAATATTAACAAAGTAGTTATGCATTACAAGTGAGGGGAAAGTTTTCCTAAGACTGTACAGTGTAATTATCTTTCGATATTCTGCAGTAAGTTTAGGTATCACAACACATAGGCGCTAGGAGGCATACAAGATGTATAATATGGTAACATTGTAGAACTTTCAATTTATTGGGGGAAACATGTCTAGTGGTGACATTCTGGGTTTTTGCATTCTTCATTAGGACTTCTATGAACATATTGCTAGACTGAAGTGTGTAACTGTACTGCTGTGTTTTTGACAAATTTTCTGCAACTTCATACCATTCTTGGGAGATTATAGTTTATATATGGGTGTAGTGGATTGGCCAGGGAGTAAGAAATGTGGTGCTTGCTAAATTTATTTATGCATACAGTATTTGAAAGTTTCTCTCTACAAGACAGATGGATAGCTGTAAAATATGTAGCAATAAGAAATAATCCAAACTTTTCATTTAATTTCCATCAGAAAAAAGAAATGTTTATATAGAATATTTATCTCTCTTTAGCTTATCTGACTCTTCTGTCTTCACCAAATGCCAATAATCATAGTCATACTTGATTATCTAAGTACTGGGCACATCCCCAAAAAAGTTTACAGCTTCAAGTCAAAAAATCTTTGTCAATAGCCTCAAGGATCACACAGATCCAGGTGGAATATACCACCCAAGTTCCATTCTCACTTTAATCCTGTCAAGCAATAATTGTTATTTTTAGCACATCACTAAGTTTTCATTTCTCCATTCACAGAATGAACATTTGTTTAATTGGTAAGCAAGCATATTTATTTTCCAGATTGCTGTCGTATCATGCAAGCAAGGGACCTAACAAACTTGAACAGGACTTTAGTTACCAAACGTGAATCCTCTTTACAAAGCTGCTTCATCCCTCTGTAGGTCTCACACAGCCTACGGCTAATCATCTCCCCTCTCCTTCCTGTTTCCTGTGCTTCCAGACTCCCAACAGCCAATGCTCCCTGTTCTACTAATTACAAGTAGTATCTAAAACACCACAATTGCTTAGATAGTGTCATTCTTTTTTGAGTTTATCCAAAAATCATTCGGGCCCCAATCTTCACATTTGACTAAGCTGCTCTTGGTTCAGGACTCCAGCAGCTGTCAAAAATGGTACTGCACCACTTTTCACTGAGGCTACCCAGAAGCTAATTTAGCCTGTAACAACACAAGACAGCCTCACAACATTTCTAAGTCACACCGAATTACACTATCCCCTGTACCCAAGGGCTCTTTCAAAAACTGGGAATTGCCAGCAAGTTGTAATGATTTCCCTATACCCTCTTCCCAATGTCATGGACTAGGGAAGCCCCCTAGGTTGGACACTGTAATAGAGGTTGGTATATTTTTGACTATCTTGTACAAAGAGTATGGAACTGAAGCAAGGATCCAGCCTACAGACTTATTTATTTCAGACAGCAACAATCATTTTTATAAAATGTACCCAGAAGCCTCCTACTACAAGACAAGCCCAAGAAAGAAACCAACAGAACACCACTGGCCATCGCCTACAGTCTTCAGCTAAAACCTCTCCAAAGCAGCATCAGTGATCTACAACCCATCCTGGACAATGATCCCTCACTTTCACAGGCCTTGTGAGGCAGGTCAGTCCTTGCCCACAGACAACCCACCAACCTGAAACAAATTCTCACCACAACTATACACTGCACCACAGTAACTCTAACTCAGTAACTCTAACGCAGCAAACCTCGGTGCCAACTCTGCCCACATATCTACACCAGCAACACCATCACAGGACCTAACTAAATCAGCCACACCATTGATGGTTCATTCACCTGCACATCTACCAATGTAATATGTGCCAGAAATGCTCCTCTGCTATATACATTGGCCAAGCTGGACAGTCCCTACGTAGAAGAATAAATGGACACAAATCAGATATTAGGAATGGCAATATAAAAAACCTGTAAGAGAACACTTCAATCTCCCTGGATACACAGTAGTATATTTAAAGGTAGCCATCCTGCAGCAAAAAAACTTCAAGACCAGACTTCAAAGAGAAACTGCTGAGCTACAGTTCATCTGCAAATTTGACACCATCACCTTACGATTAAACAAAGACTGTGAATGGCTAGCCAACTAAAAAGCAGTTTCTCCTCTCTTGGTGTTCATACCTCCAGATCAGCTGCTAGAAGTGGGCCTCACCCTCCCTGACTGAATTAACCTTGTTATCTCTAGCCTTATTCTGGCCTGTATTGTTATACCTGCTCTGGAAATTTCCACTACATGCATCTGACGAAGTGGGTCTTTGCCCACAAAAGCTTATGCTCCAATACATCTTTTAGTCTATAAGGTGCCACAGGACTCCTTGTTGCTTTTGCAGATCCAGACTAACACAGCTACCCCTCTGATACTTGAAATCATTTTTAACTTTCTTTGAAGACAGATCACCATATGGTTTGTAATATTAAAACATCAGCTACCCATAATAAGAAATATTGGGAAATGTTCCCTTAAATGGACTGGAATCCGGGGAGATTTTTTGAGCTTTCAGTACTCTGGGTCTGAACATGTTTGACTACACAAACTACAAATCTGCTGGCATGACAAGGTGACTGCTTGCACACAATATGCAGTAGCAGCTCAAAATACATACAACTTTTCACTCATACAGATGTCCATCAGGTAATTGTGTATACAATTGGGCACAAATCATGCATATTTTGGACATCCCTGAACTGGGTCTCTTCTTATTATTAAAATTACTAGATATGAATTTGGAAGCCTGACTTTAGCACCACCACTTCAAAAATGAAGGACCTATATTTTATGTCAGAAAATATCTTGTAACCTTGCTAAGCAACATATTTTAGGAAATAAAATATGGTAGCGTTCTAATGCTAGTGAGGAAAGAATTGTCTAAGGATGGCTGTATTTTTGTTAGCTCATTTTAGGCCATTTAGAAACCACAATATATTTGGGGCATCTTAAAGGAACTGTTTTACTTAATTTAGAGATTATCCAAAATAGAAAAGTATGGTACATTTTAAATTCTAAAAAGTGTATGCCATTGAAGAAAGCTTATTATAAAAACAATAGCTTAAGCTTATATAAAACAGTTCAGTCAAAGAATCTAAAGTATATAATTGGCATCAATGAACAGAACATTTGTGAGGCAGGTAAGCATTAGTCTATGCATTTTCTGGTAGGAAAATTGAAGAACAGAGGGATTAAGTGACTTGCAGGTCACTTGTAAGAAATCATTGGCAAAATCAAAAATAAGACGAAGGTCTTCTGTCTCCATGGGCATGCTTAAACAATTAGACCACATTTCTTCCCCATTAAGCATGGATTAATATGAGCTATCTTTCAAAGATGCAATATTCTTAATGAATAGAACATGTGAGAAATAAAAATAGCATTTTGTTCTTCTGTAACAATCAGTAACAGAGAGGAATACATCCCAAATGTTCCAAGAGTCTGCAAACCATTCCATCTCCCCTAAGTCTAAGTACAAAATAATAATTTCCTTTGTAGTTTTGGTTGCTAACTCTCTCCTTAATAGTATAGCTCATAATGCAACAGCTAAAAAGAGTGCTATAAATTTGTGATATAAATTCTGAGTGTGAGAACACTATGTAGAAAAAGTTCTTAGGGCTTTGAAAATTTGAGGGAAAGCATGGAAATGAATCACATTTACTGCATATACACACATCAAGGCTCTCTAGAGCACAAAGTAATGTCTGTTCTACTGGAATTGTTTATGTACTCACATATAATCTGAGAATAAAGATTTATCATAACTCATAAAAGAACTGAAGCCCATAAACAAACACTTATCGGTAGCCAGTGTGGTTTTTTGCAACATTTACTCAGTGGTTTTTTTGGCTGATTCAGTACAACAGGCTCATTAAATCATTATACACTTAATGCCAATGAAAAGTCTTCTACTATTCCTGGTACCAACTGGCACTGCATGTACACTAGGAAACCACAACCCTTTAAACCAATAATGTCTCTTTTTTCCTTTTCAACTGCACCCCCAAATTAGCAGCAATGGCATGCCATAAAGTTACAATGATGTTCAAATCCTAGTTCATCAATGAAGCATATCAGCAATTCCATTTCTGTACAGAATCATTGCAAAATTTGCTGCGGAAATGAGGGGTATTATTTTAACAACATGAGATTAAATGATTGACATTTAGTAAAATGATTACACATTTATAGGAAGAATCTAACTGGTTGTAACTTAATAATATCAATTCAAGCAAGTACTTGTCCACCAGAACCTTGAGATTGCTCTGCATTACCCAAAGGCCCTAGACTAGTGTCCAGAGAGCCCGTCCTTATGATTGGAAAACAGCAAAAGTGGCTTAAAGCATTTGTTTACCCCTCTCCCCACGTTCCACTGGTTTCATAAGATCTGAACTATATAATCCAACCAAGTCTTTTCTTGCTTCATGCCACCTTCCCACTCTCATAAGGATCCAGGAGCTCACATCCTGCCAACCAGAAACAATGAAAAGCCTCAGCTGTCAAAGTACACTACCTAGGAAAGCTGTAAACACCAGCTAAAGTGCAAGCACTTGCCCAGCTTCCAGACTTACCCTAAAGATACTTCACAAAGAATCTTAGACCTCAACTCCACCCAGCTTCAAGGATCTTCCCCGCTCCTGGCACTCAATCTTTCCCCAGGTAACCTCTCCAATAAGTATTTCTCCCTCATATTTTAGCGAGTCATTCAGTCTCCTATATTAAAGGGGTCACTATCCCAATTCAGTCTAACTCCACATTCAGGGTGAGTACCAGGAACCAGAGAGTGGTTGCCAATCTTTTCCCTCATGAGACTCAGAAAGCTACTGCAATGACTTGCCATCATACAATATCCCATAATCCTTTATGGCCAGTTAGGATACTGGGAAAGTGCAGGTGCTTTTTAATACTGAATAACATTGACTGAAGGTACATAGGGATCTGGTGAGGGCGTGCTATGCTTCTTCTTTCTCTTTTCCCATCATTCAACTTGCAGCATGCTCAGCTTAGGGTAAGTGATGCTTCAAACTGTCAAGTATCAGAGGGGTAGCCATGTTAGTCTGATTGTGATGGTGTTGCTGGTGTATATATGTGGGCAGAGTTGGCACCGAGGTTTGTTGCATGGATTGGTTCCTGAGTTAGAGTTATTATGGTGTGGTGTAGAGTTGTTGATGAGAATATGCTTCAGGTTGGCGGGCTGTCTGTGGGCGAGGACTGACCTGCCTCCCAAGGACTGTGAAAGTGAGAGATCACTTATATACACCACATATATACACCAGTAACACCATCACAGGACCTAACCAGATCAGCCATACCGTCACTGGTTCATTCTCCTGCACATCTACTAACGTAACATATGCCATCATGTGCCAATAATGCCCCCCTGCTATATACATCGGCCATACTGGACAGTCCCTACGTAAAAGAATAAGCTGACACAAATCAGATATTAGGAATGGCAATATACAAAAACTTGTAGGGGAACACTCAATCTCCCTGGACACACAATTGCAGATCTAAAGGTAGCCATCCTGCAGCAAAAAAAACTTCAGGACCAGACTTCAAAGAGAAACTGCTGAGCTACAGTTCATCTTCAAGTTTGACACAATCAACTCAGGATTAAACAACGACTGTGAATGGCTCGCTAACTACAAAAGCAGCTTCTCCTCTCTTGGAATTCACACCTCCAGATCAGCTACTAGAAGTGGGCCTCATCCTCCTTGATTGGATCCACCTCGTCATCTCTAGCCTGATTCTGGCCTGCATATTTATACCTGCCTCTGGAAATTTCCACTACATGCATCTGACGAAGTGGGTCTTTGCCCACGAAAGCTTATGCTCCAACACTTCAGTTTGTCTATAAGGTGCCACAGGACTCCTCGTCGCTCCAAACTGTGTGGTTTTGTTTTTCAGAGAGATGGGAGTAGAGACCACATGCCTCTCTCCTAAGCCATCAAAAGACAAACACATAAAAACTGTATTGCAAAAATTACATCAAAGATATCTTTGGATTTGTTTTCTGTGACCCATATTTAATAAACTATGAATTCAACAGCACTATTTTTTTCCAAAGCATGATGGTGCTTCTTCACATCAGATTAGACCCTGGTATAGAAGAGCTAGCATGCAACTTTCTCTGAAATAGTACAATGAAAACAGCAGCAGTGTGATGACTGGTGACTACTACTGGCAAAAGCAATGAAGAAATACTGTATGGAAACCTATGTGCAGCACTAAAAGCTCAGTGTTTGTTACTCTGTATTTTACATTATGGACTTGCGTGTACTTTTTAGGCATATAACTGTGGATGCAGAGACGCAACTTCTCAAGGGGAGCTTTGGGTAGCCCACTTCCTCACAAAGTTCCCCAGGAGCAGAGGAAGTGCAACCATGAAGCATGCACTCATACTCTGTTTATATGCTCAGTGCACATCCCTATCCTCTTCACAGAGGTAGCACCTGAAGCAAGAGTAGGCTGGAACAGGCATGAGAATGCAGGGACTGCAACAGTTCCTGGTCCCCCTGCATAAGGGCACAAGAGAGTGGCAGGTTTATTGCACCTCCAGGGCACCCAAACATAATCCAGGCATAATCTATCCATAAGAATATCCCATTATTAAAATTAGATGTAGACAAGGACTACCAGTTATTCCTGCATAACACAGTGATGCCCAATGGCCTGCCGTTTGCTCAATCCAAAAGAAAAAAAAATCACTGATATGATATAATATGCCAACTACCATTTTAACCCAATTTTATAGGGAATTGTGATATATAGACCTCAGGTATTTCACTCTGACACAGAGGAGCAGAGAGAGAGAGGCTAGAGTTACCGATAATATCTCTTTATGAAACTTGGTGAATTTCATAGCTGTTTTACATGGCTATTTTTTTCCCCTCGGTGATTATCAAGGACGCTAATATTTCCAATGGAATTTTTGGAAAGTCACTCGAGAGAGATCTTGGAGTTATTGTGCATAGTTCTCTTAAAACATCCACTCAATGTTCAGAGGCAGTCAAAAAAGTAAACAGACTGTTAGGAATCAGTAAAAATGGGATAGAGAATACGACAGATAATATCTTATTGCCTCTGTATAAAACCATGGTATGCCCACAACTTGAATACTGCATACAGATGTGATCGTCTCACCTCAAAAAAGATATATTGGCATTGGAAAAGTTTCAGAAATGGGAAACAAAAATTATTAGGGGTTTGGAATGAGTCCCATATGAATGGAGCTTAAAAAGACTGGGACTTTTCAGCTTAGAAAAGGGAATAAGGGGCGATAAGATAGAGGTCTATAAAATCATGACAGATGTGTGAAAAGTGAACATGGAAAAATTATTTACTTGTTACCATAATATAAGAATGCCGAATACAGAAATCAATTAGAGGATTAAGAGGACAGCTCTAGATGGTAAACACCCCACACAGCTGCAAAATGAGCATCTCAGCTTTACATTTTGCCTTCAAGTAGAATGTTATGCATACTATGACTTCTGCTAATTACACAAGACATGGTTGTTTTATTATTAGCTAATCCTCCCCACCCTATTCCCCATTTGTCTGTTGTGTCCACTTTATGTCTGGCATCATGTGCTAAGAACTAAATAAGTTCAAGGGATATAGGTCCATCAATGGCTGTTGGCGAGGGTCAACAGGGATGGTGTCCCTAGTCTCTGGGGGTATGTCTACACTACCACCCTAGTTCGAACTAGGGTGGTTAATGCAGGAAACTGGAGCTTCAAATGAAGCCCGGGATTTGAATTTCCTGGGCTTCATTTGCATGTTGCCGGGCGCCGCCATTTTTAAATGTCCGCTAGTTTGGACTCCGTGCCCGCGGCTACATGCGGCACGAACTAGGTAGCTCGGATTAGGCTTCCTATTCCGAACTACCGGTACACCTCGCTCCGTGTAGCCGCGGGCACGGAGTCCGAACTAGCGGAAATTTAAAAATGGCGGCGCCCGGCAACATGCAAATGAAGCTTGGGAAATTCAAATCCCGGGCTTTATTTGCAACTCCGGTTGCCTACATTAACCACCCTAGTTCGAACTAGGGTGGTAGTGTAGACATAACCTGTCTGCTAGAAGCTGGGACTGGACAACAAGGGATAGATAACTTGTTGAGTGCCTCTTCTGTTCTTTCCTTCTGAAACATTGCTCATTGTTGAAAGACAGGATACTGGACTAGATGGATCATTGGTCTGACCCAGTATGGCCATTCTGAGGTACTTATACAGAACCCCAATGTGTATGCCACCCTCTACTCTAACTCACTAGATCCCACTCTCCTCCCAGAACTGAGATAGACCCCAGGAGTCCTGATGGGGTCTCTCTCTCTGGGTCTGTCTACACTGCAGAGGGTTTTTTTTTTCAGAAAAACTACCTTTTTTCTGAAAAAATTTCACTTACATCCACACTGCAATTGCATTCTTTCAGAAAAAAAGAAAGAACAGAGGGGTTTTTCCAACATTGGTAAATCTCTTTCTACAAGGATGAAGCCTTTTTTCGAAAGAGCTCTTTCAGAAAAAGGTGTATGTGGTAGTTCTTTCGAAATAAGAAGAAAAAGCACAGGTTCCCTCATGACCACTCTGTCCTTAGCAATCACAGCTTAAATGCAAGATTGAGTCACTTCAGTGTGGACGCTATCTTTCAAAAAAGAAGATCGCTTTTTGATGCACTTCTGCTGTGCAGACACTCTCTTTTGGAAGAAGTTTTTTTGGAAGATCTCTTCCGGAAAACTTTCCTCTGAAAGAAGCCTGCAGTCTGGACATAGCCTCTCTCTGCAGAGCTATCAACAAAAAGAATAAACATTAACATTTTAAACGTAACCAGTGTCCCTTAAGTGACTCGTCACAAGATGTCAGAACAAGTTAGTGTTAGAGCTGAGGGGAGCTAATGTTTATTTAATTTTCTTTCTTTTATATAGGAATTAGATACAGTGCTCCTGTCAGATAATTGCTAAGTTATCTGCCAAAAAACTAGAGTTTTCAAGTGCCTGGTAGCCTCTGAAAAGAGGTACTGTGGGAGGAGGGATAGGGTAGGTCTCCCCCTACCGCCCAGATTTATGGCTTGGCTTGTACTGACTCTGCTCAGTAACATTGCTGAACTTGCTGCCCTCACTCCACCCTCACACTCCTTCCCTCTGATCCCCCTACCAAAATCTGAAACTATGCCCCTGTTGGCTACATGCCTCGCATGTGAGTTCTCACTTTTTGGTGAGTTGAAGAATAATTGCTAACCTTTTCATGTGATCAATATACCAGATAATTACTCAGCCACTGGGCCTGCACCCAGAGGTTCCACTGCTAGCCTGGTTTCCTGCTCAGCCACCAGCCCTGAGGGTCCGTGGCAGGCCCCACATGTGGGATCCCAACATCTGGCCCCAGCTCTAAAGAGCAGAGAAGGGCACAGACAGGTTTGGGAGGGTGCAGCTCATCACCCTACACCAAGAATTGTTCCAACACCACTGGGAATGAGGAGAAGAGGAGGGAGGTATACCAGTGGGAGCAATCTGCTCCATTCTAACAAAGGCACAAACTTTCTGGTGCTCTTTCCTAACATGTGCAAGTCAGCTCTTTTCCTCATTCAGGACTGGATTTTTTAACCACAAATAATAAGCAAACCCAGGAGGAGACACGGAATTTGCTCTTTGGAGAGTGCCACCTAAATTACTCAAATGTGTTTTTTGAAACAGGCAGACACACTTCAGTAAACACCAGCATAGTATTTACTCCCTATATCTTATATTTCAATATTTACATTTTACGTAGAATGCACTTGAAATTCAGTCTGGAGACCAGGCTCTGGGGGAGGGGTGAAATAGTAGTAGCTGGGAAGTTATGAGGCAGTATTTGGTTAACATGAAGAGCTGTTTAAATACCACCACCATATCAGATATAAAAGGAAACAATTGCATTTCAGTGACTGGCACAGCCCTGAATATCCACATTTAAGAAGAAAATGAGGTGATAGTGCTTTTATGTTTATTCTTAAAGGGATTTGTAGCAAAGTACTGTCGGAGAAAACACAATGAATCAAGTCAGCATCTGCAATATCAATATAATTCCCAAAGGAGAACAAAGTTCTCTTTTTACTCCCACATACATACACCATGGGACTGTGTCAAGACTGTTTCAGGAAGCAGTAAATTGTAGCATTTGAGATTGTGTTCAGACACAACAAAAAAAAATCACTAACTCAAGTGACTTATTTTAAGATACAACAATCCAGGAGAAACCCTTTCATGTTTTAAAATGAGGCTAAAAATTATATTTGCTAAAATAAATGATGGTCCAATTCCTAAAACAGAATAACTTGATACACAAGTCCTCTTAGCCTTCCATATCATACAGAACCCAATGTGAGTTCTCACTTTTTGGTGAGTTGAAGAATAATTGCTAACCTTTTCATGTGATCAATATACCAGATAATTACTAATTTCAGGGGCAAATTTCAAAGCAAGCATGCTTGATTTCTTCTTCTTTAGTTTAATCAAAGGTGAATTCACTATTTGTCCAAAAAATTATAAAATATTAAAGTTATGACCACATATCTCTCCATTTCAAATTACATTATCAGATCACTGTAGTGAAAACAAAAATAATATTTTAATATCAACAACATTAAAGTTTAAAAAAAACAAGTATTTTAACAAATATTTCAAAGCCAGGAAATTAAAAGATTGGAGCTAAAGGAAAATGCTTAAAAAAGGCAAAAAGTCTGTAAGGGTATGTCTACACTACCCCGCTAGTTCGAAATAGTGGGGTAATGTATGCATACCGAACTTGCTAATGAAGCCCGGGATTTGAATTTCCCGGGCTTCATTAGCATAAAGCCGGCGCCACCATTTTTAAAAGCCGGCTAGTGCTAGATAGTTCGTGGAACGAGGTGTACAGATAGTTCGGAATGGCTACGTAGTTCGAAACTCAACCTCCATTATATCTACCCTCTTGTTCCTGCTGGGTATTTCTAGAAGAAAACTTGAAAGAAGGATAGATGTCTACATTGTGTATGACTTATAATTAGGGATGCAAAATCCTGTTTAAAATGTTAACCAGTTAAACTATATGTTTAATCAGTAATCCAGTCCCCCACAGTGCCCTGCACCTCAGGCTGGGGACCATTGCAGCAGTCCCCAACCCTCAGTGCAGTGGGCCGGGCCGGGCCAGGCATGCCACATAGTGCCATAGGTGAGCTGGGCTGGAGTGCCCCCCATCTGCAGTGCAGCATGGTTGGCCCGACCAGGGCAAGTTCAGGTTAATCAGTTACTCCAGGTAGCATGCCAGTAAGGCAACGCTTTCTGGGTAATTGGTTAAGTGATTACCCCTTCACATTCCTGCTTATTATTAGAAAACTTTATTCCTCAGAATGTAAACTCATCTTAATCCTCTAGATGGTACTTTTGTGATCAGCAAGACAGGCTAAACCAACCACAGATGGAGATAGGAAGTGTGATTCTCAGATGATCACATTACCCACAAGTGATGGTGAATAACCCTAGTCCAGCAATCTAAGCCTGTGAGGAAAAATAGATAGCTTGTTGCAGAAACATGACATCTTTTCGGTATGTAGTGTCATGATTTTAATATCTGACTTCTCAGAGCCTCACAGGACTAGAAGCAATTTTTGTATACTCTTGCAAACCTGGGATTTTCCCTTTTTGTAGCAGCCTTCACTAGCCATTTTTAGCTATGCCATGCTGATGGCCTATGATGTAAGTATGTCATGGGTCTAGGATTGAATCTGCACACCATTTGGGAGAAATTCCACTTTGGGCAGAAAGCGGCAAATGTTTTTATAGTGCTGTAAGGATTTTGGTTTGTTTAATTTCCCTACTTATTAATTGACAGATATTTGAAACCCAAAGGAAACGAGCTCTATCCTGCCAAGTGCTGATCTCATCCTGTCTTTTAGACTATCAGTTCTGTAGAGCGGAGAGTACCATTTACTATGGCTACGTCTACACTGGCAGCTTCTTAAGCAAGAACTCTTTTGCGGAAGAGTTCTTGTGCAAAAACTCTTCCAGAAGAGAGCATCTACACTGGCATGGATGCTTTTGCGCAAGAGATGTGCTTTTGCGCAAAAGCATCCACGCCAGTGTAGACGCTCTCTTGCGCAAGAAAGCTCCAATGGTCATTTTAACCATAGGGCTTTTTTGCGCAAGAAATTCATGTTGCCTGTCTTCACTGGCCTCTTGCGCAAGAAGAGTTGCGCAAGAGGGCTTATTCCTGAGCAGGAGCATCAAAGTTCTTGCGCAAGAAGCCCTGATTTTATACAGTAGAACATCAGTTTACTTGCGCAAGAACACACGGCCAGTGTAAACAGGCAGCAAGTTTTTGCACAAGAGCGGCCGCTGCACAAGATCGCGCCAGTGTAGACACAGCCTGTGTGTGTCTAACACCTAACAGAATGGAGCCATAGCAACAATAATCCATTTTTAAAGGGTAGAAAGATTAGATTACAATATCAACAATGCCTTCTGATATTAAACCCATTATGATTTCTACAGTACACTGTAGAAGGACAATCAAAATCAATCTTTAAATAAGAATGGTTTCCTGATTCAAAAGATATAATAGAGAGACTGAAAATGTCCACCCACATTAGTAGCAGACCTTTATTTATGTGATCCTGATGTAAAAATCACAGAGGCAATAAAGCAGTATGCTTATTCAACAAATCTGCCTGATTTGAAAGAATGTAGAACAAGGAGGTTTTTTTTAATTCAGCATATATTTCATAACATCAGTTATATGCCATTTAAACTGCCAGGTGGATTATATCAGACTTACTTGAAGCACAAATGATCAATTCCAACAAGTATTACATGTACAAATGACAAAGAAACCACTGTCATAATTGGGGTTGAGAGCCAAACACTTGCACTGCATAGAATCTGCTTGTTTGTATTCATCCACACTCCCTAATACACCACTGACTCACAAGTTGCTTTGCTCTTCCTGCCTGCCCCTCTTCAATTACACTGCACTTGTATACTTAAAAAGCTCAAGCCAGAGATCTGACAGTTGGCCTTATCAAAGAATATCACTAAGGCTACGTCTACAGTGCAGGCTTCTTGCACAAGAACTGTTTTGCATAAGAGTTCTTGCACAAAAGATCTTGCGCAAGAGCACATCCACACTGCCACATGCTTTTGCACAAGAGCGTCCAGGGCAGTGTGGATGCTTTCTTGAGCAAGAAAGCTCTGAAGGCCATTTTAGCCATAGGGGTTTCTTGCACAAGAAAACCCTGTTGCCCGTCCACACTGCCTTCTTGCGCAAGAGCTCTTGCGCAAAAAGGCTTATTCCTTGTGGGGAGAGGAATAACTCTTGCCAAGAAGCCCTCTTCTGATGTTTTACTGTAAATTTACTTGCGCAAGAACACGCATGCAGTGTAGACATGCTGCAAGTTTTTTCACAAGAATGGCTGTTCTTGAGCAAGAAGCCTGCACTGTAGACGTAGCCTAAGTGCACGGCTGACATTATCTGTGCAGACAACCTGTATAATTATGGCATTTAACTGGCATTGCCAAATGGGGCTGAAATCCATCAGTTTCTGGTTAATCTGTCTTGAGTAGCCACAGCTGGTTGGCCGGAAGAAAATGATTTTGAAATGACGTTGTAATGTCTCATAATAAAGATTGCTGTTATTCAGGCAGGCACATTCCAGTGCTCAACCCACTTTACTTTCTGAAAGATTTTCAGGAATGTGAGGGAGGAGGAACAATACAACAGCTTTGAAGAACAAGTTAAATATCTTTTAGTGCTTTTCATATTTTGCTTGCTCTTCCTCTCCTTCCCCCAGTCTCTCTCTTTTCATAGCAACATAGAAACTGTGGCGAAACTTGCTTAGCTATTAGGATATTTTCTTGACAAATTTGCTTAGTGATTGAATAGATATTAGGTCAGTTTCCTTCTTTTAACTTGTCTTTGAAGACACCCCCAATCAGAAATAAAAAATATGAGTCTGCCTTGTTTTATTATATACCTCACCATCTGGCTAACCCTACACAAAACAGCAAGACTGGCTGTATATGTAAAGCAAGCAGGATTTGGCCTTTAACAGAGCTGACTGAAATGCCCGTGTGTCTTTTTTTGGCTAGTCTTTGGCACCTACGAATCCCTTAAACCTTCTCAGTATAATTAAGTTTGTTTGTAAGTCTTTTCCTTTTGAAGATAACTTTCTGATTAGAACTGCCTGGAGAAAGGTAATTCTATTTCACAGAGGATTTCAATGCTTTAGAATTTGGTTTGGTTCTGGAACAAAATTACAAACGTTTTAAATTAACTGCAAATGGAACAGAGGCCTGTCTTTGGGGCAGTCCACGGTCCGTGAAAGCCCTAGGGTCCCCATGCCAGGATATTCCCATTTCAGGTTTCCCTAGGGCTATGGATCTTGGAAGCCCTGGAGTCTTACTTCAAAGAAGGCTGCCTGATGGGTTGTCCCATAGCTCCTCATTAGCCCAACAGATAGGCTGGCAAAGAGCTGAGCAGGTGAGCTGAGCAGGACACCACCCAGGTTTACATCAGAAACCTGACTAGCAAGCCAGGTTCCACTGGAACTCTATTTGGGTTCCCTCAGAACTTCATCAGAACTAACCTGCCTCTATGTAATGTTTCAATTGCAATAAACTGACACGTTCCTGTGAAAAATATTTTGGTGGACTTCTTCCAGTTAGCTGTGGTTGTAACTACAAGAGACTATCTTGCCTTATAAAGTTGTTTGTGGTTTCAGAGGGGTAAGCCATGTTAGTCTGTTTCAGCAAAAACAACAAGAAGTCCAATGGCACTGTAAAACCTAACACACGTATTAGTGTATGCTTTAGTCTATATATGAATTACACGTTAGAAAATAAATAATAAAAATGAAATCAAAGCTGAGTTAATTAAACAGTTTTGTTTAACATAATTGTGGCTGGCCACCTGAGCCACATGAGATCTGTGTTTTATGTGAACCAATCAGAAAACTACCTGTTAGTAACAGAAATTGTTAGAAAAAGCCATGTTTCCGTTTTTTACTTTTCTTGACTCTTCATCTCTATAAGTGTCAATGCTGAAAGTGTAATACTTAAAAATTGAAAGTATTTTTTAAAAAGTGCTGGTAAATGCTACTTTCAGAAAAAGTAACACTTCCACTTTTAAAATCAACACCTTTGTTCACTTTTTACTTCTCACTCTCTTCAAATGACAGAAGAGACCACAAAAGAACCCCGACATTTTTCTAGTGGAAAAATATTAAAATGTGTGAAAAGGAGGATATTCCTTCTATTGCGCTTAGTTCTTAATTCCTCAATTTTACCCAATGGGTAAAGGTGCAAGTCAAAGAGAAGCTACTAAAAATTAGCTTCCCCCTCTCACATCATGTTATTTCACTTTTTTATTACACCACCTTTTTCCAGTGAAGGGAGGAGATCAGAGAAGAGGGTGGTTTTTAAAACTGATTTTTTTCTTCCTACCAAACCAATATGAATTGTTTTTTTTTTAAATAGTCTATTGAAAATTAAAATAGACACAGAAACACAATCTTCCATATTAAATAAATGTATAAATAAGTAAATAATAGTTTTGAACAATATTAATAATCATGCACACTCATAAATGACCAGAATTAAGGTTGAACCAGCAAAGATAAGCTTGGACTTAACAGACAGTTATTATATGGCCCAGTATGTCTTGTTATACACTGCACTGCCTACTAAGCCTCCAGGCTGTGTCTAGACTGCATCCCTTTTCCGTAAAAGGGATGCAAATTAGACATATCGCAATTGCAAATGAAGCGCAGATTTAAATCTCCCCCGCTTCATTAGCATAAAAATGGCTGCCGCTTTTTTCCGGCTCGGAGCTTTGCCGGAAAAAAGTGCCAGTCTAGACGCGGATCTTTCAGAAAATAAAGCCTTTTCCGAAAGATCCCTTATTTTATTTTCCGAAAGATCCGCATCTAGACTGGCGCTTTTTTCCGGCAAAGCTCCGAGCCGGAAAAAAGCGGCAGCCATTTTTATGCTAATGAAGCGGGGGAGATTTAAATCCGCGCTTCATTTGCAATTGCGATATGTCTAATTTGCATCCCTTTTACAGAAAAGGGATGCAGTCTAGACACAGCCCCATTATCCTACCCCTGCAGACATCTTAAGTTCCCACTTCATTTTAAATGGTCTCCTACAACTTGTGTGAACCCTTATGTTAAACAATCTGTCCCACCTTGTATTTAGCTTGGATGATCAGGCTTCCTTCTCTAAATCTGAGGATGAGATATGTAAATCTTGAAAGCTTGAATTTTCTACCAAGAGAAGTTGGTCCAGTAAAAATATATTATCTCACCCATTCTGTCTCTCACATCCTGGGATCTAGGCAGCTACAATAACACCGGGAACTTAAATTTTGACATTTTCTATTTTTTAAAGTTGAAACTCTGCAGCCTTATAGTGCAGGGCTTTAATTACCTATACCAGAGTAGGGAACCGTTTTAAGGTGGGGGTCTCATGGAAAAATCAGTCCGAAGCTGCACACAAGTGAGAAGCAAAAAAAAAAACCAAACACCACCCCTTACTGATGTGGCCCCCAAATGAGAATGAGAAAGACACTCCTCACATTCCCCTTGCACACTAGAGCCTAGAAGGGCCCAACTGAAGAGATTTCGTGTGCTTCAGTCCTTTGGTGAGGCAGCAGGGAGGCTGGAGCATCAGCGCAGTTTCCCCAATGCTAGGGCAGGGGCACTGAGCTTCACGGGTTGGCTCCATGCAAGCCGGGGGCAGTATCCAGTCCCTGGGCCTGAAGTTCCTTACCCCTGACCTATATGTTCATTCACAGGCCTCATCAATTGAAGGATTTAATTAGCTGTTGCAGCTATGACTGTGCAAAGGAAATAATCATCATCCTTTGGAATGTACTCCTATAGTCAGTATTTGTAAATTTGATTTTAGAGGGCTTGAATGACCAATGAAAACATTGGATATTATGTATATGAGATAATCAAACCTCATACTTTGTGCCGTAAGCTAATCATCACAAGCTTCACTTAAGAATCCCTCCCAGCCAATACTAATAAAGCATAAGGGAAAAATCCAAAATCATGTTCATGTAATATGGGGTAGGCCATTGAAGGAAGCAAGACACTAACATTATAGACCATTGCTCTGATCTAGAATGGCAGATCCTGGTGACACTATTCAGGAACAAGTTTTCTTGGGTGTTTGAGGTTCAACAGAGGCTTTTTGATTCATTGCTCCAAAACAAGGTGTAGAATCTTTTACTGGGTCTTTCAAACTGTGGAGATAGTTGCCCTGGAAGCAACATCTCTGCCCCCCACCTTTGTACTACACCAGTGCATGGATATGGTTGCCAGATACTTTCACCAAAAATCCCGAACATGGCAGGGAAAATTTTTTTGTGTGTCCAGTATTTTCTGTTTTTGTTTTGTTTGTTTTTTACTGGACAGAAGATGCAATTACCAGACTGTCTGGGTGAAAACCAGACACCTGGCAACCCTATGCATGGATGAAACCCATGGAGCACAACTCTGCAGAAACCAGAGGGGCAGTGGGGAGAGGACCACTATCAGCAGGTCCTCCTCACACTGTTTCCACTTTCCATGCATTGAAAATGATCCAGTTCCCCTGTGACTTTCTGACATTACAGACTCAGAAATAGCTGGGGCAGAATTTGGGTCTAAAAGAGAAATGAATAAATAAATAATTTTGAACAGATTAAATTCAGTGACTATTATGCATGAGTAAGTGAATTTATGTAGTTTAAATGTCTTTTCAGAAGTTCAGTTTTCATAGCCTCTCCTTTAGGACCATGGGAAGGACAACCACTCAAGAGATTCAAATGCCCCCCAGTTGATTAGCAGAGCATCCACAGCTACGTTTTTTGTTTCTACTGATGGCACACACAAGATATTTTATTCCACACATGGAGAGAAAAAAAATTTGTACATGAATAGAAAAGACTGGAGGGAACATTGCTGGTTATTATAATCATTGTGAAATAGACGGATGGATTCCATGTAAGAAGTTAGGTGTCTCTACTGGAAATTACATTTTTAAGGCCTTGAAGTTTAAAGGCAAGGCAGAAGAAGGAGTCCTGCCTCTGACAGGTTCTGTTCTGGCAGAGGGTAGACGACACTTCTCTCTCTATGCGGTCATTGTGTATCTCACAATGCAAGTCTATTTGCATATTAAGCCACTAGTTAATCAAGATTGCAAAACTGACAAGGGATCGCAAACTCTACAGGAAGGAACATACCACAGCATGGTGTCCAGTTTATGAGTAAAGATCAAAGAACTGTTTTCATCTGAGAGACAGACACAGTGTCCTTCGTTAAAAGACAAGCCAGCACTGTGTTTTGTCCGTTAAAAAAAAGAAAATCACAGTCAGGCCTGTCTGCAAAACACCGGAAGAACTTTGGGGTGAGCTTTGCTTTATATGTCATGACATTTTCTAGTTAAATAAGTCTAGGTTCTATGTGTTCCAATTTTGTTTTACATGTAACTATTGTTTCTAATATTTCTATTTGCTATTATTTGAGTCTTCTTTAATAAAGAAACTTTTAATTGTTTTCCCTATAAACATATCTAAGTGCTCTGTGTTAAGCGGAGTGGAGTCTGAAGCAATAGTGGTAAGCTTCTTTATAAGCAGCAAATCTGTGAATTCTGAATGTCCAATGGAACGGGGCTGGACACTTAGTCTAAGCTGGGGGACACTGGCCAGGATCATTGATTGGAGTGTGCTTGTCACTTATCTGCAGAGCAATAGCACAGCCTGCATAGGCTGAGAGAGGAGTGCTGGTGTTGCCTGTGGTTGAAGTCAGGGAGCTAACCCCTCGCAGGCAAAGACTAGGGATAGCAAGTGCCTCACAACTGGGGAGGAGGGTGACCCCAAACAACATAATATATGGCCAATATATACTTTGAAGTTACAGTTTCCTCTTGGCACATAAATAAATAAACATAGGGAGCCTAAGTTTAGGCACCAATTTTTGCTTGCGCTATATCTTCAAAGAGCTCCTAAAGAGATGTGTGGGGAGGGAAAATCTAGTAATTTAAACTCTGGCGACAATGTTATGGTTATCTATAGTGACTGAGATAAACTGTAATACAACTATAGGCTCAGTTTAACAATGCAGAGTTAAGAGAACACCATGCAGTAGGGGAGCACAATAACTCAACCCTCCACACACACTTTTTTTTTTTAT
Organism: Pelodiscus sinensis; assembly: GCF_052426305.1. Taxonomy (NCBI): domain Eukaryota; kingdom Metazoa; phylum Chordata; order Testudines; family Trionychidae; genus Pelodiscus; species Pelodiscus sinensis. The sequence goes on from NC_143055.1 coordinate 98,098,611, forward strand.
TGTGTACAGTGCTACATGTGTTCCTGTGGCATATTTCCTACCATCTGTTTTCTATTTTCTTTAATTTCTATGCATGACCTTTCCCTTTTCCCGGTGTTAGAAGAAACCACTAAATAAAACTGACATTATCTCTGTCTTTTCCAAGCTAAATAAATTGAGGATTTGAACATGCCCCTGCACTCTGACTCATACCGTTTATCAGCAGATGAACTCTATTGCTTTTCCACAAATACCTTAATGGAAGCTACAACCAAAGACATTGGGTACACCCAGCTCTTTCTTGGTGATACCGAAATGTCTGCATGCAGGGATTCTCCTCATTCTCCTAAGGTCAATACAGGTGCTTAATAAATAGCAGACTTGTTTTAGAGTTTAGAAAACTACCCTCCATTTCTCTTATTGAATACTCAAAAAGTTTATTTGTGGTTGGTGAAGATTAAGGTCATATTTCATGGCTGTGATGTCAAATTCATAACACACAGTCTTTTCAAGATTCTGGTGTTGAGAAATATGAGAGCGTTCTAAGTTATTTGGCTGAGGGTTTTCTTAGTCAAAGAAAATGTGACCAAAGACAATGAAAAGCACATTTACATGCCAGATAAATAAAGCCATCTGCTGAACAAGTGTGGGGAACTGACCATTTAATAATCTCAAGAGGTGAGATGGAGACTATACCCCCAGGGAAGCCTTCCTGCCTCTGGAAACAGAATCAATGAACTTTGGAAAATATAGGAAGAGACAAAAAGCCATACTGAAATCCATCACTGGAAAGTACAGCACCTGTCAAGCTCTGAAAGTTGAGTCCCCTGGTCTGGAGGTTTTATTAATAAACTATGTTTTGTTAATAAACTACTTTTTGTTTAATTACAAAACCATCACAAGTGCAGTGTATTCAGCCAGTGTGGTGTGTGTTCTATCATTCTGGAAATAGCAAACCTGATAATTTCTGTGAGTATCCAGGGAGAGGGAGTGGACAATACAGGGGAGATGGTTTTGGGGGGAGACAGACTAGAAGTGCTGTTGGCTTCACCCTGCAAGGAGTAATGAGGGTGACAAAAGCCAGCATGAGGCCATTGCTATGAGTGTGCTGCTGTTGTCAAGGCTCTGAGCTTAGCTGCACAGCAGAGAAGTAGCCAAGTTTACAGGACAGTCAGCGATACACCCCTTAATGGCATCAGTGAAACTCCAAAACATCACACTATCAATGGAGTCCAACTAGTCATCACAAAAGTTATTACAATTTCCACTGAATAGGTCTTCTTCCAAACAACCCCAATCCTTCAGACATGGAAGTGTCTGGAAACAGTGAGGGATGTAGCCAGTTAATTGATGCCATATGCTCCTTCTTCACGTATTGTTATCACCCCAGCCACGCTTAGCCTTCTCTGAGTATGCCCCCTATTTTCAGAAACACTGATGATGTTGCTAAGGGAGAATTCTTTCATGTCCCCAACCAATGCTTCTAGAACAGTGCCTACATTAGGTCCATTTAGAAAAAAAAATCCCAGCAGAATGAGCTAACTGTAGGAACTGTGGGAGCCTTAGTATAGCGAAAGCCCAAATACATTTGGAGTATGCGCCATCTAGTCCCCACAAACCCTCTCTTATTCCACATGCCAACTGCTCCTACAGTGCACGTGGAGAAAGAGAAGAGGAAGCAGAGCCAAGCTGCTCTTGTTCTCAGCAGAGAGCCACCATGTGCTGTACATACAGGCAGTGCATAAGGATTTGTGCTGGAATTACGTTTCTCAGATGCGTTTGGCAGGCACTGCCTAATCCCAGCCTTTCCTAGACAAAGGACTTTCACTTTGCAAGTGTGATTGCGTCTCCAACATAAATTAAGCAAAATGAGACTCAAGACAATGAAAAGCACATATGCATGCAAGGTAAACAAAGCTGTCAGCTGAGCAAGTGGAGGGGGGAGGATGATTGTAGACTACCCCTCTTCCTGCCAATGCCTACCTGTGTGCCTAGCCCCATGCCAGATTCAAGAGCTAACACTAGAAGGAAACTTAAAGCACTGACCTTCTCACCACTCATGGAAGTACTTCTCACATCAGCCTGAGGAGACCTGCCCTTCCACCTTGCATACCAGACTTGGAGACCACCAGAGGTCAAAAGAGGTTTGCTCACCTCAACCTCCAAAGGGGATCATTCCCCATGGATCAGTTAACCCACCACCAGAGGGATATATTCCCCACCCAACCAGCCACCTTTCAGCCAGGAACTGCAGGAAGAATTGGCTACCATTATTACTGCCAGCAGAGATACCAGGGAGACCCATCTACCACCATTGCATCTGTTGTGAAAAATAGAACCCGTTATAAAAAAAAAAGGCAAGAAATGTTGACAGGGAGCTGCAAAATTGATGGTGGAAAAAAAAATGACTGATGGGGGATTTTCCAGGATTGGTGTGTTTTTTACTAAGGGAATATCACATGTGTACAATGTATCAGTGACTGAAGCAGGGAATTTCCAAGGGAGTCTCTTATCAAAAATTTGGCAGCACATTACCATCCCCAATAAAGATAATTATTGTAAAAATAGGACTACTTATGTGATTAAAATTAAGCACATGTGTAAAAGTTTTCAGGTTCAGTCACTGTTACCAGGGTGAATCCAAGCTGACATATTCAGTTAAAAATGAAAATGGGCATAAGGATTATAAAATCTGCCTTGATCACTTTTCCAGCTTGGAGGAAACAAGAACACCATATCATATACACATACATTCCATTTGTTAATCTAATTTGATTTTGACAAGTCACTCATCATTCACTACTTGTTTGTTTGGAGACAGATCGCACAAACCCCTGTACTGAAAACTTGTTTAACTTTCCATAAAGGTTAATAATGTGTTATTTTTCTGAAGCTCGCGCTAGCTTTTTGGCTCACTGTCTTCCGATAGAAAGTGCACTTCGGTAAAACCTTCAGTGAATCTTCCAAAACTTTTGTACTTATTCATGACATAAAAATTCTTTGTAGGTTTTTTTCTCCTTTTTGGCCCAAATCACTTGAAATTTTTTATAATATAAAGATTTAAATATTAGAAACTATTCCTTTGTTTCCACCTTCCCCATATCACATCCTCTGCATAACTCATCTTTCCTCCCACTTGTTTAGGAATGTGGTAAATGCTGTAGATATCTCTGTTTTGATTAAAGTGGAGTGTGGATTCTTTTTAAAAATGAATTAATGCTACACTGACTAAGGGTGTATTTAACCTCTTACAAAATACACCTGTTTCTGCAATATTGTTGTGCTGAGATCAATAAATCACTTAAATCCCCATGGGGACTGAAACTTCCCGAGGTGCAGAGGTTAAGCTAGAATGGAACTAGTCAATATCAGTTTCTCACAGACGTGCAATTAGAACATCTGTTTGTGTCCTCTATGCCTATTAAGATGTTTATTCTGGTAATTGTAGGCATAACATGGCTACCCTTTGGTTTTTTTGTTTTTGTTCCTGCATCGGGAACCTAACATCATATATTCCACTTGAGCAAGCTGTCAGCACAGCAATTAGTCAATGTCATATTTTAACAGTGGTATCAGGTATGGTCATTTGGCAAAAGTCAGGACTGGCTGGGGTTAGTTAATCCGTGAAAATGCTTTGCTACTATCTCAGTGCTGGACTGAGGAATGCATGTGCAGATTTATCCTAGTTAACGTCTTAGTTCAACAAACTCCCTTCTCTTTGACAAGATCATGTCCTAGGATTTTCTCTGCTCTGTAAACATAAAGGGCATGTGCTAGGATATTTTTATATTTGAGTGAAACTAATGGGAATCATTCGGTCTCACTTAGACTGCAAACTCATATGCATGTACTTATCTTGTTGAGCCAATGAGCAGTCTCACTGAAGTCAATGGGCCTGTTTGTTTGCTACCTTTCACTTTTTTATGGGTTTCTTTTACATTTTCAAGTCACTGAAGAACTGGTGGAGCCAATATTGGCCTCTTCTTATGCTTCTAATATTTCCTTTGCTTTGGGATAGTTTGCTGTTGTGCCTTTAATGTTGTCTCTGAGAAACTGCCAGCTCTCCTGAACTCCTTTCCCTGAACTTGTTTTCCCCATGGGACCTTCCCTACCTGTTCTCTTAAGTCTGTGAAAGTCCATTGTATTATGTCACTGTTCTCATTCCTTCGTTTCCTTTGAATCATGAAATCTATCATTTTATGGCCACTTTCACCCAAATGGCCTTCAGAGTTGCAACCAATTCCTCCCTCTTACTCAAAATCAAGTATATTCGAGGCCCCCAGTTCTCATTTATTAGATTTAACCTGTTGAGATTCTCTTCTTATTACAATTCTATCTACACTCTCTAGAATTCAATATATTAACACATAAGTAAATAAAAACGTAGCAGCTTAGAAGGAGACTGCTAGTTTAACTGCCCTAACCTACCTAAGGGCACATAATGATGACAGGTGCACTACTCTGTCAGTCTCAGTTTTCACTGCTGCACCACAGGTACCATCTATGCAAGTATGATCACAAGAAACCTGGTTTCCTTAAATTTTCTGCCTCTCCACTTCCACATTTAGAAAAATAAACATCACTTTTTCACCCAATTACTTCTTAAATACATAATCATTAGAAACGTCAGTAAAATAATAACTCAAGGGTGTTTCCTGGTAAATTTGTTAATTACAACATCCTCAACTAATAAACACATAGATTTTTGGCCTCAAGTTTATTTAGCCCAGGATATGGGTATTACCTCATTAAGAAGAAACACCCTCAAGTTATTATTTAAGTATCTCCAGAAGGAAAAACAGCTCAATTGAGTAGGAGCATAGCCCAGCTTTCCAAAATCCCACTTCAAAGGATTTTTCCAGTAGCGCAATAAAGTCCTGTACAGGCAAATCATCAAAAATTAGAAGAACTTCATTAGATCATTTAGAACAATAATAATAATTTCTTATATGACTATAGTATTTGTTATCCTACAGTATCCCAGCACACTAAAGACACAGCACACCTACCAAGAAAATGCAGTCACAGCTCGTGTCTCAGAGCCTGAACCAAACACCATGGAAGCAAATGGAAAGACAGCCATTAATTTCCACAGGTTTTGGTTCAAGCCCTAAGAGCACACTGCAATACAGGCTGAACCTCTCTCGTGTGGGTCTCTCTGGTCCAGTAACATCCATAGTCCAACAGCACCACAGATGTTGCTAGACTGGAGAGCCCCAGCCACAGAGGTTGAGAGTGGCTGGGAGCAGAGCTGGTGTGGTCGGCAGCAGCCTGCAGGGCCAGTGACCTGGGGGTAGAGAGCTCTGGGAGAGACTGCCACCCCATTGGAGATGGGGACAGGGAGCCCCTGGAGCAGCTGCGACCTGGCACAGGGCCAGGCAGGGTAGGCAGGGAGCCCCAAGAGTGGCTGCTGCCTTGTGCGGGGACAGGCATGTGGGGGCGGGGAACCTTAGGAGCAGGTGCTGCCCTGCACAAGGTTGGGAGAGGGGAGCCCCAGAAGCAGCTGTCATCCCATATGGGCCGGGGCACCACTGGAGCCACTGCCACCCTGCGTAGGGCTGGGGGCAGGAAGCAGAGCCCCGGGAGCAAGCTAAGGGCAGCAGAGCCAAGCAGGTAGAGAGGAGGTCAGGCTTCCAGGTTCTCCTGGGGCAGCAGCCAGCAGGGGAGCCCCAGAAAAGCCCGGGTGCCTGACCATCCTGAGGATGCGGGAGCAGGAAGGTTCAACCTGCACTATCACTACAGGTAGACTTCTTTGCTTCTTATCCATTGCTCTTAGGCTGGAAACAGTTAAAGGGCTACAGCTACAGCTGCTGCACTTCACCCAAATTGGATATTTTTAGTGACAGGTGCAGTTTAAGAGCCCAATCCAGCAAAAATGGATGCCTGTGCTTAACTTTAAGAATCTGAGTAGTTAGTCACAGAGCTTGTCTACACAGAGACTAAGGGTATGTCTACACTACAAAGTTAATTTGAACTAACGGACATTAGTTCGAATTAACTTTCATAGGCGCTACACAAGCGCTCCGCTAGTTCGAACTTAATTCGAACTAGCAGAGCGCTTAGTTCGAACTAGGTAAACCTCATTCCATGAGGACTAAGCCTAGTTCGAACTTACTAGTTAGAATTAAGGGGTATGTAGCCCCTTAATTTGAACTAGTGGGAGGCTAGCCCTCCCCAGCTTTCCCTGGTGGCCACTCGGGCCAACACCAGGGAAACTCTACTGCCCCCCTCCCGGCCCCGGACCTCTTAAAGGGGCATGGGCTGGCTACGATGACCGTGCCAGGTGAAAGCCTGCCAGAACCCAGCCAGCAGACCCTGCACCTGTCACAGCTCGAGCCAGCCACCCGATGCTCCCCAGCCCTCCCCCTCTTCCCGGAACCAGGCTGGCGGCTCCCGGGAGCTTGCCCAGGACCACAAGAGGCGGGCACCCGCCTGGTCTAGTGCGGATATCGTGGACCTCGTCCACGACCTCCACACTAGGCACAAGAAAGTGGCCGTCTAGGGCAGGAGAGCTGCCAGCCTGGCCACCCAGGAGCAGGTGTGCATGAAAATCAAGGTGGTCCACTGAGACCCCCGACCCTGAGCTTACAATGGCCGTACTGGGTCAGACCAAAGGTCCATCTAGCCCAGTAGCCTGTCTGCCGACAGTGGCCAACACTAGGGACCCTGGAGGGGATGGACCAAAGACAGTGACCAAGCCATTTGTCTCATGCCATCCCTCTCCAGCCTTCCACAAACTTCGGGCAGGGACACCACTCCTACTCCCTGGCTAATACCACTCCATGGACCCAACCTCCATGAATTGATCTCACTTCTCTTTAAACTCTGTTCTAGTTCTAGCCTTCACAGCCTCCTGCAGCAAGGAGTTCCACAGGTTGACTCTTTGCTTTGTGAAGAACAACTTTCTGTTACTAGTTTGAAGCCTGCTACCCATTCCTTTCCTCTGGTGTCCTCTAGTCCTTCTATTATGGGAACTAATGAAGAACTTTTCTTTATGCACCCTCTCCACCCCACTCATGCTTTTATAGACCTCTATCATATCCCCCCTCAGTCGCCTCTTTTCTAAGCTGAAAAATCCCAGTCTCTTTAGCCTCTCTTCATATGGGACCTCTCCCAAACCCCTCATCATTGTAGTTGCCCTCCCCTCTCCCACCCTCTCTCTTCCCCTCTCACACCTCCTTTTCCCAGTCTCCCCCAGTTTTGTTCAATAAAGAGAGATTCTATTTTTGAACACAATTGTCCTTTATTTTGTACATCAGGAAGGGGGGCTAGGGAGGGGTAAGTGGAACGAGGTGAGGGAGGAATGGGGTACGAGCCCCCGATGGGGAGGACTGGGCTGGCTCTGTGGGCTTCTGGGGGTGGAAGCTCTCCTGCAGCCCCCCAATTGCCTCTTCTCCCCAGATGGCAGCCTGCGGCAAGTGCAGCCGGTTTGATGGCCGAGTGCTGTGATGTGCCCAGTGTGGGTACTCCAGGCAATCCAAGCCAGGACTGCTTTGCAAGCAGGGCACCCCTGAGAATTGTCTGTCCGGGGTGGGGGTCGGGTCCCTTTAAGCACAGCCCTCGGCTAGCCTGAGGCAGCAGCTCCACGCTCTAAGTCCTCATCTGATGCCCTGCCGGCACTGCTTCTGGCCATCCTTAACCCCGGTTCAGGGTCCACTCTGTGTGGACATGCTATTTCAAATTAGCAAAACGCTAATTCGAACTAGTTTTTTAGTCTGGATGCGTTAGTTCGAATTAGCTTAGTTCGAATTAACTAATCCGAACTAAGTTAGTTCGAATTAGCGCTGTAGTGTAGACATACCCTTAGTGTGCGGTAAGCTGGGATGTGAAGTACACTAACCTGCTAATTACAACAGGCCACGTTGACCCTGCTACATCACATTAAAATTTCCATAGTGACACAGCACTGTCAGAATACACTATGCAACTTTTAGCATATGATAACATAGCCAGTTAGTGCATAGCAAACTAATAAACTATAGATTTACATCCTGGCTTGTCATGCACATGTTTTTGAAGTTACAGACTAACACGGCTACCCCTCAGACTATACAACTAACTTACCCTTTGAGATTTCTTTATGAAGCATAGCTAGTTATCCAGAGAAGTATATCATTTTTTAAAAAGCTGGTTTTGTTTACAGGTTTTTCTCATTCTTCCTCTTTCCCCATCATTGTTCGATAGCATAAGAGATTGAAAGATCACAAGGCCATGCACAAAGCAGAATGTTGGCTGGATCATAGAATGATTAAGTCAATACTGATTCTACACATTATGCCCACGTGCCTGAAATGTCCCAAACTCATCAAGATATCCCCTGATATTGCTAAACTAAACCATGCAGCCTATCAAAACAAGCTACAAAGTGTACTAGAAGCAAACCATGCTGATGACCGGATTTCATGAGAGCAATTCAAGGATACCATAAAGAAAAACTGCAACTGACATCTTTGGTGTGAAAAAGGGCACACCGGAGCTGGTTTGACAAAAATTATGAGGAAATCATAGTACTCTTGGGAAAAAAAATGAGGCTTTCCAAAAATGATATTCAGTACACCACCCAGAGAGGCAGATTCAAGCACCTCCAAAGCAAGACACAAAGAGAACTATGCTTAATGCAAGACAAGTAGAAGGTGGAAATAAATGAAACTACAAAGTTCTTTGATTCCTGGAAACTGTTCTAGGGATTTCAAAGGTGGGCACACTTTTGCTCATGATGACTAATCCGCAAAGATAAACATGGCCTGGGACAGAGATGGGCTCAACATTTCAGCCAACTACCAAATAGACCATCTTCAGTTGAAACAAATGCTATGATTCAGATACCTTGGAAACCTATTCAGCACCACCTTGACTCCGTCACCTTCACTGAAAAAAAACAGAAAAGGCAATCAGTATGATGAGTTTAAGAGTATCCTCAGGCAGAGTTGGAATACTGGCAAATATATATAAACGTGCAGGTCAAAAGGGGGTAGAAGCACTCCAGAAGCTCCTTACTGACATCTGGGACAATGAAGAAATTTTTATGGAGACTATTGGCATCCCACGATCATTGGCAACAGAAACACAGGAAGAGGCAAGAGACTGGGGGATTTGGGAAAATTCCAATTAGACTGAGCCATGATCAAATACATTAGCATCTGAAATCACTTGTAGGACATTATCTTGTCTTCTCCTTGCAAGGAGAAGGAATTGGTTTGTTCATTCGGTATAGATGTGATACAGAATCCTTACATTTGCTTTTTCTACAGTGTTTGAGATGTCTGTTTTACAGAGTAACATTGCACATACACATAGGTAGATTTCAAAAAAGGTATGATTTCCTTTGTGCAATACCAGATAAAACTGATGTCATTAGACATCAACATACTGAATTTCTGGGAGCAGTTATTTAGAGATACAAATTACATCAATTATGCCCATATTTATTTGCAATCATTAAATTATAGGTAGAATAAAAGAGGCAGAGTTGAAGCCTGACTAAAACTCAGGCTAAGAATATACTATCTTAGTCACTTAAAACCAACATATCAAAGGGGCTTTAATCATCTATCTAAATTTGTAGTACACTTGCATGCACACTTTTTTCCAGGGGAGAATGGTACATGGAAACATTTAGGAGGAAATTTAGGTGCTAGTTTTAGAAACATGACCTTTAATGTTGCTCAGCAGTGCCTCTAGTTTTTCTATAAAAATAGATGTAGATATAGATGTATAAATAAAGTAGCTCTTTGAAGAAGGCAGACTGTCTGCCGTGCTGAAAGTGCCCTGTAATGTATGAAGCTGTGTAACATTTTATATGAAATGATTTCACTACACCATTAATAACTGAAATCTCTGCATTTTAAACAGCGGAGAAATCCTAGCAGGTAGCTGATTGTTTACACAATGTACAAGGGCTCACTTTCAGTTTTTCTGGGATAATAAAAAGACCCACAAAACTTGTTATAAGGTGTTTTAGAGATTTCTCATTTAAACATGCCTTAATACCTTAACTATTGACTTTCCAGCGACCTGGGCGGGCAAATGAAATCACATAGAAAAAAATTAGTGTCCTAGCTTTCTGTGAAACTACTGGATACAGAATTCATATGGCTTGAAACATGGTCCTTTCATTCGTACATTCTCACAAGAAGATGCCAGTACAACCTGTGAAACTCCCCTTACCACGTTCGTAAATGATTATCCCCTTAGATAAGAAAGGGTTTGGAGGACACAGAGATTCTGGGAATCTTAAGGGAAAACCCCTATGCTATGAAGGCAGAAAATGTCTATATGGACAAAAACTGCAAGACTCCAACCAACAGCTCCACTACACCGTAGCAGAGTTGGGATTTGCTTGCCACAGTGCACATGGGCCCTCGAGGACACTGCTGTGTTAGCATACCAGCTTCCATAAAGCAGTCTGGATTTTGCAGATTATGTACTTTTTTACTTAATTTTCTGTCTCTAAGCATGTTATGATTTGATAGCAATGAGATTATGAAATGCAAGAAACAGCCAAAACAAACCCCATTATGAACTGAGAATTTTATGCCGGAGGGTGTTGTTACCATTGCTAAGTAACTCTGACATGACTGCTCCAAAGAGCTACACTATATCCTACATGTTCACAAAGTAGAGCAAAATATGATAGAAAAGTTTAGACTCTTCTTGAAACCATATGACTTGGGGTTTTACAGAAAGCATAATCTGAGTGCAGACCAGCAGCAACAGGCTCCAAACTAGAAGCAGCTTACAGCAGCTGCAGCTGGTGCTCAAAACATGCTGAGAAAAGGGGTGAAACTGTTAGGACATTCCATAGCTCAACTCTGAACTTGAGAATTAAGTACATAGGATATAAGTGAGCTCTGTCGTTCAACTCCAATTATCAGACTGCTCACATTAGCTGTTGTATTTCGGTTTCCTTTGTCTCTTTCATGTTGCCCTTTAATGACTTTCATTAGTTTGGGGCTTTGTAGCGGTCTGTATTTGAATGAAACAAGAGGCAGCTTTTTTAATTCCCATACAAAACAAGTGCAGAGACTCAGATCCTCCTTGGTGAAAGACTTCAGATCTGATCTCCCCTTGACTTAGGCAACATTCGGACACCTAATATCACTTTCCGCCATATGCACAAGAGCCTGGAGCTATTCAGATATTGGAACCTAACCCTTTAAGTGCCACTGTGGCTTAACAACCAAGTAAAAAGCAGTGAGAGATAAAAAGACAACTTTTAAAAAGTAGAAGTCAAATCCCAGTGAGGAAAATATAAAGGAGCATAAACTTTGTCAAATTAAGTGTAAAAATATAATAAGAAAAGCCAAAAACTCAAAAAGTAATAGTCAAATGTTTTTAAGTACATCAGAAGCAAGAAGCCTGCTAAACAGCCAGTCAGGCCCTTGGATGATCTAAATGCTAAGGAGCACTCAAAGATGATAAAGTCATTACAGAGAAGTTAAATGAATTCTTTGCTTCAGTCTTCATGGCTGAGGATATTGGGGAGATCCCCAAACCTGAGCCATTCTTTTTAGGTGACAAATCTGAGGAGTTGTCCCAGATTGAGGTGTCATTAGAGGAGGTTTTGGAATAAATTGATAAATTTAAAAGTAACAAGGCACCAGAACCAGATGGCTTTCACCCAAGAGTTCTGAAAGAACTCAAATGTGAAATTGCAAAATTATTAACTGTGGTTTGTAACCTATCCTTTAAATCAGCTTCTGTACCTAATGACTGGAAGATAGTTAATGTGATGTCAATATTTAAAAAAGGCTCTAGAGGTGATCCTTGCAATTACAGGCAAATTAGTTGAAACTATAGTAAAGAATAAAATTGTCAGACACATAAATGAACATAATTTGTTGAGGGAAAGTCAACAAGGTTTTTGTAAAGAAAAATCTTGTCTTACTAATCTGCTAGAGTTCTCTGGGGGGGGGGGGGGTCAACAAACACATGGACAAGGGGGATCCAGTGGATATACTGTACTTAGATTTCCAGAAAGCCTTTGACAAGGTCCCTCACCAAAGGCTCTTAAGTAAAGTAAGCTGCCATGGGGTAAAAGTGAAGGTCCTTTTATGGACTGATAACTGGTTAAAAGACAGGAAACAAAAGGTAGGAATAAATGGTAAGTTTTCAGAGTGGAGAGGGGTAATAGTGAGGTCCCCCAATGGTCTGTCCTGGAACCAATTCTATTCAACTTATTTATAAATTATCTAGAAAAAGGGGTAAACAGTGAGGTGACAAAATTTGCAGATGATAGCAAACTACTCAAGATAGTTAAGACCAAAACAGACTGTGAAAAGCTTCAAAAAGATTTCACCAAACTAAGTGATGGGGCAACAAATGGCAAATTTAATGTTGACACATGTAAAGTAATGTACTTTGGAAAAAATAATCCCAAGTATACATACAATATGATGAAGACTAATTTAGCTACAACTACTCGAGAGAAATCGTGGAGTCATTGTGGATAGTCCTCTGAAAACATCCACTCAGTGTGCAGCAGATAGAATGTGAGAAATCATTTTAAAAGGGATAGAGAATAACACAGAGAATATATTATTGCATCTATATAAAACCATGGTACATCCACATCTTGAATACTGCATACAGATGTGGTCACCTCATCTCAAAAAAAAGATATATCGGCATTGGAAAAGGTTCAGAAAAGAGCAACAAAAATGATTGGGGGTTTGGAATGGGTCCCATATGAAGATAAATTAAAAAAACTTGAACTTCTCATTTTAGAAAAGAGGAGACTAAGGGGGTTATTATAGAGGTCTATAAAATCATGACTGGTGTGGAAAAAGCGAATAAGGAAAAGTTATTTACTTATTGCCACAATATAAGAACTTGGGTCACCAAATGAAAGCAGCAGGTTTAAAGCAAACAAAAGAAAGTTTTTCTTCGCTTAGCACACAGTCAACCTTTGGAACTCCTTACCAGAGGAAGTTGTGAAGACTAGGACTTTAACAGGATTCAAAAAAGAGCTAGATAGATTCATGGCGATTAAGTCAATCAATGGCTATTAGCAAGGATAGGTAGGAATGGTTTCCCTAGCCTCTGTTTGTCTGGAGATGGAGGACAGGAGAGGGATCACATGATGATAATCTCTTATGTTCCCTTCCTTTGGGACATCTGGTATTGGCCACTGGTGGCAGACATGATACTGGGCTAGGGGGTCCATTGGTCTGACCCAACTATGGCCATTCTTATGTTCTTAAGTTTATGGTTCTTGGTGATGGACTAGTGTTTGGCTGATGTCACAGAAACTGAGAAAGGATGCTTACTATTTCTAATTGATCCTCATTTTGCAAATTAATGCAATTTAAAAAAAATAAATTAGTTCAGATTCTTTCACATCCTAGATGTACTGACCTTCCTGGTGAGCCGACACAATGCATTGAAAGCATGTTTACATTTGTTACCTGCGTTCATTTTTGCTTAAGTGGCACACATCTACGGCAGACTTTCAGTCGGCATTCCAGAGTTGTGAAGGAATGTCATGTTTGTAAACTAAACAGGAAGAGGAATAAGCCAGACACTTACATCACCTGAGAAATGTGTTTCTCAAACATGCATGTTTATTTAAGGCTTTTACATGGAATGTGTTGAAAAAAGAGAGAGAGAGAGAGAGCGAGAGAGAGAATTGGTGCTATGCTCAACATGTTTTGTATCCTGTAAAAAATAATTAAATGACCTAACCTTCCCACCCACCCCCTTTATGTCTGCAACTAAACGTTTCTGAAATACTATAGCTACTGGTAGAACAGCAACACATAATAACATGGTAGCGACACATAAAGCTGTCAGTCTTCAAGGGAAATAGATGGTTAGGCTGAGGGGGTAAACAGACTAAATCAATTTGAACATGCATGTTAAGGACTGTGAAAGGGCAGAGTTTAGTGCTGCTAGCCTGGAAAACATTTGTCTCTGTCTTGTTGTATTTCCCTACCATTCGGTGGAATCCACCCACAGACCTCTCCCTTGGCTCCAGCCAGACTCCATGGCTGATTAATGGCAGCTGGAGGTGTCCACTAATTTCCTCACCTAATAATAAACTTCAACCCTAAACAGTGGGCTCCCCTCAGGCCCACATTTAACATAAATATACTCAGCACCAGAACAAAAACAAAAACAAAAACGATGACCATGTCTCTGCTCATGTCTCAGAGATAATGCATATTTAAGTGGGTTACACTATCTCTGTCTACTTTAGGACAAACTTCACTCAAAGAGCATCTGGGTCACTTCTACAAAGGGCTAATCTTCTAAAGATATTCCAACCATCTCCGCAGCACTCAGTGTAAACTGGCGAATCATCTCCCCTAGCACAGATCAAAGCTGATCGGTGAAACAATACTTTAAAAACAGAATAGCATTCTCTCTCATTCTAATCACTGGCTCACCCTCACAATTATGATTTCAGAGGCCGAGGTTTAAGCAATCCATACGGCTCAGCACTTCCTACCCAGACGTGCCCAATAAAACATTTTATTGGAAGACACATCCTCAACAAGAACTTTTCCAGATTTTGTTTGCAATTAAAGGAAACTCTTGTTACTGGAGCTGTGTACATTTTTATATGCAACATTAAGATAATAAAGGCTCTATTGTTTACATGGGAAATCGTGTTAACCACACTACAGTATTTACTACATGATTAAGCACGCACATTTAATAGTAATTCACAAACAAGAGCCTAAATCTGTTGTACCTCACTCAAGTGAGTAAGCTCCCTTGATTTCAGTAAGTCCACTTGTCTGAGCAAGGCAAGCAGACTTAGCTCTAAATAGCTGATTGAGGCAAAACACATTAAATAAACAAATAATTGATCCTAAAAATTCATCAACAAAGAAAAGTTACGACAAAATATGAGTCCAGTCTTGTATTCCTTGTTCAGCTACAACATTCGTAGGTTTCAAAACAAGGTGAGGCAGGCCCACTGAGAGCGGTGAGAGGGGGACATATGGCGAAAAGGATCTGGCTGTTCCCTGCCTTTGAAGCATTTTCCCACCAGAGCTGTTCTGCCACATGTAGCTAGACACCACAGTGTGGATGCAGCCTGCTTTTCAGGTTGGACCTCCCTGATCCAGCACCCTTGGGACCTGACCAGTCCTGAATAAGAGAATTTTCTGGACCAGGAGAGGTCCCCTGCCACTGGCCTCCAAGCCTGCCGCCGGTAAGCGACTGCCCCAGTAGGCACCCTGCCTCCAATCTCTCCCCCATCATTAGCCTGGCTGGGTTGCTTGTCCAGCTGTTGCCGGCTCCAGCAGCCTGGGCCACTGCAGGCTCCGGCTTCCTGCCACAGGGCTCCATCTCGGTCTCTGCACTGCAAGGGGGCTGCTGCGGGGCTCTGGCCCCTGCCGTGGGCTGCTGGGTTCTGCTGCGGGGCTCTGGCCATGGTACTGCGCTGCCCCTGTCTGGGTTGCCAACCCTGCTGCCCCCAACCCCAGCTGTCCCTCCCGCCATTAGGCTCCGGGGCTCTCTAGAGACTGCTGATTTTCAGAGGTGCAACCTGTAGATGTTTTCAAAGAAAAAGGTTTCCAGGTTTTTTAAATAAGGGCCAAACAACGTATTTTTCCTAGTTTCATTCTTGGAAATGGCTTAGCTATTTTCACTGACTGTTTCTAAAATAACTCAGCCTGAAACAGATACATGGCATAACAAAATTCAGCCTAAACGTAAAATTTGGCAAAGTTATAAGCAAATGAAACAGGGCCCTTTAGGGTACCCTTAATGGTAGACAATGCTGCAGCCCTCCCATATACACTTGGTGCATTTTTTCATCTATTTAAAACACATTTTTAAATAAACATCAACAGTGCTCAGTCATATTTAATATAATAAAAATATATGTCTATATCAGACCAATATATATATATATATATCTAGTTTCAGACTGAATATAATACAGAACGGCATCTAGCATTTCATCCATATACTTCAATTGTAACAAAGTGTCTTCCAGAGTGGGGGGGGGGGAGGGGTCAGGAATTAAATCCTTCCTACTTCATATTCTGACTGTCCATACACTGAGCACACATACAGAACTGTACATCACCAACATGCTGTAGAAAGTTAAAGTAATTACACAATTATCCCACTATTCTTGAGTGAAATAAGTTAAAGAAGAATCTTTTCCCTCTTCCCTGCCATGTGTTCATTTTACAACAAATATTTGTTCATACAAGTTTTACCAATGTGAACGTTTGCAGAAAGCAAATGTCAAAGTTGAATGGTATTTGCAGAAGCCAAATTTCAGATTTGTACATGAGTACCTGCACCCAGTGTGCTTTCATATTCCTTAAGGATCAAATCCAGCAAAACATTAGGGCCTTTATTTAAAAACTAGAAGATTTACCCGGTGTTGCTCTGGGCTTTGACTCAAATAAGTTTTGTTTTTCTTCATTTAGATCATTGTCCTGAGGATGAGGGGCTCAGTATGCAGCCTGTCCCAGGGAGAGAGAACAGCCTCAGTCCTCTCTCACCACAGCAGCTTGAGGCCTGGGGAGACACGCCTGTCCAGAACCACTATGATGGGCATAGCTAGGAGAAGAATGCATGTCCCCCCAGCTGGGGCACAGACAGCCACACAGATAGACAGACTCACTCTCTGAAATCTGTAGTAGATAGCTTTCATTTCTTCACCCCTTCCCTCTGCTGGCCCATTTCTCCACCCCTTCCCCATCTCTGGCCACTTGGTGTCACCCTGTGGTCATTCCACAATACAACTCCCTCCTATCAGACCCCTCCCTTTCCATTTTATGAGAAACAATCGAATTATGAGCACATCCCACTATCCTGGCACAACCAAACACTGACTTTGTTTCAAGTTATGGTAAGAATCATATCAAATTTGGTGGTCCTAGTGCTTACTGTTTAGGAGGAGTTCTGGAACAAACAAACTCACTGGCAGACAGATGCCCATTTCTAAAATATACAGTAAGATAAGCTCACATGAATGATCTCATTTGCTTTCAGGAAACCAACAATCCCATGTGGATAACCTGGTCAATCAAAAGTAAATATAATTTGTATTTCTTGTATTGTAAAATGTTTTTGCCCTTGGTTTGCCATTAATCCACAATTAAAATGTAGAAAAAACTCAATTTTATTTTCCTCTAATCTATTGAACATTATGGAAGTAGACAGGAAATACACATTACCCAAAGTTATGACAATACAAATAAATAAATTTGAGGATCAAATAATAAAGTGCTGTCAACTATATTTTTAATCCTTAAAAAGCTGCATCCTTGAAATAAGCCCCATTAAAGGCAGGGAAAATCTATGTGAATGTTTTCAATGCAATAGGTTTCTAACATGCATATTTTTAAAAAACAGATTTTAAAACCGTATTACAGGTTTAATAGATTGGGATGTTATCTGATATATATTTCCCCTGTCAAGGAAGGAAAGGAAGACTAAGTATTCCATTTTCTCAGTGTCTGGCTGATAGACACAGATGCTAACTCTCCCTTTTCTCCACTCCCCCAGTAATGCTCCCTTACTGTAGATAGGCTATATTTGATGCCAAAAGTGAAGTAAATCATGATTTGTATTATTTGGCAGCTCTTATTAATACTTGTATTTCTTAATCACTGTAAAAATTTGAAAAACAAAAATTACTGTGTATATGCATCTGCGTGTTTATTCACAGGAGTGGATCTAATAAACACCCAGATTCTGAGAAGAGATTTAAGATGTAAAACCCACAACTGGTAACATAAGGCTGCATCAGCAACTGCTGGGACTAAAGAACTAAAAAGTAATATAATGGTTTTTTCAGAAGTCTTATTGTAGCTTGTGAGGAAACTGATTTTCCAGACATCTGTGTAAATGGATAGTCCATTCTCTTCAGAGATTTTCCTATCCCTTCCTGTATCATCCCTTCTTGGGGGAAGAATCAGCAGAAATTTTTTTCCAGTATATTAAAAGGGATAATGGCAATACTGGCATGGAAGTCACTAGATGGCTTTGCAATATGAAAGAAATTAAGACAAAAACTTGAGGAAGCAATCACAGGAAAATATTTTAGTTTTTTAAAAAACATACAAAACAATCCAAAGTGAAGAAGGAGTAAGATTTTTCTACATGGAGAAGGCTTCTGTCTTGCTAGGAGTATCCATGTGATTTCTCTGCATCAGCCAGTGCTAAGAGTGCTGATTCTAAAAATCATTTAATCTTCTAGTCAGTTATTTATAAGCTACTCCCATTTAAATGGCTGCTTTTAAAATTACTAGAGAGAAGATGATTTATTTGGTAATAATTAATGATCCATTGTCTGCTCTGTTTTCAAAGGTGAACTGAAAGGCTTGATAACTTGCCAACGGCTTGAATTCAGAGTTCTGGGTCTCATCTGAAATCGTAGATAATTAATTATTAAAACAACATTACTTCCACTGGCACGGATCTGCAAAAAAGTATGCCTTTAACCACAACAAAACATGCTTTGAAGTTAAGCAAATGCATAAATGTTTGCATGACGGGGGGTTAGGATGGCAAGGATATCCTCAGTAGCGGCAGACCTCTAGCCAGATTTAATAATGTTCTTTATTCAAGGCCAGGGTTCAGAGAATGACTTCCCAAGACATAACACAATCCTTTACCTTTTTTCATTTGAAATTAGATGATTCTGCTTCCTTACTGAAAGAGATAATATATGAAGTCATTGTTCCAGTACGTTGTCAGCACTTTGTTGGAACACAGGTATGTGAAAGGCATTTCAAAACTTTGCCTCAAGAGCAGTCAAGTTCACCATAAATGTTGTTTTAACATCAAGCAGTTAGGATGCTATCATGCACACAATCTAAAAGCCCAGCAACTGACAATTACAGAAGTGACTCAAGCCTAATTAGAAAAAGCACAGTATAATTGTTATTAAGGATTGAATTTGACAAGTAGTCTGACATCACATACCATATAGACTTATGAATGCTAGTCTTCATTGTATTATGTCTTACATTAAGTTGTAATATATATTATTCTTTCCTTCATATTGCACTTTGTTTACATATTGTGGCAGGGCATTGCCCCGTACCGGCCCTTTAAGGGGCTGAGACCTGGTCAGGAGGAAGCCCAGCTGAGTCAGCTAAGGAGGGCCCAACTGGAGGCCAAATAGAGCAGCTCCTGGGAGGAGGAGAGAGACCTGCCTGCAATGAGAGGCGCTTCGGCCTAGCAAACTCAGGCTACTTGGCCTGAGTCCCTGCAAGGAGGTAGTCACGGAGGGCAGGGCTCGCATGGAGTCTGCCCTAAAAGGCTGGGCTGCAAGGAGGCAGCTGCGGTGGGCTGCGGGAGTTTGAGCCTGGGAAGCCCCAGGCCATAAGTCTGCAAGGCAGGGTTATAGGAGGCAACCAGGCAGGCAGAGTGGGAGAAGAACTGGGGGTCCTACGGAGTAGGAAGAACCCTGGAGGAGGAACGGAGGAAGAACAATGACTCTCTCCCCAGAAGGGGGCGCAGATCAAGACCAGAGTGGTCACTGCCGGAGGGCAGTGCCCTGAAAAGAACACGTCACCCAAAGGGGGCGCGTCAGCATCAGAGCAGCCGGTTACTTCCCCAAAAGCCACCCTGGGGGAAGAAGCCATGAAAGTGAGTCAAACCCGCTACAATATGTAAGGCATAAATGCTTTGTTTTCTCTACAAGCAATATAACTGGAGAAACATTAATATACTTTCAGGCTTTTTAATTAACTGAAATAAGGAATTTACTATTTAAGGAACTAAATGTATTATAAATTTGATTCTGTCTCTAGAAGGCGATAAGAAAGAGTTGAAGGGGTTGACAACTTTTGCCTTGCGGCCCACGATAATCCATTGGCAAGCTGAGAGACAGTTTGTTTAAATGAGCATCCAAAAGCACAGCCTCTCGCAGCTCCCATGGCCACAGTTTGCCATTCCTGGCCAATGGATGCTGTGGGAAATGGCATGGGCCACAGGGATGTGCTGGCCCCTGCTTACCGTAGCTACATTAGCCAGGAATGGTGAAATGTGGCCACTGGGAGCCGCAAAGAGCTTGGTGTATGGCCGCAAGCCAAAGGTTGCCAAACCCTGACTTAGCAGAATTGAACAGATATGTTTACTTTATAGCTAGAGTGCCCCTTTTAAACTCCAATGCCAGGATTACAGGTAGACAACTCAAGAACCAGATTTAGACAGCTCGTTTTTCGCCCTTTGTGGGCTATCTAGCAGCCAAGGATTCCCAGAGTCAGTGGTATTATAGCCATTCCGTGTTCCCCAGGCAAGACCCCTCAACCCAATCCTTGGGGGCTGGGTTTCAAAATGGACATGATTTAACTAAGTGCATTCACTAAGTTGAATGAACTTAGTTATTCCTTTTTTCGGAAATTTCTTATATCTGTGCCCATTTATATGGGCTTGATTCCCAACACCACCACTTCTGTCACCAAAAGTTCATTATGCTATACCTCTTTTCCTTTGCTATGACATGTCCTGGGTTTGATTTTAAGGAATCTTCCCCAGCTTAACTGTTTTACTTACATAAGGCAGTCTATACACATGTAAGAATGGGCAGATTTTACACCATCTTTTTTAAGTGAGTGTTAGAGCTAATGAAATGTTTAGATGAAGCTTTTTTTCCCCCCAACAAAAAAGGCAGATTTGGCAACAAACTTGTGATGTACTCAAGGTATTAGTAATACTTAATTGTTTCAGTCCAAAAAACCTAAAATATTGAGAAAATCAACACATTTTATTTCAACATTTTAAAAATGAAATGTTTTGACTTCTTGGCTTGATGTGACTTTTTATTTTAGCATTTGTTATAACTGTATTAAAAACAACAATATAAAATTGGTCATTTGCATTTAGAGCTGTCAGTTCAATGTTGCTAAATAATGCAATGATGGCTAAATAAGTTTAGCGAAATTTTCTCTCCAGAATACACATTTTCAGATTTTTATAAGACTGCCAAAGTGTTTTGCACTGATTTAATTCTCACAAAAGTGAAACACAAGAAACTAATTTAGCAATTCCTCCCCCCCCCCCTTCTTCTTTTTTTTTTTTTTTTTTTTTTTAATGGGAGTGAATCCTTAATCTGGTAAATACATCAGCTACTTTCAGGTACATAAGTGCATAAATAAAGCCAAATTTAATCATCAGTCATGTGAGTCTCAAAGTATCAAAAGACCCTAACTATGTCAATGTATTGACATTCTTGTTGTAAATTTATATATTCTCAAAAGGGCTGCATGTTTTAGAGTAGAATTCCACAGTGCTTTTTTAAAGTAACAATTGAAATACAGTAGCAATATGCTATAGAATTGTGGACACATTGTACAGTTTAAAATATATTGCAGCATTAGTCATACCATATTTGACTACCGTCAGTTTGTGTGCTCCTCTCCAGACTACTATTGTAATTTGAAAACCTGTCTAGCCTCTCTAGGGAGAAATATACAAATGAACAGGAAAGAACAATAATAAAAAATAGAAGTTAATATTCTTTGTCTTTCATGACATTCACTTCCTTCCCTTATAGCATAATAATTTGTTTTACATGATTGTAATGTAGTCTATATACAGTAGATTCCCGGCCAGACTGCTTAAATGAATTTGCCTATGCTGCATTCTCGGCAGCAAAGTCAGTGTGTTGTTATGGAGATTCATTCCTCTCTGTACACAGCAGCCCACTTAGGGCCTGATCCTGTGCCCAATGAAGTCAATGCGAAGCTTTTAGTTGAATTCAATGAGTATTGGATCGGGCTCTTAATTGTATTGGTGTTATTGAAAAACTGATAAGAAAAAACCCTCTTATGTTTCATTTAATAGCAGGGGATGCTGAAACTGTACAGTAACTATAATCTGTCTGAAGACAGAGGAAGTTTTGTACTCGTTAATTCTGTTTGCCAAGGTTCTGGTCTGCATGTCTCCTTTTGAACTTCAGGTTCTTGGAAAGACGAACAACACTTTTAAGAAGCTGGACTCTTTTCATGATCTCCTCATTCCTGTAAACACATCTCTTATCCCTTAACACTATTCCTTCTGTGCTTAGATTATGTGTGCCTATGCTAGAGAAAAAGAAAATGGTCAGAAAGAAAAGGGAAGGTTGTTCTACTGTCAGAACCCCAGCTTATCTCAACAGCCCCCTGTTTTTAACTTGATTGCAAACGATATCTGTGATCAAAGGGACAGAACCTCTAGAGGAGCTTAGGCAAACAGCATGGTGGCCGGAATTCTTCCTGATGATTTGTAAGCAGGAAAAGACTTTTGACATGAAAGACAGCTTAAACAGCACAAGAATAGCAATAAACCATCTGTAAAATGCTTAACATTGCCCTTGAACTAATGCAAATTGTTCCAAACAATTTTTTCCTTTTTTCCCCTCCAGTCTCGGGATACCCCGCTGGGGCATTTAAACAGTCACATGCTCACCATACAAAAGCCTATATAAGTGGGAAAATACAGTGTGCTAATGTGTTTAGAATAAGAGAACCCAGCAACTTCCACAATTCAGATTTGCTGCCTTCCTTTTCTTTTGTTTGAGAAAGTGTGTGTTAATGACAGGCTTGTTTTGGATACTCACTATGCTTTTAGACAGCAATGTTGAAGGGTAATATATTGTCAGAAAAATACTCAATTAAGCATTGAAGATGCAGTTAAAAAAGTAAGTAGACCAAATATTCTGAAAGTGGTTTATCTGGTTCACTTTGAATATTTCATCTGCTTAAAAACTGTCAGTATTTACTCTTATTTCTCCTGTATTAAAAGAAAGCACAGCAATAAAATATATTTATACAAATGACATTTCAAGAAAACTCCAAATTCAATTGCTACACATAGAAATTATCGTACTAGAGCCTTTAAGATCCTTTTAAGGTCTCCTTTCTGGATATAGAATACATTTTTCCTTTCAAACAAAGACACAGACTCTTATCAGCTGTTGTTAGTTATAAAATTTCAAAATGTTCCAATAAAGGAAAAGTAAAAAAAAGTGTCATTAGAGATAATAAAGTATCATTTAAATTCCCCTGCAAATTTAGATTCTCTCTCTTGAAAAAAGATGGTATCAGATATTATGGGGACACCAATAGTTAGATTGGCAGGTGGGGGGGGGAGTTAACTAACTAAAATAATTTCATATACACCTGCACGTAAGTCTCCTTGCTAACAGCTGTGGTTTTATAAACACATTTTAAAATGTTTTGCAGCTCACTCCTTCTCCCCTTCTTGCTGTATGAAAACTCGCTATGAACAGGAGAAATTCAGTGAGGCTCCCACTCAGGAAAGCATCCTTACTGAAGACAGCACTAAAGCACATACTTAATTCCCATTTAAGTAAATGGAATTTATGCACATGCTTAAAATTAAGCACGTGCTTAAGTGTTTTCCTGATCTGGGCCCTGACTCTATAAGGAAAACAGTGAATCTGAGTGCTGTCAACTTTACAAAGCAAACAGCTAAAAAAAATTTTTTTCCATCACCCAGTTACAACCATTTTGATTGTAATTGGATGACAGGAGCTTAAAAGCAGGTACAAAATTTGGACCAGTGTTTTTCTAAGTTTCCACAGATTCATGGATTCTGGGGCTAAAATGGGATCATTGTGATCATCTAGTCTGATGTCCTGTTTAACACAGGCCAGAGAACTTCCCCAAAATAAATCCTAGAGCAGAAAAACATCCAATCTTGGTTTAAAAAATAGTCAGCGATAGAGAATCCATGGCAATCTTGGGTAAATTGCTCCAGTGATTGATTACTCTCAGCATTAAATATTTACACATTCTTTCTAGTCTGATTTGATCTAGCTTCAGCTTCCAGCCGTTGGATCATCTTATACCTCTCTCCGGTAGATTGAAGAGCCCACTATTAAATATTTGTTCCCCATGTAGGTACTGACAGCCTGTCATCTTTAACTTTCTCTTTCTTGAGCTAAATGGACTGAGCTCCTTCAATCTCTCTCTTTCTAGGCATGCTTTTCTAATTCCTTAATCATTCTTGTGGCTCTTCTCCGAATTCTCTCCCATTTATCAACTTCCCTCCTGAATTGTAAGCAGCAAAACTAGACACAGTATTCCTGCATCAGTCAAATGAATGCCAAATAAAAAGATTACATAACCTCTCTATTCCTAATCAAAATTCCCCTGTTTATCCATTACAGCATCACATTAATTCTTTTGACCAGAGCTCCACACTGGAAGCTCATATTCAGCTGATTATCTGCCATGATCCCCACTTTTTTCAATCTCTGTTTCCCAAGACCGAGTCCCCCACCTTCACGTAGAGATTGTTCTTTATTCCTAGATATATGCATTACATTTAGTTACTGAGCATATTGTTTGCAGAACAGTCCATATTGCTCTGTATCAGTGACCAGTCCTCATTAATTACCATTCTCCCAGTTGTGTCGTCATGCAAACTTAATCATCTGATAGTGCACTTTTTAGCGGATATTATAGATGGGTTTACTGCAGTCCGCACTCAAACAAATCCATTTAGATAGGTGCTTAAATGACTCAATCAGCTTAATATCTGAGTGAATCAGAGAATTTATCTTTACAATACCACACTGGTGTAAGAAAGGGTTATTAGCTCCTGAAGGGTTCAGGAACTGGAGTACAGATAGCTATCAGTAATATGGTTGTGGTAAAAAAGGAAGACCAAACCAAAAATTGAACCCAGGTTTCCCACTTCCTTAATGACAAGACCATCCTTCCTTTGATTACATTATTGATCATTTCCTTTTAGAAGGATTATAGGACATGTCTTAACCAAAACTACTGGCTACCGAAGTCTCAAAAGATCCATTTTGGTAACGTTTTGGGGCCAGACTCTGATTTTGGTTATGGACAGGCCCACATTGCTACATGAACAGCTTTTCTTAAACAGTTTCAGAACTTTTTACTTTACGTCCTGTATGTAACCAGGAAGTGAAGAACTTCACAGAAATATAAAAAACATAACCAATGATAACCTCAAGGAGTGAGCCACATCTTCCCTGATTGAATTGACCTTAATTAGCACTGGTCTTCCATATAGTAAGATAACACACCCATTTTTTCATATATATACATACACACACACACACGCATACACCCAGGACTCCTAAATATTTTTTAACTTCAAAAATTGTTCAAGTTAAATTTGGTTGAAGTTTTAGTTGAAGTCGCAAGTCACTGTTTATTTTAGCTGTGCCCATGTTCGGTACAAATAAAAGGTCTGCTCTTGTAGTCCTTACTCTAACTAAACCTCTGGAGATTTCATTGCAAGTTTTGAGTAATGACTTCAAGATTGGGCTTCAAAATCTGTTTCTGGTTTTATAATAATCAGTATGATTACAGTGACTATTAAATGTACAAAGTCCTACTAGATTTCATACAGCTTGAAGAAAAACAACTGCTCTACTCTATACCTATATTTTTCTTAAGCCTAATTTTTCAGCAGTGTCAAAGGTTAATAACACTATTATTTCAGCCATTGCTTGGATCTAATAAAAGCAGTGGGGTATAGCATTCTGTAAAACCAGACAACAGAGGAAACAACACTAATGTTAACCTCTAACATAAATGTAATGGTAATTACCCTAGTCTACATTTAAAATTAATGTCTTTTGTAGTCTCCCAAGTTGCACAGAAAAAAATCTCCTCTCAGTGTCGTAGGCAACTATCAGTTTCCAAGATCGAGAGCAGATTATACCATGCAGTCCTACGTTTAGCACGCAGGTTTGTGTCATATTGCACCAGGATATATGAAAGTGTCATTACAAAAAGACACCATACAGACAGATAAAAATAGCAGTTATAATTGGCTGAGTTCAAGGTGTTTATTTGAAGTGCAGCTAATATTTACAGCCAATAGAGAACATTTTGTCTACTCTTATATGTTTGAGAGGGAGACAGGGAATGAATAAAATAAACAGAAACCAAAATTATTCTAAATTTATACTAGCATAACTGACCTGAACTCACTGATCCTGGTATTACGTTATTTTAAAATAAAAGGTGGGGGTTTTTTTTACTATAGCAATAGGGCTAATTCTGCATCAATGAAATTCTTCAAGGACATGTCTAGACTAGGAAATTATTTCAAAATAATTAAATTTGAAATAACTCCCAAAATAACAAAATCAAAATAGTGTGTCCCTACTATGGGGGAGCCTCGAAATTAGTACGAGGCAGGTTCCGTTATTGTGGATGGGTTACTTCGACTTAGAGCCCTGGGAAACACTGGAGAGTAATTACTTCAAATTAATCTGGAGTAGTTATTTTGAAACAGCAGCAGCAGAGCATCCACACTACCGCTATTTCAAAGTAACTATTTTGAAATAAGCATTATTGCCCAAGGAAAGCAGACGTACAGACTTTTAAATAACCAGCCCATTATTTTGAAACAACAGACTTCGTAGAGCGGACACTCCACTTATTATTTCAAAATAAGGGAGGTTATTTTGAAACAACTCCCTAGTGTAGACCAGGGCCGAAAGACTAAAATGGGACTACCCAGGTAATGAAAGTTGCTCGTGTGCTTAAATGTTGAAGGATTAGGTTCTTAAATATCAAGTTAATTTAAAAAGTTACCATTTAGTGTTATTTACTTTCAATTCTTAAAGTTCCTGGAATGTTTTAAAGGTATTTACTGGCTTTATTGTTCCCAATATTCTGTGTGACTGGTGGGTTCTTAATAAAACAACTTATTTGGCTCCTTTGTTATTGATTACTTCAGCAATAGGGCCAAATCACGCTGCTCAAATACTCTGATTGTAACTGCTATCAGTATAGTTTTGGTTAATTAATAGTATAGAGCCAAAAAAGGAGGCATTAAACATTATGACAATAAATTCTCTCTTCAGATATGTGTGCACAGCTTTGTTTGACTCCTATAGAAATCATATACACACAGTAGTGTCACGGCCAAACATCCAAAAACCATGAGTCAGGTTCCTGCCAAAATTAGGAAATTGACTTTAAAATGATAAAATATTTTTCAAAATAAAATGTTAGTTCCTTTCTATTTGCCTTCTGGTGGTTGAACCTTTAGGATTCATTTTCAAGCTTTTAAAAGCGAGAAAGAAACAGACAGAGAGAGATGTTGAAGACTTTGACATAGAGAAGAATCTGGCCTCCAAAGTATGCAACACGAATGTTAGCCTAGCATCTGAGGTATCAGTGTCACAAACATTGGTGACTCGGGCTAGGAATGTTGAGGCAGTTTTGGTGGGTGTCTCATGGTTAGAGCTGGGCACATAACTGATTTTTGGTTCACTGGCATTTTCATAAATAAATAAAAAAACTTGGTTCAACCTGAACTGAAACAGAGAACTGGGGGGAAGGGGAATCAGAAAGTTGAAAAAAAAAAACGTTTTGGGGTGAATGAATTGACCTTACATAGATATTCTCCACCAGCACTGCAACCAGCAGCAGCAGAGGAAAACTCCCATATCACTTTTTAGCATAGTAGTTAAAATACTCACCTGGAAGGTGGTGAAGGAATTTGTTCTGTCTTAATGTGGAGAAGAAATTTGAACTTGAGTCTTCCACAGTGCAGAAGACTGCCCTAGCCACTGGCCTCTGAGAAATACTGGCCCTAGCCACAGGTCTCTCAGTCTCTCCTGGTGGAGCTGTTCCATCAAGTATAAAGAAA
Source organism: Pelodiscus sinensis (assembly GCF_052426305.1). Lineage (NCBI taxonomy): Eukaryota > Metazoa > Chordata > Testudines > Trionychidae > Pelodiscus > Pelodiscus sinensis. Next base: position 98,126,166 of record NC_143055.1, read on the forward strand.
CAGTTAATAGGGCAGGGACTAGAACTTGGGTCTCTTCATATTTGGGGCCTTAGAGTTACTCTCAGTTATTCCCTGGTGCAATGACTTCATTGTCATTCACAGTGTCATTTCATAGTCACCAAAACACATGAATCTCAAGTGTTTCTTTCAGACCAGCAGCAGCCACTTAAATTCTGCAGAAACTAAGCTTTCATTCCAAAAATAATATGTAGCCCTTATCATGAAGAAAACTCTTCAGACATGAACCAATTTAGTGTTGTTTTCCTGGGCCTGTAGGCTGACACTCTAGGACAACAGAGCTATGAGGTATACCCTCTCTCTCAGCTTGGTAGAATGTTACAACAAGACTTTACTAAGACATATTGAGATTGTGAGCTATTTACCAGAAGCTAACTTGCTTATCTAACATCACTAGATGTAATGATTTCATTGAGAAATAGTAAAGCACCTATTAGTTCCTCAGCTGCTCCAGCTTCTTCGTCACTCTGAAGGAGCAGCGTGGCACAAGAATGGGAAGGAAAGAAGAGGATGAGATGATCTGGATCCACAGAATTAGCTATGACAGCTAATGGAAGGGTCATTCTTCAGCTAATTGAAGAAGCTTCTCCATGTGCTGCAGGATTCCACTCAGTACATCTGAAGATAACTCTTGAATCTCATCAGCCAAGAAAAAAAATTGTCAGGTAGTTAAACATATAAAGCTGCAAAGCAGTGGAAGGGCAATCAGAATAGAGGGGCACAGACACCTTTATTTGCAGCTGCTTGTGGGGAAAACCTGCCCAGAGAAGTCAGAGAACCAAGTGACGGGGAAGTGCTTGCTTCCAGCTGGAAATATTCTCATGGAAAGCATCAGCGGTGATCTTTCCCACATTCAGACTTGCCAACAAATACTCAAGGAATGAGTGTGACAGTCTTCCCTGTGCCGGCTAGACTAAGATGATTCAAGATTTGTTCAACCAATGGTTCAGAGACTTTCAAGTGGATAAAAAAAAATATTCCAGCTGTTTGCAGCCTATTTTCAGCTGAATTTTCCATGAAGAAAAACACTAAATACTGGATAATGCCTACTGAGTGACAGATAACTAGGGTTACAAAAGACACCCGTTATTTGTACAAGCTTCTTTAGAAGCATTTAGATTTGTGAACAGACTTTTTCTATTATGTGCCTGAGAAAATCATATCGTGCTCACAGAAGATTTAATTTGCATTCCGTCATGTGTGTGAGCATCTAAAAGATAAAGTTGGAGATGCAGCACCAGCCTCCCCATTTGGCCTGCTTTTCCTGCAGACCTCAAAGCATATTTCAATCTCTTTTTTTTAAGTAATTTTAAAACACACGCTACTTCATAAAGAAAAATCCATATGCATATTTATCGCAGATTAAAATTCTATGTAGATACATATGCAAATCAAGTGTGGCCTCAGGCTTTAGGGAGGTTTCCTGTACAGCTTTTCATGCTGCTAGCATGAGACACCATTAAGTCTGCTCCATATATTTGTTTCATGCACTCTCTCACTACAGCAGTTGTGCTAAACATTAGTGAAACAAAATTAGATGCAGCTACATTGTAGTCATCTCCTAGGAATTCAGACGTGAGTACTTTTTGGGGGGGAAGAGGGATGGTAGGAGCAGGCATCTTACAAAATAGTCTCTTATCTCTGTTTCAGATTTTAACACATTTAGTTGCATATGTCTACAGAACAGTGAAAACATTTGTCTACCTTTGGTTAAGCCAAGGAAACAGTTGTATACCAAAACAACGAGGCGTCCACATTGTTTTGGCTGAAAGAGACCATCACGGCTACCCCTCTGAAAGTTTCATGCCAGTGGCCCAAAGTAAAATCAGTCTTTTCAGCACAATTGCATTAGCACCACTCCTATTTTGCTCTCCTCCAAATCTCTTCAGCTACATACACAAGATACACCCAAAAATTAAAAGCACTTGATGGCCAAGAACTCACAGGTTATAGCATTTATCCTGTGGATGAACTGCAACAATAGGCTAATTGCTAAGAATGATCAAGAACACTGCAGGATATTCTTAACTGGGAACATGCAGTGTGGTTCAATAACATATATAGGATTTGAATCATACACAAAGGTATGAATGAGGAAAGAACAGGTTGTAATATGCAATAATGATCACATTAATATTAGTATTATTTAATGAAGTTGGTGATCCAGGAGGCTAATTCTGATTGGCTGATGGAACCATATAGAACAATAGGAGAAAATTAACAAAGTCCTTTGTTGGCAGTCTCCACAAACAAGCCAAGGATCTAAAAGAGCTGTGAGAAAAAGAATCGTCTCCTGAGCCCTGTATGTGGCCTTTCCAGGTCAGGCTGTTTACACAGTGTTAATGCAGCATGGGAACATTTTATTGCTGCTGCCCATTAGGAACCTAGTATGTCAGCAGACTGAAGACTTCTGTTTCCAGTGCTGTCAAGCCAATACCTTTCAGAAGCATTAAATTCACTATTTGTTTTTCCTAATAAGGAAAGGAAGCAAAATGCTTTTCTCTTGACATTTACGTTGCCTACAAAGTGGAAACAATCAGTATTTTGTCAACACCCAACATTCAACCTGACCTTCTATTTATAATGATATTAGAGGGCTAGACTACAACATGTACAACATTTGGAAATCAGCAGAATTTATAAATTATGACATATATTCAGTCCATGAGCTGCAGTATCCTCTATTCTAGCTAGTATCAGTATGAAATATTTGCCCCCCAAACCTCTGCTCACCAGAGCTCTGGCATATAAAGATACCAGCATTACAAGATAACTTTTTAAAGAAAGGAACCCAGGATCTGCATGCAAAAGGGGTCCCATCCACTCCAACTTTGCAGAAGCAGATGAAACCTTTTCTGGAAGTCATTTCTTCCCTTCCACAACAAAAAAAAATCCTGAAAATTCTATTTCACTAAAAGGAATGAATATAAACTCACATCAATTTCTCTCTGAAGGCCTCCTGGAAACTCAAGGCCTAGTTGGCATTTTAGTTCTGATGTCTTCTATATACTGGAGTTGATTTACATTTCATTGACACTCTTACATCTTCATTTTCCGTTTTACAATCACCAACATTTTCCAAAAGTTTGGAATTTGCCCATCACCACTTTGGACTCTTTGGGTGTGTCTAGACTACATGGCTCCGTCGACGGAGCCATGTAAACTAGTTTACCCCGCATAGGCAAAGAAGCGGGGACTTAAATAATCCCCACTTCATTAAAATAAACATGGCAGCCGCGCTGTGCCGACGATCAGCTGATCCGGCACAGCGCAGTAGTCTAGACACGGATCGGTCGGCTGGGATAGCCTTTGCCGACCAATCCCTTATGTCTCCTGAAACGAGGCTTACAGGATCAGTCGGCATAGGCTTCGCCAGCCGACCGATCTGCATCTAGACTACCGCGCTGTGCCGGATCAGCTGATCGTCGGCACAGCGCAGCGGCCATGTTTATTTTAATGAAGCGGGGATTATTTAAATCCCCACTTCTTTGCCTATCTAGGGTAAATTAGTTTACATGACTCCTTCAACGGAGCCATGTAGTCTAGACATACCCTTTGTGACTTTCATCATCTTTCAAAACTGTAACTACTCCATGTAAGACTTTATATATTGATCATTTACTTATTTACTCAGCATGTCTTTAGAACCAAGATTATTTTTCTTTTTCATCAGTTTATACTGACTTCTACTCTAAGAGCTTAGTCTTGGAGGAAGGGCATCCCATATATTAGAAGCCTGCATTTCTCCACACAATCTAGAAACAGTCATGTCCAAACATGATTTTTAGTGAAAATCTTCCTGACAATATTATATCATCCTCATCATTGTAGTTTGGCAGCTACAAGAGAAAGTCCCGTGTTCCCACAGTGAATACACCCCATCCTGGAATTTCTTATGCCTGCAGCTTTGTGGTAAATATTCATTCCGCCAAACAAAAAAAAGAAGCTGATTTTTATATTGCTTTTGCTGCTTTTTGTTCTGAGGCTTTGACTTTAACCTTTGTTCCTTACATACATACTTCTGCTCAGCCTGGACTGACTGAGTGTAATTAAATCTGGCAGTATGCAGTGCTTTTAAAATTATCCACAATGTTCAAAGCCTAATCCCACCCTTACTCTGCTTCAGATTGGGAAATGTTGTTACCTGTGTTTCCTGAGAACTGTTAAAACCTAGTGTGTGTGCATCACACTCCCCATCGTATGAAGCGATCTGAGAACAAGCCTCTTTGACTATCACACCACCATTGCTTATATCTAGAAGAACAGTACCTCAGATCCTGGGAATGCAATCTACAGATTTTATTTGGAGGTGAAACTTTCCTGTATGATCACAACTGGAGAAAGGCTTCTTTGAAATTTAAGTTCTTATGGAGTTTACCTTAGAGTGATCCTGAGTTATCCATTTCAGGAAGCATTCCGTAAAAAGCAAATATATGACTAATTCTTTGAAGCAGTGAAAGAAACCCTGTACCGACAAACAAATATCTTATGCAGGATTTCAGGATAGGAAGCAGGACAAAGAGCAGAACAGGATGAGGTAATATAGAACATTTACTCAGACTAATTTTACTGAAAAATGTTGATCCTAAATGTCAGGTGGATAAGGAAAACAATAAATCCACCCAGGATATTGAGCTGATGCTACATTGCTCGAACACATTTAAACTGCTCTAACCAAAACTGCAAGCAAATGCTCTAGGAAACAGAGAAGCTTTAGCGAAAATTGAAAGATAATGAGAGAAACTAAAGGTCAGCCCTTAAATGACAGGGAAGTAACAAATAATGACTGGATTTGGTTTGACTTTTATTTCAAATGTAGATGCCCGTGTTCACAACCTAATCACACATTTTTGCTAGTACTTCTAGCAGCTCACCAGCGATATGCAAAGAACCCTGGTTTCACACCTAGAAACTTAACCCCAAAGACTCCAATCTCTGCTTGAACATTAATGACAAACATTGATCCACCTCGATTTTAATTTTCTCTGACCCACCCAATAGCTGTCTCCCGTAAGCCTTCTCTTGAAAAGAACCTCCAAAGTGCCCACCTATCATTCTCAAATACACTATATAGGTCCCAGAATGCACAGCACTAGATTTAACTGCTGGAGTAGCATGTGTCTTTGCAAAAGCCTAGCTGTGCTGCAATGAAGCAGTGACTAACACAACTCATTGTGATTGTTTTATGTAATGTATGCTTAACTTTATAGATAAGCACCTAGCTGCTATCCTGATAAGCACTCTACAAATAAAGTACATAAGTAGATTAGGTTATGCATCAATATATTGAAGGAGTAACCATCCAGTAAAAGAAACCCAGACATTATTTTTCAAATTGATGAATCACAGATATCATAACTGACACTAAAATGTAACTCATCAATTTCTTAATCAGATTAAGAGTTACAATGTTTAAAGCTTTCTGAAGACCAAAGACAGATGTTTACAGAGACATCAATAACAACCAGTAGACAACAAAAGACACTGAAGTGAATGGTAATTTTGTTCAATAAGTATTCTAAAAAATGTTTGAGTCATGCATTACAAAGTTTAGACCATAAGTCACACTGTGTACCCACAGGGCCACACCTAGGTTCAAGCACCATCTAAACCTTAAAAATAAGTCTTAAGTATAGAGTTTAATTGGGGCATAGGACTCATGTTGGATTTCAATCCATTACAAGAGGCTAGAAAGCCCTGAAAATGTTCCTTGATTGAACTAAAAAGAGAACAGGGGATAGAGTCTCTGGGTAGACCCTTACAAATGTATATCAAGGTACCAAGTCTACTTCCAGCAAGTTGTGGTGGCTCAGACACTCTTCAATGGACTGGCCAAAGATGACCTGTCAATAAGGGATCTCCTTGTTCCAGCTTTAGCACTTTGGCCCTGAATCTTTAAATACACATATCCTATCATGTGTCAAAATGGAGGAACATTATCTCAGTCTTAACATTGTGGAGAAATAACTCAGCTGTACCTTGGTCTTCCCCAACCATAAAAATAAGTTATACAGCTGCCACTCAAACTTGAAGGCAGTACAGTTTTGTTAACAGACAGCCTCAAGCAGGACTACTGCATATTATTTATCCATCTAATCTGCTGCAGGCTGAACTGTTGTGTGCTCTATGGGCGCATGTTCCATAAGAAGTACTGTATGTATTTAAATAATATGTAATAAACCCTTGTTAAGGCAAGCAGCGATAGTGAGATGCCACACATTTTTCTATGTCTGTTTTCGTTACACTTGGTAACCAGGGAGATCAACATATCTACAGTCCTTGCTTCTGCTACTCATAACAAAGTACTTCTGCTTTATACACTGAATAGCTTCATGTGATTTTTAAGAGACATAAAATAAACAAAATTTCCATGTGTAGCTTTCTGTGTTTTCAGGGACTATGACCTTTGACTCCTGTAAATCTCTTCAAAGCTAATGTCTAAAATGTTGTTGTTCCAAGGATATACAAAATATACCTAAGAATTATGGAGAAATAAATCTTTTCTTTCCTTTGTCAATTTTATTTCATCAACCAAACTAGTAAACCAAGGAACTCTACATCTTCTGGAAGCTATTAGATTAGTCAGATTTACTTCAAAATAATTCCTTAGTGATAGAGGGTAGATGAAAATTGTTGGAATTGCTGTCAATACAGTAAGATGCTTCAAAGTAGCACTAAAAATGAAAGTAAGCATTATAAAAAAAAACTACTTACATTTGCATATGAAGGCCAGTTCCACAGTTTCTCTCTCTAGTTGGTTCCTGAAATTACTTTGTAAGAGAATGGCTACTTTTAAATCCATTAATGAGTGTCCAGGCAGATTAAAATGCTGCCCAACAGATTTCGGTGTTTCACCATTTGTGTCCATTAATCCTTTGTCATAGAGACTGTCCAGTTTGGCCAATATACATGGCAAAGGGGCATTACTGGCACTTGATAGCATAGATCACATTCCTGATTGTGCAGTTGTATGAGCCTCTGACATGGTGGCATATGTGATTAGGTCCTGTGATGTGTCGCTTGTATAGATGTGTGGACAGAGCTGGCAACAGATTTTATTGCAGGGATAGTGTCCTGGGGAGTGTTTCTGAGATGTGATGTGTGGCTGCTGTAAAAATTTGCTTCAGGTTAGGGGTTTGTTTATAGGCAAGGATTGGCCTGTCTGCCAAGGCCTAGGAGAGTGAGGGATTGTTTTCCAGGATAATTTTAAGAATGCATGAGAGAGATCCTGCAGGAGTCTCTGTGGGATTGGAGCAAATCCAGTTGTATCTTAGTGCCTGGCTATAAACAATTGATCGTGTGATGTGTTCTAAATGGAAACTAGAGGCATGTAGGTAAGTATAACAGTCGGTAGGCTTACCATATAAGGTGGTGGAAATGTGGACATCATTTAATTGTACTTTAGTGTCAAGGAAATAGATCTCTTGCATGGACTGGTCCAGGCTAAGGTTGATGGTGGAAGTTGTTGAAATCCTTGTGGAATTCTTCAAGGGTCTCCTTCCCATGGATCCATGTGATGAAGATGTCATCAATGTAGCATAAGTAGAGTAAAGGTACTAGGGGATGAGAGCTGAGGAAACATTGTTCGAGGTCAGCCATAAAGATGTTGGCATATTGTGGGGCCATGCCCACATATGATTTCAGCAAACACAAGTTACTGAACTCAATATAGGTCTACTTAGCTGAAATGTAAGGGTCTTCGTCATCAAGAGGTCAGATTAGATGATCTAATGGTCTCTTCTGGCCTTAAACTCTATGAATTAAGGAGTTAAAGAAAACGTTAACAAGCTAATTACAGGCAGAGGAGAGTTAAGTGGCTTAAGTAGCCGGTTTGAACTATCTGGAATCATAGGTTTGAATCCCAGCAGGACTAACTCTGCCACGTCAGTACAAATAAAACAAAATTATGTCTTGTATAGTCCACATCTCTTTCACAGAAATGTCCTTTAATCTCTTCATGGGCCGTAAAGCTGTCATTTCACTGTTCATAACTAGGTTACCCCAGTTTCTCTGCTAAGAATCTCTGCTGCTCTCCATCCCAGAGATGGCTATATTTCATTTGGTATCTAAAGCCACATTATGCCATGATTTACATTTTGTGCAACACCAAAGGTCAAATTTCCCCTTTACTTTTGGAATGGGCAATGCTTCTACTGGCAGATGCTAAGGATATGAGTAAGAAATCAGACATTCATCACCCAGGGGTCCTATGGCTCTACTCCAGTTCTGACTGCCCTAATCCCGGGACACTGAATCACTATGGGAAGCAGCAATCTGAAGTCTCCCCATTAAGAATTTCCTAGCATGGAGGGAGACTGTCCAAGCACTGGTGCAGGCTCTGACAGCATTCACTCTTTTTAGTTGGCTTTTCTGTCCCTACAGCTCCCATCACACACATCCACTCCCCCGGATGACTTTTTATGAAATGCAGGCATAGAAAATGATACTGCAGAGATGTGTGAGGTACCATCTACACTGAAATAAAACACCTATAACTTACTCACTCAGGTTCGCAGGGACTTGGCTATAAAATTGATGTATAGACAAGCTGCCGCCCAATCTAAATGTCTACTCTACAGTTTTATAGCCCCACAACCCAAGGCCTCACAAAGCTGAGTCAGATGGTACAGGCCCGCCCTGAGTGTTTTATTGCAATACAGACACACTCACAAACAACCCCTTCCATTCGTGTGTGAAGGGAGAGCTCTGCAGGGCAGATCCTCTCTCAAAGCTGTATGTACTAGGGAAACATTTGGGCTTTTAATGATAAAATTCACAAGAAAATTAACATTAGCCAAACATCTGATAAGGCGTTATATGTGTATGCCAAGACTTTTCCTTTTAGCAATATTTATTTCTAACAAATCGTGATGATAAATGATTGGTTTGCAGTGGTGCTCACAAATGTGATGAGTGCTTTCCAGATTTTCAGGAAGGAATTGTCCCTGTGCCAAGGACTCAAGGCCTAAGGACATACAAACAAACAGAAGCTAGGGGAAGGGATAACAGATAGATTTTTAAAATACAAGTCAAGAAGATTTACCGTAAGTAGGACAGCAGCAGCGAGGTTCTAAGAAGGACTTTAATATGGTCATAATAATAGAGTTGCAGATAAACTTGGGGAGGTAGCACTGCTCAAGGAGAAGAGAGGAGGGTGGCGTATGGAAAAAAGCACAGCGTCAATTTTGTGAAAAGTGAACAAAGTTGGACATATTGGTGGAGCAGAAGTGATCATGGGCAGCTCAATGGGGAGAAAAAATGGGGCAGTTGTATAAAGCTTCAAGGGTGGTGACAAGATGTTAAATTTGATGCAATAGCAGATGGGGAGTCATAGAAACAGGAGTTATATAATCAAATTAATGGCCAAGAAAGAGGAGATCAACAGCTGCATCTCTTTAATAATTGAAGGAGGGTATGTGTGTTTTTGGGAGGCCAGAGAAGCAAATGCTGCAGTAATCACAGAGGAATAAAATGAGAGCTTGACATTAAAATGTGTTTTAAAAAAAATACCTGACTGCACCTGCATGTGTTTTTCACAGTCAGATTTTGGGATCCCAGCTGGTTTAAATGGAAGCAGTTATAGATTTCAGTGGAGCTATGGTAATTCATGCTATCCAAAGATCTGACCCAGTACCTGATAAAATATAAAGATGGCATCAGCAAATAGCATACTCTGAGTAGGAATGAAGTTCTGGCATGCTGTAAGTCATCTCAACGTTTTCTGTCCAAAAGTACAGAGAAACAAGGACCAAATTTCTTCTCATTCATGTAATTGCTCCCTATTGTAATAAACCATTCTTTCGTTGCCTGTTTATGAAAATCCATAAAAATTAATCAAAAATAGTATGTTTTGTACATTTACAGCTGCATAGGGTTAATTTTTTTCACTAGCAAACTTATATTCTTGTCAAATGTAACCAGGTTAGCTGATGTTTTATCTCTCGACTTGCATAGTCCTGGTGCTGCCATTGATTACCAAGTTGAAACCCATGTAAATGGCTAATATTTGATATTTTATTGACTTATTTATTTTATTTCTTTCTTTATTTAAAATGTTTTGCCCTGCCTCACTATTTAAAATATTCAAGGCACCTTACAAATTATATATATATAGATATAAAAATAAAATACAAAATCCCAAGGGGGAACATAAAACCTGCTAAGATACCTCAGGAGGGACGCACACACACAAACACAAATAAAAGCATGGGTAAAAAGGGTGGCTTTGAACTTAATGTAGGAGCTCACCAGCCAGGTGTGAGAGGCATGCACGGAATGCAAGCACTTTCCCCTCACTCCCTTAGCATCTGGGGAACAGGATGAAAAGCTAGCCACATCCCAGAGCACACAACTTGCTGCCCCTCACCATCCCAAAATGTCACCCTTGCTGGCCTGCCACAGGGAGCAGCTGTCAGACAGTTTGTTGGCACCAGGAGAAGCCAGTGGGTGGGCTGCACAGCCTTTCCTGGCCCTGGGCATCCTGTGGCCCCACCCCATTCTGGGCTGTCCCCAGTTAGAAATTGGTGGTCAGCCTTCACGGCCACCACTTCCTGCAACAGGTCTGTCCAGACCTGGGCAACACTGGGTAAGTTTTCTAGTATAGCTACAAAATTCAAGCACTATGCTGCAGTTATCCTGATTTACTGTGTCACTTAAAAACTGCACTAAGCCACAATTCCTTTATTAGAGTTTGTCAAATTATTGCACTTGAGGCATTATTCTAACTTTGACTGGCCAAGGACCATCTCTCAGAATCTCCTTTAAACTGCAGAAGAGGCTTTGCTCCTTTATTGCATTATTTTGTCTGACTGTACTTTCCCAGTCCTTTTCTCACTATCACAGACTCCTTAGTTATCCTTTGTTTTTGCCCGATATCAGGCAATCATGGATTTAAACAGGTGTTTTAGAGGCGTTCAGGAGACACTCTAAATTTCAGTGGACTAGCTTTACAATTGCATAGTTCTAAATATGGATTCATTGCTCTTCATGCCATTCAATGAATACACTGACTTGCGGACAGCTGAGACTAGCTGTCTCCTGATGAAAAAAATCATACATTTTAGCAAAGTTCTTGAAATTCCACAATGTGCAAATACAGATTTAATATTCCCAATAGCTGTCGCTGCTGTGGTATCTTCAAGTATAACTATTCTTGGGAAACTCTGTCCCATGGAATTGTAAGTTATTCATATAGTATCATTGTTTCTTTCTGCTGGGAATCTCTATGTAGTGGACGTGTTCCATTCCTCAGATCACGGACAGCTTTTTAAAAAAAAAATTTGTAGTGGGGATATGCAGGTGGGAAGTATTGATTTTTTTTCCTCTCCTTTCCTTACCTCTTGTATCACTGTCTGCAGCATTTCACCTTTAGCTGTTCTGTCTCAAATTTATCTCATATGCCTATAGATACTTTATTTATTGCTTGTTCTGTTTATTGCTTGTTCTGGATCACCAAACTATATTGCCTGATTGAGTATTTGCTCTTGCAAGGGCTTTTACCTTTTGTAAGTGGCATCCTGGTTGGAGCTCCAGGTCGCATTTCAGTTTTCAGAAGTAGTCATTGTACCCTTGGTGATGCTTCTCCAAGTGTACTACGATCAGTGATTTACTCTCAAATTTCTAATTCAAACGGCAGTGAAAGTAACTGTTGTATTTCCACCCTTGAGGAGCTCAGGGCAGGGGGTTGGGGTGTGGATGGGCAGGTAGAAGGACTCAGGGCAGGGGATGGGGATGTGGAGGATGCAGCAGTCAGGGTTAGGTCGGGAGGGGGGTGCGGGAGTCAGGGTTGGGGATGAGAGGAGGGTCTGAGGGCAGTGGGTTGGGATGTGTGATGGGACTCAGGAATTGGAAATAGTGATCTGGGAGCACAGGGTTGAGGTCTGTGAGGGGTAGAAGAATTAGAGCAGGAGACTTGAGGTGTGAGAGGGATGAGGGAAAAGAATGAGAGGGTGGGGACCGTTCTTTAATCAGAGAGGCTTTTAATAGTGCATATTCACCAAACTTACTTTTGAGTTTAAAGTCAGTCACAAACGCTTCCATTTTCCCTTCATTCTGGGTTCTTACACTGAACATCACTCCCACTCTCTCTTATGAGCAAGATTTTTCTTAGGGACACAATGATCCTGACATTTTCATTGCTTTTGCAAAGCTTTCCCTCTATTTTATTCCATCACGATGTGTACTAAGTGCATTTTATATTTCCCAAGCTTCTATGCCTACTACTGGTACAAGCAATCTTTTGCTCATTCTCCAGATTGTTGGCACTAACGGCTTTCCTATAATGCTCAGATAGCTGTTTGAACGGTGTCCAGTCTTACTCAGCATTTTCTCCAATTCTCAAAACCGGCAGTTGCATTTCTTGCAGTTGTAGAGGCTTGTAGCAGCCATTGCAATGTTACCTCTCTTACTAGATCATTTACATGCTCTATCATCCTCTCCTAGTCCCAGGTAATAACTTTCTGATGATCAAACCAGTGTCAAGATTAATCCTTTATTTATTATGAACAGAACTATGAACAGAAATGAGGTAACAAATTTCCTACCACTAAGGTAACTGCAGTCTGTGACTCCTATGTCCTGTTGCTTTCTATTTGGACCCAGGAGGAAGCAAGTAACTGCAATTACAGTCTGCATCTATAGTGTTCAGGAAGTGTGACATCTTTGCGCTTGCTGGAGGACCAGAGGGGCAAAGTGTGGGTGTAGTTCTATGCTCTCAGAAGGGGCAGGACCTTGGAGGGATATGTGGGGTGGGGGCAGCCAGCCCTCAGCACCACCTGGACCAGGCTGCACTTCCCCCTGCAGCCAGCCCTCAAAGACTGCCCAGAAGGCACGGCTGCAGTAGTAGCAGTGGTGGACAAGAGCCCCGGGTCCTTTTGAATCACCTAAGGTAGTTGCCCCCTTTACCCTTCCCCTCTTCAGCAGGTCTGTGGAGGACTTACATGTTTAGCACACTCTCTTCCACCACTGTAGGGTTGGTTTCCAGATTGTTCTGTTCCAATCCTCTCTAAGGCATCTTGTCAGTTTACCACTCCTTTGCACTGTGTTGGCTAGTAGATGCCTGTAGTTTTGCTGAAGCACATATCTCTCCTGAATAGTCATCTCATATGACTTGGGAGCTACTGTAAAACTCATGGCTCCTTTAGGCCACACTTGCCTGTGTTTTTCCCAAGGCTGAATCCAGGCCAAGATCCCTCTTCCAAAAGTGTCAGAGCTGTTGTGTAACATTTGTAACAATGCAACTTACTTTTCCTGATTGGCTGCCATTTTCATTTTGCATTTCCCCACCACTTCTTTCCTTATTGCTCCCAGCTCCTCTTTCCTGGGCATAGCTATGATGGATTATTCCTGTGCAGTAAAAGTGCTAAACAGGGATCTGGACCATGAAGTGCACTTTTTCCTTTTACTCTTTGTTCTTTTCACTAGTAACTCCACTTTCCCATTGCTCTGCAGTGTGCTAGGGAGCAAGTACAGTGGTCAAACTCCCCAGACTGAAAATATACCCTGAATTCTTCATAAACAATTAGATCCATTTTCAATAAATCCAGTGCCCAGAACACCTTATCTTGCAAAATGCACCTCTGTTTTGCTAGTCAATTCCCTGGCTTTCACAATGCAGGGTAACCACTTCTTCCGAAGTAGAACAGAAATCTGTCACAAGATTCTAGCTTTCCTTTCCAGTAGATAAATCAACTCCAATCTTCTCCTGTCAGTAGATGGGCAGCATATTTGGCTCATTAGCAACTTTTTTGTACTATTGATTATCATCAAGTTTGGCCAGTCTCACACCTTCCTACTAAGGACCACATTTGCATATCCATTTTTAGAACATGTAACTGACAACGGTCAATACCAGTATCCCCTGTAAGCTGTGCACTCATGCAGCCACTCAGGAGAAATTCAACTGTCACCCAGCACACTAGAAGAATGCCCTCATCTAGTTTTTTGTTTTGTTTTGTTTTTGTTTTGTTTCTAATAGTGGTACATATTTGCATATTTGCCCATAAAAATGTATTCCATACATGGATAGAAAAGATGAAAAGGAACATTGGTCAATACTCAGATGAGACGCACGTTCTCATTATATAGCAACCACACATCTCCTCTCAGGACCGTGAAATAACTAGGACCCAAATGCAGAATCAGGTTAGATTATTTATTTCTTCTCCATAGAAACAACTGGGCATCATTTTTGAAGGCCTATCACTAATATCTGAATATTATTGTAATTTATTTAATTAAGTTTTGGTTTACCAGACTCAGACTATTATTAATACAAAGGTGTTTTCATGATGAGATGATGAATACATTCTCTTGCTATAATCATAGTGAAGACAAACCACAGACAGATTTTCCTGTGCGTCACTCAATGAAGTCAACCACATGTGGGGACGTAATGTTGATTTTGCCTAGCTACAGCACAGTAAAAGCTATTTGTACCCTATCTCAGGTAACACCTTACAATGAGAGAAGTAATGGACATTTGTTCTTACTGCAAAAAATACATCACTTCAGCAATGAAGAAATAACCTTGCCTTTTATACTTACTGTTCTACTGATACTGTCCTCATTTGAAACATAAGCTACAATGGCATCTCTATCAGATATAGTTATATAGGTTTATGGTATTTTACTTTGTTTCTTATTGGTTTGTGTTGCGTGCATATTATGTATCTATAACACATAGTTTGGGGCTTTTTTATGTCAAGCAATACAAATTGTAAAATCAAAAGAGAAACAAATAAGGACACCTCAGATAGACTCTTCAATAATCCTACATATATACTTTGATGTTTTTGTCATCTTTTGTTATAATAATCACTCTGATTACATGAACACACTCTCCTGTCTGTGCTTGGCTGACTTTAATGTCCTTCTGAGCAAGTAAACAAATAGCTGTAAAGTCCAGCTCAGTTCCAATTTATACCAGATTTCATCCTACCATATCAACAGCCTTGCAGCCAAGAAACTGAGCTTTCTTATACATTGTCTCCATGGTGTTTATGTGTTTCTACCCAAAACAGACAGATGCAGATTAAGCAATGCATGTCAATCTCATTATGGGACTGTGAAATGTGCAGAAAGTTTGTTACACACTCATGCAATCATACACATTGTGAACATCCTGTTTATTTGGCCTGTTCTCTGATGATTGGCTGTGGTGTATCAGCACATTACTGACAGCTGGGAATTGCTCCAGTGGAACATGCCTTTCCTATGACAAAGACCCAGAGAGCAACAGTAACATGTGTCTGACCATTATTTTATCCAGACACAACTGCACAGTCTCTCCAAATGAATAGCACATTGGTTGCTCGAGTTTTACTGGAACTCTACTAGACAGGCCCTCCATGACCTTTGGAGGCCATCTGAGATAATAAATCCTTGGACCCCCAGTTCCGGAATGCTTTGGGCAAGGTCAGGATGGCAAATTTCCCACTTCCACAATATCAGATGTTACGGTAATTCCTTTTAGCTAATGTGTAAGAGCAAAGGAATGTCTTCCAACCTCATCTAGGCCCTGTGGAATCTGTTGAAAATGCATGACAGCTGTGGGCTTTGGCTGGGTTCTGCTTGTGAATGTATGAGATTTGGAAGCTATTCAGACTAGGAAAGGAGGGAATGACTGTACATTCACCATGTACCATTGGTCTCTTCCCCACTCCCCATTTCACACAGCAAAGCTGTATCACAGTTCCATTGTTATGGCTGTCATGCATTCTTTATGACTGAGTGTTGTGGATAACATCCAGCACCAAAAAATACAGATGTGCACAAAAGGAACAAAAAGGATTTCAATAAGTCATGAGAAAAAGAAATTGAGTAATTCAGCCATTTTTATATGAAGTAGTGGAGCTCTAAGAAGAAAACAGCTAAGAGCTAGAGTGCTTCTAGCTCTGTGTGGACATACAAACAATAAAAAGGTTAAAAACATCCTTCCCTGGTCTTGCAGAGCCCAGCACAATTTTAGACCATGTTCTCCTAAACCCAAACAATTCTGACAACAGGAGCCAAATATAGAGAGGGCAGGGACATAGTCGCACCTGCTCTCTGTATCACTCACTTGGAGGATAAAGTAGCAGCAGCTACTTGACTCTGCAGTACTTTTTCCTCTACTCCTATGCCTTCCTCCAGCACAGTGGACTTAATTCTCCACTTTGGGCCTCATATGGGTCAAAACCTCCTCTGAGGTAAGTTCCAAAATGTGTGTGAAGTTCTACCCACTAATTTGTATACAGATAACTAAGGAGTCATAATGAAGGCAAGGGAGGATCAGGCCCAAAGTCTTTGATAGCTGCCTCTCCACTCCCCTATTACAGTCTATTACAAGGGTTTCTACGTGTCCAGTATTGACCTGGACAGTCCGGTATTTTCACCTCCTGTCTGGTAAAAAAGTTCAGAAAATACCAAACACCTTAAATGTCTGATATTTTCTGGGGGGGTTTCCCTGCCAGGAAACGAAAATACCAGACACCTGACAACCCTATACACACTCAGCAACTGGGCCCAGCCACCCCTCCTCGGGTCCCCCCGGTTCCGCAGGGAAGCTGCTTTCTGGCTCGGCCAAGAAAACAAGATGGCTGCCAACAAAAAGCTTAAAGACTCCAAGCAGGGGGAAGCAATGCCTTCTCTGGGTCTTAGTGCTCAACCTCTCCCTATCCCTATTTTGACTCTGCATGCACTTAAAGGGGCCATAATGTTTTAATGATTTTTTTTGTTTTATTTATTTATTGCTTAATAACTCTTGGGGGGGGGTCTTTTTTTAAATGTTTCTTATGCTCAACAACTCTGATCTCCCCCTTTTTTTCTCCTCAACTGAATTTTTTCCCCCGGTGTTTTTTTCGGGGGGGGAGAGGGCACGGTATTTTTGGTTAAACCATCTGGCAACACTATCTGTAGCCTACAGCCTCTAATTCACTCTAAATGTGCACTACAGCTCAAGTTAAGGAACGATCACAACACTGGGAAAAAGTTTTCTGAGGCATCGTATTTCTAGAACCCGAAACATCTTCATACACTTGACTATTAATACTTCACATTGTGTCCCTTACAACCATCAAATTAAACTAAAAATTACAAATTCTATAATGCTTGAGGATCCCCAAAATCCAAACCCCCATGGTAAAGAACAGCTTATGAAAATGCAGTTCCTAGATTCCAAAAGATATGAATTATCTACCAAAAAAGGAAACATATGAATCCCCCCTTGATATGTGCAGGGCTTTCATTTTTCAGACACAATGTCAAAAAGTTATTGTTTCACAAATTAGAAGCTTAAAAATTGTAAACACCAAAATGTGTCACCATTCCATGGTTCCTCCCAAGTGATGAGAAATACAGCTTTTCTAAAATGATCAGCCCAAAGGTAGTCTTTGATGGAAAACAGAGTTATGAATTTTTCCATTTCATTGATTTTTTCCCCTCATTTTTGTCAAAAAGTTACAAAAGAAAAATTGGCAGAAATTAAAAAGTCACTTTTGTCAAAAATATTCTTGGGGAAAATATCATTTCCTGGGCAAATGAAAAAGTAGTGGAAAAACTTGGTTTATGAAACAGGATATCAGGACACATATGAAATGCAGGCACTACTCTGACAAACTGTAACAGCTATTTAGGACAATAAATGAAAGACAATGTCATATATTAATTAAAACTGCATCAGTAAACTTAGGTAGATTTGTTGGCTATTGAAAAATCAGCAATGTCTTTATACTGCACAAACATAATGACTGACCCTAGGAGCTCGCAGTATTGTGTAATTACTCAAGTTTGGATTTGGCAAGGACGTTAAGTTTATCCTTCTCTTGCAATGACCACAGGTGGTTAGGACCACAGTGTGAAATCTAACCTCAAGCCCAGCCCTTTAACAGCATACTGAGGCTTTGGCTCGATACAGACTCATGTGGAAGAATGCTACCTATCAACGTACTACTACTACTTTTTGAAACACTAGAATGCTCTTGTCCAGGTTTTTACTGATGCAGCCCATCTTTCACCAGACACATTACATCAATTAATATTAATAATTCTTTTATCTTTATAATTGTATTATTTTCTGAGAAAACTGCTTCTCGGATGAATAAACTGGAGCAGTCATCTAACACTCTTCAATTTTGTGGGTGAATGTCCCAGTTCTCTACTCCTTTGCACCCTGTTCAGTACCAAATGTAGCTAATGGGTTCACAATGCTTCCATTCTGATTTGGTATTTTTTCACACCCACTCTGCACAGGTGTAAAGGACTACATAAGGTACAGTTCTGGCAATTTAGTGTAGAACAAAAATTTCAGGTCAGAAGTGGCCACCATATCATCTTTGACCTGTGTATCAGGCTAGAAAACCCCACCTAGCCACCTCCACATCAAGCCAACAACCAGAATTAGAACAAAGAATAAGAGCCTTTGGGAGACTAAACTATTGTGAAGCAGAGACCGAGAACACAAGTTCCTGAGGTGCCTATGTTTCCCTGATGATGTCTGAACTGAAGTGGCTTGGCTAGAATGCTGAGCCACAGGAGACCTAGAGCCAGAGGTAGATGACCAACAAAAGGTTCTGGAGGTGAAGATAAGCAGCAACATCTAATACTCACACAAGGGCAGGATGACTGAGCCCCACTACACATTGGTACCAAAAGTGGAGTTGTGGAGCTCCTCTTCCAAGGATGAAGGGAGATACCAACTGCCTTAAGGTGATGGACAGATGGTCAGACTAAGACCCTTTTCCACCCTTTTGAGGAACATGGGAAGAAGAAGTCCACATATTGTCAACCCAACAGCAAACATGTTCTTCTGTTGAATCTGATGCAAGGCCAAGCAACAGACTCAGCAGGCTGATTAAGAATGTTTTCTGCAATGCCTTGAGAAGTAGACCCTATGCCCTGGATAATTTTGGGAGAAGAAAATTCTGTCAGGCTAGTACCCAGCCTGACAAAATTGGGTCCAGGTGACAACTCTTGTGTGCTTTCAAGAGAGCAGGAAGCACACCAGGGTGGCCCTTCTCTCTAGAGAAGCTCAAGTGGCCTACTAAGCTTTGTCCAAGCTGCAGGCATGGTCCTATAGAATTATAAAATAAGCTATTATGGATAGGCCTGGACTGGGGCCAGTAGCATTTTGACACTGGTTTAGGACAGAGCCTCCCCCCTCTCCCCCCGAGCCAAATGTGCCCTAGAATGCAGCATAGCACTCACAGGATCTGGCAAAATGATGATCACAGTCCAGTATGAAATCCTTAGACAAAGTGGTGGACTTGGTAATATTAGAACAATTCCTAAGGCTTTGACTACTGGAGCCGAAGGTTGGGTTTGAAGATTTCCACAGATGAGGCCCTAGAGAAACTTGCATGCAAGCAGATAATACTGAATCACTCAAACAAAGAGTTAACTTCAGGGGACTATTCTGAGAGAAGCAAGGTAACAGAGCATCCTAATCCTGGGACAGTAAGAGGAACATACAGGACAAGTTCCTCAATTATAAATAGGCACCTGGATCACATACCTGGGAACCAGTCAGAAGAACACAGTGATGTGTTCCCAGAGTGGTCATCCAGGTCATATAAGAAAGGACTTCCCAGCAATGGAGTGTGGCTATTTGGATTGTTATAATAGCCAAGTGCATGTGGGGAAGTTCCCTCAATAGGGTGGAGGCTCTCTCCAGGCTACCAGATAACTACTAACATGGCTGAATGTGAAATGGTATGATTGACTGACTCCAGATGTGGGCGCACACTGGTTTGATGGAATAATCTCATGACTGTGAAAATAGATAGGTATTAGCTAGTGCACATCCTGTGCATGCATGGAGAAACAGGAGTCTACCCAACAGTGGAGGTATAGATAGAAATGTTTGGTCACAGCAACAAGCAATAATTGAAAGCAGAGACTGACCTAACTCCATAGCCCTGTTAAAAGAAAAAGTGCTATGTAAATGAATTAACTCTAACGTGATCCTTACCTAGACACAGGCTGATGGGTCAGAAAGTCCAACAGTGGGCCAAAGCAGGACCGGATTATGGGGGGAACTAGCTGGGCAGCTGCCTGGGGCGTCAACCTATGGGGGGCACCTGACTGAAGTGGTAAGGGGTGCCCGGCACCCCTTATCACTTCAATCAGGGAACCCCATAGGTTGGCGCCCGGGGGCGCAGCTGCGCATGTGCCACTCGCCCTGGGGCGCGGCGCCCCTTACAATGTCAATCAGATGCCGCGCACCTGGGGGCTGGGCTGCGCATGCGCCACATGCCCACTGCCCGGGGCACAAGTATGGCTCGGTCCAGCACTGGGCCCAAGGTACAGGGACTTATCAGTCCGGGGGAAGTTAGAGAGCACAATATCCTGTACCGATACAAGGCAGTGCTCTGAGGGCGAGTGAGCCTTGCCACATTTTGGTATCTTTAGCTTGCCTCCCTCCATCCCCACCTGCCCCCTCACGTAGTCTAGAGGCAGAATGGAGACCAAAAAACCTGGACTATACATTGCCGAGCTAAGAAATATTTTCTGACATGATTATGTATGTAACTGCATATGCTTTAGGTTTCTCAAGTTTCCTTAGCAAATGCTTAGTCAGTGAAATGCATGTGCACAATACTACTCAGTCTATTCCCATATCTTCCTTCATGTGGCTTTGTACAAAGAACCACCAGGTCATCAATCTGGAAAGTCTATATCACACTGGAGGATGGACACCTCCTTAGAAGGAAGGAGGGACTGATCATTATTCCATCCAAAAATTTAAGTCTACCAAGAGAACACCAGGGATACGCTGAATTCCGTATCTAAGTGATCAACATGGAGCAACTATTTGGTTTGCACAGGTGGTAATGTTTTAGAATAAAATTAAGAATGGTTGCCCACTTTAGACACTAACATGTATCAAAAACCTCTAATCATTGTTAAAGATGACAGAAAACAAGTAATGAATAAGGAACAAATACAGCAACCTTTCATGTGAAGTTGCATTGTTTCTTTCCTCACTCTCTAGTGAATTAATAAAAACAGGTTATTTCATCTCAACAGAATAGTGCTCTTTATATACAATGCTTATAAATATTTACCTGCAGAAATAGTACGACGCATTACAGTAACATTACTGAGAGCTGCAATGCTTCAGATTATTAGTCCATGCTATTGTACCATAATATTTTTAAATAAGGGAGGTGGCTGTATACCAAAGGTGGTAACATCGCTTTTCAGCATGGTAAAACCAACTACACCTTGTCAACAGACATATTAGTCAGTCTCTACAGTACTATAAATGACTATTGAAATCATAGAATCATAGAATCATAGAATAATAGGACTGGAAGGGACCTCGAGAGGTCATCGAGTCCAGCCCCCCGCCCTCAAGGCAGGACCAAGCTCCACCTACACCATCCCTGACAGATGTCTATCTAACCTGTTCTTAAATATCTCCAGAGAGAGAGATTCCACCACCTCCCTTGGCAATTTATTCCAATATTTGACCACCCTGACAGTGTGAGTCTTGTCATTGATTTTGACTGGACCAAGATTTCACCCCATCTAACTTATGCAAACTCTCTGGGTCCTGTTCTCTCAAGTGCATGCAGAGCTAGGAGTTGCATTATGAATGTACTTATCTGACTTCAAAACAGTTTATTTCAAAAATTAAAAGCTACTGAAGATCTTAGAAGTCTGAAGACCTATTAAATTTTATTTACTAATCAACCAATCCTTCTGCAGTCACAATTGATTTGCTTCTACATTACAAAAATCAACACAGCTTAATCAACTCAGTAAAAGACGAATTATGCTAAACATGCATAGAATACATGAGCATTAGCTTTCTTTTTAAAACCTTAATAAATAACAGGGGATTTCTGGTCTGTCATTGGCTCTTCCAAGGATGTTTTTCAGCCAGAGTCAGAGCTGAATGTAAATCTAGAGCAACTCTATTTATTTAATTTTGCTTCACTATTAATGGAGTAATCACTGAGAAGGCTACGTCTACACTACCAGGTTATTTCAATATAACTTATTTCAAAACAATAACTCCCAAAATAACTATTTCAAACTAGCAGGTTCACACTACAGGGAAGCCTCAATACTAGTCCGCGGCAGTGCATCCACATTAAGGGAGCCTGTCTCAACTTAGAGCCCTAGGAAGTATTCAGGAGTAATTACTCTGAATGACTCTAGGGAGTAGTTATTTTGAAATAACAGCAGCTGAGCGTCCACACTAACCCTATTTTGAAATAGCAATTTCAAATAGGCATTATTCCTTTGAGAATGAGGGGTTATTATTTTGACATTACAAACCTGTTATATTGAAATAATTTTGAAATAACAGGCTTGCTGTGTGGATGTTCACAATGTCATTTTGAAATAACGGGAGTTATTTCAGAAAAAGCTCTGTAGTGTAGACATGCCTTGATATTGGACTCTAGATTACATGTCATCAACCACATGTTTGTAACATAAGAAAAAGAGAAGAACTTTTGGCATTCACTCCCAAGGATAACATGCACATGAATGAACTAGGTTTAGTGGTTTAACACACGACACCGAAGCCAGCTTGTCAAGTGTTCAATAAAGAGGGAATCAAAAGAAGAAAAATAGACACAAAACTAGTAGACTCCAATTGATTTCAAAGAGACTTGGATCAAACCAATAAGTGAACTGCAGTCTCATCCCAAGAAGTGGCTACTGTGTTTTATGACCGAGTTAACCATTCTTTTGTTCAATTAGTTTATTTTTTTACACGAAACACAAGATCAGTTAAATGACACACAAGATCTAACTTTAAGGGAAGATAAGGACAACACAGAATTAATATTCACAAATAGAAGAGGTGGATGAGGCTTTTTTTAAACAACTAACAAAATCATCCAAAGCGCAGGATTTGGTGGTGATGGGGGACATCAACTATCCAGATATATGTTGGGAAACTAACACAGTGGGGCACAGACTATCCAATAAGTTCTTGGACTGCATTGAAGACAACTTTTTACTTCAGAAGGTTGAAAAAGTTACTGAGGAGAAGCTGTTCTAGATTTGATTTTAACTAATAGGGAGAAACTGGTTGAGAATTTGAAAGTGGAAGGCAACTTGGGTGAAAGATCATGAAATCATAGAGTTCATGATTCTAAGGTATGGTAGAAGGGAGAACGACAAATTAGAGACAATGGATTTCAGGAAGGCAGATTTTGGTAAGCTCAGAGTGCTAGTAGCTAAGGTTCCATGGGAAGCAAGACTGATGGGGGAAAAAACTGAAGAGAATTTGCAGTTTTTCAAAAGGGACATTATTAATGGCCAAAAAGCAAGCTATTCCACTGCATAGGAAAGATAGAAAATATGGCAAAAGACTACCTTGGCTTAACCAGGAGATCTTGCATGATCTAAAAATAAAAAAAGGAGTCATAAAAAAATGGAAACTCGGACAAATTACAAAGGATAATATAGGTAAACAATACAGGAATGCAGGAACAAGATTAGAAAGGCAAAGACACAAAATGAACTCAAACTAGCTACAGGCATAAAGGGAAACAAGAAGACATTCTATAAATATATTAGAAGCAAGAGGAAGCCCAAGGACAGGGTAGGCCCGTTGCTCAGTGAGGAGTGAGAAACAGTAACAGGAAACTTGGAAATGGCAGAGATGCTTAATGACTTTGTTTCGGTCTTCACCAGGAAGTCTGATGAAGGAATGCCTAACTCCTAGTGAGTGCTGGTGGGAAGGGGGTAGCTTTAGAAGATAAAATAAAAAAAGAAAAAGTTAAAAATCACTTAGAAAAGTTAGATGTCTCCAAGTCACCAGGGCCTGATGAAATGCATCCAAGAATATTCAAGGAGCTAATAGAGGAGGTATCTGACCCTTTAGCTATCATCTTTGGTAAATCTTGGAAGACAGGAGAGATTCCAGAAGACTGGAAAAGGGCAAATATAGTGCCCATCTATAAAAATGGAAATAAGAACAACCCAGGAAACTACAGACCAGTCAGTTTAAATTCTGTGCCAGGAAAGATAACAGAGCAAGTAATTAAGGAAATAATCTGCAAACAGTTGGAAGATAATAAGGTGATAGGGAACAGCCAGCATGGATTTGTAAAGAACAAATCATGTCTAACCAATCAGATAGCTTTCTTTGATAGGATAACGAGTCTTATGGATAAGGGAGAAGTGGTGTACATGGTATACCTAGACTTTAGTTAGGCATTTGATACGGTCTCGCATGATATTCTTATCAATAAACTAGGCAAATACAACTTAGATGGGGCTACTATAAAGGTGGATGCATAACTGTCTGGATAACCATTCTCAGAGAGTAGTTATTAATGGTTTACAATCCTGCTGGAAAGGTATAACAAGTGGGGTTCCACAGGGGTCTGTTTTGGGACCAGTTCTGTTCAATATCTTCAACAGCGATTTAGATATCGGCATAGAGAGTACACTTATTAAGTTTGCAGATGAAACCAAGCTGGGAAGGGTTGCAACTGCTTTGGAGGATAAGATCATAATTCAAAATGATCTAGACAAATTGGAGAAATGGTCTGAGGTAAACAGGATGAAGTTTAATAAAGACAGATGCAAAGTCCTCCACTTAGGAAGGAACAATCAGTTTCACACATACAGAATGGGAAGCAACTGTCTAGGAAATGTATCTAGGGGTTATAGTGGAACACAAGCTAAATATGAGTCAACAGTGTGACACTGTTGCAAAAAAAGCAAACATGATTCTGGGATGCATTAACAGGTGTGTTGTGAGCAAGACACGAGAAGTCATTCTTCCACTCTACTCTGCGCTGCTTAGGTCTCAGATAGAAAATTGTGTCCAGTTCTGGGCACCTCATTTCAAGAAAGATGTGGAGAAATTGGAGAAGGTCCAGAGAAGAGCAATAAAAATGATTAAAGATCTAGAGAACATGACCTATGAAGTAAAACTGAAAGAATTGGGCTTGTTTAGTTTGGAAAAGAAACGGTATCATTTTAGATACCTGAAAACCGCTATCATTTTCAGTTATCTAAAAGGGTGTCACAAGGTGGACAGAGAAAAATTGTTCTTCCTGGCCTCTGAGGATAGAGCAAGAAGCAATGGGCTTAAACTGCAGCAAGGGAGGTTTAGATTGGACATTAGGAAAAATTTCCTAACTGTCAGGATGGTTAAACACTGGAATAAATTGCGCAGGGAGATTGTGGAATCTCCATCTCTGGAAATATTTAAAAGTAGGTTAGATAAATGTCTATCAGGGATGATCTAGACAGTATTGGGTCCTGCCACGAGGGCAGGGGACTGGACTCGATGACCTCTTGAGGTCCCTTGTAGTCCTAGTATTATATGATTCTATGAATGTGTGATGCAAAAGTTCAGCGTATTACTTCAGCAGTGATTCCAAAGTATTCTCCATAACCATTTCCTAGTCTGTATTTAGGTTTTGTTTTTAAAATTTCTTTCTAAAGCCCACGTAGAAAAATATTTATACAATCAGATACTTGGAAGTCATTACATCAATCCTCTGTATTTCCAAACTGCATGTAATGATTAATGTAGCGTGTTCCACTTTAGGGAAACCCATTTTTCAGATTGGATGCAACCCCAGCTACATAATGAGAGCATTTCAGTGCTCTGCTACACATGCTTTTCATCTGGTATCTAAAAATGACAGAGGTCGCGTGCAATGAAAGAAAAAGGAGGAAATGGGTGGAAAAGGTACTTGAAAGTCTAATATCTAAATCTTAAAGGTCTTTTCATAGCACAACATATAAAAACATTCATATCCTAGCATCTGCATGGGATGATTATCTTGTTCCATCAAGTCCTATGAATTGTTTACATATCTGAATGCTATGTTTGCCTGTTCCGGTGACTGAACTTGCTTCCCCTAAGTTAAGAAGAACAGCCTCTGCACCTTCTTTTTGCTACATGAGGATAGAGGAATTTAATGCACAAAAGAAGCCCTTGAAAATTATTCACAAAGCAGATTCTAAAAGTTAATTCTCTAACATTACCAACTTAATGCAGACAAAATAGAATCAATTACCCTGATTTAATGTTGGTATTTCATTAAATGCTCTTTTTTTATGACCCAGCTCTTCCAGCTTTACTGATATGAAGTATCTTGCCACCCAAACAGTCTTGTTGATTTCAAAGGGATAATTCATAAAGTAGTGCTCTATGGCTGTGTCCACACTCAGGGGTTTTTTCGAAAAAAGTAGCCTTTTTTCGAAAAAACTTCCCCTGCGTCCAGACTCAAGCCGCGTTCTTTCGAAATTAATTCGAAAGAACGCGGCTTTTCTTTCGATGGCGGTAAACCTCATTTCACGAGGAAGAACGCCTTCTTTCGAAAGTTCCTCTTTCGAAAGAAGGCGTTCTTCAATGTAAATAGGGCTTCTTCGAAAGAGAGCATCCAGACTCACTGAATGCTTTCTTTCGAAAAAGCAAGCCGCTTTTTCGAAATTTCTCCGTGCAGTCTAGACGCTCTCTTTCGAAAGAGGCTCTTTCGAAAGATGCTTTCGAAAGAGCCTCTTTCGAAAGAAGCCTGCAGTCTAGACACACCCTATGAGTCTGATCCAAAGTCCATTGAATCTAATTCCCGTAAGTTTCAGCGTGCTTCAATCAGACCAAGTGTGGATTATACCATGATATTACAATGTCTCTCAATTTTACTGTGTCTACTTTTAGGTTACATGAGCATTTTAACATGTTACAAAAGTAATATATCATTAGGACTATGAATATACTTTAATCATGCTAAGAGCTTGATTGTCCCTCAGTTTACTCACCCATGCTGGGACATAGGAAGAGTAAGAATGAGGATGGCACAGCCGGCTCTTTTCCTTTGCAAGTTCTACAATTCTGGGAGGAATCTTTGAGACACATTTCCTCTTGGATCTTCTTCAGTGTCCTGGTTACTCATTGCTTCGATGCATCATTGTTTCAACATTTGTTGAGACAAAACTCCCATAGGGTCAAATTCTCAGGTCTTTTTTCCTTAACTCAGAAAATGTTGTTTAAGAAAGACCTGGCTTCATGGCTAAACCCACTTAGTTTACTGTTCCTAGAAGCAAGCCAAGATCAGCAATAGCACGCATATATTTTTTTTCTACAATGTTCTGTCTACATACAGTACACTCCAGGGATCTGTTTATATGATCTATTATTTATTGCGTAAAAAAAGATAGCTAAAGTAGGTGCACTTTGTACAACATTGTTTTGGATGCATTCCTGTTAACAAATAGGCCATCTCAGAACGCACACCACCAGAGGCTCATAAAGAAATACTGAAAAGATGTGGCTTGGGGAAAGTGCAAAAATTACACTATAGGACAAACAGAATATCCAGTGAAATCCCAGAATAATACAGAAGTAAGGTTTGCAAGCCCTGGGCAATTTACAAACGGCAAACTTCCCTAGGTAAAAAAATACTTATTATTCACTGTGGTTTAGGTTTCCAAGAAGTCACTTTCTAAAGCTCTGGTTTTATAATCATTCCGGTCTCAGAAAGAAACATAATATTTCCAGCAAATCTGTATCAGCAAAATCATGTCATCTACAAAGACTGACTGGCTGGCCGGCTGTCATCTGCATATGCTCTGTTGTCTGTCTGATTGTGTCTTTGGGCCTCTTCCATTCATAGGGGACACTAATGGAAAAGTTTTGATGTATGCTAATTGATGTTTGTCCAAGCATTATGAAGCAATAATCCACAGGAGCCACAGAAGCTTTTAGGAGGCAAAGTCGAGTGAACAATCAACGTTTTGAGTGGATTACTGCAAGTCCACACCCAGCTGAAGCTGATTTACAGCTTTTCATCCTGCCACAATGATTCTATAAATAAAGCAAAGAATGTTTTTGTTCTCACTTAATCCTTTCTATTATGTGATCTTGTTCACTGTCTCACGCGATTGGTGCAGTGAGCCAAAACTCCAAACTCAAGGAATCTTATCTGCAAGAGTGGGGCATGTGTTATGGCTACCTTGTTGGCTGGCACATGCTAGGCACATATCAAATTATCAATGGGATCTGACAAATCTCTCAAAGCCAGTCCTTTAGAAACAACAACAACAAAGATTGAAAAACCTCAGAAAAAATTGACCTCAATCAGGATGCAATAAGACTATAATACAGGCAATCCCTGGGTTACGTACAAGATAGGACTGTAGGTTTGTTCTTAAGTTGAATTTGTATGCAAGTCGGAACTGGTACATATTGTACCCCAGGTGTCCCCGATTCAGCCGCTGCTGAAACTGACCAGCAGCTGACTACAGGAAGCCCGAGGCAGAGCTGCTTTGCCCCAGGCTTCCTGGAATCAGCCGCTGATCGATTTCAGCAGCAGCTGACTTGGGGACACCTGGGATAGAGCAGCTGGGGTGCTGCCAGGTTGGTCCCCACAGCGCCGAGGTGCGGCGCTGCGGGGACCAACCCAGCAGCACCCCAGCTGCTCTGTCCCAGGCGTCCAGATTCAGCCGCTGTTGAAACTGACCAGTAGCGGCTGAATCGGACACACCTGGGGCAGAGCAGCTGGAGTGCTGCTGGGTTGGTCTGTTAGCACCGACCCTTGGCATGGCGGGACCAACCCGGCAGCACCCCAGCTGCTCTTGGGGACGCCTGGGGCAGAGCAGCTGGGGTGCTGCTGGGTTGGTCCCGCAGCACCGCTCCTCGGTGCTACTGGACCAACCCGGCAGCACCCCAGCTGCTCTGCCCCGGGTGTTCCCAAGTCAGCCGCTGCTGAAATTGACCAGCGGCTGACTACAGGAAACCCGAGGCAGGAAAGGAATTTGATGGGAGTGTGTCTCCCGTTGACCTCCCATGTGGGGCCATTGGAGAAATCCGGCTTAAGGTAATTTGACTCCAGCTGTGTTATTAATGTAGTTAGAGTTGTCTATTTTAAGCTGACTTTCCAGTTTAGCATAGACATGCCCTAACAGATTTAAATGGGTATAAGCTTTCATGGGTAAAAACCAGATTCATTTGACTAAGTGGTTTTTACCCATGAAAGCTTATGCCCATTGAAATCTGTTAGGGTGTGTGTACATAGCACTATAAACTCGAAATATGATACGCAATTTGCACTATGCGAATTGTGTATCTTATTTCAAATCTATTTCGATAGAGGCTATTTTGAAATTTGGCATGTCTACATAGTGCCAAATCTGAAATAACCCTCTATTTCAAGCCATCCCTTATCCCTCGAGCAACAAGGTTTACCAGGATAGCAAAATAGCGTTCCCATTATTTCGAAAAGTATTTTGAAATAACAGGCAGCTTGTGTAGATGCAGGGTAGCTATTTTGGGATACCTCCAGTATCCCAAAATAGCTGGGCAGTATAAATGTACCCTTAGTGCAAGTAGCCACAGGACTCCTTATTTATTGTATATTTGATAAGGAATAGTCCTACAGAATTTAATGTGAATGAAACCAACTGGGTTCTAAAAAAAAAAAAAAAAAAAAAAAAATTGTCTCTACAGAAATGAATTAAAAGCTTATAGAATGAAATAAAGAGTGATATTCTTTCTACAGGGATTTTTTTATGTAAATCCTAGATGAGAAATATAAATTTCTATTATATTCTAGGAAGGTTCAAAGAACCTACAAAAATGTTACTGTCTATTAAACTATGTAGGGTTTTTTACATGTGCTGACAATAGTACAGCAGCTATTCCAGAGCATATTAACTGAGCAATCACCTAAATTCCCTTTTAGAGCTATGTGGGTAGCTCTATTAGAGAGAGGGCAGACTCCATAGTCTAGGGAGGCAAAAGGTCCTTGAGGAAGGAGGAGAAAGACAAGTGGGCAGTAAAACAGGCTCTGCTAGGGTATGTCTACACTACCCCCCTAGTTCGAACTAGCGGGGGTAATGTAGTCATACGGAGTTGCAAATGAAGCCCGGGATTTGAATTTCCCGGGCTTCATTTGCATAAAGCCAGCCGGCGCCATTTTTAAATGCCGACTAGTTCAGACCCCGTGCCGCGCGGCTACACACAGCACGGACTAGCTAGTTCGGATTAGGTTTCCTAATCCGAACTAGCTGTACACCTCATTCTACTAGTTCCATTAGGAAGCCTAATCCGAACTAGCTAATCTGTGCCGTGTGTAGCCGCGCGGCACGGGGTCCAAACTAGCTGGCATTTAAAAATGGCGCCGGCCAGCTTTATGCAAATGAAGCCCGGGAAATTCAAATCCCGGGCTTCATTTGCAACTCCGTATGACTACATTACCCCCCCTAGTTCGAACTAGGGGGGTAGTGTAGACATACCCCTAGAGTGCTGGGGTATGGATTGTAATTTGAACCTCCCTCCTACACACACAGTTAAATAGCTGAACTGCCTCCACTGTTCCAGAGGTTCAAACTTTCACATCTTGCTATAGGGTGTTAATAAGACTTGCTTGGTCTGAGGACTCCTATCACCTGATAGGCCATCCTGAAGGCAAAAACCATGTCCATTAACTCTACTTTGAGTACAATTGTTTTTCTATCACAGATATAGTTACAGAGTTTAGACTCAGAATTCAGCTCAAATTCTTATAGTAGTGAATTTGTTACACAAATGGGCATTTCTTTTGCCCCTAAATTATATGCCTTTTTCCATTAGTTCCAGAGTTGCCATATTTGCAGACAATATAGTAGTGATAGAAACACTGACAAGTTCATATACTCTGTCATTGCTTGAGTACATGTTGTCATGGTTTAACATGTTTCAGAAGAGGGCAGTCCTCCAAGCACCAGCAGAGAAAATGGAAATTGATAGGAAATGGTGGTATTGAATGAGGAACTTAGGAGCAAAGTTTAAAGAGAACCATTTGCTTTGTAATGCTTGCAGGGGTGGACAGGTTGTGGCCTGCGGGCCAGAGATGGCCGCCAAGCCTTGTAATCCAGCCCTCCTGCCCCTACAGCATTGAGCAATGCTGCTCATAGCTGCTAGCTGCTTCCTGTGGCTCTCTGTCCTGTGGGCAGAGTGGGGAGGCTTCATGTGCTGCCCCAACCCCCAGCAAAATCTCTCAGTGCCTATGGGCAGGCCAATGGGAACAGAGATTTTGCTGCAGGTAGGGGCAGTGCAGCACAATTTCTCAGCACCTATTGGCTGATGTCTGGAAAATTGGAGTGGAGAGATTTTGCTGGAGCGTGACACACCATCATCCCACATACCCCCCCCCCCCACCACACACACACAGAGTACCAAGAGCCACATGGAACAGCCAACCAGGGAGTGCTGAGAGGCAGGAAAGACTGCTTGAGGGTGCTGCTGGCCAAGAGCTGCTTAGATAAGCACCTACCAACCAGAGCCTGCCTCTGGCACCTCACCCCCTCCCACACCCAACTTCCTCTCCTATGCCCCTCCCTCAGGCCAGAATCCTCTCCTGAACCAATATCTCCTCCTAAACCCTGCACCCCAAATCCCATGCCCCAGGTCAAACCCCCCTCCTTCACCCAGTCTTCCTCTCAGAGCCCACACCCTCTCCTGCATCCCCTAATTTGAGCTCCTTTGTGCACCTAACCTCCATCCTAGACTCCGGACTCCCGCCACAGAAACCTGCAGCCCTTGACCACTTACCAAAATCTTGGAATGGACCCCCCCAATCAAAAATTATTGCCCTCCCGTGCCCTATAGTAACATTAGCCAACCAATAATGTATTGTCTAGTGCTCAGAATCACAGCTGTTTACAACTTCCTAAAATATTTCCCTTGTCATCACAGTTTTCCATATACCACTTATTGCTTTTCTTAAGATAAATTCTTCATTCTGATGAAATTTTTCTGCTCTTTTAAAAATTATATATATATATATTGAGAGATTTGATGTGAGAGAGTACGCATGCAAACACTTTTGGGACTTACAAAAACAAATCCAGACTGCTAGCAGTTGTTCAAATTGTTTACAGTCTAGTCAGGCACTCTTCAAGTTTTCACCCATGCTAATTTAACAATACAAAAGAAACAGCCTCCAATGCCGACTTCAGTGGGTTTTGGATTAACCCCATAACATTAGCTCCTGTAAAGACTGAAATCCTGTTCCCATTGAAGCCCATTGGAGTTTTGCCACTGAGTTTAATGGAGCCAAGATTCTAGCCTAGAATTTTCCCCATATGAAGAGAATACCAGTAGCAAATATTATTAGACATTTCCACATCTCAGTCTCACATAGCAAACAAGCATGACATGGAGAACAAAGGAGCTGGAGGGCATGATATGCTATAGACAATTGTCATAGCTTCTGGGAATGTCTTAAAGTGGAAGGCTTCTGTCTTGAGATTAGGCTACAGTTGCACATGTTATTTCAGAGATCCTTTTCCCAAAATTATTTTCATCATCTGGTAAGAAAATGGCCTATTTATTAGAAATAATTAATGCCAGATGCCTATTTAGCAGTCATATGACAAAGCCAACAAGTGTGCAGAAATATTTATTTTAGCAACTGTTCACCAATGTGAGTAAAGAGTTCAAAATTAGACCCTATGGTTGCAAAAGCAAATAGCAACTACATAAATTTGGTTGGAAAGAAAGAAAGACAGAAAGACAGAAAGACAACACCCAGACACTGGACATCTGCAATTGCTTGGCAAAGAGTAATAATACTAGTTTGAGAAAGAAACATAGAAATCTTCTGAGAACAGAATTTTCTGAGGAAACTTCCAATACTATCCAATTTTTAGCACCTACAAAATAAAGATTTGGTTTGATTCAAAATTCAGGGGAGTCTTGATCAGGTTCTAATTGTGTGCCACTTGATCTGCTTATCCCTACTCTGGTCTCCAATTATAAAGATTTAAGAGACTTGTAAAGTAATATCAGAATCATAGAATCATAGAGCTGGAAAAGACCTCAGAAGGTCATCAAGTCCAGCCCTCTGCTCTAGGCAGGACCAATCCCAATTAAATCAACACAGCCAGGGCTTTGTCAAGCCGAGACTTAAACACCTCTAGGGATGGAGACTCCACTACTTCCCTAGGTAACCCATTCCAGTGCTTCACCACTCTCCTAGTGAAATAGTTTTTCCTAATATCCAACCTGGACCTCTCCCACCACAACATGAGACCATTGCTCCTTGTTCTGCCATCTGTCACTACTGAGAACAGCCTTTCTCCATCCCTGGGGAAACTCCCTTCAGGAAGTTGAAGGCTGCTATCAAATCCCCGCTCACTCTTCGCTTCTGCAGACTAAACAGACCCAACTCCCTCACCCTCCCCTCACAGGTCATATGCTCCAGCCCCCTAATCATTTTGGTTGCCCTCCGCTGGACCCTCTCCAATGCGTCCACATCCTTTTTGTAGTGGGGGGCCCAGAACTGGACAAAATACACTAGATGTGGCCTCATCAGAGCCAAATAAAGGGGAATAATCACTTCTCTGGATTTCCTGGCAATGCTCCTTCTAATGCACCCTAATATGCCATTAACATTCTTAGCTACAAGGGCACACTGTTGACTCATATCTAGCTTCTCATCCACTGTAACCCCCAGGTCCTTTTCTGTAGAACTACCACTTAGCTGGTTGGTCCCCAGCCTGTAACAATGCTTGGGATTCTTCCGTCCCAAGTGCAGGACTCTGCACTTGTCCTTTTTGAACCTCATCAGATTTCTTGTGGCCCAATCCTCCAATTTGTCTAAATCACTCTGGACCCTATCTCTGCCCTCAAGTGTATCTACCTCTCCCCCTAGCTTAGTGTCATCTGCAAACTTGCTGAGGGTGCAATCCATCCCCTCATCCAGGTCATTAATAAAGATATTGAACAAAACTGGTCCTAGAACAGAACCTTGGGGCACTTTGCTAGAAACCGACCGCCATCCTGACATCGAGCCGTTGATCACTACCCGCTGAGCCCGGCCTTCTATCCATCTTTCTATCCATCTTACCATCCATTTATCCAGTCCACATTCCCTTAACTTGCTGTCAAGAATATTGTGGGAGACGGTATCAAAATCCTTGCTAAAGTCAAGGTATATCACATCCACTGACTGTCCCATATCCACAGAGCCAGTTACCTCATCATAGAAGCTAATCAGATTGGTCAAGCATGACTTGCCCTTTGTGAATCCATGCTGACTATTCCTGATCACTTTCCTCTCTTCTAAGTGCCTCAAAATGGATTTCTTAAGGATCCCTTCGATGATTTTTCCAGGAACCAAGGTAAGACTAACCGGCCTATAGTTCCCTGGATCATCCTTCTTCCCTTTTTTGAAGATGGGCACTACATTTGCCTTTTTCCAATCATCCGTGATCTCTCCCGATCTCCGCAACTTTTCAAAGATAATGGCCAAAGGCTCCTCAATGACATTTGCCAACTCTCTCAGTACCCTCGGATGCATTAAGTCTGGACCCATGGATTTGTGTATGTTTAGCTTTTCTAAATAGTTCCTAACCTGTTCTTTACCCACCAAAGGCTGTCCGTCTTCATCCCCTCTTGCGTCACTTAGCGCATTAGTCCGGGAGCCAACCTTGTCCGTGAATACAGAGGCAAAGAAAGCATTGAGTACTTCAGCTTTCCCCACATCATCTGTCACTAGGTTACCTCCTTCATCCAGTAGGGGCCCCACACCCTCTCTGATCACCTTTCAAGTAGGAATAAGAGATCCTTTGGAAAAGGGCTTTATTCCGGAGGATCGCACCAATCTAGACGCTTTTTTCCGGCTTTTCCCCAAGCCGGAAAAAAAGCGGCGGACATGTTTATTTAAATCCCCTGGGGGATATTTAAATCCCCCGCGGATTTCCCTATTCCAAAGTTGGAAATTAGCATGGCTATTTCGTAATAGGGGCCAGTCTAGACGTAGCCATCGTGTAGAACTCTCAGAGACAACACAATATGTCATCCCAAATACCAGCTTCTCCACTCTACTTCCTAGGATCTACAGTACCATTCCAAAACCTTTTCTTTCCTTAAGCCTTTACGTGCTGAGGCTTCTGCTGCTGCTCTTCAGAGGTAATTTCTTTCTGGTTGCTGCACAGCTCATCCTCTCAGGTCTTTCTCCTGATTGTCTAAACCAGTGTTTCTCAAACTGTGCTCTGCAGAGACCCAGGGCTCCGCGAGACATCTCCAGGGGCTCCGTGAGGTTGACAAACTGGAAACATCGATAGGTACAACACATACAATCAGTGGACTGCTGGGGCGCCGCATAAATTTTTACGCATATAAAGGGCTCCAGAGCCCAAAAAGTTTGAGAACTGCTGGTCTAAACTGGATTGGTCTTACGGCCCTTATTCACCTGATTCAGCTACAGAACAATCTTGAAACAAGGTTCCGGGATGTGCATGTGCGTGCACAAAATTGACTCTCTTCAGCTGTGTAAATTCCACTATAGTCCACGGAGTGACAACAGTGCAAAGAACTGATACAGGGAATAAAGAGATGCCTCATGACCTTAGGCTGGCCACAAAACCTACAGAATGAATGAGCTGTGGTGGGTCATTTTGAATGCATGAACGTGAAATGAAATCATCCTCCAATCCACTAACATTTATTCCATTGAATAAATCAGGGTCTCTTACATGTTTTCTTGTGGGACATTTTCTGGCATTAAAGTCTTACAATATGAGATTGACTTGCAGACTATTTTCCTTCCAGTTCAGGCAGACAGACAGAAGTGTACAGCATTAATAGTATTTTCATGGCAAATACAATTAAACAAATATTTTATTAACTTCAGAGGAGATCAAAGTTCTATTGGGGAGCCAAAGTTCTTACTTTATCCAAACGAGTGTGGGAGTGAGAGGTTATGTCTAAAAACAGATGTGACAGAAGTGAAAAGTCCTTCTTCTAAGCTAATTAATTGCTTTCCAACCAGTCAATATACACCCTGCCTTCTGTGGCATATACAATGAAAAAAATATTTCAAGATTTCATTGAACCTATTCTGCAATGGTAACAATAAATATGCTGTCACTGATAAGTAATCTTACCGAACAGTTTGTGGTGACAAGGCTTTGAAAGAAGGAAATGGAAAGGGTATGGCCTTTCATTACATTACGTAAATCTATTTGACCACCAAGAGGTTGGACTCTGCTGCTGAGGTTATAAGCTAAACACACAATCAACTTCATTCATGCACCACTTTTCAACTTGCGGGCACATTTTAGCTACACCCAGTGATCACTAATTCCTGTCTTAAGTTAATGCTCTGCTGTTAGCTGAGTTTGGCATGGAGCCCAAAATCTGCCCCATTCTTGAACATCTTCTAAACCACCTTTGTGCAAACTGGCAGTTCAAGATCCATGAGGACAGCTGCAGCCAGCTGAATTCAAGGGAAATACAGCTTGCAGCCAGACTATGTATTATATCCTAGATGATTCTCTTCTTTCAAAAATGATAGAAGCAACCCACCACCACACTGTCCTGATGAGTAATTTTTTTCTCACCGAAAAAGACAGAAGTGTGAACTTTAGCTACATGATTAACAACAGTGTTTCCTACCGGTCACCAAACCAGGTAATGCATGTAGAAAATAAGCAAATTCTCCTTCTTGGTTTCTGTCTTAAAAATGTCTCACACTGCTTGACAGTAAATCTTTCCTCTCTGACAAGCTACACAATTTTGGATTCTTGGCTTTAACTTTGTCACGGATTATGAATCTGGAAGAAGATATTAAAGCAGTGCAAAAGTTCTATAATGAAACCTGAAACCAGGTGAAACTTCCCCATTTCCCCCAACCCTTACAAATCCAAACTAGAGCCAGTTTTCCTGAAGCTTTTGCCAAGTTTTTTGAACATTTCAGCACACCTGGGGAGAGCCTCAGGAGCTGAGAAGAGATCTATAGTTTTAGATGAAAACCACACACACACACACACACACACACACACACACAATCAGATGTTTCAAAATACATTTGAAACAATGCATTTTCTTCTGTTCCCTGATTGCTTGAATTATGCTTTTTAAAGTTTATGCCAATGAAGTTTTTCAGATGAATAAATACTTCTCCTAAAG
Organism: Pelodiscus sinensis; assembly: GCF_052426305.1. NCBI lineage: Eukaryota > Metazoa > Chordata > Testudines > Trionychidae > Pelodiscus > Pelodiscus sinensis. The sequence goes on from NC_143055.1 coordinate 98,163,043, forward strand.
TTTATGACACTTCCCACATTTTCACAACATCATAGGCTTTAAGACCAGAAGGAACAATAATAATTTAGGCTGCTCTCCTGCATAGCACAAGCCAAAAGCACCTCTGAAGGTAATTCCTAAATGAAGTCCAAAACTTTTGAATGAGCAAGAGCACCTCCTTAGGGAGAACCCCCCCCCCCCATTCTTGATTAAAGATTTTGAGTGACAGAGACTCCCCCCCTTTTACCTCAGGACCTAGTGATCACAAGAATATGGGTAAATAGTAGAATATGGGGCTTGTTTCTCCTTTCATTTACGTTGCTGTAAATTGATAGCAACTCCAGTGAGGTCAACTGGGGAGTCAGACACAGTAAACACAATGTGACCGTTTTATTTATGATTTAATTAATTAGTAGAGAAATGACCCTGATCAAATTTTGAACATAATCAGTGTATTTGTTTCCTCTTCCTATCTCATTTTATTTTTTGTTTTTTCTTTTTCTTTTGATTGTTTGTTTTGTGGGGAAAAGCTTTTTTAAAATAAGAAACCTTGGTATATTTGTCAGCATCCGCCCATGCCCCAAGATCTAGGAAGGCCATCTGCTTTTTCAATAGTAGATGGTGGCCTCTGAACTGTTCCCCATGTATCTTTTGCACTAGAAAGTGAATTATTGTAAAACTAACTGAGGCTATATCTACAATGCAATTAAAATTTGACGGCTGGCCTGTGTCAGCTGGTTTGAACTGTGGGGCTGTTTCACTGCTGCATATAGGGTTGCCAGATGTCCAGTTTTCTCCTGGACAGTCCGTTATTTCTGGCCCAGTATTTTCTTTTTTTCTTGGATGGAAAGCCGGCAGGGATATTGTTCCCCCGCTATGTCGGGCATGGGCAGGAGGAAGAGAGGAGTGCGGGGATTCTTAAAGGCGCAGCAACCTTTTTTTTGTTGTTGTTCTCCTGGTTTTTTTTTGTTTTTTTTTTTTTTTTTGGTCAACCAAGTTTTTTTCCTGCCATGTTCGGGATTTTGGTGAAAGCATTTGGAAAACCTAGCAGCATAGACTCTCAGACTCAGGCTCGATTGTGGGCTTTAAGACTCTGAGAGCTGGGAGAGTGTTTAACTGTAGTGTAAAGATATCCTGAAGAATCCCAAGCACTGCTACACCCTGGAGACTGACTGGCTATAAGCAGCAGTTCCACAGAAAAGGACCTGGGGATTACAATGGATGAGAAGCTGGATATGAGTCAACAGTGTGCCCTTGTAGCCCAGAAGGCTAATGGCATATTAGGGTGCATTAGAAGGAGCATTGCAGGCAGATTTAGATAAGTGATTATTCCCCTTTATTCATAGAATCATAGAATCCTAGGGCTGGAAGAGACCTCAGGAAGTCATCGAGTCCAGCTCCCTGCCCAAAGCAGGACCAACCCCACTAGTGAGGCCACATCTGGAATATGTCATCCAATTCTAGGCCCCCATTACAGAAAGAATGTGGACACATTGGAGAAAACCCAGCAGAGGGCAACAAAAATTATTACGGGGCTGGAACACATGACTTGTGAGGAGAGGCTGAGGGATTTGGGCTTATTTAGTCTACAGAAGAGAAGAGTGAAGGGACATTTAATAGCAGCCTTCAACTACCTGAAAGGGGGAGGGGGTTTCCAAAGAGATGGAGAGAGGCTGTTCTCAGTAGTGACAGATGACAGAACAAGGAGCAATGGTCTCAAGTTGCAGTGGGGGAGACCTAGGTTGGATATTAGGAAAAACTATTTCACTAGGAGGGTGGTGAAGCACTGGAATAGGTTACCTAGGAGGTGGTGGTGGAATCTCCATGCCTAGAGGTTTTTAAGTCCCAGCTTGACAAAACCCCAGCTGGGGTGATTTAGTCGGGGTTGGTCCTGCTTTGGGCAGGGGTCCGGACTCGATGACCTCCTGATTCACAAGGGCCTGGAGCTGCCGGCCAACACTATGGTACCCCTGTAACAAAATGGTGGGGGACCAGCACTTCCCTCTTCTCCTCAATGCTCTGCCCTTTCCAGGAGCATAGAGCTGCCCCCCAAGTCTTGCCCAGAGGCACGGCAAGGCTGTCACCCATACACCCCATGCACTGGTTTATGTGAGTTTGCTTTAAATCTCTTTTTAGACTGTGTAATCTTTGTGCTGGCATTGTCCGTGTTTGGAAAGAGATGAATGTGCTGTTGCTCCTTTAGATCCAAGCAGTGAGGCAAAGTCTGGAGCCCTGTGGGTATTCCTGTTAGAAGTACTTACGTTTTTCTTTGATGCAGCTTAGGTTATTTGCAAGGAATACAAAGTCCCGTGTCTCTGAACACAGAAGGAAACAAGTACAGGGAAACAGCTTTTTCTGTTTATTATATCCAGAGCATTCTTTTCAGCCTCTACTAATTACCCCAAAACCCTCCCTGCTATGGGTAGCGGGTATAATAGGCCACCTGTAAACCAAGCCCAGACCTTGCCCATGCTGGTTACTTTCCTCCAAGCTGGGGGCAGCTCAGTTCCTGCCTGAAGCCAGCAGGTTACTGGAGCCGGCTCACAACCTGACACTGGGGCTTGCTAATGACCCAGGGTTGTTTGGCTGCAGCTTGGGCAGGGTTGTGGGGGCCTTGAGAGGGCTCAGGAAGAAGGGGCAGAGAAGCATGGCTAGCCTACCCAACAGGCAGGGACTCACACGTCACCCATGATCTCTGGGGTTGGGCTTGGTTTTTTTTTCCCCAGAGAAAGTCATCGTGCATTCAGCTGCTCCTTTAGGCTCTCGCTCAGATCTGCACTCGTTTCCGGCCCCCACCACACCTCCTCTCCCCTCCCACCGCCACCACCACCACATACTAAAACTCAGCAAGAGCTCCAGGCTAGGTTTACACACACTTCTGTCTTAGACGGGGCTTATGCTCACAGATTTGTCAACTGAAGGGTGACTCTGCACCCACCAACCTCAAGCCCACAAAAAGGTTTCACCCATCAACTGGAACATCACCGCTAGGCTACGGAACTGGCAACAAGTCTCTCTCAGCCAGCAGTCTTTGTTTGTGGAACTATCCCCAGAAAAAGGCATAGCCCAAACTTATCTCCATTTAATGCAGGAATAGGGATCCAATAGCACACAGGTTAGATCCAGCCTCCAGCAAGACTCGGTGTTCCCCCACCAGCCCCTGCAGGGCTACAGTATGAGTGCTGGATCGCCAGGGGAAGCCCTGCCCTCCTCCTCCCCCCACTCCTGTGGGGCTGGAACGTTGGCTCACTGAGGAAAGCCCCAAGCCTCAGTGGCCCCCTTCCCCACTTGTAGGAAGCAGCTCATTGAGGGTGGATTATTTTAGACAGATCCCCAACTGATTTTTCTTAGGGTCAGTGGCCCTCAAGTATAAAAACTTTCCCTCCCCCTGTTTTAAAGGCACATTTGCCTATTCTTTCTATTTAAATGCTCCCTCCCCTTGTTTTAGCATCTTTTCCCCCTTTTGTTATCCTCATTCCTTGACAGAGACAGGCTTCTTTGGGGAGTGGAGTATGCATTGGTAGTGTTCTGCATCAGTATGTTATACTTTACTGCTATATTTCTATATTTAATACGTTGCCTTTGTATTTCTGTTGTTCAGTGTGCCAGTGGCCTTTGGTGGACAACCTATAAACAGAATGTGTACATGTCTGTAGAGAGAGGGGAACAAGGAAACATTCTGAGAGCATATTAGTCTAGAGACCTTTATTAAAAATGGATAATAAATACAATCTGACTTGGGACAAAAACTCAGTTCCTTTCCTTTCACCATGAGACCAAGTAAGACAAAGCATCTTGACTGGCTCAGGGGGAGTGATTTTTGGGAGAAGAAAGAGGGTGTGGTATGATGTAGGCTAAATCAGCATTTATTTTGGGAGATAAACTATTTATACATGGCATGTTTAGTTTGGATTATCAGGGACAGACACAAAATGCCTGTCTACAGTTTGATCTTGACATGAGTACCTGACTTTTGCTAGGGGAGGACAGACACTGCCTGAAGAAGAGGACACAATCCCAATTGCTCCAGGGATTGCTTTAGGCAACAGACTGATGCTAGAAAATACTGTCTGGAAGTGGCTAAGGGCGGGGGAGGGAAAAAATACAAATGGTAACTAGAAAAATGTGTGGAGCTGGAAGGTGAGGGCTGGACACAGCCACCTTTAGGGTTGCCAGGTGTCTGGTATTCTACTGGACAGTCCTGTTTTTGCACCCTCTGTCTGGTAAAAATATTCAGAAAATACGGGACATGTGCAATGTCCGGTATTTTCTGTTTTTCCGGCTGGGCGCTGGACAGAAGCCTGGCAGGGGCGGGGGGAGTGGCTGAGATTGGTGCTGGGAGCCCTCAGCTAATCACGTCTGAGGAGGAGTGATGCCTTGGGGAGGAGGAGAAGCCCTGTCCCTGCTCCTGAGCACTGTTCAAGCGTGTTGTGGTGCCGTAGTCCAGGAGAGAAGCCCGCAGATGCTTTGTAGTTGCATTTATGCACCTTCCATGGGCCCTCAGCCAAAACTGACTGGGGTGGAATTTCTGCTTCTTCCACTGGGACACCCAAAGACCTGGCTATGGGGGGTCACTCTCCTACCCATGGTCGCCACCCACCCCCCGCCGCCATTGTATTGCCCTGGGGTCTGCCTCTTTCTGCTTTGGGTAGCAGGTGGTTGCTTTGCAGAGCAAGCTCTGCTGCCTCCTCCTTAGTTCCCAGCTTGGTAGCTCTTGGTAGTAGCCACACAGGATGTGTTCGGTGTGGGTGGTTTTTGTTTTTTTTTTTTTTTTTTTTTTTTGCTCAACAAATATTTAGCCCGTGTGTTTGGTATTTTTGGGGAGACCATCTGGCAACCCTAGCCGCCTTCTGTGAATATAATTTGGTTTGGAATGTCAATGGTCGTACTCAACTAAACTTGAGGACAGCAAAGGCCCGACAATGGTACAAAGTTGTTGCACAGTTAGTCTAATGTGCTTTATTTTCCCCCTTCGCTTACTCAGCTGATTATATAACTGGTCAATTAGGTTAATTGTCAAGCTGCCCACAATGTTATCAAACATATATTCTTTTATAGACTGTCAAATTATTTTTAAAAGCACACAATATTTCCTGTGACTAGTAATGTCTGGATATGTAGTCATCTTAACACAGTATACATTTGGTTAACAAATCTTAATCCTGATTTAAAATGCAGTTTAGTGATAGCAGGGTTTTAATTTATGAATCTCTACAAAGGAATTATATTTTCTCCCACAGAGTCTTCCAGCTTCTTATACAACTTCATCAGAAAATATGATTATGGCAGATGCAGCAGGGTATGAAGTACATATTGTTTTCTGTTCTGAAGTCTGCTTAAAAACGGAGCAGATTTCAAAATGACAAAACAATTTTTCCTGGCAAGTTCGGTATCAGGCTTTGTTTTGCTAAACCTGATTATGTACTTTGGCTGCATAGAGCGAGCATATGTTTCAAACCAATTTAGTCCCTGTTCAAAATTATTCTCCTCATTTGCCCAACCACTTTGGAAATCATTTTTTCATGCTTGCTTTGAATGACTGCTAAGTACATATGCTCTCCAGGGAAAACAGAGCTCAGCAGTGACTCGAAGTCTGGTTCATGACGTTTTTCTTACAGCATGAGCTGACGTGTTTTAATCATGGTTTTTGTTCTATTTTTAAACCTGCTAGCTGAGATATAGACATTCCTACCAAAGAAATATCAGCCGTACTGTATATGGGTGGGGGTTAGCTTAATGTCATAGAAATGGGGAACAAGAGCAGATCCTACCACGGGGTGCCTTTAAAAAAAAATTATGGAGGAACTATAGTCAGCATTTCAAATGTCAATATAGCCATAATTTAAACAAGTTAGTGCCACACAAAAATCTCTTAAGTGCATGAAACTCAGATTAAAGATGGAAGAGCCTTCTGGAATTGTGTCTGGAGGAAGGGAGCATCTGCTTCTATAACACAGCTCTCTCCACTCCTGCTGGACCCTATGGAGCATGGCTTCTAAAGAAGACATACTACGGTAACTACCATGACCATGAATGCCCTTCACTCCCATTTTAGAAAAGGTGTTCTGTAGAATGAGATGCAGTACATATCAGGACAGCCATCACAAGCTATTAACTAGTACAAACTTACTTGACCTTTGAGTATGGGAAGCAAGGAATTCACTTCAAGGGGGGCTAGGTGAAATGGAGACCATGACACTTACATAGGTCCTATGTAAATACTAAAAATACTTCTTCTTATACTCACATGAAAGCTATTTTATGAGCTGGTCACATTTACCCTGCACTGTGAGGGGCAAAAATGTAAAACCTAGAGTTATGTGATCAAAAATAAGGGTTCTAGAATAACAATCATGGGAAGCAACACCTACATGTGTCTTTGTAGGATGCCTACGTGTGTCTTTGCAGGAAATTACAGCTTTGATTAGTATTAGTATTTCAGTGTCTCTTGCAGTCCCACCCTACAACCCGCACCCTTTTTTCCCTCCAGCTAGTAGTTAGAGAGGAACAAACATGTTACACTGACAACCTCTTTTTAATGTGGCAAGTGTCTGTCACTCTTGTATGAATTCATTCCAGGATCAGTAATCATGCTGAAATAAACTCTCTTTCAATATGAAGTAATGGATTGTGTTTTTACAGGCTTAGAAAGGAGCCGTCTAGAACAGGGATTTCTTGTTGCCAAAATAGCAAGCAGCATGCAATCTGAGTTTTTTGTTGATAATGCCGAAGCTCTGCTTCTGATTCCTCTTGGACCTGTGCTATGAAATTCTGTGTCTGCTACAGACTCCCCCTGCTTCCCATGACATGTCAAGAAAATTGTCAGGATATTGCATTAACATCTTAAAGCTGTAGGCTATGGATGGAAGCTGGCAGTTCACCAATTGGATGGGTTGAGGGATCACTTCAAACATATCACAATCCCACGTTATCATTCATGCATCTTATAAAATGTAACTAAACGAGTCTCACCTGCTGAATGATTTAATATTTTATTTCAGTACAGATGAAAGTTGGCTTTTATTCACAGATAAATGAAAAAACTGTAGTGCAGCTTCCACAAATACAGAAGTCAGACAGGCAAATTAGACTGATCAGCTAAACTAGTCAGATTCATAGACAACTCTGACATTTTAGGAAAGTGGGTGCTGTGGCCTATTCATATCTTTATCAGATCCTTTGATTCCATCCCTGTGTCTCTTTACATGAATTTAAAGCCTCATCATCAATAACAATAATTTTTTTATGAGGAACACCAAGGACTTTTTGTTGAGCAAAAAAAAAAGGTGGGGGGGAGTTATTGAGGGGAAAAAAGTTGCCTGTCCCTTTAAGGGTGGCCATTTTGAACTCTGCTGTTCTCCGCAGCACTCCAGTGTGCCACGGAACACAGTTTAAGAAACATTGCTCATCGTCCTCACTTTCAAAACCTTTCCCATCTTTGCCCCTCTCTGACCATTCTGTTATAGTGCTTTCCCTATCCCTTCTGCTTTCTAAATTACTCGGCCTTGAACACTCAGTTCTAAAACCAACATTTCCACACTTACCACTTGCTTTCCTACTATCCTTAAGACAGGACCACCCCCACTCCCTCAAACTGACTGTAAGACCACTAACCCTTCGTATCCTTCCTTACAACCCAGTTATTCTACAATTTCTCTTACATATTGATATGTTCCTTGTTACTGTAGTAACTGAGTGCCTCGCCATCTATAATACATTTATATTCACAACACTTCTGTGAGACAGTACTTCACTATTAGCTCCATTTTAGAAAGGGGAACTAAGACACAAGGACACTACAGACATGCCTACGCTAGGAGATTATTTTGAATGTACTATATTCAACTTCTGGACACCCAATTTTACAAATTCAAACTTCTGTGTCCTCACTAGGGAAGCATTGAAATTACTCCAGAACAGTGAACCCACATTTAATGGAGTCTGCCTTGAACTTAGGGCCCCAGGAAGCACTCCGGGGAGAGTGCCAGGAGGGCAGATACTTCCGGTGTCTGTTTGGTCTGGAAACTACAATGAGTGCTTACAGGAACTCCTCTCCATGCCTGCATCTCACAAGGGCCTTCTCCGCTCCTCCCTCCCCCTGCATGGAACAGAAAAGGGACATAGTGGACACATGTCTTGTCCTGCTCTGGTTACCTGTAGAGATGCCACAGCCCTGGCCAGGGAATTTGAGCACCCGGACACCAGTGCCATAAGGAGAGCACAGCAAGGGGCACCTGCACGAGGGACTGCAAGCAGATCATCTGCTCCCTCATGAGCTCATTCCAGATTCTTTTTCTCCTGCTGATTTTCATTCTGGCAACGGGAGGTCAAGGCTCCCCTCCCGGCTGTGCTCCCACACTGGCTCCACTGCCCCCAGCCCTACCAGTACTGAACTCACATCTGGGGACTGGGCAGTGCTCCCTACTGCACTCGGGGGAGGAGTAGGCCGAGTAGGCTGCACTCCACACAGTGCCTGGCCCGGCCAGGGCTGCGCTCCTTGCTACTCTGCATAGTCCCTGGCTGGGGCTGTATTCCTGGGCCCCACTGCCTCCTATCTAGGCGGGACGGCACTCCCTGCTCTGCTCACTCAGCCTGGGCTCCACTCCCAGGCACTGGCCCCACTGTCTGCAGCTCCATCAGGACTGCAGTCCCCACCACCAGACCCAGCTGGGGGCTCTGCCTTCCACCACACCAGCCCACTGCCCTAGGGCTGCACTCCCTACTACTAGCCCAGTCCCTGAACCCGGCCAGTCAGGGATCTGTGATCCAGCAATGTCCATGGTTCTGCTGGACCATGGATGTTGCCAGACCAGAGAGTTCCGGATTTTAGGTATAACCTGTCATACTGATTTAACTATGTTTTCAGTTATGTAAGTCCCACCCCCAGTTCCCTGCTCTCACTCTTTCTGCCTGTAAGAGAGACCAAGCACAACTGCTACAAAATTAGCTAATAATCAGGTCACACACAATGTTTTTATGTAGACAAAGTTTGTGTGGATCTGCAAAATTGTAGCATCCTTGCTGAAAAGATGCAAGGTGCAAGATTCACTGGTACGAATGAGTTGCAATGTATTATAAAATGTAGCCCAGTCACTTCATCTAATCAGTAAGAAGAGTAAAAATCACTAAAAACTGCTGGTGAGCAATATGCAATATAACATTAAAATATATAAACCAACTGAAAGTTACCTTCTTGAATGTCTGGTAATGAAGGATAAAATCCTCAGAAGTATTTAAGTCAGATTGGATTGCAAGTTCTACTGGAAGACAGTTGAATTTGGGTGCCTACGTTACTTAGAAGCTTCTGAAAATTTTACCCAGAGATTTGAATACTGTGCCTTCCATGACTGAGTTGACAAGTGCATTCCAGGGAAAACCATACTCTAAACCACACAGAAATATTCTAATCCATCCTGCACCCTACCATTCCCTGAAAAAGCAATCCATATGTAGGTACACAGCAAGAGAGGGGGGGGGGAAATCACACAACGAATCTATGGCAGAGCCAGGAACAGAATTTAGAAGTTCTGGCTCTCAATCCCCTACTCTAACCACAACTCTCTTTCACATGCTGTGCTAATAAAGGTCTTTTCAACAGAATCAATATTACTGGCAAACACACATGAACAGCTTGTGGCAACAGCCTAATATTGGTAATCAAGATAAACAGGATGAAGAGCCTAATTTTTTGTTAAACCAACTGTCCTGATATTATCTTGACATTACATAGTATACAAGGTGCCCCAAAGCACTACATAATCTCTTGAGGACTAGAACTATGCTGAATGGAACTATGTTCTCAAGGAACATAATAATGATCACATGGGTCAAGAACAATGGGAACATACATTGTTGGGAATAAACGTAAAATTGAAATTAGCCCATGATCTCAAACCTGCTCCTCCTCCAATCGAAATGAATAGATATTTTGTCATTACTTCAATGAGAGAAAGGAGCAGGCTCTTTGGAGCATTTCTTATTTGCTATAACTTGGAGGTTCATAGGGCGGCTGAGTGCCATAGCTATGAAATTAATTATAATACAAGGTCTCAGGAGCAATGTAGGTGATGCAAAGTCATCTGCTCTCTGCAATCTATAGCATTCTAGCTCCTGTTGCCAGCTTTGAGGAACGTGTTTCTTTCCTAACATGTTTTAACTCAACTCATACCTCTATTTGGCACTTCCAGGCAAAAGACTTGGTTGCAATATTCATATGCTCTATGCTTTTAACCTGTATAAAAGAAAGACTCGGCCGCCATAGCTGTCATAATTAGTTGATTCATTTCTTGTGATTCACTGCCATATTTCACACATCTGATTGTATAAGATATATATACTTGATGCTAATTCACAATTTCCCTGCCCATCCTTAGATGCCAGCAATCTGCTAAGTTGTTTCTATGCCAGCATTGTTAACATTACTGGCAGAAACTGGAAATTTTGTTGTACAAAAATATGTTTCACATGATCGAATGATTAACAAAACACCTCCATGAGTGAGACGGCAAATTGCACATAGCCCATAGTATGGGGCTGGGCAGAGCTGCACCCTCCAACAGAAATGTTTTCTTCTATCAACCCTGAGCACCCATTTGTCCAATTCCCCATCAGAAGTTTCCATGCATTAGAGCCCTATCTGGTACTATTTTTTAAATCCCACTCCCACCCACTTCCATTATTATGGCAGCAATTACTGCAAGACCCACAGGACTGCAGTCCCCCAACAGGGGGACTAGTCCCGCACAGTTCTCTACCACATATTTCATGCCCTTGACATATGAAACATTCTCCTCGAACACATCCATAAAACCAATCATCCCTCATCAGACGTATTTCTGCTGTGATACCTACTAGAAAATAACCAGTTCATGCAAACCCAGCGGCCAGACAGGAGCTATTTCTAGCTCCCTGAGGACCTGCTAGCAGGACTGTTCTGTTCAGGCACAAGTTTCTCTCTGTCTGCCAGCATGCGGGGCTCCCTCTTTGAGCTCCAGGGAGTAACTCTGCCCTGGAGCTCTTCTTTTATGGTCCTTCCAGGCAGTGGTCCCTGTAAGCTATGCGCTTGGGCAGACACCCAGGAGAGATTCTGGTGCCACCCAGCTAATTCGTGGAGTACCCACAGCAGCCCACAACCAGCAGCATGTGTTTGTACTGGTGTTGCACATCCACGCATGACTCAACGCACTTAACATTTATTCCACAAATGAATGGAAAAAAATTAGAAAGAATATTGCTCTCAGGCCCCAGTTGGCTGCTCCTCTCAACCTCTCTCTAGTTGGCAGCTTCCTATGTAGCCTCCCCAGTGCTCTATTGAGCCCTCAGAGGCCAATGTGAGGACAATTTCACAGGTACTCCTGGGCAGGGGTGGATATATGGCAGGGCGAGCGGGGCGGCCGCCCCGGGCCCCGCGCTTCAAAAAGCCCCGCGCATGCGCCGTGGCGTCATCGCGCATGCGCGTTGCGTCACCGCGCATGCGCCGTGGCAAAGGGGGGCCCCGCAAGATAATGCAAAAGGGTCATCTGCCCCTGCTCCTGGGGACCATAAGGTCATACAGATGGCAAATCAGAAGTTACTCCATAACAACCACCAAAAGGGACAAGTGATGCATTTTCATTTTTCCTAGTGAAAAACGATTCTTAAAAGCCACCTAGGGATACAGAGGAACGCACCTTAAAATCAATCTTCCAGAATGACACAAAACCGAAATGAAATAAAATTTAGTTTTATCAAACTGAACATAGCAAAACAAAACAGTCTACTGCAGTCCAGGAAGGGGAGGATAGAAGAGATCACTGGTGAGGACATAAAAGGGATATATACATGATACAGAAGTGAATTTTGAAGAGTGAAGCAAAGGTGGAGAAAAAAAGGCCTTTGGAAGACAAAAATGGGAAACTATTCCAAATATGGGAAGCAGCATGAAGGATCACGTGAAGTCAAGTGCACGAAAAAGGAAACAAAGGTAACAGTAGGGACAGAGGTTTACTTGCCAGGAGAAATACATAGTACGGGTAGAGGCAGCGGATTCAAGAAAGGAAAGTGGGACATGATTTTGTAAGCATTGAAGAAAGCTCAGGAAGGGAATCAATGTAGACACTAACATGATGAGATCGCTGAAAGAGAAAAAGTCAATATTGTTTTAACAGTGACATTATCAGATACGTCCAGAGGTGAAATGTTGGAAGACTAAGTTTACAGTATTGAAGGCAAGCGATAATGCCTTATGTTAATAAAGGTTTTATCAATAGATTCAGGGGAAAAGTAGACTTTGATTTCATTAAAAAGGGGGAAACTAATAAGGTTTGATCAGATACTACATATTGTGGGGAAAGGTAAGTTTAAGGTAATAGCAAGATGACAAGCCTGGGAGGACAAGATACCTAGTGGAGTTGTCTTTGTTGCTACTGAGGGGAGAAACTAGTGAGAGAGTGAGATAAAGGATAGATTCAATTTTGTGCAGATTGAGTTTGAGATGTAAGACTGAAAGATGTCCACGCAGAAATAGAGCTAGCTGGAGGCATCAGACTGAACAAAAAAAGGTAGAGATGGATGTGGAAAAGTTGTGAATAATCGCTTATCTACCTGAAGTTTTGCACAATCTGGCACACAAACATTTAAATTTTCTATGGCTATAGGCAGCACAATGGTGTCAACCTGGAAAGTCCATTCCACTCTCTAGCATGAACAAACTTTCTAGTAGTAAGCACTCTTCCTTTTCCCTCCAAGATCCCTTTAATTTTGAATCTCCATACATCTATGGGCTAATCTGTGTACAACCATCTCAAGGTTTAAAATCTACTACTACTCTGCTTGAGGCCCAAGGAAGGAGCATTTTAAAGGGGCCCTTTTTTATTGTTTTCCCAGGTAAAATGTTTAGCTCCTGATCAGTGCAGCCTGAATTCCTTTCTTACCACACCCAAGGTCATTTTAATGAAAATTCCAAAGCCCATGCCAAGAGGATAGAATTGCTCTTAATCCTTCAGCAGCTAGTCATTTGATCCCCAGACCCACTGGGGTTGTTATTGTGTGTCTACAGAGCACAGCAAAGCACACAGAGGTAGAGAAATGGCAACCACTGCAGGAAACCAGTTTCCTTTCCCTAACCTTTCTTTCAGGTGGGGGGGAAGAAAGAGGGTTCCTTCATCTAATCAGTACATTCACCCCCTGCCAATTTTTAGTGCTCATACAAGGTTTTAAGTTCTCCTCCTTTCATAAAAGTTGTACAAGTTGTTTTTAACTTAAAGAAATAAGGAAGTTTAATTTTAAAAAATGCTTCCTCCGCTGTGCATTTTGAAAGGGAACTAACTGCATGTCTGTGTGGTCCACACCTCAGAGTATTCTACTGATGTCTTACATGTGTGCTTTAGCAGTGCCTTAGAGTCACAAAAACTAATGCAGACAAAATTTAAAAAGCAAAAGAGCACTTTTGGCAGGATGGAAGGGGAAGCAGATATTGAGTGCACTATAATATTCCATTTCTCCCTGAAACCTTCCACACATGATTCCAGGGGTATGTGTTTTATCTAGTATGATCTCAGCAGGCAAAGTAAAACTTAATTCTCACTCTATATATTTGTTGCACTCTCTGATATGAGCAGTGACTTGCATGTCCTGTCAGGCTGAAAATCAGTAAATCCACTGAATATTTTACTTAGGATACCAAGAACAGGCCTCAAGCAATTATGCCATCCTTGACCCATTATCAGGGCTTGCTTCTATGTCGTGTGGATTCCTTTGCCCCCTGCCAAGATGAAAAATGCATCCCATTTCATCCCTCTCCCCAGATGTATATTTAGGAATCAAGAATCTACAAATATATAAGCAGATGAGTAACTTTTTTCACATTCTTAAAGTTACTCACATGCTGCAGGACTTGCAGGATTAGGCTTTTAAATAATTCATTCTCTCCAGCCCTTCAAAGATGGAAATTTCCAATGTGTTCTCTACCATTTTATTGATCGCAGTGAATGTCTTTGTACAGAAATTGTAAAGCAACAACAGCTCTGCACAAAGTGCCTGGATGTAGTAAAACCTATAAGCATCATTGATACTAAAAACCCTCTCTCAGCTTTCAGCACTAGATTTACAAAAGGTATATTCTCTGTACCTTGTGGGATTTACAAATATGCCTAGGCAAGTCAATGGGAGGTAGGCATCTAACTCAGTGAGGTACAGGTTGAACCTTTCTAGTCCAGCACACTCTGGTCCAGCAACACCTGTGACCCAGCATGATTTTAGCTAACTGCATGTCCTTTCACCACAGGTATGGCCAAGTTTCCTGCAGTCCCATAAAGTTTTTTTTACAGCCAGCAATTCTGGATCTCAGTGTTCTGTGCTGTTATTTATTTCTAATTTACCCTAAATGTCTAAGAGCCCAGTAAGCAGTGGAAGTGTTGATAATGCTTCTAGATAATACTGACCTTCCGTGGTCCAGCAAATTCTCAGGTTCGGCACCAATGAGGTCCTGAGGGTGCCAGACTAAGAGGTTCCACCTGTATTTTTGTAAATCCCACCAAGCATCAATCTTCATCATTAGGCACTTAAATATGTTTATAAGTCTGGCCCTTAGTGCTTCAGCCTGTTCCTGTTGATGTCAAGGGCAATTTGTGTTTATTTCAATAGTAGAGTCAGACCTCTCTATCATGCCCACACTGCAACTTTTAACAGTTTGTAATCATTTTACTGTGGTCTCTGAATATGGTTTGTGTCTGCACACAGTGTAGTTAGTGCTTAGCATGATCAGTTAACAGTGTTTGGGTCGCTACCAGAGCACTAGCTCAGGACATAATTGTCTTCTTGGAGCAGTTCAAACACAATGTGAAGTACACAGAACTCCCTTGGAGTGTTCATTAGTGTTTGGCCTGTCTTCAGTCCTCGAAGTTGCCTAGAGAACATTGTCCCATGGGTTGCTGAAGCTACTATGTGTGCACAGTACCCTCAGAACACTCCGACATCCACCCAGGTTGTATAGCTGCCAAGATATTCCCATGGTGCATCTTTGATCTAGGAGCACCATAGGGGCAGATATACAACTATGACTGTAACAGCAAAAACGATTCTGTGGGAAAATAAACCAAACCACATGACCTGAGCGGACATAAGGTAACCTTGCCTCAAACTTACTCTGTCTTGTTTTTATAAATGACCAGTGTCTTCAAGAAGAGCAAACCTTTGGGGAAAAAGTAAAGCTTTTCCTATGTTCCACTACTGTGAAAATCCCATGATCTTACATCAGAATGCAATTCCATCATGGCTTTTTAAGTTCCAAACAAATGATAAGGTAAGGGGATTGTCTCAAACCAGGCTGAATTTTTATTTTATTTATTTTGAGCAACAGATGTGAAAACATGACATCCCATAAGGCTGGCTGGACTGGCCAGTTGGAATTCTTGATTAGCGAAACTTCTGGCTCCCTTTATGGAAATAAGACATCATCCCATACATGGAAGTATCAACCAGGCTATTCTGTTATTACTAAGGTATGGGGACAGTAAAGAGGGAAAGGTTCTCTTTTTGGTCATATAAAAAAATGTTTCAAAAAAATCAAAAACGGGAGCTTGTTTCATAATATTATTACATTTTCTCAATTACAAAAGTGTTGCCCATAAAGACACTCAGAAAGGAAAAAACATTCCAGCAATATAAATGATCACTAAAAAAATCACTGTTTGCTTCTGACATTTTAGGTCAAAATTAATAGATCTGACAATGTACAAATATTAACATGTCCTCCTTCCATCAATACAGTGCAAACCGCACATATTGTATTGTCTCAAACACCTTTTTAGTTTGGTTGCAGCTCTTGTCTATGTGCAGTCTTTTTTATGCAGTATGTCATTCTGGTTGCATATAATATACTTTACTAGTAGGGCAAACACCATAAGGGAACAGTAAACAGGTCCAAATCTATTCATGAATCTAACTAGAGCCAGGTATGATGTAAACACACTTGCTCTGCCAACCATTTTATTCCATCATGAGCTATAGTAATTTTGTTACTCCAGAGCTGGGCCTGATAGCAGACAGCTATCTGTGCCAAATTGTTAGATAATCACACACAAAACACACTGTGATTAAAAACATTCATCAGTCTTTTGATAAAAAAAAGAAATAGCGCCAGTTAATTGACAGAAGGGGGAAATGTCATTTTTGAACAATTTGTAAATAACACTGATTGCAGGGTGATTTTTTTTCAGGGCAAGAGGGGCAGAAGAGGAGCAGTTGTACAGCATGATAGGACTGATTGACTGATCACAATTCAGCTTGTCAGTGGTGTTAGAAAAGTTGATGTACCCCCTGTGGAGGGTCTGTGCAGACAGATTTGACTGACTGATTGAGTATAGCAGAGTCCCACACAAGTCTGAATTGTAAAGGTTAATGCCATGCCATGCAGGGGTCCTGCTGATTGATAGAACGTTTGGCTGATTGTAGCCAAGTCCCACAAGGATCAGAATTCTGAAGGTTTATGCCACACTGAATTCCACAGCTTGACACAAAGCTGGGCTGCAATTCACATGGTTTCTTACATTCTAATCAGGAAGGTTAATTCATGACAGGTGAGGGTTGCTTGGCTTTTTAAAATACAATGAAAAAATTGATTTAGCTGAAACACTTAGCATGCTTATGACATGTCCAGTTTTTCTACACAGCAGAATCCTGCATGTTATAGTCAGAGAAATGTCTTTCTTTTACATAGCTGCACTATTTTGGCAGATCACACATGCTTCTGGACTGTCATTGCTCCGTTCACCAATGTAGGTAATAAAGACTGGCAGTCAGCCCAGTCAACTCTGAATATTCATCCATGTCCCTAAAACCAGCCATAGGATTTTAGTGCTTGGCCCTTTCTGCTCAAGAGCTTGGACACCACAGATGAAGAATGAGAGACATTGGCATAGTGTTCTGCTACTATCCTTCGGACTGAGGGCAAATGCTTAGACAGCTGAACAGTGTGGGGGAAGCTTATCATGCATCAGCCTATACAATGGCTTTCCTTACCTAGAGGTACAGGTCTTAATGGAATAGTGCAGCATCTCCAGCTGAGCAGAAGCAGATAGAGAGTTAAGAGTCCTACAGGCAGTCAAATGAGGTTCCTGACCAATTTGTGAAGCCCAGTCAGGTGTTCAGGATTACATCAGAGCACTCTGACAACATAGGATGAGCTGCATTTTCAGTCACTCTACCCAGAGTCTGCCCTCTTTATTTGATTTGTTACCTTTGTTTAACTTTGGTGCACTGCATCAACTTCCTATCCTTTATACCACATTCACATGAAACTAAAAAAGGGATATAGTATCAGATAAGAACACCATTCCTGTGTTGAAAAAAAATTCTTCTTGGGATCTGATGCAATGCAACACTAACATACAAAGATTTTGAAAAATAATTGTGGAACAGATTTTCAAAAGCACCTAAGAAACCATCTGTGCTTTGTCAGAATTTGTTCAGCATCTATTTTATTGTTAAGGTCTGTTTAATTTTTAGCATGTATTCAAGACTAGACTGGATCCCTGTTTCTCTCTCAGTAATCTCCCTTTCCTTTGCGTGATATTAATAAATGATGTGAAAAATACTTTCATTCAGCCTAGAGGAGGATGGACTGGTTTGTATACAATTACCTCCCATAATTGTATACAACTTTACCTTCACTGTAAATAAGTTAATCACCTCACTCCTCTCCCCCAATCCCTACCTTCCTTTCAGGGCTCATGCAGGTATAGTGCCCTCCTCCACAGCATCCCCAGGAATAGGAGCAGAGCATTCTGGGAAACCACCAAGTAGAATGCAGCTGGCCAGAGCCCAGCACACAACGTGTCACATCTGGTAGTCCTGCTACTTTTTCTTTATTTACCATGTAATACCACTGAAGCTATGGGGAAGAGAGTATGACTGGTCACTGCAGAAGTATATTTTGGACAGGAACTAGGGGACAGCCTAGAAACCTATGTGAGGACAGAAACAAGAGAAGTTGGATAAACTGGGACCTCGGATTTAAGCCCCTGTGTAGGGGCTATATGGTCCCTGGCATAGGCTGAGACAGCCCTAGAAACTATTTAACTTGTGTCCTTGCCTCAGTGACTTCCAAAGGGCTTTGCATAATTGCCAGGACAAAGGTCAGTCTCTGTCTCTCTTCTGGCCCAGGTAGAGCCTCTCATGCTTCCCATACCCATAGTTCCCATAGACCTAGCAGATCCAGCCCTTTCTTCACTTAGTTTTTTTAGGGTTTTTTCCCCTGTACATGAGGAATTCCTCAAGTGGATAAGAAATGGTCTGCAACTCCTTCCCTACAATCTAGCTGTCTTAAAGGGGCACAACCATTGGCCAAAATATGAATGTAGAACATTTAATTAATAGAAAATATAGCATTGGCATATGTGAGCATTAGCAGTATTAGAAGAGACATGCTTATTTCACCCCGAGAAAGAGTCTACAGCAGAGGCCACAATTATATCATGTACATGAATGTAAATATTTGGTGTCTGAGTAACGCAGATGTATACCTTGTGGGATTCAAAGGGAAAACTGAACAACCTTGAACAGTCCAGCCTGGAGCAGCATAGCACGGATTTATCTAGGACAACGGTGGAAAGAAAACAGATTTTCACAACAGACAGCAGAATTTGAATATCTGGAAGTTAAATGTTTCCTTAATCAATTACATTCTACAAGACATTGTTTAGTTACGTTCCCCTGGCAGCAGCACAATGCAGTAGAAAGCCACATCATATACGTTCCACCTATTGCTGGAACCCACAAGTTCCTTTCCTCTGATCACCCTAGCAAGAAGTAACATTGCTTTTGTTCTTTAACAGCATTTTAATATTGATTTTACAAAAAAAAAAACTTGTAGAGAAAGACAAAATAAAATCCTAATCTTGCAGCCCTAATTGACATCAATGGCACACCTCTCTGGAGCAATACCTGTGGATGGGGCTTGGGATTGGACTACCCAAAAATTAAAAAGAAATACGTGTTTACTGCAATGCAAGTAGCTGGCCGTAATGTTCATTAATATTTTTTACATTCAATGTGTTTAAGAACATGGAGGACAACAGTAAGTTTTTTTGGTTTGCAGTGGAGGAACAGGCATCCTCAGAAACTGTCATGACATTATTTCTACCACCACCTACAAGCATGCTAAGCATCTCCCCAAACAGATAATCCTATCCCAGGGTCTTTTCAAAGCAAGGCCTCCATTCTGAAAAGCTTAACTTCAAGCCCAAGAGTAGTTCCACAGTGTTTTAATTTATCTAGTATAAGGTCTCAATCCTGCCAGTCTGAATCCATCCAGGTAGATCCAGGAGGCTGTATGGAGATCCCTGAACTCATGGAGGATCAGCCCTTATGGATGCACCTGCAGGATCAGAGTACCACATTACTGTCGTGTAAAGGAATTGGGTAGTATCCCTTTAAATAATTTATGAGCCTTCAGTGTTTCAGAAGCCACAGTTACACTGCCAAAGCAGCAATGTGTATATGCAGTTTGTATTCGCCTATACATTTAGTAAATATAGCTATTTTTACCTCACCATGTTCATATCACCTGCATTTTAGTATAGCTGCTCTTGTACTGCTCTTGTGTGCCATGAAAAGTCACTTGTATATATGGGAAGAGACTGTGGGAAATTCATAGGACTATGGAATTAATTTGTATTGAACGCACTGGGTACTGAGTAAACCCCATAGAATCTATCCAAGTGGTGGTGCATGACGTGTTCACTGAGAGTCAGGCCCCTTTTGCCATCTTTGCTTGTATTCATTCCTCCCACTTTAAAAATAAAATTAGTCTTCTTGATGTGTGCATTGCAATATGTAAATCATTCCATTCTTGACTCATACTTCACTTTCCTGGCCCTTTCCAGCTGAACATTCTAAGGATGGGCTCAGAGTGAATACAAGGGTTAGCTGTAATATGCAAAGGGGCTTGGTTCTCATACATACTCAAGTCTGATATGCTTACACAAATTGCCTTTTAGGCCTCACTCTTTTTCTTCCATTACAACACACATCCTAACAAGCTTTGTCCTGTAGCCTTAATGGAAGATCTGGCAGCCTTCAAAATCTGCCTTTCTTTGTTCTCCTGGAACAACCAAAGGCCCTTGTCTCTCGTTCTCATGCACAACCAAAAGGACTGAATGAGTCACTCACTGTGCCAAGAGCCCCGGTCTCAGGGGAAAAAATGAGAGTTGCTGGGCCAAGCACATTCAACACTGTGTCTCATTACTGTAGGTCCTGCTTCAGCTTGATCTCACTATAATACATTCCTGAAGTATATATGCTTCAGAGTGCACTGCAAACTCTGACATTTTCATAAAGCATTGATCTGATTGCGAAGGAGAGAGTTCCAGCCGTTCTGGGTCCATGAAGGAGATTTCCAAATAGTGCAAGGGGAGTGCAGTCAAGGAGAAAAGACCCTGGGAATTAAAGGGGATTGTGAGAGGTTGACATGTCCTGAATGAGATGTGGTGAGGGATGTGTAAATATCCTGGCTGGTATCTTGCTGTCAGCGGCACAGACACCTGAATGTCTACAGAACAGGCCGCTCATTTTACTCCTACACAATGCTTTCACCTTGTTAGTGGATCCTAAGAAGCTCAGAACCCAGCACTTGACTAAAATCAAGAGCAGAGACCATTGAATTCCTTGCTAACCAGCCTGTACAGTCCTCCCACGCTATTAGTTAGGTGAGCAGGGAGGAGAGGCTCAAAGACACTCACCATTCTACAGACTCTAGGCTGAGCTGGAGTGGGACTAAACTCTTCGCCAGGATGTTCAGCTCCTTGTTCTCTCCTTTGAGTGCTGAGAAAATACAAGTTAGTGGGTTCCATCCTTATACAGGTAAAACTTTCAAGGGATTGCAACATAGCAAAACCCAGGGAAAGGAGAAGAGGGGAGTATAAAATAAAGAGAGCAATGTCCAAGGGAAGGCAACAGAGAAATTTCAGGAGAGGGGGGAGACCAGCAGTAAGCTCAGATTCATAATGGAGGTCTTACACTTCTCCACAGAATAGGCATGGCATGGACAGAGGCACAGCAGATTTCCTGTTCTGCCTGGAAGGACTGACTCTAGCAGTTAAGGTTGTTCCATTTAGACTTCTCCACAGTTCTTGGCATCTCTAGTGAGACAGCTGACAAAGGGGCCATAGATGTTCAGATGGCAGGGGGGCTCTGTCACAGACACCTGTCCAGCATGAAATGTACTGAAACTGTCAAATTCATTTCAGACAGACCACTGAATAATCAGCAGCAGGGCACAACGTTTGCTCACTATCAATCTAGCTTAATTTAAACAAATAAAGCTAAAGTGAAAGGGTCCTATCCCAGAAAAGCAGTTTCTCTCTTTAGTTTAACTCTGTGGTTATCATTTTATCTTCACTATTTGTGGTCTCTGTACAAAATTCTCTCTAATAAACTTTTCTAAAGTATTTCTTTTGCTTAAACCATTCTGAAATTTCCCCATGGCAACAACTTGCTTTGGCCAAACCCCAAACTTTGCCAGTTTCGTTTAAGTGCAGTGTATCTTTTTTCCTTGATCACACCTGAAATAAACATGAAGAGGAAAAAAACCTAACCTGTCTAGAAACACCTTTTAAAGGGGCCAAGCTGGTGACACATCAAAGGGAAGTGGGAGTGGATTCTGTTGCTAGTTTAATTATTAAGCTGCAGAAAACAAGGTCACACAGTAGCAAGATGACTAGAAAAGGAAAATATCTTCAGGGAGACCACCCACCTGCGAACAGCACATCTCTTAAATTCCTTCCGAAGCTTTTTTTTTTTTTTCTCTCTCTCTCTCTCTCACACACACACACACACACACACACACACACACACACACACACACACAACTATCTTCAGTCAATAACGTTGGAGGCTAATAACTGAATTTCTATTTTGTCACTGACAAAGCTAAGAGATGTGCATGGTACTCATGAAAAGAAATTTTGTATTTCTTAAAGGTGTTTTTGAAATAAAAATGATTTGTGGAGATAGACCGACCTGTTCATTTATATGGGAGACTTATATTTGAGGATCCCAACTTTACTGTGAGGCAGGTAGGTAGGTATTGCTGTCTCCATTTTACAGAAGAGGAAACGGAGACACAGTGAGGTTAGTGACTTGCCCATTGTCAGATGACAATTTATTAGAAAAACTGGGAAAGGAACCCAGAAGTCCTGACTTCTAATCCTATAATAATCATTCCCAGCCTTGGAGCTGTCTACTGCTTCCCTTGCCCAAGATGAGTAATTTATTTTGACAGACGAGTAAAATATCTTTATTATGTTGTTTGCTGATCATGAATAAACTAAAAATCAGATTGTATGTCCAGGCTGATAAATTTTCAGGGCAATTTTTTAGGCTGATCTAACCACTAAATGAGATTCCTTTCCTTCAATCCGCATTATTAACAGTATATATCACACATACATGATTATCATATACATTTGAGCTCGGAAGGGGATTGATTTGCTGCAGGTGAATTGCATTTCATACGTTATGCTGGGATGTTAGTTTTTACATGTTTAGAAGAGTTACTTATCCGTATATACATTAGGTACTCTTGATATACTTAGTGTGCACATATCCAAGCAAACTACTTCAAACTTATATTTTAAACACTCTTTGCTGTCACCTGCCAAAACCTCTAATCCAGGGTTGTGTATTCCCCTGATACAGCTGATGTAATACCCAAGGGAGCATGAGGAATCAAGGGAATGTGGCTTCATAAGCTTGTATTATATGTTTGTGTTGGCATACCGTTTCAGAAGAAATATGGAACTTTGCGTCCTTTTAAAATTGCTTAAAATGCCTTAGTTACAGCTTGATGTTATTAAACATAGCTATGATTTCCCTACATGAAATCTTATATCTGATGCTATACTGCTGCGTGCCAGTTGTTTAATGGTAAGGAAACCTAGAACTTATACAGAGCTCAGTACTGCAAAGTGTTGAAGGGTCTTGATTCTCATTTCAAGTGAAAGATGCTCAGCATCTCATAGGAGTGCTCATCGCACCCCACAGCATCAGGTCAATAATGCTTTATGTAATTTTCACAACTTCACAGTAAGAAAGGGAAGGAGGTGAACATGTTATCCTTCAGATGGTAAAATTAAGGGCTTAGGCGGCATGCATAACGTCTCTTGGCAAACTAGTGACAGAACCAGGAAGAGAACTAAATAACTCTTAGCCCGCCCCTACTCCACTAAGTTGTCTTATTATCAGTGAGGGCACGTCTACACAGCAGGGCATAACTCGAAATAAGCTATGCAAATTGAGCTACGTCAATTGCGTAGCTTATTTCGATATAGCTTATTTTGAAATTGGAGCGTCTAGGCACTTATTTCGAAATAGAGCACTCTTCCTCCAACTTCCCTTACTCCTCATACAATGAGGGTTACAGAAGTTGGAGTAAGAAGACCTCCAGCTTGATGGTATTTCAACATTATTTCACAATAACTGCCTGCTGCGTAGACGTGGACTAAGTTATTTCGAAATAACGCTAGTAGACATAACCTAATATTCCAGAGTAACCATTCCAGTTTAGTTATTCATGCTGCCTCTTGAACCATTTACTGCAGTGGTTGACATTCCACTGTTTTGTCTTTCCCAGGCTGAGGTTGTTCATCTCATTGCATGGCAGTTTTCACCTATTGATTCTTACCCAGGACAATAAAGTGTTGCCTCTGAAATAAATAAAGGTGGTCTAGCTTAGATCAGGGAATTGTCTGAGGAACAAGTCTAACATATTTTCTTTTGCATGCTACCATCCATATATCCTTGGCATCTTTGCTGATTTCTGCTGCAGTTTTCCATGTTGTATACAAAATAATTCGAAGCAATTCGTAAATGAATATGCCCCCCTAGAGCCATATTTAATGCTGTTAGTGCAAATAGTTCAGGCGGGAAGCATCTAGGAGGAGCAGCTAATCAAGAAACTATACCATATGAAGCACAGCCAAAATTTCAAGAGTGCCTAAGGTTTGGCATTCACATATGAACATCTTTGCCTATTTGTTTTATCAAAATCAGATGAAACATCAGCTCATGAATACAGTTACTCACAACATACAATTCTTGAGCAACTTACATACCAAGAATTACTCAACAAGGTTATTTGCTGAATAATGTTGAACAATACTTTTGAATGAATACTTTGCAGAAGCTGTAAATTGCTTGACAAGTCACTAATGGAAAGAATTCTGGTGCACTGAATAAGTTATCCACTACACATCAGTCCCTCAGCCCTGCTGTTAAAGCAATATAGAGGAAAGTGTAAGCGCAAAAGCTCGTCTCTCTCACAAAACAGAAATTGGTCCAATTAAAGATATTACTTCACGCATCTTGCCTCTCTGTGGAAAAATAGACAGTAGTAAACAGCAGAACTAAACAGAGAAAGGAAGATTACCAAAACTTGCTGCAATGCAGAAATTTGCTGCCTCTCTCCCTGAATGGCAAGTGTGGGACAAAAATTACTGCTGTGAGTAATTCTACCCACTAGCCTCCTAGACAGGTTTGTGTAGGTAGCGAGTGTTTTCATATGTATAGGAGGGAAATCTTTATTTGGAAAGATTTAAAAAAATAATTGTGGGAGTTCGTACTGGCAGGTTGTTGGGCTTTTAATTTAAATTTATATTCTGAATAACCACCTCATTTTTATGCTTCCTAAATTGAAATTATTACCCTTCCCAGGCATCGACTCCACCATGACATTTATCAGTGAAACACAATGAAAAATATATGAGTTTGTGTGAAAAGAATGGTTCCGACATGACAATAAGAAAAAAAATCATTTAAAACACTTGGCTATTGGTTATTTGATGTTCTGTTCACTCCAGTCTCCCCACACAATAGGACTGTCAGGTGTCCGGTTTTCGCCCGGTTTTCTGTTTCTTTTGGACGGAAGGCCAGCAGAGCCATTTTTTCCCTGCCGTGTCTAGCGGAGGGAGCGTGCGAGAATTTAAAGGCACGGTGTCTTTTTTTTTTTTTTTTGCTCAACCAATTTCTCCCCTGCTGTGTACGGGCTTTTTTGTGAAGCTATCTGGCAAGCCTACCACATGACACAATTGCTAGAGTCCAAATTACACCCACTATTTCTCTCAAAAGTGTTTCCACATTTTATTTAATTTGGTATTAAGATGCTAGCAGTTCTTAATTCATAGGCTGCAACACAGGAGGCTCAAGCCAGGACTCTCTCGGGGGTTTCCAGGCACACTGCTGCAGATCAAGGACTCTGAATACCTTGATTCCCAAACTCTTAGTCTCCTGATTGAGCACTGGCTTCCAGGGCACCGAGACTCTGAATTCCACTATCAGTCTGCTAGGGTCAAGAGGGAGCGGGGACCTAGAAACCTTGGAAGCCATGGCAGACTTAGAAGCAACAGAACTTAGACTTCTGGGCTCAACTTGGTTTCAAACTTTTGAAAGCAAAACATTGCTATTACTTCTAAACTTTTTGTTGTTGTTATTGTTGGTAGTTTCTCATTGAACAGATATTTCTACCAGCTCTAATCACAGCACTTCAGAGGGAGATGTTCATTTCATTCAAGGGAAGCATTTTTATGCTGATAACTGGATTTATTTCTCCTCCAAAAATGAGCCTTAAACTCTAGATCTAGAATTAAACACCAAGCTTTTAAAATGTCATCACTTTAGTTACCTTGGAATATAACTTGTTAGAAAGCTGCACATGCATTTCTAGTGATGCCCCTGAAAGCACATGCTATATATGCCCTGTCTCCAGCAGTCCTCACTGCTACAAGCAAGGCCTTTAAAAAACAAATGTGGGGGAGGGGATGAGGAGGAGTGAAAGTTAAGGCGGGGAGGTAGTAGTCGAAAGGGGAAGAGAGAACAAAACCATGCAGGATTATTCAGGCTAGCCATCTGCAAAGCTGAAGGTTTCACAAAGAAAAAAGCCTCTACTGTTCCTGAATCAATTACTTCCCATTCACAGTCTGGCTGTATAGAGAGAAATTCAAAATGGCTCTCAGGGAATTCATTACAGTCGTGTGGTCTGTTTTCTCGGCTGTATTCCCTTCCCCCCAACTTCTCCTCCTTTCCTCTCCCCTCCCCCATCTTTTTCAGTCATAAGGATGTAAGTATTTATCAGTCCTGTACCCCTGCCA
This sequence comes from Pelodiscus sinensis, assembly GCF_052426305.1. Classification (NCBI taxonomy): domain Eukaryota; kingdom Metazoa; phylum Chordata; order Testudines; family Trionychidae; genus Pelodiscus; species Pelodiscus sinensis. The sequence continues at coordinate 98,189,142 of NC_143055.1, forward strand.
GCATGCACTGGAATGAGTCAAAGGACCTGGCACTGAATCACAGGGATTTGTGTTGCTAATAAATACAGCAGGCCCCATCCATTGTTGATTAATTTTGACTGAGATCTAAACACCAAACAACAAACACTCTTCTGAACTACTTTACTCCCCATTAGTTTGATGTGTTTATTAGACAGGGCTGTGTTCTTTCAAGTTTATTAGCAACAGATTAGAGAAATGGCAAACAAATCTAGGCTTTTTTTCATAATTATTATTAAAAGGCTTGGGCACCATTCACTAATGTTTTTAGGGGCTGACAGTAAGTCACAACAAAGTTAAAAAATAACATCATGTCAAATTACAATCATAATGCAAAGATAAACAGTTAATATCCAATGGCATCCCTCCATTTAACTTTCTGCTAATGCACATTTTTCAGTTGCCTGTATTTCTGAAGAAAAGCTAAACTCTGAATCCCCAGTAAATTTAGAGAGAGTCATGAAGATTTAAAATAAAAAATACAAATTAAAATGTATATAAATGGCAAATGTAAATATAAAATTATTAAAATAACTATCCCAGGAGACAGAGTATCCAAATCATATGTTGCATATAACATCTGTTTTATGAGGACATTAATAAACAATAAGAGGCATATCATTAGCTGTTATTTGTTATAGCTCCACTGAAATCAAAGAGACACAAGCATTTGGACTATGAATGGCTTGGTCATGCCAAAAGAAAACTAGGTAAACACTGAATAAGTCTTCACTTAATCATGCTATAGTTTCAAGAATCTAAAGCAAAGAGAAGAAACCCACCAAAAATTTTGGGGTTTCATCTAGTCCATATTCGTTTAGTTCAAAGGCTCCTAGGGTATTTCAATAGAGCTTTAGTTTTAATTATATTATTTTAGTTGTTTTTCAAAATAGTCATGGACTTTTATGTGCAAATAAATTAGAGTGCATGCATCATTATTAGTTACATTTATGATGACACAAAGGGCACCAAGATGAGGTAAAAAATAATCAAATCCGAACTTCAGTGTATAACGTGATTTCTTCCTCAAAGAAAATAATAGAATCAGTGGCTGACAATATTTGAAGATGTACTATTTTAATGTTCTTTAATGTTTGAAGAACCAGAAAAACTCCATCATTATATTTTTGCTTCTTCACAACCTCCTTACTGGATAGTGAAGCAAGTGCGTGCCTTTTGGGGAACTGTTTTTCTCATCCCAATTAGTTAGTTTGATTTCTGTCCTCAAGCATAAGGATTGGTATCCCTTGCACATTTCTATCTTAGGGTACGTCTACACTGCAGAACTATTTTGGGATATTGGAAATATCCCAAAATAGCTACTCCCCATCTATTGAAGCACCCCGTTATTTTGAAATAGACTTTGAAATAACAGGAGGCTTATTCCAACATCCCAGTAACCCTCATTCCACGAGGCTTAATGGAAATTTCTGAATAGTGAGTTATTTCAAAATTTCTGCACCAAATTATGGAATAAACTATTCTGAAATAGCATTGAAATAAGCTATGCAATTTAAATAGCGAAAATTGCCTAGCTTATTTCAAGCAAAGGATGCTGTGTAGATGCTTAGGCTATATCTACACTGGCGTGATCTTGTGCCAGAGAGATGCAAATGAGGCTAAGCGTGGAATATTGCCGACCCTCATTTGCCTATCTAATGAGCCACCATTTTTGCAGAAGAGGCTCTTGCGCCAGAAGGAGCTGTCTACGCTGCCCCTACTTGCGCAAGAAAAACCCTGCTGCGCAATCCTACTACGCTGATTATTTTTAGGAATAACAGCATTGCGCAAGAGGGATTTTCTTGTGCAAGAAGGGGCAGTGTAGACAGCTCCTTCTGGCGCAAGAGCCTCTCCCACAAAAATGGCGGCTCATTAGATAGGCAGATGAGGGTCGGCGATATTCCATGCTTAGCCTCATTTGCATATCTGTGGCGCAAAATCTCACATAGTCTTAGTGTTTTAGTGGAGGACATTCACACAAAAAGTTCTAAACCTTTTCTGAATTCTACTAAACTCTTCAAAGGCCCAAATTCTCTATTCGTGTACATTGGCAAAACTCTGCAGAAATCAATGTAGTGCCACCAATATTCATCAGCAACATCTTGTGGCAGTGTCATAAATTGTTCATGGTGGAGAGGAAAAAAAATCAATTTTAAGGTGCTTTCATTTCATTGGGTGTCCTCTTGTTTCTCTCTTTTGGAGGGATGTGTAAATAGGAGCATTGATTAATCTAAATAGTTTTTATTATTTTATACACTTCTATAATAATGCCATTTTTATTAGTCTCTTCTCAGCTCTTTTTAACTTTTTCTCATGAAGAAGTTACTCACTTCATGCAGTCACTGTGATTCTACAACTCAAGTTCCCCATGGCTCTCCACTTCAAATGTGCAGGCATCTCAAACTTTTGAATGGAGATTTTCAGTTAGCAGTGTCCATTCAGTCCATGTATACACCCACCCTGCGTCTCCTTGTACCAGATATTGAAGCTATGCAGGGGTACAAAGGGAAACTGCCCTCAGTCTCTTCTCTGCCAGAGGATAAAAGGCTGATATTGAACCCAAATGGACCTTACATTTAACTAATTGATAATCTCAATTTTTTAGATTCAGCAGATAATCCAGGATGACTGAAAGTGGCACCAAATAAGGCAGGACACAACCACACCACCACCAGTGGAAGAATTCTTCTCTTCTACTTCTGCAGGTAATATTCAACAGTAGGAAGAAATTAACCCATATCACCTGCTGTATTTCTGCATAGTGTAACCACCACACACCTAGCAGGACCCAGTTGAGATCCAGGACAAGCTCTGACTTGTAACCACCACCAGCTAGATTTGAACTTGGGACCTCTGGAACTTAGCATAGGAGTTTCAACAGCTTGACTTGTAAAGACAGCTGGCTCTCATCTTAGGCTGTGGAGCTCACTTGTTCTTATCTCTCACTGTAAGTGGTCTAAGTGCCACTACATGGAACGGTGGACCACAGCCACTGGGTGTGTGGGTTACAATAGCAGGAGATTCTAACCTTGTGAACCACTGAGGAGTCAGTCCTGAGGTGAAGAACTGCTAAGTTAGGATGAAAAACACGACCAGCATTCTGTGACAAGCAGTGGGGAATGGTCGGGATCATGAACAACAATTCAATACATAGCTGAAGCAGATAAGAATATCAAGCTCATCTCAGCCAAGTTGGCACTATAAAGGATAACTCTGGCTCTTTCCTATTGAATCTAATTCATCATCCTTGGTATCAGTGACACTGTAGGAAAAGAATAGAGCAGACCTTGCTTCCCAGGTAAAAGAAAGGCATTTCCCAAGGAGTGGTATTCAGACCCCGTCTGGAGGGGAAAAAAGGCAAACACTTCCTGTTATTGCAGGTGGCAATGAGATCCTGCTCTTGTAGTCCCTATTTTAGGAATATACTGTGGAGAACTTGGGTGTCTAGCGCCTGTGAAATCGTTTGTTTGTTTGTTTGAACTTGGGTGTCTAGCTCCTGTAATCCGAAGAGAAGTGTCTACTGAGGACATCGGTTGCAGTGTTCTGAATACGTGGAAGGTAGACTGTTCATATTTGGATCTGATGAGCTGTGTGCCAATTCTATAGTTTCATGGCTTCAGTGCACAGACCGACTGATTTTGCTCTTCCCTGTTTGTTGACATGGAGAAATCATTGGCTGTCGTGACCCTGACTGATGTGCCCCTAATGAGGGGTAGAACATGAAGGTAAGCATTCCTAACAGCCCTGAGTTCCAATAGATTGATGTGAAGACTGGTTTCTTGAATTGCCCATCTACTCTGAGTCATAGTGTTCCCTATTCCTGTTGCATGTGCTGTTAAAGCCACTTGTGGGATTGAGCAACAAAAAAAGTGCCTGCACAGACATTTAGCTGATCCTTCCACCAGGCTCAGGAGCACCTCACTTGTAGGGAAGCAGTCATTCGTCTGTCCAAGGTAAGTCTGTCTGGAAAATAAGTTGTTCTGAGCCAACCCTGGAAGCAGCAGAGACCTGACTTTTTGTATTTGGTCACAAAGATGCTAAGATGCTGTGGGTCCCAGGTGCTGAAGACAGTTCCCTATTGTGTCTCAGGGGCTTCCCTGAACCAGACCTGACAAGGTTACAAATCTGTTTACGGAAACTAGGCTTTGGCTACCAATGAGTCCCGATATGCTCCTATAAACTGCATCTTCTGTACAGTGGTTAATGTGGATTATTTTACATTCAACTGCTGACCCAATCTAGGAACAAAGAAAGGGTCACCTGGATGAAAGACAGGAGTGCATTGTACGAACAATCCTTAAGCAACCAGTCACAGAGAGTTGCCTTTCTTGAAGCCTCCAATGTCCTTCTTTTTTAGAGGAAGCCTGTGCAGTAGTAAACGGGGCACTATATTCAAAATTTTGGATAACTGGACACGTGGATACATCCAAACACTACTTGGAGCTCAAGATCTACATGGGGGCACACTGTATCTTTGGATAACTGGGGTTTCTGGATAAAGGGAATTCAGATAACTGACATTATACTATATTACTTTACCTTTTCAACATGTTTGGAACTCCCTTGAGGAGAGATTAAAAAGTCTTGGACTTTTCAGCTTAGAAAAGAGGAGACTAAGGGGGAATATGATAGAGGTCTATAAAATCATGACTGGTGTGGAAAAAGTGAATAAGGAAAAATTATTTACTTATTCCCACAATATTATAACTAGGGGTCACCAAATTAAATTAATAGGCAGCAGGTTTAAAACAAACAAAAGGAAGTTTCTCTTCATTCAGTGCACAGTCAACCTGTAGAACTCCTTGCCAGAGGATGTTGTGAAGACTAGGACTTTAACAAGGTTCAGAAAAGAGCTAGATAGATTTGTGGAGGTTAGGTCAATCATGGCAATTAGCCAAGTTGTGTAGGAATTGTGTCCCTGGCCTCCATTTGTCTGGAAATGGATGACAGGAGAAGGAGCACGTGATGATTACCCTTTTGCAGATTTCAGTATTTTTTATTATTCTGAATAGATCATCACAACTTGAGGTGAATTCCACACTATTAAAAAAGACTCCTAGAAAGATTTTTTTTTTTTTTAAGAATTTCCCATTCTGCTTTTTACTTTACACAAATCACTTCATAGGTTTCCCATTTAAAAAGGCTGAACACAATCATTCATCCAATCTTTCTCGAGTTCTCCTGCTATGTTCTCAAGCCAAAGCCCATAGCCATAAAACAGGTTGATTTCAGGCTGAATCGCTCTGGAAAACGATATTTTGCATTTTCACTGGCACATAGAAGAGAATCTACCACTCAGATTTACTATAAATTTCAGTTCAATATTTTTTGCATACTCATATGAAAAACAACATTTCATTCCTGCTTCAGGGCTTTTTTTTAATCATTTTAAACCATGTTACGTGTCAATTGCTTATCTCAGTACATCAAGACATTTGCTTGATACTAGTTATTTATTGATAGTAAATTTATGACTTATAAACACTGGCAGAATCACTTATGAGTCTCTTCTGCATGAAAATTGGCAGAAAATTCTTATTTAAAAGCTTTCTGTTACCCACAGAAAGCTAGCTGAAATTTTTCATGCTTGGTTTGCCAGAGAAAGAACGTTGTCCCACATTGAAAACTCAAATTTTATTTTTTCTTATGTCCAAAATAAGAAACTACAAGTGGAAACACTAAGTCCCTGCATCAACTTATGAGGAGGTGGTAACATGGCTGGAAGTTTACAATCAATTCTGGGTGCTTTTGTGCTTTGCAAAGCTATTAATTACTAAAGTATACATTACATGCTCATTTTCTACAAGGTTTCCATGACATTAAAAACCTTCAAAAAAATCAGGCTGTCATGGTTACAGAGCTAATTGCAATTCTCTTCCCTTTCTTGTCTCTCTGAGTGCACCCCTTTAGGTGTCAGCCCTCATGCCTGTTCCTCTACTGAGATGGAATTCAACAATCCTCCCACTATTAAACCAGGTCCTGGGCTATCAAACTCTTCATCAGTGGTGCTCACCCAGCAGATCCCACTGAGTTTGGAAACCTGCAGTCCTTTGTTTTAGGAGCCCATAAAGTAGAGCAATACAGTGATCAGATGGCCTTCTTAAGTCAATTTATTTCTTCTTTCCTATGGCTTAAAAACAGCAATCCTAAATGTCGTAACCTGAATTGGGAACCCAACAGATTTCTTTAGGTGACAGGGAATGGGTGGCAGAGAAATCACCAGATATAATCATTTGGGTCACAGATTGATAAGATGTTCCACAGCTTGAAGTCCATGTTCACTATCACAAACAGAATGGTGTCTCATTGCTCATTTCTGAAGAAGGTAGGTGCAGCTGAGTGATGAGTAGATGTTATTGAAAGTAGTCCACATTTTTTTCGTCTTTGATGTGTTTGAGACAATTGGAATAAAGCATTGAAAGAAAAGGGGGTTAGAAACAACAAACATTCTACATGAATACCTGTCTTACCTAAATACACATTATCCCTCTGATGATTTAGGTAGACCTAATTTCCAGATACCTCCATTGTGTCACTGTTTCTCAATCTAGTTCTCCCCAGCCAAGTAGGGCTGGATTAACCATTAGGCCGATAAGGCTATAGCCTTAGACCCGCCTGTTTTTGCATGACTGGTTAGTACCAGAGAGAGAAAGGGGGAAGCCAGCAAGTAGGTGATGCTACCAGAGCCACTAGCAGAGCAATAGGGTGGGAAGCTTGAAAAGAACCTGCACACACAGTACATCCAGCTCCAGCCAAAACTATAGCTCCTTCCATGTGTAAGGAATAAATTCCCACACATTTGTAGGAAAAAATCCCATTCTGGATACCTGTATTTTATTAACTTTTACAATGCCTTCCATCAAGGGGCTTCAGATTTATGATGCACTGTGTTCAAAACTATATGAACTGTACTAAAAAGCAAAGAAATCTTATTTTTTTCTGAGAAGTAGTTTTCTGTACAGGCATCCACGTTGTTTCCTTATGCTCAGTCTATTTTCACAGGCCAATGCATCTTTGTACTTTTAAAGTTATAGAAGTACTGGAGGAAGTTCAATAATGTTGTAGGTTTCTTCCCTCCCCTGTCCTTGAAGGATTTAAAATCTATTTTTTAGCTGACTATGATAGAAAGACTGGCTGTATAGACTAAAAGCATGTTCTGTCCATTTTCTGGCTCTGTAGCAGTTCAATGAATCATAAAAGTACCTCACATTTGTTTTTGTTTGTTTGTTTTTAAGTTTCATTCCAAAAAGTTAAAACCAAATAGTCTTCATTTTTCTGCTCCAAATCAAACTAACTTCTTTCCCAAGTGGAAAATGTTGGGTAAGTTTGAAATGAGAGTACAACTTGAGAAGGGAATGAGAACAAAGGCCAATTCCTGTTGACGGCTATACCTGTGTAGCCTTATTGACTTCAGGGAGAACAGATTTTCACACAAAAATAGATTTTGGTCCCTTCTGCTTTTTTCACACATAGAATAAGCAGAATCAGATTCACTTTCTTCCCCTAAACTCTGAGCACTCTAAAAAAAGAAAGAAGCAAGGTCTGCTTGATTTACAAAAGCAAATGAAACAGGAATCTCTCCCTTCCTTCTACACCAGCTTCAGGCACCATACTTGATGGAACAAGGGTGTCACTACAGTAGCCTTGGTTGGATTGAAGGATGTTTAATGATGCTTTTAAGATGCTAATTTTCAATGGAATCTTTTTGCTCAGGGGGCAGAGAACACAAAAGGGAATAATTCTGCTTTGTAAGCCCCTGGTCATTCAAAAGCTTTAGATTGTTTGTTTAATGTTTGTACAGTGATTCTGAAGTGCTAACATCATACAGAAGTGCTAAACATGACTGGGCAAAAATCTAAAGATGTGTCACATCCAGCTGCTACCTTTTTCTAACAGAAAACTTAAAACTAACAGCTGCAAAGCATGGAGGCTGCTGCACGTAGAACTCACGCTTAAAAAACCTTCAAGCTGATCACACATTGTAGAATAGATAATATTTAACCCTGCATCTTTCATGAGTATAGGGGATCAGACTTGATGATCATTTTAGGTCCCTTTTAGTCCTAAAATTCTATTCTAAGATTCTAATTGTTGAAGAGCTTGGTGATAGAATTGCCTGATGTGATGAATCACTGGAGAATAACTTCACAAACTGGGCATCATCCCACAAATCAGAAGCAACAGGTCAGGTGAACCGGGGGACCACTGTCCAAGGGACCTCCTCCCCCCCCCCAAAGCCTGGGAAAGGGTTAGACCAGTGTTTCCCAAATGGTGTTCCATGGAACCCCGGAGTTCCACAAAGTAAAAATAAGGGTTCCGCGAGAAAATTCCATTACAATAACATTTTATGAATAAAAAAATAATAGTGATTTTTGTTTTTAAATATGTGCAATTAAATTAAATGTTGATCTCATGACCTTGTTTAGCATTTGTTTATTATTATCCCTACTTATTTGTGGTCTACTTTTTCAGCTCCATATATGAGACCGTTATTAGGGGTTCTACAAAATTTTTGAGTTTAAAAGGGTTCCATGACCAAATAAAATTGGGAAACACTGGGCTAGACAATCCCTCTCCACCAGGTCCTGCCTCTCCCCATCCCTGCTCTTTTCTCTGCCCACCCTTACCCTGCCCTCATTCTGCCTCTTCCCTCAACTGGGACAGACTTGGGGGACTATCGCCACTCCTTCCACCTCGACTATGAGGGGTGGAGTAAGCACTTTGCTCCCAGCTGCTTTGCTCCCGTAGTTGCAGCACTCCATTTCCCACCAGGCTGTTGTGGGGTAGTCCTGCACTCTCCCCCAGAATGGCACTGCTGGGAAAGGAAAGCAGAGGTACCGCCTTGATCCACTTCCCCCTGCTGCTGCCGGTCAGTGCAGGGGAGGACCCAATCTACGGGCACCTGCCCCCAACCCTCCCAGCCAGCTACTGGCTGGCGCCTCCCACCCATGGCATTTGGGGCATGGAGCCTTCGTGTCCCCTTACATTTGTCCCTGCCATCAACATCATTTGAGTTAAATAAGACAACACTAATTTATTGTCCTCAGTCAGTACAACACTGGGAGGCAGCTTTCAGAGCAGTTTTCCTTTACATAATAAAAGCTGGCTGCCTCCCTGTGTGCAGTAAGAGGGAGACAGGGTATGTGGTGTAGAGCCCATGGTTCGGGGAAAACATGAGCAGGGCGTGGCTTTGCACTATACCATGTGGAGAGCTGAGGAAGAAGCACAAGGTTGAAAAAGGTGTGCAGGATGGGGAGTGTTGCAGGGTTGATCCACATATAGAAGGTCTCTCCAGGACCTAGGAGGAAGGAGGCCTAAGAGAAGGTCAGCGTAACAACCCTCATGCTACCTCAGAAGTATCTATTTGAAGAACTGCATGTAGTGAGAGTAGAATAAATTTGTTAATTTTACACAAATAAATATGTAAATATATATGTAGATAATTGTTTGACTTAATTTATACTTAGGCCCTTCCCTCCCATTAGCTTTAGGCCCCTCATAACCTTAATTCAGCCCTGTAGCCAAGGACCTGCCTTCCTGACAGACTGTTCCTTGTTAAATCTGCCAGGAATCTTTTGATTCCCATATTTACAAGCATTTTTCTGTCCTGGTTCAAAACTGTTTTGTAGGTTGGCTGGAGAGGAAGCAAACCCTTCAAAGCTAATCGTCTTAGCATTGTCTCTTAACAATTCAAGTGGTTGCAGACAGGTGGCCATTCTTCCCCTTCCTGCCCATTTTGTCAGACTGATGACCACTTTTTTATTTAAACCAATATAGTTGTGGAGAAAACATCTCAAACACCAGATCAACATACATACAGTAGTTATTAGAGAACAGCTCAAATCAATCATGCAGGACTTGACATAACTGAAGATGAATACAGGATGTGTTTTGATTGCTATGAGAGTCCACGAATGACCATTTGTTACCAGAGATTCATTAAATATTGTTTTACTTTAGTCAGTGCTATATTGGTTACACTGACAGAGTAAAATAATGCAGTGATTAAATTGAATCAAATCAAATTTCTGGGATTCTGAAGCCAGTTAAACCCTAAGATTTTCTAACTGGTTTCAGTTCCCAGATATTCAGGTGAAGTAATTTGGTTTGTTCATACTTTGAGCTCTGCTTCCAGTATCAGGATCAAGAGAACCCCAAAACTCAACACAACCAAGCTGAAACTACAACAGCTTGATGATTTGCTATTAACAGTATGAAAACACAATTTTGCACAGGTCCCACCCACAACTGTACGTTAGCCCTTGCCAGCTTGAAATATGGCTCAAATTTTCCTTTTGAGATAGCTAGCCAAGGGTCTAGTCTACCCTATAATCTTTGGTGTTTTAGTAGGCAAATTGTTCACAAGTATCTCTCATATCTGACTCAATGCGTGCTGTAAATTAACCATAGTGGTCTTGGAAACTCCATCAGGGCCTTTAAGACCTCCGGGAATAGAAGAGCTTTCTCACTCTCTTCTAGCTTTAGGAAACTGGGAGGTTTATTTTTATATTCCTTTCCTGTAGTGGTTAATGTGTTACTTACTGGACTAATTTGAAGGAGGCTAGCACTATGGCTCAGAATTCATGCTAACAGAGCCAACAGCCATGCCAAAAAGCTTTTCCAAATGGCGCAGAGGAAGAGTTGAATTCTGTTAGGGCCAGACAAGCCTAAAGCCTTATAAAATGTGCAAAAAGGGGGCTGAGGACTAAAGAAAGAACATCTGTGTCTCACTTTGATTCCTTACTTTAGCTGGAACACTTGCATAACACGTTTTGATGTTTCTTTCTGTAGGACAGGGGGATGTTCAGTTTTTAATACTGCAGGTTCCCTCGTCAGTAGGCTCCTGAGAGGGAGATCCCTTGGGCATGCTTAACTAGGGGCAGGCTCTTCCTCTGAGTGATGAATTGGGAGGTGTCACAAAACCTCAAGAGGCTGTTTAGTTCGTCACATGCCCATTACAGGCCCAGCCTTAGGAGATGCTGAGCATTTTCCAATCACAAGACAGAAACATGTAAACAGGAGTTGATGTTCCTTAACAAAGCTATAATTGTGCTCAGTGTTCGAACCAGCATTGTGCCGTTGATGTGACAGCAAAAACAAATACGGAAAAAAGCCAAAGGGAATGAGCTGTAGTAAAGGCATTCTGTTAAGTGGCTTCCTGCATTACACATGCGATCTGTAAAGAACTACTCATGGCTCATGAAAAACATCTTCAGGTGAAGCTGTAATTTTATTGCGACAACATAATAATCTCCAAGGCAACTAACTGCAATGGCACAAAGAGAGCATTGTGAGCAAGTTTAGGCGAGGAGCAAACAGTAGCAAACAGAAAGATTTGGGGCCAACAGCTGTGGGTACCCCAATTTCTGGAACACTCAGTGCCAAAACTTGTCTGAGTCCAAAAGGTAGATTGTTTTAAGTGCAAGTCTCAAGCCCTTCTTGTTGCAGAGATAGTCTTACAAATGTGAACTAGGGTTAGGTTCAGATTATTCTTAAATATTGATGCCCTTTTTTCACCTTGTCAAATTTTGGAGCACTGGTATGTTCCAGTTGAAAGTAAAAACCAATGGGATATACCACCAACACCCAGAACTTTGGATAGTTGGTCTGTGCCACTTCTCTTGCTACACTACTAGGCTACGTCTACATTGGCCCCTTTTCCGGAAGGGGCATGGTAATTTTTGAAATCGCAATAGGGAAATGCGCGGGGGATTTAAATATCCCCCGCAGCATTTAAATAAAAATGTCTGCCGCTTTTTTCCAGCTTTTAGGAATAAGTAGGAATAAGATCCTCCGGAAAAGGGCGCTTTTTCCGGAGGATCGGGGCCAGTGTAGACGCTCTTTTCCGGCTTTTCTAAAAGCCGGAAAAAAGCGGCGGACATTTTTATTTAAATGCCGCGGGGGATATCTAAATCCCCCGCGCATTTCCCTATTGCGATTTCAAAAATTACCATGCCCCTTCCGGAAAAGGGGCCAATGTAGACGAGCCCCTATTGTCACTCAGGAGCTGCAGGAGAAAGCTGGTTTAGAAAAGTTTGACCTGTACTATTCCCTGATTCTTCTGAGTATGAACAAATGATCATTTATGAAGGTGGTATGATGCCCAATATATTTTAACACTGAAACAGGAAAGAGGATCATGTTGAACAGGCCTATAATCTGCTCTGGAGCTCTCTAGCACTTTTACTCTGTGTACAACCACCCTCAGAGCAATCAAAATACAGATAAAAATTAAAAATGAAAGTTCAGACTGGAAAACATTAAGGAATATTCTCAGAGACTCTTAGATTTAAGGTCATTGTATTTCTGTTACTTATGCACAACCAAAAATATTTTATATTGAAAAAAATATTCTAGACTCCATATCACAGATGGCAGAATTAATTTAAATTACTATACTTATGACAAGAACATTAATTAAAACTCTGGGGAGGGGAGATGGTTTGTGCTTTTGTGTGTTTTTTTTTTTTTAACACACAATGTCATGTTCCAGTAACTTTCCTGTTTCATCCTATTCCATCATTCCCTTAAAAGATACAGACTATGCTTTAAATAATTTCTTGGCACCCTTATAGTAATAAAACAAATATTCTATTTACTCTAAGATCAAACACAGTTTAGCAGGATACAAGAGAGCTATCTCTGCTCCATTATGGGCAAACACCACTTGCAAAGTATTGAATGTATGACTGCACCTAAGTAGCACAATATATATAATGAAACATGCAAAGCCTACTTAAGTTCACCATTGAAAAGATCATTTAGACCTTTCCTTTACCTAGTAAGAATATCTACTTAACTATGCCTTTCTAAAATAATTAATTCTAAATATATAATTTACCAGGTGGAGCACCACCTTTTCTGCTGCTAAAGTTATGATGATCTTGCGGAAAATAAGCCCCTTTGAAAGTAGGAATAAGGGATCTTCTGGAAAAGGGCTTATTTTCCGCAAGATCCCGTCTAGACTGGCGCTTTTCTCTGGAAAAACCCCGAGCTGGAAAAAAGCGGCAGCCATATTCATGCAAATGCCGCGGGGGATATTTAAATCCCCTGCGGAATTTGCAATTCCGAAGTGTCTCATTAGCATCCCTTTTACGGAAAAGGGTGCCAGTGTAGACACAGCCCTGGTGTGCTTGCGTTTAGAACAGAGACACAACACATTTCAAGATAAAGAATTGGCGTTAGAATGAAATATTAATGCAAATTTTCCTGAAGGGCTCAGTCTTCAAACGGGCAGATGCAGCTAAGGACAGCTGGGTGGGGAGAAGGAGAACACTGTGCCCCTAAGCTACTTTTCTTCTCTGGGCAGCCTTGGGGCTGTTTTCTACACTGGCTGGGTAGCAGACAGAGCACCTTATATTTCACTCTCCTTCTTCCTCCTCCCCAATCTAATGTATCCTGTACATGGAAAACAAAGTTGGTGACTACACCAACTCTATACCATCTAGGACTCCCTTGTGTCACTTAGTCCTTTATGGCAGCACTCCATATGCTTTATTCTGTGCAATGCAAAGCAGCTGGAACAGGGACAGTGAACAATAGTTTTGATTATTTAAGCAAACATGTGTCTCACACAGAATTGCACTGCACTGACACGGAAGGTAGCACAAGTGTTTTCTGAATGTGTGCACCATAATATCCCTCTAAATGGAAGGAGGTCAAATACCCCACTAGCACTAAATACACTGAAAAGCACGGTCAAATTGGCACCCAAAATCATCAGAGATATTTTATCTTAATCTCTCCATGTCCCCATTCCCCCATTTTTTTAAAGTGAAAATCCTTAAGGTAAAAAATACATCATTCTGAGAATTTTCAGTTTTTCCACTTGAAAAATAGGAAAAAATACAGTGAAATTTTTAGAAGAAATTTCTCACTTATTTCTATATTCCCCCACAGAAAATACATTTAACTAGTTCAATGTATAACCAGAGCAATTAAATGCTATTAATTAATTACGTTGTTTTCAAGGGCCCTTGTTAGCATTACATGTATGACACATGTATGACATCTTATTCCGAGTGCCAAAGCTCACAGCCTTACAGGCCGTATCAATATATTATTCCTTTTAAAAAACTTTATATTGGTTATTAAATTATGTGAGTAGTGACAGGGGGCCAACAGTATTACTGGGCAGGGGCCAGTAAGATAAGGGGTACCCAGCCCTACGTTCCCAAAAAGCACCGACTCTCGCATACCCTAGCCAACCCTCTGTGCTGTCCTCTGAGCATGGCACTCCCATGGCGATTTAAAGGGCCTGCGGCTCCTTTTTGAATCACTAGGCCCTGGGGCAATTGCCCTTTTCCCCTCCCTCCCCTCAGTGGCAGGCCTGAGTATTGACCTCTCTGATCCTTTTATTCACATTCAGTGTTATAAATGGCTGTATCCTATCCAGTCTAGCTAACATCCCCTCTTCGTTTCTCTCTTTATAGTCCCAGGCAAATATAATGGTTAGAAGAGTCAGGTTATTTAGTTTGTCTCACTTAGAAACTGCAATCAGTGGAAACCAGAGCAATTTGTAACTATGAATGCACCGCTTCTCGAAATTATAGGTATTTAGCTAGCCATTAATGGGCAGACTAAAGACATGCTTACTACAGCTTTTCTCAGTGTTACATGCTGACAATTCTATTGGGTTTAACTGTATTGCATCATAAGACGTGGTTGCAAAAAGATGCAACGTGAATACGGCTGTTTGTTGTGCCCACAATGTTTGTTGTGCCCATTTATGTGTATGTAGGTCAGATATACAATTGTACTAAATGTACAGGCTGTGTGGTGCATGTGGTATGCAGGGATTCATCTGTACTGCTCCATATGGCCAAAAGTTGCCCGGGGCATGCAGCAGCAATCAGGCAATACATTCTAATTAGTTAATCAGATGTGAGGAGAGGAAGAGATAGGCTGATAAGCTTAGTAGGGAGAAAGCATATGGTTCCCCGGTAAGAGGCGGAAATAAAAATAATAGAAGTGGGGTAAACAGAAGAACTGCAGGCTCAGGGAAACAAGCATCTATAATCTCCCCTAGATGCATGAGTTCCTGGGCTAGAAGGGAAGATAGTGGTCATCAGTTCTGACCTTCATATAAAATAGGCCATATAACTTCTCCGAAGTAACTCCTAGGCTGTGTCTACACTGCACCCCTATTCCGGAAAAGGGATGCAGATTAGACACTTCGGAATAGCAAAATCCACGAGAGATTTAAATATCCCCCGCGGAATTTGCATTAACATGGCTGCCCCTTTTTTCCGGCTTGGGGATAAGCCAGAGAAAAGCGCCAGTCTAGACGTGATTCTCTGGAAAATAAGCCCTACTTTCAAGTAGGAATAAGAGATCCTCCGGAAAAGGGCTTATTTTCTGGAGAATCACGTCTAGACTGGCGCTTTTCTCTGGCTTATCCCCAAGCTGGAAAAAAGCGGCAGCCATGTTAATGCAAATTCCACGGGGGATATTTAAATCCCCCGCGGATTTTGCTATTCCGAAGTGTCTAATCTGCATCCCTTTTCCAGAATAGGGGTGCAGTGTAGACACAGCCCTAGAGTATATCTTCTAGAAAGACATCCAGTCTTTATTTAAAAATTGTAAATGACTGAGAATCCACCACAATGTTTAATTAATTTTCCCCTATGGTTAGTTACTCTCATCATAAAAATGTGAGCCTTATTTCCAGTCTCAAGTAGTCTAGCTTCAGCTTCCAGCCCTTGGTGCTTTTTATTCTTTCTGCAGCTAGACTGAAGAACTTGTTGTTAAGTATTAGTTCACCATACAGATATTTAAAGAGGGTAATGAGGTCACATCATAGCCTTTTCTTTGTTAAGTTTCAAGATTGAGCTCACAGTTCTGCCTTCAATCTGAGCACCTCGGCTGAGCCAACTGTGCAGTAATGGGGGAGGGATCAATAGGAAAAGTTTGAACACCACTGCTAGAAAGCATGGGTTTTTTAATCCTTTAATCACTCTCGTGGCTCTCCTCTGAACCTTTGCCAATATATCAACATCCTTCATGAATCTGGGGCACCAAAGTTGGACAAGGTAGTTCAGCAGTGCTCTACCTGGGTCATAATTTAAAGGCTGGGGGGGCTCTGGGACCTGTCACTGCTGCAGTAGCAGTGGTGGCTGCTGGAAGAGCTGGGCCCTTTTAAATCGCCAAGCCCTGAGACCGTTGTCTCCTCCTCTCCCGTCAGCGGGCCTGCCTCTAATAAGGTATTCTTAACATGACTCCCAATCATCACTCACATTTTTCTGATTACATTCTTCCTCCCAGCAGATTTGGTTCATAATTGTTTTCAGCTTTGTGGCCCTATTAAAGCACCACATATCTATGTTACTCATCTGGAGTTGACATTGCTTGCACGCTATAAATATCATCAAGTCATGAGCACGTCTATATGATCTACCAATAATTTTTAGATGTGCGATCAGTTCTTCTTTATCTGTTAAGACAAGTTCTAACAAAGAATTCCCCCAGGTTGGCTGCAACTCTTTTTTAATTCAGAAATTGTCATTTATAATGGTTAGAAATTCCAGGAATGTTTCAATACTGGCAGTATGAGGCTAATTCTCAGTATCAAAGATACAGAAAGAACTTTTCTAATGTGTGTTGGGTTACAGCTACAGACCACATGTCTTTTCCCTTTATTGAATGTATCGCTTTGGGCCAAGGATTATTGAAAGGGGTCTTTAAAAAGCTGCCAAACAGCCATGTGCCTAGAGCTGCTTTCTCTTGATTTGCTCCATCCATTTCTCATCACTAGAGAGAAATATCAGACTCAGTCATATTTTTCAGCTCAGGCAAATGAATCATACCAGTCTCTCTCTTTAGAATTTGCATTTTCCTACAGCTTTGCCATACCCAGAAGCTGTTGAGGCTATGAAGAGGCAACCAGCATTCAACAAAAAAATATTGAAAAGGTCAGAGTTCTACAGCACAATGCTACCATTCACAGACCATATTAGCTACTGAAATTCCATTGCTTCATTCTTGTGATAAAGGCTGCAGAGCCCAACAGGAAGCAAAACAACATAATTGCATGCTTTCAAGAGCTGAGAGCGTGTGATTTGCATTATAAATCACAAGGCAAAAAGTGCTACTCAGTAGTCAAACGCTTTCTAATGTGTCTTATGGTGCTTCCACCATTATGTTCCTAGCTCAGATTTCATCAGGCCACTCCTCCCTGCTGTTCTTTATGAGCCAGGTGGGTTCTCACTGTCTCCATTGCTGAATGATCTGCTTCTCTGTTCTCCTTCTATGGAGCAGGCTGCAGTGCCTCCTCAGACCAACCAGCATAGACAGCTCATCAGCATCTGATTTTACTAGTCAAATAGCCTTTGATTAGGAACTGTTGTGACAGAACGGGCCGGGTCTGGGCACTGCTGAGGGTGTCCGCTCAGGGTGAATTGCTCAAAACCAGGGCTACTTACAGCCCTCGACTGGAGACCTTTCCCCAATAGGCCACAAACCAGTCACACAAAGGCTATGTCTACACTCGCGGCTTCTTGCGTAAGTAATATGCAAATGAGGCTAAGCGTGGAATATCGCCGAGCCTCATTTGCATGCCTAATGAGCCACCATTTTTTTCAGAAGAGGCTCTTGCGCAAGATGGAGCATCTATACTGCCCCTTCTTGCGCAAGAAAAACCCTCTTGCGCAACGCCGTTACACCTATTACTTTTCAGGAAGAACGGCATCGCGCAAGAGGGTTTTTCTTGCACAACAAGGGGCAGTGTAGACGCTCCTCCTTGCGCAAGAGCCTCTTCTGAAAAAAAATGGTGGCTCATTAGGCATGCAAATGAGGCTCGGCGATATTCCACGCTTAGCCTCATTTGCATATTACTTGCACAAGAAGCCACGAGTGTAGACATAGCCAAAGTGTTTCAGCTGCCGATCATCTCAGCAGGAAGCCTCACAAGCAAAACCCATCAGACACTCCAGCTTTCCCTGTGCCACAATCAGCCCTGGATCTTACACACGGGTGAAAGATTATAAAACCCAATCTCACCAACTCCTAACAGATCCTCCTGGTCCCAAAAAACCAGCCACAGTCCCAGGTCAATCTACACTTTAGCTCTTACCCACAAGAGCACGCTGAGCCAATCCTTTAGAATCTAAAATCTAAAGGTTTATTAATAAAAGAAAGAAAAGGTTGAGAGTGAGATTGTTAAAGAGAATACATTACATACATCAGTCACCAAGTTCTTGATGCAGGCTCTTAGCAGAGATGTTACAAATTGCTAGCTTAAAAGTCTCTGGTGTACATCCTATATCAGGATGGGTCAGCAATCCTTCCTGACTCTCTTTCCCTAGCAAGGATGCATCTGGAATCAGGAACAAGATTGAAGACAAGATGGAGATGCCCTCATGGGATTTTTAAATTCCTGGTGTCTCCCAAATTGGAATTGGTCACATGATCAAGTGACCTATCTCTGTTCACATGCAAGTAGCCATTATGCACTGGCTAGTCTGGAGGCTTCCAGATGCATTCCTCAGGTGTATATTGGCCACTCTGAGAGCCATTGTCCATAGAGTCATGCTAATTAGCATAGCTATTCACTGACCAATCAATCCTTCCTAACAATAGGCAGTCCAGGCCCATTGCTCCCTCCCAGACAGAGAACATTTACAATACAAAAACAGAGACCATATTCATAACTTCACATACAAAAATCATACAAGAACATGAGTATCATACATAGAAACTTCCATTTGACACCTCACATGGCCCACTTTGTACAGAATTTGGGGCAAACACCACCCGTGGGTGCGACAGTGATCCGTCTGCTCACTTTAAAATCCAATAACATGACAACTGTTCCTTTGCATGCAGAAAATTAAGCCAATCTTTATACATGCAATTAAAGTTTTCATAACAAGAAATGCTACAGATGTTTCCACCTTTCAGTGGTGACTTAAGACTATAAATGTCAATGTCCTCACAAGCTCTTATCCTCAGGGCATAAATACCATTTAAATTATTGCCTCCCTTCAACTACTCCTCAGTTTCCCTGAATCTCAACCCTTAAACCTCACAGTGAGAACTGAACATCATGAACATTTCTCTTATCTGTCCATTCTGTTCTTTATACCATCTTTTCAATACTTTCTCCCCTCCATCCCTCTCCAGCTCCTGTCAAGAACATGATGGACTGACAAGGTCCGTCTTCCTCCAGAAAGCAAAGAAGCTCCTTCCTTCTAATTAGGCTTGTGATCAAGATGAAGAAACTTCCTCTTCCAAGGGAATGCTGAGGTTAGTATAAAAAGTCCTCCCCACCCTCCCGCCATACACACCACCCCTCCCCCCCCAAGCCAGAGTTGCATGGTTGCTCAAAAAGCTCCATCCCTGTTACCATTTTCTGAGCTGGAGCCACATATTTGACACTTCTCTGCTGAGTTTTTCAGAGAACAGATATCACATGAATTCCATGTTGAAAAACAAGTGATAAGCAAGTAGGTGGTGGAATGCCTTGCTTACCCACCTACCTGTAACTCTATAGCTTCTCCCATTCATGTGTTCCAGTCCCTGCCTGGTATCATCCAGGAAGTTCTGGGATTTGTATAAATCCCTACAAATTACTTATTGCCTCTGGCTGTGTTCCAAGTTACTTGGAGCTCCTAAATCAAATGATCGCAGTTTGACTGCCAGGTAATTTATTCAGGCATTCCGCAATTCCTGAGAAACCACAGCATTCCTGGGCGTCCTCAGACAGTGCTAACTAGACTCCAGGGGCAAATTCTCTCATAGGTGTAAATTGATACACCTCCACTGGTGGTGTACCAGTTTGTACCAGCATATGATTTAACCTCTAAATTCTTATGCCCACATTAACTTGATTCAGAGGAAAACATTGAAGGACTTTGTGAGGGAAGTGTTTGTATTGTTCAGTTGTTCCAATTCTAGTCAGGCATCTGGAGATAGATTCCTCCTGTCCTCACTTCCATCCCATTACACTTCCCCCTTCTAATAATAAAATCAGTTTGTATCTATGGATAAAATAGTGTTGAGGTATTAAATGATAGATCTTATATTGAATCCTGAAAGTCTGTTCCTTAATTTCAATATTAACATAGCTTCTCACACTATAAACTCCTATCTTGGCAACGGTGTTATCCAGGAACTGCCATAAATGTGTCTATTTCACTAGAGGTGGTGAAATGGAGGCTCACCAGTCTATTCAGAACAGTGATCACAGAACCCAACCACTTTATGTTACCGGACTCAAGGATCTAAGAGAGGCGTTTTTCCCCATCCATTTTATTGAAATTATAAAGAGAAGGGAAATAAAATACGGTTACAAGTCCTTGCTGACTACAGGAGAACTACGTTATTATTATACTGCCTGATGGAGTCTCCTAATTACTGCACATCCTGAGAAGAAAAGGACAAAAAAAACCTCATTCTCCAATGACAATTCTGTGATCCATTTTAAAGTACAGAGCAATGCATATACCATGTGACAGGATACAAATTTCCCACTAATGTATTTCCAGGGAGACTATTGTCCTGGAAACCAAAAGTGCGGTGAAAGCCATCATCCATCACTCTGGTGTCATAAAATAGCTATATTCTACTTTTGCCTACAAAAAAATTGCTTTTCATTGTTTCTGGGATGCTTGTAATGATCTTTCATGTACATAGCACCTTCCATCCTAAATGGTCCCAAAGTGACTGTCATACAGGATCCTAATCCTACAATTGGATCCCCATACATGGCATCAGATGAAGTCAACAGGACTCTCAGCTCCTGATTATCCACACTGAGTCCAGTATAGATTCAGGACTAAATCAATATATACAGTAACAAAACATACCCTACAGATTTAAATAATTATTGTATAAGACACAGCATGAGTTTAACAGTGCACATCGACACTACACAAGACTAAAGAATACTATTTTCCTAATGGAAATTTAAGGGGGCATTTAGGAAAGCAGACTCTAACCAGCAAAGTGGAATTTCACCAGAACACAGAAATGAAATCTTTCTCCCCATCTGCTTGAGGTTATGGGTGGGTCAAACACGACAGCCATGCTAGGCACAGAGCCTCAGAAGTACTAAAATGCCTCATTGCAGTATTGTTCTTGTGTGCATGCACATATTTGCAAGTCATGTCACCATCTCTTCCATATTATCTGCATTTTCCACTGCCTTGACTTCACCTGTGCTAATATATTCATCCACGCCTTCATTTCCTGTTGTCTTTATTATTTCAACTCCCTCCCACACAGCACTCCAAATCCCAACTCTATAAATGTGCAAATACCTGGACACAAAACCATAGCCATTTAAACATCTCAGCCTTCAGCAAATCCCCTGGCTCATTTACTCATTTCACGATTCGGGTCAAAATTGCCTTGTTTTAAAAAAAAAAAAAAAAAAAAAAAAAAAAAAACTGCATGTATTTGCATCAAATCTATTTCATGGACTTTGTCTTTTTCTCTTCATCTACTCTATTGTCTGTCCAATTGACACAGCCTCTCAACTGTTATTACAAAAGTGGTCTTCTCTACAATTCCAACCATCTTTGTTATCTTTTCCTGCATCTCAGTGATTCTCCATTTATTTTCTATTCTCATCCCAAAACAATTTTTCCCCCTTGCTTCCATTTAGTTAGGAAATGTACCATATCTTATTTTTACACTGCTGTTTTCTGGAATTCATTTCATGAAAAATTGTAAGATTGTTTACCAAGCATTTTCAAGTATAGGACAAAGACACTATGCAAAATCAAGTTTGTTTGTTTGACTGACCAATGCTCTTGTGTTGGTGGATATATTTAATATTAATACTTAAACTAAAAAAGGGTTTCGTTTTATCCAAAACTTTTTTTTACTCTTGTCAAGTTCACTCAAAAAAATTAAACTGCTTTGGATTATTCTCAAACTTCATTTTATTTTAAATTTTACTTTGCGGTAAAAGACGACAACAGAAAAAAAATCAATATTTGCATAGTTCTAGAAAAAATGGTGTCTTCTGGAATTGGTAATTCTGTTGCTATCCAAGTGTAAACAAATTTATGAAATATGGGACTGAGTGGTGATTTCATTTTCACCATCATCTCACTGGTGTAATTCCATTAATGTTAAGACAGTTGTTCCTGATTTACACACCTGATTAACTGAAAGCGGAATCAAACTAAGGAGTCTTTGAGTTGTGTGGGGAGTTATATTGAAGATATATGAAAATACATATATTTTAAACTATTTTTCAGACTGTGGGTCATCAAGAGTGTCAATGTGCAGATACAGATTCTGAACGATTTGTTAAATGTACAGCTTTGTATTAGTAATCTTTAGTTCTGTCCTGTTCAGTTGTTAATTATAAAATAATTTAATTTTCAACTATCGTTTTATGTGTTTCACACGTTTTAGTTAATTTTTAAATAAGAAATAAACAGAATGATGAGAGGATATGGGATATACAGAATAAAGGAATACAACACAGCAGAGGTAGTCTTGGGGAGGCGTTACATTTAAGTACCTATTAAAGTTGAAAGTAAATGTTTGTTCTCTGACTCCTAGAGCAAGTATGACACACTAATTGAAAGCTATTGATGCCATCAACATTATATAAAATGTATTTATTTTGGTAAAATGTATATACCACTGCCCTCTATTGGATTGAATATTGGAACTGCTGAAGCATACATATTGCATACCTAGCTGGAAAGGGCACATGGAAAACCTCCAAGAGGTCAGGGTGGGAGTCACAGTGGGGGAGCGGAGATCTCTGGGCAGGACAGTAGATATAGGTCATATTTACAAAGATGATTGCAAAAACCATCTCTACTTTCCTTCTAGGTGAGGAAGAAATAACAAACCCTCTTTCCTCCACAAGATGCTAAATTCTTTTTTGCAATTTCTTTCTAAGAGGTCTAATTCTAATTTAATCACATCATTGTAGTATCCAAGTGACTAAGTCACAGTAACACAAAGTCAACAACAAAACTTTAACCCAAAAGTTATTTGACTCTCTTGCCCATTTTCACTGTGCGTGAGGATTTTGGATTGTTTTGGTACACACACTTCTTCTGCTATCATCAATTTGTATATTCTTTGGCTGTGTCCAGACTCAGGGTTTTTTTCGAAAAAAGTAGCCTTTTTTCGAAAAAACCTCACCTGCGTTTAGACTGCAGCCGCGTTCTTTCGAAATTAAATCGAAAGAACACGGCTTTTCTTTCGATGGCGGTAAACCTCAATTTACGAGGAAGAACGCCTTCTTTCGGAAGTTCCTCTTTCGAAAGAAGGCGTTCTTGAATGTAAATAGGGCTTCTTCGAAAGAGAGCATCCAGACTCACTGGATGCTTTCTTTCGAAAAAGCGAGCCGCTTTTTCGAAAGTTCAACGTGCTGTCTAGACGCTCTCTTTCGAAAGAGGCTTGCAGTCTAGACATAGCCTTTGAGGCAGAGATTGAATTTTTGGTTTTTTAAAAGTGTCTGCCCCATTTGGTGCATCACAACAATCTAAGTAATAAAAATTCTACTCCTGTGTCTCCTGACAAGCATTCATCAGCTGCTAACCTTTCCTCCATGTAGCTTGTGCCTATGACTCCACACATCCTTGCCCAGAACCCTTCAAAGACTATTGTTGCCATCCTTTCTAAAAGTTTGTTCTTGTTTCTTATTCCTCATCTGAAATAATAATTTTTGGTTTACAACACCACTATTGATTGCTGAGGAAAGGACTAACAAAAGATTATGACTTCAGGTGAGGAAACAAAGATCCTATTTTCAGCCCAATGAACTTCATGAGAGTGAAGAGAAATCCAACTAATATACAGCCAATGATTTCTCCCTTAACATGTTGTTTCTCCGATGTTTTCCAAAGTACTAGTCTTCAGATTTTGTGCAAACATTAAGCCTGTAGTTCTAGCCCAGACAGAACTCACATTGGGATTAATGGGATTTTTGCCTGAGCAAGGACATGATATGGGGCTCATATTTTGAGCCAGGAATGGCTTACTGCATTGTCAGAAAAATGCAAAACAAAAACATAAAAAGGCAGTGCCCTTGGAAGCAAAAAGGGCATGAGTTTACCTTTAATCATTTTAGTGGAACCACTAATGATGTGTATTCTGATGGAGGAGCCAAAACCCATCATCATTAATGAATATTTCAATATCTAGCTCATACACAGTGCGTGGGTTTGACTCTCAGTTTGCATGTCTACATATTTTTTTTAACAATGTTTAAGACTTCTTCGAGATGTATTGCACTCAAAGTTGTCTGAGCTAGATAACAAAGAGACACCATTTTGATTCAGATTATTTGGGCCAACATTTTCAAACTTGGGCATTTAAAATGAAGCTCTTAAATCCATATTTAAGCACCAAACTGTAAATGGGCTGTTTTTTTTTCCAGAGATGCTGAGTACCCACAGCTCTCAAAATCAAAGAGACCTGAAAGTACTTAGCACCTCTGAAAATCAGGCCTACTTATTTAAGAACCAACTTTACGGATCCCAGTGTGAAAATTTTAATTAGATATTCATCTGTGCTCACAGTGTATGTTTTACAAATGTATGAAATTAGAGGCCTTTTAGAAATGTAGATTCTATGTCTAATAGGCATGAAATTTAATTCTTTGAAAGATATCTTTTAAACCAGATATTTTATTTCATATATTTGAATGGGAGGGAATATAAACCTTTAGGTGCTAACTGATATTTTGCTACCAGCATGTCATGGTTCAGTAGCCAAGGGAAATGTTTTGGTTCCCCAAAACTGTCTGGTTTATACACCAGTTTAATTCGATGTTTAATATACACCAGTTTATTCTTTCCCCATTTCATGCTTTAATTTGGGATAGCTTCTGAGTCTTCTTTTCACCCTAACCAATTTTTAAATTACAAGCTGAGGAGTTGCTCCATAAAATCCCTGTAAATGGGACTACAGCTAATAATTCACAGGGATTTTTGCGTGTTTGTTTTCGTTGGAATTAAGATGCTTTTCATATCCCTTGGCTTATGTGAATAATGAAATAAGAAAACTGAACAGAATGGATAACTGCACCATGTAAAAAAATAATCCTGAACCATAACTCTGGTCTAGAAAGGCTGAGCACCAGGGCTAGCAGAAATCCTGCTAGCATTCAGCAATTAGGTTCACATTTATAAGTGCTGTGACATAGCTTGGAGCCATTTAGAAATGCTCCCGTTCCCCAAAGCTTCAGCTGTATTTATATACAGTATCCCATAATATGTTTGTGGTATTATGGCAACAAGGAGGACAATGTTTAGAGAGCTATCATGTTCTGACAGGCCAGATTGTAGATTTTACATCAGTGCTTCACATTAAAATGGAGCACAGGATTTGTAGCATGCACCACTGCACGTATGGATGCAAGACTAAGATGTCTACATAACCAGTATTTAAACAGAGTGGGGGAGGGGAGAAAGGCTCTGAGAGAATTCCATTATACTACTCCTTTTTCTAGAAGTCAGTTCACGGGTTTAAAGGCATAGTCACCAGGAATTTAACACTCATATGGCTAATTTCCTCCTTTTCCCATGGCCCAAGACCTGCACTCCTTCCCAAGGATTTTATTTAGTTTGAATTTTGTTTTAACCAAATGAAGCTCACTTAAAGTCCCTCTTTGGTTACAGAAGTTCTTTTTTAAAAGTAACTGAGAACATCCTGTGCATTTTTACACCTAATTTAACCATTATCTACTGTTCAATAGACACAGTAAACTCCCTGAGTGGGAAGTCACTATAACACCCGTGACTTGCTCAGAAGAGGATTTGGTTATAAAAATCTTACCTATGCTAGCTTCTGGAAATGATTACTAATGGATGAAACCCCAGAAGATTCAGAAGTTCCATTTAGTTCAGATACTTCTTTTATATTTATCTAAACATACCCATTTCATGGATGCAGAAATTGGACAGGCAATACTGTAAGAATAGATTTTCTTGCAAGATTTCCAACACTGTTTGGCTACCACCAAGTCAAGTCAGCAATATCATTAAAGAGTGTCCTTGGCATTATTGTCGTCCTTCTACTTCTAGCACTCACCAATAGCTGAGGGAAAGGTTTGTGCTGATTTTTTTAAAACTGCTTTGCCCATCTCTAGAAACGAGTCAGGGGGCCTTGTAGCAGGTGTTAATGGAAATTCATTTGGACCAATCAAACCCTCACACTTAGAGAAAAATGATTCCTATAGAGTGGATCTCACTTTGTTTGCTATCTACTTCTCCCTAATCCAAAGGTCCAGGCAGGTAAAATGGGCAGCACTGAGTCTATATCTACATAGATAATGATTTTAGTATCCTTATTTTCTAATTATATATCGGAGAGGAAAAGGAAAAAAATGGGAATTTCCACACTATTTAAAAACAAAACAATAAATCCCACATTATATAATATCAAAATTGAAAAAAAATGAAAAAACAACCACATTTTTTTCAAGCAGAAAAAAAGACATTTAGCAAAACTCCCTTTTTCCTGAAAAATATATTTTGCCCCCCAAAAATCGACCCATTGTATTTTATTAAATTTGAAATGCAATGATAAGTCGTAATGATAACTAGCTTCTTGTTCATAATGTGATTCAACATGGACTGTTGCAGTTTTGAGTTTTAACGGTCAGTTTTCAATACTTTCACTGTTCTCCTGATTCTTTTGTTCAGTTCTGGATTGCAGACTTTTCTGTCTACTTCCTTTTTAACCACTACATTCCTCCTTTGGCCTTTTCTCCTTTAAAAAAAATAGGTACCATACACTCACACACACACATACATATAATGTAATCTAATATACTAAATGTTGCTTTCTACTTACAATGAGAAAAACACTAGAATTATTCATTACATGTAAATAAAATATTTATTTATCTGGTAAAGATGAAGACAACAACTATTCTACTTAATTTCTAAAGTGAGAGGCAGAGTCCGAAGAGTTAAAGAGGGTTCTCATTATAAATAATAGCACATTCAAAATCGAATCTGAAAGAATGAATAAAAAGACATAAGGGTTAACTACAAATAGGGAAAGGTGTTCAAAATAATTTCATTTTACCAAACCTTCAGCAACAAGTCAGGCATTATAAGTGTGCTATACGTACCCTTAACATACACAAGAGATGTGACTTATGCAGAAGAACCCAGTGAAATAATCAAAACTGTCAATATTATGCTCTTGTATCCATCCATGCCTTTACTTATGTATGTAAAGACATGGAGGCCTAATCTACCATTAAAATTTAGCTCAGCATAGCTATGTGACCTAATACCCACTGTAGACACATCTAGACTAATGGGAAAAAAAACCTCCTGTTGTTCAGGGAAGTGGTGTTCTAACAGTGATGCAAAAACCCTTCAGTACTTTAAGCAGCTTCTGCACTACAAGTGATCCAGAGAATAGGCTGTCTGCCAGGTGCCCAGATACGGGACACAAACCTGAGGCTGAAGAGGATCCTAATTGTCCTTCACATAGGAACAAATGACACAGCTAGATTCTTGCTGTAACATATCAAAAGGAACTGTGCCAGGTGGGGAAAGATGCTTAAAGAAACGGTAGCTCAGGTGACTTTCAGGTGGGATTCTACCTGTTCCTAGAGGAGGAGAACCATAAGATGATGGTCAACAGCAGATGGATCATGCAGTGGTGCTATAAAAAGGGGTTTTGGATGTTTGATGTCTGGGGGGAATCTGAGATAGAGAACAACAAAAAGAGCTTTAAACTAGGAACTAAAGGGAGACCTTTGGAAGATGCTCATGTAATCTTCACACCTGATTCTAAAATAAAGTGGAAGGAAAACCAAATAAGAAAGGATACAGCAATGAAGAAAGGAACAGCAGTGGGTAGAATGATGGACATTAAATGGACAAGTGTAAAAATTTAATAAGAAAAGCCAAAAAGGAGTTTGAAGAACAGCTAGCCAAAATCTCAAAATGTAATAGCAAAGTGCTTTTAAAGTACATCAGAAGCAGAAAGCCTGCTGAACAACCAGTGGGACCCCTGGACAATCAAGATACCGAAGGAGCACTCAAAGACAATAAAGTCATTGTGGAGAAACTAAATGAATTCTTTGCTTTGGTCTTCACAACTGAGGATGTCAGGGAAACTCCCAAACCTGAGCCATTCTTTTTAGGTGACAAATGTGAGGAACCGTCCCAGATTTGAGGTGTCATTAGAGGAGATTTTGGAACAAATTGATAAACTTATCCGTAACAAATCACTGGGACCAGATGGCATTCACACAAGAGTTCTAAAATAACTTAAATGTGAAATTGCTGAACTATCAGGAGCGGCCGGAGGCCGGCTGCAGCAGCTGACGCCCTAGGCAGGGTGGCACAATCGGCGCCCCTGCCTGAACAGCCATCAATACTGTAACTGCACAACTCCAGCAAGTGGAAAAATGACTGCTCCCAACCAGACTGAGCTCAGGAACGTGGAAAGCAAGCCCATAGCAAGAAAATAAATTAAACAATTATGAATAGATGAGTAATTGATGAACAGACACATCATGCTTCGTTAGCAAAGTAAGATGTGCAGCCCTATCATAGTGTTCATCTTTACAAACTTCAGCATCTGGCTGTCAGAGTAAATACAAATTTGGTAGAAGACATTTCAGAGAATCATTGAGGAAACAACACTTTTGTATAGTTACAAGTGCACAGGGCAGTTTGAGGCAGGTGTGTGTCATTCACTATCATGTCGTCATCCTTCCTCTTAATTAACACTCACCCTTTTGTCCTCCTGTCCCTGACAGAACAAACTGCTTGGCAAAAGATCACACCACTTGCAGCTACTAGAAGAAATGGCCCCCACAATAAAATTTGTTAAAGGTAAGCTGAAGCAATGAGCCCAAATAAAAAATGTCTCTGAACCCACCCGAGGTACATAGAACTATTATGAATCCATAATTATGTATTCCTTCTTCCAGCTCAAATCTTCATGGGAAAAAGGTGCTATGCACTGTCAAAGTGAGTCAAGGCGATAAGAATGTGCAGATACCCCTACATCTTTTCCACTGGTTCAGAGGGGTTGGAACTTCAGGGTAAATGCTAAGTGTATGGGAACAGTGGTGGTGGCTGCTTAGATTCAGTGTGCTCAACTCCTCAACCCAAGGGTATGAGTAACTTCCACTGAGGTCAATTGGGGATTCTAGCAGCGTATAAAGGAAAATGCTTATAGCCATCAATTTGGGGTCATTTGTCCTTCAAAAGGTAGTTGTGTTCTACAGCCGGGAAACAGATGGAGCTCTTGGCTAGCTGTGCACTACAGAAAGCTTTTTGGTGACTGTGACGTAGTGTGGGTACCTTGCTGATTTCTATGCTGGGGCTGTGGTAACCCCCACTGGCTGCTGTCTGTACCATGGCCCAGCAGGACAAGGGATGAGTCATTATGCAAAAAGGGTCTCTCAACCTGTCTGACCAGCTACCCCCCAAGGAGAGAAACAAAGAAAGGTGGAATGCCGCCCCTGGCTGGGGGGCAGGGCTAGAGGAGAGTGAGTTAGTTTCTGTCTGGAAAGCAGGGGAGAAGGAGGTGGGGAGGGGGGCTAGGATTGTAGGGTCCAGCCACCCCCTATCTCAAGGGGGGGGCACTGAGGCCTCTTAGCCCCAGTTCCTGTAACCAGATGACATCTGTGCTGTGCTGTATCCTGGAGAAGCAATAAACTCCCTCTATTCTACTGGCTGGTGGAGTCTGTTCGTGCTATTTCGGGGGTGCAGGAGACAGGAAAAACCCAACGCTCCATCACAGTGATGATTAGCTATTAGGAAGGATTGGGTTAACTTGCCAGGAACCCTAGGGTCTAACCCATATATACCTGTAATATTTCAATGTACACAAAATAAATGCATGCAACCATAATGTTTCTTTGTATTGAATCTGATAGAAGGAGATTAGTGACTTATTATACAAGTTCACCAGAAATACAACCCTGAAGTGAATGGGCCTATTCATCAAATGGAGTAACAGAGCTGCAATGGATTGTTCTTTAGGATTTCTTGTACTAGCCTTATACATTTGAGTTCACTCAAACTTGCTATCAGGGGAGCCGACAGCCTTCGAGAGCCCCTGGGCAAGATGGAAGGGAGGCCCGGATCTGTGCTCCCAGAAGGGATGAAGGGGCAGAGCTGGGGCAGCCAGCTCTCCATACCAGACAGAACAACCCTCTCCCCCAGAGCCACAGAGCATGCAATGTAGCGCTCCAGAGGCTATTTAAAGGGTCTGGGGCTCAGCAGCAGTGGCTGGGAGCCTCAGGCTGCTTTGAATTGTTGGGTCTTGGGGCAGCTGCCACCTTTGCCCCTCTTCTGCCTGCTGTTACTTCTCATTTTCCACAGGAGGGTCTCCCACCCATCTTCTGTTTTTCTGTTGTTATTTGAATCACATTTTGCTCTGAAAACCCAAGTACATTTCCTAACCTGTTTTTATCTAAATTAACTAATTATCTAAGTCTTCCTTATGGCTTCTTCTAGAAACTGTTTACCATCCATTCAAACTTACACTTCACAGTTAAACTCCTGCTGCTTTTGTTACTCCTGGAGGCCTATTACATGGTCACTACATATTTGTAATGGCACCTCTGCAAGCGAGTACCAAAATCGTAGTGGTGGTATTTTTGCTTCTCACAGCTTCCAGAATGTTGCCCTGGGTATACAGATTCAAAATGGAGTCTGAGTCTCATTTATCTTTCCCGCCAAAACCTGGAGAAAGAAGCCTTTGCACTCCTCTCTATTGCTTGTGCACACAGCTCAAAGCCTTTGCACTCCTTACTATGCCTTGCATGCGCACCCCTGCTTATGCACCCGGCCCTTTTCCTTATGCACCCGGCCCACTATCATTGCACCCTGCTCGCTAGTTCATTTTCCCGCCTTAAGTCCTTTATAAGCTTCCTTTGAAGAGCATTTGTGTTCTTTGGCTCTTCTATATCCGTGTATGTGTGTCGTCATTGTGTACCCCGAGGAGGCCAAGGTTCCAGCCTATGATCGAACCGAGACTGCCCATATCTTGGGATATTATTTTAAGGAGTAAGGGAAGCCTTCTTCTACTATAACTCGAGACTTTGGAACTTATCATCAGACGTCGGGCTCTTTTGAACATTGACATTCGGACAGGATCCGGTGCTTATCCTGAGCAGTAGATCGGGTGAGGCGAGAACCCACGCGGTTCCGGGATCCGGACCAACAACGAACATCAAAGGATCTCTCCATTAGTCCTCCCTTAAAACTTAAAATTAGCTGAGAGGTTGTAGGTCACGGACATCAATCGCCGTTTTATGTAATGTATACCCTTGTGTGTGTGGAACTGTACTATCTTCTCTCTTTCTTGGGTTAGGGAGGGACAGTTATAGTTGCTGTATTTGCTGATGTTTGTTCTTTATTCTTAAAATATATGGTTTGGCCCTAAATTATTGTCTGGCTTGTTAATTACTAAATTAGTTACCTGGTGATTAGATACAGGATACCAGGGCGAATCTGACTTCTGTGGAGAGAGTACCTTAGGCTTTAATTAATTGCCCACCGCAATTGTTTACCTCCACTCTCTAGGTAACAAGAACCTTTATGTTTACTCCAATACAGACTCTATGATCAGCTCCTCCTCGGTCTTTGCTTCTACTTTCTATTTCATTTGTACAGGAAAAGCCAATTACAAAAAAAACCCACCCACCTTTAATTATCTACCCCAGAGGTAGAGCAAGAGCATCTATATTGCAAGGGAATTCCTCCTCCCCCTTAACTTTTGCGCCCACAACTATCCTAGAAAAAAAGATAGTCTCCAAGAATAAAACACTGTCTCTGTGCCCCTTCAGCTCTTGGTCCACAGGCGTCGGAAGTAGGAGTGCAAGAGGGGTGCTGCAGCACCCCCAAGTTTTGGGCATGTTGGCCACATGTCCCTGTTGCCCAGGGTCCTGGCCACTGAACTCTTAGGTCCCAAGGGCTCCACTTCTGGCTGTTGGTCTGGCGTAGCTGCTGACCCCACGTGCAGGGAGTTCTGCCTGCCAGCCCCGCTGTTCCCCAAGCATTCTGCTTTCGGCCCTGGGTCCCACTCAACTGCTGGCTTTGCTGCCAAGCCTCACACGCAGGATCTCACCCAGCTGCCAGGCCCATGGTCTTAGCCACCAGACCCACAAGAGGGTTCCAGCTGCCAACCCCAACTCCAAGAGGTGATGAAGGGTGCAGACACAGGTAAATGGGGGTGCAGCTCAGCACTGCTATTGCAAATTTTGTTCCGGTACTCTAGGATCTGGAACACAAAGCTGCTAATAGCTATTAGTTCGGGATGGGCAAAGGGGCCTTCGCAGGCCAAATCTGGTCCACCAAGTGAGTGGATCGGGCCTATGGATGCCCTGCCATTCCCCTGCCCCTAGGTCAATCAGGTTCTGGGGGTGGGAGAAGCACAGGAAGTCTCTTGCTCCCTGCCCCCGCCCTGCAAGTGCTGTGTGCCCCTTTCAGGGTGGGGGAAAGGAGCAAGAGACTTTGCATGCTCCTTCCACCCCCAGACCCTGATTGGACTGCGGTTAGGGGGAGCACATAAAGTCTCCGCCTGCCCTGCAAGGCACCTCAAGCTGTTCAGAACAGCTGGTGTTTCTCTCTACGCGAGGGAGGGTGGGAGCAAAGACTTCACATGCTTCCCCACCCCTAGGCCAATCAGGTCTGTGGGAGGGGGAGCACAAAAGTGTCCTGACCCCACCCCTTCTGGGGCAGCATTGAGCCACTTCAAAAGTTAGTGAAATGGCCCCCCATCTAAAGTTATTTCCCACCCCTGTATTAGATACTCATGACTTTCAGCCACTACAAATAAGAACTGCATTTGAATTAATAACCTAGAGGCCAGTGGCTTCATATCACATGAGCCATCTAGTCTTCCAGTTGGCTCTGTCTTGTTGCAACTCCCTACCCTGTGGCATTCATGCAGCTGATGTGTTCAGTTTTAAAACTAAAAACATTTTTACTTCTTTTCTAATTACTCTTTGTTAGCTGATATGACTTATTTATTAAGCAGACCCCATGATACAGTACATGTAAAGAGTACAGGTTGAACCTCTCTAGTTCAGCACCCTCAGGACTGAACCAGAGAATTTGCCAAACCATGGGAGGTCAATATTGTCTAGCAGCATTAACTAACACTTCCACTGCTTACTGGGCTCTTAGAAGACATTTAGGGGTAGCAAAAGACACGGCTGCATCTCTATTACTATTTAGGGGTAAGTTAGAGCTAAATAACAGCACAGAACACTGAGAGCCAGGACTGGTAGCGATAAACAAACTTTATGGGACGGTGGGAAACTTGGACACATCCATGGTAAGTGAACATCTCTTCTAACTAAAATTATGCCAGACCACGAATGATGCTAGACCAGAGAGCGCTACAGCTAGGGAGGTTCAACCTGTACTATATATTTTAATTATAATACATTGTAATCTTTCAAAAAGTAATATAGAAAATTCATGCTTATAGATTAAAAAAAAAAAAATCACAAATTTCCTTTTCAGCTCATGTAGGAGTGAGGTCAATTCAAATAACCCCTGAACTTGGTGAAAACTTACATTGGCTTCTGAATTTCATGCTGCATCTGCTGGTCCATACCAAAATCTCAGATGCAAACACATCAGAGTTTGGGGAATTTTGAGTGCAGATCCAGACTTTGTGGCTTGGGCCACTTGACCCAATTTCAATGGACAACTAGAAGGGACCTACGAGTTCTATTCAAGTGATTCCATGAAATTGTATTAATATTCTTCACTGGAAAACTGTACAATGTTCATCTAATAGAATACTAAAGATATTTATCATTAGATAAATATTTGGGGTTAAATTACCAATTTACTTTAAGAGCATTGTTCTAAAATGTTGCAGTATAGAACAAGGAAATGATTTACTGTTTCTTCTCTTAAACCCTAAAAATGCCTCTTTTCCTTTTTCTTCTTCACTCTTATAGATGACTTGAAGCATTTAGTCAGATTGTCACTGTGCTGCACACCATAGCTGCTCTAAGCTTTGCAGAACAGTGATAGAACTCAGATTCTGATGCTCCAAAAGCATAAACCTCTCTGGTGTGAGCTGAGGGACCTTTTCAATCAGCTGTTCAATAAAGGGCCTAGACACATATTAGAGCAGTTCTGATCTCATGCAATAGAGGGCAGCGGTGCATATATACAACTAGCTAGTTAAACACACAGGCAGCTGGAACAAGCAGGTTTCATGGAAGTTCAAACGTCACTGACATTAGAGCAATAAAACTCCAGGGTAACCTCAGTATCACTGTGCTGCAAACTGTAGCGAGTTAAAATGTCATGGTGACAACAGAAATAGAACCCCGATATTTCTACTTCAAAAGCAGACCTAACACTTGAGATGAAAAGCAACTGATTCATGGCAAACGGTCAAAGGCCCATGACACAAGTTAGCAGTACTGATTCTGCTCAGGCATATAAATATTAATCGGTTCATCACAAAAGGTCAGAATGTTCAAATTTAGGTTTAAAATTAAGCACCTAAGGTGTGGTGGTTTTAGTTTTGTTCTGAAATATGTAAGTGACTGTAGAATTCAAGTCCCATTAATTTTCAAAGGCACTTGTACTCCTAAATCCCTTAGGTGCTTTTTAAAAATCCCATTTCTAAATTTTTCCCAAGGCTGCATCAACACTAGAGATCTTACAGCGACACTAAAGCAGCTGTGCCACAGTACAGTCTACGCCAAACAAGAAACCACCCCAAATGGCTGTAACCATGAAAGTGGGAGAGCATTTTCTACAGATATAGCATAGTCCACACCAGTACTCCTGTGAGTATAACTTATCACAGCCAGGGCAATGGTTTTTCACACCTCTGTGTGATCTAAGTTTTAACTACAAAAGTGTTTGTATAGGAAGCACTTTAGGCACCTAAATTACACTACGTTCTTCAGTTTAGTGAGCTGCTTTTCATATATGTTTGTATCATACCTAGTATGGTTCCCTCTAACCTGTTCAGGACTTCCGGATACTCATATAATATGAATAATAAAAATATTAACAATGGTCTGATATTCAGGATGCTTTCAACTCTGAAATTGAAACCAATTTTATTTAGGAGCCTAATATGAAACACTCAAAATTTAAAAATGCTGGCCTACACATTTTATATATGCATATGATGTCTGTGCATTAAATAACATTGTGTGTGTGTGTGTGTGTGTGTACACACATGAATACTATCCAAAGAAACTCATTTGTTTAAAATAAGATTGGAAAGAAAGAGCAATAAAACTATACAATGAGGATATTAATAATCTATATTGATTTCAGTATCTAAGGTGTGGCAACTAGAACTAAATCAACAAACTCTTGGTGACCAAAGTAATCTGCTAAGAAAAAAAATGTGCAGTGATTGGAGGAGACTTTAGTGAGCCAAAATAAAGGAATTAAAGCGAAAAGAGAAAAAAAATATATACTAGCCAAAACTGGAATAACCCATGTGGAGCTGGTGATTTGGAGTGACTCTTCTCTTGTCCCTTCCCCCTTCATGGTTTGAGATGTTTTTGAATTGGCAAAGCAAAACCCATTCTACCATTGTGCCTCATGCACACATCAGTAGCTTATTACTCAACACCTTTAAAATACACACTAAATATGCATTTTAAAGAAAGAAAATACTTCCAAGTAAATAAAGTAAACAAAAAAAAATTCCCTCCCAAAATTAAAAGACCTATAAGCAAAGTTTTAGCTTTTAATATGTGTGATGCATGCCAGAGGGATTGCTTGAGAACCTCTTGATTTCCCTGTGCAGGGTCTAGTTATTTGTGTCCTATGCTTCAGGACCAGTTCATAGAGCACATTACTAAAGTCAACACTTATTGGGGTGCACTGATACCACAGCTGAGAAACATCAAAGATAATATATCACTTGGGGAGACCACAAGTGTACATTAAACTTGGATTGCAAGTTCACCCCCAAAGTCCTACCCTTGGGGTTATATTAATATCTCAGGGCGCATATAGATATTTGAGAAAGACGGAAAATGTGTGGTTTGATGCGGCTCTTGATTGCACCCATATCTTCTATATAGATAGTAGAATTTAGTCCACAATCTCAATCTAAAATTAAGATGGTCTCTTGGAGACCTGGTATGAGTTACTTTAGTTCTTTTTCCTTTTGGGGTAGGGAGTGAGGAGAAGTTGTTTGTTTTGGGGAGGAGAAAGAACAGGGCCAGGGGACATCTCTTGGTATATCTTTATTTTAAAGCATTCTATTTATTTTTAAAGAAAAGGTTAGATACAATTAAAATTTAAAGTACTACGTCCAATATACAGAAGCTTTAGAAATGTGATGCCAGTTCTCTTCCTATCACTTAATTACTAGTTTGAGTGTTAAATTCCCTTTGACTTCACCTCGTGCCTGTAAATCTTCCAGCCATTCATTAACTGCCCGGTAAAGTACTGGCACCTCATATATTGTCACTTAATTATGTTATGCTACATTGGGCTTCCTAGGAGGCACTAATTCAGCACAAAAACAACAATAAAGAAAACCAGGCAGACAGGCTGCCTGAGCCAGACACTCCGAAGAATGCTGCTGACAGGCGAATAGAAATGACAAACTAAAACAACTTTCTAGACGAAGGGAGAAAATGTAATGAAAGGGAAAAAGAAACTGAGCCAGGACATTTGAAACATCAGATAAACAGCAGCTGACAGTACATTTTTGATCTGGAAAGGGAAGGGGGATGTGGAGGATGAAAAGTGCAGCTAGAAAATCATCATTATGAATGAACTGGATGTGCTCGGAGTGAGTCATAGAAAGAGAAGAGGAATATTAACAGCAGCAAAGCAGGAAGGGGACAGATTTGTACCTTGCTCCTGAGACCAGTCTTCAAAAGTAAAAGCTGGCAGAATGAATGTAGCATGAGAAGCAGCTTATTTTGAGTCTTCTACTTTTGCAAGACTGAAGCACAAACAATGTGTGTGGGAAAGTAATTTGGGGCCCAATCCTGTGAGGATTTCAGTTTGCATAGAGTGAGCCCTTCTTGCTCGGTCTATTTGAGGGAGAGAGAAACAGAGACATTTTTGGTTCTCTGTTGCTGTGAAAGTCATTTATCCAGCCCTGCTGCTGCCAGGATGCAGAACACACATTTCTCGAGCTCCACTGTTCTTGATTCAGGCCTACTGCCCAGAAATAAAACAGAAAAGCATAATGTAATAAAATAACCATATCAGTAAAGGAGATAAAGAATATGAATACTACCACACAGAGGTAAAAATCTTCCTCCTTTGCTCTCTAGAGAAAGCTGTGTTTTCTGGACAATGCATTGTTGCTGATGGATTACTTCAGCACCTTAATAGAGATCCAAGGAGGGAATGCTTTGGCCCTTCAATCATTCCAGCAATTGAAAAGATGCAAGACTGGTGCTAAAGGAGACTAATGATCATGACCCAGGTTTCCCTTCGTGGACTTAAACCACGCACACTCCATTTGCCTCAGTACCAAGCACTGAAGCCCACCATTGTCTCCACTCTTCTTTGGCAGCACTGCATTCAAATTCTCAATCATATCTGGCCTTTTTTTAAGGCAAGAATAAACATAGAACTCTTTGGGAAAGGAAATAATGTTAAGTCATATTAAAGAGAAACTTGCTATTCCTTGAAAGAAATAGTGTATCAAATTTTAAAAAGAGACATTGCTGAGTAGTTAGGCCCCAAAATTTAGATGAATATCTATGTGTAATTTAACGGTATTTTAAATATATTCTATATATAAATTAAACTTTTCACGTGAACCAAAATGTCATCATATTTGGCATTCATAAGTCATCCACTTGTGAGTATAGGAACACCAGACTTGCTGAATGGGCGGAAGGGGGAAGAGCTGCAGTGGAGAGTGGGGAAGTGGTTGCTTTCAATTCACTCCCTTTCCTCAGTCCAACAGATGCCCTTCTGTAGAAGTATTCTTGTAGGGTTTAGGATCCATGAATATTGAGGGGGTCATGGGCATAGCTGCTCATCATCAGATAAGCGGAGACATGCAGCTGGCCTCCAGGGACCTACAGAGAGTTTACAGATTCTAGCCTGTGCAACTGAGATTCAGTTCTGGTAGTCATTGACTGGTCACCACCTCTCTTACAGCAGTTATGGATTCACTACCACTCCTGAAGGAGAAGAGGCATTTGGACGCACCCGTATCAAAGAGAAAAACACATGAACTGGATCTTATCTCTTCTTCCCTACTCTTCTATCAGCCTTCACCTTCACATTCTTCTCACTCTTAAAATTGACCTGAAATATTCAAGCAAGACTGCCCAGAGATCTAGCTCAGATATCTAGCAATACCAGAGAATCCTTCTGGTCATCAGTTTGGCTGCATAAAAGATAATAAGCAGAAAACATTCTTGAACTATTTCTGGTTAGAGCTAGTTGAGAAGTTGTTTTTGTTTCCTATGAAAAACTTAGAGAAAACAAGTGTTTTCACTGTTTGGGTTTTTTTTAGTTTTTTGACAATGAAAAAAAGAGCAATTTAAGCCTGAAAAAAAAACAGATTTTTGTAAAGAAAACCCAAAAATTAAGAAAATGGAAATTCTCATGAAAGTCTCCATTTTGTCAAAAGTCGTATTTTGTTTGTGGGTTTTTTTTAAGTTGACAAAAATGTGAACAGCTGTTTTTAAGGAATCTGGCTTCTACCTTCTCTTGTAATCATTGCATATGCAATGCCATTTCAAATTGCTCAACAATAAAGTTGTTGGTTTGGTTTTTTTTAAAAGAAAACAACCCAAAACCCCAACTTTTTACACATCAGTTGTAGAGTCTGAAGTCTATTTCTAAAATGTATTCAAAACCAGTCCAAATGTGTTTAATATTCATTGCAAATGTTGTCAGAGGATAGTGGTGTCAACATTTTGGCTTTGTTTGAACAGCTTTTGTGCAAGAGCAAACACTCAGTGCACAAAATCTAATGAGATTAGCAGCCCACTGAAAAATTAAAGGCAGACGGCAAGGCTTCAAAGAAATTACCACAGTGCAAATCCTTTACTATTTCAGCACACCACTAACATTTGAAGAAGCACCTCAGACATAATAGTATTGACTAAGGAAGGCAGAAAACCATTATCAATAGCTTTATAAAGCTGCATGCTTGTAGCAATTTCCAAATATTTGAAAGTGTTCTCTTTTTTATAGAGCAAGGTTTAATTAATTCTATACTTGGTGGTGGAGGAGGGGTGGAGAAGATAGTTGGAGATGAAAAGCTGTGTGAAGTAAAAGCAGAACTGATCTCCTCCTAAATTTGAACTACCCTCCCACCAGCAATTCAAAGAAAGTTTAATATTGTTGTTTGCTTTCTGAAATGCCTTTTGTTTGAATATTTATTATTTTACTAGAAAAAATAGAAGTTAGACATAGAAATAACGTAATGGCCAGATCACTTTTCTGTCTGAAAAATCAGTACCATATTTGCTTTTTTCTCCAGTTGTCAGAAACTTCAATAGTTGTCCACAGCTATTCAAAGATGACATCAGTGGCTATGTTTTATTTAGAAGCTACTCATCTTGAAAGCCTAGGATGCAAGTAATCACTCTACATTTTCCCATTTCCTTACCTGCATTATACTAATATCTAGGGCCATACCAAATTCAAAGCCATGAAAAATACATCACGGGCCATGAAATCTGGTCATTCCTCATCAAATCTGATCTTTTAACCCTATACTATACAGATTTCACAGAGGAGGCCAGTGTTTCCCAAACTGAGTGTCCTGACCCAAAAGAGGCTGATGGGATTGCAAGGTTATTTTAGAAGGATTGTGGTAGTGCCACCATTACTTCAGCTGCCCAGCTCTGAAGGCAGCACAGGAGAGCAGCAGCTGTTGGCTGGGCGCCCAACTCTGAAGGCAGTGCCCTGCCAGAAGCAGTGCAGAAGTAAAGGTGGCAATGCCAGACTGTGGTGCTGCCTTCAGAGGTTGGCATCCAGATAGTGGTGGCTGCTGACTGAGGGTCCAGCTCTGAAAGCAGCAGCACAGCACTAAGGATGGCAATACAATTCTATGCCATCATTACTTCTGTGCCAATGCTGGCAGACGCTCTGCCTTCAAAGCTGGGCTGCCAACAGAAGCAGTATAGAAGTAAGGGAGCAGTACCACCACTCCTTCCCCCCCCACACACGCCCACACAATAACTTTGCTACATTTCCCTCCCCGGCAACTCCTAATAGCCCATATAATTATGACACCATGAAATGTCATATTGAAATAGCTGAAATAATTACATTTATTATTTTTTAAATTGTATGATCATTAAATTAACTAAAATGGACCATGAATTTGGTAGGGCCCTTCTAATAACCACTGAAAAGCAAAAGCAATCTGAAACTGCAACAATGAACTGGGGTGGGAGGGGGGAAGAAGCAAAAGTTGTACAACCAAGATGTCTGGTTTATTTTAGCATTCAAACAGTTTATTACTTCCCATCTGTAGCCAGACACAAACCCCATCTTGGTTTTCCACGAACCCCATCTTGTTCCCCCCCCCCCCAGAGATCAAGAGAAAGGCAGTCAGCCTTTGATGCCCTGGGAACACAGGTGTGCTGCCTGTCCCTGACTCTACCATAAACAGAAACCAGACAGTAAATGGACTAGCTGACGACCCGGGACCTCCCGTCGCCCTGATGGCTAGTACCAGTAATTGACACGCCTGCACTGTCCCAGGAGAGGAATCTTCGCCCATCACATACCAGAGGTGCCCATTGTCTGCATTTTTCCCAGGTGTAAATTATGCTTTGCACCCTTCGTGGGAAACTTGGTGTTCAAAGCCATTTTTCCTAATTGGCCACTTGAAACCAGGAAGAAGCCTTCATGACCCAAGGGGTATAAAAGAGGTTCAGCAGCCCACCCCATTTGAGCTCCAATCATCTATACCTGCTGGCAGGTATTGATCGTCTCCCGAGGTCTGTGGGACGCCCAACCTCACCCTACTTCTTCCCGAGGGATTGAGAGAAAGACGCTGGCCACGCCAAGTCTGGAACGCAGGGGTGAGAATATATACCTGCTATGTGTCTATTTTGCATGCATTTAATAAGAGCTCAGAGAACCAAAAGGGTTTCATGGTACCTGTAAGTGACTTATTAGTGTAATTTCTGTCCTGTCCTTTGTAGTGGCTGTGTTATCTGTAACACAGTAGTAGCATTTAACAACTAAGTTTACCCTGTAACAATAAAATAGTAACTGTTTAAGCTTTAACCTGACTCCTTCAGTTGCTGTAACAGAACCAAGCACAATTTAAAAGAACTTCAGCCGGTCATAAGGGACTCACTGCCCTGACCGTCGGCTGACACCATCTGACCTCCCTTTTGTATGTAGGGCCTGATTCATCCCCCGCTGAAGTCAATAAAAACACTCACTGACTTTGATAAGAATTGGACAGGGCCAACAGACCATAAGAATTGTGAATATAAACTTCAGGTCAGTGGGCCAAGTCATGCCTAGTCTGATTCCATTGGCTTCAGTTGGACTATATCAAGTAAGAATGTGGCCTAATTCAGCAGGTTTGAATTGCCTATTCCCCATGGTTGTCTTCTCTCAAGCTTCTGTCTCCCTTAACGAGTCCTGTTAAAGTGAAGGAATGAGCAACAGCAACTAGAACCCACATGCTAAAACAGCTTGCCTGGGAAACAGGAGAACTGTGATTATAGAGTAATCGACCAACTGGCAAGCTCCTTGAAAGAGCAGCAAACAGGCAACTACAAGGGATGTCTTGTAACCAGATCAGACA
Source organism: Pelodiscus sinensis (assembly GCF_052426305.1). Taxonomy (NCBI): domain Eukaryota; kingdom Metazoa; phylum Chordata; order Testudines; family Trionychidae; genus Pelodiscus; species Pelodiscus sinensis. The sequence goes on from NC_143055.1 coordinate 98,230,833, forward strand.
CACTTCAGTGTACACATCATAATATAAGGATGTGACCACATGCGCTATTGAGCAGGTGCTCCAAACTGCAGTGGCCGTGCATAGAACAACAGACTAACCTTTCACTGTTGTAATTTCCTCCAGATGTTTCTTCTCCTACTCATCCAGAGCATGACTGTGTCTTGTGAAGCTACCTTGGAGTCACGAGCTCTAGGCTGAGAAATTATAATATATAAATACAGAAATATTACATGACAAAGAATAAGATTTAATCTTGAATGTTTCACTTTAGGATTAACAAGAAAGAACAAAAACAAAGTCTCCATGAGAGGGCAGTGTCTGTCTCTCTTCTGCAATGGACTAGAAAATAAAAATGGTGCTACATACAGGGAGAGTTCTTAGTAAACTAAAATCGCAGTACTCTCAAAAATTGTATCACTCTCCTGCCCTGTTAAACACACACACACTCCTCTGAAAAGTCAATGTAGCACTCAAGTTCTAATAGGTATGTATGTCTGTATAAATTTGAATTAATTGACTGAAATGCCAGGGCTCTATTTTCCTGTGTCCTGTCCCTTTAAGTGTTGGATCAGGCCAGCTCTGGTGAGAAGTGTGTGATCACAGAACAGTGTAGAACTCCTGGAAGGACTCTCCAGCAGTGTGATTTTGTAAGCTGCATGGCTGATGGATTCTGACAAAAAAGGTTTTAATAAAATGCTCCAGTTTAAAAAGAGATCCCAGTCAAAGTGTAACATCGACATTGGCACTATGGCCAAAGAGGTTCATCAGGAAAGGCATTTGACACTTGCTATTCCTCTACTTCCTCTCATCAGTACTTTGAGATTCACCTACTAGTGTAACATTTTTACTTGTATCATATTCAGGTCAATTAGAAGCATAATCATTTGTTTTCCTTCTTGTGACATGCTAGCCAACTTCAGTTTCAGATATTTTCCTCTCCATCCTGAAAACAAGCATAAACCATATCTTATGTGTCAGAAGGCCAATCCCACATGACAAGTAGCAAATAGCTGAATGGAATATAAACAACCTATGGGTTGCAATTTTTTTGTATAAATTGTTTAATGAATTACTACAAAAGGCAATTAAGTTTATAAAAATCAAACTGTTGACAAGTGATTTGTGCACAACAAAGGAAAGGGCTAAATTTGTTGGAAATTATTCACAGCAACCAGTTTACAGACACAGGTACAAAATAGAAATGAAAAGCATTTATCTTAATTTTCCGGAGGGAGGGGGTGAATGTTTAAGCTTAAAGATCCAAAAGAGGATGTTTTTCCAAAATGTGGCCCAGTGTAGACAGGCCAAATTTTGGAAAAGCCTCTTTTGAAAAAACAAATTGAAAAAAGGTATGCAAATTGCAGAGCACAATTTGCGTACCTTTTTCCAACAAAAAGCGGCAGTCTAGACGTAGCCTAAAGACATTGGATTCAGCTTACAAGGAAAGATTCATGCAAAAATATATGTATCCAAAAAGCCAGGTAGTCACTGAACAGATGTTCCGAATCTCAGAAAGGTCCTATATCATGGAATCCATGGATGCCAAAGATATGTATTCAGTCATGTATAGTATGTAAAATGTGGTTTAGCCTGAGTTATTCATTTCAGCACCCATGCTCAGAATAGAGATTTATTAGACAGTTCAGGAAATACTGCTGTTTGATAGGACTGATTAATGTGCACCAATTGGAGATACATAAGTGTGTGTTATAGCTTAGAAAATATCATGCCTTAGTCCACTGCAGACTGGATTCTTGTAAATCCAAAAAAGGATTTCCAGATATTTGACACAAATCTCTATCAAGCAACTTGCAGTCATAAATAGGCCTTTGATAGAAATATTTCAGTAGATACACTGCATACTTTGTTGTAACAAGCAATTTACACACTCCAAAATACTATTATACAGCGGATAAGGATGATAATTAAGTATAGAAGGCTATTAAACCCTGCCCTTAATATAGTCTAAAGAGCAGAGCACTTTAAGTGAAATGTACACCAAGTATATAATGGGGCTCATTGTAGTTAAGTGCCAGTATATAAGCAGTTTGAATTCAGTGATATAATTTTACAGCAGCACACTGTTATAAGAGAAGATGTATTTGAAATCTGGGAGATTCAAAGAACAAAATGTATTTAGTTTAAAAATAGCTGCTAATTAAAACAAATTCTCTCCACAATTAAGAGGCACATTTATACCTGCTCACTGAAATGCACAGGATACTTTGCTGTACAGAAAATGGAGAGCGTGCAAGCATGCTCGCAGGTTAGCACTCCATAATTTCATAGCAAACATACCCTAATTCTTGAGTCTACTGTTCTAGAATCTTTCCGTTTATTTCTCAGAACGTACACAAACCAAACACACATAATGGGACATAATCTGGGTCTGTATTTCCCCAGATTTGAATGTGTGAGAGCAAGTGGATGTGATCATAATTCTGCCCTAAGGCTGCTCTTGGGATATCAGCACCAGGTGTTGCCCCTTGCGCTGGGCTCCAGGTGAAGTCACAATCTAGTTTCAGACTGCAAATCTCTCAAGTCAGGGACTCTCTCCAAGTATGTATTTGCCCAGTGAGTCGCAGATCAGACGGAGGCCTTTAGGCATTCCTCTAAAAGGCTATGCACAAACACTACATTAAAATAATAGTACAGTAGCAATGGAAAGCATTTATAAATTATGTAATGCCAGAATTAATATTGCCCGTGCAACCACACTTTGCCCTCTTTGCATGTGTGAAAGTGTGTGTGATTAGAACTGTGCCAGTAAAGATAATCCCATTTCGCTGAGGATTTCAATATTTTGAAATTAGGGTTCATTCCACTTCAGAATAAAACCCGGTATTTTCTATCAAAAAGAATGGAGCCATGAGCCCTGGAAGCTCCAGAGTCCCGATTCTGAAGGTAGTCCTCTTAGCAAGCTATCCAAGAGCCAGGCCGCTAAACTGACAGAAAACTAAGCAGGTTTCCCACAGAAACTTGCTTGGCAGGCAGAATTGCATCAGATCTTCAACAAGATCAAACTGCCTCCATGGAACATTTCAGTTTCAGTGAATCAGTACATTCTGATGAAAAAACATCATCACATTTTTCCAACCATCTCTATTTCTGATACTATCTTTGATGACATCACATTTTTTTCCCACAGTATTCTTGCTTCATTCAATGCACAGACTGAATTATGCTTACTTAATAAGCAACTATTCAATGTTTTGTTTTCCTATCATTGTTCAATGGCTTTTTTTGCATACTATTTGAACTCTGCTCTTAAAACTCTGCTCTTCATTTCCTTATGGGCTTTCCTATGACCTTCATCACCATACTATTTTGTGTGATGCATACATTTATCTTCACAACATCCCTATAAGATGTAGTATTATTCTCATTTTATAAATTGAGAACTGAGGCACAGAGAGATTAAGAGCAACGGTATCCACTTATTTTGGATGTCGTGTTTGAGATGGTTAGGACCTGATTTTTTCAGAGTTCTTAGCATTATATAGCTCCTTATGAGTTCACAAGACACAGATCCCATTGACTACAGGTACAGCCATTAGCTCTCAGGGTTTCTGCCAATCAGTCCTAAGGGGCTTATAACCAGGCACCCAGAAATGAAGAACAAAGTGAGAGACCACCTGTGACAAGTTTGTTTTTAAGTGACTGGAATATCACATAGAAACTCTGAGACAGCATTTGAGGGTCTCAACCAGGAAGCCATCCTTTCTCTTCCTGCTAGCCCTGGTTTCAGTCACTACATCCCTTCCCAATTTCTATCTAAAAAACAAAGTAGGGGTCCTACAAAGATCAGCTTTCTATACTATACAACCTTGATCCATCACTGGTCCAGAGATGATTCTGGCGTTACCTAATTCTGGTGTGTCCTAACTTTCGCACACTTGACTTTGCAAGCTTGACCATGTTCTTTTGACAATTTTAGTGTGTAATTTCCTAATTTAAAAAAAGAAAATCTTGACAGCCATATGGGTCATTAGTAGGGTTGTAAGCTGTAGATCCGACATGTACAGCTCTTTGAGCTAGCAGATTAAGTAATAGCAGTAAGTTGTAAGTCTCTGTGTAGGCCAGCAGAATAGGAGAATGAGACACTCAGCAAATATCTGTGAAACTCTCTAGCAGAGAGCAAAGGAAAGGTGAGACTCAGGAATGTTGAGTTCTGCTCTGGCTCTGGAGGGGAGCAATGCTTCAGTGGGCACAACTCTTTTTCCCATTCTCCCCACAAGCTAGACCCCTTTTGCTCCTTTCCTTCCAATTTGTCCCAGTCCTGTCTTCTCACCCCACAAGAACTAGTCACCAACCAACTGCTCTCATTCCCAGTCTCCACCCCCTCAGTTCCTGGACCTGGAAGTCCAGTTATCCTCCTGGTCCATCACCTCTTTCCCATCTCCTCTCAGATCTAACTCCATCCCACTGATTCCCAATCTGTCTCCTTCCCCAGCCAGTCCCAGTCTCTCTCGCTGGCTTCTCGTCCAATTTCAGTCTCTGCTCCAACTCATTGGCTCCCAGTTCTGCCTCCCATTCATGGTTTCCTTATGCAGCCACTCTCCCCCTCAAAAATCCCAGTTTCCCCTCTCCTCTTCAACTCAAATCTCTCACCAGGCTCCTCATCCAAGCCTGTTCTGACTTCCCACCTTCCCCCACACCTAGTCCAGCTCTTTTCCCTTCTGCATTCAAACCAGGCAGCTTCTTTCTTCATGCTGGCTGGGTCTCCTCAGGGTGGTCAATGTGTACATAGAGCAGAGTGAGATTCACTGCTCTAGGTTCTTCTGCCCAGCCCCACTCAGAGAAAATTACAGGGAAAATTCTTATGAGTTCTCAAAGCCCTGGACTGGAAAAAAGTATTTCTGCTGCTCTGTGGGGATGGAGCATATCCCATCTGAGGGAGGAGCTCAAACATGCTCAGACCACACTGAATCCTTGTAGATTTTAGCTGTTAACACTGAAGGAGACTCTGAGGACGTGTAAGTGTAACCTCCACTGGGTGTATTTGAACCTGGGACCTCCAGAGCTTAGTATAGGAGCCTCTACAGCTTGAGCTATAAAGCCAGCTGGCTCCCAGCTTGGACTGTAGAGCTCCCTTACTCTTATCTCTTGCTATAAATGGTCTAAGTGCCACTACATGGCACAATGGACCACAGTAGGTGTGTGGATTACACACATGGGCAGCCCGTGAGCCTAGGCTGACTAGGTAGTCACCTAGGGCGCCGACGGCCCAGGGTGCCCGATGATGATGTCACAGCCATTGACGGCCATGCAGGCAGGGGCGCTGATCGCGCCTTCCGCCTGGGGCGCCAGCTGCCACAACTGGGCTCGGGCCACTCCTGATTACATAAGCTCAAAAAAATGTATAGCTTGGCTAAATTTGGAGTACAGGGGCTCACATAAGAACAGTCAGAGGTATCGCCATGACCCACTGGCCATCTACGCACATGTTAAATATCACGTTCCTACACCACAGCATGGGAAAGAGGATGAGAACATTTAGGGAAAAAGATCCCTGCACTATTTTTAACACTGTTAAACAAAGAATGTTTTCCTTACACTTGCTCTGAAAATAGTAAACTAAAATTTTCCAATGAAAGTTCAGGTGCCCGATAGAGAAAATTTCAGCCCAAACAGTTAAAATCTGACAAAGGTATAAGCCGCTGAAAATAAGGATTATAGTGGGAAGTATTAAGTGACCTTAATAATAGGTGGTGCTACCCTCTGCCCTATAACTACTACTTTGACAAATACTTTTGCTGAAGTTCAGACTACTTGTGAGAGCCAGGAGTATACTTCCCCTGTGCTCCCAGAGGCAACATGTCTGTCTGAGATGTTCTAGCAGGACATCCAGGAATCACTGTAATGCTTCTTTTTGCCATCACCTACCACAAGATAAGCATTAAAGGCATCACTGAGACTAACAGATGGAAAAGAAGTCAGGAAAAAAAAACTTATTTTTTTAAACCACTGAAGATTGGTTTGGATTGCTATGCCTAAGCACTATGCCATACAGCAAACAAACAGCAAATACGAGGGCTTGCGTGGACCTGAAATCATATTGCCAGTAAAACTGCATGAAATGTTTACATCAAAATCCAAAAACAAACTAAATTTCTCTGGTTTACAGATTTGCTCATGTTCAAATATCAAATACAAATCTGTCACGTAAATCTGGTTCCAGTTTTGAATGAACTGGGGCTGGTTTGTGGGGACTACATTGAAAATGTGCAAAATATGTGGTTTTGATGTGAACCCAGAGTGTTTACACAAACCTTTGAGAAGCTAAACCACTTAATTTTGCACAGATCTGATTGTAGTTTCTACTATTTGTATGACTGCACAGATCTGAGAGAAACCTGTAGACATACTGAACCCAGACTGCAGCTTTCACAAATAACTCTTTCTACGGTGCTGATTAAAACGTAAGGAAGATTTTTTTCGTATTGTCCTCAGAGGCAGAGCTGCAACAAGAGTGAGGCAAGTGGAGCATTTGCCCCAGGCACAGTACAGTTAGGGGGCTCAAAATTAAAAATTGCACATCTGTTAATGTGCAATTAACAATGCGTGCAATGAATACAGTTAATACAAAAAATTAAGAATTTTATCTTTTTTGGAGGATGGAGGGGGCGCAGTTCAGTAGCTTGCCCCAGACACAGAAAATCTTAGTTTTGGCTCTGCTCAGAGGCTTCTTTTTTCAGCATCTTTTTCCAAAAGTAATACTGGTATTGCCAGTGATTAAAGGGAGCATTTTCAAATTGAGTTGGCAGGGGGAGGCTTGAAGAGAATGACGTAGATATATTTAAAATAGAGATTTTGAGAAGGACACACAGTTCTGTTTTATTACCTGCATGTGCACATGTGGTTTAATTTCAAGAAAGTAGCATTTGAAAGGCAAAACTACTAGTGGTATGAATAAAACTTAACTTCCTCCAGTTTGGTCTGGAAGTAAGAGGGTTGCAGAAGCCATCCACTTTAGTTTGAATCCCTCATTGATAAGGCCAAACCCTCCCTCTGTCCCCTGAAAACTCAGAATTCTAAAAACAAGAAAAAAGAAAAGGACCATGTCAACGCCAGTAGCTGGGAGGCCTGGAATGATGCCATTAGATACCCTGCTATTTACTGCCCACATCACCCCACAGGAAGTCTGGGGGAAGTATCTACCAGAAAAAAAAAAGAAAAACCCTCCGTGCCTCCTGCTTAATTTAACATTTGACAGGGAAATAAATCAGGTAATTCCAGCTGTACATTTTTCACTTTCCTGCCCCCAGTTGTTTTCATCCAGAAGATCTTTCTAAAACCAAAACAGGGATTTGTACACATAAAGGCTTTTAAAACAAATACAAAACATATCTCTGCCAATGTTTCAATCACACACCTTACACCATTCAAACTGCCACTACATGTTTTCCTCTTAAGTACTGGCACTCTCCTAAAACTGGTCCAAAAATTTTTGGTAGAACTTCTTTACCATATGAAAATAACATTTTCTGTCATTCTTGACAAAATTTGTTTCTTAGGTTCACATGGAAATTCTGGAGACACCCACCGCAGAGTAGGCCACTGACCAGCAAGCTGTTGGTCTATTGTGGGATGTGTCCATCTCATTTTTTCCATGAAATGTTTTGAAAGGGCTCACTTTCATTCCACATTAGAACCAAAGATTTCAAAACCTCAGCATTTCTTATTAAACAGAATTGTTGTTTTCAAGTAAGAACTACATAATGCAGGATATCTATGAGATTCCAGGACCACTCACCTGTTCTTTTTGTTCAAGGAATGAGAGAGTCTAAGACATTCTTAACCTTGATCCATTGTTGTGTGACTTTGGGAGAAGTGGAATAAAATCAACCAAACAGAAGAATTCATTTCTCAGGTCCAGCATCTGGAATAACAAAAAGATCCATACAGAAAATTTTAAGAATTTCAGAATGAATTCCAGTGAAGTAATCAGTTTTCTTGAAAGAACCAAAAAATCCACAAATATGCAGATGGGACAACAAACACACACTCTACCTAGAATCCAGAGATCTAAGGGAATCCTACCAGGTGTAACTTTGATAACTATAAATTATACAGCTAGATATTGTCATCTTGCAAAAAGGCTCTGTCCGGTTGGCAAGTGGACAAAGGTCTGGTGAGCTGTGACCAGAGGACTTCAAGCAGTAACGGGGACCTGAACTCACATAAAAATATAATATATAAGCTGCCTAAACATCAGACATTATAACAGTGTCAAGAAGCTTCATATATGTTCTTATGCAATGATTTTGCTTTCTGACAGTATCATTATGGAATGAGTGTGCTTTGTCTGCAGAAGTACAGCGCTCAATTCACTGCACCTAAGGAGAGTGAGGGCAAAGGCATCTTCCAGCCCCCTCTCTTGCAATCCCAGGGCAACTAGATTTCACTCAACTGGGTCCTAACTATTACAAAAACAGCCATCATGGCCATCCCCTGAAGATGCAAATGCAACTGGACCAAGGATGAATTTACAATACAATATCCATGAACCACCTTCTTCCAATATTCAAATATTGGCATTTTAGTGCCCAACTATCTAGTACTTGTCTGCATAGAAATGAAGTCATTTTGCCATGGCTACGTTTTTTATATCAGAAGTAAATGATTTTCTCTTACATCAGCACTAAGGAATGGAGAGTGGTTTTTCTAGTAGTCATTTGAGGAAAGCAGTTTCCTATCTGTTATAAAGTATACAGCAGTACAACAGACATTACCACCTCTACTTTCCCTTTCTTGAGCAAATTTCATCCAGAAGCTCGCAGAGAGCTACTTGCAAATATATCTGATCTTTTCCAATTCCCTGAACTTTTTTTTATACAACAGGACAGGTAAATGGCACTAGTTAGTTAAGCTGGTAATTGATCTATGCCAGGCAACAGAAGACGGACAGACATTTATATATGCAGTACTGGTTCGGTCATCTGCATTCACCACAATCATGAGCTATAGCTGACTTGCCCCATTGATCGGTCACGGATGAGCAGTGTCTCACCCTGGTTTGAACCCTTCCCTCATTACAACTCCACAGAATTGTGATGAGCATCTCCTCCTACTCTGGAGCAGCCCAGGGCTCTGTGTAAAACCATCAGTACAGATGATGGGGGGAAAACAGTATGCAGATAACACCCAACTGCACCTCCCTCTTTTTAAACAGGGCCATGGCAAGATAAAAGCTGGCGATTGAAGCTAAGTTTAACCTTGACAGAGGCAGCTATGAGGGAGATTCTTTGATAAAGTTTCTTTGATAAAGATGGCAAGATTCTCATTAATCACTGATCTACTTTCGAGTCTTCAGTACAGTCTGAAGATTCCTGGGGTATCAAATGTTACTGGAGACAAAAACAGCAATAGCCCCAGCAATGCCTTCTTTCAATTATAGTATTAGCCTGGAGACTGTGCGCCCCATCATATCGGCTGCTGACTCGATCCACATGCTTTTCATCTCCAGGCTTTGCCTAGAAAAAAAAAAAAAAAAAAAAAAAACACTGCCATGCTTAAAAACTACAGCCGGTTGAAATGCTGCAGCCCAGCTGTGAAGCATCTCATGCATGTCCCAGGTCATATACCAGTTGTCCATCTCTCTCTGTGAAACACACACCAAACGAAAAATTCTGGACCTTATATTCAAAGCCTACAATGACCCCATCCTACCTTCAAATTGCCACTCTCTGTTACCAGGATCTCTCCACGGTGATTACGTTCCATCGAAACAATGGAATTTCCCCCATTAGAGGATGCAAAGCTTTTTCAGCAACTGGAGCATGGATTTGGAACTGCCTTCCACAAGAAATCAGAGCAGACGCAAAACCCACCATCTTCAGTATAGAAAAGTATAAACCAATAAAGTGCTTTCCTACAAAAATGCGAATGAAACTACTACCTTTCAATACTGACCCCTTCCTCCAAAAGGAGAGGGGAGAACCAATGGAAAACTGATTAGACTACTTGATGCCCTACCTGTCCTGTAGAGAATCAGAAAAGCTTATTACAGTTAACTAACATGCCTTTATCTTGCTCTGAGTTTAAGCTATTCATTTTGAAAATGTACCCTAACATCTTGGTGTGTGTATCAAATAGTGCCCTCATCAAGATGGGAACATAACTGTTCAGGTATGTTGTACGGCCAAAACTGCTAACTCCAAAAGGAGGTTTGCCATTCTCTGAAGTGGTAGAGGCCTATGATTTTGGAGCAGAGAAAGCTAAGTTCAGAGTATCCATAATATCATCGCAGAGACAGCCATTATGGCATACGTGGTCACTGATTTATTACAATGCTTCTCAATTCCATTATTCAATATTCCATTGTGCTGAAACATAGACATGTGCTTTCCCTTTAAAACTCCTTTACCCCATTCTGTCAATAAAACATCAACCTCCTTTGCCATCCCATCCTGCCAGATTGATAGTGCTGTGTGCTTTTACAGTGTTTGTCCTTGCATTGCTTAGAATTCATCTTCCTCTGTCTATTTGCATACAGACAAATATTGCCAATGGCACTAATGTATTTGTTCTTCTTATATTGCATACAGAAATATTGTTGCTAGGCAGGCAGCAAAAAACAATCCAGAAGTCACTTGATATCCTCCATCAAACATTTAGGAGTCATCAAACTTAATTTCCCCTTTGTGCAATAAAACTCCAAGAGGAAGCGCTAATAGATTGTATTATGTAACGGTTCTATAAAAATAGCAGGCCGGCACTGGAGCACTTCCTTCCTGAGGCCCAATAACCTATGCTGAAAGGATACACACTGGTTTCCTTGACAACCATGAGAGATGACACTAGGGGGAAAAACAGTAACAAAAGGACCATTTTTTGCTCAGTAAAATAAAGGTCTGGCTTCAAGCTTGTGATACAGTGAATACAGAGTGCTTGAGAGAGAGGGAACCAGTTAGTAATTCTGCTCAGGTTCTAGTGACCTTGCAAAGCTGTTAATGCTTCTCATTTATTTTTGTTCTCTACCTCTTGGGGAAAAAAAAAAAAGCCCACCACAACGAAGCCAAAAAAAAAAAAAAAAAAAAAAAAAAAACCACACACACTCACACAACCAGTTTTGTGTGTTAAATAATTTTTAAATATATAAAGCTGATGCATGTCTAGATGAGAGGTTCATCGTCTCTCTCAGTATTTCCACAACACGCTCTCCCCCTTTTCTTGCCTGGACTGAAGGATTGTTCACATTTAGTTTCAAAAGACTCCTTTCTGTTCCCAAGCCTGTCATGCTCAGTACTTGATTGTCCGTTAGGCAGCAGATTTCAAGACTTGGCCTTTCTAAACAACAACAAAACCAAAAGGAGTCCCTTGAAGACACAGTTGTACACCCAAGCACAACCCTGTGGGCTAAAATACTTTGAAAAACAAGTCTTCTCCCTCTCCTTATTCAAGTCTCCCTTGACTACCATACTGCCGACAAGAAGCATGTGAGAGGAGAGGTGACAAGGGGGTTTGTTTCAACTGACTCACCAAGATTGGCACACACCTTTTAGCATAACTATGTGAGTTTATTCTTGTCACACTCTTTCTCTTCTGCCCTCCACCTTGCTATCTGTTTTTGGCTGTTGCTTGTTGCATCAGTTCAGATTTAGATTGTGGGCTCTTAGGAACTGCCTCTTCACTTTGTGAGGCACATTTTTGGGCAATAATCAAAACCCCCACCACTACAAAGCAGCTGCACTGTGCAAGCTGGTATACTTTTTGGAGAAGATTGTTTCTCAAGTTTAGAGAAACCACCCCACACCTCTCTTCCCTTACCCCATTGGCATCCCTCATAAAGGCTCATTTCTGTCCTCTTGGAAGATAGTAGAGACAGGGAAAGGGGGGAGGAGAACAAACACACACAGGAGACAGTGTTACGTGCCTGCTTTACTGAGTAGCCTTGTGATCTTACTGTGGTTGTTCTAGTTCTTACTCTCCCTGATATGTGTGGTGTTATATCTGGTTTCCAGATGATTAAATCAAGGCACAAAGAACTTCGGGGATTTGTCCAAGATGATCCAATGAATCAGTGGCAGCAGAAAGTCACACATAACCCAAGACTAGCCACTAGACCATGTTTTCTTCCTAAAGTAAGATGTTTTATCAATCTAAAAGCTCTAACTTAGTGTTTCCCAAAGCGAAGAACATGCATCAGACAGACCTTCCAATAGCTCTTCAGTGTCTCGGCTCTCATTTAAAAAATAAAAAAAGTCTCCGGAGAGAAGATTGCAAGACGCTGAGTTTATTACATTCATTTCTGCCTGTATTTGTAGACATCCTGACACATTTATAAGTTACCTCCATTCATTTCTGTGGATGCTAACTCCAACACTGAATCTTTAAATGTTAACCTTGCTTGTTGACATCCATGGAAAATGGAGTAGTAGTATCGTATTATGAAGATCTATGCAGTCTAATTTTGAGTAGGTCTTTTCACATCACGTAATAAGGAAGAAGGAGGACACAATTTGTTTTGTTTTCCTGAAAGTAGACTCAGATTCTAAACGTTACATTAACTGGACAGACCAATTCTTACTATTCTTTGGTTGGCTGAATATAACTGCTTATGGAGTCCAGCAGTATTTCTTTTAAAAATATGTGATTAAAAAATTTGTAATTGTAGAAATGTTCTTTTATTAAAATAAAACCTAAATCCTTATAGAGCTCAGAGTTTATTTTGGAGTAGACACTCGCTATCAAACACTTTCCAATAAAATGGGAGAAGAGGAAAAAGGGGGGGGGGAGAGAGAGAATTCAAGAACTTTCTGTTCTTGTGAAAGAAAAACCTCAGCAGCATCTAAACCTTTGCTTTGGCCACTACTTTTAGCATATTGCAATAGACTATTTTTGAATAATTTGCAACTAGGCATGTCATAAATACAGTATGTCTCCTCATACAAAATAAAAAATGAAATCCATTTCAAATGACTTCACATGAGAATATGGAGAGGTATGTTGTTTCAGGGGGACATTACAGATTGAATTTGTTCTGTAATTTTTGCTTACTTTAGTTTAGATTTTGCCAGATTACTTTTTACTTACACTGACAACATGAAAAAGTTGTCTTAGTTATACCACTGGATATAGATGCTAGAGGTTTCTATCTGGGTCCTGGAGTTGACTTTCTGAGAACATGGTCTGTGTGCCCCTGCTAATGAAAGCCAGGTAAGGGGAACCACCAAGTGTGATGGAGTTGCTCAGGAAGCAGCTAAGAGATACATGAGGCAGAGGCTTGTCTGCTTAGAATCCAGATGTATAAAGACTTCATCAATAGGACACACATGGAAAGAACTGGGACGGCGGATGCCGCGGAGGACTATGGCAGTAACAAAGGAGGAAAGAGAATCAGCTGCTTTATGGGGAGGAGAGTGGTGGCTAGTCACTCCAGGAAACAGACCAGAACTCCACCTTGCACCCAAGCTCCCATCCATCAAGCTCAAGAACCAGTACGCTGTAGTGGCTACAGGTGGTGAGGAGCAAACCCCAATGGCTGAGCAGGAGAAATCACTTGCCACCAAGACTGGGAGACTTACAGACACCACACCACAGAAGAGGAGGCATAGTATAGCAGTGATTTGGGGACTCCCTTTAGAAGGGAGATGGAGGCATCCATTTGACAACTTAACCTTTTGTCTCACTCCTTGGAAGTATGCTGGGCGCCACATTTCAAGAAAGATGTGGAGAAATTGGAAAGGGTACAGAGAAGAGCGACAAGAATGATTAAAGGTTTAGAGAACATGACCTATGAAGCCAGGCTTCATGAACTGGGTTTGTTTAGTTTGGAAAAAAGAAGATTAAGGGGGGACATGATAGCGGTTTTCAAATATCTAAAAGGGTGTCACAAGGAGGAAGGAGAAAATTTGTTCCTCTTGGTTTCTGAGGACAGGACAAGGAGTAATGGGCTTAAAGTGCAGCAGGGGAGGTTTAGATTGGACATTAGGAAAAAATTCCTAACTGTCAGGGTGGTCAAATATTGGAATAAATTGCCAAGGGAGGTGGTGGAATCTCCCTCTCTGGAGATATTTAAGAACAGGTTAGATAGACATCTGTCAGGGATGGTGTAGACGGAGCTTGATCCTGCCTTGAGGGCGGGGGGGCTGGACTCGATGACCTCTCGAGGTCCCTTCCAGTCCTATTATTCTATGATTCTATGATTCTATGATTCTATGCTGCCTGCTTGGAGCCTGCAGGTGAGACATTACGGAAAGGTTGCCAAGTCTCATCCATCCCTCTAACCACTAGCCCTTGGTACTCATCTACATGGACAATAATGATATTGCTTGTTATGACTCTAAGCAGGTTAGCAACAACCTCAGAAGTCTGGGTGTGAGTGTGAAGGACTTAGGGGCACGGATGATGCCCATTCTCCCAGTAGAAAACAAGAGCCCTTTCAGGGAGATGCATGCATCCTGGAAATGAATGTAGTCCTGCATAAATAGTGCTGATAGAAGGGCTGCTGCTTCTGCAAACATAGGATACTGTTCCAAGAAGGAGGTCTGCTGGAGAGAGATGGGTCCATCTGACCAAGAAGAGAAAAATCATCTTCACTCACCAACGCAGTGAGGGGGGCTTTAAATTGTGTTCAGAGGGGAAAGGTGACAAAAGTAACCTTAAAGGACTTAAAGATGGTGTGTGGGTGAGGGATTGATCATAGGAACAAGAGGGGAAACGGCAAGGGAAATCTTCTCGAAATCTTAGACATCAGCAAATAGAAGGACTATAAGGCATCAACAGGAAAAACTGGAGACATCCCATAAGCTAAATTATTACTTAACCAGCATCACAGAGACTTGGTGGGATAAAATGTCATGACTGGTACAGGCAGTCCCCGGGTTACGTACAAGATAGGGACTGTAGGTTTGTTCTTAAGTTGAATCTGTATGTAAGTCGGAACTGGCGTCCAGATTCAGCCGCTGCTGAAACTGATCAGTTTCAACAGCGGCTGAATCTGGACGCCAGTTCTGACTTACATACAGATTCAACTTAAGAACCCCAGGCATCCCCAAGTCAGCTGCTGCTGAAACTGATCAGCGGCTGATTCCAGGAAGCCCGGGGCAGGGGCTTCCTGTAGTCAGCCACTGGTCCGTTTCAGCAGCGGCTGACTTGGGGACGCCTGGGGCAGAGCGGCTGGGGTGCTGCTGGGTTGGTCCAGTAGTGCCGCCGCTCCTCGGCGCTACTGGACCAACCCAGCAGCACCCCAGCTGCTCTGCCCCAGGCGTCCTGATTCAGCCACTGCTGAAACTGACCAGCAGTGGCTGAATCAGGACACCTGGGGCAGAGCAGCTGGGGTGCTGCCGGGTTGGTCCAGTAGCGACCAGAGCGACACTATGGGACCAACCGGCAGCGCCCCAGCTGCTGTACCACAGGCGTCCGGAGCAAAGCCGCGGAGCACGGGGGCAGCGGGACAGCCCAGACGCGCCGTGGCTGTCCTGCTGCCCTCGGGCTCCCTAGCTTTGCTCTGCTTTGCTCCCTGTCCCCCTGGTCTGCAGACCAGGGGGACGGGGAGCAAAGCAGAGCAAAACCGCGGAGCACGCGGGCAGCGGACAGCCCAGACGCATGTGGGCTGTCCGCTGCCCGCGTGTTCCGCCGCTTTGCTTCCTCTCCCTGGTCTGCTGGAGACCAGGGAGAGGGAGGGCCCCGTTCGTAACTGTGGATCCGACGTAAGTCGGATCCGCATAACTCGGGGACTGCCTGTATATTGGTATAGAGGGATATAATCTGTTAAACCAAGGACAGTTAGGGGGAAAATGAGAATGGTTGCTTTAACCGGGAGGTCCAGAAGGAGACAAGCAACTGAAGGAAGCGAGAAGCAGATCAGTTGAAAGTCTGAGTGAAATAGAAGGGGGAAAACAACTGTGATATCATGGTAGGGGTCTATCTAAAACAAAAGGTCTTGTAAGTAATGAACAGGGCAGGCTTTAGGCCGATTCACCCAATTCCCCCGAATCGGGCCCCGTGCCTAAGAGGGCGCTGTGCCCTAAAGCCAGAAGTGTGCTGGCATGCTGGGTGCGTTGCAGGAGGGGGCCTCAGCCCCGGAGTAGGAGCGCTGTGGCTTCCCTGCGCTGCAGGAGGGGTGAGTCGAGCTCAGGTTTCCCTGAGCCGTGGGAGGGGGAGTCAGCCCCGGGGTTTGGCGGGAAGGCGGGACTCTGCCTTGCAGCTGGGGATTTAAAGAGGCTGTGACGCTTTTTTTGTGTGCTTTTTTGTTGTTGTTGTTCAACAAAAAATCCTGGCTGCCGGGGCCCCGTCCAAACTGTTCGAATTGGGCCCCGCACTTCCTAAAGCCGGCCCTGGTAATGAAAGACTTGATCTACCCAGATATCTGTTGAGAGAGTAACATGGGGGGGAATGTTCAATGAGTTGCTGTGATGAATTAGGAATGACTTTAGAAAGTGGCGGAAGTGGCCATGGGGACAGTTCTTTTGGACTTGATTCTGACTGACAAAGACAAATTAGTAGCAAATCTCAAGGTATAAGCAATTTGGGAGAACATGATCATGACATGATGAATTCATTATTCTAAGTAAGGGAAGATATGAGAGAAGTAGAATAAGGACAATACAATTCCTAAAACCAGACTAATATTGTCTCTGAGAAACAGCTAGCTCTTCTGAAATTCTTTTTCCTGTATATTTTCTTCCCAGGGAACCACCTGTTTTCTGAATTTGTTAAAGAAACAGCAGCAAATACAAAGGAATGACCAGAGAAATAAGAAGACAATGTGTCTCCCTTATGAGCTCTTTAATTACTTGAAAATCAAAAAGGATTCCTACAAAAATATGGAAACATGGTTGAATTGCTACAGATGAATAGAAAAAATACCACTAGGCAGGCAGGGACAAAAATCAGAAAGGCTAAGGCTCAAAATGAGTTATACCTAGCAAGGGACATAATAAATACATTAAGAGAAAAAGAAAGATAAAGGAACATGTAGTTCACTGCTTCACAGAAGAGTAAACAACAAATTACATCAGGAAGGGTGAGGTGTTCAATATCTATATTACTTCACTAAAAAGTTTAATGGTAACTAGATACCTACACACAATTAATATTAAGAACAAGGAGGAAGGAATTCAAGTCAGAAAAGAAAAAGAACAGATCTAGATATTTTTAACGAGTTAGGTATATTCAG
Source organism: Pelodiscus sinensis (assembly GCF_052426305.1). Taxonomy (NCBI): domain Eukaryota; kingdom Metazoa; phylum Chordata; order Testudines; family Trionychidae; genus Pelodiscus; species Pelodiscus sinensis. Next base: position 98,247,958 of record NC_143055.1, read on the forward strand.
ATAGGCAAGGTCTGATGGAATTCATCCTAGCGCTTTTAAAGAACTAATTGAAGTAATCACAAAATCATTAGCAATTATCTTGGAAAACTCCTGGAGGATGGGAGAAATTCCAGAGGACTATAGAAAGGCAAACATAACACATATCTTTAAAAAAAGGGAACAAACAGCACTTGGAATTATAAACCAGTTAGCCAAACTTTGATATCTAGAAAGATACTGAAGTAAATAATTAAGCAATCAATTTATCATCACCTAGAGAAGAATATGGCTATAAATAGCCAATATGGATTCATCATGAACAAATCATGCTACATCAATATAATTTCCTTCTTTCTTAGATTACTGGCCTATTGGACAGGAGGAAGCAGACATGATTCATCTTGATTTTAGTCAGGCTTTCGAGACAGTCCTATAAGGCATTTTCATAAGCAAACTAAGAAAACATAATTTACATGAAGTTACTGTGAAGTGGGCGTACAACTATTTGAAAAGATTTACTCAAAGAATACGTATCCATGATTCATAGTCAATCTGGGGTCTACCATGGATCCAGTATTATTCTATATTTTCATTAATGATGAGGACAATGTGGTGGAAAATATTCTTATCAAATTTGCTGAGGACACAACGTGGGATGGGTTGCAAGCAATTTGGAGGACAAGATTAGAATTGAAAATAACCTTGACCAATTGGAGAACAAATTTAAAAATTAACAAGATGAAATTCAAGAAGTATTACACTTAGAAAAGAAAATAAGATCAAATGAGCACCTACCAAATGGCGAATACATGGCCAGGTGATAATACTGCTGAAGATAATCTGGGTGTTTTAGTGGATCACAAATTGAATGTCAGCCAACAGTGTGATGCAGTTGCTAAAAAAAGGTAATATCTTTCTGAGGTATATTAATGGGATTGTCCTTCTTAAAACACAGCACTGGGAAGGTCTGAGCTAGAGTTGTGTGTCCAACTCTGGGCACGGCACTTGAGGAAAGACATAGAAAAGCAGGGGAGAGTCCAGAGGTGAGCTATAAATAGGTTTAGAAACTCTGACCTGTAAGGAAAGGCTAAAAAACTGGGCATGTTTGGTTTTGAAAATAAAAGACTGAGGAGGAAAACTGATAACAGTCTTGAAATATGATATTATAAAGAGGACAGTGATTGTTTTTCATGTCCATTGAAGGCAGGATAAGAAGTAATGGACCTTAATCTGCAGCAAGGATTTAGGTTATACACAAGGGAAAACTTTCTAACTGTAAGGATAGTGGAACTTTGGGATAGGCTTTGAAAGAAGGTTGTGAAATCCACGTCAGTAGAGATTTTAAAAACAGGTCAAACTCCGCTGAGGGATTGTCTAAGTATACTTAGCCCTGACTCATCAAAGGAACTATACTAGATGATGTCTAGAGGTCCCTTCTGGCCTTACATTTCCATGGCACATTTTGTAAGAAACATGTCCCAGCTGAAATTTCATTACCAGCAATTATATTCTGCCTACTTAAATTTCGCTTGCCACTTGAAACTGTTAAAGCATTCTTTTTCACTTACTTTTGGAACTGTAAATTTGTTTGCTGTGACTGTACTTCAGCAGTGTATTAAGTCAACCCTATCTGTACCTACTTCACAAGAGCGTTGTAAAGCCAGATTCTACTATACCTATTCATGTTGGTGATCTTTGCCCATATGCAACGTGAAAAAGCCTACATAGCACATAAGCCCTTTGATGTATTATGTGAGATTTGAGATGTGAATTGGTCTTTATGCTGGTCCTCAGCATAAAGATAAATTTCACCAAGACCAATTTATTTCATGAATTTCTGATACTAACCTAGAAACACATAGAACCCCACCCTGCATTTCAGAACTTATTCCCATCTGGTCAGAGCAATGCAGAGGATACTGGACAATTCTTATGCCTGGCCCAGTGTACTTCTACTAAAGATGATGGAATTACACCAATGTAAAATTAGTGTGAGGCAGGATCAAAATAAGGCCCATACATTTTAAGGATTTACATGTAGTATGCATTGAGCTGTGCTTTAATGATCCTGCTGCTTACTTAACATAACTCCATAATGTCAACATAATCCCAAAGAAGGTTGTGTATTCTACTCCCACGCTTTAAAGATTCTACCCTGGAGAACTAACTGCAGTAACTTAGTTGAGTACTGTTTGTTAGCTCAGTTTTAAAAAATATTGCCAGTCAAGCAGTCAGATGTGCTGACTCTGCAGCAAACTTCATTAACTGAGCTTCAAAACTTTGCCAGAAACATAATGCACTCTATCAATCATAGGACAGCCCTATTTTCTAAACTACAAGTTATACCTGAGTTTTTGTAAATTTTGCTGGTCAAATGCACTTTTTTAGGGTGAGGACTGTGTACCAGATAAACTCGAAAGGATTTACAGAGACAATGTATACTAACAAAAGTGCTGTATGTTTTTTGACTTTCCGGTCACAGTAGACAACTGAAGTAATCCAGGTGTAAATTATTCCAAAATCTTTAATCTCATGGTTTGAAGACCTTTTACGACTTGCTCCATACCCCTTAATCCAGGTTTAAAATGTTAATGATGTAAGTGCCATTACAGAGAGCAGAGGGAGGATCTAATTTTCAAAAACACCACAGCAACATTCTTAATAATTATCCATATAAAATCAACTCTGCATATATAAGGAGGAGACAAACATGAATAAATGCAGTAATGTCAAAGCAAAATATATTATAATTAGATGACATATATACTTGAAAAAAAATCACGCCCTCCTAAAGATGTAAGTTATATTTATGTGTGATTCCTAACACTGGCCTCCAAACATCTGAAACAGAATAACACCAATTAGTAAGTACACAATTAAAATGTAGCTACAACACTTTGGGCCAGATTCTCTTCTCAGTTACACCAGTGTAACTTTGTAGTAGCTCTGTTGGTTTTAGACATGTGCACTCAATGGATGTGCACAATGAGTATAACATACCAATCTAGAATTCTGGAGGAACCAAATTCAGCCCTGGCATAGAAAGTTACAGTTTCCATTAGAATCAAAAGCCTTTATGTCTCGTTACCTGCCAAATATGGTCCTGAAAGTAATGATTTAAGAACAGTAGTGTGGGAGGGGACCATTCAGTCCAACAGCCTCTTGTTTGTTCCTTTTCTTGAGACCCATCATTTTTCCACCTCGTTATCTAAGCTAGTCATTTTACCCCCCTGGGAAAGCCATATCCGTACATGTTACAGATCGTTTATGACTTACTCGCCCCCCTGTGCAACTGACACCATTACTGACATCATTATTGATACGGACCTAAAAACCTTTCCATTGCTCCCCCTTCTTCTAGCTGATTTGCTCTTCAGGTTTGCAATATTACCAATGCAGCAAGCTAGGAGGCAATTGACATAGAAAATATTGACACCATTCATTTTGAAAAAGATGCTGGTGCACTAGGAACAGCATCCAGACCATGAAAAGCTGTTTGACAAATAAGAAGCTGGGAGCCATTAATTTATTGATAGATATTTAGGCTGGCAATATTATATAAAATTATGAGGAAACAGTAAACCAAATCAAAGTTTTTGCTTGCCAAGCCTGAGAAAGACTATTCAGAATAACTCCAATACACTGGCTCCCAAAAAAAGGGGGGGTGCAAAAAAGGGGACATGTTGATGGAATGAAAAGTATGATAACCACTAGACATGCTTAAAACTATAGTAAAGAATAAAATTGTAAGACAATTTGTTGGGGGAAGTCAACATGGTTTCTGTAAAGGGAAATCATGCCTTACTAGTCTGCTAGAGTTCTTTGAGGGGGTCAACAAACATGTGGACATGGGGGATCCAGTGGATATAGTATACTTAGATTTCCAGAAAGCCTTTCACAAGGTCCCTCGCCAAAGGCTCTTACGTAAAGTAAGTTGTCATGGGATACGAGGGAAGGTCCTCCTATGGATTGATAACTTGTTAAAAGACAGGACATAAAGGGTAAGAATAAATAGTAAGTTTTCCAAGTGGAGAAAGGTAACTAGTGGGGTCCCCCAAGGGTCTGTCCTGGGACCCATCCTATTCAACTTATTTATAAATGATCTAGAGAAGAAGGTTAAACAGTGAGGTGGCAAAATTGGCAGATGATACTAACTCAAGATAGTTAAGACCAACGCAGACTGTGAGGAGCTTCAAAAAGATCTCACCAAACTAAGTGATTGGGCAACAAAATGGCAAATTAAATGTAATGTTGATAAATGTTTAGTAATGCACATTGGAAAAATAATCCCAACTATATTACACAATATAATGGGGACTAATTTGGCTACAACTACTCAAGAGAGATCTTGGAGTCATTGTGGATTGTTCTCTGAAAATATCCTCTCAGTGTGCAGCGGCAGTCAAAAAAGCAAATAGATGTCAGCCGACGGTCAGGGCAGTGTGTGTGTGTATGTTTCCGAGAAAAGGTTTAACGTCCGTGTCTTTACTGCTAGGACCGGGGTCCCATCGCAGAGGGTGGCCAGCAGGCCAACAGACGCCCCGTTATATAGGAAGAGCTTATTACATCTTAGATTTCAGCTGCTAGAATTTCATAATTCCTTCGCAGCGGGCAGCCTTGAGGAAAGACTGAAAGATGCCCCAGTGGGTCCTGTCACCTGGGAGTGACACAGATCCAAACGCCCAAGCTCTTCCTATAACTGTCCCTTTAGACCGGCTGAAGTTCTTTTAAATTGTGCTTGGTTCTGTTACAGCAACTGAAGGAGTCAGGTTAAAGCTTAAACAGTTACAGGTTTATTGAGGAAGCTTATAAATCATATGGTTACAATGGCTATTGCTCTATTTCTTAACTATTAGCAAAATATAGGTCTTAAAAATGGTTACAAAGAAGATAAAGATAGAAAAATAGAAATAATGGTACCAAGTAACAGCTTACTCTTTCTATGTGTACACTTAAGACAGAGGACCACATCCAGGTACCATTTTTACCCCCTTCTGTGCCTCTCGACTCCAGCATGTCAGGCCAGGGCCGGTCCCTCAATTCCTAGGAAAGACGAAAATACGAGGTGGGCGTCCCCATAGAACCTCGGGAGGTCAAACACCTAACCCGACCAGCAGGTAGAGGGTAGAATGACACTCAAAGTGAGTGTGTGCTGGGCCCATCTTTTATAATCACGTATTTCTCTTTCTTATCTTAATTGCCAATTGATGCTGGTCTGTCTGCTGTGAGACCAGTTCTTACAAGGGAGTTGTGAACTTAATTTACACTTGTAAGAGAGATTTGCGATGATTAAATTTTGAAGTACAGGACATTGTTTTCTCAGTGGGAAATTCCTCTTCCTGGGACTGTGTGTGTTCGAATCAACATAGATGCCAGCCGCAGCCTCGAGGCCAGCTTATTGACTTAGCTGCTCTCTATCCACATATCTGTGTTTCAGCTTCTCAGGATCAGATGAGCCAGCATAGACTATGCTGATATTATTGCTCCTTTTCTGTCCTGTATGCTTCAGAGAGGCAAATAAGATGGATGATATGGAGGCAGGCTGTCTGGCCACAATAGAATGTTAGGAATTATTTAAAAAAAGATAGAAAATAAAACAGAATATATCTCATTGCCTCTATATAAAAAGCATGGTTTGTCAACATCTTGAATACTTCTTGCAGATGTGGTCGCCTCATCTCAAAAAAGATATATTGGCATTGGAGAAGGTTGAAAAAAGGGCAAAAAAAATGATTAAGGGTTTGGAATGGGTCCCCCATATGAAGAGAGATTAAAAAGACTTGGACTTTTCAGCTTAGAAAAGAGGAGACTAAGGGTGGATATGATAGAGGTCTATAAATCAATACTGGTATAGGAAAAATGAATAAGGAAAAGTTATTTATTTATTCCCACAATATAAGAACTAGGGGTCACCAAATCAAATTAATAGGCAGCAGGTTTAAAACAAATACAAGGAAGTTTTTCTTCACTCACCACCCACACAGTCAATCTTTGGAACTCCTTGCCAGAAGATGTGGTAAAGGTTAGAACTTCAAAGAGTTTAAAAAAAGAGCTAGATAGATTCATGGAGGTAAGGTCCATCGATGGCTATTAGCCAGGATAGGTAGGAATGGCATCCCTAGCCTCTGTTTCTCTGGAGGTGGATGACAGAGGAGGGATCGCATGAGGATTACCTGTTGTGATCCCTACCTCTGGGGCATCTGGTGCTGGCCACTGTCAGAAGACAGGATACTGGGCTAGATGGGCACTTAGCATGAACCAGTTTAACCGTTCTTATGTTCTTGTGTTAAATGGACTGGTTAAAAAATCCAAGATCTGAATGCTCCAACTTAGAGGGACAGAGGGCTTTGGAATCAAGCCAGATATAAATCCAAAATTTGTAGTTGGTCCCTGTGATGGATTAAATCCAAACTTTCTCCACTATCATAGAGAAAGGTGGTTTGGAAATTCACCTCTGAATTTTGTGGCTCGGGTTCATTTCTTCTTGAAGTTAATACTGTAACAGTGAAACTGTAAGAAAAAGTCCCTATAAAAAGACAGTGGAATAGAGCACCAGCAGAGATATACACCAGAGAGGTCCTACTTCAGTGTTCAATTAGTGTTTAAGTGATGCAGAGCATTTGTGCAGTTCTATGTATATGGATGTATTTCACCATCTGTGCACAAGATTGGTGTGATCTTAGGTTCTTTTCTGGTCTACAGACTTCTTATGTGACATTGAATAAGTTACTTAGGCTAGATCCACAAAAGAGATTTGGGCATTTAGAATTAACCTCAAATAGCAATAGACTTGAGCCACAAAAATTAGAGGTGGATTTCTGATACCCCAGAGCCAGTGTCTCAACCACAGAAGTGCTGATCACCTTTCCAGCAGACTTGTACCTTAACCATTATGCACCACTCAACTTCTTCAGTAAATGGGAAGGGTCATCCAGGCCCTAGACCAGCTAACTAAACAACCTGCCAGGATGATGCAAAACAAAATAATCTGTTCTTATAATAAAACTATCATAGTTGCATGTTCTACTCAGAGTATCCAGTATCTTCACACTGTGTCTGGGCAATACAGGCCTGGCTACTTTCTGATAGTGGATAGGAAAGTACAGGATAGGAGCATGGTCATTATCCAATCCTGGCTTTGCACCAGCTTGTGGAGTTGAAGGGGAACACAGCCTGAATGATGCAAAACAAATTTTTTTAGTATCTCTCTCTCTCTCTCTCTCTGATGTTCATTTACCAGAGCCAGTGGGCAAGCCAGGAGGTCACCCGGGGCCGCCATTTTCAAGGGGCCACCAACTAAGCTGGTCTTAGTGGCGGGCCATGACCGCATTTCGACTTGACTTTCTGAATCCTCCCCCCAGCTCTCCCCGGTTACTTCCCGCTCTTTTTTTTTTTTTTTTTTTTTTGCTGTCGACAAATTTTTCCCGGTGGTTTGGTTTGGTTTTTCGTTGACAAATTTTTGTCCAGTATTTTTTTTAAACCATCTGGCAACCCTACAAGTGAACTGGCCCTGCCAGAGACCCCTCCCCCATAAATTCCATCTGAGTTAGCCAGAATACTTCAGGAACCCCACCTAAAAGGAATCCCCTTATCCACTCACCAGTCTGACTCTCCTTCTAGGAAGCAAATTCTAATCTGCTTCATGTAAACAAGCTGGATAGAGACCCATTGCTTCAAAGTTTACATGCTCTGAAAATGGGAACCCATATGCCTTTGAGCAGATCTGACTTAAACAAGTTTGCTTCTGTCACTGTAATTTATCACCTATATAGCACACCAACATAAGCCAGGTATTTTTACTGCAAACCAAAGAGGTCATACAGGAGACAAAAGATTTGAGGGCGGGAAAGAATGCAACTTCTCAACATCTTTTTTTTTTCCTTGTGAATAAGGAAAATACCACTAGATTTTCTCGTGTCCATAGATGTGCTAGATGCTTTATAGAAAGGATGACAGGTCTCTGCACTGATGAGCTTGTACAGCTTTTAATAAAGTCCTCTCTACCTAATGTACTCAGAGAATGATGGTATTTTTCTAGAAGGCCCGTCAGCCTGAAGGATTCTCAAGATTATTTTCTGTTAAATATTTATATGGCAATGGTGCCCTTGAAGCACCAATGTAAAGGAGGGCCCTGTAACTGGGTTGCACTCACCTCTCCTGAGTGCTTCCTAGCTGACTGTATTGTGCCTGTACTCTCCTCTTCGATGACTCATCCCTCCCTCCAAGTCACACACAATCTGTATGCAAAATAAACAATCCCCTGCTGCGATAAAAGAGCTTCCTTCCTGGAGGCAACATCTTTGCCTCTCAGGGCACTTCAGGTTGCAGCCCTTTGACTAGGTCACTGGAGTCCTCTCTCTCCCTGGAATGTCTCAAGATCCAGGCCACTTACCCCAGTGGCAAATGGGAGATTGGGGACGATGCAGTCCCACCCTTTACACCATGCCCCAGCCCAGAGACCCTGTAGATACCAGCTGTCTGGTATGTCCATTCTACCGCTCCTCTAATTCTCTGGACCAATTCCCCATGGTCCTGTGCCATCTTTGCCCTTACCTCAGGGCTCTATCGTGTTTGCTGTGAGCCACTCTTGCCTGCTTGGAGGATCTCTCTACTGCCCTTGGTCTGGGGCAGGATGTGGCAGGACCCCCCAGGCCTCCAGCAGAGGTTCTCAGGCCTAGTCCACCCTGTCACAGTTTCCACTGTGTTAGACCTTTACAAAAACACATACGAAGATGTATTCCCTACTCTAAAAAGAGTTTTACAATCTAAGATGTATACATTTCATGAATTTGTACCCAGATCACCTACAACTTGGGTAGCTGCTCTAACCACAGGGATAGGGACCCAAAAGGTAGGGATATCTTCTCCTCCTGTGGTGGTTTTGACCGAGGACTGATCCAGTAGGCTCCAAGCATATCTGTCCCCACAAGGGGAGGAGATAATATTTAGTATGAGCCCACAAGTCTGGTGCTACTGTGCTTTTTATACTGTATGCTTTGTACAGCAGAGCCAGTCCCAGCCCATATGATCTTACAACCTATATTTACCAACCTTCTTCACAAAGCTGTTATGAAACTTAACTCATATGTACTTGAAAAGTGCTTTGAATTTCTTGGATGAAAGATGATAGCTGTGTAAAGTATCATTACAATTATTAGTATATTGCAAAGGCACCCTTTAACTAAGGAGCAGGAACAGCTGCATAACACATTTATTTGAACGGGTGTCTCCAACTTTCCATAGATATTTGTCAGCCCAGAAAGAAATGGGGTTTGTTTTTCTCCTGAATGCGAGCAAGCAAAAAACCTTCTGTAAGAAAACATCCATGCCTAGCTTGAGTGTAATGATTCAGGTTTTTTTTTTACTGGAAAACACCAATTTCACTGTACATACACAAACTGATGAGAAAATATTTCCACTGATAATAACTGAATTTTACAGATAGATAAAGAATGAAAAATACTGTTTGGGAGCAGAGTTTGATTTAAGGATATTTATTTTGAATATTATGACACATGATGTCCACAATTTGTGTTTTAACCGTTATAAAACTTTTAGAATCTCAGCAGTTACTGTTATGAAATAATTATTGTCTGACTTTCCCATAGCTTTCCACAACAAATTTTAAGTTAAAAAACCCTGAAAAATGATTATTATCCACAATTTTTTTTTTTAAACAAAAAATCTTGTTTTGCAAAGCCTAGCTATAGCACTGCCTAAAGAGAATCATACATATGTTTTGACTAATGAAAATTCTTTCTGAGATGGAAAGAAAGATTTAGTTAGTTTGTCCCTTTCCTTGACTTCCACACAAACTAAACAGTACCTTGTTACAAAGGCTGACCACATCCTGGCTTTCCTCCAGACAGACTCTAGTATATGAAGTTTGTTTATCAGACAGCACTTTGTCTTAGCCAGGATGTGGTTTGCTTTTGTAACAAGGAATATGTAAATGAGTTTCCCCATGAATCCTTACAAGGAACTGCAGCAAATACCACTTGTTACTTCAGTAGACATAAATGAACTGTAACTACCTTGAAGCAGAATAAACAACATAAGAAAGGGAAACATTTGGATTTAGCCAGATTAACACTAACAGCTCTCTTGAGGAAAGACTGCCTGAAGAGTGAATTCATGCAATTATTATTTGTCATCAGCTGAACTCCTAATTTATGACATATGTCTCAATGAAAAAATACAATTCTATGCTTTTTCTTGTGAAAATCTCTGAGGCAAAGTCTCCTGACAAATTAATTGATTCTTTACAGTACAAACTTCACTGTTACACTCTAATATTTATTCTTCTATTTTATAAGTTACACTAAACACAACAGTTAAAAAATAACTTCTCAGAGGTAAGTTATTTCTTTTGTGGACACAAATGATACCCACAAAATCTGAAACAACATTTGTGCCTCTACAAGTAATGTTTGGGGCACAAAAGAGCAGGTAAACTGTTTGCTAGTGCAAATTGCACCTGCAACGTTTACCTTAAAGGGAGAGAGGGAGATAAGAAAAGAAGATTGGATTTCACATCTCAAGTTCTTATGCTAGTTCTTCCATTTAATTGTTGTGTAACCTTATCTATATAATTTAGCCTATCTAGGTACATGTTACAGCCAAAACTTCAACAAATTTTCAATAAAACTAAAATTCTATTGGGGGAAAGCAAAACCCCTTTTGGGTAAACAGAGAAGTTAGAGGAATTCAGGTTTGAACTGATGAGATTCTACAGTAAAGATACAAGTGATTTCCCAAGAGGGTTTTTAAATATAAAGTTCTTAACTTATCAGTATTTGTAAAGCACTCTTAAATCACCAGGGGAAGGCCACTATACAATTGCAAAAGAGCATCACTGTAATCATGTAGATTACATACCATTTTGTAATTCAAGATACGGTTTTTGATTATAGTTATATGGTGCTTGCAATTGTTGTCAACTGATTATACAGGCATCCAGGTTTTTAACTGTAAAGAAGAGTCAGGAAGTCTGTGAAAGCAGCTAGAAATAAAGGTGAGCCAGACTACCTGCCTCTACTAGGGGCCAATATGAATTATCTACCTAGCCGTTCATCTTTGTATTTAAATGATGCCAATCTCCATTGTATTCGGTGCTAGTATTGCTTCAGTTGCACTATTAAAGAACAGCTCTAAACTATCATTAGACCCTAGAGGAATATTAAGCTGTCATTAAATCCTAAACTCACTGGAATATTTGGAATGTGCTCACAGTGTTGTTGTGTCCAAGTCTCCAATGCAGAGTTAATATCACATTCCGATCTCAGGCAGATTTCAGGTTGTTTTCACCAATTTAAGCACATGACCAAGTCCTTGTTCTCAGCTTCCCCATTCAGGCCAGTGGCAACAGAAAATGCAAATGAGAAGGTCATACCATTGCTCTGGCACCACTATAGTCTGCAACCTCCCAAAGAGCACCCTGATAACTAGTCATTGAAAAGGATTGATATTGCTTTCTCCCACACTGTCATTGGCTCATCAGCTGTATCTTTATCAGTGAATGTGAAGTTGTGATGCAGGCATCAAACAATCTTGTTTACCATGCTGCAATCTCATACTTTTGCACCGCTCCGGCAAAAATTGCTGTTCTCAGCAAGAGTTCTATTCAGAGTACTCTGGTTAGTGAATCCAGTATCAGCTAAACTCTTATTTCATGCATAAATTTACCCCTCTGCCCTTATAGCCTCTTTCCTACGGATCACTCATCTTTCACAACCATAAAATATATTCTCACTGCTGGCAAACTAGCAAATATCTACAGTAACATCTGCATCCCAAACATGGGTAATGTACGTCAGTGCTCATATTGCTGCATAACATCAAATCCATGTTCTGATTTAGGAGGTTGATTTAGAAAAGAAGTCTACAGTGGAGTTAAAAAAAAAAAGAATCTTCACACTTTCAGCATTTGATTCAGGCACCCCTGTAACAGGAAGATACTTAAGTCCTTTTGTGATCTACCCGCACACACTCCATCATTAGGGATGTTAAATTTAGTTTAATCAACTAGTCAATGGATTTTCAATTGACTAGTCGATTAGCCAATAAGCAGGAGACCTGCAGCAGGGTCAGCTCCCAGTCCAGAAGTTAACCCTGCTGCAGCTCTGCCTTTTAAATGTATTAAGAGCCTGTCAGCTATTAATACATTTAAAAGTCTAAAGCGCAGCAGGAGAGACCCAGTGCAAGCCAGGACAATTGATTCCCAGCTCGTGCCAAGTCCCCTCCGCTGTGCACCAGCCTTTTAAATGTTAGCTCATGCCTGGTCCCTGCTCCACTTCTGCCTCCCCTATCCCCTGCCAAGATGGTGCTGGCAGGACCCAGCTTTTAAGCAGACTCCCCCCAGAACTGGCTCCTGTTCTCCCCTTGCTACTTCTGATAAAGACAGCAAGGGGTAGGGGAAGCAACTAGTCGAGGGACTAATCGAATATCAAATATGCTTTTCCTTATCTCTCAGCTAGTACTGAGATTGTTGCCTCAGCAGGAAATGAGATTCAAACTATGCTTTCATGCACCTGACAGACCCCAAAACTACCGGTCATATAAATTCTGCCAATTCTCCAATTAAAGCTAAGTAGTATCATATGTGCTTAAATGGTCATTCTGTCTTGAGGTAATTATACCTGAGGGCAGGAATACATCTGGGTATCCTTCTGTTGGAATTAAACACAGATGGACAACACAGAAAGAGTCAAGAGACATTTGCCAATGATTAATCCCAAGAAGATCTTCTGGAGATCAAGGTACTGGGTGGATGCTGATGGCTTTGTGGAGAAGGCAGATAGAAGAGAAAGCCCTCAGAATACATAATGGTGACGAGAGGCTTAAACTTACACAAATCATTGCTGAGTTTTACAAGCTGAAGCGCTGGAGTTAAGGAGTCAATGTTCTGCTTCATAGCAGAGAGATTTTTCATAGCGTTATTTATAAAAGCAATAGGTTTGTTACGTTTCATGCAGTTTTTAGTAGTCACTTCATTCTGTTCAAGGTGCTGGGTACAGGACTCTTTCTGTGACAATCCTCAGCTCTGGTATATTCTATTTTCTTCCATCAGAGCTTCCTCCTGGGACTTTTCCACAGTTGGAAGGTTTGAGGTTGAAAATACGCGCGTGTGAGTGAGTATCCTTTAAGACCTCTTCTTATTAACAAAAATGTACAACATAATATGCCCTGAGATGTGAAGGGAGGAGACCAAAAGGCACTTCCACAAGAGGGCAGACCTCCTCGTGAGCCCCTAGGAGACTGATCAGACCCTAAGTACCACTTTGTAAGTCTCCTCTAGTCTCAATAGGCTATATGGGAGCTGGAAAGAGAGGCGCCATCTTGGACCCACTGGAAATGGAACAATGTGTAGTTCAAACCTCCCTTCCCAGCTTACAGTTACGGGGCAGGACAGTGAAAGGTAGAGGGAAAAGGAATAGAATTAAGTTCATTGACATGACCATATTTTCAAGAATCTTTAGGCAAAGGTGTCAAATTCATACAGATCCTGCTTCTGCACAAAACTAAGTGGCTGTGTCTACACTGCATCCCTTTTCCGGAAAAGGGATGCAGATTAGACACTTCGGAATTACAAATGCTGCGGAGGATTTAAATATCCCCTGCAGCATTTGCATTTATATGGCTGCCGCTTTTTTCCGGCTTGGGGATAAGCCGGAGAAAAGCGCCAGTCTAGACGCGATTCTCCGGAAAATAAGCCCTTTTCCGGAGGATTTCTTATTCCTACTTCCTGCCGGCCAGTTCCCCCATGCTCTTCCTCTCTGGCCAGCCTCGCTCCCCCCAACTCCCACTTCCAAGTAGGAATAAGAAATCCTCCAGAAAAGGGCTTATTTTCCAGAGAATCGCATCTAGACTGGCGCTTTTCTCCGGCTTATCTCCAAGCCGGAAAAAAGCGGCAGCCATGTAAATGCAAATGCAGTGGGTGATATTTAAATCCCCCACGGCATTTGCAATTCTGAAGTGTCTAATCTGCATCCTTTTTCTGGAAAAGGGGTGCAGTGTAGACACAGCCAGTAGGTTTGCTAGCTCCCAAGGAGTGCAGGTTGACTGTTTGGGTGCTAACCAAATATTTTGGCTCTTTCAACACTGTGAAAGCCAATTTTAGCTCATTTTGAGCTTGAGCTGACCACTGATGACTCTATGAAGACTAATGGTGGCCTAATGAACCTTCTATCTCCTAGCTTTTAAAAAGAAAGTGTAATTTAAACATTCTCAAAGAATGTTACCCTTAAGTCTGAACACTCTTAAGTCTTTATTAAAATGAAGTTAAGGTTGACCAAGAGCAGGATGTGTAACTAAAGTCTATACAATTGTGAAAAAGATTCAGCTTTATGTGAAGTTTAGCTGCCAGTCAAAAACTCCTCCTTTCTTTTTAGTGCTTCCTGATGTACTGATGAGTTGTTAAAAGGACTAGCAACAAGCTCAGAGTCTGCCCTTTCAAGAAGTCACTGAAATATAAAGATGTAATAAGACAATACAAAGATCTGAAAGGCTGCACACACCTCATCCTCAGGCCTTTTTAATCCCCAAAAGAAAGTGTTTTCAACAAGCTCAGACTCACATTCGCTTTTCTGTGGAAAGTGAAGCCTCTTGTTTGTCTCCTCCTATCTTCCCCATTCCCCACTGCTGTTTTGAATATATTTATATTTAAATACCAATAAGAGATAGTGCACCTACAGGCTGGGCGAGGTAACACACTATCAATAATTGTTATTACTATTGGATTAATTATTTTAATAGGAACTCAGCCAGCCAACTTCCTACAAAAACTCCTTTCCTCCTAGGGTTGCCAGATGTCCAGTTTTGAACCGGACAGTCTGGTTTTTGAGCTTTCCTTCCAGGAAAAAAATTGAGAAAATACCGTATTTTCCGGCGTATAGGGCGACTGGGTGTATAAGACGACCCCCTATCTTTTTAATTAAAAGTTAGGGTTTCATCTTATACCCCAGCGCCCCCCGCCTCCTTTGCTCCCGGTGTCCCTGGTCTGCTGGAGATGGTCCCGAGCAGACCAGAGGCACCGGGAGCAAAGCCGCCAGGAGCGCCTGGGCTGCCCCCCCCCCCCGCGCCGGAGCCCCTCCGCGGCTTTGAAAGCCTCGGGGGAAGCCGGCGGCGGGGCATCCCAGGCGCGCATGGGCTGCCCCCCCTCCGGAGCCCCTCCGCGGCTTTGAAAGCCTCGGGGGAAGCCGGCGGGGGGGCATCCCAGGCGCGCATGGGCTGCCCCCCTGCCGGAGCCCCTCCGCGCCGCCGCGGAGGGGCTCCGGAGGGGGGGCAGCCCATGCGCGCCTGGGATGCCCCGCCGCCGGCTTCCCCCGAGGCTTTCAAAGCCACGGAGGGGCTCCGGCGGGGGAGCAGCCCAGGCGCGCCTGGAATGCCCCCCCGCCGGCTTCCCCCGAGGCTTTGAAAGCCGCGGAGGGGCTCCGGCGGGGGAGCAGCCCAGGCGCGCCTGGGATGCCCCCCCGCCGGCTTCCCCCGAGGCTTTGAAAGCCGCGGAGGGGCTCCGGCGGGGGAGCAGCCCAGGCGCGCCTGGGATGCCCCCCCGCCGGCTTCCCCCGAGGCTTTCAAAGCCGCGGAGGTACTCCGGCGGCGGGGCATCCGGCGTACAAGACGACCCCCGATTTTTGGGGGATGTTTTTTAACTTCAGAGGTCGTCTTGTACGCCGGCATATACGGTACCAGACACATAAATGTCCGGTATTTTCTAATTAAATAAGCTTTATCATCATCATGAGTATCAGTACGTTGTGGCGTACTGCCTGGATGGTAGACGCACTCATGTTGCTGGTAGACATGCTCACGTTGTGTGAGCGTGTCTACCAGCCAGGCAGTACGCAACTACGCAGTGGTGGGGGAGGGGGGCAGGGACGGGATGGAATCCCTGGGTCCAGACTCGCCCATGCACTCCACCAGAACTGTGAGCGGGACGGGCAGCGCCCCGGGATCTGCATGCACCCAAGTCAGCCCCACTTCCCGCCGGCCAGTTCCCCCATGCTCTTCCTCTCTGGCCAGCCTCGCTCCCCCCAACTCCCTCAGCCATCCCCACTCCTCCTGCCAGCTCTGCTCCTCACCAGCCAGTTCCTCCTGATCTCCCCCGCCAGCCCCGCTCCCCCCCGACCTCCTCCCAGCCAGCCCTGCTCCCCGCCAGCCGGTTCCTCCCCCCAAATCAGCCCAGCTCCCCCCAATCCACTCCAGACCTGCCCTGCTCCCCACCGGCCAGTTCCCCCTAATCTCCCCCACCAGCCCTGCTCCCCCCGACCTCCTCTCGGCCAGCACTGCTCCGCACCGCTGGTTCCTCCCGACCCCTTCCTGACCAGCCCCGCTCCCTCATCTGACATCAAGTGTGTCCGGTATTTTTGTAGAAACCATCTGGCATGAGAAGCATAACCTTACCCTCTCCATAAACCCAGTCACGTCAATGTGCAATGTGTCCAGAATATCACCAAATTCAGGTCTTCTCTGGTGCAACTTCCAGGGTCCTCATCATTTCCTGCCAGACACTGGCCTCCTCTCTTTTTTAATAAGATGACTGATAGCAGCATGAATACATACTGATACAGAGTCCAGGGCCACTTTTTTCTCTTAGGTAACTTTTTAAAGTTACCTGAGAGTTTCTAAGAAGTCATTCCAAAGCAAAGTAAGTGTTGTGTGCAGCCTGATATTTACCATGTGAGAAGAGAAAACCTTCCATTTTGAAGGTGTTATTTGTTATACTATAGTATTAGGCTCTGCATGAATCCCTTAAGTATCAAATTGTAGCATATCTTGAGGCCAAACACATGAGTAATTGGAAAGCCTAACCCTGGGTTTACATCAGCCCCTAAATTCAAATTTGTTGAAGATCTTGTAGCCCATTTCTTCATTGGGTTGTAGCGAGAATCAATCAAGTACACATTTTATAGCAGAGTAGTACTTACCAACTATTATGCTGGACTTTCAAAAATGAAAACGGTACAAATCATTACTTTGCAGTGATTGTAATCCATTTTATGTATTGCATTAATACATATTGTATTTATTGAACAAAACTGGGGGGGAGATGGACCTCTGGGGAGACTGGGAAAAGGAGGTGACAGAGGGGAAGAGAGAGGATGGGAGAGAGAGTAGGAGGGGGTGGGAGGAGGGAGCTGGAAGGGGGAAGCAAGGGGAAGGGGAAGCTCAGGGCTCAAGGTTGGGGGTCTCGCCGGACCAACCTGACTTTCATGCAAACCGGCTCCTGGGTTCGCATGTGGCCTTTATGGTAGGATAGCTGCCAGCCTGGCCACCAGACGGCCATGTTCCTCCATCTAGGGCTGAGATCATGGAAGTTGGGGGCATTCCCCCCAAACCTGAATAAGGTCCAGGATCTCCACCCTGGACCAGGAAGGCACCCGCCTTCTCCAGCCCCTGTCAGGCTCCTGGGAGCTGGCAGACTGTTCCTGGGGAGCGGAGGAGGGCTGGCTACCAGTGGTTTGCTGGCTCATGTTTTAGGGCCACTGGATCAGGGGGCCCAGTGGCCACTGCTGGCTCTGGGCTGGCAGGCTTGGAGCTGGCACAGGCACTGTGGCCAAGGTCTACCCCTTTAATGCCTCTGGGGCTGTGGGAGAGGAGAGTAAGTTTTCCAGGTTGTGCCCAGAGTGGCCACCAGGGCTCCCTGGGAAGGGCTGGAGGCCCCCTATTTCTAATTAAGTGTCCACACAGCACTTCGTTTGAAATTGCTATTTCGAATTTGGTGTTACTCCTCATAGAATGAGGTTTACCAAATTCAAAATAAATGCTCCACTATTTCGAATTTATTTCAAAATAGCGGTTTGGATGTGTAGATGCTATTAAAGTTAATTCAAAATAACGGCTGTTATTTCAAATTAACTTTGTAGTGTAGACATACCATAATAGATTAGTAAGACATGATTTCCCTTACTGAAACCATGTTGACTTTTTTTCAACAAGTTATGTTCTTCTACGTGCCTGACAATTTTATTCTTTACTATTGTTTCGACTACTTTGACCGGTACTGAAGTTAGACTTACAGGTCTGTAATTGCCAGGATCGCCTCTAGAGCCCTTTTTAAATATTGGTGTCACGTTGGCTACCTTCCAGTCATGAGGTACAGAAGCCGATTTAAAGGATAGGTTACAAACCACAGATAGTAGTTCAGCAATTTCCCATTTGAGTTCTTTTAGAACCCTTGGATGAATGCCATCCGGTCCCGGAGACTCGTTAACATTAAGTTTTTCTATTTATTCCAAAGCCTCCTCTAATGACACTTCAATCCAGGACAGTTCCTCAGATGCATCACCCACAAAGGACGGTGCAGATTTGAGAATCTCCCTAACGTCCTCAGCCGTGAAGATTGAAGCAAAGAAATAATTTAGTTTATCCGCAATGGCTTTATCGTCCTTGATTGCTCCTTTTAGATCTCGATCGTCTAGGGGACTCACTAGTTTTTTAGCAGGCTTCCTGCTTCTAATGTACTTAAAAAAGATTTTGTTATTTCTTTTTGAGTTTTTGGCTAGCCGTTCCTCAAAATTTTTTTTTGCTTTTCTTATTACATTTTTACACTTGATTTGACAGTGTTTATGTTCCTTTCTATTTATCTCACTAGGACTGGACTTCCACTTCTTAAAAGATACCTTTTTGTCCCTCGCTGCTTCTTTTACATGGTGGTTAAGCCCCGGTGACTCTTTTTTAGGTCTCTTGCTATGTTTTTTAATTTAGGGTATACATTTAAGTTGGGCCTCTATTATGGTGTCTTTAAAAAGTTTCCATGCAGCTTACAGGGATTTGGCTCTAGTCATTGTGCCTTTTAATTTCTGTTTAAATAACCTCCCCATTTTTGTGTAATTCCCCTTTTTGAAATTAAATGCCAGAGTACTGGACTGCTGAGGTGTTCTTCCCATCACAAGAATGTTAAATGTTATTATATTATGGTCACTATTCCCAAGCGGTTCTGTAACAGTCATCTCCTGGACCTGATCCTGCGCTCCACTCAGGACTAAATCAAGAATTGCCTCTCCCCTTGTGGGTTCCTGTACCAGCTGCTCCAAGAAGCAGTCATTTAAGCCATTGAGAAATTTTCTCTCTGCTTCTCTTCCTGAGGTGACATGTACCCAGTCAATATGGGGATAATTAAAATCCCCCATTATTATAGAGTTCTTTATTTTGGTAGCCTCTCTAATCTCCCTCAGCATTTCAATGTCAGTGTCACTGTCCTGGTCAGGTGGTCGATAATATATCCCTACTGCTAATTTCTTATTATTGGAGCATGGAATTACTATCCATAACAATTCTATGGAACATGTTGATTCACTTAGTATTTTTATTTCATTTGATTCTACATTATCTTTCACATACAGTGCCACTTCGCCACCCAACCAGCCTGCTCTATCCTTCCGATATATTTTATATCCCGGTATGATTGTGTCCCACAGATTTTCCTCATTCCTCCAGGTTTCAGTGATGCCTATTATGTCAATCTCCTCCTTTAATACGAGGTACTCTAGTTCATCCATCTTATTAGTCAGACTGCTAGCATTTGTGTACAAGCACTTTAAAAATTTGCCACTGTTTATTTGTCTGCTCTTCCTTGTTGCATTGGATTCCTTTATATGTGGTTGTTGGTCTGCTCTGGCCCATGGTTTGTCCTCTCCCCTCCTCGTATCATGGACGTTGGAGGAATCCCCCCAAACCTGAATTAGGTCCATGATCTCCGCACTGGACCAGGCAGGCGCCTGTCTTTTCCAGCCCCTGGCAAGCTCCTGGGAGCTGGCAGACTGTTCCTGGGGAGCAGTGGAGGGCTGGCTGGCACTGGCTGCCTGGCTCACGCTGGGGCCACTGTGTCAGGTGCAGTGACTGCTGGCTCTGGGCTGGCAGGCTTGGATCTGACACAGGCACTGTGGCCAGAGTCTACCCCTTTAAGGGCTCTAGGGTAGGGGGGAGGAGAGGAGTTTTCCTGGTTGGGGCCAGAGTGGCCAGCAGGGCACCCTGGGAAAGGCTAGAGGCCCCCTATTTTGAAATAAGCATCTACACCGCGCTTATTTCGAAATAGCAATTTCAAAATTGGCACTATTCCTCATGGAATGAGGTTTACCAATTTCAAAGTAAGCGCTCTGCTATTTCGATTTAATTTCAAAATAGCAGTTTGGCTGTGTAGACGCTGGTAAAGTTATTTCGAAATAATGGCTGTTATTTTGAAATAACTTTGCTGTGTAGACATACCCAGAGTGAGCTAAGAATGCATTCCTCCTCCATGTCTCATTTAAACTTGCCATAATGAGTTCTAATTAGTATTAGAGGTGAGGATGTATTTTATGATAGGAACACTATGAATACAGCTGAGACGACAACTTGATTTCCTAAGAGCTACCAGGTGTTACTGACTGAGTCTTGGGGTCACTAGTAGGCCAGTATTAAAAAGGTAGCTGTCTGTGACCTGGAAATGACAACCTTGCCCTAGCTAAAAAACTGAAATGCCACAAGGTGGTAGTTTCACTTGGGTTTTGCAGTTTAATCCAAGTTGGGACTTCTCATTTTCACCGGTTTTGCTATTATTTCCCTAGATAAATTATGTCAATTTACTTAGAAGTAATAGTAAGCAAATCCTCTTTACAGAAACATTTACTGTCTCTTCCCTTTCACCTCCTGCTCCCTCTTTCCCTCCATAAGTAATTTATGTTTCTTTATTGCTTGGACATTTTTCAAAGCATTTAACTTTGGAATTTACATACTACACTTGCTGCAGCAAGTGTATCTTTTGGGGTAACTACTTCCTTTTTTTGGTGTATATTCGGCCACGCCTCCCCTTCCCTAGGGGCGTACAGTAATGACTGGACAATTTCATTACAAGGGTTGTGGCCTACCATAATAACAAAGGAAAGTAAATGTGTATCATTCAGATGCTGACCTAATTTTAGTGCAAGAGTTCCACTTTTAGATATTCAGAGTCTATGATAAAATGGGTATGTACAAGTTTAGCACACAAAGCTCTAAATAAGAATATTACTTTACAAAACCACAGCACAGAACAGCAATTGTTCCCAGTGTGGTAACCACAGTGATAAAGAGATGCCCATAGAAACTTGCTTATAAAGGGAGAAGTATCAGCGCTTGGTTGCAAGCTCCGAAAACCACAGATATAAACAGATTAAACCATGAATGTAGCAAACAATAGTTTCATTGCTGTGGCTTTGGTCTGTTGTTACATAGTCTGACAACACTCTGGAAAGTTCCTAGCTCTGTGCGATATCCACTGTGTAGCAGAGACATGCAAGAAATGCCTTCTGCAAGGTTGTTAAATGTTATTGAGCCTTGTGCATTGCTCCTTCGGCCTTTTTACCTTTACTTTTACTTCACCTGAGTGCATGACTGCTGTTCTCAATACACATGACAGCTGTATTACTGGAGGTTCTCGTCTGTTTTTCTTCTTCGAAACTGGGCTTCAGCCTTGGTTAATGTTTGTCCAGAAATATGTACTTGTGAACTTCCTCCTCATAAACCATTCCAGAGTGCAGGCTGCCACCCTTTCATACTATTATTCTCTGTACCTCCAGGCTAGTGCAGGGCGTGCTCTCACACTCAAGAAATCAAATAACCCTTTCATTTCAGAGTTCCACAGTCCTCTAGGCCTCCTGCAGCAGCAGCTAACAATGTCTCATGGAAAGTTCTGCAAATTCGTTTTTTCTCCACTGGATCAAACAACAATTCACTCAACATGGCATTAATTCTTCCCCTATGATTATATGGGCAGATCCCCAAAACATCAAATTGTGTTGCAGATACCAATGGAAATCAGGAAGGGAAAAGAGCTGTGAAGTTGATCTGGTTGGTGATTGTTTCCTACAGTTTACAATGTTTCTTAGTCCTTTATCTAGTCTGATTTTAAATGTCTCTAACAACTTTAATTTCCATTTTTTTAATTGCATTTCTCACCTGATGAAAAAGTCTGGAAAAAAAAGCAGGTTCAGATTCCCAAAAGCCCATGTGACTCAGGGCTAGAAATATTGCGTGGAAAATTTCACATCAAAAGCAAATTAAAGTACATTTTAGTTTGTGAAAGGGTCCTAATCACTTTTCACTAAGGCTGTCAAGTGATTAGAAATTAATCGCAATTAACCGTGCGATTAAAAAATTTAATCATGTGCACCTCCCCTTTGAAATGCCGCTGTGGCAGCACTGCATGGAGCCTGGGATCAGCCAGAGTCCCCAGCTGACCCCGGGCTCCATGCACCACTGCCCCTTTGAAGCGCCGAGCTAGCACATCAAAGGGGCAGCGCAATATAGATCCCAGGATCATCTGGAGTGCCCAGCTGATCCCCAGCTCCACGTTGTGCTACCCCTTTGAAGTGCCAGAGTGGGCACTCCAGCTGACCCTCAGTAGGGAAGTTAAGGACTAGTAGACTAGTCGACTATCCGATAAGCAAATGCTTATCAGATAGTCAGTCAACTAGTGGACTAGTCAATTCCCACCCCGCCCCCTTTGCCGCTTGTATCCAATAGAGGCGGCAAAGGAGGGGGGAAGGGGTACTTCAAACTGGCAGCACCGCACAACTGTGTGGTGCTGCCACTTTGAAAACCCACAGTGGAGTTTCAAAGGGGCAGCCGCGGAGCCCGGAGTCAGCTGGGGACTCCCCAGCTGATCCCAGGCTTTGTGCCGCATTTCTGCAGAACCAAGGGTTAGGAGTTCCCAGCTGACCTTGGTTTCTGCTGCCA
The DNA here is from genome assembly GCF_052426305.1 of Pelodiscus sinensis. Taxonomy (NCBI): domain Eukaryota; kingdom Metazoa; phylum Chordata; order Testudines; family Trionychidae; genus Pelodiscus; species Pelodiscus sinensis. Next base: position 98,270,632 of record NC_143055.1, read on the forward strand.
TGGGGAGCCCAGAATCAGCTGGGAGTCCCCAGCTGACCCCAGGCTCCACAGCTGCCCCTTTAAAACGCTGCCTCTGGCATTTCAAAGGTGTAGCTGTCATGGAGCCCAGGGGCAGCTGGGGACTGCCCAGCTGATCCTGGGCTCTGCGTGACAGGGAGCCCCCAGCTGACCCTGGGTTCCTCTGCCGCAGGGAGCCCAGGATAAGTTGGGGAGCCCACAGCTGACCCCGGGTTCCGCTAATTTATCTTGGGCTCCCTGCGGCAGAGGAACCCAGCGTTAGCTGGGGATTTCCGAGCTGACCCCGGGTTCTGGCGAAATGCCGCGCGGAGGCTGGGATCAGCTGGGGACTCCCCAGCTGACCTCGGGCTCCACTGCCCCTTTGAAATTTCTAAGGGCAGCCACCGCACAGCTGATTCTCGGCTCAGCAGCCACCGCACAGCTGATTCTTGGCTCAGCTGTGAGGCGGCTGCCCCTTTGAAACGCCACCTCTACACATTTCCAAGGGGCAGTGGAGCCCAGGGTCAGCTCTGTGTTGCGCTGCCCCTTTTAAGCACTGCAGCAGCACTTCAAAAAGGGAGTGCAGCATTAACGCCTGAGATTAACACATTAAAAAATTTAATGCGTTAATCCTAAACTGTGTTAAGCGCAGGCATTAATGCATGTCCATTGACAGCCCTATTTTTCCACCAATGCCATACCGGGAATGAGACATAAGAGGCCATATCCACCAGCAAACACAATCACATACTTGCCTTTAAAGCATGAAAGTATTTGAAACTTTATGTAATAAAGACCATGAAACTCACATTATGGTGAAACTTGGAAAAATTGATTAAATTGGTTATGTCCCTTAATGGAATTCTCTCTCCACAACATGTTGAAAAGTCTGTATTCTCATTAGAGGTCTACCCACAAAGATATTTCCAAAAGACCTCTCATTAGAGGTCTACCCAAAAGTTATTTACTGGGATCTTAGGAGGAGCATGAGTCTATGACTGCATGATACTGAAAGTGTACATCAAGTGTACGTCTACACAGCAACATTATTTAAAAATTACTAGTGTTATTTTGAAATAACTTAATCTGTATCTATACAGCAGGCAGGTATTTTGAAATAATGTTGAAATACTGTCAAGCTGGAGGACTTCTTACACCGACTCCTGTAACCCTCATTGTATGAGGAGTAAGGGAAGTCAGAGGAAGAGTGCTCTATTTCTAAATAAATGCTGTGTAGACACTCCTAATTTTGACATAAGCTATTTCAAAATAAGCTACACAATTAACGCAGCTTAATTTGCGTAGTTTATTTCAACTTAAGCACTGCTTGTGTAGATGCAACCCAAGAAACAACAGCAAATGTCAGCCATCGATTTCTTCATATATACACGTACAAATGTACATTTTGACAATGAAGATTCTTTTCATAACTGTACATACACTCAGTTAGATGCTGATTCTGGAATGGGCATTTTTAGTTTGGTTCGTAAGGAATATACAAGTTCAGAAAGAAAGAAAAAGTAACCTCCCTCCTTGGAATGTTGCATTTGATGTATAAAGATTTAGTGATATGGTTTTCTAAACACAAACAAAATACAGACAAGAAAAATGGATCTCCAGCAGATGTTTACAAATATATTTAGCCACTTAACAACAAAATAGCAAACTTATTTGTAAATAGTACCTATTAACAAGCACATAAACTTCATCCAGTACTAAAATGCAACCAGATGTAGAGAGAAAGGAGGCAGCTGTTTCACAGCACTCAGCTTACACTACAAATCATTGTAAGCAATTAAATAAAAAATAACAACTTATGGTATAGTCAAAAAGAATATACACAGAGAATAACTGAATTACATCTCCCCACCTCTAAACATTGAGCTTCCCACCCTGAAAAAAATGAATATGATTACATGTGTGCATACACACACACACACACACACACAGCCCCTATCAAGGTTGTGTTTAAATAATTGGGGGGGAGGGGCAGGAAGGAAAATATAACAGGATATGGTCAATATACTATATATTGCTGAATACTGTTAATTCTGTATTAATATATATATACCTATACATGTCAAGCTAATTTAATTGCTGTGCACATTATTAATATTTGTGTTAAACATTTAATGCAAAATAAAAATATTTAATTTATTTGAAACTGCAGCAGGAAGTTAGGTAACTAAAAAATATTTAACTAGACTGAACAGGAGAATGATAATGACACCACACTATATATTTCATGGCAATTTTCCTTAACAGAGTGGTCAGGATTTCCCTTTACTTTTATCTGAAAGAAAAGTAAATTGTCCTATAACAAAATTTAGAAGGGTCTAACTTTCCTCAGATGTTTCTGCAAAAGTCTTAATAACAAAGTCATATGCATCAAAGTGTGATGCCATAAATAGAAAGCATTAAAGTCATCTGCATCAGAAGAATTGAACTGAAAAGTCAATTTATGAGGTCACATCTTCAAAATCTTTATACTGACAAAATACTTGTTTAGGTCAACAAGAGTTTGCCTGAGTAAAGAGTAAAAACGTAGGGCTACAGGATTTGGGCTATCATGATACCATCACAAAATTAAAAGAATTAGAACACAGTCAGCTTTGAATACAAATCTTCCAGTTCTTATCTAGCAAAAACAACAAGGAGTCCTGTGGCACTTTAGAGACAAAGGGCATGTCTAAATTTGGGCACTATTTCAAAATAGCAAGGTGAGCATCCACACTACCAAGCCTGTTATTTCAAAATAATGGGTTTGTTATTTCAAAATAATAAGTCCTGCTTGTGAAGAGGAATAAGCTTATTTTGAAATAGTTATTTCGGGAATTATTATTTCAAAATACAGTAGCTTATTTTTAAATAACCTGGATTCAGTAGACATAGCCTAATAGATTTATTAGATCATAAGATTTTGTGGGTAAAACCCACTTCATTAGATGAATTAGAGTGGAGTTTTCCGAGGCATGAGTTTATAAAAGGACAACAAAAGAAAGTGGGTACTTGTGTAAATGAGGCTAGTCAAGTCAGAGTGGAAGTGTCTCATTCGCAGCAGTTAATGTGGTAATGTGGATATCAAGAGAGGGGAAATTGCTTTTGTAGTGTGTTAACTAGTTAAGATCCTTATTCAGTCCAAAGTTGATAGCATAGGTTGGACCTCCCTCGTCCAGCACCCTCAGGACCTGACTGGTCCCAGATTACAGATTTTGCCAGACCAAGGGAAGTCATTTCTGACCTCCCTGCCAACGCCCCCTCCCCACTCAGTCGTGGCCCAGTCCAATGGCCACCCAGCCAACTCCCTACCTGTTGCTGCCCCTTCTGCCCTTTTAACCCCAGTGGGGGAGCTGCACAGTGGGGCTCATGACCTGATTGGGCAGCCACCGCTGCTGTGGCTCCCAGCCCCACCAAGCAGCCATGCGCCAGAGCTCCTGACCTATATGGGCACTGCACACCATGGCTCTGGGCCCCACCAGGCAGCAACCGCCATCGCTGTGGTTCCCAGCCTCTCCAGGCAGCCACACACTGGGGCTATGTCTAGACTACATTCCTTTTTTGGAAAAGGGATGTAAATTAGACGTATCGCAATTGCTAATGAAGCGGGGATTTAAATCTCCCCTGCTTCATTAGCATAAAAATGGCTGCCGCTTTTTTTCAGCACAGAGCTTTGCCGGAAAAAAGCGCCAGTCTAGACGCGGATCTTGTGGAAAATAAAGCCTTTTCCGAAAGATCCCTTATCCCTCTATGAAATAAAGGATAAGAGATCTTTCGGAAAAGGCTTTACTTTCTGCAAGATCCACGTCTAGACTGGCGCTTTTTTCCAGCAAAGCTTCATGCCGAAAAAAGCGGCAGCCATTTTTATGCTAATGAAGCAGGGGAGATTTAAATCCCCGCTTCATTAGCAATTGCGATACGTCTAATTTACATCCCTTTTCCGAAAAAGGGATGTAGTTCAGACATAGCCTGGGTCTCCCAGCCCTGCCACAAGCACTAGATGTTCAGCAGGGCTTGCTGCTGCTGGCCCTCCACCAGGACTCTCCGGTCTTGCATCATCCGTACCATACCACAGATGTTGCTGGACCAGAAAGACTCAGTTTAGAGAGTTTCAATCTGAAATGCAAATGAACATCAAGTGCCAGTTATGCCCATCTGCCATGTACATTGGCCAAACCTGACCGTCTCTATGCCAAAGGATAAATGGACACAAATCAAACATCACAGGAATGATAACATACATAAACCAATAGAGGAATACTTTAAGCTCCCTGGACATTCAGTAATGAATTAAAATTAGCCATTCTTCCATAAAAAAATTAAAAAACCCAATTACAAAGGGAGATAGCTGAACTGGAGTTTATTTGTGAATTTTATCCACAGGATCACATCACTACCACCGTATTCTTATGTATTCTCAGAGTGCATTTTTCAGATAAGCTGTTCATTATCCAAATTTACTGAACCAGATCATCGTCTGACTAATCAAACATATGCCACTTTATACCAGCTTTAAAAACTTGCTTACTATTTTCACATCACCAAAAAATACACTTTGTAAGCAGAAAATTGTGTTGCAGGTGCAAGAGGCAAGTGGCAAATGTGGCCGTAATTTATTAAGCCAGCCACACTAAATAGCTAATGTTGGATTAAACAAAAAAAAAAAAACACCATACAGAGTATATTTTTATTAAAAATAAAAACAAAATACAGTGCTCATCTTTATACATGATCAGTCTGTCTAATACATAAGAAGAGCCATACTGGGTCAGACCAACAGTCCATCCAACCGAGTATCCTGTCTGCTGACAGCAGCCAATACAGATGCCCCAGAGGGAGGGATCACAACAGGTAATCCTCATGTGATTCCTCCCGTTACCCACCTCCAGAAACACAGAGGTTAGGGCTAATAGATTCATGGAGGTTAGGTCCATCGATGGCTATCTAGCTCTTTTTTGAACCCTGTTAAAGTCGAAGCCTTCACCACATCCCCTGGGGCAAGGAGTTCCACAGGTTGACTGTGCCCTAAGTGAAGAAAAACTTCCTTTTGTTTATTTTAAACCTGCTTTCTATTAATTTAATTTGGTGACCCACCCACCCAGTTATTTTATTGTGGGAATACCTACCTATACATGTAGTCGTGGTGATGTCAAGGTATATAAAATTAGCCAAGAGCATACATAGGTGTAGCAGTAGAGGTTTGGGGGGTCTTGCCTCACCAGGCTTGAAATAATAATAACAAGCCAAATACATGGTTTCCATCTTCAGCACCGACTATAAAAATTGTTCCAGCACCACTGGGTGCATTTATCCTTTGCTGAAGATAGACCCAGGTGTCTTAGGAGTAAATGGCAACTTTGTAGGTGTTTTGATACAAGAGCTCATAGAGTTTCAAATACCTTAGTCAAAAGGAAAAAATATGTATTTTACTCTCTTTCAGTGAACCACAATTTCAGGCGTCCCATAGCTAATATGGGCTGTGAGAGTTCATGTTATGTCACATCCCACAGTGTAATATGACAGCACTGATACAACCCAGTGTGATGTAACACACTATATATCAGGTGGGGGGGGGGGGGAGAAATCAGACAGAAAAATATATTTTTTTCTACCTGACAAACCACAGTTCATCAAACTAGTTCTGAAGGAAAACATCAAATCAATGTCCATTGCTTAACTAGGAAAGTATCATCCTATATCCCACTAGCATCGCTGTCTGTGTGAGAAAGCTACATCTCACTAACCAATAAGAATAAGGATGTGTCTGTTGTTGCAACACCTGCACTTCATTTACTGCTGCATGCTCTTTGATAACTTTATTCTACAACAGAGCTGGGCAAATACCTGTGGACCAGGAGAGCGCTTCCCGCAGCTTCCATGAGCCAGGAACAACAATCTATAGCCACTGGGAGATGCAATCACCCATACCTGCAGAGGCACAGGTAAATATAGCAGTTGCGGCCCACCAGGGGCTAACTCTGAAGAACTAGCACCATTTTATTACCCACCCTTGCTTTAGCAGATATAGCCAGCTAATACACTTTTATGACATTGTTAGAAGCAGTGACAGATTTTGGTACCAGAGGAGCTTATTGCTGTTAAAGGTGCTGAGATGAGGAAAATAGGAGATCAAATACCCTCGGATTTTCAACACCTCTGACCATAATCTACAAATTAAAAATCTTCAGGATTCAGCCCATAATAACTACTCTTTTACGTTTCAAATAATATTATGCCAAACAACAGACGTTACTAAAATTTTCCTGTGCTCTTCTGCATAAGAGAGTTAGCATAACATCAAAAATATGCTTCAGAATTTTTAAATTTACAGTCTGATGTCCATGCTGTTATTTATTAGTGTATTATTGTCAGAGAATGAATGAGATTGTGACATCAAAGGCATCTCAGCCATCATACAGTTCTCCTTCATTATTTTGCATATTGCATTCCTGTTCATTCATTAAAGTGATGTGGAAAGTTCTCTTTGAGTGTCTCCACTAGGACATTATTTCAAAATAACTCTCAAAATAACAAAATTAGTCCAAGGCAGGCTCTGTTATTGTGGACATGTTACCTTGATTTAGAGCCCCAGGAAGCACTGGGAAGTAATTACTTTGAATTACTCTAGGGAGTAGTTATTTCAAAATAGCAGTAGTGGAGCATCCACATGATTCCCTGAAGAATGGAGAACAGATTTCAAAATAAACAGCCCGTTATTTCAAGATATCAGGCTTTGTAGTGTGAACGTTCTGCTTATTATTTCGAAATAAGGGAGGATATTTTGAAATAGCTCCCTAACGTAGACCTGGGCTTTGGATATTTTTCACACATCAGGACAGTGCAGTTTCAGTATTAAGATATTTCACCTTACAGCCTCACCTTTTCCAATTGGTCACTAATTGCCCTCCCTCTTGTTCATTAATTTTGCTTCCTACATATTCTACAGTTTTCCAACTTCGCTTTGTAGTTGTGCATTAGCCAAAAAGCCACTAGTGATAGTTGGCGCTTAAATTGCATTCATGTACTAAACAGCTTAATAGCTCTTAAATGGGTTACACCCATCACTTTTCATTTCTCTCAGACCTGGTAGTTATGACACACATAATATTCTTCTTTCTCTTGCATTTGGGAATCAGCTGACCAAAGTAAGATCTGAACAAATCATGTTCTCTGTAAAAAACAAAGCAAAAAGAACGGGCAGTGCTGGAAAAATGAATTCATCTATCTTCTTTGTACCGCCAGCAACAATGCAGTCTCTGTGATGTACAAAAGCCAGGATATTGAGCCCGAGCTAGAAGGGAACACTATCAAGGCATACAAGGTAATTTAGTTTCCAAACTAGTTCAGTCCTGCTTAGGTTGTACCAAATGGTGTTTATGGACTTCTGTAAAGCAAGAGCATCAAAGCTCTAGATGTAAGACCTCAGGCTGGACTGGCACCATGAGAAAGGAGAGATAAATGCTCTCATCTATCCCTTAATTCAGACAGCCATTCCCTCACCTTTCTTTCTTCACATCTCCCATCCCTAAACATCTCTTCAGTGTAATGACTAGTAGATAGAGGGATTTTGTTTACACCTTTCTAATGCTGTGTTTTGCTACTCCATCATGTGCAGTGAGAGAATAAAGTTGAAAGCGTCTAAATCCAGAAGTGATTAGATGAACTGCACATTTCCTATAAGGTTATACCAAATATAGGAAAATTAAGAAATATAAACGCAAAGATTTTTTTTAAATGTAACCCACATTTGTGCACATCTTTTATTTTATCAGTACCATAAAGGGATAAATGCAAACCCACTGCATATAAAATGCCCACTGATGTCAAATCAATAATTATTAGCATAGCTATCAAAATTATTACATGGTTAAACCAGTATAAATGTTTTAATGCTCCAAATTAACTTAAAATAGTGTAACTTCACTGCTTTCAGAGTATGAACTATTAGCTGAATAGTCAAACTTCTGTTAGCAATCATGAACTAAAACACACAAGGCTTTTGGCAAGATGCTAGTTTTGGGTTCGCCATTGATTCCCCCCCCCCCCCCCCCATGCACACACACACACAATTAATGGAGAAGCAGGCTCTAATTTTGAAAGGCAGAGTATTTTTGCAGGTGCAATAGTTTGAATGTAAATTAATGGTAACTGCTCATACAAATCTGAGTGTAAATAATTACAAAATTCTATACATATGAGATTAAGTCCCTAGGTATAGCCATGAGCAATTGATGGGGTTGTGGGCTCTACTCCAGGTTTAGTTCTGGGAAGGAACGGTCACAATCCCACTCCCCAGTCACACAGGGAATGAGTAAAAAACATAGCCCCATAAAGTCCCCTTTCACCTGGCCAGTTACTCACAGGAAAGGATTTTGAAGAGTTGGAGCTATCAGATTTGGAAATCAAGAATAAATTTCTATGGTGAGTAATAAACCATTGAATAATTATTCCAAGGTCATGGTGGATTAGCTAGCACTGATCATTTTTAAATCAAGATGAGATTTTTAAATTTTCTTTCCTAATAGATATGCTCTAGGAATTATTGTGAGGAAGTTCCATGGCTTGGATTATACAGGGGGTCAAATTGCATGATCACAGTAGTGCCCTCTGGCCCCGTAACCCAGGAGTCCACCATTCAGCTAGCCTATGCCAGAGGAGGGGAGACTTACTCCCCTTGCTTTGTGGAAAATGACAAGGCCACAATCTCCCTAGGCAATTTGTCCCAGTGCTTAACCATCGTAACAGCTTGAAAGTTTTTCCTAATGGCCAACCTAAACCTCCCTTGCTGCAATGTAAGCCTATTGCTTTTTGTCCTATCATGAGAAGGAAACAACCTTTTATGTACTTGATGTCTGTTATGTCCCCTCAGTCTTCTCTTCTCCAGACTAAACCAACGCCCTCCCTCCTTTTTTTCCCCCCAACCTCCCCTCATTGGCCATGTTTTCCAGACCCTGTATCTTTTTTTTTTTTTTTAAATGTTCTTCTGTGGCACCCAGAATTAGACACAGTGAGCTACAGCTGAGGCCCAATCAGCACAGCACGGAAAAAAATAATTACTTCTCATGTCTTGCTTACAACACTACTACTAATACATCTCAGGATAATGACTGCTGTTTTTGAAACTGTTATTTTGTGCAAAAGCTTCAGATATTTAGCACTGTGACACACACACCCCAGTTCCCTTTCTTCAGTACTTCCTAGGCAGTCATTTCCCATTTTCTGTGTGAAGCTGTTTGTTTGTTCCCTCATCAGTGGAGGACTTTGCAGTTGTCCTTATTGAATTTCATCCCATTAACTTAAGACCATTTTTTCCAGTTTGTCCAGATCAGTTTGAATTTTCATTCTATCCTCCAAAGCACTTGCAACTGCTCCCCGCTTGGCATCATCTGCAGACTTTCTAAGTGTACTCTCTATGCCATTATCTAAATCACTGATAAAGATATTGAACAGAACTGGACCCAGAACTGACCTCTAACAGACACCCACTCGATATGCTCTTCCAGCTTGACCATGAACAACTGATAACCACAAGTTGAACCACTTTCGTCTGGCATCCTCAGAACCTGACTGGTGCTGAACCAGAGAATTTACTAAACCCCAGGAGGTCAATACTGTTTCACAGCATTACCAGCCCTTCCACTGCTTACTGGACTCTTAGAAGACATTTAGGGCTAAATTAGAGCTAAATAAAAGCATAGAACATGGAGAACCAGGACTGGTGACTGTAAACAAACTTTATGGAACTGCAGGGAAACTTGGCCACACCCATGATAAGTGAACATCAGGCTTACTAAAATCATGCTGGACCACGATGTTGCCAGACAAGAGGGCTGCATCTAGACTGGCAAGATTTTGCTCAAAAGCAGCCGCTTTTGCGCAAAAACTTGCCAGCTGTCTACACTGGCCGCTTGAATTTGCACAACAGCACTGACTTTGTAATGTACAAAATCAGTGCTTCGTGCACAAATACTTTCACGCTCCTGCTCAGGAAAAAGCCCTCTTGCGCAAGAACACTTGCGCAAGAGGGCCGGTGTAGACAGGGAAGAACAGTTTTGCGCAAAAAAGCCCCGATGGCTAAAATGGCAATTGGGGCTTTCTTGCGCAAAATCACGTCTAGACTGGCCACGGATGCTTTTGCGCAAAAGCACTGTTTGCGCAAAAGCATCCATGCCAATCTAGACGCTCTTTGGCGGAAATACTTTTAACAGAAAAACTTTTCCGTTAAAAGTATTTCTGCAAAATCAGGCCAGTCTAGACATAGCCGAGAGGTTTAACCTGCACTCTCTGAGAATGGTTTTCCAACCAGTTGTACACCCACCTTATAGTAGCTCTATCAATGTTGTATTTCCCTAGTTTGTTAGTGAGAAGGTCATTAAGATAGTAACTAAAGTCATACTAAAGTCAAGATACACCACATCTATCACTTGCCCTCTATCCACAAGGCCTATCACAGAAAGCTATTGGTTAGACATGATTGGTCTTGGCAATTCCATGCTGACTATTATTTATCACTTTATTATCTTCTAGGTGTTTGCAAACTGATTGCCTTATCTTTTCAGGTACTGAAGTTAAGATGATTGATTTGTAATTCTCTAGATTTTTTGCTATTTCCCTTTTTATAGATGTACACTATATTTGCCCTTTTCCAGTCTTCTGGAATCTGTCCCAACTTTCCTGATATTCCAAAGATAAGTTGTGGATAATCATTTATCACGGGCAAAATCTGTTTAAAAGAGACCAAGCAACATGGATTCTCAGGCTTTTAAAAAAAAAAACAGAATCAATCTACATCTACCCATAAGAATGACTTTAAGGAAAAGAAAGATTTGGAAATTGAACATCCCTATAATTCCACTGTACAAAAGGGTTTCTGGTCTGTGGCATACAAGGTTCAGAGAGAGAATAGCTTTTTAGATAGTTTATTCAGTATATTTGCATACTTTTAGCATCCACACAATTTCTTCCTGGAGAGTATTCTCTCTCCTTCTCCTAATATTTCATTGATTCCTATAGATATTAGCATTCCTTAACAATATTTGTTATTGGCTGTTTTGGCATCACAGTTGTGATATTACAACTGACATGATGCAATTTGAAGTATGGAATCACAATCCCTCAAGCAACTATGTAATTTTGCGTGAAGCATGCCAATTAATTATTTCTGTTTTCATACTGCCAGTCAATGCAATCTTTTTTCTATTGGGGTACATCTACACAGCAACATTATTCCAAAATAACTAGCATTATTTCGAAATAATTTAGTCCACGTCTACACAGCAGGCAGTTATTTTGAAATAATGTCGAAAAACTGTCAAGCTGGAAAACTTCTTACTCTGACTCCTGTAACCCTAATTGTACGAGGAGTAAGGGAAGTAGGAGAAAGAGTGCTCTATTTCAAAATAAGTGCAGTGTAAATGCTCCAAATTTTGAAATAAGCTATTTCGAAATAAGCTACGCAATTAACGTAACTCAATTTGTGTAGCTTATTTCAAGTTAAGCCCTGCTGTGTAGGCACACCCTTAGTGAACACCTGTTCAGCTTAGTAACCTTGCTGAGTACAGTGTCTACTAAGCTAGGAATTCACAAGAGAGCCCATAGATTTTAGGTCTTTGGCATGGATTTCATTGCTTGAAGAAATTTTCAGTGTGTGATTTTAACATCTCAGAACTAAAATTCTACCTTGATATTGCACAGTGAATCAAAAGATGAATAAAATATCCAAGCTATAAACATAGAAGCATTAAAGGCTTTTTAATGCTTGCCATCATGATGAACAACAAGATGGCAACTATCGTTCATTATCCTCTATTTTCTAGTATTTCCAGACAGTTATTTTAAGAAGGATGAATTCAAACTGGAACAGGTACAAAGAAGGGCCACTAGGGTGATCCGAGGAATGGAAAACCTGTCTTATGAAAGGAGACTCAAGGAACTTGGCTTGTTTACTTTAACCAAAAGAAGGCTGAGGGGAGATATGATTGCTCTCTTTAAATATATTAGAGGGATAAATGCCAGGGAGGGAGAGGAATTATTTAAGCTCAATACCAATGTGGACACAAGAACAAATTGATATATGCTGGCTATTAAGAAGTTTAGACTCAAAATTAGGTGAAGGTTTCTAACCATCAGAGGAGTGAGGTTCTGGAACAGCCTTCCAAGGGAAGTAGTAGGGGCAAAAGACCTGTCTGGCTTCAAGATAAAGCTAGATGGGTTTATGAAGGGGATGGTTTGATGAGGTAACATGATCTTGGCAATTAATTGACCTTTCACTATCAGTGGTAAATAGGCCAAATGGTGGGAAGATAGGAGTTGCTATAGACAACTTTTTTCTGAGTGTCTGGCTCGTGAGTCTTGCCCACATGCTCAGGGTTCAACTGATCGTCATATTTGGGATCAGGAAGGAATTTTCCTCCGGGGTAGATTGGCAGAGGCCCTGGAGGTTTTTCGCCTTCCTCTGTAGCATGGGGCACAGGTCACTAGCGGGAGGATTCTCTGCATCTTGGGGTCTTTGAACCATTGTTTCATGGACTTCAATATCTGAGATATAGGTGAGAGGATTATTCTAGCAGTGGGTGAGTGAGATTCTGTGGTCTGCATTGTGCAGGGGGTCAGACTAGATGATCAAAATGGTCCCTTCTGACCTTAAAGTCTATTAGTCTATGAAATCAGTTTGTATAGAAAGTCTCACAGTGCAGAACCAAAGTTCCTCTGTTAAATCCATGGTCTATTCAGTATTTAGTTTCAGTGAAGGACTATGTAATATTACTCTGGTTTCACATATCAGCACCGGAGAACAGAGACAACACAATCGGCATCAACATTAATATTTGTTGGCACATCAGCTACGACTAAGGAAGTGATCAATGGTTCAATGTCTAGGTGGCAGCCAGCATCAAGCAGAGTGGCCCGGGGCCAGCTTTGTTCCATGTCTTCATTATGGATCTGGAAGATGGGATAGATTGCATCCTCAGCAAATTGGAATCTGACACTAAGCTGGGGAGGAGAGACAGATACACTGGAGAGTAGGGATAGGGTCCAGAGTGACAAATTGGATGACTGGGCCAAAAGAAATTTGATGAGGTTCAACAAGGACAAGAGCAGAGTCCTGCACTTGGGACGGAAGAATCCCAAGCATTGTTACAGGCTGGGGACCAAATAGTTCAGTTCTAAAGAAAAGGATCTGGGGATTACAATAGAGAATCTGGATACGTCAACAGTGTGTCCTTGTTGCCAAGAAGGACAATGGCATATTGGGTTGTATTAGTAGGAGCACTGCCTACAGATCAAGTAAAGTGATTATTCCGCTCTATTTGGCACTGGTGAGGCCTCATCTGGAGTATAGCAGCCAGTTTGGGGTCCCCCACTACAGAAGGAATGTGGACAAATTGGACAGAGTCCAGTAGGAGGCAATAAAAGTAATTAGGGGCATGGGGCACGTAACTTATGAGGAAAGGCTGAGGGAACTGGGCTCATTTTGTCTGCAGAAGAGTGAGAAAAGATTTGATAGCAGCCTTCAACTGCCTAAAGTGGGGAGGGGGAGGTCCCAAAAAAGGATGGAGCTAAATTATTCTCAGTGGTGGCAGATTATAGAACAAGGAACAGTGGTTTTAAGTTTCAGTGGAGCAAGTTTAAGTTGGATATTAGGAAAAACTACTTCACTAAGATTATGTGAAGCTCTGGAATGGCTTGTCCAGAGAGGTGATGGAATCTCCATTCTTAGAGATTTTTAAGGCCAGGCTTAACAAAGTCCTGGCTGGGATGATTTAGTTGGAGTTGGTCCTAATTTGAGCAGGGGGTTGGACTAAATGACCTCCTAAGATCTCTTTCAACCCCAATCTTCTATGAAAGGTGCTTTTCGGTTTTAAGGGCTTTATCTACTCCAACTTTCTAACTAAACCTATTTTGACTTTGGATCCATTTTGAAAAAAAATCTTTGTAAAATAGAAAAATACATTTCTCATGCTCAAAAACTTCTAAAATATGTGTGTTCTACATTTAAAAAACAAAAATTCACCTTATTGTGGAGACCAATCCTGAAAATCATAAGCCTAAAAGGTAAACATTGTATAACCATAAGTGACTGAATATAGAAGGATTAGACTACAAATGCTTATGTAACCTTAACTTTAGTGGGTGTTTCTCCATATCCTTGATAGCATACCCATGCCTAAAAAGATGCATCTGAAAGAACAGTAGCTATTACATGAAAAGAAACACTAAAGAAAAAAAACAAAGCTAATCGGCTGGAGGGAGAGCAGCACCCTCTTCCTCCCCACCCCCCACACACCTCCAAAAAAGTATGTAAAAGGTTAATTGTATTCTGAGGAGGAGGGGAAAGTGTTATCACTACACAATTTATAAATCTAAATAATCCTCACACTCAGTAAACCCATAGGATTTTTGTGGTTGCATAAGAACAGGCCCACAATGTTTGCATAGGGAAACAATCAGCATGAATTTCATCCAAGTACAGGACTGACAATAGCACGAGATCTGATCTGAAGGGAAGAAATGGGGGCTGGGCAAGGGGAAGTATGTAAGACTTTGGAGCTAAGAAAACTTTTCCAAATCTCAGTTCCACGGTGACCTTCATTCATGTCTTGAGAAATGACAGAAATCAGGAAATATTACTTCAGGTTGCATGCATCTGTCCTGGCCTATCGAACACACCGAGTAGTAACAGAAAATTACTGGAAACTGCACTTTGAACTTAGCCACTGGCAAGGATCCCAGTTAAACAGAAATGTAAACGTTCCTTTCCTCCATGGGGGCCTCCTGTACGGGGGGGGAGGGTCCCTATGGATGTTCTATAGCTGGTTGCAACAGGTTGGAATGAGGCTGAGAGCCAGACAAACAAGCCCTGACCAGCATTATTTCCTACTGCCTGTGTTGTTTATTAAAAAGATGTTTTTGGCACATCATGCCCTCATTTGTTGGACTGCATTACAGGCTCAGGTCTCATTGAGGAAAAAACTGGCACCATTTTCACAAACTGTTTACTCCTTGTTTTTTCCCAAGGATTTTGATAAGTTCTTAGAACTCCTAGTCAACAGGGCTGTAAGTGCAATAAAAAGGTATATTTAAAGAAGAATTAGAAATGATTAGCTTGGTTGCTAAGCAAAGACTCTGGATTTCCTGTGAATAGAAGAGTAATTAGCTTGTAAACCCTGTCAATATTTCTACCGCAGACATAAGAAACAATATTTTTCTATGCAGCAGACTTTACAACATAGTATTAAAAAAACACTACGTGTGCAGGACCAGTAACTTAATTTTATTAGCAACCAATACGGTGCCCAGTGAGTGCAGAAAGATACTGTAGATCTCTCCCTTCCAAAGGGGAAATGATCAAAAGACTGGCTTCTTTACAGGCCTGATATATTTCTGTCTAAGAAAACCCCAATTTGCACAAGTAAATAAACTAGCTCATTATAAAACTAAGGGGTCAACCTGAGTCAGATAAACCAAAAGTTAGACAGCTGAAGAAACAAGTTTTTATTTAAGCTACAGCACAGGTGATTTTAGATGGAAGTGGTAAATCCCCATGGATACACAACTTCCGTACTGGAGAATGGGGAAAGAGGAAAGGGAGAGGGAAAAGAAATATTGTATACACTTCAAGACCATGCAGCTGTCTAGATAACTTTCCTAGGAAATGATTTATCCTGATTTTCATTTTCACAAAATCAATCAAATACAAAAATCAAATGCTGTAATCAGAAGTCCAATAAACTTGATTCCATCATAGCTGTTTTTCTTTGCCATTTCTCAAACCTTCTCAAAGGGCCAAATATTATTAATGTGTTCCTTAGGGTGTTTTATTATTTACTATTATTATTATGTAATTTTTTTCCAGGCAGATGTCTACATTTTGGGAGGTGATGATCAGGAATGAAAAACAAGAAAGGGGGGCATGATATAGGTGTAGGAAAGGCAACAAATAACCAATCATTAACTTTTACAGATATATACTTCATCATATATCTGCCCACATTGGTCTGAGGAAATTCTTTTTTCTGATGGATGCACAATTGTACCTGAGCTCCCTACAAATTCCAAACTGATGGGCAATATAATGAGTCAGAATTGTGCCTCTTAAATACAAGATCCATGACACTACTGAAGATAAACAATGTGTGCAGTTCAATAGCATGTCAGGAGGAAAGAAAAAGAATTATAAAGATTCACAAACCAATAAAGGCCTCAAAATTATAACAGACAAAATTCTATCACCTTCGAATATCCACCAGTAGTAATATATTTGAAATTAATTGTAAAACTGTGTTTCAATCTTTGTGCACAATAAATATGTACTTTCTAAGAAAAGAGAGTGAGAAAGAAAGCTAACTAAACTTGATGGATTGGGGGGGAGGTAAAACTCATGTTAATAACTTTTACTCAGGGACAAACTCTAATCCTATTTAAATAAAATGTGCTCATGACAATTTCAGACTATACTGACACCAGAATTTATATCACACGTTGGGCACATATTAACGGTCTGCAGTATATTTGCTGAATAGACTACTATACAGGTTTTTCCCAATACAATGTTATCCATATGAGCCAAATATGGTCACTACATGTATTTTTCACTATACAGGCAGTCCCCGGGTTACGTACAAGATAGGGACTGTAGGTTTGTTCTTAAGTTGAATCTGTATGTAAGTCGGAACTGGCATCCAGATTCAGCCGCTGAATCTGGACACCAGTTCTGACTTGCATACAGATTCAACTTACGAACCCCAGGCGTCCCCAAGTCAGCTGCTGCTGAAACTGATCAGCAGCTGATTCCAAGAACCCCGGGGCAGAGCAACTCTGCCTCAGGCTTCCTGTAGTCAGCCCCGGTCAGTTTCAGCAGCGGCTAACTTGGGGACGCCTGGGGCAGAGCAGCTCGGGTGCTGCTGGGTTGGTCCAGTAGCGCGGCTGCTCCTCGGCGCTACTGGACCAACCCAGCAGCACCCCAGCTGCTCTGCCCCAGGCGTCCTGATTCAGCCACTGCTGAAACTGATCAGCAGCGGCTGAATCAGGACTCCTGGTGCAGAGTAGCTGGGGTGCTGCCGGGTTGGTCCAGTAGCGCCAAGGAGCGGTGCGGTGGGACCAACCGGCAGCGCCCCACCTGCTCTACCACAGGCCCCGGGCTTTGCTCCACATCTCCCTGGTCTGCTGAGGGGGGCACTAGCTGCGTCCCCCCCAGCAGACCAGAGAGACGCGGAGCAAAGTGACGGAGGACCCGGGCCGGACCCGCGGCGCTTCCAGATCAGCTGGAAGCGCCGGGTCCGGCCGGGTCCTCTGTGGCTTTGCTCAGCGTCTCCCTGCTCTGCAGACCAGAGAGACGCTGAGCAAAGCGGCACAGGACCCGGGGCCGGACCCGCGGCGCTTCCAGATCAGCTGGAAGCGCCGCGGGTCCGGCCCCGGGTCCTGCGCCGCTTTGCTCCCCGTCTCCCTGGTCTGCTGGCTCCCGCAGCAGACCAGGGAGACGGGGAGCAGCTTTTCTCGCCCCGGAGGAGGCGGGCGGCGGGACCAGGCGTCCCGCCGCTCCAGTCCTCCGGGGCGAGAAAATCCCCGTTTGTATCTGCGGATCCGACATAAGTCGGATCCGCATAACTCGGGGACTGCCTGTACTGTTTATTTTGTGCACACAGCCCCTAATTCTTTTCTTCCTCCAACTATCAGTCTAAAACTTCATCTAATGTTGCATGTTCAGTAAATGGAAAGAGCATTATCCAAAGCATCAGTTATGCTTTTGCAGAAAGCCCAGGATCCCCAGTGAATGGTATAAAATATTTATTACATTATAAATCATCCAAGGCAAAATATACTAAGTGTTGTATATCATGATAAGTCTAAATATTATGTAATGTAAGTGACATGTAATAACTGGTACCAAAAGGTTAGATTTGACAAGACAGCTGTAAGCTTTGTTATTTATTCTATCATATAACATAGAAGCCCCTAGCTATGGACCCATGGCTCTATGTATGCTAAGTGCAAGACTTGTACAGAACAAAAAGGAAGTCCCTGTCTCAAGTAAGCATGCATGTCTGAAGTGAAAGGCATGCTAATGACATGCCACACAGTTTCATCTCACTAAGAAGTATGTCATACACAAATTCTGCCAATCGTTTTCTAATTCTGTATAAGTAAGTTCCAATTAGTGTTTTATCAAATAGGATGTTCTGCAATAGTTAAATAAAATGCTGGCTTTTTACCTATTTTAATATTTTACATTTAATTACATTGTTTGTTTCTTGATCTAAAATGAAAATTGAGTTAATCCCACACTTTAATACAGAATAATGATTTCACTTATCAAACTTGGTGGGAGATGGGGCAGGCAAGAATGCAGCAAAGCACTAAGTTTTAACTAAACTAAAAAAAACCCCTCACTACCCACCCTCTTCCCTGAAATCCTGCTTGGACTTCCTGGCTCATTTAAGCTACTTCGGAAATCACTGTTATATGTCATCATGTTATATCATTGGTCAACTCATGGTAGGTTTGATATCACAGGAGATGGATTCTGGAACTTCTTTAGCAAACTGGGAAATCCACTCAAATTCATGGAACTTAGTCCTAGAATGGATCACAGGATTTAGCCCCATGGTTCCAAATACTTTTTTTCCCCAGGTAATAATCAATTAGTACTAGTAAAATTATAGTAGTGCCTTGGGAAACTAGTCAAGGGTCAGAGCCCAATTGTGCTAGAAACGGAAAAGCCACCTAAAGGTTTCTCTTTTTTTTTTTAATTGAATTTTCTAAATGATGCAAAGATTTAAAGGACCCAGAAAGCTAAAAGAAATAGCTTTCTCCTAGGTGAAATGGAGAAAAGAGGGGAGGGAGAGTTTTAAATTAAGGGCTTGATCAGAACAATCAGGGCTCACTGGTACTTTTCCTGCTGTGCTCTGCTCCCTAGTTCAGACTTTCAGTGTGGCAATAATAAATGAGTTCCCCCAACTTTTTCCTTTCATCTTAGAGCACTCGTTTTGCCTTTGTGTTCTAGAAGACTTAAGAAATAAAGATTTTCTGCCCATCACAAATTTTTCATTTGCTATAATCAAAGTTAAGACTGGCTACATGTTAAGTATGCCTATAGACTACATCCCCTTTTTTCTTTGTTCAGTTTAAATATGATGCATATAGCTCACTTGTCCCTTAATTTTCTGAATTTGATATACATTTCCTTATTGAAGTCATGTGGCAGTCCAAGCTATACCACAGCGACAGCAGCCTGCTCTATCCTGTCAGGGGAATCAAATTACCAAGAATGTTGATGCATTTCTAAAGGAGAAGTGGGGTGTGGGAGAAGGACAAATATGTTTTATAAGATTTTTCCAGAAAGCACATGCTGCACTGAGACAAACCCTGAGGTACAGAGCAAATTAGATCTGATTCTCTTTACATGGAAAATGGAGATTTAAAAAACTAATAAGAAAAACAAAAGAAACTGTGTTCCTGCCTGCAGTCTTCCCAGCCTTGAACTGAATACCAGTCATTGCCAGGCAGATTATGCGACTGAGTACAAAAACACTGTGCCAAATTCTGTCCTCATTTACAACAGTGTAAACACAAAGTACTGTACCTCCACTGAGTGCAGTGGAGTTACTTCTGATTTACCAGTGGTCACCCAGGATAGCTATGGTGTCTGTTAGTAGGCAGCATGTTCACATTCAGCAATTCACAGTCATTTAGTTATTTGATCAGGGACCGTTAGAGGAGGGGGAAAAAAGGATACAGTTAAGCATATAAAAGCCACAACTGATTTTTTCCCCTTCTCATACTCCAATACCTGGAGGAGTTCAAAGGTTTTCCATGCCTATGGCATTTGGCAATTATAATTACACAGTAAAATACCTAAGGTTAATGAGTAACCTCTGAAGGAAGTTACTTCACATAATGACAGCAATTTCTCTGAACTAAATGTTAATAATAAGGCTTGGAGTATGGTAAGAAGGAAATGGTGGCAATTGGCAAATGGAATCCTGTTACCTAGTAACACGTCCTTAACAGGAGGGGGTAGAGAGGGTGTCCCCTTCAGGGAAAAAAAACAACACTGAAACATGCTAAACATTTCCAGCCTGAATTGCTTGACAAGTGTAAAACTTTTTGTAACACCAGCAGCTGTCCATGACATGGAAAGTGGAAGACTGGATAGATACTTTTTTACCATGCAGTCCAAGGCAACAACAATTAGTGGCAAGATAATAGAAATGGTGTTGTGTGATCAGGGGGCAACAAAGTTCACATTACTCCATATAAGCCAGGGAAGAACATTTCAGTGATATCAGAATATAAACTGAAATCCTCTGGTGCATTAATTCATAGCCCTGTGCCCTTGCACCCAATATAAACTAACGTGATGTAATACCATAGCTTATCACATGCAGTAAGTGTCACATGCAGCACTGTGAGGGTCTGTCTACACAGTTGTGCCTCGCTCAAAATAAACTACACAATTTGATCTACACAAATTGTGTAGCTTATTTCAAGATAGTACCAAACTTCAAAATAAGCTAACACAGCACCAAATTTCAAAAGAGTGTGCTATTCTGATGTCTTCCTTATTCCTCGTGCAACGAGGTTTACCAGGATGTCAGAATAAGACAGCCATTATTTCTATTGCATTTTGAAATAAAGGACGTGCTGTTAAGATGCAGAAAACACTATTTTGGGATACCGGACATATCCCAAAATAGTGCCACTGTCTAGATGTACCCTGAGTTTCTCCAGGCATTCTCACTGAGTCAGTAAGAGTGCCTGCAGCTGCCATAGTGAGAAGTATGCTGGAGGATTTGTGAGACTTTTAAAAAAAATGCAAAAAGGGCTCTACCACCAATACTCTAGTGGCTGATGAGGCAGAGAGTTGGGAACATAGCCTCACTCTCATTCCATATCCCATGGCAAGATTCCCCCTGCTTCTTTATACTATAGATATTTTTGTATCATGAGTGTCACGTAGACACCTCTCTTTCCATTCATTCATGATCAAGCAGACCATTTCTCATTCTTGGATAATCAATACCATTCCCTAACATCTGTCTTACAACTACAACAACAGCATAGATAGAAAAGTAATTTTAAGAACATATCTGATGTACCTTACTGTCATTTATGTACTGGAAACACAGAGTAGCCGCCAACCTGATGTGACCAGTCAGTTCTCCACAAACGGGCAGCAAATAATCTGAAGACCACAATCTGAGAACTTCTGCCCTATGCAAAGTTGAGAGGCACTCAACTAATTCCCAATCCTTTTTCTTGCAATAGCTGTGGCTAGCTCATCCACAGGAGAAAAGAAAGTTCTTTGAGCTCTCTTCCCACCTTTGGCAACCCAACCAGAGATCAGCCACAATCTGACCCAATGGCTTGTAATTCCAAATTGTGCTAGGTATTGTGCGTATAGCTGATTATAGCATTGTAGACAACAAATATGATGCCGAAAGAGGATTAATTCCATCTGACTGATTAATGCAATCATTAATTTTCTGGAAATGTCCTGTACAGACCAATTGACACTGTATCATCCATAAAAACAAAATCATATGCCTGTCGGTTAATTTCTATTTTCATGGTATCAGCTAAACAGGCACAGAATAGGACATTTCCTGGAACTATAGACAATTTTGGCCATAAGTTCCTTGCACTAGATGACAAATCCTTTGCCACTGAAACTGCACATCAGTTTATAACCAAATAGAAATATTGTTTACTCATTTTAATAAAGTTGAATAAAAAACTAGCCTAACCATTTTTTGCCAGAGAAAGCAAATCCTATTTCCAATTTCCTTTTATTTTATAAACAGACAAGGAAGTTTCATTTTAAAACATGATGCAAACACAAAGGTAAGTTTGACATTTTAAACCAACAAAGGTGAGGAATCCATAGATAACCCTAGTTTCACATCTTCGAATGGAACAAGCATTTTCATTTCATGATCACACAAAAAAAATCTCAAAATGCAATATGCTGTTCAACATACAAATAGCTAAAAATTCAAGGTAGAATAATACCCGCGGCAGATGGCTCAATGAAAACAGATTGCTGACCTCTCCCATAATCAGCCATCTCAAAAACCTATCAACCTCTAGAAAGACACAGCACAAGTCTTCTGCAAGAATGGTAGTCATGCTGGTTGACTTGTTCATGCTCCTTTTGATTTCATTGGAAATACTTTTGGAGAAAAATTCTGCTCAGTTTCAGTACAGAAGTCACAATGTAACTCAAAATGAATAACAGTGGTGGGAGACTTCCCCTACAAATATATCAGACATTCTGAAGTTCAGAGTTTTAGAATGAATGGATTAGTAATAATTGGATGTCTAACAGTGAACCCCAGTGAAAATGAAGTAGGATCAGAAGCTAAAATGGGGTGAAAGGAGTTAAAAATTACTGAAACAAGTTAGATGTCTTCAAGTCTTGATGAAATACAACTCAGAATACTCAAGGAGTTGACTGAGGAAATGTTTGAGCCAATAGTGACTATCATCAAAAAGTCATGGAATACGAGAGAGATTGGGACAAGTATAGTGCCAAATCTATAAAAAAGGGAAATAAGGACAAAACAGGGAATTTCAGACAAGTCAACTTAAACTTTAATACAGGGAAAGATAAAGGAGAAAATAAGTAAGCAATCAAATTGCAAATGCCTAGAAGATTAGAAGTAACAGTCAGCATGAATTTGCCAACAAAAGTAATCACATCAAATCATCCTAATCGCTTTGTTTGATAGAGCAACAAACTTTGTGCATAGAGGGAAAGAGATAGATGTGGTATATCTTGATTTGGTAAGGCTTTTGATATGGTCTTGCATGACCTTCCTATAAACAAGAAGTTGCTTTCAGATAGATGCATAATTGGTTAGAAAACCACACCCAGCGAGGAATTATCAGTGGTTCATGGTCAAGCTAGAATGGCATATCAAGCGAGGTCCTTTAGAGATCAGTTCTGGTCACAGTTCTGTTCAATATTTTCATCCATGATTTAGATAATGGCAGAGAGAGTACACTTATAAAGTTTATGGATGATAGATACCAAGCTGAGAGGGAATGCAAGTGCTTTGGATAAAAATTCAGAATGATCTGGACAAACTGGAAATATGGTCTAAAGTTTATGGGATGAAATTCAATAAGGACAAATGCAAAGTACTCCACTTAGGAAGAAACAAACAGTTGAAAGTGGAGACGTGACTGCCTAGAAGGAGTACTGCAGAAAGAGATCTGGTGGCCAAAGTGGATCACAAGCTAAACATCAGTCAACAGTGTAACACTACTGCAAAAAATTCATTCTGGGATGTATTAGAGGAATGTGTTAAGCAAGACATGAGAAATAATTCTTCCCTTCTACTCTGTGCTAATTAAACCTCAACTGCAGTAGTGTGTCAAGTCCTGGGCACCGTGTTTCAGGAAAGATGTGGAGAATTGAAGAAAGTTCAAAGAGGAGCAGCAAAAATTATTGAAAAAGTCTAGAAAACATGACCTAACATGACCTAAGAGGAAAGATTGAAAAAAAAATGGGTTAATTTAGTCTGGGAAAGAAGACTGAGGGGAGATGTAGCAGTTTTCAAGTACATAAAAAGTTGTTACAAGGAGGAGAGAGAGAAAATGTTCTCAGACTTCGAGGATAGGACAAGAAGCAATGAGCTTAAGCTTCAACAAGTGAAATGTAAGTTAGACATTAGGAAAAACTTCCTGTCAAGCTGGTTAAACATTACATTTTTAAGAGTATGTCAGGCATATATCTGTCAGACATAATCATTCTAGATATTATGCAGTCCTAGTATTCTATGCTAAGTAGTTAGCGCATATTCTAAGACCATTCAAGGTGAAGTGACCTGTTAACACCTCTGTATTCATATAAGGGTTTTTTAGATTGTTGTAAACTGTGAATCCAGTGCCTTCAATACCACCATAATGTTAGTGTCTAGCCAAAGTTATTGATCTTGAATGGGCCCTTTGAATATGTGCTATATATGCTAAACTACCTGTTTGATCTTAGTTAGCTGTAAGACTCCCAGTACCTTTCCCAGACCTGAAGAGCAGCTCTTGTTCAACTTGAAAGCTTGTCACTCACCAACAGAAGTTGTTTCCATAAAAGATAATACCTCACCCACCCTGTCTCTCTATTAGCCTTCTTCTAGTAATTTTGCTATTGTTAGAAACCTGAGCTTCCTTAAGCTTTTTACACTTATTAATATGTATTCTCAATCAATTCCATTCTCAAATATGTAGATAAACATTTTCAAATTAAGTTTGCAAGGGTCTCTCTTCATAGAACGAGGAGTTCCGTGGAACCTAATGGATTTATTAGGGCATAAACTTTCATGGGTAAAACCCACTTCATCAGATGAATTGGCGTGGAAGTTACAGGAGCATATATATGGAAGAAGTTGTGTGTGTTAATGAAGCTAAATCAAGACTGTGAGCCTGACTCTAATCTCATAGCTCTACTGGTTTCAGTAGAGCTACTCCTGATTTACACTTGTGCTGATGAGAAAATAAAGATGGCCCTAAGACTTAAATTCTGCATATAGACAGGTTATCTGATGAAATGCAATTCTTGAAGAGTTAAATAAATACAGGTGCTTTCTAGTTGCTTCTTTCTGATCTGGCAACAGTTGTTAGTCATTTCATCAGAAAGTCCATCTGCAAGGATGTAAGAGTTAAAAGCTTTGATTGTCTGCCCTGTATGTTATCTGGCTCCTCTTCACTCATTCTGAAGAGTCAACGAAGCCTCTGTAATAATGGAAGCATATCCAAGCAATGCTGTTTTGCAGATGTTAAAAGATATATGTATCACCTGTGAAGGAGCTCAGCCAATGCATGGTTGACATTTTGATTCACTGTGCTGACTAGGAGTCAGGCTACAGACTCAGAGCATGTTTGGGGTTTTAAGAAAGGATGACTATAATGGGATTTTCTGTGGCTGTCACTGTGAGCTAATATAGGGCCAAACCCAGAACACTCTTCCACAGCCACAAAAGTGTGCAATGTGTGCAATTCTGTTGCATAGGGATGGGGGGAACCAGACAGCCACATGGATAAGCAGAATAAGGGCCACTGGAGATGCCACAGCCATGCTACAACTTTGAGTAGGAAGATTCCTGCTCCCCTGCCCTTGGTGAGGCCACTATGACCTTATTAGTCAGGGTAGGCATAGGGTTCTGGATTTGGTCTTTGAGGCATTATACTCTGGTTTCAATCTCAATTCAGGTTGAACCTCCTAAATCTGGGACGCTCTGGTCTGGCAACATCCATTGTCCAAGCAAGGTCACGGATGTTGTTGAACTAAAGAGCCCCAGGAATGGCAGCCAACTGGGAGAATGAGGGGTCTGCAGCATCCCAGCTGGGCCAGCAGTGGCTAGGCAGGGGAACCCACAGTGTTAGCAAGGCTAGGTGGCATAGGGGAACCCCCAACCTGGCCAGGGAACCCCTGCTGTCAGTGAGGTCAGGCAGTCGGACAGCCCCTGGCAGCAGGGCTGGCAGCAGCTGGAGAACTCCCCAGCAGCAGCAGGGCTGGGATGGCCTGGTAGCCCTAACCGGGAAACCCCCAGTAGCAGAGGGGTGAGGCAGTGGCCTGGGAGCTCTAGCTAGGGAACCCCAACAGTAGGGCTAGTCAGCAGCCAAGGGGTCCCAGCCCCAGCAGGGGAATCCTGGGTGGCAGCCCTAACTGGGGAACCCTGGGAAACTTGCAGCAGCAGTGGGGCTAGTGGTGGCCAGGCAGCCCCGGGCCAGGGAACCCTGAGGAGCTCCCCCCAGAAGTAGCAAGGCTGGATGCGGCTGAATGGGGCTGGTGGTGGCCGGGCAGCCCTGGCTGGGGAACCCCTGAGAACCTCCAGTGACAGTGGGGGCAGTAGGGTGGGGAGCCTCAGCCAGGCCAGCATTAGCAGGGCAGTGGCTGAGGAGTGTTGACCACCCCTGGGCCGGCAGTCTGCCTAGTCGAGGACGGCTCAGATCCTGAGGGTGCCAGACCAGGTAGGATCAACCTGTATATACATCAGGAAGAACAATGGCAGTAGACTAATGGGAGAATATTTATTATTAGGCTCAATTCAGGAATTACTTCATGAATTTCTACAGTGAGTTTTGCTCAAGGGCAAACTAGATTATTGTGGCTCTACAAATATGGTGAAGGCAACTTCACAGGGACCAATGTGAAAGGAGTGCCCACAAAATAGACACTTAACAGCATCAGTGAAACTGCACTAAATTGACTGGTGTACATGTTCCACTCTCACGTGTAACTTAGGGACAGAAATTTTAAAATTGGGGCTTAAGTCTTCTAGTACAGAACTATACATAATGCACACTGAGACATGTTAGGCATCACTGGAGTTGTGGCATGAACTGACAAAAGCAAAGAAATTCAAATTCAAGGCTGAAACTTCCCTGTGCTCATCCCATTGTACCTAATTATTGCTCCACGTAATTGCTAACATCCTTCAGTGATCTTAAAATCCTATGGACACAATGGGAGCAGCCAAGGGTGGCTAGCTAGCTACACTTTGAGTTTCCTTGGCTTTGTTGTAGCATTTAGATTTCAAAGGTTTTAAAGCATAAATTATCTAAATAGTAATAAAAGTCCTAAGGGTATATGTGGAAACTCACAGAGATGCCTACAACACACTTCCTGTGACTACACTACAAGTTCTCCAGCCCTCCTCATGACTTCCCTCCTTAGGTCAGCTTCATTCTTCTTTGCTCCACTTGTGGTCACACATTCACTCCCTCTTTCCTCTGATTCCCAGCCTGGTTACGACTGACTTTCACCAAGATATCCCACTCAGAACCCTTTTGTTCGCCGTTTTCATGGGCAGGCTATGTCAATTATCTGATGCATAATAATATACAATAAAGGTTTTATTAGCCCTAGAATGGCATATTATTCATGACTGGCAACCCATACACAAGGTATACCATTAAGACCTTTACACCACAACAGCATGTCTTTTTATGCCACATTTTAGAGTAATCTTTTAAGGGAAAAAAAAACATGAACAATTTTTATTGGTGATATTTTGTTGTTTCTCCACCTGTAAAAACAGACTGCTTTGGTCACGGTTTAAAAGTCTAATTCACTGTAAACAATTGGAACTAAGTATAAATGTCATCACTAGAAAGGAAAATTGCCCTGTGGAATAAAGCAGATATTTCTAGCCTGGTGGTTGAAGAGATATTGGTTAAATATATCTGGGGAACAGGACTGAAAATGTTCAATCCCAAACTATACACCAATGAATTTTAAGGGATAAAGTCAATTATAAGGTGAGAAAAGAAAACATTTTGGTAACGGGTTGTTTGGGAATTTTTTAAAGTCATGGCTGTTCAGAAGCAGTTAAGAAAACTCTAATACTAAAAATAGTCCTGTGTGAGAGACAATAAGGGACAGATGATTAATGAGAGGACAGCATGGCCACTTACTATATACAGCATGTTTTTGGTTTAATTAATTATGTAACATATATAAACAGCATTTGCCAATATCTAAACACGGTAAAGGGAGTCAAAGAAAAAAGATGTAATCTAGTTTTTGGAGCTGCTATGAAAACCTGATTTCAAATGTGACCATAAATACTCAGCATCTATGAAAACCACCGGTGAAATAATTTGAGATTGCAAAGACCTAGATGTCTAAAAATATTAAAGCTTTTAGATTTTTAAAACCAGACTTGTCAAAAAACTAGAAAATTACAATAGGGGACAACCTTAGAAGAGAAACCAACAAGGAGGATCCAATCCTCCTCTTCCACTACTGAATTTCTATGGCTACATTATATAATTAGACAAAGCTTTTTGTTTTTAAAATGCTATTGAAATGCAGCTCTCCTTTTCAGAGAGAGGAGGTGTATTTTTTTAAATGACAGTATCTAATAAGGCTAGACGGTCATCTGCTTGCTAAACGCAATCCCTATTTTTAATCCCTATTTTTCTTTTAATTTGATAACATTTCTTTTGAGTACTGTATTTAGTGTCCAGGCCTGGTCATGGCAAGATGCATTCAGCAACAGCTGGGAAAATGGGTCACTAGCTGACAGTCGATTGACCCCATTTCTGACAATGCAAAGATGTGCCCCCAGTGGTTCTAGAAGGGGGTTGTGCTGTGTGTTGGTTGGTTTCTCTTGGGTGGGGAGGGGGGTTAGATAACTTACAATGCCTTCTTCTGGGAAGGGGGGAATCTCGCAGTGGGTTCAAATCAAAAGGAGGGGAAAACATTGTGGGAAGTACTTCACATGTTTAAGGAATCCAGAGTACCTCTTTTCCCCCTAATGTGGGGATATCAGCGGACATGCAGACAGCATTTTTACACTTTCCAAGAACTAACACTGAAAGAGCTGCTGGAACCACGGGGGGAGGGAGCAGGGAAGGTGCTGCAGCATCTCCTGCCTTGGAGGGGGTATCCCTGATACAGAGGGTTGACAGTTTGCTCCAATAGCTCTCAGCACCCCCCCCCCACACACACACACACACACATCGTCCCTGTCCCCCTGAGCACATCCAAAGCTGCACAGCTCCCTTTAGAAAGGACCCACGAGAGCTGACAGGGATGCCAGCCTGGAGGGGGTACCCCTCGGAACTAGTCTGCGCCACGTGGGAAGGCCTCCATCCCCATCCACCCAAGTGCTCGGCACCCCCCTGCCCCCGCAGCAGAGGGGCCATTGTCTGTCTGTCCCGGCTGCTCTGCGGAAGGATAAAAGGCAAAGCCCAGCTCCGGTGTGAGCCTAAGCCCCAGGGACACCAGCGTTGTCGCTGCGGCAAAGCTGGGCTTGAGAGACAAAGCAGCCCCGCTGCCAGGGGAGAGGTGCTTTGCAGGGATCAACCCAGCATTGAATTGTCTTCTGATCTCTGGGACGTGCTAAAGCTGGGCGGGGAGGGGAGGGGGACAAACAGTGAAAAGAGCAGGCTACCTCACAGTAAATGGGGGAGGGGAGAGACTATTTCCATACACGAAACAAAGGGGGCTTGCACCATCTGTCCCTGTCTGGGCTCCCTCGTGCTCCACACTGAGCGGATTTGCGAGGGATTCAAGTGCACCTTATAGACTGCGGACTCATTTGGGCAGCTTAAGCCCTGTTGCCCAGACAATGGCAAGGCGGAGAAGCCCCCTTCCTTCCTTCCTGTTGCGTGTTCTGCCTGACTGAGCAAACTCAAAGCGCCCGACTCCCCTGGGGCCGCGAGTGGACTTGACCGGAGCTCAAGCCAACAAAGGCCAATTCTGGTGGGAGCTGCCGAAGCGCCAGGCACTGAGTCAACAAGCAGGTCACATTGAGATGCAAATGAGGCCGGGGGACGCCGCAGCACCCTCCAGCGTCCTTAACTTTTCAACCCCCGCCACCAGCCCACAGGCTGCACTAATGAGTCACCAGGCCCCACTGCCCCCACACATTATCATTAATGAACATCCGCATCCTCCGTGCCAGGAGGATTGTCAGGCGCTTGGGTCAGTTGAAAGCCCCATTAGTCCAAAGCTGCTGTGTCCTTCAAAGCCTGTGATTGAGCATGGGGAAAAGGGGAAGAGAGAGGAAGAGACAAATCAGGGTCTCTCCCTTAGCTCCCTCTTCAAATACATCAAAGCCCCTCAAGCCTCCGCATCAGCAAAGCCATCTCTCAAAAGGTGAACTCATTGGGATCTTGCAGAATTCAAGCCAGTCTTTATTTAGAAATCCAGACCAATTAGGAGTTTATATTTCCTGGTGATTTCTTTGTCCTGAATTAAAAAAAAAAAAAATCTATACTTGGGAAACAACACAAAGCCATAGCAGTAAAGTGGCATGTGTCTTTTGTATCCTAGTGTTTTCTTGGATAATAGTGTTTGTATTGTTCATTTGGGATCTTTAGTATTGTTTCTCTTTTGTATTAAACATCACTTTTCCAGTGTTAACGTTAGCGCTTAAAGAAAAAAAATGTATTTGTTCACTGTTTAAAAACCTTTGCCCACACCCGCAATTTTCAAATCTGTTATCCAAAAGTCCTAATTAGGCATCCAAGGTTAAAGGATGGGCCATCCAGCCAATTCCTGACTACCAACTGCTCCTGTGTATGCTGTAATGACCCTGGGACAGCATCATGGCTGCCTGTGGACCTGGAAGAGGAAGTGCCCTCTATGACCCCTTGGCGGGCGGATCCAGCCCCACCTAGCTCCACCCACAGGAAGTCAGAGGGCAGGTCTGGGGCTATAAGAGCCACAGGCTCAGTCCGAGCCAAGCAGATGCCTGGTCCCAGCTTGCACAGTGTAGACTTCAGCCACACTGCCCCCAGCTAGCGAACTGGGGTGGGCTGCCTGGACCCCTGCCAACGCTGGCCTACAGAGATACCAGCCACTGCCTGAGCCTACACTGACCCTGCCGGAACCCTTGGCGGGAACCAACAACTGGGCTGGCCCTCCTGGAGCCCTGCTGGACCTGGAGCCCATGGACACCCTGCCAGCCCTGCTGTCACTCGAGGATCCACCGGACCATCATCAGAATTGGGTAGGTCTGCAGTGGGGGTTGAAAGCGGCCCAGGGACAGCTGACTATGGGACCGCTGAAAAAAATGGAGGTCAGGTGGGCAGCACGCTGTGGCTTGGAGCCCTATTGACCCACTGATCAAGATGGCGCGTTACTGTCCTGGAGCCCTGCTGCCGCCTCGCTGCTATTAGGGCCCTGGGCTGGAATGCACTGGTGTAGGGAGGGCCCACGTTGTCCTTCCCCCTCCCCCCCGGCCACCTCTTCCCCTGGGTGGTAGGTTCCCCACTGTGGGGCCAAAACCCATGCACTTGTTGTCTCTCCACTGAGCTAGGAGGGCCCATCCTTGACTCTGCCTGCAACCAGTCCTGAGCAACCAGACAATTATTGACTTGGTATATATTTGCTGTCCCCCCCACCCCATCCTGACCCAGGGCCATGGCCCACTAGACTATTATAGACATTGTATATATTTGCAGCCTGCCCTAACTGCAGGCCATGACCACCCCAAACTGTCAGACTCCCAGGGTCGCTGCCAGTGCAGGGAGTCAGCTGTGCCCTAAGCACTGACGTGGGACCCTTTACACGTGGTGGAGAATGTGGGTACGCCCATCCCCTCACATAAGGGGATTATTGAAACCTAGGGTTTTCAGATTTAGGGAACTACGGACTCCATGGCCATGGAGCCACTTATTAAGTTCTTCATGGAGAAGCAGCAGCAGCGAGAGCTGTTGCTCCAATGCCTCACTACACAGCAGGAGTGGTTGCTTCAGCAATTGATGGCCCAAAATCAGGAGCAACAACAGCAACTGGCCGCATTAGTTCCCTTATCTGCAGACAACCCAGTGGCAGGGGCTACAGCCTCGCCAGCCACTGCACCACCAATCCGTCTTTCCTAGATGGGGCCAGAGGACAACCCAGAAGCATTTTTGGAAACTTTCAAAAGGGTGGCCTTGGTGGCTGGATGGCCCCAGGGACAGTAGGCCACACCATAATTGTCCCTACTTGAGTGGCCTCACCCAGACAGCCTACCAAGGGCTCTCCCCTGCAGCAGCCAGAGACTACGTGCAGGTAAAGGCCGCTATTCTGGATGCCTTAGATATACCACTTTCCACCCTGAGACCTTTCGGTGGCGCCTTCGGATGGTTATCTATTCGGCAGGGGCTCAGCCCCAGGCCATTGCCCAGGAAATTCGGGATCTTGCCTGTTGCTGGTTACGTCCAGAGAACCGGACCGTACAGGAGGTGCTGAGGGATATAGCCCTTGAACAACTAGCCCATATCTTACCTCCCCAAGACAGAGCCTGGATACTCCGCCACCGGCCCCCAACTCTAACTTGGGTAGTCGCCCTGAAGGAAAACTTTCTAGTGGCAGAAGCCCCTGTGGGTCCCCAGAGATCGAGAGCTAAGCCTGACCCTAGTTTGGGGCCTTCCCCAGCACGTATGATGGCTGGGCCTAGAGGGGAAGGCCAGCCTCAAGAGGAGTCTTAGAGGCCGAGCCCAAAACCATGGGCAGGGAGGACAATGTCCAGGCACCAAAGACATAGGCCCTAGGAGAAACAAGCAGCAAACAACACCCCTGACTTGGAGGGGCCCACCGAACGGGATGGCCCTGTAAGCCAGGGAGGCCTCCCAGAGGTCAGTGGGCGACCACTGGGCCCCACTACACAGCCACTTAAAATAATCCCCTAGTCAATAGTTCCACAACCCGGTCTTGCTCAGGTCAGGGAGAGAGGCAATGTGTTCAATATAGTTTTAAGAGTAACAAAGACCTGGCCCTGGGGCAGGGCAGGCAGCAAACACACAATTACAAGTTCAGGAGCCCAGGCCTTGTTCCGGGCGGGACAACAAAAACAGTTTAGTGGGCCCTGGCCCTAGGTCAGGGCGGGGCAACAAACAACCAGTCACAAGTTCAGTACACCCTGGGCCTGTCCCAGGTAAGGGAAATAAACCCTTAATTGGGAGGCCTCTGGTTCAGGGCGGACCAGCAAGTAACTGTTTAGCAGTTCCTAGGCCCAGACCTTGGTTCTCGCCAGGCAGCAACGATCAGTCAGTTCAGGCTCCTGGCCCTAATTCAGGCGGGGCCACAGATAATCCCACTGTTTAAAAGAGTAGTTCGTAAGGCTCAGCCTTGGTTCAGGCAGGGCAACAAAGCAACGCAGACAATCTCTAAGTTCAGTGAGCTCTGGGCCTAGGGCAGGGCAACAAACACACACAGTAGGTTCAGTGAAGGGGAGGCCAGGCCCTGATTCAGGGAATGGCAGCAAACACACAGGCTTGGGGTCTCCTTGTTCAGGAGGGGTGCAGGCAGTTCACCCGCGTCAGCAGTGAGGGGAAGACTGCCATCCAGCAGGTGGCTGGCGGGGGGGGGGGGGGGGGGGGAGGCGCGCAGGCCCACCCACTCCACTGCACCCCGGCCCAGAGCCCTAGATGCAGCAGAGCAGCTGCTGCTGGCTCAGCAGAGGCTCCAGCCTGAAACGTGCCAGCCTAGGGCCTTTACTTGCTATCCTCTGGGCCACTTCCCTTCTCCCCCTCAGTGGGTACCTGACTCTGGCAGCTCACAGAGTCAAGGGTGGTCTCTTCCGGCTGGGGTCCCGGCAGTCTGATCCAGTTCGCAGCCGCTTTCAAGTCCAGAGGCTCCAGCGGGTGCTCTGACCCAGCCAACCAGCACACCGCCACCTGCTCTTAGGATCCAGCTGGTCCTCAGGGTCCGGCTCAGCTGGCAGGCCTTGCAGGTCCGATGAGCTCTCAGAGTCTCAGGGTACAGGCTGGCATCGGGGTCCTGGCAGGTCCTCTGGGGCAGCCGCACTCAGAGGCCTGGCCCAAGCCTCAGTCTCCCCAAATGGGAGCACTGAGCAGGCCTCTGACTCCTCTGGGTCACAGGCAGTTGCAGGCCAAAGCTAGGTCTTGGCCTCCCAGGCAGAGAGCTCTATGCAAGCCTCTGGCTCCTCCAGAGGCTGGGACCAGACTGAGCTCTCAGCCTTGCTACTTATAGTCCTGGCCCCTCCCCATGACTTCCAGTCAGGTGATGAGGAAGGGCTATGCTGTGCCCAAAATGGTTCCCAGAGGGGTTCCTCTGCCTTCGGATCAGTGGGCGGCCGCACCCCACTACAGGGCCGAATTGGGACCCTGTTTCTCCTGTGGGTGACCCGGACATTTGCAACAGGATTGCACCTATGTAGACTGTAATCTTAGACAGGTCTGTGCTGGGGAGTCTTGCGTCCAACCCCAATCTCCCCTTAACTTGACCGTCTTGGTTAAGGTCGGGTCTGGATCGCCCTCATAGATTTGGGTTGCAGACAGACCCTCATCCAGCAGTGGGTTGCCCCAGAAGCCCAACTGACAGAGGGAGTTAAGACTCAATGTATTCACAGAGATGTCCGAACCTATTCTGGATACGGCTACTGATGACCATAACAAGGGTGACAGAAGGGTGTAGCCCCCAACCTATCTCATTATCCTCAGACGTGATTGGCCCAACTTTGGGAGCTTGTTGCAAGAAGTCAGCCTGAAGGGGCTGGAGGTGCAGAACGCGTTCAAGGGAGACCCTCTGGAGAACGGGGGATACCACCCAGGGGCCCATAGCTTGACAGAAGGGGCACCTGAGAAGCCACATAGGGTAGAGGGGACAGTAGAAAGTCAGGTTCCAGTCCTTCCCCAGACAGGGCCCGGGGCCTCTATACTGGACCCCCGTGCAGATTTTGGCTGTGACCAGTGGGAAGATCCCATCCTGGCACGGACCTTTGACCAGGTCACATGGGTCAATAGAGTGGTCAAAGATTCTCAATGTGCACTTAGGTGTCCCCGATTTGAGTTGGTCTCAGACCATCTGTAGTGCATTTCCCGAGATCCCCAAACCCAAGAGGAACGAATGCAACTTTCGTGCCCCGTCAATATCGGAAAGCAGTTCTTCAATTAGACAGCCCGGCCACTGGACACCTAGGGCACCTGTGTCCCGGAGAAGGACCATGCCCCTTTTCAGTGGCTACACTGAATTAAGTACACCAACTGCCGGCTGACACGATGGTACCCGGCACTCCAGCAATATGCCTTCTGAGTACGGAATCGAGCAGGTAGAGACCAACTGAACGTGGATTTTTTTTCATGCCCAGGAGAGGAGCTAAAATCCAGCTCCAAAGACTGGGGCCTGGACTTCAGGGGCAAGGGGGTAGAGCGTAATGAGTCTGGGACAGCAACATGGCTGCCCGCTGACCCAGAAGCGGAAGTGCCCTCTGACCCCTTGGCGGACAGGTCCAGCCACACCTAACCCCACCCACAGGATGTCAGAGGGTGGGGCTGGGGCTATAAGAGCCACTGGCTCAGTCTGAGCTAAGGAGCCGAGCCAAGCTGACGGCTAGCCCAAGCTCCCACAGTGTAGGCATTTGCCATGCTGCCCCCAGCCCAAGGACTGGGTTGGGCTCCCTGGATCCCTGCCAACTCGAGCCCTGGCCTGGGCTGCGGAGACACTGGCTGCCATGCTGATCCCACGGGAACCCTTGCCAACAACTAGGCTGGCCCACCTGAAGCCCTGATGGACCCAGAGCCCATAGACACCCTGCCAGCCCCACTGACTCCTGAGGATCCACTGGACCATCACTAGAATCAGGTAGGCCCGCAGTGGGGGTTGGAAAGTGGTCACTGTTAGGGCCCTGGGCCAGGGTGCGTTGGAGTAGGGAGGGCCTGCATCCCTGCCACCCCTTCTTGTGGGAGACAGGTTCCCCCCTGTAGGGCCAAAACCCATGCACTTGTTGGTTCTCCAATGAGCTAGGAGGGCCGATCCTCAACTCGGCCCGCAACCAGTCTCGAGCGCCCAGACTATTATAGACTTGGTGTATATTTGCTGCCTCACCTTACCCAGGGCCGTGGCTGGTCAGACTGCCTCAGACTTTGGGTATATTTGCAGCTTTCCCTGACCACGGGCCATGGCCACCCCAAACTCTCTGACTCTCAGGATGGCTGCCAGTGCAGGGAGTCAACGGTGCCCCACCCGCTGACATGAGACCCTTTACAATGCACCTGAAATACTTAAGGCCAAAAAAAGACCATTAGCTGTTATGATCTTCCTTTTCTTGCCATCCCCTCTGGTTCTATTAGGTCATTGGTGCAGTGCTTATGGTCCCAGAAACACATGCCTACATATTACTCCTGGTCCGACTCCTGGCCAAATAGGCAGATTCTGATCCCCTTATTCACGGTACATAATACCTTACTCTGAGTTTCACAGGCATCTGTAGAATCACTCCTTGAATATAGGACCTCTTGTTGTGAATAAGAATGTCAAAACCTGGTCTGTAGGAGGAAGGTGAGGGCTGTGCATGGCTAGTGGCAGGTGAGCCTGGGGCATAAATTGATGCTCCTAAAACAGTGTGTCTTTGCCTTCAGATCAATTGTCTCCACAAGTCTAACACACGGATTGTAATCGCTCTGGGGCAGTGGTCCCCAACGTTGCGTGGCTGCCGCGTGCCCGGGGGCAGGGCCACGCATGCACCGCGTGCCCGGGGGCGGGGCCACCCACAAGCCATGCACCCGGGGGCGGGACTGCGCATGTGCCGTGCGCCCAGGGCAGGGGCCGGCACCACGCATGGACCACGCACCCGGGGCCGCCCACGAGCCACGCGCCGCACATGTGCCCTGGGGCCGGGGCTGGGGCCACCATGCACCCCAGGCTGGCCCTGTGCATGTGCCATGCACCCAGGGGAGGGGCCGCCCATGCGTCCCGCGCCCGGAGTCGGCACCATGCATGTGCCGGGGGCGGAGCCAGCCCAGATGTTTCAGCGGGTGCACAGAAATCCCCCGGCGGGTGCCATGGCACCCACAGGCACCGCATTGGGGACCACTGCTCTGGGGCAAAGCAGTCTCTCTTGACGGGTCATTTCAGCAAGGAAATTAACCATCAGGGGTTTGTTTTGGGGTTTTTTTGGGGGGGGAAATAAACAAACCGTCTCAGTTACAAGGAAAGCAAGAGTCCAAAGTTATATGAAATTCAAAGTATATTCCACTCAATTTAATTTTTAAATGCAACACCACAAATTCAAACATGAAACCATCTCTTGTAGTTAGTGAGTACACCATAGGAAAAGGTAACACTGCACCCTGTTTTACTCACCCATTCACTTTCTACTCCAGCCAAAGAATAATACAACGGAACACTCCCAAAATCCAATCCCGCATTTCTTGCCCATGCAAAACTTTATTTAAACTCAATGGGACACTGGAGTTGGTCTTTGAGGAAGA
Organism: Pelodiscus sinensis; assembly: GCF_052426305.1. Classification (NCBI taxonomy): domain Eukaryota; kingdom Metazoa; phylum Chordata; order Testudines; family Trionychidae; genus Pelodiscus; species Pelodiscus sinensis. The sequence continues at coordinate 98,307,298 of NC_143055.1, forward strand.
TACTTCAGTAAGTGCCAGATCACACCCTCACACTTTTTTAAACGCAGCTCTTAAAGCTAAACTCCAAATAATTTTGGTTGGAGTTTTGCACTATAAAAATATCCAATATTGAACTCCAAGAGTTTTACATGTTATGTATTTTGTTCAAAATCACTATACAAGGTAAATACAGAAAGGACCGATGAAATGCAGCCACCTCCAGGATGAAGATGACAGATCAAGAAATCTGAATAACAGTGTGTGCAAAAGCACTCGTTTTATTTTTTCCTCTTAAAAATTAAGATGAAGGGTGAAATCCTGTTCCATGGAAGTCAGGCGATTTTGCAACAGAATTCCATGGGGTGAGGATTTCACCCAGTATATCTAAAGCTATCATCCCAAATCACGTTACTTCCTGTTGATTTCAGTGTAGTCTGAACCATGCACAATCTTTGGCTCAGAGAGGATGTGTGCACAGAACTGCACCCACAAATGATAGTGGATGTTATTTGAGTGAGTAGATTTCCCCATTTGAAAAAGTTCCAATTATCCAGAGGACATTCTTTATCAAATGAATGATTATACAGATGTCTGATACCGTGCCTAAACCATCTGAACTGACATATTAACGTTACATTTGTACAGAACCCGATATGCCTAATTTTCAGCGTAGCTATCAAATCTAAACACAAGACTAAATGCTCCTAAACTGGAGTACTATGTCCAGTTCTAGGTACCACATTTCAGGAAATATGTGGAGAAACTGGAGAAGGTCCAGAGTAGAGAAACAAAAATGATTAAAAGTCTAGGAAATATGACCCTCCCCAGCAGAGGTTAGCTGCCGGGACTCAGTGCGGGCTGGGACAGAGCCAGCCTGTCTGCCGTCCTGGCTCCTTAAGTACTTTCAGCGCAGAGCCGCAGCTGGAGTAGCTGCCGGGACCCAGCACGAGCCGGGACTGAGCCAGCCTGCTGACCAGACCACTAACAATTTACTGACAGAGCCACGAGGGGAGGGGGAAGTTTGCATGTAGCCAGTAGCATTAACTGATTAGCAGGTTTGTTTAACTGGATACACTTACTGCCCTGGTTACAAGGAGGCGGGAGAAAAATTATTCTCCTTAACCTCTGATGATAGGATAGAAAGCAATGGGCTTAAATTGCAGCAAATTGGACATTAGGTTTAAATTGGACATTAGGAAAAACTTCCTAACTGGTTAAGTGCTAGAATAAATTGCATAGGGAGGTTGTACAATCTCCATCATTGGAGATATTTAAGAGCAGGTTGACAGGTGTTTGTCTAGAGATGATCTAGATGGTGCTTGGTCCTGCCAGGAGAGCAGGGGACTGGACTTTACCTCCTGAGGTCCCTTCCAGTTCTAGTATTCTATGACGAGAATTGCCTGTATTTCAGTAGGGAAAGTTTTCTTGCCCAATACTCAGACACACAAATTAAATTTCATATGAACATGATTGTCAGCTTTCTTCACTTGACAGATACCTTTTCTTAGCTTAGCTTTTGCTGATCTCACCTTTTCTTAGCTTAGCTTTTGCTGATCTCGCTTTTTTTTGCTAGACTAATTTTTCTTAAAGATGCTATGGAAATCATAAGTAGGAACACGGCTTACAGCCATAGGAAAAGATATTTTTCATCCTAGATTATAAGAAATCCTCAATTTTCAATATGCTTCAAGAGGACAGAAAAAGGAGGCAGCTGGACGGGAATATGAACCATACAATGACCAAATGGTGCTCTATAATTTGTTCCCTGACTAAAGATCCATCTGTTCATCATTGGTTGCAATATGAGACAAAGAGCATTGTGTGCGCTATAGGCAGTAGTTCGGCTCTGATGGGTATTGTACTTCCATCGTGCCCAATTACGGAGAGTGTTTTCTGCAGATGAGAATCAAAAACAAAGGCGAGTCGTCGATGTCTTCACTTGACAGGTAACACTTCCTTGCTTGATTATTTCAATGTTTGTAAAATGCAAAATATGAAAGAGAACATAATTCTAGCATTCATGAATCAACAAGCCAGAAAGATGGGAAAGGATGTGTATAACACAATAAAAGATCTCTCTCTTTCTAGAGATCAGTAGACCAAGTACATTTAAAATCAAGTATTTTAACAATCGACGTACTGTGATACACACTCTCCTTCTTATGAAATACCTACACAATCTTATGAGCCCATATACATGTGACTGTGTACACACACAGGCTTTAGAATCAGGAAGTCATTACTAGTCTTGATTCTGCTTATTCTGTGGAACATAGACATTTCCATATGGTTCATCTTGTCCAGCAGTAGCCTGAAGCAGATACTTGGGCAGATGTAAATAAATACCACAAAATAATGCATAATTTTTCAATATTGTGACTATAAAAGAACTTTCCTCCTAATTTCAGGAAATGGGTGATTGGCTTAGAAGTTCCCCTGTTTCTAAAGGGCTCATAAAAACACACCTCAGCAGCTCTGAGAAACAGACCAAGTTGTCTTAAAAATTGAGCATCCAATAAGCTACGTCTGCAGAAAGAGAGAGAGAGAATCAGTGGCCTCTGGCATTAACTTCTGTATTAGAGGGTAGCAGAGTTCTTCTGCTGACCCATGTCCCATCAGGTGACAGGACCCTTAATAAGGCTGCTAAAGACCATTGTGTCAGGTTGTGCATATCTCGAGCTGGAATATAAGGAATGGGGGAAGTCTGTTTTTTAGGGAGTGGGAACTAGGTAGCTAGAACAGAGGTGCTGAAATGGAAAATAAAGCATTTTCAAATGTGAGGTGCAACATTTACACCTCAATCTCTCCAAATTCTCAAACTCAGAATTTGCAGGGGACACACCCTTTAATTTAAACCACAGGCTGAAGAGCTTTTCTCTCTTATTACCCCTCTCAGCTATCAGAAATTTTACAGCATTCTACAGTATCAAAGCCTTCATTCACTATTTTCATTTTTAGCCCCTCCCATTGTAAAGACTGTTCTTACTAGCTTTTGCATAGTTGTGAACTATTTCTGTTCTTGGGTAGGCTTACAGAAGATTGTTTACAGACAGTCAAAACAGCAACATGAGAAATTCTTTTTCTATTGTGGATATTTGAATGTGTGTGTTGCAAAGGGCTAATAAATAAAAATGGAAAGCTTCCTTTAAGTGTGCATGTGAGGGAAAGCTGTGTGTTGCAAAGGGCTAATAAATAAAAATGGAAAGCTTCCTTTAAGTGTGCATGTGAGGGAAAGCTGTTATCTGACAAAGTTTTAACATGCAGATTTAGAGTCACTATAGAAATGAAAGACATTCAAACTGGACCTGATCCAACAGGACCTAAATCCGGAAGAACTACTCTGGTCTTGTGATATAACAAAGTTGTATAACAACTGCTGAATTATTTTTAAATGATTTCCCAAACTGTTCAAGGGCTAGCCTGTGTGAAATGAGCTGTTGCTTAGACTCTGAGTCTAGTATCTACTGCACAGATGTTCATAGCATAAGTCATCCTATTTCATACAATTTAAGGCCATATGGAACAGCTAGATCACCTATCCTGACTTCCTGTAGATCAGACTATTAAATTTCACTGTTATTTTTGTTTTGTTCCCCCATAACTTGGTGTTTGACTGAAGAGTATCTTCCAAAAAGATATCCAGTCTTAATATGAAGACATCAAGAAATGGAAACTCTGGAATTTCTCTTAATAGTTAGTTACAGCAGCTAATCACCCTTACTGTTAAATTGTTGTGCTTAAATTTCTCGTTTGAATTTAACAGCCATTTATTCTTATTATACCTTTTTCTGCTGCATTAACAAGACTTTTAGTGGCAAGTATTTTCTCCCTATGAAGGCGCTATCCACTGTAATCGATTCATCAGTCTCTTTTTTTTGAAAGGGTTCATCCAGCTTAGAGACTTAAGCTCTCAGACCTTTTCTCCAGCCTTCAATTCATTTTTATGGCTCTCCTGCACTTTATCCATATTTTTAAAGGGATATTGAAAAACTGGAGCGAGGTTGCACCTTTTAAATGTGGGATTCTCTGATCCGGCAACATCCATGACTATGGATGTTCCTGGATGAGCGCGCCTTGGAGTAGGAGGGCCAGCAGCTGGGAGCCCAGCACAGTCCGGCGAGTCTGGTAGCAACGGGGCCACAGAAACCTGGGCAGCCCTTGCGGCAGCACATCGTGATTGGGGCTGTTTGCCACCTGGCAAAGGGACCAAGACCATGGCAGCTCAGGAGGGGAAGCTTGGCCGGGGCCACAGCAGCGCAGGTGGTGGTGGCGGCAATAGTGTCATTGGGGCTGCTTGCTGCCCAGCAGTGGGGCTGGAGCTGTGGCTGCAGCAGCCCACAAGGAGACATCAGGCTGGGGCCACAGGTGCCAGGCAGCAGCACAGTCGGGGCCACATGCTGCCCAGCAGCAGGGCTGGGTTCGCATGCTGCCCGGCCAGCAGCAGAGCCAGGGCTAGGGCTGGCCAGCAGGCAGCGTAGCTGGGCCAAAGGAGCTAGTGTCGCGAGAATCACAGGTCCGATGATGCATACTCAAGGGGGGGAGGACAGAACCAGGTGGACCGTTTTATCAAATAAAAAATATTTATTTATAACAGTGATGAATTTATAGTATTCTGAGATTTTTAATAGACTGTGTTAATGAATTTACAGTATTTATTCTATGATTTCCAGTTAAACGTGTCAGATATAAGGATGGGAATGGCAAGGGGAATAGTCTCTATTCTAAAAATATCCAGCTACACTAATTAAATAACAGTGATAACTACAAACTCTATGTACTACCCAAAACAACTACAACACTAAGCTTATACAACAAGAAAAAAATCAAATCATACATACCAACTTACACGGCACACAGAACATTTCACAGATATCGGTTCGGTTGCAAAGGCCTTGGTTACTCCCGAGAGTCGGGGAAGGTGGAGGGTCAGTTGATCAGGCTGGCAGCGCTTTGAAGTATGCGAGAAGGCACACGTACAGTGGTACATGTGTTATGAAGACCTCTTTGAGAAAACTGTGCGATGGGTATTTATCCCCAAATCTGCACATCGCTTTCCCGCGCTTGCATATTCCCATATATGGCCCAAAGGTCACGAAGTGGGGGGTCTGTGTCCCAGGGGTTGGGCCGAAACTGAGCAGCTTTCATGCGACCAGGTAAGCCCTGCAGTTCTCACGCCAAGGTGATGGATGGGTGGGAGAGTCTGAGGCTATTTTCCCCTTTTCACACCTTCCCTTTTTCTAGAGGCAATGGTATGCAGGAAGGGTGCAGCCGGTTTCTCCTGAGGAGTACTGCAGCCCACTATAGCAAGAGTGGCCTGGCCAAACTTTTTACCGGGGGGGGCAGGTTTTTTTTCCCTAACAGCTAGCTGCGGGGAGGGACAGCAAACTGAGGGGCTAGCATCAGAGGGCCTCCTCTTGTCCCGCAAATTCCCTCATACGGGACTTGAGGGTGCTGGACCAGGGAGGTCCAACCTGTATTAGATCTGTATGCAGCATTCCAAGATATCTCATCAATATTCTATACAGACCATATGCCACCCAGTCCTACTCACTACTCCTCTGTTTATACCTTAGAGATTGCATTCATTAGCCCTATTTGCAACAGTGTTGCATTGCTTGTCTGCTAGGACGACCTCACCTCAAAACTGCTTTTCACAGTCTCTGCTTTCTAGACTATAGTCCCCTATTCTATAGCATTGCATATATTCCTTGTTTCTAGCTGTGTAACTTCATTTTTGACTATACTAAAATGTATTTTGTTTCAACACTCCCCCCGCTTACCACACCATCTAGATCACCACGTGACTGACCTATCCTCATCGTTACTTACCTCTTCTTTGTGCACCTTTGTTGGCATACACTACATACGGGCCAACGATTGTATCAACACAGGACCAAATACTCCTCTTGTCTAAGGAGTTGGCTTTCCTGTGTCTCCTGAGCACATTGTGGATGGTGGTACAACACAGGAAAGCCTGCACAACTGCTGCCAGCACTGTACCTGTTCTCTGAGCAGAGAACATCAGCCTCTCATGATTTCAGAATAAGGAAGACAAACAACAACAGATATTGAAACACTTCCCTGACAGTACAGCCTTGTATCCATTGTGCTGGCTGCCCACACAGATGCTGGGAGCTTCCTTACATGTAAAGATCTAACACACAGAACAGACATGTATGTAACTTCTCCCTCAATCACACAGATAAACATGTTCCTCAGTAAGATGTTTCATTAAAACAAAAAAAAAAAAATTAATTCTGCATTGATGCTGTTGGTATCAATGGCATATTACTACAGGGATTAATTTGGCCCAAGAAATGCTGATCTCTAATCCCATGTTATTTTTTTATAACATTATATTAAAAACATAGCATAGCTCCACAACAGAAACTCAGTGTTATTCAGTGAAATTCACCCTGCCAAGCAGAAATCCCCTGCAGCATGTGTGGATTTTTAAGCATCCAGGACTCTAGTGTATCCGGAACCCTATTCATGAAAAGCAATTCCCATAAATGCAGATGTGCTCTAGAATCATATTACGTGCTTCTGGTCATAAACTAATAACCAGTAAACCTCAACAGGGAATCCTCCCCTCACTTCCTCTCATACTGTAAAGTTAAGGTAATGCAGTTAGGTGGTTTTATGCTTTCCTGTGAAACATCTGGCAGTGAGTACTCTGAGAAAAAAAGTGTACTAGATTAAAAAGACCACTTCTACACTGGAGCAGACCAGGATATGATATATGCTCATAATAGTCCAAATCCTGCAGCAACTCTAACTCGTGAGAAGAAACTCACTGACTTTGACTGAGGGCTACAGATTCTGACCCCAAAACCTGATGCAAAAGTTAACACTAATAAGAAATAAACAAATCCCAGCCACAGAAAAGCTTTTCTCCTGTTCTCATTTAGTGCTTTTTGAAAATGATCATTTAAAGTCTTGTTGCAGTAATCAGAATTTTCTCTTTACTTCCCATTTAAATTGTCACTGAAACCACCATTAAATAAATGTAATCTAGCACTTCAGATAGAAGGAAATAATTTGGCTTTAATATAAGTTCACACTACAGATGATTTCTGGAGGAAAGGCACATTCTGACAGCTGTTTCCAGTTCATTGTGCCCTTTAGGGGAAAAAAAGGACATTTGTTTTCAATTTGTCTATAAATAATGGAGGAAAACACAGCTGAGGGGCCCAGTGTGATTTTTATAGAAAGTTCATTTTTGGAAATCTGATAAGCTTATAACCACATATGTTTGAAATCACTGTAATATAAAATACAGAAACTTAAAAAAAATCTACTTGTCAAGCCATCTAATGTTTATTTTATCCAGTGCTTAGTGGCATTTGTCAGATAGGTTGTGTTTTAGGAAATTTTATATCTAAATTCTGAAAACCTGTGGGTGCTTGTTATCCTGAAAAGGAAGGGTTTTACAACACATCAGAGAGGTCCCAATTCAGGAAGGTATTTAATCATGTGAGCAGTCCCACTGTAGTCAAGGGAACTAGTCACATGGTTAAAATTAAGCATGTGTCTAAGCATTATGCTGAATCAGGGCTGGAATGATTGTTGCCTTTAGTAGTGTAAGGAAAGTACTGGAAGACAGGAACTCAAGTTTAAGCAGATCTCTGTGTACCACCTGTAAGTAGGGTACCTCTGACTCACCAGCCTGGACTCCTTCTCAGCACTGTGGGGGAGTATTCAGGCTGGTGAGTCAGAGAGCTCCCTCATACTCTAGTTCCAGGTGACACATGGGGGGGACCCCATCACTCTGATTTTGACTAGTTGGTGTGACCATCAAGTTCCATAACCTCTGTCTCAGTTTCTCCATTTATAAAATGGGAAGAACTTACTAGATTCTGAGCACCTTGGGGCAGGGACTGTCTTTATTGAGTATTTCAACAGAAGACTGCAGCAAAAGAAAAGTCCTGTGTCCAGTGAATGGGCAAAACCAAGCTCTCCTCATTAAACTTTGGATGTGTGGTATACCCTGCATCTACCCCTCCACTTGAGCCTAATTGACAAATGTAGTTTGATTCTATACTAGTAATGGAATCTAAGTAACAAGACTGGAGTTGGACTGAATTCTCAGGAAATCCCAACAAAGGGACCACTTTTATTATTATTATTATTTGTGTGTACAGTGCCTCAGTGATCTCACAGGGCTGGTATGAAGATTAGTTAGCCTACGTGCAAAAGGTCATTTGAAAATGACAAGCTTGAGTCTGGCCAACTCTATTGGGCAGACTAGTTGAGAAGGTGGGTATTGCCAGTGCCATTTTTTTACTCCTCACAATCCTGTCTCAGCACCCTTCCCACTTCTCTCCCCCCCCCCACCCCCACCCCCCAATAACTTAAAGCAGCCTCAGCAGGTGTCTCAGAAACAGCTTCCAAGGGACTCGTCACACAGTTCTTTCTTGCTTGTCACAACACATCAGATGAATGTGGATTATTTATGGTTCTGCTCTAGCCAATATATTTAATATACTTACTGGGAAGCTACTATTGGTAAACTCTTTTCAAGTAAAACTTTGAAGACAAATTTCAGCTTTGACTTGAACTACTCAAGCCCCCCCACTGCAAAAGCTTTAGCTATTTGTAACATCTCTCTTCTTGTGTCACAGTCTGCTGGGAGGAGCCTATATGCAGTCCTTAACAGATAGAAAGGTTTTATTCTGGAGATGTCACTTCCTATAAGAGGGAGCCTACTCAGTCAAAGGAAGGAAGTCCTGCAAGGAGCTGGAAGGCACCTGCAGAAGACCCAGGGTCAGAAAGGACCTTGGAACAGGTTCTCCATACCATCCAAATGTGTGGAAAGGGGCAAGGAGAGGAGTCTTAAGAGGAAAAGATTTTTGGAATTACTATGCAACAGGACCTGGGCTATGTGGGACTAGCTATTGTGCCCAGTCAATGTGTTAGAGGAACTATAGAGTGGGTGAAAGATTGGTTTATGTTGAAGAGGGATGTTATTTTAATAAACCAAACTCCACCAAGGCACGTTATTCAACCCAAGATAGTTTATAAGCAATTCGGGAGCCAAATGAGAGAAACTGAAGCAATGGACAAAACCAATGCTATAAGCCCTTTAAGAAAACTACCCTGTGGAATCAGACCTTTGTTTTGTACCCCTGCAGTGAAGAGAACCAGAGCCTTTGCCCCAAACTTCACAAAGCTTGTTAGATGCTTCTTGCACAGAAACTATTTTTCATATATATATATTTTCTTAAATCAATGTTAACATTAATTCCCTTTGCTCTTCAGACAAACCATACAAATCAGGAAATCTGGCAAATAAACATCCAACTTCAGAGTCATTTCTCAAGAATTGCCCATTTCCAAAAAAATACCACAACCTCCTGTTCTCAGTGGGACTGAGGTCTCATATTAGTCTCAGCTCAGACACCTGCTGTTGCCCTACAACCCACACAGGTGGAAGTTAAGGCTGCTTGTTAGGAAAATCTTACACAGTGAGATCAGACAGAAAGACAACACAGTGCTATCTATACTGTCTTTCCCCATCCCTGCAGAAGACTGTTGTTTTGGTATTCCATGACCATCAGGCTTTACTACTCCAGAAAGGAGAGAACTTAACCCTTAACAACAGGAATAACGTAATCCTTGTCAAAACAGTCTGTTTTCAAAACACAAGGAACTATACAAAACCAGTTGCTTGAAAAATCTGGGTTATTTCTAACAACAGCAGAGCAGCATTGTACCTAAAGAATTTGATTTGGATTTCAACTCCCCTGATGTAAATCAAGAGTAATGCCATTGGTGCCCAATGGGGTCACTTTTTTATGAAATCTATTACAAGAGAAGTTGCCTTTAAAAACAGTCTCAAGATAATCATCAACAAATAATTAACCACAATGAACTAGAGTATGAAACAGATTTTTGGAATTTAAAAAGCCCCAGTCTTACAAATATAGTCCCATTCCCGACATACAGACCCCTATCCCATGGCCCTTAATTTAAGTTGTGACATATGTTCCTATCATCTTAGATCATTCCTTACTGTTTGGATGTGGATTCCAGGCAGTCATGCCTACTGGTGGTAGCCAGCTGCAATATCAAATCCAGGCCTAGGATCACTGTTGAAACCAGGGTCAGATGACAAACTGTGGTCAGAGTACACAGGCACCCCAAATGCAGACAGAGTATCAAAGCCAGGCTTAAGTCAGCCCAGTGGTCTGGGTGTCAGGAGGCAGAGCTGGAGCAAAGTTACAGTAGGGCATGGATATGACTAAAGCAGTCTGGAATAAGAGGAACAGCCTGAACGTCTATAACAAAGCAGGCAGGTTCCTAACTGAACAACACTGTTGCACAGATTAACTCACAGCTTTGGGAGAGTCAGTGGAACACCTGTGCCTGGTGGTCATCTGACCCAAGCCAAGCTGATAGATTCAGCATGCATGAGGGCTGAGTCAATGCAGCTGAGTTGCTGCAAGGTGCCTGAGCCATGAGTCATTGCAGGCTCTGTTGAGGGGTGAGTCATGGCACCTGCACGAGCAGCCCTAGTGTGGTTGCGGGTTTTCCCACAGTTACAAACAAGCAAAAAAGCCTGTAACAAGCAATCCGCGTATGCCATGCTGAGTCATTTTGCAAGGTAACATCTTCCTGTTTGCTTGTTTATTTTGTCTAACTAGGTAAACAAACCGATTTAATTTGTTGGTACAGCTCACTTCGTCAGGAGAAGAGCTGCAGGTTCAGTCATTAGTTCCACCAGGTGTATGTTGTAGGAGCCAGCAAACAAATGCCAGTCTCTGCATGGTAACACTGGAGTTAGAGGAAGGCACACAAGGCCTATTTTAATTAGATGTTGGGGACCCTCTAAAAGAGGGGTGAGGGACCTCTTTTGTGTTGGGGGCTACTGACCCACAGAAAAATCAGTTGGGGGGGGGGGATGCATACAAGTCAGAAGCAAAAAACAGAAAACAAAAACAAAATGACACCCAAACCTTTACTGGTGTGGCCCCTGACTGAAAAGCAGAAAAACACTCCCCACATTTCCCTTGCACAGCAGAGCGTAGTGGGGTCCAGGCTAGTAAATTTTCTGTGTGCCAGCCCTATTGGTGGATGGCAAGGGGGCTGGAGCACCAGTGAAAGTTCCCCAATGCTAGGGGGGAGCCCCAAGCTTCAAGGGCTGGATCCAGGTAAGCCAGGAGCCACATTGGGCCCCTGGGCCTTAGATTCGCCACTCCTGCTCTGAAAGGAAATGGACGGAAGTGAGGAGGGCTGCCAGAAACACAGCACATCTCGTGAGTTCAAAGATATGTTACAGGATATATATGCAACAGTGGGAGCTGTTTGTGGTTTCCATCTACAGTGGTTGATTGCCTCATTAGACTCTCTGAAGACTGGTATTTTATCTCAGCTAAGTGCTCTGCTAAACCATTAACATTTTTCAGTTCACAGAAGCCTTCAAGTTCTGCCCATCTTTTATGAAACCTCCTATCTTTAACCAGCTTAAAAAAATAGGGATGGGACATCAGCTGGAAAGTGCAGAGCGGTTCAAGTTTTACAATGTCAAATTATTCTGAGCTGCAAACAACTCTGTTGTAGTACAGAACTATTACACTGCACACTCTTTACTGCACATGTAATACTTCATATAAGAGCATGCACTATCATATAGCACATTCTATATTACTAAATAAGCTATAGTATTTTATTCCTAATGTCATGCAAACTGGTATGGAATATTTCCAAATTCCATGACACCTTTTATCTTCATAATGTGAGTTATTCTTATTGTACAGATGGAAAAATCTAAGAGGAGACACAAGTCTGTTACTTGCTCCGGTTCACACAATAAACTGTCAGGAGAGTCAGGAAGAAAAACCTACGTGTCTCAGTCCTGTGTTTTAACCATGTTTTATGTTAAACCACAGAGGTTCAGAAGTTGCCTTCTCTCTCTTTAATGTCAGGGGCTCATTTCAAAGGCACCCTGATTCAGGTTCAGTGTATAATCCTGAAAATATAGGAGCAGTGTGACACAAAAGCTTTGACTGGCATCTGATTCAGAAAGGAGACATAATCTGATAATATCCACGTTACTACAGGAAACAAGAGCTTAATCTTTGATTATTATTTTCTGGTGTAAATCTTTAAATAAAGTGACATTTTAAAAAACAAAATGTAATTGGGAATAAACCAATTTATAAAAGTTGCTTTCTTATATGTTACAAGATCTTTCTATGTTCTATCTAAGCTCCTTCATTTTATGTTAATATAAAAAATTGTTATGGGGAATAGAGATTGTTATATTCTTTAAACCAGTTTTCCTGTTAATACCTTTGACTACTATAATAGGAAGCTGTCAGCATAGCCAAGCATTGGCAAACAGATTTAGTTTATTTTAGCATTGTCTTTAAGTAGCCTAAACATGTATTGATATCCTACCCATTTGCACCTGTTTACATTGTCTGTGTAGATTTGCCACAGTAGAGGCCTCAGCCAAAGAAGTCAGTCTACTATATCTTATCTCACACATACAAGAGGACCCATCAACCACGAGATTTCTTTATTTTTTTTTTCCTTTCATGGTGGGCAAGGCATTTATTATTCCTTTTTAAAGTTTGTGGAAAATGATTATTTCTCTACTTCGAATGTACAAAGCCACAAATCATTAATCTTTTCATCTATTTTCCCTTTAATTTTGTACTTCCACAAATAACATTTAAAAACATAATGATTTACTACACCATTCACAGGGATGTAATGTTAACTGTGGCCATTCAAGGCACTCAGACAGGGTTCTGCTCTAGTTTGTAAGCTTTAAGTTCCTCCAGTCATAACATGAAGGAGGAAGAGGAGGAGTGGGGAGTTACAGCAGGTGCAGTGGTTTGATTCAGAAGTGCACTGACCCTCTGTGGGAGCATGGCAAGAATTTCAAATGGGATTAGCCACCCAAACAAGAAAAAGGTCACACTTGACATTTCCACTGGAAATTCTAATGCAAATAGAGCTCTGATACTCCTGACATTTTTTCACACACATCAAATACCCATACATATGTAAAAGGAAAATGAGAAAACATGATGACTAATTTATGTAAATCTCGTAAGCCAGTAACATTAAGAGCTGACTTCATAGAAATGTTCTCAACCAAAAGGCACTATACTATATAGAAGTATTCTCTTTTGTTTATTGCCATTTTAGAATTGGTTTATTTTGATAGGATTGTTGGTTGTTTAGTTCTGGAAAAGTGTTCCACACTGCACAAAATACAGGAGATTCAGTCCTTGCTTCAAATAAGGAATTTAGACCCTAAACAGAATGGGTCTCTTTAGAGGGTTGGGAAAGAGAAGCTACTGTTGGGCATTAATTGAGGTCTTCTGCAAATGATCTGGTAGGATTAGAACAAAACAATCTTCTCCCAGATTTGAATGTTCACCTTTTGCTATTATAAAACCAACTGCAAATATAATGGGTGAAAGTCAGAATCTTTTGGAGCAATAAGTGTCTTTTAGAGTAAGGTAGAATGTTTAAAATGTAAGCCCTCCCAATTAAAATGGAAAATTATTTTGCTGAAACAAAAACTTCTCCATACTGAGAAGCTTTAACGAGCAATAAGCCTTGTCTCACTGCACTGAAATAATGCTATGAAGCCAGCATATGATTACTACAACTTCTAAACCATTCTCCATCTTGTTGTATGTAACTGTTTCCTTTTCATAACCACCATCACAGAAATAAATAGAACATAACATGGTTTGGTTGACCTGGGGGGAAAATGGAAAATACTAAGATGACTGGCAGTGTTTTTTCACAATGGACTCCAGTGTACAGCATGAGTTATTAAAAATGGATTTATACTGTCCTGAGGCATTTGCCTTTACTGAGGAATTTGTAATGGTCTCTATGCTCAGAATAGGAAACAGGACTAACAATATTGTAAATATAAAAATTGCAAATAGTAAATATCCACAGCAAAATTCTGATATAAGATTCACCAGTATAAGGGCACAGTCCTACAAGCCTGCTTTGGGAACAATATTTAGTCACTAGAATAATCTCTTGAACTTCAAAGTGAAGTTATTCAATATTTATACTTGTGTAACAATGAGAAGAATTTTGCTCCTAATTAATATATTTGTTCAACTATAATGTTAAAGTAGAGAAAAACACTACATGCCACATTGAATCTAATTAAGAAAAATTAATGCTTAGATAATTTTCTTAAGGCTTGTTAGCTGCCTAGGTTTTGTTTGAGTTTATCTGGTTTTTTTTAATTACAAACGTTTACCTAAACAAGAAAATATAGTGAGGTTTCAGCAATATATAAAGTAAGGTCACACTCCTACAAGCACTAATCCAAATAGGCAAATTTATTGCACAAGTGTTAACTTAAAATTCAGTCAATGGGACAACTGAAGACATAAAAAACTAAAAAAGCATTGTTTAAGAAAGAAATAGGTTAGAAATTTAGAGAATGCCATTTTGTCAGATGAATGTGTATAGATCCTGAAACCTGTGAAATGAGTTCCATACTCTTCTTTTTCGTTTACATTTAAAATCTAGTTTTCACACACTTTTAAATGTCACTTATATTGTGTTATGGGTTCAAGGTAATTTATTCAGACATGGTCTCTTTATCAAACAACTAGAAAAATAGTAGGAGAAAATGTTCAGACAAGGAAAGAACACTCTGACACACACTCAACACTTTATGTGAAGCTAAATATTCAAAAATCAAGGAAAACAGCGCCTGTGTTCATGCAATGATTATTTTATAAAATGTTCAACCACTCTCTTCAGACTCCTAAGCTACGTCTAGACTACATCCCTTTTTTGTAAAAGGGGTGTAAATTAGACGTATGGCAATTGCTAATGAAGCGGGGATTTAAATCTCCCCCGCTTCATTAGCATAAAAATGGCTGCCGCTTTTTTTCGGCTTGGAGCTCTGCCAGAAAAAAGCGCCAGTCTAGACGCTGATTTTGCGGAAAAGAAAGCCTTTTTCGAAAGATCCCTTATCCCATATTTCAAGAGGGATAAGGGATCTTTCGGAAAAGGCTTTATTTTCCGCAAGATCAGCATCTAGACTGGCGCTTTTTTCTGGCAAAGGTCTGTGCGGAAAAAAAGCGGCAGCCATTTTTATGCTAATGAAGCAGGGGAGATGTAAATCCCCACTTCATTAGCAATTGTGATTCGTCTAATTTACATCCCTCTTACGAAAAAGGGATGTAGTCTAGACATAGTCCTGGGCTACGTCTACACTGCAGCCTTTTGCTGGCAGAGAGTATGCTAATGAAGCACTCATTAGCATTTGTCACACTATCATTTGCATATTCTCTGCTGATGCTTTTTGCACAAGAGGTTTATGCGCAAAAACAAGTAGCGTAGATGGGTCTGCTTTGCACAAATGGATCCATCAACGCTACTTATTTTTGCGCAAAAACCTCTTGCGCAAAAAGCATCAGCAGAGAATATGCAAATGACAGTGTGACAAATGCTAATGAGCGCTTCATTAGCATTCTCTCTGCTGGCAAAAGGCTGCAGTGTAGATGTAGCTCCAGTTAGGCAAGGAAATTTTCTTTTGTGCTATTTTATACAGGGTTCCTGGCCAGGTGTTTGTCTCCCATTCTGGACAGCAGTAGAGATCTTCACTGTGATTAAGTCTGTTCTAGGCTAGGACTCCCATCGTATATTACAGTCTGTCTATACTTCAAACATGTGATGTGATTGTATCTCATACAGACATACTTAAATTAGCTATAATACCACTTGCTTGGCTCCAAGAAGCCACAGCAACCATTGGTGACTCATGCTAACACTCGGGAGGTATTCTGCCCCACTATGCCCTGCCAAAATTGTAATTGCTCAATGGGGTGCCTCCACATACCCCTGCTCCTCTGGTTGGCCCTCCCTGCACTCTATCCTCCCTCAGGCACCAGTCTTCCCTAATAGCAGCACATACTTCAATAGGGATAGCCCCACAGGTAACTACTCAGAGTTCCAGACAGGCATGCCTAACTATGTTAAAGTTAGCTTGGGTATGTTTACATGAGATGCGAACCTCTCCCTCCCTCTGCCCCCCCGCACTGCAGTACAGACATACTCCATGATGAAAGTCCTCTTGGCTAGGTGTTTAATCTTTAGTACAGGCAGTCCCCGGGTTACATAGATCCGACTTACATCGGATCCCTACTTACAAACGGGGTGAGGCAACCCTGCACTAGCTGCTTCTCCCCAGCAGACCAGGGAGACGCGAAGCGGCTTTTCTCAGCAGACACCTCAGCTTGAGAATAAAGGACTGAGGGAAGTGAGGTGTGGGAGAATAAAACTGAGCTCTGGAGAAATGTTTGGCTAGAGTTTCCCCTACAATATGTACCAGTTCCGACTTACATACAAATTCAACTTAAGAACAAAGCTACAGTCCCTATCTTGTACGTAACCCGGGGACTGCCTGTATGTCTGGTCTACACTGCATTTGTAAGTATGCCTCCCAGCCTCTGTCCACAGACTTGTGGGAGCGGGGCTCCTGCTACTATGAAGTGTGTCAAAAATAGCTGCACAGACATTGCTTTGGTGTCATGGCTCAGGATCTAGTTCAGGCTTTGAAGCCTGACCTCAGCCCCAGATTTTAAAGCTCAAGTCATAATGTCGACACAGCTATTTACATAGCACTATCACAACCCCAGTAACACAAGTCACTGGATCCAGGCTGGGAGCATCACTCCCAGTTGCAGTGAAGACATAGTCCCAGGGTTCACTAGAAGCAGTCAGCCTCAGGCCCTGAACAGCACAATCCATAAAATAATTGTTGCAACCGAAGCCAGGACAAGATGACTTTTTAAAGTATGAGAACAAACAGGTGGACAATGCGGCAGTCCATAGGCCTGGGGAAGCAGGAGTTGGCACCAGTGCTTGGAGGATGGTGGGTTTTTTAAATACAGGACGAAGCTCCTGATGATCCAGGGCACAGACCAGTCACTTACTGACATAGCTTAGAATTAAACTTCCCCTGGGAATACATTATCTGACCATTGTTTACTATAAGGTTACTTGTATCCTCCTCAGAAGCATCTGGTACTGGCCCTTGCTAGAGACAGGATACTGGACTCAATAGACAGATGGTCTTGTCCTGTGAGGCAATTCCTGTGTTCCTAAAGCTTGTTCCATGCTGCAGCTTTGTCTGGCATAAGTTCTGGGAAACAGGACCTGAGATGTTTATTTTAATGAGTTTATACAATATATCATCATCAAAGTATCAAATTGTTCCATAAAGTTATTTGTATAAAATCTTTAGCCTTAACAGAAATTATCTATACAAAATATATTTACTGGTCTAGGAATCAGCCATTGCCCAGTACTAATGATTTATGCTTGCAGCAGAACTTATATTTTCTGGAGTTTGTTGGGCTTTGCTGTATGTACAGTATTTTTATTGCTCTGAATTTTGGATTAATAGGAACACAAAAATCTCAAAGTAAAACTCAACCAGAAGCATCAATTTACACCATATGCTTCACCTGGATTAGATGCAAACCTATGAATCAAACCAGGTGATTTAAATGATTTGTGGTCCTTAGAATCTGCTAGCAAACTTGGTCTGAATTATGCACTTTTATCAGTGAGTTTTGCCTGTTTTCAGGTATCCATGAAAGGAGAGCTATATTGCTAATTTTATCCTGCAAAACAAATGCAAAGTTTAAGATTTCCCCAAGGTTTGTTCTTAATTAATTGTAGTTGATACAGGCTCTGATCTGCACACATGATGAATAATCAAGCAGAAAAACAAAAGGAAAATGCCTCTCAGAGGCAAGTGCAGGAACAGGAAGAGTTGTGCCATGTTGTACAATTTAATCACGTGACAAAAATCCTCACAGTGTTATTCCATTTGTTGTTTGTTTTGAGTCTGCCTTTCTCAAGTGTATTCAATGGGTAAACAGTTGAAACTAACAAAAGAAAAATCTGAAAGCATGTAATTTTGCCAGGGATGACTGTAGAAAAGGGTGTTATAGTACTGCAGCTGAGTCCAGCTGACTGCCCTTAGTATCAGAACATTATGGCCTAATGTCCAAAGCTAATATGGCTGCAGAGCTTTGTGGCCTAATGGCTGGAGTCAATGCAGCTACCCTCCATAGCAGGACTGTATGGCCTGGTGGCCAGAGGAGAATAGGTAAGCTACCATCCAGAAAGGTGGCTTGAGCATTCTTGCCTCCAGCTGGGGCCCAGTGTAGGTAAGTATACTGGGTCAGTGGGAACCCGACTGACTTACCGATCAGTTTTACATTCAGATCAATAGGTGAGCTGCTACATATACTGTCTTCCAGTGGCATAGGCCATGTGTTACCTGAGTCTCCCGCCAGTGAAGCCCACAATGGTTCTGATGTATCCTGGGCATCTACGGCTATCCAGCTCATAGCAACTTGAGGTGCCAGCATCTTCCAGGCAGGAGTCTGAAAAGTGTGTCAGCCCTGACTGAAGTTCAGTTCAACAGTGCCCAGCAGGGATGAGTGGGTTTGGCTTCTTCTGCCCAGACTCTGTGATTAACCCCTCCTTGTCCAAGTATGGGGCAAGTATCACACAACTAAAACGGATGTTACAAATGGCCATTTGTTATTATGTCTTATTAGTTCCTATGATAATTAATGGCTGGTGGTAGATGGAAATAGCCTTAAAATCTAGTTTTGTGGGTTCTTATAGCTGATGACAAGAAATAGACACAGTATGCTGTTTGATTCAGGGAAACGTTTTTCCATTGTATAAAAGTCATCATTTACTCTTAATACAACTTCCTCCACAAATATCAAATACTATTTTGTTCTTGAAGGACTAGTGAACATCATACAGTTATCATCTAGCCCACATCAGATCTCTGACAAATGGAAAGAAATAAAAATAATTTGCTAGAAAAATTTCCCTGTGCAGGTTGTCTGGGAGTGTTCTGAGCTCTGGGCTATCCCAACCATGATAAAATAAAGAAAAATTACTTAAGACGAGATTATTAAATCATTTAAATAGTTTGTAATGACAGTATTTTGGGGGGGGGGGCAGGACAAACAATTACAACTCCTTCAACTACAAGATATGGTATTCTTTGTTTTCTTCCCATATTTCAGTAATTTCAAGTAAAGAACTTTCCCCTGAATTGCTTCAGACTATGATTGGAACTGTTACTCTCTTACGTTAAGTATCTTTGCCTTCTTCAAGGCTTTCCCTTATGTATGGATCAGCCTCCTTGATTGATGTGTATAGCCACTATCCTTTATTTTTTCCTAACCCTTCTGTACTCACCTTTACCATGATTTCCCTGATGAGTGGCCTCATATGATAATGACTAGGCAAGTGGCTTGAAAATGATGCATTATAACTCTTCATCACAGTGTCTCTTCCAAAAAAAAAACACATCTACAACAAGAGCAAAAGTATGAAGCCTCCAAATTGGACACATGGCAATTATGTGCAATCCTGTGCTCCTGTTACTGCCATCCTTGAGTCTACTGCCGTCTTTCACTTTCTTCATCCCCTGCTGTGTTGTGTCGATTTGTCTTGTCTTGCCCCTAATTAGACAGCAAGCTCTTTTCAGTAGGGCCTGCTTCTTACTGGGTGTTTGTACAGAGTCTTGAAAAATGGGCCATCACAATACTGGGACCTCTGAGTATGACCATCATACAAGTAATAAACTGTTTCAGTATTCTGAATTAAAAATCTAAGACAAATTACGTATGAGTCGATCTGACTCATAAAGACTTGATATATAAAAGAATATTTAGAATGCATATTTTGGGCACAGTTCAGAATTTAAAAAATTGGCTTCTGAGCTGTGTATTAAGCTAATTTTGAGGGAGGGGACTGGTCAAAATATCCCAAATATATAAATCCTACCAAATTTGGTAGTGATGGAAGCAATAGGCATCTGTAAAAATTAGTCTAAACATTCCATAATATTTAATAGAAAATTTCATTCCTGCTACAGAAGCCTATAGGCTGGTACAAAAATTCTATAGAAAGGTGATCTTTCTTTACTAACTACAATAGGAATGGAAGCTAGATGGTTGGTGGTGGGGTTTTTTTTTTTTTTTTTTTTTTTTTTTTGGCTGTGCTACAGAATAGATTGTCATATTGAATGCATTTTGAAAATCCAGGCTTTCTTGACTATAGCTTTTCAGTCAATGAGTGAACTGTGGTATAATCAGCCCTACCAACAGCAGGAGGCAAAGAGGGCAGTTGCTCTGGGGTCAAAAAGGCTCAGGCAAGGTGCTGAGAGACTTTCCAGGCATCTGGGGTGGAGCCTCAGACAGAAGGGGCAGGGTGTGCTGCCCAGAGCATGCTGCACCATGCCTCTCTGCCCCCTTACCACCCCTCCCTCCCCCCATCCCCCGTGGCCCTTACAGCTATCCAGAGTGTACTACCTGGAGCTAGGGTTGCCAGGTGTCCAGTTTTGAACAGGACAGTCCAGTATTTGAGCTTTCTGTTCAGGAAACAAATTGAGAAAATAGAAATGAGAAAATATAAATGTCGGGTATTTTCTAAATAAGATGTAGTGTAGATTGTGATGTAATTTCAAGTGTGTCCAGTATTTTTGTTGAAACCGTCTGGCAACCCTTCCTGGAGCTCTGGTGGCAATTTAAAAGGCCTGGAAATCCAGCTGCTGCCACTGCCATAGTATCCCTGGACCTTTTTGAATTGCCAGGCCCTGGGGCAACTTCCCCCTTTGCTTCCCTCCATCAGTGGACCTGGGCCTAGGACTCTCAGACACTGCAGCAGCGGTGACATCCAGAGCCCCGGGCTCTTTAAAATTACCACTGGGGCCCCAGGCAGTGTGCTCTGGGGGGAGGGGTACTAAGGGCTGTCTGGGGAAGAGTACAGCATGGTCCAGGCAGCGCTGACAGCTAGCTGCCCCAGCCCCACCCCTTTTCGCCCGAGGTTCTGCCTCTTCTGGAAGCAGGGAGCCACCCCCACAAACACTCCCACCCCCTAAACACCTTTCCCAGGTGCTCGGCAATTCTGTTAGCCTTCCTGGGTATATTATGTCATGTAGTTGTAGCCATGTCAGTCCCAAGATATTAAAGAGACAGTATGTTTTATTGGACCAATAAAACATTGGTGGGAGAGACAAGCTTTCAAGCCACACAGAGGTCATCAAGTCCTGAAGCAGAGAGTGACTGGGATTTGAACTCTAACATCAACTGGGACAGTTTTTTTTTTTTTTTTTTTTTTTTGCTATAAGTCTCCACAGACTCTCAGAACATCTTAAGTTTACATGCCTGTACATAGATGTACAATATACTGTAAGAGAATCCATTTCCTGTGTCTCTTCATTAGCTTTGACTGTAACCTATAGCTGCTTGGAAAGGAGGGAAAGGTGATTTGTAAATATACATAGGATGTGTATAAAAAAAACACAGCATTTGTTTTGCATTTATTAAGGGAAATAATTGTTTAAAAAAAAGTAATCATGGTGTATGAGGCTGCTTTATACAACCCCATTCCTCCTCTCCCCCAGCTACCCCACATGAGGCCTTAGCTGTACTAAAATTTTGCAAAGACTTTCATTGTTCTCCCTGACACCGGATCAGTGAACACAAAAAAGCAACTGCCAGCTCAAAAGCAATCCGGTGATAGAGCCTGGTGCTATCTAATCAAGGGCAAAAGGTCACTTCCGAACAACTGGGCAATAAAAGATTATTTCCAGGCGCAGAACAGAAAGGCCCAGTGGTGGATGGTTGAAGCGGGGGGAGAGAGGCTGGAAGGAGGGCAAAAGGGCTCCCGTCTGTGGGAGGAAGTGCATTGAATAAAGCCAGCAGACGGGAACCATCTGGCTCTGTGCGTGGTCTGTTCTTAAGGAGAGAGAGAAAGCCGCTTCAGAGGGGCCAGTGACTCTGTGCAATGATTCAAATTTTTGTAATTTAAAAGCAGCTTTCCCAGGCACCAAGAAACAGAAAAAGGAGAGCTTTCCCAACAGAGGGTCATCACGTCTTATCATATACCGACTAAAAGACACATCCCTCATTTTAATTCAATAATAATAGATTGGTCTTATCAATGAACCAGGGCCTGGGTTTTATTTATTTAAAACTGGATATTTGTAAAAAATTAAAATTCAACTTCACTGAATTAAGATTATATCCACTCACTATTTTCTAAAGCAAAAATTTTTAAAAAATCCATTTTAATTCTTTGGCAAATGTCGTCTTTATTATTTATACCTCACGCTTTGTTTCTTTCTTACACACACCCCATCTCTCTACTTGTTATAAGGCCTTATTTGAATGGAAGCAAGAAAATAAAAGAGCCAGATTACATTCAGTCCAGTTGCCATGGTTTGTGGAAGAGCAGAATTACAAACATTTCTGTACAAATACAGTACAAATGCAGCGACCTCCCCAGCAGTAGTACATGTCCTTACTTTCCCTCGATACATGATTTGCACTGGATGCATTTGGCACGATACAGCAAGGAAATGAATCAGTGCAACTATTCAAGCACATAGATGCATTCTCAGTTCACTAGTTAAGTAATTCAGTCCAAATCAAACTATTCCACAATTCACAGAATAGGAAATTAGGTGTCCCTAGTGCTATGGGTAATTTTTTCTTTTTTGGAGGGATTGGCAGAGGGCATTTCTGTGCTGTTTGCAATTCACTGTAAGGCACCCTGGCTGATCTCAGAGAAAGTTAAGTTCAGAAGCTGGGCTTGACATTAATTGGTTTCTAAATATGAACATCCTGGATTTTTGACACAGCAAACTCAAGGATAGGGACCTAAGCAAATGTCCATTACCTAATCCACCTTTTGCTTTTATTCTGGCACCGCTCTTATGCTTTCTCTGCTTTAAAAGTGTCTTAGAAATATCAAGCATGACAGAATCCACTCTATACACTACATGGTATACACTACAAAAGACCATTAATCAGCCTAGATGGACAAAAAGTATTGGAACATTTGAAAATGTTTACCCTGTAATATGTCACAAATCTAGAACTGTTGCATCATAATTTAGCTGGGGTTTTAGATAGCTTAGCAAATATACAGAGAATATATAGGACATAATTTGGCATTTGAAGAAATAAGGCCAAGAAAGAGAATTTATGACATTAAAATAGACCATTAATAAAGTGACCAAACAACCAAATCTGACAAAACACCACACATGACATGCTCTTCTCTTGCCACTCTGCATAGATTGTATTCAGTTTCTTACATAGCTAACATAAACTCCATAAGGTTTGGTAACACTGCTCTAGCTAGATTATCACATAAGAATTTAATAGGACACCATGTCAGGAAGAATATCCTAAAGATCACTGGAGAAGCCTATGCAAAGGGCTGTGTTTCCATATTTACACATTTCCTTAAAAGCACAAAAAGAACACTGACATGCACTTTCTGCTCTAAATCAAAACAGGCCCTATTTAATAGGCAATCCAAGATGGAACCTGTGTTCCATGACTTGCTCAACCTCTCTGCCTTTGAACACTGACATGGAGGAAAAGTGAAGTACACAATTTAAAGCAAGGGAAAAATCATAGTAAAATGGGTTGGGGAATGTGATGGGTGTTCCAATGCCAAGCCATTTATGAATTAAATCTAGATTCTACATTATTATTTTTGCGGGGCTCTGAAGAAGGCAATATGGCTCCTGGCTCTCAATGTACACTGTGAAACAAGAAATAATTTTAAAAGTACCAATTCCAGCTCATTAATCCGTTAGGTACCTTATAAATCCAGAAAAGGGAAAGCTTATATGGCCTTGCCTCATGCCACTCACTTAGGTAATGAAGGGCATTATCCTCATATGTTATCAGAACCCAGAGAGACATTTAACCCTCATTAAGATGACTCTCTGGGCCAAACTCGACAGTGGTTTAAATCCAGAGTAACACCAGTGACTTGTGACACTACTCTGGATTCCTGAGATCAAATATTGCCCCATTTATTCCAGGATAAGCTGCTAAGTAGCCTGCGTGTCTTCAGTTCAACTAATGATAGGAAAAATCTAACCCCAATCAGCTGAGCCCAGAAACCAAAAAATTTACCAGGTAGGAAGCACTTCTCAACATGAACAAACCATGACACACATTTGAAAATGCCTAGATAAAGAAGAGATTTTGGTCAGTCTGTGAGTCTTTTGGTCATGCCTAACCTATGCATCAGCTTGACAATAGCGAGACACTGATGCCATCAGCGGAAGAAATGGTCACAGACTTTTTATGCACCTTAAATTGTTTTCCCCTGTAAAAAAGTCTCATGTGTGTTTGCCTAGCCTGAACTTAAGTCGGTTGTTTCTCATCCATGTTCCAACTACAACCAGACAGTAGGACATCTGGGAGACAGCACTATCCTCACACAGAGAATAGACAGCATAGAGCTGGATTGATCAACAACATATTATTGGTATTATACACCATTGTGTCCAATGGTCTCCCCTGGGCATCTGATACAGATGTGAAATGAGAACTGTGGCAGACTTAAGGATTCTGAGAGGAGGAAGCTATTTATCATCAACCTCGGTTGGATGTGAAAAAATAAAGTTATCATAAAATAGTATCATCAATGTCTGGTTATAATCCAGCCAGCATAACCCATAATATTTTGACCCCCTAGTGTCAATTATTACTGCCTGGGCTACTAAAGGGAGGACAGGAGGAGGAGCCCACTGCCGCTATCTCAGCAGCAGCAGCAGCAGCAGCAGCAGCAGCAGCAGCATGTTCTGCATAACAACAGATTCTGCCTCTTTGTTCCAGTGCACCCTGGTGCTCCCCATCTTAAGTTTGTGATGCACAGGGCCAGGTAGGCAGAGTCTGTCACAATGCAGAATGTGCCTCATATGGCCATATATTTGAGAGCTCCAATTCTCACTGTCTTACCTTATGTAAATGCCTAATTTCTGGCACCCAAGTTTGACAATTTTGGACTTAAATTCTACCCCTTCTCCTTTCAAAGGCTACCTTGAAATATAAAACAGTATACAGAGATGCAAACCAATTGTAAGGGGCACCAGGAACAGCACCTTACTGCAGCAAGAGAAAAATCTAAAGCCCCATGACACATTTTTTTTTAATGTAAAATTGAGTTAACATTAAAGTGATTCCCAAAGAAACATCTGGTCAACTTCCTGCTGAATCCTTAGCCTAACCCTAGGCTAAGTATTGTGATAGGAAAGGATAGGAACTCAATAGAGATGTGGCAGGAAAAATGAAAGGAAAAAATAAAAGTTATACAGTCTTGTCCAAAAATGCCAAAGACAATGGTGTTCATAATCCATGAAGCAATTTCGGAGTTTCAGTTGAACACTCAAATAGGATATTAACTTTTAAAGTGACAGTCAACCTTTTAAGTTCCTAAGTTCACTTATCTTAAAAACTGCTTTTTAATAGTGGTATAAAGAGGAGGGTTCACTTTAATCATCTGTCTTCTGATTTCTCTAGCAAGCCAAGAAAAAATATATAGCACAAATCATATGAGTAATATTTTACAATTTTGAAATGAAAATGGAGTTATATGTTTAAAGTATTGTATAAACAAAGTAAAGAACCATCACAACATGCCTGTGAAGTAGGTATTATCTCCACTGTATACTTGGGGAAACTGAGGCAAGGAGGTGCAGTGACTTGCTTAAGGCCACACAGCAAATTGAAAACAGAACTAAGATTTCAACTCAGGATTTCCAGTCTGTGCTTACTCTTCAGTTTGTGCTATCCTGCACACCTCTGCAGAATAGTAGCATACGTGTACAAGGCCCCTTTGCACCAAAGGCAAGGACATGTCCAGACAAAACTTAGTTTTATATTTAAAAAGAAGAAAGCTATTTCTCTGGAAGAACTTTGGGGCCTAAAAGTCTGCCACCATCCTCTTAAAATTTGCTTTTCCCCTAGCGAAGCCAAAAACAATTTTGTCACGTCAACAAATTTTTAGGCCAGCTTGTGCTATTAGAAAGCAACATGCCCGTCTAGCTCTGATATGGCACATCCTTGCAGACCTTCTCCACTATTTCTTTCACTTCCCCTATCCTCTGCCACTTATTATATAATGCCTATTTTACTAGTAGGGGATGTGAGCCCCTGTAATTGCAGGATCTAGGGCAAGTGACTCTCTCTAGCATAGCTAAAATATGAAACAGGAAATTGTGATGTCATGTCTAGTAAACCATCAAAAAGCACCTTGTTTAAAATAGAAAAATCAGATGAGATCATTACAGTTTTTAAATATTCTATTTTTTGGCATGACACCTACCTATCGAAGAGTCATTGTAAAATGATACTGCAAAGGTTACATGCAATCAAAACAAGGCAGTAAAATATTCCTATGTGCATCACTAGTTTTGGCAAATGAACTCTTTCAGTGGAAATGGAGAGACACATCATTTTTACGAAAGAATGTCGTATACCAATTAGTACTGCCACTTGTAATATGAACAAGTTGTCTGAAATGTTGGGTATAAAATGGCTGACAATGTTTTAGAGGGTGTGTGTGTGTACACATTATATATAATGTCAGTCATCTGTATATACCAAGAGCATAAAAACAGGAATAACTGACAACTATTGCAATTGTTTATATATTAGAACATTTACCCAACATTGCTTAGATCCTTAACTCAAATAAGTTTTGTTTTTCTTCATTTAAATCATTGCTCTGGGGGAGGTGCTGGGGATGAGGGGTTCAGTATGCAGGCTGCCCCAGGGAGAGACTACCCCATTCCTCTCTCACTGTAGTAGCTTGGGGCCAGGTGAGAAGTGTCTATCCATGGCTGCTGCAGTGGCAGTGGGACAGCCGAGGGAGGGGTTTATTTTCCCTAGCTGGGGGACAGACACACAGACAAACAGACGCACAAACAAACTATCTGAAATACAAAGTAGATAGATATCACGTTCTTCACCGCTGCCCCCTGCTAGCCCAATAGGATTATAGCTGCCCCTGTCCCCATTTCTGGCTCCTTGCTGTCCTCCTGTGGTCATTTTACAGTGTAACTGTCCTTCCTACCAGACCCCTCCCTTTCCACTTTATGAGAAACAATCGAATTACAGACACATCCCATTGTCCTGGCACAACCAAACTGCTACCTTGCTTTAAGCTAGGATAACAGAAAGCAACATACCAAATTTGGTGGTCCTAGCTCTTACCATTTACAAGAAGTTCTTGAACAAATGGACTCTCAGAGGGATGTACAAACTCTCTCAAATATATAGTAGATAAACTCCACTGATGGGCTTGACATTTTACAGAGACAGAAAAATATTACCGTCAGAGTTATGGGGAGAAACAACAGGAACAGAAAACATAGTAGAAAATAATCTTGATAATATCTTAAGTAACTAAGTTGTTATTATTTCATAAAGTCACAGCAAGGTGATGCATTCAGGTAAGATCCAAAAACTTAGATAATCATAGTTCTTGATCTCTGTGAAGCACACCAGAGACTTTTATATAAATAGACTTTTATATATGGATATACAGAATGTTGATAGATGGGTTAGTGATTCTTAAAAATGTCAGCCATATTACAAAGTTTGCTAAATGATCTAAAGAAAAATGTACTATTTACAAAGAAGGCGACATTAATGTAATTTTGTTCTGCAATTTAGAATCTCAGCTGTTATGATGAACAGTGCTAAGAAGTACCATCCTCAGAAAAGAAAGTATGCAAGAAGTTATTTGAAATAAGATGGCTCACAGACACAGGTACAGAAGAAAACTTGTACAAAAGTTAAACGTTCAGCCACTTTCTGGAGATTTTCAAGCTCTATGTGGCATGTTCTAGCTTGATTAGATGAGAGCAGTACAGAAAAAATATATCCTTGAGCTTTACTTATGCAAAAATGTAAAGATGCTTATCTTTAGTAGTTTACATTGGCTCAACTCAGATTTCAAAAGAAAAATACTCAATTTTATTTCAGATTCATAGAGTGCTATATTCTGGGCATGTTCCACATTTTAGAGAGAGAGAGAGACAGACACACACACACACACACACACACACACACACACCCCCACACCCATCCATATGATTTATAATTACTAAATTGTCCATGCTCATCACCATAACATTTAAATATGATAGAATAAATTTTATGTAACTATTCTTGATGGTACATGTAACAATGTCCATGCAAACACACATATTTGTAACATGTTAATACATTTTTAAAAGTAGCACTGACTTCCACATTCGGCCATGAAAGTTTTGTCCTTTCTGCAGCCAAGAAGATAGCGTACTAACACATATCCAAATACTCCTTTAAGTGTTTTTGCATTTAGGCCAGCCAATATAGTCCTTCAGCCAATACAATGTCAGCAATCCTCTGCTAAAAACAAAAACAAAGCAAAAAACAAAAACGAGTGGAGTGCGTTGAGCAAATCCAGCAATAGGCAATGGGGAGCCAGGTGTTTTGCAACAATTTGAAATCATTGTTCTTTAGATGCTAAGAGTACCCCATAAGATACTATGAAACAGGTCTCTGCACCTCCTTTGAAGTACTTCAGGAATTGGCAGAAAATGATTCCAGAATAGGAACTTGAATATAGAGTAAGGGTAAGAAAACAGTTCAGAATGTATGTATTAAACAAACAAGGGAGGTTTGGATTTCACTTCCTTTAAAGTTATCGGTGACAAACCATAAAGGATCAAACAGCAGGGTCATTAGAAATAAGATCACTCCAACAGATCCAGTTGTCCAGAATTCCTGGATTTGGTGGTATTCTTACAAAATATTATGGAAAGATTCACTTGCTATAAAGTTCCTCAAATAATTGTCATTTTTCTAAGCAGTGTTTTCAGTTGACTCTTTCTGTATGTTAATGTGAACAACCTCACTTTATCTTGATCACGTCAGACTATATACGAACTGGGTCAGCTCACTTTTTAATTCAGAAGAGTTTTTTGTTTGTTATGTTTAGGGCCAAGATTTTCAAAACTAGCCTTAAATTAAGCTCCTAACTTCATAGGATCTATTAGGCCTAAAAAAGCGGCCTAATTTCTTTTTTTACAAGTGATGAAGAAGCTCCTAGCATCTTGAATATTGGACCATTTATTTATGTGTCCATGTATGGATTTAGGAGCCTAATTTTAGGATCCCATTTTTGTGTAATTTGGCAGCCAAAAAATTGTAAAGCCAACACATAGTATCTCCCTTTTTTTATTTTCTAGTGCCTAATATCAATTCTACATGTCCTTGACATAAGGTCTTCAAAGAGGCAGTATGGTTGAGTGGACTAAAAACAAGATCAGAATCCAGGAACTCCTGGATTCTAAAATTAGATGTAACATCAAGGTAATGTGTAGCCGTGGGCAAGTAATTTACTCTCAGAATCAAATTCCATTTTGTGAGTGGGTGCACTCCTAAGAAAATTAAGAGAAGCTTACTCACGTATGCTAATGTGGCTGAATTTGACCCAGGGAGCCTGTTTCCCTATCTGTAAAATTACCATAATATAATAATATTTACCTGCCTGTTTGGTGAAAATTAATGTTTGTATATTTGAGTCTCTTCAGGAAAAAAAAACCTCTCATTTCCCTGGTCACCTTTGGTGAGATCTTACATTTCTCAGAAATAGGTTGTTGTGGAGGTTTTTTATTGTTTGTTTGTTTTTGGCGGGGGGAAGGAGGAAGAGGTTGGCAGGTTCCAGGAGACAGAGGCAGACAGACAGTCTGGGTCAGCGCTGCAAACATGCCACTTCTGTGAAAGTCTGCATGGGATTCTAGGGGGGAGACCCAACCAGTTTACCAAGCCAGTCCATGGATTCCTCCCAAGACACTCATCTTGAAGTCTCAGGCAGCAGCGTGGAAGACAGTGTGGATGAGGAAAAAATGAGGACAATGGGCAGCAGGCGAGCAGAGCATCCAATCTCACCAACAGCCAGGACCTTTTTATAACTTTGGAGACAATCTCCTCCTCAAAAGATGGTACTTTTGGTGAGTTCACATTTTAAAATCATGCTACATGTGGGTTAAGGCAACTGGGTGTAATCTGGGAAGCCGCTCTGCCTTCACATCAGGGGCTCCCCCGAACGGTTTGTTAATGTTTCTGGAGACAGAGTGGGAATCCTCCCTGCACATCACTTTAAAGCTCTGATAGAGGAACTCTTGCATCCTTCTCACAAGGCTTCTGGGGAGGCCTGCCTTATTCTGTCCTCCACCAAAGGACTCCTTTCCATGCTAAGCTAGCAATAAGTGGTCTGGCATGATTACAGCACAAAGCATTGCAGCATTAGGTCCAGGTTTCTGCTCCCTTTCATGGTGTGATTCACAGAAGACTGATACCGTGCATGGCAACCAGGATGAAGCAGGGGAAGCTATGTAACTGATACAATAGCAGCACACCTTGACTTGCTCGTCCCCAACAAAGCTTTGTTTGAGCTCCTGCCCTGCTGCCATGACTCCCCCTACAACTCACAGGCTCCTGTAGAAAGGGAAAGTTGTACTCTTCCGCACACATGATCACTGCGTGAACCCCTGCCCTGTCACCACGTTGCCCCCTTTGCAAGTGCAGATGTTTGACTAGCTGCGGGACTTCATATTTGCAGGCATTGTGTAGCACATAATTTCAAAGTGGAAGCAAAATAGCAAACCCCGACCTGTCTTATCAAGCCTGCCACCAAATTGAGTCCAGCTGCTCTCTTAGGGTCTCTGTGGTTTAGCTGCTACATAGTGGGCACTTAAAAGCATAACCCTGGCCTAGTACATAACACATCGCTATTGTGTTGGAGAGACCTTCCTTTATGCTAAGAGATTAGGTTCTGTGCTCCACAATGTAGCTCCTGTCAAGTGTGCCCTTAGCTTTTCAGAGCAGTGGGTACAATGGTAAGTCTGCTGCACACTCCCCCAGGTCCATCTCCTCCTGCTGTTTGGCTATCAAAGACCCAAAAGCAAACACAATAGGGAGACCATGTTCAATGAGTAAATGAAATCCACCTTCTTGCACAGAGCATGATTAAGTGAGTATAGGAGAACATTGCCTTAGGAGATGACAGCAGAGCATGAGGACAGAAAAGTGAGCAGGAAATGAAGCGAAGACACAGGAGAACATCTGAAGGGTCATGGCGGAGCTGATGATGCAAGTGGTAGATTCAAGGAGAGCTTAATACACATGCATTCCCTCTAGCCTATGCTGACCCTTATTTCCTCCTCACCAAGTTCCATAGCCTCCTCTCCCAGGTGCCCTAGAACAGTGGTTCCCAACCTTTCTTATGCAGGGGACTGGCAAACCTCTTCACAAACTTTTGGCAGACTAGTAACAGTCTATTTGCATATTCATTATACAAATAATGAATATGCAAATAAAATGTTACCTGACCGCCTAGCCCCAACCCAGCTCCTTGCTCTCCAGTGCCTGACACCCTTTGACCCCCCACCACACCCTCACCCAACACACCTTTGCCCCCAGCCCCACTCTTGCACTCCTCAGAGCAAGGCTGTCCCCTTAGGGAGCATGGCTGTTACTGCCGCATGGGCAGGGGGAGTGGCCATTGGTGGTATGCACACTCCCTTCTCCTTCATGCCCCCTCCTTCCCCAAGTGCATCTTGCACCACCATGAGTAGATGGAGGAGTGCTGAGCCCCAGCTGGGCCGCCATTACTGAGGAGGGAGGGAGATGCCGCCTCCTCAGCCCCCCCCAGTGTCGCCACCAGCAAAAGTGGCCAACTGGGTTGGCCCCGGACGGGGGAGCGCTGAACCCCAGCTGGCCGCCATTACCAAGAGGAGGGAAAAACGGAGGGAGGTGCCTCCGTCTCCGCCTCCCTCCTGCCACTGTCTCAGCCCCACTGCCAGCAAAAGCGGCCACGCAGGCAGGGGGATTGGCCAGTGGTAGTCTTGCCTTTTGCATCTTTTTGGTGTGTTTTATTGCAAAGCCTCAGATATTTCTAATCGGTTTATTGTGATAGGAAGGTTGGTTAAAGCAGGAAGGGATAGAGTTAGACAATTTTCCACTCACCATTTAGACTTTAAGAGCAAGGAGCATAATGGAACGTCTCACTCTAATGAAACATAACACATCATATTGAGCCATATAAAAAACATGGAAATACTGAAAATATGAAACAGGGTTGTTTCTGGCACACATTGTTCCTGCTTAAAAAAAAAAAAAAGAAAAAGAAAAAAGGAACACATTACTTAGAAAGTTTGCACGAGAAGAAAATTTGAGTTCATCCGTTTCTGCTAACTCCCCACTCAGTCATGGTTTATGTCACTACACTTGCCACAGCAATCAGTACCATACTCCTACAAATAGAAATATGACTTCACGTGGGAAACAGGCAAGAGCAAATGAATGTACATCTGCCAAAAGAAACCTGTGCTTCAGCACTCTACGATTGCCATCTATACTACAGTCTCAATTATTTTTTAAACTCATTTTCAACAGCTTATCCCTGTCCTCCAAACCAGTTTTAAACACTGTGGATGCAAAAGGAGGAGATGGGAGCAGAGAGGAGATGGGAGCAGAGTTTGAATGTGGTTTTCTAACAAAGCTCCCTTCCATCTACGGTGAACACTTCAGTGAGGCTACTCATGTAAGAAAGAGGGTTTAGAAAGACAGGCCTCAGTTTCCTAACTGGCCTCTTATTAGTGCATGTACAAAGTTCATAAGCATAGAATTGTGCTTTTGCACGCAAGCAATAACTACTCAGTGTGTGCATACAAATAGCCTTCTGAGCAAATGGGTGTCTTTTTGTATAACCAGACCAAGTCAGAGACCAAATAACAAGTTAGCACCAAATGCAGGCAGAGTTCCCTGCACCACTCTGTTTAATGATTTTTTTTCCCCAAAGAAGCAGCCAAACTTGCCAACATATCTATTTATGGCTTGAAATAAAGAACAGAATTCATTTCTGTGTTTGGAGTGAGGGTGAACGTTAGAAAGAGCTCTAAGTCCTCCCAGTATTGCTCATAAGGAGCATCCAAAACTCAATATTTTTTCCTGCATTTATCATTAGTGCAATTTCACTAAAAATATAATAAGAAAAGAGAATTATTATCTTTGTTCCCTAATAGGTATCATGGTTCTTTATGTAGTTGGGAAGATATCTTTGTTGAATGTGGCAAATATAAACTTCTCTACTTGACATAAACCCTTGAAGGACAAGCATCTCTCTAGTACTGAATATACGAAACAAGAAAATATGTAACTGTCTTAAATAAACAAGATATGAAAAGTGAGCAATCATAAAACAGATACAGGATGCATTAAAAAGTGTCCCTAATCAAAGAGGATGATTCTCCACTGTGCATGTTGAGATATTTTACTGAAATGAGGAAATAGACATTTGCCTGTGCTTCCACATTTTGTGTAACAAAATGAATTGACCGCTGTTTTTATTTTTAAATCATCTGTTGGTTTAATCACTTGGGCATACATTTGATCCAGGTATTCCATGCCAACTTGCTGAGGCTAAATCAGTGATTGTATTACACCCATAAAACTACAGCATAGTTTCTAAACTGGGAGGTCAATGTGTATTTCTACCTTCATGGGCTCTAAAATAAATAAGTGCAGAGCAAACATTATCTATTGTTAATTACCTGTAAAGTAGGGCTTTAGTCACTTCCCCTGTTTTTAGGTGCTCTGAAGTGAAACCTAAAAGAAGCCACCCATTGTTTCCAATTGTGCAACAGCCAGGAGCAAATAGGGCTCAAATTGCAGCTCTGAAAGGCAACAGGAAATTGGCATACCGCTAATCTGTACTAAACTATTCATAGTAACAAAGACTATTTTCCTGCTAAAATATTCACCATTAGAAACCCAAGGCAGATCTGTTTAGTAAGGACCACAGAATAAATCTGTAGAAATAAAAGGATTTTTTTAATTAGAAGACCATAATGGGATCTGGCTTTTCTTTCCTGGCCTGAAAATACCAAGTATTATTCTGCTTTGAGTATCCTGTGAAACAAGGTAGAAGCCAAATGATCAGGATCATTGCCATTTTCAAATAGCATTTAGTAAACTAATATGAGGCCAACTGTCCATTATATAGATGGTTTGGATGAATCATATTGTACAAATGCTTAGAATTCCAAATGCATTTTAAATTTGCCTCAGTATATATTTTCTAATTAAAAACACCAATGTTAATTCTGAATCACAATAATTAAATGCATAATAAAAAGAGGACTACATTTTATTGTATACTATTTAAGACTTTGGGGAAAACCACTCAATTTTAGAGTTTAGTAGGGTTTCACCTGTATTTTTGGAAGAATAATCAAAATAGTGCTTAAAACACAGGGCTGCAAGGCAGATGTGGATTCTTCTACAAACTCGTTACATTACTCCAGGCATGACACTTAAATTCCTGAATTTCCATTTTCACATCAGTAAGAGGGAAAGCTATTTGTCACAGGAGTGTAATAGAGCTTAATTAAGAAATGAATCCATAAAGTGCTTTAAAATTGTCAGGTGGAAGATGTTAGAATAGCATTGTGTTTTCTGAAGCTTGAGGGGGTAGTTGAGTTAGTCTGTACAGGATAAACTTAAACAACAAATGGTCTGGTAGCACTTTAAAGACTAACAAAACATGTAGATGATATCATGAGCTTTCGTGGGCACAGCCCACTTCTTCAGATGACCGGAGTTTTGAGTTTAGGATGTGCAGACCCTGCTTTGTATTTTCTGCCATTTTAATAGCCTCAAGGGTAAAAATATCCATAACCGGGTATGGAAAACTTGTTAGCTGGAATTGCAAACCAGTTCAACTTTTATACTAAATGTTACCTACGCCTGTTAATGGTGACAGACATATTGTCCTAATGAGTGCTCCCGCACTAGCATGAAAACTAGAAAAAAAAAAAAAAAAACACACGCGAGAAGTCCTTTTGAGATCTCCCATTTTCTTCTAACTCCAGCACCTACTTTTAGATAGGTCTTTTGATTTTTGGCAGAGCAAGAAAGTGTTTTTAAACTATAAAGATATTATCTTACATAACCTTGCTTGAAACTTAAAACCCTAAAATCCAAGTGTTCCTTATTTGAACTTTGGTAAAGTCCATATCCAGATCCGATAACTTTTACTCCTAACCCTATCTTTATAAATGGGCCAAAGTAAAACCCTAGATTCAAACTTCCCCAAGGTTGTGATTCTAAATGTTTATATAATTGATGAATTAGAAGAACAAGTGTTCTTAAGGCAACAATCTGCAGTACCCCATAAATAGTGACATACTACAATAGCACCTTTCACCCAGAAGCACTGTGCATGCTATACAAAACACACACAGTGACAAAGTTACTCTCAGACTGGATGTATCAGTCAACAGGTGCAGTACAAAAGCAGGTAGAGTGGGTGGATTGTGACCAAGGACAGCTAACAAATTTCACATAATGAGATCTTCCAAAATTCAGATTTCATAGAAGACATCTGTCAAAAAGATCCTATATGGTAAACTTTCACTGAGTTGCTCCCAGAGCTGGCAAATACAAATGGCATAAGGAGAAGACATCAACTCTTCTGTACAAATTAGGCACTTTGAAGAGAGACTTTCCCTGTCATCACGTAGGAAGTAACTACAATTTGTCTTGCAAAAGAGAACTTAAAGGCGTGAAGAGGAAATCCTCAAAGGCACTGGAAGGATTAGTGGAAGGATTTCCTAGGAAAAGGGATTATTTAAATTAAAATGCCTGAGATTAGAACCATTGATTATGAAGTGGCATTGTATACAGTGCAGTTAGCATACAATAACATTTGTCCAAGCTTATATGCACTATATTTCAGCTATACAATACTTTGCTGCTAATAATTACTTATTTTCCATTGTGTAATAGGTACTCAATATTATAAACCAAGAAAAATATTTTAAGTGTATACCTACATTCCATGCAGTACACGGTATATGAACATCACACTCAGTAAAAAACACCATTATACATTCCACTTGGAGCTGCTTGTGGTTGAACTAGACACCAATGTAACATACAAGTTCAATTGCTGTATAGAATGCTGATAAGGTGGTTTCTGAGTTTCTTTGAGAGTGTGGTATAATCTCTGGCAGTAGTCTTCGGGATAAATGGACTGTAGTGGGTTCATACCTAAGGAACGGAGGGTGAAAAACTCACTACAGTCTATATCCCACAGACTACAGCTAGAGATTATGCCACACTCTCACAAAGAAACTCAGAAACCACCTTATCAGCATTCTATACAACAAGTTCAGTTGTGTTAGAGCCAAATTCATCCCAGGTGTAAATCCAACAATTTTAGCAGCTTTATACTAGAGATCAATTTGATCCATCATGTAAATGAATTCTGTATGTGGTTATAAAAACAGTAAAACAACAGGAGTGACCAAACAGCTCAATCAGCACTAGATTTCCATTGTGCTAGGTGCTGTGGAAACACAAACAGAAGGGCTCCATTAAGAGCTAATATTAAACACTTCCACATGATATTGATTGGAATAATTCATTTAACACTATACTGATGCTTTACAGAGTAAAGCTTTCAGTGCCCCCAAAGACAGGGATGGCTACAAAGAACATACCTTATGAAAATGCATAACCATGTAAAGAGCAAATATCTGGTTTCTTCTCTTAGAAAGAACAGACATTTACAAAAATCTGACTTTTTTCAAAAGTGGAGATAGGTAATATTGTGGATTATAATGGCATTTTTATTTACCTGAAAGTACACAGTTTATTTCAGTCATACAATACTGGCTGGAGTTGAATTCCAAATACGGGAATAAAATCAAGATTACAGGCAAACGTAGAATTCAATAGGAACAGGATTCCAGACTAAATATTCAAACCTGGAATTTAATATTACATTGCCTCTGGTGAATACTTCCATTTTTTGCACCTTAAGTATTCCTCAGGGAAGAAAGTTTCACTGTATGTTTGTATAGAACCTATTATAAGAGATTCCTGATTAGGGACTCTTAAGTGCTACAATAATGTGAATGAATCCCAAGAAATTATCTGGATAAAAGTAGCATCATATTTTTGGATATAAATTGAAGCAGCAATAGTTATCAGATCCATTCCCTCACCGCACCCCCCCCCAAAAACCCATTACCTGTAGTCCTAAAATTGTAATATACTCCAGTAAAATACACAAAGAATTCACAAAACCCACACAAAGAATTCACAAAACCCCCACAAATGTACAATGTTTTTTATTAGCCCCAAGTAGACTATGCAAGGAATCTATGTCATCCTGGGTTTTATGCAGGGGTAGATTTTTTTAGGCTATTTGTTTTGCAGGAACCCTGATCTTACAGCAAGCTCATTGCAGAGAATATCTTTAATTTAATGGTGCACAATGGTTCTGGAAAAATGGGATGTAAGATGCTCCCAGTTTGTGCTTGTAATTTTGATAAAAATAGACTGAAATTGTGCCAAAAATTTCTCCAATTAAATAGTTCTGCTTTTAGTGCATCCAGTACATTGTCCCAAGGCGGGGGGAGGGGAAGAGAGAATTAAATATAGCTTCATCTCAGTTTTTAGCAACTTAGTGACTTCATTTTCGAGATGAAGGTTCCACATCAGACAACTGCACTGATAGTCCAAAGTACATACTCCAGTGAGGTTAGGGGAAGACGCCTCTGAAGTGAATTGCTGTTTTTTCAAGAGAATCCCCCTCCAACAAATCATAAAAGGAGCTCTTGAAAATGCAAAAGTGGCAGATAGCCACCACTTAACCTTAATGTAAAAAGTCGTGCCTGTATCACCTCTGCTTTGTCACCAGAAATAAGGTAGAAAGCTACCACACCTAGTAAGGAGAAAAGTTTTACATGTATTTCTTCCTTTCCTCTTATCCCTCCTCCTCACCCCCCCCCCCCCAAAATGAAGGCTGATTAAAGAGGACTTTTCCAATTGGAAAGTTCATTGGAATAGCACTTGCTAAACTCATGCATCCTGTAATTATCATAGCATGCTAACTCTAGTCATGAGTCAGATTTTATTCCTGTTTCTTGGGCGAGACCATCACAACACCATAATTTTCCAGATGGAAGAAAGCAAACAAACTAGTTGAGGCAATCAACAGCAAAATAAGGGATAGAAAAGTATAGGAGAATCTTGACTACTCCAAAACATGTCAAATACTTACAAATTAAGGCTGTAATTCTTAGTTACAAAGTCTCCTCTTGTCTTGTCCTCTAGACCTTGTACAGTGCCTTTCAGAATCCCATATGCCATACAGGTGGTTTCTTAATTTGAATATACTCAATCTAGTATGATGGAAATGGTCACTCAGATAAACTTCATATCTACTTAGCATACCAGTTTATGATAGAATTTTCTTTATAACAGAATTTATTTTAGAAACGGAAATCTCAGATTCATGTGAATGATATTCTTGCAGTATAATTAAGCTTGAAAAGCTTACATTTTTATCAATAACTTTTGGGTAAACATTGATTTTGCCACACACAAACTGATGAAAAAATATTTCTATTGATAATTTAAATTTAACACTAGGCAAAAGAAGAAATATGTTGCTTGAAAAATTGAACAGAATTGATTGAAAGGTATTTACGCTGTAAATTTTGTATGATGCTGAAAATATATTTTAATATTAGAAACTAAAATTTTAAATCCTAACATCACTGTCATGAAAAATTTGTCTGATCCCCACATACTTTAAGATCAATTTCTGCCAAGCCTAATTACATGTGCAGGGTTGTTGTAGCTCTTTGGTCTAGGATATTAGAGGGACAATGTGGATGAGTGAGATATTACCTTTTTCTGGACCAATTTCTCCTTGTAAGAGAAACAAGTTTTCAAGCTTCACACAGTTCTTCTTGAGGTATGGGTAAGAAAAAACTGTAGGTAAGCTCAAAACTTGTCTCTTTTGCCAACAGAAGTTGAACTAACACAAGATATTACCTCACCCATACGTCTCTAATAAGCCTGAGTATAATATTTCAAAGTAAAATTACCACCACTACAAAAGAAACTTGGTTTTCTGATCAAGGTAACAGTATCACTTATTTATACTGTAAGGGTACGTCTACACAGCAGGGCGAAAGTCTAATTAAGTTATGCAACTTCAGCAACGTCAATTGCGTAGCTGAAGTTGAAATATCTTACTTCACTTTTGGCACTGTCTACATAACAGGAAGTTGAAGAAAGAACACTTTTCCTTCGACTTCTCTTACTCCTTGTGAAATGAGGGTTACCATGAGTTGGAGTAAGAAGTCTCCCAGCTCGCCATTATTTCGAAATAATGGCTTGGCGTAGACGCGCACTATGTTATTTCAGAATAACGTCAGTAGATGTACCCTAATAGCAGAAATGGCAAGTGGGTGGGACAAAGATATAGAAAATGGCAGTTCCTGTCCCAAATAATTTATTGAATCAAGGACTGCACTGAATCTATTCCTATTCTAATTTTATCATTAAGATCATTGGTGCATTTAGCATCAGGAAACCTGGCCTGCCTTTCAACAAGTTATGCAAATGAATTACATAAATGCTGTGTACAATTGCAATCTATGAGAGTATATTTTGAATGCAACAAGAATATTAGGGGAAGAATCTCAATTGGTGCAACAGAAACAATTAACTGCAAGAGGTTATTCAAATTTTGGAGCTTCTTGGGTACAGGGTTAACTCACTTTTGTCTATTTGCTCATATTTGCCTAATAAGGCATTCCACAACCCCACCAATTGGACCTAAGCACAGATGTTCTCAGAGTAAGGTGTTGTATATTTGTTAAGTATGAAAAACCTTACGCTCCGAACGATGCCACAGTGCATTACTAAATCAAACTTACATTAACTATGCAAAATATACCAACTAGACAAAAGATACCATTCCAATTGCTTAAATGTAGCCACCTCTGGCATGCAGCCTGGAAACTATTTAACAGTGCCCCACAACTATACCTAAAAAACGTAATATATCTTCAATATGAAAGAACTCAATGGTTTAAGGGAAAATTTTCCTTGCCATTTTCCCAGAGTTAATAAGAAACTAAAAGGCCAATTTTTCAGGAAACCAAAATAGTTACGGATTATATTCTGCAACTTGAACAGCATGATGAATTAAGACAATCTACATGATTCCTTTGTTTTCAAGCAAGCTATATATTTTGGTTTTTTGGAAGTCCGGAGCTAAGGAAATATAGCTCTGGAAAATAAAGGATTCATATACACTTTAATGAAATAAATAGAATTACATAAGAAGTAACAAATATGAGACTAAAACTGTTCAACATATATTGGACTGACAGTTCTGAGAACAAAGCTCTTCAGTCTTTTTGTTTTTAATATTGGCAAATTACAGGGAAAGTGGTTGTATCAGAGCAATGGCAATTGTTCGACAAGGATTTCAATGTCTTAAGGACTGTTTGCAGCTTAGCATTGGACCAAATTACCAATGAAAAAGTAGTTAAAAAAAAAAGTAAGTTCTTCCCCAAAATGCTTTTTTAAAAATCAGCTCTACCACATCCAAAGAAAGAAAATATTGGTTAGTATTTTTATGTTGCCACTTGACAAATACTGAAGAAATCTGATCCTGTAAACTTTGTCAGTTCTCGGTATACTGTTAAAATTACACTGGGGCACTCAAGAATGGACTACCACTTTTACTATAAAAGGAACATATACTTTGTGTC
Source organism: Pelodiscus sinensis (assembly GCF_052426305.1). Classification (NCBI taxonomy): domain Eukaryota; kingdom Metazoa; phylum Chordata; order Testudines; family Trionychidae; genus Pelodiscus; species Pelodiscus sinensis. Next base: position 98,347,775 of record NC_143055.1, read on the forward strand.
AATATAAGTAATAATTCCATATACAGGCAGTCCCCGGGTTACATGGATCCGACTTACATCGGATCCCTACTTACAAACGGGGTGAGGCAACCCCGCACTAGCTGCTTCCCTCCAGCAGTCCAGGGAGAGGCGAAGCTAGCACCGCCCCCCGCTCCCCCCAGCAGACCAGGGAGACGCGGAGCGGCTTTTCTCAGCAGACACCTCAGCTTGAGAATAAAGGACTGAGGGAAGTGAGGTGTGGGAGAATAAAACTGAGCTCTGGAGAAATGTTTGGCTAGAGTTTCCCCTACAATATGTACCAGTTCCGACTTACATACAAATTCAACTGAAGAACAAACCTACAGTCCCTATTTTGTACGTAACCCGGGGACTGCCTGTACTTATTGTCATAAAAGCTGCATTCTTCTTTCAACAAGAGATGCAACTCCTAACAACATTTTAATGACTTATAGCTGAACTCCAGCAACAACAAAAGACACTCGGGGAGTCAGTGCTGACACACTTAATTAGAAGAGCCCAGTCTAGTATATTTTTTAATATTCTGAGGGGTTATTGATAAAACAAGTTGAGGTCACTCAAAGCAACAAAATCTGAGAACTCATTTGCAGAGTATGATGTAGTCTCCTGAATCTTAAAACTACTTTTTCTTAAATGTGCTGCAGAAGGTCAGAGAAACATTATGAACGCAACTTAGCAGTGTATTGAACTGGTACACTCTCCTTGGGAAGCCTGAAAGTACACCATTAGAAGTGGGAGACTGTCCATTCATCCTAAAGCAAAGCCTATTTCTGACCATTTAAATGTGCATGTACTCAGCAAATAGCTGTGATACCTATATTACTTTCAAGAGAGTTTAGATTAAAAGGGACAAGTGAAGTTCAGTTGTGATTGGATAAGTCAGAGTTCCCGCAGGGCAGCAAGACAAAACAAAACATAGGTTTCCTGACCTAACAGACTTCAGCAACACCAAGATTATTTTTACTTCTTGCCTTTTGTACAGATGTGCAGTAACACACACACACACACACACACAAAAATAATAGAAGTTAGGGGTCCCTATCTATAGCTGCATTTCCAGAATGCTCTGGTAAATTGATATGGTCTAAACTTCATGGCAACATCAAGCAAATTACAGAGATTCAATTTTATTAAATATCTCCTAGTGAAAATTCATTTTAATGAATTTTCAACATCAAAGTTAGGCAAACAAGACTTGAACACATGCTAGTATCCTCACAGTATTGGTTATTCAACCCCCTGACATAGCACAAGGAGAAAAAAAATAGCAACACTTTTTGCAATATAGACTTAGAGATCACACCACTACCTACGGGTATATTAAAATGAAAAACTCAAGAGACATTTTCATTAATTAATATATTTTCTGCATTATAGTTAACATATGTACTTTCTTTGTGTCACCCTTATTTTCGTTAAGTATTGATATTTTGTTATATTCAGGCGAGTACATTTTTCAAAACAGTCTTTTGCAATAAATATCATAAAATAATAGAGATTCACAAAATAAATATTCTTTACAATAAAAAAAAGTTTTAACAGACTTTTGTCTTAAAAATAGTAAGGATTCAACTTTGTGTTTTATACATCAAATATACAAAAAAAAGACCACAAATTGTGGCTAAGGCAATAAAACTTGGAACAGATTAAAGTTATGAAGCACAAGGCAGAGCTAAATTCACTAACCAAGGGAATAAGAGAAGTGTTAAAGAGCCAAGAACATTTAGGTAACTTAATTCAATAACACCTGAAGATTATTCAGATATGCAAACACCACCAACTTTAACATCAGCATCAACAGGATCTCAGTGATCACAGAAACATGGTGACAGAGGTGGAGTAGTGATGTCCTTCACAGATTTGAAAGCAAGGAAAACAGATGAACAAATTGCAGCCATATTGTCTCCAATGTGAAGATCTATATAGTGAAGCAAAATCCAAAACTACACTTTAAAAGAAAAAAAAAAAATGTATCAACCAGGCAAGTCTCTGGACTGAGACAATTCCACGAAGGAACAAAGGGAAAAGCAGGTTCTCTCTCACTATGGAGTAAAAGCCTGCCTTAAATTTTCTACAGTTCCAAACCCCTCAAGATTAATCCAGCTTGATCGTGAAATAAGGTAGAACTATTCCTTGGAACTAAAGAGAGAGACAGTTGCAGAGAACAAAAGGGAACATTGGGGAAGTTGTTTGCAGAGTAAGAGGCTGAAGAAAAGCCCTCACTGCCTCTTTCATGAGTGGATTACTTACAAACCTAGGAGGCCCTGTCAAGTTGAGGAGTCAAATGCAGGCACAGTGTCCAGGCTTACCAAAGAATTGAAATAAACATGACTGAGTAAAATACTCCACACCTGTCTGAGTTAAGAGAGGGATTATGGAGGGGGCACAGGAAAGAACTTGCATACATAAAGTGGAAAAGGATGCAATGGTAAAACCCCCACACAAACAGAAAATTAGCCACAACCTGAAAACAAGCACTGGAAGAAGTAAAATCTCCCCTCCAAAATTATGAGGGCTTTCCCTGACTCCGAGATGGGCAGCTCTCCAGCTTACAATAGACAGTGTTGGAGTTCTTACATCGGCAACCAGGACGATTGATCCGGTCATAACACCCTCGACACAGCTTCAGGCATCCCTTAGCTGGAGGGTAGCAGAGCAAGCAAGGAAAAAACAAGGACAATGCTCCCATGCACAGGTACCTAGAACAGCAATGTGCCTGCGAACAAGAGCAGGGATTATCCGCATACGAGTCCCCTTCATCATCATTGGAACAGTGGTAGAAGATCCCTTTGATCAGGCACATGCAGGTGCTGTACTCCACCATACTTTCTACTGAGCACAAGCATTGCCTGTTGCAGGCCAAACACGAAGGTAAGGCCCTCGGGGCTGTGCACTCACCACATTTGCACTTCCCACACTGTTCACAGATAAACTTGTGCTGTGTCATGTCCTCTTTCAAGGGACCCTTCAGATCATCTACCATCAAAGATGACGGCTTGGGCTGTGTCCGGATTGTCCTTTCAGATCTGTGGCTTGAACCTGGCCGAGAGAGTGGCGCTCTTCCCAACAACCCCTGCTCTGAAGAGGCACTGCTGTTGCTTCCAGAACTAGCTGCACTTCCAGTGCTAGTCGATCTGCTCAACATAGGAGCCCTTACATTAGGCTGGTGTGCCCCGGGTCCCAGGTGGCTGGGTCTGTGCTCATAATTATTATTCACATTAATTGGTACGATTTCATGAGTCCTTTCATGCTTTTCTTGTCTTGGTGCTGTCCGTGGGCCAGACTTTTTCACCACAGATGGACCTTCGGTATACTCATTGCTGCCCCTGATGGCTTTGATCTGGTCCAATGACAAGATAGCTGATGGCTGAATGTCTCTTTCATAGTCCAACCTTTGCCTGCTGTCCAAGGAAGGCTGCTGGATTACAACTAATGAACCGCCACTGCCATGTTGACTTTGGGGCTCCATCTGTAGGGATTTCTACTTCTGGCATTCAGTGGGAACCTGGCATGCATCTGAAATCCTAAGAAAAAAATTAAAATAAAAAGGGTGAAAGGAGTAAATCACAGGGAGCTTTTAAAAATAAAAATGTCACAGAAAGCCACAAACTTCCCTGACCACTTGGTAATGATCTCCTTTAGCCATGGTTTACAATGATGTGACCACTGCGAGGGGGTAAGGGAGTGGAGGGAGACAGGGTAGAAGAGGGAGAGTCTGGGTCTGGCATGCCAGACAAGGAATGTAAGAGGAGACCCCAAGACATTTTAAATCTGAGATTTTTCCATTTGAAACAAATGAAGTATTAACCTGAATGTTTATTTGGTTATCTTGGTTACTGAGATCAGCAACAGCAATACTTAGTACTCCAAATCAAGTTAGATACTTGAATAGATATCAGATTAATATTCTGCATAATTAAATTTGCACAAACTCTTTTGTCAGTCTGTGAATACGATATCATGTTTTAAGCTTATAATCTATCTTTAAAAAGAAAGACATCCATTAAGAAATCTCAAATAAATCCTACAAAAAAATGCCTAAAACCGAAGGTCATTTTCACAGTAGAAAGCTCAAAGTTTCCAAATAATGTAGCAAACTTGTTATTAAAGTAAGACAGCAGATGTAAATAACAGCTTGTTATACAACAGCTTTCTTAAGTGTTTTGAGACTACAGGGCAGGGTGTGTGTGTGGAGATGAAGTAGTAAAATAAAACTGGAACACAGTTTTCAGATATTTATGACTTGTCACGTACCTTTTCTCGTGAAAAAATAATGTAAAAAATTTCACAAGCTACTGTGGAAAAATCATGGAAGACTGAATAAACAAATAAAATTACATTTGTTTTATTTTTATCTTTTTTACAACTTCTTGTCCCAAATTACTGACACAATGCTGATTTGGAAAATTCTGCAGAGTGCCAATTTTGTACCTATACAAAAGGTAATGGGAGGAGGCAAGGAGGGCAGATTATTTATACATCATTGCAGTGATCACAGAGTATCGTGGGAAAACAAACATTTGCTTCCCTACAACAACAGTTAAGGAAGATTTACTTCCCTCAGCCTCACAAGAGTAAAACTGCGTAAAATAAATGTTTTTTTTCCTTTTCAGACTTTAATATATGTAAAATCAACTCGTCCAATGACCCTAGTAATAGTAAGTGTGTCTTGCATATCCAGAGCATATTTGACACTGAGATGTTCCCAATTCAAGAAAGAAAAAAAGGAGGGAGAGGATGAATACACAGGAGAGGAGAAAAGCAAAATTCCCCTGAAATCCTGTTAAGAGGCACTGCTTCAGTAGTCTGTGTAGAACTTGTAAAAAAAAAGTCTAACTATTTATTTCAAATTTACATTGTGACATAGAAAGCATTAATACCACCTGTTTAGAACTTAAGGTTTTAAGACTACAAAACCCCACCTCTATCCAGTCACTCTTTATTCATCCCACATAACAAGCTCTCCTTTTCTTAAGTCTTTAATATGTGCACACAAAATACTAGGGATGAATGAACACAGAAAGGGGAAAAGTCATACAGCTGCTGAGATCAGAAGTGCACTTTCAGGGGAAGAATCTGATAGTATTTTTAAAAAAAGAGTGCAACCAGTGCCATCTCTGAAAAAAATTCAATATTAATAAAAACACGCAGATTGACGATACACATTGCAATCAAGAGAGACAAAAAAAGCCAGCAGCAAGCCACACAGTTTCTAATGGAAAGAACCAATTACCCCCACTGCGAGTATCAAAATTACTTTTTTTTCCCCCCAAAAGTAAAGCGAACAAAAGTCTAAGATACCATTTTTTGATGCCCACGCTCAGAACCATTGCGGATTTTAGCACAATGTACAAGTACGTCTGCGTTTCCTCCAGACCGGGGTTCACCCGACTGCCCCCCCTTTTTTCCTTCTCCCAGCTCAGCTTCCAAAAGGCAGAATCACCACCCGAATGCATTCTGCATTGCTGCGTTTTAACTGGCGCTTGTTTGCTACACAGAAAGGTGCAAGAGAGAGGGGAGGGGGGGAGGAAGCCAAAGATCGCCCCACTACAAGGTACGGCGGTGGAGCTGCGCCCTCTGCAATCCGAGCCGAGCGAAGCGATGAATAAATAGTTGACGGAGAGGAAGGAAGAGGGAAAAGTTATGAATGAAAACAAGGGCTGCCCCCCCCCCCCCTTTTGCAGGAGGAGGGGAAGACGGAGGTTACCATTACCTCAGGAGGGCGGTCCTTCCAATACTTAAAGCTGTAGCATCCCGCTTCTCCAGCACGGCACTGGAAGGTCTGGGTGTGCTAGGACGTGCACAGGGGATTTTTCCCCCGGTGGGCTAAGGGCGGGGAAACGAGGGGGGAGGGGGAAAGTCTCTCTCCTTTTATCCCATCCCTTTAGCCTCTCCACCTCTACAGCCCTGCCAAACCTCAGCCAGGAGCGGAGGAAGGCTCTCCCCTTAGGGGTTACTGAAGGCAGCTTTTAGCAGTCTCTGCAAGGAGGAGGAAGGGTTTTGCTAGATGTTTCCACGAAGCATTTCAGAGCCCCCGTCAAAACGTGACCCCCTCACTTCCCTCCTCCCTCATTCATAAAGTGTCACCGCCTGACCGCCCGCAAGAACCTCTTTTCCCGCCCTCCTCCCCACACCTCACGGTCCTTTCCAGCACAGATCCAGAACAACCTCTGGAGAAGGGGGAACTACACAACGGCCTGGCCCCACTCCTCTCCCTGAATCCTTACGGGCAGCTTGGGGCACGGGCACCAGGTTTCCCCCAGACACCACTCAGGAGAGCTACCAGCAGTGCACAGCCCAGGTCTGCCGGGAATCCTAAGCCATTGCTTCTCGCCGTCCCGCCCCTTTGCACACTCAAGCCTGCTCGCTTGGCCAGAAGAGTTCAGAGCCCTCGGATTAAAACATAACCCTGAGCGCCAGTTAAAACACACACACACACACACACCAGAAGAACGGGCCCACCCCAGCCTACGCCAGACCTCCGCCACAGCACACGGCTGGCAGCAGCCTGATCTCCCCTTCCCTCAAAAGGGGGAAGGGGGGAAATGCAACGACACCTGCTCACTCCTCCAACTCGACACGTGCAAAAGGCGGCGGCGCTGCAGACCTCACGGAGTTTTAGCTCAGTAAGAACGGGAGAGGAATTAAGGACTTATCTCCAAGAAGTCACTAGTGGCAAATCCATTTCAAGCCACCCCAGTTAAGATCCACAGAGCAGCGCAAGTGTTAAGAGAAGGCGGGTGGGTTTCGTTTCCCCTTCAGAAGAGACTGTGCCCCGCTTTCTCTCTCTCTCTTTTTTTTTTCCAGCCCCGTTTTGGTTGGAGAGGACAACTCTTCCGTATTTCTGTTTTCTGCAAAGCACACAGTGATCACCAGATCCCATTCACCGAGCGGAGGGAAATGCAGTTCTCCCCTCCTCCCTCCCCGCACCTCTGCTCAAAAGAAACAAACATTCAATGGTTGCGTGCCCCTAACTCACTTGTTCATTGAGCAGGCACAATTCTCTTGGGAGAAGTAAATCACTCGATGGTGGTGGGATTCCCAAGGAAGCCGTCTCTCTGGCTGCAAGTCTCTCTCTTCGGTTATAGGTGACGACAATCAACCCCTTGCTGCAAATGGTTCATTTCAAGCTAGCAGATCAAAATGGCAAGATGCAGGCACAATTGCTGCCCGCAAACGAGCAGAAGCAGCTATAGAGCCACCTGCAGTAGCAGCAACGTGATCCAACAAGATAGAGCAGAGCAAGGCAAGGAATACAAGATTCCTCTTTTCTTCCACCGACTTCGACTTGTATTTCCCCTGGATAGTCACACGAGCCTTCTAAGCTGAACTTGCGTGGTGCACAACGACGTCCCAGATCCAGCTCTGCTTCACCACATGGTCCTGCTGCAACCCCTCTCCCCTCCGTACAGCCAAAGTGTAACGAGAATGCCTGTCGCAAAATAATAATAATAATAATGAAGAGACGCTTATTTTCAAGCCATATCTACCGTAACTGGAGCAAGTTCTAAAACATGCAAGCGAGAGGCAGCAGAAAGCAATGGCTCGGTCTCAGAGCTCTCTGCAAACTGCCATGTGCTTGCTTGTTGCTGTTGCAGACTGATTGACAGGCTTGGAGCATGTCAGTCAGAAAACTAAAATCTAATGTAACTCTAGACACAAACTTCTTGCAGGAAGTGCTTTTAAAACTCCCTGGCATTTCAAGTGGCGCAAACAACGTTCCAGCACGCAAAAAAAATCTGTTCATTAAGTAAGACCAACAACGCAAGGGGGGGCACAATTACTTAATTGCAAATTGTACATTACCAGCAAATTGTAAGTGGCTTTACCTATTTTACTAGAGAATTCACGAGAATACTTTTCAGTCTCTAATTCAGTATAGTGCATATTTAATCATTTCACGCAGTTGACTTGCTGCAGAATTAAACTACAAAACAGAGAGAAATAAAAGTGCACCAGTATTCTTTCTATGAAAGCATTAGCAGTAAACGGCATTGTAATTCACAATACAAATGTTATTTGCATCTGGCAAAGCAACCATTAAGCTAAGACCTTAAAACGAGAATTTAAAGAGACCCCCCCCTTCAGTTCAAGAACAAACATTAAACACCTGATCTGTTCTTAAATGTCTTCCAAAAGGAGAACAAACGCTGCTGATGCTTACCTAATACAAAGATAAAAAACTGCTCCCCAATGCACATGTGAAGAAACTGGAGATAATTCCAACCTAACCAATATAGACAGCAGTTGCTCACTGTTGTCTGCTGCTATCACTTTGCTATTTGCTTTACTGTTGCTGTTACACAGTAATTCCAGCTCCGCACAGCAGCATTTCAGCGCGGAGCCCCCGCCTCCCCCTCAGTCACGCCTCCGATGATGTCAATGTGTCACTCGGAAAAGCTTTCTTGAAATCCTGGAGTGGAGTTCTCTACAACCCGGCAGCCATTTCTTCATTCAGTTGTACGTGCGAATTTCAAGGTTTACTTGCTACCCTGTAAAATGTTTTAACATTGTGGAAAGTAACGTGAGAATGGAATAGATAATAAACGTATGTGCGTGCGAGTCAATGTGTCACGAACTTGATCTTGGTCCTGATCTGGCAAGCACTTACATGGTCTCTCAGAACTAATTAGGAGCATTCATTGTTGAAAGTTAAGCATGTCTTTGAGGCCACAGCCTTGTAATACTGTCAAAAACACACTAGCCTAGGCGCAAAACCTACTCACCCTTCTTTCTGTTCCCCTGCAAAATAATATCCGCATACATTTACAACATGCAAATCTGTTCACTTCTCCCACATTCATCTCTCTTCTTCCTGCCATGGTCCTGAAGACTACTAACCTTTCCACATTCAAAAAAGATTGATTAGTACTGTGATATTGACAAGAATCTAGATGTCTGATAAAGACAAGGTTGAAGGGTCACTGTGAACAGTCTACATAACTTAGAACAATAACTAAAGACATCTTATGTTATCAAATTCTGTATTCTCAAGATGGGACTGATCCCTGCTCTAATCACATTATTCATATGTTTTACCTCTTACTCTTTGCCTTACCATTCTTTCATTTCTGTCTTGCTTCTTGCAAGCTGTTCCTACTGGGCAGACCTCTGTTATCACACGTAATCCCATTGAAATCAATTCACTTAGCACGGGGACAAGAGGTCCATTCTCACAGACTAGCTTACAGGATCAGACCTTAGTCAATGGATCAATTTAGATGCATACAATTAATCACATGCATAAGTGTTTGCAGGATTGGGACCTTTGAATATGAGCTCTCTGAGGCAGTAAGATCATGCCTCCTTTTGTTTATATGGTTCCTAGCATGTTGTGGACTCCATGGGGAGTTTGCCAGGCTGATTTTATCTTGTATTCGTTTTAAGCAAAATCCTGACAGGCACTGAGCATCCAAACTTGCAATGAAGAAAATTTGAGTTGTGAGTGCTCAGTATCTATCAAGATTTTCATATAACTAGAGGAATAAAAACAATTGGTTATCAATTTCTACAAATTAGCCCGCAGTAAAATATATGCAACTATTTTATACTTTAGGCCACATTCAGGGATACTTCTGCATCAACACAATAATACAAATTGGCAAAATTGCTGCAAGGAGTTGGTTTTACTCTTCCAGATGGTGGGAGATACAATGTTTTCCTTACTAATTTTGTCATTTTCCATTGGCAAGCACTCCCTCCCACACACACACAAGTTTTGCAGCAACTATTTAATCTGGTTCCATCAAATGGTTTGTTGTCAAACTGGGAGAATGTATCTACAGGGGTCATGTTACAGTCAATTCTGGGTTTAATACTATTCAATATTTTTTATTAATAACCTAGATAATGGAGTGAGAGTATGCATCTGAGATTTGCAAACGGTACTAAGATGGGGCGGGCTACAAGCATTTTGGAAAACAAGATTAGGATTTAAAATGAACTTTGTCCACTTATTAAATGCTACCCATTTCCTCCCTGCATGGACACAGTGCACTCAGGCTGGTGTAAAAATGCAGTTTTAAAGCCAACGCGCTGACCTAGCAAGTAGAAAACATCCTTGTATTTCAGCTGCACAGACACAGCCTCAGATCTCTAAGGCATTTTACATGAAAGGGTTTTCGTTTGACACATTTAGAAGTTCTTAAAGCATTGTTAGGAAAGAATCTGATGATCCAATTAATAGAGAAAGCTCCATATCTATTGACCAAAATAGGCTCAACAAAGAAATAAAAATGGAGAAGTAATGGAGTTTTGACTTTGATGTGGTCAGGATTTTACCCGAGGATTTCAAATCTCATCTCTTCCACTGACGTATTACTTTCTGTATGCTTCACACGGCCCTCCTTATTGAGCAAGACATCAGAAGTCAGGAAAGTATAGGTGAGTTAATGGAGGATCTGAGATGTTTCACAATAGAGCTGGCCAGGAGACTTCATTTCACTTCTGAAAAAAAAATTTGAGGTTTTCCAAAAAATTTAATTCCATATTGGAAGTGAAATTCCAAAATATTTCATTTAGACACACCAATACATTCCCATTGAGGGAATGTTTTAGTATTTCCAAAATGAAAGATTCTCTTTGGGCTCCCAGAAAGTGGCCTTCAGAAGGGCTGGTGAGGTAGGAAGATAGATGGGGAGCAGGCAAGGAATTAAGCAGATTTTCTTCTAAAACTTGCGTGTTCTGTCAGAAGTTTCATCAAAATTATCATATGCCCACAGAACATTTTGATTTGACATACCAGCATTTTCCAACAGAAAAATGTTCCACCAGAAAATTTCTGACCCGGTCTGATTCACATGTCCCCTTCTTACAGAACTGGGAACTGAGCTATGTTGTTTCATAAAAAATAGGTATATTTTCATATTTGAATATATTCTCCACAAATTAAGACTACTTTTGCATGCCCCATTCTGCTACATATTGGGAGAAACTCAGATGAAGTCAGAGGTCTTTAATTTCATGCTCTAACCCATTTGTTCTACAGGATGATCTTGTCACTGAGAAACTAGAGTAGAACCTATGAAAACTGGATTCTCTCTCTAGCTCTGTTGCATATATTCGTAACAATAAAAAAGAAATTCCTTAAATGACATTTTCAAAGGCTACCACTAATTATAATTATCAGTTATTTCTATAGGGCGTGTTACTGTATCTTCAAGTTATTAAAATATTATAATTGATTTCAAAAAGTTAACTTTAAACAAAAAGAACAAAGAAACAAACCACAATAGAAATAGTAATTAACACGTTGAACATTATGCCATAATAAGGCATGATGAACGAGGACTCTTATGCTTTTTAGTAGTTTGCTACACATTTCTGAGGTCTCTGGTATATCTTTAATTTTAAAAAGCAGGTCATTTCTATACAGTTATTTTTGTACCTCTCTAAGGAAAAACATATGCCTCCAAAGAAGAAACTGATTAAAACAGTTAAAGTTTCCTAAGGAGTGGATATTCCTCTCAAAACAAGGAAATATCAATTTAAAGTATCTTCTTTTAACATCCCCTAACCAATATACATAATTTTCACCACCTTCACTGATGCACTAAAAATATCTCTCATACAACTTCAACATACCCAGTAAAACAATATACATACTTACTGTAACACTACAATGCAAAACTTTATCTCTGACCATGTGAAACATCATATACTTCATGGATATCCACCCAACATGTCTAATGAACGTTAATGTTTCTGAGGCTGGACTTAATGTGTTACTGTCACTGAAAAGTGATAAATACAATCTTCTAATTCAGTAACAAACAAGGGAGTGAAAAAGTCTTGTCAACACAAAAATAAATGTAATATTGCTAAAAGAAATGAGGAAATATAAATTCTCATCATTATTACCTCTGATTCATTTCAAGCTGAAAAAATAAGTGTTATAAACAAAACACCATTTAAATAAACTGGAAGCTCTTTGGACTTAGAAACTAGTTCCTGGTCCCATTGAAGTCAGTGTGAGTTTTGTTACTGACTTAAATGGGAGGAGAAACATAACCTTTTATATAATCTTTCATCTCCTATCTCAAAAGTGGGTCAGAGCAGCCACACCAATTCGTAAAAGCATTCACTTTTTAAAACAGCATTAGTCTTGATAATAGGATACACTATGCATAGTTTATAATATCAATATTTTAAAAATTATTCTCAGGGCAGGAATTTAGTTTCTCTGGGCCAGTTTCCTTCCCTGAAAAATGGGTAGAATGTTGGCTTCAGATTGTGGATTTAAATACAAGGGATTTGCCACATATTGTTACTATATTATTTATTTATTACTAATAGCGAGAGCACTTTTTCCTAATTACAAAAATGAGAGATTGTGGCAGGTAGGGCTTGGCTAAAATTGATGGTGGAGGGTGTAACAAAATAAAGCTATTGTGCAGAGCTGAAGTAAAAAAATCATAAACATTGTGGGGGAGGAGAGGAAACTGAGCACTGAAGTCACAGTGAAGTATTTTAGTGCAAGTTAAGGAAAGTGAAGGATGATGTGAGGTGGAGTTTCCAGTCACACTTTCCAGTAGACAGATTGATCGTTATCTGAGATCAAAAAGACAAGTGGCTGGGGATTTCTTCTGTGCAAAGAGCTTTCTTGAAGTTCTGTAAAGAAATGCAGCAACATACAACAACTTGCTGTCAAGGACACGGGGTTGTGGGTACGCACATGGGAAATTCTCAGTTGCAACGTAATCTTGATTTTTCTTCAAGAAGACAGCATTGTTTTTCTTAGAAGCTGAACAGAGAGGACTATGCCGCAGTGCAGCACACTTTCAAGAATGAAAAGAGGAAAGCAAAACTTGATGCAACCATGAAGTTTGGAGGTAGAATCAAACTTCCATCAAGCACAGAGATGTTCAAGAGTTAGGGCTTTGGCTCAAGCCCAACCAAAATCAGAAGTCAAAGGAAAATTATGAAAGGTTTCTGTTTGGCTCGAGATGCTGGACCTTGCTCACCTTCACCCACACAAGCACTCAGCAAACAGGAATCAGGGTGTTCTGTGGGTGTTCACCCCAAACATTCTCATTGGCTACAGGTACTGAATTTTATTTTCAAGTTGGCTATTTTAGGTATTTGAAAGTCACTGACCACTCTACTTTTCTGCAAATGGGCTACATTCTGAAAGAAGTACGGAAAGCTACTAATCGATAAATGGAGATCAAATGTTTATGCTTTCTTGCTGTCACTGGGAGGGTGGGGTTGGGGTTAGAGTAGAACTACCAACATCATAGGATAAATTATGTTGCAGAAAAGATATGTTTATATGCTGTGCTCCAGCGTGTAGGCCCTCCCCCTGCAGTGAAAGTGGAACTTTCTGTTCACTCTTCTAAGGGCACCGGAAGGGAGTGTGTTCATTGCTCCCTTGATGCACTGGCGAGTGACACACTCATTTTTCCTCCTCAGAGCAGACTCTTCCCCAAGGTTCCTTTTCTTTGTCACCTATTCAAGTTTATTTCTCCCCTAATAAACTCCCTTTTACCTAGAGTTTCTTCTTGTTTAGCTACTCTACTACACAGTTCAGGCTACCTCTAGCTGCTGTTCTGAACTGATGAATGATTTCTTCATTAAGCTACAGTCAATCATTCTTTTCCCTTTACTAGTCATTAGCAAATAAATATTAGTTCTTTCTCTTCCCCTGGCTATATTACCTGCATATAATAGTGGGAAAATGAACACTACTAACTACTTAGCTAAAACAAATAACTATTTATCCACATTTATTGCACTGCTAAATTACCAACGCTGCTTCACTCTCTCCTTCTCTCTCAGCAAGAATTAAGCAAACTGGTACTTATTCTGCCCTCACTCCATGAAATCCCTGTAATTCTGAGAAGATGGAAGGACAGACTTTGGTTCAAGATAAGCTCCCTCTGGATTCCTACGGTAAATCACTTCACTACAAACGTGTGCTGTAGTTTTTTATTTACAAAAGGAGAGGTTACTTACCTTGTACAATAAGTGGAGTTCTGAGATGTTTTGTCCCCATGACTGTTCCACTTGTGGATGTGTGCACACCAGTGATCTTTTTCTTAGCATTGTCCCTGGGTCTGCACCTGCACTGTTCACCTTCTTGTCCTCCAATATGAAGGCGTAAGGTGGTGGGATGAAGTGGAGCCACACCACTCTGGTTCCTTCTTAATCTCAGAGCATAGCTGGGATTCCCACACGGAGGAAAAGGGAGGGCAGGCAGTAGTGCAGCTCGAGGGACAAAACCTCTCAAAGAATTTCAGCTTTTGTACAAGGGCAAATACTTTTTCTTGTTTGAGTTATTGCCCTATAGGTATCCCACATGAGAAGTCTCCATAAGGAGGAAGGGGCTAAGGAGATAGGATTGGAACAGGTTTACCAAAGGCTGCATCCACTGTAGAGACATGTACCCCATAATGCTGTGAGAACTTGGAATGGAGAACCAGGTGGCTGCCTTACAAATGCCCTTGACGGCTATGCTTCTACAGAAGGCAACAGAAAATAGACAATTAGTGGAATGAGCAGTAGCTTTAGGGGAGGCGTGCACCAAAACACATCCCAAAACCCATTTACTGTATATAGCTTCTGGTTGGAAATGGTGAGAGCACTTGCCCCCTCAGTGCAGGAACCTGGGGGAAACTATGAAGGATTTAGCTCTGTTTAGATAGAAAACCAGAGCTTTTCCAGAATATGGCAGCTAATCTCTTCCTTTCAATGAGTTAGGCTTGGGGCAAAGGACTGGTACCTGTGTTTGATAAAGAATTCCTATGGAACTTTAGGGAGAAAAAGAGGGTTGAGATGACTGTTCCCAAATGCTGCCCAGCTGATTAATACAGAGCCTACAGCTAGGTTTTCTATTTCTATTGGTGGTGCACATTCACACATGCCTGCGTGCACATAAACATTTATTTTGCATGTGGAAGAAAAAGATTACAAGGAACATTGGTGGAGTTGCTGGGTAAATTTGTCAGGATAAAACTATGTATATAAAGCAGGGGTGGGCAACTCTGGCCCAAGGGCTGCATGCAGCCCCCAGCTTGCCTGGATCAGGCCCCCAAGGCTCCAGGCTTCCCCTACATTGGGGAGCCCATGCTGGCAGTCCAGCCTCCCTGATGCCCTATCATGGCACTGGAACACACAAAATCTACTAGGCTGCCTCCTGCCACCCCCAGGCTCTGGTGTGCAAGGGGAATGTGGGGAGTTTCTATCCTTCTCAGTTGGGTGCTACATCAGTGAGGGTTTTTTTTCTTCTCACTTGTGTGTGGCCCCTGACTAATTTTTCTGTGGATCAGTGGCTCCTGACCCAAAAATGGTTCCCCACCCCGATATAAAGGATCAACTATGAGAGCATCTAGTACCCCCATCCTCCTGGCCAAAGTGATCTCTGCAAGGAACACTATGGTGAAAGATAGATGGAGGAATGAATACATTATCATGGGTTCAAAGGAAGGCCATTAGGCCCTAAATTGATGCCATAGAATGGAGTAGGATGTCACACTAGTTAAGAAGGCATTCAAGAAATTTCATATTTGTAGGGTATGCAAAAACGGAGAATGCTAATAGCAGCTAGGCAGACTTTTTTAGAGCTCAGGGAGAAACCCAATGATTTTATATTTAATAGACAGTCTAGAGTGAACATAAGTGACTGATTCATCAGGGGATAGGTAGCAATGAGCATTCCAAATCTGGAAACACTTCCACTTCTGCAGGTAAGTTTTTCTTGTGGTTAGTTTTCGGTATTCAGAAGCACAGTCTAGAATGTGGAGAATGTTCCTGTTCCATGTCCAAGAAAATTGAAAAGCCAGGTTTGAGGGATAGTGTCAGAAGACCAGGGTGAGTTATAGAAGCAGGAATTATTTGTATTTATGGTTTTTATCATGGACTGTCCCTTTTCACTTCTCTGTCTCAGTTCTTCATCTTTATCATAAGGAGATAATACTTTCTTATTTCACAGAGGGATTATAAAAAATAGGTAGTTAATGTTTTTATTGATTATTGACGATGAAAAGTCCTATAGTGGCACTAAATGTTACTGTTATTAATTGAGATGGGGACCAGAGAGAGGAAATGAAAATTGATGGAAAACCATATAAACAATGTATTTGTCAATTAACAACACAATAGTTGCTCAGTTGCATCCTTTTCTCCACCTCTTATTCAGTATCTGCTGTCTGACTCAACATCCATTCTTTGTCTGATCAGTTTCCACCTAGTAACTTACCACATGTAGGGGCAGATGGCTCAACCACTCCTAGCTCCCAGATGTTTTTCTCATGAGAAAGGAAGCAGTATGACTGAGCCATTTCAACGTGATATCTCATTTTGACGCAAAGGACATAACATGGGATTATGCATTGGGAAGTAGTTCCTGTGTCCTCTTCCTACAGCCGATCCTTTATTTAGCATATATGAGGTATGTACGAGTACCTCTGTTAAAGTTTCAAAAATATGCTAGATCCTATTCCCTATAAGACATGCTATCCTACTCCAAACTGCATCAGGCTCCTTTTTCTGCCTTATTTTTTAGCATGACAGAATATACTTACCTCTAGTCTAGAGACCCTGGGGCCAAGCCAACCCCGATTACAGAACAAGTCACTGTTGGGTTGAATCTGATGATCCCAAAGTAAAGATGACAGGAAGCTGCAAGGAAAGATCTGAAGAGTGAGGCTGCAGCGGGGAGAGTCTCTTGTAGTCCCAAAAGGAGGGACAGTTCCTTGGGAGGACCAGCTGTGCCCACCTTGAGCCTGCAGGGAAGATTATTCTGTGTTTCTTTACAAAGCCTTATTAATGTAACAAAAAGAATTAGCCCCAAGAAGGGCTGCAATTGAAAGGAACTGTGTGGAGATTGTTGTAGGAGGGGAAAAGAGGGACAGGGCAATGCAATGGCACTTCCTGGCAATAAACGAGTGCTCAGATGACATCCAGTCCCGTTACAAATGGTAAAGAAAAAATACAAAACATTAATTTCAGTGATGTGCTGATTCAAATGGATGGAACAGGCCTGTGTTTCTTTCTATGCTTGCAAATAGAAATGAGGGCCCTTTTAAAGTCTGTACACCTGCTTTTAATTTTCTCCTGCTTTCTTCCACAGCAGAGTTAAATAACATCCTGGTAGAGCTGCAGAAATTCTCCTGGTGGGGTTAAGTACTGTAAAATTAGTTGTATAAGTATGTGCTGAAAGTTGGGTGAAAGAAGGTAGCTGTTTTAATTATAGCTGATAAAAACTAGACAGAGGAAATCTACCATAATTGATAAATAGCATAACACTTCAAAGCAATTGAGGTGCAAACCTTTCCCATTTCTGTTGAAGCAGCAGCCACTCCCTGGGTGCAGAATGTATTATCAGGGGAAGTGGAAAAGTTCTGTGCTAATTTAAATACATTACCAGGTGTATGTTTATATTGTCCACCCAACTAGTGAAGACCTGGGTATTAGGAGTTCTAACCTGGCTGGCTAAAATGAAAGAGTTGATTTTTATAATTGCGTCTTGCCTTTTTGAGGTCTGCCTTCCATTCATTAAGTGGTGTAATCTGTCATTGTCAGATCAATGAAGTCGCAGGCACAGCGTTGCTAATTTGATTTGAAAATATACATGGAAACTCGAGACTGCTTTTAGTAAGAATGACAAGTCTGGCCTAATGAATACAATCTCTTTTGTTGTTCTCAATAATAGTGTGTCAATAACTAAGACCCAAGGCTCCCATACTGTTTTTGCAGCAGTAGCAGCTACCATAGGGAAGATAAAAGTGATGCCAATGTCACAGACAAAAGTGATTCTCAATTCTGATTTACTGATTGAAAGGGAGGTTCAGAAACACTTTAAAATATGATCTTCAATCCTAGGCAGAGGAGCATGGAGGAAATTTCTCTGGCTTTTAGCCCTTTTCCATGAAGCTTGTACCAAAAAAATTGAGATCCTTAAGCAGTGGCGCTAGAATAATTTTTGGGGTGGCGGTGCTGAGCTGCATCCCCCCCCCTTTTATACCTGTTAAGATCGAGTTGCCAATTCTCCCAGACTGGATGGATCAGATTCCATTGCTGCAAATGGTGTCCGATCTGGAAGAGTTGGCAATCCTCACTGCCCCAGGCTGGGGCCACGGCTGGGGCCACAGATGGGGGCAGCTACAGAGTCATGGGGTTGGCAGGCTGTGGAGCCCTCAGTGGGGCCCAGTAGGCAGCAGCACCCCAAGCTGACTAGCAGGACCCCAGTGGGGGCTGGGAAATAGGGATGTAAAATCCTGTTTATTTGGGTAACCAGTTAAACAGACTGGTTAACTGATTAAAGTGAGTTCCAGGGGGACAGGGGAGGCGGCTGGAGCAGATTCCCCCCCCCCCCCCCTCCAGCTCCCCATGGACAGAGATTGCTCCAGACTCCAGAGCAGCCCCTGCCTGCCAGGTGCCTGGGCCTACCATGGGGCTGGAGCAGCCCCCTGCCTGAAGCAAGCAGGGAGCTGCTCCAGCCCCCATTGATTAACAGTTAACTGGAACCGGTAAGCATCACCATTAAGGGTGCTTACCAGTTATCCAGTTAACCTTTCACATCTCTATTGGGAAAGCCCACAGGGCCAGCAGGCAGCAGGACCTGAGGGGGCCAGCAAAGCATGTGGGACTGGCAGGACCCTGTGGGGGCTGCCTGAAGACCAGGACTTGGTTTTGGAGGCAGTGGGGCTGGCCCTCAGGTGCTGGGAAGTTGGGTGTTAAATTTGGGGGTGTTACAGCATCCCCCACACCTTTATTTCCCATGCCTATGTCATTAGGCTCCCTTTTATTGTATAATAGAGATGACCATGAAATACAATGACTGAGGTGGCCCATAGACCGACATGAAGAAGCTCACAAGAGAGAACAATCTAGGGGTCAAACCCTGAAATAAATGTGAATTTTATCATTGACGTAATTGAGGCCATGGTAGACATGCTGGGACATATTCTGATTTATAAATAGATGGTTACTGATTTATCACAATGGTATAATCTTGTTTACTGACCCATATGGCTAAAGCTAGGTATTAAAGACCAGCCTCTCATCAGTACTCCTATGTGTTTCATTCTTATTACAGTGCCCAGTAGCAGTTTCCTGTATCTTCATATGAGAAGATTGTATGTACTTTTGCCATTAATACATATTTTCTTACTTCTTCTGACTTTGGGCCTTAATCCTCCTAAATATTTTATTTAATGTTTTGGCAATGGACGTATTAAGTGCTGAAATATTGCTTACATGTTTGATGTGGTTTGGTGTATTTCGCTTTCAGTAATACCATATGACAGTATGCTAGTCACATCTTGAACTGGTGTTCTTTGTTTAACAGCAATTATTTCTTACAGAACTTAAGAAAGTAAGGGCCCAATCCTGCTTCCACTGAAAGCAATAGCAAAACTTCCAGTCACTTCCATAAAAGGTGGATTGGAACCCTGTGGTATTCTCAGCCATGTCCAAATTCAAGCATGTAACCTAGGCTGTGTCCAGACTCAGGGGTTTTTTCGGGAAAAGTAGCCTTTTCCCGAAAAAACTTCCCCTGCGTCCAGACTCAAGCCGCGTCTTTCGAAATTAATTCGAAAGAACACGGCTTTTCTTTCGATGGCGGTAAACCTCAATTTACGAATAAGAACGCCTTCTTTCGAAAGCTCCTCTTTCGAAAGAAGGCGTTCTTCAATGTAAATAGGGCTTCTTCAAAAGAGAGCATCCAGACTCACTGGATGCTTTCTTTCGAAAAAGCAAGCCGCTTTTTCGAAATTTCTCCGTGCAGTCTAGACGCTCTCTTTCTAAAGAGGCTCTTTCGAAAGATGCTTTCGAAAGAGCTTCTTTCGAAAGAGGCTTGCAGTCTAGACATAGCCCTAGTCTCCTCTGGAAGCTTCAAAGCCAGGAAAACTGTCCTGAAATGTCAAATAATATCCCCTACAAGGCTTTTAATGCACAAGGGAAAGAATTCTCTTGCCAAAATTCAATACATTCCACACACATACATACATGTGTTACCCCAATATCCTTAGGGCAGCTCTTCTTTCCTCTTACTGCAGTACAGATGAAGACAACTCCCTGACAAACTAATTTTGGACCATGCAGCTTTCCAGCAATGGGGAGAAAGTAAGCATCAGAACTGCCTGCCTTCTCAAAACCCAAACAACAAACAGCAGATCATGTCTGCTGAGGATCTACTGCAAACAGAAAAAAATGAAGTTGTAGCTGAAGCAGCGAGTGAAAAAGAAGAAAAGATGGAAAATTATAGTTGAAGCTCTCACTGACAATGAATAGTAAATACTTTACCAAGTGACAGCACCTACATTCTCCTCTGATACTATGCTAAAACATTTAGGTTATGACAGTGGAGGTTATATGGAGAAATGTTTGCTTCTTTTAGATTCTGTGGACAACTTAGTACTTTGAAACTTCTTCTATTATATTCTGTCACGTTAAACCAGTGACTTTTGAACTGCTAAGGAAACTTTAATGCATTAATCTTTGTCTACTGGTAACACTTGTATTTTATTTATAATACCTCAAGGTATAATGTGAGGTTGTATCCATTTCTTCCTGAGCCCAGAAAATTGAACTGTAGTTGTTTTTTAAATTTTGCTATCAATTTTTTTGAAGCACAAATATTAATGTTCCAAAACAGGGTGGTAACACTACTGTAAGCTATACTGTGTTTGTGGACTATTACCATAGAATACCATAGTGTATGTACAGGTTGAATCTTTCTAGTCCAGAACACTCTGGTCCAGAAACATCCGTTGTCTGGAATGATTTTAGTTAGCCGGATGTCCACTTTTCATAGATGTAGCCATGTTTCCCATGGTCCCATAAAGTTTGTTTACAGTCCCCAGGCCTAACGCTCAGTGTTCTGTGCTGTTATTCAGCTCTAATTTACCCCTAAATGTCCTCTCACAGCCCAGTAAGCAGTGGAAGTGTCGATAATGCTGCTAGACAATATTGACCTCCTGTGGTCTGGAAATTTCTCTGGTTCAGAGGTCCCGAGGGTGCTGATCTAGAAAGGTTCAACTTGTACTGTATTAACCTCATACAAACCTTTGCTTAGAATTGTTTGCATATATTTATAGAGGTGAAATTTGGGCTAAAAATCTCATTTAACTAGAGAATAGATAAGCTTGCATACGGTTTGGTGATTAAGAGCTTAATACCATGACTGTTATGTCAACAGGACTTTTCAGATGCTATCAGGCCCCATGTTTCTTATTTTTTAATTCCTTACTTTTGTTTTGTTTTGTTTTTCTTTTCTTTTTGGTAAACATGAACACCCAAGTCAGAACAAATGAAAGCTACTATAATTACAATTTCAGGAAAGACAAGGATCTCAGACTAGAAATTAGGTACAGGTAAAAGAATGTGCATATTTCAAGTTCAAGTTTATTGTAACTGTAACCGAGTCTCTCTTCGGGGCCACCGGGCACGCCCCTCCCCGAGTCCGAGGGTCCCCGCCTTCGTGTGCCTGGCACCTCCCGATCCCGGTCTCTATCCTGTCGTCCCCCTGGACGCGGGCCCCCCCTGTCGGTCCTCCCGGGGCCGACAGCCTCACTGCCTCTGCCTCGGCTCCGGTGCTGGATCCTCTCCGGTCCGCTCCCCGGCCGTTCCTTCCCTGGTGGGGCTTGGCTCCGTCCGGCTCCTCTCCGCTCCGGGCGTCCCCGCTGCGCAGTCGGCTCCTGCTGCTGGGCTCCCCGCCGCTCCTGCTGCTGGGCTCCCCGCCGCTCCCGGTGGGGTCCCGCTCGGGTCCTGCGGAGGAGGCTGAGAGCAGAATCCTCCCTGCTCTCCCCAAGCCTCCCTTGCTGCTCCTTCCTCCCCCCTTTTGAATTCCCCGCTCGGCGTCTGGCCGGCCCCCGCCCTTCCGGGCGCCGGCCCTGCGCTCCTGGGTCCTAGCGCTGGCCGGGTTCCAGCCGCGCCGTCTTGCGCATGCGCGCCAGTCATGCCGGGTTCTCCTTGCCCCGCCGGCTCCGGCACGCGGGGCTGGGTTCCTGTCCCCCGCTGACCTTCCCCGTGGGGCGCGGGGCCGCGGTCCCCGTGGCTGGGAGTGCGGGGGTAAGTTCCCCCGTCACACCCCTCCCCCCTAGTCTCTCTTGTCTCTCTTTTTACCTCCTCTCTCTCAACACACCGGGACAAAAAGTCTACGTTTGAGTGCTCTCGCCCCGCCCGATGGACTATTATAAATGAATATTGCTGCAAAAACAGGTACCATCTCATTACCCGGGGGTTAACCTCTTTCATGTTGTGCATCCACGTTAAGGGTGCATGGTCCGTCACTAATCGGAACGTGTTGCCCCAGAGGTAATACCTCAGCATTTCTACCGCCCACCTAAGTGCTAGCGCTTCCTTTTCTATGGTGGAGTACTGTTGTTCTCGTGGCAGTAGTTTGCGGCTCAGGTACACAATGGGTCTATCCCCTTTTCCTTGGTCCTGAGCCAGGACCGCCCCCACCCCTAAATTGGACGCGTCCGTTTGCACGATGAAGGGTTTAGTGAAGTCGGGTTGTGTTAGTACTGGTGCGGAGGTAAGCCTCTGCTTCAGCTGTTGAAATGCCTCTTCGCACCGCTCCGTCCACTTCACTTTTTCCGGGTAACCCTTTCTCGTTAGGTCTGTTAGGGGGGTCGCGATGGTGGCGAACTGCGGGATGAATCGGCGGTAATATCCGGCCAGCCCCAAGAACTGCCGCACCTGCTTCTTCGTGGTCGGGGCCCGGTAGTTCTGGACCGCTGCTATCTTGTTCACTTGCGGCCTCAAGTGGCCCCTTCCTACCACGTACCCCAGGTATGCCACTTCTGCCTGGCCAAAGGTGCACTTGGCCGGGTTGGCTGTCAGTCGCGCTTCCTTTAACGCCTGTAGGACCGCTCGGACGTGTGTCAGGTGCTCTTCCCATGATGCGCTGAAAATGATGATATCATCACTATAGGCGGCGGCGTATGCCTGATGGTCTCGCAACACCTGGTCCATGACCCTCTGGAAGGTGGCCGCCGCTCCGTTTAATCCGAAGGGCATTGTGATAAAATGATACAGTCCCGATGGCGTGGCGAAGGCAGTCTTTGCCTGTGACGTGGGCGTGAGTGGGATCTGCCAATATCCCTTGGTCAGATCTAATGTCGACAGGTATTGTGCCCGCCCCAGTCTCTCCAGTAACTCTTCTACCCGCGGCATCGGGTAGGAATCCATTCGGGAGATGGCATTCACCTTTCGGAAATCGATGCAGAACCGCAGGGTCCCGTCCCGCTTGGGGACGAGCACGATGGGGCTTCGCCAGGCGCTCCGGGATTCTCGTATGACCCCCATCCGCAGCATCTTGCTTACCTCCTCCTGCACGGGGTCCCACATCTTCCGAGGTAGCGGGCGGAGGGGTTCTCGAATCTTTTGCCCGGGTGGCGTCTGGATATGGTGATACCCTGCCGTGGTCTTGCCTGGCTGAGTCGACAGCACGTCTGCAAATTCCCGCAGCAGGCTTCTCATCCCCTCCCTCTGGGGCTCCGTCAGCTCCGCTCCCAGGGGGGCCTCTTCCTCCACGTCCTTGATGTCGCCTCCCCAGGGTCCCAATTCCGGCTCCGCCTTCTGCAGGCTGACCATGAGGCCTTCCCGTTCCCTCCATCTTTTTAACAGGTTTACATGGTAGATTTGCGCCCCTTTTCGCCGGTCCGGGAGTTTGATCTCGTAATCCACGGGACCTACTTGCCGGATGACCTCATAGGGGCCCTGCCATTTTGCTAATAGCTTTGATTCTGCCGACGGCAGCAGCAGCAGAACCCGCTCTCCCGGGGCAAAGGTCCGCACCTGTGCCCCTCGGTTGTAGTAGTGCGCTTGTCTCGCTTGGGCCTTGCGGAGGTTACCCTGGGCCAGTTCTCCTACGGCTCTCAATCTCTCTCGTAGTCCTAAAATGTACGGGACCATCCCTTGTACCTTGGGGGGCTGTTCTTCCCATTCCTCTTTGATAAGATCCAATATACCCCGAGGCTGTCTCCCATAGAGTAACTCAAACGGGGAAAACCCGGTAGAAGCTTGGGGTACTTCCCGCACGGCAAACAGTAGGGCCGGGAGGAACTGGTCCCAATCCCGGGGGTCTAGTTCTATAAACTTCCGTAGCATGGTTTTGAGGGTCCTATTAAAACGTTCCACCAACCCGTCCGTTTGGGGGTGGTATACGGATGTGCGGAGCTGCTTCACCCGGAGTAGGCGGCAAAGCTCCGCTAGGACTCGCCCTGTTAAGTTTGTCCCCTGGTCCGTTAATATTTCTTGGGGTAACCCGACCCGGGAGAATACCTTAACCAGCTCCTCGGCCAGGACCGGGGCCTTCGTGCTGCGGAGCGGGACCGCCTCCGGGTAGCGGGTGGCGTAGTCTATCAATACTAAAATGTATCGGTTGCCCTTTCTTGACCTCTCGAGGGGCCCCACTAGGTCCAATGCTATTCTCCTAAAAGGCACATCCACTACTGGCAAGGGTACCAGCGGAGCTCTCGCCACACTCTTCCCCGCCACTCGCTGGCACTCCGGGCAGGAGTCGCAGAAGTCTCTGGTTTCTTTGTGAACCCCCGGCCAATAAAACCGTTGCAGTATGCGCTGCAGTGTTTTTTCGCTCCCTAAATGTCCTGCCCAGGGGTTGGCGTGCGCTGCCTCCAGCACTCGCCACCGCCGCCGGGCTGGCACCAGCAGCTGCCATACCTCTCCTCTTTGCTCTGGGGGGCAGACTACCCGATACAGTCGGTCGTCTCTTACCTCGAAACGAGGTCCCCTCTTGCCGGTCCTGTCTGGTTCCGCCGTATTCCCCGCCTGCTCCCATGCATGCTTCAGGGATTCGTCCTCGCACTGCTCCCGTACGAACTCGTGGTCGTCCGCCGTCGCTCTTCCCCTATCATCGATGCTTGGCGTGTCTCCGGCCTGGGCCTCCCGCGGGGGCGTTGTTGCGTGGGGTCGTGACTCCGCCCTCTCCGCCTGGGTGGGACGGACCTTTCCCCACTCTTGGAGGAGTCGTGTTAGTCCTGGCCAGTCCCGCCCTAGCACTACGGGGTAAGCCAGGCCCGGGGCCACGGCCACCCGGCACCTCCGCTGTTGGCCCCCCTCTGTAATCAGGACCCATTGTGTCGGGTAGTGCTTCACGTCCCCGTGGATGCACTGCATCGCTATTGTCGGGCCCATTGTACCTCCTCGGGGCAGCAACGCTTCCCGGACCATCGTCTGGTTGCACCCTGTGTCCACGAGGGCCCATACCTCCTTCCCTGCCACGCCTACCTGTACGGTGATCTTGTCGTCGGCCCTGCTCCTAGCCCGTTGGTCGGCCATCAGGGCCCTCCCGTATGAGCAGTCCATGAACGGGCAGTCTCTGCGGAAGTGTCCCTCTTGCCCACACTCGAAACAGGCGCCGGGTGTCGGTGCCTCCGGGGGTCTCGGGGCGACTGCCGGCTTTTCCCGGGGCAGGTTCTCCTTTGGGGGTCCCGGTGGGGGTGTGGTGGAAGGCTCCCCCCACCTTTTCCACGGTATGGGTGGCGCGCCCCAGCCTCCGCGGGCCCTTGAGGGCCGTGCTCTCCCGCGCTCCCCACGACCCCCAGGGCCTTCAGGACCCCTTTCCACCCTCTCTTCTCCCCCTGCCGCTGCCATGTAATTCTCCAATATAGAAGTAGCCTCTCCCAGGGTAGTGGGCTGGTGGCGTCGGACCCACAGGCGACTATCTGGGGGCAGGATCTGCAGGAACTGGTCCAACACTACCATCTCCACGACTTGCATGGATGATTTTCTCTCCGGCTCCAGCCACCTCATGGCCGCCTCTTTGAGCCTCTGTACCACCGCTCTCGGTCGCTCGCCTGGCCGATATTTCTCCGTCCTAAACCTCTGCCGGTGCGTCTCCGGCGTGATCCCTGCCTGGTCTAAGATGGCCTCCTTTACTTTATGATAGTGTAAAGCGTCTCGTGCTGCCAGACCCCTGTAGGCCCCTTGCGCAGCGCCCGTAAGGTATGGGGCCAGCAGGGTCGCCCAGTTCTCCTCGGGCCACCTGGCTGCCGTGGCCACTCTTTCAAACGTTATGAGAAACGCTTCGGGGTCGTCACTCGGGGTCATTTTCACTAGCCTCAAGGGTAGTGCCAGGGCTGCCCCTACGCCGGCTCCCTCCGTCGTGGCCCCTGTCGGGCCCCTTGACCCTGCCTGGAGCCAGCGCTCGACCTGCCCTTGCTGCTGCTCCATTAACTCCCTCACCAGCCTTTGTTGTTCTTTCTGTTGCTCAGCCATTTGTTGGAGGAGCTGAGTTTGTTGTTGCTGCTGCTGGCGCTGGTTATCAGCCAGCCACTCCAGCAGCTTCCCTGCATCCATCTCCGTAACCTCAGTTGCCCTCAATCTACCTCGTCCTTTGGGTCTATACATCCATACATACGGTGCACCCCTATCCGCTACGGTGCACCCCTGTCTCCCCCCCCTTTTTTCCTTTTTTATATATATATATATATTTATGTATTTTTTTTTTTTTTTTTTTTTTTAACGCACCCCCACTATACTACTCCTACACCCCCTTTTCCCCTTGGGGCAGTACCCACATTCTCCACCAGTGTAACCGAGTCTCTCTTCGGGGGCCACCGGGCACGCCCCTCCCCGAGTCCGAGGGTCCCCGCCTTCGTGTGCCTGGCACCTCCCGATCCCGGTCTCTATCCTGTCGTCCCCCTGGACGCGGGCCCCCCCTGTCGGTCCTCCCGGGGCCGACAGCCTCACTGCCTCTGCCTCGGCTCCGGTGCTGGATCCTCTCCGGTCCGCTCCCCGGCCGTTCCTTCCCTGGTGGGGCTTGGCTCCGTCCGGCTCCTCTCCGCTCCGGGCGTCCCCGCTGCGCAGTCGGCTCCTGCTGCTGGGCTCCCCGCCGCTCCTGCTGCTGGGCTCCCCGCCGCTCCCGGTGGGGTCCCGCTCGGGTCCTGCGGAGGAGGCTGAGAGCAGAATCCTCCCTGCTCTCCCCAAGCCTCCCTTGCTGCTCCTTCCTCCCCCCTTTTGAATTCCCCGCTCGGCGTCTGGCCGGCCCCCGCCCTTCCGGGCGCCGGCCCTGCGCTCCTGGGTCCTAGCGCTGGCCGGGTTCCAGCCGCGCCGTCTTGCGCATGCGCGCCAGTCATGCCGGGTTCTCCTTGCCCCGCCGGCTCCGGCACGCGGGGCTGGGTTCCTGTCCCCCGCTGACCTTCCCCGTGGGGCGCGGGGCCGCGGTCCCCGTGGCTGGGAGTGCGGGGGTAAGTTCCCCCGTCACAGTAACTCATAAGTGAGATTCTTTGTAATACATAGTTTCTAAACTAGATGAATACTACAAGTAAGGATTTCACTCATGTGTGGAAACAATTTTCAATACATTTATTAGGAAATTTACACACATGGACACACATTGGTACCTATAAAAAGATGAAATCATGTACATAATTGTAGCATTACAAGGTGCTTGGCTTTCATTGCATCTACCGTGGCTTTATGTTCAGCTCATTGCTCATATATTTTACAGGTACTTAGATATGAGTATGCTGGTACATTGAATTATGTTATATTCGGCCTTGAAATCTGAAACCAATTCTGAATAAAAACCCCAACAAGGCCAGCTTATCTTATCGCTACAGATAAAGATATTTCAAATGAAATCCAAATTTTTGAAAAGAAATGGAAGAGTTTTCCAGCAGAGATTAAATCTTACAGGCAGATGGAGGACATAAAATCCTCCCTCCCCCCAAATGTAAGCAGAGTTGGAATTTCACAGAGCTGGAATATCCTCATCACAGAGTCCCAGTCAATTGCAGAAAAAGCAAAAGGTACAAAAGCTGAGGTTCTCCTATATTCCTCTGTCAGGCAAAACTCCCATTGACTCCAATTAGAATCAGGCCACAGTAAGTGCTTTAAAGGCTTTTGCCCAGAACTTTTCAGTGCAGCTATTTTATGTTTTATTTATACAAGCCACCATCTTTAAAATTTGCTCCATACCACAGCTACTTCCACCACCAATCATTGATGTTGCTAGACCATGTTGAAATTGCTTGTGAACTGACTAGAGCAAGAAAGCAAGAAGGTGAAAAGGACAGAAACATAGGAGGACAAAAAGATCGATAAAGAGAATGAGTTGTTCTTATCTGATTTTTACTTTCACAGTAATATTCTAGGAGATTTTGCATTTAGTGGATAGAATATGCATAATATCTGTATTTTCTGTGAATTGACCTTGGATAGCTCAATACCATACACCTCTAATTATTTTTCTCAAATTATTCTCAGAGGAGAGGAAATAAGTTTATATAATTCAAGTAAAAGATGGCAATGCCTGAACTACTGGAAACAGATATCAAAAGGAAATAGCACTGTAGTAAATTATACATCATGTTCTGTGCTACCACCAGTAAACAAAATGAATGGCGGTAACTGTAAGCAATGGAGCAAGCATAAAGTGACAAGTCCTGTAAATGGGAATTACAAGGCCATAAAAGTATCATGGTGTTCTAGTGACATCATAATATCTGGGAGAGAGAAAATTGTTTGTTTCTCTCTCTCTCTATGTAAGAGCACTGTTTACTTACCAGATTAATATATCTGGAAGTCTTTCCAAATAGCCACTTGATGCCAGAAGAGAAGTGATACTGCTTTCTGAAGTCCATTACCTGGGAGGGAGCGGTTTCTTACCTTGTACAGTAACTGCAGTTTTGGGAGATGTTTTATCTCCATGAGTGGTCCACATGAGGACTGGCACATGCCCAAGCACTGTCAATCAGTGATCTTTCTATTAGTCGTGCCTCCTTAGTACACCTCCTCATACTACATATAGTACAAGGGCATACAGGGAAGAGTGGATTTGTGGAACTCCAGTTCTTCCTCAATAACAAAACATGTAAAACTCTAAAACAAAGGGGGTACAAGGTTAGGCAGGGGACCGCCCATAATGCAAAACATCTTGAAGAACTTCTGGACCTGAGAAGGCCTCATTGTTGTGGGGAGATCTGGGTGTTGGTGAGCAGTACCAGGTAAGATAACTTACTCAGAGTCCTTTGGCCTGGAAGAGTCCAATCTTGTTCCAGTGAGTCTATAAGCTTAGGGCTACTGTGGACATTGTGGTACCTAGGTTGTCGGTATCCAGTTTCTTGGCACATGGTTTTGTAGAGGTTGTTTTTGGCAGTGTCAGAGCCTCAGTACTGTGTCTGGCAGAAATAGTGGTGGTGCCCGTGGCAGCACATGAGGTCTCCGTTTTCCCAGATCTACATGAAGATTTCTCTTTCTGTTTATACTCTCTAGCATGGAAGTAGAGTCACTTATATTTGATCACCTTTTGTGAAACCGAATGTGTCAGCTGAATAGAGGATGCCACAGAACTCTCGTTTTGAGAGGCAGGAGACTGAGAAGTAACTGAATGATCCTCATACCTGTACAGCCAAGACAGTCAATGCTAGCAGAAAAATCTCCACCTGAGAATGCATGAGTGCCCACCCACCCTCATGTGGAATAACTATAGGAACCGGTAACTCAAAGGATTATTTTGCTGAAATTACCTGGTAAGATGCAAGCCTTTTTTTTTTTTAAATGAAGAGAACACTCCATCATAGCTCAACTTTGGTCTGAAACAAAATTCTGTTCCAGCTCCCTCTTATCTCCCCACCCAACTTTATACAATTTTTTTAAAGGCTGTGTACAGACTTGTTTGAAACTGAGACTGACATGGAGAATTTCCCAGAGGAAGTTTAACAGTGATTATATAACAAGTCTCTGTCTCTTTTTCATCAAGAGTTTATTACACTATTAGTTTATTCCTCTTAACCTAACCTCCAACCACCTTCCTATCCCCCTTGTTCAAATAACTAAATGACAAATTATATTTTTAAGAGATTAAAAATGATTTTGCTTGAAGCACTGTTTTTTTCAGATCTAATGCACCCTAGGACAAAGATGTCAACACAGTTGGATTCTGCCCTTGGAAATCATAATGATAATTGGTTTCCTGTTGCACGTAGCCCAGATGAGTCTGTAGAAAGAATTTGGATGTGCTAAACCAAATAAAAACCAAGTTTCCAAATAAACTGAATGTCCACAGATGTAACTTTATGTTGATAACCTTTGTCAACTTACCTTTATGTTAATCTCTTTCAACCAGAGATCACCAAGTACTTTCTTCCCAAGTACAATTACTCAGTATTTACAGAAAGGGAAACCATCTCAGAGAGACAATGTAACTTTTCCAAGGTGGCAGTCTGTGACCGAGTAGAATATAGCACAGGTATCCCAACTCCTTTCTCTACTGGACTACAAGGGCTCTTTAGTCCATGGGAAAAGTAGTCTAAAAGGAAAAAATGAGGTTGTCTCACTATTTAAAAACAGGCTCATTTGCAAAGGAAGGAAACCTGCCCAAACATGGTTATTTTATTTTTATCTCAGTAAAGAATACTTTTTAAATCACGTGAGTAATTAGCTGTTGCATACAATTTTCAGATGCCTCAGGTGCCACTGGGAACCTAACTTTACTTTTTACATGCATGAATGTATTTTAATTCACCTGGGAGAACAGTGATTGGCTCTAGGCCAACTCAGGAAAGACAGAAATGATGCTTGTACAAAGTGGGAAACTCCGAGGAATTTGTTAATGATCAAGTGCATTAGATTGCAAATGTTTATGATACTGTGAATCCTGGGTCCTCATAGATTCCTTGTTGCTCCTGGACACATGCATTGTCACAATGGAGAGAAAAGACTTCTCTCTCTTTTGCCTAATTGAAAGGCCTTGCTCATTCTTCTTGATGAGGACTTATCTAAAGTGTGCAATACTTTCCTCTTCTCAAGAGAGAATTCTATCATCTCATGCTCTATGATGGATCCAACTAATGCAAAATGCCTAATGTTTGTGTAGTGTGACTCTACATGCCTCATTACAAAAGCCAACATGAACGTACCAACTCATTGATGCTTTGCGAACTCCACTAAGCTCCTTATTCACTTCAATATAGAGTTCAAAATCCTGTTGGGACCTGATTTGTAAAGGTCTTCATATACTTGGAGCTAGAGACTTCAGACAGTACTTTACCTTCCATAGTCCTCCAAGACAAACAAGCTCTATTGGGAGGAGGCAGAGGATTAGCCCCGGTACTCATTATGAGGCACTAGAAACAGAATGGAAGAACCAGGCTGTGGAACTCCTTGTCACAAAAGGTCAGACTGAGGCTATGTCTAGACTACAGAGTTTTTCCGGGATACTGGAGGTATCCCGGAAAAACTCTGCCGCGTCCAGGGAATGCGTCTGCTCTTACGACATTTATTGCGGAAGAGTAGATGTGCTCTTTTGGAAGCCCTGTCTTCCTCATTTCACGAGGAAGAAGGGATCTTCCGAAAGAGGAGGCCTTTCTGAAATTTGGCCCAGTGTAGATGGGCCAAATTTTGGAAAAGCCTCTTCCAAAAAAACAATTGGAAAAGTTATGCAAATCGAGGAGCGTGATTTGCATACCTTTTTCAAAAAAAAAAAAAAAAACGCAGTCTAGACGTAGCCTGAGCCCAAGCCTGACCATGTTCCCTTCAAGGTATAAAGAACACTTTTGTGCAAAGCCTTCTCTAAAATGCTTCCTGCTAATGAACAAACAAATACATTTTAAAAAATACATCACACATGCTCACATAGTCAAGCACCTTTGTTCTGGAAGAGCAAACAAAAACACTTCTTTCTTTTGCGTTTCCAAGAATTTTGTTTTGTGCTTAGATACCACGTTATACTATATTAGATACCATGTTGTACCAGTGGTACAGTAGATAAAAACCTAAGAGAGCTTTTGTTTTAGCTTCCACTTATATATTTTGTTTTTTTAAAGGCCTTTCAAAAAATTGTGCATGAAATGGAAGATTTTCAAAAGTTGCCTAAGGAATTTAGGAGATCAAGTCTCTTTGGCGCTTTTGAAACTCTCCCCTTTTAATGTTCATGAAAGTGGAAAATATAAACTGGTCAGAATTTTTGTTTTCTCATTTTTTTGGAGGGTTTATACACGTTCTTGAAAATTTTCGTCATGTTTATCAGAGTTATTTCCACTCTCTCGCATTACTTTAGTATTTGCGACTGGAAAATAGTGGGAAAAGTTAAAAACTGTAAAAGTGCTCCCTCCTACCTTAATAGACACATTTTCTTCTCACTTTTTTTACTTCCCTCTCTCTTTTTCCTAAATGGAATAAAAAAAAAACAAATAAAAATCTTAAAAGAAAATGGGATTCTTCCTGGGCATTTTGAATGGAAAAATTTAAATATAATTGAGTGAAAATTTTCAATAACATTTTTTTTCTGGGAGAAACTGTCATTAAAATCCCTTTGTTAATGAAAATAATTGTTTTATAAAAAAAATTCAACCAGCTCTCATCATAACAGATGAAAGCTACACACACTACAGTGGAGTGAGGATTGTTTCTGAAAGGAGGTTAAAAAAAGAGGAAAATCCAAGCTGAGGGCAATATTAAGATTTGCGGGGGTCAGATTTGTCCCCTCTAGAATATATACCTGTGTTGGTGTGTGCAGATTTCACTGAGGTCCTCATAAAAGTCTTATCACCAGACTGCAGTGAGGTTATGCTCAATCCTTGATAGGCACCTTTCTCCAACTAGCATCACCCTTTTGGGGGGGCATGCTGCAGGCAGGCTCCTTACAAAGGGGAGATTGTGCCTGTGAATTTTCTGTTGCTAAGGAGAAAAAGGGCTCAGGAAGATCTGTACCCAGAAGCCAGTGTCAGCCTGAGGGAAGTTGGCTCTGAAACAACAGAATATTAAGTTTGCCTTTGTATACAGGCAGTCCCCGACTTACGCGGATCTGACTTATGTCGGATCCGCACTTACGAACGGGGCTTTCTCGCCCCGGAGGTCGAGGTGGCGGATTGCTACCTGCGAGCTCCGGGGCGAGAAAGCCCCGTTCGTAAGCTGCTCCGGTGCCCCTGGTCTGCTGGAGACCGTCTCCAGCAGACCAGGGGCACCGGGCGGGTTCCCGCGCTTCTGAGGCTTTGCCAGAGCAAAGCCTCAGAAGCGCGGAGAACCACCGCTGCTGCCGCTTCAGTCCCGGTGCCTGTGGTCTGCTGGGGACCGGGACTGAAGCGGCAGCCGCGGCGGGGTCCCGCGCCTCTGAGGCTTTGCCAGAGCAAAGCCTCAGAGGCGCGGCACCCCGCTGTCGCTCTGGCTCTGCTCCCCGTGTCCCTGGTCTGCTGGGGGGGGGGTGCAGCTAGTGTGCCCCCCCCCAGCAGACCAGGCTTTTGTTTTGGACCCTGGGGCAGAGCAGCTGGGGCGCTGCCGATTGGTCCTGCAGCGCCGCTCTGGGCACTACTGGACCAACCCGGCAGCACCCCAGCTGCTCTGCCCCAGGTCCTGATTCAGCCGCTGCTGATCAGTTTCAGCAGTGGCTGAATCAGGATGCCTGGGGCAGAGCAGATGGGGTGCTGCTGGGTTGGTCCAGTAGCACCGAGGAGCGGCGCTACTGGAGCAACCCAGCAGCACCCCAGCTGCTCTGCCCCAGGCGTCCCCAAGTCAGCCGCTGCTGAAACTGACCAGCGCTGACTACAGGAAGCCCGAGGCAGAGTTGCTCTGCCCCGGGCTTCCTGGAATCAGCTGCTGATCAGTTTCAGCAGCAGCTGACTTGGGGAGCTTGGGGTTCTTAAGTTGATTCTGTATGTAAGTCAGAACTGGCGGTCAGTTTCAGCAGCGGCTGAATCTGGAGGCCAGTTCCGACTTACATACAGATTCAACTTAAGAACAAACCTACAGTCCCTATCTTGTACGTAACCCGGGGACTGCCTGTACTTACCTGAATATAAGTGTTTAAATGAATCAAGCAGCACACACCAGTAGTGATGGGGTTACTGGGGGAAAAATAGAATTCTGATTCTGTATGGGACTGGCAGAGAATGACACTTCCTAACATAGGGCCTGAATGACCACAGCCTTACTCCAGATCATGCCAGTAAAACCCCCACTGAAATCAATGCAGTTATTCCACCATAAAACTGGAGTGACGAATCATGCTTCCACTGCA
Organism: Pelodiscus sinensis; assembly: GCF_052426305.1. NCBI lineage: Eukaryota > Metazoa > Chordata > Testudines > Trionychidae > Pelodiscus > Pelodiscus sinensis. Next base: position 98,381,721 of record NC_143055.1, read on the forward strand.
ACATAACAAAACAGTCTCCATTTTACTCCACCTTGTGTTTTCCCCTTTCCTTTTTAACGTTTAAATCACTACGTTTAACATTAGGATAATCTCTTGACTCCTCTGCCCACTCTCCCCTTTTAAAGAAGAGTTTAATATTAATGTACTCCTTCTGATGCTTTCCTTTCCACTACCCATCAGACAGTTATTTGAAAAAAATCAGCCCCTGACCAAGTACATTTGGAAAGAGCACATCTCGGCGGGCTAGATGTTTTCATTCTCTCTGTGAAGTGCAAGAGGAGGCCTAACAAAGCTGCAATGTGCTCAATTGTGTTATCAAGGCACTTGGCACTACCAGCTGATTCTTGATTACCATTCATCCCCAAAGGAAAATAAACAGCCTTTTGTAATGAAAATGTAACCGGTTACTGCCATGTATTACATGTTCACAAAGTAGCTTTTTTACAGACTTACATATGCTAAAAGCATGGAAGTGGAATCAGATTGAGGCTACCAGTTGTTTCCATACTTTTCAGATGAAAAGCAGACAATTTAAGAAGGATTGCACCAATGTGAAGAAAATGCTAGGGTTGTTATGTATTTGTGGATTAAGTGTCAGTGAGCTTCTTAAATTAAAAATTAGTGGCAACAGAGTTTGCTTAGATTGTATGGGTGAAGAAGCTAGGACCATAGTAACTACCTTACAGCACACAATATTAACAGGTTCAGATTATCAAAAACAAAAATAATAAAAACCACCAAAATGCTTTTGCAACATTATTTTTTTATTGAAGCTGCTTATTATCTCTGCTGTACAAATGCTGAATTTGCTGGTTCGGCAGATTAATCCCCATTCATGCTGGGGAAAGCATTCCATGACATTAAAGGATTTGTTTGTTTGCTAATCTACTTCAGAATCCATAGGCCTCGACACATTCTCTTTCTCCCTCTCTCTCTAAGGAATCTTTTTTTGCTTTTGTGACTGCTACAATTCAATATCTTTCCATTTAAAGGCACAGTGTACACATGAAAAAAAAATAGTATTCTACCAACGAATGTTTTAACAATGTATTGCATTCACCTGCAAAGCCCCGTTTTAGAATTCCTTACAACCAAGCATAGGAAAGCCTCAAAGTACCTACCACAAAATCTCCTACGTTAGCATTGGGATGTCCTAGTGCTGCAGATACCAGCTCTGTCAGTACATCTTGAACTCACAGTCAGCATCTTTAATCTTGGAGAGTACCAGAGCTCTTTCACACACACAGCTATGGTTTCATCCAGTAGTGAAATGAAAATGGTGATGAAGTGAGAGGCTGAAACTGCTAAACACAGTTTCTGATGCGAAGAGAAGAATACAGTAGCTTTCCAAAAAATGCTTAGATAGGCAGCATATAATTACACAAATTGGGGAAAACACTGCGGTTAACACCCGTTTTCTTAGTGCCAGTTTTTAAATGAGTGCGAAAGGTCAGTCCTTTGGTTTTTCATAGTTCATTTGAAGGGCTCCCAACAGCATAGTATACCTTAACATCATGTGGGGGACTGACTCAATACTAGTCCAAAGGGAAGAGCGCTATTCAATCACCAGTAGCACCTCCTATAACACTAATTTTCATGGGTGAGCTGTCATGCAAATGCTGACCAGGAGTGCCCCTACTTCAACTATAAAAAACACTGAAATCAGAGTCTGCAATGGTACAGTGGAAGGGTTTATTTGAAAAACACACATCTCCTTCAGCTTTTTGTAGAACTTTGTAGTCAATATATTAAAACCTGTATAGAAAAAAATGCCCTAGTTAAACTATTGTGCATAAAATCCCTGCAGAAAATGCATGATTTGGCTTCCTAAAGTGAAGATTAATAAATGAATAAATGGAAGTTGCAGAGACAGCAAACACAAATCCAAGATTAAAACTTGGTTTCAGTTGTAACACTAACAATCATTATTTGTCTTCCCGATATTAACACTACCAATCAAAACTGAACCTACTTAAAAGAATTGCAACTCTGCATTTCTCTGCCACCTCACAAAGGTTCTTTATCTGAATTTATACATCAGATAGAGGACTTTAAGAAACAGTCTGTACTTTACATTAACATTTAAAATGTTTTGCTATTTTTTATTTACAATAGTTTCTTCTATATCAACGGTAGAAAGAAGAGGTAGGCATGAGCAGGTTTTGAAGTACATGATATAAAAATGGCTGGTGACAACATAAATTTCATATTCTAAAATGGAGGCCCATTGCCCACAATATCTGCTGTGCACAGGCAGGAACGCAAGGGGACAATAAAAAGATCAGTTGCATTTCCCCATGGGCAGGTTCCTTGCTCAACCTGATCTCAGTGCAGTGTAGAGCAATTTTGGGGTGCTTTAGTGTATGTCAGTTGGGTATGCTGCCAAGGGCCCAGTATGCCAGCTCAGAGTAGTACTCAGACCACATTCTCTTCTCACCCTCCACATGTCACCAATTCTGAGATTGTACGGAATGATGGTACAGGAAAGGACGGTGTCTACTAAAGGCATGAGCTGATGTTCTGGTTATTTCAAAAGAAGAAAACATAGTTTAGGATTATGCACTCAAGCTAGGGTTTTAAAATGCAAGAAAGAAAGGCACAATATATTTGAGACAGATTTTCAAAACGTGTGCATGATAATAAAACTTTGCAATTATGTACACTTTTCATCTGAGGAACTCAATATACTGGCCAAATTCATCTGTGGTATAGTCCCATTGACTATAGCATTGTGAATGAAGTATAATGGTCATGTGAAGATATGAAATGATCTGAAAGAGAGTTGAATAAGAAAGGAGACTATTTTAGACCATGACTCTATGTGAGGGAGATAATAATAGTAGGAAATAATTTTAGAAATTTGCCGCATTTACATAAAATGTATTTTTAGATTAATCAGAATTCAGTTATTTAGTCATGACATAGCAAAAATAGTATTTAATAAAAGTTTGTGTGTAATCGCAAAGATTATATAGAAGGCTGGATTAAATGGTTCCCTTAAAAGCTGTGGGAAATTCAGTTGTGTGTCAAAATTTGCTGTGTTTGTATAAAATTAGCCAAATCTTTTAAATTTGTCCCTCATTAGCTTGGCCAATTTGTTTGGGAAACTTTGATAAGATTTTCAAAAATGCAACTTCACTACATTCTTTTTTTCACAGTTTAAAAGAAACAGTAGATTGTAGCTGCAGTGAAAATCTGTTCTATGCATTAGGGAAAAATGCAAGATTGGACTCCTTTTCAAATTAAGTTAAAGACATTTTAGCATTTTGTTCATTTTTGGCAAACCAGCTGGAAGACATTCTATGCTATTTGCAAGATGTTGTTATTGGAAGTAAAAGTTAAATTTTATATTTAAACAAAGTTTGCCTGAAACACTGAAAAGTCAATTTAATGTTAACAGTGCCACAACTCAAACAGTATCTGAGCCAAAGATAAGCTCCAAAAGATAATTAGAGCAGGGTAAAAGGACAGAAAAGCCTTAGCCCTAAAGAATGTCAGGATATAAGTACTGAAACTACTTTTCTAGAAGGGGATATGACTTTTTACATGGTGTGTTTTTCTTGTTCACCAAACCTATATTTATGAAAATTAAATTATACAAACTATCCAAACAATATGAAAAGGAGTAACCCACTAGAAGCAAGAATATTCGGATTTGAAGGTAAAATTCATCTTTATCTTACTGTTTGGTATGGGGATATTGAGATGTGTATGGTCTCCTACCATTTAGAGATTACTGCAATGTCAAGAAATGACATGTTGAGTTAAGTATGACGTGAAAAGTTTATTTCTCAATTTCTTGTGTTAAAAATGATAATCTAAAAACAAATCATTAATAGAGAATCTCTTTGGAATGCTCTATCCTACATCATCCTCATCTATTAACTCCAACAAGAGTTGGGGCACTGCGCATGCTACAGGATCATGTACTCTGGCATGTAAATTCAAGCCATGCCTGTAGCTGTTTTGGCAAAGTATTTTCCAAATCACTTTCAAAATGGCTATGAAGGTTTTTTGTTACTGATGATCTTTCTTCCAAATTACTTTCCAACACAAAGTGCCTGTTATTTTTCCAGCATTCTCATTAGATGGTACAATGCTGATGTTCAGCTATAACATTAGATTACTGTATCTTTCATAAGGAACTGGGTATGCATGATCATACATTTCTTTATAGCTCAGACAATCTTTTCTCAGGATAAAGCAAGTCTTCAAGTGGCATAAATTTACCTACATTTTCCACAAGATATTTAGTTGCAAAACAGATAATTTGCCATATTTTAAAAAAGCAAGTTACAAAAAGCTTAAATTGCTTTTTCTATTCCACAAATCCAGAAAAAAAAGAGAGAAATATTTCCAGTTTAACATTTATTAATTCTTATAGCTGTATATCAAGATATGTGGTACAATGAGGGAAGTGAAAGATGGTGCATTTAATAAAGAATAAGGGACATTTTTCACAGGCACAGTGGGTGGCTGGGTGCCAGATCCTATGCTTTCCCCAATGCCTGATATTCCAATTCTGCAGCCTTTGCAAGAAGTGGGAATCACGCTGTTATCAACGGGAATCTCAATTATGGAATGGGCTGCAAACTCTTGTCATCATGTTTCTTCCCCCAGTCTATTTTGGTCCATATTCCCATGATATCTGAGCACATCCCAAGAAATGAAGTCCACATCAACAGAGTAATATTTAGGGGTCAGATTTGTGAACTGTGTTAGATTAGGAGTAAGTTAACTGGCTCCTTTCTGTAAAACATACACAAAGTTCAGAAGGATAACGGTATGACTGCTGAATGTTTGACAATGTCTAGGATTTAAATTGCTCTGATAAATGTTTTGGATATCCTCAGCCTGAATTATAGTCACTTTAGAAAAAGTGAGTTAAAACTAATTTCATTTTCTGTATCTGCCCCTGCATCCTTCTGCCAATTTTTCCATTTTCCTATTTAATTATTTTTCTCTCTCTTCTGGTCTGGTGCAGAAGACACACACAAACACCACAGGAGAAACTCTGAAACGATCAATACAGCAAATACCATTAAATACAAAAAGGACGTAATTTTTTCCTCCTCTAATCTCTCTCAGTTGTAGAAATCTGAAACTTGCAGGAAGAGTAAGTTAATAAGCAGGCAGATGTTTGATTTTCAAAGATGAGAGTATCCCTTTAAAGGGCTATACTGAATGAGAGGAACTGAACAAAACAAAGAAATAGTCTAAACAGAGTCAAAAGCCTATTCCTTTAAAGGTACAGAAGGGGTGGGCACAAACAGTTACAGAACTACCATAGAAAGCCAAATTCTTCAAAACTAACAATAAATACAAAAAATAAGCCAAAAGGAGATAAAACCTGAAACTATTTTACTTGACATCAACAGGTAACGGCATGATTGGGATATCTTCGACTCTGAAAAATATTAGCCAAATCATGCAATTACCTGTTGAAAAAGTCAGATCCTTTCAGTTTTTATTACCATTTGGCTTTTCCCCCTTCTAATTATTGCTTTTGATCAATCTGCCTTTCAAATCATATCTGGGGTATAATAGCTCATTTTTTATTATTGTCAAAAAATAACTCTTCATGTAATTTTACCTGATCAGTCTGTTTACAAGAATACATGTCCAAGAAACAACCTGCCATGGTTTGTGTAAACAAACCAGTGATGAAATAAGTTTAAAAATCTGTATCTGTACCCCCACATGTTTGTGGCCACTTGCACCAGTTCCTTCAACTAGATATTTTTATTCATTGAATTTTCTAGGAAATATCAAAGATTTTTAGTGGTCTAGTTTAAATGTAAATTTTTTCAAGTCTTGCATGCCCTGTATCATGAAACAATTAACATCTCTCAACTTTTTCCCATTTTACAATATGTCCTTTATCAGTCAAGGTACAGTGCTTGGTAGACTAAATAATTACATATAAAAATATTGTATTATAAAGAGAAAAATTTACATATATGTGTAAGAAATACACATTTTATCCAATCAAAAAGACACTCATAATATTTATGGTTTAAATTTAAAACATTTTTTCCTTGACATCTGGAAATAGTTATAAATGACCAAGAATTAGAAACAGTCCATTTTCACAATCTTTATAATAAGCCTAATGTTGTATTTTAAAAATGTAATTTATATTCCTACCTTATAATATAAGGAAAAGGAAGATGTCCAAGACTGAAGTTAAACATTGTGCTGTGATCAATTAGGAGCACCTTAACTTTTTTTTTTTTTTCCAGGGGAGGGGGAGGAGGAGAAGAAATCTGAATGTTTGGCAGGCCTGTTTGGCAACTTTTTGGGATGTCATAAATCAAAGATTTCAGAATATTTTTCAGCATGTATTCATGCCACTCCCAGTCTTTATGAGGCTCCTTGGTGCGGAACTGACAACCAGACACACAAAGATTAAGACTGTAGGGGCACTTGTTGCAAATATTTTCAAGGAAATGATCTAAGGATCAGTCTAAAAATTACTCATTTAAGAGTCCTTCCCCCCTCTCTGACTGATATGTATGTGCAGATTTAAACCAGAAATCTGAATTATAATAATGCAGATAATATATTTTTATTATAAACTACATTTCCAACAACTTCCACTGTATTCACATAGTTCCCAATTGATGTCTATTATGAAATTTGTGCAGTGGAGTTCATTTCAGATATGCCATTTACAATACAAAATTCCTAAGCTCTCAAGAACTTTACAAAAGAAAATTTACTGTATACAATTGAAATCAGCCTCCCACTCTCTCTCTCTCTCTATACACACACACACACGCGCGCGCGCGCCTATATATTCATTTCTCAAAGTGCATGAAGTCCACTCTGCCCCTGATAATCTTCATAAAACTTCCTTAGTGACTCAGGAATTCTAGGGGTCACAATACTTAATGCATGTTGAAAATGTTGTCCCATAATACATTTGGCTTGTATATCTTCTTGCAGGGCTAAAAGGGCTGCTTCTCTACAGACTGCTGTTATCTGTAAATGAAAAACAAAAATAATTTACATGTATTTTTTTAATCCAAAAATTCATCTTTGTTTCCAGACCAAACATGATCTGAAATAGAATATGGCAAATATCACGGAAGACCATTACTATATAGTGATAGCCTGTCCCCTTCCCTCCGTCTCCCCCAGTAGTTCAGCTTCTAGTGCTTGATTTCCACTGAATGGGATTTGTGGGTCCTGAGCATCTGTGAAAATCCAACTATAATAGATCCAACTTAAAACCTCATTCCATTACACTTCAAATTATATTACTATTATTTCTAATTTAATTACCATATGCTTCCCTAGTGTTTTTAAACTCTCTGCAATGCTTACTAAAATAATAATCCAATGATCAGGGGCAAACAAACAATCTGATATATGTCTCTGTTGATAACCCGGAAGAACAGATATTCCAAATCCCTGTGACTGCTTTCCTCCTTAAAGCCTATATGGGAAAGAAGTAAATACAATTAATTTAGAGCGGAAAGCTGGGAAGAGGAAGGAAGAAAGGGAGAGCGAGAGAGAGGGGTGTGTTAAAGGGAAAGTGGGCTATGGTCTCATACTCTGAAATGTATTTTTAAGCCCTCTGGACTTCAGACAGCGGAAACAGACTGATGCCAGTGTCACTCTAAAGACACATTACTGTGGTGAAAAGAGCTTGTGGAATGAAAAGAGATATTGTGATTTCCAGTGCAACAGGGAAAACAGTGATTGATATTGACTGCACCCTTATATCTGTAAATGAAAGAGCCAGCTGAAACACATTTGTCCAGCCATTCAGCATATTTTCTCTGTTTGTTCACTTACTGAAAAGAGTTCCACTGCTTATGCTGTACTAATGGCTGCCAAAGCCGTTAGTAACGTTTTAGAGGATTTGTTTAGGAGGCTTTCACAAAAAACACGCACGGATTTAGATGGCTTTGTCAAGTTACAACAATCTTACTATTAGTTCTGTGCTGCTTTAATGAGCAGTGAAGCTAAAACACAGCTGTTATGTATTTTAATGCTTTTAAAAATGCACAGCCACTAAATTGTTGAAAGAGATTTAGAGCATCAACTTCTCACAGAGACCTAGTAAAGTTCTAGAAACAAATGTAAATATCCTGACCATTACATTCCTCTTTTCTAGAAGAATATTTTCAAATTCCTATCTATCACAGATATAAAGCTAGTTCAAATTAAATTAAACCTTTAAAGGGGAGCAAACTATTGTGCAACTATACGCTAAAATCGGCCTGAACCAAAAACACGTGCCAAACCTACCCTGTACGTTGAAATGACAGGGATTTTTGAAGTTCAGACTCTTTTCTCTTTAGTACATAGAGTGCCACTGCATTAGTTTTTCATGATACCAAATAGAATAACTCTTTTTTACACGTTTATCACTTGTTTTCTGAAGTCTTTTCAGATCCATCAATGGAGGAACAACAGATTTTGCTTGGACAAATCTGCCTACAACGACCATTAATCATCTAGAACACTAGAACTACTGAAGCAAAATATCACTCAACCAGAAATCCAATGGTGAGTGACTTGTGTATTTTTATTCCTTCAAGCTCCAGTACAGTGCAGAGTTAGGAACAGTATATGTTTGGCAGATATAATAAGAATTCAGAAAAAGAGGAAGCAAACACTACTACTTTATCTTCCTCTATTTCACTCACATACTGATACACAGAGGAGGAATTTGCCTACCAGCCAATACTTCTAGTGGTTTTATGTTGTCTCTACGTTCCTGCCAAAAATATCAGCAACAGTGACCATACTTAACTTCCAAAGGCTGCTGAGTTCTTTTGTTTCTAGTTTTACTCTTAAGAATATTCAGGAAGGCTCCACAGTATTTGAAAATTACAGGGTACACACGGATTCCACTACATTGATACATTTGGTTTGTTATTCAGGACTATGTGAATTGCTCAGATGAGAAAAGCAGTTAATGTACAAAAATAATTTGTTTTATTAATTCTGTCTCTTATTCTAGTTACATTCAAAATTCAAATTTTTATTATTAAAATTATTTGACTAATCCTGTCATACATTAATGTACTCCAAGGCTTTCTATTACTCAATATTCAAAATTTGGGCCATTTAGATTGGTCATGTATGATTATGTGGTATAATTTATAGACCACTGCTGACTGAGAATATCAAGTGGCTGAAGTGGAGGATTAAGGAAAGCAAATATTGAATAATTTTTTGCAAGTATGTTAATGTGCAAATTTAAAATATTTTTTCCACAAGCATTCTCACTAGTAAAATTCACACCTATGTATATTTGTGGAAAGAGAAAACAAAAGTGATCTGAAATTGAATTTAGTTTGGTAAAATTGCTTGCATTATTTCCCAGCTCGACTGTTCAGATACATGTTATTACAGTTTGTTTGGGCAGATAAGTTTAGCTTATCTCACAGTATGCAGAAACTGGAGAATCAGTATTGGATTGTAAGATGCAGAATGGAGTGAGACTAAAAGAAAGTGGGAAAGAAAGGGTGAGAGAAAGACTCTAAAACTAACAGAAAGAAAGAGGGGGTTGAACAGCATACACACTCCCCATACCAGGAAGCAACATAAACCCTACAGTTGCAGGCCTAGTGGATGGGAGGATTTCTGAAAGAAAGCGGAGACGTCAAGAAACAGGCTTCTCTCCACACTTAATAGAAACGCACCAAGAAATTTGGTGGAAATCAATGCTGCAGACAGACTATTATTTTTCCCTCCATGCCTTCTATATACATGTATGCAGGATCTGACCCATAAAGGCATTAATTGTTTCACTACGTTTCTTCCCTAGCACACATCTCAGGTGTCTGGTATTCTCTGAATTTTTTTTACCAGACAGGAGGTTAAAATACCCAACTGTCTGGGTGAATACTGGACACCTGGCAACCCTAGTGAGTGAGGGTGGGGAAAGTGAGCGATGAGGGGTGGGGAGGAGGAGGAGAAGAGGGGCCCTGAAATGAGTTGGGGTGATGCTTTGGAGGATGGGTTGGGCAGGTCAATGGTATTTGGATTTGTGCAAGTAGAAAGTTGTACAACTTATGTGAAGAATTAGAAAAACTTCCTAAGAGATGGAGGCAAATGAATATAAGTGGTTTCCATCAGAACCTACCAATTGCTTGCACAATAGCGGGGCTCTGGTCATGGTTTCTATGGAAAATAGAAACTTGGACTTGAGTTTAGAAAAGGCAGCATTTTCTGTGTGTCTATGTTAATGGCAAAGCCTGGAACTGTTAAACAACTTGAGCTACCATGGGTTCCCAAACTGGGGGGGGGGGGGGAGGAGAGGGCGTGAAGAAATTCCAGGGGGGGGCGCGAGGCTACCCAGCCACACACACCCTTGTCAATCCCACCCCAAGTTTTGCTGCTATTTTTGGGGGGAATGCGGGGCGTGAGGGTTTCTCAAAAATAAAAAAAAAGTTTGGGAACCATTGTAGGCTCTCATTCCTAAAAGTGACAGAAAGAACCTTAATAAGGAACATTAATTTATCCCAGAAAGGAAAAAGATGTTGGTATCTTTCTCCCTCAGTCTTTCAATGACCATCACAAGAAGGCAATAGAAGAGCAATGTGAAATAGAACAGAGCCTTCTTTCTTTAGTGACAGCATGAACAGACTGTAAGCAGGGCTTATGGGAAACGCAGACAAACTTCCAGGAGATCATAAAGGATCAGAAAATCCACTCCCATCGTATTTGAAACTATGAGGTCCCACCTGGAACTTTGTCTATTCAAATACTTTTGATTTACTGGGGTCAGTGGATCTTCCCCATAGGCTGGAAGGGGTCCTTTAGCCATGGGTGAGCTTACGCCTGTCCACTTTCTGGAGCAAAATAGGATCTCAGGTATGCAGAGGGCACTTCCTAACTTTGTGAGGAAAAAGGATTTTATAGATTTCTGCCAAACTCTATTCACCTAACTCTGAGTCTAACCAAATGTGTATGGAAACTAGATAATGTTTCCTAATGAGACAGCAGATGAACACAAATACAGCTACACGTTTCTTCAGCATCTTATGGATAATCAACATTGTATTTTCCCCCATTTTTGCAACAGAAGTCATGTAACGGTTCTTGTGTAGTTATGTAATATTCTTTTGTTCACAAAGGCCTAACATTTAGGGAGGCAGACAGCAAAGAAAGCAAATCACAAAAACAAAATAGTACGGGAAAATAATCTGAACAATGAATGACTTCATGCCATCACCATCCTAGTAAAAAAGAGCAAATGTAATACAAGTACAAGGATATATCCTTGTCAGAGAAGGTCAGAGAAAAGCAATAAATAGATTATCAAAGACAATTGCAGCCTTGGTGGGAGAAAGCAATTTCCCATGATATGAAATGTCTTGAGCACTAAACCTTAGGAAATCCAATTATCTTATCTTCAAGTGCAAAAGGGCAAAAGCACCAAGTGTGCTGGACTCTGCATGCTATGAAGAATAAGAATCATATTATGACCCTTTCAGAAAAGTGAAGTTATGGTAAAGCTACTGATAAACATATACTATTCTTAATCACAGCATAAAATTAAGTAATTTTGTTTGTCTGACAGCACTGATTGGTAAAATAATGATGACATTAATGAAAGTCAGGAACAATAAAATGATTAATCAGCTAGCAACAGATCAGGCAACATGTAATTAAGAAATTACTGTAGAGGTGCAGGACATTTCCTGGGGATTAATAACCAGCTAGTAGGAGTTGAAGGCTTGAGGTGCAGCTGAAGGTTGTTAATCCCATATGGAACACAGAAAAGTACTTACATTATTAGTGCTATTATAAGCTAAAACTAAAACAAATATTTAAACATTTTTTTCCTAAAGGGGATGATAGAGAACTACATAACATATTAGTCTGACTGCGTGGATCACCTCTCAACATATTCTCCACTTTCTCATCACATTAATAAAACAGATTAACAAAAAAGACGAGGTGCTAACAAAGGAGCTGAACCATCCACAGGGAAATGTTGGTTTTAAGAACTCTAAATTCAGGAAGAAAAATCATTCATTCATAATCTTACTATGCAAGCCAAGGAAGCTAGTTTATGAAGTGTCTGTATGAGAAGATACACGTCATTTGCCAACAGAACTGTCACCCGCACATAAAGCCACACAGAATCTCACAGCTGTATTACAAATATGATGGATATTAACACTGAGAGATTTAATTCTAAACAATAAAATGAGCACCAGTTACAGTTCCTAAATAAGCATCACTCAGGATAACCCTTCCTTCCTCAAACCAATGGTTACACTGGCTGATTCAACTTGGCTAACTCCCACCCATTTTGGCATTAAGCATCAATTCTCTCCAGCAGGCTGAAAGTCCTTTTCAGCTTCTTTGTATTTAAAGTGCTCTAAATAGCTTTCAAGAACGGTAAAAAGAAATGAGTTTCTGCGTTAAAGTCTTAGGTATTTTCAAGAAAGTGGTTTTGTTAACAGGGTCTGCTGGGAACACCTGTGAATGTTGAGTTTAATTGGGCTGCAGCTGGTGCTGATTGTATGTGGGTAACTGCCATACTGATTGGCTGGCTGCACACTGTGTTTCATTTTTCTTTTTTTCCTTCCTTTCTAGCTTGTTCCCCCGCTCCCCCAAGTGGATGTTGTAAGGGGTTATGTGTGAGAAGGATTAGGAACCTAAAACAGAATGGTATCCCGTGGACTGTGAATAGTACAAATTGTGGTGCTTCCTGGATGAAGACTACCTGAAAGACTGTTTCTGCATGGTGTGCGCCTAACTAGGCACTCTAAAAGGAAGATTATGGATCTGGAGTACCAATTTTCCCACTCCGCATTCAGAAGAGTTAAAAAGACTCATAAATGACATTTTTAAAAGACATGAATAATACAAGGGCCTAACCCTGAGGGCCAAGATGTCTATTTTTACTCAAGTCTTCTCTCATGCAAACTCCCATCAAAGGCAGGTTGTCTGATTCTCTTTGGCTACGTCTACATTGGCATGATCTTGTGCAAATACTCTGTAACGCAAGAGTTCTTGCGTTAAAGTATTTGCGCAAGAGAGCGTCTACACTGGCATGTGCCTTTGCGCAAGAGATGTGCTTTGCGCAAGAGCATCCATGCCAGTGTAGACGCTTTCTTGCGCAAGAAAGCTCCAATGGCCATTTTAACCATCAGGCTTTCCTGAGCAAGAAATTCATGTTGCCTGTCTACATTGGCCTCAGGTGGACCCTGCTGGTAAGCACTGATATTTCTCTAGGTCGCATTAATATACTACAATTTAAGCTGAGCATTATTATTCAGATCAAACAGTTGTACATTAATGTGTAGTAGGAACTTTTCTTGCACTGGAATCCACACCCCTCCAGTGCAGACTAATGCACCATGGAGACAAGCCCTAAATGAGAATCAGAATTGTGAAGTCTGTTGGATTAAAAAAGAGTAAAGGTCTCAGACATGGCAGACTCTTAAAAACCACAGAGTAAAGAGCAGTCTGGAAGATGAACTGAGGCAGGCACAGAAGACTGGAGGAGATATGGAGACAGAAAACAATAGCTGTGTGCTAAAATTGAACTTTGCTTCCCAATGATTCAGTGACAACCAAACAATAACCAGCCATTTCTAGGTTTGGGTGTTTCATACAAAAGTGGAAAAAAGTACATTAATATGACATGCAAATTCAATTTTCTTCAAAACAGGACTGAACCATGATGCTTTAAAGTAGCTAGAAATGGAAGCTTTGGGCATGTTTGAAAATTAAAGGTTGTAAGTTAGTATTTGCATCTTACTGCAAATACTCATATTTTATTTGTAAAAGAACCTCAATGATAAGAAATGCTGTACCTGGATTTTTAATCTTTCTTTAGTTTATTATAGTATTATAATATTTTTACTCCTTTAGCAAAAGGATAACTCTAAAAGGAATAATATGCAATAATATGCATTAATAAAATATTATATATATATATATAAATCAGGGTGCTTCTTTCCCCTCTCTGGTTAGTAAAAACAAGAGTTCAGTAAAAGTCATAACATTGAATAGCTTATTAAAGAAAACCCAGGCTTGTAGGAAAGACGACAGAACTTTTGCAGTTCATGATTGATAAGGATTTCCTGTCAACATGAGAGAGGGCAGACAGTATAATTTATGTACACCCTCCTTCTATGATCCAAAAGATTGGCCAACCAGTCTCTGCTAGCCAGACACAGGTTCAGAAGAGCAGACTGAAGAAATGTAACTGAACAAAAACCTGACATCTCTACAGATTTTATTAGATAAGATCAGTATAGGACTGGAAGACTTTAATTACTGTTGTTGGATGTATTACTACAAGCTTGCTTCTTTATTCAGTATTAAATCAACACTTCACTTTTTTGTTTAACCATTTATACACATTGACAGGAGGGTATTAGACCCATGTGACAGATGGGTTGCATAAGGTTTTGTGAGTTCTTACACTGCTTGTGACTATGAGATTGTGTCTCCAATTGTCCTTTCCTACTCTCAGTTGGGAATATATTCTTCGGCTCACTCTTCTGACTTCCTGGGCCTATGCATTGTCATCAACGGGGTCCACAGAACCTCATAAACAGGTGAGGAAGTGACCATGAGCAAGGCTTTATGGGAATATAGTGGAGTGGGTAATATATAATTATAGGTGAAAAATGAGCTTGACATGTCCTGCACATGCAATTGCTCATTTTTTGCTGCAAAACCCAGGGTCATTTGTGTTTATGTGACCAAAAGTCACAGAGAGCTAGACATATATGTTCGCGTATCTGTGATGATTATTATTCTATAGTACACTCACACGCACACCCAGATACTATGAGGTATGTGCCTAGAATCAACCACAAGGATTATCCAGGCACTACAGCACGCTGTTTGTATGATGAGAGCTAAATGGAATAAATCAGGATCATTAACAGAAGATGCAAAAGTGTTTTTGCATATATTTCTACTCAGCCGGCATGATTTAACAGACAGAATGAAATTCTGAATATAGTTGTAAGTTTTATTTTTTCCACCGTCTCTTTAAAAAATTTACTACACGTGGTATCTTTCCAAGCAATATATTAAACGTGTAAATTCCACTTTAACATTTGTAACTACAAGCCCAAAATGCCGGTTGCTTTCCAAAACTTACAAAGTTGATACAGATCCCATCACTCTGGCAGAGAAATGGCATTGCTGAACCTTTAACAAAAGAATTCTGTAACATGACGAGTTTTTACATGCTGGGACAAAATATTTTTAAACAGCATTCTCTGCCAACTTCTAGTTTCAGTTATATTTGTGCAACTTAAAAACAAAACAGAAAAAGCTCTCGCTTTTTTTTCATACAAGATTAAAGCTGCATTTTTGGTTAACCTCGGAATTATTTCATTTTATATAAATATTTTAAAGAAAGTTTAACTTGTTCCCTTAGAGGAGAAGGAGGAAGCCAAGCCTGTAGAAAACTAGAAGGAGTGTGTGTGTGTGTGTGTGTGTGTGTGTGTGTGTGTGTACGAGTATATGATCTATACATTTGAGAGAGTTTGTCTGTCTGTAAGCCCAAGAATTCTGCATAAATGGTAAGAGCTAGTACCACCAAAATTAGTATTCAGCTTCCTCTTACCGTAACTTAAAGTAAGATAAGGTTTTGTTTGTGCCAGGAAAATGGATGTCCCTGGAATGGGACAGCTTCTCAAAGCCATACAGTAGACAGACAAAATTACCACGTAGGTGAAAGCGGCTGACTGGAAGGTGCGCCCTCTCCTCAACTGGAATTGACCCAGTCCCGAACCTCGCACCCCCAGGCACCTTTGGGAATAGCCCGCTCCCATGCATTCCTCACGCTGGCTGGGAAGTGCAGGGGGCAGATGAACCTGGATCTGCCCCAGCTCAGCAGCCATGGAGAGTTACTTCTCATCAGCCCTCAAGCTACTTCCCTGAGAGAGAGCTGTGGTAGTCCTCTGTCCATGGGGCAGCCTGTATATCGAACCCCTCATCCCCGAAGCAATGATTTAAATGAAGAAAAACAAAAATGAATTGAGTTAAGGACATGAGTAATGCCAGGTAAATCATTCATATATATATATTTTTTACTTATACACACACTATTTAATCAAAAGTAATTAACAGTGTAGTGTGCTCTCACTGAGAAAGTGTCTATGCTACACCCTTACTTCAAAATAATTGTGGAATGAGGGTTACAGGGACGCTGGAATAGCACACCTGTTATTTCGAAATATATTTAAAGATGCAGAATAGCTATTTTGGGATAACTCCAGTATCCCGAAATAGCGCCACTGTCTAGATGTAGCCTTAGAGTACACTGTCACTACAGAGGATTGTGTGCATGGAGCTACCATTAGTGTGCTGAATACCACCCAGCAAGATGGACTGAATTAGGCCAATTAAAAATCTTCTGAGACCAGCAAGACATATCGTAGCTGTAGTTAGGGACCTCTGTAGAAAAAAACCCCAGCCTTTGAGGCTGCTGGCTTACAAAAATCATTATAGTTAGAGCATTAAACAGTCGCTTATGACTGTTCTCTTCTCAGGAGTGGAGCTGGGTAGGCTACCTTGCTTGGACATATCATCAGATGACACACTGAGTGTATACTATAATGTAGCATGGGAAGACAGACTATTCTCCAGCTGCCTGATGCCTAGCTAGCTTTTCCCATTATGATTACAGGCAGTACCCGGGTTACGTACAAGATAGGGACTGTAGGTTTGTTCTTAAGTTGCATTTGTATGTAAGTCGGAACTGGTACATATTGTAGGGGAAACTCTAGCCAAACATTTCTCCAGAGCACAGTTTTGTTCTCCCACACCTCACTTCCCTCAGTCCTTTATTCTCAAGATGAGGTGTCTGCTGAGAAAAGCCGCTCCGCGTCTGCCTGGTCTGCTGGGGGGGGGGGGGGACGCTAGCTTCGCATCTCCCTCTGCTGGGGGGAAGCAGCTAGTGCGGGGTTGCCTCACCCCGTTTGTAAGTAGGGATCCGATGCAAGTCGGATCCATGTAACCCGGGGACTGCCTGTACTCCTTTTTTTCCACCCAGCTGAATTTAAGATCGAGACCTTTTGGGCTCTTGTCCAAACAAGTTACATAGAGAAAGAAAAGGAATTTTGTAAGGTCCCTCATATCCTACTTGTCTGTGGGAACTGGGACAACAGCCTTCTCTTTAGTAGGTCAAGAGTAAGATTTCCTCTCCCTCTGTTTTCTTCCTTAACCACCAAAGTACACCCTGGACTTATTCTTCACTCCTAACAGTCTCACAGAGCATTAGGATACTGCTAGTACTCTAGTAACTTTTATGGGTTGCTACAGCAAGTAAGAAGAACACAGAAATATCTGTGGCATAAAGATGATCAAACTCTTCTCCCCTTCCACCTGATTAGCCTTACAACTCCCAGTAGGCAGAGATCTAAATTAGGTTCTGATCCTCTGCAACCAGTTGTCTGCCACTGATCCTGAACAGAAAGCTAACCTCTCCTCACAAACAAACAAAAAACAAGCGAAGTGTATACCTTAAAAAAGGGAGGAGAGAAAGAAACTGAGTGAAATTCATTAGGAATGGAAGGTACAGATATTATGATGATGGGCAGCTGTACAAAACCAATAGATAGTGATATTATACCAGGGATTTACTTTTTTGCTTAATCATTTATATACACGTGTGGAGAGGGGAATGTTATCAAAATGTAGTTAGACAGAGCTCTTGGACCTTAATGTAAATGTTGTACAGTCCAAACAACAGGGTGGTCAGACACTGGAATAAATTGCCCAGGAAGGTTGTGGAATCTCCATCTCTGGAGATATTTAAGAGTAGGTTAGATAAATGTCTATCAGGGATGGTCTAGACAGTATTTGGTCCTGCCATGAGGGCAGGGGACTGGACTCGATGACCTCTTGAGGTCCCTTCCAGTCCTAGTATTCTATGATTCTATAACAGAAATGTTCTTGCTTTTATGTCTAACATTTCCCCATACTTAAATGTCCAAGGAACTTTCCTGGGGAAAACATGCTGGAAGGCAGTCATTCCCCTTTGAGTTAACACAATACTAGAGTTTGGCATACTACTGAGCTTAGTTTTCAATTACCAGGCTCTGCCAGAACCCTGTGATGTCCAATGTCATTCTCTGTGGACATCCTCATTGCTGCTTTTGAGGTGTATCCTCCCACAGATAGGTGCATGTGTATAGGACTTAGGAAATAATGAATAAAATCTTTATTACAACTTCCCAGTTAATAATAAAATCAAAGAAAGAAAACTCGCCTACCAACAATAATGCACTGCAAGTTCAAAAGCAGATGCTGTGCATGCATTATTTTGTGTATAGAACCTGGAATCAGTTATATGGGGGTTTTTTTCCTAAAAAAGAATAAAGACTCCCTATCCCACCACTAATATTAAATTGCAATATAGACCATGATCACCATAAGACTTCAGGGTAATCATGCACATTTTTCATTCTTAAAGGATGAAGTGTCAATATCAGGTTGAAATGTCATGGTTTCTGTTGGTTTCCATCACCCAGTAGTTCTTTGTTTACCATATGCCCACATTTTTTAGAGTCAGGCATACAAAGTTGTCTAAGCTGATCATGTGTGTATGAAATAACTCAACTGTGTGTTTAATGCTGAAATTGAATGTGCAAGTTATGCAATACAATGACATTTCAAACTTGCAAAGCCTGGCCCATAATATAATGCACATCATTTTCTATTCATCAGGTGTATGTGACTTGCAATATTTCCATGGTATCTATGACAGTTCTGGCAATAAATATGTATGTGCATGCACATGGAATCTTCTAATGGTGAAGTCAACTATTTCACAAAACTATTACTGAAATGGCGATTGTCACATCGCAATGCACTAAAACAATCTGGGACTTTTTTTGTCTTCATTAAATTGCTATTTTAGGAAACAAAAGTCTGCAATAGGCACGTTATATTGTATAGCTGTACACATGTACACCACTAGTTCCTCCCACAGGATACTTTACTCTGCTATAGATTATTCCAAGTCCTATGAAACAAATATTTAAATATTCATGTAATTTTTTGGGGGAGACGAAGACCTTCCACCCTGAAATCGAGTATTCAAATTTCACTGCCTAACATATCACGTCCTTCCCAAAGTTAATTTTTAATTTCCTGACTAAGTTGCATGAGAAATTTTCAAATAGTCTTGGCACTCACTTCACGGCATGCATGGACCTAATTGCAGGAGTGAATGCAGAGTCAGCCCTAATGGAAACCTCCAGACTAACTGAGCAATTTCTGCAAAATAAGCTAGATGGTTAAATTAAGTTCCAGAAACCACTGCAATTTGAAAAATGATTACAAATGTAATATAATGGGTTCTATATAAAGGGATACAGGTGTCTTAAACATGTCACACAAAATTTGATTTTCTGTTTTCTAATGCCACTATTCACAACTCACACATGTCACAGATGGCTATAAATCTTTGCACTTTCTCCATTATGAAAGACTTTCTCCTTGTACTCAATTTTCTTTATTTTACCTTAAGTCACCCTAATCATGCTCACATCTACTACTGATGATTATATTAGCCCTAAAAGAGTCCTTAAACAAATGAAACGTACTGACTTCCATTCCTAAAAGTCCTGCTTCCAATTTTCTAAAGGAAATTAAATAATGTATAAATCAAATCCTGGGCTCAGGCCCAGGCAGCTGAACATTGCTTTGTCCTTTCAAAGTGAAGAGGAAGTGTCTGCTGCAGAAGGGACAAGCCAAGAGAAATAAAGCTTAACCTCAGCTCCATGTGAAAGCAATTTGGGATAATCGAGGGAATCTGCAAATAGGTTAAAAATGGGACCACATATTAACAGGAGAACTATACATGGAAGTCAGAAACGTATTAAGAGCTGATCTCTGCCTTGGGAAGTGACATATTCTTAATATTGTTTGCAGTGTTGTTGTAGTTGTTTTGATCCTAGAATATTAGAAACATGAGGTGGGTGACAGAATAGCTTTTATTAGATCTACTTGTGTTGGTGTAAGAGAGAAGCGTGGGGTGATCTGCAAAAGGCAGAAAGTAGAGGAGACGACAAACAGGAAGCGAGAGATCTATTTATAGCTGACTATTGTCCCATCATGGTCATCTTGCCATGTCTGAGCTTCCGCGTTCTAGGAATAAGTTCAGTCACACCAAACTTATAGAGGACAAGCCTGCTATGTAGGTAGTGTTCAAGCGGAGCATCATTTTTTCTTTAAAGCAATTTTACGGTTGCGTCTATCCCAGTGCGCCAGCTAGTCTTCTCAAACTGGTGGACTGCAAAGTACCTACTGGCTTTGAACAACTGACCTTCACATGGAGCAAGCTCCTCCCCTCTAATGAAATATACCATCTGGGAAAAAAAGAAAACGAAACATGTGCTAAATACAGTCCTGATATTATTTGACAGGCAACTGCTGTAATTAGCACAGGCCCTCCTATGACTAATGGAAAGGGATGCATTCCATGAGACGAGTTTCTCTTTTTAAATGAGGTCCACATCATCTGAAAGCGTAACAGCTCCAGAATTTTGCTTGTGTGTGCACAGGGGAGGGTAGTGAGAGCAGAAAATTTGGTATCTGAACCCCTCTCTGAATTTCAGAGTTGGACTTCATCTATACATAGTTAGGCTTACCCCAACCCCAAATAGAAATAACCCAAACTCTGGTGGACTGGCAGAGAACAATGGATTTGAAATCTGGAAAGGAATTTTGCAACTTACTCAATACCACCAATATTGTTAATTACTAAAATCATGGAACTATCAATTGTTAAAAAAACAAAACACAGCACAAGATTTCAAAGTCTATAGCTTAATCTAAGAAGGAACAAGAAGATCCATTTTTCAGCAGATAATTACAAGACTTGAATAAATTAATTAAACAATGAACTGGGTGGCTTACCAAATCATGGATTTTGCCAGTTTATGGTTATTACCTGCAAATAAGAATTTTAGTAAAACTTTTTTTTGACTATAACAAGCATGTGGGGAAACAATCTGAAGCAAGTGAAAAATAATGGTCAATTGGTCATGATCTTCAGGATTTTCGTTTTCTCATCTTAATCCCCACCATACAGATTTTATACTAATAATACGTTTGTATTAAAAAAAACAAAAACAAATCAAACAAGGAAACAAAGTTCTTAGCGTGACCACAGGACTTTATACAACATTGAGCATGAAAATGGAATTAAAGAATTAGGCAGTTTTCCTAGAATGTGTTTGTTTGCCATCTTTGAATTTAAATGGAAACTATGGTATTCATACATGAAAAGTAAAGGGGAGCCTGAACAGGTGAGATGTTTGTTTCTCTCTCTCCTGCCCAGCTTTAACAAAGCTATTCTTATTATTTTCTATTCAGGAAAGCAATTAAGATGATCTTTACATTCCACTGGAATCACTGAGACGTGGTATTATAAGATGATACTTAACTGTTCTGAAAGATTTCAAACTTAATCATAAGACTATTTTTAGTACTGTAATACTAGATTTGTGATAATTCCTCCCTTCTGCCCCTCTCAAAAACATAACCTCTAAGTAATTCTCTCCTTGCCCCCCATTACCTGCCAATCTCTTAAATGAAAATGACCTTTCATAAAAAAGACTGTTAGCAAAGTTCCATGTCATAGAAATACCAGCTTTCTTTTGAAATGGAAGATATCCCTGAATTTTAAATCTTGGGTCCAATTTCTCTGATAAGTTAGATAATTCCCACCTTCCATAGAGACCGCTTCCTATGGGAGAGTCAAGTATTTATAGTCTGATTAAATAACTAATTCCAAAATATCTGTACTGGTATTAGAAGGCCCAGAAGACTGGTAAAAGAATCTTAATTAATAAATTATAATAAAGCACTTAAATAATGCTTTATATCTTAAGCACGAGGCACAATCTCAGTAGTTAAACTGCAATGTGAGTTCCCAAACAGACTCACGTGGAACACATTTTAACATAAAAATTATGTTATGAATCATCTTTTACTATTGCATAAATCACCTCCTTCTATTTGTAATTGTGTGACATCCCTGAGTTGTAAGCTATTTAGGGCAGGGTCTTTCTTTTGCAAATGTTTGTGCAGTTCCTAATGCAATGGGTTTGGGATCTCCTGGTACTACTGCAATGTAAATAAATACTGTAATAATACTTGCATTATTATTGCATACTATACGAGTCATTAAAACAGATTCAACAGTTAAAAATCAATTGCCCCTTTTCTGAGAGTGACCTCTTTTATACATGGAAATCTGGAGTAAACACTGAATGTCTAATCTCTGAGAACAGAACTGGTTCTAGTCCCTGACCTGAATAATAAGGTTCTGTGGTCTTTAGTAAGTCACTCAGGGCAAGAACTGTAAAGTTATTTAGGCCCACAAAGATACAAACAGATTCCACTGGGTGGGATTTTCATGGACACCTTGGAACTTTTGCAAATCCCACAACCTACCTGTCTGCATGTTAGGTGTTTAAATACTTTCAAAAACCTGTTCCTAAATTAGATTAAATTTCCCAACTAGAAAATTAGTGATACTTATCTACATATCTATCCAACACTTAGGTGGATAGTGGTGATTATTTAGTTAACATTAATATAGCATTCTGAAGACTGAAAGTGATAAATACTGAAGGTGCTAAATATTGACTATTAAGATGAAATAATCTTAATGTTATATTTACTGTTCAGTTCACCAATCTGTTCTGTAGTATTTCACACTTGATAAGAGTCTGAATATCACTGTGACAGAAATGAAACAGAAAGATCCACTCCGAAGGCACAATATCCAGGATTTTTGAACAAATTAAGTGTTCTTGGTAATACTATTCTCTGTCCTCTAAGCAAAGATAAAAACCCACTTGAGAATTTGATAAACACATGTTCGAGAGCTGCTATTATCCATGTGTTCAACCATACACTTTTTCATAAGACTAGAAAACTGTTTATATGCTGTTTTATGAGCATATTGTCCTTGTTTACAGAATAGCACTTCATAAAAAGTTAACTTGAGTTTATGAACAATTAATCAGTAGAAGGTATGAATCTGATAAATGGGAAATTACCATTCCCAGCAGAACTACGAACCCCCAGGTTGACAAACAGGTATACTTCAAGCCCTGGCCTACAAAGGGAGGGGAGAAACTCTTTGAAAGAGACTGACCTAGAAAGAAATATCTCTCTGGGGAAGTTAGTGAATGTGGCAATCAGTGGAACAGGCCGCAGCAGGAGCCAGAAAGCCGTGGTTGGAGCAGGCTGCAACGGGTAGATTGTGTCAATGGGTTCAGATTTGTGTATAACTTGTAGAAAGCCACTGAAACTGAGCTAGCAGCCCACAGATTAACGTACATTGTCCTACTAAAAATATTAAGGGCAATATAGTGTACATATATTGTACTATGTGTATTTATGATGAAAACCCTCATCTTATTAAGGATGTTAAAATGTGGTTATTTGACTAGTCAACAGAATTTCCATTTCCCTTCTGGGGCTCTTGTACATTTCAAAGGAGGAATGCAGAACTCTGCGTACAGCCCGGGGCCAGCAGGAAGTCCTGTTGAGTCCAGGCTGCACATGGGTGTCTGCTTTGAAATATACAAGAGTCCCCAGAGTTGCTCTTGTAAATTTCAAAGTCACGGAAATGCTGAGAGTCCTCCGCTGACCCGGGCTACACTACATGTCGCTAGGTTCCGGGGAAACATTAATTGTGCATGATCCCGGGTTCTGGGGTGAGGAGCCCGGAATCGGCTGGGGAGTCCCCGGCTGACCCCAGGCTCTACAGCTGCCCCATTAAAAGGTGCACAGGTGGCATTTTAAAAGGGCAGCCACCGCACAGCTGATCCATGGATCAGCTGTGCGGTGGCTGCTCCTTAGAAAAGCTGCCTGGGGGGTTCAAAGCGACAGCACCTCACAGCCACTCTGAAGTACTCCTTTCCCCTTTGCTGCCTCTATCTTATATAGGCAGCAAAGCAGGGGGTGGGGGGGATTTTGACTAGTTGACTAGTTAAAATACTATCCAATAAGCAAATGCTTATCAGATAGTCGACTAGTCTTTTACATCCTTAATCTGTATAATATGCAGTTGTAGGCTCCCAGGAAAGAGAGATTATAAATTATGTAGGAAAATGTATTTTAATATAAATTTTGCACCTGCTTCTCTATCAACTGCTGTTAGGCTGCAGAATCATTGGATATAAGTCTACAGAAAACTTGTGCGTTTAAAGGACGTGCTTCCTCTAACTTAACCCTCCTCTGCTTCCACTACTTTCTGTGTACACAGTAGAACATAGCCTGCAAGTAGGAAAGTTATGAAAAAAGCAGAGAGAAAGCGCTGAACATGGTGCACAGGTGGCCTGCATCCGCACTAATCACCAAAGCAGTGTTACACCTGCCCTGTGTCCTTTTCCACCAGTATAAACAGCTCAAAGTACAATTATGTAGCTGGCCTTAGGTGCTGAGTGCTCTCTACCAGGAACAGGCCCAATCACTATAATGAGATTTGAAAGAGCTGGTCTGGGTCCTTATTCACCATCAGGTCAATTTCTCTCTTGGGATAACACCGGTGAAATCAATGTCACCAGAGAATTTGGCCCATTATTATTTTAAAAGTTATTCCTTTAGTAAACAGCTGTTTTGGAGTTTGGAAATTGTTTTACCGTGTATCCTGCTATATACTGGAAAATATTAATTGTGCATGAAGATCCCTTGTGCAACAATTCTTGGAGAATGCACAAAAGCAGACTGAAATATGAATGAAAACAAGCAGGCTAAAATATGTTTAACAAATGTGAAAATTAAATGTTGGCTGTATGCTATAAAAAAAATCAGCTCCTAAAATACTCCATTTTAAAAAAAATGCAATGCAATCAGATGTGATCAACAGTAATTTAAACTGCAGATGATTTATGCATGGCAGTCATATGTGTTTGTTTATGGAATACGCATCTGGTAACGTGAAATATTTCTGCAATAATGGAAAGTTATAGCTGAAAAATGTGCTATGCTCTTTAGAAGGACTAATTAAATCTCCATTAAATTAAAAAAATAGAAAAACAAATGATGATTGTCAGCAGACCGTAAAAACCAGAGAATTCTTAAATTATATATTATTGACACAAAATATATCATGTTTACCCCACAAACATAACAGAGGTATAATATAACCCTCTGTTCTCCTCTATAAGAGTGAGTCTGTAAATCCACACTTCTCTCAAACTTTATATCGGTATAAGCAACATGTTAAAATTTTCCACCTTCAGGGTAAATATAAATCTACTTTTTGAAGGCTTGCAGCATACAAGTATTTTTCTTCTGTGGCATTCCAAAAGCATCAGACACCTTAGATGTCTGGAGAGGTGATCAATATAAATTTTCAATAGATACAGATATATATGAATGATGAGAATGCGAATTCTAATGTTGGTACTAAAATGATATATTCTCTGTTACTCATACTGGAAGTTTAAATACCTCTTGATTTGCATATACAAGTTATCTCAAATAACACTCCTGGTTTCCACCCTTCACCCTTTAATGGTATTTCACAAGAGAAATAATTAATCATGACATTCCTTTGTTTAACTATGTATACTTAGTCCATTATGATATCTCGATGCATATTGCAGGAATTGGAACAAACAGCTGCTGCCAACAATTAAGCAAATCTGTCTATGCTGGGTATGTTCTCTTAGCACAGACAGGAAAAAACATAAAGGTCTTATATAATTCCATGTAACAGGAGGAGTTTGGCTGCCTGATTACTGCCAAGTCCTCATACCATAATCAAGTTTCCGTATCAAAATGCCTCTATTTAAATCAATGGTACGTCCATATCTTGAATAACGTGTGCAGTTCTGGTCACATCATCTCAAAAAAGATACATTTGAATTTGAAAAAGTACAAGAAGGGCAACAAAAATTATTAGGGGCATGGGACAGTTTCTGTAAGAGGAGAGATTAAAAAGATGGGGGAATTTTCAGCTTGGAAAAGAGATGACTAAGGGGATAAGATAGAAGCCTTGATGGACATGGAGGAAGTGAATAAGGAAGTGTTATTTACTCTCCACATAACACACTAACCAGGGGCCAACCAATTTAATCAATAGAGAGTAAAAAAAGGCTTGACCTGCCCCTGCATAGATTTCAGATATGAATCCCCATAATGACCAGGACCTGTTACTTTCACCAGTCCCCCATCATTGCAGGACATATTAGAAGCCCCCTGCAGCTCTGCAAATGGCATCTTTCTACCCTTTTGCACTGGCAAGCTTTTAATCTCTCTCATATACTTACAAATGCCTAGATAATCAAAGTGTTGATCCAGGAACTGCATGGGAATTGGTTTAAGATGGATGAGCAGTATTGCACCAATTTGCATACCATCTTGGTCAGCCAGACCATTTCCACCGGCAGCATAAAGCTGAGACAACTGAAGCACTTAACTACAGGTTTGTTTTCAGAGTGACCATCTCTTAGACCAGTTGCAAATTTGGCAGGCTAATGAGTCTGGTCTGCTGAGCCACAGCTTTATTAGACTAGTTATTTTGGAGTAGATCCCTGTAAACTTTCATGCCTTCCCTGGTGGCCCAGACAGAATAGCTCACCAACCATATGTCACCCTATAAGGCAATCCTCTCCTTGCCCTGTTTCTACCTTTCCACCATGTGGATGAGGGTTTGGGACTTCTGGAGCCAGTTTTCACAAAGCAAAGTATGATCTATTCAAAAGAAATGCATTGCAGCGAAAACCCAACTTCTCCCTGGAAATCATGGCAGGTCCTCCCACAGGAACTTGGTTCTTTTGGTCAGTCTCATGCCAGTCAGTTCTCCAATGGTCTGAGTGACTCACCAGGCAGGGCTGTTATTTGTGAAGTCCTTTGTATTCTGAGGTCTTTGAAACTTGTCAGACGAATCTGTGTGTTGTTCTCCCACTGAGAGAAACTTCACAATGCTCATTACCGATATTGTTTCTGCTTTGGGGATTTGCGTTAATTACCCCTCCCTGCAGGAAGAA
The DNA here is from genome assembly GCF_052426305.1 of Pelodiscus sinensis. Taxonomy (NCBI): domain Eukaryota; kingdom Metazoa; phylum Chordata; order Testudines; family Trionychidae; genus Pelodiscus; species Pelodiscus sinensis. Next base: position 98,408,693 of record NC_143055.1, read on the forward strand.
TCCTTTAGCTCACTCTTTTAGCCAGGAATACAATCACTAGCAAACCCATCTAAATACTTATAACATTAGTAACATTAACGCAATGATCTTTGAGCACTCCAAGGTTCCATAGCATCTGTCCTAGTGACCAATATCAAGCTGGTGTTCCTTGGGTAAAACAAAACTTCTATCAGCAAACTCAGAGTTGTCCGAGACAGAACATCAACATTGGCTGCCCGTTGCAGGAGAGCCATAGCCTGTCATACACCTAAGGCTGGTATAGGGGGCTCTGTCTGTGAGGTGGAGTGCTTCCCATATAAGGGCATGTAAATTACTGATCTTCCCCTGCTCACTCCACCCACTGCAGTGAAAGATCAGCCAATGGGCTGACCTGTGGTCAGGCCTGCTCACTCCACCCACTGCAGCAAAAACCAACCTATGGGATGATAAGTCCTCAGGCAATAAAACAGGCAGCCGAACCCTCTCACACTGGGGACCGCATCGTGTCAACGCCTGGCCTGATCACCCAGTCGGCTTGCACCCCCCGCTCTCGAGTCTGTTTGAGCGTACTTCGAGTTGGTCGACCTGAGTGGAGACAGTTTAGGAGCATGTGGCTGGTACTCGTGTTCCTGCTGTCTTCAGAATCGGTATAACTCCTCTTCCCCACGATTATCCCTATCCCAATTGATTTTTGAGTTGCCCTCATTGCCTATCAAGTAACAGTAGTTTAAGAGTTATTGTGTTAGTTCTTTTAATAGTGGTTGTTAAGGTTCTTAACTGTTCTTTGTGTAATATAGTGTAAATAATAGACTTATGAACAACACAGTGTGAATTCGACTGTTTCTAACCCCTGGGCAGTTATTGTGAATTATTATGATTTAGAAAAGCCTCAGGGAATTGTTTTATATTGTTTGATGATTTGTTTGTTTTTCATTCTGATGACTGTCTGGCGACCGCGCATGTGACTAAGTTTACAGTCATTAGGCGCCAGAGTCCTCATCAAAATAAAATCAGTTTTTATTTTTTCAAACCCCCCAGTTGTGGTCTCATTCTTTCCGGCATCCCTTCGAACCTTGTGTATTGCGGGGACTGACAAAAGTCAGCATTCAAATAGTCATTTGATGCAGACAATAAACACCATGCATTGAATACAGTTCAGGAAATAATCAAGTAGGATGGCATTTCATCTTGTTCATGACTCTTCTATTAGCACAATGGTTTATTGCTTCACAGGGGGAGAATTTAAGATCCTCTCAAATCAAACCAGATCACATTCTGAACCATACCCCATTAAAGCCACCTATAATGCCCCAGTTCTTCCAGAATATGTCAGGAACACATGATCAATAGATTTTTTGACATAGAAATGAATTCAAAACAGAGGACGAGCGTGTCAGATTAAGGATATTTTGGCAGTAGTGGTCCATGAACTACTAAACTAACGAATGAGGCAAATGACAACTCAGAAGAAGCAGCTCTCTCAGGGGACCAGTGTCTTCTGCAAAAGATCACACATGATGAATGTGGGAAAGACTTGAGTGGTGCCACTTAAGCTAGAGAACTCAGCTTCCAAGATCAAGTGGCAGCAAAGAACTCTTGACTCTAAAGAATATATTGTAGTACACCAAATCAATCTTTCATTGTGTTTATTATTAAAATAAATCTAGAGTGGAAATCTCTTCATCAGCAGGTACAAGATCAGTGATATTACTGACAGTTTTCTTCCACAACGTCCTCCAACAGGCAGGGATGGTTGATGATTTTATTTAATCGATTCCTTTAGGTTAGTGATACAGTCTGCTATGTTGTAGTCCTTCCATCACTTCCTGAGATCAAGCACTTCATCAGCTTCCAGCACAGTACGAATCTGAGCAACGGGGCGCATTTAAAAGTAGATCACACCCTGCTCCAGAAGCTGGATGAGGGAAGTTGTGTTTGGTGGCAGAAAACACTTTCACATCAGGATGGGCAAATTGCAGAGTGTTTGAGAGTGGCCTGGGGCATTGCCCAAGATAAGTACCACTTTCAAGAGCAACCCTTAGATATTTTTCTACCTCATGGACAAAACAGTAATGGAACCAGTCCAAAAATACATGAGCTGTGACCCAACCCCTTCTGTTTGACCTCCAAAAAACTGGCAAACTGTGTTTATTCTTTCCCTTTAATGCCCTGAGGCTCAATTCATGGTAGAGCAACCTGGGTCTCACCATTCAGTCTCCCGCAGCATTAGCACAGAGGAAAAGGGTTAGCCTGTTTTTTGCTGCCATGAAGCCCGAAGCTGTCCTTTTCTCCTTGGTAAGGTATGTTCTTGTGGGCATCCTTTTCCAAAACAAGGCAGTTTCATCTGCATTGAAAACTTGTTGGGGCACATAACCCTTTTCCTCAATAATTTTAAGAAGCTGTGAGGGATAATCCCGTGCTGCTTTATGGTCTGCTGATGCTAATTCTCCCGTGAATTTAACATAATATAAACTGTGCCTCTTTTAAAATTTCTCAAACCATTCCTTGCTTGTGGTGAATGACACTGCACTGTCATAACTTCTCCCTTCATCACCTGATGCTTACACAAAATGCTTTCATAAGCTCAAAGCCTTTTCTCAAATTACAGAACCATTCACAGATGCTTGTTTCTGTGCCATGTCTTCACTCCATACACTTACTGCCTTTTCCATTTTCTAAATTATGGGATCATGACTCACACATGACACCTTCACACAAGCTGGCATACTTGCAGCAACATTTTCCCTTATGTTTCTCTCCTTTTTTTTTTTTCTTAACATAACACACTGTAGGCCTGTTAATCCTGTACGTTCTAGCTACTGAGGCCGCATTACCACCACTTGCATGCTTATCTAATAATTTAGCGTTCTTGCTTAGGCATCTTTTTTCCTTTTTTTGCCTCTTTTCCACTGTCTGCATCATTCACTTTTCTTTTCAGTGCCATAATTAATGTATTAATTTAACTATCATAATTTTTTTACTAGCATGCACTGAAAAAGGGTCAGCACAGTGCATCATGTGCTTGGGCTGGTGTGGTGAAGTGCTCCGTGAATATGCAAAAGTGTGAACAGTGAAACCTCAGATGGCGAGGGCTTCCTGTATTGTACTTACATTTCAATGTATAGTATATTGTAGGGATGTTACATTTCGATTAATCAGCTAATCAAGTAGTCAATGGAATTTCCATCGACTACTTGATTAGTCGATAAGAGGGCGCTCACTATTCCACTGTGATTTTCCTTTTGAAATGTACAAGAGCTGCCCATGGCTCTTGTACATTTCAAATGGAGAGACGCAGGGTTTCTTCTGCCTCTCTCCTTTTGAAATGTACAGGAGCCACCCGTGGCTCTTGTATATTTCAAAGGGAGAGAGGCAGCGGGAAGCAAAGCAGTCCTCGCTGGCACGGGTTCCACTCTGTGCCTCTTCCTTTGAAATGTACAAGAGGTGCAGGCAGCTCTTGTACATTCCAAAGTGAGAGGAGCAGCAATGGGCTGGTGCAAGTGAGACTGTTTCAATCGTCACTCGCACCGTTTCCCCACTGCCCTCTGTTTCCCCTGCTCCCTGTGGATTCAGTGCTGTGGGAGGTGGAGGCAGGAACTGGCTTTAAGCCGGTTTCCCCCAGCACCAGCTTGTGCTCCTTCCCTTGCTGCCTCTCTCTGATAGAGGCAGCAGGGTGGGGGGGAGTGACTAGTTGAGTTCCTACTCGACTACCCAATAAGCATTTCCTTATTGGATAGTCGACTAGTTGCTTACATCCCTAGTATATAGAGCAGCATAAACAAGTCACTGTATGAATTTTTAGCTTTTATTGTTAGCGCTTTTTATGTAGCCGGTTATAAAATAAAGGCAAATATCTAGATGAGTTGATGTACACAGTGGAAAATCTCTCTGTATTTCCTATATTCTATACCCTTTCCTCCACAGGCAGAAAGCTTTGTCTTCAGTACAAGAGACTAGCTTCTCTGGAAATTACCGGTGAGGAAATTTCTTCAGAAATTTACCCACGTGAAAGCGGATATGAATAAAACAACTTGATGGTCTAAAAGTGTAGTTTACAGACAGCACTGTAGTTTATCAGTGCATGATATCTGTTCTGATCAAACTGTTGAGTGATGGAAAAATAATGACTTTCATCCAGAAACTAACTAAAAGTCATGGCTGCCAATAAACCACCTATAGGTGCTATGATAAAACACATAATGAAAATACATAAGCAGCTGCTGCATTCCATTCTACCTGTGTTTGCTGAGGAATTCTTTATGTTTGGTTTGTCACTTGGAATCCAATCTATTCAAGACAAATCTGATTTATTCTAATTTATGGGAATCTTCTCAACAAATTTACAGTTTTCTTGCCTATTTGTGCAAAACTGCCAGGAACTAGGTATGCTAGCCTTTTTCTCCTTTCTTCACAATTTTATGCTACCCAGGAGGAATATTCAGTCTACAAGAGAAATTCTATAGCACAACTTTTATACATATTTTAGAAGCTTCAGAGAGGTAGCCGAGTTAATCTATACAGGATAAATTTAAAAACAACTAGTATGGTAGCACTTTAAAGTCTAATAAAAAAAACCCTTCTACATGTTTTGTTAGTTTTTAAAGTGCTACCATACTATTTGTTATTTTTAAAAATAAGTTTATACATATTTTAGTTAGTCAAGAGTTCAAATTAACCAAAATTCATGATCATCCAAATCTGATGGTCCTATATTAAATAATTAAAAAGTACAAGATTTCATAAACTGCCTAGTCTTGTATACTCACAAGTTTCATCTCATTTAAAAGCTAATTCCTTACAAAATCAGAGATAAAACTATAAAAGTATTATAGATATTTGTATTAAATAAAAGTGTAGTTAAAAACTAGTAACAGAATGTATTTATATTTATATATCTATATCTATATAGATATAGATAGATAAAATATAAGTATAGATATACAGTATATAAAGCAATCCTGAATATTGCTTCTAGAATAAATTTTAGAATAATGTGGTAAACCTGTTCTCTAAATGAAGATATTTTCATGATAAGCACTTGGTTAAGTGCTTTGTTGACTCCCTCAGTTTTGACAACAGTGCAAAAATCAAGATATTCTTTGAATAGTAAGGAATCAGTTTGCCCATGGGCCTTTTCCTTTTCCTGTTTTATTTGAACTCAACATACATGGTATCAGAAAAATTTGCAAGCTTTGAAAGCTTCCTAGATCAGTTCCAAGTCCAACCAACATTGAAGATTTTTGCAAGCAAGAAAGTTTTCATTGCACCTGAATGCAGAGAGTCTTTGGATAGCAGGAAGTGCCTGAGTAAGGCTCCTTTAAGAGTCCTTCTGCAGTTGGATTATGATGAGGGAGGACAAAAGGGGACCGACCTGAGTGGTACTGAAGGGGTGACAGAAAGAGTTTGGGGGCACTAATCCAGCATGTGCACGAGTAGAATGAGGTGGGCATTTATACATGCATCCCAGAAGGAAGCCCCTCTTTTCTCAGTCTGGATCAGCAGCACCCATCCTTCCATCCATGGGATCGCAGTGGAACTAGGTTTTAATGTTTGACTGTAGACATTGTACTAGACTCCTTTTAATCTTTTGGGACTGACTACAAGGTTTTTTGCTGACATTATACCCAAGGTGGGCTGAGTTTTTAGCTTTGGTTGGTTTTTGTCTACTCCACATTAGTGGGATGCGTAAGATGGTTATATCAAGCTGCTGCAATTTAGTAGATGGCTGGTGTGTCAGGTGTCATGGGAAGGTACTAGTTACAGGAAGGTACTAGTTACGGGGCTTAAGAGAAATGCATTACATAAGGAAGCTGGAATTGAGAGTTTTGATGGCTAGTTCAGAGGGGAGACAGCCCCCTTGTTTTTCCAGACTCTGCTTTACATTTCAAATTAGGGACTGTGACCGGATCCCTGCAACAGGCTGGGAGGACTGATGGAAGACTTCCCAAATAGGTGGAAACAATTAAGGAAAGAATGATGACTTGCACCAGTATGATGTATTGCTGGGTAATCACAGATATTTTTAGTGAATAAAGCTGTGGCCTATTTGGACCACATCTACTGAAATCTTTCTGTTTCCTGTGTGGCTGGGACAAAAGTGCTTTGGTTCAGTGTAACTACTAAAGGGATATTTAATTGCTTTCTGTCTAATTCAGATTTATTCCTACATTGTCACATCCATTTATGTTTCTCCAAATGAAATGAAAAAAGAAAATGTGCAGGGGTGGGGAAATTTTCCAAATCACAAGCAGCCTCTGTATGAATTCCTGTATCAATACTACTAACTAAATTCTCACTCTCTGAAAACTAAGGTTACTTTTTCTCATGATGGTCTTAATTAATTTTTTGCTATTAAATCCTATTTTTAGTGTAAGTGAATTTAAAAAAATAAAATCCCCTTACCTACATTCTTCATTATTTTTAAGTGAAAAAATGTTCAGTAGCTAAAAAGTACTGGCATACTGACTACTCAATATAAGTTGTTTGGATATAAGTGGATGATGTGACACTGGTAGACCACAGTGTTAAGACTATGAAATGCCTGTAGGATGCTGCATGTATTAATATGTACTGAAATGCCTGTATCCCATATTATAAGGTAATATTTAGGTGTTTTCTCTGTAACTAAAGAAAAAGTTTGCTAAGACTGTAACCCACCCCACAGCTGGGAAGAAGCACTGACAGGTGTGAAACACAATTTTTCCACAAGAGGTGTAATCTCCTCCCCAACAAAAGATGGCCTGTAAATAACCAGACAAGCCACTGTAGAATAACAACTGCAAAAGACTTGCTTGATTCCTTCCCTCCCACACCTGAAGAGGGTATGGACAAAAGCCCTCATGTCATCACAGCTTGAATACTAGAGGAAAGGAATAAAAATCCCTGTTAAGGAGAAATTGTTATTGTGCTGTTTGAACTCTGAAGAGTGAAGATTTCTAAGCATAAGCAAGGGCCTCCAGCTGGTTACCGTGGGTTAGCTGTAAAGAATACATAAAGTTCGTATACAGCAGCTACTATAATCTTTTGGAACCTAAGCTGTATCTCATTTGTGTGTGTATGTTTGCCTGCTTTAAGAGTGTAAACATCTCATTTCTTTTCTAGTTAATAAACCTCTAGCTGGTTTATTAGAAGACTGGCTACGGCATAATCTTTGGTGAGAGGTCTAGGACATTAGACCTGGGGTCACTGGTCCTTTGGGATTGACAGGAACCTGAAGAAAACCATGAGATTTTTGGTATAACAGATCATCTAGCTGGCCTCAGTGGGAAAGCCCTTGGACTGTCTGTGACTACATGTTATGGCTGTTACAGTGCCTCAGGATTTCACAGTTGGTTCTTGATTGGTTAAATATAATTATAGAACACACAACCAATTTAGGGCTTGTGCCCTGCTTCTTGACAGTTTGCTCTGAGGTTGGCAATGACTGTCGTGAGCCACTCTAGACAGCTTAACAGGGTGAAAACCAAGTGTTTTAAGCAGGCATAACATGACTACTATTTAAAAGTAGAGTGCACTCTTGTAGGACATTAAAGTGCAGAAAATAACACTAGAAAAAAAATTATGGCCAGTAAATATATTTATAACAACAAGGAGTGTTATGGCATCTTAGAGACTAACAGATTTATTTATTATTCATAAAGCTTTTGCCCTAATAAATCTGTAAAGTCTTCAACGTGCCACAGACTCTTACTTTTGTAGATAGACTAATACAGCTACCCTTCCGAAACTATATTTGGAATCTTTCTTTCTTTCTGTGTTCTCGAACACCAGTGAATGAAATAAAGTATTTCAAGAAGGAAATTATTTAGGAGTAACAAAAAAGAAAGATAAATTATTACTACCACATATAAAATTCAAAATAAAACCTGCCTGTTATCTCAGCTCAGATATTAATGTGTGTGTATTTGCTTCTGCTGCCAAATATTATCAGTGTTGTTCTGACATGTAAGGAACGACCTGTTCTATATGGATTCTGACTGAGTAGGAAATGGCTCTAGTTTATCTTTTTGACACTCACAAGGTTGTTTTGTTCACCTTGAGTAACCACAATGTGAACAATGATCATTTGAGAATACTTTATATATTTAAGTTTCTGATAAGACTTACATTCCATCTTCACTAGAGGGTGAGCAGAAGCACAGGGTGATGAATCCAGAGGAGCAAGTTAATGTTAGTATGAAAAAGAGACATCTCAGAAAGCCTCAGGTTATAACAATATTTAAGGCATGATACACACCTGTTCAGTTTTGTTGTCACCTGGGTTTGTGCTGGGTCTCGGGCAAAGTAATAGGAACATATGAATTGCCACTCTGGATTGTTCCAGTGGTCCATTTAGTTCAGCATGCTGTCAGTGACAACAGCCAGTACTCGATGCTTAAGAGGAAGGTGCATGAATCCATGTCACAGAGGAATTATAGAATAATCTGTCCCTTGGGGAAGTTTCTTCCTTACTACAGTAAACTAGAGGTTGGTTTACAACCTGAGGGCCTGTTAATTTTATCTAATATAGTTCTAAATTTTTAAATTTACCCATATCAATGAATCCGGGTTATGTTTCCAATGACATTTTTCTCAAAATCTTCTTCCATTGCTCTACCTCCAGTGAGGTTTCAGCAGTGCCACCAAAGATAGGAGCACAAGTATCCGTCACCCACTGGTAAAGTTGCACATTCAATTTAGATGGCATATTTCACACTTTAATCTCTGAGGGTATGTCTACACTACCCCGGTATTTCGAAATAGCGGGGTAATGTAGGCATACCGCAATTGCAAATGAAGCCCGGGATTTGAATTTCCCGGGCTTCATTTGCATAAGCCGGGCGCCGCCATTTTTAAATCCCGGCTGGTTCGAATCCCGTGCCGCACGGCTACACGCGGCACGAACTAGGTAGTTCGAACTAGGCTTCCTAGTTCGAACTACTGTTACTCCTCATTCCACGAGGAGTAATGGTAGTTCGAACTAGGAAGCCTAGTTCGAACTACCTAGTTCGTGCAGCGTGTAGCCGCGCGGCACGGGGTTCGAACCAGTCGGGATTTAAAAATGGCGGCGCCCGGTTTATGCAAATGAAGCCCGGGAAATTCAAATCCCGGGCTTCATCTGCAATTGCGGTATGCCTACATTACCCTCCTAGTTCGAAATAGGAGGGTAGTATACACATACCCTGATAGATAATGCCCCATCTTTATAACCAATAAAGAGTAGCTCTGCACAGGTATCTTTCCAACATCCTATGTGGTGAAAACTGATGCAAAAAAAATCATTTTTAATAATATCCCTATCCCCTTTTAATTCCCTGTTAGTCCAACAAATGCAATGTTTCTCTCATATTGTAACTGCTTAGGATATTCTTAAAAATGTATTTGTGTTTTATGCTCTATAAAATCTCTCAAGTTCCATGTGACATTTTACCAGCCATGATTTGTGATTCTTTCTATTTTTTCTCCTCACTATAGATTTCCATTTTCTGAAGGCTATTTGTTTGATCTGAATAATCTCCTGAATTCTGCTGTCTAACCACACTGTCTTTTTTTGTTTGTTTCTTACTTTTTGTTTGTTTGTTTTTTGTATGGAAGAGGATGTTTTAGATTCCTTCTTTCACTCTGCTGTGTTTTGTTGAAGTAGTCTCCATGATTTAAAGTTTTTAATTTCCTTATGTTTTAATTCAGGGTCTTTTTGAACTTGCCTGTTTTTTTAAAATTCCCCTGGTACAGGATCTCTCACCCCTGTAGGGCTGGAGCTAGCCAACCAGATTACAGAATGAGCTTCACCTGAGAGGAAGCAGGTGATTCCTATATAAAAACAGCAGGAAGTTACAGGGAAGGGGAAAAGTACAGGAAACAGTGGCTATACCAGTAGAGAGCAAGATGGCTCCTTCACAGCCCTGAGTCAATACGGGGGAAGGCCTGTGGAGAAGGACAGACCACTTAGGGAGAAGCTGTGCCCAGCTGAAATTTGGATAAAGACTGTGTGAGTTTGTGTTCTGTTTTGAAAGCCTTTGGTGCTATTTTTGGATTCTCAACAAAGAGACAATGAACTAAAGTGGGAGGGGGCGGGGCCTTAAAGGGCCAGTGGATTATACAACTAAATAAATTGGACTCAGGTGAGAAATGTTGAAGTTCCTTTGGACTGCACGGAGTTTAAGAAGCTCTGGAGAAGGGGAAAGAGAGACATCCCTGCCAAGAGGCGGCTTACCTTGTTCCATTCTTTTTTTAAAATTCAGTATAATAGTGTTAGCTAATGCTGGTACTGACTACTGGCACACATTTTCATTGTGCTGATCAGTTGGTACCAAGAGCATTTGGATTCTCGCACACAGGTTTCTACCCAGCAAAAGGCAAATGACCCTTTCTTGTCTTCAATAAATGACAGATTCTTCTGGCTGTGCTACAACATAATCTCAGAGTTTAAACCAGCACAGCAGAAAAACAGAGCACTGCACATATAAACACAAGCTGACAAACAGCAAAAGTAGTCCAGGGAATCTGATTCTACATTCCTAAAATTACTGCCTAGTAGCATAAATAAGATCTAGAAGAAGAATGTGTATTAAAATAACTAAAATGCATGGAAAAGACTGTATTCAAGCCCGTCTCAGCCCACACCCATCCTTTTCTTTCCACGCACTCTTGAGTAAAAAAGTCAGTAAAGCAGAGGCTCGAGACTTCTGTTCAGTGTGGAGAACAACACTTAAGAACTTGGCCTCTCTTGGGCCAGGTCTAAACTGGTACTTTATACAGCACTGTAAGGCTACGTCTAGACTGGCATGATTTTCCGCAAATGCTTTTAACGGAAAAGTTTTCTGTTAAAAGCATTTTCGGAACAGAGTATCTAGATTGGCACGGACGCTTTTCCGCAAAAGCACTTTTTGTGGAAAAGTGTCTGTGGCCAATCTAGATGCGCTTTTCCACAAAAAAGCCCCGATCGCCATTTTCGCGATCGGGGCTTTTTTGCAGCAAACAAATCAGAGCTGCCTACACTGGCCCTTTTGCGGAAAAGGGACTTTTGCCCGAACGGGAGCAGCATAGTATTTCCGCAAAAAGCACTGATTTCTTACAGTAGGAAGTCCATGCTTTTGCGGAAATTCAAGTGGCCAGTGTAAACAGCTGGCAAGTTTTTCCGGAAAAGCGGCTGATTTTCCGGAAAAACTGGCCAGTCTAGACATAGCCTAACAGTTTCTGGCTCAGGAGTGACAAAACATCCCCCTCCCTGAGCACAGCAAGTTACAGTGCTGTAAACCATCATTGAGAAAAAGGCTACTCCCCTCGCACAGGTGGTTTACACAGAGTGCTGAGAAAACTCTCTCCCAGCTCTTGTGCCCTGGCCACACTTTCAATTTAAACCTCCATGGCAGTGCTTTAAACTCGTAAGTGCTTAGACAAAGCCTAGGCCTTTATGCATCCTTCCACTCACAGGGTATGTCTACACTAACCCGCTAGTTCGAACTAGCGGGGTAATGTAGGCATACCGCACTTGCAAATGAAGCCCGGGATTTGAATTTCCCGGGCTTCATTTGCATAAGCGGGGAGCCGCCATTTTAAAAACCCCGCTGGTTCGAACCCGTGCCCCGTGTAGCCGCGCTGCACGGGGCATGAACTAGGCAGTTCGAACTAGGCTTCCTAGATGCAACTGAGATGCAACACAGTTGTTTTGTGCTAAGGATGTTAACTATGGACTTACTAATCAAACAGTCGATGCATTTTGCATCGACTATTTGATTAGTTGATAGGGTGCTTCTGCCTTTGAAGTATAGCAACAGCTCTTTGAAGTACCCCTATCTCTTCCCCTTCCCTTGCTGCCTCTTTCTGATGGAGGCAGCAAAGGAGGCGGAGGTGACTAGTTAATTAGTCTGATTAGCATTTGCTTATCGGATAGTCGACTTGTCTTTTACATCAGTTTGTGCTGTGCTTCACACAAAGATATGTAGGGTTAAAGTCTCAGATACATACTTGCAGACTTTGGGCCTAAATCTTTCCTTTCCCTGTATCCTCAACATGCATCATTACTACCAGCAGCATCAGTTAGCTAACTGCGTTATACTCCAAAAACTGAACAAGGAAGAGGGGACATTCTTATACTGTCTATGTTATTTATTACATTGGTCTTCAGCACTGGAATTCTACAACATGGGGTTTCAAATAATAAAAAAAAAAATTATACCTGCATCCTTTCTGTTTTGAAATAAATTGTGATTGTTACCTAATATGTCTTATGAAATTACTTATCACATGAACGTGCTACATCACAGAACTAGAGATGTAAAAGATCTATTAGATAATCCAATCCATCCCACAAGGACTTCAGGATTGTGCCCTATAGATCATGGATTGGTGGGGGAGGAGAGGGAAGAGAAAGACTTATCCAGTACCCTTTTTAATTCTATCATTTAAAATTAATAAATTTCCTATAGGGGTTCTTCATGTTACTTTTAAACAAGTCTAGTTTAAAAGTGTAATGTACTTGTCAACAAGATATACAGTGCAAAAGGCTGCCATTGGTTTCTTTTGCTTCTTTTCAATTCTAAGAGTGTATTTTAGATAATTTGAGGTTGGCAGTGGACAATTGTGTTTACTATAAACACAGACATTTACCAATGTTCATGCAAATCACACAGCCATTATCCAAAATGACTTTGACATCCTGTCAAAAATTAAATGAGACACATGTCATATTACATTGTGTTCCATGGCTGCGTGACCCGATATAGCACTAATGAATCAATACAATGTGACTTTTGAATCTGTAGATAACTTATTACCTGCACAACTTCAGATCTCTGTTTATGTGGTTGATTTCTATACACAAAAGTACTTTAAAAGAATCTGTGCAATGACAAATAGGAAAATTAGTCCATATATGACAATATAAACCACTTAACACTTTAAAATACAAAGAAAAGCAGATCCAAAATAGTCAGCCTTCCCTTTCTTGCCCTGGTTTTTGGGTAAAGGGAATCTGTACAGTCATAAATACCCAAAGTATTAAAAAATTGTATGAAATAATAATCCTTATGACACCAACCAAGGGTATGTCTACACTAGCCCTCTACATCGATCTAGGGAGGCTAATGAGGGTGACCAAAATTGCAAATGAAGCGCAGGATTTAAATATCTCGCGCTTGATTTGCATGTTCCCGGCCGGTCGCCATTTTAGTAATTGACTAGCCCGAAATAACTGCCCGCGTCTACACGCAGCAGTGAAACAGGATTCCAAAATAAAGCCCTAACTCGAATTAGCTGGTATTCCTCTTGCAATGAGGTTTACCAGCTAATTTGAGTTAGGGCTTTATTTTGGAATCCCGCGCTTCTTTTGCAATTTCGGTCGCCCTCATTAGCCTCCCTAGATCGATCTAGAGGGCTAGTGTAGACATACCCCAAGCAATTTCTTTTAAAAAAAATAGGAAAAAAGAGCTACAACTTTTTTACGTTAAATTTTTGGATAAGGTTATGTTATTCTGACTCCAACAGGCTTACCTTAATTGCAAAACCAGATCTTTATCTACTCTAAAATAATGAAAGAAAGAAAAATATTTGTATTTGGAACTAATTTTTATTAACATAAAGAAGCTCCTTTCTACTATTGTTCAAAGTAACACAGGTAATTAAAATATGCATAAGGCATTTTCACTTTATAATCATGCTTCCTATGTACATTAGTAACAAAAGGCTCCCCCTTCTTTCATTAGTGCGCCACAATAAACAACATATTTCTATATCACATGGTTGTCCAGCTCTGCTAAAATATTAAGCTTTGCAAAAGCACGGATACATGCAGAAGCAACTTAGTTCAGTCAGGAAGTGTATTACTTTGAAACTCCCAGTTAATGACCGAATATTTATACAACCAAGATTGATGAATTACAAGGGAAAAAAGACCAAAACGAAATACTTCCATAAACATTCAACTCTTCATTTTAAAACTCTTCATTTTAAATTCATGTTAAACAATGAGTCCAGAGAAAAAGATTGCCTGAATCCACTTTACTCTCTTCCCCTATCTTCAAGGGCTGTTAAAACACCTTCTTAAAAAAAATTAGTTGCAATTCCAATGTAAGAGTATTGATTATATAAATGTAAACAGGATAAAATAGAGGCATTCCAAAATAAAGATTCCTTTGAGTTTTAAAGATTATCAATGCATTTTTGTGCACTGTTTACTCGGAGGGATGCAGAGTGAAGTACAACATGGACTGATCTGGACAATTTAGACTTATGTGTAGCAGGTAGTTGAATACCCATTGTACTTTATACTTATAAATAAATAAAATGGTTATTAAACAAAGATCTATCACACACTACCATATCTGCAAATATCAACATTAACATTTTAATATAACTGTTCTATATTTTTCCATCAACCAAAGAGGAGAAATGAAGTTGCCTCCAAATCTTTGCATATAATTTTTTACTCCTATTGTTTATTGTATTAACTTTATATGAATTATTTTAAGTGAGTTTTACTTCAGCAAGTCAGTTACAGAAGATAAATTTAAATTTTATTTTTTTTTATTATGAGTAGTAATTGAAGTATTAGGGTATCACCTACAAGCTTTAGTAATTGATTATCACCTCATTGTACCAGGCACTGACCCATACCCTACTTAATCGTGTACTAGCAGAAGTACTATAGTACAGCCTTGAAAATAATGGCATTTTCTTATTATGAGAGCTCATTTTTAACTGTTAATAAAGCACTATCATCAGGGTTTCTGAGATATTTTTAAGGTTTGGAATTTACATAGAGACAATTAGAACAATTCTGTTCTGTTTCCAGTTTCTATTAAATTGCTGAATTTTTTTCTTACTGGCACATTCTGTATTTCTAGTGGAAAAGTACAGTTAATTCATTTTTTCTTTCCTTCCACACACATTATACCTAAATAGGCATAAGTGACCAACAAAATTAGAAGATGCCATGAAGCAACAACAGCATGGAACCTGCACCCTTTTCTGGGTACTGTACATTGGAAGTCATGCAGATTGGAAAACATAATCCTAATTATACATAGAAAATGATGGGGTCTAAAATAGCTGTTACCACTCAGAGAGACCACTTGGGAGTCATTGTAGACAGCTCTCTGAAAATATCTGTGTGAAGCAGCAGTCTAAAAAGCTCATTGAATGTTATGAATCATTAGGAAAGGGATAGATAAGAAGACAGAAAATATCCACAATGCCACTATATAAATCCATGTTATACCCACACCTTGAATACTGTGTGCAGTTCTGATCTCATTGCAAAAAATTATATTAGAATTGGAAAAATACAGAGAATAGAAACAAATGTGATTAGGATTATGGAACAGTTTACATATGAGGAGAGATTTAAAAAGCCTGGGACTATTTATCTTAGAAAATAGAAACCTAAGTGGAGATATGATAGAGATCCATAAAATCATGACTGTGTGGACACAGTGAAGAGAGAAGTCTTTTTTATGCCTTCACTTAACACAAGAACCCCAGGGCTCACACAATTAAATTAATAGGCAGCCAGCTTAAAACAAACATAAGGAAGTACATCTTCATACACAACAGACAACCAGTGAAGATTGCAAGGAGGTATTGCGAAGGCCAAAAGTATAAGTGGATTCAAAAGAGAATTAGATAAGGTGAAGATGGAACAAAGCTCCATGCTCTGAGGTCCTAAACTGGGATAGGTCATGTTCATTCCTTCTGAAGCATCTGGCATCAGCCATCATTGGAAGACAGGATATTGGTCTGGATGGACCATTGGTCTGATCAGTACCCTTCTTATAATCTACACTAAGATGTCTGTACCTTAAAACAAGGGAACTCTATGGAACTCCTTCTGAGCATGTGCACCCACAAATGGGTCTGAAAAAGCAGCCAGATAGAATGAAAGGAGTGTATTTTTGCAGTGTGACGATATTTCTGCAAGACACCATGAACAAAACAGATAGGATTAGACTGTAACCCACCAACGATAAATACGGTCAGTAGTCTGGGCTATTTAATTCCATAGTAACTATAATATAATCTTATGCTTCATGATTTCAGCTTGACTCCTTCAGGAGTCAGAAAGAATTTTTCCCTTTGCGTACACTATTAGTTAGACATATTCTGGATTTTATTTTTTCCCTCTTTCTCTAAAGCATCAGAAATTGGCCACAGCTAGAGACAGGACACCAGAAAGGGTGTCCCCATTGCTTTGAGATGCTACACAGAAAATATCTAATTCTAAATGCCTGGTTGGTGTGTATTGCTCATGTAACTCAGGGTCCAAATGATCAAAATTTCCCCCAGTTCAGACTGGCAGGGACCTTGGGGATTTTTCACCTTTCTTTGCATAATGGGTAGAGGGTGATCTGTTGGGATCATCTGGAAATATCACCTAATTAATTCCTGGTCAATGTTGGGCTGCTACATGACGGCTGACAGTTCTAGAATCTCAATGCTGAAGATGGTACTTCTCTAGATGACTTCTCGTTACACAGCTTCTTGATAAGTGCACAGTGTTGGTAGCAGAAGGAATGGAAGCATCCGTTATAGTTTTACTGAAATGTGAGGTCTCTTGAGATCCAGACCACAGGGGTGACTTTCCCTTTCTCTTGTTCTGTTGTAGGGAGTCGGGTCTTTTTTTCCCCTTTCTTCTTTATAGGACCCCTGAACTTTTTGCTTAATGGAGAAGGCAGGTGAGCCTACTCTGATAAGGGAGAGTTTTTTGGACTCTGTGGACTCAGAGACTGTCCACAAATACAAGTTTAAGTTTGACTTCCATGAATTTCTTATGTCTGCTCTTAAATTATGAGCAGATCTTGTATGGGAGGGAAGTTTCCTGGAAGCGGCTTAAATATCCATAGCTGTGGGGAAAAGACCAATGGCAGGTTGGACAGGGTTTGAGGCAATGGACATAACTTTACTTGGGGCTGGGGATCTAGGCCTAAAAATAGCAAAGGCCCAGACTGGGCAAAGAAAAATCAGAGGAATGGGATTCTCCCCATATAAAACTCACAAACTGTGCCAAATAAAGGAAAAAAATAACAGAAAAGAAATTATGTAAAATAAACAAACAAAAAAATAAGTGATAGGTATAGCAGGCAGCATGGCTTAGTTAATGAACTCCACTGTATCAAACTGCAAATAGCTGAGTGGCAGAAGGTCCGGCCCTCCCTACATTAAGGATATTAGATACAATATAATTGAATAGTTATATAACTGCATGAAATCTTAGCAATTACACAACTAGTTGATAATCCCCAGAGGCGGAGCTGGCAGCCAGTGCATTCCTGGCCCCACTCCAGGGGAGCCCCCTGTCACCTTGCACTGCTACCTTTCTATCAGAGCTAGCAGTGCGGGGTGCCAGGTGGGAGCCAGTCTGCGAGCGTAGCCAGTTAAAAAACCAGCTCCCAGCAAACCGAGGCTGGTTTGGCAGCAGTCCCCTTCCGGGTGGGGTCTGGGTTCCCTGCAGACAGTGGCTGCTGCAGGGAGGGGGGCAGGAGATGCTGCCGCAAAGCAACCTCTGTCTGTGTTGGCCCAGGCTGACTCCCCTTTTCCTGTATGAGAGGGAAATAACAGCAGCTCTGACTTTAATGTAACATTCATACTGAGCTAAGGGTTTTTTTTTTCAGTCTGACTATGTGGCTGTTTAAGCAAGCAATATCCATTTAATCATATTTGGGCTGAGTTTCTATAATAAAAGCAGGCTTTCTAAATGTAGTATATCAACAAAGCCTTTATGATTTTTCAGGGGGTAGCAGTGTTAGTCTGTAACTTTAAAAACAGGTAGTCCTATGGCACCATAGGGACTAACAAAAATATACAGGAAAACCTACTTGATGAAATTATGCCAGTAATTGTTTAATTCAGCTCCCCAAAAGCTTTACAATTGTATAAAAATTTCTGGAAGCAATAAATGATCATTTGGAAATTATGCCAACATCCTATTCTGACATCTAAAAATCTGAGATACTGTCATGCTTGTGATTTGGGAGTCAACACTACATACATTACTTTGGAGCTTCTACTGCAGTTTACTACCGAAACAGCAACAGCAATGTTATTGTACAAATAAAAAGCCCTTATTGGGATCCCAAAATAAATTCACATTTGTGCTTCAAAATAAAATTTTTAAAATTCATCTATTAGTGCTCATTTATTCCATGTCCTAGGCAGAGTTTTGGAAATCACTTTTAGATGGTGGAATTTACAGAGAAAAATAGCTTGAAGAAGCAAGTTTAATAGAAGGTTGGTGCTTTTTTTCATAATAAATTATTTGCAATCTTTGCTGTGATTGAGGCACTTGAGAAGTGGAAATTTATCTGCAGCTTCATGTATCAGACTGAAGCTCATCAATGGATTTGCAATATTATTGTGTTTAGAAAATACCTGAGCCTTACAGCTGGAGTTATTCTATAAGGGTATGTCTAGTCTAGACTACATGGCTCTGTCGATGGAGCCATGTAAACTAGTTTACCCGGCATAGTCAATGAAGCGGGGATTTAAATAATCGCCGCTTCATTAAAATAAAAATGGCTGCTGCGCTGTGCCGACTATTAGCTGACCTGGCACAATGCGGCAGTCTAGACGCAGCGTGGTCGACAAGGGATGCCTTTGTCGACCGCTCCGGTAAACCTCGTGAAACGAGGCATACCGGAGCGGTCAACAAAGCCTTCCCTTGTCGACCGCGCCGCGTCTAGACTGCTGCATTGTGCCGGGTCAGCTGGTAGTCAGCACAGCGCGGCAGCCATTTTTATTTTAATGAAGCGGCGATTATTTAAATCCCCGCTTCATTGACTATGCCGGGTAAACTAGTTTACATGGCTCCGTCGATGGAGCCATGTAGTCTAAACATACCCTAAGGGAGATAAGAGTAGTGTAAACAAGGAGTCTTATCAGTGGAGATGACTGGGTTCTTTTTAGCTGCAGACGCCTAGAGATGCTACTATTTGTGTAACAGCAAATCAGAATCACTTTGCTATTTCAGATTTCAACTTTTTATTTATGGAAACCAAGAAGAATTGCAATGATCCTGCTTATGAAAAGCCAACATTATGGGTTCTTATTAAAGAAGCAAAAAGATATTTTTTGACATTTTGTGGGGATTTTTCTAAACTGCTCAGTCTAGCTGCAGGTCCAAAGATTAATGATGGGCCCTAACTGAAGTTCTGTTTCTTTTTGTTTTATTACCTAAGCAATTGTAAAAAGAGCTGCTAGGAACCTATTTATTTGCTAATGCAATGTAATTTGAAAATAATTCAGCCTTTAGATAATCTTACATAAACATCACTAGGAATTCCATGAAACAAAGAGTCAAAGTTTCAATAATATTGGCACAGTACATTGTCAATGCCAGAAAGTTGTACTTATTTCAATATTTACATGAAGTCAGATGAATACCTATGAACTACAATTCTGCTTCTCAAATAATTTAAGAATTACTTCTGCATAGCCATGATCTAACCAAGAAGCCAGCAATTCCAGTAACGGCTTTACAGGTGTTACCGAGATTGTCCAAAGAAGAAAGAGAAAAATTCATCGAGGAAAGTGAGTGCATTTCATACAACTATTCCTTTAGAAAAAGAAAAAAAAAACCAAAATTAAATAATATACATTCAACAACCCCTCTAAAAGTGAACAAGACATAGGAATCCCAAGTAATTTAACTAGATACAGACATGAGAACTCCTTCAAAGTAGGAGCCTATTTTACCCACATTACAAGGAAGTTGAGAGCATTGGGGTCTTATGTGTATCTTTTAAAAATACATCACGTTGTAGGTAAAATGAATAAACACACTGTAGACGTATCTGAATAATTATCAGACCTTGAAAAATTGAACTGAACATTTATTTTAGAAAAAATAAATTTATTTCCAATTAAAGAATACATTGATTGCCACTAAATAGCTGACTGCAATGATCTACAAACTCAGCATTCCTAACAAAAAACTGAGTTTGATATTCAATACTATGCACAAACAAGACACTCATAGGAGAATTGTTGGTTTTGTCAGCTACAAAGATTAATGGATATGGAACCTGCATGACAGAAACAAGAGTTCCCTGGATGACTATGAACTGCAAACATCCCATATTATATGTACACAAACATACAAATATATATACATACCAGTTCAATCAAGCGCAAAGAGGAAGCTGATTAAATACACTATCTTTCTTTACAACATCAAAACTTAAGTGCATTAAATCAATCCATCAATTGTAGTCCTTCCTCCTCTTCCTACATATCCACTTCTCCTGAGCTCCATCTTCTCTTCCTCTTTTGTTAGTGCTCTTTGCAGCTTGACAGTAACTCAAAATAATTGGCATGATACCAGAAATGCAAGTAGGGCAGCACAAGGTGTTCCTGTATCATTTGTATAAACATCTTATCTGAATTGGCCGTCATGTAACTGTAATTCAAATGTTCTCAATGCTAGTAAGGTAAAAATTTGAAGCTTTATTTTGGGGATGAGCGCGCGATAGTGGATGAATCCATTAAGGAAAACATAAACCATACAATTAGCGTCAAACACTGAAATCTTGTTGTTCAATGATAAGTAGTAACATTGACAAGCATAATGGACACTCTCAGTAAACTTTCTAGTCACACCTTTGTCTAGGGCATAAAAGAAAATGCAATGGAAGTTTAAACACATTCAGTTTTTTTTCTTTTTTATGAATATGCACACTGGTAAAAATCAATGGGCCCATGGAATGTTAATAATAAAATAGGATTGGGAACCTCATCTAGCATACTTATTATAGCTTCACTGATTTCAACAGAGCTATGTCAATTTATACAAGTTGAAGATTTGACCACTACAGTTCCAATGTCACTGTCTAGGATCAGCACTTCATTATCAGTTGGAATCACTTACCTGGTGACTTCTTAGACTGTTCAGACCATGCATTAAATCCAAAGCATCAGATCAAGAAAAAAAGAACTAAAAATAACCAAACTCAGTCAAACCAAATCCATGTTATTGTATTGTATCAAATTAAAACTCAACTCTATGCTATTGTGATGTATATAATTTTTGCTCATTAGAGCAGCTGGCAATTCCACCACTCTAAATCAGAAAAGTAAATTACTAATAGGAGAAAAATTTCTTTACAGAATGTAAATTCAACCAAACTGAATCTAAATATTTGACAATTTATTGCCTACTCTGACAATGCCATGCACATGGCTCATCACAAATTCAGTTTGCCTCTGAGCTTTGCATGCATGCATTTGTGATGATTTGTCTCCTGAACGAACATGGAGATTTTGTTTTAAATGACCGGTAAGATTTGAGAAAAATAATAAATCACATTTTAATTGCAACAAATAACTCACAGGCAAAACAAAATGAATGAAAACAATAGCAGCAACCCATTATTTTCCTCCCAGAATGAATTCCCATCTGCTTTTAAACAGCAACATGTTTTTCCATTACTCAGAACCACATCCAAGTACGGGACAATAAAGCAACATGGCCACAGGGAAGAGCAGAGGGCAGCAAAGCTAGATAATAGTTTGCTCGTTTCAGTCTCATTTTCTGTAGCTTCTGCTTACAGACAGCATCCCTGTTGGGCCAGCAACAAACTTCCTTCTGTTATGTTCTATACAGAGGTATATTTG
Organism: Pelodiscus sinensis; assembly: GCF_052426305.1. NCBI lineage: Eukaryota > Metazoa > Chordata > Testudines > Trionychidae > Pelodiscus > Pelodiscus sinensis. The sequence continues at coordinate 98,430,254 of NC_143055.1, forward strand.
GCAAATTTCTATGTATAAAGCAGTGAGGAAAAGTGAAGGGAGAGAAAAGGGGAAGGAAGCAAAGCGCAGAACTAGTAGGCAACATTCAAACTGTGCCAAGAATTAGTGTCACTCCAGTAACCATCGCTGTACTTATGAAATCAGGTGGACTGATTTTAATAGCAGTTTTTACAAAACATGTGCTTAATCTTGGTGGTAGTCAGCGGCTCTAGAAATCTAGCCAGCAGGTGATAGTCACCCCTCTCCACACAAGAACACTTCCACCCCTTCCCTCGTTTTTTCCCACTGTCATCACTCGCCACCTTCCTCTGTTCCTAAAGGAAAACAGTACTAAGTTACTCTCTCCCCAACCCAGAGAGAGAGAAACCATTGACCCCCCCACCCTTGGCCCAAATTTGCTCTGCTCTTATAGGGGATCAGCCCAACCTACTTTCTCTAGCTCTCTCTGCTCATAGAGGGGTACAAATCCTATCACAGTCTCCATTTTTCTTCCTGGATGGAATGCTGTCCTGCCTTTACCATTTCCTAGGCACATGTGCAGGCACTTAGACAAACATTTTCACAGAGGGTTTGTTTTTTTTAAATAATAATAAAAAAATACATTCCCCAATCAGGAATGAACCAGGACTGTCTACTGTAAACATAAACCAGGAAAAATAATGCTGCCAGTGCTACAACAACTATGAATTTAATCTTTCAAAAATATCTAACATGGTAATCGTGGAGGGAAGAGAAGTAACTGAGCTTCTTGACAACTTTCCTAGATCTGGACAATTTTTTTTAGATGTTTGTGATGCATTCAGTTGTGTGATAACTAAGCACTTGTGCTGGTTCTGCTAAATGGGATTACAGTTCCCATCAGCCACTTCGCACTACACATCCCCTTCTTCCAGCAAGATAAGGAGAAATGTCCCGAAACAGGAAGTACTCAAGCTCTGTTTGGAAATGGTGGCCACATGGCATGCAAAGAGATTAGTGGAAACCAGAAAACCATCCAGGTGGCAAACAGAGAACCTGAGAGAAGTTGAATCTCCAGTAACTGTGTGATGAACTGTTGTGTGGAATAAGCTATCACTGCTGGATGGTATAACTGAGTACAGATCTCTATGGGACTGATGAAGGGACAGCAGTGGGTGGGCAGTCAGCCAGTATAGAGGGTCCCCCAATGAGCAGGGCTCGACAAATAATGCAATCTACTCACCTGTGGCAAGTAGATTGCAACCCGGAAGAGCTGGGTTCGGGTGATCAGCGCATGCACAGATCGCCGGACAGTGTGGCTGGCGAGCCCTGCCAATGAGAAACACTAAGACTAGGCTGGAAACGTAACAGCACCTATTTGCTTGGAACAGAGACCTGCTTGGAGAGAAGACACTAGCCCTGAGGAGACCCGACTCTTGATTGGGATGCCCCAGTGGACAAAACCAGAACAGATCACAGCTAGAGGATTCTCTGCATCTTGGGGACTTCAAAGTATTTGAAGGCTTCAATATCTGAGATATAGGTGAGAGGATTATTCTAGGAGGGGTGGGTGAGATTTTGTGGCCTGCACTGTGCAGGGGGTCAGACTAGATGATCATAATGGTCCCTTCTGACCTTAAAGTCTATGAGTCTATGAGAACAATTCCTTACTCAGGATTGTAACTGTTTAAGTTGCTGTGTCTAGAGCCGTGGTCCCCAACACGGTGCCCGTGGGCGCCATGGCGCCCGCGGGGGCATTTCAATGCACCCGCCAGGTGCTCGGGGCTGGCCTGGCCCCGGGCACATGGCGCATGGGCCCCGGGCATGCGGCAGGGGGGAGCGCCAGCCCCGGGCATGCGGCGGGGGGGAGCGCCGGCCCCGGGCGCGCGGCACTCGGCGGGAGGGGGGGAGCGCCGGCCCCAGGCGCACAGCACTCGGCAGGGGTGGGGGGGAGGTGCTGGCCCCGGGTGCACAGCACTCGGCGGGGGGGGGGGGAGCACTGGCCCCGGGCGCGCGGCCCTTGGAGGGGGCCCTGCCCCCGGGCGCGCGGCTATGGGGGGGCCCCGCTGCTCGGCTATGGGGGGCCCCGCCCTCGGGCGCGTGGCAAGGGGGGGCCGCCCCTGAGCATGCGGCAAGGGGGGGCCCGCCCCCGGGCGCGCTAGTGTCCCCGCCCCCTGGCGCCCGGCGGGCAAATGGCCACGCCCCTGGCGCCCGACAACCTCAAAAGGTTGGGGACCACTGGTCTAGAGTATTTGCAATCTTTCCCTCCTGCCAGCCCTTTTCACTTCACCTTGTGTCCCAGTGGTTATGGCAACCTACCAGGGCTAGCACCTACAAGGACTCCCTGTTGACAAGCTTACCATGTTTTGCTTCTGAGCTGCAGTACACCTGGCACAGTACAGGCAACCCTAGGGGTTTGATGGGACGAGCAGTCCCACTAATTACAAACCTTCTACATGTGCAGGGTTCTCGTGAGAACAGTGGTAAGCGAAGGTCTCATGGGAAGTCCTGTGAAGTTAGCTTGTCTTGCCTCCCCCATCCCACAAATCTTGCAGGTGATTCATCTCTTTCTGAACACTGATATTGTGAAAACGTTTTGAATGCCAGGTCTTTCCTCATCCATACACCTGTGCCAAACACACATCCTCAGAGCTGATAAAAGTGAGTAGGAAGGTGATGATCCCGTTTCACCTTTGTTGGATGGAGTCTTAGTTTTTCCCACTCACCCCCACAAAAATGTTCAGTTCACAAGGATTTAAACAAATAATTTCTATATATCACTCCATGGTACCTTGGGGGGGACATGCACCTTCATCTTCACACATGTTGGTCTCACACAGCCCACCACATAGACATTTTTATTGCTCAATAACACATTACATTGAGCAAAATGTACCTTTCTGCAAATACTAACCCTGCTGAGAAGATTCAGGTCTGAGTAATGGTAGCTTATTTCACATTACTAGGAGTAATATGAAATTTTTAGAAGTCCAGCTTTTAAAACCCAACAGACTTGCTCCTACATTTTGGAACGAGCACTCTAAGATAAAGAGCTTTAGTTTATTACAGCGAGTGTGCTGTTGCAAAGATCCTTTTCTGGCACTAAACAGGCTTTCATTTGAGCCAGAGTACAACTTGGTTGGCATTTTGTTTTGCATTCTCTGTGTTTCTTCTGTGAGTTATTGCAAAGTGAGAAAGATACATTTACATCAACTCTTCTACTTCAGCTAAGGATAAATGAAAGATTTATGGGTCCCTCTCATTACTGTTATTTCCTGTGAGCATGGAAACCGATATACCATAAACATGCCAGCCTTTGCTCTCACACCACAAACTGCCTTCCACAAATTTTAAAACAGACAGTCCAAAAGCTAATTTTGTATAAACATATTTATCCTAAGAAGATATTGGAACCAGGCAAAGTGTTTCAATTTTTATGATTTCTAACCAGATCTAAATTCAAAAGAATTCTGTATGCCACTTCAGCTGCCACGCTGAATCCCCTTCCTTGCTGTTGCCTTTTGGATTTTAATCACAACATTCCTTTGAGTCAGGGGTGCAGGTAGTGAATGGCAGTTCTTTGCCCTTCTGTTTCTCCTTTTTTTATTCAGCTAAATTCTCAACTTAAATATTTTAACAGTGGAAACTACATTTCCTGTCCCCCACTCCTTCCTATTCAGAGCTCAAATTCCCTATTTAGTTTGTAAAGGAAGGTGATACAATCTCTCTTTTTTATTTAGTTTGTTAAATCAAACCTTTTATGAAGATCAAAATTTGTTTTTAAAAAGGCAGGTGTCCCTCTTCCTCTATGCTAAGACATGTTCCACCTACAACTTTTCTTCTTTTTTTGTTTCACACAACATATAATTTCAGCATTACAGAATAAGCAATTTGCTCAGATACTGTCTATGTGATTTTGGTTTTACTTGCATTAGAAAATGGGGATTTTGATGGTTCATATTTGTGATTATAACAAAGGAAAACAAATGACCGAGATAACCTAATTTTGACCCCTATAAAAAAGAGGATAGTGTATTTGAGCTTGTATTAAGGCATGTCTTTTATAATTCAAGGCTGCCTATAATACAGGCCTGTTACACTGCAGGAAATGTATAGGGTCCAATGAGTGAAATTTAAGGAGCCTGCAACTTTGAAAATCAAATAAGCATTTTTTTTAATGAGTCAAACTGTTTATTTACAGGAAGCAGTTAGAAATAGATCACATAATCTACTGCATCTTGTCCCTAGAACTACTTAGTATTAGTATTACAATGAAAAACACCCCAGGAAAAACTGGTGGTTAGCTAGATAACATAACAGCATAAACTATTAATATTCTTTTAATAAACTATTAATATTCTTTTATTTTTAAATAAATGTAGTATAAACTTCTATACAAGTTCTGCAGTCCAGAAAGCCTAAAATTTCTGTTTAGAGGTATCATACTAACATGGAAGCATCCCAAAATTATTTCAGTTGTATAAAAAGCTCTTTTGTAACTAGTGATGTGTATTAATGAAAGGGCAGGAACACCAAAAATAACTTTGTAAAAGATGAGTTATGCCAAGATTTTGTTGTTATTTTTAGCCCTTTTATTATAACATATGTTTAATTACTGTACCTTTCTCAACCCTTTCCCTACCGCTATTTCTTGTTCCCACAGCCTTTCTTGTCAAGCTTCCTTTAGAGCTCTTACAAAAGTTTTGAAGGTGTTTTTTTTTTTGGAGGGGGGTGGATTTTGTATCTCAAGACCATACATTTTAAGAATGTGCCTGATGACACTATCACTGTTTAGCATTTAAAAATAGGACATTTTTATCCAACTCTTGCTACCCCCATAACAAGTAAGAGTTTGCATGGTTTGAGGTGTACAAAATAAAGGCAGAAGAGTTTTAATACATGAAATGCCAGTATTTAATATTTGCAATATCAATCAATAACATTGCATATTTTAACAGGCATATACAAAGAAGGTATTTGGGCAGACAGCTTGGATCTCAATTTTCATTTGACACAGTGAGAGTTTCCCCCATAACTGTTAACTTCTAGATATTCTACAAAGACCTCTAAATGGCTGGAAAATGGGATGTTGCCAAGAGTAATGTTAGCTCTTCCTTGGCCGCTGCAGGAGGAGGTAGCTCATGTGTGTAACATCTAGGACCTGGAGGACTTCATTAAGAGGACTGGACAGGATTTCCAAAATGCTTCCAACATGGACAATCATTTTGTGCCACCCTGGCATGTAGCTACAATGTCATCCATCAGAGAGAAAGAGAGGTATAACGAGTTTGCAGAATCTTCAACACAGTGCCTTTGCTGAGGCCATAGTATGAGACTGCATGAGCAGCTAACACTCCTGGTGCAATGTTCTGGTGTTGCTTTGAAGCAGCATGGATATCTATTCAATTCACTTGGATGGTGGGCTTCTATTCTATTCTTTCTGTTCAAGGAATTTGCACAAAAGTAAGATAAATATGTCAGTGTCATCTGATAGTACTGATATTCCCAACTCTCTTTTGCAGCCATCATCACGGTCAGTACAAGGATGATGTCAGCTTTGTAATGTCAAGTGGCCAGATCTGATCTGTTCCTCTCTTCTTCACGTTGGTGTGTTTCATATGTGGTGCTGTCCCTTCCTGTGATGACTAGCTTGTGCTTTAGTGTGTCTCATTAGTGAAACATCTTATCTTGAATGAATAACTTATGTTGATCAAATGTTTCTTATTTTCATTAGCTGTCAAGACAATTTTCTCTGGAGGCAGCTGTGTATTTGTATCCAACTGATCTACTCTGCTTGATTCTCAAGCTCTGCTAGTTCTTGTGACACTCCTCATGCTGAAGACTTTGTATCCATCAGAGACAAGGAATATATCATCTAGGGTTAGGTTGTAGTCAGTGTAGACTCAAACTGGTCACTAAGTCCTTGATGATACTATGTGCTACGTGCACTACCCAATGAACTGCGGAACCACCAATGATTGTTCAGGTGACTTCTTGTGAAATACGTTTTGTTGACATCTCTGTTTTCAGCTGCTTCTTTAGCTTAGATTTAGCCTTAGCAATCATCATGTCAGCAGTCAGTAAACATTGACATAGGTACAGAAGCCAACTTATGAGACAAAATATTCTTGTTCTCAGCCTCTTGTGAGAGGTTGCTTTTTAGCCTAACACTGAAATAGCTAATGTTAGTGTCAAATACCTTTGTTGGCTTTACTTGTTCATGCTTTTTTTGGCATGGGTTGTTGGGTTTTTTGGGGGGTTTTTTTTGGTCATAGTAGCCTGTGGGCCAGCTACACGTAAATTCTTGCATTTGGCAAATTTCAATCATACACTAAACAGAGGGGCTACATCTACACTGACGTGCTTTTCCGTTAAAAGCATTTTCGGAAAAGCACGTCTAGATTGGCAGGATGCTTTTCCGCAAAAGCACTTTTTGCGGAAAAGCGTCCGTGGCCAATCTAGACGCGGTTTTCCGCAAAAAAGCCCCGACCGCCATTTTCGCGATCGGGGCTTTTTTGCGGAAAACACTACTGTGCTGTTTACACTGGCCCTTTTGCGCAAAAGTCTTTCGGAAAAAGACTTTTGCCCAAATGGGAGCAGCATAGTATTTCCGGAAAAGCACTGACGATCTTACATGTGATCGTCAGTGCTTTTCCGGAAATTCAAGTGGTCAGTGTAGACAGCTGGCAAGTTTTTCCGCAAAATCAGATGATTTTGTGGAAAAACTTGCCAGTCTAGACACAGCCCGGATGGTGTCACTCTGTCACTGACAATGCTTAGTATTGTTTTACTGTTGTTCATGGGGGCAAAGTGGCATCTCAGGGATTGATGCACGGATCTCACTTCTTCCTAATGGCTTCTCTGCTCTCGTATCTGCAGCTAAGTTTGATTTCACTTCTACACTAGATCTGTTGTATTTGTGCCGCAGTGGTGCTATTTAGGTTTGCGATGTCTTTCACCGACCAGCTGGCTATGTGGACTAAGGCCACATCTCCACTTGCAGCACTGAAGATCGATCTTCTGGTGTTTGGTTTAGTGAGTCTAGTTAAGACCTACTAAAATCAAATGCTGAAGGCAGCTTCAGTTGACAATGGTACTCCTTGCAGTTTCAAGGAATAAGGAAGCCAAGAAGGGCATTTGCTCCCATTGGCCTCCCTCCGTGAAGACGGTGCCAAGTTTGGCTTAAGGTAAGCTGACTCCAGCTACGTATTTTATGTAGCTGGAGTTGCATATCTTAACCCAACCTTCCAGGTCTAGTGTAGACCTGGCCTAAAAGCTCAAGTCTTGAAAGTCTCTTTTTTCAGTATAATCCCAATGATAGAGATGGCCATATACTAAAAAAAACTTCCATAAGGTATATGTCACTACATATTCCTAAAACATGGAGCTTGAAGAAAACTGCTGACTGTGTGAGAAATTTTCATTACAAAGTAACGGACATTCAATTAAACTGATTTCAGTGTCACCTGGTGTGTAAAAGGGGGGGGGGAGGATGGGGTTGTGGTTATAAGTGCTCATATTTCAAAATGCTCAATAGCGATAAGAGATCATCAGGCAGATTCTCTGATGTTAGGGTCTTGAAATTTACACTCTACAAAAAGACAACAATACCGTATGGATGCTAAAATAAGGTACTGCCAAAAACTTGCAAAGTACCACACTGACAGAGGGGAGGAAAAAGATAGAATTAGAGCAGGAGTCTCACAGTTTTCTTTCAGTGGTTCTGCAAGGTCAGAAGGCAGCAGCTCTGACCCAGTGTGTCAGCAAAACTTTTTAGAATGGATCTGCGAATGGTGGAAGGGATTGACTGTCCCCAAGAAACATGAAACATTAATAAAGATTGTAATCCAGCCGAAGAGCAGCAGCAAGGGGGACTTCTGGTTAAGCCAGGCCCAACATGGCTGCAGACAGACCTATGCTGTGAACATCTTGGTTCTGGCAGCTGCAGGGAAAATTTGTCTGAAATTCTGAGGAAAAAAGGAAAATGCTTTTAGGAGGGCTGCAGCTAGCCAGAGAAGTTTGGCTTGGGTGGGAAGTAAAACACTTCAGCAAAGATTTAGGTCCTGGCTCCCAGAAGACTTTATTCTTCCTCACTCCATAACTTGGCAAAAAAGGAGAATTCAACCATCGTATTTAACACTTTAAGCCATTCAAATAGCCATTTGATTTACTGTAGTCATTTAAAAAGCCAACAGCATATGTATATTAGAGAATGGCCCTAGATGTTAAGATTAGATTTGAAACCATATTTCTCAAAGATTGGGGGTGAGGAGAGTTCAGTTATTAGGTTTCGTTTAGTCCAATATTGATAGTGTAATATAGGAACTGAACAGATAACTAACTCTCAGTTAAATAAACTGCTTTTTAATTTTAGCATTACTCTTATAAGGAAAAGAGGGGACTTCACGATTAACTTCAAACACATATTCTCATAAATAATGTCTGTTCTCACAAACGAAATGCTGAAAAAATACAGTACAATTCCAGCTATTCTAATTCCCTTTATAAGAAAATCCTAATTATCCAAAGTCACAGTGTGTCTCCGATAAAGCTCTATGTTACTTTGTGTCTATTAGCAATAATCAACAGTTGTGAGCTATTACCTCCAGCTATTGAGACTCAGGCCATGTTTTCACTAAGCAAAGACTGATGCTGTAGCAATTGATCTTCCGAAGTTCAATTTAGTGAGTCTAATTAAGGCTCACTAAATTGAACTCAGAGGGTGCCCCCATTGGTGGCAGTTCTCCTGGTCCTGCGAGGAGTAAGGAAAGCTAAGGAGAAGGGATGGCAGGGAAACTTGAAACAAGGTACGTCGACTCCAGCTACATAATTAATGTAGCTGGAGTTGCATATCTTGATTCAACTTCCCCTTTAATGTAGGCCTGGCCTCAGTCCTGTTTTAGATGCAATAGCAGTTCAGTAGGATAATGTCAAAAAAGAAACATTCTGAGTTGGCTCTAAAGCAGAAACTACAGATTCTCAAGGTCCTAGAAAGGGGAGAAAAGGTTGATGTTGCACCACATTTACAACATTTGAACTGCACCTCATGTGATATCTGAAAGGTAAGGGATGAGCCGTGGAGAAGTGCTGCAGCCCTGGACACAATGGTGATAAGTGACAGATTGTGATTAATCCTTTTTCATAAAAAAGATAAATATTTTAGAATTAATTTATGTCCACTGTAATTATAATACCATGTTGGTGTTTTTATGAACTCAGTAAAGTTGCTTTTTTCCCCTCTTTATTAAAGTACAAAGTAGCAAGCAAATATCAGCTTTACTCCTTCCATTTCTTCTATTTCTGTATCAGCAAAATCATAGCTCAAAACAGCACTTCTGTCTATCCGAATGCTTGGTTATCCAAAAGTTTCACAACGCCCCCCCCTCCCCGCCCAAGCCCATTCGAATGAGAGCACAGTGTACATTATTTAGCTCACTATCTTCATATATCATTTATGTATACGTTCTTAAGTAAATGACAAAGAGTGATGAGTTTCCGCCCTGCACTCTAACTATGGCACAAGAAGGATGTAAAAATAAATATATTCATTATGAGAGAGGAAACACGCACACTGAACAGATACACATATGAGGGTCACAAGTGTTGATGGGAAAACATACAAATATCTGATCTGAAAAGATGCCATGCACGGAGGCCAGATGAATGCCATGATTACTCGCTGTGCTATTTTTACCCAGATTAATCTGTATTACTCACTGTCTATTCAGCTCATTTTGCAATTGTTCAACACATCTCTACAAGAAGCTCCTTATTTATACCGCACCTTATAGACACAAAACCAAGTGTTTCCTATTTCTTTGATATACAAAAGGGTAGAACACTGGATATGGGAACTTGCCATTCAACAGCGGAAATTATTTGTAAAGCTGGAAACTGGAGACACTAGAAAGAAAAGGCCTTAATGAAACAGTGAACTGTCAGTGCCAACCATCAGACTTATTACATACACTTTCAAGAAACTCTCACTTTAGAAGTTCTTTGTGTGCTCTTTCCTCTGTCACTATTATTATACCTTACTGAACAATATAAACCAAATTAATACTATCATAAATATGATAAATGGTATCCCAAGAACAGTTTTTTCAGCAAATAGTGAAGATACAATCAATGACAAGTTAGTTTATTGTGCTTTTGAGCCATTACAAAGCCACACTAAGGGACAGATGCTTCTTTGTGAACATCAGCTAAATTACAGGAAATCACCACTAAAATTGTTAGCTATGCCAAATTCAGTAGGATCCCCTAAATATTCTGAATTGTGCACAGCAGCTGCACTCTTGAGAGCAGACATTTTTCAAAATTTCTATTTCTATAACTTGGCCACATTTAGGTAAATTTTCACAAAGGATGGCAAAATGCAATCACTGACACCAGGCGTCACGCGAAATTTCAAGCTAGCTAATGGCTTTAATAGGTTTCTTGTTGTTGTTCTATGACACACAACATATAAAATTTCAGCCTAAATGGTTTAAAATAGGCAAGTTTATAAGCAACTGAAAATGGAATCTTAGAAAATACTAGACAACCGCAACTAGAGGCAGCTACTACCAGCTCCATCTGCAGTAAATATTCTAATGGAATCTAATTTTTGGCAGTGCAGGTAACATGCCTATAATTAAATTTGTCCAACCTTTTCCATTATAAGACCCTTTTTTCAGGGTTTGGGTTTTTGTTTTTTGTTATCACAATGAATACAACATAGATCCTATACATGGGAGTTTCATTCACTACACAACCTTGATTCATTTTCAGAACAAAGTCCAACCTGCTCACTAAATGAAGCAGAGGGCCTGTGAAAAAAATAGTACGTAATTAAAACCCATAGTCCTGATGCACATGCATAGGGGACCAAATGAAGGTGGCCTGGGCAATTTTAATTCTAGCATTTCTTGACTATGCAACTGAAATAACGTTCTTTTAACGTATGTTTTTCCCACATATAATTTAACTAAATAAAATAAGGAAAGGATCATAGGTTTTATAGAAAAACTGAATGGACTAATAAGCAAAGACAACATGGTTACCATTAAAATGCTAATATATATCAACAACTATGACACAACAGAATCTTAACTACGAGAGTTTCCCTCTATTCTTGGTTAGGAAATAAGTGTGGTAACCATGAGGCATCTGCAGACAAAAGCAGACTTTTTCATAAGAACTTTGATATGCTGGAAAATAGGACTACCTTGAGCTCTCCCAGGCTACATCTATACTGCAGCTTTCTTCCACTAAAGCTTATGCAAATGAAGCATAGAGTAGAATATTGCTGCACTTCATTTGCATAATTAATTAGCAGCCATTTTTGCACAAAAGGCTTTTGTGCAAAAAAACCCATCTTGTGCAAGAACCGTTCTTCCTGAAAAAATGAGGACGAACAGCTCTTGTGCAAGAGGGGGCTTTTGCACAAAAACGAGCCATCTACACAGCTCTTTTTTGCACAAAAGCCTCTTGGGCAAACACAGCTGCTAATGAATTATGCAAATGAAGTGCGGCAATTTGCTAAGCCATGCTTCATTTGCATAAACTTTTGCAGAAGAAGACTGCAGTATAGACCAGTGTATCTTAAACTTTTTAAGACCGAGAAACACCAAACAATTTTTTTTTTATGAGGAACACCAAGGATTTTTTGTTGAGCAAGAAAAAGGGGGGGGGGGGGGGAAGGAGTGGGGGAGAAGTTATTGAGCAAAAAAATAAAAAAGAACGGAACACAGTTTAAGAAACGCTGGTATAGATGTAGCCCCACAGAGAAACCCATGAGGAAGTGCTAGGGAAGAAATTCTCTGAAACTATCTCATCACAGAGATTCTTCCACGTTATTCCATGGTTGTTCTCCCTCAACATGGAATAGTCTATGAAGCACACCCTCAGACATGTAAGATGCCAACAGATCGGTGAGATGCCAGAGACAATCATCCAGCAGACCTGTGCCTTCACACTAACTTTCCCATCCCACAAAGCAAAGTCTCTGTTGGCATGATTGCAATACAACAGTACAACTTCCCAGGGATCATCTATGCATTCCATCCCTTCCAAAAGAAGCCATGGCTTCTTTTTGGAATCACTGGTGTGGTGGGCACTTGATGGTAAAGACAATTCAACTTAAAGCCATATTATTTTTTCTGTGCACTCTCCAAAGTACCTGACAAAACAAAGAAAACATACAGCATTCTGAAGAATTTGCCTTTCAAATTCTCATCACAAAAGTAAGTTGATGGTACTTATGTTATATTTTTTTCACATGGACAGCTCTGTGTTTTCATTCCCCAATCACTAACAGAGCACAGAATGTTTTACCTCTGCTCCTGAATACTTCTGCGTTTGCAGGACAAGCTCCTCTAAGCAGACTTCTTCACTGATAGGCATGGAACGAAACTGAAGTTTAAATATTTCTCTACGAGTTTCTGAATCTGGCAAGGGCACATAGATGATCCTGTCAATTCGTCCAGGTCTCATCAAAGCCTATAATGAAAAAGTCACACACAGTCAGTTAACAATAATGAAACTCTCAATAATAAAAGCCACACATTTAGGATTTTTTCCCTCTGATTATACTAACAGGCCATGGATATAAAGGATTAGGCCATGGTGGGTGTTTGCCCCCCAGATTCCAGTAGACCAAGTACTGAAAATATACTAAACAAAGAATAATAAAAATTTCCTAAAAATAATTTAAAACTTGTTTCAAGGGGAATTGGAACCTAGTTTATGGATAAATGGCCATTTTCTCCACAAGTTAAGATCTTCAATTAAAACTACAGTATTAAAGTTAGAAAATATAAATGTTGCAGATACTTGTTATTTCATATTCATCTATCTTGTCAGTCTTTAGAATTTACAGAAGGAAAGAATATCCTTTCACTCCCATTTTTTCCCCAAGACAGAAAAGGTCATGGTAGGCAGCAGTCAATGACATTTAGTTTCAATAACAAAAAACATGACATTTCAAGAACTTTTATCTTAACTCTGATAATCAGTAGAGTCTAATCGCTCTGGCAGTTTTTTCTTCTGTGCCACAGGACACTTCATAATTAAACAAATGATATACCATCTAAAGCCCCAATCTAGCAAAGTCTTATTCAGATGTATAACTTTCTGACTATAAGTAGTCATATTGTCTTCAGTAGGACAACTCCCAGTACTCAAATGAGCTTAAGAATCTCCAAGAGAACAATTTAAAGCTGAGCAATAGCAATAAAGACTAAAGCAACGGCAACAGATTAAATATGCATAAAAAATAAAATACAAACAAGGCAGAAAAAGAAAATAAAATCTACCTCTATTACAAATCAGAATAAGGGTATACCTCAATTCATACCTTGACAATAATAGTAAACTCCCCTCTGATTTTTAGATCTCCACCTCCCACACCCTGAGATGGAACTGTCACTGAATTCTAGATGAAAAATTTCTAAGCAGAGTAATGGGACAAATTCTGAAGTCCTTACTTGGGCAAAATTCCCATGGAAGACTACTAGAGATTTTTCTCTGAGTAAGGACTTAAGGACTAATTCCTAAATAAACATAAAAACAATCAGCTGCCTAATTTGTGAGATCAGAGGGAGTCACATCCATATTTTTGGAAAAAGTCTAGAAATTGTTTAATTTTTCAACATTTCATTTGCTGATAGAGCATCTGGGAGAAATGCACATAAAGCCGAATGCACATAAATAATATTTAAAATACACTATAACTCGACAATGTTTATAAGATCCAGCCTATAACCTAAATTCTTTTTATGTTACAGTTCTCCCTTGGGCAGGATAGTTTGAGTTCTAGTTGACTTGAGATATTGCATAGTTGTCCTGGGCTTTCAGCCAATAAGTCTTTTCCCAGCCTGATCATGTCAGTGAAAGTCATGCTGAAAAAATAGCAGGAAAGAGCCTTCCTTCCTACACAGCGTTGATCAAGCTAACACCCTTCCTAAAGGTGCTTTAAAAAGACTGTTATGGTGCTTCAGGGTGGAAAAATGTTTCCTAAATGTTAAGAGATGTCCTGTTATTTTTAAAACAAAAACACAACATTTCTCAACTACAGAAATTGCAATACATACAATGAATTCCAACTAGCTACCAACAGTAGTATTGGTGGGTTTATTTAGGAACTTGACACCCTAAAAAGACAATGCTACAAGTTTGTAATTCAATGTCTACATCATGTTTGTATCGGGATAATGCCATTTTTGATCGACATTTTTTATAGAGGCATTTGAAAGTTTCATGAATGGCCTGGGAAGTTATGGTATTATGTACTTATTATATTGCTTTCCACTTGCTCCTAAGGAAATGCCTATAGCTAAAGTTATCACTTACAGAAAACCTGAAATGTTCACAAGTACAACAGTGAACTTCACTTCATTTAGGGATGGTTTAATGAGGAAATCTACTCAATGTTGGAATGTTTAGCCTAATAATAATGAGTGACTGTAATTTATTTTTATGCTGTTATTTAGCACCATTTTCTCACTTAAATGTCTTTTCAGATAGCTTTAGCCTCTAATTGGTGGCCCAAGTAAAAGGCCATGACGTTAAGAGAGAGAGAGAGAGTGTGTGTGAGAGACTTTCTCCAGCAATGCTGGGGAAGGGAGGGGTGGTGAGGCAGGCCCCTGGCTTAGTTCGGGATGGCCCGTTACAGTGAATGCTGACTGGAGTGTGTGGCGCCCCGCTGCTGGGGGAGCCGAGGGAGCTTGGAGCACTGCACAGAGGAGAGGAAAGCCCAGCCCGACTGCAGCCCACGCTGTCAGCATGTGCAACATGGAAAAGCTCCCTATGCCCGACCCCTGCAGTGTCTCCTGGGCCCTGCAGCATCCCCGCCCCCTTTGATACACCCTGCCGGCCCCACCCCGTGTCTTTGTGGCCCCTGCTACACTCCCTGCCCTTGTGCCACGCAAGCCCCTTTCTATGCCTGGCCCCAGCAGCGCCCCATGCCCTCTGTCCTTCTAAGCCCTTCCCAAGCCTGGCCTCTGCAGCACCCCCCCACTCAGCTCTCTCTGGCCACGGGAGGGGTGGGGGCACTTTGCACAGCCCCCAACATCTCCCCTCCCGCCCAGTAGCCTCCTGCCTGGTCGGCCGCCTGCCAGCGAATAACGATCGTGCCCAACCCACGTAGGGAGGAAGCACGACGGTGGTGCCAGAACCTCCTATCTGCTGCACAGTGAGGCAGGAGCGAGCAGCTGCCAGCAGGCTGAGCAGAGAGTTTGCTGTGTCCTACTGCTGCGCTCACGTTCCCCAGGCCACTCCGGTGTGGACCATGCTGCCCCCGGGGCTCCTTCTGCTTCAGCTTCATCTACAAGCGTGGCAGGCCGTGCACAAAGAGCCCTTTGTGGTGTGGTCGCTGCCCTGTGCCCAGGGCTTTTCCACGCTGTGACAGCTCGGACTATGGCTGGGCCGGGCTTTCCCCTCCTCTCTGCAGCGCCCTGAGCTCCCTTGGCTTCCCCAGCAGCAGGCTCTGCGCACTCCAGCCAACGCTCACTGTAACGGGCTGTCCCAAACTGAGCCAAGGCCAGCCTCAGCACCGCCTTCTCCCCCGGCCTCGCAGTGTCACTGGGGGAATTCTCTTTCACTCTTACCTATCCCTCCCCCATTCTGGCCACTTTTGCTTTGCTGAGAGAGCCTGTTGACGCTGATGATGTCATTCTGTCACCCGGCAGGAACATTCTGTCACCCGGCAGGAAAAACTGTTCTTTCTTTCTATATATATAAAAAGCTTCTCCTGCCAGACAACAGAATGTTCCTGCAGGACAAGAGAATGTTGTCATCATGTCATCACTGTCAATGGGCTCTCTCAGAGAAGCAAAACCATTCAGAGAGAGCGGGGTTGGCAAGCGTAGCAAGCAGGGGGCGCAGCCTCCTAGTCTTCTTAAAAGAGAGAAATGTTAATTTGAGTTATGAACATACTTTGAGTGCCCAGTCAAGTTAGGACCACCCTGTTACTATTTGCTGCATATACAAATAATAAGAATCAGAAGAGTGTGCCATCTAAAATCAGTAAGACAAAGGACAGAGGAGAGGAAGTATAGTTATTTTGCAGATTGGTAACTGGGGTACACAAGTTGAGAAACAAACTTTCTCCTGCATCCAAGCTCAAGGTGGGAACACACAAATGGTGGAGAGGGGATCTATGCTAGCTGTGGTGAAAGGTAAAGCAGTAAAAAAGGGCAAATAGATCGACTGGTATGCACAGACATAAGAAGAGTTCTTTGGGTTCCTAAGCACTTTTCACAAGAATGATAAAGTGCTTTACAATGTTATTTGAAACTCAGCACCCCTATGAGGTACCTAAGTATTATTAATCCATTGATGAGTTTAGACTCAGATAAATTAAGTAATTTGCCCTAGATCATGCAAAGTCCATGGCAGTTATGAAGATAAGAACCCATATTTCCTGACTCCCAGTCCTGTTCTTTAGCTATAAGATTATTTTTCCTCTCTCAAGCTCTGAGGATCCCAACCATTTTGTCTGTTACATCCTGCCTCTTGTTCAGATTGACTATGCTTCTCAGCTACAGTACTTTCCTACTGGATCTCTTTCTGAGACCAGCCGACAGCACCACCATAAAATCAAATGTGAATCCTCACTACGAAGATTACTCATTTACTCACCAATTTAGTATAGACTAGCAGCCTATTGGAATAAGATTGTTACAAAGAATGCTTTACTTGATTTAAATCTTGTCTTGCTAAGGGGGGATTTTAAAAAAATCTAATTATCTAACCTGATTTGAAACATCATTTAGCACCTAGCATAAAATAGTTTAATACCTTTGTCGATACATTGTCTAGTTGGTCTTGCTATAATCCAGATTCTTCCCTAGGGTATGCCACAGCTAACTAACATAGCTTATTTTAAAGGTGTTAAAACTATATTAAGTGTTAAGTGGAGTTTCAAATCAGGTTAGATAACTTGATTTTTTTTAAATCACACTTTTTCTTATACTGTAGACAAGGCTTTGTACAAGGATAGAATTTTGAATGTTTGATCTCTGATGTCAGAATTATTACTGTGTCTTTCTGAGAGAGAACATGAACCACTTTTTTATGCCACACATTTAACTTTATGCACATGTTTAAGTGCTTTCCTGAACCACACACCTGCCAACTCTGCAGGTTTTCATTTCCTCTCCTTGGTGTGCAGGGAAAACTTACCACATAACCATCACCTCCTGGGGAAGGTAACCAGAGGTGCCTGTCAGAGCTCTCTCTGCTTCCCTAAGGATCTGAGAACAGTTTTTGAATGGGGAAAGAGAGAACAGCGGATACTACTTTTACAAAAGAGGTGTGGGGAAGAAGGAGCAGAAAGAACACAGCAGCTCTAAGTCACTCTGTTCTCTCCTATGAAAAATGGCCTAGGTACCCCTCTAAATCTCCAAGCCCAGGCAAGGGGACAGAGGGATTAAAGAACCTTGGAATAGACCCCCTGACTCACATCCCACATTAAAAAGAGAGAGAGAGAGAGAATCCCTTGAACTGGTCACTGCCCTTCAGGCTAGATGTGTGTGTGGAGAATAGGTCTATCAATGGGCCAAGATGGTAATCATAGATGCAACCCCAAGTTGTGGCAGTCCCTAAAACCTCTGACTGCCAGACGCTGGGATTGCATAACTGGGGATAGATCATTCAAGTAATTGCCCTGTTCTGGTCATTCCTTCTGAAGTATCCAGCATTAGCCACTGTCGGAAGACAGAATGTTGGGTTAGCCAGACCACTGGTTTTCACCGTGTATAGCTGCTCTTATGTTCCTAAAGGAAAAACTCCTGGAACTGACCCTCCCAACACAGGAAGTGGGAATGAAGACTCCCTGGAGATTCCACCACTGCTGCAGCAGGAACAAAAGGGCATGCAAGACGAAGAGGCTGACAGGAACTGCAGGAAGCACAGAATGAATAGCTTGCAGCTGAAATATGAAAATAGAAGCACACAAATAACTAGTGGGGGGTGACGGAGCCAGAATTAATTGATATAATGCTAGGAGGCACAGAATTCATTTATTGAGAGATCTTAATGATAAAAAAAGGGGGGATACAATTAATTGGAATATGGGTAGAGCCATTATGTACCATCAAGCAATATTTATGCAAATATGTGTGGGGAGAGGTGTTAAACAAGATGTTGGTAGGTGCTAAATGGAGGTGTTGAGCACATATAACTCATAGATTACGGGTTAGGGGCTGCGGAACACTATGGGTGTGTCTAGACCAGTTTTTCCTCAAACTGCACTCCGCGGAGCCCCAGGGCTCTGTGAGACATCTCCAGGGGCTCTGCGAGGTTGACAAACTGGAAACATCGATAGGTACAACACATATAATCAGTGGCTCGCTGGGGCTCCGTATACATTTTTACACATGTAAAGGGCTCTGGAGCCCAAAAAGCTTGAGAACCGCTAGTCTAGACTACAGGGTTTTGTCGACAAAAGTCCACTTTTGTCGACAAAACTATACCTGCGTCTACACTACCACCGAGTTCTATCGACAGTAAGTTGACAGAACTTGGCAGTTTTGTCGATGGAGGTAAACCTCATTCTACGAGGAATAACGCCTTTGTCGACAGAGTTATGTCGAAAAAAGGCGCTACTGCTTCCACACTGTGCTTTTTCAAAAGAGAGCATCTAGACTCTCTGTCGAAAAAGCAGCTTGCTTTGTCGACAGAACTGGCTGTAGTCTAGATGCTCTTTTTCGACAGAGGCTTTGTCAACAGTATCTGTCAACAAAGCCTCTGTCGAAAAAAGCCTGTAGTCTAGATGTACCCCATGCAATCTCTATATCATCTAGAGGGACTCCTTTTAATTTGAGAAATGTTACTTGAGACAGATGGTTGGAAAACTTAGCTACCTTCTATAACAAGGCTGAGAGAGAGAGAGAGAGATTATTGTAAATAATTATTCAGGAAAAAAAAAACCCTTAAATCTATACAGCCCAGATAAACTATTTGTGGTTCCCACTGAAAATAGAAATACTAATTCTTAAACATGAATTAACCTTAGGGCTTCCCTAACTTTTTTTTAAAGTATGTCATTAACTTGTTAGAATGGCATTAGCCAGCCTGTTAGATACTAAGCCATAGCAAGAACTACACTGTTGAGCCATGCAGAACTAAAAAGATGTTGCCAATATTTTAGTAAGAAGACACAGCAAGCATCAGATTTTCCTAGGTTTTTCAACTAGGACTGAAGAAAATATCATAGCCTCTCACATTCATGCCTAATCTTATTAATATATTTCTAATTTCATTCTACAGCAGGGGTGGGCAATAATTTTTGACCGGGGACCACTTCAAGGGGCGGGGCCTCAGGAGGAAGGGATGAGGCCAGGAGACTTCTGTGTTTCCCCACCCACAGACCACGATTGGTCTGGGGTGGGGGAGCACCCAAAGTCTTTGCTTCCTCCCTTCTCCCATCCCCCCATCCTCGAGAGAGCTGGCAGCTGTTCTAAACAACTGGTGGTTTCCTCTAGGTATCCAGGCCCCTAGCGGTGGGAGACTTCACATGCTCCCTGCTGCTGTCTCCAAGACAATCAGGGCCTGGGGAGGGGGAGCATGTGAAGTCTCTCACTCTCTGCCCTTGCTCTGCAAGGAAGCGCCACGCTTAGAGTCACTCACCAGTTGAGCAGCAGCTGGGCAGTTCACTTTAAGTGCTGAGCTCCTTGCATGGCAGGAGAGAATTCATGCGCTCCTCCCGCCCCCAAGCCCTGATTGGCCTGGGGGCAGGGAAAGCACACAGAGTCTCCTCCCACCCTGCCCCTGTCCTGCAAGGAATGTGCAATGCTTAGAAGCACAGCACCCCTCACAGGACGGAAGGAGACATCGCGCACTCCTCCTCTCCCCCCCCCCCCCCACCCTCAGGCCAATCAGGGCTTCTTGGCCTTTGAGTGGGAAGAGCGGCAGGGGCCTCCGTGGGCTGGATCAACTTGCTTGGTGGGCTGGATCTGGCCCTTTTGCCCACTCCTGTCGTATAGGAATCTACTGTCTCTATATGGCCCAAAAAGGCAACCTAGGCTGTAAAAGAACCATGTAAGTCCAGATAAGTTTGACAAGATATTTTTTCCTGCAAGCAAAATTAAAAACACAAAACAAAAAGGAGTATTAAATTAAATTACCTCCTGAATTTAAGTTTGAGGGTTAGTGTGTTGAACATTTCCATAAATGGGTTCTTATATTAGGATATTTTCCCTTTAAATGACATTTCCTACAGAAACCATATAGTACAGCAAGGAGTTCTAGCCAACCTTAAGACCTCCTTGGGATCAGACCTGAAATGAGAATTAGAGAACTGAAACACAAGGGGGGTTAGGTGTATCTTTTATTGGGCCAACTTCATTTGGTGAAAGAGACAGAAGTTGGCCCAGTAAAAGATATTACATCACCCACCTTGTCTTTCTAATATCCTGGGACAAACATAGCTACAATTACAGTGCAACTGGAGAACTGGAAAGAACACAAAAATCTGTATCCTTTGTAACAAAGTCCTTGTAACCTGAATTAACTAGGCTCTTTATACAATCTTGATTTCATGTGATCCCTACTGAAAAAATGTTCCTGGAGATCAGAGGCATTTTAAATTTTATAATGTAATCCAGCAATTCAATTATTCAACTTAACACAATAGTATCTGAGCACCTGCAAAGCATTTAGAAAGAAATCTCTTTCCTTCTATCCTAAGACAGAACTTGATTACTTTATAGTTTGTGGGATTTTCTGTTTGTTTACTTGTGTGGGGGGGAGGGAGTCAGCATATTGTGTGACGAATTTATCAAGGGAAAGCTAAATTGGACATCTGAGTTCTTTAACGGTTAAGAAAGTGGTTTGTTTCATAGACATTTTTATATCTTGCAGGAGTGAATTCCTTAGTAAAAAAGCAAGCTCCTATGAAAATGCTTCTCCCATACTTGGTAGGTTTCATCCATTAACTATTATTTTCACTGGCACACTGGAACACAGCTGATCACGATCATGAAGAAACAATCCATGAAGCTCTTTGAATATCAAGATGTGACAATAAGCAGCATTTGTCTAATGTACAACTTAGAAATTCTGGTTAATATAAGGAAATTGTTGAACGTGGACTGCCTCAGCAAATGTGGAATCTATCATTTACTAACAGGGGCTGTAGAACATATCTTCTGCACCTGGCACAATAGTTGGCCATTAGACCTTAAATGCCTGCCTAACACTGGGTACGCTGAAACTAAGAGAAGCTAGTTCCTCTACGCTCTCGACAGCAAGAGAACAAAGTATTAATTTGACATTTTTTGTAGGATACATAAACTCAACAAACTGACAAAGAAAGTTTTGCAAAGAAAAGCAGGACATGCTTTCATGGCAATGCTGTCCTGTCTAAATCATCAAGGGCAAAGGAAAGCTATCTGATATCCCAAGAGAGAGGGATTCCATGATTCTGAAAGAAAGCCATGACCTGCAAGTGCAGGATCCGAACACCTCAGAGAACTCTGCCAATGTCAAATAGTAATAGAGAGGTAGCTTTGTTAGTCTGATCTTGCTAAAACAGAAGGAAAAACTGCGTAGCACTTTAAAGACTAGCAAAATGGTTTAATAGGCGATGAGCTTTCATGGGCCAGACCCACTTCCTCAGATCATGTTCTGAGGAAGTGGGTCTGGCCCACAAAAGCTCATCGCCTATTAAACCATCTTGTTAGTCTTTAAGATGCTACGCAGTTTTTCCTTATGTCAAAGAACTTGTCAACGTGGGGAGGAAAAAGGCAGGGAAAATGTATGCCTGTGTTTATTATTTCGTCTAGACCTGTGTACCTCTTACCGTAAGTAAAACATAATGTTTAGAATCCTATGCAAAGCCTATGTGTCTGTTCACTTCCACTGTCACCTACCTCTCAGGAGTTAAATGGTAAACCCACAGCACCCAGATGGCCCGAATTTTAGAAAAGGTGTCCTTATGCTTAGGGGAAAATCAGAGGTCAGCACTTGTGAGGTCTCAGCTTTCAGAAGGAGCACTGGACAGAGGAGCTACACTTCAGCATTGTGCCTAGATTCCCCAATCAGGGGCAGATTCAAGACCCAAATGCAACAGCCTGGTGAGCATCCAGTAACTGGGAGTTCTACACAGGGTATACGCATACATGTGCATGTAATGTAGGACGCAGGCCTTGAACTGAAAACTGCATTCAATGGGAGCAAACTTGTGTGGGTAACATGTGGTTTGCTGTATTTTGCATTGGCTGAATTTTTCCCCCCAGAGTCTATGACTTAATTCCTAGATATGACAACTTGTTAAAACATTCAAGTCCAGAGGATGGATAGAACATCAGGGCCTGATGTTAGGCCTGGGTCAGGATGAAGCACAATCATTTGGCCAATTGCAAAGGGGAGTGTATCTTTTTTATTATGATTGCTATTTGAACATCTAATGAAAGGACTCCAAAACAGGTTTTGGACTATCAAGAGCAAATATTACAGAGGAAGCAAGTTATTTGAAGTGCTTCTGTCTCTATATTAGTATCACCTTAATCTTGCCTGGGACCAGCTTTAACCAGTTACTCCTCATCCAGCAGCTAATCTGGGGTAAGCAATAAGAGAGCTGGGGGGGATGCTGGTGTAATAGGTTACACAAAGCAGACATAAACCCACTATTGTGCTGTTAGAGTCCCTGTTGTCTCACAAGTTTCCCTAACAGCGTACCATACATAATGCAAATATGGAAAAAAGACTGAGACATTTGGAGCTTTTCAGACCCTGTAAGTTTGGAGGTGGAAAACAGTTGTCCATAATGCCCCTCACAGTTTAATCAAAATGGAACTTGAGCCATTTCAGGGCATTTCTCTTCAGCCCTGCAGTGTATGTGATGAACAATGGTATCAAATGTCAAGGAGATGTCAAGTATGAATACACTTCATCTTCAGACAGAAGGAGGCATCAATCAGAGTAAGACGTGCTATCTTGGTGCACTGCCCTGTCCTGCAGTCTGCATGAGATGATCCAATGGATTAGCACGGGGTTTCCCAAACTTTTTGACATGGGGACCAGTAAATCCATTCACAGGCTTTTGGAGGACAGGTAGCATTCATTTGCATATTTGCATATCCATTACACAAATGATGAATATTCAAATAAGTTGTTTCTGGTCCTCCCAAAGCCCCCAGTGTCAGCTTTAGCAAAGCTTTTGATATGGTCTCCCACAATATTCTTGCCAGCAAGTTAAGGGAATGTGGATTGGATAAATAGACTGTAAGATGGATAGAAAGCTGGCTAGACCAGGGTTTCCCAAACTTTTTACTTTAGTTGGAACCCGTTTTTTTTTCAGTACTGTTTTTGGCAGCCCAAAAATATAAACGCATATTAAAAAAGAATGAAAAATGAATACATTTTCACTGTTTCACCCGGCTGCATCCTCCACCCAGCCCGGGCCAGGGCTTGGGGGACCTGGCGCTGCACAGGCACTCGGGGAGGCGGGAGGAGAAGCAGATTGGGGGTAGGGTATCTGGCTAGGAGGGAGGGTGTAAGGAGGGATTGATTGCCAGGTGTCTGGTTTTGTACCAGATAATCCGGTATTTGAGGGTTCTGTCTGGAAAACAAATTGAGAAAATATGGGGCATATAAAATGTCTGGTATTTTCTAATTAGGCAAGTTTTATTATTATAGGTCTATCAGTCCATAGCTGCGAACTGCCTGGCTGGTAGATGTGCTCACTCTGAGTGAGTGTGTCTACTAGCCAGGCAGTTCACAACTACTCGAGGGGGAATATGGGGGAGAGGGGAGAATGGAATCGCCAGAGCTGAACTCACTCGTGCTGCGCCGGGACCATGCACGGGAGGGGCAGCGCCCCGGGATCTGCACGTGCCCGGGGCAGTCCTGCTTCCCGCCAGCCAATTCACTCCCTCCCCGCTTCCTCCCCCTGGCCAGCCCCACTTCCCCCTTCCCACTCCCAGCAGGCCGGTTCTCCCCTGCTTCTCCTCCCAATCTCCCCCAGTCAGCCCTGCTGCTCCAGGCCATCCCTGCTGCCCCTGGCTGGTCTCCCCCTCCCCCCGATCTCTCCCGGCCATCCCTGCTCCCCCTGAGCCCCTCCCAGCTGGCCGGTTCTCCCCTCGATCTCTCCTGGCCAGCCCTGCTGCTCCAGTCCAGCCCTGCTTCCGCCAGCCGGTTCCCACCCCGCATCTGCCCCAGCCAGCCCTGCTGCTCCCAACCCCCGCCCCAGACCTATTTCCCAGCAGCTGGTTTCCACCCCACATACACCTCCTCCCGGCCAGTCCCCGCCCCCATCTGAGATCAAGTGTGTCTGGAATTTTTTCTGAACTCACCTGGTAACCCTCGCTACGCCTCTGCCGGGAGCCGGGAACATCCGGCTGCATCCTCTGCCCAGCTCGGCGGAGGGCTTGAGCAACCCGGTGCTGCATGGGCACTCCGAGAGCCCGGAGCACCCCGGCAGCCACGCTGAGGCCCAGTATTTTTTTCCCACAGCTTGGTACTGGGCCATGGCCCATAGTTTGGGAAACGCTGGATTAGCACATTGGTCTCCAACCTTCGTGCTTAAGTGCAATCCAAGATCTACCTCACACCCAAATACCCTGACCATGCCTCTTTTGTGACCTGTCTCTGAGGCCTTGCCCCCCCTGCTCACTCCATTCTCCCTTCCTCCCCCACTCTCCCTCCCTTTCACCAGGCAGGGGCAGATGGTTGGGGCACAGGCTGTGGTCTTGGATTAAGGGATTTGGATTGTGAGAGGGGCTCTGAGCTGATCTTGGGGCAGACAGTTGGGATGCCAGAGGGGGTTCTAGGTGCAGGCTCTGGGAGGGTATTTGGATGCAGGGGTTTTTCGGGGCTCAGGCAGGGAGGGGGTTCATGACTGGGGCAGGGTTTCAGGATGTGGGCTCCAGCTGGACACTGCCTACCTTCAGGTGGCTCCTGGGTGGTGGTGCAGTGGGGCTAAATCAGGCTCACCCCTGTCTTGGTCCTGCACCACTCCCCAAAGCAGCCATTCCAAGTCCTGTTGTGTCCCCCTCTCTGCTCTGTGGAAACAGGATACAGAGGGGGATAGGGAGCACCCTGACATCAGCACGGCCCCTTCCTCCCCTACCCTTCCTAGCAAGCAGGAGGCTACTGAGTGGACAGCTCCAAGGCTAAGAGCAGGAGATGAGCAGCAGTGGCAGGAGGGGCAGCTGAAGCGCTGGAACTTGATAGCCTCTTGGCCAAACCAGTCAGGATCACCTGTCAGAGGCTCCCAGATCTATCAGCAGATCCTGATCTACTCATTGGTGACCACTGGATAAGCAGCTCTGGAGGTGGTACTAGCGATTCTTTTTGCTGGTTTCCCAGATTGCTTGATTGCAACAAAAAGGTTCCACCACCTTCAGCTCATCCAACACTGCCTACCCAGTCTCTTTCTATTCCCCAGCCACTACCCTCCTGTCTCTCCAGTGATTTATACAGATTATTCTCTGTCCTCGTCACACAACACCTAAATTTGTACTCAGGATCGGACAGTTTGATTTGCAAACCTATTTATGAACAATTGTTTTGACTACTGAATTAATAAATGAGAATTCTATTACATTATTTGGGGGGGGGGGGTCACTGAGAAAAAATTCCCCCAAAATGTTTAATTCTTCTATCATCAGTTCTTATACAAGGATTTTGCATTATATAAAAATCAGGCTGCACAACATTTCTGTCATGTCAGTCTTGCTCAAGACCTGGAGCATTGTGCAAGTTGACAAGAAAAGACTTGATGCGTTTGACAGCAGGTGTTCAGGAAGAATGTGCAATATCAAGTGGCAGTACTTTGTGAAGAGCCGTGAACAGGGCAGGAACATTTTACATGGTTATTAACACAAAGTAATAATAAAAGAGGAGAAACAGATGGTTTCATCTCACTACAAGATGTAACACAACTCATACAGTGAGCGTTTCAAAAGAGTCGGCAGAGAAAACAATAAAAGGATGGAGCAGAAAAATACCTAAACACCCTACATGTAACTTACTGTTCACAGTCAACTGGTAAGTGCCATCCATTGCCTTATATTCCTGTTATGTACAACAGAGACAGGCACAGGTCAGTATTTTTACTTAAATTTTTGCATAATATTTTCTTCAGCGCCTTATTGTGCTCTGCTGCAATGCATCATGTCAATACAGTGAAATCCTTCCACATAATGATGACATAGCCTGAAGTGAGACCTTTTTGCAGCAATAAGGAACACCACATTCAATATCACTGGTTTAAGAGATTGAGTTCCCTGGAGGGTTGCCAAATGGTTTCAGAAAAAATACCGAACAACAACAACAACAAAAACCATGCCAACACCGTGGCCACTTTACAATCCGTGTGGTGAGGCTTTTTGGCTCTAACAGGTTGCCAGAGGCCATCCTCCATCTTGCCTTCCAGCCCCGGGCTGGACAGCTCCCCTGCGGAACCCGGTAAGCACTAGGGTTGCCAGGCTGCCTCCGTATTAAGCTGAACAGCCCAGGATTTTCGCCTCCTGGCTGTGAAAAAAATCAGGTGTCGTGTATTTTCTGAATTTTTTACCAGACTGTCCAGTTCGATACCGGACACCTGGCAACTCTAGAAGTTCCCTGGGTTTTACCACAAATTAGAGTGACATTCAGCAATTTTCATGAACTAGAACGGAAGAATAGGTGACTTAAACGACATGTGAACCATAAAGAGGGATTGCCAAAATTGCTTGCAGAAAGTAAAACTGTCCTGAGCACCTTTGTACAAAACAGAAATCAAATGTGAAACTCTTCTGAGAGGTGAGTACTATTTATATGCGTTTGCATCCTTCTTTTTTTCCTGTTTGAACTCAGAGATAGAAACAGGATTGAAATACCACCAGAAAAACCGAAATATTTCCTGACCTGCCAAAACTGGAAAACAGAGGAATACTGCAGAATTTTTAATTAGCTACAAAAGAAGGGCATCTAGTTTAGGGACTGCAACAAAGCTGTCCATTTTATTCTCCTGTTCCTCATACAGCTTAGAACACATTCAGTCTTATTCCTCACATGTCTGAGTGACCAGGGACTTGGTCCTTCTGCTACAGTCTTCCTATGTTAGAATTTCTCTAACACATTCAAGAGGGATATAAGTAGTCTAACAAATTCAAGAAGGCTGTAGCACAGAGAAGGAAGACTTGCCTCCCCCAGAGATACAGTTCATTGCAGCAATGAGACTATGCAAATGCAGCTGCTGACTCTGTACTGCCAGGGAGATGACAGCATTGAGCTCTATACCTCATGCCCCGCAATGGAATGACAAGAAGAGAGGGAACTAGAACTGTTCACTGATCCATTCTCTCACCTCGTCCTTCCCAGGAGTAGGAAAGGTGATGCTGAGTGCCAGCTTATCTCTTTCACGTATCAGAGCTGGCTGCCATGTTTATGGTCTCCTGTGACAGTAATGAACTGAATTGTGGGAACACACATGCAGCTGTGGGGCAATTAACACCCTGAGAAACTATCTGTCTTCTCAGTTGAAGAAACCTGATCTAGTACCTCGCTAACACCATCATTCTCATATACTCCACAGCATCTAGCTTCTTGAAAAAAATCAAATGTTAGAGATGGAATGGGTATGTTAGGGCATCCCATCCAGTTCCCTGCCAGCACAGGATTGGTCACTAAAGTACATTTCCAAGTGTTTCATTTAGACTAGTTTTAAATATTTCAAGAATTGTGGCTTCAACCACATCCCTTGGCAGACAGGTCTACAAATAGTTAATTTGGAATCATAGAACCTGTAGATGTCCAAGGTATTTCAGCTATTTTAAATAATGTAATCCACTTGTTTATTAAAAAAACAAAAAAACAAAAAAGCGTGACACACGTTTGAAGCTAACCCTCTATCTGGCCTCCACTTGTGAACAGTCTAATGCCTGTATATACAGACAGTCCCCGAGTTACGCGGATCCGACTTATGTTACGAACGGGGCCCGTCTCCCTGGTCTGCTGGAGACCAGGGAGAGGAAGCAAAGCGGCGGAGCACGCGGGCAGCGGACAGCCCAGACGCGTCTGCAGACCAGGGAGACGGGGAGCAAAGCAGAGCAAAGCCGCGGAGCACGCGGGCAGCAGGACAGCCACGGTGCGTCTGGGCTGTCCCGCTGCCCCCGTGCTCCGCGGCTTTGCTCCAGACACCTGTGGTACAGCAGCTGGGGCGCTGCCGGTTGGTCCCCTAGCGCCGCTCTGGGCGCTACTGGACCAGCCCGGCAGCACCCCAGCTGCTCTGCCCCAGGAGTCCTGATTCAGCCACTGCTGGTCAGTTTCAGCAGCGGCTGAATCAGGACGCCTGGGGCAGAGCAGCTTGGGTGCTGCTGGGTTGGTCCAGTAGTGCCGAGGAGCGGCGGCGCTACTGGACCAACCCAGCAGCACCCCAGCTGCTCTGCTCCAGGCGTCCCCAAGTCAGCCGCTGCTGAAACTGACCAGTGGCTGACTACAGGAAGCCCCTGCCCCAGGCTTCCTGGAATCAGCCGCTGATCAGTTTCAGCAGCAGCTGACTTGGGGATGCCTGGGGTTCTTAAGTTGAATCTGTATGTAAGTCAGAACTGGCGTCCAGATTCAGCCGCTGTTGAAACTGATCAGTTTCAGCAGCGGCTGAATCTGGACGCCAGTTCCGACTTACATACAGATTCAACTTAAGAACAAACCTACAGTCCCTATCTTGTACGTAACCCGGGGACTGCCTGTAGTGGACTAGATTCTGAACTCTATAACTTCATTACAAATTAGAGACTATTCCTCAAAGTGAATGCAACTGCTCCAGATTTACACCAGGGTAACTGCGTTCAGAATCTTGTTATAGGTGCAGGAACTACCAGTGCAGGGGAGGCATGCCACACCACCTGGCTTGAAGCAACCCAAACACATGGTTCTGGCCTTCAGCACCCCCTATAAAAATTATTTCAACACCACTGAATCCATCTTATTCCAAGTAGCCTTTGCCTATTTACCATGAACAAATGTTAAATGTGCAGCTGTCTGAACCTGCAGGTGCACATTAGAACAAGTGCAATTCTGCATGCCCTGAACGAGAGTCTAGTGGCTGAAAATCCAGCTCAACATTTCTTCTCTTTGGATCAACCAATAGATTTGCATGGATTTCCCCCTCATTAGCAGCCAGAGGTTTAAGCATACATTTCTCGGGGGTGGGTGTGCGGTGTGTGTCCTTACATCTTGTGTCTAACTGAAATTATGCAATACTTTCAGCTTAGCATTTTTAATTTCTTGTATCTTATTAAGTTTAAACAAATAAACTCAGATCCTGAGAGTGATAAAGAAGACTAATCACACACAGTCATTAACCAAAAGGGTGTGTTTCAAATCTTGTCTTGCTCATACAGCATTAGGCATTATTCATCCTGAGAAAAGATAGCACAATCTAGTGCAGGAAGAAGCAGGAGGTCAATGTTAATTTCTGCATACCTACTACATCTCTGCTTGCAACACAGACTCTTGAATATACCTATTTTTAGATACATTGACCATAATGGGACTATTATAAGGCAATGGAGCATAATAATATTACTAAATAATCACACTTTATATATCTGTGTCAACTTTTCCCCCCAAGTTCTCTGGTGTATATATTATTCTTAAGCTTCCTGGCCCTAATGTGTGTATTCTGTACACCAAAATTCCCATTGAAATAATAGGAAAACTAATAAATGAAACTCTATTACCTTTTGGGGATAGGTAGACATTCTATATAAGTTATGGGCACGATATAGAAGCAAATGAGAGAAATTCCATGACTGGTATTGCACAGATGGTCAGAACCAGTGACCATAATGCTTTCTTTCAGCCTTAACATCTATGGACATCCACGTTACTAAGGAATCAACAGATGAAGCAATTAAATCTCAAAGCCACAGGAGCTCAAAATCTCTACTCCTCTGCTCTCATTTTACTTTGAGGAGGAATAAGTCACTTTGCCACTTTTCAGGGTACAGCTAACTCTCCCATGTGCCTGGCCAGGGTTGCTGCCCAGTATGTGAACGTAAGCAAACTCCTGGTTATGGCTACTCCCTTCACCTTGGCTTGTGAGGAAAGTTTCAAATATGCAGCCCAAGTTCAGCTACACTCCGAGGAAGAGGCGAGGATGGTATTTTTAATTCCCACTACTGTTCTGCACAGTCAGATAAGGTCTAGGGACAATCAGTGGCATAGCCATAAGGACCCACTTGGGTGGTCGCAAACTTTGGGTGGGTGGGCGGGCAACAATGAAGAGGGGCATTTAAACCCCACCATCCCAACCCCGCTCCTCTGCTACAGTGCCAGGCAGAGTGGCGTGCGGTAAGTCTGGGCACCCCAGCCTCTCTCCCCAGCTGCAGTGCCAGGTGGGTTAGCAGGGGTTGGGTGGGCCTGAATGCAGAGTAGGTCCCTGAGGATAACCTATCCCATAGTGACTTTCTAGGCTGATGAGTCAGTCACCTTTTGACAGAGAGCAGGAATCCTAACTCCCAATCTTCTGCCTTCATTGCTAGACAGCACTGCACTTCCTCCTTGATTTCCAGTCAAATGATTTTCGGTAAAGTTAAAATTAATAGACAACAAATCTATTATCAGCTAATAAACAATGTAACACACTTTCTTTAGAGCCTGATTGCCTAACCCACTCCTTGGTACTCCTCACTAAGAAGTGCTAAACCTCAGGAATGCTGGTTGCTTGCTCGCCCTCGTTTTTGGGTGGGGGTTTAATAAAAGCACCCCTTTAGAAAAGATAACAATTATGTGTAATGGAACCTGGAACCAGACTCTCTTGGCAATTAATCACCCAGGAGCCGTTGCAATCCTGCAGGCTGTTTCTGACAGATTCTGAGTGCTTAACAGGAATCACTGGGATAAGATGTGCCTGGGCTGGCTCCTGACAGGGAATGCTCATATATAAAGGGATTTTTGGTTTTCTTTTGTTTTTTTAAGTTTTATATCTCTAGACAGACATACCCACACGTGCAAGAGTAAGAGTGTGTGTGTGTGTGTGTGTGTGTGTGTGTGTCATAAAATTCTTTCTTTACATACACTGAATAAATACAGAGCCTATTTATTGACCCCAGAGGCGAAAAAGCCTTTTCCTCCTCTCAGCAAAGTAGAGCTATCCATCATTTAACAGAGATACTTCCTGTTTTCAAGCAGTTGGGAAGGCATGACTTCCAACCCAAATACTTGGCTTGGCAGACTATTGCTATGTTGATAGATGCTTTTATAACCACTTTATTCCACCTGAAGTTTCAGTATAAAAGGAGAGAGGGTTCCCCCACGCCCCTGAAGGAGGAGAAAGAAAAAGAGGGAAGAAAAGAAAAAGGAAGGAAAATACCACAGCTTAACAGCTGGTTGACAGAGGTTAGCATAGCTCTGACAGATGTTACTGTATAACCTCAAAATGACATGTTAAAGAGAAAAAAAAATTTCCTTGTAGGAAAAGAGAATTGAACTCCAGCCAAAATATTACAAGTCTCTTCAAAAGCTTTTGAAATCCATAACAATAATTGCCACATAATACACTATTTTTCATAGATATCCCATGCTTTTTGATTACCATTGCCCCAAGCGATTAAATTTCCAGTACTGGATAAGATTCTTTTCAGAAAAGCAGTCATCCTCAATGACAAAGTACATAGCAGGTCAGTGCTGTCTGCGCCTGCTTAATAATATCTTTCCAAGAAGCTCTGCTAACTAAATGTACTTCTAAGTTCTTCTCAAGATCTAAATATTATAGGGCATGACAAACAGCACTAAAAATATTTTTCATAAAAGGAAGACATATTTGAAAACCCACATGATATGTTTTATATAACTTTTTGTTGTATCAATTTCTGTATTGCTCATACATAGTTACTTCTATGAGTATCCTCTAACAAAAATCCTGCTGAGCTTATCTGGCTTGTGACCAAACTTTATAGAGCTGGCTATCAAATCACAGCTACACAAAATGTTTACAGAACACAATGGGTATGTGCAATAGGTTATTTCTGTAGGGGATAAAGAAGGGTAAAGAGGTAGCACAACTGCACTAGGTTTCCAGAAGCAGTTTAAAATTAAATCAATAAGCTTCAGTTATGCTGACCAAAATTCAATAAAAGTGAATCTGATTGTTTTTAAAAAGGGCTCCTTTCATAATCAAGGGATCTGAAAGAACATCATAAAGCAAAAAATTAGATACTGTTAGTGGAGTGAGGCAAGCTAATGGAATAGTCAAGCACACGGCGAGAGTAAGCTCAGAGCCCTGGCAATTAAATCTCTTTATAATGGAAGAGGAGAGGGCTGTTCAGGACACCAAGATGATCCCTTCCTCTTAAAAGAAAATCTGTCATGGAAATTGTACAAGTACCAGAAATAGGAAGATCTTGATTCAATCTCTCTTCCTCTGAAGGTGCAACCTCCCCCCAGAAACAGTACAAATGGGAATAATCACAAGACATGGTGTAGGTTATTAACCCATTATTTCTTGACCCATATGCACAATGAATACAAATGAAGACACTCTGAAAGATGACACTTCACCTGACCATTTAGCTAGTATTATTCTACCATGAGAACAAAAATAGAGTGGGGGGAGGGAATGGAACGGTATGAAGAAAATTTTTTATTAGCCACAAAAGATTGTATCTTCTTAGAAGCATTCTTTGTTGTAGAAATGGAAGCCATGCTACATGTTTTTAAACATGGCTCTACAGCTGAGGAGCCTTGTTTTGGCCAGTGTGTCTGGCTTCCTGCCTTCCAGGAAAGACTATTCAAGGAAAGAAACAGCTAGACTTGTTGATGAGGAAATCCACCGACATATGCATGCAGGTGACATGGTGCCAAAGATTGAAAATGTGTGGTTAGTACCAAAAAAATGCAAGCTCAGCCATAAAATCCCAGATAGTTACATGCCAGGATATTAATTTACTCAAGACATAGCCTAATTAAGAACAGTGGTGGACTGGCTAAGTCACGCAATAAGATGCTATGCTAAAAGAACAGACCAAGGCAGACATGCCTCCTCTCACTATTTATTGTAGGCAGAAAAAACTGCTGATTTCTTCTGTCTAGCCGCAGGAAGAAGTTTCCCTGTTTGCAGAGAAACTCACTTTAAAGGGTTGATCCTATGGGCTTCTGGGACTCACTAAGTGCAGGTAAGCTATAATGCCTAGGGCTACGGTAAGTAAATGGTGCTGCTTGGACTCTGGGATTAAATGTATCTTTGTTGGTTGCTGGTCCATTAGCAGTGCTTGTAGCACTCTAAGCATTTTATAGCTCTAATTGTTTCTAGATCCTAGTAATGCATGACATATTGGACCTTAAAAAAAATCCACCAGAATAGGAATCCTTCCTGTACCATCAGATATCACTTAGGGCAGGGCTAGGGAAAATACAGCCTGTGGGCCAGATTCAGCCCACCAAACATTCAGATCCAGCCCATCATGATCTTCTGGGCTGACAACTGACTACCATGCCCCCACATGCTGCTTAAAGCAGGCAGCTGCTGGGGCCATGTGTGTCTCTGCATAGTGCACACTGCTTGAGTTGAGGGGGGGGGGAATCTCCACACGCTGCCTTCCATCCCAACATATCCTTGCAGCTCCTACTGCTGAGAAACTGGCTAAAGGGAGTAGGTCGTGCTTACAAGAGCGTGACCCCCTCTCCCTCCAGAGACACGCACCATGCAGAAACACACACACTGGTCCCAGCAGGCAGGGAGCCTGCCCAAGGGTCCCGCTGGGCTGCTGGCCAGAATCTGCCTTTACTAAGCACCTCTTAGCCAGAGCTTGCACCTGGCATCCCACCGCCTACCACGCCCCAACCCCCTGCCCCAAGTCACAACTCAAATCCCTGTCCCACATCAACAATCCCCTCCTGCCCAAGTCATAACTCAAACCCTCTGCAACCCCTTCTGAACCCTTTCCCCTGGTAACAACTCCAGCCCAGACCTTGCACCCCATCCTATCTCCATCCCCCAGGTCAGAATCCTAACCCCCCTCTCAAACCTTGCACCCCCTCCTAGACTCCAATCCCCTGCTCAGGTTACAATCCCCTCCCAGACCCTCTCCTGTACCCCTTAGAGCATGAACAAGGTGCTGTGGTTCTATCTAACTGGGCAGCTCTTTGCATGTCCTCCATGTTGCTAAGTCCCACAAGTTTTTCCTTTCTAAATATTGTTTGATGGAAAGATCCTTTTAGTCAGTCAGTCTCTTTTACATGTTCCTACAGCTGCCTAATGACATGCCCACCGGAGCAGATATCCTGATTTCATTCTTAACACATCCCAGATATTTCCATCTTCTCGTCTGGATAATTTTGGAGATAAAGAATCTCTGATAAATCTCAGTGTTTGTTATAAACGGATTCAATTTCATATCTAATGTTTTCCTGAGGCATTTACTTTCAGGGCCCTTAGATGTTTACTTACAACTCTGATAGACTTCCAACTTTCACATCCATATGCTGAAAATAATATTTGAGTTGAAGATTTGTAGTTTAGACATTAAGCTGGTGAACACAGTTGCCACCTAGCCAATTTATCACATTTTCTTCTTGGTATCCCCATTGGCTCTGCTACCAAGCTGTTAACTGGCTCACCTCTTTTATTCGTTTGCTTTCTAACATAATGTTTGAGTTGGGTATTGTTGAGGTTCTTGATAGACTTGATTTTACATAACTGATTTCTCACCCAGGCTTTTTTTGTGATGCTGAACAGTCTTTTGGTCTTTGTTTGCATGTTAGTTAAGCTGTTTCTGGAAAGAGATACATCATCAGCAAAAGTTAAAGAGTGTAGCCTGGGTTTAAACCATGTATTGTCTGTGCTACATGACACTGTCTACACTATTCCCATAATAAAGAGAATGGTAGTGCCAATCAGATGAGGTGAGAAAGCATCCCTGTTTGACATCACAGCACTTATGTTAAACCATTCCCTCAAGTCTTCATTTACTTACTCGTGCATGCTGCACTTTAATATAAAACCTTGATGATGGTAATTATTTTTGTTGGCATAGTGTAATGCTCAAGACGTTCCAGAACAAATCGACCTGGGGATCATAGTGGATGAGAAGCTAGATACGAGTCAACAGTGTGCCCTTGTAGCCAGGAAGGCTAATGGCATGTTAGGGTGCATTAGGAGGAGTATTGCCAGCAGATCTAGAGAAGTGATTATTCCCCTTTATTCAGCTTTGGTGAGGCCACATCTGGAGTATTGTGTCCAGTTCTGGGCTCCCATTACAGAAAAGAGATGGACATATTGGAAAAAGTTCAGTG
Source organism: Pelodiscus sinensis (assembly GCF_052426305.1). Lineage (NCBI taxonomy): Eukaryota > Metazoa > Chordata > Testudines > Trionychidae > Pelodiscus > Pelodiscus sinensis. Next base: position 98,465,420 of record NC_143055.1, read on the forward strand.
GAGGGCAGCAAAAGTGACTAGGGGGCACATGACCTACAAGGAGAAACTGAGGGATTTGGGTTTGTTTAGCCTACAGAAGAGAAGAGTGAGGGGGGATTTGATATTAGGAAAAAATCTTTTACTAGGACGGTGGTGAAGTATGGTGGTGAAGTATTGGAATGGGTTACTTAGAGAGCTGGTAGAATCTCTATCCATAGAGGTTTTTAAGTCCTGGCTTCACAAAGCCCTGGCTGGGATAATTTAGTTGGGGTTGGTCCTGCTTACAGCAGGGGTTGGACTTGATGACCTCCCGAGGTTTCTAACGCTAGGATTCTTGTGTGATGTAGGCCATTAAATAGTTTCTTGTGAAGTTTATGATAAGTGGGTTTTGCCATTCTGTGCTCTCTTCGATGATCATTTTTAAGACTCAAATCTGGTCACCATATGATCTTCTCTGTCAAAATCCAGGCTGCTCTTCCTTTAGCTTTGCCTCAACTACACTGCCACCCTGACCTAGGGCATGAACAAAGGCTCTTTACACTCTCCCTTCCCTTTTTTGGTAATACCTGGACAGTATTGGTTCAGACAGTTTTAGGGACAGTTGCAAGCAGCCACTGTCTCACTCTTTTCTATCTATCGATCCATCCCTGTATTCAACTATTTCTGAGGCACAGCAGTCTTCCCTAGTTACCGTGCCTTTTTGTGGCAGGCCTTTCCTGTTCAAGCTTCTTCCCTCCAGGCACAGCAAGTACTGCAGGTGCATCTTGTTAGTGCCCGCCAAGCCCAAAAAAGATCGTTAACTTCCTTCTTTATAGGGTGAGGGTGTGGCTCCTCACACACTTCTTGAAAGAGCACTATCATTCGTTGTTTTCTTTCTGTTGTTAAGGACTTTCCTTATTTATCATCAACAGGCCCTCCGGTGGGTACAAGGTTATGCAGTTCATGAAGTGCTTTATTATTAATTCTTTCAGCATCTGGTTTCAACTTCTTTGGTGATGTTATCCATACATTTCCTTCTGCTTCTTCTTGCACTGCTTTTTAGTGCTTTTAGTGCTTTTCCTTCCTTTTACAGACATTTCATTGCTTTATTTTTTTGGAGGTGTTTTTGAGTAGCTCACGTTTGCTTTGGTTTTTCTTTCAATGCATTCTCATTTACCCATAATTTATGTATGCTCGCCTTGAAAGCAAGTATACAGTTTTTGCAGACATCACGCAAAAAGGACCAAGCCATTTCAATTATGATGTCTTGTGGTGAAGCTATGTATTGTAAACACCTGAAATCTCTTCCTCAGTTCTATTTGAAACTGCTGTTGGCAGTTTTCTTGGCACTCTTTTGGGGGTGAGGTTGTTTATCTTAAGTGCAGCCACAAATAAACTGGTGTCATTTACTTCATATTTTCAAACATGTATTGTAACTGAATGCTAATTACGTAACACTTCAATAGCTCTAAAACCAGAGACATTTATATAATCACTTACATGGAACCTCTCCAAGCTAAGTCTGAGAGATTATTTATGTCTCTGCTGTTTACTATTCTGCTGTTCATGTCACAGTTTCCAATTCCCACTTCATAAAGAGCTACAATGGATCACAAAACTTCATCATCAATCCTCTCCATCCACACCCAGTGTTTTTCCTACTTAATCCCACTGGGGAGTTGCTGCTCCTTTGAAAAGTGGATGCAGGAAATATTTTACAATGTCCACATAGGCATGGGTCTTAAACAGCTTCTCAGACTTTAGGAAGATATTATCCTGAAAATGTATTAAGTAACTTGCCTGGAAGGCACTATGGACTATGAAATATACCACAGGTTCTAATACTTGGTCTGGCAGGGACTTGCTATGTAGTTTTGACCAAGTGCTCAATTCTTCTATGCATATTACTCTACCTGTGAAATGGCGTGAAGGCTGCAAGCAAGCAGAGACTGCCTGTGTCCCCTCTCCCCTCCATGAGGCTTGCACTTCAGTGCTTCCCCCTTCTCAGCCCCCTCCTCCATTATTTTTTAGTAAAAGTCACAGACAATTTGCAGGCACGTGTGAACTCCCCCCCCCCCCCCCAACCTGTCCGTGATTTCTAGTAAAAATAACCAGGACAAAATTTTAACCTTATTCATCAGACACATTCAGGATACAGCAAAGACACTGTCATCATCACCCAGGACTACTTTGATGGTTAAAAAAAAATCAGAGGTATAGTATTTTTTCTGATGACAGAAAACCTTTTTTCCCCTCAGAAGATACCTGAAGCCAAAGATGAGAGTTTTTGGCAGAGTGTCAGAGCCCAGAACCACTGAAAGCCTGGTGGCTGCTCTATCTGCGTCCTTGAAGGAATCTGTGGAGATGCACCTGCTCTCTAGATAAGGGTTCACACATATGCAGTCTCCATACCAAGTAAAACTGTCTAGCGATAGCAAGGTAAGTGACAGCCCTGAATCTGAAGGATCAGAAGACACAAGTCACTTTTTGCTAATGGCAACTGCCACCGACCATAACACATATTGAGTAAGCCATTTTTGTTTCAGTTAAACTTTGGATCCTGTGACGGGGCGCACTTGTCCCACACTGAGCAGGAGGGGGTTAACCCAGATCTGAAGGCTGAGAAAGCCACACCCCCTTTGCCTTACCAGGGATGCTCAAGCTGCACAGCTATAAAAGGGAGCAGGTCAGCTCAGTTGGGGCTGGAGGCCAGAGGGAGAGGACATGCATCTCCTGTTCCTGGCAAATCACAGTGACCACCTAGATACCAAGACACTACAACACAGATTGATGGCCAAACGCTCCCAGAGACCTCACAGGATCCAGAGCCAAGCAGGAGTGGACAAACCCCAGACAAGGGACAAGAGACGGAGATCCACACCGAAGCTGAGGTGACTGCAGCAGGAAGCAGCCCAGGGGAAAGCGAGTGAGTGAGCCAATGCTGAGGAGTCACCATGTTTCGTGGACTAAGGGGGTTTACTGACTTTGTTGGGTAGGCTACTCCATCGTAGGACTGTGGGCAGAGCTATAGACATGGATAGGGGAGAAAAAGCAGAGAATTCATGGGAGCACCAGAAGTGTGACGGTCACACTCACCCTGCATTGGGGCTGTCCCCATCTGCATCACAATTCCCACAAAACAACTACAAAATACCTTGAATAAACCTTCTTATCCCTAACTGATCCATTAGAAATGAAACTATGGCCTTGATGTCTACTAGGCGATGGAGTGTAAACAGGACTTTATGTTTCTTGAGAGGATTGAGATGGAAGGGGAGAAAATGAACAAGGTGAGATGGGGGAAGAGAGATTTTATGACCACAGAAAGGATCTAGGCCTCTGAGGTAATATCTGTCTTGGTCTGGGAATACTGAGATCTATTCCTTAGATTTTATCCTATGACTTTATAGAGGAAAATAAAGGGTTTTTTTTCCTGTCTAATTTACATGGTAACATCATCATGTGCACGGATAGTGAAAAGAAAAAAAAACTAAAGACAACTAAAATATGTATAGACACATTATAGCCCAAACAGTGTGATGGATTAATATCAGATTTTAAAGACTTTTTACTTAAGTCAAAACTCAGTTTTGATTTTTCCCATTCAAGCTTCTTCTGCATACATACTCTCCTTAAGTGTTAGTCTTGATGCTTTCAAGTTAAAGCTTTGGGAATATTTTTTGCACAAAAGTTTGAACACACAGCATTTAAACACACAATTCTTAAAATCAAATTGCAAAACAACAGTTATCCTAGCAAATTTTTTAAAAAAGCAGAATTCATCCAACTACTTTAATCCCCACAGATGTGTAGTAGGATCACTGCTGAAGGACTCTTCTGCAGTTTCATTCTCCTGCATTTGCAGTACTGAGATCTCAGATTTTGATATTCATTTCCAGCAGACCTGCACATAATTAAGTCTAAACAGCGTTATAGTTTCACAATTCAGATGGTTACAGATTTTCTGGAAGACTTATTGCAAAACTTGACAGGCACTGGACACTCTGAGGGCTCAGAAGTTCCTGAGATAAAAAACTCAGAACCAATTTCCCCCACAAGTCATATATCTCCCCTCCCAGTTTGGAGCATAGGAAATATATTCAATGAACTCTCCAAGTCCCTGTGCACAATGCAGAGCCTGTTCCTGTCGCACAGTACTTAATATTTTGTAAGTGGGACTTGGAAGTCCGATGATATCAGCTAAATTTGATCCCAAGGCTGAAGAAACTGATCAAGGCCTATTCAGCTACAGCTGTGCATAATTATAGGGTTCTGCCTTGTGAGTGATTCTGGACCTGGCCTACTGCCTAGCATTCATGCTAACTGAACAGGGGGAAATATTTATATGTTTAAGTATATGGAACTCTAGTGTACTCTCTAGAACTCTGGGCTTCATCTGTTTTTATATTGCCCAGATTTAATCATTAAGCATCCATTAAAGCTCTGCAAAAATTATCCCTCTAAGCACAGCCATTGCTACTTCACATATTTGAGATAGATATAGGATATATAATTATACACAGCGCATTTACATTTGCATATGCACACACACCACCTGCAACTGTGGATTACTATTTCCCTCTTTTTGCCTATGCAAATGCTCTTCTCAGTTTCATAGCCATAAATCTGTTCACCCAGACTGAATGGAAACAATCCACTTTCCAGTCTTTCATCCTTCTCTGAAAGACACAGGAATCAGAGGGAAAAGAAGGATATTTAGATAATTTATGGTATTGTACATTTACCGAGCCCCTAACACAGCTGAGACAAAGATAATGCAACACAAAGGGTCAATGGGGTGCATACTATAGCTTTAAATATAAAATATGTACATATGATAAAAATCTGTGTTTTAAATTATATAACGCACCTATCTAGTGAATGCAAAAGGTGTAATTGCAAATTCAAAATAACATGCAATATAAAAATAATTATGACACTTTGCACCATCTAACGATCTCAGAGCACTTCACAAATAGCAATTCAGACCCTGTAGATTGATAATAGAACAGAAAAATGTAATAGTAATTTAGTACCCTGCAGAATTTAAATCATGGATGATTTAAGGCTCTAATCCTGCTGTGTTTTGTGCTCTTGCAGATTTTAATGGCTATGCATTGGCACAGTCCTATGCCTATCCACAGTGCATGGAAGTTTCAGGGCCTAAACTTGGAATGGGGGTTTTACTTCATAGTTAATTTGTTTGTACCAGTGTTTATTTCAGATCTCTAATATTATTAAACATCTTTTTTTATTTTTAAACATTTGACATGTTCCTTTACATTAGCGATAGGCAATCTAAGCTAGTAAGCGGGCCACATGAATGGTCCTCTATCTAAACACTGTCAATTTACGAGCGAATAAGGATCTTAATTGATTACTGCTTTAACAAAGGCAATTTCCCCTCTCTGGATATTCACATCTCCACCCCAGATGCTGTGAATGACTCATTTCCATCCTGACTTGCTTAGCTTCATTAACACAAGCAACTTTTTCCTTATATATATACTCCTTCTGTAACTTCCACTCTAAATCATCTGATGAAGTGGGTTTTACCCACAAAAGCTTATGCTACAGGTCTCCTAATTTTTTAAAGTAAGGGTTATTCATGGTCAAAAAACCAACAGCAAATGATTATCCTAGGAAATACATTGTCCAATTGGGATGAGGTGATACAACCCTTTTCCTGGTTACCAGTACTGGCTTCACCCTGTGCAATCCAAGACACTGAGTCTCTCCCAGCCACTTCTTTCACATCAGATAGGTAGGTGCAACTGCTGCTCCTCTCCGCCACCTGTGTTAGCCATTATTTCCAGGGTTCACATTGGATCTGTCTACCTTGCATAATGCCCAAGGTGATATTTCGGAAAAGCCTCTATCACTGATGGCATAGATTCAACAAACAATCCCCTCCTTCAGAAGTTACACTGCCTCCCATCACGATGATGTACAGGTTGGACTTGATAGGGGAGCTCCTCCTGGTCTGAATGTCCCTAAACCTCTGACGGCCAGACAGTGGACCTCGATGGACAACAGGACAGATCACTTCATGCCCTATTTTGTGCATTTCCCCTGAAGTGTCTGGCCTGGGCCACTGTCCAAAGACAGGATATTGAGCTGATGGACCATTGGTGTGACCCAGTATGACCAGTCTTATGATCCTATGTACTGAAGACAAATGGTCACTTTATTCTTCTTATTTATTTATGTATTTATTTATAAGCTTGATACAAGAAAGCAATAAAAACTCTTTTAACATTATTTTAAAGCTATTGTATGTAAATGGTTGGCTTAAGCAATTACTATAATACAGCTGATTTTAATATCTTTATTTCTGAATATGATATTGATAGACTAAGTTATTTGCAATATCACTCTAGTTGTGTTGGTCCCAGGATCTTAGAAAGACAAGTTAGCTGAGATAATTTAAGAAAACAGGAAGTCAAAACAAATCTGACAAATTACAGTGAGAGAAGGTGGGTGAGGTAATATATGTTATTGGACCAACATCCATTGGGGAAAGAGACAAGCTTCTGAGTCACAGTGAGCTCTTCTTCAAATTTGGGAAGGGGTATCCAGACTTGAAGAAGGGCTCCATGTAGCTCAAAAGCCTGTCTCTTTCCCCAACAGACATTGGTCCAATAAAAGATATTACCTCACCCACCTTCTCTCACTGTAATTTGTTGGATTTGTTTTAACTTCCTGTTTTCTTAAAAATTAAGATTCATATTTAATTGTTCCAAATAAATGTTTGCATTGCACATTTCCTATACCTTTTTCATGGTGTTAATACACTTTGCTTCGGTGAGTTTCAGTGAAACAACTTTATAAGAGGAAATAAATATAGCAAAAGTGTTTAAACAAAACTAGCTTTTAAACCAGGTGTAGGCAATAAAAAAAATAGCAGCTCACAGAGTTCGTCCCTGGTGGGCCACTGCCACTATGTTTCTTTGAGCCTCCACAAGTATTGAAGGATCGCAGCTCTGATTGGCCACAAACGTGAGCAGCAGGAAGCGTGGCAGATTGGGATGCTGCTTCCCACTGTTCACATGGGCCATGAATTGCGATTCGCACCAACGAGAGCTGCGATCCTCCAATACCTGTGGAGGAGCAGATAAACTTGGAGGTGAGGGCCTACCAGGGACTAACCCTGCAGACTAGATCCAGCCCACAGGCCATCATTTGCCCATCCTTGTTTTAAATGGCCCTAACAAAAAGTAACTTAAAGGCAAACCCATAGGAATTAATGTTAAAGAATGGCATGTTTATTCAAAGAGAATGGTTCTGAGTCATTTTACATTAATTAGAAGATGTTATTTGAAAGGTCAAGTAGATGCAACTTATTCCATAGTGCTTCTAAAATAGTTTAATAAGTAATACTACCAACGGTAATATCAGAGAACTGGCCTTAAACATGGAACATGACTAAACTATTACATAGGACTCTTTACATGTGCCAAATGTTGCGTCACACATACACTGAATTAATTCCTCATTCCTGCTCGGTAAATGCCTTTGAAGAAGAGCAGTGAAACATATACAAGTCTGTTATGGTCACCTTGAAATAGATATAAAATATCTATTAAAAGTTTAGGGAATTGAGGGTGTAATCCGATTTTTTAAAATAAAATCACTGTTTGCGTTAACTTTTAAAACAATACTACAATATTTTTGATGTAACATTGCCATATCCAAATAGCTAGAAGAAAAAAATTCAAATGCTTACAAATACAAGCTTTCCAAGTAAGTTCCAGTGGTAATAAATGGAAGAATTATAATTGATAGACAGCATTAGTATAAGTGTGCAAAGGGAAATAAAGTACCTTTCCATCTGGTGAGTCACTGAGTTTCACTGTCAAGCTACAATATCATGTGTATGGGTACATCTACACTTGTTCCCTAGTTCGAACTAGGGATGCAAATGTAGGCAACCGAAATTGCTAATGAAGCGGGGATTTAAATATCCCGCGCTTCATTAGCATGAGCTCGCTGGTGCGTTACTCTGCTGAACAGCTGTTTCGAAAGTGAAAGTGAAAGTGCGTGCCGGGGTGCATTAGTTCAAACCAAGGGGTTTGGTTGGAACTAATACGTCCCGGTGCACACTTTCACTTTTGAAACAGCTGTTCAGCGGAGTAATGCGCTGGCAAGATCATGCTAATGAAGCGCAGGATATTTAAATCCCCGCTTCATTAGTGATTTAGGTCACCTACATTTGCATCCCTAGTTCAAACTAGAGTGCAAGTGTAGACGTACCCTATGTTCCTACAAACATGAGGTGCAGCTCTTCTTTCAGGTGATTATTCAGTTGGTGCACTTGTGACAACATTTTAAAATATTTTATACAGGTGTATTTTTATATATAAAATTTAAATGGGAGCTGGGTCTGATCATCCTTCTTTAAAAAAATCAGGCTGTTTTATACTGAAGTACCTAAAATTGGGATTTAGATACATAATTTTAAGTATTGTGAAAATTTCAGAGAATTTGTTTCAGGGTCTACTTTGTATTACTCTGCTTTACATATTACGTTCCCCAGATTCCATCCTGAATACCATAGTGACTCAGCAGTAACTGAATAAAAAACATCAGGATCCTAACTGCACCATTAGAGCAGTAGCACTGAGTTAGATAGAAAGTTATGTTCCATTAATGACAGTTATATCTGATAAACACTGTATTGAAGAACATTAGTTTTCCCAAGTCTAATTTTAAACCAGAGAACAGGCTGAATAAATCTAACCTTGTACAGCGTGCTGAATCAGCACTAGCTAATCTCTTTGTGTCCCAAAGTGGATTTGTCCAAAGGGAGGGCAAACAGAATTGCTGCCACAAATCCATGTTTGAGCACTCTGCCAGGAAAAGGAAGCTTTGCCTTGACATCTAAGTTCAGTTAGAACCTGGCAGTGTAAGGACAACACCAAATCAGTGCATCTCCTTTGCCAGGCCTCCTTCCCACTTATTGGACTCTTTTGGGACTGTAACAGGGTCTGGCTCGCAGGGCCCCTTTTTCCCGCTTGGGCTAGTCCCTGTTATGCTTTTCAGTTCGCTCCCCATCCCCTTTTCCCAAGTGTCTATATCCCCAGGACGGGTTAGAGTTTGTCTCCGGATTGTTAACCCTCCACTGAGAGTTGCCATTCGTCATCCCCTGGATCCTCCGGCTTGAGATTTGGGGTCCCTTCTGCTTCTCGGTGGCTTCCTCGTAGACGAGGAACCTGTCAGGGAGAGGACGACCCACTACGCCGGCCAGCACTTACCGTCCACCCCACTTTGGGGACTGGCTGGCCTCCTTTTAAACTTCCTCCGCTTTAGAGGTGGCGCCCGAGGACACGTCACTGGTGCTGCATCCCTCAGCCCATACCTCTCTGCCGGGTCCCAATGCCGCTGCCGAGCAGGGCCACCAGTGCACAGCCACCCCCAGTCTGGTGTGGCCCTCAGTACTTGAGCCGGCCTGGCCCCGTCCTCCTTCCCCAAGAGTCCTAGGGCCACTGGATCTCAGGGCCACTAGCGCGCCGTCGCTGTACATCCCATGTGGTGCGCTGTAGCTGAGCTGTTGTGGCCCCCGCCCAGGGTCCTACAGCCGCTGGCTCGTGTGGCTGCTAGTGTGCAGGCACTGCAAGTCCGACGCGGCCTGATGTGTCCAAGTCGGCACGGCTCTCGACTGGGAGCCGGAGTAAAGGGGGCATGCTTCTGCGGGCCGTGGTAAGTGACCCATTGTCACAGGGACTATGATGGCTTCCTGGGTGCACCCTAGCAGAACAGACTTTGTGGCACCCACAGCTTTCCCATTTGATGGATCTCCAAGCCAGTGAAACCTCAGAATAAATCTGGTCCTAAAAACATGGGCCCCAATTCAGCAAGGTACTTAACCATGTGAATAATCCCATTATTGGATTATTATACACATTTACTTCTGCTGAATATCACCTGACTTCCCTGGTAGTCTTCTCAAATTCAATTAAATGTAATTCTTAGCTCTATGTGACAAGTCATTGTTATTATGTATACACATTGGCTGTGTCTACATTGGCATCCCTTTCCGGAAAAGGGATGCTAATGAGACACTTCGGAATTGCAAATCCGTGGGGGATTTAAATATCCCCCACGGCATTTGCATTTACATGGCTGCCGCTTTTTTCCGGCGTGGGGTTTTTGCCGGAGAAAAGCGCCAGTGTTCCCCCACCAATTAACTGGAATTGGTAAGCATCACCCATTAAGGGAGACACTTACCAGTTAACCTTTAACATCCCTAATACATATATCTGTTGAGATGTAATGGCCATATATCCACACCTGTTATAAATCTGGGTAGCATTAGCATTGCCTTCAATGACACTCTGCTGATTTACACCAACTAAGGACGGGATCCTAAATATTAAATGGTGACAAGTGTCTTACCTGTAGCATATACCAGCTAAATTCACATAACCTTGCAATTTTCAAATTCCTTTGCACTTACTTCCAAAAATCAATCCCCCAGGAAGTTGTGTCCTAAAAATCAAAATCTTTGATTAAAAAATGCTGCCATAGTGTCTCATGCAAGTTACAGTTTGGGTGCCTTAAATCACTATTCTCCTCTGGAAATAGGGTTCTCTGCTAAAGTATATCTCCTATAATGTACCATAATTGCTTCTTTTGCTGAGTGGCAGTGGGGCATCATTAGGGTTGCCAGGTATCCAGTTTTTGCCCAGACTGTCTGTTATTTCTGGGCCCTGTCCGCTAAAAAAAACCCAGAAAATACCGGAAGGCCGGCAGGGACTTTGTTCCCCTGGCCCGACTGGCATGGGGAAGCGAGAAGAGCAGTGATTTTTAAAGGCGCAGTGACTTTTTTTTGTTCTCCCGCCCCCGCCCCCACTTTTTTTTTGATCGAACAAGTTTTTTTCCTGACATGTTCAGAGTTTTTGGTGAAAGCATCTGGCAAGCCTAGGCATCATGGGAATCATTGACACCAACAGATCCTGAGAGGTATAGTTCACCGGGGGCACACAAACCATAATCAAGGGAGCATTCTTGACTTACTGCTCCCAAGAGGCACTATGGCAACCTTTCCAAATAGAAAATGTTCTGGTTCAGCCCCTCACCTTCCTCCCCCAAACTCCCCGCCCCTTCCCCCCCAAAAAACCCCTGAAAATGATTTGTTTTCAAGTTTTGGGTTTTTCAACAAAAGTCTCTTGTTCATTGGAAACTATATTCTGTTTATGAAAAACTTAATCAAAATATAATTTTCCATCAAAAAGCCATTTCAATGAAAAATTTGTATAATTCCTAGTAACAGTTTACCAAGCTTATTCTGGACTGATAGGCTGTGTCTAGACTACATGCCTCTGTAAGCAGAGGCATGTAGATTAGACACATAGGCAAAGGCAAATGAAGCCGCGATTTAAATGATCGCGGCTTCATTTACATTTACATGGCTGCCGCGCTGAGCCAACAAACAGCTGATCAGCTGTTTGTCGGCTCGCGCGCTAGTCTGGATGCTCCCCTGACGACATCAAAGCCCTTTGTCAGCAGACCCGTTATTCATCGTGGAATGAGGTTTACCGGGGCTGCCGACAAAGGGCTTTGATGTCGACAGGGGGAACGTCCAGACTAGCGCGCGAGCCGACAAACAGCTGATCAGCTGTTTGTTGGCTCAGCGCGGCAGCCATGTAAATGTAAATGAAGCCGCGATCATTTAAATCGCGGCTTCATTTGCCTTTGCCAAAACAACAAATCTACATGGCTCCGTCGACGGAGCCATGTAGTCTACACGTACCCATATACTAGAAACTCTTTCAGCAACACTACAATACCAGGAAGGAGGATGACTTTTCTTCAACAAGAAGCCCAAGAGACAGTACTTAAGCAATTTTCGGAAGAGGAAAACATCAATATTAAAAGGAAATTGTTAGCCAGAACTTTTAACACTTCTACTTCCAGAAAGGTGCTAACATGGTTTAAAAAGTTTCCCTGACCAGAACAGTCTATGGAATCCATGTTATAAAACATTTTACAAATTGTAGTCTAGGCATCTTTACATTGGCACAGAGGCCATTCTGGAACTGTGTTAGAATGTTATGGTGACAAATCTTGTTTAAAAATGTTTCTGACTAGGTTGCCCTTAGCATAGAAGTTCCTAAAAGGAAGTGTAACACTTTAGCTTGCAAGCAGAGCTAGAGAAATATTAACAATGAATACATACACAGTCTGATAGATAAGACTTGCTCAGAACAGAAATGGAAAATTAATCTGAAAGATGAACTGTAGAACAATGGATATTCTTTAAATTTCTTTGATAAGCACATTTTAAATCCCCTCTGGGGAATATGCTGAACCTTTCCCATTGTCTAAACATGTTACCCTAGAGATTTTTGTGTCTTTTACACATAACACACAATGATGGGTTATCCTTATATAGTTTGACACAATGTTAGGAGCAGAGGTTGGGCTACCAGCCAAACACTTGAGGCTAAATCCCTAGCAAATACAGCTTCAGTGTGTTATTGTTTATACCACCATTTTCATATACAATTTTAAGATATCCATGTGGATTTAACTATGTTGTTGATATCTGTGTCTTCTCTTCTTTCTTAGCCTTTTCTTTTACTTGTAAGGAAATGAGACAAAATTTACCAGTACGTGGATTCTTTGCTATCGTTTTTATATAGATAGCAAAGATACAAAATTGGGGAACACTTTTATCATATACATTTGGTATGTGTAATTCCCTAGGGCTACGTCTACACTGGCCCCTCTTCCGTAAGGGGCATGTAAATTTCAAGAGTCGTCGTAGGGAAATCCGCGGGGGATTTAAATATCCCCCGCGGCATTTAAATAAAAATGGCCGCCGCTTTTTTCCGGCTTTTAAAAAAGCCGGAAAAGAGCGTCTAGACTGGCCCCAATCCTCCGGAAAAAGCGCCCTTTTCCGGAGGGTCTTATTCTTACTTCGAAGTAAGAATAAGACCCTCCGGAAAAGGGCGCTTTTTCCGGAGGATTGGGGCCAGTCTAGACGCTCTTTTCCGGCTTTTTTAAAAGCCGGAAAAAAGCGGCGGCCATTTTTATTTAAATGCCGCGGGGGATATTTAAATCCCCCGCGGATTTCCCTACGACGACTCTTGAAATTTACATGCCCCTTACGGAAGAGGGGCCAGTGTAGACGTAGCCTAGATGTTTAATTAAGAAAAAAAATCCCATGATGTGGCATCATATTGGCTCCCACACAGATTACCAGTAGGGCTGCAGCCTTCACAGCACAGTTGAAATAACAGACGTAGAGAGAAAGAACAGAACTGACGTGTGTAGTAAGTTGTCATCCACTATGGGGGCCACCCACTAGTAGAAAATAAAGCACACATTGCACCAGTACAGGCAGTCCCCGAGTTACGCGGATCCGACTTATGTCGGATCCGCACTTACGAACGGGGCTTTCTCGCCCCAGAGCTCGCAGGCAGTGGGACCGCCCAGAGCGCAGCGGTCCCGCCTCCTCGACCTCCGGGGAGAGAAAAGCTGCTCCGGGTGCCCCGTCGCCAGAGCAAAGCCTCAGAGGCGTGGCACCCCGCCGCTGCTGCGGCTTTGCTCCCCGTGTCCTTGGTCTGCTGAGGGGGGGCCCAGCTAGTGGCCCCCCCAGCAGACCAGGTAGACGTGGAGCAAAGCCGGGGGCCTGTGGTAGAGCAGGTGGGGCGCTGCCGGTTGGTCCCGCAGCACCGCTCCTTGGCACTACTGGACCAACCCGGCAGCACCCCAGCTGCTCTGCCCCAGGTGTCCCCAAGTCAGCCGCTGCTGAAACTGACCAGTGGCTGACTACAGGAAGCCCCTACCCCGGGCTTCCTGGAATCAGCCACTGATCAGTTTCAGCAGCAGCTGACTTGGGGGTGCCTGGGGTTCTTAAGTTGAATCTGTATGTAAGTCAGAACTGGCGTCCAGATTCAGCCGCTGTTGAAACTGATCAATTTCAGCAGCAGCTGAATCTGGACGCCAGTTCCGACTTACATACAGATTCAACTTAAGAACAAACCTACAGTCCCTATCTTGTACGTAACCCGGGGACTGCCTGTACATTTCAAGCTACTTGCTGAAAGCACAAGCATACTGAGAATTCATTACAGCAGACTCTTTGTAAAATTCAGTTGCCAAACTCTAACAAGCTTTTGATCTTCAGAGATTAGTAATTCGATCAAATCCGGGTAGATTTTCACAAGAATCTCAAAAGGCACATTCCTGAGAAAGGAGTAACAGGACTACCAAATCTTTGCTCCAAAGAATGGAGATGCTAAAGCTTCTCAACGAAATGATTTTAACAAGGTCAAAACATACTTTGAACAAAATAATGTATTTTTCCCTAATGTTGTTCTGTGAGGTGACTGAACTCTTTCTGGTGACATTTTCCATAAAATAACCTGTAGCAAACATCCAGCATGAAAATTCAGTCCAAATGGTTAAAGTCTAGCAAAGCTCCAAACAACGAAAAATAGGATTTTATAATGAAACCGTGAGCAACCATAACAAATCACAAGGCTATCACTGCCACCTTTAGTTATTATATACTCCTTCTTACAGCGGTGCCCTCACTAGGAAAAAAGGTGCACTTCTAAATTCAGGTTATACTAACTAATCTGTGTAAAGCCACGATACAATGCTAGTGGTCAAAACCTGGAATTGCCAATGCCTGGGAAATTTCAATATTTCAAAAAAGTTTTCATTATGATTTGGAACAAAAACTTGAAATGAAGAAACTTCCCACAGAAAGGAAATAACAATATTTCAGAAAAATGAAACTGTTTCAGTTCATTGTTTGTTTGTTTTAAAGAAATAGTGAGGCCAGCTGCCATGATGTCAGGGAAGGACTCCCACCATAGACTGGGAAGCCTAGAATCCCTAAAACTCTTGGCTCTGAGATGTCCTAGAAGACTGGAGTCTCCAATTCTGATAAATTCTTATGTTGCAGTGGATTAGAGCCATGGAACCCTAGCTTATCAGAAGCTTTCCAGGAAAGGCAAGCTGCATATATTTCTGTAAAATATTCATCAAAACTTAAGCATTTCTATGAAATATTTCACTTTGGATAAAATGGCATTTTCCAATGAAAAACAACTTTATCAGAAAAATCCCAACCAAGTCTAGTCCAGAGAGAGGCTGAAGATCCCATCCATCCATAAAACCTCTCTATTTGAGCTGGCAAGAACACCACCATCTCTTGAGATTATTAAACTATAATATATACAGAAAGAACAGCCTACTGCCCATTTGCAATAGTATGGATAGAACTCACAGCTCTATGTAGTGAGTTCAAGGAGCAACACAAAGTAAAAACAACACTGCATGTGATTTGACGACAGTTTTGTGTCCAAAATTTATTCTGATGCACTGCAGTGCTACAGTTCAATATTCATTAGTTGGGAGTATGTCAGCTTCTAACTATGTTTTGACCTTTTTTTTTTAAAATGTCTCAGTGGAAGGAGAGGTAGTGGGTGTGGAGAGGCATTGTGAGTCATACAGTTACCTCAAGTTTGTAAGGTGCCACAGGACTGCTCATTGTTTCTCAAATAAGAATGTTAGTAGTTAATGAGCTATATTAGAAATTAACCATACTGTAAAACAATTATTTTTATTCTTTCTAGCCTTCAAAATCACCCACATTTTGCATCCTGAAACAATACAGCTAAAACTTTTTAACAGTTTCATGAAAATAAATGCCTAAAATATATCATTATTCCACCTGGGGAAAAATGCTTTACTAATAATACTAAGCATTTATACTCCACTTTTCATATTCAATGGATTTTGTAACAAGCTATTATCACTACTAATTGAACTAATCAAGCTTTATAACAGTTTGGTATGATAGACAGGCATTATAATTAGAGCTGGTTACATTGTGTCAAAAATATGCTGTTTTGTTAACACAAAACCTTTGACAGAGACTCATTGGTCTAGGGAAAAAGTTGATTAAGGTATTCTTTTTAGTTTAGGGCACACAGGATGTCCCAGAGGGTAAGAGTGTGTGTCCAGGGGCTAACAATAAGGGTAATACTGTTTAATATTATCTTGGAATTGATAGCTCTATTTAGAATCCTATATTTACATATGGGGAAATGGAGTCACATTGTAATTTCAAAAAGTAATGTTAGAACCAAGAACAGAACTTGGGCATTTCTATTCACAATGCTAGACTCAAACCATTAGAAAAATGTATACTCTCTCAGGGTATGTCTACACTACAGCGCTAGTTCGAACTAACTTAGTTCGAATTAGTTAATTCGAACTAAGCTAGTTCGAACTAACGCGTCTAGAACTAAAAACTAGTTCGAACTAGCGTTTTGCTAGTTCGAACTAGCAAGTCCACATTGAGTGGACTCTGAACAGGGCTTAAGGATGGCCGGAAGCAGTGCCGGCAGGGCATAAAAGGAGGACTTAGAGCATGGAGATGCTGTCTCAGGCTAGCCGAGGGCTGCGCTTAAAGGGTCCCGACCCCCACCCCGGACACACAGTTCTAAGGGGTGCCCCGCTTGCAAAGAAGTTCTGGCTTGGAGTGCCCTGAGTGCCCACACTGGGCACATCACACCACTCGGCCATCAGCCCGGCTGCACTTGCCGCAGGCTGCCATCTGGGGAGAGGGAGTAATTGGGGGGCTGCAGGAGAGCTTCCACCCCCAGAAGCCCGCAGAGCCAGCCCAGTCCTCCCCATCGGGGGCTCGTACCCCATTCCTCCCTCACCTCCTTCCACTTACCCTTCCTTAGCCCCCCTTCTTATTGATGTACAAAATAAAGATAACGTTTCTTCCAACATTGACTCTGTCTTTATTGAAAAAAAACTGGGGGAGACTGGGAAAAGGAGGTGGGAGAGGGGAAGAGAAAGGCTGGGAGAGGGGAGGGCAACTAACATGATCAGGGGTTGGGAACAGGTCCCATATGAAGAGAGGCTACAGAGACTGGGACTTCTCAGCTTAGAAAAGAGGAGACGGAGGGGGGACAGGATAGAGGGCTCTAAAAGCAGGAGTTGGGTGGAGAGGGTGCATACAGAAAAGCTCTTCATTAGTTCCCATAAAGAAGGACTAGAGGACACCAAAGGAAAGGAATGGGTAGCAGGCTTCAAACTAGTAAGAGAAAGTTGTTCTTCTTCCCAAAGCAAATAGTTAACCTGTGGAACTCCTTGCTGCAGGAGGCTGTGAAGGCTACAACTAGAACAGAGTTTAAAGGGAAGTGAGATAAAGTGATGGAGGTTGGGTCCATGGAGTCCTATTAGCCAGAGGGTAGGAGTGGTGTCCCTGCCCAAAGTTTGTGGAAGGCTGGAGAGGGATGGCACGAGACAAATGGCTTGGTCATTGTCTTCGGTCCATCCCCTCCAGGGTCCCTAGGGTTGGCCGCTGTTGGCAGACAGGCTACTGGGCTAGATGGACCTTTGGTCTGACCCAGTACGGCCATTGTAAGCTCAGGGCTCAGGGTCGGGGGTCTCAGTGGACCCCCTTGATTTTCATGCACACCTGGTCCTGGGTGGCCAGGCTGGCAGCTCTCCTGCCCTAGACGGCCACTTTCCTGTGCCTAGTGAGGAGATCGTGGACGAGGTCCACGATGTCCGCACTAGCCCAGGAAGGTGCCCGCCTCTTGCGGTCCAGGGCAAGCTCCCGGGAGCCGCCAGCCTGGTCCCGGCAAGAGGGGGTGGGCTGGGGGGCATCGGGTGGGTGGCTCTGTGCCGTGCCAGGTGCAGGGTCTGCTAGCTGGGTGCTGGCAGGCTTGCACCTGGCACGGGCACCGTAGCCAGCCCGTGCCCCTTTAAGGGGTCCGGGGCCGGGAGGGGGGCATAGAGTTTCCCTGGTGTTGGCCAGAGTGGCCACCAGGGAAACCTGGGGAGGGCTAGCCTCCCACTAGTTCGAACTAAAGGGCTACACAGCCCTTAGTTCGAACTAGCTAGTTCGAACTAGGCGTTAGTCCTCGTAAAATGAGGTTTACCTAGTTCGAACTAAGTGCTCCGCTAGTTCGATTCAAATTCGAACTAGCGGAGCGCTAGTGTAGCGCCTATTAAAGTTAGTTCGAACTAACGTCCGTTAGTTCGAACTAACTTTGTAGTGTAGACATACCCTCACACAGCAAATAGTAAAAAACAAAACACTTCCACTGCTGTCATAATCAGGAGCGTTGACCAGCACCTGGTGACTAAAGGGTAAACTAAAGCCTCCTGTACCTACCCAGGTATCAGGTGGTCAACCAATTACAATGCAAGTAGGAATTTCAAACTGGAAGAGAGGGGGTTCTCTCTCTCTTCTGTTTGAGAGTAGAGCAGTTTCTTCCAAGTACTGAGGGAGATGGGAGACACTTCTCTCTCCAAGAATGGACTTCTTAAAATGTGTAAGTAGGGAAAAGTTTAGCTAGTGCATTTATTGTTTTCCTTGTTTGGGGATGTGGAAATAATGTCTAAGCTTGTTATGTCTTTTTTTTTCTTTTGTAGCTAAGGCTTTTAGCCCAGGTATTTTCCCTGAGTATCTAGATCAATTGGTGGCTCTTTCCATCTAGCCAATTTACTATGCTTGCAACTGCAGTTTTGTTTTGATAATAAATGATTGTTTCTTTTTTCTGATTGGTTGATTTGTGTGTCCTGGAAGGTCTGTCTGTGTGCATGCCTGACTGATGGGTCAACTACCACAGACTGCACCTTGTTTTTCCTCTCTTCTTTTTCAAGCTCTTTTGGGGAAAAAGAGCTTGGGGTACCCCAGGGGTTGGTTTCAAGTGTCCACCCCTGGTTGTAGGTTCATAGCACATGATGGTGGCAGCAAATTTCCCAAAATCTGGGTATTAGGATTCTGGGGGGGAAGTTTTTGTACCAGAGCCTGTAGAGGCAAGGTTTTGGAGTGCTCTTGCGGACCCCCAACTCCTGCATTCGTCGTACCAGAGTGGGGAAAAGCCTTGACAACTGCTTTACGACAATATCAAATTTGATTACGTGTAAAAAGAGCAGTTTTTTAAGCAATAAAGCATATGAAAATCTTTAGAAAATGTTCATTTTATCATACAATAGACTTTCCTTAATAAAGTGGTCATCCTATTTGTGTGTCCTTTAAAAATTCTCTCATGGAACAGATTTAGTCTCAGGATAGTGAATGATAACATATAATTAACATAAACAAAATAAACATAAATACTACTTAAAGAGGAAGCATTTGGCCAGTGACCGGAAGTTAAATAGGATCTCAAACAGCAAGTAAATAAATATGCAGTCGATTGGATGGCTTATATCTTCTAAAAGCTTAAAAAAAATGTGGTGACAATGATTGGTATTCTGCTATTTTTATTCATTAAATGATCTTGTACAATTTTGTGTCCTTTCAGGATTTTTTTAAAGTCCTCTTTTCTTAAATTAAAGAGCTGCTTTGCTTGGTTACTAGACCATTCAACATTGTGACTTCATTAGGCTTCTCCCCCAGTGATGCCCAAGGAGAACTCGAGAGCCCACTAGGACCTCCTGAGGAGGGTGGCTAACAGCTTGGGCCTCCCAAGCCAAGGAGGTGCAAGAGACCTTGGACTCGTTTGGTGGCCTACGGGTACTGCTTAGGGAAAAACTTCTGGCACTGGTACATGTGGCGGGTATATACACCTATGTTGAATAGATATGAGCCACACATTTCGAAGAACACCAGTTAGAGAACAGGTAATCTTTTCTTTTAAAAAATAAATAAAAGAGGGCTGCTAAAGTTAGGATTAAAAAAAATAATTTTGGTCCCAATTCAGCAAAGCACTTAAAAACATGCTCAATTATGAGCACAGGAGTAGTTCATTGATTTTAATATGACCGTTCACATTCCTGAATTTAGCTAAGACCTGATTGATTAAGGACCTAAATAAATCCTGAAGCAGATCACCTAAATAAATGTCTTGGTATTAAGTTTATGTGCACCTAGCAACTCACATTAATTTTGGAAGTAGCTATGGGGTTTTTAAATCAGAACACTTAATTAGGAGGCTAATTGTAGTCAATCATGTACTTTTACATATTCTGTCTATTATTATGAAACATAGCAGTTGAGAAATAAGTGGATTTTTTTTCTGGGTGTCTCCTTGTTTGGTAAATAAACTGAAATCTCCTGTAGAGCTCAGAGATTAAATTGTTAAAATAAAAAATGAGTGCCGAGGGTATGTATTTAAGAGTTGTTAATTCTATTTACAAAGTAGAACTTGTTCTCTGTCCTTTGTAATTGGCATAATATTTAAAGCAGAGCCAAATTGTTTGCCAAACTTACGTGGCTTCCAGGCACCTTAGGATGACTGTTCTCTCATGTACAGAGTTGAGATTACTGAGGCTCTCCATAGCGCATAAAGAGGAAGAAGCAATTGAAATAGTTCAGAGACTTGAAAACAGATGTTTTTAACAGCCCCAGAAGCAACCTAATGTGTTTCTCTCTCTCTCTCTCTGTGACCATGTATGCATTGTACACATCTTACCAAAGACATTTCAGTTGATACACGGTGTCCTCCTAGCTGTGGGCATGGTTGGTACAATGACATGGAAGGACAGCATTTCTCTGATCACTTAAAAATACTCCAGATGTCAGTAATGCAGCACAAATCCTATTTTCAAAGGGTTTTGAAGACATCTGAGAGAATTTGGCAAGCAAGGAAGCCTATACGTGATGTCTACTGAAGATTAGTCATGTCTCCAGACAGCAGCTCATTGGAGCTGGGTATTATTATGATTTGAACTTCAGGGAAGAATGGGGACCCCAATTAGGGATGGGAAGGTCCTATTGTTCTAGGGGCTAAACAGACCCTTACTGCAGAAATGGGCCCTGCTTTGAAGACCTTGCAATCTAAGTTTGAAGCAAGTGTCAACAGGTGGCTACCACAAACAGAAGGGGAGCACCAGGTAACAGTGAGATGATTAATGGAAGGTATTGTGGGATAAGTACTGTACTAAACTCCCTGGGTTTTTTCTTAATGTATCTGTTCCCAGTAATTCTGGATCTTGGAGAATATTCAGGAATATAATCATATTTCCTTTTGGCATGTGACTCCATTCCGATTCATTCTGTGGGGATACAGTATAGTCTATGACTGAACACATTTACCTCCTTTTTTTTTAAAACCACACCTACATAATATTTTCTCGCCAGAACCTTTTATAGATAGTTTTTTAACATGTAGGAATGAGTCTCATTTTCTATTGTATATTGCTTTTGTTTACCAGGTTTTCTATCAATCAGTTGGACAAGGCAGTTTCTTTTCTCTTATTGTTTTAGTGTTGGAGGGGCATGTCTTACAGCTACCTGATCCTGATTTCGGTTAGACTTCAAATTCTTGTTGATGGAAAGTGGGAGTTTTAGTAGTTCAAGGAATACAAAATTGGGCCCCACAAATGAGTTAAGTTTGGTGGAATCATACATTACTAGAACTGGAAGGGACCTCGAGAGGTCATCAAATACAGTCCCCTGCCCTCACGGTAGGACCAAGCACCATCTAAATCATTCCTGATAGATATTTATCTAACCTGCTCTTAAATATCTTCAGTGATGGAGATTCCACAACCTCCCTAGGCAATTTATTCCAGTGTTTAACCACCCTGACAAAGTTTTTCCTAATGTACAACTTAAACCTCCCTTGCTGCAATTTAAGCCGATCACTTCTTGTCCTAAAAAAATACCTATGTCTTATATAGCATGTTTTGTCAGTAGTATTTTACAGAGTCCCATTACTCCCATTTTATAGATAGGGAAACTGAAGCACTTTTGAAAGGACCTGCCCAAAGTCACCCAGAAGGCTAGGGACAGAGCTGAGAATAGAACCCAAGGGTACATCTAGACTACATGCCTCTGTCGCCAGAGGCATGTAGATTAGGCTACCAGACATAGGAAAATGAAGTGGCGATTTAAATAATCGCCGCTTCATTTAAATTTACATGGCTGCCACGCTGAGCCGACAAACAGCTGATCAGCTGTTTGTCGGCTTAGCGCGATAGTCTGGACGGGCGGGTGTCGACATCAAAGGTATTTGTCGACCACCCAGGTATACCTCATCCCAGGAGGCATACCTGGGTGATCGACAAATACCTTTGATGTCGACACCCGCCCGTCCACACTATCGCGCTGAGCCGACAAACAGCTGATCAGCTGTTTGTCGGCTCAGCGTGGCAGCCATGTAAATTTAAATGAAGCAGCGATTATTTAAATCGCCGCTTCATTTTCCTATGTCTGGTAGCCTAATCTACATGCTTCTGGCAACAGAGGCATGTAGTCTAGACGTACCCCAAGTCTCCTGAATTCTAGTCCAGTGCTCTAGCCACTAGGTACCTCTGACCAGAGTGAAAAATTGATGTGACTGTGTGAAGTGGTGGTGTCTCTAATTTTGCAGATGGGGAACTGAGAAATTAAGTGACTTGTCTAAGTCACACAAGATGCCTGTGGTGGAAGAGGGGATTGAACTCAATCTTTTCTCCCCAATACTAATTTTACTTGACAAAGGGCCTATTTCTAATTTCATTTACATCAGTTTTACACCTATGTGACTACTGTGATATAAGTGAGCCCTGAATGAGGCCATGTTATTTAAATCTTTGAAGAAGTCTGGTGGTTTTAGTAATTTGTAATAACTGTAACAACTTCATATAGCGTTTTCAGTGTACGCAAAACACAAGATTTATCAGACCTATATAACTCTTATTCAAAATGAAATTATTCTAATGCTGTCTTATATCAGGCTCTCATCCAGTTATTTTTCTTTGAAGTTTGTCATATTGTCATCTTTTGATCAGGCCTTGTCATGGCTTCAGGAGGAACGTATTATCTATGAGTAGCATAATAAACCAGACATACCCGTGCTGTTAACAGAAAAGGGGTTGGGCCTCATATAGCCAGTGGTGGGTGAGTATACATGTAACTGGAAACATTTGTTTTTCTCCTCTGTTTGTGAAATTGGGGAAGGCCCGTTGCCAGGAGAGTAATATCAAACAATGTTATAATGCGTTTGATGTTTCTTGTTAGGGCATAAATCTTGCTCTGGTGTTAATTAGTTTCAGGGGGTTTTTAAATCCTGTAATCAGCTACATAAAGTCATTTGTTTGCATGCACCAAAACACTGAAGAATGGGTAGATGCTACTTGAGGTTATAAAGACTATACTAAAGCCTCTCTCCTACAAACAGTCAATAATAGATTTCCACTAGCTGTAGCTACAGATTTCTCTGGCCGTTCCAGGGGCCAGTAGTGCCAGGGATTGAACACCAGCTGGGAAGTAATGGATGCCTTCAACTCCCACTTACATGAGTGGCTGATGAAGGAGTTCAGTACCTTACAAGGCAAGCTATGCTACTCTGTAACTTTAAAAAACAAGGAGCAGTCCTGTAGTACCTTAGGGTACGTCTAGACTACATGGCTCTGTCGACATAGCCATGTAAAGTAGTTTACTCGGCATAGTCAAAGAAGCGGGGATTTAAATAATCCCCACTTCATTAAAATAAAAATGGCCGCCGCGCTGTGCCAATGATCAGCTGATCCGGCACAGCGCGGCAGTCTAGATGCAGCATGGTCGACAAGGGAAGCCTTTGTCGACTGCTCCTGTATGAAATAAAGTTTACAGGAGCGGTCAACAAAGGCTTCCCTTGTCGACCGTGCCACGTCTAGACTGCCGCGTTGTGCCGGATCAGCTGATCCTCGGCACAGTGCAGCGGCCAGTTTTATTTTAATGAAGTGAATAAATTATGCCGTATAAACTACTTTACATGGCTCTGTCGATGGAGCCATGTAGTCTAGATGTACCGTTAGAGACTACTTAAAGCAGGGGTGGGGAACCTAGGGCTTGGGGGCCAGATGCGGCCCCCGGCATCTCACTTGTATGTGGCCCCTGACTGATTTTTCTGTGGGTCAGTGACCCCTGACCCAGAAAAGGTTCCCTACACTTGACTCAGAGTCAAGATCTTGAGCTCATCTCATCTGAAGAAGTGGATTTTGCTCAAGAAAGCTCTTGATACTATTTATATTTTTTCTTAGTCTCTGAAGTGCTACAGGACTACTTGTTTCAGGGGTGGGTAAAAGGGCCTCCATGGGCCAGATCTGTCCTGCCAAGTGGGTTGGTCCAGCCTCTGGAGGCTCTGCTGCTCACCACCCCGAGACCATTCAGAGCTGAGGGACTGAGGAGTGAGCGGCGTTTAGAGTTGACTCTAAAGCGCTGTGTGCCTGAGGGCAGGAAGCAAGAGAATTCATGCACACTTCCCACCCCCTGGCCAATCAGAGCCTGGTGACGGGGGAAGTGTGCAAAGTCTCTTCCTGCCCTGCTCCCATCCTGCAGAGAGCATGGGGTGCTTAGAAGCGCAGGAAGGGGGCAGGGCGGGAAAAGACTTCACATGCTCCCTGCTCCCAAACCCTTATTTGCCAGCAGGCGGGAGAGAATGTGCGAAGTCTTCTCCCACTACCAGGGGCACAGACACCTAGAGGGGACCACCAGCTGTTCAGAGTAGCTGGTGGTTCTCTCGAGGGAGGGGGCAGAGATTTCACATGCTCCCCCACCCCCCAGACCAATCAGGGACTGTGGGCGGGGAAGCACGGATGTGTCCTGGCCCTGCCCCTTCTGGGGGGCAGCCCAGGGCTACTTCAAAAATTACTGAAGTGTCCCCCGGTCAAAAATTGCCTACCCTTTCGTTGCTTATTGCCCATACCTGGCAACGAAGAAGAAGAGGTCAGTGTGCCCTGGGCAGCGCAAAGGGTGTGACAGCACGAAAGGTCATGCCAACTGTTGGACGGGAGGGATGGACGCTGCCTCCAAAGCCGCACTGCAGGGATGGACACTCACCAATGCCCAAAACAAGAAGCGGGAGTGGAGACTCCTCTGGACACTGGGAACATTTAAGAGCATCTACAGGAGCTCCAGCACCCTGAACAACCACTCCTTGAGTTCGGGGAATGGTGCCGGAGAGAGGATCCTTGATGCCGGGAGAAGTGGAATGTGCCTCTGCGGCTGCAATGGCTCAGTGCCGGTGAGTATCTACAGTGTGTCGAACAGTGCCCGTGCCACGGAGAGGAGTCCTGTCATTGATGCAGTAAGTAGGGAGAATGTGCCTGCGTAGGTCTGCGCACCAACTCTGGCGATGCCGGAGCTCACGAGTGGTGCCCCGGTCTCATATGTGCAGACCAATGGGGACTTCGGAACACTCTCCTCTCAGACACTGGAGGAGAGTGTGATCAGACCGCACCAGGAGATCGGGGTCAAACAGTGGTTTACCCGTGTCAGCGTGGAGGGCGATACCAGCATGGCACCCACGTCCTGTGGAGCCTTGAAGGCCTCTGTCATGGAGGGAAGACAGACCTCCAACACCAAAGAAGGTGACCCAGATGCAGGGCTCAGTGCCTTTTGGGCCTTCTCTGGCCTGTCCATTGGCTGGTCACTCTTCTTCCCCTTATCCTTACAAGGGGACTTGTTTCTACCTGGCTTCCTACAGGCCTAGCTGGGGCCACAGGTGATGACCGGTGCCAAGCCATTGACGCCGGTGGCGTGCTGTGCACAGAGGCACTGATACTCGGTGCCAAGTCTGACCGATGATCCAGCGGAGCAAATGTGGACTCTGCTAAGAGTGTATCCTTCCTCCAGGCAACAAAGTCAGTCAGCATGCAGAATAGTGATAGAGATGTAGCCGTGTTAGTCTGGGGTAGCTGAAGCAAAATGCAGGACAATGTAGCACTTTAAAGACTAACAAGATGGTTTATTAGATGATGAGCTTTCGTGGGCCAGACCCACTTCCTCAGATCAAATAGTGGAAGAAAGTAGTCACAACCATATATACCAAAGGATACAATTAAAAAAAATGAACAAATATGAAAAGGACAAATCACATTGCAGATCCCTAACTGGCATGGGCCTGCGGCAGGAGGTGCAGGCTTTAAGCCAGGGGAGCAGGACATGCCCAGTTCCCCAGGCAGTCTCTTTACAAGAATGAAAGTTCAAAAATGTACAGGTGGTTAGCAATTTGTTTAGATCTCAACAATGCAAAGGGAGTGCTTGCTGCAGCTAAGGCTGGAGCATGCTGTTCCAAGCACATGGTAAGAAGAAACTGAGGAGGGAGGGGCCAGGGGGCACCCTGTATAGTGCAACATGAGAATGCCACTCCAGGGGTCCTGGAAATCCTGGCCCCTGCAGAAAAACATAGGGAAAAACTTCAAGCATGAGTGCATGTGGCTGTCACACACACTTATGCACCTATGTTAAATGGACATGAGCAAGCACTCAAAGAATTATATGTTTTCACAATAAAAAATAAATCCTTAGCATTCAAAAATCCTACAGAGCACCAAATCTTATGGCAGAAGGCATATATATTCCGCATTATTGCTTGATACAGCAGACTTGATTCAGTAGCTTGAAAAACTGGAATAAAGTACTCCAATACAGTAAAATGCATTTTTAAAAATATTCTTGAATATCAGTGGGAAATGTTTTATATTTTTCAGCATTTTGATTCTGCTGTATTCTGAAGGGGGGAAAAAAGTGATTGGATTACTTTTTAATTGCAAAATAACTTAGAATGATATAACTAGTTGATTACAACAATAAAGTCTATCCAACAAGCAAAACTACTCTATAGCAGACACAGCTATAGAGTCAAAGCTAACACATGAGAAACTGTGGCATTGATGCATCCCAACTGGAAATTATACCAATCCTCCCAACCAAAGGGCCAGTATTCCTGCCAGGAGAGAGCCTGTTCCCATGCGAAGACGGTCTCCCTCCCCCACCCACACACAGACGAGGAGCAATTGGCCAATCAGGCGAAACCCCAGGTGTCCATTTTTTTACCCTGGGGGTTCCAATGGGCACTGCAAATGGACTGTTAAAAGTAATGCGAGGGGGAGGGGGAGAATCAGAGCTGAGGCTAAATATGAGTCAACAGTGTTGCACTGTTGCAAAAAAAGCAAACATGATTCTGGGATGCAGTAACAGGCGTCTTGTGAGCTAGACACGAGAAGTCTTTCTTCCGCTCTACTCTGCACTGATTAGGCCTCAACTGGAGTACTGTGTCCAGTTCTGGGTGCCACATTTCAAGAAAGATGTGGAGAAATTGGAGAAGAGCAACAAAAATGATTAAACATCTAGAAAACATGACTTATGAGGGAAGACTGAAAGAAATGGGCTTGTTTAGTTTGGAAAAGAAGACTGAGAAGGGACATGATAGCAAGCAGAATGGTGCTATCATTAAGAAAGAGATAGTATATTCTGTTTTATAATCTATCTTGCCTCTGTATAAAATCCATGGTACACCCATATCTTCAATACTGTGTGCAGATATGGTTGCCCTGTGACAGACCCGGCGGGGTCCGCACTAGAGGAGGGAGCGGGACTCCCCCCCCCCCTCGGGAGAAACCGCGCGCCGCAAGCGGCGCGCCGACCGGCATCGCAGCCCCGGAGTTGGGGCAGCGGCAAGCCCAACCCGGGACACCCCGCCGGGAGCGGGGGAGGGCGCAGACCGCGCGGAAGCAGCCAGCCCGCCCGCCCCGGCTGGCGGCTTTGAACGGGGCACGGGCCCACGCTGGGGCAAGGGCGGGGGCGGCGGCGCACGGACGTGGCGGAACGCCCGGACGTCACTCCCCGGCGCCCATAAAGATGACAGCCGGGCAGACGGACAGGGGGGCAGGAGCGACGAGGCGGCGACCCTGGCTTCCAGGGGCACCAAGGGCTCGGCCCCCGGGGCGACCAGGAAGGACGGAGTCAGCAGCTGGCGGCTCGCACTGGGACGCACCCAGAGACTTCGGCGCGGTGAGTGCACCCCGATCAGCCCCACCGCCGGGGCGGACAAGCAGGGAGTGGAAGGAGCCCGAGGCAGGGCCCTTTTGGCGCCCGTGGGCGGAGGAGTTGAGGGCTGCCGCCCCATCCACCGTGGAGGGCGACGTTTAGACGCCAACTCCACTTAGGGCCTCGGGCTGGGACCCGGTGGTGAGGGAGGGCCCGGGTCCCCCACTCCCCCACCCTTCCTACAACCCTTAAGAGCCGGAAGCAAGGCGGACGGCGCCAGCCGCAGAACCTGGCAAGGGTCAGGACCCCAACCCCCTTTCCCCAGAGACACCACGACCAAACCCCCCCCCCCCCGGCCGGAGGAGGGGGCCTGAACTCGGGGTTCGCCGAACCCTCTCGGCCACCCCTGGTCAGGAGGTGATCGCACACCCCCTCCACAACCGACCCCGCCAACAAGCCCTGGGGTTGGGGACAAGGAGAACGAAGAAGGCGGTGGGTCCGCGGAGCCCCGCCCCCGGCTCTACGCTAAGCCAAGAAGAGGGGGCGCGAGGTGCTCGCACCCGTAAATCCGCCACATGCCCCATCTCAAAAAAAGATATATTGGAAAAGCTTTAGAAAAGGGCAACAAATGTGATTAGGGGCATGGAATGGCTTCCGAATGAGGAGAAATGAATAAGACTAGGAATTTTCAGCTTGGAAAAAAGAGATGACGAAGGATATGACAGAGGTCTATAAAATCATAACTGGTCTAGAGAAAGTAGATAAGGAAGTGCTATTTGCCCCTTTTCATAACACAAGATCTATGGGTCACCAAATTAAAGTAATAAATAGCAGGTTTAAAACAGATAAACGGAAGTATTTTTTCACACCTCACAGTATCAACCTGTAAAACTCTTTGCCAGAGGATGGTGTGAAGCCAAAGCTATAAAAAACTTTAAAAAAATATGTAGATAAATTCATGGATGATATGTCCATCAAAGGCTATTACCCAGGAAGGGCAGGTATGGCATCCCTAGCCTCCATTTATCAGAAGCCGGGAAAGAATAAAGGGAAATGGATCACTTTATTATTATCTGTTCTGTTAATTCCCTGTAGGGCACCTGGTACTGGCCACTGTTAGAAGAAAGCATACTGGGTTAGATGGACATCTGGTATGTCAGTATGGCCATTCTTACATTATTATGGGTGAAAAATCTATTAACTTCAGCAGTGTTACATCTTATGCTAGGCATGAATGATTTAGGCTTTGTGAATCTAACTAGATTAATCAAATCGGCTTAACTTCCATTGTCTTTGGTTAGCATGCAAGATAATCTATATACGTTTTAATTTATTTTCTTTCAACTCTATTAGTGAAGAAGATGGGTGGTGGTGGACTCCCTCCTAAGAGGGATGGAGTTATCCATCTGCCGTCCAGACTGGGAACCATGAGAAGTGTGCTGCTTACCGGGATGTAACCAAGGGTGTAAACAAGAGTCTTCTGAGACTGATCAAACCTTCCTACTTCTCCATGTAGAAATTAATGATACTGCCAAGAATGACCTTGAGTTTGCTACTGCAGATTATGTAGTGCTGGGTGGAAGGATCAAGGAGTTTGAGGCAAAAGTGGTATTCTTGTCCATCCTCCCTGTTGAAGGAAAAGGTTCAGGTAGGGATGGTCACATTTCGGCAGTAAATGCGTTGCTGCACAGGTGGTGTCAGAGAGAGGGCTTTGGTTTCTTCAACCATGTGATGCTACTCCGGACACAAGGATTGCTAGGAAGAGATGGGATCCACGTAACGAAGAGAGGGCAAATCTTGTGAAGAGGGCTTAAATCTAGTGTAGACGGAGCTTGGTCCTGCCTTGAGGGCGGGGGGCTGGACTCGATGACCTCTTGAGGTCCCTTCCAGTCCTATTATTCTATGATTCTATGAAACTAAGTTCATTAGGGGATGGTGACTTAAACCTTGAGGTAAGTGGGAAAGCGGGATACCAGGAAGAAACAAAAGTAGAAAGATGCAACAGAGGACCACCCCTGATTCATGTAGGGCAATCAGCTAGTTAGCTAAGCTGTCTGTACACAAATGCAAGAAGCCTGGGAAACGTTTAAGCAGGAAGAATCAGAAGTCTTGGCAGTCAAAGAACTATGATTTGATTGGCATAACGGACACCTAGTGGATGACTCACATGATTGGAGCACTGTCACAGAAGGGTAAAACTGAATGTAAGAGAGTAGTATGATTGCTTAGAACTCCAGTATATAGAGGGAGAAAAGCCTGTTGACAGTCTTTGTGTTAAGTTTAGAGGTGGGAGCAACAGAGGTGATGTTGTGGTCGGTGTCTGCTAGAGACCATCAGTCCAGGAGAGTTGGCAGTATTTTAAAACCGCCTTATTGAAGGCCCATCCTGATGGGCAGTAAGAAAAGCAAATATGGTAGCTGACAAGCTTGGCTTAGCAGTGAAATCCTTGGTGAGCTTAAATACAAAAAGGAAGCTTACAAGAATGGAAAAAACTTGGACAGATGACTAGGGAGGATATAAATATATTGCTCAAGAATGCAGTGGTGTAATCAGGAAGGCCAAAGAGCAATTGGAATTGCAGCTAGCAAGGATGTGAAGGTTTCTACAGGCAATAAGAAGGTAGTCAGGGAAAGTGTGGGACCCTTACTGGATGAGGGAAGTAACCTAGTGACAGATGTGGGAAAAGCTAATGTATTCGAAGCTTTTTTTTTTTTTACCTCTGTCTTCACAGAGGAGGTCAGCTCCCAGAATACTACACTTGTCAACACAGTATGGGAAAAAGGTGGGCAGCCCTCGGAGAAAAAAGCAAGGAGTTAAGAATTATTTTAAAAAGTTAGACATATACAGATCCATGGAGTTAGATTTAATGCGCCCAAGAGTGGTGAGGGAGTTGGCAGATGTCACTGTAGAGCAGGGGTGTCCAAACTTTTTTCAAAGAGGGCCAGATTTGAAGAAGTGAACATGCGTGAGGGCCGTCCCCGCACTCTCAGCCCCAAGGCGGAGGACCCGCAGGGTCGGAGGTGGGCGGAGAGCGCAGGGCACGCCGGCCTCACGGCGGCCCGGGGGCAGAGCGAACCTGCAGCCGAGCGGGGAAGCGGGGCTGCGGACATGCCCTACAGGGCAGGCTCTAGGACCGCGGAGGCCATGGGCGGCGGTGGCGCGGCCAGAAGCGGCGCGCTGGGCTCGCCAGTTCAAAAGAGCACCGGGGAGCCAGGAGAGGGGGAGGAAGCGGGGGCCGTATTAAATCGGAACACGGGCCGCAATTGGCCCGCGGGCCGGACTTTGGACATACCTGCTGTAGAGCCTTTGGCCATTATCTTTGAAAACTCATGGAAATTGGAAGAGGTACCGAATGACTGGAAAAAGGCAAATTTAGTGCCCATCTTTAAAAAAGGGAAGAAGGACAATCCAGGAAACCACAGACGGGTCAGCCTCACCTCAGTCCTGGTAAAATCATGGAGGGGATCCTCAAGGAATCCATTCTGAAGCACTTGGAAGAGAGAAAAGTGATCAGGAATAGTCAACATGGATTGACCACGGCAAGTCATGCCTGACCAACCTGATTGCCTTCTATGACGAAGTAACTGGCTCTGTGGACATGGGGAAAGTGGTGGATGCGATCTACATTGACTTTAGCAAAGCTTTTGATACCGTCTCCCACAATATTCTTGATAGCAAGTTAAGGAAATATGGACTGGATAAATAGACTGTAAGGTAGAGAGAAATCTGGCTAAATTGTTGGGCTCAACAGGTATAACCAAGAGCTCGATGTCTGGCTGGTGGTCAGTTTCAAGTGGCATACCCCAAGAATCGGTTCCACGGCCAGTTTTCTTCAACATCTTTATTAATGACCTGGATGAGGGGATGGACTGCACCCTCAGCAAATTTGCTGATCACACTAAGCTACGGAGAGAGGTAGATACATTGGAGAGTAGAGTCAGAGTCCAGAGTGATCTAGATAAGAAGATTGGGCCAAAAGAAACTTGATGAGGTTCAACAAAGACAAGTGTAGAATCCTGCAATTGGGAGGGAAGAATCCCAAGCGCTGCTAAAGGCAGGGGACCGACTGGCTAACCAGCAGTTAGGTTGCATTAGAAGGAGCATTTCCAGCAGATCTAGAGAAGTGATTATTCCCCTTTACTTGTCACTGGTGATGCCACATCTGGAGTACTGTGTCCAAATCTGCCCCCCTGGCCCTTACAGAAAGGATGTGGATGCACTGGAGTAAATTTAGCAGAGGGCAACAAAAATTATTAGCAGGCTGGAGCACATGACCTACAAGAAGAGGCTGAGGGATTTGAACTTGTTTAGTCTGCAGAAGAGAAGAGTGGTGTGGGGGGGGTGGTCACGGGGTGGACAGGCCCTGCACTGAAGGACAGGGAGTAGCCCGGACCCAGCTGGCTGAGAAGGCCCCACCCCTCCAGCCCAAGCAGAGAGAGCCCTGCAGCCAGAGAGGCCTCAGGGGAAAGGAGTAGCCGGTGTTTCTGCAGCAGCTGAGACCGGAGTCGCCGCCCGTGCCCGACCCGGAGGCAGAGCCAGCAGCAGCCAACCCCAGGGAGGCAGGAGCGCACCTGCAATCCCGACAGCGACCCCGGCAGGTACTGACTCCGAGGCAGATGGACCATAGGGGAGCCAGGGCGTGGTAGGAAGCAGCCCAGGGCAAAGGACTGGGGGAGCGGCTCGGTGCGTATCAGCCGGATTCCCCGCCGAGCGGGCAGGAGCCACAGTCCCTGCCTAAAGTGCCCTGGGCTGTGCAGCTAGGCCTCAAGAGCCGTATTTACCCCGACAGAGGGGCACTGACTCTGGAACCAGGCTGATAGAAGCGTATTTGCCCTGATACAGGGGCTTGGACTTTGTATTGGAACTGCGGGTACCGTAGCTGCCCTGATAGAGGGGCCTGGACATTGTATTGAGATTGGGGGAGTACCAGGGACGCCCTGGTCGAGGGGCCTGAACGGGCGAAAAGAAACCTTAGGAGAGGGGGTGTACCCCTCGACTGGGGGATTTGACAGCAGCTTTTAACTACCTGAAGGGAGGTTCCAAAGAGATGGAGAGAGGCTGTTCTCAGTAGTGACAGATGACAGAATGAGGAGCAATGGTCTCAAATTGCAGTTGGGAAGGTCTAGGCTTGATATTAGGAAAAACTATTGCACTAGGAGGGTGGTGAAGCATTGGAATGGGTTACCTGGGGAGGTGGTGGAATCTCTATCCCTAGAGGTTTTTAAGTCTCAGCTTGACAAAGTTCTGGATGGGATGGTTTAGCTGAGGTTGGTCCTGCTTTGGGCAGGTGGCTGGTCTCAACCTCCTGAGGTCTCTTCCAGCCCTATCATTCAAAATAATACATAGTACTTTTTTTGGGAAATGTTACATGTGCCAGCAGTCACAATAAATGAAATTCTGACATCAAGGAATGCAAAAAAATTAGTATGAGAGCCAAGAAGAGCAGTGTAAAAATACTGAACTCCTGTTTCTGGAGCAGTGTCCCAGAAGAACAGCTTGGCACTAGATCATGACAGAAAGGTCATGTGTCTTATGAGTCTAAGTTTAAACCACAGCATCTCAATGCACTTTGTTGTCCATCTCTGCAATCACCTCTCTGTCACAGCTTGTGGAATGTGGGCACAAATGGATCAGGAGCCACATTTTCAAAAGCAAATAAGTGATTCAGGAGCCTAAGTTCAATTGTCAAAGGGCCTGACTCTCATTGTCTCTGAATAAGACATGGGTTCTGAAGTGCATAAGTCACTTTTGAAAATGGGATTTAGGCTCTTCAGTCACTTAGAAAAATTAGGTGCCTTGCCCATAGTCACACATTCTAAATCAGTAGCTAAACAAAATGTCTTTGAAATCACACAGACTGCTTTTTGGGAGAGGTCAGCATAGCTCGCAGTAACAAAGAGATTTCATTTTGGGGAAGGGGAAATAATTTGCAAGATGTAATTTACAACTCATTTCTGTGCTGAATCTCTCTTCCCCCCCCCCCCCCCCCCCCCCCCCCCCCCCCCCCCCCCCCCCCCCCCCCCCCCCCCCTTCAAATGTCTGTACAGCAAGTGTATTTCACATCTAAACCAGAGCTTAACATTCTATTCTACTCTGAAATGAGGGGCCGGGTGGAGTATTGGAGAGATTTATGAGGTTAAGGGTTTTTTGTTTTTTAAATATATTTGCAGGTGGATCATTGTGATTTAAGGTGTGCGGAGTAGCCCTTTATATTATACTGTATCAATTAATGTTACGCGTGCTAATTCATGCCTTGGGAGCCCAGAACACAGCATGTGCATTTAATGTGTATTACAAATGCAAATAAATAAAATAAGTACATTATGAAGGAATAAGAACGGTCATATTGGGTCAAGTCCAATGGTCCATCTAGTTCAGTATCTGATATTCTGACAGTTGCCAGTGCCAAGATGCTTCAAAGGGAATCAACAAAACAGGCCAATCATCAAATGCTCCATCCTATGTCTGCAGTCCCAACATCTGGCAGGCAGAGGCATCATGTGATTCCATGGTTGTTGTGCCTCAAAGGCATGTACAGTATATCAGATATGATCACACACGCACACTTTATCTATATCTTTATCTATCTATAGTAACCAGCCCTCTAAAATCAGCTTGTGTTTTGCAAGTAAAACTTTTATTCATCAGAAAAGTAAAGCACATATGACTCAATGGAAAAAAAAGAAACAAATCTGCTGACCAATATGCTATTTTACAGTCACTTTTCTGACTGTAACAACACAACTCATTTTTTCTTGCTTGCTTTACAGTTCTCATATATAATTTTGTTTCAAGGTTGTACAGGTCCTTCAAATTAAGGCGCCATCTACACTTAGTTAAGTCAAGAGGATGTACAAGGAGCAGAATTATACATAAACACTGACTTGACAGACTTTTGAAGGGCCATGGAATTTAAGTCAGATCTTTCACATAAACAATTTCCTTTAGTTCATAAATGCATACAAAAGATAAAGAAATGTAATACTACAGGGAAAGACCCTTGCCAGAATGTGTGTTTCATTTAAAAGAATAGTCTGTTCCCACCACCAAGAGTGAGAAATGAGATCCAAAAATGAAATGTGAGTTTGTTTCTTTATAAATTGCTTAAAGACTGCTTTAATTTGTCTCTTGGGGTACATCTACACTGCACACTTATTTCAAAATAGCACATCTACACTGCAGGAAACCTCAAAATTAGTTCAAGGCAGGCTTCCCTTATGTAGATATGCTATCTCGATTTAGAGCCCCAAAAGGCACTGGGGAGGAATAACCTAGAATGGCCCTGGCAAGGGGTTATTTCAAAACAGCAGAAGTGGAGTGTGTCTACACATTCCTTATTTTGAAATAGCTATATCGGAAGAGGAGTTATTTCTCATGGAATGAGGTTTACAGGAGTCGGAAACAGCCGTAATTTCGATATTATTTCGAAATAATGGAGTTGCCGTGTAGACACTCACATTATTTCGGAATAACACTAGTTAGTCCGAAATAATGGTGCAGTGTAGATGCTCCCCTGATGTTTTCCTATACCCCATCCTATTCCAAAACCCAGTAATAAATTGGATCATTGCTTCAAAGCCACAGGAGTGCAAATGACTTTCAATTAGTTGAAGCCTGCTAGATTCAAACTGACTTTGAGGAATAAACTTTCCTGTCAGGCGAGCTATCCAGCAAGTGAAATGTAATTAAAAGCTGCAGGTTGTGCAGTCAGGTCTATGACTAGATGGAACAAAATAAATCCCTCTTTTTTTTGTGGTAATTGTTGTAATACTGTTGCTCTCAGATAGAGGCCTTCACATGTATATAAACATTTATAAGGGATAGTAATAAAGAGGACCAATCCTGATCAGATTGATGATAATAGCTATACTAATAACATTCTGCATCTTCAATGGTCTTATCAGTATTAGCCAGAACACTTATTCTATACAACACCATTGCAATACAGGCAGTATCCCCATTTTACAAAGTGTGTCAGTGATTTTTCCAAAAATACTATAAGAAGTCAATGGTAAAACTGGAATTACTAATCGATAGTTTCTGGCTCCTAGTTCCACACTTATTTATTTTGTGTTCTTATTCTCCTTCCTCACCACCGCACAAAGCCAGTTTCTGTGTTCTGACACGATTCCTAGCCATTGCCACAGATTAAGCAGAAATCACTCTAGCTCTGCATTATTGCCTTGATGGGGAAGAACCAGGCTCAGTGACTGTTAACAAGATGAGTAGCTGGTTAAATATTTTGGTTATATAATAAAATGTCCATTTGAAAGTCAACTTGTTCCCATTATTATCACAATAACCAAACAGCTTTCCCCCATGAATTTGGATGCAGCCATTGACATTCAGTGTATGAATTGTATATCACGCAACTATGTATTGAAGTATTTCTTTGTGAAAGCAAATATATCTAAGTGACTCATATACATCACCAAAGCACTTTTTATTTCTTTGGAGTATTAAAAAAAAAATAAAGGAAACTGCAATATAAAATAGTATGATTCAATCTTAAGGTTTTACTACAGCTAATAAAAACAAGGATAACCACAATTTAGGATGGAACTTAATCTTTAAACCCTTTCATAAAGCACTGATGTGCCAACCAATAGACTACAACCTAGACTAGATCTACACTGTCGCTTTTTTTCAGAAAAAGCTTCGCAAATTGCACTCCGCAATTTGCATAGCTTTTTCCGATTGCTTTTATGGAAGAGGCTTTTCCACCATTAGGCCCTGTCTAGATGGGGCCAAATGGTGGAAAAGCCTCCTCTTTTGGAGGAGCCCTTATTCCTCATAGAACGAGGTATACAGGGCTCCCCAAAAGAGCACATTTGCTCTTCTGCAAAAAAAGCAGAAGAGCAAACGCATTCCTTGGATGCAGCGTAGTTTTTCTGGGATACCTCCGGTATCCCAGAAAAACCCTGCAGTGTAGACGTGCCCATAAAGTCCATGAAAAGTAGGATCATTATATTGTAAGTTACTTTCTATACTAAACAGTTGTGGGCGAGCAGGGGGTATCTGTTTGAAACATCATGATTAGGAGAGCTAGGAATAGAGTATCATTCCTAACTCAGATTCCTCTGTTTTTGCTTGGTTTATATCACTGTAAGATCTTCTGAGAAGAGAATGTGACTTTATCTGCATTTGTTGTGGTTTCTGTATGCTCTTTTTGTGAATTCTTACAATACTTCTCTCATGGTACTTAGTTCTGTTTTGTTTTGAAGGTAAACCCTTTCTGTTCATCATCAAATAAACAAAATGTTTATTTTAGTTTTGTTCTGTTCCTTATAAACCAACATCTATAATTTATATGAAAACAAAAAAAATGTCATGACATCTTGTTATTGTTACCTTTACTAGAGAGACTAAATCTAACAGCTGTCCAATTTCCAGACAGCACAGAACAGCCACACTTCGTGTTGCCTGTATACAGCGTGTTAGGACAAGAATATGTTTTCATAAGACACCATGCTTGGGTTTTCTTCAGAGCAACACATTTTTAAACAATGAATCAACACACTTCAGCTATATTCACTGATAATCAAGCTTCTGGCATACAGCCTGAATGTTCCCAACTGGACAAACATCTGCTTCCTCTGCTCCAGTGCTATAGAGCATCTCTGGCAGAATTCCCTTGAGCAGGCTGACTTCCTCGCCTTCAAATGTATTGCCCCCAACTTCAGTTCTGCCATATTCCTGGATAAACAGCTCTACTTCTCCCACTTTAATTGTATCCCACACCTGCATTCACCAGCTGTCTTTTTGCCATCTTTGACTTCCTTCTGAAAGCCTCCCTTCCTCCACCTCTCTCTGTACTTCTGTTCCAAGAGAAACCTGACAATGGAGGCCTCCCCTTCTCATCTGCTTGCCTCTCCTTCAGCCTGCTGCAACTCTCACCACCTTCTCCCAGTCAGAGATAGCCTCCTCTCATTCTCTAAGCCCTCCATTTGGTCCAATGGCCCCATCCCCTCACATTCTTCATACCCACTTTCACCCCCTCCCTGACTCTTCTCCTTAACCTCTCATCCTCTTCTGGTTCAATTCCTTCACAATACAAGTGTGCATTAGTCTCTCCTGGCTTAAAAAATTATTTGGTCCATTGCTCCTTCAATGCCTACCGTAAAATCGTGAGTATAATGCGCACTTTTTTCCCCAGTTTTTTAGGGTCATAGCTGGAGTGCGCATTATACATAGGGGGTTATCTTTGTAAGTTTTAAACTCACCCTCGGCCGGCGCGAGCCAAGCAGCGGGGTGCGAAGCCCGGGAGGCATGAGCTCGGTGCGCAGACAACTGGGCAGGGAAGGCCCAGCCCCTCCCCCTCCCAGCAAGCGCGAGGCGCGTGGACAGCTGTGCGGGGGAGGTCCCTCAGCAGGCGCAAGCTTGGCGCACAGGGAGCTGGGCAGGGGAGGCCCCCCAGAAGGCGCGAGCTCGGCGTATGGGCAGCTGGGCAGGGGGCAGGTTTCCTTCCCGTTCCTTCTCTCCCGTTCTCCTGTATAATGGATGTATAAAGGAGATCAAAAGTGTGAACATAAGAACAGCTATACTGGGTGGGACCAAAGGTCCATCTAGCTCAGTATCCTATATTCTGACAGTGGCCTATGCCAGAGGCCACAGAGGGAATGAACAGAAGAGGTAAACATCAAAAGTGGTAAAAGCCTTGTGATTAACTATTTTTGGAATTATCTGAAGTCCATAGACATGGATAGCATATTTTTCAGAAATGCTGACCAGTCACAGGTCCCATAGTCTTCAGAAAATGCACTTCTCAATATCTGGACACAAGATTTCTAATTTCATACCAGAATGGCAGGAAATAATATGAATAATTGGTAACTTCATACTCTATGTATCAAGTATACAGTACATAAAGCAATTTAATCACCGTTGTTTCCTCAGTGAGTCCATTTTTCAGGATATTCTGAGTTATATGAAATCCTTCTTGAGGCAGGCAAAAGTACACAGCACTTATTTTTAAGAACTTTATGAACAGATGTTCCACACTTGTTTTATCCCATAGGAATTTTATCATTTGTCTGGTCAAATCCAAATCTAATTTAAATACAGCCTTTTCTGTATATTTGCATTTACTTTAAAAATATTATTTCTGAAAACAAAAAGGAGAAAATGTTATTGCTTCAGGAATCTAGCACACAGCTAAAGGTTCAAAACTGCACTGGAGACAGCAGCATCCCCTTTCTATCTTGTTACTGTTGCTAATGCCATAAATGTGTGTGTGCTCACACATATGTGAAATGCATGTGAGTATAAATGTGAGAAAATTTGGGGGGCCATAACCGTTTTTTGTTCTATTTTTTACTATTTATTTTGTTCTCAATGTTTGTTCTTGTTTTTCTCTCCCTGGGCACTTAACTTTTAGCAATATTTTGGATTTTTAAGGTGGTCTTTTCCCCATTATTTCTTCTAAAAAGGGGGAACAGATGAAGGAAAGAGATGTGACAGAAAAATGTATAACAACTAAGTCTTCAGTGATGTAAAAAGAAACAACAAATTTTGTGAAAAGGCCTTTGCTTTTCATCACAACACCATCTCTGTTTCCTTCTCTTAGAAATGTCTTTGCTGAACTAGAGATTGATGTTTTGGTGTTTGATTTAGCAACTCTAATGTAGACCCATAAATCGAATGCTGAGGGCAGATCAGGCTGGTGCCTGTACTCTTCGCGGTCATGAGGAGTAAGGGAAGCCGATGGGAGCATTTGCTCCCGTCAGCCTGCTGTGGTGTGTGCACCGCCAAGCTCAGCTTAAGGTAAGTTGACTCCAGCTAAGTATTCTCCATAGCTGGAGTTGCGTACCTTAAGCAGACCTTCCAGATCTAGTGTAGACCTGGTCTTAGAGAGACTGTAAAATCAGGAAAGAGTATTATCCTCTAACTTTGCAGTTACTGGCGCTTTTTCGAAAGGTTTTTCAGCTACAACCGCTAAAGAAACCCGATCTTTGAAAAACAAAGTATGATTCATTTGATTATAAGTTAGATGCTGCTTCACTGAGAATGACTAATTTGGAACATAGTGTTGATTCTGTTGTTAAATCACTGAAGAGTTTTACTGATAAACATGTCAAGTCAGGAGCAAAAGTT
This sequence comes from Pelodiscus sinensis, assembly GCF_052426305.1. NCBI lineage: Eukaryota > Metazoa > Chordata > Testudines > Trionychidae > Pelodiscus > Pelodiscus sinensis. Next base: position 98,505,141 of record NC_143055.1, read on the forward strand.
GAGTGTATAATCACAAGCAGTGCTTTCCAAACCAACAGGAAAAAAGAAACACTGATTCCTCCCATGCAGTTAATTCATGTATCCAGGTATATGGTTACAGGACAAAACAGCAACGTGTTTAGGTCACGTTTAATTTTAAAGGATCCTGAGGTACTTTACAAAGTGCAGTCTATGCAGGAAGATATTTTATTTATCACTAAATCACAGTTACCTCAGGGATAGAAGATAGCGCAAGGAGATTTATAAACTGTCTAAGACAGGAAGTGAAGGTTAATATAATATGACAATAAAACATCAAGTCGTGTTAAAAAGTCTTTCTAGGCTTGGGCATGGGAATGACAATGGAGTAAGAAAGGGAGGAGTCACTGTGGTCCTCACCTTAAGTTATGTAGCTACTGTTAATGGAGCACAACATCTCATTATGAGGCTGCTTCCTAAATCCCTCTGGAAATTTAACTGTAAAAGAGGAAACTGGGAAAAAAGGGAGAGGGAATTTGAGAGGTTTGGATTTGTAGAATCTGAACTTGAATGTGAATCAACAGGGTTTAGTTCGCTGCTAACCTTGTGCAAACTGAATCTATAGGGTTTCAGTCAACTGAATCCAATAAGTTCAGTTCACATAACCCAGTGTTTCTCAACCTTTTTTTTTAATAAAGTACCCCCTTTTAAAAAAAAAAAAAGTACCCCCAGTACCTATAGTTTTCAGACACACACACATTTTTTCTACCATTGCAATTAATTTGTTTAAACAACTTAATCATAGCTGGGCAGGCAATGAAATTTTTGGGTGTAAAAAGTACAAAAATAATAAAGCGCTGTAAAACTTAAAACAAAAATTCAGTTTTCTTCAAATTTCAGTTGTGTTAACGTACTCCTCAGACTTCTCTCAAGTATCTCTAAGGGTACTCGTATCACTAGTTGAGAATACTGACATAACCCAAACAAACCATAACTCAGTAAAGTTTGCACACCATTAACAACTGCAAATCTTACATTTATGTAGGTGTGGAGCATGAACAAGTTGCTCAACCCAAGAGGTGATCACTCTCTTAGGGCAGAGTGGTTACTCTGGCTAAAGAGAGGATTCCAGCCTCACTAGCTAGCAATCTGATACCTTTCACAAGCAACATAGTAATGGGCACCCCTATGGCCCCACGATATGCCAACGTCTTTATGGCTGACCTTGAACAACGTTTCCTCAGCTCTCGCCCTCTAGCACCCTTACTCTACTTATGCTACCTTGACGACATCTTCATCATATGGACCCATGGGAAAGAGACCCTTGAAGAATTTCACAGGGATTTCCACGACTTCCTCCCCACCATCTACCTTAGCCTGGACCAGTACATGAAAGATCCATTTCCTTGACACTACAGTAGTTACATGACGGACACATTTCCACCACCTTATACTGGAAATTTACCAACCTCTACACTTACCTTTCTGCCTCTAGCTTCCATCCAAGACACATTTTTCAATCTACTGTTTACAGCCAAGCCCTACGATACAACCGGATTTACTCCAATCCCACAGACAGACAAAGACAGACACCTGCAGGATCTATATAGAGCATTCTTAAAACTGAAATACCCACCTGGAGAAGTGAAAAAACATATTGAGAGAGCCAGATGAATACCCAGATATGAACTACTTCAAAACAGACCAAGAAGAGAAAACAAGAGAATTCTGCTTGTCATCACCTATGGCCCACCATTTAAACCCCTCCAATTCATTATCAACAATCTATAACCAGTACTGGAAAATGACCCCTCATTCTCACAGGCCTTGGGGGAAAGGCCAGTCCTCTCCTACAGACAATCCTCTAACCTCAGACAATTTCTTTCCAGTAACCATGCAGCATGCCTCAATCATAATCATTCAGGAACCCACCCCTGCAATCAACTCCGGTGTCAACTCTATCCACATATATACACAGGCGATTTCATCACTGGACCCAACCACATCAACCACTATATCAGGGACTCATTTAGCTCCACATCCACTAACGTGATCTATGCCATCAAATGCCAGCAATGCCCTCTGCCATGTATATTGGCCAAATTGGACAGTCTCTATGGGAAAGAATTAAAGGACACAAATCAGATATCCAAAAAGGCAACACATAAAAATGTGTTGCTGAACACTTTAAGATACCTAGGTCCTCATTAATGAATCTCAAACCACCATGTTGTTTCAGCCAATTCCACAAGCCAAATACACAGGGAAGCATTGGAACTTAACTTCATTTACAAGTTTGGGACCCATCACAAAGATATGAATAAAGACATTACCTGGCTAGCACACTACCTTCCATTTCCTAATTACTTAGCCAATCAAACAATGGGTACTTAAGAACAATTTGCACCTTATCTATCAGCTTCATGTAACCTCTGATTCACTATTTTTCCCCTCCCCCCCATTTATTTTAGAACTGGACTTTTAATACTCCATTCATTTGAAGTGTTAGAACTGAATATGTTGTATACACGAAAGCTCATGATACCATCTATATGTTTTGTTAGTCTTTAAGGTGCTGCTCATTGTTTTTTAATTTTTTCCCATTACAGACTAACTTAACTCTCCCTCTAAAGCTTTGAGTATGTCTATACGGCAAGGCTATTTTGGGATAGCCTGTGTCTTTTGAACATGTTCACTGTTGCAAAATATAGCCACCCGCTATTTCAGCATCCCTGAAAACCTCATTCCACAAGGGATGTCTCAAAATTGCCTATTTCGAAATAGAATCAAAATAAGATATGCAATTTGCGTAGCACAAAGTGCATCTTATTTCGTGTTTAGAGTGCAGTGTAGACGTACCCTTTCACAAGTACTAAATTACAAAACAAAAAACAAACAAAACCCCCCAGAAATTGTGCTATAGTGTAAAAGAAAATCTCAAGAGTTTTTCCCTGGACAAAAACATACATAGCGGCACCTAGTGTTTTCCAAAATTAAACTCCATAAATCCAGTCATCTGCAGGCACTACTACACACCTCATGGGCTACTTTATGACCATGCAGTCAGGTGAAAAAGGCTCTTCGGTGCCTTAAATAAATAGAGCTGACTAAAGAGAATTACTGACACTTCTGCATGTGAATGGAGACCTCCAGAGCGTGGGCTTCCTTCCAGGTCAGACAGCCTGCCGCCACAAATACTGACAGGGAAAGTGAGCAACATGATGCTCTACGTATGACAAGTGAGACACACAATGAAAGAGAAAGAAGGAAAATAATATTCCTAAAACCACAGACTTCTGTTAGAGGGTTTTTCATTGTTATTTTGTTTAAAGGATTAAGATTCTTAATAAATAAGCTATTTTCTTAAACTTAGAGCTTAACATTCATTTTGTAGTCTAATTAACATTTTTATAAAATTATAGTAAAAAACAGGTACTTGCGAAAATCTAATCAGATGCAGATTACTTGCCAAATAAAGAAGCTACACGGACCAGGTTATTTATACTGCGGGGAAGCAGGAGATCAGCCATTTTCACAAGTTCCACAGTCAGTTTCCAGGGGTTTTTTTAATACACAAAGCCAATCACTCCCCCCCACCCTTTATGTTTAGCATTGCAATTTAACTTCAAGTCAATCTTCACTTCAGATTTCTTAAAAAGAAACAACATTTCCTCTAATTTTTTCCATCCATACATGGAATGAATTTGGGTCAGTCCTTGGCATCCTCCTCCTCGGTGCAAGTGAATATTGCACAGACCACACCTCCATACTGTCTCTGATGCCTTTCCAGATTCTTTATGTCTGTTCCTCTCTTTGCATCACAGAATGGATCAAACAGAGGGAAATCAGGGCAGTGCTGTTTGAAGTGATGATGAGAATGAATGTGTCCAACTTCACGTAGAAAGATTTTTAAGTACCATTTTCTTCACCTAAAACAGGTTTTGTCATAGCCAGTGTTCCTGGTAAAGTTGAATGCTTGGGCAGCCACCCAGGATAGATTAAAATGCCACCCGCCGATTAACAGAGCGCACACAGCACCCACAGCTGGCAACACCTGTTTCTACTGGTGTTGCCCATCAGCGTGTGTCCTGCCTACATCTACCTTCCCCCCCATAGTTCTGTGCCTCCACTCCCATTTAGCCCCTCCCCCAGACTGTCCTCCTCCACTAGCCGCTATGAGCCCCCCTCTGTCTGTATCTCCATAGCCTCCATCTCCCGACCTGAACCAACGGGTGCTGCTGCTCAGGTCCATCATCAGAGTAACCTCTGGTGGGTAAAAAGCAGAATTTCTGCAACATTTTCTTAAATCAGCCCATGAGCTGAGATTTATCTTGTACATAGAAGATATCTGAAATTCAGATCGTTTTCATTTTGTACGATTTTTTTCACCAAATACGGCTATATTTAAGGAATATAAAGTTTATAATTGAAAACAAGACAACTCAGGAGTAAGACCACAATTAATCAAGGTACATTGAAGCTACCAGTCTTGATGCAACTACTAATATGCAGTAAAATTAGGAACATGCTTGAGTAATTTGTTTAACTAGGGCCATAAGCATTTATTTGCCCATGATTCAGAATCAGTTTAAATTACCTTATCAAAATAAAAGTGATGACCATAATTGAGCCTCCATGGGACAGCTCTCAATATGACCTCGTACAAGTTAATATTGGCAATTGGCTAATAATAGCCTGAGGATGCAACAACTAAGGAGAATGAATTACCATCTCACACCAGGAAACCCAAGAAGTAAACTAAGACACTAATGGAGCAATCTTACCCAGTTGCACTGTACTTTTCCTTTCAAAACACTAGGGACATCAAGCTTCCGACACCATTAAGATTTCTTTTTAACTGTAAAGTTTCTCAGTGTGTGTGTGGTCTGCTTTAAACAACAGCTAAGGGTAAGCATTCTATGTATTTTCTTTTATCAGCATGTGATGACATTTCTATTTAAAAAATGTTTTAGTCATTTAAAAGATGTGAAACTGTATTTCTACAGTTTTCATAGTTTCTTGACTACATTGCTTTTGCAACTGAAAGCTCAATCTCCAATACTATTTCTCTGACCCAATGAACCTTTCCTGTAACATTACACCAGAGAACAGCCCTGCTCTGTGTTTCAATCTTATTAAATACTTGAAAAATTTTAATCATCCAGTCACTGGCTGCTAAGTAAATATTATATCCCTTTTCTGTAGACACCAGATACCATAGTGGTTTAATTTTAAAACTTGTTACTGCTGCACAAAAAAAGGATAATAAATAGTTTCTTATGTAGCACTGGAATGGTACCCAACTGGATACATATATCCTTGAGGCTCATGTACTAAGACAATTCATCTGACTACATTTGAAACAATAGCACAGTGGGATATTTATAACAAGAACAGAAATAGCAGTGATGATCATTTGAAACCAAGAACTACCAGTCATGACAAAAGATTCTATAGCTGCCTGCTAAAAACTACTGTAAGCATAGCTACATGATTTATGTATATGTATGCCTAAGTATAACTTTAAATAGCCACAGTGAAAATATGGGCCAGCAACATTGGTTACTTGAGGTTCCATATGAAGATATATGATTTTTTTTACACAGTTGTAGCTTTACCTGGATACACAAAGTTAAACTATTACAGGTGATATGTATAATACATATAGGCTAGTGTTCTTTTATCATTTAATTTCTATTTCATGTAGTAATTTGAGCTTGCAATTAAAAAAATAAAGTTAGTGGGTTCATGGAACTGTTTCATATTTTAAATGTATGTTTATTGTTTGAAATAGCTATTTGTTTTTAAATAATTACATGTCACTAATGTGGGCATATTTTAATATTCATTTGCATAAGCCTGGCGCCGCCATTTTTAAATCCCGGCTGGTTCGAACCCCGTGCCGCGCGACTACACACGGCACGAACTAGGTAGTTCGAACTAGGCTTCCTAGTTCGAACTACCGTTACTCCTCGTGGAATGGTAGACGTTAGAGGTGGGTAATATAGGTTTAAAAAAATTAAACAGAGTAAGAAAGTAACTGTGAACTAATGACAGAGAAAGTATGGGAGATATAGTGCAATGGAATAAGCAATATAAAATTAAGTGCACATTGTAATAACTGTAGTGAAACAGTAAATGAAAGCACAGCACAAACCTAGCTTCTCTCTTTTGTTGTCACTTATTTCTTTGAATGACTAGATTTGCTGCTTCTCTTTTTCTAAAGAGCACATATTACAAGAGAGACATGGATGTCTCTGTTCAAGTCTCTCCCCTCAACTCCAAGTCAGCTTCCATGCTTCTCCACTGCCCTCTCTTTTCTTTCCCCAAAAGCAGTGCCTTAGCCACAGAAATGCTGAATCCTCTGTTCAGGTAGCTCACCACATCTCCTTTTACATGCCAGGATGTACCATTCAAATCAGCTTTGTGGGTACAATTTTTTTTTTCAGAATCTGTACCATGAGTCCACACAAATGAACTAAAGGAAATGAAGACATTCTCTTAACCAAGGCTAGAAGCTCCTCAAAGATCATTTTGCTGAGTGTATATGGAGATGTTTTAAGACATACATACATACACATACACACACACACATACACACACACACCTTAGAATATACATGTAGTGTACTAAGGGTATTTTAAATGGAAGAGTTTATGTCATACAACATACTGCCCATATGAATTACTTAAGCTTTAAGTCAATAAAAGCTTCCATGTATATGTTAGGGGAAAAGGAGTACAGCCAGCCCAGCATGCATGCTCCACAAGTATTCTGCATTGATAGGAAGAACTGATCATCTTTCGGGAAAGATTTTATAACAATGTAGATTTTATACCAATGTGGATTCCTCAGCAAATAACAGGGCCAGGAAAAAAATCTTGGTTGTCTCTTTTGCTGTGTAGGTATAGGCAAATCACTTAAACCTCTCTCTCTGCTTTGGTTTCCTTATGTGTAGAACGGGAACAATACAATTTACCCTATTTTTTCAAGTGTAGGAAAATGCCAGGTAAGTAGCTATTCTAGAGTACAATAAAAAAAGTGTCATGGAAGGATAAACTCCACATTGATTTCCATATTCTTAGGATACTAAACAATAAAACTTTTAGTTGAAAGCACTTTAGATTAGTTTAAACACCAAATTATTTCATTTAAGCTTTTGGTTGTTAAAAGTAAATATCCAGTTAAATTAATGGGATTAAGAGATTAAATCTTGGGGCTATCCAATTCTGCCCTTGAAGAATGCATAGCTCCAGATGAAATCAATAGGAGCCACACGTGTGCACCCAAGGGTAGCATTTAGGCCTTAAAATTGGGGGAAATATAAAAAGAATCAAATTCTTGAAACACACATTGAATGAAAAATAGATTTTGAAGAATTCACAGGAGTAGTAAAGTGCTGTCATTTTCCTTCATGGTTCAAGAATGTCAAGAATAAAAATCATACTGGAAAGAGAATATAAAATTAGCTATGATGTTCTGATGTAGCTGACAGTCTATTAGATAGAATTCAGAAATGGGGGAGATGGCCCAGTGACTAGGATGACTGGTAATTAGGAGAACCTACTCAGACAAAACATTCCTGTATTATGTTGGATAATCACTTAGTCTCTTGGTACCTCAGTTCTCTATCTATGAAATGGGAAAAACAAGTTATCAGCCTGGCCAAAAAGGATGCCACCAATGCTCTCTGGACTATTACAACATCATTCAGACAGAAAGGTCAGCTTTCCTTATATGCTGGGAAAGACTCTGAAAGAATGAAATAGGGCCAATATTTACAAGTAACTTGATCAGATATCAACAAATATAGCCAATATCGGTTACAATTTTGATTGTTTGAGGTGCATGAGGCAATCCTAGGGGACAATAAAATGTAAAGATGCTAATGTTCTTTTCCACATCAACAAAGGGAGAGCTAAAAATGTGACCCTCACAAACTGCTGTCTTCTAAAATTCTAGAATGCTGGTGTAAACAAAGTATAATCTGTAGATCTCTGGTGTGGAAGGCCTTTGCAGTGGCTTGAGAGAGAGAGAGGGTATGTCTACACTACCCTGCTAGTTCTAACTAGCGGGGGTAATGTAGTCATCCGCAGTTGCAAATGAAGCCTGGGATTTGAATTTCCCAGACTTCATTTGCATGAAGCCGGCCGGTGCCATTTTTAAAAGCCGGCTAGTTCGGACCCCGTGCCACGCGGCTACACGCGGCACGGACTAGCTTGTTCGGATTAGGCTTCTAATCCGAACTAGCTGTACGCCTCGTTCCACGTGTAGCCGCGCGGCACGGGGTCCGAACTAGCCGGCATTTAAAAATGGCACCGGCCGGCTTCATGCAAATGAAGTCCGGGAAATTCAAATCCCGGGCTTCATTTGCAACTGCGGATGACTACATTACCCCCGCTAGTTCGAACTAGCGGGGTAGTGTAGACATACCCAGAGAGAGAGAGAGAGAGAGAGAGAGAGAGAGAGAGAGAGAGAGAGAGAGCTGCCTGTCTGCCTGCAATTAGCCCAGCATTTTTCACGTGGGAGTTTTTGACAAACTAGACTCCTTGCCCATTATCATGACAAAATGAGCTATATAAGTAAAGATGAAATGACTCCCTAGTTATTGCTGTTTTCCAAAAATCATATCCATTAAATCTGACAGTCATTTGGACTACCATACCTAGCTTCCAAAACCCAGGACAGATGGAAATATGCCTATTGTTCTTTATGTAAAAATAGGAAAAAAAAATCAGACAAGAGGTCAGAGAAAGTACTAGTACTGAAATGAGATTCTTTTAAAACTAATTATGCAACATAAACTACCAGGTGCACATATGCACAAATATAATATTTATACACACAGACACAAAGGAAGTATTTTAAAGTCTACCACTTTTAAAGTCTATCACATCAGCATTACAAGAGAATTTAGAAACAGTTTAGTTGTAACAGGTATGTGTTTAAAAGAGGAAAACAACTGTACGACTTCTTAACACATCTTGAAGTGGTAATTTTTTGGAGAAATTTAAGAAGTAGAACCAAGCATTAAAACCAGGATTTTTTTATAATGCTTGTTATTGTATTACACAGAATTGTCAGAATTAAATTACTGCTGTTCAGTGGCAATCGATACGCCATAGTGAAAAATACAGAACCATCTTTTCCTCTAATACAAGAGAGAAGGCTGTTCTGTTGATAAATCTGACCAAGATATGAGACGCCCTGGCCCCAACATCCAAACTATCAACACTATTACCTTGTTGAATAAACAGCTTTTGAAAAGACTAAACCTGTGAGGTCCTTGCTGGAAAGTCCCTGAGTAAATTATAACATTTGATGATGACATTCCTGTGTCTCTTGGAACCAATGAGAGGAAATGAGGGCAGGTCATTATGAGCCACTTGCCTTTACAACCAGCTGTAAAAGACAATGCAGACAGGAAGCTTCCCACCGAGATCAAGGTGCACAATCCCCTGCTAAAAATAAACAAGCAGTGATAGTCACATCTGCTGGAAAATGTCATTGAGACTGAACTCCCAGGTGCTAAAGCAACAGGAAGAAAATGATGCAACTCTTAGGACTGCAAAAAGACTACAAAATAATAATTGCAGATTGGCAATGTATCACCTTTGGTGTTAAGATCCAGATAAATACCATGGGATAATAAATTTACTTTAAAAAAAATCAGACTGAAAGAACTTACATTTCTTGTATTTTCTATCTTTTTTTTTTTTTAGCTCCAAGCTGCAAATTGCATATGCTTTCTATAGAACACATTTTAATCACCATCTCCTTTCAAACATTTTAGCTCTCTCCTACAACAAGTCTCTCCTGCTAGAATTAGGCACTGGCACTGGAGCCTCACTTGACGTGTTTCTGCTACTTGTGATCAAGCACCACCACTTCTAATAAGTTTAGGATTAAGAACAACATACAGAATGACACTGTGGCTAGGGACATGGGTAACAGGTCAATACTTCCCTTCCTTACTAGACTGATAGCCCTTAACTCCCCTGTTGAATTAAGTGTAAGTTTAAAGTGAAGTGGCAGAATCAATATCTGTACATTCTGGCCATGAATTTGACTATTTCTTTGGGAAATCTGGTTCACCCAAGGAGGCCTGAGAGAATTCTTGACATTTTGATTAGTCATGGTAACAATTTTGGTTCAGCAATCTCCCTGCATTGAAGCGTAGAATAGAGCTGTAATAATATGAATGAGAGAGAGAGAGAGAGAGAGAGAGAGAGCAAGCACAAGTGCAAAACTTCAGTTACCTTTCTGTTTGGTGAAGCATGGTGCAGTAATACGCAGGAAGGGAGAATATTTATGCTAAGTTATGCTTCATGAATGCTTGAATATTTGATAGCAACAGAATGATACCATCAGGGATGTTTCAATATGTATTCTGAAATTTAATTCACAAATATGGGTTCTTGTCCTGAGCTTCTTTTCTCTTCTATTTATAATCTGATACTTTCACACAAAAGACCATAAACCTACAAAGTTAAAATGACAATGTAAGTGTCATGGAGATTTGCTAAAGCAGTTGTGCCCAGGAATGGGACACCACATAAAATATAGCACCATGATTACCATCACACATCAAATTACTTCATCTCTCACCGAATATAATTTTTTGCAGTAAATGGTACAATTTTTTTATACTTTTCACATTCTTCAAGACTATCAGAATTACCAAATACCCAAGATTTTAATAATACACACATTTGCAAACATACTTTGAATTCTTCACATTTTCCTTGCCTATATATATTTATCTTACATTCCATCATCAACAATTTAGAGTACTGCTGGCCAATGGGAGCTACAGGAAGCAACGCAGAGTGGGGCACCGCTTCCCGCAGTTCCCATTGGCTGGGAACTGTGGCGAATGGGAACTGCAATCGCTTGCATCTGCAAAGGCGCAAGTAAATATAGTGGTGGCTGCCCACCAGAGGCTTACCCTGGGAAACCAAACCAGCCTGCAGGCTGATATTTGCCTATCCTTGATCTACAAAAATGCTAATAAAATCTTCCAATTACATTTGCAATGGCAAGCTGCAGTAATTCCTTCTGTGCCGGAAGGAGGAACCATACCAGCCCACAATGAATATACCAATATCAAAGATACTAATGCGAGAGGGCTTGATTTACTCAAGGCATTTACTGAGACAGGACATCTTATATCCCATCCTTAGAGCTCTATGAAAATTTTTCAGAAGAATCAATAAGAACCTAAGTTTCCTGCTCTGGGCACTGAAAAAGATCCTCTCCTGTCATCATATCAAGGTAGTAGGACTTTGATAAACCTAAGGGGAAGAAAACATATGGAAACAACATCATCATCGTACAGAGCTAAATTAAAATTAGATTTGGGGCAGGTAGTAGTTTGTTTCAATTGTAGCAGTTCTAACACTGCTAATTGTGTACATTTTATCATGAACATTTACAGTCATGCTTTAAAAAGGAGCAGATCCACTTTATATCTACAAATTACCTTCCCGACTCTCTGCCTGAATTAGTTAATTAGCTGCTTTTTCTGGGTCAAGTTGGCTTTTATATAAACAAAGGCTTTGTTCCTTAGCATCACTCCAGGAAACATATCATGCCTAAGGAAGAAACAATCTTAGCGACCACTGGTAGGAAATGCACACACATATAAACAGTATGACAATAATAGATTTGCATTTATATATACACACATGCACATACTTTTAAAAACAGAAAGTATAGGTTGATGGTGGGGAAGAGCAGGGGGGAGAATTGGGAAGCTGCCCCCAGAGAGAAATAGAAGTAATAAAAAGGTTTTTCTTATTCATAATGTTAGCTACAAATTACTCCCTTACGTCACTCATTTAGTCCCATTTGACTACACAACCTCAAGGCTGGCAAGTACTCATTCCAATGGAAACATTATTCACATATTTTGAGTGTATTGAATCCTTTGAGTATACTGGCATCAATCAAGGAAGTTGTGGCTAAGGTGGTTCTATAAAGTGGAGCTGGTAAAATAAAAGACTGAAATTGAGAAAGGAAACCAGTGTTGGCTGAACAACCAACCAACACCCATGAAAACAAGGGGGCTTTTAACATCCTGATTGACTGAACAAAGTAGACTGGTAGTACAAAAAGTATGGTTCCAGAGCACATAAATGCATAACACACTGCAATATAACTACCTTCAAAAGGGAACGATATCCCAAATTAAGGCAACGTTTAATATTGTAGGAGTTCTACGTCTAAATTCAGCCGTAGGGCACATTGTATTTTGGCCTCACAATTGATAAAAACATCAGCTATGTCAACAGCATCCCTCCGCCGCCCCCCCCCCCCCCCCCCCGACATCAAGATAAGCTCTGCCTATCTCCAAGACATACAGGCAGTCCCCGGGTTACCTACAAGATAGGGACTGGAGGTTTGTTCTTAAGTTGAATTTGTATGTAAGTCGGAACTGGTACATATTGTAGGGGAAACACTAGCCAAACATTTCTCCAGAGCTCAGTTTTATTCTCCCACACCTCACTTCCCTCAGTCCTTTATTCTCAAGCTGAGGTGTCTGCTGAGAAAAGCCGCTCCGCGTCTCCCTGGTCTGCTGGGGCGGGCGCTAGCTTCACGTCTCCCTGGTCTGCTGGGGGGAAGCAGCTAGTGCGGGGTTGCCTCACCCCGTTTGTAAGTAGGGATCCGATGTAAGTCGGATCCATGTAACCCGGGGACTTCCTGTATATACATTTGCCCTCGACTGTTTAAAGAAGATCATATTTTTAGAATAAAATAATAATGAACTATAATAAACTATTCAAAACATCCAAACTTACCCAGTTGGAAATACAAGTATCAACTTAAATTGCCAAAATACAACAGCGAAATTAATTATTACCTTTGGCTACATCTTTCTTTGCCTTTGTTGTTCAATAACTTCCCACAGTTAGGGTTCAGTTCTACAAAGTGCTGGGGGCATTTATTCATAGTGAGTAACACTTTACTCCCTAAAAAATCCCATTACTTTCTATGGAGTAAGATACTTTTTAACATGACTAACTGTATCTGAATCTAGCCAAAACTGAAGTAAAGGAGCACCTCCAGGGACTTGGCAGAATCAGGAAAACAAACTTCAAGGAAACAATAACACTAGCACAGAACAGGATATGAAAAAAATTCTGACACTTAGTGACCCGTTGTATTTCATATTCTAGCAGATGTACTTTAACCATTACACAGAAAATAGCTGACTGATACTTCTAACATCTCTATAGCAGAAATCTCAGTAAAGTAGAGGTGAGTGTGAAAAATCCCACTACAGGTTGGATTTGCAGATACACAGGACAAATTGTGCTAAGAGGTCAATTCATTTCAGTATTTTTAGACAAACCATTTTGGTTTTCTTTTCTAGCCTCTCTTCTTTCATAAATTAGCATTACAAAGCCCATAAAGGATAAATTGGGAGATTTTCTTGAGCCAGAATAACTGGAACGAAAACTTTCTAGTACAACTGCTGAGATGGTGGAACAAAACACATGGCTTTTGGGGAACAATTCAGTTCAGGTTTTAACCACCTTATATGAAGTACTCTGATCAGAATCTTTCAGGGGCTGGGATTTATGGCTGGGACTGTTAGGAGCATAAGAAACAGAATACAATATTTCCACCTCTCTTGCCAAAAGTATATATAGTTCATTCAGTTCATTTTACCCAGATTAAAAAAAATTGTACTTTGGCCTCACAATTGATAAAAACATCAGACACGTCAATAGCAAACACCTCCATACTTCCTGACATCAAGACAAGTCCTGCCTATTTCCAAGAAATATATATGTTCTGCCTACCCTAAACAGGGAAGAAAACATGTCAGTTCTTACCAAAATGGTAAAAAAGGGCATTTTAAAAATTCCAGTTAATTCCATAATTTACCTCTAAAATCACTGAGGGTGTGTCTACACAACAAAGTTATTTCAGAACAACAGCTGTTATTCCTAATAACTATGTGAGCGTCTACACAGCAATTCCGTTATTTTGAAATAATTTTGAAATAATGGACGGCTTATTCTGACTTCTATAAATCTCATTCTATGAAGAATAATGCCTATTCTGAAATAGCTATTTTGAAATAAGGCGTGAGTAGATGCTCCACTTCTGCTATTTCAAAATAGCCCCTCACTAGGGCCATTCTAAGTTATTCCTTCTGGGGCTCTAAATCAAGATAGCACATTTACATTAGGGAAGTCTGCTTTGAGTTAATTTTGAGGCTTCCCTGAAGTGTAGATGTGCTATTTTGAAATAAGCTATTTTGGAATAACTACTCCAGAATAGCTTATTCTGAAATAACTGTCCCGTGCAGACATAGCTTGAAAGAGCAGGTACAGCAACTCCCCAAATTATGACCACCTCCACTTATGACCATCCGCACTTATGACCAAAGCTGTAGTAAATGCGGATCCGAGTTACGAACAGCGCAGTCGCCATGTAACTCTAAGGGATCCGAGTTACGAACACTTCGAGTTACAGACCAAGTGTTGGTCCGTAACTTGTTCATAACTCGGGGAGCGGCTGTATTACAAATGACTCTGCTATTTCATATACAGTTCCTCAAGGACTTTCATGACCAAGACACTTTTCATCAGCTATGATAATATTGCACTGGCAAGAATATTTATTCTAACTTGCATTTTATATAATGTCCAATCTCACTCATGTTCGGAGAATAAACCAGACTGACATTTACTACGTGTGTATGTATAGAACATGCTCTGTCTTGCTTCCTCTCTGTAAAGAAATCAGGAGTTCCAGTGACACAAATGCAACCTCAAGAATATGTCTTTATCAGTGTATGGCATCATCAGCCCTTTAAGATGTCTAGAAAGACTTACACAGAATAGGAAAACTGATTTGTATCCAACAGATAAGTCATGTTTTTGTAAACTACAGTAAGTCCTATATGTTAGCATGGAGATACTTTATCAACTTGTATAAATATTTATTTTATGCAAGATTTCTAATTTACTGGAATAGAACTTTTGCAGCTAAAACATTTTGAAGCTTCAAAAGGGAAATTAACTTGGTTGTTCTACTTAGAATTTCCTTCGGACATTTCTGAAGATTTAAAAGCCACATTTATATTGGCAAAAATAACACTCACTTATTTATGTTCAATTATTCCTTTCTGAGTTTATAAAAGCTTTTAAAACTTCAGAAACAGAGGAGGTGCTGGAACTATTTTTATAGTGGCAGTGTTGAGATTCTTTGAATCAAAATGTGTGCCCTGTATTAGGGATGTAAGCAACTAGTCGACTCTACTAGAGAGAGGCAGCAAAGCGGGGGAGGAGAAGGGGGGAAGGGACAGGAGCTGGTGCTGGGGGGAGCTGGCTTAAAAGCAGCAGAGGGGCGATAGAGAATGCTGCTGCAAAGCAGCCCTTGTCCGCAGGAGTCCCAGCAGGGAGCTCGGCCCCCCTACAGACAGGGACTGCTGCCACCAAGCAACACTGGCGGCCAGAGCTGGCTGCAGGCATGGGCTGTTCTGGCACCAGCCCTGATCAGGGCAACCAGGGCTGGCCTCGAACAGGGGCTGCTGGACTCAGGGTAAGGATGTTAAAATGCGATTATCTGGTTAATCGTAGAGTCGATGCAATTTGTATTGATTATATAATTAGCCAGTAAGCGCCTCTGCAGAGCCACAGTGCGGGTGGTTCCAGAGCCAGCACAAGCCACGACTGCTCAGTCCCATCTTGAGTCGGCTCTTGGAGCTACCCCCACTACGGCTCTACAGAGGTGCTTACTGGCTAATTATATAATCAGTACAAATTGTATCGACTCTACGAGTAACCAGATAATCGCATTTTAACATCCTTACCCTGAATTAATGAAAATCATTTTAAGCCACGGGGCCTTGCCGCACTCCAACTTCCAGAAACTATAGAAACAAACATTGGGTTTTCTCCTTTTAAAAATATCCTAGCTGGATACTATAAGTGATACAGGAAGATTTTAGAACCTGCCACATATACAAAGTGAAAACACTGTTTTTGTGACAGTAATTATTCATTCATTCATTTTATTTTATATATGAATATAAATATATATTTGTTTGTTTGTTTGTTTTCCCCCAGTGCATTTTACACTGTTCAAAAAAATGTCACAGCTACACTTTCAGATGACTATATATTTGCAAATATGAAATATATTTTTGATGACCCAAGTATAAAATACTGACTTTTTTGGAAGCTGGTTAAATTTTTGCCCATATCAATTTTAATTTTACAAAAGTACATTACATTGTACTTTAAAATGTCAAGAAATACCATAAAAACATACACTCATGTAAGGCCATAACATAAAACTGTGAACCCAGAGTTTCACAGGGTGTAAGTAAGCATAGCTACATTTCATTAATTTGAATTACGCCATTTACACAATCTAAGGATCTTGACCAATAATTCTTAGCATGTAAACAGTAGCTTATCTGTGCAAAAGACTGTATACACATTGACTAATTAATCCTTATCCCATCTACATGAGGTAGCAGTGCAAATCACCATCTACATTTCATAGTCAATGAAACAGAAAAAAAAAAGATGAAGTGACTTGCTAAAGGCTGCAAAACATGTCTATGGCAGAATCTTAATAGTATTAAGACCTCCTGACTCCTACGACTCTTTACCTTCCACAACACTGCAGTCAAAGAAAACTGAGTAATGTGAATATTCAGAACACTACTACGTACCCGTGAATTCGGGGTGGAGGTAAAATTTCTGCAGGAGTGAAGGTGCTGCAACATAGGCATTGACAGGGAACAGGAAGAGGAAAAAAGAAGAGGAGAGAAAGAACCAAGAAGAAAGGAGGACACCTTTTTTAAATAAATTGGCCATCTGTTTCAACTCTCTGAAAAGTAAACTTCCCTTAGAATAAGTGAAAGAGAGATCTGAATCACAGATAAAAGGAATAAAAAGTTGGGGCAAAATATCTATTAAATATAAAGATACATGAGTGTCAATTTGTTTCAAATTGGATAAATCTGTGATGAAGAAAAGAACCTAATGCTACTGGGAATGGCAAATTAAGATTTTTTTTTCTGGCACAAGATAATTAGCTTTAATGTTCAGATATATCAGCCAAATAGTAAGTGGCTGCAAGGAACTTCAAATTTTTAAAAGATGCTCTCAATGAATAATATTTTTTATGTAAATTACTTAAAAAATAGCATTTTGTGGGGCTACTTGTAGTTTTAAGTTGTTTTTAACTAGCAAAGGTCTTTTGTCAGTTTGAAGCAAAAGTCATGTTCCCACATGTAATATAAATGCTCTCATTTTACACTGGTGGGCATGTTTTATTTCAACAAGCTGCAACATGCTATAATCACAGTAGCTTGTTCTCCTGAGGAAAATGCTACATTTTTAGGCCAAGATTTCAAAGAAAAAGCAGCCTTAATAAAATTATGTATTTAAGGTTAGCCTACAAACATTACTCTTTCTTCCATCTCATTCTATTTCTTAAATTATATTAGAACATAAGAACGGCCATATTGGGTCAGACCAGAGGTCCATCTAGCTCAGTATCCTGTCTTGCGATAGTGGCCAATGACAGATGCCCCAGAGGGAGGGAACACAACAGGGAATCCTCTCCTATCACACTTTCCCAGCCTCTGACAGAGGATACGAACACCATTCCTACCCATTCTGGCTAACAGTCATTGATGGACCTAACCTCCACGAATTTATCTACTTCTTTCTTGAACCCTGTTAAACTCCTGGTCTTCACTACCTCCTCTGGCAAGGAGTTCCATAGGCCGACCATGCGCTGTCTGAAGAAAACCTCTCTTTTGTTTGTTTTGTTATAAAGTAATTATGTGTAATCTGAACTTTTGAACTATTAAAAGATATTTAGAGGTGTAGTTTTGGAACTAAGATAATCGTCAGCTATACAGTGAAAAAGGTCTTAGTCCACGAAAGAGTGAAGGGGGATATGACAGAATAAAAAGCAGTGGTCTCAAATTGAAAGTCTAGGTTGGATACTATGAAAAACTATTTCACTTAGGAGGGTAGTGAAGCACTGGAATGGGTTATCTAGGGAGGTGCTGGAATCTCTATGCTTAGAGATTTTTAAGGCCCATCTTGACAAAGCCCTGGTTGGAATAATTTAATTGAGGGTGGTTTGATTGGAGCAGGGCTTGCCCAAGATGACCTCTTCAGATCTTTTCTAAACACAAAGCTTATATGATTCTAAAGTGACAGCTGACTGCTTTATCCCATCCCTAAACTAGGCCACAGAGCTGGACGGGAACTGGAATTTCCATCCTTTCAGCCAAACACGAAGCAAGGAAACGTGGAAGGTGCGCCTCTGGAGAGCCTGGTCAAGTGGGCTGCCTGGGAGCTGGTAGCTTGGGAACTCCTGCTCCATCACAGCCCACTCAGTAGGCTGCAGAGGAACTTGGGAACCAACCAGGCAGGTGTCAGCAGAACTGTCATCTAAAAAGAATAGATGAATTCCCAAGGAAAAGTTCAGTTTCTACAAATCAGATGGAAAAACCACCATCAGAAAATGTCCAGCCAACTCTGTTACTCAGGAAGAAATACAAAGCAAAGCAATTATGCCATTAATTTTAGTTGCCTTAGTGTTAAGAATTCTGCAAATCAAATGGAGTAATTTCAGAATCTGTAAACTGACTCTTTAGATTTGTTCTTTCACAGTGTGTACCCATACTGTTTTTTTCCAAACAGGCACATCTAAAATACTTACTGACAAGTAAGAGCCCAATCCATTCTCCCAAACTACAGGGCTGTGTCTAGACTGGCAAGTTTTTCCGCAAAAGCACTTGCTTTTGCGGAAAAACTTGCCAGCTGTCTACACTGGCCACTTGAATTTCCGCAAGAACACTGACGATCTCATGTAAGATTGTCAGTGTTCTTGCGGAAATGCTATGCTGCTCCCGTTCGGGCAAAAACCCTCTTGCGCAAATGCTTTTGCGCAAGAGGGCCAGTGTAGACAACGTGGTATTGTTTTGCGCAAAAAAGCCCCGATCGCGAAAATGGCGATTGGGGCTTTCTTGCACAAAACCGTGTCTAGATTGGCACGGAAAAGCGGAAAAGCGTCCGTGCCAATCTAGACGCTCTTTTCCGCAAATGCTTTTAACGGAAAAATTTTTCCATTAAAAGCATTTGCAGAAAATCATGCCAGTCTAGACATAGCCCAGAGGTATGGTATAACAACTTTACACTTCCATGTTACCATCCTAGAACTGACTACCTGGCTCCTGGAGCAGCAGTCTAGTAAAGGAGGATGTTCCGGTGGCCTGGAGCCTGTAATATGGTATTTATGTCACTCATCACCCTAAATTTGTTCATGGGAGAAAGTACTATGGCAGGGCTTCTCCATTCATCTGTCAAACTACTTTGTTTCATATTACTGGCCTATATCTTTATACCAAAGTAAATCTGGGTTATGTATATGTATGAGCTGGATACAAAGCGTGTAACCATAACATAACCCACTGACGCTTATCTAGTTAGGGACCTATTTAATCCTCATTATCCCTAGCATTTGAAGGCCTCACAGTGATTAATGACTTTATCCTCTTAACACTCCAGTGAAGAAGCAAAGTTTTAATAGGAAACTGAGGCACGGGATAGATTAAATGACATGTCCAAAGTCATACAGGAAGCAAGTGATTGATTCAGAAATTGAACCCAGTTCTTTATCTAAATCTAATGCCCCATCTGGCAGATTATCCTTCTTCACTTCTTTCCATTGACTTTTCAGTGGACTTTCAAACAGATCCGTAAGGAAGAGAATGGTCAGGAAGTACACAGAGTGGTTAATGATGTGCCAACAGGGTGTGCTTTGTGCTTCACTATTTCCAGTTCAACTGTGTGAAAGTTCTATTGAGAGCAGTCTTTAGATTGCTCTAAGGTGTCCAGCAGGACCACAGATGTTCCAGGACCAGAAAGTCCCCGTAGAGAGCTAGCGCCTAGGAGCCAGTCTGGCCAGTGGGAGCCCAATGCATGGTAATGGGGCTATTCAGTAGGGCAGCTGGAGCCCAGCACGTGTGGAGGCGGCGGGGCTGCTGGGCACTGCAGCTGGAGCCCAGCACATGTGGAGGCAGTGGGGCTGCCCAAGAGGCCAGTGGGGGCCAGCAAGAGGGAGGAGTCAGGTGGGGGGGGGGAACTAAGGCTGGAGGGGGCTTATTGAAGGAGGGCCAGAAATGACCTCTCCTGGTCTGGCAAAATCCCTCGTCCGGGACTGGTCAGGTCCCAAAGGTGCTGGACCACAGAAGTCCAACCTATAACAGGCTTTCCTCTGAGACAAGCATTTCTTTAAGCATCCCCTCCACAGGCAGTATTAAGGGTATTCAGATTCCTTTAGGCATCTGTGTAATTGCCTTTTGAAGTAGGAATAAGAGATCCTCCAGAAAAGGGCTTTATTCCGGAGGATCGTGCCAGTCTAGACGCTTTTTTTCCGGCTTTTCCCCAAGCCGGAAAAAAAGCGGCGGACATATTTATTTAAATCCCCCGCGGATTTCCCTATCCTGACTTACCTGCTTTGCATCCCTTTTCCGGAAATTGTGGCCAGTGTAGACGTAGGCCCTTAGTATAGAGAAAAAAGAATGGGCTTTATAGAATGCCCAAGTGTATCTGTTAAATTTTCAAAATCTAGGAAAGCAACATTTCAACCATCTCTTAGTTTCCCCTTTCTTATATTACTGATGACAAAACAACAATACAACCATACTAAAATTGGAAGGATTACATTTTTATCTGTCAACATTAATAACATAAGTTTCATCATATATACACACAACTCTGATAAAAAAGGCCATTGACAATCAAAACTGACAAATAGGTAAAGTAAGTAAAATGCCATTTGAAAATGTATTACAGTTTGGATTTAAGAATATTTATCTTTGATAGTTTGACACATGATGTTCACTATGTGTTTTAACTATTATAAAGCCTTTCTTTATGAATCTCAATGTAGACAATCATTAAATACTTACTATCTGACTCCCCTGTTGTCAGATTCCCCCATAATTTTCCGCAACTGTGAAAAATGTAAATCAATAAAAACAGGAAAAAATGCAGAAGTCCTATAATTCTGAGCAACGTTGAACATTTAAAATGAAAATAAGAAAATGCTTAAAAATAAACACTGAAATTATGTGTCAAAATTATTTTAAAAAAAATGAATTCTACCAAGACTAAAAATGAGTAATAATCAATCCCCTCATGAACGATCATTGAGAGGCAGATATCTAAACTGAGCAGCCTTACAAAGTTCCCATAAACCCTGTTTTACATTACCACGTCTGCTTATTATCATTTATTTTGTCATATCTAAACCAGGATTGTGACCCTCCAAGGACAGGCACCTTAGTATTACCTGCTCTGTAAAGCATCCAGCACAATTTTAGGCTCTGTCAAAACAATGGGTAAAAATGATAATGGTGATATTAACATTCATATTAACAATCTGAAGTCTAGTTTGAAAAACTTCTGTTGGTCTTTGGCTTTAATAAAATATGAGAGAGAGGCAGAATCATTTACCGTGGTGAGAAGGACACACTTGGAAGGAGTTATTTAGTACTTCAAAATAATTAAGATGACTAGAAACCTTCAAAACTAGCTTGCGAATGTTTCAAGCACAGACTATTAAGTTTGACACAATAAGCTTTTTCTCCTGGCTTGACTACTGCAATTAATGTATCTGGTGTGCACTGTCCCGTTGAATCACAAAAGGGATTTTATAAACTGTTAAGACAAACGCTGACGTGCATCTAACTTTGTTTATCACTGAAGTCAGGCCAAACACTACTAATTGGAGTTTTTCTGCTACACAATGTTTACGTACTAATTAGTCCACTTCCTAAACCAAATGTTCCAAGAAAAACTAAGAATGCATGGCAAACTGCCACTAAGTTGCAGTAGCATCAAGCATGTTGTTTTACAAATACAGACAGACATGGATAGGTAAGATATAATAAACTTGTTTATGTAGTTAGACAGCATACTGTAACACATCTAACACGAGACTCTACTTTTAAATTGTTTTAAATATTTGTATTAAACTGCCAATCAGTGCAAAACTCGCTACATACAGTTGTTAGTGAAAGTACTGAATTAGTGGGGGAAATGTAACGTTGAATTACACATTAATTAAAGACAGAGTGAAAAAAACACACAAAATAATTTTTCCCGGGGGAAAAAAACACACAAAATAATTGTTTAACAATTTATTAGTCTGTATTTGGACAGCAAACTTTGGGACTGCAGTGGAGGCAAATGTTAACTTCATAAAAGGGCTTTATGTATCAGCCTGAATGTTAAAATAGTTGAACAGTTAAAATGTATATTGGATTTGCTCTTTGGCACTCAGACTATCATTTAGTATGTTGCTTAAGGCTCTAGAACAATGGGATTCTGATGTGACTGCTACTGCAATATCCTGTTCACTATAAATATGTTAATAATCTATTGCTACATCTGGTGTAAGGAGGAGACTTTCTAGAGTTGGAATTTTGAGCCATACTGAATGTAATCTGGCTTTGGAACACACATACTGTACATACAAAATCTGTAATCTGCAGACATTCATGTCACTCTGCTTCTGACATCCTTCTAAAGGTGTAGTTAGCTATGGTTTTACCTCCTGTGATATGTACAACTGTATAATTTGGCGACCGCTTTCCAACAAACCAAGATGTGCAATACGACTGTACTCTCCCTGTGATGTTTAATGTTGTTATTCATACTGGGAGAGGAATCTGGTTTAGTTCCTGAACAAGAACATACAACACTAACAGCTGGCGCACAATCCCCAGTACACCCTACTGGTTCATGCACATTGACACAATACCCCTCTACTGGTTGGAATGTGCTTAACTTGCTTGAATACTTATATGCAGAGCATGTAAGTTGTGAAGCTGCATCTGACCCCAGAGTCCAAAATCCTCATCTCTGACCTGAAGTTTCCTCTGTAATTTGCAAAGAGCCAGGAAGAACCACAGCCAGAGAGAGAGGAACTGAGGATGGAGCTCATTCATGGGTCTGGAGTCCTCAGCCATCTCCATTTTCCTAGCATTGGCCTTTTGTACAACCTTTGCCTCAATGGTGCAGAATTGGGGCTCAAAGAAGTTTTGTTTCCAGCCTCCCAACCGCATTACTGATGAGCACCCTCCTGACACACACAACTTTTTCTCCCTCTGGCCCATGCCACCACTTCTTTCAAACTTCCTCCTCTCCGCTGCCACCATTGCTAGACACCAAAGGATCAGGTAAAGGAAGAGAGGCTGCTTCTAAACTGCTCCCTCTCCAGGGGGAGGGTTCAGAAAAGTGGAACAAATTCCTAAAGAAGAGGGAGTGGAGACAACAAAGAAAAAGGGTAAATGCTCAAAGTGCTGTTAAGGAAGGAGGATTCACAAAGTGGGGGTAGGGAAATTTCCCAGATGTATGAAAGCAAAAGTAGGGAGGACAGCACGGAGGGACAACAGTGGATTCATTAACTGACAGTAGATGGAAGGTTTCATTGATGCATTTTCTTTGTTAATAAAATCTTGGTATTTAAATGCCACAAAACTTTACTATCTTGAAAGATTCATTCTGTAGTTGGACAAAACTAATATTTGCCTCTTTCTTGTGAGCTTTTCAATCCCAGCCCATGGACTCTGACCAGAAAGGTAACTCAGCCCTCATCATGAATAGTAATAGAGATGTAGCCGTGTTCTTCCAAATTTCTTCCACAATTTGATCTGAGGAAGTGGGTCTGGCTCATCATGAAATGAGTTTAACAGGCTCCAGATTATATGTTCCCACTGCTGACCTAACAGAGCTTCTTTTTAAATTCAATCCTTTAATTATAGAAAAATGATCACTTGGGACTATTTAGCTGTGTCATGGAAAGGGACTAATTCAAACTATTAAAACTGTTTCTCTCACGGTTTCTCTCTCTTTCTATGTGTGTGAGTTAATTCAGATCTTAATCTCCAGGATGGTTAAGGGAAATAACTCAGATTTAAAAGTATGGGCAACCCCTGTTAGAACTCTGAAATACTTACTTAATTCAAAAACACATCAGATTTTTGGTAGGAAAAGGGAGGCAATTAGAGTCTGCAGCTTTGTTTATAGTTGTGGATGCCAAAGGATATAGTCAAAAGGTACATGTAACCCGTACCTACAGAATACAATTAAGAAGAAAGGACAACATTCCACACACATGGCATGTATGACAAATATAAACAACTTAAGAAGTCTCTTTTTTAAACAGTGAAACGCCTTCCAAAAATTAATCTCTTAAATATAATTGAATTTGTCACATAAACATTGAAAATCCTTCCATGACAGTCAACATTCTGACTTCATTGATCCTGGGTTTTTGGGGGGGTGTTAAATAAAAGCCAAAATATTGGGGAATCCAAACAATTCTCATTTAAGAGCAAGAGTATGATATTTAAAAATCAACAAAAAACATGAAAGCAATGTATTAATATTAATTTTGCTGATATAGATCTAACGGGAGAAGTACAAATTAACAGGCAAACCTTACTTCAAAGCTATACTGACATTACTTGACATTATTTAAGGCAAGTGAACAATCAAGAATGCAAACATGTTATTCTAGGTTTAAATTATTTTAGACATGAAGGGAAGACAAAATATTTTCCAAATGGAAAAGGACAGCATTATTAAGATATTTTCAGAAGTGCTCAGCACTGATCTAATTGGGCATGACCTAATTGTTGACTTCATAGACATGGTTACATCAATGCTGACTGTTTCTGGAACGCCAACCCCTTATTCGTAAAATTCCAAAACAGTACTACTGGAATGGAACATATAATGACACATGAAAAAAAATAAAAGCTGTTGACCATTTCAACTTTAATTCCATACATTAGGATATCTACATCAAAGAATAGGTCTTTCCTGAAAATAGAAGTAGAGAAAGATGATTATGAAAAGTCTAGTAAAGTAAAATATCCCTAATGATCACATTTATCATATTGTAATGCTACAAGTGTTCCTCACTTCTCAGCAAACTCCATCCTCCAAGAAGACTCCATACCACCTACCGTTTAATACTCTTGCCTACCAGAGAAAGCGATCATAACAAGTGAACAGCAAGCTGGTTATTTAGAATCCAACTGGCCTCCAACCAGAGTCAAATGGAAGGTTTAACCCTTACTTCAGTGGGCTTTGAATCAAGCCCTTACTGAAATACCTTGAGGTGGACAGGGGTTTTCATATTTCCCTGTAGTTCTTATCATCTGTAAATAGATATATCATTGCAGACTCCTCTCCTTGTATTTGAGATACAAAAGATCTTTTTTTTTCAATGTATGGTGATATAACATACCTGTAACAACTACAGCAGCTGCTTATGTGACAAAGTGATACTGGGAAAGAATATGCATGATTCAATGCCTTTGCTTTGATAATTATTTTGCCCTTGTACACCAAAGTTTATCATGGTATATTTTAGCTCTTCATTTTTGTCCTTGTCTTTATGGGAAAATTTACTGGCATAATTATATTTGTATAACTGCACTGGTATAGCTATACCAGTATAATTCCTTGTGTGGACAACTTATTCCAAAATAAGTGTGTCCAAAATAAGAGTGTCCAAACAGGAAGCTTTATCAATATAGCTATAGCAGTATAATTATATCAGTACATTTCTCTGCGTAGACCAATCCTTTATTTCGTCTACCCATCTGTCCTGTTTCTGTTAACTACCAACAAGACAAGAGTCACGAACAGAAGACCAACCAGTTTTCACAGATCACTAGTGGACCATGCAACATGGACTACAGCTTAAAAACTTTTAGACAACTGAATGGATGTCCTTTCTCATGGGATAATTACACATAGTATGATAAGCAGGGGCAGATGACCATTTTGCGGGGCCCCGGGCAGCATAATTCCGCAGGGCCCCCCCTTTGCCACGGCGCATGCGCAGTGACACCATGCGCGGTGGCGCCACGGCGCATGCGCGGGGCTTTTTGAAGCACGGGGCCCGGGGCTGCCGCCCCCGATGATAAGATAACATATTCTGGTTTGTCATTAGTTACAACTGTGCAGACCTACCAGAGCTGGCAAGGTAGCATGGTTAAAACAAAGAGAAGAAGTTGACCTTTTGTATGATAGAAATAAGTACGTCATTCATTGCAAATTATGGTTGGAATTTAAACTCAATTTAGTTTTACATTTTAGTTTACGAATTCCACAAAAGGTAATTTAAGTAACCTCCTAAGGGTAATAAAGGTGTCTACAGCTTTTTAATCTATTTTTTAAGAAAATATTCTTATTTAGGACTAGAAATGGGGAACAGGTACTGTTTTGCTCCACTGAAAGAGAGATATGAACTTTGAGTCTATCAAGAGCTGACAAGATATGAGATTCTTTCTTATCACTGTAGCATTAATACTGTAGTTGTCACATCCATCAGATTCTAACTGAAACATCTGTCAAGAAGCACGACATTTACTAACACAGAACAGGATCTGCTTAGCTGGGCCTTAAGCTAATGGAAGTACTGAATTATCAACAGGCAATGCTCTAGGACAGAAAATGTCAAAAGTTGAATTTAAACAATGATGTATAAGGAAAAATGAAAACCCAGTCACCTGCAAAACGTAGAATAAAGCAGAGGCAAACTATCCTTCACTCTATAATTTACATGGAAAACTGTGCACACTAAGTATATACTGGAGAGAAACCTCATATGATGTAGTAGGTATTAAGAAAGAGTAATGAAAAACATTTGCAACATAAAACAAATGGTGGTCATATTCATCAACAGAATCTGTTACTCCCTCATTGCTACTTTTACGGCTAAGTCTATACTTGCACTTTACAGAACAATAACTTTCTAGCTCATGAGGTGTGTTTTTTCACACCCCAGTGCAAGAAGACTGTTAGGGTTGCCAGGTGTTCAGTTTTGAATCGGTCCGTCCAGTATTTGAGCTTTCTGTTCGGGAAACAAATTGAGAAAATATAAATGTCCGGTATTTTCTAAATAAGATGTAATGTGGATTGTGATGTAACGTCAAGTGTGTCTGGTATTTTTGTTGAAAGCATCTGGCAACCCTAAGTACTGTAAAGTGTCAGTGTAAACCAAGCTACAGCTCCAACCTCTGTTAGCTACTCCCCTGGTGAAGGGAATTACATAGGATGCTGGGAAAGATGTGGCAACACTTTCAGTTTAAAGCACTGCTATGGTTGTGCTTTAAACTTTTAAGTGTAGACAAAGCCTATGTATAAATGGAATTTGGCAGGTCTACTGTGTACTTGCATTGTTATTTTCATGGCTTGAACTGTTCCTAATTTAAAAAGGAGAGACCCATATTATACAACCCTAATACTAAACTTATGTGGAAGCATTATTCTATTATCTACCCACTATTTTGGAAGGTGTTTCAGTTAGGCAGAGGTTTATGTATAATATGATACACGTGGGACTACATTCCACCTTCATTTGTGTGTGATTCCCAGTGTACACTCAAACATATGCCTAAGTGACATTGCATCATGAAAATAATTAAAAGTTGTTAATACAGTTTTCCTCTAAGTCAGACTGGCAGAAACCCTAGGGGGTTATTTCTCTGTAGCATGGATCGCTTGATGGCTTGAAATAGAGTAAATGGGAGAGTTTTGTTAACTTGGTCTTTAAATCAAGACTTGAGGACTTCAGTTACTTAACAAAAGGTTATATACTTATTGAAGGAGTGAATGAATGGATGAGCGTGTGTGCCCTTCAATCAGCTGTGCAAGAATGCAGATATGCCATACCAGCAAGATATTCATAACCAGTACGATGTGTGTACACATCTCCTAACCTCTGTGATTTTCACACCATGCTTCTGAAAGTGGATTTTAGTGCTATAGAATGCCTTGTTTTGCCAATGCAAACCTCTAGGAGACTTGTAACCTGTAGCAAAGATAGAAAAGAGAAAGACACGCACAAGCGACTGTCTAGGAAGGAGCATGGCAGAAAGGGATCTAGGGGTCATAGTGGACCACAAGTTGAATATGAGTCAACAGTGTGATGCTGTTGCAAAAAAAGCAAATATGATTCTAGGTTGTATCAACAGGTGTGTTGTAAGCAAAACTCGTGAAGTCATTCTGCCGCTCTACTCTGCACTAGTTAGGCCTCAGCTGGAGTACTGTGTCCAGTTCTGGGCGCCACATTTCAAGAAAGATGTGGAGAAATTGGAAAGGGTACAGAGAAGAGCGACAAGAATGATTAAAGGTCTAGAGAACATGACCTATGAAGCCAGGCTTCATGAACTGGGCTTGTTTAGTTTGGAAAAAAGAAGATTAAGGGGGGACATGATAGCGGTTTTCAAATATCTAAAAGGGTGTCATAAGGAGGAAGGAGAAAATTTGTTCCTCTTGGTTTCTGAGGACAGGACAAGGAGTAATGGGCTTAAAGTGCAGCAGGGGAGGTTTAGATTGGACATTAGGAAAAAATTCCTAACTGTCAGGGTGGTCAAATATTGGAATAAATTGCCAAGGGAGGTGGTGGAATCTCCCTCTCTGGAGATATTTAAGAACAGGTTAGATAGACATCTGTCAGGGATGGTGTAGGTGGAGCTTGGTCCTGCCTTGAGGGCGGGGGGCTGGACTCGATGACCTCTTGAGGTCCCTTCCAGTCCTATTATTCTATGATTCTATGATTCTATGAAATGACAAGAGAAAGATTTGAAGAAAGCAGTGTTTGGTAGAGACTACTTTAAAAGAGTGAGATGGTGAATGGGGAGATTCAATCCAAAGACTGAGCTCAAACAAGGTAGTTAAAAAGGACTTAAGAAGCAGCGGAATTTTCAACTTGGAAACAGAACAACTGCATTGTGTGGTTGCAGAACAGCCTCAGGTATCTTAAGCATAATGTACAAGTGACTGTAATCTAATATTTTTTGGTAAAATACCTACTGTTACATCACTGCCATATATGTGACCATTCCTGTGGTTTTGAAAAAATACTTGTAATTCCCAGCAAGAAGTCCAATGTATTGACATAACTTATTGAAAAGAAAATAACCATTGTACTTGAATGCATGAAAAAACGGTATTATTATGATTATGGCCAGGGGGTGGGGCTTAGACGAGCATGCATCCCCGAAGGAGACAGAGGAGAGCAGAGAGAGAGGGGGAGGCAGGAAGGGGAGAAGAGAAAGAGAGAGACGGAGAGATAGGCAGAAGGCGGAGGAGAGCTGGGGGGGGGGAGGCAGTAGGAGGAAGAGAGAGAGAGAGAAAAAGAGACACGGAGTGAGAGACTGGAGGCTCAGGAGAGAAGACCGACATGGAGGAGAGACCTGAAAATCCCGTCTTATGACAGGCTAATTGGCTAGTTCTAGAATAACAGTGTATTTCAAATTCATTAACTAACATTTGAGATTGCAAATGAGGAATAGGGGGTAGATTTTGAAGCCACTGGAGTGTTCAAAAAGAAACCTGGTCTACAGAATCCATGTTTCAGTGATGCTGTACAGATGGCATTTCAGATCCCAAGTGGAGTTTGCAGGGCTGACAGTTAAAAAATACACTGCTATTTTTTTTTTACTTATACACTGAACATATGTGATAGAAGTTTCTGAGAGGCAAATACAAGACAAATCAGAAGTTCCATTGCCTGTAGTGTAGTTATAAGTATTGTTGAAGGCATCCAGAGTCAAGCAAAAAAAAAAGTATTTTCCTTCTATAAATGACATATTAGTTATAAATGTGTGACTACCAATTGGTTCTACTCTTCTAATTTTTTTTATTTTATATTTTATTGGGAAATGGGTGTTTAACTGGAAACTGATTTACAGTTTTTCAGCAATAAATATCAATAATTTATAATTAAAACCAGTTTTACTAGCAATAATTTTAATATGTTAAACCACTGAATGATTTGTGAAATACACACACACAAAAAACTTATAGAAGAGATGATCCTTACTAGACAATGCCTTTCTTTAAAAAGCTCTGCAATGTATTTCAAAATGTACTGAACACGGTTCTATTCCACATTTCTTAGATAGTATCACAAGTAATCAATTTTTGATGGTCCTTCAAATGCAAGTTTTACTGTATATAAATTTTCATTTTTTTTATGAATGAAATAAGTCAAAATTGGAGAGGGGTACAGTGCATTATCCCACAACAAAATGCTTCTTGTGCTGCAGATACATCAGTCTTCAGACTCTCAAATTTCTCACCTAATTAGCACCAGACTTGTTTTAAGCTAATTCAGAAGTATTCTTTGGCCCTATGAGTTCATTAAATGTTTTCTATTTAAGAAAATTAAAAGATAAAATCAAATCACCAGGTAAGCATGAGGGGTAGAAAGTACTACAAAGTGCTACAGGCAAAGAAAAAAGATGTTTACAAAAGAGTTACAATAAGAAGATTGTAGTTAAGGTCTAATTAATACTCTTATTTTCTTCTGTGAACTTCACTATGGCACCAAAAACACACTTGAATTACAACCTGCAACCATTTGAAAGTTTTAGGTGGGCTTTCATCCTTGCAATCTGTACTGCAGACACAAAGCCTTTGTGAGGATTTCATTTCACTATGAATTAGTGTCTAACATTGAGAACGCCTTTCATCATCGGCTTGTATTGCCTTCAGGTGTCTATAAATTCCTCTCAGTCTTTCCGAAGCACTTGTCTATCAGACCGTGTCATCAGTTTTACTGCAGGCAAGAAACAGACACACCTCTTCCTGAGACACAGACAACACAACAATTACCATAGCCACTCTTGCATTATCATTTCATAGCAGCTCATCGCCAGCCGATAATCACCCAAGGCTTGCTACAGAAAACATATTTCACTTTCCTGGACCTCTCTGCATTGTTTTATTGATACTGGAAATTGAGTTTTTGGAGGGTCTATAAGGGTACTAATCACTATGATGTTACCTACTACAGATTATTCACGTCATAAGCATATCTTACTAACATACAGCAGTTGTCTTCTCTGGGAAAGTAGTAGAGGATTGTATGACTTTCTTAACCAGTAAGGGGGATATAAACAGATATTTCAAGTCTTTGTGTGAAAGACAGGCAATCTGGCATCTACTGCAATATATGTAACTCTTGGGTGCTGCAATACGAATAACTAATAATAAATTACTGAGTATGAGAATGAAGCTCAGAGTTGTTTCTAGCTCCAGTAATAATACACAGAATTACCATCATTCATCTATAAAACAAATTACTTTGTAAAAGAAAATGCCACATAGAAATACTGTTTCCCCTTTTAAATGTTCAACAATTTTAAACACTCATATGTGACATTCTTGTCCTTCCTGGGGACAGAACAACTCCAAGAGATTGGTAATAGGATATGGAGCCCTTAACCTCTAAGGTCACTTATCTAAATTTGCCCAAGGTCAGTAGAAATCAAATGTCATTATCATTTGATGGTTATTCAGTTAAAAGTGATGGCGCTTAGTTCCTTCACATCATCACTGAAACTATCACTTATAATGGATACAACTTTGAGCTGCCTAACAAGAGATGCAAGACTTAATGAGCATCGAGATGACAGCCTTGTCTACACAGGGTAGTTTTTTCTGTATAACCTAAAATGGAGTCTCTTAATCTAATCTAAGAGTAGCTTCTTCAAGCTCTCTTATGTTGCTCAGAAAGGAATTTAAGCAAAGCCAAAAAAAGTTACTCTTATGCTGGAATAAGAGTGGCCATGCAAAAGGTTATTACAAATAAGCATTTCCATGTGGATAAAAACTCAGCCACACAGTCAGCTACTTAAAATAATCCCTTCCCATCCAGGTTGAGGAACATAAGCAGGGCAGTGTTAGGAAGCCTGTTCTCTGTACACAGGCTTTTAGTTAACTCTTCTACTCTTTCCACCTTCCCACCCTTCTCTCCCCTAGCCCCCACCCAATGAACAAACTAATGCATACCACCAAATTACCCTTATGAGCCCATTCAGCCTTCAAATTGTTAAATCCTACCCAAACATGTACTTTGCTTCTTTGTCAGCCCTTTGATTTTGTTTCATAGGAAGGAAGTGATGATAAACAAATTACAGAACAAAGCAAGTAAGCTTTGGCAGGCAGTTACAAAGCTA
Organism: Pelodiscus sinensis; assembly: GCF_052426305.1. NCBI lineage: Eukaryota > Metazoa > Chordata > Testudines > Trionychidae > Pelodiscus > Pelodiscus sinensis. The sequence continues at coordinate 98,537,146 of NC_143055.1, forward strand.
TTGACAAAAAAACAGTCTATTCAATGCAACCGTCCTACTTTTACAATCTCTCTCTCTGATCAGGATGCAGGGGAGAACTAATTCAATAGTTCACGATGGAAAAATACCTTGTGGGCGTGTTTGATTTCCAGAGACAATTTTGTGTCAAGTGGTTTTTCTCTAGCACACCTGGAATGAGTTATACTGAAAAAAATGTAATAATATTGCATATGTACAAGTGCAATTAAAAAAAATTCTCTGAGGTTTGGTACTGCGCTAACTTCTAAAAATATAGGGTTAATGTGGGTTAGATAAGGCATAACAAGAAAAGCCATTCACACATTTAGAATGGAATTTGTTAACCAATTCAAATAGAAATTGGTTTGATGAAAAGCTGTAAGTAGGGGTATGAAATAGAGGATTCTGGGCATGTAGGCTATGTCCACACTGCAGCGCTATTTTGGGATACCTCTGGTCTTTTAGATGATATTCCACATGTTTTGAGTGCACCCATTATTTCAAAATATAACGGTCTCTCTATTTTGACATCCCTGTAAACCTCATACCGTGAGAAGTGATGGACATTTTAGAAGAGCGATTTATTTCTAAAGAAATGCTGTGTAGACCGCGCCAAATTATGAAATAAGCTATTTCGAAATTGACTCGAAATAAGCTACACAATTTGCATAGCATCATTCTCAGAGTAATTTACACCCTACCTAAGCTTTAGAACTGACCCTAATATGTGCCACTATATCCAGAAAATTACAAAGGACATTCACCTAATATTTCTGCTAAAATTGACAGTACTGAATTAGTTAATGTTGACGTTTGATTCTCCATTGTTAGGTTTCAGGGCTTACACTCAATTGACAATAAAGCGGCTTAAACTCTAATATCCATTTGTGAGCCTGTCTGCAGATTCTGGAAGATGACATCGCATAGGTTTACATTCAGCGATCATCCTGAAGACTGCCTTTCCAGCCATAACACCTACACTTTTAGTATTCTAAAAATTAAATCTGAGCTCCTGATGCACAATTACATTATACATGGGGTCCTGGACTTTCATTTTTAGGCAACTTTTGCACTTTGACAACAAATGTTCTGGATGCACAGAAATGCTTAACATCTAGCGAAGAACATGTCAGCATGCTAGCAACAGAGATTAATTTTGTCCCACTGCATATCCAAGCAGGTACACCAATCCTGGAAGGAACCACCCTTGCCTTAAATATCAACAGCTTGGCATTCCTGCTAAGATAAGAATAATAAAATTAATGTTACAAGGTGTAAACAAAACAGTACAGCTATGCAAAAGATTTTCCTTCCTTTCTTTCCTAGGATTGCACAGTTGGACAGATGCGTTATGTGGGGCTTGGCCGACATCAACAGGACTGTATGATCATAGCTCAGAACGTGAAACACACAGACAGCTGAAGATGTTAGTGGGAATAACAAACATTTGCAGTTGCTGACTACCATGCTGTCTTTCCTTTAATGTTTAATTTTTTACACTCAGATTAAAATCAAGCTGTAATTACCACCGTGTAAATAACAGTTAGGAAAACAGATCAAATATAGCCTGTTCTATGTATAATGTAAAGCTATGCCTTCCTGTCAGTGATGAATAGCTAGTCTGGTGACTTTGCAGGTTTAACATAATAGTTAGCCAAAACTAGGCCTAATCCATGTGAAAAATGGTCTGAAATCCATTGGTTACACTACATTCTATAAAGTACCTCTCAAATCAAAAGAATGGCAAGGCATTATACAATAGGGTCACCATCTACCACCCCTGGAACTGTGCAGGTTCATGCAGCAGCTGTTAAGCACCCAGCAGTAGCTCTTACACATCCTTGTTTGTTTTATTGAGGTCTTTTTTACTGAAAGAGGTGAAGCTGGCGAGAGTGCTGGGCTTATCACCTCTCTTGCCATGGGAGTTTTAACTTCCGCCTGGATCAAGTACAAGCACTCAATAGGTTTTTGATATAACAAACATCTCATCCCAATTTCTTAACCTTCCTTCCCCACACCTTTCTTGAAATCAGTCTCAACACTAGGGAAAGTGACCAAGCTCAACTGCCAGAAATAGTCACAAACTTCTAGTCCCTAGCTATAAATGACCAACAGACTAAACTGTTTTCCCTTTATTTTCCTCAGGCTTTACAAAAGAGAACAGAAGATGGATTTCAATCCATTCCAATATGGAGTATATAAAATGGGAAGCAAACGCTTAGGAAGTTTGCATTTGAGAACAGAGATGTAAACATTTTTGTTAACTTCTCTGACCTTGTCATGCCACAAGGATGAAGTAAAGCCATTTATGAAATGAAATATGACATGAAATGTGCTTACATTAAAACTAAAAAGTTTTATATCAGGGTGGACTAAATGCACAGCATATGAAAGAGAAATAATGCTTAAATTGGCCTGATGTTTTATGCTTGTCATCAATGTACTCATTTGGAAAGGCTGATGTTATGAGTTTTTTTTAAGTGGGAAAAAGAAAATGTTACTTACCTCCTAGAAATGGGAGGTTCTTTGAGATGTGTGGGGTACACATGCGCTCCATATGCTCAGAGAATTTCTGAGAGTGTCTGTTAGTCCACACATGCACCCTGGCTCACTTCATGCCTCCAACTGAGGAGTTAAAAGATGGAGTGAACTGACCACTACTCCAATTCCTTCTGCTCTGAGAGTAAGAGATGATCCAAAGCAGATGGAAAGGAGGGCAGAAAGTGAAAAAAAGAGAGAGACTGGCCCATGGAGGAAAGGAACTAGAGGGAAAGTTGAAACTAGAGAGCAGCGGTGGAAAGGAACTAGAGGGAAAGTTGGTTCACCCTGCCCTTTATCTCCTTGGTTGGAGGTCTGAGGCAAGCCAGGGCACATGCGCAAACCAATGGACATAGCTTTCAAAATTCTCTGTTCTGGTCACATGGACCACATGCATACCCACAGTGGAATACTCATAGAGATCAGAAAAGGAAACAAACAGAAAGGTTGGTATTATAATCAGATTAACAGAGGAATTGTGACTGACTGAAGAAAGGCACAAGGAGACAGGACTCCTAGGTTCTATTCCTGGAGTCTCGTAGCAACTGATCTTACATGTTTTAAAAATGTGTATTATACCCATCTACGTTATAGGAGATCATAGGATTTAATTTCTATTAGTAAAGCACTTTGGAATGCTCGCATGAAAAGCCTAACACTAGCAAAGCAATATTGTTCTTAGTAATAAAGGTATTTGGAAAGCAAAACTAGTTGCAAATACCTTAAATGAATTCCAAGATGTATCAGTTTGCCCCAAGGTGTTATGGCAATGGAGGTGCAGTGCACCATGCCTTAACTTGGCCTCCTGTCCTCTAACTACTCAGCATTAAACACTAAAGAGGTGATAGGACACATATCATTTTAAACGTTGTTCTTTGGGACACCATTCCCTACTCTCCTCCACATATAATGAATCCCCCATGTTGAAAGTGGAGGGAAGGCTACCGAAAACTGGCCATGGATTAGGGATGTAAAATCCTGTGTAACTGGTTAACTGGTTAAACATGATGTTTAACGGGTTAACCAACTAAAGGGGGACATAGGCGGGGGGATGGGGGTGGAGTCCCTGCCTGCTCCAGCCCCCACTGAATAACAGTTAATCAAAAAGCATCACCCATTAAGGGTGATGCTTACCAGTTAACCTTTCACATCACTATCATGGATAGACAAGGGATTCACTAGGGGGTCACAGCTTCAGGAGAAACCTTACTGCTTAAATATAAAGCTACACATCAGTTTGTCACTAATGACATCACTGACTGTTAAGCCAGACCCATTCTCTCTCTCTGGCAGAAAGCCTCATTTTGAAAAGCTGATACTCCAGGAGGAATTCTGAGTAACTATAAGTGAGCAGAATTCACATCCCCCCAGATTTCTTTCCTTCCCTGCAGAAAAATGACTTCTGGTGGGGAAGCAAAGGGAAGTGGTCACAGAGAAGTAAGAGCACTTATTTGCCTCTACCCACCAGTGCAAGTAGGTTGGTTCAGGCATATGGAGCAGCCGAGATACAAATCAAGGCTGTCATGCACTTGAAAAAGAGATACAGTAGTAAGCAAGAGGGATAGAGTGTAGCATGCTTGGTGTGGAGAGGCAGGGCTTTGGGGCACACACTGTCCCCTCAGGCAGATCGAATGTACCAGCCTGCCTGCTTAGTGAAATCCTCCAGCAGTATAAAATAAGTGTAAAAGTTTTAAGAATCCTTTACTTTATCAGAGGACAGTATGGCCTTATAAATGCTTATGGTGCTTTAGCGATTAAAGCAGGTCTACATTTTTGGACTGAAAAAAAGCCTATCAAAAAGTGCTCCATGAAGTGTTTGTTACTGATCTTTCTTGAGCTAGTTAACAGCCAATATAAACCCCGAGTTTGATTCCCCAGCCCTCACTTGCTCTTCAGTAGCCTATAATATAATGCCAAGTATATGGTTGCACAAATTTGTTAACTAATAACTGGAAATAAAGAGTCATACCTAACTGTATTGCTATTATGAAAGGTGTTTGGGGATTTTCTCCAATGCACTTCACTCCCATTCTCCATCAACTGTAATGTCGTTTAAATAAATTACTACAATAACTGAAACCAGAGTGATTATATTGGCAAATAAAACGTACAGATTTTTAAAATATTGTGCACAGAATTTTTTTTTAGTGCAGAATTCCACTAGCAATAAGCTAATGATGACCCAGCAATATTCCCTATAACATGTCCTATGCTTTATTTTCAAAATGACTTTTGTATCAGTGCCCCCTCTTCCCCAAAGTATTTGGAGTTCAAGCCTCTTAGGAATGTAGAACAATGTGCAAAGTAAATATCCATGTTACCAATGCCTTGGCTGCATCTTTGAGGCTTGTTAAGGCTCTTTTAATGGCAATCTGGGGGAAAAAATTACTTTTCTTTTTTTCCTCAAAGAAATTATTTGCTTTTAATCATGTCTAATATATAAAACACACATCAGAAAGCAGAAGTTGCCCCCTCCCCCCCGCCCATATAATTATGGAGCTTGACAATTACCTGGTGGTTTGGAGCAGACCTGTTCTCAGCGCATCTTCCTTTGTGTCTCTCTTGATAATGTAATCTAATCTCCTGGCTTTGCTTTCATCTGGCACCCAACGCTGAACGTTTGTTTATAACACAACAATCTCATTTTAGGTAATGACAGAACAAAGGAAAGGAAAGGAATCTTTAGTAACACTACAGCACTTACCACTTCAAAAGTAACAACAAGGTGATTGATATAATTACATAGCCTGTGTTTTTTTAAAAAATAGTATTTTTCCCTCTCAATGAGTGACCAGATCTAAAATAATTCTACTACTGGGCAGGGTCACCTGTATGTTTGTTTATCATAGGACCTATTGTGCTGAGTGTCAACACTGGAAGTCAAAAATAATAAGATGGTGCCATTGTCCATACATGAAAATACGCAACATACAACATTTGTAATTCATATACAATCATATTTCACTGGCTTTGTCATTAAAAGAAGCTATAAGGATCCACTTATTTTAAACTACTGAAACATGGCAATGGGTCAGCAGTAATGTGTAATAATATCTTTGTTTTATATATGAGATGCTTTCTCCTTTTAATGGTATCTTCAGAAAATATGGCTGACTGTAAAAAAAAAGACTGAAAATTGATAAATATCTGAAAATTTGAGAGAATATTTTCGGAGTGTAATGGCTTCTATTTTAGACATTCTGGGCCAAATTACCTAGTCCACTAAAGCCACTTTATTGCCCAATGCAGCCCCAACTTTGACCAGGATCGAGCATCCCGGATCAGAAATCTACAGTTGACCCCTCCTTTGAATCATGCCAAAGTGCAGTTTGAATGTTGTTAGTAATCGGGGCCTCTTATCTTTTTATTTCCACATTTAAATTACTAGGTTTGACATCATTTTTCACTCTTACCAGCTCATGCCTCTGCACTAGCTTCACCACAAACCCTGCAAAATATAATAGGAAAGAGAGGACTTTCTAGGCAAAGAAAGTGATAGCTCTCCCCATACATTTCTCCCCATCCATGTGCTTTTGTGCAGGAAGGGTGAACAGAGATCCAAAGAATTATAGCTCCCAGTACACATACTCTTCAAAACACACAAACAAAATCCCCAATGTACAGACATTGTGCATGGGTTCTGGAATCATTAATTTGTTTTGTAAAAGCTCTGAGCTCTTTCGATTAAAAGTCCTATCTAAATGCAAAGTTTTATTGGTAGTAGTATTTTAACCTGTATTCTTTGGGTATGTCAACAGAGCAGCTGGGAGCAAGCCTTCCAGACCCAGTAGACAGACTTGAGCTAGCGGAACTCCAGCTAAAAATAGCAGTGTGGACAGTCCAATACTCTAACACTACTATCATTTTGTGGTCAACCACATTTGCATCAGATTATAGGATACATTTCTATCTGGAAATATGTTTAATCGGGGACAACATCAGGAGTTACCCCTCCTCTAACAACAATAACAAAACACTACAACAAACCAGGAGGTTTTCTAATATTTAATTAATCCTTTCACCTCAATATTATTTCAGAGATTTCTCTACTGAAGTTATTTGCAATCATTAAAGTTGTGGAGGATCAGGGAGCAAAGATATCTGCATAGAAGCTTTACTAACAGAACAGAGAACCTCTTCTAATTCTCCATATAGCTATAAGGCTATAAACTATTACAGTAAACTTCCGATAATCCAGCACCTTTATGACCCAGGGGGTGCCGGATTATCAAATATGCTGGAGTACAAGGTGGGCTATGAGGGGTGGAGGTCGGCAGGGAACTGCTCAGCGTGGGAGAGGGCGGTGCTGCGGGACCAACCCGGCAGCACCCCAGCTGCTCTGCCCCCAGCTTCCCCAAGTCCGCCGCTAGTCAGTTTCAGCAGCAGTGGACTTGGGGAAGCCGGGGGCAGAGCAGTTCCAACTGTCCGGCTGGCCGGAACACTTCCGGGTTCCAGTTGGTGCCGGACTATCAGGAGCATCGGACCACTGGATGCCGGACAATTGGAGTTTTACTGTATTAGAACACAAAGGAAAAATATCACTCAGCTCATTCTTTAAGTGTTTTATTGTAGGCATAGACTGGAATTCATAGAATGGAAGCTTCTGTTCTGTTGTCCCCCCACTTCCCACAGCTTTATTTTTTAATTACATTGAAATAGCGTCTTTTGGTAAAATAATACACACTTTAAAGTAAATGATTAGCCTATCAAGCTCTCATTCCCCTTCTTCCTGCCACTGAAGTTTTCCACAAAGCTGTCAGCTGCCAATTGTTGGTAACCATGGGTCAGATCTTGAGCCTCCAAAATTGGGGTTTGCTCCATGCTAGTGCACTAAAAATAGTGGCTGGGTGACTAACCAGGACAACTGTCCATGCTGCCATAGTCACACTGCTATTTTAGTGCACTATCTCCAACAGAGCTGGTGTGTGTCTGCCTACCCACTACAAAAAGAATCTCCAATTGCTCTATAGAGATATCCTTAATCCTGAACCCACAAAAGCTCACAATCTAATGTGTTCATTTCTAAGGTTCCACAGGACTGCTTGTTGTTTTTACAATCACAGACTACCACCACTACCCCTCTTGAGACTTAATCATGGGGTTAAACAACATGAGGTTGAAGTCTCCAGCCCCAGACAGCTTTGATATTTATGATGGTCAATGATATTCCTGTATATGAGGAAAACCCATCACATCCTACTGCCTTGCTTCAAACACAGTGCTTTTGGCCCAGCACTTTACTACTCTTAACAGACCCACGACATGTGGTTTTGCTATGCCCTCAATCCCGACTCTCCCCAGACCTTTGCTTCATGACACATCTAGAAGTGCTTATGCTCTCTGCATAAGATTATTGCGCTTGCCTCCCTCCAGCACTGTGGAAACATATTCCTCTTCTTGGATTTATAAAAACAATTACTTTAAGGAAAAGAATGAACTGCTCCTCTTTCATTTCAATTGGGCACTGACTCTGAAGCCTAATGATGTTAATATCAAGATCGCCAAGCGTTTCAACTGTGCACTTGAAGCACACAGTATTAAAAATAACTTATTACATTACATAAATTCCATTTATCAAGCCATTTTAAAAATGTGTGAGTTCACGAAGAGTAAACTATAAAATTACAAGCTGGTTTCTTTTCATGTAAATATTTAACTCAGGAGTTTTTCGAATTCACAGATGTATAATGCCCCTGGCAATCTTGCAAGAAAATAGAACACTTCACTCCTTTCCCCACATTCTGAGAGGAAGTAGTCATGACAGAACAGGCGTGAAGCTCTGCGTCAATAAATACGCATGACTTCCCATGATATAGCTATCACTTAGAAGACCAGTTATACAGTCTTCTACCATAAGGTTCTGCTGAAGGTGAAAAAAGCCATGCCATACACTTTCATTCCAGCACTTCACAAAGAAGAAAAGTCTTACTGGATTTGTTATATAAAAAGAACATGTATGTACCGTCCTACCAGGTGCCTGCCCCTTCAGCAGTCCTTAGCTTTTGAAAATTAATGCAGTAACTGTGAGGTTTTACTAAAATAGAGCATGAATAGACACTAAGCAAAAGAAAGTTCTCCTCATAAAATGAGCACATTCAGTTTTATTTCCTAGCCATAATTTACTGAAGTGAATAAATTAGATAACTTTTGTTTGCTTTTAATAACACTGGTTTTCCCCATTAATAAATACATTTTGTTTGCAACACAAAACTATTATTGGTTCCCAGCGGCATTTTAACCTGAGCTCTGCATCTTTTTAACAGTGTAAGGTGTTGCCTGCACCTTACACTATTCTTGAAATGGACAATTCGGCAGTTGAGAATTGCTTTTTTTATATCAGTATAAATGCTACTAATGTAGATATAGATCTGAAAGATGTTACTATTATGATCCCTTCTGCAAAAATCCTCAAATGGATTTACTGAAAGCAAAAAATAAGTAATAATATTTTGGCTGCAACTCAAGTCAGTGATGACCACCTGTACAAGATTAAGTTTTCCAGTAAATCTGCTCCATCAGCTAAACTACTTCTGCATCTGTTTATCCCCTTGTATACTGATGTATCTAAGGTATGCTGAGAAATTTTAAATCCATGTCTGGTCTTAGGCAGATGTTAGTACATGTTCACTTTTAGTTTTTGTCAGCGACAGAGCCATATACAGGGTAGCAGATATGGTAGTCAATAAGAAAGCATTAACTGCACAATGAAATAAAAAAATTAATTAATTTAAAAAAATAAAAAATAAAAGACCACATGCAGGCCTAGCACATACAGGCAGCTTAAATTTAGCACAGTAATTAGAGAGCATCAGGACCAAGGATAAACCAGAAAATCTTTTGCAAGATCTCCTCTGCGACTGAGAGACAATGATGTTAAAAAATAAAAACTAACTAAAAGATTCCTTTCATAATTATGTAATAAAGGATCTGTGCCTTAGTGCTATAATAATTTCAGCAAATATCTGCTACTTCCAACTAAGTATATCACTGCCACTAAATCTTGATCTGCACACAGGTTAATCAGCCCAAAATAGTAATTGATTACCTCCTGGCAATGATAGCTGTTTCTAAATGAATCACCACTTTATTAAATAGCCATTACCCATGTCCATATGAAAACAGTCACAATGAGGGTTGCCAACTTACTAATCACACAAAACTGAACATCCTTGCTACGTCCTGTGCCCTGCCCCTTCCACAAGGCCCCATTCCAAATTGCCCCTTCTCCAAAGCCCCGCCCCTGCTCACTCCATCCACCCTCCCTCAATCACTTGCGCTCTCCCCCACTCATTTTCACTGGGCTGGGGCAAGGAGTTGGGATGTGTGGGGGGAGGTGAGGGCTCTGGCTGGGGTTGCAAGTTTTGGGGAGGAGTGGGGCTGAGGGGTTTAGAGTACAGGAGTGGATGGGTTCGAAGAGGGAGTTTGGGTACAAGAGGAGTCTCAGGCCTGGGGCAGGGGACTGGGATGCGTACTGCAGCTGGGCAGTGCATACCTCATGCAGCTCCCAGAAGGGGCCAGCATGTCTGGCTCCCAGGGACGGCCAGGCAGCTCTGTGCATTGCCTGCACTTGCAGGCACAGTCCCCACTGCCATCATTAGCCGTGGTGCCGGGTCAAAGGGAGCTACGGAGCTAGCATTTGGGAGAAAGGACAGCATGCAAAGCCCCCGTGTCTGTTCCTGTGCCTAGGAGCTAGGAATGTAAAATACTGATTAACCATTTAAACGTTAAGTTTAATCGATAAAGTATGATCCTGCAGGAAAGGGAGCCACTCCCCTCCCCCCACAGGGCTGCCGCCTCCCAGTAAGGGTGAACCGGTTACCCATTCAGATTCCTACGAGGAGCCGTACATGACAGCTCCTTCCCGAAGCTGTGCGGATTCCTAGTCCTGCTGCAATGCCGACCAGACTCTTAGCTTCCTGGTCAGTGGTGCTGACTGGAGTCAACCAGGGTCCCTTTTCAATTGGACACTCTGGTTCAAAACCAGACACGTGGTAACCCTACCTAGTTGCAATCTGGCCTTCAACTATTATGGATCCTACATTTGGAAATTATGTCCAAAAAAGAGAGAAGAGTACAGGCAGTCCCCGGGTTACATACAAGATAGGGACTGTAGGTTTGTTCTTAAGTTGAATCTGTATGTAAGTCGGAACTGGCGTCCAGATTCAGCCGCTGCTGAAACTGACCACCAGTTCCGACTTACATACAGAATCAGCTTAAGAACCCCAAGCGTCCCCAAGTCAGCTGCTGCTGAAACTGATCAGCAGCTGATTCCAGGAAGCCCGGGGCAGAGCAATTCTGCCTCGGGCTTCCTGTAGTCAGCGCTGGTCAGTTTCAGCAGCAGCTGACTAGGGGACGCCTGGGGCAGAGCAGCTGGGGTGCTGCTGGGTTGCTCCAGTAGCGCCGCTCCTCGGCGCTACTGGACCAATCCAGCAGCACCCCATCTGCTCTGCCCTAGGCATCCTGATTCAGCCGCTGCTGAAACTGACCAGCAGCGGCTGATTCAGGACGCCTGGGGCAGAGCAGCTGGGGTGCTGCCGGGTTGGTCCAGTAGCGCCCAGAGCGGCGCTGCGGGACCAACCGGCAGCGCCCCAGCTGCTCTGCCACAGGCGTCCGGAGAAAAGCCTAGTCTGCTGGGGGGGGGAGGGGGCGTACTAGCTGTGCCTCCCACCCCCACCCCCACCCCAGCAGACCAGGAAGACGCGGGCGGCGGACCGAGACGCACCGCGATCCCGCCGCCTGGGTCCTCCGCGGCTTTGCTCCCAGTCTGGAGACCAGCAGACTAGGGAGACGGGGAGCAAAGCCTCTGAGGACGCCAGCAGCAGGACAGCCGCGGGGCGTCTGGGCTGTCCCGCTGCCGGCTTCCCCGAGGCTTTGCACTGCCCGAGCCCCTCCGCAGCTTTGCTCCGCGTCTTCCTGGTCTGCAGACCAGGGAGATGCGGAGAAAGCCCCGGAGTACACGGGCGGCAGGACCGCGAGGTCCCGCAGTCCGTGTCCTCCGGGGCGAGCCCCGTTCGTAACTGTCATAAGTCGGATCCGCGTAAGTCGGGGACTGCCTGTATATCAGTAGCAAAGTATCTTTTTTAACAAAACACCATATGAACCTTCAGTTTACTTTCTTAGTTTTCTAAAACTAAAACCTGTCAAAGAGTAATTTTTAACTTCCACAGACTATTGTTCGTGTCTCTCCCCCCCCCCCCCCCCGCCCAAATTGTCTGGAGCCAGACAACATAAGACTGCTGTGCCCTAGGCGAGGGGGGGGGGGAGGAGAGAGGTGAGGGGTGGGCCTGTTTACAATTACTTCATTCCTGTTTTTAATGAATCTTTCTGAATGACCACTAAGTGCTGGTTTTGTTCTTCAGGAACAAGGGAGCTATTACTGGAGGACTAAGAAAGGAAGGAAAAGGGAAAGCAAACGGAAAGCTGCCAAACTCATAAGGCGTTTCAAACATTTCAACTGCATATCCCGGAGGTAATCTGCTCCACAGGCATAAGGTTTTCCCTGCACATGTGCAGTCTTTTTTTCTTCCCTAAAGTGAAACAGATGAGATAAAGTGAAACAGATAATATTAAAGCTGAGGTAAAGGTTAATAAGTAGCACCAAGACACGAAAAATTACCATTACTAAAACACTGAGAATTAGATCTCAGTTTAGCAATTGAGCAGACATACATAATTCAGTGTTCATTATTTGCATTTTGCTAGTTTTGCTACTTGAAAATGTCTAAGTACAGAGGGTTTTTGTTTGTTTGTTTGTTTTGCACTTTTCCCATTCATTAGAAATTCTGATCTAGTGACAGGAATTGGTGAAATAGTGCCATGACAGAGGCAAGAAAGTAAAAGACCATCTATATATCCTCTATTAGTATTTGTCAATAGCTAGTTAACTACACTGCCAAACCTGCTAAGGTACTGGCCTTAACAACATTCCATAATAATAATTTCTGTAATTTAATCATGCCTTCTGTGAAAAAGTACTTAGTTTCACCAGTTTGGAATTTGCCAGCTTTCAGTTTAATTCAGCGTATCCTTCTCTTGTATTAAAAGATATGAGTACACAACCCCAATTCCCTTCTTATGCCATTACTGTTCAGAATTCTTTATTTTGTATACATTTGCCCCCTCTTATTTATCGATCTATGGTAAATAGCCTCAGTGTTTACAGTCTAGTCTCTCTTCCATCCTTCTAATCACTCTCATTGTTTATCCTTGAACCTGCTCCATTTCCACATCTTTTTTGAGAGGAGGTGACTAGAGTTGACCAGAGCATTCCAGGTGAAGACATACCACTGATTTATGTAAAACTGTTTTCTATTCTGCTCTTAATTCATCTGAACATTTTATTTGCTTTTGGAGTGTTGTTGCACACAAAGTAGGTATTTTCACTGAGCTACATTCATTCTTAAGTAATTCTGCAGAGCAAGAAGTTTGTGATCATGAAATTGAAGACACTACCATAATGCATATGTACAAAGGCATCAAATTAAGGTTGCACAGGGGGCCTTAATTCAGGCATTTCCTAACGTCTGATACTGGACTTTGGAACGTTAAACTTAGTATATTTTTTGTATTTGTTAGACTTTTTAAAAGCAAACTGAAAAAAAGAAAGGAAATTCCATCATACGAATCAATACTGATCCTTGGAATGGGACATCAGCCATGTGGGAACCAAGACCAGTGTTCCCTTTAATTTCCCCACTCACACATGTGCAGAATGAATTTTGTTATGGGCACCAATAATGGAGGTGATATGTACTCCAGTATAGAGGGGTTTAACAAAATTCACGTGGTGGGAGTGGTGGGATCAAGGAGTTCGGAGTGTGGGAGGAAGCTCATGGTTGGGGCAAAGGGTTGGTGTGAAATGAGGATGAGGGTTCTGGCAGGGGGTGTGGCTTCTGGGGCAGGTGTAGGGATAAGGTGGAGGCTGCTCTGGGAGAAAGAAAACTTTCCCCAGTCCCCGCCCCCGCCCCCCCCCCGGCCGCAGCAGCTCTCCGGCTGTGCTGGGTTGGTGCCAGGGGAGGAGCACCTTTTCCCCAGACATGGCAGGGTGGGGGTTAGGAGAGAGGCATCTCTCCCCACCACAGCCTTGAGTGCCTGAGTGACATTTAATAGGCTGCTTCATGGCCACACAGCTTGGGGGAAAATTTACCCCAAGACCTTAAGTTGTTTAGGGCAAGGACCATCCTTTTACAGTATCTAACACAACAGGATCCTGGCCCATAAGTAGGGCTCCTACTCACTATAGAAGCACAAAATAATAATAATAGATCCACAGCACTGACTCCTTCCACTGGAGTAAGAAGAGCCATTGGCAAGAGCAATTCTCTCTGTCCTGGTCTATTCAAGGGCTGTATTTCAATATAACACTCCCCGCCACCGGGTCAAATTTAGGTCAAATTTACCATTAGGTCAAATTTACAAGCAGAGGGTCCACATTACCAATCCCATTATTATATATATAGTAGCCCAGTGTCTGTGCGTCTGTAACGCTGACGTACACGGCCACGCCCCCTGGCCGTGTATGTCAGTGCCCCCCCCCTTCCCCTTGCTCCTTGGTGGTTCGGGCCTCACAGCCACCTGGACACTCCCTTCCCGGAGCGCTGTTTCCCTCCCCCCTTACTCCGCCCTCCCCCCATCATCCCCTCCAGCCCTCCATCCCCCAATCCCACCGCCCAGCTCTGCTTTCCACCCCCCTTCCGGCCAGCCCCGCTCCCTTCCCCTCCCTGCGTGGTGCGCTATGGCGCGCTGCGCCGCTCCCAGCCGAGCGGCGCTCCCGCCAGGCCCCAGCAGGGGAGCAAGCGGCCCCGGGCCCAGCTGATCGCCGGGCCCACCTGAGCTACGCTCAGCTGGGCCCCAGCGGGGAAGCAAGCAGTGGCAATCGGCCCTTTGGGACAACCCAAAGGGCCACTTTCCGCCGCTTGCTCCCCTGCCGGGGCCCAGCTGAGCGCTGCTCAGGTGGACCCGGTGGGACAGGAAGGGGGGTGGGGCAGTGCTGTACACAGCCAGGGGGCAGGGCTGTGTACGTCACCACCCCCCCTTCCTCCTCCCGCCAAGGCGCTCAGTGGTGCGCCCCTCAGCCAGGATGCCGTGGGAGAAGGGAGGGAGGGGCAGTGACATAGTTAGACCCGCTCCCTGGCCGTGTACGTCACCACCCCACCCCTCCTCCTCCGTGGCGGCCCGGCTGAGCATGCAACACTCAGCCGAGCCACCACAGAGGGAGGGGAAGGGTGCGGAGCAGTGACGTACATGGCCAGGGGGTGGGGCCGTGTACGTCACCACCCCCCTTCCCCTCCCACTGTGGCACTCAGCTGTGTGCTGCGTCCCTCAGCCGGGCCGCCGGGGGAGCCAGCAGCACAAGGGGCCGTTTGGGCTCCCCTGCGGTGGGATGGGAAGAAAGGGCGGTGACGTACACGGCCCCACCCCCGGCCATGTACCTCACCACCCCGCCCCCCTCCCTCGCGGCAGCCCGGCTGAGCAGGCAGCACTCAGCCAAGCGCCATGGCGGGAGGGAAGGGGAAGGGGGGCGGGGAAAGACAGAGGGGAGACAGAGGCAGGAGGAGGAGGAGAAGAGAAAGGGAGAGTGAGAGACAGGAGGGGGGGGGAGAAGAGAAAGAAAGAGACAGAGAGAGAGAGAGGCAGGAGGCGAAGGAGAGCTGAGAGAGAGGGGGGTAGGCAGTAGGGGGAAGGGAGGTAGGGAGAGGGAAGGGAGGGAGGGAGAGCGAGCGCGAGCGCACTCAGGAGACAAGAGCTGAAAATCCCGACTTATGACGGGCTAATTGGCTAGTTTTGAAATAATGGGCCACTTTTTTTTAAATCTGTACTCCTGTTTTTTTGAGGAATAATGCTAATTTCAAAACAGATATTTTGAAAGAGCGGTAGCATGGACCCTCTAGTGCCACTATTTCAAAATAACTATTCCCCAGAGTAATTCTAACTAATTACTTCCCAGTGCTTCCTGGGACTGATCGAGCTAGCATATGCACATTAACGAAGCCTGCCTTGGAGTAATTTCGAGGCTTCCCCATAGTGGGGCATGCTATTTCGATTTTGTAAAATCGAGAGTTACGTTGAATTTAGTTATTCTGAAATAGTTTCCTAGTGTGGCCTGTGAGGGAAAGACATATGTTTTGCTAGTGGCTTACACAGGTATTTGCTAGCAGCAGAAGAATGTTAAGTATTAAAAATCCTGGCTTCTATTCCTGGCTTTTAAGCAGAGCATGGGCTTTCCTGGTTACAGACAACATAACCGAGTGCACAGGTCAGGCACTTTTTTTTTTTTCCTGAACGGCTGTGAGACTAATGAGATGAGATCTGATAAATCAGACACCTGGGTTTTGCAAGAAGTGACCTTGTTGCAACATCTCAGTTATCTTACTAGCAAAACAGGTGACTGATACTTGTTTGCTTTCTACATGAAACTTTATCTGTAACAGAATTAAGAGTTAGTGGAAGAACTGAATCTAGACCACATGGCCTCCTCCTAGCACTTCATCCAGTGGCACTTCCCCTTCCCTTTACCCAGATGGAGATCTGATGGCTTGCAGCTGACATCTAGCTGAGTCTTCTGCACAGAACATATGGAACATTATGCTCAGTACATTTAGCTGCAAATAAAAATATATGGCTGGCCTGTGCCAGCTGGAGCTCAGCTTTACAGAAATTCTTATGAACCAAATTTAAGGCTTGTTTACAAAGGGGCACTCAAAAAATTAATCCAAATCAACTAAAAGTGTTAATTTAAAGTGGATTTGAAAAATCACATTAATCTGTGGTGTGGAAACCCACAGGCAGAATTCACTTGAAAAGTGAATAAACTAAATCAAATTAAAGCTTCTTCAATTCTGAATAAGACTGTACACATAGGGTTTAATGCAGTTTAACAAATCAACTTTAAACATTAATTTAGATTACATTTCTTAAGTGTCCCTATGTAGATAAGCCTGTAGTTTAAAAAACCCTCTATTTTTTATTTATTGGCAGAGAGTGAACCTTGATTAATCATTTTCAACAAGACTGACTGTGACGTTCAGATTTATTTGAACATAAGTTTTCATGAGCAAAGACCCACTTCGTCAGATGCATGTTATTATGACTATTTAATTATTTCTAAATAGTTGAACAGCTTTAAGAAAACTAACTGAAAATATTCCTTAGCCTAGTAACTAGTGCACTCTTCTGCAATGTGGGAGACCCATATTCAAAACCCTTTTCCACATTAGACAGAAAAGGAACCGAGTCCATATCTCCCTTATCCCATATGAAGCCTTTGTCAGTGAGCTAAAGTTTACAAGGAAGGCATTAACACTCCCTCCAACATCCATTCTGCAACCCTTTCCTTAGCTTTTCTCAGAATGAAAACATTTTTTCACATACTCATTTTTCCACATTAACAAAACATTTTGCTTCCGATCAACTCAATTTCCCTCATTTTCTGTTTAACTTACAATTTTTGAAAAATGTCATATTCAGTTCAACCCAAAATTCATAATTTTTTTCATTTTTTCAGAATTGATGGCAAACCAAAATGGGTTGTTGTTTTTTTTTGCCCAGATCTAAAAGTGATCACTTGAAGCACAGAAAAAGCCTCTGGACTAAAACTAGGGGTGGGATTTTATGCAGAAATAATGATATCAGTCAACCTCTAACTGTACACAGATGTATAGTATAAAAGTATCTTATACTGACAGCTTATTCCCCTTTGCATGCAATAACAGCTATACCAATATAAATATGGTTTGTGCCAGCATAACTGTATACACATTAGAGGTGTTGTACCACTTTAACTATACAAGTACAGTTAAAGTAGGATGACCTTTGTGGGAAGACAAGAGCTAAGAAAGGATTTAGATGGAAGAGTCTTTTTATACTAGTGTACAAGAATTATTTAGTTCTAAAATTATGTCAATTTCTGTTGTTGATGGCACAGAAACATTTGCAAAAATGCAAACTGATTTTAGATTTCCTCTCTATGTACTGTGTACACAGCATTGCTTCTGTAATCCTTTCACTAGCTGACATTATTCTAGGAAACATTATCTTATAGAAAGCTTTAAAGAGAAAGGAGGGAACAAGAGTCTCTGAAGAAGAAATTACCAACATTTTCCCCCCTTTTCAGACTATAAAGTAGGAGGAAGATGATTTCAAGGATTTAAACATACTCCCTTCCTTAGAATGGAATTTAAATAACAGTTGAAAACTGAAGACAAATGAAGAGAAAAAGAACAGAACATTATTTTGATAGTATTTAAGCTTTCTTTAGTATTTACATGTAATTTACAAAATTAAATTACATTTGCTAAAAAAAATCTGACAGATGAAAAGTGTAATACTATAGCTAGTATTTTGAATTTGAAAGATAAATAATATTTTAACTGACCTGAAGGTTATAGATTTGCCAGTGCTTTTCTACATATTTTTCAGTGAAAAGATCTACTTCATCTTTGTTCTAACAAAGCAGTAATCTGATAAAGTGGAACAGAAAGAACAAAAAGAGTACAAACTATGTAAACTTAAGTGCAGCAGTAGAATGAATTAATATGTGGATACATGTGTTTTGCTTATTGGCTTTTTGCATTTGTTTTTAGTCACAGCATAAATGTAGGTAATCTTCAAAATATAAGAAGTATGAAAGGGCCATACACTCCCATCCTGACACCTCTCTATTGCTTTAACATCTACTGGTAATACTAGTATTTATAAATTATAGAGTTTTGTAGTATAAACCTAAAAATACAAAGCACTCGCTGCCATTAGGTTGCTCTCGTAAGCCACCATGGCACAAAAGGCACAAATTACTACTGTCGAGCTCCTTGTGTAGTTGTCATTAACCAGCGCAAAATGAGTAGTAAAATGTCACCACCAACTGAAAACAGCAATGTTTTACACCCCTTTTGCACTGGTGTAAATGGCTACAGAAATTGCAAGATAAAGATGGATAAGACTCACATTGGCTCCAAACATAGATATATTCTAATACACTCCCGCTGCTAAACGCAGGAGAGGGCTATCTAAGCAGCCTCATCATCCACACAGCATCCGCACTAGGGTGATTAGATTCTTTTACTATGGCGGTGTAGCTGAAGTGGTACAATTTATGTACTTATATAAGTCCTAAAGAGTATCTACTGTATGAAAGGAACTCTCTCTCCAAAACTATTCTGTGATTGAAACTTAGTAAGTCAAGAGAGTACTTCCCAGGAGTCCCAAAATACATTTAAAAAACAACCAAATGATCAGTAAGCATTAGAAAATGGCTTTTGCTAACAAAACCTAATTAGTTTAGACACTCTCTCTCTCTCACGGTGCTAGTTTTGGCCATCAAAAATATATTGGCAGTTCCATAACCATTTCAAGCAAAAAAGACTGGACACAAGATTCAGGTGGTAAAAAAAATCCAAATCCATGTATTTAACCAGCAACCTTTTCACAAATAAACCAGGAAAGCATTTCATCCAGTTATGGTATAAATATTTATTCTTGAACTTTCAAAGACCCTGATACACAAGTTATTGGATGAATTTGTTCTTACACTATAAAACAATACCAGTCTTGCAACCCAATTCAGTTTAAACACAGATAGTTTCTTGTTTTTCAGAAATTTTTTCCCTATGGCTTTCAGAACCAATTCAAGTCAGAAAAATAAACGCAGGGAAACAAAACACATGCATAGCTGACATTTTAAAAATACATTCTTAAAGGACTGTAGGAGTATCATATATGAAACACAAAGAGATTTCCTTCTTTAGCAGAGTTCCAACACATTACTCTTCCGTGCTTACTTCAAGACATGAATATACTTGCCTAGAATGTCAGTGAAGACTTTACACAAAGGCACCTCTTTACAAACCTATGATTGTGAATACAAAACAGGAAATGCAGTAATACCACCAGTGTAAGTTAAATAATGCTTAGTGTAAACAGTGCTCTGCAGTTAATAAGCACAAAATTAACCCCGTAGGGGAGATGAGATGTAAAGTGTGCACTAAAAATAGACTCATGATAAAATATACAGTGTTTCCCCACAGATCAAGAGGAGTACAAAACTCATCCAGAATTGAAGCCTAAGACCCAAACAGTGCAATTTAAAAATCAAGACTAATTTTCAAGTGAAAGAAAGCTATGAGTGAGGATGTGGCATGGCAAGAGTGAGTAAATTTAACATGTTTTTGAAAAACAGACATGAGTTTATAATGACAATAAAGTAAATATTAATATTTAATGATACTGTAGTGCCTTTTATTAATGGGTCTACATTTTGACTACTTAAGACAGAGTACAGCCATGAAATAGAAAAGGGATGTAAATATAGGAAATCACTCCATTAGCCTCTGAAATGTAGCTATGTCTAGGATACAAAGCAGCAACTGTTGCAATTGCTTATGACAGGAAGCAAATAAAAATGCCATATCCCACTGAACTATTTAACCACTTAGCTGGGATTGTTCAAAACAGCATAATTAAAAGTACTAAAACAAACAAAAATTGTCCTTTACTACACTCATTATTCACTGAGATTAACAGAAAAGCATGGTTCCCATAAAAAAATTAACAGATTAAACTAGCATATGATCCTAAAGCATGAAAGAGATAAATACAAATCTCTTCCTAGCAACTCTAGAGAAAACAGATATTTTTACATTAAATGATTTTTAGTACATAAGTGAGATGGCAAAAGAGAGCCATATTTGACAAATCAATCACCAAATTTTGTACTTTAAAAAAAAATCCAAAATAGTCACAGTTGCAGCCAAAAAACTACAAGATCTTATGAACTCTGTAGATCTAAAATACAGCACAGTCAAATCCCAAGTGGGCAGGAATTAAAGTTCTCTTTTCAAAAGTCTGACAAACCTACATCTTCTGACCAATTTGTAAGAACACCATCTCTGACACTAATCATCAGACATGGTCTCTCTCTCTTTCTTCAAACTTTTATATGCTTAGAATTTTGAAACGTTAAACAAACTTAGGTACTGAACTTTGGTTTGACTGCCATCTGCTGATCCTACGTTTGATCAACTACAGAAGTCACTGAGATGTGCATGAAAAGTGGTAGAAATTAGGGATGTGAACGTGTACATGGTTAACCCATGAGCGTAAGCTCATCAGTTAACATGCACCATTACATGCAAGCTCCCAGTACACATGGGGAGCCAGCTTAATAGCCAGTTCCCCACACGCCAGTGCTCCCATGGAGTAGACTTATGTGAAAATTTCAGCAGTTACATAATTAATTAAACACATTTTAACATCTCTATTGGAAATACTCGTTTTCTTTCTTAACACTTGGTACAATAGGATATAGGACAGAACTGTAATGGAGGCATTAAAGCATCAAATTAAAACACAACTTACACCCAGAGATGTTAAAAAGAGTTTTCATGTGGGGAATCCCCGTCCCCGTGAGCACCATCTACCCCGCCCCGTGCTGCTGCAGGTGCTTGACGAGAGCCAGCAGTGTGGCGGGAGGGAGGAAGGGGGAGGACTGGGAGCTGGCTTAAAAGCTGGCTCGCCACGTGCACCAGCTTCCACCTCCCCCCATACTGCCTCTAATAAAGAGGCAGCAGGGGAGGAGGTCTGCATGTAACCAGAGGTTAACTAGTGAGCCCAAGCTCATCGGTAAACCTTATACATTCACATCCTTACTTAGGCCATCAAACTAATAATATTAGAATATCTAACTTCCCTTTACTGCTACTTTTCAGTCAAGGTTTATTTATGATTCTGTGAAAACAAAACAAACACAAATAATCTTGTGTGTTTTCGTGAGAGAATTACTGAGACAAGCATATTCAGCGAAAACAGTAGTAAGAAATAGTAAAAACACACACAACAGCTACTTAGAGAAAGAAAAAAGAAAATGAATGTAAGATTGCAACTAAGGACTATAACCAAAACAATCCCTGAAAATAGAGGAACAAAAATTAGCTTTCAACTAACTTTATAATTCTTTCAGTGGGGGAAAAAAGAAACTAATTCAGTTGATGCAGAAATACTCTAAGAATATTTCATGCTATTTTAAGTTTTTCTTTTCACCTGATTTTATTTTATATTTTGAAAAAAATAAATGTCACAACAAATGGTATTCAACACCTTAACGTTTTCAAACTCCCTTTCCTCCAAACACCAGATACCTGATCAACCAGGTATTCTGAAGGGGATAAAGCTCACAAGTAGATAGCTGAGCCGTGAATACCGCAATGCCGGCCCCTTTGAAGCTGCTACTAATTAGATCTGGGCTAGCTAAGCATAATTTTTATGCCTGCAAAGCTATTTTGTTAAAAGTCTATGATTTTATACAGAAATAGTTATACCATACAGGAATTGTTCCATACCAGTATTAGACAGGTTTATATTTGTATAACTGTACACATTACGGGACTGAGTTGCTTTAACAATATCACTAAAGTTAAAGTGGTACAATTTGTGTGTGTAGACAATATGTCAGGCCAAGATCCAAAATGACCAACTCTTTTGTAGAGGTACTGGTAGAAGGAAAAGAGCTGCTTAAATGAACTGCAATGCTTTTGTAATTTTCCATTTTAAGTAGTATCCAATCTAGCTTTTCCTAGCTACTCCAGCTGTTTCTGCTCTCATTTCATAGCAGGTAAATTTGGGAGTTAACAGTAGAGGCTGTTAAAATATGGTTCTGTTCTGAAATATGACTGTTTAAATGGTACTGCGGGTTTCTATATTTGTATTTCAGCATCACCCAGTTAAATGTGCTCTCTCTACAAATTAGACAAGTTTTTCTGCCCTACAAGCCTTGCAAACTTAACCTAGGATCTGAAGGTTAAGCTGGGTTCTTTCTTTCCCAAGAACTAATCACCAGAAATAATCTATTGTCCAACATTCTCCTCTCTGTTAATTTTGTTGGAGATAAAAGGGTTGCACAAGTGCAACAAAGGAAAAAATGTCACCCATCTGTTAGAAATTAGACAGCAATTTTCTTGATACACATGCTAAACACTGCAATGCTTATAGAAATAGAAACTAACTTCTGTTACCAATGTAAGCAGATCTCACTTTGGACCCACAGAGAAAATAGATCTGTTCAATGGAAAGTAGGTATTTTTAAATAGCAACTGCTCTGACCATAACTACCCTCAAGTGCATAGTCAGTTTTCAATTCACAGTGATTCCTTACACTAATCTGCCTCTCCCCTCACCCATATACAACCACACATCCTAGTATTCTACCCTTTTCCATTCTATTTCTAATAACACTAATGTTTCTCGGGCAAGCAGGCAGCACTTTGAACATCAGACTTTAGTGCAAATTTGTTTCTCTTGCTAATGTGTCCTGTGTACCCCTTTGATACTGAAGTGACCCTGCAATCACACAGAGACTAGAGAGCTATTTTCTTCAAATACTAATATTAATACTAAATCTGTTTAACTATTCAGAACTTATTGCTGAATATGGTTTTTCTTCATTGCTGCAAGGATGTAGCCAATGTCACTATGAAAAGACCATGTCCCCTGATGTCAATGTTTCCTAGTGGGGTATCAGACCTGTATTCAAAATATTTTGAGAACTGGGCTTCTTTGCCCCAAAAGTAGATGAAACATCTCAGACAAGTGAGAAAAAGGAAAAACAGCACGGGGGGGATTTTGAATGAAAGCCACGTCTGTATTTCCTCCCATCCACTTAGAAAGTGGCACCATCAACACAGAATGATAATGCTCAATTTGGCATTTAAAACTTTACACACACACACACAACATGTGTTCGAAAATACAGCACACTGTTCTAAAAAACGAAAATGTTTTGTAACCCATCAAGGAACACTACATGCCTTTGTAAAAGTACATTAAATTGCCATTTTATAAGTGCAGTAACATGTATATGTTTACCAATTACATGCACCTTATGTGTTGACTGATGAATACACTCTGGCATATGTTCTTGCTTACACACCTCACATGCTTTCTTATTAACTCATGGAATAATCATTACCAAGTGTGAGCATCTCCATCCTGCAACATATCCTGCTATCTATCAGCAAAGAGATCAAGTACAAAAAAAGTTTTGTCAAAGATTCCCTTTTTTCGGTACTGGCTGAAAAATGAAGTACAACAATTGTAAGTGACTACAAAATTTACTTGATTCACTATTACCTTTTTCCTCACAACCTCAACCCACTGGGTTACAGCCAGATTCAACAGATGAATGAAACAAAGACTTGGTAGGTACTACCTTTCTTGTATTCCAATCTGTAGAGTAGGGATGTAAAATCCCATTTAATTATTTAACCAATTAAACATTAAGTTTAACCAATTAAATGGGGTGAGTGGGGGAGAGGGCCCCTCCAGCAAATCTGGGCTGGAATGCCCACCCTAGAATGCACAGTTGGGGGCTGCTCCAATCAGGCTGCAATGCCCCTGCCCACATCGCACCAGGGCCGGTCCCAGGGGATGTTCCAGGTGGGCTGGAGTGCTCCCCACTTGCCATGAGCACTGTGGGGCTGGAGCAGCCCTTCTGTTCACAGTGAGTGGGGGTCTGTTCCAGTTCCCACCAGTTAACTATAACCCATAAGCCTCACCCATTAAAGGTGAGCACAACTGGTTAACTGGTTAACCACTAGCATCCCCACGGTAGAGTACATCATACAAAAGGCCCTGATTTTTCTCTATGACTTCAAGGTGCTATTACAATGCAAAAAATAAATAATAACGAGAATTGCAATTCATCCCTTTGCTAGCCGAACATGCTCTTTTAGCTCTCTGAACAATGTTGAGTATTAGATGAGGTTGATAATATCATACCTAATTTGGCTCTCTTCTAGGAATTGAGTTTTTTAATCTTTTTAATATATACATTCCAAAAAAAATTCTGTACTGCTATGAAATAATTGTGTTTACTTTGCCTGAATATTTAAAATTTTTAAAAATTCAAAAAAATGTAAGATCACATGCCAAAATGCAAATGGATTTAGTGTCCATTGGGAACTGGCTTGTGAAATTCTCTGGCTTCTCCTACAGCTGTTCACTGGCCTTAATTTTATGCAGATGCCAATACCTAGATTTGTAGTTCATCTGTCCTGGCCATGACTGATACTCAGACCCAGTGTGACCACTGTCATGCTTATTGCTCTGCTTCTTTTATTTTTCTGTGTCACCAGTGCAAAAGAATTCAAAAGGTAAAAGTTGATCATAATTTTTTTGTTGCCTTCTCCAGTATTGTTGGGCCAATGATTGTCTGAGTGTACCTCTAGACTAGGGATGTGAATGACTAGTCGACTACCAATAAGCAAATGCCTATCGGATAATCGCTCCCCACCCCCTTTCTGCCTCTATCATAAAGAGGCAGCTAGGGGGGAAGAGAAGGGACTGCTTGAATGCGGCATCGCCTCATGGAGCCTGGGGCCAGACCCCAGGCTCCACGCAGCGCTGCCGCTTTGAAATGCCGCATGCAGCCCAGGACCAGCTGGGGAATCACTGCTGGCCCCAGGATCCACGTGGTGCTAATGCTTTGAAATGACACATGAAGCCTAACATGGGGCTCCCTGCGGTGTTTCAAAGTGGCAGCACTGCATGGACCCCAGGATCAGTTGAGGAGTGCTGCAGAATTCCTGCTGACCCCAGGGTCCATGCAATGCTGCCACTTTGAAACATTCCAGGGAGTACGGGGCCAGTCTTGAGTCCCCCGCTTGCCCCAGGCTTCACTCAACACTTTCACCTTTGAAGTGGAGCAACAGCCTTGGGGCTGTTGTGACACTTTAAAGGCAGAGGAGCCCTATCAACTAACTGAATAGTCAATGCAAATTCCACCGACTATTCGATTGGCCAATTAATATAAATTTAAACTTCTCTACTCTAGACAGTAGCACATCATGGCAGGGCTTATGTAGTGAGACAAAGGCATATGAGATTATTCTATAACACCTGTATCTTGTCACAACATGCAGATCATTTGTGTCTTGTCTATTTTTCTCTACAAGTTATCAATCCTTACCAATGCTATGGAGAGTTAATGTAATTAATGAGCCAAAACTACATATCTAATATTGACACTGTAAAATACAGTTCTGTAATATATTCTTCAACAGTTAGTCATAACAGTCACCCACCTGTTTAAAAAAATAAGATCAATAGCAAGCCATATTTGCCACTTTCCTCACCCCCACTACTGGGAGATAATATAGAGATCATTTTAGTCAGCAGTGAACACAAATTGCATTTTTAACTTTAGTATGACAGGACAGCATCAAAACTCTTACTCAGCTGGTGACTGTGGCCCTCTGGGAGTCTGTTTTAGATCAGACATTGGTATCCAATTATTTTATCTGAATGCTGCTTTATAAACAAGAAAGCAGATACACAATGACAATATGCCAATTTCAGTTTATGATACAAATCAACAAGTTAGATATCCTTCAAATTTGTCTCTTCTCCTCCCACCCCAAATCAAAACAAATTCCAGTTACAGGCATCACTGACTTTCACAAATTCAGTCTATGCTCAGGTCAGAATCTACTCTTAGTCAAAGAATTGCTCTAGAAACATCTGCCGACAGATCAATAAAGCCACATCAGAAAACATCAGTCAGTCTTTATGAGTAAAACTAAACATAAAAACAGCAACAATTTTAGTGCTACAACTACAGTACTACTATCTAGGCAGATACTGTTCTCTTCCCTTATGAAAATATCACAGGATGGTCCTGTAGGAATCTCAGCAGCACAGTAAGTGGTAAAGATCAGTATCCTCTTGATAAAACTTTAAAAAAAAACACACACACAGTCTAGTAGCACCTTAAACACTAACAAAACATGTAGATGGTATCATGAGCTTTCATGTGAACCACCCACTTCTTCCCAAATATGAGCACTCACCATCATCATCTTCCCTCAAGACCTATGGCCCATATTTAATTATTACAGTCCCCATTTCCTTCATTTTGTACAGGTACCCTTTAGGGATGTTAAATATTTATTTTAGTAATCATGTAACCAGAACAATTTTTAGCAATTACACAGTTACTAATATGCTCCCGGGGGGGAGCCCCTGGCCACCCTACGCTGCTGCCTCTGCCCTGTAGGGTGACAGATAGAGCCGGTCCACGAGGAGAGTTGTTTAAAAATCAGCTCCCTGCACAGACCAGCTCCCACCTATCACCCTGCATGGCTGCCTATGTATCAGAGGCAGCAGTGCAGGGCGGCAGCAGCAGCCCCAGTCCGCAGGGGCCCTAAGCTTCCCGCAATCAGAGGCTGCTCTGGCATATTACCACCACCTCCCCCCCCCCCCTTGCACTGCTGCCTCTGATATAGAGGCAGCAGCATGGGGGGGGGGGAAGAGGAACAGGTGGCTCCACAGAACTGGTACTCATAGGAGCTTTTCAATCAGCTCCCCCTGAGCACCAGCTTTTAAGCTGCTCCCCTCCACATAAGAAGCAAGGGGAGAGGGGATGTGGGAGCTGGTGCTTGGGGGGAGCCAGCTTAAAAGCCAGCTCCCCATGAGCAATGGCTCCACAGAGCCAGCTGCCACCGCTTCCCCCGCTCTGCTGCCTCTGGGGAGAGCTCACCCGCCCCCTGATAGAGGCTGCTGCCGTGGAGCAGTCTCTTTCAATGGCGGGCCTGGGCTTGCTGTGGACAGAGGCTGCTCCGTGGGATGCCAGAGCAGCCTCTGTCCATGGGGAGCTCAGTGGCCCCGCAGACAGGGGCTCCCCAAGAGTGGGGCCGGGGGCCAGGAGCGTACTAGCTGATGCTCCCTCAACCCCAGAGACCATTTTAGTAACGGTGTAACTATTAAAAATTGTTGCGGCTACACAATTATTAAAAAATTTAACATCCGTAGTGAACATATAGATTCTATGGTGCTGTTTTAGATTCCAAGTCATTAAAACTGTGAAATTAAACTATTACATATGCATGAAGAAAAAGTGGTTATAGTTGCCTACCATTCACTTTGTAGATATGTTAAACTTGGTTTAAGAAACTTATGTTTCTAGGAATAAAGCTTTTCTATTGCCATTATAGTCACAATGAAAAATTAGCTAACCAGTACATACACAAAAAAGCAACTTACAGTGGTATTATGAAACTCCATAAATACATAATACTCAATAAATCTACAGTAACTCCAGTTTTACACCACTGTATATCTACCATTGAAGAACACCTCGTTCCAAGTAACATCGCTCATTTCAGTCATTTAACTTATATTCACCACATGAATCTGATATCCCCTTTAATTTTGTTGTTGAAAATGATTTGCATCATGAATCACTAAACTGAAGTTGCTAAAAGAGTCATTTACATTAAAGGAATTAATCCCACAGCATTTTAAGTCTCCTGAAGTGAATAATTATTTTCTGTGTTCACTTGGTGGCATGTAAGATATGAATAAGAGCAAATTTCCTCCTTTACACTTTTGCAGATGAAATAAATATGTTTGGTACCTATTCCTAGAAAGGATTTGATAGCTTCCAAACATCTCTCCGCTATGTATTGTGCAAAAGATTACAAAAGTATTAGCAACAATAAAATATATGACTGCTTCAATGTAAGGAATGTTACCTGTTATACAGAATAAGTGCATTCATATTTACTTTTCTGTTCCCCATTAATTAAAACTATTCTCTGTATGTATATTTTATATGTATTATCTGGATACATGTTTTCACAGACAAAATAAAACCAATTTATCCTAGAGTTACATCTCTTAAAAGAGAAAATATGCAGCTCAACAAGTTTTAACCCCACCCCGTTTTTTCAAGTAACTAATAAATCTTAAGTGAAAAAGTCACCATGCTCTTGGCTGTCACCACTGTCGGGGTTTGTAGGAGGATTTGGGGGGGAGGGTACATTTTAGCAGCCTTGAGGGTAATTTACTGCTCAGCTCTCCACATTCTGACAATCAAATAGATAGAAACAAAAATCCCTTTTGCACACCTGGAAATAGTTACTCCCCATACTGTATGAAAACACTGTACTGGAAACAAATTAAATATTTCAGTGAATCTCAACATACAACTCCTGATTTTAAATGAAAATATCACGTTACTGTGGGAACTAAGTGTCATTGTAACCACACAGCTGAATGTGGTTTAGTGGAACTTTGCATGGGCTGAAGGGTCCATCTGGCCAATCCTAATGTAGAACTGCAGCTTCATTGTGTAAACAGCAAAAAACTGGGTTCATCCAGCAGGTACATGTACAGGTTGCACCTCCCTAAACCAAGACACTGTCATCCGGCAACATGCATAGTCCGTCAGGATCACAGATGTTGCTGAATGAGAGAACCCCAGGGCAGGAAGGCCAGCAGCTGAAAGCCCAGGGGTGACAGGGGACCTTACCTGATCTGGCAAATTCCCTCATCTGGGACCACTCGGGTCCCGAGGGTGCCAGAGCAGGGAAGTCTAACCTGTATTCATGGGCATATGGGGTGACCCTATATTTCCCCAAATTGCCACTCATTTCAAGTATGGCAGACTGTTTTTCTGAAACAACTTTAAACACTTCTTCCACTCCTGCAGTTTTAATTCTACAGATAATCTTGGCACACTCTGTGCCATATAAATAAATCAACAGCCATCATTAACCATAGCAATGTGACACCTCTTAAGAAACATCCACTTCTCAGAGTATAGTGCTACTAATGGTTGCTGGCTGTCAGATACAACACAATGACCAAAACAAATACCACAGAAAGCAAATGGGAGCACAGAGAAGAGAGAGGAATTTGTGAGAGTGCCAAGATTTTTTTTTAAAATATTTGATACTCTCTTCCACAGCATGTATTTTGATGTCTCTTCCTAGAGCTTCATTTTCTTAAACTTTATTATATGCTCCAGAACAATCTTATCTTCAAAGAAATTCTGTATAATTTATTTTAAAAAAAAACCCATGCGGCACCATGCAATCATTCCTGTACCTCCCTCGTTCCCATCCTGCTGCAGTCTGCTCTTGCTGCCCTGTTCTGCCTCCTCCCCTCCCGGCCTAACTCCTACCCATTTATTAATTCCTACTTCTCAGGTCAGGTTATGTCTCTAATCACTAGGAGAGACTGTCAGTGCCCTTACCTTGACATCCAGGAGCAGCAGTAAGGATCCTCCCCACGTACCAACAGCCATACAGGAGGAGTAGCAGCAGCAGCAGCAGGAATTCCTTTTTACCCCCAAAAGAAAGGGAGTAGAAGGGAGAGGGAGACAGAATAAGGGAACACCTGCGGTACTAATCTCAATAGCCAGAATGTATCTGCTTTAATGGAGGCCTGAACAGACTTGTCCCTACGTCCTCCATACAGAATTAATTTCTTGCATTGCTGGTGCTGAAGGACGCCCAAGCAAGGGTCTTATTACTAGGCTCGACAAATCAATGAATCTACTCGCCCGTGGTGAGTAGATTTCAGCCGGTCGCCCCGTTCACCGGTGGCGTGCGCATGCAGGTCTGGCACATGCACAGTGCAGGGCTAGCGAGTAGATTTCGCAGTGGTTTGTCAAACCCTGCTTATTACTGTTCCATAAGATGTAGCCAGTGGCTCTGAGTTATTTTCCAGGCTCAGAGGAGGCCTTGCTGCATCAGATATACTTGGCTTGTGTTTTCATCAAGACTTTCATCATGATCATGAAGTCTAGAAACATATCTTTAGAAAATAAATAAATAAGTTTCCATTCTGATGTAGTCACATCACAGTAAGAGGCAGGCTCCTAGGCACTAGCCAACAGAGCCTATCCTTCACTCCAATCTGTGTGCGAGGGCATCATTAGGACACATTTTTAGATTCCCCCAGAATCCTACAGAAGTATAATTTCTTCCTCGTTTCAACCTTAGCAATTGGTTTGCATTCTGCTTTCAGAGCTCTCTCTGCAAAGAATAGGACTGGAAGAATTCGTTTTATTTTAAATGAAAGCTGACCTCCTTTATGATTCCATCCCCATGAAATTAGGGAGCGCAAAGACTAGAACACACAAAGTACAAAGCCCAGCTCAACTTATCTTTGCAACCAGGGCAACTGTAACCCTATCATGTTAAAGCCATTACATAACTGAGACACTAGTGTATGATCAAGATGAAGAGTACAAGGCAGGCTTAAAGTCACCAAATAGGCAAATGCATAAATAAATGAGAATACTGCACTAGGAATTGTAATTTATGCCAGCAAATCTGACTGGTAAACATGCTTACATGTTACAGTATCACCTGCTTTAATAACCCACATATAGACAATAACTAATGAATATGCAAGATTCTTTATTTCCTTTAACTCATAAAACTGCAAACCTAAATATTTGAATTTCTTCCATAAGCCTACAGAAAGGCAGAACTTTGAAGTTTCTAAAGACGAAAGACTATTTTTCTTTTGCTGCAGGCCAGAAATTAGAATTTCTTTACTGATTCTGCCAAACCGCCATATAATGCATTTTTTTCATCAAAATAAACCACTTTGAATTAGAGGTGTCCCATAGCTACTAAGTGATCAACGTTTCGAGGGTCAGACCAACTTTCTAAACCACTGTAGGAACCTTCTGACCAAAAAGGACCCTCCGAAACCAAGCAAGATCAAGCAGGTTTGGTAAGGAAAGAGTTTCATTCCATTTCCGCACTGTTGGCAGTTTATGAGAACAGCATATGCTGCAGTTTTATTTTGTTCAACATCAGAGGATAGCATCCACAGGGTTTATGTACTACTATTATTTTAAGTAGATGACTCAAATTCATCTTTTGTGGTAAAGCTACTGAAATCAACAGAGCTACTCCAAAGAATAATCTGTTCCTGTTATTTTGAATTTAAAAAAAAATGGAGGACTAAATAAAAATACAAAAAAGGGGGGAAATGTTCCACTGCGTAGCACACAGCAGCATATAAGACATGTAAGCATATAAAACCTTAGCCTGTTCATTGTATTTTTTAAAAGCCTGTATAAACCCCCAGTTCTCTGGCACTCATTGTATTATTTGTGTATCACTACTATTTCGTTTTTATATTGCTCTAAAGCCTCTCAACGCTGAAGAAATCCAGATCATCATTAATCTAAAAACAATAGGCCACGCTGACATCACATCATCTCATTAATCTTCATTTGTCCCATCACATCCTGTCATTCTTATGCAAATAGCACACTGGAGGATGCAACTTTTCTGCACTCCGGGATAAGGAGGAGTAAGGCTGTTAAAAGCCCCAGGGTGCCATCCTGAACCACAGACCATCACTTCATTCAACGCCTTGTGTTTTACATCAGATCTAATGTGTTTGACATTCAAATTTGACCCAGCAGGAGGCAAAACTATTTGATTTCTCAGCTACACACATTTCAC
Source organism: Pelodiscus sinensis (assembly GCF_052426305.1). Classification (NCBI taxonomy): domain Eukaryota; kingdom Metazoa; phylum Chordata; order Testudines; family Trionychidae; genus Pelodiscus; species Pelodiscus sinensis. The sequence continues at coordinate 98,568,939 of NC_143055.1, forward strand.
TTCCTGTGCTAAAATACTCACTGAATTCCTCATGGATCTAACAGCCTCTTGCTTCAGCTTTCCCTTGCTAATGGAGATTGAAATACAGCTCAAGAGGAAGAAGATATTTGCATAGGACATGTAACAATGATAGCAACCCACCATTCTCACCAAGAATTAAGATCCACATACTAAAACCTTGGTTACGCTGAGTGACACACAAGCAAGTTGGTTTAAATTAGTGAATACCAAAGAGGAAAAAGACATGGGTACCTTCCAAGGAAATTTGGTAGAGAGCACTCTGGAAAGAATGTGCACACTCAATTATAAGCCTGTTTAAAACATTTAATTTTAGCTTGAATAAGAGTACACAAGGTCCCAAAATGTTTCAGGCCCCAAAAAATTACTCCCAGAGCCTAGAAAAATCAGCACGAATTAAAATCATTTCCCATACTTGTACCTCTAGCTCATCAGTTCTATTCCCACAGCTGTTCCCCAGACACCACAGATGGTAAAAACTCAACTTATTTGTTGCATAACAGGAAGGATTTTATTATTATTATTATTATTTACTCATAGGAGTGTTTTGTTTCATCAGCACCTTCAATAGATGTTCTGAACATCTTGTTCCCATCACATGTGTGAGTATCGGAAGAGCAATTTGTATTAGACAGGAAAAAATACAGGAATAAAAGTACATAAAATAAGATATATTCTTTGAGGAAAATAGCAACCACCTCAGAATATCCTTAGCATCAGCACATGAGAAGTGAATGAGAAATCAAGCTGGCTAAAATGTCTCACACAATCTTAAATGTAGGGGGCTTTTTATTGGCAACAGTGCTTAGGTACCATGGTAATAGTCCCATAAATAATTAAAATTAATAAATGTATGTCACAAGAACCAACCAAGATTACAGTTAAATGGATGGCTGAAAATACGCACAGATAACAGAGAGCACTTACATCTAAACTTACAATGACAGCAAAGCCTGAATTAGACAGAGGAAAAATAATCTTCCACTTACTTGCACTCTAGATTCTCAAAAGTTTCTCTCAAATTATAGGAGAAGACCATAAACTGTATATTAATTTTAAAAAACTACATAACAGGAATATGCTGGATTTAGGTTTACTGTTTTTGTAAATTAATACATTTAGACATCACAAACACTTTCCCAACTTTACAGTGTTTACAAACCTAAGAATATAACCTCTGATACCATTTGCTATATCCCTCAATTCCTGCAACACAGATGTGAATTGTACGTACAGCTTTTTATAGGAAATAAGGAACACACACTAAAGCAGCGTTTCTTAAAGCATGTTCCGCGGCGCACCGATGTACCGCGAGACAGTCAGAGGTGTGCCGCAGAGAGAATAGAATTCAAAATGGCAGCCCTTAAAGGAGCAAGCCTCCTTTTTTTTTGCTCAACAATTTTTCCCTGGGGCAGCTTTTCCCAAACAGTGCTCTGTCGAACCCCGGGGTTCCGCAAAGTGGAACTCAGGGTTCCCCCAAAAAATTCTGCTCCCCTGCCCCCTGCTCTCCCACTGTGGCTGCCTCCTCCCTAGCCCGCAGGACAACCCCTGTTCCACGGGGCCTCCGGTGCTGCGCAGCCTCCTCCTCCTCCACATGTGCAGGTGGCTGCTTTTGTAGTGGCCACTGCTGCTGGGAGGGGGTGGGGTGGCCAGAGCTGAGGAGCCGCTCCTGGACCTTGGCGTTTTAAAATTGCCGTCTGCAGGGAACCCGGCTTAGGCTCTGCCACCCCACATCCCCACCTGGGGTGCGTTCGGGCTCTGCTGTCCCCTCCTTGGGGCACACTAGGGCTCTGCTTTCCCCCTCGCCTGCGGCGCGCTCGGGCTCTGCTGCCCCCCATGCTCTGCTGCTCTCTCTCCCCTGTGCCCCTCCCCAGCCTGCTGAGGAACTGGCAGAGTTTAATCTGGCAGGGACATTTGGAGTTTCTACTCCCCCTGTCCCCCGCGCCCTGCCAGCGGGAAGCCTGGCCTGGTATTGCAGCTGCGCTGGGTTCCCTGCTACATGGGTGCGGGGGAGGGGGAGAAGGAACTGAGTTCTCCCCGCGCCCCCAAGGAACAAGAACATGCTCCCTGGAGGCTTTCCCTGCTGCAGCAGGGTGCCAAGCCAGGTAAGCGTCCCCCCTCATGACCATATATTGACTGGAAATATGTGATCACACTAATTAATATTTTAAAACATTACATTCATTCATATTTTAAAATTCTGCAGTATAAGGAAACTGCCGAATCGTAACGTAAACCAGAAACCCACATTTCAAGATATTCCAGATATTAGCTTACCGAAACTCAGATTAATGGCATTCTTATGGTATTCACCTTCTCTCTTTTCCCTTTCAATGAAGAGAAACAGAAACCACTGTAATGTAGGCATCTCTAACTCTTGGAGTAGAGAGCATAATGGTGCAACCTATTTGGCTTGTAGGAAGCATGATGCACACATTAGAGCTGGAGGAATAATTTCCAAGTTGGCATATCTGCGCTTTGATCAAACTAATGCACTAGAAATAGCAATGTGACAGTGGCTACATGGTTAACAGTGTGCCTAGGATTTCAGATAGGATTGTACTCAGGATGGCTAGTGCATCTCACCGCCTGGGCAACAGCTGCTACACTGCAATTTTTTGAGTGCTAGCTTGATCAGAGATTCAGAGCTAGCATGGGTATGCTTACCTATGCTGGAAATTGCACCTTCCAGTTTACAAACAGCCCCACACTGATTCACTGGTTCTCAAACATCAGTAAGCTGCACTTAGTCTCTCTCCTCCTGCAGTGAGTGTGGACTGGCAAGTTTCTAATGTATACCCATCTACATAATAGACTTTTCAAAAGACTTTCTTACCTTGGAAAGGAAAATAAAATCATTTTCAAAAGTTTTAAAATATGGTTTTTTTCTTTCTTACTGCTTCCCTTGTCTCTCTTTTTGTCCAGACCAGTAATAATTAATACATAACAATGCTCCAGCTCAGTAAAAAATCAGCAATAAAAGGAGATAGGAGAAGCATAATTTGTATTTAAAAATAAAGTAAGAAGAAAATTAGTCTTTTCCATTTCTCATTTTAAATTTTGTAAGTCAGTCAGAAAGCTTTTCAATTCAGAACAAACTATAACTTAATAGGCATGTGTTCCCTCTGTTATCTACTGGCAAAATCAAGAACTTTAAGGCATTTTCACTGGGCAAGAGATAGCAGTAGAAGCAGGCACCCAAATTACACAGGTTAAAAGAAGAGAAGCTAATAGTTAACAGCAACCCTGGCATTTAAATTATATCAGCTGAAAACCCTTTCCCTCTCTAAGAGGGAAATTCTTGTCACCCGATTCTAATCTTAGCTAAACAGGATCTATATATGAGATTTCATTGGAGATATAAGGAAACAGAATTCTTCTCCCAAACACCCATATATATACAACATTGCACAGTAGTTTCTACTACAGGTTACATAGTGTTTTGTTCATTGGAACCATCTATTTTGCAGATTTTGCTGGAAATGGCAAAACTGAGGGAAGTCAGGGATTGTAAAATATCCTATCTTTTGCAGTATATTTTCTTCTCTTACTGCTGGCTCTGCAGCAGCTGAAAACTAAATTAAACCAGCACTACATACTGTGATGTTCACATGCGGTAAAGACATTAGAACAAAACCAGCAGGTTAAGTTTAAAACCCTCTTGTCTACATGACAATGGTCGCTGTTGCAGCAGAAGGCGCGACTGCAGCACTGCTAGCAACAGAAGTTGTGCACAGCTATTAATATTCCAGGTTTGTAGCTGCCTATTGGGTTTGATAGCTAGCTGCTAGAGGAGACATTTCAAGGATGAGTTCTGACTAATGTAATTTTATAGTAAGTGTGTTTGTGCAGAACTATGCAATTCTGAATGGCGATCTGGTCAAAAACTGGGATTTTTACCTCAGAGGAAATTCCAATATTTCATTTTTTTTTTAATTTTCTCAAACAGAAAGAAACCAATGTTGCGTAATAGCAGTCCAGTCAGCGAGTCTGGCCCATAGAGGGAAATGGGGCTGTGAGACACCCAAACTTTAACTTTTTTGTTCAGGTGGACACAAAATACTAGTAAACTGACCCAAATCAGAATTCTTCAACTCATTCATCTTATCCCAGATGAAATATTCAGGTTAGATTTTTCTCAACAGAAAAATGAAAAATTTTGGCAAGAATCAAAACATTCTAGCAGATCATTTCAATTAGAAATGACATTTTCAGTTGAAATTTGAGGGGAAATTCCTAACCAGTTCTGCCCTAGTGGCTTATACACAAAGTGCATAAAAAAGCCTTAATGATAACTGCCATCAATTGTACATCTTTTGGACCCAAGTGATAGAAGCTAGTGTTTTTCTGGAGCCAAAGACAAACAAGTAAAGAATTCCTCAAGTAAAGGCCCACACTTAGGGTGTGTCTAGACTACAGAGTTTTGTCGACAAAAGTGGACTTTTGTCGACAAAACTATACCTGCATCTACACTACCGCTGAGTTCTGTCGACATAACGTCGACAGAACTCAGCAGTTTTGTCGACGCTGGTAAACCCCATTTTACAAGGCATAACGCCTTCTGTCGACAGAGTTCTGTCGACAGAAGGTGTTATTGCATGTAGGGTTGTGTCTAGACTACAGGGTTTTGTCGACAAAGCAGCTTGCTTTGTCAACAGAACTGAATGTAGTCTAGATGCTCTTTGTCGACAGAAGCTTTGTCAACAGTATCTGTCGACAAAACCCTGTAGTCTAGATGTACCCTTAGACATGCTTCTCAGAGAAAAGTAGTACAAACTTTTTCTGACAAGAAAACATGGCTTTGAAGTGTTTTAAGATTTGCAGAGAATTGTGGAGGGTTTTTTTTGGGTGGGGGGGAGGCAAAGGGTTTGCAATAAGTTACAGATTAAAGTTTTTCAAAATGTTCCATGGAGTGTAATTATTATCCAGATATAATTGCCTTAGAATCTAAAGAGAAATTGTAATGTTTTACATCTGGAACTGCTATGACTGGAAATGGACTGAATTAGCAGCATTGAGTTACTAAATATTTTAAAAGGAAATAACTAATGAAACCAGCAGTCCAGCAAACTCCTTCATAAATAAACACTATAGAAGCAAAATAGACACAAGTGGTTCTGCAGAAATGTTCCACACATCCTGTGAGCCGGATTAAAAGAAAAAGACTTTTTCAGAAAACTGATACTTCAGGATGTTGCAGTTTTTCACTAAGCCTCATGTAACAAAAAAAAGGAAATGCAGACATAATCCTTTCCTCCTCCTTTTGTCTTTATTTTCAAACACCTTAAATAGAAAATGGACTAGAAAATTATGAAAGCACTGAAAGAGAAACAAATTATTCCAGAGCCGGTTTTCACAAGAGACTAGTATATACCACAATGCAACTATTCTTACCTTGTCGATCATATCCGGTCGGTTTGTAGCTGCCAAAATTGTCACGTCCTTTAACTGTTCTATCCCATCCATTTCCGTTAACAGCTGAGCCAAGACACGATCTGCTACATTCCCAGCACCTGAAGACCTAATTAACAAAAATGGCACTACATTAGTTTTCCCATCCTTGATCATAATCTAATGAGAAAGGATTTATTCTTCTGTAAAAAACACGACAAAACTGACATTTTATTGAACAACTTTCTCATTTTCCACTTTCACCTTCAGTACCTGAAATAAAAAATAACATCAATCACGGAAACTAGTCAGGGCAATATTCCAGAATTAGCCCTCCAAAAGATTTTTCAGTATTCATAGAAATAGCTGGGCTTGTCACTTACTATCTTGTCATTATAGACTAGACAAGATTTTCACACAATATAAATAATTTAGTGTAAATATTTCTAAGGTGGGAACTACTGGATTCACTTGGCTTCCTAACTAAACAGACAAAACTTCAGTTCCTACCACTGCCCAGGTGATTGCTTATGCCACCCAATGCAGTATAGAGTACAAGTACTTCTGCATTTTGCAATGTTCCACTATATTTTCCCTTCTTCAATCTCCATCAAATAAGACCAATTTGAGTGCTAGCCAATTAACTCATAAAAGCATTTCCTGCCTTTATAATTCATCCATCTGTTTCTCCAGATGTTATAAAGAGAAGGAAAAAAGAAGGAGGAAGATACAAGTCTTGAAAGATACAAGTCAAGTTTTGAAATCCCCAATACATTAAAACCCAAAACAGAAGTATAAAATATTTTATGCAGTTGAAAAAGTTTGGGAACTGATTCTAGTGGCACTAAAATTAATGGCAAAATTCTTAAATACCAGTGAAGGAAATGTTGTTAAAAAGTCATTTGGCATTTTCATTATAGCTTCTGATTTTTAAAGCTTGCTACACTATATCGGGCTAACTGTAAAGTTAGCCAACTGCCTTCTGCCCAAGTAAATGTATGTACATAGAAGATTTATGGTGCATAAATCAAAGTAAAGAAACAAACTGATTACTTAAATAAAGGTTGTGATATTATTAAAATGTGTTGTTGCTGCTGCTGTTGTTTTTAAAACACCCTAGCCCGTCTGAATAGAAGCAAAGCTATGCCTACAGATTCACAAGTTTGGGACAAGACTTTGAACTCTTGGCTTCTGAGATGGGTAAGATTTTCTATGGAGCGAAAGCAAGATACTTAATCTCCTGAAGGCAAAGACAATCTACAGCTTTATTCCAAAAGCTCCCTCTGCTGAACAACTGCTGTAAGTAGAGTTGAGAAGTTTAAACAGGTGGGGGAGGAAAGAAAGGGGTAAAGCCAAACAGTGTAAAGAAAATCTTACTGACCTTTAACAGAATTTAAATAATAGAATTACGGCCTTCTCTTTAGACAGGCTAAAATTCAAGCTACGTCTAGACTGCAAGCTTCTTTTGGAAGAAGCTTTTCCAGAACAGATCTTCTGAAAAAACTTCCGAAAAAACGCGTCCATACTGCCAAAGTGCATCTGCTTTTTCGAAAGATACTGTCCAGACTGATTGGACTCTAGCATAAAAGGCCACCTGGAACCACTTCAGGCAGGGCTTTAGGTCACCAGTTGCTTCCAAGTGCTGGCGTCAGAGTCTAGCAGAGACACGCGCTTAAAGGGACTCCCCTGGACAGCCGTTTCTCTGCTTCTGCTGCGTGTCTGCCTACCTCTTCGAGGGACAGCAAAGCTCTAGCTGTGCGTGATGTGGTTCTTTGGACGCCACAGCTTTCTCCTTTGTGCCATGGAGCCGGAGCTGCCCCTGAGCATGCGATGGCCCCACACAGCCATGCTGCAGTTTCTGTAGCACTTTGTGCCGGCTGCCTTCCCGGTCCAGACCAAGCTTGACCCCGAGCTCATTCTTGGGACCCTCTCCCTGGGTGCGGGAGCAACGCTCTTGCCACCACAACCCTCAGTGGAGAGGCGTTTCTAGAGGGTGGACACCAGTTCTGACTGGTGGGACTGGCTGGTCATGGAGCGGTGGGACGACAGCAGTGGCTCCAAAACTTCCACATGCAGAAGGCCACTTTTTTGGAGCTGTGCGCCTGGTTTGCCCCTTCCCTCCAACGACACGACACCCACCTGCCATCCCCTGGAGAAGCAAGTCCAGACAGTGATTGTGAAGCTTGCCACCCCAGACAGTTACCAGTCAGTGGGGAGGGATAGCTCAGCGATTTGAGCATTGGCCTGCTAAACCCAGGGTTGTGAGTTCAGGCCATTTAGGGATCTGGGGTAATTCTGTCAGGGATGATACTTGGTCCTGCTGTGTGGGAAGGGGACTGGACTCAATGACCTCTCATAGTCCCTTCCACCTCTATGAGATAGGTATATCTCCAACCAATTCAGCATGGGGAAGTCCACCATCAGGGCCCTCCTCATGGAGGTAAGGCACTCTTGGGCTACAGTCCCTGCATTTTGGGGGGGATGAGGGGGGGAGCCTAGGGAAAGAGGGAGAGGGAGGTTGGGGGTGGGGGGATGGAGTGGGAGTGGGGGCAAGCCCCGTCCCTGGGGAGTTGTGCCATTCCTCCCTCACACAGCCCTGCTGCTGGGAGGTTGGCATCATAGGGTGTGGCTCCTGGGTGTTTAAGGACAGGAGGGGGGGCAGCCAAGTGCTCAAGCTCTCATTCTCTCTTTTGTGTGTTTGCTTGTCTCCTTCTGTAGGTGGTGAGGGCCAATCAACTCCATCCTGCTGCGCAGGGTCATCCGCCTGGCAGACCTGGATCTGATCGTGACCAGATTTGTTGCCCTGGGATTCCCAAACTGCGGGGGAGCAAGTGATGGACCCACATCCCAATCCGCACTCCTCAACATGGAGCAGCCCTGTACATTAACCACAAGGGCTACTTTTCTATGGTGCTGCAGGCTTTTTGTCAATCACCGTGGACAGTTCACGGACATTTTTATAATGTGGTCGGGCACAGCACTCTAGCCACTACAGGAAGCTAGAGAAGGGCACATTCTTCCCCATCCGGGACTTTGCGATTGGGGACATGCAGATTCCACTGTGCATCGTGGGGCACACGGCCTACCCCTTGATGCCGTGGCTAATGAAGTCTTATACCAGCCATCCGGACCCCAGCAGGGACCAATATAATGCCCACCTGAACCACGCCAGGATCCAGGGGGAGTGTACCTTCGGCCGCCTCAAGGCGTGGTTCAGGTGCCTCCTGACGCTCCTGGACATGGGGGAGCACAACATCCCTGAGGTGGTGTCAGTATGTTATGTCCTCCACAACATTGTGGAGAGGATGGGGGAGGACTTCCTCCAGTGGTGGGGGGCAGAGGCCGAGGCTGGCCACGAGAGAGACCCTTTGAGCAATCATGGACAGCTGCCATCCTCCAGGCACATCAGGATGGGGTGCGAATCTGGATGGCCCTGAGAGAGAGTTTCTCTCAAGAACCCGAGTAACTCTCCGCAGGGCCTCCGGCTTGCTACACTATCCCTTTCCCACCACAATCCCTCCCTTCTCCCCTTCCCTGACCTCTCAATAAAGACACTTCTTTGGTTTTGAACATAAGGAAGTTTGTATTTGTCTTTTAAAAAGGGGGAGGGGGAGGAGAAGCTAATAACCTGGAAGGGGAGGGGGGGGGGCTCAGAGTGACATGGGAGGCAGCTGGATCTGCCACCTCAGATGGGGGACCTCATCGGACTTAGGGTTGGGTGGGTTCTGGGACCATAGGGGGCTGGAGCACGGTCAGGGATGGCAGGGGGGGAGGGGCCATGGGCATTGCTTGAGGAGGAAGCAGAGGCATCACTTGGTGGGTGGAAGGGATGGGGGGAGGAATGGGCATAGCAGGTTGGCAGGAGGGTGGTAGGCAGGAGCAATGACAGCAGCCAGGTGTGCCATCATTTCCCTCATGATGGCACACATGCTATTGCGCCGCTACATGAGTTTGTCTCACATGGGGTTCTGCCACTCTGCGTCCTCCCCGATCTTTTGAGCCAGGGTCTGCTGCATGTCGTGCAGGACACTGACATGCTGCTGCATCAGGTTTTCCTGGACCCTGGAGCACTTTCGGGTCCCCCAGGCTCTGGCAGCCGGCTCGGGTGGTGTGGCTCGCCCCTCACTCCCGACTGGTCCGGCTGGGGAGAATAAAAACAGGTAGAGGTGGTCAGTCATCCATGTAGAATAGTAATAGAGATGTAGCCATGTTAGTCTGGTCTAGCTGAAACAAAAAAGACAGGACTATGCAGCACTTTAAAGACTAACAAGATAGTTTATTAGGTGATGAGCTTTTGTGGGCCAGACCCACTTCCTCAGATCAAATTGTGGAAGAAAATTGGCATGACCACATATACCAAAGGGATACAATCAAAAAAAGTGAACACACATAAAATTGACAAATCAGATTTTAGAACAGACCTCCTCCCCTCATCCCCCTTCTGTTCTAAAATCTGATTTGTCAATTTTATGTGTGTTCACTTTCTTTGATTGTATCCCTTTGGTATATATGGTCATTACAATTTTCTTCCACAATTTGATCTGAGGAAGTGGGTCTGGCCCACGAAAGTTTATCACCTATTAAACCATCTTGTTAGTCTTTAAAGTGCTACACAGTCCTATCTTTTGTTTCAGTCATCCTTGTCGACACTGTACTTTAGGCCATGCCCTCCTCCATGAGAAGTGACCAACACTCCTCAGGCCAGAGGAGGGGGATGTCCCGGGAGCAAGGCCATGTGTGGCCTTCACAATAGGCCCTGCCTCACAGGAGTCCCGAGGTGCCCAGGGGACTATGATGCCTATTTCCCTCCCCCCAGCCCATGGACAAGCAGGCAAGGGAAGTGTCCAGCAACAGTGGGATCCCCCCCACGGGTGTCAGAGTTGCCGGGAGCACCCCGGCCCTCCCTGGTGCCCGAACACACACCTGAGCCTTGCAGCGCTGCCCATGGGAGCGGATGCTCCTTCACATGAGCAGGCATGCCTGTGTGCAGCACTCCCTGGGGTGTCTGGGGCCATGCCTGCACCCTTGTGGCTAGGCTGTTTCCAGCCCTGGCAGGTGGTGGGTGGGTGTCGGGCCAGACGTGCGTGTGGCCTCCCTAAGCATGGAAGTAGGATCCCAGGCGTGCTCAGGGGATGCCTGCTGAGTCCGCCTGGCACACACTAGCACTGCATGTGGTTTCATGTGCACAGACTGCAGCACAATGTCCAGCCCAAGCAGCGCTTGCACCCCTCCCCCTCTGCACCTATCTCCCCCATCCTGTCTGTGTGACAAACCGAGAGCACTCACCTGAAGATCACTCCCCGGCATCAAAGGAGGCCTGAGAGACGTCTTGGCTCATGGGAACTGGCTCTAAGGAGAGCGTGACAGTGGCCGTGTCATCTGTCTCCTCCTCCTCCTGCTGCTGTCCCTGGTCCTCCTCCTGCTCCTCTGCCGTGACCTCTGGCTGGGCGACGATGGGCATGTCGAGGCCGGAGTCCACCATGACGGCTGGACTGATGCTAGTAGGGGCAGGTATTGGGTGCTGTGCTCTATGGGCTTCATGTATCTTTGTCAGAGCTCTTTGATCTTAATCCGGACGTGTTCTAATGTCTGGGGTGGGTGTCTGCGCTCCGCCAGGGAATCGGCTATCCAGCCATATATGTCGGCTTTACTCTACTTGGAGCAGAGATCCCTGCAGTATCTCCTCCTTGCCCCACAGCTCAAGGATCTCTGCTCCAGACCAGGAGGGTGCCCAACTCTTGGTCCCCCTGGGTGGGTCCTGGGAGCCCTGGGGTTGCTCCCTGTGAGGGTCAGGGGGGGTCTCGGGAGGCTTGAGGCTGGGACATGCTGGAAGTGCCTGTGGAAGAGAGAGCCGCACGCTCAGGGTGCTGCTCCCAGGCCGGCTTCCTGCCACAAGGCTTGTCCAGGGTGCCTGCAGCTTTAAGAGGGATCAGGAGACAGGAACTATAGAGTTGTGATTATTTTGGATGGAGTGGCCACCAGGGAACCTATGCTTTTTCCTGGAGGCCTCTTCTCTCAATAGAAAACCCTCTTCCCCATCCACACACACCTTTTTCTGAAAGAGCTCTTTCGAAAAAGGCATTCTTCCTCATAGAAAGAGGATTACCGCTGTTGGAAAAAACCCCTCTGTTCTTTTGATTTTCTTTTGAAAGAACACAATTGCAGTGTGGACGTAATTTAAGTTTTTTCGGAAAAACGGCCATTTTTCTGAAAAAAAAAACCCTTCTGTAGACATATCCCCAGATGGTCATCAAATCAGATTTCGCCACCAATGATGTAAAAGACACTGTAAATCATCCTGGATCAGCCCCGTTGCCATAGCAGGATTGCACCCTACAAACTACTTACATTTCTTCATAACATTATGCCACTATGTCTCCCTGGGTATGTCTACACTACCACCCTAGTTCGAACTAGGCATACCGCACTTGCAAATGAAGCCCGGGATTTGAATTTCCCGGGCTTCATTTGCATAAGCCGGCCGGCGCCATTTTTAAATGCCGGCTTGTTCGAACCCCGTGCCGCGCGGCTACACGCGGCACGGGCTAGATAGTGCGGAATGGCTTGCTAATTCGAACTATCTAGCCCGTGCCACGTGTAGCCGCGCGGCACGGGGTTCGAACAAGCCGGCATTTAAAAATGGCGCCGGCCGGCTTATGCAAATGAAGCCCAGGAAATTCAAATCCCGGGCTTCATTTGCAAGTGCGGTATGCCTACATTACCACCCAAGTTCGAACTAGGGTGGTAGTGTAGACATACCCCCTGTGTTTTAAGGGTCACTTTCCAATATATTTTTAAAAATTATTCTCCATTATTTTAAAACACCTTCCCGGCAATGCTGATTTTAATCTCTTTTCTTTGGCAACTTCTAATTTCTGCATGTCCTTAGTCTTTCTGCATGTCTGAATCCTTATGCTGCATGTGTGCCAATGAACCACTGCTATTGATGCTCTATTCAAGAACAGTTCTTGCTAAATGCTTTAGAGTCAGAGAGATCAGAGCTCATAAAATAGTTAGTGATTTTGCTGTTTCCATAAATTTCAAGGGAAAATAATCAATTTTTAACTTTTGATATCCAGAATCTAGAAGATGTCTTCCTCCAGGTTCAATAAATGTTGCCTAACACAATAATAGAGTAGGTCAAGGGGATTGCTAAGAAGTCTTAGAGAAGGGACTTGTTTTTTTATCCAGCTTTTTTGATGTGTTGCAGCAGTGTTAGAAATTCTCCAATGAAATGAGTGCACTTTTAACATACCCAGGGGTCACAGCCCTATTGATTTAAATCAAGCTGAATGTGGTAAAATATTGTCTACAGAAGCGTAATACATTTTTCAATATAAATGGATCTTTATAATAGAATCAACTTTTTGGAAAATAAGCCAGTCTTAATAGGTAGTAAAGCCTCCTATCCTGAAAAGACTTATATATGAACTTAATATCTCACTTGCAGGACTATTTAGAGGCATACAATTGTGCATGAACGTTTCTACATGACCAGGGCCTATATGAAAATTGTACATGAAAATGGCCTGACACCAGAAGTTATTAGGAGAGAGGGCAATATTTGGGGGAGGGGATGTAAAAATAGCAGGCATGGATGTTTTGGGGGGGGGGAAGGGAACTGGATCCCTCTTGATATGAATCTATGTTGCAGGTTTCACTGTGGAGACAATGGTCATCCCAAGTATAAACAACAGGTTGAACTTGCAAAGTAACTGAACAGCATCTCAGTTAATCTCACTGATGGCAAAACCCCCAAATATTTACAAAGAGTGAAAAGAAAAGTTAAATTATAAACTACATGTACGTGTACATAAAGCTTAAGAACATACTCTCACTTCTCCTCTTCCCCAACCAAATCATGCACACTAATCCAACAGTATGAACTCCAACATCCATGCAGAGCCCCACTGAAGTTAATGGAATTTGGCACCAGACCAACACAACAGCCCAAGACAGCAGATCCCAATGAAGAAATGTGGCCTTTTTATTATTTGGCATCACACAGGAAATATGCTACAAGCAGAGGAAAATATTTCATAGTTAAGACACATGGCTGAAAAAAAAAGTAATAAAACATCTGAAAATAAATTGCCTGCAATCTATGATACACAGACATCAGATTTGAATCCCCATGCTTGTATGTACATGTGGAACTAGGTTGTCATATTGTGCGTCATATTTAGCCTATATTCTAAAGTAAATAAACTCATTTGGCTTAACAGGATATCCTGTAAAAATGCAGACAGGCAGACATTTATAGTAGAGATTTCTTCACCAGCTGCTCCAGAGCTGTCGTCATCACCATGTGCTCGGAAGAGCTCCAGTGCTGCATAAACTGTTAATCTGAAGGATGACATACAAATATTCATTTCCCATTTTCCCATGCTCTCCCAGAAAGGGTTTCAAATTAATGCAGGCAATGTTCATTAAGGCTGCCTGGACTTCTGATGTATACAGCCGTCAGAAAAACAAATTATGATTAGCCTTCCAATCCTACATTGCCAAAACCAACGGCAAGCCAAGCAGACTCCCTGTCCCGCCCCCCACCTGACTTCCACACATTGATGTCATCATCACAACTACACAGAAATAGTGCTCAAAAAGCACGTACTGGTACAGACTCATTTCCTGTCAACAAACTGACTGAGAATGAAGGCAGTCAAAAATAAAGTTTGGGGGGGAGTGACAGACAGACAGAAAGCGAGACAGCATGCACGTGTGCTAAAGTCTCACCACAAATTCCCAGAAAACCAAACTGAAAAAAAGAGGATAAGAGGAATCTAGCTGCTTCATTCCTGCCTGAGAATTTTAAATAATTTGAAATGTCATGAAAATAAAATTACACAATTCTTTTTAGAAATATGAAATAAGATTCATCTTTTTACAGTGCTCTGAAAAATGTAAAGCAATAGGTAAGTACTAAGCATTACCATCAGTTTGGGTCTTGCTTTCTGTATACAGATTAATTTTTTGCCAGCTCCTCTTTAACCCACTTTCTACACATTTACAATAATCTCAAAGCATAGCACTTTAAAAAAACACTTACTGCCACCCTTACTCCCACTAAAGTATAAATAACTCTACAGGTAACCCAATGGTTTCCAAGAGCACGTGAGTGCATGTCTTTACCAGTAACACAAATTCCCTGAATTCCAAAGTACACCATGTGAAACTATTTGTATATTAATAACACTACTGTAAGACCTAAGATTCTAGGTGTCAATAACAGTGAAAGATCCATTTCCCATGTGCATTCTGAAGTCAAACTCTTAGGTGTATTTTATATTGCATCCGTGTTAAAATTAACCACTGCTATCTATATCTGACAATCAGAGCTGCACATATGCTGCTCAGTATGTGGTGTACATAGTCGCAGAGTCCCATATGACATTCCTTATACTATGATGAACAAGGGGCTAACCTCAGTTCACCTTTCCCTTCCCAGATCCTGGAGCCTGATCCAATGCCATTTAAATTAGTGACTGTCTGAATTCAATGGGTGTTACATCTGGCCATCTTTAAACCAATGCCCAACGTGCTTTAAGAGTGACTTCTTGGGTGAAGGAAAGAAATCATTTGGGAAGGTACACCCAGCATCATATACATGAGCTGAAATTCAAGTGGAGGAGTTTACTTTATGTGATAGGGTGTATGTAGGTGTTGTTCAACACCATAGCTTAAAATAATTTAACACCCCCGTTGTAGTTAAAAGTACTACCACTGGAGAAAAAGAAGGTTGCTTACTCCAACAGGTTTTTTTTCCCCAATGTCAAGACATTATAGACTGTACTTTTTTGATGCATCTAACCCACTGTACAGCACCAGGTGCATTTGGCATTATGCTCCATAAGTGACATGCTAATCATTTATCACCTTCTCAAGTAGACAATCACTTCCAAGAGTGAATAACTAGGGGAAAAAAGCCATTTTTGGTCATTTTTTTTCCACTTAAACTGCTGAACAGATTTAAAAATAAATTTCCCCCTAAATGAAATGTTAAAGGTTCGGCTCATGAATGAAATCTGTAAACAAGCATTCATAATGAAATCACAGCCAGACCCTTCATCTTAGAAGTGTATGCAGGACTGTTGTAAAAATAAGGGCTGCGTCTAGACTGGCAAGATTTTGCACAAAAGCAAGCGCTTTTGCGCAAAATCTTGCCGCCTGTCTACACTGGCCGCGAGTATTTGCGCAAGAACACTGACCTTGTACTGTACAAAATCAGTGGTTCTTGCGCAAATACTCTGATGCTCCCGCTCAGCGATAAGCCCTCTGACGCAAGAATACTTGCGCAAGAGGGCCAGTGTAGATAGCCAAGTTAATTTCTTGCGCAAGAAAGCCCGATGGCTAAAATGGCCATCGGAGCTTTCTTGCACAAGAGAGCGTCTACACTGGGCATGGATGCTTTTGTGCAAAAGATGTCTTTTGCGCAAAAGCATCCGTGCCAGTGTAGATGCTCTCTTGCGCAAATACTTTTACCGGAAAAACGTTTCAGTTAAAAGTATTTGCGCAAAATCTTGCCAGTCTAGACGCAGCCAAGTAGTTCTGCAGAACACAGCATATATAAATTTTGACTCAAATTTATTTTGGCTCTGATCCGGAAATTGATCAGGTTCTGCAGCTGACCTGCACAGAACTCGGTCAACCTCAATGGAGCTCTTAGTGCAGGAGTCCAGCACAAATCAAGCTGCAGAATCAGGAACATAGTGTAGGGCATAAGAAGGCAGAAGACAAGGATTGCTCAATAAAGGTAAATTCCAAGAAATCAAGATAAAGTTTTACCAGTGTCTGTTAGATTAAAATCAAACCAAGAACCTGCTTACTCCCTCAAAATAATGCTTTAATTACCCAAAGAAGATACTTATAAGAATTATGAAGTTCCCCGTTTCCTCTTATATGGTTTAAATACAGTATCCTCGAGCTGCCACATAATGCCAAACTCTACTACACACTTGAAAATCAGCAGGAGGACTAAGCAGACCCCATATCATGGGCATGCTCAACTGATTTCAGCAACAGTAACTTTGCTGTTCAACTTTGCAGAAAAATGACTAAACAATGACTGCTTCCTATTGTGCACACAAAGGGTCAATGCTGCTCCTGCAGAAGATAGTGCTGCAACTGACTTCAAAGAAAACAGATTCAGGGCCACAGTAAATGATACTTGCAGTTGGCTGATAATAGAAAGCATAACACAGCTCACTGGACAAAAAAGTAAACCTAAGAGAAAAAAATGTATTTATAACTAAAGAATAGTACCGCCTAGTATTTATAATAATGCCATATAACATTAACCAATTAACCCTCATAATACAACCATGAAGTATATCCATATGGTACCTGTTTCACAGGTGGAAGAATTTAAGCAACTTGGCCATGATACAGAAGTGTCTGATGAACTAAGATTAGAAGACAGTAGTTCCTAGTCTCAGATCTGTGCTCAGACCCACAGCTGACACCTTTCCGATCAATCAAATGAAGTTCAAGTGACTAATTTATGTTTTCATGTGGTGTCCACTTCCTATCATCTAAATTCACCACCCATGCGTCTAATCCTTCTCATTTTACTCATATGAATAGTCCTACTTAGGATAATAAGGGTAAGGTGAGAAGGATTTGGCCAAATAAGTATAAAGCGCCATGAAATTAGCCTTTTGGAGAGAAGAGGTGGGTGGCAGTCCAAGGGACACCTGGAATATTACAAAACAGTGTAAGGGGACTCCAAGAAAATGCAAGACTCCTACAAGGTATGCCATGAATCTTAATATTCATAAAAAGCAGGCAGGGCACTAAAGTCTCACAGTAAAACATGGAATTCAACACATCTACCTGTGAAGTATAAACCGGTGAGCTGACCATGCCAGGTTTTGAACACTATGACTATGTAATACGTAGGTCACTCTCAGAGATGCACTGCTGAGAAGCCAAGGAAAGGTTGGAAAGGCCTGCCATGGGCAAGGATAGCATCTCAGCACAGATGACTCTGAATTTATTGAGATAGCCAGGTTAGGGGACACACCTCACAGACTTCACAAAGGATAAGTGAACCCCTCTACCCAACAGGATGCTGTGGGGTAATCTTTAAGGAAAAAGACTCCCATGAGTTTTTTCTTTCTTTTATTTGGGGTGGGGTAGGGTGAGAGGGGAGACATGTGGCCCACTTTATGTACCATCTAATATTAGAGTAGACCTACATAAAGATTGAGTCTTTTCATGTAAAAAATGTTATAATAAAAAACGAAAGGTATGAGCTTTAAAAATCTTCCTGGAAAACACGGTATCTCAAATTACTTCTTTTACTGGAACTCTAAGGAAATAATTTAACACTGACAAAAATGTAAAACTCATTGACATAACCAAATAGTTGGTATCAAAAAATTAATATCTGCTCAAACAGACCAGGATTGTGAACTTCTCTATAAGCTACTGAGGGTAAAGGGTTCCTAAAATACCAAAGCCCCCTGCCAGCACACTCCCACTGCAAAATCACTCCACTCACACAGTCTGAAAGATTTTATTGAGTCTGACATTTCTGTCAGGGCTTTGTAGGGCTAAACTGTCAGCAAGAAGCACCTGCCAAGTCAGTCTTTTCAGTCCAACTGCCATGATCGTAATTAACTGTCACACTGTTTTATTTCCTTCCCTCACAAATTTTGATGAAATATGGCTTTGGCAGGTCAAGGTTTTCCACAGTACAGTATTAAAAGAAAATTCTACTCCAGTAGCATTAGCAGCAGCAGCAGCAGCAGCAGCAGTAATAAATAATAAATAATATCATCTAACCAAATAATAGTAATCTTTCACAATAAAAATAAAGACATTTGCTAAGAAAAATGACTTTTAAAATGTCTGAGATCTTTATTTTACAATTGAGCCTTTTTTTCTTTAAGCACTGATGGGACTTGAATAAACATCTCTTGATCTTGAGTAACATTACTGGTGTTACAATCATAGGCCATCACATTCATTTAAGCAAATACAATAAATTGACACCTGTTTTACATGCATCCATTGATTATTCCTTCAAGGTAAACATTACCACCATTTTAGAAATGGGAAAATGTGCTTCAGAGATAAGTATTCCCTGTAAACAGTGCACTTGGACAACCACCCCAGAGAGATTCAGATGCCACCCCGGAGAGATCAGCAGAGTGCCCACAGCTGGCAGCATGTATTTGTACTGATGGTGCATATCTGCAGATTCTTTGGTGCAGATAAAAATGTATTCAGCACATACATGGTAAAATATAGAAGGAACATGGATTCCTATACCATCCTCACTCAGAAACATAGAAAATTAGGTATGCTGTAATTATTACTGAAACACTAATTATCTTTTAGAAACATTGAGCCAAATTTACATCTGACATATGCAGGCACAATTCAACTGAAGTTTGTCAATTAGGCCAACAGTGAAGTAAGACCACTGTTTATGTATTAATGTGATAGACTCTATAGAAAAGCCTATAACTGATCATTTGTAAAGTAAATCCCTGCAAGTTAAACAATTTAAGATTTTGGCCAATCAAAAAACAATGTATAACAAACACTAAAATAAGCAAGGAATATAGTATCAGAGCGGTAGCCATGTTAGTCTGTATCCACAAAAATAACAAAGAGTCCTGTGACACCTTAAAGACTAATTTATTTGGGCATAAGCTTTCGTGGGCAAAAACCCACTTCGCAGAGATGCATCTGTCCAGGAACAGGACTGACTGACTTTCAGTATCCACTGTAATGCATCCTAGTCATTCCATTTTCCATGACAACAGGCCACTCAAAAGGACAGAACGTGGGCAAATCACATAATCCAGGGCTTGGATTAAATTTTTGGCTTCATGAACATCTGACTTTTCCTCTGTGTATGCGTCTTCTCTATCCGTTACTTGGAGTAGTTAGCAAAGTAACCCAGGAAAAAGGGAAAGGAACCACGCACTGGAGTCTCTGTGAAAAGGGTTTGTAGAAGGATACATTCATACTAAATAAAAGACTCTATAAAATGCATGTTACTCTTCAGGGATGGAATTTAACTTACATAAGGTAAAGGAAACCAGAGTTACACCCTCCCTCATTCTCATCGTTGTATTTCAGTTTCTGAGAGCTCTCCCAACTGTGCAGGACCTCTCTGGTCAATTAGCTGGTACAGAATGGGTCCTGTGATCTGTACTCCACTGACTCAGTCTGCTCTCAGAGTAGGCAGGGCTCCTTCTCATTGTAGGCTGCTAACCTTCCCTCCATCTGCCCTGCTGCCCACTCTCTCCCCTGCCTCCTCCCAACATGGGGCGGGCAAAAGTGGAAAGAGCACTTGGCAGTGGGCCACTCCTCCTGGTTCCTGGACAGAAGCTGTCTTGCTTATGCTTCCTCGCTCCCCAAGAGACTGAACAACTTTGCCTCTTGCTTTTCTGGCCTGAAGGAGACAACTGCGCTTCCTACAACATTCCTGTTCTGGAGAGATCAGGAAACCAGATTTCTCCCAGCACTCCTCCATCAGCCTGAACCTCCCCCACCCCACCCAAGGTCAATCACAAAAGATACTATTAAGACAAGAGGGAAGAAAAAGGAGACATATACAGAATGGATTTTGCTGGGAACAGAGCAGAGGGATATACACAACATGATCTGGTTGGGTTGGAAGGGGAGAGATACCAAATGCGTTTTGCAGGGAGGGAGAAAACAGACTGGACTAGGGTGTGTTTATGTATTTGAGCAGTTCACCAAGAATGGTTAATGGTAAAGAGTGGATTGGAGTGGTGTGTGAGAGTAGGAAGAGAGCCTACTGGTTGGAAATGGGGTTGTGTAGACATGTATGAAGGTGAAAGAGGAGTGAATATGGGGCAAGAGGATATGTTTGGGGAGAAGGAGAAAGCTCACGAGAAGTGATTCCTTTCAAGGAGCTGAGGGAAGAAAAAGAAAAGGAAAAAGACAGCGAGCAAACAGGAAAAGTAGTGAGATACGTGAGAAAGGAAGAAACTTTAAAAATAACAAATAGTCCTGAAGCACCTTAGAGACTAACAAAAAATGTGGATGGTATCAAAAAAGCTTTTTCTATTACAGACGAACATGGCTACCCCTCTGAAACAATGAGGAAGAAGGTGAGGTTAGGAACAAGGAAGAGGAGAATTGCTGAGAACGAGAAGAAAGACTGAGGAAAGGTAAGGGAAAGAACATCATGTATGGAAAAAAGGTTAATTCTAAAAGCTATGTTAAAATATAAAACCCCATTACGTCTCTGTGTACATTTCACTACAGCTACAAATACACACTTACACAAACTATCCTTTTTAAGAATTACTTTGCTTTCTGTATATACAGAGACAATATCTGGTTACTGCAGACTCAGAGCAAATTTTCTACCTTTGAAATGACCCAGACTGCACCAAACAGGAGTAGAATTTCTTGCAGGAGGATACCCACAGATCTCCCTTCAATGACTCACACAAAATAGCCATGGCCACACTGCCTCTTTTTGCACAAAAACCCCTAGTGCAAAAACAGAACGAAAGAGAGTATGCAATGAAGCACGGGAAAATGCTAATCCGTGCTTAACTCATAGTGTAGCCGTAGCCTAGGTGGCTGGCCAAAAGATACTATTCAGATTATTTATATCTCCTTATCTACTCATGACAGTAGTTGTATGTGTACTGAGGTTAGATTATAAACCTTGTTCTCCTATCTGTGCTGCAAATGCCTAGGCACAACAGGAAGATGCTAACACTTAGAATTCTGTTATTCTGTCTGCACTGCAGCTGTCTTAAAAGAAGGAACCTGATGCATAGTACATTTTCCATTTCCCTTCATTCCATTTCCTTAGCATTTCTCCTTCTGTGCATTCCTGAAAGTTAATCAAGTTGAAAACTGTAATCAATCATGTCTACCGTAGAAGCAACTGAAGGTTTAATCTGGAAGTACTACAGACTAGAATGTGAATAACTAGTCTGGATTTCACTTTTTAGAGCGATGCATTATATCAATATTTAAATACAATGCCAATATACCTCAAGATGGATTATAAGGTAAGACTAAAATATTTAATTGGTTTTAAATACTATTAGTTCTCCTTTTTCTTCCAAAAGAAATACATTAATAAGAACTAAGGACCTGAACCTGCAAACACTAAAGCACATGCCCAACTTTACACATGTAAGTACAGTAAACTTCTGATAATCCGGCACCTTTAGGACCCAGGGGGTGCCGGATTATCAAATATGCCGGACTATCAGAAGGGGGGGCTATGAGGGGTCTCATAGCCCCCCCTTCCGATAGTCCAGCTCTGCCCCAGGCGTCTCTGATTCAGCCGCTGCTGGTCAGTTTCAGAAGCAGCTGAATCGGGGACCCCTGCAGCAGAGCAGCTGGAGTGCTGCCGGGTTGGTCCGGTAGCGCTGACCCTTGGCGTAGCGAGACCAACCCGGCAGCACCCCAGCTGCTCTTGGGGATGCCTGGGGCAGAGAAGCTAGGGTGCTGCCGGGTTGGTCCGGCAGCGTTGCTCCTCGGCACTACTGGACCAACCCGGCAGCACCCCAGCTGCTCTTCCCCAGGTGTCCCCAAGTCAGCCGCTGCTGAAACTGATCAGCGGCTGACTCCAAGAAGCCCGAGGTAGAGTTGCTCTGCCCCGGGCTTCCTGGAGTCAGCCGCTGGTCAGTTTCAGCAGTGGCTGAATCAGGACGCCTGGGGCAGAGAAGGTAGGGGGCTGCCGGGTTGGTCCAACAGCGCCGATGAGCGGTGCTACTTGACCAACCCAGCAGCACCCCAGCTGCTCTGTCCCAGGTGTCCCCAAGTCAGCCGCTGCTGATACTGATCAGTGGCTGACTCCAGGAAGCCCGAGGCAGAGCTACCCTACCTCGGGCTTCCTGGAATCAGCCGCTGGTCAGTTTCAACAGCAGCTGAATGGGGATGCCTGGGACAGAGAAGCTGGGGTGCTGCGGGGTTGGTCCCCACAGTGCCGCACCTCAGCACTGCGGGGACCAACCCGGCAGCACCCCAGCTGCTCTGTCCCAGGTGTACTCACGTCAGCTGCTGCTGAAACTGACCAGCGGCTGATTCCAGGAAGCCCGAGGCAGAGCAGCTCTACCTCGGGCTTCCTGGAATCAGCCGCTGATCAGTTTCAGCAGCGGCTGAATCGGAGACAGCTGAGGTGCTGCCGGGTTGGTTCCGCAGCCCTGAGAGGCAGCACTACGGGACCTACCCGGCAGCACTCCAGCTGCTCTGCCCCCAGCTTCCCCGATTCAGCCGCTGGTCAGTTTTAGCAGCGGCTGAATCGGGGAAGCTGGGGGCAGAGTAGCTCCAATGGTCCGGCTGCCCAGAGCACTTCCGGGTTCCTGATGGTGCCGGACCATCAGGAGTGCTGGACCATCAGATGCCGGACCATCGGAGTTTTACTGTAATACCATTGAATTAAAACTACAGTTGGACCTCCAAGAACCAGGACTTGCTCGTCCGGCAACATCCGTGGTCTAAGAGGATCACGGATGTTCCTGGACCAGGGAGTCTTGGCTAGAAGCCACTGTGACAAGAGGGCTGGTGGCCCCAGTATCACAAGCAAGGCTGGGGATGTGGCAACTGTGGCTGCCCTGTTAGCGAGGCCAGGGCCAAAAATGAGCAGCCTTAGCAGTCCCTGTAGCACAGCAACCCCTGCAGCAGCCCGACAGCCTGGAAAGGGGAGTGGCTAGGGCTGGCAGCAGGGATGGAAGGCAGGATGGGAGACTGGTAGCGGGGACCTTCCCTGGTTCAGCGAATTCCCTCGTTCAGGACCAGTCAGGTACCAAGGGTACTGGACCGGAGCGGTCCAGCCTGTACTCACAGGATAAATGGATTATAGGATTAGGCCTAGGTGTTTAATCCACTAAGGTTAATTAACACTCTTAGGGTATGTCTACACTACCACCCTAGTTCGAACTAGGGTGGTTAACGTAGGCAACCGAAGTTGCAAATGAAGCCCGGGATTTGAATTTCCCGGGTTTTATTTGCATCTTGCCGGGCGCCGCCATTTTTAAATGTCCGCTAGTTCGGACTCCGTGCCCAGGGCTACACGCGGCACGGACTAGGTAGTTCGGATTAGGCTTCCTATTCCGAACTACCGTTATTCCTCGTGGAACGAGGTGTACCGGTAGTTCGGAATAGGAAGCCTAATCCGAACTACCTAGTCCGTGCCGCATGTAGCCGCGGGCACGGAGTCCGAACCTGCAGACATTTAAAAATGGAGGCGCCCGGCAAGATGCAAATGAAGCCCGGGAAATTCAAATCCCGGGCTTCATTTGCAACTTCGGTTGCCTACGTTAACCACCCTAGTTCGAACTAGGGTGGTAGTGTAGACATACCCTTACTGCCTTCAAGAGAAATGGAATCTCATATTACAAAATTAAAATATGCAGTCTGCTGAAATTAGAAGTGAAATTTACAGAGAGAGTTTAAAGAATATTGGAGACATGGCTTTCATGATAGAGTATGCCAGACAAAAGCCTTCAGCAATTAACTTGACGGAGTAAACAGAGGTGTCAGATATTCATTACATTTCAACAGCACGTGGACAGTGCAGCTTGTAAATATTGCTATTCCAAAATAAATTCTTGCCCTGACTAAGTGTTTTTGGTTTTTTTTAAGCCCTTTGCAAATCCTTCTTAGGCCTGCAACCTTTGTTCTGCTAGAAATCAGGCTTTCTCCAGCCACTCTTAAAATGAAAGCTAACTTCAGCCCATTAAGAGTTCAGACAGCAATAGGCAGAGATTCAAAGGCCCTGATTTCCCACAGCATCCAAATGCAGCTCCTGATGTGCTGGAGAATGGCAATAATAGTGAATCAGTCGAGGGTGTCCTGATTAATTTCAGGGCTACCCACTCCCATTATAAGTTAAAGCACAAGAAGTCCTGCTGCAACTTAGGCCACATCTATGCTTACTGTGCTGGAGATTGATCTTCTGGTGTTTGATTTTGCGGGTCTAATAAAGACATGCTAAATCAAATGTGGAGAGCACCCCCAGTGGCACTGGTACTCCTCACATTTGCGAGGAAAAAGGGAAACTGATGGGAGTGTTTGTGCCCATTGGTCTCCCACTGTGAAGACGGTGCCAAAGTCAGCTTAAGATAAGTCAACTCCAGCTATGTTATGTACGTAGCTGGAGTTGCATACTTTAAGGCAACCTTCCAGATCTAGTGTAGACCTGGCTTGACACTGCTTGCAGAACATCCCTTAGAACAACCAAGGTTCGAGTGTACTGAAGCTGTGCTTTTCCACACCACCTCTCACCTCCACTACAAGACTTCCTCCGACCCTTTCACACCAGTAATGGGTCATGGGAGCAGAGGAATAGGACTGTGCTGTCTCCAGAAACTCGGTGCTAGCAGACATTCACCCAACACAGGAAGATTTCTCTGCTGGGTACCTTTAACCCATTAACTCTGCACCCATCCAGCTCACGCATTTTAAGGCCTCTTTAAGGCCACATTTTCATCAATCTGACCTCTTGCATAATACAGGCCATAGATTTCACCAAGCGACTACTGCAAGCCCAACAATCTGTGTTGGTACTAAAGCATGTCTTCCAGAAAGACAGAATTTTCTGATTTAAAGACAGAAGAGTCACAACAGCCCTTATTATTAAAACCACAGATGCCACACTCTGTGAACAGAAGATTCAATTCCTCAAGGACAAAACATTTCAAACCTGGATACCTAAAGTTAGGATTCCAAACCAATATTTTGGCATTTCAATAGAGTGCCTAGATTTAGAGACCCTAAGCGACCCAAGCTCCATTTCAAATCTATAGATTTGAAAACTCTGGCTTATAAATTTATAGATTTATCTTCCCACCATAAGCGGCGAGGAATCTTGTGGCACCTTATATACTAACAGAAGTGTTGGAGCATAAGCTTTCGTGGGAAAAGACCGACTTCATCATGTAACTGACGAAGTGGGTCTTTGCCCACGGAAGCTTATGCTCCAACACTTCTGTTAGTTTATAAGGTGCCACAGGACTTCTCGCCGCTTTTGTAGATTCAGACTAACACGGCTACCCCTCTGATACTTCCCACCATAATTTAGCCATTTTAATGTAATCTACATACAGAGGACAGGGGAAAAACATCATTGCTATATTACTCTTTGGATGGGCTGCTATTTAGGAGAACTCCTTCTCCTCACCCCAAATATAATTGCCAGTCTAATAGCTCTCTCAGCCTTTGATTTTATAAAGCACAGTACTGATTTTTTAAAGCAATTTAACAGTGTCTTTCAATCCAGCCTACAATACTTTATGGCTTATGTTACAAGATTTTGACGCTAAGGGGAAAAAGTTACCTTGCTTCAGAAAAACACGAAAAGGAACAAATAAATCTATTGCCCAAAACTTTACATACATAAACTAAGTCCCATTTCCAAAGAAAATAGATTTCTTCAATTTGGCCATGCTCATTCATCACTTTCAAGTCTGATTACTAAGCCATTTCCTGTTGGCAACCTCGAATGGTCAGAAGAATTAGGTTTTACATAGTCTGGATACCTAGGAATAAGAAGTACCCATAATTCTCTGCAGCTATGCACTTTTTTACTTTTAGCTTTGAAAGGGGAAAGGATTACTTGGAAACAAACATTCCCTGCTCACTGTTGTATCTGGACCAGCCATGTGTTCCTGTCCTTAATAATGTAGATTTTTCTGCAAGTAGTCATAACTCCATCTCACAGAAGTTGAGAAAAACGTAAGTAGCTAGTGGAACCTATAGTTAGTCAGAACCATGGACTGACAGAAAACATCTATTATGTCATCTAGTCCTTGATGTACATTAATTTGTGGTTTGTCTAGTTTGGCATGAAATGTGCCAAACAAACTGCCACCACTTTCCCATTTGACTGATTTATAGCGAAAGAGATTTCATTGTTAAAAAGTGTTTTTCAGCAGTTTTCCCTTTCTTACTTTAAATGCATTATATCTACTGTTAGCCCTTTGTAAAGTCCTCAGTAATTCCTCCCCAGGCTTGTTGTTTACACCCTTTACATATTTATAGATTTATCTCCTTCCAGTCTTATGTGCTAATGGATATACTAGGGGGCTGCACTATCTGCTTGCAATGTTTGCCTACCCCCTCTCTCTGGCCACTTCTCTGAGAGAGCCTGTTGATATGGATGACATCAATTCTGTCACCCGGCAGAAAAAAAACCTTTTAACTACTATATCATTCATGATTATCCTCAAGTTCCTTTTGCTTTACTGATTTCCAGATGTCTCACTCCTAGTGATTGTTACTTACATTGAATTATTTTCCCCCAGATGTTTAAAATGACATCTTTGAAAATTAAATCTCATTTTAGTATTTTCTGTCCATATTTCTAATCTCTTGATTATTGGCTAATATTTCCAGATCTTCCTGGTTGTTCACAGCTCCTTCCAATTTAGTACTGTATCTAAAATGAACTGTGTAGTTTACACCGTCCAGATAATTAACAAAGGTATTTTAAAAAATGTGGACCTGAGCTACAGATCTTTACGGTATTAACCATGCAATGCCATCTATCTCTGTATTTTGATTATAATCTTTTTGCCAGTTTTCACCTATGAATTTCTAGTATTTTTTCTAACAAACCGAAGACATATAAATGAAAACCTGGCACTGAATCACAAAATTGTTCTAGAGTAATAGAGAGGTAGCCATGTTAGTCTGATCTTGGTAAAACAAAAGGATCTGAATGATCTGAAGAACTGGGTCTGCCCCACAAAAGCTGATCACCTAATAAACTATCTTATTAGTCTTTAAAGTGCTGCATAATTTTTTTTCCTTTTTTTTTCTTTTGTTTTTACAAAATTGTTCATTTGTCTGACAAGGGGAGAATTAAAACTCAAAATTTTGGAACGTTTATATGAGACAAATGGGTAATGTTACCTCAGTGCTTTCAATGCTCCCATGTGATGCATGGCTATTAAAGGCAAAAGACAGATTTCTAAGGGCCACTCCTATAGTTTTGTTTCATTTGTCTTTGTTAATTCTCTATATACCATGAACTGCATTTGTTTTTTGGTACATTTTGTAAAGGTAATGGAGTCTTAATAAGGAGCATTATACAGCACTCTGTTGCAATTGTTTAATAGTCTCAATAAAGGGATGGAAGCCAGTTCCAATCCCCAATTTAACAGTGCCTCTTGTTTTTTGGCCTCAGTCACATCAGTCATTCTGTCTTAATTTTCTTATCTACAAACTGAGAACACCACTAATTAAGTGCAGTGTAAGGATTAGTTAAAAAAACTTAAATATTATTCCATTCGTGGATACTATTTTTAACTATGCAAAAAAAAAAAGTTTATGATTTCCTATATCTGTCATGGAAAAAAAAAAGATAGGGAGAATCCTTACAGTTGTGTAGCTGAAATTGAAATAGCTTAATTCGGCTTTTGGTGCTGTCTACATAGCAGGAAGTCGAAGGAAGAATACTCTTCCTTTGACTTCCCTTACTCCTCAAAAAATTAGGGTTACAGCAGTCCGAGTAAGAAGTCCTCCAGCTCACCACTGTTTCTAAAGAATGGCTTGAAGTGTAGACGCGCTCTTTGTTATTTCAGAATAAAGTCAGTTATTCCGAAATAACGCTGTGTAGATGTACCCTGTTTACGTAAACATAAACAGGTGTTTCCTTCCATCTGGTTAGTAACAGTATAGGAAATGGATCTCCAGAGGCTGCAAATCGTTAGCATCCCTAAAGCATTTGCAAATTCCTACTGTGCAAAATCAGACTGTAAAAGCAGGCCTTTTCCAATAAGTGCCTTGTCTGCTTTCCTCCATTGTTTAATTTCAGATTAATTTTATGAGAACTCTGCTACATATTTTACCTAGCATCTGCTTCAGATTTGACAATGAAATATTCGAGTGTCCCACCCTGTTCTTTTTAAAGCTCCAAAACCAGATGTCTCCAATACAACATGACTACAGCAGGTCATACCACATACTTCAGTAAGCTGTCCCAGGGCGATTTTTCCCTCTTGCAGGTAAGGAAAGCTGGGTTATTTACCCCCTAAAGATTCCAGAAAACCTCAGAGCCTCAGGGTGAAGACTGAAAAGGCTAAAAAAATACTGTGCTTTATTCTTAAAAAAAAAAAAAGTTTTCCTTACTGAAGTAGCGTTTCTAAATATTAAATATATTAAGATTTCTACCATGCATAGATTTATTATTTTGACTTGCTTCCAAAAATCTATTTTTGCAATGTCTATTGAATTACGTGGACTGGTGATTCTAATCCTTTTCTAATCATACTGTTAATATTTCTAGAAAGTTTATAAGCTTTCTAATTGCAGAAATTATACACAGAGGGTGACGCATTGTGCTATGTGTTAACTTTTGACATTTCAGATGAGGATATATTTGTAAATGAATTTAGAATACACTTGTATTAAACACAAGTTGCCACCACACATTAAATGATTTCTTGAAGTTGCTGAACAGTCACACTGACATCTTTTATATTTGTCTTTACATTTTGCTAGTACCCGCTACAGTACACCAGAAACTGGTATTGATACAGAGTCTGCTATTTCTCTCCCTGAAGTCAGAGAACCTATGCCACTATTGACAGAGTCCCTAGAACAAATGCAGCTTATGCCAACAGAAAGGCCACTACCTACCTGAACAATGTTACCTATGCTGACAGAAAACCTGTTCTGTCACCATGTCTGCATCCCTGGGGTTTCCCACTAGGGTGTGTTTCCCCCTCTACACAAACAAACTCCTAAGCAAAATAGCTGTATCCATGTAATTTTTAATGGATAGACTAGGCCTTATTTAAAACACTTGGAACTAGAATGGCGCTAATGAAAAGTACCTCCCAGGTAAGCTGACTGAATTTTCATGAAAAAGGAGGCAGTGACATGTAACAAGTACCACATTAGCCACTAATAAGAAAAAAAATTTAAAATTTAAACTAAAATCTAATTGCACAGGCCTAAATTATAAGAGGAAGTAAATACATTTGAAAAAATACTCTGTTTCTACTGAAGTAAGGAAATAAGTTACAACTGAAAACTATTCTTCTTTAGCACAACTTCTGAACTCCCTTTGGTTTAGTTATTTAGCAGAATGTTATAAACAGATTGCTAGCGCTATTGCTCATCTATACAAAAAGCACCTTTTTAAAAATTCTCTCACTATACCTATAAAAAAGTTATTCCTGAAGAACCACAGTGTGACATCACATCACTCTGCATTCCACAGCCCCTCCCCTCCCAGACAATAAACCTGGGATCTTAACAAATCAATTTTTTAAAGTCACTATCAGAACAAAAATGAACCTTGAATATTTTAGTAAAAGTATTCCTTACCTCCCTCTTTCAACGGCCAAGGCATCTATTTCATCAAAGAAAAGGACTGAAGGTGACACAGCTCTGGCTTTCCTGAAGATCTAGAGAAACATCAATAAAATAATTTACCAGGGTGTGAGGAATTCCCACACAAAATGTATGCATTTTGAACTCCAAAAGCTAAAAGGCAAAGAATAATATCTTGTAGCTTTCTTTTTAAAAAAGTGCACTTACTGTGTAGATAAGTTACATCATACTATATAATCTAACTTCAACAGCAACTTGCATTATAAGCCTGACTTTGACTCACCACCATTAATTTTCTAAAAACAGAAAGTAAAGAAGCAACCAAAAAGGAAACAAAAATCACAAAAACAAAACTTCATTTCTTTTCAGAATCTCTTTGTTTTATGAAAGCTTAAATTTAACCAGACAATGTATCACCATCACAGGAGAGTTTGAAAAAGGAGCATACATCCAGCACAACATGCAAGTGGTCCTTTACTTGCAATTCGCAGCTTCTTACCTCTCTGACTGCTCGTTCAGATTCACCAACATATTTATTCATCAATTCAGGTCCCTGCACAAAAAGAAGAAAAAACAGTGGGGGGTTTTAATTATCATTCCATCTTCATTTAGCAGGATGTCACAACCCATATCTTGTTACAAAGTATTCTGTTTATAAAGCTCTAAATTGCTACTTGCAAAAGTTTTGTAGAGTCTCCTCTGCACATTTCTCTCCACTGGTCCCATTACTGGGCACACAGATGACTGTGTGGGGATAGGTCGGGCTACAGAGACATTTATTCGCATTTAGAAGTTAAGTGAAGATTTTATCACAGGCTCAAAATCCCCACATTTCAGTTTTATGAGCAATAGAAAAATGTTTTAAAAAGTATAATTTACTGATCACAAAGGTTACATGACTGACAGAATTACAGGGCCCCCATTCAGCAGAAAAGCTCTTGTGCATGTACTCAATATCTATCTGTAGTCAACAAAACTCCTAAGCATAGGATTAACTTTATATACAGGCTTAAGTGGTTTACTGAACCCAAGCAGGAAGAGGAAAGGGCCACCTATTGGCCCACTAACGCACATGAAATAGAACCTCCAGGTACAGGTTGAAACTCTCTTGACCAGTTCTGAACCAGGGAATTTTCCAGACCACGTGAGGTCAATATTATCTAGCAGCATTACCAACACTACCACTGCTTACTGGACTGTTTGAGGATGTTTGGGGTAAATTACAGTTAAATGATAGCACAGAAAACTGAGAGATAGGACTGGTGGCTGTCGTCAAACTTTTGACCATGGGAAACTTGGCCACACTCATGAAAAGTAGACATCTGGCTAACTAAAATCATTCCAGATAATGGATGTTTCCAGACCAGAGAGTTCTGGACAGAGAGTTTCTACATCATATAATATGGTGAGAACCTAGTTCAGAATCCAAGCCTGTTCATTCTTTTACCTCTCTGCTCAAACTGCCAAATGGGCTAATGCTTTTTGTAATGTGGCATCCTGGCCCTAGGGACTGAAGTGAGACTGCAAAAAAGTCAATGTTTGTATTTTAAACAAATACACACAATTATGAAAGCAAACCAGCAAGGAAGAATTCTCAATGCCTTTTGTGTCTTGCTCTTTACTGAAAACTAGATTGTTAAAAATAACACTTCTTAATGGGACTTAGTGTTTCATAGAATTGCTAATAAGTCATTGATTTAAATCTGGTCCATGTCAACTATGACTTACAGTCCTGACCATCTGATGGCTGTTTGCTATCCTGTGTGAAATGAGCTGATGGCTGCAGTCCAGTTTCTAGTGAACAGGTGTTCTTATCACAATGCCACTAGTACACGTAGCATTCTTCCCAGCTCCCAACAGAGAAGCCTATGGGTACAGAAACTGAACTACCTTCTCATGCCTTCAGGTTATAATTGAGGCACAGTGGCAGGGCACTATGAAACAGCTTGCTCTAAACAATTTTTCTAGCATTAATTTGTACTGAAAAACATGTTTCTATATATTTGCAGTAATGGTGCAGCTATTACATTCTTTTTCTAAGTGGAACAGTCAGGAATTAAGTACATACATCAATAGAAGATGGGTTTACTGCTGTAAAATAGAACATGTGATGCTTTTTCCAATCTTCTTTTCCACCCTCATTTCATACATGTACTGAACATATATTATAGTTGGTCCCATGCAAAAAGATCAGTTTAAGTTACTCCATGTGTAAGGAGAGAGGTATAAACTGCCTTAAAACTGAAGCAATATACTGTTTATGTGATAAATTAAAAACATACAGTTTCTGGTACTGCAATTTTGGAAAAGAGTTCAAGACACAAAGTAGAAGATGAAATGAATGCACACTCAGGCCTAATATGTTACGCAGCGAGGTCTAACTATATTAACACATCATCTCGGTAGGATAGTAGTCTGTGCCATGCCAGCAGGAAACAGAAAAATGCAATTATCACCACTTCCCCAACTCAACTTCCTTTTTAATCACTGTTGTGACAGTCACAAGTCAAAACGTCACCTGAAACTATGCAGGATTTTGACCATTTGGTAAATTAAAGACTGCAGAGTACCTGCATGAAAATATAATTTTCCAGTCACGTAACTAATGAAGAACTCAGGATTCTTCTCTTCTACCCTGCAGACGAAAAAGAGACAGAACAAAAACAGGCCTTCCCCTATTCATTGTAAATGCCAAAAAAAAGAAGCATGCAGCAGTCTGCAAAGAACAGGCTTGTAACTCAAACAGATCGCATCCAGCTGCTCTGGGCCTGAACTATCCATCATGATCATTTGCAGATGAGGAATCTGATAATGTAGGTCCAAGAAGTCCTTGAGTAACTAGAGAGGCAGTTTTCTCTTTCTGGCCTGCTTTCTTGTTTAAACCAAGCTGATAGAATCTGATGAGGCTTCTCAGTATATTTAGAATTGTAGAATTTTTTTCCATATTTTTTCCCTTGGAGTTGAGAACACGGCCTATCAAACACTCATTCACAGAGGTAATTAGATTAGCAGTCTCATTGAAGCCACTGAGATCACTGGCTACTAATATTAATGGCAGTTAGGGATGTGAATGTTTAACAAGTTACCAGTGGGGATAGAGCAGCTCCCTGCCTGCCCCAGGCAGGAGGCTGTTCTGGAGCAGCTCCTGCCTGTGGTGGACCCAGGCACCCCTCAGGCAGGGACTGCTCTGGCTCAGCTAGAGCAGCCCTTGCCTATAGCCGGGGAGCGGGAGGGGAGGCTGCTCCCAACAAGTTGGAGTGCCCCCCTCCTCCCCGCTCCCTCCTATTAATGGATTAACCAGTTAAACAATATGTTTAACTAGTTAACCAATTAAACGGTATTTTACATCAAGACTTGAACTGGATGGCCCATTATAAAGTTTCCTTATGTTCAACACCCCATTGACATCAAAAGCTAAGTGTGGGACACTTCCAGCCCACTCAATTAGTCTCATTAGCACCAGCATTACAATTGACACGTATTTTTTTCTTTTTACTCCTTTTTCTATTTAAGGGTCCTTTTTTCTCCACTCACTAGTTTTTATTAAAGTTACACATGAACACGGCTACCCCTCTGAGACCTTTCCACAGAGGAAGAAATGTTTTAAATTAGTGCTTGTTTTGTATGGCATTAAATTTCCCGGTTTTTTTCTTCTTTCTTTTTCTTAGTCTTTTCTTGACTCAGACAGTTAGCACCTTGCTGTTGCAGGAAGCCAATTTCTCTCAAACAAGAAGTCGTTATACCATTAGCAACAAAGACACTTGTTGACAATTTTCACCTTTTTTCTTGAAAGATCACTAAGAAGACTATATTGTAACAACTCTGCAGTCTGACGTTACATATCACTGTCTGATGTTTCTTCTAATAATTTCTGCTTGGCTTTAGACCTTGCTGACAGATGTGAAAAAATGCAATTTGTGCACATCTCTTGACCACTGTCCTATGCCAGGCAGTGTCCAGAACATTTCTTTTAAACTGGCCAGCAGCCTTTGGCCACTGACCACAAGGTTTTGTTAACAACAGGTAAAATTTAGTGCTTTCTCTATAAATAGTTAAATTCTGTTCCATGGTAGTTGAAGAAACAGGACATACTCCTTCTGACCAGTCTCCTGTTGAATTTCAACCTAAGCCAAGTATCTGGAGGAAGCAGTTTTCAGGGAACAAGAAAGAACAGTATCAGAGCCATTCCAATGAAAAAAAAGAACATTCTGAGGTTGCTATCCAACCTCAGAGCATGAGTCCAGCCAATTCTAGGGCACTGTTGAATGCTCAAATATCCATGAAGTGGTGTATACTCAGCCTTAGGATAGACAACAGTTTCCATGTAGGCTCTGATTAATATTCTGTTCTCACCAACCCATCATTATTATAATTTAAAAAAAGAAAAGGAAACATTCTTACATTTAAAATATGGCCACGATTAGATCTTGGAAGATAAACGTCACAAAAGATAAAACCTCCTCATGCATGTTAAAACAGGAGATACGCTTGTATACAGAGCGTTATGACGCAGCTGCTTGAAAGAGTTTTTAAACGCAAGAACATCATCTGGAATGGGAAATCCTTGAAATAGACAAGTAGTATTAAAAAAAAAATAGTATTTTATAGCTTGTTTGAGGATTTTACCCCTACAGGTGTGGAGGTAATTACCCTGACGTTCATATGAAATTTACTAGTAATAAATGTCTCCTTAACACATCTAAGTTTATTATTTTGATAGGCAGGAAAATGAAAAACTTGCAGCGCCAGATAGACACAGTTCCAAATTCTCCCACACACAGCTTTGTCCATCCTGACCTAAAATACAGTCCTATCTTTATACCGTAGTTCTGGGAATAATAACACAAAGTGCCCCACTGAATAATGTTAGTACTATGGAGTGTGGTTCAATGAGTACCACAATAGAACCACCAAGCTCATTTACACTAGACCCCCATGCATAAACCTAACTGAAATTGTGAGGGTTGGTCTTCTGGGGAAGGCTTCACTTCAAGGAAAAGTAGGATTAAAGCAGAATTAAAAAAAGGATAATTTCCCACTTGCTTAGGTTTTTTTAAATATACACTAAAAACTAAATATTCAATACAGGCAGTCCCCGACTTACGCGGATCCGACTTATGTCGGATCTGCAGTTACGAACGGGGCTCGCCCCAGAGGACACGGACTGCGGGACCTCGCGGTCCTGCCGCCCGTGTACTCCGGGGCTTTCTCCGCATCTCCCTGGTCTGCAGACCAGGAAGACGCGGAGCAAAGCCACGGAGGGGCTCGGGCAGCGGGGCAGCCCAGGCTTTGCAAAGCCTCGGGGAAGCCGGCAGCAGAGGAGCACAGGCGCACCTGGGCTGCCTCGCTGCCCGAGCCCCTCCGCGGCTTTGCAAAGCCTCGGGGAAGCCGGCAGCGGAGCAGCACAGGCGCCCCGCGGCTGTCCTGCTGCTGGCGTCCTCAGAGACTTTGCTCCCCGTCTCCCTGGTCTGGTCGGGGGGGGGGGGGGAGGACCCAGGCGGCGGGACCGCGGTGCGTCTCGGTCCACCGCCCTCGTCTTCCGGGGTCGGGGGGGGGGGCACAGCTAGTACGACCTTCCCTCCCTCCCCCCCCCCCCCCCCCCCAGCAGACTAGGCTTTTCTCCGGATGCCTGTAGCAGAGCAGCTGGGGCGCTGCCGGTTGGTCCCGCAGCGCCGCTCTGGGCGCTACTGGACCAACACGGCAGCACCCAAGCTGCTCTGCCCCAGGCGTCCTGATTCAGCCGCTGCTGGTCAGTTTCAGCAGCGGCTGAATCAGGACGCCTGGGGCAGAGCAGATGGGGTGCTGCTGGGTTGGTCCAGTAGCGCCGAGGAGCGGCGCTACTGGAGCAACCCAGCAGCGCCCCAGGTGCTCTGCCCCAGGCGTCCCCAAGTCAGCTGCTGCTGAAACTGACCAGCGCTGACTACAGGAAGCCAGAGGCAGAGTTGCTCTGCCCCAGGCTTCCTGGAATCAGCTGCTGATCAGTTTCAGCAGCAGCTGACTTGGAGACGCTTGGGGTTCTTAAGTTGATTCTGTATGTAAGTCAGAACTGGCGGTCAGTTTCAGCAGCGGCTGAATCTGGACGCCAGTTCCGACTTACATACAGATTCAACTTAAGAACAAACCTACAGTCCCTATCTTGTACGTAACCTGGGGACTGCCTGTACATGGTTTCTTCTTTGCAGAGTTCAAAGCAGAAATGGTACAACCGGATCTGGAGAGGGGATGGGTAGAAGGATTGTTTGGTGGGGGGGAAAAAAGCATAATCCATGTCCCAAATTCATAATTTTAATAGCTGCTAGGAATTACAAAGTATGACAAAAATAATAAAACACAAAGAGCAAGAGTACCAACAGGTTTTGCTTTTTGTTTTTTAATTTTTAGAAAATTATGTCACTAAAAATGAGAAGCTATAACTTCAAAAGTGCAGCAGAGAGAAGTAACTAGAGATGTGGTCAGTCCACAAGCCTCTATCAACACAGGTGACACCACAAGGCAATACAAAAGAACGTACAGAGTCAGCCAAGCAATACTTATTTGAAAAAGTCCAGCTCCAAATGCATGGCACATAATCCTCAGTAGAATACAACAGGAACCATCATCCAAAAGAGAGTTCATTTCAAATCTGTCCCCTCTACAATGCAAGTCACATAGGCCTGGTCTACATACAAACTTTGTACCAATATAACTATTTTAGTCTGGAGAGTGATTTTTTACCACAGGCTGACATTGTGAACAAACATCATATGACACATAATCTCAGCTATGTAGAATGAAATGCTGTTCACAGAAACCTTTGAAGAATTCTACAGGGATTTCAACAATTTCCACCCCATGATCAACTTCAGCCTGGACAGCCCACACAAAAAATCCACTTCCTTGACACTACAGTATAAATAAATGATGATTACATAAACACCACCTTATACCAGAAACCTATTGACCGCTATTCTTACCTACAAGGCTCTAGCTTCCATCAAAAATACATCACAGGATCCACTGTCGACAGCAGAGGTCAGCAACCTTTGAGAAGTGACAAGCTGAGATTTAACTTATTCACTTCTATTTACAGGTCTGCATTAAGGTTGCTAAACATCGAGTAATTGACTAATCAAATAGTCGACGCATTTTACATCGACTATTCGATTAGTCAATAGGGTGCCTCTGCCTTTGAAGTGTAGCCCTACGGCTGTTGCTACACTTCAAAGGTGAAAGCACCATGTGGCGCCTGGGGTCTCCGAGATCCATGAGGTGCTGTCGCTTTGAAATGCCGCGGGGAGCCCAGCGTCAGGCTGTATGCGGCGCTTCCAAGCGGCAGGGCCACACGGAACCCAGGGTCAGCGGGGGAGTCCCCAGCTATCCCAGGCTCCATGCGGCGCTGCTGCTTTAAAACGCCACGTGCAGCCTGAAGACACCTCTTCCTGATAGAGGCAGCATGGGGGCGGGAGGGGGGGAGTGACTAGTCAACTAGTCTGTCAACTATCTTATAAGCATTTGCTTATCAGATAGTCAACTAGTCGATCACATCCCTGGTCTGCGTGCCACTGATACCTTTTAACGTCAATAATAGTCCTACTTATTTAGCAGTGTCATTAATAAATAAAATACTATGTAAATCTTACCACTTAGTGTGATCCTTGGCCTTGCTTTCCCTTGCTGAGTTCTCCAATCTAGGGCTCGTAGTTTGATACTTTAAGCAGCACGCAAGCCTCTGTCCCCAGCACCGCTCCACCAGTGATGATGGCAGAAAAAACGGCAGCCTGATCCCCTGCCGCAGCAGCAGCCAACACTACAGGAGCTCCCCAGCACTCCCATGCCACACCGCTGCCCCAGGTCCAGCCTTCCCCGCGGCTGAAGCCGGGGCCAGGGCTGTGTGGTGATTTCCTGGAGGCACCGCTGCCGCAACCACGCAATTCCCGGGCCAGCCCTGGAGGCGCTGCGGTCACATGGTTCCCAGCCAGCCCCGGAGGTGCCACTGCCATGGCCATGTGGTTCCTGGGCCAGCCCCGGAGGCCAAAGGAGACACCGCATCAGCCCCAGTGCTGCCTCCTCCCACCACCACCGGGCGTGGGGGAAGGGCTCCTGCAGCAGCACAGGCTTCCTGCTGCGTGGGACTGAGCTCCTGCCACGTGCCGCTCAAAATCAGCTCGTGTGACACTTATAGCATGTGTACTGTAGGTTGCCAACCACTGGTCTGCAGCCAGGCCCTAAGATACAACCGGATTTGCTCCAACCCCACAGAGACTAGATCTTTAACAGGCATTCTTAAAACTTAAATACCCACCTGTGGAAAGGAAGAAAGAGACTGACGGAGCCAGGCAAGTACCCAGAAGTCAACTTCTTCAAGACAGGCCCCACAAGGAAAACAACAGAACACCGCTAGTCATCTCCTACAGTCCCCAGCTTACACCCCTCCAGCGCATCATCGACAATCTATACCCTGTCCTGGAAAATGATCCTTCACTCTCACAAACCTTGGGAGACAGGCCAATCTTCACCTACAGACATCTCCCCAACCTGAAGCAAGTACTTACCAGCAGTCACACATCACAACACAGATACACTCTCTCAGGAGCCTACCCTTGCAACAAACCCCATTGTCAACTCTTTCCACATATCTATACAAGTGACACCATCACAGGATCTAACCACATAAGCCACAACATCAGAGTCTCGTACAACTGCACATCCTCTAATGTGTTATATGCCAGCAATGTCCCTTTGCCATGTATATTGGCCAAACCAGACAGTCTCTGTGATAAAGGATAAATGGACACAAATCAGACATCAGAAATGGTAACATATAAACCTGTAGGGGAAAA
This sequence comes from Pelodiscus sinensis, assembly GCF_052426305.1. Classification (NCBI taxonomy): domain Eukaryota; kingdom Metazoa; phylum Chordata; order Testudines; family Trionychidae; genus Pelodiscus; species Pelodiscus sinensis. The sequence continues at coordinate 98,607,464 of NC_143055.1, forward strand.
TTTTTACCTGCCTGGACGTTCAATCATGGATTTAAAAGTAGCCATTCTTCTACAAAGGAATTTCACTATCCAATTACAAAGAGATTCTGCAGAACTGGAATTCTGGAATTCAGTCACAAATTTGACAGTTACCCCGGGCTTGAATAAGGACATTAAGTGGTTAACACACTACAAAGCCAATTTCCCCCATCTTTGACAGTCGCATTTTCACATCAAAATCTATGACTGGTACACATCTAACCCACTTAACTAGCTTCATTAACACAGGTCCTACAATTAACAGATATATGTATATAAAATCTTGGATTCTGTTATTTCCACTCCTACTTATCTGATGAAGTGAGTTTTAGCCAAGAAAGTGAATGATTCTATATATTTTTGTTAGTCTCTAAGGTGCCACAGGACTACTCATTTTTTTTTTACCAGTAGTTATACAAGTGCAGCTCCTAGGATGGATACAGTTACACAAGTAGATATGTGCCTTATAATGACAGTTAATTTCCCCATCCTGTACAGGAATAGGTTATACCAGTAAAAGCACCTATACGCCAATGTAACTGAAACCAGTATAGCTAATGCAATGTAACTTTTGTTTATAAATGAGGCATGATTTATGCCATCCGCAAAATAGGAATAAGGGTACTTACCTACCTGTAATCAAGGTAAAATCTACCAATAAGTGCTAAATAATTAATTCTAAAATCCCACACTGCGTACTGTGTTGAGTGAGTAAGTAAATAAATATAAGAATGGCATGATAGGTGACTACAGAAAGTCTGAAACGGAAGATTAAAGATAAATGTTTCACTGTTTTCCATTAGATTGATGTTTCATGTCCTGTTTTGGGGTGAAGAAAGTGTGTTGTGATACATGAGACTACAAATTTACCCTGTCAGTTCCACTGTAAAAAGTGAAAACTCATAAAATGTCACAATAACCTATAATAATAAATGCTGATGGGAAAAAAGTACAGAATGGAGACAGAAAAGAAGAATTAATCCAAATAAAGTCCTACTGAAATAAATCAAGGACTGTGTAAAGATCACGCCTGCTAAAAAAGAACACTGTGAGACTGAAAATTAATTAAACAAAATTCACGTCTCAAATATTTGTCCTAACTGGTGGACAAAATAGTGAGGGAATGGACTATTCTGCCCATTCTGCACTTCCTTTGCGGTCCTTAATGAAAGATACTTTGGTGCAAAACACAGACAGACAGAAAGACAGAGGCTACTCCTATGCTGGCTGACTGAAAGAAGGGGATGAAGCAAGCTTCACCGTCATGGCTGTCACCTCTATGGTCTCCTGGGACCTTGGACCTTCTTCATCTTAATCCTGAGAGATATTCTGGCCAGACTGAGGTTATGTCTACACTGCAGTTATTTTTTGGAAAAAGGTACACAAATTGCGAATCACAATTTGCATACCTTTTTCCGATTCTTTTTTCAAAAGAGGCTTTTTCGACATTTGGCCCGTCTACACAGGGCCAAATGTGGGAAAAACCTCCCCTTTCGGAAGAGACCTTATTCCTCATAAAATGAGGAATACAGGGCTTCCAAAAGAACGTGCCCGCTTTTTTGGAACCTGTAGTGTAGACATAGCCTGACCCACAGAGAAAAAAAAAGACATGAACATCTTTGCTGGCTCTGGAAAAAACCCAACATCACCTGGAAGCGAGCCCTTGCTTTCCCCGCAAAATCTTCTTTTCCTTCCCCCTCTTATTTCTTATTTTGAAATCCATCTGCAAACTTGGGACCAGAAAGAGCGCAGCTAAAAGCAATGCCTTAAACAGCCTGAACTAAGTTTGCCAGGTCTTAGATTGGCTGATAAGATTGTGCCTGTTTCCCTAACAGTTCAAGAGAAAGTGAACCTTTCCCTCTAACAGTTCAAGTGAAGTTTGCAGACAGAAGCTGCTTATTCTATCCTTGCTGTTCTTTTCTCTTCCCTTTTGTGTGCATTTGTCTTTTGTCTGCTAGGAAACAGCATCAGATTCCAACAACAGGTCCAACCCAGCCCATCTTAACTAACTTCTTTTTTCCCTAAAAAGGACAGTTATAATAATCTTTGAGACCATCAAAGAGACTGTCAAACAGGGTATTTTGCCTTCTAAACCCTCATTCCATCTAAAGGGAAACGGAACACAGGATAAGTGAAAGTCTTATTTAATACTTTATTTCTTCTTTTCTGTATCTTTAATAATAAAAAGTGAAAATAAATCACAATGGTTGTTTGCCATGGCATCAAGCAAACTTAAGAACTTGGTATACCCAAACCTTGTTTAAAACTGTTCAGTGTTGGAAAATAACTGGGTACATTCATACCATTAACCCATAAAGTTCATCTAAATTAGTACAAGAGGAGGATTATTTATTTTTACTAGGGGTGTGAAGGTTTAACAAGTTAACTGGTTAAGGTTAACCGATGGAGTTTGGAGCAGCTCCCAGCCTGCCGGAGGAAGAGGGTTGCTCCAGCCTCACCATGGACAAAGGCTGCTCCAGCACTGCCCTTATCTGCAGTTGGCATGAGCGCCCTGCAAGCAGGGACTGCTCCAATCAGTATGCCAGCCAAGCCCAGGGGAGCGCGCTGGCCCGCTGCAGGCAAGGGTTGATCTAGCAGGGTTGAAGCAGCCCCCGCCCACTGCCTAATTTTTATTTAAAGAGTTAACTATATTTCCTCCATCCCTGAGTTCACATAAGTTAAATCATTTCTTTCAAACTGCTACTACTTTGGAAAACCTTGCATAAATTTTCAGACAGAGGGTGCATATCAGTTTCAATATTTGTTAATTAAGTAAGGCAGGTTTACAATCTGAAGGGGTTTATTACTATTTTTAATGAATAAGTCTGCCTCAAGTTTTCATAAGACACTGATGATTTTTTTTTCTTTTAAATACCCTTTGCTTAGCTGGTCATGGCTGCTCAACTTCCTTATTTCATGCTTCTGCTCAGAAAGGTACTAATGAAGGACTTGCTGAAAATCCCTGTCAGAAGGATAACCGATCTTCTTCCAGAAATTCAATGACAGTTCTTCATAAAGCTAGGCAGTCAGCCTTTCCAAACCTCATTAATCTGTTCTAACTGCTGCAGCCAAGAGCAAAGGAGAAAGGCAGAGGAAATTTCAGTTGGAAAATATTTTGACGTAACTGACCAGATGACAAACTAAACTTAAGCACATGTCAAAAGTAGAAAGAGGCACAAAGGCATTTGCAGGGGGAAACAGGAAGTCAGCATAAGCCAAATGAAGTCAGAGCTCTGAGTACAGTGTATGTTTTTGTAACCACTAATGATTGAAAAAAGAAGAGCTACAGCTTAAAAGGATTTTTTTTAAATAGGAGTCAGGAGCTGTTTATACCAGAACTGTTTACCCTACTTAGACCAGTTAACTAAATACAAGCATTCTGCACCATCTGCGTAGCTAGTTAGCTCATGTGCATACACTTCTTGCTGTCAACTTGTAAAATACTGCTGTTATAACTAGTCATGTTTACAACACTCAGTGTCTCTCACTTACAGCAGGATTATAACTTGTTTATTTTTTTAATGAGCTGAGTTTTCTGGAAGCCAGGCACTACTTTGTCATTATTTACTTTGATTAAAATAAAAAAACCACAAATCTAAAAATAAGTTCTGAGCAACAAGAAAAGGATGGACAAGTCTACCCACCTCCATTACATACATTATGTATGCACTACTGTGTTGTTAAAAATTGTGTATGAATTCAAAATTCATGTAAAATGAGAGTCCTGATGATTAAAGGACTTTATTCAACCAGGGCCCAATCCAAAGTCCACCAAAGTCAATAGAAAGATCCCTCCCTAACTTCAGTGAGCTTTGGATCAGGTTACTAATGAACAAGTAGTTTGTTGCTTGTAACCTGCACAACAACTTGACTCATCCCTGACTTGGGGACCACATCTGTTATCCTTGTGAGATTGACAGTAAATCTAAAGAGTACCAATTACAGCTGTGGAGTTGGGTATGTCTGATGACACCTATCCCAATGGAAAGTGTACCAAGGTACCATATAAACCACCAGGACAACAATTTCCAGAAGGATATTAGTTCACAAGGATACAGCACTGAACAGACTTGTTAACACAGGAACCAGTAGCAGTAAGTACAGTCCACTTGGGGGAGAAGGGGCCCTGAGTCCTGGGCCTTGGGCCCTCCCCACATCCATGAGCGGCAAGTTATATGGGCTCGTGGTGCCCATGCTCCAGCAATATTCAGAGCCAGGGGCCCTGCTCCAGCAATATTTGGAGCTGGGTCTCTCCCCCCGTCCTGCCTGGAGCAGGCCCTGGTCTCCACCTCCCAGCCCCCTTCCCCCCCCCCGCGCATCTCCCACCCTGGACCCGGACCCAGTCCCAGAGCGTCCCTCGCAGCCCCGGCCCGTGCCTGCCGTGCGCAGCTTTCAGTCCAGCTCCCCCTTGCCGGCTGCTGCTGCCATGCGCGGTGTTTACAGGTAAGCGGGGAGACGCCCAGGCATGACATGACGTCACAGCCCGGGACTTTAAAACTGCTCGGCGCAGTGTTGCACCGCGCGACCTAGATCTGGGTTCGGAGTCCGGGGACTTCTGGGGCCTGAGCGCAGAGTCCGGCCCTGCAAAGTGGAAGGCAGAAGGTAAGGTATGGAGAAAGGTAAGGGGAGGGGGAGGAAGGGGCTTGTGCAGAGGGGGAGGGGGAAAGGTAAGAGAACGGGGAGGAAGAAGTCTTGTTCAAGAACACATCCACACTGCTATGTGCGAGCTGTGCTTTTGCACAAGAGCATCCATGGCAGTGTGGACGCTCTTTTGTGCAAGAAAGCTCCAATGGCCATTTTAGCCATAGGGGTTTCTTGCGCAAGAAATCCCTGCCGGGCATCCACACTGCCCTCTTGCGCAAGATCCACAAACCTGGAAATCCCAGACACCCAATCATCTCGGGCATTGGCACTCTCACTGAAGGACTGTCTGGCTATGTGGACTCTCTACTCAGACCCTACGCCACCAGCATTCCCAGTTACCTCCGTGATACTACGGATTTCCTGAGAAAACTAGAATGCATTGGTGATCTTCCAGAAAACACCATCCTAGCCACAAACATCCCACATGCAGATGGAGTACAAGCTGTCAGGAACAGTATCCCTGATGATGCCACAGCACAACTGGTGGCTGAACTCTGTGAATTTATCATCACACACAACTATTTCAGATTCGGTGACAATATATACCTCCAGACCAGTGGCACTGCTATGGGCACCCGCATGGACCCACAATATGCCAACATTTTTATGGCTGACCTGGAACAACGCTTCCTCAGCTCTTGTCCACTTACACCCCTTCTCTACCTACGCTACATCGATGACATCTTCATCATCTGGACCCACGGGAAGGAGACTCTGGAAGAATTTCACCATGATTTCAACAGCTTCCACCCCACCATCAACCTCAGCATGGAGCAGTCTACACGGGAGGTCCATTTCCTGGACACCACGGTGCAAATAAGTGACGGTCACATCAATACCACCCTATACCAAAAGCCTACCGACTGCTATGCTTACCTGCATGCCTCCAGCTTCCATCCCGGACACACCACACGATCCATTGTTTACAGCCAAGCACTGAGGTACAACCGCATATGCTCCAACCCCTCAGACAGAGACCTACACCTACAAGATCTTCAACAAGCATTCTGTAAACTACGATACCCACACGAGGAAGTGAGGAGACAGATTGACAGAGCCAGACGTGTACCCAGAAGCCTCCTGCTATGGGACAAGCCCAAGAAAGAAACCAACAGAACACCACTGGCCATCACCTACAGTCCTCAGCTAAAACCTCTCCAACACATCATTAGTGATCTACAACCCATCCTGGACGATGATCCCTTGCTTTCACAGGCCTTGGGAGGTAGGCCGGTCCTTGCCCACAGACAACCCGCCAACCTGAAGCATATTCTCACCAGCAACTACACACCGCAGCATAACAACTCTAAGGGTATGTCTACACTACAAAGTTAGTTCGAACTAACGGACGTTAGTTCGAACTAACTTTAATAGGTGCTACCCTAGCGCTCCGCTAGTTCGAATTTGAATCGAACTAGCGGAGCGCTTTAGTTCGAACTAGGTAAACCTCATTTTATGAGGACTAACGCCTAGTTCGAACTAGCTAGTTCGAACTAAGGGCTGTGTAGCCCTTTAGTTCGAACTAGTGGGAGGCTAGCCCTCCCCAGGTTTCCCTGGTGGCCACTCTGGCCAACACCAGGGAAACTCTATGCCCCCCTCCCGGCCCCGGACCCCTTAAAGGGGCACGGGCTGGCTACGGTGCCCGTGCCAGGTGCAAGCCTGCCAGCACCCAGCTAGCAGACCCTGCACCTGGCACGGCACAGAGCCACCCACCCGATGCCCCCCAGCCCTCCCGCTCTTGCCGGGACCAGGCTGGCGGCTCCCGGGAGCTTGCCCTGGACCGCAAGAGGCGGGCACCTTCCTGGGCTAGTGCGGACATCGTGGACCTCGTCCACGATCTCCGCACTAGGCACAGGAAAGTGGCTGTCTAGGGCAGGAGAGCTGCCAGCCTGGCCACCCAGGACCAGGTGTGCATGAAAATCAAGGGGGTCCACTGAGACCCCCGACACTGAGCCCTGAGCTTACAATGGCCGTCCTGGGTCAGACCAAAGGTCCATCTAGCCCAGTAGCCTGTCTGCCGACAGCGGCCAACCCTAGGGACCTTGGAGGGGATGGACCGAAGACAGTGACCAAGCCATTTGTCTCGTGCCATCCCTCTCCAGCCTTCCACACACTTTGGGCAGGGACACCACTCCTACCCTCTGGCTAATAGGACTCCATGGACCCAACCTCCATCACTTTATCTCACTTCCCTTTAAACTCTGTTCTAGTTGTAGCCTTCACAGCGTCCTGCAGCAAGGAGTTCCACAGGTTAACTATTTGCTTTGTGAAGAACAACAACTTTCTCTTACTAGTTTCAAGCCTGCTACCCATTCCTTTCCTTTGGTGTCCTCTAGTCCTTCTTTATGGGAACTCAGGAAGAACTTTTATGAATGCACCCTCTCCACCCAACCCCTGCTTTTAGAGACCTCTATCCTGTCCCCCCTCCGTCTCCTCTTTTCTAAGCTGAACAGTCCCAGTCTCTGTAGCCTTTCTTCATCTGGGACCTGTTCCCAACCCCTGATCATGTTAGTTGCCCTCCCCTCTCCCAGCCTTTCTCTTCCCCTCTCCCACCTCCTTTTCCCAGTCTCCCCCAGTTTTGTTCAATAAAGACAGAGTCAATGTTGGAAGAAACGTTATCTTTATTTTGTACATCAATAAGAAGGGGGGCTAGGGAAGGGTAAGTGGAAGGAGGTGAGGGAGGAATGGGGTACGAGCCCCCGATGGGGAGGACTGGGCTGGCTCTGCGGGCTTCTGGGGGTGGAAGCTCTCCTGCAGCCCCCCAATTACTCCCTCTCCCCAGATGGCAGCCTGTGGCAAGTGCAGCCGGGCTGAGGCCGAGTGGTGTGATGTGCCCAGTGTGAGCACTCAGGGCACTCCAAGCCAGAACTTCTTTGCAAGCGGGGCACCCCTTAGAACTGTGTCCGGGGTGGGGGTCGGGACCCTTTAAGCGCAGCCCTCGGCTAGCCTGAGACAGCATCTCCACGCTCTAAGTCCTCCTCTGATGCACTGCTTCCGGCCATCCTTAAGCCCTGTTCAGAGTCCACTCAATGTGGACTTGCTAGTTCGAACTAGCAAAACGCTAGTTCGAACTAGTTTTTAGTTCTAGATGCGTTAGTTCGAACTAGCTTAGTTCGAACTTACTAATTCGAACTAAGTTAGTTCGAACTAGCGCTGTAGTGTAGACGTACCCTAACTGAGGAACCAATCCATGCAACAAACCTCGGTCCCAACTCTGCCCACATATATACACCAGCAACACCATCACAGGACCTAACCAGATCAGCCATACTGTCACTGGTACATTCTCCTGCACATCTACCAACGTAATATATGCCATCATGTGCCAACAATGCCCCATTGCTATATACATCTGCCAAACTGGACAGTCCCTACGTAAAAGAATCAATGGACACAAATCAGATATTAGGAATAGCAACATACAAAAACCTGTAGGGGAACACTTCAAACTTCCTGGACACACAATTGCAGATCTAAAGGTAGCCAACCTGCAGCAAAAAAACTTCAGGACCAGACTTCAAAGAAACTGCTGAGCTACAGTTCATCTTTAAGTTTGACACAATCAACTCTGGATTAAACAAAGACTGTGAATGGCTTGCTAACTACAAAAGCAGCTTCTGCTCTCTTGGAATTCACACCTCCAGATCAGCTGCTAGAAGTGGGCCTCATCCTCCTTGATTGGATCCACCTCCTCATCTCCAGCCTGATTCTGGCCTGCATATTTATACCTGCCTCTGGAAATTTCCACTACATGCATCTGACGAAGTGGGTCTTTGCCCACAAAAGCTTATGCTCCTACACTTCAGTTAGTCTATAAGGTGCCACAGGATTCCTTGCCTTTTTTAAAAGAGAAGGTTCATCTAAACAGCGTATCGGTACTGTAACATAGGCATATTTTACCCATTCCTTTTAACATTTCATTTGCAATGCTCTAAAAAGAGACTTTAACAATTTATGAATTTTAAAACTTAAAAAAAAAGTAAGATGTCACTAAATGAGAGATGGCATTTGATCTCTATTGTATCTAACTGTCGATTAAACATTTCAGTTTACTTTGCTTTATTTTTTTCCCATCTGATTTGAAACTCAATCTTTTTAAAGTGAAATGCTGTGAACTATCAAGGCTCAGACAACATAAATGTCTGACTCTCCAAAAATAAAAGGGGGGAGGGAAGGCCTTACTTGAGATTTATACACAAGAAAGATGATCAGGAACAATGGGAGACAGCAGACTGTAACAAAGGATGAAAAATGTCTTTCCTGATTTTTTTCTGTGAGCAGCTTCTCTCTGAATTCATTATTCCTGAGCTAGTGCCCCCCACCTGTAGAATTCAGAGGTGGTCCAATGTTGTTAAGTGGAGGCTCCAGGACTGGGCTCCACCTTTCAGCTCAGACGTATAGCTGTAGAACTTTATTAGCATTAAGGCAACTTGATATAATGTATCACACTAAGCATAAGACCGTATATGTTTAAGGATTAATGAGGGAACCAACCTCGGAGCACCTTAATATCAAATCATGCCTTTGCAGTGGAATGGAAAGAATGAAATGAAGAGCATACAGTTGGTATATGTAGACAATATACTTGAGATATATCTTTAGAGTGCTAGGAATACCCGTTTGTGTCACAATGTTCCAGAGTTAGAACAAAACGATCGGATAACTATTTTCCAGAAACTGGAAAGAAAAAACACTTACTTTGAACAGGAAGATTTCTGAAACAATAATATTTTCCTCATGACAACAGCAGTGAAATTCTTGTACAAATATGGGAACTAATTTGCTTTAAAGGAAATTAAACTAAAAAGGTTGCCCACATGCCTGTCTAATCTGTCACTGTGATTAAAGTGGGCACATGATACTCAAAATGGAGGATCCAACATCACTGTCTACAAGATGCTGGTACAGCTGCTTCTAGGGATGTAAGCAACTACTTGGCTAGTCACTTCCCCCCACTTGCTGCCTCTATCAGAGGCAGTGGTGGGAGGGGGGATGAAAGCAGGAGCCAATGCTGCGGGGAGCCAGCTTGCCCCAGCACCGTCTCTGCGGGGGGCAGGAGGGAAGCAGGGACTGGTAGCAGGGACCGAGCACTGATTCCCAGCTCATGCCCAGACCCAGATGCTACACCTCTGCTTTTTAAATGTAGCTCTTAATACATTTAAAAATCAGAAACACAGTTTGGGGGGGGGGGAAGAGCGGGGGACCTGGCACAAGCTGGGCCAGCTGATTCCCAGCTTGTGCTGGATCCTTCTACTGCGCTCCAGCCTTTTTACATTTAAGGCTGGTGTGCAGCGTGGGGGACCTGGCGCAAGCCCGGAATCAGCTTGCCCAGCTCGCGCCAGGTCTCCCCCCCTCTCTCTCCCCCATGCTTCTAATTTTCAAGAGTATTAAGACCCAGCAGGCACCTAATACATTTAAAAAGCAGAGATGCAGCATCTGGGACTGGGCATTTAAAAGGCTCAAGCATAGCAGGGGACCCAGCTCAAGCTGGGAATCAGCTATCCGAGCTCATGCCAGGTCCCTGCCACTGAGCTTCAGCCTTTTAAATGTATTAAGAGCAGTGGTGGGGACCCGGCGCTGGCCAGAAATCAGCTGGCCCAGCTTTCAGTAGGTCCTCCCTACTGCTTCAGCCTGTTAAATGTACAGCTCTTAATACATTTAAAAGGCAGAGCCACAGCAGGGTTAGCTCCCGGGGCTGGGAGCTAACCCAGCCGCAGCTCCCCCACTTATCAACTAGTTGATGAGAAATTCATTTACTAGTCAATTAGCTGATTAAACTAAATTTAACATCCCTAGCTGGTACCAAGTTTCTAAAGTGCTGGGTATAATTACAGCCAGATATGGAACCCAATTCTCAGCACTTGGATCAAAGGCTCCTCTCAATTTCCAAGAACTGATGGCTGCAAATCCTTTCCAACACCTGTCCATTTCTGAATGGATCTGTTTCTCTGGACATGGTACTGATTAGCATGTTGTCTAGGCAAGGGAAAAGGCGCATAAGGTGCAATCTGCCTTGCTTTGACTATTACCAGCATTTAGGAAGGTGCACAGGGCAGATCAAAAGGAAGAGTTTTGTACAGGAATTTGAGCTTGTGTATGCAAATGCTCTTTGCCTTTGTCCCACTGACGATTTTGTTGGTCTGGAAGAAAAAGTATTTAGTTTTCCTTGGAAGCTTTTTGCTCTAGGTTTTTCCCTGTGCCAGAATAATAATCCCTTCTTAGATACCCTTGATGTTGGTAGCAACCAATGATGTTGGTTGCCATGCTGGCTTCGATGATGAGGGCTGACATCTCTATGCTATCTCAGCAGGTAATTTTTCTAATCCATCTCCCAATAGCTCCTCACCTGAAAGTTTGTGTTTACAAGATGTCTGTTTAGGACCAGCGATGCTATTCAGGGAACCGCCAAATCAGAATCTATTGCTTGTCATAAATCACATCAAAGACACAGATTTTCACCTCAGTTGTTCATTAACAATATTAAATTACTGTCTGGTAAAGACAACACTTGCTTTTGCCTTTCTGAGAGCCTCTGAGTTCTGCAAGACTTAACCCTGAGTATAATGAAAATTCCTTTTCGCATCCCCCATCTCCCAGCTCATACAGGGGAGGATGTAGAGGATGCCCTGCTTCTTTCCTGGGGGACTCACTTCAGTATCTTGGGGTGGGAGTGGCTGACTCTGGATCCTTCAGTGTTACCCGTCCTCCCCAGCCTAGATCTACTGAGGGATTTACCCCCTGTGCTGACCAGATAGCTTCTGCCTCTTCCTGAGACCCTCTCCACAAAAGCTCCGAAGCTCCTGCTCAGGCTTTTCTGCACTGAAAGTCACAGCTCCTCAGTAGGTCTGCTAACATGACAGTCTGACTCTGAGCCTCATGCCCTTCAAGTGCAAATTTCGGCAGGCCTGAGGCAAGGCATCGTCCACCCCCTCTAGAGCCTGTGAGGTGCCGTCTCTTGTAAGGAGCACTGACTGGATTCAGCCAGCTGTTTGCAACACACTTTGCTATGCCTGAGTGGGAGCAGAGGGGCCTGGCAGGGAGGCGTTACAGCAGCAGATCCAGGCGACTGAAACTATCTTGCTGCTACCAACCCAGTTCTGGAAGAGTGTAGTTCCCAACTGCACAAAAATGAATAGAACAAACAAAACCAAATGGCCAAGAGAGCAACCCAACGGCCAACTTGTTCCACCGCCGGAGGCGGAAGATGTGGTGGCTGCCTGAGCTGGAGCCAGCGGTGGAGCCTTGTCCAGGAGCCTCCAGCAACAACATTGGACTAACTCTGAATTCCACAGGTGGGGGGCAGAAGCCCATGAGTAATGAATGAGGTGAGTAGCTGTGCAACAGAAAGCTGGCCTGAAACACAAAACATTTGTATTATCTGAAGCCATTTGGTATCCAAAGAAGAAAAATTAAAAATCAATGGCTTACCTTCACTGCCAAGAAGTTGAGGCCACTTTCATTAGCCAAAGCTTTCGCTATCATTGTTTTTGAGCATCCCGGAGGTCCATAAAGCAGTACTCCTTTGGGTGGCTGAATACCCATGCGGATGAAAGATTCAGGATGCTTGAGGGGCCATTCCACTGCCTGCTTCAATTTCAATTTGACAGTTTCCAGTCCTCCTATGTCTGACCAGAGCACCTACAAAGCAGAACATTTTGCTGAATCCATACACTGACACAGAATGGAGGATTGTATCAAGCTATGGCACCCGTTTCTTTTTCAACAGGTTTATGTCATGACGCTTTTAAAAAGTGCATTAATTATTAAAGGATTTTAAATTAAAACGAGCAGCTGATAAATTATAAGTAAAGAAAAAACGGAAAAATGGTGAATTTACATAATTATGGATTTACATAATGGGGGAAATAAAATTTCATACATTGAGCATCCACTGCAAAGATCATTAACTGCTGTTATCAAAAAATTCAACACGGTGTTTATACCCATAAAGTCTGTAAACTCCAAGGGATCATTCCCATCATTACAATTCCTCTGTGTGTGGCATTCATATATCATTTTTTAAATACTTTGATCTCCGTCTAAGGGAAAATTCTGTATCAATTTAAGAGAGAATTATTTTCATCTACTGCAATAAAGAAACTTACCTAATATGCAAGTAGTCCCTTTGAGTTATATGGGACTATTAACATGCATAAGTGTTTGAAAGACTGAAATGGTTTAAATCACTTTGCAACACTATTTGTTCCATCCTGGACTTGCACACTACAGATTTAATTAGGATTTTAAAAATACTGGATGAGTATTTATATCTTAAAGACTAAAATGTAACAAGTAACCGCAGTTGGGAGTTGTTCTGCTAAAGAGACACTAACAAATGCATACAGGCTGTCCTGGCTGTAAGTCCAAGATATGTTCCAAGAAACTTGGACGTACAGCAAAACAACTTAAAGCGGGGAATTTTTTTTCCTGAGGATGACTTCCATTTGCGCAAATTGGTGGGAGGTTTTTGTGCAACTTAAGAGCAGGGAACGGGAGGACTTATAATTCATCAGTTCCTACAAGCGTTAATGACTTTAGTGTGGAACGGATGTATACTGAGCGACTTTTAGTGGGGACACTCTATACCACTAATATAATATAGCCTATTCAAAATGATGAGTTAATCTAAAATGAGCTCTCCCTTTTCTTACAGAGTTGTGAAGAAAACTGTGATAATTTTCCCTACCCCATATAATTGCCTGTATTTTCTAAGTTGGGAGTAGGTAGTCTGTATTACACCCCTCTCGTGACAGCATCCATTATATTCTTCTTTAGATATTAAAGACATCAAGCTTCCATAGTAGAAGGTGGTTGAATCAGCTGAACTTGTGTTCTGAGAGAGTGGTCTCTTAAAATTGGTACTCTTCAAAGACAGGCAATAGATTAAATGACTATAAAGTCAGGACTCTCCTCTTGTGATTCACCCATGCTTTGACAGAGGCAGACACAAGAAGGGAGAAGAAGGAAGAATAAGGATTGGAGGTTAAAGAGGTGCCTGTGATAGGGGAGATGGATGGAAGGAGATTAATTCATGGCAGGTGGGGGGGGGAGGGAGAAGGAATCAAAAACCTAAACTTTATCACCCTTATTCCTGATCTAGACAACTTTCTCCCTGCCAGGCTACTCCAATCAGGTGATCTCGCTCAATTGCATTGCCTTCTTGGTGCTATTTGTCTGTTATCTGAACACTGGAAACTAAAAATATGATTTTACTTCTGGGTAAAGCAATGCTGCCTGAGAACAAGCATCAGCAAACCTAGAACAAAGGAGCAAATGAGTGAACTCTAACCGAATAAAAAACATCTGTTTGACTGTCTTATGACAAAATAGTGCAGTTCCTTTAAAAAAAAAAAACACATGTCTACCTGCATCGGGCATCCACTAAAAAGAGAGAAGAATTCAAAATGCTAATAGAAAGTAAGGAGTTGATGACCTGCTGCCCTCAGAGTAGACAGGCCCTCGTGCTAGGAACAACCAAGAGAAAATATTAGCGAAGCACTGAAAAAAAATATTATTTTTAATCAACAGCTTCTACTTTCTGAATAAAAAACAACTGTGGTTGAGTAAGGAAGCATAAAAATACACACAGCTGACAGCACTTCAGAAAAGTACAGATGCACTAGCTAAAGGGGGAATAAAAGTTAAGAGAAATATCAAAGCAGAGAAAAGAGAGGATTTCTGTTTCTGACTCGAAGCAATCGAGTAGTTGAGGAATGAGTGGCTAGGGCTTATGTACTGCCAAAGCAAGGTGCCAATTTTGCTAACTTGCCATACCTCAAATTCTGCTACCTGCCAATGCTAATACGCATTTCCAATGTGCTGTTTCAGAAAAGAGCATTTTTGATTTTGTTCCATCATACAAATAGGCCTGAAAGAACAAACATTAGCTAAATAGTAGTAAATGGGCTTGCACAGCTACACATAGTTGTGCATTTGTTTCTTATTTTGGGGAAAAAAACTAAGTTACTGAAGACACTGAATGAAGCAGAAAATAGTAATTTAAGAAACTGCATGACACTTAATTCCTCAAAGTAAGAGGTAGACAAATTTACAGAGTTTTAATTAGAATGAAGCACAGACACATTCTTAAGACCATGTTTTAATAGGTCTTAACTTTAACAGAAATAAAAAAGAAAATATTTACAGTTGTGCATGTTTTTAGTAGCTGGACAAGACAACACTTTCTATAGCTTTTTAACACTGCTGGAAAACAATTTTATTAAAAGCCATTATACATTACATGAAACAAAATTTCAAAAATTCCAAATTATCTTGATAACGGAACAGGAACAGCAGCATACTTTTCCAAGGAAAGGGAAAGAGATAAATGGACTGCCCTAATTTTTAAAACCTTATTATTATATTTAATTTGTATATTAATTCACATGTGTAAAAAATGAACTGGTTGTTCCAGCAGTAATGTCACATATTTCTAGTGGACATAGTTAGACACCGATTATAACAGAAAACACACATGTTAAGCAGAAGAAAATTCTACCATGGAATACGTTATCAGTAATTTACTAAAATTTTCAGAAGCAACAAGCAAAATGGGCTTTGTGCACACCTTGCACACCAACAAAAATGTAATAAGGACACATGAAAAAAGCACCCAGAAGCACTGTTCAAATAACACCGCAAACATGCAGTGTCTGTTCCACTACTCGATGCCATTTACCATGGACAAAAGGTGTTCATGAAAAAAAGAGAAAAGAGAGAAGTAAAAGACTGCCTTTGAGACACACAGGTGTAAAAAAACTTGAAGACTCATTTTAGATAAGTTCCCTTTTGGAGTCTGGGTGCTATGAGGAAAAGTCACTGTTTGATTCCTAGAAACTGCACTGCACTGTTAAGAAGGTAGGTAGGCAGGCAGAAAGAGGAGTGAGTCTCATGATTTTTCAAACACAGCATGTGAGGTTAAATACCTGGCTAACTTGTTTATCTAGAATTTCTATAATGAAGGTTGTGATCTCCCAGGGTCTGGGATATTGAGACTGCTTCATTTGCTAATTTTTACTACCAGGGACTTTTCATAATGTGATCAGTTCTCACCTAATTACATTTTATTTTTTGACGCAGAATTGCCCCCGAGAGTAAACTCATAGGGATTGTGATAGTGCTCATTCCTGGCCCTAAATATTTAACTCTCCAAGTCAGCAAGACTGAGAATGTGATGCAGAACAGGAACTCTCTAGACAGTTATGAAGCAGCAAGTAATAAAGAAACAAAGCAGACATGCACCAAAGGAGGTCTCATCCAAAACTTTTTTGGCTGGAAAGGTGTAAGTCTTAGTGTGCTGAATTACAATAGGACAAAAAACAGGCAGGGAAAACCCTGAGGGCTCCAAAGAGAATTCTGAGAAGCCCAGAGAAGAGGGAGGAATAGCTACTTTAGCAGAATCCCCAAACCATTGAAGCACAGAATTAACTTCTTGATGTAGAACATTCCTTTTCTCCAACGTCCTTGACACACAAGTGCAGTCTTCCAAAGAGGTTACACATAATGAAATTCAAGAGAAGTTCCATTAAAATGAAGTAGTACAGGACTCTCAACAGATTCTTGCAGACATCATACAAACATTTTCCACTGTTCCCACTCGCAAACACTCCATGTAGCACTCACTGAATATGTGGAGTAATATGGGAATGCAAATATACACTAGGAAATGGACTATCATGTGCCACCTTTACACCGGGACATGCCTTTCCTATCCTGGATCCAAACAAGCTCCACTATCCATTATATTCCTCTTCCAAGTCAGTCTTGATTGCTTTCCGTATCAATAAATCAGGTGTCCTTTGAACAGGAAAACTAAGTATTGCAACAGACAGTCTTCAACATTCAAATAATGCAGATGATTGACACTGCTCTTACAAGTTAAGATAAATGTGTTGTATACTACTGTACAACAACTAAAATGGTGTGGACAGCAGCGTGGTTTTTACTGATTTTCTATTACAATGAATACAACCAACAGAACTCAGTTTAATAAAACACTAAATATATTTAAATGACCCTCCCCTTCAATTCTCTCTGAAATTTAAGATGCATATAAAAATTAGAGCTTATTAGGACAATGAAAAGACCCAGTCAATGCCCTGCTCAAAATGATGTGGACTGCAGAGAAAAAGTCTGCACATTTCAACTAATTTCTCTGCAGTTTTCAGGATAAAGCAAAGCATTTTTTTATCTTCAATGGTGGTGAAAAGCAGATGTTACATTTGTAGGAAAATACAATGGTAGCAAAGACAGAACGGTATTGGCACAAAAACAAAGCAGAAATGAGCTTTTTATCAAATTGCCTTTATTCCTGGTTTAAAATAAGGTATGTTACCCCACCTTCCCTATGTCTTTTGTCATTTGCTTTATATAGGGTTACTTTAACCAGCCCTGACATGAAAAACAGTCAATTTTAAACTGAAAAATATTATCCTAAAACCGTGGTCACCAACCCGTCGATCGTGATCGACCTGACCTGTTGATCGCGAGGTGTTCAGGCCCCCCCCCATTTCCTCCCACCCCCAAGAAGCCCCACTACATGCCTCCAGCAACAATGGAGGTAGTGGAGGCTTCCTGCAGGGTGGACAGACGACCTGAGCTGCATGTCACTTCCAGGGGTTCCAGAAATGCGCTGGCTGCTTCATTGCCCCAGGTCTGTGGCTGCGCGGGGAATCCCCAGAGGCACGCGTGCTGGGACTTCCCTTCTCTGCGGGGGGAAGGGTATCGGTCCCGGAGGGGGCATGTGCGGGGGTTTTCCTGCTCCACGGGAGGCTCACGCCGGCCCCGGAGAAAGCGCGCAATGGGGCTGGCTTCCTTCCTCCGCGGGAGGGAATGGGTGCGTGGGCGCATGCGCAGGCTTCGCTGCTCCGCGGGAGGGGAGAGTCAAGCCCGGAGGGGGCGCACGATGGGGGCTTCCATGCTCCGTGGGGGGATGTGCGCCGGTCCCACAGGAGGCATGTGACAGGGCTTCCCTCCTCTGCGGGGGGTAGGGGAGAGAGTCCTGGGAGGAGGCAGGTGCAGGGGACTCTGTCACCACTGGCACTCTGTTCCCTGCTGCAGAAACCCATCCCCTGCCCCCCACTGGCATCCTGTCCTGTCCCCTGTCTCCCCTCCCCCAGCACCCTGTCTCCTTTCCCCCACTGGCACCCTGTCCCCTGCTACAGAACCCTGTCCGCTGCTCTCCTGGCACCTTGTACCCTCTCCCTCTCCCTTGCCACAGAACTCTGTCCCCACTGGCACCCTGTCCCCTGCTGCAGAATATTGTCCCCTAAATTCCCGGCACCCTGTTCCCTCTCCCCTGACCCCACTGGCTCCCTGTCCCCTGCCCAAGGCACCCACTAGCACCCTTTCCCAGTACCATGTTCCCTGCTTCCACCAGCACAGTTGAGGCCACATTAGTGAGACTTGGGGGGGAGTTGGAGGAGTTATTTTTTTTGCATCTCACTTGTGTGGCCCCAACTGACTTTTCTGTGGGTCAGTGACCCCAATTCAAAACAGGTTCCCTGCCCTTCTCATAAATAAAGACAATGCAGAAACTTTTTGTGTTTGACATAGTATTTTACTTAAAAATGAAGCCTGCCCAACAAACCCCCAATTGGGGCCAAGCTCCCACCTGGCCACAGCATCATAACACTCCAGCACTCCCCTTTCCCCCAGATCCTAGGTCTGAGCTTATCATACACTGGAACCCCTTGCCCTGAACCCCTTACGTACCCCAACCCAAATTCCTGCCCCTCACATCCATAAGCCTGTGGCTTGCTTAGTACCCCAACCCCTCTATCTGACCCCAACACTGCCTGGCCTGGAGCCCCCTCCCCAAGCCAGCCTCCCCTTTTCCACCTCTTCCTGCATCCAGATTTCCTCTCAGATCTTGTACCTCTCACCCCTTCCCACACTCAAATCCCTCATTCCCACCCCAGAGCTTACACATCCTGTCTCAACCCAGCAGGGTACAGCTAGACTGCAGGAGTTACTCCTCAAAAAGTAATGTTGCTTTTTTGGTTCGAACTAACGCGTCCCAGCGCACACTTTCACTTTCGAAACAGCTGTTGATTGGAGTAATGCGCCAGCGAGGTCATGCTAATGAAGTGCGGGATATTTAAATCCCTGCTTCATTGACTATTTTGAATGCCTACATTTGCATTCCCTATTGTTCGAACAAGGGTGCAAGTGTAGACATACCCTTATTTACCAAAACAGTAACATACATGATAGTGTTTACTCATAGCTTTTTTTTTTTTTTTTAAAGGGGGGTTGGAGTAGAAGAAGAAGCCTATCCTCACATAAATAAGCAGGTGAAAGCATCTGAAGATTAATGCTGTAATGTTAGTGCATGCACTAGCCAGGAAAAAAAAATAACTGAAGGTACAGGACTCCAATGGAAGTAATGAATTACTTCTCATTAAACCAGATTGGTTTCCATTAGGGATTTTTTTTTTTTTTGTTTAAGCCAGGATTTCTACAATATGATATGAACATAGTAAGCCTAGTGCAAGAAAGCACTTTGCACTGGTGTAAATTACTTCAGAGCATATAAGTAACATACCACAGTGCACCATGGCCTCCAGCCAGCTAATAAAGTGCTGGATGGAAAAATGGCCCAAATCCATGCACTGTAAATATTATACTGAAAAGAGGTGAAGGGGTGCGAGGAGAACTTATTATCATATTTATAACTAATGTTGGTTCCAGTTCTTGTGATGAGCAAACAATTCCAGAGATTTCCCCAACAGATGATCTGAGGCTGGACAATCACACATTATTACTCCAAACAGAGAAGTACGCTAGGACATAAATAGTCAATTATATTACTGGCACAAGAGCATGGGCCCCAAATATTTCTGCAATTGCGCCCATTTAGCTGCCAAGCTACTTGGTTTGCACTCACAATCAAGTACGTAGGCATTCAAACAGGTACTACTGTAAGTACAATTAATTGGATATGCCATTTTCCATCTTCTTTAATTGCAAGAGCAAGACTGTGCTTGCAATACTAGATTGATATCTAGCTACAAATCAGAAGGTAGTGTGCAATGCTGGGGACTCCTAGGAAGAGAGGACCCTCCCTAGAGTATTTCGTATTAGGGGACTCCCCCTGCACAATCCAAACAGTGCAATTGTCTCGATAGTCCCGACCACACGTATAGATTGAATGTCTCTCATCACAACACAGCTCCCATGTACAACTGTGTTACCACACCTTACCCCAGTCCAGTGGTTTTCCAACTTTTTTCCCCATGATCCAGTTGAAGAAAATTGTTGATGTCCATGACCTAACATGAATCCAATCAAGTGTAGGCTCCAGGGTGGGGCTAAGGAAGAGAGTTCCGTCTCTGGAAGTGGGTCATGGCTGGGGTAGGAGAGGTTACCTCTAGCAGCTCCCACTCAGAAGTGCAGTGGGGATGCTACGACAGGCTTCCTCTCTGTCCTGGCATCTATCTCTCTGTGCTGCTCTCAGTCTTCAGCCCTCTCTAGCCTGGGGAAGTTTGTAGGTGACCCCTTTGCTTCCTTGAGTCTAGCCTGATCTGGATCCACTGCTTAAATTCAGTGTTCCTCTCACCTCTCTCTACTCTCAGGACTCTCTTCTTTCTAAAGTCTAGGTTCTAAACACTCGCTCAGGATTCTGAATTCCCAGGGACATTATATTCGACTAGAGCACACCTGGACTGGAAAAGGAGGGGTGTTCTATCTAATGGGTCAGTTGCCCTGTTACACAACATTACAATAAATGATCAGTGACCTATCTATTGCTGATTCACACTTGTCCCCTCGCACTAATAAAAATGTGACCATAAAACACATGTAGTCACTAAGGGTACATCTACACTGCTGCGCTATTTTGAAATAAGTAGCGCTATTCTGAATAATTTAGTCTGCATCTACACAGCAGGCAGTTTTTTCGAAATAGTGTCAAAATACTGTCAAGCTGGAAGACTTCTTACTCCAACTCCTGTAACCCTCATTGTATAAGGAGTAAGGCAAGTCAGAGGAAGAGTGCTCTATTTCAAAATAAGTGCTGTGTAGATGCTCCTTATTTCGAAATAAGATACACACTTGACGTAGCTCAATTTGTGTAGCTTATTTCGAGTTAAGCCCTGCAGTGTAGACACACCCTAATAGAAGCGCAATTACACCAACATAAATTGAACAGCTCTGATTAACACAGATATTTCTGCACATTCATTTTCCTTGTGTATGTTCTATGCATTGCTGTGGCATGCATACACAGAAAGTCAAAACCAGCCCCTATATAACTTGAAGAACTTCAGAAGTTTTGAAGGTTGGGGTTTTTTAAATGCAAAACAGTATGATTTTGTAAGAATATGGGAAGACAGAATGTTATAAAAGGACTGATGCTTTCCTTGTATTCCTTACACCACCATTCCTGAAAAGATTTCTCTAGGCACAAGGAGTCCCAATGAAATTAATTAAGTCAGGCATGTCTTAAGTCTTGACAGAATGAGGTCTGTGTCTGGCTAAGCCCAAGGCCTGCTAATGTACAACACTTTTGGTGTACCACTTAAATAAAGAAATGGTTTTAAATAGCAGTCTGATGACTATGGTTATGGAAAAAGGGACTGCGACATAAGGAGGATTGCACTGAGAAGAACAATAATTTAGACGCTAGCAGTAATGGTCAGGTCCCTAGCCTCGGACACAGGAGACCTAGTTTCAATTCCCTGTTATGCCACATACTTCCTCTGTGGCTTTAGGCACATACATTTACTGTGTGTCAGCCATCTGTAAAATGAGGATAATAGTACCTCCTTACCCCACAAGGGATTATTACAAGGATAAATAGACTTTGAGACATTCAGATAATAGGATCTATCCAGATAGAGCAAACTGAAATAGAGAGGGGCAGATTCCATTCTTGATTTCAGAAGTACTGATCCTGAACGTTGCGAGTGTAAATCCAGAATAATTCCACTGATTTCAATAGCATAACAAAACCAGATTTGTTCCATCGTGCATAATATATAGACTATAAAATGGAGTATACCATTCAACGTTTTGATTTCTTGTTTCGTAGTTTGGGAATAACTACTTATCACTGTGTGGCTGTGTTGATTCATCTTTGCACAATGATGTTTAATAACTTTCTTACAGGTTATTTTTGGTCTTAGAGTGGATTTATATGCCTTTTTTGGTTTTCTGGAATTTTCTTAATATAAAAGCACAAATATTTATTTTGCCAATATTAAGATAAATGTGAAGATATACATCCTTCTATGTATTTGCTTATTCACATGCACAGTAATTATATGCTCTCAGGTTCCTTAAGTGGCTCCCACTCATCACAATAGCTAGCAAATAAATGACAAAAGATAGACTGAACTTTTAAAAAAATGTTAACAGAATCAGCATCCATGTTAAGTTGAAATGATACCTGTACATTTTTTTTCCCGAGTTGTAACTAATTTTTCAGGTGAGTGAGTAGCGTATTCACACACAACTGTGAAGGCAAAGTGATCACTTAAGAAACACTGCTGACCAGTAATGACTCACACAGGAGGTGTAATGTTGCTCTTAATTAAACCTTTGCAATCTCATTGAAGCCAACAAAGTTGCAGAAGTATGACAGTCCCAAGGATTTCAGTGATTCAAATCTTGTTTCACTATGCAATTTATCAGCTGGGCTCCATACACTCACTCAAGCCTTTTCATAGCCTTGTTTCAACAGATTTTGGTGGCAAAAGCCAATGTTTTGTTTCTAATTGAATTGGTTGCTGCAATATTAGAGGCTTAGAAGCGAAGACCTGTTCAGTGCCTGTTTTAAGCTTACATGGTGTGACGGCGCGTTGGGGGTCCCCCGTCTCCTGCACCCCGAAATGGCACAAACAGACTGCACCAGCCGGTAGAATAGAGGAAGTTTATTGCCTCTCCAGGATACAGTACAGCACAGATGTAATCTGGTCACAGAGCTGGGCTAGGATGCCTCAGGCCCCCTTGAGATGGGGGAGACCGGGCCCCTAAACTCCAGCCCCTTTCCCTAGGCTGTCTCCTCCATGCTCCCAGACAGCCAGCCAACTAACTCTCTTCCAGCCCTGCCCCCCCAGCCAGGGCAGCATTCCACCTTCCTTTGTTCCTCTCCATGGGGGGGTGTCTGGCCATACTGGTTTGCATAGTGACTCATCCTGTTTTGCTGGGTCGTGGTACCCACGGCAGCCAGTGGGGGTTACCCCAGAGCCAGCAGCATAGAAACCAGCCAGGTACCCCCACTACGTCACAGTACATGGTTAGACTTTTAATCAATTATCCTATTCAGATCTTGAGAACAGAGTATAAGTTAACATAAGACTGCAGTGCCTACTTTTCACGCTGAATAACCAATGCCAACACCAAAACAAATTTAACATGTAAGAAAAATGATGCACGAACATTTATTGGAGACCTCTCTTAGCCTCATTATGAGTTTACAAGGTTTAACTTTAACAACGTCTCTAATGTTCTGTGGAATGTGACTTACTTTTGGCACATCAATAGCTACCTCCCTCATGGCACTGGGCCTGATATCATTCATCCCCTGCAGGAAGTCATTGAGAGTAACCATCACTGACCCAGCCATCTCGTTGTCTAACAGGTTAGTTTGTTCTCCCAGTGCTCTGCGCAAAGCACACAAACCTGCAAAGAAAATTGAACACATGTAGACGTCTGTTTCCCATAAATACGGAATGGACAACATAGACATGAACAAAACGCTGCAGCATTGGCAAGGAAATGATCTTCAAACAAAGTCCCAACATCAGGCTCTGGCTAATCAGGCTCTGGCTAACTGGGAAGGAGATCTGATGACCACGCGTGCACATAGATCCCAATGATAGAATGTAATAGCCGTAATTCCCAGGAAATTCATCCCAGGGTGGATGGGAGGACGACAAGAAAAACTACCAGTAGTTTAGATGATATTTTATAGCCTCTTATGAGAAAAAAAAATTTAGAACAGGTATTATGGGACCCATCAATTCATGTCTTATCTGCCCCCTGCCAATGCAGAACTGGGCCGGAGTGTTCCTTTGCCCAGTTTACTAATATGATTTAAAGTGATGAGATTTCTGCTGGGTTCACTGCAATTTCACTGTTTAATAAACTTCAGCATTAGGTTTTTCTTCCTGTTCAGTCCATTTCCCCCAGTATTCTGGATATTGTGTTGAATTACCATAAATAATGCCTCCCTCGCTCTCCACGGTGTTCATATTAGGGATGCAAGTGAGTAGTCGACTACTCGCATTCCCCAGCAGCAAAGGAGGGGCGAGGGGGGGAGGTTACTTAAAAGCCGGTTCCCCCCTAACACCGTCTCCACAGTGCTGCCTCCCCCCACCCCTGTGCTGCTGCCACTGGCTATGGGCAGTGGCTGCTCCGCATCCCACGGGCTGGCTGCAAACAGTGGCTGCCCCGGCAGCAGCCCCAGTCCACAGAGGATTCCAGCGTGGACCCCTCCCCCCCATGGATAGGGGCTGCTGGTCCCGGCACGAGCCAGGACTGAGCAAGCCTGGCTCAATCCTGGCTCGTGCCAGGTCCAGGAGCTACCCTCGCTGTGGCTTTGCAGTTTAAATGTAGTAGAGCCAGGCTGCACGCTGGCCCAGCTCTTACTACATTTAAACTGCACAGCCACAGTGGGTGGTAGCTCCCAAAAGCTTCCTCCCTTATCAAATAATCAACTACACGATTAGCTAATTACTTGCTTCCTAATATCCCTAGTTGATACCTTTCAAACACTTATAGCTCTCCTTCACTCCTCTGTTTAGCCAAACCATTCACAGAAATTTCCTTTATACTTTCCCTATAATACAGTCCTTCAGAAACATTATTCACGCCCCTCCCCCTTTTGATTTATCAATATTTTTTTAAGTAGAGAAGCTCCCAAAGAGGCATGGATCAATGTTCTCATCCCACTCCCCATTGGTACCTGGACCAGGCAAGGGAAGACAATGATCCACCTAACAGATTAAAATCAGTGATGAATTTGTACACGTGCAAAGTAATAGTATGATCCAAAACTAACACTATTCTATATGGGATCTCACCATTTCATATGGAGAGGGACTACCAACTTCTTGTCCTGTGAAGTGATACTTAACATTATGCTGCCCAAAAGCACCTTAGCTATCCTTCCCCTTCAGTTTGTGTCTTTCAAGATTTACTCCCATTTTGTTCTTCCTTCCTCTGTTTCCAGCCTTGATCATGACACTATCAATTTAACTGTATGACTTTCAAGTTTTATTTTTAACAGTTTAACCAAAGTAGCTTACAAAAATATGTGGTATCAATTTGACATAAATGAGCCATGCAAACAGAAACAAATATTTAACTTAATTATTTCAATACTTAACTAAACAAAATGTCAATGAATGTTGCAATAAAGCACAATAATGATAAGGGATATGCTGTTTATGAAATAAAAATGGCTTTCCTATCAGAGATTACTTTATATTTTCTATGGAAGCGCTACAACTTGTACGTACAAGATTTCTGACAATCACGGGAATTCTAGCTTTTCTACAATATGTGCAATGTGTGAATAGATAGAATGTCCCCCCTGTGTATCAGTACAGCTGGTGTATCTCCATAAACTGCCAAGTATTACAGACCATGAACACCTGCATTCAATACACAATCTCTTTAATACAATAAAAATGTTTGTAGTTCAGATTTTACCCAAGTGTGGAACATTTAGAACTAACAGGATATATAAATAAAAACATTGCATGAGGTCAAATGGGAAATTGCAAAGCTGGTTCAACATCATTTAAAGGATTTCAGGAGAGATTTTTTGTTTGTGTTTCTTTTTCCTTTTTCTCTCTATTTTTAAACAGTTCATTTTTTCAAAAGAACGATTACGCAACAGGATGTCATTTTAATCACACACATTTGTGATTTCACAGCCACATGCCCAAGCAAAAAAAAACCCCACCAAATGAGTTAATCACATTATGTTATTGCACTTATATGACTGAAGGGATTTTGTATTGGTTTCTAAACCTATGCTTTGCATTTGATCATAAGCATTTATGAAGAATTTTCACAAGGTACCAATGACTTAAATGAATATCTCACTGTTTTAGAGAAGTTATGTCACAAGAGAAAGCAAATAATTGACCCAACTCTGTTCTTCATTTATAAATATCCTTTCTATCAGGTGCACTTTTTTATCACAAAAACCCATGTGATGAAATTTGTAACCATATCATGACTCCCTTTTTCATTTTTAAAGGGATAATTTAATTTTCAGTCATAGTAACATAAAAATGCCCAAAGGGAACACCATTCTTATGTATTACCACTGACCATGTCAAGTCAAACCCTGCCCAGGCTGTTAACTATATCAAAGTAAAGCTTCAGCGATCGGTAGTGTGTTTGAAATGCATCAGCTCTGATCCAGAACAGGGATAAAAAGGTCACAGCTCTCCAAACAAAGCCTGAACTCATTAAAGAATGTGTGTATACATGCCAATACGCAGGTCAGTATTTAATTGAAACAATGTTTTACATTTAAACAATAATAAAAAACAGATTGAAAATGAGAGCATGATTCTTTCTGTTTCCCCTTGTTATCATAATCATTCCTCCTGCCCTCCCCACTGACCCCTGCCTGAAGGGAGGAAAAAAAACACTTATTAACCAGGTAAGGATACTGTCAATGGCCTTCCAGGAGGGGGGAAAAAAACCCACATCTCTACCTTAACCATGGAAAAGATGTATTTAATGTAAGGAAATCTAAGGTCATATATAATATATGCAGCTAAAAAAAAAATTTTGAAACTCTCCCCCAACGAGTACCCGCAGATTTCTTGCTACGCAGGTCTAAACTTTTGAACTCTTATTCCATGCAATTTTTATACTATATCCTAGAAAACAGTGAACAACATTCAATACTTGCTTATCTGAAAGACCCATTTGGTTTCTGCATATGAGTAGATCCCTGCAAATCCGTGGGTATCTGCAAGTATCCAGATCTGCAGATGGAGATATCTGCAGCTCATTCTTGCAGATACAAATACGGATACAACATTCTATATTTGTGCATATATAGATGAGCCTCTTCATAGGATCTGTTGGGAGTCAGATACAGTTTATCTTCTATTGTAAACTGGCTCTGAGAGCACATTTATGTATCAGTTTTGCTTAACCCTATTCAGACACCACCCATGTCCAGTGGATTAATGAGCAGTCAGATTATATTAATTCTGACGAATTCTGCAGTGCCACTCCTGCAGTCCTCTCACAGATCCATAGCCCTTACTCACATGAGTAGTCCTGCTGAAATAAAGTAAACAAAAACAACAACACAACAAAACTAGGAGTCATGCTAGGAGTCTACTACAGGCCACCTACCCAAGTGGAAGAAGTGGATGAGGCTTTTTTTAAACAACTAACAAAATCATCCAAAGCCCAAGATTTGGTGGTGATGGGAGACTTCAACTATCCAGATATATGTTGGGAAAATAACACAGCGGGACAGACTATCCAATAAGTTCTTGGACTGCATTGGAGACAACTTTTTATTTCAGAAGGTTGAAAAAGCTACCAAGGGGAAGCTGTTCTAGATTTGATCCTAACAAATAGGGAGGAACTACTTGAGAATTTGAAAGTGGAAGGCAGCTTGGGTGAAAGTGATCATGAAATCACAGAGTTCACAATTCCATGGAAGGGTAGAAGGGAGAACAGCAAAACAGAGACAATGGATTTCAGGAAGGCGGATTTTGGTAAGCTCAAAGAGCTGATAGGTAAGGTCCCTTGGGAATCGAGACTGAGGGGAAAAACAACTGAAGAGATTAGCAGTTTTTCAAAGGGACATTGTTAAGGGCCCAAAAGCAAGCTATTCAATGTGTCGGAAAGATAGAAAATATGGCAAAAGACCACCTTGGCTTAACCACGAGATCTTGCATGATCTAAAAATAAAAAAGGAGTCATATAAAAAATGGAAAGTAGGACAAATTATAAAGGATGAATATAGGCAAACAGCACAGGAATGCAGGGGCAAGATTAGAAAGGCAAAGGCACAGAACGAGCTCAAACTAGCTACGGGAATAAAGGGAAACAAGAAGACTTTTTAATAAATACATTAGAAGCAAGAGGAAGACCAAGGAGAGGGTAGGCCCACTGGTCAGTGAGGAGGGAGAAACAGTAACAGAAAACTTGGAAATGGCAGAGATGCTCAATGACTTCTTTGTTTCGGTCTTCACCGAGAAGTCTGAAGGAATGCCTAACATAGTGAATGCTAGTGAGAAGGGAGTAGTTTTAGAAGGTAAAATAAAAAAAGAACAAGTTAAAAATCACCTAGAAAAGTTAGGTGCCTGCAAGTCACCAGGGCCTGATGAAATGCGTCCTAGAATACTCAAAGAGCTGATAGAGGAGGTATCTGAGCCTCTATCTAACATCTTTGGAAAATCATAGGAGACAGGAGAGATTCCAGAGGACTGGAAAAGGGGAAATATAATGCCCATCTATAAAAAGGGAAATCAGAACAACCCAGGAAACTACAGACCAGTTAGTTTAACTTCTGTGCCAAGGAAGATAATAGAGCAAGTAATTAAGGAAATGGTCTGTAAACACTTGGAAAGTGGCAAGGTGATAGGGAACAGCCAGCATGGATTTGTAAAGAACAAATCACATCAAACCAATCTGATAGCTTTCTTTAATAGGATAACAAGTCTTGTGGATAAGGGAGAAGTGGTGGATGTGGTATACCTAGACTTTAGTAAAGGTGTTTGATAAGAACTCGCATGATACTCTTATCAATAAACTAGGTAAATACAACTTAGATGGGGCTACGATAAGGTGGGTGCATAACTGGCTGGATAACCGTACTCAGAGAGTAGTTATTAATGGTTCACAATCCTGCTGGAAAGGTATAATAAGCGGGGTTCCGCAGGGGTCTGTTTTGGGACCGGCTCTGTTCAATATCTTCATCAACAATTTAGATATTGTTATAGAAAGTACGCTTATTAAGTTTGCAGATGATACCAAGCTGGGAGGGGTTGCAACTAATCTGCAGGATAGGGTCATAATTCAAAATGACCTGGACAAATTGGAGAAATGGTCTGAGGTAAATTGGATGAAGTTTAATAAAGACAAATGCAAAGTGCCCCACTTAGGAAGGAAGAATCAGTTTCACACATACAGAATGGGAAGCGACTGTCAGGGAAGGAGTACGGCAGAAAGGGATCTAGGGGTTATAGTGGACCACAAGTTGAATATAAGTCAGCAGTGTGATGCCGTTGCAAAGAAAACAAACATGATTCTGGGATGCATTAAGAGGTGTGTTGTGAGCAAGACACGAGAAGTCATTCTTCCTCTCTACTCTGCACTGGTTAGGCCTCAATTGGAATATTGTGTTCAGTTCTGGGCACCGCATTTCAAGAAAGATGTGGAAAAATTGGAGCAGGTCCAGAGAAGAGCCACAAAAATGATTAAAGGTCTAGAGAACATGATCTATGAGGGAAGGCTGAAGGAATTAGGTTTGTTTAGAAAAGAGAAGATTGAGGAGGGACATGATAGCAGTTTACAGATATCTAAAAGGGTGTTATAAGGAGGAGGGAGAAAACTTGTTCATCTTAGCCTCTGGGGATAGAACAAGAAGCAATGGGCTTAAACTTCAGCAAGGGAGGTTTAGGTTGGACATTAGGAAAAAGTTCCTAACTGTCAGGGTAGTCAAACACTGGAATAAATTGCGCAGGGAGATTGGAATCTCCATCTGTGGAGATATTTAAGAGTAGGTTAGATAAATGTCTATCAGGGATGGTCTAGACAGTATTTGGTCCTGCCATGAGGGCAGGGGACTGGACTCGATGACCTCTCAAGGTCCCTTCCTGTCCTAGTATTCTATGATTCTATGAAAACTGACTACTTGGAAAGCTAACTCAAGACGGCATATTGTGAGTAAGGGTTGCAGGATCAGACCCTTGCACTGTACTCCATGCACAATGGGGACTTAACTTGGTGTACAGAAAGGGAGTACATTCCATGGAGAGGAACACTGCTTCACAAGCTAAGCATAAATAGAAAACTAAAAGAAACAAAAACATATATGAGTGTATGAGATTCATTGTCAAAAACAATGGGAAAAAACAGTTTGTTCCACTCCCCGACATTGTATGTTATCCCTCACAAATTCATCCTGTCTAAGGTCAGAGGAAGGAAAGAGGACAGAGGAAACAAGTGGATTGTACAATTTGTCATAGTACAGCTGTTTTCTGTCTCTTATGAACTATGATGCAGGTAGCACTGTTTACCTTTTAGGATATTCTGGTTCCTAACTATGGTCAGGTGTCAGCATATACAACAGGATTGCACAGAGACAAGTGCAAGAATAATTACTCCCAACTAGCTACATTTTAAACTTAAAAAACGACAAATAGTCTGGTAGCACCTTTAGAGACTAACAAAACCTATAGATGTAGCTAAATTTTGTCAGTCTATTAGGGTATGTCTACACTAAAGCGTTATTTCCAAATATCTAATTTCAAAATAGTTATTTGGAAATAGCTTATTTCGAAATAACGCGTCTACACACAAAATGCATTTTGAAATAGCATTTTGCTACTTCGAAATAGCGCATCCACACTAAGTGGACGTTGAATCGCATTTAAGGCTGGTTGGAACCAGTTCCGGCAGGGCATCAAGTCAGGAGTTACTTTGCCTAACTCAATGAGGGACAGCAAAGCATTTTGTCTCTGCATGCTCTGGTTGCCCTCACTCGGGACACCACAGCACTCTGCAACATGGAGCCAGAGCTACCCCAGGGCACTTTCTGCAGGCTGCCATCAGGGAGGTCCATCGGGGGGGATGTCAGTATTCAGGAGTCCCTGCAGGAGAGCTTCCACCCTGAGGAGCTCTAAGAGCCTCCCTGGTATGCCCCACTTGGGGCTTGTGTCTCATTCCTCCCTCATGTCCTTCCACTTACCCCTTCTTAACCCCCCTTCCTGATGTCAAATAAAATACACGTATTTTCATGAACACAAACTCTCTTTATTTAACAAAATTGGGGGGAGGGAATGAAACTCTGGTGAGACTGGGGAAAGAAGGTGGGAGAGGAGAGAGGGTGGGGAGATGGGAGGGGGAAACCTGGGAGGACAGAGCTGGAAGGAGGAAGCAAGGGGAAGAAAGGGGAGGAGAAGCTCAGGGTTCAGGGGTGGGGGTCTTGCCGGACCAACTTGATTTTCATGCGAACCTGCTCCTGGGTTCGCATGTGGCCTTTGGTGGCCAGGCTGGCAGCTATCCTGCCATAGACGGCCACGTTCCCCTGTCTAGTGTGGCTCATGGACACTGGGGGCATCCCCCCAAACCTGAATAGGGTCCATCATCTCCGCCCTGGACCAGGAAGGTGCCCGCCTTCTCCAGGCCCTAGCAGGCTCCTGGGAGCTAGCAGATGCGGTGGAGGGCTGGCTGCCAGTGGCTTGCTGGCTCATGTTTTGGGGCCACTGGGTCAGGGGCAGTGACTGCTGGCTCTGGGCTGGCAGGCTTGGAGCTGGCACAGGCACTTTGGCCAGATTCTACCCATTTAAGGGCTCCGGGGATGGGGGGAGGGAGAGGAGTTTTCCTGGTTGTGACCAGAGTGGCCAGCAGGGCACCCTGGGAAGGGCTGGAGGCCCTCTATTTCTAAATAAGCGTCTATACAGCGCTTATTTCGAAATAGCGCCAATTTCGAAATTGGTGCTATTTCTCGTGGAATGAGGTTTACCAATTTTGAAATAAGCCCTCCGCTATTACGATTTAATTTTGAAATAGCGGTTTGGCTGTGTAAATGCTAGGAAAGTTATTTCGAAATAACTTTGCTGTGTACGTACACACACACACACACACACACACACACACACACACACACACACACAGAAAACATAAATTATGCACTAAATGCATGGACACCCAACACATATGTACTATCGGTTTGACAGACTGAGCATACACAATATATGTGGAAATGGATGTGACAACGTACATTTATTGTGTTCCTTTGGCTGTCTAACTTCCAGTCTTTCATTATCCCATTTCTCCCAGATGTGTTCTAACATTCCAATCCAAGTCTGGCTTCCAACAACTGCAATTTTAATTTTAAGACAACTTGCAAAAGAAATCTTTTTTCTTTCCCTACCATTTTGAAGCTTTCCTACAAACTTATAACAGCCCATAGCATAAGATTGATCTTGATCATTGTCTTCGGTCCACCCTCTCTGGGGCACCTGGTGCTGGCCACTGTCAGCAGACAGGCTACTGGGCTAGATGGACCTTTGGTCTGACCCAGTACGTCCGTTCTTATGTTCTAAGATACCAACCATCTGCCTTACATCAGTGACAAATTTCAAGTCCAATACCTTGTTACCCTGGAGGAATAGAAATTGGAGATTTATACCATTTGGAGAGGCAAATTTTCAGGTTTGAAAAGGCACACACATGGAGCACTAGCATCTGTTCTTCACAGGCTAAAAGATATGTTATTTAAGCATATTCAGATAGGCTTACGTATAGAAAAACTGCTTTAGATATTAATTCATTAACATTGTTCATTCCTTTCAATTTCTGTAGCCATGCGTTAACTAGAGCACCTGACGTTATAGATGGAGATAGATTTTTTCTGTTACATACGTGATATAGAAGATTTACCAGCACTCATTAGAGATGACCAGCATAATTCATGAGAGATGGCCAAACTTATGTCAAGATATAAGTTATACCTAACCACCATACATTGTATGTGTCTCTCTCCCATTCTCTCATACACATTTACTCCTGAACATACTGTACTGTCTCAACAATGGATTTTCAAAAGTGAAAGGATATTACAAAAGTTACCAGTTGTCTGTTTTACCTAGCACAGAATGATTCACTTTTACATAGGGGAGGGAGATTGTCTGTGTGATTGTGAATAGGAAAGAATGTATTTGAGAGACAATCTTCCATCCAATTTTTAAATTTAGCAACCATCCTCCCTCCGATTTGTAATCATGTAACTTATACGTGGCAACTACGGCAACTGCTGATATGAAAAACAACACAAGGAAGTATTTTATGCATTTCTGGCTGTTTTTACTGAAATTTAGCAGCTGGAAACAGAGAGGAAAGACAGCACCAGTTGACCAGCCAGCTCCCTGCGGACCATTAGCTAGTGTTCCCATAGACCACAGTGCTGGGACAACTCACACCATCACAGCATCAACAAGTTTAGATATACTTTTTAAAAGATGCACATTAAAGTATTTATCACCCAAGGAATTTTTAATGCCTCCATCTGGACAAAATGACATTCCTTGGAGGAGAAATGTGCGCATAAAAGTGTTATAGCTTTTAACTTAATCTCTAATCATAAATGTGTGCCTAATATAGAAAGGGTGTTTATTACAAAAGCAAAAACTGTATTTTACTTCTGAAGCCATATTCTATAATCTGCATTAACTTCCAAAATGATATGGAAAAATCCCTGAAGAACTTTTATGTGCTGTTTGCACAGGAAAGATAATGCCCTTAAATCCTCTGTAACCATAATATAGCAAGTTCACTCAGCTAACCTAAGCACTAATCTACTGAAAGGATTGTGTACATAATTTATAGTCCTCCATGAATAGTCTGACATTGCTGGAACATGTCTACAGAACTGAGCAGAAGCTGGTGGAAGGTACAAAGAGGGAAACTGGAGAGGATGAGGAATTGCATCTAAAAGTTCTAGTCCACAGGAAACAATTTACTCACACACTCTTTATAGTAAAACTAAAAACCAAACTCAAATAAAAATAGGATAACATAGCACCTTTATTTCCAAGGCACTCAAGTATAAGACACCTTGATTACGGTTGGCCACAAGTTCACAAGAAAGAAAAAGGTCGCCTGCTATTATGACAATGTAATGGCAAACACAGGGTGAGTGGCAAAACTTAGTCTAATCATGACGATTCCACAAATCAGAATGCAGTTATGTTAAGAAAAGATTAAATGAAAACGCAATCTTCTCACCTGCTTCACAATCACATCTGCTTATTTTACACACAAATACACAGTTGTAGATTTTTACTCAAGAGTTACTAGGCATACAAACATGAGCCAAACCCTTCTCTGGCTTGAGCATTACCCACATTTTTAACTAAATTCCATCTGCAGACTTTTTTACTTCTGAAGAATTAAGCCAAAGAGAACCTGGTCCAATTTTGCAAATTCATCCTGAGATTTTAATGTTGGCAGTTAAAAATATATATATTTTTTAACTTTTCAAGAGTACTTTTTATCTGGAACTCATACAGAGCCAACATTCATGGAACCTTCAGAGCTCCCTTTTTCACACTACATTTCAGAAGTAGCTGAGTTTTAAATTCTGGATATTTTAGAGAAAATCAGTGCCAATTACTGAAGAATTCATTTTCATCTCAGATACTGATCTCTGGCCTCATCAAAACCAAGGGCAAAGGTCCCACTGACTTCAATATGGCCTGGATTTCACCCCAAAATATGTAAAATATATATATATCTCCCTCCATTTGTGTAAGTTATATATGAAATTATACAACAGATAAGAGTTCAAAGACAAAGAACCAAACAAAAAAAGAACCTGAATCCCAGTCATCATTTGGGAGAAACAGGATCAGACAACATCACAACACCAGCTCCATTCAATCTCAAATGACTTACTTTTCCTGAAAAGGTCAGTTACTATAATCTTTCATAACCAAGGGGCTTTTTCCTTCTAAAATCTCTCTCCAGGTAAAGGGACAGGGAACAAAGGATGTTATCAAATGAAAGCCTTAATACTTCACATTTCAAATAGTTTCACCCTTTTTCCTTCTTTTATCTTGGGTTAAAAGGGTTTTTAATGGTGTATTTGCCTCTGCACTAACCAAGCTAAGGCCTCAGTATGCCAAGCCTGTACCTTGTTTAACACTGTTTAATACTGGATCCTGCTGGGGTTATATTGACTATCAGCTCATCTATGCAATCTATGTTAATATAATGGCAGTATTGCACTATGTCCAAAACCAGCACTCTCCACAAGCACTGTAGTGTGTGGGGATTACAGCATTTATTCCACAATGCCCAACACACCTCCCTCATGCTATCTGGGAGCAGGGACATGATATTTAGGATACATCATGACGACCTGGTCACAACTTTTGCTTTTCTACAAAAGCTGGGAATAATTCTCTTCTGTATTGCACGCAGTGAGAGGCAGGGGTCACATTGAGGAAAACCTACCATAATCCCCCCACACCAGTGCAGAATAACTGGGGTCTGGAGGCCCCAAGCACACCGTGAAGAGCAGTCACTGCAGCACAAGCCACTGCATGATTCCCTCACCAAGACACATTTTTCCATCCATGTGCAGAATACAGTTTACAAGAAACACACCTCCTAGGTTCTTTTCCTAGCTCTGCCCAAGTATGAACATGGTCAAGTTACAAACTCTATACAGAAAGTGATCATGTTTGCTGCCTTAAAGGGCACTGTAAAGCTGACAAACATTTGTAGAGGAGTCTGTGATACTTGGATGAAAATATGAACTATATATTTATTTGTCCATATACAGAACAGAATTACTGCCAGAGGGTATGTCTACACTACAAAGTTAATTCGAACTAACAGACGTTAGTTCGAATTAACTTTGATAGGTGCTACACTAGCGCTCCGCTAGTTCGAACTTAATTCGAACTAGCGGAGCGCTTAATTCGAATTAGGTAAACCTCATTTTACGAGGACTAACGCCTAGTTTGAATTAGCTAGTTCGAATTAAGGGCTGTGTAGCCACTTAATTCGAACTAGTGGGAGGCTAGCCCTCCCCAGCTTTCCCTGGTAGCCACTCTGGGCACCACCAGGGAAACTTGTCTGCCCCCCTCCCGGCCCCGGAGCCCTTAAAGGGGCACGGGCTGGCTACGGTGCCTGTGCCAGGTGCATGCCTGCCAGCACCCAGCCAGCAGACCCTGCACCTGGCACGGCTCGAGGCAGCCACCCGCTGCCACCCAGCCCTCCCCCTCTTCCCAGGATCAGGCTGGCGGCTCCCAGGAGCCTACCCGGGTCCGCAAGAGGCGGGCGTCCGCCTGGTCTAGTGCGGAGATTGTGTACCTCATCCATGACTTACGCACTAAGCACAAGAAAGTGGCCGTCTAGGGCAGGAGAGCTGCCAGCCTGGCCACCCGGGAGCAGGTTTGCATGAAAATCAAGGTGGTCCACTGAGACCCCCGACCCTGAGCCCTGAGCTTAGAATGTCCGTACTGGGTCAGACCAAAGGTCCATCTAGCCCAGTAGCCTGTCTGCCGACAGTGGCCAACACTAGGGACCCTGGAGGGGATGGACCGAAACAATGACCAAGCCATTTGTCTAGTGCCATCCCTCTCTAGCCTTCCACAAACAGAGGCCAGGGACACACTGGCTAACAGCACTCCATTGACCCAACCTCCATGACTTTATCTCACTTCTCTTTAAACTCTGTTATAGTTCTAGCCTTCACAGCCTCCTGCAGCAAGGAGTTCCACAGGTTGATTATTTGCTTTGTGAAGAAGAACTTTCTGTTATTAGTTTGAAGCCTGCTACCCATTCATTTCATTTGGTGTCCTCTAGTCCTTCTATTATGGGAACTAATGAAGAACTTTTCTTTATGCACCCTCTCCACACCACTCATGCCTTTATAGACCTCTATCCTATCCCCCCTCAGTCTCCTCTTTTCTAAGCTGAGAAGTCCCAGTCTCTTTAGCCTGTCTTCATATGGGACCTGTTCCAAACCCCTGATCATTTTAGTTGCCCTCCCCTCTCCCACCCTCTCTCTTCCCCTCTCCCACCTCTTTTTCCCAGTTTCCCTGAGTTTTGTTCAATAAAGAGAGTTTCTATTTTTGAACACACATGTCCTTTATTTTGTACATCAGGAAGGGGGGCTAGGGAGGGGTAAGTGGAAGGAGGTGAGGGAGGAATGGGGTACGAGCCCCTGATGGGGAGGACTGGGGTGGCTCTGTGGGCTTCTCGGGGTGGAAGCTCTCCTGAAGCGCCTTGATTGACCCCCCCCCTCCAGATGGCAACCTGCGGCAAGTGCAGCCGGGCTGATGGCCGAGTGCTGTGATGTGCCCAGTGTGGGCACTCAGGGCACTCCAAGCCAGGACTGCTTTGCAAGCGGGGAACCCCTGAGAACTGTCTGTCCGGGGTGGGGTTGGGTCCCTTTAAGCACAGCCCTCGGCTAGCCTGAGGCACCAGCTCCACACTCTAAGTCCTAATCTGATGCCCTGCCAGCACTGCTTCCAGCCATTCTTAACCTCAGTTCAGGGTCCACTCAGTGTGGACATGCTAGTTCGAATTAGGAAAACGCTAATTCGAACTAATTTTTAAGTCTAGATGCACTAATTCGAATTAGCTTAGTTCGAATTAACTAATTTAGTTCAAATTAGTGCTGTAGTGTAGACATACCCAGCTTTCCTTAGAAAAACAGAAGTTGTGAACACGTAGTCATTATGTAGTCAATGTATGTATGTGCTCACATAAATAGGCAAGAATGAGAAATTGACCAAGGCAGAGACATGCATAGGGTTTAAATAAATTACTCAGCATTCAATGCATAACCGCACTCACCACAAAACTTTACAATTCCCATGTGCAACTACTTGAAAATTAGTTTCAAATACAAAAGTTTAAAACTTTTCTGATAATCAGTTAACTTAAGCACTATAACATCCACAAAACAGGAATCATACAGGACAGCATAAAACTAGAACCAGAAACTGAAATTACAAAATTACAAAAATATACATTCATATAAGAGCTTTTATACCCTCTCCACTCTGAACTACAAGTACACCAGTCAAAATTTTATTCACTGCCTTAAAGAGTGCATATTTTGTCTACGGTTGAATATCTTTTATTCTAAAATCTGCTACTACGGGGTTCTGATATTAGAGATTGAATCTCTCTAGTCCGGCACCCTCAGGACCTGATGAGTGCCGAACCAGAGAATTTGCCAAACCACAGGGAGGTCAATATTGTAATGAGTGGGTCTCTTTTTATTTGTATTTTGCTGAGACAAATAAATGGAATGTTGGTAATATTGCTTAAATAATGTATGACTGTACTGATATACCCTATATAAGCCTACTCCTAGCCAAGGCTTACCAGCCCTCTTCATAACAAAGTGTTAGTGTTGTTACACAATTTTACTGTATTGGCACAAGGAAAAAAGTAGAAAAGGGGGAGAAAAAAACATGCTCATACTGAGCAGTATTACCAGCACTTCCACTGCTTACTAAGCTTTTAGAAGATATTGAGGTGTAAGTTAGGACTAAATAACAGCACAGAGCACCTAGAGCCAGGACTGGCAGCTGTATGCAAACTTGTATGGGGCCACAGGAAACTTGGCCACATCCACAATGAGCAGACATCTGGCTCACTAAAAGCATGCCGGACCAGAGAGGTTCAACCTGTATTA
Source organism: Pelodiscus sinensis (assembly GCF_052426305.1). Classification (NCBI taxonomy): domain Eukaryota; kingdom Metazoa; phylum Chordata; order Testudines; family Trionychidae; genus Pelodiscus; species Pelodiscus sinensis. The sequence continues at coordinate 98,645,508 of NC_143055.1, forward strand.
GCCATGTTGGCTGCCACTTTACTCCATGAGTGGTCCCATTAAACTCATTGGAGCCATTTCTGGTGTAGTTTTTAATTATTTTTAATCACAGAAGAGCCTAAGAGCCTGTTGTACTAGGCTCTGAACATGCACAGGCCAAAAAGAAGGTCCGTGAACCAAAAGCTTACAATTTACTTATGAAACTCTGACCTATATCAAATAGTGGGTTTTTTAAACAAGAAATCTTGGAAAAATAAAAACCGTTTCAAATAATTAGTAATTATGAAAATAATTCTGATGGTTCCTCAGTTCCACAAAATGTTAACTTCTTTTTAAAAAAGAGAAACAGAAAAACAGAACACAAGTGATTCCACAGACAAATATAAGGTCAACACATTCCATCCAGTCTTAAACACGCTCCCTTCTAGCCAGGCTCTAAAATCCAGATGTAACCATTTCTGCATGGAAGCAATCACTCTGAATTAGCATCCTTAAATACAACCCAAAAACATATGTTGCAGCCTGAGCCAAAAAAAAGCCATTTTGCTTTTGTGTATGCGTGCAAAGCAATGATACATTTATACATAACCTGTTAGGAGGACAAATTAAGTTCTTTGCTTCACTTTAAAAAAAAATTGTGGCCTGTGACTTCATGTAGAAATTACATGACATTACAGTGATTTAAAAGGCTCATGAGCCATGGAGATGATAACTGGATTCACGTGATGCCATTACCCAGTAAATTAATGTCTGTATAAACTATTACGTAAGCAAACGTAATAATCTTTTAAGTATAACATTTACTCCTGCAGAAATGTTGGAAGTGGAGTGCGGAGGAAGGGGAAGGAGAGTAAAAGAGATAGGAGAGAGATATTTTTTGGGACTCCGTTATTACAGTCTAAAAATAAATTTATAGTTGTACAAATCTATCTGGATTTCATTACTTAAGCTTCAGAATTCTGTGTTCTGCCACTTGTACATAATAAACTTGTTTTCCACTGTTCTGAGGAGATTTAGTTTTGTTTTTGAGGACATGACTCTAAGTCCAGAAAAAGGTTTATAACTGCTGTAAACATAAAAAGATTTGTAATATTTCCCTCCCCCCACATGACCATCTCTGTATGTGGCATGCGGCTACATGACTCAGTAATAACTTATTTGCAGTCGTACAATAATGATCTTTTGCTATGTTATAATACAATCATCAGGCAGAATAATATGCTCACTCCTTTTTTGTAAGCACCAGTTGCCTCACTGTTAGTTTTAATTAATCTCTAAAATCCAACTTTGCACCCTATTTAAAAAATAACTCTCCATCGTCCTAGCAATTTACTCAAACTAACAAAATTAAGTTCTCACACATATACATACTATATTTATTTAATCGTGGAAGCCAGGCAAAATATTTAGAATAATTTTAATATTTATATCAGTGATAAGCCCAAAACAGAACACCAGGCCCAAACACCCTCAGGGAAATTTCAGATTTGTATCTGAACTTCATGGCTCAGGCCATCTCTCATTCACATCATTATTTGGCCTGTAGAATTTTCATTACATGTGATGAAAAATAATGAAAAAAAATAGCTCAGCTTTCAGATCTCATGCTGCATTTGCCCGGCTAACATGGGAGGGGGGAGAGGGGAGTATATTTTTATTTTACATTTGAGCACGTTTGATCTGGATTCACTGAGGAAAAAAATTAAAGGTGAAACTACACATTGGCATTTTTACCAGAACATGCCCAAGCAGAGCACCAGGTGGCACTGATGTGCTTCAAGAGGAACTCCCAGCCAGTCCTATAGCACCTGTGAAATGGTTGGCGCATCATCTAGCTGCAAGGTTGCAGAACTAAAGCAGAAGAAAATGAGTAGATCCTTAGAATCAAGCTGCTTAGAGCAGGTCTAACTAACCAGGTGCTGGAAAAAGAGTTGGCAGCTAGTGATTTGTCTACGTCAGGGTACGAAGCGCAGTTAACACCAGTGGACCTGAACTAGCCTTAGCAACAGCAGGAAATTAAGAAATTGGGCCTATGTGTGGAGGACGACTGATTCAAAGGGAATGGTAACTGGGAAGCCTCATAGAGAACAGAGCAGCAGTATTAATGTATAATAAATCTTGGGGTGGTTCCTGCAGTGCATATAGGTGGAGAGCCCTGTAAATCTGCAGACATCTGCTTTATATCCGTGGAAATCCGTTGATCATTTTTGCAGATGCAGATACCAAATTTGTATCTGCACAGGGCTCTGCATATACAGGCAGTCCCTGAGTTACGCAGATCCGACTTATGTCGGATTCACACTTACGAACGGGGCTTTTCTCGCCCCGGAACTCACGGGCGGCGGGACCACCCAGACGCGCAGTGGTCCCGCCACCACATCCTCCGGGGCAAGAAAAGCTGCTCCGGGTGTCCCTGGTCTGCTGGGGAGGTCCCCAGCAGACCAGGGACATCCCGAGCAAAGCCGCAGAGGCGGCGGGGTCCCGCGCCTCCAAGGCTTTTCTCGGGGTGTCCCTGGTCTGCTGGAGACCCCTCCCAGCAGACCAGGGACACCCCGAGAAGACCAGGGACACCCGGGGCAAAGCCGCAGAGGCGCGGGACCCCGCCACCTCCAAGGCTTTGCTCCAGGTGTCCCTGGTCTGCTGGTGGGAGGGAGAGGGGGGGCCCAGCTAGTGCGCCCCCCCTCCCCAGCAGACCAGGCTTTTGTTGTGGATGCCTGGGGTAGAGCAGCTGAGGTGCTGCCGGGTTGGTCCTGGGGGGACCTACCTGGCAGTGCCCCAGCTGTTCTGTCCCAGGCTCCAGATTCAGCCGCTGTTGAAACAGATCAGTGGCTGATTCCAGGAAGCTGGGGGCAGAGCAACTCTGCCTTGGGCTTCCTGTAGTCAGCCCCTGGTCAGTTTCAGCAGCAGCGACTGAATCTGGAGCCAGTTCCGAGTTACGTACAAATTCAACTTAAGAACAAACCTAGAGTCCCTATCTTGTACGTAACCCAGGGACTACCTGTATAAGCCAGGGGTGGCCAAACTGACTGGCCCTGTGAGCCGCATACGACAAATCTTCAGAAGTTCACAAGATGGGGTTCACCTGCAGGGGTTGTGGCTTCCCCTCCCCAGTGGGCAGAAGCCAAAGGCCCAACACAGTCATATGGTCCCATCAGGCCCCCTTCCTGGCATGGCAGCTGCTGGAGCAAGCAAGGAGGGAACTGTGGCTGCGTGGAGAGGCAGCATCAGTAGCAAACAGCTGCGAGATGCGGGGAAGCTGGGGACTTGGCTGCTGGCTCTCCCCATGGAGCTGAATCAGTGGCCCCTCCATGCAGTTTTAAGAGGTTTGCCACTGCCTCTCCATAAGGAGCTAACACCTGAGAGTTGTAGGGAAGGCCTGCAGAGTGTTTAAGGAGCAGATGGGCAACCTTTAAACAGTGCCCTTCCAACTTTCAGAGGGCACCACCTCAGGTTCACCCCCAATATGTTAGGTGGCAAATGGGAGAGATGTGGGGGGCTCCATGTACTACACTTTATCTCTAAATTTCATCAGTTGATTGGGCCAGTAGCTCCTTCAAATAGCCAACCTGAGGGCTACAATTGTCCTGTGAACAGGGACATGACTCAGTCTCAGGAGCATAGGATTTTCCTATTTCGTTATAAACACTGAAATTATATTGTACATTCACATTAATGCAGAGAGGGAATGAACACAACAGACAAGAGTCAGGTTCTTCTGGAGGGGATGAAGAAAGGGCAGATGGGACTTTAAGTCAGTGTCTAGGCCAGGGGATGATGATGCAGTGAGTTAACAGCTGAAATGTTCATGGATCTGGCAAAAAATGCCAAAGACAGACCCCCTCAAATAAGGCAACTTGCATGCTCACTTTGCTACCATAAATAAATTACTACAGACTGTGCATCATAAGCCAATTGTTCACTGAACTAGAACAAGCAGTATCAGTTCTGAAGTTAGATTATTTATGCAACCTTTCAGGAAATAGCACAGTCGAGCTCACTTTAAGTGAGCCTATACAACCCTTAACTTCACAAAACAAAAGTGACACTTGTTTGTGATGTGCAGTTACATTAAAGAAACTGAATTTATAAACCTTTCAGAAGCAAAACAAGATTAGTCCCTCTAGCTAAAAAAGGCTGAGATTTACAGTGGAAGGTACTGTAATCAATTAGATGTTATTGCAAGAAGTCCACTATTTAAATAAAAGCATTTGTTCTTTTTTTCCTGATGAGGTTATCTTATCAGGATTCAAGTGTTTTATATCAGCACACTGAAATTATGTGTAACGAACAAGGATGTTCAAAATAAATTCTAAAAATGACAAAGCAAATGCTTCCTTTAACTGTAAACAATGTGACTGAATCCACTTCTTGAAGAAATCAAGCTATATTTATATTCACCCTGCTGAAATGCTACAGACAACCATAGAAGGATAAGTTTATAATAAATTGCTATATTTGGAAACCTTTGTTGCTAAGCATCTTCTAACATTCAGCACAGTTTATATCATTCATGTCCCTGCTACATAATTAACATTTCATATGTTTTCCAAAAAAGTGCAGTGCTTATCTTGTTGTTAATTTAAAACCATTATAAATTTTTAGGGAATTAATAAAAGGCTGTGTGGCCAATTAATTAGAGTGGCAGCATGATCCCAGGGGAATACAAACAGACATTATATGCAAGGATACGTCACAGCCTATCTTCTAAACAGCATGTCTGTTTGAGATAAAACACTTCAGAACGCAGCTGTTCATGCTACAAAGGTAGTCTACGAAGCAATTTAGGACACAATAAACCTCCTCTAGCCCTAAAACCATGGCTGTGTTAACTGAGTTTAGAATTAGGCCCGACTCCTGCAAAGAGTTCTCTACACATGGATCACTGAGGTGACAGAGCTCCACTGAAATCCATGTGAATCTGCTACATGAAACTCCTTGCAAGTCTAGGGCCACAGAGCTTGATCCAATTTAAAGTAGATGTAAGCCTTTCCAAAATTAACTGTTCACTGTATGTGAATCATCTATTTCAGGAGGCTGCAAGACGTGCTTTGTTCATGGCTTACACAGCTTATTGTGAGAGGGTAGAGCAGTGCTTTTCCATTTGCAGACCTCTAACGTTTGTTTTTTAATTTGTGGATCCCTAAAAATGCTGAATGGAAGTGCAGACCACTTTGGAAATAGAGACATAATGGGTATCCACAGACCACTGGTTGAAAACCATTACCGGAGAAGAACATTCTGAATCAGGAATCCTGGTTTCTCTTTCTGGCTCTTACCGGGAGTGGAGGGTCGTGATTACAGGTAACACAACCATGCACGTAAATCAGACATATTTAATATGAAAGGTCGGGTGCCGAACCTAAGGGAATGAAACTCGCCATGTTATAGATGGCAAAGTGACCTCATGTAGTCTTTCAGGATGTCTACTTTGTGCTGTAATGCAGACTACAAGGGGGTATGAATTGCAGAACATGCTAAAATGTTGTACTCTTAACTGTGTCATGTGGATATGGCTGGCATGAACTAAAAGATACCTAGTTGGCATTAACATAGTCTTCTTTCAAATAAGACTATATTAATGTAAAGAAGGTACCTTTTCATTCACACCATCAGCGTCCAAAAGGGGCAGTTAGAGCACAACATCTTGGGTGTGCTCTGCAATTCAAATCCCCATAGTTCACTGAGCAGCACTGTGTGGACAAGCCCTTAGTTACCTCATTTGTAAAATGTATAATACTTGCCTGTGTCCTAACATGTACCCTGCTCAACAATCAGGCCTAAGAAGTGCTGATAACCAACAGTCATAGTAATGCCACCTCTCATGGTTTTATTGTGAGCCTAATGACATTTGATGGTTTTTTCCTGTAACATAGAACAGGAGTGAATACAGGTCCAATTTTTGTGAAAAAAAATCAAAACCAGGTTTTTAAAAAATTTAAATTAGACTTTTAAAATTCAAGTAAATGAATAACACTTTTTCTTTTTAAAAATAAACCCATTTAAAATGAAATCTGAATGTAATCCAAAATATATGCTAAGGACTAAACTTATCATCATCTCTTTAAACATTTAAATACAAAATAAATATACTGAATCCATAAGCCTTTATCAAAAAGTGAGCTAAAGGCTTCTTTTAGAAAGAACGAGAGGAAAAATATCTAAATTTATAAATATAGCACAACAGGTCAGATACTTTAATAAAGACTTATTTTGTATAATAAAAATGAATGTTGCTGTATGTATTTAATTAAATTCCAATCACCATCCTAAGAGAGACTGATACAAATGATGAGCAAAAAGTTAATTATCTATTAAATAACTGATATATCATTCACTTTTTACTAACATATTAAACATTTACAATTAATAAGAATCTGAAATATTAAGTCATATAATCACTTATCTGCATGTAGTTACGGAGCACCCTCCTCAACAGCAAAAATATGTACCAGATCTGATGTAAAGACTCTATTTAGTTATAAACTAATATGTTCTAATGGTCCTCAACCAAACCAAACCAAGCCATATCATTTCCTTAGAAAATAACTGAAATACATATGGAAAAGTTAACTAAAATAGATGATTTAAAAATAGAGTCTTTTCACTCAAAGATTTAAATCATAATATAAGTTATCTTGATTTAATTCAATGACCCTAGAAATTAGTGACACTCTTGGGGTTCTCTCTCTCTTTTTTTTAATAAAACAAAACTATATTTCTAATCTTCTTAGATGCAAAGATTGAAAATATGTCCCCCGTGTATCTAATATGATAAAAAAAATCATAAGGGAAAATAAAAAGAAACCTAAATGTATTATGTTTAAATATTTCATAGTTCTAGTGAGTTAAAATAAACTAAATGAAGGCCACTTTTATTCTAAATGTTGATGTCCACACACAGAGGTTTAATGCATTTTAATTAATCCATTTCTCATTCGTTCTTTTAGTTAATTTGGATTACTCTTCTCGAGTGTCCCCATATAGACAAGCCGGTAGGAAAAACTGGGTTAGATATACTGGTAAATGTTTAAAAATAGACTTGTTTGTTTTTAATGAAAAATTATAGAGACTTTCGATTTTTCATTTTGCAAAACCAAGGATTTATATAACTTCAAACCCTTTAAACCAGGAATGGGAAACTTCAGGTCTGGGGGGCCAGATGTGGCCTCTAACTTGTGTGGATTTTGCCCCTGAGGCTCAGGGCTCCCCCCCCCCCCCCAGCATTGATGATCCCATACTGGTGCTCCAGCTCTCTGTCTGGCTTATGTCATTAGAATATTATTCTTAGAATTACAGAACAAATAGAAATAATTTACCAATTTTTTTCCCCCATAAAAATAAGCACTTAAATGTCTGAAATGTGTAAACACCAGGGAGGGAGAGTTAATGTATTATACAGGGACATAACTAATGGGACAATACTAATCTATGAAAACTTGGGGTGAATACTAAGAAACACTCCTAGACAGTGAGATGTATTAGGCTGTGAAATAGTGTCCTAAGAGAAGAGATTCAAACCCATTGCTTGAGACTTCAAAATAAGGCAAAAACAAAACATTAGAAAATGTAGCAGAAGGAAGAATTTGTTGCTGGCAGGGGATGGGTTATCCTGTGTATGCAGATTTTTTTCCATCTCCCATTTTTATGTATCTGTCATGAGTATGCCATTTATTTTACAAGCTACCGAAAAAGATACTTTAAGAATTTTTTCATTCCTTTTTTAATTTTTTTGAGGAGGAAAAATAAAATTAATCTCCACAAAGCTGTAAGGGAAAGACTGTATCTTCCTCCAGCAGAGGTCACTCTAGGATAACAATTTACAATTATCATAACAGGAGACTTTTAATATAAAAAGCAAAAGATGACATGGGTATTTTATTTATTTATTTAAAATTTAAGTGCCTGTTAGAGGCCTGGCAGCGTGGAGGCTCTCTATTTGTCCATAGAAAACATATGGCTTAGGACAGAAGCAGACCAATATTCCATGTACTACTCCCCTCTAGTGGAAATAAGAGTATTTCAGTCTTCAGTCTAATCCACTTAGTCCCTGACTAGACAACAAAAGTGCCAGCAGTGAAAAAGTGGCTGAGAATAGCCAGAAGGGAACAGTCATGAGAGGACAACTTTTAGTCTCAAATAGGCTGGGCTAGAGTCAAACTGTTGGAAGGAAAACAAAAGGCTCCATATCCCATTACCAATGCCCTTACCTACCTCAGTTTCCCAACTGTCTATTTACTTGCTTACTTTTCCATGTGGATTTTGTTACAAAACTTTACAAAAATATGAAGACAAAAATTGTGTTGTTGTAGGTCAGACTGCAAGAGTACAGCCTGTACTATTTGCAGATGGATGGATTTTTAGAGAACGTGAACTCACGACGGGAAAAGGAGTATAACTCACCTGCTTCTTTACACAAGGCTGCTAAGTCTGCTCCCACGTAGCCATGTGCACTATCAGCCAGCTGCATCAATTCTGTTGTAGTCAACAGATGAGGAACCTTATAAAGAAGTTTTCTGAGGATGTCTAATCGGTCCTGAGCATTGGGGACCCCGATTTCTATCTCTTTATCAAAACGTCCAGGTCTACGTAATGCTGCATCCAGGGCATGCGGACGGTTTGTAGCACCAAGTACCAAAAGTTGCCCTTCACTATCTTCCTAAATGAGACAAAACAAACAGAAAAATAATGTAGGTTTTTAAAAGGGTGTTAAAGCACCACACAATTTACACATTTCAACCTCCCTTATAGGGAAGTAAAAGTTGAACTGGTTAACCAATTTACCGAAGCTTGTTGGTTTTGGTTAACAGTTAAACCCTGGGTGGTCCCAGCCAGGTTTCAGTGGCCCCTTGTCCCTGTCTACAAGTCTATTAAATCAGAGCCAAATCATGCAGTAGAGCAGGATACTGGACTGGAAATTATAAGACCTATGTTTTAGCCACACTCTCCTATTGTTCTATTAAAGTTGTCTTTCTTAATTCTCTTCACCTTTCTTTTTCTTCAGTTTCCCCATCTGAAAAATGGAGATGAGGATAGTCACTCTCCTTTAGATAGCCTCCCCAATTATCACCTCTAATACCATTAGCTCACTGACATTTACCTTCCCCTTCCCCTCCCCCGCCCCCGCATCTCCCTTCTGTTCTGAAATTTGATTTGTCCTATTCTTATGTGTTCATTTTTTTTAACTGTATCCTTTGGTATACATGGTTGTGACTGTTTTCTTCCACTATTTGATCTGAGGAAATGGGTCTGGCCCACGAAAGCTCATCATCTAATAAACCATCTTGTTAGTCTTTAAACTGCTACATAGTCCTGTATTGTCTTTCTACAGTGTTTTCAGCTCTACAGAGAAACAGCTCTATATAAGGTCTATGTAGTGTTATCATTTGTTAAGAGAGAGATTTGAAAGTGCGGTGTTTAAAATGTCCCTAGAGAGACTCTATTCTCAAAAAGAAGATCCATCAGTCTTTGGCTAATAGGAAATCTCTCTTACCTACAGCCATATACAGGGGGCTACATGAGATGCTAAAACTTTATGCAGGAGATTAAGGGAAATTCGCAGTTAACACCCAGAGTTCCCTTTAAACTGCGCAGCAGCATAGCTTCACAGGTGATTAATCAGGCCCACCCAGTCAGAGGCTTAGGACTCAGTGCAGGGAGCTGACTGGGCAGGGCTGATTAATCACCTGTGAAGCTGTGCTGCCAAGCAGCTTAGAGGGAACACTGTTAACATCTACAACATATTCATACACATTGTGTCTAACTGTGGACAAACATACAGACCTCTCACACTAACTGTCCTTTTGATCATTAGGCAGTGGCACACCAGAAATTAAACAGATTTTATAGGCCCAAACCAAAGTTTTCTCAAGTCAACAAAAAAGACTTGACTTCATTGGGCTTTTAATCAAGGCCTAAAAAACTTAGTATGGAAACTGAAAAGTTATCTTAATGTGGATTTTGGATCCCTGAACGATCTAATCCACACAAAATAAAGATATAGAACAGCACTATGAACAATGTTGTCATTTAATTTAAGAATAATCTGGAATCTATTTTAACTTGCTCAATAGATACCTAAGAAATCTTACACTTATCTCCAAAAATCACAAAAGTGGGAGATGAGGAAGGACAGAAAGCAAATGAAAGAAAGTGTGCATTCTCTCTCTCTCTCCCCCCCCCCCCCTTTTTTTTTTTTGGTTGCAATTCAAAACGGTCTCGGAATATCAAAATACACACATATACAGAATGGAGGGTTTAGTTTCTATGAAGAGCCACAACAACATGGTGCCAAAATCGGTTAAAAGAAATGTAATTTACTAAAAGAAATCACTTCATTGTACTAATTGTATAGTTAGTGAAAGAGACACGTCTTTTCTTTTCCATTAAACCTAACAAGGATATTAGATTGCAGTCTAAAATATCTTCTAGTTCATCTCCTGTTGGCCTGACTGTACTACAAAACAGTTTATTCAGTTCTTCCCCTTAATGCACTAATTGTATTAATATACTTTACTTACCGATCCAATGCCATCCATCAATGTTAGTAATGAAGACACAACTCTCTTTTCTACTTCATTCTGAGCCCCTTCTCTTTTTGGACAGAGTGCATCCAGTTCATCAATAAATATAATTGCCGGACAACTAAAAGAAAATAAATAAATAAAAGCAACTTATCTGCCAATTGTATATAGCATCATTTAAAGCATGTAGGTTTCGATTTTCAAAACTAATAGATATGGACCCCCAATTCCCATTAAAATCAATGGGCACCCAAATCTTTTAGTTAATTGATACTTTCAGAGCTGAAGTGTGTTTCTGATACAATACATGACTCTGTAAAATAACTGCATTGTGCAATTCCAGGTGTACAGGCAGTCCCCGGGTTACGTACAAGATAGGGACTGTAGGTTTGTTCTTAAGTTGAATCTGTATGTAAGTCGGAACTGGCATCAGCCGCTGCTGAAACTGATCAGTTTCAACAGCCGCTGAATCTGGACACCAGTTCCACTTACATACAGATTCAAGGTAAGAACACCAGGCGTCCCCAAGTCAGCTGCTGCTGAAACTGATCAGCAGCTGATTCCAGGAAGCCCAGGGCAGAGCAACTCTGCCTCGGCCTTCCTGTAGTCAGCCGCTGGTCAGTTTCAGCAGCGGCTGACTTTGGGACGCTTGGGGCAGAGCAGCTCGGGTGCAGACCAGGGAGACGCCGAACAGAGCGGCGGAGCACCCGGCAGGACCCGCGCCGCTTCCAGCTGATCTGGAAGCGGCCGCGGGTCTGGCCCCTGGTGCTCCGCCGCTTTGCTCCCGTCTCCCTGGTCTGCTGGCTCAGCCAGCAGACCAGGGAGACGGGGAGCAGCTTTTCTCGCCCCGGAGAAGGCGGGCGGCGGGACCAGGCGTCCCGCTGCTCTAGTTCTCCGGGGCGAGAAATCCCCGTTCGTAACTGCGGATCCGACATAAGTCGGATCCGCGTAACTCAGGGACTGCCTGTACTGTGACTTAGTTTCTATACTGAATTTATTCTGCTTACAAGTAAAAAGATGGCTTTGCTAGTTGTCCCTGAAAACTCAAACTGAGAGCTAAAAGACAAGCTGTGTTCTCTCTTGCTACTGTCCTCAGTTGAATTTGGCCTCCAAATGAATTTAATTTACATTTTTACTGGTTAAACCTGATGGAGAATATTTTAGTATAGAATCTAGCCCTAGAGGTGCAGTCACACGTGGTTCAGATAGCCATTAAAAGCACTTGAGTGCATACTACATGCTCACAGTAATCACAGCTTTCATGTCCACTCTTAAAATTCTTATCATAAAACTCACAGTATCAAAATTCTATGACGTATCAACAAGATTTTTGGTTTTCTGTTCACTAATGCCAGTAACAACTTTCCACCATCCTGTTTCTATGATGAAATATAGGTGAAACAGAAGTTGGGCTTCTCCGGTTTAAGCTGAGTATCTCTTTTGGTTCAAAAGGCAGAAGATTAGAAATCAGCCCAAACTCAATTTTTGAATCTACGTGCCCTCGGAACAAAAGTAAGTAAAGTTCAGATTGGGTTCCAATCTATCTAGCTTGGGTTTCTTTCTATTGCAAATGAGAGTTCTGAGTTCTAACACAAACTAGGATAAGAATTTAATATTTCATTTAGGACACATGCTAACTGGTTTGAAGTAATATGCAACAGCCTATTGACACTGCATTTATAAACGTGACCAAAACCATAACATTTGTAGGTTAGAATTTCATTAGTCTCCTTTGGACCAATATATACAAATAAACTTGTCTAAATTTAAAATATTTCTGCAGGAAAAATATTACAATCCAGAGAACCTCAGAAGCTTTTCTTTACACAATAATGTTAAAAACAGTTTCACATTAAGGATGTTAAATTACGGTTGTCTGGATAATTGTGTAGTTGATACAAGTTGTAAAATGACTCGATAATGACCACTCTGCAGAGCTGTAGCGGGGGTAGCTCCTCGGAGCCAGCTCAAGCCGGGATGGAGCAGTCCCGGCTCGTGCCAGCTCCAGGAGCCACCCACTCTGCAGCTCTGCATTTTAAAGAACCCACCAGGTTCTTACTACATTTAAAATGCAGAGGTGCAGCATCCCAGACCAGGGCAAGCCAGGACTGCTTGGTCCTGGCTCACGAGTCCAGCAGCCCCTGTTCACAGCAGCCAGCACTGGCCGCAGCAGCCAGCACTGGCCGCAGGCAGGGGTTGCTCCGGAAGCAGCCCCTGGCTGTGACCAACCCTAGCTGCCATGAACACAGGCTTCTGCCAGAGCAACCCCTGCATGTGGCCTGTCCGTGGGGGGGGGGGGGAGGGGGGGGGGAGCCTAGCTCCCAGTTGGGAAGCTCACAGACAGAGGATGCTGCCAGAGCAGCCTCTGCCTGCAGTGAGCCTCAGCCTGCCATGGGCAGAGGCTGCTTCACAGCAACCTCCTCTATTCCCCCCACTGTCTCTGATAGAGGCAGCCGAGGGGGGGCCGGCAGCACCACAGGGACAGTGCTGAGGGGAACTGGCTTTTAAAATGGCTTCCCCCAGCATCATCCCTTGTTCTCCTCCCCATTGCTGACTCATACAGAGGTTAGGATGTGCGGCTGGGGAGCAAGTAGTTGAATACTCTGTTCGACTACCCAATAAGCTTATTCTTACTGGGTAGTTGAGTAGCTGACTACTCGCTAACACCCCTATTTTACATGTGAACATATACATGATGAGAATGATCTAAAATGCACGTACCGTTGAGAGGCTTCAGCAAATATCTGTCGTAATCTTGATTCAGTCTCACCATAAAATCTGGAGAAAAAAAAATCGCAGTATTTTAGTTACAGAACTTCTATTATTTTCCAAGTTGGGGCCAGACTCTTTTCCTTGAGTTTCCAGAAGGTGGCATTCAAATCTTCAAACCATCCCAGGGAATGCTGGCTTATCATAATGGTTATTTTAAATTTGCATTTCCACTAGCATAAGCAATTAAGGCAAAATTTAGACTTTTTTTTTTTTTTTTTTTTAAATATGACCCATCTGTAGCCAGCAAAAATTTAGAGGGAACATTTTATCTCCATCTAGGGCAGTGTTTCTCAAAATGCTCCGCGAAACCACTTGGAGAAACCTGCTAACTGGCCACTCTGGTGTGTTTACTTACCAGCTCCGCAGTCACGGAGCCTTGTGGTTCCCACTGGCTCCGGTTCACCATTTGCAGCCATGGGAAGCAGTGAGAAACAGTGGGTAAAAGGGCCCTGTGACGGACCCAGCAGGGAAAGTGGCCGCTGCGGCTGCGGAACGCACCGAGGCGGTGGCGTTGAGGTCCGGACGCCCCGCAGCGCCGACAGGAGCGGGGAGCGGGAGGCGGGGCCGAGCACGAGCGGCCAGGAAGCGGCCGCCCCCGCCGCCCCGACTGATGCTCCAGCAGAGCACCCGGGAGCACGCTGGGACAGCCGCAAAGGGGGGAACGCAGGGGGGTCGGAGCTTACCGCCCCGACGTCATCCCCCGGCGACTATAACAGCCGGGGGCGTCCCGGCAAGAGGGGGGAGAGCGCAACAGCGGGCGCCCTGGCGTCCAGGAGCACAAAACCCCCAGCCCTCGGGGCAACCCGGAGAGACGGGCTCGGCAGCTGGCGGCTCGCCCTGGGACGCACCCGACGACTCCGGCGTGGTGAGTGACCCTAAACTTGTTCCGCCAGCGGGACAAGTCAGCGGGGAGTGGAAGGAGCCCGAGGCGGGACCCTTTTGGCGCCCGTGGGCGGGCGAGTTGAGGGCCGCAGCCCCGTCCGCCGTGGAGGGCGACAACAGGTCGCCGACCTCCGCTTAGGGCCTCGGGCTAGGACCCGGAGATAAGGGAGGGCCCGGGTCCCCCGCTCCTCTCCCTCTCCCCCGCCGCAACCCTCTTCTACCCCGCCAAATCGAGCAGGAAAGGCTGACGAAGGGGCCGTCGAGCCCCCTCAGTCCCTTGGGGGCTGAGGGGTGATCGGCCCCGCAACCAGACACTACTAAGACCCCGGGTGGGGCGGCCGAAGAGCCCAATCCAGACGGTGGGTTCGCAGGGCCCCTCCCCCTCCCCGGATTGGGGCCGGGATCGGCTGGGGGAGGGGGTGCGAGGTGCTCGCACCCGAAAAATCCGTCACAGGCCCTATCGCTCCCCCACCCCCAGGCCAATTAAGGTCTGGGGGCGGGGAGAAGTGCACAAAGTTTCCTCTTCCCTGCCAGGAGCACATGGCGCTTAGAAGCAGAGCGGGAGAAGGCTTTGCGTGCTCTCCTGTCCCCAAGCCAATCAGGGTGGGGCAGGGGCACCTAGGGAGAACCTGGTGGGGGAGGGGGCAAATGCGCTCCTCCACCCCAGAACAAATCAAGGTCTGTGGTGGGGAAGCCCGAAAGTATCCTGGCCCTGCCCCTTCCGCCTGAGGCCCCACCCTTCCGAAGCGGCCCAGGCAAAAAATTATTGTCCATCTCTGGTACAGACATTACAGTTTTTTCACAACTAAACCAATGTTGCCAGGACAAATTCTCAACTGCAGCCTCGGCCTTCATTTTTACTGCGCTTTAAAAAAAAAAACAGTTCTTTTTCTTTGTTGAACATACAATTGGCTTGCAGTTTAAATATCTTTCTAATTACTTATCAAATCATTTCCTTTTCTTCCCATTCCATTGCCAATGCACACCCCTCTGTGCTGTACTAAGTAAGATTCCTCTTCAAAGGAATGAAGAAAAACATTCATTTTGCTGGGAGGTGACAATTTTCACTATGGAAAAACATAATCCCTTTCCCTATGAACTTCTGAGACTTGGACATATGCACTGGACCCAATTCTACATAATTTACACACTGTGAAGCAACTCCAATAGGTATAAGTCAGTACAGAATTTGTCCCAGCATTTCTAAGTTACTGATGTAATAAATTAGATCAACTTACTTGCTTATAATTTCAGGACCATTAATAACTGAAACATGGGCTCCCACTTCATTTGCAACAGCTCTGGCAATCATGGTCTTCCCAGTACCCGGTGGGCCATACAATAGCACTCCTCTGGGAGGAGGAATTCCTTTAAACACAGAGGAAAGCGTTATTTGTACTTAAGGCAGTTGTGAACAAGCCAAATCACGATGATCCACCATTCTACAACATACGTCTATATTACTGATTTCTATATTCTGCATGCTTCCATGAGAAATATAGACATATACTAATTTTACATGAAATCTATTATATAAATTCTTGTTTCCCCCAATAATCTCAAATAATTCCGATTCAAAGCCTAGTGTTAATACAGGCAGTCCCCGGGTTACGTACAAGATAGGGACTGTAGGTTTGTTCTTAAGTTGAATTTGTATGTAAGTCGGAACTGGTACATATTGTAGGGGAAACTCTAGCCAAACATTTTTTTTAGTTTTGGATAGCATAGGGAAAGGTTAACTCCCCTCTAATGTTTGTTTTGCTGTCTGTTCCCCTGTTCAGAAGATTTCACATCTATTTCTGTCCCTGTGACAAACTCAGGACTAAAGGAGTAACTCATCAAATACCAAACAGCTCTGCACCATGCTTTGAGCTAATAGCTTTATTTCCACACACCACCCAGGGTTCTAGGAGGAGGGTCCTTTTTTTGCTAACACAATGAGGCCAGCACTTTGTTTGTTTTGGTGGAGTCTTTGTTTGCCCAGGGAGCCCAGCATGTATAGGGGGAGGAGGGGCGGAGAGGCTGCTTTTGTCTGCTGTTCCGCAGCCTGTTGCTCAGGGGAGGGGGCAGCTTGTTGCTGGCAGGTGGGGAGGGGGGAGGCGTGCAGGATGCGAGGCCGCGGGGGGGGGGGGCAGCGGGCGTGGGGAGGCACTTTTCCTCTGCCCGGCAGCTCTGCGGGACCCCAGTTGGAGCCGGCCCGAGGGGGAGGAGGAGGAGGATCCTAGGACCCAGGTGAGCGAGCCCCGGGAATGCTGCTGCGCATGTGCGGGAGTTGCCTCACCCGGTTCGTATCTAGGGATCCGACGTAAGTCGGATCCACGTAAGTCGGGGACTGCCTGTATCTTTATTATGTCACTCAAGAGTCCTATAATACTGTTTGAACAAACCTCCAGCATAACAAACCACGCCACAGATACACATCCCAGAAATAATGTTATTTAAAAGACTGGAAATACCAGATATAACAATGAATGTGCCTCTGTATCAGCAAATATTATAAGATAGGGGATAACTGACAGCTACTGATGAGTGCTAATATCACACAAGGGCATCTGCTAGGGATGTTGATAAAAAAAAAAGATGTCTCTCCGTACAGTTAACATTCAAGAGAAATTACAGCAGAACTGGAGGAGAGACAGGTTGGGAACTGATGCACATTCCAGAAAATTAAAAGGTTTCAGTCTAGAGTCAAATAAAACAAGCCCATACCCAAAAACTGAAAGCCAAAAATTGGTGAACTAGAATTCTCAACAAGGGACCTTGGCAAAATGGCATTACTCAAATATTATAAACTTAAAAAACAACAAATAGTTCAGTAGCACCTTAAAGACTAACAAAACATGCAAATGGTATCATGAGCTTTCAGGGGCACAACCCATTTCTTCAGATGACCAGAGTGTTGGAATCAGATCCAAGAATAAATAAGGGAAAGGGGGAGCAGGAAAAAAAATGGAGGGGAGGAAGAAAAAAAAAGAGACAGAGAGTAGATAAGCTTCAGAGGGTAGCCGAGTTAGTCTGTAACAGGAAAGACTTAAAAAAAATAGTCTAGTAGCACCTTAAACACTAAATAGTTAGGAGAGGCTGATAAGACCATTAGTTTGCACTTGGAAATGTCATCTTTCTTTCCAAGTGCAAACAAATGGTTCTTATCAGATTCTTGTAACCCTCCTTCCCTTATGTATTCTTGGATCTGGACTTGCAACACTCCGGTCATCTGAAGAAGTGGACTGTGCCCACGAAAGCTCATGAAACCATCTACATGTTTTGTTAGTCTTTAAGGTGCTTCTAGACTATTTGTTGTTTTTTAAGTCTTTCCTGTTACAGACTAACGTGGCTACCCCTCTGAAGCTTTCAAATATGATAGAATGACAAATAGTCAGTGAAATATTGAAAACTTGCCAGTAAACTATGCAACAGTAAACTATGTGCCAGTAAACTGCACCACAGAGGTGATGGAATAAAATATAAAGGGATAAAACTTCCTGAGAACTGTGGATTCTGTGTTTAAACAAAGCCCAAAGCCTACCTACATACGCAAGTAGAACATAATCGTTGTCGATTATTGCTTAATTTAAAAAAAAAAAAAACTCCCTCTATGGCCAGGTTATTGCTTAACCGTCCACTGAGGGAATTGTTGCATATTCCTCTGACACGTCTGGTACTTGTCAGAGTGAAGGAAACAGAGGCCAACTGTCTGAACTAGTATGCAATTCCTGTTCTATTGTACACAACCACCTATTCAAGCCTGATCAGGCTTGATCATCTCCTCTGATGCCAGTAGCAGATGAGATGCTGATTATCCAGAACTTACCTTTGGTAAGTGCTGGCTTTGCAGCATCATCCCTTCCTTGTCCCTGACACATGAAATTTCCTGGTGCATCTTAAGGTTTGGGCCCTGTGGTCTGGCATGGATGGACATTTGCCATGGCATCATCCCACAGAAACCCAGAGGGAAGTCCTATGCAATGTAAACTGACATAGCCACCGTTGTCTTACATGAATTGTCCCTCTGTTCTTCCAACCCACCTCACCCCAGGGGCGATAAGCAAGGTGGAGAAGGAATAAATAATTTCAGCCCATACCTCATATCCCAAGACCACATAGATCTCAGATCATACATTGATTTGGAGGGGGAAAGGGAGCGCTCATGTCTTGGCCATTCCACAGAGAGACAAGAAATCCTCTTACTGATAGAATGATTCTGAAGGTGGAAACCTGGATATTTCTATATTCCCCCTCCCCACTCCGCTGTTTTGCAGGAAGGTGGGGGAAGCCCCGTGCCGCCGCCGAGTTTCCAGGAGGGGAGGGGAGCAGGCTCCCCACCCCCCAGACTGCAGTAGTTATCCCCGAGCAGGGGGGTGAGGGGCGGCGCTGCAAGACCAACCCAGCAGCACCCCAGCTGCTCTGCTCCCTGCCTGGGCCAGACAGAGGGAATTAAAAGGGTAGGGGAAATAGGGTAAAACTAGAATTTAATTGACTAGAAAATCTTTAAATTGAATGTTCTTTTTTTTAAATCAAACTATGTGTTTTTCAAGTGACTGACTGACTCCTTGCTGCTTGTCGTAAGTTCTCCTAAGTACCTATAACTTAACAGACTCTTCACTATAAGGCAAGGTCCTTACAATCTAAACATTTGGTTATTAATAAAGGAACAACTGTAAAGAGGATAATTATAATAGAGCTTAGTTGGGAACTAAAGTATATCAAATCCTGTATCATGCAGACAGAGTGTGTGTTTCATATAAAATGACTTGTCAATATGGATGAAAGAAGTGGTAAATTAAAGAAAAACATTGTATTACATTAAGAAAATCAACATCATACCGTAACTCTTAAATAATTCAGGCTGCTTCAAGGGCAGTTCAATTGTTTCTCTAATAGTTTTTAGCTGGCTGCTTAAACCACCTATCATGTCGTAGGTAACGTTAGATTTACAGTCATGTTCTTCAGTTGCAATGGTCCGATTCTTGATTAAATTGATTCTAGTTCTCGAAGAAATGAAGTAAAACGTATCCAAATTGCATTTTGCACCAATTTTGCCAGTGGGTAGCAATTTCACGCTGTCTTCATCTCCAGTTGACTCAGAACCATCAATGTCTCTAACATTCCCCTCATCACAGAACTCACGTGTCCGGCCATAATCCTGCTCACTCTCTGTCACTGCAGCATTTGAAGTAACTGGTGAACTTTGAGACATCAGCTTGCATGGAGTGCTGGTCGTTGCTCCCTCTTGGTTGTCTTCTATGTCCAACTTTCTGAGCTGGAAAGACAAGTTTAAAGCACTGGTGTCCAAGTCAGTCTTCTCAAGGACTGGTTCTTGTGTTTCACTGAAAACAGTACTGCTCTGCATTTTTAGTAGTGCCCCATCTGTTCCTTTCACCCTCGTCACCATCAAGTTGCAAGATCTGCCATAGAAGGTGAGATGCAAAAGGTTGCCAGGCAAAACTATCTTCCCATCTACAATAAGATTAGGTTTTAATAAATAAAAAGAATACATAATCTAAATTTCCAGCAATATATATTTCAAATATGAATGAATTAAAAAAATATTAATCAGTAAACTTGTAACACGGATTCACAAATTAATTCATAGAATCATAGAACTGGAAGGGACCTCAAGAGGTCATTGGGTCCAGTTCCCTGCCCTCATGACAGGACCCAGCACTGTCTAGATCATCTCTGACAGGTGTATGTCTAACCTGCTCTTAAATATCTCCAGTGATGGAAATGCCACAACCTCCCTAGGCAATTTTTTCCAGTGCTTAACTACCCTGACAGGCAGGAAGTTTGTCCTAAACTTAAACCTCCCTTGCTGCAATTTAAGCCCTTTGCTTCTTGTCTTATCCTCAGAGGCCAAGGAGAACAATTGTTCTCCCTTTTCGTTGTACCCTCTTAGATACTTGAAAACTGCTATAATGTCCCCTCTCAGTCTTCTCTTTTCTAAACTAAACAAGTCCTGTTCTTTCAGTCTTCCCTCACTGTCACATTTTCTAGACCTTTAATCATTTTTGTTGCTCTTCTCTGGAAATGCTCCAGTTTTTCCACATCTTTCTTGAAATGTGGTGCCCAGAACTGGACACAGTATTCCAACTGAGGCCTAATAAGCACAGAGTAGACCAGAAGAATGACTTCTTGTATTTTGTTTACAACACTCCTGTTAATGCGTCACAGAATCATGTTTGCTTTTTTCCCCAACAGTGTCACATGATTGATTCATGTTTAACTTGACGTCCTCAATGGCCCCTAAATCCCTTTCAGCATTACTCCTTCCTAGACAATCACTTCCCATTCTGTATGTGTGAAACTGTTTGTTCCTTTCTAAGTGGAATACTTTGCATTTGTCCTTATTAATCTTCATCCTATTTACCTCAGACCATTTCTCTAGTTTGCCCAGATCATTCTGAATTTTGACCCTATCCTGCAAAGCTCTTGCAACCCTTCCCAACTTGGTATCATCTGCAAACTTAATAATCGTACTCTCTACACCATCATCTAAATAACTGATGAAGATTTTGAACAGAACCGGTCCCAAAGCAGACCCCTGCAGAATCCCACTTGTTATGCCCTTCCAGCAGGATTGTGAGCCATTAATAACTACTCTGTGATAATGGTTGTCCAAGCAGTTATGCACCCACCTTATAGTAGCCCTATCTAGGTTGCATTTCCCTAGTTTATAGATAAGGTCATGCGAGACCGTATCAAATGCCTTACTAAAGTATAGACCCCGTCCACAACTTCTCCCTTATTCATAAGGCTTGACAGCCTATCAAAGAAAGCTATCAGATTGGTCTGACATGATTTATTCTTTACAAATCCATGCTGGCTCTTATCTATCACCCTATTATCTTGCAGACATTTGCAGATGGGTTCCTTAATTACTTGCTCCATTATCTTCCCTGGCACAGAAGTTAAACTGACAAGTCTGTAGTTTCCTGGGTCATTCTTATTTCCTTTTTCTAAATTTGCCCTTTTAACTGTCTTCTGGAATCTCTCCTGACTTCCATGATTCTTCAAAGATTACATCTAAATGCTCAGATACCTCCTGAGGTAATTTTTAGCTTTTTCTTTTAACTTCTAAACCTAACCCATTTCCACTAGTATTCTCTATGTTAGACATCCCATCACCTAAAAGTCAAAGTGATAAAGACAGGAAGGATACAGCTCTCATCTAAAATGATCTCTTCAAATGCAGCCAGGATAAATATTAGGAGTGACTGGCCATTGATACATTTCTGGTTGTTTTATATTTTGAAGTTCATAAAAAGATACAGATTAAGGAATTGCCTTTGCTAGAAATAGAAACTCTGTTTATTAGTGTCCACTGGCTCAAGTTTTATCACAATGAGAGATACAATGGTTTTACTTTGACTCCAGGAGCTGGGATTTATGTGCTTATGTAAGAATCTCAGCATTCTGGCTCCTTTAAAAAAAAATCCTCCTGGTTACAGAGAATGGCTTGAAAAAACATGGCCCAACTGCAGCCTAAAAGCTCAAAAACCAAAAGGTACAGAAAAAGAAAAAATGTATTTTTACTACATGATTTTGAATCCAATCTCATGATTTTTTAACTTCTGGGGTTGGCAATATTGCTATTAAGCTAATGATGGAGTACAATCCATTGCTCTTATTCAATAGCAATTAAACATTTGAGTAGCTGGACAAAGGATGTTAAGAAGTGGGTAACTGACTAACCGTGTAGTCAATAAAATTTGTATTAACTACACGATTAGTTGATATGAGGATTCTAGGGGGGGTCCAGGAGCTACCCCCAATGCGGCTCTGCAATTTAAATATAGTAGGAGTCAGGCATGCAGGCAGCCCAGCTCCTACTACATTTAAACTGCAGAGCCGCAGCAGGGGTAGGTCCCAGTCCCGGCTCATGCTGGTCTGGGACTGCTGCGCCTCTGCCTCCTTTGTCTCCCTCCAACCTGCACTGCGGAGCAGCGGTTCACCCCAGTACCAGCTCCTGTTTCCACCCCCTCCTGCCCTTGCTGCCTCTGTCAGAATGTGGAGAAGCGAGTAGTCGAGTACCCGACTTGACTACCCAATAAGCCTAGGCGTAAGACTACTCAACTAGTCACTTACATCCCTAAGCTGGACAAAACTTTTTGATAGCTATGTAGCATAATTTCCTTTCTAACTCACTCCTGCCTATCTACAAAACAAAGAGAGTCAGGTTAGTCTGATGAGATAGGAAGCTGTGGGTGCCAAATAAACTGAACGTAAATACTGCTACCCTAAAAACTATACTAGACCTCACAGGAGAGTATTGAATTCTCTCTCCTCATATCAGAAATAAACCCATAACCACAACTGTTGGAAGTGCAACACATGATAATGCAAAAGACCAAGAAAGACTCTAAACCAATCCAGAATGAACTGACAGGAACTATGTTCCATGCAAGTATATTGTTATTTTACATTTATACCTATGAGAGAGTGGAGAAAGGAGGGCCCAGCATCACAGGGGTTAGAGAAACCCTCTGGACTCAACTAGCACCGCCCCGCTTTACCTGCAGCCTGCATCAGGCCTGGAGGGAGGAATAAAAGGAAGGATCCCAGCTCAGTTTGGGGCTGACTAGTGACAAAGCAGGAGCCTGGTTTAGCAATCTAAGGACATGAGCATGTCGGCTCAGTAGCCACCGGAACAAATAAACTCTCACCTCCACCCCCTGGGAAGCCCCAACTAAGGAGAATCTAGACTCTTGGGGCCATGGACCAAATTTAAGGACTCGAATAGGGAGTGGTTCAGAGTGTTGACCAGTGGGACAGAGTCCCCTGCCCCCCTTTTCCACCTTCTTACTCAGCAACCTAGCCATGAGGTTATACAGCCCCCAGGGAGCCAGCCACAATACCATAGTGAGGTGATGACACCCAGTTCACTAAAAAAAATTAAGAAGTTCATAAAACAGGCTAAAGGCCTATGACAAAGTGTTAAAGAGGCGAAGGCACTTTGGTATAAGCCTTTGATGAAGATAATGGATGACAGCTACTTACTATCAAAAACCTGCTTCTCTAATAAAATACATATGTAAAACAAAAACCACAAATCACTTACCTAGATTTCTCAGAAGACAGACAGACAATTCTTCAACATTAATACAGGCATCTTTCTCCCTGTGGTTGTGATGAAAAACAATTTTTACAATCTTCTAGTAATTCTAAAAACATTTACTCATATTAACAGTTCATTTTTGCAGGATCAAATATAATTTACCTCTGCAAACAGAAGAAACTGATGGGCAAATTTACACATTGTTCTACATGAGTCAGTCTAGTCATAAAAACAATGTAAATATGTTTTCTAAAGCTAATTAACAACCAGTTTAAATATTAAAAATGTGTTTGGATTTTTTTCATAAAAATACTAAATATTTACAACACAAGTCAAGATGTATAGTTCTTTAAGATGACAATCATGAAGTACATATATCTCTAAAGGGACTACTGGTCTGACTTACAGTGAAGGTCATTACTACACTTATTGAATCAATAAATACATAAAAAAGACTATTTTATACTGCAGAACTATTATTGACAGCATGGACAATACATGCATTTGTAACGGTAAACAACAAATGTGAAGATTTATCAGTCTGAGCACTTAGCCCTTTTCCCTGACTATGCAAAGTTTTCCTTCTGGTATATTTTCTAGTATTGTACTTCATGCAACCAGTTTTAAATGAGGGATCTTACACCATTTACCTATCAAGAGTATCTATGATCTAACCAAAAAAAAACAATGCTTTTGGGGGTTTTTTTCCCCTCTTAGCCTAAATTTTCTTTATCTCTGTTTCATCCCTAATTTTACTTTTTATCATTACCACACTAAATAATTATTTCACTTCTGTGGTATTAACAGTTAGACCCTTGAAATATCTGTGGATGATCACCACAAATTATCCTTTTCTCTTGCAAGCTAAAAGGGAAAGATGCTTCTCAAAAACATAAATCAAAATGTTAAAAAAATGGATACACAAATTGCAACTAAAATTATGGTCAAGAGAGGGAGCTCTAAATCTACTAATCAGAAAAGTCCCTTAAATATTTTTACTGATCAAGGAGAACATTCTAGGAAAAGAAATATGTAATACATTTTTGAGAAACTTCAAGTCACTATACAATGTTTTTGCCCTAATGCAGCAAACACTTACGTATTTAATTACCTTATGCCTCGTGAAATGAGGTTTACAGGATCGGTCAGCAAAGGCTTTCCTTGCTGACCGATCCGCGTCTTGACTGCCGGGTTGTGTCGACGATCAGCTGAGCTGGCACAGCGTGGCAGCCATTTTTATTTTAATGAAGAGGGGGATATTTAAATCCCCGCTTCACTGACTATGTCGGGTAGTCTAATTTGCATGCCTCTGCCGACAGAAGCATGTAGTCTAGACATACCCTCACAGCCCCAAGGAAGGCACCGCACACTGACATCCCTATTTTGTATTATCCTGATATACTTCCCTTCATGATTTTATTTTTCCTTTTGGATTATCCATAAAAAAACCCCACACTGGTGGCACAGGGCTGGAAGAGCTGATGCGGACAGGGCAGGCCCTGCCCCTCTAGCCCAGTCAATAATCTCAAGGGTGTTATAAGGGTTTTAAAGCAGGAAGTTCCAGACTGTTGTTGGGAGATAGCAGTTCTTTGGCTCCCTAGAAAGCTTCAAAGAAATTGACCTCAAGGATAAAGGCTGACCCTTTAGAAGAAGAGAGCATACTCTGATAGACCAGCCAGGCAGGATGGGTTTGGAAAGCCCCAAAGCAACCGGTTAGGTGGTCAGCACTGCTATTTTCAACCTCTCCTGGGGTTAAGGAATCAGACCATACTAAAAGGACCTGGGGAAGGAGAGCCCCTTCAAATCCAGTCAGATTATTCTGCACAGTTTAGTATCACCAAGACTCCTGTTCATGCAGTTTTGCAGCACCCGAACAACAGGAAGCATCACACACCAGCACGCAATTTGTAAATGGATACAGGACACATTAAATCTTCCAGTCAATTTAGCAAGCACCAATTCATCAAATTTGAGCGCAGAACTCCTACAGGAGCACCAGCCCAGGAGTCATTCCTCCCATGTTACTTCCTAGAACAAAACAATGCCCCAATTAGGAATGTTAAAATTAAATTAATCAACTAATCGAATAGTCAATGGAATGTCCACTAACTATCTGATTAGTCGATAAGGGCACTTCCACTGTGAAATGTAGCAAGAGTCTGCCCGGCTGTTGCTACATTTCAAAGGCGGAAGTGCCACGGGGCGTTCCGCCTTTGAAACATACAAAAGCCCCAGTAGGGATTCTTGTGCATTTCAAAGATTAAAACTTAGCAGGGAGCTTGGGGCCAGTGGGGGACCCCATCTGGTGAAATGCCACATTGGAGGCCCCAGGCTCCGTGCAGTGCTTCCGCTTTGAAATGTACAAGAGCCCCAGAGGGCTGCACCCCTGCCTCCTCCCATGAAGCTTGAGGGATCCAGCTTTTAAGCCGGCTTCCCCCCAGCATCCCTTCCTCTTTTTCCCCCTCCTTGCTGCCTCTTTCTGACAGTAGACTAGTGTGTCAACTATCTGATAAGCTTCTGCTTATCAGATAGTTGATTAGTCACTTACATCTCTAGCCCCAAATCTGCAAATACATTAAGTATGCACTTAATTTCAAGCACATTAGTCCCATTAAAATGGAAAGTGAACTTCCATCCACCTACAACAGGCCTGAATTTGATCTATGATGCACGGATCTCAGAATGTATGCCCATTGGTAGGTACTGTTCCCAGAAAAATTTCAAACCTCAGCTTCACATCTACTTCTTCTGCCTGCACCACGGCACCAACCACAGGCTGGACTGTGACTGCATCACCAGGTTTCACGCGCAGATTCTTCTGAGTGATTCCACTTAGGCCAACTTTCCCGCCTGGAAAGCCTGCAATTGGCCAAGCAGTGCAGACCTACATAAGAGATTCAAATAAAAAAAAACCACTTGGTGAATAAGATCTTTTTCAAATGCCATTCGTTAGTAAAAGCTGAAAAAGCTTCATGCCTTTGAATCAAACTCCCCAAGGGATTAAGGATTGAGTTATAATGGAATGTACCACAAACACTTAAAATACAAAGCAATTAGCACTGGGCTCTTTAAGGGCTCAACTAAAATGCTTTCTAAAAATAAGACAAATTTTGTGAAGACAAAATACATAACTAAGAGTAGAGTTTTTCCTATAGATAATGGAAGAGCAGAGTTAAGTATCTGTGACTCATTCTTCTTCACCATTTAAAAAAAAATAAATTGGAGTGACTTTAAATAATTCATTATTGAAAACAACTAATGGCACTAGCTAAATCCAGGCCTAGAACAATCAGAAACTGTGCACAAGTAACACCATGCATCAACAATAGCCTGATACACAATACATCTGCTATCTCAATACTCGAGGTTAATACATAATCACTCTAAATCGTACAGAAAACTAGAATTCAAAACGGAATTTTGAAATCTCCACACATCTCCCACTTGTGATTTATCTTCAATCCTAATTCCAATCCACCATTCAGCCATGTACAAAATTAACCTAACAGATAAAAAAAGAAATCTCACCTCTTGTTTTCCATCTGTGCTGGTAAGCAAGACTGGTCGACCTATGCATACATTTGCTGATTTCATACTGTTGAGTCCTAGTTGTACAAGGACTCTTCTGTACATTGTAGGAACTTTGTCGTCTGCTAAAATATTAGAGAAAATAGGTCATTATTTTGTACAGTAAGTGATTTTAGTACTTACAACATATGTCAACACAGAGGGACAAGACTGCAAAGAGAACTCCTCGGTTCCAACATAAAACAATTACATTCATTACTCATGCTGTAAGATTCACTACACTACAAAAACATGCCTGTCTTTTCAACATCTATGCCATCAATTCTAATGCAAGACGGTGAACCGTGATGGTGGGATTTGTGGCATTAACACATGAGGAACTGGACAGACAGCCACAATTAATTTTAAGAAAGCTTGAATACACGTACTGCCTTTGGACTTTGCTCCTACAGAAGAGGTTACATCTCCTTTGAATCTCCCTTGAAAGCCAGTTTCTTTCCTGATTTTTTGGTGGCAGTTCTCTCCTATTCAACTATTTTGAAGAGCTATCAGATTATAATTTACAGTCACTATTATTTTGCTCCCAATTTGAATCAATGACATAGAGGAAAAGGTCAATGTTTGTGTGTCCCATCCCATCACCAATCCCATCATCTTTTCAATACCTAATATGGCAGGCAGAGGGCCACTGAAAAGAACAGTGCAACAGAGGAGACATGTCCCATAAAAATATTTCTGCCAGAGAACATTATGTATTTTTTTTAATACTAGAGTCTATTCCCAAATTATTTAGTTTAATTGGGAGCTGCTGCAGCATGAAGACAGAAAGCAAAAAGAAGAATGCTTTCATGCATAAAAGAGCAATGAGCAAGAAACCTTTTTTTATAATTGTATATTACTGCTTTCTTAATTAGTTATTAGCTTTAATAAGCAGTTTCTGTGGAGTTATGCTTGAATATATAGGATCTATACAGAAAAGACTTTTTAAAAAGATCAAAAAGCTCCATTTAATGGCATAGCCAACCTGAGTGGGCAGTACCTGCTTTTGTATAAGCCTTTTAGTACCCTGTAACTCTTTTTACACTAAGAATAGTTATGGTTCCAACCCTGCAAATGCTTACACATAAGACGCCCACATTAAAGTCAGTAGGAATACTTGTGTGAGTATATGCGGGTATGTCTACACTACCCCCCTAGTTCAAACCTCGTGAAACGAGGTGTACAGATAGTTCGGAATGGCTTGTTAGTCCGAACTATCTAGCCCGTGCCGCGTGTAGCCGCGCGGCACGGGGTTCGCACTAGCCGGCTTTTAAAAATGGCGGCGCCGGCTTTATGCTAATGAAGCCCGGGAAATTCAAATCCCGGGCTTCATTAGCAAGTTTGGTATGCATACATTACCCCCCTAGTTCGAACTGGGGGGTAGTGTAGACATACCCTGCAAGATTAGGGTCTATATTTATTTCACACTATCTACTCTGTGCTGCTGCAACATACAGGAAAACTCCAATTGTCCAGCATCCAGTGGTCTGGCATTCCCGATAGTCCAGCACCAACTGGAACCCAAAAGTGATCCGGCCAGCTGGACAATTGGAGCCGCTCCGCACTGCTTCCCCAAGTCTGCCACTGCCACTGCTGAAACTGACCAGCAGCAGACTTGGGGACGCTGCGGAGCAGAGCAGCTGGGGTGCTGCCGGGCGCCGAGCAGGGGAGTGAGGGGCAGCAGTGTGGGACCAACCCAGCAGCACCCCAGCTACTCTGCTCCGCAGCTTCCCCAAGTCCGCCGCTCATCAGTTTCAGCAACGGCAGCTGTGGAAGCGGCAGGGAGCAGAGCAGTTGGGGTGCTGCCGGGTTGGTCCCGCAGCGCCGCCCCTCACCCCCCCTGCTTGGGGATAACTACTGCAGTCTGGGGGTTTGGGAGCCTGCTTCCCTCCCCTCCCAGAAACTCTTGGGGTGGCATGGGGTTCTCCCCTCACCACACAGTTCCCCCGAAGCTCCCAGACGCAGTGCAGTACCTCTCGATACTCCAGCATATCCAATAATCTGGCACCACCTAGGTCGCAAAAGTGCTGGATTATCAGAAGTCTACTGTAGTAGGTGTGACTTTTTGTTCCAATCCTATCAGATCTATGCCATCATACCTTTGCACAAGTATAAGGTGAAAACAAGGTCCCGTAGGGCACCAACTGCGAAGTTGCAGCTTCACACTGTAACCGTTTCAGTCTTATTTATGTTGCACAGTTCACCAGACATACACCACGGGGATGTTGACTAAACTATCCACAAATGCAAACCAATAGTAAATGTTTGTATGCAACTCTGCATCCCACATGGCAAAAAAAAAAAAAAATAATCACATTTCCGATCGCTTGTTTGTTTGTTTTTGGAAGAGGACAACGTCGACTCTGTCGCTGTGTAGTGAGCTTTAAAACCCGAACGTGGGCACATTTGCGCTTGTTTCCCCTAAAGGCACAGAGAAAGGGCGTTTTACTTGAATGTCGGCGCGTTTAAAACGCTGCAACCCCGCGGCTGTGCCGATGTCTTGTAACACAACCTGCAAATCGGCTGAGCCAGGAAAGCCACAAAAACCCAATTTGGGTGTTGCAGAAAAACAGCAACCCCCCCCCCACACACACACACACACACACAACACCACCTCTTTCCCCTACCACTAACCTATCCGGTTACAGTCTCTGCCCGGGGATGGAGGATTTTGCGGGGGGCAGGTGTTTCACGCAGCCTTTCCCCGGCCGCCTGGCTGGGCGGGGAGAGGGGGACGCCTCTTGGCAGCGCCCGCCGCTCGCACGGTACCTGTTTCCCAGAGATCTGCCGCAGCCAGCGTCAGGAGAGCGGGGGGCTGCTCCGCCGGCCCCGGGGTGACGCGGGGGGAGCCGCTCTCGGGGGCCGGCCGCCCCCTGCTCTTTCTCTTGGCGGCGGCCATGGCAGGAGGAGCCGGCTCGCAGCGGACACGTGCGCGGCCCCTGGAAGCGCTTCCCAGTCAGAGTGCAAAGGCCGGCGCCGCCCCCCGCTCCTGGCGCCTGCTGCCCGCCGGCGCGGGGCGATGCTGGCAGCCCGGGCGCTGCGCTGGGGTCTCCAGAGCGGGGCCACGGCCCCGGGGCGCCTGCCGGGCGGAGCCTCCCTGTGCGGTGGCCGCCTCCGGAGCTCCAGCGCTCGCAGCGTGGCGGCAGCCGGGCTCCAGCCGCAGCTGGATAGGTTCGGCGGGGTCACGGTGCACCTGGCTCAGCTTCGCGCTCCAGACAGCCTGGACCAAGGCACCTTCCAGACATGGCTACAGGGCAAGTGCATGTCAGGGCCACGGGAGCAGCGGCCCCAGGGTCACACGCTGCCCCTTTCGGCACTGGGGCGGGTAGTAGCCAGAGAAGATCAGGGCTTGTCCGAAGAAGGGATCTTCCTACCCAGGGTGCTGACATCCTGGGATCAGTAGGGAAACCTCCCACTGGCTGAACTGGAGCCAGATTTCTCCCAGGACAATATAATCTGTCCAGTAAGAGGCAGGGGCATCCATCTACATAAAGTACACAACAGTACCAAGGAGGGTAGCCATGTGAATCTGTTTCAGCAGCAACACCGAGGTGCCCTGTGAGCTCTTAAAGACTGACAAAGTTATTTGGGCATAAGTTTTGGTGGGCCCCAGCCCCCATCCTCAGATGCCTCTGACCAAGTGAGTTCCAGCCCACCAAAGCGTATGCCCAAATAAATGTGTTAGTCGCTAAGGGTATGTCTACAGTACAGAGTACACTGCAATTAAGTTCTTTTGAAAAATAATCGAAAGAACAGGGGGGTTTCCGACATTGGTAAATCTCTTTCTAGGAGGAAGAAGCCTTTTTTCCTGAAGAGTTCTTTCGGGAAAAGGCATGTGTGGACATGAAAGAGGGAGTTCTTTTGAAAGAAGAGAAAAAAGCACAGGTGCCCTGGTGGCCACTTTGTCCATAGTAATCACAGTGTAAATGTGAGATAGCATCCACACTGAATGGATGCTATCTTTCAAAAAAGCAGATCGCTTTTTCGATGCACTTTGGCAGTGTGGACGCGCTCTTTCAGAAGAAGTTTTTTTGGAAGATCTCTTCTGGAAAAGCTTCTTCCGAAAGAAGCCTGCAGACTAGACGTAGCCTAAGGTGCCACAAGACTCCTCGCTGTTTTTACCATAGTAACAAACATTCCCAGTAATCCTATACTCACCCCCACCTCCCACTGACTTCAGTAGGACTGCTTGGTCACTTGAGAAAACGATGGCAGTATCACACCCAAATAAAATATAGTAAACTTCCGATAATCTGGCACCTTTAGGACCCAGGGGGCGCCTGATTATCAAATATGCCGGACTATTGGAAGTGGGGGGGCTATGAGGAGTCTGGGGTGGAGTGGGGGGGATGCGCCCCTCAGCGCTGCGGGACCAACCCGGCAGCACCTCAGTTGCTCTGCCCCGGGCTTCCCGGAGTCAGCTGCTGGTCAATTTCAGCAGCTGCTGAATCGGAGAAGCCGGGGGCAGAGCAGCTCCAATTGTCCAGCACTTCCGGGTTCCAGATGGTGTCGGACCATCCGGAGTGCCGGACCATTGGATGCCAGACCAATGGAGTTTTACTGTAATTTGTTCATTATGTCATAACAATTTGGTATGCTGAATGACCGGAGGTTTTATACAGCACCCTGCAGAGTGTATTTTGCATGGCTTCTGCCATTTTTACAAAATTTAAACACTGATCTTTGGGATCTGCAAACCAACAGCGGACACATTATGCAATCAGATACCAGTTTACCAGGAATCTGGGCATGGACAGCAGGTATGAGAGGGAGGAGAGGGGAATGCCTTCCCAAAATTCAAAGCTGGCTCCACCCCTTCAGCACAGCTCTCCCAGTCTCCTAGGGTGCCCAGGGTTCAGCCCTGCACTGCTAGCCTCCCCATGCTCCAGGGATGGGGAACCTGGGACAAGAGAGGGCAAACAGGGAAGGTTGTGGGCTGCCCATGCTCTGTGGGGGAGGCCAGACCATGGGCCACAAGTGCTACCAGGGAGGAGGCAAGAATAAGGTCAGGCCTCCTGGGAGAACTGTAGGCCACAGGACATCCCTGCTTGGGTAGGAGGAAGGTGCCCCTACAGTGTGGGCAGCAGAGGCAGGGTCTCAGGCAGAACCCAGCCCTAGGTTCACCCACCACCCATGAATCTGGGGGAGAGGGGTGTTTATGGTCAATATATGCAGTGTAAAAGGCAGGAAAATATTAATTAAAAATAAGTTTTATTTTTTTTAAAGTTTTAAAATTCTATAGTGCTAATGGTATATGGAGAAGCAAATTTAGTTGAATGTTAAGTCTGATAATGTTCCTTTTCCAAAATCCATTCTGTAATTCCTCGAAATGTCATAATTCCTTCTTGTATACAATGTTCCTGTCATTGTTTATTCTGAAGAGAAAGCATACTTCTTATACAGCTGGCCTACAAACCTCAAATCTAATTATTTCCTGGAGCTGGCATAATTGTGTAACCTTGGGTTTAGAATTTTACAACACAGTAGTCAACCTTTAACTTTGCTATTACTGGGGGGGAAGTGAATACGCAGAACGGGCGGAATCTACAGTATCGATTGTGCAAAGCTGTCAGCAAAATGTACATAAAGTTCTGCTGAAAACCCATAAACATAATATTGCAAACCACAATACAGGAGATCCACTGTTTAGACAATGATAAAGATTTCTTCTATTTAATTTCTAGTAATAGCAGCAAATAACTTGATGGATCAAGAAACTATGCAGTTATTTTCATGTTCAGAATAAGTTTCCTTACTTCCCATTGCCATCTTCTTTGGAGATATGTTTTCAGCATTATTCTAAATTAGGTAAACTTTTTTCACTGTGTTTCCCAGAATTATTATGAAAAGACAGGTGTTTGAATTAAAACTCTGAGGCTGTGTCTACACTGGCATGAATTTCCGGAACTGCTTAAAACGGAATACTATTCCGTTTTCAGTTTTTCCGGAAAAGGACATTGGCAGGCTGCTTTTCCGGAAAAGCCCTTTTTCCGGAAAAGCGTCTGTGGCCAATGTAGACGCGCTTTTCCGGAAAAGAGCCCCGATCGCCATTTTCGTGATCAGGGCTTTTTTCCGGAAAAGACTACTGGGCTGTCTACACTGGCCCTTTTCCAGAACAGTGTTCCGGAATAAGGACTTATGCCCGAGTGGGAGCAGAATAGTTTTTCTGGAATAGTGGCTGATTTTGTACAGTAGAGCATCGTTGCTTTTCCGGAAATTCAAGGGCCAGTGTAGACAGCTCTCAGCTTATTCCGGAAAAGCATCTGATTTTCCGGAATAAGTGGCCCAGTGTAGACACAGCCTGATTGTAACTACAGATAAGGTCATTTATTCTTCTACTTGTAAGCTGCTTCTGTGTATATAGATCTGAACCATCAAAATCTTGAGCCATTAAATATACCATAACCCTTTTTGCAATCAGATTTTGCTTACATTTTTTTACCTGTTGTTGTATATGAGACTAGCTTGAAAACCTATAAAAGTCAGGCCCTAATAGAGAATGACCATGGAATATGTACCAATATTCTTTCACAATCACTTTTCTGACGACTGCTGTTACTCTATATTAAGCTCTGCTACTATGGTCAGCAGAACTCAAAACAATTAGTAAAAAGGATGGGGGGGACAACAGCTTTTATTTTCACAGTATGAGAGCAAACAATGATTTTTATGTTGTCCTTTTTTTTTTTTTTTTTTCCTAGAGTCTGTCAAGCAGTGGAGAGCAGAAGGCAGAATAGCAGTCTGGTTGCACATTCCTATCCTCCAAAGCAAATTTATAACCGCTGCTGCTTTGCAGGGCTTTACTTTCCACCATGCGGAGTCAAACTCATCCACGCTGACACTGTGGCTAGGAGAAGGGCACAGCAGGTTACCAGGGTATGCCACGCATCAGTTAGGAGTGGCAGGTTAGTTCCAGAAATAATTCTATTTATGAAAAAGAGTTGATGGTTTAGGACCTGATTCAGCAAGAAGTCAACCACGCTTTCACAACCCTGAAAGAAATGTTTGTTGAGGGACTAGATAACTTTGTGAAATGCAGTCTGTCATTCATGTGTCTCTCCGTAGAACAAACTTTGTGTTGTGTTGGAATTAAAGACAAACTGGCCAGCTGTTGTCTCAGTTTTGAGGGTGAAAAAAGTTTTAAATGGTGTTGGGCAGTGGAAGGGAGATATGTTCCTGAAGCTTTGTCCTATAGGAATCTATTTAAAAAACCACCTAAATATAAGAAGGAACTCTGTGGCATTCACGCTGCAAAGAGAGATAGGACCCAGGAGAGATGGAATGATAAAAATCCAGAACTATCATTAGAAATTGAGAAATAATGAAGTATATCTTTTTACAAAAAAATAATAATAAAAGAAATGCAGGTCTTTTTAAAGTATTGTATGGACTGTAAGAGTGGCCCTTTCCTTGGATCCATATAAGCATGCTAAAATACCTGATTAGAAGAGTTAACCTTAAGCGTTACCTGGTTAGAAGTGTAGCAGTTTTGAGAGCCTGTAAACAGTCATGCACTAATTTGAATTAAAAGGTACTCATGTGAGATGGAAGATTGTATTTGATTATATTGTAAAAAAGAACATCTAACTGTAAAGACATTTTTTTCTGACTTACATTGTAGCACAGCTTTGCAATATTGAGTTGCCAGTGCATCACACATTTTGCATTGCAAATCAGCAGAGGGCAGCACGGCTGAAAATGCTTAAGACAAGCTTTGGGTTTTTTTTCCAATGGACATGTTTGAACATGTTTTCCAGAGGTATGAAAACCTCATCATTAAAATATGTGGCATTAAACTAAGGTCAGACAATGCATTCCCTTTGCAAAAGTACAGTAATGCTCCTTATGGTAACAATTTACATATTTGAGACAATAGAAGTAACTAATAGAAGGGGTTTTCCTAAAGTAGGGTTTGTATAACTCAAAATGCAATTTAAAAAGTGACAGTTTAAAAAAAACCTGTTTTGTATGCTATAAAACAGCGGTGGGGAACGTAAGGCCTGAGGGCCAGATGTGGCCCTCAGCTTGCCTGGATCCAGCCCCTGAGGCTCAGGGCTCTCCACCCACTATTGGGGAGCCTGCACTGGCATTCCATTCCTGCCACTGACCCCCGCGGGGCTGGAGCACACAAGATCGACTAGTCTGGGCCCCCAACAGGTCTAGTGTGAAAAGGGAACGTGGGGAGTGTATTTCTGCTTCTCAGTTGGGGGCCATATCAGAGAAAAGGGTTTTTTTTTCTTTTGCTTCTCACTTTTTCTGTTGGTCAGTGGCCCTGACCCAAAAATCCTTTAAATATTAGCATTTTATTGTCTGTTATTGGGGGGTGAACATTTTGGCTATTTTATACAAATGGGAACTAATTTCAACAGCAGAAGCAATTAAATAATCCCAGAAGCTGTGGCATATTGATTTCAAGCACTGTTGCATAAGAATTAATAAAAAACTCGCATACTTTATTTATTTATTTTCTGCTATTGTGTTTGAATCCACCTGGTTTTAATTAGTTTTCATTAGGAGTTTTTGATGGAAGGAAAAGATGAGGAACACATGAGAGTGTAAATCAGCTAATTTAAGTAAACTTGTAGCAATGCTATTTTATTTTATATAGGTGCTTCTGTATAGGTACAGTGGAGGGATGTCTTTAAGATTATATATATTTTACACACACATTCCTGAAAGTTCATGAGAAAGCAAGGCAAAAGAAATGCACCATGCACTGGGGATGGAAAATGGTGACGTTTTTGGTGATCCACAGTGCCAGATTGGCTCTTGAGGCTAGGTCTACACTAGAGGATAAGTTTGAATTAAGATATGCAACTCCAGCTATGTTAATTGTGTAGCTGGAGTCAACATGCCTTGATTCAAATTTTGGTGCCATCTTCACAGTGGGAGAAACATTCCCATCGACTTCCCTTATACCTCATGAGGAGTAGGAATACCAGCATTGTTGGGGGGGGAGGGATCTCTTAGCATTTGATTTAATGGGTCCTTACTAGACCCACTAAATCAAACACCAGAAGATTGACCTCCAGAACATCAATCCATGTAAAGACATGGCCTGAGAAAGTTCTTGTCTCATAACATGGCCATGGGATAAGAGGGAAGGTCCTTTCTTGGATTGAGAACAGGTTAAAAGACAGGAAACAAAGGGTAGGAATAAATGGTAAATTTTCAGAATGGAGAGGGGTAACTAGTGGTGTCCCCCAATGGTCAGTCCTGGGACCAATCCTTTTCAACTTATTCATAAATGATCTGGAGAAAGGGGTAAGCAGTGAGGTGGAAACATTTGCGCATGATACCAAACTGTTCAGGATAGTCAAGACAGAAGCAGACTGTGAGGGACTCCAAAAAGATCTCACCAAACTGAGTGATTGGGCAACAAAATGGCAAATGAAATTTAATGTGGATAAGTGTAAAGTAATGCACGTCGGGAAAAATAACCCCAACTATACGTACAGTACGATGGGGGCTAATTTGGCTATGGCAAACCAGGAAAGAGATCTTGAAGTTATCGTGGATAGTTCTCTGAAAACTTCCACACAGTGTGCAGCGGCGGTCAAAAAAGCAAATAGAACGCTAGGAATTATTAAGAAAGGGATAGAAAATAAGACACAGAATATTTTACTGCCCCTGTATAAAACTATGGTACGCCCACATCTTGAATACTGTGTACAGATGTGGCCTCCTTACCTCAAAAAAGATATTTTGGCCTTGGAAAGGGTTAAGAAAAGGGCAACTAAAATGATTAGGGGTTTGGAACGGGTCCCATATGAGGAGAGGTTAAAGTGACTGGGAGTTTTCAGTTTAGAAAAGAGGAGACTGAGGGGGGATATGATAGAGGTATATAAAATCATGAGTAGCATGGAGAGGGCAGATAAAGAAAAGTTATTTATTAGTTCCCATAATAGAAAAACTAGAAGACATAATACAATAACTAGAAGCTGAGCTTTCAACACTTAACACTTTAACACTGTGCTCTTAACACTTCCCAGTCACAGGGAGCAATGCAGGCTGAAGGATTTGCTGTCTGCTAGGAAGTGTTAAAAGTTCATTGTTAAAGTATTAACTTAAAAAACAGCAAAAGGTCTGATAGCATTTTATAGACTGACAAAACATGTAGATGGTATCACGAGTACTACCAGACTTTTTGTTGTTTTTTAAGTTTATCCTGTAGAGACTAACTTGCTACCCCCGAAGCTTGTTGAAATATTAAGTATTATCAGTGAAGAGTCTCTCAGCTGAGAGACTCCCTGCTAGAATCATAGGGCTGGAAGAGATCTCAGAAGGTCATCAAGTCCAGCCCCCTGCCCAAGGCAGGACCAATCCCAACTAAATCAACCTTTGTCAAGCCAAGACTTAAAAACCTCTAGGGATGGAGATTCCACCACCTACCTAGGTAACCCATTCCAGTGCTTCACCACCCTCCTAGTGAAATAGTTTTTCCTAATATCCAACCTAACCCTCCCCCACTATAACTTGAGACCATTGATCCTTGTTCTGCCATCCATCACTACTGAGAACAGCCTTTCTCCATCCTCTTTGGAACCTCCCTTCAGGAAGTTGAAGGCTGCTATCAAATCCCCCCTCACTCTTCTCTTCTGCAGACTAAACAAACCCAAATTCCTCAGTCTCTCCTCATAGGTCATGTGCTCCATCCCCTTAATCATTTTGGTCGCCCTTTGCTGGACTTTCTCCAATGCGTCCACATCCTTTCTATAGTGGGGGGCCCAGAACTGGACACAATACTCCAGATGTGGCCTCACCAGAGCCAAATAGAGGGGAATAATCACTTCTCTGGATCTCCTGGCAGTGCTCCTCCTATTGCAACCTAATATGCCATTAGTGTTCTTGGCTACAAGGGCGCACTGTTGACTCATATCCAGCTTCTCGTCCACTGTAATCCCCAGGTCCTTTTCTGCAGAACTGCTATTTAGCCAGTCGGTCCCCAGTCTGTAACAATGCTTGGGATTCTTCCATCCCAAGTGCAGGGCTCTACGCTTGTCCTTGTTCAACCTCATCAGATTTCTTTTGGCCCAATCCTCTAATCTGTCTAGGTCACTCTGGACCCTATACCTGCCCTCCCGCATATCTACCTTTCCCCCTAGCTTAGTGTCATCTGCAAACTTGCTGAGGGTGCAATCCATCCCCTCATCCAGGTCATCAATAAAGATGTTGAACAAAACCGATCCCAGAACCAATCCTTGGGGCACTCCGCTAAAAACCAACCACCAAGCTGACATCGAGCTGTTGATCACTGCCCATTGGGCCAGACAGTTTAGCCAGCTTTCTACCCATCTTACAGTCCATCTTACTAGCCACTAGCAAGTCCTTCCTGGGGTTTCGGAAGACCTGTTCTTAAGCCAACCCCCACTCTTCATCACAGCAGAATTTTTTTCCAGAAAAAGTCTTCTTATGAATGAGTATATACTATATATACACTTACACACATATTCCTATATATTCATGAGAAGGGGAGGCAAAAAGAATTCATCGTGCAGTGGGGGTGGAAAGTGGTGAGGTTTTTGGTGATCCACAGCTCACAAGGGAATTTATTCCACAGTGCCAAAAACAGTTGCTACAAATGGCTGTGTAGGAAATGATATCATCAGATAGGTTATGGACTTTCTGAAGCAGCTTTGGGAATTTTAAAAACAGTTTTCCAGAATATCTCAAAATAATGCCTATTTCTGTCTTTGTTTATAGCTCAGGCATTCAGTGTTTATAATCATTAAATGAATCAGAGATGAACTTGGACTAGGAACATCTGTTGCCAGCACAAAGTTAAAACTGTTTTATCATTTTTTCATAAGTGGTTTAGATATCTGCTTTTTGTCCTCCAGCACTGCAGAAGATGGGGGAATGGGTTAGGGTTAATTCTCTCATCTCTTTCCAAAAGGCGAGGACATAGTGCCAGTGGAACAAAATAGCATTCTAATAACTATTGCCTCAGGCGAGAACAGGTTGAATTCTTTCCAGAGTGTCATCATGGTGGGTAGTTCAGTGTTCTAAGCATCAGGCTTGTAATTCTCTCTACAGAAACAGGTCCCAATTCCAGGCCCCACTATTGATATCTGATAAGGGAAACGAGAAGCAGACCGCCACTAGCATTTTTCCTATCTTCTTGGTTTTGATTTAATCATTACTTAAATCTGGTTCTAGGTAGGGATGTAATAGTGTAGTCCAGTGTTTGTCAACCTTTTATATAAAGTACCCCCAGTACCTACAGTTTTCAGACACACACAATTTTTTTCTACCATTGCAACACATTTGTTTAAACAACTTAATCATAGCCAGGCGGGCGATGAAATTTTTGGGTGTAAAAAGTACAAAAATAATAAAACACTGTAAAACTTACAACAAAAATTAAGTTTTCTCCAAATGTCAGTTGTGTTGACATACCCCTCAGACTTCTCTCGAGTACCCCTAAGGGTACTTGTACCACTGGTTGAGAAACACTGGTGTAGTCAATTAACCGATAAGCAAAAGCTTATCGGTTAAATCTACAGACTACACGCATTTCCACTCTCCCCTTCCCCCCCAGTAACTTTTTTAGCAGGCTGGCCAGCAGCCTGACTTGGTATTGGCTTGCAACAGGTCTGGGACCTACCTCCGCTGTGACTCTGCATTTAAAGTATATTAGGAGCTGAGTGGGCAGGCAGCCTAACTCAGTTCCAGCTCCTACCGGGTCTGGGAGCTCAGACCCTCCCCTAAACAGGGGTTGCTGCCACCCTTCCCTCTGTCCCTTTATCAGAGGCAGCAGCACAGGGCAACAGGCAGCTGGTCTGCAAGGGGATCTGGTTGTTAAACTGGCTCCCCTCACGGACCAGCTCCCACCTGGAACCCCGTGCTGCTGCCTCTGATAGAGAGGCAGCAGCACAGAACGGCAGGAGTCTCCTCGGGAGTGGGGCTCGGGACTCGGGTGCCACCCCCGCCCCCAGGGACTAAAAAATAGCTGACCAACCAATAAGAATTCATGAAGTTACTCGACTATTTAATTAATCGATACTTAACATCCCTAGTTCTAGGTACATCACAGTGCCCATGGTTACATTGACAGGTATCAGTTTCTGAGATACAGAGAAAAAGTTGATCCTTCTTTCTAGTTAACCCAGATCACTGCTTGATATTTCTAGTAACCATTTTTGGTCTCAGAAAGCCATTTGGCCAAGGAGCATGTTTTCTAAAAAAATAACCATTACAGATTTAGCCTGCATAAAAGCTGATCCCTGCATCTTCCTCCCCAACCCCAAACAGGATTCCTCACTAATTAATATATAGCTGCTGATTTGTAGGGAGGATGAAGAAAGCAAATATATGACTAATTCCCTAAAGTATATCCTTTCACAGAGCTTGACTGCAGGGCTGCTATTTCATCTTTTAAATATTTCTCCTATACATTCAACTCCTATTTCTGTATTATTCAGAAATGGATGTTTTCAATCTATAAACTTCATTCCTTAATACTTCCCTTATGTCAAAATATTTTTCCTTAGTATTCTAGATGTGTGCATCACCACAGTGCTAACCACCTCTGCTCAAAATTGATAGGAATAGTTCTTCCTATAATTATCTATTAATTTTACATCCATGCCCAATTGATGTGGGAAATGGCACTGAAATTGTACCCACTGTTCTCATTATGCTCGCCACAGCATGTAAATCTAAAATCTGCCAGAAAGGAGGATGGGCTGGAAAAATGCCTGTTTTAAAGGGACAGCTGTTTTTAAATTAGAATCCTTTACTAGGTGTGCTAGGATGACTAGCCCTGAAAACAGACAGGATTTTAAGAAAGATAAGGAAACTTAGAAGAAAGTAGTAGCCTAACTGCAAGCACCAGAGTACACGGCAAGGCTTAATTATTCAGTCATACCCTTGTATTCCCCCCCCCCCCAACGTAAAAGTGACTCTGTGCCACTGGGAATAGTGCTATCTAAATAACAGTTTGACTTGCTGTTTAGAAGAGTTCAGGTTATCTAGACAGCACAATGTAAATGAATATATAAGCAAATTGGTAGAATAGTTTAATCATCAATATAATCAGCATGCTGAATTCAAAATGTATTAATAACAAGCAGAGGTAATTTTCTGCCTATTTCTTAGTCTGAAAGTACCCCTATCTACCGAGGGAACTCCTGTCATCTTTGCAATTAAGGGACACTTTGTCTTTCGATTCATTAGTGTTATGATTTCACTCAGGATGATTATTTTCAGCTGGGACTGATCCAAGGCCATTGAAGTCCATGGAAAGATTCTCATGGACTTCAACAGAGATCTCACCCAAAGCTCATTTAAGACTGAAATTGAGTTCTACTTACGTTTTGCTAGATTAGAATAGTTTTCTTGGCCTTACAAAATGTTAGTAGCTGTCATTTTACATAAAATTTAAGATTTTTTTCTTTCATATAGCTAATTCACATTTTAATTTTGAAAAGCACATTTCCCCAAGTTGCAAAGTTTTAATTTTATGCTTGTAATTTGATATTATTTTTCAATTTAGCACAATTCAATTTTCTGATGATAAATCACCTTCCAAGATAAGCCTAGAGTAAACTTGCACTGAGCACTGATAAGTTCCTTGAAAGATTTATCCTGCTTTCTTATTAGGTCATATAATAGGTTCAGACACTTTACCTTTCTAAATTATCAGAAAATATTCTCTCTCAAACAGGTGCAGCATTGGATGTAGACTCTGGAAAAGTATT
Source organism: Pelodiscus sinensis (assembly GCF_052426305.1). Classification (NCBI taxonomy): domain Eukaryota; kingdom Metazoa; phylum Chordata; order Testudines; family Trionychidae; genus Pelodiscus; species Pelodiscus sinensis. Next base: position 98,686,985 of record NC_143055.1, read on the forward strand.
GGTTGTACAAGACAAAAATAAAGTAAGTTTGTTATATGATTCCCAAATACTTATTCATCCTCAATGGGCTTTGGAAATTGCAAAAAACACAGATCTTTTAGATTTAATTTCTGATTAATTATTCTAAATTGTTTACTTTTTTTCACTGGTATTTTTGAATGCTTAAGCACATACGACTATGTTTTGAAAAAGGAATAAAGAAATTGAAGGTTGCCATATTGCAGAGCATTCTCACAGTTTTGTTCATTTTAAATGGATAGAAATTGAATGAAGTATTGTACTTAATTCAGTGTTATACCACTTGACAAGTACTTGAAGTTGTATGTCCAGTCAGAAAGCGGCTGGGTGGGGGTGTGGGAGAGAGATAAGGAGAAAATCCAGGCACCATTATAATTAGTGATAAAACTCTCACTGAATTCTGTGGGGCCAGGACTTCACCTACATAACATGCACTCACACTGACTTACATTTTTCTTTACCGATTCATTTTTAAAAGTTCACTTTTTAAAAGGAAAATTAAAAACAGAAAGAGGCATAACACATGTAATCTGCCAATTGATTTCAGTGACCATCTTCTGCAAGAAGCCAACAAATGATGATAGCGATAGTGTACTTAAATTTCTGTTGACAGATCCTGGAAAAATCTAAAATACAGGCAGTCCCTGACTTTCGCGGATCCGACTTATGTCGGATCCGTAGTTACAAACGGGGCTTTTCTCGCCCCGGAGCCCCTCCAGCAGACCAGGGAGACGCGGAGCAAAGCCTTGGAGGATGCGGGCGGTGGGACCGCCCAGACGCGCCACGGTCCCGCTGCCCATGTCCTCAGACTCATAGACTTTAAGGTCAGAAGGGACCATTATGATCATCTAGTCTGACCCCCTGCACGGTGCAGGCCACAAAATCTCACCCACCTCTCCTAGAATAGTCCTCTCACCTATATCTCAGATACTGAAGCCTTCCAATACTTTGAAGACCCCAAGATGCAGAGAATCCTCTAGCTGTGAGCTGTACCCCATGCTACAGAGAAAGGCGAAAAACCTCCAGGGCCTCTGCCAATCTACCCTGGAGGAAAATTCCTTCCCGACCCCAAATATGGCGATCAGCTAAACCCTGAGCATGTGGGCAAGACTCATCAGCCAGACACCCAGAAAGTTCTCTATAGTAACTCCTATCATCCCTTCATTGACCTATTTCCCACTGATAATGAATGGTCAATTAGTTACCAAGATCATGTTATCTCATCAAACCATCCCCTTCATAAACCCATCTAGTTTAATCTTGAAACCAGATAGCTCTTTTGCCCCCACTACTTCCCTTGGAAGGCCGTTCCAGAACTTCACTCCTCTAATGGTTAGAAACCTTCGTCTAATCTCAAGTCTAAACTTCCTACTAGCCAGCTTATATCCATTTGTTCTTGTGTCCACATTGGTATTAAACTTAAATAATTCCTCTCCCTCCCTGGTATTTATCCCTCTAATATATTTAAAAAGTGCAATCATGTCCCCCCTCAGCCTTCTTTTAGTTAAAGTAAACAAGCCAAGCTCCTTGAGTCTCCTTTCATAAGATAGGTTTTCCATTCCTCGGATCATCCTAGTGGCCCTTCTTTGTACCTGTTCCAGTTTGAATTCATCCTTCTTAAACATGGGAGACCAGAACTGCACACAGTATTCCAAATGGGGTCTCACCAATGCCTTGTATAATGGCACTAACACCTCCTTATCCCTACTGGAAATACCTCGCCTAATACATCCCAAGATCGTATTAACCTTTTTCACGGCCATGTCACAATGGCAGCTCATAGTCATTCTATAATCAACCAGGACTCCGAGGTCCTTCTCCTCCTCCGTTACGTCTAACTGATGTGTCCCCAGCTTATAACTAAAATTCTTGTTATTAATCCCTAAATGCATAACCTTACACTTCTCACTATTAAATTTCATCCTATTGCTATCACTCCAATTTACAAGATCATCCAGATCTTCCTGTATGATATCCCGATCCTTTTCAGAATTGGCAATAGCTCCCAACTTTGTGTCAGCCGCAAATTTTATTAGGACACTTCCACTTTTGGTGCCAAGATCAGCAATAAAAAGATTAAATAAAATTGGCCCCAAAACTGATCCCTGAGGAACTCCGCTAGTAACCTTCCTCCAACCTTACAGTTCACCTTTCAGTATGACCCGCTGTAGTCTCCCCTTTAATCAGTGGCTTATCCACCTCTCAACTTTCATATTAATCCCTATCTTTTCCAATTTAACCAATAATTCCCCATGTGGTACTGTATCAAATGCCTTACTAAAGTCGAGGTAGATTAGATCCACTGCATTTCCTTTATCTAAAAAATCTGTTACTTTCTCAAAAAAGGAGATCAGGTTGGTTTGGCACGATCTACCTTTTGTAAAACCATGTTGTAATTTGTCCCAATTGCCATTAGCCTCAATGTCTCTAACTACTTTCTCCTTCAAAATTTTTTCCAGGATCTTACATACTACAGATGTCAAACTAACAGGCCTATAGTTACCCGGGTCGCTTTTTTTCCCTTTCTTAAAAATCGGAACTATATTAGCAATTCTCCAGTCAAATGGTACAACCCCTGAGTTTAGAGATTTATTAAAAATTTTTGCTAATGGACTTGCAAGTTCATGTGCCAGTTCCTTTAATATTCTTGGATGAAGACCATCTGGGCCCCCCGAGTTACTCCCATTAAGCTGTTCAAGTTTGGCTTTCACCTCGGATATGGTAATATCTACCTCCTTATCCTCAGTCCCATTTGTTAACTTACCATTATCCCTAAGATCTTCATTAGCCTCATTAAAGACTGAAGCAAAGTATTTGTTCAAATATTGGGCCATTCCTAGATTATCCTTAACCTCCACTCCATCCTTAGTAATTAGTGGTCCTACTTCTTCTTTTTTTGTTTTTTTCCTATTTATATGGCTATAAAACCTTTTACTATTGGTTTTAATTCCCTTTGCAAGGTCCAACTCTACCTGACTTTTAGCCTCTCTCACTTTATCCCTACATGCTCTAACCTCAATAAGGTAGCTTTCTTTACTGATCCCTCCCATTTTCCACTCCTTACATGCTTTCTGCTTTTTCTTAATCACCTCTCTGAGATGCTTGCTCATCCAGCTTGGTCTAACACACCTGCCTATAAATGTTTTCCCTTTTCTAGGAATACAGGCTTCTGACAGCTTCTGCAACTTTAACTTAAAATAATTCCAGGCCTCCTCCACTTTAAGATCCATAATTTCTTTAGTCCAATCAACTTCCCTAACGAATTTCCTTAATTTACTCAAGTTAGCCCTTTTGAAATCAAAAATCCTAGTCTCAGATTTATTTTTGTTTATCCTTCCATTTAATTTAAACTGAATTAGCTCATGGTCACTTGAGCCAAGGTTGTCTCCTACAACCATTTCATCTATGAGGTCCTCGCTACTCATCAAAACCAAATCTAAAATAGCATCCCCCCTTGTTAGTTCAGCAACTACTTGATGAAGGAATTCATCAGCTATCACATCTAGGAAAATCTGAGCCCTATTACTATTACTAGCACTTGTTCTCCAGTCTATATCTGGAAAGTTGAAATTCCCATGATTACACAGTTTCCATGAGTTTTTACTTCATTAAAAACATTAAAGAGGTCTCTATCCATATCCAAATTGGATCCTGGTGGTCTATAACACACCCCAAGCACTATCCCAGAGGAGGATCTGATAGTTTTCTTCCCCAATGTGATTTTTGCTCAAACGGACTCTGTCTTCTCCATTCCATCACTTTTTATTTCTTTACAATCTACCTCATCTTTGATATACAATGCGACTCCACCACCTTTACCCTTATTTCTGTCTTTCCTAAACAGCACATACCCTTCAATACCTGTACTCCAGTCATGCCTAATATTCCACCATGTTTCTGTTATTCCTATAATATCTGGTTTCACTTCCTGGACCAATAGCTCTAGTTCCTCCTTTTTGTTACCTAGGCTCCTCGCATTGGTGTACAAACATCTTAATTTTTGCTGTTTGGCCTCATTCACATTCTTTACCCAATTTGGCACAGATGTTATACCTCCAATATGACCTATTAGACTAGTATCCACCCCACCCTTCCTCATGTTCATTCTCCTACCCCCAGCTATATCCTTTCTTACTTTGTTTTCCTCCCTCTCAGTGTTAAAATCTGGCGTAGAGATTACCTGGGCATCTCCCAACCATCTCCCCCAAATTCCTAGTTTAAAGCTCTCTTAATAAGTTGAGCCAGCCTCCATCCTAGAAGTCTATTTCCCTCCCTACTTAGGTGAAGTCCATCTCTAGAGAACAGTCCTCTGTCCATAAATGCCTCCCAGTGACCATACATCCCAAAGCCCTCCTTATAGCACCACTGCCTAAGCCATCTATTGATCATCATAATCCTGTCACATATTTGTTGCCCTTCTCTAGGAACAGGCAGAATCCCACAAATGATCACCTGAGCCTCAATTTCCTTGAGCATCCTCCCCAGCCTAGCATAGTCTCCCTTAATTCGTTCCAGCGAGAATCTAGCCATATCATTTGTTCCTACATGAAGGATGATCAATGGATTCCTTCCTGCTCCCTTAATAATTCTCTTCAACCTCAATTCCACCCCACCATCAACCTCAGCATGGACCAATCTACACGGGAGGTCCATTTCCTGGACACCACGATACAAATAAGTGACGGTCATATCAATACCACCCTATACCGAAAACCTACCGACCGCTATACTTACCTGCATGCCTCCAGTTTCCATCCTGGACACACCACACGATCCATTGTTTACAGCCAAGCACTGAGGTACAACCGCATATGCTCCAACCCCTCAGACAGAGACCTACACCTACAAGATCTTCAACAAGCATTCTGTAAACTGCGATACCCACACGAGGAAGTGAGGAGACAGATTGACAGAGCCAGACGTGTACCCAGAAGCCTCCTGCTACGGGACAAGCCCAAGAAAGAAACCAACAGAACACCACTGGCCATCACCTACAGTCCCCAGCTAAAACCTCTCCAACGCATCATTAGTGATCTTCAACCCATCCTGGACAATGATCCCTCGCTTTCACAGGCCTTGGGAGGTAGGCCGGTCCTTGCCCACAGACAACCCGCCAACCTGAAGTATATTCTCACCAGCAACTACACACCGCACCATAATAACTCGAACTCAGGAACCAATCCTTGAAACAAACCTCGGTGCCAACTCTGCCCACATATATACACCAGCAACACCATCACAGGACCTAACCAGATCAGCCATACTGTCACTGGTACATTCTCCTGCACATCCACCAACGTAATATATGCCATCATGTGCCAACAATGCCCCACTGCTATATACATCGGCCAAACAGGACAGTCCCTACGTAAAAGAATCAATGGACACAAATCTGATATTAGGAATGGCAACATACAAAAACCTGTAAGGGAACACTTCAATCTTCCTGGACACACAATTGCAGATCTAAAAGTAGCCATCCTGCAGCAAAAAAACTTCAGGACCAGACTTCAAAGAGAAACTGCTGAGCTACAGTTCATCTTTAAGTTTGACACAATCAACTCTGGATTAAACAAAGACTGTGAATGGCTTGCTAACTACAAAAGCAGCTTCTGCTCTCTTGGAATTCACACCTCCAGATCAGCTGCTAGAAGTGGGCCTCATCCTCCTTGATTGGATCCACCTGGTCATCTCCAGCCTGATCCTGGCCTGCATATTTATTCCTGCCTCTGGAAATTTCCACTACATGCATCTGACGAAGTGGGTCTTTGCCCACGAAAGCTTATGCTCCTACACTTCAGTTAGTCTATAAGGTGCCACAGGACACCTCGTCGCTTTTTCTTAATAATTCTCTTCAACCTCAATTCCATATCTCATATCTTAACACCTGGCAGACAGCACACCCTTCTATTCTCTGGATCAGCTCTGGTTACAGGCCTATCTATTCTTCTCAATAAGGAGTCCCCAATCACATAGACCTGCCTTTTCCTAGTGACAGTGAAATTCTCTGGTCTATCTCTAGCTTCCTCTGGCTGCAAGTCCTTACCATTCCTATTTTCCCTTGTAATCCTAATGCTCATTATTGGTGTTGTCTCCATTAAGTCTTCCCCTTTATCTATGGGACTAGCCACTCTTCTTTTCTTCCTTACCCTTCCATCTTCATTATCTACCTGCTGTACCCCTTCTTCATTTTCCAGCTCCACATACCTGTTGAGCTCTATTTTTCCTTCACTGACCCATCTTTTCCTCTGCCTGGTCCTCTGAGTCACATGCTTCCACTGTCCATTTTCTTCGCCCAGCAGTCCCCCCTCTGAGGCCCTTGATCCTGCTTCCATCTGCATATCTAAGCTTTCCCCTTCAGCCACATCATGCCTTTGCCCCACCATCTGCTCAAATCCCCTTCTGAACTCAACCAGAGTTTCCACCTGCATCTCCAGTCCTCGGATCTTTTCTTCCATCAGCTCTATCAGGCAGCACTTCATGCAAACAAAACTCCTTTCAGGTACCCCCTCCAGAATCATGTACATACCACAGCTACCACATCCAATCATCCTCCTTGTGTTCTCTACTACTTGGGCCATGGCCACTAATGCCTCTGTGTTTTATCTACTTTCTCACCAAAATCCTATTAGTCTGGTGAACACAAAAACAAACTAGAACACCCTCTCCACAGCAAAAACAAACTCCAAACAAGTCCCAATATCCAAACTCCCCTGTTTACAGCTCTGTTTGCTTGGCTCCTGTGCCGCTGAAGCTATCTGTGCCGCTGCCTGACTAGAAGGCTACCTTTATAGGACCCTTAATCAGTGAAGCCCAGCCCCCTAATTAGGGATCAGCTTCTCTCCCAGCACACTGCCCCTCCAACAGAACTCCCGCTCAAACTCCCCTGTTTATAGCTCTGTTTGCTTGGCTCCTGTGCCGCTGCAGCTATCTGAACTTCTGGGGGGCCCCCAGCAGACCAGGGAGACGCGGAGCAAAGCCGCGGAGGATGTGGGTGGGACCGTGGCACGTCTCGGCGGTCCCGCCGCCTGCGTTTCCCTGATCTGCTGGGGGGGGGGGGCACTAGCTGCGCCCCCCCCCCCAGCAGACCAGGCTTTTCTCGCGACACCTGGGGTAGAGCAGCTGGGGTGCTGCCCGGTTGGTCCCGCAGCGCCGCTCCTCGGCACTACTGGACCAACCTGGCAGCACCCCAGCTGCTCTGCCCTAGCCGTCCTGATTCAGCCGCTGCTGGTCAGTTTCAGCAGCGGCTGACTTGGGGACGCCTGGGGCAGAGCAGCTGGGGTGCTACTGAGTTGCTCCAGTAGCGCCGAGGAGGGGCGCTACTGGACCAACCTGGCAGCACCCCAGCTGCTCTGCCCCAGGCGTCCCCAAGTCAGCCGCTGCTGAAACTGACCGACGGCTGACTACAGGAAGCCCGATGCAGAGCTGCTCTGCCCTGGGCTTCCTGGAATCAGCCGCTGATCAGTTTCAACAGCGGCTGACTTGGGGACACCTGGGGTAGAGCAGCTGGGGTGCTGCCGGGTTGGTCCCCGCAGCGCTGAGGTGCGGCGCTGCGGGGACCTACCCGGCAGCGCCCCAGCTGCTCTGTTCCAGGCGTCCAGATTCAGCCACTGTTGAAACTGATCAGTGGCTGATTCCAGGAAGCCCAGGGCAGAGCAACTCTGCCTCGGGCTTCCTGTAGTCAGCCGCTGGTCAGTTTCAGCAGCAGCTGAATCTGGACGCCAGTTCCGACTTACACACAAATTCAACTTAAGAACAAACCTACAGTCCCTATCTTGTACGTAACCCGGGGACTGCCTGTACTGTTGTCCTCAACATGTATTTATGTAACAATCAAACGGGTTAGTGAAAGAGACCAAAAGTTAGTTAGAGAATATTTAGGCTGTTATGTCACAGTCAACTAAAATGCCCCCTGTTCCCTTATATATATACATATATAAAATACTGTTGTATTTCAAAGAGGAGAAAACTATACTGGAATATTAAGGTGGTGACACAAAGTAAAGCAAGGACATTTATTTGGGTGAGAAGGCTTACCTGCCATACTCTAAACCTGAATAGAATTGTGCTGTTTTTATTTTGTCCCTTGTTAAATGAAAGGCGTGTCAGAAAAAATATTTGTGTCTAAAATTTTAACTGTATCTCACAGGACTCTTTGAAATTCTGCCTTTAACATCTGCTTGTGTTATAACTCTCATCACTGAACATCTAGATAGATAGTTATGTTAGTGATTGTATGTATTTTTAGAAGTAAACATGGAGAATACAGTCTATTAGGGAAATCCCATGTCTTTTAGATTGAGTCTAATTGTCAGAGTACTAGAAAATATTGCTTAAATAATTCTATTGTGCAGAACACTCAAAACAAATAAAAAACGTTATTTTTTAAGTTTATCCATTTTAAACATGACAGTTTGCTTATAATTACCTTGTTATATTTACTTTCTTTAAAATCCAGATTACTACTAAAAGTGATTCAATTGACATTATCACATTACGTTTTTGGAGGAAATCATTTGCAATTAAATACTGTAATAATTTCTGTATAGGTTCATCTCCATTGTATATTGTAAAGTTCCTCTATACACTTTATTTAAAACAATTGTCGGAAGGCATTTTAATCAAACTGTTGAGGTCAAGCTCTATGACAAGTTAATCTTTAGCAGCAGTCCCAAAAATAATACTCCTGGCCACATAAAAAGCTTCCTGCTTTCCTATCTAGTAGTCAGATGTAGTGAGTGTGCCTGCAGATACAGGGTAGACAAAATAGTGGTCTTCAATAGGTGGTGAAAAAGTTGCATACTGGTTACATCTCTGTCATTGCTGCCTAAAGGAAGAGAGAACTATCTTAGGGTAGGTACAGCTTGAGGGGTTGTTAAGGAAAGTGAGAGAGGCTATTTTCACATCCAGTGAATGGAAACCATTAAAAGAAAGATGTACAGTTTCTGCTAAAAAAAGGCACAGACTGATTTTTCATAGCGCTCTTGTTTTTTCATCTAGAGTTTATGTTATCTCTTCACTGCTTAAAAACACACACAAATATAAATAGCTGCCAACTTCTTATGGAAATTTTTGAAAATCACGCTGTCTAGAAACCACTTTCAGAGAAGGAGGAGGAACATACTTTGGTTCATTTGAAAAGAAAGATATTTGCATAATAGTTTTGTTTCCTGCACATGTATCTGGCATTTATGCTTATTTTGCTAATCTTAAAATGAGAATCCTCCAAGGCATCAGAACTGCACAGAAAGTTCCAAGTTACAGGCCTGATATAGCAAAATTAAACATATTTCTTGGTAGTAGTTTAGTTTTGACATTCATCATAACTTTAGCAACAGCAGTAGTCTCATGAACTAAAGTGAAACTACAGAATAAAATTATGCATATGTATACATTTTTGCAGGATTTGGACCAACGGATTTATCTACTAAGAAATAAATGTGGATGAAATTAGGATATTAATTTAAAGAGCTGTGCAGGCACACCTTTATTCAGGAATAAGATTATTTTATCTCAAATTAGCTTAATCTACATCCACAGCAGATTAAGATAAACAAGAGCAGGGTATTCTTATTCCTCATTACAAAGGGATCTGCCCAGCCCATCAGACACCTCTTTCAGAATAACTCCCCTAGGATTGCCATGTGTCCGGTTTTGAATCAGACAGTCCAGTATTTGAGCTTTCTTTTTGGGAAACAAATTGAAAAAAAAATATAAATGTCCGGTATTTTCTAAATAAGATGTATGTAGATTGTGATGTAATGGCAAGTGTGTCCGGTATTTTTGTTGAAACCATCTGGCAACCCTAGGTACCGTAGAACATACAAATAAGCTACATTTTTCTGAAAAAATATTCAATTTAACAAATTTTCCTCTACCTATTTGCATACCTGTCAAACATTTCACTGGTGTATTTATTTTTTTAGATGTGGGCACAGGGAGAGGGAATGTTTGTTGAACATGCTTAATTGACATTAGACTAAAAGCTACAGAGTAGCTACAACACAGGCACCACCCATGCAAACTCCCCTACAGCTCTGCTCAGACCCCCTTACTCCTCCATTTAAAAAGAACCCAAAACAGTGTAGTTCAGGACATAAGTATGTATTATTTACCCAAGCACCCTTATGACTAGGTGATTTTCACCTTTGTCTTCCCTCACCCAACTACTCTTTCCCTATATAGGCCATATGCTAACTTGAGCACACGAACTGCAAATGGATTCAGTCAGGCCTTTTCAGAATTCCAATAAAGACAATAGCTCTTAGTAAACTCTTTGTGGGCAGGGATTCTATTTCTTTGTTTTGTAAAGTGCCAGCCACCTTTATGGCATCAAATAACATTCTTTGGTGGGGACCTAGAAAAACCACAACTGGGCATGTAAAAGTAATGAATGTCTCACATACATTTTCATGTTTGGCCTCCCTGTGGCAGTGTGGTGATTGTGGTTTTTGTGAAGTGGTACTGGATTGAGATCACCAAACATCCATCACATGGTAATGGCTTCCAGTCACTACCAAGATTTTGCCTACCCTTTAAGCAATAATCAAGTGGTGTAAGGCTCCTAATTTCATTACCAGGCTCCTGAATCATTCCACCATTTCATGTGCTAAATTTAAGGACAACAAAACTAATGACTTATTTGTATTTTAGTCTAAAGTAGTGTTTTTGTAATTGAATAATCTTTTGGAAATTTAAATCAAATCCACCACAAAGGCTACCTGGAATTTAGGTGGGAGCAATCCAACATTTTCTGCAAGTGGCAACATCAGGTGTAACTTCCATTTTCTGTAATTAGATTTAAGCCAGCATCCTACTAGTTATTTCATCATAGGGGAAATGTGGCTAGCAACAGATTTGTTCTCAGTAACCAATCTAAATTTTACTGCAGTTCAGAGCTAGATTCAGCAACGCTAATGTACTTAAATGAAAAGGTATATTCATAGGCCGGCACAATTATACAATATGTTGAATTGGTAGTGCAAGAGTTAAGGGAAGAGAGGCACCACTCTCCAGGAAGTAAAGTATTAACTTTGTATTTTTGTTAGCTATTGAGCAAAACCATAAGGACTTCTGTGTAGTGAAGCCTCCAAGCTCATTTTGAGTAGCTGCCAGTTAATGCATACATTTGGCATGCAGTGTGTCCGGCCTAAGTGTAGAAAATACGGATCTATCACAGTTTAGAAATAATATTTTCCTAATCCTTGGAGTGAGTGAGTAACAAGAATAACCTGCTTAAAATGTTAAGAACACTCAAGAAATAATAAGATCACAAAACAGACACACATCCCAAAAGAGAACAAGAAATACACCTTCTTTATATTTGTAATGGAGAAAGAAATTGTTTCCCTTTAAAGTGATAGAAATAGTGATAGTCCTGTATTTTGTTTCCCTTTAAAGTTCTCAAAAAAGTTGTACATTTTAAGGTTTGGCTTCTTGCTCAGTCAGTCTTCAATACAAAAACATGAGGTAATCTTCCACTCAGAGGTTGCACAACACAATTGCTGCAAATGCTATCTGATCTTGGGACCAAAAAGTTGATTTTCATCTGTACCTTGGCCAAGAAAAGGAAATGGATGCTAAAAAGGTAGAAAGTTTAGGAGAAAGAGGTACATTTTCTCTCTCTCTACAACACCTCTCTCAAGTGACGCAGAGTAGAATTGGCAGAATCCAGGCCCAAGTGCGCCCCACACTTTGCCAGAATAAGACTAAGACTGACATGATATGCAGTCAGTGAGGAAGGAAAAAAAAAGAAGATTGAGGAGGAACAGTTTTTTTAAACTATGAGCATAATGCTAAATACCAGAGCTGAAGTTATGACAATGGACATTAAACAATCTAAACTAAACTAAGTTGGATCCAATAAATTATTCCCTTATGTCAAGTAGAGAACCTGGCTTTTTGCAAAGTGAACTCATGCTTCACCAATTTACAGGAATTCTCTTCATGCTTACAAGAATGATCTAGTTGCTGTTTTGGACTTGCCACAAAGGCAGTTAAGCAAAGTAAGGCTAAAAACTAGGAAACAAAAGGAAGGACTGGTTAGTTAGTTTCCACAGTGGAGAGGTAGGTAGTGTGGTCCCCCCAAGGATTTGTACGGGGACTTGTGCTGTTCAACATATTTATAAATGATCTGTAAAAGGGGGTAAACAGGAAGGTGGCAAATACACAGTTACTCAAGATATAGTTGTAGCACCTTAAAGACTAACAAAACACGTAGATGGTATCATGAGCTTTCGTGGGTGCAACCCAAGCTACAACCTGCATATTTTGTTAGTCTTTGAGGTGCTACTAGACTATTTGTTGTTTTTTAAGTTTTTCCTATTACAGACTAACTCGGCTACCCCTCTGAAGCTTTTACTCAGGATAGTTAAGTCCAAGGCTAGCTGTGAAGAATTACAAAGGAATCTCAACCAGACAACAATATGGCTGATGAAATTTAGTGTTGATAAATGCCAAATAATGCATATTGGATAGCATAATCCAAACTAGGTATGATAAGGTCTAAATCAGTGGTGGGCAACCTGCGGCCCATTGGGATTCTGTGTGTGGCCCACAAGACATTTTCTTGATGATTAACCACCATCTGTGTATTTTTTTGCTACTGGTTTTACTAGACTGACAAACATTTAAAGCAAGGGCACATGAAGCGAGGTGCATGCTGATTGCACACCACGTTGATTGTGAGAGCCATATGCTGCTCTGTATCCAATCAAAGTGCTGCTATCGTTCAATGGGCACATTCCACAAATTCTAGGTACACAAGCACAGTTAGCAAAACTACCCTTTTCTGGGAGACTATTTTGGTTATGCCAATCAATTAATGGTTACAACTCAAAAGAGCTTGGAGTCAAAGATCTCTGAACATATCTGTTCAGTGTGCATATGCAGTCAAAAATGCTAACAATCTTAGGAACCATGAGGAAAGAGTTATATAAGGCGGCAGAAAATATGCCACTATATTAATGTATGATGTGCATTCACCTTGAATACTTTGCTCAGTTCTAATTTGAGTTCTAATCTTCTTTGAGACGGGGAAATCAGAATTGGAAAAAGTATGGCGAAAAGGTTAAAAAAAAGATAATTGAGGGCATGGAACAGCTCCTGTGAGAGGAGAAATTAAAAAGTGGGGACTGTTACACTTAGATTAGAGACTACTAGGAGGGGATATGTTAGGCATCTATAAAATCATGAATAGTTTGTAGGGGAGAAAGAAGTGCAATTTACCCCCTTGCATAACACACATTCAGGGGTCACCTAATGAAATCAATAGGCATCTATCTTAAAAACAAACATAAGGAAGTACTTCTTCACACAGTGCAGAGTTAACCTGTGAAACTTGATGCTGGGACAAAAGGAATAAACAGTAGCGATGTTAAATAGTGTGTAATTGAATAGTCAGGTAACCACATCAAATTTTAGTGGTTACACGACTATTCTATAGTCCCAGGGGCAGGGCTGGCAGCCAGTGCACTCACAGCCCCACTCCTGTGGAGCCCCCTGCTACCCAATGCTGCTGCCTCTGCACTGTCATCTCCGATACAGAGGCAACAAGGGGTGGGGGGGAGGAATGCATGTAGTCAACAGGATTAACTAATAAGTCCAAACTTATTGGTTAATTGTGTGGTTGTCTATGTCTACATGCTGACATCCTTAAACAATAAGAGTTCAAAAAAGAAATTAGACAAGTTCATGGAGGACAAGTCCAGCAATGGCTATGAGCCAAGATGATCGGGGTACATCCCTATGCTCTGGGTATATCTGAACCTCAGATTGCCAGAAATTTGGGACTAGATTACCAAAAAAAAAAAAATCACTTTATTATCTTTGTGTTCATTTCCTATCGACCATCTGTCTCCAAACACAGTAAGACGACAGGATACAAGAACATCAATCTACTGTGACCATGCTTAAGTTCTTGTTGTTTTCTGTCACCTCTCATTCCCCAAAAATGACATTTTCCCCAAAGATTGTAATCAGTTTACATAACATAGTTTGAAAGTTTGAAAAATCACCCAAGCACGTTTGCATGATGATGTATACTTTTGAGATGGCAGCAAGCAATATTCTAATAGTTCTTTGTGTGGTGTCATGAATGAGGACAATTACATAGAAAAAGATCTCCAGGCACTGAAAACAAAATCTGAATGCCAATGAACACAAAAGCATTGTCTAGCGGCAGTTGTTATTGTTCTAATCTTTTGTCCAAGCCCTTCATGAAAGCCCATTGAGAAACAATGGGAACTAAGTATACAGTGGGCACTAAAACAACTACTCGTTTCCCCCAGAATAATTTTCATTATTTTTTTCTAGCATCCCCACCACCATCTCTGGCGCCTACAGACAATCACCAGCTGGTTCCCTCTGGTGCCACGCGCCTCTGGTCAGGGAGGAGATTTTGGATGCTCCAGGTCTCAATTGGGCTTGGGGCAGGGAAGTGGCAGGGCAGCCGGGGGACGGCTGCACCAGCTTGGCAGGCTGCATCTGGCCCTGGGGGGTTCTCTTGCCCACCCCAGTCTAATCCAATGTGTTTACCAACTGCAGTTACAATGCAAAGGCTGCAATTCAAATGCTATTTTAATTATTCAAATTGATGCTGCTGAACCTCAATGAAGATTTTGTATGGAGTCACACAAAGAGTTTTGATTTTATTTTTCTACTTCATGAAAACAAAATGACAAGTTATACTACATGGTTATTACAGACACTAAATCACGTTAAAGCCAGTGCAGTATAGAACAGTACTACAATCATAATATCTATTTGAAGATTAAATATGTACAGTTATTTTTAAAAAGCCAAAAAACACAGAAGTAGAATACATTAGTGATTAAATAGAAGATTATACAGTCTATATAGCAGCTTCTTTCATGTACAACTACTACTTTTAACTAGCAGCAACTTTGTCTAATGACTGTTAGACAGTTTATACTTTCAATCAGTAGATGTTTTCTTCCAATATTTCTTATAGACAGGTAGATGTCTGATCACATTAGCAAAAACTGAAGTTCTATTTAAATCTTTATTGATAATTATAGAAGTAATTAACATGTCACCACCTAAAAGTTATCCTGCTTATACAGTTGACTGGTAATTCTAGCGGAATCTTTTTTATTTATTTATTTAATTTTTTTGGATTAGGAAGAACAAAACAGAGTGTGTGCCTTGCTATATATTTTTCTCCTCCATTATAGACTATGAATGCATGGAAGTTTCCAGGAGGCCTGTCAGACCCAGGAGAAGACATTGGTAAGTATGTATACATCAGCAATGTAAGAGGTCATAACTCCATTCAAGTCCACTGAGTCATGTTCGCTGTGGACAGGACAGTAGTTTCCAGCTATACATCTCAACTTTGGGCTAGATCCACAAAAGAGATACATTTTAAATCCTCAAAATCCTTGCTCAGTTGGCAAACCTCGTTGGCACCTAAGGTGCCCAGGCAGCTAAATTTCTGCCACTTGACATGCACACAGCTGCATGAAGTTATAAGGAGGTAGAAGGTGGCACCACCATCTTTCTTCTCATTATAGATATTTTGTTTCAAAGGACCTAGATCTGTAATTCCAGTAGAGAATTCAAAGTTGTGAATCCAGAGCAGAAGAGTCTTCTCCCTCTGGCCTGGACTTAAGGACTCAATTGAGGAGTAGGACTTTTGGCATTTCTTACTAGCAACCTTAGGGAGCTCTCCACTCATCTTGCTGGCTTTACTGGGTCCCATTCTTAGGTGGATAACTCTCCTCATGGCTTGTATAGAGATACAAGGCACCTGATTTGAGCCTGGGATTTCACAAGGCATCTAAATGTTAGATGTAGGCATTGCAATGATTAAGTCCTCTTTGTGGCTCTAGCCCTCCAGTCATCATATGCAGGTTAAACCTCTAGTCCAGAACTTTGGTCCAGAAACATGTGGTCTGGAATGTTTCAGTTAGCTAGGTGTCCACTTTTCATGGGTGTGGCCCCAAGTTTCCTGCGGTCCCATAACATTTGTTTACAGCCACCATTCCTAGCTCTCGGTATTCTGTGCTGTTATTTAGCTCTAATTTACCCTTATACTCTGGTCTACACTATAACTCCTCTTATTTTGAAATAAGCAGAGCGTCCACACTACCAAGCCCATTATTTCCAAATAAGGGGCTGGTCATTTCAAAATAAAAACTCCTGCTTTCCACAAGGAATAACCCTTATTTAAAAATAATCGAAATAACAGTAGTGTGGACGCTCCACTGCTGCTATTTTGAAATAACTACTCCCCAGAGTCGTTCAGAGTAATTACTCCCCAGTGCTTCCTGGAGTTTTAAGTCACGGTAGTACTCCACATTAAGAGAGCCTGCCTCAAACTAATTTCAAGGATTCCTTGTAGTGTGGACACCCTATTTCAAAATAGTTATTTCTAAATAAGTTATTTTGAAATAATTTCCTAGCGTAGACATACCCTTCATGTCCTCTAATGCCCAATAAGCAATGGAAAAGTGGTAATGCTGCTACACAATACTGACCTCTCATGGTCTGGAAAACTCTGGTTCAGAACTGGTTAGGTCCCATGGGTGGGAGCCTAACTAGAGGTTCAACCTGTACCAATTCTGTTCCTTCACATACTTATTACAGAATTGAGCTTCAGTTGATGTTGCATGTATATTTTGTGAAACATGAGTTTACATATCAAATATTTATGCCACAGTCACATATTGTATGCTTTGCCTGTACCAGAATTGGAATCTGGTTAGACAAGGATGGAAAGGGAAGGGTCCGAGATAGAAGGGGACTCTGGAGGAACTTTCCATTTTTAAAGGGCAAAGAATGCCCAGCATGGACCATAGCTCCATCATAGGAGTGCTGAACACACGAGTGTCAGGGACACATCTCAGAAAATAGATGAAGCTATAGATGCAAGGGGTGACAGCAAATGACTTAAAAAGAACTGGAAATATATATATACTCTTTAAAGTTTCCTTCATACCAACATTAAAATATTAATATGCAGTGTAGCAAATAGTTACTATATTTTAAGATATAAATTAATGAAGCATGAAATATAATAGAATAGAACTTTATTTTTCCTTCATTTACATTAAGCCTCAAACATTTAAAGGCTTAATTTTGAAAAAACTGGAGTGCAGTTACCATGCTTGGAGATTCGTTATGGGAACCAATTAAGCACTACATTTGAATGCATTTTGGGGCTTGCTGATTTTGGAAACTCAAGCCCTAAATATTCCTTCTATTTTAACTTG
This sequence comes from Pelodiscus sinensis, assembly GCF_052426305.1. Taxonomy (NCBI): domain Eukaryota; kingdom Metazoa; phylum Chordata; order Testudines; family Trionychidae; genus Pelodiscus; species Pelodiscus sinensis. The sequence continues at coordinate 98,704,237 of NC_143055.1, forward strand.
TCATAGTATTTTAAAATATTTTAAAATAAGATAACTACACCAAGACACTATCTTGAACCAAAGCTCAAATCTCAACTAAAATCTCTGGTCTAATGATTGCCTTACTTTTAGCATGATCTCCCTCAGTATCCCTGATTTCCATCCTTCCCCCCTTTATGTCGACAGAGGCCTCACAGTGTATTTATGTAGGAAGTTGCTTAATTTTCTCTTCTGTTCACCAATGAAGACTTGAACTCCTCCGCTCCCTCCCATCCCCTTCAAATTAGGACTTCCAGTGATTCCAGCCCAGAGGAGACAGAAGTAGTAATTGATCCACCTGTCAGTAAAATCTTTACCGCTGTGTTAGAGACCTGGAGCTGAAGTGCTTCCACACTCCTCCTCCCCCAGTACTCACATAGAGATGTAGTGTAGCTTTGTAATTGATATTGTAATAAAATGCTCTGCAGACATTTGTATAGTAATGTCCCCCCAACCCTGCAGACACCTGCTCATATGTCAAACTTAACACATGCAACTAGTTCAGGAAAGGCAGTGCAGTTATTCGTTCACTTAGCTTTAAGCACACACAAAACTGTTTGCAGGTTCTGGGCCATCTGCAGGAAAGGCTATTAGATTTTTCCTATTATTTGTTATTGTATGTCCTGAAATTATTTTCAGTGTTATTTAAAAAAATTCAAAATGTATATCTTGTATACTTCTGACTTCAAGATGGTTTGCAGGTGAGGAAGAATCATGAAAAGGTTATTTAAAATTAATGTAATTTTCTGTTAAATATAAACTAACATTCTGATTACTAATTAACTGCAGCAAATAGCTTTGCAAAATAGCAATGTGCATTTAAGCACCTCAAACACAAAACCTAGTCATGGGTTTGTGAACTTTTTCATGACCTATGAACAGTTAACTTTTGGAAGATAAGGAAATTAAAGCCCTCTTTGGATATTTGATTTTCATTGCCATTCAGAGTTAATTCTAGCTTTTGGTTAGTGCAGGGACTGGATCTAAAGACGGAGCGTGAATCAGTTAACCTGCCAACCTGGTTTTTGGGCCCTGACTCAGCAAACTCCTTAAAAATGTGCCTACCTTTAAGCACGCATAGAACTTTGCATGTGCTCAAGGACATTCCTGGACTGGGCCTAGGTTACTGTTTCTTTTTCCCCTCAAACTCCTACAGATTTTTACTAGAAGGTATGTAAAATGGTTTCAATCTTCTCTTGGTCGGTATACAGAAGATTTACATAAGCAAATTTAATAGGACTTATCTATAGGAATTCCCTCTGCATCAATAGATTTCATGATATGTTGGCAAAAAAATAACTAAAGTGTCATTATAGACATTGAAGAATACATTTGTAAAAGGGCTGAAGTGCTCCCACATTCTGTAGGGTCACGGTTTTCACACTGTGTAAGATGAATGGTGTACTTATGCCACTAAACTAGTTTATTTGCTCTCACAATCAGATACAGTTGGAACTGCTCAGATGCAACATCAAGATCAGCCTTTGAAAATAAACCTAAAATGTATTATTAGGGTCAAAGAAAAATGAAAATATTTATCAAATATCTTTAGATAAGAGCTAGGTATACTGCCTTGGTGCATCGGTTTCAGAGCTATAACTGTACTTGTACAGTATTTAAGGAACATTCATCATTTTGTAGGTTATCCACAAGGAAAGCAAAATAGTCCATTGTAATTAGTTTTGTTCCGTGGGCCAAAAACCGAACTTACTGTAGTGTTAGAGTTTATAGTTTTTATAGTTTCACAAAGGTGTTACCATCAGCAATGCTTTAGGAATGGGAAATCTTTCACAATGAACAGTTCTTAAAATGTAGTCTCCTCTTACATGTACTGTAGGAATTTCTCTCTCCAACTAGGAGACACAGCAGTTCGAGAGGTTTTTGAAGAGACTGGCATTAAGTCAGAATTCAAGTCCCTCTTAAGCATAAGGCAGCAACACAGGCACCCTGGAGCCTTTGGGATATCAGATATGTATATCATCTGTCGCCTGCAGCCTTCCTCATTCAACATCAGCTTCTGCCAGCAAGAGTGCATGAGGTGCGAATGGATGGATCTTGAGGAACTTGCCAAGACCAGAGAGGCTACTCCCATTACCAGCAGTGTAGCTAAACTGCTCCTTTATGGATACAGAGAAGGGTTTGATAAAATTGATATTACCATGAGAGAATTTCCAGCTGTTTACACAGGCTTATTTTATAAGCTGTACCACAGGGAACTTCCAGATACTTATAAAATCACAACAGAATTGTAATAAGCTTCACATTTTACTAAATGAATAATTTAGAATGGATATGTTTAAATTTTGGACTTACTTGTACCAGATTAAAAATATTCCTGGACTTTGTGCTTGCTAAAATTCAATGTTTACTTTTATATTTTCTAGTAAGATATATAGAGATATATTTCTTTTAAAAAGGTAAATATTCTTGTAAATGTGTGCACATCTTTACATTTTCTTTACAATGTAAAGCTAACATAAGGCTAATATAGTAGCTCTAAGTAGAGGAAAATAGATGGAACACTGATTTTTTTAATTTCTGTATGTTTTCCTAGTGCTTTCCTCTGCACACTGGCACAATTGTTTCAAAACTTACAGTAACATTAAGGTTATATTATTCAAACTTATTTAGTCATCTGACATCTGCAAAAATCATAGTTTACTACTTTTGGAAGTAACAGCGGAAACTACCAGTTACTATGTTGTGGCATAGATTTTAGAATCCACCTCTGAAATCAGCTTTTGGCGGACATTGGAAGAAAAAGAATAGCTTTCTGTCCTGGTCCAGTTTTTGGTCCGAGTTTGTACTGTCCAGTTCTTTTCAGTGCCACATACCAATCAGAATACTTCCGTGACCGGTAAGTGTTGTAGTTGTTTGATTCCAAGCGCTCAAAAAAGAAACATTCTTCAGTTGCAAATTTCTGAAAGGGAAAGAAAAAGATGTTAGAGGCTCTGACTTATTTTAAGTATAGATTTTGCTGAAACTGCATGCACAGTCCAATTGACTTTAAAGAGTAGCATTCTTATGTGCTTTTCCTTAATAGGAATGGGGTTATTCACATGTTTAAGTACTTTACAGAATCAGGCCTAGAGGAACAAATAGTGCTACATGCATTATTCTGCCTCCCTCTCCCCCGCCCCAGCCTCACAGATCCCAAGATGAGGCAACTAGCTGTAGGTTTAACCACCTTCCTTCACCACTGCTCTTTTATTCTGGCCTCAAGGACAGGAACAGAGAATCAGGTACCATAGCTCATACTTGTCAACCATCAGTGAAATACTTAGGATGCTGAAGCATACACATACTGTAATACCTTTCCATTGACACGTTTCAATTAAATGAGCGAACTTTGGACAGCCAAAAGCCTCACTCATTTTTTCCTTTCTTCCCATTAATGCCCATAGAATCCCAGCACACCATGTTCCCAAGAACCCATTTCCCCATTCGGTCTCCATTACATCCCACACAAACACAAAGCTTTATCAAGTATTGGTATCATTTATCTATGGTACTGCTTATTATGTGCTAAACATATTCCAAGCGCTCAAGAAGAATGGTACCCTCTCTAAGGAGACATGAACCAACACTGGCGAAGGGAAACAACAATATACAGTGGAACCTCAGAGTTACACAAACACCCTGGGAATAGAGGCTGTGCGTAACTGAACTAAAGATTACAATTGTGCTTTCACAAGTTTACAACTGAACATTGGTTTAATACTTTACTATACAGAAGAAAAATGTCTTTTAACTATCTTAATTTAAATGAAATAAATCACACAAACGGTTCCCTTACCCTTGTCCAATCTTTTTTTTTTTTTAAAAAACTTTCCCTTTATTTATTTAGTAGTTTACATTTAACACAGAACTGTACTATATTTGCTTTTTTGGTCTCTGCTGCTGCTTGATTGCATACTTCCAGTTCCAAATGAGGCATGTGGTTGAATAGTCAATTCATAACTCTAGTGTTCGTAACTCTGAGGTTCTACTGTATATATACAAATCAAATTATTTCTCTGGAAAGCAGCACAGCAGAAGTCTTTTACTCCTTCCTAAACCTGTTGAACAATGCTCACCAAACTGAAGCCAAGTGCAATTTGAAATGTGTTTTTCTTTATAAGAGCCTTTAGAGTTTGCTACTTATTGTTGAGAGATATTACTCTTACTTTGAAAAAAAATCCTGCAAGCTCTTTAGAACCAATAAGTTTTTATCTTTCACTTGACAAAGTTTAACAAATGCAGCTAAAGATTCCATGACTCACGTTTCCAGGAAAGCAAGGGTTTCCTGTGTCACCAAGACGCACGCCATGCCTGCAGTACAAAGGGTGATTTGTAGTGATTTTCTGATGCCAAGTATTTCCCCACTTCCATATTTATCTCTCTAGCATCTGGAATTTTTAATTGCTCTAATCTTCTTCTCCAATGTCCAGAAGAAAAAACCATCTCTGAACTCCTATACCAGCTAATCCATTCCCATTTCTCTTCTGCTGAACAGTTTTACATATAGAAGAAACCCCTGCTCCCTCCGAACCAGAGTCTGACACCATCACTTGTGCTAAACAGTACCATCCTCTACAGGTAACCCCACCGTTATAAAGGAGTCTAGTTGAGTACGTGATTGAAGGCATCAAAATTAACCCTTAGATTCTACATCTTTGGAACTGTTGCACTGAGACGTTTACATAAGCCACTGCTGGACTAGGCAGGTTTTAATGGCTGTTAGTAGTGAGGGGAGAACTGGTAGATTTCTTCTCCCTCTGGATTTCACCAGAGAGGAAATACACCCCTTTTCCTCCACTTCAACAAAGAAAAGGAGAGGAAACAAAAACAAGGGAAAAACACACATCAACAAACTTAAATACTGTGTTATTGGGAAAACTTAAAAGCAACAAATGGTCCAGTAGCACCTTAGAGACTAACAAAAAATGTAGACAGTATCATGCATGAGCTTTCATGGGCACAACCCACTTCTACAGATGAATGTAGCAAGAGCGCTTGTTATTGGGAAGCACTCATCTCTCCTCCTCTAGTTAGCAATACTGCAGCCACACTGTGCCACTCAGTTAACCTTTTAGGCCCAACTAACACTGACTCTTGTACAAAGGCAAAAGCCCATTGTGCTAGGGTTCATTGGATTGCAGGATTGTCTCCTTAAAGGGGAGGGAGAATTTCAAAGGAAAGGAACAGAGTATTAATTAAGAGAAAGCACTACCATCCTTTCATATCTCGTCTGTATCACACAGTCACACATTTACCATCCGACAGAAGTTCTTCAAAGGACAGTATAAACTAATCATTAAAAGAAAAAAATATCTGAAATCTTAGAATGGAATAAAAAAATGGACAATCCAAAAGATATCCCTAACCGAGAGTCCATCTGCCAAGTTGGTTACTCATAGAACTGCTCTACTGCTTTAGGACCATTACTTAAAAACTGAAGCATAGAAGTACAAGTAAACCCAAACCTGAAACCCACCAGGCTTGAAATAGTATGCATGTGAACATACATGGGAAAATCTTGAATCCTAACATTTGTGTCAGGTTTCTGTTGCTATGAGCAACTAAATGCACAACTACAGTATGGAATAAGCAGTCTGCTGTGTATTAAAAGCTTAACCAAACTTCGGGCTCTAAATATAGGTTTTGGCAGTAGAATATAGATTTTTGCAGCCATTTCTGCATACTACTCTTGATTTCTGAAGAATTTTGAATAGAGTCCATGTGCTGGACTTCTCATGTACCTCTAAATCATTAACATTCAAAACATTTGAAATAGTAAAATCAATACTTGCATGATGCTTTGGGACCTAGCCCCAAAAGAGAAAAGATTGCAAATTCAGAGTCTAACATTCACCAAGAACCTTTCACAGCACTTCATTTGTGCGCAAACATGTGCATTAATCATCTCAGCCACCACTGAACTCTAGAGCTGTAAAAGGACACAGCAGAACTGCACAAGGCAAGGAGGCTAAAAACCACTGAATTCAGTTCAGGCTGGAATCAGAATTTATGTAGATTCAATATAGCCAAACTGGACATTCAACTAAGGCTTTCGCAAGAAAATACAAAGGAATCGCTAAGGTTACGTCTATGTTGCAATTAAACACTTATAACTGGCCTAGACCAGCTGACAGAAGCTCTTGGGGACTGGGCTAAGAGGCTATTTAATTGTGGTATAGACATTCAGGCTCTAGGGCCCTGTGAGTTGGGAGGCTCCAGTCCAAGCCTGCATATCCATACTCAATTAAACAGTGCCTTAGCCCAAGTCAGCTGGCATGAGCCAGATGTGGGTGTCTAATTTCAGTGTAGACATATTCTAAATGACTTCAGGTGGTCAGGACCTTGGTTTTGCAGATTATCCAAAAGGTGACACCTCCAGCAGCACCATTTCCATTCACATCATGTTGAGGCATTGATTGCAAAACTTCTCTTAAAATATCAATTCCATGTCAGTCTCCTATCAAAGCAATGGCCAGACAACACTGCGCTTTGGAAGTTATATAAAAGAGTAAACTCAAGGATGTAGAGGGGTAGCTGTGTTAGTCTGTAACTGAAAAAACAATGAATAGTCCTGCAGCACCTTACAGACTAACAAAAACTGGAGATGGTATCACGAACCTTCATGGGCACAACCCACTTCGTTTGCTAGCCTTACAAACAGGCTGGGTGGTTTAATAGTCTGACTAAAAATGGAGTTTACTGAAGATGCAACGTGAGAACTAGAAAGGAACTGTAGTTAGAACAACCACTTGGAGTCTCACTTTTTTCATCCCTGAGTGGAGTAAGCAATATTAATGGAGCTGGCAACATTAAGATTACTGCCCTTCCAATTTAGAGAATAAGCCTGTGATCATATTATACATGTAAAAGGCACCGCTAAAGAGGAAAAATGGGTATGTGCTTTTTCTTCTTTATGATGGTCTGAATTATTTTTCTTCCAGACTTCTAAGTTTTCAACATTAGGAATTCTGGTCTTGTCTGTAAAACTATATATGACTAGCAAACTGATAAGATTATAACAGGAGATATCATGCAGGTGAAACTTAATCGAAAAGGGAAGTGCTTTTCACTCAGACTGCTTACAATTTGTATTAACATCCAGTTTAACTATAAAGGTCTTAGGCTCCAGCTTCCAACTCATCCAAAGAAGTGAGTTTTGGCCAAAAAAGGTCATGATACTATACATACTTATGTTAATTTATAAAGATGCTACAGGACTACTTGTTGTTTATAAAGGTCTTAGAAATGCATAGGGGAAAAAATTCTCTTAAAAACCACCAACCCTGTTGCCTCCTTTAACAGCTAATAGAAGCTTGCAATCCGCATCTGGGACTTTCAATGAGTTCTCCCACCAAAACCAGATTTGCCACTCCTGATATTTTTCAGGGTAAATAGATAAAACTCCAAAAGAGACTTCAAGACACAAGATAAGACCAACAATTATTTAAGAATATTTAGGGTTTGTCTATATAGTCAGTGCACATCAAGCTAGGGATTAGATCTACAGTGCTCTACCCCGCCATGCACTAAGTCATATAGACAAATTCTTAACTGTAAAGGGTTCCAGACTCAGGGATGTTACATTTAGATTAATTAACAGTTTGAAAGCAGAAGCCTCGCAGGGAGTGCAGGGCCAGCGGGGGACCCACTCATGTGGTAACAGGTCATGGTTAAGACCAGGAGTGGGCAAGATAGCGTCTGTGGGCCAGATCTGGCTCACCAAGCTAGTTGATTCGGCCCATGGCCACCCTGCTGCTCCCCCGCCCCCAAGACAATTGAGACCTAGGGATGACACAAAATCTCCTCCCCCCACGAGGGGCATGCAGCACCATAGGGAACCACCAGCTGGTGGTTCTCTCTAGGCGCCATGTGCCCCTAGCAGGGTAGGAGTGAGGGGGCAAAGACTTCACACACTCCCCCACCCTCAGGCCAATCAAGGTCTGTGTGGGGGTTTGAATTCTCCTGGCCCCGCCCCTTCTGCCTGAGGCCCTACTCCTTCTGGTGCAGCCCAAGACCACTTCCAAAATTTGTGAAGTAGCCTCTCTTCAAAAGTTATTGCCCACCCATGGTACAGAGTAAGTGTGACTACGGCTTGGGAAATGAAAATTAGTCTCTTACCTGCATTCTTTTGGAGCATACCCCTATTACATGGGGTTTGTAAAAAAAAAAAAAAATTTCTCCCTAAAAAAAATGAGTTTTGGGAAATGTATGCACATCTTTAGAAATGGAGTCTGTAACTGCAGCACTTCCTAGTTTCCTGGAAGCAAGTGTGATTAAAAAGAACTTGAGAGGTTGAACTCCTGCACACTGCTACAGGAAGCAAACTCTGAGAGCTTGACATTGTCATCAGAATATACTAAAAGGGGTTCCAACTGCAAGCTGGTCTTGATCAATGCAAGAATGTCATTTGGTTAAAAAGGAATATTTTCTTTACAAGACAACAGCCAGGTGAGACCACTGACCATTAAGTTCCAGATTTGCATGACAGAAGCTAAGTCACGCAATTATGCCCATCAGTATAATTAGACAATTTTTTTTAAACAACACTGATAAGAGTTGATCCACACACAAAAAACCCAACCTCCTATGGCATAGTAAATTGAGATTTTGAAGTTTCACCTTGTCCCAAATCAGGAGGAAAACAAAAATGTTTATTTTTGATAAAGTTCAGTGTCTAGGCTATTAGGTAGGTACAGTATTACAATACCAAAGTTGAAATAAGAGCAATTCAATAAGGGTGAAATATTTATTTTGATAATTTCTCAGATGTTAAGTTAATTGTCAAAACAGCATTTTCTGATGAAAAAATGGTTCCAAATATTTTTGGACCATCTTTTCTGATAACTAATCACTGCTAGAATTGACAAAGCTAGTGAAAATGATGTTTTGCCAAATGTATCTGTTAAAGAAAACACAAGTACATGTACATAAAACTTTAAACCCCAAATTATAAAGACCAAATCACTGCACAATTCAGAAATTCAGCACAAGAGGTGCAGTGTTTTACAAAATGGTTTACTGCATGTCTAAGAAGTTACCCAACATAAATGGCGAAGAAATACAAAGACAAGATATGAACACCCACCTGGAGCAAGTAAAATAACTGGATTAAGTTATTTCAGAAACTGAGATTTTGATTGAGTTTCCTAATGCATTCTACAAAGAGGTTCTATCAAAAAAGATACTGGGTCTTATCAATGTAATCACAGCAGACAAGAAAAATGATTACTGACCACCAGATGTTAAATAAAAGCCAACACTTGTTTTGTAGAGTGGGTGAAAGAAGAGTAAATACGGCTATATCATGCTAACATGAAACGGCTAAATCATCCTAATTAGTGTAAGGACAGACACCATAAAAGCATGAAATACTGGAAGAGGAAGTTCAGTTTGTACATGGATTGAAGAGAAATCTATATATACACTGATGCCAAATAAGTGTTTAACTACTCTACAGAATGCTAAATATACTCAAAAGAATTTGAAGTGATGGATGGACTAGAATGGCTTAATTATAATAAGATACAATGCTTGTACAAGAATTGTAATTCCAATAATTCTTACAGATTCCAGTGTGCTCTACAATCGGTTTTCAATCCAGTGTCCCATTAGCACAGAGAAATATAAAAGCAGAATTATCCCAAATGCTAAAATTTGATGTTATCGCTTTCAGTTGGAGTCTATTTTGAGTGATGTTAATGAAAATATAACTATGTTTTGTTACACTGACCACAGTAATGGATTTCTATGGATCAAAAAGAGCTGTACTATGTCAGCAAATGAGACCACTGCCTCAGCAGATTTTGAGAAGGGACAAATACCAGTTTGGGCTGAATGAGATTAATTGTGTAAGACACTCTGTGACCAAAGGAGATTAACCAGATCAAAGAAATGTTAAGGCAGCTGTACTAAGGGAAAGACTGCAAAATATGGAAGCCTTCAAAATTCAAGGCAATCGGGATAAATTTTCTTTAAAATGTAATAAAATGTTACATTCAGAATGCAGTTTAAGGTAAATACAGAACATCACTTAAGACTTGTGAAAGACATTCTGGGGAATTAAAGAAAGGTGCCCAGAAGAAACCATACTGAAAAATCTTTGAGATTATCAAAGAACCTAACACTTCAGATTATGCAAATTCATGTTACAGTAGACTTCCAATGATCCGGCACCTTTGGGACCCAAGGAGTGCTGGATTATCGGATATGCCAGAGGATCAGGAGGTACTCCAGCCAGAAGGCTGTGATGGGTCGGGGGGAAGGGAGGACAGGGAGGCGGCGGGGAGCAACGCGGCGTGGGGCGAACCGTCCGCCATTTTGCAGGGAGGCGGGGGAAGCCCTGCGCAGTCACCGGTGACAGGCCAGCTGGGGCTGCAAGCGGCAGCGGCAGCTTACGGAAGGGTTGGTCCTGCAGTGCCACTCCTCACCTGAGCAAGGCTGCAGGACCAACTGGGCAGCACTCCAGCTGCTCTGCCTGCGGCTTCCCCAAGTCCGACGCTCATCAGTTTCAGCAGTGGCGGGCTTGGGGAAGCCGCTGGCAGAGCAGCTGGGGTGCTGCCGGGTTGGTCCCGTAGCGCCACTCAGGTGAGGGCGGCACTGTGGGACCAACCCGGTAGCACCCCAGCTGCTCTGTCCCACCGCTTCCCCAAGTCCGCCACTTGTCAGTTTCAGCAGCGGCAGCAGTGGACTTGGGGAAGCGGCACGGAGCAGAGCAGCTGGGGTGCTGCTGGGGGCCGAGCAGGGGGGGTGAGGGGCGGCGCTGCGGGACCAACCACGCAGCACCCCAACTGCTCTGCTCCACACCGCTTCCCCAAGTCTGCTGCTCGTCAGTTTCAGCAGCGGCAACAGCAGACTTGGGGAAGCGGCGTGGAGCAGCTCCAATTGTCCGACTGGCCGGAGCACTTCCGGGTTCCAGTTGGTGCCGGACTATCGGGAGTGCCAGACCACTGGATGCCGGACAATTAGAGTTTTACTGTAATTGGGAGCTCCTCTTCTGCAAGATACCAGTTTAGTCATATACATGATTAAAGCACAAAGTAAGCCACCACAGAACTGTGCTCTGATTGAAAAAAATGCTGGCAATCATTATTTTCAGTTCTTTATTTCTTGAATGCTTATAGGCAGAAATCAGTATCAGTATAAACAGGTTTCTGTCCCATTGCTTCCAACAATTACTAGAAATATTGTGCCTTCAGAAAAAAGACCATGAAATTGTGAGGGTGCACATTAAAAGTGAAATACTGGTTAGGTTTAAAAACAAAAACTTATTGGACTAATCTTAAGAGCATCTATAAATAGAAAAAAATGAGGAGCTGCAGGAGGAGGTATTTACACAACTACTCAAATATTATTCATTTCTAGGGGGAAAAAAGTGTTCAACAGGCTCAGATGAGAAACACAAAATAACCCAAGTTCGCCAGATATTAAAAGGAGTTTTAAATGAGAGGCCAACAGAAAAAGCACACACTTCTTTAAGGATAACATCTTAGTGCAACTATCAAGATGCAACTGCTACCTATGATGGGATTCTATGCACAGGACATGATGATGACACTGGAAATGCTAGGTGTAATCTACCTGAGCATTGAGAAGATTAAGGATGGGGCAGAGGATATTCAATTTTGACAAGACAAGAATACTGTCACCTGAAGATAAAACAAAATACAGGACTATGTAGCACTTTGAAGACTAACAAGATGGTTTATTAGATGATGAGCTTTCGTGGGCCAGACCCACTTCCTCAGATCAAATAGTGGAAGAAAATAGTCACAACCATATATACCAAAGGATACAATTTAAAAAGTGAACACATATGAAAAGGACAAATCACATTTCAGAACAGAAGGGAGATGCGTGGGGGGGGGGGGGGGGGGGGGGGGAGGAAGGTAAGTGTCTGTGAGCTAATGGTATTAGAGGTGATAATTGGGGAAGCTATCTTTGTAATGGGTAAGGTAGGTGGTGTCTTTGTTGAGCCCGACACCTAGAGTGTCGTTGAGACAGTGTCCTTTCTGGTTGAAATGGCAAGAAACTGTTTTTTCTTTGTGATCCTGTCTAATATCTGTTTTGTGGCCCACAAAACAGATATTAGACAGGATCACAAAGAAAAAACAGTTTCTTGCCATTTGAACCAGAAAGGACACTGTCTCAACGACTTAATTACCTGCATCCTACTCCAGAAGCCTTTCAAATCTGCACTTGAAAGGGAATCCTCTGAACTGTCATTCATGCTAAGATTCGACACTCTAGGTGTCGGACTCAACAAAGACACCACCTACCTTACCCATTACAAAGATAGCTTCCCCAATTATCACCTCTAATACTATTAGCTCACAGACACTTACCTTCCTCCCCCCCCCCCGCATCCCCCTTCTGTTCTGAAATGTGATTTGTCCTTTTAATATGTGTTCACTTTTTTTAATTGTATCCTTTGGTATATATGGTTGTGACTATTTTCTTCCACTATTTGATCTGAGGAAGTGGGTCTGGCCCACGAAAGCTCATCATCTAATAAACCATCTTGTTAGTCTTTAAAGTGCTACATAGTCCTGTATTTTGTTTCAGCTACACCAGACTAACACAGCTACATTTCTATCACCTGAAGATAAGGAATTCATGTGTGAAATTTGCAGTTGGTATAGGAAATAGAACATAAAAGAACCAAAGACACATGATGTTTCTGATTGCTTTGGTGAAAATAGGACTTAAGTATTTGAATTAATGGGAAAGACTATCTTTCAGAAGATAACTCCTTGCATTTTCTTGTACTGAACTGCTGAACACCACACATTAATGACATTGTTACCTGATCAAATAGTTTGTTCACCTTACTTCCAACATCCAATAAACTTTGAGTAAAAAAATTAATGAATGCAAAGTAACTGCAATACCAACCACAAAAAACACAAGTAGGCCAAAATACAAGAAAAAAAAAAGCTATGAAAAGAATGTCAAATGGTTCATTCCAACGCAAATGGTTGAAAACAGATTTCAAGAAAAATAAAAGGGCCACCTTTACCAATGACATCAAATCTATGTATTGTAAATTTGTTTTACAGGTAGAATAAAAGATATCAAAAGGAAAAATAAGGATAACATTGGGTTACTATTTCTTGAGGGCATCCAGAAAGTTAGGGGCAAAATTAACAAGCCCACCTAATCAATGACAATAGGAAACACCGGAACACCAAAAACAGGCTCCTTTGCAGGGGCCACAGGTGTATTGCAAAAGTACTGTATGACCAGAAAGCCATTGGATTCACAAATTATAGCTAGTGTGAGATGTCTCATCCTGATTTACTGCTGCAGATGTGTCTATTTGTATATTTTAAAAGTTGGCTCTATCCATTGTTTAGGGCTGCTTCTTGATGGATATACTGTGATCACAGTAGGTTTTTTGTTGGGGGAAAAATCTAACAGCCATTAATCCCTGCTATGTCATAAAAATACAGCCTTTTGTAACCCTGAGAAGTCATGTGACTGAGGCCAGGAAATATATTTGTCTGACCTGCTCTGACAAGCCCTGAGAAAATATACCAGCATTACTATACCTCTTCCCATAGACACTGTCCAGAATACAAATGTACACACAGAAAGTTAAATTATCTCAGTATAATTATACCAGTAGTGTCATACTAGTAAACCTCCCCATATAGACAACTCCTTACAAGCAATCTTTCATATTGCCTCCCTTGCAATACCTTCCTAGGATTACAAGGGCCAGAATGATTCAGCCCACTCTCTACTCTATTCCTGCTGCCCAGCTAGTGAAAAAGACCATGAAAACTGACTTAAAAGCGACAACCGTGGATTTGTCCTGGTGTGAAGGGTCTGCTGGGTGCAGAAGATGGTATATACCCATCAGACCACAGTCCCTTGGGACTGCTACAAACCCACATACTTTAGACTCTACAGCTTCCCAGAGACTGCTGAAAATTATGGGGCAGGAGGGGGAGGAGGCAGCAGCTGAACTGGGTCTCCGCTGCTTGGAGGATTAAAAGAACAGAAAGAATATTTTTAGCCCTCCACTTGGATCCTTCACTAATTGGAGCTCAGCTGGAAGTTAACTAATCTGATATGTCTATAGTTAAGGAGAATTTCACAGAATATTGACACTGCTGTGTTCCAAAATAACCCACGTACTACAAAGTTACTTAGGAACTAGTAGGGAACTTCTGAAAGGAAACATTACAGCGCTATGGTGGCTCATTACTAATGCCGGGTGTTTGGATTAAATGGCTCTATATGAAAAAAATGCAGAGGTTAAAATATCACAAGTTTCCACTTAATCTGAAAAAGCCTCAGAAGAACATAGAAACTGTTTAGCTGCGTCTAGACTGGCAAGTTTTTCCGCAAAAGCAGGTGCTTTTGTGGAAAAACTTGCCAGCTGTCTACACTGGCCACTTGAATTTGCGCAAGAACACTGACAATCTAATGTAAGATTCTCAGTGTTCTTGCACAAATACTATGCTGCTTCTGCTCGGGAAAAAGCCATCTTACGTAAATGCTTTTGCGCAAGAGGGCCAGTGCAGACAGCTAAAAACTGTTTTGCACAAAAAAGCCTCGAAGGCGAAAATGGCGATCGGGGCTTTCTTGCGCAAAACTGCGTCTAGATTGGCACAGACGCTTTTCCGCAAAAAGTGCTTTTGCGCAAAAGCATCCATGCCAATCTAGATGCTCTTTTCCGCAAATGCTTTTAATGGAAAAACTTTTCCGTTAAAAGCATTTGGAAAATCATGCCAGTCTAGACGTAGCCTTTGTGTGTGGCAAAATGAAAATGGTCCTAACACTTTAGGTTCTGAAGCAGAATTGAAATATCTATGGATCGATGTTAAAATACAATTTATGCCAAATATATTGACTTACAGGGATGGTAATGCTGCTACTACCTAATATATAGGAGCATTGTGAGCTTGAAACCAGTTCATTTTTAAAAATTAAGTAGATTCAAGTGCCACATCTGCTCCTTGAATTTACTTACTAATTGTAGATTTACAAACATTTTCAAAAGTGTTTCTCTCCTAGTTCTCCAGTCTGGATAAGCCACACAGAACAGAAACTGACTCACTATAAAGACTAAACCATGAAAGACTGTCAACAAAACACAGAAATCAAGTGAATTTGAAAACAGTTTTTACCCTTCTAATTGCTAAAGTGGAATTTAAGATTACTGTAACAAAGGTAGTCATTTCAATTCTGGAAGCAAGTGGATTTTGTTTTAATTTGACTGATTCTCTTTAAATTGACTGATTCCCTTTAAACAAATTCACTACATTTTCTCTTGGCCTTACACCATCTACAGGTAAGAGCCACTATGGATGGAGGGGCTCTGCTGCCTAGGAGTGGGAAAGGATGCCTCCACATCTTTCCACTTCCTAGCCCTCTTACTCAAGAGGGCTGCTAGAGGCACAAGTTGGCCATTAACAATTTAATTTCACTGGGTAATTGATTAACTCCTATGTCTGGAACATCAGCTGCTAAGCATGAAGACAAGTAATGAAAGTAATGAAAATACAGCATTGCTTACCAATGCCAATAATCTGCCGTCTTCCTTCATTGCAAGAAAACGATTTGCGCATACGCCTTTGATTGACACCACTCCTCTTTCTTCTGCCTGAAGTTGCAATTTGACTAGGAACAAAAAGATAAAGTCAGTTCTCAAAGCCAAAGCTATTTTAACATCTAACAAAGATTAAAATGGATAAAGACCTTGATGTAGCATATTTCAGGGAGATTATTGTCAGAAAGTGAATTTTGCTACCTCTCATCTACTAAGGAAAATGCACAAACGAAATAGTTCTCATCAGATTTGCACTATAACCTTATAAAGGGATCTTGCGTACTTATTATATACACATGCTTCTAGGTACAGATCAGGATCAGCACAATTTCCTGGAAAACAGGAACACCTATGATGGGGTATATTTGGGAAGTTATAGTTAAAAGTTGAGATTAAATTAACATTTAAAATAGGACAGAAGTCTCTTTTTTTCACTCTTTAACTGAATTTAGTCTTCCAGTTCAGTGCAGTTAACTGCTCAGAGGATATGTGAATTTCTACGTAATTTCTTTAAATAACACAATTGCTAATATGTTCAAAGTCAGTATTACCTACACTTTACTTGTGAGAAAATACCTACATCCATTCTAGATTGTTGGATAAGACAGATATTTGTGTATTAAAGGCACAAATCTGTGCTGTAATTATATCTTAAAATAATTTATTATTTGTATTTCAGTAACAGCCAGTGGGCTCATTACGTTAAATCAGGGGTGAGGAACCTATGGCCTGGTGGCCAGATACAGCCACCAACTTGCTTGGATCTGCGCCTGCCCCTACTCTACCCCCCCCCCCACCTACCCCTCCGAAGCTCAGGGCCCCCCACAGCATTGGGAAGCCCGCATTGGTGGGGCTGAAGCACACAAAATCTACTAGGCCATTTTAAAATGAAGTCTGATTAAACTAAAATGTTTGGCTTATTCTATGGGAATTGAAATGGCTCTTTATGAATCACTACTTGCCAACTGTATTTTTGCCTAAAAGAATAGAACCCATTCACTTCATTTATGGATAGTCTCTAAAAATGAACTTTACATATTGAAAGGGTCCAACTTTTCCATGTTATATAGAAACTTGGTTAGTCAAACAGGCATTTCAAGAGTTTATTAATTGAAACTATTATTATTCAAGTGTGAACGTTATAGTTACCTCTGAAGCCAATTATTAAACCAAAGCTGTGCTTGGAAATTGCTTCAGAAATCTGCAAATAGCTGTTGATCTTTGGTGGGAAAGTAGCATGTCAAGAGTAGGAGGAAGCATTCACCATATACACTTATGAGATTTACCTAGATCAGTTTTATTTTGCCACGGAACTCTTTTAAACTCGAAAGAATTTTGAGGAACCCCTAATAACAGTCTTATATAGAAAGCTGAAAAAGTAGACCATAAATAAGTAAGGATAATAATAAACAAATGCTAAGCAAGGTTATGATATGAAGATTAATCTATCATAGTCAATTTATATTTTTCCCAGTTAAATTTTTAAATACAAGAAATCATGCAACTATACTGAAGTAAAGTATTTGCGAGAACACTGCCTGTGCACCCCCATACAAGCAACTGATTTGACAGCTGAAGCTTCGACACAGCACTAGTATATTCGTATTCAGTCACCCACGTGATTCACACTCCCTGAGAGTGAGTACGGAGATTTGGGGTATGTCTAGACTACAGGCTTTTGTCGACAGAAGTTTTGTCGACAAATACTGTCGACAAAGCTTCTGTCGACAAAGAGCGTCTAGACTACATTCAGTTCTGTCGACAAAGCAAGCTGCTTTGTCGACAAAACCCTGTAGTCTAGACACAACCCTAGATGCAATAACACCTTCTGTCGACAGAACTCTGTCGACAAAAGGCGTTATGCCTCGTAAAATGAGGTTTACCAGCGTCGACAAAACTGCTGAGTTCTGTCGACGTTATGTCGACAGAACTCAGCGGTAGTGTAGACGCAGGTATAGTTTTGTCGACAAAAGTCCACTTTTGTCGACAAAACTCTGTAGTCTAGACACACCCTTACAGTGGTACGTAACAGGCAATCACTGACTGACTGCGCGCACAGCGCTGGGTAGTGACATCATCGTTCCCATTCTCTGGCTAAGCTGGCATTACATAGGAACACTTATCGTAGCAAACACAAATGAAAATGGTTTTCAATACAATTCATAACTGCATAAATATTTTTTTAAATCGTAAAATGTTATTGTAATGGAATTTTCTTGTGGAACCCTTATTTTTACTTCTGGGGTTCTGTGGGACACCATTTGGGAAACACTGACTTAGATACAACTGTGTGAAGTATCTGTGAAAAGTAATGCTGGTTACATCTAGCAAGGGCTTATCAGGCTTTCTGATGTCTTAGAGAAAGCAGTTATAGGGGCACTGTCAAAGTAAGTATGTACCAGTTTAAATTGTGAAAATAATATTTGTAGAACACTAGAGACCTGTACAAATTTTTCCACAGTTTTATAAAAAAAATGAGTGTTGTTTTAAGCAAACATGCAGTGTTTCAAAACTACTGCAGCATTAAGAGCTGCAAAGGGAAACTGACCTCACTGATTTTCATTGTCCATGCTGGGACAAAGTAAACAGCCAAAATATTGACAAGCTCAATTTTTAGAAGTTTCACTTTTAATATTTGATGAGGCTGTTAGTAAAATGGATAATGCAATGATTTTCTTCACCAACTGTGTCATAGGGGAACTGCAGTGGTTGAATTATAAAGAAAACTTGTCTATGCTCCTGAAGAAAATGGGTTTAAGTCTCTCTTGCTCCACCTCACACTGGAAAGCCACATCCAGTTACACATTTTGCAGCTGGATTATCTGATTCACTGGGTTAGGGACAAGCAGTCAAAGGTGATTGGACACAATGCTGATCACAGCACTCTTATACACATTGCCTAAGAAACTGATGTGCCTAAATTGTGTGTGTGGGCAATGAGCCTTGTGGCTCCAGGGAAGTTTGACTTACGATTTAAGCTTGCATGGTCTTTTGCTAAACTGAAGATTCCAAGGTACATTACAACTCTGCTAACCCACAGTTATGTATGTATTATGTGCCAAGCCAATAATTTCAATAGTCCTCATATATGGCCCTATACAAATGTACTATAAAAGTTGAGACATTTTGGAAGAGAAAAATATAATTTAAAAAAAATCATAATCACATCCTCCATGACAATTAGGAGCTCAGTGGCACTGACATTCAGTCAGCTAACCCCAAACATTAAAAACCTATAAGAACCAGGCAAATCAAGTCACAAACCTTAATTTCAAAATAAAGAAAATGAGCAGAGGAAATTCTGACAATGTCTGGATCAAGAGTTTGTGGAGCTGTGTGTGCCTATGTACTTCCTAACAAAAGGAGTTAAAGGTTGAAAATTTAAGCCCCTTCCAACAAATACAAACCATTCTGAAATGTAAGATTTGTAATTGAAAATCAAAAGGTTGCTGTCAAATAGTTTTAGATTTGCCATGTAGACCACACCAGAGAGATGTAACAGTATGAAATGCTCACGGTACAAATACAGGGTATCAATTAGTCAAGTTATTCAGGCAAAAGTCAACCATTTTAAAATGGCAAATTAAGTAAATTCTGCAGAGAAATGGAAGTAACCTAACCCACATCAATTATGAGAAGTAAAAATGATTAATTACATTCAGTACCTAACATTCTGGTTAGACAGTTATTGGATAGCTACACTATAAGGAACAGTAAATAATTAATTGATTTTTATATTTGGCTGTGGAAATGTTAAATTTGGTCTATCTTATAAGTAAAGTTTCTATGTACATTGTTTCACAGTACCACTACTGCAAGACAAAAAAACCTCTGGAACTATAACTATAAGAAAAGGTTTGTCAAATATCAGACAGGCATCTGACATGACAGTAAAGAGTTACCCATCAAAAGATGCATTTATCAGCAGTTGTGCTAGGAAACAGTCTCACAAAACTTACACAAGCATAAGGTTAAAAAAAAACAAAAAAACAGACCAACCAACCACAAAATGGGGGACCAAACTGCATGTTTCCACATATTGCTCTGGTACTCCTCTGAATGGGATCCCACCCTTGTGGAGTGAGATGGTTTTTCATTCTCCATATTCATAAATTTCTGACATGGTCTTCGAAGTATACAATGAATGCCAAGTGACAGAAAACCAGTAGGCACCTAATTGTTTATGTAGGGTGCATAGCTTTCTTTCAACATGACCTCTTGGGTTTCCTTCCAGTTCTAGTATTCTATTCTATGATCTCACAGTCGAGAGCTAAGTTGTCAGACTTTCTGGTTTTCTTATGTATCAATATACTAGCCTGCAAATAGAAACACAGAATACTAGAACTGGAAGGGACCGCAAGAGTAGGGATGTAAGCAACCAGTCAACTATCTGATAAGCATAAGCTTATCACATAGTCCACTACCGATGTGAATAGTCACCCCTACCTTGCTGCCTCTATCAGAGAGAGGCAGCAAGGGGGGAAGCAGGAGCCAGTGCTGGGGGGGAGCCAAAAGCCGGTTCCCCCAGCACAGTCTACGCGGGGGACCATGTAGGTAGAGGCACAGCAGGAAACAGCGCAAGGGGGATTGAACCAGTCTGCACTCATACATTTCAAAAGCAGAATCGTAGCAGAAGCGGTACAAGAGCCCAAGGGGGGCTCTTGTACATTCCAAAAGGAGAAGCCTCACAAGGAGTGCCAGGCCAGCAGGGTCTCTCGCTGGTCCCACGGTCCCTGCGGGGCTTCTGCTTTAGAACTATAGCAAGAGCCCAGCAGGGCTCCCGCTGCAGTTCAAAGGCAGAGGCGTCCTTATAGACTAATCGAATAGTCGATGAAATCCCATTAACTATACGATTAGTTAATTAATCTAAATGTAACATCCCTACTTGAGAGGACATCAAATCCAGTCCCCTGCCGTCATTGGAGGGCCCACCACCATCTAGATCACCCCTGACTGGTGCCTATCTAACCCGCTCTTAAATTTCTCCAGTGACAGAGATTCCACAGCCTCCCTAAGCAATTTATTTCGGTGCTTAACCACCCTGGTGGGAAGTTTTTCCTAATGTCCAACCTAAATCTCCCTTGCTGCAATTTAAATCTCCATTGCTTCTTGTCTATGAAAAACAAGAGTGGACATATTTGTTACTACTTGTAATCTTTGCACACTAAAAGCAATTTCACAGCAGTAAAACTTTAGGTATGCTAAGTAAAACACTGCATTGGTTAGGAAACAATCCCCTTATGTCACAGTACTATAACTAATGGCCAGTTGAAATGTACCAGAAAAATTGTGTCTTCCTCTGGAGTGCCGAAGTATAGGAATAAAACCTTAAATCAACCTAGACAAGTACTGTACTTCTGTGCCTACAAATGTTACACAATAAAATGCAATAACACAAGTATGCCTCCTAATGCAGCTTGAGGAACATAAGCAGTGTGTTAGACATTAGTCTTTCCACAATGAAGATTAGGAACATAAAAACTGCCATGTCAGATTACAACAATGGTCCGCCTAGTAGGTACATAGGTAAGTACAGACCTTACAAACTCTCTGCTTTCCCCCGTTGTGCCTCTTCTCCTCTCTCCCCCAAGCTATACTGTTACTTTTAGCCAATAGTGTCCTGCTGCTAAAACCTCTCCCCATCATAAGACAAAGGCAAAGGCAAAAAAGAAGGCTCTGGTAATGGGGAGGCAGAGAAGAGAGGCTCAGGTAGCAGCACCCTGCTGCTGGAGCCTTTCCTTGTATCAAGAGAATTTCCCAATCCCAGCTGTTTCTGTGCTGCCAGAGAGTCTTCCACAGAAACATGTAGCTACATGAGCAGCATGGACAAGGCCTGCTTTTCACTGCAGTGTGTAGCTACACATATCCACACACCTCTGCCAGTGATGTTTAATGTAGACATGGCCATAAAGATACTGTCTAAGTTGCTTTATGCCTGCCAGCCTGGCCCTCAAATGCCCTGAGTAGCTGTAAAGTGATTTACTGTGATTGTCCCAAATCAACTGTAAAGTGAAGTCTTGTCAGCTTCTCTAACACAATTTATATTTATGCCTTTCCCCAAAAAAAGCATTATTGATGATTTACACCAACGCAGAACAGTCCTGGGCAGTTCCAAAAGCAAGACTACAGGCAGTCCCCAAATTACACGGATCCGACTTATGTCGGATCCGCACTTACGAACGGGGCTTTTCTCGCCCCGGAACTCGCGGGCGGCGGGACCACCCAGACGCGCAGTGGTCCTGCCACCGCGTCCTCCGGGGCGAGAAAAGCTGCTCCGGGTGTCCCTGGTCTGCTGGGACCCCCCCCCCAGCAGACCAGGGACACCCCGAGCAGACCAGGGACACCCGGAGCAAAGCCTTGGAGGCGCGGGACCCCGCTGCCTCCGCGGCTTTGCTCCGGGTCTCCCTGGTGTGCTGGGGGGGGGGGCGCAGCTAGTGCGCCCCCCCCCCCAGCAGACCAGGCTTTTGTTGTGGACGCCTGGGGTAGAGCAGCTGGGGTAGTGCCCCAGCTGTTCTGTCCCAGGCTCCAGATTCAGCCGCTGTTGAAACTGATCAGTGACTGATTCCAGGAAGCTGGGGGCAGAGCAACTCTGCCTCGGGCTTCCTGTAGTCAGCTCCGGTCAGTTTCAGCAGCAGCGGCTGAATCTGGAGCCAGTTCCAAGTTACGTACAAATTCAACTTAAGAACAAACCTATAGTCCCTATCTTGTACGCAACCCGGGGACTGCCTGTATAGCCCATTCTTCCAAAAATTTAGCAAGAGCTATTACTCATATGTCTCAAAGGGGAAGTAAGTTCTCCGAAAAACTAGCAGCAAATTCAAGGCTGTATAGAAGCAGCTGTAAATATACCCATTTCATCACCTACCTAGTACAATGTTGTTTTCTGCTTCTGTTTTAAATTGGTGATGCTAGTGCTCCCATCACGTTTGCGCCTGAGTTGGGGGGCATGTGACATCTCAATATCCTGGTTCACTTCAAAATCTGAAGTATGCAGTATAGTAAAAAAAACCACAGCAGCTGTACACTTCAGTATATCTTCAACTTGGATGTACTAGAGCAGAGATTATTTTGCCATTTCATTAGCCAAATTAAGGGGCTTTTTTCTTTTTTTTTTTTTTTGGCAAATACTTAGAAAAGTTCTCATAAGTCTCAATCTGTCTTGAAAAATGCTTTCCACAAAGGGAAAACTTCCAAACTCCTTCTCCAGCTGTTAATAGAGGACGGAGTTTCAGATTTCCACACTGTGGCAATTCTACATCTTGCCAAAAGAATATCATGTGAGCAAAGTTACTTTTCTATGAAGATCCATGGCAACCTCTACAGTTAACTGCAACAGAGGGACTGTCAAAAGAATGGTGCTTGAAGTGTTCCAAGTAGTAGGTAAAGCCAAGCAGGGACAAAATAAAAAGGAAAATAGCTCCTTCCCAAATATGAAACCTTTGAATATTTGGATACCTGTATTTTGAAAGACGTCTCTTGGGAGTAAGGAATATTTTGCGAGAGTCAATGTATTTATTAACATTTATACTAAATTAATTGCTAAAATTCATTCTACACTACTGTAAAGCAATAAAGCATTAGAATACAGGCAGTCCCCGACTTACGCGGATCCGACTTATGTCGGATCCGCACTTACGAACGGAGCTTTTCTCGCCCCGGAGCTCACGGGCGGCGGGTCGCCACCCATGTCCTCCGGGGTGAGAAAAGCTTCTCCCGGTCTCCCTGGTCTGCTGGGGGGGGGGGGTCCAGCAAAGCCGCTGGACCCCCACAGCAGACCAGGGACACCCGAGCAAAGCCGCCCAGGCAGCGGAAGTCCCGCTGCCTGGGCGGCTTTGCTCGTTTGCCCCGGAGCAAAGCCACCCAGGCAGAGGGACTCCCGCCGGTTGGGCGGCTTTGCTCCTGTCCCCCTGGTCTGCTGGGGGGGTCCAGCGGCTTTGCTGGACCCCCCCCCCCCAGCAGACTAGGGTGACAGGAGCAAAGCCGCGGAGCACGCCCGCAGCGGGACAGCCCGGGCGCGCCTGGGCTGTCCCACTGCGGGCGTGCTCCAAGGCTTTGCTCCACGTCTCCCTGAAGACCAGGGAGACGGAGAGCAAAGCCGCTGAGCACGCCTGCAGCGGGACAGCCCGGATGTGCTTGGGCTGTGCCGCTGCAGGCGTGCTCAACGACTTTGCAGGGAGACGGGGAGCAATGCCTTGGAGCACGCCCGCAGCGGGACAGCCCGGACGCACTTGGGCTGTCCCACTGCGGGCGTGCTCCGCGGCTTTGCTCCTGTCCCCCTGGACTGCTGGGGGGGGTGCCGCTAGTACCCCCCTCCCCCAGCAGACCAGGCTTTTCTTGCCTACCCCTGGGGTAGAGCAGCTGGGGGCTGCCGGGTTGGTCCCGCAGCGCCGCTCCAGACCAACCCGGCAGCACCCCAGCTGCTCTGCCCCAGGCGTCCTGATTCAGCCGCTGCTGGTCAGTTTCAGCAGCGGCTGAATCAGGATGCCTGGGGCAGAGCAGCTGGGGTGCTGCCGGGTTGCTCCAGTAGCACCGAGGAGCCGCGCTACTGGAGCAACCCAGCAGCACCCCAGCTGCTCTGCCCCAGGGATCCCCAAGTCAGCCGCTGCTGAAATTGACCAGTGGCTGACTACAGGAAGCCCGAGGCAGAGTTGCTCTGCCCCAGGCTTCCTGGAATCAGCCGCTGATCAGTTTCAGCAGCAGCTGACTTGGGGACGCCTGGGTTTCTTAAGTTGAATCTGTATGTAAGTCAGAACTGGCATCCAGATTCAGCCGCGGTTGAAACTGATCAGATTCAACTTAAGAACAAACCTATAGTCCCTATCTTGTATGTAACCCGGGGACTGCCTGTACCCATCGCAGAATAAAGTTTGTCTTTAATGTTGCTGTCTTTCTATGAAAGAGCAAGGAATACTTAGGAACAGAAGGCTTCCCACACGTATCTGTGGAGGCGCCTGCCCCCTGCCTCCCGTGCTGCTGCCTCTTTATCATAGGCAGCGAGGGGGAGGCCAATGGGGAGCCAGCTTGAAAGTCGACTCCCCGCAAGCACCAGCTCCCACCTGCCCCATCCCTTCCCCCCCACATGTGAACATATAACCGCTAAAAAAATCAAGTGGTTAGACGTTTACCAAAAAACTGGTTAGTTAACATCCCTAGTTCCCATGTAACTAACTATGAAACCACTTCATGATCAAGAGTACAGCTGCCTCCCAACTAGAAAACCCCACACATTCATCTCAGCTCAATGAGCCTTTTCCCAAAGGGCCATGCTTCCAGGTTGGGCAGGAGAACCTGCAGCTTCAACCTTGCAATAATAGCAGCACAGCAGCTGTTCAATGTGTGCCATACCTGCCACTGCACTGGTCCTGTTCCTGCCTCCAGCCCTCATTCCAGCCGTAACCTCCTTCTGTTCCTGTTAACTCTCTGCCTCCCTGTCATCCTCCCAATACTGACTCCTGTTCCAGCCTTTGGCTTGGTTTCTTCACCCTGACTATGATTTACCCTTTGGGTTGGTGTGCTGATCCAGACTCTGGTTCTGACCTTCAGCTTGGCTCCTCAACACTGATTCTAGCTTTGTCCTTAGCCCACTACTTGACTCCTACATCTACTCTTGCCAATATGCTGGACTGCAATGGCAACCACCAGACAGGATCTTGCTCCACTCACTGCATAGGCCACCAAAGCCCTGGGAGCTTTTAGTCTAAGCAGCCTAAAGAGAGCAGAGAGAGCAAGGGCATGGGCTTATTTTCTCGTAACCAAGTTCTGACTTTCATGCCTTGTTACTTTTTATCACTTAGAATATTTCCTTTTGTAGTTAATAAACGTATTTTATATGAATCAGTGTGCTTGGACTGAAGTGTTTGGGAAATCTGAGATAAAGAGGATTTTTGTATATTATTTTTCTGTACGAAAATGACCAAACTTATAGGAACCTGAATAACTCCTAATGTGGACACTCTCATTCCAAAATAAGTAAGTCCAAACAGAAAGCTTTATCAATATAGTCATAGCAGTATAATTGTATTGGTATTGTCCAGATGAGTGCTGAGCAGTAGAAGATGCACATTTCTGAGGAGAAGTCTGGGACTGGGAATTTGGTGGAGTTGCTCTGCAGTGTAATTCAAGAGTGGCTAGCCTTAGCACTCACACAGTATGGTTGTGAGTAATTTATATACTAGAGGCTGAGAGAGATTAGTCCAAGATTATCTAGTCTTGCTATTATATAGCATCTAACATTACAGAAGTGCTGAATTTCAGTCTCAACCCTACTTTTTTGTAGATTTGTACAATATCAAGTACTGTGAGAGTGCAATGAAAGTCCTTGCATCAGTAAAATGGGCTGATTCTCAGGGAGAGTGAGTGGCATGATTTTCCTGTGATCCCAGAATTTGACAAAATGCTGCAGCCATTTCGGGTGTATTAACTCATCATTGATTAAAAGCAGCACACTCATAGCTAGAAATAGTTGTCAAGGCCCTCTCAGGCAAGGGCAAATGGCTGTAGTTGTAGCTTTTCTGATCAGAATGGGAGGAAGGGAAAAAAGTTAGCAGACCATAAGAATGGAAGAGAGCGAGTGGATAGTGACCTTGGTTTTAAGTGCCTCTGACATAAGCATTATTGCTGTTGACAAACATTTTTTTGCTAATAAGCGAAAATAAACCAATTGTTGAAGCTAGGAAAACTGGTGACCCATTCAGGGTTACTATGAGTTATGTGTTTTGCAAGAAGTTAGCCATAACCTACTGAACCTACTGCTATTGCATATATATTGTGTATGCTTGAGACCAAAGTAGATTTAAGTAAAAGCACTCAGGCTTATATCAATCATTTATCAGACAGAGGAGCTGTATCCTCACTGCTTTATTCCTGATAACGCCTGGAGAGAAACAATTAAGTTACCACTGCTTTGGGTTCAGAAAACCCTGGATTACAGTCCTGACCACCAACCTCCAGGGATTGTCACATTATTCTACCATTCCACTATTTTTGCATGCCAAGTAGCTTGCTGTTTTTGCTCTGCTCATTGGCCAGCCATTCCCATCCTTTCACTCGTTGGCTGACTATGATGTTATTTGTTTTAGGCTTTTGCTACTTGAGGTGGCAAACCGAAACTGTATTCTTCCCAGGCTGACAAAATGGCTAGGCCTTTTCCTGTAGACCATAGTATTTAAGCGGTGCATTTAGCAAAATGAAAAGGTCTCCTTTCAAAGTTCCAGAACTATACTGATGTTATGGGACAAGAAGAAGGAAGGGTGTGGAGGGAGCAGCATTACATTGAAAAAACAGGCAGGAGCAGAGAATAGCCCCAGCAACACTAGGAGTAGCATATTCACAGATGGCCTTACATACTGTATTCTTTTAGCACCCAGCTGTGGCCTCTAAGCATTTGGTGATGCTTTGGATGCTGAACTACAGCTTTTGTGGCCCAGTCCAGCCCTGACTCAACTCTGCAGAACAATTTCCACTGGCTTCAACATAAGCTGAATCAGGCACCTGCTGTGACAAAATGCTTAGGAGGGTACACGTGCCCATCCCCCACCCTCATTCTGCATCATTATACCAGTAACATGGCCCCACTGTAAATGTGAAAAAGCTTTTCCAATGTCCCTCACCCCATAGGCTCCATTTCATCAAATCCTAACTAATGCTGTTTGGATTCTTAAATCAAGAATAGCTAGTTATCCTTTGAACATTTTTTGTGGTACCACAATCTTTAAAAAGCTTTGCTGTTGCATGCATTAATGAGTATTCTATGTAGTCTTTTTCCTAATACAGGCTCTGATCCTGGAAACAGATGAGAGAGCAGATAAACCCTGTGCCTACATAGAACCCAAATGAAGCCAAGAAGGGTCTCTGCAAGACTAGCTTTGTCTGACTACATGTTGTTATAGAAATAGAAATAAGGGAGTAAAACTGCAAATATTCAAGTCTTTCATTGCCATTTATCCTGTGAAAAAGACCACAAGATGGATCTACATGTTGCAGTAGAACTAATCAGATCTGTGAATATTTATATTTTAGACGCAGATTAATATTTAATAAGTATTCCTCTGTAAATTAAGTTGAAAAAGTGGCATTAAACAACACTGATTGCTAAGGGCTTAACTTTTCACTAACTTTCAGCCCGTGAAAAGCTTTTTCCACTTCATAAATTTACATGCTTCCATAGACAGAAGAGAAAATTCTGACAAATTTGATAACATAGGGAGATATTTACAAGTCAGAGAAGTGTGGGAAAAGTGTATAAGCCTTATTTATAAATGAGCTCCTATATAATGTTCTATGCACAATTATCTGAAGACCTGCTAAAAGATCCTTGGAGGGCCCCTCTAACCATAATACTTTTTTTTTTTTTTATTGTCATAGCCTGGCCCAATTATTCCACCCAAATACTCCTATTGACCTCACTGCTCTGTAGTCTAATGATCTGGCCCAACAACTTTTCCAAACTTGATTTATGCAGAAGATTTTGGCAAGATCTACTGACATAATATTTTTGAGAAATGGAGCAGCACATATTGGAAGTTACTCACTACTGAGTTAGGACAACTTTTCTCACATACTCCCAGTTAGACATCTGTTGAAGAAGAATCATGACGCCAAGCTCATGCAATGAAGCGTTTTGACTGTGGTAACTGCTGTGTGTGAAACTGTCTCCAATTATTTTACTCATAGCCACTGCATTGGCTAAAGTGTTTCAGTATAGAAGCTCGGTGCTGTTATTCAGCACAAAAGAGGAAAAGTTGCCCTGAAAGAAAGTTTGAACTAACTTTGTAGTGTAGACATACCCTCTTTTAACGTAAGCTTGGGGCATACATCCAGTACAGGTACTTCATAAGGAAGTGATACTATGGATTGGCAAAAGATTTAAATGAAGGTTTTTTTTTCCTTTTTAAAAGTGAGCAGAAATGGTGCATGCAACAAGGGATGGTTGGATCCAATGTAGGGTTAAATATCAGTTAACTGAATCGTTGATTAACCTCATGAATTCTTATCGGTTACTCGACTATTCTATAGTCCCCAAGGGCAGGGCTGGCAGCCAATGTGCCTTGGCCCCACTCCCGAGGAGCCCCCTGCCACTCCACACTATTGCCTCTGTATAAGAGGCAGCAGTGCAGGGTGCCAGGTGGGAGCTGGTCTACAAGGGGAGCCAGTTTTTAAAACAGCTCTCCTCACAGACCAGCTGCCTGTCACCTCACAGTGCTGCCTCTCATACAAAGGCAGCAGTGCGGCGTAGCAGCGGCCCACATCCGGGAGTGGGGGTCTGAGCTCCCAGACCTGGTGCGAGCCAAAACTGAGCTGGGCTACCTACCCACCCAGCTCCTAAAGCACTTTAAATGCAGAGCTGCAGCTGGGGTAAAGTCTCAGACCCAGGGCAAGTCAAAACTGAGCCAGGCTGCTGGCCAGCCTGCTAAAAATGTTACTGGCCAGGGTGTGTGTGTGTGGAATGCATGTAGTCTATGGCATTAACCAACCATAAAAACTTACTGGTTAATCAACTATACTATACTATTATATCCCTAGTCCAGTGTTCCCTCTGAACTGTGCGCTTGTGTGGCTGCTCAAAAGAGATTCAAATGCCACCCAGCTGATTAGCAGAGCACCTACGTTTTTTGTTTCTGTTGGGGGTGCATATTTGCACGTACAATGGTGCACACAAAAATTTATTCCACACATGGATGAAAAAGTTTAGACGGAACATTGGTTGGGGCCCAGCAGCATGTTGAATGGAAACCAGGAGAAGCAAACAGGGAGGGCTGACAGCATCCCTATCCTGGGTTATATGATAATGATTATGGAATTATCTGCACCGTACGCACTCATCTAGCAGGTACTCCAAAATTTAAGAAGAAAGTTGAGGTCTAATTAAACCACATTCAGTTTCTCTTGTCCTTCTGGCACAGCCAGACAATTCTGCAGTGCTAGTTTTTCCATTACTCCGCCCCTCTCAAATACTGTTTCTCCTTTCCAACCAGCTGAGAAAGAGGAATCTCCTTTAAGAGTACAATGGCATTATAAATTGGCTGCAAAAAAGACACTGATGTGAAATATAAGCTCCAGTTTATCCCAGAGGCTCACAGCATCAGCATCATTGCAACATCTGTTTATTATTTGTTGTAATTATTTCTGAACTGATTTAAAGACTGAACTGTAAAAGGCAGAAGTAGTTTTCTGTCCGATTTCCTGAGTGGAAGTGCAGACTGGTCCCTATCCCAGCTCCACCATTCTTCCAATTTAAAAATCTTGATTAGCAGATGTTCAAAAACTCTTTGGAATTTGTGTTTTCTGTTGACAAGCTCACATTTGCTTCTGTTACATGATTGAAGCACAGCAAGGTGATAGAGCAATCCTGTGCATGTTGAAGAGGTAATGGAGGGCTGGGGAACCTCAACCATTTACACTTCCACCTCACATACAGCTAAGTTCTTTGTACTGACAAAATCATTAGCAAAACATCTCTTATTCGGTTTACAAGAGAGTTTATGTACCCACAGGAAAAAAAACAGGCTGCATGTCTCTGGATCAATGACTAGCATTACTACAGCCTCTGTTACGGAAAAGCTAAATCCAAGCCAAGGACTCAAGGCCCATCTCCAACATATTTGCAGAGGCCCTGTGAGGAAAGTTGTTCCATGAGGCCCCTAAATGACATACACTGCGGTGAAGTTACTGGGTCTACTCCACCAATTCCTATTTTTACACCTTCAGTTACTCCAGAAAAAACTCACAGTAGCAACTACTTCCCATTGCTATAGTTTGGGGGAGGGGGATAACAAAAAGAATAGTTAAGGCAACACGTGAATACTATACATACATGCATAGCTTAACCCTGCCTTCTGTAAGCTACATCTGGCCCTTCATTTAAGTCTCTTCACATTTCCATATTGCTATCCGCCACAGCCATGTAAAAACTTCTCTTATCTACAGATAATGTTTAAACACCATCATTGCTGTCCGCTACAATTCTGCCCCGTCTCCGTCTCAGGTCCACTTTCTTGAAGTCTCCTCCATAGCTCTTTTCAGTCCACAAACAATGCAATCTTCAACCCCTTAGTTTCCTTCTCCATCTGTTTCTGAACCTCTTCACTGTGCATAGGACGATGTCTAGTGCACCAGGTATCTACCCTATCCTCATTCAAATTCTCCCTAAAAATGCAAGACCCGCCGTCTAGGTCATGCCAATGCTCTGTCTGCTCAGCATTAAAGTCCATCTATGCTCATTGACACTGTCTGGGGATCTGACTGACTTTACTCATTATACCTGCACGTTAGAATTAGGAATGTATAGTCTTATGCTCCACTCTCTTAACAGTCAGTTGAATAATCCTATAATTACATCCTAAATAGATAAGCTTCAAAACAATGCAGTTCCATCACCAGAATATTTTTCACCTCTGAGTTTTCTTATTTTCTTTTAGTGTATTCAAGTCAAATCTGGAACCCCTTTCAGAAAAAGGGGAACAGGCGTCCCTTGAATACGAATTTCACAGTGTGACCCATAGGAAAAGTCAGCCTGAACCCTCCTCCATTCATTTGCTTTCTTCTGCTTTTTAAAATAATTTTTTGGCGACTGCTCAAGTCTGATGAGGCTATATAATTACAAGTTCTACTTTCTTAACTACTCCAAGTTCACTTTTTTTCCGGGAGTAGTAGGGAGGGCATGAGGAAGAACAAGGAGGAATAAGGGATTCTCTTCTATGAATTCTTTTGGCATTCTCTGATTCTTTGGATTACTGTTACCTAGCATGTTAAAAGGCTCCCTTAGTTTGCTAAGATGCCTGGCTGCTTTTCTAATTCCATTTCCTCTTCATTAAGTGCTGTTCCTTTACTGTGAATGCTTAGTTAAACACCGGGAGCATGACCTTTCATAAACTGATGTGGTCTGTTGCAGTCTCTTGGAAGAGTAGGCATTAAAAAGACCAGCTCTTAATTTGTTTTAAAAAACTTTCCTAGACTACTCTCAAACAGAAAAGACGTTGTTTCCTCTTGCACTACTGTGGCTAGTTTACTCTGACACCATGAATCTCTTTTCTACCTCCCTGCTTCCTGTCCTGTGGCACTTCTAGCTCTCCTAGCTTTATGGGCTCTGACATTTCATCAACATTGTTCATCTCTTATTCTCTTCTGACCCAAGTCTAATGATCTAAAACTGAGCTTTTCTCCTAGAATATTTCATTATAATGCATGTTTCTCCAGTCAAACAGCAGAGTCTTTTTCAGGTGAGTATGAGAAGATTGAGAAATCCCTGGGCTGTAACCCTTAGTTATAGAAGAGAAAAAACAATTAGCCAGCTCAGACATGATTTCCAAACCTCCAAACAAGAAAAACAATAGACTCTGGCAAACTATCTACACTTTTCAAGATGTCCATTCCTGGAGAAGAAAGCATCTCCCATCTCCCTCAATACCTGAGAGATACTGCTCTGATCTCAAACAAAGAAGAAAGAGGAAAAAAAGCCCTCTTTTCCATTTTGTAATTGCTACCTTCATTTTTATTGGCTGATTACCCAACCCCTCCCCCCCACTGACACCTTTGCTAGGTACCTAAGTTAACCCCTTAGTCACTGGGTGCTGGTCAGCATTCCTTCTGATCATGACATGCCCCCCCCCCCCCCAGATCACAGGCAGTGCTGGACAGGTTGGGCCACACTCGCTGTGATTTCTTCTAGGAGATCTGGGATAAAACATAGTTAATGAAATACATGCACACTTTATATTTACTATTGAATACATGAGAATCAAACAAACCCCTTCCACATCGGTGGAGTACAATAACTGACATGCAGAGACAGTCCTAAGCAGATTTCTTTTAGAGCAATAATTTTGCAGGTACTCTTTGCAAAGACCCTCATATCGTTGGTGACTCATTGCAACTGCCCTTTAACCAACCAAATTCGCAATCCCAAATCAAATTTAGAATAGCATGGGGTTCTGATTCAGAGCTCAATTGACCAGGTTGTGTGGATCCAGTCAACTATGCCACTGTAATGCCCTAGGCCAGGTCTTAGCACCTCTGAGAGCATCAGCCCAGGGCGAATTGCTCAAAACCAGGGCTACTTACAGCCCTCAACTGGAGTCCTTTCCCATAAGGCACCACACCAGTCATGCAGAGTGCTGCCAATCTGGCCAGCAGGAAGCCTCACCACAAAACCCTCAGACATCCCAGCTTCCCTGTGCCACAATCAATCCAAGACCTCACGCACAGGTGAGAGCTTATAAAACGCAATCTCTCCAACTCCAAATAGATTCTCTTGGTCCTGAAGGGGACCAGCTACAGTTCCAGGACAATTTATACTTGAGATTTTACCCCAAGAGCACGCTAGGCGAATCCCTTAGAATCTAAAATCTAAAGGTGTATTAATAAAAGAAAGAAAAGGCTGAAAGTAAGATTGATGTATGTAATGTGTACTCCTTAACAATCACCAAGTTTTTGACACAGGTTCTTAGCAGAGATGTTACAAACTGCCAGCTTAAAAGTCTCTAGTGTACATCTTGTACCAGAACAGGTCAGCAATCCTTTCCGGCTCTCTGTCCCTAGCAAGGATGCATCTGGAATCAGGAGCAGGACTGAAGACAAAGATGGAGTCACCTCATGGCACTTTTACATTCCTGGTGTCTCAAACTGGAGCTGGTTACAGTAATCAAATGACTTGTCTGTATTTCACATGCAAGTAGTCATTATGCACTGTCTGGTCGGCAAGCTTCTAGATGCATTTCTCAGAAGTGTATTGGCCACTCTGAGAGCCACTGTCCATGAAGCAGTGCTAGTTAGCACAGCCATTCACTGAACAATCATTCCTCACAGTAGGAAGTCCAGGCCCATTGCTCCTTCCCAGACAGAGAACATTTACAATACAAGCACAGAGCCCATATCCATAACTTCACATACAAAAATCATACAAGTACACAAGATTCATACATAGAATCAGCAGAGAATAAGCTTTCACGTGACACCTCATATGGCCTACTCTGTACAGAATTTGGACCAAACACCCATTAGTGGGTACAGCAGTGACCTTGCTCAGAGCTAAAGAAAATAGTAAATGTATCCATGCCAGTTTTGGCAACTCTCTGGAATCTGACATTGAGTTAATGTAGGTATTCTCATCCCCCATAGTGTAGGCATCTTG
Source organism: Pelodiscus sinensis (assembly GCF_052426305.1). NCBI lineage: Eukaryota > Metazoa > Chordata > Testudines > Trionychidae > Pelodiscus > Pelodiscus sinensis. The sequence continues at coordinate 98,737,938 of NC_143055.1, forward strand.
GTACTTGGCCATGAAAACAAAATGTTGTTGTGCCTCAGTTTCCCTTTTCATAGAGCCCACCAGTTCTGGAATGCCCTTTCTCATGTGAAAAGTTCAAAAACTAGTTACAAGCATCAACAGTGAAATACCAGTATCACAAGGCTTTTTAACATACAGTGAGTCCTTTGGTACATTTCTTAACAGTTTCCAGGGTTTTTGCAAAAAATCATGCACATTGCACATTTTTCCCATTCTTAGTAACAGCAACATATTGGTTACAAAAGTTAACATCAGCAACAAGAACAAATCCATAGCAAAAGTACATTGACAATACCTTTTGTCATGCCACATCTTTGGCTCAATACCGATGGAATCCTGACCTTTGCAGCTTTCCTTGGCAATAACAAGTTTCACCCTTGCCCTGTGGATTAAAATCCTGAAGTCTCTAGTTTAACAGATACAAAGGGCTGGCTGGTTGTGCCCTCCCTGCTTACAATGGCCATGGCATTTTCCATGCCCCCCAGTCAGTCAGGTAACAAGCAGCCCAGATACTAACCTGAGCCTCTGCTTCCAGCCTCACTTTCCAGGTTGGTGTCTGCCTCACAGAGACAGTGTCCATTTTCACTGGCATGATAGGCTTTCAAATCTCTTGTCCTTTCACCACCAACCTCTGCTTCCGCACTGAATCAGATGTTAAGTTCACTGATAGATTGCAAGTGTCCACAGGTGGAAGTTTACCTGCATTCCACAGAGATTCACTACACCGTTGTTCTGCTCTGCATACTTAGCTACACAGTTCTTCTTCTGAACCTGAAGCACACCCTGTCCACTCACAGAATCAAACTGGAAACATTCCTGCCCCAACAACATGGACTTCTCAGCAAGCTGGTCAGACCCTGTCACTTGGACATCAGAGGGCAGTTTCATCTCTCCGGCTGCTTCCACTTCATCTGAAACAACCTTCAATCCCTCTGCAACTTCTTCACAACTGTCCACACTGAATCTTTCTAAATCCAAGACAGTGGAGTCACTGTTAACAGAAAAATTCTGTCTATTAGGCACTGAATAAAGTGTTTCCCAAAATAAACTGCTGCCTTTTACAGGCAGACCTTTCTCCTGATCTTTCCCAAGAAAGCTACTTTCACTCTCTTCAGCCACAGCAAATTGCTTGCCAAAATCACCCTAAGGATTCTCTTCCATACGAGCTCTTGTAAGCGATCGCTCACCTTTCCTTGGCCCTACAGTAGCATTGCTCTGCTAAGTCACAATCAACTCCTCCTGAGTTTCCTTTATATCCTGAATCATCTCTGGCCCACCAGGAAGGTTTCCACACAACACTCCCCCCTTTCAGGCACACAGACAGACTCCTCAGGTAAAAGGTCAGAGACATTTTCCTTCCCTTTGCAGCTTCCCAGATTGCTACAAATTTCCACACTATCAGTAGGCACCACAATTAACTCACCCTCATGCTCTCCTTGTGTCCTGGCCTGGGTATCACCCTGATCACACAGAGTCACTCCCCCCTCTCCCAGCAACACACCAGCAACGGGCAAAACACAAGCACCAGAACGGTCTGATCTCTGGGATCCTGACATGACACTGATTGGATCTATCCATGTCACAGCATCATTCTCTCCAGCAAACACAAACTTTGGGCCATTCCCTTTCTGGGCTTCAGCTGTATCCAGAACCAACTCTGGGACTACAGCACTGTCCTCTGCCATCCCAGGCTGACAGGCACCTTCTTCAGATAAAGGACTGGGAAGAAACCGTTCCCCCACAGGCATGCCGCTGCTGCTACCACACACAGACAGACAACTAGAGACAGACTCTCCTCTGTCCCAGCATCCCTGGCTGATCTCAGACACACACCTGGCAACTAAGACAGCTTCTTTCACTCACCCACTGCCACTCCCAGCAGCCAAACTGCCAGTCTCCAAACACAGTAGCTGCTCATACTGAGCTCCCTTAAAAAAACCACTTTCAGCTTGTGCAGGTTCAGCCTCACAAGCTTCACCAGCCACCAATCTCCCTGTTAGCTACACACAGAAGAGATGCACTCATACATGTTCTGGAGCTGGGTTAAGATATCAGCCCGATTACACATATCTGCCATGCCATAATCACATCACATACCCACATGGTTATACACTGAACTCCTAGGAGGATACAGTCTCTTCTGTTCTTCCATCCTCTTGATCTGGAGTGGGAACAGGATGCTTAGTCGGTGAAGTTAGAGCACCCAGGTGCTTAGTTTTCGCCATTGCAACTTTGGCCTTCATTTTAGCACATCTCATCTGTGCTTCCACTTCCACTTGCCTCACCTTGGCCATATCTCCATTTCTGCTTTTATTTGCTTCATTTCTAGTAAGAACTCCATCTTTCCCAGTTAGAGGTCTGCCTGCCTGAACGGCACTCTCCCATAAAGAAGATAGTAGTAGTGAGGGAGAAGAGTTGCCATCCGCTGCTCCTGCCCCCTCAAGGTTACTTCCCCCTGGCCTCACAGGGACATGCTCCTGTCTCCCCGCCTCGGGGTGTGACTCTTCCTTGGAGCTGGACATCTTGCCCTGATCAAGCCTACCTATCCAGCTGCCCCAAAAGCTAGAAAAAAACTGTTTGAGTTGGACTGTCTGGCTTTACAGGTTTAACCTTCTGCGTGCCTTTCCCAAGGCAGCAACTGAGAAGAAAAAGGAAAAAAAATCTCCAAAGCTTGCAACTAGTCAAAAGAAAAACCTGTGTCCTTTTAAAACTCTGTTTTCTCAAAATGATCCCACCGCTCTGACACCATGTCACAGCTCAATCTCCCAACCTGACACTATGCATGCAGAGTTGGGGGGCCGGCTAGCAGAATAACGTCTGCCAAACCTATCTCTGTAATTCCCAGAGAGAAACGTATTCAATCTCAGTTCCACTGAGAGAAAAAAAAAAAGAGAGAGAGATAGACACAAGACTGGTTCTTTGCTGCCATCACCCAAGTGATTCCAAGAAAATCAGGGAAGAGGTCAATTGGGAACCCCCACCCTAAGGTAAAGCTCTCCTCCCTTCCCCAACTTCCATTTAGCTTGGGAAAAACAGAGGGAATCCACAGACAACGATGGGCTCTTCCCTTCTACCAAGGCACTTAGTCCTAAAGACACAACACTAAACTAATAGCAGTTATTTAGAATAAAAAGAAAACTCCTTCCTTATCAAAATCAAACTACTGTTGCAGCAAGCATAGTAAATGGGCTAGGTGAAAAATAGCCACAATTTGATATATATACTCAGGGAAAGTCCCTGGGCTGTAATCCTTAGTTACAAAAGAGAACAACAATTAGTCCATCAGGGTATATTGTTTTCCTTGTTTGGGGGTTTGGAAATCATTTCTGAGCTGGCTATCTAAACTTTTCCCTACTTACACATTTCAAGAAGTCCGTTCTTGGAGAAAGAAAGCATCTCCCATCTCCCTCAATACCTGAGAGAAACTGCTCTGATCTCAGAGAAGAGACAGAGGAAAACCCCTTTTCCAGTTTGAAATTCTTACCTGCATTGTTATTGGCTGGTTGCCTGAACCTCCCTCCCCGCCCTCCCCCCCCCCCTCCCATGGACACCTTTGCTAGATACCAGAGTTAACCCCTCAGTCACCGGGTGCTGGTCAGCACTCCTCCGGATCACGACAGTGTAAAAAGTAGTTTTCTACAAATGGAAAAAACACAGCCCTGGAAGCGGTTCTGAGACAAGGCCACAGACTTCACGAAAGGAAGATTTAAAAAAAAGGAAAAGAAAATAGGAGCATCCTCACAATCGAGCCATGAAACTCATGCTCTATGTTAGCTTTTTTCCTAGCTGTAGTTGATCATTCTTAGCTCTTCTGAAGAGTTTCCAAAGAGAACATAAAGGAATTTCAGACAAGTCATCTCACATGCCCCACCCAGTCTCAAAGCTTAAGTAAAAGATTTTAAAACAAGAAGTGGATGGCCCTCATTTTTCCTTTTCACTTCTGCACGAGTTCTTAAGACTTAAAAAATAAAAATCACTAACAACTATAATATGTTGTCTTCAAGGTAAGAATTAAAAAAAATCAATTTAATGTTTTTCAATCAATATTTTATATCCCTAAGATAATGTATAACAATTATGCTAATTGTATAGTAATGGAGCTGCTAATTCAGATTATGATGCTACATGTATTAACTGTTTACACTGAACATTAGTGAGTCATGCAAACATACAAAGAAACATTTCTTTGCTACTGTATTAGACCATCCTAAATCAATCCCTTTTTTTGTGGGTGGAATGGCCACCAGGGCACCTGTGCTTTTTCCTCTTCCCCATCCATACATGCCTTTTTCCAAAAGAGCTATTTTGGAAAAATGCTTCTTCCTCGTAGAAAGAGGTTTACTAATGTCCAAAAACCTCTCTATTCTTTCAATTTTCTTTAGAAAGAACATAATTGCAGTGAGGGCGTAATAGAAGTTTTTCCGAAAAAACTCTGTAGTGTAGACATACCCCTAGTGTGGAGTCAGGCATCCTTCTTGGGAGTCACCAACTACAATACTCTTGAATGCTTCCTTTTTTGTTTTTAAATAAACATGGCAAACAAACAAATGTCATTTCTACAGGACAACTTTCTTCACCTTTAAAATAGACACGTCAGCTTCATAAGGGCACTGTCAGATGATGAAGTGCCAGAGAAGCTATATTTCATGCTTTACTTACAAAACTTATTTACAGTTGAGTCAAGTTTAGTATGGTTGCATGGTATTGCATACACATTTAGACTGCAAACTATAGCTGGTCCTGTCTTTTATTATAAGTTTCTAAATTGCCTAGCACAATGAAACCCTTAGGGCTTCTGGCCAGTGTTGTATTACAAATTAATAACAGACTTCCTCTTGTGTCACTGCAGGTAAATTGATTGCATCACTTAAAGCCTTAAGAGCAAACCAAATAGGGAAATCCGACTCATTTTTATACAAGAGTATCTTATTTATTATGGTGCTTTGGTGTGAAATCTAGACTCAAGCCATGATCAAATTGCCATTTTCCCAATGTAATATTATTTAAATTAATCATTAAATTGTTGTTAGTGTATAAACCCTTTGAGCACGTGCCATAATTGTCAATGCCATAGGTGCTCTGGGGTTGAAACATCCATGGGGGAAAATTAATGGCCAACCATCCAAAAGCAGCCAAGTCCCCCCCCCCCCCCCCCGTGTACCTCTCCCACTGCCCCTCTCACCCGCTGATGGCCCCACTGACCATCTCCTCCCTTCTCCCCTTCTGGAACACTGTGAACAGCTGCTTTGCAGCATTGAGGTAGCTCCAGAAGGGAAGGGGAGAAGGTAGGGAAGAGGTGAGGCAGAGCAGGATTTGGGGATGGTGTTGAGCACCTCCCGGCTAGAGGCAAATAATGGGTTGTTTTAAAATTTCAGTTAATTTAATACTTAGGGGTATAAAAAGATGGAAAGACTCCGCATAATTAAGCACAGTTGTCATAACCAAGGTATTTTAAGTGGGCTAGGTGTATGGACTTCAAACAAGACTTTAACACTTGGCGACCAAGCCCTACCTGCCTCAGCATTCTCTGATTGTTATCTCCCAAGCAGTAGTTCTTATGAGACTAGTCATATATATACACATTTTAATCATAGCCTGAAGTATCTCTCAAGTCCTTTGGGCACTTTATTTTTACCCATGCTTTTTCTCAAAACCTATTCAGAGATTCTTAACTTTGTTTTCAAAATAAACCTACACAACCAACAGTAATGCAGGTTAACTGACAGCCACAACAAAGAACAGGCTCTCAGAAGCCAGAGAAAGCAAAAAGTATTTTTTTTAAAACATGATAAATGAAGTACCATTTCCCCACAACTACAGCCAGAAGCAGCAGCTCTTCAGTAGTATGCAATAATTTAGGATGGAAAGAGAAGAATCCCATGTCAATTCTCTTATTGAGCGCTAACAGTGCACTTTATAAGGCACAGCAAATATGCTGTAGATGTAGAAGATCAGAACAGAAGAATACCCTTTCTAAACACCTGTGCTGTTGCTTTCACTTCCAGCATTCGGTGAAATAAACATGCATAAACAAAAACACAAGTTAATCAAAAAATTAATCTTATGATTAGACATATCTTTCTACATCGGGGCGGGAAACATTTTTTGAGCCAGGGGGCCACTGATCCACAAAAATCAGTCAGGGGCTAAGAACAAAAAAACAAAGAAAACCCCTCACTGGTGTGGCCCCTGACTGAGAAGGAGAAAGAGCACTCCCCACATTCCCCTTGCTCACCAGAGCCTGGGGGGCTCAGCCTGGTAGATTGTGTGCTCCAGTCCCACTGTGGAGCAGTGGGAGGACTGGAGTGCCAACGTGAGTTCCCCAATGATGGGAAGCACCTAAGCTTCTGGGGCCAGATCCAGGCAATCCCTGGTTGTACATTTTAAGTTATTCAAATCAGGAATTGTACATTCTCTGTTTCTTGCAAAGTGCAAAGTAAATGACATTACTATAAAATATTTTACAACTTCCGTTAAGAAATGCTAAAAACAACATTTATCTGAATTATAAATCCATGAATCATTCCATGTACACATAGCAGGGCTTCCTCCTGTAGCCTTGCCAAGAAAGAGATTCACCATTCTGGACTGCAGCTTTACCACCATACTTTTCAATGCTTATAAGGCTGAGCCAAGTGATGAGACCTCCAGTTACAAGACTTTTCTAGTCTGCTTTAAAGCAACTGCACAGAATGGTATCAGAAATCACTTGACAGTACAAAATCATGTCCCCTGTCCTAATGACCCCAGTCTGAGACACAGAAATCTTGCTGAGATTATCACTGAAAACCTGAGCAAGGGAAGTGTATTTTAGAACATAAGAACATAAGAACGGCCGTACTGGGTCAGACCAAAGGTCCATCTAGCCCAGTATCCTGTCTGCCAACAGTGGCCAACATCAGGTGCCCCAGAGAGGGTGGACCGAAGACAATGATCAAGCAATTTGTCTCCTGCCATCCCTCTCCAGCCTCTGACAAACAGAGGCCAAGGAAACCATTTTATCCCCTGGCTAATAGCCTTTTATGGACCTAACCTCCATGAAATTATCTAGCTTCTCTTTAAACTCTATTATGTGACACAGGAAGCTAGAAGGTAGCAGCAAATATGAAGCAACCTGGCAGAAGGCAGGATTAGGTGAGAGAAAGATACCAGAAGTAAGGAGTAACAAGAATAGGAGAAAAAATAGACAGTGTAGAATTCTGTAAGGTCTTGAAGATGATAAGCATGAAGAGTTGAGAACGGACTGATATGGGCAGAGAAAAGATACAGGGGAGCAGGAAAGAATGTTGCCATAGAAGTAGAGTGTGAAGGCATATTGACACAGAAGACTGGATTTTACAGATACAGTATTATGAAAAATAAGTAACAAAGCAATGGTGAAAGCAATGGAATGTGACATTCAGGTTGCAACTATGGAATAGGGCAAGGATGGTGGAGTTAGTGATGGCACTAGGGATGTAAGCGACTAGTTGACTATCCGATAAGCAAAAGCTGACCTGATAGTCGAATAGTCCCTTGACTAGTCACTTCTCCCCCCTACTGCCTCTATCAGAGGCAGTGGGGGGAGGGAAAAAGAGCAGGAGCCAGTGTTTGGGGGAGACTGCTTAAAAGCCAGTCTCCCTCCCCCCCCCAGCACCATCTCTACAGGAATTAGCTGCACTGCCTCTGCTTTTTAAATGTGTAAGAACCCGCTGGCTCTTAATACATTTAAAAATCAGAAGTGCGGGGGGGGGGGGGACCCAGCGCAAACTGGGACAGCTGATTTCCAGCTTGTGCCAGGTCCCCACACTGTGCACCAGCCTTTAATACATTTACAAGGCAGAGCTACAGTGGGGTTAGCTCCCAGGCCAGGAGCTAACCCCACTGCGGCTCCCCCACGTATTGACTAATCAACCAGTCAATTAGTTAATTAAACTAAATTTAACATCCCTAGCTGGCATTGGGAAATTAAGAACTATGACTGGATAAGAAATAGATCTTACTAGGAATCACAAGCTTTTGAACTGTTAACCCTGATCCTCAGAATCCCACTGAGCTGTGGTCATCACAGGACAGAGGAGAGGAAGCAGCAGCTGACTATACATTCATAGTCTTTTATGTTTCTGAATTCCCTAGGGCTTAAAATGCAACATAATAGCCAATTATCCAGCCCTATAAAAACTATTTTTAAAAGAAAGTATTCAGAAAACCCACACTGCAATATTTCACTCCTGGGCATCAAAAGCTGAAGAGTAAAAATGAAATGCTCCCTTCCTGAAATTAAAAATGTTCATCTATTTTCCCCCTCCCCATAAAGCTACAGATCCCCCCATGCTGATATTAAAACGAATAAACTCAGATGAATACTGCACCAGCTGCACATGATTAGGCCAACAACTTTCAATCACTGACTTGGACAGAACTTGAATCAGAGACCTTGAAAGGCTTTGTAACCCACCACCAGGTTAGTAAGCTATCCCTACATTTTTGTGAAAGCGTCTTTTTTTAAGGTGTTAAATTAGAGTTGAGTGCACCATGCTGTCATACTCCCCAAATGCAAAGTAAAATGTGCAATGCACTGTTTTTCAAATTTGTAGTAGAACACACTTAAGATGGGGCTGTAACTGAGTCCAGCTCTTCCAAGCTTCAGTGCAGAATACATTCTGAAATTCATCCAGGCAGCAGTCAAAAAAGAACTTCAGGTTCATGTCAGACTGTAGACAGACATTATGTGTGTATCAGGACATCATCATGTGTTGGTCTTCCCTCTCCTTAACAAAGCCCAGTATAGACTAAGCTAATGTCTCCCTATTTCTCCAAGGCATAACACTAAGGCCATATTTGCACTACAGATAAGATCAATCTTCTGGGGTTCAAATTAGCAGGTCTAGTGAAGACACGCTAATTCGAACTGCGAGAGCGCTCTTGTCGATAACAGTAGTCTTGTGCTTCCTGCAACTTCCCACAGTGTGGACGGCACCAAAATTTTATTTATATACTTCAACTTAAGCTAGGCAATTAACGTAGCTGAAGTTGCATATCTTAATACGAATTTATCCCCTAGAGTAGACCAGGAGCCCAGGCCTATAGATAATAAAAAAAAAAAACCTATTATGTCACCCAAACTGGTCTTAGTTACATACAACAGGGACACGGATACTGCAGTGAAGAGTCCAACAAGACCAACTGAGCCAAGCAAGCCCTGAGAAAGGGGACTCTGGTAGGAGTGATTTACTAGGACTGCCTCAGTAATTCAGGCCATTGTTTGTTCCCCAAGTGTGTCCACTCCTGTCTCCCCCAAACTTCTTCTCAAAATAGCAGCCATTCATAGGGAGGAAAATTCTGTTTCTAATTAGCAGCTTTCATTTAGAGCATGAAATGGCAGTACTAGGCAACGGTCCAAAATAGTGGGGAGGGGAACAGAACTGTTACTTGCTTCAAACCATAACATTCAATATTGTGGTAACAAACAAAGCACTTGTAGTGATTTTAAAACTAGTGACTTGCATTGTACTGGAATAAAGAGGGAAGCAGAGTGAGGTACACTCAGAGAATTCACTAAGCCGCCTGTACTGAGAGCTTCCACTGTTCTTAACTTCACAACAGCTTTACCGTCTGCTGGCACCATTTCACAGGAATTTTTTCAGCAAGCAGTACTTAATCTTTGCCAGGATATTTCTAGACCAAGCCATTCCTCCTGCCACAAGAGAATACCTTCCCACTCACTATTTAAAAAGGACTTGTTGGGTGATCACCACTTTTAAGAATCCAGCAGAATACACCCTCAGCCAACTTCCAGATCCCTCAAGCAGCTCCATTCTCTGGCCTTCCCAGAACTTCACAGTCAATATATACTCAAAGATCACAACCACCTGTAATAAGTTTAGCAGTCTTTGAAACACTCTCCCTGAAGATATGGAAGCCTCCTTCCAAACTTCCTCATGTCTACAAAACTTAAAAAGTGATACAAGCTGTACTGTTAAAGGCTCATGAAGTCATGGTGAAAGACTGTTCCTGTTGGGGTATACTTTAAGATGGGAAATTGTAAAGGATTATAGCAGTTGTGAACAGGAGAGATACCAGACACTTACCAGCAGCTCTGTGTTTAGTGGGAGCAATTTTTCTACACCTACTAAGTGACACCATGAAGAAGGAAAGAAACAAGCATGTTTTTAAAACTTATCCAGACAGCCCATGACACACAGGAATGGTGGCTGCAGGGGATGAACAAAGAAATCCTACATTTCTTGAAACAAGGCGACTCAGATGTCGGAGTACTTAATGGATCAGACCAATCAGAGGCCAGAACTCAATACTCAGCCTGGAGAATAGTTCCTTCTAGCCAATGCCATACAATGCTCCCAGCAACAGTATCCTTTGCATTCCACCCCAGAGAATAATAAAGAACTGTGCTGACTATATCTTCTGCCCAGTGTGATGAGGCTGTATGACCGCACATTCCACTTCAAATTTCTACTTTGCAAAAACTCAGATTTAATCTTGCCTTATAGTAGAGTTAACAGTTTCCTAAACCAGTGATGGGCAAACAAGGCTAGTGTTCATCCATCTCAGTGGGCTTGCCAGCGATGGGCAACCTGCAGCACACTGAGTTCCATCTGCAGCCTGTACACCCACTGGCGTCTTCCGTCATGCACCTCTCATGTCCTGGAGCCCTGCAGTTCCTACTCCTTCCCCTCCCAACCACCACTTTCACGCTCTGTCCCTCTCCCTCCCAGAGGTACATCAGCCCTGAACAGCTCTGGGTCTGGGAGGGAGGAGGAGCAAGGACAGAGTATGAATCAGCCAGTTCACGGCATTCCAGAAGTGGTAGGATGAAAGGGGAGGAGTAAGAAGTGCAGGGCTCCAGTACCCCAGTGTACGAGAGGCCCATGCGGGAGATGGGCAGACGGGAGTCAGCGGGCTGCAGGTGGAACCTCCAGGCTGTAGGTTGCCCACCACTGTCCTTAAAGCAACAATTCCCTCCTCTAGAAACAACTGATAAACCAATTACTGTCTATGCAGTAACAGCTGACACATACTGTCCAGCTATTGTCCGCCCTCAAAGCTTTCCTCAAGTGCACAGCACCTGCAGCGGCACTACAGGTTGAAACTCTCTCATCCGGGACTCTGGTCTGGCAACATCCATGATCCCACAGGACCACAGATGTTGCTAGACCAGAGAGCCCCGGCCACAGAGGTGGAGAGCGGCTGGGAGTGGAGCCAGTCTAGTCAGAGGCAACCCACAGAACCAATGACGTAGGGGTACAGAGCCCCTGGAGTGGCTACCACCCCACACGTAGCCAGGGGCTAAGGAACCCCAGGAGCAGAGCCCTATGAGCAGGCTGAGGGCAACAGAACAAGGCAGGTGAGCCAGAGGAGGTCATGCCTCTGGGTTCTCCCAGGGTAGCAGCCAGGAGGGAAGCCCTGGGAGAACCCGATGCCTGACCTCCCCTGGTTCAGCAAATTCCCTTGTTGGGGACCATTCAGGTCCTGAGGATGCTGGACCGCGGAGGTTCAACCTGTAGTAACTGGCCTGTAATAAGGCAGCTCGAAGTCACCAGGTAACATCTGCAAGATTCAGGGTAAACTGGGTAGGTTATGCACTGCACAACATGCAGCAAAAACATTAAAAAGCGTTTCCTCACTGAGATCCAATGTAATCATGATTAATTTTCATCTAGGGTTATCAGATGGCTTTCAAAAAAATACCAGACACACATGATCTCAGAATAGGAGGGGGGGACCGGCTGGGAGGGAACCATGGCTGGTTGGGAAGGGGTCAGAGGGAGCGGGGCTGATCGGGAAGCGGGGGTAGGGGGAGGAACTGGCCGGCAGGGGTTGGGGGGAGCGGAGCTAGCCAGGGGAGAACTGGCTGTCGGGAAGCAGGGCTAGCCAGGTGGGGGTCGGGAGGAGCAGGGCTGGCCAGGGGAGATTCAGGGAAAGAATGGGCCAGCGGGAAGCAGGACTGGTTGGGAGGGAAGGGTCAGGGGAGCAGGGCTGACCCGAGCGCACGCAGATCTCGGGGTGCTGCCCATCCCGCACATGGTCCCAGCGAGGCACATGGACAAGTCCGGCCCCAGGGATTCCATCCCGCCCCTGCCCCCCTCCTCTCTACTGCGTAGCTATGTACTGCCTGGCTTATAGACACGGTCACACAGTACGCAACTACGTACTGATACTCATGATAACAAGAAAACTTACTTAATTAGAAAATACCTGACATTTATATGTCCAGTATTTTCTCAATTTGTTTCCCGGACAAATGCCGGACTGTCCGGTCCAAAACTGGACACCTGTCAACCCTATTTTCATCTGTCTTTCAGTCTTCCAAAGGCCCCCTCCACAACCATGCTTCCCCAGTTCAGGTGATAGTTAAAATCTGTCCTTGCTTCTGTCCAAGCATTTGTCCAAGCCAAGAAAACAACATTGTTCCATTATAGTTAGGGAAGCACCTTGAATCAAATTCCTCTAATACCCAGGGATTGTCCAATGCAATTACTCTATAGACTAGAGTAAGATACATTTAAGTCACTTAAAACACTTGGATGACAACTGCCTCACAATAGATTTTCCAACCCCAAACTGGCTGCCCACTGACCAGTTACAATTTAGGGTTGCAAATTTCCAGAAAGACTGACATCCATTTCCCCGCTGTCAGAGCTGCCCTTATTTGTGTCTCTTACATTGCAGGGCTAACTTGAGTTTGGCATGACTACCCCTGAACATGGGCTTCTGCAGCCAAAAGTTCAGGAGTCACTGCAAATACACAAGAACGCCTTGCCCTATATTTACAATGCTCAAGACAGTTCAGCAGATAAATATTTCATCCATATTTCTGGTGGCAAGATAGCAGCTATCATCCAGGGAGTACCTCAATGCCAACTCTGGGAGGACACCCCATATTGCAAGTCTCATGGGGCCCGACCACACTCATTGTCCCGACTCATTGCATATGATGCCTTTTAGGTACTGAGGAGACCAAACTGGTAACATGTGTGATGTATGTTCAGGCAGTGCATAAAGAGTTATAGATGTGAACTGGAAACACATTTCTCAAACGTGTTTAGCAGACAGGGCCTCAATACAGCCCATACTACACAAAGGAATGTTGTTTAACAGACTTGATACGTATCCAGTGTACATTATGGCATGACCTAAGACAGAGAAACGCATATGCTGTAAACAAAGCCATCAGGCAAACAAATGGGAGGAAGATGGTCACTTAATTTCAAAGGAGAATGCAGACTGCCCCCTTATAAAGGCTTCCTGACTCCTGAAACTAGGTCAACCGACTTGAAAAAAAATAGAAGCACAGGCAAAAAAGCCATTTTGGCATCCTTTACCTGAAGCAACAAAAACTTCAGGCTCTGTGTTGATCCTGGAAGAAGGACTATCATGAGAAAGCTACTTTGAGCAACAGGCTCTAATTGAAGTGGGATTTTAATCCTAAAAGCTTGTTGTTAACTTTTGTTTCTAACCATTTCTATCCACACTTTGATATCTGTTTAAACATTATTGTTAATGCACTTGTTTAGGATAACCAAATATCTGTTTTTAAAGGGACAATCCCATATTTAAGCCCTCCTACAGCTGTCCCAACTTTCTTAAACAGGGGGGCTACGTCTACACTGGCATGATTTTCCGGAAATGCTTTTAACGGAAAAGTTTTCCGTTAAAAGCATTTTCGGAAAAGCACGTCTAGATAGGCAGGATGCTTTTCCGCAAAAGCACTTTTTGCGGAAAAGCGTCCGTGGCCAATCTAGACGCGCTTTTCCGCAAAAAAGCCCCGATCGCCATTTTCGTGATCGGGGCTTTTTTGCGGAAAACAAATCTCTGCTGTCTACACTGGCCTTTTGCGCAAAAGTTTTTCGGAAAAAGACTTTTGTCTGAACGGGAGCAGCATAGTATTTCCGCAAAAGCACTGACAATCTTACATGAGATCGTCAGTGCTTTTGCGGAAATTCAAGTGGCCAGTGTAGACAGCTGGCAAGTTTTTCCGGAAAAGCGGCTTCTTGTCCGGAAAAAGTGGCCAGTCTAGACACAGCCGCAAGTTGTCCCGCAGCAAGCAGGGTCAGCCATTCCCACAGTTGTTCCATCAGTGCAGCCCCCTTTTAGCCAGCAGGGCTCTGCACCTGGTCTCATTTCCAGCCGACACTGGCTAAACCCTGTGAACTGCAGTGGTTGGTGAGTGTGCCCAGGTTCTAGGCAGCAGCCAGTTACCCAGCCATCAGCCCTTTACATGTTCCACTTCTCCCTGATTTTCCCCATCAACCCCGCCCCCCCCCCCCAGCCCAAGCCCTGTACAGTGCTGACATGGGGAAGCCTCTCTGCCCCATAGCTAAGCTCTGGACTGGCACGGGGTGGTGGTAGGAGAAGCTATTTCCTGTCTGTTTGCACCCCACGCCTGCAGACCCCACAGAAGTCTATGGGGCAGGAGCTTAGAATTTCTTTACGCATCCTCTCTCCACCTTGGGTCCTCCACCAGGGAGTGTGGGGCTGCTCCGTTCCCTATGGACCTCCCCTCCTGGGGCATCTCTCTGGATAGGTAGGTTCACTCAAGCTCATGCAGTCAAATTCCCTAGGCCCTCATGCACAATGCATTTTTAGGGCTTAACCCCTTCCTGCCAACGCTATAGCCAGGGGACAGGAAAGGGCTGGGTTGTGTTAGTGGCCAGGAGCAGAAGCAGCTTGGAGGTGTTAGCTGCCTTTTGCCCCTCTACTTCCAGCTACTGGTGGAGAGAGGGGAGAAGAAATGAGCACTGCAGACATGAGCAGGTCATCCTTTCTCTGGCTCTTTCTCCCACCCCAACCCTCCATCCCCATGGTGGACAACAGCTCCTCTCCCATACAATCCCGAAAGGCTGATTCTGGCCACACACTAGTGTGAACCCTGACAAATCTAGGGGCACTGTGTGCCCCCTCCATGTGTTGCCTTGGTAAGATGCAGCACTAGGTACCAGGAAAGGTGGGTCTATCCCAGGTGCCTAGCCAGGCATGGAAGGCAGAAAACTAAGTTTCCTCCAAGCCCTGCACAGGGGCTTAGGGCTGCTTGGGGAGACAGAACCCAGAGCTACTGCTCTGGCTGCTGCCCTAAAACTGCCATGGCCAAGGGAGAGAGGCTCCTCCTCACAGGTCCCAGCAGGAAGCTGCCATGGCTAGGGCAGCAGTCAGTGAAGTAGGTCCAGCTCCTAGGCAGGACCTCCACGTGCTGCATTTACCCTGTGGGTGAGAGCAGCACACACAGCATAGAGCTCTGTGCCCTCCCCCTTGCCGTACCAGGAACTGGACCTGCTGGCTGCTTCTGAGGCATGGCGTAGTGCCCCAAGACAGGCAGGCACCAGGCAAGCCTGCCTTAGCACCACTGAGCAGGAGCCACCTCCTGGTAAACCAAAACCGCAATTAGGGTTGCAAGTTGGTTTAACAAAAAAATACCAAAAAAGCCCCCCAGAACAAAACAAAATTTAAAAAAAAAAAATTTAAGGAGGATGCCCCTTTAAGACAGCCACCATCTTGGGTGTCATTTTTAAAACCCTGCAGCTCCCAGCTCCAATCTGGGAAGCCAGGGGCCACAGGGAGAGCTGGCAGAGGACCAGGGCCATTTGGGGGGGGGGGGCGCAGGAGCGGCTTTGCAAGCCACGGGTTGGCCACGGCTGGTGTTGAGGGAGGCATCACGTGACCAGCTCCCAGGTCTCTGCTGGTCACATGGACCACTTCCACCCCAGCCCAGCACCACCCTAACATAACACCCGGCAAGTGCCCCCTCCTGCCTCCCTTCACTGTAACTCTGCCACACTCCTCACTTCTCCACCCCCGCCAGACGCAGCAGGGGAAAATTGTCCCCGCCGGGCTTCCGTCTGATGGAAACAGGAAACTGGACATGTGAAATGTCTGGTATATTTCCTGGGTTTTTTTTTTTTTTTTTAACTAGACAGAGCCCACAAATACCGGACTGTCCAGGTGAACACCAGATACCTGGCAACCCTAACCTCATCCCCCACCCCAACTATCAGGCCTGAGCCCTGCCCCCAAACCTGCAGCACCCTCTGCCTCAAAGCACAATCCTACCCCTGTAAGGCACCAAACCAGTCACACAGAGCACTGCAACTGCCACTCTGGCCAGCTAGAAGCCTCACAAGCAAAACCCCTTAGATAGCGTTCCTTGTGCCACAACCAGACCTACACCTTATACAGGTAAGAAGTTATAAAAACCAGTCTCACCAAATCTGAACAGGTTCTCCTGGTCCCAAAGGTTCAGCCACAGTCCCAGGTCAATTTATACCTTGGATCTTACCCAAAAGAGCATGCTGAATGCCTTCACTATACTGTGGCAGCAACACCACAATATGCAGCAAAAAATCTCCACAAGGTAGCATGCTAGAGCGTGGCATGAGGCACATTGAACATTGAAATGTTCACCCACAGTGCCTAATGTCCTCTGACAATACAACCTGAAGCTGAACAGACACACTGCACCAGCAAAGAGGTAAATGTGAACACACTGCTGAAAGAGCTACATCAGCTGCAGAATGGTGGCAGAACTTCTGCCAATTAAAAATACCTTAAACTTTCAGGTGTATGTGTGCGCCCCGAGACAGATACCTATAGAATGAAGCACAGCAACATTTTAAGAGTGGAAGATAAGGACATGGTCCTTGAAACTTCACAGGAAGCATTTTATCAGAATGTCCACGAAAGCTCATCACCTAATAAACCATCTTGTTAGTCTTTAAAGTGCTACACAGTCCTGTTTTTGTTTCAACTATTCACATTGGTTTGACCCAGGTTAATAGTGCTGCTCTGATTCCAAAAAATGTCATGGTAATGGAATATCCCAGCATATCTAACCGCTCCCATTATTTTCCTAGATCTTCTGCAAACATAAGAGTATACCTTTAAGCACAGTAGTAATACAACACCAATGCATTCTATGGTCATTGCAAAATAGAGGTGTTTACGTCTCCCTGGTATTCTTAATATTTTCCTCCATTACAGCAGAAAGGGGGCTTTCCCTCAAGCCCAAAAAAAGTCAAACAAGCTACCATCTTTACGAGTGCCATATTTACATAGGAACAGAAGAGTCATATAGAAATAAGTGTTCAGGAACAAGTTTACGTAGTAGAACTCACATCCAAACTTACAGAGGCCGTATCAAAATGGCAGAAACTCATTTAAATGTCCAGTCTTAAATGAACACAGATATTCAGTTAAAAATTTGACTTTATCCTGAGGATTCTGAAAGACCTTGGAATATGGCACCCTTGAGTAGTATTTTCAAATAATATATTTTAAATTACAATACTATCAATACAAATTTCAGGGTTTTTTTCTTGCATTATGATGCATTTTATCACAAAGTTTCTTGATAAAAGCATGTGATAATATATAACTCTACAGTACAGTGCAGTCTTTAAAGCTTTTGAGAAAGTGACCGAGATTAATCAGTTCAACTAAACATCTCATGCCAAATTCATCTCAGGGTGACTTAAAAAAAAAAAAAACCCACACAATTACATTTGAAATAAATTTTGCCTTGAAATAATCGATAGAAATACAACTTCTTACTTGGGGCTGCCACTGGTATCAGCACAAAAGCAGATTATTTCTATGCACCGTGTCCTGCAACCCAAATAGCTGTTCCATGCAGAAATAGTTCTGGACACAGATGGTGAGATACTTATACAACTTAGGTAATATAGGAATTGATGCAGTCTAGGATTTTTTCCCTCCTACTCTCAATTTCTAGTCCTAAATAGACGTAAAAAATTTCACCTTGATTTTCAAGTTGACACAGTACAGAAATTTAAGTACATATAAAGAGGACATTACAACATCACTTTTTAAAAGCAGGGGTTCTTGTATATTTCAAAGGAGGAATGCAGAAGTGCCTATCAACTAGTCGATGGAAATTCCATCAACTACTCGACTAGTCAATTAACCGCAATTTAACACCCTTAATTCTCAGTAAGGAAATTAAACAGAAACTGGAAAGATGTACAGAATTTGAACCTGATCCTTCAAGGTGCATAACACCTACAGGGAAAAGTTAGAACACTTAGAACCCTGCCAATCTGCAGATATCTACAGGTAACTATAACCGTGGATGTGGATATCCACAGCTTGTTTTTTGCAAATACAGATGCGGATGTGGATACAAATTCTGTATCTGGAGCTCTGCAAATATCTTCTTTAAATCCGAGGGTATCCACATCCACAGGTGTCTGTGCAGATATCTGCCACTTAATTTTGTAGATACAGATGCAGGGCTCTAATGATACTCTCTTCATATCTCAAAGAATTGATCATAAGAACTGAAATAATGAATTAAAAGCTCAAAATTGTAAGAACACCAAGTGTTTATAAAATTGTTACACAAAACTAAGATGCATAAAATGTTGACATCTAAATTAAGTTAGTAATCCTCTACTCATCACAGTTGACCATGCAGAGATCCCCTGCCATTTACAAATTATTATGGCGTAAGTTATTCCAGATACTATGGTCATACGTGTACTTTTCGAGGACCTAAAGTGGTTAATGAAAAATAAACCATATACTCTGTACAGCTTTTGGATGAGATTGATATTTCTGCAAGTGTTGCATCTTACAGGCTGCACCTCTAAAATCTGGGATTCTCTGGTCTGGCAACATCTGTGGTCCAGAGAGTAGTTATTAACAGTTCACAATCATGCTGGAAGGGTATAACCAGTCTCCCAAGTGGGGTGAGCACTGAAAGATGCAAGCAGACGGGCTGGCTGGAATAGATGGGTACAAGGTGTCAGAGTTTCTAGCCCCTAGAGAGGAGGTGCTGGGAGCGCCGGGGCATTGTGGGAAGTGCTTTGTATTCATGCCTGTCAGTGTGAAAGAAGCTATTTGCATATACAGGCAGTCCCCGGGTTACATGGATCCGACTTACATCGGATCCCTACTTACAAATGGGGTGAAGCAACCCCGCACTAGCTGCTTCCCCCCAGCAGACCAGGGAGACGCGAAGCTAGCGCCCCCCCCCCCCCCCCCCAGCAGACCAGGGAGACGCGGAGCGGCTTTTCTCAGCAGACACCTCAGCTTGAGAATAAAGGACTGAGGAAGTGAAGTGTGGGAGAATAAAACTGAGCTCTGGAGAAATGGTTGGCTAGAGTTTCCCCTACAATATGTACCAGTTCCAACTTACATACAAATTCAACTTAAGAACAAACCTACAGTCCCTATCTTGTACATAACCCGGGGACTGCCTGTATATTTGCACGTACATGCAACCACACTTAAATTGCGGCCCTCGGCATGTACGGTGTCATTGTGGTCCCCGGGGCTTTCAAAGTTGAGTAGCCCTGATCTAGATGGTGCTTGATCCCATCGTGAGGGCAGGGGACTGGACTCGATGATCTCTCGAGGTCCCTTCTAGTTCTAATGTTCTGTGATTCTATGATCAGAGTCCCAGAAGCTGCAGAGGAGGTGGGGGCCCACAAGTCGGCGTGTGGCTCAGTTGGGCTATAGGGGGTGGGAGACAGGGTGCCAGTGTGCAGCTCAGCTGGGCTGCAGGGGGAGCCAGGAAGTCCAGTGGGGGAAGGGAGGCAGCAAGGGGCAGCTGGAAGCCTGAAATGACCTCCCCTAGTCCAGAAAAATCCCTCATCTGGGACTTATTAGATCCCAAGGGTGCCAGACCAGGGAGGTCCAACCTGTACTCCCACTGATTTCAAATGTTAGACCCTTTGCCTAGTCCAGCGGTAGGGAACCTTTTTTGGGTCAGGGGACTGACCCACAGGAAAAAAAACCCAGTCGGGGGCCACACACAAGTGGGAAGCAACCCCCCCCAAAAAATGGCCTAAGTGAGGAGAAAGACACTCCCCACATTTCCCTTGCACACAAGAACCTCGGGGGGGCCCAGGCTAGTAGATTTTGTGTACTCCAGCCCTGTGATGTGGCAGTGGGGCAGGGGAGAAGGAAAGGAGAGCTGGAGCACCAAACTTGGACTCCCCAATGCCCTGAGCCTTGGGGCAGGATCCAGACAAGCCGGGAGCCGCATCCAGCCCTGAGGTTCCCCACCTCTCGTCTAGTCTATCAATATTAAAGTGTAGTAAATATCAAACAGTTCACTTTTTGTAAGCTGTTCTTTAATGGAAAATATTTCTATCCCAGAAAAAACTTAGAAGTTTACACACGGTATTATTAGGATTAGTTTGTCAAAAATACATTAAAAAGCCTTCTTAGGGAAGAGTACAGGAACAAACATATCTGTTTTAAAAAGGTAACAAATCAGAACAGAATCTTTTAGCAGAACATTTTAGAACCTGATTCTGGTCTTGCACTGTTTTTACACAAGCATAACGCAAGAATTTTGGCCATAAAATTTTAATCCACCCTTACTTTTGGGTCTTAAAGTTGGCTTTGGCAGGAGTAAGCATCTGGAGCTTTTGGCCCACAAGCTTATTTAAATGATGCCTCTATGAATTCACAAAGTACTTTCAATAAACAGCAGCCAAGATTAATAGTTAAAGCAAAGGTGGAGTATTTATTCTGTAATAGAAATAAATAGTAACTACCTATATAGAACTTTTGCTGTTCAAAAGCGCTTTTCAAACATGAAGGGCTGTGATGGGGTGGACAGACGCTGCACTAGAAGAGGAAGAGTAAAAGCCCTCTGGGTGGAGGAAGTCCCACCCCTCCAAGCAGAATGGGCATGCTCTAAGTGCTGGGGGAGTATAAAATGCCAGGGAGCAGCTCAGCTGGAGCTGGCCAGCAAAGGGGAATGTTCTCTAGATGGAGCTCCAGTGCTGTTAGAGCCCATGGTCCAGATAGAGGAAGCGGAGAGCCCGAGAAGCAGCGACTGCTCAACCTCTACAGAGATCCCAGGAGAAACCACCACCGGTGAACAAGGAGACCCAACAGCTACTTGGGGCAACACCCCGGCAGGACCAGAAGGAAGCAACCCAGGGAGGCTGCAGAAGCTGCCCCTCCCACACAGGTATTCTTAGTGCTAAGTAGGGTTGCCAGGTGTCTGGTATTCTACTGGACAGTCCGGTTTTTGGGCCCTCTGTCCGGTAAAAAAAATCCAGAAAATACCGGACACGTGCAATGTCTGGTATATCCTGGATTTCTGGCTGGGCGCCGGACGGAAGCCTGGAGGGGGCTGGGGGAGTGGCTGGGAGGCAGAGCAAAGTGATTGGCGCTGGGAGCCCTGGCTGCATCTGACGCCCTGGGGAGGACGAGAAGCCCAGTCCCTGAGCACATGGTGGAGCTGCAGCTGGACTCACTCGTGCTTCTCTGGACCATGCACAGGACTGACAGCGCCCCGGGATCTGCACATGCCTGGGTCAGTCCCACCCGCCCCCCCCTTCCCCTGACCCGCTTCGCTGCCCCTGACCCCCTCCCAGCCACCCCTGCTTCCTGCCGGCCGGTTCTCCTCCTCCTGATCTCCCCTGGCCAGCCGCATTGCCCCTGACTCCACCCTCCATCTCCCTGGGCCAGCCGTGCTTCCCCCGACCTCCCCCTGCCCGCCAGCACCAGCCCCCCCATCTCCAACGGCCAGCTGCACTGCTCCCACCCCCCTCCCCGGCTGGTCCCCACCCCAACCCCCATCAAGTGTGTCCGGTATTTTTTCTAAACCTACCTGGTAACCCTAGGCACTAGGGTTGCCAGGTGTCCGGTATTCACCCAGGCAGTCCAGTATTTGCGATCGTTGTCTGGTTTTAAAAATAAATAAATAAAAATGGGAAATACCAGAAATACCCAGCTTCCCCGTGCTTACTGGGTCAGAGCTGAGGGGTTTTAAAAGATGGTGGCCATCTTAAAGGGGCAGCTTCCTTTAAAAAAATTTTTTCAATTTTTTTGTTTTTGCTTGACAATTCTGTTCTGGGGGGCACTTTTTTTTTTTTTTTTTGGCCTGACAACTTTAGTCTCCCCTTTTTTCCCCTTGACAATTTTTTTCCCGTGTCTTTTTTGGGGAGGTGGGAGGTGTTCAGTATTTTTTGCAAAAGTGACGAGGAGTCCTGTGGCACCTTATAGACTAACTGAAGTGCAGGAGCATAAGCTTTTCGTGGGCAAAGACCCACTTCGTCAGATGCATGTAGGGCCACAACAGTGGTACCCCTAACTCACCCATCAATATCGTCAATCTCTCCAACTACACACTCAGCTCGGCAGAAGAATCTGTTCTATCTCGGGGACTCTCTTTTTGCCCCGCCACCCCCACTAACATGATTCAGTTCTGCGGTGATCTGGAAGCCTACTTTCGCCGTCTCCGTCTCAAGGAATACTTCCAACATAACACTGAACAGTGCACTGACACACAGATACCTTCCCACCAACAGCACAAGAAGAAGAACTCCACATGGACTCCTCCTGCGGGCCGAAATGACAGTCTGGACCTCTACATAGAATGCTTCCGCCGACGTGCACAGGCAGAAATTGTGGATAAACAGCATCGCTTGCCTGGTAACCTCAGTCGTGCAGAACGCAATGCCATCCACAGCCTCCGGAACAACACTGACATTATAATCAAAGAGGCTGACAAAGGAGGTGCTGTTGTCATCATGAACAGGCCTGACTACCTAAAGGAGGCTGCCAGACAACTCTCCAATACCAAATTCTACAGGCCTCTTTCCTCAAATCCCACTAAGGAATACACTAAGAAACTGCACCATCTGCTCAGGACACTCCCTAAACAAACACAGGAACAAATCGACACACCCTTAGAGCCCCGACCAGGGTTGTTCTATCTATTACCCAAGATCCACAAACCTGGAAATCCCGGACGCCCCATCATCTTGGGCATTGGCACTCTCACTGAAGGACTGTCTGGCTATGTGGACTCTCTGCTCAGACCCTACGCCACCAGCACTCCCAGTTACCTTCGTGACACTACGGATTTCCTGAGAAAACTACAATGCATAGGTGATCTTCCAGAAAACACCATCCTAGCCACCATGGATGTAGAGGCTCTCTACACAAACATCCCACATGCAGATGGAGTACAAGCTGTCAGGAACAGTATTCCTGATGATGCCACAGCACAACTGGTGGCTGAACTCTGTGAATTTATCCTCACACACAACTATTTCATTTTGGTGACAACATATACCTCCAGACCAGTGGCACTGCTATGGGCACCCGCATGGCCCCACAATACGCCAACATTTTTATGTCTGACCTGGAACAACGCTTCCTCAGCTCTCGTCCACTTACACCCCTTCTCTACCTACGCTATATTGATGACATCTTCATCATCTGGACCCATGAGAAGGAGACTCTGGAAGAATTTCACCATGATTTCAACAGCTGCCACCCCACTATCAACCTCAGCATGGACCAATCTACATGGGAGGTCCATTTCCTGGACACCACGATACAAATAAGTGACGGTTATATCAATACCACCCTATACCGAAAACCTACCGACCGCTATACTTACCTGCATGCCTCCAGTTTCCATCCCGGACACACCACACGATCCATCGTTTACAGCCAAGCACTGAGGTACATCCGCATATGCTCCAACCCCTCAGACAGAGACCTACACCTACAAGATCTTCAACAAGCATTCTGAAAACTGCGATACCCACACGAAGAGAGGAGACAGATCGACAGAGCCAGACGTGTACCCAGAAGCCTCCTGCTACGGGACAAGCCCAAGAAAGAAACCAACAGAACACCACTGGCCATCACCTACAGTCCCCAGCTAAAACCTCTCCAATGCATCATTAGTGATCTACAACCCATCCTGGACAATGATCCCTCGCTTTCACAGGCCTTGGGAGGTAGGCCGGTCCTTGCCCACAGACAACCCGCCAACCTGAAGCATATTCTCACCAGCAACTACACACCGCACCATAATAACTCGAACTCAGGAACCAATCCTTGCAACAAACCTCGGTGCCGACTCTGCCCACATATATACACCAGCAACACCATCACAGGACCTAACCAGATCAGCCATACTGTCACTGGTACATTCTCCTGCACATCTACCAACGTAACATATGCCATCATGTGCCAACAACGCCCCACTGCTATATACATCGGCCAAACTGGACAGTCCCTACGTAAAAGAATCAATGGACACAAATCTGATATTAGGAATGGCAACATACAAAAACCTGTAGGGGAACACTTCAATCTTCCTGGACACACAATTGCAGATCTAAAAGTAGCCATCCTGCAGCAAAAAAAACTTCAGGACCAGACTTCAAAGAGAAACTGCTGAGCTACAGTTCATCTTCAAGTTTGACACAATCAACTCTGGATTAAACAAAGACTGTGAATGGCTTGCTAACTACAAAAGCAGCTTCTGCTCTCTTGGAATTCACACCTCCAGATCAGCTGCTAGAAGTGGGCCTCATCCTCCTTGATTGGATCCACCTCCTCATCTCCAGCCTGATCCTGGCCTGCATATTTATACCTGCCTCTGGAAATTTCCACTACATGCATCTGACGAAGTGGGTCTTTGCCCACGAAAGCTTATGCTCCTACACTTCAGTTAGTCTATAAGGTGCCACAGGACTCCTCATCGCTTTTGCAGATTCAGACTAACACGGCTATCCCTCTGATACTTGACAGTATTTTTTGTTAAACCATCTGGCAACCCTACTTGGCACATTTCAGCAGGAGCCTCTGCTGAGAGGGAGCGGTAGGCAACCCCTAAGCTCATAGGGCTCTGCGTCGGGACTCGATGGAGCAGGGTGGGCCCAGATCTCCCTACCAGTGCCAAAACCCCAATTTATCGACTCTGTCCTTTAGGCCTTACTGCCCTGAAACCACTTGCTGACTTTGGCCATTAGGCCCTAGTAACCTTGGGTCAAGGACATCTATTGACTGTGACCAAGAGACCGTTAGCCCTGTGGAGCAGACTACTGGTGGACTGAGAGTCCTGCACGGGGAAAGGGAGTTATGGACTAGCAAGGGAGCCAGGAGTCGCCAATCAAGAGTGAAGACCACATGTCGGAAGAGCCATAGTCACGTGATGGGGTGGGCAGACCCCACTACAAGGGCTAAATCATGCACCAGGGAGCAGGGGGAGAGAAGAATTGAGAGACATTTGCCTTTCTTACTCCAAAAAGACCCCCAGAGCATCCAAAGAAATGCTAGAGTAACTCACTGGCCTATAGGTGGCATCCAGAATGTGGTCCCCTACCTACAGGCCACATCTAGCTGACAGCAAGTATGCTACATAGCTCTGCTTGGAAGATGAACAGTACACACCCCATGGCACATGTTCTCATTCTTAGCCCACTGCAAGAAGTCTTGTGCCAGACACGTCGATTACAGTGAAGGAGAATTCAGCAGGTGGCATCTCTGTTCCAATGTCATACCAGCAAGTATGGTCAACTTGGTCTTTAGCTATTAACTTTAGCTATAAAAATATTCATACATTCTAAGTCTTAAAAAGATCTTTTCTTTCCTTTATAGGGTTGCTGTGCTATCTTTCTTTAAAGCAAATTGCGTCCCAGAGCTGGAAAAAACTTTAGGTTGACTATGACAGATACATTGTGGGAAAAGGTAGGATTAGAAACTGGAAACACAGTAAACAAAAAACTATGCAACAGACAATGGGAACTTAAACAGTAAGATAATGTCTTTAGAGTGAAAAATTGAGGGAATAACTTTAGTGAAAAGAAAGTGATGTAATTGGATCTCTAGGGCCAGATTTTTTTGGAATGTTCAGAACCCACAGGTAGGACTACATTAAGAATAACCTCAGCTCTTGTCCGAGTACCTAACCTAAGTGATCAGATTTTCAGAAATACTCAGCACCCAACAAATCCCAGAACAGGCGCTATTGGGTGATGAGAGTATTCAAAAAGTCTAACCATTAACTTAAGTGTCCAAAGGAAAGATGCTGACTACTGATCTCTTAGAGCCGGGGTCTCCAACCTTTTTAAGTACAAGATCACTTTTTGAATTTAAGTGCAATCCAGGATCTACCTCAAACCCAAATATCCTTGCCCCAACTCCTTTGTGCCTTTTCTCTGAGGCCCTACCCCTGCTCACTCCGTCCTCCCTCTTTCCCCCATCCTCCCTCCCTTTCACCAGGCAGGGGCAACAGGTTGGGGCTCAGGCTCTGGTCTTGGGCTAAGGGATTTGGAGTATGACAGGGGCTCTGAGCTGAGCCTGGGGCAGGGAGTTGGGGTGTAAGAGGCGATTTAGGGTACAGGCTACGTAATGGCGTTTGGGTCCAAGGGACTCAGGGCTAGGGCAGGGGCTTGGTGTGTAGGAGGGGGTTCATGACTGGGGCAGGGGTTTGTAGCTGGCTCCAGCTGGACACTGCTTATCTCAGGTGGCTCCTGGGTGGTGGCGTAGTGAGGCTAAGGCAGGCTCACCCCCCCCCGCCCTGGCCCTACACCACACTCAAAAGCAGCCAGCAAACTCCCTCCATTCCAAGTCCTGTGCCTCCCTCCATTCTGTGAAGATAGAATACAGGATGGGAGGGGGCACCCTGACATCAGCGCCCCCTCCTCTCCCTTTCCTGCTCTGCACAGCAAGCAGGAGGATCTCTGGGGGAGGGGCAGCTCCAAGGCAAAGGGTAGGAGATGCACAGCAGTGGGGGAAGGGGCAGTTGAAGTGTTATGCTTGACAGCCTCTTGGCCAAACCAGTCAGGATCACCTGTCAGAGGCTCCAAGATCTACCGGTAGATCCTGATCTACTGGTTGGTGACCACTGTCTTAGAGGTATGGCTCTTAATCAGGGAGGACTGCAATTCATTTTCAGCTCACATTTAATTATATTGGGTTTAGCATAAGCAACCACACTTCTACTTTCCTCTTTATTTAATCAGGACACTACAGAAGGCCATGATCATTTTAATTCATTATTTTCAAATCATTTCTATATTTTAATCTATTAGGTAATTTGGGATCATAGCATCAACGACTGTTATGGGGTCTATAGGTTCTTATAACTTCAGATAGAAGCAACTTGAATTCATGAACAAAGTCAAGAACACCCTCATTAGTGAGGAATAAAAATGTCTCCTAAGTTCCTAGGAAGCCTCTAAGATAGTGTTTTTCATCCTTTTTTTTTTTTTTTTTTTATAAGCTACCCCCTTTAAAAAAAAAAGAGTACCTCAAGTACCTACAGTTTTCAGACACACATTTTTTTCTACCATTGCAACATGTTTGTTTAAACAACTTAATCATAGCCAGGCTGCTGATGACATTTTTGGGTGTAAAAATTACAAAAATAATAAAGTGCTGTAAAATTTAAAACAAATTCAGTTTTCTTCAAATTTCAGGTGTTGATGTGCCCCTCAGACTTCTCTCAAGTCATACCACTGGTTGAGAAACACTTCTCTAAGAGATCAAGATTAATAGAAAATATAGTCCTTTCAGGAAGCCATGCTGTACTCATGGCCTGAGGCAAAGCAAGATGGCAGTTGTGGATGGAATATCAACTCAGGTATTTCCAAGAGTTTCCTTCTGGTCTCAACCAGAGGTCTCTACCAGAGGTCTCCTGAAAGCAAACCTGCTTTGTTTGCTGGGTAGTCATTTCAATATAGACTAGAGATGGTAAGTAGCAGTTAACTGGCTAATTGAGCAATTGATGGAATTTACATTGACTACTCAACTAGTAGATAAGGAAGGGCAGCATCAGTGCTCTCTCCCAGCTCATGCTGGGTCTCAACACAACTTCCTACTGCCACTTTGCATTTTTAAAGGGAAGCCAGCAGGAGAGGATGCTGGCTTCTTCCCTGCTCCTGGGCCTCAGCACAACACCCTCCCCCCCCCCCTCCACTCACTACCGCTCTGCATTTTTAAAGGGAAGCTGGTGCGAGAGCTGAAACGGGATTCAGCCAATGTCCTCTCCTGCCAACTTCCCTTTAAAAATGCAAAGTGGGGGAGGGGGGAGAGTTGTGTGCTGAGACCCAAGAACAAAGATTCAGACAGCATCCTCTCCTGCCAGCTGCCCTCTCCTGCCAGAGTGGGGGGGGGAGGATGAGTGAGTAGTCGATAGTGCTACCCAATAAGCTACTCCTCTACACCCTTAAAACAGAGACCTGAGAGGTTCTGTACATCTTACAAAACTGACTGGATACTTGGTGCTGCCTTGTTTAGTCAGAACTCACACAGTTTGCAAAGAACTTTTTAAAAAATAAACTTTCTTTTGTTTGGCTTTTCCATATTTCAGAGGAAAAAACAAACAAAAGACACGAGCGGTGTCAGACAAGATTTTACCATTTCTTCACCAAAGTCGTAAGAAATATGGTAATATCCATGATGATACCACAGGCCTCCAGCAGTGCAAGGCAACACCATTCTATGTACTCTGATCCTCTTTCAAAAGAGAGGAAGTGAATTGACATTTGCATCCCAAAACCTTATTCCTGTCCCAAGAGGGAGCACAGTGGGAGAGATATCTCTTCCCCCAGAACAATGTAGTAAGATGAGGGTCCAAAACAAACATTGACCTAAACAGCAATGGTAAAGACTTTGCTAATATAAAACAGAATTAAGCTGTGAGCATGAGGCAGGCCCTGCTCACAGAAGCTGCCAAGAACAGGGCTGATGTTACGGAAACACACATACCTGCTAAGCACAGGCTGTAAGCACATTCCAGAGAGGTCATGAAGGACACCTCATTGAGAAACATCTTGGTACCAACACACACCAAAGATAACAAGAACATACCAACCCAGATTCAGGACAGAGTCTAAACTGACAGCATGATAGACAGTGACAGAACTATGTACAAGATAAGGGGTGGATCTAATGTCAGAGGACGGCAACCTGATATGTCAGGAGTGAAGTGTAATTTGTTTGCACCTGTGTCTAAAAGTATACACTCAAAGAATTGTTGTTGTCTAGTCAAGGGGGTAATATTAGATCAATAGTATTGAGTGAAGTATTCCATTGTCACAAGCAATGTTCCCACTAAGCTTTTCCATCCATGTGTAGAATAAATTTTATGTGCACCAACACATGTGCAGATGTGCACCAGCAATAGAAATACATGCTGATGGCTCTAGGCATTGTGGGCGCTCTGCTAATCAGCTAAGAAGCATCTGAATCTCTCCTGAGTGTCCACACAAGTGCTCAGCTTACAGGCACTGGTCATGAGGTACATGTGAGTAGTGGCTCTGGGGCAAGTCTATTCGTTGACAACTATTACTGTACTTTGCTTGGCAATAAACCTGGCCTGGTGCCTTCGATCCTTATCTGATTTTGTGATCTTTGAGGGCTCTCTCTAATAGACAGGGGAACACACACACACACACACACAGCCAGGAGTTAGAATATAAGAACAGCCATACTAGGTCGGACCAAAGGTCCATCTAGCCCGGTATCCTGTCTGCCGAGAGTGGCCAATACCAGATCCCCTAGAAGGAGGGATCACAACAGGTAATCCTCCCGTGATCCCTCTCCTATCACCCACCTCCAGAGAAACAGAAGCTAGGGACACCATTCCTACCCATCCTGACTAACAGCCATTGATGGACCTAACCTCCATGAATCTATCTAGCTCTTTTTTGAGCCCTGTTGAAGTTGTAGTCTTCACCACATCCTCTGGCAAGGAGTTCCATAGGTTGACTGAGCTGAGTGAAGAAAAACTTCCTTTTGTTTGTGTTAAACCTGCTACCTATTAATCAGGGTTTAGCACTGACTGAGTAGAAAACCTGCTAGGAACCCATCAGTAATGCTTGACTGACAACAAATACTGTCTAGGAGTTGGTTCAAAGTATTGTACACTTGTTTTTACTGTCTTTTGATCCAAGTTTATATTAGGGATGTGAAAGTGTAACCATTTACATCAGTTAATGTGCAGGGTTACACACAGACCCTCACCCATGCTGTTGCCTCTATATGATTTTCAGTGGTTACACGATTACATAATTAGATGCATTAACATCCCTAGTTTATACATGAAATTGAAAACCTTTTACAAACAGGTGCCCCACTCTTTTGGTTGAGGAAGAGAGCTTATGTGCTTTAATAGAGCCATAACCGTTAGTAAAGCAGACAAAGTATTTACCATCTACACTGAGATCATCTCCTGTTAGGAACCGTAAACTTCACTCTCAATGAACTAGGCAAGTGGCGTTCTATCCATTTTGGAGACAGGGGAAAAGTCGGGTATAGGCAAGAACGTTTTCCTATGCTTGAATAGGATGGGGAGCATTCTAGTTAAACTCCTGGCTACAGTTTGCAGTTGAGGCACCCAGGCAGCTAACCAGCCTTAAAGCGTCACAATCCTGAATGAAGCTCCTCTGCACTGACTGCGAAGTCATGGTTATGACTGTCCCCAATCCTGATCACACACCGGGAGATTTTTCTCATGTGAAGAAGCCCAGAAAGGCCGAGTGATTAGCCCCCGATCGCACAGCAGGTGGGGGCCCAAAGCAGGAGAGCACTCAGGCCCTCGACCCCACCCCCCGATGGCTCGAAGGTAACAGGCACAGGTTGGATACCTGGGGCGCTGTCCTGCCCCCACTAAGCGGGACGCGAGCGCTTGCCATTGTTTTCAAGGGAGCCAGGAGTGCCCCCTCCGGGAGGAGTTGGGGCTCGGCGGGGCCTGCCCCGAAGCCGTGCCCAGGTGGGAGGGGAAGAGGCTGGTACTCACTGTGCGGGTCGCTCTTCTCTCGGACTCCGTCCACTCTGCCGTCCGGGTTGATGCGGAGGAAGAAGCCCCCGTTTTTGCAGTACAGTCGCTTGGGGTCCTTGAAGTGCCCCGGCGGGAAGGTGCCGCTGCCCCCGTCGTCGGGCAGCGTGGTGATGCTCCCCGCCGCCATCCGCCCCGCCGCGGGGTCCCGGGCCGGGGAGACCCCCTGGTGCCCGGCCCCCCTGCCGCGGCCGCCCAGCCTCGCCCCCTGCCGGCTTCGCCCTTCGCCGCGCCCGCCCAGCCTCGCCCCTGCCGGTGGGGGCCCGGCCCCTCCTCTCCGCGCCCGACGCCCCGGCCCTGCCGCCTCCGCGCGGGAAGCGGCTCCCGGCTGCCCGGCGGGGCTGAGGGTGCTGCGCAACGCCCGGGCGCCGCGAGCCCGTGGGCCGGCCAAGGTGCGGGAACGAGCGTCGCCCGGCTGTCGCGGCGGGCCAGGGGCAAGCGCCGCTCTCAGCCACTTGTTTGTGCGCCTCGGCCTCCCGCTGCTGCTCCGCCCCCTGCCCGGCGCTGGGGGCTCGCTGGGCCGCTCCGCTGCCTGGCCGGGGGGACTGGGAGCCTCCTGCTGCGCCTGCTGGAGAAACTGGCAGCAGAGCCGGAGGAGCGGTTCCCTCCCCATCCACCCTGCCCGGCCCTGCCTCCCCTGGCCGCACAGCCAGCCTCCTGTCTGCCTCCCCGCCCGCTCCCTCGCCTGGAGTGCGCAGGGAAAGTCCCCTTCCCGACCCTCTGCCGGCTGCAGGGCAACAGCATCCGCGCGCTTTCACAAACTGGTCGTAGACAGAGCGAGTCTGGGGCAGCTGGCGCCGCAGAAAGGAGCCAGCTGGGGCTGTGTCACTTTTTAGGCACTATACCAACCCTTTTTTCATTTGCTCTTCTGGAGGGGGGGTTGTAGACGACGGTTAAGGGGGGGTATTAAAGCTAGTGGGGGCATGAGGAAGATCTTCATTTCACACCCTAGGACCTGCACTTCGGGGCAGGAATAAATTGAATCGTCTCTGCTCCAGTGCCAGGAAAACAGCAACTCCCACCTCCCAGTCTAAATTGCCTAGTAGGGATGTTAAATTTCAAACAATCAGCTAAACCAGTACTAAAGCAAAAGTCTATCAACTACTGGATTAGTAGATAAGGGGAGGGGAGTGCTTGTTATCCTAGTGATAGAAATGTAGCCGTGTTAGTCGGGGGTAGTTGAAGCAAAATGCAGGACAATGTAGCACTTTAAAGACTAACAAGATGGTTTATTAGATGATGAGCTTTCGTGGGCCAGACCCACTTCCTCAGATAAAGCTCATCATCTAATAAACCATCTTGTTAGTCTTTAAAGTGCTACATTGTCCTGCATTCTGTTATCCTAGCTGCCTCTTGTTCTTACTAGATTTAAAAGGCAAAAGAGCAGCCCCTTTCCTTCCACCGCCTGTTGACAGGCCTGTCAGTAACACACAAGTGGATTATTTTTAAATCAAATTTTAAAGCAAGGCCCTCTAGACTCTCACATGGTAAATTAAAAAATTGACAGTATATACCTGGACTTGGAAAAATGATTGTAAAATGGATTTATCATCACTTGAATGGCTCTTTCACAGGTTCAGTGTTCTGCTAATAGATCAGGCAGGCTGTGTTATTTTTTAGTTAACTAGATCCTCTCCGGAAGAAGCAGAGCCCCATAACAGAGATAGGAAGAGGCAGGTGGATCCACATTAAGAGCCAGGCTCCGTCTACCTACATTGTAGCCTTCTTCTGGAAAAGTTTATGCAAATGAAGCTTGTGTAGAATAGCGCCATGCTTCATTTCCATATTTAGTTAGCTGTTTTTGCGCAAGAGGCTTTTGCGCAAAAAGGAGCTGTGTAGACAGCTCCTTTTTGCGCAAAACCCCCCTCTTGCGCAAGCCGTTCTTCATTTTTTCCAGGGAAAAGGCTCCTGCGCAAGAGGGGGTTTTTGGACAGAAGGGTTTTTTGCACAGAAAGGAGCTAGGTAGACAGCTCCTTTCTGCGCAAAAGCCTATTGCGCAAAAAGGGCTGCTCGTTAATTATGCAAATGAAGCATGGCAATATTCCACTCCATGCTTCATTTGCATAAGCTTTTCTGGAAGAAGGCTACAGTGTAGACGTAGCCCACTGTTGCCCCAGATTTTCAAGTGTCCTACACAACTCTACAGTCTAGGTATGGGTAAAGATGACTCTGCTGAAAGACACAATATTTCCTCTTCACTGGTGTGTGCATATCCAAGAATAAAAAGGCCAAATATTTCTCCTTTTGGGAATCAAGAAAGAGCAAAAATGTATACAAGATTTACAAGTAATAGGAATCTTTCCTTTGTGCAAAGCTGAATGATGAAAACTGTATGGCGGAAGAAAAGGAACAGACAAGTAAATCTTAGAGGAGCATTAGTTATGACTTATTGTGTTAGTAGAAGTGGCCCAACCTTAGAGTGTTTGCTAAATCCTCTCCTCCACTATTTCTGAAGAGCACAGTAAACAGTCAGAAAACACAGAATAAAACACTCTTCCTGTTATCAGTCTGCACCAGCAGGAAATATTGCCAGAAGATGACCCACAATTTGTTCCACTTGATCCACAGATCTGGGCTGCCAGAAGGGATCCTCATAACACAATATTCCTCTCTGTCAGGACATTATAAACCAAGTTCATACCTCAAGGAAAAAACATTTGATAGCTATGCAAACATATATTCGTTACCTTTCCAGGAAAATGAGGGCTAAGGGACAATTGTTCTACCCCAATTCAACAAATAAGGCAGTCAGACAAATGGTTGACTACTTTCAACAAAAATACTATATTTATGTTTAAAAAGTGATTTTCTCCCACCCCAGCAATGCCAAACTACAAGCCTCTCCATCACTGCTACTCAATACCAAACAATGTCCAGTTTGATATTGTATTAAAATCTATTGCAAATATAGCTGCCTCTTGACAGTTATATAATTCTAGTAAGACGAATAGCCAAATCACTTACTTTAATGTGCACATAAATCAGTGTCATGCATTGCATTAGCTTTTCGTTTTAGACAAGGACCACCCCAAACCAAGCATCTAGAATTGGTGGTACAATTCCCATTGCTCCTCCATATTGGATTTATCTGTCAATGTGATAGAAGTAATTCTTTCTGTATTATCTAACTATACAACAATTGCCATGTGCTTGTATTTTAAATATTGCATGTATAAACATAACATCTACAATATTTGATTTTATAAATATCATAAGTACAACTGTTCAAGCCTGTGGGGCTGTGGCCAAGTCTTGTTGGTTTCTTGGAGAGGAGCGCAAAACATTTTCTCTATGTAATTTATACAACTGTCAACTTCTGTCCAAAGGCCAGAGTCTGGAGACAGCCAAAATGTGATTTTTCCCTAATACTGTCCAGTCAATGACCTCATGCCTGACCTGGAATAGTCACCCTACAAGGGTGTAAGAAGTTTCATCTTCTTGATTGCTTGGACCACCTAGTTCTTGTTCTCTTCCTAAGCAGAAACTATGTGCTATTACACAAGAGCTAGTATTAAGTTAATAGTTAAGATAAAATCGAAGTGAACAATTTGTTACTACAGCTGTGAACAAGAGGGTGTGTAGGAAGAAGTTGTCCACTCTGGCACTCTTAAACAGCCCTTTGATTACGGAACATGATCCTTTCAGTAAAGATCTCTGAAAAAGCTAACCTGGACATTGTTATTTTCATGACAATCCATTGCTAATTATAAAGATTTACTTATCTCACATGTATTGTGCAGCAAGGAACAAAAATCTATGAACCTTGGTTCCTTTTCCTTACACAAATTTGGAATTCCATATAAAGTTCCCATCACTAAGAGATAACAGCAGACTATCTAGTTTGGTTGGTTTCTCCTTCCCTGATGAGACTTTAGAACACTTTTTCTTCCTATATCAACTCAACTAAGTCACTATAGTGACAAAAGTACATGTCACTGAAGCCAATGATGTCAGCTACCTGCACTGGCAATTTAGAAATTTATTGTGCCATGCCTTTTGCAAGTGAGTCTGAACTGTTGAAGCAAACGCCTTACTTAGTTTACGCGGCTAAACAGACAGTTTTATTGGCCAATAAAAGCAAAGTGAGCCAAACGTGGTCTTAGCAAAGCCGGGCCCAGTAAGGCTGCTTAATACAATTAATTCTAGTATCTTTATACCCTTAACCAAACAGTCTGACGTCAGGGCATTCAATTACAGAAATAATTAATTAAACTAGGAAAAACAAAGCCTTATCAACAAGATGGCGGACAGGTACGAGGGAGTACCTTTCCTTTTTGAACCAGCCCAATTAACACATTCCAATAGCACATTTGTCTTGGCCTGGCGCATGGGGTGATAGAAAGTTCACTTTGGCCTACGTGCAAAGACAAAAAGCTGAAATGGTTTCTGTTATACAAGATGGCTTCTAGCTAAACATAAAATAGCTTCTACAGAGCTGAATTCGGGGACAATCCCCGGAATTTGCCCCTTTAGAGTATTACAGTTAGGCACAAAAAACATTAAGGTCACAAAACCCAGGCATTCAAAAGCTGTAAAATACCAGTGTTCCTGTTGCCTGGGTATAAACTTAATTTGGCCCCTTGTGTATTTGCATTATGACCACATATTTTTCTGTATTGTCTCCCTGCCTCTTTTTGTGCTCATGCTAGATGGTGCTTAAAGAGCGGCTATTCAATATTTTGTGTTCTCTCTGTTCAGTACATAACCCTTAGCCTTGTATACTGTGCACTACTCAAACCCTGCTCTAAGGACAGAAATTCAGTTGCCTTACATGTTTTACCCTGGTCTTCACAAAGACTAATGAATTTATTTTCACAAACTTCCCTGCAAGATGAAAGAGTATTTGCTCCAATTTACAGAGTGGGAATGGCGGCACAGAGAAATTATAGTCAAAAGCATCCATTGATCTTGGATGCCCAATTTGGTGGTCCTAGTACCAGAGTTTTCAGAGTACAAAGCATTCTGTAGTAACTTACATGCTCAAAGCACAGCCCCCATTGACTTTCAGCCATGAGCGCTCAGCATTTTGGTGCTGAAGACAGACTGTCGGGCAGGGTCGGCAACCTTTTCAAATCGAAGAGCCAAACTACATCAAAATTCAGAACAAGTGGTCGACAAGAGCTGTATAAGAATGCCCATTTGCAGGACTGAAATATACAACTTAATATTATTGATAATCAACATGGTGATTAATAATAGCATAAATGCAACTACTCAGACTTTAATAGGACTTCTGCTGCAGTATCTTTTCACACGTCTTGAAGTTCACATCATAATGGGTCAAATCCAGCTTCATGCATGCATTCAGGGTGTCGTCTGTCAATCTCATGGCCAGGGGCTGGAGATGTAGGGGTGTAGGAGTCTGGGTTGCTGTGTATGAGGGGCTCAGGGCAGGGGCTGGGTTATGTGGAAAGTACACGAGGAAGGACAGTGTGTTGGGGAGGAGGGGAGAGGACAGTATGAGGAGCGGGGGCTGGATTACCTTACCTGGCTGAGCTGTTGCACTCAGGCAGCAGCAGCTGGACGAGAGGCGGGGCCAGGATTGCTGCAGCTGGATCATGGCCTCCCCTCCTATCTGTGTCACAGCAGAGGGGACAGTGCGCCACCAGCTCTTCCTGCGGCCAGATGGGGGATAGACAGGGGCCTGCCTGAGGATCAGGGCCAGGGACTGGATGCTGACCGATTGGGGCCTTCTTGGCCAGGCTGCCACGGGAGCAGCTCTACTACAGCCCCAGCCCAAGCTTCCAGCTGCAGTCCAGGTGGGAGCAGCCGGGCTGCCTCTGTGTGCCAGAGTTGGAGCTAGGTCACGGTGCAGTCCCAGAGCAAGCTGCCTGCCCTGGGAGCAGCCAGGCACCCACCACCAGCTTCCTACAGCTCCAGCCCAGGGTGGTGGGTGGGGGCGGCAGAAGCAGCACTATGGCCTGGGTAGTGCTAAGAACTGATGCCCTCAGCCCAGTCTCTTCTCTGGTGTGAAGCCATTCTCCCCCTCCCTTGCCCTGGCACCAATGGTGTCTGATAGCCCCACTGGGTGCAGAGACAGGCTGCGATGGGGAGGGGCAGTCTGGCCAAGAGAGAGGGTGCAGGAGCTGGCTGTGGTCTTGGTGTGTGTGTGAGGGAGGAGGGAGCAGATAGGAATATGAGGTCTGGGCATGAAAGGGTTTGGGGAGCACTGCTTCCCTATGCTCCATTGAGTGCAATTTGGAAAGCAGTGTGTGCGTGTGCTCTGCTGTTCTCCTGGGGGCTCTCCATCCCCCCAGCAGGAAGATAGCACTGGTACTCCAGCCTCTGTGAAGGGAAAGAGGTGGGCAGACTCAAACCCACAATCCCAGGCATTGGAAACTGATGCTTTATCCATTAGTCATCCTCTTCTATACCATTGGTGCCGACTTTATTAGCTATTAGCCAGGGGATAGAAATGGTGTCCCTGGCCTCTGTTTGTCAGAGGCTGTAGAGGGATGGCACAAGACAAATGGCTTGATCATTGTCTTCGGTCCACCCCCTCTGGGGCACCTGGTGCTGGCCACTGTCAGCAGACAGGCTACATGGACCTTTGGTCTGACCCAGTACTGCCATTCTTATGTTCTTATGACTTGGCCAGTTTAATCGTTGTCTTCATGGGAGCTCTCATCATTGCTCTGATACCAGCCTGTTGCTCACTCTTAAAAGCACCGCTCAGGTTTTAGCTAAGCGGCACCAGTTATGAACAAACCGTTGAAGCCATCAGAGGCAATGCCACACAGCAAGGAAACTAGCTCAGACATGTTGCTGCTGTTTTATTGAGTGTTCTTTCCTTGTTTACAAGCACAGGGCAGTGGGCACTGGGGCTGCTCCAGGCGGGAGCTCTCCAGTGACTGCAGCAGGATGTCAACCAGCTCCTGCAGTGCCTGTGAGGAACAGGGGTCCGGTGAGGTTTGCAGCCACAGTGCATGGGCCTGACACACACATGGGGGCAAGGCCAGGCTCAGCCCACAGGGCCCTGGTGCTGGGGGGTTCAGACTCTACTTCACTTCATCTGCATCAGAATTTCTAACATGGGTAAGGAGAATCATCATAGCAACCAGCACAGGCAGGTTGGACCTTGCCTCCTACGGCAGCCACTGCCTATCTCAGACTCTTCTGATCCCCCTGGTCACTGCCAGGACATTTCAACCCCCACTTCTCCTCAGGGGAACCACGGGAGATGACCCACACCCAGCTCCCAAAGTGCATTGGGGCCCATCCTCACCTCCCACACTGAGCCATAGAGGAAGAGGACTTGGGGCTGTGGCCACCGCTATTTATCATTCAGGCACTTCAATGGGTACCACTCCTTCTCACCAGCAACCAATAAAAGGTAATTCCCAGGATGCATGACAGTTTGACACCAGCCACCAGTACTTGTGCAGTCTGGCCTGGGAGGGGTGGGGAATGAGGAGGGGTGGGGTTACATTGGGCCAATGAGGCCCAAACTAGGCGTATGGGGTCCACTTGGGGGCTAGATGCGGATTGGTCAAGGCCAGCCCGAGATAACAGGTCCAGCTCTGCACCCCTCTAGAATGGGCTCAGAGGGGTTGAGATGACCCCAGAAGCAGGGCCTTGGTCTGGAAACAGCCTGGGTTGAATGTAGGGTTGAGCCAAGCCTGGCTGAGTCAGACAGCTCACTTGGGACCAGTGGGAGCTTGCTCCGATTTACCAATTCCAAACCCAGTGATCATTGCCCTCTTGCCTCTAAGCAGAGGCACTTACCCTGCCTGCTTTGTGTAAAACTGGTGAAATGCCAGCTCTAAGAGGCTGGGAAATATGCATTTTTCCATTTTAATAGGCATGAGGTTCAGGATTATGACAATTAAATCAAGAGCTGCATTAATCCCAAATACTGAACTGCACAGTATTACACAGTTCAGAATTCTGCTTCCTTGATAAGTGATATTCTCCCAAAGGCATTTTCCCATTTTCCAGTGAAATCACCTCATCTCTGTGGTCAGTTGCCATTATGCTATCGGCTTACACACAGGTCTAGGCATTCTCTGAAGAATGTCCATGACCAAAACTTTATGTGGCTGCTAACAGGTGTAACCTTGTTTTTGTATGACTATAAAGCACCACACACACACACACACACACACACACACCCCTACCTAAATAAACATGAAAACAGTAAAGTTTTTTAAAGTTTTATCTACTCACTGTTTGTCTTCCCCTCTACTTCTACCTCTTCTACTTTCCCTTATTTATTCTTGGATCTGGACTTACTATACTCCAATCATCTGAAGAAGTGGTTTTTGCCCACGAAAGCTCATGATACCATACATGTTTTGTTAGTCTTTAAAGTGCTACTAGACAATTTGTTGTTTTTTTAGTCAAGTTGTGTTTTGCCTTCTCTTGCTAATCTCCATCAGCAGTTGTACATGTTATAAGATTCTACTAAATTTGGCCTCTACTTACAGGTCATTTTTACGTGAACATCAAAATATTTATTTTGCCTCAGTGCTTTTTGCTGTGATGGGAAAACACCAGCAATAGCCAGTCCATGCATTTTCCCCTGACTTAATGACTTTCCTATTTTACTCAAGTTTTCTATCTATCTTTTAAAAAAAAAATAGCACTGAAGAGATTTGATCCATTACTTGTGTTCATAAAAATAAAAAAAAGATTTGTAATGTCTAGATAGGGTCTCAACTTAGGAAAAC
Source organism: Pelodiscus sinensis (assembly GCF_052426305.1). Classification (NCBI taxonomy): domain Eukaryota; kingdom Metazoa; phylum Chordata; order Testudines; family Trionychidae; genus Pelodiscus; species Pelodiscus sinensis. The sequence continues at coordinate 98,777,187 of NC_143055.1, forward strand.
AAACTGTTATAAGAGGTTGCTAAGTGTAAGTGACTTGCCCGCCGTCACGTAGGAGCTCTACAGCAAGGCTGACACACAATACTTTTCAAGGCAGCATTCAACTGTTTTAACCACAAGACCATTCTTTTCTCTTACTGCAGTCCCCTGCCTCATTCATTACATGTCTTTCAACTTCTGTAAAGCAATGGTATTACAGATAGTCCCATATCTGATACCCCACAGTGCTGTCTGATTCCGTGTACAGAATGGATATGCATTGAATAATAAAGGATACTATCAATGTATACATACAAGGAGAGGCTACATTAAGACAGCACAGGAAACCTTCATCCTAGTTCTTCCTAGCTTTTGAATGTTTCCCTTTCACAAATGTATTGCTTGTTTAACCTAGTTTTTATATGCCATTTAGGTTTTAATGAAAACCCAACTGAAAAACCCAGAAATTCCATCATGTTGTGTCATACTGACATTCACAGGGGTCATTTGCAGGGTTGGAGCTTTAGACCCACAACACAGCCTACCATCACTTGAGTCCGTGGCATAAATGATACCAGGATATTGCCCTCTGTGTGATCCTGGACTATGGTGGGAGTTTGGGAGTGGAGGGGGAGAGAACTGGAGGAGACATTTGCCAATGGTTTTGCAGTTATTTGTTGACAATGGAATGGTGAAACTCAAACCTTGGAAACTCCGGGCTTTGAAGTAGAGCTTACTCTAGTGAATAGACTTCTTGATTTCTGCTTCCCACTACACTTGAGCCTGTATGTCCCATCCCTTCTAATTTGATCCCCTCCCTTCTCTGCCCAGCCATTCCCAGTCTCCTCCCTTCCCCTTCCCACCATAAGCTCATTGTACCCAGTGGCCTTGGCTAACCCATCCGTTCCCTTTTACAATCTGTCTCTACTTAGAGGGCATGTCTACACTAGGAAATTTTGGGAGTTTCCAAAATAAGCTTATTCTCCCAAGGAAAGCTGGAGTTATTTCAAAATAACCAGCCCCTTAATTCGAAATAGCAGCCTTGGCAGTGTGAACATACTGCTTATTTCAAAATAAGGGGAGTTATAGTGAAATAACTCCCTAGTGAAGACCAGAGCTAAAAGAGGCTTCCTTAGTTGTACTCCCACCCTGATATCATTGTTCCTTAGTCATCTCCACTTCTACCTTACCTCACTGGTTCCTTGTCTCCTTGACCATCAGATCCTAGTCTCTTGTACTGAGTCATCTGATGTCAATCTACTCTCCCTGCCTGCTCAAAACCCACTGGCTCCCAGTCCCTCCTATCCTCATTCCCTTACCCAATTCCCAATCCCTACTTTCTTTACTCAGCCAATCCACCTCTCTTCCCCCACTCCAGCCTGCAGTTCCAAACATATTCCTGGCCCCTTCCTACCTTCTTGCCCCAGTCTAGTTTTCCCAACCCCTTCCAGCTTTTATTCTATTTACATTCATAGAAGGTAGCCTCCCCTAAGTTTCCTGGGCACCAGCAGTGGGTCACAGACCTGGTTGCCAGCATCAGGTTTTTATTTTTGGCGGTGCCCAGAACAGATCAAAGAGCCGTCCTGTCCATACAACAATCTGGGGGAGCCCCTGTGCTTGAGGGGTGGGGGCAGGGTGGCCTGTGGCACTAACAAGAGCCCTTGGGCCAGAATCAGTGAGCAACCCAGCCCCATCCCATCCCACCCCACCCCTCCAGCTCCTAGTGTCAGGGGGTGGAGGGAGAGAAGCTGGAAAGAGGTAGGACAGAGGCTGGTGGGTTCGGGAGGGGAGAGTGTGAAGCATCAGAGAAGGGGGCAGTGGGAGCCTCATGCAGGCTGTACTTTGAGAAACCGGTTTACTGGCCGTGCTGGTTCATTTATTTACCAGCACCACAGCCATGGAGCCTCGAGGCTCCTATTGGCTCTGTTTTGCCATCTGCAGCCAAGGGGTCTCTTCGCTGCAAATGGCAAAACAGAGCCAATGGCAGCCACAAGGCTCCATGGCCGTAGCGCCGGTAAATAAACCGGCGCAGCCAGTTAACAGGTTTCTCAAAGTGGTTTTGTGGCCCACTGAGAAATACAGCTTTACACCCAGAGTAACTTATCAAGCAAGTTATTTATTGTGCAGAGCGAGGAAGTGGCAGTAAAAACAGTCTAAGAATTTGATAGACAAGATGCATCTCAACTTGGGATCTGTAAACAGTTAGTACAAAAATGAACTGGGCCTTTTTACACTTATGTTATGCCTGCACCAGTGTGTTCTATGCAAATCCAACTTTGAAAGTTACATTAACTTGAGTCTTCTTGAAGTCTTCATATTTAATAAGGTAGTCATTCATTGATCCAATTTATGACCCTTGCCATCTGATCAATCATTTTAGAAGTCTGAGCTACTATTGAAGACTTCCTGAACTAATTATCGTAGATGGTGAATTTGAATGTCAATTTAGCCTACTAAGTAGTTTGGTATTTTCTCCCCTTCCGATATGGTATTCCAACAGAAAGAGAAAAGCAAACAAATAAGGATATTCACCTCACTGGTATTAGTCTTGGCTTATGACATCAGTGTGTAGGATGCACAAAAATGTAGGGATCCAAGTTAGTCACAATCACCATTTGTGTGGGCCTAAGTAACCAAGAAAGCAGGATAAAAAGTAGGATATACTGAGATGCTTTATACAAGAGGGCAATAGTTTGAGTTGGAGATTGAAACAACTCCCAGGGTTTTATTTCAATTTATCAGTATGTGTCTTTGCGAGGCAATTGCTGGGGCCAATTTCCCCAAATACAGCAATAGGTGGGAGAAGGGGGCAGGAGGTAGTGTAGATGTGGCCAGAATTAGTGGATTATGGTGCACTAGCCAAACTATGTCTGCATTAAACATTTCAAGCAGGGGGACAGACAGACTTTCTGAGCCCCTGGGCACGGTGGGGGTGGAGGAGGCATGCCTTGCTCTGTGTTCCCAGAAGGGGCAGTGCCTTGGGCAGAAGAGGCACAATTGGGATCAGCCAGCCCTCAGAACTGCCCAAAGCACACAGCATGGCACTCTGGTGGAGATTTAGAGGGCTCAGGCTGCTACCACATCTGCTTCCAAAAGCTCTGAGGCCTTTAAAAAAAAACAAAGAAAAACAAACCCCACAAAGCAGACCCTGGGATAATTGCTCCTTCTCCCACTGTTGGAAGGCCTCGGGCCAACATCTGTTTATATGTACTAATGCAAGGAACTTGTTAATAAATTTTGAGCTTTGATTTAAAGGAGAAAATGATGAAACAGTTCGTTTATCTTGCTTAGGAATTAATCCAATTTCTTCCTCAGTCCTTTGCAGCTGCCAGAGCCTCTGACCTGTGGAGATGGTCTAGTGTTACTGTTTAAGGCGAAGTTGAAAGAGAAGTGTAGAGCCAGCTGCTATGCAAATACCTCCATCACTCCCCCATACTCCCAAAGTGGAAGTATGAAGGTAACTTCATCCTCTTCTCTGAAGACTTGGTAAATGGTCTATGTAGGCCACAGTGTCAGGATATTAGACAAAAGGTGGATGAAGTACTCTTATTGGGCCATCTTCTATTGAAGAGAGAAATTTTATTACACCAATAAAAGAGACCAGACCTCCTTGACCTTGTCTCTACATAGATTTCTTCAGCCATTTGGTAAATCACTACCAAGAAGGTCCAAACTGAACCCTCCACCATGGCCTCTGGGGAGTCTCTTTCTGGATGTGATTCTTATGGAATATAGGTTATTTCGTGTATGTAAAAGGTGCAGAAAATAGACAGCCCTCTAGAGCAGAGACTGAAATTTTTGTTTACAAAATTAGTATGGCTCAGGCAGCATCAGTGCAAGATTTTTTTTCATCCCTCTCCACTAATGTATTGCAGGTTGAACTGCTGTGTTTCAGAATCATCTGTCTTCATTAAAAATAGGATACAGAGTCCTGCACTAATACAGCAGCACTATTGAAAATTGCTGTGTTGGGACTATTACAGAATATTAAAAGGGACCACTCTGAAGAATGCAAAAAGGTAGTTCAATGTACTTTGAGTCTTTGGTCTCCCTACTGAGAATACTTGCAATCTAGTTTGTAACCATTAGAGTCATTACTGACAACTGAAATATTTGTATTTTCATGCTTACTTCAAAATATAAACATCTGGAACAATGAATAATTACAGATCTGTGTGGGCGGAAACAGTGGCATGCAACTACCCACACTAAAAGTAACCTTAATAAGCACTACAAAATCAGGGCTGTAACAATTCAAAATGGCGGCACCACTTTTTCCAACTAATATTTTAATTACATTTGTTCAAGAGTGATTCTGTATTTGTGAACTCTTAGCTAAGAATTCTTATTTTGGTAGGGGGCTTGGGGGCACTGGTAGATAGATTCTCGACACCTGGCAGAGCCAACCTCTCCCCCTTGAAGGACATCAAACTTCCATTAGGAAGTGGAAATGCAGTATCCCCTTAATCGAATGTTAGTTTTAAAGATAGTGCTGTGGTATAACCATGTTCTGCAGAAATCCAATTCATCAGCTCAACTTTATCGAATCTTTAATAAATCATGAGCAGGAAAATTTAGACTACGAGAAAATTTGGGTCTGTCTACACTGCAGAGTTTTTGGAAAAACGGCCATTTTTCTGAAAAAGCTTCACTTACATCCACACTGCAATTGCTTTTGGGAAAAAAAAATGAAAGAACAGAGGGGGTTTTCCAGCATTGGTAAACTTCTTTCTATGAGGAAGAAGCCTTTTTCCAAAAGAGCTCTTTTGGAAAAAGGCATGTGTGGATGGGGAAGAGAAAGCTTTTTTGAAAAAGGAAAAAGCACAGGTGCCCTGGTGGCCATTCCATCCATAGTAATCACAGCTTAAATGCGATTTACTGATAGTGTCAAAGAGCAGATCGCTTTTTTGATGTGCTTTAGCAGTGTGGACGCGCTCTTCCAGAAGAAGTTTTTGTGGAAGATCTCTTCCGGAAAAGCTTCTTACAAAAGACTCCTGGGGGCTACGTCTACACTGGCCCCTTTTCCGAAAGGGGCATGCTAATTTTAAACTTCAGAATAGGGAAATCCGCGGGGGATTTAAATATCCCCCGCGGGATTTAAATAAAGATGTCCGCCGCTTTTTTCCGGCTTGTAGATAAGCCGGAAAAAAACGTCTAGACTGGCCCGATCCTCCGGAATAAAGCCCTATTCCGGAGGATCTCTTATTCCTACTTTGAAGGAATAAGAGATCCTCCGGAATAGGGCTTTATTCCGGAGGATCGGGCCAGTCTAGACTTTTTTTCCGGCTTATCTACAAGCCGGAAAAAAGCGGCGGACATCTTTATTTAAATCCCGCGGGGGATATTTAAATCCCCCGCGGATTTCCCTATTCTGAAGTTTAAAATTAGCATGCTCCTTTCGGAAAAGGGGCCAGTGTAGACGTAGCCCTGCAGTCTAGACATAGCCTTTGAGTCTCTGAGCCTTTGAGCCCCATAGCTCTCCTACAAAGTTGTTCCTCTAGGTAGACATTCATCCAATCAAGTTTTCAACAAACTCATTCTCTTGTGAATAGATGTAACCATTTACCCAGTATCAGAAGAATTAGGCAAAGCAAGATTTTTTATTCTCAGTCATGACAGTTATTTTCAATACTGTGCTAGGATTCTCTACTATTTTCAGTAGCTGGTGACTGCAAGATTAGAAGAGCAGACACCAGACAGCAAACTATGGCTTAAAAAAAAATCTACTATAAAGCTAAGGGTCAAATAGCCAACACTCTCTCTCCCCACCCCATAGAAGTCAGGAGGCTGGGGAAAATGTAAACTAGCAGAAGAGTTTTAACATAGCAACCAGGAGGTTTTGGAATGGAAGAACATAGAACGTGCTCCTTCTACCATCCAGAATGAGGGACAGTGAGACCTTCTAATTTACTATATGCCTAGTAGTCAGATCTCTCAAGCTGGGCCCAGGGATATTCTAGTACAAATCCTAGCATCAAAGAGAAATCAGAGGTTGACTTTTCATTTGTTTATTTTCCTTGACTCGACCACTATCTTCCGTATGTGGATGTGACTATTAGTTTGTCTTATGACTATTAGTTTCTACATACTATGTCTGGGTATGTGGAGGCAGGAAGGATACTGATGATAGAAAGTACATTAGAATTTGGAGAGAAGTAAAGAGACACAAAATATACACTGAAAGAAACAAGAGAAGCAACACCAGGAGAAAGTGGAATGACATCAAGGAGGAGAAGGAGAGTAGCTAAAGACAGGGAAGTAGGCAGTTGAGTTAGTCAAAAACAAAACCTCACAAATATAAACACTAATCAAAGAGTATTAGATAATTTATCCAAATTCATATATTTTGTGGTTTTAAACCAACTCTGTTGAATACTATCCAAAAATTTAGATTTGTGGAGTCACTCAAAATATCTGAGTATTTATCCAACCTCAGTAAGTTCCATTTTACAGAGATTTTAAAATATAGATGTTCATGTCTTCCTGGACTTTACCCTAGCAAATGGGGTCTGGTCTACTTGTCCTGTCCTTCCAGAGTTCTCTGTTCATGCCATGCTCTCTGTCATCCTACATGTTAAACATGACTGTCTTAGGATCTCTTGCCACTTCTTCTCAGATTGGCATCTGTCTTTTTCCTTCAGTCCTGATTCATGGGACTCTTACCCATCTGGTTGTTAGGACTGCACTTTACATTACCAAGTCATCTGAGCCCATATTCCCCCATTTTATATGTAGGTGTCTTTCAGAAAGTCTTTGAGGCTATGGCTACACTATAGACTTCTTGCGCAAAAAGCTTTTTGCAGAAGAGACCTTCTGCAAACAGTTCTTGCACAAGAGTGCAGCCACACTGCATGGACGCTCTCTCAAAAGGAAACTCTGATTGTTATGTACAGAATGGCCACCAGGGCACCTGAGCTTTTTTTGATTGCCTTTTTCTGTGCAAAAAACTCCTGTTTCCTGTCCACACACACCTTTTTGCACAAGAGCTCTTACGCAAAAAGGAGTTAATCCTCGTAGAAGGAGGACTACCAACATTGGAAAAATCCCTCTTGTTCTTCAGGTTTTTGCACAAGAACAATTTGTGTGGACGCACTACAAGTTTTTGCGGAAAAATGACCATTTTTGCACAAAAGCTCTGTAGGATAGACCTAGCCTAAATGTATACATTCCTCACATGGTGTCATGATGCACTACATCTGCATTTCCATGGAACAGATTATTTTCTCAGGCTTCTTTGTTGCCTAAGACTTCGCACCATATAGTAAGACTGGAGGCACCAATTTTTAGACTTTCCCTTTTTCAATTTTATTTGCATGTTTCTCGGTCACATTTTATACCATATAAATGAGCCAAACATTTATCCATCCTAGCTCTAATTTAGTCTTTTCCCCCATATTCGGAGATCTAGATACTTAAATACAAACCGGAAAACTGTTTAACTGAAACGCACAGGCATTTAATGTAAGATGGTAGATTTTAAGGGGAACAGGTTGCTTTCCATGCTGTAGAAAACAAGAGTTCAAAAGTCTTTACGTGTAAATAGTTACATAGGGTACCTCAATTTTTGGATGTCCAGTTCCAGGGGCCTAATTTTCAAAAGATGCAGAATGCTTATGCAGTGCAAGTCTTACCCCTTTAAGACAGTGGTTCTCAAACTTTGACCTGCAGCCCACCCCACTCAAAGCAAACCTTTCTCTGGACCATCAGCCAACCACTCATGACAATGAAATGCCTTTGCTCATCTCTAAATACCTTAAATACTACATTATTCATATTAGGCTCCTAGAGCTATTACATAAGGGGCATATGTGACTGGTAAGAAAGGAAATATTTACTTTGATAGTGATTACAGATTAAGCTTTAACTTAACACTTTAACTTTATTTGAAAAACAAAGGTTGGTAAACCAACATGGCATAATAAAATGTTAATTTATGTCCAAAATAAAAGGTTTCAAAGTGGTCTTTATTTATGGCAAGGGTGGGGAAACTTTTTCGGAGTCGGGGGCAACCTACCCCCCCCCAAAAAAAAGTCCATCAGGGACCCCCCCCCCCCCCACACACACACACACAAAGGCAATTGCCCAAAAAATCCCAACCCCAACCCTTACTGATATGTCTCTCAACAGAAGCACCTCACTTGCCTGGTGCACCAGACCCATAGGCAGGGACAGTTGGAAAGGAAGTACTGTAGGAAGACCAAGGTTCAAGGCTTCCCACAAGCCAGAATAATTGTTCTGGAGTTACTGGATTTTGTGAGCCCCCCCTAGGCTCTGGGGTGGAGCCAAAATTAGGGGTTCAGTGTGTGGGAGGGAGCTGCCAGGGGAGAGGGATGGAGTACAGGAAGTGTGGGTGGGGGGGGCGGTCTGAGTGAGAGGTAGGGTGTTTGAGTGGAAGTCTGGACAGGAGGGAGGGAGCAGGTTGAGGGTGGTGGTGGGGGGGGGGGTTTGGTCAGGGGGAGGGGTACAGGGTGACTGGCCAGGAGGGAGGGTATAAGAGCTGTCTGGGGGTCAGTGTTCCCTTCAACTCTTCCATCCATTAACAAATTTTTTTTCTTTCCATGTACAGAATAAATTTGATGTGTGAATGTGCACCACCAGTAGAAACAACACACCTAACTGGACAGTATGGCTACATCTACACTGGCCCCAAATTCCGGAAAAGGGATGCAAAGCAGGTAAGTCAGAAAAGGGAAATCCGCTGGGGATTTAAATATCCCCCGCGGATTTAAATAAACATGTCCGCCACTTTTTTCCGGCTTGGGGAAAAGCCGGAAAAAAGCGTCTAGACTGGCGCAATCCTCCGGAATAAAGCCCTTTTCCGGAGGATCTCTTATTCCTACCTGAAAGATATCTAGACGCTTTTTTCCGGCTTTTCCCCAAGCCGGAAAAAAAGCGGTGGCCATGTTTATTTAAATCCGCGGGGGATATTTAAATCCCCCGTGGATTTCCCTATTCTGACTTACCTGCTTTGCATCCCTTTTCCGGAATTTGGGGCCAGTGTAGACGTAGCCTATCTGAATCTTTGAATCTGAATCTTTTGAGTGTCCACACAAGCACCCAGCTCGCAGGGAACACTGCTGGCGGGCGGGGGGGCCGGGGGGGGGGGGGGAAAGATGCTTAATCAGGCTTTGCACTCCCCTGCTGCTCCCAGGAACTGCCTCCCACTGCTCCCAATGGCCTCAAGTCCAGCCAGTGAGAGCAGTGGGGAAAGCCTCCAGGTAGCTTATCTGTGTGCTGCCATTCCCCCAACCAGGACAAGGGGGAATGAATGGCAGTAAGGTTTGGGGCTTTCAACCTCAACCCCCAGCAGGAAGCTGGTTCTAGAGCTCCAACCTTGTAGAGGAGAGGAGGCAGCAGGGCTGGAGCACCTGTGTGGGCTCCCTGCCTTGGGGTGGGAGGCTGAGCCTCCGCCCACTTGCAAGGTAGCTATGGACCATTAGTGAAAAGAATTTAGATTAATTGAATCATTAGATCACTCCTATCTAATGGCCCTGTCCTAAAAGGACTGGAGTTAAATTTTTCCCTATTAACAAGCAATGTTTGCTCTAATCTTTTCTATCCATGTGCAGAATAATTCTGTGCACTGAGGCCTGTGTGAATGTGCATCACCATTAGAAACAAAAAAACCAAACCAAAACAAAAAACCAAATAGCTATGGGTACTCTGCTAATCAGCTGGACAGCATTTGACTCTGAGTGGCTGCACAAATGGACATCTTACAGTGATCACTGACATGACTGGTTAGCAGCTAGTTGTAGAATTTAGGATGATCTACATAGCAAAGAGAGATAAATGCTTTTTTTTTTAAATGAAAACATGCATTCCAAAAAATCATTTGGTGATCAAAGAGATCATTCATTCAATACTACTTAAAACAGTAGTATTAACTTCATTAACAGTTTCTTAACTTCATTTTACACATTTCAACAAGACCAGTTTAGTTTGTGTGCTAGATCTCAACTAGATGAGTCCAGTAAACCAAGTTGCATGCCAGGAAAGATAATGGAGCAAGTAATAAAGGAATTATCATCTGCAAATACCTGGAATATAATAAGGTAATAGGTAACAGCCAGCATGGATTTGTAAAGAACAAATCATGTCAAACCAATCTGATACCTTTCTTTGATAGGATAACGAGTCTTGTGGATAAGGGAAAAGCGATGGACGTGGTATACCTAGACTTTAATAAGGCATTTGATATGGTCTCGCATGATCTTCTTATCAATAAGCTAGGCAAATGCAACTTACATGGGGCTACTATAAGGTGGGTGCATAACTGGCTGGATAATAACTACTCTGAGAATGGTTAACAAGTGGGGTTCTGCAGGAGTCTGTTATGTGACCAGGTCTGTTCAACATTTTCATCAATTTAGATATTAGCATAGAGAGTATGCTTATTAAGTTTGCAGAGGATACCAAGCTGGGCGGGGTTGTAACGGCTTTGGAGGATAGGATCAGAATTCAAAATGATCTGGACAAACTGGAGAAATGGTCTGAGATCAATAAGATGAAGTTTAATAAGGACAAATGCAAAGTATTCCACTGTGAAATGGATTGTTCCTTATTAACACAGAATGGGAAGCAACTGTGTAAGAAGGAGTACAGCAGAAAGGGATCTGGCGGTCATAGTGGACCACAAGGTAAATATGAATCAGTGAGATGCTGTTGCAAAAAAAAAAAAAAAAAAAAAAAGCAAACATGATTCTGGGATGCATTAACAGGAATGTTGTGAGCAAGAGACAAAAGTTATTCTTCCGCTCTACGCTGCGCTGATTAGGCCTCAATTGCAGTATCGTGTCCAGTTCTGGGCACCACATTTCAAGAAAGATGTGGAGAAATTAGAGAAGGTCCAGAGAAGAGCAACAAGAATGATTAAAGGTCTAGAGAACATGTCCTATGAAGGAAGGCTGAAAGAATTGGTAAAACAAACAAACAAACAAAAAAAGGCAGTCATGTAGCACTTTGAAGACTAACAAGATGGTTTATTAGGTGATGAGCTTTCGCGGGCAGACCCACTTCAGATTGTATTCTGAAAGTGAAGTGGCATGACCATTATATAACTGAGGGATACAATGAAGAAGTAAACAAATCAGCTATATAGAATAGAAGGTCGGGACAAGGGGAGGAGGAAGAGACAAGGAAGGAGGAAATTGCTTATTGTAAGAGTAAATTAAGTGACTAATCTGGAGTTACTATGAATATCAAAAGGTGGAGAGGCTGTCTTTGTAATGTGTAAGGTAATTATCTAAATTAAGGCCCATTCGCAATGTGTTGAATTCCATTTCAACCAGAAAGGACACTGTCTCAACGACTTAATCACCTGCATCAAAAGCCTTTTAAATCTGCACTTGAAAGGGAATCCTCTGAACTGTCATTCATGCTAAAATTTGACACTCTACACTTGAGTCTCAACAAAGACTCTGGCTATCTCACCCATTACAAAGATAGCTTCCCTAATTATCACCTCTAATACCATTAACTCACAGACATTTACCTTTCCCCACCTCTAATACCATTAGCTCACAGACATCTACCTTCTCCCCCTCCCCCCACATCTCCCCTCTGTTCTGAAATTTGATTTGTTCTTGTCATACGTGTTCATCATTTTTTTAACTGTATCCTTTGGTATATATGGTTGTGACAATTTTCTTCCACTATTTGATCTGAGGAAGTGGGTCTGGCCCACGAAAGCTCATCATCTAATAAACCATCTTGTTAGTCCTGTATTTTGTTTCAGCTACAACAGACTAACACGGCTACATTTCTATCACTATTCAGCATAAATAAAAGCTCTGAAGTCTTTCCGACAGACCTATACTCTCCTATAGACAACCACCTAACCTCAGGAAGGTTCTAACTAATAACCACAGGACATACCACATTACTACTAACCCTGGAACTTTCCCTTGCAACAAACTCCATTGCCAGGTTTGTCCACATATTTACTCTGGAGACAGCATCACGGGACCTAACCATGTCAGTTATAAGATCAAGGGCTCATATTCCAGTATGTCCACCAATGTGATATGCCACCATGTTCCAGCAATGTCCAATATACATTGCAGAGGGACATCAGGGATGGTTTAGACCAGTGTTTCTCAACCTTTTTTTGCTCATGGCCCTCTTCTGAGCCTTGTTTACCTATGTGGCCCCCCTCATAGCCACTGTTAGTTGGAAAAAAGAGTGCATAATTTGCCTAATGTTCTGTTTTTTCCATGTGGCTCCCTAGAGGTAGGGTGTGGCCCCTGGGCAGCCATATGGCCCACAGTTGAGAACCACTGGTCTAGACGGTACTGGGTCCTGCCAGAGGGCAGGGGACTGGATTCGATGACCTCTCAAGGTCCCTTTCAGTTCTAGTGTTCTATGATCCTAGGATTCATTACTTTGTTTGTTACACAATGGCAGAAGAGAGTGCTCTTGAACTCTGGCAATCACTTCTATTTTTAGGAGAAAAATTCTACCTCTGACATATCCAAATCTACCAAATGTGAGGCCAGTATTCCTTTGCTTGAAAATTTTACACGAGGGTGTGTCAAAGTTGGGCATATAGGGAAAAAGTCATGCCATATTTTGCTGGAATTCAGAATATACTTGACTGTCAGTTTCTTTCAGTTAAAAATTTTCCATGTGGATGGCATTGAGGGACATAGATTTGGTGATATTTTGCTACCTTCACAAGTGAATCTATTCCTTCCTCTGCATGTTGTTCTGTCATTTACCCTGCAGCTCCAGACCCAGGGACTGAAGTTTTTGCCTAACAGATTTTACATAAAGTGCTCTTTGGACAATATATCATTTCTTTTCATTATAATTACATAAGATCAAATACTCTGGAAAAAAATGTGTTTTCTTATCTAGAATGGCAATGTAAAAGGATATATACCAAATATTGCTGTGTGGAGTTTTAAGTCAGTGAGGTTTTCCACAAGGATATGTCCAAATGCTGCTATGTATGGAAGTGCTGAATGTCAGGAGTTGCAGGTGCACAGTATCTCTGAAAAACTGGCCACTAGATCCTGATCCAATACTCACTTAAGTCCATGGGAGTCTTTCCATTGTCTTAATTAAGGGCTTGATCAAATGCCAACTGAGGTATCAGTAGGGATTTAGGCAGCCATGTTAAGAGAATACACATGAAATAAAGCCAGGCCAACACCACAATACAAGACAGCAACTAATTATTTTTAAACTTATGAGGATAATAAATCTCTATGCCAGAGGGAAAAAACAAACAGCTGTTTGGTAGATTTTTTTTTAAACTGTATTCATAGGTCTCTTATTTCTCATGCTGGCTCAACTCTTCTTGCTATTCTGGTTTCCTGCCCAGCTATTTGCACTTAGTACTGCAGCTGGTCTACATTTTCCTTTTTACTGGAATAACCAACTGAGAGATTGAAATAAAAGTGGAACAGGCAGGGTTACTTAAAATGGTTGGCGGTCTCACCAGAGAAAAAAATATTGCTCAACTGAGTTGCTTCACATTAATGCAGAGTTTGCAAAATTTGAAGTAAACTCAATATTCGAGTAGGATTTTAAAATATAACCCATCAGATGACTGTCAGACCAACATCTGATATAATGGCAAGGAATTACTTGCAATTGAGATGGTCTCCATTTTCAATTAATAATGACTCCAGAGGGCTTTCAAAGGAATGTGTTTATTACTTAGTCTGGTACAATGCCCGTGACCATGAGCTGCCTAATGAGTGTAATTGTAAGGAGATGGGAGAGAGTCACTAGCCAGGGCAGTCCCAATAAAGTTCAGGGTCACATGACACATTGCTTTCCTCAAATTGGGTTTATTAGATCCAAAAAACATTATACAGGCAGTCCCCGACTTACGTCGGATCCGCACGAACGGGGCTTTTCTCGCCCCGGAGCTCACGTGCGGCGGGTTGCCACCCGTGTCCTCCGGGGCAAGAAAAGCTTCTCCCGGTCTCCCTGGTCTGCTGGGGGGATCCAGCAAAGCTGCTGGACCCCCCCCCCAGCAGACCAGGGACACCCGAGCAAAGCCGCCCAGGAGGCGGGAGTCCCGCTGCCTGGGCGGCTTTGCTTGTTTGCCCCGGAGCAAAGCCGCCCAGGCAGCGGGACTCCCGATGCCTGGGTGCGCTTGGGCTGTCCCACTGCGGGCGTGCTCCACGGCTTTGCTCCTGTCCCCCTGGTCTGCTGGGGGGGGGGGTGCAGCTAGTGCCCCCCCCCCAGCAGACCAGGCTTTTCTTGCCTACCCCTGGGGTAGAGCAGCTGGGGGCTGCCGGGTTGGTCCCGCAGCGCCGCTCCGGACCAACCCGGCAGCACCCCAGCTGCTCTGCCCCAGGCGTCCTGATTCAGCCGCTGCTGGTCAGTTTCAGCAGCAGCTGAATCAGGACGCCTGGGGCAGAGCAGCTGGGGTGCTGCTGGGTTGCTCCAGTAGCGCCGAGGAGCCACGCTACTGGAGCAAGCCAGCAGCACCCCAGCTGTTCTGCCCCAGGCGTCCCCAAGTCTGCCGCTGCTGAAACTGACCAGCGGCTGACTACAGGAAGCCTGAGGCAGAGTTGCTCTGCCCCAGGCTACCTGGAATCAGCCGCTGATCAGTTTCAGCAGCAGCTGACTTGGGGACGCCTGGGTTTCTTAAGTTGAATCTGTATGTAAGTCAGAACTGGCATCCAGATTCAGCTGCGGTTGAAACTGATCAGTTTCAGCAGCGGCTGACGCCAGTTCCCGGGTTACGTACAAGATAGGGACTGTAGGTTCGTTCTTAAGTTGAATCTGTATGTAAGTCGGAACTGACGTCAGCCGCTGCTGAAACTGATCAGTTTCAACCGCGGCTGAATCTGGATGCAGGTTCTGACTTACATACAGATTCAACTTAAGAACAAACCTACAGTCCCTATCTTGTACGTAACCCGGGGACTGCCTGTATGCTGTTTCCTGAAGGGCATATGCAGAGGTACAAGCATAGGATCTGCATTCTCATATTTTTCAAGGATCAAACAGGCCTTAACATGGAGATTCACATGTGCCCTGAAGTCTAGTGTTCTGTTACAGTACAGTCATCCAAATTCTGTTTTACTATATTGCAGAATAAAGAGTAAAGTACTGTGTAGATGTCTGACAGTGAGGAGCAGCCCAAGGTGGGCTGCGGCAGCTGGCGCCTCAGGCGGAACGCGCGATTGGCGCCCCTGCCTGCACGGCCATCAATGGAGTGACATCATCATCGGGTATCCCGTGACATCATCATTGGGCGCCCCGGGCGCCCTGCTGAAGGCGGCACCCTAGGCGATGGCTGAGTCGGCCTATCGTCACGGACCACCCCTGCTGACAGTTACTATGTGCATTGTTAAAGACGGGCAGATGAGGATTTTGCGGGGCCTAGGGCAGCACAATTTCGCGGGGGCCCCCCTTTGACACTGCGCATGCGCGGTAGCACCACAGCACATTCGCGGGGCTTCTTGAAGCACGGGGCCCAGGATGGCCGCCCCACTCCCCCTGCCCTATATCCGCCCGTGGTTAAAGATAATCCTATCCACTTGAAGTTTCTCTTGTTATGAAGGGATTGCTTTTCACAGGAACACATTCAGTAAAAAATACCTTGCAGGACATGAACTCTCCTGCAAAGAATAGTGACTGTTATCACTAAGTGGCAACAGAGGCTTAAGCCTGAAACCCCTTCAGATGTATAATGTAGTAAAGCAGTGGTGGGGAACCTACAACCCAAGGGCCGAACCAGCCCCCTGGCTTGCCTGGATTCTAGGAATTATTTAAAAAGGGATAGAAAATAAGACGAAGAATATCTTACTGCCCCTATATAAAACTATAGTATGCCCACATCTTGAATACTGTGTACAGATGTGGTCGCCTAACCTCAAAAAAAGATATTTTGGCATTAGAAAAGGTTCAGAAAAGAGCAACTAAAATGATTAGGGGTTTGGAACTGGTCCCATATGAGGAGAGGCTAAAGAGACTGGGTCTTTTCAATTTAGAAGAGAGGAGACTGAGGGGGATAAGATAGAGGTATATAAAATCATGAGTGGTGTAGAGAGGGTGAGTAAAGAAAAGTTATTTATTAGTTCCCATAATATAAGAACTAGAGGACTCCAAATGAAATTAATGGGTAGCAGGTTTAAAACTAATAAAAGAAAGTTCTTCACAAAGCTCGCAGTAATGCTGTGGAACTCCTTGTCAGAGGAAGCTGTGAAGGCTAGGACTATAACCATTTAAAAAAAAAAAAAAAGGAGCTAGATAAATTCATGGAGGTTAGGTCCATAAAAGGCATTAGCCAGGGGGTAGGAATGGTGCCCCTGACCTCTGTTTGTCAAAGGCTGGAGAAGGATGGCAGGAGACAGTTTGCTTGATCATTGTCTTCAGTACACCCCCCTCTGGAGCACCTGGCACTGGCCACTGTCAGCAGACAGGATACTGGGCTAGATGTACCTTTGGTCTGACCCAGTATGGCCATTCTTATGATCCAGCCCCTAAAACTCAGGGTTCCCCCCCTCCAAGCATCATGAAATCAGTGCAGGTGCTCTAGCCCTCTGACCGCCCGCCTTCCCTCCCCCCATGTGGCTGGAGCACCAGTTCCCTGCTGCAGGTTAGTGGGAAGGAGCCCCAAGCCTCATGGGCCAGTCAAGCAAGCTGGGGCTGGAAGCAACTCTGCATGCTGCCACTTCCCTTCCCCCTCTCTGCAGCTGGGGAAAACACCACTGCAGCATTTTTGGCCTCATTTTTGGCCCCCACCCCAGAGCTTAGAGAGATCCACAAAATCTACAGCCTGCGCTCCCTAGGCTCTGGGGTGGGAGGGGTAATGCAGAGGAGTGTCTTTCTGCTTCTTAGTCTGAGGCCATGTCAGTGAAGTGGGGTTCTCCTTACTTTTATGTGGTTCTGGACTGATTGTTGTGTGGGTCAGTGCCCCCCCCCAAACCAAAAGAGGTTCCCACCCAATAGTAGAGTTTGAATTCCAATTCCTGGAACCAGTCTTGTCTGTCATTCAGATTCCAGATGAAATGAAATAACTAGAATGGGTCTGTTCAGATGTGGCTCAACTCCCATGAGAACTACTGAAATAAGAGTGTGGAATGTGACTCCCTCCCATTTGAGTGGAAAGAGATGTGTCAGATGATCTCATGAACTTTTTCACCATTTCAGGCTAGAATCTTGCCAACACCTAGCAGAATTAATTGTTTAACCCTCCCCTGCCCCCCAAAAAAAGTTTGATTAAAAACCCTCAGGCTCTGCAGGTTCCCCCCCCCCTTTTTTGGCTCTTCATGTGCCCTGTTCCACTTTAATACAAGCAAAAAATTTAAATTGGCTCATTTAAATAAAAACATTTTAAATTAGATCCTTTTTTCTAATATAGTTGTAAAGCTACTATTATCTCTGACTGTATCCACAAATGATGACATCCAGATAACAAATGGTGACCACTGATCTAATAGCGCACAGTCCTTTTATTTCCTTCCCATCCAGCTCATCTCCCAGTCCTGATGTATTTGCTCAATAAGCTGTGTGTACAATTGCCCTTCTCTTGCTTCCTAAACTATCTCCAATCACCAAGACTAGCATACTAAGTAAAATTATGTATCTGGTAGTCACTTGGTTTATTGACTGTTCTGGCACAAAACTATGTTATCATATCACAATACACATTGCCAGGTCCTAGGCAGCATTCTCTAAATATACTGTTGTATAATATGACTGACAGTTTTCCCATTTACTTAAATTGTAACAAGATTTCAGTCCATAGTCTAAAATTTGGAGGGAACAGGGTGTTCACAACATCTCATTGATCGTTTTCTTGATGAAGTAAGTAGGAACATCACCCTGATCTATTATTTAATAGTAATGTCGAGTCCCTATTGCATTCGACTACAAGACTGTCAGGACTTGCCACAAGTATCTTAAGCAAAATAAACTAAATTTCTTAAGTCTCTGTACACTGAGAAATATTTATTGAATCTATAGCAGGTTTTATTTAATAAGGAAGATACACTGCATTGATTTTGCTGTTGCTGTACTATCCTCTAAGAAGAATACTCTTAAGTAATAAGGGACTAATACAGCTGGGTTTTTCCCACTGACACCAGGGGCCTTTGAATTGTTTCTTCTTGCTTTCTGCACACATGCGAAAGCCATGTTTTAATTCAAATCATAAAAACCCTGGTGTCTTCCCACCATGTTCATGGTTCTTTAGACTGTATCCCCATAACAGCAGGATAAGTGTGTAATCAGTTTATTCAGTAGTGGGAAATGGAGACTGTTTATCAAGCTTGGATCTGTTCTGATTTTGAAGGAAGTTACAGAATGACCACACAGATTTAAGGTATAATCCTGTTCTTGCCTTTGAGCCAGGCTGCTATGAGGAGCAATGCTGAAGACTCACAGCCATTTTACAGAGTCAGGACAAGGAGAAATGAGCTAGCTCCAAAAACAGCTTATTGATTTAAAAATAAATAAATAAAAAGCACCATGGGAGCACCTATTGTCTATCAAAGCACAGCATGCACACAGGAATGCTGGTAACCTGTTCCTTTCCCATACCAGTAGACTGCCTTCCAGCCCATTTCTTATCTTAGCTCTATCTTGAGCACAGGATAGAGCAGCAACAGGAGTGGGTTTTGTATTTACACTAATGGGATCAGGATCTTTCCCTCTCCTTTAATCTAGTGGGCTTCACAATACATTACAAAGATGTTTACTGACTCAGTTACATCTATGGTTATCCTGCCATTCTCCTTCGGTTTGCTCAGAGAGCACATCACTGTTTCCAAAGTTTAATAAGTACCTTACCATTCAAACACCCATCACCCTGCACATGAGATGGCACATGCTGTATCCTTAGAAATAAAGAGCACTATCCACAGTCACACTGTAAGTGGCATAATGTGCTCCAAGGTTTTTTCATGCATGTGACTCATCCAGGGCAAATAACTTCCCTAAGACAATTGGTGCTGTAAAAAGCAGACATTTGCAAATTGGCCCTGGATATGCAGGCAGCACAGAAAAGAACACCATGGATTGTTTTTGTTTGCAAACTGCTTAGCATATTAGAACTCTTAAAGCGAGCAGTGTGCATCTGCTCGCAAACTATAGAGCATTTTACAGTTATTCTCTCAGTTTAGTAATATGGTACAACAGGGGATCTTTAGAGAGCCCTTAATGAGCCAGTAGAGAAAAAATGCACCATCAAAAAGAATTATTTGTAATTTCAGAGATAAAATTTTGCTTCACTCTTTTCAGAGCACATTCATTCAAATCAGTTCTTCAGCATCAACCACAGCCATTGTCAGACAAACATTTGGTTGCTCCCTTTGATATTCATTAAAGAGGGGCCTGATAGGTAGAGTTACAATGCAAAATACCACCATTCCAGGAGGGCTCTAGACTAGCTGCCAGCAACTGGTGCCCTAGGCGAACCATGCAATCAGTGCCCCCATGTCCAAACCCCTCAATGATATTGCACCACCATTTGGCGCCCCATTTAACTTGGCTCCCTAGGCAACCCCCTAGTTCACCTATATGGACGGGCCGCTCCTGCCGCCATTACATTTGTTGCAGATTTGGGGATGTTTATGTCAGAGATTTTCATTCAGGTCCAATTCTAATGCATCATTAACTTCAGTAATGAATGCAAAACAAGCTCTGATCAGGATCTACAATAGCATCTGAAAAGTCTTGTGCTACCAATATACATGTAGTCACAGTTAGAGTTATTGACTGCATTCACAGCTGGGGGACTCCTGGAAAAGTTTGTGTGCTCGCCCCTCTCTTGGTCTGTATACTTGACCGTGGAGAGTCTGGCTCCACTCTTCCCCAGTTTTCACTTCCTAACCAAAAACCAGAGTCTCTAGTCCCAGATGGACCCAATACAAGAATCCAACAGGGAAAAGGCTCCTTTCACCCGCTATCCTCCCTTGTGGGTGGGCATAATTTAGACCTGACAGTGTTAGAGGCAAACCTGCTAGCACAGCCTACAATCCTTTAAATCAGAAAACCCTATTTTCAGATGTTTATGGCTTTGATAGACCTCAGTGGCTAGAATAAGCTAGACTTCTAACATGGAACGTTTAAGTTTCAACCAAAAATGACTAGCCATTTCTGAGAAAAAAAGACTAGGGAAATACATTTTGTTCAGGTTTAAAAAAAAAAACAAAAAAAACCAAAAAAAAACAAAAAAAAAACCACACCTAACAAAGCCACACAACTTTTTTTTTTTTTTTTTAAGAAACTCTAGTGTCTCTCTACATCAAGGGAAGAATACGAACTTTGGCTGCTGTGCATTACCCTTGACTGTTATTGCAGTGAAAGTCATCCTTGTGTGTGAAGCACACATATACTAGAGACAGCTATGATTTGCTCACACTGTTTGTATTCACTATGTGGGGGAGGGGTATTAGTGATGGCCAGAATTAAATAAGGTTGAAGGGCCATGCGCTGAAAATGAAATATTGAGTGAAATACTCTGAGTGCTGCCCATATCTTGAATGGATAGTGTGTGACCAAGTGATATATATGCACAAGAGGATCAGTCTAAGGTCACACAAACTTTAAAGTGAACTTTTCCTAATTTTTGAGTGCTTGACTTTGCAAGCATCATGTAGTTCAGATGAATATGATTCTATTCTGTGTTACTGCCAGAACTAGAGTAAAGTTCCATTAATTTCAGCAGATGTTTACTGGCACAAATCTAGAATTAAAGTTGAAGTGAAGTACCAAAAGATTGTATTGAAATAAATCTCATTTTTCTATGTTTCCAAAACCCCTAACTGAACTTAAAGATGCTTTGGTGTGTTCATGTATAGTGTGTGCTTGACAGTTCTCTTTTTGAAAAGTGTTTCACTTTCTCCAAAGCAAAAGGTGACACTATACAGTTTTACAAAAGGCTTATGAAAGTGAGTTACCTACTGCTCCTACAGTATGAAAAATAACCTGGGAAGTCTTTATGAAAGGAATCAGTATGTCTGAGCCATCAGACACAGTGGTGCCAGTTGTGCTGAGAGTTGTATTTGCACATTTGTCCTCTACATGTTTGTTTCATATTGTTTTCCAATTAAACTTCAATATGACCAGATTTCACCATTAAGTCTATTGATGTTATTGGCAAAAAATCCCATTAACAATCAACAGAACCTCAATATCACTTAAAGTCTATATTTGTGGATAAAGAAGCAGTGTAGAACATCTTAACACACACACACACACACACACACACACACACACACACACACACCACAAATAAGCCAGACATTTTGGGCAAAGCCACAGTAAAAGAAATCATTGGGCAACATTAGAAAGATTTCTTCCTGCTAGTTATTGATCATTGGCTACAGTCCCTACTTAGAGCATTCAAATGTGTGAAGGTACATGTTTACCAAAAATCATAGATTGGAGATAGGTAATCACTAGTATGTTGTCCCACTTTGAACCAAAAAAGTAGGTGAGAAAGATATAAGCAGAAGTATGTAATTTAATCTTCTATTTGTGAAGAAGTGAATGTCTTTCCCTACCCCCACCTATGTTAAGATTTATCTGCATTAATGTAGAAAGCCGAGACATGGATTAATTATGCAGAACATCCTCAACAGCTGTCAATATATACATTTATGCAATATACATATCCTACCATCTTTAAAAAGGAAGGTTACTTTAGTTGTTGAAATCCAGTTGTACAGGCATTAGGGCAAAATTAGAATTGATTTCCAACCCCCCCGTTCCCCCCCCAAAAAAGCTACATTAAAAAAACATTAAGACTCAAAACAAACACCAAAAGCCAAAGCCATGGCTGACCATGCATCTTTACTCTCCAGCTTTGCGTACAATGAAGGGAGACTCCAACACAGACAAGTATTTGCACTTATGCTTAACAATTTTATAGTCTATGGACTGCTCATGTGCTTAGAGGTAAGTGTTCTGCTGGACCAAAAAGTCTAAATTAGGGCTAGATCCTGGCTCCTAAGGTTGCTCTAGGGATAGAGATGAACCTTACAGTGGTTTTAACTGGCTAAGTGGAGATGATCCCCTTGGACACAGGATATTCTCCAAGTGATATAAACACTACAGTGGATTGACAAATGGCTTTTGTCATTGTTTACAATGCATGTGATGTGCCTCTAGAAAGTCAATTTTTCCCATTGAAAATGACCTTTACACTTCAGTGGCATGAACAATGATCAAGGGGACAAATTCAGTCTTGGAGAAACCACCAGTGATATCAGTGAAACTGACTCAGGGAATGGATTTATGGAAGAATTGTACCAATTCCTGCTTGCTTTACTCATTTTCAGTTCCCACTGAAAAACAGAGGAGTTTTTGGTAAGTGAGGAATGCAAAATTTGACCTTTCATGAAATAGATGGTTCTAAAGGAAGTGCTTAACTCCTAACAACATTAACAAAGAGTTGTAGGTACAGCAATTTCTTTTCAAGATGTTATTTGATCTGTTTGCTGATGCTCCATCACAATACTGCAAAAGGGAAAGAAATGTCAGTCCAAAATATTTTACAGATTATGTTTGTCTGCATGAGGAAATCTGCCTTTGACAGTCAACATGTGATTTCAGGAATGAAGAACATATTCTTATTTTAGAGAGATAGAGAAATGAATATAAGGACAAGACATGGGCAACATTTCCCACAGCATGGGGCAATTCTATTCAGTCCCCTGTCTTCTGACAATGGTCAGTGTCAAATGCATGAACAGAACAGGCCATCCCATCTAGTGGGGATGTGTGGCAGTGTGACTAGGTGCTCCGGCTCCGCACTCGGACCGGGGAAGAGCTTGCTCCGAACGAGCGCCGACCCCCGAGTCCCAGCATTGCTATGCATGCTCTCCCTGCGTGCCGGGTGATTTAAACCCCGGCGGCGCTCTGCAGGGGGAGGGCTGCTGTGGGGGAAGCGTCAGAGCTGACAGGGGAGACGCTGCCACCAGCGGGGGGAGGGCCGGAAGGTCCCAGCTTGCTCCTCAGCTTCAGACACCGGAGCCAACCTTGGCTCCTGGTTTCCAGCCCCAGGAGGGGGCCAGACTGGCTCCCCCAGCGACCTCGCGGCTAGAGGCTGCCCACGCTGCCGGGAGGGGCTCAGGACTGGGGACGGAGCCCTGAGGCGCCCCCCGTGGGGAGAGGCAGACACGAGCATGGAGGGAGAACTGGTGACCCGGCTGGATCCTGGACGTGGGAGCCTCACGGCATCCCAGCAGGGATTGGAAAGACGCCCAATGCACCAAGACTGCACCACGAGCAGAGCCGAGACCGGCACAGGCGGGAAGGCTGCACCCCGCCGGGTGGCAAGTGGTAGGCGGGGCATTGGTAGGAAGTGGCCCAGGGCGGGGTTGGCGGGTTTTGGCGTCCCCCCCCCCCCAACCGGGTAGTGGCTGTTGTCCCTACTCTAGGGCCCTGGGCCAGGAGTGGATGGGCCTGGGTCCCCCTGCCTCCCCGTGTGCGAGGTGAGAGCGAGAGGCAGCCACCCTGCGAAGCGGCGGGGAAGTGGTACTTTGGTGAACTCCTTAAGGGAGAACTAGCCCAAGGGGTCTCGAAGGGCTGAGCGGTGAGGACCCCACAGAGCAGACCCTGGACCCCCCTTGGAGGGGGAAACGGGGCGAGCGAGAACGCAAGGCCTACAGTCTCTACTGAAGCGCCCTGGGAAGTGTGGCTACCTGAGGGGACATG
The DNA here is from genome assembly GCF_052426305.1 of Pelodiscus sinensis. NCBI lineage: Eukaryota > Metazoa > Chordata > Testudines > Trionychidae > Pelodiscus > Pelodiscus sinensis. The sequence continues at coordinate 98,800,797 of NC_143055.1, forward strand.
GGTCCCTGTCGCTCAGGTGCAGCCCCTCACCACGGCTAGAGTAAAAGTAGGAGGGGCTCCAGGGGCTGGCTTCCCCGAAGCTGGGGCTTGGCTCCCGTCTGCCCTTCTGACAGGCCGGGAAAGGAAGCACTAGCCCCACCTCTTCCCACTTACCTCTTCCCACCACTCCTGAGTGGGGTGCAGCTGGGGAGTGGCATTGCTCAGGTTGGGGTCGCCCAGTTTGTACCTTCCCTTTCGCCCCCCACATGTGTGTGTCTCCTCTGATCACATATCTAGTCCCAGCATCAAACACCCAGAGCGTAGACTTGAATCCCAGACCATCTTGGCTAAAACCCATTGATGGACCTAACCCCCAGAAGCTTGGTTTTTCAGGTTTTGGGTTTTTTTGAGGCCAGTTATACTTTTGGCAATCCTAGCAAGCCCTGGCAATGAGATAGTTGACCACACACTATCTGTCTTCACACAGACTTCTGTTTTGAACTCACTGCCTATTAATTTCATCAGGTGACCCTGGTTCTTGTGTTATTTGAAGGGTGGGGTCTAACTAACATTCCTATCTCCACAATACATCATTGTATTGCCCTCTCTTTTGTCATCTCATCCAAGTTGATCAGTCCATTTTTTAAATTTCTCCTTGTAGGGAGGCGCAAACAGAACTGCATGCAGCATTCGATATGTGGGAAGACACATGGATTTATGTAGTGCCATTCTGATAGTTTGTCTCCTTATCGATCTCTTTCTTAATATTGTGTGAGGGTGTTTTTATGTGAAGCAGCAATAAGAGTGGATGTTTTCTGAGAATTATCCATGATTACTTCAAAGATCTTTGAGTGGTACAGTTAATTTAGACCATCATTATGTGTTTTGGATCATGTTGTCTCGTGCGCATTCACCAGCATTAAATTTCATCTGCCATTTTGTTGCCCAGTCACTCAGTTTTGTCACATGCCTTTGTAACTCTGCAATCAGCTTTGTACCTAACTAATTATCTTGAGTAACACATCTACAAACTCTGCCTCCTCAGTGTTTACCCCTTTTTTCCAGATTACTTATGAACACTGACCAGAACTGCTCCCAGTATGAATCCCTGGGGCAGTCCACTTTTTTACTTCTCTCCATTGCAGAAACTGTTTGTTTTTACCCTTCATTTCCTATTATAGATGCATGAGCACATCTTCCCCTCTTATCCCATGAGAGCTGACTTTGCTAATAGCCTTTGGTGCAGAACCTTGCCAAATGCTTTCTGAAAATCCAAGCACACTGTATTCACTAGAGGTATGTTTACACTGCAGAGCTTTTCCAGAAAGACGGCCATTTTTCCAGAAAAACGACACTTGCGTTCTTTCAACAGAAAATCAAAAGAATGCAGGGGTTTTTTGAACAGTGGTAAACTTGTTCCTACAAGGAAGAAGCCTTTTTCCGAAAGAGCTCTTTTGGAAAAAGGTGGTGGGGGGGGGGTTGGTGGTGGAGGAAAGGGTTTTTTGGAAGAGGCCTCCAGGAAAAAGCACTGTTGCCCTGGTGGCTACTCTGTCCATAGTAATCATAACTTAAATGTGAGATATAGCATCTACGTTGACTGGATGCTCTTTGAAAAAAAGCGATCTGCTTTTTTTTAAATGTGCTTTTGCTGTGTGAACATGCTCTTTTGAAAAGCTTTTCTGGAAGATCTCTTCTGGAAAAGCTTCTTCCAAGAGAAGCCTGCAGTCTAGACGTAGCCTGGATCACCTTTGTCCGCATAGCTGTCAAGCCTTTCGAGATTCTAGTGGACTGGTGAGGTATGACTACTCTTTACAAGAACCATGCTGACTGACTATTCCCCAACTAATTGGGTCGGTGTGTCTGAATTCTGTTGTTCACTATTTAGTTAATTTTACACGTTTGTAATTGCCAGGATCACGTATTGGAGCCTATGTTAAAAAGTTGGTGTTACATTTGCTACCCTCCAGACATCTGGTACAAAAGGTCACTTAAATGATTACCACAAATTAGTAATTCTGTAGTTTCAGGCAACAGCCACACCTTAAAAGGCACAAGCCAAGAAAATGAAGTAAAACATCTTTGAGTAGTTTGAATTTCTGTTTTAGATAAGCTAATACAAGTGACTCTTCTTGGACAAGGCTCCGTTAACTTATGTTACACTAACAGCCATATTTTGGCTGACCTTCCTTAACCTTTGATGCTGTGGCCAATAGTTTGCTTCATAATCAGAATTAGACAAGTGCAAATGAGCCCGGGGGAGGGGGAAATCTAAGTTTAAGTCAGTCTTCAGTGTCTGTTAAATTCATTATTTTGTGATTTAGATTGTCTTCCAGTGAAAACAAGACGATGATGTATGATGTGCATTGTCTATTGTTTTACTACTTGGATTACAAATTGAATGACTCAGCTAACTTCAAAGCGTTCAGATTAAGTGATTTCAACTCCAATGAGTTGGATCCTGAACCACTGTACACAAATTGCCTTAGCTGTAGAAAGGTGTACACTTCAACTTGGACTCCTGCTGACTTAAGTGCCACTTCAGTAATACCTCTTGCCCAAGCAGCATAGAGTTACAAGAGATGTAATTAGCGTGACTCAGTGTCATCGTAGACTCTGGATTTATGTCAGCTGTCAAGCATGTGCACAAGTGGATTTAACACAGGGCTACTTAACTTTGGAAGCCCCAGGGACCACAATGATATTCACAGCTCATGTTGAGGGCCACAACTTAAGTGTGGTTGCATATAGATGCAAATAGCTTCTTTCACACTGACAGGCATGAATACAAAGATTAAGGCAAGGCTACACAACATGCAGACCCCATTTAAGTCAGATCTACTGATATTAATAAAGTGCAATATTTACCCGATTTCCACCCATATGACATCACTTTTAATGAGCAATGACAGGCCAAGAATTTAACTACTAAAACGCATATCAACAGAAGACCATTATATTGAGTCACATTGTGAAGCGTGTTTCCTATGGAGGCCACGTTCAAAGGATCCCACCTGCGGGGTGTGCGTTGAGCCCTGTGTAAACCCAAACCGCACCACATGTTGAGTAGCCCCCAACGGAGACAGAGAAGAGCGGAGAGAGTGAGAGGCAGGAGGGGGAGAAGAGAAAGAGAGAGACAGAGAGAGAGGCAAAAGGCAGAGGAGAGCTGAGAGGGGGGGGGAGGCAGTAGGAGGAGGAAAAGAGAGACAGACAGAGTGAGAGACCAGAGGCTCAGGAGAGAAGACGAATGTGGAGGAGCGACTTGAAAGTCCTGTCTTATGACAGGCTAATTGGCTAGTGTAACTAGAGTTGTAGTCAAAAATATATTCTACCTCTATCGTCCAAACAGCCACTCTCAGCGCTCCTCTGGTGAGTGCCCACATGAGGCCAGGGGTAGGCTTCCCTAGTTACAAACCCATTTCTTTTTTCCCTAGCTTCTAATGTTCTTGTGAATGTATACCAGTGTGCCTTGGGCTGAAGAACATGCTAGTGTTTTCAGTTTAATGAGGAGTATCATCTATTATTGGAACCTGTGATTTGAGTACTCCCTATTAAAAGGGAGTTAAGCATGCAAGTCCCATGTCTGTCCAGCAATAGATATAGCTGGCATAAGAGTACTAAGGAGCTGGTTTACAGAATTTTGTTGAAATGGTAGCCCTAAGCTAGAGTATTTGCAAAGCCAGACTCATTTGAAAAGCCATTTAATATTTGTAGGTTCTACTAGGATTTTTTTTTTTTTAAAACCCAAACAGTTTGGAATTTTGAGCTAACCAACAAGAACAAAAGCTAAAGGTTTTTCCTTTAGGTATTTTACTAATCTTTAAGCACAAGGAAATGGTGGTGCATAAGCTGTACTGCTTCAGGAGATACTGTGCCTCATGACATGTTTACACTATGAAGATTTGCCATTTTAAGCTTTACAGCTATAAGCACTTTATACCAACACACGGCTACATTGACCCTCAAAGGGTTTTGTCAATGTAACAGTATAAGCTTCAGATAAAATGCATAATACATAATTACAGGCATGTAATTGCAATACCGTGTACAGTTACAGGGACTGATGCAATTATGAAGATGAATGCAAGTTAATTAATTACAGATGCAGATTTCTATTTGCATATAGGATCACCTAGTTTTTATGAGTAGATCTTTGCAGCAGACCTGGGATCTCCCTTTGAGAATCTGATCTTTAGTACACACAAAAGACTGTAGCACAACCAAGTCATTTTTTAGACCTATGAAAAGGTTAAATGAATCCAGTTTTGTACTAATGAACTACAGAAATATACAGTGATTAGGAACTTTAACTATGTTCAGATTGAATTTGTTCAGGCTAGTGAAGTATATAAAATCTTTTTAAAATAATATACTTAAGAAATAAATAAGCTGGAGCTTTTAGACACAAGTCTGATTTTAAGATGCAGTTAAGGGGTGTTCGCATTGAGAAGCCTGACCAAAAAAAATAGGGCAAGAGTTCCATTTCAGCAAGCCAAACTCCTTGGTTCCTGGCTACTTCAGAAATCTGCAGCTAGAATTTAGAACTTTAGGATTGACCAAAAGTTCAGCTCATTCCTTTGTGGCTGTGTTGACTCTGCAGTACTAAAAGATAGTAAAACTCTTACTTTACTTGAGAGTAAAAGTAAGTGGGTCTCACTTTTTTGCAGACTACTTGAAAATTGCAGAGTGGTCTGCTGAGACCCTCAATGATCTTTTTAAATCTTGTTGGTACCATTAACTATTTATTGGAAAGCACTATATAAAACCCTTAATTAACTTTCTGTATTCTATTAAAAAAACCATACACAATTTGTTTTAATATCAGTAGAGTCTCTCCCTCAGAGTGCTGGGAAGGAGGATCACCTCACTGGCACCCACAACCCTGGAGCTGAGGAAAGTTGCATCTTTTCTGGCCATCACAGCCCTGCATATCCCAATTTCTCCCAGAGCCACACCCTCACATTATATGTGCATCTTTTCCAGGGTTCAGGCACCCATTTAGTGGCATCACACCTGCGATACATTAATTAGGAGGCCAGTGTTTCGTTCTCATGTGTGGTCGCTCAAGTGCACACCATACAGGCATCTACCCCCAGACCACTTCAGTGGAACTTGCCCACTCCTGGTAGTCCAAAGAGCAGTTTGAGAGCCTCTGCAATAGAGTAAGTGGTTTCAGTAAGAAGGTTTTGACTTTGTAAGATAGCTACTCCTGATAACTCAACTTTAAACCTCTGTTGTACAATGATGTATTGGGCACAAGTTATATGCAAGAACCCCCACAATGACACCACCAAGCTACACACAGATCAAGTTAGAACTATTTCCTCAAATACTTGCTTCCCATTGTCTTCCAAGGAGGTGACTTATAGCATCCATTGGAGGTGTTAGCATTCATGGTCTTTTGAATACCTTGCAGTAGTTTGACACTTCAATGTTTTGTCGTGTCCTAGAAAACAGAATTCCTCAACATTTTCCAATTCTTACTTTGTCAGGGAACCAGAGTTATGCTACAATATCCATAACAAATGATTCCTCGCATTTCTTAGAGGTGGGGGATGGGAGAGTAATCTCATATAATGGCCTCATTTGTGATAGTGGGTTGGGTTCATGTCTTAAGTGGATCTTGGCTCCTAGGAGTATTGTATATGGGCTGCAGCTCACAAAATGCCATCTTTCTGCATCATTAAGTTATGGGCAAAGCTTCAATTATAGTCAATAGGGCAGAATCAAGTCTCCTGTCTCTTAAGGTGGTGCATTACTGTGAAGGCACCAATAGATCCTGACAATCTCTGAAGATCTGACAAAAAGATTAAGTTGTACTATGTGTCAACATCCACAAAGACAATAAAAAAAATTAACATGGAAAGTTTTAGTTTTGTTTGTTGCCGCCTCCTCCTCCCACATATGAATACATTTGTGCATCTCATCTAGTTTTCTATTGGAGTTTGGTAGTAACACCCATTTCACTAAGTCTTTGAAAACATTTTTTTCAGTGTTTGTATCAGCATCTTGGATTTTTTTTTTCTGTCCATTCAGCTCCTGCCAGATCATGTTTTTAATGTTCTTTCCATTTTGTTTTAGCTTGCTTTTTGCTGTGTCTCAGTTTGTTTTGCCAACAGCCCACACCAAAAAAATATACAAAGTAAATATCCTTAAGCTCCAATAAGTTATTGGCAGCATTTTCCCGTTTGCCCATATGTAACTTCTGATTATCAATGGAAATATTTTGTTTGTGTGTTCAGTGAAATTGAAGCCTATTTTTATTAGAGTAGAGCTCAAAGACTCCAATAAAGAGCAGAATTTGTGGTGTTAGTGAAGTCTTATGAGATTTGACATGATTTTCACAGCAATGAGTTTACATTATAAGAAGAGAAGACCGAAAACATGCAAAAAAGTTAACTGAGGGACTTCTTACTGCCCTCAGTCATTTTTTCCAGGTCTTCCAGCCAGTCTGCTAAACCTCCAATGTTATAAAGGTCCAGTATGCACTAATGCAGGAGTGTATGCCATACCAGTACTTCTCTGGGATAAGCCCATACATGTCTGCAGAATTTATATTTTTTAAAAACAAACAGCTTCTTCCAGTCGGAACAATGTCTAAACAACAAGTCTACACCATGACTAGTCTGGACAAGTAGAGCTTATGTTTCGAAAGGCCAAATGTTGCCTCAAGCATCTGTGCCCTATCTTTTTCTCTTCTGGAATGAACGATACTCAGAGAGCACCCACCCTGAGGATAGGGCATCACATATTAGATAGAGGTCACATAGTAGTTTGGTGAGTCAGCAGAGGCTAGAGAGAGAAGTGGCCATTAACTTTGTCCCTGCATGGATTGTTGGGTCTAAATCCAGAGCATCTTGAGTGCACAGGGATCACAGCTGCTACTATGGTCAGTAGGCTGTGGCAGTGGCGTGATGACAAAAAACACATTGCTCCAAGCCAGTGACAAAACTAAGGGCAACAGCATTGGCAAGAGAGCTGATGTTTGCTGCTTCAGGAAGACAAACACTACCTCAGTTATATTTAGAAGGGTATATTTACTGCTACCTTGACTAGAAATTTGAGGGCTTTTTCAAATGGAAAGCTTTGGCTGAAGAAATGATTCCCCATTCCTATCCCTGCAAGTGTACACATCTTTCCATGCATCATGAAAGTGCATTTTTCAAATCCTGCTCAGAAGTCAGCAGACTTATGTTACTTTATATTCAAGTACTGAAGGGGGTTTAGGTCAATATACCTAGTATATGTTCTACTATTAAAATAAAGCAAAGCATATTAGGTGCCGGATTCTGCCCTTTGAATATACCACCAGTCAAAGGAAGTGGCATGTGCACATCAGAGATACAGAGAGTTTGGCCAGATCTAATTTCCAAATATCAGATAGTGGATTTTTATAATGCCTCCTCAGAATTTTAAGTGAGTGTAATTTAGACAGTATTCCAGTTGGAGTCAACTGAAGTCTGCCAGTGGATTTTTATAATGCCTCCTCAGAATTTTAAGTGAGTGTAATTTAGACAGTATTCCAGTTGGAGTCAACTGAAGTCTGCCAGTTATCTCCAGGGATTGGTTTATCCCAGATGGCAAAATAGCAAACCAACAGTATGGAAAGAAGGTCCTCGGTAGTTAATTAGTTGTGGTTCTTTGGTTCTATTCTGAAAAGTACCATAGTAATATCACAGAATTCCATGTTTAGCCATCAGTAGCTAATAGATCGGAAACAAAAAACAGGACTATGTAGCACTTTAAAGACTAACAAGATGGTTTATTAGCTGATGAGCTTTCGTGGGCCAGACACACTTCCTCGGATCAAATAGTGGAAGAAAATTGTCACAACCATATATACCAAAGGATACAATTAAAAAAAAAAAAAAAAGGAACACATATGAAGAGGACAAATCAAATTTCAGAACAGAAGGGGGGTGGGGGAGAGGGAGGTAAATGTCTGTGAGCTAATGATATTAGAGGTGATAATTGGGGAAGCTATCTTTGTAATGGGTAAGATAATTGATGCCTTTGTTTAAGCTTAGGTGTAAAGTGTCGAATTTAAGCATGAATGACAGTTCAGAGGATTCTCTTTCAAGTGTAGTCTTAAAAGGTCTTTGAAGCAGGATGCAGGTAATCAAGTCGTTGAGACAATGCCCTTTCTGGTTGAAATGGCAAGAAACTTTTTTCTTTGTGATCCTGTCTAATATCTGTTTTGTGGGCATTGATTCTTTGGCGATGTGTTTGGCGAAGTGTTTGGCAAAGTGTACATAGCAGACGGACACTTTCGGCACATGATAGCATAAATTATATTGCTGGATGAGCAGGAATGTGTGTTCTTGATCTTATAACTCACTTGGTTAGGTCCAATAATGGTATCAGCAGAGTGAATATGTGGACAAAGCTGGCAACGTGGTTTGTTGCAAGGAAAGGTACCAGAGTTGGTATTAGTGTGGTATGTCCTGTGGTTGTTGGTAAGAATCATCTTGAGGTTAGGTGGTTGTTTGGGAGTTATGCAGATGACATGAAGGTTGCATGGTCCTAAGATTCTAAATACCATCAAAACTGGATAAAACAATGAGCATATTGGCAGGTAGTCATTTAAAGTGCAAATAATGCTGGTACCCTTCAACATAATGTATTTTATTAAGAGTGTACTAATGTAATGCAAGAATAAAATCAATGAAACACAACTGAAGACAAAAATCCTTGATGTTTTATGGAGTCTTCTTTTTTTAAGTGCAATAAAGACGACACCCTTATTTTTGTATCCAGGAAGAAGTAATTGGTGTAAACTGCATTCAGTAAGGCCCTATGAGATAATAGTAGCAATAGTCTTGGCAACATAGTCACTACAATTCCATCTGGAATGAGCATGCACTTCTAAACTGAAGTAGTTCAGTGAAAATACATAATGAGACTATTCCATCGAACTGCACAAGTAAGAACTTCCAGATTAAGTTAAGCACAAATAAGGGTTTGTCGTGAGAATCACAGGTTCGATATTGAATACCTAAGGGGGGGGGGGGGGAGGACAGAATCAGGTGGACAGTTTTATCAAATAAAAAATATTTATTTATGACAGTGGTGAATTTATAGTATTTATTCTAAGATTTTTAATAGACCGTGTTAATAATGAATTTACAGTATTTATTATATTTATTCTATGATTTCTAGTTAAAAGTGTCAGATATAAGGATGGGAATGGCAAGGGGAATAGTCTCTAATCTTAAATTATCCAGCTACACTAATTTAATAACAGTGATAACTACAAACTCTATGTACTACCCAAAACAACTACAACACTAAGCTTATACAACCAAAAAAAAAAAAAAAAAATCAAATCATACATACCAACTTACACAGCACACGGAACATTTCACAGATATCGGTTCGGTTGCGAAGGCCTTGGTTACCCCAGAGAGTCGGGGGAAGTGGCTGGTCGGTTGATCAGGCCGGCAGCGCTTTGAAGTATACGAGAAGGCACACGCAGGGTGGTATGTGTGTTGCGAAGACCTCTTCGAGCGAACTGTGCGATGGGTATTTATCCCCAAATCCGCACATCACTTTCCCGCGCTTGCATATTACCATATATGGCCCAATGGTCACCAAGTGGGGGGGGGAGAGTCTGTGTCCCGGGAGTTGGGCCGAAACTGTGCAGGTTTCATGCAACCGGGTAAGCCCCGCAGTTCTCACGCCAAGGTGACGGGTGGGAGAGTCAAGCTATTTTCCCCTTTTCACACCTTCCCCTTTTCTAAAGGCAATGGTATGCAGGAAGGGTGCTGCCGGTATCTCTCAAGGAGTCAAGAGCGGCCTGGCCAAACTTTTTTACTGGGGGGCAGTTTCTTTTCTCTAACAGGGTTAAAAATTAAAGAGTTGAGGGAAGGGTTTTATTTTAAAGTCTCATTAAATATTTTTTTCCTCTTCATTTACTTGGGAGAGGAAGCTCGCTTTGAAAGCATGTTACACACAAGCCCTATATAGCTCCTGCTCTGAGGTTAGTACAGGAAGTTGCCCTACTTTTTATAGTAATAAAGCCAGCCTGTATGCTGTTAGTTGACTGCAAGATTCCCTATTTACTTTTCATCTGCAGCAAAAACAAAAACCACCTCCCAAAACACACACACTAAACAAACCAACAATCTTCACACCACAAAAGATCACAGGATGGAAACGTTTATTCCAATACAATATCATCCAAGAAAAAACAAAATGCTAAAGAGGAAACGAGAAGACAAGTCTTCCCCCCACCACACCCCCCGAAGAGAGACTGCTTCTGAATCTCATTTGATTTCTTGCTAAGAAAAAAATACTAATATTAGAGCCCAACAGATTGATTTACTTGAAAATTGAGTGAAAAAATGCTTTGTAGTCTTACACTTCAGAAATATTTGTAGTGCATGATAGTTTGCCTCAATTTCCTAACTCAGTGTAGGCAAATTAGTGTTCCATTAACATAGAACCTGGCAAGTGGTAATGTTAAGATGTCAGTCTGCTCTTTGTGACTAAAGGGGTCAGTCGCACTTGTGTGTTGTGTCTGAATGCAAAGCACAGGATGGAAATCAGTGTATCCTGTGAAAGGGTGACTATTTCATAAATATACACTATGCAACAAATCTTTCAAGCCTCTCAGAGACAATCTTTGAGCGAGATTCTTCATTTTTGGTTCCAGATGGCTGTAAAAACATAATGGCTGTGTCTACACTGCACCCCTTTTCCAGAAAAGGGATGCAGATGAGACAAGTCGGAATTGCAAATGAAGCGGGGATTTACATTTTCCCCGCTACATTTGCATGAACATGGCTGCCGCTTTTTTTCGGCTCTGGGCTTTGCCGGAAAAAAGCGCCAGTCTAGACAGGGATCTTTCGGAAAATAAAGCCTTTTCCAAAAGGTCCCTTATTCCTTATTTTAAGAGGAATAAGGGACCTTTCGGAAAAGGCTTTATTTTCCGAAAGATCCCAGTCTAGACTGGCGCTTTTTCCGGCAAAGCCCCTACCTGGAAAAAAGCGGCAGCCATGTTCATGCAAATGCAGCAGGGAAAATGTAAATCCCTGCTGCATTTGCAATTCCGACTTGTCTCACCTGCATCCCTTTTCCGGAAAAGGTTCCAGTGTAGACACAGCCAATGTGTTCTAGACAGACCGTATTTTAGATTACCCAAAGACATTATTTTGGAATAGAACATTCTTCTCTGCTCTCTTATGAAGAAAATGGGGAAGAATATTTAGTGTTCAGCTTAGCATATTTCAGAGGTATGGTCCTACCTATCCGTATTCTTTTGTCTAGTCTCCATGGGCACTTCAAGGTATATATGCTTTTGTTGGCTGGCTGAGATTGATGAATAAACAAAACCATTTGACGAAGACTAAAGAAAGAGGTGAATGTCTATGTCACTGTTTGGCTTACTCAAGGGTCAACAAAATAAACTAACATTCAGAAATGATTTTTTTTTTGGTAAGAAAAAGTAAGGAAAATTCTTCTGTCTGAGCATACTAAAATAGGGACAGGAAGAGTGCCACCTGCTGGATACAATAAGTACAAGACCACAACCACCATTTCACACTTACATTGTGCTTCACGCTTTCAAAACACACTTGACTAATGGCTCACACCCTCTGAAGTAGGGATCTGTATTTATTCCCATGTCAATACCTATAAAGGTTACACGGATGAACTAGGTTTGTCCAAGGTTACATTGAAAGTAGCGAGGAGAGCTGATGTTAGAACACAGAACTGTCCCTTCTTTGCTACTTCCTTTAGAACACTAGCCACTATTTACCTGATACAGCATTACTCACCACAGGTAAGGACAAGAAGTAGATTCTAGGCCTAGGCTAGAAGAACTTCGTGAGATTTTTCTGAAGCAGAGGTACATAATGATGAAGAACTTGCTTTGACATAGGCATTTTGAAATTAGTATCTTCAGGTTAACATTTTATTAAAATGTTTGACCCTGCCACCAGCTTTGTCATCCTGATATAATTAGGAGTTTATATTAATCTTTAAGAATTATTAAATACTGAGTTATTTTAAAAAAATCAAAATGCACACAAATTTATCATGACAACATGAGCATGGTTAGGTGTTTGTATCAGCCACTGTATTACCTACAGACAATAGCTGCTTTTTTACAATACACAGAGACATGGCAAACAGAGTATGCACCAAGGAAAGATAACTATGCCTCCTTAATATACTGTATTCACCTAACCCTCTAAGGAACAGAGCTAGAGGGGAAAGGACAAGCTATCCACCAATTTCATTCACACACACAGAAGGTACTAATATACTGTTGCCATTTTTAATAGCATCCAAAGTGCTATTAAAACGAGACAAAAAATATGCTTTTGTTACAAACAACCTATAATCTAAGATCCCTATCCTGCCTCAAGGCTGATCCGTGTGACCCCAAGGGTCTGCCTGAAACTGTATTGAAGCTAGTCTCACTGTTACTTATTATAGGTAAAGGGCCTTACGTCGTGCACCTGGGGGTGGGGACGCCCATACACTGCGCGCCCAAGGGCCAGCACCGCCCATGCGTCACGCGCCTGGGGGCAGGGCCGGCCCCAATCACTTGGTGGGCACACAGAAATGGCCCAGTGGGCGCCACGGCGCTCGCGGGCACCACGTTGGGGACCACTGATCTAGATATATAAGTGCAGGTGTCCCATTAACTCCATATAGCACTTAGTTTACTTAAAGCAATAACAAGAACAACAACCATTAGGAAATCCACCATGGTAGGCAGTTTTGCTCCTTGGAGAACTGCTACAGATATCATACCTCTTCAGACTGAAGATCCTCACAGATACTTTCCCCAAAGCTGACAGGTGGATTTAGCTCTCCTGACAAATCAAAAGCCTCTTTTCTTGGGAAAAACAGATAGTCTCAGCTTTGCTCATTCAGTAGTGTTCTTCCAAAAAATATACTTTGGAGAAAGAAAAGGCTGCATTTTCCTAAACCTATCTGGAAGCCCCCTAAACAAGGGCAAGCACCAACAGGCAATTTGAAACTCATACCTGTATCTCAGTACCACATTCATTTCACTTCATTCTCTTCCACACACTTTATCTTCCTCTTTCATAATTACTTTAGCACAGCCCATCTGAGATCAAATGTTTCCTTTGTATTGAAACAACAGCTGTTTTCAGCTAACTGCCAGCTGCTTCTTATAGTCACTGATATCCCCCTCCCCCCCCCATCATGGCTTGCAGCAGCTCACACCCAGGTGATCTTCTGGAGACTATAATCACCACAGTACTGCTGCTTAAAGGGCCAGAACTTGGAGCAGGCATGTACTACCTAGGGTAGTCCTTAAAATTACAGCATATCCTCTGACAGATATCAGTAGGGCTATTGAATTGGGATGCTTACTGCCATGCTTAATGTATCACAGAGAGCCACAGATGGGCAGGGAGGCATAACTGTTGGCAGAGGATGTAGGGAGCAGGGATGCTCTGTGATGCTCTTGAGTGACTCACGGATCCATCTGTATACCTGTCACCACTCCCACTGCAAAACCCAGTTCTCTAGCCCAGTGCCTTTGTTGTCTCATCTAATCCTCAATCCAAAATGAAGCTCTTCCTTCTTTCCCCACTGATGTTAGTTAACATTTAGTTTTATTAGCATTTACTTTTATTCATACAATTAATACAGCTCAGGAGAATCACAAACAAAATATAAGAACGAGGATTAGGAGAATGTGTTTTGTGGAAATCATGAAACTTGATGCCCATTGGAGCCAGGCAATTGGGCTGTATTATAGGGTTCATTGCATAAGTACAGTAGGCCAGAGAGGCAGTGATCAGTGCCACTGCCCATCTTCCCACCAAGATATGAATTTTCTCTGCATCATCAAATAACCTCCCTCAAAACCTCCTGTCCCTAAAACCCTCCATCCTAAAATGTATAACCTTAATTCCGACAGCCTGCAAGTAACAGATTGATAGAAAATGATCTGAGCCCAATTGCAAGGTAATGTTTTGTGCACAAATATTTCTGTTTTTTAATGTCAACATTAATCAGTATTGGTGATTACAAGTACAATGGATCAATAGGCTAGGGTCAAAGAGGGCATCATTGGGCAGCTAGCATCAAGAGCATGTCTAGGATATAAGATACAGGCAGTCCCTGGGTTATGTACAAGATAGGGACTGTAGGTTTGTTCTTAAGTTGAATTTGTATGTAAGTCGGAACTGGTACATATTGTAGGGGAAACTCTAGCCAAACATTTCTCCAGAGCTCAGTTTTATTCTCCCACACCTCACTTCCCTCAGTCCTTTATTCTCAAGCTGAGGTGTCTGCTTAGAAAAGCCACTCTGTGTTTCCCTGGTCTGCTGGGGGAGGCGCTAGCTTCGCATCTCCCTGGTCTGCTGGGGGAAAGCAACTAGTGCGGGGTTGCCTCACCCCGTTTGTAAGTAGGGATCCGATGTAAGTCGGATCCATGTAACCCGGGGACTGCCTGTACACTATCGACTGCTACTACAGAGTACTGTATCTGTATGTGCCTAACCTATGAAAAAGCATATGTCTAATTATCAACGGTCAGAAACCTTTTCAGAAGAGAGCCACATTACACCATTTAAATCCGTGGTCCCCAACACGGTGCCCGTGGGTGCCATGGCGCCCGCAGGGGCATTTCCATGCGCCCGCCAGGTGCTCGGGGGTGGCCTGGCACCGGGCGCATGGCGGGGGGAGCGCCGGCCCTGGGCACGCGGCGCTAGGCGGGGGGAGCGCCGGCCCCGGGCGCGCGGCGCATGGCGGGGGGAGCGCCGGCCCCGGGCGTGCAACGCTAGGCAGGGGGAGCGCCGCTCCGGGCATGCGGCTATGGGGGGGGGCCTCCCCCGGGCATGCGGTTATGGGGGGGGCCGCCCCTGGGGCGCAAGTGTCCCCGCCCCCTGGCACCCGGCAACCTTGAAAGGTTGGGGACCACTGATTTAAATGCATGAAAAAGCCCTATTGGAAATTTTACATAATTTTGGCTTTTTAGTGGTTAGTAGGTTTTTTCTCCTCAGGGTCTAAAAGCTATGTAAATAGACATTTGGGCACTTTGAACAAAATTATTTTATACGTTATCTGAGGATCAGGGGCTACGCAACACCAGAAACAAAAAGTAAAGAAAAAAAATAATGCCAAACTCAAATTATACAATTACAAACACTTTTGGAGTAGTGGGAGTTTTTGTTTACATTTATGGGCTGTGCTTCCACTATTCACAGTTCCCTTTGTACCATTTGAATCACTCAGCTCTTTCCTTTCAGCTCCTCACACTTCTGCATTATAGTTAATAACCTGATATATACTAATTTGCATAGTCAAGTAAAAATGAATCCCTGGATGACTAAAAATTTACTCATTAAGCAACCGAGAGGATCGGGTCTGAAGATTGTTAGTAATTTGTTTCAAAGCTAAAATTCTAAAAAGCTAACAAGGCATGATAGTGTTCCAAAATGCACCTTTTGCTAAATTCTGAAGTGTATAGACAATTTTATTTTAGAGAAAATCAAATTAATGTGGCGGGTTTAACTTTTCAAAGTAGACTTACATTTAGGACTTCCACTTCAAAAGTTTTTAGCTAATAACTCTGAAAAAAATCAACAACAAAAAATTTCCATTAGCCACAAAAATGTTGATAATAGTGACGTCTATAAATTATATATAAGTGAATATGTGTCAAATCCTAGATTATTTTTCATGGCTTTATGGTCTCTCAATATGACTTTAACAATGTAGTTGTGAGCTTCTCCCATACATATATCACCTATGAAAATGTTGTTAGTTTTATAATTCTTCTCTGCATACTTCTCATTGGACCAGATATTCAACTACTGTAAAGCATTATAGCTCAAATAAAGTCCGTGGAGCTGTACAAATTTAGATTAACTGTTTCATCCACATTATGTAGAGGACCTAAAAGGCATTTGGTGGGTCCATGTCATGTGCGTAGTGACAATGGATTCCTGGGTAGCTGAAGACCATTAGAAACACCTCAGGGACTCTCTTCTTTACCTCATGCCTAAGGCTTATTTAGGGCCTGCATTGGCTATGTGGCTTACTGTGGGAGACCTCAAGGCATTCATATTGTGGGGACACAAGAACAGCAGATGTCAGGCCCGTACACAGAAAAGGTGCGAAGGGTGCGAGAGTACCTGTTGTGGTCCCCCAAAAGTAAGCATGCCCCAGCTGGCCAGGGGAAGGCAGGAGCAGTGTGCTGCCCAAACCTCTCTCCCCCATCCTCTGGCCAGCCGGGGGAAGGCTCAGGTTGATTTCCTCACTTACCTAGGGCACCACAGGGGTGCTTTGACACCCTTGTGGTCCACGTTTGCACAACAAGCACATCGCCACAGAAATTCCTGTGTATGGGCCTGTGTGTGTTGTGAAAGTTACTGAAGAATGGAGGGTAATTTGTGGGAGCCAGGAACTGTTCAGGGGGGAAAGGAAGTGGGGTATTTTTAGCAGGGCAAAGAAGTGTTATGGGTGGGGAAAGGGTTTTGGAAAATACATATATGGGAAAGGATGAGGAAAGCCTGGGAATTAAGAGTATGATAGGCCCAAGGTTTTGTTTAGGGCTGGTGCCATACAGTTGGAGCCCACATATGGAGACGTCTTCCAAACCCACCCCCTTCTTTCCAAAGCTTTAGTTATTTATAGTCATCAGAAGCTGACAAAACTAATAGCAGTGCCTGAGGGGATGAGCCCCCTCAGGAGCCTTAGCAGGCTGCAAGGTGCTGAAGTACAGCCTATGACAGGAAGCAGATATACTGGAGAGTGAATAAAGGGGTCAAAAAGCCATCAGAATAAATGGGAAGGCTGTAGTCAGGCATATGTGCTTGTGCCAGCTCATCCTTCTGTGCCATGCTCTTGTCTCTAGAGTTAGACAGACACAGCCTACAGGAAAAGGGAGACAGCTCATCAGAACAATACATATGGGCTACGTCTAGACTGGCCCCTATTACGGAATAGGGATGCAAAGCAGGCAAGTCAGAATAGGGAAATCCGCGGGGGATTTAAATATCCCCCGCGGGATTTAAATAAACATGGCCGCCGCTTGGGGAAAAGCCGGAAAAGAGCGTCTAGACTGGCACGATCCTCCGGAATAAAGCCCTTTTCCGGAGGATCTCTTATTCCTACTTCAAAGTAGGAATAAGAGATCCTCCGGAAAAGGGCTTTATTCCGGAGGATCGCGCCAGTCTAGACGCTCTTTTCCGGCTTTTCCCCAAGCCAGAAAAAAAGCGGCGGCCATGTTTATTTAAATCCCGCAGGGGATATTTAAATCCCCCGCGGATTTCCCTATTCTGACTTGCCTGCTTTGCATCCCTATTCCGTAATAGGGGCCAGTCTAGATGTAGCCATGAAGTAACAGAGGATCACATTTACAGTATTTTTTAAAATAACTGCTCCTGTTTTCTGACTGCCTTTTTAGTTAGCTAGGACTTCAATAAAAAAGCTTTTTTTCCTAGAAAATTCTTGGCCTACAAGGTCACATGCATCTCCCATTCCAAAAGAAGTACACAGAATAAGATTACAAACAGCAGCAGCAGTGATGTGTAAACCTAATAATATTTAATCCAAATGGTGTCAGCCATTACACTTATGATAGAAAAATGCTCATGAGTAGAAATTAGTTTTAGTTCCACCATTTACATTCTTTTTTCTATTGTGTTTTCACCCCAAGTGAGATTCACCTGAGATTTACTCAAAGTATTAGTTGGAGAAACTCATCTCCATTGTTATATGTTTTCCTGTTACAATTAATACCAATTCCATCTTGCCTTTGCTTACAATTTAAATGCAACTAAATGATAAAATGACTCTTGCCTGAGTCTTGATAATGAGGATTTGGTCTTTTGCCACAATGAAGCACTATAAAATACTGGCTGTAAAGCTCCATCCTTTGTTTTTGTTGAAAAGGAATAACCAGAAAAGCCACAAGGAAAACAGAAAGATTTTAATTGTATTTTATTTAGAGGGGGAACTATTGTCCAAACAGGTATATCAAGTACTTTTTTTCCCCCCAAGATTTGACAGCCTGTGTAGTATATATATTTTTTACAATAAGAAACATATGCCCTATTTATAAACAAGATTATGGTCTCTTCCTGGAAACGGTACCAAATCTAGTACTCTAGCCTGCAGTAGATGATACCCATGAGTAGTACTACACTTGTATCTGTGGTATGTAATACAAATTGACTTTATAGTGAAAGGCATATCCACATTCCCATTTTATATAAATTTTAAATGGATGAATGATTCCTACATTCCTGTCTTCTTTTAGCATAACCCCCGCCCCATAAAAAACACAGCTTTATGCAGTTTGCCAATACATGTTCACAATATAGATATTTTAAAGTTATATTACACTGATTATGAATTATTGGTAATGTACTTTTCACAAAATAATTGGTACAAAAATGAAAAAGAGGTATAAAGGTTGTGTAAATCTAAGTACACATTTATCTTTTGCCATATCATATTCAATGTAATTCTAAAATACCTACCTACCTCTTCAATAGCATATTTCATCCATAGATCGCTAAGCACTTTATAAAGGTCTAAAGTACCTTTTAAGATTTGGACAGAGAGTCCCAGATATAAATTGTCATGCCCAAGACTGCAATATAGGCCTTCAGCAGGTTTGTGTTTAATAAAAGTTGGAAATACAAACTTTTGGAGAGGTAATTTTATCATATGAAAACTACTCTCCCTTCTCACAAGAGACACAATTTGTCTTCCTTTTCCTACAAATTAAGTTAATTTTAACAAATAGAAAAAGGAAGGTAATGGCAATGGCTTGAGCAAGGCACAGTTCAAGCTTTCTCAGTAAACTTTTTCCAGTGCACCTCAATCTTAACTAGTAACACTTGTGATTCCACTTTTAACATATCTACTCTGTCTACAGATACCTCCCTGACTGCTATTGCTTCTAGGAGGACCTCTGAGCACACTTTCTAAATACAGTAAAACTCCGATGGTCCGGCATTCAGTGGTCTGGTACGTCTGATGGTCCGGCACCAACTGCAACCCGGGGGAGTGGGCGGTGGGAACGGGTAGATCCGTAGGTGACAGGCTGCTGCTGAAACTCACAAGGGAGGGGAGATGATCTCTTGTGAGTTTCAGCAGCAGCCTGTCACTTGCGGATCTACCCGTCCCCGGCCCCCTTAGGCAGTAGAGAGGAAAGGTAGATTGCGAGCCTGTTGCCAGGGCAGTGTAATTGATTAGAACTTCTTGAAACAGCTGCCTGCCTCTCCCTCCCTCTCTGGTTCTGCAGCTTGCAGGCTTTGCCTCCCTGCAGCAGGAGGGAGGGTTTGGCACACCCCTGCCCCCTCCCCCGCCGACCCCTACCTTCCTCTGCCCCCCCTCCTCCAGGCAGTAGAGAGGAAAGGTAGATTCAAAGCCTGTCAACTGTGGATCCAGCCGGAGTAAGTGTAACTGACTAAAACTTCCTGAATGCAGCTGCCTGCCTCTCGCCGCCTCTCCCCTTCCGCCGCTTGCAGGCTTTGCCTCCCTGCAACAGGAGGGAGGGTTCAGCACCCTGTGCAACACAGGTTAAGAAATAGGGAGAGAGGGGGTTAATGGAGAATGCATGGGAATAAACAGGCAGCATTGTTATAGTGAGACAGTGAGCTCATTTCCATTAGTAACCCACTCCACCTAGCAGCTTCATACTTCCCTCATGCATCAGTTTGATCTTGTCAGAGAAAAGATTGGGTGGATAACCAGATGCAAACTCCATTTCTAAGAAATTAAAAGCTAGGACTGCCTCAGTGTTTCTACAGCCATATGTTGAATTTTATTTGTAAATATCATTGCCAAAGCCCCTGAAGTTTGCTTTATAGCTGCAACAAACATTCCAGTGTACCTGCATGTTTTCCACCCACTGAGGTAGAGTCGCAAATAAAGCCTATCAAGTCCTATACAAATGTGAACTCACTGGATGTATGTGAATTTAATAACTGATTTCTCTTGGGACCTGTAATAATTTCAGCATCTGTTTGAAGCACTAATAGCACCAAGTCGAGAGCTCTGCGCCATGCCTCCACCTTGGATGTAACATTGTCATATATCTTTAGAGCCTCCTCCTGTTTAATTGAAAGATCAACATCATCCATGACCTTAATTCCTTTATTAAACTCTTTCAGAATATATGATGAAGGAGAACTACAGTCTGTAGCTTTTTTGAGATGATGGTCTATGAAAGTGCTTGCTTCAAACTCTGATTCATAACTAGCAGTGTTATACATGACTCTTGAAAGATACTGATGCCAACCACTTGCCAGAGCTTTAAGCACAACTGATTTATACTGTGTCAAAGATTTTGTCAACCAGCAAGATGACATGTGTAATTCTCCAGAAGGGTATTTATCGGCTTGCTTTAAAGATTGTTCTTCAAGCTTCTGAAGATGACTGAGGCACAACAGTTCAACAGCACCACCTCCAGGAAAAACTTTCTGATCAGTGAGAGCATGGTAGAGGCGATAAGCACAAGTCCAGAACTGATCTTCAGTAACTTGCATCTTTGAAGTTACTGTGCTACAAAGCACAGCTGTTACCAGATGTATTCCTTCAGCTTTTATACTGACTGGCACTTTGTTATCTAATTCCAATGTTTTCCAGAAGTCCACCCACACACCACTTCCCACATAATGACTATTTACTTGGGATAGGTATGTCACCAACTGCACTCCTATGCCCTTCTCAAAAGCATGAAGCACAGTGTCAGTTACTGGATTGATTATCAATATATTATTCAAGATGCATCTTTCCATTAAATTTTCACACACATTTCCTTTTACTAAAATTAAATTTACTTTTGATTGTATTAAAATATCTAATGCACAATTTATCCATATACTTTCTGAGCTACTTTCTTGTAAAGCTACACTTTCTGATATTGTGCTGACATTTGATGGCCTATTAAATCCCAAGTGACGATATTTTTCCCTTAGATCACCATCTATGAGAAGAATCTGAAGAGGTCTATCCCGAAGTTGCTTGGTAACAGTGGCTTTTTCTGGTGATACTAAAGTGATATAACCTGGGCACACACAAGAATAATTTTCAGACAGTCCTGGTAAACAGCATGTCACAACTTCTGCAATATTAAATTGAGAAGAACCTTTGCGTTCAGCTATTTGTTGCTGGCATCTGAAAATATCCTGTACCAATTTCATACTAGACTGATTCCCATGGCTAAGAGCCATAGCCAATTGTCCAAAATCATTAAATTCATAAGGACATGTTCCAGGCCTAATGGGAGCACTTCCAAAATTGTCTGTTTGGAGTGGACAATGGCTTTTTTCTGGAGTGTTAAAATATCTACTATGAGTTAATTTTGTTCTTTTGTTAAAGTTGGATGCAATCAAACTGCTTCCAAGAACTGCAGGCATAGTTTTATTGCCCACTGGTTCAACCAATGAGGGTGTAATATTGTCTGAAATGCATAGATGTGAATTCAAACATCTGTCATGAGGATCACAAGGGCTTGCTTGATGAGAATGAAGACTTTCTGGAAAACATTCTTCTTTAGATACAGGAATATCTTTAATAATATTCCCAAGAGGATTTAAAAAACTGTTAGAGCCAGTATTAGGAACTTTATTTTCAGTAATTTGGGACCCCAGACTCCTAGAACTGAAGTGAATGGGAACAGATTTGGGCCCTTTATATAAATCATGTACTGATAGCTGAAGACACTTGACTTTTTCACTGCAAGAGTTCAATCCTTCAGACATCACAGATACTACTAGTGATAGAGGAACATTTTGCTGAAGGCATTCAAGTACAGCATTGCTCCATGCACCAACAAGAAATAAGAGGGTAGTCATCCCAGTTTTATATTCTTTGTTCTGTGCCTGAATTGTTTCATTAAGAAGCTGTCCCACTGCACTAGTTAAATCCAAACTTTCAAGAAGTCTAACTGCAGAGCAAGTCAAAGCACTCTCACTAGTGCTTACATCTACAATAAATTTATATGATTTTACTGGTCCTAAAAGTGTTCTTCCTATTGATGCTAAAGATGAAAGCTGTTGAAGTCCAATGTGATGTCTTCTGTTCACATTTCTGAAAGCCATGATCTCCAATCAATATCTGTAAACAAAATATAAGTTTATTGCTTCTATTTTTACTTCACAAAAAAATGACCACTACAAAGTATATATTTAATAAAAATTAACTGACTATAGATTGGGTGAAGAAGTTTTATACTGCATGTATTTTATCTACTGCTGTGTTTGCTGTTCGGACTGTGTCATGTTGTCTTTGAATTCCTCCAGTGAATTCCCCTCCTGTATTATACAGTCAAGGTCAAGCTTCTAGTCCTCACATAATTTTGTCTTTACCAACTATTCATCCTCATCACCTTTCTATTCCATTAATGAGGCTGATTAGTAACACAAATATTTTTACAGGTTCACTTATATGTTTATTTAATGCAATGTCTTTGCAGGCTACAACAACCAGCCACAAGTATCATCCCTCTGAACTAGGGTTTACAGGAATCACTTAAGTTTGAACTGAAGAGAGAAATTTCTTTTAATTTACTTTGTAAAACTTAAATCAGTTTCAGGAGGATCACTGACTCGGAGAATAAATTTTATTCCACACATCTATAATTCTGATTATTTTTAAAGTGGGATTTTAAATAAGCAACTCATTTTAACTTTTGAAACTGAACAGATATTACTGTTCCCAAGTCTCCATCACAGCTTTCGGTTACAGCTATTGCCTATGTCTCTTTCTCACCCAGATTAAAATTCAAGTTTACAGCATTACCCAGGCACCATAAAAAGAAGATGGCTAATTTTGTGTATTTTAGAAAAGTGGTAAATAAATTGTGACAAACAAAATAAGAGTCTGGCCCTGCAACCTATGTTGGCCAGACTCTTATCAGACAACTGTGAGCAAAAGACCAAATCAATACAAGGATGGAAGATATCGAAGGAATGCCTGGCTGCTGTGGGAAGTGGTCAAAACCACATTTTACAGTAGGCCAGACTCTCAATCCAGACACACTGGTGAATGGAGTAAAACACAAAGATGGATTTTAAGTAGCGTGCTGCAACTACATTAATCTACTAGCTGTCTTGTCACCTATACTTTCATACACCAGACATGTTAAGTGTTTTTAATTAGAGTTGTGAATGGTCATCATCACCCTTACCTTACTGCAGGGGTGGGGAACCTTTCAGGGACCACTGACCCACAGAAAAATCAGCCAGGGGCTACACACAAGTGAAAAGCAAAAAACAAAAACAAACAAAAGCCCACCTCACTGATGTGGCCCCCAAATAAGAAGGAGAAAGACATTCCCCACATTTCCGTTGAACATTAGAGCCTAGAGGGGGGTTCAGCCTAGTAGATTTTGTATGCCCTCGGCTCATGGTGGGACACTAAGGGGCTGGAGCACCAGCACAGGCTCCCCAATGCTAAGGGGAGCCCTGAGCATCAGGGGCCAGATCCAGGCAAGCCAGGGGCTGGGCCTGAGGTTTCCCACCCCTGCCTTACTGATGGTGCTTACCGGTTGCAGTGATTAAACAGGATTTTACATCCCTACTTTCAATGCAGGAGTTAGAAGGTTCCTACCATGTAGACTACTAACTTAGAGCAGACACTTTCGGTTTACCCTTAGGATTCAAATCACTCTTCTGAATCCCATCAGTAATCCTAACATCCATAAGGGGGACAAAGATTACAAAATGGAGGGGACCTCAGCCCATGAATGCCACAGGGTCTACCACATCCCACCAGCACAAAGCCCAGGTCTTCTACTTTTGGGAAATGTTCATTTTAGCCTTTAAATGCATTGGAAAGAGGCTGCAAGGTGTAACCAACTAACATCCCTATTAACTTCCAGGGCTATGTCTACAAGTAAACTGCTGCAGCACTTCAGCATAAACACTCACTACAGTGAGGTTAATCCACCTCCCTGAAAGGCAGTGCTAGTTTGATGGAAGATTCCTTCTATTAACATAGCACTGACTACACTGGAGCTTAGGTTGGCTTTTTTACAGCCCTCAGCAACACAGCTGGGTTGACCTAACATTTTAGTGTAGACCTAGCTTCAATCCTAGCCCTATTTAACCTAACTACACCTCCAGGATGCTGAGAGGAAGGGGGGGGAGAGAAACCAATTTGGCCCCAATGGAAGAAAAAAACTTCTTCTTGCAAGCAACCAGTCAGACTTGCAACGTTCACAAGACATAGCTGTGAAAATATTCTTAGAAATAACAGTGTGGAACTGCGGAGCAAAAAGGCTCCATGTGGCCCAAGTTAAGTTTAAAATTCTGAAAGGGGGAAACAAGGAACCAATCAGCTCCCTTTCTCTCTTACACACCTCCCCGAGAAGTGGAGTAGCCATCCATTCAACATTCTACACTAGAAGCTAGGCTGACATAATTGGTTTGCTCAGCAATGAAGTTATTATACAATCACAAGCTGATAATGTAGACCAAGTCTGAAAAGACTGCATTCCTCTTCATTCAAATACATAATCAGGCCACTGTGTAACAATATACTTGGGTGACTAGCCCAAGATGCCCTCCGTATCACCACGACCGTGCTGGTATTTTTAGCATACATGTTTTGGTGGAGTTAGCATGGGTCTATATAGTTGCTCTGGGAAGGATGCTCCCAGAAACTGTGTAGACTAGGAATTTAAAGAGGTAACCGGGGCAGACCCCTGACTGCAGCATGGTGGACCCAGACTTCAGCCTGGCCAGGCCTGCTGCACAATGGGTGGGCATCTGCTCAACAACTAACCAGTTAAACATAGTGCTCAACTGGTTAACTGTTAAATGAAAGTTTACAGCCCTAGTGTAGACATACACCACAACATCCCTGAGCCACTAGCAAAAAAGGGGGACAGTCTATGCAGGAGCCACTTATGCATGGTGTATTCTTAAATCCTTAAAGTGACATAAAGAGGACACACAGTTTGTTGTAGAACTGTCTCCTCCCCCCGCTTTTTTTTAAATGAATGCCCAGAATCTGTAGTACAGTTTTGCATCAGAGATAGCAAATTCCACAGCAACTCAAAACTAGAGTAACTAGACAGCAAGTGTGAAAAATAAGGACACTTCTTTTCAGGGAAATTAGGGGGTGTTTAGTTGTCTATATAAATGAAAGCACTTAGTATCTGGATGGTCTCAGAAATGGCAGGACATCTAGTCATCTTATCTCTGAACATGCTGAGCCCTGAGGAGGTGCACAGGCATGAGATTGCCTCCAGTTCTCTTCACAAGCTCAGCCTGCACACAGCACGAGAGCCTTTCCATAAATTGTGGTGGCCAGTAACCCAGTCTCAGAAGCCTGCATATCTTTTCCGGAAAGAAGTGCCTGCAGTGGTGATAAACACACCAAAACAAGTGTGTGCACTTGATCTGTTTTAATCATGAAGCTTCAGGTGGTAGTCTGTACATCTGAAGAAGTGAGCTGTGCCCACCACAGCTCATGATACCATCTACATATTTTGTAGTTTTAATCATCAAAGACACTGAAGGAGCATCAAAGACACTGAAGGAGCATACCGGCAGGTGGTGATTAGGGACTAGAACAGACCCTGCTCATTAGCAGAGGCCTCCCCCAATCCACTAGACCAGAGGTTTTCTAACTCTGGGTCATGACTCGATACCAGGTCGGGCAATGTCAGGCAGTGGGTCTCATTGCTGCGGGGATCAGGTGACCAGTGCAAGTGCTAGGGCAGGTTATCTGCCTGTCCTGGCACCCCAGACTGCAGTGGGCCCCAGACCCCCTAAGTGGGGGGGGGGGGCGGAAGAGCGCACAGGACTCCGCGCACTACCCGGCCCCAGCGCCTCAGTGGAGAAGCAGGAAGCCTCAGCACCCTCCCCCCCGACCAGAAGTCACGCAACGTACGTCCCTCCCGGGTAAAACGCTCCGGCCGTTTCTCTCCCCCGGGCCCGGGCGCCCGCGCCCTGCTCTCACTACTGACCGCTCTCCGCCGCCCCCAGGCCGCTCGGGGGATCGGGGCGCTCTGCCTCCAGACAGGGGCCGCGCGCGCGGGGACCTCCGCCCGTCCCAGAGCGGAGCATGCGTAGAAGCTCGCGGCGACCGCCAAAACAGGGATTTGTTACCAAGGCAACGACGCCTGCGTTTGTAGCGTGTATCCAAGCCGACGGGTAACTGAGCGTTCGCTGTGACCTCCCAGCGTTCGCCGCCCCTGACTGGCTTCGGGTATGAAAGTGGGCGGGTCTTCGGGGGGGGGGGGGGTTCTGTCGCCGGTCATTGGACGGGCCAAGCTATCCAGCCCGGTTCTGTGGCTGCAGGTGGCAGAACAGCTCGGGGGAAGGGGGAGTTGGCTCGCATCAGCCCCACCGAACGCCCCCCCCCCCCCACCCAGGTCGGATGGTGAGTGCGCGCGCCCCAGAATACCGCTAACCCCCACCACTACCAACCGTCGGAGCGTGGCGCGAGCCCTCCCGCCGGCCTGGCGGAGACAAGCTGCCAAGCGCGGGCCTGGGCCGCGAGGCTCAGCCCGTCCCGCGTGTCCAGATGGGACAAGCCGCGCTGGGGGGAGAGGGCGGGCTGTGCACGCGAGCCCGGCTGCAGACGAGCCCCTGCTTCTCGCTGCTGCTGTCGCTGCCGCCTCTGACAGGGCGGGGGTGGCTCTGAGCCCGGGCTGGCGCTGTTGTGTGTAATGGTGGCGATCCTGCCAAGGGGGTACAGCCCCCCCCTTCTGCTGCGTGTAGACAGATCACTGACCTTCCGCACAGGAAGGAGCCTGGGCTCTTGGGGTTGGTAATTCAAGGAGTCGATTTGCTGCTGCTGCTGCTTTTTGGAGTAATAGGGACACCTGAGAATCAGGGAGCCTTGTATTTGCTTGTATATCATGCCCTAGATAGAGTGGCTCATCCCCATGTGACCACTAATCCTGACACACTTCCCTGGACGGAGGTCCATGGTAAACACCTGTCTGAATCAGCCCTGTTATTTCTCTGAGCTACATAAGCAGGGACCAGAGGGGATATAAGAAGCCACCTGGAAGAACCACAGCCCAGGCCATGGGAAAACTAGTTTGTTCAGGTTTTCCACTTTTTTTTTAATGTAACAAGCACTAGTAGTACAGGATGCTAAAATAAACCTACTCAAATTTAATTCCAGTAGAACAGGGAAAAAAAATCCCTTTTTTCCAGGCTAATGTGCTGACAGTGTTTTGTCCAATAGAGATAAAATAGCAAATGTGGCACATCTGAAGCTTGAATGTTGGCGTGGGCACATGCAAGGAACACACACAGTGCTATGGACACTGGGTAAATGTATTCTAATTAGTTAGCCTTTCTGGTGGCTGGCTGTCAATATATACGCAGCAATTGTGTGGGCAAGAAATGAAATATGTGCACAGAAATTTGTACAGTGTTAAAATTTGAATTGTGCATGCAGAAAGGATAATGCACAGTGTACACTTGAATAGATTTATTGAAACAATTTTTTATATGAAAGACAGTAGGTTTGGACCCCTGCTGTCTAGCTACTTAGCCTTCCTTTTCAATCATAGAGGCTCCCTCTGAGTCCCTCTATTTTTAACTGATATATCTAAGAACATTATAAATATTAAAAATCTGGAGCAGATGTGTTAATAAAGAAAAGTGAGAGATATTTGCTGGAGTTCCTAAGCCAACCTGGCATACACAAGTCACATGAAAAATAAAATTTCAACCCAAAATAGAATGTAAAAAATGTTACTTACTTTAGGGGCATTCCAACACACACAAAAATTAGGCCAGGGCTTAATGTTTCTAGTGTTTAGTAGGAAACTTTTCCTACTAAGTGCAAAATTAAACTTCTCTTGTAATAATTTTTTATTTATTTTTCTAGCCAATAATGTTTGAACTTTTGAATAATACATCCTTATGTGAACTAAGGAAGACTCAGGAATCAGAACTGAAGGCAGTCTGAAGCCTCTTGTGCTCAGAGATGCTGTGGAATTTGCCATTTTTGTTGCAGAATTGTACTTCAGATTCTAGGCTTTAAATTTAAAAAAGGGAGGAAGAAGAAATTCAGTTCTTCATTACATTGTGTCCCCTTTAAATTGTTCTGGCAGTGTAAAAGAGATAGAAATGGATTGGGAATACATCCTGCCTAAGTGGCTCTTACATGGCCAGCCCCCATTTCATCTCTATCTGACTGCCAGTGACTTAAATCTGTATGGGTGAATCTACGTAGCACCCAAAACTGAAAAAGAGATATGCAAATTGCGTAGCTTATTTCAAAATAGCTTGTCTACACAGTGCCAAATTTTGAAATAAAGCACTTTTTCAAATCATCCCTTACTCATGGAATGAGGTTTACAGGGATGGCAAAATAGCGCACCTGCTATATTTTGAATTAATGAACATGTTCAAGAGACATGGGGTAGCTATTTCAGGATATTTCTGGTATCCTGAAATAATTTTGCTATGTAAACATACCCTATTAGAGCTGGGGACTATACTCTGGCCATTTTCTAGTTTCTGTGACCCAGGGTGCCAGTGAAAACAGAATACAAGTTACAGCAGCTCAGAGGCAGCTCTAATTTAACCAGGGATGAGAGAGAACCCCAGATAATCCCAGAATAAGCATTCCTATTTCTGTGCTGAACACAAGTATTGAGGTACTCTTGAGTCATGCTCAGAGTCAAAGCTTATATCATTAGTTATTATGGTTGTGAAGATAGATTCTGTTCATGTTTTGAAAGTTAAATTAGTGCTGTGCTATATGCAAATAAACTGAGTTGGTAGTCGAGAAATATAAACATTCTCACACACCCGGTCATTTACATGGTATGCTAACATTAGCACAGAAAGATGACAGTTCGCATAAACACTGTCAATTATTTAATTGTTTATTCTGGCAAAAACATCTAGCTAATGTGTTTATCTCATGCTTCCTAAAGCGCAACACTTTCTCTTTGGGGTGGTTCCTGATAGTCTCTGTAAAAGGATTCTGAGTACTGCCAGAAATGTTACAGCATCTACTGGTTGCAGGAACAGATGTACTCTCTTTCTTCTGCTATTGTTGGATATTTTTTGTTTGTTTTTTAGAAATGGGTCTTTATTAACTTTTGTCTTTCGTCCATTTATTGAAGGCATCTAACTACAGAAAAGCTGGCTTGGGTGCTGTCCAGAGGAAAAAAAGTGGATTGAAACCAGAACTAACTGAAGAACAAAAGCAGGAGATCAGAGAAGCTTTTGATTTATTTGATACTGATGGATCTGGAAGCATTGATGTAAAAGAACTGAAGGTGTTAACTTTGTTTATTTTTAAAGTTATAGTTATTCACTTGCTCTGTTTACCAGTGTCCACACTCAGTTGTAGATTGGCATTGTCAGTCACAAGTAATATATGAAATGGCTTGTTTGAGCACTAAATTTTCCAAATGTAAAGTATTGTTCGGGTGCCCAACTGGAGAAATCTCAGGCTATATTTTCAGATGTGCTGAGTATTTCCATCTCCTGTTGATTTCAGTGACTTTAAACACTACCCTTGTCAGCACAGTCTGACTGATCTAATATATGGATACTTTTTAAAAAAATCTAGAACCAATGGAAGAACTTAACCGCTCTTAATATAGCAGGAATTTGCAGTATATCTCTTAGATAAAATCACAAATGCATGTGATATACTGCATTATTTCTAGAGCTGTTTAGAAACTGTATTTTCATTTGGGGGAGGAGTTTCATGACTCTGAAACTTCTTTCATTCTGAAATAGAAAGGAAGCTGAAAAAGCAATTTCCCTTGATCAGAAATCTAGATGATGAATTTTTGCTTGATTCAAATATTTCATTTCATTTTGACAAAACAAATATTTCATTCCAGTATCAACATTAATCTTATATTTTGGATTATAAGAGAAAATCATCTCAAAATGGAAATTTAGAAATGCTTTGTTTGGAAAAGGTTTCAGTAGTATATTTCAATCTTATGGAAATGTTTTTTTCCAATTTACATTCCGAAAATTTTCATTAGAGGCAACACTTTCCCACAGACTCTGTAACTTTTAGTTAATTGGCATTTTTGGAAGGAAAAGCATTCTGTCAGAGTCCAAATAGCTCTAATTATTTTCTTTACTGAAACCTCAGAAAGAATGAGTGTTTATAGTCAAAATCCACTTCAATCAAGTATTTATAAAATTGCATCTAATCTTTCTAAATTAAATTTGCTTCAGGCTCCTAGCTCGCTGATGATGCTATATAAATTTTTTTAGGAGCAGAAAAGCATAGTTCTAAGGTGCTGAGAAACTGCAGATACAAAATTTACCTTAAAAAAAACCCTTCATGCTAGCCCCATCTGTGACAGTGTAAATGACACACTTGTAAAGTTATATTTTGTATATATTTTTTTGTCCCATATAGGATAAGGATTTTAGGTTTGAATGTCATACTGACTGATTTTAAAGTACTTTAAATACCTAATGGTTGTTACATATCTGGGTTGTTGGTTTTTTTAAATATTAAAAGTGTCTAGAGCTAGGAACAGAGATTCATTTTAATTGTGTATATATCAAGTAGAACAGTTATTATATTTTATAATTTGACGCCTGTTCCTGCTTCCTTTGACATCAGTGGAATTTTGCTGTGCAGTTCAATAGGAGTAGTATCAAGTCTCTGATCTGCCCTTTGCTGAAGTCCCAGTTCAACAATTCCATTTATCTATAATATATCTTAAAATCAATATGTAATTTAAGAAACTTATGTTGTTTGTCAAAGTAGTAAGTGTTAAAATTACAAAAGAATACTCTTAACTTCAACAGAAAAATGCTGTCTCCATGTAATGTTACTATTTACTGATTAAAAGGATGACAAATGTAGATACAAATTTCTTTGCAATTTACATGCATTAAATTATAGTTGTAGTTTGAGGATAGGAACTGAAACACTGCGTGAAGCAAATGGTACAGGTATAAAATTCTAGGTGCATCTTGTATATCTTAATTGTATTGCTCTTTGTTGCAGGTTGCAATGCGTGCTCTAGGCTTTGAGCCAAAGAAAGAAGAAATTAAAAAAATGATAGCAGATATTGACAAAGAAGGAAATGGTACCATTGACTTTGAAGTCTTTTTGGCTATGATGACACAAAAAATGGTAATCATCTACTTAGCCTGAAAAATCAAATGTGGATATTTAAACAATGGGTTTATATTTTTTCTTGATTTCTCATTTTAGAGCGAGAAAGATTCAAAAGAAGAAATCTTGAAAGCATTCAGATTATTTGATGATGATGGGACAGGAAAGATTTCTTTCAAAAATTTAAAGAGAGTTGCCAAGGAGCTAGGAGAGAATTTAACAGATGAAGAATTGCAGGTAAATTCTGATTTTACTAATAATTTCCTAAAACTTTGGGCCTGTCCTTCAGCTCTCACAGGCACAGTTGTCAAGCCATTCTGAGAGACAGGAGGCAATAGATATGTTTTAATTAGGCCATAACTTTATTCACCAAAAGTATCTGGGAGTATGCAATAAATCACACAGTGCAGGTCATTATTATCATCTTAATTGTTTCCACTTATGTGGGAGGCTTGCCATCAAGCCCTTCTCCATCCAGCCTCTTGTATAATGCTTAAAGTGGCTGAAAAGGAAGGGGGATTAGCTCCCTGCTATTCCAGATGTTAGGTTCCTTAAACTCCCACTTCCCAAATTTCTTCTAAATTCCCTTCTAATCCATTTTATCTGATAACCATGTGCTTTTCATAATGAACACCTTGCAGCAGATATCATTAAAGGTGCCATCAGGGATTATCTTGATAGCTTTCCCTCTCCCCGTTCTCTAAATTTACTAATTCCTTCTCTGATATCAGACTAAAATAATCTGCTCAGGATTGCTTCACCCCCTGTGCTCACCTGTGAACCGCCAGATCACCCAGCAGACCATCTGTGCTTGCAGCATGGACTGTCAGACCTGCAAAGCCATACCACTCCTCACTTGGCCTATTAATATAATCCCCAAACTGGAAACAGTAAACTAGTACTGGTTCTTTACCAGGGTATCACATATGTTCTGTATCCATTTAAACGCCAACATCCAATTGTTTGAATCATAGTGGCCCCTAACATCTGATGTGACACTAAGAATCCTACCTAGGACCTGTATCTTGAGATCACTTATTAAGAATCTCCAAATTCTAGTACAAGGATCTGGGTACACCTTATCCTGCTAGGAAATGTAAGGCCCAATAGGCAACTGGAGCTGGTAAATAATGTCAGTCTCTGAGTTGCCAAAAATTGTTATTTTTCTAAGTATGTGGTCCTCTGAAATAAGCCAAATCACAGCGAGGCCATCCCTCCTCTGAAATTACACAAAATCATTAAAGCTTCTGACATAAGCCCTGCATGGTAATGGTTCAACCAATCTGTATACAACCCCAAGAGCCATGATATGACAAGGTCCCAGGGGGCCACTGGTACCTTGTTGGTTTCCTGATTGGCTTCTGGTACCAGGTCTCAAAATCCATCCACTTGAAATGAAGACAATACATTGTCAGCTCCATCATGAATCATTGGCACATGTTTGGCAGAAAAACAGATGTTAAAGTTGAACCAGTGCATTATGAATGCTCTAGTCATCCTTATAACCCTGGGCAATCTGGAGAACAAGTGCTTACTAATATGTACTACCGCTATATTGTCATTCCCAAAACATACTCTTTTGTCTGAAAAATTTGTTTTCCAAATAGTCACTTCCACTAAAATGGGAAGGAATTCCAGGAAGCTTACATAATTTACTATGCATTTTTGTATAACACCAGGTGCCACTTCTCAGAAACCACCTGCCTCAGTAAAATACCCCAAAACCTATTCCCTCCCAGTGCATCTAAGCCAGGGGTTCTTAACCAGTGAGGTGCACCTCCCCAGGAGAGATGTGAGGTGCCTCCCAGAAAATTTCTCAGGAAAGCCTTCACTGGCCTAAGGGAAGGCAGCTGTGGGAGGCCCGGGTAAGGTCTCAGCCTCATCAGACAGGAGCTCTGGATAGGCTTCTGTCTCTCTCAGAGGCTGGGCCATGACTGAGCTCCCTAGCAGAGTTCTTATAGTCCTAGCCACTACCCTTAGCTTCCTGTCAGGTGAGGGCGCAGGGCTAGGCTGTGCACAAAATGGCTTCCAGGGGTGTGTGAACATGAAGTTCACTTTCAGGGGAGGTGTGAAGGTAAAAAGGTTAAGAACCCCCTGATCTAAGCACATCTTGATCTATGCTTCTATCATCTATTCCTCCCTTTAAAAAGAACTCAAATTCTCCTTCATCTCTTCATTAATGCCTATAAAATTGTTTAGCCTTGACATTCCCATGGTGACAGCTGACCGATGCAAAATGCTTACCACGGGGTCACAATTCAGCATAAAAAGTTAAGATGCCTAATAATAGACTGCAGCTTCTGCAGTGTGATCTTCTTGACCACTCTAGGCCTAATTATCAATTGCAAAATTTCTCCCCATTTATTCTGGGGGAATTAGATATACCAGCCTCCGTGTCCAACTTGATCAACTTATTAGAGGCCCCTCTTTTTTTCATCTGCCCAATTCACCAGCCAGGGCTAGGCATGCAGCCAGCAGGCTATCCCATTTCTCAAAATCCATCCTTCCTGCAACCAAGAAGTTATGTAAGTAATGTACAATCCACTGTGAACCAGATTCTGATACCACTGCTTAGCATAGCATCATGCTGAACATTTCAAATGCTGAGCGCAAGCTTGTACATTCCCTAGGTAACACTTTGTCCAAATAAAACTGACCCTCACAATAGAAACCCAAAAGGATAAAATCAGAAGGAAACACAAGCAGCAATGGTTAATGACTCTACCCCATTGCTGGTTTCACCACTAGTTACATTATTCCCACATGCCAAATCTGAGCCCATTCTACTGGTTGGCTGGAATGATATCTGCCAGCCTTCTCACCAAGGGAAGCCTGCAGCTTTTGTAACAATTGTTAGCCTATAACAGTTGCGTAAAGCTTTTCTATTGAGGTCAGTGGGATATTTACAAGTCCCAGGCAACCCCAGTCCCCCAAAATAGCAAATCCCCACCCCCGAGCTCTGTGGCTAAATTTGTTGTTTCACTTGTTTCAATAGCTCCTGCCCCCCAAACCCAGTGAGCTGGCTTGTCTGGCACTATCTGGGGTATAAATATTCCCCATCCCACCTCCACTCACCTGGAAGAGCAATCCCCCTCACCTAGTCCAAACGTTTCCTGTTCATCCTTGCTCTATCCGGGTAAAATTTCCCACCTTTGTCCTCTACTTTCAGTTGCAGAGGCAGCTCTTACAGGGGTAACAACACCTTTTGTTTTGCCAGCCAAACACAGGCTAAATTCCTAGTGAGTCCTATCTGAGGCATATGGCATTAGATCCAAAGCATATGTTCCATATCTAGATGCATAATTAAATATTTCATGGTATAAACTTGTTTGCTATTTATACATATACTTTAAAGTATATGAAAAGATCTTGTGATTCAGTCTAGTTGTTAGTCTGAAATGTTCTTTACAGGAAATGATTGATGAAGCTGATCGAGATGGAGATGGAGAAGTAAATGAGCAAGAGTTTTTGAGAATTATGAAGAAGACCAGCCTATATTAATGTTTGCTATTGCCTTCTCTTATGGTGGTTTTAAAAGATTTTAAAAAAAATGTTGGCCTGCAGCTTTACTTGAAGCTTCATAACATATGAAGGGAGTATATATTTTGTTTGTTTTCTTTTTTTGGATAGTATTTATTTTATTTTTTTATGATAAAAATGCAGGGTCTGTATAGTCAGGAAGACTGCGGGTAACAGAAGAACTAGTGAAATGAGACATCCTAGGAGTGAAAGCTGAGAGAGAGTTAGTCAAACTATTACTCAGTTTTTTTGTTTTTGTTTTTAAATATATGTAAAGTTCAGTGACTAACAATTTGGAGAAAGGATACAGGTTGAACCTCCCTGGTCTGGAACCCTCAGGATCTGACCAATTGCGTATGAGGGATTTTGCCGGACCAGTTGAGGTAATTTCTGGCTCCCCTGCTACTGGTCCCCCCAGCCCTGGATCAGCTGCCAGCCTCCTGGCTGCCCCGTCTAGCCCCACTGCCCTGCCAGTCCCCTCCCCCTTTTCCTACTAAATTAGGCAGCCCAACTCCCTGTGCGCCCAGCTCCTGGCTGAACCTGGCACCCTGCTGTGGCTTGCTGGGCTCCTGGACGCACCAGACAGCTCCACTGGGTTGTACCTAGTGGCACAGCAGGCAGCACAGCTGTGGAAAGCTCAGCTGCGGAGAGCCTATCTGCCAGCTTTCCACTGGGACTCTCCGGTCCTGGAACATCCATGGTCCAGCATCAGACCAGGGAGTCCTGGTTAACAGAGGTTCAACCTGTATTATTGGAAACAACACCTAGGCCCCTTCATTTAAGATATGTGAACACATAATAAACATGTTCTCCAGCAAATCTAGGGATGACCAGAGTTGGCGTTCTTGATATTTTTAATACGTTACAATTAATTACAGGTTGAGTTTATACTTCCTAAAGAAACAAAGGCACAAGGCTAACATTTTTATTTTTGTAAGGTTTTCAGGTCTACTACCATGTTTATTGCCATTAAGGAATCTAAAATCGGTTGTATATCCATATTTATTGTTTCTTTATGAAACACTGTTCCTTTTTGTGGCTAGTTGTGTTGGGACTTTGTGGCAGGTATGTGTAGTAGCAAATAGCCATGTACAATATAAGTTCTGTTATACTATATGCCTTGCTATCTGTAGATATTGTTTCATTTTGCAATCCCTTGATTGTCTGAAATCTAGTTTCTCTGAAGTTGGTGTTTCCCACTTTGTTTGGATTATCTAAGTTGTAGTATATGTAATTATTGTCTTGTTCCTTGGTACTGATTTCTAAAGCATTACTGACTTTCTTCTAGTCTTTTAAGTATTTGGAGTGAAATTCACATGTAGGTACCACTGAGAGGCCAGATTGTGTGCCCCAAGGTAAATGTAATAAATTAATTTGTTATACTACATAGATGTCAAGAACAAGTAGATTAAGGTCTATTCACCCCAAATTCATGTCTGGAGGGTCTGTGCATATGAGAGTTGCTTTTTAATTTGTATTTGATAAGAGTACTCTAATTTTCTTGAGATTGTCTAGATAGTGCCAATTTCACCTAACTGACTTCTCTGTGTTTGCTTTCTGCACACAAGCATGTATCAGTGGTGCTTAATTTGTCATCTAAGTATATAATCCCCAGATAATTATCCTTGATTGACTACTAGACAACCAAATAAAAGTTGTAAGGAGGCCATGAAACCTAAACAATGTCTTTCTTGATTGCATCTTCCAAATGGGGTTTATATAACGCTGAGCTGAAAAATTGCAATTGCTTTTCAGTTGTGAGGCCCCAGCAGGGGTTAGCTAGTTCCAGCTAAGGAAATGGGAAGTGATAATTTATATGTGAACTCTTGACTTGCAGATGGAGAGCTGATCTGTTTTGTTATCATTCTAGCTTCGGGCTGTGTATTTATCTCTTTGGATAGGTCACACTTAGCTCTTATATAGCTGGCCTCAAATCTATGGAAAGCCCTATGTATTGAATAGAGTCCATATGAACTAAAACATTTATTTATTAAGTCAATGTTAACTTTTTTCTACTGCAGTTGAAGTGATCTGTAGTACTCTAAGCTTTTTTAAAAATAGATGTTTCCACTTTGTATGAAATGAAATAAAATGATTTTGCAAGTATACTACTTGTGGGATTATTAATGAAATTGAATGTGCTATCTGAATATTACTTAGTTGTTGGCTTTGTGTGTATAGCGATTTTGGACAAATTAATTAGCTCTATATTTTATAACACATTCCAAAAGAGAAATGCATAGCCTCTAAATGTCCTGTCAAAACTTTTTTCCCCCCTGGCATGCTGATTAAAAGTTTCTTACACTAAGCAATTCTATTCAGAAAGGGAAATTTCAGCCTCTAGACAACTGTGGGGAATCCCAGAGCTTGTTAGAATGACTGTACAGTTTTTTAATGCTGCAACAGGAAAAGGGTAATGACTCTTGTTTACCTGTGATGCATTTAGTTGCTTCCTGCCATAATTACATCACTCACCGTTAAACAGATTGATTTTGAAGTAGGAAAAACATACATAGATTTGCCTATTCATGCTGAAATCTTCCATCGTAGCTTGGCCAGAGTCATGGATTTGTTTAATTAATCTCTTCAATCTGGAGTTTTGGACAGTTTTTGAATTGGAGTACATCTTACTTCTAGTGAATTTTAACAATCAGGAACCCTCTAAATTACATCCCTCTTTCAAAAGAGGCATGTAAATTAGACAGATTGAAATTGCAAATGAAGCCGGGATTTGAATTTCCCGCGTTTAATTTGCATAATGGTGGCTGCATGTTCTTTCGAAAAAGGGCTTTTCGAAAGGAAACCACCGTCTAGACGTGGTTCTTTCGGGGAAAAAAAAACCCTTTCTCGAAAGATCCTGTACTCCTAAAAAAATTAGTACAGGATCTTTCGAAAAAGGGTTTTTTTTTCCCGAAAGAACTGTGTCTAGACAGTGGTTTCACTTTCGAATAGCCCTTTTTCGAAAGAATGCCCGGCTGCCATTATGCAAATTAAGTGCGGAAAATTAAAATCCCGGCTTCATTTGCAATTTCAATCTGTCTAATTTACATGCCTCTTTTGAAAGAGGGTTGTAGTCTAGACATGCCCTCATGGAATAAACCTCAAGAAGTCAAGTTGAAGCTTCTGTGCTGTGGCAGGACTAAGCAAACCTGCACCTTCCCTAACAGGTGTTCATCTAGCCTGTTCTTAAAATCACTAATGATGGGGATTACACAATCATCTTGAAAGCCTAGTTCAGATCTTTTGTTGCAGTAGAACATGTGCAACAAGTAATCACTGTCCTCTTTATAGTGGCCCTTAAAATATTTGCAGATTGTCATTTCTCACCTCAGTTGTGTTTTCTCAAAGACAAAGAAGTCCATTTTTGAACCTTTCTTCGTAGGTCAGGTTTCTAAAACTTTTGTAATTTTTGTCTGGCCTCTCTCCAGTTTGTCCCCATCTTTCCTTAAATGTGGAGCCTAGAATTGGACACAGTACTCCAAATGAGGCTTCACCAGTGCTGAGTACAGGCACTCCCAGGGTTACGTACAAGATAGGGACTGTAGGTTTGTTCTTAAGTTGAATCTGTATGTAAGTCGGAACTGGCGTCCAGATTCAGCCGCTGCTGCTCTGCCGGGACCAACCGGCAGCGCCCCAGCTGCTCTGCCACAGGCGTCTGGAGAAAAGCCTAGTCTGCTGGGTGCGCCCCCCCCCCCCCCCCCCCAGCAGACCAGGAAGACGCGGGCGGCGGACCGAGACGCACCGCGGTCCCGCCACCTGGGTCCTCCGCGGCTTTGCTCCCAGTCTCCGCGGCTTTGCTCCCAGTCCCACTGTCCGAGCCCCCCCGCGGCTTTGCAAAGCCCCGGGGAAGCCGGCAGCGGAGCAGCCCAGGCGCGCCTGGGCTGCCTCGCTGCCCGGCCCCCCCCCCCCCCCCCCCGCGGCTTTGCTCTGCGTCTTCCTGGTCTGCAGACCAGGGAGACGCGGAGAAAGCCCCGGAGTACACGGGCGGCAGGACCGCGAGGTCCCGCAGTCTGTGTCCTCCGGGGGAGCCCCGTTCGTAACTGCGGATCCGACATAAGTCGGGGACTGCCTGTATAGTGAGACAATTACCTCCCATGTATTACATATGACATTGTTGTTAATAGACCCCAGGATGATAGCCTTTTTTTTCAATTGCATCATAATTTTTACTTATATTTCAGTTTGTGATCTTCTGTGACCCCAGGTTCTTTTTAGAAGCACCACTTTTCACTGCCCATTTTGTAGTTGTGAATTTGATTTTTCCTTCCTAAGTGAAATTCTTGCAACTTGTTTTTATTGAATTTCATCTTGTTGAATTCAGACCAGTTTTTCAGTTTAAGTTTATTCTTCTTTGGAAGATGTCCCTGTTAGCTCTCCATGCTTGGCTGACTACTTCTCCCTTTTCCAGGATCTTTTTAAGTGGGTTGCAGCAGAGCATTGGAGGAAATATCCAAAACACAACATGAACGTATGGACATTTTGCAAGCCTCCCACTCCTCCAAGATAGCACTTCCCATCAACCCCACCATCTTAGACCTTGCTAAGACAGTCTGACAGACCCTGGCCTCCAAACCCTCTACTTGTAAGAGGGGCTGATAGGAAGTACTTACTACATACCATCCAGAGGGTCAGAATTCTTATTCAACCATCCAACTCCAAATTCCTTGGTGTTCGAAGCAGCACATCAGTGCAGTAGGCAGCAATTCTTCCAACTGACCCCTAGTGACAAGGATAGTAAAAGGTTAGTTGTATTTGGATGTAAAGTCTATGCCTTGCAGTTCAGAATTTTGAACTGTTCTGTGTTCTTGGCCAAATACGACCACAGGAACCATGTAAAACTCATGAACTTTGTGGAGGACATATCCAAGGCCAAAAGGCCACTGTTTAAAGCTAGAGTCTGAGAAGGCCAGATTATTCCCCACATGACCTTGTGGACAGCCCTCAATGTAGTGGATACCACAGTAAGATCTACTGCAACTGTGGCGGTGATGTACAGAACCTCTTGGTTTATTCCTACCATGTTCCCAAGAGACACACTATCTACAGTGGAAGATCATCCCTTCTATGGGGAAAAACTGTTTGCGGGAAAAACCAATGAAGTGATGTTTTGATGGATGGGAGGAATGGGGCCACCATTCCCACTCTGGCATTCTGAGTGCAGAAGGTGGGGGCTCTCAAGAGACCATAAAAAATACCTTGCCTCTATAGGTTTCTGCTTTAAAAACTCCCCAAGGTCACAGATTCCCTGGCATTAGGAGATACACTGTCACCATCAAGTGAATTGGACCCAGGAAAAAAGTACTTGCACTTCTTCCAGAGGGGTACCCCCAAGCTCTTCCCTCCCCCCCCCCCCCCACCCCCAAGAGAGCTTCAAGAAAAAAAAGAGAAAACAAACTGCAGGCTCTGACAGCTGACCTCTTAGGGTACGTCTAGACTACCGCGTTTTGTCGACGGAAGTTTTGTCGACAGATACTGTCGACAAAACTTCCGTCGACAATTTGCGTCCAGACACATGGAGTTCTGTCGACAAAGCAAGCCGCTTTGTCGACAGAACTCCGTAGTCTGGACGCAGTGTTACAGGCAATAACACCTTCTGTCGACAGAGTTCTGTCGACAGAAAGTGTTATGCCTCGTAAAACGAGGTATACCAGCGTCGACAAAACCGCTGAGTTCTGTCGACGTTATGTCGACAGAACTCCGCGGTAGTGTAGACGCTGGTATTGTTTTGTCGACAAAAGTCCACTTTTGTCGACAAAACTAGGTAGTCTAGACACACCCTTAGTCTTAGGCATGCATACACAGGCCTCCTATTACTTTCCAGGACACAAGAATTAAATCATAGTCTTAAAAAAGGAGATTTTTATTAACAAAACAAAAAAAATATACTTGGTAAAGCATACTTGGTTGCTAGACGTTATAGTGCAACTGAGAAAAGAGCAAATTGAAACAGAGAGATTGTTTCTCTGGGATCCAGCTTAAAAATACAGGGGAAGGGGAAGGCATATGAGCTTAGCACAGAGAAGTTTAACCAAACAACAAAACAAAGAAAATAACCTGATCACAACTAAACAGACATTTTCCTATCTACTTACTATCTATGCTTCAAGGTCCAGTTCATTTCCATGCCCAGTATTCCTTGTAAGCATGGTAGTTTTGCTTGGTTCAATACATTTGTTCCCCCAACTCCTGGGTTAAAACTCCCACAAAGAAAAATAGCAGGCAGGTGTATCTTCCCATTCAAATTTCAACATCTTTTCCCATTAGCTTTCCTGGCTCCTGGCACCCCCTAGCTACCTGAGTTTTACCCTTTAGTCACCAAATGCTCACCAGTACGCCTGTCCATCACAGATACATAATATGAAGGACTCCGGTGCCACACTGTGTTCCCTCAGTATACATACCCCAGCAACCAGAAGGAGGCAATATCACTATCACCCCTACCAATTGCCCCGATATTCTCCCTACCTACAGCAGAGAACTTTCAACCACCACCAACAAAGACGCCTGACCTCCAAATTGTTTGCCATCCCACCCAACTTAGTGGCATCTTATAAACATACTTAAATTGCATTATCCAAGTCAGTAACACTATTCAATAGTACCATAACCCAAACTGACCCTGGCTGGATCCCAATAGATACACTCTTCCAGTGCCAGCAAACCATTGATAACTACTCTGAATATGGACATTCAACCTATTGTGCACCCACCTTGTAGTAATTTCTTCTAAACAATATTTCCCTCATTTGCTTATAATAAAGTCATGTGGGACTATGTCAAAAGCTTTACTAAAATCAAGATATCACATTTACTGCCTCCTCCATATCCACCAGGTCAATAAACCTATCAGAGAAGGAAACTAAATTAGTTTGGCAGGGTTAGTTCTTGAGAAATCTAGTATGGTTATTCTTGATAACCCTATGATCTTCCAGGTACTTACACATTGTTTGTTTAATAATTTGTTCCAATTGCTTTCCAGGTTAGGTCTTCTGCGCTTTATTTTCCCTTCCTCTTTTTGAAGGTAAGTTATGTTTTTCTTCTCCAGTCTTCTGGTACCTCATCTAGCCTCAAGGAGTTCTCAGAGAAAACTGCTTGTAGTTCCAAAATTGGTTCAGTGAGTTCTTCAAATATTCTAGGATGAATTTCATTAGGCTTTCATGACTTTAATACATTTAATGTATCTAAATATTCTTTAACCTGTTTT
Source organism: Pelodiscus sinensis (assembly GCF_052426305.1). Classification (NCBI taxonomy): domain Eukaryota; kingdom Metazoa; phylum Chordata; order Testudines; family Trionychidae; genus Pelodiscus; species Pelodiscus sinensis. The sequence goes on from NC_143055.1 coordinate 98,842,537, forward strand.
TCTCCTATTTTGGCTTTTGGTCCCCCTTGTGGTTAAGATTGTGTTGAGTGAGGTTACCGTTAATGTTTTTAGTGAAGACTGGAGCAAACCAGGCACTAAACACCTCATTTTTCATGATTTTTTCAGTTATAAGATCTCCTTTTGCACTAAATAGAGAATTTACACCAGTGGCCACCAACCGGTTGATCGTGATCAACTGGTCAATCCTGGTGCATTTTCCAGTCAATCACAATTAGCAGGCTCCTTACCTGCCCTGTTCCCAGAAGCCGCCAGTGTGTGTAGAAGGGGAGCACAGGAGGGGGAAATGGGGAAACTGTGGCCCATGGGAACTGAGCAGGTGGTGCCAGCACAGAGGCTTAGTGCATGGAGCCATGTTCCCCCTACCTCCCAGCCCCAGAACCACAGAGGCATGTTGGCCCCTTCCAGGAGTGACAGAAGGCTGGGGCAGGCAGGGGGTCAGCCTCAGTGCTGCTAACCAGGAACCACTGGTGATAAGTATTGCCGGCCAGGAGACCACACATCAACCCCCAGCGTCCTCCTGTACCCAGCGCTCCATGCCCCCTCCTGCACTCTAATCCCTCACTCCCACAGCCAGCAACCCACACCTCCTGCACCCTGAAGAAGGGAGCATGGGATGCTGGCTCTTGTTGCTCCTATGACTGTTATAATTTGCCTGGTCTCTTCCTGCCCCCAACATCCAACTCTTCAGTAAAGTCCTGCTCCCTTTTCAAATTAATTTAACGCTCTCCACACAATGATGATGAACAAAGTCAGCAGCATTGGGGGAATGGACAGGTGGCACCATGGAGCTGCTACACACAGGGAGCCAACTCAACTTTAAAGCCGACTCCCTGCATATACCACCTCCCCAACCTGTGCTGCTGCTTCTCTATCCGAGGCAGCAGTGTGGAGGACAGGCAGTTCCATAGGAGCTGATAATCAGGGAGAGCTGGCTTTTATGTCAGCTCCCCCTGAGCACTGGCTCCCATCTGCCTCCCCCTGTGCTACTGCCTCCGTGGGAGACAGGGACTAGGGGAGGTAGCTCACGGCAGTTAGCATGCACAGGGAACTAGCTTAAAAGCCAGTTCCCCACAGGCACCAGCTCCCACCCCCCTTGCTTCCTCTATTAAATCAGAGGCAGCAAGGGGGGAGTGTGAGTAGTTGTTCGGATTAACCAATAAGCCTGGGTTTATTGGTTATTCATGTAAATGACTACACACTAACATCCCTAGTTGAAAGAGACTGAACCAAGATGAGCCAGAAAAATAGGATGAACCCAGAATAGGGTTACTTCTCAAGAAACCTTACGGAAAAGAGATAAAATAGAGAAATTTGGAATAATGCTCTGTTTTGGCAGAGCTAAACTGATGCTTACAGTGTAAAAATTAGAATACAGTATTATTGGAAACCAAATTGACTATACGCTGTTTTTTGTTAAAACGTGGCAAATGATAAGTGTTTATAGGGATGAAGAAAAAATACATTTCGTGGAATTCCTGATTTTAAAAAATGTCTAAAAAAATTAAATGGATACATTTTAACAATCTCTTTTCAAAGAAAGTGAAAATAAATATTAACTTCATAAAATGCTCTATTTTTCACAAATACAATAATTTAAATAAATCATCCACATTTTCCATTTATTAAAAAATAACCCCTGAGTTAAGGACCTGAACACCGGGTAAATCTGCTAGTATATATTTTATGAGCATGTTGTCTCCTATTGACTTACCTAAAGAACATGGGGGCCCTTCTGTAGTTTATCACTAGCAGTTGCTCTAGTTCAACTTAGGGATGTTAAATTTCAATTAATCAGCTAATTGAGTAGTCAAGGGGGGTGTTTGATATCCCGCTGCCTCTTTTCCTTTGAAATGTAGAAGAGCTGCCTGTGGCTTCTGTACATTTCAAAGGGAGAGAGGCAATGGGAACTCGCGCTAGTGAGGACCAAAGCAGTCCCCACTGACAGGGGTTCCCCTCTGTGCCTCTTCCTTTGAAATGTACAAGAGCCACAGATGACTCTTGTACATTTCAAAGGGAGAGGCACAGCAGTTGGCACTGGCACAAACATTCAATCCCCGCTTGTGCTGTTTCCCCACTGCCCTTAGCACCGTGGAGAGGGTGCTGGGGGGACCGGCTTTTAAGCCAGCCCCCCCCAGCACCATATCCTGCTCCCCCCTTGCTGCCTTTCTCTGATAGAAGCAGCAAGGGGGGGTAGTAATGACTAGTAGAGTTCCTGCTAGACTACTCAATGAGCATTTGCTTGTCGCTTAGGGTATGTCTACACTACAAAGTTAATTCGAACTAACAGCCGTTAGTTCGAATTAACTTTGATAGGCGCTACACATGCAAACTACTAGTTTGAACTTAATTTGAACTAGCGGAGCGCTTAATTCGAACTAGGTAAACCTCATTCTACAAGGATTAACGCCTAGTTCGAATTAAGGGCTATGTAGCCACTTAATTCGAACTAGTTGGAGGCTAGCCCTCCCCAGCTTTCCCTGGTGGCCACTCTGGGAAGCCAGGGAAACTCTTCTGCCCCCCTCCCGGCCCCGGAGCCTTCAAAGGGCCACGGTCTGGCTACAGTGCTTGTGCCAGTTGCAAGCCTGCCAGCACCCAGCCAGCAGTCCCTGCACCTGGCATGGCATGAGCCAGCCACCCGCTGCCACCCAGCCCTCCGCCTCTTCCCAGGACCAGGCTGGCGGCTCCCAGGAGCCTGCCCATGGCCGCAAGAGGTGGGCACCCGCCTGGTCTAGTGCGGAGATCGTGGACCTCATCGAGGTTTGGGGGGAAACCTCCAACGTCCACGATCTCTGCACTAGCCACAGGAACGCGGCCGTCTACAGCTGCATGGCTGACAGCCTGGCCACCAGAGGCCACATGTGGACCCGGGAGCAGGTCCGCTGCAAGGTCAATGACCTGCAGCAATCCTACTCCAGAGCCTCCCAGCCAGGGGCCAACCCGGAGGCCTGCCCCCACTTTGAGGCCCTGGACCGCATCCTGGGGGCTCACGCTGTCCATGCCTCCCGGGTGGTGATCGACCCCCGGGGCAGAGGGACGCGTCCTGGACACGGAGGAGGACGAGGATGCTGAGAGCCAGGAGCCTGCAGGGAGCCTGCCCAGGACCCCCTGAGGCACCCCACAGAGCACAACCCCTGTGTCGTCCGAGGCCGGGGAGGGCTCCACATGTGAGTGCTATCATGCTCCCCTTATGTGTATGCGGGGTGTGGAGGGGAGACGGAGCCCAGGGACCCTTCTACCCCTTTCCAGCTCTCTCCTCGCAGGTTTCACCCTCCCCCCACCCCAGTTCTGTGAAATAAAAAGAGATTTTTTGTTGGCAAAACAGGTGTCTTTATTTGACATTAGGAAGGGGGGTTAGGGAGGTGAAAGGGGAAGGAGGGGAAGGGTGGAAGAAGGCCCCAGTGGGGCATGCAGGGAGAGTTCAGTCCTCCTCCTCCACCTGGAAGCTCTCCCGCAGGGCTTCCCGGATCCAGACGGCCTCCCGCTGGGCTTCCCGGACAACAGCGGTGCGGGGCTGCGCATACTGGCCAGCCATGCAGTCAACCTCAGCCATCCAGGCTGGCAGGAAAGCCTCCCGCTTCCACTCACAGAAATTGTGCAGCATACAACATGCTGCCACCACGGGAGGGATATTGTGTTCGGCAAGGTCAAGGCGGGTAAGGAGGCACCTAAATCTGGCTTTCAGGCGTCCGAAGGCCCCGTTGACCACAATGTGGGCCCTGGTGAGCCTAGCATTGAAGGCCTGGCGGGAGAGGTTGAGGTGCCCCATGTACGGCTTCATCAGCCAGGGCTGTAGGGGGTAGGCCGCATCCCCCACCCGGTACACGGGCTTGTCCATGTCCCCGACTCTGATGTGGCGGTCGGGGAAGAAGGTCCCGGCCTGCAGCCTCTGGCACACGGAGGAGTTGCGGAACACCCTGGCGTTGTGTGCCTTGCCGGACCAGCCCACATTAATGTCTGTGAACTGGTGGTCACACACGGTCTGCAGGAGCACAGAGAAGTACCCTTTCCTTTTGATGTACTGGGAGGCCTGGTGTTCTGGGGCACGGATGGGGATGTGCGTCCCGTCGATGGCCCCCCCTGCAGTTGGGGAAGCCGAGGGCGCCGAACCCCAAGATGACGGCATCCGGGTCGGCGAGGTGGACCACCCTGAGGAGCAGCACCCGGTTGATGGCCTTGACCACCTTCAGAGGGACACAGCAAACTGCGAATCACTGGGGCGCCCGGATGGCTGGGAGTGTTCGTTCCCTGGCACTGCCCCGCGCCCCACCCCGAGAAGCAACCCCTGTGGGCGGCGTGTAGTACGGCCAGGACAGATTGAACCCTCCAGTGTGGGGCACTTTCGCCTCCCCCCCCCGGTTTTCCCTGGGGCGGCCCATTCCCTCCTTGAAGCCCCCCTCCCTCCGGCCCAGTGGCCAGTGAGTGCCATACCTGCATAAGCACCGCTCCTATGGTGGATCTCCCCACGCCGCACTGGTTCCTGATGGATCGGTAGCTGTCTGGTGTGGAGAGCTTCCATAGGGCGATGGCCACACGCTTCTGGAGGGGGATGGCGGGCCTGATGCGAGTGTCCCATCGCCGCAGAGCAGGGGCGAGCCACTCGCAGAGCTCCAGGAAGGTGTCCTTCTTCATCCTGAAGTTCTGGGTCCATTGTCTGTCTCCCCAGCGCTCCAGGACGATACGGTCCCACCAGTCGCTGCTGGTGTCCAGACGCCAGATGTGGCGGGGCACGCTGGCATCTAGGCGCTGCTGCTGCTCCTCCACAGCCCCCGAGGAGGCCAGGGGGAGAGGCATGGGGTGGATGTGCACCAGGTGGTGCAAGGCAGCCTCCACCCATTGCAGGCAGGCTTGCAGCAACACGTCCAAAAACTGGAGCAGCATGCCCAGGGTGAGTTCTGGCTCCATGTTGCCAACTGCGGCGGCGGCCCCAATGGGAAGCACCGACACAGGCAGGTGGAGAGAAAAACACTTTGCTGTCCCTCTGCGAGATAAGGAAGCAAGCGGAAAAGCTGAGAACCGGCTGTCCAGGAAGGTCCCTTTAAGCGCGAGCCTCAGACAGCAGCCACACAAAGCAACTACTGACCTGATGCTCTGCCGGAACCAGTTTCAGCTGCCCTTAAATGCGACCCAGCGTCCAATCAGTGTGGACGCGCTAGTTCGAATTAGCAAAACGCTAATTTGAATTAGTTTTTAAGTCTAGATGCGCTAATTCGAATTAGCTTAGTTCGAATTAAGTTAGTTCAAATTAGTGCTGTAGTGTAGACATACCCTTACACAGGCAGGGCTCTGTGATGTTAGAATTGTGGAAGCAAGTTCTATTTAGGACATTGCAGGTATGCCATGTAGTACGGAGAGAGAATAAACTACTGCTATCCCTCTGTCTGCCTAGTGAAACCACTTTATATAATGATATTTGAAACATGAGTACAATTCATTGCCTGCTGTCAGGCAGCCTCCTTGTTTAATGTCAATAGGTAAATTTTGATATTGGCTTCTGCAACTGACTGTGTTCAAGGTTAGAAATAGTAAAATGTTTAATTAACTGCTGCCATTTGATAATTAGACAATTCTCCATCACTGAGGTGGATGAAGAAATGGAAAAAAAAGTCAAATATATTTTCTTTAATCCCTGTCTTGAATGAAGTTGTTCCATGACTAAAGCAAAGATAATGGGGTAATTTCCTAATCAACTAATGCGGTTCTCAATCTTTGCAAACATACTGGCGTGATTAATATATTTTTGCTTATATTCCACCCCCCTCAAATCCTCCCAATGTAAAAGCTACTCGGGGTAGGGGTTTGAGGTGTGTAGGGGTGCAGGAGTCAGGGCAAGGAGTTGGTGAGTTTGGGGGTGGCTCAGGGCAACAGTCTGGGGAGTGGGGAGATACAGGAGTCCAGGCAGAGGACTGGTGTATGTATGTGTTGAGGACAGTGAGGGCTGGGGCTATTGAGTGTCAGCTGGCTACTGGATCCCAGGCCCCATGCAGCTCCTGTTTGTGGAAAAAAGGAGCTATGGCTCTGGGGGTGCTGCATGCAGGCAACAGTGATAACATGGAAAGACCTTTTGCTGCTCCCTTCCCCGTCTCTCCAGGGGCCTCATGATGCAGGGAGCACACATGCCTGTATTGCATCTAGCTAGCACAGGGAGGGGCCGGCAGGACTGGCTCAGAGCCCCACCAGAAGCATGCATCTCCACCTACAGCAGGGGTGTAGAAAGAACCTAAGGCCTGGGGCCAGATGCAGCGCTCAGCTTGCCTTGGTCTGACCGGTGAGGCTTGGGGCTCTACCCCCCAATACTGGGGCACCGCTGCTGGTGCTCCCCACCCCCCACTGTCCTCCCGTACAAAATCTAGCCTGGGACCCCCCAAGGCTTTGATGTATGAGGGGAATATCAGAAGTGTCTCTCCTCTCAGTTGGGGGGACACATCAATGAGGGTTTGTTTTGGTTTTGTTTGTTGCTTTTCACTTGTGTGCAGCCTCGCCTGATTTTTCGGTGGGTCAGCACCACCCAACCCAAAAATGGTTCCCTACCTCTGACCCACAGCACCCATGTACCTGCTGCTTCCAGCCATCATGGCACAGGGCCAGCAGGACAGGCTGGGAGCCTGGCTGGGAGCGCACACCTCCAACTTCAGTGATCCCCCCCTCCCCCCCTCCTTTCTTACTGATGTGGCTCACTGCCCTACTTTCACCTTTGAACAGTAATACCTTATTTTTGTTCACTCATTTCCGCAATGGGTTCTCTGAAATCACTGGAGATCCACAAGTTCAGTTGGAAGACTTGTTCCCAAGTTTTCATATTAAAGGAGTGATGTACACATGCAACCCTTTATTTCTGTAAGAGGATAAAGAATTGATAGTAAAAAGAACTTGACAGTCTCACTAGAGGGCATCCGGGTTACTGCTGTTAAAGAGGAGCGAAGCTACTTTCTCTCCCCAGTGGCTTTTAATGCCTAGTGAAAGTAGACTTAAATTAATTAGCTTGAACAAGTAGATTACTTGGCTGAGCTTTGAAATAAGAGAACAGATAAAGAGATTACAATTTTCTTACACATTTCCAACTGAGAACATTACAATCAGTCGTTAGTTATTAGGTACTGAACCGCTGAATTAAGTACCCAGGAGAAAATTGAACAAGGTTGTCACTGGTGAGTTAAGACTGCAGGGATTAAATTTTCCAAAACCAGCCTGTAAATGTGTGAAATTCTGGGTACAAATTTAATAGTTGCACATGCAGTTAATACTTTTTCCCCCTGACTTGTGCAAACAAAGCTATTTGCATATGAAAAATGAGGAAACTCCTAATTATGCTAGTGGCATATACATTTGAAGATACTCATAAATTTAGTTCTGAAATATTAAGACTATACCGTCTACACCATCCCTGACAGATGTCTATCTAACCTGTTCTTAAATATCTCCAGAGAGGGAGATTCCACCACCTCCCTTGGCAATTTATTCCAATATTTGACCACCCTGACAGTTAGGAATTTTTTCCTAATGTCCAATCTAAACCTCCCTTGCTGCACTTTAAGCCCATTACTCCTTGTCCTGTCCTCAGAAACCAAGAGGAACAAATTTTCTCCTTCCTCCTTGTGACACCCTTTTAGATATTTTAGAACCATAGAGCAGCTCTACAAATTGAGAGACTGGCTGTGTCTAGACTGGCAAGTTTTTCTGCAAAAGTGGCTGCTTTTGCGCAAAAACTTGCCAGCTATCTATACTGGCTGCTTGATTTTGCGTAAAAGCACTGACATTCTACTGTCCGAAATCAGTGCTTCATGCGCAAATGCTTTGACGTTCCCGTTCGGGCAAAAGCCCTTTTCCGAAATGTTTTTGCGCAAGAGGGCCAGTGTAGACAGCTAAACACTGTTTTGCACAAAAAAACCCTGATGGCGAAAATGGTTATCGGGGCTTTCTTGCGCAAAACTGTGTCTAGATTGGCACGGATGCTTTTCTGCAAAAAATGCTTTTGCAGAAAAGCGTCCGTGCCAATCTAGACGCTCTTTTCCGCAAATGCTTTTAACGGAAAAACTTTTCCGTTAAAAGCATTTGTGGAAAATCGTGCCAGTCTAGACATAGACTTCCTGTGCAGAGAGCCCCATTGCACAGCTTTGTTACTGACAAAGCAAGTGTGGTTAATAAAACAAATCCTCATTTTAAAAACTATTAGTTAAGAATATAGTCTTCCTTGGTAAACAAAACATGCTTTCGTAAAAGAATGTCCCTAATTATCTTCCATCAGTGCTTCTGATTTGTCAGCTAATACTGGAGAAATCTTCCCTTTATTTGCCTAAGCACCAGAAAAAATGTCTACATTTTTAGTCTTTTATATGGAACTTTTCCTCTTCACCTCTCTTTGCTGGGATTTCCTCATCCATAAATTCAGAGTAATGATCTCTCTCTTAAATCTTTCAGAATTACATTGGAAAGTTGAAGAGAGGAAAAGGTCTACATAAAAGACTAAAAAGCTAGCAGTTTTTCAGGTGCTTAAGCAAATGAATGAAGATTTCACTTTCTCAATTATTAGCTGACGAAGCTCCTGACCTAAATATCATGGTTATTGAAACCAAGGCAAAAAACTAGGACACATCTAATAAAGCTGACTTTAAACTCTACATTGGCATGTTTCAATCCAAACAAAGAGTTTTCACTGACTTCTGTAAACATTTAAACAACCATTTTTAACTTATTTTTTTCTTTGTTTAAGCAACACCTGAAGTGTTGGGTCTAGACTACCTCCTGGTGTCTCTGGGAAAGACAGTTTTATTGCACACAACATCCTAAATGAGGGAGGAATTGTATGAAAGTCATAGAATCACAAAAATGTAAGGCTGAAAGAAACCTCAAGAGATCCTCAAATCCAGCTTTTGCATTTAGGCAGGTGACCATTCAGAAAGGTATTTGTCCAACCTGTTCTTAAAATCTTCCAATAATGGGGATTCTACAACGTACCTTGACAGCCTATTCCAAAACTTAACTAGCCTTAGATTTAGAAAGATTTTTCCTCATATTTAACCCCCCTTACTACTGATTAAGTCCATTACTTCTTGGCTTACTTTCAGTGGACATGGAGAGCAGCTGATCACTATCCTCTTTATAAAAGCTCATAATATTGAATATTATCAAGTTCCTCCTCGGTCATCGTTTCTCAGGACTAAATATGTCCATTTTTAACCTTGCCTCATTGTGAGCTTTTCTAGACCTTGTATCATTTGTGTTACTCTCCTCTGGACTCTCTCCAATGTGTCCCCATCTTTCTTAAAGTGTGGCATCCAGAACTGTTCCCATTGAGACCTCACCAGTGCCAGGTAGAGAGGGACAGTTACCTCCCATGTCTAACACACCACATTCCTGTTAAATACTGCCAAACATATTAGCTTATTTTGCAACTGCATTCATCTGTGATCCACTATAACCTCAAGACTCTTTTCAGCAGTACTACACCTACATAGTTATTGTCCATTGTATAGTTGTGCATTTGATTTTCCCTTCTAAGGATGCATCTACACAGCACCCTAACCTCACAACTTTTTGATATTTGGTGCATCTACACAGCACCAGATTTTGAAATAATGCTCTATTTCAAGCCATTCCTTATCCCTCTTGCAACGAGGCTTACTGGGATGGTGAAACAGCCCGTCCCTTATTTTGAAAAATATTTTGAAATAACGGGCAGCTTGTGTAGACGTGGGGTAGCTATTTCAGGAGAGACGCGCAGTGTAGACATACCCTAAGTGTAATACTTTGCATTTATCTTTATTGAATTTCATCCTGATGGTGGTAGATCAAGTCTAATTTGTCAAGATCACTTTGAAATCCCCTCTTCCAAAGTGCTGGCATCATTCGTCCAGCTTGATGTCATCTGCAAACTTTATAAGCACATATTCCACTCCACTACTAGGTCATTAATGAAAATACTGACGAATACCAGATCCAAGACTGCCCTGTAGGGATCACACAGACATACTCTTCCAGTGTGACAGTGAACCATTGATAACTACTATTTGAGTATAGTCTTTCAAAAAGTTGTGTACCCAATTTATAGGAATTTTATCTACACCAAGGCTATATCTACACTGTGGGGATTTTTGGAAAAAAATACGAAAACTGTGAACTGCGAACTTATATGTAGAAGCTGCGGGAGCTGGGCTTATTTAGTTTTCAGAAAGGAAGACAGAGGGGTGGGGGATTTGACAGCAGCCTTCAACTACCTGAAAAGGCTTCAACTACCTTCTATGATTCTTTGAAGTATTGCAAGGTTTTTGTATTAATTTAACCAAATTGGTGTAACTAACCTCCAATTGTGGATGCATTTGTACCAGTCAAAAGATGCAAATAGTGAAATTGTTTTGTTTTGTTTTGCATTCATTTTAAAAGGGATACTAACAAATTAGATTTTTAAAACAACCTAATAAAAAACCCAAGTTCTTATAAGATCCACATTGAATAGCATATTTAATATATTGTGCAATTAATTTAAATTTAATGAACAAAAATTGAGTGCATTTCTCCTCTTCAGTGGATATCTCTAAGGCTTTGTTCAATTGGTTTGTTTTTCCATAGTTAATTAGTCATTCAAGGAATAGAAAGAGACTATGAACACAGTTCTGCCAAATGAAGAAAGTAAACAAACTGAAAGACCTTAGTCCAATAACTTTTCAGTTATTGCACTCTAAGGTATTCTTGTAAATACAATAATTATAAGTACAATATTCAGAAGTGATATTTTTCCTATTGACAATGTCCCTTTAACATTGGGTACATTCTAGTTTTGATTAACATACATTTTGAATATAAAACTGTTTTTGAAACCAAAGCAGACAAGATACAGTCTACAACTGACAATATTTTCTGGATATGTGCAGTTCTTTAGCAGTAAAATGGTAGTCAAATCTTTCAGTTCAATATATGCTTTCCGTGGTAACTTTTTTTTCCTTCCGCCTTCATACAACCACTGAGCTGAGCATTTATCAAAATTGCTGACGGTTTTGAACAACATTGCTTATTAAAATTGATGTGTAGCAGGTAAAATGTTCTTTATTAAATCTTCATCTTTGTATGTGTTGCACTAGATTGCTGCAACAGCCAAGTGCTTTCTCGGGTACTACTTACAGTAAGATTTTCTAGTAATTCAGTCCCAATTGTAAAATTAAAATTTGAAGAGAAGGTGTGAATTGAGAAATATTTTCCTATCAAGTATTAATGGAACATTCCCCAGAAATGAAACAGCTTCTAGGGGGAAAATAAAACCATTAAATACAAATTATTTCTTTTGTCTTTCCAGTACATTGGCAGCAACTGTTAATAGATGTATGAAATAAGATCCTATTCATTCGGGTGGAGTGAGAAGATGTTGTGCAGATATTGGAATCTTACTAAGAAGCACAAATGTATGCAGCTTTGCAATTTACCAAGTCAAGATTTAGGATGGGCCAATCCTGATAAGTTTTTGAGTTAAGCAGGTGTAGAGGGTACTTAGTATTTTGCAAAATTGGGTCCTTAGTCAGTGAAGTTTTATAGGCTTCCTACTTCCTGCAGAGGATTTGTGTAGGTGGCCTTGTTACCAGAAATCCATACTCCTACACAGAAATTTCTGACTGTATTTCTGCAGAAATGACTATGATGAAAGGAATAAAAGATTTTTTTTTATAAAAAAAATATGTTTTTGTTTCTCCAAACAAATAAGGGTATCTCCTGCTTGCAAGATTACCTTATTCCTTTGCTTGTGATAAAATTAAGAACAAAAAAGTTAATAAAGATGTTAAAAAAGTTATTGGGGGTTGGTCTGATCATGTACGGAGAGGAGAGCACATTTACAGTGTTATATTATGAACGCCAAGTCAGAATCTCAGTTTTCACATCTGATCTCATGGCTTTTCACACCTCCTAAGCCTCACAGCTAGGAAGTTCATTACATCTTACATGTAGGATTAGAAAATATAGCAGTGGTCATCACTGCCAGTCTAAAAATGATAATTAGCAAATGCTGGTATACAAAGCCATGGTAAGTGGTAATGTAGCATAGCTAATCTAGAGAATAAATTAAAGATTATATGTTATGTGGGGGAAGTAACAGTGACTGTCAGCCTTCGAAACGAGATCTGTATCTTTAAATTGTTTCCCTCTACACTGAGGCAATGTACTATAAGAACTCTAAATATTAATAAGGGGGAAGTTTCCTACTAATAGGCATACACTACAGTCACTCCAGGCAAAGGTGGAAAATAAAACATGTACCAGATTGCTCAAGAATTGATGGTTGTACCTGATAGGATATGCATCTATTTTGTAAAGGGAGAATGTAAAAATGGCATTAACAGATCCACACTGGCCTGATTCTGTTCATGCTAGTGTAAATAAGGAGTAACTCCATTGCAGTCAATGGAAGTCAGCAGTCTGATGTTAGCTTTGTCTTCTTGAAAGGAATTACAAGATGGACTTCTGTCTGACCTTTGCTTGCAGTTGGTCAATGGATCTATACATTTGTGGGAATGGTTGGAATTAAAGAACTAGCTCCCCTGCATATAAGGAGAGTTACATTTGCTGACTTGGATGAGAAAGTAAGTTCTTATTGCTTTGACATCTAAGTTAGCCAACAGATCTGAGAATGTCAAGTAGATATGCCTTTAAAAAAATGGCAGCCACAGAATTGTTTAATAGTTTCACTCACTCAATTACATTGTGCTTCAATGCTTACATCACTTCAATGAATGCAATCCATGGAAGGCAAAAGGACAGCTGGAGTCTTTGAGGCTTTGTCTACACTGCAGGGTTTTTGTGCAACAAACTTTTTGGTGGAAGAGACCTTCCGCAAAAACTTCTTGCGCAAAAGCGCATCTACACCTCAAAAGTGCATTGCAAGAGTGATGTGCTTTTGCGCAAAAGTGCATCCACGCTGCATGGATGCTCTTGCGCAAGAAAGCTCTGATTGCCATTAACAGAATGGCCATCAGAGCACCTGTGCTTTTTCTGATAGGCTCTTTTTGTGCAAGAAACCCCTGCGGAGCATCCACATGTGCCTTTTTGCGCAAGAGCTGTAGCACAAAAAGGAGTTATTCCTCATGGGGAGAGGAATAACTCTACCGGCAAAAACCCTCTGTTCTGTTGCTTTACTGTATTTTTTTTTTTTTTTTGCACAAAAATGTGCATGAGGTGTGGATGCTCTGTTGGTTTTTGTGCAAAACCCACCATTTTTGCGCAAAAACCATGTAGTGTAGTCATAGCCTGAGGGATTAACTGGACTGCAGAGCCTTTGCAGCAACAGAAGAAAAGCACCCAATTTCACTTGCAGAGCTGGGGTTAAGTTTAAAGGGCTGACGGTAAAGGAGAGAAAGTCTTTCACACTTGCAAAGTGAACTCACACCAAAAGTCATGGAGACAAACATGGAACCTCATGATGCCACTTTGAGTCACCATTTAGAGTAGCACTGCACTTTAAAACTTCTTGAAGGGTAATTTAATTTACACACACAAGTCGTGTCAACAGGGCACGTGGGATTCTTTGAGAAAATGAATGAAGCTATACTTCACAGCCAAGATCTATGCACATTTTCAGTAAGAGCCCAGTTTCCGTCTTCCCAATCTAATCTGCTCTAGAATCCTAGTGTACATCCCACTAAGAATTCTAAGGTACAGTTTGTTCAGCGGGGGTACCCATATCAAAGTTAACAAACAAAGGTCTGAGGGGCACTTTCAAAAGGCAGACATTTGAGGCGGAGGCCAGCTCTATGCTGTGGGAGAAATTCTATTTAAGATATACAACTCCAGCTATGAGAATTGTGTAGCTGGAGTCAGCATACCTTAAACTGAATTTCTGGGGCAGCCCCACTGTGGGAGGTCAAAGGGAAAAACACTCCTATCAACTTCCTTTATTCCTCATGATCCTGTGGAGTACCGGGGTTTATGGGGCTGGTCTCAGTGTTTGATTTAGTGGGTCTGTAGTAGACCTACTAAATTGAACCGTGGAAGGTCGATCGCTCTGCAAGTTCTCTCAAGGCCTGAGAGTGATGTACTATACCTAATACTTGGGCATGGGGCCTCACTGTCATAGCTTACACGGTTTATTATTCTTACAATTGTAAACATAGCACATGAGAGAAAGAGAAGGTTTGAGGCAATGTGTGTTACTCATAGGCTATAAACTTCAGTCGAATTCCTTTTGATTCACAGTGTAATCCTGCAATGATTTATGAATACTTGGCTGAAAAGTGATATCAAACTCCCAGCCATTTCTGGAACACAACTTTCCTAGCTATCCCTACTCTTCTCTTCAATTTTCTTGCTTTTGCCATCCTTCCCTGCGTCTGGTTCCTAGTTGCAAACCTGCTGCACTTTCCTAGGAAGGTTGGAAAGCAAGAATACACTGTAGTGATGAAATAAAAAGAGAAGAATTCACTAGTGTCCATTCCCTATCACATTCACTCACACATTCCTACCACACAAACACGAAAAAGCAGATTACATTAATAAACTGAACCCCAAAAGGAAAAGCAAACCTATCTCCAACTCTAAACAGTCTCTTAAAAGCTGCTTTATCACATGCTGCATGAGATGGCAAAGAAAAAAGTGGGCAAAAGGCCATTCTAACCAAAGGGAGAGGGGAGCCTTGTGAGTAGTGTGGGGTGGCTGACCTGCTGAGGAGCTGCTCCAATTTCCTGGGATTTTTCTATGTCTCTTCATTGGCTATGCCATCAACCACACTTTGAAAAAAGTCACCACTAGTTGGAACACCACAAAGTTTTCTATCAGTTTGGGATTTTTCTATTAGAAGGCATGAGCTGTTCATAATGATTAAGTTCATTATTTTTATGGTAACATTTGAATATGTCTCACCCATGCATCACAGCTGTTTTCCAGGTGGATATGTTTCTGAAAGTACCTACAGGCATTTTAACTGCATTCTCTTAATTGGAGTTATCCTTTATTTATATGGGTGCAAGCAAACGGTTTATCAGGCTCATTATTGTAAGTTCAAGATTTTCAGACAATTTCAAAACACAACTTGAAAAAGGTAGAGTTTGACCTTTTTTGACCTAAAATACATTCCTTTTAAGCAGCCAAAAAAAGTTGTTTTTGAAACAGGTGAAGGTGTGATTGAAACTGAATCTGTTTAATGGAAAATAAATTCTAGGACACTATTGTGACAATCCTGGCAGCAAGAAAACAGGAGCCACCTTGAACTTTTGCAATTTCAGTGAGGCGGCATAAATTTTGACAAACATGAACTCTCCTCAGCAGTTTCCATGATACAATTGGTTTTTTTTACTGTAATTAGTCTCTTTACAAAACTGACTGCTTTCTCCGCACTCACTTTAAATAACGGTGTTTATTGTGTTTCTAGAAATGTATTTATTTATTTTACTATTGCCACAGGACTTAGAAGCCCTCATCATGGACTAGGGTCAAATGCTGTACAAAAACTGAACTAAAAAATGATGCCTTCCCTCAAAGGCCCTACAAAGCAAATACTAGAAAAGAGGCAACATTGGGATAAAGAAAGACAAGGGAGTTCCAGGACACAGTATTGGTAGGCTTGACAAGCTCTGGTCTCAACATCTCAGTGGCCTCATTGTTGTCAAGTTATTTTTAGGCCTAATGAAAAGGAGAGTTTCGAGGAGGTTTTGAAAGTGGATAAGTAGATAGTTTTGTAGGTAGGTCTGAGAAGCCCCTCTCAAATTTGAGGGTCAGTACTGGGGAAGCACAACACTCTTGTTTACAATTTTAACAAGTGGGCTATAGCGGGCACCATTCATTGGTCTAGTGGAGGCAGAAGTCTACTTCTTGATTGCGAAGGAGAGCTGATAGGTCGGGGGAGGATAGACAATAATGAATACAGTAATTCCTCATTTAACATAGTAGATACATTTCAGAAAATGATTGTGATAAGCAAAAACGTGTTATATGGGGTCAATTTTCCCATTGAAAATTATGGAAAAGGTGGGGATTGCGTTTCAAGCGGTGGCGTCGAAGTCAATTTTCTGTTGGTGCTGAGTTGTCAACATCAACATTAGACGACGTACTGTACAGCAAAACTCCAACTGTCCGGAATCCAGTTGTCCGGAATCAACTGGAACCTGGAAGTGCTCTGGTCAGCCGCTCTCTCGGCCGGGCTGCTGTGAGCCGCATGTGTGCTCGCAGCTCCAGCCTGCACTTGCTAGCAGCCGGCCACTGAGCACAGGCAGCTGCCTTGGGACTGGGACATAAGGTTGGGGGAGAAAGGGGACTGGGTTACAGCAGAGAGGGGAGATGTTTGACTCTGGGAAAGGGAAGGGGAAGAGACGGGAGGGGGATTGGTTTGGGAGTATGCCCCTGTGACAGGTCTGCCAGGACCTGCACTGCATCCGGCGAGGGGTGGTGGGGGGGGGGAATGGCACGGCGAGCGGCAAACCCTCCGCCGCTTTGCAGGGAGGAGGGGGAAGCCCCGCGCAGCCAATGGTGACAGGCCGGCTGGGGAAATCCAGATACCGGCCTGAAAGTGGGAGTGGAGGAGAGGGGGACGAGGTGTCCAGGGGCAGACCTGTCACAGCCGACTTATAGTACCTCCCCGTACGCCGGATTATAGGAAGTTTACTGTATTACTGCTGTTTTCACAATTTATACCACCGCACAAAGTAGTCTGCCACTTGATTTTTTTTGTGTTATTTCGGGGACGGTCGTGTTATTCAAAAAACGTTCCCTAAAAAAAAAAAAATCATGCTATTGCAAAAATGTGTTAAGAGGGCACGTGTTAAATGAGTAATTACTGTACATTGAACTGCACAGTGAATACGACCAGCTTATGTTTGATGCAAGAGAGACAGCGAGTGAGTGGAGGGATGCAAAGTGATGGGCAGGATAAAGATATTTGCAGCAGCATTCTGAATAGATATAAGTGGGGCAAGATAGCTCTTGGCAGGGCCAGAGGAAAGGATGTTGTAGTAATCAAGCTGAGACTGTTAGTGGTGTAGACAGGTAGGAAAGGCTGTATCGTACAGACAGATTTATGCAGAAAAAAATTGGCAAGATTTAGACTCAGCCTGGATGTAAAGATCTAGAGAAAGATTCAAGTTGAGCAAGACCCCTGATTTATGAGTATGAGTGCCTGGCAATATGTTGGCATTGTCCGAAGTGGTAGAGAAAGTAAGTAGGGGAGGTGAGATGAAGAGCTCTGTTTTGACAATGCTGAGATTGACGTGACAGCTAGATACCCTCTTATTTAATTCCCGTTAGATTTGAACTATCATGTATAACTATTAAGCAGTCTTAACCACAGTACTTAAACTACAATTGATCTAGTGAATATTTTGGATGGATACAGTATAACTGATTGAAAACAAATTATTACTTTGTAATATGTCATATATGCTCTACTCTACTCCTTGTACCTCACCAGCCAGGTTTATAATGGCCCAGCACAATAAACCACAGAATTCTGTCTAACTGGATACATCACACAGCAGTCGTGAAAACTTTAGTACTTCACTAGCCAGTATACTAACTATCAGTTAGTATACCAACTTCTCAACATAACTATCCTGTATTGGGAAGAGATGCCGCCTTGCATGGTGGAGTCCAAAGCAAAATACATTCATGAAAAAAGCAGTGAAATACAGTTACAATGAGTTGCTACATTCAATGGGATCTGCAGAACAACATTTTAGCCTACTACCGAGCATTGTTTTCACCAGTTGATTTTGTGTGTGTGTGTGTGTGTGTAAGATTTGTTTGTTTAGTTTTTATTTGAGTCTTCTATAGTAGTGGGAAGCATGAAATAGAGCCACTTTTCCCCTCTGCTTCCTCCCCAGATTTCTGCCAGTTTGCTTCCCTTCTGTGTAAATAGAAAACAAATATTTATATTCTTGTACAGGGACAACAGCAAAACTACATATTGGCTACACTTTACTATTGCTTTATTCCAGAATATTAATATTTTGTCTAAAGTTTTTCTCCTTTGGAACCAAAACATTCTTATACCACATCTCTTAGTTTACTGAAATAAAATTCCAACCTTCATTTTATCATCACCTTTGGCGTGACATTGTTTATATTAATTTACTTCTGTAGTAGCTAATATAGCAATATTTTCAATTGGAAAAATCAGAGAGCCTGCCTACTTGTGGTCGCTAAGGTTTCCACAGTGCTTTCTGAGTGGTTAAACGTTAGTATCCTAATCAAATTCTAATTCTGAAGTTGGCAATGCCCCTCTGCCATGTATATTGGCCAAACCTGACAGTCTCTGTGACAAAGGAGAAACGGACACAAATCAGATATCAGGAAGGGCAACACACAAAAACCTGTAGGAGAACATTTTAATCTACTTGGACACTCAGTCATGGATTTAAAAGATAGCATTCCTCTACAAAGGAATTTCACTACCCAATTACAAAGAGAGACTGCTGAATTAGAATTCATTTACAGATTTGACACTGATACCCTGAGCTTGAATAAAGACGTTAATTGGATAACACACTACAAAGCCAATTTCCCCTGCCTGTGACATTCACATTTTCATATAATAAGTTATGAATTGGACACATCCAGCCCACTTAATTAGCTTCATTAACACTGTTCCTCCAATTGACAGGTAACTGCTTTTTCTGTTATATGTATCTTGGATTCTGTTATTTCCACTCTAACTCATCTGCTGAAGGGGTTTAAACCATAAATTCATGATCCTATATATTTTTGTTAGTCTCTAAGGTGCCACAGGACTTCTCGTTGTTTTTAACTCTACATTTATATAGCTCTGTATTCAAATCTCTAGTCAAGTCATGGTCTGCTCAGCTTTTCTTTCATCTCATCCCACTCTTTTTGCATCTTCACTTCTTTGCTAAACACATTTACACCAGTTTAATGAAAGATGTTATTTTAGACAGTTAAATTTTTGAAAAACCCTGTGTGAACTCAATTTGTTTTAAGCATGGTTTATGGCATTTAGCTTGTGGCAGTATAGACACAGGTGCAAGCTAAATAGATATAATCAGTACTAAGGTGACGTTAAAGTGTGTACACAGGGGTTTTCACTAGTTGAATGAAAACAGTTTTGTTAAAACAGCAGAACGTGTGTGGAGGAAAGGCCCAATGGTGTTTCTTTGCTTCCCATGCCAACACTCATGGCCAGAAGTTAGGGGATCTATTACTGGAGTGGGTAGATGAGATTATGTGGCCTGCAATGTGCAGGAGGTCGGTCACACGTAATCAAGATGGTTCTTTTTGGCCCTAAAGTCTGGGAGATTTACCTTTGTGAGCAATCTGTACTCACATGTCTGTCAGAAAAACGACGTTAGAAGAGGATCCACTGTACATCTGTTATTCTTTTGTCTCACTTTGTGCAAGATGCTACAGTCATACATGTTATGAGTCACCAATGCATAAAGCACGCAGTGTGAAACTTTCCATAGAAAAAGTTAAAGTGACCTCATGCAGTAGCCATACCAAGCTGCACATTAAAGGGACAGGTGGGAAAAAGCATTTGCCTTTGTCTGGATGGACAGTCAAACCTCCTTTGAGCTTCCTTTATGTTGCGGAACAGCTATATAAAAAGGGGAGTTAATGCACAGGTACACCTTTCAAGACTATATGGTCTTCTAAATGAGCTGTTTCATACTAACAGGTTTCCTCCTCAAGGTGAAATGAGGAATCAAAACAACAAGAGATAGTTTATTGCTTCAAGCCTCTTGAAGCCAGCACTCTGCCCCCAAAACTCTCTCAGTAAGATTTTTTCAGGGTCATTCTCCCAGAGCTTGTCTAGGTTATGAACTTGGCTTTTCAACTTCTCTTTCAAATTTTCCGGTTATTTCTCACATAGGCCTAGTCTATATTGAAAATTTAGGTTAACATAACTACAGAGCTCAAGCATGTGAAAAATCCAAACCCTTCTCCCCCCAATGTTATGGCAACCTAACTCCCAGTGTAGATACAGCTAGTTTGAAGAAAGAATGCTTCTGTTGACCTTGCTATCATTGCTTGTAGTTGAAGAGTTCCTACAATGATGGAACAACATCTTCTGTCAATCTAGCCTGTCAACACTATGGCTACGTCTACACTGGCACCCTTTTCCTGAAATGCTTAAAACAGAACAGTTTTCCGTTATAAGTATTTCCGGAAAAAGAGCATCTACATTGGCAGGATGCTTTTCCGGAAAAGCCCTTTTTCCGGAAAAGTGTCCGTAGCCAATGTAGACGCGCTTTTCCAGAAAAAAGCCCCGATCATCATTTTCGCGATCGGGGCTTTTTTCCGGAAAAGACTACTGGGCTGTCTACACTGGCCCTTTTCCGGAACAGTTTTCCAGAAAAAGGACTTTTGCCTGAGCGGGAGCAGCATAGTTTTTCCGGAAAAACACTGACAATTTTACAGTAGATCGTCAGTGCTTTTCCGGAAATTCAAGGGGCCAGTGTAGACAGCTCGCAGCTTATTCCGGAAAAGTGACTGCTTTTCCGGAATAAGTGGCCCAATGTAGACACAGCCTATGGGATTACAGCAGCAAAGATACTGCACAGTAGCTACACTGCTGTAACACCTGTAACATAGGCATAACTACAGACAAAGAAACCTTCACCAAACGATATCCAGAAAAAGCTTGCTACCACATGTGGTAGTGGCTGTTATTGTTTTAGCTACATGGTTGCATAAACAATGAAGAAATGGTCTGGTAGCACTTTATAGACTAACAAAACTTATAGATGGTATTATGAGCGTTCGTGGGCACAGCCCACTTCTTCAGATGACCGGAGAAGTGAGCTGTGCCCACGAAAGCTCATGATACCATCTACATGTTTTGTTAGTCTACAAAGTGCTACCAGACCATTTCTTGGTTTTTTCTGTACAGACTAACTCAGCTACCCCCTGAAGCTTCTGGTTTCATAAAGTCATTTACTGGTTTTCTACAAAGGTCTCAAATTCTCAGTTACACCCTCAGTTGCAAAAAGCTTTAATTCTCATCCTAACAATACAATGGCACAAATGCATTATAAATATAAGCACATCCCTCACACTCACAACTGTTTCATTGGATTGGCCCAGACTCAAAACAAACCACTGATAGCATGCGGATAAATCCGTTAGATGCTTTAGAAAAAACTCCCTCAAATTCTTTGTCAATGCAGCTATGACAGCAGAGGCTCCCTCCCAACCCACCACTCAATGTGGATGGAGAATAAACTGAAGGGGGTATTCCTGCTAGATTAGATAACCCAGCTCCTTGAATGACATTAGCTAAAGGGACCCAAATATGGGTTGCCATTACATTTCAAAAGGGTCGCCAAGAGTCTCCCCAGGTGGCTGTGCGCCCTTCCTTTCCCCCTGATTTTGAATCGCCTTGGGGCACCAAGTCTTCCTGAATTGTCAAAATGGGTCCCCATCTGGAAAAGGTTGGGAACCACTGAGCGAAACCAACAGAGAGGCACTTTTCTGTTGGCATAATTGCATTTACACAGGGATTTTTGCCAGTATAACTGTGTCAGATAAGGGTGTGATTTTTTTTTACACTTCTAGATACAGATATGATGATAAAACTTTGTGGTATAGACTAAGCTATAGCATAGGTGTGCACAGCAGATCTGAAGTGTGATGCCGAGCCTGAGTAGGTTTTATAATATTGAATTAACTAGACCAATTATTATAGTGCACCTTTAAAATTAGTGTAATTAAAAGTCTGCATAGGGGGCTATGTGTGATCCTCTGGTTTATTGATTCACACCACTGATGCAGACATCTATAATAAATGAATTTCAATTCTCAAGCTTTCCATTTGACCTTTTAAACACTGACACACAACCTCAGTCCTTTTTAAGCCAAGGAAATGACATATGCGGCATTACCGACTGAGAAGCTCATTGGATATATTGTAAAGGTTGCAGGCACAGGGTTTTGAGTTTAAAATTTTCCATGCATGCGCTTTACTTCCTTAATTTTTGTCTATTATTAATGAGCAAAAGATAGAAGCCCTTGATAAGATCTTCAACAGCAGAAAAAGAGAGGTATGTTGGTAATTAATTAACATAAAAAACTTGGAGCTAATAGTTTGCATACCGTGCCATTTCTGTGACCTTATTTATATTTGTATTCCTTTGTTTATTTGTGTACACATTTTCAGTATAATTTTCCTCAGTGAACATGTATTGACATTTATTGGCTGAAACAGTGCACTGATCTGGAATGTTTTTTTTAAAAAATACAGAGTAAAAACTTGTTATAACATTTTTTGATTGAAGTTATCCCTGGCATCACTCCACTGAAGACATTAAGGAGGAACATGAGTCTGGGATCTACTATTAAAGCATTTTTAACACTTGAACAGTGAGGGCTCATCAGAAGCAAATACCATCTAGAAGCCAATATTCTTTTGGTTGAGTTGCTTGTTACTATAGTATAGCATTTTAAGAAATGCTATTCTGGTGGTGGCTGATATATTAGTTTACTTTAAATGATGATAGGTAGCTTGAGAATGTATTTTTTTCAAAGTGACTCAAGGACCTATAGGAAAACAAGATCCTAGGCCGAGGGAACTCACATGCCAAATTAGCCATAATGCAACAAGCACTGAGGATAGTAGAATAAAGAGTGTGGATGAGCAGCAGGAAGGTTTCAACAGTAAAATAATGGAGTTGTTTGTTTCATGTGTGTCTGGTCAATCCCTAACTTTTTAGAACTATGTGGTCAGATATGAAAGCAGTATTAGATATAGCAAAATGGAGGAAGGCTAAATGGAATAAAAGAGAAAGTGCGTGCATGCATGCATACAAAATATCCTTATGCATGCAAATGTGTCACCATTCCTGTTAACTCTTACACAGTGGCAGGAACAAAGAAAAATCATAATTACCAGAATATCTGCAGTTTAATTCATTTTAGGACTAAGATTCCTTTGTATCAATACTGGGTGATATTTCTAGAAGTTTCGCATTAATAGTTGCCTTTTGAAATGAATTGAATCAGAGAATACTGGAACTGAAAGGAACCTTAAGAAGTCATCAAGTCCAGTCCTCTGCCCCCACAGCAAGACCAAGCATCATGTAAAT
This sequence comes from Pelodiscus sinensis, assembly GCF_052426305.1. Lineage (NCBI taxonomy): Eukaryota > Metazoa > Chordata > Testudines > Trionychidae > Pelodiscus > Pelodiscus sinensis. The sequence goes on from NC_143055.1 coordinate 98,865,555, forward strand.
CATCCCTGATAGACATCTATCTAACCTGCTCTTAAACATCTCCAGTGTTAGAGATTCCACAACCTCCCTAGGCAGTTTATTCCAGAGTTTAGACACACTGATACTTAGAAGGCTTTTCCTAATGTCCAACCTAAACCTTCCTTGCTGCAATTTAAGACCATTGCTTCTTGTCCTCTCATCAGAGGGCAAGGAGAACAATTCTTCTCCCTCCTCCGTGTAACACTCTTCTAGGTACTTGAAAATTGCTATCATGTCCCATCTCAGTCTTCTCTTTTCTAAACTAAACAAACCCAGTTCCTTCAGTCTTCCCTCATAGGTCATGTTTTCTAGATTTTAATCATTTTTGTTGCTCTTCTCTGAACCATCTCCAATTTCTCCACATGTGGTGTCCAGAATACTCCAACTGTGGCCTAATCAGCGCGGAAGAATTACTTCTTGGCTGCGTCTAGACTGGCAAGTTTTTCCACAAAAGAGGCCGCTTTTCCGGAAAAACTTGCCAGCTGTCTACACTGGCCGCTTGAATTTGTGCAAGAACACTGATGATCTGATGTAAGATTATGATGCTCCCGTCAGGAAAAAGCCCTCTTGCGCAAATGTATTTGCGCAAGAGGGCCAGTGTAGACAGCTCAGGACTGTTTTGCGCAAAAAAGCCCCGATGGTGAAAATGGCGATCGGGGCTTTCTTGTGCAAAACTGTGTCTAGATTGGCACAGACGTTTTTCCACAAAAAGTGCTTTTGCGCAAAAGCGTCCGTGTCAATCTAGACGCTCTTTTCCGCAAATGCTTTTAACGGAAAAACTTTTCCGTTAAAAGCATTTGCAGAAAATCATGCCAGACTAGATGTAGCCCTTGTGTCTTGCTCACAACACTCCCATTAATGCATCCCATCCCAGAATCATGTTTGATTTTTTGGGTTTTTTTTTGCAATAGTGTCACACTGTTGACTCATATTTAGCTTGTGGTCCTAGATTCCTTTCTGTAATAGTCCTTGCTAGACAGTCGCTTCCCATTCTACATATGTGCAACTTATTGTTCCTTCCTAAGGGGAGTACTTTGCATTTGTCCTTATTAAACTGGGCATCATGATATTGTTAATCAATAACCTGTGGTTATCACAGGGACTTATCCTGATTTGTCCTGTCACTTACCATACAATAGGATTACCAGCAAAACAGTATTTTGGTCTTTTGCTATGCAGGAGACTAGAGGCTGAAATAGTATCATGGATATTAGTCCTCAAGGGCTGGGAATATTGTTGAGGCAACCTGTTGTCTTACATTAGTTTGTAGTGATCACTGACCAGTTGGAGAATGGCATTAATGAGACCTATTGGGTGGCTGCACTGTGCTTCCTTGACAATGAGAGTTGGAGGCTTGTGTGGAAATAGTAAAATTAAAAGGGAAGGGGCATTGAATGAATGTTGAGGCTTTGGGGTATAGGGGAAAGCAAGTGGAATTTTAATGATCTACAGATAATCCCACATTTGAGAGATTTCACCATGTCGTAGCTCATATAGTTTCATATAAAATCATTTCCCCTTGTTAACATTATCTCTCTCTCTGAGTTAGGCTGTCTAGGTCCACAGCATAACAGTCTATGGGCTAACAAAATAACTGGTAGCCATAGAATGCTGTTACTTCTATGGGAATCCGCCACTAACAGAAGATAGAGATGCACACTTTGCCAGTGGGTTTCAGAGCTATTTTCTGACAGCAAGAATATTGAGACTCAGGAATAATAGATTTTATTCCTAGCTCTGTTGGGAGTGTTTTCTAGTTGTTACAGATCCTCCTGCCTCACCCTCAGAGCAAATCACCACAGCAAATCACCATTGCACTACATATTAAGTAAGACCTGTATTTGGTCTAACAAATTATGTTTTCAGATTTCTTTGCAGTCCCATTGTTTTCTGCATCAAAAAGTGCACCTCCGTAAGCATGTGTTTTTCTCTTTAAATAGTTTTATTTACTGTTGTCATTTCAGGGATGTCCATCTAGCTTTGGTACTGACATTTAAACTTTTAATGCTGAGTAACTGATTGCATTATAAGTCAAAGTTCCTTCTGCAGATTCTAAGATGTTTGAATATTTTGTTCAATTCCAAGTCTGCTCTTTACTAAATTTGCGTAAAACTAGTTCTATTTTCCTAATTACAGCTTTTTAAACTATGCAGCACTAGTCTGCACAATCTCAGCAGAGAGGTGATGGATAACAGAGGCTTAGAGGATGATTCCTCAAGGTCAGATTTGAAACACCCACACTAAACCTTTTAGAAAAACAAACTGAAAAACTGTTGAAGTTCTTGCTATGTATTTTGTGTTTACAAATATTGTCTGTTGAGCTGTTACCTAGTTTCCACATTTTTTTCAGAACATAGTAACTTTATCTGACATTTTGTCACTTTTAAGCAACTTTAATATCCTTATTTGGTCTGACTGCAACTCTAGGCAACATATATTCAATAAACTGCAACTTTAGGCAGCACACTTAAATGGGAGAAGACCTCTATTTCCTGCCCATTGACTGAGAGTTTGGGAAGGTGTTTTCATAATTATATGGTTTATATGATCTCATAAACAAAGCTATATAAAGCCTTCTCAGGTTAGTTACAGTAAAATAAATAGAAAGCTGTACATCTACTTAAGCCAGCGATGACCAACCAAGGCAGTGAGTGGGTCGCATGAGTGACTCTTCTTCATCTCAGTAGGCCACATGATTGCCAGTGATGGGCAACCTGCAGCCCGCTAGATTCTACCTGGAGCCCATACATCCTCTCTCTTCCTACTTCCCCCACACCTCTTGCACACTGGGGCATTGGAGAAGCTGTGGCGTTCAAGCTTTGGGAGGGAGGAGGAGGAGCAGGGACAGAGCACAAAGGGTTCATGGTGCTTCAAAAGTGCTGGGAGGATGGGGAAGGAGTACGAAGTGTGGGGCTCCAGGGCCTCAGTGTGTGAGAGGTACATGGGGAAGAGGGATAGACAGATGGTGCATGGGCTGCAGATGAAACCCCAGTGGGCCACATGTAGCCAACAGCCAGAGGTTGCCCACCACGGCTTTAAGCTGGGTTTCCACCTCGGACCACGTTGGTCAGCCTTTGCCATACTGTTTGCAAGTTCCCCTCTCCTGTATTCTATCAACTTGCTTATCAAATCCCTATCTCCAGGTCACCCCCTTGGATATCCAGAAAAGTTCCTAGAGTTTATCATCATTGCAGACAGCACTCACCTGTGTGTGATGCATTTTCCCTAAGTAGTCTTTTAAAAGGTAGATGCACACAACAGGTGCCAGTGAACATCTACTTTTATTCTTCCTAAGAGATTATTCAGATAGGGGAAGAAGATCCTTTAGAAATGTTAGATAACCTCCTTTAAATGCTTAATAAATGGATCTTACCTGATAGGCAAACTCCATTCCACACCTTTGTCTGGGATTTGAAAAATAATGTACAGACACATGAGTAATATTTAAATATGGTCAGAATTAAGTTATTCACAAATACCACTGCTCAAATGTGTTATAAACAAACCCGCTTCCCTCCCATTAGTCAAAAATTTTTATATTATTCAAATGACCACTAAATAAAGTGGTCGGGGTTATATTTGAGAAGGGAAATTCCCTGGAAACATGACCTAGATGAGAATGCTTTTCTACCAAGCCTCTGGCCTGTCAACTTTGGTTGTCTTTTAGCTAACAGTCTTGCAGCTCTTATCCCTTTGAGTAGCTCCATTATAATCAAAAGGGACTGTTGGTGTGGTAAGGGCTGTAAATTCACACCCTTTTGTCTGATATCTAGTGAAGAAAAAGGTGTGTTCTTAAGTTAGCTAGTTTAAGGCAAAATTGTAGTGATGGGCAAGGAAGGTGGTAGTTTTCACAGAAGTTAGCAAGTAGAATTAAAGACAATTAAGAGTCCAGTCCTCTGCCCTCACAGCAAGACCATGCACCATGTAAATCATCCCTGATAGATGTGTATCTTTCTAATCTGCTCTAAAATATCTCTAGTGATGGAGATTCCACAATCCCCCTAGGTAACTTATTCCAGTATTTAGCCACCCTGACAATTAGGAAGTTTTTCCTAATGTCCAATATAAACCTTTCTTGCTGCAATTTAAGCCCATTGCTTTTCCTGTGAAAGCTGCAGCCTGCCTCAGGTTGGTTATCTTGAGTTAACACCACCTTCTCCATCACTACCCTCCTCCCCCAGAGAAGACACGGCTTTAAATTGTATCATCCTCTAGACAGAAACCTTTATGTATCTGTAAAATACTATGCACACCTATAATACCATAGAAGCAATAATAGCAAGGTGATCATTGTTATTAGCTATGGGTGGGAATTTGTCTCAGCAGTAAAACATAACGGCAGATTGTTATAGAATAGCTTTATGACTAAAGATCCAAGTTCCTGATTGGTGTAAATATATAGTTGGACTCGCTGAACAATGACCTATAGAAAGAGCAATATCGTGGACAGCCAGAACGCCACAGACATTGCTAGGTGACTTGACATAGCATTGGTCACTCGGAGTTTGAGGACTGTTACGTTGATGTTCTCTCATACCAAGTATGTGCTCTTGTACTTTAAACAGGAAAGAACCTGAATTACAGCATGTTTCTCTAGCTGAACCTGAGAATTCTAGTCAGGTACTTCTGACTAAGCCCGTGAGCCGCGGTGCGCTGCTCTGGCAAGAAGGCTCTGGCCAGCTGGGGGGTTCCGCTGCAGGAGGTGGCACAGTGCACTTCCAGCCTGGCTCCAGGGGCTCTCCTGTAAGGCTGCCAGGCTAAGAAGTAGGCAGATAAGCAGGTGAAAGGTGCTTTCTGGGGAAATGATTCCCCATCATCTGGGAGTGCCTCAGCCCCCAGTCTGCCCAGAATGCCATTTAGGGAGGTCCGGGGAGGTGGGGGAGCGGGAGGGAGACTGAAGCTTCCCCACCAGGTTTGTACCAAGATGCTGCTTGCTCCTCCCCTTGCTGTCACTGTCAGGGAGCGAGAGGAAAGTGCACAGCTTATCTGCATTCCTCTCCTTCTGCCTGGTGATGGCAGGGGGCGCAGGAGCGAGTGACCCACACTGTGCACTTTCCCCTCACTCCTGGACAGTGATGGGAAGGGGAAGAGCAAGCAGCATCCTGGTAACAATCTCATGGTGTGGGAAGGATTCAGCCCCCTTGCCGTTCTTAAATGGTGCCCTTGCACCTCACATTCTCCACCACACCCCCCAATCTTCTGCCCAGAGTCCCCCCACACTCCCATTCCTGCATCCTCCAAACACACCTCAACCTTCTGCCCTGACTTCTGCACCCTCCACACCCTGCCCTGAACCCCCCTCAGCTCTGATGTCTGCACCTCCACATCCCCCCCTGAGCCCCCCCGACTCCTGCACTCCTCCACACACTACAATCCTATGCCTTGAGCCCCTCCCCACACTCACCAACCCTGACTCCTGCACCCTCTCACTCTGAGAGCCCCACATCCTTAAGTCCCTGCCCGGATTCCTGCACACCTCCATATTCCTATCCTGGCTCTGAGCTCCCTCTACCCCTCCATATCCCATACCCTGACCTGAGCCCCCGCATTCCACCCCACACTTACATTTTGTACAGGTACTATCATATTGCAGCCCCCTGCTGTGAGAGGACATGACATTTAAGTTAGTTTCACCCGTGTAAAAAAACAAAAATAAAATGACAGTTCTTTGAATGATTAAGACTCATTAAAGTACATAGACCTTGAAAGACCATTTGCTGTTCAACATGAGTCACTAAGGACAAAGGCTGGCATTTTTAAACACTGGGTCTCTAAAGTGAGACATCTTACTTAGGTGACCAACTAAGTTCCTGGTTTTGGAATATACCGAGTGCTGAGCAGCGCCCTTTGACTCATGTTTTAAAATATTGGCCAAAATCTTACTATCAGACCTGAAACATGGGAACAGTAACATTCTATCAAAGCTTACAAAGGCCAGAGAGGCCAAATGGAGGTTGTGGTGGTCAATTGGGAGCACAGTGGACAATTCTGTGTTTCTTAATCATTGTCATTTTCTGAGTACATGTGACACATGAGGAATAAGACAGCAGATTTGCTACTGCCCCATGCAAGCTAGCTAGCTTGTGGCATGGTAACACCAGCCTAGGCAATCAAAGATTTGATAGAAAGTGGCCCTTTCTTTTTGCATCACTATGATTATGGTTTTTCGCTGCAAGACAGAACTAACATGCATGTGCTACAAAGCAGCTCTATACGTCATTTGAACTCTAACTTCAGAGGCTTATTGAATGCCTTGGCATTTCCTCAACAGCCTCCCTTCAGTAAATCTCTCAGCCTTAGGATAAGCCAACAGCCATCCCTTTGAATGGCCTCCAGGTAAGACCAACATGCAAGTGGTTGAAGAAACCATCATAATTGGACTATATTCAACATATTTTAAAAAGTGGCAAATTTTAGACTCTGGGTCTCTACAGTGTGTCTGTACAGCAATTGAAAGTGTGGCTGCTGCTTGGGTAAGTATATTTGCACTTGCTTTAGTTCATCTAACATGGCTTAAAAAAAAAGCAATGAGGCATCAGCGGCACAGGAATCAGCACGTGTTCTGCAAGCTGGCTCAGTGCCCCTAGGTACATATTCATGTTGTTAGCCGCTGTTGATGCCCGGGTGCTGTGGCTTCACTGGTATATTTAGAGTAAGGCTATGTCTACTCAAGCAGCAATCACGCCTTCTGTTGCAATGTAGATATACTATAAGTATCGCTGAACCTTTTGGCGATATTTGTCGCAACACAGAGAGAAGCAGCCACAGACGTGTTACGGCTTTTCACATGTATGACTGGATCAAGGTTAAATGACCGCAGACAGGGAAATGAAAATCTGGTAAACAGACATGGAAAAGTGAAATACGTCAAATGATATTCTTACTCTGTCGTCAGAGCAGTTCAGGAGTTGCGGCTAGCATGGCAAGAAGTCTACAGAATGGGAGATTTCTGACGGTGAAGCCCGGTTGGGGTTTTTGGGACAGTTATATGTAAGATACCAAAGGAAAGGCTCAGAACGACTATCCCCACCTACAGTGTTTCTTTTCCTTTACATTTACCGTAACAATGGGCAACAACTTTATTTTTTTTTCAGTTCCTATTTACGATTCATTGTGAAACTTGGTAAGATTGGCCATGTTTGATTGTTACATTGTTCGGCACAGTTGGTTATTTCTCTGAAAAAATATTTTCAGTATATGTTTATTAGATTGTTGGAGGTATACATTGGGGTAGATTATGGGGATAGAGTGTTCCGGCATCCTTCTCTCTCCCTCCCGCCCTGTAATTTGCATTACTATGTGTGATTGAGGCTGAGATGGCACACTATCCTGACAAAATACATTGAGGACACTGACAATAACAGCAACATTGTAATAACTTCAAGCATATTTGTATTTGGAAATGAGTAAATCTTAGAGGACTCTGGCCCTTCCTTTTCAGTTTTTGCTGACTTTTACCAAAAATATTCCTGGTTTTACACAATCCTTTATTTGGTTTTTACCAGTTTTGGAGTGCACAACTCTCCAGACCCAGCTCCTCACTCCAAAAGGAGAGGCGGTGGGTTGCCATGGATACCAATGTGCTCTCTTTCCTTTTGGAGTTGGGAACCATGTCAGATGTCCTTGAACTGTACTGGTGTACATACTGCTTTCAGTCCCACACGATCATGTTCATAGTACCCTCTTTACAGACCATTTAAATACTTATTCAAAGCAAATAAAAGTTAATGAAATACACTTCAAGCTAAAAATGGGTCAAAATGAAAAATTGAATCTGACTACATTTCAGAATAAGGTGTTTTTTAATATTTTAAGAAAACAAAACCAGAAGAGAGATATTTACATAGAAAACCACAAAATTAATATTCTGTACTGATTATTTACACTTTTTAAATTTTTGTAATAAACACTGATAATTACTGGGGACATTTTAAACAAAATAAAAGACAAAAATAAAGAGGCTTAATTATAACAAACAGTGAAGGAAAACTACAGTGTAATATAATATGAGTATCATTTCAGCTAGTTGTAATTACTACGGTTAATTACAAAAAGCAAGTCAGTGTTCAACTATTTTAACTAGAAATAATACATAATTAACTGCCAAATGGAAGCTTTCATCAGAAGATCAGGCTAAGAAATAATGGAATGATTACTTTAGAAGAAAGGAGACTTTCAAAGTTGTAAGGTAAGTGCTGTTATAAAAAATAATAAAGCATTTTTAAATTAAAACATACTACAGAGCTTAATTTACAACAATTTTGAACACATTCCATTTACTCAGATATTCACATTGAAACCACATTCCCTGGGCCATAATCTGAATGATGAGATTTAGCCTCATACCAAAACATCTCAGTAAAAGTGTGTGATGAAATAATTCTCACTATTCCTAATTACAGAGAATAACAAATATTTATTATTAATTGAAACCTGCAATAAACACTAGCTTCCAATAGACAGCACTATTTCTAAAACAATATAGTCAACTTTGGGGAAACACTAAAAAGCTTTTCTTCAACAACTTAATTGCTTGTTTGCTGAAAGTGTTTTCAGTGTTCATGTATATATTGAGGGCCAAATGCAAGGAGTTCCTGCCTACCTGCTGGCTGGTATAATTTGTAGCATTTCAATTGAAGACAAATATTGCTCCCACAAATTTAAACTCAAGAGAAAACTCAGATATCTAGAGACACAAGTCATCTGATATCTGCCCATATTTGAATATGTGGAAGCAAAATATCACAAATAAAGCAGTAACAGGTTCAAAATGCAGGCACAGTGAAGCTTGTCTCTCAGTTATACCACCATGTTTAATACAATCCTTACCAAATCCTCGTCCATTTTAGATCCTTAAAATATTGGGGGAGAGCTACCCTGTTTGCTCTTGGTCATTTTTATCAAGGCTATCATATTAAGGGGAATGTATTCAAATGCCAGGTTTCCCTTGTACACATGTAAAAGTTATGTTGGAGCATGCTTGTGTTCTCACTTGGCCAGAGAAAACACACACACACACACATACTAACAAACACTCATTTTGAACAGACTAGCATCTGCATGCGCCTTTGTGTCAGAACTTGCAACCACAAAACGTGGTTAGGGTTGAAAGTGCCAATTCTAACATCTGCAAATACAGTCCTACTGTACTTGAAGTGTTGGAAATTTTTATAGCGCACTGGCCAGTGTGTTCACTTTTAAAAGGGGGCAGGGGGAGTGCAAGAGTGTGATTGCAATTGTTCATTCACACAAGTGGAGATTGGGCAGAGGTCTGGATGACAAGTTATCCTATGGTCCTCAGAATGGAACACAATATTCCCTATTCCCCCACTGCTATGTGACTCTAAATACAAGCCAGAAATCACAATGACCATTTTATATAGGGAATGTTATATGGGGAATGTGCGTCATCCAGATTATATATATGTCAAATTTGCTGTCCACTATACTCCTGGCAATGGGTTTTGTTTGGCTTTATTGCTTTCCAGTAGTTCATTCCCATTGAATATCCAGGATCAAAGTATAGGTCCCTAGATGTGTTTTCCCATGGCATATTCCATTTTATTTCCTTTTAAAATGTTTCTAACCTTACCCTGTTTTATAATTTCTCTGTCCTCTTTGGTGTTTGAATTTACTACCTCCTCTCTCCTTGTATTGAAAATAAGCCATTATTCCATGCGTACTGCTGGCACCTTTGATACAGAACATCAAACGGGACTATAATGGACAGGGACAGAACATTTGAGGAAAAGTAAGTTTTAGAACTTAGCTGTAATAGCTGGTGAATATTGTAGCTGATACTGACCTTGTATCCTGCAGTCAAAACAGATAGTGATAATACTTTCAAGGACTCTTCCCCGAGGGGAAAATTCTCCTGTTTATCCCACAATGCAAATCTTAATGCTGATATTCTTTCCTCAACAGTATAGCTTTCCCCTTAGAGGGTGACATGATCATGTAAATAACACACAGACTCTGAAAAGGAATTTCTAAACACACACACATTTTACTCCTAGAAAACCCCAAGAGATAAACAAATCCATTAAAAAACAAGTTCCATTTGTTAATTTTGCATGGTATCTAGAATAGTTCCATTTAACAGTTATACATTTGTTTCTCGTAGCATTTATTTTAAAATTAATTTAGTCAGATAAAGTTTAAGCAGTGGGAAATATATAGAGGAGAATATGACTAGACATGTACTATATATTTTGAACTAGCCAGTTAAAATATCTAACTACATTTTTAGCTATCTGGCATGTTCTTAACATCAAGATATATTCTGAGTTATCTGTGTGAAAGTGTAATTAACAAAAAGAAGACAATTATATAAATAGTACCCAGTAACCAACAATTAAAAAAAAACCACCTCCCAGGATGAATTGGTATGTCTGTTAGACCATTTTCAAGTAAAATGATACCACATTGCCAGAATGCGAACCACAGAATTGCCTCACAGATAATAATCCAGCAAGCACATGAATTTAAGAAACCTCGTTTAGACTTTCTATAGTGAATCATTTTTTTTTGTTTAGTTGGGGGTTGCAGAGAAGGTGAATCATCCCATTCTGAAATTATTTCCAGTTTCAGTATATTACAACTTTGTATTCTATAACATCTTTCAAATGCATCTTTCCAACCCCCACCCCGGACAGACAGTTCTCAGGGGTGCCCCGCTTGAAAACCAGTCCTGGTTTGGAGTGCCTACACTGGGCACATCACAGCACTCGGCCATCAGACCGGCTGCACTTGCCACAGGCTGCCATCTGGGGAGAGGGGGCAATTGGGGGGCTGCAGGAGAGCTTCCACCCCCAGAAGCCCGCAGAGCCAGCCCAGTCCTCCCCATCGGGGGCTCGTACCCCATTCCTCCCTCACCTCCTTCCACTTACCCTTCCCTAGCCCCTCTTCTTGATGTACAAAATAAAGATAACGTGTCTTCCAAAATGGAATCTGTCTTTATTGAACAAAACTGGGGGAGACTGGGAAAAGGAGGTGGGAGAGGGGAAGAGAAAGGCTGGGAGAGGGGAGGGCAACTAACATGATCAGGGGTTGGGAACAGGTCCCAGATGAATAGAGGCTACAGAGACTGGGACTGTTCAGCTTAGAAAAGAGGAGATGGAGGGGGGACAGGATAGAGGTCTCTAAAAGCAGGGGTTGGGTGGAGAGGGTGCATTCATAAAAGTTCTTCATGAGTTCCCATAAAGAAGGACTAGAGGACACCAAAGGAAAGGAATGGGTAGCAGGCTTCAAACTAGTAAGAGAAAGTTGTTCTTCTTCACAAAGCAAATAGTTAACCTGTGGAACTCCTTGCTGCAGGAGGCTGTGAAGGCTACAACTAGAACAGAGTTTAAAGGGAATAGAATCATAGAATCATAGGACTTGAAGGGACCTCAAGAGGTCATCGAGTCCAGCCCCCCGCCCTCAAGGCAGGACCAAGCTCCATCTACACCATCCCTGACAGATGTCTATCTAACCTGTTCTTAAATATCTCCAGAGAGGGAGATTCCACCACCTCCCTTGGCAATTTATTCCAATATTTGACCACCCTGACAGTTAGGAATTTTTTCCTAATGTCCAATCTAAACCTCCCCTGCTGCACTTTAAGCCCATTACTCCTTGTCCTGTCCTCAGAAACCAAGAGGAACAAATTTTCGCCTTCCTCCTTGTGACACCCTTTTAGATATTTGAAAACCGCTATCATGTCCCCCCTTAATCTTTTTTCCAAACTAAACAAGCCCAGTTCATGAAGCCTGGCTTCATAGGTCATGTTCTCTAGACCTTTAATCATTCTTGTCTCTCTTCTCTGTACCCTTTCCAATTTCTCCACATCTTTCTTGAAATGTGGCGCCCGGAACTGGACACAGTACTCCAGCTGAGGCCTAACTAGTGCAGAGTAGAGAGGCAGAATGACTTCACGAGTTTTGCTTACAACACACCTGCTGATACAACCTAGAATCATATTTGCTTTTTTTGCAACAGCATCACACTGTTGACTCATATTCAACTTGTGGTCCACTATGACCCCTAGATCCCTTTCCGCCATGCTCCTTCCTAGACAGTCGCTTCCCATCTTGTATGTATGGAAATGATTGTTCCTTCCTAAGTGGAGCACTTTGCATTTCTCTTTATTAAACCTCATCCTGTTTACCTCTGACCATTTCTCTAACTTGCCAAGGTAATTTTGAATTATGTCCCTATCCTCCAAAGAAGTCGCAACCCCACCCAGTTTGGTATCATCTGCAAACTTAATAAGCGTACTCTCTATCCCAATATCTACATCATTGATGAAGATATTGAACAATACTGGTCCCAAAACAGACCCTTGCGGAACTCCACTTGTTATCCCTTTCCAGCAGGATTTAGCACCGTTAACAACAACTCTCTGACTACGGTTATCCAGCCAATTATGCACCCACGTTATCGTGGCCCTATCTAAGTTATCTTTGCCTAGTTTATCAATAAGAATATCATGCGAGACCGTATCAAATGCCTTACTAAAGTCTAGGTATATGAGATCAAGTCATGGAGGTTGGGTCCATGGAGTAGTCTTAGCCAGGGGGTAGGAGTGGTGTCCCTGCCCAAGTTTGTGGAAGGCTGGAGAGGGATGGCACTAGACAAATGGCTTGGTCACTGTCTTCGGTCCATCCCTTCCAGGGTCCCTAGGGTTGGCCGCTGTCGGCAGACAGGCTACTGAGCTAGATGGATCTTTGGTCTGACCCAGTACGGCCATTGTAAGCTCAGGGTCGGGGGTCTCAGTGGACCCCCTTGATTTTCATGCCAACCTGCTCCTGGGTGGCCAGGCTGGCAGCTCTCCTGCCCTAGACGGCCACTTTCCTGTGCCTAGTGCGGAGATCGTGGACGAGGTCCACGATGTCTGCACTTGCCCAGGAAGGTGTCCGCCTCTTGCGGACCCGGGCAAGCTCCCGGGAGCCGCCAGCCTGGTCCCGGGAAGAGGGGGTGGGCTGGAGGACATCGGGTGGGTGGCTCTGTGCCATGCCAGGTGCAGGGTCTGCTGGCTGGGTGCTGGCAGGCTAGCACCTGGCACGGGCACCGTAGCCAGCCCGTGCCCCTTTAAGGGGTCCGGGGCCAGGAGGGGGGCATACGAGTTTCCCTGGTGTTGGCCAGAGTGGCCACCAGGGAAACCTGGGGAGGGCTAGCCTCCCACTAGTTCGAATTAAGCTACACAGCCCTTAATTCGAACTAGCTAGTTCGAACTAGGCTTAATCCTCGTAAAATGAGGTTTTCCTAGTTCGAACTAAGCGCTCCGCTAGTTCGATTTAAATTCGAACTAGCGGAGCGCTAGTGTAGCACCTATGAATGTTAGTTCGAACTAACTTCTGTTAGTTCGAACTAACATTGTAGTGTAGACATACCCTCTGATATTTTCTCTCACACTAATCACCTTCTTATCTAATCTTATAGCATTTATATCACAAGTCAATACAGGGAAATAGTCAAACACATATTATGGCCACAGGATGTATCAACACATCCAAAACATGTGATTGCTCAGATTTAACAGTTACATCAACTCGAGAAGAAAATTTCTGCAACCTAGCAGTTTGCTCTTCATCTTTTATACCAGCAAAAATCTAGCATGTATGCTTGGAAAATTGGTTCACTGTCTAGTAAGGTTACTTGTGTGCTTACAGTGGCCAGATCTCCTTCTCTCCAACGAATTACGATACAGCTGAGCAAACAGAGGTATGGAGAGATGAAAAGACTCATCCTAGGTGTCACATTGACTCAGTGAGAGATCCTGGAATATAAACCAGTAACTAATTATCATAAATAGCATGCAAAAGATGACAACTAAAACTTTTACAGTTTTTTGTACAGATTCTCTTTATGATGGTGTACTCCTCAGATTACAGTAATTGCATGCTGAACATGCTCAGCATAGTACAGAACATGGAGTAGACATGGGGTGGGGGAACCTAAGACCCAGGGGCTGCATGCGACCCCCTAGCTTGCCTGGATCTGGCCCCCTGAGGCTCAGGGCTCCCCACTCCAGTATCAGGGAGCCCATGCTGGCGTTACAGCCCTCGCCGCTGCTCGCAGGGCTGGAGCACACAAAATCTACTAGCTAGGCTCCCCCACCCAGGCTCTGGTGTGGGAGGAAGAATGTGAGGAGTATCATGTCTTTTTCCTTCTCAGTCAAAGGCCATGTCAGTGAGAGGTTTGTTTAGTTTTTTTTTCTTTTTTTTTTCTTTGCTTGTATGCAGCCCCCAACTGATTTTTCTGTGGGTCAGTGACTCCTGACCCAAAAAAGGTTCCCCAGCCCTGGAGAAGACCAAAGAATTACATCATATTAAACATAAAAAATATGTAGCTGCCTCCTATGTATATTTCTACACTACAGCGTTATTTCAAAATAATTAATTTGAAATAAGTTAATCTGAAAAAATGCATCTATACACAAAATGCATTTGGAAATAGCGTTTTGCTATTTCGAAATAGCGTGTCCACACTGAGTGGACTCTGAATCGCATTTAAGGTTGGCTGGAACCAGTTCCAGCAGGGCACCAGGTCAGGACTTACTATGTGGGGCTGCTGCCTGAGGCTATCTGAAGTCTGTGCTTAAAGGGACCTCCCCCCCCCCCCCCCCAGACAGCCAGTTCTCAGGTTTCCCTGCTTGCTTATCTACCTTGATGAGGGACAGCAAAGCATTTTGTCTCTGTGTGCTCTGGTTGCCCTCACTTGGGACACCACAGCACTCTGCAACATGCAGCCAGAGCTGCCCCTGGGCACTCTGGTGCTTCTCCTGGACTCGTTGCTGTGAGCCTGGCAGCATGTTCTGCAGACAGTAACAGTCTCCCTGGTGTGCCCCACTGGGGGCTTCTGCCTCATTCCTCCCTCACGTCCTTCCACTTCCCTCTCCCACCCCCTTTCCCCAGAGTTTCATTACCCCTCCCCCCCCCCGTTTTGTTAAATAAACAGAGTTTATATTTTTGAAAATACCTGTATTTCATTTGACATCAGGAAGGGGGCCTAGGGAGTGGTGAGGGGGAAAACTGGGAGGAGGGAGCTGGAAGGGGGAAGCAAAGGGAAGAAGGGGGAGGGGAAGCTCAGGGGTGGGAGTCTCGCCAGGCTGACTCTCTCCCAGCACGGCGGGTATGGAGGCCTTGGTGTCCCCAGGGGTGTGGAGGTTGAGGTGGGGTGTGTGGAGATTGAGGAGGAGGGTGTGGAGGGAGAGATGGGAGGGGGAGGAGGAGTGGGAAAAGCCGGTGCTGGAGCAGCACAAGGGTGCACGCTCTGCACCGCGGTGTGCAGGTGGTCACATATAGCATGACCTGGGGCAAGCAGAACCCGTCAGAAGTCCTTTTCATCCTGCACCCGCTACTCCAGGGTATGGTGCAGGGCTTGCAGGGCCCCCAGGTGCTGCTCGCGGTACCCCTGCAGTGTTCGGGTGGTCCTGCGGTGGAGCCCGTGGGTGCGGGAGGCTGTCTCGGGTGGGGTGGTGCACCCTGCATGTGCAGCTGGTGCGGCTGTGGAGAAAGAAGAGAAGTGGTCAGTACTCCCTGGGGATACAGTGGGTAAAGCCCAGACCCCTCTGCGAGGTGAGGATGACCATGCCCTGCACTGTCAGAGCCGCTGTGCTTGCACAGAGGCCATGTTTGGAATTTCCGGCTATCCCTGGGAGTGAGAGTTACCCCGAGACCGCACCAAGGCCCCTGTGCTGTGTATAGTCTGGCCAAGGTTGGGGGGAGATGTTAGAGGGGGCTTGTGAAGAGAGGGCGTCCTGCTGTGTCCTGTCCCGGGTCAGGAGCATGTCAGGTCGCTTCACACACACATGTGTATATCAGGCCATGGCCCTTGTGTGGCAGGCAGCTGGAGCCACCTGCCCAGGGGTGGCACAGCACGTGCTTGCACATGCACAGGTTGCTGCGTGATGTGTGGTAAGCAAGGGTCACACGTGCAGTCCCTGGTCTCTCTCCCACCCTCCCCCCTCCCCGCCCAGGAAGGGGACAGTGACAGCACTTACATGGTGTGGCCTCCCCGGACGACCCTGCTGACTCCTCTCCTGGGACTGCTCGGGGGTGCTGCTGGCATGGCGGCTCCTCCTCTGCACCCTGGTCAGGGCCCTCAGGTGTCGGCTCGCTGCCCCTCCGGGGTGGCACAGACCGCACCGTCCCCCTAGATGCGGCACAGGACGGCAAAGTAGTGGCAGCTCTCTGCCCCTGCTGCAGAGCTGCCCCGAGTGGCCCTGGCGTATGCCTGCCGCAGCTCTTTTATCTTGAGGCACACCTGCTCCTGGGTGCACTTGTGACCTTTCTTGCCAATGGTGGCAGCTATGTGGCCGTAGATGGCCATGTCCTCCATCTAGTGTGGAGATCATGGACATTGGGGGCCTGCCCCAAACCTCAATGAGGCCCATGATCTCCCCTGTAGTCCAGAAGGGCGCCCGCCGTCTACGGCCCCTGACTGGCTCCTGAGGGCTGGGGGACTAGGCAAGAGACAGCTCACTGCCACTGGCTGCCTAGTTCATTGTGTGGCCACTGGTGAAGGGCAGTGACTGCTGGCAGGCCTGGCTCTGGCACATGTAGTACTGCCAGAGTCTACCCCTTTAAGGGCTCCGGGCCTGAGGAGAGGAAAAGAATTTTCCTAGTTTGGCCCAGAGTGGCCACCAGGGGAAACAGGGAAGGGCTGGAGGCCCCCTATTTCGGATTAAGCATCTACACAGCACTTATTCCGAATTAGCTAATTCGAGTTTGGCGTTATTCCTCGTAGAATGAGGTTCACCTAACTCGAAATAAGTGCCCCACTATTTTGAATTTATTTCGAAAAAGCGGTTTGCTTGTGTAGACGCTATGGAAGTTAATTCGGAATAACGGCTGTTATTCTTAACTTTGATATGTAGACATACCCTATGTCAGCCTTGTGCTGTACACAAGTAGGCGTTAACAGAAACAGCGGTCAGTGAAAATTGTCCTCTCACTGGACACAAGCTGCCCTCAGAGTCAATGAATGCAGCAATTCAGTGTGTTTGTGCAGGAAAAATAATATTCAGAAAACTGACTTTAAAAGACAGAAGTTTAATGACACTTATTTTTCTCACACATTATCACCTGTGAGAAAGTAAGTTTCCCTATTCGTTGCTACAAGTATTCCTGCCACTGTTTTTGGGCAGGAGCAACTTTATAATTAAGCAACAGCTGTTAGGTAAACCACAATCCAGTTAAAAGCACTGGTTAAAAGAGGATTTGCTTCTTTTATTACTGGCTGCCTTTCAGAAAAAATCCCAAATATTTTGAATCTGAGGGCTTCAGCACATTTGATTTTTTCTGCAGAATAAGAAACTCTTTGTTTTAAATTTACTTTCTACTGTATCCTCTTGGTTCTAGTGCTTAGCTGAACAAAGGCTATACGCCTTCACAAATTTCCATTTACACGGAATTCTACCAGTTTAATCAAAGTGAAACATAAGGTACTGTTATGGTCCTCATACCTTAAGATTTCCTTACTGATAACCCACAAACGGTCTGTTAACCCATTGCATCATTGAGAAGAATAAACAAGCTGGGCTCAGCACACAGGAAGTTAGACAAAAAGGAAATAGAAAATATTAGTTTTAAAACACACACATATATATTTTGATTTACCCACAGTTCACACTGACAATTTTTCACAGACAAGAGTACCCCTTGTAAGAAGAAACTTAGATTCTCTGAGGAGAAAAATATTACTTTCTATTTTTTAAAAAAATCTATGAACATTTTAACATAAAATGTTTTCACAATGTTTGAACACTCTGGAGCTAAAAATTTGATTGATAGAAAGGATAGTAAGACAGTCTTAACTATGGAAGAGCTGGTACCCTTCATAGTAATAAACAGAGAAACATAAGCCTATTGTCCTTACTCCTAAAAATAGCATTCTTCATGCAGCATCTTTCTTACCCTTCTTTTGGCTTAACAATGAACTTATTATTTATTTGTGTTAATTACAGTGTAGGAGCCCTCGTCATGGACCATTGTGCTAAGTACTGTGCAAAACACAAAACAAATAATGATCCCTTCCTCAAGGAGCTTAGTGGAATAAATATGGGAAACAAAGATGGATATTGACAGGACAAGTGAACAATGAGACAACATTGGTCAGCATCACCAGTTGTAGTCTCAGCACACTAGCTAACTGCGGTCAAGTTTTATGTAGGCATCATGGCAAAGGAAGGATGCTAAGGTGAATAAAGTGACTCTATGGGAGTTTACAGGGGATGCTGCCCAAGTGTGTGTGTGTGTGGGGGGGGGGGGGGGCACCATGATAGAAAACACAAAGATGTTTGTTTGAAAATTTAACGTAGAGTGATGGAGGCTGGCATCATAAGCTGGTAGGAGGGGAGCACAGATAGCTTGATTAAGAATGACAGATAATGAGGGAGAGGTATTGTCTGCAAATGGCCTTAATAGCAAAGACAAATAGTTAATGTTTAATGCGACAGGGAAGGGGAAGCCAGAGGAGGGATTCAAAGAGAGGCAGTATGGCCAAAGCAAAGGGCTAGGAAAATTATCTTTACAAGGGCATTCTGAATGGATACAGGTGACATCCCACAATATTTGTCAAAGCCAGAGGAAAACATATGTAGTAACTGAGAGACAAGATTGTGAGAGAATCAAGAGTTTTAGTTTTTAGAGTTTGTAAGGCCATATATTAGGGTTTGTCTACACAGCAATACTATTTCAAAATAACTTAGTCCGCGTCTACACAGCAGACAGTTATTTTGAAATGTCGAAATACCGTCAAACTGGAGGACTTCGTACTCAAAATCATGTAAACCTCATTGTAGGAGGAGTAAGGGAAGTTGGAGCAAGAGTGCTCTATTTCGAAATAAGTGCTGTGTAGATGTTCCCAGTTTTGAAATAAGCTACGCAATTGACATAACTCAAAATAAGCTGTGCAAATTTAGTTAAGCCCCACTGTGTAGATGCACCCTTAGAGATGTTATGCAGAAAGAACAGGAAGATTTAGACATAGCCCAGATGTTGGGGCCTAGAGAGTAGAAGTCCAAGTAGAAGATGACACCAAGGTTACAGGCTTGAGTAACATGTGGGATGAAATTTTTGTCCTGAGTGATTAAAAAAAATAAGTAGCAGAGAGAGGTTGGAAGGGAAGGTTAGGAGCTTTGTCTTTAGTTATATTTAGCTTCAGCTGATGGCTGCAAACCAACAAGGAAATGTCAGAAATGGGCCACGAGTTTTATTTTGCCAAAGAACTGAGGTATGAAACAGAGAGGTAGATCTGTTAGTCATCAGCATAGAGTTGGTAGTTGAATATATGTGTTTGCAGATGAGATGACCTAGATTTAAGGTGTAGAGAGAAAAAAGAAAGGGAACCAAGACAGAGCCCTATGGAACACCTACAGAAAGCTGAAGAGTGGATATAGAAACTTCCTCCAAAACTGAAGGAGCAATTGGAGAGGTGGGAGGCAAATCAGATGACTGTCCCAGAAGTCAAAGGAATACCAGCTAAGAAGAAGAGTACGGTTTACCTATCTCATCAGATTGTCAGGCATTCTATGCCCGTAGGAGGTTGATAACCTGATAAAGTTGGAGATACGTTTTTGGCCATCTGTTGAAAGGGGAAATGAAAGCCTTATGAAGCATTGGAGTGTGGTGTTAACTACAAAGATGGAAAGGAATGCATATGCCTGTCCTCTCAATCTCTCCTTTCCTTGCTTTTCAGTTCTCAGGTGGGTGGAGCGTGGTCTGCTGCAATCTTACTGCCACTAAATGGAATTTTTGTCAAGAAAGAGAAGAGCTGCACCTGCATGGAGATATGAGAGAGAAACTGTGCTGCCCCTATATCAACCCTCCTAAAAGGTGTGCATGTCTGAAATGCAGCTCAGTAAATTGTCTGTTAAAATTTACCTCCCACCCCCACCCCTTATGGAAGTAAGTACACCAAGAGCAACTCTCCACATTCAGCAGTAATGACGTAGCCAGTCAGCTGGTGGGAACTTCTGTGAAGGAATGTAAACCATTCAGTGGCATTTCATGGATTTCTAAAGATTGGCTATAGCCAGGTGCAGCTTCAGGGTGAGCATATCTGCATTGCACCAGCAGCTGTGCCCATAATTCTCTTCCTTGACGGGCCAGTGTCAAGCACTCTCCTCTCCTTCAAATCCACCAATATGGCACAGCTGTACGTGTGACAGATACCGTTTGGATTGAACCCATGAGCTTCACAATGATGAAGCACGAGTCTTCACAGCTTGTGCTAAAAAGAACTGACCACTCAAGCTGAGTGTCATCTCAGACTCATACCTTCTATGGAAGGGACAGAGAGGGGAGACAGAACACACACATTACCCACGGGGCTATCCAGTTGAAAGATGCAGCAAATGTTTGTCACCAAATGCACACTTCACTCAATAGTTCACAGATTAAAGCCAGTTCAATGCTTAAAAATCCTAGGATAAAGTGACATTCCTCCCCCCCTCCCCCCCCTCCGAGGGGGAATTGACTCCCAGACCAGTTTAAAATCCCAGGATCCTGAGGCACATTTGAGCTACAGGAATAATCACTAGGTCCTTTCTAAGCCTGCCATTAGGAGAGGACTTGACATGCTTTCCCAGCAGACTACATAACTAATTATTTGGCAGAAGAATATTGGTGACTAGGAATCCTGGATCCCATCCCTTAAAGGAGAGTGGTTTATTGTGGTTAGAAGCAGGATTCTCCAAGCTGGTTTAGTCACATTGGAAAAGTGGTGTACTGAATAAGATTTGGGTTCACCCTGTTTAGAAACCTGACTTCTGAACTAGCAATGTGCAAATCAGGCCAGCATAAAGCTGCTACAGTTAGTATATCTTATGTGCGTACTTGGGTCCTTCATTGGCTATGCTTGAATTCATCATGCACGCTTGTGTCCATGCACAGTATGGTTCAACTTACCGTTGTCAGTGGCACTGAATTTGGGGAAATTGACAGTGCACAATGGGCAGAAACAAGCCATGCAAGGGAGCCTGGGCACAAGAGGTCCAGTTCTCCTCATGCAATTTTTTTCAACACATAGTGCTGTCTATATTTCGTTATTTGCACCTCTCTTAAGTCCATAAAGCTGCACAATACTTTTTGTTCTTTGTCATCAGTGGCAGACGCATGGAGCCCATGCAGCTCTAGACTATTGTCAGGAGTATTGCAAACACAGGCCGCATGATACGCCGCTATGTGCAGTGCCAAAATGCAAATGACAGAAACGGGGGACCTGAGAATTCATGGAGGACTGATTGCTGTGGGACATGGTGGAAGCCCTTTAAGGTTGTGAACGGCATTCACAGAGACACTGTAAATAGTGGAGTGCTGCTCTGGGGCCTAAGAAACAGGTGCAGCCCACTGGGATTGTACCACAAAGTAGGTTTGGGATAACAAGCAGCGGCTGCAGAACTTTCAGACATACAAGGCCATGTTCCTGGATCTGGGAGCTAAGGTCATCCAAGCCCTCCAGAATAGGGGCATTGGGATGAGAGCTGCACCACCAGTTGAGAAAAGAGAGGTGATGGCATGGTGGAAGCTTGCAACATCAGCTTGCTAACAGTTAGTGGGAAATCATTTTGGAGCTGGAATATTAGGTGTGGGTGCAGTGGGGCTACTCACCTTATAGGAGCAACCCTGCCAGCCAGCTGTATCTTCACATGCACTCTCTCAACTTTGCTCAGCTTGCAGTGACCCCATGGATGGCTAACCTTCTTGAGCACATTCTCAGTGACTCAGCTGAGTCACACCCAGGCTGTTGATAAACAGACAGACCCCCTCCAGAGTACAAGTCAAACAGGGCCTCTCACAGTGCTCTCTTCTGTAATCTCTCCGTCCATGGCCTGTCTGTTTTTAATCAATCTAACAGAGCCTATTGCAGCACCCTCCTGGGCTAGCTTCCAGTGATACCTGCTCTGTTATAGAGCAGGGCCTCAGGGCTCCTCCCTGACGACTCTTCATGCCATAGCAAGGTTTCCTGATATCAGCTCTTCAACTGAGTCTCTAGTTCAGTCCAGTCCCCTTCCAGGGTAAAGAAAGTTCAATCTTCTGTCCCCTTCTGTGGGATTAGGCCACTTTACTTATGGGGGAGAAGGGGCCAGGCCAACTGCCCACCTCACTACTCCAGGTCCAAATCCAGGAACTCTATAAATAGCCACAATTGTCTACTTCCCTTTAACCACATGCTGCTTTGTTTTCTTGGGATACATCCCTTCGTAGCTCCTGCACCTTCAGCTTCACCTTTATATCAAGGCTGAAGTTTTGCCTAAAGCCTAGTCATTAGCCAGGATCACAAGCCTTGCTCCCTTAGCTCCAGCCAACAACTGATCTGTTCTGTCCAACAGCTCCTTTTATATGGGCCTGCTGGGTTCTGATTGGCTGCTCCCTGCAGCCTCTTTATGCAGGCTGGAGAGATCACCCCTACTGCTCTCTCTTGAAATTAGCTGTGGTAGGACCATGAGGCTTCTAGCAGGGGGCCTCAAATGGTCTGATACTCCCCATCACAGAGTGCCATTATCATGAAAGTGTGCAAGGCCATTAATCATCTCCTGCCGCACAGCAATGTGACTCAATAATATACAAGACTCAGTGGATGGATTTGATGCAATGGGGTTTCTGAGCTGTTGTGGGGTGATAGCGCACATGCCTATTTTGATACCAACCCGCCTTGCAACAGAATACGTCACCAGAATGGACTACTTTTCTGTGGTTATGCAAGCATTCATTGATCATCAGGAACCCTCCACTGACCTCAGCGTTGGGATGGTGCACGATGTTCACATTTTTAGAAATACAGGCAGTCCCCGGGTTACATGGATCCGACTTACATCGGATCCCTACTTACAAACGGGGTGAGGAAACCCCGCACTAGCTGCTTCCCCCCAGCAGACCAGGGAGACGTGAAGCTAGCGCCCCCCCCCCCCCCAGCAGACCAGGGAGACGTGGAGCAGCTTTTCTCAGCAGACACCTCAGCTTGAGAATAAAGGACTGAGGGAAGTGAGGTGTGGGAGAATAAAACTGAGCTCTGGAGAAATGTTTGGCTAGAGTTTCCCCTACAATATGTACCAGTTCCGATTTACATACAAATTCAACTTAAAAACAAACCTACAGTCCCTATCTTGTATGTAACCCGGGGACTTCCTGTACAAGAATGTTCAAAACTCTGGACTGCTATTATTGGTGTTGAAATACTAACAATGATCCGTGGGACTCAGTCTTCCCCTTCCTCTCCTGGCTTTTGATGCCACCTTGACAGCATCAAGGAAACGTTTAATTACAATCTCAACCAGTGCAGAACATCAGTTGAATGTGCTTTTGCTAGACTGAAGCGAGGCTGGTGGTTTACTCACCAAATTGGATCTTAGTGAGAAAATATCCGAATGATGACATGTCAAATGTCTGCAAAGCAAAGAGGGAAAGGTTGTCACCAGGGTGGAGGCTGAGTTTGAGCATTTAGAAGCAAGGGCTACTAGAGGAGCTCAACATAAAGCTATACAGCTGAGGGAGGCCTTGAAAGAGCATTTAACAGGCAGCCACAGTAATGTGGTGTGGTGGACTGTGCACTATTTGGCCCTGCAGTTTTGGAGCCTGTATTTTCAAGAACTTTTTCTTTTTTCGCCCAAAGCAGAAAGTTGTCACACATACAGTGATTTTCTAAAATGAAGGTACGGTTGGCTCATATAGATGTGTGGAATATATGACAAGATATTGTTCACCACAGCAGTTGGTAAAAGCATTTTTTTAAAAGTTACATTTTTGTTCTGCTGCTCAGACTTCATCTGTTTGTAATTCAGTCAAACTGGGATGAGAGAAAGTCTCTTGGGGATAGCCCAGTTAGTCAGTAACTTTAAAAAACAAGTAGTCCTATGGTACCTTAGAAACTTACAAAAACAAATATAGTACCATGAGCTTTCTTGGGCAAAACCCACTTCTTCAGATGAGCTGGAGTGGAAAAAAACAGGAACCCAGAATTTATAAACAGAAAAAGGTGATGTGTGGAGGGGTGCATGGGGAAAGGTACCAGTCAATTGTAGTCCTGGTGCTAATGAAGCTAATTGAGTGGGCTGGAAGTGTGCCATACTTAGCTTTTGATGTAAATGAGGTGTTAAATGCAGAGAAAGTTGGCTTTATAATGAGACATCCAGTTAATGTCTTTTTTTTCAAGCCCAGGGAAACAGTGTCAAATTTGCATATGAACGTCAATTCCACACTCTCTCTAATTGGCTTGTGAAATTCCTTTGTAGAAGAATGGCTACTTTTAAATCCATGATTGAGTGTCCAGTCAGGTTAAAATGTTCTCCTACAGGTTTATGTGTGTTACCATTTCCATGTCTGACTTGTGTCCATTTATCCTTTGTCACAGAGACTGTCCAGTTTGACCAATACACATGGCAGAGGGGCATTGCTGGCACTTATTGGCATATATCACCTCAGAGGATGTGCAATTGTACGAGCCCCTGATGTTGTGGCTTATGTAGTTAGGTCATGTGATGGTGTTGCTTGTATAGATGCGTTCACAGCATTGGCAATGGGGTTTATTGCAGTGGTTCCTGGGTGAGTCTGTCAGATGTGGTGTGTGACTTCTGGAAAGAACATGTTTCAGATTAAGAGGTTGTCTGAAGGCGAGGACTAGCCTGTCTCCCAAGGCCTGTAAGAGGAAGGGATCATTTTCCAGGATAGGCTGTAGATTGTCAATGATTCAGTGGAGGGGTTTTAAGCTGGGGGCTGTAGGTGATGTCTAGATGTGTTCTGTTATTTTCCACTCAATTAGCCTCATTAGCACCAGGACTACAATTGACAGGTAACTTCCTCCCCCACTCCCTCTTCTTTTTCTTTTATAAATTCTGTATTCCTGTTTTTTCCCACTCCAGCTCATCTGGAGAAGTGGGTTTTGCCCACGAAAGCTCATGATTCTCTCTCTCTCTATATATATATATATGTGTGTGTGTGTGTGTTAGTCTCTAAGGTGCTACAGTACTACTCGTTGAGATGAGAGAGAGAGAGCCAAAGAGAAGCCGCGACTGAGCTCAGATGTGTAGGAAGTACTTGATTCTGTATCTTCACGTCACACTGTCTGAAAGAATACATTTTTTTGAAAGCAGATTGTGCTTATACTACTGATACTACTTGCAAGTCCACTAGAGAGCAGTTAACCCCCACATTTAATGTGGTTTATTTTTGTATCTGATTCTGAGACATTCAATGCACTTCTTCCAAACGATTAGTAATGCCTCAAATACTTTCTAAGCACACGGCTGAGCCAATCACTGTTTTAAGGTTTCTCTGACTCATACCCATCTATAACATCATTCTTATTGAGCTGTAGAATGCTATGTTTGAAGATCTTGGAACACTTTTAATTAGGCAAGAATCACTTCATTTGAATGAAAAAATATGGGTATAATATACAGCACTGACTTTGATGGGATTTTTCCTTAAATAAGGACTGATTTTTTCAAGCATACCAGAAGTCCTAGGTAAAGATCAAGAGTTGAGAGGTCTCTGTACCTTGCAAGATCAGACCCTGAGTGAAGAATAGTTAGTATGGGCCTGATCGTGATTCCATTGACTGGCTCCATTGGTCCAAGTTCAGAGCATCTCTGATTACATTTAGCACTGGCATTAAATGATACTGAAGAACTTTTTACATTTCTTCAGACACCTTTCTATTGCATGCAGCTCTTCAACTCCTCCTGTCATCTTCATTTTAATGTTTGAAAACAATATTACAGTAGACTTCCGATAATCCGGCACCTTTGGGACCCAAGGGGTGCCAGATTATCAGATATGCCGGAGTATTAGGAGATACTCCGGTGGGGGGGATGTGATGGGTCTGCTGGGACCCAAACTGCAAACAGCAGGGGGCGGGGTGGGGTTGGCAGGGAATGGCATGGCAAGGGGCGAACCCTCCGCTGTTTTGCAGGGAGGCGGGGAAGCCCCGTGCAGCCGCCGGCGACAGGCCAGCTAGGGCGGCAGTGGCTGACTTAGGGAAGCGGCTGAGCAGAGCAGGTGGGGTGCTGCTGGGTTGGTCCTGCAGCACCACTGTTGCAGGTGGCTGCGTGGGGGCTCCCCCCACCTCCCTGCAAAATGGTGGAGGGTTTGCCCCTTGCCGCGCCATTCCCTGCTCACCCCGCCCTCCGGCCAGATGCAATGCAGTCCCGGCAGACCAGTCACAGGGGTATAATCCCCTTCCCCTTTCCTCCTCTTCTGTTTCCCGGCCCATGAGCGCACATGGGGCTCATAAGGAGCTCCAATTGTCCAGCTGGCTGGAGCACTTCTGGGTTCCAGTTGGTGCCGGACTATCAGGACTGCCGGACCACTAGATGCCGGACAATTGAAGTTTTACTGTATTTATATTTATAAGACATTTAATCGTATGCTAATGATCAAAAACACAGTTTGAATGCCAATGGCTACATGAGTAGGCTTAGAAGGATTCTGGTTTCATTGACAAATGGTAGTAAATGTTGATTTTACCATACACAAACAAAACAATTAATAATCTTTCCACTAAATAAAATTTAGAGATAAGCAAAGAAAGAAAAATGCTGTTTGAGAACTTATTAGAATTTGATTTAAAGATAATTACTGTGTATATTTTAACATGTGATGCTGATCTTTGTATTTTAATGATTCTAAAGCTTTAACTTTTTAAATCCCAGCTTCTACTGCCACTAAATAATTATCTGTTCCCCTAATGTGTGACAGATCTCCGCATAATATTCCAGAATGGTGAAAATTTAAAAAGGATAAAGATGTAGAAAAATACTTAAAGGAAAACATTAATATTAAGCTGTCAAATTATTTTTTTAAAAGAATTCTGCCAAGCCTATATATTAGTTACCATTCTGGCAGAGGAAATGAATTAATGAAATCCATTTTTAAAAATAATGCTCATATAGTTGAGAAGAATTTCAGAAGAAATCTATTTGATTTCATTGTAATGAAAGAATCTGCAATTTATGAAAAGGTAAATTCTATTTTCTGATTAAAAGATTTGTCTAGTGGCTGGAACCGAGGAATGGAAACCAGCAACTCTCAGTTCTACTCTTGGTTTCAACAGACTTGCTCTGAAGCTTTGAGCAAGCCATTTCACCTCCCTGCCTCAGTTTCCAGATGACATTTTGAGACTAAATTGTGAAATGAACATCTCTAAAGAAGTGCTCCATATTAGAGTCTGGCTATAGAAACTCATTTTTGTAGCAACAAATGGGGATTACCACTTTGCTAATGATTATTGGAGCCCCGGATCATGCCTTCTTCAAGGATCTTCTTCACTAGAAGTTCCATTATAAATTCTACTTAATCTGACTCAGCAAAGTGAGCCGAACTTCTCTTGTCTACTTGAGGTAGGTAAATAGTATTCCCTTTGACATGACCACCTCAATTCTAAATTTATTCAAATACGTCCACAGCAAGATGTCTTCATTGATAATGAGCTGCACAAGCCTTTTACAAATCTATTGTGAATAGCCTTCAGCCATATATGTGTCACCTTAAGCTTAGTTTAAAATTTTAAAAAGTCTCTCCTTTAAGACATTTAAATTTTGTGACTACAAAAGCAGGTTATCTAATCTTAAAATGGTACACAGCTGCTGCCTCTTGTTCTGCCTCAACAGTGGCTTTCCTGGACTGGTAAATTTATTTAGAGGGGCTGCCACACCCAGTAAGAAACTCCTTTGGGGATAAACAAAAACTCCCAACACAAAACAATCTTCAGCCATCCTCAGTTTAAACAATTCCTTGGTTGGTTCTTCCCCAGTAATTGCCAAGCTTTGCCCAACTCCATGGACCCTTTATATACATAGTTTAAAAATGCTCAGATTAGTTCATTCAGTAATTTGCATGCACACACAATTTGAAAATGACCATACACTTCATCTTAAGAGACATATTTTTGGCCCAAGAAGTACAAGGGACCTGGAGCTTTGCAAAACCTCATAGCTGGGGCTGATGGATAAATGTTGAAGGGTGTCTGAGGAAAAGTTGAGTGCTGGCATGAGAGTGGTGAGCAACAGTCAGGGCTGTTAGTTTGTGTGAATGAGTTGGGGTTGTTGAGATGATGTGGGGATAGACGTACCTGGATAGAAGGGAGAAAGTTCAGTAGGAAAGGATCTGATTTTGGGAAAGGTAGGAATTGCTGGGGGAAGCTGAGTTTGCAGATGTTTCTGGAAAAAAGAGCTGGATTTGTGGAGTGTCCAGTTAGGTATGGAAAATGCTGCGGGGGGCAGCATAGTTTGTGGGGGGGATAACCCTGTGTGCGCGCTCTGGGGAAATTTTTAGGGGCAGCCGTGCAGCTGGTTGAGCGTTAGGAGTTGGGTGGATGGGAGTGGCTAAGAGGCCATGACTGGGGCCCCCTCCTCACCTGCTAGTCCCATTTGCCTGTGCTTTCAAGCTGCTTTTTTCCTTGCTCCTGTCCAGGAGCAGCACAGTGTAACAATATGTGGCTAGTTACCACCTATTACAATGTTACATACGAAAAAGGTCACCCATAGTAACCCACGATTTTCATACTTTTTTCCCCTCAGCCATGATGCATTGTTTCCCAGGCTACAATTTCCAGGCACCATTCAGGTAATTACAATTTCCTTAATCTGCTCTTGTCTTAGTCCAGGCTTGTCCTATTGCCTGCCTTAAAGAGCCCCCACTTGGAGAAGGGATGTGTTGGCCCACACTTAAAGGAGGAGCACACCCTGAATCAATGACCCTGACAAATCTGTCTTGGTGCTCTCAACCAAGATGAGGTGAGATTCTGGGTAGCTAATGCTTGAGTCATTTGTGTGTTAGTATTTGCTGATCTCCCTTTCTCATACAAAATCACTTGTCCTTCATAGTAGAAATAACAGGAGTAAATACCACAGTTATACATATCCTCAGGGAAGTCAGATTTTTCTTGTTTAAAAAAATTCTCCTCTTTGGTCCCCATCGTTTTGAATACTAAACAGTTTCCCCCATGTACAATGGGTAGTTGCTTTCACCTTTTCAAAAAAAGCACGGTATAGGCATTTGTGCAAGGTACTTCAGGGGTTACACAAGAAGAGTATTTAATTATATACACATTATGAAGTACCTGTTCAATAAACTCATAATGCTTTCACCTGTGTCATTTTTGAACTTTCTTAAAGGTAAGCAATATGTCTCCCAAGGTTTGCTTGAGGAAGAACAAAGAGATAGATAACGTTCAACCAGCTCTGAAGCAGTAGTCACTATAGTGAACTAGCCACACTTAACTGGCCAAATAGTCATATGTGACTAGTGACTTCGGCACCCACGAGTCTATAATGATCTGGGCTGACTGCAGTGGTGTTGGAGCTGAACCAATGCAGTCGTGGTTAGGTTAGGAAACTTTCATGAGTGTGGAGGAGTCTGAAGCATCAGGGAGTGAATTGGAGAAGACAAAATGAAGCACAAGCACAGTGATAAAAGTGAGGAGGGAATTAGGATGAGAACTGGGGAAGCAAGTGTGGTTAAGAGTTTTTCTGAAGGTAAAAGCAAAGGAGCCAAGGTGAAGCTGAGAAAGGATGTAAAAGAGGACAGAGGAGGAAGAGGACGGGGCCAAAGGGGCAGCCTGTATGGTGAGAGGCTCAGGTTCACGTAAGTCAGATAAGGGGATAATAGAGATGAGGAGGAGGGAAGTGATTCCTGATGCCTCACGTGTGTCATACCAAACTTCAAAACAATTGGCAAAATCCTGGGAATAGAGGAGACCTCAGAGCACGTCTGAGAGAGAGACGTGGGGCATGAAAAATGAAGGAATTCTCAAGGGAGAGAGGCATGCGAGTATATCAGGGAAAAGTAGAATTGTTTCAGCTCCCTGTTGCTTGTTAAAGACAATTTACAGTGAAATATAGTCATAGGGCTTTCCACAGAGGCCCTTAGCAGAGCTATACTATAAAAAGAGGCTGGCAAAGGCAAGGAGAAAGCCAGACTTGGTTGAAGATGTAGCAGACAGGTGAGAAAGGGAAGCAAAAGCAATGAGAGTAACAGCTTCCAGCATAGTGAGTATATAAGGGTACGTTTCAAACCTGTAGTAAAGAGGAGTGAGGGTGGACTGTCAGGTGTCTCCGGTAATAGACTAATAAGCTATATCAGGGATAGTACAATAAGTATTGAGAAACGTATAGAACGCAGAGATGAACCTGGCTGAGATATCACTCCTGAGGTTGCCCAAGACCCAGAATAGGCAACTGCTTGAGGCCACTGTGGACTAGTGGACTGTACACTGCTGGTTTCTACATAGCGATGGTGCCGCTAGAGCTCATTGCAGAGCAGTGAGAGAAGATGTCCTACTGCAGCATGAGGCACAAGGCAGCCTTTCCGAGAAACGTTTGGTCAGAGCTTCAAGAACACATGCTTGACAACTTTATCATTCTAGAACGTGCTTGAGGACAAAATACAGAGTCATGTCAAAGTCTAACACACAGAAGAATTTTCATCACTGCCTAGTTCTGCAAAATCAGTTCGAAGCCATACCCCCCTGAGCCAGCAATACATCATTTGTACCCTAAATCCAAGCTCAGAATACAAGTAATTTATTTTTGTGTTGGACTCTGAGCCTGAAAAAACAAAGCACCGGGTCTTTGTTTTCATGTTTGCTTTATAATTTTATTCATAAAGACTATATACTATTAATTACCACTTACTGGATTGCATGCAAGCATTATTTTAAATTGTCTATGTATTTCAGTGCTGACATACAGGTTTGGGTGTATTTCTTGTTCTGCTTGCAATACATCAACTTTCTAGAAGACTTACCTGGGTCCTTCAGCAGGCGTCTGGGAGGTACAGGAGTCAGGGCAGAGCTTTGGGGACGTGGGGTGCAAGACTGAGGGTTGGGGGTGAGGATGGGAGAGGCTGGGGGTACAAGAATTTGGGCAAGGGGTTGGTTGGAAGGGGAGCTCAGGAGATGGAGAACTCAAAGAAGAGGGACTTAGGGGTGGAGGGAAGGCGGTTGCCAGCTTTTCCCTAGGAGGCGGGGACCACACATCCTGCTCCCTGGCTTGTCCCTGAGGTAGGAAGGGATTCAGCTGCACACCCTGCCCTCTGGCTTCTCCAGGGGCCTGCCTGGGGGGGAATGCACACTGCCTGCTGGCTTCTACTTTTTCCTGATATACTCACATGCCTCTCTCCCTTGAGAATGCCTTCATTTTTCATGCCCCACGTCTCTCTCTCAGACGTGCTCTGAGGTCTCCTTTATTCCCAGGATTTTGCCAATTGTTCTGAAGTTTGGTATGACACATGTGAAGTACCAGGAATCACTTCCCTCCTCCTCATCTCTATTATCCCCTTATCTGACTTACGTGAACCTGAGCCTCTCATCACACAGGCTGCCCCTTTGGCCCCATCCTCTTCCTCCTCCTCTGTCCTCCTTTACGTCCTCTCTCAGCTTCACCTTGGCTCCTTTGCTTTTACCTTCAGAAAAACTCTTAACCACACTTGCTTCCCCAGTTCTCATCCTAATTCCCTCCTCACTTTTATCACTGTGCTTGTGCATCCCACAGCTCAGAGGGAACACTGGTGAAAGGGAGTTTTCTGAACAGAATTTTTTAAAGAAAGGAGCACAAATGAACACATTTACCTGACCTCCCTTCCCCTTCATCAATGGTTTCCACTTCAGGACTTGTTTTGAGTTGGGTTTGACTGGCTGTTGGAGGGTGAGAACAAGCATCTTTATTTCTGTGGCAATTCCACAGCTGGGATTATGCTTCCCCTTCTTCCCTCAGGCTGAGGAAGTCCAGAGCTTCTCTTGACATGGGCTGCAGCATAAGGCTTGCCTCACATTTTCTTAGCCACACCTCCATCGGGTAACATACCTGTGCACTTGGCTTGCAAAGGTGGACTCATAGTAAGAGAATAATGTCCAAAACAAGCAGGGATGTTACACTGGGGGACAGGTTTCTGGTCTCTCAACTCATAAGGCCTCTAGACCCTGTGTTTGGATTCAATAGAGAAACTCCGTAGTGTCATACTACCCTTGGAGCCACCTGCTGAGAGCCCTCAGCAGCAGAATTCTAAACTGGCACCAAGAAAAATATCACCGACATACTGATATTTTAATACAGAAAGCTTACTATTTTCCTACACCTCAATTGCTTACCATTATGACATGTCTCCATTCAAGTTGTGTTGATGAAACATGAGCAGTATCAGCCCTTTGGTTTTCAGCTGAAAAGGAGATTTTCAAGCCTGGCACTTAGCAAACACATCTTTTTACCTGTAAAGGAACATATCTAAAACCGAGATCACTGAACAAATTTGTAGTTAAAAATCAACATATCTGACCTTTTTTACTTGTGAAGGCATGTGTTTGATACAGAAATCAGAGTTAGTAACACGAGTTTCTCAAGGCCATCTTCTCTGAAATGACTGTTCAGTCATATAATCATATACTAAATCCTTGTTAACACAAAATGCAGGCAAGAGAGTTCTATTATCTTTAAAGCTTTCAGGTGGGGTGAAAGGATGTTTTACACAGAAGTATCTAGCTCCTTTTTTATTTTGCCAGAGTCTGATTTATACATAAAAGTTACGTCAACTTTGGTACGTCACTCAGGGCTGTGAAAAATTCCAGACAGTGCAATGTTGTCTCAGTTGATGCAGCTAAGTCAACAAAGTAATTCTTTCATCAGCCTTCTCAAAAGGCTGGTAGATTTACTAGTAACAACAGGAAAATTCCCGTCCACCGCTGTAGTGCCTACGCTATAGCAGCATAGCTAAAGTATGTTGTAGTAGCATTTGTAGTATAGATATACCCAAGAAAGTTTGTGGGTATGTTTTGAATCTTTGAATGGTCTTTTTCTTTCCCTCTTTCAGATGCATAGGATTTAATTCACTTCCATTGCTTCATTTTGGAGAATGATGTATTGGCTGCATGGGCACTGATCCCATCCCTCCAGAAGGCCCCAGGTGTGGTACAGTTGATGGAGTTCTGCTACATAGGATGAGGGAAAACAGGATTTGCTGAATACAGAGGCCGAAATGCTCTGCATTCCACAGCTCTCAGGGTACCTATCTACACAGTAGCAAGAGGAGGAATGGTTGGGGTGAAGAGACAGGCTGAAGCCAGTGGATCTATTACTAGCAGAAGAGAGGATCAGGAGTGACTTCTCTTCTGCTCCACAGCATAGGAAGACTAGTGAGACTTCCCCATCCCAAGATAATCCATTTTTGGCATCAACACCTGGATTTAGCTCTCTAAAAGAACAGCAGATATTTACATGGTTCTATGTCGCTGTCATACATCTACTACAAAATCAAAGATTAAAAACATAATGATGTGGCTCAGTATTGAATCAAGGAATATGAGACTGCCTCTGACTCCGCTTGTCTGGTCTCAAAATTGATTCCAATCACTCGGGACTTACCCTCCTTCATAGTCTTCCCTGTGTCCTGTGAGCAACCAAAAGACCATAGTTATTGCAGGCTCCTAAACAGTATTTGTACTGTAGCTTATTTTGAATTAAATAATGTATATCAATAACTGAATGATTTAGTTTCTAATGTCAAAACTCTAGTTTGGAAGGCTCTGAGTTTGTAGAATCTGACTTAACATTGGTACTAAATTCCTCTATCTCCACATCAGAGAAATTGCCCTTTCTCTCCCTATCAACTGGTTACAATATTTTATTTAAGCTTACTTCTACAGGTAAAGCATCTTGACTGTTAATCACAGAAAAGGACATATTCCTCCTTTTCTCTTTGGAGGTCAAAGCAGGTTCACAGCAGGCTCTAAAATATTTGCACTGTTTTTGTTTCCACTGAATGCAAGGAAAATAGGGTATTGAGTTCATTAAATAAAATAAAATAAACGCAAAAGTCATTTTCATAACTCAGATGTTCAGATTTCACCGCTCAGAAATAAGGATGTCAAACGTGTCCAGCTTGTACAGCCCTCCTACGCAGCAACCACAAGTCTCAACGATAAGTCACTGAAACCACAGGATTCAGCTTTTTTTGTCCATGACTAGCGTTACCAAATGGGTGCTCTTGTTGTAGTGCTGGGTTTGATCGCACAATCATTTTTCCAAAGTTCGCTTAAAATGCTGATCTCTGAAAAAAAAGAAAACCACATCATGCAAAGCAACTATTCAGTATAGCTTTTTAAATTTTTTAAAATGCATGTATACATACACGTCAAAAGGATCAGAGTAGAAGATCTTAACAGAAGCCATTTTCTAGGCATGCCACACAGGATTTGTCATATTTAAGGAGGGTACATTTCAATGTCCTTTCGAATGATACCTTAATTGCCAAAAGCAAAGAAATAGAACTTGACTGCACATAAAATTTGTGCCACTAACTATATTAGTATAGGTAAACAGTAGAATCACTAGTGTGTGAGCAAAGTGATTGGGATAAGGGTGTGTTTTACCTATACAGCATTTCTTATATGGGACATGGAGTAACTCTATTGGTATAAGGCATAACTTTGTCCTTACTAGGGCTTTTGCTAGTGTAACTATATTAGTTAAGTAAATCACACCAGCAAAGTAAACATTCGAGTACAATGGGAAGATAGGTCTCTGAGCTGTCTCTGTCCTCCTCTTCCTTAAAGGTCAAATTTAGCTCCAAACTTAAGTTTATTAAAAAATTAGGGGCCTGCTTCTGCTCTCACTTGCACCAGTTAAAAACCACTGACACTCAATTACTCCTGATTTACCACTGAGAGAAGACAATTGGGCCTGAGATTTTACAAAACCCAGGACAAACAGAAATGCTGCTATGGTTTTTAAAATTCATTTTTTTTAAAAATTCAACTTACAGTATTTACAGTCTAAAGATAACATCACCATTCTAATGCATTAGAAGAAAATGTCTTCACCTAAAACTAAAAGTAACATTCATTAATCAAAAATGCATAGTAGTCCAATATTAAATTAGATGTTTTGAAAGTTTTAATTTTAAATAATCTGTAGTATATTTGTTTAAAAAAACAGATAAAGGAATATCCAATAAATTTGTAACATAACATTATCCCTGCACAGGTATTGGAAAGACCTCACAAACTATTTATTTTAATACCATGCGTATCATTGTGATTTTAGTGCAATACAAGGAATGGCACTAAAGGGCATGCCAGAGTTTTCAATACAGACTATGATCTCCATCCAAAACCCATTAAAGTTAATAGTAAGATTCCCAGATTAGGCTTGCCTATCAGTCTTGAATGCAAAGTGTTGCAGCTTTTTTTGGCTTCTGGTTTTTAAATAAAGAAGTCTTTATTATTATTTTTTTTTTGCAAATGTAGTTTCTCTTGTTTCTTACTGATAGTGAATAAAACAAAGGCAACTCTCTTGTAATCCTGACCTATCCTGCTACCTTTATTTGCCAGATATGCCCGTCCAATAAGAAAAGAACAATTTTTTAACTTTATTTAAACCAGATTTCTTCTTGTATTCTTACTTTACATCACACTGAGTTGTGTTCCAGTATATTATGTCATTACTCTTTACAATATACATTGTACACACCGTGAATGGAGTTTTCATTATGTGTCTGTTATTCTAAGAGAACTCTTAGGTAGCAGAAAATAGTTTGTTGCTCAGTGTAGCTTGAATGATGACAGACCTACCTCATGAGAAGGGCTGAAGCTCTCCAGCACAATGAAAATACCCTAACCACACTAGACCATGAGCAAGCAATACTTTCAATATGGAGGAAGAAGAGGCTCCTCTCAGTCTGTCATTTCACCATCAATCCCAATCCCATTATTTTGGGGCTGGCTGAATTTCAGTTTCCATAATTATATTTTGCTTCCAAAAAATGGAAAAGGTTACAATGTTTCTCACTTCCTGTCCTAAAATGTTATGTTACACTTCAGAGGTGACTACACTTTAATGGTGGTTAAGCTTATTAGTACACTACTAAGTGCATGTGATATTTTACAGAAGACAGAGTAAAACTGGGTTTTGGCACTATAATGTTCTGGAATGAGAAAGTTCAAAGATATTACTGATGATGTTGAGAATGCTTCATGAAATAAGCAAATTTCAACAGATGTGTAGAGAGAAAGAGGAAAGGTGCCATCCAGGAAGCACGAGGCTGTTCCAAAACTTCATATTTGTCTATACACAGACAACTCAGGAAAAATTAATCTGAACTGACGTTTTAGTAGTTAAACTGCACTCAGAATTGAAGTGGCCTTAAATCAGTTTAGTTTAACTCCCTGTGAAAGTGGGTTAAACTGAACAACAGGAATTCTTGTTCTGCAAGAACAGTGTCCCCAAATAGAGTTGTTCTGAAATAGCATTATACTTTAAATTCATAACTTTCTTTAACCTGCATTCTCTTTCAAGTGGACAGAAATGCTAACAAGTGGCAGAATATTAGATGCAAACCCAAGTGGTTGAGAAGGACAATGTGAACAGCTAGGAGAAAAAGTGTGAATGCATATTGAGGTGGTGGAAGACAAGATTAAAGATAAATTGTGAGAATTTTGAAGATGCCCATGATATGTAGCTTATCTACCAATGTTTTGTCATGAAAATGCGCTCATGGGAATAGTCTCATTAACTTCTTGTGAATAGATATGCATGTGCATATTGGACCCAAACTTTGATTCATGCTCCGGACTCATTACTAACTGCTGCAGCAACAGTCTTTCTTATTGACAAGAATCTAAATGGAAACAAAATATGAAGTCATACCGCTAAACAGATACATAGTGGGATAATCAAGTTGGGCAAAACCAAACATTCATCACGAAATTGGGAAATGGCTTTGTGGTCATATGACACGCTCAAGTGGTGTGGTCTTAGCAAAGATAAAAAAAAAGTTAAAAGGGTTGAGATCTAGGCAAGTTCAGAATTACATAGACCATGCTGTAGAACAATATTTTTACTTGCATGGGAAGCTATTTTTACATAGGTCATATTACTGTTACTTTTACATTGCCAGTTTTTTGCATTTAAGTTGAGTGGCACTATATCTAAAGCCTAACTGCAATAACTTAAATGATGTTCATCAGAATAACATGTTTATTTTCAAATCTGCTAAGAATTAGAATGGTAGGAAATGTTTAGCTCAATGCAAAAGTTCCCACACTTAGCCTTCGTACAAGCTCAGCCTGTGTTCATGAGGCTTGTTAAAACTTTTTTAGGTCCAGAAAGGGCTAAGCTGAAAGCCCACTGAAGTCTATTGGAGTCTTTGCACTGACTTCAATAGGCTTTAGAGACAATGACTTAACTGTCTACGTTGTAATGAAACCTGACTATGAAAGCTGAGTTGGTACAAATCTAAATATTTTTTAACATCAGGACTTGCAACATGGTTCTGTGTGAATGGTATGACTTACTGATTCAACCCCCATCCCAACAACCTTCCTTCAAGTTTGAATTGCTTCCAGGCATGAGCAGTGTTTCAATATAAGTTCCCACACAGTACAGAATTTTTTCCAAGCTGTTTGGGGAGCTTTTCATACCTAACCCTGGACCATTTAAGTAAATCTTATGGTGGAAGTTGCACGGTATTTTGCCTTGATCCTGGATTGGCCAAGTCCATTAGTAGGGTCATCTGACTTTCAGTTAGTTCTTCAGATGGAGAGGAAGAGGCAATTACATGGAGAAAATGTATTTGTTTCACTGATATTTGAACAGACCAGTAGTATTTTATTCCAGAACACAAACAGATGTGAACACAGGCACACAAACATTGCATTTTTTGTAATTATCCATTAATAGGAAGTACCTTAATATTGTGACTAAAGTTATGCTTATCATAGTTGGCTCAGAGATAAGGTAGATGAAGTAATATCTTTTATTGTATCAACTTCTGTTGTTGAGAGAGACAAGCTTTTCAGCTAACACAGAGCTGTTTAGTCTTCTCTGTATAAACTCAAGAGCTTTTCTCTCTCAACAACAGAAGATGGTCCAATAAAAGATATTGCCTCACCCGCCTTGTCTCTCTAATATCCTGAGACCAACATGGCTACAACTACACTGCACATATAGGGGTTTCAGTTTTATAAAGAGGAATTTTCTGTGATATGAATTTTTGTTTGCCATCAGCCTGAAAAGAGTTGGAAGTTTTTCAAAAGGACATTATTAAGGGCCCAAAAGCAAATTATTCCGCTGCATAGGAAAGATAGAAAGTACGACAAAAGACATTCTTGGTTTAACCAGGAGATCTTGCATGATCTAAAAATCAAAAAGGAGTCTCATAAAAAGTGGAAACTAGGACAAATTATAAAGGATGAATATTAGCAAACAATACATGTATATGCAGGGGCAAGATTAGAAAGGCAAAGGCACAAAACAAGCTCAAACTAGCTAGAGACATAAAGGGTAACAAAAAGACATATTCTCTCTCTCATATATATATATTTGTCCTTTTCCAGTCTCCTGGAATCTCTCCTGACTTCCATGGTTATATATGAGAGAGAGAGAGAGAGAGAGAGAGAGAGAGAGAGAGAGAGAGAGAGAGAGAGAGAGAGACACTAAGGACAGGGTAGGTCCATTGCTCAGTGAAGAGGGAGAAACAACAACAGGAAACTTGGAAATGGCAGAGGTGCTTACTGAATTCTTTGTTTTGGTCTTCACCAAGAAATCTGATGATGAAGGAATGCCTGACATAGTGAATGCTTGTGGAAATGGTGTAGGTTTAGAAGATAAAATAAAAAAACAAGTTAAAAATTACTTAGAAAAGTTAGATGTCTGCAAGTCACCAGGGCCTGATTAAATGCATCCTAGAATACTTAAGAAGCTGATACCTCCTCTATCTGAGCCTTTAGTTGTCATCTTTGAAAAACCATGGAAGTCAGGAGAGATTCCAGGAGACTGGAAAAGGACAAATATAGTGCCCATCTATAAAAAGGGAAACAAGAACAACCCAGGAAACTGGGTAAGGGACCAATCAGTTTAACTTCTGTGCCAGAAAGATAATGGAGCAAGTAATTAAGGAATTAATCTGCAAACATCTGGAGGATAATAAGGTGATAGGTAACAGCCAACACGGATTTGTAATGAACAAATTACGTCAGACCAATCTGATGACTTGTTATCCTATCAAAGGAAGCTTTGTGGATAAGGGAGAAGCACCTAGACTTTAGTAAGGCATTTGATATGGTCTCTCATGATCTTCTTATCCATAAACCAGGCAAATACAACTTAGTTGAGTGCATAAGTGGCTGGATAACCATTCTCAGAGAGTAGTTATTCATGATTCACAATCATGCTGGAAGAGCATAACAAGTGGGGTTCTGCAGGGGTCTGTTTTGAGACCGGTTCTGTTCAATATCTTCAGTAACGATTTAGATATTGGCATAGAAAGTACGCTTATTAAGTTTGAAGAGGATACCAAGCTGGGAAGGGCTGCAACTGCTTTGGAGGATAGGATCATAATTCAAAATGATCTGGACAAACTGGAGAAATGGTCTGAGAAGTTTAATAAGGACGAATGCAAAGTGCTCCACTTAGGAAGGAACAATCAGTTTCACACACACAGAATGGGAAGAGACTGTCTAGGAAGGAGTAATGCAGAAAGGGATCTAGGGGTCATAGTGGAGCACAAATTAAATATGAGTCAACAGTGTGACACTGTTGCAAAAAAAGCAAACATAATTCTGGGATGTATTAATAGGAGTGTCGTGAGCAAGACATGAGAAGTCATTCTTCTGCTCTACTCTGCACTGACTAGGCCTCAATTGGAATATTGTGTCCAGTTCAGGGCACCACGCTTCAAGAAAGATGTGGAGAAATTGGGAGAGGGTCCCGAGAAGAGTAACAAGAATCATTAAAGGTCTAGAGAACATGACCTATGAAGGAAGACTGAAAAAAACTACGCTTGTTTAGTCTGGAAAGGAGAAAACTGAGGGGGGACATGATAGCAGTTTTCAAGTGTCTAAAAGGGTGTCACAAGGAGGAAGGAGAAAAATGGTTCTCCTTGGCCTCTGATGATAGGAGGCAATGGGCTTAAACTGCAGCAAGGGAAGTTTAAGTTGGATATTAGGAAAAACTTCCTGCCTATCAGGATGGTTAAACACTGGAATAAATTGCTAAGGGAGGTTGTGGAATCTCCATCTCTGGAGATATTTAAGAGCAGGTTAGACAGACATCTATCAGGGATGGTCTAGACCAGTAGTCCCCAACCTTTAGATGCTGCCGGGCGCCAGGGGGCGTGGCCATTCACCTGCTGGGCGCCAGAGGGCAGGGACACATGCACGCCCGGGGGCAGGCGGCCCCCCCCATAGCTGCGTGCTCGGGGTCAGGGCCCCCCCCCCAAGCGCTGCGCGTCCGGGGCCGGCGCCCCCTCCTCCCCCAAGCGCAGCGCGCCCGGGGCCGGCGCCCCCTCCTCCCCCAAGCGCCGCGCGCCCGGGGCCGGTGCTCCTCCTAAGCGCCGCGTGCCCGGGGCATGAGCGGCCAATTCGTGGCGCTCCCGGGGCCGGCACTTACCATGCGCCCGGGCCGGCTCCGGCATGATGCATGCACCACGTGCCTGGGGCCAGATCAGCCCTGAGCACTTGGCGGACGCACACAAATGGCCCCGCGGGCACCGTGTTGGGGACCACTGGTCTAGACGGTGCTTGGTCCTGCCGTGAGGGCAGGGGACTGGACTCGACGACCTCTTTAGGTCCCTTCCAGTTCTAGCATTCTATGATTTTATGATAAACCATTATTTTGGTTAGAGACTCACAGCTTCCTTACCCTTGTACCACTTACTTCTGTAATTCCTTCAATTACCACTTTATTCTTCAATGTTAGCTTCATATTTGTGTCTTGTCATTTCCATTTTCCATGAACATGACTCTGGAGAATCCAGAAATGCTAGTGGTACAAAAGAACAAGATAAAGTTTATCTTGGAACATTAGCCAGACCTGAAAAAGAGCAGACAGGGGACAAGAGACAAGACCATATGCGTAGCTTCCTTAGCTTTGGAAGCCCTGCAGACTGGCAGCTCCATTTGCAAATTCTGGAGACTGACTACCCAGATATTGGACCAGATTCGCCATACACTCTGTGTTCTTTGTGCCAGTTTATTGAAGCTACGTAGTCATAAACCTAAGTTCATTCTCTAGTTAAATTTTTACAAATTCTTCTAATCAGTAAGTGCGGTGAAAAGCAGGTTATACCAATAAATATAGTGACTTAACTTTTTTCAAAGCTTACCTGTGATTAAACAGATTATGAAGTGGGCAGCTGGAATGCAGGTCTACTTCAAGGATACTTCCAATGATAGAGAAATTTCTGGTCAGATCTTGAAATCGATGAAGATGCCAAAATGATGACTATAATTAAGGGAGTTGAAGAGAAAGAGCTGATATGGACTGAAGTAAAGAGACAATAGACTTTATACAGAGGAGCAGCAAACACCATGTTGGCTGTGGACATGAAGCTCTCATATTATATTTGTTTCCCCATTGCAGCACACTAAGTGTTCATGCAGTACAAAGTGATGGGACTGGCAAACAAGAGTACACAGAGAGCATGATATAGGGAAAAGTTGAAAAGTAATAAAAGTAGCATTTCAAAAACTGATGCTGGCATCTGCCCAAGCCACTGGCAGCATTCCAATGCTGCAGTGAGAGTCTGAGCATGGCTAAATCATATCTCAAGGTCCGCAGCACCAGCATCCCTTTGCAGCTGGGGCATTGTTGAAAATTCTAAAAAATATTTGGACTTAATGTTCCATCGGCTGTCAAATGCTTCGTTGTAAGTTACACAACACATGCCAAAATAATTTCCAACACAACTCAGGTAAGCTGATTAATTCTTATTTAAACTTAAGCTTGAATATTAAGGCACCGTACTGAGTCTTAACTATCAAATTAACTGACGAGTTTTATATGTGAAGTTTGGAAAGAAGCTCCTAGGTTAGGTAGAGCTGCCTTCCCATCCCAAACAGAGGGGAGGGAATGGGGGATTTGGCTAAAACTATATTGTTAGTAGGAAAATATGTTGATTTTCCAACGGGAAAAGTAGAAGAAGAGAGAAGAGTGAAAATACATCTGGAAAAAATCCTGATTTTCCTCCCCCAACTCTTCCTTCCTTTTTTCAGTGGGGCAAATAGCATAGGGAATGGAGTGAGAGAAGAAATAAAGAAAGGGAAAGGAGAGGGAAATAATTCAAACCATAAAAATGGAAAATTTCCTCCCCCCTGAAGCTGTGAAATTGACAAGACAGCCACCAGCCAACATCAGAACTGCAGCATCTGCGCAGATACAGAATCATTAACTAAACAGGCATAAGTCCTATACATTACATTGGTA
The DNA here is from genome assembly GCF_052426305.1 of Pelodiscus sinensis. Taxonomy (NCBI): domain Eukaryota; kingdom Metazoa; phylum Chordata; order Testudines; family Trionychidae; genus Pelodiscus; species Pelodiscus sinensis. The sequence continues at coordinate 98,907,748 of NC_143055.1, forward strand.
TACTAGGCACTTTCATTGACAGGAGGATTTTATCTATGTTCTTATATGACCTCCAGCATTGTAAGACCTTAGCATCTCCCACAGACAATGAATTTTTGTTCGCGCAACCCAGTGAGGCAGGGAAATAAAATAATCTCGTTTTACAGATGGAGGAACTGAGATGCAAAATGACAACTTGTCAAAGCTTACACAGAGCTGTAGCAGAAAGGAAAATTGAATCCTGAACATCTAAAACACAATCTAATGCCTTAACCATAAGACCGTTTTTCCTGTAGTCTGTACAGTTTTTCACTGTTGTATATGCGGTGTTCATTTTTCATAGTTACAGCCTCACATTTCCCACTTACATTTATTCTGAATTTTATATTTAATACCATTCCAAATTAGTAACTTTGTTTTCCTTATTTTTCTATTTTCTTTGTGCTTTAGTGACTTAAAAGAAAAACTAATAATACCTATAGTGATAAAAAACAACAATACAGAAAGTGGCAATAAGAAACTGGTATGATTTTTTAAAAATGTTAACTATTTTAAAGACTTTTTTTTATCTCTGTTACACATTAGGTCTTTTGCCCCAGTCACCCACTTTGAAAAAACAGAATCTTCTCCTCACTTTTCCTCCTACCCCTTGTGGTGTAGATGAAACTCCACAGAATTCTTTGAAAGCAGCTCTGTACATTTGTAGTTGAAAATGGTTGAAACTGCCTCTAACCCAGCAATGACTAAGCTATAGGAAAAGCCTTCATTCAGTTATAATGTAAAGGAAAATGTGGGTGGAGGAACTGGGCTTTCTGGGTCTAACTCATTTAAAATCTGGACAGTAACAGTCATCAAGAGGAAGACAACTCTCATCAGGCATGGATCTGAGGTTTTTCAGAATTCCATTGTCTGGCAGTTCCCCTTGTCCCTGACTGGTGATGTAATTCTAGAGAGAGTGCAATTATTTGACTCAGCATGTTCCTAAGCCACAAGAAAAAGTAGTGACGTACATAAAAAGCACAGTAGTCGCTCTTATCAGATGAGAAGGACAGCAAGACGTTTTCCCCGATTTATGAACACAAGGGAAAGCTCTTCTTTGTCCTTGCTTTTTTTTTTTATTCACTTGATGCATGTGCCATTTTTCAAATGACCAAAATACATCGCTGACCATGTCCCTTAACATAATATACCAGGTTATGCTCTACTCCAGAGAAATGGCATGAGACCATTAATTGTTTCATTGCCAAAGATATATTACTTGGCTTCCTATTCTTGTTATTCAAGATATATCATAACTGATTTAAGTATCACAAATTATCGTTAGAAACGGGCTGGGCTCAGACACCCACCCATACATGCTACCCACAATATCCTCAAACTACCCACTGGATCAGTGAAATACTAATGGAATCTGTCATGTTTATAGGCTCCTTGTGGAAGTACTGCCTGTGAGTTAAACTGTACATCTGCTATTTCACATAGTTGAGTTTCATTGTAATAAAACTATGCTCTCTCCACTATCAGCTCCCACATAAAAATATTTAAGCTATATATCTTTTTTTCTTTACTTCATGAAGGACTTTCTGCAATACAATGGGATACCAACAGGTTCACAAGACCAAGAACAACATACATACTTACTAGTAGACCATCATTGGGGGATTTTGCTATCTCTCTATTCTGCAAGCTCATTAAATTCTCCTAAATTTAAGGGGCAAGCACAATATCTCTCCCACTAAAATATAAAGTTTATAAATGCTCAACTGAAGCATTTATAAACTTGAAATTAGTTTGAACAAACATTAATTTTAAGCCACTCACACTAGCCCTGAATTTGGAACAGTATGTCTAATGTTGCCTTATTTTACTGTAATTATTTGTTAACTTCCTAGGAACAACAGACTGTTTGAACCACCCAGATATGGCTACTCTTTGAAATCTTTTAATTATGTGATCTTGTCAGGTCATCTTATTGTTTTATTACTCAGAATATACCTCTAGTAATTTCAAAAAATAATTCAAAATAACGGGTGGCTTGTTTAGACGTGCGGTAGCTATTTCGGGATATCTCTGGATCCCAAAATAGCCGCGAAGTGTAGATGTACCCCAAGTGAACAGGCCTGGTTTTGATCCCTTGGTTTGATATCTCTCAGAAAATACCAAGCATGTTAATTCGGAGAACAGCTACATGCCAGTCTGAGAGAAGGTCAGATGGGTAAAAACCCCATCCAAATGTAGCCACTCATTTCAGTACAATGCTAGGCTTTAAAGTAACCAGTTTGCTAAAGCTACACAGCCCATCCAAAGGTTTCATTTATTTCAGCCTTTCAGGGATTAATTTTTAAGGGGCAAAACTCATCCACACCAACTAAAATAAAATAACTATAATATTCAATTTATACAATAAGTTCATCATTAACAAAAACTACTTATAAGTATATTTCTTGCCTGGTTCTAAGTTCAGTCCTATAACTCGTGTCTACTGGAAACAGTGTTCAACACAAAACAATGTTCAGTCTTAAAAGACAGCAAGCAGTAGCCAGAATATTGCATTTAGACTCCAGGCTCCTAAACCTGTTTTGGGATTAACAGCATGTTTCAGAAATTTCTTCACTAACTGAACCAAATGTTATTTCCACTGTGACTGAGGAAGGAGAATGGAAAAATGTATAGCACTCCAGCATCTTGGATGTTTCTGATTTGGTTTTACTATTAAATGCTATGCTAAATAACCTGTTCACTGTTGCAAGAGCCATTACTGAGATCTCATTAGGGTCACATAAGTGCTTGTAACAGGATTCTCAACCTTTTTCTTTCTGAAGCCTATCCAACAGGCTATAAGAAGTCCATGGCACACTGTGCTTTTTTGGATATAAAAGCCAGGGTGCATGATAATGGGTAGCAAGCAGGGCAATTGCCTAGAGCTGGATGACACAGAGGGCCTCACAAAGGTGAGCTGCTTAGCTTTGGCTTCAGCCCTGGATAGTGGGGACTCAGGGCCCCAGGCTTCAGTCCCATATGGCGGAGCTTCAGCTTTCTGCCTTGGGCCCCAGCAAATCTAAGACCAGCCCTGCTTGGCAGACCCCCTGACACCTACTGTGGCCCTCCAGGGGCCCCCAGACCTTTAGCTGAAGAACCACTACATAATAACATCCTACATAGAGAGAGATGTTTTATTTTGTTTCCTTCAGTGAGAATTTCTATCAGAAGTGTTGTTTTAGTAAAATGTTTTCATTGTTCCAGCCCACACTGGCAAAGATTTCTTGTGTTTGTGTTTTGGTTCCATTTGCCCATTTCAAGATATATTCAGATTTAAAAGCACTAAATTGGGCCTAATTCAAGGTTTAATGAAGTCAATGGGAATCTTTCCATCATTTTCCAAAGACTTTGAATTGGAGCCTTTGTACATGCATAACTCATAAAAGGACTGAAATATCAAGCTGAAGTTGACATTTTCCAGGAAGCTACTCCTCACTGAAAAAGAAAATTTAAAATAATTTTGTTATACACAATCAATTTTGCTTATGTTTGGTATGGTACTACCACTACATTTAGAATGACTATACTATTTTAAAAATTATGGAATAACATGATATGTTTGTAAGATAAATAGGTGTGAAATTCTATGGCTTTTCTAGTTATATGCCCCTGGACATACACGTGTGGGGCTTTACAACAGATCACAAAAAACTAACAACTGGAATTACACCCACAAACATACCAGTGGACAGTACTGTTTCTGATGCATCAATGTAATGTATGGAGCAGAGCAACAAAAATAAGTGGGCATTCACATTCTGCATTAGCTGAAGATTGAGAGGTCTTTAAGTATAACTCCATACCAAACACACTGCTATAATATAACCACATGGAAAATTGACAAGTGTCTAACAATGGCATGGTTAAATATGACAATGAAGATTTAAAAAGCTTTCTTTATTACTGTTATCTATAAATTCTAGAGCAGCTGATGGACAAGCAGACCACAACATGTGGCCCTCCATGAAAAACCTCCCCAAACCCCACAACCACAGAAGGCATCTTTTCCAGAGGTTCATTCTACACCCATCCCAACAGCATCACTAGTGTCAGGAATGAGCTCCAACTTACTCTAGTCTAAAATGCAATTTTAACCTGGCACTGGTAGAACAAAGAAACTGAATATCCAATTCATTAAAAAGGAAACACAGACCTAAGTATCATCTGTATTATGATAGTACTGCAGCCTAAACCGTCTCACCATCTATCCCAGTAGATTCACAGACGCACTGAACTGCTGAAGTGGAAAAACATAACCTTCTAGAATTTCACACAGACCTCTGGGGTAGATGTAAACCAGCCCATTATTAATCCATGGATTTTCTTTGAGAGAAAAGAATAGAGCCCCTCTAACTAGAATCTTTTTACTTCTGCCAGTCTCCATAAATGAACTTTGGTTATTAGTAATAGTTATTAATAATCAATTAATCTATCTATCTATATTTTAAATTCCAATTTGGTTTTAATTGGTATTTAGTGTCAGTAGCACACACACACACACACACACACACACACACACACACACACACACACACTTAAAAACTGTCAAAATTGAATTGAAAAAAATCCCAAGCTACATTTAAAAATATTTTATTTAGAAGAGGTTAATTATTTCCAGCATTTTTCATATGAACTTTAAATTTAAAAATGTTGCCTGCTAGGTCATTCTGAGAAATACATTTAACTTTTATTTTTTAAGTTTTGTTTTTCAGGGTTTTTTTTGTTTTGCCAATATTAATTGGCCATATAGCCCATCTTGTAGGAATTGTTAAAAATACAAAATATATCTTTAAAATCTTCCTTTCTGAAAAATTCCAAAATGATTAAACTCTTTTTTAAAAAAATGCAGAAAATGAAAAATCAAAACTATAAAAAACAAAGACATAAAAATGTTTTTGAATTTGTCAATGTGATTTTGTTTTTTTTAACCAACTCTGTTCAGACAGATCAAAAAGAATCACTATGAATACTTGATCTGTGTGTGTGCCAGGGAGAGAAAGGTGCGCACGCATGTGTGCGCGCGCGCGCACACTCACACACACAGTACATTTTTATCAAACGAGTTAAGGTTGAATACATATGATTAACTGAAGGATAAAAATGTTACAGTGATCTTGAAATTAGCCCAAAACAATTGTACAGACTCAGGAAATTAAAAGGTTAAGATTTATTTGGGCTTTTGAATTAACCTTAACTCTGCCCTGTAGTAACGTCATACAATAACTGCTGCATAATAGTGTTTTCATTTCAGATTTAACTGATTTTCAGACACTAGCATTTTTCTTCTCTTTATGATTTATCACTCTTGGGAACAATGGGTGTAAAGCAAATTGCTCCCAGAGCAGATGATGACCCCCTCCTATTGTAGTCTAATTGTGGCCTTAGCATAGCATTTGTAATGAATAAGGGAATTCCTGTGTATACAACTAACTCCACTGAAGTTAGTGGAACTCCACACAGGTGTAGCAGTTTGTACATTACAGGATCTGCACCCTTTGGCAGGCAATGGCTATTTTGAAATAAAGTATCTGTGACAAGGGCACATTTAGCTTCATTCCCTTTGAAAACAACAGGAGATAATCATTTAGAAAGTAGGAAATTCTTGAAATTCTGTGTAACAGAACATTATTCATCACCCACTACTAAAGAAGAAACTCTCAGTTATGGAGAATAAAAAAATAAGAACACAGACATAAATCCTAAATACATTTCCGTTTCCCAGGATTGTAATGAGCTTTTACTATGTGAAAAGTTTGAAACTCTGCCTTACTTCATAATTAAGTCATTCATGAGCAAAATAAATAAATAAATAAATAAATATCTGGGTCTAACACAGAGTGCTAAATTTCTTAAAGGTTCAATTTTAATTTATTTTAGTTCAAACTAACTACTGTAACCTATTTACTTGTAAGTGATAAGAAAATTCATTCTATAATCAAATAAATGCTACAGTATCCTTCATGCACAACAAATTGTTTGCTTTAATTGCGAAATTAAACTCAGCCTCGACAACAGAATCATGACCTGTATTCCCATAATATAATGAATGCATCTGCAATGTGTAAAGGGGATCCCTGTGTTGCTGTTGTCCAACAAGAAACTTTTATGGAATTGATGGCATGTTAGGTCCTGATCCTGAAATATATTCCATGTTGGTGGACTCTGGATTTCGATGCGGTTCTTCACAGGCACAGAGGACTATCTGCCTGGAGCACACTGCAGGATCAGAGACTTATACTGGCTATCACTGCACAGTGCATATACTTTCTAGGGTGTAATTAAAATACTTGGCAACACTTATGAAGCTAATTTATTAATTACAACATTCTTCAGCTAGCTCAGATGAACTGATACTTTCAGCCTCAGAAACCAAGCCATGCCTCCTTATTTTGAAAAGCCAAAATAATTCTAACATCTGAAAAAGATGGTATTCTTCAAGAAACAGAGGAAATTAACACTCTCTGTAGGAATTACAAACAAGCTAGGGTAAGAGTGAGTGAGTGTGTATTAAAAGTGTCATTGATAGAAGTGAATGCTGGCACTTCACTCATTGCTATAGTGTTATTACAAACACACATTTGTGCAATAGGACAGGTAAGAAACTGTCTGAGAGAAAAAAAAATGCAGCATCTTTGTTTACTTAGGCTTGTGGTTTCTAAGTACCTATTATTTACTGTGTTCATTTCTTGACTCAAAGTGAAAATGGGAATTCACCTTTTCTCTTTTTTTTTCCTGTCCAATGTGCAGATGGGGCATATTTTTATTCACTCCATCAATCCCTGCCCCCTACGCACTAACTCACACACATACACCTAGCCAGTGGAAAAGAAAAAAGGGTTACTCATTAATCCATTCTACAAAGCTTTCCAAGCTGAAATGGGTGGGTTTTCATCTCCAGTAAGGATCAATAAATAGGTAGGTATGCAGTGTACCTGAGCACAGTTGAAGTGAAGCTTACTTCTTGGATATCATTTACTCTACTCTGGGCATATTTTAAAACTAAACCCATCAATATGGAGAGGATGATCACTTTCTGTCTGATTTTCTTCTGTTCCAGTATGCTGCTGAGTGCAGCTGCACCTACAGGGCTAAGATACAGGGAGCTTGTAAAGACAGTCACTCTATTAAAACAAAGTGTGAAAGTTAAGGTAAGCCTAATATTTGTGGCAATATTAAAATCGGTCTATAAAATTCTTCTCAGTATATATTGTTGAGAATAAACCTACTTGGAGAAATATTTAGATACTAAAAATACTAATTTTTTTATTCTAGGAAGTTGAACCTCTGCCTATATCAGAAGACACTGTGGTAAGATTTCTTTAACATTTCCTTCCAAATATACTGCATGTCTTTTCAACAGGTTCATTCTCATTAAAAATAACAACTGCATTTTTCTGAAACACATCTTGGTACATACACTAATTACTAGATTTTAAACTATTAAAACTAGATTAAAAAACAGAAAATACTTTAAATAGAAGTTGCTTATTATTTCTGTGTTCTAAATACCAGATTAATATTACAGTATGCTTTAGTACTCTTTTATTATTACTTGTACAATATGTATATTTCTAAAGCATCCATTGCAATAGTATCTGGATGTATTCCTTTTACTTGAAACTTAGTTCTAGTAGCACACATTCACACAACTGCTTGATAATCAATATTACTCTTCAAGGACTCAGTTCTGTAAAGATCCTAGACACCTTCAATTTACATCAGCTGCATTAGGAATTGAAAGTTCTCAGCACCTTGCAGAATCAGGAACTTGATAAAAAAGTCAAGTATCAAAAATGGAAATACAGGCCCTTGCAGAATTTTCTCATGATTAGTTCTACTGACTTTTGTGCAACTACTCATGTTTAAATAATTTTTTGAGTACCCCAGTAACTCAGCCAGAGATTAGGGGTCTCTTCTAGAAATGGGTGGGTGAGATTCTGTGGCTTGCTTTGTGAAGGAGGCCAGACTAGATGATCATGATGGTCCCTTCTCACCTTACAGTCTATGTGTATATGAGAAAGGACTACATTTCCAGGCAAAAAGAGAGGATAAAATTATTATAATCCATTGGACTAAATTTTCTTTATATTATGCCTTGCATTAATATAACAAAAGTAAGACATTGTGCAGTCTCATTTCAGTATGTATATTTACACTGTACAGTTCTGTGAACTGACATTATACACAAGAACAACATTTAAGTTAGTCAGAAAATGCCTGCACGCAGTAGAAAGTGTCACACTGCAGGACATGTAATAAAATTAAATGTAAATAAAAAATAAGTCTACACAACTCAAAAATTTTGAAGGGGAATGAAATCCATTTGTGCTGTCTTCTGACATTCATCAATGCAGAATTAAGTTCTAAACCCAACATGTATTTATTTAATTATACTATCAGCTGCGTTAGCTTTAACTAGAACATAAAAATGTAAGCAATAGCAAGTATTTCGGAAAACTTAAAACAATATTCTGACTAAGATATAAAAGATGATTATTAGGCCTGGTGATTCACCAAAGCATGCATAAATTGAATCACGATTTGTTTTCGGTTTTGTAAACGTACTGCCGAAGAAAATAGAGGAAAAACTCACCTTGTTTAGCACAGCTTTGGTTACACTCCTCATGGTCTTTAGTTGGTTTCTTTTTGTTACTTGCCAGAAAAGAAAAAAATGTATAAGCATGCAGAACCCACGCGGACTACTCTATGTCACTGCTGGGAATTCATGCAATGCAAAATCCTACTATATTTGAATTGTTGGGGATTTTTAAAATTTCTTTGAATGTCTAAATTTTCATGTCAAAGTGAAAAGAATTGTACGATTAGCTATATTGTTACTGAGATAAACCTGCCACTATCCCAGAAATGAAGCAACTACAGCTAGTGACTAATTGCTTAATCATAACTTTTTCAAAACAACGCTGTCAACCGAGCTCAGGAAGAGAGATGGCACTTCACTTACTACTCAAAAGGACAGTTCTAGGGTCTGATGCTACGAGAACTGAACATATCCGTTGATTTCATTAATCATAACACATGAAACATGTCACTGCCGCAAACCGTTAGTGCACAGATAAAGGTCTTAAAAGCAATCTTACTTCACTGTCAGTCAGGTTCTCAAATGCTAAGGATTGCACTGAATTCTTGTAGTTATGCAAGTGGTCTTTCATTGGTGGTAAACTTGTATTGATTGAATTACAAACTTTTCAAACAGTTTAGCCATAAAATTAAATGTGAGACAGTCAGGGGCACGTGAAGTGCAATTAACCTGAAATCAATGAAACTGTACATCCTTATATCAGGGCTGAATTTGCCCTTGTACACACAGGAAGAAGATTGCCTTATACATGACCCAAAATTCAGTGGTTTGTCACTGTCGGTTTTGACTTCCTTGGAGCTTCCTGTGAGTGGACTGAGTGTTAGCCCCAAATCAACCCCACACAATTCCTTGTGTGTTCACTATTTAAATGTTAAAACAGCAATGGGCGAGGACAAGTTTAAGAAATAAGACTACATCAACAGACAGAAGGAAATATACCGAAGTTGAGATGATAATCTTAAAATTGGTTCAACTGCAAAAAGGAATGTGGTCAGATCCTTAGCTAGTAACAATAGACATGATAACGCTACTGAACCCAAGTCTCAGAGGGGTAGCTGTGTTAGTCTGTATCTGAAAAAAGGAGAAGACCAGTGGAACCTTAAAGACTAACAGATTTATGTAGGCATATACATCTGTTAGTCTTTAAGGTGCCCCAGAACTCCTTGTTGTTTCTACTGCAACCAGTGGCACTACGCTGATTTGCACTAGTTGAGACTCTGGCACTATGGCTCCTAGCTCAGGAAGTGGAGATTCGTCAGGGCAAGCAGCAACATTATTCTGAGTCAGACGTAAAATACCCTTTACCCATTGCCGTAAAATACTTCTGATATGGCAACTTTACACATCTGCCTACCCGTTCTCAGAAATCACCAGCTTCCCATGACTTTGGACAAACTAACATCTATTAATTGTTATTCTCAGCTGTGCACGAACAGTCTGCAGGCAGAATCATATTGTTTCTTTGACTGTTAACAATTACCTGTAGATAGGCTAAGTCAGCAAAAAAAAAAAAAAAAAAAAAAAAAAGCTGTGCCTATGTGTTATATGAGAATTGCTGGTTTCTCAGCTCATCACAGATGAGACAGAAAATGTTTTCAGTTTCATCTGGAAAATTGAGCTCTTTAAAATGAATTTTTTTTCCAGTAAGTTAGACTGGTTACAGTAAGAAGCTTGAGACAAACATGAATATGTGGTTTTTAAGGAAAATATAATGCTATCTCTGACTGACAAAGGGTTTCTGTTAAAAAAATTTCTATAAGAAATACACAGTAAGAACATCATCTTGTCCTTGCGCGAAAAAAATTGCATCAACACTTGATATACCGGATGAGATGGAGTTTGGGTAGCAGTTGGTATGCAAAACAAATATGACGGTTTTATCTCTTTCTTGATGTGCATAAGCAACATTTCTCAGTTTTTTCTTCTTTGGAAAGTGCAAAGCAGGTTAGAAATTGGCTACAGTAAACAATGCTGTTCTCTCTCCACTGAGTAGTTAGTTTCACTAGTAGTTTCCACAGCTATGCAAAGGAAGGAAAATGATCACTGCACAGGATGAGAGATTCTGGATGGGTCAAAGTGTCATGCTACCAGTTTTAATACAATTACCACCGCAACATGAGTTAGGAGGAGGGGGCACTAGGCCATTTTTGCTCTGGGTATAAGAAGTGTGTAAAAGAAAATTTATGCCATGGGACAAAAATCCAAAAGAAAAATGAGATAATTTTCTTAAGAGTAGATACAATTGTTGCTTGATGATATATACTGTATGTCCTATGGTTTAAGGTGCATCTGAGTTTAAAAGTGAAATAGTAGCACTGTGATTTAATAGGATGAAATTAATCGGAGCCAGAATTCCCTGAATTCTTATCCCTTCTTTTCCCCAAACTCCCAGCAGTGCCCTTAAGGAGTGCACTTAATTTCTCCATCTCCATTTCCATCACCTTTTAAATGGGGATACTTAAGATTTGTACAGTGCTCTGAAAGTATAAATCTAATGTAAATTCTAAGTATTATTAAATGTGTTAAAAATAGAATAGAGGATCAAAATGTATACAAAATAAAACATTTCAGTGGGACATTCATTATCTGTGAGAAGAAAACATTTGAACTTAGGCCTGTCAAAAACAAAACCAAAAAACCAAAACCAAAACCGAAACAACAACAACAACAAAAAACCCAAGCGAAAAACAAAAACAAAAAAACAAAAGCAACAATTGAAATGTAGTAGGATTAATTTCTGGATTAAATTCTTGTTTTATGAATGTGTTGAGTAATGGCAAAAGAGATTTTAAGAATTGTCTATTTTAAAAATATATATTTAAAATTTGTCAAGGAGAAGCTAGAGAGTAAAGGATACAGCCTCTTTTATAGTGGATGTGTATAAATAAAAATAAAATAAACACACTTTAAACAAAAATATGAGTTAAAGCTCAGTGATTTGTTAGGAAAGAACAATGCATGTGCAATCAGAAAAATCAAGCAAATGTATAAAGCATTAGTTTACTTTCTAGAAATTTCTGGCAATTTAATTACTTGCAATATTTCTCTTTCAGAGTAAATGCCTCTCTTCTCCTATCAACTGCTTCCAGAAGGCAAGCTTACACTTGCAACCAGCAAACAAACAATCACAACATAATTTTCAATACATGATTAAGAAGTTGCAGAGACCAATCAATAATGACACCACTACTGATATGGTAAGACTGACATATTTGCTAACTTAATTGAACAATATTTTGAAGTTTACTGTACTCTAACTAAAGCTTGGTGAAAGAACAGATGCTTTTTTTTAAGTTATACTAAGAGTTAAAAATGTAAATATTTGTAATACTTCCATCTAGGATCACACTCATTCTGGTCCTACTAATCAACTGCTCATACATAGCTAAATAATGGGAAGTGTGAAATACGGAGGTCAAGTTGTCCTGATTAATGTAAGAATAGGAATCAATGGCTGTAGGTGCTACTTGACTGCCATTCCTTCACTTTGCTATTACCTAATCTTCCTGTACCTCAGTTTTCACATCTGTTAAAAGGAAACAAAACTACTTACCCACATTTAATGAATCACATATTTTCAATTTTCTCAAATTATTTCAAAGTATTTGTTATGACACATTTTTCAAATGCAACATGTCCGATAAAAAGCCCTTTTCTTTGTCTTCCAGAATTGTTCTCCATGTTACTCTTATGCTAAAGAAGCGCCCACAAAATTTTTGAATAGCTTTATATCACTGCTACAGGAGGTAAGCAACATTCATTATTATTCATCATACATTTCTGGCTTTGTCTTTCATTTTGTCTGGTTTTTAGACCATTTTGATATCTTTTATTTTAAATAATTGTTAATATTTTGTTTTTACAGCAAATCAAGGCTTAACGATTAGGACAGAATAGAAATGAAGACTACCGGACATCCTCTATTTAAAACTGACACTATATTATGTAAGACAACAATGAAAATGTAAATATTGTGAATTGAACATTATGTGGGGGATGCATTTGTGTTAGGCCTTCCTCAAAATGCTTAGATGAATTTGATAGTTACTGAGAGCTTATCTGAGTCACCCTTCATATTAGAAGTTAGGCTCAAAACGTTTCTGGAAAAGGTTCTCTCATGAGATTTCAAATATTTCCAAATTTTAGTTGGTTTAGAAATTCCATGGGTGTAAGCCTCGTTTTTTCTTCCAAATGAAATGAAGAAGCAGACTTATTTGAAACTTTAAAAAGAAAAAAGAAAAAAAAAGGCACAGCAGAAAAACTAATCAGAATTTCTGAAATCTCGCAAGAGTCTGATTCTGATGTTATCTGGACCAATTTGTTTATCTTCATTATCCCACACAATTTCATTTATGGATACAGTATTTGGAACATTTTATCAATCAAGTGCCAAAAATATTCCGTATTTTACTTTGATCAAAAGTACCTATTGAAATATGCATATTTCATAGAGACTAATGTTTTTGTACTCATCTTAAAATTACTGGAAATACATTTACAACCCTATTGAAAAATGACTGTAGAATTAGGTATTAGGAGAGAGGTAGCAAAGACACAAATGTATTTCTCTCACTGTCACAATAAGCTCTGGTAAAAAGAAATTGGTGAGCAAAGAATCTTCCAGTACTCCCACTTACAAGTGCCCTGCATCTTTCTGAAACGTGCATTATTTCAAATACATATATCAGAATAGGGAAAATGATTGTTAAACAAAAGGATAAAGTTGCCCTTGTGTCCTCACTGCTTTTTGACTGATGACATTTTAATTTGATGTAGATATTTTTGCTTTATTTCAGAAAACTTATGTTCTCTGAAGTAATTCCATCTTCTAAATCAGGGATTCAATTTAACTGCCTGAATATTAATATTAATATTCTAAAACTTAATGGTAGCTAATAACATTTAAATGCCCTTGATTATCCCTTTATTCCAGTCTCCATTAGCTTATCTATGCATGCACAAGTCCTTTAACTGACTTACTAGTAATCAATATGCTAAGGAATTGTGGAAGCTGAAAGATTTGCAACTATTACAGTTAAATACAATGAGGACAAATATTCTCCAGATAACTGGAAAATATTTAAGACAGTTATTAAATACCTAAATATCCACTGATATTTATTTTTTATTTTTAAAAGAAATTTAAGAGAATTTACTCATATTTTAGAGCTCCTCTAGTAACACTGTATTTCACCTGAAACAAGTTCTTCTTTTACTAAATTATACTAGGCTCAGAAATGAAGGCCAAAAAGCTGTCCATCAACATAAATCTCATTGATTTAAGGATGGGTTTAATATTCACTCAAAGTGTATAGTTAAAAAAATTGTAAATGCTTTTTCCAGTAATTTGCTGTGCGCTTTCAACTGTGCAATCAATACTCTAGAGCATCCCTACAAAATTCTACTTGCCGACTTTCATGGGGAGAATAATTTGTTTGGATGGGCCAGAAAAATAATGTATTTTCCATATTCATCAATAGTCAAGGTGAAATTGTGGGCAAATAGATTTTGTTCTTGGGCAGTACAATTTATGGCAGTTTTGCAAGACTGCTCTAGAGCAGAAATTTTTACCAGAATGTCATAAGCTAATCAGTGATTCCCGCCTGCAATGAAATAGGATATGTTCTTGTTATGTGGGAGAATGTGCAGGATGGTAAGCACTGTACCTGTATGTGCTTTGGATGAGTTGCTCCATTTTTCAAATTAAGTAGCTGACACAGTAGCTGAATTTAAATTGTACTTAATTTATTATAAAACATTTAAAAGGATATATTTTTATCACTTTATGATCCTTTTAAAAATATCTTAGTAAACTATAATAAAGGACACATTAAAAAAAGTAACTATTTACCACCTTGAAGAATTAATAAGCTACTGGGTAGTACTATCAAGAAATGCCTAGGAATAATGAGTTACTACATTATATACAATGAAACCTGATTTCAGGGTAAAATTCACTTCTGTGCAGTTCCAGCACAAGGACTATGAACTACTTAAATTATATTTAAAAGCCCTCAAAATAAACTGTAAGTAGAATTTAAGTGGCACATATGCCTCATGTGAACTACTTTACAAAGAATGAATTTCACTCTTAAAGAGAAGTTTCCACTATGTTTCCACCTCGCAGGCCAATGGTTAAGACGACTATTTAAAAAGCTTAAGTTGTGCACAATTTATTTTAAGAATCCTAGTTTTTGTAGCCTTTTACTTTGTGTCATTTATTTATTAAATACTCAGGCTTGTGCTCCCCATAAAAGTCATTGATGAAAGGGTCACAGAAGAAGTAGGGCAGGTTAATATACATTTACAATTCCCACCAGAATTTGTGAAATGGAGTATGCTAGACTAGGATGAATTATTTGAATCCTAAACTTGGAAGAACAAAACAACAAGGAGCAAATCAGTGTTCAGGATAAATGTGGGTTCTCTTTTCTGGCACTGTGAGCAGAAGAAAAAAAAGGAAGAAATCCCATGAAGAAGTTAAGATGTAGGAAGAGTTGATCTTCGAAGCTTCTGAGCTATGTAGCCAGTCTGAACAGAGTCACATTTATAAACTTAACTGTGTGTATATTAACAGCCTTTGCAGCACCATCTACTGCAAAGACAGGTTGAAAGTTCCTATAACTGAGTGCATACAGCAAGTCACAGAGGCTCATTACCTCCTAGGGAGGATTAACAACTTATTTATAATTTAGTAATAGGTGTCTTTTTCAGACACCTCTATGTGTTTTAGCATGGACTGTAACTCCTGTATAGCAGTTATGTTTTCAGAAGAGTTTCTATTTTTTATATCAATTGTCTGTTTTAATTTAATGATTATTTATTGCCTATTAATGAAAAGCTGATACTGAGAACTATGTTGTATATTTATATATCAAATCATCAAATTTATTTAAAAAGCATAACACATTAAATACTGCTAAGCTGATATACCTGCGTCTTGTCATCTACTAAAAACTTGTGGCATGTGTACATTACTTCCGTTGGTCAAGGTGAGGCATCTAATAGAGGCTGTTATTTAACTTATGTGGTCACAGGATTTACCATATTAGATTAGGACACTGATTTATCCAGCTGAGTATCATGCCTGAGTAAATGATCAGTACCCCATGCATTCAAGAAAAGAAAACCACCAACTTCCTCCATTTTACAGAATTAATTGTCCATTGCACACAGTAGGAGAAATGCCTTCCTCACCCTATCAGATAAGTTGTTCACGTATGCTCTGGTATATCAGATCTGTTGACTGCCAATACTACCATTGTTTTTTACATTCATAGCACTATGTACTTAGAGCATTTGACTCAATTTATTGCAGCAATGAAGCAGTGACACTAATCTGGCTCGAGGCACTGTTGTCTTTCAGATTAGCTAGGTGTTGATTTTCTAAAACAAAACAACTCTTACATGGCTTTTTTATCCATCATAAAAACCACCCAAAACTGAATGAGCTCTTAAGGCTTCATCTATTAACTTGGCATAACACTGTTGTCTACAAGGTTTCTTTTTGAATCTTTCTTTCTCCTCGTTATATTGGAGAGGATGAAAAGAAGATTAGGAAAAGGAAGGATTGTAAATGTAAGGTACCTCAGAGATTTAAAAAGTCTTGTGAAAACTGATCGGTCCCTCCTTTTTATCTTACTATGTAATGCAGTATTTTTTATTTCTTCTTAATTTAATCACACATCTAAAGATAAAGGAGGATAAAAAGGAGGGACTGATCAGTTTACACAGAGCCCCAACACAATAGCGAGAGAGGAGAAAGGATATGTCTCAACCTGGAACATGTCTGAAAGATCCATCCTCATGTTATAATACCTGAGAAGCATACACTAAATTAAATACAATTCAGAGGTAATAAAACAGATACGTGTGTATGTGCACACCCACACATGCAAATAGAGGTAGACACAAGCTGTGTTAAAATTATTTGTTGAGATTGCTTAATCAAGCACTCAAAAGCCAAGAAATGCCACATGGATGCCCGTGGAATCTGAATTCCATCCTGGGCACTGGAATGAAGCTGAGCACTGAAATAATAGTATGGGCCTCCGGGGAATTAACAACGATCGTAACACACACACACACACACACACACACACACACACACACACACACTGAACTGAGGTGGCATGAACAGAAAATTTGGCTTTGTAACCTAATTAATGTTTTTAATGTTTTTTAAAAAGGGTAATTTTCTAGTTTGGGTGGTTAGTTTTTGGGGAGCTGTTCATAAAGAAAAAGAAAAAACAGATCCTATGATGTGTGATTAACAATACCACACTTTGAATTATCAGTGTTTGAATCCTTA
The DNA here is from genome assembly GCF_052426305.1 of Pelodiscus sinensis. Taxonomy (NCBI): domain Eukaryota; kingdom Metazoa; phylum Chordata; order Testudines; family Trionychidae; genus Pelodiscus; species Pelodiscus sinensis. The sequence goes on from NC_143055.1 coordinate 98,924,676, forward strand.
GCTTTCAGGACTGCAGCACAGAATGCTAACTCCTGTGCAACAGGGCTAACTATATTAATTGGTGGCAGGAGATGGCTGGTATCTTTGAGGGGGGAGATAAAAGCACAGAGTTGAAAGGGACTACTAGATGACCATTTAGTCTGACCTCCCTTCTATCACAGGCCACCAACACTACCTGAACACCAAACTCAATAATGCAAACAAGACTGAAGTATTTTTGCTCACAGGAGAGTAGACTACAGGTTGTACCTCCCTTCACCAGAACTCTCTGGTCCAGTAATATCCGTGGTTCAGCAGGACTACAGCTGATCTTGGACCAGAGACCAACCTGTATTATGTGCCACAGAGAACTTAGGCCAGAGGGCAGGAGCATGGCAAGGGGGAGGGGACAACTCAGCTGGAAGCTGTGTGTTGAGGGGGCGGAGCGGCGCCACAGCAGGGAAATCAGGTCCCAGCAGCTGGCCAGTAGCACGGGAGTAGCAGCAGCCACGCATCTCCGGCCCCAGCAGCAGCCAGGGAATTCCAGTCCTGGATGCACAGCTCCAGCCCTGGCAGCGGTGGGGCCAGTGGGAGCTGGTGTGTTCCAGCCCAGGGAGCGATGGCTGGTCACGCAGCAGCAGGGCAGGCTGGAGCCGTAGCAGGGAGAGAGAGTTAGGGGGAGGAGGAGAAGGGGGACAGCATTTTAGCACAGGCCAGGAGAGGAGTGACCTCCTCTGGTCCAGCAAATCCGCTTTATCAGGACCGGTCAGGTTGCGAGGGTGCCAGACCAGGGAAATCCAACCTGTATTATGTGCCACAGAGAATAAGAGGGCAAAAGTTGCATCCATGGCTGAGGCCCTCACAACAGCAGGGAAATGGTTAAGTGAGACATACCCATACAATCCTGATGATAACCCACGCACACTCTGCCGAGGAAACGGAAAAACCTCAGTGTCCAATCTACTCTGGAGCAGAATTATTTCCTAGCTCCACAGAGGTAATCATAGAGCTCCTGAGAATGTGAGCAAGATGAACAACTGAGTCCAGGGGAGAGGGCGGTGAAGAATTCAGCCTGGCCTACCTCTATCCTCCTCACTTCAGGGGGCTCCTGTCCCACATTAAGTTATAGGGGAAAAGGTATGTCTGAGATGGGCTCCTGGAGTCATGTTCACATTCCACAGGGCAGTTAGAGAGTCTGGGTTGGCTCTGACTTTTGCTCTGATGCCTACCAAAAAGTTGACTGCAATTACTATGCTGCTGTGCTCAGATCACTACCTATTACACTGACCCATACTGTCGCATTTTTTCCTAGTCTACCACCATCTGCCTATATCCATTTCATATCTTATACTTAGATTGGGAGCTCCCTGGGGCAGGGACCAGCTTCGTGTTTTTATTGTGCCTAGCATAATGGAGTCTTGGGCCATAACTGGAGCCCACATTAGGGATCTAAGCAGCTAATCGAGTGACTATTTGACTAGTTGCTTCCCCCTCCCCGCCCCCATGTGTTGCCTTTACCAGACGCAGGAAGGGGGCAAGCAGGAGCTGGTGCTGAGGGGAGCCGGCTTAAATGCCAGTTCCCCCCAGCACTGTGTCCGTGGAGGGGTAGGGGAGGCAGAGGCAGCAGGCGACTGGCTTTGAGATGGGAATCAGGTGTCCCAGCTTGTGTCTGGTCCCAGATGCTGCACCTCTGCCTTTAAAAAGAACCTGGCAGCTCTTACTACATTTTCAAGGCAGAGCTGCAGTGGGGCTAGTTTTGTTTAATTAGCTGATTAAACAAAATTTAACATCCCTAGCCCACAAGGTGTATGGTAATACAAATATTAATGTATTAATGGTGACTGGGATCACTGGGGCCAGATTCTGGAGGTTTAACAGAAGTGAAGAGCCCTGTCTGACTCTCTCTCTGCTCCTGGCCCATGTAATACACTGGGGCCATATAGGGAGGAGTAGCCTATGACAGCTGCTGTAGTAGCTTCCAGCTGCTCCCAGTGCAGTGCTATGACCAAGCTCAGAATGTTCTTAATGTATTCTTTGGACTTACTGCCAAAATTTTGCTGAGTAATAGAAAAGAGAAAAGAAAATGGCAACACTTAACAGTTTGTGTCTTGGAAAATACTGAACAAAAGGGACAAAGGAAAGACAATTCTGCAGCCTGGAGGCATACTGCTTGCTGAATATTGAAGACCTGCTGTAAGCAAGTGAGTCAGTCTCTCAGTGAAGATTGCATGAATCTTTTCTTTTGTTAGGTAGCCTAGATGTAGTGACTGCAGGCAGTTGCCCATTTCAAATAACATCACATCATGGGAGACCACGATCGTGATCGTACATAGTCTACAAGATGATGATGGAGAAAGAAATGAGAAAATTCAAAAAGCAATGTGATACTAAAAAGAATTCTTATAGGACATTTGAGGATTGAGACATGTTAATACTAAGTAGGAGTATTTTGGCAAGTATTTTCCAGAGAGAAACAGGCTGCCTTTTCCTCACAATTAAATTGGTGGTAATACCATTGAAGTCAATGGAGTTATACTGTAGTAAAACTGGTGTAAGTGTAAGGAGAAACAAGAAAAATGTGTAAATGCCATATAGCAGCATCTGCAGCACTGAAATTTGCAAAAGGAGACACGCATCATGTAATGGGCTGGCAGTCGTCATTCACAAGGGCCCCTTTGTCTAACTGTATGTGCCTGCACTTTCTGAGTTGTCGTGAGTCTTCAGCTACTTGGCAGTCTGTATGAGAAATAAAAAGCAAAACTCTTCCAGGGTACAAGTCCAGCAGGGGCTTCTTGCAGTGCCCTCTGTTACGTCCTTTATTTGAATGGTTATCACTCATCTCACCCCTCTATCAGGGCCTGATGCAGTACAGGCAGTCCTCGAGTTACGCGGATCCGACTTATGTTGGATCCGCACTTACGAACGGGGCTTTTCTCGCCCCGGAACTCGCGGCTGGCGGGACCACCCAGACACACAGTGGCCCCGCCACCATGTCCTCCGGGGCGAGAAAAGCTGCTCCGGGTGTCCCTGGTCTGCTGGGGGGGGGGGGTCCCCAGAAGACCAGGGACACCCTGAGCAAAGATGCAGAGGCGGCGGGGTCCTGCGCCTCCAGGGCTTTGCTCCTGAGCAAAGCCGCAGAGGCGCGGGACCCCGCCACCTCCGCGGCTTTGCTCCGGGTGTCCCTGGTCTGCTCGGGGTGTCCCTGGTCTGCTGGGAGGGGTCCCCAGCAGACCAGGGACACCCCAAGCAAAGCCTTGGAGGCGGCGGGGTCCAGCGCCTCCAAGGCTTTGCTCCGGAGCAAAGCCTTGGAGGCGCAGGGTCCCGTTGCCTCTGCAGCTTTGCTTGGGGTGTCCCTGGTCTGCTGGGGACCCCTCCCAGCAGACCAGGGACACCCGGAGCAAAGCTGCAGAGGCACGGGACCCCCCCGCCTCTGCGGCTTTCCTCTGGGTGTCCCTGGTCTGCTGGGGACCCCCCCCAGCGGGGACCCTTCCCAGCGGACCAGGGACACCCGGAGCAAAGCCTTGGAGGCGCGGGACCCCGCCGCCTCCGTGGCTTTGCTCCGGGTCTCCCTGGTCTGCTGGGTGGGGAGTGGGGAGGGGCCCAGCTAGTGCACCCCCCCCAGCAGGCCAGGCTTTTGTTGTGGACGCCTGGGGTAGAGCAGCTGGAGTGCTGCCGGGTTGGTCCTGGGGGGACCTACCCGGCAGCGCTCCAGCTATTATGTCCCAGGCTCCAGATTCAGCTGATCAGTCGCTGATTCCAGGAAGCTGGGGGCAGAGCAACTCTGCCTCAGGCTTCCTGTAGTCAGCCCTGGTCAGTTTCAGCAGCAGCGGCTGAATCTGGAGCCAGTTCCGAGTTACGTACAAATTCAACTTAAGAACAAACCTATAGTCCCTATCTTGTATGTAACCCGGGGACTGCCTGTACTCTGATTCAAATAGTCTCTCATCTTCTTCTGGGTTCTCTCAAAGGGTTCCTGCTCTGCTACATAGGGAAGTCCCAGACCTTCCTCCCTGTAGGTAAGGTCTTCACCTTCTCGGGGCTTTTCCAGCCCCAGCTTTTCTGCTAGGCTACTAAAAGTGTTCAGTTTGTAGGGATAACATATTAATGTATTAAAAATGTGATTCCCCCAAATGGAAGTGACTCCCCATAATTTGTTCCCCACAATTTAAAGTGTTTAGATTTATTATTAATTCTTCTTCTTCTTCTTCTACTTCTTCTTAGTTTGTTAAATGTTTAGATTTATTATTATTATTGCCCCTTTAGAATATAATGTATTAGGTCATGTAACTTAGAACTGTTAAGAATATAATCAAGGGGCTGCTTGAAATTGACATTGCAGAGATACATTGTAAGGATGCATTGTCAAGCCACTAACTCTGCTATGGGAGCCAAGCCCTGTAATTGACTAAGGGCATTGTTACTTAATTGACGCCTGGTCTCTTTAAAACATTGTAACTTTATTCAGCACTCAGAGAATGTTTTAAGCAATACCACACAGAAACTTTCTGTAACTACAACTTTTATTATTATACAAAATACTGTATGAATGTATGAGAGAGTGCTTGGATGATGAATGAATGGCTCTGAGAGGTGCCAGCCTGAGAATACAGCAACAAAGGGCTGAAGAAGGCGTCAGGTGCCAGTGCAACTAAAAGGTGTCAAGTGGAGAAACTGGAGGTCCACCCGATGAGATCACTGATGAGCACCTGGCAGCCACCCTGGAGACATCAGCATGATACAGCAATTTCCATAGACTGGCATAGGAAAAAATTCCTATAAGAACTGGACTAAAAAACTATGGAATCAGAGTCCAAGGTTCTGCTGCCAGCCTACCAGGAGCTTCAGATGCGCATCTGATCAGGACTTCGCTCCCCACTACCATCACTTGTGTACAGAGTACCTGGCCAGTATCCTGTCACAAGCAACTTCCAGGCTGGTAACTATACACAGAACTTGAATGAATGGATGTATGAATAAATGGTTATATCTATATATATATACACAAGTGTATAAGGGTTAAGTAGTGTTAGGAATAAGTAGTTAAACAACGTTGTTTGCTTCTATCTTTTCTTTATTTTTTTATTATTATCTTTACAATAAATGTGGCTTTTTGCCTTATCCCCCTCATAAGATCCTGCTTGCTTTTATTTGGTACAACAAGTTCCCTTTTCTGGGGTGAATCAAAAGTCAAGGCCACTTTTCCAGTGGCTAATGGGGGCAGGAGAGATGCAAGCCCAGGGACCCTTTGGACAGATGCCCTCCACGACACCCGTTTATATAAACTGCATCACTACTACAATTCCCTGGACTACTTTCCCATAGCCCCAGCACACTCTTCACACTTACCTCAGAGCCTCATCGTGATTGAGTCCTAGCAGCCAACCCGGAGCTCCTTCTTGCTTCCATCCAGTATCTGCCAGCACTACTCTGTCCGAGGTCCTGTAGTCTTCAGCCAGCTAGGTACATTGTCCATGGTCCACCAGTTCCATCAAGCAACTGCATTCACAGTGGCCTTGTAGCTCCTTTTATACTACCCTGCTGGTTCCTGAATGGTTGCTCCCTGTAGTCACTTTTATTTGGCTATATCCCAGTCAGTCATTCTGGGCATCTTGGAGAACCTACTCCACTGCCCTTTTCTGGGACAGAGCGTGGCAGGGCTGCAAGGCGTCTCAGGGCCTACTCCACCACATTACACATCGCCTGACAACAATAAGTTCTGGCTGCAGATTGCTTCACAAGCAGCAGGAGACTCGTGGTGAACCAATAGTACTGCTTTAATTCTAGACTCCAAAAGTCTTATCACGATCAGTCACCTAGTATCAATCCAAGTAGGGATCTTATACATCTGAAGAGGGAAGGGAAACAAAACAAAACAAATGGGCTACAATTCATAAGGAAAAAATTCCATACATTTTCACAATACTATAAATTGAAAGTTTAGTTATGTTCAGGAATGGGAATGTGTTAAAATGACACCTTATCAGTTAATACATCTATTCGCTATACGTGTTAAGTCTTATCTGTTAAGTGGCAAAAATAAGGGATTATTACTTTTTCCTTCTGTTATCACAGAAGAGCCAACAGAGTTACGAAAATGTGCTGAATTCTTTTCTGGAGCTCACACATTCACAGGATTATTAAGTAAGTCCCAGATGCAATGATTGTTATTGATCATGTCAAAGTCAGAAAAAACACAGTCCTACTTGAAAATTGCAATGGTAAATTAAGGGGGGAAATCGTTTACCATGTTAACTGAAAGATTTGCTATAAAGTATAGATGGGGGTAAATTAGAAAATTCAGATCGATTTTGATGTCCCAAAAATTTGGAATGCTCAGATCTGAGATTTAGACTTGGCCAAATATACAGTTGGATCCAACTGTGAAATTCTGATCCAGATCTTAGTTCATATTCTGAATCTACTTAACCTTGAAGAACATTTTGCTCAAGGCTTTTTGTTTGGGACCACACTGACTTCCATGTTCAATGAAAGACAGTAAAGATGGTTACTATCACTTTCCAGAGTATAATTGCACTTTAAATACACTGCCATGCCAAAAACTAATGACCTCTCTGCAAAGACTGTATCAGCTGTTAAAAAAGCCTTCGTGGAAGTTCTGGTTGATAAATAGGTTTTAAAACTACAGAAGACACAAGATTGTGTAGCTATAATGTGATATATGTAGCATAAGAGAGGAAGAATGTATATCTATTATATTTAAACAAAAGCATCGCATTTCATTTGACAATTTACATTGTGATGTTACCCACAATATGCTAGACATTATCCAAATTCAGAGGAAAACAATCCTTACTCCTTGTCTGCTCCAAATCAGCAAGGTACTTAAGCGCATATCTAACTTTAAAGACAGAAGTAGCCTCATCACATGCATAGTCACTGGAACTACTCGTGCTTAAAAGGTCATCATCTACATAAGTACTTTTCTGAATCTGGGTCTTAATAATTAGGGATGATTGAACTGTTTGGATTAATCACCATATTCAGATCTGATGAAATGAAGAGTGTTTTCCCAATAGACACAGAGCTATAATTTTGTGTTATGAATAAATATTATCATGTTATTTTGCATCCAAAAGCAACCAGTCATGAATAGCGCTGCATTATACAACTCATATTCCTGTAGTGCTGGTGACAATATAGGATTGGTCCAAAAAACCCTCTGCAGTCCATAAGCCTTTCCTGAGTAGTATAAGATAGGTAGGATGAGACTAGGGATAACATTTTCAAGAGTGCCTGAGTGACTTTGAGGCCCAGTTCCAGTTTCAAAATTGATTTTTCAAAACTGAGGCATTTTTAAAAATTTTACACTTGGTTTTGCTATGCCAATTTGTCACACTCACATCAACGTTAGTTCACTCACACGATGGTAGAAGAGAAATCGTTGAAACCTACAGACAGTAAAATACTCTTACCTGGTAAAATTTACCTAAAATCCTTACTCTTACCTAATTTACTCTTACCTAAACTTCTGATATCAGAAAAAAAAATTGGGCTATGTTGGTAAATTGTAGAAGGCTCAGAGAAGAGCCATGAGAATGACTGAAGGATTGGAAAACATGTCTATCACACTAGACTGAAGGATCTCAATCTACTTAATTTAAGAAAAGATTGAGGGGTGACATACTCATACTTTATGAGTACCTAAATCTACTCAACAAATATTTGTAATGGGCTTTTCAATGTGGCAGAGTAAAGCTTGAAAAGGGATGAATTCAGACCAGAAAAAACACAATTTATCAGTGAGGTTAATTAACAATTGGAAGAACTTGCAAAGGATCATGGTGGACTTTTCATCACTGACAACTATTAAAATCAACATATTTTTACAAATATATGCTCTAGTTTAAACAATAATAATTATGAGGACGTTCTAAGGCTTGCGTTATGTAGAAGGTCAGACTAGGTGATCACAGTGGACCTTTTGACCTTAGAATCTATGATGTCATTAAGCAGGGTTCTTAAAGACAGTCTTAGTGCAACTTTATTCTCACATTTGAATGGACAGGTTTTTGAACAATGATGAATATTTGATAATTTGATAAAACATTGATAATTTTTTAAAGCTACCAAAGTTATACTTATAAAATCCATCATGTGATCTTGTACACCAGATTTAATAGCAATCAAGAAAATAACTGTTCCCAAAAATAAATGTTTTTAATGTTTTTTATGTGAGCAGTCATGCGGTAAGTTTTAAAACAGACAGAGACTGAAGCATCATTTCAGACCTTCAAAATGTTGTTTTTGCCTTTGTCAATTATTTGACTTTTTACACCCAAAATAAATTATTTCCTTAGTCTGTTGATCATTCAGGATTGTGATATGGAAGAATTCTTAAAGAAGGCTCGCTGCAACATTTTAGTCTTACGATTATTTATAAAAATGCCAGATATACTCTCCATAATTCTAATGCACATAATGAATCAAAATGGCACTCATATTACTTTAATGAAAGACCCCTTTTATTTCAAACCACTGACCCCTGCATCCACCTTCAATGAATTATTTGAGCAACAGCATGGCTTGTTGACATCCTGTTGTCTCCCTGTCATCAGAATAGTGAATGGGGACAGGCAGCATCAGGAATATTACAATATCCAACAATAAATGAAAGAATAACTTGTAGAAAGTTTAAAAGTAGCAGCCACTTATATGCCATGAAATTTACATTTTAGAAATAGAATTCCCTTCATAAAAAGGAAAATATGCTGTGCAGTTTGTTTAATACTTTGTGATGAGTATAAATAAGAAGCAGCCATCAAACTGACAGAATTGAAAAGAAATGTTAATCCTCTCCCCGCCAAAAAAGCACAGAGTCTGAACATCCTGAAATTCTGGGCACCCAAAAACTAAAAGAACAAAAACGATAAAAGGCTTAGAAAACCTGAAAGATCAAAAGAAATGGGCATGTTTAGTCTTGAGAAAAGAAAACTCGGTGAGACAAGATAACAGTTTTTATATATGTAAATGGATGTTATAAAGATAACTGCAATCAATTGTTCTTCATGTCCATAGAAGGTGAGACAAGAAGTAACGGACTTAATCTACACCAAGGAAGATTTATGTTAGATATTAGCAATTTTTTTGTAATAATGTTAGGTAAGGTCTGGAATAGGCTTCTAAGGGAGTTTATGGAATCTCTATCATTGAAGGTTTTAAACAACAGATTGGATAAACACCTGCCAGATTCAAAGATGGTTTAGGTTCATTTGGTCTTCCCTCAGTGAAAGGAACTTAACTTGAGTTCTTCAGTTCACTTCCATCCCTACATTTCTATTATTCTGTTAGTTTTGATGGCCTTCTTTCTCTACAAAAAAGAGCTCAAGTTCATTGCCAAGTTGCTGTAACATTGCAACCATCTGAGAAAGTAACCATAACTATGCTGCTTAGTTTGTCTGGGCTGTCACTATTGGCTCTTTTCCTATACAGGCAGTCCCCGGGTTACGTACAAGATAGGGACTATAGGTTTGTTCTTAAGTTGAATTTGTATGCAAGTCGGAACTGGCTCCAGATTCAGCTGCTGCCACTGAAACTGACCAGGGGCTGACTACAGGAAGCCGGAGGCAGAGTTGCTCTGCCCCCAGCTTCCTGGAATCAGCCTGATCAGTTTCAACAGCTGCTGAATCTGGAGCCTGGGACAGAACAGCTGGGGCGCTGTCGGGTAGGTTCCCACAGGACCAACCCAGCAGCACCCCAGCTGCTCTACCCGAAGCGTTCCGCAACAAAAGCCTGATCTGCTGGGGGGGGGGGTGCACTAGCTGCGCCCCCTCCCCCCCAGGCAGACCAGGGAGACCCGAGCAAAGCCGCACAGGCGGAGGGACCCCGCCGCCCATGTGGCTTTGCTCCTGTCTCCCTGGTCTGCTGGGGGGGTCCAGCAAAGCCGCTGGACCCCCCCAGCATACCAGGGACACCCGAGCAAAGCCGCCCACGCGGCGGAAGTCCTGCCGCCTGGGCGGCTTTGCTCCCGGGCAAACGAGCAAAGCCTCCCAGGTGGCGGCTTTGCTCGGGTGTCCCTGGTCTGCTGGGGGGGGGGAGGGGTGGGTCCAGAAGCTTTGTTGGACCCCCCCAGCAGACCAGGGAGACCGGGAGAAGCTTTTCTCGCCCCGGAGGACACGGGTGGCGACCCGCCACCTGTGAGCTCCGGGGCGAGAAAAGTCCCGTTCCTAAGTGCGGATCCGACATAAGTCGGATCCGGGTAAGTCAGGGACTGCCTGTAGTCTCTAAATTCATGCCTATTTGTTTCCATTTCCTACTTATTTTCTCAGACATTTTCTCTTTTACGTTTTCTTTCTTCTTCTCCTGTTTGCCCATAGCTTTTTTTCCCTCTTCCCTCTACTTTTCTGTCTCTCCAGTTCAACATCCTTCCTGCATCTTTTTCCCTCCATTTTCCTTGCCCATTCTTAATTCTCTACTTCTTCCACCCATTATCATCATCCTCCTTTTCTGATTTCTTTCTTTCTCCTCCATTCCCTCCCTCATTTCCTTCATTCTGACCATTTACCCTGGGTTTTCTTCATCTTCCTTTCTGTTTTCTACGCTACCAGATTCTATATAAAAAGCCCCATTGAATCTGGATGTTTCTGCTAAAATGGAGTAAAATAGTTAGTAAACACGTTACCATGCAAAATCAGGCTTCAATATTAATGTCCTCATTCAGCTCAAATGTATACACTGTACTTAGATTTACTAGGAAAAATTCACATTAGAATAAATTTGCCAGTGTTTCACTCAGGGTACGTCTAGACTACAGGGTTTTGTCGACAAAACTGCTGAGTTCTCAGCGGTAGTGTAGACGCAGGTATAATTTTATCGACAAAAGTCCACTTTTGTCGACAAAACTCAGTAGTCTAGACACACCCTCAGTCTCTCTCCAGACAGAACTGCATTTGGTAACATGCAGAAGACTTTGCTAGGAGTCCTGCCACAGGAGTCCATCTGGACTGGTGGCAAGGTGGTTGGTGTACCAGCAGGCTCCAGTCGGACTAGCAGGGCAGAGGGCTGCTGGTGGGGCAGAGGACCAGGAGCCCAGTGGGGCAGCTGGCTGCCAATGGGGCCAGCCCAGTGGAGCCCATATGGCGGCGGGCTCCAGCAGAGTGGAAGGGTGTGGGGTGGAAGCTGGCAGGAAGGCCGGCAACTAGGCCAGAAGTGGAGTGGACTGGGGGACAAATCACCTACCCCAGTCCAGAAAAATCCCTTGTTTGGAACTAGTTAGGTTCTGAGGGTGCCGAACCAGGAAGGTCCAACCAATGCAGAGACTGGTGGGATGGGATGTAGGTTCGCATAGAACATTTACCACAAGAGATGATGATGTCCTTGTGCACTGTACTACAACTGAAAAGCCACTTCATTTCTCCCTTATGTGCTTTAAAGGATCCGAAAGACTTTTAACATAAAAAGATAGTACCACCTAAGAAATAGAGGACTGTCAGGTAAGGATTTTCATTAAGAGAGACATGACACAAAACATTCATTGGAAGGGTGGGGAGATTTAGAAGAATGGCTGATAATCACACATGTGCAGTGGCGTTTCATATAACCAGTAAGCAAATCTATTTTTATATTAATCATTATTTCTTAGAAAAAAAGTAAACAGTATATTGAAGTAAAGAATAGTTCTGCATTTTAACCACCAGATGGCAATGTACAATCACAAAACAGTGGCCAAAGGTAATTGAAAATTAAAACCATCACAATACTGCCTGGAGAAAAAATACTGTGAAAGGACATTTTATCAAAACATGCCAATAAAAATCAATTTCTTTCCATTTTTTCACTTTACAGACTATTCAAGAAGAGAAACTTCCTAATCCAAAAAGTTAAGTTGTTAATTAAATCTTTCTATTTTGAGCATGCATTTAAGATTCCTTTTTTGTGGGAGAGATGAGAAGGCAGCTGACTCAGCTCTTACCAGGACAGACAAATGTGGAGGGCCTCATATTCAATTAACAGTCCCTCTGGCTAATTGAGAAGCAGAGTTGATGGGCCTTGAAGACAGTCCTCTTTGATTAAGAGGGTAACAGTTTCCATAAGAATTTTTGGGGATCAATGACAGAAATATGAAAAAATGTTAGACAAATTTTAACTAGAGAATACTCTCATGTCTGTCCAGGTCTTCTCTGTCCTATTACCACAGTACTCTTGTCCCCTCTAGGCCCTTCTGAGGTAGGGAGGTACTTTTATCTCCCATTTTATAGATGGGGAACTGAGTCTCAGAGTAAAGCAGAGGCTTTTCCATATCCATTCATGAAGTGTAGAGCAAAGGCAGAAAATGAACACAGGCCTTGAAAGTCTTAACCACCGACCTCCAAGTGTCAGGCATCAGGGGTGGCACTCATACTTTTGGAAGCACTTTCATATCTGGTAACATTTCAGATAAAAACTCATGCATATTTTTAGGACGAGAGAATACTTACTCTCAAGTACTATGCACTTGTAATCCAAAAGCCATTCTTATATTCAGACCTGGTCAAAAGCAAATACATCTGCACTGAAAGTCCCTACGTACCATTCCTACCCTCATTTCTATAGTTATTTCCCTTCTCAAAGATTGTTTTAGATGTGCAGTCCATACAATTTTGTATACTGTAGATGTTCTAGCAAAAAACAGATGGGTTTGCTGCTGGTTTTAAAAGTGTGCGTGGGGTGTGTGTGTGTGTGAGACAAATGGGACTATGATGGGCTCTTGTTGGAAAGACAAACAAGGGCTCCCAAAAAACCTAGTTATAATTCATTACATCTTTCTAATACAAGAACGCAACATTAGCAAGGCAGGTCAAAAATTTTGTCGGAGTAAAATTTTTCCTAAAAAGGGTTTGCCTGTTGTGGAAAGTATTTATTTCCCAAATGCATCAAACTCATAATATTTTAACTGAAAATAGAAATATTTTGATTTTAGGGCACTTGCAGAAGATAAAGACCTTTTATGAAAAATAGTGCCTCAACAGAAAAATAATTATTTGGAAATATTGCTGTGATGCCTCCTTGAAGCTCAGGTTGCTTCTAGGGCTATCAAGCGATTAAAACATTTAATTGTGATTATATGCTGCAGCGGTGTTTCAAAGGGGCAGCACTGTGGAAAGCCCAGGATCAGCTGGAGTCCTCAGCTGATCCCAGGCTCAGTGCAGTGCTGTCCTTTGGAAAGGTTGCCCCAGTGTTTCCAAGACGCAGCGCTGGAGAATCCTGGGTTACAGATGTTCTTGACTGTTACATGTGTCAGGAAAGTGGCTAATGATACCTAAGCCCGGCATTTCCAAGGGCCAGCATGGCAGGAGCCCAAGGTCAGCTCGAGACCCCATTTGACCCTGGGCTCCATGCAGCACTTCCCCTTTGAAGTGCTGAGGCAGCACCTCAGCTGATCCTGGGCTCCGCCTTGCACTGTCCCTTTGAAGCGCTGCTCTGGTGCCTCAAAGGGGCAGTGTGTTAAAAAAATTAATGCGTTAATCCTTCCCTGAGTTGATCACGTGTTAATGCACATCAATTGACAGCCCTACTTATAAATCAAGATCTTCCATGAGACTGCATTTCCCAGGAAGCTCTGCTTCTCATTCCAAGAGAGGTGATCACAAAGCATAACAGGAGATTGCAGCCCAACCATAGAACCCATTCTTTAGAAGAAAAATAGCTACCTGTGCCATAACTGGTGTTCTCTGAGATGTGTTGTTTGTGACTTTTTCATATTAGGTATGTGTGCTTACCACATGCAACAGTGCTGGAAGTTTTTACCCTCAGCTGCACCCATAAGGGAGTAGCTCTAGCAACCCCTGCAGTGGGACCTCCATGGTGCATTACATGGTGTAAGAGGCATTACATACTCCTCCCCCCCCCACTCTCAGTTCCTTCATGGAAATTCTGACAGTAGGAGAGGAGGGTGGGTCATGGAATGAACACAAGTAACATCTCAAAGAATACCAGTTACTCAATAGGTAATTGTCTTTTCATCTTCAATTGTGTACATTCCACACTAGGTAACTCCAAGTAGCATCCTCAGAGGTGGATAGGAGTTCATGACTATGTTGACTGACGAACCCAGTGTCGTCTCAAACCTGCTTAGCGATGGGGGAGTGAGATGTGAACGTGTGGAATGAAGACCATGTCACAGCTCTACAGATGTCCTTGACTGTTACATGTGTCAGAAAAGTGGCTAATGATACTTAAGCCTGGTTGAATGGGCACTGACAAGCCATGGCAGTGGACCTTTCTGAGCTCATAGCAGGTCCGCATGCAAGAGGTGATCCATGGGGAATCTTCTCTGATAAAACTAGGAGCCTGTAGCCAGACAGGAACCCCCCCTTGTAACATCCATTTTTGCTTGGAGCATACAGGGCACACAGAGCAGAAGGCCCAGGCTGCTGTGACCGTGAATGGCTGTAAACAGAGATACGCCAATTGCTGACGAAGAGGCTGCCAAGGAGTGCCCTTGACTCAAACCCATATTGATACGAACGCACATCCGTCCGCGGGGGGAGGAATCTCTCGCCCAATAAAAAAATGTCTAGTACTCACAATTTAGTTATCTCTCTTGCAAGTGTAAATTAACTTGAAACTTGCTTGTAAGAACTGGCACCACAAAACGGACCAGTAGAATTTGGCCTCTTAGATAAGAAAAAGGATACTGGCCCCCAGGGGTATAAAGATGGGTCCAGCAGCACATTTTCTCTGAGTGTCAATCTACCATCTATCTGCTGATCTCCCGAGGTTCCAGAGGGGACGCCCACCTTGTATTCGTCTTTCCTAGGAATTGAGAGACCGGCCCTGGCCTGACACGCTGGAGTCGAGAGGCACAGAAAGGGGTAAAAATTGTACCTGGATGTGGTCCTTTGCTTAAGTATATATATACACACAGTGTTAGAGCTCTTTAAAGATTAAGCTGTCACTTGGTACCATTATTTCTATTTTGTATCTTTACCTTTTTCCTGTGATCATTTTTAAGACCTATATATATATATTTGCTAGCATTTAAGAAAGAGCAATAGCCATTGTAACCATATGCTTTTATAAGTCTTTTAATAAACCTGTAACTGTTTAAGCTTTAACCTGACTCCTTCAGTTGCTGTAATAGAACCAAGCACAATTTAAAAGAACTTCAGCCAGTCATAAAGGGACAGACATAGGGAGAGCTTGGGCGTTTGGATCTGTGTCACTCCCAGGTGACAAGATCCGTTGGGGCACCTTTTCAGCCTTTCCTAGGCTGCCCGCTGCGAAGGAACCCCTGTGTTCTAGCAGCTAAAATCTAAGGTGTAATAAGCTCTTCCTATATAACGGGGCGTCTGTTGGCCTGCTGGCCACCCTCTGCGATGGGACCCCGGTCCTAGCAGTAAAGACACGGACGTTAAACCTTTTCTCGGAAACACACACACTGCCCTGACCGTCGGCTGACAGAGCCCCTTTAGCCTATTGACCGTAGTGACAATAGCTGCATCAACATTTCAGGTAAAAAACCAAGGCCCTCTGAAAATCAAAGGCAAGTAGATGTCTCTTGTCCACTGTCTCGTGAGGCTTGGGGCAAGACACAGGCAGAAATGTGTCCTGGTTCACATGGAAGGAGGAAATGACCTTTGGCAGTGTCGAAGCAAAAGCCTCACTCAGTTTACGCGGCTAAACAGACAGTTTTATTGGCCAATAAAAGCAAAGCGAGCCAAACGTGGTCCTAGCAAAGCCGGGCCCAGTAAAGCTGGCTAATACAATCAATTTTAGTATTTTATACCTTTAACCAAACAAGTCTGACGTCAGGGCAAGAAATCAAAGCGAACTTCAAAGAGGAATTATAATCAGCAGATAAAAGAAACAGGTTTAGAGGGAGTTCGAGCTTCAGCTCAAAATAGTTCATTAACACATTCCAACAGTGCATCCTTCTGGCCTCTCCCCACCTCAGTGAAGGCCAGTTCACTCCCTCTAGTATATGTGCAGACACAAGAAACTGAAATGGCTTTTGTTATACAGAATGGCTTCTAGCTAAATATGAAATGGTTTCTACAGCAGGAAAGCTGGGGGGGGGCTGACAGCTGTCCCTTATCTTTATGTAAAAACTGAGGGAAAAGCTTCTGGCACCAGCGTACCTGGTGAGCACGCACGCTTAATATGGAATGGACACAAGCAATCATTCAGGGAACAGAAGTATTTTGGAGAGAATCAAAATTGTGTGCGGAATTTTTTTAAAGTCAGCTTTACAAATTATCCATTCAATTAGAGTTGGGACAAGGGTTAGGGCTAGGACAAGGCTAACTGGCAAAAGGCAAATTATGCAGTCTGGTCCTGCCGCAGAATATGCCTCTTTAGTTAGCAAAACTAACTTTGAATATAAATTATTTTAAAAATAAATGCAATTTATGTCAATTATCTGCCCTTCCATGAATTTTTTCCTATGTGACCAATTTCTGACCCTATCTTGCCCCATTTTATGAATGCTTCCTCTCCATCTCTCTGTGTCCCTTTGGATTTTTTCCTCACCCATTACCCAAGCATTTGGTACTTCCTTCACTGCTTCATTTCTCACCTTCTCCCAACAGGAATTTTATCTAACCAATCATCTCTTCCGGTCTCCTTCAAAAATAATCAATTATATGATCAGATTAGTGATAGTAATGTAGACGTGTTAGTCTGGTGTAGCTAAAACAAAAAACAGAACTATGTAGCACTTTAAAGACTAACAAGATGGTTTATTAGGTGATGAGCTTTCGTGGACCAGACCCACTTCCTCAGATCAAATAGTGGAAGAAAATTGTCACAAACATATATACAAAAGGATACAATTAAAAAAAATGAACAATTATGAAAAGGACAAATCAAATTTCAGAACAGAAGAGTCTCAGACACTTTGCCAAAGAATCAATGCCCACAAAACAGATATTAGCCTTTTCAACCAGAGAGGACATTGTCTCAATGACTTGATTACTTGCATCCTGCTTCAAAGACCTTTTATGACTACACTTGAAAGAGGATCCTCTGAATTGTCATTTACGCTTAAATTCGACACTTTACACCTAAGCTTAAACAAAGACATCAATTATCTTACCCATTACAAAGATAGCTCCCCTAATTATCACCTCTAATATCAGTAGCTCACAGACATTTACCTTTCCCCCCGCCCCCTCCATCCCTCTTCTGTTCTGAAATTTGATTTGTCCTTTCCATATGTGTTCATTTTTTTAATTGTATCCTTTGGTATACATGGTTGTGACAATTTTCTTCCACTATTTGATCTGAGGAAGTGGGTCTGGCCCACGAAAGCTCATCACCTAATAAACCATCTTGTTAGTCTTTAAAGTGCTACATAGTCCTGTTTTATGATCATATTAGTTTTTATGCAGAAGTGTTTAGTAACAAGACTAAAGTTGGATTAGATAAAGCACTGGAAAAATCTAGTCCTGCTTTGGTCAGGGATGTCTACAGGTTTCTATAGATTGAAATATAAATTCAGAGCACTAAAATAATTTCATTTCTATAGTCACCACTACTATTTGCAGATACAGGAAATGGAAATTACAAATTACCAGAACATAAAATATATGGCATTTTAGGGGCAGCGTGGGGAGCTCCGTGGTCTTGCTGCATAGGACGCGGAACTGCTGCTAGCTACTTCTGCGTGTGGCATGGTGTCAGAACAGGTAGGAACTGGCCCAGGGTTTTCCATGTCTGGGTTGTGACCCAACCTTAGCAGGCCACCAGGGTCACGGGGGCTCAAAAAGGCAACCCAGTGCCTTACATTCTGCAACCCATACTGGGTCATGACCAGCACTTTGTAAACCACCGGCTTAGAAGTATCAACAGCATATGGCAATTTTATAGGGATTAAGAGCATTATGAGTTTAAATCAAGATGAAGATAATAAAAATTCCTATATAACAACTTAGAAATTTTTTAAGATGGACTTTTCAGGGTCTTGATTTTCCTCTAATAGCAACTAGTAGTTTAAAGCTCTAACTCAATATAGTGTATTTTTGAAAGTTATCCAGGGGAGGCCTAAAGCCAGCACATGAATGGAAGAGGATCTACATATTCTAGGTCAGTGGTCTCCAACCTTTTTAACCACAAGATCATTTTTTCAATTTAAGTGCAATGTAAGATCTACCTCAAACCCAAATATTCTTGCCCCATTTCCTTCCTGCCCCTTCTCTGAGGCTCTGCCCTTGCTCCACCCCTTCTCTGAGGCCTCACCCTGCTCACTCCACCCCCCTTCTTCCTCAATCCTCACTCACTTTCACCAGAATGGGGTACGGATTTGGGGTGCAGGCACTGGTCTTGGACCAAGGAGTTTGGAGTGTCGGAGGAGCTCTGGGTTTAGCCCAGGGAAGGGGACTGCGGTCTAGGAGGGATTTAAGGGTGCAAGCTCTGGAAAGGAGTTTGGGTGCAGGGGGACTCATGTCTGGGACAGGAGGCTGGGTGCAGGAGAAGGTGCATTCAGTAAAGCTTCTGGAAAATTAACATATTACTCCTGACCAATCATACATACATATATTTATTTTATATATGTATGTATGTATGTATGTTTGTACGTAGTGGCCTCGTTCGTCTTTACAGACATTTATTCTGGATATGAGGTCACAGTTGGGTGCTACAACTTTTTTGACGACTATAATAGCCAATTCTGGACAAAGAGATTTTATCACATCAAATGTAACAAAAGGTGCTTTCCTGTTGTCTGTGGCTAGTCATTCAGTTTTTTACTCTGTCTTTTTGTTCTAAGTGTAGAGAGCCACTGTTTACCATGTTCTGTGATGCCTGTATTCAGACTGGATCGCCAACTTGAATGATCTTTTTCTTGGGCTTCCCAAGTCTGTGGTTCAATACCTAAGCATTTAAGATCTCTCTTGCGGGTGTCTTGCAGGCCTATGTTTTGGGCATCTTCTCTTTGACCCTCCTTTAACTCACAATATAAGATGTGTTTAGGAAGTCTTCCATCTTGCATCCTATACACATGACCTAAGCAATGAAGATCGATGAGCTTGATAATAGCTATAAGGCTGATGATTTTGTCCTCATTAGTACTTCTTCATTGGCAATTTTTTTCTTGCCAGGTGATGCCTAGAATGGATCTCAGGCGCCATAGATGGAAGCTACTGAGTCTCTTTTCTTGCTTGCTATATGAAGTCATTATCTCACTGCTGTAAAGGAGCTTACTGATTATGTAGGCTTTATAAATCAAGACATTAGTCTTCATAATAAGCTACTTGTTCTTCCATACTTGTTTTGTGATGCAACCAAAGCTGGTGGCTGCATTCCCAATATGTATGTCCAATTCATCCAATGACAAGTTTCTGTCAATAGTAGCTCCCAAGTAACAAAATGAGCTCATGGTTTGGAGATTGGTATCACAGAGTGTAATACAAGGTTGGCATCCTGTAATTTGCCCCATGATTATTGTCTTTTTCCACACTAAATGGTGACTGAGAAATTCTGACATGCATCTCCAAAGTCATTTACGAACTCTTGTAAGTGAAATTCACTGAGATACGAGAGCAGTGTCATCAGCATAAAGGAACTCTCTCAGACCAACTTTTCACACCTTGGTCTTCCTTTCCGTCTAGCTAGGTTGAACTGCTTGCCATCAGATCATATATGAAGATAAACATCATCTACATTTTTAAATGTATCGCTCTAAGAATAGAGAAGACTATTCCAAATGGTTTAGGTGCCATGTTTCACTCTGCTTTTTACCTCAAAACTTTCAGAGGAGTCTTCTTCAAATATCACTGTGCTTTGCATATTGTCATGGCAAGACTGAATTATGCAGAGGAGTTTTGGGGGGCATCCAATTTTTCGAAGTACTGTGTACAGACTGGATCTACTAACCATATCAAATGCTTTGGTCAGGTCAACCAAGGCAACAAAAAGCCGTTTCCCTTGTTTTCTACTTTTCTCCAGTAGAACAGTGGTTCCCAACCTTTTCGTACCATGGACCGACAAACCCATTCACAAACTTTTGGCCAACTGGTAAGAGTTTTATTTGTTACTGGTGCGCCAAAAGCCCCAGCCCCCAGAGCTGCCGTGAACACCCAGCTTCAGCTCCAGCAGTCGCCACATGGCAGTCTGAAGCTGGCTGTTCACGGTGGGTCTGGAGTACACCCTGTAGTAAGGTGGAGGCCTAAAACATAAGCCCATGTAACACAGGCCTGGTGTGAGGCCTGAGGCCTAGCTAACAATGGATAAAACATTGCTAACAAAGCAAAGCTAAGCTGTGAGCAAGAGGCAGGACCTTGCTCATAGAGGTTGGTATGAACAGGGCTGAAAATGCAAAACACTAATTGCTAATATAGCCAGGTGTAGAACAGTAATTGGTACTAGGTACCTACTGTAAAACAATAATTGGTACTGTCATAATATGAAAGTACATGACAACACCAACCCATTAAAAAAGACCTTGGTACTCATATTCCCCACAGCTACAGACCCAAGTTCAGGAAAGAGTCGAAAATGATAGAATGATGGATAGAGATGATCTAACCCAGTGGTCCCCAACCATTTAAGGTTGCCGGGTGCCAGGGGGCGTGGCCGTTCGCCCGCCGGGCGCCCGGGGCTTCCCCCCCCCCAAGCGCCGCGCACCCGGGGCCGGTGCTCACCGTGCACCATGTGCCTGGGGCCAGGCCAGCCCCGAGCACTTGGCGAGCGCACACAAATGCCCCCGCGGGCGCCATGGCGCCCACAGGCACCATGTTGGGGACCACTGATCTAACCAAACCACAAGGTTTTAGGTGATGGGTGGTATCTAAGAAGTGTCAGAGGGTGATAACCGAAGGTGTGACTTTTTGTACCTGTGTATAAAGTGGTATCTTGAGGGAGACAGTCTCTGAATGACCTATGAGTCATTACATTGTTATGAATTACACACGTGGAGCGGTTCAAAGAGTCTACTGACAACTAATACTGTACTTTGCTCAACAATAAACCTGGCTGGGCACCTTCAATCCTTATCTGATTTGTGGTCTTTGGGGGCTCTCTTGAATTCTGCTGTATTAACGTGTAAATCAACCTGGCACACATCACTGAACACAAGAGCAAGCAGCCTTCTGGTTATCATCATCGATGGAGCCAAAGATCTGTCAAAAACTCATTGGGAGGACCCCATCTGACTGACAACACACCCCCAACCCCGAGACCCCCAGTGCCAGTCCTAATTCGTAGAAGCCCCCACCACTCCACTACCCCCCGTGCCAGCCACTGACCCTGGAGTCCTCTGCAACCAACCCCCATCAGTGCCAGCCTTCCACCCTCAGGAGCACCCCAGTGCCAGCCCCCCATCCCAAATGCATCAGTGCCAGCCCCCCGCTGGTTAGAACTCCCCAACACAAAGCCCCCCAGTGCCAGCCTCCTGTTTCCAGAGCCCCACTGTACCCCACTCCCCGGAGCTCCTCCCAGTGCCAGTCCCCAAGATTAGCCCCATCCCCAGAAAACCCCGGACCAAATCCTCATCCTAGACCCCGTAGTGTTCCCCCAGCATCAGCCCTCTGCCTCTTAGAACCCCCCTCACCCAGAGCCCCCCCCAGTCTGTTCCGGTCAAATGGTAGATCTTCTATTGAAGTATGGATTTCCTTTGGGAAGGAGGAAGATGAGAGCCAGGATACACGATGCATGACGACTGCTGTGGCTATGGACCTGGCAGCTGTGTCTGCGACATCTAGTGCAGCTTTGAGTGCTGTGAAAGACATTAATTGATCTTTAGAGTCCAGTGCCTGAAATTGTTGTTTCTCGTCTTGAGGCATGTCATCAATAAAAGTTTGTATTTTGAAGTAGTTTCTGTGGTCGTATTTCATTAATAGTGCCGCATAATTGGCCACTCTGAATTGCAAGGTGGAAGAGGAGTAAACTTTACATCCAAATGCCTCCATCCTTTCATCATCTTTGTCGGATGAAGAAGTCTTGAATTGTTGCTGTTGCTTGTTCTTCTGATTAGCTGGTTCCACTACTAGCGAGTTGGGAGCAGGGTTTGTGTAGACAAAGGTAACAAAGAAATTCTGGTCCACATGTGCCTTTGGGTGTGATGGAGGCAGGTGTCTGCCATATAGTTTGTGCAGACTGCAGGAAGCAGCATTAACATGAAGTGCTATTTTGGAGGTGGCGGTGACTTGCGATATGTCTGTGAGTTCATGTTGGTTATCCAAGACATCCTCGCAAGCAATACTGAGGTCATCCACCACTCTCTTAAAAAGGACCTGAAAGTGGGAGAGTTCATCCCTAGATGCAGATGTGGTGGACAGTGGGCTTGTTGGGTGAAGGGGGTGCCCCAGTGGCCACAGGTGAATCCTGCGATTTCTGTTTGTACGTCCAGTAGAGGTTCAGTATTACAGTCCACTTCCACTTTAAGGTTTGGCTGGAGAGATTTGTGGACTTGCCTCCGTGTAGCGGGATGATCTGCATGTTGCACTCTGTAGTGTTCCCAGTTGGCCCTGATCCTTGAACCTAATGAGGGGAGTATGTGGGCATGGATAGCTCTGCTGACTAAACAAACTGTCTGTATTGCTGAGGCAGCATTCACCTGAGGCTGACCTGTGAGGAGATTCCCAGGTGCAGTGATGGGAGCGGGAAGAGTCCTATGGTCGGTGGGAGGGCAAGCACTGATATATGAGACAGCGCGGAGTCTGAGGCAGGCACGGGAAGAGCTGTTGCCTCAGTGAGGGCTGACTTTTTAAAATTTTTATTGCCCTTTCGGTGCTCACCCAAAGTACCTGGTGTGGTCGAATGTGCTCAAGTGGTTATTGCCTGAGTGGTCTGACTTCTTTCCCTCAGCATGGCACTTTAGGGAGCTGCTGATTCACAGAGATTGCCCTTGCCTTTGATGGCTTAGGGAATGTTTGTCTTTGATATATCACTCTGACCCAAGCCCTGTTCAGAGGTATGTTGTTTGCCCTTGTCAATGAGGAGCATTTTCAGGCACAGCTCTCTATCTTTGCGCATTCGTGTTTTTAGCTTAGCGCAGTGCTGGCAGTCATACTGTGAATGTGACTGCCCCAGGCACTTTATACGTTTATCATGGTCCTCAGAAACCGGCATCGAGTCCTTGCAGAGTTTGCAGACTTTGAAGCCAGGTGAACTCAGTAGTCAGACATAGCAGTTCGAGACTGCAGACATCTTTTTTTTTCTTTTTTTTAAATATAACTAACTCTAACAAGTAAGAACTAACAAGTAACAAGAACTCTGGAGATAAAACTATTCCCTTCGATGGTTGTTTAAAATTAAACTGTGAAGAAAAGTCTGTTGCGAGAGCACTGAAGAGTTCCGTCTGAAGCCGGGGATGGTAGAAAGGAACTGAAAGGGGGGGGGGGGCCCTCGCATGCGCGATAGCACTGGGGGAGGATCGCACGCACCGCGCATGTGCGGCCACCAATGCACTGCTAAGAAAAATCCATGGAGAAGGGCTGGGACGCTCAACACCTAATGTGGAGCACTCCCAGGGACGCCTCTTGAAGAAGAAATAGCGGTTGCTCTCTAAAATTATTTTGCCTAGGACTCAATTTGTAGTCTGCTTTTTGGATTTTGTCTTAGTCTCACATATCCAATGAGGCAGGCAGACTCTGGTGGGCCAAAATGCTATTGGCCAGAGGCTGTCCAGTTTAGGTAAGTGATAGCTGACAAATGAAGTACAATGACTTCTCCCACCAATCAAAGTTACTCCTAGCAATACGCTCGTCTACGCCAACTGAACTGGCTTATAATTGATGAACAGCAATTTCCTATGTCATTTTCTTGCTGGGGTGAACAGAAAGATGGAGTGCCCTCTCCATCTGTAACACAGTTGGAGCACTTTCTGCAAATGCCTAGGCAGAGAAAAATATGGAAAGTATGGCTTGTCCAAAGAACTACCCTCTCCCTCGACTGTACAAGCAAACTCCAGGACAAAGGCAAAGTCTCTACATCTGAAGCCAGCACAATTGCAGAAGTTGCCAGAAAACAGTTTATTAATCTCACCATCAAATACTAAAGATTAAAATTTGGCTCATACACTAAGAAAAAGAATGTACAAAAGCATATACAAGTGCAATCAGATGATAGTTGATTATAACATTATTGCAGGAAAGAACTGATTCCATGTTGGATTTGAAAATATACTTAATACGGCCATCGACATCAATAAGTGATGTTTGTAAACTTCTAAACTATAGGGTTTTTGTGGCATTAACAAAACAATGTCATCATACTTAATGCACTCAAGAGAAAAAAGATTATTCATTAGCCAACGCTTGCTCCAACATGTACCACAAAGTTCAAAAGTACTGAATAGTATTAATAAGGCTAGAAATTGTTTGCTTACAAACGTTAAGATGTAGTATAAACCAGCAAACTCAGAGGCACTCAATTTTTAGGCCACTGTTCTGAGACCTGTTGGAAAATCCACAGTACATTGTATGTATTAGGTGCCCTTTACCAAAGAACCCAGTGGGAGGAACAGTGGTGAATGCAAGATACAGAGAGAGATCTGCAAAGCTCATATAGCAACCCTCTATGATAGAATAGAACACAGGTTATAAAGACAAGAGGAGCTTAGAGATGGATAATCATCCTATTAAAAAGTTTTGCCTTTATGCAAGTTTCCAAATGAGTATTGATCTTCTACCCTCATCTCAGACCAAAAAAAAAAAAAAAGCGCGCCTCATGGTGTTTTCCCCTCCCCACATAACTCCTTACTTTCCACCAACGTGAAACACCACCAAAATTGATTGAATATTAATCTATGTCAACTGTCAGATATCAGCCATCACATAACTTTGGAAATCTGATGATCAACTAATTTTTAAAGTAACCAAGCCAAAGAATGATACTTAAGAAAAAATACTCATTCCTTTATCATGCCAAAAAAACCACGTTGTAAAACAACCAAAAAAGTAAAGTTTTTTTAAAAAGTCTAATTTCAATGCTCAAGCTAAATAAAGTGTTAAAAAAACAAACAAACAAAAAAAAACCAACCAGCATGAAGTGGAGAAAAATATTTGCTTTTAAATAATCTAATAGTTTCGGTCACATAGGTAAGCTCATTTAAAAACTGGCCTTTTAAAGCCATACGCATATCGTCCAAATGGTCTGGGATTTCAAACAACTTTTTTAGTTGAGCATTTACTGTAAAAGTTTTCAATTTAATTATTATATCTGCCTAGAAAATGTCCATATCTAAATTTACCCTGCCTATTGGGCTTAAACTGCAGCAAGGGAGGTTTAGGTTGGACATTAGGAAAAAGTTCCTAACTGTCAGGGTGGTCAAACACTGGAATAAATTGCCCAGGGAGGTTGCAGAATCTCCATCTGTGGAGATATTTAAGAGTAGGTTAGATAAATGTCTATCAGGGATGGTCTAGACCGTATTTGGTCCTGCCATGACGGCAGGGGACTGGACTCGATGACCTCTCGAGGTCCCTTCCAGTCCTAGTATTCTATGATTTTATTGGTGTCATTGGCCCCATACTATTAACAGCAAATGGAAATTCTCCTTTAGCTCAAATGATTGGCACTGCTGTTTCTGGCTCTGAGGTCTATTTCTGCAGGGGGCCATACAAGGTATCATGGAGCAGTAAAAAGGCCATACATATCTTGTATCATGTAAATAAAGTGTTTCTCTATTTCCAGTGCTATCTACAAGGTGATTTGGTTCACAACACAAGTCCTACATCTGACATGCACTTTACCAAACATTTCAGAGATTACTCATCTACTATCCTTAGAGTCTTAGCCTGACCTGTCCTACCCAAGGAATTTAGGACCATTATTGTGATACCTTTTTGTTCTACTTCCACTTCATATTAGCCAATCTGCCTCCTCCACCTTTTCAACTGATTTGCCAGACCCCTGAGCAATTTTTTTTGTGGGGCGAGGGGAGGGGATTCTCCATGCCCTTAGAAGGGGCAGGGCCTCAGGTAGAAGGGACTGGACTGAGGCTAGTCTCCCCAGCCAGGCCTTCAGCGCCACACAATGTGTAGCTCAGCTCTCCAGTGGCAGTTTAAAGGGCCTGGGGTTCTGGCTGCCGCCACTGCCACAACAGCAGCCAAGAGCCCTGGGCCCTTTTCAATAACCAGGCCTCTCCCTGCTGTCCCTTCTTAAATAAAGACACACACACACGCACTCTCTCTCTCTCTCTCTTCAAGTCAACATATTCCAACGCCAGCTGGTAGGAGGGAAGCCTGAAGTTCTAGAAACACAAAGCAACAAAGAATAAAATCAAAAAGGAAATAAAAAAACTTGAGTACATAATAAAGGATAAGAACCACCCCCTATTCATTATAACAGTAACTGTAGTACTGCATTTCTATCAGTATGTGGCACTGTTTGTTTTCTGGTGCTCATTTAAAACATGGAGCCACCCACCTTTCAAGGAAGTTCTACCTGTCAGTTTCCCACCTGATGGCTTACTTGCATCAACAATATTAAATGATAAAAGCCTGAGGTGAAGAGAACAGAAAAAACAAAGGTAAGAGAAAACAATGGAAGGAAGAGGAGCTGGGGGCGGCAGAGACATATATGATAACCAAAGATAAAGAATATGAAACATGAGTGAACCAGACCACACAATAAATGAGAAATTCCAACTGAGATCAAAATACCCATTGATATAGCCTTCTGTATCTCATTTATTTTGTTCTCTCTTCCTCCTCTGCGCGTGTAGTCCAGTTTCACTCCTACATGAAACTTAGGGTACATCTACACAGCATCATCATTTCATAACTACTCATGTTATTCCAAAAAAACAAAATGCACATCTACACTACAGGCCTTTATTTTGAAATAATGTCGAGCTAGAGGGCTTTAGTCCGACTAATGGTAACCCTCATTTCACAAGGAGTAAGGGAAGTTGAAGGAAGAGTGCTCTTCCTTCAACTTCCTGTTGTGTAGACAGCACCAAAAGCCAAATTAGATGTTTTGACTTAAACTATGCACTTGATGCAGCTGAAGTTGCGTAGCTTAATTCAGCTTTAGCCCTGCTGTGTAGACATACCCCAGTGCCACCCTCAGAACAACCCACTTATGGCTAAAATGAACAATGTTAGGATGTGTCTAAACTACATGGCTCCATTGATGGAGCCATGTAGATTAGGCTGATCGGCAAAGGGAAATGAAGCCGCAATTTAATCGTGGCTTCATTTAAATTTAAATGGCTGCCGCGCTGAGCTGACAAACAGCTGATCAGCTGTTTGTCGGCTCAGCACGCTAGTCTGGATGCTTCCATGCCGACCTGAAAGCCCTTTATCGACCTCCCCGTTATGCCTCATAGGATGAGGTTTACCGGGGACGTCGATAAAGGGCTTTCATGTCGGCAGGGGAGCGTCCAGACTAGTGCGCTGAGCCGACAAACAGCTGATCAGCTGTTTGTCGGCTCAGCACAGCAGCCATTTAAATTTAAATGAAGCTGCGATTATTTAAATCGCGGCTTCATTTCCCTTTGCCGAACAAACAAATCTACAAGGCTCCGTCGACGAAGCCATGTAGTTTAGACATACCCTTACAGTGCACAGTGAGGATAAATAAAAAATCTCTAAAATGTTAATCGATGCCATGTGGATTATAATCTCAATCATATTCTGTCAATGTCTTTGATGTTCAGATACAATGATTTTTTTTTCCGGCTACATCCCCTAACACAGCAGGCTGCAGATTCTAACTGGTGCCACATGGTCAGAATTTCCTCTATTGCCAGGTGAAATGGCAACTTTTGATAGGTGACAATGATTTGAATTATCTAGTCCACAGGTTCTCAAACTTCATTGGACCACAGCCCCCCTTCCGACAACATTTTCTGCATCACCCAAGAGTGGGCTGCTGCCCAAGTGCAGCTGAGGCTTCAGCCCTGGGTTCCAACAAATCTAATGCTGGCTCTGGTGAGCCCATTAAAAGTGGATCCCTACCCACAGTTTGAGAACTGCTAGTGTCAGCCATAGTACAGTACACAGCAAAATTTTGATGCCTGCCATCTACCCATCTCTGCAGAATGTTTGGAGTGATAAAAAATAAAGTAATTAGATGAATCCACAACAATCACCATAGCTAGAAGGCTCACAGACACTTGAGCTGACTGGGCATTAAGAGTCAACAGCCCTTAAGGAATTCAGATGGGGCTAATATAAACTCTAATGGCAAGGCAATGTGGAGAAGCTCACACTGCTGCTGCTTTTAACAAACATGTGACCTTGGAATGCTGGAAAGAGTGGTTCACATTTCCTGACCCCATTAAATTGAATGCCAAGGGTTACAAGAAAGTAGTATGTGGGAGCAACTTCATGCTCCAATATTTCAAACTACCACATGGTATTGAGTTCATTAGAAGTTACATGAAATGGACAAATATTTTCACTGTATTAGTATGTGGTCATTATGCTTTTTTATTATGTTTACAGTGATCATGTTACACTCTGCTCCAATATTTGTTTGGAAATCCACTTTTTGCTCATTTATTTCCAGTGTCATCCTCAATCTGTTGTAGAATCTTGGTTGGTAACAGAATTAAGAAATCCAGATGTGAACTCTGTTTCTGTATCATTGGCAGAATTTTGTCTATCAGCTGTCGTTCTGTCCATGCACGTTGCTTTCATGCTTTTTTGGAATTTGTGATAAGATATATTTTTGCAACTTGGTTGTTTTTACTGAATGCCTGACATCACAACCTTACGCTCGTCTTTTTTGTAGCATATGATAACTGCTTCATCAATCACTGCAAATAAACCTGGTCTCTGTGACTTTAGTACATTGTATTGTGTTTTTATGACTTAGTATGGCTTTTAAATCAGATTTACTGCTGCTTCCTCCTTACCACTCATTTTGGACCGGTTTTTACAAGTCCTATAATAATGTTCTTTGCAAAGTCAAGCCTATTTTTCAGTGTAACCTTGATTAAATGCATCATTTATAACAAATAATTCTCAAAGTAGCTTGTCATTCATGTGATACAGTTTTATTTGTAGATCTGTAGTAATATAGTCAATGGGCTCAACTGGCAACTAGTTGCTTGTGCTGTAATGCACCTTTGTGGGTTTAAGTAATGTAAGTGAACTCTGCAGGTGTTCACTGAGGATGAAAGTAAACTCTAATTTCATCTAGCTGTCTGGTAGCATGTTCCATAAATCAAAAGCTAAGACTAAAGTGCCGTAGCTACTCCAAGCAATAGGAGTCATCCTTAGTGGCCAATCTTTTCCTAGATCACTTCATGTCATCCTATGCAGGGATATAAAAGTAACAACCCTTAGGACTCCCTTACGCAGTCCTCCTACTGCTTCCACACAAAGGTGTCTCATGAGTCCCACTTGCAGGCTGAGGCTGCATTTGCTGGCGCTGCTACTCCTAGCGTACACAGCAACAGGCTACTTTTCTGACTAGCACTCAAGAGTTCAGTCCCACTTCTTAGACTACCTGCTCTCTTCACAGCAGCTTCTCATGCTTCTGCCTCTGGCATCCAAACTGCTTGGAATCCCAACCCCATCTACTTCTCTCTAGTGCTAAAGCGTGGAGAGCAGCAGATTTACTACTTCACAGATTAACCACAGTACACTTCAAATTATTGAATGACTTTGTCTAGTGGTTTGTAGCACTTCACAAGTTCCCCCAGTAACGTAGTGGACCCGGTCCTTTAACAATGCAGAACAGTTCACAAACCCAGATTTCTCATTAACTTCACCCTCTCATAGGAAAATCTAGAAACCCTGCCATCACCTACTTCCATTCTCCAACAGATTCTCTTCCACAGAAGGAGACCCAGGCTATGTCTAGACTGCAGAGTTAAATCGGAAAAAGATATGCAATTTGCGGTACCCAAGTAGCATATCTTTTTCTGGTTTACTTTAGAAAGAGGCTTTTCCGAAAGTTGGCGCATCTACACAGCGCCAAATTTCTGAAAAAAGTGCTCTTTTGACACATCCCTTATGCCTCGTAGATCAAGGTTTACAGGGATTGCGAAAGAGAGAGTCCGCTTTTTCGGGGGGGGACAGGACCCATGCACCCATCCACCCACACACACCCCGCACCCCCTTCTGGGATCACTGAAAAGCAATGCAGTCTAGACATAGCCTCAGTGCATTCATTTCTGCATTTTTTGCCAGAGATTTAATTTACAATTGCGTAGTATAATAAAGGAGTGAATTACTGAGCTGCTGGTCTTTTTATTTCTTATTGTATCGTCTGGCTTGGTCAGCATTACAAATAGAAACATGGTAGGGGACAATACCACTAACTTCATTGACCAGTGTTATACTCCTCATGCTGTTATCTGTTAAATAGATAAAAATAGAGGCGGCTTGATTATCGGAAATGCTTAGCACTCAAAACTTCAATTTAAGTCAATAGGAGGTGTAGGTGCTCTTTATTACAGGACTACTCTATATCTGTTTATTGTTAATCATATATAAAATTCCAGTAAATTGTTCTCAAGAATATGTACCATAATTTCTAGGTACCATAAGAACCATGAAATTGCTGTAGTATTCTGGAAGTAATTTCCTCTGTTACGTTTTTTACATGGACTTTTTAATACTCAACATCTCTGAAGATCAGGCACAGATGACGGACTTCAATTTTTAGAGCTATTAATTCAGCAATTTTCCTGGTCACTAAAAATTTACTTTCTTTTAAAAAATTCATTTTTAAATGAAGAGATTCCTTATTAAACTAATCACATGGGAGTACTTACAAGAGGTGAAGTTGCTTTACAAGAAGCTCTTTAGAGGATATGACTAATATACCTGTACTTTTTATGATTATTATTACAAAATGTTGAGTCAAATCGCAGTCATTTTCTTACATTTTCATTTTTCTTTGTTGTTGTTTTCTCTTTGAAAACTTTCATTCATCTCCTGGATGGAAAAAGAAAAAAGAAAAAACCCTAGGTAAGTATATGAATAAAAGTAAAAGCAAACCCTGCAATTTCAGTTTAGAGTTCTGGGTTCTCAATCATTTCATTTTAATGAATTCCATCATCATTTGCAGTGCTTACGTTCCTCCTTCTAAAGATAGTGAGACAAATTCTATTTTTAGTCTACATGTGAATCTGGATAACCTACTGATGACAATCAGCTTTGCCTATCCCACTGCACTAGATTTACATTGGTGTAGTAGCCAAATTTGGTTTTCTGTTTTTATACATTTGCAAGAAAGCAGGGAGCAATATTTCGGAGTTCAATGGCTAATTTTAAACACCCAACGTAATGTTCTATGAATTACCAGTAGGGATGTTAGATGTCACTTAATTTAATAATTGTGTAACTGCACCAAATCTTAGTTGTTACACAATTATTTGATGGTCCTCAGGGTGGGATTAGCAGCCACTGCACTCATGGCTCCACTCCCAGGGAGCCCCCTGCCACTCTGTCCTGCTCCCTCTGACACAAATGCAGCATCATGAGGCAGCAGCAGCCTCTGTCTGTGGGGCGGGTCTGAGCTCCCCACAGACAGAAGCTCCACTGTGGACAAAGGATGACCATGGCAAGAGTCCCCATCTGCAGGGCCCAAGTTCTTCACAGACAGAGGCTGCACTGGCATCCCACGGAGCAGCCTTTGTCTGTGGTGAGCCTGGTCAGGCTGCAGACAGAGGGTGCTCCAGCATTCTGCCTGCTTCCCCACCCACGCGGCTGCCTCTGAAATATCCCACCTGTTCCCCCCCGAGCAACAGCTTCCTCAGTGGGAGGCAGCGAGGGGAGAGGGGGCACAGGTGGCTCCGTGGAGTCATCACATGCGGGGAACTGGCTGAAAAGCTGGCTCCCCACATGTATAAGTTCCTGCCTGCCCCAACCCCATGCTGCTTCCTCTGATGGAGAGGCAGCAGCATGGGGGCATGTGGAGGAGATGGCTCCACAGGAGACAATATGCACTGGGAGCTAGCTAGAAAGCAGGTTCCCCATGTGTACCAGCTCCCGCCTGCCCCATTCACCCTCTGTGCTGCTGCTGCCTTTGTGTCAGAGGGAGCAGCACAGGGTGGCAGGGGGCTCCCCGGGAGTGGGGCCATGAGTGCAGTGGCTGTCAATTCCACCCCTGGGAATCATCAAATAATCGTGTAACAACTAAGATTTGGTGCAGTTACATGATTATTAAATTAAGTGACATCTAACATCCCTACTGGTAATTCATAGAACATTACCTTGGGCGTTTAAAATTAGCAATTGGCTTCTGAAACATTGCTCACTGCTGTCTTGCAAAGCTTATAAGCTAATCATTTACATGACTTTATGCTAACATCCCTAATTACAAGCAGGTTATACATACAATGCAAAAGCGTTTAATTTCATCATTAATTTGCTACACTTATGTACATTATTTGAAACTAAATTTTAATATACATTTTAAATATGAGTGATACTTTACATTTCTGCAGCACCTTATTTTGGGCAATAAAGCATTTCACAAACAATCACAAATTACTAAGGCCCTACCAAATTCACAGCCATGAAAAACGTGCCAGACCACGAGATCTGTTTTTTTTGCGGGGGAGGGGAGGGGAGAGGAGTTATGGTTTTGCCACCTTTTCTACTATGCTACCCTCAGGGCTGGGTGACCAGAGAGCAGTGACAGAAGGCTGGCATGGTATGGAATTGCAGCTGGAGAGTAGCAGCTATTTACTGAGGACCTGACTCTGCAGGTAGCAGAGCAGAAGGAAGGGTGGCAATACCATATCATTCCATTCTTCTGTGGTGCTGCTTTTGGTGACTCGGCCCTCAGAGCTGGTATCTCAGCCAGCAGCTTGCCATTCTTCAGTTCTGAAGGCAATGCTACTGCTAGCGCTAGCACTAGCACAGAAGTTAGGTTATCAGTACTGCACCTCCCTGCCCACAAGTTCTTTTTGGGTCAAGTTCTACAACACTGAAATTTCCAATTTTAATAGCTGAAATAATGACATTTACAATGTTTAAAATTCTATAACCATGAAATTGACATAAATGGACAGTGAATTTGGCAGGGCCTTACAAATTACACATACAACGACACCTGTGTTAAAACATTCAAATCGCAAAGACAAGAACTAAAAAGTTAAAAAAATTGACAAAAATAATGTTACCTGTGCACGCTTAATTCAACCCATTTGTGTGTATGTATTATGATATGTTCTTTATTTATGTAGTCACATAGCATTCCCCCCAATGTTCCTGCCTCATTCAGTTCATGGGATGGACAATACTTACCAAATGAGCAGCTTTTAATTGTTTTATTTTCTCATCATTGTCCAATGTGACCCCATTGCTTTATTTACTACACAAAATTCAAGCACTGCTCTGAATGCAAACTAATTTCCTCATCGACTTTTCTGTGATGCTCATCACAGCAACAGGTGTTTCACTAATGTTAATGATTTTATTTTTATAACACCCTTGTGAGAATAAGAGGTATTATTTTCAAGATGGTAAACAGAGATTAAGGTCAGACAGTATTCACTAATTATTTGTGCCCAATCTGTGCATGACTTTTCACAGCTCTTAGCATTTTACAGTGCTTTAAATGGTCAAATAGCAGCTCTCATTCAGTGCTTCAGAAAATGACATTCCATAGTCTCAAGTTGGGCATCCATAAAATAAGTAGCGTACAATTAGTGACCTATGAAAAAATTTGGTTTCAGTGTCTTATCCAGCATCACAGTGGAACTCAGTGGCTGATGCACGGATAGAATGCAGATCTCCAGTGCAGCACTCATTTACTTTAACAATAAGATTCTCTTTCTGCTTCCTGTTGTCCCCTCTCCTTCCAACTTCTGCAAAAAGTGAGGTATGGATTCTACTAGCAGCCTTCTTTACAAAACAACCTTGACTTGTCCCTGAGTAGGTCCATCCTGTACACAATGAACTAGGGGTCCCATGGAAAAAATAGTAACTATCTGTAACTGAAGACTCGGTGCCATCTTCTATAAACCCACACTGTTTCTGTTATTGTCACCTCCTACTCTGCCAGTCCCAGGTTTCCCTGCTCTTCGTGCCAGCATATGCTTTAGGCCAGTGTTTCTCAACCAGTGGTATGAGTACCCTTAGGGATACTTGAGAGAAGTCTGGGGGGGAACACGTCAATTTGGAGAAAACTGATTTTTTAAGTTTTACAGGCTTTATTATTTTTGTACTTTTTACACACAAAAATTTAATCGCCTACCCAGCTATGATTAAGTTGTTTAAACAAATGTGTTGCAATGGTAGGGGAAAAAATGGTGCCTGAAAACTGTAGGTACTGCGGGGACTTCTTTTTTTTTTTTTTTTTAAAGGGGGTACTTACAATTTTTTTTGAAAGAGTACTTCATAAACAAAATGCAGGACAATGTAGCACTTTAAAGACTAACAAGATGGTTTATTAGGTGATGAGCTTTCGTGGGCCAGACCCACTTCCTCAGATCAAAAACAAAGGTTGAGAAACACTGCTTTAGGCCCCTTGTCCAGTCAGTCCCAGTTCCCCACAATTCCTCATCCAATCTCTTTTCTCCCTCTTTCTTCCTCAACTGGCTCCAAGACCCAGTCTCTCACTTCCCCCACACACTTTGCCTCCTCATCCCAGAGTCCCTCCAGCCTCCTAGAGGCTCCCTCCCTGTCTAGCTGATCTCATTTTCCATGACACCAGCTCCTCATCTGATACATTTTTCCTACTATTGGCTCCCAGTCATCGCATGTCCCTCTTAATGGTCCCAGTCAGGGTCTCCTTGCCCAGCCAGTCCCAGATTTTCCCTCCCCTATACCAGTTCCTAACCCTATGCTTTTTGCCCCATTGTACTCCCCTGACCCAAGGCCCGGCTCTTTTCTCCAGTGCACTTGAGCCAAAAAGCTTTCTCCTCTGCATTGTCTATGCACCAGCAGGGGGAGCCTTTACAGCACAGGAGAGAGAGATTCTTCCAGTTCTTAGTTTCTATATCCAGCCTCCAACCAGGATTGCAACAGCCAGGAACAGAAATTTCATGGAAATTTCCTGGAAATTTCCTGTTCAATCCCTGCTTCTCTGGTTCAGAGCTTGCTCAGCATAGATGGAATCTTCAGAGAATTCAGCTGCCGAACAAGAATTTATCCACCAATACATTCGAGCATATTTCAACTGAGATTTTTCAAAGGTTTGCCAAACTTCGCATTTTTACAGGAATAGCAAAAGGCATATCCCTGACACAACGGTCACCCCTGCCCAAATATCAAGTCCCTGCTCCAAAGCACAAACACAGTAATTGTTCTAAATACATAATAACTTACAATCAATGGTCTGGTAGCACTTTATAGACTAACAAAGCATGTAGATGGTATCATGAGCTTTCATGGGCACAGCCCGCTTATAATCAATTTGTTAACATGGGCAAAACAATTACCCCAATCTTATCCTCTGAGATAGTTGAACAATTTTTGCTTATACTTTCCAGAATAATTTAGCTCAAGCTAGATACCCAGCATGGAAAATTTCAGCCCAACAGTTTATGTTTGGCAAAATTATAGGGTCTTATAATGGAGGTATCAGGCAATGCTGCATACACCTATAATTATGTCACACACTACCTCTGATGTAGATAATTATTATCCTCACTTTTATAGATAGTAAAATTAAGGCATAGGCATAAGGTGGATATAATACGGTTTTGGATCTTGGGTAACCTGGGTTCTGTTCCTGGCTCTAACACTTACTCAGTAAACAAGTGTCTTCACTGATCTGGCCTTAGTTTCCTTATCAGCAAAATGGGAATAAAGATATTTGCCTCCTCTGAGAAGCACTTTGAGATTTACTGATTAAAAATGCTAAGAACTAGGCATTATCATTATTCAATATAAAGCAGTGAAGTCCCACAATGTGTATTTGCATATTGTGAAAACTAAGCCTAACTAATACTGAATTATGCCAACAATCAACCAGGCTTCCTTGTCTCTGATAGAATAATCCACATCACTAGCCAGTGAGAAAAATTTGAACTGTTCTGGTAAGCGCAGAGCAAAAAGCGCACCTTCCTGACTTCAAGATATTAACTGCAACTATGTAATATTATTTTCCACTAAAGTTCCCTGGGAAAGAAAAAAGAATCCCATGTGAAAAGAAGGGTAATAAATTTCACACGCAGTCTAATTGCGTTACTGGTGATACTATTGCTAGCATTTATGTGAAACAGAGACACTTCCTTTTAACATAGGAAATTTATCTCCCACAGATCTCAGTTTCACTTAGATCTTTTTCTTAGACATTAAAAATGGAATCTTTTGACATTTTTGTTCAACCACATATAAGAATTGGTGGGTACAATAATAAAAACTCTCCAAATCATACAATATCAAGGGAAAGAGGATCCCGTGAAATACTTTTTTCCAATTTCTCTGAAGATTGTCTAAAATATTTATTCAGATTTAAGGGCCACTCCTAGCAGTACCTGGAAAAATAGGTCTTGTACAAACATTTAAAGGGAATTTCCCTTTCTTGCCATGAGCAATAACCACATACACAAGTAACACAGATACATGCAATTAATGGTTCAGTCATGTAAGCTACTGCAAACCCTCAATTCTCACCGAAGCTAGTGGGATTTAAGGCTACTGATACCTTGCAGGAATTAGTCAAAGCCATTCAGGATTGACCAAATCTTGCCACTAGTTCAGGATTATGATATGACTAATTTTTACTATGACAACACGACTCTCCTTTATGAACTCCCACGTTATTACATATTTGGAAATAAATCAGGTTAACAAGCATAAGCAAAACTAATCTTATCTGTCAGAACTCATGTGTTCACAGTAGCCACTCAAAAAGGTTTGATGTAGATGAAGAGACAGGTATTAGAAAGAACAGTTCAGCCAAACAGCAATGCAGGGTTCAGATGAG
The DNA here is from genome assembly GCF_052426305.1 of Pelodiscus sinensis. Lineage (NCBI taxonomy): Eukaryota > Metazoa > Chordata > Testudines > Trionychidae > Pelodiscus > Pelodiscus sinensis. The sequence goes on from NC_143055.1 coordinate 98,961,378, forward strand.
AGTGCAAAGAACAGGACTTGGGGGCTTAGGTGGGCAGGCTAGAGAACTTGTAACATAACCACCCTAGTTCATCCCAGGCAGATACCTTGGAAAAGACGATACTTTTCAGACCTGTCTTTTACACACAGACACTGTGGGGATGCCAAATAAGGCCATAAGGGATGAACATATACAACAAACAAACAAACCCCTTGCATTTAACATAGGTCAGAAGTTAGGAAATGATAAAATTAAGGTTACTTATGCCATATCCATTCTATTCCCGTGCACCTTTTGATAGTCTTAATTAAAAGAATATGTACTCTTTTTCCCATATGCACTATTAGCAGGGCTTGAACCTGAATCTTTAAATCCACAGCACATACCCCTTCCACTTGATCTCAAGGAGCGCCTGGTAGCGAGGTGGTTCTTGGGTTCAACGTCTTACTCTGGAAGAAGAGTCTAGTAGGTAGAGCAGAGATTAGAGGCAGGATAGCCAAGAATGTATTTTTCAAATATACTCAATACTATTAACTTGAGTATGTTGTCACTGGATGATTCAGGAATTTAATTGAGATTTAAATGCAATAAATTAACAATATTATACTCTTAGTACTTCAAAGAGGAAGGGTGGGATTTTCAGAATTGCTCAGCATTGGCCTATTTCTGCTGCCAACATAGTTAACAGGAGTTTTACATGGTTACTCACTCCCTGCAGTAACTGAGATTCTTTGATATGGGTGTCCTCGTAGGTGTTCCACTGCAAGTGAACTTGTGTCCCCTGTGCTTTGCCTGAAGAATTTCAGTGGCAGTGCTCAACTGGATCAAGCATGCGCCCTCCCTGTCTTGTGCTGTTGTCAACACCTAATTAATATGCACAACGACATCCCTCTTTTTTCCTTCTCTAATGGACAGGTACGTCTAGACTACGCTGAATTTTCTAAAGAGGATATGCAAATTCCACAATCTTACTTTTGAAGGTGGGTCTTTCGAAAGTGAAATTGTGGAATTTGCATATCCTGTTGCAAAAATTCAGCGTAGTCTAGACGTACCCGTAGAGTCTGGAAATTGAACTCTGAAGTATAGAGGAAGCAGTGGAGCTCCCATAGGGGTATTCACCTCAAAGAACCTCAGTTACTATGTAGGGTGAGTCATCTTCTCCCCTTCAAAGAGTATCACTAAGAAGCTCCCCTTCCAGTTGAGAAGCACCCCTTATTAGATGGAAGGGGCTTCAAAATTGTATGAGCATGTAATACAACAGTAAAACCTGGTGATGTGTCTGATCTTGATCCCTGGTTGATTTAATAGTATTTTGTGAACGTGAGAAGGGACACCCAAGTGGCTGCTCTACATATGCCCATAACTGGCACATTGTTTAGGAAGATACTGAGATAGAGATCTGGTGGAGTAAGTTTGGATCCCCATTGGGGTTTGTAAGTGCTTCCATAGACAGAAGAACTGAACCCAGAAATCCATTTAGATAGTTTCTATTTGGAAATAGCTGAACCTTTAGTTCATTCCACAGTGGAAATAAAAAGCCTGTCATTTTCTGAAGGGCAGAGTTCTGCCAAGATAGAACAATAAGGCACACGTGACCCTCTAAAGTATGAAAGTACTGAATTCTCTGTACTCCCATGATATTTAGGGAAGAATGAGGGAAGATGGATTGGTTGGTGGAATTTGGGTCAGCAACCTGCAGCTCTGGAGCCGCATAGGGCTCTTTAGCTGCCCCTTTGCATCTCTTTGGCTAATCTCTTGAGGACACCTAAAAGTCCAGTGGCACAGCAGGGCTCAGGCTCAGCCTGCATGCTGCAGCCCCGGAGTGGGGAACCTCAGGTCCAGGGGCTGGATGCTGAATTTTCTAAAGAGGATATGCAAATTCCACAATCTTACTTTTGAAGCCACCTGAAGCTCAGAGCTCCCCCTGCATTGGGGAGCATGTGCTGGTGCTCCTGTCCCCCCTGCCCGTTCCCCTACCGCCCACCTCAGGGCTGGAGGACACAAAATCTACTAGGAAATGTGGGAAGTGCACCTCCTCATTTGGGTGCACGTCAATGAGGGTTCCCCCCCTCACTTGTGTGCAGCCCCAACTGATTTCTCTGTGGGTCAGTGGCCTCCGACCCACTACTGCTGTAGCCCCTCTCTACCCCAGGAGCAGTGAGCTCCTGACATCTATTCATGGGGGTTATAACTCCATGTACTGCTCCCACCCCCAATGCCAGCCTCACTACTCCCATTGGCTGGAAAATGCTTGTGGGCATGGGCAGTGTACAGAGAGGCCCACAGCCCAAGCAGTATGCAGAGACATGCCAGCAGCCAGCTGTGTCTGGGAGCAGCACTGGGCCATGGTATACAGGTAGCCTACCTGAGCCATACTGCACCATCAGTGGGGAGCTGCCCATGGTAAGTTCATCTCAGCAGGATCCTGCACCTCACATTCCCTCTTGTACCCCAACCCTTAGCTTGCACCAAACTACTTCCAAGAGCCTGCACCCCACACTCTGCACCACCTCAGAGTTCCCTCCTACACCCTTTACTGCACCTCAATCCCCCACATAAGCCCCCTACTGCACCAAACCAATTTGTAAACAATTTAAAGATAATAAGCAAATCATTAAATATGACAAGTCACTATGTAATGTCTTGGTGACAACAAAATATACCATCAAACTATGTTGTTAAAGAATAATCAAAGGAAAAAAAAACTCTAAATAGATGCAGTTTATTCCATCACCTATTTTGCTTATTTAGGTCAGAATTTGTCTATCATCCGCAGTATATTTGTGTATTTGTACAAGTAGCTTTGCATGTGATGAAACTCTCAAAAAATTTTGGCCAAAGACAAAAAACAAAACAAGGTTGCTGAGCCCTGCTTTACCTGAAAAGAAGAGGTACTTTAGATAACAATTTTGGGTGAGGTCTTAAGATTATCTTGTCCTTGAAAATGATGATGTAAAGTGGGTATGCCATGAGTGTTCTAGTTCTCCCTCTGATCCGACTGACATGACAGCTAATAAGAATGCCACCTTCAACATGTAAGACAACATGTTGCTAAGGGTTCAAATGTGCATCCAGTGAGTGTAGTACTAAGTTCAAGTCCCAAGGCGGAGTAGATACATGTACTCTGGGGTAGATATTTCCTTAAGGGTATCAGAATCATCTGATGATGTGGTGGGCAACTATTGATATGCCATACAATAATGGTGGAAAACAGTAATAGCCATGAGATGTACTCTGAGCTAAGCGATAGTCCAAATGTCTTTAGCCTAATATATATCATGGGTAAAGAGGTGAAAATAGCCTTGGCTTGTTTATTTTGACACCATATATTGACTTTCTTCCATTTATGCAGGTAAGTATTTGTCCTTCACCTGTTCAGAGCAGGTTAGCTCTTTATGTTGGAACCATGTAGGAGAACCAGGCTCTCAGGTCCAACACCCTGCACTAAAAGGTTCAGCAGAAGTGCAAGTGTGAGTGATGTGCGTACCACCATCCTCAATAGATACAAATACCATGTACGTCTGGTCCATGTGAGGCCCAATAGAATGACTTTGGTCTTGTTTGTTTGTACTTTGTTTATAACTCTCAATAACAGGAAGATTGGAGAAAATGTGTTTAGCAGAAGTGCATCCCATTTGAGGAGAAAGGCATCTCCCAGGAATTAGGAATTACCAACCCTGCTCTTTGAGCAAAGCTGCAGGAATTTGTAATTATAGGATGTTGCAAAATTATTGGTGGATGAGTAACTTCCGTGTTTGAATATGTTCTGTGGAAGTGCATTGTTTAGTCCCCACTCATGAGCCTGAGGAAATTCTCTGCTCGGTGTGTCCACTGGAAGGGTATGAAGCTGTTATTTTTAAATTGTAATGTTCACACTATTTCCCTAGTCTCATGGTTTTGGTGCACAGGCAGTACGATCTTGCCCCTCCCTGCCAGTTTACAGAAGACACGAAGGAAATATTGTCCATCATTACCCTTATAGTCTTGTTCCTGATCAGGAATGGGAAGTTCAAGCTTGCACTATGAGCCTTGTGCAGCTCAAGGAGATCTATGTGTAACAGTGTCTCAGAGGGAGACCACCTGCCCTCCCTAGCCTATCCAGGAGGCATCAGTTGTGAGAATCACTCAAGGCAGAATCAGTGTGAAAGGTGCTCGACATGCACATTGTGGGGCTGCATACAGCAATCTAGAAAATCTTTGACTTTGAACAATATGACGAGGTGCTTGTTCACAGGCAGTGTTTGTGTGATATGTAGACGGTTCTTAGCCAAAAGCGCAGCACATGTGAAGTTGTATGTGTCATACCACAAATATGGTTGCTGCCATATGACCTAATACTGAGGCAGGTCTATGCCAATGTATGTGAACTGTTCAGTACTGAGGAGATCAGATTCATTATAGGGGACAAATCTGTTTGGGGATAGTGACACTTTGGCCTGCAGAGAATTGAGATGGGCTTCACAGAAGTCCAGTTTTTATATGATCAGTGTTGATTTTTTTATGTTTAGCTGTAATCCCAGCCACAAAAAGAGGACAATTGTCCACTGAGTGATGTACAGGACATCTGCTCAGGTGGGGGCTTTTAGTAGACAATTGTCCAGATAAGGGAATACAATTACCCTCTTTTGACAAGGTGCACCACCACTACTGCAAGAATTTTGGAAAACACCCAAGATATCAAAAGGTAGAACTTTGTATTGGAAATGTTCTGTCCCCAAAGTAAACTAAGGAACCTCTTTTGAGAGGGATATATGGTTTTATGAAAACAGGCATCTTGGAGTTTGAGGACCAAAAGCCAGTCTTCCTATTGCAGTGCTGGTATTATTATTGTTAATGTGACCACCCTGAACCCACTGGGTCTTTACAAATGTGCTGTGTTTTCTGAAGTTTACAATAGACCTCCATCCTCTGTTCCTTTTCTGGGTTAAAAAGCAGTGGGAATAAAAAAAAATCTCTGTGTTCTAGTACCTGTTCTATGATGTCCAGATATAGGAGATGGTTTACCTTTTCCTGTATGAGAAAAGTCCCTGAAGAGGGACAGAGGTGGTAGAGTGGGTGGGTGCAGGGGGGAATAGAGCTAAATGGTATCAAACAGCCCTGTGTGGATTATTTCTAGAACCCATTTGTCCATGGTGATGGATTTCCATGCTGAACAGCAAGTGGTTAAATGGTGTCTAAGGGAGGATGGCCGGTGATGTCAGCACTCATGAATGGAGGAGGTCCTCAGGACTTTGACCATACCCTCAAAGTTGTTGTTTCACAGAGGGTTGTTGGGACATCAATAATTGATGCAGAGCTGGTCAATGATATGGAGATCCCTGTCTCTACCATTTTGTATCATATGTTGTACATAAGGAACAGATCTTGTGCACCAGGAAGGATAATATTTATCATATTTTCTCTAGTTGCAGGTGTTTGTATCCCCAACGTCCCTTTTATACCCAGGTAGTCTGGGTTAGAAGATGGTCCTCAGAGATGATGGCTTTGAATTGGCCCTTTTTTGTCTTCCAGGATGTAATCAATGAAGTCAGAGTTTGGAATAGTTTGTGTGGTTGTATTTAGCTAGCAATGCAGCATAAATGGTGAGCAGAAAATGCAGAGCGGCTGATGAGTAAGTCTTGAAGCCAAAAAGAGTTAATTATTTCCACCCCTTGTCATATGAAATGGATCTGGTGTTGTCTATAATGCTGACTCAGAGTTGAGTAAAGAGTTGCGTACAAGGTAAAAAAAAAGTCCATCCCTTTTGAAGGGACATAATATTTTGTATCCACTCTCTAGCAAGTGGATGGTATAGTTGCAGGGTCTGCCATACATTTTTGCTGGCTCCGAAAGTGTTTCATTTATGAGAAACACTATTTTTGATGACAAAATTCCTAGAATGTCCAGTAATTTATGCTGTGACTCTGGAACCTCCTCTAGAAGGATCTCTAGAGTATCCGAAGAGCTCCTAGAAATGTCAGATGTCAGCAGCAGTGAATAGTGGAGGCATTGTAGCCTCACCTGGGAAAGAGGACAAAATGTTGGCTGATGGTGTTTTCTGCTCCAGGGCTGCCTCCTGTTCCTCAAAGCTTTTTTCAGGAGGTTCTGATGGTGTAGCCATTGATGGTGGTGGGTGAGATCTAACACTCTGCTTGGACACATGGGGCACTATCTCTTGTATGCTGCCCACAAGTCCCAATAGGACCACTATGTGGGAAATGGCCTAGGTGGTAGTACATCTAGGTGGCTGTACCAGGTCTGGGTGTCAATCCAGTGATGAGATTTAGGCTGTACAGGGGGTCCTAAGATTGCAGCAGTTTGGATGGAAGAGAAATGTGATGAAAAAAAACAAACCCTCTTCCTCTCATCATTTTCCTCCTGGCTAAGAAACAGTGAGCCAGAGATGAAGTGGGCTGAAATGGTACTGCTCATATCAGAGATACATTGGTACTGAAGAGTGATGATTGTGACATCAATAAGACAAGAAGATCTTTGTATTGCAGCAAATGGTGTAATGCTGATGGCACCAAAGTGAACATAAGAACAGCCATACTAGGTCAGACCAAAGGTCCATCTAGCCCAGTATCCTGTCTTCCGATAGTGACTAATGCCAGATGCCCCAGAGGGAACGAACAGAACAGGGTAATCAAGTGATCCCTCTCCTCTCATCCATTTCCAGCTTCTAACAAACAGAGGCTAGGGACACCATTCCTACCCATCCTGGCTAATAGCCATTGATGGACCTATCCTCCATATATTTATCTAGCTTTTTTGAACCCTGTAAAGTCCTGGACTTCACATTATCCTCTGGCAATGACACTGTTCCTTTTGTGGGCAATGGTGCGGAGATCTGAGTGCTCTGTGCTATTGGAGCAGGCCGTGAAGCCACAGCCTGCGAGGAGTGCCCTGGTGCCGCATCTTTAGGGGGTTCTGTTGGCACTGTAGTGGAGAAGGTGGGCTTCTGTTTACTCAGCCATTCCACGTGGGGTCACTGGCTTTCACACTTCGTGCGGAACTGTAGGATCCTGGTGCCTCCTATGCATTAAACCACTGTGCAGTTGGCATCAAGGATACACAATGAGCCAGAGACCATTTCTTTTTCAGTCTCTCTTTAATGGGGAAGGGGGTTGATGCTCTTTTCCTCACCACCTTTTTGGAACAATAAGCCTTTCTCTGTGAAGATGATGGAGTTTCTGGAGATCCTTGTCCAGATGGGGTGGGGCTTTATGCTGGGCATAAAGATTTCTCCCTAAGTATAAGTTTGAGTGAAGGTCTCTGTCCTTCCTGGTGCAAGCCTTTGAGTTGTTGCAGTGAGAGCACTTGCGGGATGTCTCTCTCACATAAGCATTGAATACACCCAGAGTCTCCATCAGATACAGAACCACCTCCCAAGAGGAATGCAGCACAAGAAGCCTGCTGAACCAGCCATTGCTTGAATTATGGTGGGTCAGCCCATTATTTTAAGGGGTAGGAAAATATATATATAATTTTTTTAATGAAAAAGTGACAGGGAAAGAAAAGGTGCAAGTAACTGACTATTAGATTTTTATGGTAGTCATAGTATATTAGGACATAAGAATGGCCATACTGGGTCAGACCAAAGGTCCATCTAGCCCAGTATCTGGCTGCCGACAGTGGCCAGTGCCAGGTGCCCCAGAGGGGGTGGACCGAAGACAATGATCAAGCAATTTGTCTCCTCCCATCCATCTCTACCCTTTAACAAACAGAGGTCAGGGACACCTTTCCCTATTCTAAACACTTAATAAAGCAATCAATTTTCACAGTGAACAGGGATGCATGTTCATGTGAAGTGGAGCACCCACAGGGGACACTCCTCAAAGAATAGCAGTGACTTCAATGGGAACAAAATTAGGCCAACGCTAAGAACTCTTTTGAGGAATGGACAACAACCCTTCTGCCCTCCCCCAAAAAAACACTGTAGTATAAAACATGAGCCAAATCATTCTCCTTTTGAAGTCAATGCAAAGCTTGGTTTCAATAGGATGAGGATTGGGCTAGTTGATTTAGGATTAGGTACAACATTCCTGTGAGATACAGTATTCTCACTGTACCCATGAAGAAGCTAAAGCACAGAATTTCAGCCACTTGCCCAAGGTAACGGTAGAAGTAAATATAAGAACTTGAATTACAACACGGAAATTCCTAGCCCTTATCTCTGTCAGAATTATTTTGAGGAATGGACATCTCCCTTCCTGCACCCCACAAAATCTCATAGAAGCCAACCAGTATTAAAACACACACAATTGGACAACTTTCAAATGCTCCGAAAGAGGACAGACTGAAGAGTTAAGACTACATACGCAATGGTGAACCATGAAGAGGTGAAAGGAAAACCCCCTGAGTTACCACAAGCAGGGATATACCTGTTATGGGGGAAACCCCTATGTTCTACACATGAATCACATAGATCAGTCATGAAATGAGAACCCAAACCACAAAGATACTGTGTGTTTATTTTTAGAACATACTCATAATTAAGGTAGGAAAAGGAGTAAGTATGTTTCAAATTGTTTTTCCGGCACTCTCAAGATAAATTATTCACCTCCCTCACACAGCGCATACCACCTAAATTTTGTGACATATTAAAATACTTTTGCTACACGAGGATTAATTACTAATCTACCCTGGACTGACCAAAAACTTTCACAAAGGCTTTTTTCATTCAAAGAGATATGATTTTATTTATTTAAACCAATCCAACAACAAACCCTTATAGCCACCAAGGCTTTTCAATCTGCACTACAGCTACAACTATGTACCTATATGAAATACATTTCCATTAGCTTTGTCCCACACATTATTTGCTTCTTGTCTTAATTTAATTTGTAAGGTCACTGGGTCAGAAAATATTACTACAGTAAACTTCCTATAATCTGGCACCTTTAGGACCCAGGGGGTGCTGGATTATCAGATATGCCAGACTATTGGAAGGGGGGGCTATGAGGGGTCTGGGATGGGGTGAGGGGGATGCCACCCCAGACCCCTCATACTCCCCCTTCCGATAGTCCGGCTCTGCCCCAGGCATCCCCGATTCAGCTGCTGCTGAATCGGGGACACCTGGGGCAGAGCAGCTGGAATGCTGTCGGGTTGGTCCGGTAGCACCGCCCTTCAGCGCTGTGAGACCAACCCGGCAGCACCCCAGCTGCTCTTGGGGATGCCTACGACAGAGCAGCTGGGGTGCTTCCGGGTTGGTCCCGCAGCACCGAGGAGCGGCGTTACGGGAACAACTCGGCAACACCCCAGCTGCTCTGCCCCCGGCGCCCCCGATTCAGCTGCTGGTCAGCTTCAGCAGCTGCTGATTTGGGGAAGCCGGGCGCAGAGCAGCTCCAATTGTCTGACAGCCAGAGCACTTCCCGGTTCCTGATAGTGCCGGACCATCAGAAGTGCCGGAGCATTGGATGCTGGACCAATGGAGTTTTACTGTACTTATTTACACAGGATCTAGCAAAATGGAGCTTCAAACCTGAATCATAGTACTAATAATAAATACTCAACACCTATGTGTCTTATACTGGTTCATTCTCAAACACTGGTTTGGAGGAAACCTACCATCTTGCAACATCATGCTTCTGACTGAAGAGCTTAAGTTTCAGATCTGAGATTCTACCTTTCCTGAAAGCTCAGCCTCTTCTCTGCAGTGGCAATGCCCAGAACTTGCCTACATTTTCCCATGAAAGCTCTCCCTTACTCATGACCTTAATAAGCCTTAGAAATTGTTCCACTTTTTAAATGCACCCCTCTGAAATTACTGCATATGGAGGCAAGTCAAGAGTCTTTTGCCAGCTGTGTTTCATTACAAGCAAAAGTGGACTCAGTTTTAATTAGAGATGGAACCGAGCTGAAACGTTCCAATCCAGATTTAGATCCAAATTTCACTTAAAATTCCTGCATTCATATTTCTTGTTATCATGGTAAACATGGACCAGACTCAAGAATATTAGCCCTGGATTCAGATCTGGTCTTTCCCAAAGTCCAAGTAGAAATTTGAATTTAGTGATCTATTTCAGGCCTAGCTCTACTTTTAAGAGAGCTAACACCAGCATTATTTTTCTGTAGTCTAATACTAAAGTGTTCTCAAAGGAGTCATTTGAAGTGGTGTTTCTTAGGGCAGTGTTTCTCAACCAGTGACATGAGTAACCTTAGGAGTACTCAAGAGAAGTCTGGGGAGAGAGGTGTCTGTCAACAACTGAAGTTTGGAGAAAACTGAATTTTGTTTTAAGTTTTACAGCGCTTTATTAGTTTTGTATGTTTTACATCCAAAAATTTCATCATCCACTCAGCTACGATTAAGTTGTTTAAACAAATGTGTTGAAATAGTAGAAAAAATGTGTGTGTGTCTGAAAACTGTAGATACTGGGGGTACTTATTTCTTTTAAAAGGGGGTACTTTATTAAAAAGAGGTTGAGAAACACTGTCTTAGAATATACACATATAAATATTTCCACTATCATCTTTTGTAAGGCAAGGTCACTGATCAGGAACTAAAGTCCAGGTAAGTGAGCCAATGCTTCAGAAGTAGCTGGGGGAAAACATCTATGATGCGGCCAATTTGCAAAGTGGTCCACAGCTTGTGACTAGTATCTACAATTAGATTCTCATCATCCTGAGATGTGAGAGATGATGACATCTGCCATGTAGAATTCTGAAAATATTTTAGGCAGGCCATTTTTTCCAGGCATGTTGGGGTATTAGCATCATTCCAGAAGTCTTTCTAGTGTGTGCCATGACTGAAGTGTTAGCCCAATCCTAAAATGACTTACAGGATTTCAGGCATGACTTTGGAAGCTTCCATGTAGGTCTTCATGAATTGGTAAATTTAAGTTGGCTATGGTTCAACTGTACTCACAAACTGTCTCTCTTCAGATTTTGAGTATGTGCATATATGCAAAAATGGATAACCACAAGAGAGGTGCTCATTTCAATGTTCCAGCTATAATTCTCATCTTAACATTGAGCTGCATGTTCAGAACTATGCTATGGGAGCTGTTGGCCCAGAGTGCTGCACAATATTCAATGGTTCTCTGCAACAGTTCTAGAGTCACTATTTGAAGTGTGCATGCATTAGTACCCTATGATTTGTCTGTTTGGTTTTTCGCATCTTTTCCAGATGAACTACATTATTCAGTGATCTGAGTAAGGGTGCACTAATGTATTTCAGAATGGGTGCTGAATGAGTCCAAAATTATCCCCAAGGTGATTGTATGTGTTTCCTTCACAGTTTTGTTGATTTATCTATAAGGCTATTAAACTTTTGGAGGCACTAGAGTATACCCTTTCAGTACTGAAAATGTTCTGCTATTAACCTGAGGTCAGAGAGCACATTCCTGATGGTGATCAAGGACAAACGTCAGACCTATTCACTACTTTACATTTGACAGGTAGCCCTCCAAAAGACAGCATCGGGCAACAGTCACTGTTCCCTTCAAACATGGGAAGTCACCAAACAATGTTGCCTGCTATTGTCTACCATCCTCCTCCCAACAATTTGCAAGTTAATGGAGAGGGTTTTATTAGTCCACCTGTTATTTTTGAGGACATTCTGCCAAAGGAAAGGCAAATTTCAGACGGGGACAAAGTTGCTGTAAGCAGTCACACTGAAGCTGATAGATTGCTGACTTCTTCATTGTCCAGCAACTGCATTTGTGATTTACCTGACAACTTTTCATAAATTCATTTATCATGACAACATCTTGCAACATCTTACAATGGTTTTTCATAACTATTATGGATGCTTCCCAGTGTACATTTTAACTCACCAGAAAAGAACATATTGCTATTATGGGAGGGTCACATGCAAATTTTCAAGTTTCTTTTCAAGACTCCACTCCCCTCCCAGAGAGATGAGATAGTAGGTATTTGCTCCATGGTGCATAACATTGGGGTGGGAAAGTGATGTCACTTTTTCAGTTTATCTGAATGGAACACAATGAGGAAGAAAGCACATTTTCACATATTTTGCAAAACAAATCATAACAGGTCTTTCTTAAAGTTTTCAAATATTGTTGTTAAAGAACCCCTCTACATCATCCCTGGTATCCATCTAAAACTATGTCCTACCAGCATAAACCTAAGAGTTTAGTTGGTCCTATTTATTCCTAAATTGATTTTGCACATGCTTTTTTGGAATGCATAAATGCTGGTCCATATATCAAAATTAATCCAGAATAAAGCAGGATGTGAATTTGAAGTGGTTTAGCTATTCCTGATTAAGTCCATGTGCAGACACTTATTTCAGAACAAGAATGCTGTCCTCCATATTTTAATGCATTTACGGATTATTCTTTCAGGAACAGTTATTCCAGAATAATATTCTGTGTAGACAAGCCCCAACACAATGTGGGACATGTAGAATTTTACTCCAGTTGTAGCAAGATGTATCAATCAGTAATGGCTTCACTTAGAGAGATCTGCTCCCCAGAGAAATGCTAATGAGTGTTCTGTCCCTGACACATTCAAAATGGGAAAGCAACATCTTGGAGTGATCACCAGATAGACATCATTTCAAACGGCTACGAAGATACACACAGATCTGAGGTGGAGAAACATTGTACATTTAATATGTGTAATTTAAATTACTTCAACTTTTGGATGCTCCTCTGAAAAAAGGGAACTTAAATTAGAGCTGGTGACAGAAGTTAAGTGCACGATCAGCAAGGAATTTACAATAATCTGGAAACATCAAACATCTCTTCGGACACATAGGACCACTTCCAAACCCAGCCACAGGCCAGCATTTTACATTTTCTACCTTTAAAAATTAGGAGCAGTCTTCCATCATTATCGTCCTTCACTCACTGGCATATAGGGCAGCAACAAAGGTCCTCCACTTCTGTCTGTCTCTGGCCAGCCTCTCAATAGTGCCCCAAGTGTAATTCATGCTCTTCATTTCTACTTCAACGGTCCGGCGCCATGTTGTTTTGGGTCATCCTTGTTTCCGCTTCCCTTCAGGGGTCCAGTGCACAGCGATCTTTGTGATGGAGCTTCTATTTTTCCTGAATACGTGCCAAATCCATCTCCAGCATCTTTTCATAATGATGGTAACCATGTTATCTTGTTTACACTGCACATACAGGTCGAGATTAGAAATTATTCTTGGCCAAAAAATACAGAAGATCCTCCGAAGACTTCTGATAATAGTGTTGATAAAACACAGCTCTGATAAAACTTCAGTTTGGTATGGATGCTGTACTATGACGACTTCCATTCATCATTCAGACTCATGAAGACATTCCTGGCTTTACTGAGTCTGCTCTGGATATCACATCTGATGTCTCCATCTTGCCCAATAATACTACCCAAGTATGTAAAGCTCTCTGTGATAAGTAGGTCGTGGCCATCCATCTTAACTGATGCTGGTGCCTCAATATTTAGGGTCATGACTTCTGTCTTCTTCTGGCTAACTCTTAGCCCGACCTGTTTTCCAAAGGTGCAGACTATTTGTCTTCTCTTGCATATGACGATGTGTATGGGAGAGCAGAACAAGATCAGCAGCAAAATTAAGGTTCTCTAATGTGGAGAAGACAGTCCATCTGATGCCTCTTGGCTTATCTTCAGTTGTACGTCACATAACCCAGTCTATGACTAAGTTAAAGAGCATCGGAGACATGACACAGCTCTGCCTTAGTCAAGTCTTAACTTAGAAGCGTAGATCATTGTTCCTCACGCTGCATATGAAATTGTTATAACAGCTCTTAATGAGCTGAACTACTACTTGTGGTATTCCATATACTCTCAAAATACGCCAAAGACTATCTCTATGAATGCTGTCAAAGACTTTTTCAAAATCAATAAAGTTGATGAACAACTGCCTCTGCCATTCAATGCATTGCTCAACGATGTTATGCAATACAAACATTTGATCTACACACTCTCTTCCTTTACAAAAGCCAGCTTGTTCTTTCCTCAGTGATTTATCAACAGTGTCTACAATCTGCTGAATAATGATCTTAGCAAGGATCTTGCTTGGCACTGAAAGGAGAGGGAGGCTGTGCCAGTTGTTACAGTCATTGTGTGCTCTCTTAACAATAATTCCATTTGTCCATTCCTCTGGCACCTGCTTCCCCTTCCCATATTGCTGTAAAGAATGGTTGGAGAATAGTGGCTCCAAGTTCTGGGTCTGCCTTGAACAATTCAGCATTGAGATTATCGTGTACTGGAGCTTTACCATTCTTTAAGGATTTTATTGCCATGCTAATTTCTTCCATTTTTGGTGGAGCAGTATTTATGTCAAGGTCTATTTCCACTTCTAGAATATCGGCTTCTTCTTCTGCTGGTGGTGGCCTGTTTAGAACTTCCTGAAAATATTCTGCCCAATGAGCTTCTTGTTCCCTCTCTGCTGTAAGTAGAATTCCTTGTTTGTCCATGACAGGGACACTTGTACTGGCATGATATTTACTGCAAACAAGCGTGGTGATTTTAAAAACCTTTCCTTGCTCTCTTCGAGTAGCTGCTTCTTCAGCTTGTGCTTCCAGTTCCTCTATATGAGCTCTCTTATCAGCTCTCACCAATTTCTTAACTTGCCAGTCTTTGGATGCACTAAAGCTGCAGACAAGGTAGTGTAGTAGTCAGGATTTACTGAGGTCTCGTTCTCCATCAATTATGACAACCAGTTGGCTGTGCGTGTGTGCGCTCAGTCATGTGTGCTGTGTTGACTTGCACACATAGTCAACATAGCAGACTCCGAGAAAGCCCCCAAATCAGATAAGGCTTGAAGGTGCCCGGCCAGGTTTATTGTTAAGCAAAGTACAGTAATAGTTGTCAGTAGTCTCTACTGAACCACTACGCATATGTAATTCATAACAATGGAATGACTCATTGAGTGGGAGGTTCCCGTCCCCTAGGTCAGACCAAGTCTGTCCCTACAAGACACCACTTTATATATAGGTAAAAAAAAGTTACACATTTCTCCTGATGTGTCAGGTTGCCACCCTCTGACACTACTTAGATACCACCCATCACCCTGAACCTTGTGGTTTGATTAGTACATCTCTGTCATTATCTGTGGGGAGTGTAGGTACCAAGGATTTTAACGAGCTGGTGATACCCTCCTTTTGGAATGTGCTTTCAACTTATGATGAGTAACAATTACAGGAGGCCCCCGCTTTACGATGGCCCAATTTATACCCCCCCCCCCCCTTACAACCTTTTCCATAAGTGCAGAAGGGGCCGAAATCCCCCGACTTACATCCTCGGCTCCGCATTTACAATGGCATACAATGTCTGTCGTAAATCATAGAATCATAGAATAATAGGACTGGAAGGGACCTCGAGAGGTCATCGAGTCCAGCCCCCCGCCCTCAAGGCAGGATCAAGCTCCGTCTACACCATCCCTGACAGATGTCTATCTAACCTGTTCTTAAATATCTCGAGAGAGGGAGATTCCACCACCTCCCTTGGCAATTTATTCCAATATTTGACCATCCTGACAGTTAGGAATTTTTTCCTAATGTCCAATCTAAACCTCCCCTGCTGCACTTTAAGCCCATTACTCCTTGTCCTGTCCTCAGAAACCAAGAGGAACAAATTTTCTCCTTCCTCCTTGTGACACCCTTTTAGATATTTGAAAACCGCTATCATGTCCCCCCTTAATCTTTTTTCCAAACTAAACAAGCCCAGTTCATGAAGCCTGGCTTCATAGGTCATGTTCTCTAAACCTTTAATCATTCTTGTCGCTCTTCTTTGTACCCTTTCCAATTTCTCCACATCTTTCTTGAAATGTGGTGCCCAGAACTGGACACAGTACTCCAGCTGAGGCCTAACTAGTGCAGAGTAGAGCGGCAGAATGACTTCACGAGTTTTGCTTACAACACACCTGTTGATACAACCCAGAATCATATTTGCTTTTTTTGCAACAGCATCACACTGTTGACTCATATTCAACTTGTGGTCCACTATGACCCCTAGCTCCCTTTCCGCCATGCTCCTTCCTAGACAGTCGCTTCCCATCTTGTATGTATGGAACTGATTGTTCCTTCCTAAGTGGAGCACTTTGCATTTCTCTTTATTAAACCTCATCCTGTTTACCTCTGACCATTTCTCTAACTTGCTAAGGTCATTTTGAATTATGTCCCTATCCTCCAAAGAAGTTGCAACCCCACCCAGTTTGGTATCATCTGCAAACTTAATAAGCGTACTCTCTATCCCAAGATCTACATCATTGATGAAGATATTGAACAGTACGGGTCCCAAAACAGACCCTTGAGGAACTCCACTTGTTATCCCTTTCCAGCAGGATTTAGAACCGTTAACAACAACTCTCTGACTACGGTTATCCAGCCAATTATGTACCCACCTTATCGTGGCCCTATCTAAGTTATATTTGCCTAGTTTATCAATAAGAATATCATGCGAGACCGTATCAAATGCCTTACTAAAGTCTAGGTATATAACATCCACCGCTTCTCCCTTATCCACAAGGCTCGTTATCTTATCAAAGAAAGCTATCAGATTAGTTTGGCATGACTTGTTCTTCACAAACCCATGCTGGCTATTCCCTATCACTTTATTACCTTCCAAGTGTTTGCATATGATTTCCTTAATTACCTGCTCCATTATCTTCCCTGGGACAGACGTTAAACTGACCGGTCTGTAGTTTCCTGGGTTATTCTTATTCCCCTTTTTATAGATGGGCACAATATTTGCCCTTTTCCAGTCTTCTGGAATCTCCCCTGTCTGCCATGATTTTTCAAAGATCATAGCTAAAGGCTCAGATACCTCCTCTATCAGCTCCTTGAGTATCCTGGGATGCATTTCATCAGGACCTGGTGACTTGCTGACATCTAACTTTCCTAAGTGATTTTTAACTTGTTCTTTGTGTATCCTATCTTCTAAACTTACCCTCTCTCTGCTTGTATTCACTACGTTAGGCACACCTCCAGACTTCTCGGTGAAGACCGAAACAAAGAAGTCATTGAGCATCTCCGCCATTTCCAAGTTCCCTGTTACTGCTTCTCCCTCCTCACTAAGCAGTGGGCCTACCCTGTCCTTGGTCTTCCTCTTGCTTTTAATGTATTTATAAAAGGTCTTCTTGTTTCCCTTTATGCCTGTAGCTAGTTTGAGCTCATTTTGTGCCTTTGCCTTTCTAATCTTGCCCCTGCATTCCCGTGTTGCTTGCCTATATTCATCCTTTGTTAGTTGTCCTAGTTTCCATTTTTTATATGACTCCTTTTTTATTTTGAGATCATGCAAGATCTCCTTGTTAAGCCAAGCTGGTCTTTTGCCATATTTTCTATCTTTCCTACACAGCGGAATTGTTTGCTTTTGGGCCCTTAACAACGTCCCTTTGAAATACTTCCAACTCTCCTCAGTTGTTTTTCCCTTCAGTCTTGCTTCCCATGGGACCTTACCTACAAGTTCTCTGAGCTTATCAAAATCTGCCTTCCTGAAATCCATTACCTCAAAATCTGCCTTCCTGAAATCCATTACCTCAAATGCGGGCTCGAGTTATGATGCCCTCTACTTGTGATGCTATCCCAGGAACCGATCAAGTTGCAAGTCAGGGGCAGCCTATACTGTTTTACAGCTGGTACCCAGTACCAATTACCGTTCTACACCTGGACCTATTACCAATTAATGTTTTGAGCGCTCAGCTCTGCTCATAGGGGCCTGCGTCTTGCTCACAGCTTAGCTTTGCTTTATATTAGCCAAGTTTTGTTCATTGTTAGTTAGGCTTCAACCAGGCCTGTGCTACATGGACTTTTGTTTCAGGCCCTTATCTTACTACAGGTAGCGGTAGAACAAAAGTAACATGACAAGTTACAATAAGGAAATGTGATGAATATTCTGTGAGATCCTTGTAAAAGGCTGATTGAAAGCCATCTCAAAACTATTCTGAATAACTAGCAAGAAAGGTGCCCTTGAAATGGAGATAACATTTCTGTAACAGTACGTGTTTCCTGATTTGTTTGCATATCTGATCTATAATTTCAAAACTTGATTTGATTTAAGGATAATAGGTTCGGTTTATGATACCTTTAAATAAAGTGCAGAAACAACAGTGATGGTATATAATGTGTATAATTACATTGTATATTAGATAACATCAAATACATTACAAAACTATAGAAATTTAAGTTTGAGTGGTATACTAAAGGACACTAATGCACATTGACTCAGCTTTTCCCCTCTTCTTGCTTGTTTCAGCATATTTTGGATAAGTGTATTCAATAACCTAATGACTGTGTTCATACATGTTACTAATTATTATTAGTTATATTCACCCCTACAAAAGCACTTTAAGTTAAGGTCCTTGTCCTGAATAAGTCAAGGAGTACATGTTAAGTTTCTGTTTGTAGTGTTTTCACTGAATGGATTCTGTATGAGGAGACGTTCCTTCCATTTCCCATTTGAGTAATGGTGTGCATTTTCTATTGGTGTGTGAACACCCCCCCCCCCCCAGTGAAATATACACTAAAGTATTTTCAAGATATAACTCTATGGGTTCTAAAACAACATTTCTGTGTTTATTTAATGTGTATTCTGCAGTATCTTGAAGCAAACAAATATTTGGAAAATAGTCAATTGCCCAAATTTTGAATTGAAAAGAGATCAAGCCAAAGCTAGATCATATGTAAAAGACTTGAATTTCAGTAAACATTAGATGACTACATGGAGTTTAATATAAGTAATTTTTCTAATTGTAACAGTGAACTTCCCTTTCTGTGGTCAAAGAGGGAACTTCCCACTGATGATGCCTCTACTGTTCTCGACTTCTTACTGGGACCTTGCATGGGAGGGTTATTGACCTACCGGCATTAAGAAGCAAATGAAAAAATATTGTTTAAAAAAAAGTTAAAAATTGTATAGGTGAGATCGGAGAATTAACAATGTTTCATAATCCCTTACTTTTACTGGTTTGTATCACAATCTTTATATTATTAAGATCCATACTTTAGCCTGTGAATATGGGGGAAAATACTCTCGCTCGTTCAGTTATGGAAGGTATGAGTGAAATCATTATGATGGAAATGCCACCAACAAATCACTACCAATCTTCCCTTCAGTAAGGTATGGAAAGTAAAAAGTACATTAATTTGAATAAAGGTGGGAAGACCAATTCGCAGACAAGTTTCTCCATTGCTTTTGCTCATGCTATTAAATTTGTCAATAAGAAACTCCAGACAGTGAGTGAAAACTCAGTGCTAGAATTTCAACACTTTTTCCATTATACGTTCCCTCTGATCACCTTAATTTGTACTTCTTCAAATGGGGAAATCACCTAAAACAAACTCTCTCCAGAGCAGCTATTCATGTATTTTAAAATTTGACTTTGTGGTTTAATAAGGTTCCTGTTCTATCAAGGTTTCAAATATTAAAAAAACAAAAAAGAATAAACTCTAATCAGATCACTGTGGTCCTGTCAAAAACCTCTAACTGTACAACTGCAAGTTTCAATTTCCTGAACTATTTCATTACTGATGAGCAGCATGAACACAAAGTTGTATATGTGAAAATGATGAATGCCATGATCTTAGGGTCCTTCTACCACTGCAGCTCCCTCAGATTATAATATTTCATTTTAAAGTAATCTATATTTTCCTCTATTGCAAGGAGGCACTCAATGGCTGATGCTCTATAAATCTTGCCTCATCACAGAAAACTGTTCCCAGGCAAATAACAGCTATTGCAAAGATGTGAACTCTCCTTTCCTACAATATACTCACGTTACTGTGCTTTCCTACAATATACTCACGTTACTCAGTGAGGCATAAGCTGCAAAGCCCTAAGATATTTTTGCTTGAGGATCCCTGAGAACAGAGGTCCTATGTGGGACAGGAGTTAATTTCTTCCTTTATTTCCAAAACCCTAGACCAGTGGTGGGCAACCTGTGGCCCACGGAGGCTCCACCTACAGCCTGTGGACCCCCTGGCTGCCTCTCCCCCACATGCCTCTCGTACACTGGAGTCTGCACTTCCTATGCCTCCCCCTTCCTTCCAGCACTTTTGGAGGAACCATGAATTGACTGATTTGTGCTCCATCCTTGCTCTCCCTCCTGCCTCCCAGAGTTGGAACGCTGGAAATCAGCTGTTTGTGGCATTCCACCTCTGGGAGGGAAGAGGAGGAGCAGGGACGGAGCACAGATCAGGCAATACATATGCTCTGAAAGTCTTGGGAGGGAAATGAAGGAGCAGGTAAGAGCAGGGCTCCAGTGCCCTGGTGCAAGTAAGGGAGAAGCAGCAGCCAAGGAGCCACAGGACTGCAGGGAGAACTCTAGTGGGCCCGTGTGCTACTGAGAAGGGACACCTATGTGGTTCACCCACTACTCACGGTTGCATCTCTCTGCCGAAACACTGCTATTTAATTATACAATCTTCCCTTCTTTGGGCACTTATTCTATACATGGACACAACAAACAGGAAGCATCTGAAAAAATTAGATAAACAGATTATATATAGGTGATGTAAATGGAACATGGAATGGGACTACTTATTCCTTTTCTTTCCCCCCAAATCACTGAAGTAGTCACTCTTCAAAACCTTTGTTCCAATTCAGAACTGTTTTACCTGATGAAGAAACAGCATTAGATTTTTGTCCGCGATCTCATGGAGAAAGACTGGCTCTAAAGAAATTCTATTTAGAATAAAACCCATCAAGCAATAAGGCTACTATTGCACAATCAAGATATTACAGATGTCTCCGCCATTACACAAGCAATTCTCCTTTTTTCTCCAGATGGAGTTTCAGGCAGCTGTCTCCAGATGCATAGAAAGTTAATACAAATACTGGAAAGTTACAGAAATTTGTAAAACAGGCGTTAAAATTGATTTTCTTATTAAACATTTATTCATGCATTGATTGGATTTTAAGGAGTTACAGCAATTTTTATTTAAAAGTGAACAGGAAAACTAAATTAGAAATTGAGTGATACCCAGGAAAATGAAGGGCCTGATTATGGATTTCTGAGCCTCTCCTGCAAGATGCTGCACATGCACAATTGCAAATACCTCAACTGGATTAGACTTTTAAAACACTCATGTGCATTAGACCAACAGTATCTCCATTTTAGATATGCAGATACTTCTTTCCTGGCCAGCCCCACTTTAGTGAAATAAAAGATCTATTCTGAGTTGTGCTAAACAGACCAAGGGGGAAGGAATAAGCAAGTGCACATCATACATCACAAAAAAAAAAAAAAGTCCAACCCCACAGTAATACCACAGATGAGAGAGTCACCTAACAAGAAATTTCCCAATGACTACTAGCTGCATCACCTAACAGATGCAGTTAAAATGGAATTCCACTAACTATGGAAATTTGAAATGTTTAGATTAAATCACCTTTCAGTTATCATTTGATTTTTGAAATTCCCAAAATTAGAAAACTAGCCTGACAGTCATTCTCTTATACGGTTTCAGAGGGGTAGCCATATTAGTCTGTAGCTCCTTGCTCCATTCATCTGAACAAGTGGGTTGTGCCCACGAAAGCTCATGACACCATCTACATTTTTATTAGTCTCTAAGCTGCTGCACGACCATTGTTGATTTTTAACTGTTTCTTATACTGTATAACAAGTTCAACTGTCAGGAGATAACTGAAAGCTGGACACTAAGATTTTCATCACCTACTCTAGGAACCTGCATGGTGGGAGGGTCCCAGAGCCTCAACTCCAGCCCAACCCCGGAAGTCTATGCAGCAACTAAATGGCCCCAGTTGGAGCCCCACAAGCCCAAGTTGGCTGGCACGGGGCTAAGTGCGAGTTTTTCTTTGCTGTGTAGACAAACCTTTAAAACAATTATTTGATGCTGAAATGGTCTACCTACATAGCTCTCTTTACTGAATGGAGAACCAAAAGCTTGCTGGCTATTTGTTTTTTATTATGCTTGATTAAATTTAAACATTGAGAAAGACATGCTCTGAACTCAGCTGCTTACATCTGAAATTACACTTTCAGAGTCTATCCCAAAGATTAGATTATTTTGTTTCTGATGTTGCAGAAAATTATCTGCTTAAAAAACAACAACTCTAATACCTTCCAGTATTAGATAAAGGGAGCAGAAAAACCATAAGTTACCGGTAGGAGGTAGAATGCACTGAAGTATTAATACATTTAAAAATGCTTATTTATACAATTTTTTTCTCTATATTCTCATTTGAATTAGTATAAATTAATCACTATTTGGATACATAGGCATTCTCCATTCTAAAGTCATAGAATACTAGAACTAGAAGGGATCTCGATAGGTCATCAAGTCCAGTCCCCCGGCCTCACAGCAGGAACACCACCATCTAGATCATCCCTGATAGAGGTCTATCTAACTAACACACTCTTAAATATCTCCAGTGATGGAGACTCCACAACCTCCCTAGGCAATTTACTTTTGCTCCTTCAGCAACATCAGAAATACATTCATATGGATGCCAAGAACATCCAGAGTTACAATAATTTAAAAGAAAAAAAAAGACACCAATTAAAACTCTCATACTTCACTCAACTTTCAATAGGGTCAATAAGTAACTTAACTCCATGGACAAGTTGTTCCATAATTACTACAGATGCTTACAATGATTTTATATAAGTAGTATATATTTCAATAAACTCTTTTAAACTCAAATTTTCCTAAAAAGATTTCCATTTTTTCAAAAGTTGTTCAGTTTTCATTTTCTGATGAAAACTTGAAATTTGATTTTTAAAAAACACTGACAATTTTCACAGGAAAAAAATCATTTCTTGACCAGCTCTAACAATTACTCATTTAGAAAGTTTTTAATCTTCTTCTGAAGCAGCTAGTACTCACCTTAGTCATAAACACACTATTCAACGTGATGGACTCCTAATCCGACCCAGTTTGGGAACTCCTAAGTTCTTACTTTATCCCAGCCCAAACCTTGCCCCCCAGACTCCTGTCTCTCAAAAACACAAGCTCTCTAAGGGTATGTTTACATTTCATTCCTCTCCCCCCCCCCCTCGGAATGCAAATGCAGACACCTGAAATTGCAAAGGAAGCGGGGATTTAAATATCCCGCACTTCATTTGCATACTCGCATTTTAGCGCTATTGCAAAATAGCACTATTTCGAGATAAAAAATGGGGTTATTTTGAGATAAAACCCTTCCTTCGAAATAACCCTTACTAATTTTTTGAAGGAAGTATTTTTTTTCCTCGAAATAATCCCACGCAGACCACATTTGTTTTCCCGAAATTCCCTATTTCAGAAAAGCGGCGATCCGCAATTATGCAAATGAAGCACGGGACAGTCAAATCTGTGCTTCATTTCCAATTTCACTTGTCTGCATTTGCATTCCTCTCTCAGAAGAGGAATGCAATGTAGACATATCCTAAAAGCTATTCTCCTGCATCCTTTATATCCTACTAAAGAAAGCAAAGCCTCCCTAATTCTTTCCCAGGAGATTAAACAGGGTGAGTTGTTTCAGGATAACACCTGTTGTGACAGGACAGGTTAGAGGGCTTGATAGAAGGAGAGAGAGAGAGCTCTGAAAAATAGCAAAGGCCCTGGTTAATTAGGAACAGCTGAGATAGGGTTGCTATAAAGCAATTAAGGGCCAGCTGAACTGACTTCAGGCTGCCACAGAACTTCTTTACAAACTTTCCCTGTGGAAGAGTGCACAGGGAGCTGAAGAGGAGTTTGGAGAATGAAGGTGGAGAGGAACTTGCACCTGATAAGGAGAGTCAGAGAAGCCAAGCAAAAAACCATCAGCATTGCCATAAAACCACAGGGGCAGGTGAGAGGTTCTAACAGGAGCAGTTGGAGATTCCCTTCTCTCCAGGTAGCCGGAGACTCCAGCCAGTAGCTGAGGAGGACTGCTTCCTCAGCCCATAGAGACCATGGCGGTCTGGGGACCTCTGCCCCAATGCCCTTTTTGCCCACAAACCAAAGCCCCATATGCCAGAAAAGGCAAGTGGGACTTTGTACCACAGCCCAGAAACTGTGGAATAGTGCAAACTGGGGGATAGTTTCTCAACCAGTGGTACACGTACCCTTAAGGGTACATCAACACAACTGAAATGTAAAGAAAACTTAATTTTTGTTTTAAGTTTTACCGCATTTTATTATTTTTGTGTGTTTTTACACAATTTTACAAAATTTCATCGCCCACCCAACTACAATTAAGTTGTTTAAACAAATGTGTTGCAACTGTAGAAAAAGAGTGTGTGTGTCCGAAAATTGTAGGTACTGGAGGTACTTTTTTTTTTTTTTATTAAAGGGGTACTTTATAAAATAAGGTTGAGAAACACTGGGATAGTGTACAGAATAGGAGTCTAGGACCCAGGAGTGGGACTGGCCCTATCACAACATATTATTAAAGATTCTCCCCTAAAATATCCCAAGTTATTCCATTTCCCTATTAGCATCAACTGAATTGTGTTTGATAACAGTAGTATCAGGCAAAAGTGTGTGCAATATAAAAAATGCAAATTTCTAACTGCAACTTTTGTGTTGACAAGCGACTATTATCTGAAGGAGGAGGACTGGAGTAATTTAAGAACTTGTTTATGGTCTTATATTTAAAAATAATGTTGGGATAGCTTAGAGTTAGGTATTCCATTTCATGGAGTATAAATAAAAATTAAACGAGGGGGCTGCACCTCATGCTCGCTACACTGGCCACCCCACCTCCCCAGCCACTTTCACAGCCAGAGAACCTGTTAATCTTGCAACGATTATATAGAAAAGTGAACAAAGCTGTATAAAAAACCCTCTGTTAATTGGTCTATTGCTCATGTACTACATGTTACAGACCTCAGTTTTGCAATTGGCTCTAGCTGAAGTGCATGTAAGTGAGATGCTGAGACTCCACTTTCAAGTAGGTTGATGATGTCATTCTATTGTGCGCCAGGAAAGAGAGAGAGAGAGAGAGAGAGAGAGAGAGAGAGAGAGAGGAGAACCTCAACATATGTAACTTTAGTTTAATAGTAAGAAACTTCAACTTTCATCTATGTTCTACCTTTCTTTATTTTCTTCTAAATAATTTTCAATATACAGACTGTATCAATAGTCTTAGCTTGTGCTTAATGAAAATAATAAAACTGCTTTTGTCTTGATACTTTGTTAATTTAAATCTACATGAATGGACCTTTACATCTGTACTGTATCCCACCGAA
This sequence comes from Pelodiscus sinensis, assembly GCF_052426305.1. Taxonomy (NCBI): domain Eukaryota; kingdom Metazoa; phylum Chordata; order Testudines; family Trionychidae; genus Pelodiscus; species Pelodiscus sinensis. Next base: position 98,986,417 of record NC_143055.1, read on the forward strand.
GGGTACTGCAAGGGTCCTCCATGCAGAATGTGTCTGGAGGACAGGGAATAAAAATACTTTCAAATAATACGTCTACCTTTATTTGTGCTCTAAAAAACATGAGACTTATTCTACCACAGAAAAAGAATTGGTTCTTTAACATTGCAAAAAGAGTGAACCTAGGACAGAACTAGCATGAGTTAAAAGCAACAGATTATGATCACAGGCTGATGCTTATCGTATTTGTCAGGTGTATGAACTCATTGTGGTTCCTAGGACTCTGTTGACAATAATCGTCTTAAATGAAGTACTATAGTAGGAGTTTGAAAAAAACACTCCTGCAGAAGTAATATAATATAGAAAACAAGACAATAGCAGTGACACTCTTGAATACTGCTTTGTTCTTGTGATGGGAAGAAGAGGTGAGCAGCTTCCTAAAACATCATTGAAAGTAAAACTTCTCTTCAAACTTACTAGTCATCAGCTTTGTATGGAAAAAAATAAGAACCAAACTTTCAGAAAGTTGCATAAGAGAGTAAGATAAAAATAATTAAGAGCTGAGTACATGTTGCAAGGTTTTGATTGTGCAAAAATACCACAGATTATTTAATAATTAAATTAGACATCACTTCTATTTTAGGTTTCTTCTGAAAGATGACACCTCTAGTAACAAGTGGTCCACCTTGATGAAATGCAGAGTCACTACTGACTCAGAGAATAGTATATACTGAAATACTGTGGTTTTTCTTACACTAACAAAAATCTCCACTGGGCAGCTCCACTGTTAGTTGCAATTGCAGATAGATCTCAGTTTCGCAACTGGCTCTAGTTGAAGTGCATGTAAGCAAGATGCTGAGACTCCACTTTCAAGTAGGCTGATGACAACATTCTGTTGTGCACCAAAAAAGAAAAAATATATATACACATATCAAGAGAGCGAGCGCCACCGTAAATGTAGCGTCTCAGCTGCTGCCGCCTACTGATGTTTCTTGGATGTCTTCCATCCAAGCACAGATCCAGTCCAGCTTATAAGAGCTAACAATGCACAAAGTGGTAATAGTAGGGCCTACTGAATAGTTTTGAAACTAGTTCCTTGTCTGAAGATTCCTCCCTAAAACAATTAAGAACCCAGATAAATGTGAGATACAAAGGAGGTAGAAAGGCTTGAATTGATTGCTGAATGGATTTGAACCAATGGCTTAAAAAAATGAATATTCCAAATCTGATACTTAGTCCTCTAAGCCAATCCTTCTGATACAATATACCTATGAAAATACCTAGAACACGGAATTATAGAAATGTAGGACAAAATGGGATCTCAATAGGTTATCTAGTTCAGGCCAATGCACTGAGGCAAGACTAAGCATTATCTAGACAATTCCTGACAAGTGATGGCATAAGCTACTGTTGTTCTATGATGGAGATTCAACAACATCCTTACATTATTCATTCCAGTGCTTAACTACCCTTATAGTAGGAAGTTCTTCCTAATGCCTGACCTATATCTACCTTGGTGCAATTTAAGCCCATTACTTCTTGTTCTGTCCTCAATGATTAAGAAAAAAATATCACCCTGTTCTCTGTAATAACCTTACACATACTTGAAGATATCAGATCACCTCTCAATCACTTTAATCACTTGTTACTTTTCTCTGGACTTTCTCCAATATCTCCACATAATTCCCAAAGTATGATGCCTCAAACTCGACATAGTACTGGTGATTTTTTAATAGTATTAAGTATAGTAGAAGAATTAATTCTCATGTCTTGCTTACATCACTCCTGCAAATATAATGCAGCAAGGCATTAACTTTTTTTTTTTTTAAATTAAAAACACGATTCCTTTTTCCTCTGGGGGACAAAACCTGCACCTCAGCACAAGATCTTCCTTTGGGAACCCATGATCAGATTTTCAAAAGTGCTTAGCACTTCAAGTACAGAACTATTTTGACTATCTAGCTACTCACTGAGTTGCATAAATGAAAATTAAGCTATTTTGAAAATGTGGTGATGATTGTGGGTGCATAGCACTTCTGAAACTCTGTCCCCAACAGTGCACCATGACTTCAGAACATAGGGACTACCGTACTGGCTCAGACCATTATCCCATCTGTTCCAGTATTCTTTGCCTGAGTGAGCACAGCAGCCATTCTAGCTAGAGTGAAATCCTCTCTTCTCCATATTTTCTGTTTTTCAACATATGGGGCCACACTGTGTTAAGTCAGTGTTAACCCAATGAAAAAGTATTAGCCACAAAACCACACTATCATAAGTGGGTATGTCAAAACAATCGTTAGTGCTTATAAGGAAATCTCGAATCCAATTTTTGGTAAAACTACACAAGAAAAATCTCAAATTCAGATAACAATATTTCCAAATGTTTTCTAAGGGACACTTTAAAGCAGCCAGACAAACATAACATTAGTGCATCCTGCACGCTGTAGTAGCAGCTGGAACTCCTACATGCCTATCAATCTTAGGTTTTACACTTTGGTTTCAACATCACAGGGCGTGGGCTCAGCCTGATCTCTGTGGGCAAGAAGTTCCACAGCTGGAGTCACACTTACGAGCATGTCCTCAAGATCTCAGAGTTTATCCATCTACACATCATTTCTTTTGAGCACAGCTGTCTTGCAGGATCATGGAAGGGAGGTCCAACACTCAAGTGGCTGATAGATCAGAACCGAGAGTGAACACTATTTGGAAGAGAACAGAAAGCAAGTGGATTTGTGAAATACATGTTTGATGTGTGTGCTTTAATCTTAGCTGCTAGTGAAGCAGCTACTTACTGCATCATTTTCAACCTTTCAAAGTGGCTTTGTTCAGTGCCAGTCTGAGTTAAAAAGAGAGGGCAAAACCATGGATCACATGCCTAGATCCTTCCCTACCTGACACATCTGTGCATGGATATATACTGAACATTGATTCACCCTATCCTTATTCTTCTATACTACTGTGGAGTAGCAATAATATTTTGCTGATAAGTTTATGGATAACCAATAACTGATACGAATTTTCACTGTGATATGTTTATTGAGAGAAGTTCTCTCGAGTTTGGATTAGTTTAATAACAAACCTCGGTAGTATTCAAAGCTGACTTATCTAACTGATTAAATAAATCTAAAGACTGCACATAAACAGAGATATACAGGTTGAAACTCTAAAATCCAGTATTCTTTGGTCCAGCAACATAATGTGGTCCTGCTGGACTGTGGGTATTACTGGACCCGAGAGCCCTGCTCGGAGTGGGGGTGGCCAGGAACAGAAGAGGTTTCAGCGGGGCCCAGTGGCTGGGAGAGGGGCTGATGGCCAGAAGGGGAGCTTTGACCTCCCCTTACCTGGAAAACTCCCTGGTTTGGGACCACCCAGATCCTAAGGGTTCTGGACCAGGGAAGTCCAACTTGCATCATCACCAATAGCTGTGGGAAACTTTTCCTGTAATTCTCTGACTATCTGTGTCTAGTCTGAAAACAGATCTTGCTTCCCCCTATGATTTAGGGGCAATTGCACCCTTGTTATCCTTATTGTGTATGAGACTGATCCTTACCTATTTCCTCTGTTTGGTTCATATTTCTTACCTAAAGCTATTTCCAAGGTTCCCTGTCCACTGCAACTTTTCAATGGTCTCAACACTTCTTAAAAATACCCTTCTTAAAAATATCATGCATTATGTAGCTTGCAGTTAGTATATTATATTATCTCTCTATAAAACATCTTTCAAAATACATTAAGGGTTAGTGCACACTAAAAATCCATTTACCCATTTTTGTTAGATCTCTATCTATTACAAAGCATCATGGGAGTCTTGCTCACAGGCAAGCCTTACAACATGCTAGGAAAGATTTTAAGTGTCAATAAGAACAAAGCTCTAGAGAAATTAAGGGGCAGAGTCCTTATGCATGACCTCCCCATGGTCTATACACAAGAACTAAGCTATTCCAATGTGTTTGGGGTTTATGTGCAACAGAGGAAGTATGTAGCTCAAAATTAAGCTCAAGGTGGACAGAACTAAATATTAAAATTTGCAATTAGCATTCCTGAGCCAGCAGCAGTCATTTTGCCAAAAATAACTAATAGTTTATGAAACTGCACAACATGAGAGCCTAATCAACCTCCCTTTAAAACAGTCCCCTTCCAACTTCAATATGCAGTACATGAAGCAAGGTAGGAGGTTCAGAGAAGAATATAATCAGAAAATAGCATGACAGAAAATCATATGTAAATATCCAAAAAGCAAAATGATATGATATTAAAAAACAAAACAAATCTACCCTGGCTTTTCATCATATGGTGGAAGAGAAATTAATTAAGTAGAAAAATTAAACAATCCAAAAACCATGGATCTTTGGTAGGGAGGTGATAAGGGGGCTAGTTTCACAATAGTTTCCAAGTTGATTGTGTAAAGATTGATCTCTGCATCTATCACTGAACATGTATTAGCAGTCTTTTGCAAAAAGATGACAGGAGAAACCACTGTCAGACAGGAAGCCAACTTTCTTCCTGTTGTTTAATCAACAATTCAAAAAAACAAAATAAAGTATCTTCTTTCATCTGTACATTTCACTTCTCCTGCACTGTGCCACATTAAATCTATTCTGTGTATAAATAAATGTGAAATTTACAAAAACCATGCATGTTATGGTTCAGGATACAGATTAAGACCAACATATTACATGCTTATAGCTTGGCATAGTCTATCGGGGGGGGGGGGGGGGGGGAGGAGAGAGAGAGAGAGAGAGAGAGAGAGAGACAGAGACAGACATGCGAATGAGTGAGCGAAGGGGAAAAAGTGTTTCATATACATAGCATGAAGAGAAGCCAAAAGTGTGGGCTTCTATTACACCAAGAGGGATTTTACCTACATCCCTGCACTGCTTACGAGGCTTTAAAAGAAATTCCAAAATGTCATCAGAAGAGGAAAAATGAAAGTAATGATTCTTGCCACACAGGTAGAACATATGAGAAAGTGTGTAATAAACCAATACTTTAACATGACGCCCCCATCATTTTTTTCCAGAATTAAGAGCATATATATACCAACAAACTAAAGCACAATTTACCAGCTCTAACCATAAATCACAACTTGGATACTGACGCACAGTAAATTAGAACACTGTTATAATGTGCAAAGTACTGGTTACTTGCTATATTCTACTACTGCTTGCAATCGCAGCAAATGGTAATACGTTATGCTCACTACACAAAAAGCATCTAGAACATGCAATTGCTGATGTAATTGAACTAGAAAAAATGAATATAGTAAGTGGATTTTTTCCTTTTAAAATTGTATTGTAATTTTTTATTTTACTTTTTGCATAAAAATTAACTCCTCTTTTTCTCATAGAGTATTGAAAATGGCGGCTTTTACACACCAGAGGATTTCTCAAATGTGAGTATAAACTTCATGGAATCTTTTAAAGGGCCTTTATAAGTGTTGCTACTTTTAATGAGTGTTATTAATTCATATCAACAACATTTTATCTCTTCTTAAAAGGAAGAGATATGAAAAAAAGACTTGACCAATATCTGGAGTGCAACTTCACTGTATGAGCCCCAGTCTTTGGGATTCTAATTATGTTTTTGCTTTATGCTGTCTGACAGCAGAAAAAGCTGAAATAACAATGCTATCTTACCACTTTCTTACCACTTTGTGCAACAGTGTAACACAGCAATATTAGTTTGCTCTATTTAATGCACTGCAATTGAATTCATTTGGACAAGAATATAATTTGTTACTTAGTGGGCACAGGTTAATATGCAGCAGGTGATATTAACTCTTACATCAGCAGCACAAACAGCAAGATTAGTCTTTAGTGTGAGGCGATATTTAAAATAAAAAGCCTGTTTCATTGAAGAATACAGGCAGAAATTGGCACAAAGTATAGTCTAATTTTATCCCAACTGTAAGTGCAGAGTAGATGGTAGGAACTCCTGTTAAAAACCTCATATAACAACACAGCACAAAACTGCATTGTAATTCCAGCTCTCCATAGACACACTTGTCAAATCACTCAACCTCTTTAGTATTAGCTTTTACTTTATGTAAATAGAGATAATACTTACTTACCTAGATAATTTATCTGAGAAAATTAATGAGCATTCAAACATGTATAACAATTAATTGATTTATACTTATGCAAATCCTGAATTGCAAAATTACCATAGAAAGTAATAGGATGGCTTGAGTAACACACAATGACTTTTTCAACAGAGTAATTTTACTCATGTACTTACTGGATCAAATGTTAAGAATTTCTGGTTTGGATTTTTAAAAGTAAATTTATTGGGGATGATCATGTGCTATGGTCAAACGGGTTTGACAAAACTTGTGATGGTCCTATGTAAAGATGATTACCCCAGAATCCAGGGGGCAGGTCAGTCGCAGGCATGAAATAGATTAGCCAAACTATTCTAATTTACATCAACTAGAAAGAGGCCCTTGTAGCAGTTGGGAATCTACTTTATGTACAGGGGCTAAGGCTACATACCCTTTTCAAGATGATCTCTCTATGCCACAAGCTATGACCAAGTCTTGGTTTAAGAACTACAAGAGCAGCTCTGTGCCACCTGAGGATCTTCCTATGCTCAAGGAATCCTGCAATGGTTGGCCAGTCTTACAAGCAGAGCAGCACAAGCTTATAAGGAAATACTGGAGTTGCGCCCATTTTTAATGTCTTAAATCGTTCACCCATACTCTTGAAAGTCAGATTATAGTATAATACATGTCTCATATTAGCAACTGAATTTTTAAATCAAGGCATATTCACTATTCAGAATACATTTTCTTCTGTAAATAAATAAATGCCAATCATACTTAGCAATAATGTATTGCTTTATGCAATAAATAATGTAATCATACTTATTTTAGGAGAAGCGCAGAAAGGAGGCGTTGGACGTTTATATGACTGAAATGAACGTTTTAAAAGAAGAAATCGAAGACAATCCTGATGCCAATAATACCATTGCTCTTATCAAGAGAAATCTTCAGTGTTTGGTAAGAATTCATTTTTATTAAATTTGATACAAAAATTTAGAAGTTGATAGACTATCAACTAGAAACAGAACAATGTATCTGCTGGCAGTGGACCTACTGCTGCATTTTTTGCTCATTTTACACTCCCATACTCAGCCTCAAAATCTTGTCCCATTTAATATATCTAGAGTCTATATTATTCCCATTGCTACAGGATCTGAGCACCTACTGACATTTTCTGTCACTGGAAAATGGTTCTGTTGTACTTAAAAGAAGAAAATTAAATTGCCCATTCAGTATTCTCACATTACTACTGTTGCAGATGGGCCACATCCATTCTGATTTAATTAGGATGGAAAGAGTCCCATCTCTGTATCCTATTCTTTCTTTCTTCCTTCCTTCTCTTCAGCATCTGAGGAATTGAGGTGTAGCTCACAAAAGCTTATGCTCTAATAAATGTGTTTGAAGTGCCACTGTACTCCAAGTTAATCAGACAAGAGTCCCTTTTTTAATTTGGGTTGTATGCTTTAAAAAAAATAAAAATTTTGAAGCAGAGTTTTAAGGGCTAATACACGGGAGAAATCCCCATCAATTGCAATGGGTATTTTTTCTCTCTTTTTTTCTGTCCTTCAGGTAGAATAAAGAAGAGATCTTGGTAATGGGAACTTCAGATTTTCAAATGTGTATTAGATTTTCTTGAGAATTTCTGGCAGTGTAATAGTCTAAAATATCTAATGTTTTACATATGTAGCAATGTATATGTATATAATCCACTAGGACCAAGGTATCATTTGTGCTCCTTTGTTGTATAATGTTTACAATCAAAATTTTCTGTAATAGAGATTCATAATTTATTTTATTAAGCTGCCTATCATTAAATTCAACGTGCCTAGCTAGTCTTCCTAATCTTTAAAAAAAAAAAAAACACCAACAGAAAAAATGGCTAAGAGAGGGCCACCTGATATTTCAGAAATATCATTCTGGCTCTGGTTAGAAAGTGAAATCTACCTCAGCTGCATTATTAACCAACTATAATTATTATTACCGAAAGTGAATAAATTGAGGTAGTAATATATTTTACTGCCACAGAGGATCCCAGTGTCTGTGGCTCATTTTATTATATGAATACCTCTCCTTAGCAAAAAGGAAAAACTTCAAACAAACATTCTAGGTCTCATTTTGGAAGAAAACTCAGTATGTACAGGTTCATTCATTACCACTGTTACTAGTCAATGACTGAAATATCACAAAACAATAATTAACCAGGCACATATTTTCATTGCAGAAAATACAGGAAAGAAAGGTCTGTGAAGGCTGCCAACAGAAAAACACTCAAGAATTTCTAGAAGGACTGCGGCAACTTCTGCAAGCTATGTACAGCGAATAGCCACTAATTACTTCAGTCAAAAAAGTGGATAACATTTGTCATTGTAACTTCTACCTTATTTATTTAAATATTTAATTATTATAATTTATATTTTTACCCTGTGGGTTATTAACTTGTTGTCCAACTGGCACTGTCATATCCTTTGAGTACAGGTGTTAAGCAAACATTTCTGCTGTAAAAAGACATCTGATTCTATCTGTAAGCCCTACGGGCTCTCAACTATTGTGTGTGTTTGTGATTAAGCCTATTAGTTCTCATGAAATTACTATACTTCAAATCAACTATTTATTGAAATACGATCTTAAAAATAGTTCATGATTTATTAATGTATATGGTAGAAAATAAAGATGTGTACAATTTTCAGAGGTGTAATTATGTTTACTGATTTGTTTCTTCATGAGGCTCATCTAAGTTTACAAAGCTTATTTAACTGGTGGCAGGCACAGTGAGTGAATCACATGGAGAAATCTAGTTAAAAAGAGCATCTACCTGTACACAAGAGTTCCTGTGACAGATTAAACATGAGTCACGTGGAGATAAGTTGTGACTTTACTGCTGTGTTTTTTAAAGGCTCTATAGAAATTCTATCCAACAAAATACAATATCATCTAATGTTTGCATAAAAATCAATATGTAGCTTATATAGAAGGCAAGTATTGAAACAAGTGCAGAAAACTAGCAAGTCTCTTTCTAAAACTCTTTTGCTGAGGCTCCCAGTTACATCTTTGTATAAAAAGCTTTGCAGTAATCAATGCTTAAACTCAAAAGAGAAGGCCTGTTTTTGAGACACTGGAAGGTCTTTGGAAAGCTGTCCAAATATCAATAATGGACATAAATAAACCTCCAAATATGAAATCAGGGCCCTAAACATTTTCATAGTCATTTTAATCCAACAAAAAAGGGAGTTGCCAAATAATATATTCTAGACAAACATTATTCTTACATTTTTTTACATAAAGCCTTTTTGTGCAAGCTCTGAAATGCACTTTTTCTGAATGAAAATAGAGTCAGACATGTGACCTTTAAAAAAAAATATATGCAGAAGGAAACAAGTAAGCTGAGTACCTTTTTACAATTAAAAACCCACCACTCAGTGTAGACAACAACTCAATTTGTAATTAAGGAAATCAAGCTACACTTGTACAGTTATCAGTTCATCATTGTTTCTTTGAAGTGTTTTACTAAGTGGGTGGGAAATGGAGTATTCACAGTCATATTTCAGAACACGCTGTAAGTAACTGGAAAAAAGCAGCAGTTTTCTCTACTGTGGCAAGTATCAGAAAACAATCTATAATGGCAGCTGTCTGTCAAAACTGGTAAAATTACTTACAGTACTGGTGTTTCTGTTTGCTCTAGTCATCTTCTCTTCCTTTACTGTCTAAGGTAGAGTGTTCTGTCTCCACCCACTAGGATTCAAGAGGCAGAAGACTGTCAATCATCAAAACCATGTACAAACCACCTCCACTTTCTTCTCACTGATCTGATGCTGCCCTAACAACTAACAGCAATAAGATGAAAACTGAATTCAGAAGGGAAGGGGAAAGCACAAAGGGGATAAGATAATTATATCAAACAGAATTATTACAAAGTAGTTTTCTTTGTCATATCTCACTTTTGTTCTTTGTGGAATAATATTTCTATTTATAGTCTTTTTCCCCTGCCAAAATGTTCAGAAGAGCGCACTGCAAATAAAATAAAACAGACCCCACTTAAAATATACACACAAAATAAACATGAAAAGAAAAGGAGTTGTAAGGGGGTGTGTTAAATATAAAGTTTTAAATGTGGCGGGACATTTTCAGAAGATGGTGAAGCTAAATAAGAAATTATTCCTTCTGGCAGATAGCCAGATTCCAAGCTACCAATTTTTATATTTAGTACGGTGAATTTTAACTGGCTGGGGCAGCATCAGGAACTGGAGGAAAGTTGTAGTGTCCATATGCTAGATTTTAGTTTATATTTTAGTTGCTATTCTAGTTTCAGCCATATTTTTCTTTCTAAAAAGTATATACAGTAGACTTCCGATAATCCGGCACCCTTGGGACCCAGGTGGTGCCGGATTATCAGAAATGACGGACTATCAGGAGGTACTCTGGCAGGGCGGGTCTCGTCGAAGGAGAAGCGGAGGAGGGGGTGGGAGTGTGCCAAACCCTCCCTCCTGCTGCAGGGAGGCAGAGCCTGTGAGCGGAAGAGGAGAGGCGGTGACAGGCAGGCAGCCGCATTCAGGACGTTCTGGTCAGTTACAGTCACTCCGGCTGGATCCACAGCCGACACGCAGTTAATGTAATTTTCCTCTCTACTGCCGGGGGGAGGGCGGGCAGGGGAAGGTAGGGGTCGGTGGGAGAGGGGGAGGGGGAGCAGGAGGAGGCGAGGGTGTGCCAAAGCAGCCGCATTCAGGACGTTCTGGTCAGTTTGATCCAGCCGGAGTGACTGTAACTGACCAGAACGTCCTGAATGCGGCTGCTTTGGCACACCCTCGCCCCCTCCTGCTCCCTCTCCCCCTCTTCCACCGACCCCTACCTTCCCCTGGCCCCCCGTCCCGGCAGTAGAGAAGAAAGTTACATTAACTGCGTGTCGGCTGTGGATCCAGCCGCAGTTAATCAATTACTCTAACAACTTGAAGCAGCTGCCGGAGCACTTCCGGGTTGCAGTTGGTGCCGGACCATCAGGCGTACCGGACCACTGGATGCCGGACCACCGGAGTTTTACTGTAAAATGATTGCAAAACACCCAGAGACATTAGTAGGTGGTGCAATGTTTGTTTAAGTCTGTTCATTAGTAACATATTGCATGTCTATGAAGAGGTGCTGAACTAGGGATGAGGGATGTGCATTTCCATTATATATACAGGATTTACAATTAGTCCAGTGGCTATCCAACCCCCATTGTAAAAATTCTTTCAGCAACCTGTCTAGAAAAGCTTGGAGCAACATGCCACTATAAAACAAAGATCAAAGTTCACGCAACTTACTAAAAAAACCACAAGGCCAATTAAAGATCTACAGTAAAGTATATGTTTTCAATTTCATTTTTTTTGTAAATCTCAAGTCTCACCTACAGACAATGTTTCTGTTTCCACACAGCAACAGAACATTTACTTATTGTATTTGAGAATACCAGGTATTGGTGCTAAAGAGTCAATATTCTTCATAGTAGTGAGATTGCTGAAATGTTTTTCAAGCCACTGTAGTTTAAAATGTCTCCTAATACCCAAAGAAATAACTTAGCCCTTTTAACCTGCAAGGTTCTCAGTTCACTGATGTTATACATTGCAAATTTCAAAGCAAAAAACACATGGCTAGCAGTACAATATTTTTAGTCCATATTTATTTTATATTCTTAATAATCCACCACTGAAGAGAAAAATGCACATGCTGGAATTTGAGTGTGTGCATTCTAGCCTGTTACCACATATGCTATAGCAGTCAAGTGTTATTCATAAGAAGAGATTTCAGGACAAGAAGCACAAAGGTGTTAATTCTCCTCCTGATGTGCATACACTACTTTCCATTAATGCCAATAAGAATCATGCAGGCTCACTAAGAAGAGAAATAATTCTCCCAACCTAGTTTAGGCCTCGATTCTACAATTTAATTTGTTTGGTGATAAAGTTCAATATAAACAAACAAAAAATATTATTCCTGTGCTATAAAGGTTTCACAGAGATACATGTTTAATACTACCACCACCACATTTACTACTACTTGATTACCTTAATCAAGAGCAATTGTAGCAAATTTTTAACAATGTTATTTTTAGCTAGGAAGGTTCCAGGGGGGCTTGCCCTTTAAGAGCTAGGAGTCTCTTGAGCAGGACTCTACTTGTACGCAGGTTGCCCACTACTTGCCTACAGGCAAGAAAGGATTGGGGGAAAGACCTGATAACAGGGTAATTGGGTAGACTGTTTTTGGGATAGGTTTTAAGTTTATTTTATTTGGAAAAAAAATTCCAGACTTCTAGAACATTGTGAATGGACAAAATGGCTGTATGGCATTTAGGTGAGGAACCAATGGGGAAACTGACGGGCCACATGAGACCACTTGATGAAAAGTCATATTCAGTTAATATTTGTACATAAGCACACTGTTTCAGCTTTATACTTTGAATCAAATAAGAATTCTATAACTAAAAAGAACAAATCAGTACTGACACTGCTAAAAAATCTATTTTGGGAAGTTTTAAATAAATTAAATAGAAGATTTATCCTTGGGATGTAGAACAGCTATCGCAAAACTGATAAGAAAGACCCCAAATAGATGTTTTGAAGAGCGCCTTCAGGGGAAAAAAAAAAAAAATCACAAGAAACAAAGATTCAATTTTTTTTTTTTTTATAACTGAACAGTTTGAGATTGCCTTAGAAACAGATTTCTGCTCAATCACCTTACAAATGCTGACCAAATCTATGTAACTTGCAGAATGATCCATCATACTTTTGGATTCTAAACTAAACAAAACCATCGGTCCCACTATATCTTTAAGTAATGCCTAATTATACTTAAGACATTTAATCTAGCTGGAATTTTGAAATAAAAACAGATACAAAGCCTCAGTAGAGGAGAAATTACACAACAAAACTGCTTTAACAATTCATTGATTTTAAATTCTTGTGCACTACGATTTGTGTATGATATAGAAAAGATTCAGAAACCAATCTTTTCATTGTTTGTCCAGCCAGTTAATTGTTCACATTGTATACCAGATTATATGCTTTGGAGTTACACATCTATTAGTCTTAAATTAACAGTAAACATAACTTTTTAATTAGCAGAGGCAGAGAAAATAAGCCTCATTGATTATTTTAAAAAATATTTTTCTTTGTAGAGATGCTAACATTTAATATGGTTACATAAGCATTTTGAATCCACTATATTTTTTAAAAACACCTCTCAGTCATAACAAAAACTTCTGTACTAACCTCTCAGGTACTCAAATGTTTATAGCTCCACTGGCATTTTCCACATGATATTCTTTCATAGCACTAGAACACTCAAGAGATTGATCCATAAACTGCAGCTGTATGGAGAAATTGAGACAGATGATTCTGCTGTACCAAAATGCTTGCAGCAAAACATCTATTTTTACATGTTCAGTACGACCAAGTGGTCAGCACATTTCCTGTAGCTTTTCACAACACATCCTGTGGTCTGTATCTTCTCCTATATGGTAAATGTGAAACTGCATAGGAATATGTAAAAAAACATACTGTTATTGTTGCTCAAACAAAACAAAGATATATGTGCATTTTCCTGTCCTCTCCACTCCACAAAAATCCTCAGGAATAGTTACCCTCCTACTTCATGAGAAAATACACCTGAAGCTGCTTCTGATGTTAAGTAGCCCCTTGCACTGAAACATACAAGGCTGATCACCTTGTCTGACCCCAATAACTGGTATTTTCAAATCAGACCGGAAGACAAGACTTAAAAACTGTGGCAGCAGTGCTTTCCCTCTCTTTTCAGTCTATGAATGAGTGGTAGTTCAATGAATGACCATTCAGATGAGTTGTGATGTAATTCCATCCACATCATCATCAAATGAGGTCTAAGTATGGCTGCATGTTCATCAGAGAGGTCACAGATTCCATGACTTTCTGGGACTTTCATGGCTCGTGACTTCTGTAGCAGCAAGTATAGCTGGCCTGGGAATCGCCTGAGCAGCTTGCTGTGGTTCTGGGCCAGCTGCACCAGCTGCTGCTGGAGCTGTCTTGGGCCACCACCAGTATCACCTGCTGTCCAGCAACAGTAACAGTAGTCCTGGACTGTGCACTGCTGTCTGCCTGCCTCAATCACCTGCCCCCCTCAGAGCACCTTTCTACCCGTGCACCTAAGATTTAGTCATACTGCAAATCATGGACAGGTTACAGACTGAGTACTTCCCATGACCTATCCATGACTTACTAAAAATATCCGTATTCTCAGGTCTTCGTGACAGAGTATACCTCTGGGCATCACTCAAGAACAAAATAAGGAAGAATATACCGTAATCACACTGAAAATGATGTTAGTTTGTAACTGCCATTCTTTGACATATATATCCCTACCTCCAACTTGTGTGTGTGCACCTCGTAAGCCTTAGATTGGAGATTTTCAGCTAACAGGGTTCATTTGATCCACACATGCACCCTAAGCTGCCTTATGCTAGACACCAAGGCTATATAGAGTGCACAAGTCCTCCTGTTTCTTCTCTACCTAAGTGTCCCTTAAACAGTTCAAAGCAACAGTGTCTTTATTTTCTTCTCTTCCTCCTTCAAGTTGTGTCCCCATGCATACGCCACCTCGGGTGACTTCTGAGCAGTCTTCTCAGGAGGAGGAGGGAGCTTTGAAATAGCGTCAAGAACTGAAGACAATATTGAAGAGCCAAAGGTTGCATTGAATCTGATGACATAAATAAGGGTCATGAATGATGAAAAATTGAAGACGATGCCTAATGATCAGTCCCAGCTCAAGCTGGCTCCTGGAGCTACCCCACTGTGGCTCTGCAGAGCAGTCCTTGTTGACTAATTGTGTAGTCAATAAAAAGTGTATCAGCTACACGATTAGTCAGATAACCACAATTTAACATTCCTAGAATGAACACGAACACCACATATCCAAAAGAACAGTTATGAGAAGGTGAGTAACCTTCAATCCAAATCAAATGACTCTACTGGTGGTGGGGCCAGAATTAAGGAATCACCAATTGCAGGACCACTTTGCCAAAGGATGCATCATCATCTCTGGCATGCTAGTTGACAGCACAGTGAGTGGTAAGCATGTGCACTGAAGACTAGGTTGTCACTTTGTGGATAGGCACCTGACGAGGCTTGTGCTCTTGCTGAATAGGCCATAAGCACTATGGCTGGCACTTTGGCCAGTACATAGCAGATATGGATGTAGTCTGTGATCCATGACAAGGTACACTGTGATGAGATTGGAAGAGAAAAACTCTTCCTTCCATCTGCCACCACTATAAACAGTCGATTTAACTTCCTAAAAGGTTTGCAGTTGATGTAGAATTTTAACAGCCTCCAGACAGCTAGAGAGTGTAGCCTCTAGTCATGTACACTAACATGAGATTTGGGATAAAAAACCAGCAGGTAGAATTGGGACTCTACTTTGGATAGGAAAACTGGGTGTTGTCTGCGTTGTAGCTTTTCCAACGGAAGACTGTGTAGGAGTGGGGAGTGGAGAGGGTCAGATGTTAGCACCTTCAACTTGGACACCCTCACGGTTGATGTGAAGGCCACCAGAAATGCCCCTTCCATAAAATATATTGAAGGGAGCATGTGGCAAGCAGCTTGAAAGAGAGTCCCATAGTCTAGAAAGGACCAGACTGAGATCTCAAGCAGGTATAAGGTGGTTGTGAATACGGGTGTAATCTTTCCAAACCTTTCAGGAAGGGCACTACCATGGTGCAGATGAATAACGAGTGTCCTAGGCCTCCCAGATGGAACGCCAAGATTACCACTAACTGTACCCCGGTGAACAATCCTTCCAGCCCTTGGTACTTAAGATGTAGTAAGTATTCCAGGATGAGCAGTATTGGTGCTTGAAGCAGAGGTAAGTGATGTTGCTTGCACCAGCACAAGAACCTTTTCCACTTAGCCAGGTAAGTGGCCCTGGAGGAAGGTTTTCTGCTACCAGGCAGCACCTCCCTCACTGGTTCTGAACCATGAAGCTTCCAAACCATGAGATGGATGGACTGGAGGTCTTGCTGCAGGAGGAGACTGAGCTCCTGTTTGATCAGGTCAGGGTGCAGACACAGTGCAATGAGGGTGTTCATTGACAGCTCCATCAGTGTGGTGTACCAATGCCAACAGAATTACCCTTGCTTTGTGTCTGCAGATCTTGAGCAGCATTTTGTGGACAAGTAGCATTAAAGGAAAAGGATACATGAATCAATCCACCCAGGGAAGCATGAAAGTATCTGATATGGAGCCTGAGCTTGGCTTCTGGAAGGAGCAGAAATTGTATATTTCCTGTTGCTCCTGGTGGTAAACCCCCCCATCCTTGGAAGATGAAATATATACTGTCCAACTCAATGGCCATCTCATGGTTGCGGAAGGACCTGCTGAGATGGTTTGCAAGTTTATTTTGTATGCTTGTGAGATAGCACATTCCATCCACTTGGAAGCATCCTATACAAAAGGCCTATGGAGGAAGAGCATAACCCTGGTAGACATGAAAAATCAACTCACTCAGAGCTACTGGATTTCTGACTTACGACAACGATTGGTAACATCTCTTGAGTCACAGGACAAAAAGGGGTGAAAGGGCCACTCTACTTAGAACCGTCTCTTAGACTATGCAGTGACTATTTATGCTAAACAATCTGTTCCAAGTTGCATTTAGCTATGATGCTCAGAGTACCTTTCAGGTGCTTCAGATACTCTCTCTTGAAAAGAGAGGCAGTCTTAGAAGCCTGGAAAGCCACATATATCCCACCAGACAAGTAAGGTTTCCCAAGCAAATAGAAGGAGAGAAACAAAGTCAATCTTCTCATTACTTTTTTAACTAATTGCATACTAATAACACTAACTGTAAGAAAAGACTTTACAGCAATAGCTGAGGCATGGAAGGTGGAAATGTTAGGGCTCTGCCTCAGGCCAAAGCAGTTGAGAAGAAATTGAGGGATGTTTGCTGTGTAGCCCTATACATCCTCTGTGTATCACCAGATTATATAGAGTGCACATGTGAGCCAGACACACCTATGAAAGAATCTCTAAGCGCATGGGAAGTGCATGGAAAAATTAAGTGAACCACTCACATAGATGCTACTCTGTCTCAATAGCAGCATATTAAGCTTCCCTGCACATCTGGACATATTGTAAAGTGGGAGAAAGGAAATTAATCTGCTACAATGCACTGTAAAGAATGCCCTATATCAGTGGTTCTCAAACTTTTTGGCCTGTGGCTCACTTGGCTCAATGCAAACCTTTCTGTGGACCACTAATTGCTAATGGAAACTCACTGTAATTACATAATTACACCCAATCCATTTTACTAGTGCTGCAACTAGGGAGAATGGTTTAATTTAACCAGCAAGAAAGGAAATATTAAATTATTTAACAGAGTAAGCACTTTAACTTTCCCATATTAGTTATCAAACTTCTACAATATTAATTTATGTCCATCACAAAAGGTTTTAAATGTCTATTTATGGAAGGGTAGGGGACCTTTTTTTTTTTGGCCACTGACCCACAGAAAAATCAGTTGGGGACCACACAAGCAAGCAACAAAAAACCCCCTTGAAACTTCTAATCCTCACCAATGTGGCCACAAGACACCTCACTCCTCTGGTACTTCAGCCCCATGGGATGGGCGGATGGGGACAGGGAGAACTGAGGTTTAGGGCTTCCTATGGGCTGGATTTAATATTCTTGGGTTCCAAGGTGAGTGGATTTTGTGCCCCCCCCCCCCCGGGGACCTGGGGGTAAGAACAAAAATGAGGGGTTCAATGTGTGGGACAGAGCTGCCAGTGAGTAGGTTAGGGATGGTGATGCAGGATCTGAGAGGGAGGTGGGGTGCAGGAGGAGGTGAAAGTGTGATGTCTGGATGGGAGGTAGGATGCAGGAGCAGGCTGAGAGTTGAGTGTCTGGTCAAGGCAGAGGGGAAAGAGCAAAGGAAGGTGCAATGTGTAGCCAGAAGGGAGGGTGCAGGAGAAAGTGTGGATACAGGAGTCAGGCCAGGAGGGAAGACAGTGCTGGCACTTCAACCTTATAGGAGGGGGACAAGTCTGGTGCACCAGCACAGGCTCCCTGTTGCACGGGCAGGGAGAGGAGCCGGGGGGCTGAATTCAAGCTGTGGATCACCTGGAAGGTGACCGCGGACCTCTTACCACTGCAGTATACTGTGAGCATCCACTGCAAACATACCTTTTCTCCTTTACCTTTCCATTGTGATAGTATAAATCTGATTTTTATACCACTTGCCCCTTAAAATCCACGAATTACTTTTTTTTCCTGAAGGAGAGACTTGCTTTATGTTTTTGGGACCCCAGTCTCTCTCAAATTTGCAAGCCATACTATCACAGCTTGTGAAGGTGTTCTTTTATAATTTGGAATTCTCATGCTCCTGCTTCAGCCTTCTAATGGTAGAGTAGTAGATTGATGTGGAGGAGTTAAGTTCCTAACATACTGGTCCAACTCAGAATCCCATGATCTGGCCAATACTAGCGTTACTATGCAGCACAGCATAGTTATACCTCACTCTCTGGAGAAGCTGCATTTTAGAAATATTGTACCTCTTAGATGTGGCTTACTGCTTTGCGGCGCTTTTCTGATACCATAACGAGCCTGCTAGAGAGAGATACAGCACCACAAGGTTAATCTCGTTGGTCTGGAGATTTCACATTGTGGCTTTATATACCCTACACAACTTTTAGTGATATGGTTATGTTACTACAGCAGAGTCGCTAAAAGTCAGGCAGTGTAGACACCATTTTTGTTGTTTTTTTTTTTGTCGACAAAATACTTCTGCCAACAGCATACACTGTTCCCACTGGTACTTGGGGCAAAACTTGTGTCTTCCAAGTTTTTTTGTTTTTGTTTAAACATCTCTGTGATTTAACTGACAATGAAGACATAGCTGAAGATGAAGAGTCTACTTTGTTATAGATTTTCACGAAGTGAAGTTATAAAAATGGAGAGAAAGTTGGGCCGTCAGTACAGCTGGGACTGGGACAGGCAGGCCCCTAGCCTCATCTCCAGGCCTGTCCCCCCCCGCCACCCACAGAGAGGATAAAAGCATACATGCATGCATGCATGCTTCAGCCTCCCCAGTAGGAAAAGAAGAGGCTGCATGGCCTGAGCCTCCCTGATCCCTGGAGCAGCAGGAAGGGAGGCAGTCATGTGGCTCCAGCCTCCCGAGCAGTCAGGAGAGAAGAGGCCACGCAGCCCGAGCTGGCCCAAGCCTGCTTGGCCCCTTGAGCGGTAGCAAGGGAAGTGGCAACTTGGCTCCAGCCTCCCCGGCACAGCAGAGAGGGCAGGCAGTGAGCAGCCTGAGCCACCCCAGAGCATAGGAAACATGGCTGCTGGGGGCATCAACACTCCATCCCCAGAATGCCTATAATAGGAATTCTGGGGTTGGAGCATGGGCACAGCCAGGCTGGCAGTTTGGGATGGCAAACATTCTCCTGCCTAGGCTCCCAGATGCCCACGGGAGAAACAGAACTGCCAACTTATTCTGCAGGAAGATGCAGAACTTCTGGTGACCTGAGGTCAAGGCTATAGCATGGTCCTGTAATTCCTATCACCACCACTGGAGAGTTTCTAAATTGAAAAGAATTACCCATTTGTTGCATGTGAGAAAAGCAGCTGTGTAACTAGAAAAAACAGAAATAAATCAGGGAAAAAAAGGTGATGTCATTAATTCTACCTTTCAAGAGTTGGTACCAGTTTAAGTAACTGAGCAAGGCAAAAACATTTTAATTCATTGACAGTTCATGTCTCCAAACCCCCCTCTTATTTGAAACCATCTTTCCTATATCAAGAAAATAAAAAACCCACATCTAATGGAAGTCTTGGTTTTATTGAAGGTCCTACCGTTCATTTTACTCAACCACATATAAGCAGGTACTGGTATAAACACACAAAAATGAAAAGCAGGCTTTTTTCTTAGAACATCCTCTTTAACAAAAAGCTGAAACCCACTTAATAGTACTGCAGTCTGAGTACAATATGAAACAGGCTAAACATAAGTATAGCTTTCAGCTTATGGTGTGAAATACAAAGTCAAAGAGTAAAATTAAACGTAATTATTTTAAGTACAACATTCCATACAAAAACATAAAAAGTACGTTTAACTTTAACACCCTTTAAAAAAAAATTCTTGAAAACAAACAAGTATTACTACTGTATTTTAAAGAAAATGCACCTATTTTTGTTTAACAGTTTTGCTACTGATGCTTTATATCTATGGAATGAATTTGCTCAATAGATGTATAATGGAAGACACCCATTTTTCACCCCTCTGTCACTATGTTGCCTGTATTCTACACTGGTATAGTGACTTAAAGTCACTGACATCTGATGGCTGTTTGTAGCCTACAGAAATGAGTCCGTGGAATCAACACTAACTTCTAGAAGAGAAACCTATTTCAAGATACCGCACTACCATCTGAAATCCAGAAACTTCTACAGAGACCAATGATGGAAAGACAATAAAAATACAACTGTTTCTTAATATAGAAAATAGACAAATTAACACATAGTCATTAAACAACATTTCTTTTTTGAGAAGGGGAAAAAAAACAGATGCAGATCTGGCCTGGGAGACACTAATCAGAAAGAGAGAGAAAAACAGCTGCTTAGTGAATTACAAAATTTTGCAGCTACTTAGTGTGGCACAACATTTTTATAAAACATAGCTTCAGTTGCAGTACTGCTTACAGCAAATATAGGGCTATTTAGTAGAGCTTCTCTGACATTAATCTAGATAAGTTACCTGTAGGGATCTCGTCTGATCGAGTAATTTGTTAATAGAATTCTAGTAGTACAGGAAACAATCCTTAAACCCATTAAATTATATCATTCCCTAAAAACAGGTACTTCACCAAAAAACTGAACACTGACTTTAAAGGAAGCTAATTCAGAAATTTTAACACACCTTAGATAAGGAAAAAGACTGAGGATGGTTGTAATCCCAGTCCTCACAGGATGCAACAAAGTTAGTAAGGCTCACTGCTGGCCTCAGAGGACTAAGAGGAAAATCCCAGGTCTATTTTCCACGTCAGGAGCAAAGCTCATTGTCAAATGTAATACAGGGAAACTTTCACCGTTACTTATGCAACACTTATTATGGTTAAAGACTTCATTGTCCAACACTATCAATTATGTATTTTTCCATTATTACGGAATTCACCAAAAAGTTAGGAAGCTAAAATGCTTAACATTGATAAACACCAAAAGTATAATTTCTGAAAAGTAAAAGTTTGTTTTAACACTACTGAAGTTTTACCACAAAGCATAAAGGAAGCTTTCATTATCTTCCTGCACTGACTTGTATAATAAAGTGTACCCTAACCCTAACCCTAATTTAAGGCATTCCAATACAGACTGATTTAAATTAACCCCAACATGCGTAGTCAGTATTAAAAACTGTCACTTCTCATTAAGTTCGTAATATTGATTTCTGAGATCAAAATGTGTTTCACTCTTACAACTAAACCATGAAAGAACATTAATAGCATCCTCTGAAGATAGCCACATTTCTCGGAAATTTCACTTGAAAAAAGCTGAGAGAAGCAGAAAGAGTATAATCTGTGGCACTGCAAAGATGCCAGGAAAAATCTCAGGGGCTTCAGAGAACAAACACAAAACAATACAGATAAAACTCTTTAATAGCAGCTTTGTGAGTCTAAAACATACAACTGTAACAAGTAAATCGTACCCAAGACACCAGAGGTAGTCTAATATTTTTGTTTAAATTGACAAAAAAGTATTTAAGCCATTCACTTATTATCACTGTAAATGACACTGATTGGAAAGATTAAGACTACCAATATCCAAATATTTTACTCATGAAATTAGCTTTTTATTTAAATAAATAAAAAAACCCAAATATATCAGTTTAGTAGTTACATGCTGAACTGTTCAATAAGTGGAGACTTCACAATCCACAATCCATAGCCATGCTGCTCTAAGTAGCTTTTCAGCAAATGTTTAGCTTCCTGGTATGATGCTGACTTAACCTAAAAAGGAAAAAAGTTGAAGAACTGTTACAGATGGCCACAAGATTTGCCCTTCTCAATATATTGTGCTCCTAAGATTTCTTTAGCAAAACACTACTTTCAAGACTTTAAAAGATGCTCAAGACGCCATTGCTCATTGAATGCAAAAACAAGAAATGTAGAAGACTGGATTGACAGATTATAAGAAATAAGGGTGTTTTTTTTTAAAATGTACTAGAAAGGAGAAAAAAATTGGTAAAAATCAGCCTGTGGTTTGATCTCATCATGTTTGTTGCAGTTATGGTGAGTTAGCATGGCCTCCTGCTGACTCAAACTACTACAATCCCAAACTCCGATGATGAATTATCTTCTCCTTGACTTCTGTAGATACCCCTTTCCCACCAGAGTAACCCCTGGGAGAACAGTTCATGCACACAGGCAAAACAAGCAATTCTCTAGCACTATGAGAGAAACAAAAGCTTGCAGAACTTTACAGTGTCAATTATCAAGCTAGCCGCTGTGAGAAAATGGATGGCAGGCATTTGTGGATGGAGCTCAAAATGAAAGTTTTAACCCAATGAAAGATATTTCTCAAATTGTAAACTTAAGGAACAGTTTTGTATGGACTTTTTAACTCAAACAATAATTCAAGATCTAGCCACTATCAAGGTAATTTTTATAAGTCCAGACGAACTTTTCTGTTTGGGGTGGACCACCTTTATGGCCTCATTGTCCTTACCACGTGCCACAGCTGAAAAGAAGCAATGAAGGTGGGTCCTCAAACCTGTATAGAATGGTTGCAGTGCAGCAGCCACTCAAAGCATAGCAAGCTCAATTAAAAGGTGCAGCAGGACTTGAGCAGATAATCTTCTGGTCACAACCAGAAACGTAAGACAGATTCTCTAGGCAAGAAAGCCTGAAGGAGATTCTAAGGAAGCAGGGAACAAGACAAGCAGTACAGTAACATAAGGTACAGGTTGAACTTCTCTGGTCCAGCACTTTTAGGACCTGACCGATCCTGGACAAGGGAGTTTGCTAGACCAAGGGAAGTTGGGGGAAGGGGGAGGGAGGAAGGGAGAACGGAACCTCTCTGTTCTGCACCTTGAAAGAAACCATTAAAATGGAATTTACTTTTTTTCCCCGCTTTAACTAGCCTTACCTTTGCTTCATGATATGTATTAGCTTCAAGCAAATCATCTCGTTTTGCTTCCTTAGCGAGCAGTTTGTAACGACTTAACATTGCAGCCTTGCAAAGACGGCTTGCCATTGAAGTGCCACTTTTGAATGGCGAGCTAGAGTCAAGGGG
This sequence comes from Pelodiscus sinensis, assembly GCF_052426305.1. Classification (NCBI taxonomy): domain Eukaryota; kingdom Metazoa; phylum Chordata; order Testudines; family Trionychidae; genus Pelodiscus; species Pelodiscus sinensis. The sequence goes on from NC_143055.1 coordinate 99,009,709, forward strand.
GGAAAAAAGCAATGAGGCAAATTAAGAAATAAGTTATTCAATTCAGATTCTATTTGCTTCAACTACCACATTTGAAACTTCATTTGCTTCAAACTACATATGTTCGATCTTCATTTAAAGCAGAAATGAACAAAGATAATGGAATTAAGTAGCATATTTACAACTCTATAATTACAACTACTGGAAAGTTGGTCAAATCTTTCAATCTTGTAATTTATTAAATCAGAGATATTGCTAGTGTTAGTTACGAACTATTCAGTGTACTAATTTTTTTCAAGGTTGTACTGATGATGGGAGATAAAGGGAGAAAAAAAGTTTTACTTTCAATAAAGGACTAGTTAATTTCACATTGTGGTACTTCACTGACAAAATGTTGCTTCTTTAACTATGTCTAATTGTAGGAAGGGTGCAGTTAGCCTAGATTAATAGATTCTGAAGCAAGAAGGGATCACTATGATCTTCTAATCTAGTCTTAATTCAGCATTGTGCAGTGGTCTCCAACCTTTTTAACCATGAGATCACTTTTTCAGTCTAAGTGCAATGTAAGATCCACCTCAAACCCAAATACCTTTCCCTGTTTCCTTCCTGCCCCTTCTTTGAGGCCCTGCCCCTTCTCCACCCCTTCTCCGAGGCCTCACCCTGCTCACTCCCTCTCCCTTTCTCACTCACTTTCACCAGGCTGGCGCAGGGTGCTGGGATGCAGGCTCTGGTCTTGGGCCAAGGAGTTTGGAGTGTGTGTGTGGGGGGGGAGGGGAGCTGTAGGCTTAGCTCAGAGTTGGGGATTGGGGTCCAGGAACGGGTTCAGGGTGCAAGCTCTGGAAAGGGCCTACTCCTGCCCTGGCCCTGCACCACACCTGAAAGCAGCTGGCATGTACAGCAGTGGCTCCGTGGCATCATGTGCTAGCCCGCATCCACCGGCACTGAGCCCACAGCTCCTACTGGCAACAGTTCCCCGTTACTGGTCAATGGGAGCTGCAGGAGCGGTGTCCGCAGGCAAGGACAGCATGTGGAGATCTCCTGCTCTGCCTTTCTCAGAGGCTGCAGGGACATGCCAGCCACCTCCAGCAGCAGCAATTACCACAGGGGCACTGACTCCAGCCACAACAGGTTTGGCATTTGAGAACTCAGTACTCAAAACATTTAAATTTAAGCATGAGAGAGAAATGAAAATGATGAAATGCACAGACCAGTCAAAAACCCAAAAGAACCCACTTTGCAAGCAGTAAAAGAAGTAATACTCCCCCCCCCACACACACACACGTTGGGTCAGGAGATGAGAGGGAAGGACAGTGTGTGTTTGTGACAATGACACACACAGTGTTTGAGAGTGACAGAGATTTGTATTGCCATGCTCCCTCCATCCCCTGCTTTCTGTGTGATCTCCATAGATACAGGAGTGGGGGGGGGGGGGGCGACACTCTGACATCAACGCCCCCCCCTCATTCCCACATTCTGCATAGCAAGCAGGAGGCTCCCAGGGGGGCAGCTGGCAAGGCAGAGGGCAGGAGCAGCAGAACAGTGGGTGGAGGGACAACTGAAGTACCAGCACTTGATAGCTTCCTGACCAAACTTGTCAGGATCACCTGTCAGAGGCTCCAAGATCTACCGGTAGATCCCAATCTTCCGGTTGGTGACCACTGGCATAGTGTATGGGACTTAGGCAAATTCATTCAACTTTGAACTAGACTAGAGCAGATTTTTTAAAACAGCCACACAATGTAAAGCTTTTCAGTGCTGGAAACACCATCAAAACATCTGTTAAGTTGTCACAATGAACTACCTTTAATGTTATAAATTACATACTTTTTCCAGTTTGAATCAGCTTATCTTAAGCATCCAGCCACTGGATTTTGTTACATTTTTTATCTTCTATACCTGTGGTCACCAACCAGTAGACCGGGATCTACTAGTAGATCTTGGAGCCTGACAGGTGATCCTGACAGGTTTGGCCAAGAGGCTATCAAGAGTGGGCACTTCAGCTGCCCCTCCTTCCACTGCTGTGCATCTCCTGCCCTTTGCCTTGGAGCTGGCCCTTTAGGGGCCTCGTGCTTTCTGTGCAGGGTAGGGGAGGGAGGAGAGGGGTGCTGATGCCAAGGTGCCCCCTTCTCCTGCTTTGTATCCTGTCTCCACAGAGCGGAGAGGGTGAACCTGCCTTAGCTCCACTGCACCACCACCCAGGAGTTACCTGAGGTAAGCAAAGCCCAGCTGGAGCACCCCAGCATCCAAATGCTCTCCCAGAGCCTGCACCTAGAACCCCCTCCTGCACCACAACTGCAGGGGACTCTCTCACACTCCAAATCCCTTAACCCAAGACCAGAGCCTGCAACCCAACCCTCTGCCCCCAGGCTGGTGAAAGCAAGCGAGAATGTGCTGCTATTTAAATCACTCTATTGCTTCAATATTGCAAAGCAGTTACTCATCTGAGTTAGGCTCACTCAAATGGAGTAATTTGAGTAAACTAACTTGAGTTTAAACAGGCTCATCTTCACTGTCACAGTTGAGAATTTGTCATTTGAGAGTTAATACTTAGACAGGCACAAACACACACAGAGTAGTCTGACTCACCACTAATTTTAATATAGTATAAAAATTCTAACCTTTGAGTGATTTTCCCATTTAAACCGTCCACAATTTCCAACGAAGTGTCCCCTTGTGACCAATTCACACTAAGAGATCTGTGCTCCAAGTCCATCTGAACCGGATGCGTAGCAGTCACTAAACTAATATGAGGTCTGTTGACCAGGTAAAACATGGGAAGCTTTGATATGAGTGCATCATCAACACGTTGTTTTATAGCTATTTCTAGTCCTCTTGTATCACTGCAGTTTCCATCCCCTTTAAAAAAAACCCATGTGCAGACAGATCACCGTAAGCAGTGGCTTTATATACACTACACAACTTTTAGTGATATGGTTAATTTAAAGCTACCTTTAATTTTTAAAAGTAAGTAAGTAAAAGGACTTACAAAAGGTTTTTCTTCAACTAGCTTTAGTCTAGATTTTAAGGTGGATGACATTTTTCATAACACCCCTATCAATTCAACAGAAAATGTTCACACTTTTTAACCAGCTCTACTTTGTACTAATTATGGGCACGTATAATTGGAAATTTTCATAGATACAAATTATTTAAGTTGTCTGAATTTAAATGCCACCACAGCCTTTGTAACATTTTACTTTTAAACACTGAGGTTTGCATGGAAAACCAACAAACCCCAGGAAATTTAGAATTAATGTGTGGTAACAGGCAGGGTATTATGACAAAAAAACAATCTCCAAGACATTAAGCTTTAATTTTAAAGTATAAAAATATTTACATTTAGTTTCTTTTTCAATAAAAAGTATAGAAAACTCTTGCAACCAGAATGAAATATCACAGCTGAAAGTTAGGACTTAAGCGATTATTATTTTACATAAGTAAAGAAAGGCTTACCAACAAGTATACTACTGATGTAAACTGGCTGAATGAAGTGACTTAGTAATGCTCCCTGGACACCTAGCACTTCCCATCTTGTTAATTTGTCACTGGCTGACATGCTGCTTACTCTGCTAGCAGCTTCAGTGGGACAATAAACAGTTAGGTAAACCTTGCCTTCCACAGCAACATGGAGACTGAGCTCTTCATTAGCTTCAAATGCAGACACAGAATTTGGATTGAGACGTCTAAAATAAATATTACAAAAAAGATAATGAAGTCCAACAAAATGTTTTCATATATTTTATATACACAATGTAAAATCATTCTTCCATAAGAAAACTAAAACCCCACAAGAGAGTGTTCAAATCATAACTGTTTTATGTTTGTTTCTTGTAAATAACTACTTTCCTGCCTATTCAAACTAACCAGATGAAACATAATTTAGCCTACTGAGTCTCAAAATTCTAATCATTCACTAGTCATGAAAAATTCTACTGCAAGGCTACTACTACTGCATTTTGCATCCAATTGCAATTTATCTGGAGCTATGCTTGCTATGTGAAAGTTTGCCATTCTCATTTGAGACAACAGCCAAAAAATCTTCATACTCTAATGTATTTGAAGAAAACAGCATTGGCCATATATCCTATGCTCCCTCTTAATGGATTTTCTAAATAGGAAAGAATTTAGTAACGTTTTTAGCTTTTAGAGGTCCTCAGGTAACAGAAGCCTGTGACTCTGGGTTAAAGATTCTGCATTCTATCCCAGCCAATCCATAGTATGACAGGCATACAAGGGCACTAACAGCAGACTAGGGATGTAATGGTATAGTCGATTAACCAATTCAATAAGCAAAAGCTTATAGGTTAATGCTAAAGACTACACACGTTTCGCTCTCCTTGCCTGTCAATTTTTTAGCAGGCTGGCCAGCAGCCTGGCTTAGTCCTGGCTTGTGACAGGTCCGGGACTACCACTGCTGCAGCTCTGCATTTAAAGTGTATTAGGAGCCGAGCAGGCAGTCAGCCCAGTTCAGTCCTGGCTCATGCTGGGTCCGTGACCTACACCCGTTTCAGCTTTGTATTTCAAGTGTATTAAGAGTTGAGTGGGCAGGCAGCCCAGTTCAGTTCTGGCTTGCGTCGGGCCTGGGAGTTCCTAGACAGGAACTGCTTCCACCCCTCGCTGCTGCCTGTGTCCGAAGCAGCAGCACAGGGCGACAGGCAGCCAGTCCACGAGGGGAGCTGTTTTTTAAGCTTACGCTGCTGCTTCTGATACAATGGCTGCCGGCCCTGCCCCCGGGGACTACAGAATAGTCAACTAACTGATAAAATTTCATGAGGCTCCTTGGCTATTCAATTAACTGATATTTAACATTCCTACTGCAAGCAGCACTGCTTAACTGCCATTTAACTTAATTTCTTCTCACAACTACATACTAAAACCTGTGACTTTGGGTTAAAGATTCTGCATTCTATCCCAGCCAATCCATAGTGTGACAGGCACAAAAGGGCACTAACAGCAGGTTAGGGATGTAATAGTATAATCGATTAACTGATAAGCAAAAGCTTATAGATTAATGCTATAGACTACATGCAAAGGGTTTATGCCAAAATAGGATTACAGCCAGTCTCCGACTTTCGACCACCTCCACTTATGACCATCCGTACTTACGACAAATAGGTCGTAAATGAGGTTCCCGAGTTACGAACGTGGTCCGCGCTTACGAACAGCGCGGTTGCCATATAATTCAATAGGATCCAAGTTATGAACACTTCGTGTTACAGTCAAGTGTTTGGTCCATATCTCACTCGTAACTCGGGGACCGGCTGTATGTACATAATTCAAAAAACGGTGGCAGAATCTTGCCCCCAACATCAAATGTCTAAAATAAAAAGCCACTCTCACTGGTTTTGTTCGGCTATTTGCTATGGTAGCAAACAAAACTTCCTGTACTTACATATATTATTCAAGGCACCCACATGCTGACAGCATTTGGGACAAAAGCCATATGCTTTTAATTAAGCAATTTTGAATGTCAAGATTAAGATACCTCAAAACACTGTACATGAGCACCAAATGGCACAGACTTCAACTGGAAGTTCATAAGCCACTGCTTACAAGGAAGGAGAGGTTAGTCATCATGTCTAGTTATTTGAATTCTTGGAGGCGGTGACATTTCATCTGCGCATGAACCCTACATATCCTCATAACACTACTGAGACTACATAGGGCTGCTGCCTTCAAGTCCTTCTCTACCAAAAATCCAACAGAGGAAACACCAAAGCAGGGGGAAGCAGAGCTCAGTAGTGGAGCAACCACAAGAACACACATCTCTAAAAAATCCAGTCACCTCAAAGGATGACTATCCTCTTTTTCTTCAAGTTTCCTTGTGGTGCTTCACTTCAGGTGATTCCCAAAAAGTAACCTCTTAAGAATGTGGGAGTTTCAGAACAGAGTCCTTCACAGAAAAAAAGAACTGTATTGAGTACTGGAATATCTGATCTTACAGCATGAACCAAAGGATAATGAGTGGAAAATGTATACACCAAAGGACCATATTTGGAATAGGGATGTAAGTAACTAGTCCCTTGACTAGTGGCTTCTCCCCCGCACCCTGCTGCCTCTATCATACTACCCAGTAGGTTGGCTGTGGAGCCCTCTGTAGTGGTGTCAATATGACATTCTACAAATTTGCCGACAAATTTGCTCCTCAGTTCTTTCTTGCTGGCTACTCTGACAGAAGGGAAGGAGGCTGGGTATGGAATAGATATGAGTAACACATCTTGAAGAACAAGAGTTACGAGAAGGCAAGTAAACATTTTTTCTTCGAGTGCTTGCTCATATCAATTCCAATTACAGGATATACAAGTGTTACCAAGGAAGCGGGGCTTAAGTCACTGAGTTGATGACTGCAGCACTTCTGTACCAAACACGGCACCCTGCCTGGTTTAATGCACAATGGTGTAGTGTGAGGAGAAGGTATGGTTAGATGACAAAGTTGCCGCCCAGCAGATCTCTGGGATTGGAACCTCAGCTAGAAATGCAGCTGAAGAAGGCTTGCTCATGCAGAGTGTTAGTTATGATAGTTAGCAGGGCACTTTAGCCAGATCGTAAAATGTACAGATGCATGCCATGATCCAGGAGGAAAAATGCTGACTTCCGAAAGGGCTTGGCGTGGTCGATGTAGAAAGGAAGCACTTTTCTTACACAGCGAGGGTAGCTTCTGTTCTCGTGAACTCTTATGCGCTTTGGATAGAAGATTATCAGGAATATAACCTGGCAGGTGTGAAAATCTCCACTTTAGGTAGGAAGGTTGGGTCAGGTCCAAGTTGGATCTTATCTTATGAAAAAAGTTATAAGGAGGTTTAGAGATTAAGGCCCGAAGCTCTGGCACACATTGGGCAGAGGTGAGAAGAGACAAGAAAGGCCATGGCACCAGCAGCTCAAAAGGGAGGATACATGCGTGAGGAATGGATCAGGTTGTGGTTATAGGTATAAGGTCCTGTGTGTCCCCTTGTTGGTGCGAGTACAAGGTGCTTGATTGGTGGGCAGAGTCTGTCCAGGCCCTTTGTGAAGCACCCAAGTAGGGATCTCACTAAGACAGAGCAGCCCAGTTCACCACTATGAAAAGTGAAAATTGCTGCTAGCTGTACCCCAAGGGATGAAGTTGCAAACCCTTTATGTTTTAGGGACATGACATACTCCAATGCACATGGGAGAGAGGCACGGGTAGGATCTATGTGCTGCTGGGAACACCAACACGTTCATCTTTTCCATTTCGCCAGGTACATGGCTTTGGTAGAAGGCATACAGCTGGGTGAGGACATGACTTACCTGCTCTGAACAGATAAGCTCTGCCGAGTTCAACCATGACACCTTCAGACCATCAGACAGAGAGATTGCAGGTCCTGATGGTGAAGGTGATCATGGTCCTACATGATGAGGTCTGGGAAGAGGGACAGATGAATGGATGCTTGGACTGATTGGTCTAGCAGAGTGGGATACTAGAGCTGGAGCAGCCATGCTGGGGCCACCAGAAAAACAACAATAGTCCAGCAAATTTGAGAAGCACCTTGTTACCAGTGGAAAAGATAGGCATGCACAAATCAGGTGTCCACTCCACAGGATTAGGAAGGCATATAGTGTAGCATCTGAATGAGCAAAACCCTAGGCTTTGGTTTCTGAAGAAGCAATACCAGGGGAGGGGGCATTTTTTGTTGCTGCAAGTAGCAAAGAGGTTGATTAGGGGAAAACCCCACACCTGGAAGACTGCGTGGATGATGTCCGGCCAAATCAACCACTGATAGGTGAAGAATCACCTGCTGAGGCAGTCTACCAGCTAGTTCTGAACCGTAGGAAGCTACAAAGCCTCTAGGTGGCCTGAGTGGACTATCCATAGCCCCTCAGCTGTAGGGGTCCCTGACAGAGGCAACGACTGGGCTCCACCCTGTCTGTTGAAATAAAACAGGGCAGTCATGTTGTCTGTCACGACCACCACATAGTGGTCCCTGACATGAGGTATGAACACCTGGCATGCTAGGTGGATTGCCCTGAGTTCACAGATGTTGATATAGAAAGGTAACTCCTTTTTCTTTCAGTGTGTCGTGAAATCTCCGAGTTCCCAACCCAAAGCGGTACCAGACTGGGGGGAAGGGGGGGGTGTGTGTGTGTGTGTGTGTGTGTGTGTGTGTGTGTGTGTGTGTGTGTGTGTGAAAAGGGGTGGACAGACAGGAGCCCATGCTAAGGAGAGAACCCCTGACCTCCACTGCTGATAGAGAGGCAGCAGCACGGGAGCACAGGGGGTGCAGGCGGGAGCCAGTACACACAGGGAGCCAGCTTTCAAGCCAGGTCCCCATGTGAACTGGCTCCGCTGAACCAACTGCCCTCCCCCTCGGCTGCTGCCTCTCTATCAGCCCCCTCACCCACTGTCTCCCACAGGGGTAGGAGTCAGGTGGGAGCCAGTATGTGCAGAGCATTTCCTGCTTGAAAAGGTCCTCTACTTGGAGGCTAAGATTCAGTGCCACTCTCCAAAGTAGGTCCTGCAACACTCAACAACCCATGGGAAGTAGGGGAGAATACAAAGGAGCCAGCCACTGCACCATGTAGGGAGGAAGAAGACAAGGGCTAGAAGTCTTGTGTGTCCCTCTTGTTACTGTGGGGTGTGGGCCAGTGGAGCCTCATGCATGGCAACAGGCCATGAAGGCAAGACTTCAAGGGGTGCCCAAGCTGACCCTACTGATGTTAATGGGGGCAAAAAAATCTTTCAGCTCCTGCACATGCGTGTGCACGCACATCTGATTGGAATGGCATGAACAAGCACTCGAAGAAAGATTATAGGATATCTGGAAACTGATCCATCCTAAATCCCAAATTCCAGAATTACACTGGTTTCCACTATGCATCCCATATAGATATAGTAAAGAAAAATCTCAGAATGCACTACAGCATAGGACCTTGAGAAACCTGCCTGATATGTCAGATTCTTACCATGCACAAAGCCCTTGCTGTACGTACCCAATGATGCAAACTGAAAGAGGACACAACTGCCCCATCTGCATACTTTTAGTGCAGCTTACATATTGAGCACCAAATTCAACGTGAAAAAAGCTTCTTGGATAGATCAATCCTCAGATTAATGCTACTTGGATTTAAGAGTCTGGAGACAACAGTACATACACTTCTTCCAAATACCAGAGAATACCTAACATCTTAGTGCAGTTAAGAATAGGGATGTTAAATGTGTAAACATGTAACTGCTGGGGTTTTTTTTTAAGCGATTACATGTTTACATGCAGGGGGCATGCAGGAGCCGATGATAGAGGCAGCAGCGCTTGGGCAGGTGGCTCCTCAGGAGTTTTTATGTGCAGGGAGCAACCTTAAAAACTGGTTTTCAATGTGTACTGGCTCCCTTTTGCCCCTCCCCTGTTCCCAGCATTTCTGTATCTCACAGGCAACAGCATGGGGTGCACGAGAAGGGGAGGTCTGTCCTCCCCCACTGATGACTCTGATAGAGAAGCAGCAAGGGTGTGCATGTGTCTAATCAGTAGGATTAATGGATATGCCTGGGCTTATCTGTTAATCATGTAAACAGCTAACATCCTTAGTTAAGAAGTATTTTGCACTTGAGAATTTTAGAATTCAAGATAATCAACATCAAAAGACTTCTGATTCTGCATACAATAGAGAAAGCATAAAGTGTCTTGTTCACTGCTCACAATATCTTCGTACAGTATTCAGCCTTCAGAATTTCAAATATGTCAAGGAGGCAACCTCCAAAGTTTTACAAGTAATAACCCTGGCTAGGAAATAAGACAGCAAGTTTGAGAGTAAAGTTGTCCAAGGAGGGAGTGGGAAGAAGCTCTGCTGTACCTCTTTCCAAGGGTTAGAGCTGAATGTTCCTGATTTCAATCCATGGCCTTTCATGATCCTATCCCCTTACTGTCTATTCTCATTTTGGCTTGAAAGGACTCTTCCAAACTCCAAGAATTTATGATAATATGAAAACTCAACATTAATATTCCAGCCGTTTTAAATGCCATGGTCGAGTAATGTGCTTTACAATGAAAAGTTTTTTTTCCCCGGGAAAAGCTTTAAAAACAACAAATAGTCTAGTAGCACATGAAAGACTAACAAAGCATGTAGATGGTATCATGAGCTTTTCTGGGTGCAATCCACTTCTTCAGATGACTGGGGTTTTTTAAAAAAAAATTCTGTTACAGACTAACTCGGCTACTCCTCTGAAATTTTTCTAAGCAGACTACAAAATGTGTGCATACATATAAAAGAAAAAACTCCAAAATACGCATTTGTCAATCCATCAGTCACAGGCTCAAGCTATTTTTGAACAGAGTTCAACCACACTACCAAAAAACTCAGCTTCTCTATACCATGCAATTTATAACCCTTACTATGATGCAGACTAATTTATCCTAAATAGAAGACTGAAGTATCTTATTACATTGCCGAATAAGCATCTTGTACATCTGAAGACTCAAATACTTACAGCTGTGACTTTATTTGAGCAGATCCTTTTGGCAACTGATTCATGTAGAGAAAAATATTTACATTGTGTTTTAGACTGAGCAGGCTTGATGCTTGTTCCATACAAAATATGGATTTGTCTATCAGAAGAGGATTTTTACTGAAGAACAACAAAAGCTGCCTGTAAAAATACCTAAAAAAATATTAAAGATCTAGAAATGCTGAACTATATAGATGATTAGCATATCTATTTTATTCTGAACATCTCTAGTATTTAAATAATAATCTAGTAAAGAAATCTCAAGTGCTATATATAAGACTTCTGACTTCTTTTTAATCCAATAGACACCAATAAAATACTGTTCAATACAAAAAAAGACATTGGTGACAAACACTGGAAAAACAGCAAGAATATATCTAAGGACTTATCTGCACAAAGCAGCAATACAAACTATAGGAGTGTGATTTTTAAAGCACACTAAGCATCGTATATGACCTATGCAGACCCTGGTAGTGAACAGCAAAGGTTTCCTAATGTGCTTTTACCTAGTGCTATCTGCAATACTACCATGTTAAAGTAAATTAGGGAACAAAGATTACATTACATACATGCATTTTGTGAATATTGAAAAAATATTCCTGAAGTCCCAATTTTTGGACAGCACTGCCCAAACCACCACCCCCCCCACACACACACGCCACCACCCATATACCCTAAAACAGTAATCCTAGCTATAGGAAACTTCCACCATTTACGGTGGATAAGTTCTTGGCATGACCGCAAATGATGACATTTGCAAATACTGGAGGCATGGCTCCTGAACTCCCTGTGAAGAACTTCCCCCGACCCCCATCCTTCTCATGGCTCCTGGCACTCCCGGGGAACTCATTACAAATACTAGTAATCACAAATAGCAATTTTACAAATTGTGTGGGTCTATTGTATATAAAATTAATATTCACAAAATGTATTACCATCAATATTTAGCTTACTCAAAATGATTGTCTGAAGTTCTTTCAGTTTATATACTCATTTGCTTACCTTAGCAGAGAGCGTCTTGCAGTAACAACAGCATGAGTGTCATGCAACAGTCTCCCGTCATGATGAATGCACTGACTATAATTGAATTCTCCTGTGCCTAAAGCTACCACTTCATGCTGTCCAGCTAAAACGAAAAAGTATTTAACCTGTAGTTAACAGCTTGCACCCACCATTGCCCCTATCTTTCAGCACAGTAAAAACCTACCACTCAGTGTAACAATGATACACATGGCTTAGGGCGTTAATTTACCTAGGATGCAGGAAAAGAGGGAAGGATGATATTCTACTTTGTGTAGAGAGATTAATTTGTCCGCTCTGTTCAGTACAGACAGACCTGATCATTATCTCATTGAGCCAGACCTCCAAGGGTTTTCAAAAAGATCTCTTCTCTTCCAATCTTCTTGATCACATTTGCAGTGTGTATTATCTCCCTTTTCCTCTGTTGCTGCCCCTCAAAGCTTCATCCAGGATTTGTTGATAATGCCGTGACAATTCAAGCCTATTTCAGCACTTTGGCTTCCTCACTACCACATATATCGTCATCAAGGTCATGGTTCTTCCAAGATGTCTCATCACATTAAAATCAGTAGGACAAGAACAAAGCTCATCTTTCCCTTTTCCACCATGCTCCCCGTTGTCTAAACTGCCACCTTTGCAATATATCTCTCCCTTTATTTCCTACTCTCGTCTCCCCAAAAAGGTTTTTTCTTCTTTTCTCCTTTTCCAGATTATTGCAACCGCTGCTCTCTATCCTAGATGATGTCAACACTGCTCTTCCCCATAACAGACAGAATGCCAGCAAATTCTTAAATCCTCAACCAACTCCCTGACCTTGCTGTTAAGAGATGGTAACACCAGAGTTAGAAGTATGCCCTAGAGTCCAACACTGTAGCAGGAAGGTAAGGCACATGAAAATTCTAGTCATCCTCTTCCATGCATTGCAAATTATGTCAGTAGGTTAGCAGAATGAGGTGACCTCCCCAAGCCTGAAAGGAAGACCCAAGACTGAAAAGCAACCCAAATGTGTAACCTCACATACTAATTATTGTCAAAAGTAACTTCTCATTTTTAAAATACATAGAAAAATCAGTCTATTCTTTGCACATAAATCTAGCTACAATGTACTAGATTTTCAGAACCTCTTGGCTAGCTAACAATAGCGCTGAGGGATCTTATACGTTGGGAAGTGCCCTGTAATGCCAGTATTCATCATTTGAATATAACTGTGATGTTTCATATAAAACATTCTATGTGAGGTATCATGGGAAAGATTATGATCTACTGAAACTTACTGTTCCATTTCCATATGTGTATCATTGATGTTTCTGAAGTTATGAGAATTGTGTTCTTTTTACTGCCACTAAAATATGTTACGGGTTTGAAAGCACCCAGATATTAGCTTCCCAAAGACAATAACCAGGGGGATGACCAATACCTGGGTGGGCATCAAATGACCATCAACAGCCATTGTCCAGAAAGAGAGATGCAGTGCAATGACTCACGTGCAGATCACCACGCCAGGGGAATTGTCCAACCTTGTCTAGTGACTCAGCAATGCCCACCAGATGTGCCTGGACTTATGTTCTCCAAGAACATGGACTAAGGGCATAAACCGGAACCCAGGGGCCTCATGCATTTGCCTTTTCTTCTCTCCCCACCGATGTTACAAGCAACAGAAATGCTAACAAGGCTGAAGACTACAACTGAGGAGACAGGCCAAAGCTTTAAGAGACAAACTCGTACATGAAGGATTTTAAGATCCAGTGTGGTGAACACACTACTTGATCTATATAGCGCCTTCTGTGATAAAGGTCAAGGGTTAGACTGTATGCTTATATTTTCATTTGGCTACCACTAACTTTTTGCCTATCATTTATAATTAAGGCTCTGTGTTTGACACGGAGGTCACAGAAGTCACAGATCTAAGGGGGCTAGCAATAGTGACCACAGGGCTGCACAAGCAGCTGGCCCCATGACTAGTCACTGGGGTGGCCCCATCATTGGCCTAATCAGCTGCAGTTTTGCTCCCCCTTTCACATGGTGCCACATGTTTGCCACCACAATTCAATCATTTTAAATTTTTTTGTATTTGTGATATAAACCATTAATAGGCCATTGGCCGTGATTTGTTGTTTCCTGTCCATGACTTACTAAAAAGACACCTATGACTAAATCTTAGCCTTACATAACACTTAAAAAAATCTATCTTTTGTTGTATTGAATAAACTTGTTTTACTATTTATCTTTTCGAGTGAATTGGTCAGGCGTGTTTGGTAAATCTGTTCAGGTTTATAAAGGCTGGTGTATAGCCACTTTCCATTGATGAAGTGATGAGCTAACTAAAACTTGTATTGTTCAAGAAAGGGTCCTAAGCAATCCAAGATGGTATATTCCTGAAGTACAGGCAGTCCCCGGGTTACGTACAAGATAGGGACTGTAGGTTTGTTCTTAAGTTGAATCTGTATGTAAGTCAGAACTGGCCTCCAGATTCAGCCGCTGCTGAAACTGATCAGTTTCAACAGCGGCTGAATCTGGACGCCAGTTCTGACTTACAGATTCAACTTAAGAACCCCAGGCATCCCCAAGTCAGCTGCTGCTGAAACTGATCAGCGGCTGATTCCAGGAAGCCCGGGGCAGGGGCTTCCTGTAGTCAGCCACTGGTCAGTTTCAGCAGCGGCTGACTTGGGGACGCCTGGGGCAGAGCAGCTGGGGTGCTGCTGGGTTGGTCCAGTAGCGCCGCCGCTCCTCGGCGCTACTGGACCAACCCAGCAGGACCCAAGCTGCTCTGCCCCAGGCGTCCTGATTCAGCCACTGCTGGTCAGATTCAGCAGCGGCTGAATCAGGACGCCTGGGGCAGAGCAGCTTGGGTGCTGCTGGGTTGGTCCAGTAGTGCCCAGAGCGGTGCTACGGGACCAACTGGCAGCGCCCCAGCTGCTGTACCACAGGTGTCCGGAGCAAAGCCACGGAGCACGGGGGCAGCGGGACAGCCCAGACGCGCCGTGGCTGTCCTGCTGCCCTCGGGCTCCGTGGCTTTGCTCTGCTTTGCTCCCCGTCCACCTGGTCTGCAGACCAGGGGGACGGGGAGCAAAGCGGCGGAACACGCGGGCAGCGGACAGCCCAGACGTGGCTGGGCTGTCCGCTGCCAGCGTGCTCCGCGGCTTGGCCCTGCTTTGCCCCCCCCGTCCCCCTGGTCTGCAGACCAGGAGGACGGGGGGGGGAGGGGGGGCGAGGAAAACCAGAGCCAAGCCGCGGAGGACGCGGCCAGCTGACAGCTGTCAGCTGACCGCGCGCTCCGCGGCTTGGCCCTGCTTTGCTCTGCCCCCCCCCCCCCCCCGGTCTGCAGACCAGGGGGAGGGGGGGGGGGGCAAAGCAGAGCCAAGCCGCGGAGCGCGCTGCCAGCTGCCAGCCCAGACGCGTCTGGGATGTCAGCTGACCGCGCGCTCCACGGCTTGGCTCTGCTTTGCCCCCCCCCGGTCTGCCGACCAGGGGGACGGGGGCAAAGCAGGGCAAAGCAGAACCAAGCCGCGGAGCGCGTGGGCAGCGGACAGCCCTGTCCGCTGCCCACGTGTTCCGCCGCTTTGCTTCCTCTCCCTGGTCTGCTGGAGACCAGGGAGAGGAACTGCCCCGTTCGTAACTGCGGATCCGACGTAAGTCGGATCCGCGTAACTCGGGGACTGCCTGTATATGGCTGGGAAAATTTGTCTGGTTCTTTTCTCTGTGTGATTCATGAGTGGTTCTGGGTGTCTTTTTAGTAAGTCATTAAATCTATCCAGGTGTGGGGTGCTACATGTAGTTGTGACAAGTGAGAACAGCACCTGGAAGGCTTTGTTGCTTGTCATCAGCAAAGCTATGTGAGAGAGCGCCTAAGCTAGAATTTTAAGAGGCACAGCAGTCCCACAGTCCCAGCTTACATCCTGGGAATCCCATCACAAATGGTATTCTACTTGGTAATATCCTAGAAAGTCACTATAGGCTTCACCTACTACAAAACATGGCCTTTGATTTAGAGAGAGAGAGAGAGAGAGACACAGAGGGAGTGTGTGTGTGTGTGTGTGTGTGCGCACGCGCACGTGCACATACAGAGAGAGAGATGCATTTTCTGTTCTGTCCTACTTAAATATAGTGAGTGTGCTTCAAGTATTTTGTATTAGAGTTTACTACAATTATAAACCTTCTGGGGCAAAGATTCTCTCTTCTGCATTTGTACAGCACCTAATACAATAGGGTCTCTGTCCAAAACACAGACTCCAACACGCAATAAGACAGAAAGACAGAAAGAAAAAAAGAAAAAGAAAGAAAAGCTTTTAACTATGAAACCTCTTACCCTGAAAACTCATCCTTTAATTTCATGTATTAATAACTCCCACCAAAATGCATATAACAAACATTAACTGACTGTGATTGGCCTCTGAAATGTTAAAATGAGGAGTAAGACCGAGCAAATAAGATTATGCTACAGTTTCAACCCCAACAATCTTGAGAAGGCCTTGCATTTTCCAGCTTCTCTGGTAAGGACTAGCACAATGGAATGCTTTACATTTCAATGTATACAAATACATGTTTATAATATCCTTTCAAGGGAAATACAGCAACATTCTGTTTTGTATAAATAATTTTATGGCATGCCAAAAAGAGTAATGTTTGCTTGCTATGGGATTTTTTTAGGCAACTATAGTTAAGCTACATTATGCTCAATAAGCTTTTTGTATATGTATCCCATACATATAAAAGTTTTTTTTATATATAAGTACACTTAACAGCAAAACAAACTTGCCTTTTTCAATTATAAAAGCAGCCAATGAACTGCTACAACTCTGGTACTCAGGATATTTGGCAGCCAGACTGTTAAAGGCCTCCCTGACAGCTTGTGAAAATTTCTCGTATACAAGATGCCGTCTCTCTAGTGAAGACATAAAATATGAAAAGATTACAGAAATCAGCAAAATACAAATTTGTAGGCAAAACCAGATCAAAGCAATGTCAACTATTCAGATGAACTACAAACCTGAACATATGATATCATTCAGTACATTCACTAATCAATAGTAGGGATATGAATGAGTAGTTGACTACAGGAAACCCCCGAGATGTGACGGCCTGAGTGGCAACCCCTCACACTTACAACCATTTTTTTAAGTGCAGAAGGGCCAAAAACCCTCAACTTATGTCCTCAGTCCGCATTTACAACGCTGCATGACGCCTATTGTAATGAGGGTTCAAGTTACGATGCTCCCGACTTGTGACGCTTCCCTAGGAACCGATCATGTCGCAAGTCGGGGGCCGCCTGTGGTAGCTTCCCCCCCACCTTGCTGCCTCTATCAGAAAGAGGCAGCCGGGGGGGGGGGGGGGGAGGGAGAAAGGGGTGCTTCAAATCAGCAGTGCTGTATAGAGCCTGGGGCCAGACCCTGGGCTTCATGTGGCACAGCCTAGGGCCAGCTGATCATGTTCCTAGGCTGCAGGTGGCATTTCAAAGCTGCAGCGCTGCATGGAGCCCGGGATCACTTCAAAGGCGGAGGTGCCCTATCAATTAATCAAATAGTTGATGCAAATTGCGTTGACTATTCAACTAGTCAGTTAATTGAAATTTAACATCCCTAATCATTACTGAACAAAGCCAACAAGCATTTGTGAATTTAAAAATTCAAAACGTACATGAAAAATTGAGAAGAAGAAAACCTATGCTAGATTGTACATAGGGAGCATACTATCAGACACAGCCTTTTATATTTTGAGGACAGAACTCTGGCATTAACTCACTAACTTTAAGCAAGTTCATCTGTGTATTTATCCATCTATATGACAGGAACACCAATCTTAGCTCAAAGGTTACTGTGAGATTATCATCATCAAAACACAGACATCCCTGCACAAACTAGGTAGTAATACTTTCATAAATATCAGTATGTTTGCAGGAATGGATACCAAATTCAACTCCATAAAGACACATTAGCTTTCCAATTTAATTTTCAGGGAACAGTAGAAGGAAATTGATTACCTACCATAAGGAATCTTTGAAACATAAGTTGAGTCAGCTGAAACTTTGGGTTCTGCAGGAATCCGGGGAGGACCTGTAATTTTAATATAAAGAAACTTTCAACTGTGGGAAGCACTGAAAACTCATGTTCTTACATTTTAGTTTAAGTCCCAAAATAAAGGTTGTTGAAAAGAGTTTTTTCAAGCTACGGAAATAGAAACAGGAAGGCCCTCAAACATCAAGGACAACTGAAATTCACACTAGGCCATCTGTTAATTATTTTATCAAACAAAAATCAACTTCTTAATTTAGTTTCACTAAATTAGTCCACATTCCATAAAGTAATGCTCTTTTTCTAAAGTATAGCACAGGAGCACAGATTAATAAGTACCTGCCTCAAAAAAGCAGATTCATTTTGTAATGACTGAATTCTTCAGAAAGCAATGACTTAGTGCCATCAGGTTTCCAATATAAAAAAGTTTCAGACTATCTTTCTTTTTTTCCTGGAGAGAATAGCTAACATAGAAGACACTACAGAAAAGGGTTAACTTCCTTATTATTTTTTTCCACTTGGTAAATGGCAGGAACTTTTGAAGCAGGATTTAAAAATACATGAACAGGAAAACAAAGACGTAAGGATTGCAAACTAAGTAACTCTGCAGAAAGGATTCACTGAAATGGAAAGAAAAGACACTGGTGCAGGAATATTGAATCAAAGCTACTCTACACATTTATTACAACAGAAGTATTTCAATAATATGTCTCTTAAAATATTTACCTGAATTTTCAAAAACCTTTGGTGCAGTATCCTCCAATTGGAGTAGCTCATCAAGAGCTAATTTTGCAGCATTTGATTTAGATTCTTTTTTGTTTTGCCCCAATCCTGTCTTATATTGAACTCCATCCACCACTGCACAAAAAGCAAAGTAACTCCCAAACACGTTGCCTTGAAAAAAAGAAGCCACACATAAAAGTATACATTAGTTTTATGCATTTATAATCATGGAGTGTTAGGTGACTATGAAGCCAAGATATTTTAACAAATCTAAACTACTTTTTATATAAATTATTATATTTCATCCTTATATTTCACCTTCTATCCAACATCCATAAATAGATTTACGCCAATTAATGAAAAGCACAAATTTACAGAAGTGCTAAGCATTTCATTTCACTTAAGTGCCTTTCATTTTAGTGGAAACTATGGCCATTGAGAGCTTCCATAAAATGAGGCTATTTTTCGTAATGGTGTGATGTTTAGGATGTGAACTTCACACAGAAATTAAGAGTAAAATTTTCAAGAACACCTAAACTGAGGAGCCTGTGTTCCATTTTCAAAAGTGATCTAGGAGCCTAAATCTATTTGGCTTTCAAACTAAGTCTCATAAGTGCCCAAGTCACTTCTGAAAAAGGGGACAAACATTTAGGGCAAAACTTTCAATAATATACTTCCCAACATCACAAAGTCTGTCAGAAGACAGAATTTCAATTACCCCAATCTCATTTTTCCTCTTAGGTTAATTTAATAGTACACATTACTTCCAAGTAGGAAGACAGCTCTGTGACCGGGGGACTCACCCCCGCACTACCAGACGCGGGATCCACAGCCTCGGACCCCGCATGGAAGATCAGGGGGCGCCAGGAAGCCGGCGCAGCGCAGCAGGGCGGCCAGCAGGAGCGGGGGAAACCAAAATGGCGGGCGCGCATGCGCCCAACAGGCAAGAGGCTAGCAGGGGGGAGGTAGGACCCAGGGAGATGGCGGCGGCCCCAGGAAGGGCGGGAGGAACGCCGAGCGGGGAGTTTAAAAGCGGGGAGAAAGAGACAGGCGGGGGGGAGGCAAGCAGAGAGCAGGGGAGATTCTGCTCTCAGCCTCCTCCGCAGGACAGACCGCGAGACCAGCTGGGGACCCAGCCCGGAGAGGACGCGGCCGACGTGGACAGCCGAGGCGGCCCGGAGACGGCTGACGGGGGGCCCTGTGCTAGGGGCGGTGCCGGACCAGCCAGTGACCCGGAGCAGCGGGGCAGTGGACAAGGCGACAGGAGAAGCCTCCGGTGGGAGCGGCGAGGACGTGAGGAAGATACTGTCAGGGGTGGACCGTGGGGACGGCGCATTAGAAGCCGGGGGCAGGGTCGGATCGGGGTAGTGGCCCTTGAACTGGAGGGGACCCCAGGGCCCTAGCAGGCCACCCGGATACAAGCTCAATGAAAACAAGACCTTCAGAACGTCAGTTTCCACCTCTCTTTGTATTGCACTGCATAGGAGAGAAAATCCTCCTATCATCGCCATGCTTTGATCTATCAACAAAGATAGTTTTGAGTGTACATGGATCTTTCACTGACTGGCACTCTCTCTTCATGGTCTTGAACATATGTAATTCAGTCTGGAAAGTTTAATCTCAATGGTGCTAAAAAAACAGAGATACAGGGCAATTGTGCCCAAATATCAACATGAAACACCTCAAAATGCATGAGTGGAGAAGATGCAAATACACAAGCCAGGAAATGAGACTGTTCAAGATCGCATAATATTAATTCGTATTTAGTGCAGACACAGTAGGCCAAGTGGTGAATAAAGTTGCTTATAAGATGAATAACTGCTTATTGGTATGTCTGCACTGAAATTAAAAACCCACAGCTGGCCTATGTGGAGTTTTAATTGAGATAGAGAAATTCAGGCTGAGGCTGTAGCCAGAGCACTGGGGCCTTTCCACTTTGAGTCCAAGTGTCTGCGTTGCAATTAAAAAGCCTCTTAGCCTATGTCTCAGTAGGCATGGGCCAGCCATGAGTATCTAAAGCAGGGCTACTCAATGTGCAGGCTGTGGCCCCTTTGTTTGCAGCCTGCGGTGCAGTTTGGGTTTTCACAGGGCTCAACATGCAGCCAGCAGGTGGGAGACAAAACAAAAAAGCGGTTAATATAATGGTATTCTGTTGATATGTGTTTTAGTAGTTACATTCCTGGTCTGTCATTGCTCGTTAAAAGTGCTTTCATATGGGTGGAAATCGGGTAAATATTGCATTTAGCAGAAAAGACTTAAATGGGTCCTATGTGCTGTATAGTTTTGCCTTCATCTTTGTATTCATGCCCATCAGTGTGAAAGAAGTTATTTGCATATATAATTGCATGTATTTGCAACCACACTTACGTTGCAGCCCTCGGAATGCACTGTGAGTATCATTGTGGTGGCCCCCGGGAGCTTCCAAAGTTGAATAGCCCTGACCTTAAGCAATGTACACACACACACACACACACACACACTAGAACAGTGTTTCTCAAACTGTGCTCCGCAGAGCCCCAGGGATCCGTGAGACATCTCCAGGCTCTCTGCGCGGTTGACAAACTGGAAACATCGATAGGTACGTGTTCATACAATCAGTGGACCGCTGGGGCTCCGCATAAATTTTTACACATGTAAAGGACTCCGGAACCCAAAAAGTTTGAGAACCGCTGCACTAGAAGAACTAATTAGTGTCTAAAAAGTAGCAGAAAAAAGCTTCTAAAGTTCAAGGTATGAGCTTTATTCTCTTCTATAACTGATTTGTAATTATCACATTAACCACTTATGGGATTACATTAAAGCACAGTAAAAACTGATGTTAATACTACATATTATACAACTAACGTTTTTCATAAAACTAGTTTCTGCATCAGCTAGTCACACCAACTCCATACATTGCAAATTCATGAAAAAAGGATACTTTTTCTTAAAAACTGAAATATTTACCTGTTGTAACAGTTTCCTTCAAGTCTAGTTGAACACGCTGCATTTGTGCATACTGATACAAGGCAGATACTGGGTTTATCTCCCCACGTTTATATTTTAGTATAAATTCCTTTGGTATTTTCTTCGGAAGAAGAGAAGTGATTGGAGGAGAATGGGCTGCTTTGGAATATAGCAAGTCTGAAACATGACCTAAAATATATTTGACATTAATATGTAGTAAGTTAAAAGCAAAATATAAAAGTATGACAACAGTACTGCAGCATCTTAAAAAAGGCTACACGAAAGATTTAGCAATTTGCATTTTATTCTAACTGAAGAGGTTTTTAAGTATTTTGATAATCCTGTAAATATCAGAGCCCACCCTTTTGAAGACACTAAGTCTTGTTCCTTGACTAGTAAATCTTGTAGTTTGAAGTCAAACTCAGTCACATATAATCCCAGAATCAGAGGCCACGATTTCCAGAGATTGCCTATTTATCTGGATTTAACAGATCAGCATTCGTTTCACTGCATACAAAAACAGCAGAAACACAATCCATAGTTCTTTATTACATTATCACAAAGGGCAACAGTTTTTGCCTCATGATGTGTGCCCTCAGGTCAATTTTAGCTGGTTGTGCAGGTGTTTAGGATACTGCACTGGTATTTCTTTTTCACACACACACACTCACACACTTTATCACAGAGACGTAGACCATCTCAGTCTAACAAACTCGATTATTTTTGCAACAAAACACTGACCAATTATCCAAGTGTGTATTAAGCTTTAAGCACAGGAAAAATATTTTTACCAAAAAGTCACAAAAATGTTATGTTCAGTTAATAAATACACATAATACAGGCACCTATGACATGAACTAAATGCTGCATCTGAACTATACAAAATATGAATTCTTCAGTTATAACAAACATATTGATATGCAAAAACCTCATAACTAAGACTGACTACTTGCTAAAATCTTGAACCCCCCTCTTCGAAAGATACATACAGGCAGTCCCCGAGTTACGCGGATCCGACTTATGTCGGATCCGCACTTACGAACGGGGCTCTCTCGCCCCGGAGCTCGCAGGCAGCGGGACCACCCAGAGCGCAGCGGTCCCGTCACCTCGACCTCCGGGGTGAGAAAAGCTGCTCCGGGTGCCCCTGGTCTGCTGGGGACCGTCTCCAGCAGACCAGGGACACCTGGAGCAAAGCTGGGGAGGCGCGGGACCCCTCCTCCTCCCCGGCTTTGCTCCGGGTGTCCCTGGTCTGCTGGGGACCGCCTCCAGCAGACCAGGGACACCTGGAGCAAAGCCAGGGAGGCGGAGGGGTCCCGCTCCTCTGAGGCTTTGCTCTGGCAAAGCCTCAGAGGCGCGGCACCCCGCCGCCACTGCAGCTTTGCTCCACGTGTCCCTGGTCTGCTGGGGGGGGGGGCGCAGCTAGTGCGCCCCCCCCCCCCCCCCACCAGACCAGACCAGAGCAGACTTTTGTTGTGGACCCTGGGGTAGAGCAGCTGGGGTGCTGCCGGGTTGGTCCTGGCAGCCCAGCTGTTCTGTCCCAGGCTCGAGATTCAGCCGCTGTTGAAACTGATCAATGGCTGATTCCAGGAAGCTGGGGGCAGAGCAATTCTGCCTCCAGCTTCCTGTAGTCAGCCTCTGGTCAGTTTCAGAAGCAGCGGCTGAATCTGGAGCCAGTTCCGACTTACATACAAATTCAACTTAAGAACAAACCTATAGTCCCTATCTTGTATGTAACCCGGGGACTGCCTGTATACAAAGGGATCAGGGAATTTGTTACTATCAAACAAAACTATAGTTAAAATTCTCAACTTTCTCTGCAAAACAGGACACACACAAAGTATGTTTTATACATTCCAGTGTACTTTATAATGAAGGACTGTGAATGCATAGACTCTAGATGGGCAGACCTCTGCATGCACATGGATCCTTCCTGCACGAACAAAGCATAAGTTACCATAATGCAAGGGTGGGCAATAAGCCAGAGGCGATTTACCAAGATTAGCACTGGCAGGCCACCAGTGCTTTATTTACTTGCTCATCGACAGATATGGCCACTTGCAATTCTTGTTAGCCGTGGTTCACCCTTCTCAGCTGCTGTGAGCCACTGGAAGCGGTGTGCAAGCGGTGTTTCCAGCAGCTCCCATTGGCAGTGAACAGTAATCTGTGGCCAATGGGAGCTAAAAGTGGCCATATTTGCAGACACGTGGATAAATATAGCATTGGAAGCTCCCTGGGGCTAACCGTGGTGAACCATATCTGGCCCATGGATCTGCTTACTGCCTACTGCAGCCCTAAAACAAGAGAGATTTAACAAGTTTTAACCTTTTATTTGCCCTCAATGTCTTTTTTTAAATGAGGAGTTCTTTGACACCTGAATAACTAACATTTATTTGGGCATAACTTTTTGTGAAGAAGTGCAGAAGTAAGGATAGTAGTACTGTCTTCCTTCCCTTAAAAAAACAACAAACAAACAAACAAAACCCCCAAAACCTTGCAACCCTCCACCCACAGCTCCCTTTTGGGTCAGGATCCCTGCAACACCAATTTCAGAGTTAAGTATCTGAAATCATGACATTTACAATTTTTAAAATCCTACGAGCTTGAATTTGACTAAAATAGACTTTAAATATGGTAGAGCCCTATTTATGAATTTGTTAAATAGGACTGGTTCCTGTACGGACCCCCTGGTGGACACTATTTACTTCTCTCCATTCTGAGAAACTGACCATTTCTACCCTCTCTTTCTACCTTTTTTCCAGTTTACCAGTCCATGACAACACCTTCCATATTAGCCCATGGCAGCTTACTTTGCTTAGGAGTCTTTGTTGAAGGACCTTTCAAAGACTTTCTAAAAACCTAAATATACTAGATCTACTGGATACTCCTCCCCATGCTTATTGATCACCTCAAAGAATTGTAGTAGATTAGAGAGGCACAATTAAGTTCTCTTTACTAGGGATGTCAATGAGTAGACAACTACATGGTTAACCGATAAGCTGGAAGTGGGGAGGGAGGGGGGGCAGAAGGATGCCAATATGTGTGGAAAGACAGCTTCTAAGCTGGCTCTCTGTGCTTGCTGGCTCCATGGACCTGCCTGTCCCACCCCCCATGATGTCTCCTACAGACCCCCTCTCCCCCCACACACACACCGGGGGCTCCCCAGGACTGCAGCCGGAAAGCACTAGCTGCAGGCCCCAAGGGGGACAATTGAATAGTTGTGTAACTACTAAATTTTGATGTGGTTAAACAACTATTCAATTACATGCTATTTAACATGCATACCCTTTACAAAGTAATAGAGATGTAGCCGTGTTAGTCTAGTCTAGCTGAAACAAAAAACAGGACTATGTAGCACTTTAAAGACTAACAAGATTGTTTATTAGGTGATGAGCTTTCATGGGCCAGACCCACTTCCTCAGATCAAATTGTGGAAGAAAATTGGCATAACCATATATACCAAAGGGATACAATCAAAAAAAGTGAACACATGTAAAAAGGACAAATCAGAGGTTTCTCTTTCAAGTCTGGTGTTAAAATGCTTTTGAAGCAGGATGCAGGTAATCAAGTCGTTGAGACAATGCCCTTTCTGGTTGAAATGGCAAGAAACTGTTTTTTCTTTGTGATACTGTCTGATATCTGTTTTGTGTGCATTGATTCTTTGACGAAGTGTCTGAGACGTTTGTCCAATGAACATAGCAGACCGACACTGTTGGCACATGATGGTAAGAATCATCTTGAAGTTAGGTGGTTGTCTATAGGAGACTATGGGTCTGTCTCCCAGAGCCTCTCGGAGTGTAGTATCCTGTTCCAGTATAGATTGTAGTTTATTGGTAATGTGTTGGACAGGTTTAAGTTCGAGACTCTAGGTGATGACAAGTGGTGTTCTATTGTTGGTTTTCTTGGGTCTGTCTTGAAGTAGATGGTTTCTGGGTATTCGTCTGGCTCTTTCAACTTGTTTTTTTTATTTCTCCAGATGGGTAATTGAGGTTTATAATTACTTGGTCTCTGTCAGTGGGATTAGAGCAGATGCAGTTGTATCCAAGGGCCTGGCTATAGACGATGGATCATATGGTGTGTTCTGGATGGGAGCTGGAGGCATGTAGGTAACTCTATGAGTCAATGGGTTTTCTGTAGACAACCACCTTACCTCAAGAGGATTCTTACCAACAACCACAGGACATACCACACTAATACCAACTGTGGAACTTTCCCTTGCAACAAACCCCGTTGCCAGCTTTGTCCACATATATAATCTGCTGACACCATTACTGGACCTAACCAATTCAGTTATAAAGATCAAGAACACATATTCCTGATCATCCAGAAATATAATTTATACCATCATGTGCCGACAGTGTCCATCTGCTATGTACGTTGGACAAATGCGTCAGACACTTCGCCAAAGAATCAATGCCCACAAAACAGATATTAGACAGTATTACAAAGAAAAAACAGTTTCTTGCCATTTCAACCAGAAAGGGCATTGTCTCAACGACTTGATTACCTGCATCCTGTTTCAAAGACATTTTAACACCAGACTTGAAAGAGAAACCTCTGAACTGTCATTCATGCTTAAATTTGACACTTTACGCCTGGGTCTCAACAAAGATGCTAATTATCTTACCCATTACAAAGATAGCTTCCCCAATTATCAGGTTCCCCAATTATCACCTCTATTATCATTAGCTCACAGACATTAACCTCCACCCCTCAGTTCTGAAATCTGATTTGTCCTTTTTATATGTGTTCACTTTTTTTGATTGTATCCCTTTGGTATATATGGTCATGCCAATTTTCTTCCACAATTTGATCTAAGGAAGTGGGTCTGGCCCACAAAAGCTCATCACCTAATAAACCATCTTGTTAGTCTTTAAAGTGCTATATGGTCCTGTTTTTTGTTACTCTTTACAAATACCATGTTGACTCCCCCCCAACAAATGTTCATCTAATTGAACTAGTGTGGAAAGGCCACTCCTAGGAGCAAACAAACTTTAAAAAAATGAAGAGAGAATACCTGTGATTTGAGTCACCTTAGACACTGAATTTGGCATGTTATTTTCAGAAGGTGAAAACAGGCTCATATTCAAAGGGTGTGGAGATGGCTGTGGAGGGTCTTCCAGAGGGGGTTCAGTTGGCAAGTTCTTTTTTAGCATCTGAGCAAAACTGGGTACCTTGGAACCCTGAAACCAGTCTTTGTTGCTAGCCATTTTTCCATCTACCTACAAACCACATTTAACCAAGAGAGAGTTTTAAGGCTACTGAATATTGCCTAGCCAAAATTAGACCATTTCCCCACAACATGAACGTTACATTCCACGCCTGCTGCTTCTTTCGGCTAATAAATGAAGTTACTAAATTCACACTAATAAGAGCTGAGGCCCCAAGTTGGATGGGGCGGGCGGGGGGGAACGAGCAGAACATCGGCACCCAAACCAACTAGGCACTTTCTCCCCTTCCTCTGAAGCCACGATGTGAAAGGCAACTGTCGGGCCGAGTCCCAGGACCCCAGGTTATTAAGAGCAATGGGGGCGGAGGCTGTAACTTTGCTGCCCACGCTCAGCAAAGGGAGCGCCCCACGGGGCTGGGTCAGGCTCTAGCCAGCTCGCATGTGGCTCAAGCGAACAGGACGGGAAGGCTCCTTCCTTCACTGTGCGGCAGACGCCGCGGCTCGCCAGGCTCCCCACGGCAAGGGAGCGCAGCCTAACGCTGGGGACGGGCGCAGCGACGGGCGTTAGGGGCGAGCAATGGGGCTGTTCCCCAGGGGGAAGCGCAGGTCCGCGGCCACGGAGACGAGGCGACCCCGCACGCACCCCGGGGCCCTCCCCGGCCGCACGGCGCGAGAGCAGCCTCTCCGGCGAGGTACGTCTCCCTGCTTCAGGCCCGGCTGCCCGCGCCACCTAGCAAAGGGGGAGGGGGGAAGAGATACCCCGGCCGCGCGTGACCGCCTTCCCCTAGCCGTGGCTTCGCTCCACTTCGCCGTCAAGGGGCCGCGAGGGCGCGCCTCGCAGAGCCTCGCTCTCACATCACATGACCCGGCGGCCAACAGCCGCCGGCCGAGCGCGTGCTACCGGCTGGCAGGCCCGGCTCACGGCGGCTCAGTGGGGGGGGAGAGTCGGGCACGCGCTCGGCCCAGGTCGCAGGGGTGTCCCTGAGCTCGAGGGGAAGCGCGCGCGCGGCAAAGGGACTGTTAAGGTGCCAACACCCTTGCCCTGGGTTGCCAGGTGTCCGGTATTGACCCGGACAGTCCGGTATTTTTGGCTCCTGTCCGGTAAAAAAATTCATTGAATAGCGGACACTTGAGCTGTCCAGTATTCTCTCAATGTTTCCCTGGCAGGAGGAGAAAAATCCGGGCACCTGGCAACCCTAGAAACACTCAGTGCCCGGCCTCCCTGCCCTAGCCCCCATGCCTACCTGGGTCACCAAGGCTGCCTCCACAAAATGGCTGCTGGCCAAAAGACCTAGGGGAAAGCCAGGCTTCCCCTGGGTCTTAGTGCTCAACTAGTCCCCTCTTCCTATCCCTGCACTCACTCTTAAAGGGGACATGCTGTTTTAATGATTTTTTTTCTTAAGTCATTGGAATCTTTTTTTTTGCTCCACAACATTGGTCCCCCCCCTATTTTTCCCTTCAACAGATTTTTTTCCCATTTTTCTGAAGGGGGGGGGTGTTCAGTATTTTTGTTTCAACCATCTGGCAACCCTATCCCGGCCCTGGAGGTAGTCTGGGTGGTGGGGTATGTCCTGGCTGGCAAGTGGCCTCCCCTCCCCACAGAGGAGAAAGGGTCTCGGTGGGAGCAGCTACTCAGGTTCAGGTGCTTTGCCAAGCATCTGCCTCCGCTTGGGTGAACCGGACTCTCCTTCCTGAAGCAGCCCTGCATCCCACCCAGCAGAGGTCACACACCCTTGCCCTGGAGTGGGCCCAGAGCGAACGTTGGTAACAGGACCAGTGTGGCACAGAGCAAGCCTGGGCGCTGGGAGGTGGTAGCTCGGGGTCATTACGGCCTCCTCGTCCCCGCCTTGGCACTTTCCTGGGTTGGGCTCTTTAAAATTTAGTGAAATGACGCCAACCACCATTGGTCTGAGGCACCAGTTGCTACCTGGCACCCGCTGCTACCTGGCACCCAAGCAGTTCTGTGCTAGTGACTTTTAAGACTATTCCCCACGTACAATATTGGGATAAGTTCAAACAAGTGACCTCGTTTTCATTGCCCCGGGTTTAAGTGATGATAATCCAGAGTGCCAGGCGTTACATAGGAAGAGAAAATATTAGAAAAAAATGGTTTGTCTTGGCTACCAAAAAGGCACAGTACTATGTCTGTCCTGAGATGAACAAGCAGATTGAAGGACACATTTCAAAGTCATCTGGCCAGAAGATTTTTGTGTGTGTACAGCTGTGTGTGCCTGTACAGAAATTTAATTGATTTACCATGCATTGCATTGTTAGGCTTTAAAAAGGTATAATAGATCTACACCTCACACTGATCTAACACACTGAGAAATTCTTAGTAATCCTGAGAAGAGCGAAGAAACTTCTGATGTTCAAGTGCTAGAAGTCTTCTATATATTTGAGTTTATTCAAGAACCTTCTACAGGTAAGAGTTAGGATCACCCAATGTGGAACACAGCTTCCTCTTATAAAATAAAGCAACATAAGGATTTGGTTGTGCCAGGAAAATGGGATGTGCCTGAAATGGGATTGCTTCTTATAAAACCATATAGAAAAGAGAATCACCAGGCAGGTGAAAGGGCCTGGCTAAGGGCACACACTCATTGCTTGAGCCCTAAGCCCTCCCCCCCCCCATATCCACTTTAGGGAGAGCACAGGGACTGAAGCTTCCCCCCAGGTTTGTACAGGGGAAATTGCTGGTTGATCCCCTTTGTCAGAGGGCAAGGGGAAAGTGTAATTTGCTATATTCCTCCCTCGGGCTAGGGAGTTCACTGGGCAGACTTTGAGCTGTGCACTTGGCACTCACTCCCTGACAGGAAGGGGAAAGAGCAAGCAGCCCTGATACAAATTGGGGGAGGAGGGGAAGGAAGGGGTTCCCTATTCCATCTCTCACACCCTCCTACACAGAATCCCTCTGCCCACAGTCCCTCCTCACCTCCAATCCAGACTCCTACACTCCACGCTCTCCCAGCTTCCTACCATGAGCTCCTCCTAAATGACCTGAGCAATGTTGGTGTAGTTGTCAGAAGTCACCACTGTGGTATCTTGATAGGTATACAGGCAGTCCCCGAGTTATGTCGGATCCGCACTTACGAACGGGGCTTTCTCGACCCCGAGCTCGCAGGCAGCGGGACCGCCCAGAGCGCAGCGGTCCCCCCACCTCGACCTCCGGGGTGAGAAAAGCTGCTCCTGGTGCCACAGGTCTGCTGGGGACCGTCTCCAGCAGACCAGGGACACCTGGAGCAAAGCCGGGGAGGCAGCGGGGTCCCGCGCCTCTGAGGCTTTGTCAGAGGAAAGCCTCAGAGGCGCGGGACCCCGCCGCCGCTGCGGCTTTGCTCCCAGTGTACCTGGTCTGCTGGGGGGGAAGGGGGGCGCAGCTAGTACGGCTAGTGCGCCCCCCCCCCCCAGCAGACCAGGCTTTTGTTGTGGACCCTGGGGTAGAGCAGCTGGGGTGCTGCTGGGTTGGTCCTGCAGGGACCTACCTGGCAGCCCAGCTGTTCTGTCCCAGGCTCGAGATTCAGCCGCTGTTGAAACTGATCAGTGGCTGATTCCAGGAAGCTGGGGGCAGAGCAATTCTGCCTCCAGCTTCCTATAGTCAGCCCCTGGTCAGTTTCAGCAGCAGCGGCTGAATCTGGAGCCAGTTCCGACTTACATACAAATTCAACTTAAGAACAAACCTATAGTCCCTATCTTGTACGTAACCCAGGGATTGCCTGTATTGCTCTCTCTACTGAGAACTTTTCAGCTGTGTGCATCTGCTCCTTCTGTATACTATGTTAGTTCTGTGAAGATAGGAGGCTATCTTGGCATCAACCATGCTAGCTAAGACCATAGACTCAGATAAGATCAGAAGGCATCTTTCTGAGGCTTATTGTAAACAAAGCACAGTAATAGCACAGCAATACTCAGAATGGGTGCTCATGACAATGGACCCAGCTCAGGCAGTAGCAGGGGATTCTCCACTGCTCCTAGGCTGGACAAAGTTAAAGTACCCCAACACTGATTGACTGAGATCATCTATGATACACACCTTGCATATCATTTTACACATTAATGACATGTTTGTTAGCTCCCCTTGTGCTTTCAGTCCTGATATTTCGGACAAAATAACACTTATTCATACTTTTGTGAAACCATTTTATTGTGTGCTAGGTTGGGGTATCCTTGTACTATCCTGGTGGAATATATTTACATGTTCCATGTGTTTTAGCAATACTAGTGCTGAGTTCACATCATGGATGCTCACTGAAGGCAAATGTCTGCATTTGACAGCGTCTGCCTGTTACTCTTGTTCACTTTGGATCAGGCCTCAGTCCCTACACCAGGCCTATGTTCAGGCTCTTTTTCTCCCACAGCTGTGTAAATGTGCTAGTAAATAAATAGTGTCCAAAAATCATGGCTTCCACAGATTTGTTGAAGGCTTCTAAGGTGGTGGAAGGTAGGTTTTTATTTACAGCTTTGCATTGGATAACCTGTCAGTTTTCTGTTTCATTGTTGATGGATGGTCCGTCCCCTAGTTCTGGCCATCCCTGTCCCATTACATACATCTCAAGACATAACAAATATTGAACTTTTTTTCCCCCTTTCTACTTGCACAATTAAAACTCAAGTATAATCTGGGGGAAATCACATATATGCCACTAAATACCTTATTACTACTTTTTTTTGAGAGAAAGGAAGAAAACTAAAAAAACCACCCAACCAACCTTATAACAGTTACTGTTTTTTATTACAAGTGTAACAAACTTAAAATTATTTTTAGCACTATGACAAACACAGTTCCATAAATTATATACATACAGTAATTTATACAAGTCTACATTGACAAAAAAGTCAGGAACAGAATCACATTAACAAGGGTTTGTGTGTTATGGCCAATAAAAGTTATGAAAATTCACAGTTAATCTGCACACATTTTAAAGATGCAGGAATCATATTGCACATAAAACTGTTAATGCTAAACAGTAGATTTAGAGTATTTCACCTATTCTTTCACAGACTATACATTGGTCATAATCATGCATTACTTTACCACATATAGAATGGTAATGTATACCACTGTAAACATTTTCAATGTAAGTTTTAAATAGAGTAGCAAAAAAGCTGTTAAGTTTCTCTTTAAATCATACTTAAAATAAATTCTTATTATACAATATCAGTCCCAGACAGAATGGAAATTATGGTGTTGTCACAAATTGTATCTTCAGTGTTCTTCCTTGTCTTTTCCTTTCTTTTCTTTTTCATCCTGTAGAGCAGTACCAAGTTTTTTTATAAGGACTGATAGAACTTTGTCCAATGGGTCCATTACCCCACGTTGAAGCCACTTAGGAATAGTAGTCCTGGCATGATGAAAGCCCAATTTTTGAAGAATGTAATCAACACCCACTGGGTCAATCTTTCTTCCAGTCCAAGAGATTAATCTATAATACAAAAACAAAACAAAACCCTCTCTGTGTTAAAAGTGTAAACATGGCACAGCAACTAGAACCTTTATGTCAGTGTTAACTTGTGATGATCAAATTTTAAACATTTTTACTTCTAAATAGTGAAAGTTCAACAAGCATTTATTTCAGTCTCAGCTAATTTACATAACTGCATTTTGTATTAATATCTTTTTTGAGGGACTAGATAATTCTGAAGATCACAGATATAAGTCATCTCTGGATCCTGTTTTAATTTGGACCATGTTATGGTTTACTAAAAATAGTTATCTAATAGATGTTTATTAGCCTAGGTAAATTGACTTGGAGGTCTCATAGTCCAATTCTTAGCAGGCAAGTGTTCACTTAGCAAAACATTATAGTCAACAGTACTTGGTGCCTTTGTAAGTCTCAGAAGAGACCAACAACTGGAGCAGTGATTCCGATTGGTTAGAGATGAAGTGTTTATTTAGGTGCACAAAGGGTGCCTGTATACTGATCCCTTGTATGGGAAGTTTCATCAACCATAGAGTAAATTTTTAATGGGAACTATATTCATTCTATAATAACTTTTGAAATAATTCTTAGCAGTTGCATTTTCATTGTGTAAATTGAGAAAAACCTCTTTCCCTCTCTACATAAAGTTTCTTAAATAACATCATTAGGAAAAGCAGGGGATCTATCTAGCTGACGGTCAATAGAAAGTGAATATGTGAAAGACACATTTCTCATTTGAATGTCCCTCAAGTTATTTTGTAGAACCCAGAGTGTTACACATTTTAAAATTAAAAAAAAAAAGTTTGACCCCCAACACCTTGCATTCTCAAGAGAAAACATACTGACAGAATAGAAGAAAGATTGTAAATTATTTTAAAATGGGAATTATAGATTATTATTTGAACAATAGCAGAAAAAAGGTAAACAACAGTTTAATGTGTGGTCTGCTTAATCTTTGAGCAACTGAGAACCTTGCTGTTGTATGTACAAGAGTTCTAAGTAGTATAACAGTCAGTGCCTTTATCCAGTAGCTATTCTCAAATTGGGTTTGTCAGCCCTAATCGGATTAACCATGCCTCTGATTAGACCTCTTATGTATACACCATGATTCAGCAGATTAACAGTTGCCTATGGTGAATGATGGTATTACTCAGCATTTGTTACCTAATGACATTTCACATACTGTAGTGTCTATCAGCATCTAATAGCCAAAGCAGAATCTGTGACAGGTTCCATAAAGCTAGATTCCTTTAGTAGATTAATTATCAAATTGAAACATATGGTTTGAAGAATAGCATCTGCAGGTAATACTTTACTCTGACAAAACAAATGTAAAATTGAATATACTACAAAATAAGCCTGCTAATTACCTGAGCGTGGGTTCCAAATGCCAAGTATTGCACATAAATTCTCTCCAGTCTACAGTAGTGTAAGCAATGCTTTCTTCCACATCTCTCTCAGTGGAACTCTCATCAAGCACAATAACTGGACTTTTCTGTCCTGGTCGAGTAGACAAGATACGAGGTGGAAAGATGGCTACAAAACGGGGGGGGGGGGGGGGGAGAGAAATGTTACATTTAATTCATGGGTATTTCTTCATGGCTCTGTTTGGTTTTGGTAGCAAAGTGCTAACTTCATTCTTAACCTGGATACTTCTTACTACAACAAGCATTAGGAATACAATTTTAAAACTCCTTTACCTTCCTTTAAGAGCGAGTTACACAATATAAAAATAAACTCTCAAATGCTCAAGTCTAATAAACTATAAATAACTTAATGATTAATGTAATGTTTATTGTGGATGTATATTTTAAAGTTTTCACACTAAATGTAGATGTCTGTGCAAAACACTGGACTTCTCACAGGCCAGAAACTCATGCATTTGTAATTCACCTCTCAAACACATTGAACCTTGATATGGACACAATAGCAAATTGAAAGCAGACCATTATTCCTTCTAATTTTTCCCACTCCTGAGTGGAATGAATTTTGTTATGTGCACCAACATGGAGGTGATGTGCGACACACCACTTTCATCTGCTACACATAGCAAAATTCATGTAGCAGGGGTGAGGCCAAGGGGCTCTGAGCATGGAAGGGGACTCAGATCTGGAGCTGGGAGTTGGGATCCAAGAATGTGAGGACTCTGGCTGGGAGGTGTGGGCTCTTGGGTAGAACAGAGGGTTGGGGTGCAAGGACTCTGGGTTGGTGCAAGGATTCTATGGTGCGGCTGGGGTTGAGGGGCTCAGGGCTGGATCAAAGGGTTGGGGTGTAAGACTCCAGCTGGTGGAGTGGGCCCTGCACCACCTTAGAGCCCGCACCTGCAGTTGGACCAGGGCCTGCACTCCCAGCCAGACCAGGGCCTGCACCTCCAGCCTTGAGCTCCTC
Source organism: Pelodiscus sinensis (assembly GCF_052426305.1). Classification (NCBI taxonomy): domain Eukaryota; kingdom Metazoa; phylum Chordata; order Testudines; family Trionychidae; genus Pelodiscus; species Pelodiscus sinensis. Next base: position 99,043,810 of record NC_143055.1, read on the forward strand.
ATATCTGGCCCCAGATAGAGTGGGGTGCATGGGTGTAGGGGCTCTGGGCTGCAGCAGGGTGGCTCTGGGGACAGGCCACCCGGACCATGGTTGCATTTGGGCGAGGAGACAGGCACCTGATTCAGACTATTCGTACCCCAGCCACAGCAGGCTGAAAACTGGACTAAGTTCAGGTTGGAGCAGCCTTCCTCTCCACCTTTGATAGGTGCCTCGCGTGCCTCTGTGGTGTTCATTAGGCAGATGTGTAGCTTACAGGGAACTTAGGAACAGACATGTGCATTGAATTAAGTATCAGGCTATAACTTTTATTAAACTTTAGCAAACGGGAGTGCTCACTGCCCATGACCCATATGGTCCTCAGGCATTTACTTGGTTCCAGTACAGGGATTATATGGCTCCTTATAATCAAGGTTAAGATGGTGTCACAGTTATTTTTAGTTAAAGCTGTGGACAATAAACAAAAATTCCTGGGCACACGTGGCCTGTCTGACATTTACTAAAAATAATATAAGGGGAGGGGAGAGAAGGAGTCTGACCGAGTATGACAGCCATAGATAAGTTACACCAATTATAGTCAAGTTCTCCAGCACAAAGGTTAAATTTTAGTCATCTTTCAAAGGTTTGTTAATTCTTTACCTTTTTTGTGAGAACAAGGAAATTAGGTTTTAGCTTTCTAGCTTCAAATAGGGATATAAAATCCCCTTTGTTTAGTTAATTCGCTAAAAGTTAAGTTTAACTGATTAAACGGAGGCAAGCAAGGGTTACTACAGCGAGGCTAAGCGTTCCCCACCTGTGATAATGCCTGGTGCCAGGCTCAGCCGTGAATGAGGGCTGCTCCAGCTGGGTTGAAGCACCCCTACCCATGGTGTGCCAGGCAAGGCTTGTTGCAGGTGGGGACTGCTCGGGCTGAGCTTGAGTACCCACCAGCCACAGTAGGCTCTGTGGGTCTCGAGCAGGCCACTGCCCGCAGCGGGCTGCTCCAGCCCCCATTGGTGAACTGGTTATCTATTAACATCTCTAGCTTCAATCATTTTTGTCAGCATATACATTGAGTGCACAATATTGAATAGTTATTTTTATATTAGTTTACATTTGATAAAGATTAGAGGACTTGGTATTTTAATAAACTAATACGCAGATCTTCTATAGCATTTTGCACTTAACTGTGTGGTAGATAAAAATTGATAATTTTAAAAATACTTTTATTTACATTTTTTAATTTTCACTTTTACATTATAATTACAAAATAAACATCTTTAATATAAAAGGTGAATTTATTACAAAATATGTTAAGGCCTAAACTTATAATCTATTGAAATATTTAAATAAAAAATAAATATGTTGAATCCATGAGCCTCAAAGGTGTTTTCCCCACTTCTATCATGAGATCAAGCTTTATAAATATGGCACAAAAGGTTGTGTACTGTGTTTAAAGCTTATATTGTTTAATAAAATACATTTTGTATGCTTTTTTGTGTGTATATAATTACATTTCAGTTACCATCCCATTACAGCTTGACACAAAATCATGAAAAAGTTCTAACACATAGTAAACATGCAACTTAACATATCATTCACCATTTTCTAATATACTAAAACTGTACAACTAAGAAGCATCTAAAAATAAGGAACTATTGCTTAAATTAGGGATGTAAGTGACTAGACCACTACCTGCTTCCCCACCCCACCTTGCTGCCTCTATCACAGAGAGGCAGTAAACAGGCAGGAGCAAGAGCCGGTGCTGGGGGGAGGAAGGGGCGGCAGAGACACAGTGGAGAAATAGTGCAAGGGGGACTGAAGCAGTCCCTGCTCGCCCTGTGTTCCCTGCTGCTCTTCTGCCATGTAAGTGGAGTAAGAGCCGTGGGCGGCTCTTACTACATTTAAAAGGCAGAGAAGCAGCTGGGATAGTAAGTACTCCCACCTCCCCTTATCCACTAATCAAGTAGTCGATGGAATCGATTAGCTGATTAATCAAAATTTAACATTCCTAGCTTAAATAAAAGTTTATAGTTATAGTGCACCCTCCCTCAGTAGCAAAAAGTTGTACCTAATCTAGTATACAGGTATCTGTGCCTCATCTACTCTACAGGTAAATCAGGGTATGTCTACACTACCCTCCTAGTTCGAACTAGGAGGGTAATGTATTCATACCGCACTTGCTAATGAAGCCCGGGATTTGAATTTCCCGGGCTTCATTAGCATAAGCGGGGAGCCGCCATTTTTAAATCCCCGCTGCTTCGAACCCCGTGCAGCGCGGCTACACGGGGCTCGAACTAGGTAGTTCGGACTAGGGTGCCTATTCCGAACTACCGGTACACCTCGTTTCACGAGGAGTAACGGTAGTTCGGAATAGGAGCCTAGTCCGAACTACCTACTTCGAGCCCCGTGTAGCCGCACTGCACGGGATTCGAAGCAGCGGGGATTTAAAAATGGCGGCTCCCCGCTTATGCTAATGAAGCCCGGGAAATTCAAATCCCGGGCTTCATTAGCAAGTGCGGTATGCATACATTACCCCGCTAGTTCGAACTAGCGGGGTAGTGTAGACATACCCTCAAAGTTTTAATAGTTATCTCAATAAGGGGAATGCACAATTCTTTAGAAAATGGAAAATGTGACAAATTAATTATTTAAATTGAGACTTTCTACTCAGTTTTTTAAGTCACCTTGATTTAAATCAGTCCACACAATCTATAGCAGCAGTGGGCAACCTAGCTTAGTGAGTGGGCCACATGAATGGCCCTCCATCTCAATGGGATGCCAGATTGTGCCAACCAAGATAGCAAAACTACCCTAATCCCAGAAGGCTATCTGCAGTTGCGTACTTAGAATTTACAGGGTGTGCAGACTGAACTGCAGCAGCGCTTTGCTTGGATACAGAGGGAGCCTTTGGCTTTTACAGTCAATGTTGCGTGACATCAGCAACACTTCATGTGCCCTGGCTTTACATGCATGTCACTTTAGTAATACCAGTATGAAAAAAATGACAGACAGAAACCAACAGAATCTGGCAGCCCTGTGCACAAGCAAACAAAATGCTTTGCAGGTTGCACATAGAACTCTGATGGGTCACAGTCTGCTCACCACTGAGCTATAGCTTTATAAAGAAAAATGAAAATAAACATATGGCAAAATTAAGGCACAGAAATAAAGTAGTGTGCCCCAGGGTACACATCTGATCAGTGACAGAGTAAGGAACAAACCCCGAATTTCTTGACTTCCAGTCCAGCAAAACATTGAAGAAAGACTCAAACATTTTTGTTGGTGTAAGAACAAAACTCAGGCCCTATCTACACAATAGCTTATGTTGATATAATTTATGTTGTTCAAGGCTGTGAAAAATTCACCTCCCTGAGTGACTTAAGTTACATTCACTAAAAGCAGTATTTACACTACGCTATGTCAGCATGAGAGCTTCTCCTGTCAAAATAGCTTCCACCTCTCACTGAAGTGAAGCGATTATGCTGACAGGAGAGCACAGCTTCACCTGATGCAGTGCAGCTACACAGAGGTACTATGGAAGTGTAGACTAGCCCTCAGTCATTATCAGTGCTCTTTGGAAGGCATAGCTTTGGAATCTCAGTTACACTGCTTGGATAGGTTTTTCAAACTCACTCACTGTTGTCTTAATTCTAGTCCCATCGACTTTGATGGGAGCAGAATTAGGCCAGCACTATAAATTCTGAAAACCTAACCCATAAATAGCAAGCCTTCATTTAAACAAATTAAAATTTACTTTATAGTACTAATAGTGATATATGAAAATAAATTCATACATCAATGGCCTAACATAATATGGTTGATTTATTCCATGATAAAGAGTTATTTTTAACCACCTACCTTTTTCTTTCTCTTTAAGGTAAGCAGACACCAAATCATGCAGAAACATAATTAATTCAGCATCCATCGTCACGCAAATGTGGTCTGTGAATTCAGTCACTACACTGCACTCCACCTTTGGTTTAGCACTGGTATCTGGACAAGGAAAAATAATCTTAGCATATTGTAAATGTGGTTTATAAGACCCTCAATTTTGTCAGTGAACCTTAAGTACACTAAGGTTATCAGCTCCATGAGTAATTATAATGGACACTACTGGACATAGAGATCAAACATGCCTTTCTGGCAACATTGGAAAGGTTAACCAGAGTAATGAAAGCTGATGTAAAATATGTCCACTCTAAGATTAAAAAATTGGAAACCTAAGGTAGGGCCCTAAATTAATGGCTTAATTTTCAAAAGCACTGGGGTCTCTCTGTAGTTAACAAAAACTGAAAAGTGTCTGCACTTTTAAAAGTTAGGTCACTAATTTTAGGTGCTTGCTTTGGATTCTCATTTTTAAATGGCCATTGTTTCTAAAATATATCATGAAAAGTTAATCATATTAATCCATTTAATCAAAAATTTCAAACATAATAAGGGTTTTTTCTTAAAGATTTTAAAAAAGTTTCTTGTCTCTGAGTGTCAGGCTCAACATCAGAATTCACTCTGGATTAGTTTAAGAAAATGGAGTGTCCTCCTATCTAGAACTCCAACTTCAGATTAAAATATCCAAATTTGAGCTGGTTTTCGGATTGTATTTTCTTGCATTGAAAGCCATTAATTCATCAGCTTTTCAATTTTTAGCATACAAAGGTTAATTCTTCTCTCAAATCAATTTTATGTGAAAGTAACCCCATTTACTTTAGTGAATGTAAAACCTTGTAATAGCACTGCACGATCAGAATCCAAGTAATAGTCTTGAACAGCCAGAGAAAAAAGAAAAGAAAAAGATATCTTTTGCACCTTGTAATGATGGTTCCTGTGGATCTTGAACATGAATGGATTTAAAATCCAGTTGCATCCTTGGTAATGCAAAGATGGTTTCAGTCTCATGATTGTAACTGGATCCTCCTCTGAATCCACTTAACAAGCTTGAGCTTTTCACTGCTGTGCTGCTCTCTGTGTTATTAGCATCAACGTTTCGAAGCAGGTTTAATTCTATATGGATAACAGCAAATGCATCAATCTTTATTGAAAGGCCTTACCAGTATTTAAAGGAGACAGATTTGCAAATGATCTAGCCTAAAAATGGTTTTGGTTTGCACTACAACATGGCATTTCAATTTAAAGACTTGTCTTTCATTCATAAAAACATGTGGGCTGAGAACACTCTTGGAAGTAACTTTTATTCAGAGAAAAAGGTAATGTCTCAAATCATTCCCACAACATCCGTGGGGCATTATTCTGTATTCCTTACTCCTTCCAGATAATTTTGCCTCAATAAAGAGATAATACTAGCACCCATAATCTTCACTATACTCATAATTTGAATTACTTTTAAGAAAGTAATCTAAATAATGGATGGAAGACTTAGAAAATATCATGACATTTTCATAACAGTTTCTCTAGAAACAACTACTTTAAAAAAAGATTGCAAAACAATCTTTGTTGTAGTTCCCTGTTTTCAAATGCTTGGAACTTAGAAAAACTTTCATCTTAATTTTGGAAATTGAATGAGAAGATACTAATAATATATTCCCAATTATAATAAGGGTGACTACATAGCTACACCTCCTTACCCTCAAGGAAGAGTTCCAAAACCTCATCCCCCTTCTGTTCTGAAATGTGATTTGTCCTTTTCATATGTGTTCATTTTTTTAAATTGTATCCTTTGGTATATATGGTTGTGACTATTTTCTTCCACTATTTGATCTGAGGAAGTGGGTCTGGCCCACGAAAGCTCATCATCTAATAAACCATCTTGTTAGTCTTTAAAGTGCTACATAGTCCTATATTTTGTTAAGGTTTTTAGATTACCCCATACATAGACTCCAGGTATATGCAAGTCTTGCTGTATTAAGACATCTTTGGGAAGCCCAAAGTTCACCTTGATTTGTCTCCAATTTATTGGGTAAGGGTCAAGAACCTTTTAAAGTGAAAGCTCTCCTCTGCTTACGCAGTGGAAGACAAAAGTTAAAAACTCACTTTTATTCTAACATAATTCATGTGAAACTCTGGGGGGGGGGGGAACATGTCTCAGAAAAGGGTTTAAAATAAATGAGGTATGAATTAGGGATATTAGATATCTTGTAAGCTTAGCAGTTACATGACCATTCAATAGTCCCCAAGGGCTGGGCCAACAGCCAGTGTGTTCCCGTCCCAACTCCTGGGAGCCTTCTGCCATCCTATGCTGTTACCTCTGTATCACCTGTCAGGCGGAGCCTGTCCACGAGGGGAGCCAGTTTCAAAACCACCTCCCCTTGCAGGCCGGCTGCCTGTTACCCCATGCTGCTGCCTCTAATAGAGAGGAAGCAGCAGCCCCTGTTCACAGAGGGTCCAAGCTCCCCCCAGACAGGGGTTGCTGCCATGAAGCAGCCTCTGTGTACAGCAGGCACAGACTCACCACAGACAGAGGCTGCTCCATGGGATGCAGAGCAGCCTCTGTCTGGAGGAGCCCGGGCTTGCTTTGGACAGAGGCTGCTTTGCAGCAGCCTGCCCTGCCAGCAGCATGTGGGGCCATGGGACGCAATTCCACGGCACGGGTGCTGGGGGGGGTACTGGATTTTAAGCCAGCTACCCAAGCACCAGTTCCTGCTTGCCCTTCCTCTGCTGCCTCTGTTTAAAAGTTGGCTCCCCACACATATCGGTCCAGCCTACCCCCATCACCCTCTGTCCTTGCTGCTTCTCTATCAGAGGCAGCAGCATGGGGGGTGGGGAGAGCGGGCGGATCCGGGGCTCGTGGGGAACCTGCTTTTAAGCCAGATACAGAGTAATAGAATACTAGAACTGGAAGAGACCTTGAGAGGCCACCGAGCCTAGTCCCCGGCTCTCACGGCGGGACCAAGCACTGCTTAGATCATCCCTGACAGGTATCTTATCCAACCTGCTCCTAAATATCTCCAGTGATGGAGTTTCCAAAGACAGCGGGGGATGGGAAGGGAAGAAAATGTGCATAGTCGACACGATTAACCAATAAACTAGGCTTCGCAGTTAATCTTGTAGTTGTTTACATGATGACATCCCTAATATGGATTATAGGGTTTTTTTTAAACTAAAAATATAAAATATCTTTTTTTCTGATCTAAACTTCTTTTTAACTTCAACAGTTTTAAATCAACATATTCTGCAGTAGATTGGCTATCTAGTCAGAAGTTAATGAATATGAATCTAACCTTCATTTCTTGTAGCAGTAACATAATTGAACCATTCTTTCACACTTGCAACCCCATGTGGTGGGTTTTCATGGCGGCGCCTTGTTATCTTGGTGATTGTTGCCATAGGACTTTCTAGGGCACCACAAGGTTTGGTGACCATTGTGTTATGACCCAAATGAAAGTCCAGTGTTTGTACAACATATGTAGAATGCTCACTAGAACCTGTGTTAATTTAAAAAAAAGATAATATACATTCTGAAAAAGTAATAGTATTATTGGGCTCGATCCTCATATCACTGAGCAAGTATAAATCAAAAGTAACTCTAGTCAACCAATAGGATAAAGCTAATCTAATTGATAAAATTAAACCTTCCCTATTTATAGGCAGAAAAAACATATCAGAAGAAGGAGGCTGTTTTCCTATTTTGGCAATATAAAGCCTTCAAATAAAGGACATGTAAAATATTATACTCAACACACAAAGCAAATGGCAATATCATATTCTCTCTAGTACATCATCACTACTTTAAGCAGGTAGAAGCTTTATTGACAAAACAGCAATATTTATTCAAATTATAGGAAAGCTGTTAGTTGATGTCAATTACAGTTGAATAAAACTTTCTAAACAGAAAGATAAAATTAAGGTTTTATTTACCATCTTCCCAAATTTTTTGTGCTTCTGTCCAAAATGCAATGTTGGGTTCTTCAAGGTGAAACAGTGCCCAAGATTTAGAACGGAAATTAGGTCCATGGAAGCATGCCAAGGTCATGTGATTTCCATGCAAGCTCATGGATCCTCCAAACTGCATTCCATCTTCTGGTAAAGGAACCTGAAACAAGGATATGTGGCCCCCAGACACTACCTTCAACACCCCTGGCCAGTGGCGATGATGAGCTGCATCCAGCACTAGAGGAAAAAACAAAAATACAGAAAGCTTCTCAAGCATGACTGTGACCTTTACAGAAATGGAAGATAAAACTGAAAAATTCCTGGTGGAATTCCATGTCTACTTAAAATCTGACAGCGGCTTTATTAACGTTATACAGTCTATTTTACTGAAATTATTTCAGCTTTGTCACATGGAAATACGGAGAAGATGGAAAAGTATACAAAGAAATATACTTGAATATCAATAAAACACATATTTCTTTGTTCAGATTAAGAAATGCCCGAGTTCATGTGTGACAAGAAGATGAATGGCTCCAGCAGTGACTATTGCTTCAGCATGGAGACATGTCTCATGAATTTGGCTGAAGAGGAGACAGCACGCAAAAAGATAACATGAGGGCTGTGTCTACACTGCACCCCTTTTCCGGAAAAGGGATGCAGATTAGACACTTCGAAATTGCAAATCCGCGGGGGATTTAAATATCCCCCGTGGCATTTGCATTTACATGGCTGCCGCTTTTTTCCGGTTTGGGGATAAGCCGGAGAAAAGCGCCAGTCTAATCGCGATTCTCCGGAAAATAAGCCCTTTTCCGGAGGATTTCTTATTCCTACTTATTCTCTCTGCAGGGAGACGGGGAGCAAAGCCTTGGAGCACGCCCGCAGCGGGACAGCCCAGGTGCGCTTGGGCTGTCCCGCTGTGGGCGTGCTCTGCGGCTTTGCTCCTGTCCCCCTGGTCTGCTGGGAGGGGTGCAGCTAGTGCCCCCCCCCAGCAGACCAGGCTTTTCTTGCCTACCCCTGGGGTAGAGCAGCTGGGGGCTGCCGGGTTGGTCCCGTAGCGCCGCTCCGGACCAACCCGGCAGCACCTCAGCTGCTCTGCCCCAGGCATCCTGATTCAGCCGCTGCTGGTCAGTTTCAGCAGCGGCTGAATCAGGACACCTGGGGCAGAGCAGCTGGGGTGCTGCTGGGTTGCTCCAGTAGCGCCGAGTAGCCGCGCTACTGGAGCAACCCAGCAGCACCCCAGCTGTTCTGCCCCAGGCGTCCCCAAGTCAGCCGCTGCTGAAACTGACCAGCGGCTGACTACAGGAAGCCCGAGGCAGAGTTGCTCTGCCCCGGGCTTCCTGGAATCAGCCGCTGATCAGTTTCAGCAGCAGCTGACTTGGGGACGCCTGGGATTCTTAAGTTGAATCTGTATGTAAGCCAGAACTTGCATACAGATTCAACTTAAGAACAAACCTACAGTCCCTATCTTGTACGTAACCCGGGGACTGCCTGTAGTCAGTTGATTAAATTACCTTGAACACTATACAAAAGAGAGTTCTTATTCTGCTTGGATGTTTGTAACTCATTGCTTCTTTTCCTGCTCAGTCTCAAACACAACCATCCACATATTTTAACTACGGTACTGAATAATATAATTTTAATAACTACTGTTGGCTAAACAGATGTATTAAACTGCAATTTATTTGAACATACAGAATTCCAGTAAGTACAGGTGAAGGAGTGCTGATCACTCTCACATAAAGAAGGATACTAAAATGACATGAAATGTTGCCTGTTTCATATGTACCACAAGTATGTTGAAGGAGATATACACCAGATATTTTAAAATACTAGATATTTTAAAATTCTTTGTGTATTAAGAAAGCTCCTAGACTCTTTATTGGCTATTAATAACTTCCATATTTGGTTAGGATAAATGGAACTGTCACACTTCAGAGGCTACATCTAGACTGGCATGATTTTCCGCAAATGCTTTTAATGGAAAAGCAGCCGCTTTTGCGGAAAAACTTGCTAGTCTAGACACAGCCAGAGTGTTTATATGAGAAATAGTCAAAAATTAAATACCTTCCATGAAAACATCTTAGAAAAATATTTTCCATTTTGCTGGATATTGTTCTTTTTCATATATTTATAAAAAATTTAAAATTAACATTAGTTTAATTTTTTAAAAGACTTAATTTTTGGGGATCCCCACACTTTCTCACTTCTTTCCCCACTGGAAAAAGTAAGTGGGGAAATGTAAGGATTTGTGTTTTAGTAAAAAATTCATTTTTAATCTAAAAACCAGACAACAAAATTATCAGCCAACTCTACGTTTATATTTACCAAAAGTGTGTATGGTCTAAAGAAGAGTCTTTAATTCTATTTTTATAGGCTATCCCTACCACACAAATATATGACAGATTTACTAAAGCTGTATAGTGATATATTGTTAAACAATTAATGCTTTAAAATTCCAAGGGAATAGTTTTCATGCATTAGTGTTTGCAATACTAGAAACCTAATTCTGTAAAAATCTCACCTACAAATTGTATTATATAACTAAGCTCTGTATTTTTATAATACATACATTGCTCACGTGAGGTTTTCTCTACATTAGTCACCGTCTTTGGAGGAAGATAAGGAACAGGTCCCCAAGTAGACAAAGCCCGTTTGCTGGTATCAAACTGCTGAGTAAAGAACTCCTGAAGCTTCATTCCTATTTTTATTAGGTCTGGGGTGGTTGATCTTGAAATCATCACTTGAAAGATATCCCACTTCAAGTCTCCATGAACAAATATTTCACTAGAATATAAAAAGAATAAGAATATTCATAATAAATTCCTTTTATATTTGATTGCTTTTTCTTTCCTAACCTGCATTATTTTAATTTTACTTTATTTTTGTGACCAGATATGACATAGCAATCTTTTATGAAAAAAATGCACATGTACATCCTTTATTCTGTTGGATGAATAAAATGGACAGAATGAGATGGTGGAAACATTAAGTACAAGCGAGAAGTATTACCTTTTATCAGAAATACTTGAATCCAAGGTATTATACAGATTAACTTTCCATTCATCCTGCAGTTTAAGGTCTGCGTTACTGAAGATTCCCATAAGGATACTGGACCCCATATAGTCAATACGTGCTTCCGTAGAACCCATAGTAATCTGAATTTTGTGACTGGGTTGCTGGTTTGGATGTTCAGAAATATGAGCTAAAACAGAAAAATTCAATGATGGATATACAAGATATTAGCCACTCTGGAGGTAGAAAAGGTCTTTTGAAAGCCTCTGAATTATCCTAAGCAATGAAAATTCCCCAAACTGGTATATATCTGGGCATAGCCAGCTCTTATACTTCCTATGGCTACCAGGATAAGAGGTGTTTGAGGAGCTATGGGGCACATTGGAATGCTGCATACTCTTTCAGTTCTCAATAGGGAAATGATAGTGTAGATGCTTAAACCATAAACTAATGACCCTGGGCTCATTGATTAATCTTCATGGTTACATACAAGCCCCTCCCCCGCATGCTGCTGCCTCTTTATCAGAGGCAGCAGCATGGAAAGGGGAAGAGAGCAGGCAGGAGCTGGTGCTCTGGGAGCTGGCTTTTAAACAGGTTCCCTGCAAGCACTGGCACCTGGGGAGCTGCCTGCCCCGCTGCGCTACAGCTTCTGCTACAAAAGCAGGAGCCCGGGAGGTGCAGGGGGGAGCCAATATGCATAGGGTTGCCAGGTGTCCAATATTGGCCCAGACAGTTTGGTATTTGCGACATCTGTCCGGTAAAAAACTCCAGAAAATACCAGACATGTAAAATGTCCGGTATTTTCTGTTTTTCTCAGACAGAAGGCCACCTGGGACATACTTCCCCCGCTGCATCTGGCGGGGAGACTGTAGGGGGATTTTTTTGTGCAGTTTTTTTTTTTTTTTTTGCAGGGGAGCTCAACAACTTTGGTCCCCATTTGTTTGTTTTTTCTTTCTCTCAACAACTTTTGGTTTGGGGTTTTTTTTTTTGCTCAACCAATGTTTTCCCCCGCAGTGTTCAGTATTTTTTGTGAAGCTATCTGGCAACCCTAGATATGCATAGTATCTCCCATGGAGACACCTGCCCTTTCCCCACTGTGTGTAAACATATAACAGCTGAGAATTTCAGCGGTTACACCTTTACCTCTTCCCCCCCCCCCCAAAAAAGAAACATCCCCAGTTCTCAACTGGGAGACCACTTGGGCTTGAGGAATCGGGGGAGCCCAGTCATCCAGTGCAGATTAAGAGCAGCGCTGACCCTGATGCACAAAATCAACCCAGAATGAGGGAATTATAACTGATTCCTGTACAGCACCTTCCCCAACTTCGTCCAGTGAACATACCTTCCAGGCCAAAATATATAATTAAATAAGTCCACACAGAAAAAGTCTGCATTACATATGTCCTTTGTGCTTTTTAATATCATGTAAAAAAAAAAAAAAGTCATTACAGACCCCTACCCTATTGTAAAATACCATTGCACTAGTGCAGTTCATAATGCCTTTTTATATAGCAAACTATAGTCTTTCAAACTTACCCACCATCTCCAAGGTATTAACATCTATGGTACCTCCAACCACACCTCCTCTGGAATCCAACTGTGATCTACCTAGACCAACGGACATGCTAATTTCACGGTCTCTGTTACTACCAACAGATAAACGTCCTTGGCTTTTCAAACCGCTGGTAGTCCACCTTAAACAGAGATGAAAAGCAGCAACGCATGAGTACTTCTACACTTCAAACTTCAAGGTATCACTGTAATCAAAATTATTGAGATATGCATAGTTTATTGCACAGCTGTTTTTGAGTCAGTGTTTGGGGGAAGAAAAATGTATTTCCACAAATGAGAAAAGCCAATTGAGAAAACAGCGCTGTTTCAGAAAGAACAGACACTTGAAGGAGTTACTGGATGTAATTCTTCTGCAGCAAGTAGGCCCTCACCATCTGTTGATGAGGTGCTTCAGAGCTCAAATTTTCAGCCTTGGAGTATTTCAACCCTGACACATGGAATGTACTCAACTGCTAACAGCATGGATCTATTAGTCTCGGCAGTAATTTATCTTTGGAGACTTTAGATGGAAAATTTGAAATTGTTGCTTGAAATTAAATGTTGCATACTGCTATCCTTCTCCATTAAACAAAGATAATACAATACAGGAAAATTGGGACCAAAGATGGCAGAGAGAAATCCACTTTTTTGCAGCTTTGTGCCTCTTAAAAACGGTATTTTCATTTTCCCACGTTGTCCTATATTTAGAAGCTGACTCACTGTAGAAATATCTGTGCATATAACAAAGTGTTCTTGGGGCCAATGACCTGCCTAGGATAGAGTAGATTATACTCTCCAAAGGGCATTGAGGTACTCTCAGATGCTAATTTAATGTCAGATTCCTGAAAGTTCTGAGCGTAGCCTCAGTGGCTGTTAACTCTTACAGAAGTCACTTTCCTTTCAAGTAGACCATAAGTCAGGAGACCAATCAACACTACATTCGTTCACTATAAGCATTTAAAGTGGAAAGGCCAGAAATGAAAGCTATACAAATATAAATCACCTAGAATAGTGGCTCTCAATCTTTCCAGACTACTGTACTCCTTTCCTGTACTCCCCTGATTTGTCTTGCATACCGCCAAATTTCACCTCACTTAAAACTACTTGTTTACAAAATCAGACAAAAATACACAAGTGTCACAACATACTATTACAGAAAAATCGATTACTTTCCCATTTTAACATCTTCATTCTAAAATAAATCAAGTGCAGTATAAATATTGTACGTAATATTTCAGTGTATGTTACATAGACCAGTATTAAGAAGTCACTGTATGAAATTTTAGTTTGTAGTGACTACTAGTGTTTTATGTAGTCTGTTGTAAAACTAGTCAAATACCTAGATGAGTTGATGTAACCCCAGAAGACCCCGTGTACTCCCGGGGTACATGTATGCCGGTTGAGAACCACATACCTAGAAAACTGCAAGTTTTGAATATCCTGAGTACTGTCAAGTGCTCTTTTTTCCCCCCAAGTAAATGAAAAAAAACCCAACAATCTGCTAAATCACCAATTTTTCTACTTACGTAGTATTGCCCATTACATTGCTCATATTCATTTGGACATTTAATTGCTTCAAATTCATAGCAAAAACAACCAGTGTTTCCCATGGTGTCCCCTGCTGACTTCCAGCTTTATTTGATTTATTAAATGGTGTTGATGTTTTTGAGAGTGTATCTAAAAACAGAGGAAAGTACAAATTGAAAAAGGCATTCTCTGAAGGCAAATGTATAGGTTTTTAATATTAAAAGATGTCAACAGAAGATAAGATAGCCACTAGACTTAAGAGCACCAGAGAAACAGAGGTTACTTACCTTACAGTAACTTGAATTCTTTGAGACATTTTGTCGTTATGAGTGTTCCACTGTACGATGTGTGCATTCCCCTGCGCTCTTAACTGGAGATTGCAACTTTCGGGACTCTTGTACATTTCAAAGGCTCAGGTGCCTTGAAAGGGGATTTCAAGTGGTAATCTCTAATTGGCCCCACCCAAGTGTGTGTGTGTGGGGGGGAGGGGGTTAGAAAAATGTCTATTTTGTCTTTCAGAGTTCTAAAAAAAGACTGGCACCCGAGAATAGCACAAGTGACCGGCACACTGTTATGAAGAAGCTGCTGTAGCAACTGGGTGTCTCTGTGTGTTTTATGTTACATGTTGTTTGTCTAACAGCTAACCCTATTCTCTGGCCTGTCAACATCCATGTAGTAAAAGTATGGAAAAATAATTTCTGGGTAATGGCACAATCCAATAGTGTTCAATCACACCAACAGTTGCTTGTGCTGGGGAAAGGGATTCGGCCATTACTATAACATAACTGGCGGACTGTTACCAGAAGCCCCATTACAATATAAGTTGTCATTAATGACTGGATACTCTTAACACAGCGGTTCTCAAACTTTTTGGGCTCCGGAGCCCTTTACATGTGTAAAAATGTATGCGGAGCCCCAGCGATCCACTGATTGTATGTGTTGTACTTATGTGGAGCCCCAACGGTCCACTGATTGTATGTGTTGTACCTATCAATGTTTCCAGTTTGTCAATCTCACAGAGCCCCTGGAGATGTCTCGGAGAGCCCTGCTACACAATGACAGGAAATTTTACAGGACCAAAATCCGCCACAATATATAATATGACTACCTCAAGCTTACACAGAAACAAGAAGTCAAACCGCTTAGGATCCCTGTGTTCTCTCCAAAATGTGGGGTACTGAATGTTATGTGGTTTGCATGGAAGCCGGGGGGGCGGGGGGGGGGGGGGGGAACACAGAGCAGTAGCCGTGCTAAAAGGCAACCTAAAGTTCAATTACAATAGTGTCTGATTAACTTTCTTGATATCCCCGCTGAGGTAGGTAAATATATATTATAAGGCCTCTGGGTAAAATTAAAATTTTAAAATAATTGCCACTGATATGCAAAAATCAAGAAGACATCCATTAAATGGACCACATATGGTAAAACTGGATCAGAGAGAGCCAATCTTATCACCAATATGATCTCTAAAGCAAATTGAGCGGGACCATACTGAGTTAAATGGGTCCAAGGTCATACCTCAATGTGCCCCATATATACAAACATTCTTTAAGGGATGGGCAGCATGTTTAAAATTATGGTATATTGACAAACCCGTAAGAAAAAGAACCCCCGGCGGTTTATTGGACTGCTTTGGGTGGAACTGGATTAGGAGCTGGAGTATTAGATGCCACTAACATAGAGGTATTGGCAAACAAACTACGTTACAGCTGAAATACAAGAGTTGGGAAAGCCTACTCAGTGCATCTTTATCAAAATTAGAAATGGAACAACAATTATTTTCTAGAATATTGCCAGTATGGCAACAGCAAGAGGGAAAAAGATTTGTTACTGTTAGCAGGAACTGTGGGATCAATACAAGAAAATGTGTCCCCAGCATTAGCCTGTACATAGGCTCAGGAAATAAGTCAGCAACTGGTCATTCAAATAATTTGGGAAGGTATGCAAAGAAATTTGCCTTTGGAAATAAAACCATTGTGGGAAAATGTTACCGAAGTGGACACACAATTAATGGCATGGTGGAAATTGGTAAATTTTACCCTAACCAAAGATCAAATGGTTCTACAAGCATATGGAGTAACTGTACGCCTCAGCCAAGCTTGATATGTGGTGCCTATGGGAAACCAGCTAACAAAAAAAAAATTGATTATGTGTTTCACTGATCATCGTTCCTGGGCATATAAAGAAAACCAACAATGGAAAACCATTTTTATGATTCAGTGTGTGACCATGAAAATTTGGGATATGTGTGAAGATGAAACTTTACAAGAAAGGGATGATTGTTTCTCTGTAAAAGACGAAGGAACCCAAAGATTTATGTTTGATATATTCACTGAACAAATATCAGCTGTTGTATATGCAGGTAAGGGGATGTGTTTGTGTGAGAAGTCATTGTCCAATTGTAGTAATAGGTGACAGGGAATTGTATTTTATGACTCATTTAGTTGTTAGATGTTTTTGAAATATTACAAAGATTAAGAGTTGTGATTCTGAATACTATGTAAACTACTTGAAGTTTAAACCAGAGTTGTATCGTGATGTAATGCCTGTAACCTAAGGCATGCATATGACCATAAAAAAATTGTTAATCCACCCTATGTTACATTTACATTTACAGTACAGTGCACAAACAGGCGAACAAATACATATTGAAGTGCAAAATAATAATGCAAAAATTACTCATGTACTAAAAACTACTGCAGATGCAGGACATCACTCCTGATGGGAAACACTATTCGGGTGGTAACCTTCTGCAATAGGTATGCTAAATATAATGGTTCACCACCCCATTGTGGTGATCACTGGAATCCAATTGGCTTTATTAGTGAGTATAATAGCTTTGGCTTGCTGGATGAGGAGAACTGTTTGAAGAGTGAAGGAAGCTGGCATGCAAAGTCAAATAAGGCCCTTGTTATTAATATCCAGGGGACAAGACCAAGCTCAGCAATTCTGAGTATTGGACTCCTGAAATGACAAATGAGTCATTAAACAAGGGAGTGTAATAATATGGTTTTTTCTGTAGCCATATTGGAAGACCTGTAACCATAATGGAAGGCTTAAAGCCTTCCTTTGCAGCCAGAAAGAAGAGCAGCAGCTATTAGCTGTAATGCTTAAAGTCACCCACTCACATTCAATCTAAATTGCATTAAAATAGTGTCACTCCAGGCTGTTAGAAGGAGATCCTGTCCTAAAGGCAACCACTGTCAACAGATAAAATAAATAGATTTCAATACGGGTAGAGAAAACTTAGTTCAATAGCATTTTGTCTGGCAAGAAACCGTTTATCAGTAGTTGAGGTTGTGGAATCCTCATTCTATGATTATGGTCCTCACTTTCCTATTGTTTTGTCTGTATGATTTTTATCTGGTTTTAATTGTTTCTGTCTGCTGTATAATTAATTTTGCTAAGTGTAAATCAACTAAGGTGGCAGGGTATGATTGGTTAGGTAATTATGTTACAAGTATGCTATGACTGGTTAGTAAAATTATACTAAAATAATTGGTTATGGTATAGCTAAGTAGGGCTCAAGTTTTACTATATAAACTGGGGTCCAAGAAAGAGACCAGCAGGAAGAGAGGAAAGAAAGAAAAGGACAGCAAGAAGGAGGAGGAAGAAGAACTAGCCTCCAAAACACAGCCTAAGACCAAAGCTGCCAGAACATCTCTGCATGACTGTGACATGCAACAGCGAGGATCCAGAGAGACTGACCTTGCTTGGCCAACAGGCTAAGTCCACCTGCCTTTATCAGGATTGGTGAGCATGACACTGTATGTTTAGCATGGATATTCTGCTTGCTCGGTAATCATATATATAGTAGCCCAGTGTCTGTGACTCTAACGCTGAAATGCTGGCTGTTCCCTCTGGGCGGCGCTGTTGCCTCCCGCTGTGGCACTTGGCTGACTTCTGTGCCACTCAGGCGGGTCACCGCGTGGGAGCAAGTGGCGCAAGCAACCGTTTGGGCTCCGTGCTCCCCATGCAGCACGGGGAGCACAGAGCCCAAACAGCTGTTTGGGCTCCACAGTCCCTCAAGTGAGAGGCAGGAGGGGGAGGAGAAGAGAAAGAGAGACAGAGAGAGACAGGAGGTGGAGGAGAGCTGAGAGAGAGGAGGAGGCCGGAGGAGGAGGAGCAGGAGGAGGAGAGAGAGCGAGAGAGACGGAGTGAGAGACTGGAGGCTCAGGAGGGAAGACGGACGTGGAGGAGAGACCCGAAAATCCCGTCTTATGACAGGCTAATTGGCTAGTTGTTATTAAATAGCAAATAAGAATGTTACTGTGTAAATCCCTCAGGAAGTTACACCCTGAGCATTAGGAATTGGGTAAAGGTGGGTGTTTAAAATTAACAGGATAAATTTAAACAACAAATGGTCTGGTAGAACTTTATAGACTAACAAAACATGTAGATGGTATCATGAGCTTTCATGGACACAGACCACTTCTTCAGATGACTGGTGTTTTTTTCAGATGACAAGGTTGCACCTTGAGCTCAATAGTTGATGAGGAGGTGTGACTACCAAGAAAGAGAAGGCTGCTTTTGTCATGAGCCAACCATTCCCAGTGCCTATTCAAACCCAGATTAATAGTGTCAAAGATGCGAATGAATTGCAGCTCTACAGTTTCTCTTCTAAGTCTGTTTTTTAAGTGTTTTGTTGAAGGATCACCACTTTTAAATTTTTTACTGAGTGTCCAGGGAGACTGAAGTGTTCTCTTACTGGTTTTTGTATGTCCATTTATTCTTTTGCATAGAGACTGTCTTGTTTGGCCAATATACATGGCACAGGGGTTTTGCTGGCACACCTTGTCCCTGTAATTGCTACTTCAGTGCATCTGACAAAGTGAGTCTTTGCCCATGAAAGTTCATGCCCAAATAAACCTGTTAGTCTTTAATGTGCCACAGGTCTTGTTTTTAGTTGTTTTTACAGCTAAACTGTGAGAATAAATACCAGTTAAAATATTACATATTAATATATAATTTAAAATATTAACTAACCACACATTCTATTTCAGTATCCATTTCTGAACTGCTTATAATATTTTGCCCTCCATACATGCTAAAAACATGTCCTCTCCCATCTCCAGATATTTCATTATACTGAAAAATATTTTTAAACACCTTATCTGCCTCAGTACTGTACAGACCCCAAACAAACACCAC
Organism: Pelodiscus sinensis; assembly: GCF_052426305.1. Taxonomy (NCBI): domain Eukaryota; kingdom Metazoa; phylum Chordata; order Testudines; family Trionychidae; genus Pelodiscus; species Pelodiscus sinensis. The sequence continues at coordinate 99,062,854 of NC_143055.1, forward strand.
TATTTCATCCACAAGCTACAAAGTCAAATCAGTCATAGTAGAACAAGTTTATATTACTGTGTCCACTACTATACAAAGAGAAACTACAGTTATATTTATTTTGTGCTTCCTAATACGAGCCAGAGACTCAGTCATCTATATATAACCACTTATTTGATCCCATCTAGTCTGTCACTTGGAGCTGCTGCAAGGAGCACTAAATTAGTGTGGTTGGGCTCAAGGGCAGAGGAAAGGATTGCTATAAATGAAGACAAATTGCAGAAACATCCCCCAGATGTGTAACGTTTGTACTAGCAATGGTAATTCCAATGTCTTTAATATTTGAGATGTACTTCAGTTCCTATAGTTCTCAAATTATTTAATATCACAAAAAGGAGAGACTGCCACAGTGAGAAAAATACAAGGATCTGATCCTGCAAGGTGCTAAGCACGTCAGTGGCATTCCCCATCTCACAGGACTGTGTCTCAAAGTTTTCATTTACTTATAGGCTGTTTACTTTTCTGAGATTAAATTCTCTATTTAAAAATTTAAGAAAGTTAACTGATTTTAAGGCAACGCAATTACAGGCTGAACCTCAGAAAACCAGCACTCTCTGGTCCAGCAACATCCATGGTCCAGCAGGACCATGAATGCTCCTGCACCAGAGAGCCCGGGAGCCTGGCTGAGGGCATTAGAGTTGCAGCCCCTCAAAAGTGCTGGGGCCAGGCTGGAGAAGCCCAGTAGGCCATGGCAGCATGGGGCCCAAGGAAGAAGCAGCTTGGCTGTCTGTGGCAGTGTGGAGCTGATGACATCTGGCCGCCCATGAGCTGATGACATCTGGCTGCCCACGGGGCCAGGGAACTGCAGCAGCACAGGGCCTGGGAACTGCAGCAGCATGGGACCTGGGGCTGGACAACTCTGGACACCCATGGCAGCCCGGGGCTGGCAGACAGGCGGCAGCAAAGTAGACAGTCTGGCGGGGGTCGGGGGAGTAGATGGGGCCAGAGGCAGGGGGCTGGCTAGCTTGGGGCTGGTGGCAGGGGACACCTCTGCTGGTCTGGAAAATTCTCTCATTCAGGACCAATCAGGTCCCAGTGTTGCTGGATCAGGGAGATAAAATACAGATTGTATCTCCATCCCACCTACAGAACTGTAAAATTACAAGATCAGAATGAAAACTTGACAGTTGCAAATAGTCATTTTCACTGGTAAGGAATTATACTTTTCTGACTGATATGATGACTCAATGCCCTCTCACAGATCGTGTCATTCTATTTAATTACTGGAAATATTTATAGTTTTAGACCATACTAAAAAGATAAAGAATTGTTAAAAATCTACTTTTCCACTCACCTCTATGGGGAACTGAAGAATCCGATACACTCCGGGATCTTGCAACAACAGCTGGAGATTTTAAATTATGATTTGCTGTCCCAGGTGACATATTGCTGTTTGTATGGTGCTCACTGAAAACATTGGGTGACTGTGCCACGTGTGTAAATGAAGCAGATTGGCAGGGCTGCTCCCAAGTCCTACAATATGCTTTACGTGATGATTCAGGAGAAAGATGCTGGTTTACCCCTTCAATGGAATCTGGTGTTCCAGGACCTGATGCTGCTGGAAAAGAAACGTGCCCATAGTGGAGGATAACTTCATTTTAAGTCAAGTCAGCCTGTAACACTTAACAGAAACTAAGTGATTTACTCCTACATATGGGGAAATGTTTTGTGTATTTCAATATTAGCAACACATTTAATTGCAGTAAACTTCGAAACTTGTCTAAAATATTTTTATTGTCACTTTAGTATTATTTTAATAGCATTCATAGAATCACAGACATGTGAGGTTAGAAGGGATCTCAAGAAGCCATTAAGTTCCATCTCCTGTGCTGAGTAGATGTAGACCACCCCTAGCAGATGTTTTCCCAATATGTTCTTAAAGTTTAATGATTCAGATTCCACAACCTCCCTTGGATGCCCATTTGAGAACTTTACTACTACCCTGAAGCTTTTCTTAATATCTAACATTAATATCCTTTACCGCAGTTTAAGCCCATTACTTTTTTTCTACGTTCAGTGGATAGGGAGAATAACAGATAATATTCATCTTTATAACAACCAGGTGACCCCAGTCTTCTTTTCTTGAGACTAAACTGACCAGTTTTTTTTTTAACATTGCCTTATAGTTCAGGTTTTCTAAATCTCTTGTAACTGCTGCTCTCCTCTGGACTCTCTCTTATTAATCCACATCTTTCCTAAATAGGGCACCCAGAATTGGACACAGTACTCTGAGACCTCACCAGTGCTGAGCAGAATGGGATAATTACCTACCAGATCTTAATTATGACTCTCCTGTTAATACATCCCAGAATGACATTAGCCTTTTTCACAACTATATTGTTCATTTTGTGACCCACAAATTAACTCATATTCAATGTGATCCAATATAACCCTGTTTTTCCCAGCAATATTACTGCCTAGCCAGCTATTCCCCATATTGTAGCTGTGCATCTGATTTTTTAACTCCTACATTTAGTATTTTGTACTTGTCTTTACTGAATGTCATCTTGTAGCTTGTAGACCAATTCTCCAGTTTGTCAAGGTCATTTTGAATTACCATCCAGTCCTCCCAAGTGCTCGCAAACTCTCCAAGGTTGGTGTCATCCTCAGGGGCATGCTATACTACAGTATACTTTCTACTGCTTTAGCTATTTACTCATTCTACTTGTATACTATGGCATAAATTAAACAATTCTTGCTTTGATTTATTTAATAGAAGAATTTTTCAGAGAAATAAGAGGTAGATTACCTGGTAGGTTTATGGTTTGATCACCTAGAAAAAGGCGTCTGGCAATACTTCTCCTATACCAGGCTCTTGGGAAGGCCAGAATCTCACTGAGTCGCCGCATATCATATTTGAAAGAAGCAGATCCTATATCACAGACAGCTGATAAAAAATGCAGAAGCTCAATATTAAGGGATTTTGAAAACTGAATCTAACATTTGAAAATTTACCTTTCAGGTTTTACTCATATCTGATATATTCACCAAATATTTTCACACACTAAATGAGGCATACCTTTTAGTAACTGTGGTTCTTCAAGATGATGTCTTTCATGTGACTCCTATTCTAGTTGCACTTGTGCCTTGTGTGCAAGAGCAGAATCTTGGAAGAGCAATGTCCATTGAGCTGCACTTACATACTCCTTCTGCATCCAAGGGCACAAATCAGGAGTGGGCAATAAGCGACCTTCAAGCTGGTTGTGATTTGCCAGGGTTAGACCTGGTGGGCTACCAGCACTTTATTTACCTGTGTGCCTGGAGGTACGGCCATCTGCGGCGAATGGTAGCTGGGAAGTGACGCAAACTGGGACACCACTTCCCATAGATCCCACCAGCCAGGAACAGCAAGTTATGGCCACAGGCTAACCGTGGTGAACCACCATGGACTAACCATGGTGAACTGCCTCTGGCTTATTGCACACCCTGGCTCTAGCAGGCTGTCCATCAGTTCCCTTACCAACACAGAATTCCAGAAAAGGAGGACTCTGAAAAAGTGGGGATAGAGTACAAGTTTTGGGATTCACATGGACAATATCTCGAAGAACCACAGTTACTATAAAGTAATTGTTCTTTCTTCCTTGAGTATATAGCAATGGTTCCCACTATCTGACTGATAAAGCAGTGCCTCATCTGAAAGGTGTGACTAAGAAGTGTTGAATGCCACAACTAAATGCTGACTGTACAACCATCATACCAAATCTAGCATTTGATCTTGCAGCCAGGCCAAAGGCATCACCCAAAATGGAATCTATGGGTACACATCAGGAAGGTAACAAAAACTGTTAGAAAATAAATTCATGTGTTTGAAGTAAAATTAAAAATACTATCATCAGCACATCAATCATTAATAAACTAAATATTAACTTTTTGTAAACTTGATGACAAATTACTTTTCCTGGTACTGCTGGAGCTGTAAAAAGTACCTACAAAATCCCTCTAAAACACATGAAACATAGGTGGGTTTGCCAAGGGGTCCTTTAGGTTTATGAACTACTTGACTAAACACACTTTGTCCCTCAAAATCTTGTGAAATTGACTGTTTCAGTTTGGCTTGGATGAAATTCAGGAATAACTTTTTTTTTTTTTGCTGTACGATTATGGACCAAATTCAAAGTTAATTCATACTGGAAAATCAAAGCAAAAATCAAGGGCTGTAAACTTACAGATGGAAGTCAAAGAATATTTATGAAGTGTTGGTATTACAAGTTGAAATTAAGTGACTCAACAGTGAAGGAGGAGGGAGGCATACACCTCCCTCTCCCTCCAAGATATCTCAGGTCACCCAAACAACCCCTATCTTCACAAGGTCTTAGTCACTGATTCACTTAAAATATTTTGTTATTGCACATCATGGGTTGGTGGCTTTGAAATAACATATATATAAAGGAGTCAAGGAAGAATGGTGCCTATCATTACAACCACACCTCTATTGTTAGGCAAAGACAGAAGGAGGAGGCAATATAGATTAAATGAATTGAGTACCAGATATATTTATTAATGTAGTATCCATCTTGCTTGCAGCTTTGCTTGCAGACTGGTTCTCAAAAAATGAAGCACCTCCTGAACGTCTTATTCTTGACAGACTTACTTTCACAAACTCAAGGTTAATACTCAGAGAATCTTTACGACCGGTAACTGAAGTGGGCTCCTCATCTACATTACCTACAAACAGAAAGGGTTATGCTCAGTGTACTCCCCAAATGAGCACCTCAGTGCAAAAATCATTTGTCTCTCTCTTGAGGTACAAAACCAAAAAACATTAACTTGGGAATACCATCAAGATGCAAGTCAAATTTTTGTATGAAATTTTGGTAATTACTACTTGTCAGAAGTGACACAGCTTGTTTATATTGTGCATGTGACAGAACAAGGTAAATACCTAATTTTTCAGTTTATTGGAGAGTCTGAAAAATTGAAAAATACATTGCAAGTCAAACTGAATCTCATGATTGCAACAAAACAAAACAAAAAAGTGATTCAAAAAAATCTATTCTGGGTGAAATGATTTTTTCATTGATGCGAAATTGAGACTGATGGGGGACAGAGGTGAGTATGAGAACTTTTAAAGGGTTAGATTAGCAAAACAGTCAGTGAAGGAGGCAATGATGGATATTGCCTTAGCACTTTTAGTCTAGTCATTAGAACACAGTCTTTCAAATCCTTTCTCCATGGGAAGAGGGGAAATTGAATTTGAAGGCTTGTCTACATAGTGGGCTAGTGAACTCTACAGAGATGGGATTTCTAATGTGCATTAATGTGTTGTATATCAGTTGGTCTGCATAGACCCTGCTGGTGCACACGAAAAGTTCCCTGCTATGCTTTGCCAGGTACTGTTTCTAACAGCACTACACTGAAGGGTCTACATAGCCAATTAATGCACAATATGTCAATATATTTTAGAAATCACATACACTGTAGAATGTATTACTCTACCATGTAGACAAGCCCAAAGTGTCCTATATTCCAGCAGAGTGCCCTTACCACCAGCCTAAGCGTTACAAGCAGATGACTACTTCTACTTCCTCCTACCCTGTTCTAGTTGTGTTAACAGCATCAAAGTCTTTCCACATGCACTCACAAATTGGCCAAAGTTTTCAGCAAATTCATGTCAATGCTGCAAATAATTTTGGGTCAGCCCAAACAGGCGTGTGTGTGTGTGAGATTCTCTCCTTCTTCCCCAGTGAAAAATTTCAACCAGGTCTACTTGATAGCACTCTGTCATTGCTCTTCAGGGCAGAAACTATTTTACACTATGTACTCTAGTCCTATACACATTCATTTGTTATGTTAACAGTACCACTAAATTCAACAAGAACATTCAGGTCTGTAAAATTGTTTCATGTTATTAAATGTTTTCAGAATGAAGACCTTTGCTTATACAGGCTGTAGCAAAATGGAATCCAACCTTGACTGTGGCTTTGAACTACCAAACTATAACAAACAGTTAGCATACAAATAAGTGTAAACACGTACAAACCCACTTAAAACATTTTATCATGTTTGTGAGAGTTCTGAAATTTACACCAAGAATTCCTTATAAGTGCAAGCAGGCTTATTTTTTTCCTACAACGACAAATGGATTTTGCAGTTGCAGGTTCTAAAGCATGAACACATGTGATTTTACTTTTGCCAAGTGCAGGTATATGTATGCTTTCACAAAAGTATCAGCTGGAGTGCTTATAATAAGGTCCTCCAGGATCCTGCAAGGGACAGTGAAGAAGAAGGTATACACATCCCTGATGGAGTGATTCATTGGTTTAAGATTAGTCTTGGGCAGCAATTTCTCACATTTTACCAATTATGAAATCTTTAAAAAAATCCATTTTGTACCTAGTGCTCCTGATCCAGGAGTTAGACCAGTAACAGCAGATTTTTGTTTTCCTGCTCCATATGGGTGAAATACATAAAGAGAGAAATCAGACATGCAGGCTGTAAAGCTCAGGCCTGATGAGTTGCTGCTAGAGCTCGTCAAATCTGACTGGCTACTGCTATGTCGGGTTCTGCCAAGTGGGCTGCCTAGTCCAGATGAACCTAAAGAAAATCCAAAATTCCACAAATGTTATAGCAGTTTTAGTACAAAAGCAATTTCAACCATGAAACCATTTTAAAAATATTTATTTGTATTTATTGTGTCATACAAAGCTAGCTGATGCATTTCAAAAACAAACTCAGTGAAACAACATGGTCTGGGTGTCCCTAAAGCTCTGACTGGATCATTCAATGGATTGCCCTGTTCTGTTCATTCCTACTGAGGCATCTGGCACCATTCATTGTTGGTAGACAGGATACTGGCCAGCCAGACTATTGGTCTTACCCAGCAGGCCAGTCTTATGGCTTAAATAAGCTAACTAACAATGCTATTCCTGCCTAAAGAACTGGACAATAAACAACTGAACTTACTTTTCTGAAGACAAACATTTGTTTCTAAAATACTTTGCCGATCTGAGATTTTAGAATACAGGCAGTCCCCGACTTACGCGGATCCGACTTATGTCGGATCCGCACTTACGAACGGGGCTTTCTCGCCCCGGAGGTCGGGGCGAGAAAGCACCGTTCGTAAGCTGCTCCGGTGCCCCTGGTCTGCTGGAGACCGTCTCCAGCAGACTAGGGGCACCGGGCGGGTTCCCGCGCTTCTGAGGCTTTGCCAGAGCAAAGCCTCAGAGGCGCGGCACCCCGCTGCCGCTCTGCTCCCCGTGTCCCTGGTCTGCTGGGGGGGGGGGGGGCGCGCAGCTAGTGTGCTCCCCCCCCCCCAGCAGACCAGGCGTTTGTTTTGGACTCTGGGGCAGAGCAGCTGGGGCGCTGCCGATTGGTCCTGCAGCGCCCGCTCTGGGCACTACTGGACCAACCCGGCAGCACCCCAGCTGCTCTGCCCCAGGCGTCCCCAAGTCAGCTTCTGCTGAAACTGACCAGCGCTGACTACAGGAAGCCCCAGGCAGAGTTGCTCTGCCCCGGGCTTCCTGGAATCAGCTGCTGATCAGTTTCAGCAGCAGCTGACTTGGGGACGCCTGGGGTTCTTAAGTTGATTCTGTATGTAAGTCAGAACTGGCGGTCAGTTTCAGCAGTGTCTGAATCTGGACGCCAGTTCCGACTTACATACAGATTCAACGTAAGAACAAACCTACAGTCCCTATCTTGTACGTAACCCGGGGACTGCCTGTAGCTTAAAAAACTGATATTCATGTCTTCTTACACAATTTTATAAATGTACCACTCCAAAGTTAGTGGATGTGCGATTTTAACTTAGCATGGTAACACACAGATGATCAAAAGTTGAAATTATAAAGCTAACTGAGAATTTCCACTGTTTTGATGGAAGATGGATTTGGTCTATAGTAAATGGTTCTGAATAAGGAAGTGGAATAAAAACCTAACTAAAGACTTAAACTGAGTTCCGAAAGCCATATTAAAAAAGTGAAAGAATGAAGTCATTCCAAATTAAAAACAGACAACCTGAAGTGGTATTTAATAAATAAAACTCCATATAATAAATTCATACATGCACAAATGCAGATATCTGAACAGTTCCTTGGTATTTAACAGAAGAGCTAGTAACCTGTCCATTTAAAGTTTTTCTGATAATACTTATTACTATAGTTATAAAATGATGTGACAAGTTTATTGAAGTTCAGTAAAAATAACCCTATCTGCTCCAAAAATGTTTCTGAATGTAAAATACCAGCACAGTGGCAATACAGACTATCAGAAAGTATTGCTCAAACTTTTTTAGAAAACAAAGCTTCTATTACATGGTTTGTGGACATTCCTGGAGACCAGCAACATTAAAAAAACAAGTTGTTAGTACTGATGTGATACCAAAGAGTCACTCTGTTAAAACAACTACTATATAACCATGTATTAAACTACATTTTATTATTCTAGTAACAAGGAGTTTTTGTCTAGAGCCTACTGGAACTCTAACTTTTATTCTAATTTATTCCTCCTCCCATGCCCACTACACACAAACAGAATTTAAAGTTATTTATGCTGTTAGCTGAATGTATTAGGCAAATAATTAAAAGAAAATGGTTCATATATATTACCTGGTAACCCAGTTTTATTAACTGAGTTCTTTGATCCAGTTTGTGAAGTACTACCACCCACTGCCAAGTTTTCTGCGGAGAAAATTGTGGCTAACGTCTCTAATTCCCCTCGGTTTGAAGAGAACACCAGGTCTAAAGAGGGCAGTTTCAGCATACATTCTACTCTTGACACCGGTAAACAGCTGAACTTGATCTGTGAAGGCTAAGCCAAAAGTAAGAAATATAAGAACAAATATAAAATCTCTGAAAATCATTATAAGCCAAATAGCGGGCAACTTGTCTTTAGCTTAAATATACTAAGGCTTTTTTGGTTTAGCTTTGAAATTATTAAAATCTCCATGATCTGTGTCTGCAGAATTTATCTTCATTTCTGAGGTTTACAATATCATTAAAATGTGTTACCCAGGAAAAGTCCAGGCAATGGACAGGAATGATGCCTGGATATAATAGTGAACCGTTCTCCCAAATCTAATCTGTGTGCGCCAGTGAATCCGCAGTTTAGAAGTTGCTTCATATCTGGAAGATGTAGAAGCTCAGCTTTGGTACCTATTATGCCTAAAACATTGAAGCAGCTGAAATTCACAACTCAACTGAAAGACACTTCGGATTATTTTAAAATCCTTGCATCTCAAAGCTTCCTGGGTCAGCTTCCTGTCAAATTGAAGAGAGGTCAAAAGTGCTCCGAGACTGGTAGTCAACAGCAATTTGGTGTCATAAGTCTCCCAACCCAACCAGTTATATTTCATTTTAAGACCCAAAATTGTCAAAGCAACCATGTGAAAAAAAGACTGGGTAGTGTAAAAAATATATATACTGGACCAAAGAAACAAAAAAACACCAACCCCACAAGAGGAAGTGAATTTCTATAAAATGGGTTTATCAATAGATGAACTAAGAGTTGAAAGGTAGCAGACACCCGTGTCTAAAATATATACTGAGGACGAAACATTTTAGCTATATGTACATTTTCTTATTTCTTTTAAAAAGAGTGATAGCTATAAATGTTGGTTATATAAAGATATTTTCTGAGGCATAAGATGAAACTTGTGCTTTAAAGAACACAGGTATGCCCAAGTGTGACTGTGAAACAGTAAGAGCTTAGCAGCAACATTGTAACAAAGAGAACACCACCCAATGGAGAGAAAGAAAAGTAGTGATGATGAAAGGTCAGTTGCGCTCAAAATGATTCACTTCTGTTGAGCACCTTGTGCTTGTAGCCAATGACATTAGAACTCTAGTTAAAAGACCTCCCATTGGTGTCATTGTGGGAACATTTACCTCAGAATGGATGTTTATTGTAATGTAATTATTGCTAAAGAATCTAATTCTAAACAAAAAAAAGTTAGACGCAAGCTTAAAATGCATATATGCTTTAAAAAATATTTGCTTTATAAAGCATTCAGTGTGCTATGTTGCACCCTCACCTGAACCCGTACATAAACTACCACATCCACAGGGAAGGATGAGTATGCTGATGTTGATGATGACACTAGTGAGGCTGTGGACTCTTCCAAGGGATCTTGTATCTCAAACTGTCCCATGTCTTCATCTTGTGAACTGACAGCTTTTAAAAAGTAGAAAGAACATGTTAAATAATGGGTTGAAGAGACCAGAATTTTTTTAAAAAACCTCAATAAAGGTATGTACTGGAATACATAAAAAAGTAGTAGTCACATGGTACCTGCATAACTCCTTTCTATTGGTGTAATAGGAATAGTTTCCAAAGCCTTTTCTAGGAAGTCCAATAGGCAGGGACTAATGACCATTTCCTCAGGCAATGACTGAAGTGCAACCCATGCATACAACTTTGCAGTTTTTACTCCACCACTTCCTTTTCCTTTGGCTGAAACATTTATAAAATGTAAATCTATGTAGAGGAATACAATTTCTCCAAATGCAAGTAAAATGGATAGCAACATTCATTACAATTCAATAAAATAACCAAAGTACTGTATCCTCCTATCATCTTCATTATATGAAACAACCACTTATAGATCAGCTACAAAGTCAGCAGTATATAGTTTTGCTAAAAAATGTGTTAAAATAACAGAACTCAGTTCAGTTAGTAGCACTATCCTAATATACTTGTTCTTGGTCAAGTTCTTACTTCCTTTCCTCAACTCTGCTTTTTTCAAAACAGTCACTGAAGACAGCCACACAAAACTGTTCTCCAGAAGACAAGATACAGCATCATCCATAACTGATTAGAAGGCATTTGGCATTTAGTTGGAAAAGGATGAAGACAAAATTGCTCACTTAACATAATTTTGCCTCAGTTTGTAAAAATATATTGATTGAAAAGTGTCAAACTCAAAAGAGCAAATGAAATGATAAGGCCTGTAATTTTAAACAAATGTTAAAATGAGGATCAATAACAGGGATCAATAACAATTGATTTCTTAACACCTAAATTCCAAGCTTTGAGGTATTTGGAATGTAGGTTAATATAAAAGCAAGAGAATTCTCTTCTCACTTTATGGAAGAGATCTGCTCATATAAATCTGTGTGCCCCAAAATAAGAAAATTATCTGAGCACAGTAAATTTTAAGATTATATTACTAAAGTGCTATTCATACCTGCTCAGTTAGTTTTAATTTTCTAAACTTCTCACCAAACATAACAAGGATGAAAGAGCAACATTACTGAATTGGGATTCATCATCATATGCAGAAATGGATAATTTGAACTCAAGTAAAATAAAATATTATGGTTGTACACGATTTTACCAAGCAAGATACAAATGTTGATTGACTGAAGGACTAAAATAGAACCTTACACTTATACTGTATTTTTCAGTCAGTTCCTAAGCCACTTGGCAATGAATTTTAATACCATGCTACTACCCATCTGGAGTGACCTCTCTCATCATATAATAAGAGAATAAATGGAGAACAGTTTTGGGAAAAATCTATGTAGCAAAGAGATTAAAAAAACCTCTGGAGGCGATATAGGCAAGAATTAAAAGATAAAGCGTGGAAAGATAAGTTATGACCAATTTGTAAGAAAAGATATAACTTAAGACAGAAATTGATGTAAGCAATAAAATTAAATGTCAGAGATCCACAAAGAAGATGGGTGTTGGGAGAAACAGTGACAGTGGTTAAAAGTCAGGGATAACGAGTCAAGGTTTACTGCTCTCTATCACTCAGACTTTGAGCCTATTCATTACAAGCTTTTTTTTTAGTATTTATTGTTTCCAGATCATTTTGTTTTGATGTTTGTTTGTTTTTTAAATATCTGAACTCTGAGGAAGAGAAAAGTGAAACAACAATCCTCTGGAAGTGGAAGAGAAATCTATGTAACTCTAGATCTGACATTGTTACCTCGCAGAGATAATCATGGACCTCTGACTGGAAACGGATAATTGAACTTGGTACTCTTGAAATTTTAAGTCAAAGCTGAAGGCCCTAAAAACTGGAATTTCAGATAATTCCAAGCCACAGTAGTTTTCAGTGAACTGCAATACTGGAGCACAATAGTGTCTGGTACTTGGACTAATTCAAAGACTCTAAACAGTTGCTTAGTATCATGAAATTACCACTCTTCAAAATATTACTTCCAAGGAAAGCTGCACAATAATGAGGAATATTCTTGGAATGAGGTAACATGGATGAATTGGTGAGTAAACTGGCAGCTTTAAGAGCAGTTAGAATTCGTCAGTTGCATGTGTGCTTCTGCAGTCAAGTTTCTTTGAAATCAATATTTAGATATTTATGACCATTTTGTGGTTCAACTAATGCACAGATCTAAAGCTAGTAGATTGTATAACATGGAGAGAAAAAGGTATTAAAGTTATAGTTTAAAAGGGTATTCTCTACAAGTACCTGATGGGATGGGTGGGGGTTGGGGTAGAAGTAAAGTATTAGTCTTGTTGTAGGTAGTATTAGATAAAGGAGATGTGTCAGTATCTTTCATACCATACAACTTGGATTCTTTGGAAAGAGTTCTTGGCAAAGAGGATCCCCGGGAGGTATTTGGCGATTCAGTCTTCAAAGTCTTAGAGTTATAGTGTAACTGAAATGAAAAAAAAACCACCATTCATTTACTTCACAGAAGTAGCTCTTTCACTGAGGCTATAGCTACACTGTAGCCTTCTTCCGGAAAAGCTTATGCAAATGAAGCGTGGTGTAGAAAAGCCTTTTGCGCAAAAGCAGCTGCTAATTAATTATGCAAATGAAGTGCAGCGATATTCCACTCCGTACTTCATTTGCATAAGCTTTTCTGGAAGAAGGCTACAGTGTAGCCTGAATCTCTGCACAGTTCAGTTTTCTCCTGATTGTTCTTTGCATCTTTTTTTTAAAAAGTGTGAGTATAATCTTAAAACAATTTATATATAGCCACTGGAAACAATATTTGTTGCCAAAGAGTCATAATTTTTGTAAGCTAAAATATATTAAGAAACTTCACCAATGAAACAAAATTAAATCACAAACAGTGAGGAACAGGGACAATTTTTTTAGTGTATAGGATACAAATCCCTAGTAGTTGTGTCAGATAGCCTCTCTCTCCCAAAGCAGCTATTCTCCCCCAATACATACACATCCCCTGACCAATGACTACTTGAGTCCCTCAGGTAGTTGTGGGTTTGTTTTTGGTACAGTATTACCAAATATTATCACACCCAGATCACTTTCCTCTCTTCTTAAAGTAACTCAAAGACATACCCTATATATGTGGGCACGCAAAATCTACTCTAACTCAGGGGATGGCACCAGGAAGCAGAGCCTCCTAAAATACAGTAGGGAACTGGACTATGTCTGGTATCCCTAAAGATCTTGGGGGTTCTGGAAGAGGAAGTCCAATCACCAGTACTTCTTAAATATCTCCAGCAGATGATGTTATAAAATAATTACCTTCATAATAGACCATCACTTGGAGAAAGGAAGACTACATACTCCACCTATGCCCCACCCTGCATTCAGTGACTTTTGCATTTTCACATGAACTATGGGCACAGATTCGCCGCTTTTGCAGATTCAGACTAACACGGCTACCCCTCTGATATATGGGCACAGAGAAGACTTCCCAATACATATAATCCAAACCACCTATCAAAGATCAGAAGAAAACAAGCCTAATGTCTGACTTTAACTTAAACAACATTTTTAATGGGGCTAATTGCTATTTTAAATCTATGCAATGTCACCTATACTCTCTGAAATAGAGCCTCACATACATGGGAAAAATCTGTAGCTTTATGCCAATGTTACAATTAACTTTTTTTTAAAAAGTGGAAAGAGGGCAATGTAGTTGGTATTTTGTGGCTCTGAATCTCCTTCCAACACATTAGAGAAATTATTATTTGGACTACAATATGTTTACAGACCGCAACAGGAATTGGAAAGATTTAACACATACTATATGTTTGCATTCACAGCCTACTGTAACAGCTCTTTTGGAGCTATTAAAGTGTATACCATGAACACATATTAAGAACAGGAATCACATTTATACTTCACAAAATATAACTAACTGAACCTCACAAAACTCCTATGAGTCTTATTCTAGATCCATGACATAGAACAAATATATTTTACCATGTTTAAGTAATTGTGTTTTAATTTCTAAAACTAAAAGAAAGTTAGCTCACATAGATAAAGCTGGAGTATTATTTTCCTCATGTAATACGTGGCAAAACTGAGTGAAAGGGTCAAGTTTTTTTAAGGACACACAATGATTTCATACCAGAATTGCTCTTAGAACTTTCAAATTCTTGGCTGCTATTCTTGTGCCTAGATGACACCTCTCATTATCATCTCATTATGCTCCATTAATGTAAGGGGACTGTTACCCCTTACTAAAACTCCGTGGGAGTTTTTTGGTTTGCCAGTTCCCAGTTTCAGAAGGGGAAGGGTTCATGAGACTGACAGACCCCAGAGACAATGGAAAGCAGCCAACACTCCAGCTCAGCCTGATTGATAGGCTGGACAGGCCAGTGAGAAAGGGGAGAGGCCAGGCCCCGTCCTCCCTGTGAGCTGGGATTGTTCTGTCTCTCTCTGAGCAAACAGAGAGCTGAGACACAGCCCAAGGAGTGCAAGCTGTGTGCAGAAGAAGTCCTGCAAAAGGAACAGAGAGCTGAGACACAGCCCAAGGAGTGCAAGCTGTGTGCTGAGGGGCAGTTTTTGCAGCAGCTGAGCCTGACACACACAGCTCAAGGAGCACAGACCCTGTGTTGAGCAGCAGATTGGCAGTGCTCAGAGAGCCAAAAGGAACAGAGAAGCAACACAAGAAGCTAGAGACTGGCCAAGCAGCACCCTGCAGCTGGATGGGGTGAGCTGCTGGGAACTGCAAAGTGTGGGGAGAGGCTCCGGACTGGGAGAGGGGTCTGGCCACTTAGAGCTTGAGGCTGTGTGGTCACTGCCAGAGCAAGCGTGTCCAGCCTGCAGCACCCCCTGCAGCACATCCAAGGCCTCTAAGGGGCCTCTAAGGAAGAGACTGTGGACTGTCCTTACACTCTGCAGGCTGCTGTTTTGATGTCCCTGTGCTACAGAGCAGGGCTGTGTGTTCTCATTTAACCATTCTCATTTTTTTCTTATTCTATTCTCTTTAATCAGTTGGTATTTAATAAATTGTATTTGCTTTGAACCCTATGAAGTGATCAGTGGGCCAAGAAGGCCTGCAGTGTAAAGAGAGCACCTCGGAGTGGGGACACCCTAACTCCTGCCCCTAGTGACTACAAGGTTGGGGATTAAGCCCCAGGAAACCTGGGCCCAGCCTTGTTGGGGTTTCGAGGGCTCTGCTACTCGAGAGTGGAGGGGGAGCCCTCAGGATCAGGGAGGCCGTGGGGTAAAGGAAGTGGGAGCGGGGACTCAGATCCTTTCGCTGGTCCATTTCACTGGGGTGGTATAGAAGCCAGGAAAGTTCCCCACAATAGCGGGACCATTCCCCCGCTTACATTAAGAATATGGAATGTGTCAGTCACACGTTTGTATTGTTTCTCTTGTGTATTTCAAATCTATGCAATGTCACCTAAAATACTCTAAAATGCTGCACTATATACATTTTCCAGGTAAGAAACAGCAGGCATGATACTTGAGATATGCACTATGTAATCTTCATGCCGTAATGATAAAAGATGATCTAAAGGAAACCATGTATTTCTTTCTAGTCAGATCTAGTGGAGAGGAAAAATAATGTTTCCTAGTTCCACAATTTTTACCTTTACATCTACACCAGGAATGTAAAATACTGTTGTTTCCAGGTCACTAGGCTTCGTCTGTAGAGATGATGGAACTTTCTTGCCAGCAAGTAAGTGAGTAGTAGATGCATAATTAGTTTGAAATTTCTTCTTTTTTGAAGGAGACTCTTGATCTAAACTTCTGGAACTCCGATCATAACTCCTACAGATAAATAACAATATATAAGTCTTAGTACAGACCCATTACTCCATAACAAGCATATTTTTCAGTATTTAAAATGTAGGTAGTTTTCTTTTTAAAAATTACATTGTATTTTCACCATGTTTAATAGAACTTTTACACCGTGTTTAATTTTCTTTGTCCATCCATGCCTCTGTTACCATGATCCTTTATTTCCCATTTACCCGTTTCCCATCGTCTTCTGCTTTTGCCAATACATATTGTTAGCGTTGTTTGTAAATTTTAAAGTTAAATCACACACTTTTTTTAAATGACAAACAGTAGTTAATGTCCCTTGCCTTCAAGGTCAAGGTTATTTAGAGATAGAAATGTAGCCATGTTAGTCTGGTGTAGCTGAAACAAAAAACAGGACTATGTAGCACTTTAAAGACTAACAAGATGGTTTATTAGGTGATGAGCTTTCGTGGGCCAGACCCACTTCCTCAGATCAACTAGTGGAAGAAAATTGGCATAACCATACATACCAATATATATGGTTGTGCCAATTTTCTTCCACTATTTGATCTGAGGAATATATATGGTTGTGCCAATTTTCTTCCACTATTTGATCTGAGGAATATATATGGTTGTGCCAATTATCTTCCACTATTTCATCTGAGGAAGTGGGTCTGGCCCACGAAAGCTCATCACCTAATAAACCATCTTGTTAGTCTTTAAAGTGCTACATAGTCCTGTATTTTGTTTAAGGTTATCTACTATAGATGATGATTTCAAAGCACAGGAACATTTGTGGTTTTTTCACTGTTTCTGCTCTCCCCTAGCTCCTGTATTTATATGAATTTCTTATGATTTCCTCCCCCTGCGTGCCAAATCAATTTATTCAGCAAAATAATAATAAATATTAAAATTCAAAACAAAATTATAGTTCTCATTAAAGAAAAACATGTGTCTATTCTGTCCCACATCCATTTTAAAAAGTCATTCAGAAATTCAGCAGTATGATCACATTTCCTTTAATATCCTAGTTCAGAAATGCCCACACTGCTGTATATTGGGACATCACTCAAATATGTGATAGGCAATCCCATGATACTTTCATGTTGTGATAACATGTAAGAGCCACAGCCTGATACTCAGCTGCAGGTTCCTCTCTAGGAAGGGGAAAAAAGATGTTACTACATACTAATCCTTATATAATTTAAAATATGGGAAAGGTAAGAACGAATTCACAAATCCTAAGAGCCGAGTGTTGCTAATGCTAAGTTATCATGAACACTGTGTTAAAGTTCAAAGAAGAAATGAAGAGCAAGGTGTATTTGGTTTATAATGAACATCAAAAATGAGTAGCTGGCTGTAGAAGCAGAATGGAGAGAAGAATTAAAAAAAAAAAAACCCAAGGTGAAATCATGGCCCACTAAAGTCAATGGCAAAACTCCAATCATTTTCTGAGGAATTAGGTTTTCACTTCAAGTTTAATTGTACAGTGAACATGATCTCACAGTTAGTGAGTAAAGTGAAAAAATGTTGGAACTAAATATCAAGAGAACATACAGCACTAGCCTAGTGTGCATCAACTCAGCAGTAAATTTCAACATTTTTGAAATAGTTTACTCAGGCATCTATTTGGGGAGTAAAAAAAATCAATCATGGTACTTTAAAAGCTTTAAATCTCCATTTTTAGGAGAACAGGTCAGAAGGAAATAGGTGTACACTCATTTCTTTGTATCATGCTACACTCATTTCTTTCTATCATGCAATCCTTTGTGCAAGCAGACTTAATACTGTCTTAATACAAAGTTATTTCCCAGAACAAAAAGACTATAATTCAATCATAATTAAATGTATTGGATGCAATGACACTGAGGTGATGATACAAATTACTGACCACTAACAGGATAAAAATGGTAGGAATTATCATAGTTTTTATACTTTTCAAATGGGTCAATGCACAGTTGTCATTAAGTATTATGTGGCATGCTGCATGATCCCAACTGATAGGAATCACTACGGTGTCTTATTTATGATTAAGTAAATGTCAAATACAGAAAGAATGCCACAATACAGTAGTATTCCGCTTTCTAATATAGCTAGTAACATTACTGTCTTTCAATAGGTTTCTTACCTTCTTAAACCTATTTCATCATGTTCTTGCTGAAGCATTGTTGGATGCAGCACACATTTTCCACAATCAATTTCAACTCTGATATCAAGTTCAAAATCAATATTTCTCTCTGTAGTCGTACCAGTCACATTTCTGCTGGCAGGAGTTGCTGGCCAGCGGTCAGTAAACAGTTGGTGGACTGCAGCAAAGCCTGTTGCTTTCTTACGAGAAGTAGTCCTGCAGAAAGAAAGAATACATGCTGATTAGATATTAGCACTATGATGAGATTCCTTCTGACGTTATCAACTAAGGTATTTGCTTGACAAGTCAGTTACTCAGCACGTTTAATATTTTAATAGGACTTCTGTAAGAAGCACAATTTTCAAAGATGCACACTATGTTGGTCCATCTTCCACTAAGGCATGATTAAATATTTACTACATGGTAGTACTGCACTGAGTTCAGGTTCAGAATGTTGTGATAATTAATAAGAAAAAATTTAAAAAACAACAAATAGTCTATTAGCACCTTAAAGACTAACAAAACATGTAGACCATTTGTATCAGAATTAAACTTGTGAATGAAGTTAAGTTCCAATCCTTCTCTGAGTATTTGGCTTGTGGAATTGGTCTGAAACCAGGTTATAGGATGGCTTACACACTATCTTCCACCTTTTAATGACTTAACCAACCAACCAAATAATGGAGGTGCTAATGGTTCTTAACAGCCTTTTGTAACTATTTGAACAATCTACTCACTGTCTCTCTTTTTCTTCCTCCTCTCCACTTTCCCCTCGCCGCCCCCGTTCCTTCTTTCCTTCTTTATTCTTGGATCTGGATTTATTATACTCCGGTCATCTGAAGAAGTGGGTTTTGCCCAAGAAAGCTCATGATACCATCTAAGTATTTTGTTAGTCTTTAAGGTGCTACTAGACTATTTGTTGTTTACGTTTTTCCTGTTACAGACTAACTCGGCTACCCCTCTGAAGCTTATGATCATTAATGATCACTTACCTTGGATTTTCCTAATCTAACCTCTGCTCAATAACTGAGATTTATGTGAACATTCCAAAATCTGAAGGGCATTCAAGAGTTGTCATTAAAAAAGTCAACTTTTCAGACATATTCCCTCTTCCTTTCTACTCTAGAGTTACACCTGCTGAAGGCAAAGGCAGGCAAGATTCAATTCTGGGTCAGTTATTCTAGGCCTAAGACATGAAGTTTAAAGACCATTTTCTCATGGCCTTAATGAAAATATTTTTAAACCAACTGCTTACTGTGGTTTCCTGCAAAAATAAGGCTTCTCTCTCTCATGGTCTTCTTCCTTTTCAGAGTCTTCACTGGTTGAAGATAAACTGTCATCCCGCCGTCCCTCTTCAGGCTGGAAGGGAATGCTTGGTGAGAGGCCTAGTGGAGTTTTGGGTGAATTGAATACTGAGCATGATCCTTCACTAGTGGATGAATAATGAGATGGACCATCAATGGTTACTGACAAAAGGTCCAGTTCTGTCTCCTCTGGAAACTGATTGTGAAAAGACAAAAAGATATTAAAAGTTCACAGTTACTGTCTTTACAATGCAAAAAAGATATCTTGGGAAAAAGGCAAGAATGCTTTAAAAAACTGTCAAAGCTCAGGTTCCTCATTTTGAACAGACAGAAGTGCCAGATTAAGGAATGTCTGAAATGAATCATGTTATTCATAAATGAATAGGTTTGCAGGGAAAACACCATCACATATTTACTATTTCCTTAGTGATTGAGTAGAATTTGTTAGCTAGATAATTGAACAGTCTCAAGCTCTGATCAAAACATACACTAGGACAGAACATCATTAGGAAAAAAGAAGATTCAATGGAATGAAAGCAAATTTTAAATAAAGAACATAGAAAGAATCATCATGGCCATGTTTAAATGAGAGAAACGCATAGGAATCTGTTAGTGAATGGAAGTGCATGCAAAGTACTAGTACAGAATGTACAGTAGTCTCTTATACATTATGTTCTGTATTTTAGAATGTCAGGGTATGTCTACACTAGCCACCCTAGTTCGGACTAGGGTGGCTAATGTAGTCATTCGAACTTGCAAATGAAGCCTGGGATTTAAATATCCCGGGGTTCATTTGCATGTTCCCAGTTGCCGCCATTTTTAAGTGCCCGGTAGCTCGAACTTCCTGCCCGCGGCTACACGTAGCACGGGTTAGGTAGTTTGAATTAACACTCTTAATTCAAACTACTGTTACTCCTCATTGCAGGTAGAGTGTTAATTTGAACTACCTAGCCCATGCCGCGTGTAGCGGCGGGCAGGTAGTTCGAGCTACTGGGCATTTAAAAATGGCGGCGCCCGGGAGCACGCAAATGAAGCCCACGATATTTAAATCCCGGGCTTCATTTGCAAGTTTGAATGACTACATAAGCCATCCTAGTCTGAACTAGGGTGACTAGTATAGACATACCCTCAGATATAAGTGACTTGATGGGAAGACACTTTAGGCCTACATTTCCAAAAAGTGGCTCCAACTGTTTTGGTGCACTTTGCATCACCAAATACATAAACACACAGACTAACATCTGTACATGCAGGTGTTAGACCCCTACACATGGGCCAATAAAGCATTAATGACATAAAACTATGTGGGGATTTTTGTGCATTCAAATGGGAATTGGATGCAAGATCCTTTGATCATTTGTTGCATGCTTTCATTATGACCTTTAACACCTGACTTAACACTACTTAATATTTCACAGTTTTCTTGGCTGTGGAAAATTGATGGAAATGGACATTGCAAATCAATGGAACCTTTTGATATGTTCTTGTTAAATATATTTAAGCATGCAGCAAAGCACAAATCTGCATTTCCTTTTGTTCTCAGAAATGAGCTGGTTAGACATCACCACTCTAAGGTGACCTGAAAAACATTCTAACTCAGAACACTGACAAAAGGAGAAGAGAGGAAAGGTGGAAGGGAAAAGTTACACGATTGTCTTCTAAAAGGTATACTTAGTTTCTTCCATTCTAAAGTATCTTTTTAATATTAAGAGAGAATGTTTTTTAAGTTGGTGAGTTGTTTGGATACTAATTTTGACAAAGTGGTTATCCTGCTCCCTTTTAAAAAGATATCTTACACAACTATACTAAATATAGGAACTGGAATATCAAATGATGATGCTCGGTGGCCTCCCATCTTGCAATGATATCAGTGTTGATGCCTACACTCTTGGGACACACTTTAAAAGATTAAGATAATTGTGTGCGGCCAGGGAGCCCTTTCTCTACAGTATGCTCTGTGTAGCAGAATAGATCATGACTTGCTTTATGGTAGTCTCTGTAATTTATATCAGCCGCAATCAGGGCCCTTGCAAATATTCAAAACAAAACATGTAATTTCTAGTTTTACAACAAATGCAAAATTTAAGCTATATATGGGGATGTGAGCATCTCTGAGAATTCAATTTATCATGTCCAGCTATAACTTTTTACATGTTTAAACGTATTTAAATGTTTTTTAAAAACTGATATACATTCTGCCTAGTGAAGAGAGATGAATAACTTAAGAGAAGCTTCCAGTGAGGTGAATTAGTGCTATGGCAAAGTATATTTTTTTCTTTTTTACAAGTACCTGAAAATACCCTTCCCCTGGACAGCTGGATTGTTGTGTAATCCCCAAAAGTGTTTTATTCAACTTAATTAAGAATGAAAAAGAAAAAAATAAAATTAAAACAGTTACCATAGATTGAGTTATTCCAAACTAACAGCAGTGACACATTTAGGAGGGATGGGGAAATATTGCAAAAGGAAAAAAAAAGCTTGAATTTGTGAACACATTTTAAACATACAAGTGGACACGTGTGTCAGACTACAAACTCATAACATTTTTTCATTAATAACCATTTCCAAAATGCAAAACAAGGCTGAACATATAAATTAGTATATGACTATTGTGCATAACCGTTAAAAATAGCAATAAATACGTTATTGAGGTGTGGGTTTTTTTTGCACATGCTACATTCTGGTCTAAGGATGCATGGAAATGTACCTTGTTAAAAATATAAACTCTTTAAAGAAGTAAATTAAAATTCTTTAGTTTTTCTTGACATTCCTATTAATAATTTCTGTGTTAAGACAGACATTACTAGACTGAATAATTATCAAGAGGAACTAGCAATTCAAATTTTTGTAAGTATATTTAATTCAGGAACTTCAAAGGTGTTACCAGTCAACATGGTATTTAATTTACTGTATTTATACTAACTAAATTGGTATGCCGGGTATGCCTTACAGGGTCCTGTATGTTGAAGGTTACCCTGGGTCCAGGGGATGCTGCATCTACGCGGATTTCTGGGAGCTCTTCGCTGTCTCCTAATCGAGAGCTACAAGCAAAATATAAGAGGAATAAATAAGCAAGTATAGTTTTGAATGCAATGCTGGATGTATTTTCCATGTAAAAGTTAAATAACTACACAAATGTTGGTCAATACTTAATATTTTTTAAAGGAAAAAGATGAAATTTCAAGTTCACTTGAGTTTTTGGGGGCTTTTTTGTTTTTGTTTTTTTTTTACTCTTTGAAGCACAGGCCAAGCAGCAGAAAGACAGTGAAAAACATAACATGTGCATGACTTGTAACATGGAATGAAGTACAACTGGCAGATTAAGCATATTCACAAAAGAATGTAAATACAGACAATCTTTCAAAACTAATGAAATCACGACATAACTGCAGTAAAGCTTTACAACTTCTCATTCACAATTTAAGAACTCACTAGCTTTTGAAAAAAAAAATAAGCATTTCTTGATGGGCTAGCTTGTCGGGCTCTTGCTACAGTTCAAAAGCGCAAGCCCAGTAGGGAGCGCGGGGCGACTGAGGGACTGGCCCCACGCTCCTTGCAGCTCCTGAACCTTTTGAAATGTACAAGGCCCCCAGTGGGGCTCTTGTACATTTCAGAAGTAGAAGCCCTGCAAGGAGTGTGGGTCCAGCGAGAGTTCCCTGCTGGCCCCACCCCACGCTCCCTGCAGGGCTTCTGCTTCTCCCGGCAGGATTCATATACATTTCAAAAGCAGAATAGTAGTAGAACCAATGTGAACAGAGACTGCTGTGGAGATGGTACTAGGGGGAACCAGGTTTTAAGCCAGCTCCCCCCAGCACCACCTCCTGCTTCCCAACCCCCCTTGCTGCCTCTCTCTGATAGCAGTTAAACCTCGCCCCCCCCCCCACCACCACCTGTCTTTAGCTTCCAATAACTTCTGATAAAGCTTTGCCTTTAAACATTTATAGATGGGCTTAAAGTTGATAGATCAGCTGTGCATACTGACTCTGAAGTGTAGAAGACCAGACATTTTTACTTCCATAAGGTTTGAGCACTATGAATGGTCACAGTGGATTTATGTAATCATTAAACCTTCTGCGAAATTTACAGACATTAGCCCTCAGAATTCAGACAAAACAAATTTGGAATTTCTAAAGTCAAGCTGTTTTGGAGACATACTATGCCAAAGACAGATACTTCACAAAAGTAAAAAATGTCACTTGTGAAACATCCCATCCCTAAAATATTCTCAGATTTACCCTAAACCTGTGGCAAAAGCCTTATGAAGCGCCACAATTACACTTTTTCCTTGTTGCCATCCATTCTAACTTCTTTACAGATCTCATCATCTCACATGCATAGTCATTTGCCAAAAACACTCTACCTTGCCCTGTCCATTCTTTTTAGAGGTGGTCTTCCAGATGCTGAAATAGTTTTAGATCGGTTATAGCTGGGTTTGTAACCTAGACCCCATTTATCCTTCAAGGAAGCAGCCTAAACAAAAGAAAAATATACCTAAGATGTTGGTGAGAATAAATAATGACCATTATATATAAACATGACAATACACTCTACTTAAAAACATTTGATTATATAGGCACACCAACAACTATGAAAAAAAGTTTTAAAATAATTTTACTTTGTTGCATGTGCTCCAGGGATCCCTTGGCAGGCATTTGCCCAAATCTTCATTTTGACAGGTCTCTAGAGAATTTACTCACCTTTCACTTCAGCTGGCATTAGTACTTCCTTGGTTTTAAGAGAGCAGGCAAAAGTAGAATGGGATCTGCCTACTTTAATGTTCTCTCCATGTGATACTGCTGTAATTGCAGTCAGTAGGGAAAGAAGAACTAAAGCCTACTCATTTAAGAAGAAGCTGCCAACAAAATACTCACCCTTGCTTGTGGATGCAATAATATCTTATGTTGATCTTCAGGGAGTGCTACAAACATTTTTGTATGCACTTTATGATAGGGGGTGGCACAATAAGAGCATGGATGTGAGAGTGTGTGGGGGGGTACTCTTTGGGTTGGAGCTTTATTTTTGAGTATTTTCTCCGGCTTGTTGTTTTTAACTTTAATTATGTATTTTGGTTAATAAAAAGGCACCTCAGTTTGGGAGTAATCAACTTCTTTTAGCATATGTTATATACCTAATAAAATAAATCAGCCAAATAGAATGTAACAAAGATTTTGCTCAGATAATGAAGCACACTTATCTTATCTGGATTCTTCTTCCCCAGTGAGGCAATCTTTTCTGATTGCCATTACCTCTGAAAGTCTGAGTTTTGGCTAGTAAATGTTACAATATTGGCTATCACGACTTTCAAACCTCTGGGAGCCAATTCTTGTTTACATTTTCTGAACATAGATATATTTAATATTACAAAATTAAAATACTGATAAACAATTTTTTCCTAAATATTTGACATAGAAAAGCAAACAAAAAAATGCCTAATATATAGTAGCACTAAAATTCTGGTTTTATATCTCCTGTAGTAGAGAAAAAAATCTGTTTTCACAGAAAGCTAAATCATGTGTTCTGCATTTGTAATAGTCCTTTTACTTTCTTATTCAGGTGTCTTCCTTTTATTTATTTTTAATACGTGCAAGAGAAATTTCTAAGTAAAAAATATGTAAGAATTTGCCGAAGAGCTTTAGAAAATTGCTCACCCTCATGCTGGACCTACGTAGTTTTTTACGAACATCTCGGCGAATATCATTCACAGCTACTGACTCTAATTGTTGATAGCGTTGAATTTCTTGGTTTATGGTTCCTTCACTTGCGCCTAGTTTTCTGGGGACAAGTCAGGATAATGTGTTTTCCAGATTGAAAGAATAATTATTCAAGTTAAACATTACTTTTAGCATTTCCTTCAGCAACAAAATCTCTATACTGTGTTCCATGTGACAATCCTAAAACCTTTCAAATCATTCCCCAATCAGTTTCTTGTTTTTCAGAAATTCTCTCTCTTTTCTTTATATTTCTGTTTAATGTCCACCATTATTTCACTATACAACATTTGTCATAATGTTACTTCTTAAAATCATGTGCCCTTACAAAGGTTTTTACCTTCAAGTCACACATTCAACAAAACAGAGTAAGAGGTATGTGGCAAAATATACAGGATATCAAACATCACATCAGGATCCCAATAGAGGTGGAAGAGGGATAATTGCTACAGAGCAACTCCTTTTCAAAAGAAAGGCCCCTAAAGAGAACAAAGATCCCCAGATGGAACAAATGTGGATCAAAATTAGAATTTAAAGCATTTCTTACATTCCTTAATTCAAGAAAGGCAAACTGAGTATAATTAGCCAGAGATGCCAGGGAGCAGACTGAACTGCCAGTTCTTCTCTGGGGCGGGCGGGTGGTGGGAGGGAAGGCAGTGGTTTCGAGCTGCAGTGAAGCTTTTTCCCTAGAAGCCAAGTGAATAAGGGCTGCTCACTCTGCTTCCAGGGAGGAGGTTTCACTGTGGCAGTGAAGCTTGCTTCCTAGGAGGCAGGTTGGCAGGAGCTTGTGGCAGGCTGCTTAGTGTAAAGCTAAAGTTTACACGTGCTGTGGGCTCTGCAGTGTAATCATGTAACCGCTAAGATTTTTAGTGGCTACACGGTTATCGGTACTAAGCACTTTTTAACATCCCTAATTTCTTCACACAGTGCTCAGTTAACCTGTGGAACTCTTTGGAGTTGTGGAACACAGGATGCTGTGAAGGTCAAGACTATAACAGGGTTAGAAAAAAAACCAAGGTAAGTTCATAGAGGATAGGTCCATCAATGGCTATTCGACAGGATGGGCAGGGATGCAAAACCATGCTCTGAAGTACCCCTTTCTTCTGTTTACCAGAAGCTGGGAATGGGCAACAGGGGACTGATCACTTGATTACTTTTTCTGTTAATTCCTTCTGGGGCACCTGATGTTGGCCAGTGTCAGAAAATAGGACACTGGGCTAGATTGACTATCATGGATCAGACAAATGGTCCTTATGTTCTTAACTTTAGGGGGAGGAGGGTTTGTTGATTGTTTTGAAACACAAGAAAAGCCAACTTACTTGAGGTCATCAATTACTTTGGCTTGCTCATTTAGTTCCCTAATATCAACTACGCGTTTCATACATTTTCTTCCTCTTTGCTCTCCCACTTGGCTACCGGATGCTCCCTGCCGCCGAGATTCAACAGCCTCCTATTTAAAAAAAGATTTCATTAAATTCCTTGTTAAACATATACAAAACATTTTCAAGTCACAGGTACAATGAATTATACAACCTAAATCAAAATACTGCATGCAAACACATTATTTTAATTTAAGAGGCAGCTGATTTTAAATTTTCCAATGATTCAAGTCCCATCATTTCCTTAAAGACAAACATTAGCTGCTACATACATGTCCCCATGAGCAAGACCTGCCCACTTTCAAATGTGAACTAGAATGAGTAGAGTCACACATCGCTGACCCCGTCAGATACTCTACAGGAACAGAATATCGATGATTTTGGGGGCTCAAACCCAACAGGTGATTTACAATCCGCTGCCCAAATGTTAACTTGTGTGTATCTCCACATAATGAAACTGCATCCGATTTCTAAATAATAAACAGGAATGTTAGTATTTAGGGAACTTTTTCCTTAAAGCAGGAACAAGATTCTTGCAAAACTGTTTAAAGGAAATAATTGTTAAAGTCTTCCAAAATGGGTGCTTAAAGTTTAAGACATCTAAATGCATACTATAGTATCTAAGGGAAATGGACTGCAAAAAAACCTAAAAACCCCGCCGCCAACCCCACACCAATAGTAACATTCTGAAGCTTACTGTTATACCTAAAAATTGAACAAAATACATTCAGAACACTATTTTGGTTGATTATCTTACTGGGTGTATAGTGGGTGACATGGTATCAACTTCATCCTCATCCGATAGGTCAGGTATGTTTACAGAATTAAGGTCAGCAATGTCATCAATATCTTCTTCTCCGGTTAAAGTTGTGAGGGTATTACCCAAAGCATTTAATCTTTTCCCAATGTTAGGATCCATGTGGACATCAATACCGCACATCTTCCATAACACATTGAGAGTCCAGGTTCCAGCACTATTGCTTTCTGTTTAGAAGAGAAAATTTGCCTGATGATTTTTCTCTTCCTTGTAATCAGGTTTGTCATTGGATGTCACGTCTGCTTTTACAGCTCAGAAGACAGAACCAGACCTCGCCATCAGGGGGCACTACCTTGGCTCTGCTTGCTTGTAAAAAGCCCCCAGTGAGATCTTTCCAGCACTGAAACACACTTTGAATACAGTTAACAGATAGATCTATTACATTGGTATTAAGATTTCTCTAATGAACATAAGAAAACCTGATGGATAATAAACTATTCAAGGTGTGAAAGGCATATTTCGTTACTATAAGACAAAAATGAAATATGAATTCCAATCTCTTTCAGCCAGGTTTACCATTTCCAATACTGGAATTTCAACAGCAATGAAACCCAAAAGCTGGGAAAGTGAGAAAAATAATTTTAACTGCTTAGAAATCAGAGTGGTTGGAATTACTCAAACCACAAATATTTTAATGATGCATTAAAGTCTGCACCTGCATGCTCTGAGTCTTAAGCATCTAATTTGTAGTGTTGATTGAATTAGTGGAATGGTTACCATTTGGAGTGTTACATATTTCATCTTAAGAGGATATCAAAGTTTCCAACTCAGTTCCACTATAGAGCACAACCAAACAATTGATATGGCTTAACAGACTTTGACTAATTTAGAAGACACTAGAAGCTCTGTAAGTTTATTTTATATAGTATTCTGTCTATTGCTGAGTTTAGCTACTTCTTGTCTTTTAACTGATAGATGATTGGGGATGAATATGGTTGTTAAAGACAAAACCTTTTAGAACATTTAACCGTTACATCTTAGCTGTTTTGCAGACATGAAGCAGGTGCCAGGCCCCCTCAGTAGAATGTGCTGAATTTGGATAAAACAAAGCAAGGGAAATGTATTGGCAATACTCTGGGATAAATTTTCCTAATGTTTACAGTGAGAATGGATTTCAGAGATGCCTTTTTGAATGTCATGTTTACCGATTTAAATCTTTTAAATGGTTCTATTTACACCAGATATTTTGGGAATCAACAGGACTGAAAATGCTTCTAAACTTTGTTCTCCATCTACTTCCCCAAAAGCTGAAAGATATGAAAAGGTTTTGATGGTCTGAGTTTGCTTCCTTGGGTTTGAGAACAGAGGGGAATGAAAAGTTCTCTACAAGAAGTGTTGCTGAATTTTCTGGGTAGTCATTGCTCGCAATTTCTATTATACAAACTTACAGACCAAAGCTGCCTACACAGGAACTATGTTTCAGACATGCTCCTTCTGTGGCCTTCTTGTATTGGGCTTCTCCACCATTATGGCTTTGGCGCAAGGTACATTGGAGCAGAGTCTCCCTAGAAGCACTACTGAGCCACAAAAAAATTCCTGAAATGGGCTGTCAAAGGAAGCAAGTTAATTTTAAAAGACTGGTTCAGAAATTACTATTTGAAAGGTTTTTCATGTGCTCTGTAACTTGAAAAGGCAGAGTCTGTGGACTGCCCGTGCAGCTCCCTCCAAGGCAAATTAATCAGGTAACTTTTCATAGATGGGCTTCTGTTGGCCCATTCAACTGCAGAAGCAGAGGAATAACCTGTTGTGTAAAGCCTCTGCCCAATACAGTATAATGTAAATGTAAGTTTTAGTATAATGTGAATGTAAGTTTTATAACCCTTTGAGCTCTGTAACCTTCCATTATGTGAGAAAGAGAAGGATTCTTGTGATTCCGCATGATACATTGTTGCTCTTAGAATTAGAATATAGATTGTGTTATAATGAAAATATGAAGAACGATTAAAACTTTGTACTAAAGACACTTTGTACTGAAATAGATTGATACCTTTTGTATGGACAACTATATGTGTGAAATAATTATTTAGTTCGTGAAGGGTGGGAATGAATGAGTTTGGAATGTGATTGTTTGGAGATATAACAACTTGCAGGCCCAGCAGTTTCAGAGTCCAGATGGTGGAAAAAGGGGCTGGAAGACTCAGAGACATCAAAGTACCATAAACTGAAGCCCAAAACAAAGCAGACCGATGCAGGACATTATGGACAGCCTTAGAGTTAAGAGCAAGCATCCCTTTACAAACAAGACAGCCTTGAAATAACATGGGGAAGGAATCACCAACAAATTGATGTCAGATGGCAAAGAAGAATGACTTCCAGATAAAAAGATGTTAAAATGGTGATTAAGAACTGATGCAGTAGTTTCCTGGGTTGTTCTTATTCCCCTTTTTATAGATGGGCACAATATTTGCCCTTTTCCAGTCTTCTGGAATCTCCCGTCTGCCATGATTTTTCAAAAATCATAGCTAAAGGCTCAGATACCTCCTCTATCAGCTCCTTGAGTATCCTGGGATGCATTTCATCAGGACCTGGTGACTTGCTGACATCTAACTTTCCTAAGTGATTTTTAACTTGTTCTTTGTGTATCCTATCTTCTAAACTTACCCTCTCTCTGCCTGTATTCACTACGTTAGGCACACCTCCAGACTTCTCGGTGAAGACCAAAACAAAGAAGTCATTGAGCATCTCCGCCATTTCCAAGTTTCCTGTTACTGCTTCTCCCTCCTCACTAAGCAGTGGGCCTACCCTGTCCTTGGTCTTCCTCTTGCTTTTAATGTATTTATAAAAGGTCTTCTTGTTTCCCTTTATGCCTGTAGCTAGTTTGATCTCATTTTGTGCCTTTGCCTTTCTAATCTTGCCCCTGCATTCCCGTGTTGCTTGCCTATATTCATCCTTTGTTATTTGTCCTAGTTTCCATTTTTTATAGGACTCCTTTTTTATTTTGAGATCATGCAAGATCTCCTTGTTAAGCCAAGCTGGTCTTTTGCCATATTTTCTATCTTTCCTACACAGCGGAATTGTTTGCTTTTGGGCCCTAAAACAACGTCCCTTTGAAATACTTCCAACTCCCTCAGTTGTTTTTCCCTTCAGTCTTGCTTCCCATGGGACCTTACCTACAAGTTCTCTGAGCTTATTAAAATCTGCCTTCCTGAAATCCATTACCTCAATTGTGCTGGTCTCCCTTCTACCTTTCCTTAAGATCAAGAACTCTATTATTTCATGATCACTGTCCCCTATACTGTCTTCCACTTTCAAGTTCTCAACTAGTTCCTTCCTATTTCTTAAAACCAAATCCAGAACAGCTTCTCCTCTGGTAGCTTTTTCAAGAAGAAAAAGAAGAATCTGTGTTGGCTGAAAAGCTGTTTTGTTTTTTATAATTATATGGTTATAGAAAATATCTAAAAAAAAATGCAGATATGCTAATTAATGCATACCATAGGTTAAGTACGTGGCTCATTGTATAGAAAATCTACATGATTTGCCATACAAGATTGATATTATAAAAGGCATTTCTATATTTAAAGGTATTTTCATAATATATTCTCATACTCTGAAATACACCATGATTTTTAAACAAACAACATTTTATTTGTACACAAAGCACATTTTATTTTAGGTTTTTCTTGTTCCTTAATTTCTCTAGCCCCCCACAAAACATATCCCTCCTTGTCCACATTCTATTCTACTTGCCAATCTACACAATCCTCTTGTTCAAGCCTATTCATTTCCCCTCTTCCCTACCTTTTGTTTTTTTCCCTGTAATTTTACCTTTAGATGCTTTGTAATTCTGAATCCTCTCTCAGTTATCCTCCCTAATTCCTTCAAGTCTGCTTAGGCTGTTGACTCCTAGCATTCCCAGTAGTTCAATTTGTAATTGTTACAATATAATATAAAATTCAAGCTAAAAAGCACAAATGACTAACATCAGCCCAAGGAAGGAATAGCGGTCACCCCCAGAGCATATGAAAAATCTCTACAGCTGTGGGTGTTTTATCCTCCTCTTTCAGGGCAGATTAGATATCAAATACTTATGGACCAAAGAAAATGTAATAGGCAACTTACGCAAAAGCTCTCCATTCTACTTTTGAAAGCCAGGGTTTGCTCAAAATGCTAAAGGAAGGATGATCTATCATAGTTTTCATTTTCTTCTACCTCCCTCCATTTCTTTTCCAGAAATTCCCTTTCTGTCCTGATATTAAGAAAGCTGGCTAGAAAATGGATTTTACTTCCAGCAAAAAAGTTCTTGAAACTCTTCTGAATGAAGCAACAAATTCAATGTTTTTTGTAAGAAACAAAATCCAAGTTTCGGGAGAATCAAAATGGATTTTTTCCATTTGTTGGCTGCCTGACACTCTAGCTTCTCACAAGAGGCAAGCTGGACAGAACAATAAATCAGCTAGCTGTAGGATCCAGGGAGTCAGCTGTTTGGAAAGCCAGGGGAGCCGGCTATCTGGGAAAACAGATTAGCCAAATGAACTCGTTGTTTGGAAAGCCAGGTACAGTCTGGGAACTCACCAAGCAGGCTACTGGGGTTCTTGGGGATTCAGATAACTAAAGATATGTCAGCCTTATAGACTGACTGCTGGTGAGCTGCCTGCCTGGTTGACTTGACAGGCAAGGAAGCAGGTTTACATCGAAACTTTTGATAAAACTGACATATTTTTGCAGAATACTTCAGTTCTGTTTAATCACATTTTTTCAGCAGAGAAACGTTTTATTGGAAAATTTTTGACATACTCCAGTGATTATATCAAAAGGATCATTTTTATTTTGTATTAGTCAATTTTCTAATACTTTTGATCCAGCGGGTATTAAAGCTTCTGATAGCTTTAATCCAAGGTTTTTTAAGGCTACAAGGTATTGTTGAAAGAACTCATGGATACAAATAGACTGGAAAATGTGGAGCTACTGTGAAAAGGGGGAAATCAAAACAAAGCACAATCTTAGAATAAAAAAATCACAAAGTAAAACAAGAGTATCAAGAGGTCACACCTGCACTAGAACAGTCTACGGTTTATAAAGGTTTATATTCAATTTTATATGAGGAAACATTACCTGCAGCAGCCTGTCCTGCTGTCCTGGAACAGACTTCATAGGTGCCATCTGGCACAACACCTAAAGATGAAACAAGCACACACTAGTAAGACAGATGTAATTAAACAAGCTTTAGATCTTCCTTACAAAAATCTAGATAAGTAAAACTTCACAGTTGTTAATCATCAATCATTAACAACATGTGAGTGATTTTAATTTCACTTAGGCTGGCAGGTTTCTTCTCAGTTTTGCAAGCCTGCTTTAGACATTTCTGTATGCAGTGGAAAATGAAAACAATCCATATGTAGCTGCCCTAAACTAAAGATAAGAGGCACAAGTAGTCCTGTAGTACCTTAGAGTCTAACAAATATGACTCTGCTCATCTGAAGAAGTGGGTTTTGCCCACAACTGCTCATGAATATATATATAATCTCTAAGGGTATGTCTACACTACCCTCCTAGTTCGAACTAGGAGGGTAATGTAGGCATACCGCACTTGCAAATGAGGCCCGGGATTTGAATTTCCCGGGCTTCATTTGCATAAGCGGGGAGCCGCCATTTTTAAAACCCCGCTGGTTCGAACCCCGTGCAGCGCGGCTACACGGGGCACGAACTAGGTAGTTTGAACTAGGCTTCCTAGTTCGAACTACCGTTACTCCTCATTTCACGAGGAGTAACGGTAGTTTGAACTAGGAAGCCTAGTTCGAACTACCTAGTTCGTGCCCCGTGTAGCTGCGCTGCACGGGGTTCGAACCAGCGGGGTTTTAAAAATGGCGGCTCCCCGCTTATGCAAATGAAGCCAGGGAAATTCAAATCCCGGGCTTCATTTGCAAGTGCGGTATGCCTACATAGTTCAAACTAGCGGGGTAGTGTAGACATACCCTAAGGTGCTACAGGACTACTTGTTGTTTTTAAAGTTACAGACTAACATGGCCACCCCCTGAGACTTTTAAAGATAAGAGGGGAAGTGTTATATGAGAAAACAATTTATTATACATTTTTAATAGGTTTTATGCATTTTATGCATTGTGCTATTATAGTAGTTAAAAAAAGTAATACAAATAAATTAAATTAATACATTTAAAACAATAAAAAAGCTTTTCCAACGGGATTAAGGCAGACTGTATTAAAAGGCAAATACCATGTTGCAGTATATTATAATTCTTGGGGGGATAAAAAAGGACAGTTATTGCTTACGTAAAAAAATGAACAACACTAAAAAGTGATTGGGTTCACATGTAGGACCACACATGCTATAGAGCTTTATTTGGGTTTGCAAATTAAATCTTCATCTCTTCTCCAGCATCCTTCTGAACCATCAAAGTTGTAAAAAAGCATGGGACAAGACAATAGGGGACTCTATGTTCCAGTGTTATCAAGACAAGCTTAGAAACACTTACAGGCATTCATCACCATATCCCCTCGTATTTCTGGTTTCCAGTCATCCCAACTTATCTCAAAACCATCAGCAAAGCGGATACAGAAATTTTTAAAATGTCCTTTGCTAACCAGAGACTCTGAGGAGCAGGCAGTGATTAATGTACTTTCAATGGTCAGCACTAAAGCAGAGCCAGTGTCAAGGTCTGCTGTGTGGTTGGTCTGTAAAAGGAAGAAGAGACATCTATAAAAAAGGCAATTTACTGGCAGTCACAAACTTGCAATTCAGAGCCATAGATCTTCCTCATACCCTCCTCCCATACTTTGCAAGCATTATAGAAATAGTTTCTAAAGCAGCAAGAATACACATTTATAATGTCATGTATTTTTAATTGTCAGTAGTTACACTGTATCCTATCATAGGGGTGTCAATCTCTTCTAAAGGAAAGGGCCAGATTTCATGGTTATTTGTGGTCTCTGGACTGGAATATAAATTAAGGGCTTCATATTTATCTTACTTCACACCAGATCTCCCCTCTGCCTTGCTGGTCACCTTCCACTATTTCTATTTCTCTTTTCTCTGTCTTCCCTTGCCTCTCTCTGGGCACGTCTACGCAATAGGGCTAAAGCCAAAACAAGCTGCGCAACTTGAGCTACGTCAATTGCATAGCTTAAGTTGAAATAGTTTATTTCAGCTTTTGGTGCTGTCAACACAGCAGGAAGTGCAAGAAAGCGCACTCTTCCTTCGACTTCCCCTACTCCTTGTAAAATGAGGGTTATAGAAGTTGCAATAAGAAGTCCTCCATCTCGACATTATTTTGACATTAAATTGTTGAAATAAGTGCTTGTAGTGTAGACATAGACTATGTTATTTCAGAATAATGTCAGTTATTCCAAGATAACGCTGCTACGTAGATATAGCCCCTCTATCCTTTCCTTAGCACTTTTCTTTTCTCTGCTGCAACTCCCACCCCTTGAAATCTTCTCACACCTTCTTTCTTATTCCATCTGCTATTAACATGAACAGCGACGGAGTAGTTAACAGGGAG
This sequence comes from Pelodiscus sinensis, assembly GCF_052426305.1. Lineage (NCBI taxonomy): Eukaryota > Metazoa > Chordata > Testudines > Trionychidae > Pelodiscus > Pelodiscus sinensis. Next base: position 99,097,542 of record NC_143055.1, read on the forward strand.
TCCCAGTTAACAGTGAGTCCTGTTTAGCAGAGGTTCAACCTGTAGCATCTATTTATTTGTCTTCAGTTATAAAAGCATATAAAAAGAGGAGTTCAACTGGAACTGCTGGCTTGAATGTTCAAAAAGCCTGTCTAACTTCATACACCTCCAAGAATTCTGGAAGTGTTGCACACACAGCCTCTGAAAACTCAGGCCCATTAAGTTGCCTCAAGCTAGGCATGGCAAAAGTGAACTACTCACAATCAGTAGTCGTTTTTGAAAATTAAAGCTATTATCATTAACTATAACTATAATATGGTGCTGGGCAAACATTAACATTTTATAAATTCTAAATTGGTGCAATGATAGAAAAACACTTTATGCTAAAATCATAAATTATATACAAATTGCTGCTTCAACAAAAATCTTTTACACTTCTTCTCACTCTAGATCAGGATTTCCCAACTTACGGGTCAGGACCCAAATATGGGTCACCATTACATTTCAAAAGGGTCGCTCAGTGTCTCCCCAGATGGCTCTGCCCCAACTCTTCCCCCCATTTTTGAATTGCCTTGGGTCACCAAGTCTTCCTGAATTGTCAAAATGGGTCCCCATCTGGAAAAGGTTGGGAACCGCTGCTCTAGATTTTTTTCAAATACCTGTGGTGCATTCGTGATGGGTAGACAAATTCCCAAATCGTTAACAGTTAGCTGAAGAAAAAGTGTCCCAAAAGCCTGAGCAGATGTCTGCTGGATTCCAGGTAACATATCTACCACTTCTTTTGTAGCCATGTGAATATCCTTATGTAAAGCCAATCTCTGTTCATTCCAGTTGTCATAAGCAGCTTTGTAATTAAGCCAAAATAGCACAGCTGTATGAAGAGAAGTTTCCAACAAAATTAAAACAAAATGATACAAAGTAACGTTCATTTTAACACAACTAAGGTTAGATGTTTCTGTTTTTGTCTTGTCACCATGTATTAAAAAGCAATGTGCTTTTGTTGCAAAAACAAAATGATATAAGATACGGCCTCTACCCCTTAACATTTATAATATAACTTGACATATCCCAAAATCAGAGTTGTTGACTCGAGTCCGACTTAAGTCGCCTAGGTGACTCGACTCGAGACTCGATTCAGGTTCATTGTTTGTGACTTGAGACTTGACTCGAAAGTGACTTTAGGGACTTGAGACTCAACTTGAAACTTGAACTGTAGTGACCTGAGACTCGACTTGGACTTAATAATGACAACTTGAAGACAACACTGCCCAAAATGCTGATACCGCTCAATGCTGCTACTGTTTACATTTATATAAACCTTTTTGTTTATACCAACTAAAAAGCCATCTTTCCAATTGGTTAATTTTTTGTCAATATTAGTACACAATTAACTTTCTCATCAACTTTTGAGAAATAACGTAAATATACTTACTAGTCTAGTTTATTTCAGGTTACAGGTAAATTCAGACTTACAAATATCAAGCATTTCTTTTTGAAAAAAGCTTACAGAACTGGTTCAGCTTAAAAAAAAATGTGTAGTGATTCTCTACTTTCTAGCAAAATAGAAATAGAAACACAAGACCCAACAGTACCTCTGTCAAAGGCCACAGGCTGAGCAAAGACAATTGGCCGGTTCAAAGTAATAAGCACAGCCTCTCTATCTGATGAACCACCAATCTCCTCTCTGAGAGCATTTCTTAATCCAATTCTTGTCTTAAAATAAGCAACTTGATGGAAGTCAGAACCTGCTTCTTCATAAACCTTAAAACATTTGAAAGATACAATAAAATCACACATTAAGCTACAAATTAACAGACAAAGATAAATGTAACACTTTGGCATAACGTAAGAAAAGCAAGGATATCCCGTTTTGTTTTACTTTTCTGTTTGCAATATGCTCTTAAAATAGAAAACAGTTTTCTTCTAATTATGACTAAAGTTGGCAAATATTGGTTGTTTTCCTGTTTCTCTTATATAACATAACCTAACATATCTCTCTATATTCACTTAATGTATTAGAATCCTCTGAGGAAAACAACCATATGAATATGAAGTTGGTTGAATTTATGTGCTCTAACACTTCAGAGAATCAGAAATAGTGTACTTCCCATGTTTTCAGGAAACAGTAGTGGATTTAACAATCTAGGAAATGCAATTACCAATTTAAGACAAATAAAGTACATCATGATTTACGTTTCATAAATTAGGATCTAATCTCATCATTACATTTACTTGTACTAGAAATAAAAAAAAAATCTGATTTCAATGTTATGGATAGATTCATGTCATGTAGGGGAGCTAGGGAGCCAACATTATAACTTCTAGCCCAGTTAGTCAGTCCACTGACCCAAAATGTGGGAGACCTTGGTTTGAAGCGACTCCGGAGCAGGGATGCGAATGTAGTTTTCCACACTGGTTTGTACCCTAACTAATGGGCTAAATAAGTTATAAATGTATAAATGGGGATCCTTCTCTACTTACTCCAGTTTTTATGAATCTAGTTCTTACAACACTCCAGTAACAAAACATTAAGGCAACGTCTACACTGGCAGCTTCTTGCGCAAAAACTCTTTTGTGGAAGAATTCTTGTGCAAAATCTCTTCCACAAGAGAGCGTCTACACTGCCATGTGCTTTTGTGCAAGAGATGTGCTTTTGCGCAAGAGATGTGCTTTTGCGCAAGAGCATCCATGGCAGTGTAGATGCTCTCTTGTGCAAGAAAGCTCTGGTGGCCATTTTCAGGGCTCGCCAAAACATTGAATCTACTCGCCCGCGGCGAGTAGATTTCAGCCAGGTGCCCCGTTTGTTTCTGGCACTCACATGCGCAATATGGGTCTTGCGTATGCACAGTGCGGGGCTGGCGAGCAGCTTTCACCGCCATTCGTCAAGCCTTGGCCATTTTAACCAGAGGGGCTTCTTGCACAAGAAATTCATGTTGCCTGTCTGCACTGCCCTCTTCCGGAAGAGCTCTTGCGCAAGAGGGCTTATTCCTCATGGGAAGAGGAATAACTCCTCCACAAGAAGCCCTGTTTTACAACGCTATGCTGTAAATTTACTTCTGGAAGAACGCTTGTGCAGCGTAGACAGCCAGCAAGTTTTTGCGGAAAAATGGCTGTTCTTCCGCAAGAAGCTGACACTGTAGATGTAGCCCGTAGGTTGAATAACATGTTTGGGTTGTCCAAAACGGACTTTTCAGTTTTGGCTCAACCAATTTTAGTTCAACCTGAACTGTTTTCTTTCCCAATTTTTCACAACAGCCAACAAACAAATAAAACCATGCCACTCATTTGCCCAGCAGTAGCACTTAGTTACAGAAGTGTGAAATATATTATAAAATATATTGGATATTCCCTCTGATTGGCCATGAATTACAGTTCACAGTGAACATTTAACTCTTTTCCCCCTGGAAGCCATCTTTAAATGAGGACATTGAAATTCAAGTCTAAGCCAGACAATCAATATGAATTACTACATAACAGTACATACAGAAGATATTTAGGTGGCAATATATATTTATTGATTCTGAACTGTCAATGCATTCTAAACCAATTGTGTCAAATATTTTCCAACAAGAGGTCTAAAGAAAACAAGCGAGCTCATACCCTAGTTGAGATTAGCGGGCTTTGTTATGGGTTTATTTGTTTTTTGTTTCATTTTTGTTTTTTAAAGAACCGAAGGTATTTGTCTCCCCAAGAATGTAGAATTTTCACTACCAGGCTTTCCTAACAAATACAGAGTTGTTATCAACTAACCTGATGTTTAACAATTTGTCCCAATGCCAGATTCAGATCCACTTGGCATTTACCAAACAGTTTAAGGTAGCTGCTACTTCCAGGCATTGCTTTGGTTTGTATTCGGTTTGAGAGCTCAAGTTCTATCAATCCAGTTTCAAATCTCACAGCCCTCATTGATGGAGTTGTGGCTGTCACTTGAATTCCCTAGCAAACAATGAAACAAAAGTTATTTAGGATTTACTTCAAAGTCATCGGTGAAAAAAATTCTTAAAACATGAAACAGAAAAGGAAGGGCAGGAAATTCTTAAATGTGAAATGGGATTTTTCCATAATGCCATGATTAACAGAGATTTCTACTCTTGTCTACCATTAGCTTGGTTGTTATTTGACACTTCATGTGTGGTCATCTCAAGGAAATTCTTCATTTATTTAGTTTCTGTGTATGTCCATGCTAACTGTAACAGTTATAAAAAATTAACTATTGGCAACAGTTTGAAAGGTTTCTTGGTCATAAAGTTACCTTAAATTGTAGGCTCAAAGAATAGAGGAGAATTTTAGGTTTCTCTCCATCAGCTGTGCCATCATGTTCATTCCAAAGAGGAATTGGCTGCTCACCTCCTGCGCATGTTAAAAAGTGTTTTAACAAAGAACATTTTTCATACAATATAGAAATAAAATTTCTTTAAATGTGACATTGAATTTCACCAAACTTTAGAAAATAGTTCTCCAGCAAAGAACTATAATAAGCATAAATATGAAAAAGAAGAAGAAGAGCTACTAAGGATATAGTTTCAGCTCATGGGGATAACACTGCTTATTGACCCACCCCTGAAGATTAACATTTTTTTTTTCCTATTCCCATCAAGCAGTGCTGGATTTATGCACAATCTAACTAAGATACAGTTTAGGGTCTCAGATTATGAAGGGCCTCTAAACACAAAAAAATTACTAGTTTTTAGTTGCACCCTTCCTATGTACCGGTATATATGTAAATATAAAACTTTATTATTCCTATCTTCATTGTCTTTTTGGCTAGAATAATACACATTAAACTTCACATAGTTTAGGGTCTCAGCATGTCTTAATCTGGCTCTGCCATCAAGACAAGAGGGGAGCCTTAAATGGACTGAGATTCCTCCTACTCTCCAAATGACACTCTCAGAACAACTTGCACTTGCAGAGAAAGAGTATCATTTGCTTCACAAAGAGTTGCTCTTTACCCACAGCACCTGAATTTAGCTAAGAACAAGGACCAGTCACTTGACCAAATGTATTAAGAGATATGCAAACAAGTGCATTACAAACAAATAATGACTTTAAAGTGAGTATGAAGGAGTCCTCTGCAAAACCTTTTGGTGTCCCCTTTGGAACATGTTTTAAACTTTTCTTTGGCCTGTCTCACCTACACTTCTAGCCATAAATAAATGAAACAATCCTTTTGGATAAGGACACCACTGTATCTTCTGTAGAGTTTACCAATATTCTACCACAGTTGACAAGAAGAAATTAAAGAACAACTCCCTAAGATTCCTGTACCATTTCAATAACTACTTTTAGCTTACACTATTTTTTGCAATGGTGATGTAGTTTTTACTGTAGTAGCCAGGTATTTTAAAAAAAAGTCACTGATTGCTAGTAGATTTTCCACTCGACTGTCACCTCCTTTCTAAGTGGAACTCTACTCCATCTCCGAGATAGAGGACTTCACACTTGTCAGCCGTGAATCACATCCTGTTGAACAAAGCTCACTTCACTTTTTTTTCTATCCTTCTGTAAATTTTTTATGCTTCTAAATTTTGGTGTCATTTGGTAACTTGATCATGGTTGAATTTATGCTTTCCTCTAGATCAGGCCCAGGCAAAATGCAGCCCAAAGGCTAGATTCGGCATGCTAAGCTGCTGTGTCTAGCCCATGGACACATTCGGGGCCTCAGGTAGGCTCCCTGACTGTCCTGCCCCTGCACACTGCTCAGAAAAGCTGGTTGTGGGGCCCTGTTTGTCTGTGAACAGATACAAGTCTGCGGGCAGGGGGGAGAGGGTTCGCACACTGCACAATCTGTGCCAAGTACCCCTCTCCCCATCCCCTCAAGCTCTCAGCTATTCACAGACATGACCCTGCAGCAGCAGCTGCTGAGTGGCCTGCCAGGGCATGCAAGGTAGAGAGCTTGCCTGATAAACCTGCTGCATTGCTGGTCCAGAGTCACCCAGTTAAATGTCTCCAGGCTAGAGCTCGCCTCCGGCACTCCAGCCCGTCGCTCCCCCAGCTGTCTGGCCCCCCCACTCCTGCACCCTATCCCACATAATCCAAACACATCACTCCCACTCCTGCACCAAAACTCCCTCCCAGACCCTGCACCCCAATCCCCAGACCCAGGTAACAACCCACTCACCCTGCCTAGGTCAGCACCCAAACTCCTGCACTCCCTCCCTGCATCCCAGTCCCCTGCCCCGGGTCACAACCTCCTCCTTCATCCAAACTCCTCCCAGATCCCACGCTCCCCTCCTGAACACACCAATCCCTTATCCCAAGCTCCCTTCTGCACCCAACCTCTACCCCAAACCCCATACCTCTTCCATTAATACCACGGAAGTGTAGGGTTCTTGACTACTTTCCAAATTCTTGGAGTAGTCCCCATAAAAATTATTGCTCACCCTTGCTCTAGACAATCAATGAAAATGTTTAAGAATAAAGGAACTAAAATTGATATTTGCAGTGCTTCAGCCAATGCTGCTCTCAACTAGGAGATATGACTTCTCTGTATTCTCTGCTCATCAACCAGCTTCTTCTCCATGTTATTTTAATTTAATCTAATTAGTATTTATCTATTTTTTTAAGTTTATAATGTGTTACTAAAATGAATGCTTTAAAATATTAAGGAGACACCACGGCCAGTGCATTCATTTATTTCATTTATTGTAACATTCAAGTAATTTACTTAAGTTACTCTGAATGCAACCTCTTTGATGGAAAAGTCCCTCTTTTTGTAATGTTTCCTAGCCCTGATTAGGGCCTTGTCATCTACAGCAATGCAAACAATGATTATAATAATCATGTTTTTCATAGAATCATAGAATACTAGGACTGGAAGGGACCTCGAGAGGTCATCGAGTCCAGTCCTCTGCCCTTATGGCAGGACCCAGTGCTTTCTAGACCATCCCTGATAGACATTTATCTAACATACTCTTAAATATCTCCACAGATGGAGATTCCACACCCTCCCTGGGCAATTTATTCCAGTGTTTTGACTACCCTGACAGTTAGGAACTTTTTCCTAATGTCCAACCTAAACCTCCCTTGCTGCAGTTTAAGCCCATTGCTTCTTCTTCTATCCCCAGAGGCCAGGATGAACAAGTTTTCTCCCTCCTCCTCATGACACCCTTTTAGATATCTGAAAACTGCTATCATATCCCCCCTCAATCTTCTCTTTTCTAAACTAAACAAACCCAATTCCTTCACCCTTCCCTCATAAGTCATGTTCTCTAGACGGTTAATCATTCTTGTTGCTCTTCTCTGGACCTTCTCCAATTTCTCTACATCTTTCTTGAAATGAGGTGCCCAGAACTGGACACAATACTCCAACTGAGGCCTAGCCAGAGCAGAGTAGAGCGGAAGAATGACTTCTCGTGTCATGCTCACAACACACCTGTTAATGCATCCCAGAATCATGTTTGCTTTCTTTGCAACAGCATCACACTGCTGACTCATATTCAGCTTGTGGTCCACTATGACCCCTAGATCCCTTTCTGCCGTACTTCCTAGACAGTCGTTTCCCATTCTGTATGTATGAAACTGATTCTTCCTTCCTAAGTGGAGCACTTTACATTTGTCTTTATTAAACTTCATCCTATTTACCTCAGACCATTTCTCCAATTTGTCCAGGTCATTTTGAATTATGACCCTATCCTCCAGATTAGTAGCAACCCCTCCCAGCTTGGTATCATCTGCAAACTTAATAAGCGTACTTTCTATGCCAATATCTAAATTGTTGATGAAGATATTGAAGAGAGCCAGTCCCAAAACAGACCCCTGCGGAACCCCACTTGTTATGCCTTTCCAGCAGGATTGTGAACCATTAATAACTACTCTCTGAGTACAGTTTTCCAGCCAGTTATGCACCCACCTTATAGTAGCCCCATCTAAGTTGTATTTACCTAGTTTATTGATAAGAATATCATGTGAAACCGTATCAAACGCATTACTAAAGTCTAGGTATACCACATCCACTGCTTCTCCCTTATCCACAAGACTCATTATCCTATTAAAGAAAGCTATCAGATTGGTTTGACATGATTTGTTCTTTACAAATCCATGCTGGCTGTTCCCTATCACCTTGCCACTTTCCAAGAGTTTACAGAGGATTTCCTTAATTACTTGCTCCATTATCTTCCCTGGCACAGAAGTTAAACTTACTGGTCTGTAGTTTCCCTGAGTTGTTCTTTTTTCCCTTTTTATAGATGGGCATTATATTTGCCCTTTTCCAGTCCTCTGGAATCTCTCCTGTCTCCCGTGATTTTCCAAAGATGATAGCTAGAGGCCCAGATACCTCCTCTATCAGCTCCTTGAGTATTCTAGGACGCATTTCATCAGGCCCTGGTGACTTGCAGGCATCTAACTTTTCTAGGTGATTTTTAACTTGTTCTTTTTTTATTTTACCTTCTAAAACTACCCCCTTCCCACTAGCATTCACTATGTTAGGCGTTCCTACAGACTTCTCGGTGAAGACCGAAACAAAGAAGTCATTGAGCATCTCTGCCATTTCCAAGTTTCCTGTTACTGTTTCTCCCTCCTCACTGAACAGTGGGCCTACCCTCACCTTGGTCTTCCTCTTGCTTCTAATGTATTTATAAAAAGTCTTCTTGTTTCCCTTTATTCCCGTAGCTAGTTTGAGCTCATTCTGTGCCTTTGCCTTTCTAATCTTGCCCCTGCATTCCTGTGCTGTTTGCCTATATTCATCCTTTGTAATTTGTCCTACTTTCCATCTTTTATATGACTCCTTTTTTATTTTTAGATCATGCAAGATCTTGTAGTTAAGCCAATGTGGTCTTTTGCCATATTTTCTATCTTTCCGACACATCGGAATAGCTTGCTTTTGGGCCCTTAATGTCCCTTTGAAAAACTGCCAACTCAGTTGTTTTTTCCCTCAGTCTCAATTCCCATGGGACCTTACCTATCAGTTCTCTGAGCTTACCAAAATCCGCCTTCCTGAAATCCATTGTCTGTATTTTTCTGTTCTCCCTTCTAATCTTCCTTAGAATTGTGAACTCTGTGATTTCATGATCACTTTCACCCAAGCTGCCTTCCACTTTCAAATTCTCAACCAGTTCCTCCCTATTTGTTAGGATCAAATCTAGAACAGCTTCCCCCCGGTAACTTTTTAAAAGACTGGATTGATTATTATGAATGTTTTTATTTATTTTCAGAGGGTCTGAGATCTCTTGCACTACATCTTTGAGCTCTCTTGAGGTATTCTGCTTTTTCTAATAACATATGTGCTTGCTGCACACTAAACTCTATATTTTCCTTAAAGTTTTCTAAAATAAAAAAAAAACAACCAAACCCTACAAAATTAAAGAAGTATGTTGAAAACAGCTATTTGTAAATTTCAGCTAGTTTGAACTCTTCACTTACCTATTCTTTGTAAAATTAATTTCACAAGCATACAACCCCTCTGCAAACCTGCTTATGGACCTTCTATTTCTTTTAGCCTCTTGATGTTTTTACTTTGGCTTTTTACCTTGCTTCTAGATTCTTTAAGAGATAACTTGTTTCATTTCTTTAATTCTCCTTCCCTTTCTTTTCTCATGCAGTTCTATTTTTCTTTTTTCATCAATTCTTAATTTAGTCATGTTTTAAAGAAAATCTTGTGTGTCACTTTAATTTATACTCTTGTTTTTGGACTTGTTTTTATACAGATCACTTGTTTGCTCATTTTCCAATTATTAATTTAGTTATATCAGTTTAAGCAAATGTCTTCTGAAAATGTTATGGTCTAATAGGATGTATTTTCCCATAACTTTTCTCTTCAGGAAATATTAATCTGATTCATATATAGTAATTCTCTTAGGTTTCTTCATTGTTGGTTTATGTCAGATCAATTCTCGTTATTCCTTTCAACCTTTGGAAAAATAAGCTTTCCTTCACTAAATGTAAACATTCCTGTGATAAACTATTCTATTGAAATATGGTTACATTCACCCATTCATATTTGCTTTTCATTTACCATGCAGTAGTTCTCAGCTGGTATACTGGAATAGCTCAAAAAAGCCAATGGAGCAATGCCAGCTTAGGTTCTGTTTTAGAACACTTTTATTTGTTACCCAATAAGTATAATTGAATAAAAACTAAGTTTTATGTAATAAGAACAAATGGGGTGCTGAAATCAATTCGTCTGCACACTCTACCATAAATAACAATGCCAAATTTTACCATTTTACACTGATCAAGTCCAGACAGCTTTGCAAATAAGCTCCACTCTCTCTTTATAGTGAATGCCATTTTTCTTTTGCAAACTTTCACAAAGCTGCAAGCTGATCTGACTGGACAGAAAGCAATGTTGGAGACCGAGGCGAATATCATTCAGTGGATTGTTTGGTAGAATTACTTTTGGAATTAATAGCTATCACCTTTGCACAGAGTTCTTATGTGACACAGATGCACCAATCAAGTCAAGGAAAATGTTAACAATATCACCAACAATGTTTTCCAAAGCAACAATTCTACTTAATCAAATTTCTTTAAACCTTGTGTTGCTGGCAATTGTTACAAATTCTGTGCTGCAGTGGAACATGCAGTGGTGGCATTCTTGGTGATATAAGAACCTGATGCATGGAACAGGCAGAGGCTGCAGATATGTTAGGTAGCACCAAAAGTCTTAAACGCTGTTTTTAATGAAATCTTCAGGTAGTTCATCTTACCTGACACCTTCTGTATGACTTCATTGACTTCCTTCATGAACACTTTTTGTACAAACACTAAATGATTTAGAAGGTCAGTTGTGAGATTATGTTCAAAGGAGCCAACCTGCCAGAAAATATTTTTATAATAAAAAAATAAATTATAGGTGCGATGGGTATGATAAATGTAACACTATTTTAAATACTAACTGTATTAGTATACAGCACAATGGTACATTGTTAAAAATGACTGATGTCACTGTTAAAAAACTGAAAGCAAATGGTCTGGTAGCACTTTATAGACTAACAAAACATCTAGATGGTATCGTGAGCTTTCGTGGGCACAGCCCACTTCTTCAGATGACTGGAAGAACTGAAGATGACCGGTCATCTGAAGACGTGCGCTGTGCCCACGAAAGCTCATGATACCATATACATGTTTTGTTAGTCTATAAAGTGCTACCAGACAATTTGCTTGCTGTTTTTTTTCTGTAACAGACTAACTCAGCTCCCTCTGAAGCTCCTGATGTCATTGTTGTTAGTTAACTTTTTTTTTTAATTGTAGCCACTGTATGTGGAACATTTTTCTCTAATATTGTTTTAAGTAAGTATGGCCCAATAAATGAGAGGGAAAGTGCATTCCATTTACTACTATCATGAAAGCATAGGCAGAATACCAGTATTGAATTATCAACAACAAAAATTCAGGTTTTTTTGACGCCCAAATGGTAAAGATAATTTTATCAGGTTTCCAGTTATTTTAACTACGGCATAGACAAGTCAAATGAATTATTTAGTGTCATATAGTAAATCTTTAACAGAACTGGGAGCAGAAGCCATGGGTCCAGACTCCTAAAGTCCTTTTTTCTAAATGCTATAGATGAAAAACACCATTGATGTGTGCAATACCTGATAAACTTAGTTATTAACTCTGAATAACTCTTAAAATGTATAATATTTCTACATTGTGAATTTTCTAAGAATTATCTTGCTTTGTATTCTTTAACTTTATTAAAACAAGTATGCAATACATTTAAATTTAAATACTTCCAAATATTAGTCAAATTTTAAAAAAGGAAAATAGAAACACAATACAGTTACTAATTAGAATCCCTTTTACACATTTAGAGTAAATTCAGATCAAGGCTCAATCTCTCCGCTGGCAAGCTATGTCTTGAAGCAGAAAGGAGTGAAGTAAAAAAAAGTGCAGAAACAGGCTAGATTTCATTGAGGAGCATACAAATCATCAGAAATCTCAAATTTGAGGGCAAATATCAACCAAGGAGTTCTACAGAGCACACCAAACACACACATACAAAATGCTGTTTGAAATTTAAATTAAGACATTTTTATCTTCAATGCCTACCTCAGCCACGCAACGTAAATAGTTTCCTTGTAGGTAGTAGCCCTGTTTAGTAGGTAACTCATCTATACTCCATATTTGATCTGAGTAGGTGTCATGTTCCTCCATTATATATTTGCCTGACATAGTGACAGGAGGAAGGTTAAGGCTTGCTGAAGGAGGAATGGTAGACATATCAGTAGCAGAAACTTTTGACGTGAACCGCAATCGGTGATTCGGAAGTTCAAATGTAAACCTTGTTTGAGCACCTGTAAAGAAAGAAAAAAGTGTGTATAGTGTGTGAATGGGCCCAGAAAGAACAACTATTTCAAATTTGAAAAAGGTAAGGACATCTGTGGACCAAAATGAAAGCTCAAACTGGAGTGAAAGTTGACAACACAGTGTAAGGACTATAAAAAATAATTCTGAACTTCTTGGGTTTCTAGCCTAAATAGATTTAAAAACCCCAACCATTTGAAATTATGTAACTGCATAGTCAAACAATCCAACTCTGTATCTATACTGACAACCTGTACAAATAAACTGAAGACAACCTCATCTAATCATAATAGTTTCAGGGATCACAAAAACTCTATATATCACCATTCCTCAGTATTTGTTTTAAACTCTTGGTGCTGTGGAGTCCAAATGGCAGTACCTTATACTTGTAGTTATTTGGCTCCACTGTGAATCTCAAGTAATTCCAATGGACTAAGTGTATGGCTGTGTGTCTTTGCTCAGGGTCCTGGGCCGCAGCCCATAAAGCCCCTGTGTTCTGAGCCAGGTGGTGGTGGGGAGGCAGCTCTATATGTTGCTGTTCCTTCCCCCTGGTTGGAGCTGCATGACCACAAGTGCCAGAAAGCTCTGCCCCCGCAGCTGCAATTGGCTGGGAATTACAATGGGAGCTGCGGGAAGAGGGAGTGGTGCCTGTGGGTGAGCACAGAGCAGCACCTGTTTCCCCCACCAAACAAGAGCTGCCCCAGGTATGCGCCCCTTGCACAATCCCCTACCCTAGCCCCAAACCCCGTCCACCACCCTAGTTCCTTCCTAGACCCCATACACCAATCCTGAGCCCCTCCTGCATACTAACTCCTGCCCAGTCCCCGCACCTCCACCCCAATCTCCTTCCCTGCGCTTACTCCTTCACTCCCAACCCCTTAGCCCCAGCCTGGAGCCCCCTCTGGCATCCCAAACACCTCATCCCCAGCCCCACCCCCACCCCAGAACCTGAACCCACATTGTAGTGTACTCATCCCCACCAACCATGAGCCCCCTCCCAACTCTGAATACATCAGCTACACCCCAGACCACAGAGCGTCCATGTGCAGAATGAATTTTGTTGTGTGCACCAACATGGAGGTGCTGTATCACACCATGGTGGTGCACATAATAAAATTAATTCCACACATGGACATAAACTATTAGAGGGAGCACTGTTTGGGATGCCGCCACTTTTTGCCTAAGAATTAGGCATCAACACAATTTGCTCTGGAAAAGAGATTGAATTTGTGGGCAAACCTGAGTCACTCCTATAAGACTAGGTGGTTCCTAGGCTTTGGGTGGTTCTAGGTTTCAAGCCATGATAGATAAAACAGACCATCAAAGGAGCTGTTATGACTGGGGATAGTGATGCTCAGGATATAACTACAGGGAAAAGACAGGTGCATTTATGTTCTTTCTGGTTTCACTGCTGCTGGGACAGGTTGCCCAAGAGATTATTCTGTTATGGAATTAACAAAGTTGCAACCACTTGGTCAAAAATTCCAGATCTTTGTATCTGTCCTCATTGGTCTTGTGCAATTATTCATTCTAACAAAATTTACTAGAAATAGCTCCCTATTTCAATACACCAAATAATCATATCTGTAGGATTGATTTTTACGATATTCGTGTTCTTTATTAATATAAATTCTCTGTTCATAAAAATTCATAGTAACAAGGACAAACAAAGAGCAAATGATTAAAAAAGTACTGTTACCAAAACTGAGGAGGAGTACGTAATGCCACATTTGATCTTTTCCAGTGCAATCAATGTTAAGAAGTGACCATGATCTGTTCACAGTTTTACGGAATAGTATTACCTCTACAGGCACCTACTTCCAATTATCCCTAGGGATGCTCAGCCACTACCCAGCCCCAGGCCCTGCCTTGATCCACCTAAGGCCCCACCTCTTCCTGCCCTCACTCCATCTCTTTGTGCCCAGTTCCACCCCATTTAATCCTTCCTCCCAGTGCCTTTTATACTCCACGGAACAGAGCACCCATGTGGGTGGAAGGCACTGGAAAGGAAGGGGAGGAATTGATCAGAGGGACTGCCAATGGACAGGAGTGCGGAAAGGAGGAAGGTGAGGTTGTCTACAGGTGGTGCTAGGCACCTGCTATTTTTTTTTTTCTGTGAATGCTCCAGCCCCGAAGAAACCACAGAGTCAGCGCCTATGGTTACCTGTCATTCCATGACTTCTCATTCTTCCCATCTTGTATTCTGCTTTTAGAGATGGCAAGAGTGCTGCTCCAATAGCTATACCATCTATCATGGCACTGAATTTAAGAACTATGGGCTTCTTCTCTAAGCCTTCTGGCAGCTGTGGAAATTCATTGGTTTCAACTGGCGTCTGATTAACACTTGTTGGGGTCTTTTCTGAGGGCAATGGAGTTGCAACATCTTCTTTTGTAGGCTGTGGGCTATTTAGAAGAAGAGATACCAGAAACAACTATTAGATATTCCCAATGTATTTATTACACAGTATTGGCCTGATTCTCCCATGTTTACTCAAGGAGCAGCATTAGCCTCTAAGAGGATAGAAAGTAAGATGGGTCCATGCAGGATGGCAAATAAAGCAAAACTTACGCTGTTGATGGTTGCCTGATGAGATCTGAAATCTGTTTGGAAAGCTGGTGAGAACTGCGTACCATCATGCTGTGTAGAGTGGCAGGGTGTTGAGGAATATTGATGCTGATAGCTCCTACTTTCAACACTGCAGCATTATTTGTTTTCAATCCTCTCTGGGCACTATAAAGAGCCTGTGATTTGGCAATACTGCATTTCACTACAGTTCTAACAAACAACAAAATATTATTTATTTGCAGCCCTTTTTCAAAATATTTTTTTAAATATACACATTTATATAGCTTTTCAACAACAAATTAGCTGAATTATCAAGCACTAAGATGAATACACTTGTATTATTAATTTATAAACGATCTACATGCCTCAGTTTCTATTTATGCACACAAATGCAATACATGCTTTATAAACAACAATTATCCAGTGTATGCAGTATTTAACAAATTATAACACATGCATAGCAAAATGTCTGTTCAATTATTATAAGAAATAAGGTAATTTGTGATTACACACACTAGACTGCAAACACACACTACATACACAACGAACACAACCGTGACACTGTATCACCTATTTCATCCTAATTTTTTTTCAAGAATTTTAAACAATCCCTTGTTAGTGGCAGTTACTCAGACTTTATTTTAACAGTTATTAGACTACTGGACAGAGTTCTGTCTCAGTTTGTAGTTAATAGATGGAAAACAATTTGCTTTCTTGGTGTATCATTGTCATGATTAAGTGACCCTAATTTCATAAAAGTAAATTTCAAATTCTGCTGTTTGTAATTCTAAGTGTTTTTCTTCTTCAATTTTAATAACCATGATATAAATAACAAATAATAACTATTTCTCATATTAGTGATCAATTACTTGAGTTTTACTCAGACAAGATTTCAAGTACTACCGCATATACGATTCTGGTTTAACAAATATGACAGAAATAGAACTCGGAAGAGGCAATATATTAGCAACATAGTTTGCCAATTAGTATAGAATGTAATTTTTAACTTTCAGCTCAGTTATTTTGAGTTATTCTCAGGGTAATAGCTATAACACTATTAATATTTTAAAGATAAAGAGGAAAATGTGATATAATTTTTGGGAAACCTGATATCATAGTATTCATGTAGATTATCTTCACAGGGGTAATGTTCAAGAAATTTAAAGTTATTTCCAAGTGTAATTCTTCAATACTATGCCAGAGACCTAACTTGTTCAAAGAATCCAGGAGGTGGTAGTACAAAAAAGGCAGCGTTTTCTCTGCTTATAACATGAGAAGACTGTATCACTAGTTCAAATGGCCTTCCAAACATCTATTCTGACTCTAGGTTACCAGATTCAGAATACGCATTACTAGGAGTTGAAAGAAGTTCTTGTTCAGGATTTCATGGCTAGAAGACAGGCAGCAGCTTTAAGGGTCCCCAGATAGTCATGGATTATAATTCAAGGATAGAGAGGGCTATTCAATTTTATAATAAAGTGCTTTCACAGAAATGTGGAAGACATGCTTCCCAAGAGGAAAAGTCCTAATTTGCCCCTTCATGTTTTTAGAATAGTATTAGACAAATATGCTTTCCTTCAAAATTGGATATGCATGTTTTCTTTTAGCTTTTAAAAAACACTAAAAAAACCAACAGAGTGGCATTCTTTGTATTGGCCATGTGTTTATATTAGCGCTTCCTTCTATCTCACTCCAAACAGAAATTAACAGGGTGCAGAATTATGTTCTATACCTATGTCTTTCCCTCAACTACAACAATCTAGCACCGAAAGGCAACTAACTGTGAGTCAGCCCAGAATATATTCCTTCCATTAAAGGTTCAAATAGTTGACTCAACTAGCTGTTCAATCATAATCAGTGAAACTCTCAGCATGAAGGAACATTTAATCAGTTTCCCCAATCTGTGCCAAGAAGTCCACATAATCATCCACTACACAATTTGTTGGAAAAAGAAGTGTCAGACAGTAAAATCTTCACTGTTAGATTCTGTGATTAAAAAAAAAAAATCCCATTTAAAATCAACATTTGAATGCACACCCTTGTCCTGGTACTAGAACATGAACAGTATTTCTAATACAATTTAAGGAAAAGCATTAAGCCAATGTACCAGAAAGGCGGGGGGAGGGGGAAGATCACAAAAACAAATACAGATCCAATGTAATTTAACTGAATTCTAGAAACCCACTCTTCATTGGTTCCAGGCTCGAAGCTCAAAACTCACCAATGTAGATCTCCTTTATATCTAACAACTAGGTTAACTATGCTTCTTGGGCAAGTACTTAACATATCTTAAGATAAGCTTCCTACTCTAGGATGCTGTCAGGATGGAAAGCAGGAGTTCAGAAGACTTAAGCACCATCCTGTTCATTCTTAGCATGTATTATACATCTAACAAAAATGCATATATCACTAGAGCTAGATTAATATTATTCAAATATTACTGAACAAACGCTGTAGCTGTTCACCAAACAATTCATTCAAGTAGTAGTTTTGCAGTATTGGATCAGTTCTATAGATTGTCATTCTAAATGGGAGTTTGGAAAGTGATTTGATGAATAGGAACTCATAGCTCTATGGAAGAATCTGTGGCAGTAGGTTGAAGTGGAAAAACTGCTGTGAGGTTCCATTCTGCAGTAACTCCAGAACCACTTACGGGGAACTGGGTGGGAGTAGAAGAAAGAGGGAAAAGATGGGAAGGTTCACCCCAGCAAACAGGCTATAGCACTAGCCCCCAAGACCCACAGAACTTGGCGGAGATTAGAAAGGAGAAATCAGAAGGCGGCCAGATGCTATCTATATAAAAACTATGTGCCATACCTGTATCCCACACCATTATTCCCACCCCTACTACTCACAGATTTCTGCATTTGCCCCAGAATCCCCACAAAGGTATGAGAGGTTGAACATTGATAAGAAGGGACTCTCCACTGTGATACAAAATGGCCAGAGAGCAGCAGGAGAATGATTGGTGGGAGTCCCAGAATGATCAGACCCTTATTCTGAGGCAAGCTTACTACAGGTTAACTAAGACACCTGAAGCCAATTAAGGCCCTGCCAGAGACCTAATAAAAGCCCCTGCTTCAGTCAAGCCAGAGACAGGAAGGAAAGCGAATTGCAATTTGGAGGAGTACTACTGTTGATCAGAGTATCAGCGGAAGGGTACCCTGCTCAAGCAGAGCAAAGGGACTCTCCAGGCACAAAGGACCTAGAGAAACTCTGCCTAACGGGAGAGAAGGCAAGAAGCCTAAGAAGCTGAAGGGGCAGAGCAGGAGCTAGCATGAGGAAAAGAATCACAACTTCAACCCCTTAACTACTGTCCATAGGGCCCCTGGGTTGGGACCCAGAGTAGAGGGTGAGTCCAGGTCCCTTCCTCACTTCCCTTCCTTTCCCCAGTAGGGCAACAGTGGAACCATCAACACGCAAGAATAGGGGCAAGATGCAGCACCATGACCCATCACATGAAGGGAAAGTGCAGAACCTAGCATAATACAAATTTGCCACACTAGGAATGCTAATGGGTAACTAGTTAACAAGTTACCCCATAAACAGGGCTGGGAAGTTGGCAGCCCTGCTAGGGACTAGAAGCAGCTGGGCTGAAGAAGCACTTGCTCATAGCGGAGGGGAGAAAGAGGAGGCGGCCCACTCCAGCCCCCCTTTAATGAGTTTTCTGGTTAAACTTAATATTTAACTGGTTAATTAAACAAACAGGATTTTACATCCCTATGACAAACCACCAGGTAGGTATTTTTGGAAAATACAATTTCTGGCCATATATGCATTTCTGCCCTGAGTTTTGCAGAGTTAACAAGGGCAGGGACTTACAGGTTTGACCACTATCCTATTTCCCATCCCCAATCTTTTTTTCTTGGTGTGAATTCCCAGAGTTGTGGAAAACTTCCTTTGGGTCTGAGGCTAGGGAAAATGCAGAAAGCAAACATGAAGCCCACAGGCAGAGGGTCCCTGTATACGTGGAAAATAGGCAGTGGATTTGGAACTGCTGTAAATTTTAAACAGAACAGTATCTTTTGAAGGTAACTAATGTGTGTATTTATAGTTACGAATGTTATTTAATTATATATTGCAACAATAAAGTAAGTAAAGACAGAGAGGCCACAGTGAAGTCAAAAGGAGTTAAATGATTGCAGTCATAAGAGCAGGCCCACAGTGGGATAAGAACAGTTTAAATTAACCTGCTTTCTGACCTGGAACAGCACTATTTCATATAATTAAAACAAATAGTAGCTGCATAAAGAACAGCCAAAGAATTAGGCTTTAACAGTTATTAAAACCAGTCTACTTCTTCAGCAATTATAGCACAGTGCATACAATTGGGCAAAAGGGTAACCTGTTAAATGAACACTTATCAATACATTTTCATAATATATCATTAGTGGACCATATTACCTAATTTAAATTCTATTGTTTGTTAAACTAAAATGTTATGAAGCAGCAACTGGCTATGCTCAAACACAGAAAAAATGCAGCCTTTAACTACACAACACAATGTTATTTGCAAGTCCATCAAACATAATAGTATGACATACAGAAACTCTTGTTTGGCTGTGCTTGTAGGAGATGTAGGAAAATCCTCCAGTCTATAGATGAAGATTGAAGAGAAAGCAAGAAAAACAAAAAGCAAATAAAGAATAAACATTCATGCAAAATTAGTTAAATATTCGTAACCCACAATATGACAAATTATCTAAAAATATATTAAAATGTAACAAGTTGACACTATGGTTTTTAGAAAATTTAGCAATTTTTCTTGGTTGATTGCATCTCTCTTTTTATGCAAGCAAGATCAGAAACACTGTATTGAACAGAAACATTAATTTCAGCCATTATCTCAAGTATTACATGGCTGACAATTCAGAGTTTTTATTCATCACGCTTGTTAAATATATTTAGCTATAGACAGTATCAACAGTACAGATTTTTTAGTACAGAAAACTGTATCACAGTATTTAGTTAGAATTTATATAGTGTAGAGAATCAGACAAGAATTATTTTTAAAAATATGATACAAGTGACTTTTCACATACGATAGCTTCCTTAGCCATCATTATTTCAACGTCAAAGTAGCATACTGAGGGTTACACTAACTAACATTGAAAAACTGTGTGAAAGTGATCTTATATTATGAAAATTTTTTATTTTATTTGAAGTGCTCTGCAATTCAAACATAAAGAGTTTCAAATGGTGAGGCAGTTAGGAAAAATAAGCATGCATTTTCAACCTGAGTGCATGAACACAGCAAAAGAGAAAACTATGTGGACATTGAGCAAGTCATATTAGGTGTTCATGCGTAAAAGGTGATATTTTAAAATTCTGACAGTTGCAGAGGGGTAAAGCACAGACCTTATAGAAGTAAAGTAACTTAAAGGACCATGCAACATGAGAGGTCAAAGAGTTCATCCTTTATGAAGCAAGAAAGATCTCATATGGGAAGAATCAGCTTTAAAAGATTAAATACTCTGATTTAAGAACTTCTGTGGACTATTCAGGGACATCTTCAAACTTTAAAAAAATAATTATTAAAAACTTTATAGAAATAACTACAGATACACAATGTCACTGAGTCAAACTTCATACACAAAGCAGAAAAAAAATTGCTCGAGAAAGCCATGATTTTCTGGGGAAAAAAATCTTTACTCAATGGATTTATTTCCTAGCATTTCTCACAATCCAACCATTCATTTCTGTAGGCACTGATCCCGCAAACTCTTCTGCACGTACCCTTTGCTAATGGGAATAAAACTACTCAAGTCCACAAGAACTGTTTTGAAAAAGTTTATTTCGAAAGATAGCATCCACACTGCAAAACTGGATCGAAAAAGTGATCTGCTTTTTCGAAAGAGAGCGTCCAGACTGCATGGACGCTCTCTCAAAAGAAAGCCCTGATTGCTATTCACAGAATGGCCACCAGGGCACCTACACTTTTTTTCAATTGCCTCTTCTTTCAAAAAATGTCCCTGTCCTGTGTCCACACACGCCTTTTTTCGAAAGAGTCTTTTGAAAAAGGTGTTCTCTCTCATAGTTTGAGGTCTACCAATGTTGAAAAAACCCCTGCGTTCTTTAATTTCAAAAGAACGCGATTGCAGTGTGGACGCAGGTGAAGGTTTTTTTTGAAAAAAGGGCAGTTTAAAAAAAAATGTAATTTAGACAAACCCATAGGCTGTGTCTAGACTGGCAAGTTTTTCCACAAAAGTAGCCACTTTTGTGGAAAAACTTGCCAGCTGTCTACACTGGCCGCTTTGAATTTGCGCAAGAACACTGACGATCTAATGTAAGATTGTCAGTGTTCTTCCGCAAATACAATGACTCTCCCGTTCAGGAAAAAGCCCTCTTGCGCAAATGCTTTTGTGCAAGAGGGCCAGTGTAGACAGCTGAGAACCGTTTTGCGCAAAAAAGTCTCGATGGCGAAAATGGCGATCGGGGATTCTTGTGCAAAACTGTGTCTAGATTGGCACGGATGCTTTCCCACAAAAAGTGCTTTTGCGGAAAATCATGCCTGTCTAGACGTAGCCAGTATGTTTAACTGATTGGGGCCATAGTTATAGATACACGTATGTTCAACATAGCCCAAATACTGCGCACATGTGTAGTCTCAATCTTCCATGGAATTATTTTTGTAATGCAAGCAAGATTTACTCCAAATACAAATGTTTTCACTGTATATTGTCTGGACAAGAAAATGTCCCACTCATTATAAGGGTGTGTCTAGACTACAGAGTTTTGTCGACAAAAGTGGACTTTTGTCGACAAAACTATACCTGCGTCTACACTACCGCTGAATTCTGTCGACATAACGTCGACAGAACTCAGCAGTTTTGTCGACGCTGGTAAACCTCATTTTACGAGGCATAACACCTTTTGTCGACAGAGTTCTGTCGACAGAAGGTGTTATTTCATCTAGGGTTGTGTCTAGACTACAGGGTTTTGTCGACAAAGCAGCTTGCTTTGTCAACAGAACTGGCTGTAGTCTAGACGCTCTTTGTTGACAGAAGCTTTGTCGACAGTATCTGTCGACAAAACTTCTGTCGACAAAAGCCTGTAGTCTAGACGTACCCTAAGTGTGGTCATGACACAAAAAATTGTGCTGCCGCTTAAAGAACTTTCTCTGACTCATTTCTGTGTGTATGTGAGAGAGAAATAAATATTAGTTTTAGGAGACAGACTTGAGACCCATTCCTACAATGAGTTCTACATGATTGTCAACCAGGTCCTATTGACTTCAAGGGGGCTGTGCATGGACCTAGATCTCATATCATAGCCCTGGGCTCATAGTAAGTCCCATATATTTCCCTATACATACAGCTGATATTCCATTTCTATAGAAATTTGTTTTTGTTCTTTTTTAATTGCTTTTGCTTTCAAACTCACTGGATATTTGGTGTAATTCCTTCCAGTAGAACAATGTTAACACCACCTATATGAGCAGTGGCACATGTCTCAGTCATCTTTTGGTGCAGTACATCTTTAGGAGGAAAGAGATAATACTTTTAAATTACCAGAATACAATAAAATAGTTCCAAATATATCAATTACTTCCCAAAATATAATACAGGTTAATATAAATATCATAGTGTTTGATGTTTCATCATAGTATTTAATAATTTCACATTTAAACATTAGCTGGTAGAGAGAAGTTTCAAAAATGTAAGCTGTACTTTCATTTTCTAAAATTATCTTAATTGTATTTCAGTTTACTAATGTTTTAAATGAATTTACCTAAAATATTGCTTATATAACATTTAGGTATTTTTATACCCATAGTTAAATCAATCTGCTATTATCTAGCTGGAAGTTGATTACTATTAGTACGGCTCGACAAACTGTGGCAAAATCCACTCGCCAGCCCCGCACCACGAATGCGCCAGACCTGCACTGTGCATGCGCGCGCCACCAGTGAACAGGGCGACCAGCTGAAATCTACTCACCACGGGTGAGTCGATACAGAGATTTGTAGAGCCCTGACTATTAGTGAGTCTAAACAAAGCTAAAAGGTAGTGTACAGAAAATTTTCCCCCACCTTTCATTTTTTCTTTTAATGTGAAACTTCCATGGATCCTCTTTAGCTCTGATTCCATTGTTAGTCCACCAATATCTGCTTCAAGGTGTGTGCGATTCACCATGCCTATTCCAAAGACTATAAGAGTCACATGCTGAGGTTCAGAAGTAACCAGACTGCGCTTCCTCTGTGTCTTGCTCAAGCTGCTATTGTCCTGTTCGTTCTCAAATACAACTCTACATGCAGGTTCAGTAGGGCTCCGAACACCTACACAAATATATACCAATTATTTAGTAAGAACATGAGTACATATTATCTATTGTGAAGCCTACGTATATTTACATTTAAACTAGGAATCATTTCCTGAATATGAAGGGGATGTTCTGGCTAACCTAGGGCTGGGAAAGATGTGGCCCGTGGGGCTGGATCAGGCCCACTGTAGCCAGACAGGAACCCCCCTTGTAACATCCATTTTTGCTTGCCTGGATATGCAGGCTCAGTGACCGTGAATGGCTGTAAACAGAGATATGCCAATTGCTGACGAAGAGGCTGCCGAGGAGTGCCCTTGACTAAAACCCATATTGATACGAACACACAGCCGTCCGCAGGGGGAGGAATCTCTCGCCCAGTAAAAAAATGTCTAGTACTCACAATTTAGTTATCTCTCTTGCAAGTGTAAATTAAGTTGAAACTTGCTTGTAAGAACTGGTGCCACAAAACGGACCAGTACAATTTGGCATCTTAGATAAGAAAAAAGATACAGGCCCCTATGGGTATAAAGATGGGTCCAGCAGCACATTTACTCTGAGTGTCAATTTACCATCTATCTGCTGGTCGGGTTAGGTGTTTGATCTCCCGAGGTTCCACGGGGACGCCCACCTCGTATTCGTCTTTCCTAGGAATTGAGAGACTGGCCCTGGCTTGACCCGCTGGAGTCGAGAGGCACAGAAGGGGGTAAAAATTGTACCTTGATGTGGTCCTTTGTCTTAAGTGTACACATAGACTTAAAGCTCTTTAAAGATTAAGCTGTCACTTGGTACCATTATTTCTATTTTCTATCTTTATTTTCTTTGTAACCATAAGATCTGTATTTGCTAGCAGTTAAGAAAGAGAGCAATGGCCATTGTAACCATATGCTTTTATAAGTCTTTTTAATAAACCAACAGAACACCACTGGCCATCACCTACAGTCCCCAGCTAAAACCTCTCCAACGCATCATTAGTGATCTTCAGCCCATCCTGGACAATGATCCCTCGCTTTCACAGGCCTTGGGAGGTAGGCCGGTCCTTGCCCACAGACAACCCGCCAACCTGAAGCATATTCTCACCAGCAACTACACACCGCACCATAATAACTCCAACTCAGGAACCAATCCTTGCAACAAACCTCGGTGCCAACTCTGCCCACATATATACACCAGCAACACCATCACAGGACCTAACCAGATCAGCCATACTGTCACTGGTACATTCTCCTGCACATCCACCAACGTAATATATGCCATCATGTGCCAACAATGCCCCACTGCTATATACATCGGCCAAACAGGACAGTCCCTACGTAAAAGAATCAATGGACA
Organism: Pelodiscus sinensis; assembly: GCF_052426305.1. Taxonomy (NCBI): domain Eukaryota; kingdom Metazoa; phylum Chordata; order Testudines; family Trionychidae; genus Pelodiscus; species Pelodiscus sinensis. Next base: position 99,121,924 of record NC_143055.1, read on the forward strand.
CAAATCTGATATTAGGAATGGCAACATACAAAAACCTGTAGGGGAACACTTCAATCTTCCTGGACACACAATTGCAGATCTAAAAGTAGCCATCCTGCAGCAAAAAAACTTCAGGACCAGACTCCAAAGAGAAACTGCTGAGCTACAGTTCATCTTTAAGTTTGACACAATCAACTCTGGATTAAACAAAGACTGTGAATGGCTTGCTAACTACAAAAGCAGCTTCTGCTCTCTTGGAATTCACACCTCCAGATCAGCTGCTAGAAGTGGGCCTCATCCTCCTTGATTGGATCCACCTGGTCATCTCCAGCCTGATCCTGGTCTGCATATTTATTCCTGCCTCTGGAAATTTCCACTACATGCATCTGACGAAGTGGGTCTTTGCCCACGAAAGCTTATGCTCCTACACTTCAGTTAGTCTATAAGGTGCCACAGGACTCCTCGTCGCTTTTAATAAACCTGTAACTGTTTAAGTTTTAACCTGACTCCTTCAGTTGCTGTAACAGAACCAAGCACAATTTAAAAGAACTTCAGCCGGTCATAAGGGACAGGTATAGGAGGAACTTGGGCGTTTGGATTGTGCCACTCCCAGGTGACAGATCCGTTGGGGCATCTCTCAGTCTTCCCTAGACTGCCCGCTGCGCAGGGATCCTGTATCCTAGCAGCTGAAATCTGAGATGTAATAAGCTCTTCCTATAAACTTGGGGCATCTGTCAGCCTGTTGGCTGCCCTCTGCGACGGGACCCCGGTCCTAGCAGTTAAGTCACGGACGTTAAACTTTTTTCTCAGTAACACACACACACCCTGCCTTGACCGTCGGCTGACACCCACTTAATACTTTGATGTGGCCCATGTACTGCAACTGGTTGTTTCTATTTATATATCTTGCCACTCGTACCTCTGAGTTTCCAGGCTGTAGCTCAGGCAGAAGAATCCTATTTAAATGGCTCACAGCTCACGGTTGTGGTGCTAACCTGGCAGAGGCCAGAGCCGCAAGCCTTTTAAATAGTTGAATCAATGCCGGGCGGCTACCAGGCAACACAGCAGCAATGGGGACTGGAACCCTTTGCTGTGTTTCAAAGGCAAAGCCTCCAGCCTCAGACAACTCCAGGGGCAGACTAGTTCCCAGCTCTGTCCCTTCTTCACCAGGCCCCACCCCTTCCAGGGGTGGAGCTGGCCTGTAACCACATAGTAAAATTCATTACGTGGCCTCCCTCTACAAAAATTATTGCCCACCTCTGGGCTAACCATTGGCATCTCACATCAGTCCAATAACATTGTCACAACAGAGCAAAAAGCAATATGATGATGGGGGCTGGACTCGATGACCTCCTGAGGTCTCTTCCAGCCCTAGGATTCTATGATTCTAATGATAAAACAACAAGAAATATAACTACAGAGGATTTCATTACTATACTGCTAATAATTGCTGATCCCTTTAACTAAAACTATTTGTGAAATGTTATAGTCTAGAATGATGATTTAATACACTGGCATGCTTATGTGGCCACTTATCTGCTTTTATAATGAGCAGCAGCCATTGTGTCCAGGGCTGGCCCGACTATATAGGTCAACTATTTGGTCATGTAGAGCACCAGGCTTTAAAGCAGGGGTGGAGAACCTGAAACCGGGGGCCGAATGCAGCCCCCAGTTTGTATGGATCTGGCTCTCGAGATGCTAGGCTCTCCCCCAACATTGGGGAGACCACGCTGACATTTCAGCCCCTCTGCTGCCAAACCACAGGGTTGGAGCATACAAAATCTACTAGCCTGGGCCACCCAAGGCTCTGGTGTGCGAGGGGAATGAGGAGAGTATCTTTCTGCTTCTCCATCAGAGGCCCCGTCAGTGAGAGTTTGGGGGCGGGGTTGGTTTGCTTTTTTTTGTTTGTTTTTTTCTCACTTGTGTGCAGCCTCTGACTGATTTTCCTTTGGGTCAGCAGCCCTTTACCTCAAAAAAAGGTTCCCTGACCCTGCTTTAAAAGATGCCAAATTAGACAGAAGTGAATTTTTTTCTTTATTTAAAAATATATTTATGTTATCTCTTAGAAATGAAAGTATCAAATATTGTACTTGTAAAAGAGTGCATCACTGCCATGTCAGAAGTTGTGTTAAATTATTTATTTCATGGCTGTGTATGTAAGTACAACTAAAATGGGTCATGACATCACTTCAAAAGAGTGCTCCCTGAGTTCACTGCCTGGGCAGGGTCTGGTGGTTCAGTCACTCTCAGTAGCCCAGTGTTGGCTAGTTGTAAGTTGAGACATTGTTCCTCACCACTTAGTGAAGATTGGTCAGTGATCTACAATAGCTGTTCTTCCATATTACAAGTCGTGATTCTGAAAATGCTGTGCCAATGAAGAATTTGTATTGTGTTGGACTTGAAAAATTTGGTAAGAAATTTTAATAAGGCTATAAAAGGAGAATCACAAGTACTTGTAAGATTAAGATTATGAATTTATTGTGGACTATTACTCTTAAGACACAGGTAGAACCTCTCTAGTCCAGAACCCTTGGGACACGACTAGTTCAGAATGAGAGAATTTTCTGGACCCTCGGAGGTCAATATTGTCTAGCAGCATTACCAACATTTCTGCTGCTTATGGGGATGTTAGAAGACATTTAGGGGTATAGTAGAACTAAATAACAGCACAGAACACTGAGAGCCGGGACTGATGGCTGTAAAACTTTATGGGACCGCAAGAAACTTGGCCACACCCATAAAAAGTGGACATCCTGCTATCTAAAATCATTCTGGACCATGGAAATTTCTGGACGAGAGCATTCTACATTAGAGGGGTTCAACCTGTAATAATAAAGCCCTAGTTTTCAAACATCTGACTGCTAATGTCAACAAATACCACTTAACATAAACATTCCTTTCCATTCTAACTACAATAATGTTTGATTATAATACAAACTCATCCATCTGTTTAATTTGTAAAATAGTTTTAAGTCAATGTTGAAATGATGAAATAAATTAAAATTGCCCGATTTATGTCCCCATGATTTACAACTTCACAATGTTAAAATTTTACAATATTAACTACTGGGCAGATTAGCCTATATAGTATAAATGTGTTAGGGTCAATGAAACATAGAAAAAATACAATATATTTTTTTTCATTTTTACATTGTTCATTTCAAATGATAAGTAAATAAAGGTAAAATTTCATTCTAATTTTCTTTCTATTGAATGTGTGTGTGGGGGGGAGGAATGCCAAAGTTATAGTTTGCTTAGGGTGCCAAAAACTTGTGGATCAGCCCTGATTGTGCCTACTTATTAGGCATTTTACTCCACTTACAAAGTGGGATGTGAGATTTTAGAGGGAGAAACCCTTTTTTTTAAAAAAAAGGAGAAATTTGCCTACTTGAAATATTTCATCTTTAATTAGAGTTCCTTAATAATTCTAGTCAATTTCATGGACAGAAAGTTCTGATAATTTAGTTTTTGGTGGATAAGTTGATAAGTTTCCTTTTAAGCACTTTAAACAATGTAATAATGGAATTTACATGTAATGAAGATGGAGTATAATGGATTTTTATCCTTTGTCAATTAATTGAATTTCTCTTATTTCCTCCATATCCAATAAAAGCACTCATATCAACATCATGCTTTTATCTTTTACATTTTAAAACATTTTTTTGACAAAATAGAATATAGTCTCAGCTAGATTCTGAAGTGCTGAAGACATTTCTGATGTTATATAATTCAATAACAAACGTTCATTAACCAAATGATATTTAGACATAAGCCCAATACTGAATTCTTAATTCATTTTGCTGTATTCAGTGTTTAAATACACTGTAGGATGCACCCAACTTCTTAAAAAACCCACAACTCTGGGAGAAATCCTTACCCCAATGACGTCAACAGCAGTTCAATATCAATAAAGTGAGTATTTCATCCTCTTTATTTACATTTAGATCTGAAATTTTGCTCTGTGAAGTGACCGGAGTCTTGTCTATATAGGGTATCTATAAGTAGTGATGGGGTGTACTAGTTTGCAACAGTGTGTCACACACTAACTGGCCTTTGTGATCTCTGCCGGTGTACACTAAAAGTTCCATAGTACATTAACCTAGCCCTTTTTTAAATAATGTACGTTTAAAACATATGAGGATATGAAATGGGACTCATACCAAGCTATAAATAAAAATGACTCCTTATCAATTCTGTTCCTTTTATATACAGTAAAACTCCGATGGTCCGGCATCTGACGGTCCAGCACTCCTGATGGTCCGGCACCATCAGGAACCCGGAAGTGCTCTGGGCAGCCGGACCATTGGAGCTGCTCTGCCCCCAGCTTCCCTGATTCAGCCGCTGATAAAACTGACCAGCGGCTGAATCCGGGAAGCCGGAGGCAGAGCAGCTGGGGCGCTGCCCAGTAGGTCCCCTAGTGCTGCCCCTCGGGGCTGCGGGACCAACCGGGCAGCACCGCAGGTGTCCCCGATTCAGCTGCTGCTAAAACTGACCAGTGGCTGACTCCAGGAAGCCTGAGGCAGAGCTGCTCTGCCCTGAGCTTCCTGGAATCAGCCGCTGATCAGTTTCATCAGCAGCTGACTTGGGGACACCTGGAGTAGAGCAGCTGGGGTGCTGCCGGGTTGGTCTCACCACACCAAGGGTTGGCGCTACCGGACCAACCAGGCAGCACTCCAGCTGCTCTGCCCCAGGCATCTCCGATCAGTTTCGGCAGCGGCTGAATCAGGGACGCCTGGGGCAGAGCTGGACTATCGGAAGGGGGGGCTATGAGGAGTCTGGGGTGGCATCCCCCACCCCCACCCCAGACCCTTCATAGCCCCCCCCTTCCGATAGTCTGGCATATCTGATAATCCGGCACCCCCTAGGTCCCAAAGGTGCCGGATTATTGGAAGTTTACTGTAGTCAGAGTAATATCTACTCAATTCAGTAAAAAAGCACTTGCATTCACCTCTCAAAGCTAAAACTTCTACAGAAAAACTACCCTGCTCTCATTTGATCAACAGAATTGTTAACTAAATTTTAACTACAGAGACAAATTCTGCCCTCAGTTATACCTGTGCAACCCAAACAAAGAGAATAATGCTGCACAAATCTACCAGAGAGCAAAACTTGAAAACAATTGAACCGTACAATTTCCTAAACAGCAGAATTTGGTATCAAACTTGGTACAGAATGAAACTAGCTTGACTTTCAGATATCACATGGAGTTTGTAGAGTTGGCAAAAGTTTACTTGCAAACATGAATCATTTTGTTTCGACATCAGATGCCAACCTGAAACCTAATAATTCCATGTTAACAATCATTTATCTAAGCAAAACTACACAAATATTGATAACTTTTAGTAAACTGTTTAGGAATGAATCTTCACATTTGTAAAATCTATAAGAATCCAGTACTACAGGAACTAAACAGTGTAAATTACATTATTTTCAACACGAAAATATCTTACCTGTTGGCCCAAAATGTTCAGATGATTTTTCTAAAATCCCTGTAGGATCAGAGATAAGCGAATAAAAATTCAGCAGCTTATACATATTTTGCCAGCATTCTGCAGAGGGCTCACTCTGTTCTGACACTGTAATTGAATCTGAGTCATCCATATGAATGGCCATGTGATCAACTACATCCTTTGATCCCTTCCTGGATACTTTAGAAGTTCTTCTTTCTGATCTCCCAAGAGAATTCTTGTTTCGAGATTCTTTTTTATTGTTTTCATTATTGGTTCTTTTGTTCTTTGCGTTGTTTACTCTGTTGCCTCCATTGAGACTTCCTCGGGAACTGCGGCTAAAGTCAGAAGACCGAAAGTCTCTATGTTTGCGGGTTTTAAAGGTAGGTGTTGGAGAAGCTGATCCAGCAGTATATCTGCTAAGTTTGATGTCTGTCTGTGTGGCTTTAATATCATCTATCATTGTGCTGAACTGATGAATAAGCCGAACCAGTGCCATATCTACATGCTGACTTATGGACTGGCAGGAAATTGTAAAATTACAGTGAAAAGTATTATAGTAACGTTTGTTCAGGTCATGAAAAGAAAGGGCATTGGTTGAGTTTTGGGGTGTACACATCGACTTTTCCATTACAACAGCGCTAATGCTAAAAGTTTCCAACATCAATGCTGGTTTGAATTCAAGTGGGGGAAGATTGACAGCTCCTTGTCTAACAGGAAAAAAAAAAGATAAAAGTTCCAGATTTTTTTAAAATACACGATATATCCAGCATTAAATAGATTTTAAATAAAAACTTCAATAAATTAGCAATGTAAAAAATTCAGTTTCTTCAGGAAATTGCCTTTCCCCTACTGATTATTGATTTTTAACATACAGTATTCCAGTACTATATAATATATTGGCTAATGAATAGAAGTGGAAAAGTCATTTTGGTTCAATATTTTATTCTATGGAATGTTGAGTTTGGTATGTAATTTTTTGTTTTTACCATCCATTCTCATCCAAGAAGTTTTGCAAACAAACAAGTTATTCAGTCTTACTCAGTAAATGACAATTACATTACAAGGTGGTAATCTAAACCCTGTCACAGCATCTCTATCTTCCATCTCCTCAGCCCCAGCTCTTCTCTTCAGACTTCCCTGTTGTAGACCTTAAATCTACATAAGCATCTGGGTCTCTGAAACTGCATTTAAATTTCTAAAAATGACATATGTAGATATCAAAATATCTTGGATGTAGCTTTAGTGAAAGTAAAATAAAACTTAAAGACTCTTCTCCCATTCTGTGAGGATGTATTTTAGGAAGTCAAATAAAACTTGAAATAGTAAACAAAAAAAATGCAATTTCTGTACTCTCATACACATACATATACTTTAAAAATAAATATGTAGTAATATACCTTCGCGCTCTCTTGCTTTTCCTCTCTTTTGTTGTATCTGAATCAACAATATCTGCTCTCAGACAGTCCAAAGTACCTGAGAATGAAAGGTACTCTCCAAAATACATTCTATAACACAGTGGCACTTCATCTTGCGACTGAATTCCTGTATGGCTCAGGAGAGGTTTGAAAACAACCTATAAAAATGTAAGATCTCTGAATTAGCTCTCTTGCGTAGATCCTGGCTTCAGAAATTAGTTTTATTGTTTAAATGTTATGGTATTTGTGATAGGCCAACTATATAAATTGTACAATAAGAAAGATTTCCTTTTAAATGTCATTTAATTTTTACTGTACAAATAAAAGTACAAATCCAAAAGATTTAAAGCGTTAAGAAATGTAGTGAACCAACTTATCCCTAAAAGCCCAGTGAAACACCTATGCAGCATGTTTACCTCAACCACTTGATGCTTTACATTTATAGCTGTGTGAGTTGGTTCTATCCAATTGCTGCCCCAGATTTTTGACTGGTCAATGAAATAAATCTTTAGAGGAAGGCCCTCCACAGAAGAGAGTTCCTGAACCAGTTTATCATAAATCCTCTATTTTTTTTGTAAGATTGAAAGGGGAAAACCTTGTTAGTCCTCACTCATGGAAGCATTAGGAGACTCTCAGAAAGCTTTTCTGGGACTTCTGTCCTCAAAAGATTATACTGTACAATATAATACAAGGTGGAACAATATAACTACCTTACAATTTACTTTGTTTTGTCAAATATTATTTTCTCCCAACAAACCCACCTGGGCATCTGCAAGCTGAACAGCAGGAAACCCCTGGTTTCCCTCTTCGACACCTGCAATGTCATCCTGACTGGTGCTATGCTGAGAATGTGTTCCATCCAAAGTGTTCTGGTCACTAGACAGAACAGTATTGAAGTCTGAAGCAGAAGGTATTGTAGGAAGATTGGGTGCAACACCTACAAAATAAATCCATGTCTGAACACTCCATAATACCATAGCAAGTCACAACACTGAGTTTACACTGTCTACACAAAGAATAAAATTCAAACAAATAGTTATGTAGAAACAAGTTGTATACTGATTAGAACTTATAGCTTTGTTGATCCCAGGATCTTAGAGAAACAAGGTGGCTGAAGAAATATCTTTTATTGGACTAACTTTTGTTGATGAAAAGAGACAAGCTTTCTTCTTCTACAGACCTGAAAAGATCTTTGTGGGGCTTGAAAACTTGTCTCTCTCTCTCTCTCTCTCTCTCTCTGTGTGTCTCTCTCTCTCTCTCTCGTTGTTCCAAGACAAAGATCGTATTTCATCCACTTCGTCGCATTACAAGTCAAAGTTTTTCCTAGGCTACTAACATATGAGAAAAGCTCTTCAAAGAGTGTTTTATTGAGTTATCATGACATTTAGTGTATTTTAAGTTGCTATAACTAACTTCAATAAGTGGATCCTCACAGTATTTGTGGAAAATAATGTATCATATTCTTACTAAGTATCAGAACACTGCAAGTCAGTTTGGCATTGTGCAGTAATAAAAATACTGCACCCTCTTCCCCTCCCCCAATCAAAATATAGGAATTGCTGGGTTAAAATGTAAATCTTCCATGAATTAGTGAGTCTGCAGGATGTGTTTAGAGAATGTTCCTGTGACAACACTATTTATTATTACAGAAAACTCAACAAAAAGAATGGTTACTTACTGATGCTATAACTAACTATTGGTTTTTGAGGTATATTCTCCACATGAGTTCTATTCATTGTGTGCACACACTGCATGACATAATCAGATTATTTTTAGGCAGTACTGCCTATTGTGGCCACACCTATGCTGAAGCTGTCCTCATGTCCTCTCCACGTGAGGACATAAAAAATGGAAAGGGCCAACTATCGTTCAGTTCTTTTGCCAACACAGAATCCTAAAGGAGTAGAACTTTGTAGTAGCAAGTAAGGAGGCCAGGTTGTAGAATCTTTGTAGGCAACAAACCTTGAAGAACCCTAATTACTGTATGGTAAATGATATGTAGTATTTAAATGTTTGCACACTTGGATCCCATTCTAGATAGGCAAAAGCTTGTTAGTTGTTCTCCTAGAGACAGATACTAGCAATCCAACTGAAAAAATAGCTGGCTCTACTTAGACATATGGCTGGTCAAACAAAAGTAAGTGAGAAACTAAAGGAGTTTCACTGAATTTCCCAGCCAAGAAAGGCAGGGAGGTAGGTTTCAAAGGAAAAGAATCCTATCTATAAAGAAGAATCAATGGAAGAAAAACTGCACTTTGCCAACACCACTGCTAACTCTTCTTCTGCCTGCACCTGTAAAAGGGCCCTGATCGCTTCTACTCAACTCAGGTAATGGTCCTGACTTGCTGGGAAAGCAGTCTGCATGTTCCTTTTTAAGAAAGCCATGCATTTTATTTCAGCAAGACTCACTAGCTAAATTATTCATCTCTATCCAGATATGCTACATGTAACAATAGAACTTTAGATGTCACCATACACCTTTATAGAAGAAAATTTTGATAGAACCATGTCTCTGGGCCACAGAATCATACAGGAATTTCTGGAACCTGAATTTGTAACCAAATTATTATGGTTTAATTAAATAAAATCACATCATTAAAATATTACACAACCAATGTAATTGTTTAACAAAGGTTATTTAAAAATCAAGCTCATAACAGTCCTATTTTGTGGTTCTTTGCACAGAACAGTAAGTCACTGAATTAATGGGTTACAGAATCAGTCTCAGTGGACGAACACTTCATATGTATGTGCAGTTAAGCTCACACAGTGTGTTTTCAGGATCAGGGCCTGTATTTGTTCAACCATAAATTAATTTCAAGGTAATAATTACATCCTGAGATTAATAAAGGGAGGTTAAAGGACAGTTAATAAATTAAAAAGAAGGTACTTACAAATTATTAATAGAGAAACTGAAACTTAAAATATTCATTTAAAGATTATGAACGTAAGAAGGATTACAAAAGGGCTATGCAAACAGACCAGTAAACTGCTGCAAATTATCTGCTTAATATGTGTTAACCCATTTTTTAAAATCCTTCAATCCCATCTTTCCTTTCTTTTTCCATCTTTCATTGTCTCTCATATCCTCTTATTATCTCCCCTTGCTTTCAGATTAAATTGTATCTCTCTCAAAACAGATGTAATATGTTTTGTTATATTTAGGTTCAAAACTGAACAGGGACAATGAGGATCTGTTTTCCCTGTATAAACTAGCATACACAGAATAAGGCTTGGGGGGGGGGGCGGTAAAGTCAAGAGTCTTGCTGATACAAGAGGAAAATAGGAAAAGAAAGATCTGCAACACATAGTGACATTTTCAAAATTCCAATTAATTCTTTGGCAGCAGGACCGAGCCTTAAAAAAGGAATTCAAGGGTTTTCAGGCTTTATTTTTGTTTAAGCTATCTTTTAGCAGTTTGTTTTAGCAGTTTGTTGACCCTGCCTTTGTTTTCAGAGTTATCTTGAGTTTTTATGCATGGTTTTTCCAGTGTATTTGAAGTGATGCTCTGAAGGGATCATTTTTTGATGACATACAGCTTGAAAATGCTGAGTAAAAGACCGTCTGGCGAGAAGGCAGAATATTGAGATTTAATATTATGTTAAAGGCTTTTCTATATTCATCACTGTAATAGCTAAATGCTTCAAATACACTAATCAATGTATGCCTTTTTTTCCCTGTGATAGAAAGCAGCATTATTAGCCCCGTTTTAAAGATAATTATATGGTAATTATGCAGATTTCTGCATTCTGACAGGCCAGTGACAGCTACAAGAATCAGACTGTAGGAATCTGCATACAAGAAAGCTTAGAAATAGACTTATCTTGCCAATAAAATACCCTTCACAAGAGTGTAAGGAATTGCATAACTCAAGGAAAACTTGTAACTATACAATATCTTTGAAGTTCAGTCATAGTTAAAAATACCTGTTGGAAGGCTATTGTGTCCAGATTTGGTGTTGGGAGACTCTTGCACTATACCTCCTCTGTTGCCAACAGCATTTGACATCCAGTTATAGAAACTCACAGACGATGGTTCAGACAATAAAGGATGTTCAGATAACATTTCGGTAGCCACAGTATTTCCTGTATTAATAAAACAGTGACGTTTTAAAGACTACAATGCTAAAATTACTGTGTAAAAGTGGCACACAACATAGTTATATTGCTAATGAGAAAATGGTGAGGTCCCTTTCCTGTTAACTTATCCCAATATACAGGTATTCCTCAAGGGATTTCAGAAAGCTATAAAAAAGTCAGACAGCCTTTTTGCAAACTTCTGCTACTGGTAAAACCTATCCCCAATCCTAGTCTTCAGGGCCTGAACTCCAACCCAAGCTGCAACTTCGAAGTTCTAGCCACACAGCTATTTTTAGAGCACTAGCACAAGCTCCTCTAAGCCAAACATGTCAAACTGGGCTAGAAGGTTCACTCCAAAATGCTGTGTAGACTTACTCAGAATGACTAGATGAAGGTTCAGTTGTGGAATCTGGCACTTAATGAACTTTTGTCTGTCTGTCACACACAAATACTAGTAAGAATACATAAATGAAAACTTTTAATAAAATTTTATTTATTTGGTTGTCATCTTCTCTGTCAACCTTCCATACTTCATAGTACAATTGTCAATAAAAGACAAGCAACACAAAGTTAGGGTTGCCAGGTGTCCGGTATTGATCAGGATAGTCCCGTATTTTTGCCTCCTGACCAGTAAAAAAAAAATTCAGAAAATACCGGACACCTAAAATGTCCTGTATTTTCTGTTTTTTCCCCCTGCCAGGAGGTGAAAATACTGGACACCCGGCAATCCTACAACACACTCAGCAACTGGGACCAGCCCCCGTATTCCTTGCTTACCTGGTTCCACAGGTAAGCTCCCTTCTGGTTCGACCAAGAAAACAAGATGGCTGCCAGCAAAAAACCTAAAGACCTGAGCAAAGGGAAGCAATGCCTTCCCTGGGACTTAGTGCTCAACCTCTTCTCTTCCTATCCCTAATCTGACTCTGCTCGCAATTAAAGGGGCCATGCTGTTTTGTTTTTTTTTAATTTATTTATTTTGCTTAGTAGGACCTGTTAGGGTCCTTTTTTTTTTGTTACTCAACAACTTTGGTCCCTTCCCCTTCTTCCCCTCTCCCCCCCACCCCCACCAAAATTTTTCCCCTGTTTTTTTTTCTGGGGGAGGGGGGTGTTCGGTATTTTTGTTGAAACCATCTGGCAACCCTAAAGATCATACAAGATCTTACTACAATAAGGCACCTAGTAGTCCAAGGCCTTAATCCTGTTCAGAGCCTCAAACTATGGCCATAAAAACAATAACAAAAAGAGTCAGGAAATACGAAGTTAACCTTCTCAGTATGGTATTAATCAATCTATGTTAACAGTTATTTTTTCATTTCTGCTTTTCCATTGAAACCACAGATTTATGGCATACGTTTAGATACTAATTTTAAATGTATATGATATGCAATGAGTATATGTTAAATTGTGTACTTTCTGACTCTCACTTAAAAATGAACACATTTGATGATGCATTTGAACCTATTTATTTTGGTTTTTGGCATTAAAAAAAGCTCAAGGAAAGCATTAGCATTTAAAATGGAGATCTTCAATTTATGATATGCATATGTAGGCAGAGTTCTTCAAAATCACTGAGTTACTAAACAATTCCCCTTCATATCAACCATTCTTATAGACACAGCCACCATGTAAAGGCAGCAGAGGCAAAAGAGGAAAGAACAAAGGGTAGTCTACACTATCTATGCTTAGCTGCACTGATGCCACTGTAAAGACTATGCTGACAGGAGAGCGCTGTCCCATTAGCAACCTCAAAGAGAGGCTCTTCCACTAATAGCATGGTGTAGAGACCACTTTAAGACTATGTAATTTATGTTGCTCATAAGGTGACTTTTTTACACCTCTAAGGGATGTAACTTGCATCAACTTAAGTGGCAATATAGAAAAGCTGCAAGTGAGCAAAGAAAAAAACAGAGCAGCTGACTGCCAGGAAGTCACAGAAGGTAAGCAGCAGCCCCAGTGCTAGTCCAAGATTATGGGGAATTCTCTATCACAAGCAATTTTTAAATCAAGATTAAATTTTTCCCTAAAAGATTTGACTCCTGTTTAAACTGAGGCATATCAAGGAAGTTCTATGGCCCATGTTATGCAAGAGAGCAAACTAGGTGATCACAGTGGTCCCTTCGGGCTTTATAATCTATTATGGTGAGCCTACACAGCACCCTTACCTCCAAATAAACTACACAATTTGCACTATGCAAATTGCGTAGCTTATTTCGAGGTAATTTCTAAATAACTTATTTCAAAATTTGGCACTGTCTACACAGTGCCAAATTTTGAAAGAAAACACTATTACAACAAGCCCTTTAAAACAAGGTTTATAGGAAAAAATGGAATAGCGCACCCATTATTTCAAAATGCATTTTGAAATAACGGGCGCATATGAAGACACAGAATTGCTATTTCAGGATACTTCTGGTATCCCAAAATAGCCCTGCTGTCTAGACGTAGCCTTAATCTAGTCTATGATTAGACCAGGCACCTTCTCAAGAAGAGTTCCACACAGTTTCTCAGTTCTGTTGTCTGAATAGTATGTTCATACACATGCATGCACATGTGCACACACACACACACACACACAGTATACCATCTTTGAAAAGAGAGCATACATTCAAAATTTCAATTCAAAATTTTATTCTTTTCATAAAGTTATAACAATGTAAAGATTGGGGGAAGATTAAAATATAGCAAATGCCACTAGGCACTGCGTTAATAATCTTACTGCTTCTCTAAAAAGTCAGAAGAGAAAATACCCTAATACAGTAGTGATCAGCTTTGTGAAAGCATTGCTTCTTTTTTGTAAATAGTTCTTAAGAAAGTAAGCTGAATAAACCCCAGACATAGCATATACAATACCTGTTCTTGTTAAAGAACTACTTTTAACTGCTGTAGTACTCCTTTGAGGAGTTCCTTCAAGAAGATTGTGCAAACTAGGAAAACTTCCAGTGAGGTAGCTAAGTAGACTCTCCTTTCTTGGACTTTCCTTGACTGGCACTCCAGAACGGCCAACGTGCACTGGGGAATCCGTGGCAGTGTCTCCACTAGTGTAGCTTAGGGAATGGTAAGGATGTATACCCTTTCACAAAGAAAACACAAACACCAAATGAGAAATAATCTATGCATACATAATAAAAAGGAATTAATTACTTAAGAGCTATGAATACTTTATTACGCCTGAACACATGACCAGAATCCAGAAACTCCTTAATCATAATATGACTCTAATTCTAACTTTCTTGGCAGTTTTGGACAAGTTACATCCTCAATGCTTCTTTATACAATTTGCATTTGCTGTACCTCACAATATGTTCTGTAGAATTATTAGTTATACCCCATTCTGAAGATGAAAAAAATCCTATTTTTTTGTGTAAGAAGATGAACATGTATTCAGGTGAATACATGACCTATTCATCTGTGACCAGAGATTTTCAGTAACAGTACCCATTCAGTCTATGTATGTGCTCCAGATATTCTCATTACCAAGGAGATACAGAGCTGCATACATGAACCACCCTCAGTTCCTTCTTTACTTCAAAGTTCCACAAAATGAAACGCTGAAGCAGAAAGGAAGGAGGGCAAATAGTGGTGTTGTAATAATGAGGCCTACAAATTTACCTTAACTGGGAATAAAAATTAACTGAAAACTCATTAAGGTGTCACAATAACTTGTAACAATTGCTGATAAGAAAAGGTGCAAAAATGAGACAAAGACTAAACTAGTAAAAACAACAAGGCCTACTAATATAATTCCAGGATAGTGTGAATCAGTTTTGGTAAACAAGAAAAGTGGCACAAAGTCATGTGCCACAAACTAGATTTAGCTGATGGACAATGAGAGAATAAGCTCTTCTACCCAGCCCACTACTTATAGGTTTCTTAAAAAAAAAAAAAAAAAAGACTTGGGGGGAGGGGAGAGAAACTGGCTACTACATAGCTGTAGGACTGAACAGTAAAAAGGGGAGGGAGCAAACGCCACCATTTTGGAGCATTGTTTTGGGCATCATTACCGAAAATCTCCAATTAAAGAGTCACAGTGTGCATGTGCACCTGACATGGAGTTAAGAGACACTATTCAAAGAACCACCATGAAGATTACTCTCAATGCTACCATTACTATGCTATCGTGAACACGGGTTATCAAGTTCACACTAACCACTCTGGGTATGTCTACACTTGCACCCTCTTTCGAGAGAGGGATGCAAATGAAGACATTTGAAATTGGAAAAGAAGCCGGGATTTAAATATCCCGTGCTTCATTTGCATAATGGCGCTATTACAAAATAGTGCTATTTCAAAATAACAGACGCTGTTAAGACTCGGTTATTTTGAGAGAAAATCCTTCTCTCAAAATAACTGGTAAACCTCATTGTATAAGGAATAAGGGTTATTCAAGAGAAGGGTTTTCTCTCAAAATAACCGCATCTTAACAGCGTCTATTATTTTGAAATAGCACTATTTCGAAATAGCGCCATAACACAAATATGCAAATGAAGCACGGGATATTTAAATCCCGGCTTCATTTGCATCCCTCTCTCGAAAGAGGGTACAAGTGTAGACATATCCTCTGAGAGCTTCCCTTTATCACTGCCAGAGCTTCTGGGAGTGTGGATTAAATTTGTTGTTCGGGAGCTTGAATTCCCCACTTCTTTTAAAACTTCATTTTGTGTATTAATATACACACTAGTTCATAACCACACATAGTTCAGTTTGTGGGAAGTAAGATGAAATCAATGTGGGAGAAAGTGTATCAACAATGAGAAGTACATCTATAAATGTGTATCACATTAGCATAAGGGTAGTTTGTTGCAGTAATCATGTGGAGAACTCTTACTATTATCAGTGTTGGAAAACAATATTAGTACTGAAGTTACAATTAGAGTTCTATCATAACAAATAAAATCTTTTTACTATTATCCTCAAAACAAGTGTCACTTTTAGCTAATACCATCCTAGAGTTAGCAGAAAAAAAGTGTGGTGCATGAATAATGCAACTTTTTTCTACAGTATGAGGAGCATGTCTCCATTGTCATAGCATGCAATTAATCCATGTGAAAATTATTGTTGGACACAAAATCAAACTTGAAATAGATATAGGAGTAAACAAAATAATTCTCTCTCCCCATATTTTCAAAGTTTTAAACTTACCTTTATTTTAAGAGCAGAATCACTGTGAGTATGGGTCTTGGATAATTTCCTCATTATCTCAGCCCCAGTTACAGGCCCAGAAGAAACTCCAGCAGGTGGCGGGCGGTTAGATGTTCCTTCTAGGAGCATTGTGTGTTCACTGACTGTAGCTTAACCATGTAACAAATTATACAAATTAACTACAAGTGAAACAAATCCAAGAGTGTCTATTGTTATGTATACTTACTCCCAAAACTGTCATATATACATCCATGCTTTTGCATTTTGGCAAACAGATGGCAAAAGACTGATCTATCAAAGAACAAAGCCCCAAGCACATGACAGGCTGAAATTTATACAAAAGTACAATGCATCTGTCAAGCATGTTTCAAGACTTTTAAGGCAGCCTTTAAAATTTAATGTCACTAAAAATACTTAAAGACAGACACTAAGTTACAACCATTTATATGCATGAACTAAGTCTACGATGTCAGAGACAGTACAAAATAATGAAAGTTAAATGTACATGAGGCAACTAATTAAGCTGAAGTATTTTATGTTATCAAGTAAGAATAAGCAAGGAAGAAAATCAGATGTAAATTTTTCAAGACAGGTTGGCAACTCCAAATCTAGTTGTGAAGTAAAGTGGGGACTGAACAAATACCACAGAGTTTTAGCATCAGATACCAAAGCATTTGACTTCATCTGCACTGGCACTATTGTCAGTCACAGGAGTGAAAAAAACCCACACCCCGTGACATAAGTTTCACCAACAAAAGTGCTCCTGTACACAGTGCTAAGTCATTGGGAGATGCTCTCTCAACACCACCACTGTAAGGTCTTTAGTGCAGACACAGACTTAAAAGACAGTTATTTATGCTACTTTACCATAAAAGACTGCTTTTAAAATATTTTCCCCCAAGTCGTTTGTATAGAGCATAACTGCAACATGAATATACCTGCATCAAACTCAAACTCTGCTCCATCAGCACTTGTGTCACTCTGAAGGCCACCTCCACTGTCTATTCCAACTCCATCCTCATGCTCATGGTGTGCAGTTGTCTGGGGTTTCAATGGCTGAGCCGGTCTGTGTAGGCTAACTCCTTTGAAAGCTGGTGTCACCACAATGAATTTCATCCACTGTCTAGCAAGAGCAACTAGACCTTTCTTTAAAGTCACTAACGCAGGAAGGCCATCACTCTAAAAATACAGACACACACCATGCTATTTTAGTGTAAACTGAAAAAATATCAATGTTACAAAGCACTTTCTGATCATGCAGAACATACTCTCAACAAAGTTTCTGATCTGTTTACATTTCTGCAGCTTTCATATCTAAAAATGGGAATGCACGTTTTTAAATAAAGGCAAAACAAGACATAGAAAGACCAATAAATTAAGGTATTTTTTAAAAATCTACTTCTTAAATTTATTATTACTCCCATAATTTAGAAATCAAGTACCTAAATAATAGACTATAAACTAATAATGTATAGTATAGAAATGATATTTTAAAAAATACGAGCACTATATATTAACTAATGAGCACGTCAATGTTTTTTCGGAGTTATCTAAATTAAGACACCTAAGATTACATTTTAAATTCAAAACCGTGAAACTATTAATTATATATACACCATTATTTACTTCTTTAAAGGAAAACTCACCATGGTAGCATCCTCAATAATGGAATAATTTGCCTGATGAAGGTAGTGATGCAATATATTACACAGCAAACAGGAAGGATTTTCTTGTAGGAAACGAGCCACTTTAGTCAGCCTGTTGTATTTGCTTCTCAAAGGGAAGTGCATGCTTTTATTCTGAAATAAATATTTATACATGTATATATTTTCCCTATAGTGAATGTATGCATGTTATAAACCTCTATGTGACCTAAACAGAATCCTAATGTAAGAGAGCATGGAGCTCATCTGTAGCTGGTACCTGTTTGCAATGTTGTTATAGATAGCCATGTTTATCCCAGGAATATTAGAGAGATAAGGTGGGTGAGATAATATCTTTTATTGGATCAACTTTTTGGTGGAAAAGACAAACTTTTGAGCTACAAAGACCTGTTAAAGAGCTCTGTGTCTAAGCGTTTTGCTTGAAGGTTTGTCTCCTTTACCAACAAAAGACACTCCCTTACCCACTGCATCTCTCTGATACCGGGTAGTGAGTTTCAGCCGGTCTAACTGGTTGAGGGCAGGGATGTTTAGTTTAATCAACTAGTTGATGGATTTTCCATCAACTAATTGATTAATTGATAAGTGAAGGAGCTGCAGCACCCACTGTGGCTCTGCCTTTTAAATGTACTAAGAGCCTGTCGGCTCTTAATACATTTAAAAGGCTTGTGCGCAGGGCAGGGACCCTGCCCGAGCCAGGAATCAGCTGTCCAGACTTGCGCTGGGTCCAGCCTACTGTGCTTTAGCCTTTTAAATGTATTAAGAGCCAGTAGGGGGGGACCCAGTATGAGCCAGCAATCAGCCAGTAGGCTCTTAATACATTTAAAAAGCATAGGCACAGCATCTGGGACTTGGCGTGAGCACCCAGTCCCCGTTACCCTCCTGCCCACAGTGTGTGCTGAGGGGAACCAGTTTTGAAGCTAGCTCCCCCAGCACCTGCTCCTGCTCCCCACCTTGCTGCCTCTGATAGAGGCATCAAGAGAGATGGGTAAGCGACTAGCTGAGGGACAAGTCCCATTTTGTCTGTAAATGAAATTTCTGTGGGTTGGCAATCCTGGTCAGTGGATATGATATACTTTGACTTTAGCAAAGCTTTTGATACGGTCTCCCACAGTATTTTGCCAGCATGTTAAGGAAGTATGGATTGGATAAATGGACTATAAGTTGGATAGAAAGCTGGCTAGATTGTCACGCGCAACAGGTAGTGATCAACGGCTCGATATCTGGTTGGCGGTCGCTATCAAGTGGAGTACCCCAAGAGTCGGTTCTAGGGTTGGTTTTGTTCAACATCTTTATTAATGACCTAGATAAGGGGACAGATTGCACCCTCAGCAAGTTTGCAGGAGAGGTAGATACGTTGGAGGGTGGGGATAGGGTCCAGAGTGACCTAGACAAACAGGAGGATTGGGCCAAAAGAAATTTGATGAGGGTCAACAAGGACAAGCACAGAGTCCTGCACTTGGGATGGAAGAATCCCAAGCACTGTTACAGGCTGGGGACCAACTGGCTAAGCAGCAGATTGGCAGAAAAGGACCGGAGGATTACAGACGATGAGAAGCTGGATACGAGTCAACAGTGTGTCCTTGTAGCCAAAAAGGCTAATGGCATACTAGGAGCACTTCCAGCAAATCTAGAGAAGTGATTATTCCCCTTTATTCAGCACTGATGAGGCCACATCTGGAGTATTGCATCCAATTCTGGGGGCACCATTACAGAAAGGGGTGTGGACACATTGGAGAGCATCCAGAGGAGGGCAACGAAAATTAGGGGAGCTGGAAATTAGGAAATTTAGGGACCTGGAACACATGACTTACAAGGAAAGGCTGATGGATTTGGGCTTGTTTATTCTGCAGAAGAGAAGACAGCTAAATTATTTTGAATTTGGCAGGAAAATGACATTTCTGAATAATCATGAAGTAAATTCCAATAGATTTTTAGTGAATTAAACATTAAAGTAAATTGCTCTAATATGTCTTATGATAGTCATCTTGATGTAGAACTAAAGTCAAATCTCAACTTTTTAATATTTTTCAGTTGTATAAGCAAGCCAATATTTTCAATATACTCTGCCATAGAATTGTGTGTACTAATACTTAAACTTAACAGAAGTTATCCAGTAAAAAACTTAAGACTTTGACAAGTCACATAGGAAGTGCCAAGAGTAAGTGAGTGAAATTTTAAATGTTTCTTTCCATGCTCCACCAATTAGTTCACTCCTCTCTATCCAACACCACACCCTCAATTCAAAAAATCTTTGGCTACGTCCAACTAATACAGCTCAAAACAGTGCCAGGGCACAACATAAATGATGTCCAAGAATTCACATTTTTTCCATTAAGTTTTAGTTTGTAGCCCACAAAAATTCCCTGGAATTATTCACACCATTATTCTCAAAGCCATTGTTGCAGACAGCAAATCAGTGAGTATGGGGCCTAATTCTCTTCATTTCCCATAATTTTACAATAGTTGTAAAATTACTGCTGACTTCAACTGCAAGTACCCATACTATTTAACAGTATGAGAGAAGACTCAGGCCCATCTTGTTGAAAATTACCTAAGGATTTCTCCTCAAAACAACAGCTAGAAACCATCCCAATGCAAGTTTAGGTTCTGTTTCTAAATCACAATGTCCAGTTCAACAAGCGTCGGATTTCAGTTACCTATAGATCACTAAAAAAGCCGCACAAAAAAGGAAGATATGCTGTCTGTGCTTATTTTTAGACTGCTGCCCTTATTTTTCAGTGAGTCACCTACCTCTAAGGCCTCTGTCATTATGCAACCCATCACAGCACAAATCCTTAGAGTTCCTTCAGTTTCTAATTTGTTCAATGAGGACTTCAGTTGATCAATGGGAACAAGCCATGCACTAACTGCAGGAGTTGCAGTGCTCAGTAGGTTCAACTGCCTATTTGAAGTGAAATTAAATTTTATAAGACAGAAGTTCAGCAATAATCAGTTACATTTGCTTTATATATGCTAAATATGCATTATGCATTAGCTTAAGTTGGATGTTATCTAACCAGTAGACTTACAAAGTGAAACAAAACAACCTTTACTGGCTTGAAAATGTTAAGACAGAAACAATATTGTTCATATTTAAAACTTGTGGTAACATAAAAATGTGACACACTAAGTGCCAGAAACACATTCACTAATACCCTTCTCTCACTCCTGCTATAGGATCTGTAACTTTTCTTCCTCCTTCCTGGCATTAGGTAGCTAGATTTTCAAAGTGATAGGTTACACAAATGAGTACATTGTGCAAGAGTGTACAAGTAATTTTAACAGATAGGAAGTTAAATGATACACTTTCCTCCTCCCTCTCAAACAATAGTATCACATCTCCCAAACAATTGCACAGTCTCAGAATAAAAAAAAATATGTACACATTACATTAAAAGTTCAATGGGATAAAATTAGTATTTACTCTTAGACTGGTCAAAAACCTTTGCTTTATTTTATACTTAGGATTATGTACAACTTCACATAATTTCCAGCTTTTTCAGTAACTATCATTGTAAATATAACATGCTCATGAATATTTTCAGAAGTGATTTAGGAGTTTAAGTCCCATCAACTTTCAATGACAGCAAGGGCTTATCTCTACAAAGGCAAAAAAGCCCACAGTAGCTAGTGCACACCATCCACTCAACACACTATCTCCCCACATGGACACACTTACTTTACACTTCTAGTGTCTTTGTATGTTTTAACTTAATAGACTTTGTGCATGTATTAAGTTACAGTGCACAGAGGCATTCCTAGTGTGTACTAAGAGCATTCTCATGACAGTGTTAATAAAGAACAGTTCATAAACTTTAACTTCACCTCCTAGTTAGCAGCATATGAGCTTCCTCAAGTAGTCAAGCCTTTAGGTTCTTAACTGCCTAAGTCCCTTTAGAAAATGAAAGTTTAAGCACTTCTGAAAATATTACTCTTTCCTACACTTTCACTATTTAGTCATTTTTAATTCCTTTTTTTAAAAAGATACATTTCCATAGAACAGTGTTTCCCAATTTTTTTTGACCACGGAACTCTTTCAAACTCAGAAAAATTTCAAGGAACCCCCTAGCCAAGGATTAAGTTTGTCGAGCAAAAGAAAAACAAACACACACACACACACACACACACACACACACACACACACACACACACACACACACACACACACACACACACACACACACACACACACACTCTCACTCTGCCAGTACACCACAATTGGTAGTAATAAGATGCTAAATACGGTCATGCGATCACCATTCATTTAAATTCAACATGTTGAATATAACACCATTCATTTATATTCAACAAAAATCATATTAAATATGTACAAAAAATAAAACTATCAAATAATATTAATTATATTAATAGTTTTCAGTGCGAAGAGTGGTTTTTCTTCTTTTCTTGGCAAATTCTTTTTATATTTGGTTTAATACTAGAAAGTTGGATTCGCATATCTGGCGCAGCATTCAGTCGATTTCTGTATTTCGTTTTCATTGCTGCATAGTTCGAGAACCCAGTTTCGCACAAGTACAGGCAGTCCCCGGGTTACGTACAAGATAGGGACTGTAGGTTTGTTCTTAAGTTGAATCTGTATGTAAGTCGGAACTGGCGTCCAGATTCAGCCGCTGCTGAAACTGACCGCCAGTTCTGACTTACATACAGAATCAACTTAAGAACCCCAAGCGTCCCCAAGTCAGCTGCTGCTGAAACTGATCAGCAGCTGATTCCAGGAAGCCTGGGGCAGAGCAACTCTGCCTCAGGCTTCCTGTAGTCAGCGCTGGTCAGTTTCAGCAGAAGCTGACTTGGGGACGCCTGGGGCAGAGCAGCTGGGGTGCTGCTGGGTTGCTCCAGTAGCGCCGCTCCTCGGCACTACTGGAGCAACCCAGCAGCACCCCATCTGCTCTGCCCCAGGTGTCCTGATTCAGCCGCTGCTGAAACTGACCAGCAGCGGCTGAATCAGGACCAGAGCAGCTGGGGTGCTGCTGGGTTGCACCAGTAGCGCCCAGAGCGGCGCTGCGGGACCAACCGGCAGCACCCCAGCTGCTCTGCCACAGGCGTCCGGAGAAAAGCCTAGTCTGCTGGGGGGGGGAGGCGTACTAGCTGCGCCCCCCCCCCCACCACCACCCCAGCAGACCAGGAAGACTCGGGCGGCGGACCGAGATGCACCGCGGTCCCGCCGCCTGGGTCCTCCACGGCTTTGCTCCCCGTCTCCCTGGTCTGCTGACCAGCAGACCAGGGAGTCGGGGAGCGCCTCTGAGGACGCCTGCAGCGGAGCAGCCCAGGCGCGCCTGGGGTGCCCCGCTGCCCGAGCCCCCCCCTCGGCTTTGCAAAGCCTCGGGGAAGCCGGCAGCGGAGCAGTCCAGGCGCGACTGGGGTGCCTCGCTGCCCGAGCCGCACCCCCGCCCCCCCCCCCCGGGCTTTGCAAAGCCTCGGGGAAGCCGGCGGCGGGGCAGTCCAGGCGCGCCTGGGGTGCCTCGCTGCCCGAGCCCCCCCCCCCCCCCCCGCGGCTTTGCAAAGCGCGGGGAAGCCTCAGTATTTTCCTTGCTGGTTTCAGTAAAAATATTGGAGTTTGAAGTACTCACTTTTCTCTTTAAAGTTCCTTCTTTTAACCAACGATCCATGGGGAATTTTGATATTAGATTGAATTCTTAAACAAAGTCACACACAGGAGCCACGTGTCCTCACAGTGTGTATGGGGATTTGTTCCGATCCTCACAGTGAGTAGGAGTTCCAGTGTTCCACTCACTGATAGTACTCCCCCCCCCGCCCCCCCCCCCCGCCCCACACACACACACTCATGCTGCCTTTACCAAGGGACCTAGCAGCAGCAACAGCTGCTTGTCCCGCTTCTGCCCGATCAACCCAAGATCCCTCTCCCGCGTCCCCCGCTGCTGCTCTGCTTTTACCAAGGGACCTAGCAGCAGCAACAGCTGCTTGTCCCGCTTCTGCCCGATCAACCCAAGATCCCTCTCCCGCATCCCCCGCTGCCACTCTGCTTCTTCCGGTGGTAAAAGCAGAGCGGCAGCGGGGGACGCGGGAGAGGGATCTTGGGTTGATCGGGCAGAAGCGGAACAAGCAGCTGTTGCTGCTGCTAGGTCCGGTGGTAAAAGCAGAGCAGCAGCGGGGGACGCGGGAGATGTCTGAAAGGGGAGCGGGGAAGGAGCCAGCGTCTTTGCGCGCCAGGCTCCTCTGTCTCTTTATGGGCGGGAGGAGGGGAGCGTTCGGGTTCTCGCGGAACCCTTACGTTCGCTTCGCGGAACCCCAGGGTTCCGCAGAGCAACTTTTGGGAAACACTGCCATAGAATATGACAACACACAGGCATTCACATACTACAGTGATACTAAATTTAATCTAAATCCCCAAATTTTGTCATTATCCAATAATAGAAGCAGCAATGACTAGAGACACTGCACAGAGAATATATCAGATTTAATAATATACAGAGTTGCTCCTTTTAAATTCTTTTAAGTCTAAAGAAGTTATACCTTGAAAATATATGGGCAGGAGAGCGCACATTAGTGGGAGCTGCAAAACTAAACCAGATTTCTTTAATGGTCAGCTTCATACTGCAGGAATCAGGTGGGGGAGGCATTAGAGGAAGATCTTTTTTCAAATCATCTGATTCAACTCCTTCATCCTACACAAAAAAGAGGTACCAACATAATATGAAAATGGTTTTCTGAGTGCAACAACTGCTTAACAGAAAAGCACATTACATACTGTCTTCCAAAAAATAAAATTTAATGTGACACTGATCTAGATAAAGTAATACAAAAACCTCTGCCACACAACATTTCCCAAGAACACATTTGGATGTTTCCTTCAAAAAACTGCAATTTTAACTAGGTAAATAGGTATTTTAAGTTCAGTAAGTACAAAAGTTATAATTTTTCACTATATTTAGCAATTGTTAAAAATAAAAAAAGTCAACCTTCAGTCAAGTATCAATCTAAATAATTTAAGAGGTCATTCTCCTACCTGTTCATCTGAAACTGAATTTCCATTTATGTCTGAAGAGGGACTTCTATCACAAGGAAGATTATCGTCAGACACATCAGTATTATAGCCACTACCAGTTGGAGAATCTGAAGAATTGTTGGAGGCAAGCAATCCACCTCTCTCCCTGGTATTAGATTTACCCACGACTCCAAACGTGCTATATAAAACAGCTCCAGATTGTCTTCCTCCTGTAAATACACAGAGAAATTTGTTCATAAAATTCTTTGTTCAATTTATTCTATTTTCACCAACTTTCCACTCACATGACCCATGTAAAAAATGTGTAATTCCTCTTACTTTCACAAACACTTTACTGTATAATTTGGTTAAGCCTTGTGCACATATATTTAGATACAAGTAAATATAATACCTATTTCTGAATGAGTATCTAGCTCCTCAAAGCAATTTTACATGCCCTCTCTCTTTATTGAAATACTAAACATACAATCTACTCAAAACAATAATTCAGATGCAGAATACTTCAAACTGTTTGTTTCGCAAGAGTGAGCAAACAAAAGCTCCAAACCTGCAAGTAGACCCCTACTGTGGGTCTGATTGCTGGATCGTGGCCCAATTTCTATCTTTACAAACTCAGTTTTATAGACAAAAGTTTCTTGAATATCATTGAGGCTGAAATAAATCTAATATTTTAACCCTTAAAAATTTATTCTGCACCTAGTACATGTCATCTATGTGAATTATATAGGGAACTATACATGCTTACCCAGAGAATCTATTGTGTAAAGAATGTGTGTTCACATAAAATATAAAAAGTTTAATACCGCCTACATTCAGTAACTTTTCAAATTAAATTAAAAATGAACATTATAAACTTGGAACACAGAACAGATCATTTCATTAATTACATTAATAGTAAGTAATATGAATCATGTAGTATTGCAGTACTGTAGTTTTACCTTTTATTGTTAAATTTTCAATTCCACATTCAAACATTATCCAGCCCCACCTTTCTTGGCTGGGACCTAGTCGAGTTACATCTGGAACAGCTTGCTGATCAGTTTCATCTACAAAAGTAAAATCATCCAACTCTTCCAAAGTAAAAAGGACTTTTGACTTTTCAAACGGAATCGCTGTTATTGCACAAGTCCCAATGTCTGTAAAAAGAAGTATTTTTTTTGTTATATAGATGATGACAAAGAATTTATGGTTTGACAGCACAATTTTCCTAAATTAAAGAGGATTTGTTTGGGCTTTTTTATTTTGGGGGCTCCTCCTCCATGTACCAATAATTAAAAAAAACTGACTATGAACAAAAGAGAAAGATTGAAAAATGTGATCTTAATATTTGGCACCTACCTATTCCTTAAGCATTGCTCATAAAATTCTTTTAAGAACTTCTCCACCCCTTTCTCCACCTCATTTGTATCCTAAACACAAACAGTCTGAAAGAGGCTGGAGAAGAAAGCATTCTAACACAACTTAAATTAAAGTTGAAATAAATTTCCAATCTGAAAGATGCTGAGGTACAGTTAGCAAAAATATAATGCTATATAAAGAAATGTTTGTGGTTGTTTTTGACAAATTGACCTATGACTCGTTTCAGCTTCTGAGATAGTTCAGCACTACGGAAAAATTTTGCTGAAGATATTTATTTGGAATATGCTGAATGTTTCCAAGTGATGAATGAAATAGTGATACTGATGAAGTTCCCTGAGGATATGTCTACACTTGCACCCTAGTTCAAACTAGGTTTGCAAATGTAGGCATTTGAAATAGTCGATGAAGTGGGGATTTAAATATCCTGTGCTTCATTAGCAGGATCTCGCAGGCACATTAACAGCTGTTTCAAAAGTGAAAGTGTGTGCCAGGCTGCGCTAGTTCTAACCAAAGGGCGCACCACTTTCACTTTCAAAACAGCTGTTGATCGGAGTAACGCACCGGCGAGATCATGCTAATGAAGTACGGGATATTTAAATCCCCGCTTCACTGACTATTCCGAATGCCTACATTTGCATCCCTCGTTTGAACTAGGGTGCAAATGTAGACATACCCTGAGATAAAAAGAAAACTTCATGGCATATAAAAAAGTGTGTTATTTTTAAAGGCGCTTGCTCAAGAACACTCTGTTTCAAGGGTATTTTTAATTATATCTTCAGCACAAATTCATGGATTATTTAGTGGCTAGTATATACACGCGTTTGCCCGTCTTGCAAAGTGCAATGCACATAATCAGTTCCACTGATTAGTAAGGAAAGAAAAACCCAAAACAGACTATTTTACATTTGTTATATTACTTTCTTTAAAGTCTGAGGTACAAAATGGGAGTCAGACTCCTCAAATTATATAAAAAATTAGAAGAGTAATCCTAAATATCATGTGACAGAACTGAAATATGGTTGGCGAAACTCTGTCACCAAAGGGACTCTTGCAACTAATCAAAAAACAAGGAGAAAAGCATTTGTCAAACTTTGCTTCCTCTCGCCTCTGAAAATCACAATAGGAAAAAAAAAGGCTCACTAATGGGTATTGCATTTTAAACCAAAGATTGGATCAGCTGCCACTATTTGGAAAAAAGCTCTAATTTTCGAGACAGCTCAAACTGGCTAATTCAGTTAAAAGTTAGGAGTAGAAAAACTGAAATGTGACTCAAACTCAGCTATACATTCCAAGTTGATGCCTCCAAGAAAAACAAGATTGCTTTCACGTTTATGAATAAGCCAACCTGCTGTATCAAGGCCTCTAAGCTGTCCGTGAACACGATGAATGTTCAGTTTAGCAGCAATTTCTTTTCCTTTTTCAGCTCCAGCATTCGATCTCAGTGAGCCAGAAGACTGTGGTTGCATTTTACTGGAATGGATGTATCGATCAAATGTTACTGAATTCCTCCCTGTATCTGCATTGTTTGAAGTCTCTTCAACCACACCCCTTTTAAGTTAAAAAGGTAAAAATAAATACAAAACCATCTCAATGACAATTAGTATATTTGTTTAGTTTAGTTTTACACCAGCTTAAAATGGAGTAAAAATTATACTTAAGACTTCTTTGTTCACAAAACTAATGAACATTCATTAGGAAAACAAAGATTTAATTTTTCTCTCAATAACACAAGTACAATTCCAACCTCCCACCGTCCCCAACATCACAAAGAGTTAAGCCTGTGTAACTGAAGCAAGGATTAAGGCTTTAAATATTCCAAAGTTGTCTTCCCCACCTCATTTAAAAACTTATTAATATTTAAAAATCCATTGACCAATAAAAGTTCAGAGAAACATTTTCGGATTCTCCTGATCTGCAAGATTAAGAGTTATGAAATATTAATTATTAAAAGTATTATTCTTACCTATTCATGCGAACTTGTGTAGCAATTCTATCAAAACACAAAGCTACTAAGGAAACATGAGTCACAGTTTTGCCAGAAGCAGTGGCTGTGGTTTCTTCGACTGATGCTTGCAATAAACACAAGTTTACCTAAACATAGAATTCCCCCCCCAAAGAATAAAGAAGTTTAAAAAAAATGTCCCTTTAAAAAAAAGATATCTATATCTAAATTTATCAATATCACAGGATTCTTATCAGTATCATCTACATCATTTCTATTAAAAATGAAATGAGAGAGTGTGAAATAATTGAATTATATCTAAACCTTTTACAGAGTTTAACAAAAGTTTATTCAGATACCATTGCCCTGTTTAAACTAATTTTATACTTAATTTGCATATCTATTTCACTTTCAGCGAAGTGTCAAAAGTGTATAATCCTCAATAAAATATGACAATCATTTATCACAGCTAGAGTTAAGCTAAAGAAGAAATAAGAAGGATACATACGAAGGTAGCTTGTGATCTACTAAGAGACTACATAGATGAATAGAAAATTATTACCTTGGGAATGGTAACATTGGCTTGAAGACCTTTAATTGTCACATTATCTTGCTTAAGTGAAAGATTAGTCTGTGCCTGTCCTTGGTTTGTTGTTCCTGTTGGCAGGGTCTCTGTCTTCACACTTCTAATATCCTGTTTGGAAAATAGCTTTAAAAAATGTAGTACCAGTTAGTAATTTCCATTAATTGAAACCTATCAAAATATTTTTAAATGTAAAGTGAATAGGTTGGCTTAGAAGCATTGCAATGCAATAGGCTTAGGTTTGATTCCATCCTACAGTGGAAATCCTACAGTCATGATTTCTGGATTGTCCGAGTCTTAGCGTGTTAAGAAGGGCTGTGCCACTTAGCACAAAAATTTCAACTGATTACAAGATCCAAGCTGAACTCAAAGAGTTCCTTTTCCCAAAAGATTAGTTGCTTTGATAGGAAGTACATTAAAAATAAAAAGAATCATTAGCAGGGACAGAAAAAAATCCCTAATTGTGGAGGAGGAGAATTGTACAATTAATTTCAAAATACTGACAGTTTTGTAAGTGATCACATGGCCTGCCTTTCTTCCATTCCTCTCATAAAAAGATAGATATGCTTTTATGGCTTCTTTTTAGCAGAAGTCTAGCCCACAATCTCAAAACACAACTTTCTGAAATTATTTTAAAAAAATGAACTATGATAAATTATGTATTACATAAAAAAATCTGTTGGAAGAATACCAGACAGAGTTATGTCAAATTTACAACAGTCAAGAATCCAGCCCAATATGTACTATACAAAATTATACTAATTAATAATACCACACTGTTTATCTAATATAGTAGTATAGATTTTTCTGCTATCCTATAGTGTAAATAACAGTTCTGTAACTGTTGATTCTTGACATGTCTCCATGGATGCCATTTTAGA
Organism: Pelodiscus sinensis; assembly: GCF_052426305.1. Classification (NCBI taxonomy): domain Eukaryota; kingdom Metazoa; phylum Chordata; order Testudines; family Trionychidae; genus Pelodiscus; species Pelodiscus sinensis. The sequence continues at coordinate 99,151,397 of NC_143055.1, forward strand.
TGCACATGTGCCTCGTGCTCAAGACCAGATTCTTCAGAACAACAGTGTCCAGCAGGCATGATGGTACTCATAGCTGAGATATCTGTCACAGGTATTCCCCATGCTGATGTGGAGGACACTGCCATCAATATCAGTAGCCCTGGTGCTATCAGCACTGGAGTTACAGTGTACTATATGATCTTGACAGCACTGATGAGCACCAGACTTACCAGTAGTGGGGAGTGGCACTCTTGATGTCTTTGGTCCTGAAGTTCAGAGAACTTAGGAGGGCCCTTATCAATCAAAATCCTATAACTACAGTTCTTGTAGGAGCCTTAGGAGCCCTTTTTGGGTCTTGACTCTGTCTCTTCCTTCCAAGAGTCGGAATACCTCACTCACTGACCTGGAAAATGACTCAGACAAGAAGAGTGATGCCTCTACTCCCTGCGTGTCTTCATAAGCTTTTGTCTTTTGAGGGTCAGAATGTGGCCCAAAGACTAAATGAGAGCACTTGGGGATGATAAATTCTTAGCCCATTCAGATCCACATTGGCCTGGATCTAAGGCCAATTGCATGGATTTTTCCATGAGGTACTCCCTCAAGAGTACAGTGACCAGGTACCAAGTGTGAAAAATTAAGGATGGTAAGTGGGTAATAGTTTGCATATGTAAGATAATGTCCTTCATATCAGGACAACTGGCCGCTCTACTCAAGAGAATCTCATGAGATTTCTGCCTCCCAGAAAGACCAACAGTTGACCATCTCTTCACTGGGTGCCCTTTGCCTTTACATATCAGGCAATATGAAAACAACCAACTCCCTGCTCAGTAAACAAACTAAAACCTTATTTACACAACAGTGAACACACACTACAAACTATCTACATATTAAACAAATAAAAGACTATATGAGCTCCATGCAACACTGGAGCTCCAACTCATAGCCATAGGTACCGAGGAAGAAATAAGGCAGGAGTGGGGTGACTGTCATTTCTGCCATTAATGGAAGTATAAGCACATGCATAGCGTATGCACATGCAAAATGGATACTATTAGCTAAAAATCTTTTACTCAAGTGCACTAGGAATGCAGACATTGGAACTGGAATATGTATGTGCTCAATCACATCAAGGAGAACATCTGGTTATAACAAACGTGCATGCCTCCTTAACTATCAGATAAGATCAAAATTGAATCTGAAATAAAGACATTTATAATGTTACAAGTTTTTCTTGCATTCCACCCAATCCAATAAAAATATACATGCTTCTGCTCTCCCAAAACTTTCTGAAAGTTTGTAGTTTCCGTACATTTTCTGAAAAAGTTGTTTTACTGTTCTGTACAGCTTCTCTCAGGACTTTACAATGCAGATGATCCACAATTGCTGCTGGATGTTGAGTGCTAGCACAATGTACCATTGCTTCTATATACCTATAAGAGAAGAAAGAATCAGTTCACAAAAGAAAGTTTAATTTCCAAGGAGGAGACAGAGAAGGCCACAAGTCAGGATTACATTTTTTCTAGCTCTCTTGTTCATCTCTCATTTAAAGCTATACCAGCACTATAATGCAACGCTCTCTACATTTTTTTACTCCTCCTCCTCCCCCCGCAAGCTGGGGCTGGGAATGGGGCTGCATCTCAGGGGAGCAGGGGGAGGGAAACATGGAAAATGGTAAGGGAGACAAGGCTGAGGTGGAAGCTGAGCCTTAGCAAAGGGGTGAGACTAGTAGCAAGGGCCCCGAGCAGAGCCCTGGCCACTCAGGGCTAGTAGCCAGGATCCCTGGCACAGGACCAGGAGCTGGTGTGGAGTTGGGTGGTTCTCTCTTTCCACCCTCTCTGGTGGCTGGTCTTGGTCCCAGCAAAACTCTCCCGCTCCCTAGTTTGAGGACCTCTGCTATAATGCAGTCTTGTGAAATTACATAAATTAGCCTTTTCTAAGGTGGGATAAGAGCAGGACATCACCTGTTATTCCAGTCATTATATAAAATCTGCTCTTTTTCCAAAGCCTATATATACACACACACACACACACAACTAGATTATCCACAAGTTTTCATTTTAGTAATTGGTCTTCTAATAGCTAGTAATTTTAAACATATATCTTAAAGTAAATAAAATAGAATACCTGTCTAAAGCTTCTGCTACCAGAGGAGTAAGAACAACATCAATAGTGCCCTTTACTTCCACTATAGCTGTTGTTCTAGTCTGGGAGATTGGATGATCCAGCGTCCATTCTTCTGTTACTGTTTCATCATCTGTATTATCCATGGTTTTCTTTTCCAAAGGAGTATATGGTGTACTAAACAAGTCAAATAGACATGCGTTATTTAAAGTTTCAAAACAGGCATTACAAAATGTATAGTAATATTATATTTTCTTATTCTATAGCTACTCCAAAAGAATCAGAGCCTTGAGCAAGAAATGCAACACTAAACAAGCCTTTTTTATTTCAACAGAAGGGTCTATAGGAATGAGAAGCGTCTTCAAGACATAGATACTTTTCAGAGTAAGCATAATGTTTAAGAAGGATGAATTCAAACTGGAACAGGTACAAAGAAGGGCCACTAGGATGATCCGAGGAATGGAAAACCTGTCTTATGAAAGGAGACTCAAGGAGCTTGGCTTGTTTACCTTAACCAAAAGAAGGCTGAGGGGGGACATGATTGCACTCTTTAAATATATTAGAGGGATAAATACCAGGGAGGGAGAGGAATTATTTAAGCTTAATACCAATGTGGACACAAGAACAAATGGATATAAGCTGGCTAGTAGGAAGTTTAGACTTGAGATTAGACGAAGGTTTCTAACCATTAGAGGAGTGAGGTTCTGGAACGGCCTTCCAAGGGAAGTAGTGGGGGCAAAAGATCTATCTGGTTTCAAGATTAAACTAGATGGGTTTATGAAGGGGATGGTGTGATGAGATTACATGATCTTGGAAACTAATTGACCATTCATTATCAGTGGGAAATAGGTCAATGGAGGGATGATAGGAGTTACTATAGAGAACTTTCTGGGTGTCTGGCTGAGAAGTCTTGCCCACATGCTCAGGGTTTAGCTGATCGCCATATTTGGGGTCGGGAAGGAATTTTCCTCCAGGGTAGATTGGCAGAGGCCCTGGAGGTTTTTCGCCTTCCTCTGTAGCATGGGGTAGGGATCACAGCTAGAGGATTCTCTGCATCTTGGGGTCTTCAAAGTATTTGAAGGCTTCAATATCTGAGATATAGGTGAGAGGATTATTCTAGGAGGGGTGGGTGAGATTTTGTGGCCTGCACTGTGCAGGGGGTCAGACTAGATGATCATAATGGTCCCTTCTGACCTTAAAGTCTATGAGTCTATAATAGACCAGATTTGTAATAGGCTATGTATATAAACCTCAGATGTGAAAAGTACCTATTTACATATGCTAGAACTCTGAATTGGGGAATGCTTACTTGCATGCACTGATAGCAAAATTGGCCTCTGTTTGCTGAAATTCTTCACCTGCATGACTGACATGAACACTGGTTAAGACAGTGTTAAAACAATATTGGTCATGGCAACTCTCAACATTAATAGAATTTTTATTCCATTAATAAAAGGAAGATTTCAAGAGTCCCAGTCTAACGCCTTAATCACTATATCCAAATTCTACTTTTGGTTCTGCCACAGGCTTCCTTGGCAAATCACTTGGGACTCAATTCACAGTCTATAAATATTCCCCCATGTAGGGACACTCCTGTAATGTTTGTGAGGTTCTCATATACTTGGGTGAGGAGTACAAAAAAGCCTTAAAATAAGACATACAGTACTAAAATTAATTCTGAAATAAATAGATAACAAAAATGCCACTGACACCAGCCATATTTTAATATAGCTAGCAAGAGATGTTTCACAGATGTTCCTAGACCACCGATCTCAGGTATAGGGAGGTTTGGCCGTGGGACAGGAGCATGGCAGGAGGGCTGGTGACTCACACCGGGAGCCTTGTGTTGGGGAGTGGGTGCAGACAGGTGGCACACTGGAAAGTTCTGACCCCAGTGGCTGGGCAGCAGCGGGGGGCAGGGCCGGCAGCAGCCACGAGCTCTGGCCTGGGGAGCCACGACTGCCCAGGCCAGGGAGGGGAGAGGAAGGTCTTGACAGCATTCAGCACAGGCCATGGGGGGGAAGGGACCTCTCCTGATCCAGAAAATCCCCTCATTCGGGACCAGTCAAGTCCTGAGAGGGCCAGATCTGGGAGGTCCAACCTGTATTACACAAACCATCACCTCTCATTTAAACCATACCAACACTATAATGCAGTGGTCTCCAAACTTTCTGCACCCCTCCCCCCCCACTAAGCAGTGACTGGGAGCAGAGCTACAGCTCAGGGGTGCACGGGAGGGAAATACGAAAGAGGCCCATAGCTGGGAGCTAGGGCAGGAGCAGAGTCTCAGCAAAGGGCTAAGGCTGGTAGCGAGGACCCATGTGTGAGACCTGCCACAACAGCTGGGAGCAAAGCCCTGGGTGCTGAGGGTTAGCAGCCAGGATTCCTGGTCAGGAACTAAGTGATTCTTTCTCCCCATAAGCTGTGAGGGCTGCTCAGGGCCCCAGCAGCACCTTCCCCCCAGTTTGAAGACCTCTGCTGTAATGCAGTCTTTTACTCACTTGGATGTTGATCCTGTAAGCTGCATGCCTCTGTCCAGCAAAGCATTAGCTGAGAGACCCTGTTTAACAATCTAAAACGGTACAAGACAGTTACTTCTTTGGGGGGGGGGGGGTGACTCAGCACCTTGTAGTCTAAATCTGGGATTCTCAATTTTACTTTGAGGTAAAGCTGTTAACAGCCTATATAACACAGTATAGTTAACCACAACTAACTGAAGTGCTAAGCTTTGGTGGGGGAGTTAAACAAGTATACTGTAAGTACATTTTGTCAGAAACTACACTACAAATCACATCCTACTTGATGTCATTCAAAAACATGAGTGCAGTATGAGAGTTACAAAGCTCTCAATAATTCAAATTCACTTTTCACACACAAAACAGTAATTAATTCTTCTCTTTTTTTACAAAGCCTTCTGTTTTTAAATCCTAAGCATTTAATATCAAGAGATCACAACTCCTAATAACCAACAGCAAATTGTTTCAAATTTCCTTTGACCTAGTTAATAGGAATTCCTTAGCACAGCACATTCTAGCCTTCCTAGGCCACTTGTTTCCTTCTTAGCTATTTTTTCCCATACCTTAAAAGTTGGAACAGAAAGATGCTCAAAAGACGAAGAGCTTTCTTCACTAGTTGGGGTATCAAGGTCTAAAGGTCGATGTAGGGAAGATTTTGAGGTTCTTTTGTTTGTTGGATGCTTTACTGACCAGTTCACCACCTGAAACTGGGTAAGATAACTTTGGTAACAGGTCATTATAGGCTGATGGGAAGTTATTTGATCACTCTCAACAGCCTTTTCAGCTTCCATGATATACATCTGCTCAGCAAGATCATCCTCTCCTCCCAATGCTGAAACAAATGAAGCCTGTGAAGCATGAGTCTTGATTGGCAAAGTCTTTGGATCTTGACTGGCTTCTCCACGAACTGTACTAGTTAGAGGTCCTTCTACACTGTGATAGATCGACCCTCTATTATACTCAATTTGCTGGGCTTGTTTCTTTCTCTTTTTCCTTCCTGGATAGGTTCCTGGACCTTCATCACTGCTTACTGGCTCAAACTCTTCAGCTGCTGAAAAATAGGCTTCACTATCAGCCATTGACATGCTAGAGTCCATTGAGCGATATTGGTGAAAGGAGTTTGAATCTGCAGATGGTGTGTATGGAAAAGAACCAAAGCTTCTCCTCTGCTTTGGAGAATCCAAGACGTTCTCATCACTGCGAGACACATCACTACTGAACTGAACACCAACCGCAACAGGCTGCTTATCACCGTAAAAGGCTGCAGTAAGGCTCTTGGTGCTCCCAAGTCGGGTAGAACACACAGATGCTTGCCGTTTCAAAGGAGACCTAAGCGGAGACTGACCTACAGACCTTTCCTGGTTGTTTGGAGACACGGGACTGCTTCCTGAAACATCTGCTGGAGTACTAGAAATAGAAAAAAAAAATTTATATGGTGTAAATCTTACATTGCTGACAAGTATTAACACACAGTTAAAGGAACAGTTCTGTGAACTTATCAACACAACGGAGGAAATAATAATTGTCAAATAAAACATCTATTCATATGAGAAATTATTTTAACAATACAGAACATGCACACTAAGCCACAGCGAAGTTTTGTAGTAACTGAGGCCATCTTCTAGTTGGTCAGTGCACAAATGAGAAACATCTAGGTACATGCTATTATCATGCATGTCAGAATTTCTATGCAGATCAGAAATTAATGAGTCAACTTTTGTATTTGAAGTAACAGGAATTCATTTCAGGAATACTGTTAGAAATCATCAGCTGTGTTTGAATTTTGCACTGGTTTACTCAGCCTTATCCATAATACTACAAATAAATTTCTGCGTTGGATAGAGTACTAACCTTCCATGACCATCTTCCCTCTTTGCACCACACAAGAACTCCTTTTGTCCTATGTGATCTTCAGTGACAGAAGAAGGGCTTTCCTTCTCACCTGCAAGCAAGGGAAGGGCAGCACTCGAACTGCTGTTTTCCTCTGAAGATGAGGAAGAGCTATGGGATCGCAATGGTACTTGCAGACTCAAGTGCTGGGCTTTTCTCTCTATGTCTATACCCACTGATCTGCAGTCCCAATCTTTTCTTTTTACACCATTTGTCTTACCTAAATACAAGAGAGATATAGATCAATTAAAAATATGAACATTTTGTGGTACCAAGAATTAACAACAGTTCTTCTCCCCCTCTTAAAAAAACAGCTGCAGCATTCAAATAAATAAATATATATACATATATATTGCACTCACAAAAATGTATGAAGACAGTTAGAAGCATTAAAAGGCAAAACACTAGACTTCCCCATTGACTGATGCCCAATTTAGATAATTTACTACAAGTGGACATAAAATCCTCAAGCACCATACTACCCAGAAAGCAACTGTAGACTGTTCCCTCTGTATAGATTGGGTAGATTAGCACCCACTGAATTTTAGTACATACTTCCCAATTTTGGAGCTTTATTAGGCCACATGCGATTGTATCACATATAGTAGAATTATGTTCACACTATTTAGTAATAAACTACCATTCATTTACCAAGAACCAGTTAAGATTCTAGAAAATGTGTTGTACAGATCAGAATCTACACTTCTCAGTAAGTGGAACAAAACTGCATATGAAATAGTACACATTTTATTCTTACTATCTATAATTTTGGGAATCTCCTTGGTAATAATCCATTCTCCTGGCTGCAATAAAGACTGTCCATAAAACATATCAGATTCTGCACTTGTACTTGAAAAGGCAGAGCTACTTGAAGGCGTCATCTCTTCCAGCTTGAAGAAGTCTAGTCCTGTTACTGTGCCACCAAAGAATCGGCAGCCACCAAGACAGCCACATTTGTTCTTGCTTCTTTTGTTCTTCACATTATCATCTGGCCACAAAAACCATAACCTATGCAAAGGAAAACAAAAGCAAAATCAAGAAGCAATAATGCACTGAGATTTAGGTACATATAAACTCACCCTGTGAAGCCGAGATTCAGAATGTCTCTCTCACATACCAACTCCCATTTTGTTGATTCATTTAAAATTTAATAAAACCGTGTATACACACACAATGCAGATACATACATTGAACACATCTACAAAGACACTAAGTACTATACAGTTTAGTTTCAAATATATGTCATTCTTTCCAAAAACCAAAAATATTTCCATAAATTAGGAAAGAGAGGTCTTAGTATTAATAGTTCATGGTTCTGCAAAGCATATGGAACTGTTTCAGAAGTATCTACCAGTGCTTTCCTACAAGAAAAGTGTGTTTGAAAGAAAGTAATAAAAAATGCCATTCTGTGTCAACTTTGACTCCTGGGGCTATTTTTGAAGCTGTATTTTTATATCACCTGAAGGTAGTAATCCTCTCCATTGTCACGCAAGGGTCATCTCCATTGTCATGTAAGGGTGTGGTTTAACTAGTTCCAGTCTTTTCACAGCAGGACTGAGCCCTAACATTAAATCCTATATCATCTACATTTTGTAATCTTAACAAATGGCAGTTCCAGCAATCCAACAATTTTTTCTGGTTTCAGTTTTTCCTTAATGTTAGCCTAAATTTTCCCTACTGCAGTGTATTTCCATAATTTCTTGCTTAGTCCTATATGACTAATGAGATGATATATGCTCTTAAATCCTGTCTCTTCTTACGGACTTTTCCTCAGACTAAATACACTCAGTTCTGAGCCTTTCCTCACATAGAAGATGTTATTATTCAAACATTATCTATCACTTATTACTGAACTTCAATTTATATGTCATCTTTGAAATGTGATGCCCAATACTGAACAATGTACCCTAGTTAGGGATAACCAATTCAGAGAAAAAGTATTATCTTTCTTTGCATTAATATCTTCGTATTATAATATTGTATTTACATGAATATCTTTAGTTAAATATGGCACTGGCAGTGCAGATCCTCAGCTGGTGTAAAATGTCATAGCTCCACTGAAGTCAATGGATCTATGATAATTTATATCAGCTGAAGAACTTATCCAGCTTCTTCAGCAACTTCATTGCACTGTTGATTCTCTTTCCAGTAATACACCATGATAACCACAAATTTGTTCTCTTTTTGTCACCTGCTGGTGAGCTCATCTTGATTTATTTTTACAAACTTACAACAGTCTGTTTTTACACAATTTTAGTCTTCAACAATTTGCATTATTATTGAATACAGCTCATTTTGTCACTTTTCCAGTTTCAGAATGCATTTTACTCCAATTCTCCAAATTAGTGGTGGTAAACACATGGATTGCTGATTGTATCTAGATAGGCTTCATGACTGGTTCAAATTAAATGTTCAGTAACATGGCCTAATATATAATAATTTGTAATAAGTTCACAGTATTTGTCAGCTGCCCTCATTCATCCAGATAAGATGTTAACTCAAAAGTTAGTTAGGACTCTTCGAGAAACAGATTTATTTAAAAGTAGGTATGTATAAAATAGTCATACAACTGCACACAAACCAGCTGTCAACAAAAATGGCTAAACAAAGGGCAAAAATAGTGGTGATCGTAAGAGTGACTTGCATCACTTTTCCCTTCTCACTCATGGATGCTATATGGCAAATTACTAAAAGAAACTTTAGTTATTCCCCCCACGGCCATATTTTTCATTAAACTTTATATAAGTCTATGCCTTCAGATCAGTAGGAGCTCCAGTGTAGACGAAAGGCAGTATCTTTGTAGCTTAGGCCAACGATTAAAAATTGATTTTCTTCTCCATATTTTGACATCACTGTACTACACATTGCTAAAAATACCAAAATTATTCAAGTTGTCTTGTCCAAGAAGTTGACAACCAAATGGTTAATCTCTTCTGAGCACCTTACTTACATAGGTGATTGTCAGAAATCTACCTATCAAGTGAGTACAGTCTAATTTTTAAGCAAGTGTTTAATAATCAGAACTTTAAAAATACACTCTCATGAATAAAATGTATCAATTGCAAAGACATTAAAAATGGTAACCTTACTTCCTCCAATAATTTCACTTACCTCTTAATTCTGCTATCATGAATTTCTAAGAAATGTCTTTGCACTTCATGTTTAGAATGATGATCCACAGCTAAAGCAATATCAGCAGTGATGAGTCCCAAACTCAGAGACCCAGCTTCTAGCCAGTATGCCCTCCTCAGAATTGAAGGCTGAAGACCAACTCTGCAGTTGTTTGCTTGCTCAATGTATTGTCTCAGCTGAAGGTCTTGGATAGCAGCACTTATACCCTCTCCAACAAACTGATTGTGGAGGTTACAGTTAGCAACACGTACAGCACCCATCTGAAAATACAATTTAAAAAGAACATTTGAACAGTTAAAGATTAAACCACAAAAAAGACTAACTGAAAACTAATTACAGGACCCATAAAATGCAGTCCCAGAAAGATACAACTCTATATTATTTGAAGAAAGATAAAGCTGGCCTACTGGTCAGGAACTACATTTAGCCACACATGTGAAATCAAGATCCTTTGTGGCCTGGGATGGATCTCTTCCTCAGGCTCTCCACTTGTAAAAAGACAATAAAATGTACTCTTCTAATTAAAGTTATGATTAACATCTGCATATTAGAAGTGTCAGGAATTTTATAAGTATAACCTGAAACAGCTAGGTTTTGTTGCTGTTGTTTGGTGTGGTTTGGTTTGGTTAGGGTTACAATGGCCTCCAGAAAGCATCCATCTATTCTGAATTCAACAATGTATTACTCTGTGATGCACTTACATGTTATTCAGTGAAAATATTTGTTGATAGAGCACAAGTTGCATAATTGATTCTGACCCTAAAACCTCTGTAGACCATAGAGTTACCTCAGCCTTTTAATTTACTTAACAACAACACAAGGGACCTACAGTCCTGTACCCTGGAAGACATTATTTATGCTAACCTGATTAAGCGAAAGTGGGCCTATGACCCTTATATACATAAAATGGTCCAACAGTTACCCTCACGTAAATATATGAGCATATGCAGGGCATGAGACTAAAAATATTCCTAATACTATATGATTGCAATATGTTTATGTGGTTTGGAGCTTTTTTGTCTTTACTAAATGTTTTAATAAAAGTGGCTAAGACTTCGCTTTGCTCTCAGTGTGAAAGTCTTTGCCAGAAACTCCAGGGTTCTCTTCAAGATGCTGAGCTTATTAGTTTTAATTCTGTGGAGCGTGATTCTGGGATGAAGTCTCTATTCCCTCTCCTGCCCCCCAATTAATCAAATAAATATCTGTTTGAAATCAATATTAATTTTTAAAAACAATCAAGCTTCAGCCCTCAATGCCAACAAGTTTTGGGAATATCCTGGTCCTGGTTCATACATTTGGTTTACCAAAGAGAGTGTCATGTAACATCTTGAATGAAAGCCATTGATATTATTGTGAAATGTATGGACAGATACTATGTAAGGTATTATATATGTATAAAATATATGTTTCTGAAATCTATATCAAGGCTACGTTGACAAAGAGGTTTCTGTCAGACAAAGGGGCTACGTCTAGACTGGCATGATTTTCCGGAAATGCTTTTAACGGAAAAGTTATCTGTTAAAAACATTTTCGGAAAAGAGCGTCTAGATTGGCACGGATGCTTTTCCGCAAAAGCACTTTTTGTGGAAAAGTGTCCGTGCCAATCTAGACGTGCTTTTCCGCAAAAAAGCCCCGATCGCCATTTTCGCGATCAGGGCTTTTTTGCGGAAAACAAATCTGGGCTGTCTACACTGAACCTTTTGCGCAAAAGTTTTGTGCAAAAGGATTTTTGCCCGAATGGGAGCAGCATAGTATTTCCGCAAAAACACTGACAATCTTACACGAGATCATCAGTGCTTTTGCAGAAATTCAAGCGGCCAGTGTAGACAGCTGGCAAGTTTTTCCGGAAAAGTGGCTGATTTTCCGGAAAAACTGGCCAGTCTAGACACAGCCAGGATGTATATTCACCTGTCTCTTGGTTCACATGTAAATTGAGCATTGGAAACCAACACAACAGAAGCCTTATTTATACATTAAATCAACAGAAGGATGTCAGCAGAGAAACAGGCACTGCAGAATGACCCTCAAGGGTCTGTCCTGTCTCTAGAAGGAAATTAATTTAGAGGGCTATAAGGAGAAGGCAAAAACGCAACTCTTTATCTTAAGAAAGTATTTGGGCAATGTGATTACATTCAGGAAAACAGGATTACAGCCAGCCTTTACTGAAATGTTTGGACTGAAATAAACATCCTTGGACACAAGGCTAACCTGTTAAATTAAATTTAATCCCTAGAAAGCATTTTATACTTTTGTGTTATATGTAACTTATTCCTATTATTCTTATTTGCCCTCTCTTAAATTTCCATCTTTGACGATAAAATTGTTTTCCTTATAAATATACATCTCATGTGAAGTATGTGCTGACCATGAGCTGAATCAAGTATACGGCTTCCTTGCTGGTAACACACCTGGTATTTCTGTAAGTGTTCAGCATAAAAGGGGCTGAACAAGGGAATGTTTCAATCAACACAGGTACACCTCTTTTTAACCTGTACGGCCAAATAAAGGCTGATAAATCCCCTCAAACATATTGGAAGGATCATGGAGCTGATACTCAGTTAAGCCACAAGTCTTTCTCTCACTAAAAGCAGGGGTAAGAAAGTGACTCTCAGTCATGGCCACCTCAAGAATCATCACATTGAGCACGCAAATCAAGAATCTAAACTCTGCCACCTTGAATCTATAGATTAGCCTTTACCTAATCATATACTATTTCTCTGACTAGGCATAAGTCTAGCAATTCTGCAGAAATACACAGGAGGGAGCCCCTTTCCTCCACAAAATACTGGCTGAAGCCCTTGCTTTGTACCTTTTTATCTTAACTCCTGCAGCAGATTCAGGCTTAACCATCTATTCAGGCTAGTGCAAAGCTAATTAAGCTGCAGATGCCCACCAATCTTTCCTTTGACTCTCTCGTTAATAAGATTAGTCATAACACTTACTGTTCATATACAAAACCCTATTTTCAAATTCTCAAACTGAGAAAGAAAAATGATTTTCCTCCAGAATATGGCCAGGATGCCAACTTTTAAAAATTGAAAAGTGAGATTTTTATGAGGGAAATATTTTTATTCTTCACTGTTTTGGGAGCAGGGAGAGTTTTAGGGAGATATTGGAAAAATACTGAAAATAAGAATAATGTACTTTTGAAAGTTTGACCCATGGTCTATTACATTAGATGTCTGTGTTGTGGTCTGAGCTCTGGCACAAGCTTATCATGGGACACCGGAAACGGACTTAGGGTAAAGCTTTCAAAATTGCCCAAGTGACTAAAGAGCAAAAGGAGTCACTTTTGAAACCAGGAGATAGACAGGTTAAAGCTTTAAGCCTCCAACAACTATATTTTATGAAATAACAAATTCTTAAATATATGTTAATCTTCTGATTTGCAAAGTAAGCACTACTGCAGAACAAACATAAATGCAGTTATTTAATCTGTGTAAAACATAGCAAGTGCTTCCCTGTGTAGCAGATGGGAAAAGATAATTATCACAATTATCACAGCACGGAGGAGGACAAAAATTTTTACCTTTATATTGGTGGCACAGCCATGTTCTACAATATACAGATCTGCTCCATCTACTGCAAGTCGTGTCATAGTGTATTTTAAATCATCAGATGTTGGACATGGCCCAGGAACACAGTTCATCTAGAGGAGATATTTTAACAAAACACTCAATGTTGCTAGCATTTTAATTTCATATATTTCATCATACTTGAATTACCTACTTAATAGAGAACAAATTAGATCTAAAACAATGATTACTTGCCCTATATTAACTGATTCTTTGAGGTGTGTTGTTCACATGTGATTCCAGCCTTGGTTTGTATGCACCACGTGCACATGAGATTGGATTCTTTTGATCAGAAGTGCCACTGGGGCCTGCCCTGCTCCTTAGATGTCTTTATATCACCTTTCACCTGAGGGTAAAAAGGGTGGGGCAGGACCATCCAACCCTCAGTTCCTTCACCGATACAGAATCCCAGTGCAAGACAGGAGAAGGTCTGACCATGGAATCTATGGCCAATGTATCTCGAAGTCAGACATGAATAGCAGATAATCTGGAATCTTGGTAGGAATGCATTACGTGTCAGTGGATAGCTCCAAATTTCAGACTGAGCTTCCCAAGTGGACTTTCTGCCCTGAGTTTATAGTTGATTTTGGTCAGCCCCTCATCCCTGTATAAAGGCATCCATCACCACGGTCTTGGAACGGGTGCAGACAAAAACAAACCCTTGAACACTGGAATTGGGGTCTTTCCAGTTTAATGATGAGAGGACTTTATGTGGGATAAGAACAAACACGTCCACAGAGTGTCCATCCTTGAAGGAAGTGTAGACAAAGTCTGGCAAACTTTATTACACAAGTGTAGGCAGCCATGTGTTCCAAAATCTGAGACATGTCCTAAGGGATGTTTTTGGATGAGTTTCATTTTAGCTGATCAAGTCTACTACTGCTTGGAATCTTTCCCATGGAAGACAAATTCTCATTGGCCTGGAATCTAACACTTCTGCTCATGGAGAGAAGATGAGATTATAGCCAGGGTAAATTGTTCTTCCACATTACTTTCATTATCTGCTTTCAAGGATCTGATGCTTTCAGTGACCTGGTTATGTAGTGGGGGAATGTAAAATTAGAAGGAGCCAAAGATGAAGGCTTACATGAACATAGCAGCACCTCCTGGGATTTCCAGCAGAGCCAGGGTTCGGATATGGGACATAAATCAGGAGAATACTAGGAAGGATATATCCTATGTGCCCTAGAAAATCTCCTGTTGTCTCTTACAGAGTCCTCTGCAGAATCTCTTCCTCATGCCCACTGTACTACCAAAGGAGAATGCATACAAGAGGTGTAACTATTGTGCCCTGATGGATTTAAGAAAAGGAGTGGTCATTCCATAAGGAATGCCCTGGATATGTTGTGTCATCTCTAACTGGCTAGAGGGTGAAGTAGGTAACAGAGGTATCTTTACCACTGTACCAACAAGCTCAGTCTCTGGTGAGTTAGTAACCACCACTCTCAACCTTTCATGGAGAGGAAATTCCAAAACTGGGCCTACCGATAAATCACTCAGTACCGTAAATGCCCCGATTACCACCACACTAGAGACTGATACATTAAGCACCAAAGAACATGATTCCAAGGTACAGAAGTTCCTGTACAGAAGTTCCAAGTAGCAAGATACTGAGTCCTGAAAGCTCAGTACCAAAAGGTGGCTACCAACATTCTCTTAATTAGTACCCAGTTGCCAAAGGGGTCCTTCTTAGGCCACTGCATGTCTTTCTGGAATGCAAGGTGATTCAGATTTAGGAGACTTGTAGCTTGAATCAGTAGGCAACAAAGAGGATAACCTATGTTATGGTACTCTGGAGCAGCGATACTTCCTACCCCATTAGAGAGTTCAAAGCCAGAATAGAGGCAAATGACTGATGCCTTTTAGTCAATATAACCCAAAATCTCAAGGTAAAAATTTCTACTCACTGAAGCACTCATGAAGAGAGGGACATAATAAAAGACTGAAGTTTAAATGCATTCTTCTCTTCCAAGTCCAAGGACGCATGCACAGGAGTACTCCAAGAGGAACAATTTTAGATGGGCTTTTCTCTTTTTTTAATCTTTTTTGAGTAGGAGTGATATAATACCTATATCACTTTCCTAGAAAAAACAAGTACCTAGGGTGCTCATCAGATGTCAGTGATGTGTCACACTAGCGGCGAGATTTAAACCCAAGAGATTTTGCTCTTGTTATTTTGCAGGAGTCTCTGCACAAGGAGCAGAGATTGGGGTGTTATAGTCTGAAAATGAGACCCTAAGTAAAATAAGGAATTTGCATGTTTATGTGTCCCAAAAACTAACTACTCACTGCACCGTGCACAGAGAAGTATAGAGACACTAGAGGCATTCTATCTTGTTGATATAAGCAATAAGAAGCAACTGAGAAATGGTCATGCCTATTCTACTCTTTAGTCCTGTGGATGAAATGAGCATGAACATCTAGGGTGCAGGAATCACCAAAACAGAAATTGCTGCCAAAAGAATCTGACCTTATGCACATGGGATGCATGTGCATTTAGAGTGGCTTCCATGTGGATCATCAGTCAAGGAAACAATTATTTCCTTTAACAAATTATGGCTAACTAAAATATCTACATGCTCCAAACCACATTTGTAGCTTTGTTCTACTTTTGGATAGATTCAAGTTAGATTCAAATTCTACTGCAATATACAGGTTCAATCCTTCTAGTCTGGCACCCTCAAGACCTGACTGTTGCCAAATCAAAGAATTTGCTGAACCACAGGAGGTTAATATTGTTTAGCAGCATTACCAACACTTCCACTGCTTACTGGGCTCTTAGAAAACATTTAGGGGTAAATTAGTGCTAAATAATAGCACAGAACACTAGGACTGAGCGCTAGGACTGGTGGCTATAAACAAACTTTACAGGACCATGAAAAACTTGGCTATGTCCATAATATGTGGGATAACTAAATTTATGCCAGGCCATGGATCTTGCCAGACCAAATAGTGCCAGACAAGAGAGGTTAAACCTGTGCTACTGCAAATATATCAGCTTGAGGGATCAAAACTGATGAAAGCTTTACCTTAGATTCACAAAACCGACGATCAATTCCATGCTGACACATTATTACAGATTTGGGTCTTTCCAGTTCAAATTCTCGACACATTACATGAAACAGAAATGTCTGTCCCCATTCTAGCAGACATGCAAGCTGTAAACAAATAGTAAAGGATCAAAATACAGTTAAGTATTCAAATTAAACTATCAGAGTTCATAGTAAAACTTGAGACAGGAAAAAAAACCAAAACCATCAGGAGCTTTATTCCTGCTGCCAGATAATCTACTTGAAATTAGCCAGTAATGCAATTTTTCTAATTTGACACAGTTTGTAGTTTTTCTTTCATGAATAGCAATATGTGCTGCCAAAATCAAAACTCATCTCTTTTTGAAGCCCATCTATTTTAGCCACTTCTAAAGCAATGAACCTTTAGGAAAACATCTTTGTTAACTAAATGCCAATTTTTAAATAAAGTTATACAGGCTGAACCCCCAAATCTGGGATTCTCTGGTCTGGCAACATCAATGGTCCGCCAGCAGGGGCACCAATATTGCTGGACCAAAGAGCCCCAGAGGCTGGGAGTGGGAGTCAGCCAGGAGAATGAAGGGACTGGAGAATCCCCGGCATCATCAGGGCCAGGAGGCAGTCAAGGAGCTCCCACTATGCCTGGGGAACTCCCGGTGGCAGCAAGACCAGGCAGCCGGGAAACCTGTTTTCAGTGGGGCAGGGGTAGCCAGGGAACCCCCCACAGCAGCGGAGCTAGACGGTAGCTAGGGAGCCCCAGCCCCGGCAGGGGAATTCCCAGCAACAGGAGCTAGGTGGCCGGTGATTCCTGGCCCCAGCAGGGAACCCCAGGCAGCAGCTGGGCTAAGGGATGTTAAATGTCGATTAATTGGCTAATCGAATAGTCAATACCATTTGCATTGACTAATCAATTAGTCGATAAGGGCTCCTCCACCTTTGAAGTATAGCAATAGCCCCAGGGCTGTTGTTACACTTCATAAGTGAAAGTGCTATGGGGAGCACAGGGCCAGTGGGGGACTCAAGCAGTGTTTCAAAGTGGCAGTGCCGCATGGAGTCCGGTGTCCGCTGACCCTGGGCTCCACACAGCACTGCCACTTTGAAATACTGCATGTAGCCCCAAGTCAGGCTCCAGGCAGAATTTCAAAGTGGTAGCACCACCTGGAGACCGGGGACTCCCAGCTGGACCCAGGCTGCATGGGGCATTTAAAGCAGCAGTGCCATGTGGAGCCTGGGGTCTGGTCCCGGGGTCCACACTTCACTGCCACTTTGAAGCATCTGCTTCTGTTCCACTCCGCCCCCCTGCCTCCCGCTTTGCTGCCTCTCTCTGATAGAGGCAGCAAGGGAGGGGAAGTGACTAGTGTGTCAACCATCCAATAAGCATTTGCTTATTGGACAGTTGACTAGTCATTCACATTCCTAGGTGGGCTGCCTGTGGCTGGGAAATCCTGGGGAACCCCTGGTGGGAGCAAGGCTTGCAGAAGCCATGCAGAGTTAGCTGTGGCAAAGTGGCCCAGAAGAGGGATCCCAGAAAACCCCAGTGGCAGTGGTCAGTCATCAGGGGAGAGCCCTAGAAGGGCCAGCATTAGCAGGGCAGCGGAACTGTGGGAAGCCCCAGATTTGGGAGCCAGCACTAGGGCAGCCAGCAGGGGAGCATTGACTTCCCTGGTCCAACAAGCTCCCTGGTCTGAGACCACTCAGGTACCTGTAGATCATCCTGAGGCTTGTTTGGATGGTGGGGTAATGCACTCAGCAGAGATGTGATTTTTTTAAGTTCACTAACACGTTGTACAATAATTGAGCCACCTAAGTGCTGTTGTCACATACTAAGGGTCCCCTAAAGTATTTTAACATAGTCCTCCAAATATTCTAGGTTCCTGTGATATCAAACTGCTTCTCATAAAATGATTAATCAAATAGGACACTTCAGAGAGTTAGGAAGAGGAGGCAGAGAACTCACATCTCTGAAATTTATTACCATGAGATGTAGAGTGAACCTGGCTTCTTTTGGTGCATGATGTAAAATGCATCCTTTTTATAGGATTTTCATTAACTGCAATTCCTGGCATTTAGACTACTTGCTGAAGTTTCCTATCTCCCATAATTAATGCTTGTTCAGTGCTACACAAGGTAACAATATACATGTTCCTATTTGCAGGGAAATGTTGCATGCCACCTAAAGTGTGTTTAAATATTATGGTGATGCATGTCTTTTTTATATGAACAAGAATATTTACTTGCAACAGGGCTGGATTAGGAAAGGGGTTTTAGGGGCTGCAGCCCAGAGAGGCCCCCACAAAAAGGAGGAAGGGAAGCAGGAGCCAGTGCTGGGGAGTGGGGGAAGGAAGCCAGCTTAAAAGCCGTTTTCCCTCCAGCCAGCTTAAAAGCCATTTCTGCCCCTATCAGAGGCAGCAGCATGGGAGGAGGGATGAGGGAGGCTGCCACGCAGGGGCAGAGGGCTGCACAGGGGCTGCTGCTAGAGCAGCTTCTACTGGCAGCTAGCACTAGCACCAGGGGGTCCCAAACCGCTGAGGACAGAAGCTGCTGCTAGAGCAGCCTCCCTCAACCCCTTCCATTCCCCCCAGCAGCCTCTGTCCACAGGGAGCTTGGACCCCCGCCCTCCCCCCCCGACAGTGGTTGCTGCCACCCTGTGCTGCTGCCTCTATAACATGAATGAGCATATATAGATAAAGCCTTGTACTAAATATGTTACCTAGCATTTTTGGACCATACCTGAGGTGCTGTAACCTTAGCTGTAAGGCATCCAGCCTGTACATCAATCAGCCATGCGTATTCCAAAGTATCACTTCCCACAGGCAGACCTTCTGCTGAAAACATAGCATGAGCTCGTAGCTGCAGACCTGACAAGCTGATATGGCCCTCTCTAAGTAGTTCATCCACAGAGGGTCGCTGTTGAGGAGAAGTAAATTAAAGACTCCTATTCTCAAAGAATGATTACACAGGTCTTAGCACTTTTTAATTATCTAAAGATACTTTTTAAACACATTAATCCTGACCTATAAAATATCACTGTTGTCTATACAATGAAAAGAACAAAGTAGACTTAATCTCCTTCTACATATTAGCTGAAGTAAGAATTTACATCATATCATGTGCAACAAACCATGCTATACTTTTATTCATATCTGTTTAACATTTATACAGACAAAGGGTATGTCTACACTAGCTCAGTAGTTTGAGCTAGGTAGGCAAATGAGGGCAACCGGAGTTGCAAATGAAGCCTGGGATTTAAATATCCCGGGCTTCATTTGCATCTTCCCGGGCACCGCCATTTTTAAATCCCCCTTAGTCCGAACTCCGTGCCCATGGCTACACGTGGCATGGAGTAGGTAGTTCGAACTAGGATCTCTAATTCGAACTACCTACTCCATGCCACGTGTAGCCATGGGCACGGAGTTCGGATTAAGGGGGATTTAAAAATGGCGGCGCCCGGGAAGATGCAAATGAAGCCCGGGATATTTAAATCCCAGGCTTCATTTGACACTCCGGTTGCCCTCATTTGCCTACCGAGCTAGTGCAGACATACCCAAACTGAGTGCACATGTAGATTCATTCTGGGAAATTAGTATGCCTTTATGTCAACTGGCTCATATTCTACACCCAAGACCATCCAAAGTTTTGGAACCCTCATTGCTTATGGTGCGGTTAATACTCAAGTGGTTAATGGATAATATACATGTTGACTTTCTCTCAGCTGTCTGGGTACCAGTTACAAATGAAATATACAGCAGTTGTGTGGACCCCCACTAGGTGGACCAGATGCCTTCTATACTTATGTCTGGAGTTTCTCACATTCTGAACTAAGTCTAGGGAAAAATCATAGAAGGCACCCAGGTTTCCAATATTATATATTTCCTTACTGAATTAAATAACTAAGCAAAAACACAAAATACATATTCATAATACACAATCCTGACTGAACTTTGTTGGTAAACCACTCTTCAGTTTTCATGGACCTGGAGCAAGGCTTGACTTTGAAAGACAGTGTCTTGCATATGCAGGGCCCTAATCTGAGTTTCTAAATGCTGCAGAACATCTACCAAGCCCAACAAGAGGATGTTAGATTTTTTAGAATCCATCAAGAAAAAAAAAAGTTCCCAGTGTTCCCTGTAAGCTGTGGGCTTGTGAAGCCACTCAGGAGAGATTCAAATGACACCCAGCTAATGAGGTTTTTTGTTTCTGCTGGTGGTGCACATTCACACACACCTCAGTGCCCATAAAAAATATTCCATACATGGAAAGAAAAATATCCATACATGTATGGAAAAAGATTAGTGGGAACATTAGCAGCTACCCCTTTTTATTTTGAGCTGCTCAAACTGCCACAAACTGGAGCATGGGTATTCATGTCTAGGAGACAGAGCTGTAGTCAAGACCCATGAGTCAGCGCCAATGGTCAAAACCAGAATGGGAAGCCAGAAACCAAGCAGGGGACAAGGCAGGCACAGACACAACTGCAATGATAAGGTTGGCCAACTGTTAGCCAAATGCTGCTGTTGGGCTGAAGAGCCAGCCTGTTGATTCCTCCAGCCAATTGGTCAAGCTGGCCAATCAGATAATTCAGCCAAAAATCCTCTGTTGCTCACTAGGGAGGTGGAACTAGCTGGTCCCAGACTGAGATGCAAGCCAAAATTCCAGGCACTTACAGTATCCTTTCTAGACAGTTTTAGGGAAACATTAACAGAACAAAAATCCTTTTCTCTTGAGCATGAACTAAAAATGAAGGCTGAACAGAAATAAATAAAAAATGCACAACACAAGCAGAATTACTACTATATAGTTTTTCTAAATGCTCTTCATGAGTCATCCTTGAAAACATTTGTGTTTTCATTGGCACGGATTCAGTCAAAACATGATTCAGTTTTAGTTTCACGTTAAAATCAGCACTCCAACATAAAAAGAATATTCATATTACCTGATAGCTGTCATTCAAAAATAAATTCAGTGGGGATAGTACAAGTTGCAGCATGGTCTCCCTAAATCCTTTTTTCATCTCAAAACACAATCTTTCCAAGAAAGCAGTAGGGCAATCAGGACCATCCGTGCTGCAGTGCTAAAATTAATCAACATATCCTGCTGTGAGAAGTTGCAGATACACAAAACTGCTGAGATTGTCAGATGAAAGACTGCAGAATGTGAGCATTTTCCTGCACTGCTTGACAAAAGAATCCATTTAATATTAATTTACATAGGCTTCTCTAATCTACAGTCTGATCTGTGCAAGTCAACCCTTATACACACACAGACCCAGGGTCCTACCAAAATCAATAGTTCTGCTTGCACAGATCAGATTGCAAGATTAGTGAGATGCCCTGTTCATTTAGAGCAGAAGTCTCAAACTCTTGCAATGGGGATGAGGGTGCTGTCCATTACCAGCTCCCAAGCCACATCAACCCAACTTCTCTCCGTCATGGCACCCTGTTCCCTGGGTGTGTCTTTGGGGATCACTGAAGGGGCCTGGTGCCATGCAGCAGTTGAACCACTTCTCTCCCCCTTCTCCACACCTGCATACACCTGATGACTCAGGCTCCCAAGAGCTTACCACTGGTAGGCGTCCATGCACTTTGTACAAATTAAGTAGTACAGTAATGTCCCAAGGGCGCAGGGTTAGGGGATGAACTGGTTTGGCTGAACTCTCACTTCCCTTTTTGTCATTCTCCAATCCAACTGCTGTCCAGCCAGAGCTTGAAGATGTTGACATTGATAGGACAGGGCTTGAAATGACTTCTTCAAAATCTGTATACATGTCATCTTCTCCAAAGTAATTTTCCTGGAAAGTGAATAATTGCAGTGATCATTAAAGAAGGCAAACTGTACCATTAGCAGTATCATGCAACACAATTCAGGGCTTAGTCCTACCCCCCTCCAAGCACTAAGGCTTTAATTCTATAACACACTGTAGCCCCAGCTGCGCTACTAATTACAATAATTCAATCTTCATGTACAGCCAATCTCTGGCCCAAATACTGTCAAAAACGTTCCAGTTAACGTCAAAGTGGTGATGGGTTTTGAGCTGTAGATACTTTTCAATTGGTCATTAGACTTGAGTCCAAACTATTTAACACAGGCCACTTATCTTCAGTTTCACAAGGATTTGTCATCATTACTAATCTGGGCTATATTTGAATTAATGACCATGAAATGAAGAGATATATATCCTATTACTATTTCCTTGAATCACAAAATATGCAATTTGATTTTTAAACAAAGCAAAGTCTGAACTTTTTTTTTTAAATGGAGGAATTAATCCTCCCTCATTTAAATAAATGTTGCAGGGGAAAAAAGCCATTTCGATGGCTGAGATTTACTTACATCCTATAAGTAGTAAGCCATTTTATGACCAGGCTGGGGAACAAATAAGAATAGTTTATCATTTTTAAAAACTCAAATGTGTACACTTTATATATTTAGTTGTACCATCTCTTCTTATCTTTTACACCACTTGCCTTCTAATACCCCAATCCCACATATGTTTAAGCATATGAGACGAAGTCAAATAAATCATGAAGAGGCGCTATCTGGTATAAAGAAGGAAAATAGTCTCATTCTCCAAGTCCTTGACAAAGACAAGCATAAAATATAGGCATATTCTACAGCCCAGTGTGGAACATGCATTATAATAGAATTACAGGCAGTCCCCGACTTACGCGGATCCGACTTATGTCGGATCCGCACTTACGAACGGGGCTTTCTCGCCCCGGAGGTCGAGGTAGCGGATTGCTACCTGCGAGCTCCGGGGCGAGAAAGCCCCGTTCGTAAGCTGCTCTGGTGCCCCTGGTCTGCTGGAGACCGTCTCCAGCAGACCAGGGGCACCGGGCGGGTTCCCTTGCTTCTGAGGCATTGCCAGAGCAAAGCCTCAGAAGCGCGGGAACCCGCCGCTGCTGCCGCTTCAGTCCGGGTGCCTGTGGTCTGCTGGGGACGGTCCCCAGCAGACCACAGGCACCGGGACTGAAGCTGCAGCCGCGGGGGGGTCCCGCGCCTCTGAGACTTTGCCAGAGCAAAGCCTCAGAGGCGCGGCACCCTGCTGCCACTGCGGCTCTGCTCCCCGTGTCCCTGGTCTGCTGGGGGGGGGGGGGGGAGCGCGGCTAGTGTTCCCTCCCCCCCCAGTAGACCAGGCTTTTGTTTTGGACCCTGGAGCAGAGCAGCTGGGGCGCTGCCGATTGGTCCTGCAGCGCCGCTCTGGGCACTACTGGAGCAACCCGGCAGCACCCCAGCTGCTCTGCCCCAGGTCCTGATTCAGCCGCTGCTGGTCAGTTTCAGCAGTGGCTGAATCAGGACGCCTGGGGCAGAGCAGCTGGGGTGCTGCTGGGTTGGTCCAGTAGCGCCGAGGAGCGGTGCTACTGGAGCAACCAAGCAGCACCCCAGCTGCTCTGCCCCAGGCGTCCCCAAGTCAGCCGCTGCTGAAACTGACCAGCGCTGACTACAGGAAGCCCGAGGCAGAGTTGCTCTGCCCCAGGCTTCCTGGAATCAGCGCTGATCAGTTTCAGCAGCAGATGACTTGGGGAAGCTTGGGGTTCTTAAGTTGAATCTGTATGTAAGTCAGAACTGGCGGTCAGTTTCAGCAGCGGCTGAATCTGGACGCCAGTTCTGACTTACATACAGATTCAACTTAAGAACAAACCTACAGTCCCTATCTTGTACGTAACCCGGGGACTGCCTGTATACTAGTTCTTTCTAAAGTGTTTTACACATTAAGATGCTATATAATGCACTCTAAGTAAGAACCCTCACCTTAGTAGCTCCACTATACAGGCCCCTCTCTTTTAATTTCTAACAGTCACTTAAAGGCTTCCCTAATTTCAAAGGATGTTTCTCTGTTGGAGCAGAATGTTGTGACAGAGATAGAGCTGGCAGAAGTACGTTAAAGAAGGACCAGTAGAGGATATCAAAAATACTGGTAACTTGCTGCTAGAGTCTCTCAGAGGACAGAAAGAGTTACAAGCATCCATTACAAACTGGTGAATTGAAACAGAATGTTCCACATTAAAGAGCTCCATAGCTGGAAGAACAGAAAGTCATATGATACAAATACTAGCAACTATAACAAGCAGGAACACTTGGAAAGGATATCATGCATTTAAATTTTCAAATTGCATTTCAGTAGTTTTAGAAGACAGGGATAAGCATTCTTTCGTAACCCCAAAAACTTGCATTCTCAGTGCTATGACATAATATTATTTATAAATATCATAAGAATTCAGCCTCTGTAGAGGAAGAAGCTTCCTCTACAGATCAAGAGCTCTGAGAAAGAGTAAACTATCATGTGAATCTCAGAAGTTTTTACAGTAACTGGGGCTAAAATGGAAACTCCCTATCATGCCATGAGTGCTACAGTATAAATATATAATGACATGGGGAGAAAAGTACTTCATATTCCTATAATTGTACTCCTACCACATTCAATGATAAATTCACACTGATTTCAATTATAACACTAAGTTAATGGTGAGTATTTTTGAAAGTCCCACCTAAAATTTATAATTTACACAAATATATATAATTCTTTTTCAGTCTAAGTGTCTCAGAACAACCAAGAAAGTTGATTACTTAAAAGGCCTGGCTCAGAAAACTCCCTTTGATCTGTCCTACAATGAAAGTCTCCTAAAAGACCTGAGCATAGAGCCAATCTGCTTTACTCAAAGCAGATTCCTGAGCAAATGAACATTTTCTAGTTAATCAAGTGAGATTCACATGTTAGATTTCTTTCCTTTTGCACCAAAAAGACAACAACATTGCCCACTGTACCTCCATTTCCTCTAGAACAGTGGTTCTCAACTTTTCCCTACTATTGTACTCCTTTCACAAGGCTGATATGTCTTCTATACCCCAACTTCACTTCACTTAAAAAGTACTTGCTTACAAAAGCAGACATAAAAATATAAGTGTAACAGCACACTATCAATGAAAAATTGCTTATTTTCATTTTTATCATACAATTATAAAACACAACCATCATGTTGAGGAAAAACTGATAAAAGTCGTAATTGAGAGCTCTGTACAAAAGAAATGTCTGTCTGTATGAAGTTTTAGTTTGTAGTGACTTCACAAGTGCTTTTCATGTAGCCTGTTGTAAAACTAAGCAACAATCTATGTGAGTTGGCATACCACGTGGAAGACTATGGCATACCCGCAGGGGTATCCGTATCCCTGTTTGAGAATCACTGGCCTAGAAAAGGACATAGCTACAAAGAAGAGGGAAGAAATGGAAGCATTTTAAAATGCAAAAGTTAATAGCCAAGAAATTAAATGAAAAATATTTTATTTTGTATATTCTTGGAGGGTATGTCTTTAAAGTTTTGATTTACTCTAATATTTTCCCACCTACTGCGCAGCACTATAGACATTTCAAAGAATTCAGTGCAGAA
Source organism: Pelodiscus sinensis (assembly GCF_052426305.1). NCBI lineage: Eukaryota > Metazoa > Chordata > Testudines > Trionychidae > Pelodiscus > Pelodiscus sinensis. Next base: position 99,177,022 of record NC_143055.1, read on the forward strand.
ACCAGGAATCTCTAAAGAAAGGCTGTCCCTAAGTAGAACTCTGTACATGCTAACTACAAGTTCTTAAAAAGATAACTAAAAAATTTAAGGATACTAATTAGAGATCTGTTTATAGTCTAGTTCGGTAGGTCAATCTGAATTTTACTACCAAAACCCAACATCAAAAATCTCATTAAATTAACAATTAAGGCTGAAATGATCTTTTCATGCTCCCTGTTGTGCCCACATATAGCAGCATCCAATAAGATCCTAATCACTCCCTGTTCAAAGAGGCAGGCAATACCTATGCATAATGAGGACTACTTAATGATGCATCATAAGTGTTAACTTTGAACTTCCTTGATTTTGTTAATGTAAAAAGGAATCCAAAAAATCTACTTAGGTAAAGAAATCTACTTAGGTGTGCTCTTTACACACGAGAGCAAAATAGAGCAATATACATTTTAGACAGATTACTCCATGGTTTTTTATTTGTTTAACACCACTACGAAGAGATTCTGCTTGGGAGTGCTCCTATTCCTATTTCAAGTAAGTTGTATTTTATCTGATTCAATGTGACCATGTCTGAGTTAGGTTAACTTCAAGTAGATGCCCAAAAGGTTTGCTTCCGTTTTAGAAAAACAAGGTTCTTAGCAATTCATAAGAAGATCTTGTTACAAGCAAGCATCACAATGCCAAAAAATTAAGCTTCTTCTCTTACAGAGTATTTGCTGCTTCATAAAATTGGAGTGGTTTGACTTTCTAATCATGTTAAATGTATCTTCCCTACTTGTTACAATGACGTGCTTTTATTCATACCTTTATAGACAAAAAGGCGTTTAGCAGAGGTCCATAGAGGGTTATCTGAGAATCTGGGGAGAGTTCTAGTTCCACATGTAGTTTATCAGGTGGAAGCTCCGAAGGATCAATAGGAAGGCGAGTTGAAACTGTGGGAGATGAAATTATTCTATCAACGGTCTTCTGTGATGGCCTTAGTACAGATAACATGGTTTCTTCCATTTCTGACACTTACGAATAAACAAAACAAAACAAAAAGAAATCTTTTGAATTTTCAAGTTAGGACAGATCTGCAGTTTTCCATTGTAGGTGGATATTTTTATAATACAGAATAAATACATTTCTCCAAACAATGAACAAATCAGGTAATTTTAACAAGGAGTATGAAATGTTTTATTTAACAGGTACTATGCAAATGAGATCCAATGTCTTTAATTTAAACGTCAAATATTTTTTATTATTCTTTACTCTCACTTTTTAAAAAAGTGATGTGACTTTCAGTCGTATGGATATTCAGTTTCTCACAAAAACAGGCAGCTTTGGCAGAAGAACAGGAAAAATATGAATATTATAAAGTAGTGTATTAAATAGATAAAGAAATTTATGACATTGTGGGCCCAAATTTGCTCCCTTGGAACAACCTAAATATAGCAATAACAAAGATAGTAATTGTACAGTTTATTTCCCACCTTTTCATTGTAATTCAGAGAACAGTGTGGATGGGTTTGTTTTATGATTTAGGACAGGGGTGGGGAAACATTTTTGGGTCAGGGGCCACTGACCCACAGAAAAATCAGTCAGCAGCTGCACATCACACAAGAGCGTGGGGGAGGGCAGGCTAGTAGATTTTGTTTGCTCCAACACTATGGTGGGGCAGCAGGTGGGCAGGAGCACCAACATGGACTCCCCAATGCTGGGGGAGCCCTGAGCGTCAGGGGCCACATCCAGCCCCCAAGCCTGAGGTTTCCCACTCCTGGTTTAGGAACTGAACTAAAAGAGATAAGGAAAAAAGGAAATGTCAAAATCTTTTGGGGCTCTGGAGCTACAAGTTTCTGCTAGGAAAGTCTGTCAGTTCCTTGCTGCAAAAGAAATAAGGCTGTAACTCTCCCGGTGTAATTTTAAGACTCAGTGTGCACTAAACTATTGCATCTATGCACATGTATCCAGTGCATCTTTTAAGGACACATCTTTGAACTCAACTTGATTTTCTACTGTGAATATTCAGTACTGTACTTAATTTTTAAATGACCATTATTTGTTTACATAACATGTTGAGAAAACAGACTATATAAAAGATTAATCTCTGTTACTCAGCAGATGTGTTCCCTGTACCTATTCAGGCTTTTAAATGACCTATCAGAAAATATAGGTTGACTATTTAACTCCCATCAGCACAATAGACCTAGCAGAGCACAAGACAAGTGACCCAGAATCTCTTCTCACTTGGCCTCTCATGTGATTGGGCATCTGCCCCACACTGGCCCTTTAAAGCTAAAATTCAGCCCTGAAGGCTGAGAGCAAAGCCCACAGCTGAGGCTGATATTGCCAATTACGGCCCAGCTGTGGATTGTATAAGGGCTGCAGGAAGGAGGAAGAGAGAGACTCTTGCTCTAGCTGGGGAGCAGAAGGGACCTGGCTGCCAGGGAAGATGGGGGCTTCCTGAGACAGAGTTATGCTGGGAAAAGGCAGGCAGAGCTGGGGATCTCTGCCCTGATCTCACTTCCAGGCTGCAGGGCCTGAAACAAGGCCTGAAAGTACTTGTGCTGCTGGGAGACAGCCAGGATAGGAAAAGACATCAGATCCACACACCCCTTGCCAATGATGAGTGGCCATTTCAGACTGTAGTGTGCCCCTGAGACAGGGGCTAGATGAAGACTGGTGGTGGGTCACTGAAGTAAGGTGGGTATAGAGGAACTGGGGGTTCCCTTGGAGGGGAGGATCCTAGAGTGCAGAGACAGGACTACTGATAAAACAATCCCACCCCCAGGAAGGGAGCCGAGAGACACTGGAGTGGGCACTGTCCTGAAGGGGATGCTGTAGTCTGGGAGCCACACGGGTCCGGAGCTGAGAGCATGAAGTGAGGACATGGGGAAAAACCAGTCAGAGGGAGGTGCCCTGCGAGCTAACAAGCTAATTCCCAGGGCTACCGGCAGGAGGTGTCATGGTGATGAGTCCACCCCGTGACACCTCATCAGTACAATTGTTAACCAAGTTTTAGCTACTACATCTGATGTACAAACTTGCACATCCAGATTTAACTGAAAGGCGAGAGGACTGAAGACACAGACTTGTAAATCAAACAGATTTGGTATACAAGTCACTGAAAAATAGAAATCCAGAGCTCCAGGCCCAATCTTTATCCTTCTGTTACTTCCAGAGAAATCTTTCTGATATTTCACCTTTTCTTTTAAAGCTGTGCTTTTAAAATTCACATGGAGAGACTTATCTCCAATCTAGGGCTACTTAAACCTCCTGCAGTCCTTTTTAAAACTTAACTTGGTCCAATCACATCCATTCAAATTACTGATAGAACCATCTTTCTGGATCTTGATTATGATACCATTCCACATTCAGTGACATTCCACTGGCTCTCACTTCACCACTATACCACTGACAGATTTCAGAGTTTTACCTCCAAGACCATTTTACACCTTGCCCCTTCTCAGACTCATTTTTTCATGGCACTTACTTACTGTATGTTCTCTCAAACCAATAATGCCAACTTCCCCTGTCCACTTACTACCATTTCTCCTACAAGCACCTTCATAGTTTCATCCTTGCTAATACTTATGCGTGAAATAACTTCCTTTAATCCAACTGTACCACTCCTAACCCATCCTCTTGGTTCACTTGGTTCACTTCTTGGTTCATTCACTTGGTTCACTTCTTGGTTCACTGCAGTATCTATGGTACGTTGCCAGTCAAAAACAGCAATGTTGGTAGCCTGCACATTCCTGATCTTAAACCTACTTTCAACTCTGTCTATGAAGGTACAATACTGCAAGAGCTGAATGATATTACAACAACACAGAAAGATCACTTGAAAAATCAACTACAGGACAAAATTAACTTGTCCCATAATATTGTCTCCCACACAACAAGAAATTTTTGGATTTGCGCAATGACTCACTTAGCTGAAGTACTCTATTTGTTAGGCTAGATTAACAATTTGGACAAATCTAATGTAGTGTCACCTGCTTTTCACTTACAAGAGTAATGCATCATTTTAAAATTTGCAACTGAAAGCCAAAGTTTTGATTACAAACTGGGACAGTTCAAATTTAGGTTATCTCACTTGATAAAAACTGGTAGTCTGTGTAATCCAAAATACTGGCTTCTATTTCTCCAGGGCAGAAGAAGCAGTAGAGAGGAGATATGGATATTAAATAGATACTTTATTCACAGAGTAGGGCAATTCAATTAGAAGGACCCAGAGACTTTCAGATAGATGCAAGAGTTATCCAATATGCTCCACACGTGTCCTGAACAGTGTTCCCTCTAAGCTGCAGGGCCACACAGCTTGACAGGTGATTAATCAGCCCTGTCCAATCAGTCAGCTCCATGCACAGAGCCATGAGCCTCTGACTAGACGGGGCTGATTTATCACCTGTGAAGCTGGTCCTGAAGCTATATATGAAGTTTTCATTGTGGGCAACCCACCTGGCAGGTCATATACTAGGTACCTTTTAGAGCTGAGACACAGTGCCATGGAGTGGAAGAAAGTTATAAATGTAGGCGTTACAGATGGTACAGTAGATAAAGCACTGATTGATACAGGATCAAAAGTTGTCTACTATGATAGGTAGGTGCCAATCTCTGTACCGCTTTGGATACAGGCCAGTACTGTGTTACTTAATTAAGCCATAGGATGCTTTATGGACCTAGAGGAAGGGCTTGGTGGGGGGAAGCATCTATCATCAGCAGAGCCTTACATTTGGCTATCAGCTAACTGCTCTAAACTGGGATTCTGTCTAAAAGACTGACAAAGACAAAATGGGACAGCTAGTGAAATGAGGGTATGTGCATTCTTGCTGGACTTATGGGGAGAAGATTGTATGGTACAGAGAAGGAACCCTAATGATCATTTAGGGAACTGATATTTTATATGCTGATCCCAATTCCTGTACCACTTTGGTTACAGGTTGCAGACTTCTGTTTCACCAGTAACTGTGAGCATCTCTCAGCTACTGAGCCAAGAGTTGAAATGCTATTAACTATGGAGATTCCCCAGTCTGCTTGTTTTGCTGAGGGGGTTCTGAAATGTCTTCAACTCTCAAGAGTCCAGGTGACACAATGCATCAAGGAGCCACGCTATAAAGGCAGGGCTGGGAACCAGTGCGCTCTGGCCCCATTCCCAGGGAGCCTCCTGCCACCCTGTGTTGCTGCCTCTATATCTGAGGCAGCAGCACAGGGTGGCAGGTGGGAACCGGTCTGTGAGGGGAGCCAGTTTAAAAATAGGCTTCCCGCACAGACCAATTCCGCCAGCCACCCCGTGTTGCTGCCTCTAATACAGAGGCAGTAGTGTGGGGCAGCAGCAGCCCCTGTCTGTGGGAGGTCCAAATTCCCCACAGACAGAGGCTGCTTCACGGCAGCTCTCCCGCCCCCCCCCCCCGCCCCCCCCCCCCCCACGGCTCACCCTCTCCCCCCAATGCTGCTTCCTCTGATAGAGGCTGCAGTGGGGAGGAAGGGCAGACAGCACTGGGGAGCTGGTGCTGGGAGGAGCTGGTTTTTAAGCTGGCTCCCCCCAGCACTGACTCATGCCTCCCCTGTCCTCCCAGCTGCTTCTGTAGGAGGCAGAAAGGGGAGAGGGGGAAAGACAGGTCCACAGAGCCAGTACATGTGGGGAGCCTGCTTGAAAGCTGGCTCCCCCACTCATCTTCCACATGGCTGCCTCTGTATCAGAGGCAGCAGCATGGAAGTAGAGGGGCAGGCATATCCAGTGCTCATGGGAAGCTGGCTTTTAAGCCAGCTCCTCAGGGGCACTGGCTCTAGCTGCCCTCCCACCTTGCTGCTTCTGATACAAAGGCAGCAAGGGTGAGTGCGTGTAGATGACAAGATTAATCAATAAGCCCAGGCTTATCAGTTAATCGTGTAATTGTCTACATGTTGACATCCCTAGTAAAGACTAAGAAATCATCTCAGAGAAGAAAAAGGTAGACTTTTGTAGATTAAACACCTGTAGATTTATTGTCCACCAATAGCTCTTGCTCAAAAATTATTCATGGTATTCCAAACACTATTTAAAATGTGGGTTATGTGCATTAAATGTTTATTTTCTCCTTGGAAACTGACTAGAAACAATTAACATCCATTTACAATGGTTTTACACACAATAGCCCAGAGGTCTAACTGGGTAATGCTTTTGGACAAGTCCTGAACAGATGGAGCTCTACTCTGTGCTTAGCAAAAAATTAAATTGGGGCCCAGTAAGAATGGGGGTGTGACGTTATTCAGAATATTGCCTGCTTAGTCCATGGCTTCATTACATTTTCATGCTTTCAATTTATTTGGTGAAAACTAGAATTTTAAATAAAAATGGCCATACAAAGTCATGGCTTTTTTTCCCCGACTCACTCTTAAAATACAACAGAAATAAAGTAACACTTACATGATTGCTTCAACTGTTCATCTGCCTTCTGTGGATAAATTGGGTGCCAAGTGTAGTCAATTGTGAATGTAACACTTGGTACAGTCCAGCATTCAACCCATCCAGCCCTACCCAAAAGAAAGACATTTTTAAAGTATTCATTGTTTCACTAATTTCTAATGCATACAGAAAAACAGAACTAATAATATTCTACCCCCAAGTACAAATATACAGGGAGCTAATATATATTCCAAGAAGTAACAGAACTCACTCTTCTTGAGTTATATTCCTCCATTTGGGCTTGCCTGTTTTTTGACCACTTTGACACTCGTCAGAAATACAGGATTCAGGATTTATTTTATTAGGATGACAATCCTTCACCAGCATAAAGAGAGAATATTTAGTAGGATGGCAATCTGGTAGAAATAAATGAAGATCAACATCTTCTCCCTACAAATGAAATATTAACACTATTCATAGGATGAACTCCAATTACAATTTGTACAGTTCTATGCACCAGTATACTCACTTTATAGACAGATGAACTACATGCAGCAAGCAGATATAAGGCCCTGATTGTTAGAAGTGCTGAACACTCACAGCTCCCACTGAACAATTAGAGCTAGAGGTGCTCAGAACTTCTTTAAAGAATCATGACCCCAGTGACTTGCACATGCACACTGAAGGCTAGAACACAGAAGTCATGAGTTCTAGCCACATGTTCTCATCTGACCTCTATAACACCGACACATTCATGGCCTATATCATAAAACCTCAAAAATGTAATATTTAATTCAACTCTACAAAACCCCAGTATCTGAAGATTTCAAATTCTAAATACAGTAATAATAACAATAATAATTCACGTTTATAGCACTACTATTAAAAAGTTTCCAAGTATTTTGAAACATTAATCACACTTCATAACATTCCTGTGGAGTAGTTAAGTATTATCTCTGTTTTATATATACACAAGCTAAAGTTCGGAGACATTTAAGCAACTAGATCAGGGCCACTCAGAAAATGTCTGAGTCAAAGAATCCATGAGTTTTAAATACAGTTTTCTATTAGACTATGTGCTTCAAAGATATTTTAACTAGATGCTTAACTTCTGGACATACGATTATTCAAATGCTTAGAACTAAGCAAGTGTGTACGTTTTTGCAGGATACGGACATAAGGCCTAATCTTGCAAACAATAAACCAACCCGTATAGTTACTCCCAAATAAAGAAAAAAATGGGTCATTAACATATTTGGATTGTTGGTGTTCAAAAATTTTCATATAATGAAAAACAAGTTTTCCAACAATACATCCATAAATACAAATCCCAATCTGAAATCAAATGAATAGGACAGCAAGATTATTCTGAGATGGCTAAAGCAGTGTGGTTTGCCAGGGAGAGACGCACTCTTCCTGGGGACTGAAAGTATTCTAAAGTTATGTTACTCAGGTTGGGTACGTCTACACTGGCCCCTTTTCCGAAAGGGGCATGCTAATCTTACCGGTCGTAATAGGGAAATCCGCGGGGGATTTAAATATCCCCCGCGGCATTTAAATAAAAATGTCCGCCGCTTTTTTCTGGCTTTCAGAAAAGCCGGAAAAGAGCGTCTACACTGGCCCCGATCCTCCGGAAAAAAGCCCTTTTCCAGAGGATCTCTTATTCCTACTTCAAAATACTTCAAAAATTCCTGATGGTGGGGCTATGAAGTAGGACAGGGAACGTTTCTGAACTGTGAAGTTAGAAAGGAATGAAGAGGGGGTTTCTCAAACCAGAGTAGAGTGGTTCAACCATGGCTCAAACCATTCTTGAGCAAGTAGGGTTTCCAAATTGAAGGAGGATGAGGTTTTGAATCAGAATGATGGTGGATTGAGCAGAATTAAGTGGCAGGGGAGCACATGCATCAGTGGATAAAGCAGGGGCAGAGGGAAAAAACTATGAAAGAGTGACAGCTGTATACACACTGTTTCCCTACCCAGTGCTTTTCATTCCAAAATGAAAAAAAAATTCTATTTTTCTTCTCACTTGCCCACCAGTCTCTTTATCCTCCACTCTAAGATTTTCTATCCTGCAACCCCAACTACTGTGTCACCAATTTGAAACAAGTTTCTTGATATATTTTGTAACTGTTTAAGAAAAAAATATGGGTGGAAATAAGAGTATGTCTACACTACAGTGTTATTTCAAAATATCTTATTTTAAAATAATGCGTCTACACACAAAATGAAGTTTGAAATATCATTTTGCTATTTCGAAATAGTGCGTCCAGACTGAGCGGACTCTGAATTGCATTTAAGGCTGGCCGGAACCAGTTCCAGCAGGGCACCAGGTCAGTACTTACTGTGTGGGGCTGCTGCCTGAGGCCATGTGAGGTCTGTGCTTAAAGGGACTCCCCTCCTCCCCCCAGACAACCAGTTCTCAGCTTTCCCTACTTGCTTGTCTACCTCGATGAGGAACAGCAAAAGCATTTTTGTCTCTTCATGCTCTGGTTGCCCTTACTTGGGACACCACAGCACTCTGCAACATGGAGCCAGAGCTGCCCCTGGGCACTCTGGTGCTTCTTGTTGATGCGTTGCTGAGAGCCTGGCTGCACTTTCTTCAGGCTGCCATCCAGGACGTCCATTGGGGGGCTGTCAGTATCCAGGAGGTCCTGAACGACAGCCTCCACCCTGAGGGAGCACTAAGAGCCTCCCTGATCTGCCCCACTGGGGGCTTGTGCCTCATTCCTCCCTCATATCCTTCCATTTACCCATTCCTAACCCCCCTTCCTGATGTAAAATAAAATACATGTATTTTCATGAATACAAACTCTTTATTTAACAAAACTGGGGAGGAGGGGGGAATGAAACTAGTGAAACTGGAGAAAGGAGGCAGGAGAGGAGAGGAGAGAAGAGAGGGTTGGAGCGGGGAGGGGGAAACCTGGAGGAGGGAGCTAGAAAGGGGAAGCAAGGGGAAAAGGGAGAGGGGAAGCTCAGGGGTGGGAGTCTCGCCAGACCAACTGTCATGCAAATCTGCTTCTGGGTTCGCATGTGGCTTTTGGTGGCCAGGCTGGCAGCTCTCCTGCCATAGACGGCCACATTCCTTTATCTAGTACGGAGATCATGGACGTTGGGGGCATCCCCCCCAAACCTGAATAAGATCCATGATCTCCACCCGGGACCAGGAATGCACCTACCTGGGCCCTGGTAGGCTCCTGGGAGCTGGCAGACTGCTCCTGGGGAACGGTGGAGGGCTGGCTGCCAGTGGCTTGCTGGCTCATGTTTTGGGGCCACTGGGTCAGGGGCAGTGACTGCTGGCTCTGGGCTGGCAGGCTTGGAGCTTGCACAGGCATTGTGGCCAGAGTCTACCCCTTTACGGGCTCCAGGGAGAGTAGGAGGGAGAGACGTGTTCTTGGTTGAGGGCACCCTGGGAAGGCTGGAGGCCCCCTATTTTGAAATAAGTGTCTACACAGCACTTATTTTGAAATACCTATTTCGAATTTGGGGTTATTCCTCGTAGAATAAGGTTTACCTAATTTGAAATAAGCGCTCCGGCTGTGTAGACGCTAGGAAAGTTATTTACAAAAAAGGGCTGTTATTTCGAAATAACTTTGCTGTGTAGACATACCCTAAGGTTCTAGCAGTATCAAGATCAGGTTTAACACACAATTTCACAAAGGAACTATACAAGCATTTAAAGAAGATGACAAACACAAATCAACAAGGTACACATTTTATGCAGTAAACTGTCAATAAGGTTTTTCTCCTCAACTCAACCAGTTAAATTAAACAGCTTCACATTTAATTCACTTAACTGGGTCAAAAACATTATTTTCTTGGAACTGGTTGGTGGCAGGAATTAAAAATAAAATTATTAACAATTACCTCGTGACTCTTAGTTTAAGTGATTTCTAACAGGGTAAAAAAACACTGTTTGAACCCCACAGAAACAAAAAACGTTGCATAAAATAAGCTCTCATCTCCAATGAAATTTTTTCTTAGTTTAATTAAGTTCTATTAAATTGTTCTGTAAAAATATTTACAAACTCTTTATAGAAAACTAGGGCAAGTTTAATAAGGAGATAAAAACTTCAGAGGGGATGTTTTCAGCACAGTATGTGTGAATTTATCCAAATTGCTTCTATTAATACTAATGGATATTGATAGCTAACCCTCCCCACCCCACAATTAACAGAATACATAGAAAAGAATGACCCAAACATTTACATCTACTATAGACTTGAGAGTGTCTGTCTGTTCAAGAACTTGTACTAAAGGTAAGAGCTAGGACCACGAAATTTGGTATACAGCTTCTTCTTATCATAAATTAAAGCAAGGGAAGGGGTTCGTTGTGCCAGGAAAATGGGATTTGTCTGGAATATGATTGCTTCTCATAAAACCATACAGAAAAGAGGCAGAATCACCAGTCAGATGAAAGGGGCTCCCCCTTTCTGTGACCGCACCAGCCCCAAGCCTCCTACCTGCCAGGCACTCTTTAGGGAGGACAAGGTGGAGGGCTGAAGCTTCCCCCCTTCTGCCCCCCGCATTTGTATGGGAACATTGCTGCTGTTCCTTTTTGTCAGGAGGTGAAAGTGCACAATTTGCTGAAATCCTCACTCTGGTTGGGGATGGCAGAAGGCAGACAAACTTGGACCTGCGTCAGTTGGGAGACATGCACCCTCTCCAGCTGTGCTCGCTGCAGTGGCCATGGAGAGGTACTTCTTACCTGACCCCATGCTGCGGCAGTGAGAGAGGGATGAAGTAGCCCTCTCTCCCTGGGGAAGCCTGCATAATGAACCCATCATCCGCAGTTCCATCCCAGAGCAATGATTTAAATGAAGCATGCACATTTTCATTTTATTTTCCAATAAACAAACATCAAATGAGTTTAGGATGTGAACAACGGCAGGTAATGCTTCTAGTATTACATAATTTTAAAAAACTATTTAAAAAAATATCAAAGTTACAAAATTCAACACTCTAAAGTCAGGAATTGTGACAACTAAGGTTTCTCATCAGCCACTTATTTATAGTCTCTGTGTATACACATTATGACAGCCTTTAATTAAGAACATAAGAACAGCCAGACTGGGTCTGACTAAAGGTCCATCTAGCCCAGTATTCGGTCTTCTGACAGTGACCAATGCCAGGTGCCCCAGATAACAGAATAGGTAATCATCAAGGGATCCACCCCATTGCCCATTCCCTGCTTCTGACAAACAGGGGCTAGAGACAGAATTCCTCCCCATCCTGGCCAGTAGCCATTGATGGACTTACCCTACAGGAATTTATCTAGCTCTTTTTTGGACCCTACTTAAATCCTGGTCTTCACAACATCCTCTTGAAAAGAGTTCCATAGGTTGACTGAGCGTTGCATGAAAAAATTCTTCCTTTTGTTGGTTTTAAATCTGCTACCTATTGTGGTGGTGTGTCAGGTACCCCCCGATCCTGCACCCCGTCTACAGCAAGATGAGATTCCACCCGCCAGTAGAACAGAGAGGATTTATTGCTTCTGCGAGGTACAGCACAGCCCGGGTTCTATGTGGGCATCGAAGTGAGCCTCAGACCCCTTTGGGTAGGAGTCCACAGGCCCCCGAACACCCAGTACTCAGCTTAGTCTCCTCTCTCCAAGTTTCCCAGCCAAGACTGACTCTTCTCCAAACCAAACCCCTCCTTTGTTCAAACTCCTTCCCTCTCAGGTGAGAACTGGTTGGGGCCATGGTCTACATGACATGAGGGCCCTCAGGGCAACTTCCCGCTGGGCAGTACTTACAGAGGCCAGTAGGGGTTATCCACAGCTCACATCCCAAGCACAGTGACCAGAGTTGACCGTACCGCACTACATCACACCTATTCATTTCACGTGGTGACTGCTAGTTCTTGTGTTATGGGAGCAAGTAAATAACTTCCTTATTTACTTCCTCATCATCATCCATGATTTTATAGATCTCTATCATATCTCCTGCTTAGTCTTCTCTTTTCTATAATCTCTCCCCATAAGCCATCTGTTCCACACTCTTAATCATTAAAATTCATCTGCCATTTTGTTGCCCGCTTACCGTGTTTTGTGAAATCCTTTTGAAGATCTTCAAAGACTGCTTTGGACTTAACTATCTTGAGCAATTTAGTATCATCTGCAAATTTTGCCACTTCATTATTTTCCCCTTTCTTCAGATCACTTATGAATATGTTAAACAGGACTGATCCCAATACAGACCCCCATAGTTACCGCTCTCCATTCCAAAAACTGACCATTTATTCCCACCCTTGTTTTCCCATCTTTTAACCAGTTATCAGTCCATGAGAGGATCTTGTTTCTTATCCCATGACAGCTATCTTTGCTTAAGAACCTTTGGTGAGGGACCTTGTCAAAGGCTTTCTGGAAATCTAAGTAAACTATATCTACTGGATCTTACCTCCACCTCCTGTCCACATGCTTGCTGACTTCTTCAAAGAATTCTAGTAGATTGGTGAGTCATGATTGCCCTTTACAGAAACCATGTTGACTCTTCCCCAACAAATTATGTTAATCTATGTCTGACAATTCTGGTTTTTTACTATATTTTCAACTAATTTTACCAGTACTGAGTCTTACCAGTCTGTAATTGCCAATATCACCTCTACAACTCTTTCTGAAAAACTGGCATCACATTAGCTAGCCTCCAGTCATAAGGTACAGAAAATGATTTAAAGCAGGGGTGGGCAATAATTTTGGAAGGGGGCCACTTCACAAATTTAAGAAGTTGTCACGGGCCAACCCGGAAAGGCTGGGACCTGGGCAGAAGGAGCGGGGTTGAGAACTACCGGGCTAGGTATGAGGACCTTATTTTCTGAACCAGCTGCTGCTAGTAAGAACAGTTTAATTTAAATTATGAAACAGATTAAGCATTTTAACTTTCTCATGTTAGTTTATCAAACTTTATTTTAAATCAAGTAAAATATTATGTCCAACACAAAAGGTTTCAATGTTTTCTTTATTTATGACACGGTTAGGGAACCATTTTTGGGTCTGGGGTCAATAACCCACAAAAGAAACAGTTGGGGGCCACACAAGTGAGAAGCAAACAAACTCCTCCAAAACCCCCACCGCTCACTGATGTGGCCCCAACTGAGACACCTCACTCCTCTGGTGACCCAGCTACATGGGGTGAGGAGAAGGGAAGGGGGAAACTGAGTGTCAGGGCTTCCCAGAGACCCGATTTACTTTTCTGGAGTTTGAGAGTTAGTGGATTTTATGGACCCCCTTAGGCTCTGAGGTAGGAACAAAAATGAGGGGTACAGTGCATGAGACAGGGCTGCCAGCAAGTAGGGATAGGGATGGGGGTGCAGAAGCAGGCTGGGAGTAGGGTGTCAGGCCAGGTGGAGGGAACAGGAACAAGGAAAGCTGCAGTTTATGGCTAGGGTTGCCAGATGGCTGAAACAAAAATACCGAACACCTCCCCGCCCTGGGGGAAAAAAAACACTAGGAAAAAAATTTTGTTGAAGGAAAAAAAGGGGGGGGGGAAGGGGGCGGAGAGAAGGACTGGCCAGAAAGGGAGTGGTGCTGGCCGGGAAGGGGGGAGACGGCCTGGAAACAGCTAAGGAGGGTTGAACGGGGCTGGCCGGGAGAGAAGGGGGAGGAGGGACCAGCTGGGAGGGGGCGGGGCTGGTCGGGAGTAAGGGGGGGCAGGAAGCAAAGCTGGGGGGGTTCGGGGGCCGCAAAGGTGGCCGGGAGGAAGGGGAGGATGGAAAGCAGAGCTGGCGGGGGGGAAGTTCAGGGGGGCTGGCCGGCAAAGATCAGGAAGGGAAGTCGGGGAGAACCGGCCGGCCGGGAAGGGGGTGTGAGAGCAAACTGGCCAGTGGGGAGCAGGACTGACCTGGGTGCTTGCTGCCTGTCCCACGCAGGCTCCTGGTGATGCAGAAGTGAGGAGGAGGCTTCTCCTCCTCCTCACACTCAACCAACTGAGGGCTTCTAACAGCAATCGCAGCCCCGCCTCCCAGCTGGGACTCCCAGCCACTCCCCCCCCCCCTCCCCGCCCACGCCAGGCTTCTGGTGCGCAGCCAGAAAAATCAGAAAATACTGGACATTGCACGTGTCTGATATTTTCTGATTTTTTTTCTGGACAAAGCGCGCAAATACCGGACACCTGGCAACCCTATTTATGGCCAGGAGAGAGAGTGCAAAAACAAGGGAGCGTGTCAGAGCAAGCTGAGGGTGCCGGAACTTGGAGGTTGGGGAGGGAAGTGATGCGATTGGGGTGGGGGAGGTCTGGGCATATGGGGGCAATATTACCTGGCTTCTTGCCCCTTTGCAGCAACAGCTGCAGCGACACTGCCGCAGCCACGGAGTCCTGGAGCCCGGAGACATCGCTGCTGCAGCCACACAGTCCAGGGGCTGGCCCTGAGGCACCGCGGCCACAGGCCATCCCAGAGGCTTAAGGCGCTGCTGCCATGGTCACAAAAGAATACCTGCCTCGTGCAATTTCTTTTTAATACTCCACATTGAAAAGTATGACTCTATATATCATTCTGCACTGAATCTGCACTGAATACAGAAAATTGTTCATTTTCTCATGGGTGTTTCTATGTTGTTCTCATTATGCTGCTACACAAACGTTAATGAATTTATCTCTGTAACAATCTGAGATCAAGACACATTCATATTTCTATTTTACAACTCAGAAACTGAAGCACAAGATAAGCTTAAAATTATCCATTAATTCCGAGTGCCCAATATGAGACACCTCTGGCCTGATTTTTCAGAGTACCTGGCACTATATAGAAAATATATTCAAAGTACAGCTCCAATCAACTTCATTTGCAGTTGTGAATGCTTTGCATACCCACAAATCTGGCAGCAGTAGTTATCTCACAACGGGCATCCAGGAAATGAGGAACAAACAATTAATGGCCAGCTAAGAACATTGGTTTAAGTAACTTGCCCGTCAAAACAGAAGAATACAGTGATGCAGGCAGGAGTAGAGTCAAATTCAACATTACTTCCAATGCATTCAGCTGCCTTAATCATAAGGCCATCCCTAATCCTACAATCCTTAGGCTCATTTACCACACTTTTTGTGGCTTCTGCAACAAATAAGTTAAAAAAAATCTTTCAAACAACTATATTCACGACACTGTCCTGATTCATTGGCATTGCCATAGCATTATCCATCCATCTGTCCTGTATGCTGACACTTTTGAAATATTCATCCTGAGGCAGACAACAGGCATAGAAAATTTCAGCCCAAACTTCTGAAATCTGACAAAGTTATAAGCAACTGAGAATTGGGTCTCACAGATAAGGTTTACTAACACTTAAGATGAAGTTGCAGTGGCCATTCATTAGATAAGGCTGAAGTCAGTGATGCATTATAAATCTCCTTTTCAAGTCCCAGTTCTAGTTTCCTCAAAAATAAACCCCCACTACATTTTCCAATAACAAGTGTCATCCCAGAATAAAATTATCTAGGAAGTTTGGAGGGGAGAGATAAGGAGAAAGAATCAGAATACGTTCTAAAGTTATGTTTGCTAAAAAATATCTGTCGTTGACTTTTCACGAAGTTCTTAATATTTTGGGGCTCCCATCTCCAAAATGCCTTGGTCTACAAATCCCACATGTTGTTTTGTTGGCCTTGCCAAACAGTGGTTCCTTTGAGTGCCAATGTGCTTTTTTTTAATGCAACCAGGGACTGGAGAGTGGAAGAAGAGAAACTAACAACAGATAAAAAAACCTATTAAATAGAAAGTACTTGTGATGAGCTGTCCTAATGCAGGCAAGAAAGGAGTTGACTATGGACTCATTAAAACAAGTTATAAGAATAAGCAGCAAAAAAAAATATGTTTTCTACCTCTTTCCCTTCAGGGGAACACGGGGTTCTGTGACCCGGCCTATACAAGGATGCAAGAGTTTATTGTCCAACTGACTTATCTTACATATGAAGAAATACTATGGCACTTATAGCGTAATTCATGCACATAAAATTTTACTTACCTTTAAAGACACCCTAGTATTGCATGTGGTTGGAACAAAGTCAGTGAAAGGCAGAGAGAAAATAATATTTAAGGTTTCCCCACAGGCTGCCAGATAAACTAAAGAAGAGAAAAGAAAAATAATTCAAATAAAAATTATTTTAAATTAAATGTCAATTATAAGCAATAAGTTGTATCTATTTTTAAGTTAGTTCTCCTTCCTGGGAATATCTCCCCTATTAGACAAGTTTTCTTGCAAATGTATGGGTGAGAATTAAGGAACAGCTGTTATAGAACCCATATGATAAAGGAAATGGCAATTTTAAACTTTCACACATGCAGAATAAACTGTGAATCCATTTTTGAAAGCTTGTACTCTTCATTATTGTGTCTAAAGAAGACCATTCCAGTTACTTAAGCAAATTTATCCATTCAGAATGAAATCACAATTAGAAAGATCCAAAATGTCACATCTAATACCTCATGACTTTTTGGTTTAATACATAGTCAAACTGCTAACACTTGAAAACGTGTGCCAAGTCCTTCAGATAAGTACTGAATTTCCTCATAATTTATCCAGTGAGTTTTTTACTTTTTGCTTTCATTCTTTACTCCAGAGGATGTGAGGGATATTCCCACACTCAAGGCATTCTTTTTAGATGACAAATTTGAGGAAATGTCTTATAATGAGGAATCAAAAGAGGAGGTTTTGAAACAAATGTGTAAGTCAAAACAGTAATAAGTCATTCACACAAGCATTCTTATCGAACTCAAATGAAATTACGACTGGAAGATAACTAATGTGAAACCAATTTATTTTTTTTTAATCTCAGAGATAATATCAATTACAGGCCAAAAAGTCTAACTTTACTATACTTTAAATCAGTTTGCCTGGCACTAAAATACAGAATTATTAGACATAGATAAATATGACTTGTTAAGGAAAGTCAACACAGTTTTTAAAAGGGAAGCCTATGCCTCAAACTATAAATTCTTTGAGTGGTTCACCAAACATGTGGACAAGGGTAAGTCAGTGGATACAGTGTATGGAGTCTTTCAGAAAGTCTCTGATAAAGTCCCTCACCAAAGCCTCTTATGAAAACCAAAACAAAATCATGGGATGAAAGAAGGTTCTCTCATGGATTGGTAACTGGTTAAAACACAAAAAATAATGGTACATATAAATGGTCAGTTTTCAGAATGAAAAGGGGGTAAATAGCTATATGCCTCTGTGCGGTTCAACATACTGTATTCATAAATGATCTGGGAAAAGGGTTAGCCAGTGAGGTACCAGAATTTGCAGATGATACAAAATTACTCAAGATAATTAAGTTCAAAGCAGAAAGTGAAGAGCTACAAAGGGATCTCACAAACTGGGTGTTCTGGGCAACAAAATAGTAGATGAAATTCAGTGCTGACAAATAAAAAGTAATGCACCAAGTAAAACATTATCCCAACTGTACATACAAAATGATGGGGTCTAAATTAGCTATTACCACTTAAGAAAGAGATCTTGGGAGTCATTGTGGATAGTTTTCTGAAAACATCTGTTCAATGTGCAGTGGCAGTAAAAAAAAAAAAAAAAAGCCTAGCAGAATATTAGGAAAACTAGCTAAAAAAGAAAATATCATAAAGCCTCATAATTCCACTACATAAATCCATGGTACACCCACATCTTGACTACTCAGTGCCGTTCTAGTCACTGAAAAAATATACATTAGAATTGGAAAAGGTTCAGAGAAGGGCAACAAAAATGATTTAAAATATGGTACAGCTCTGTCCAAGAGGAGATTAAAAAGATTTGGACTTCTCAGCTTGGAAAAGAGATGACTATACAGGGAGATGATAAAGATCTGTGAAATCATGAATGGTATGAAGGAAATAGAGGAATGTTTTTTGCTCTTCGCTGTAACAATAACTAGAGGTCACTGTTTAAAATTAATAGACAACAGGTTTAAAACAAACAAAAGGAAGTACTCTCTACACAACACACAATCCATCTGTGGGCCCACTGCCAGGGGATGTTGTGAAGTCCAAAACTACAGCAGGGCTCAAAAAAAGAATCAGGTAAGTTCATGCATTATAGGTCCAACAATGGCTATTAGCCAGGATTGTTAGGAATTCAATCTCATGCTCTGGGTGTGGCTAGCCTCTAATTGCCAGACCTGGGAGTAATGACAGGGGATAGATCACTCAATGATTGCCTGTTCTGTTAATTCCCTGAATCACCTGGCACTGGGCACTGTCAAACCAGAAGACACTAAGCAGACTGCCCAGTATAGCCATTCTTATGTACTTATGTTCTCTGCAATTATATTATGGGTCTTCGCCAGCAATTCCCCTTTCACACTGAAGGAATGCAACATTATTGGAGCGTTCATTATTGTAATATCTGGGAGTCAAGAGCTTTTGCTATTTTAAAAAGTGTTCTAAAATACACTTTTTATAGTAGTTTTAATATTACAATTGTGGCCTCTCTCTAGTTTTGATTAGAATAGGAGGTAGAAATTTCTAATGTATGAGGCTAAAAAAATTTAAGTATTTGTGAATGTACATTTAATGTAAGTTAATTGAAAAACAATGAAAACTTGATGGCTGCAGGAGGCAGTAATGCAGCAGACTGTGATGTTATTAAAGTCTCTGTGGCTGTCAGATACTGAAGGGCCTTCAAAAATAAAAATAAAGTATCAGTGAAGAGGATCCTCAGAAATTTGTAGAAAATGGATCCTAATCTTTCAATAACTGTTGTTCTTTGAGGTGTGTTTTACAAATCCATTCCACTGTAGTTACCTGTGGTCTCCACTGCACATCTGTCAGAATTTTTTCCCTTAGATATGTATGGGCAGTATGAATTCCCCCAACTGCCTCACACACCATGGGCAGGTATAAAGAGCCAAGCTGACTCAAACCCTCTATAGTTTTATCCTACAGAAAACACTCAGAGAAAAGGTGGTGCAGGGAGAATTGTGTTGCATATATCTCAAAGAACTACAGTTACAGAAAGCTAGTTTTTCTTACACTGATGGCTAATGTCTATTCCACTGCAGGAAACTCACAAGCTGTCTCAACTGGAGTCTATTTGAACAGCGACGTGTCCAAATTTAGCATCATCTCTAGATTGATGAGAGACAACACAGTGAGAGGGAAAAGTGTAGCTTTGCAAATGTCTAATATGGGCACATTAACCAGAAACGATGCAGAGGTCACTTGAATGACCCAGTACAGCTTGATGTTGGCCAACTTTAAAAAATAATGAAAAAATGCTTTGCATAGAAATAGGACTGCTCTTCATTCTGCCTACAAATACAATGAAAAAAGGAGACATAGCACTGAAAGATTTAATCCATTCCAGATTAAAGCCAGTGTTGGGTAACTTGCAGCTTGCAGGTCACATGCGTCCCATTAGGGTTTTATGAGCAATCTACAGAGGTGAAGATGCTGACACATTGGGACCTTGGGTGCTAGTACCAGCAGCACTGGGGGTATTTCTACACTACAGCGTTATTTCGAAATATCTTATTTCAAAATAGTTAATTCGAAATAAGCTATTTTGAAATAACGTGTCTACACACAAAATGCATTTCGAAATAGCACGTCTACACTGAGTGGACTCTGAATTGCATTTAACCAGGTCCGGCAGGACATCAGGTCAGGAGTTACTTTGTGGGGCTGCTGCCTGAGGCTATCTGAGGCCTGTGCTTAAAGGGACCACCCCTCCGGACAGCCGGTTCTCAGCTTTCCCTGCTTGCTTGCCTATCTCGATGAGGAACAGCAAAGCATTTTGTCTCTGTGTGCTCTGGTTGCCCTTACTTGGGACACCACAGCACTCTGCAACATGGAGCCAGAGCTGCCCCTGGGCACTCTGGTGCTTCTCATGGACGCATTGCTGCGAGCCTGACTGCACTTGCTGCAGGCTGCCATCCGGGAGCTGTCAGTATCCAGGAGGCCCTGTGAGAGAGCTTCCACCCTGAGGAGCACTAAGAGCCTCCCTGGTCTGCCCCACTGAGGGCTTGTGCCTCATTCCTTCCTTACATCTTTCCACTTACCCATCCTAATCCCCCTTCCTGCTGTCAAATAAAATACACGTATTTTCATGAACACCAACTCTCTTTATTTAACAAAACTGGGGGGTAGGGAATGAAACTCTGGTGAGAGTGGGGAAAGGAGGCAGGAGAGGGGAGAAGAGAGGGTGGGAGAGGGGAGGGGGAAACCTGGGAGGAGGGAGCTGGAAGGGGAAGCAAGGGAAAGAAGGGGGAGGGGAAGCTCGGGATTCAGGGGTGGGGGTCTCGCCGGACCAACTGTCATACAAATCTGCTCCTGGGTTCACATGTGGCCTTTGGTGGCCAGGCTGGCAGCTCTCCTGCCATAGATGGCCGCATTCCTCTGTCTAGTGCGGAGATCATGAATGTTGGGGGCATCCCTCCCAAACCTGTATAAGGTCCATGATCTCCACCCTAGACCAGGAAGGCACCCGCCTTCTTCGGGCCTTGGCAGGCTCCTGGGAGCTGGCAGACTGCTCTTGGAGAGCAGTGGAGGACTGGCTGCCAGTGGCTTGATGGTTCATGTTTTGGGACCACTGGGTCAGGGGCAGTGACTGCTGGCGCTGGGCTGGCAGGCTTGGAGCTGGCACAGGCATTGTGGCCAGAGTCAACCCCTTTAAGGGCTCCGGGGAAGGGGGGAGGGAGAGGAGTGTTCTTGGTTGAGGCTGGAGTGGCCACCAGGTCACCCTGGGAAGGCTGGAGGCCCCCTATTTCGATATAAGTGTCTACAAAGCACTTATTTCGAAATAGCAGTTTCGAATTTGGCGTTATTCTTCGTGGAATGAGGCTTACCAAATTCGAAATAAGCGCTCTGAAGGAGGAATACCGGCTAATTTGAGTTAGGGCTTTAAATCGGAATCCTGTTTCACTGCTGTATGTAGACACAGGCAGTTACTTCAGGCTAATCAATTTCTAAAATGGTGACCGGCTGGAAATATGCAAATCAAGCACGGGATATTTAAATCCTGGGCTTGATTTGCAATTTCGGTCTCCTTCATTAGCCTCCCTAGATCCATCTAGGGGGCTAGTGTAGACTTACCCTTGCAGACTCTAATGTTTCAGGAATAGGTGGCACTGAGAAGACATTCTGCAGTACCAAAATGCAAATGTGAATGCAATGCCAATGAAGGTACTTCTGGAGAAGGCCTATACTAGGATCTGGAGTCAAATTCCCAGGTTTAGCAGTTTGCTCTGGACAATGTCTCTGGCAACGCTCATCTGTCTTTCAGGACCACTAGCACCAAAGGTGCTCAGTATCTAGACCACGGTAGTCAGCTCAGATGGAAGATGTAGCACCAATTCCACCAGCAAATATTTAAACTAGCTGCCCTTTTTTGAACAGGGCTTGCAGCCCTTACAAATGCCACATTTGCCACTCATGTGATCCTTCCCGCAAGCACTGAAAGCAGCTGGGGTGAGGGTTACTCTTAGGCATTGCTTTACCACACATGTGACAGTGCTTAAAACCCAGAGAGTGAGACTTATCACCAATACTGGGATCGTTAACCAGACTGGCTATCAGATTATACAAAATTATTATTCACCAACCACTACAACGGTACTGTTTACAGGTTTGAATCAAGACTTGCAGAAGCAAAGACAGAGAACTATAACATCTGTCATGAGCAGTAGAAAGGAACAGAGAGGCTTGGAGATGGCTCAGACCTTTATGCCTGCACATGGTGCTCTAGAGGCAGCAGAGGGCTCTTGTGCTGCCCCACAAGAAAAAATTCTGATAGTTGTGCAATGACACACAGACACCCCTATAGTGGAATGGACATGTGGAATCATTCAAATAACTGCTTTATTTCAGAGTGTGTGAGGTTTTTCTGTAGCAAGTATGTGAAAAAACTTATTTCTTAGCAAAAAAAAAGAAGGGTACCTAATGAAAACTAGAATGTTTAGTACCTCTCAACAGATGCCTATACATTACAAAAAATCACAATACCTGTTTTATCTAATGTTATAAACAATGTCTTCAGAAGAATCACTCACCATTTTCCTGCTGTTTGGTGGAACAGTCAATCCAGTTGTGTTGATTTGCTGCCCAAATCATTTCAAATTGATGAAACATTACTTTAAAATTCCATATATAGGGAACAAATGAGAAAATATCTGGAGCATTATCACTGGACCAGTCTTGAATCAAATCTAAAATTATATAAAATAAAAAGGACAAAATAATAGCAATATATCAGATTAAACTAATTTGGAGAAGTCTTTTAAAAAGCAACTAGGCCAGTTCTGACTTCAGGGAACTATGGCAATTTACACCCAACCACTGAAAAATGAACTACTAAATTTCAGCATTATTATACCTTTCTAGTCAAAAGAAGAGTTACCTCAGTCTACCAAAATGTTGCCTTCAAATCATATTAATGAATAAATGCAAATGTAATTTAATAAATAAATGCAATAACCGTACGAGACAAGAAATATGATTTTGAATTCAGACTTACTGAGCATTAAGCTCAAAAGTTCAGATTAAGTTACGTGCACTAAAATGACAGAGCAACAAATACACAGGATTACAAGATGTTTCTGTTGATTTACGTAAAACCAGAAAATAGGAATATAAAGGACATCATTAAAATATCTAAGTTAATTTACTTTCTGAATATTCACTGTTTTAAACTTCTTTAAATTTACTCAAAGAAAGATGTTTTAATGGGATGTCATTATTTTATCACTTTTGATTCTGCTTTAAATATGAAAGAACTACATCAGGAGCCCAATCTCTCAAGGAGTTTACAGTCAACCAGAAATGCAGGATTTCAAAGTGCCTTTGAATGGCCTCACATTCAGTAAATGTGGTATAGTCAGGGATGTCTCAATGGTGTGCAGCGTCTGGAGCACCCTCCCTCCCGTGCCCCAGGGCAACTTCCCCTACCGCAGCTTCCTTCTCCCACTCCTGCTCTAGCCCTTCCCAAAACCCCATCCTCTTACTCCCTCCCCTGAACAACATGGCCCAGAGGATTACAGAGAGATTGGTGCAGCGGCAGCAGATAGGGTTGCCAGGTGGTTTAACCAAAAATACCAAACACCTCCCCCCCAGAAAAACCCCCACACATTGGGGAAAAAATTCTTTGAGAAAAAAAGGGGGAGACCAAAGTTGCTGAACAAAAAAAAGTAAAAAACAAACAAAAAAACCAGCATGGCCCCTTTAAGAAATGCTTTTGAGGCTTTTTGGCCCTAATAGGTTGCCGGCAACTGTCCGTCATCTTGTCTTCCTGCTCCAGGCCAGACAGTTCCCCTGCAGAACCAGTAGGCACCCGGTATTTTCACCTCCTGGCCGGGAAAAAAACAAAAAATACCGGACATTTTAGGTGTCAGGTATTTTCTGACTTTTTTTTTTACCGGACAGGAGGCAAAAATACCAGACACCTGGCAACCCTAGCAACAGAGTTTGCTTCCCTCTCACGCACCATGCAGGTAGCAGAAGCTGAAGCAGACTGGCAGCCTGCTCCACCCCACTGTACCACTCTCCTGGCCTGTTGTGCCTCGCTTCTCTGCGGCAACAGGTGCTGGAGTACTCTGCTTCCCGTCACTGCTGAGAAGCCATGCTCAGTGGGCTGGGAAAGGGTGGCAGGGCAGACTGGAGCAGAGACTCTGGCCCATGTTGTGTCTGTGTGGTGAATGTGGTAGTGGAGGAAAGGCAGCCCCTGCTAACACCACACCAGGCCCTCGTAATCCTCCAGGTCCCTCCTGTCCATAGGACAATTGGGACAGCCACCACGGGGCCCCCAAAAGCCCAAGGCCTGGTGCTGTGCCCCAATTCATCTTACAGACAAAATGGCTATGAGTATAGTATATAGGCCTTGACAGTTTTCCTATCAAGGATTCTAAATTATAATCAAGATCTTGGGTAGGAGATTATTTTCTCGCAAGACTGATCAGCCACATGAAGATCACAGATAATCCATGAAGCTGAAATTAGCCAGCCAAAAAATTCCTGAATGCACCATACTAACTGGTCAACCTGTCACTTAGGTCAGCAATATTAAACTAAGAAAAAAAAAATCTTAAAACTTACGATCAACACAGATCAGTATATTTTGTTTTTGGCAAAAAAAGTTATTTTTCACTGTGACTAGTCAACAATACAAAGACAACATAATTGAAATCCGGTTAAACGAAATAAAACCTTGGGATTTTTCATACCTCAACATTATTCACCATTTTAGACAAACCTAATAACCACATGGTCTGTAAGACCATCTGCTCTTGCATTAAAAGGAACATTATTGTAACCTCTAACATATTTTGGAAAACAACAAGACAAAGAAGAAACATTTTGCCTCATATATTTATGTTCCACAAGTTAAATATTTAGATACTAATCAAATAACGAACTTACCTGCAAAGAAGTTTTTTTGAGCAAAGATAAAGTGATAGGTTGCTTTATAAACCTCAACTTCACACTGCCATGTCTGTGGCATGTTCCAAATTCGGGGATAGTTGGCATTAATATGAAACTGTGAACAAAACACTAAAGCATCAGTATTAGCTTAAAACAGGGCAATGAGGAAACAATGCTGACATGAAGGGTGAACCAGGCACATTTTGGTGAATAATTAAAACCATTTTCCTGCTGGGATGAACAGAAGGCTTCTGCAGTTTAATCTCTTTCTCCGTGCCTGAAGGTCAATTGTTACTTTATTCATTTGTTTGAAAACTTCTATTATGAATATCTCAGATTATACTGGAGATTTGACATCTTCTGGTACAACAGTTATGCTGAGTGCCTTATAATTTAAACTTTCATATGAAATTTCCACCTTCCTCAGACTACCACAAATTTATCATCTAAATAAACAAAATTTAAACCAAATAATCTTTGTACTGTTATAGTTATTAAGTGTCTATAAGGTCATTCAGGGAAAGAGAGGAAGCTTTTTCACAAATAGTGCATATGCATTTCAATAGAATTTAACTGGAATTCAATTGCTGAATTTCATGAAGTACTAAATGCACAAATAAAAAAGGTAATCCATCATAAAGTGTATTTGTCATACTTAAGCAAAGTAGTTGCAGTATGTCTACACTGCAACACTATATCAAAATAACTAGCACTATTCCGAAATAACTTTTGTCTATACAGCAGGTAATTATTTTGAAATGGTGTCAAAATACTTATTACTCTGACCCCTGTAGCCCTCATTGTACAAGGAATAAGCGAAGTCAGAGGAAGAGTGTTCTATTTCGAAATAAGTGCTGTGAAGACGCTCCCTATTTCAATATAAGCTATTTTGAAATAAGATACACAATTGACGTAGCTCAATTTGCATAGCTTATTTCTAGTTAAGCCCTGCAGTATCCCTAAAACACAACCTAAATATCTAAAATACTACACAGTATACTAGCTAATGTATGGCAGTATATTTTGCAGGAGAAATGTCTTAGTAATTCAAGATCTCATTACAACATGCTACTATTAAATCTTTGCTGAGCAACCCAGAATAGACTGTTTATAAATTATGTTATGCCTATAAACTAGGTGAGATTAGCAAACTCAGATTTTCACAGATTAGGGCCTTTAGGGATTGTAAAATTAATGTTTAACTTTACACACTCAAGTAACTTCAGTAGGGTAATTCAACATGCATAAAGTTACTTGTGCATAATTCTTTGGAGGACTGGAATCTTAAAGTATATACAAATGCCCCAATCATTGCACTGTTTTGTATATTTGCACAACATTTATAGCAGCCATATAAAATATTTTTATTGAACTAAATGGACACCAGAGACATTTGCACCTCTGTGCATAATGATGCTTTGTTAGTGTAGACTTACAGCTAGCATTTCTGCTTCCAGAAGTGTTCGGTATTGCATACTGCTGGTGGCATCAACGTGTAAAAGCTGTCCTTTAATTGCAGGGGAGTAGCCTAGCAGACAGAACAAATAATGGTCACCTACTGGCATTTCTTATGCAACAATTATGTCTGAATAAGAGTAAAGAAGCAAGAATTAAACAAATGCAAATATTTCATAAATAAACATTAGGAGGTGCAAAACACAATATGAGAAGAAGCAATTGTATGACGCTCCAGTTCAGTCCTTTCTTATTTGGAGGAAAGAGGCTTAAAACAAAGCAGATGTGGATTCTGGCTGGTCCAGAAAAGGCTACTGTTGGGCTCTGGATACCAGGTTTCAATCTGAAACTCTGTTGCAGCCTGTGTGTGAGACCTTGGGCAAGTCCCCTTAGCTTCTCCATAGCTCAGTTATCCATTTGTAAAACGTGGATAACAGTACATCCCTCCCTCATAGATATCTCTGTGAAGGTACACATATTAAAGGCTGCACAGTGCTCAGATACTATGTGATAGTGACAATATATATGTATGACAGACATAAAAGACAGAGAAAGATAGGAAAAGCAATGACGGACTTCAAAAGAAAGCTGCATCCACCACTCCTTATATGTGGGGTAAATATAAGACAAACAGTCAAAAGTAAGTAAAAAGCACATCAGCATATTAAACATAGGGTTAAACAAGAGTTAAACCTGTATCTTTAAAGAACTTTCAGATCCTGTAAAGAAAGGCACTATGAAAGTTAGTATTGCTCCTTTACATAGAAATGTAGGTCCTTTGTAGCCATAAGAAGAAAAGAGTTTAGGATATCCACAGTCCTATGAATTAATAAGAATGTAAAATAAAAATCCTCAAACTTACCATTTTCACTGACTGTCATGGGAATATTTATTTCCAAATACGAGCCTGCTCCAACATTTACATGTACAGCATTTGTTTCCTACACCAATCAAAGAAGTGGGGGAAAAAAAGTTTAAATACTATTTCCCTCCCAATCTTCAGCCCAATGTGTATCATGTCTCTAGCCATCATTATTCATATTTAAATTGTCAGGATTAAAAAAAGGCTCTAGTTAACTGTAATCTACCTTAGACTAAAAACGAACTTAATAGTAATGAGGTATCTACAAACAATTATGTTAAAAGGAAAATATTTTCAATTTCTCAAGTAAAAATAGTACTGAGTTAGGGCCATGAAAATATGGCATCGCATAGCCTGACCTAATGAATAATGGGACAGAAAAGTAGGCCATATTCCTGCAATTACTGCACCTCTTCAGTTGTGAAAGCCCCTATTCAGTGTTCAGGATATGCATATGGAAAGGAGGGGCAAGTAATTCCTGCCATTAACTAGATCCAGCAATTAGCATTAAATTACTCATCTTTACCCACAATCCTTTAGAAACAAGCTCTCAAACATTAGAAACCCCATAATGATGTAAGACTGCGGAGGAGAAATTTAATGGAGTTACCCATCTCCTAGCTGGGAATATCCTGTGTAGATTATGATACGGTCTTAATGATTAAAATACATGAGAAATCAAGATACTGAGAATAAATTAATATTTACAACCAGAAAATATTTAGCTGAAAGAGAAACTGGTGAGAATGAAAGGAGATTATAGTTCCATTTCTATTCTAATTTGCATTATTCTACACAGAATCCAGGATGATCCCAAAAGAAAAATAACATTTAAATATCTCTTGCAACCCACTCATACAAATGAAAACATGAAGTAACAAAAAGCCGAACAACCTAATCACAGTAAGTTCTAAGAATCAGAGTCATCTCACAAATTTCTTTCTAACCATCTTGTCATTATTTACCCTGTTTTTGGTAAAAAGCAAGTCAATAGTGGCATCTGCAATGATATTCATCCGCAACTCAAAAGCAAGGATCTGTCTTGGTTTGCCAGGCTGTGCAATTTCTGAGACTTTCATAATCTGGTAATCTGGTGGGAAAAAAAATTTCCACAAACAGTCCCTAGAAAACAAGAAGAGTAATATAATTATTCCTATGGAAAGAAACATTTGACTCATCTACACATTTCTTTGCCATCAGCCCATGTAATTGAATTAGGTTCTAGGAAAGTCAATGGGGAAGGGAAGTTGAAGGGAAAAAATTATATTTGCATAAAGCTGCAAGACACTGAAATCTTCCATCCTAAATCAATAGAGACTTCTACCTCATTAGTGAATTCAAACTCAAAATAAACTAGATATTCAAAATATTAAGAAATGATCTTTTGGGGGATGGCTATGGTGAAGAAGTATGTTATGAAAGGATGTCAACGAAAAAATGTATAACAATCCCAGAAAAAAAATACAAGTATGTTACATTATTTCTTACATTTTATCTACCCACCACAATATACTGCAATAGCCTTAATTTGGCGATTAAGGTGAGAAAGATAACAAGGTTGCTTTAAATTGTGTATAACTGGCATAAAGCACACTAAACTATATAAATCACAAATTATCTATGAAATTAGAATCTATGGGATAGGAATGTATAGCCCCAAGTAAGGAAACTGAAAGGATGATAAAACCATGGCAAGCCTGATATATATGGTTCAGATAAGGAGGCCGTCGGTAAACTAAGATCAAATTCCACAGAATGGCCTTAAAATTGTGGCTACATAAGAAACACTGGAAAAAAAAAATCAAAGAACTTGTGTGAGAATGGCCTTTTTTCAGTGCACTCAAGACCTGGCTGTTGTAGTAGCTGAGAAATGATCATTCTGTCAGAATTCCTTGATGCAGATTCATAACGCCAGCCTGAAGAAAGTTAAGTGTTCTTATAATGGACTTCTGAGATTAAAAATGGTATATTCAAAAACACTTCAGTGAATTAGGGCAGCAAATCCCATTAACTTTCATTAGGATTCACACTTCTAAACCATTTTGCAATTTTTGAAAACCCCACCCTACTTTTTTTTAAAATCGGCAATGAAAAAGTTATGCTCAAGATAGAAAAAATCCCTTGAAAAGACCTGCTACTTGGGATCCTTTAACTATTCAAAGGATATGTACTCACCTCAAAAACCATAACATCATCATTAAGCAGGTTAAAATATGAAGTATGCTATAAGAGAGCAAATTTTCTTGGTGCTACTAAAAAAATCAGAGGTGACATGTTCCAACCAGATTACAGAAGTTCTTTCCTTTAGATATTTCAAAGATATTGTTAGTTCCTATACTCCTTGTGATTTGCTCACTCTCTCCACTCCTGTAAGGTAGTCAATCGCAACAATTTTACAGCTGGGTAAATGGCATGCATCCAAGAGGGATATCAAGTATGTGATTCGTCTCAATGCTTTTTTTTTTTTCTTAAATAGCCATATTTTGTCACCTTGTACATTACTCTAACCAATACCACTGTCTTCACTGGAATTACTCAGAGTGAAGTGCTACTCAAGGCAAGGAATTTTTGTAGAACACAGGCTTGTAATTTAAGGCTGTAAGCCAACAAAGTAAGTATTTCTTGGAATTCCAACAAGTATTTGTCTATTCCAGCCAATAACTCCAATTTACAAAACAATTTTTTTCCTCTTTATTAATTCCCTACTCTAATCTGAAGGGAACAATTAATGAAGAGTTACAGTTAACAAAAAAAAAAATTACATACATAAAAATGGCACAACTATAGAGGGTTTATTTTAAATTATTAAGAAGTGTAAATTTGCTATAAATTAGAATTCTGACAACATCAAAACTACTACATTTATTAAACAGGAATACGGGATATTTTTAAAACAATCCAAGCATTCTATTTATTATCTTTGTGAAATTCTGGAGGATATGCACAGTAACTAATTCTGAGCCTATGTTAGACTTAAACTACTGGACAAAAGTCCTTTGTTTTCATATTGTGACAGTTACATACTTAGTAGTCTATCATGTACAATTAACAGATTGAGCAGCAAAATTAATGGAGATTTCATTACAATTTCCCAATAGGAAATGCTATTTAAGATTAATATTAAAACTGCAACTCATTTTAATACCTTTGCCTGTCAGCCCATGGTCCATAGTTGAAATCTGTTCCTTTCCCACATACAATGTCTAATCCCCAACACGGAGGCAAGTCTTGCAGTTTACTATCTTCGCTGCTTGTTTCTCCATCATTATTTTCTTCTGTCTCATCTGGCACAAGACCTGCAGTGTGTAATACGGTAAACATTACTTAAGGTAGCGGTTTCCAGTTATCATGAAGAACTTCTGCAGACGGCTATATAATTAAAGTATACAGACATCTGCTTCATTTAAGAGCATTACTGAGCACAAAACTCAAGCGCTTCATCTAGATTAAAGAGAAGGATGTGATTGAAAGCAAGAGTCCTTGGAATTTTCCAAAACACTCAACGGCAGCTTTACCGAAGTCAGTTAAGTGCACTGAATCTACACACTACATAGTTTAAGCAGTAAAACTTGCCTTCTGTCGGCACAGCTTTGCATGTGGCACCACCTTTTCAGTCGTGCTGACAAGACCCTCAACTGCTGTTGGTTAAGTTAAACATCCTCCTAAGCAGCATATATCCTATACTGACATTCTTAAGATGGTTCAGTGCCTGTGTGGCCACTGTATTACTTGCATCAGTACAAACAGCCCTCCAGCAATAATGCACACACTCACACGGTCAGGATGACTGCTCTCTGCTCAAATGTTTGAACTCATCTAGTGGTCACAATGACCCCCTATAAAATATCCAGTGTGTTTTGAAAATACCTTTGTTCTTACTAGCCCACTTCTGCAAACACATAGGTATGGCTCCATATAAAGCTAAACCTGAAATGCCAGTTAACTAATCTTCATACTGCCGCCTAGTCCCAGAAACTAGTCTTGGATATCCTTGGCCAGCAAGGAGAAGGAGAAATGGAAACAATTACATAATTCACACAGGAACTAAAAGATTGCAAAGGAGATGCAGAAACTGGAATGTAACAGAGATGAGTTCTTATGGCAGGCAGTTAAGAAGACACTGCAGCAGTCCTATTAAAAGGCAATGGAAGAAAACAAGAAAATGTGATGCTGCCCTTCACAGGTGCCACTATAGGAGGAGCCAGATGCCACAATGAATGGGGACTGCAGCAACTACAGTAGTGACTAACAGTGGATGCTGTATAATGTCCTGAGGAAGGCACACCAGAACTGCATGTTGATGAAGAGCTCACTATGAAGAGGAAAACAAACCCACATAGTCCAAGATGCTTTGAAAGTAGGCAAACACCAACAGAATCCCCCCATAGGACTATCCCCCAATACTGCACAAGGTTTTTAAAGCCAATTTTCTTCACAGCCCCCAACATTTCACTATCACCTATCTGTCCTTTACCCGTTCCCTCAAAATTGCCAATAACTGCATGTGGGCAGGGAAAAAAGGAATAAAAGTACAGTTTGGACCTCCTTGGTCTGGCAGCCTCATGATCTCTGTGGTCCTGAACCAGGGAGGTTGCTGGACCAGGATGTCAATGCTCCCCTGCTAGTGACTGGGCTCCTCTGTGCACCGTGGGACTCCCCAGGCTGGGTCTCCCTACCCTGCCACTGCCTGGTTGGGGCTCCCCACCCTGCTGCCTGCCCCAGTGCCGCCAGGGCTCCCAGGGGCTGAGCTCCCTCAGGTTGATGTTCCTAAATCACTACCAGCCCTGCTGCCACTGGAGGTTCCTGTTCAGGGCCGGGGTTCACCAGTTGCCACCAGCACAACTCCCGCTGGGGGTTCCCGGGCAGGGTCAATGCTTCCTGGTACCACTCACACCGGAGGTTCCTGGCTGGGACTGAGGCTCCCCAGTTGCCATCCAGGTTCACCAGGTCTGGGCTCCCAGCCACCAATGGGCTGGGCTCCCCAACCACCACTGTCCCAGTCAGGGCTTCCCAGCTCTCATGGGTTTCCCAGCTGGCTCCTGCTCCTGGCCTCTGGGACTCTTTGGTCCAGCAACATCCTTGGTCCTGCTAGATCATGGATGTTGCCAGACCAGAGACTCCCAGATTTGAGAGGTTCAACCTGTAGCCAATTGGTTTTAAGAATACACAGTAATATTAACAGCCAAAAAACAACAACAAATGATGCTTTAGGCAACCAAAAAGCATTCCCAAATACACACTTTAGCACTACTTTGATGCCTTCAAAATAAAAACTTTGGCAGGGAGAAAAAAAAAGTATAGTAAAATAAAAACACGTTCATGCAAATATAATTCAAGCCGTTCAAAAACAAATACAAAAAAACCACACATACATTCAAATTAAAATACATCAAAACAAAACAAATGACATGATTTTGCAAAAATTCCATTATAAGCCTACTGGATATGGATTTTTTAGTTCAAAATAGTATTTTGGGTTTAAATCTACAAGTCCAAGTACAAAGCAGAATTATTTGCATGCTGCATTTAGATTCAGGAAATAGGTAAAAGTGCTGCTGGCGCGGGGGTGCAGCCTAAAAGGCTCATTCAAATAGCTAATTACCATGACTCTTCACCACTTGCAGAGCTTCTGGATTTATCTTGGCCAAGAAATCTTTTTAATCCCCAGCACAATGTCATTGAAATATTCAAGCAAGCATTGTTTGATCTTTTGACTGCACATTTCCCAGCATTTTTTCTTCCTCCACAGTGCTACATTACTCTGCAATAAACTCCGTGGGAACCATCATTATGAAGATGCTATCTGTGTGGGTCTGGTAACCTTGCTCCATCCACTTGCTTCAGCTGTCTTCACTGGGCCTTTGACACCCTCATGAACAATACAGGTGCTAGGATCACAATTGCCCGAGAATGTTTTTCTGTGTTTATTATGCCGTTGCTAGACTACCCAGAACACCCTTAACTCTGTCCAATCCAAAGCCTCACAGCTAGAAAGTCTTAACAAGTCCCCCCACATACTCACCTTAGGTGTTACTGAAAACTCCTGAAGCAATCCTTATTGAGTGTGACCCTGTTCCTATTTTAATGCAGATCTAAGATAACAGAACATTTTAGGGAGATGTCACACTTATTTGTGATGCCTGCTAACCCCTTAAATCTAACAGCAGCAGCCTAGTTGTTTATCATTGTCTTTACCTGGGTATCCTTGAGGCCACCCCTACCATGCTTGCTGAAAGGCTCACCAGGCTATAAAGAAAAAAAAAACCTGCCAAGGGAGACACATTTTGGCTACGTCTACACTGGCCCCTTTTCCGAAAGGGGCATGCTAATTGTACAGGTCGTAATAGGGAAATCCGCGGGGGATTTAAATATCCCCCGCGGCATTTAAATAAAAATGTCCGCCGCTTTTTTCCGGCTTTTCTAAAAGCCGGAAAAGAGCATCTACACTGGCCCCGATCCTCCGGAAAAAAGCCCTTTTCCGGAGGATCTCTTATTCCTACTTCGAAGTAGGAATAAGAGATCCTCCGGAAAAGGGCTTTTTTCCGGAGGATCGGGGCCAGTGTAGACGCTCTTTTCCGGCTTTTCTAATAGCTGGAAAAAAGCGGCGGACATTTTTATTTAAATGCCGCGGGGGATATTTAAATCCCCCGCGGATTTCCCTATTACGACCTGTAAAATTAGCATGCCCCTTTCGGAAAAGAGGCCAGTGTAGACGTACCCTTTCAGACTACTCTACAGTTCTGAATCCAGAGCCACTAGAACAGGGAGTGGAACAAATGCAAAAGGACCAAAAGTGCACTAATATGCAACATGGCATGGGCAAGCTCCTCAAAAAGCTCTGATGCACCAAAATATTATGGAATAAAAACATTCAAACTAAGTACCTCGGCACCCCAGCAGTATTACAGTGCATGGACTATTCTTTCTTACTGGTCCAAGGGCACATAACCTTCTCCTCATCTTACAGCACCAGCATACCCAGCAACAGTATCCCCCGCAGCGAGCCCCAGGGGATAAGAAGAACATACTATGAACATATGTACCATACAACCAAAAGCAGCCAGCATTGCATTTTTTAAGAAGCATTTGGTGTTTATTATTGCAAAATAAAATTCGGGTTTTTTTTTTAAACCAAAGAAAATAAATCATGGTTTTCAGAATACAGCATTGAACATAAAATATACAATATACAGAATACAAAATATACAACTTAGATTCAAAGCATTTGTAACTCATAACCTGGCCACATAAGGTATTTTCATAAAGTACCGCAAAGCACACTGTTTGGCTAGGGCACACTGTTCAAGTGTGCACTCAAGGTTTCCCCCAGCCAAACAGCTCAGCAATGAGCTCTGGTAATCGCTTGGGTCAGGCCACTCAATATCAGTAGTCAGGTTGGGCTTTTTTCCTTTTTTCACTTCCCGTTTCCACTCAGGAGCAACATTTCTCTTTGGCCATGCAAATACTATGTAAAAAAATGGCAACATGCAGCAGCAGCAGAAATATTTGGATCACTGAGTTCCCAACACATTTTAGAACATCTCTATCATGCCATTCATTTGCCAAATGCAAACTCCCTTCACTACCTTCACCTGCTTATGTTAAAGCTGTCTTTGTTGCTGTCCAGTTGCTTGGTGTTTCATTTCACAAGCCACCAGAAGTAAGGGAGACAGGCTGGGTTCCCAAGAAGCATAATAAAAAAGATCTCACCAAACTAAGTGATTGGGCAACAAAATAGCAAATGGAATTTAATGTTGATAAATGTAAAGTGATGCACTTGGAATCCCAACTATGTATATAATATGATGGGGACTAACCTAGCTGCAACTACTCAAGAGAGAGATCTTGGAGTCATTGTGGATAGTTCTCTGAAAACATCCACTCAGTGTGCAGCAACAGGCAAAAAAGCAAATAGAATGTTATGAATAATAAAAAAGGGATAGAAAATAAGATAGAAAATTTAGACTCTGTATAAAACCATAGTACACCCGCATCTTGAATACTGCATACAGATATGATCGCCTCATCTCATGAAAGATGTATTATAAAGGTTCAGAGAAGGGTAACAGAAATGATTAGGGGTTTGGAATGGATGCCATATGAAGAGAGATTAAAATGACTCGGACTTTTCAGCTTAGAAAAGAAAAGACTAAGTGGGGATATGGTAGAGGTCTATAAAAATCATGACTGGTGTGAAAAAAGTGAGTAAGTTATTTACTTGTTCCCATAATATAAGAACAAGGGGTCACCAAATGAAATTAACAGGTAGCAGATTTAAAAGAAACAAAAGGAAGTTTTTCTTCACGCTATGCGGTGTTAACCTGTGGAACTCCTGGCCAGAGGATCTTGTGAAGATTAGGACTTAAACAGGGTTGAAAAAAGAGCTAGATAGATTCATGGAGGTTAGGTCCATCAATGGCTATTAGCCAAGATGGGTAGGAATGGTGTCCTTAGCCTCTGTTTGTCAGGAAATGGATGACAGCAGAGGGATCATGTGATGGTTACCTGTTATGTCCACTCCCTCTGGGGCATTTGGCATCGGCCACTGTCGATAGACAGGATACTGGGCTAGATGGACCTTTGGTCTGACCCAATATGGCCATTCTTAAGTTCTTAATTGGCACTGCAACCCCTCTAACATAATTATGTGCTTCTGGGAAAATATGCCCTCTTGAAGCTTTTCAAAAAGTTCCTAAATGTGATCACACATCTTCCTTGATAATCCAATGTTAATGCCACTGAAATGTCCCTGGTGAGCCACCAATTCTACATGACCATGGAAAAGCCCCTATTTTTATGTACTCAGGAGAAGGGGAAAAGAAGGGAGGCAAAATCAGTATACATATCCCATCTATGGCAACATCACAGTTGGGTTCAATGACATTGGCTTCCCTATCATATTCTGCATCTCTCAGAGTCAATCCTGTGCAGTAGGACATGCTTCATTGTTTGCAAACATGATGATGATTGCTCCCACTACTTATTTTCCAACTGCCTACAAACCCGTCACAATCTGGTGTTGCACCCTTTACTCCATGTAAATCACTGTCTCATGGATCGGGGCTGGGAATGCATGCAAGACTCTGTTCCTCTTGCTCACTTTCACCGTATGACCATGGCCAGAGACGGAGAGGACTGGGAATACCCCAGCTGGTGGTTCCTATCATGAACTGGGTTCCAGCTACTAGTTCTTACTGGGCTGGAATGGGGGGAAGGAACTACTCTTCCCCTGCACAGGCCACTTCTGGGGGCAGGTCAGACACACCCACACACCCACTCCCTTTGTTTCAAGAAGCTCTATCCCCTACCCCTGCTCTTTCCCCACTGCTCCCCAGCCATGGAGGAGGGGGGACGGGGATCCCTGTGTGTGGAGCTGACCCTGCTCTCTGCCCAAATCACCATGCATCCAGATGCCCGCAAAAACAGACACCCCGCCCCAACCCCTTCATTCTGACCCCACCTCACAACCGGAACCCTCTCCTCTTTAGACTCCTATTCCCCTGCACCTGGATCTCTACCAAGCCACCCACACCTAGATTGCCCCATACAGAACCTTCTCTTTCTACACATTGTGCCCTCCCCCCCAACGCCCCTCTGGATCCTGCCAGACTGAGCCTGCTTGTCCCATATTTGGTTTGGGAGGCAGGGCTAGACATGCATATGAGATTCTGTCCCTCTCACTTGCTATAGCAGTGCACCTGATGTGGAAGGGGAAGGCTCAGATATGTTTCTGAGGCAAGCCCAGCCCTTGTGCTACGTCAGGGTCAGGTGCAGCCTCACTGCCAGGTCCGGGTCCCAGAAGGGGATCATACATCATAAGACTGGAAGAGACCTCAGGAGGTCATTGAGTCCAACCCCCTGGTAAAAGCAGGACCAGCCACAACAAAATCATCCCAACCAGGGCTCTATCAAGCTGGGCACTTCCCAAGGCCATGATGGAGTCTGCATTCACAATGCTCTTCTTATTTATTGTCAATTTCAATTCCAATCCAGTGACTGTACAGCAAGGATGGTCAATAATTTTTAACAGGGGACGACTAAGATTTTGGCCAAGGAGTAGTCAAGATCAAGAACTGAACTTCTATGGAGAAGGTGTGGGGTCTAGGATGGAGGTTTGATGCAGAAGGGAGCATGGTGTAGGGGACTGGAGTGCAGGGGGCGTGTGGGGTCTGAGAGGGAGTTTGGGTGAAGGAGGGGGCTGTCCTCTGGGGCAGAGGATTTGAGTGCACTGTCTAGGATGGGGTAAAGGTGCAGGAGAGGATTCTGGCCTGGGGGAGGGGCTCTAGGAGGACGTGCAGAGTCTGGGAGGGAGTTGTGACCCGGATGAAGAGGATACAGAGGGTTTGGGTGGAGGACTTGGGCAGGTAGTTAGAAGGGAGAGAGGGCATGAACAATAGTCCTGAGGACACTAGGATGCTTAGTCACCATGGCCCTTCTTTTGCCAATACAACCTGTCATTTTGCTGGCACAGTATATCCACACAGTCACATGTGACTACAGACTACATGTCAGCACCTGTATGCTGATAGAAATGTTACTGGTAAAACCGTGTAATGTAAATATGATTGGATTTTTCCCATTTATTTCAATTTGGGCAGAGATAGGGTAACACTGAGTAATTCTGAAAATCCTACCCCTTGTGTTATAGAACATAGACCAAAGCTTCCTAACTTGCATGCCTAAAGTTAAGCTCATGAAGCTATATTAAAGATTTGTCTATATGGGAAAAGAGAAACCAGTAATACTGGTCTAGTTACAAAACTCTTCTGAAGCAACAAAAGCTATACCCAAAACAACCCGCTATCCCAGAATAAGAGCATCTATCCATGAAGTTATAGTGGATGCTCAGGTAAATAAAGTAATCTGGTGGCCCACCAAAGTCAAAGTTCTCCCAGGCAAACCACATCCAGCTTGTGGGCTGCTTATTGCCCACCCCTGTTATATGCCTATGTAGGAATGTACTGATTTTCAAAGTTGCTCAACATCTTCAGTTCCCACTGATTTCACCTGGACTTAGGTTTGTTTACCACAGATGTACAAATCAGGTGATGTCTAGTTTTAAGCTTAAATATAATTTTAACTCTTTAAATTTTAAAAACTGAAAACTTGGTACTTTCACAACTGTCTAAAGAAAGTTAGGCATCCAACTCTCATTGATACCCTTCTGAAAATCCCATCTCCAGATCTTATCTTCTATAGATTAGCAGAGAGAAGCCTGGTCACCAGGTTCATCTAAATGCTCATTATGAAGCACAACTGTTAAAATTCACTGTTAAAAACACAGATTCCACTCAAAATATAAATAGTACCCTTTTCGATTTATTTCACTGGAACCTGTCTACCTGTTCAATTCAACAACTACACTGTTAACATAGTAAAGAACACAACATATGAGTTGGGGTCTTCCATATACTTTCTTGCAACATCCTTATTGTCTCACACCTATGCTAACTCTTCCAAGCTGGAGATCAAAAAAATTCTTTCAGCATTCCAGAAAGAACAATAGTAACTCACTGTAAATAAACAGTATATGAACTATGCAAATAACATTATTTAACAGACGATACCTGGTTCATCCATGTAGTAGTAGATGTCAACATCATTCGACTGCATTACAACAAAGCCTTCTCCCATTAATCTTGGTGGTCTGTTGTGGAGAGGGTAAAAAGGGTGTGGTCAATAATTAAACATATCCTAGAAAAATTAAACTTATGAATTTTACTAAAGCTAAATTTGAATTTTTAAGTATAGGCAGTCTCCGGGTTACGTACAAGATAGGGACTGTAGGTTTGTTCTTAAGTTGAATTTGTATGTAAGTCTGAACTGGCGTCCAGATTCAGCCGCTGTTGAAACTGACCAGAGACTGACTATAGGAAGCGCGAGGCAGAGCTGAATCAACAGCGGCTGAATCTGGACGCCTGGGACAGAGCAGCTGGGGCGCTGCCGGGTAGGTCCCCACAGCGCCTCACCTCGGCGCTGCGGGGACCAACCCGGCAGCACCCCAGCTGCTCTACCCCAGGTGTTCCCAAGTCAGCCCTGCTGAAACTGACCAGTGGCTGACTACGGGAAGCCTGAGGCAGAGCAGCTCTGCCCCCAGAAGACCAGGGAGACGCGGAGCAAAGCCACAGAGGACGCGGGCAGCGGGACCGGCGCGTCTCAGCGGTCCCGCCGCCCACATCTCCCTGGTCTGCTGGGGGGCGGGGCACAGCTAGTGCGCTCCCCCCCCCCCCCCCCCGAGCAGACCAGGCTTTTCTCGCCTCGGAGGCTTTTCTCCGTGGCGAGAAAAGCCGCTCCGCGTCTCCCTGGTGTGCTGGGGGGCCACTCCAGCAGACCAGGGAGATGAGGAGCAAAGCCGCGGAGGACGCAGGCGGCGGGACCGCCGAGACACGCCGCGGTCCCACAGCCCGCGTCCTCCGCGACTTTGCTCCGCATCTCCCTGGTCTGCTGGGGGTGCCCCCCCCAGCAGACCAGAGAGACGCGGAATGGCTTTTCTCGCCGCGGAGGACGCGGGCAGCAGGACCGCCCGCGTCCTCCATGGCGAGAAAAGCCTGGTCTGCTGGGGGGGACGGGCGCACTAGCTGCGCTCCCCTCCCCCGAGCAGACCAGGGAGACACGGAGCAGCTTTTCTCTCCACAGAGGACGCAGGCGGCGGGACTGTGGCATGTCTGGGCGGTCCCGCTGCCCCCGTCCTCCGCGGCAAGAAAAGCCCCGTTCGGATCCACGTAACTCGGGGACTGCCTGTATCCCAAAAAAAGAGTTTAGGCCATAGTCAGCTGTTAAGCTCTGAAGTGCTGTATATATTTAGACAAACTTAGAATTAAACTGATAAACTTGCTGTAAGTAGTAATTAAGCAACTTTTAGAAAGGTATTTGTATAGAAAACATTTTAAGGCTGCCAATGGCCTAATGGTAATACTATAAAATATCCTCCAGGTGTGAGGAAAGCCTTAGTACTCTTACTAATAATTTCCTCTCAAGCGTTTTCAATACTGTAAGAGTGGTGCTGCATTGAGTCCCTGACCATTCTGCTAGTGCAGAGTAATTGTAATAAATATTCTGTGGTTCCATAGTGCCTTCCATCTCATGATCTCAAAGCATTTTATAGACATTAATGAAATAAACCTCAGAAACTTTCTATAAAACAGATTAGTAACCCATTTTATAGGATGGGGACTCAGAAGCCAGGGAAATTGCTCAAAGTCACAGAGTCTATAGCAGAAACAAACAGTATGGGGTGAGATTAGGGTTGCCAGATGGTTGAAACAAAAATACCGAGAACACACACACCCTCATGGGGGGGGGAAAATCGAGAAAAAATTCTGTTGAAGGAAAAAAAATGAGGGGGGGAAGAGGGAGACCAAAGTTGTTGAGCAATAAATAAAGAAATAAAAAGGACTCCAAGACCATTTTGTGCCTACAGCCTTGCAGAACCAGATAAGCATAGGGGCTGGGGTCGAGGAGCTGGGGGTGTTGGGAGCCAGGAGAGGCTCAAGGGGAGGCATGTTACTTCTCAGTTTAAATTTCTGTGGTAATCACAGGGATAGGATCACTGCTAGGGTTACCAGGTAGTCATAAAAATAACATAAAATACTGGACACACTTCATGAGGGGGCGGGGGGGAGAGGACCGGCCGGGAGAGGGGCGGTGCTGGCTGGGAAGAGGGAGGAGCTGGGAAACAGAGCTAACGGGGTGAGGGGCAATGGGGCTGGCCAGGAGAAACGGGGGGTCCGACGGAAAGCAGAGCTGGTCGTGTGGGGAGGGGGATCAGGCGGAACAGGGCTGGCTGTGGGATATCGGGGGGGGGGGGGCAGACGGCAGGGGTGGAGCTGGCCGGGGGAGCTCAGGAGGAAGGAAGAACTGGCCGCCAAAAGCAGGGCTGGCGGGGGGTGCAGTGGGGCTGGCCGGTGAAGATCCAGAGAAGGAACCGGCCAGCGGGATGCAGAGCTGGCGGTGGAGGGGAGAGGTGGAGGGGGAGAGGATGGCCGGGAAAGATCCAGAGCAGGAACAGGCCATCAGGATGCAGGTGTTGAGCAAAGCTGGCGGAGAGGGCAAGGGAGCGAATCAGCCGGAGGGGAGCAGGACTGACCCGGGCTGTGCAGATCTCAGGGCGCTCCCGTCCCGCACGAGTCAGTCCGGCTGCGACTCTTAACCAGCACGCAGGAGCATGAACTGGGCTACCGCTCCTCCTCCTCATCGCGCCCCGCCTCCCAGTCACTCACCCCGCCCCCTCCAGGCTTCTGTCCGGCGCCCAGCCGGAAAACTAGGAAATACCAGACATTGCACATGTCCGGTAGATTTTTTTTACCGGACACCTGACAACCATAGGTGAGCTTCTGTGTTATGCCTCTCTAAGAAATACAGCACAGAATTCTCACCCCCCCTAGCAAATGGGGT
Source organism: Pelodiscus sinensis (assembly GCF_052426305.1). Lineage (NCBI taxonomy): Eukaryota > Metazoa > Chordata > Testudines > Trionychidae > Pelodiscus > Pelodiscus sinensis. The sequence goes on from NC_143055.1 coordinate 99,218,424, forward strand.
CTAGAGTGGTTGAAAGCCATCTGTGCAATATCCCAATCTCGGACTGCACCAAAAGCTACATAGGCCCTATTATAACTTAGCCAGACCCTTAGGTCAGCGTGAAAGACAACCATTTCCTTTATGGAGCCTGATAGGCTGCAGTATTGCCCAAAGCCACTGCATTTGTATCCCCTACAGAGTCCTCTGACCATCACCACACCCTCTTCATCTGGTTATGCAAAGAGATCATCAGCTTCATGGCTGTCCTCTGCATCATCAGCCCCAAGGGAATCAATCCTTCTCTGACTTAATACAGGTCCTGTAAGACCCCTTAATGTTCTCTGGAGATTTTTAGTCTCAAGGGGCTGGTCCAGGATAAAGGATTTCACCCTAGGCCTTGATTTATAGTTCAGGGTTTTAACCATGAGATCATCATCAACTGATGTATTTGGGGAACAGGGGTGGAGAGAGAAAAAGTAAATACAGTACACAGCTTCTTAAATTATTTAAAGTTTCAGAATGAGAGACAACAGAGGCTTTAAGAGTTAATGTAAAACTGTCAACACACTATTGCAATGAGATCTCACTTATATGAACTTTCTGAATGCTGCACTAAGTGTGAGAGCATTTCTTACCACTCAAAGCATAAGCAATCTCTCTCTAAATAAACAGATGTTAAATCTCTTTTCACTAGCCAATTAGCCATCGTAAGACAGGATTTTCAGTTCTCTCCTCCATGTTGGTCTTCTCTCCTGAGCCTCCAGTCTCTCGCTCCTCCTTCTGCTGTCTCCCTCTCCTCTGCCTCCTGCCTCTCTCTTTCTCTTCTCCTCCCCCTCCTGCCTCTTGGGGGACCACGGAGCCAAATGGCCATTTGGGCTCCGTACTCCCCATGCTGCATGGGGAACACGGAGCCCAAACAGTCACTTGCGCCACGTGCTCCCACGCAGTGGCCTGGCTGAGTGGTGCAGAAGTCAGCCAAGCACCACAGCAGGAGGCAAAGGGGGACGGGGCAGTGACGTTCACGCCCAGGGGGTGGGGCCTGGAGCTGCTGTCACGCCACACATCACCACCCTACCCCCCCCCTTTACCTCCCGCTGTGGCGCTCGGATGACCTGCGCCGCTTAGCCGAGCCGCCAAGGGGGAGCAAGCGGCACAAGCGGCCGTTTGGGTCCCGCACTCCCCATGCAGCACAGAGGGAACAGCCAGCATTTCAGCATTACAGACTCACAGACATTGGGATACTATATATATGATTGGTCATTACAGTACTTTCTTTTTTCCTGAATAAAGGAAATCATTGGTATTGCTGTCAATAGGGCAACATAATATCAGATTGCAAACTAGTACGCTAATAAAAAGTTTACAGAAAAAGTTATATTTTGTATTGTTACAAAGCATTTATCTGTTTAAATAATCTACATCTTCAAAGTTAAAACATTAAAAATAAAAAAAATCATTTAATTTTCCTTTTTTGAGTGTCTTTTAAAACTGTTTTCAAAATGCAGTAGGCTGGTTAAAATATTGTCAACTAAAACAACTTTAAGGATGATTTAATTCAACATATTGAAAGCTCAGGTTCTAATTTTCACACAAAGAGACTTGTGTGTTACTTTATTCAATAATCAGCTACATAAGGCCTACTTTTAATTTTCATTTACTTTTTAACGAAGTTGCTTTCTCCTTGTCCTACATTCAATTCTTTTATTTGTTAATTGTTTTCCTACAAAAATAGCACTCAGGACCATAGGGACAGATCATCTTCAGTAATTAGACCACTAGTATAATACTGTACATCCAAATCTTGTATTCTTCCTGTAACTATATAGGAGGACTCATGAAGTAAGATTATCTGATGAAACAATGTTACCTTGACACTGCTGTTCTATATACCCTTTCTAAAAGGACATAAATGAACCATAGGACAATTAATATTTTCCATTTAAAAAAGTTGGTGAAAAGACTAAATACATGCCTAGTTTTCTTAATCCCACACATCTTTACAACATTAGAATTCCTATGGTTAATTATAGCCTTATACTATGCCTCTTTTGGTAGGAATACATAACTCTATTTACAACAAGTCATTTCAGATTTAGGGTATCCTGGCCATTTGCACCTTATGTAAGGAAGTATAAAATAGTTTTATTGACAGTATAATAATATTACATCAACATAAAACAGAATCCACCAGAGTTAGAGATATTACTGGTTCTATTTGTTTATAATTTTTTCAGAGTTTTCCTTTTTCAGGCTAAAATTTTCCTCCTACTGATCATAAGTGAGAGAAAAGAAGAGAAGATCAAATGACCTTTCATCAAAATACTACTATGACCTTTCCTTCAGCAACCCACAAATGTGATGGTCTGGGATAGAAAGGCTGAGTATGGTATCGATATAGCCTTTAATGGAAGAAAGCACCATGGCACATCAAGATTAAAATTAGTTTGGCTTTCACTGAATTATCATGCTTTGAAAATGCATGTCAAACACATTCACACACTTCCCAGATGAGGTTTCTTCAGGCAGCTACTGTGAGGTTTTATGCCTGGCTCACTTTGCTGGACATTAACGAATGCAGTAGGTATGGCCTCCTATTTAAGATCCACACAGAGTTAAGACCAGAACACTTAACTCTCCTTAAGGTGACTGTTAAAGAAGACCTGCTACAGTGAATTTATTTAATCCAAAGTATGTTCTATACATATAGTTCACCATTCATATACTGTACTCATAAAAAGCATGTGAAACCAAAACCTGTGCATACCCTGAAAGATCATTTAAACTTTGCAACCTTAATGTTTTCACTTTTAAGTTTAAGCTTGCACAAAATAATTCAACTTTTAAGAAGTGTCTACTTGAGAAAAGATTCTACCAAAAATGACACACATACAGTAGCGTCACGTCTGATAAATCCATAAAAGCCATGTGAGATGGAAAAGGAAGAGGGACATAAAGAGCTGCACACAGGAATCTATACCAGCTGTAGAAGGAATAAAAAAGGGAAAGGATCAAATCCTCCTGTCTCCCACCTTAAGCCAAATGCCACCCCACGCATCTCCTTCACCTCTACACTCTGTTCTGTTTTTTCTTCTGAAAATGGAACACAGTGTAATAAATGGCAGCACAGGAGAAGACCGTATTTATACTTCTACATTTCTCTTTACTTTGCTCTCTGTCCTGTCCCTTTTCTGTATTTTCTTCCCTACGTCTTCAAGTTCTGTTGAAGTCCTCCTGCTCGTTTCTCTCTCTTCTCCTTTTGTATCTTTACTTGTTCTTCCTGAATCCATCTGGATCTTCTCTCATTTTCTACGCTTGTATTTTTCCCATTTAATGTGTCTTTTTTCCTCACTGCTTGCATGAAACAGAACCTCTCTTGCAAGTGAGCCCTGGCAGAGACTGGTGCCCTCCAGGAATTAAAGATTAATCTTTAAAGACTATGCCAAGTGATTAAATCTCTAGGAATACATGCAATTAAAAATTTGCAACTCTACTCATAGTGCTATTCAAGTCAGAAAGTCTATTTTTTTCATGTTAAGCCAAATCTAGGTAACCATTAGTTTTGCAGGAAGGGGGCAGTTTAGAATGTCAGCCCTCAATAACTTTGGAGTGGAGAATGGCTGTTCCTTCAGGGGCATAAATATATGCTTAATGAGCTTGTCACCTATCTTACCAGCTGATCTGGCTAACCTAACTTTGTCATGCCCCAGGCTGCAGAAAGTACTTGATTTTATAAAACCAAAAAAGGTCATTGGGACAGGCAGAAAAGGAGTGTCCAGGACACTTCCATGCTTTCCCATCCACGGATCCTGACTGGTCTGCGGGTGGGGAAGCATGCAAAGTCTTTGCCCTTGCCCCCCGAGAGAACTGCCAGTCTTTTGTACAGCTTAAGGATGTTAAATATTAAGAAATGTATTAGTCAACTAATCAATGGAATTTCCATTGACTACTCGATAGGCACTTCCTCCTTTGAAATGTACAAGAGCCTCCACTGGGGTTCTTGTACATTTCAAAGAAGGAATGCAGAACTCCGTGTGCAGCCCGGGGCCAGCAGGAAGTCCTGCTGACTCTGGGCTGCAGGCGGGAGTGCCAGCTTTGAAATGCACAAGAGTCCCCAGTGCATTTCAAAGCGGAAGCACCCTCATGGAGCCCCAGGTCAGCGGGGGACTCAGAGTCTCCTCCCACTGCTAAGGGGATGGGTACCTAGAGGAAACTGACAGCTGTACTAAGGATGTTAAGGACTAGTCGACCAGCTGATTTCCCCGCCCCTTACTGCCTCTATTAGAAAGAGGCAACAAACGGAGGTGGCGGGAAGAGTGGGTACTTCAAAGCAGCAGTGCGGCATGGAGCCCGTACCCGGGCTCTGTGCAGTGCTGCTGCTTCGATACACCCGTGGTGGCATTTCAAAGGTGAAGTACCGCACAGCTGAGCTCAGGCACAGCTGACCCCGAGCTCCATGCGGCGCTGCTGTTTTGAAATGCCATATGGAGCTTGGGCTTCATGTGGTATTTCCCTGGAGCGTGGGACCAGCTGGGGGCTCCCCAGCTGACCTCAGGCTTCCCGTGACAGCGTTTCAAAGGGGCAGTGCCACACAGAGCCTGAACTCAGCTGGGCGGTGCTGCCCCTTTGAAATGCCACCACAGGTATTTCGAAGCAGCACCTAGGGAGGTGGTAAAATTTCCATTCCTAGAGCTTTTTAAGTCTAGTCTTGACAAAGTCTTGGCTGGGATTATTTAGTTGGTATTGTTCCTGCTTTGGGCAGGTGGCTGGACTTGATGACCTCCTGAGGTCTCTTCCAGCCATAGGATTCTATTATTCTATGTTTGTATTAATTCAACATTTAGGAGACAGCTACACAAAAAAAGCGTATCTCCATATCCCTCACCAATGAGAGTCCCTGTTTGACCATTTGTCTTTTCAGGAATCAAACATGAGGCACTAAAAGGAAACAAGACTGGTGATGCTGTAAGTCATGGTATGAAGCTAAGCAGCACAAAACATAGGAAGGGAATTCTTGTCAACATTCTCTAGTTTTTGATGGCCTCAAAAAGAAAAACTAATCACCTTAACCTGGCTGTTGGCAGTTCTACTTCTAGAGTAGAGAAAAAGGGATAAAACTATCAAACATTTCTTTTTTTAATTAAACGACTCCCTTATATTGCATCTTCAGAAATCAAAAAATCTAACTTATGCATGACAGTAAACTCTCCTAACCTCAACTAAGCACAGCACGTTGAAGTTAAAAATTTACTCCTCAGTTCAATGAGGCATCCTTCAGAAATTGTTGGTTGGTATGCTTATGTATGACTAACCATAGATAGAGTAAGACCAGACAAACACAGACTATTTCCCAGGGGTATTACATGGAATTTACCTTCTGTTGAGCAAACAACATTTTTAAGATCTTAAAATGAAACAGCTTTGCCCTAAAGGGTCTGTTTGCACATACATTATTATACGCATCACTGGAGAAAATCTATTTAAGGACCCTTGTCCCATTAGACAGAATTTTGTGCCTGTCTACATATTCATACTGTTTCAGTAAGAAAATGCATGCACATTATACTGCATCCATCACACATATAACTGTGCACATTCCTATGGTATCCAGCCACCATCAACAGCTTGCACTTCCCTCCTTCACCTCTCATCTCTGCTCAGAATTTTTTCAGAATCATGTTCTGTTATCCAGTCAAGTCGCAGGACATGCAGAAGCATGAGGAACTTGCATTACATATATGATCCATATTGTACCATAAATGTGGTAGCCGGTTGGCTCATCTTTAGTCAGTCAAATTACAATTCTCATTTTAAGTTTACAAAAATCCAGTAATAAAATCAGATAGCCCCTGACAATAAACAGAATTGCAATAAAAATTTAACAGGTAGTTTAATTTGGGATTTTAAAAGAGTATATTTTCAAAATTTTTACTTACTATTGTAACAATTGTGCACCTTTTCATATAATTTCATATTTTTCAATAAGTATAACTGTATATAAAGTGACTATATCTCAAGTCAATAGCTCAGGTCATATTTGTCCTAAAACTTACAGCTGTAGACGTAGGCTTTAGCAATAAGCAACTTGTAATGGACATTATTTGAAATAGCATGGGTTTATTTAATTAATTTTAGATACTAATCAATCATAGCAATACCCACACCTCTCTCTATATGTTACTCTGTAAAATGTCAAACATCCAGAGTCTCTCTGGAACCATGGTGTCCAGCTTGATAGCTACTGGCCACATATGGCTATATGGCCAGTTAAGTGTGGCTAGTTAGCTATAGCAGTAGCCACTACAATGACTACTGCTTCAGAACTGGTTGGACACCATGGCTCTACAGGGAAAGGAATTAATTATTAGACATGAGGAAAAGAAGGCCATACAAACAGAAACAAAAGGCAGTCTTTTTTTTAAAGATAATTTACAATAAAAACAAGAGACAAAAGAACAGAATAAAATGTCAGATTACAACTGGACTCATAAAAATAAAATCTCTTACTCGTCATTTTGAAGACCAACGTATCTTGGACTGGGAACTAACATGACTCTGACATTTTCCAGTTTTCCCTTCAATATGTGCATAAACTTGTCAAGGTGACTGGAAGGTGGTTTTGTGGTATATGTTAAGAAAGCATCATCAAAGTTAATGCAAAGGGTTTGTGGCTGATAATGATTCCCAAATGCCAAGCGACCCTAAGTTAAAAGAAAGATGAATTACATTTTTGTTTTGATTTGCTTTATTTACACTACTTATACAGATAAGTGATCTATCTACCATGCAAATAAAGGCTGAGTGAAATCTTAGCCACAGTGAACTCCATGACACAACTTCCATGGCCACTTATTCTGGTGGGTACATCTTCGAAGTAAAGACTTGGATATATGGTGCTGAAAACAGCAGTGTAGATATTCAGAGTTGGGCTGGAGACTAGACTCTGAGATTGTCCACCTTGTAGCGTTTCAGAAACCAGGCTGCAGCCCCAACCTGAACATCTACACTGCAATTCTTATTCCCATAAGACCAAGCCCCAGTCAACTGACTCAAGCTTCAAGACTCAGTGCTACTTTTTTTTTTTTTTTAGTCTAGTGCAGATATGCATAATGGGGCCAGAATTTTACCACAGGTGTGCAAATCTGCAACCCTGATACTCATGATTCCTTTGAAGAAGTATCAACATACTACATCATTAATGCTGAATTATATTCAAATGGCATCACTACAAAAATATGTTGAACATCACTGTATAACAATAGAATAGTGACAGAAATGTAGCCGTGTTAGTCTGGGGTAGTTGAAGCAAAATGCAGGACAATGTAGCACTTTAAAGACTAACAAGATGGTTTATTAGATGAACTTTCGTGGGCCAGACCCACTTCCTCAGATCAAATAGTGGAAGAAAGTAGTCACAACCATATATACCAAAGGATACAATTAAAAAAAAAAAAATTTTTTTTTAATTGTATCCTTTGGTATATATGGTTGTGACTACTTTCTTCCACTATTTGATCTGAGGAAGTGGGTCTGGCCCACGAAAGCTCATCATCTAATAAACCATCTTGTTAGTCTTTAAAGTGCTACATTGTCCTGCATTTTGTATAACAATACACTGTCAAGACTTTCACCTTCTGTTATAACTTACAATATACTGTAACATATCCTAGAAACACTTGAACACTATTCTAAGTTCACCTGGCACCATAAAAATCCACTGATTAAAAAAAAACAATCAACAAGATGCTATTAGCTATATTAAAATGGAATGCAAATAAAGAATGTCAGTATAAAATAAGACACCTACTTAATTTGTTAGTCTCACAAGTTAAAAAAAAAAGTCACACAAAAATCCAGGTTACTGTGGCTGAAAATCCAGACTTTCATAAGGGTAGTAGAATTTGTGATAAAAAAATAAAGCCATTTGAAACTACCTTCACAATTCAAATAAAAGCATGTTAGAAATAAAGAATTAAATGTTGGTAATGGTAAAGTCACAACAGTAAGAGAATTGTAAAGTTTCCTCAACTTAAAGGCATTTATTTATTAAGGAGACCAAATGGGAAATATTTCACTTACCGTGCTAACATTAACTTTGATTACAGGAATAAGGGATCTCCATGATGAGGAAGGGTCTTGTGATTCTGTTTTTACTTTAACACTAAAAGAAAAAGAAAAAATGGACATACTCAAGAAAAATGAGAAGCAAAGCTTTCACGAGTCAGTCTTGGTCATCCTACTTAGATGGTCGTCACTAGATGTCTCATTAAAAGATGCAATGATTTCACAAATGCGTACAGTAGTCAATTTTACAAGACATTCAACAATAACTTCCCGTGTATCTAAAAGGAAGATCAAACCTATGATATCAGTTTTTAACGGTTACAGACAACTTTAAGGACAGTCAAAATGAAGCAGCAAGGAACAGATTTTTCTCATTACTTTTAACACAGCAGTCACTGTACGAGATATTGTGATGTACTGGCTGTCAGATTTTTCATATAGGCATAATGACCTTAGAACAGCACTGCTTAAAAAAATGTGACTGACTAGGAAGAGTTAATAGCCCTCTTCAGATACTCATGCCATTAATCTCCTGGAACTGCCTTGTACTGCAGTAGTTCTAGCTATTCCAAACTGAAAGAAAAGGCCAACAGATGTGGACATTCTTTTGTGTTAGTTTTAAAGGGTTTCTCAAATTTCAACTACATTTGTACACAGCCTTTTCTGGAGAATTAGTGCCCTCTGTGTTATCCAGTTTGAGCCATCTTATAAATTCTCCTTTCCCCCTTCTGCCTTTTAATGATGCAAATCCTAAATGAGAGTAATTTTACAATTTAGAAATACATAATGAGAATGGCAACATCCATGAAAAAGGAAGTGCTCATTTTAAAAGACATATTTCATCTATTAGTTATCAAAAACGCTCCTATATTCAGCTTGCTAAAACAAAACTTAAGAACTTTAATGCTAAACTGAAAATTTTCAGGCAGCTAAGACCTGTCATATGTAAGCTGTTTTATACTTAGGGCTCAATTGTGCCACCAGGATCTAGGCCTGGAGATGACCTTATATATACACTCTACCTCATCCTTTCCATGAAGAAATGGGAATCAACTACCACCAATTACAAGCAGTGTTCCCTCTAAGATTTTCCATCCATGAGCAGACTGAGTTTTGTCCTGTGCACCAATATTGAGGTGCAATATTGACTGCATAGGAACTCCATCCACAGAAGCTGCCTTGGAGAATATGCTACCTACTTTGGGGCCTTCTCTGCACAAGGAAACTCTACAGAGGAGAGGTTGACACCTCAATTCCAGGGCAGAAATTCTACTGTCCGAGACCCTGCATCAACGTCTGGGTAGACTTGATATTAATTTATAGGGTCAGAGTCTTTCCTACAAATTGCCATTCTTGTGCTAAGTGCTAAGAACCAGAAAGCAGCTGGTTCTGGCCAGCTGAGAATTCCATTTACATGTGGGTGGTTTCAGCTGATGTAACTGTCTTTCTTTGTCACACCCTTGTATGGCCTTCCTCTGATAGAGCCAGCAGCACAGGGATGGGGGAGCAAACAGCACCGCAGAGCCAGTGCTTGGGGGAACCGGCTTTTAAGCCGGCTTCCCCCAGCACTGGCTCCCCGCCTGCTTCCCCCCACCTTCCTGCCTTTAATACAGAACCAGCAAGGGGAGAGGAATATGCAAGTAATTGAGAAGATTAACCGATAAACCTAGCGTTATTGGTTAATCGTCTATTTGACTACTCGTTCACATCCCTACTACCTGTATGAAATCAGACAAAAATATCTTCACAATAGAACAATCCATTTGCTTAATAAACACAAGCTGGTGAAAGTACGTTACCCCAGTACTTTTTCTCTTCACTAGCACTCTATGGAACACAAAGTCAAATTCAAAGGTTAAGTTCTCTTCAGAACCCACCCTGAAATTGACCCAGTTTACCTGAAATACCATCTAAAACCTGTACAATCTTGATCTTATACATGTATGTTCAGTTCAAACATTGGATTTGTCAAATTCAAGAATAAAACCTTTTTATGCTGATCAGGGCCAGTACTCTGCATAATCCCAAACAAACAAACAAACAATTTTTTCTTGCCCAACACCACCTTGCATTTCTTCGGTTGGCCTCTTCCAAACAAATGGTGATGAACTGAAATTCAAAGGGGTGGCAGAATTTTGATTTAGACAAACATTCACTAAACACCAAAGTGAGGATGTAATATTTTACCTTTCAAGATTGGAATGTGTTGTGTCTCTTCCATTTTCTTGCGCTTTTTCATCCTCTTTCTTTGGTGGAATTATTGTTGGATCCAGACCAAATAATTCCTGAAGTTGTCCATAAAGGGCAGAGCGGTTGTACACATGAAATTCAAAGTCATTCACCATAATATATAGTCTAGTTTCTGCTTTTGGATCTATAAGGTACATGAGGAAAAGAAAAAAAAAATCTGATTCTATTCAAAATTCCTCTTCATAATGCAAGCACATTTTTCTAATGTTCATTCATAGTTTGGAAAATGAACTGTACATGACAGAAACAATTACTGAATAATATATTAAACAGATGTAAAAGACAAATCCAGTAAATGCACAACAAAAACTTCTTCACAAAATTGTTTAATATGCTAAAAGGACCTTGATTCAGTTTTTAATCAGTTAACAGTATTTTGATATTTGCCACACTATTATAGGGAAAAATTATAAATTTGCATTAAATAGATAGGGTATGTAGGTTACTAAATTAGTCATTACAAAGTGGAAGAAATCATATCTCAATTTTCAACTTTAAATATGCACATTTTAATATTACTTTCAATGGTGATACTTCACCGAATTATGCAATAAGCAAACTAAATATGATATGCAATTACAAGTAATTTCTTCTTTTCTAAGCATGATTCAGAACATTATTTCCCTCCTCAATATTTTGACTCACATGTGGCTCAAAAGTTTATAACACATTCAGTGACTTACAGAAACTACATTTACAGTTTCACTCCAGTACCTAGAAGAAAAAAGTCAACACAAAAATGGCACCAACATTGGCTACTGCAGCAGATGTCAATAACTGAAAAGAGAATAGAAATTTTCATTTATACTTCTGCAGAGTATGATCTGCAACTCTCTGGTGAAACAGATCGCTTTAGCCTGGAAGGCCTTCGGATTATCATGCTCTTATCACATGCTTCCAATATAAAATTTTGTCAACTAATTTTCATTTCATGGGCTCCAATTCATAAAAAGCTGTTAAGTTGAAGGGATAGCAAATGGCAATGCACATTTATTCCCACATACAAAAGCAGGATATATAGTGATTTGCAGATCACATGCAACTTATTTAAAGTGATGTGGAAAGTTTGGAGGCTTGGGGTCCACCTGTGCTGTTAATGTGTATTATCTGCCCCCGTTCTTCTCTCTCCAAGCATGTTGGGAGTAATACAGTAGCTTTTTCCTCCCTTACTGTTTCTTACTATGGTAACCCTCAGAGGAAGTATTACCATAAAAGCCACTGGTATTTTAACCATATACTCTAATCTGTTGAGGGTAGCTTCAGGCAACGTGTTGATTAAAATGGCAGTTGGTTACTATATATTATTTGATACGCACATGATAGTCTTATCAATAAACTACGCAAATACAACTTAGATGGGGCTACTATAAGGTGGGGGCATAACTGGCTGGATAACCTCTCTCAGAGAGTAGTTATTAACGGTTCACAATCCTGCTGGAAAGGTATAACAAGTGGGGTTTCCGCAGGTGTCTGTTTTGGGACCGGTTCTGTTCAATACCTTCATCAACGATTTAGATATTGGCATAGAGAGTATGCTTATTAAGTCTGCAGATGATACCAAGCTAGGAGGGGTTGCAACTGCTTTGGGGGATAGAGTCATAATTCAAAATGATCTGGAGAAATTGGAGAAATGGTCTGAGGTAAACAGGATGAAGTTTAATAAGGACAAATGCAAAGTGCTCCACTTAGGAAGGAACAATCAGTTTCACACGTACAGAATGGGAAGCGACTGTCTAGGATGGAGTACAGCAGAAAAGGATGTAGGGGTTATAGTGGCCTACAAGCTAAATATGAGTCAACAGCGTGATGCTGCTGCAAAAAAAGCAAACCTGATTCTTGGATGCATTAACAGGTGTGTTGTGAGCAAGACACAAGAAGTAATTCTTCCGCTCTACTCTGCACTGCTTAGGCCTCGAGTTGGAGTATTGTGTCCAGTTCTGGGCACCACATTTCAAGAAAGATGTGGAGAAATTGGAGAAGGTCCAGAGAAGAGCAGCAAGAATAATTAAAGGTCTCGAGAACATGACCTATGAAGGAAGACTGAAAGAATTGGGCTTGTTTAGTTTGGAAAAGAGAAGATTGAGAAGGGACAATAGCGGTTTTCAGGTATCTAAAAGGGTGTCACAAGGAAGAGGGAGAAAAATTGTTTTTCCTGGCCTCTGAGAATAGAGCAAGAAGCAATGGGCTTAAAGTGCAGCAGGGGAGGTTTAGATTGGACATTAGGAAAAATTTCCAGCTGTCAGGGTGGTTAAACAGTGGAATAAATTGCCTATGGAGGTTATGGAATCTCCATCACTGGAGATATTTAATAATAGGTTAGATAAATGTCTATCAGGGATTGTCTAGACAGTATTGGGACCTGCCATGAGGGCAGGGAACAGGACTCGATGAATTCTCGAGGTCCCTTCCAGTCCTAGTATTCTATGATTCTATGATTTGCATAGGAACTTTTACTGTTGGTACTAGTAGTGGCACTAAGTCATTGCAGCACCAGAGAGAAATTTTAGGCCTTACAAGAGCAAATCCAATCTTATCAAAGATAATTTTTAACTATGTATTTATTAGGAAATATTAATAGGTTTACAAATCCTTGCATGTAAACAAAATATAGAATAATAATTATAGGAGTAAGCTTTGGTTTTAAAAAACATCATAGAACAATATAAACAAAGTTCTGATTTTAACAGTTTGTTAACCTGTCACATAGTGAGCATCTTTACACTACCTGAGACATGTATTTATAATGATTATTAAATTGAGAGAAATCACCAAAGATAATTTTTATATAAATCAATTGACTTGGCCAAGAAAAAAAAAACATCCAAAGGCCTGGAACTTCTCCATTTTATAAAAGGTAAAATTCTTTAGAGCTCTAATTTTTAAGACAGAACAAAGACAAACAATTAAGGGAAATAATGACGCTAGAAGCAAGAGCAACACATAAGAAAAAAGTCTCAGAGGAGTAGCTGTGTTAGTTTGTAACTTAAACCTCTGCCCCCAACCTGTAGCACCTTAGAGACTAACATACATACATTTTATACATATATCAATCATGAGCTTTTATGGGCAAAACCCACTTCACCTAAACCCAGTTTTTGAATGTATCTTTAAATTACAGGGGGGAAATGATATAATGAATGTGTAAAATGATAATACTTAAAAATTTTAAGTTTAGCTGAAGTTTCTGAAATATTGAAAGTGTACAGATTTTAAATCCTTTCTAAGTAATACTTTATACCTGCATAGTCCTTCACTGACAGATCCCAACGCATTCTACAAATGCTAACTGAACATACCACTACTATGAGAAAGGCAATTATATCGGACTGTTAGAAAAGGGCACAAAGTATATGACTTGCCCAAGGTTATATAGCAAATTAGTGGGGGTGCATCTACACAGCACCCTTACCTTGAAATAAGCTACACAATTTGCGCTACAGGGGATACAAGCACATTGGAATAGTGTGCTTGTTATTTTGAAATATATTTTATGTAACATATATATTTTGAAACAACAGGCATGTTTAAAGACGCGGAACTGCTATTTCGAGATACTTTCGGTAGCCCAAAATAGCCCTGCTGTCTAGATTTAGCCTGGCAGACCCAAGAATAAAATCCAACTTCCAGACCATTTTCTAGTTGTTGAAACACCACCTTGATCTGTTAACATATGAAATGCAACAGTCATAAAACCTTTAAAAAAAACCAATAAAACAGATATGATGCTAGAACTTTACCCAATTAATTACAGGATTAGTTCTTGATTATGTAAACGCTGTACAAACTTATCCCAGAGCATTTTACCCCAGATTATTATCCAACGGTGAATATAGACAAGAATAACCAAAAGCGATTACTAATCTTATAGCTTCTCAGGGCAAAAGTAAGAAAATTCAATAGTCCCAAGATAGCTAACACATCACCACAAAAGAACTTAAATAGCAACACTGTATGGCATTTTCAGCAGTGACATAAAGGACTGCATCAGCCATGAAGATAGACTTGTGTTCTACCTTCTGAAAGAGATCCTTCTAGGTGGACACAAAGTATGAGAAGGATAGCAGTGTCACTATCTTTTTGCACCTCTTTGTTGGATAAACACACCTCTAGATAAGCTTCCAACCGCTACAACTGGCCAACAATCACACTTAATGAAGTTCTGTTCTATTGTACACACCAGTCTATTTCTCCATCTTTATATAATAAACACATATTGAACCATTAATTATGCACATGCCTAAACCACATTATCATTTGCTGCAACTTGTTTTTTTTCATCCATTCCTGCCTCCCTTGTCAGCCTCACTGAATTCTAAACAGTGGGTTGTAAGCTTCTTGTAAAACACCTAGCAATTTTGGATACTAAATTTAATTAAGCAAGTCTAACCGCCATGGGGCAGATTTGAACCTGGGACTTCTGAGGCCGAATACAGAAACCTCTACCCTCTGAACTAAAAGTCAGCTGGCTCCTAGCCCATGCTGTAGAGGTCTCTTGATCTTAGCTGTTGCCGCGGTCTAGGTGCCACTGCATTGGTCAGCAAACCACACTAGGTGTATGGGTTACACAAGCACTAAATTTCACAGGAACAAATTCAAATATCTGGACAATCGGGACCACTTAAAAACTACAGAACATTAGTCTGTAATATGGAATTGACTCTCAGTTAAAAACAAGATTATATGATTCCATATAGAACATTTGAGTGGCATGCCTTGACTGAATTCTGCTTGACCTAATTATGTAACAGCATGAGCTAATTACATAAAAACACAAAATTTCCCCCTAATTACTTAGCTGCGACAAAAAAAACTGTCCCCATTACATATTTACTCAAGAGACCCGAGCTGTTCTAAATTAACATTTGGTCTATTTGTCTAAATAATGGACTGAGGAAAACTGCAGTTCAAATCTCTGTATTAAATAGCTTTTGTTCCCTAACCATTACTTCCATCCACAACAGTTATATATTTATCTACAAATAAAAGCCATTCTTTATTCCCACCTCCACCCTTAACTTAAGTGATTTCCTACACTTTTTCAAGAAGTATTTTATTTTATTTTAAGAAGTAGAGTTATTGTATTTACTTAGGTTTTACACAATAAGGAAATATAATATGCTTCATCAGAAGTTTATTAGCAGCAGCAAATCACAGAGGTTCAAATAAATCATGCACAAAAAATTGAACTCACATGGAAGATCTTCAGAAAACCTCTACATTATCAAGAAATATAGAAAAATAATTGTATAGCTAATACATTCCTTGAGCTAGCCATTAGACATCATTAATTGAACAAGTAGAAATATAATTCCTTTCTATAAAAGGGGGCTGACAATAGGTAACTATTTTTAAAGGATTTTGTTTCATTTTTTCCAAATGTGAAGGAAGACGTTTTGTGCTCTTTTCCAAACATCAGTAGTCTTTGCTCTAAATTATTTTTAGAGCAAGAATCTAAGAAATATGAAACATTTTTGAGTATCATATTCTTAAAGAGGAATGAACACTACATCACATCCTTTTATCAATTTCAATTGAAAGTAAGACAATAAAAAGGGTTCTGGCTTCCTCAGAGCTTAATCAAAACAAATGTTTTTATATAACTAATGATGACTTAATCATATCATCACACCTATTCAGGTGATCAACTATGAGGGACTGGTAATACTGTAACAATTAATCAGTTACAGGAGAGATATTCCTCCTCATGTTTAAAATAAACAATAATCATTAATAATTGTTTAAAATCTATTTCCATTCATCGCTATCCTTTCCGCAATTGGGAAAGTCAGCAAGTGACTTAACTGAAGGGGGTGGAAGCAGGTTTAAGAGAGCCTAAACTCATGACACAGAGGATTGTGCAACAGATTGCACCTCCAAAATCTGGGACTCTCTAGTTCGGCAACAGCCATGGTCTGGGGCCCCTGGGAGCCCAGCAGCAGGAGGGCTGGCGGGTCAGCTGCAGCGGGGCCAGTGCCAGAGGAGCTGGCAGTGGCCAAGCCATCTCAAGAGGTCTGATGGCAGCCAGGGAGTTCCCGTCTGGATCAGCGGCAGGGGAACCCAGGTCCAACAGGGGTGCCAGGACCAGGAAGCTGCAGTCAGGAGCCCCAGCTGTATGGGAAGGTGCAACCCCAGTGGCCCGGGGGGGGGGGGGGGGGCGGGAGTAATGGCCATGTGCCATAACAGACAAAGGTGGAGCCCACAGCACGGCTGATGGCCATCAGAACAACTCTGACCTCTCCTGGTCTGGCAAACTGTCTGCTTCAGAACTATTCAGGTGCTGGATGAGGAAGGTCCAACATGTAGTTTTCTGGATCAGATATGATGAGACCTTCTTTACAGTGGTAGATTCACCTACTTACTACCTCCAATACAACTAGGAATTGTATCGGTGTCTAGTAACCCAGAGCAGTTAGGATGATCACACATTTACAACTCCTGACTACATTCAGGGGGTAATTGATAGGTGATAAAAAAAAGAGTATTTCTCCCCCAAAAGAGATGTGTCCCCTTAGACAATGGACTTCTGACTCTGTATTTCAGGTAACAGCAGGACCATATATTCATATCCCAAGCCATGAATGTGGATAAAAAAATGCAGTAACTACTTCCAAAGGGCAATACCAGCATAAAGTAATCATTGATGAAGGTATCATTAAAAGGCACTTGGCGTCTTCTCAGAAATTCATTTAACATTGGTTTGATGTACCTAACACAATGCACACTCATATCTCTGCACGGTAGTAGGCAAGTCATACCAAAAGGGTTTAAAATAAAACTCACAAACCTTAACGTATTTATACAATAAAATCTAAAAATAATAAATATCAAATAGTTATACACTTGATAATTATGACAAGTCTTTCCTTTTGAAAGTAACAGATTGAAAGAATGCTCCCTCTTAGAAGTAGTGATAGGAGAAAATTAATTGGGAAGGAAAGGTTAGTACAGTAAACTTCCGATAATCCGGCACCTTTAGGACCCAGGGGGTGCCGGATTATCAAATATACCGGACTATCGGAAGCAGGGGCTATGAAGGGCCTGGGGTAGGGTGGGCGGGATGGGGGAGTGGCGGCACCCCAGCTGCTCTGCCCCAGGTGTCCCCAAGTCAGCTGCTGCAGAAACTGACCAGCGGCTGACTCGGGGAAGCCCAGGGTAAAGCAGATCCAATTGTCCAGCTGCCTGGAGCACTTCCAGGTTCCAGGTGGTGCTGGATTGGCAGGAATGCCGGACCACTGGATGCCGGACAACCGGAGTTTTACTGTAAATTATGTTACCAATATTTACTCCTATTAAAGCATATTTTATACAGCACTTTATAAAAGCAGACATAGACCCTACTCCAATGTATACTTCAGTCCTGATGGCTTACTGAATCTTTTATAGATGCATTTTGGTAAATTATGATAATTTCAATAGGTGTCCAAAAAGTTAACGTGTGTTACAATAAATTGTTTTCTTTTATTGTGTTAGCTTTAATAATGCTTTGTATTGTGTTTTTCTGTCCTCCTATATATGCTAGAAAAAGTGAAAATTAGAATAAGTTCTTAAGAAAATATTCATTAGCACCTGTCATAGTTTAATCACAGCACTTAATGGTTAAGATTGTTTAAGTAAAAAAGAGATATAATTATTCCTTAAACCCTTGACCTCGACAGTCTATTTTAGTGGTTTGCAAGTACAATTCTAATAAAAAATACACAGTGTTCACATCACTCTTTTCATTAACCAGTTCCTCCTACCCACACCATATCTTGTATGTGTCATACATATACATTCAGTAAACTATAGCATTGACTTACTGTTGCAAAAAGTCATTTGCTTTTACAGAAAGGATAACTTGACTTTAATACTACAGGTTGAACCTCTCTCTTCTGGGACTCTGTGGACCAGCAACATCCGTGGTCTGGTAGGACCACAGATGTTGCTAGATCAGAGAGCCCTGGCCTCAGAGGTTAAGAGCAGCTGGGAGCAGAGCCCGTCTGGTCAGCGGAAGCCTGAAGGACCAATGACCTGGGGGTAGAAAGCCCCTGGAGTGGCTGCCACACCACGCACAGCCAGGGAACCTCGGGAGCAGAAGCCCACAAGCAGGCTGGGGGCAGCAGAAGTAGGCAGGTAGGCTGGGGAAAATTAGGCCTCTGGTTTCTCCCAAGTCAGCAGCCAGTAGGGAAGCCCCGGGAGAGCCTGGACACCTAACCTCCCCTAGTTCAGCAAACTCCCTTGTTTGGAACCACTCACGTCCCAAGGGCACCAAACCACAAGGTTTAACCTGTATTATAAACTTACAAAACTTGCTAACATCTCAAAGAAATGCAACAACTTTTTCTCCTTTCTACTTTTTACAGTCAATTTAATACTTGGAAGGGAGTCAGATGAGCACCCATACAGCAGAGGTTCCCTGCTTGTCCTCAGATCTGGTATTAGAGAAGTAACTACAGTGTAAGTTTTCTTACCAGCACTTATTTGTCTCACATTGATCTATTCTAGAGACACTCCCTTTCTATAGTAAATTTACATACTTTGGGGGAGGGGGAAAGCCAGTGACAAACAATTAATGCTAAGAGATCATATTTCTAAAACTCAAATTCATTTCATTTTGAAACATTATGAATAAACTTACCATGTTGTTTCTGCTTTGGATTGTACATTTTCCACCAGCGAAATATAATAAAACCATCTTGGATTCTAAATTGGACAAATTAAATAAATAGGAATATAAGAACATGGATTATAGATCTTTTATGCATAGCTGCTTGAAAAACCGCCTTAAATATTATAGAAAATTCTCTTCTTAAAATTGTATGAACAGCATTGCAATAATAGATCCAAATAACTAATGCCCTATATTTGTTTTGAAGATGCAATAGTGTAACTAAAGAAATCTCACACCCAACAGTTTCAGAGGCTCTCGTTTGTTTTCTTCTTCACACATTTCATGTTATTATTAACATTTATGAAAAAATTAAGTATGAGATTCTTGGCTAAAATGGGTATGTCAAATATTTTAACAGAATTTGGACTTTAGTTTTACTTTTTACAGTTTCATAAAACTTAGGTAAATAGTGCAAGGAAGTAAAAGACATTAGGGAATAGAATTTGCCCTTAAAGTCTGAAAAGCATTCTCTTAATACAATCAATTTTTACTAGGTTCATCTCACATTGGAACTCTTCAATTTACAATTCAAAAGCACTGGTAAAAGGATCAATAGAGGTCATACAATTGTAAGATAAAACCATTTTGGCAACATATCTACCAATGAGAATAAGTTTCATGTTAAAGATCTTCTTTATTTAATGTGAACTTATCAACAGGAAAGACAAATATTTTAAATATTTTAAAGAATCATCACTCTTTAAACAGTAATTCTTTTACAAAGAAATACCTGATAGACATGTCTTCTGTAATGTAATAGATTTCACGAACCATGACTTTTCCGGACAGGACAGAGAATGAAAAGGAACCTATTTAAAAGAAAGATTTCTTGTAAGGCTTTTGCCTGTGGCTTAATTTCTTTTTCTAAAATAGAACAACTGATTCTTGTAACAGGTTTATTGACAATTCTTGGTGCCTGGATTTTTGCCCTTACAGACAATTTTTTGAGAGCACAGAGAACTCAGGATGTTTTAAAATACCAAACATCTGTAGGATGTCTCAAGTTAGTTACAATTCACCATAAAATACACAACATCTGGTGGTAGTAAACCTAGCAGTCTTCAGGACTAGCCCTTTAAGCTTGTCATTCTCATGTGGAGACTTGAACATTTGGGGGAGAGAGGAGTTAACAAGTAAACACATCAACATGGCTTACTTTCTTTGCAAAAAGGCAGGGTGGTGATGAGTCATATATTCTCCCCAATCCTTTTTAACATTGCTTAGAAACAAAAAGTTATGTAGAATAAATACAAATAAGGTTTTCGATGCTACAATGGCATCAACAAATCAATCAGAGTTAGTCAAGAAACCGTGAGATCCAATATCCATGATATTATTGATTGTGAAACAGCACATACTTTGGGTAGCTACTTCCAGTTGCTTTTACTGAATATAGTTTCTCTTTTAAATACGTTATACATATCAAATACTTCACCCAACAAGTGATGCAGTCATTACAGCTCATAAACAGTGTTGGATTTGGACATGGATTTGGAATTTTTGCATCTCAGATTCCTTGAAGCAACAGCAAATTAACACAATTTTTCTATCTTCTATTTTCTTTCTATATATCTGTAGAACAAGTCCAAAACTAAAAAGAGAAGTAATTCTAGGCACCAGAGACAAGGAGGCCTGGGAGATTGGAAAGGAGATTGAAAATTAAAAGGACAATCAGAATCAGGCTGTAGGATACAGTCTTCCATGACTCAGCATCATATATATGTAATTTGAGCGACTACACAAATGATTTGTACTGACCTGGTTTATCACATAAAATGTTTTTACATTTAAAAAATAAAGGAGAGTTAATGGATTTTGACAAAGCTCTTTACCAGAATGACTTTTAAATATTACTGTCCCAATAAGAATTAACAATTAGCTAGTCCTCCAGTTTATTAGTAAAGCAATGTACCACGATACAGTCACAATTTGAGATTCCACTATATTCCTTTGCTCTGGATTTACAGTAGCTAGCTGCATTACAGAGTCAGTGCACTCAGCCCCAAGGGTGAGAAAAAGAAAAAAAATCATGTCAGTAAGCAATAATTTATCTTATTGAGTCACAAGGTGTACTGGGGAGCCCCAAGCCAATTTTCTTTAGTTGGAAGAATGGGCATTATGATGTACAATTTTGAAAAAAAAAAGGGGGGGGGGGGAGATAATAGTAAAAGTTAACATGATTTCTTTAACAAAAACATTGTACCTTTGGGTTTTATAATATTTGTAATCAATTTGAATTAACCATAAAATAATGAGAAATTTCAAAACAGGAATTTATTAGGACATGGGGGTTTTTTTTAATCTATATTAAGAATCATCCTGGAATTGTGTGTCAAATGCTTGTTTTTTTTCCTGAAATCAACTATTTTGGCTATTTTAGTGAACAGAAAAACTTAAGATGTACCTGGAGTTTTTAATAAGTCATGCTAGGATCAAGCACAAAATATTACCCAAAGATATTTATTAGAGTCACACGTAGACATATTATAGTAACCACAACTTACCAATATGGATGTAGCCATGTTTATATAATCTGTTCAAAACCAATGTTAAAATAAGTCCAACATTCCTGGAATTGTAGTAAGTTAGGTAGATAATCCATCCACAAGACAAGATTGTAGCTGTTGAAAAGATTAACAGATTTGTTTCAGTTTGTATTAAAGTTACACTTGTGTGACCCAGATAAAAGCATTTTGTGTACAACAGTGCCTCTCTCTTCTCAACCCATAAAAAATGTGTTTGTAATTAATGTGGGCTTTTAACACAGGGGGGAAGCAAATGTATAGATTCTCTATTGCCCTTCTCTCTTTACTCCAACTATCACACAATATTTGGCCAACAGCAGAAAAGTATCACCCTCTAATTGGCTGCTATTTCCCACAAACCAAACAAAACATTAGATTTTATGGTTTTCTCTAAACAAGGCCATATCCACAACTAAGTAGAAACCAAAATGAGAAAATGTGTCCCAGACAAGTTACAATTGCCCCTGATTCAACACATCATCATCTCAATGATTTTTAGCCTTTACATCTCAGCCCAGCAATTTTTCACATGGTAATACTTCATGCGTATAAGAATCAGTGGATTGGCCAATACCTCTCATTTTTATCAGCAGTTTAAAATTAGAATTTGATGGAAAAAATAATGGAAATTTCAATCTAATTAGAAATATGCCAATCAAAATAAATTTAGGTCTTCTACTCCCAGAAGTAGTTTACACATTAGTTGATTAAAATCAAGTAACCTATTTCTCATCAAAATGGTTCACAAAGTTTCCAGAATAGTTGATCTGAAAGGAACTATCCCAGGCTGCTAGGGGATGGACTAGTTTTAACTGGCATTTCACTCAGCTCTAATTGATTTATTGTATAGTTTTAAGTAATTGTTATCTGACTTCAAAATAATATTTTAAATTTCATTCACTACCACCATACACACAAGCAAACACAAAATACAAGACCTGGTCACTTAAAGTTAACAAGTTATTTAAAAAGCATTGCTTAACACGCCTCTTTGAAAATTACTGACAACTCTTTAGGTGGAATACATCTTTAGATTAATTTGTTTGTAAATACTAATTGCATATAGGCTAAGTCTCTATTTTTTGTTCAGTTATTGTGAAATTTTAGTATGCCCAGGTTTACTAACAATGGTCCACACCTTGCAAAAGCCCAAGTCCAAGCCCTGCAGGCTGGATCCAGTGACAGTGCGGCAGGAACAGAGCCAGCTGCAGGGAAGGGGAGCATCCTGGGGGACCAATGGCAGGGACTTCCCCATATCTGGCAAATTCTCTCCTTCGGGATGGGTCAGGTCCCAAAGGTGCCAGACAAGGGAGAGCCAACATGTACTAATTGGCAGATTTTTAGGTAGGCAAGTAGGCACCTAAAGGATTAGGCAGCAGCTGAACAAGGGCTTTGAGGATCTGAATATCAGACTTTCTGAAGCCAATGTTTAGTTTTTTCAACAGACAAATTTGGGAAGCTTTCTTTAAATCAGTTTTCAAAATTACTTTAAATCTGTAAATGTATTCCCCTTCACCTGCCAACTTAATTTCTTACAATCAAAAAGATAAGCCTAACATTAAGGAATATCAAATTGAAAAAATACTGAAAATAACCTAACCATCATTTGCACCGAGTTTTAGTGGAGCTGGAACAATTTTATAATGAAGGTGTTAAGAGCCATTGAACCAACTGTAAACCCTGTATATAAATGGAAATCACTTCAAGATGGAAAATATGGCAGCACCTGGGTTCCACAACTACATCAAGTTCACAGAAACACAGTTCATGAGTAAATGGGAACCAACTGCTACTAACCTTCATTATAATTGCTGAACAAAATGCTAATTTACATAAATCAGACACATAAGAACTGAACTTCTAATTGCAACTGTCCCCAAATGCTGAAACTGTTCAAGTCTAATTCCAAGCAACATTCTCTATCAAGAAATGTAATAATTGTGTAACACAAAACAAATATTGGTTATAAAGCAGTTTGAAGCCTTTACATCAGCGTTTCTTAAAGTGTGTTCCACGAAGCAGTTGGAGGTGTGCCACGGAGAGAACAGAATTCAAAATGGCCACCCTTAAAGGGGCAAGCCTTTTTTTTTTTGCTCAATAACTTTTCCCTGGGGTTCCCCTGCCCCCCCCCCACAAAAAAATCTTTGGTGTTCCCTATTAAAAAAAAATTATTGTTTTGGTTTGCCTCAAGTCTTAAAAAGTTTAAGAAACACTGCTTTAAATGATAGATTTAAATGTAAAATATTAATATGAAGTGGAAGGTCTGTATTAATTTGTCAGTATGCAACTTTCATAATGACTATTACTGCACCTCTGCAATTTCTACCTTATTAGCTGCATGCCTTCACTCTGCAGAAGATCGCTGCTGCCGTGATCAATCTTCCAGAGTTGGATTTAGTGAACTCTACTCCCATTTTGGTTTGATGTGATAAAGCCTTTATTGTCATTCATTTGAGTAACCTGCATAACACACCCTATCCCAGAACAAAACTGCCCTGTGCTTGAGCCACATACCTGGTATATGTGCACTGTATTATGTGACAGACACATACACACATTCTGCACTAGGGATGTTAAGGGGTAACCAGTAAACCAGTTACCCCATAACTGGTATTGGGCAGCAGCTCCCTGCGGCCTGAGGGCTGCTCCAGCCCCACCATGCCTCTGTGTAGAGACGCCACTTCTAGTCCCACGCAAGTTGGGCTGGGAGTTGGCAGCATAGGGTGGAGGAAAGTAGCAGAGTTAACCTTCGTGACCAAGTCCAGTTCCCTGAGGTTTTAAATTGAAAGTAATTGTTTCCTTCTTAAATGGTGTAGTACTGTTGCTAGGTTCTGTTAAATAGCTGCATGGTAAATGAAGGGATTCCTGTTTGCAAATGTTTTGGGATCCTTTCTGGGTAAGAAATGCTATATACGGATCCATTTATCTAGGAAACTATGTTTAATGGAGTCACAAAAATATTTAACAAAAACAGAATATATTCAACTTACCAACTAATAGCCAAACAACATTAGAGTCGTGTTCTGTCAAGAAGTTTTCCAACTGTGAGATACTTGGGACAAAACTGTCATTTTTTCTTTGATCCATTGCTAGATTATTGTTGTATCAATGTCTGAAGGGCTGAAAGAGAAAGATCCCAAATTGAATAATATAGCACTGCAAAACTATCAAAAAGTTGCCAAACAAAACTATGTTAAAGAACTCATACGGGTTTAGCTCTCACACAGCCAGAAGACAGAATCTCACATTCATACTCTATCCCATACTAGGCAAACCAATCTCATACAAGATTTGTAAAGTTGACTCAACTTTTCCATGTACCTATTTTCTGAGGATTAGGAAGGAAGTCATCCAAGATTACTTCAAAAACTTTTGCATCAGAAGACCAAAATATATTCCCTTTATCATGATTCCTGCCTATCCTTTCAGCCACTCCAGTGCCTGCTCAGGAGTCACTGCTGAGCAATACAAAGTGGTTTTTTCCTGCTACAATGAGTATACATCCTGAGCATACACCACCCCTGCCAAAATGGAAATCGTAGTTCATGTCATAAATTATGTTCTACTCCCAGAGTTGCAAGACTGAAGACCGAACTACTAGCTAACAAGTTTATAAAAAAGTGCAAGTCACATCACAAAACATGTATTCAGTTATAATCCTTCCATAATGTAAAGGCAACTAATATCTGCTAAATTAGTTAACCCACAACAAAAAGTATCATAAGAAAATGTGGATAAAAGACTACACCTTTCACATTTACACACAGAAAATTCACGTCTACAAAGTGTTGCTTACAGAGCAGATTTAAGACACAGGCTGCATGTTTCACAGGGATTACCAAACTCCTCAGATGAATTTAAAAGATCAGCTTTCAGCACTGTACCTCAAGGCACCAATTAAGAATAAAGCATACAATAATAATAATTGTTCAGAAACATAAGTTACATAAGTTACATAAGAACAGCCGTACTGGGTCAGACCAAAGGTCCATCTAGCCCAGTATCCTGTCTACCGACAGTGGCCAGCACCAGGTGCTCCAGAGAGGGTGGACCGAAGACAATGATCAAGCGATTTGTCTCCTGCCATCCCTCTCCAGCCTCTGACAAACAGAGGCCAAGGACACCATTTTATCCCCTGGCTAATAGCCTTTTATGGACCTAACCTCCATGAATTTATCCAGCTTCTCTTTAAACTCTATTATAGTCCTAGCCTTCACAGCCTCCTCTGGCAAGGAGTTCCACAGGTTGACAACACGCTGTGTGAAGAAGAACTTCCTTTTATTAGTTTTAAACCGGCTACCCATTAATTTCATTTGGTGTCCTCTAGTTCTTCTATTTAGGGAACTAATAAATAACTTTTCTTTATCAGCCCTCTCCACACCACTCATGATTTTATAGACCTCTATCATATCCCCCCTCAGTCTCCTCTTTTCTAAACTGAAAAGTCCCAGTCTCTTTAGCCTCTCCTCATATGGGACCCGTTCCAAACCCCTAATCATGTTACATAATTTCAAGTTTTAAATTTAAGTTTCTTTATATGTTCTTAAATTCAAACAGAAACCCAGAGTTTGACTGCCAAAAAGGCAGGTGCACCAAAATCTATGAGCATAAATTAAGAGCATATCTGACCATTTTCACACCCATTCCATGATTACTTTCTATATTATATATACAACTGAACACTCGGTGTTTTAAAAAAATATCAAGCCTGTAATCCTTTTTTTTTCCCCCAAGGAAGATATGCCAGGCAGCCATGAAGAGAATACTAATTCTTCCTTCACTTTTTTCCTCCGTTTCTAAAAGGTAATAAGGATGTTAAGAGGTGGGTAATTGATTAATTGTGTAGTTGATCCAATTTGTATCAACTACAGCATCAGTCGATAAGGGAAGGTACTCTGTCCTGGCTCGCGCCAGTCCAATAGCTATTCCTATTGTGGCTCTGCAATTTAAATGTAGGAGCAGGATGGGCAGGCAGCCCAGCTCCTACTACATTTACACTGCAGAGCGGCAGCAGGGGTAGGTTCCTGGACCAGTATGAGCCAGGATGGAGCCGCGATCGCTGCAGCTCTGCATTTTAAATGTGCCAGGCAGCTCTTACTACATTTAAAACGCAGAGGCGTGGCGGTCCAACACCAGTGCTCAGTCCCAGCTCACATTGGGTTCAGGAAGCCCTGTTCACGGCAGCCCAGGTTGTCTACAGGCAGAGACTTCTTTGGTAGCAGCCCCTGTCCATGGCCAGCCCCAGCTGCTGTGAACACAAGCTGCTCCGGCAGCAGCCCCTGTCCACAGTGGCCAGAGCTGGCACAGACAAGGGCTGCTGCTGCAGTAGCCTTACCCACACTCCATGAACAGGTAAATAGCAATGACTTCTCCCTGGCTTTGTGGGCAATTCAGATTTGAATTGTTACCCTAATACTTGAAACACTTCCCAAACTGAAAAAAGGTAATAAGGTCAAACTGAAAAAAACCCCAAACTATATGGCATTATAGTGCTTATTGCCTCATAAAAAAACACTGAGCTATAGAAATAATTCTACACCTCATCATGATAGTATGATAGTGGCTGCACCTTCTTCACCAGTACTCATCACTGCAAGATTTACCTGGCATTGCTCAGGTCCTTAATTCAAATTTTATTTTTCTTCATTTAAATCATTGTTGTGAGGTGGGGCAGCACATGAGGGGTTTGGTACGCAGGCTACCACAGGAAGAAAGGACAACCCAAGCCTTCTCTTACCACTGAAGCTTGGAACAAGATGAGAAACACCTGTACAAGGCCACTGCAGCAGGCACAGCCAGAGGAGGGGTAACATGTTCCCTAGCTGAGGAAATAGATGCACAGACAAACACAGTCTATGAAATATATAGTAAACAGCTGTCCTTTTCTCAATTCCTACCCTTTGCTGGCCCAGTAGGGTTATAGATGTTCCGGTCCCCATCTCTTGCCCCTTGTTGCCCCCCATAGTCATTCTACAGTGTAACTGTCCCTTCTTCCAGACCATTTCCTTTCCATTTTATGAGACACAATCAAATTCCAGGCACATCCCATTGTCCTGGCACAACCAAACTATAACCTTGCTTTAACTTAGGGAAAGGAAGCTGCATACCAAATTCAGTGGTCCTAACTCAGGGGTGGTAAGAGGCTGCCAGAGAGCCGGATCCAGCCTGCCAAGCCACCAGATCCAATCCGCAGCCACCTCGCCAGAACCCTTAGACAAAAAACAGCTTGTGGTTTAAAAAGTCAGCTGTTCTCCACTGCAGATGGCTAGAGAGGGAAGAGGGAGACTTCTCATGCTGTTCCTGCTCCCAACAAAATCTCTTAGCTCTCATTGGCCAATCTCTCAGTTTCCGGTCAAGAGGAGCTGAGAATTTTGGATGAGAACAAGGGCAGTATAGGAGGACTTTTTCCTCCCTTCTCCTCCCCCCACCCTGCTTCTCATGCCCAGAGCAGAGGCGATGTGGAGCAGCGAGCAGCCTGCAGCAGACAGTCTGCCTCAGGTTCCTGCTGGTAAGCGCCTCTCAGCCAGAGCCTTCCTCTGCCACCCCAGCTCCTCCCTTCCCCAACTCTTTGCCTCTCTTCCACATACTCAAACCCTCTTCCCCTCCTGCACCCATACCCCCTCCCAGATCTGGCACACCAATCTCCTGCCTCAGATCACAATCCCCTCCTATCCTATGTCACACCCCAAAACCCTGCATTCCAATCCCCTGCCATAGGTCAAAAACTACCTCCTTCACCCAAACTCCCTCCCAGACAGACCACATTCTCCCTCCTGAACCCCAATCCCTTACCCCAAGTTCCCTTCTGCATCCAACCTGCATCCCAGACCCTGGAATTCCTCCATTAATATCCCAGAAAGTGCAGCCCTTGACCACTTCCAAAAATCTTGGAGTGCTCCCCCATCAAAAATTATTGCCCACCCCTGTCCTAGCGCTTATCGTTTAGAAGGAGTTCTTGAAAAAATGGACTCTCAGACAGATGGAGAGACACACACACATTTCTAAGATATATACACTAAGAAGATGATGACGGATATGTTTGGTCAATTATAATACTTATATTATGTAAGTACAATTGGAAACTGTTTTCATTACTGTAATTATGTGGGAAAGAACTATCAGATATTAAATTTACACAGCCAAAATGAAAGTGCTTTCAAAACAAAGTCACACTCCCTACATTTTAACTTTTCACCGAAACTTCCTTCTTGCATGTTTTTTATACTGTGCATTTATAATAGCCAATTCTCACTGGAAGAAGCATTGCCTTATGGTCAGGGGCCAAGGCCTTTAGTTGCCAAGTCTCTACTCTTGTCTCTCTACCCCAGACCACCTTCACATCTGTTGTCTAGCTTTCTTTTTTGGAGGTAGAATCAACCCTCTAGTGTTAGCCATCTTAATCATGTCTCACCAGTACTGCAGTGAACTTAGAAAGATAGGGGCTCAGTGACACTCCCTAGGAGTATCCGACTCCAGGAACTGATTTTGAAAGGTATTTATCCTTCCTCCCCTTCCCACTGGGGACAGTCTAGAATATAAGGGGTTTTGTGTCCTTCTTAATGGAGAAGATGGTTTGGTAGGGGACCTGGACCCTAGCCATGTTATTACATGTCCAACACCCAAGAGCCTCTTCAGGACACTCCTGCACATCCAGGGCCACTTTCCTACCAATCACTCTGTTGTCCCAAGACTATATGTCTGTCCTGAAATAATAACAAAATCAAGTGCTCATTGAATTTCAATCTGACTCCTCTTCTCTAGGAGAAGGTTTGAGCAACTCTGTTCCTCAAGAGTTTTCAGGACAGGACCTTCTCCCTGCCTTGTCAACCACTTTCAGAGCCATCTGTCTCCTTTTAAGGTCACCTTTAGCTAGAGCATCCTCTGTGAGTGTGGCTTCACAAAGTCATGTGGGCCCAGAGATGCTCTTTAACTTTTTTGGATCTAGTGTGGAGTTTCTACACTGCATCACAGTCCCTATATCAAGCCAGAACTTATTTTTTATTCAAATGTTTTCTCAAATTAAAATATTTACAAAACATTAATTAAACATATACATTGTATCATTTAGTCAATGATTCAAGTTCACAACCACACTATTCCAAGGTAGTTCATTACAGTAATTCTTAACAGAATTATACCTCAATGGTACAGTCAGGTGGTGGGCTGCACTAGCTGTCCCATGCTTTTGGTATTCAGAAAGTCCAAGACCGGTGTGGATTCTGAGAGTTCTATGGCTTCTGGAGACTGAAACTGTCTGCTCACTATGGTGAAGGAAACCCTGAATAGTGATCTCTCTGCTTTTGCCCTCTCCCCTGATTATTTTGACAGAAAAGCTCTATACAACATTTTGACTGCACTGGTACAACTATCTCCACAAATTCAATATTTAATTTTTGATTAATTTCATATGAACCTACCTTCATTTACTAAAACAGACTTCACTAGCTCAAAACTATTCAAACCGTCATATTTAAACTTAATGTAAGTCTTGAAATGTCCCCTGATGTTCAAATGGACTTTTCAGATTGATGGAGCAAAACATGTTCCTCAATATAGGTTCCAACTGCATTTAATAAGATGGATCTTCCATCATAACCCGTCCCACCCGATTCCAATTGTCAGATTGAAATACTCCATAACCATACTGAAATCAGAGAGCCTATAAAGGCACTCAGAACAACTGGTAGCCAGTCAAGTCTACAGAGCACAGATGTAATATGCTCTTCACAATAAGAACTACAAGACAAGATATAGTTTAAGCTTTGGTGTATTTTTCAAGGGTAATTCCATATAAAACACTTTACTGTAATCCAACTGGAAGATGACAAAGGCTTCAATAACTGTAGCAAGGTCTGCATCCAAGAAAAAAAGGTAAGAATGAGATACTCTTGACGACTTTTGCTACTAGGAATCCCAGAGCAGCACATAATCCAAAGGGAATTGCAGGGTATTAACTTTTAAAAATGCTGTGTCTGTCAATTTAGAGAGCACAGTGTACATTTAAGTGAATAGAATCAAGGAATTTACAACTCAGAACCAAATGGTTAAATAATCATTTGCAATGTGCATCATGGACAAAGATAAAACTAAGTCCCAATATTTAGTACAACCTAGGATTCCAGTCTTGGGGAATACTTGTGTTTTAATTTTCCTGATCTATAAATGAGAATAATTTGCCTGCTTACCATCCCACAAGTATACACAGAGAATTCTCTCTATGTTGCCCATTAGTTAATTGTCATATAGCACTTTCAGAGCAAAGTGTTGTAACATATGTCTAATATTTTCTTTCGCGAGTAGCAATAATATTTTGCAGTCAGAAGAACTCAAAATACGTTACAGGGTGTGAAGTTAGTCTTATAGCATCTGAGACAAAGGGAGAAAGAGCTGACATGCTTCAAGTCACAAAGAAAGTTGACAATGCTGGGAACAGACTAAACAAATTCCACTTCTAGTACTGTAACCACTAGGCCACATGCAGACCTATACAAATTGATCTATATTATTTCTGTCTAGTGTTTTATACTTAGATAACTCAAAGAAAATAGTTTAATAACCAAATCAGTGATTGGTCCACTATTTCTGTGTAAATCACATTTAAAAACAACAACAATTTCATCTCATACAGGTCTGTCTTCCCAAAATGTCTCTCTCCCAAAGGCAAAACCTTTATGCGCTTTCTGAACTATTCACATGTTCAAAAGCCTTTTACATATAAATCACTTCTAATCTGAGATATATTAATTAGATGTTATTAACAGGGAAGAACAGTACTAAGTATTTGTAGCTATGTAGCAATATTTTTCTTGAGCTATAATTTCAGCAACCTTCCCTCCATCCTCTCATACGGTATCTGTCAAACTTGCTTTTATTCACAGGAAAAGAAACATTAGCTGTGCCTTTTTAATCTCTCCTTTAGCTCCTGCCAACATGTCATGTAACTTTATTCCTTAAGGGACAACTGCTAACAAGCAGTCTTACTTTTCCTTCCTTATGAGCTATTTTAAGTTATTATATAAAACGCTTATTTCAATTTCCTTGCTATATTATGTGGGTGGATTTTTTTGTATGGAAGTTATTTTAGATTGTTCAGACACTCACAGCTGAGAATAAACTTTTAATCAAAATGAAACAATTTTACTATAAGAAACAGAGATTTAGACAGAAGATATTTGCTTATTAACCTCCCAAATTATACTGACCCAGTGACACAGAAGTACTATAAATTGCATATTCTAGACTTCTCTGGAGTATGTTTAATGTATTTTCATAGGAATAACATTATTTACAAGTAGTTTTTAAAATTCTACTTCTTAAGGATGATAGAATTGCTAGCAAAAGTTTCTAATACAGGGCTGCTTTTGAGATGAGGAGCACATTCTTGCTCTCTGCTCTAAAACAAGCAAAGGAGGAATATGATGAAGAAATGAGGTCTGGCGTTTATATAAGCCAATGTATAGGGATAAATAAATATTTTCTTGAGCTGTCAACTACAAGTTGGACCTCACTGGTCCGGCACCCTCAGGACCTGAGTGGTCCCAGATGAGGGGATTTGCCGGATCAGGGAAGTTCCCCAAGATCCGGCCCCCTCAGCCTGCCGTCCCTCCCCACCGCCGGATCCTTCGGCCCCACTGCCAGCTGAGTGACACGGCTGCCCCAGCCTCACTGCTATAGCTGCTGCTCCAACCCCACCGCTGGCACAGGAGCACACAGCCCTGACCCCACAGCTACAGCACCAGTCCCGCTACCGCCCAGCACACAGCCCCAATTCGGCTGCCAACCTGCCACAGCCAAAGACAGGCTTCCTCTGCTGGGCTGCCGCAGCCCAGCTTTGATGCCAGCCAGGCCGCCGTGGCTCTGTCCCCACTGTCGGGCTGGCACGCAGCCCCGCTTGAGCTGCTATGGCACAACCTCGCTGCCAGACCAGCACGCATGGGCTGCCCCGGCCCACTACCATCGCTGGCCTGCCGCACTACCGCTGCCTTTCATGGGGCTCTCAGCTGCTGGCCCTCCTGCTCCAGGGCACTCTTGTTCAGCAACATCCACTGTCCTGCTGGATCACGTATGTTGCCAGACAAGAGTCCTAGTTTAGGGAGGTGCAACCTGTACTATCATAATAAGTGCAGCACACAAGCCTAAACACAGCCCAAACACCACTTATCTTATTCAAATGAGCAGTCTCATTAAAATCATTGGGACTAGTGGCATGAATAAACTCAGCAGGATTTGGACTACAATATTGCTGTGGCCTTACAACACTCATCACCTAAGGATCTCAAAGAGCTTTATACAGGCAGTCCCCGAGTCCAGATCCGCCGTTACGAACGGGGCTTTTCTCGCCCCAGAGGACGGGAGCGGCGGGACGCCAGATGAGCCGCGGTCCCGCCGCCCGCGTCCTCCGGGGCAAGAAAAGCTGCTCCCCGTCTCCCTGGTCTGACCAGCAGACCAGGGAGATGGCGAGCAAAGCTTCGGAGGCCGCCCGCAACGGGACAGCCACGGCGCACCTGGGCTGTCCCGCTGCGGGCATCCTCCGTGGCTTTGCTCCCCGTCTCCCTGGTCTGACCAGCAGACCAGGGAGACGGGGAGCAAAGCCTTGGAGGACGCCCGCAGCGGGACAGCCACGGCGCGCCTGGGCTGTCCCGCTGCAGGCATCCTCCGCAGCTTTGCTCCGCATCTCCCTGGTCTGCTGGGGGGGGGGGGGGGCGCAGCTAGTGCCCCTTCCCCCCCAGCAGACCAGGCTTTTCTGCCCACGACGCCTGGGGTAGAGCAGCTGGGGTGCTGCTGGGTTGGTCCCGCAGCACTGCTCCTCGGCACTACTGGACCAACCCGGCAGCACCCCAGCTGCTCTGCCCCAGGCGTCCTAATTCAGCCGCTGCTGGTCAGTTTCAGCAGGGGCTGAATCAGGACGCCTGGGGCAGAGCAGCTGGGGTGCTGTTGGGTTGCTCCAGTAGTGCCGAGGAGCGGCGCTACTGGAGCAACCCAGCAGCACCCCAGCTGCTCTGCCCCAGGCGTCCCCAAGTCAGCCGCTGCTGAAACTGACCAGCGGCTGACTACAGGAAGCCCGAGGCACAGTTGCTCTGCCCCCGGCTTCCTGGAATCAGCCGCTGATCAGTTTCAGCAGCAGCTGACTTGGGGACGCCTGGGGTTCTTAAGCTGAATCTGTATGTAAGTCAGAACTGGCATCCAGATTCAGCCACTGTTGAAACTGATCAGTTTCAGCAGCGGCTGAATCTGGACGCCAGTTCCGACTTACATATGGATTCAACTTAAGAACAAACCTACAGTCCCTATCTTGTACGTAACCCAGGGACTGCCTGTAGTTTTTAATTTAGCTACTCTTGCAAAACTTCAGAGGAAAAAGTATGTTGTCTATTATATACAAGGGAACTTGTTGTAAGAAGTTAAGTACAATGTCTTACAAACAATATTTCATGCTCATGCAATAAACGGATACAAAGGTCACTTAACAACATGCATATAGAGCTCAACCCAGAGACGGTCAGCAAATCAGAAGTGGGGGCTTATTCTGCAGCTATTCTTTAATATAGCAATGGACTTTGTTTGCCAGCCATATGCAGAAAGCTACAGCTAAGTTGCAATGTACCAAGTACTCCCTTCCATTTTAATACTAATCCATGTTCTTCTGCATTATCAGGTTAGCCAAACCAATCCTCAGGAAACACTGTTGTTTTCATGAGAGACAATTTCAAAATTCATTATTCCCTGTTATACTCTGGGAGTGGAAGGAACTAGAGTATACTGTACACTTAAACATATGTTCCTACAACCTTCACCCCTAAATTTGTAACCTCTGTAGTGTTCCAAGTCAAGAACTCATACAGGCAGTCCCCGGGTTACGTACAAGATAGGGACTGTAGGTTTGTTCTTAAGTTGAATCTGTATGTAAGTCGGAACTGGCGTCAGCCGCTGCTGAAACTGATTAGTTTCAACCGCGGCTGAATCTGGACGCCAGTTCCGACTTACATACAGATTCAACTTAAGAAACCCAGGCGTCCCCAAGTCAGCTGCTGCTGAAACTGATCAGCGGCTGATTCCAGGAAGCCTGGGGCAGAGCAACTCTGCGTCGGGCTTCCTGTAGTCAGCCGCTGGTCAGTTTCAGCAGCGG
The DNA here is from genome assembly GCF_052426305.1 of Pelodiscus sinensis. NCBI lineage: Eukaryota > Metazoa > Chordata > Testudines > Trionychidae > Pelodiscus > Pelodiscus sinensis. The sequence continues at coordinate 99,253,015 of NC_143055.1, forward strand.
CTGAATCAGGACGCCTGAGGCAGAGCAGCTGGGGTGCTGCTGGGTTGCTCCAGTAGCGCGGCTCCTCGGCGCTACTGGAGCAACCCAGCAGCACCCCAGCTGCTCTGCCTCAGGCGTCCTGATTCAGCCACTGCTGAAACTGACCAGCAGCAGCTGAATCAGGACTCCTGGGACAGAGCAGCTGGGGTGCTGCCGGGTTGGTCCGGAGCAGCGCTGCGGGACCAACCTGGCAGCCCCCAGCTGCTCTACCCCAGGGGTAGGCAAGAAAAGCCTGGCCTGCTGGGGGGGGGCACTAGCTGCTCCTTCCCCCCCCCCCCAGCAGACCAGGGAGACGGGGGTGGCGGGACGCCCAAGTCCTCCACGGCTTTGCTCCGTCTCCCTGGTCTGCTGACCTGGGAGACGCGGAGCAAAGCCGCAGAGCACGTGGGCAGCAGGACAGTCCAGGCGCGCCGCACTGTCCCACTGCTGGTGTGCTCCGAGGCTTTGCTCCCCATCTCCCTGGTCTGCTGGTCTGCTGGGCTGTCCCCCTGCGGGCATGCTCCGCGGCTTTGCTCCCCGTCTCCCTGGTCTGCAGGGAGATGGGGAGCAAAGCCTTGGAGCACGCCCGCAGCGGGACAGCCCAGGCGCGCTTGGGCTGCCCAGCTGCCCGAGCCCCTCCGCGGCTTTTCTCCGCGTCTTCCTGGTCTGCAGACCAGGGAGACGCGGAGCAGCTTTTCTCGCCCCGGAGTACACGGGCGGTGGGGCCGCGAGGTCCCGCAGTCCGTGTCCTCCGGGGCGAAAAAAACCCCGTTCGTAACTGCGGATCCGACATAAGTCGGATCCGCGTAAGTCGGGGACTGCCTGTATATGTTAGGAAATGCCTGTGCAACCTTAATTCGGGCCCTTTGTGTGTATGCATTCAGATGCAGGTTTTAATTACAAGATTACATTCTATTTTTTCATTCAATGCACAAAAATTAATGATGCTTCTTGAATGCTTACTTTATTTTTAATCTTAAATTAATATATGGCCTCCACCCTCATTAAGTTAATGTAAAATTAATTTTTTCCTTGGTGTTTCTATGGCACATTAACCATACTATCAGGATGTTTCACAAACATTAATGAATTTATTTTCACTATTTTCCTGTGAAGTGGTATTACCCCCATATAGCAAACAAAGGAACTAAGACAGAAAAATTGAGGCCAAAATTGCCTGTAAATTTTCGATGTCCAATCTGAGAAATCTAGGGCCTCGTTTTCGATTTTTCAAAGCTCTGACCATTTTATAGCACTTCATTTCTCACTGATGTATGCATAGTCCAGTCAACACACAGGTAGGAACTGTTTGTCTATGGAGCATACTCCATTAGAGAATTTAGTTGCCAGCTTCTAACAGCCTATACCAAGCATATGCAAACTGCTATAGTCAGAGGCTTGTAATCTGGACAAAATTTGGCTGGATTTTCACAGGAATTGCAAGAGGTATATTCCTGATGTTAGGGTGGCCCATCCAACTCCATCCCCTCTCAAGCCCTGTTCCAAAAATATGGAGGCATAAAAGCTTTTCAACAAAACAATTATACATTTTAGCATGAAGGTGAGGGGAAGCATATTTCCCTAATATCATTCTTGGAAACTGCTTAACCATTTTAGTTGAAGCTTAACAAAACAAAACAAAACAAAACAAAACACACACACACACACACAGACCACACCCAACACCACACACCACTCCACCCAAAAAAGCCAGTGTGAGTATACTGGACATTAAGTTGTATTTTTACATCAGTGCTCAAACTGATACAGAGTATATCAACTCTTCAGATCTAACAGTTCCTTGCTCTCAGCTTGTAAGAATTTCAATTTCCTGCAATTAAGTTTTTGGCAGACAAAAAAGGTAACAAAACATGGCATGCACATGGGGGTGGGGGGGGGGGAAGCAATAATTCAAAAGGAAAGTCTTTGCTGCACACCATTTTCAAGACATTTATGATTTTGCTGATGAAAATTTGCACTTGGGCATCTTTCACAAAGCACAACTGTTTTCTCTGTAAGAAATCCATGTGGTCTATTAGGCAGGTTAACCCATTGCCAAATGATCAATTTGAAAGATTAAAACTGCTACTTCATATTATAAACTTGAAGATAGAATGCAGCATGTCCTACTGAACTGACCGGGAAACTTGTATGCATGTTGCTGTACACCACAATATCAGCCTTTAAATATTAATGTAATTTTTTTTATTTAATGGAGACTTTATAATTACAGTATGTAAATTTTCTAGATTTCCCCATCAATGCTGATTTTCAAATTAAGACACAGCTTTACAGAAAGAACAAATGGGGATGATGGGTACAAATTAAAAATACTGTATTTGCTATTTTCGTTAAAAAATCGTTTCATTGGCTAAAACGTGCTCTCCTTTTTCACTTTCTAGCACTAACAGAACTCATAATCTTGGCAAGAGGTACTTCATCCTCATCCAGTCTCCAAATTCCAACTATTAACTTTTGTGAAAAAGATACATTAGTCACTGCAAAACGGAAAGCTTTAACTCAACTGATTTGAAATGTTAAAACGTAGTTAACTAAAAGTGACAGCTCTTCCTAAATTAATATAAATTCTCATGACATTTAGAGAGCATGACAGTTGTACCTACACCAATATGAACAAAGGGAACTGAAACCCACCAAATAGCTTGGCTGGTAGCACACAAAAACAGAAAGCTACCGTTGAAGACCCAGATTCAGTATCAGTTTCTGATTTGGCTGCCAGCAATGTTATGAGTCCACAGTTCACCAAAGAAAAAAGCAGACTGCAGAACGCTTTGCAGCACAGAGTGGCATTATGATCACAAACAACGTTTTCCAAAATTCTTGATCATTGGTATACTGTTGCTTAGCACAGCCACAGACAACTGAAGCACAGCTAGAACAACTGAATTGTAAGACTACCATAAAGAAATACATTTGAAGGCGAAAATACAGATGAGAATCAAGGTAGGGCTTGTTAATGCTTGAAAAGATATCAGAAGGGGAAAAAATGCAAGGTCCACTGCCCTTAACTTTTTCCCTTCCTAAAACAGCATCATAATTTGACAGCTGTAGTGCAGATCAACTCTTCTAATAGAGATAATTTTTAAATTGCGGGTGAAGGAAATAGAGAAAACCTTAGTCTCTCCACTGTATCCCATAGTCAGTGTTCTAGGCTTCAAAGTTAGGTTGATCTGTCCACATCTCTCAAGATCACGAAAAATCTCACACCCTGTGTAAGGGTTAGATCCACCTAAGCTTTCAGTGTAGACCAGGCCTAGATTGACAGAAGAATGTCCCTCTACCTAACTCTGTCTCTAGAGTTAATATAGAATATATTCGTCCCATTGCTGTTATTACAGTAGGTGTCCATATTACAATGTCTCAGCAATATAGCTGCAGCACTTTTAACATAGATAGGGTTGCCAGGTGTCCAGTATTGTCCAGTATTGCTAGGACAATCCGGTATTTTTGCGTCCTGGCCGGTAAAAATGTTTTGAAAATACCGGACACCTAAAACGTCCGCTATTTTCTGATTTTGTTTCCTGGCCAGAGGCAAAAATACTGGACACCTGGCAACACTAGCGCCCAGGCCCAGCCCCCAGCCTGCCGTCCTCTCCCCCTCCCCGCCAGGCCCTCACACCCCCAGCCTCCTGCCCAATGCTTTCCTGGTTCTTCAGGGAAGCTAAGCTCTGGTTGAAAAAGAAATGGCCACCAGCAAAAAGCCTAAAGACCATGGGGAAGCAATGCCTTCCCTGGGCCTTAGTGTTCAACCTCTCCCCTGTTCCTATCCCTATTCTAACTCTGCACTCACTCTGAAAGGGGCCATGCTGTTTTAATTCTGTTATTATTTTTGCTTAATAAGTCTCAGAGTCCTTTTTTTTGCTCAACAGCTTTGATCTTCCCCCACTCCTTCCCTCCCCCCCCCCCCAACAGAATTTTTCCCCAGTGATTTTTTTTTTGGAGGGGGGAGGAGGAGGGGATGTTTGGTATTTTTGGTTCAACCATCTGGCAACTTTAAGCATAGACACACCTTTAGTAATAAGTTGGGAAATCACAGTTAGCAGATTATTTCCCAAATCTACATAAAAATCAAGTTTTACCAGATGGTTTGCTCCCTATTACTCAGAGGAGGACACACAGAATCTTTTTCCTTTTTTTGGAATGTACAAGGCTCTCTCTCCTCCCTTTCATTAAATACTTTATACTGACAGAACACAAACTCCAAGCCTCTACAGCGATTATGAAAAAATTAAAATGAACCATGGCAATCCATAGTTTTGTAACATTTGACATACCAGATTATGTTTAGGGGGATTTATCCAGCAGTGTCTATTCATTTACATAAACTGCAAGGATACTTTACATGAGTATTTCAGAACATGGTTCCTGTTAGCACGTGATGTCGAAACCATAGTAAGCTTTTTACGGGGAAAAAAAAGCGAAGGCAGCAATTTTAGTTTCTATCCAAAGTCCCCAATAGCATCCATGACACCAAAATCCAATCAATGATACAAATGATTCAGGTGGGAGAATGGAAAAGACAAATGATCCATAATGTATCTCCAGTGAAAGGTGCTATTTAGCTATCAGAAGCCTCCTTTAGTCACAATTTATTTATCAGCCTTTAAAATGTATCTAATATAGACACATAGTAATAGAGATGCAGCCCTGTTAGTCTAGTCTAGCTGAAACAAAAAGCACTTTAAAGACTAACAAGATGGTTATTTTCTTCCAATTTTCTTCCACAAACTGATCTGAGGAAGTGGGTCTGGCCCACGAAAGCTCATCACCTAATAAACAATCTTGTTAGTCTTTAAAGTGCTACATAGTTCTGTCTTTTGTTTAATATAGACACCTTACTGAAAAAAGCAAAGAACAGGCCTCTGCCCAATGACCTCCATTCAGATACATAAACCATAGGCTGCATAAGCTGCACTGTATCAAGGATAAAGAGATAACTGAAGTTCTTAGAGGTGGATTACTCGGATGCACAGATACATGCAGTTCAGATGGTGGAACATGACAATCAGTGCCCACTGGAGCACCCTTACCTCTCCCCTTTCTGTTCTTGAGTGTTCTAAGGTAAAGAACTCTCATCACCTCAGCTCCTTCCCACCACCTCCTCAGCTATAATTAAAGCATCTAGGGAGAGGGGAAGGTGGTTGTGTTGTGGAAATGAACACAGTCATCATGAAGAGCTCTGTTGACAAGTATCCTGTTCCTTCTTCAAGAAGCCTTTTGCATATTCTTTCTCCCACTCTTCTTTCCTCTTCCTCACAACCTTAATTATAACCCAGGTCTGAAGTGCCAGTGGGATAGAACTAAGGCAGCCAAAGCATCACACTCCCTTTAATCGCCTTGCCTTAGAATATGGAGGGAACGATAAAGGGAGGAGCACAAAGAGGATACAAGAGCATTCTAATGGGCACTTCTTGACAGGTTCTACCATCTACTACTGCTTGTCAGGTTCTACCCTCTGAGGCTACTTCTGCACTTAACACCATTGTCAGTAGTGTGCAGTGAATACATAGGCACACATTGCAATGAAAAGTGCACTGCGTCACCACTGCGGTATGTAGATACGCGTGCCCATGAAAAGGTCTGGCTGAGTGCAGGGAACGGGGAAAGGCTCAGCCAGAGCCTCTCTCTGCTGCTGAACTCTCCCTGTGATAGGGATGTAAGCGAGTAGTCAACTATTAGACTACACAATAAGAATAAGCTGATCAGGTAGTTGAGTGGAGTAATCGACTACATCCTTCCCTTCCCCCCTGCCCCACTGCCTCTATGGGGACCACTATGCTTCTGCATTTCAAATGGAGTAAGAGCCACCTGGCTCTTAAAATGCAGATGTGAAGCAGTCCCAGAGCCAGCCCCGGCTCACACCAGCTCCGGGAGTAACCCACACTGCAGTTCTGCATTTTAAATGTAGTATTAAGAACCGCCAGGCTCTTACATTTAAAATGCAGAGCCACAGCGATCCAGAGCCAGTACTCATCGGGACTTCTCAGTCCCGGCTCAAGCCAGCTCTCTGAGTATCCCCCTTATCAACTAATCATGTAGTCTATATAAATTGTATCGACTACAAGATTAGCCAAATAACTGCTCTTTAACATCCTTACCCTGTGGTGGGGTAAGGTCTGCAGCAGCAGAAAGCTGGCACAGCCTTTCCCAGACAACTCATTTTTTTCCGGTGGCACAAAAAGGCTCCAGCAGCAGCACACTACATGCTAAATATGACAGCGTGGCCAGGGATGCACAGCCTGGTTAAGTAGAAAGCCACACAGGGATGTACTTGCCTGCATCCTTCAGGCATATCTTCACTCTCCTAAGCTATGCCTTACCGTATACATTGCTAGTTACACCCATGGTAGGTGGGGCCTATATGGGTATGTACATGACACACTGGTGAACAACATGTATACCACAGACATATAAGAGCAAACAATAAGAGACTGACAAAAACAAGATTTTTCTTATTAAGGCTACATTTAAAGAAAAAATAATATTTTTTGTTTTAGAATATGAATAAGGAAGAAATATTTCATTGAAGTCTTCCTGGCAACATATATAGACCACTATAATATCATGAATTAATAAATAACCATGTCTGTAGTTGCAGAAAGTCAGTAAATTACAGTTTTGTTGATGTATGTATGGTAACCCTTTTGGTTCTGAACCTCTAGTTCATTTAGGGTACATCTACACTGCAACACTGTTTCGAAATAACTAATGCTATTCTGAAATAACTTAATCTGTGTCTACACAGCAGGCAATTATTTTGAAATAGTGTCAAAATACTGTCAAGCTGGAGGACTTCTTACTCCAACTCCTGTAACTCTTATTGTACGAGGAATAAGGGAAGTTGGAGGAAGCGTGCTCTATTTCAAAGTAAGTTTGTGTAGATGTCCCCCTATTTCAAAATAAGCTATTTCAAAATAAAATACGCAATTGACATAACTCAGTTTTCACAGTTTATTTTGAGTTATGCCCTGTAGTTAAAAGCATCTTTAGAGTTCTATTTTTATAGCACAGACTCACCGTTTTGAAAAGCAGGATTCAAATTCTCTGTGTAAAACCTACAACAACAACAAATATTGGCAAATATTTTTTCAGTGAGTTTTTCTTTCACAGAAAACTGCTTGTGTGGGAAGTTTCATAGTGATGTTATTCTCTTCTATATAACAACACCAATTATTTTCCAAGTTGCTTAATATTACTTGGCATTTTACATATTTGTTTACTTCCTTGTTGTATTATTGAAAGCATCAACACTACTTTGAACTGGAAAAAGGATATGCTTGTTGGGCGGTTGCAGAGACAGAAAAGGAAACAATACCTTGTTTTGGCAATGTCTCAAATTTTTGTTTTAGGGACGAGGCTAAACTATTTTCACTGCTGAAAAATGGAATCCATCAATGTAGACTCAATACATAAAGAACAAAACTTTTAAAAAAACACTAGCTTACTTTTAGCTTACTTTCTGCATTTCACTCAGTTCGGACAATGAAACTAGACTACTCAGTTTCACTGTCAGGTTCCTGTGAATGAGCATAATGCTGCTTGGCCAACATGGCAAAATATTATTTTTTTAAAAATCTATTTACAACATATTTGTATAAAGCCCTCTAAAAATCATCTACACTGCTCTCTGTGGTTACTTGACAAATTCTCTATAACCAGATCCCATAGCAAATGATCTCCTTTTTAAAGAACCCTTCTGAATCAGATATTAGTTTTAATCCAACCTAACACAAACCTTTCTTCTTGTCTCTAGAAAGGATGCAATGTCACTAATTTTCATAACTCTGTGACAAGTATGACAATATCTGTTTTTCTAAAAGTCTCAACTTCTGGAATTATGATTACCTGAAAGTCTCAGCTTTCATTTAAAAAAGAAAAAAATATGTATGTCTTCAGTCTCTTGCGATTTCAGCAAAGACATTAAAAGAAAAACAAATCTTAACTGCTTCAAACACAAAATGGCAAATAAAAAGACACTGCTGCTTTTAAAAATCTCATGATTCTTTGTTGAGTCAAGATTTTTTTTTTAAATGGTTGGTTTAGCAATACAGTACTTGACCTCAGAGGAAAACTTTTCAGAGTTCTAAAACTTCTACCCAAATCTCGTGCAAAAAGAATGCAGTTCCCATTCATAACTAGGGCTTTGAATACTCAATCCTTCTGTAAAATCTGTTGCAAAATAATGGAACAAAAGCCACACGCTTAAAAATAAAGCTGTTACGTATTAGGAATATAAAAGCGTAATTGTTTAAACTATTTACCAATAAGCCTAGACTTATCTGTTACACTTAATGGTTATGCGCAGGCTCCTGTGCCACTCCTGGGGAGACATCTGCCATTCTGTGCTGCTGGCTCTGATTAAGAGGCAGCATCGTGGAGTGACAGCCACCTCCTCAAGAATGGGGCCGACTTCTCGGGCGCACCGGCTCCCAGGGAGCCAGCTACTACTCCACACAGCCCTTAAAGCTGGAAAAGGCACCTCCACAAGTGAATGAAATAAAATGTCTACCCATGTCTGCAGTCATCTTCAATATACCTGACATAAGTGAAATGCTTCAATACCCCACATAAATGAATAATTTAGGTCACGTTTACCCTAGGAGATCAAGTCAAACTAAGATATGCAACTCCAGTTAAATGACTAGCACAGCTGGAGTAAAAGTACCTTAATTCAAATTTCTGTTACATCCCCCTGCAAGTGGTCAATAGGAAAAACTCTCCCATCAACTTCCCTTACTCTTCATGACCTGGTGTAGTACCTGAGTAGATAGGGACAGACAATCAGTGGCTGATTTAGCAAGTCCCCTTATTCAACCCACTAAATCAAACCACAGAAGATCAAGTGGAGACATGTCCTTAATCATATAGGTTTGTTAGCACAGCTAACTGGCAAGGGTAAAAAAAATGTGATTTTATAACTCAGCAGAATCAGCATGAGATTCCCATACAACCATGCATTTTGGCAATCTTTTAAGGAAGAATCTTATTGGTTCTGTTGATCTGTTCCTAAACACACTGCTTCACCAGCTATACCAACGAGATCACATCCATTGTTAACCCCCCAGGCTTGAGTTCCAATCCAGTTTTATGGCATCTCGGTTGTGTTACAATGATTTACTGACATCAGCAGTGTTGACTCAGGAAGAAGCTCAGATTACAGCCGACTGCGTTTATGATAAACGACATTTATAACACCTTGTTTAAGGCTTCTTGTAAAGGGAGTGCCCCTGCGTGCACGGCATCACTGGGCACCCGTGAGAGCACGATAAGCACAGGGCTTAACCTGACGTGGGGTCGGTCAGTGTCATTTTCAGCTCAGCCTTGTCAAGCGTGGGGCAGCCTGTGCACGCGGAGTGTAAGTGACCAGGCTCTTGTCAGTTTCACGTCAGTGAGGGGACAACACAGAGGCCACCTGGGGCAGGAGGTGACGGGCGCGCCCCGATTTTCAGGAGAGCCAGAATAGGGGCAACACAAATTACCAGGAAGAAGAGGGCGGGGGCGGGCTTACGAGACTTGGGGAGAGGGAGGAGGAGGGGGAGAGGACCCCACCCCACCCCAGAGCTGCGGGGCCGCGCTCCCAGCGCTGCTCGGACCCGGCTCAGGCACCTCGCGAGGCAAGTCTCGCTCTCCCCGTGCTCCCGGGCAGCGCCGGGCCCCCACCCCGGCCTCCGCCCCCCGCGCCAGCCACCCCGCGCCGCGCGCACAGAGGCGGGGCAGAAAGCGCCCCCGGCGCCCCGCTGCTTACGCCATTGTCCGGTGTTTACATCCGCACCCCTCGCCGCTTCTTACTACAGCCCCGGCAGCCGCACGCCCCGGATGGCTCCGCCCGCCCGCCCGTCCGCGGCCCGCCCTCAGCGCCGCCCGCCAATCGCCGCGCACAACCGGGTCGGCGGGCCAATGAGAGAGCGCTGCGTCCGACAGGAGGCGGGTGGAAGGAGCTCGCTGTAGCCAATGGCAAAACGAGGCCCTGCGGGCCTTCCCCTCCTCCACAGGATCGAAGTCAAGAGGCCGTAGGTCGGTAAGGGGCTCGTGCGCACGCGCGAACCCCGTCCCGGTTCAAAGGAATTGCCTCATGAATCATTAATGTGCCCTCATGAATACTCAATAGCCCCGCCGAAGCGGTCACGCCCCCTTCCTGTCTCCTCCTCCGCGCCCGGGCCTGCGGGGGATGGTTCACGCCTTGGTGTGTGGTCTCAGCGCGCAGCACGAGATACGTCAATGGGGGGCCTGCGGCTGCAGCGAAGACCAGCCCGCCACGCTCTGCAGCCCGCATCTCTCCTGGCATCTCCTTCCCCTCCGTGCAGCCCGACAGGGGCCGGCTGCACCGAAACCCCGGGTCACACCCCACATTGCGTTCACGGTTGCGAGAATCCAGCTCTGGGTCCCGGCCCAGATTTCGCACGGGGCAGGCTGAAACAAAAAGCTCGGGTTTAAGCGTCTCCCAACTTGTTCAGTGTCTGCAATCCAACCCCACGCCGAAAGGGTCTGGTGATAAAGCACTGCGCGCTGAACACACATAAAGCAACAATGAAAGGCAGCTACCCGTCATGGGGAAGCAATTGACCAGAGCAATGGAGAGAAGGGAAATTTGGTCTGGGACCCAGAACAAGCTCCTAATTCTGAAAAAGATACCAAAGGACCATGACTGCCCATGCAAAGTAACCAAGGCCTTACAATCCAAGAAGCCTTCTCTCAACAGAGACATGTTGGCTAGTAAGGTTTTTTTTCCACATCAAGACATATCTCCTGAAAGGGTCTAAAAAGAAATATGGAAAGCTGTCCTCTGTAGTCCTTTTGAAAAATGCTATATTCATCATATAAATTCAAAATGACAACAAAGACAGTCTTTTGTGGGTTTGCATGGTGGTTTTGGTTTGGGTTTTTGCTAAGGCTTTGTCTAGCACTTCCTTAGGTATAATTTATGTAGCTCAAGAGTATGAAAAACACACTCTTGAGCAACACAAGTTTCACCACCAGAAGCACAGTACAGGCAGTCCCCGGGTTACGTACAAGATAGGGACTATAGGTTTGTTCTTAAGTTGAATTTGTATGTAAGTCGGAACTGGCTCCAGATTCAGCTGCTGCCACTGAAACTGACCAGGGGCTGACTACAGGAAGCCGGAGGCAGAGTTGCTCTGCCCCCAGCTTCCTGGAATCAGCCTGATCAGTTTCAACAGCTGCTGAATCTGGAGCCTGGGACAGAACAGCTGGGGTGCTGCCCGGTAGGTTCCCACAGGACCAACCCAGCAGCACCCCAGCTGCTCTACCCGAGGCATCCTGCAACAAAAGCCTGGTCTGTTGGGGGGGGGGGGGGCGCACTAGCTGCGCCCCCTCCCCCCCCAGCAGACCAGGGAGACCCGAGCAAAGCCGCCCAAGTGGCGGGACTCCTGTCCCCCTGGTCTGCTGGGGGGGTCCAGCAAAGCCACTGGACCCCCCCCCCCAGCAGACCAGGGACACCAGAGCAGACCACCCCCCCCCCAGGGACCAGGGACACCAGAACAAAGCCGCCGCCTGGGCGGCTTTGCTCGTTTGCCCGGGAGCAAAGCCACCCAGGCAGCGGAACCCCCGCCGCCTGGGTGGCTTTGCTCCTGTCCCCCTGGTCTGCTGGGGGGGTCCAGCAAAGCAGACCAGGGAGACCGGGAGAAGCTTTTCTAGCCCCGGAGGACACGGGTGGCGACCCACCGCCCGTGAGCTCTGGGGCGAGAAAAGCCCCGTTCGTAAGTGTGGATCCAACGTAAGTGCAGTTTACTTATTTGATGTTGATGGGAGAGCTCCCTCAGGAGATCTTACAGTTACTTGGTACAGCTGTGCCACTGTAAGCTGTCTAGTGTAAACATGGCTTAAAACATTTCCATCTACGGGCGCTATCAATATCCACTGAAATTGTTGTGTACAGAATTTATTTTCAGAGTAGCATTGTTCTGAGTCTTTACTGACATTTATTGTAAATGTAAAAAATGTTTGTTTAGATTACTCACTTGAGCCAGAATTTGAAGGACTTAGTCCAAAGTAAATCTTTCCTTCTGATTTTCTTAACAAAAAACAAAATATTAGCAGGTTCCATGACCATTGTTTTGTTACAGCCTGCAGGGTAATAAGTGACATGTCCTAGGGGGAAAGTTCTGAAAGAATACATCTGCTGGGGAGACAAAAGAGTGAGAGGGATCCAGAAGCTAATTAAGAAATGAGAAGGAATCTGAGGCAGTTTCAGAAATTTGGAAAGGAACCCAGGTAATTTAAGCAACTTGAAGGGGATTAAAGCAAGAATAGACTGCTGAAGAAACTGGTGGAGAGAGGAATGGAAAATGAATTCTTGAGGTAGGGAAAAAAGAAAGTATAAATTACAACATCAGTTGCAGGAATTAAAAATAAGGTGAAATTACAGTTCCATTAGCATCATAGAACTGTGAGGGTTGTTTGTATTTTTAAGGGAAATGTAGGTATCTGTCATTTGGATTGCTTCTCTAGTTCCTTGCAACAATTATGAAGTTAAGTCAGATTTGGTTTTGGGCTTTATTGGTGATACCTAGATAGATTCACTGAGGCTGAAACATAATACATTATAAATGCAGTTGTTGGATCTACTACAACATTATCATTATTTTTGGTGAGGCATCTTATACAGAAGCACATAATCTTGATATGCACATTCTTCTATTAAAGTTTATTGTAATCAACCACATATAATACTATCTGGCTTAATTATGCGTGAGGCTGCAACAGGATAGTATTACTTCATTTGCACACAGTTTGATCATTTTTATACTCACTAAAGTATTTTGTTTTCCAGTTCTCAGATAACTGTATTCTGCTTGTTCATATTTTGTCTTCTGTTTGTCCACGCAAAGTCAGTATATAAAATTTTTTGACAAAGAGTTCAGCAAGGAAAAATAAAATTTCAAACAAATTTTCCAATGTTTGTTTGAGCATGACTGGGCATTCAGTAAAGCAAAAGACAATATTATTAGCTTGTTGAGTTATTTACAATTGCATAATGTAGAACTGTGCAAACTAACATTGTATCACATGAAATGAGAAGTATGTAAAATACATTTGTAAAGCAAAATAGATAGATATAGATCATTATCACATAATATATGGGGGTATTTATTAGCTTTTATTTATTTTATTACTAATTTATTAATAAATATTTAAACTATTATCAGTAATATTTACTAACCAAAACTGTTACTGGAATGTTAGGTTTCTAATTTAAACCACAAAAGTTGGAAAATCTGAGTTAAGACTTATACAGCATCCTAAACTGTTCTGCACATCAGCCAGTTAGGACGTTCAGACAGGCAGACCAAAGTGAACTGCTACTCCCATGTGTGTGTGCATTATGGACTTTGTAAAGTACTGAGCATACCTGTAAGGTGCTGCTAGCATTCCTTATGGTCTATAGAAGTCATTGGAAGTGTAGGGTGTTCAGTATCTCACAGAACTGAGCCTTTCATAGGATGTAGAGGTAAGCTGTCATACATTGTCATAACTCCACTGACTTCAATTAAGGCTACGTCTACACAGCCCCTTTTCCGAAAGGGGCATGCTAATTTTCAACTTCAGAATAGGGAAATCCGCGGGGGATTTAAATATCCCCCGCGGGATTTAAATAAAGATGTCCGCCGCTTTTTTCCGGCTTGGGGAAAAGCCGGAAAAAAGCGTCTAGACTGGCCTGATCCTCCGGAATAAAGCCCTAATCCGGAGGATCTCTTATTCCTACTTCAAAGGAATAAGAGATCCTTTTGTAGGAATAAGAGATCCTCCGAAATAGGGCTTTATTCCGGAGGATCGGGCCAGTCTAGACGCTTTTTTCCGGCTTTTCCCCAAGCTGGAAAAAAGCGGCGGACATCTTTATTTAAATCCCGCGGGGGATATTTAAATCCCCCGCGGATTTCCCTATTCTGAAGTTGAAAATTAGCATGCCCCTTTCAGAAAAGGGGCCAGTGTAGACATAGCCTTACAGTTTACACCAGCTGAGGATCTGCCAGATATGCCTTTCATTCTACAATCATGTAACAGTGCAACATACTATTGAGTAAATATGAAAGCTAGCTACAAAATGAAAAGCTATTTTTGTGAGAAATTGCAAACTTATTTTCTTTCCAAGGTGTTCAAAAGAGACCCAGTTTTCATTTTTTGGAAAATGTTCATGAAATTGTTTATATTAAAAATAGCCTTCCTACAAAAATATTATCAAAATAGTTACCAAAATTATTCCTTATGAAAAATCCATATACCAAACAAATGTTTTCAATAACATTGACACTAAGAAGCTTTGTTTTAGGTTGGTTGTTTTAATGCATGTATGCTTAAATACTACTAAAATATAATACTGCACTAGATAATTCAACAAGTGTACCTTTCCTTGTGCAGTTAAAATTCTCTCTTTCATTTTAGGCTCTGCTGCCAGTAGCAGTGCATGAAAGCAGAATCCCTCCCACCCCACAATCTAAACCTTTAGTTTAAAGAGGATATCTGAATTTGTGAATACAGAATTCTGGTCTTCATGGCTCTGATACCATATGGGAGTAGCAGTTCACTTTGGTCTGCCTGTCTGAATGTCCTAACTGGCTGATGTGCAGATTCTTCTACCTGCCTGCAGCTATAGCCAGGGGAGGAGTACCAAACAGCCAGTTCAGAATAAAGATTTGGTGGCATGTTGGAGCCTCCAGGCTCTCTTCCACTGCTATAGGTGTCCACAAGAAGATCTCACTCAGACCACACAGTCAAACACACAATGGGTCACTTATGATGAAGTTGGAATTGAGAGGGAGAATTTTTAGTTGTGCCCAGCAATTCTGATAGCCTTCTTTTAGGCTTTACCCAACACTGGTCAGGAGCCTGGGGAAATATCTTTGTCAGATCTGCTTCTCCCATCCTTTTTACCCTATCTCTGAAAGTCCTTTTCATTGTAGAGCAAAATTAAATATTACTACAGGTACATAACATTTACATTCTTGTAAGCCCAGATGTCATAATCAGAATCAGGGCTACATTCTTCTAAGAATAAGAGAGGGTATGTCTACACTACAGCGCTAATTCGAACTAAGTTCGAATTAGTTAATTCGAACTAAGCTAATTCGAATTAGCACATCTAGACCTAAAAACTAGTTCGAATTAGCGTTTTGCTAATTCAAACTAGCATGTCCACATTGAGTGGACCCTGAACAGAGGTTAAGGATGGCCAGAAGCAGTGCCGGCAGGGCATCAGAGTAGGACTTAGAGCATGGAGCTGCTGTCTCAGGCTAGCCGAGAACTGTGCTTAAAGGGACCCGACCCCCACCCCGGACAGACAGCTCTCAGGGGTGCCCCGCTTGCAAAGCAGTCCTGGCTTGGAGTGCCCTGAGTGCCCACACTTGGAACATCACAGCACTCGGCCATCAGCCCGGCTGCACTTGCCGCAGGCTGCCATCCGGGGGGAGGTGACAATCAGGGGGCTGCAGGAGAACTTCCACCCCGAGCAGCCTGCAGAGCCAGCCCAATCCTCCCCATTGGGGGCTCGTACCCCATTCCTCCCTCACCTCCTTCCACTTACCCCTCTCTAGCCCCCCTTCCTGATGTACAAAATAAAGGACACGTGTGTTCAAAAATAGAATCTCTCTTTATTGAACAAAACTGGGGGAGACTGGGAAAAGGAGGTGGGAGAGGGGAAGAGAGAGGCTGGGAGAGGGGAGGGCAACTAAAATGATCAGGGGTTTGGAACAGGTCCCATATGAAGAGAGGCTAAAGAGACTGGGACTTTTCAGCTTAGAGAAGAGGAGACGGAGGGGGGATATGATAGAGGTCTCTAAAAGTATGAGTGGGGTGGAGAGGGTGCATAAAGAAAAGTTCTTCATTAGTTCCCATAATAGAAGGACTAGAAGACACCAAAGGAAAGGAATGGGTAGCAGGCTTCAAACTAGTAACAGAAAGTTATTCTTCACAAAGCAAATAGTCAACCTGTGGAACTCCTTGCTGCAGGAGGCTGTGAAAGCTAGAACTATAACAGAGTTTAAAGAGAAGTTAGATAAATTCATGGAGATTGGGTCCATGGAGTGCTATTAGCCAGGGAGTAGGAATGGTGTCCCTGCCCAAAGTTTGTGGAAGGCTAGAGAGGGATGGCACGAGACAAATGGCTTGGTCCAGGGTACCTAGGGTTGGCTGCTGTCGGCAGACAGGCTACTGGAGTAGATGGACCTTTGGTCTGACCCAGTACAGCCATTCTAAGCTCAGGACTCAGGGTCGGGGGTCTCAGTGGACCACCTTGATTTTCATGCAAACCTGTTCCTGGGTGGCCAGGCTAGCAGCTCTCCTGCCCTAGCCGGCCACTTTCCTGTGCCTGGTGCGGAGGTCGTGGACGAGGTCTATGATGTCTGCACTAGACCAGGCGGGTGCCTGCCTCTTGTGGTCCTGGGCAGGCTCCCAAGAGCCGCCAGCCTGGTCCCGGGAAGAGGCGGAGGGCTGGGGGGCATCGGGTGGCTGGCTCAAGCCATGCCAGGTGCAGGGTCTGCTGGCTGGGTGCTGGCAGGCTTGCACCTGGCACGGGCACCATAGCCAGCCCATGCCCCTTTAAGGGCTCTAGGGCCAGGAGGGGGGCATACGAGTTTCCCTGGTGGTGCCCAGAGTGGCCACCAGGGAAAGCTGGGGAGGGCTAGCCTCCCACTAGTTCGAATTAAGAGGCTACACAGCCCTTAATTCAAACTAGTAAGTTCGAACTAGGCTTAGTCCTCGTGGAATGAGGTTTACCTAGTTCGAACTAAGCGCTCTGCTAGTTTGAACTAGCGGAGCGCTAGTGTACCGCCTATCAAAGTTAATTCGAACTAACGTCCGTTAGTTCGAATTAACTTTGTAGTGTAGACATACCCAGACAGACATAGCTTAGTGGAGCAAATGAACTACTCTGTATTACTTATTTATATCCTTCATGTATTATTTATTATTATTATTCCTGAACCTTTATTAAATAGGATATGGAAAACTCTTACCTTTCAAAAGGATGGGTCATGTCTTATCTGCAAGTGTCATGTGAGTCATGAGGCTAAAATACTTGCGTCAAATACTTGGAAAGTGCCATAGTCAGCTTTTGAAGATGCTCCAAAGACATAGACATTTGTGTAGCAGCGCCTGCTGCTTCATTTTGGATCCTTCACCAGCCCCTGTGAGGACATCATGATTAAATTTACTGTGAAGCTGCAGGTTTAGAGAAATGCAATGAGATGTGGGCAGTGAGGAAGACTGAAGAGAATTGAATTGAAATTTTTTATTCTTTTTGTCTTCAGCAACTTCTCCATATTAAGTAACAGGACAAGATCAGTAATGAGTATATACATAGCTAATCCCAGCAACCACCATTATCAGCAATGGTTTGGTTATGGGTTTTGGAGTACAGACATGTTATTAGGGTGGAAGACCAGTGAATTAAGAAGTGTGTTTATCAAGGAATGCTGCTACATGGCTGGTGATCATGGCACTCAATTTGCAAAGAATCTGTATCCTTTTGGGATTTGCCATGGGATGATGATGTGGCTAAAACTCCATATCTTTTGCTGGAGGCACGTAGGAAGGTGGACACTAACCTGGAATAATGCTTGGTGAATAAAAGACCAACAAGTGTAGAATAAACATTTCATTTTTATATACTCCAACCTGTGAAATGTATGGGCTCGTCTACACTGGCCCCTTTTCCGGAAGGGGCATGTAAATTTCACCTATCGTAGTAGGGAAATGCGCGGGGGATTTAAATATCCCCCGCGGCATTTAAATAAAAATGTCCGCCGCTTTTTTCCGGCTTTTAAAAAAGCCGGAAAAGAGCATCTACACTGGCCCCGATCCTCCGGAAAAAGCACCCTTTTCCGGAGGCTCTTATTCCTACTTTGAATAAGAGCCTCCGGAAAAGGGTGCTTTTTCCGGAGGATCGGGGCCAGTGCAGACGCTCTTTTCCGGCTTTTTTAAAAGCCGGAAAAAAGCGGCGGACATTTTTATTTAAATGCCGCGGGGGATATTTAAATCCCCCGCGCATTTCCCTACTACGACTCATGAAATTTACATGCCCCTTCCGGAAAAGGGGCCAGTGTAGACGTAGCCTACATGTGGCCATTCTGTTGGAGAATCCCTGTAGGAAAAATGTTCACCCTCTACTACTCTGAACTCACCTGTTTCACAGAAAGCACTGTACTGATCTCTCTGGAAAAGTCATATTCCTGCCTGTGCTCAAGGAAATTCCCTTACAATTTTGAGAATGAAAAGCAAACTGAAATAACTGAAGATTAAATATTTTGTAAAGCAATGAAAAGGGGAGAAAAAGAAAGATACATTATGTCTTTTGTAACCTGGTTCACATATAGAGATTATGCCATAATTACTGAAAGTGATCATTTCAGTGACAAGAAAAATGTTGATTTTGGGAAAACAAATAAAAATTAAAGCCCTGGGCCTGCAAATTAATCCTCATGGACAGCGCCCTCCTGCCATGAGGGTCTCTATTGACTTTATTGGAGCTCTGAGTGAGTAGAAGTGCCCAACTAAATAGACCAACCTGCAGAATTGTAGCCAACATGCCTGCAGCTAAATATTTTAATATTTCAACTTTAAGAGCATATATAAGTAGATAGAAATAAGGGCAGAATTTGCCTTTAATAATACTTAGGTCAATTTAGTACAATGTGCTGCTTCAGGCTATATCTAGACTGCAGGCTTCTTTTGGAAGAAACTTTTCCAGATGAGATCTTCTGGAAAAACTTCTTCCAAAAGAGAGCATCAACACTGCAAAAGTGCATTGGAAAAGCGATCTGCTTTTTTGAAAGATAGCATCCACACTGAATGGATGCTGTCTCGCATTTCAGATGTGATTACTATGGACGCAGTGACCACCAAAGTACCTGTGCTTTTTCCTCTTTCCTCTTCTTTCGAAAGAACTCCCACTTCCCTGTCCACACACGCTTTTTTCTGAAAGAGCTCTTTCAGAAAAAGGCTTCTTCCTCGTAGAATGAGGATTACCAATGTCAAAAAAACCCCTCTGTTCTTTCAATTTTCTTTCGGAAGAATGCAATTGCAGTGTGGACGTCATTGAAGTTTTTTTGGAAAAATGGCCGTTTTTCCAAAAAAACTCTGTAGTGTAGACATACCCTCAATGGTTCATAACAAAAATGAGGAAGCACTTATATATTTAGAGCAGCCAGTCTTCCCAATGACATATAATTATTGTATTTACCATATCTTAACCTACCGTATCTCTGTTCCACTTTCTCTTGTGAGGATAAACGTTAACTTGCTATGCGAGGCTTTATTTACCTGTATTCCTTGAAGTAGCAGATTTGTGAATCTATACCATTCTATGTAAGCTTTGTTTGTTACAATATATCTCAGTTGCCACACTGTAATTAAAAAATACCAGACAGACCTCAGATGTTCTCCTGTTAGCTTCTGGATCTCGCCATGGGAGTAGCCACTACTTTACTCATACGTCAGTCATGTTTGCACTAGGTGCTCTTCTCCAGGACAGGAAATGGCCCAAAACTGAGCCAGACCAATCCCCTGCCATCTCCTCTGCCCAGATACCATCCTTGATTGATCCAGAGCTGCCTGCTGCCCTACCAGCTTCCTTCCACAACTGCCCCAGTATATGTGGAGCCTCTGGGGTGCTTCAGCTGAAAGTCAAACATCCTACTGTGAGCAAGCTTGGTGATGGCCCTGTGCTCACGTGTATGTGTTGGGCTAGGCAGGAGCAACTCCTCCATTTCTTGCCTGTCAAGGCTCTTTGAGGGCTGCCAGGGGCAAGCACCAGAGGCAGCAGCTGCTGTAGAGCTGGAGGAGAGGAAGACATCTGGTCCTTTGGTACGGTTCCAGAGTCCCCTACACTTGCCCTGCCAGACATCCTCTGGGCTTACCTAGCAACCCAGTAAACTCAGCTGGGCGTCACTAAATGGCTATGGTCCATGATTGGATAGAAGAGCCGACACCATTTATGCCCTATAGCAAGAATAGGAGTGTGGGCACTCAATGTCTTTCCCGCTCCTAATGGAGTATGATCTCCATCCCCTCTTTCTTTTCTGCTTTTCTCTAGCTCCAGTCCCTCTGAACTCCTGGCCCTGACCATGTATCTGACTCTGACCAATGGCTCACCTCATGGCCATGCCTCCATTTCCACCTTCTGATGCTGCTCCGACCACTAACTTGCATCACCTATGTTTGTGTATGTGACAGAAGTCCTGCTAATACCTAGTTGTTAGCATGAAGCTCTAGGACTCTTGAGACCCGGACCCTGGGCTTGTGACACTAACTAAGTGGCTACCTCTACACTGGCAGCTTCTTGCACAAGAACTGTTTTGTGGAAGAGTTCTTGTACAAAAAGTCTTTTACAAGAGCGCGTCTACACTGGCATGTGCTTTTGCACAAGAGCATCCATGGCAAAGTGGACACTCTCTTGCGCAAGAAAGCTCTGATGGCCATTTTAACCATAGGGATTTCTTGCGCAAGAAATTCATGTTGCCTGTCTACACTGCCCTCTTGTGGAAGAGCTCTTGAGCAAGAGAGCTTATTCCTCATGGGGAGAGGAATAAGTCTTCTGGAAGAAGCCCTGTTTTACAATGCTATACTGTAAATTTACTTGCGCAAGAACACGCGTGCAGTGTAGACAGCTCACATAGATAAGGACTAGCATGAGCCATGGTATTATAGTCTAAAGTCTAAAATAATGTACATACCATGTGTGACGGGTAGGGGCGCCCCGCACTGAGGCCCCCTGCCTGACCGCGTACGCGGCGGTTCTTGAGGGGCAGGCCGGAAGCCCTCAGCGGGGTGCGCCACAAACAGCCGCCCGCGCGGTCCCCGCGCACCCCGCCAACCGCTGCGTCAGCTGTTCGGCAGCGGCAGCCCGCCGGCTGGAAACGCCGGGGAATCTTAGGGAGGCGGCCGGGTGGATGACGCCATCACGCAACCCCGGCCGCCAGCTGGAGATGTCACCACGCCACGCTGGGTGGGGCCGTGGCGGCGGGACGGAACCGGGGGATTTAAACACCGCCGGCAGAAAAGGAGGGAGGGGAAGCGGGCCGCGAATGGCCTCCCTCCCCGGGGCCATTAGGCGGTGGGGCCCGAAGCTGAGAGGGTAAGCCTTGCTCAGCAGGGTGAGCCAGAGTGAGGAGAGGAAGCAGCCCAGGGCGGGCGAAGAGAGCCTGCGGGCTGACGAGTTGCGGCTACGGCCCTGTCAGCCGGACCGGACGAAAGTTCCATCTGAGTCCTTAGGGCCCTGGGCTGGGGTCCGTGAGAGGGGGCGGGCCCAGACCCGGACTCTCCTCTCCCCACCAGGAGGAAACTACGTAGCCAACGTGTCGGGGAGACCCGGCGGACTAATGACCTAATTAGTTGGGACTCACACAGGCGATCACGAAGGGGGGGGTTGAACTAATGACCCCGTGGGTGACGGGAAGGGGGGGACCCCGCGACAAAAGGGGGGTACCTTACTACACGTGGTGGAGAATGTGGGCACGAGAGCCCCTGGGCGTAGGGGGCACAGGGGAGATTTATTAACCCCCTAACTTCCAATAAGGCACCAGAGCGGCGCGATGGATCCCGCGAAGGTGTTGGATTGGCTGAGGGAGAGTCAGCGCAAATATCAACAACAGCAGACCGTGCTCGTGCAACAACTGTTTGCCCAGCACCTCGAGCAGCAGAAGCGGTTGGTTCAAGACCTGATGGAGCGATTCGAGGTACAGCAGGTCCGGTGGAGGGAACAATTTTTGAATGCCCGGCCCCGGGACTACCCCGAGGAGACCCCGGTACGGCGGGCCGGAAGGCCAGAAACTCGGTGGCTGGCTCCGGCCTGGGTGATGCCCGGAAGGTAACCCCCGCCTAGACAACCTCCACAGTTGGTCCCGAGGGAGGACGCCCCGGGAGAGGCCGCCCCACCCGAGGGGGCCGGCTCTTGCTGCGCGGAGGAGGGGCAGGTCCAACGGGAGTATCCCTGTATGGATTGCCCCCACGCTCAGGCTTTGACTGGAGGCTCCATGCAGGAGGGAAGAGTGAAGGCCCGGATCACGAAGCAGGTGCGGATCGACGGCCGGCCAGTGGAAGCCCTAATAGACTCAGGGTGCAGCCAAACCATCATCCGGGAAGATTTTATAGGGACCCGAGGACCCCGAGGACCCCCGGTGATGGTCCAATGCGTCCACGGCAATGTGCACCCATATGCAATAGCGTGGGCACAGATAGTGGATGGGGCTGGGTCTTTGTGGTGGTAGCCCTGAAGCTGGTTTACCCCGCCCTCCTGGGGCGCGACTGGGAGGGGTTCGGTCGCGTGGTGGCCGAGTGGGGACGGCCACCCCGGGCAAGGAGCACCGAAGGCCTGTTGGGGGAGGACAGAGACCACCCCCCCAATGCCGAGAGCGGAGAGAGGGGGGACCGAGAACCCCCGGGACAGGGAGGACCCGCCGCTCGACGAACACGACCTCTGGGGCGGCGACTTCCTCCAGCACCAGAGGGAGGACCCTACCCTGCAGCATGACTGGGAGGCGGCCGGCGAGCCCCAAGAAGGAGACACCCCCGGCAGCAAGGCCCCTTCTTTGAGGTATGCCGAGACCGGGTGTACCGGGTGACGCAGGGGGTGGAGGAATATGGGACCCTTAGACAGTTGCTAGTCCCGACGCGGTACCGCCGCCCATTGATGGGGCTGGCGCATGCCAACCCTTGGTCTGGGCACATGGGCTACGAAAAAACTGTGCGTAGGATTCTTCAATGGTTTTATTGGCCAGGCGTGTACCGGGAGGTCAAGGATTTCTGTCTATCCTGCCCCGAATGCCAACGGGTAAGCCCGAGGGGGGTCCCAAAGGCACCGCTGGTGCCCCTACCAGTTATAGGCGTTCCCTTTGAGCGGGTAGCCATGGATATAGTCAGCCCCCTAGAAAAGACAACCTCCGGGTGCCAATATATTTTGGTGGTCATGGACTATGCCACTCGGTACCCAGAGGCGATCCCTCTGAGAACGGCGACTGCCCAAGTATTAGCGGCCGAGTTGGTGAAGATTTTCGCCCGGGTGGGGATCCCTATGGAGATACTCATGGACCAAGGAACAAATTTTATGTCCCGCCTCCTGGTGGAGCTATGCCGGCTGTTGCGAATCCGTACCCTACGGATGTCCGCCTATCATCCCCAGATGGACGGGCTGGTCGAGCGTTTTAATAGAACCTTAAAAAGTAAGTTAAGGAAATTCGCCGGGCGAGACCCCCGAGCCTGGGACCGGCTGTTGCCAGCCCTGATGTTCGCAGTGAGGGAAGTCCCCCAGGCTTCCACCGGGTTCTCGCCCTTCGAGCTCCTTTATGGGAGACGCCCCTGGGGGATCCTCGACATCGTGCGGGAGGACTGGGAGACCCAGGAGATGAGAGTGAGGGGATCAATACCCTATACCTTAGAACTCTGGCAAAAGTTAAAAACCTTGGGGGATTTTGCCCAACCGCACCAACAGGAGGCCCAGGCCCGACAGGTCACCCATTACAATGTCAGAGCCCGCTTAAGAACCTTCGAGCCCGGGGATCGAGTTTTGCTTCTGTTACTCACACAGGACTCGAAGCTATTGGCGAAGTGGCAAGGACCCTTTGAGGTGGTTCGATGGGTCCGCGATGTCGACTACGAAGTATGCCTGGCCGGGCCATGGAGGGAGACGAAAATTTATCACGTCAATGTCTTAAAAGCCTGGAGGAGTCAGGAGGGGCTGATCGGGGACAGTCTCGAGGCCGACGTGGACTTGGGCCCTGAGGGGGCCCAAAGCCTAAGGTAGGCCAGGAACTGACCCCTAACCAGGAGAAGGACCTAGAGCAGCTGCTCAGGGCCTACCAAGAAGTGTTGACTGACCGGCCAGGGTGTACAACCCACACCCACCACCATATAGTTACGGAACCCGGGAAAACGATAAGCGAACCAATCCGTCCCCTGCTGAGGAAGGTCTGGGGGACAGTACGAGAGGAGATCCAGAAGATGCTCCAGTGGGGGGTGATCGAGGAGTCCCGCAGTGCCTGGCGGAGCCCCATTGTGTTAGTCCCGAAGTCCGACGGCTCAGTACAATTCTGCATCGACTTTCGGAAGATTGACAGTATCTCACGGTTCGACGCTTATCCGATGCCGAGGGTCGATGAATTATTGGACCGCTTGGGCCATGCCCGATATCTATCCACAATAGACCTCAGCAAAGGATATTGGCAAATTCCCCTCACCACGGTGGCGAAAGAAAAAACAGCCTTCTCAACCCCCTTCGGATTGTACCAATTCATACGTATGCCATTCGGCTTCCATGGGGCGGCAGCCACATTTCAGCGGCTAGTAGATAACGTGCTAAAAGACCACCGTTCGTACACCGCCGCATATATCGATGACATCGTGGTATACAGCGAAACCTGGGAGGAACACCTGGAAAGGCTCCGGGCCATCCTGAAAACCTTGAAGGAGGCAGGCCTTATGGCGAACCCCAATAAGTGCCGGTTCAGAGAACGAGAAGTGACCTACCTCGGTTACACCGTGGGGAGAGGACAGGTAAGGCCTCTCGTCGATAACACTCCGAAATTATCCACCCCGAAAAACTAAGAGACAGGTCTGGCAATTCTTGGGGCTAGCCAGTTATTATAGACGATTTGTACCCCATTTCGCATCACTAGCAGCCCCACTAATGGACTTAACCCAAAAAGCCCGCCCTACTAAGGTGCTGTGGACAGACGCTTGCGAGGCAGCATTCCGGGCACTGAAAGGTTGTTTGACCGGGGCCCCGGTCCTAACACAGCCAGACTTTGATAAGCCATTTATTGTCCAAACAGACGCGTCAAAGGAAGGGCTAGGGGCGGTCTTGTCCCAAGGACGGGAAGAAATGGAGCATCCGGTAATGTACATAAGCCACAAACTGTTCCCTCGCGAGCGTAAGTACTCAACCATAGAGAAAGAAGCCCTGGCAGTAAAATGGGCTATAGAAACGCTCCGATATTATTTGTGGGGCAGCCGATTTACAGTAATGACAGACCATGCCCTGTTGCAGTGGCTACAAAGTATGAAAGACTCTAACACCAGGATTATGCGCTGGTATTTGTCTTTGCAGCCGTACGCGTTCGACGTGGTGCACCGCGCCGGAGTCCGGCATGCAAACGCGGACTTCTCCCGAAAAGACGGCCCCGAAGGAGACCCGGACCCAGGGGTAAAGGGACCCTTAAAGGGGGAGGTGTGTGACGGGGCAGGGGCGCCCCGCACTGAGGCCCCCCGCCCGACCGCGTACGCGGCGGTTCTCGAGGGGCAGGCCGGAAGCCCTGAGCGGGGCGCGCCGCGAACAGCCGCACTCGCGGACCCCGCGTACCCCGCCAACCGCTGCGTCAGCTGTTCAGCGGTGGCGGCCCGCCGGCTGGAAACACCGGGGAATTTTAGGGAGGCGGCCGGGCAGATGATGCCATCACGCAACCCTGGCCGCCAGCTGGACACGTCACCACGCCACGCCGGGTGGGGCCGCAGTGGCGGGGTGGAACTGGGGGATTTAAACACCGCTGGCAGAGAAGGTGGGAGGGGAAGCGGGCCGCGAATGGCCTCCCTCCCCGGGGCCATTAGGCAGAGGGGCCCGAAGCCGAGAGGGTAAGCCTTGCTCAGCAGGGTGAGCCAGAGTGGGGAGAGGAAGCAGCCCAGGGCGGGCGAAGAGAGCCTGCGGGCTGTGACTACGGCCCCGTCAGCCGGACCGGATGAAAGTTCCATCTGAGTCCTTAGGGTCCTGGGCTGGGGTCTGTGAGAGGGGGCGGGCCCGGACCCCCCTCTCCGCACCAGGAGGAAACTACGTAGCCGACGTCTTGGGGAGACCCGGCGGACTAATGACCTAATTAGTTGGGACGCACACAGGCGATCACGAAGGGGGGGGGTTTGAACTAACGATTCCATGGGTGACAGGAAGGGGGGGACCCCACTACACCAAGTTAGGTTTTCCTACCTTAGGCAGACACTTGGGGTGTGTCTAGACTACATGCCTCCTTCGACGGAGGCATGTAGATTAGCCAGATCGGAAGAGGGAAATGAAGCCGCGATTAAAATAATCGCGGCTTCATTTAAATTTAAATGGCTGCCCCGATCTGCCGATCAGCTGTTTGTCGGCAGATCGGGGGAGTCTGGACGCGATGCCCCGACAAAGAAGCCTTTCTTCATCGACACAGGTAAGCCTCGTGAAACCAGGCTTACCTGTGTCGATGAAGAAAGGCTTCTTTGTCGGGGCATCGCGTCCAGACTCCCCCGATCTGCCGACAAACAGCTGATCGGCAGATTGGGGCAGCCATTTAAATTTAAATGAAGCCGCGATTATTTTAATCGTGGCTTCATTTCCCTCTTCCGATCTGGCTAATCTACATGCCTCCGTCGAAGGAGGCATGTAGTCTAGACACACCCTTGGGGCGAAAGTTATGTCTGTTGTGCGAGAGTGCAACTCCATTAAGGAAGGTGGAATTGCACAAGTGTGTCTGAGGGAAATCTAGCCCCCCCTTGTGTTTTAGCAGCAAGGTTAGTTTTGTGAATTCTCACAGGATCTGTGCCTGTGTGCCTGCTGCTTGTTGAAGATTCTATTTTTTTGGATGTTTGTCTTTGCTGCTGATTTCCATCACTAGTTCTATTCTTTCCATTATTTCTCCTGACCCCTCGAGGGAGTATCTATATTTTAGCTCCTTAGAATTTCTCTCCAGTTTTTGTTTCCTTCTCCCTTCCTGTCACGAATTTTTTTCCAATTTGTTTGTTCTCTGTAGATAAAGCTATTGGATTCTCTTTTTCAACTCTTTCTTTTTGCACGTGGCTAATGGCCACACTCACACAGATATGTACCCACTCTACTGTTTATTTTCAAAAAATGGCCCTTAAATATGGCTAAACAAACAAATGTTCATGATGTGAAAGCTAGTAACATAAACAGAGACCAGGCAGATGACAGGGGAAAAGATCTAAATATTTGCTGTTGCTTTTTGAAGTTCATTCAGTGAATCAGATCTGAAGCACCAAATTCCTTCTTGTGGAAGAGCTAGCCATTCTCAGAGATAGGATGAGAGTAGGAGTTGAAACAGTGTTTAATTTGTGCCCAGGCTTGCCATAGTTGAGCCCTGGCACTTCTAGGCTTGCCACTTTGGTTATGAAAGTAAAAATATGGCTGGAGCCCCAACACCTCTTTCACTGCAAATTAAACACTGAGCTGAAGTAAAACACAATGTGATATGATTAAGCTTCAGTTTACGTTGGAGGCAAACCCAGGAAATGAACTTCAGAACAAACTTTAAATTCCCTCTAAGTTCAGGCATGTTCATTCAAGCTTCTTCTCTCTCGTATTAACTGCAGGCTCATTTGCTTTGCTGTGAGAAACAGCAAGCTTCAGAGGAAATTGTGTTCAGAGACACAGCATGAAAGGCCCCAGTTCGAGAGTTGTCCCTGGGGAATAGCTTTTAAAGTGTGTCCAGATTTTTCTCATGGTTGTAGAAAACAGAGAATCATTCATGTTTAATTCTTTGCAATGTATGACGTTGTGTGTTTGCTTATTAACATGGGAACTAAAAAATACATTTTATAGATGCTGTCTCAGAATCTGACCATAACTTTCAAATGAAGAAAAATATAACCTTGTTTTCCACACTATAATTTATTGAAAAATATTTTTGGGGTCAGGTGTCATTTCCATTAACCTCAGAATAGTTGTTTATATGCTCCCTGTAACAAGGCACATTTTGTAAAGAAAGAACGTTATCTGCATGGGCATATAGCCCTGAAATTTAAATTTCAGTTTTGTTATAGAAGGCTATTCCCTAATCACTACTTTTAAAACTCCAAAATCATTTTATCCACCTCTTTATCTATGGCTGATATTGCACTGGTATTTCACAGTGTCTAAGAGAAATGATTTTGAATTACTAAAATTTATTTAACCCAACATGTACCTTCCTCTAAAGGATGTAACTATTTTATAAAGGTAGAAATCATCAATATCTGTTTCTTGTATTTTTCACATTGTTATAATTCTTCAGAATTATACGTGGACATGAGGCTTTGCTTTTCAAATGGGCTTAGCACCAACAGTCTAATTGAAATACAGGGATACGCAATGCATTCAGTGATACATTTGCTCAAAGCCATGTGTGTAAAAATCAAGATCTGATACTGGTGCACTCCTCTTCACCCTTCTAAAAGTGCCTGGAAAACCAGTCCAAGCACAAAATCTGCTTATGAACCATTGCCACAATAGTGGTGACAAGAATTAAGACATTAATTACAGTTTATTCACTTCTCACCAAAAATTATTTGTCCTAAAGTACCCAATAAGTACAGTATTGCCAAACTGCTGTATCTGGTACTTTAAATAACATGTATCCCCTTTCCTCCATCCTCAAGACATCTCTGTGAAGTAGTGAGTATAGAACAGAGTTAGGTAGTTCAAAATGGGATCCTCCAGCCTTTACCCATTACTTTATTCTGTGTCATCTCACCATTCTCTTGTCCCCTCCCTTAAAGTAATCTACAATCACAATGCTCACTCTGCTTTCAGAAAAGCAGATAAATTCCAACACTCCCCCTAATTCCTCATGTCCAGAGAGCAACTTGAACCAGGGTAGGGTAAATCAGGATTGAAAAACAGAATGCGTATCTTCTGAAGCTTTGTGGAAACTAGAACAAATCAATGAAAAATAGGTGTTTGGATTATAATCTACAGTTTAGGTATGATGGGCCAAATTCTGCTCTTAATTACTTCCAGACAATTGCAATGCAATCAAAGGGACTGGGCTGGTGTAGCAGGGAGCAGAATTTGGCTGATAGCTTCTCACATGATACCACTGTTTACTATATGAGTTCATTCGAGTTTATATGCATAAACAAATTCTGAGCTCAGATATAAATATAATAGATAAACATATACTTCAGAAACTTGTAATCCAGTTTGATTTACACACTGACAATTCATTATCACAACAACAGGTTTAAAAAATGACTTTTTAGTGCAAGAGTAAATTTTCTCAATCCTGGAACCTTTTTATCTAAAGACTAAATCACAGACACTCATTTAAGAAAACAAACAGACAATAATAATTTCTATTAAGCACACAATTTCCTATTTCTGAAAGTCACTTATTGCTAATTACAGAACTCATTATATACTTGACCTTATAGAACTTGCTGTGGTTTCTTCTGCCAGGACTCTTACAAGTAATTGTGTTTGACCTCCTAAGTGAGTCAACATGATCACAGAGCAAAAGCCACTCATGTTACAGATTAATAGTCTGATTTAAATGACAATAGCTCTTTTCATAGATGAGCTACTAGCAATTAAACTGTTCTGCAAAGGAAATCCAGAAGATGTGATTATGTTGGACCTGATGCTTATGTGTAGAGTTCAAAATATTTTTCAGTGGAACTTGTCAGCCTCATATAGCACCTCTACAACTGACTGTATAAGTACGTCAGATTCCTGGAAATCAAAAATCCTAATGCTCTTCCCCAGCCACCTGACTTTTGGTGAGTAACTTATTAGAATAAAAAGGCATACCTACACAGATCTTATATCAACACAGATATGCATGGATTAGAGTTTCTTGACTTCCCTGATATCATTTGTAGGACAACATGGTTATTAACAGGTCATTGGATATACACATTGCTTCCATATGCCTTATATTAATTAAAGTAAAGCGGTTTGTACTATAGATTAACAATTATCAGAGTATTTGAGGGTTAGTAACAAAGAAATGTTGATTCCACATTATAGACCGATTCTCCCCAACCAATAGTCAGACAAAATGTTGAGGGTTATTTTTTTTTATTTTGGGGGACAGTCAAAATTGCTCGTGGGGAAAAACAAAATCTTTTCCTGCCAGGCCTAACTTTCCCTTATTCGCTGGTTCATATAAGAAAAATCCATAACTGTGATGTGGCATTCCATATATTTTATTAAAATATGTTTATGATATGAACATGACATAACTGAGATATGCTTTATGCAAGATGGCTCATGTAAGGTATCATTGGAAAGGCTATGATTTACTATGGTTATCCCCAGGACTTGACAAACCGCGGCAAAATCTACTCGCCAGCCCCGTACTGCGCATGCGCAAGACCCACATTGCACATGCGTGCGTCGCAGGTGAACAGGGCAACCAGCTGAAAGCTACTCGCCACGTGCGAGTAGATTCACTGATTTGTCGAGCCCTGGTTATCCTATTTGTAGGCACGTACCCTTTTTGTACATGAAGTTAGGAATATTGAACAGTGTATCTGTATTTTACATTTAATGCTTTTATCTGTATTTTATATTTAATGCTTTAACATTTACAGCTGACACTTCAGGGGCTACAATGGAAAAGCCAGGCAGGGCTTGATGGTCCATCAGCTAGTACAATGGATTGTGAAAAGGCTTGGACTTCCTATGGATGTGATCTGACTCAAAGAAGACAGAGTCAGATCACATCCATAGGATCACCTAATACTAACCAACTCCTTGATCTAATAAACTACTTCACATGCAGGTGGGGAATCAAAGGTTTCCCACATTATGGATGTTCTATATAAGGGTGGGGAAGGAAAACAATTATTGCTTTACTTCTGCCTCACCACCCCAAAAAGATACTTGAAAACACCTGAAAACAAAAGGACTATAACTGAAAGGATGGGGGAAGAAGTGGTAGACCCAGGCTAAAAAGATATCTGGCCTTTGAAGGACTCTATTAGAGACTTTGTCTAGAGAGTGAGAAATTATTAGTTGTTACCAGTTTCTTTAGTTAATCTAGAAATGTTTGTTATACTGCCACTTTACTGTGCTGTAACTCTATCACTCAGAAGTGTGGAAAAACACCACCACCACCACCCCCAACAAGTGTAGAAAGTTACAGAGCTGTACAGCACCAGTGTAAACAGGTTCCCAGTGCTGTTAGCTACTCCCATCCTGAAGGCAGTTTACCTGCAGTGCTGGGAGAGCTCTCTTCCAGTGCTAGTGTGGTGGCCGCACTGCTATGTTAAAGCACTGCTGTGGTTGCACTTTGAACAGTGTGGACAAAATTAATCTTAGATTGTGTGCTTTGTATTAGTAATCTGCTTTGTTCTGTTTGCTACCTTATTAACCACTTAAATACACATTTCATAGATAATAAATTTACTTATAGTTTATAATATTACACCATTTATGTAATTTATAACTGGGGAGGGGGAAGAGCAGGGGTGGGCAAGGTATGGCCTCTGGACTGAATCTGGTCTCCAAGCCTTTAATCTGGCCTGCAACCTGCCCTGGCATCACCTGCCCCCAGGCCAATCGAGACCTGGGGATGGTGGTGTGTGCAAAGTTATTCACTGTTCAAAGCACCTAGTGGCTTCCTCCCCTTGCCAGGCGAATGTGGGGCCTCTTTCCACTTGAGACCCTGCCCCTTCCAGGGGGCCAGAGCCAGCCTGCAACCGCCTATCAAAAATTGTGAAGTGCGCCCCTCCCTTGCAAAAATTATTGCCCACCCCTAGGCAAGAGGCTGTGCCTATCTTCCTACACATTGAGCAAGAAGGTGAACTTCATACAACTTTGGGATTGTACTCCAAGCAAGAATGGGCATCACAGTGCTGGGGCAAGTCCCTTAAGCTGAGTCTTTCCAGAGCTGGTTTCAGTGTCTGTACTTCTGCAGCTGGGAGTGGCCTTGCCTATGTGCTTTGCTAAAGGAGGCCTTAGTGCCTGGCTCAGCAAGACAGGGATTAAGGGGAAATTCAGGCTGGCAGAATAGGGTGACTCAGTAGTGTCTCAGCACCTCAGTTGGCATCCCAGGACCAAAACAACCAAAATGAATCAAACTCTGATGCTTACTGAAAACTGAAAGACAATCACATTGAAAAGGCCTTAGCTGAATGCAAGTTGGGTTTTACAATTTTAACTGATAGTCAAGTGTGTTTGAACGATCTCTTATATTGGCACTAAATTAACTGCTCTCTTATACCTATTCCTCCCACTTTCCTTCTCCTACTATTTTTTAAACCGCTTTTGCCCCTCTCCCAAACCTCATGGCCTCATGCCTTATTCCACATACATATGAAAGTGAATAGGATTACAATTTTTTTTATGTGAGATTCCACAGTGGTACTTAATTCTATACAAAGGCAGTGTATGTCTTGTGCCCCTCCCCCGTCCTCCTCCAAGTCACCTTGCAGGAACTATGTGCACACGATCAAACTGCACAGAGGACTCCATTTGAGTCCTGGATGGCATTGGGCAGGACAGAGCAACTGACACGCAATGAGCCAGATCAGTTTTTTTAGGGCCTATCACTGTCTTGGGGCCACCTATGCTTGCATAGGTTGCAATACAATCACAGCACATAGTCTCTAATGTCATAGTCTTATAAGTTCCAAGACAGCACTTGTCTTGAAAATTCCAAGATCTGACACTGGCTGAGATATTAACACTCCTAAGAGACTACGAATTTTTCCAAATCCCAACACAGAGTGCTTCCATAGTTACACGGGCCTAACACTCAATAAGGACTCTTATTATGAAACCAGTGACTTCCGCTTGCTTATAGTATCTTTGACTGAACTATTCACTGAAACCATTAAAAATAGTTTGGGCCTCTGGGTATATGTTTGGAATCCCCTAAAGATCTTACACACGCTCATTGATTTGTGAACTGCTGTCAGTGTCAACCTATATAAAGGAGACAACATTAATAGCCTGCTCTTCAGAGACACATTCTGAGTCAGTTTGCTCATTTTTATTTCTGATTTTATTAGTAGAAAATATGGGATTTTTTTATTTGGTGCCAAACTTTCTCTGGGCCATTTTATCCTCTGTTTCAGAATGTTCATTGCAGGTTGAATCTCTCTAGTCCAGCACCCTGTGGTCTGGCAATATCCATTGTCTGGCATGTTTTTAGTCAGCTGAATGTCCACTTTTCATGGGTGAGGCCAAGTTTCCCGCAGTCCCATAAAGTTTTTTTACAGCCATAAGTCCTGGTTCTCAGTGTTCTGTGCTGTTATTTAACTCTAATGTACCACTAAATATCATTTTAAAGAGCCCAATAAGCAGTGGAAGTGTTGGTAATTGTGCAAGACAATCTTAACCTCCCGCGGTCTGGCATATTCTCTGGTTCAGTACCAGTCAGGTCCCAAGGGTGCCAGACTAGAGAGGTTCAACCTGTGTTACATTTTTACCACTGCAATTTAATTTTGATTATTCATAACCTCTTATTTTATTTAAAAAACAAAGCGGTCTCTCTACAAGAAACACTAAGGGTATGTCTAAACTACATGGCTCCATCGATGGAGCCATGTAGATTTGTTTGTTTGGCAAAGGGAAATGAAGCCGCGATTTAAATAATCGCAGCTTCATTTAAATTTACATGGCTGCCGCGCTGAGCTGACAAACAGCTGATCACCTGTCTGTCGGTTCAGTGTGCTAGTCTGGATGCTCCCCTGTCGACATGAAAGCCTTTTATCGACCTCCCCAGTAAACCTCATCCTACGAGGCATAACGGGGAGGTCGATAAAGGGCTTTCAGGTCGGCGCGGGAGCGTCCAGACCAGCGCGCTGAGCCGACAAACAGCTGATCAGCTGTTTGTCGGCTCAGCACGGCAGACATGTAAATTTAAATGAAGCCGTGATTATTTAAATCGTGGCTTCATTTCCCTTTGCCAAACAAACAAATCTACATGGCTCTATCGATGGAGCCATGTAGTTTAGACACACCCTAAAAGTCCCTCTAGAAGCAAATTTCAACAAAACTTAAAACAAGTGTTCTAAAAGAAAGGGTACTGATCAGAGTAACCTCCAACCCATGAAAGCATTCCAAATCCAGTGACAATTCAGGATAAAACAAAACACAATTTGGAAAATCTTTCCAATAGGTCATTACCAAATCCAAGTTCTTACTGATGAAGTCCATCAGAGTTTTGCCTAAATAAAGCAAGAGTGTTTGGCCCTAAGATATCTGAAAAGGACAAAAAGGATTACCTAGCTTCATCAATTTGAGGAATTTGAAATTCCCATTATTCAATACAAAAGAAATGGTATTATTGCATTTAAATTGTATAATGCTCTTACCTGGTCTGTCTCACCAACAGAAGTTGGCCCAATAAAAGTTTTTACCTCACCTTGTAACTCACACTAGGTAAGTATATCTGTCTATGTTATCTTGTATGTCTATACAGCAAAGTTATTTCGAAATAACAGCTGTTATTTCAAAATAACTGTACTAGCATCTACCCAAGCCAACCACTATTTTGAAATTAATACAAAATAGCAGAGGGCTTATTTTCAACTTGTTAAACCTCATTCCACGAGGAATAGCGCCTATTTCAAAATTTTGAAATAAGCACTGTGTAGATGCAGAATAGGGGCTATTTCAAAATAGGGGGCCTCCAGCCCTTCCCAGGGTGCCCTGCTGGCCGCTCTGGCCCCAACCAGGAAAACGCCTCTCCTCTCCACCTCCCCAGAGCCCTTAAAGGTGTAGAGTCTGGCCACAGTGTCTGTGCCAGCCCAGAGCCAGTATTCGCTGCCCCAACCCAGTGGCCCCAGCATGAACCAGTCAGCCAGTGCCAGCCAGCCCTCCACCGCTCCCCAGGCCCAGCTCCCAGGAGCCTGCCAGGGGCCAAAGAAGGCGGGCGCCTTCCTGGTCCAGAGCAGAGATCATGGACCTGATTGAGGTTTGGGGGGATGCCTCCAATATCCATAATCTCCACACTAGCAAGAGGAACACGGCCGTCTACGGCCGGATGGCTGCCAGCCTGGCCACGATCCGAACCCAGGAGCAGGTTTGGATGAAAATTAAGGACCTGCAGCAGGCCTATGCCAGGACCAGAAGGGGCAGCTCCCAAACAGAGGCAGACCCTCACACCTGTCCCTATTTTGACACCCTGGACCTCATCCTGGGGGGCAGGACAGTCTGTGCCCCCCAAGTGGTCATTGACCCTGTGGTCCTGGCATAGGCCTGCTGCAGGTCCTTAATTTTCATCTGAACCTGCTCCTGGGTTCGGATGTGGCCTTTTATGGCCAGGCTGGCAGCCATCCTGCCATAGACAGCCGCGTTCCTACTTCTAGTGCAGAAAGCATGGATATTGGAGGCATGCCAAACCTCAATCAGGTCCATGATCTCTGCACTGGACCAGGAAGCCTGGCAGGCTCCTGGGAGCTGGGGGACTGGGCTCGGGAATAGGTAGAGGGCTGGCTGTCACTGGCTGCCTGGCTCATGCTGGGGCCACTGGGTCAGGGGCAGCGAATACCCCCCCCCCAGTTTTGTTCAACAAAGAGGCTTTGTTGTAATGAACACATGTGTCTTTTATTGTACGGCAGGAAGGGGGGCTAGGGAGGGGTAAGTGGAAGGACTTGAGGGAGGAATGAGGCACAAACCCCCAGTGGGGCACACCAGGGAGACTGTTACTGCCTGCAGAACATGCTGCCAGGCTCACAGGAACATGTCCAAGAGAAGCACCAGAGTGCCATGGGGTGGCTCTGGCTCCATGCTGCAGAGTGCTGTGGTGTCCTGAGTGAGGGCAACCAGAGCACGCAGAGAAAAAATGCTTTGCTATCCCTCAGCGAAGTAGGCAAACAAGCAGGGAAACTTGAGAACTGGTTGTCTGGGGGGGGGGGGGGTCCCTTTTAGCACAGGCCTCAGATAGCCTCAGGCAGCAGCCACACAAGGTAACTACTGACCTGATGCGCTGCCAAAACCCGTTCCAGACGATCTTAAATGCAAAAAAATAGCAGCAAAACTTGTTGAGCAAAAAAAAAAAAAAAAGGAACTGACTGGGGGAAGGGAGGCTGGGTTGCCTCGTGCCCCCCCTGGAATTTCTTCATGCCTCCGCAGGGGGGCACGCCCCACCAGTTTGAGAACCCATGCTTTAAATGCTTCTTCTGGTAATGTAGTGCCCCACACTGTGGTTTTGTTTTTTTTTAATTTCTATTGTAGCCACTTCAGCTCTCACAAAGTGGTTTGTACTTACACATACTAGTAAGGGATCATTGTATTAGAAGTGGTAACAAAATTTATATGCTTTATTTTGAAGTGATCTGAACATTTATTTAAATATATAATACACAGTGTTTACAAAATAAAGTGCCTTTTTATACTATTTTCCCTATAATCTCCTGGTTTAGTACCTAGGATGTTGGACAGATTATGAAATAAGTAATGTAACACCACTTCCAAACAAGGATATTAAATTACAATTTTTGTAGTAGGCAAGGATTATTTTTAACTCTCGTTTCCCTTGTAATTATTTCTATTTCTAGATACCTAAATCTGAAATGGCCTGTCATGTGAATGTCATCTCTTCTGTGTTTACAAATAATGTTGGCCTTGAGTTTGCATTCCTTGCACACTGGGAATTCCCATAGACATGAATTTTGGGTGGCTCCCTTCTGCAGCAGATGTGCAAGGAATGCAAATTGTGACTTTATGATCAAACGTTGTTGTATACAGAGCAGGTAATGGACACACTTTACAAAAACGAAATACACTTAATGTACATAATAGCTACCCAAATTCTGAATTAGGTACTTACATTTTTACATTCTTCATAACTCTCCCTGACACACGTGTTGGAAAAGTTGCTCACTTACCAATTGTTTCTGTGATAAAAACTAGTGGGGCTGAGTGGGTATTTTCTTTAATTGTTTAACTACGAGGGGCCCCCATCAGTGAATTGCCTAGCACAAATCCTGTATGGATTTTAATGGAAGATGTGTATGTGTGCAGCTGGTGGAATAATCAGACTCAAGTATTGCCTCACGACTTTAGGGGGAAATTGTTTGGCAGAAAGAGAGGAAGGATAGAGAGGAAACAAAATAAATTAGGAAGAAAGAAATGGTGTGTGCATGTAATGGAAATAGGAAAAGTACAGAAGATTTAGACACTGACAAACATCTGTAACATCAGCAGTTTTTAATCTTATTTGTGCAGCTATGTGAGGGGTATTGCTAGGACACAATTGCTACCATATTCCGCTACAGTGGTGGCTTTACAAAATATTAATAGACATGCTCCAGGGCCGGTTGGCAAATTGAAGCTTCACTTAAGGCAGCAAAACTGTTCAGCTTTGTGGTTCTTACACATTTAGGAATAAGCAAAGTGACAAGGAAATACATTAAGGCTGCGTCTAGACTGGCATGATTTTGCGAAAATACTTTTAACAGAAAAGTTTTTCCGTTAAAAGTATTTCCGCAAAAGCGTGTCTAGATTGGCACAGATGCTTTTGCGCAAAAAGTGCTTTTGTGCAAAAGCATCCATGGCCAGTCTAGATGCGATTTTGCACAAGAAAGCCCCGATCGCCATTTTAGCCATCGGGGCTTTTTTGCGCAAAACAGTTCTTCCCTGTCTACACTGGCCCTCTTGCGCAAGTATTCTTGCGCAAGAGGGCTTTTCCCCAAGCGGGAGCGTGAAAGTATTTGCGCAAGAAGCACTGATTTTGTACATTACAAAGTCAGTGCTCTTGCGCAAATTCAAGTGGCCAGTCTAGACGCACCCTAAGAGAATAGTAGGCAGCAAAAGAAAGACAGAACAGGGCAGAACGAACAATTTCAGGAAGAACGACTTGTTTTGCACATTGGTGCAATAAAAATGAAATACAGGCAGGAACTGAAAGCCAAATCGAAACTACAATCAGAGAAGATAACATACCAAGATTGCAATGGGGTAATTTGTCATCGATGGAAACAGGATGTATCCTTA
Organism: Pelodiscus sinensis; assembly: GCF_052426305.1. Classification (NCBI taxonomy): domain Eukaryota; kingdom Metazoa; phylum Chordata; order Testudines; family Trionychidae; genus Pelodiscus; species Pelodiscus sinensis. Next base: position 99,290,687 of record NC_143055.1, read on the forward strand.
ATACTTTCCAAAAGACACAAACTTAGAACCACCAACACATTCCATACTAAACCACCAACACATTCCATACTACAACATTAGTGGTCTGTGGTAACATTCTTCAATAATTTATGAACGACAAGCAAATGCTCTCCTTGAACTCTGAACAAGGTGTTGTACTGATTGCTGCTGTACATGAGAGGGACCAGGCCCTAGTTAGTCTTTTTTTACTTCTGTTTACCTCAATGTTCTCATTCTTGGCTTCTTGACTCACACACAGAAACTCTGCCTACATTAGAGGCAATTCAGTGATGGCGCTCCTTGTTTTAGAGCACCAAACCTTCACAGAGAACAGTTGTCAACACCACATTCCCTTGAACCAGAGCTCAAAGCCGTGGTCTACACTAGGGAGTTATTTCAAAACAACTCCCCTTATTTTGAAATAACAAGCAGCACATCCACACCAGTGTTCCTTCTAAGCTGCGGGGCAGCACTGCTTTACAAGCAATTAAGTAGGCCCACCCAGTCAGAGGCTCAGAGCTCCATGCATGGAGCTGACTGTCTGGGCAGGGCTGATTAATCACCTGTGAAACTGTGCTGCTACCCAGCTTAGCACTGATCCACACTATCGAGCCCATTATTTTGAAATAAAGGGCTGGTTACTTTAAAATAATAGCTCCTGCCTTCCATGAGGAAAAATGCTTATTTTGAAATAACGACCCCCTAGAGTCAATCACTGTAATTACTTCCTAGAGCTTCCCAGGGCTCTAAGTGGAGGTAGCTCATCCACATTAAGGGAGCCTGCCTCAGACTAATTTTGAGGCTCCCCTGTAGTGTGGACACCCTACTTTGAAATAGTGATTGTGGGTGTTATTATTTCAAAATAAGTTGAAATAACTTCCTAGTGGAGACGTGCCCAAAATGATTTAAGCTCAACCAGTAGTCCTGTGGCACCTTAGAGATTAACAAAAATATATAGCATCATGAGCTTTCATGGGTAAGACTAGGGATGTAAAATCCTATTTAATTGGTTAATCGGTTAACCACGTTAACTGGTTGAAGGGGGGTGCGTAGAGACACTTGGCAAATTAACTCACACTGAGTGAATTTATCTTTGTTTCTGAAAAACACAGAGAGGGTTTTGAAAGAACAGCAATGTTCAGATTGGCTAACTGAAGTGGGAAGAACATTTGAGTTGATCAGAGGGGCACCTTCCACCATATGTTTTTGATGTCAGCTGTTTTATCTCAGATAGCAAAAACTTTGTTCTTCAGAAGCATTTTTGACCTCCAAGAATAAGTCAACCTAACAATATATATAGTCCTTGGTATTTTGAGACCACTCCCATAATAGTGACCAGTAATATCTCATTGTTTCCTTGTACTCCCCCCATCCATCTGTATCTATCTCTTGTTTCATAGTCTTGTCTTAGAGGCTATTTGGCACCATATTTGTGTTCTACATTTGTACAGCACCTAGCACAATGGTGTTCTGGTCCCTGACTAAAGCTCCTGCATGCTAGGATAATACAAATACTAGTACTATTACTAATAATAACAACTTACGTATATACATACTGTAAGTTTAACATGTATTTCTAGGACAAATTATTCCTTCCGGTATGTATTTGACTACAGTGAATTTCATCTGCTATCATCTGCTTTTATCTGCTATTCCCCTAACTTTGTTAAAGCCCCCGATAATCCTCACTAACTTCTCTACACAAAATTTCCTTTAACTTTAAGCAATGTTTAACAGTCTGGTTTTGGCTGTTACAAGTCATGGGGCTGAGCCAAACCTCATGGAATCACTGAAAAGACTCAATTTGGGTATGTTTACACTGCAGCATTATTTCGAAATATCTTATTTTGAAATAATGCGGCTACACACAAAATGCATTTCAAAATAGCTTTTTGCTATTTTGAAATAGCGCATCCACACTAAGTGGATGCTGAATCTCATTTAAGGCAGGCCGCAATCAGTTACGGCAGGGCATCGGGTCAGGAGTTACTTTGTGTGGCTGCTGCCTGAGGCTATCTGAGGCCTGTGCTTAAAGGCCCCCCTTAATTAATTAATTAATTTCGAAATAGCGGTTTGGCTGTGTAGTAACGTTATTTCAAAATAACTTTGCTGTATAGACATACCCTTAGAAATTACTAGCCAAAATCTGTGGCCTGAGTCCGCTCCCTTTGCCCTGTCCCTGTGGTGCAAAGGGGAGCAGAAAATTCCTGTATTTCCCCAGTGTTTATAAAACTGATGTGGCTGCCCCCTGTTCTAACATCGCTCATTCTTGCAGCATATAAGCGGGAGGTGGGGTAAGCCCAGCATATATTAAAGCAGTTCACAACAGGGCTGGAGCCATTGCTGATCTGACCAGAAAATCAAGGAGCTGTACCAGTGTCCCCATCAGTAAGATAAGAATAATGATGATTCTCTTTTTTGTGAAGCATTTTGAGATCTGCTGATTAAAAGTGCTAGATAAAAGCTAGGCACTATTATTATCTGAATGCAGACTTTGGGCACACTACAAAACCCTTCTCTCAGGGAAAGGTTTTCCAACAGGTGCTACAACTCTTGTAGGGTATGTCTACACTACAAAGTTAGTTCGAATTAACGGACGTTAGTTTGAACTAACTTTCATAGGCGCTACACTAGCCCTCTGTTAGTTCGAATTTAATTCGAACAAACGGAGTGCTTAGTTCGAACTAAGAAAACCTCATTTTACGAGGATTAAGCCTAGTTCGAACTAGCTAGTTCGAATTAAGGGGTGTGTAGCCCCTTAATTCGAACTAGTGGGAGGCTAGCCCTCCCCAGCTTTCCCTGGTGGCCACTCTGGCCAACACCAGGGAAACTCTTCTGCCCCCCTCCCGGCCCCGGACTCCTTAAAGGGGCACGGGCTGGCTACGGTGCACGTTCCAGGTGAAAGCCTGCCAGCACCCAGCCAGCAGACCCTGCACCTGGCACGGATCGAGCCACCCACCCAATGCCCCTCAGCCCTCCCCTTCTTCCCGGGACCAGGCTGGCGGCTCCCGGGAGCTTGCCCGGGACCACAAGAGGCAGGCACCCGCCTGGTCTAATGCGGACATCGTGGACCTCGTCCATGATCTCCGCACTAGGCACAGGAAAGTGGCCGTCTAGGGCAGGAGAGCTGCCAGCCTGGCCACCCAGGAGCAGGTGTGCAAGAGAATCAAGGGGGTCCAGTGAGACCCCCGACCCTGAGCCCTGAGCTTATAATGGCTGTACTGGGTCAGACCAAAGGTCCACCTAGCCCCGTAGCCTGTCTGCCGACAGAGGCCAACCCTAAGGACCCTGGAGGGGATGGACCAAAGACAGGGACCAAGCCATTTGTCTCGTGCCATCCCTCTCCAGCCTTCCACAAACCTTGGGCAGGGACACCACTCCTACCCCCTGGCTAATAGCACTCCATGGACCCAGCCTCCATGACTTGATCTCACTTCCCTTTAAACTCTGTTCTAGTTCTAGCCTCCTGCAGGAAGGAGTTCCACAGGTTGACTCTTTGCTTTGTGAAGAACAACTTTCTCTTACTAGTTTGAAGCCTGCTACCCATTCCTTTCCTTTGGTGTCCTCTAGTCCTTCTTTATGGGACCTAATGAAGAACTTTTCTGTATGCACCCTCTCCACCCCACTCATGCTTTTAGAGACCTCTATCCTGTCCCCCCTCCGTCTCCTCTTTTCTAAGCTGAAAAGTCCCAGTCTCTTTAGCCTCTCTTCATATGGGACCTGTTCCCAACCCCTGATCATTTTAGTTGCCCTCCCTTCTCCCACCCTCTCTCTTCCCCTCTCCCACTTCCTTTTCCCAGTCTCCCCCAGTTTTGTTCAATAAAGACAGATTCCATTTTGGAAGACACGTTATCTTTATTTTGTACATCAAGAAGAGGGGCTAGGGAAGGGTAAGTGGAAGGAGGTGAGGGAGGAATGGGGCACGAGCCCCCGATGGGGAGGACTGGGCTGGCTCTGCGGGCTTCTGGGGGTGGAAGCTCTCCTGCAGCCCCCCAATTGCCCCCTCTCCCCAGATGGCAGCCTGCGGCAAGTGCAGCCGGACTGATGGCCGAGTGGTGTGATGTGCCCAGTGTGGGGAGTCCGGGCACTCCAAGCCAGGACTGCTTTGCAAGCGGGGCACCCCTGAGAACTGTCTGTCCGGGGTGGGGGTCGGGACCCTTTAAGCACAGCCCTCGGCTAGCCTGAGAAAGCATCTCCACGCTGTAAGTTCTTGTCTGATGCCCTGCCGGCACTGCTTCCGGCCGTCCTTAAGCCCGGTTCAGGGTCCACTTAATGTGGACATGCTAGTTCGAATTAGCAAAACGCTAATTCGAACTAGTTTTTTAGTCTGGATCCGTTAGTTCGAATTAGCTTAGCTCGAATTGGATGTTAAAATGCGGTTAATTGACTAGTTGATGGAATTTCCATTGGGGCTCTTGTACATTTCAAAGGAGGAATGCGGAACTCTGTGTACAGCCCAAGGCGAGCGGGAAGTCCCACTAACTGAAAACTAATCCCATTACTCAGTGGGCCTGCTTTGAAATACACAAGAGTCCTCAGCAGGGGCTCTTGTGCATTTCAAAGCTATGACCCTGGGTTCCCTGTCACTTCCCTGATACAGAGGCAGCAGCTTGGAGTGGCAAGGGGCTCCCTGCGAGTGAGCCCAGGGGCCAGAGTGCACCGTCTGTTGGTCCAGCCCCACGTAGAGCACTGAGTAACTGTGTAACCGCTAAGAAATTTAGTGGTTACACAATTATTAAAATAAACTATTTCTAACATCCCTCTTCTAAATACAGGTTGGACCTCCCTGGTGTGAGACCCTCTGGACCTGACTGGCCCCAGATGAGGGATTTTGCTGGACCAGAGGAGGCATTTTTTGTCCCCCTCATCCAGCTCCTCCTGGCCTCCCTGCCAGCTGCCCTCCTTATCACTGCCCCCCTCTCCACTCCCCCCTGCAGCCCGCTGCAATGCTGTGCTTCCAGCCCTACCAGTACTGCCACAGCAGCCCACAGTTCCACCACCGGAGGCTCCCACTGCAGTTGACCCCTGCCCTGCCAGCCCTGCTGCTGCTCCTGACCCCACCAGCCCTGCTGTGGCAGCCCAGGGTCCTGCACTGGGACACCCAAGCTTGCCAGGGCAGACCGCTATCCCACTCTACCCCACTGATGCTCTGACGGCTCTGCAGCCAGCTCAGCTGGACTCCCATGGCAGGGCTCCAGGCTGCTAGCCTTCCTACAGCCAGCCCAGCTAGGCTCCTGGCTCCCACAGGGCTCCAGCCTCTGGCCCTCCACAGGGACTCTCTGGTCCAGCGACATCCATGGTCCTACCGGACCAGAGAATCCTGATTTAGAGCATTTCAATCTGTACAGTATTTGAAGTCAATCATCAATTTTAATATAACATTAGAGATAATGAAGCAAAATATTCCATTATTCTTATTACACTACATGTAAGTAAGTTAATGTGATTATAATACAAAAGGAAAAAAATTGTAATCATTAACTATAATGCTTTTGGGAAGGAGATTAGATAGGAGACTAGCATCATTAGAGGTTTTTATCTAAGGATTTGCTGACTGGGGTAACTGTTTGGAGGAGCAGCAATAGTCATAGCGGGATTGTGTCATATTTTCTTTTCTAAAGCTCTGGGCTAAGCATTTTTAATGGATTCATTTGAAAATTTTTATTTTCAATTTTAGGCAAAAGACAGACTGTTGTTTAACTCATCCTTTTGGTGGACTTGAAGGGATTCTTTTCTTTCTTTTTTCTTACAAAATAAACATGAAAACTATGATTAAATGCTATTTTCACTGTCAATGTATTGTCATTAGTTAAAGCCTTTGAGATTGTATTACATTGTTAGACAAGCCAATGGTTTCAATAATATTTATTAGCAATATTAGCATGAAAATAGTTACAAATATATTCCTTTACCTGGCTTAGTTGTCTTTGAAACATGACTGTTTTGACCTATTGATAAGCATATCAATACATCACTATAGTGCAGTCTACATAGCAGTCTTATAATTGATCACACACTCAAACACAACTTGCATTCCTTATCTAGTTTTTCCAGCTGCTTTTCCTATGCTGTGTGTTCTTGCATGTTATTCCTGACTGTAGCCACTCCCTTGTATTTCCTTGTATGCTGCATTTAAAATAAAAGAAATGTAAAAAGAATAATGTTTGAATTTTAAATAAAATCTAAAATGAGAAATGTTTTTCTGATTCACACACATTTATTTGTGTGTATGTGTGTGCACGTGTACATGTATGGTACTGTTTATTTTTCGGAATCTCATTACTGGAAAAGGAAAAGTGGGAGAACATAAAAATGTTTCTTTAGAGGTGACTTGGAGGGATAAAAAAATAGCATTATTCTGGTTTTTGCTTCTTTGGGATTTCATAAGAAAAGGACTGAAAAGCTTTTAAGTTTTCTTTTCTTTTAACTTTCTGCTTACTTTTTACACTGCAAATTCAGGTTTTGTACACTCAAGAAATCTAAGAAACTGAAAAACTAATGGGATTAAAACATTAGAAATAAGAAGCTGAAAGTTAAGTAATAGAAAAACAAAGGGATTTTTGTCAGACTGTTTAAAACTGTCCAGACAATGTCTTCAGCAGGTTTAAATTACTGTAGTTGCATTGTTGTCGGTACTTATAAACCAATTTACAAGATGTGAGGCTCTAGCTCTTTGCTTTTTGTTTATTGTTAATAGTCATTACATCAAAATGCCTAATAAACTCTTAGGAGAAAGGATTTCTTTGCTGACCATTCAACACCTCCATTCCTTCAAGTAAGATATGAGGAAGCTCATAATACACGGTTGAGGTTCCTAAGAATTATCCAAGCAAGACCAGAAAAGATCAGATTTGATATTCCTGCTATCTGGCTCTGTGCTATGGATCTCAGATGCTTTAGAAGAAATTGTTGGATACTCAATCAAGCACATGTAAGAAACAGAATTTCTACCAATATATTTAATATACTTTTTACTTTTTAAAAAAAGAATAGGGACTCCAGCAGCTGCACTTAATAACAGCAAATAGATGAATTAGGCTTCCTCTTTTGCAGGTGTACAAATTCAATTCTTAAAAATAATTTACCAAAAAAAAGTTTTCCCACAGAGATTTGCCCTCACATTTCCTTTAATGAAAGTTCTCTATAGGTGAGGGGGGAAAGAGATCATTTACAATTTCTTTCTCTATTCCGCTCTTAGCAAGCATGAGTTGTTAACAGTTTTCTTTCTCTCTCTCTCTCTCTGTCTCTCTGTACATCCAGACTGCAAGCTTCTTTCAAAAGAAGCTTTTTTGGAAGATCTCTTCCGAAAAATCTTCTTTCCATAGAGAGCGTCCACACTTCAAAAACAGATCGAAAAAGCGATCTGATTTTCAAAAGAGAGCGTCCACACTCATTGGACGCTCTTTTGCGTAAAAGGCTACCTGGAACCTCTTCAGCCAGGGCATTAGGTCATTATGTCTGGGAGCTGTTGCCTAAGGCTATCTGAGACATGTGCTTAAAGACCCCCTTGGACAGCTGTTTCTTAGGTTCTGCTGCGGGCTTCCCTACCTGTCTGAGGGACAGCAAAGCTTTTTCAGTGCATGCTCTGGTTGCCCAGCTTTGTTGGACACCAGAGCATTTTTTTCTTTTTGGCTATGGAGCTGGAGCTGCCCCTGGGCATGTGACGGCCCCACACTGTCATGCTGCAGGTTATGCAGCACTTTCAGCAGACCGTCTTTACAGTCCTGCCCCTGCTCAACTTCCAACTCATCTGTGAGTCTCTCTGCCTGGATGCAGGAGCAATGCCCTTACCCCTGCACTCCACAGTTGAGAGACGAATCTGGAGGCTGGACACCAGTGCCGACTGGGGGAACTGGCTGGTCATGGAGAAGCGGGACGACCATCAGTGGCTCAACAACTTCCTCATGCGGAAGGCCACATTCCGCCCCCCAGAGACATGACACCTACCTACGGCCCGCCATCCCCCTTGAGAAGTGAGTCACAATTGCTGTATGGAAGTTCACCACCCCTGACAACTACCAATCAGTGGGCCACCAGTTCGGCATGGGGAAGTCCACTGTCAGGGTCCTCTTTATGGAGGTAAGGCACTCTCCGGGTGCTCTCCATCTGTCCTGGAAAAGGGGGACCCTTGGGAAAGAGGAGGGAAAGTGGGGGGTGAAGAGGAGATGGGGGAAGGGCCATCCCTGAAGGGGTTTTGCCATCACGCCCTCACACAGCTCTGCTGCTGTGGGGTGGCAAGGGATGAGCACCTCCCAAGGGCTCAGGTGCCCCCTCTCATTCTCTGTGTTTTTATGTCTCCTTCTGCAGGTGGTGAATTCCGTCCTGCTGCACAGGGTCATCCACTGTGGAGACCTGGACCTGATTGTGGCTGGATTTGCTGCCCTTGGCTTCCTGAACTGCGGAGGAGCAATTGTTGTGACCCACATCCCAATCCGTGCACCACAGCATCAAGAAATCCAGTATATTAATAGAAGGACTACTTTTCTATGATTCTGCAGGCTCTGGTCGACCTTTGGGGACAGTTTTCAGACGTATTTTTAGGGTGGTCAGGCCGGGTGGTCAGTTCCCGCATATTTAGGAACTCTAACCTGTACTGCAAGCTGGAGGCTGGAACATTCTTCCCCCAGCAGGGGGAGACATCCAGATGCCATTCTGTATCATTGGCAACATGGCCTACCCACTCATGCCATGGCTCATGAAGCCTGAGTCCACCAGTACATGTGGGGAAAGGGCTTGCCTACCACCGAGTATCTGGTGGAGCTCTTGGTAGTATGGGCAGGAGTGTGGTCCTGCCCCAGAGAGAGAGCTGCTCTCCTTGTCCCGGACATACTCTTGCTGGAGCCCTCTGACCTTGCTCTGGACTTGGTCGAGGGTGCAGGGGTGGTGTCCCCTAGGAGCCAGACCTTCAGCCATGCACCCATAAATATCCGCATTGCAGCACTTGGAGCTGAGATCCTTCAGGGCCTCCTCCTTCCCCGACAGCTCCAGGAGGGACAGGATCTCTAGGCCAGTCCAGGAAGGTGCCCGGTGTTTGGTGCCCCTGGGTGTGTCCTGGGACCCCTAGGCCTGCTCCCTGGAAGGGCCGGGAGGTCTCAGCGGGCTTGTGGCTCTGCCATCTGTCAGCAGGCCTGTGGCAGTCAGAGCCATGCGGTCAAGGTCCTGCTGCAAGGCTGGCTTCCTGCCACGAGGCTTGTCCTGAGTGCCTGCAGCTTTAAGAGTTGCCAGGAGACAGGAACTATAGAGCTGTGATTACTGTGAATGGAGTGTCCTCCAGGGCATCCGTACTTTTTCCTGGAGGCCTCTTTTTTCGAAAGAACTCCTTCCGCATCCACACACGCCTTTTTCCAAAAGAGCTCTTCCTCATAGAATGAGGTTTACCAATGTCAGAAAGACCCCTGCGTTCTTTCTATTTTATTTTGAAAGAACGCAATTGCAGTGTGGATGTAGGTGAAGTTTTTTCGGAAAAACGGACATTTTTCTGAAAAAAACGTGTAGTCTAGATGCACGCTCACTCAATCTCTCTCGCTCTCTCTCTCTGGCTACGTATAGACTGCATTGCTTTTCTGGGATAGCTAAAGTAATGCCACGTCCAAGGAATGCATCCGTTTTTTCAATTTTTTTTTTAAAAAGTGGACGCACTCTTTCACCATCCCTGTAAACCTTGTTCTACGAGGCATAAGAGATATATCGAAAGAGCACTTTTTTCTGAAATTTGACACCGTGTAGACACGCCAAATTTTGGAAAAGCCACTTTCGAAAGTAAATCGGAAAAAGTACGCAATGTATCTTCTCCCAATTTAACACTGCAGTCTAGACATAGCATTAGGCTGCTAGAATTATGGTTGTGGAAAAGTGGCACAAGTATATCACACTGTCAATGCATTATAACTTTTAGGAATTTGAGTGGCACTTGCAATGGAAAAAATCTAGAACTCTAGAAGGTACTCTCATAACAATTATCTGAACACTTGACTGACCTTTATCAATTACACTGAAAAAAGGTTCAGTAATTAGAAGTGCAGAACATTTGACCAAGTTCTCTCTGTACTAACAGAAGGATTATTTCTGCTTCAAGATAATTAGTCATATGCAAGACAGATTAAGTGTCTAATGTGAGGATTTTGTGATCCTTACCTGTACTTCCCAATGTACTTTTTGTTCTTACGGTGTTAATCCCTTGTAATATTATTCAAATTTATCTATCTAGGCTTCTATACCTGACTGTGATATCTGAGCTCCTCATGGGATCATTATGTTCTAATAATCTTCCAGTAGCATTTGGTTGTCCCTGTCCTGGTAGAATCAGGTCTTTTAGTGCCCTCTGGAGGGGATTCCCAAATCCCTGCCATTTCTCCCCCATTTGCCCAGTGCTGATCCTAGGAGAAGGCCTATAATCTCTGTTTTGGGATTAAACTCCAGACAAAATTCAGGGACAGATCAGGGAGCCAGGAAATAATTATCTGAACCTAAGCCAAGTTACGTAGTTTCATCACTTCAGTAAATCCACTACTTTAAGTGGAGAGAAACAACAGAGCATTGGGCAGATTGGAAACCAGACCAGAGAAGCATTGGAGAAACAAGTAAACATGAGCTATATTTTCTATAGATTTCTGTCTATAAAGCTGCATGCACAGAATGCAGTTAGAGATTTATGCAAAATCGGTGCTAATTTGAATTAGTCCGCCAGAGAGTGACTTACATGTTCAAGCCTGAGCGTCTTTGCCCATTTTTGATGGTGACAAAGATACAGAGGGTAGTTTGCCAGTGTCCCTCTCTGAAAGTACGGGTGCCCTGGAGGACACTCCATTCACAATAATCACAGCTCTATAGTTCCTACACTACACTGGTTCCTACACTACACTGGGGTAGTTGTAGTGTAGGCACATGAGAGTGTGGGAGTATTTAGTAACGTTTTTGTGAGTCCTGTGTGTATCTTAGTTTCCCTTATATGCCTCATTATTACCCAGTGGTGGGAAAAGGCCTGTTTGTTTTCAGGGACTGCTAGGAGATAGAGATGGGGATGTGGCCTATAGTCTGGGCCTTACAGCTCATATCAGTGGAGCATGGGAGAAGACAATGGCAAATTCAATGGCAAGGACATTGACACCTAGTAAACGACAACCCAGAGGGAGATGGGCTTCCCTGCATCTCTTTATGGAAGCTGAACAACAATCCTTCAGCTCAAGATCAAAGGTCTGGTTGGGTGGGAAGCAACTGTTGGTCATTGCAAACGCATAACAAGGAGCATTAATCCCCCAAAAGTGTACAAATCACCATCCAAGTCTGTCTCAGTTGGACTTGCTGAACAGAACTCATGAGCAGAGCCAGAGTTGCAGGTCCAGAGCTCCAGTCTATGGAGGCAATGAGGCCATGTAACTTACCCTGCAGAAAGAGTTCAATGCCTAAGCGGGGCTGGTACACTGCCGGGGTTCCTCCTAGAGGCTGTTCCATCCCTGGGGTCATAGCACCAATCTGAGTATGGGCCCACTGATGGGGCAGAAGGGGGAAGAGGGCATCTGCTCTGGGGCCTTGTGATACAAAAGGGCCCGGAGCTCCTGGCTACTGCTGCCACTACTGCAGCAGCGGTGGTGGCCAGGGCCCCAGACCCTTTAAATCACTGCCAAAGCGCTGTGTGGCGCACTCTGGGCAGCACTGCGGGCTGCTTGCAGGAGGCGTGGTAGTCTCTGGGAGGTGCTGAGGGCTGCCTAGCTCCAGCCCCAGCTCTTCTGCACAAGGGGCTCTGCCCTTCTGAGGGCACAGAGCAGGGTCCCCATCACCTTACCCAGGGTCCCAGCGAGGCTGTCGGCCCCACTGCCTACGTTTCTGTGACAAGGGGTCACTGGAGATTCATAGTGATGGGTGGGATCAAGATCTCAAGTAGACTTTTAGGGTAGAACATGTTGCTTCTGTAATTCCTTATAATAGCTTGATATTACCTTTGAAAAGGTCACTGGGCCAAGTGTTGTTACACCAGGTCTGTGTTTTCTGATACTAAAATGTCTTAGGAAAATGTATTCTGTTAAAAGTATTTCTGCTAATAGCATTAAAGCGTGGAGGAAGGATACATCTCTCCTCCTATAAAAAATTAAGCACATGATTAAAAAAGGGCTAGAACTCAGGGGATTAGTCTGCCTGAAACTTAAAGAAGGCAAAAGAGCAACTCTATCGCAGTCCAGCCGAGACTCTATAAATACTTACAGACCTAAATCTGTCTCCTGACGTAAAAGCATTAGTTGAGCTTTCCAGTTGAAATATTACAGTATGTTCTGTTAGCGTGTGTAGCTGCAAATATTAAATCAAATTATTGTTTCAATTTGTGAGAGCAATGAAGTATTGGATGGCAAGATAACTGTCATTATTTCAGAGCATCCTTAATGGCAGATGACAGAGCCCAGACCTGAACGAAGAAAGAATGAAGCAAAGTCACAATTCCCCAGCTAGCACTTTCTCCCATAAACATGAGATGGTGAATTTATTACTCTTGAAAAGCCAGACAGCTAGTCCTGGAAACTGAAGCCATCTATTTATCCACAAGTAATGACAATGTTAGCTTCTTCAGGCTGTTGGGCCCTGCCAAAAGGGCCTTTGCCTGAAATGGAGTAAGTATTGAGATAGAGGCATATACTTCACTTTGTTCAACCTCTCTGCTGAAAATGCCAGCAGGCGTGCTGTTTAATGTGTGATTATGATATTTATAATGTGGTGTCTCGTCCACTGGAAATTAGACTCAACCTCCAGATGACCAGCTCATTTTGCCTAGGCTTTTGACCATCGACCAAGTGACCATAATTGCCCACTAATGACTAGGGCCATTTGAAGAATTCACAGGATTCATTTGGAAGCCCTGGGCCATGCACTTTGGAGGGGCCAACAGCAGTCGACTCAAGGGGAAGTAGAGCACCCCAGCCTCAGGGAACTCTGCTTCCCAGCACTGTGGAGAAACAGGGCACAGTGCGTTGGGACGGGAGTGCGGCAGGGTAGAGCAGGCTGCTAGGTTGCTTCAGCTCCCCGCTGCTTTGGTGAGTGCAAGGGGGCAACTCCTGTTGCCGCCCTGTGCCAGGCCCCGTAATCCCCCAGGGTTCCATTGCTGGGGGAGGGGAAAAAGGGCTGGAGCAGGGGCAGGGGATGGGAAAGGGTGGGGTGGGGTGTGGGGCGGTAGAGTAGAGGCAGAGCAGAGGCAGGACCTGCAGCCGGGGAGTTGTCTGGGATCCATACCTGGGGCACTGGGAGGGGTTGCCCCAGAACCCATGTCCCCCTAGGGACGGCCCTGGTAATTTGAATTAGTGACAGGCTCCATAGTACATTATCCACCTATTGCTATTTCAAAGAAATAATGTTTTGACTAATATAGAAGTTCTGTGTGTTTAACACCCTGCTACTGCATTCGGGATCTGGCTGCATTAAAAGTCTGTTTGGCTTTTTAGACAATGTGACCTAATTTCATTCCTTTGAATACCCTTTTATTATAATATTGTGGTTAATATAACTTATATAGTGTAACAGTTATAGTGTTGTTCACATAAGTTACGTCTACACTAACGCTGGGGGCAAGCCTAAGGTGAGTTGTCAAGCCTATATGACCTTTTTGGTCTAAGATCAGATGGTTAGCGTGTGTCTCCAATGAAGCTACATTACCCATGCTGCTATTTTTAGTGTGCTTGAGCTAGCCAGAGTTTGTTTACCTGGGTTGGGAGGCACGCTCTGAGCTGCAGTGTAGACACTGGTCAGAGTGACAAACCCTGTTTACAAACTGCACTTTATGGTGAAATTAGCAAACTAAGGGGAAGGATGGAAAAGCTGTAAAGCCATGTGGTAGAGTTTGAGTGAGTCATATACCCTTACTTTGAAAAGACACCTCAGCCTTTCAAATTTATGTTCTGGCATTTATTATCTGGGAACTATAAAAAAAATGACAGGATATCCTGCCGTCTTTTGGTGTGTTCACCAAGACTTAGATAAAGTCAGAACTTTATAAGAGTTTGCTAAATCTCAATATTAAATGCAGTCTCTTGCATTTCATCGTCTAGTGGTTAAATAACCTACAGATACTACCTACCCCATTAATAGTACATTATTATCTTTAGTCTGTCTTTGCATCACTAACGGCACGTGAATGTTTAAATCATAATATAAATGTTCTCTTGTGCACAGGTATTGTATGTTCATCAGTCTGCAGCGCACACACTATTACTAAGACTATCACATCAATTTCCAACAAACATTTTACATTACCCAGTTGGAAAGAAAACAAAGACAACAGGCACTAAGTGCAGCTCACTACACATGTTCACTTATTCCCAGTGGGGTTCCCAGGAATAGAGCAATGGCTGTTAATACAGCCATCCGATGACCAATCCAAATTCAGGGTCAAAGGAGTTGGGCAATGACCCAAGAGTACTCTCCCTGAGCTGTGAGATAAAACATGGGAAATGCATGATGTGGTTTTTCTATATCAACTATGACAAAAATTTTCCTCTCTTGCCTTATCCGCAGCAAACACTGGCTTTGAGTGTATATCAAGGTTAATTTTTCACGTTGAGAATTAAAGTACTATTGGCATTAGAAGAAATTCACTCTTTCTCATAAGCACATTTTAATATAGAATTTATTGCTTAAAAAACTTGCCAACAGGATTGCTGATTAATGTGTGATTATGTTTTTCTATATAACATGGATACTTGTCCACTTGGAATTTGCATTTTTTGTTTTAAAAGGAGGAAAGATCCAGAGCACAAAACTCTCAGAACCCCAGTTCCCTTTCCAAACAATATTCCACAGAAGGAAATTTGACAAGTTTTTGAAAAGCTTGTCACAAACTGCCAAAGTTATCAACGAAAACGGAGGTAAAAATCCTCTGGTGGAGGGGCGGGGGCGAGGGGGAGGCGGAGAGGAGATACATTTGCAGGTTTGTGCTGTGTCACTGGACATAGCTTTCTGTTCATGTACTGGCTCCAGGAATGATACCTTCAGAAACCATCAGACACTGAATCATTTAGTTTGTGGGACAACTTCTTTTGATTTGATTTCTGGCTCATTAACCACCAACTCCTTCAACCTGTTCACATCAACTTTTGCCCTTGGGGTGATGCCACTTTGAGGAGTTACAATCTGGTTCCACTCTTTCAGCCTGTTCAAGAATCCTCCGACATACCAGCTGAAGCAGAGGCTGATGCTTCTTTCGTGTCTATGCCCTCTTTCTTTTTCACCACCCAGATATAACTGCAAATTGGGGGTGCCTCAATGTGAGGTACTGAGAGCCATTGAACCAAACTTAAACCAGGTGTGGGGAACCTACTGCCTAGGGGCTGCATCAGGCCTGGGCTTGCCTGGATCTGGCCCCTGAGGCTCAGGGCTTTTCCTCAGCATTGGAGAGTATTGGAGAGCTCACGCTCCAGCCCTGCAGCCCCCCTCCCACCCAGATCTCTGACCCCAACCTCGCTTCCCAGCAGCCCCTCCTATGCACTGAACTCCTCATTTTTGGCCCCACCCCAGAGCATAGGAGGACCCATATCTACTAGCTTGGGTCCCACTAGGCTCTGATGTGTGAGGGGAGTGTGGGGAGTGTCTTTCTGATTCTCAGGTCGTCCCCCCCCAACACTCTTATGCAGCCCTGACTGATTTGTCTGTGGATCAGTGGCCCCTGACCCAAAAAGGTCTCCTCACCCCCACCCTAAACCCTGTATATGATGAAAACCACTTCAAGCCAGTGGATGCAGCAGCAACCCCTGGCACCCTAGCTCCAGTGCCTCTGAATAGCTGCTATTTGAGCCTGTTTCAAGTGCCCCCACACTGCATTCAGTGAAGCCAATTGTGTAGCCCTAAATCCATTGTGAACTTGGTTTTCTCTTTTGCAGTTTCAGCACTACACAGACTACATGACTTGCTTGTGTTTTAAAGCACTTAGAAGAAGTAAAGCTCTGTATAAAATGCTGCAAGTGTTAAACTTTTTTTTGTTTAACTTACTTGTTAAACACTTACATGTATCCAAGTGAATACTGGTACAAAGTCTAAAAAAAAAAGTCTTTTAAGAAGAATTAGCTGTAATGCAACCCAGAACCCACAAACCCTTGGGACTCACATTTGTGCCTTACTCCCAGGCCAGCAATGTTAGCTGTGTGTGCATGTGCATTCAAGCTGTTATGGACATGCCTCTCAAATGAACCCTTCTGCCCATGGGTGTCAGGTTTTGTAGGCAGCGGAAGGCACTGCCTTCCCAAGCTGCCTCACCTGGCCCTGCCAATGCTCCACCGGAGTCCCTCCCAACTCTACTCCCCAGCCTGCTGCTGTGATTCCAGAAGCTAGGGCAGGTAAGTTGGGGGCTGTGACCACTCTGGCCATCCAACTCTGGGGCTGGTGGCTCGGTCACAGGGAAGGCCTTGCTGGTTAGGGGTGCAAACAGCATGGCTCCAGCCCCATGCCAAACCTGCTGGCCAGCTCTCCAGCCCTTCAGATCTGGAACAGGCTGTGACTGCGTCACCCACTGGGGTTCTGGGGCAGGCTGCAGCCACACCACTCACCGGCTCCCCGGGGTTCTGAGGCCGGGGAAGGCTTTGGTTGAGCTGCCCACCTGCACTCCAGGCCCAGGGGAGAATTTGGCTGCACCAGGACCCCAGACCAAGAAAGGCTGGGAATGCTACCGTGGGGCACGGAGGGGGCAAGTGCCAACAGCCACATGGAGGAGGAGGGCAGTAGGGAGAAGGCTGGGCAACGGGCTGCAGTGGTCATGGGGGGGGGGGCTTGGCTCTGGTGGGTAGGACTGGGAGGGCTTGCCTCCACAAGCTATGGGGTCACCCACCGTCCATGCTTCTGCCTGATACGTGGGCTGGCATTGACACAATGATGGAAGCCACAGCCTGCCCACTTTGACAGGCCTCATTAGTGTAAGAAAGGAAAAGAGGAAGTTTTGGATTTGGGATGCTCTCTGGCTGAAAAAGATATAAGTAAACAAAAGCAGAAAGGGAGACAGGAAATGCAAGGAGTTCAATTTCATTGGTGCCCTTGAAGTGCAAGCAGGATAAAAGTCTGGGCTTGTTTCTGTAATTCCAAGCTCATAGGAACATTCTGCTTTGAAATGAGAAAATAGCTGGACATGTTCAGTTTAAACCTCAGAGTACATTTCTCAACAGCAGTTTATTTCATGGAAATCGGTTTTGCATTAAAAAAGATGTTGATAGGTTTTGAAAAAGTATTTCCTAAACTATACTTTCACAAGGAAGGCAAAACTAAGACCGTGTCTATTCTAAACAGAGGTTTGATGCTGTGGAAGTCAATCATCCGGCATTCGATTTAGCAGATCTAGACTAGTAAGGACCCACTCAATAGAACATTGAGAGCACCCCCATCGACTCTGGAACTCTTTGTAGCCAATGCAGGAGTAAAGGAAGTCAATGGCAGAATTTCTCCCATTAACCTCCTACCGTGGGGACCCTGGAGAAATTTGGCTTAAGGTAAGTCAACTGCAGCTATGTTATTTACGTAGCTGAAGTTGCGTATCTTAAGCCAACCTTCTGGTTTAGTAGAGAGCTGCCCTGTGATGGATAGGAGGAGTGCTGGCCAGCACTCGGTAACTAAAGGGTTAAACTCCAGTAGCTAAGGGTGTTGGCAGGGGGCCAGAAGAACCAATGGGATACAGTGCTGAAATTTAAATCCTGCTGCCCTTTCTCTTTGTGTGAGTTCTAAGTTAAGGATTGGAGGGAAAAGATGCAGTGATCAGAATTACCATGCCTACAAGGAATATTGGACATGGGAGTGAACTGGGCCTTGAAGTACGGATCAGCATGGATCGTGAGTAGAGAGAGGAACGTATGTTTAGTTGCAATCAGGATTTTTTTCTTTGTTTTGGTTGTTTGGTTAAACTTCTCTGTGTAAAATCCATGTGCCCTCCCCCCATTCACTGTCTAAGTTGTACCCAGAGATACAGTAAAACTCCAATTGTCCGGCATCCAGTGGTCCGGCACTCCCAATAGTACAGCAGCAACTGGAACCTGGAAGTGCTCTGGCCAGCCGGACAATTGGAGCTGCTACGCGCCGCTTCCCCAAGTCCGTTGCTGCCACTGCTGAAACTAACCAGAGGGGGACTTGGGGAAGTGGTGCGGAGCAGAGCAGCTGGGGTGCTGCCTGGTTGGTCCCGCAGCGCTGCTGCTCATCCCCCTGCTGAGCGCCCGGCAGCACCCCAGCTGCTCTGCTCCACGCTGCTTCCCCAAGTCTGCCGCTGCCGAAACTGACGAGCGGCAGACTTGGGGAAACTACAGAGCAGAGCAGCTGGGATGCTGCCGGGCACTGAGCAGGGGGGTGAGGGGCGGCGCTGCGGGACCAACCTGGCAGCACCCCAGCTGCTCTGCCCCGCTGCTTTCCAAGTCGCCACTGCTGCTTGCAGCCCCAGCTGGCCTGCCGCCGGCAGCTGCACGGGGCTTCCCCCGCCTCTCTGCAAAACGGTGGAGGGTTTGTCGCACGCCGCACCATTCCGTGCCGACACCCCCTCTCTCCCGCCCCAGACCAGTCACAGCTCCCCTGCCGGAGTACCTCCTGATACTCCAGCATATCCTATAATCCAGCACCCCCTGGGTCCCAAAGGTGCCGGATTATCGGAAGTCTACTGTACTATGTTCTCTGTTTTTTAATTTGTTTCTCTCAGTAACCCTGAAACACCTAGCAACCAAGTATGCTTTATTAAGGGTATGTTTTTGGTTTTCTTTATAATAAAATTATCTTTTTTAAAGCGATTATTTGATTCTTGTATCCTGGAAGGAAAAAGGTCTATGTGTCTGCTTGCCTAACCTGAGAGTTCATCAAAGACACAGTTTGTTTTCTTTTGTTTCTTTTTTCAAGCTTTCTTGTGGCAGAAAAGCTTGGGTTACCCCTAGGGAAGGAATTTAAGTGTTTCGTCCTGATTTTTTCAAGGTTCCTTAAAATCATTTGATGGTGGCAGCCTATCTTCCAGAGCCAGTGCATCTGTAACTCTGGGGAGCTTTTTCTGTAAGCAGAGCCAACAAAGCCTAGGGATTTAAGGTCTTTTGTGGTCCCCACCTTCTGCACACAGAGTGCCAGAGTGGGGAACAGCCCTGACATGGCCTAAGAACATTGCAGGCAATCCCCTAAAATGAAATCAAGTCAGACATTGTGCACTGTAAGAGCAATGATCCCATGGTAAGGTACAAGCTTAAGAAGCCATAGATATCCTGTGTCATCTTTGATAAGTCTCCTCTTTTTGCTCCATATTCTTACCTATAAAATGGGGACAAGAGCCCTTCTTTAATGAACAGGGCTGCTGGAGATGAAAAGTGTATAATTGGCTCTGCACTTCCAGACCCTTGGATTGCTGGAGTTGTAAAAGCATTATTATGCCAGGCTTTGACTTCCAGTTGTCACAGAAGTTCTATGTGGGACGACAGTGTCAAGTGCATTTAAAACAAATACAACCTTTAAAAAAAAATCACAAAGACCCTAATGCTTCCCTGTTTCTCGTGTTAATAGGGCAGTGAATGAAGCAAGGAATTTTTGCAAAGAGAGTGTTGCTGTAGCACAATGCCTTCCAAGCATCCCTCCATAGCCAAGCATGCCTGTGCAGTGCCTTGCCCCTGTATTGCCCTCTTCAGGGCTCTCTAAAAACTCATCCACTTCAAAAAGATATTCAAAACCATCCCCATAAGGGCTACAATTTATTTAGTATCCTGGATATACATTGGCACTCCAGGCCCCAAGACTAGTTCAGCCTCATGTCCAGTAATCTAAAATAACACGAGGGTTCCCTACACTTTAAATGCAACATCTGCATTGCTATAGCACCTCAGTGTAGATACTACCTATGGTGAAAGGGGAAGTTTGCCTGTCTGTATAGGTAATCCACCTCCCCAAGAGGCAGTAGCTAGGTTGATGGAAGAATGCTTTGTTTACGTACACGGGGATGTCCCTTGAATCCTTTTCAGACATTTTGGTGAAACTTTCTTGCAGGTACTCAGCCATCCTCTCCTGAAGGTTTCTAGTGGTGGCACCCTTATTTCTTTCTCTCTCGTAGTTCTCACACCACTGGGTGAGAACTTCAGCAGTCACCCTTGTAGAAAACAGGTTAGCAGCATAAGACCTGGGTGACTTTGGGATGCCAACAGCAGCTGTGTTTTCTTTGCCTTTGTTATCTTTAAGAGTGAACATCAATTAAAATCACCACTGCCTGTGGAAAATGGTGCCAGTATTCAGTGCCATTGCCCCATACTGATAGTTTTGTGCAACTGAGCAATTTCCCTCACTTCTGCAAAGCCATGCTCACCCCAACTGGTGCTCTGAGTGGTGCTGAGAATAAATGATTCCAAAGCAGAAGTGTTAACAGGCATGTCTCTTTTAAAAACTGTCGGGAACCAAGGGAAGGGAGTTCTAAATCTCAGCATTCACTTTCTGTTGT
This sequence comes from Pelodiscus sinensis, assembly GCF_052426305.1. NCBI lineage: Eukaryota > Metazoa > Chordata > Testudines > Trionychidae > Pelodiscus > Pelodiscus sinensis. Next base: position 99,311,082 of record NC_143055.1, read on the forward strand.
GACTATACTGGCAATGGTACCTGTGAGGGTATTTTATCAACAGTTGCTGGCATTGTAGCCTTGAGGGGTTCCTCTTCCACTTCCATGGAATGCTTGAGCCAGATAAGTAGAATAACGAATAGGACTAAAAGCCAGATCTGCATCAAACCATGGACAGAGGAGCTGGAGAGTGAAAACTGCAGATTGTATAGAGAGAAAAGATCCAGGAATCCCAGCAGGAAGAAGAGAGGGAGATGAAACAAGACATAATGGGGCATCTCTGGCAGCAAATAGATGCTGCAGACACTTGTGGACCTACAGGTTCAACAGTCTCAAGATAATTTCCCTTTGAAATCGATGGAGAACCCTAGTTTAACACCTCTCTACCTCACATTCCATGTGGCATCAGGGGCCACATCCCTACACCTACCACCCCACACTGGGGACATTAACGACAACCCCACTTTCACATACCAGTGAGAGCCACAGTTGATGTGTGTGAAGATCAAATGGACATGAATGTTCCTTCCATTCCTTTAATCTTGGTTCCATGTATTTATTAAGATTTTCACGTACAGTAAATTTCCGATAACCTGGCACCTTTATCAGATATGCTGGACTATCAGAAGGGGGGCTATAAGGGGTCTGGGATGGGGTGGGAGGGGGATGCCACACCAGACCCCTCATAGCCCCCCCTTCGGATAGTCCGGCTCTGCCCCAGGTGTCCCCGATTCAGCTGCTGCTAGTCAGTTTCAGCAGTGGCTGAATAGGGGCACCTGGGGCAGAGCAGCTGGGTGCTGCTGGGTTGGTTCTGTAGCACCGCCCCTTGGCGCTGCGGGACCAATCCAGCAGCACTGTGGCTGCTCTGCTCCAGGCGTTCCCAAGAGCAGCTGGGGTGCTGCCGGGTTGATCCCGCAGCCCCGAGGGGCAGCGCTACAGGACCAACCCGGCAGCACCCCAGCTGCTCTGCCCCCGGCTTCCCTGATTCAGCTGCTGGTCAGTTTCAGCAGCGGCTGAATTGGGGAAGCCGGGTGCAGAGCAGCTCCAATTGTCTGGATGCCCCGAGCACTTCCGGGTTCCTGATGGTGCCGAACCATCAAGAGTGCCACAGCATTAGATGCCGGACTAATCGAGTTTTACTGTATTTGCTTTTAACTTGCACAGAATCTTATAGGTGTTTTCTTTACTCCGTAATACTGAATAGCTTGGGAAATAATTCTTTGTTATTAGCTCCTAACATGATGCTGTTGCAAAAAAAGCAAATATGATTCTAGGTTGTATCAACAGGTGTGTTGTAAGCAAAACTCGTGAAGTCATTCTGCCGCTCTACTCTGCACTAGTTAGGCCTCAGCTGGAGTACTGTGCCCAGTTCTGGGAGCCACATTTCAAGAAAGATGTGGAGAAATTGGAAAGGGTACAGAGAAGAGCGACAAGAATGATTAAAGGTCTAGAGAACATGACCTATGAAGCCAGGCTTCATGAACTGGGCTTGTTTAGTTTGGAAAAAAGAAGATTAAGGGGGGACATGATAGCGGTTTTCAAATATCTAAAAGGGTGTCAAGGAGGAAGGAGAAAATTTGTTCCTCTTGGTTTCTGAGGACAGGACAAGGAGTAATGGGCTTAAAGTGCAGCAAGGGAGGTTTAGATTGGACATTAGGAAAAAATTCCTAACTGTCAGGGTGGTCAAATATTGGACTAAATTGCCAAGGGAGGTGGTGGAATCTCCCTCTCTGGAGATATTTAAGAACAGGTTAGATAGACATCTGTCAGGGATGGTGTAGACGGAGCTTGGTCCTGCCTTGAGGGCGGGGGGCTGGACTCGATGACCTCTCAAGGTCCCTTCCAGTCCTATGATTCTATGATTCTATGTGCTAGACAATGGCTGGTGGTAATGAAAGCACCCACCAGTTGTTACTGTACACTTGCTGTATTTTTTTATCTTTCTTTTCTGGGGAGCACTCAGCAACTGTAGCAGGTCGAGACTCATCACTGCAGTGCCTCCAGCTGGTCATACTGGGAATTAGCTCATTCCCCAGCCACATACCCCCTTCTGGCCTGTGTCTCACCTGTCATGGCTCTGCACACTCTCCTCTGTCTGGTTGTGGACTCACATCACTCCCCAGAACATGGCATCCTCTTCAGCAATGCCTTGTCTCTTGCCTCCTTCTAGGGATATCAGCAGTTCTCAGTCTTTATACCTGCCACTGTGGCCTAGTGCAGCCAACCTCTAGCCTCTCATCTCAGGGGCAAGCTGCAGCCTATATAGGCTATGCTCCAGTGGTGCCTACATGTGAAGGGGAAAAGGGGGACCAAAGCCCACTCACTACTTTGGGGCCTGGTCTAGGGACCCTCTGATGGCAGTCGTGTCCTGCCCTCCTTCACTGCCTCTCGCTCCATGGACCACTTCCCTGGGACCTCTTGCACCTCTATGGCTCTGTATCAAGGCCACAACCTGGCAGGTGTCAGGCTGGAGCCTCTCTTTCTAGCTCCTCTGAGCCTATCCAGCACTTCTCTGTCCAGATGGCTTCTCTCAAAGAACCTTTCCTGCACCCTCCCTGGTCAGGACCCAACTGATCATTGTTTTGCTGAGCAGCTCCTTATAAACAGGGCTGCCCCAGCAAGTTGCCCTGTGATTGGCTCCCTCAGAACCCTTTCTTCATTGGCTGGGGCTCTGTGCAGGCTCCATTCAGCTTCTTTAACCCCTTCTGGCCAGAATGGGGCAGCCGCCCCATTACAACAACCTATTTGCTACCAATAACACTACACCCTGGGAACTATCTCCCAGGGTATGTCTACACTACCCTCCTAGTTCGAACTAGCGGGGTAATGTATGCATACTGCACTTGCTAATGAAGCCCGGGATTTGAATTTCCCGGGCTTCATTAGCATAAGCGGGGAGCCGCCATTTTTAAATCCCCGCTGCTTCGAACCCCATGCAGCGCGGCTACACGGGGCTCGAACTAGGTAGTTCGGACTAGGTTCCTATTCCGAACTACCGTTAGTCCTCGTGAAACGAGGTGTACCGGTAGTTCGGAATAGGCACCCTAGTCCGAACTACCTAGTTCGAGCCCCATGTAGCCGCGCTGCACGGGGTTCGAAGCAGCAGGGATTTAAAAATGGCGGCTCCCCGCTTATGCTAATGAAGCCCGGGAAATTCAAATCCCGGGCTTCATTAGCAAGTGCGGTATGCATACATTACCCTCCTAGTTCGAACTAGGAAGGTAGTGTAGACATACCCCCAGGCATTTACGGTACCACTGCTGGGCCTTCATTTTTTGAGGAGTACAGGATCTTTCGAAAAATCACCTCATTGTCGAAAAAACCGAGTCTAAACTGCGGTTTCAGCGCCATGCAAATGAAGCATGGGATATTTAAATCCCTGCCGACAGAGGGGAGTAGTTTAGATGTAGCCTTAGAGACTAACAAAACATGTAGATGGTATCATCTCTTTTCCCCAGCAAGGACTTTTGATACCATCTGGCTGTCAAGCAAGGATCTTTTCCTTTTAAAATCTCTATGTAATTATATGGGGGTTGAAAGAGATTAAGGAATCTGAGAAACAAAAGGTTTATTTGAATTTGAGTTTAAAATCTTTTTCTTGTTTTCTCTTTTTCTCTTTAATAAATGTTGAAACAAAATTTTGTTGGCGGTGTACAACAAATGAAAGCAAGTGTCAGGAATGAGGGTCTGCACTTGCAGCTACTTAGTCATCAGACAGCCAATGAGCACAGCTGGGTTGCAGCAGAACAACCTGAATGACTAAGGAGTCATGTAGGTGAGTCTTAATCCCAACAGCAGTAGAGGATCAATAGTTGCTCAGTGCATATAGACACGTTGGCTGTGTCTACATTGGCACCCCTTTCTGGAAAAGGGATGCTAATGAGACACTTCGGAATTGCAAATGCCACGGGGGATTTAAATATCCCCCGCAGCATTTGCATAAACATGGTTGCCGCTTTTTTCCGGCTCGGGGTTTTGCCGGAGAAAAACGCCAGTCTAGACGGGATCTTGCGGAAAATAAGCTCTTCTTTTGGTTAGGCTAAATAAGACAAACCCTTTGAGTTTCCTTTCATAAAGTAGATTTTTCATTCCTCGTCTCTTCTTAGCATCCCTTCTCTGCACCTGCTCTAATATTAATTCATCTTTCTTAAACATGGGAGATCAGAATTGCACACTGTATTCCAGATGAGGCCTCACTGGTCCCCTGGATAACAGTAATCCCATTCTCTACTGGAAATACCTCGCCTGAAGCATTTTAGGACTGCATGGGCCATTTTCATGGCTGCATTACAGACAGCTCATAATCATTCTGTGATCAACCAATACTCCCAGGTCTTTCTCCTCCTCTGTCATAGCTAATTGGCAAGTCCCCAGCTTATAGCATAAATTCTTGTAGTTTGTACCTAAGTGTATGACCTTGCACTTTGCATTATTAAAAGTCATTCCATTTTTGTTACTCCAACTTTCAATGTCATCAATAGTTTCAGGAATTATATTCTGGTCCTTCTCTATATTGGCAGTACCTCCTAACTTTGTACAGGACTATGTAGCACTTTAAAGACTAACAAGATGGTTTATTAGATGATGAGCTTTTGTGGGCCAGACCGACTTCCTCAGATCAAATAGTGGAAGAAAATAGTCACAACCATATATACCAAAGGAAACAATTAAAAAAAATGAACACATATGAAAAGGACAAATCACATTTCAGAACAGAAGGGCGATGCGGGGAGGGGAGAGGGAAGGTAAATGTCTGTGAGCTAATGATATTAGAGGTGATAATTGGGGAAGCTATCTTTGTAATGGGTAAGATTCCTCACCCTCCATCCCCCTTCTGTTCTGAAATTTGATTTGTCCTTTTCATATGTGTTCATTTTTTAAAATTGTATCCTTTGGTATATATGGTTGTGACTATTTTCTTCTACTATTTGATCTGAGGAAGTGGGTACTGGTTTGTTTATTTACCGGCGCCACGGCCACGGATCCTCGTAGCTCCCATTGGCTGTCTTTTGTCCTTTGCAGCCAAGGGGAGCTGCAGGAAGTGGCGTGGGCTGGGCTGCTGCTTCCCGCAGTTTCCCTTGGCTGCAAAGGACAAAATGGAGCCAATGGGAGCCGCAAGGCTCCGTGGCCGTGGCGCTGGTAAATAAACAAACCAGGGCGGCCGGTTAATGTGTTTCTGAGAGTGATTCCACAGACCACTTTCAGAAACACTGGTCTAGACTGCAGCTCTTTTCCAAGATACTGGAGGCATCCAGGAAAAGCAATGCCATGTCCAAGGAATGTGTCCACTTTTCCGAAAAAATTTTTGGAAAAGCGGACGCGCTCTTTCGCCATCCCTGTAAACTTCATTCTACGACGCATAAGGGACGTGTCAGAAGAGCAGGTTTTTCCAAAATTTGGTGCTATGTAGACATATCGCAAATTGTGTATCTTTTTTCCAATTTAACTCTGCAGTCTAGACATAGCCTCAGACATCCTGATGTGTAGATAGTGCTAAAAGCCAAAACAAGCTATTTCGACTTAAGCTACATAATTGATGTGCTGTGTAGATGTGCTCTGCATGATCAGTGTATCCTAGGGTGCATCTACACAGCACTCTAAACTCGAAATAAGATATGCAATTTGAACCATGCAAATTGCGTATCTTATTTCAAATCTACTTTGAAATAGCTTACTTTGAAATTTGGCACATCTTCACAGCACCAGATTTTGAAATAATGCACTATTTCGAGCCATCTCTTAACCCTCACGCACGAGGTTTACTGGGATGGTGAAATAACATGCCCATTATTTTGAAAAATATGTCAAAATAATAGGCAGCTTGTGTAGACACGGGGTAGCTATTTTGGGATACCTCTGGTAACCAAGTAGTGAAGATATACACCTTAGTTGAAAATGCGGTCTAAAATGTTATTTTAGTTATGACATTATCTAAGAGCCATGATAAACCACAACTATATTAGTGCACTCATGTGGCACCAAACTTTAGCATATATGCCCACCCATTTTATTGCTGATGTAAAGTTATTTCCTCTGTCAGAACGATGTTTGACAAGCAGGAAGTACGCTAGCTTTCTAAATATTGGACATTTGCTGTTCTTAGATATGTCACTATTTAATTGTGTACAGTGGGAGACTGAATTCATCTAAGAACTCCAATGTACAGATTTGAGAAGAGGCAGATTTTTTTTTTTAGAAATAACTTTGCATATTGGCTTAGAAATTTGTAGGAAGAAAACAATTGAGTTACGCAGTTTAACTGATGTTTTTGGCATCCCCAACAAGTGTACTGTAGGGAGGCAGCAGTCCCTAGGGCACTGGACAGAGACCCAGGTAATGATTTTCCTTCCTTAACTCTGGTGGTGACAATATGCAAGACACTTTTCTTTCTCCATGCCTCAGTTTTCCACACATAAAATGACAGTGGCCTCCTTTCTTAAGCACTTTCAGATTTCTGGATGAAATAGCTCTATATAAGTGCTCTGTATAATTATTTTCCTTTTTTATGTAGTGGTCTGGTATGCAGTAAAATCTATGTGGGATGAGGTTTTTTTGGTTAAGGAAAAATCATAATGATAGTAAATTGGATTTGTTTCTCATGTTCTGCCAGGTTTTCCCCATATATCCTACTAAGACCAGTAACTCAACTTCCCATTCTACTTTTATGTCTAATGTCAGTGGAGATGACACAATTAGCCAGTTACATATCTTGCAAGGTGTCTTTTGTTACTGAAATTCATAATAAAATTATCCACTGGACAATGTTTCATGTATTGATTAAATGCTGTTAGTGTGAACACTTTACTATTTATTATCCCTAATTCATTTAAATCAGATAATTCCAAATGGATTTTCCCATTTCTTTTTATTTGTTTACTATCCATTTTGTCTTACTGACTACTCTGACTGAAAGAATTGTTCCCATTAGTGCTGTGTCTTATATAAGGCCTCACTTTCAGGAAAATGAAGCCAAATCACCACCCCTGCAACCATTCCATGCATCTTCCAGGCTTATGCATCTTCCATGCTTCCCCATTTGGTTAGGCTTTCATGCCCCTCCATCCATCTCTCTCTCACATACATTTTGGGAAAGAATGGGAGAAAATGTGATACTTTTGCTTCTGAGCACAGAAAATAGTGAACAGTGTTGAAATTCAAAGTAGCATCATTGGCAATGGACAGGAGCAGCCCGAGGCGGGCTGCAGCAGCTGGCGCCCCAGGCAGGTGGTGCAATTGGCGCCCCCACTTGTACGGCCGTCAATAGGCCAGCAGCGCTCTAGGCAACCGCCTTGGCTCACGGGCCGCCCCAGGCAGTGGAAATGAAAGAGGAAGTTCACATGTCTCGGTATTACTGTTTCAGCTCTCTGCAAACTATGGAGCTACGTCTACACTGGTGGCTTCTTGCACAAGAACAGCTGTTCTTGCGCAAAAACTTGCTGGGTGTCTACACTGCACGCATGTTCTTGCGCAAGTAAATTTACAGTACAGTGTCGGAAAACAGGGCTTCTTCCAGAAGAATTATTCCTCTCCCCACGAGGAATAAGCCCTCTTGCGCAAGAGCTCTTCTGCAAGAGAGCAGTGTAGACAGGCAACATGAATTTCTTGTGCAAGAAACCCCTATGGCTACAATGGCCACCAGAGCTTTCTTGCACAAGAGAGCATCTACACTGCCATGGATGCCCTTGCGCAAAAGCACATGCCAGTGTAGACGTGCTCTTGTGGAAGACTTTTTGCGCAAGAACTCTTCCGCAAAACAGTTCTTGTGCAAGAAGCTGCCAGCGTAGATGTAGCCTGGGAGAACTCTGCACTGGTTACACTTACTTTACATTTTGAAAGTTTTCTTAACTGCCGAAGAGCTGCAGCTTCACTTGCACATTCAACAAATAAAAAGAAAGCAAGCTGAAAATCTGGAGAACAACTGAGAATTCTGTCCACACCCTGAGGCTACGTCTACATTGGCCCCTTCTCCGGAAGAGGCATGTTAATTTCCAATTTCAGAATAGGGAAATCTGTGGGGGATTTGAAGTAGGAATAAGAGATCCTCCGGAAAAGGGCTTTATTCCGGAGGATTGCGCCAGTCTAAATGCTTTTTTCCGGCTTTTCCCCAAGCCGGAAAAAAAGCAGCGGCCATGTTTATTTAAATCCCGTGGGGGATATTTAAATCCCCCGCAGATTTCCCTATTCTGAAGTTGGAAATTAACATGCCTCTTCCGGAGAAGGGGCCAATGTAGACATAGCCTGATAGTTTTCCATGTCTGCCAGGGAATTTTGCCTGGTACTTTGGGGAACACTGCAATAGTTTAAGCAAAGGAAGTGGGCCTTCCCTGGAAAATTTTCTCAGAGGACAAAAGCTTATTCTTAGGATGTGAAAAGACCGTCATCCCAAGTGGAGGCACCACCTACTGTAAAATCTGCTATTGGAGCCCCTAGAAGATTCCAATAGGTCCCTATCTCTTCAGGACTGCTGACTTGACGAAGGTGCTCGTCACCAAAGGAAAATGTGTTGAGCTCCTACAGTGTATAATTTGCCTTTCCCAGCTGCAATCTGAGGTGTGCATTAATCCAGCCCTGTTATTTGTCTGTAAATAGGGTTAAAGAGCTTTACTCATCTTCATCTTAGACTTAATTGTGTGCATGGGTATTGTGACTGTGTAATATTATAGTTGCTGAATGATAATAAGAGATGATGGCCAAAGCTTGTATCTTTTTAGATTTCCCTTGGCCATCCTCCTTCTTTTACCTACAAGTATTTCTGATGTCAGATGCAGGCCCTTCACTTGTCAGCTGTGTATATCACTGCAACATAACTTGCTGTTCAGGAGACAGTTTAGACAAATAGCTTCTGCTTCAAACGATCATAGCCTTCAGCAAAGCAGGCTAGACTCCTGACTGAGATACATTAATTCATAAACATCACCTTCCCTTTTAGCCCTCAGAAGAGCAGCATTTCTTGCTACTCAGTATCATTTATAGATTAGTGTTACTTTGAGGTTACCCCAACATTTTTGTCTGTCTTGGAGGCATCATACTAAAGGATCCCACAATTAACACTCAAACTGAAACTAAGGGAACATGTGATTTAAACAGAGGGATGCTCTGAGAGACATACATTTACTTTACAATTTCAATACAATGTTGAGGGTGGAGGAGAAATCTCCTTCGGCTGTTTTAATAGGAACATATGATATGACAAGGTGTATCAAATCAGTGATCCATCAAGTCCAGAATTCTCCCGTCTGCATTGGCCCACTGCAAGATGCTTTGGAGGAAAGCAAAACCAATCATGCACCTGGCTACTTTTTCAATTTGAATTCTATGAAAAACGTCCTATTCTTGTCAATGCTTGCCCCCAGGTGGTTACAAATTGTCAACCAATCATGTCATCTGAATGACTTAACACACTTCAATATTTACAACTATTTCTGCTCACCAGTGGTCAGTCCCATAGACAAATCCTGTTCTGTTTTTCTTGATCTGTCATTGTGGATGAGTCAATATTCTTTGCTTTAATTTTCATTACTCCTCCAAGCTACAGTTTATTTCGATTCAGGGACCAGCGAGTCATCAGTATTCACATAGCAACGCTGAATTCTGAACAAATATCAAGGGCTGTGTCTATCAGTCATCTGGTAATATAAAAAAAATACAGCATTCATAGAATTACACTTCTATTCACCAAAGTTCCTATGTTTAAATTATATGAAATTTTTTTATGTCCAGAATTTCTGAAGGAAGCAAAGTCTTAATCCATAAATAGACTACAGTATTTTGTGATTTTGATTCACTTCCAAACAGATACTGCTGAATGTTAGCTAGTGGCATATGTAATAGATTTAAAACACATAAGGCCCACTACTGTATTTTATTATTATATTGTTTATTTTACTTATATTTTGCTGGCTATAAATGTTTTAGTTTCTTGCTAACTTTAGTATTTAAATCAGAGTCTGAGGTCCCCTCCTCCCCCCAATGTATTTATAGCCTAGACTTTTCATCTGTTTTCTCCTTCCTTAAATCAGGTCCACTTTGCAGTGTGTTCTCTTCTTCTGTGCCATTTTATATTTTAAGTTTAAGTAAACAGGAAATGTCAAACCACATCAGGCTATTGGTCCATCAGATCCAGTATCCTGTCTGAAGAGTGTCTAGTACTTAAGATTTAAAAGTGCAGAACCCTTGGTACAGAAACCAAAAGGCAAAGCAAAAAAGGCCTAGAAAAAGAGGCTGTAAACATTGGTATCTGCTCTGGATGAAGAAATGCTGGACTGAATTTTTTGTGGTTTCTCTTGATTATTCATAATTGTTTGCATTGTGATACTGCCTAAAGGACCTATTCTGGAATGAGTATCCTATTAGCATGAAAAGGTGAATCGTGACCCAAACAGCTTTCAGTATAAAAATATGGTGGAAGCAAGAAGTGGGTACAATGAAATACAGAACTTCTTTTTCCCTTGTGGGTGATGCTGAATGCAAATCAGCCATGACATTTGTGTGAGAGTGCATCAGAGATGTAGGCAAATGCTGCAAATGTGCAGCTATACTACAAAATTGAGTGAAAGGAAGAAGAGGAATAGTGATAGAAATGTAGCCGTGTTAGTCTGGTGAGGCTGAAACAAAAAACAGGACTATATAGCACTTTAAAGACTAACAAGATGGTTTATTAGGTGATGAGCTTTCGTGGGCCAGACCCACTTCCTCAGATCAAATAGTGATCCTTTGGTATATATGGTTGTGACAATTTTCTTCTACTAGAGGAAGTGACTCTCTGAAGATAGATAGGAAGAAAACAGTCTCCGTTTAGAACAAATTTCTCTTAAACTGTACCAAAAAAAAAAAAAAAAAAAAAAAAGAAAAGAAAAAGAGCGTAGGGCTGCAAAATAAAGTAAGGAGTTGATTCAAAATGCTAAAACAGTTATTCTCTTGATGTCTCCTTTTCCCACTCCAGTCTGAATTCAAAGACAATGATAGGTGCTACCTGCTAGGACTTCGCCACTAGGGGTATTTCTAAACTATACCGCTCTGTCGGCAGAGGGACATAAATTAGATACATCGAAAGTGCAAATGAAGCGGGGATTTAAATATCCCGCGCTTCATTTGCACAATCATGTTTTGGCGCTGTTTTGAACAAGCGCCATTCGAAACTGAAATGGCACTTATTCAAAACAGCGCCAGATCACGATTATGCAAATGAAGCGTGGGATATTTAAATCCCTGCTTCATTTGCACTTTCGATATATCTAATTTATGTCCCTCTGCCGACAGAGGGGTGTAGTTTAGACGTAGCCAGGGATTCATTGTGTCCATCTGATGGTGAAGTTCTGTTCAATATCTTCCATAGTAATTTAGATCATTCATAGAGATTACACTTAAAAAGTTTGTGGATGATTTCAAGCTTAGAGGGGTTGCAGGTACTTTGGATTAAAATTCAAAAAAATCTGGATAGACTGGAGAAATGGTCTGAATGAAATAGGATGGAATTCAAGAAGGACTAATGCAAAGTACTCCATTTAGGAAGGACCAATCAGTTGCACACCTACAAAATGTGAAGTGACTACCTACGAAGGAGTATTGTAGAAAGGGATCTAAGGGTCACAGTGAACCACAAGTTAAATATGAGTCAATGGTATAATACTGTTGCAAAAAAAGGCAAACATCGTTCTGTAATGTACTAGCAGGAGTGTCATATGTAAAACACCAGAAGTAATTCTTCTGCTCTACTCTGCACTGATTAGGCCTCAGCTGGAGTATTGTGTTCAATTCTAAGTGCCACATTTCAGGAATGCTGTAGATAAATTGGAGAAAGTCCAGAGAAGAGCAACAAAATGATTAAAGGTCTAAAAAAGAGGACGTATGAGGCAAGATTGAAAAAGCTGGGGTTGTTTAATTGAGAAAAGAGAACAATGAGAGGGGATATGATAAACGTTTTCAAGTACATAAAAGATTGTTACAAGGAGGAAGGAGAAAAATTGTAACCCCCAATTGGCCAGATGAGCTAGGTGGCATTGCCAGGATTGCTCTTATGTCCAGCCATTGACTTTAGGCAGTGGCTGTGGTTGCTCCTGTACCTGCCTTATTCTGAGCCCTGCTGGTCTGAGCCCTGGTTCCTGGCTGCCAGGCCTTGGTTCATGGCAGTCATATGACTGGTACTTCCTTTCATGGTAATACCTGAAACTCCCTTTCTCCCCCCCCCCCCCAAATAAAAGGACTTGATCTGACTCCCCTCTGTTGGGAAGGCAATGTAAATAACGAGAGCTAATGTGAGGCTGCCTCTCTGTATGGCCTCCTCAAAATTTCCTTCCTGATTGTGTGAATCAGTGTTTCTGGCAGGTCTGATTTTAATATTGTTTGGCTTCTCAAGCTTCCATTTTATATCCAGACAATTTGGCTATCAATATATCATTTTTCAGCCTCCTCTTTTTATAATGCAAATGGGTACTTTTTATCTGGTACAAGAGTATCTTCATTACAAGCTGTCTAGGAGAGAATAGGGAAGCCAGCAGGCATATTTCTGTCACTAAAATTATGACTGAGATAACACTTCTATCAGATAAAAGACACCCATAGCTAGCCTATATTCATTTGCAATTAATCCTTTTAATTTGAGTGACTAACAGAATGGATGGTACAGTGCCTTGGCTCTCTCTAAAAGAGTTGATATAAAGGAATTATACTAAGTACAACAGGAGTCTGAAAGGCTAAACTAAAGACTATATTGAGTGGCAAATGCCTGGACTGATAAGAAATGGAAGGTTTCAACTGGATAGTTATTTACAATTTAAAAATAAGCTTGAATTTGGAAAGTCTCATCAAAATATTGTATCTGGGATTCGGATTTCGTTATGAACAACTCATTCAGAGCACTCTAAAAGTAATCTGATTTAATAATTCACCTCAGTTATCACCACAAAATGGAATGATCTTATAATGCGAGTATTTTCGAAAATGTAGGAACTGGCTATATTTTGTTCATGTATTTCTTTTTTATTGCATGCTCTTGAAAACCTTCATTTTGGGGTTTTTTTTTTAAATAGATTCATTTTTGGCAGTTTTCTGGATTATTTTTCAAGTTTAGCTTGATTGATGGCAAGAGACTTTTTTTTAAAAAATCAAGAATTTTAGCATTAGAGTTTGATATGAAGATGCCTGTCTCTCTTCATCTATTAATAGTGTCTCTGTCCATTTGACAAGCCATCTGCTTTGGAGTATATTTTATTTCAGAAATCCTAGGTAAACCACTGCAAGAGGCCTACCTATTGGGGCTAAGAGCAACTGAATATCCATATACATTTCCTGTAGTTCTTGGGGGGGGGGGGGAAAGACCACATTTAACAGATCAGTACAAAACACAGATATTGTGATTTAATTATCAAAGCACATTGTTCATTAATTAACATTAAATTAAACATGTAGGAAACATAAAACATTAAAACTTGTAGAAAAGAATATAAAACTGTATCTTAGAAGAACTTATGAACAAAACACAATGTCTTAGATGACATAATCGATATCACAATAAATTGTGCTTGAAATGGTGGACAAAAATCAAATTGAGTCTACTGCAGAAATTACACCCAAGACCTACAGTCAACTTTCTTAGAGGAGTGATAAAAATACAGGGATTAGCAACCACCACAGATTACTTCCTGTGGTAATTACACCCTAAATGCTTCTTTCGCGTAAGCATTATGTGAAGTTCAAAAATGCAGCCATGAGGATATATAGCGGCACAAGGCTTCCAAGATCCCACCTCTTTCAACCATCCATATTGACTCAAGGGAGCAAGCATAAAACAACAAATTAGCCTTTAGGTCGAATCATTTCACAAACAGTCCATCACCTATCCAGGAGCAAAATATATTATTTATAAAAATTAGGTGATGTATACTTCGGGTATCACTCTTCCCCCAAGAGAACATATGATACTTTTAATTGTAACAAAGACCAGCTGCTCCCTGTCTATGAGTTCTGAAGGAATTTAACAACGAAGTGCTGCATTACTAATGCAAATATGTAATCTGTTAAAAATCACCAACTATACCCAAGGCTAACTTTGCGAGCTTAGGATCAGCAGAATAGATTCTCTCTCTCCAGGACATGTTTGTTGGACATACTTGCTTGTATTGTTTAGCTGTGTTTTTAATTTAATTCCTTTAAGGTGCCCAGAGTGCTTTTTGGGAATGTGTCCATAAATTAAAATAGATTACGATTGCAGTGTGCAATAAGACAGGAAAAATAGTTGTCTGGAAATACTCACTGTGGATTGGTTTACAGGGTTATGTAACCGGTTTCGCTATTTATTATGTACGATCTATCATGTCCTGACCCTGCAAGCAACTCAGCTTCTCATCTCCCTGTTAGAGTGATTGAACTGTCTACAAATTTATTCAGACTTAATCATTTGCACTGGTCAAAAATCACTGCTAATTTACTAAAATCTTATCTGCTCTGCACTCTATTCATCTATCATGACCCTGAATCCCATTTGTAATTCAGTGTGCTGCTTCCTAAGGTGTTTGGCTGTGGAACAGAGTGGGTGGTTCAATCGGCTAGGAACAGAATATGCAGCCTTTCAGCTGGAGGTTTCTGGTTGACTCAGGTCAGCAGTGACCAAAAGCTATTGCTGTCAGTGGTTTGGTGGTCTGTCTGAAATGAGCTGATTTTGTTTTAGTTCCGTTCCTATAGGTTCATGGATGGAGGGATGCTCATGCCTAAGGTTGCCAGGTATCTGGTGTTGAGTATAAATGTCCGGTATTTTCTAATTAATTACATTTCATTATTATCATTGTGACGGGGGAACTCACCCCCGCACTTGTGGACGCGGGATCCGCGGCTCCGCGCCCCACGCGGAGTGTCAGCTGGCACCGGGAGGCCGGCGCCGCGCAGCAGGGCAGGCAGCGGAGGCAGGGGAAGCCGGCACGGCTGGCGCACAGGCGCACTCCAGCCCGGGGACCAACGGGCAGGTTTTAGGACCCGGGAGGCCGGGCGCGGCCCCAGGAAGGGCGGGGGCCGGAGGAACGCCGGGCGGGGAGTTTAAAAAGAGGGAGGGAGACGCAGGACGGGGAGAGGCGAGTAGAGAGCCAGGGGGATTCTGCTCTCAGCCTCCTCCACAGCATCGGCCGAGGCATCAGCTGGGGACGCCACCAGGAGAGGACTCGGAGGAGAGTCGACTGACGCGGGCGGCTGGCACGGCACGGAGGGAGACGACGGAGAGCACCGCAGTGGTGGTGGCAGCGGTGCTTGGGAGACCAACGACCCGGAGCAGCCGCGCAGCGGACTGGGGGCAGCTGGAAGCAGCCGTGGGGATGGCGGAGTAGAAGCCAGGAGCAGGGAAGAGTTGGGGCAGCGACCCAGGACCTGGGGTGCCCCCAGGACACCCCTAGCAGACTACCCGGTTACAATCATGAGTATCAGTACATAGTTGCGTACTGCCTCGCTGGTAGACGTGCTCACACTACAGTAGAGAGGAGGGAGGTGGGAGCGGGGGCAGGGCCAGGGCGGGATGGAATCCCCAGGGCCGGACTTGCCTGTGTGCCCTGCCAGGACCGTGTGCAGGACGGGCAGCACCCCAGGATCTGCATGCGCCCGGGCAAGCCCTGCTCCCTACTGGCCAGTTCCCCACCCCACCGCTCCCCCAGTCCTCTCCCAGCCAGACCCGCTCCCTGCCAGCCAGTTCCCCCCTGGCCAGCCCCGCTCCCCCTGACCCACTCCCTGCCAGTCCCATTGCCCACCAGCTGGTTCCCTCCCAGCCAGCCCCGCTCCCCCCACCTCTTCCCAGTTCCCACCCCCCGCTGAGACTAAATGTGTCTGGTATTTTTTTGAAATCAGGTAACCCTACTCATGCCAGCCCAGCTGGCACCATTGCTAACAATGCAGACTAGGTTAAAGACATAAGAGAATGATTTTCAAGGTGTAAATGGGAATTGGGCATTGCCCTTGATGTATAGAGGGAGTTAGGAACCTTTCTGCCTTTGGAAGATCTCCCCAGTATGGACACTGAAAGATAATTACCTAGTCATATGTAAATATTGAGGCTACTTGGGTAATGAAATACACCAAACACTTCAGGTGCTAACAGGAGGGTCAACAGACTTGCCGGGCCTCTGGGTAATGGGGGGGGGGGGGGGTGCCTCCACATTCCAGGAAGATGCAGGGCCTTGGGCAGAAGGGGTGGAGCTGGGGGTCAACCAGTCCTCAGTGCCACCTAGAGTGGGGCATGCTGGACCCCTCACCAGCCCTGAGAGCTACCGAGAGTGTGCTGCATGGCACTCCAGTGGTGATATAAAGGAGCCGGGGCTCCAGCCACCGCTGCTCCTGTGATAATGGTGGCAGCTGGGAGTTCTGGGCCTTTTTTATTCATTAGGCCCAATGGCAATTGCCTCCTTTCTCTGGCCCTACCCCACCCCTTGTGTGCAGGTCTGGGTACCAGTAGTGTACAATGGCTTGGAGACAGTCCCCAAGTACTTCAGCAGCTGCTGGGCCTTGCAGGCCCAATAGCCACATGTCTGAATGGTTTCAGTGAAAGGGAGTTTTTCAAGGGCTGGCACAAAAAGGAAAGTTTCAGGTACACTTGGCATAGAGACTTAACAGTTACAATTCAAAGTGAGCAACAGCGGTAAACTTTTAGGTCCCTAAAGGAGTCCAGGCTCGAGTTATGGCTCTTTAGGCTAGGCCTGGGAAGTGTCCTTTTCGGTTCAGTCTCTATGCAAGGAAATAGAAGCTGGTGGACTTCTAATCCAGGAACAATTAGTATGTCTCACTGGAGCCCTTATGCACTGGCTTGCTGCTTAGCTGATCCTGCATGGATCTGTACACATCTCTAATGCTCCAAACATTGCTCCGTGTACAGTTCCTAGGGAATTCTTTCTGCATCCAGTTTCTCTGCAGCTCCTTCCTTGCCTGACGGACATGTAGCCTCTACTCCACAGAGACAGCCTGGCCACTTCCTCGTTCTGGACACTTTCCTCTGGCTAGGGAAAGGGAAAAGCTATGAAGGGGCCCCTGAGAGTTGTAAAACCCTGTTTAGTGGATCCATCAAACATAACTAGATGTTCTTGCTGTACATCAAGGCTACGGTGTATTGGCAGGACAGAATGTGGAGGGCACTGCTACTGCATATTCATGTGATCTGCTGTATTTGTGCTGTCAATCTACTGCCTTTCATCAGCATTTAGATCTGGTAAAACTAGAAATATAACTGTAGTGTTCCCAGAGCAAGGCTTTTTCACTGTAATAATCTCTGAGTTTTATACAGGAATTGGGATAATGATCAATCACAAAAACTAATGTGACAGGATATGTACATGCCTTTGTTGCCTTTTTATTCTTCCAGGGCTCAGTTCTGCAAGGTACTGAACACTCTACCCTAGATCAGGGGTGGCGGGTATCATAGGTGGGGGAAGGCATTGACTTCCCAAACTGCCAGCCTGACCTTTCCTATTCTCCATCCCAGGATGCCTACTGTACGTGTACTGGAGTGTTGCTGCCCCCCAGCACCTGCCCTCCCCATGCTCCGGGGCCAGGGAGGCTGGGGGTGCATGCAACCCAGCCTCCCCCAATCCTACCTTCATTCACCACCCATAACCTAGATACAGGAAATCCCCTAAGCAGATGCTTTACTTTAAGCACAGGAGAAGCCTAATTGAAGTTATTGCAACAATGAATGTGCTTTAAGTAAGTTTAGTAGTTCCTTCAAGGATTAAGCCCCTACTGATTATGTCTCCTAAAGTATTGTTTGCCTCATATTGTGTACCCAACATTGTTAATGGACAAAGATTTAGCTTTATATGTGGCAGAGTGCAACACACTAATTGCTGCTAGGTATCAACTGCAGAACAATAATTGGTACTGGTCATAAGTGGAAAGCACATGATATCACTAGCTCATTAAAAATGACACTTTACGATAGATAAGTTGGGTGAAGTAATATATTTTATGAGACCAGCTTCCACGTGGCTTGAAAGCTTCTCTCTCTCACCAACAGATAACGTTACTTTATCCACCTCATCTCTAATATGCAGGGACCAATACAGCTATCCAGGTTGAACCTGTAGTCTCGCACCCCTGGGACCTGACTGGTGCTGAAATAGAGAATTTGCTAGATCAAAGGAGATCAATATCGTTTAGCAGCATTACCAACACTTCCATTGTTTATTGGGCTCTTAGAAGATATTTCAGGGTAAATCAGAGCTAAATAACAGCAGAGAACACTGAGAACCAAGACTGGTGGCTGTAAATAAACATGATGGGACTGCGGGAAATGCCACACCTCTGATAAATGGACATCCAGCTAACTAAAATCACGCTGGATTCTGGTGTTGCTGAACCAGAGTGCTGGACTAGAATGGTTCAGCCTGTACCTATATTTCATACATTTTACTATAAACTGCTTAACAACCTTCAAAGTCTAGGACAGTGTTTCCCAAAGTGATCCATGAAACCACTTTGAGAAACCTGTTAACTGTCTGCACCAGTTTGTTTATTTACTGGCGCTGCAGCCACAGTCTCTCGCAGCTCCTATTGGTTCCAGTTTGTTGTTTGCAGGCAAAAGGAGCCACGGGAAGCAGCATGGGCTGGGCCTCTGCGAAACAGAGCCAATAGGAGCCACAAGGCTCCATGGCCACGGCACTGGTATGTAAACGAACTGGCATGGCCAGTTAACAGGTTTCTTAAAGTAGTTTCGCAGACCATTTTGAGAAACACTGGTCTAGGAAAAAGTTGGTGGATGAGAACAAAAAAATCTACAGAACCAGTAAACTTTCTAAATGCTAGTCTTACAACAGTGATCAGAACATTTTCATTCTTTCTGAATGTTAGGTCAGACCAAAGCACACTAAATATTTATTCTGTTCATTTAAATTGGGAACGGTAGGATAGTTGTGATTAAACATTATATTCCATGTAACTTTCAGAACTTTCCAGATTGTTTGTAACCTTTAGGTTGTGATCTTAGATAATTTTTTTGAACTTGTATTGTCCACGAAGTTACATAATGCTTGCTGTTTACTGATGGTATATATTATCCTTATACTTTTTCAGTAAACTCAATCAAAAATTTAAAATATAAATTAAATTTCTGAATATCTTTATATAGTAACTCAAATGTTTTATTACAGATACACTCCATTTATTCATTCTTATTTGCAGCACTGCCAGTAAGAGAAAAAAAATAATTATTTCAACTTTTTAATTTTTTGACAGAAACTTATTCATTAGGGAGTTGCCTATTTCTCTATGGCCACAGTATGGGCCGAGTGGTTGCATCTGCAGTGACTATTAACAGAGGCCACATCTCCATTTGCTGGAGGATTGACGTTCTGGCAATTGATCCTCCGGGGTTCGATTTAGTGGGTCTAGTAAGGACCTGCTAAATCGAACACTGAGGGCACCCCCATCAGCACCAATACTCCTCACTGTTGCAAAGAGTAAGGGAAGTTAATGAGAGCATTTCTTCTGTTGACCTCCTACTATGGGGTCATGCCAGAAAATCAGTCCAAGCTGTGCCTACTCCAGCTATGCAATTCACATAGCTGGAGTTGCATTTCTTGCATTGATTTTCTCCACCAGTGTAGACCTGGCCTAATAATATATTATTTTAGTGATGAAAGTCCTGCCTTGAGAAACCTTGTATTCTGAGTTACATATAGATAGAAAAGCAAAATATATGTGTAGTAAGATGAAGGCCTAAAACATAAGCCCATGCAGCACAGGCCTGGTGTGAGGTCTGAGGCCTAGCTAACAATGGACAAAATATGGCTAACATAAAGCAAAGCTAAGCTGTGAGCAAGAGGCAGGCCCCAGCCCACAGAACTTGGCACGAACAGGGCTGAGAGTGAAAAACACTAATTGCTGCTAGGTATCAACTGCAGAACAATAATTGGTACTGGTCATAAGTGGAAAGCACATGATACCACCAGCTCGTTAAAAATGACCTTGGTACCCACTCCTCACAGATACAGATGCAGGTTCAAAAAAGGGTCTGAAATGACAACATGATGGATAGAGATGATCTAATCAAACCACAAGGTACAGGGTGATGGGTGGTATCTAAGTAGCGTCAGAGGGTGGTAACCTGATACATCAGCAGTGATGTGTGATTTGTTTGTACCTGCATATAAAGTGGTGTCTGGGGGGGGGGAGGGGGGGACAGTCTTTGGATGACCTAGGGGGCAGTGGAAATTTCCCACTGACTGAGTCATTCCATTGCTATGGGGTACATATGCATAGTGGTTCAGTAGCATCTACTGACAACTATTATTGTACTTTGCTTAACAATAAACCCGGCCTGGCACCTTTGATCCTTATCTGGTTTGTGGTCTTTGGGGGCTCTCTTGGGGTCTGCTGTGGAGACTAAGTGCACAAGTCAACACGGCCCACATCACTGAGCACACACGGAAGCACCCTTCTGGTCATCATCATCATCATCAACGGAGCCAGACACCAGCGAGGACACCTCGGCAGTAAATCCCGACTGCCTCCTGAATAACTGCAATATGATACTTAATATGACACTGCAATATGACACTATGCTTAACTGATATTTTATAGTTTATAAAATATGTGCAGCCAGCACAGAAATGTATAATAAAATGATCCTGCAGCCTTTATTCTAGTAATCCTTCGACTGACTTATGTAAGAGGGGAAGAATAAGACTTCGTGTGTATGATATGGACACTGGTGACTTGTACAAAGACTATGCACAGACATTGGATTTGTATGCACATGCACCTAGTGAGGCACCTGCAAATGTCTAGACCTACATATACTTGTAATGTTTTTCAGGAGAAAACGGCAGTGATCCATTTTTTCCTGGATCCACCATTATGCAGACTTCTCAAAATATAGCTAGTATCTTCGTCAGCATGATGCTACCGTAGCCACTGAGATCACATAATACAACCTCAAAACCCATCGCTAAGAGTCTGATTTTCCTCTGGTAGTTTGGTAATATTTTATACCCACTCACTTTGCACAGAGCTTACTGACTACACACGGTGCATAGAATCATAGATTCAAATAAAAAATTGTTTACTTTTCATGTAGTTTAAACTATAACATTAGTTTATATTATCGTCAGGGCTCGACAAACTATAGAAGAGCGCCCCGTTTACAGGCGGCGTCCACATGCGCAATGCGGCTCTTGTGCATGCACAGTGCAGGGCTGGCGAGCAGCTTTTGCCACCATTTGTCAAGCCCTGATTATCATCATATAGTTTATATTAGTTAGAGCTGTCAGGAACAGTATCCCAGCCAAGACTAAGGTACAACCCTTCAGACAGAGACAAACACCTACAATATCTACACCAAGCATTCTTGAAACTACAATACCCACCTGAGGAAGTGAGGAAACAGATTGACAGAGCCTGATGTGCACCCAGAAGCCTCCTGCTGCAAGACAGGCCCAACAAAGAAAATAACAGAACACCACTGGCCATCACCTACAGTCTCCAGCTAAAACCTCTCCAAAGCATCAGTGATCTACAACCCATCCTGGACAATGATCCCTCACTCTCACATACGTTGGAAGGTAGGCCAGTCCTTGCCCACAGACAACCCACCAACCTGAAGCAAATTCTTACCAGCAACTATACACCACACCATAGTAACTCTAAGGGTACGTCTACACTTGCTCCCTAGTTTGAGCTAGGCGACCGAAATTGCTAATGAAGTAGGGATTTAAATATCCTGCGCTTCATTAGCATGATCTCACCAGCATGTTACTCCGCTCAACAGCTGATTCGAACCAGGAAGTGCGCGCCGGGACACGTTAATTCGAACCAAACCCCTTGGTTCGAACTAATGTTACTCCTCAAAAAATGCCACTAATTTGAACTTAGCTTCATAAGGGCTATGTCTACACTAGAGTTTTTCTGCTTTGTTCTGAAAATGCATCTGCTCTTCTGAAATTTTTTTGGAAGAGCAGATGTGCTCTTTCAGAAGTCCTTTAAATCTCATTTCACGAGGAAGAAGGGCTCTTCCCAAAGAGGAGGTTTTTCCAAAATTTGGCCCAGTGTACACGGGCCAAATTTCAGAAAAGCCTCTTCCGATGAAAGAATCGGAGAAAGGTACGCAAATTGCCAAGGAATGACATAAAAGCCACTAAGGTTCGTCTGGATAACTTATTCCCTCCTATTGTCCGCCCCAATAATTTGTGGCATCAATAAACCAATAAGTAAAACTTCACAAATTGTGAGGGAAACTGAGGATTTCCAATTTTTCTGATAAGACTTTCACAAGCATAACTATCAAAAGCTCTCATGGTACAATAAATTGCATACAAACAATAGCAATACAATTATTATTGTTAGTAATTAAATAGCTATTTTCCTTCAGACATTTAAGATAATTTTTATTGATACTAGACATGATTACATATAATCTTGTAGGGTGCCATGTTTAGTTACATAACATTTCATTATTACATAGCTGAGAAACAGTTGAAGTTGAGGGCCAATCAGCCTAACCAGCAAGAATTCATATTGAATTACCCTCTTGTGGCAGGCCCCTCCTGCCTGCCCTTTTAAGTCCAAGGCCCTCTCGCCTGAGTACACAAAACTGTTAAGGATGGCCCTTTACGACAAGGCCAAGGCCTTCCAGCCTGAGTCCATAACACAGTTCAGGGTTTTAGCAGGGACACACCCCAGGTAGGGGGACCCAGACCCACCCTACTCCACCAGGTCCTGGCCCAGAGCCCTGTGAGTGACTGGGTAGCGGGGCAATCTGGCCAAAACACACCAAGGTTCTCTGGGCAGGAGAGGCAGCTCCCGCTCCTACCCTAGGCCACTTCCTACCTGGTTCCCTGGGGTTCCTTCCCCTGAACTCGCCCAGCTTGCTGTGACCTCTGGGCCAGCATCTCCTCGGCAGGCAGTCCCTGGGTCGCACCAGCTTGCCTCCACGCCCTCCAGCTTCTCCTGGAGTCTCTGGCAACAGCTGTGCAGGAGCCCCCTTCACAGGTCCTTCTCCTCCTGCTGTCTCCCCAGACTGAGTCCTTCCCCAGGCTTTTATAGTGGCGCTACAGCCCGGGCATGCTCTGTAGGACTGTGGGGGAGGGGCCTCTGCAGCCAGGTAAAGCTGGCTGGGCCCTGCAGGTTCAATGCAGGGCTGTCTTGCCCCGTCACACCTCTGCACTTCACCTACCGGTCTGCTGCTCCCAACAAGGAAAATTGGAGAAGCCCACAAAGAAGATGTCTCTTCTCTGTGTACTATTGAGCCAAGCTGTCCTGAGGCTCCTAGTATATTACTGTACACTGGAAAGTTTACTGGAGGAGCAGGGAAAATGGAACCACGGCTATGTGGATGGATTTTCCCAGAGATGGGTTACATAGGGTAGGGAGAGGATGCAAAGATTACACCAGCTCTGAAGCTGCAGTAATGGTAGCTGAATGGCTCTTTTGCGATTCTGCAGTATGAGAAGGGGAATTCCGCACCATCTAGCCTGGTTGTTGAAGTCGTTCACTGGGGGTAGGATTTGAGATAGGTGCATCTTGGCAGGCGTCCACATTCCTTCTCACTTTTATTAAAAAGAAACACTATGGACCTGCATTTTCACTTATGGAAGTTTGTAATGGCTAAGGGTAGTGCTATTAGACACTGTTTCTCTGTGAAGTTTTGTACGAAAAATCAAGCCTATACGAGTTAAATATAAACAAGAATGTGTTTTTGTGTTAGTACCTTGTTGGTCACTATGCTTGGGCTGTGGGCGGGGGACACCCACTGGCAGCTGGCTGTAAGCACGGCCCAGAAGGGGGTGCCTTACCGCCCCAGGGCAGTGGCTAAAACCAGTTCTATAAGTTAAGGGAAGAGGCTGAACAAAGGAAGCGTGTGCTGGGGGAAGGGGCAGTCTTGGGCTGGAGCAATGAAGGAGAGAGACTGAGGAGGGGGCTGGGGTTGTAGGGGCCCAGTCACTCCCATCTCGAGGGGGGCCTGAGGCATCCTAGCCCTAATTCCTGTAACCAGATTACATCTATGCTGTGCTATATCCTGGAGAAGCAATAAACCCCTCTATTCTACCAGCTGGTGGAGTCTGTTCGTGCTACTACGGAGCTGCAGGACCAGGGGAACCCCCGACTGCGTCGTCACACAAGAGTATATGAGTTAAATATTGATTCTCAAGGATAGGGGGAGAGTTAAGAGTCTAGTTATCAAAAGATGTCATATGTTACTCCTTGTGGAAGAAGAAAGGCTGCTGAGGGCTGCCTCAGGGCTCTGGCCCTGGCCCTATGGGCGGGCCTCCAGCCTTGACTGGCTCTTCTGCTATTAGGCTCCTGGACTCCAGCAGGACCACAGGACCACAGAGCAGACCAAAGAGTACCAGTTTTTGGAAATGCGACATATGCTGATTTTAAGAAAATCAAGTCATTGCTCATTCTTTAGGTAATTTAATAACCATGTTTCTCCTCACAAACTATTTTCATCCTAATATTATTGTCACTGGAATCTTCCTGTGTATTTCTAGGTGTGTTTACTTTATTCTCAAAGCTCTTTATCAGTAGTTTCTTTATGACAGAATCCATGCTTAAAGAATGACAAGAGACTTTTCATATGGCTTGACTCCTTAGGGAGCCTGATTTCAGCTGGTCATAACCACTTTTCTATAGGTACCCAAGTAAAATTCAATTGAGCCAGTAAACAGTCTTTCAATAATACATATTAGAAATTGTAGCCATTCAAATGTTAATAAGTTTCCAAGTATCCTGGAATAGCTGTATAAATTAAATATCTGTGCTCCATGCTTTCCACTGTCATTTTTGCTCAGCTAGATACAAAAAAATATTAATTTCTCTTGGAAATAGTAGAGGTTCTGTATTTTATATTAGGCAATATTGGACTGCTGGCTACATAAATGACTGGAAGTGAAGTGCTGGCTAGATGTGGGGTGGAAGATTTTGATTCTGTGGAACATTAGCTCCACTTCCATGCGGAGAAGGAGGAGGCAACATAAGGGAGAGGCACAAAGGGTCACAAAACAGGGATGGGAAGAGGTGGGAAGGGGACAGAGCAGGGGCAGAGGCAGGGGCTTGGAGTGGTAGTGCAGGGAGGAGCCACGTGAGGGTGTGGTCACGTGCCCAGTGCTCCTCTTGTATTTCTCCCCAGAAATTGCCACTGAGGGGGTGTATATAGTTTGGATGGCCTTCATCTTAGTAGAAGAGAGACCAACTTACTAGGGAACAGGCTGGCTGCATCAGTTAGGAGGGGGTTAAACTAATAGCAAAAGGGAGAGGGCAAAAGAGGGAAGCTCTGAGCGCTCATAAGAAAATAGAGATGTTGAGATCGACATTAATCAAGGAACCAATGGACATGAAGAGAAGAAATTCTTGAATTGCCTATTCACCAATGCTAGGAGACTAGGAAACAAACAAGAGAAATTGAAATTGCTCACTTATGAGCAAAAATTCAATCTAGTTGGTATTATTGAAACCTGGTGGAATGATTCACATAACTGGAATGTTAAAATCAATGGTTATAATCTATTTAGGAAGGACTGAACTGGCAAAAGGGAAGGGGGCGTGACAGTAGCATTCTGTCAAAAATGGCATTACCTGTTTCCAAGACACTAACCACAAATAAAATGATGGTTAATGCTTGTGGATCAATGTCCTAACAGATAAAGCACAAGATACCTTAAAAGTGAGTGATGGAGGGAAGGCCAAATGAGCAGTGAGTGAAGCTAAAGGAGAGAGGCCACATGGGAGACAGGGAGACGCTGAATAGCAGCAAGGCAACAGAAGGTGTTGAGCAGGGATAGCGATGAG
The DNA here is from genome assembly GCF_052426305.1 of Pelodiscus sinensis. Lineage (NCBI taxonomy): Eukaryota > Metazoa > Chordata > Testudines > Trionychidae > Pelodiscus > Pelodiscus sinensis. The sequence continues at coordinate 99,336,807 of NC_143055.1, forward strand.
GGCAAAGTAGGGGCAGGGCCACAGTCCAAATGCTGGTGGCTCCTCCCATTTCTAGGGAGCTTCTTAACCTTCCTCTGGCAACCATAGGGTATGTCTACACATCAACGTTATTTCAGGATACCAGAGGTATCCTGAAATAGCTCCCCTGCATTTTCACAAGCCACCCATTATTTCAAAATGTTTTTTGAAATAATGGCCGTGCTGTTTTGGCATCCCGGTAACCATGAGGGTTAAGGGATATCTCTAAATAGCACTTTATTTCGTGTTTAGAGTGCAGTGTAGACATAGCCATAGTGGGCTCCTTTCAACAGTGCCATGACACCATTGTAAACCTGGTACTGGCCATTAATTACTGGGACTTTATTCTGCTTGCATTGTATAAATGTGATCCATACATGATCACTTGTACCTAAGCTGCCATTCATTTTTAATTCTGTGATCAGTTCCTCTTTATTTTTTAGAATGTGACCTAATTTCCCCATGGTGGCTGAAGCACTTTTTGAGTTAGGAAATTGTCATTTATAATGTTTAGAAATTCCAACGATATTTTTAAGTGGCAGAATGAAACCTCCAGCATTTATCACTCAATCTGAAGTCCACTAAGGTCCCACAACTTTCCCCCTAAACATTACAGATCGGTACTGAAGAAGGCAGCCAACCTCTTCCTTAGTGTGATCTCGTAATTTCTAGCAGACACCAGTCCTCCCACTTGTAAAAGTGATGAGGCTTCAGTCCTCTTTCTCTTCCCTGCCTCATTCCAATGTCCCTGTTGCCAGGTGTCTGGTTTTCAATTAGACTTTCTAGTCCAAAAGTGGAGTTGGTAGATTCCAGGATCCTGGCAGCATCCAATAGGGATGTTAACAGCTACTCAGTTAACCAGTTAGTGATTGCTTATCGGTTAACAGTCCCAGTTAACCACAACAACTCCCTATCCCTGTATGCTCTGCATTTAAAACTCGGATTAGCAGGTTGGCTCCGTCCCAGCCCTATGGTCCAAGATTTAAATGAAGTACATGCAGGGGAACCGCTTGCCACCCTGCACTGCTGCCTCTGTATCAGAGGCAGCAGTGTGGAGGTTGCAGGGGTCTCCCCAGGAGTAGGGCTGGGAGCCGGGAGTGCACTGGCTGCTGGCCCCAACCTGGCAGGGGCGGGGAGCACTGAATAACCATATAACTGCTAAAAATGTTACCGGTTACACGATTATTAAAATATCCGACTTTTAACATCCCTAGCATCCAGCAGTGCTGACAGGACACTACAAGCCTAGTTACAGGAGTAACAACAAGCAGCCTCCCTGCCAAGATGGTGGGAAGAACTGCATGGAGGAGCTGCAGTAGGGTTTCCAACTGTCTAATCACACAAACACAAACACCTTTGCCCCATCTTTTGCCCCACTCCTTCCCCAAGGCCCTTCTTCGAGGGCCCACCCTGCTCACCCCTTCCTCCCTCTCTCCCCCATGCACATTCACTTTCATTGGGCTGGGGCTTGGGGAATGGGAATGGGTGTGGGCTCTGGGTTGGGGCCAAGGGATTTGGAGAGAGGGAGGAGGCTCTTGGCTGAGCCTGGGGCAGGGGTTGGGGTGCAGGAAGAGGTGTGAGGTGCAGGCTCTGGAAGGATGTTTGGAGGCAGAAGGTGCTCAGGACTGGATGGCAGTGCAGGAAGACTAAGGCTCTAGCCTCTTGCAGCCCCTGAGAGGGGGCAAGGGATTCTGAATGCTTCTCCTGATATAGGCACTGCCCCACACCTCTCATTGGCCAGAGCTCCCAGTCAATGGGAGCTGCAGAGTCAGCACTCAGGGTGGAGGCAGTGTGTAGAGTCCCCACTCCCCTTTCCAGAATCGTAGGACATGCCAACTGCTTCTGGGAGTGGTTCAGAGCCAGGGCAGAAAGGGAGTCTGCTTTAGCCCCACTGTGCCACCAGTCTTGTAAGCAGCTTAACATTTCCTGGGTTAGTTTCTGTAGCCTTTGGGAGATTATGCCGGATTCTGGGAGAGTCCCAGCAAAACCAGGAGGGTTGTTAAGCTGCAGCTCAGCTGGAGGGAGAGAGAACTGGCTCCCAAGACGGTGGCTTTGACAGAGAGGGTAGGTACTCCCCAGGGGGATTCTGTCTGCCCCACTGCTGCTTGCCCCGGACCTTGCCTTGCTCAGGAAGGCTACGTCTAGACTACATGCCTCTGTCGCCATAGACATGTAGATGAGGCTACCAGGCATAGGAAAATGAAGCGGCGATTTAAATAATCGCTGCTTCATTTAAATTTACATGGCTGCCGCGCTGAGCCGATCAGCTGTTTGTCGGCTCAGCGCGGTAGTCTGGACGCACGGGTGTCGACATCAAAGGCATTTGTCGACCACCCAGGTTTGCCTCCTGGAATGACAAATGCCTTTGATGTCGACACCCGCGCGTCCAGACTACCGCGCTGAGCCGACAAACAGCTGATCGGCTCAGCACGGCAGCCATGTAAATTTAAATGAAGTGGCGATTATTTAAATCGCTGCTTCATTTTCCTATGCCTGGTAGCCTCATCTACATGCCTCTGGCGACAGAGGCATGTAGTCTAGACGTAGCCGAACTGACTTATCACTGCTCTATTGTGTTCTTGTCCTTGGCTGTGCCTCACTTTGAGGAATGACACCCTCCTCTCTGCTCCACTGTGCTCTTGCTCCTGGCCCTGCCTTACTTGGGGACTGAGTCCCAGTGCCCACTGTGCTCTTGCACACAACCCTTGCTTAGTTTGGGGACTTTATCATTGTTGTGATCTGTCATCTGTGGCTATTCTAGTCCAAGCTGGTGTCCGCTCATGTTCCTGTAGTTGACTGGTGTCCTTATCAACAAAATTCACCCCATACATACTCTTTTTCCTGTGGGCTCTTTATCGGGACCAAAACTCATAGGCCTCAACTCTTATGCTAAATGTGGAAGCCAACGCCCTACAGGATACAGGCCCGTAGGTTCCTTGCATTACTGCTGAATAAAATAAATGCAGAACATAATGAAGGGAAATCAATGAATATGATAAAGGATGCTAGCCATGTGAGCTACATCACTTACCATTTTTTAAATTAAGACTGGATGTTTCTCTAAAACATGCTCCAGGAACTGTTTTGGGGAAGGTCTATGGTCTCTATTTTATACAAGAGGTCACAGTAGCTTATCACTTTGGTCCCTCTGGCCTTGGAATCTGAAAATAGCAAGGACCAGGTTCTATAACAAGTTCACTAGCATAGACAACTGTGGATCTGATTAAAGTTAGTGAGAAGCCACAATTGAAGCATCTAAAAAAAGTGACTTGATTTTCCTCAAGCAAAAATAACGTCATTATTCCTTTTGTTAGCATACATTTGATATTTAGAGTCTTTGCACTACGCAATCCCTAAGAAGCCATGTTTTTAAACCCATGTGCTCACTTTTGACCCCCCCCCCCCCAGGAGATTCTAGAGGAGAGGCATAAGGCCTAATCCTGTATCCCTTATTCAGACAAAACTTCCACTGACTAGAACTGGAGTTTTTCCTGAGTGTAGAGAGCAAAATGAGTATTATGTTTTTAGGTCAATGAGACTCTGCAGGAGTCAATGACAACAGATTGTATCAGCTGACTGGGCTCTAGTGCAGTGTAGAAGAATTAGGTTTAACATCTTGATGTTTGTCTTGTATGGATAATCTTATGTGATTATAAATTGCTGTGATTAGCACTTAGTATGGTGATGAGTGCTTATAAATACCTAAAAACTGGGGCTAGGTTCTGCCCTACAATCTGTGTAATCCCATTGAAGACAAAGGTAGGTTAGGGTACGTCTAGACTACATGCCTCTGGCGACAGAGGCATGTAGATTAGGCTACCCGACAGAGTAAAATGAAGCGGCGATTTAAATAATCGCCGCTTCATTTAAATTTAACCCAGGAGGCATACCTGGGTTGTCGACAACTCCCTTTGATGTCGGCAGGGGAGCGTCCAGACTATCGCGCTGAGCCGACAAACAGCTGATCAGCTGTTTGTCGGCTCAACGCGGCAGCCATGTAAATTTAAATGAAGCGGCGATTATTTAAATCGCCGCTTCATTTTACTCTGTCGGGTAGCCTAATCTACATGCCTCTGTCGCCAGAGGCATGTAGTCTAGATGTACCCTGAGACATGGTGTAAATAGGCAGAAAAAGGCCCACTGATATTTTTTTAATGGATTCAACTGACAAAGTGATTCATTTTCCAAATGCCAACATTTTAGCAGAACTGGGATGAGGTTATGCATCTCTTCAGGATTCTTCCTGGATAGGCAACAATACAGACTTATGTGCTGTGAAAATAGGCAAAGCAAAATCTCAGTTTGTACTGCAAACAACTTGTGCAGTGGAACAACAACAACAAAAAAGAAGTGGGGTATTGCAAACTTCTTCTTTTGGCGTGTTGATGAGACTCAGCCCCAGCAGAGGTGAGTGCCTTCCATCGTTAAAAGTGAGATCTCTGTCTAAGGAGAGAGTGGTGTTTGGGGATGGATTCTGATCCCACTGACAAAAACAGTGAAACTCCCATTATATTCAGTGGCAGTAGGATCTGGGCTTCAGTCTTTCTCATTGCAATTCTGCAATGATGGTTAGATTAAGCCTTGAAGTTCAAAGCAAGAAAAACACACAGTCACAGTGTGCAATGTGGAGAGAGAGGGAGAATAGCTATACTGTGACGAATAAACTAACAAATAGATTGCTGTACAGGCTGCTTATGAAAACGGATGAAGTTAAGTTTCCCCCCAGTGCAATTCCACTGGCTCTAATGGGGTTGTACAGTTACCAGGGCATAATTTGCCTCATAATATAATTATCTGAAACTCTCATAGGAACAAAAGGAGAAGTAATTTTGTATTCTCCTCATCACAAGAATCTTTGTGATTGAGCACTAGACAAAAGGGTCTAATTAGCTTCAGTTACAGGTAAGAGGCATAAGCGTCTGCACATTCACGTTGGTTTCAGCTTTATACTTGTCACTTAAAATTATTTGGAAATGAAGACTGTCATTGTATTTTTCTCGTAGGCAAGCCAGAGAAAACATTGAATGCTTATTTCCAGGCATAGGGAACCTTATTTCAGTGGTTTTCAAACTTTTTTCTAATGACCCAGTTGAAGAAAATTGTTGATGCCCACCACCCAACATAATTTGATATGAGTGTGGGCTCTGGGGTAGGGCTGAGGATGAGAGTTTGAGCTGTAGAAGGGGGCTCCTGCTTTGGGGTATCAGGGCTGAGACAGAAGGGGCTTACTTTGAGTGGCTCTCGGTCAGTGGTACAGCAGGCGTGCTAACACAGGCTTCCTGTCTCTTCTGACACCGTAGACCTTGCTGCATCCCAGAAACAGCCAGCATCAGGTTCCCAGCCAATAGGAGTGTGGAGCCCTCTGTGCTCTTCCCCCATTCCACCTAGGAGGCGGGCCTGCTGCCAGCCACTTTTGGGGCGCAGCGCAGTCTGGGGTGCCAGGACAGGCAGGTAACCTGCCTTAGTATCCCCACTGGTCACCTGATCCCTCTGCAGCAATGAGACCCAGTGCCGGCCTGCAGTTTGAAAACTATTCCTTATTTAACCAATTTGCCTGGTCTGGTGGGTGGGGGAGGGGAGGAAAACACTGCTCAGAAATGAAAGGTGCCTGAGGGTGCATCTACACAGCACCCTCAACTCGAAATAAGATATGCAGTTTGTGCTATGCAAATTGGGTATCATATTTTGAATCTATTTCAAAATAGCTTATTCTGAAATTTGGCGTGTCTACCCAGCGCCAAATTTCGAAATAAAGCACTATTTCGAGCTATTCCTTCTCCTTCGTGCAACAAGGTTTAGTGGGATGGTGAAACAGCACACCCGCTATTTCGAAAAATATTTCGAAACAACGGGTGGCGCATGTAGACGTGGGGTAGCTATTTTGGGATACTTCTGGCATCCCAAAATAACTGTGCAGTGTAGATGCACTCTGAGACTTCTGTGATTGTGTCAGACAATTGCTTGCTTTTTAATATGTTTCTTGGATTTTGTGTGTGTGTGTGTGGTAATGACAGGGAGGCCATGCTGCTATATATCATACAGGGCGTGTGTCTTTTTCAATATTCTTTCAAGCACTATGGCCATGTTAACAGTCTTGTACATCAATAACCCTGCTTAGAAGTTGTGCCTGGGGGAGAAACTATTTACACTGACAAAATGCATGCACAGGCTGCTGAGTGTGAGCTTCCTTTCTGCCCGGGGATGCTTGGCTGCCCCCTAGCAAAGTTGCCTGTCCTGTCCTTGCTTCAGAAAGGACCCGCTCTTCAATCCCCCAGCTTTCCCTCCCTTCTGAGACACGGGGCGGGAGAGGGAAGCTGTCACGCCCGCTCATGTGCAGGTCGGAGGGAGTGGACGTCCCCTCCTCTCCCCACTGCCTGGGCTGGTGGAGGATCGATTCTCTCTCGGCGTGATGAGGCTGTCCTAGCAAAGTGATGATGAAAAGCGCGAGGAGAGGGGCAGACCTGGAGTCCTTTCTCCTCCTCAGCGCCTCACTCAGACCGACTCCCCCGCTCTCCAGAGCAGGCGGCTCATTGTCTCTCCTTCCCGACAAGCAGCAGCCTGGCAGGAGAAGCGAGGGGAAGGGCGATTTTTTTTGAGGGTGCGGGGTTTGTCCCTTCCAGCGGCTCTGTGGCTGGCTGGCCAGGGCTGGCCTCGCTCCCCCAGCGCAGGCTGCGAGCCGGCCGCGGCAGGCGAAGCGGAGCATGTCCGGCAAGGGCAGGAGATGTAAGGAGCAGGGGAGAGTGACCTTCCCCCAGCAGCAGGAGGAGGAGGAGGACGGGGGAGAGGAAGAGGAGCAGCAGCGCCGGCGGCGGGGCTGGAGAGGCGTCAATGGGGGGCTGGAGCCCGCGCAGCAGCCGCAGAGCGCAGTGAAAACCCAGCGGGATCCCTACGGCTACTACCCGCCCATGCCCCTGGGCAGCCCCCTGTAAGTACCGGGCGCTGGCTGGGGTGGGGGGTGGCTCCCGGCCAGGCGCTGCACTGGAGAGATTTGCGGGAGGGGCTCGGCAAAGTTAGAGCTTGTCCCTCCGAGGCAGTCGGGTGAACAAGCCGCGAGGGCTGGGGAGGACCTACCATGCCCCCCCCCCCTCCCATTCCCCAGCTCGCCTCTCCCGCCGCTTTGTTCCTCTCCTCGGGGAGCAGCTCGAGCGGGCCCGTCCCGTGGGTGCTGCGATGCTGGGCGTGATGATCCCGCCTTGGCAAAGCCCCGATTCACCTGCAAGGCAGCCAGTCCGCGCTGGGGAGGAGCAATGCGGAGCGGGGGTGAGCGGGAGAGTTTACACGGAGCGAGCGATGCTTGCCAGGCAGCTGTCAGGATGGGGTTCGAAATGCCCCCCGGAGTTCGCTTGGCTGCTCTAGGAAAGGGAGTGTGAATGTGACAGCTGGAAAGGGAAGGATGCTGCGCCGGTACATTTACACATTCAGAGCAGGTGCCTGGACCACTGGAGAGGCGTCTGCGAGCATTGCTGTTTCTGGGAAATTAAGTGGAAAGCTAGAAAGTATCTTTGAATTGGAGAGAAAACAGACCTCCCTTTATTTCCGGAGTTACATCTGGATTTGAAGCAAGACAGAAAAAAAACCCCAGAGAAAAGGAGGCAGTCTGGATCTAAATACAGTAGGTAGGTGCCTTCTTTCTTTAGGCTGAGTGGGGTGGGGTGGCATGGAATTGTAACACAATCGTTCCGTTTAAAAGTCTCAGAGGTGTAGCCAGGTTAGTCTGTAACTTAAAAAAACAACCAGTAGTCCTGTGGCACCTTAGAGCATGTCTACACTAGGAAATTATTTTGAAATAACTTATTTCGAAATAATAACTCCCAAAATAACTATTTTGGAATAAGCTTATTCCCCAAGGCTATGTCTACACTGCCGCACTATTTTGGGGTACCTTTGGTACCCCGAAATAGCTATTCCACATCTTTTGAGCGCGCTCATTTTTTTTAAATATAACAGGCTCATTATTCTGATGTCCCTGTAAACTTTATTCCACGAGGAGTAAGGAACATTTTGGAATAGTGATTTATTTCGAAATAAATGCTGTGTAGACAGCGCCAAATTTCAAAATAAGCTATTTCAAAATTTACTCGAAATAAGATATGCAATTTGCGTAGATCAAATTGCATAGCTTATTTCAAACTACGGGTGCAGTGTAGATGCACCCCAAGGAAAGCAGAAGTTTTTATTTCAAACTAACCAGTGCCTTATTTTGAAATAACGGGCTTGGTAGTGTGGACGCGCTGCTTGTTATTTAGAAATAAGAGGTGTTATTTGGAAATAACTCCCTTGTATGGACCAGGGCTCAGAGACTAACTTACATATAGTATTTTTATATAGCTTTTGTGGGCAAAACCTACTTCTGCAGATGAGATGATGCTTCAATTTATTTCTCATGCAGAAGGTAGCAGACCCTCCTCATATCCCTGAAGGTAGATAGGAAGATGGTAGATAGGAGGCCCAAGGGTCAGTAGTGCCCTCTGGTGTCTCTCCTGTGCACTCCAGCAAAGTGCCCTGGAAAACAATATTTGAGCTCCTACCCTGTTTATCCTTTACTAGCATTTATGTCTAGTAAACTTTACCTGCTGCACTCAGCAGATGCAAATGAGATATTGCAAAGGGTTTTGTGTTGGGCGCAAACAGGAGAGAAATGCAATAGTGGATCAGTTTGTTTATATAACCAACCAGGAGCAGGATTTCTCAGGCAATCTTTGTTTTATCAAATCGACTGTTATTCACACAAAATTTTTAAAATTAAATGTGTGTTATATATGACACAGCGCAGCTCCCTTCTGCACATGCTAGGATGGAAATATTTTACTAAACTTACTAATAAGTCTACTAAAAATCCAGAGTATTTCCTAGCATATGTTAGGAGATGTTTTAATATCCTAATGGCTAAACTTAATTTACATTCACAGCAATTATGCAGCATTATGTCTTGTGCCTAGTAGAATAGTTTTCTAAGAAAATCCAATCACTGGCTTAGTCAAGGTTTCAGGAGTTAATACAGTTCTCTTGTCCCAACATTAAAAAAAATATTATCTTCATATAGATTCAATTGTATCTTTACATTTTTATATGGTGAGCCATATTTTCAAAATCTACACAAATAAAATCACACCAGAAAAATAGAAAAACAGAAGAACTATACTGAGGGAGAAACTTTTATCTGCTTCTTGTAAGTTTATTTCAAGTTCTGACAATCTGAAAATGTCAGTCTATGTATTTTTTAAAAACATTCCCAAACGTAATGATGGTTAATAGTTAAGAGGACTTATCTGAAACAGAAATTATTTTATTTTTGTAAAGTTGCTAATTTTTTATCTGTTTTTAAAACACTGAATAAAATGTCTGAGCAAAAGAAAGATGACCAGAAAGGCACTGTTTTTGTGTGTGGTGCCTAGGACTTGTTCAGTCCTTTAATATGTTATAGTTTTGGTTGATGCTTCAAAATTTTGGTCTCCAACGATTACCTCAATATCTCACAGTCTCATATCAAATTAATTCTTAATTAAATGTTTTCATTACTAACTAATGAACACTTTTTGAGGTATACATTATTAGGGAATGTGTTCTGTGTTTGTACAAGTGCTTAATTGTAATCACACCGGGGAAGTCTTTAAAATACAACAATCAGAGTAGCACTTAGAATGTGATAATCCCAAATATATGTAGATTCCACCATCCCTGGATAGGAGTTTTACACTGTAGTATGCTTTTGTATCCAGTAGCTCAGATATCAAGAGACTTGTATTTCTAGATCTCTTCAGTGATAGTATAAATGGTGTCATCAAATCACTGTCATACTCCCTTCCTTAAGAAATGAATATTACACCAACATGGACTGATACTTGAGTCCAGTTTACTCAGCTCAAGGCTTTTGTGTCTGGGGTGAACTCCATCTGTTGGAATTATTTATCAGAATACAGGTCTTGCATCCCTGTCCTAGCCGTTTCTACTACAATAGCTGTTGGAAGTGATTGTCCACTAGTACTCCCAATCAATGAAATAGGATATGCTGAAGCACTAGAATGCAGGGAGGAAAGGCTATGTAACCTCTGTTATCTCTAGTGAATGCCCAACTCTGCAGTCCGATTCCTAACATACCATGTTAAAGAAGGGTCCTACTAGAGAGTCAGGTTGTTTTCTCTGGAACAGGGTTTCCCAAACATTTTCAGCCACGGAGCTCCTATGGGGTTCTGAAGATTTGGCAGGACCCTTAAAATATCGTGATTTTTAATTTAATAGGTACCCAAACAAATAGACAAAGTTTAGGAATTCTATTTTTATTTCTTGTATATTTCTTGTAAATTCTTTTTTTCCCAAGAAAACTATCAGAAAATTAGTAAAATAACAAAATCATACAACTGTCATTACTATTTTCTCACAAAGCCCCTGGATCCATTATATGGAGCCCCAGAGCTCCATGGAGCACACTTTGGGAAACCCTGCTCTGGAATGCTCTTTTAAGTGGGATTTTAAATGCAAAAAATGTGGCATATATTAATAATATCAGCACGAATAAATATAATGATTAACTGAATAAAGTGTCCTGGTAGATGCTGTAGCTGTACAAACATAAAAGAAAAGACAGTCTCCACCTCGCACAGCTTGCCTGGGTCTGACCTCTGAGGCTCAGGGCTCTCCCCCTCCCCAGATTTGAGGAGCCCGTGCTGGCGCTCCAGCCACCTTGCCACCCCACCCCCTGGCTGAAGCACACAAAATCTACTGGCCTGGGTCCCTCTAGGCTGTGGTGTGTGAAGGGAATGTGGGGAGTGTCTTTCTCCTTCTCAGTTGGGGGCCACGTCAGTGAGGATTTGTTTGATATTTTTGCTTCTCACTTGTGTATGACCTCCAACTGATTTTTCTGTGGGTCAGTGGCTCCCAAGCCCCAAAAGGCTCCCCCCAGTGACAGTTAAAAGACAGAAGGGCACAATGAGGACTAAAATGACTGTCCCAAGGTTAAACTTAAAAAATAACAAGAGTCTGGTAGCACTTTAAGACTAACAAAATATGTAGATGGTATCGTGAGCTTTCGTGGACACAACCCACTTCTTCAGATGACTGGAGTGTTGCTGGACATCTAACACTCCTGTCATCTGAAGAAGTGGGCTGTGCCCACGAAAGCTCATGATATCGTCTACATATTTTGTTGGTCTTAAAAGTGCTACCGACTATTTGTTGTTTTTTAAGTTTTTCATGTTACAGACTAACTCGGCTACCCTCCTGAAGCTTTTGTCCCAAGGTTATATAGCAAGTGAGTGGCTGTACTGGAAACAGAACCCATGTTTCTTGAGTCCCAGTCCAGTTAACCTATTCAGGTTATGTACTGACAAGTGTTGGGTTGCTACATGACTATACATCCATCTATATCCAGGTGTCTGATCCTACTCATCATAGTTTGGTAAGCAAGACAAAATGACAGAGAAGAGGATTGATAAAATATTGTAAAAGGAGGAATGCACTATATTGGTAATGTGATCCCTGATTGTTAAGTAACTTAATGGTGACAAACTGGTTAGCTATTGGTCAGGCACTTATTGTGTTGCATATATTGCCTTGGCATTCTTAATGTTTGGGCACATACCCTTCTTAGCCTAAGGCCATGGCATGTGTCATTGGAAAGATATATTTTTCCAGATTTGCATTATAGTAACATTTGGATTATGAATAGTGGTAGAGATGTAGCCGTGTTAGTCTGGGGTAGCTGAAGCAAAATGCAGGACAATGTAGCACTTTAAAGACTAACAAGATGGTTTATTAGATGATGAGCTTTCGTGGGCCAGACCCACTTCCTCAGATCAAATAATGGAAGAAAACAGTCACAACCATATATACCAAAGGATACAATTTAAGAAAAATGACTTTGATTTCACAAGGTACTAATGGTCTTGTGCAAGAAACACACAGGCAAAAATACTATCTGTTGTGGCTCCTTTTTCTCAAGGAAACCTTAAAGGGGTGAAGCATCTAGCTCCCACTGAAATGCAATGGTAGTTGTGCACTTAATTCCCTTAGGCTCCTTTGACAATCACAGCCTCAGATCCCAAATCAGGGAGAGGAGTGCAAAGAAGTTTAATATTCACCTCTACCCATTTCTTACCATGTTGCTTCTTTGTACAGGTATTTTCCTGGTTCTGTGTCTGCATAGATTTGGCCCTGAGGTCAAATCTGGCTAGATGTATATGGTACTTATTTTTCCTATCAAGCATATTACTTGTTCTTTTCATTGAGCATATTTGTTCCTAAACAAACAGGTATGGTTAAAACATCACTTAAAGATTTGTGAGGAGGACACTGGAATGGAGCGATGTCTTTCTCTGAATATGTCTCTGTATCTTACCTCTGTTGATTTGGTCTGACTGTTGTCTTCACAGCTTTGAACCAGCACTTCCAGTAACAAAGAACATTATGTCCACTTTGGATGGGACTCCTTCCGAATGGACCAATGTAATACTGTGGGTTGGAATCAGACAGCTTAATTGTCCTAGATTATGTGGCATAGTCTGCATTTCAAGTGAGTGAGCCTCTCTGTTACAGCAAGCCAGGTGATATTTCACAGATGGGAAATAGAAACTCTCATGAAACAGAAAACAGGACTATGCAGCACTTTAAAGTTACTCCTCATTGCAGGAGGAGTAACGGTAGTCTGAACTAGGGGCTTTAGTTCTAACTACCTAGCCTGTGCCACATGTAGCCACGGGCACGGAGTTCGAACTACCGGGCATTTAAAAATGGCGGCGCATGGGAACATGCAAATAAAGCCTGGGATATTTTAATCCTGGGCTTCATTTGCAAGTTCGAATGACTACATTAGCCACCCTAGTTCAAACTAGGGTGGCTAGTGTAGACATACCCTTACTCCTTGTACAATGAGGGTTACAGGAGATGGAGTAAGCAGTCCTCAAGCTTGATATTATTTCGACGTTATGTCGAAATAACTGCGTGCTGTGTAGACACGGACTATGTTATTTTGGAGTAACATCAGTTATTCTGAAATAACGCTGCTGTGTAGACATAGCCCTTGGGTACATGTACACAGCATTATTATTTCAGAGTAACTGAAAATAACATAGTATGTGTCTACACTAAAAGCCTTTATTTCAAAATAATGTCGAGTGGAGGACTTCTTGTTTTACAAGAACTAACCCGTATTTTAGAAGAAGTAAGGGAAGTCAAAGGAAGAGTGTTTTTCCTTCAACTTTCTACTGTGTAGACAGTGCCCAAAGCTGAAATAAGCTATTTCGACTTAAGCTACGTGATTGACGTATTGAAATTACTCCCCTTAATTTGAAATGACAAGGCGAGCATCCACGCTACCAAGCTTGTTATTTCAAAATAATGGGCTTGTTATTTCAAATTAACAACTCATGCTTGTGAAAAGGAATAAGCTTATTTTGAAATAGTTATTTTGGGAGTTATTTCGAAATAACCTATTAGTGTAGACATAGCCTTATATATCACATTCAAGCCTCATCTATGCTGGTTTTAGATTAACTTAGCTATTCTGGCTGTAACCAATGGATAACAGTCCCTTCTCAGGCACACAAATACTATACTGATGCCCCACCATTCTACTACTGTCTAGCAAATGGCTGTGTAAACCACTAGCAAGGTACCTCAGAGTTACAAACCACCTTAGGAATGGAAGTTGTTTGTTACTCTGAGTGTTCATAACTCTGAACAAAACGTTATGGCTGTTCTTTCAAAAATATACACCTGAATGTTGACTTAATACAGCTTTGAAACTTTTCTAGAAGAAAAATGTTTCTTTCCCTTTATTTTTTGTAGTTTACGTTTAACATAGTATTGTACCATATTTGCCTTTGTTTGTTTGTTTTGTTTGGTCTCTGCGGCTGCCTGGTTCTAAATGAAGTGTGCAGTTGACTGGTCAGTTCATAATTCTTGTGTTTGTAACTCTAAGGTTCTGTTATACATGTGCCACTTATCCCCTTTCCGTCTGGTCCAAAGAAAACAGCCGTTGTTTTATTTTAATCTCAAATTACAGAATTTAGTAATGGGAATCTAAAGTCCCCTCCCCTCAACCTATGTGAGGGGTCTTTATGGCTGGAACTAGGGTGCAGAGGGTGCTGCAGTCCCCCAGCTTATAATGGGTTGCCATTTCAATTGTCTGTCACACTCAGGCAGGTTTGAAGGTTAAAAGCTATGGTTGGTTTGGCGGAAGGCAGCAGCTTATTACATTACATTTGAAAAGCAGAGAAACCAACAGCCGAGTGCTCAGCTTGTCACTGGTACATAGCAATAACACTATGTCCAGAGAAAATTCAGCTTCTGGAGCAGATGTGAGTGTTTAGGAAACAAAAAGCATTGTTATTAATATGATTACATTGTGTATGCAAAATCACAAGATGAAGAGACTTCTTAAGCATCTTTCTCTAGAGAAAAGTGAAGTTTAATGTCTCCTTTTATTTATTACATGTATCACAGAGGATGAATTTTGTGGACAAAAATATGGTTATGTAGTAGGATAGTTTTATTTGCTTATTTTATGAAACTTCATTGCATGTAAATGAATCGCAGACTTAGAGGGAACATATCTAAAAGGGTGTTACAAGGAGAAGGGAGAAACATTGTTCTCCTTGGCCTCTGAGGGCAGGGCAAGAAGCAATGGGCTTAAATTGCAGCAAGAGAGGTTTAGGTTGGACATTAGGAAAAACTTCCTCACTGTCAGGTTGGTTAAACACTGGAATACATTGCCTGGGGAGGTTGTGGAATCTCCATCACTGGAGATATTTAAGAGCAAGTTAGATAGACATCTATCAGGGATGGTCTAACAGTGGTCTCCAAACTTTTTACACCCAAGATCACTTTTTAAGTCTCAGAACAGGCGAAGATCTACTGCCCCGCCCCTTCCTTGAAGCCCCGCCTACATTGCATGAGGAAATCTAATGTAAATGTACTGCGCAGGTGCGCAGTTCAGAGAGGGCTCAAGAGCTACTCTTAGAGCCCCTGAGATCTACCAGTAGCTCGCGATCTATTGGTTGGTGACCACAGGTCTACAAGGTGCTCGGTCCTGCTATGGGGGCAGGAGACTGGACTCAGTGACCTCGTGAGGTCCCTTCCGGTTCTATGATTCTATGATTATTGCTTCTGAATGTTCTTCGTGTATCTCTTTAGGATTAACTGACTTCCTGGAGTGTTTTTTCAGTTGCGCTAAAGCATGCCCATATTATGGTGAGAGTGGGTGGCACAAAAGGAAAGAAGGAAATGTACTGTCCCTATTTCATGTTATCCTAGAAAAACATAACAGTGGATTATACCATGAAACTGGAGATATAGCCTCTGCAAATAGTGTGAGGACAACCTGGCTCTGAAAAGCTAAAAATGTTTTAATGAGATGGGTATTGTAAAACGGGAACTTGCCTGGGTAATACTATTCAGGGTTAGGTTAACTGTTAATAATTTAGGGTATGTCTACACTATCCTCCTAGTTTGAACTAGGGAGGCTAATGTAGGCATTCGAAGTTGCAAATCAAGCCCGGGATTTAAATATCCCGCACTTGATTTGCATCTTTTCGGTCGGTCGCCACTTTTTGAAATTTACAAGTCCAGACTAACTGCCCGTGTCTACACGCAGCAGGGACCCAGTAGTTTGAAATAAAGCCCTAGTTCGAACTACCTGTTATTCCTCCTGGAATGAGGTTTAACAGGTAGTTCGAACTAGGGCTTTATTTCGAACTATCGGGTCCCTGCTGCATGTAGACGCGGGCAGTTATCCGGACTTATAAATTTCAAAAAATGGCGACCGGACGGGAAGATGCAAATCAAGCGTGGGATATTTAAATCCTGGGCTTGATTTGCAACTTCGAATGCCTACATTAGCCTCCCTAGTTCAAACTAGGGGGCCAGTGTAGACATACTCTTAGGGTCTGATTCTGTGATCCTTACATATTTAAAGTTGTTGTTAAAGTAATTGGAAGTTTTGCCTAACTAAATTTCAGGACTGGACCTGTGTTAGCAAATTGCTACTGTTAGTAATGTCATTAAGAAGCTACAATTTGTAATTTAGGACACCAGGAACACGCTTGCTTTATCCATGCTATTAGTAGACACTATACTCTGTTATCCAAATACCTCAGGATTAAGAATATTCTGAGTCAAATTCTGCCCTAGGTTACACTTGTTCATTCTGTTTGGTAGTGAAGCTTTTAAGTTCCTTGAAAGAAGAAGAACTAAGTAAATTAATGGAGGTTAGGTCCATTAGTACTTATTAGCCAGGCTGGGTAGGAATAGTTTCCCTAGTCTCTATTTGTCAGAGGCTGGGAATGGAAAACAGGAGAGGCATCACTTGGTGATTACCTTTTCTGTTCACTCCCTCTGAGGCATCTGGTATTGGCCATGGTCAGAAGACAGGATACGGGGCTAGATGGACCTTTGGTCTGACCCAGTATGGCCATTCTTATGTAAAAAGCTGTACACCTAGGGTTTGTCAAAGCTGCAGCTGGAGGAGTGATTGGAGTTTGGTTAAATACATCCCAGATAACTTCAATCTAGCTAGCATAACTAAAACTAGCAGTAAAGCTTCAATGGCATGGATCCGGGCACAGGTTGTACAAGCCTTCCTAGTACCTTGGATTTGTGATACAACTTCTGTTACTTGTATACTTGTGTTACTAGCCTGAGCCAGGATCCGAAGAGCAGCTCAACTACTGTCCCTGGTTTGCAGGATGGGGTCTGACTGTGTCTTCCCCTTCCCAATTCTGAATCTCCACCTCAACAGGGTGGTTATTCAAATTGTGCATTGCTAATAGAATTGACTTGTAAGCTAGCATTAACTCTGTTCAAGAATGCATTGGCATCAGGTGATCTAATGAGAATCTCAGTTTATTTTTGTAATTGCTTTTATCCTTCATGGTTACAGAGAAAAGCTTGAACACGTGAACCCTGAAAAAATAGAAGGCAAACTAGGAGAACCAAAAATATATTACACCTTGTGACTATTTTTAAGGCAGTCGCATGTTATCTTGGGGGACCTGATTTGACTTTTGAATGCTTTGAGTTGCCAGGACTGAATGAGGGTATGTCTACACTACAAAGTAAGTTTGAACTAACGGACGTTAGTTCGAACTAACTTTCATAGGCGCTACACTAGCGCTCCGTTAGTTCGAATTTAATTCGAACTAACGGAGCGCTTAGTTCGAACTAGGTAATCCTCATTCCATGAGGAGTAAAAGCCTAGTTCGAACAAGCTAGCTCGAATTAAGGGGTGTATAGCCCCTTAATTTGAACTAGTGGGAGGCTAGCCCTCCCCAGGTTTCCCTGGTGGCCACTCTGGCCAACACCAGGGAAACTCTTCTGCCCCCCTCCCGGCCCCGGACCTCTTAAAGGGGCACGGGCTGGCTACGGTGCCCGTGCCAGGTGCAAGCCTGCCAGCACCCAGCCAGCAGACCCTGCACCTGGCACGGATCGAGCCACCCACCCGCTGCCCCCCAGCCCTCCCCCTCTTCCCGGGACCAGGCTGGCGGCTCCCGGGAACTTGCCCAGGACCGCAAGAGGCGGGCACCCGCCTGAGCTAGTGCGGACATCGTGGACCTCGTCCACGATCTCCGCACTAGGCACAGGAAAGTGGCCGGCTTAGGCAGGATAGCTGCCAGCCTGGCCACCCAGGAGCAGGTGTGCAAGAGAATCAAGGGGGTCCACTGAGACCCCCGACCCTGAGCCCTGAGCTTACAATGGCCGTCCTGGGTCAGACCAAAGGTCCATCTAGCCCAGTAGCCTGTCTGCCGACAGCGGCCAACCCTAAGGACCCTGGAGGGGATGGACCGAAGACAATGACCAAGCCATTTGTCTCGTGCCATCCCTCTCCAGCCTTCCACAAACCTTGGGCAGGGACACCACTCCTACCCCCTGGCTAATAGCACTCCATGGACCCAACCTCCATGACTTGATCTCACTTCCCTTTAAACTCTGTTCTAGTTCTAGCCTTCACAGCCTCCTGCAGCAAGGAGTTCCACAGGTTGACTCTTTGCTTTGTGAAGAACAACTTTCTGTTACTAGTTTGAAGCCTGCTACCCATTCCTTTCCTTTGGTGTCCTCTAGTCCTTCTTTATGGGAACTAATGAAGAACTTTTCTGTATGCACCGTCTCCACCCAACTCCTGCTTTTAGAGACCTCTATCCTGTCCCCCCTCCGTCTCCTCTTTTCTAAGCTGAAAAGTCCCAGTCTCTTTAGCCTCTCTTCATATGGGACCTGTTCCCAACCCCTGATCATTTTAGTTGCCCTCCCCTCTCCCAGCCTCTCTCTTCCCCTCTCCCACCTCCTTTTCCCAGTCTCCCCCAGTTTTGTTCAATAAAGACAGATTCCATTTTGGAAGACACGTTATCTTTATTTTGTACATCAAAAAGAGGGGCTAGGGAAGGGTAAGTGGAAGGAGGTGAGGGAGGAATGGGGCACGAGCCCCCGATGGGGAGGACTGGGCTGGCTCTGCGGGCTTCTGGGGGTGGAAGTTCTCCTGCAGCCCCCCAATTACCCCCTCTCCCCAGATGGCAGCCTGCGGCAAGTGCAGCCGGGCTGATGGCCGAGTGCTGTGATGTGCCCAGTGTGGGCATTCAGGGCAATCCAAGCCAGGACTGCTTTGCAAGCGGGGCACCCCTGAGAACTGTCTGTCCGGGGTGGGGGTCGGGACCCTTTAAGCACAGCCCTCGGCTAGCCTGAGAAAGCATCTCCACGCTCTAAGTCCTCCTCTGATGCCCTGCCGGCACTGCTTCTGGCCATCCTTAACCCCGCTTCAGGGTCCACTTAATGTGGACGCGCTAGTTCGAATTAGCAAAATGCTAATTCGAACTAGTTTTTAGTTCTAGATGCGTTAGTTCGAATTAGCTTAGTTCGAATTAACTAATTCGAACTAAGTTAGTTCGAATTAGCGCTGTAGTGTAGACATACCCAGGGGGATAAGTTTAGTGCAATCAAAAATTGAAAGCTAAAACTTCAATAATTCAATATATTTCACAGATTCCTTTTTAAAAAGTGATCCTTAAATCTGAGAACTAGAGATTAGAAAATGAAACAGCAGACTGTCTGATTCTACATGTCTTACTTTGACTCTTTCCACTGACTTCAGGAAGGTTTCTGAATTTAATGAGAGAGTTGCCCTGGTCTAGTCATTTAGCTATAATATCTGGCAATATGGTACCATAGAAAATTTCCAGCTCTTGATTTTTTTTTTCAGCAGGTCTGTTAGGGCTTCAGTTAGTAAAATATCAGCAAGCTTCATCTTCTGTATTTTGAAAAGGCATTTCACATGCACATCATATCTTTTTGTCATCAAATACATGGCTGCGTACATCTTTCCTATTGGCAAAACATTCTCCACAGTATGCCTTTGGAAGAATGTAGCTCCACCTACAGAAACCAAATGAGTCTCTTTACTCTAGCAGCGGAATCTGAAAGAATGATTAATAGAAGGGGAAATAAACATTTATGGAAAAATTGCACTGAATATTTGAGAAATGAATAATATGTTAATTTGTGCTTATTTCCTAAAAGACAGAAGGGTTGCAAAATGAATTGTTAGAACTTCTTTAGAGCAAGGATTAAGCATAAGGAAATTTAATCTGTCTTTATTTGCTGTTTAATAAAATTATAATACAAATATTACAGAATATAAGAGTGATCCTCCTAATAGGTACATTACATCTTTGGATGGGAAAGAAGGGTAGAATCCAAGGGCATGTCAAATAGTATTTATGATCTTATTTAAATAGCCTTTTTTTGTTTGTGATTTAAGGATAAGAGGGTGATAGCATACTGACTGTTCATGACCTATACTCTACAGTCAAACCTCTCTCAAAGTGCTTTCACATGCAAAATAAGCCTAAATCAGTTCTGAGCTGAGCACAAAATTACAAATCCTCTTTGTAATACAGCTTTTCCTTTTTGGTAGACATAAGCAATTTTCAGTAGCGACGGAGAATGTATGTGTTTTTTTGGAATACAGGAAGTCCCCGAGTTACGCGGATCCGACTTATGTCGGATCCGCAGTTACGAACGGGGCCCTCCCTCTCCCTGGTCTCCAGCAGACCAGGGAGAGGAAGCAAAGCGGCGGAACACGCGGGCAGCGGACAGCCCAGACGCGTCTGGGCTGTCCGCTGCCCGCGTGTTCCGCCGCTTTGCTCCCTGTCCCCCTGGTCTGCAGACCAGGGGGATGGGGAGCAAAGCAGAGCAAAGCCGCGGAGCCTGGGGTTCTTAAGTTGAATCTGTATGTAAGTCAGAACTGGCGTCCAGATTCAGCCGCTGTTGAAACTGATCAGTTTCAGCAGCGGCTGAATCTGGACGCCAGTTCCGACTTACATACAGATTCAACTTAAGAACAAACCTACAGTCCCTATCTTGTACGTAACCCGGGGACTGCCTGTACTTGTTTGGCATGTTTCAAAAACTACATCTCTCTTTTAACATAGACCACATGGTGGTGCCACACAAGTCACTACTGCTTTACAAAACAAAACTGAACATGATTGAACATTTAAATAAGATAAAATTATTTTATCATGGGAGAGGTCTGCCACTGATAATTAATATTGCAATATCACCATCCCCATTGCATTGAAACAGCTCAGCTAAAATATCCAGGGACTAGACCAGTATGCTTTCAGGATGCTTGTAGTTTTCATAAAGTTATAAATAGTTTGTTTTGCTCAGTATATTGCAGCTGATGCAGACAACTGCAACAGCAGCATCACTGTTACGTCATGAATGGAATTTTTCATGAAAATAAAAATCTTTTGGTCTGATATGGCTGCAGCTTGTAGGGAATGCCCGCAGAAGTCAATGTGAGTTCTTTGTACCAGGTCAGTACAATCCAGTCAGGAAAGAACACCATTAAGAAAGTTACATTGTCAAGGACTCAAATGTTAAGAAATGCTCAAATTAAGGTTGTGTATGGTGATACAGTCTTTCATTACACCAACAGACACTATTTTTTCCACAGGACTCTTGCTTCATTTGATGCATAAAAGGACTGTATTTAGAAAGCAGCTATTTATTATTTTATTGACTATTTGTTCAATATACATCCTTATTTACTGTACACTGCTCTGAAGACAGAAGTATTTTTCTCATGGGTTTTTCCATGGCACTTATCACTATAATATGCAAGTGTTTCACAATCATTAATTACTTTGCTCTTACAACACTCTTGGGCAGTGAAGGGATATTGTCCCCTTTTTAAAGGTGAGGAACAGTGGCAGAGAGAGACTAAGGTCAAAATTATACACTAAGGTTAGGTTCCCAGACTGACCTATCTTTTCACAGTATTTAAAAGTTCAAAGCATGCTTCTTGATTAGAACTTCTGTACATCAGATGTCATGATTTTAAATAACCAGAAAATAGGGACAAGAAAAATAGCGCACAGCTAGTGATCCCTTGTGAAAAGTTTGGTATTAATTGTCTTGCCCAGCATCAGACAGGGACTCAATGGCAGAGGCAGGGAGAGACTCCAGTTCTCCAGAGCAGCATTCAACTACCTTAACCACGAGAACATCCTTTTGTTCCCAGTCATCCCCTCACTCTTTCACCTTTCAACTTCTGAAAAAAAAAATCCCACCAGCTTTTGTCACTACACAACCCTCTTTGAGTCGTCCATTCCATGCACTGAATGAATCAGAAGTCTTGAGGGGAAACAGTAGATAGTCATGTAATTAATGATTTTAAAATATCTTCTTTCCCACCCTTCACCCACCTCTCTCTCTCTCTCTCTCTCTCTCTCTCTCTCTCTCTCTCTCTCCACAGATATTTACTTTGTGTATCTGATATTTACTTTGTGTATTTTGATATGTAATATTGATAATTTGTGTTTTTAACAGTTACAAAACTAATCTTTTGAATCTCAATGTCAACTGTCATGAAATAATTATGGTTTGAGCCCCTCCGCCACACACACACACATAATTTCCCATGATTGTGCAAATTTAAATTGATACAAAAAAATTTAAATATACTTAAAATAAACATTGATGTGATCTGTGGAAATTATAAAACAAAAGTTGAAAACTTCATCAGAACTTGGCCAAATATGTGTGAGATTTCACAGGCACAGCAAGAGGCACATCCCTGATGATAGGGCCACTCCCTGTCAAATTTCAAGCCCTTGCTCCAAAACATAGACACTCCTACAACAGCTTCTAAAAGTACAGTAATTCTTACAACCAATTCATTAATATGAGAAAAACAATGTATTTTCCCCTAAATTTATATTCAGAAATAGCTGAACTATTTTGCTTAAAATTTCCAAAATAATTCAGCTTGAGGCAGACACCCAGCATGAAGAATTTTAATCGTTAATGTTTGGCAGAATTATAAGCAACTGAAAACAAGGTTTTATAATGATGGGAAATGTCAGACAATCTAAATAGCAGATAGCAAGGGGGCCAACAAACTTTGCTGGTCTCTGAGAGAGATGGGGGGCAGCTCTGAGCCCCCTGGAAGGGGCAGGGTGTCAGGTGGAAGGGGCAGGGCTGGGAACTAGCTTCTCCCCAAAAGCCCTTCTGTGCTGATGCTCGTACACAGTCCAAAACTCTGGCGGTAATTTAAAGGGCTCAGAACTCTGCCCACTGCTGTTTCTGCTGTAGCAGCAGCAGTGGCTGAGAGCCCCAGACTCTTTCAGATCACTGGCCCACAGGGCAGCTGCCTTCTTGGTCCTCCCTCTCAGCCGTCAGCAGATCTGAGAGATGGTGCTGCTAGCTCTCCCTATAATCATAACATAGCTTGCAGCGGGGGAAATTATTTTCTGTTAATAGGTCTGTATTTCATTAATTGCTGTCATTCAGTAAAATGGCACTGTGGGAGATAACTTTGTGATCAGCAGTAATGGACCAAATCATGAAGTCCTCACTCTCTTTTCACCTAGTCTTTTTTTCAGGAAAAACTCAGATTGCCATTATCAAGTGCTGAGTACACTGTTTAGAAGTTGGCCAAACAGTGGTAGAGGTGCATGGTAAAAAAATGTGTGCCTGGTCTTGTACTGTTTATGTGCAGAGATCACTAGACAGGGTCAGGAAGGAAAGATTTCCACACTTACAGCATTGTATGTGATGCAAGGTACCATATGGTTTGTTTGTATTTTGATTTCCTCTCAACCACCAGGTCTGTACCACTGTGGGAGGATACAGGACTACTGTTTCCTATGCATACCTATTGAATGTGCTTAGAAGGTATTTTTTAAACAATATTGCACATAACAATATTTTACCGTGGTCCTTGGGAAGAAATGGACCCATAGGAAATGAATCTGTGAATACCTTTCAGTTGTGTGCAACACAGTATAAAGATCTGTGACCCCCTCCTCTACCAAGGAGCCTTTTCTGTGCAAGGGCAAAGGTTGAAGGGTCAGGCCAGAGAGAGACAAAAGGAGACAGATGGGCACGTAACGGTAGATCAAGGGTGAGCGACATCCGGCCCGCCAAGCCATTTGATCTGGCCTGTGGCTGCGCTGCCACTCCCCCAATTGAGCCAATTGAGACCTGGGGCCCGGGGAGTGTGTGCAGTCATTCTCTATTCAAAGCGGCATGGCGCCTAGAGGGAACTGCCTCTTTCTGCCCGAGGCCCCACCCCTTTCAGGGGGCCCATCCCACGACCACCTACCAAAATTCAGGAAGTGCCCCCCCCTGCAAAAATTATTGCCCACCCCTGCACTAGACAAAGGAGAAAGTCATCAGCAACTGCAGTTGCTGGTGAAGAGTCTGCCAAGGAAATGACTACTATAACAGTCTACAATTATTTTATCTTTTCTGCTTATTAGGTCCATTGAAGGAAGCCCATCTCTGAGACATCTGACTATGATGAGGGAAAAGGGAAGGAGGCAAGCTATCAGAGGCCCAGCGTTCATGTTCAACAACAGGGGCACAAGCCTCACTGCTGAAGAAGAGCGTTTTTTGGATGCAGCTGAGTATGGGAATATTCCTGTGGTGCGTAAAATGTTGGAGGAGTCAAAAACACTAAATGTCAACTGTGTTGATTATATGGGCCAAAATGCCTTGCAGCTGGCTGTGGGGAATGAGCATTTGGAAGTGACAGAGCTTCTGCTGAAGAAGGAGAACTTGGCGCGAATTGGAGATGCACTGCTGCTTGCAATCAGCAAGGGATACATCCGGATAGTGGAAGCAATTCTGAATCATCCTGGCTTTGCTGCAAGTAAGCGACTGACTCTGAGCCCTTGCGAGCAGGAGCTCCAGGATGATGACTTTTATTCCTACGACGAAGATGGCACCCGCTTTTCTCCAGATATCACTCCCATCATTTTAGCTGCTCATTGCCAAAAATATGAGGTTGTGCACATGTTGTTAATGAAAGGAGCAAGGATAGAAAGGCCTCACGACTATTTCTGCAAATGCAATGACTGCACTGAAAAGCAAAAGCATGATTCTTTTAGTCACTCCAGGTCAAGGATAAATGCCTACAAAGGTTTGGCTAGTCCTGCTTACTTGTCTCTTTCCAGCGAAGACCCAGTTCTCACAGCTCTAGAACTCAGTAATGAGCTTGCTAAGCTGGCAAACATTGAAAAAGAATTCAAGGTAAGGGTTCTTTTCTGTCTGCCTCTTTTTTTTTAATGTTATCTTTACATGTAACTTCATCAGATTCTTGGCATTTTTTCCTGTATATTATCTTTTGAGTTGCAGTTGGTTGATTTATATTGTTCCTTTTGGTTCTAGATCATTTGAGTGCTCATTGAGTAAACCATTAAAAGGCAGTTTTGCTTGAAACAAAAGTGGTTTTACAACTGCTGTGTGCCAAGAGTTATAGAAGAAATGTCAGTGTGAGTGTTACTAACTCTGCAATGGATGGAAAACAATTATATTCCCTGTAATAGCTAATAGTTATTTTTACTGAAATGCTCTCTAGAAGGGTGATATAAACTGAGCATCAAGCAGCAAAATTACACTTTTCTTTTACACAACAATAATTATATTTCTGTTTTTTATTCACAGCCATTTTGAATGGTGTTTTCTACAAATTATGTGGTCGTTGTTTTACCATTGGCCAGTCAGTTTTTTTCATTCAGCTTTCAGAAATTTATTTGTTTGCCCTGCAGTTAAAATATTTACCTATGTAATCACTTTTAATCTCTTTTTGATTTGGGTGTTTTAACATACACTCTCTGTACACTGGTTAGTTTACATATCTCAACATCTCCATGAGGTAATTCATGATTAGCCAATGATAAATATTACCCAGTGCTGCCTCTTGATGATGTGCAGTTCCCTGTAGCACCTCAGAAGATACACTCACAAAAAATAACTCTATGGTTGAGGCTACAATGCATTACAAAAAAACCTGGATCAGGGAATGACAGATTGTAAACAGCAAGTGGTTATATAAATGACATTGCATCTAGTTGCAGCAACATTTTTAATGGGTTCCTGCAGGGTCAATGTTGAGTACTGCTTTGTTTAATTAACGTCTTCATACATGATGTGAAGGAGGGAAAAAAGACTCATTAATCTTTACAGATCACAGCCAGCTGTAATTTATTACAAATGCAATGGAGGACTGAGAGGAAATACAAGTGGGTCTAGAGTGGGTGGCAGAGAAATGGGTAGGAATTAATAGAATTAAGTTTCTTTTTAACAAAAATGAATGTATCCTTCTGGACAGGAGTAAACCCAAATATTGTTAGATAACAGAAATGAGGCAGAACTAGGAGGAAGTAAAGGTTTAATGCTGGGAGAGTTAGAAGGAATGCTTTAATGCTGCTATGTGTGGTTGTGAGATAACAGAACAAAAGTTTGTGGTACAGAAATGTTTGGCACCACTTACAGAATATAATACCAAAGCAAATATTTTCTAATTAGGGGATGGATTCTGCACAAAATTCATATAGGCTCTGTGGCCCTGTGAACTCCAACCACTGTGGCATTTTCTCAGGAAAAATTCTACTGTAAGGGCTGCAAGACTTCTGGGTCCCATGTGGTTCCTTGTAGCCTACACACCCTAAAGCCTCTTTTAGTCTTTAGTTCCCCTAATCTTGAACCTCTCATCTTCAATTCATGGAGAAGGAAGCTGCTTTGAAGAAATAATATATTGTCTAGTCTATATTCCCCACACTCTCTGACCAAATTATACTGAAGTATATTAAATTATGTCCTTATTTCCAGTGATATATATTAGTCTGGGAAAGGATTTTACAAAGACAGAACTGAAAAATTAGAGGGTAGGTTGTTTTTTGTTTTATTTTTTTGTCAAATAGGGACTGTCCCTCCAAAACAGAGACTGTTAATATATGCCCCACCCTCTGAACTGTGGTCACCTGCTTCACGCACAAATTATTACAGAAGGAAAAAACATAGCTAACATCAGTGTAGTGTTTTTTTAACCATGGATTATTTCCAGGAAGGATCCTGTCTTCCAGAGGTATGTGTGCACATGCTGGTGACTCATCCTTTTAAATAATATTTCAATAACAAAACCATAAAGTTAATGCTTTTTTTCTGATTCTTCTTAAAGATCACTTTTCTACTGGACCAATGCAGCACTAAATCCACACGTGTTTCACTGTCTGTAACATTAATTATTTTATTACACTAATGCTCAAACTCCTGTTAAATCAGGGCACCCCTGCACCAGCTGCAATACAAATACATAAGTAAAAGACAGTCCATGTTGCAAAGAACTAAATCAAGACAAGAGGTTGGGGTGTGTAACAAACAAACATTGTCACAAAGATGCGGTCATGCAAAAACATACAGTAGCAAACCGCAGCCAAAGTAGAGCAGAATGTCATTCAGTATAAACCCTGTGACAGGGAAATCCTAAAGATGAAATGTTTAGATGCATCTAAAAGGCCAGATTGTGGCAGTTATACTACTGCTGTGTGAAGTGGGTGATATGGGTTCAAGTGACCCCGTGAGACACACTGGAGAGATTATGCCTCAGGTCAGAAAAAACTGGTCTGCCCTAGGCAAAACTTCAGTGTTGCCCCTTTTCTATTCTGGTAGATTTCTGTGGCAATAATCTGTTCCCTGTCCCAGCTTCCTCCACCCCCACAAGGGCTGAAGATCCTTATCCCCTGAAGTCCTCTCTCAGAACTGCTGAGCTTGAGCTCAATCACAACAGGATCTGGTCAGCCCTTCCCCAACCTCCCCTGCTTTGGATTCCCATGTTTCTAATTACTGGTAACCAGACCCTCAAGGCCTTGTCCCTGCTTCACTTCTTTCCCACAGGCCTTTCCCCTTCTCCAGTGCTTCACCACAGGCCCCCGCCCCTTCTCCAGCTCTTCCTCACAGACCCTGCCCATGCTTCCCGTGAGGCCCTTTCCTCTTATCTGTGTCTTCTCCCCAAGGCCCAGTCTCCCCTCTCCCCCATCCCAATCAGTCATTGAAACATCTCAAGGAGCTTGTTTGCAGGTGGGAGGTAGTGCCAGCTCAGCACGGGCTGTCAGATTAATGCTTTAGCTTCTCCCTCCACTCCACTGCAACTGGACTTTTTGTTCAGGTGGCATTTAGGGTTGCCAAGCCTCCTTTCCCACCAGAATTTCTGACTGAAAAGCAGGCACTTGGCAACCCTAAATGACACCTGGACACAGAAGACAAAAACTGGAGTGTTTTGGTAAAACCTGAACAGGGGGGCAACCCCACCCAGACTCCCAGCCCAGACCCCTCCAGAGTCCCACTCATGCCCATCTCCTCCCATTCCATATCCCCCTGCCTGCCTATCCCCCACTCAGTGAACACTTTAGGATATATGACTGTGGCCTTGCCTCCTTCCTGCCCTCCTTTCTATGACTTGCTCTATAGCGCTGTGGGGGAGGGAGAAAGGGGGTGGCAGTACTGTTCCCAAAAGTTCAAAAAATCATGAGTCAGACCCAGCAAGAGATTTTTTTTTTAAGGATTATATATTGTTTTGAACTTTACTTTTTTACCTTCCCCTGCCCACACCTACTTACGATGTGAAACAGCTATGCGGTTGCCAGATCTCCCAGCTTTATAGCAAGGTGATATGACCTGCTGTAAGTGTCTGAGCTGGTGCAAAACTTCTGGCTTCTCTCCTAACCAACATTCTAATGAATCAATACTTCATCCACTCAGTCTTCATATCTGCTCATTCCCAGACATCTCCAATTATGAAAATCCTAAACCCCAAACCAGTTCAGCCTCACCCCCATCCCAAATCTGCCCTTTGCCTCTCTAGGTACATCTTGAAGTCAGTGCTAGGTGTTCTTCATCACTTCCAGGCCTTGTAGAGGGAAGGACTTTCCATTGTTTTCCCAGCCTCTAGGGAAGGGCAGCTTCTAGGATTGTTTGCTCTCTTCTTCCCCTTCCAATGCCTGGAGTTGTAGAGAATGGGATGGAAATGGAAGCAGGGAGGAGAAGGGAGTAGACTGACCCTTTTCTTCACAGGATGGCACCGTAGCAGGGAGATGGGAGCAGAACCAATTTCAGTTGCTAGGCTTTTTCTGCTTTCTCCTTCCCCGTCCCTCCTGTGAGGTTGATATTAGTTGCTTTATCTTCCCACCTCCCTCCCCAGCAAAAGACTCCTCTCTGTTCCAGGGGTGAAGGGGAAAATTCTCTGCCTACTTCCTGCAGAAGCTTTTTCACAGGAGGTAAGTACATGGGGAAGGCACGGAAGGGTGGAGTTTTTCACACGGCTGCTAGACTGATTCCACTAGCAGCCTAAATCACATTACTTCCAATAAAGTCGTGACAGTTGCCGACACACGGTATTCCATCAGGGCTGCAGGCAGGTGTGAAAGGACTGGGGAAAGCATAAGGGTTACACAACATACCACACTGGAAGCCTTGGAGCTAGAGCTGGAATGGAGAGAGCAGCCTGTTAGCAGCTCTTTTCTGTTATCTCACCTGAATCTGTTCTAGGTTGTTTACCCATGTCTGTCCAGTGCAAACCCAAGTTGTGACAGGCTCTTAAACAGAGCTGCCTTTGCTATAAATGTCTCTTCTCAGTCCCTTCTGCCAGGAAGCTGAGGTTAAAGGTGAATGACGTATTCTCTCCTTGCTATGCATTGCCATCCCCCTTGTTACTCTGAGGGGAAGCTGGCATTTCCATCCATATGATAGAGGATGGTCTTTAGTTCTTTCCTGCTCCCTCCTCTGGGATCATCATGAGACATAACTAGGGATTTCAGTTTTCATTTCAGTCAAAAGCAACTGATAAAACATCATGG
Source organism: Pelodiscus sinensis (assembly GCF_052426305.1). Taxonomy (NCBI): domain Eukaryota; kingdom Metazoa; phylum Chordata; order Testudines; family Trionychidae; genus Pelodiscus; species Pelodiscus sinensis. Next base: position 99,365,951 of record NC_143055.1, read on the forward strand.
AGCATAATTCTTCAAAGATTTGGTTTTAAAATGTAAACACAACCCCCTCTTATGCCTAGAGAACAGCAAGTTTCCTTTCAGCAGAAATTCACACGCTGTGCTTAGAGACTATGGTAAATTGCAGTCTGTCTAATTTCCTGTTTGCACTCTGCATTTCACTTTCTGGTTATATGTAGCAGCAGCAGGGCGGTAAGCAGTTTTGGACGTGGTTTCCCAAAGAGTGGGAGTGTCGGATACAAATATTTAATGGGGTGTTTTAAAAGGTGTTTGGGCTAAATTTCCAAAAGCAGACATGCGTAATGGAATGCGCACTCTTGTGCATGTGACATTTTAGATTTCAGTAGCTGAAATCATGACATTTATTATTTTAAAAATTCTATAACCATGAAATTGATCAAAATGGACCATCACTTTGGTAATGCTCTAAAGATAGGGATGTGCATCTCAAGGCAGAATTTGTCACTTTTTCCAAGTCATTTTATATACTCTTCCTTAGCTGAACTAATAAAGAGTATTCAAACCTGAAGTATATTTAGAACCAGATTTTAAGAACTCATATCCATATAAATTAGTGTATACAAATTTATGTTTGATTTGTACATGAAGTCCCTAAATGGCCATTTCTATACTTTCAGATTTGAATATGAACTTGTACCGGTTGTATGAGTAAATTGTGCCCCTAGGTTCTGTCCCTTTTGAAAATCTGAATCATGACATAAAAACTATATATCTAATGCATATTACATATCTGAATGAATACTTCTGCTATCTAAGAACTTGCTTAGAAATTCTTAAAATTTTAGTGGGGAAATCCACGTTAGATTTTTATCCCAATTCCTCATTCCCAGGGCACATTTCTGTTGGAGTTTTGGGTGTGCAAAGAATATTGGATTAGATCCAGAAAATAGTAACTAATATAATGGTTGGAAATCTATGTGTAAGCTGGGAAACAAGTTCCCACAGCAATGACACCCAAACCTCTTGGCTGTGTCTAGCCTGCATCCCTTTTCTGTAAAAGGGATGCAAATTAGACACATCGCAATTGCAAATGAAGCGGGGATTTAAATCCCCCCTGCTTCATTTTCATAAACATGGCTGCCGCTTTTTTCCGGCTCAGAGCTTTGCCGGAAAAATGCGCCAGTCTAGACGGGGATCTTTCGGAAAATAAAGCCTTTTCCAAAAGATCCCTTATTCCTTTTTTAAAGAGGAATAAGGGATCTTTCGGAAAAGGCTTTATTTTCTGAAAGATCCCTGTCTAGACTGGCGCTTTTTTCCGGCAAAGCTCTGAGCCGGAAAAAAGCGGCAGCCATGTTTATGCAAATGAAGCGGGGGATTTAAATCCCCGCTTCATTTGCAATTGCGATGTGTCTAATTTGCATCCCTTTTACGGAAAAGGGATGCAGTTTAGACACAGCCCTTTGTATAAGAAGGGCCTAATGCTTACTGACATTAATTGCACCACTCTGGCAACGTAAAGAGATCTTAGAGTGGATAAAAATTTAATTGCCACAGTTATGTAGCCATAGTGTAAATGAAGATCAGGCCAACAGCATATTGTATTAAGGTTAAACTGTTAAATTTATGCCTAAATATTTATATGATTAATGTGGCTAAGGGATGGTTTTGTGGAATGAAACTGAATTGCAAAGGTCTAGGTTTTGTTTCTTTTAATTTTTCAAAAATAACTGTTCACTAACATAACTTTTCCCATTAAATGTTCGTGTTCTTTTAAGAAAGAAAAAGCAAGTGAATTCTTACATGGTAAAGGAAGCTGTGTGAGCTGCCTGCATGGTACACTATTATTTTCAGAGTAGACTCCTTTGCTTCTCAGCCAAGTTCTTTGATTAGCAAATCCCACATTCATCACTGACGTATGAACATATCCATAAAGGTATTTTAAACTGCAAAAAAAGCCAGTCCAATTTTCTTAGAGCTAAATGTAATGTGAACCTTTTGTATTTATGCAAGGACAAAATTTGGATCTTGCTGCATAAAAAATGCCATTTTGATAACTCAAAAAAACCAAATTATTTGTCACCAAACTTTAAAAAAAATCAGGATTAAACAGAGAATAGGCCTAACTAATGTGACAACAAAGACTGATTTTTCTGAAAAATGAGTGCCTGAAAACAGAACTTAGGATGGCTGTGATGTCCTCTCCCACCAATATAACGCTATTACTGTAGGCAATGAGTTTCATGTGGGTGTATCCTCCCGCACACTATCAGTTGCAGGATCTGAGCCATAATCTGTTGCCTTATGTTTTGTAAATGGCGTGTGGATAATAACATGAGAGGACTCCGTGTTTCGAGAACTAAAATGCCTTTTTATTAAGAAAACTGTATACAGAGGTGCTGCAACTGCAGGTAGCCCTGACGCCATATGTACACTGACTGGCTTCTTGGTGCCTCCTCCAAACTCTTCTTTCTTGTATCTGTGCTACTCCTTCCGAATTCCATGCAGGTTGCAACTCCTTACATTACTAATGAAATGTTAAGTGTTAATTTCCTTTCTAATGCCTGCTGTTTTAACTCCAAATGACTCTGTACATGATGATTAATGTGCTTTCCTTTCCACCATTTATACAAATGCCTATTGAGTTGTAGTGAAAACGGTAGCAACTGTCTTTAAGTAGCAAATTAATCATTTCAGGGAGATCTTTCAGGTTCTTAATTACTGACATGAAATGCTTTGTTTTTGGAAATTAGAAAATAGTACTCAGTTTTCTAAATACAAATATAGGCTGGACCTCTCTGGTGCGGCACCCTCGGGACCTGACTGGTCCTGAATGAGGGAATTTGCCGGACCAGGGAAGGTCCCCTGCTGTTGGCCCTGCAGCCCACTGTCCTTCTGCGCTGCTGGCCCCAGCTACCCTCCTGCTGGATTGCCATGCTGCTGCGACCCTGGGAGCCCAGACTATCACATCTCTGGCCTCAGTCCCCACTATTGGGGTTGCCACATCCCTGGCCTCAGTGTCTGCTATTGGGGCTACCACATCCCTGAATCTGGCCTCACTACTGGGGCAGTTATAGCTGCCATGTCCCTGGCCCTAGCTCCACTACCAGGGCTGCCACATCCCCATCCCCATCCCTGCTACTGGGGCTGCCAGGGCTGCCATTGCTGCTGCATCTCAAGCCCCAGTACAGGGGCTGCCGCAGCCCTGGCTGCATTACCGGCCTCGAGCCTTGGTCCTCAGCTCCAAGCCACCAGCCCTCTTGCCACTGGGGCTCACAGCCAGGACTTCTAGGTCCAGGAACTTCCATGGTCCTGTTGGACCACGGACGTTGCCAGACCAGAAAGTCCTGGTTTTTGGACGTCCAACCTCTGCTGTACAACATTGAAACTTTCCAAAACATGTTACAAAATACAAATTCAGTCAAAACTATTCGCAGAAAGGGAAAGAAGTTAAGGAGCTCAGAAGGAGAAGATATATTTTCAGATGGGCAGATGATAAAGCTGAGATATATAGGAAGGATTTTCCAGATGCCCAGCGTCACAGAGAGGAAGAGTCTCAGGTGAAGAGTGTTGGAGAAGATGGAGTTTGTTAAAAGGAAGAGATAATACCAGTGTGAAGAGAAAATAGGGAGAATGTGAAGAAGCAAAGGATTCACATTGGGCCTTTTATGGCCTATGGGAAAACTACTTGGAGCAAATGTGTGCAATGTTTTAAAAGAAAAGGAAGTAGAATCTCAAATTGAGTCCTGAGATGAATGATGGCATAGCTGGATTGTTTATATAAGTGATGGGATCATACTTTGTTGCATGTGTGACCAACTACACCTGTATAAGAGGGAGTCAAGGGCTGGATCTTGGTGAGGTCACAGAGGCAGATGTTACAGAAGTGAAGGTGAGAAGATGACAGCATGAAGATTTCAACAGAACTGGAACCAATCGATAGGCACATCAGGCTAATGTCACAGAGGTGGTGACAGGCAAATATGCAGAGATAACAGTTTGCAGAAAGAAGGTTTAAGGTTTGGCATCATACTAAGACTATGTGCAGAGGTTAGATCAACAATATTGAGATGCAGCCACAAATTTACTGTGAAGATAAGCAAAGAGGGTGGACAGATGGAAGTTGTTAAAGGTGTCGACAGACATGAACAACTGAGCGTTACCAGTGTGAAAGTAGCAGCTACAGTTAACAGTAGAAATAAAATGACTCAGTGGGAGGAGGTGAATGGAAAAAGGGCGGAACAGTTAGCCATGTGCTATGCACTGCATACAGAAAAGCTGCCACTGCAGCACCCTAGAAATAATAGTGTGACAGGTGGGATTTTGACACACCTACATAACGAACGAGGGATGTAATCCAGAAGGGTGGCACACTTTTTCAAAGGAGGCACTCAGGTCACAGAGAATGAAGAGAGTCCTAGAGACAGCAGAGAAATGTATTTGCTACATACAATTGAGAGATTCCCATGATATCGCCGGCTCTGAACCCAGACTGAAAATGGCCAAGGATATTGTGGTGCAAAATTGCAGAGATGAGAAAAAGCTACTTTTATAAGTGTTTTTTAGAAAAAGAGGAGATAGGACATTATCACCTATGCTGCAAGGATGGAGGCAATGGGCAGCTGAGGTAAATAGCTTAGAGAAGAGGTTCTCAAACTTCATTACACCCCCTTCTGACAACAAAAACTAGTACGCTGCCCCAGGAGCGGGAACTGAAGCCTGAGCCAAAGTCTGAACTCCACTGGCCTGGTTGAGGGGCCAAAGCCAAAGGGCTTTAACCCCAGGCAGGGGGGCCAGTAACCTGAGCTCTGTTGCCCAGGGCTGAAGCCCTCAGGCTTCCGTTTTAGCCCTAGGTGGTGGGGCTCAGGTTTCAGTTCTGGCCCTGCATCCCAGCGAATCTAAGCCAGCCCTGGCGGCCTATTTTGGGGTCCCAATCCACAGCTTGAGAACCACTGGGGTTACAGCATATTTCTAAACAGCACTGTCTGGGCAAACCATGTTTAAATTGTGTTAAACTACATTTAAAACCACCTCCGTGACACAGTGTTAAAACCTAGTACAAAAGGCTGTAAAAAGAATCTCTAAATCAAGGGAAAATTCTTTTAAGAATGGCAGATACTGACAGGTTTTAAACACGGGCAGAAGGTAATAAAGACAGATCAGTTACTGACAGTAACGGTAGTGAAGGGAGAAATAGTGGTGGACAATGCACATGTGAGAGGAAACAGCAAGGAATTAAGAATGTAGGTAGTTCTGTGAAGAGACTGGTCCATTTCAGACATATGCAGGAGGAACATAGAAGAGGGGGAGAGGAAAGGAAGGATAAGGTACCTAGGATGTGCTAGAAAAGAAATGTATGAATTATGGCAATCTTGGAGTTTCTCACAAATGCTGGGAGACATGATGGGTGAGGGAAGGGAAACACAGAAAAAAAAGAAATGCAAGAACAAGGAAAGAAATGCAAGAACTAACACCTTTAGCAGTGATGGAGGAAGAGAAATTAGATTCTGTAGCCCAAATGACAATCCCTGTAGAATGTCTCTGGCACTTAAAGATACATTGGCATTTTTTGCAGAAGTAAGGTTAATAAGTCTAGGGTTCTAGTCTCCAGTTTGGGCACTTCCATTTTACCACAGAAATTTCTTTAGCACTTCCATTTTGATCCAGGATTCTTCTTCACTTGCCCTAATCCTTTGTGTAGTATTGTAGTGCTTCTTCCAAGGTGGCTGCTGCCCTTAGTAGAGGGGAAGTGATTGTAATTTATAATATACATTTGCAAAGTACTTGGATGCCTTCAGGATATAAAGTGCAATTTAAATATGACACTAATAAGCTTTCATTAATTTGTCCATATTTCTTTACTGTCGACTGCTTAGCATATCCATCATGAGAGTCAACGACTATTATCTTTAAACTCTTCTCTTTCAGAATGACTATCGTAAGCTGTCTATGCAATGCAAGGACTTTGTTGTTGGTGTTCTTGATCTCTGCCGAGACTCTGAAGAGGTAGAAGCTATTCTAAATGGGGATTTTGATGCTGAGCCAGTTGAAACACAGAGACACCGAGCTTCACTGAGTCGTGTCAAGCTAGCCATTAAATATGAAGTAAAAAAGGTAACTGTCTAACCAGCACTTGCAGACAATGTTGGATGTGAATGCATTGTATCATGTTCCGCATGTATTAACGAATGGACAGTAAATTGTCTAAAGACAAAATATGTGTGTGATGGGGTGCGGTCACAGTTAACCCTGTGATGCTCTTCCCTGGTGCTGTTCCCTGGTGATGCCACTGACACGCGTCTTCTTGGTTTCTGGGAGTCCCCACCATCCTGTCCTGCTGGGCCAGATTCTCTGGTTTCCCTCAGACAAGGCACAGAGTTGGGTTAACCCATCCTCCCATAAAAGAAATGCAGGCATTGGACCATTTCAGATCCATTCAGGAGAATGGAGTTCTGAGGCACAGCATCTAGGAATCCTGCCCCCGAAAGGGATCAAACACCCAAATATATCTGTATTTCTCTAAGTAAAAGTTTTACACAAAGAAATCCCATGAGGATGTTTGCCCTCTTTATCAATGACAGAGAGACTATGCATACTGATTGTTCTGCCAGGTAACAATTATTTATACTGGACTTGATAATAAACAAAGGTGACTTTATTAAGTACAAACAGCAGGATTTAAGTGGTTGCAAGTGAAAATGGACAGAGCAAATTAAATTACAAAACTAAAATGAAAAGTAAACGTAAAACTGGTTCTAGTTCACTAATCTTAATACAAGTAGTTCCTTACCAGAGAGCCTGTTTATATTTCAGGCCAGTCTTCAAGTCAAGGATGAATGTTTACTCTGGGTCGCCAGTGGTTCCCTTTGTTTCTTTTGTATCTTAATGTGCCAGGCCCTTCCCCAGGCCAACTGAAGACAAAGAGATAGATAGCTTCCCACTGTTTTTATAGATTCCACCCAAGAATCTATAAAATCCAAGAAACTCTTGTTCTTTACACCCAACTTCTATGGAAAATTAGCTGTCAGATTGCTTAGACTTAAAGCATAAACAAGGCTGTTCTTGAGTCATTAAGTTGATTGCTCACTCGTTAAGGCTTCTGGGCACATCGACAGCTCATATTTTCACATTTAAAACCCTAAAGTCTTATACCTCATATTTTTAACTCTACATACAAGAATGTACAAGCACCCAAAGAAGATATACAGATCCAGCAGATTTTCACATTGAAATTGATAGGTTACATGAGTATTTTGTCCAAAGCATGATTGTGTTATGCATATGTGTATTTATAAGCCAATTTCATAAAGTATGGGGGGGGGGTCTTCACAATGTGAACCAGATTTGCAGGAGATATAAACTAGCACACATACAAAACCCTCCAATAGAGCTATGTCAGTGTATGCCAGCTAAGAATTTGGCCTGTATTTTTAATGACAGAAATAGCATGTGCCAAAAAGATTATCCTTTGCCATCTGATGTCTTTTTCCATGCTTTGTTAAATGAGCTTGCCTTTATAGTCAAGTTCCAGTATACAAGCATCTTCAATGCAAAAATCACCATCACTACGTTATGGTATTTTGCTTGGCATTCTCAGCACAGAGTGAGAAAGAAAGAAGATTACTCTGTCTCAATGCCCATTCAGTCTCCTCACATCCAGTGGTAGAGCACATTAATAGGGGACATGTTTCTGGTGCATGCATTGTTCCTGATCTGTAGATAAAGTTTTTAGGTCCTAATCTTAGGCCATTCACACATGGCACACAACATGGTCTTAAATGCAGTAAATTGGTGATCATGGCAATCCCAGAGAATCTCTGCTGTTTATGGAAATTGTCAGGTGATGAAAAGACACTCTAATTACATCTTTGCCACCCCCACCAGATGGCCACGACGGAGAGAATGACAAGAAGAAAGGGGGATATAGCCAGGGACTCTCCACCCTCTGATGGCTCTTGGTACTGTAATTGCCTCTTGGGACCACTGGAAGCTTGTGATAGTGCTAACAGCCACCAAATTGCAGAGCAGATTCCGATCTGGGGGTCTGCAAAGGGTACTTTTGCCCTCTTATCAACTTCATGTGAAACACTTTTTGGCTTCACACAAAAATGCCTTAAGTAAGGCACTCTTGAAAATGTCACCCATAGTCTTTACTGTATTTTTGTCTAGAGTTTTGAGTTCATCTACAAAAAATGGGTGGATTTCTGCAAGACAAGCCTTGCTAGGACTGCAGGTCCATGTGATAATTCATGAGAACCTCCCTCCCCTTTCTTTAAAAACAAGGGGGTAAAAAGCTAATGTCCTCAGAAGTACATTGTGTGGGAAAGCAGCTCCTAATTCTGATAGACTTATCTGACTTATCTGATAGCGCTCCTATACTTAGTATCCTATACTCTAAATAAACAAGTTAATGCTCCTCCAGAAACTGGGTATGATTTTGAGACTAATGCTCAAGATGGCATCTCAAACAACAGATGTCCAAGAGAAGTAAAACCAGGTGAAACTTTTTAGTACCACTAATCTGATTTGCCATGCTAAGGAGTTGCTTCAGTGCTGTTTTCTTTCCTTACTGTGTGCTAGCTTCCTCCACGTTTAAGCTGCAAACAGTCTCAAAGAAGTTACTGCCAGCAGGCCAAATGTTGCAGTTCTTATTCAGGCAAAACTCACTAAAGGAATGTTCAACTGAAAGCAGTTTGTCAGGGGCTGGTAATGGATGACAGGGGAGGGATCACTTGATGATTATCTGTTTTGTTCACTCCCTCTGGGGCATATGGTGTTGGCCACTGTTGGAAGACAGGATACTGGGCTAGATGGACCTTTGGTCTTATGTTCTTATATTCAGTGGGAGTTTGGCTAGAGTAAGAGTGAAGGATTTGATCATAAGGTACAACTTTTAATGGATAATAAAGAGGATGCAGCTTTATTGTCATATATATTTTAGCCAAAATTTCAAAACACGCTAAAGCCTGTTCCTTTTAGGAGCTTAACACAATTCATGAGAATGTTAAAATTGGCTGATGTAATTTTATAAGCACATCTACTAATACAAAAAATAGACATGTATTACAACTTGCATGGTTACATAGTAAACTAAATGCAAACAGATGGTGAAGTGTGGCTCTCTGTTAAGTATCTGCAAGATGTTAGTCAAAACCAGCTAAATAAAATTGGCATTTTCTTGCTTATCAGACCCAGCCTTTGTGCTATTCAAAGTGAAATGGGAGCCGGATTGGGCCCTAAAATAGAGATGTGTAGTGTGAGGAAGGATGTGGGTGTGAGAAGTGATACAGCGGAAATACAGAAGGCACCAGTGGAAGAGGTGATATGGTAGGAAGCAGAGGTGAAAGTAAGCGGGTGCGTCCTGGTTCATAGCTGTTACAGGAGGAGTGACAAGATTTGGTTCAGGATCCTTATCTTCCAGGTGCACTATGAGCTGGGCCCAGGATGTTTAAAAGACCACCTAGACAGCCAGAAAGAAGACTGGTCAATAATTACACTCCTCTGGAACAACAAAAAAGCTTGTCTGTGTAGAAACCAGAGCTTTATTTGGAGGTGCCTTTGAGACTATGGGATGAAATCCCCCCAAGATATAAAGACCATCACCTTCCAGTCCAAGTGCAATACACATTTGACTGTGCCTTCTTTTTTAACATAAATCTATAGAAACATTTATATTTATAAAAAAACAAACATTCTCTACAACCCTACCTAAAGAAGACCCTCCATTGTATATGCTTCCCCTGGGTGGAGGATGAAAAAACAAACAACAAAGGAGAGATGTGTAGTCATGTAGTTTAATATAGTACTAGAAAGTGGTCAGGCAGTATGGAGGGGAACATGGTTTTAAAACCTATATAAATTAGAATAAAGGGAAGATAATGTGGTTGTAAGTGGTTAAAGTCACATCTAATCTCTCCTTGGCAGCCTTTTGATCTACTTCCTAAAGGGAACTTGCATAACCCTTGACAATGCTCTCTTCCCTACTTGCTCCTCTCTTGTGTCTGTAAAGAAGCAGATAACATGGGCAGTTTTCCTGTCCATGTCAAATCAAATTGCTTCTAGACCACTAACAACAACCTTGTTGCTGTTGATCTGCACCCTGCTGGTGAACAGTGGAACTATGGGTACATCTACACTGCAACATTATTTCGAAATAACGAGAGCAACCAGACAGTCAGCCCAGGATAAGGGGCTCCCCAAAGGCAGCGAGGGGTGTGTGGATTTCTGAGTGGATAAGGGGAATACAGCATCTGCCTGGGGAGCACAGGGTTGGGGGCCTGAGTCCCATCCTGAGAGCATTGGGATATTTGGCTGTGGACAAGTATTAGAAGTGTGCTAGAGCTGGGGGACTTCACTCTCCAAGGTCAGTTTATTTGAGCAGAGGAACTGTTTGTTCCCAGCTCCCCTTAGATATTTGGGGCGGGGCATGTAATACTTCCCCTTCCCCCAGGATTTGTTAGGGCTGGATTGTTTTAGAACTAAAAGTAACTTGTTAACTTCAGTTTCTGCTACCCAAGGTGAACTTGCTGCTTCCTACTGTGTGGCCCTGCTTCTAGATCTGCACCCTGCTGGTGAACAGTGGAATTATGGGTATGTCTACACTGCAACACTATTTCGAAATAACTAGTGCTATTCTGAAGTAACTTAGTCTGCGTCTACACAGCAGGCAGTTATTTTGAAATAGTGTCAAAATAATGTCAAGCTGGAGGACTTCTTACTCTAACTCCTGTAACCCTCATTGTGCAAAGAATAAAGGAAGTCAGAGGAAGAGTGCTCTGTTTTGAAATAAGTGCTGTGTATACGCTCCCTATTTCGAAATAAGCTATTTTGAAATAAGATACACAATTGATGTAGCTCAATTTGTATAGCTTATTTTGAGTTAAGTCCTGCAGTGTAAACACACCCTTATTCTTACAAAAGAAAAAAACACAAGAAAACTAGAACTCAAAACAAACTAAATTATACATACAATGAAAGTGTGTGTGTATGGGTGGGTTTTTTTGTTTTTTGTTTGTTTGGTTGGTTTTTTTCAGAATGGGCCCTAACTGAGTCAGGATGACTCTCACTTTTTCAAATGGTGATGGTTAGTTCAGGAGTTCACTAAGCTCTTAAGGACTGTTAGCTTTTTATCTGCCATTCCAATGTAAGCAGAAAATGCTTTAATATGTGATTTGGTTGGAACATGAGTCACATCTCAGCGTATTTAGAGAATTTGCTTTTTAGCAAAGTGGATTAAAAGGTGAAGATCACTGTCTTGTTTAAAGTTGCTGCATTAAATTACTGTTTTTCTTCTTAAGAGATTAGGGATTTCCTTGTCTTCATTACTTGCCTCTTGGTTTAATTTTTGTTAGGAAGCCTGCCCTATTGTACTTCCTATAAGCATTTGTAAATGAGATTTGACATTAAGTGGAAATTAGCTTGCAAGAGAGTTGGCAAGCAATCATGAATGGTACTTTATGATCTCAACACAGAATAAAGAATAGTAAAGTGTTTATATTATACTTCGTTTGAGAAACTCAGATCAAACTGTAAAATTCAGTCTGAAACAATCTGTCTGAGCTACATAGAGAATTATTTAGCCTTCATACAGGAGTCCTACATGAACAATTGTATCAGAACAATTTTAGAAAATTGTGAAGACTCCTATAATTTTCCAATTTAGTGGAATTATCACAGATCAGCAAAATCTGTGTTATGCCCCAGCTTTTGAACAGTCCCTTTAGAGAGGAACCCCTTTAGAGTGCTAGACTCTCAAGGGGTCTTACCCTTCTTTCAGGATAGGCCATCTAGTCTCACCACCTCCTAAGCAGAGCTACTGGACTCCAGCACTGTTGCTTCACACAGTGAGCTCTGCCTACTGAGACCAACTGAGAAGATACCCCTTACGGAGACTTGTACCTGCTTCAGGCAGTATTATAGAGACATCCAAACAGCATTTTCAAAACAGAGTAGGATTTATTAGTGAAGTGTAACACAGCATAGGAAGTCATTAAGTAAGCATAGAGATATGAAGGTTAAAGCATAGTCCATTCTGGCCAAGCCACAATTTACCAGCCAATCTGTAGTTACCTCCAGTTTCAGGCTGTCTCTCTCAGTCCTCATGTGTGAGAGAGCTTAAGTTTCTTCTAGTACCCACACTTATCCCCCTACCTCACCTATCACGATCCTTTGTTTTTAAGGTGTGTGGGTCGGGGAGGAGGGTCTCTGCCCAGCTTTCCTGTTGAGTGTGTCAATTCAGGAGTCATTAGAGCTTGCATTGTCTCTGATCTAGGATAGTTTGGGCCAGTTTCTTAGGCTATGTCCAAACTACAAAGGTAAGTCGGAAAAAAATACGCAAATTGGAAAAAGCAATTTGCCTATCTTTTTCCGCTTTTCTGTCGAGAGAGGCTTTTCCGAAATTTGGTGCATCTACACAGTGCCAAATTCCAGAAAAACTTGCTCTTTCAATACATCCCTTATGCGTTGTAGAACAAGGTATTTTTCAGAAAAAAATTCAGAAAAGCGGACGTGTTTTTGGACATGGCATTGCTTTTCTGGGATACCTTTAGTATCCCGGAAAAGTGCTGCAATCTAAATTTAGCCATAATGACTCTTTATTCCACCCAGAAAGGGAGGTAACAGATACCTGTCTCTTCCATGCAATCAGACATACATTTTTTCTCATAACTGGGTAGCAATGTAAAGTATGGAGGAAACTGAGGCTCGCAGAAGCTTCATAAAATATTTAAAAATATTTTCACTTTATTACACAAGTATTGGCAAACCTGACTACTTTATAATATAACAAAGAAACTTTGTTCTTGTATGGTACTTATCTTTAAAGTGCGTGGCAGGCACTTTATCTGAATCTTCACAACACTGTGTGAGGCAAACAAATACTATTTATTATCTTCATTTTACAAATGGAGAAACTGAAGTTAAAAGTCAGACTCACTTAGAATGAGAAAAGAATCCGTGTTAGAGCAATGAAGATGTTCTTACTTTTGTGTTAAGCCTGCTTAGGCCAGGTCTATACTAGACCCAGAAGGTCAGCTTATGGTACGCAACTGCAGTTACATAACTAACGTAGCTGGAGTCAACATACCTTAACCTGCGCTTGGTGCTGTCTTCACGCAGTGGGAGGTCGATGGGAGCAAACCCTCCTGTCAGCTTCTCTTACACCTTGTAACTGCAAGGAATAACAAGTACCAACCAGAGGCATACTTAGCATTCAATTTAGAAGTTCTTAAATAGACCCGCTAAATCAAATGCCAGAAGATTGATCTCCGGTGCATAAGTATAAACGTGGCCTTAGTCTTGTCTTCAAGTTCACACCACTCTCACTATATGGCAATCTTCCTGTACATCTTCACAATAATATAGAAATACAAAGTCCGTGTTTCTAAACCAGGGCCACACAAACTCACTTTTAAAAAATCCAAACAAAACAGATTTTAATAGACTAAAGCTTAAAAGTTATTGAAACATGTACCAAGTTTCTTTATTTGAAACTTCATTTTCTATTTCTTATATCAGTGTTTATTTGTAATTAATATTAAAATGGAATTAAGTACACTACTCCATGCAATTAGTTGAAGTGTGTCTTAATGTAGAATTTCCTTTTGGTGAATATACCCTTCTCCTTGTATATGTAGATCTCTTACTGATACCAATGAATGTAATGTGGGTGTGCATCTACTTGTAGCAAGTAAAAGATAATGTATCTGAAAAAAGAAGTAGATCTCAGGATGTCTCAGTTTTGCTTTCATGTTCTACTTCCCTGAAATGTTCTGACAGACAGAAAAAAGGCTATGGAAAATTAGAAGACACTAACACTTGCATGAAGGATAGCATCTGACAAACAGTCCAGTGTGGATGTTGTATTTATTAATAATAATGATAATTGATAGCTCTCTGAGAAAAGCAGGTTCCTAAAACTCAGCTTGATAGCATTTCTGTCTGTTGTTAACACACTGATCATTTCATTTGTATGCTATGCATCTTTGCCTCACCTCTTGTCTAGTTTTTGTCTTTTTAGAGTCTAAAGCATACATGTGGAATTCTCAAAAGCACTTAGAAATGGCTAAACGAGAGGTCAGCACTAAAGGATTTGCAAATCCCATCCCAAATGTACACAGCTGAGTCCCTGGAAGTTAGGCATATAAATTAATTTTTCAGGCACCTAAGCAAGTCGCCTGATTTTAAAGATTTAGAGTTAATGGGAGCAATGTATACACGGCACCTCTGAAAACCAGGTCACTTATTTAAACGCTGAAATATGGATTAGATGCATTCAAGATTAAAAATGTTGACCTGAGATCATTTATGGCAGGGACTAGGTCTCCTTATGTGTTTGTTCAACATGTAGCTTTGTGGAGTCCCAACTCGACTTGGGGTTTTTGAGAACTACTGGAATCTAAATGAATAAATAAAAATAATGTGCCTTGGTCATCAACAAGAAAAGAAACCTCCCACATGAGAAATGTATTCAAAATCAAAAGATCTACTGTAACTAAAGAGAACAACAAATTTTAGTATTTTTAGTTAAAACACACTTCTCCGATCTCATTTGGGCCTCTGTAAGGCATTAGTATGATGTTAACAGATCAGTAAAATGAATAAATTAATAAATGTAATTATAGAATAAAACTGGCTAATGGTAACAATCTATATGTTCAAGAACTTTTAGATGTTTAAAATAATACAAGAGAAAGAATCATATTTGAAAGACCAAACTACAGACGGTCCCCAAGTTACGAACGCATCGACTTACGACTGTTTGTATTTACGACCAATCTCCTATACAGCCGGAACCCAAGTTACGAACAAAATCCGCACTTACAAACAGCGCGGCCGTACATAAGTGAATGTAATCCAACTTACAAACAGATCGAGTTATGACCTAGTGTTTGGTACGTAACTCGTTCGTAAGTCGGGGATCGGCTGTTTGCCATTTCATAGTATCTTTCTGCTAAGATATTGCTGAGGTGATGAACTTCTGTAAGAACAGAGGAAACATTGCAATATTTTGTGATCTTTCTTTTTTTATATGTTTAGACTAATTGATAACAAAGCATGTAATAAAGTAAACTGAGACCTTGTCTACACTGGCATGTTTTGTCTCCAAAAACTGCCTTTTGTTGACAAAACAGTGAGAGCATACACACTACAATGCAACTTTTGTCAGGGAAAAAACACCTAGTTTTGGTGACAAAAAACTTCCACCTCTGTGAGAGACTTTTGTCTTTTCCCTTCCCTTCATTGTGGACAAAGAGTCAATGTGGACTCTTTTGTTTGTTTTGTCCAGAGAATTGGCTTCTTCTAGTATCCCACAATGCTTGACCCAATGCCGCATCCCATTTTCCTGACACACACAAACCCTGACCTTGCTTTAAGTTATAATAAAAGAAAGCTGGATACCAAATTTGGTGGTCCTAGCTCTTGCTGTATAGAAGGAGTTCTTGGAGAAACACACAGACAGATGGCAAATGGAGACACAGACAAACTCTCTCAAATATATAGTAGATAAATTAACCAAAATATTAGGAAAGGACAAAAACAACATGCTTCTTAAGATGTAAATCCATACTTATTATTTAATTATTTACTGATCCTGTGTGTAATGTTTGTATAATTCTTAAAATACAATGTACTTGAACCTTGATTTTCTTTCTTTTTATTTACAGTTTGTGGCCCATCCAAACTGTCAGCAACAGCTGTTAACTATCTGGTATGAAAATCTCTCAGGATTACGGGAACAGACAACAGCTATCAAGTGTCTCGTTGTGCTGGTTGTTGCATTGGGCCTTCCCCTTCTTGCCATTGGTTACTGGATTGCACCATGTAGCAGGGTACAGATTTTTTAATAAATTACATATTTAAACACCTCATGCTGGTCCAGACGTTCCTTTTCAGCTACAGTCATCTGCAGTGTAATCGTGCTCTGCTACTTTTATATCACCTGAATTTAACTAATTATTCAGATTTTTTAGAAATCTGCTGTCTTTAACTGATTTGTTTTATTCTGAGCAGTGGATAAAATTGATCTAGTATGAGGAAATGTGTTTGTGTAAATAAATTGTGTTTCAGCATGAAGATATGCCATAAGGTCTCTCAGACTCAATTATATTATGTTCGTATTAATACGTGTGGGTCATATTCTCTCCATGATACCAGCTATGCACTGTATAAGTACTATGTGCTTTTTTGCTAATGACCACGTCCTGCAGTGGCTCTGAAAAACTCGATAGTAGTCCCCCTCAGTTGGCATTTTAGGGATCTGATTCTGCTCTCGTAGAAGTCAATTGCAAAACTCACATGGACTTCAAATGGTGCAGGAATGAGCCCAAAATGAAATACCTGCTGTTTCTAAACTGTTAGGTCAGATTGCTTATAAAGGTGAACTGCAAAGTAAAAATTAAATGAAGCACAGTTTTATAACCATGCTGAGGGGGGAATCAGAAGAGAACATTTTAACAAATCATTTCACGTTTATATTTTCCATTGGGTGAAATCATCCTGGTGTTTCTAGGTTCACTGATGATGTCATTACACACATACCAGCAATCTCACTGAAATCCATTCAGTCCCTGATATGTGTGACGTTAGCCATATGACGCATTCTGATATATCTTCAGTAAATCAGGAAGAACAAAAGAGGATTTTTCAGAGAGAAGTATTTTTTTTAAGTTTACTTAGAACTTACTTCTTTGCTGAATGTCTTCCTGGCCCTTCCCCACAAGCCTGCTCAGGGGAAGAAGCCAGCACTGAAACCTGTTCTCCACTTGAGCTTATATTTTGCTGTGTATGAAGTCACAAGATTCTGCACATCCCATACATTTTTAAAGGGGATCTGATATTTTTCTTTCTCTGGTTATTTGTTTATTTGAAAGATTAACCTTTATGAAATAAATGGTTACTTAGTTTATCTTCTGAGATGTCACTTTCCTTGAAGAGCTGTTGTAAAAGAACCCCCTTATAGCTGCATGGTAGACTGATGTCACTGTAAACTCATGTTCACGTTTTTTTTAATGTCTGATATGGAAAAAATGACATTTGTTCCTGAGCTTTACTTTCTACTGCCAGAAACACTTGGCTCTTTTTGAATGCTCACATGAAATCAAGGTATTGGACATACAGATCAACTGCTTAATATTGTAATTTAAAAATGCTTTATAAAGGTCAGGTACAAAAAGAGGCTATTAAAGTCCTTTGTATAACCAGTGAATGTCAACATAGTGCATGCTTTACTGCTCAGTTCACTGAATCTGACCCCTGACTTCAGGAAAACCTGTCTCTTGAAATGGGGAAACTAGATTCCTCACTCTCTAAATTTGCTGTTTTCTTATGAAAGAATATTGCAATTAGTGCAGAACGTCAGATGAGGTTTTAAAATCTCACATATTTTTGTCTCATGTGGTGATTAATGCCATTCTTGGCCCTAGAATATTTTTATCAATGACCCTCCCCCCCCCCCCCAAAAAACACCCTAAAATCATCACTGATCAGGTTTGAAGATGTCACAAAAATTGGAAGAGTGATAAATAATGAAGATGACCAGCCACTGATATAGAGTGATTTGGATCATTTGGTAAGATAGATGTAAGCACACATGCATTTTAATAAGGTTAAATGTAAATATAATGTAAATATACATCTAGGAGTAAAGAAGGTAGGCCATATTTGCAGGAAGGAGACTCTGTTCTGGGAAGCATTACCTGGAAAATATTTGGGGTTCCTAGTGGATACTCATCTGAATGTGAGTTCCAGTACAACAGTGTGGCCAAAAAAGTTAATGTGCTCCTTGGATGCATAAACAGGGGACTCTCAAATTGGAGTACATAGGTTATTTTTCCTCTGGGAGGTTCACTTCTGGAATACTCTGTCTAGTTCAAAGTCCAGGTTATTGCTAAAATTCAGAGAAGATCCACTAGAGAATCATTAAAGGCGGCAAACGTGCCTTATGGTGACAGACTCAAGGAGCTCAGTCTATTCATTTTAACAAAAAGAAGATTAAGAGGGGACTTAATTACAGTTCCTATATGGGAACAAATATTTGATGATTGATTTTCTAATCTGCCAGAGAATGATATAATTCAATCCAGTGTCTGGAAGTTGAAGACAAATTCAGGGTGGAAATAAGGTGTATATTTTTAACAGTGAGGGTAATTGATCTTTGGAATAATTTACCAAGGATCAGGGTGGACTCACTATGCCTGCAATTTTTAAATTAAGATTGGATGCTTTTCTAAAAGCTATGCTCTAGGAATTATTTTCTAGGATGTTTTATGACCGGTTCTGGCCTTGGAATCTATGAATACTATTGATAATGTTGAACTAGCTTAGTGTTACTCACTTACTACACTTCTGGAGCCAGATAATTCCTGCACCCTTCAGAGACTGTGCAGTGGTTGAGGCAAGGAGTTTTGTCTCCCACTAACCTTGCAATATCTCATGCAAGGACTGAAGTAATAATACTCTTTACACCTAGGGGGTCTGAAGAGACTGCTCTGTGCATATATTCCTAAGGACACTATTCACTCCCAAAGGGGCTGGAAGGAAGCTGGGTGAGAGAACTGAGAGAAACTGTATTTCCTAAGATGAAATCCTTCTTGAACTTCTCAGTGGGCTGAAGCCTGGGATGGTTGCATCTCTTAATGACATATAGGTCCATAATTACCAGAAGTCTTTGGGCTGGATTTGATTGCTCTTTTGTGGGTGCCCTACAGGAGGTCAGGGGGAAAGAATACCCATCTCCTAAGAACTCTGTCAATGGCACCCCTTGAGTGCATGAACTGAGGAGTCACAGCACCAACAGAGGTACATGAACCCTTCCCCATCCCCAAAAGGCTGGCAGTAGAACCTCCCAGAAAAGGTGAGCGGTGGCCCTGCCTCTTACCACACAGACTTGTGGACCCGAGCTCCTCCTTTGAAAAGGAGTAGCAATTGCAGCTCCAGAATGCTTTCCCATCACAGCTTCCCTAAAGGTGTGCTGCTTCCCTCAGTCTTCTGCAGGAAGACTGCTGCTGGCCACTACAGTACTGCTGTCGTAATGCACCTCCACCCACCCCAAAGGCACAGCCACCCTCTAACCCACAAAGTGTTGTTTTAATCCAGATGAATTAATTTAAACATGTTAATGTTTCTGAACTAGTTTTTCTAACTTTGTTGCTGTGTAAATTTTTCTAATTATTTTTTTAAAAGTATTCACAGTCTTGATCTGGGGGATTTTTTTATGCTCTGAACACATCAGCCAGAAGAGTCTGTTTCTCCTCAGGTGTTATAAATAATGCTTTGATGTTCTGATTTTTGAATTCGGGGCATCATAGGCAAACTAATAATGCCCTGAAAACTTTGGGTATCTTCCCTGTTGGTAGAGAAGGCATTTTGTTACTCACTTCTACTTGGGCTTGATCCACTACTCCACTGACTTCCATCAGCCCTATCTACTATTAAATTGATACCCATATGCCCAAAGATGGCAGCGGGGGAGGGGAGAGAAACAATGAAGATTTTCTAGAGACATCATTTTACTATCTTCAGTAACACTAATGAAATATTTTTTTAAAATAAGGTCCTGTAGACTAACACAGTACATTCAGAAATTGACAGGGGTTGGCAAATGCCTGTTAAATGGTTTCATTACCACTTGAATGTCTCTTTCACTGGTTTGATGTTCTGATAATAGATCTGGCAGGTTCTTTTACTTTTAAGTTAACCTCTAGAGGAAGCAGGGCCACAGAAGAGGGGTAGAAAGAGGCAGGTGGGTGGACATTAAGACCCAGTGGTGTCCCAAATCCCGGGCTTCATTTGCAACTCCGGTTGCCTACATTACCATCCTAGTTCGAACTAGGGTGGTAGTGTAGACATACCCTATGATTGTTGACTAACAGAACATCATTCCTGGATGAATTGCCTTCTGAACACAATTGTCAGGAATGATAACATCTCATGGCTGTTTGGTGCACTTATAGGGTATCTCTAAGTAGGTAGTGGGTACTTTACACATCCAGCACATCATTTTTTGTAAATGCCTCTTTATGCTTCTTATCTGTGTGATACAAGGGAAATGCTGTAATAGCTTTTTAAAATGAAGGACTTTTTGTTTTGCCTTCACAGTTCGGGAAAATTCTCCGCAGCCCATTTATGAAATTTGTGGCACATGCAGCATCCTTCATTATTTTCTTGGGCCTCCTGGTGTTTAATGCCTCGGACAGATTTGAAGGCATCACAACCCTCCCAAATGTGACTGTAACTGACTACCCAAAACAGATTTTTAGGGTGAAAACTACACAGTTCACTTGGACAGAGATGCTGATCATGGTGTGGGTACTTGGTACGTATAGCAAATTGCTTCTTCACTCCAATTCCATGACAACTGTGCTGTGCAGATAGACATTTGAAATGAAAAAAGCGAGGCTCAAATGCTGGCTTCCCACTGTAACCATGTATATGGTTCCAGTGGTATTCAAGGGCTACACTGGCTCCCAAAGGAAAACTTCCAGCAGCCAACAGTTGGCCTAAGCAGATCCGTGCTGCCCCTCTTGTAGCCACTGGTGTCCAGGCGTGCCATGGGTAGGAAAGGCATATTTCTAGTTTCTTCTGCCTTCAAGTAAGAGCTGTCTTGGCTAAGTAAACATCATTAACATTTCTTCTTATATTCAGTGTAATGGGCAATTATATTTAACATTGTGAAATTAGTCATTTCCCACATATTTGCAAGAGTAAAATGGCCAGTGGTGTTCTTCAGATGAAGATGGTAATAGATGGAAAACTCAATGACTCACAGTGATACTACTTCAAAGTTCAGAAACCTTGGCATTTTGTGGCAGAAACCCAGGTTGGGTGTAATACCATCGATATCTCACTAATACCATAGCTTTCCAAATGTTGGTGTAATATCACTGACACTTACGATAGTGTAATAATGTAAAATGGTTGTTTTAAACATGATCACAAAGCCTATGTCATTGTATATGCCAGGTCAGGAGTTGTTAACGCACTAGCTAATTAGTGTTTACTTAACACCAGAGGAAATCACAGCTTCTTTCAGTGTCAAAGGGCTAGTGAGTCAGTTTTTGTTACTAGACTTTTTTTAATTGCCTGATCATCTGCCAGTTTGTTTGAGATTTTACACGGCCGAACCCTGTAATCTGCTGGATTTAAACACAAGGCCAGATGATGTGATGTAGGAAAGCATCACCTGTAGTGATCCCATCTTGTTGTAGAGAGAGGTTTGAAAGGAATGATTACTGCTAATGAAGGTACTTTGCCCTGTATCCTTCTGCAGAACCTCATTTCTCTTAATTGGAGCATCATTGTTGTTTATGTTATTTACCAGTGTTTTTTTTCTGTTAAATTATGTATGCTGAGGAGCAGATAAGGTTGCCATGACTGTCTCTCCTTCCGAGTGGTTAGTTCTGCAAAGGATGCTAGCGAGGAGTAGTCCCTATGCTTGAATGAGTGCAAAGTCTGGGATTGGGCTGGTCCCTGGGTGTGTTACTAAAGGAAGATTTCTTGTGCTCTCTGCTGGGGACCCAAGAATGGACTAGCCCCAAGTTAGCCCACTACATGGAAGCTGTTGAATGGGAAGGTCCTGAGTACAAACTTCAGTTGAGCAGATCCCTCTCAGTAACCAGCAGTGGGAAACAAAGTAAATGTGAAACTCTGTATCCTTTTTCTTGTAAATATTTTTGGGTAAAAGCAAATTTCAGCTCCAATGTCTCACATTGTGGAGAAATGATGAGGAGTATGACATGGCTGGATGCCATACGAGTGACTCCTTTGAGGAAAAATTTGAATGAGGAATGCTGAATGACTTGGACAGATTCTGCCACCCTTCGTCATGCTGACTTGTACTTTACTTCGGAAGTAGAAGTGCCCTGAAATCAATGGGGCTCCTTGTGATGTAAGACAGTGGTTCCCAACCTGTGGTCTGAAGACTCTTTGTGGTCTGCGATGGTACTACAGGGGGTCCGTGGAAAGTTTAAAAGTAAGGATCAGGCCCACTGTAGTGGGCCTAATCTCTTCTTTTCTTTTCTCCCCCAGGGATGGGGGAGGTCTATGAAATTTTAATAGATTGAAAAGGTATGCTTGAAAAGGTTGGGAACCACTGATGTAAGATACTATTCAGTCTGAGTAAGGATGGCAGAATCTGTCTCTCTGTGTTCTGGGTGAAATGTGAGTTTGTCAAGCATTAACAGGCTGTTAGGCTAGGTACCATATGTGAAAAACAGAAAAGAGTCATATCCTTTACAAAACAGTATGAAACCAGTAACCTGTGTTTGTAATTGTTCAGTTTGTGTTTGGTCTCCTGTGTTTTGAGTTGTTGGGCTTTCCTGTAATAGTAAATGTCTTTGATCCTGGGCTGTTATGTAAGAGTATATGGGTAAATGAAATGGGAGAGGAGTGCTAGAAAGGATATCCTTCCACTTTTAAAAGTTATCCTTCTGTAACAAACACATCACACTGAGATGTTTGCATTGTGAAGTCATTAAATTGTGACGTAGTAGCCCCACTGTGGGATGACTGAGCTTTGGCCCTAAAGACAGCTGCAAGAAAGCTAAGATAGATAGCAACTCTGTAATACTGAAAATCAGTACTTCAGTGCCTTCTTCTTGTATCCTGATTTTGTGGGAGAGAAAGTTAAATGACTCTCGGTGTGACCAAACAGGCTATATTCTCTTCTTGTTGCAGGTATGATGTGGTCAGAATGCAAAGAGCTCTGGTTAGAAGGACCCAGGGAATATATTTTGCAGCTGTGGAATGTTCTGGATTTTGGGATGCTATCCATTTTCATTGCTGCTTTCACAGCCAGGCTGCTAGCATTTTTGCAGGCCACCAAAGCACAGCGATACGTGGACAACTACATTGAGGAGAGTGACCTCTCTGTAGTCACACTTCCACCCGAAATAGAGTATTTCACTTATGGTGAGTTTGAATGTTACTTTCAAGTAGTCGACTAGTGGATGCTCATTTAAAGGAACAGTGTTTAGGATAGATAAATAAATAAAACCTTTTGCAACTACCTGATTTCGTAATATTTACCTTAAGGTTTCTACCAATTTGTTTTTATTTGTTATGTTTTTAAATAGTCTTGTGAATATCTATTCAACAAATAACATAGAAACCCCACCCCAAAATATCCTACGGTTGGGCAAAATTCCATTTTTATTTTTTATAATTTTGATTCATAACATTGATGTTTATTCTTAAGAATTTTTTTACACTGTGATCTATTTAAATTGTCATAGTTGCATGAAATTATGAGGGGGTTAGGCAAAAGTTTAATGATGTTGCGATTCAAAACATTAAATCTTTATAAACCATTAAAACACAAATTGTCAACACTGGAGATCAAAATATGCAAAGTAAATAACTTTAAATCAATATATCGTATGTCTTTACTGTTCATTCACTAATCCATTTGTAACAAGCCTAATTCACAAGATTAAATGATTGGATTTTGACTCTAAATACTAAAGCAGCACTTTTCTTACTTGCCTATATGTAAATTTTTATTATTATCAATGGAAATATTTCTTGTCCATTATGTGTGCGTGTGTGTGTGTGCATGTGGTGAAATCAACATTTACCAACAAAAAATGAATCCTTCCAAAGCTACCTTAGCCCAGGAGCTAGGGACCTTACTTGGGAGATCTGGATTCAAGTCCTTTCTCTAAATCAGGAAGACTGGTAACAATCACAAGTAGAGTTGCTCCATCAGGGAATAAGTTTCTGGCAATCCCAAGCAAGGGGAGGATGACATGTTGTAAATACTGTCCTCTCACAGTGTGATCTTGCACACACTATACATGCAAGGTCAACTGTACAAAGGACACCATTTTGGTCTATAAAAAGACATTTTCCATGTGGCATGACCACATGTTCAGAGCATGTAAATTCACATTATACAGTCAGAGGTCGAGGAAAGCAGCACATCTGAAAATAGAGTTATGTAGAGGAAAGTTTGGGAATTCCTGCCCTTGTTCTGCAAAGCTGATCCTAAGTGTCCTTTGTGGGCTTAGCTCTGAGTGTTCATGTTCTGTCAGCTACAGAAGTTCCTCAGCCAACACTGCTAGCTTTCCATTAAAAAATACCCCCAAAACCAATGCCCCCCCAGTTTTCATACACTGCTTCTGATTCAATACTACATATGATAAACCCTAATCAATTATTATCCTTTCCATTGCTTTAATTAAAAACAAAACAAATGATCAAAAAATCCCCACAACCTTTGGTGATGTAGACATGTTATTAACATATGTTACTGGAAAGGAAAAAGCTAACATTGTATTTATTTTCATGTAATTCACTGTTAATTTTTCTCTTAAAAACGGTATTTGTATTAAATATTTATTTTACTATCTTTATTTATATGTCATTATTACTCTTTTATTTATATTTTACATTATTTTTAACCTACAAAATAACTTTTTTACAGAACACATGTGATTATATCTTATTCATGCAGCAGTTTTCAGTCACTGATACAATATAAATAAAAAATAGTTATTGTTGTGAAACAAAAATGAACTGTGACATAAAGTCCAGACTCAGGAAAGCCTGAACAATGATTAGTGGTCATATGAAGTTGCTATAGAAACCTCAATAAATTAAATAATAAAATGAGAAATGAAGAATAGGGTGTGTTTATAAGAATATTAATGTTTTAGATTTATTTGAGAATTTTATCACATTCAGAATCATGCAAATAGTAATAGTGATGTTAATTACTATAAAAATCTATAAATGTTAAATATAAATAACAATAATTCATAGCATGGCGGGATTTATCTCATAATTTTCATGCTTAACTCCCAGTAGAAAGGTGAATATACACACTATTAGAAGAGATACTGTCTCTTTACATTATAACTTCCACTAAAAATGTATACAGTTCAAATTCTTCATTTATAAATCACACTAATTGTAATTCAACATCAGCTACTTGACTCCACAACTCTACTGTTTCTCCTTAATAGATACAGATACATGCATGACAGTTCCCAGCTGATAGCTATATTTTTCCAAACGTGGTGCTAAGTAAGAAACTCATTTACCTTTTTATTTTGTCTTCCAGCCAGAGATAAATGGCTCCCATCTGATCCACAGATAATATCTGAGGGTCTCTATGCAATAGCTGTTGTGCTTAGCTTCTCTCGGATTGCATATATCCTTCCTGCAAATGAGAGCTTTGGACCCTTGCAGATTTCCCTTGGAAGGACTGTAAAGGACATTTTCAAGTTTATGGTCCTTTTTATTATGGTATTTCTTGCATTTATGATTGGGATGTTCATACTCTACTCCTATTACCTTGGAGCCAAAGTAAACTCTGCTTTTACAACGTAAGTATGAAGTTATAGTCAAACTCTGGTCATCTGAAGAAGTGGGCTGTGCCCACGAAAGCTCATGATACCATCTACATGTTTTGTTAGTCTATAAAGTGCAACCAGACCATTGTTGTTTTTTTCTGTACAGACTCAGAATTTTAGCATGAAATTCGACACTTTGTGCGGGGGTATCAACAAAGACTCTAGTTATCTTACCCATTACAAAGATAACTTCCCCAATTATCACCTCTAATATCATTAGCTCACAGACATTTACCTTCTCCCCACCCCCCCGCATCCCTCTTCTGTTCTGAAATTTGATTTGTCCTTTTCATATGTGTTCTTTTTTTTAATTGTATCCTTTGGTATATATGGTTGTGATTATTTTCTTCCACTATTTGATCTGAGGAAGTGGGTCTGACCCACGAAAGCTCATCATCTAATAAACCATCTTGTTAGTCTTTAAAGTGCTACATAGTCCTGTATTTTGCTTCAGCTACACCAGACTAACACAACTACATTTCTATCCTCATTCTGTTGGGGTAGCCTGAATCTGCACTAAGAGCTATGCTAGCAGGACTTTGCTGGGAGAGCTGCGCTGACATAGCTGTGCTGGTATTGTCTCTATTGTATAGACATAACCTGAGTTTGTGAGATGTTTAGTGCCCTCAATGCCCAGTAAAATAAAATCAAGATGGGAAGAACTTGAATGTTCTGTGAAAAACATTTTTTGTGTTTGTTGATTTGTTTAAACATCTACACTAAAATTCCTTACAAACCTTTAAAATCTAAATCACAGACAAAAATGTGAGGTTATCGCTTAGGATAGGTATCCAGAAATAGCTATTCCGTGTCTATTGAAGCAGCCCATTATTTTGAAATAATGGAAGGGTTATTCTGACGTCCCGGTATTCCTTGTTCCACCAGGGTTAAGGGGCATTTTGGAAAGTGAGTTATTTCGAAATTTGGAGCTGTGTAGACAGTGCCAAATTACAAAATAAGCTATTTTGAGCTAAGGGTGCTGTAGAGATGCACCCTTACTAAATTTATCATAAGAACTGTGTATTGATTTATTATTAATAATGTTCCTCTTTATTCTTTCATACAGTGTTGAAGAAAGTTTCAAGACCTTATTTTGGTCAATATTTGGTTTATCTGAAGTGACTTCAGTTGTCCTCAAATATGATCATAAATTCATAGAGAATATTGGCTATGTTTTGTACGGCATATACAATGTAACAATGGTTGTTGTTCTGCTCAACATGCTGATTGCCATGATTAACAGTTCATACCAAGAAATTGAGGTAAGTTCTCTCTCTAAAGGCATCTCTCCTCTTTTTATGTTCTGAAAGGACACTACAGTCCTCTTAATGGGCACATTCTAATGGAAATAAGTATCAGTAAAAGATTAATCCAGTTAAAGAAGCTCGCAAGTAATGACTGTGCTAGGAGATAATGGTTTATTTCATGAACAGCTTTAGAGAAACAAGCTATACAATATTGTAGAGGTTAGAGTGAGACCAACTAATTTCCATGTTATTTAAACAGTACTTTGAAACCTCTGAAAAAAATCTGAATGTTGTTTAAACTTTTTTTTTCAGTCCAGGTTTAGTTGGCCAGCATTGAAAGACCAACACTTATCTTTTTCCAAAATTGTTTGGTTTGATCCACATCACCATGAATTTGGTAGCCAGAACCATGTTTAAGGGCCTGTCTAGACAGTTGTGCTTTACCATGTCGACGTGCAGTTTTACTTCTGTTGATAGTGTCAAACTGTATTATACACATATTTTTGTAAAAATCCAGTGTTCAAACAAGAATTCAGACAAAATCAAATTTCATTCCTTTTCTGGATGGGGAAGTAGTACCAGTGAAAGAGTGAATACAATTCCAATCAGAATCCCCCTCTTCCTTCTTTCTGTGTCTGGCAGCTGAGTTCTGTAGCTTAAGAATCCCCTACTGCATTCATTCTACAAACTTGCCAGTCTGGTTCTCTGTACTGCAGACATGGCAGAAAAACTGGGTTGAAGATTTGGCTCTACCTGGCAAGCCAGCCAAGCTGTTTGGGACCTCCCAGGATCTGGACAGATAGTATTGCTCATTTTCTTTATACAGACACGAGAGTATGGTAAAACTATACAAATAGTAAAGGTCTGTCTCAAAAAGCTGACATACTATATAAACTTTCAAATGAAGGATAGGATACAGGAGACAGTGAAGTTACTGAGCAGAAAATGTTAGCATATGGCCAGTTAATTCCTTAATTCTTAAACATTAAAACATTTTATAACACTGTTTCCCCAACACAGTACATTTTATTGTGTAGACAAGCTCTCAGTGCTGGTTAAACAGATTTTACTGTATTCCATAAAGATAATTGGCTCACTGGTCCATTTTCTTCAAACCTTTTAACTAAATATAGATGTGTTAGATACTTCAGCTTCACTTTCTTAGGTTTACGCACTGTGCTAGTGCATGACATAAGAAAAGATTTTCCTGTGAGAGTGTTCTAATGACTAAATCACATTTAACAGCTGTTTCAAGCTTAATTATTCAGTCTGAAGTGTAAGCATCCGTTTTCTGTTTTCAGTACAATATTTAAAACTTGATTCTAATCTTAGCTGCACATTGCCATGTTGGTACCCTGAAAACTTAGTGGCTGCACTCATGCAAACCTGCAGAGTGGCAGATTTTTAATGCCTATACTTTATCTTAAATTAAGATGAGCTCTCAAAATGATGAATAGCTATTTCATCTATAAGGCAAATGCTTTATTTTGAGCTCATTGAGATAGCAAATGACTTCATTTGAGAATTTAATTAATTCAATTTAGGTGCATATCATTCAAATATTGTACAATAAAAAGAAAGAAAGAAAGAAAGAAAGAAAGAAAGAAAGAAAGAAAGAAAGAAAGAAAGAAAGAAAGAAAGAAAGAAAGAAAGAAAGAAAGAAAGACCCAAAACTGTATTTGACTTATTAAAGTCAAACCTGAATTGCTACAAAGATAAAAGTATATTTTAGACCAATTAATGTGTGGCCTTACAAAAACAGTTTTTAGCAGAATTTCAATGTGCTTTTGAGATATCAGAAAGTACATACAATTATATATAATTTTTCTTGGGAAATGTGAATATGATCGACTATATACAAAGTTTAATTGAAACATAGTGAAACATCACAAGTTTTAGGGTCTGCTCTTTACTCGCAGATCATGAGAGGCATTAGTATCTGCTGGCTGTTGAGTGACCGATATTGAACAGAATTAATGATCTCAGTCAGAAGCCTGAAGTATGCAAACCACTAACATGACTGACAATGACACTCTGGCTGGCACTGAACTATGCCATCACACCTCAGTTAGAGGTCCCTTCTGTTCACCTTGGTAGGATATAATGGGAAAACTTGAACCATTCCATATCTATTTTGTGAGTAAATGGTGGGTTGAAATCTTCAAGGCTGTAATTTTGGCATTTTTTATGAGTAATAAGTTGACTAAAACATTTAAAATAAAAAGAAAAAATCAAAATGTGTTTTGCATGTGCATTTCTAATACGTTCTGAAAATACTTTATATTCCTTGAGATTAAATTTAATTTGGAAACAAACTAGCTTTTCATCTTTGGAGAATATGCTCAAATTTCAGTTAGATCCAGGCTTGCAAAACCACCATGAGATTTTACCAGTCTAGGCACAAAATCTATTTGCTTATTCCTTCCCATGGATGCCAATGACAAAACCTGATACTTGGTTACGCATCGGAAGATCAGATTTAATCAGTATTATAAGGCATGCGCATTATCTGCTCATGCTATATACATCCCCAAAAAGGCAATACCGTTAGTTTCTCTCTTGCCCGTCATCACATTTCAGCATTAAATTTAAGGAAGAAAATACTTGCTTTTATTAAATAACTTTCTCTTTTAATAGCAGGACTTAATAGTTCAGTTCTCAGTCAGTGAAGATATAACACTTTTAAAAATTGTTTGCGTGCTTCAACGAAATATGACCAGAAAAAGCCCACATAAATAGACACAGCAGGAATTAATTTAAAATAGACTTGATAATGCAGCTGCATTTCAGTTGAACTATTGGGAATCATTCACACTAACAAGTTCATCACATTTCTGTATTAAACAAAAAGAAAGAGAAGCTGCTTAAGATAAACTCATTTTGAAAGAGTCTTGAATTATATGAAACCCAAAGGTAAGTAGAACAAAGCAGACATGTCTTTTTGTTTCTAACGCAGGATGACAGTGATGTGGAGTGGAAGTTTGCTCGCTCTAAGCTCTGGTTATCTTACTTCGATGATGGAAAAACATTACCTCCGCCATTCAGTCTTGTACCAAGTCCCAAGTCTTTTTTCTATTTGATCATGAGGATCATCGGCTTTTCTAAGTGCAGGAGGAGAAGGCTGCAGAAAGATATTGAAATAGGAATGAGTAATTCCAAGTCTAGGGTAGGTCTTAAAAATTGTTCAGTGCACTGGAGAAATGTTTTTGCTTCCTAAATCTTTGCTTTCCTTTAAATCATATGGGATAGTTTTGTACTTGTGAAGGATAACACCATAATTAATCAAGTATTTTATTTTTAAAGTGCTGTAACCCCTGTAACCCAGATGCCTTTTAAGTACAACACAAAAGCAAAGTAAAATAGTACATTTTTTTTGCAGGGCAACAAGGCCCCTTTACCAGATATAATTGAAAGAGCATAAATTACCCAACAAAACAGTCCTAGACAATTACTGAAAACAAAAATAAATCCTACAAGAAATGACTTAACAGGTAAACAAATAAGTCTTCAGCCTTTTTCAGAAAGATGCCCAAAGTGGACTTTCATATATTTTATGGGGAAAAGGCTGGAAGATCTAGAAAGATAACTTTTCCTTTCATCACCAGAATGGGTGAAGGGTAAAGTTTAGCTAGCTAAATAGTATACCATTTCCCAGACTTCTTCACTACCAAAACCTGTATTTCTGACGGGGAGGAGAAATAATTGTACATTTGTGGTATAATAATATCTAGCACTTCCATAACATCTTCGCTCATAGCATCTGAATGTTCTTCACAGATAATAATACATTCAGTCTTAAAACACTCTTGTGAGGTAGATAACTATTGTTCCCATTTTCCAGATGGGTAACTAGGGCTTAAAGAGATAAAAAGTGACCTTCAAAGGATTTTTTAAATAAATTAGGATCATAGCCTCTTTCAGTAGTTTACCATGTATACATACAGAAGGATTGAAAGCATTTTTTTAAAGTAATATATTTTGATTGCTTATTTTTAAAATATTGGAAATGTAAAATCTGGTAGTTACTAGTTTTTGTGAAGGACTTCCTAAAACTTCTGTTTGTTGTGAACTGTCAGCAGTGTTGAATCTTTAACAGATATTTTCCCCCTCTTTTTATTATTTGGGTA
The DNA here is from genome assembly GCF_052426305.1 of Pelodiscus sinensis. NCBI lineage: Eukaryota > Metazoa > Chordata > Testudines > Trionychidae > Pelodiscus > Pelodiscus sinensis. Next base: position 99,396,632 of record NC_143055.1, read on the forward strand.
TTGAAGTTAAATGTGTGTAAATAAATCAATCAATCAGGGGTGGGGAACCTTTTTTGGATTGGGGGTCAGTGACTCACAGAAAAATCAGTCACGAATGAGAAGCAAAAAAAATGCTGGGAGAGGGGAGGCCCTGAGCCTCGGGGGCCACATTTGGCCCCCAGGCTTGAAGTTTCAAAAGAAAGAAAGAAACTCCCTCACATACAAAACAATAGTTTGAAGCAGTTTAGCTAAAAAAAGTTTCCCTTCCTAATTACTGGGCTTTCATGCTGTGGGTCTCTTATAATGTCCTCATTTCACTAGTTCTCCAGTCTCCAGAAAGTCTTTCAAGATAGATAAAACCTGAATTTATAATGTTTTTTTAAAAACAACAGAAACAAACATCCTCCCCTTCAAAATTGTCTCTATTATGTTAAAAACACTCAGGCTTTATTTATAAATCCCAGAGAAACAAAATAGTGTGGGTGTGTGTATCTATCTGTATCTATATTTTAAAATGACTTGCTTTGACTTTAAATTACTTGCTTTAAATGATTTTAGATGGCCACACATGAAGTTTATGGCAGAGCCAGTAATAGATCCCTGGAGTCTGATTTTCGTCTCATCTCCATACATTTTTCACTGCTGTAACTCCTAATTTTCACTGCTATAAATGAGGCCTCAGATCTTCTAATCCCCAATCTTATGGTTTAGCCACAAGACCATCTTTTCAGAACCTTTTTCCCTTCTCTTTCTAGCCCAGAGCTAAAAAACTATGTATTTCTACTCCTGATCCGTATGAACGGAGTTTATTGCCACATTAATAACTTGATGGTGAACTGTTTTCAAATAAATTATTATTATTCCTCAAAGCTATGATTCAGTGAAACATATAAGCCCATGTTTTGACTTTAATAAGACTTAGGCACATTCTGCAAGTACATTCTTAAGTGCTTTGCTAAATAAAGAAGGCTTTAAGCATATACCTGAAATTAAACTCGTGGTTAGGTGCTTTACTGAGTTTGGGCCCAAATTATTTTCAGTGTTTTCTGAACACAATAGTCTGAAATGATGGGCTACTGCCATATTATTTTGTTGTGTTATGTGGGGCGGGGAGAGAATTCTATGGAATATGTTCTAATTTAGCTTTATTGTTTCCTAGTTAAACCTCTTCACTCAATCTAACTCAAGGGTTTTCGAATCGCACAGTTTTAACAGCATTCTCAATCAGCCAACACGCTATCAGGTAAGGTATTCAAGGAGCTCTAGTTTAGAGCAATGTGACAATGTGAGGATATTAGCAGAATTCTGTGCTTAAAATGTACTTAGTCTTCCCAAGATGAAAAAATGCCCTCGGCAATCAGAGAAGCATATTGCTGATGCTACAGTACTTGTAGCTTGTTTTTCAAACCTCATCATTTGAAATATTTACAACGAGCTCCTCAATGGGCGTTTCCTTGATCTGGCCATTTTGACAAACTGCAGCAACTAACACAAATTTTGGGGGAAAGGTCCAGCGAACACTGGGCTGATATTTTCACCTCTTGCTTTCTTTAGAGGTTCTCTCTGATTACAGGTGCAATGTGAAGCTTGAATGACCTGGAGATGGATGGGAAGAGAGAAGTGGGGGACAGGGTGGCCCCCGAGCAGATTTGCTTTACGTTAGATTGTATATAAGTAAATACACTTGCATAATCTCAAATATGAGCAGCAAGGCAACAATACCAGTGCACAAAAGGAGCCCTTGCAGTAGGGATGTCCAAAAAATGACCTAATGGCCAGATTTTGCCTGCTTAAAACATTTATGTTGCTCATAGGTCATACTTAGACTGTGCAGAGTTTATTTTCAAAAAAGGTGAGTTTCTAGCACTCATGGTTGCAAAGATGACCTTCCAAATGCGAGCTAAGTATAATTGATACAGTGCTGTCCTTCCTGAGCTTGCCATAGTGTAAATTATCCTGTCTCAGTGTCAGCTCTGAAGGCCAGTGATGACATAGCAATGTTTATCACAAACTATTTCGTTGCTGATCGTTTTATTTTATAGAATGGAAAAGGGAGTAAGAGAGAAACCCACAGGAAAGCAGGAACTGAGTATTTCTTTGGGCAAGGAAATGCACAGAGGACAGGAGACCTGCAGCAAGTGAGAGAATGAGAACAGAGAATAAAGAAGGAATAGAAACAAAGGGTAGAAAAGTAGAGTGGAGCACATTTCTTCACTGAGTTATACTAATAGACAGCAAGGTGCTGAAAAAATAATAAATAATAACTAAAAACTCATTTTTTATTTGGTGGGCTGGCAGAGTTATGAGGAGCTCAAGGATTCACTGAAACATTTAAAAAATATCGAACCAATATATCATTTTGATTTTCTAATTGAAATTTGGAATTGCCTGTTTTGGAGGAAATTTTGAAACTTTGTGTTTTGTTCTGTTTTAGAACACAACCTTGCTTTACATTTCAGAATTTCTTCTTGAACTAGAATTCCAGTTCCCAGCCATCTTTAGTTCTCATACTGTGATGCATAAAACCCTGGCGGTTTGTGGAAAAGTTTGATAGCTAGTCAAACTGTGGTGACTTTTTTTTCTTGTTTCCATGAGGATTACCTGTTGTGATCCCTCCCTCTGGGGCCCTGGTTTAGGCCACTGTCAGCAGACAGGATACTGGGCTAAATGGTCTGACCCAGTATGGCCGTTCTTATATGGCTAGTTAATTCCAAACACCAATCCATTAGATTATTACAAGAACATATGTCACATAAAGCACTTTAAAAGAGTGCTGGGCCTATAGGATTTCATTCTTGATGACTGTGTAGATGTCTTTTGTGTAAGGCCTATTACTTAAGCTTTGCACGGGGGCCCATAGTTTTAACTCTTAACCTATAACAATGGAGGTAACTTGGCATTTCTTAGGTATTAATGACAGGCTAGGAGTTGATGGCCTGAAGTTCATATAAATACAAATGCCAGCTGGTCATTTTCCCTTTTTTAGAGAACTTTCTCATTGACTTGCAAGCCTAAGGCTGTGTCTATACTGCAGTTTTTCCAGGGTACCTAAAAATCTACTGCGTCCAGGGAACATGTCTGCATTTATGGAACAGTTTCTGAAAAAGCAGGCGCATTCTTTTGGCATCCCCGTATTCGTCTTGGTGAGAGGAATAAGGGATATTCTGAAAGAGGAGGTTTTTCCGAAATTTTGGTCCCGTGTAGACAGGCCAAATTTTGGAAAAGCCTCTTCCAAGAAACAAAGCGGAAAAAGATACACAAATTGCGGTTCGCAATTTGCGGATCTTTTTCCGATAAAACTCTGCAGTCTAGACATAGCCTCAGTAAGGGATGACGATTGAACTATAACATAAAAATTAAATAACGAGATGAATGTGTATGGATATTTTCTCTTGGGTGGTGTGTTTTCTGGTAGTATTTAAAGGGAATTTCTTTAGCATCAATGTCTGGGAGCCAGTTTGATTTTATAAGTCATCTCAACACTCCATTTACTCTTATACTGTATGGTACATTTCTGGCAGTATAGAGCTGCTTTATTATAATCACCGGGAAGGTAGCAAGTTCTGTAAATCATAGCATGTGTGTAGTGACACAGTTGCCACCAAAGCACAAGGAAGTAAAATCGGACCTTAAAAAGTAAGGGATGGGGAAAATCATTCCACTCGGAGGGTGCGAGTTAATCTATCATACCGTGTCCCTGACATAGGGAAGCTAGAATTAGAAGTCTGCATGGTATTTATAATATAATGGAAAGAATTTTAAATTTGAAGGTTTGAACATTTTGTTACAAGTGCAAAGAGTTGTCATATTTTCTCAAAAGCATTGCCAAATTTTGCTGTTTTTGAGTAAAAGTTGGCACATTTTAAGTGAATGTGGCTTTGTAGCAAAACCATGTGAGGACTGGTACATGTTTTAGTTGTCATTTTGTAGAATTTTATGCAGAAGCAAAATTTCAGGGGTATGAAATTGTTTGGAATGAAAGGGCAATCTTGTCATGAAAATATTGTTAGCATTTTTGTACCATTCCTGTTAAGATCCCCTGATGGCTTGGGCTGCATGTAAGAGGTATGTAGACAAGGGAGGGACTATACTCTAATGACAGGTCTCCTTAACGCACCAATAGAAGAAAATCTGACGAAAATGCTGACTTCTTGGTTGTGAATTGTTTCTTTTACAGGCATATGAGACAATCAAGTGACTAGGATACAGGCTGCTCAAATGGTTAACTGTGTATTTTTTGTCCAATAGCAAATCATGAAAAGGCTTATAAAACGTTATGTTCTGAAAGCACAAGTGGACAAAGAAAATGATGAAGTGAATGAAGGTGAGAGTCACTGTATATGCAACGTTAACAGATATTATTTTCCTGCAGGACTATTTTATTTATTTATACTACAGTAACACCTAGAAACCCTAACCAAGATCAGGCACTCATTCTACTAGATGAACTTAGGACAAATAGATAGCAAGAGACATTCTTAGCCACAAAGAACTTTCAGGGTGCGTCTACACAGCATCCTTAGCTCGAAATAAGCTACGCAATTTTCGCTACACAAATTACATAGCTCATTTCGAGTGTATTTCGAAATAACTTATTTTGTAATTTGGCTCTGTCTACACTGCACCAAATTTCAAGTAACTTGCTATTCCGAAATGCCCCTTAACCTCTGTGGAACGCGGATTACCAGGATGTCAGAATAAGCCACCCAGTATTTCAAAATCAATTTAGAAATAATGGGCTGTTTCAATAGATGCAGAATAGCTATTACGGGATACTTCCAGCATCTCGAAATGGCTCCACAGTGTAGACATCCCCTCAGTGTAATAGGCAAGACATACAAATGATGGGAGAAAGGAAGCTTTATCCCTATTTTCTAGTCTGTGAAACTGGGAGACAGATAGATTCAGTAAATTGCCCAAAATCTCAGAGGAAATCTGTGGTGAAGCCAGGAAATGAACTAAGGTATCCTATGTCCTAGTCTGGTACCTTAGCCACCATGAAAAGTCTACCTCTTCATTTCATTTCAACTGAATATACAGTCTTGTATCACACAAAGAATCTTGTAAAACTGAGTGACTGAGCAACAAAATAGCAGATGAAATTCAGTGCTGATAAATTCAAAGTAATGCACGTTGGAAATCACAATCGCAACTATACAAATAAAATAGTGGAATCTAAATTAGTTGTTACCACTTAAGAAAGAGATCTTGGAGTCACTGTGGATAGTACTCTAAAAACATCCACTCAATGTACAGTGGCAGTCTGAAAAGCAAACTGAATATTGGGAATTATTAATAAAGGGATATATAAAACAAAAAATGTCACTGTTGGGGTTTTTTCAGAAAAAGGTACGCAAATTGTGAAAACATGACTAATGTGTAGAAAATAAATAAGAATGTGTTATTTACTGTCATTACACAAGTACTAGGGGGTCACCTAATAAAATCAGTCGATAGCAGGTTTAAAACAAACAAGAGGAAGTACTACTTCACACAACACCCAACCTCTGGAACTCCTTTCCAGAGGATGTTATGAAGGCCAAGATTATAACACCGTTCAAAAAAGAGCTAGATAAATTAGTGGGGGATAGGTCCATCAGTGGCTATTAGCCAGGATGGGAAGGGATGGTGTCCCTAGCTTCTGTTTATCAGAGGCTGGGAATGTGTGATAGGGGATGGATCACTTGACAATTGCCTATTCTGTTCATTCCTCCGGGGTACCTGGCATTGGCCACTGTCAGAATATAGAATACTGGATGAGACTGACCTTTGGTCTGACCCAGTAGATCATTGTTACGTTTACACTATAAGCCACTTGTTCCTGTTCTTCCATAAAACTAGAAGATGAGGGAACTGGAAGAGGGAATGTTCACCTGTAAAATTCCATGGTCCTGAGAGAATCACCAGTCTATATTGAAAATGGCTATATGGTAGCTATAGGGTGAGAAATAAAAGAGGCAATAGCTGCAGCTCCTTGTGTGGGCCAGAGTACTATGAGAAATGGTAGGACAGCCCTTAAAAAAATCTTATGGTATGCCTACATTGCTTACATTACAGTGCAGCTGTGGCAGTGCGTAACATGGGCAGGATAGTCATGCTTTATTGCTATGAGAGAGCTCTACCAGTGATAAAAAAGAAAATCCCGGATGAGGGATGATAGCTTTATTGCCAGGAGCTGTACTTAAATGTAAATAAAAACGTATTAATTCATCTGAAGTTCACACTTTACAAGCTAACTAAACTTACTATTCACTCCCATAACCTGTGGATCATTTCCCGAGTGCTATGACATTGTCAAAATAGGGACTGCTGTACAAAAATTGTCAAGCTGATTGAAACATGAATCTAGGCTTGAAAATAAATTGAACTATAATACATACCTTAATCTTACTTTAGTTTACACACTGTCAATGAGAAATTTCTGTACATTTGAAGTCCAATAAAATATTAATAAAAGGAAAACAAAATCAATAGAACAGTTATAGTAACTGAGTAGTCCACTCTGAAATGTGTTATCAGCATTGAATTAATTTCTGACTAAAAGTAGAATAGAAAGTGTACATGACACACAAATCCCAGGGGTGTTGAGTTTCTAGGTGATTCCAAAAAAGAAGAATAGGACATAGAGTTCAATTTGGCATTTTTTACTAGAAGCCCAGAAGTATGTACCTGTGCCTGAAAAACTTTAAAATTTATATTCTGGTGCCAGAAAACCTCTAAAATATATATTTTGGTTTTAGTATTTTTAACTTAACACATGCATCTTTTGCAAAGCAGGACAGAGATGATGGTGTCAACTGTTCTATCACCAAAATGCTTGACAAAGCACACATCTTTTGAAGGTTTTTGTCCCTTTTTGTATTTGCATTCGCAGCATAGTCAAGCAGTGAGAGCACAACAAGGATACCTAAATTCTGATCTTTCAGTTGATCTCTCTTTTTCTCAGCAGTAAAAGCTTTAGGCATCCAGCATCATACTTATCTCACAGTGATACTGTGAGGATTAATTATGGTTTTTAAAGCATATATGATGCAAGGGTGCTATATACACTGTGGACAGAAAATCCTCTATGACAGCTGTATTATTATTTCAAATATATGAGGCAAAGAATTTCACTTTAGTAAAACAGTAAAGGTCTTATTTTATACTCTGTACTTCACACATGGAAAGCATTATCCTACCCAGGGTACTGAATAGGAATTGACTGATCTATGAACCTATGGTCCCACAATCTGAATATTGAACAAAGGTTCTACTTCTGAAGTCCTGAAATAGACTACTGTTGCTTGTCATCAATTTGGCCTTCATATGTGTGTTTTGACCAGGAAGATGTTAGTTTAAATGCCATGTTTATACTTGTTAAAGTGTGAAATCCCTTGAAATAGGTTGGGGTTTTTCTGCGTTCTAAGGATGAGTTTTTGGTCCAGGAAGAAGACACTCAGATGTGTGTGTGTTCTTATGTGCTTTGCTACACTCTTTTTCTGTGTGACCCAATCAACTCGTTTAAAAATCTCCATGTTTCTTCTCTATAAAATGGAGATATTTACCAGTCTCACAGAGATACTATGAATAATTGATCAACATCTGTAAAATGGTTTCAGAACTTTAATTGCACTATATGCATGTGAAGTACAGTGTTAGTTCATTGGGTCAGTGTATTCTAAGGAATGTTTTGGTTGGGTGGGAGATAATTCTAAAATATACACTATTGTGATTTAATAAAACTTTATTTAATATTTAACAGGCAATACTAAAGTATTTCTTTCTACAATTAATACAGGTGAATTAAAGGAAATCAAACAAGATATCTCCAGTCTTCGCTATGAACTTTTGGAAGATAAATCCCAAGCAACAGAAGAGTTAGCAATTCTAATACATAAACTCAGTGAGAAACTCAATCCCAATATGTTGAGATGTGAATAATTCAATGAATGACTGGGATTTATGGCATTTTCTTCAGCACAAATATTGGCAATAAAATTTCTGTGTATCTTATACTTGAATAATATATTGTAGATTTTTAGCATTAAATAAGTTTATGTACAGCTTTAAATTTAATCTTAGGAAATTTTATTAACTCACGACACAAAAAAACCTCTATTCATTTAAGTGTGTTGAAAAGTAAGAACTCTCATACAATTTTTTGCATTTAATAAGTACAATTGAAAGTGAAACCATCTTGCATTGCTGATATTTTGCCAGTTTTATGAGTAAACTTCAAAAACTCTTTGCACTAAACAACTTGCAAAAAACAAAAACAAAAGAGGCACTGCAAAGGACTACGTCCCCTGCAGCAAATCATGTAAATAGGTTTCTATAGAATGTAATAAATGAGTAGTCAGCTTGAACTCAGTGAAGGATTTATTGAAATATTTATGTTTTTTCAATTATTCTAATATGAGATATGACCAGAGAACTCCCAGAATGGGCACTTGGAGATTTAACAATGAATATCAAAGTGTGAATATAACTTTAATAGCATTGTTTAACATACATATACAACAGTTTGTTTCTTAATACAGCATAATGTTTGCTTTCAACCGCAGAACCTAGAAACCTTTTTTTAAAATAAACTTTTGAAGGTAAAGTGAACTCAGTCAAAAGTTATACTTTCTTGTGGTAGAGATGATTTTTTTTAAATTCAGATTCTATGCAGGGCTAGTATTTTGTTACACTATTCTAAATGATGCCTCTGATGCTTACTTGTTAAATAAAATATTCATACTTTACAGACTCTTTAACTTGTCCCCGTTCTTCAGCACCAAATTTTGAAGTATATGGTGGCATACACAGAGACTTTGTATAGCAATCAACCAAAGGTAGTAAAAAGCTGTTTTGGGCAGTGACATTACCTAACATTTTCCATTATAAGACTTTTCAGTTGCTTAAAACTTCGCCAAACATATAGGCTACGTCTAGACTGGCATGATTTTCCGCAAATGCTTTTAACGGAAACGTTTTCCGTTAAAAGCATTTGCGGAAAAGAGCGTCTAGATTGGCACAGATGCTTTTCCGCAAAAGCACTTTTTGTGGAAAAGCGTCCATACCAATCTAGATGCGCTTTTGCGCAAAACAAATCTGAGCTGTCTACACTGGCCCTTTTGCGCAAAAGGACTTTTGCCCAAACGGGAGCAGCATAGTATTTCCGCAAGAAGCACTGATTTCTTACATGAGATGGTTAGTGTTCTTGCGGAAATTCAAGCGGCCAGTGTAGAGAGTTGGCAAGTTTTTCCGCAAAAGCATATGCTTTTGCGGAAAAACTTGCCAGTCTACACACAGCCATAGGATATGTCTACACTGCCTCCTCCTGTGCAAAAAATATGCTAATGAGGTGAAGCATGGAATATTGCCACACCTCATTTGCATAATTTATGAGGCTCCGTTTTTGCGCAAAACCCCTCTCTTGTGCAAGAGCCATCAGGAAGAATGGCTCTTGCACAAGGGGGGGATTTTGGCAGAAAAACAGAGCCTCATAACTTATGCAAATAAGGTGCAGCAATATTCCACGCATCACCTCATTTGCATATTTTTTTGCGCAAGAGGGGGCAGTGTAGACATAGCCATAAAGTTCATGCTGGAATTTTCCATTTCAGATCTGTGTGCAATTTAGAGTGAATTTTCTGGGGAAACTTCAGGAAAAACTTCATGAGACAAAATTATAAGAAAATGTTTTGCTTATATAAAAAAATTGGTTTCACTGAGAAATTCTAGCATCTCTTTGCTATGGAGCAAATATTTGACATTTTTGGCACAGGGACTACCCATCTCTCAAGGATGGGCCTTTCACTTCTCTATGAAAAACTGTCCATGTTTGGTCAAATTATATGCCTCTGAAAATTACAGTTTGTGCATGTTTGGTAGAGTCCAGCAATGAAATTCTCTAAAGATTTTCTCTACATTGCAAGTATTCTATCCCTACAAAGACACAGTATACCAAATCTAATATATAAAGGAGAATGTTTGTATGCTAATAACTTGGGCACTATAAGAGCTACCACAACCAAACTTTGCGTGGGGTAACCTTTCCTCCAGGAGAAGGTTTTAAGGTACTTCTGGCAGCATGGAGAGAATCGGCTTCCTGGGGAAAGTCACTAAGGCCGGCGGCAGAGGCGCGAGGGGAGGGACAGCATGCCGAGAGGCAGCTGCCCCTTGCCTCTACCAGGCCATTCTACTACACAGGCACGGCCCTCCCCTCTGGTGCTGGCTGAGGGTTGCCCAGCAGCAGGCTGAAGCTCACGGCCACTGCTAGGAGGCGGTTGTGGGCGCAGTGGGGCAAGCCCATTCGGGAGGAGGCAGCGGTGCTGGGAGTGGCCCGGGGTCCGGTGCAGCTTCCTGGTCACATGGCGGGGAGCCCAGCACCTGCTCGGCTCCGCCCGGCCTGCGGGAGAGGAGAGCTCCTTGTGCAACCCCATGATGCAGCAGGTAGCTGGGTGAAAGTTTTGGGGCAGGTGGTGGGGTCATTACCCCCCATGGTACCTGTAGCCCCAGGTGCAAGCTGGGCCAACCCACCCACCCTAAGTCCAGTGCTTGCCCCCTCCCGCCCGCACCTCACACAAGGCACCCCCAGCAGTACCCCAACGCCTGCCCCAAGCAACACTGGGTAACTCCAGCTAGTAGCCTATATATGCCATTCCTGAAGTACGACTGAGCACTATCTACTCCTGTTCTGAGCAGATCTTCCCCAAAATTGACCTTCCAGGCTGCAGAGGCCATAGTGCACTAGGTATCATAAATGAGAGTGCAGAGATTGTCCTTCTGATGCTCCTGTAGGCCTTATGGACAGCATGGAAGTTTGGAGGATAGATGTATGAGGAACGTGGAAGAAGACTGGACCAGGAGTCACAATATAAATTATTATTTATTACTATAACACCTTTGAGCCCCAGCTGAAGAACATGATCTCAGTGTGCCAGATGCTGCGTAAACACAAAAACATGGCTCCTGCCCCCCAGAGCTTACATAATTCAGGAGATTTATCAACAGACCTAGGAGTTAATGGAAACGAAGAGACGGTCAGCATGGTAGCCACTGACCTTAGCTCACCAGCAGCTTAGCCCTTGTTCCATTTATCTGTAAGCATAACACCAGCATTGTGAGCTCAATCCTTGCCATTTTAGGGCTCCCAGGCAAATCTGTCAGGGATGGTACTTGGTCCTGCTGTGAAGACAAGGGACTGGACTCCATGACCTTTCAAGGTCCCTTCCTGGTCTATGAGATATGTATAACAGCAAAGGAGTTTTGTAAAGCAGTGCAATCCCAATCCAGAGGTATTTCCCCTTTCCCATCTATATCTTCAGAATACTGAGCAAGTCAAGAGCAGCCAAATCATTTTCTGAGGGCCCAACTACTTGCAGAAAACCAGGGCCTGATTTATCCACATAAGGGACAGTCACAATGGCAGTAAATCAAGCGGGTGTGCCATACCCGCAAAGCACCTTGATCGACTCTCAAGTCACTATTACAGAACTTTTGAGCCCCACCGAGTAGAAATCTGGCTCCTGTGGAGCGTCTCTGTAGGAGCGCCGCAAAACCGCCGGGCGAGCAGCCTACAGAATCACTGTGGCATCTCCAGCACTGAAGATTGTTTTAAGATCGGGTGAGACTAACACACACCAGCCAGGGCCACTCGCTCCCCGCGGGGCTTGGCCCTGCCCCGAGTGCCTGGACTTGATCGCCTCTCCACGTTCCTTCTGCGGCACGGACCCCCCGACACGGGGCAGCGTTGTAGGCTCTAGGGTAGCGAGTTGCCCGCGCAGCCCGCGTTAGCAGACAGGGGCGAGGCAGCAGCTTGCAGTGGGGCAGCGCCTATTACAGCTGCCCAATGCGGCCACTGGGGCTGGGAGCGTCCCGCAGGCGCTACCCCTGGTCGCCCCTTGCCCCCGCCCGCACCGCCGCCGGTGAGAACGCGCAACGCCTCCCCCGCCTCCCAGCCTCACCCCTCCCAGCCAGCCAGGGGCGGCCCGTCCCCAGAGGCTACAAATAGCCACGGTCGCAGAGAGGCGGCGACGCTCTGCCCAATCACGGAGCGCGTTCCAGGATGACCCCGCCCTTTCGCCGTCCTGCGTGTCCAATGGAAGGCCGCGGGGGAGGGGGGTTGCTGCGTCTCCATGGTGACGGGTAATTCGCCCTCTCTGGGAGAAGGCTTGTGCTGGAGTTGGGCCTCGGGCCCGGGTCGGGCCGCCCCTGCGCCATGGAGCTGCACCTGGACCGCGTGGATTATGTGCAGGTAGCGCCGCGGCCGCGCCTCGCGAGGTGCTCGGCACAGAGCCGGCCGGCGCGGGGGGTCGGGTCCCGCCCGGGATGGGACAGCTCGTGCTGTCCGGGAAAGGCTCCCGGTGCCGCCAAGCCCCGCGCTCCCAGGAGCCCTTCCCGGGGAGCCCCTCTCTCCTCTGAGCGGGGCAGTTTCCCCGCCTGCCTGGGCTGTGTTTCGCTGACGCTGCTTTCATAGATTTGACCTCACAGCACCCGCGCCAGGCAGGACTGGCCCCCCACCTCGCGGGTGGGGAAACTGAGGCACGGGGAGCGGTTTGTATGACTTGCCCCGTGTCACCCAAGAAGTCTGCGGCGCAGCAGGGGCGTGAGTCCTGGTCTCCCACATCGTACTGTCTAGCGCCTAAGGACCATCCTTCCTTTCTCTTTCTTTCTCCGTTTCCCCCCTCAGCATCGGCTCGCCTACTTTAGTGAGTTGCAGTCTGATGAAGTGTGTTTTACCCACGGAAGCTCACGATCTATGTGTTAGTCACTAACGTGCCACAGGACTGCGACTTGTTTCTGAATTTACAGATTAACACAGCCACCCCTCTGAGATTGTTGCAGTGTGTATTTTTATAAGAGAAAGCTGCGTTGGAATTAAAAGCAAAATCTATGGTGTTAAGCTTGATGAAACTTGCCCACTCAAAGCCCTTCTCCCCCCCCATAAATGTGGGGCCTACACAAGTGGTTACTGCATGTTTTTAAAAAATCAAATATAATTTAAAACTGCTGGATCTAAGGGCCTAGTCGTGCAGACAGTGTTTCACTTTCTGGACATGAATAGTCCTATTAAGTCAGTGGGATAAAGTGTCTTTGTAAAGCATTTGTTTAAATCTATGCAGTATCAGGGCCTAATATTATAATCACAAATTAAATAGTGTTTCTACACATTTTATTTATATAGCTACATGGTCTGGAGTTGTGGGACTCTACAGTTGCGGTCAGTGATGCCTGGGATAACAAGCACTAATATGTTATAAAATATAATAATATTAATAATTGGTTCTATTATTATTGCAGTCTTTGAAATACAGTACTAAACTTGTTATGCATGTTGCTGTATTTTGGCAATCTGCCTCAAGTAACTATCTAGGAAACAAGTGATGTTCACATCTCAGAAACCCCAGTACCCCAACTAGAAGAATAAGCAGACAAAGTACAAAGGCATAGAATCATAAAACCATAGAGCTGGAAGAGACCTCAGAAGGTCATCAAGTCCAGCCCCCTGCTCTAGGCAGGACCAATCCCAAGTAAATCAACCCGGCCAGGGCTTTCTCAAGCCAAGACTTAAACACCTCTAGGGATGGAGACAAGTCGCAAATAGACTGCCTTTACAATTGATCTTTTTAAATGAGTTGTCACATTATTTTAGCTGTGCAAGCAATCTTTGAATTGCTGTTCTTCTTGCTTTGGGGGATAGAGATATTAAATTGCATGAACCCTAATCCTTGAAATTTAAAATGGAGGACTAGGGCAGGGAATTCTAGACAAAGTGACATTTTTCATAAATTCACTGCCTTTATATTGTGTGGAATGTAGAGGTTAAGAGATTTAGATATTCCCAACACATTTCCAGTAGAGTTTGATTATGTGTACTCATTTTGAGATATATCCCTATGAGAGAATTCTTACAGAAGTGTATTTCTTCTCAGTGACCCATCAGTGATTTGAGCACATTGCAGATGTTTAGCTTTCATATGATTTAATTTTTTAAAATGTAAGTATTGAGATGTTCAGTAATGAGTTGATGTTTTCAAATAGGTGGGAGTGACATCTCAGAAGACCATGAAGCTTCTTCCTGCATCAGGACGTAGGGCAACACAGAAGGTAGCTTTTGTTGAAAGTGGGATACTTGTTCCATTAAAAATTGGTACAGTAGACTTCCGATAATCCGGCACCTTTTGGACCTAGGTGGTGCCGGATTATCAGTTTTTCCGGAGAATCGAGAGGTCCGGTACAGTTGCACGGCTTAACAGTTGGCCAGGACACAATCTCCCTCCCTTTCCCCTCCCCTTCCCTCATCTCCTCCCTGCTGTAACCTGATTCCCCTCCCCCTCCCCTCCTTTCCCCTTCGCTGAAGCAAAATGCTCTTCTCCATACTGTAACAGGATCCCACTCCTCCCCCCCCCCCCCAACCTTATGCTCCTCTGGTTACAGCCAGCACCTGTGCTGAGCGGCAGGCTTTTTAATCAGCTGGTCAGGAGCGCTTGGCATTTTGATGCTGGAGTATCGGGAGTACCGAACAGTTGGATGCTGGACTATAGGCGTTTTACTGTATATTTTTTCCTTTGGAACAGATACTAGTGCAAATGATCTTTTGATTCTTTCTATCTGTGAAAGTATAGGCACAGCTTTCTAATTCTGTTTCAAGATTTGCTGATAATTTGTGGACATTCTTAGGTGTTAGTATTTATTTAAATTTCTCCACCCTGTTCTTGTTTGCTTAGAACATTTGTTGAAGATGGGAGCTTCTTAAAAAAAATGTCTTCTGATAAGTTCATGGTTATGATTTCTATGTGGGAAGAAAATATCAGAATAAATGAACTCAAACAATTATAAGCTTTTCATATCTGGTAATAAGAGTAAAGTAAAGGAATGAGCAGTATAATATGTAGGAAAACAGTTCTATCAAAATAATACTATTTTTTCAAATATTCCATTATGTGACAGATATTCTGCAAAACAACAAATATAAAAAAGGTTTACAGTTAAATAATTGCAGAGAAATAACAGATTTTAAGCTCTGTGACTGAAGGACTTTTTATCTGTCTTTGTATCTGTAAAGTGTTGTGTGCTGCTATGATATAGTATGACTATTTAATATTGCAGTACACATTGAACCTCTGTAAACCAGTACTCTCTTGTCCCGCAACATCCATAGTCCAGAAGGACCAAGGATGTTCCAGGACCAGAGAATCCCAGTGGAGTGCTGGTGGCTAGGAGTCCTGTGGCTTGACAGGGTTATGAGCTGCTGGCAGCTCAGAGCCCAGTTCCCCACAGCTGAGTGCCCCAGCTAAGCTTCCTGATGGGGCTGAAGCCCGGCTGTGGTGGGGCTGCTCGGTGGAGCCAGGAGCCTTGATGAAGCCCGGAGCACCCCAGAGGGGCTGCCCAGTGTGGCAGGCAAGGGGGCGGATGGGGACTGGCAGACCAGCTGGGGCCAGTAGCAGCAGGAAGCAGATATGACCTTTCCTGGTCTGGCAAAATCCCTTATCTGGGACCATGCAGGGATCAGGGAGCTAAAACTTGTAGTTGGTAATGCTTACTTTTCATACTGCATGCATATGCACATGTTTAATACAAGGAAAGTTATTCCTTTTAAAGGTGTAAACTAGTAATCTTTATAGCAGTAATGCTGATATAATTATGCATTACATTTTTGCAGGTTGTCATCGGAGATCATGATGGTGTTGTTACATGTTTTGGTATCAAAAAAGGAGAAGCTGTGGTAAGTTAAACTATTGTGTCATGTATATTGGCCAAATTGGGCAGTCTCTACAATAAAGGATTAATGGACACAAAACAGATTGGTAACACACAAACCTGTACAGGAATATTTTAACCTGCCTGGGCACTCGTTAATGGACTTAAAAATAGCCATTCTTCTACAAAGGAATTTCACAAGCCAACTACAGAGAGAGAGAGAGAGAGTGCAGAACTGACCTTCATATGCAAATTTGACACAATCTCCCTTGCCTTGAACAAAGACTTGAACTGGTTAACATAACACTAGCTTTACTTACATTCAACATCCTATTGACATCAAAAGCTAAGTATGGGACACTTCCAGCCCACTCAGTTAGTCTCATTAGCACCAGGACTACAATTGGTAGGTAATTTTTTTCTCCCTCTCCTTTCTTCTTCTGAGGGTCCCCCCTTTTTTTTTCCTTCAGTGAAGATCATTTCATGTAAAGAAGTGGATGTTCCCCATGAAAGCTCATGATACTATCTGTGTATTTGCGTTAGTCTTTAAGGTGCCAAAGAACTACTCGTTATCTTTGTAATTGTTTTATAGTTCTTGGTGTACATTTTTTTTACCTGTCCCCAGTATTTACATAAAAAGAACAAGGTAGCTCAGGGAATTGGCAAATGATTACTAAGCTCCATGATTCTAGGTCAGTAATTGGTTTCCAAACTTAGTAATGGTTTTTAAATAGTTAGTCACTTAAATATCAGATATTTTCTGAACTAATGTGCATAACAATACAACTTACAAAAACAACTTTCATAGCTTGTATCTTAGAAGTATATCTGATATGTTTGTTTTCCGTGTCTGTCAAAACCTTTTCTCATTACTAGAGAAGATTCCTCTGGAATCAAAATGCAGTGTATATATGGGGCACTGTGTGGATGCTTTTGCTAGAGATCTATGTGCTATGCTTCAATATATAGCACTGGATTTTTTAAAAAATTGTGTCTGTTAGCTTTTTAGAGCGCAGAGCTGATTTATAAAATGTCTGATCTCCGATTCTGAGGAACAACATAAAATAAAACATTATCACGTATTATATGTTCTGTAAAATCACTGCTGTTATGCCAAACGTTCCAAAGTAAGTTTGGCGTCTTTTGTTTTAAATGCAAATGTAGTATTGAGTTGATTGAACTTCACTTTTCTTTTTGACTTTCACAGCCAGTGTTCAAGACACTGCCTGGACAAAGGATCACAAGGCTGGAGCTGGGAGGAGCTCTTAATACACCACAGGAGAAAATTTTTGTGGCTACAGGATCAGAGGTTAGAGGTTTCACAAAGAGAGGGAAGCAGTTCCTTTCATTTGAAACTAACCTCACTGAAAACATCAAAGCTATGTATGTGCAGTACTTTATCTTTCAATATTATTTCATGTTAGTAAAACTAGTGTGTTAGTTTTTGGTTTTGTGAAAGAATTTTTTTCACTCTGGCAGATAGCTCAGTAAAGTGGCCATCCAAATATAACACATGCCAACTAAGTGCAGTATACTATTGTGTTCTAATATTTATTTTTGTATGACTTTTAAAATTTTTCATATATTCCTAATACTCCTTTTTTCCTCAACATTTATTTTTTTCTGTACAGTCAAATAATTGTATTGAGTTTTTCCTCTAAAGATATCTGTGCAGGATTTTCATCTTGAGTCTCTTCTCTCTATCCTGAGATAAGCAGAAATCCTTTAAATGTATAAGTAGCGAGTGGATAGTGAACCCTATTACAGCTGGTTGCCAAACATTAATTTAAATGCTGCCATGAAAAGCTTTTAGCCAACTCCTCTTCATCCCAACCAGCTTCGATCATATCCAGTGTTTATCTTTTTGACCTTTCTTGACTTCCCTTTTTTTTTTGGCGGGGTGGGGGGGGGGGGGGGAGGGAGGGAGAGGATCTCTCATTGCTGCTGGCCCAGGAGTGCTGACAAGGCACTTGGCTCTGGACAGCTCTGAGGAACTTTGGTCCTGGAATGCAGTTGTTGAGTGCCCCTCTGATACTTGAGTGCTTAGTGTTATTGTTGCTTTTTTCTGGATTCCTTTGTTTTGATGTTGCAATAATTATGTTGAGGCCTGAACTATGAGGGTTTCTGTGGGAATGATTTGGGGTTTGTGGAGACAGGAGGGAATGTAAATACTTTTCTAAACCTTTTGAGAGGAAGAAAAACCATTCACAGGAAACAGTGTGCCATAGCAGATAGTGCACTAGAATAAGATTTGGAGACCTGGATTCTGTTCTGCACCTTGCTTCTGATCTACTGTGTTATCTTAAATAACTGCAGAGACATTGTGTCAATAAATATCTTAAAAAGAGTTTTAAAAATATTTTTCCATACTTTGACATGGTTGGCCTATTAGGGAGAAGAAACAGGGCTTAAACAGTTAAAAGCACTCTTCATGCACCATTAGTGTGTGTGTGTGTGTATATCATATCACATAGGAAAAATAAACCTTTTTGTCCACTTTTTGGACAAGCCCCAAGCTTTTAATCCAAAATCCTTTTTGTCTTACATATAAATAGGCTTCTCTAGAAAGGTAAAAAGTAAAGAAAAATATGATATTGTCAGAATCCTGTAAAATGCATTAGAATCTAGTTTAGATTAATAATGTGGCCACCTCCTTCATTGTAAATCTTTCCTCTAACCATCTCTCCAAATAGTATTTATAGGTAGGTTATTCATAATATTAGAAGGGGACCAACTCTGTAAACTTTTGTAAACTTCTTGTCAAGAGGGAAGAGGCAGCACAAAGAGTGATTAGGAAGAAAGCTGGGCTCCCCTTCAACTCCTGTTAAAGTCAAAGTCTTTCTGCTAATGTGTGAGAGTTGGAGGAAGTGTCTTATGGAGTGAAACAAATGAAATTAACCAAGCCTTTTGAAATGTGGCCTTAAAAATAGATCTGTATCATTTTCTTTTTTTGTATTTGTGTTCTTAATTAGTATTAAGTTGAACTATTTTAAATAGCTCTTCTAAATAACCTAGGAATGTAAATATTAAAATTTTACATAACTTTATTCTTAAAGCCTCAATTAGTACAAAATATTTGGAACTTTTTGACTTGGTTCAAGAAAAATCATATTGAACTATACTTAATCACTTCATTGCTACTTACTTGGTAAGTGAGGCAAACATTGTTCTAAAAGTGACCTAACTGGTAGACTAACTGAAGATATCCAAAATGTAACATCACGTGTTGGATTACAAGGAAACTCTGCATACTTGGGAGTGTCAGAGAATGCTGCATTGTGGAATGCTTTCAGTGAACCAGTAAATTAAAAGATATTGAGGTGTGTACCTCTACATTGGACTTGCTAACATGTGGAATTAGCTTTTTGATTGCTGTTGTTATAATGGTGCAAACTCCAGTGTGCCCACAATGAACGGTTGTAAATGTTAAGTTCCATTCGCTGCATTATAACTATATGAGTGTGGTTTCACTGGTGGCTAAGCCTCTGTAGACAAGCAATTAGTGCCTCTGTCACTTTTATATATAGAATTTAGGCTTCTAAAATAACTTGGAAACTTTAGAAAATTTACCGGGGGAAGGGGCCTTAATTACAATTAACTTGTGTGCTGAATGCCACCCCTCTATTTCAACACTAGTAAAGGTAAATCATTTTTTCTTAGAATCTGTGTTAATTGTTTTTGCTTTACAGTTAATCTTCAGAGTTTAGTTTTTTGAAGTGTTCCTCCAGTGTCCACAGGGCTACTGCTCCATCATGTTTTAGGTTTTTGCTAGGGCTGTCAATTGATCTGTGTTAACGCCTGTGATTAACGCAAGGCAGGATTAATGTGTTCATTTTTTTTTAACGCATTAATTGCGGGCGTTAATGCTACGCTGCCCCTTTGAAGTGCCACTACAGCGCTTCAAAGGGGCAACACATTAGGAGCCTGGGATCAGTTAGGGTACGTCTAAACTACATGGCTCCGTCGATGGAGCCATGTAGATTTGTTGTTCTGGCAAAGGCAAATGAAGCCGCGATTTAAATGATCGCGACTTCATTTAAATTTACATGGCTGCCGCGCTGAGCCGACAAACAGCTGATCAGCTGTTTGTCCGCTCAGCGCGCTAGTCTGGACGCTCCCCTGCCAACATCAAAGCCCTTTGTCGGCAGCCCCGGTAAACCTCATCCCACGAGGAATAACGGGGCTGCCGATAAAGGGCTTTGATGTCGGCAGGGGAGCGTCCAGACTAGCGCACTGAGCGGACAAACAGCTGATCAGCTGTTTGTCAGCTCAGCGCGGCAGCCATGTAAATTTAAATGAAGCCGCGATCATTTAAATCGCGGCTTCATTTGCCTTTGCCTATGTGTCTAATCTACATGCCTCTGACGACAGAGGCATGTAGTCTAGACACAGCCTTTGAGTCACCAGCTGATCCCAGGATCCTAATGCACTGCCCCTTTGAGGCGCCAGGACTCAGCTGATCCCGGGCTCCTGTGGTGCTGTGCCTTTGTATTGCTGCTGCTGCATTTCAAAGGGACAGCTGCACTGAGCCTAGGGTCAGCTGAGGACACCAGCCGATTCCTGGCTTCCGCAGTGCTGCCCCTTTGAAATGCTGCCGCAATTAATCACGATTAATTTTTTTAATTGTGCAATTAATTGTGATTTAATTTTTTAATCACTTGACAACCCTAGTTTTTACTCCCATTCATTCTTTTTTAAAATTTTTACTGAACCTTTTCTCTTGCTCATCTTTCACTAAAAATTAGTCAAATGTATTTACCAACAAAACTAAACCAAAACAGCCCCCTAGCATCCTGCTTGTATTTTACTTTTAAACATTTGTTTTAAAAAAGTTTTAACTACTTCTCTTGAGATACACATGGACATAATGTTTTATGTTCTTCCCCATCCTGTTCTGAGAGGTTTAAGGGAAATTCTGCCCTAATGTGCTTTAATCCAGGGACTTTTTTTTTGAAAGGTTTTGTTTCTCTTTACATTATAAAGTGTGTTAGTTAGATCTCTTTAGGATTTCTTGTCAGAGAAGTTATTGAAAGTAAGTTATTGAATAAAAGGAATGTAAACTGTATGATTTTATAGTTTGTAGGAAATAATTTTTAATCATCATAAACAGATTACTTGCTTATTTTACTCATTAAGGCTCTAAATCAGCAAACAGATATATTTGTGTAGCTTTATTCACATGTCTGTTGAGGCCTAAGAGAGTATCACCATACTTTTAAATGCTGATAAAATTAAATAGTTTTCTTCTTCTCAGGCATATATCAGGAGCAGACCTCTTTCTTTGTGCAAGCTATATCTATAACCATTACTGTGACTGCAAGGATCAGCACTACTATTTGTCCGGAGATAAAATCAATGATGTCCTCTGTCTTCCAGTAGAAAAACTGTCTTGCATTACTCCGATATTGGCATGTCAGGATAGAGTCCTTAGAGTTTTACAGGTTAAAATTATTTTTGTCACTTTTTACTGGTACCATACAATCTTCATTAATCACTAAAGATCCATTTAAAATAATGAATTTTAGGGAAATGTTGAGTAAACAAACTCAACTTTAATATCACATCAGGAAGTATGCTTTGTTTATTGGCTTAGTAATATACTGTAAATATTCTACAGAATACTTTTTAATGAAATAGACTACTACTACTACTGTTAAATCTGATAAGTGAGATGAGTACTGTTTTTATATGAATTGCCATTTGTAGGCTAATGAGATACCAATTGGTGAAATTCTGCTAACAGGTTTGGGTATGGCTAAGTATGTACTTAGATCCTGATCCTACATTTTACTCACATGTATGGTTAAATTAAGTTTTATAGTTCCTAATAACATTGATTTTAGTGGATCTACTTACATGTTTAACATTTAAGCACGTGTCTTTGTAGGATGGGAGCTTAAATCTTGTGTCTCATAATATATAAATTTTTATTTTGAATAAATCACTTCATCAGATTGAATAGATCACTTCATTTTAAGCCAGTCCGATGCTCCATTTTATACAAACGTCACTGTTATATTGTTTTGAAAGACTGCCAACGCAAGATGCAGTATTTGAATAATTTAAGTTATCCAATGTATAACATACATACATATATACCTGTGCAATTTTAAGTGACTCTAATGGAGTTTTGGTTTGTTTTAACAATTCTTTCCTTCCTTTCTTCTTTTTTAGGGGTCTGATTTGCTTTATGAAGTGGAAGTTCCTGGGTCGCCTACTGTTCTTGCTTTAAACAATGGAAATGGTGGTAACTAGATCTTAAATATTTCAGTGAAATATTGATATATATTTTACATACAACTATCAGAATCTGGACATCTTCTTTATAAATATTGTAGAACCTTGATTAACACTGTTTGGAAGCTGGTGTAAAAATTCAAATTGAATCACAACTGTGACCATCCAGTGTTGTTTCTTGTAATAGTTTATACATCTTATACAACACATTTGGTAGCTTTCTATATTTTGATAGAAATATAATTGATTAAATTATGTTAGAACATTTCTAATTCATTCAGAACTTGTTCACTTCAAGAGAGTATACATATTTTTGGAAATTATTCAGCTTTTAAATATTTTTATATTTCAGTGTGGAAATTGCAAAATAAATTAACCATCATTCTTTTTACCTATCACTTCAGAATTTATTAATTTTGCCTTTTTTTAAAAAACTAAATCAGCTGAACAGCTCATTGCCAATAACAGAATTTTTCTGACTGAGACAAAGGAAGATTTCTTTCATCTTCTATTCATAATTTTATATGTCTAAAGTTCTATTTTTCCTATAGAAACTTTGTTGTGCTTAAAAGAAGCACCCAGGATTTTCAGGGGGATAAAGCAACACGCCACATTTATTGACTATACATAGATCAATCAGTACTTTATATTATGCATATAGTACTGTCAGGGACTCTAGCCCAGATGGCTCGGTTCGTTGTCTGACCGCAAAGAGACAGGCAACACCAGCAAAGTCCAATCACAAGCTCTTTATTGAAGAGTACACACAACAATAGAGAGCGGCCCGTCTCCAAAGAGAACCAGCCCCGATTTTAGTAACAGGTAGGCTTATAAAGACAGTTCTGTCGTGTCATAAGCTCTTCACCCAAGCCACTTACCCCCCTTTCTAGAAACTTTTAATATCTATGCATATCTTAGCCAACTATACATTGTGGCCAGAAGCGCTTCATAATGCATCAGCAACTTTCTTATCAATCACAAAAGGCAGGTCCCGGGAACAAGGAAACAAAAGAGTCGGGTACAAACAAAGGGCAAAAATAGAGAAGTAAGATTAGCGAAGGGGAACAAAAACAGGGAGTTACTGACCAGTTCCCAAAACAAGCCATTCTACTTACAGTAGGTACAAATATGTAATTTATCACTATCTTACTTTTATAACCTAAACAAGCATGGAGGGTGCGCCTCTGTCTGAACCACTTTCCTGGTTCTGGTCAAGAATACTCAGAGGCCTATGAAATGAGTCTTTAACTTTCCTTAGCATAATGTTGACCAGGCCTTGTTTTTCTGGTCCCAACAGTACATTACACTCATGCATTCACACACACACACACACCCAGCCTCTCCCTCTCCCTCTCCATCTTGTTGTTACCAATAGTTGCTCCCCCTAACTACACCGGCCAGGCGAGTTAGATGGGGGAGGGGTGGAGCTGGGCTTCTGCCGATCTGGATCAATGCTCCGATGTTGACAAGACGAAAACCTGGGGTTCCTCTGCAAGATGCCTCATATTTATCCCTCTTGTGCAGCCAGTTAGTCATCACCTCACCTTTTTTAATGCTTCTTCAAAGAGAGTTCTTTCAAGGGCAGGCACTTGCTGCTTGACTCCTAAGGCGTCTGTATGTCCAGTCTTCTTTTCAATGAATTCACTTCACAGGTACTGTCTTGGATCTGGCTCCCAGTCCCTCTCCATCCTCAAAACTGCTCCATTCACACCTCATTCATTTCAACAGGACAATCAATGAAAGGGAAGAGGTCTATTCTACTCCTAGCAAAAGACATTTTTCTTTACCTTAACTATTCCTAAGACCTATAATATAAAGAGCTTGATACAAAGTTTCTATGGAAAAGACTGGACACAAAGTTTCGCTTAATACAAGGGATTTTATAAGAAGGCTTAACATAAAAATATATCTAAAAGGACAAGATATATATAAAGACTTATAAACTGCTGAGCTACAGTTCATCTGCAAATTTGACATCATCAGTTTAGGATTAAACAAAGACTGTGAATGGCTAGCCAAGTACAAAAGCAGTTTCTCCTCTCTTGGTGTTCACACCTCCTCATCAGCTGCTAGAAGTGGGCCTCACCCTCCTTGACTGAATTAACTTTGTTATCTCTAGTCTTATTCTGGCCTGCATATTTATGCCTGCCTCTGGAAATTTCCACTACATGCATCTGACGAAGTGGGTCTTTGCCCATGAAAGCTTATACATCAGTTGGTCTGTAAGGTGCCACAGGATTTTGTGTCGCTTTTGCAGATCTAGACTAACACGGCTACCTCTCTGATACAGGATTTACCAATTTTCTCTTAATACAAATTTATATGAGAATGATACATGGTTATATGGAAATGTTACAGAGATTTATCCACAACTTAATTAGCCCTAAAGTTATTAGGTGCAGTCTTTGTCCCTTTCAGGCAAAAGTAAAGAGGTGTGAGAGACTGAGCTATACCGACCTAATCCCTGGTGTAAACTTGCACTAGGAATTCTTCCATCATTCTCACTACTGTCTCTTGAGGAGGTGGATTCCCTACATCAGTGAGAGAGCCTTCCTATCAGCCTAGGTATTGTCTACACTGGGGGTGGGTAAAATGTGGCCTGCCAGATATTTTCCTTCGGCCCACCATGATCCTCCGGACTAGGGCTGAAGGAAAATACCCTGCGACCCAGCAGGGCACTCAGGCAATCTACCTCCCTGTCGTGGCCTCAGTCACACCACTTTTGGAAGCTCCACATCTGGAGACTGCTAGCAAGCATGTCTCTGTGCACACCTTGGAGAAGGGGAGCAGTGAGTCTCCTCGCCCCTGGAACAATCCTCACTGTTCCCATTGGCTGAAAACCAACCAATGGGAGCTGCAGGGGTGGTGGTTTCAGGGGCAGATAGCATGCAGACATCCACTGCCTCCATCCCTCCCCCAAGGGGCATACAGAGACATACTAGCCAGCAGTAGCTGTCAGCTTTGAGTGGCATGGGGTCCCCATGACATGGAAGGAACTTGACTGTTCCACTATGCCACTGGCTGGGAACTGCCAATGCTGGTAAGTGTCTCCTGCCTGGACACCTAGCACCCCCTCCGATAACCCTGTCCAGTTCACAGCCTCCCCTGTCACCTCAGCCTCCTGCCCTAGGTCAAAATCCCCTCCTGCATGCAAACACTGTCTTAGATGCCATACCCTCTCAATTAATATAATAGAAAAATGTGACCCGCGACTACTTACAAAAATACTTAAATTGGCCCCCCTCAAAAAGTGGCACCCTCTGACCAGTATAGTTATGCCAGCCTAATCCCTCAGTGTAGATGCAGGTATGTCAATGAAAGAGTGATTATGACAATGTAGCTAGTGTTGTTTAGGAAGGTGATATTCCACATCAGTGGAAAAACCCCTTCTTGAGTTGTAGCTATGTTGTAGCTATGTCTCCACTATGGAGTTTTGCTAGCATAGCTGTACCAACATAGTCTTATACTTTAAAATTATTTATCCAGCTCTTTTTCTATCTTCTGTCACCTGAATTTAACATCATAGATCAAAAAACCGTAACTAATGGTTCTAATCCAGATACTAATCCATTTTCTTTTAACCAAGGCATTTGAAAGTAGCACTGTAGTGGCAGCAATTGGTTTGGAAGGGAGGTTTCCCCTTTAAGCCTATTCAGCGGGAGCTGGATTTTGCATCCTTTATCCAGGGAGGTGAATTAAGTAATTTTGTTTAATTGTTGCCATTGAAGACCTTTCCACAGACCATATAATCGAATGTGTTCTATAATCTAATGTATTCTAAATATAATGAAAATCAATCTAATGGGGGAGCAAGATGGGTGTACATCTCTTACTAGTCTTTTCAGAAGCTGTGAAGAATGTCTTCACCTTTGTGTTCAGTATTTATGTAATATATAACATCAATTTATGTAATTGATGTCCTGCTCCTTTTACAATAACAGCTATTGAGAGAATACACATGTAAGAACAGAAATTAGCAATTTATTAAAATAGCCATAGTTTTCAAGATGTTTGAGTGTCCATCTTCTAAAGTTCAAGCCTTGTTCTGAAAAACTGTGTTCTGAAAAAGTCTGGTAACTCTGTTGCAGAGCATGAATTTGAATATTACATTTTGAAGGACAATGTTAAAGAAAAGACTTAAGTCGTTAAAATATTTGAATAGTTTAAAACATAATAAATAGATATAAAAATTAGAACCAATTCATTACTTATATGCTTAGGTGATTCCGGAGAAGAACTTCTGTTTGGAACATCTGATGGGAAACTTGGTCTCATTCAGGTTTCAAGTGCATCTCCGGTACATAAGTGGGAAATCAGAAATGAGAAGAAGAGAGGAGGTATGTATTTTGGTAACCTCTCCAGATCTTTGGCATTCCATTATGTCCCTATGTTTATGAAATAAAGTAATCAGTAACTCTCATTATACTTATGGAAATTTTTGTGTTATGTCACAATTTTGCTTGTATATCATAGTAAATTCAGTACTCCGCTTAGTTGTTCCTGGTGTTTTGATTTTTGTTTTGTTTCCTCCATCCCCCTACCTTCTTCTTCATACAGGATTATTTTGAGTTCTCATATAGTATGCTTTTGTAAACTATTTTAAGATGACATTTATTAAAAAATTATTTTTAATTATTTTATATATAAAATTTGATTGTGTGCTGTAATGATGGTTGTACTTACAAATCCAAATACAAATGCCATATTATTCAGAACTTATGGTATTTTGAATTTTTCCCAGAGCAAAAATTATCACTGTCCCTCTGTAATATTTTTGTCACTTTTTATCTGCTTTCACTCTGAGGATGAGACAAGACTCTCATTGAAGCTCCACTGTTCATTAATTGGCACAAAATTATTGCTGTGGATTGCAGGACATTGGTTCCTTTTTATGTTTGCAATCTCGAGTGTTGTTCTTCTGAAAAGAAAGGATCATGAATAGAACCTAGTTGTCTCATATGCTTATAGAGCATTATGCTATGTTCATTCTTTTGTTTCTCAGAGGTTTTTTTTTTTAATAATTATGAATTCATTTTTCAGATATGAGTGATTTTGATTTTGGGTGTCTAAGATGCTTTAAAGGGGCCTGAAGTTTAGATATAGTTTGGAGTTTTTTATAATTGATTTCTATTAAGTCTCTTTATTTCTGTGCTTTGCATTGGAATATAGTTCTGGTTTTTTACATACTTAGTCCAGCACATTGTTTTTCATAACATAGTGATGATAAAGTCATTCATTTGACTCAGAAGGCAGAAGTGGCATTAGTAAAAACTTACTAACTTACCAAGAATGCTCTGTTGTTTTTTCAAGAGATGACTAACTAATGATGCATTATAATATGTTTTTTCATGGAGTATTTTGCAAATCATTCATTGAGAGATAAAATATTAAATAAGCAGTCAGTATGTTGTGCATAAAAGGGTTTTTTTCTCTATTTTTAGGTATCTTATGTATTGATAACTTTGACATTTTGGGTGATGGAGTTAAAGAATTACTTATTGGCAGAGATGATGGTATGTTAGAAATCTATAACTTTGACAGTACAGATGAGCCTGTCCTTCGATATGATCACGTAAGCTCATAACAGGAAATACTCTTTTCATGGGCATATTTCATACTTCCTTTTGTTTTAAATTAGAAAAGAAATGAATTGTTTAATTTCTTAGGGATGTAATAATGTAGTCGATTAACCAATAAGCAAAAGCTTATAGGTTAATGCTATAGACTACATGCATTTCCCTCTCGTTCCCCCCTCCAGTAAATTTTTTAGCAGGCTCAGTCCTTGCTTGAGATGGGTCCGGGAACTACCCCTGCTGAAGCTCTGCAATTAAAGTGTATTAGGAGCTGGGTGGGCAGGCAGCCTGACTCAGTTTTGGCTTGCACTGGGTCCGGGAGCTCAGACTCCACTCGTTACCAGAGACAGCAGCACAGAGCCACAGGCAACTGGTCCACGAGAGGAGCTGATTTTGAAACTGGCTCACCTTGTGGACCAGCTTTCCCCTGGCTTCCTGCGCTGCTGCCTCTCATACATAGACTGCACTGCAGGATGGCAGAGGCTCCCCAGGAGTGGAGCTGGATTGCACTGGCTGCCAGCCCTGCCCCCAGGGACTATAGAATAGTCAACTAACTGATAAGAATTCATGAGGTTACTCGACTATTCAATGATCCAATATTTAACATCCCTATAATTTCTTAATTAATATTTGTAACTATATTTAGGACCCTACCAAATTCACAGCCATGAAAAACACATCATAAACTGTGAAATCTGATCTCCCTGTGAAAATTGACACCGATGCAAGCTCTAATTCTAGCTGGGGATGGCTAGAGACAGGGTTTCCTTTTTCATTGCAAGGGCTGCTCCTGGACCAGGTTACACCTACTTCCAGGATGTTCTCTGGCTGCCGGAAGCTTCATGACTTCATTAGGGCTGGAAACCGTTGGGAAAACCAGATATGTGGCAACCCACCCCACTATACCCTGTGACGTTCACTTCTGCATTACTGCTGCTGGTAGCACTGAATTCTTCTTTGGCTGCCCAAATCTGAAGGCAGTATCCCTGCCAACAACAGAGCAGAAATGAGAGTAGCATGGCCCCATATGGTAGGCTTGAAACCCTTCCCATCCTGACCACTTTTTGGGTCAGGGCCCCATCTCTTTTATGCCACTGAAATTTCAAATGTAAATATCTGAAAGTATGAACTTGACTAATCCCCTCCTTCCCACCCCATGGCAGCCATGAAATTGACAAAAATGGACTGTGAATTTGTTAAGGTTCTAGCTATATTGTTACACAGCTAAACTAGTGGTATGTCATAGATATAAACGGCAGCTAAACCAGTTGAAGTCATAGATATATATTTGCACTGTCTTCCTTTATCGTAGATCATTAAACATTTAATTTAAATGTATTTATTTAAACAGTCGATAATCGTGCTGTCTCCATGGTATAGCTACATTCTTATATGCTGTTCAAGAGTGTATAAAAGTTGGTTTATTCAGTCCTGTGCTTCATTTTATTTTTAGGGACACTGTATAGTAGCAATTAAAAAATTGGCCAATGACTTATTTTAATTGATATTAATTAAAAAATGTAATTTGTGTATTAAAATGTGATGCTTCCATGTGTTTGGGCTTCTACCATTACCAAAGCAATAAGGTAATATTTGAGGGCCAGAAAGTGAAACAAACCAGTCAATTTGAATGAAATATTAAAATTAAATAGCACAAATGGTAAAATAATTTTTGAAAGTCCCTCCCTTTTTTAATACTTCAAGATTAAACTAACCTAAAATAGTAACATTATCAAAACAGCAACCAACCAAACAAAAAACACCTCCAAAACTTTAAAATATTTTTTCCAGTAAGTAAACAGAAAGTTTACACTTTAAAGTGGTGGATTTAATTATTCGTCACTCTTCTTTCCAGACTTTCTGTTAGTTACTGTTTGAAAATTAGATTGTGCATCAATGTTTTACTTTATAAACCAGTTCCTAATATGTCTTTCATGTTACACACACAGTACCAAAAAATATGTGCTGAAACACAATGACCTGCATCTTAATAGATTTTTCTGCACAAAAAGTTAAAGGGGAAGAGTGTTTTTTCTTTACAGCCCTCATATAAAATGAAACAAAGTACCTCCTGAGTGCTAGTCTGTGTTTATTTTTTAGGCCTTGTCAGAGAGCATTACATCTATCCAGGGTGGCTGTGTCGGAAAGGATGGGTATGATGAAATCTTAGCATCCACTTACTCAGGTAAGTTGTCTATGAAATACCTGAAGAATTTAGGCTATCAGTATTCTAACAGTTAAACTCTGCTGTTAATGGAGCTGGAATTATATTAATAATTTGTTTTGGTTATAGAAAATAGTATTCTGGCCCAAAAGTCTCTGCTTTGAAAATGCTTCTAAGTGTGGGAAACATTTTCTTGTATATATTTTAAAATGCATTAAAACCCTGTGTTTTTTCACTTTATATCTATTATAGTTTACTACAGCAGTTAGTTATTATCAGGTATAGGCAGCTGTATAACACAGTGAAGAGTAAATTACAATATTCAGGTTTAATACATAATGGAATTATTTAGTTTCATAATTTTAAACTTATGAATATTATATTTTTCCTTTGTCTGTCTTTTCTATGCATCCCTCTTAGTCATGAATATGCATGTTTTTTCTTCTTTTACCTTCTCAGTAGGGCTGACCTTTGGAGTCCTCAAAGCAACCATTTTTGAGAAATTAGAAAAACAAGATTACCCTTTGTAAGGAGGCTTGTGTAGATTTGAAGCCTTCAGTAGACCTCACCCCGCAGTAGCACTGGTCTATCTGTGAGGGAGTTCTAGTAAGAAAAGTGTTAGTATGTGTTTTGCTCGATAGTTTTAAAACAGTAAAAGGTCACTTTTTAATTATTATTGGGGTTCAAACCTGATGTGCTGAAGTCCAAGTTTTAATTGTGTTAACTTTCATAGTCTGTTTTACATTGAGACAATGGCAAATGTTTACTTTGCGTGTATATAATATAGTCTGCAGAAGGCTAACAGGCTAGGGGACAGCTTCTCAACTGGTATAAATTATCAGCTCCATTGCCTTGATAGTTATGAGCTATTATAATTTATACCAGCTGAGGATCTGCTCCAAAATCTCTCTGTAGTTACTCACTCTCTGTGATAATATTACTGTAAAGATCACAGAAGCTATACCAGGATTTTCTGTGCAACCCTGAAAGGGGAGGAGGAAGAAAAATCTCTCACTGTGGGCATTCTTAAGGTAAGCTCCAGTAGGAGTGCAAAGTTAGAGCAGCAAAAGATATAAATTAATACTGAAGCATTTTTTATTTTATGTATTTTCTGACTTTTTTATGCCTAGCCCTTGATTAGTTAGGCTTTTTTGTTTCAAAAATGGCTGAGATGTTTGAGATGCCTGTTAGTAGCAGCCTTATGCTATGTTGCTCCGAAGTGGCTGTTGCTGTTATGGGGACTATCAACAATACACAGTAGGGAAAGTGTTCCTAGAGGAAATGTTGCTTGTAAGCAGCAATTGAACTTACAATATATTATTGTAAACAAGCATTTACTGTACTTAACATGTATATTAGTTTTCATGGTACATTTTGTAATAATACTGTGTTACTGTTCCTCCTTTAAAGAAAACAGAAATACATGGAGCAAGTATGTGGCACAGCATAAATACATTATACAACACTCTACTGCATTATTATCCTTAAAAACAAACTATCCATGATGTTATAGGAACCTGTTAGACTAGAGGATCAGCATTAAGTAATACAACTCCTTCAGATCCTCAGATGAGAAGTGCTAATAAAGAAAGGTAGCTGCCATGTCTCCTTTCTACAGGTTGGGAAATTGCTCTGTTCTGAAAAATCTATGCCCAAAACCATTTTTCTGGGTCCGTGACAGAACTGGAAATAGAGCCCACACCTTGACTGCCGGTTTTCTGGATAACTCTGCCTCTTATGTTCTACAGTGTTAAGGCAATGTGGCTCACTTGGGTCTTTTTGAAATGCTTTATTGTTTGTATTTCATAAAGATTATTAATTAATGTATTAATATTAATAAAATTATTTATATGATTCTTTCAGGATGGGTGACTGGACTGACTACAGAGCCTGTCCATAGGGAAGGTGGATCTGGTGAAGAACTAAAGATAAGTCAAGAGATGCAGAACAAGATTTCATCCTTAAGGTAACTTAAATAAAGGAAAATTGTAAAGACAGCTAAGTACAAAATGTGGCCAATGTTTAAAACTATGGTGATCTAAGGGAATAATGGTGATAACAATACAGTGTATATTTCCATTGGAAATGAAATTGTTGCTATCAGTTTCTGAAGCATATTTTTATGTAACCCTTGGAACTACCAAAACTGATAAAAAATGTGTAAAAGGGAAAATATGTGTGGTTTTGTCGGTGTGTTTGCTTTTCACATCTGGGATCACAGAGAGAGAGTGGGTGAGGTAATATTTAATGAACTGACTTCTCTTGGTGAGAGAGACAAGCTTTGGAGCTACAGGGAATTCTTCAGGTCTGGGAAAGCTACTGAGAGTGTCTCACCAAAATACAGCATGGAATATATAATTTAGCATAAATATATACTGTATTGTTATCACATTCTAAGGGACCATTCAAGGTGAAGTGGCCTGTTAATGCCTTGGGGGATTAATGGATTACAGATTGTTTTAATAAGTCATAAATCCAATGCCTTTCTTAAAGGAGGAGACTTGTTACGCTATCCTGTCCCCAAGCGAAGCGGGACATGGGCCTAATCAAATGGCTTGGTGGGCTGGATCATGCCCATCCCTGTCCTAAATGATAAGAGCTAGGAC
This sequence comes from Pelodiscus sinensis, assembly GCF_052426305.1. Taxonomy (NCBI): domain Eukaryota; kingdom Metazoa; phylum Chordata; order Testudines; family Trionychidae; genus Pelodiscus; species Pelodiscus sinensis. The sequence goes on from NC_143055.1 coordinate 99,428,863, forward strand.
CACCAAATTTGTTATGCAGCTTCCTCTTCTCCTAACTTTAAAGCAAAGTCAGAGTTGGGTTGTGCTAGGACAATCAGAAGCCAATGGAAAGGACAGTTTTCCATAACATGCAAAGGTAGGAGCTGCTGATCGGAGAAACGCAATATGAGAGTGGCCACTGGGCTTAATGAGCCCATAATCATAGAATCATAGAATCATAGAATAATAGGACTGGAAGGGACCTCGAGAGGTCATCGAGTCCAGCCCCCCGCCCTCAAGGCAGGATCAAGCTCCGTCTACACCATCCCTGACAGATGTCTATCTAACCTGTTCTTAAATATCTCCAGAGAGGGAGATTCCACCACCTCCCTTGGCAATTTATTCCAATATTTGACCACCCTGACAGTTAGGAATTTTTTCCTAATGTCCAATCTAAACCTCCCCTGCTGCACTTTAAGCCCATTACTCCTTGTCCTGTCCTCAGAAACCAAGAGGAACAAATTTTCGCCTTCCTCCTTGTGACACCCTTTTAGATATTTGAAAACCGCTATCATGTCCCCCCTTAATCTTCTTTTTTCCAAACTAAACAAGCCCAGTTCATGAAGCCTGGCTTCATAGGTCATGTTCTCTAAACCTTTAATCATTCTTGTCGCTCTTCTCTGTACCCTTTCCAATTTCTCCACATCTTTCTTGAAATGTGGCGCCCAGAACTGGACACAGTACTCCAGCTGAGGCCTAACTAGTGCAGAATAGAGCGGCAGAATGACTTCACGAGTTTTGCTTACAACACACCTGTTGATACAACCTAGAATCATATTTGCTTTTTTGGCAACAGCATCACACTGTTGACTCATATTCAACTTGTGGTCCACTATGACCCCTAGATCCCTTTCCGCCATGCTCCTTCCTAGACAGTCGCTTCCCATCTTGTATGTATGGAACTGATTGTTCCTTCCTAAGTGGAGCACTTTGCATAAGGGAGAGCTATCCTGCAGAGTGGCCACTGGAGGCAGCTGTACAGTCAAAGGAGTGGCCAGTAGAGCAGTGGCTCTGCCATCTTGCCTGCCAGCACACCAGGTAAAGAGCCCCCTGCTTCAAACCCCACCCCTCCTGGCCCTTGGCTGCAACACTGGAGTGCGGGGAGGAGAGAAAAATGCCCCTGGCAGCCAGAGCAGGAGAATAAGGGGAGAGAAAAGGCTCATGGTCAGATGGGACTCTCCCCACCCTGAGCCTCTCCTTACCTCCCAAGCCTCACACTTGCACCCCCTCAACCCCCAGCCTCCTGCACTTCCCCCCCCCCCCCCCCACATCACCAAGGCCCTGCCCTGACTCCTACACTCCCACACTGCCATTCCCCCGACCCTGAAGGTCCCGGGTAAGTCTGCGGGTTGGGATGTTTGAGGAAAGAACACTCAATCTTATACTGTGATGCCTGTAAGTCTGTCTTAAAGAGAATCCAAAGTGACACAGGCTGCTTCCAAAACTTGGTCATTCAAGAGACTCTAGTAGTTTGAGTCTGGAATATCTTTTCCAATCCAGGCTGAGCAATATGGATGCTAAGCAACCCTTGCACTTAAGCATATTACAAGGCCAGAAGCTGAAAAAGGGGTGGTTTTCTTGCAAAGATGTTTCATAAGGAACTTATCAAAACAAATGAGGCAGAAGATTGGTCTGACGGAGCTCTTGCCATTTGTTCTGCCAAACCAGTGTGATTGGCTTCGCTAGAGGTCCCTAGTATATGGGCTGGTCAGATTGGTCATCTGTATTGAGTCAATGATGAGAACCAACTGGAAAAATTCCCATGAGACATTCTCTGAGGGGTTTGAGCTGATAACAATATTTGCGCTCTGATTATTCATCTGTAATTTCCATTTGATCAGTTCTTTGCACTTCTCTTTGAAACCATAGTCTTTTAGGCTTGAGTATAAAAGGTGGGAGCCTGAAGTAGATGGCTGTTGTCGTCATCATCAGATCCATAAAGCCCCTGATTGCTACTAGATCCTGGCTCTGGTGTGGTGTTTTCTATTCTAAGAAAAAAGGATTTAATTCCATTCCCTTTATTGTATTTCTGCTTCAGCATGATCTTCATCTGGGGGCAGAACTTTTTAGTGGATGTCCCTTGGACAGTTTCAGTGTTAATGTCTTCTAAGATTTACCAGTATGTGTCACGGACCATGAAATAAGACGTTCCCTATGAAATCTGATATCTCCTGGTTTCTAGGAGTTTCTAGCTCCAACTGGGCAGAGGATGGACAGAACTTGTCCCTCCCCTGCAAACTGCTCTGGTGGTGTGAGGTGGGGGACAAGACTAGATCCATTTCGGAGTGCCTCCCCCCTGCTGCAGGACACTGTTTGGGACTGGCAATCCCCTGAGGTTCCTACAGCTGGAGGACACTTGTGGAGTTGGATTGTATCTTCCCTGTGCTGCTGGAAGTGCCCCATCAAAGGGGGCTTCCAAGCTTGGACTGGACAGTGGAGTGACAGGACTTGTCTATCTTCTGCATAGCTGCTGGGGGTGAGGAGAGACCAGACAGTCTCACCTCCGGGTACCTTTCCCTGCTGCAGGAAGTTGTCTGGGACTAGAGAGCACTCTGAGGTTCCTGTGGCTGAGTGTGTGGCATGGGGTGCAGCCCTTTCTGCAGCTGTGCAGAGAGAGAGCAAGTACAGGTTGAACCTCTGAAATCTGGGATTCTCTGCTCTGGCAACATCCACGGTCTGGCTGGACCATGGATGTTGTCAGATAGGAGAGCCCTGGTGTCCAGGAGTGCGAACCCTGTCTCTGGGGAGCCTAGATTGAGTGGTCAAGAAGCGGGACCATGTAGCTGAGGAATTCTGTCCCTGGGGAGACCTGGCTGGGCGAGGCGGCAGCAGCAGGACTGGCAAGCCCCATCCCAGGTGGGGATCCCTGGTCGAGTGGGGGAGAAGCAGTGTGGCAGAGGCTGAGGAGCTTCTTCCTCGGGGAGCCCTGGCTGTGGGGGGACAGCAGTGGAACCAGTGAGTGCCAAAAGAGGGGTCATGGTGGCTGGGGAGCTCTGTGCTTGGGAGCTCCAACTGGCTGGAGCCCAAGTCCGAGCCCTGCCGGCTGGAGCCTAGTGGCAGTGGGGCCGGAGCAGAGCCAGCTGCACCGGTGGGGGACCATCCTGGGACGACATATCCAGCAAATTCCTTCATTCGGGTGTGGCGGGTCCTGAGGGTGCTGGACAAGAAAGGTCCAACCTGAATTGTCCCTCCCAAGCCAGTCAGGACTAGAAGTGAGGGGCCCCTAATTGGGGTGCTTCCATCAGCACTAGGGATGTAACATTCTGTTTAATCAGCTAACCATTAAATGTTAAGTTAATCAAATGTTTAATTGGTTAACTGACAAAGTGGGATCCGGGGCAGAGGACCGCTCTAGCCCACCTGGAGCAGCCTCCAGCCTTTGGGGCTGCCAGCTGTGCAGGGCAGGCTGATGGCTGGCCCCAGCCCTTCAGGAGCCTGGTGAGGCTGGGGCAGCCCTCTGCCGGTGGCTAGGTGCGGATGTGGGGCTGCTCCAGGACAGCCAGTTAACCATTACAGGTTGGATCTCCCTGGTCTGGCACATTTGAGACCTGACTGATCCCAAACAAGGGGGTTTTCTGGACCAGGGGAGGCCCTCTGTTATTGGCCTCCTAGCCCCTCTCTACTGCTGGCAACTTCGGGCATGTTCCTGGCCCCACTGCCCCTGGCTCGGGGTCAGGCTCCAGCAGCAGCCCCTCTACCACCAGCCTGGCTGGGGATCCCTGGGGCTGGAGCTCTGTGGTGGCTTCGCTGCCTGTGGGGCCAGAGCTCCCCAGCTGCTTGGGCTGTACCTAGTAAGTCTCATCTGGTAAGGTTGAAGTTTACTGGGTAACTGGTTACCTGTTCACATCCCTAACCAGCACAGGGGAGATCAGACCCACTTCTACATTTTGGAGCCTTCTGCTGTTGCAGGATGTTCTGCAGTTGATGCCTTCAGGGTCCAGCTATGTTAGAGAGAGGCTCAAGGGTGCTGGCTGAACAAAGTTTGAGCCTTCTAAATATCCAAGAAACCACCTCACTCACTGTCAAGCTTCCCAAGGCCCCAAACTTTGAATAGATGTTAGGTCAAAACGCAGTAATAATATTTCACATGTTATCTAAGGAGGGTACTGAATATTGAGGTGTGAGGGTCTTTGAGATTTCAAATCAGGAATTTAATATTGAAGGAAACTGTCTCATCCCTAGATCCTCTTGAAATCTCTACTCTCTCTCTCTCTGTATATATGTGTGTGTATAAATATATAATATAAAAATGTCCTTATTTTGTAAAATAGATGACATTTGGGGAAAAAATGCCCTGACATATATCATCTGTAGAAGGTGTGACAGATTTTTGTTACCAGTCTGCCTGAGGTGAGGCCACAGGATCATTAAGGTGATTGGGTGAGGCCACAGGATCATTAAGGGAGGAGATGACGGAACACACCAAATGTCTAAGTTTTAAAGCTTTATTGATAAAATAATAAAATAACAGCAGAGAGTGATGGGTGCTTCCCATGTCACTCAGAGGAAGGAAGAAAGCGTTAGTGCCCTGAGCCCCAACCCATTTTCATACTCACACACTCACTACCCGAGGCTGGCCAGGCCTGGGTGGAATGAAAAAAGAAGAGGGGGAAGGGTAGACGGGAGTTTGGTCCTGTGCGCACAGGTCATCCAGGGTCTGCTGTGATCTCTCTGAATTGCTCCAGCTCTCAGGAGGGTTTTAAGTCCTGGGTTCCTTTGGGGGTGTTCCATTCCACGACCTCTGGTCCTGGTGCTCTTTGTGACAGTCCAAACCAGCTATCTGTGGTCGCCTTGACTTTTCCCAAAACACACCGGTTAGACTCTGTTGTTCTCTTTGCTTTCCTCCATGTTGGCCTTCGCTTGTCTCGCTCTTTATGGGCTAGCTCTGCAGATCGGTTCAGTTGAATGTCTTTCTTATGGCTCGTTGGTGGATTCCAAGCCCCCCTCTTTCTTGGCCAGCAGCCGAGAGTCAGATGTGTGCTGTGGCCTTGAGCTGGCTGGAACCAATGTATTATCTTCGGGCCTAGCAGAAGTGTAGAGTTAACCCCGTTCTCTGCTTTCTTCGTCTCCACCCTTTTCCCCCGACCCTTGGCTTCTCATGACCAGCAAAGGAATCCTTCATTCATTCCACGCTCACACCTTTGACCCTTCCCAAAATGCCCTGCGATGCTTGCAACAGCGTTAGCAATATGCAACGCTGACCTGCCTCCCCAAGGGTACCCTTTGAGGGAGGGGGCCATTGGGGTATGACAAAGGGTGATTGTGATTGGTAACTTTATTACTCTTTATCCTTACTAGGAAAAAAATAAGAAATTGTAGATTGAAGTTTCAGGGCATCTTAAAGAAAAAGTTATCTTCAGGATTTTATTTTTACATCTGACAGTTTCTCTTTCTTAGGAATGAGCTGGAACATCTACAGATAAAGGTACTGCAAGAACGAGACAAATATCAGCAGTCGTCTCGATCCAGTACTGCTATTTCAGCAGTACCGGCATTTAGTGTGAATGACAAGTTTACATTGAATAAGGATGATGCTAGCTACAGTCTTATCTTAGAGGTGCAGACAGCTATTGATAATGTCTTGGTACAGGTGAGTGATGTTTTAAGACCTAAAATCTAACAAAATATATATTACTTGAAAACTAAACAATCAAGAAAACTGTAACATTTAATTTTTGATCCAGAATATTGTTAACTAGTTTTCCTTACTGAATTAATATATTTTTAAATTTGACAAGTTCACTACTTGAGGTGAGATTCTTTTGTAATTACTTTTACTATTCCTGAATGTGGAGTGTGGTAGGATGCAATTATATAGAAAAAGATCGGATTTGTATATAGCTATTACTAAATATTCCTCCCATCTTAAATTAGTTATTCTATCACATCAACTATAGTGAATGTTATCTGTAACAGTCAAATTAGTTAGTACAAAGATATGCTTAAATATCTATTTAATCTTTTACCCATGTCGAATTATAGAAACCATAATGATATTATCAAACTATCATATTGCATCTTCCTCGCTAACTTAATTGATAATTAAAGAGGATAAATGCATTAGAAACTATTCAGAAATGTATACTTTGTTTCCCCATCCTTTCCCTTAAATTTTCTGCACAGAGTGATGTCCCAGTAGACCTACTGGATGTGGATAAAAATTCTGCTGTTGTCAGTTTTAGTGGCTGTGATTCTGAAGTAAGTAACACATAAATGTAAGAGATAATGTACAGAAACTACTGGATAAAAGCTGTCAACCATTACCTATTAGAATTTGGATTTACAGATTCATTCAAGTCCAAGTTAAAATAATGTATTTAATGGCTGAAAATGAATAAAGTATTGGGAGGGAGGAAGTTTGGGAAAATGCATTTTTGTTGGTAGCATAATAGAAGTCAACTGTTGGCCCTTGTATTGCTTTATTGAAAGTTATTAGGCAAAGAGTATTATATTTATGCTTACTATAGATCTTTAAAATATTAAGTTGACCTCATGAAAACACTGTAATTCGCACATTCTCATTTTTTACTAAATACATTTTTATATATACTGGTTTTTTTAAAAAAAAATTATTCCAGAAATGAAATGAGCATTGTGAAGCTTATTTGAAGTCTAAATATTTTAATTCTGTTTAGTAAGTAATTTAGCATCTCAGAAGTTTACACTGAAGATTACAGAAATTAACTGCTCCCTTCAAGTTTCTTAATCATTTTGTGTGATCATTACTTTGGCTAATGTTGGTTTAGCCTACAGTATGTTTTCTGACTAATTTATCTTTTCATAATGAAGACTTCTCAGATCCTGAGCTAAGTTAATATTGGGGAAACTAGTAGATAATTGTATCTTTTAATTTTTGTAGAATGTAGAGAGTGCAATAGATTTCCTATTCTTTAGCTTTCTAAAGAGAACTAGTACTTACTAATACATAGATCCCTACCAAATTCTAGTCCATTTTGGTCAATTTCATGGTCATGGGCTCTAAAACTCATAAATTTCATTATTTCAGATATTTAAATCTGAAATTTCACAGTATTGTAATTGGTCTTGATTCAAAAAGGATTTGTTGGGGTGGGGAGGTCACAAGATTATTGTGTGGAGGAGGAACTGCAGTACTGCTACCCCTGCTGCTGATCAGTTGCTTGCAGCAGCATTGCCTTCAGAGCTGCAGAATGACAGCTGTTGGCCAGGATCCCAGCTCTGAAAGCAGAATTGTTGCCAGCAGCAGTACAGAAGGATGGTATGGAATGGAATTGCCACCTTTACTTGCATGCTGTTGCCTGCGGAGCTGGGTACCTGGCCATCAGCCACCACTCTTCAGTCACCCAGCTTTGAAGGCAATGCAGAAGGAGGGTGGCAGTACTGTGACCCCCTTAAAATAATCCTGTGACACTCACCCCCTCCCTCTTCTGCAACTCCATTTTTGCAAGTGCTAGTTGTGCCCATGAAATCCCTAAAGCATAGGGTAAAGCGCGCACAAGAACAGATTCCATGGTCCTTAATGTATTTTCCATGGCTGTGAATTTAGGGTGCAACATGGGGTGAAAATCTGTGGCATTTTTGCCATTGACTTCAGTGGAGCCAGAACTTCATGTATGTTTACTTTTCCTCTAATAGTTTTACACAGTAAAAACTGTCACTATGCTGCTGAAGTTTTGATGATAAAAGTTTTATGACGTTTTTTTCTTTTGTTTTTTTCATTTTGAATTGTTCACAGCCAAACAGCAACTTTCTCCTTGCCACTTACCGATGCCAAGCAAACACTACTAGACTGGAGCTTAAGGTAAACACACTACAAAATATTTTCTTGTACTTTTAAAAAATGTGTTTTATCTAGAAAATGCACATTTGTATCTTGTGGTAAGCTTATGTGCGCACAGGTTGAATGTGTTAACTTGGACAAAAGACTAGTCCACTAATTTTTATATGGTAGTCTTAAGACCCTTGGCTGTTGACTGAGATACTTCTGGTCATGCACATGATACTGATGAGAACTCCTGCTTTATAGCTGCTTTTACAAAGTACTCACTTTGGATGACTCTAGAAGCCACTGAAGAGAAGTGGGGTGATATAGAAGAGCAAGCCTAGCATCCTTCCTTAAAGGACTTCTGACTCTGAAAGAGAGAGTGAAGAAACCAAAAAATCACCAATGGTCTAAAACCAAAGACTTTCCTTTTCTGAAGTTATTCAGAGAAAGTCATTAGTTGTCCACTCATTGGTGATTTTGGAAAGGAACTTAACTCTATATTTACATACTCATAAGAACAAATGCATGGCTTGATTTTTAATCTTAAACCATTTATAGAATAAGAAATGTAAGAATAAAAGGGACCTTGACAAGTAATCTAGTACAGCACTCTACATTGAGGTAGGACCAAGGAAACAGATCATCCTGGAAAGGTATTTTCTAATCTGTACTTAAGAAAGCTCCATGATGGGTTTTTCCCAAACTCCTTCAGTATTCTATAACTTCTCTACCCTTCAAATTTTTTCCTGATATCTAACCAAAATCTCCCTTGCTGCAGATTAAGACAGTTACTACTTATTCTACTGTTGGTGGACATGGAGAACAGATGATTGTTGTCCTCTTTATAACAATTTTAATGTATTTCAGGACTTTTATCAGGTGCCCACTTTTTTATCCCCTTTTCTCAAGACTAAACCTTCCCAGGGTTTTTTTTTTCCTATATTTCAATGTAGGATGTTTTATTTGATCTTTTATTTTTGCTCTCCTCGACACGCTCTAGCACGGGGTCAGCAACCTGTGGCTCTCGAGCCAAACATGGCTCAGTATGGAACAAAATATAGCTCTTCTGTCATTCCCAAAATACATGCAACTTTTTAAATTAAAATTAAAATTTAATTAAAAAATTTAAGAACTCATAATTAATCGTCTCAGGAGGGTCTTTATTTGTCTGTTTCACCTTTAACCAGAAGTGAAAGTGAGGCAGTGCACTCAGTAAGAACTGGCTGTGCTCCTGAAAGAGCTGGCTGTTCGCTTAAAGGGCCGGCTGAGGGCACGCTGTAGGGGATGCATGCACGCTCCATCTGGCCACAGTGTCCCAGTTGCAGCCCCCATCTGATAGACAATAGTCTATCTCCAGCCGCCATGCTCCTGGGGCAGATCCTGCAACCCTGCAATGGCAGCCCTGCAATTGCTGCAACAGCCCAGCTGCGGCAGCCCGGCTTGGGCTCTGGCTGCAGCAGCCTGGCCAACAAGGCCCCCGTCAGGGGCTAGCCCCCATCTAGCTGCTGCAACTTGTCTCCAACCCCAATCCTGGGGAAGGCCCCGCAGTCTGGCCAATTCTAGCAGTTTTTCGTTGGATGCTAAATTTTAAAAATGTTTACAAAATTGTATTTGCCCTTTTTATAGAAGTACTTTGTTAGTTGGATCACTTAGTATTGTACATTTAAAAGATACCTTTTAAAAAAAGTTCTGGGAAATTCATTAATTTTTCCTCTGCTCTTTTTTATGTTTATTAATGTAGATTCGATCAATTGAAGGCCAGTATGGGACACTACAAGCATATATAACACCAAGAATTCAACCAAAAACCTGCCAACTTCGTCAATATCAGATTAAACCACTTTCACTTCATCAAAGAACTCACTTTATTGATCATGACAGGTATTTGCAAAAAATAGTTCTTAAAAATTGGTTCTGTCCAATTGACACATAGTTGACTATGTAACTTGCAGTGATCATTTTAGCAACTGATTTTAAGTCTCATATTGCAAGTCTCTTTGAGGTTGTTGGATTTTTTAAAATTTTAAATAAATGGTGTTCTCCCACATCTAGCTGAGCCCAAAAACTGATCCAAATTGATTGTTTGTCCTTTATCCCTCTGTTTTGATGCTGCCATTTTATTCAAATATACCTAATCTCCCTGTTTCTCACATCACTACTATTTCTTACTTTTAAAAAGGACAGTAAGAAAATGGAATTCCATTGAACTAGACCATATGTGTTTCCTCCTTCTTGATACACATGAATGAGATGCTAATGGGAAAGATTTCTTGTGCCTTCCATTATTGCCTGTTTCACTTCTGCAAAGTGCTATACCTCTGCAAAGTGCTTGCATATCTCTGGTTTAGAGAACAGGAGACTGTTGAGATTTTATACTACTCAGCTTTTCTGCACTGTCTGTTGAGCACCCCACCTGCAGTTTGCTATGCAAATAACCTGCCGAAACAGTTTGCCATTTTTTGGTGTTCTCTGGATTGAGAATATTCAAATAAGAAGTGTTTCTTTCTCACACATTCTTACACACACTCACGCACACAGCCTAAATTACTTAGGACTTTGCTAGCTATCAGTGAAAACTAATTTTTGAGACTTAAAGGGAGGAAGATGTACCATATAAAAACAAACTTTTTACTTAAATTGCATAGCTACTGCAGCAGCAGTACTGCCCATCAGTAACTCATTCCCATTTTCTTTCTGCCTTCAAAATACTGTAGACCCATGAACACACTGATGCTTAAAGGACACTTCAGTTTTGCTGAAATTCACTCTTGGGTTGTGTTTTGCTTGCCTGAAGTTCCTGAAAAAACTCCAGTAGAAGAGAGTGTTACTTTCTACTTTCAGAACACCTTCTTGGATACACAGCTTGAAAGTACTTACAGGTAAAATACAGTGCAGTGCTGAAGAAAATAAATACAGGCTGAGGAAACAGCGTTTGCATTTCTCCGCTCCTGTGAATGAAAAAAAGAGTTCAATCCCTGAAACTGGAGACTCTTGAGAGAGTTGCTAGAAGCCAGAGCAATTTGTACTAATTGTTATTGTTTTAATGGGCATCTAATTTTCCTAAGAAAAAAGCACATGATAAATCCTCAAGGTGAAAAACAACCTTCTTCTTTCTGCAGCTCCCATTAGAAAAATGACTTATTTTCAGTATTAGAAATAATATTCTCTGTTACCTTTAAGTGAACCAGTGTGCTGCTTCAGCTAGCAGATATCATTTTGCTTTATAATAGAGTAGTAGAAGCTGGAAACATTAATTATTACTCCAATTATATAGATTTCAATTTGATCTGGGATTAGAGTAGGAGATGCTTATATATTGATGTAAAAGCATTTTGACTTTCTTACACTTTTTCATGTAAAGTAAGACTGTGATGTTAGGCTCATATGATGATAGGCACACTGTAATAACTTAAATATACAGATGTTAGGAGTCCTACATATTATACTGTATTAACAAGATTGAGCTTTGGATAGCAAGTATGGTGACATCAGTGTATGCACTATTCTGATAGCTAGTCTCTAGAATAGCTTTAGTCTGTAGAATAGCTTTAGTGATGGCCTCTAAGTGTGCCCTATTCATCACTGTAAAATGGAAACCAAGTGCACTAGGCTGCCCTAATTTCTTAACTCTTTTTTGTGTGGCAGAAAAGGGGAGGGATTTTTCAAATCTGACAACATTTCTACAATATCCATTCTAAAAGATGTGCTCTCTAAAGAAGCTACCAAAAGGAAAGTTAATCTCAATATATCATATGGTAAGATATTTTTCTCCTCTATTTCATTTTATCTTATGCATGAAAGCATTAATAATATTAATATTAACCTTACTGGAATTTTTTTTGTTCTTACTAGATATAAATGAAGCATCTGTGAATCACACATTGAAACTAATCCACCCAAAACTAGAATATCAGCTGTTGTTGGCCAAGAAAGTTCAGTTAATAGATGCTTTAAAAGTAGGTATCTGTACATAACTTCTATTGTGGAAGAGGGGAGGAATTGTTTTGTGTTAGGATGCCAGTTGCCAAGTTATACAATCACATGGCATCACTGGGTTTATAGTATTTCTGTTGTCAGGACTGCTGTTTGTGTTTGTAGGTTATTAAAGAGATTTTATTAAAAAGAACTCATACACCACTTGTATTCTAGCTTCACAAGTGAGTAACCTGTTTTAATGACTGATCAGTTCTTTGTGACATCTTTTTAAATACAGCTGTCTCTTGCTACCCTGTCCAACTCTGGTTCTCCAGCTCCCTCCTTCTCTTCCTTGGCTCCAGAAAAAATAAATAAATAAATAAAAAGGTAATCACCTGCATCAAAAGATAACCCCATAAATAGTCCTAGCTTTTGCCCCAGCTATCAGCAGGAACTATGTGGTGAGTTTTTGACCCTGAAACCTCAGTAATTTTTTCAGGTAGCTAAAGTTAAGGTCTTGTGTAAGGGGTCCTCTTAAACTTTGGACTGGTCTACACTTGGACTGACCTACACTTAAAAATTAGACTGATGTAACTATGGCACACAGAGATGTGAACACACAGAGATATGAAAAATTCATGCCCTGACCTCTGTAGCTATGCCAGCCTAACTCCTTCTGTAGAGCAGTGCCATTGTAGCATCCAGATTATAGACACAATCTTTGTGTAAACTGCTTATTTTCAACAGTAGAAAACCTACTATGGATCCAGTGCAGTATAATCCATAATAAACCATGGCCACAGTCCATAACTGAAATGGTAACTCAGAATGAGTTTGACACCCTTGCTTTGAAGGAAAGTTGTGGGAAGGAAGCTTATATGCAGGGACACAAACTCAAGAAGAAAGGATTTGGACAAAAGGTGCAGGTTGCATATATGTATGCATGCACACAAATACGAATAAGAGATCAAAAGTAATCCTGGAATGAGATGTGTGGACACCTAAAATAAAATAAACTCCAAAAAGGGGGAAGTTCTAGACTCCCTGGCTGTGGGGATGGAGTGACCAGATATTAGGTAATAGGCAGGAGTAGGAAACCCAAAGATAGCAATGATCAGATGAGGGAGGATGGTTGTGGAATTTAACAGATGTCCACAATACTACAGCCACTGGCTGCTGCTTCTAAAATAATCCATAGTTAACAGTTAAAATGCTGATTTGCCTCTTGTTCAGTTTTAGCTGTTATAAAGGAGAAATCTCTGCTACCTCCTCAAGCCTTCTTTGTTGCCATTACAATAAAATCTCCACTTCCTTCCCATGTTACTGTTCATAAGCTTTTCAAGCAGCAACAGAGCACAGTTGATATGATTCGTGTTATTTCATTGCTATTTAGAGGACTTGATTTGATCAATTTCATGACTGCTAGTCCATTTAATTTCATTTGCATTGCCGCTTTGTAAGACTAAAAGTAGCTGATCCTACTGGAACTGTGTTTCTGTAGCCTAAGGAAGACAGCACTACATTGATGCACATTTATGATATTTTCTTTACAGTCATACTTAATAGAAACATTTTTCATGGTAAACTTATTCTATTATAATACAGGCAGTCCCCGGGTTACGTACAAGATAGGGATTGTAGGTTTGTTCTTAAGTTGAATTTGTATGTAAGTCGGAACTGGCGTCCAGATTCAGCCGCTGCTGAAACTGATCAGTTTCAACAGCGGCTGAATCTGGACGCCAGTTCTGACTTACATACAGATTCAACTTAAGAATCCCAGGCATCCGCAAGTCAGCTGCTGCTGAAACTGATCAGCGGCGCGGGACCCCTCCGCCTCCCCGGCTTTGCTCCAGGTGTCCCTGGTCTGCTGGAGACGGTCCCCAACAGACCAGAGGCACCAGGAGCAAAGCGGCAGCGGCGGCGAAGTGCCACGCCTCTGAGGTTTTGCTCTGGCAAAGCCTCAGAGGCGCGGGACTCCGCTGCCGCTGCCGCTTTGCTCCCGGTGCCTCTGGTCTGCTGGGGACCGTCTCCAGCAGACCAGGGACACCGGGAGCAAAGCGGCAGCGGCGGCAGAGTCCCGCACCTCTGAGGCTTTGCCACAGCAAAGCCTCAGAGGCGCGGGACCCCTCCGCCTCCCCGGCTTTGCTCCGGGTGTCCCTGGTCTGCTGGAGACGGTCCCCAGAGGTCGAGGTGGCAGGACCGCTGCGCTCTGGGCGGTCCCGCTGCCTGCGAGCTCCGGGGCAAGAAAGCCCCGTTCATAAGTGCGGATCCAACGTAAGTCGGATCCGCGTTACTCGGAGACTGCCTGTAATAGTGCATGTCTCCCACCCTCCTTGTGCTGGGTGGCAAAGAATTGTTTTAATCTTTTCTTAACTGTGAGATGCCACAAACTTAGCCTGGAATCTGAATCTGGGTTCTCTCTAGCTATTTGATCTCCTACAACTGTGCTTCTATCAACCAGAAGTATGTGTTGCTAGTAAGCAGAGGCCCTCCAGGGGGTACTCCAGCTCATCTAGATATTTACCTAGTTTTACAAGAAGCTACATGAAAAGAAGTAACAAAGTCAGTACTAACTAAAATTCCATACAAATAGTGACTTATTTATAATACTCTGTATATTATACATTGAAATATAAGTACAATTATATGGTAAAATGATAAAATAGGCAGTTTTTCAGTAATAGTAACTTATATTTTTATGTCTGATTTTGTGAGCAAGAATTTTTTGAATGAGGTGAACTTGGGTATGCAAGACAAATCAGACAACTGGAAGGGCCACAGTAGTCTGGAAAGTTTGAGAACAGTTGCTCCATAGTAAATGTTTTTGACTGGATATTTATTAACAGCTCTATTGATATATGAGCCAAAAAGGAACCTGTTTCTGTAGCACAAACTGAAGTAAAATGTAATAAAGGTTTGTTGCTAGTCAGCAGGCCTTGCTTAGAAAAATATAGAAGGAGCGTCTGTTAAGTGCCACTTTACCAGAGCCCGCCCAAGGTACGGGCCAACCGGGCTACCGTAGGGGGTGCTGCGTGGGGCTGCCGGGCAAGGCGTGGGCCTCCCGGGGGCGGTGCCACACATGCACTGCGCACCTGGGGCGGGGGGGTGCTGTGCGCCCGGGGCTGGAGCCGCACATGCATCGCACTCCTGGGTGTGGCGCCATGCTCCTGGGGTGCACGAATGGCTTGGGCCGGCCCTACACTTTACATAGACATTTTTCTGAGGACAACCTCCTTTTAACATCCCATTTTGATAAATGGAGAAAGTTTCATCTTTCTGAACTATTATTTCTGTATGTTTTGAAATTGAGGCAGCACAGCATCGGGTCATGTAGAAAAGATTGTCTCTCTAATCGTAAAACAGGATTTTTTTTGTTAATGAAAGTTTAGATTTAGAAGAAATTGATGAAACCACCAAAGAAGTGGTGGCATAATGCTAGTGAATAATAGTTTAGTCTGTTCTCTGTAGAAGAATTTAAGCAACATTTCTTTTTCTTATTTTATGGTGGCTTTTTTAAAAATGAAATGAAATTTGCTTGTTTTTAAACATTTAATTATAATTTGTTTCACATATTCTACTTTCTCTAGAGTCTCATAACACCCATTGGTAACTTTTGTTACTTCTCCAATCTTACATTCTTAACTTTTCTTCTTTTAAATATTTCTATGTGAACAACCAAACAGCAAGGGAAAAGTGACGACTAAATTGGAAAAATGGCACTAACTATATACTATGTGCCCAATTCCAATCCCCTTGTAGTCAATGGAAAGACTTTAATTGATTTTCACGGGGATGAAATCAGTTCTTATTCTAAATTCCCAGAAAGACACCAAAGTCAAGTTGAAAAAATTCAGTGTAAGATTACTGTTCTATTCCAATCTCTATCCAGTGAAGAAATAGTACTGGACAGTTCACCACATAGTCTGCTGATGTTCAGAATTGGAAGCTGTAACACACAAGTTTTTTAATCCAGTGTTAAGTGGGCAATACCATTGGGAATTTAGTGAGGAGAGGGAGAAAACTGTATTTCAAAAATAGCAAGAGCCGTTTTGAAGGACTGTTTCACCTGTTATGCACTGACTCTTGTCAGATCTAAATTCTGTTTTCATTTAAGTTTTTAGAATTGACAGCCTTTAATTCTTTTGCAACATTTTAAAATCTATTTTAAGGAGTTGCAGGTTCATGAGGGAAACACAGATTTCCTGATATCAGAGTACCGCTGCATTTTAGAGGAAGCAGACCACCTACTTGAGGAGTACAAGAAACAACCTGCACATCTTGAGAGACTTTATGGTTTGTTCATAATATAACTTTTCTCTTTTTTAAAAAATATTAAAAATAGTAATGAGCAGAGAGATAAAAATAGAGTTCTAAGTTTTCTAGTAATAGCACTAGAATAAATTTGTCAGGTAGGTACAATAGAGTAACGCCACGAAGACCAGTAGATCATGGTGAATATGCCTGTAAAACTCTTCTCAGTAAACTCAAGAGTCTGGGTATTACAGAAAATTTTAATATTATGAATTGAAACTGAAAAATATACGGTATGTAAAAATCAAACTATGTACTTAGTATTATTGACATACATATAAGGACAAATGTAAAGTATGGCACATAAGAAAGAACAATAACTTGCACACATAGAAGATGGGAAATGACTAGGCTAGAGTACTGTGGAAAGGGATTTGCGGGTCATAATGGATCACAAGCAAAATATGAATGAACTGTATAATGCTGTTGCAAAAAAAGCAAACATTGTTCAACAGGAGTGTTGTAAGCAAGACACGAGAAGTAATTCTTCTGCTCTACTTTGAGCTTATTAGGCATCTGAAGTAGCGTGTCTAGTTTGGGTGTCACATTTCAGGGAAGATACATACAAATGATAGTCAAAAGAAGAGCAACAAATGATGAAAGGTATAGAAAACATGATCTGTGAGGGAAGATTGGGAAAAAAAAATGGTATGTTTAGTCTGGAGAGGACACGGAGGAGACAGGATTAATTTTCAAGTACCTAAAATATGGTTACAAAGAGGAGGGAGAAAAATCGTTCTCCTTAACCACTGACGATAGGACAAAAAGCAATGAGTTTGAATTGTTGTAAGGGCAGTTTAGATTGAACATCAGGAAAAATTTCCTAAATATCAGGATGGCTAAGTACTGGAATTAATTGCCAAAGGAGGTTATGCAATCTCCATCATGGGAGATTTTTAAGAGCAGGTTACACAAACATCTGTCAGGGATGATCTAAATAATACTCAGTCCTGCTAGGAGTGCAGGGGACACAATTAGAAGACCTCTCAAAGTCCCTTCCCGTCCTATGATTCTGTGTGAAACTCTTCAGAAACTCAAGAACAATTCAAGAGAGAACCTTAGAAAATGAATCAATGAAATTAAAGGCAGTGCTGAAAATTCAAGAGTTGGATTATTCTGATGAGATTCATGCACTTTATTTAGTGAAATGCTAAAATAGAGGGATTACTCTGCTTGTTATAACCCCAGTTCAAGAATGGATCCTTATTCACAGGGCTTGACAAACGGCAGCGAAATCCGCTCGCCAGTCCCACACTGCGCATGCGCAAGACACTCATTGCGCATGCGCACGCCACCGGTGAACAGGGCAACCGGCTGAAATCTACTCACCACGGACGAGTAGATTCAATGATTTGTCGAGCTCTGCTTATTCAGGACAGCTCTTCAACATGAGCTTAACTTTGGATATGTTAAGGACCATTGAAATATGTCAAATGCTATTTTAACTAACAATGGGTTTCAACATGTCCTTACGTTCTCTCCTGAATCAGGGTCTAAGTGCACTTACATTGAAAGGCATAGTGGGAAATTTAAATATAAGGCTTCAGTAATCCTACATACACAGGCCGTGATTTGGATGACATATCTTAAACTTTTTTTTTGGTTAAACAATTTTCATTCTGTTCTTAAGAGCACACTTGATATGTAGGTAATTCAAAGGCACAAATGCTGTTGTTTAGAATATAGCTGAAACACAAAGTATTGTAGGATCCCAAGGCCTCTGATACTTCAACTGTAAATGAATTTTTTAAATTATGTACTTTTAAACTAAATTATTTTTAGTTCTATAAGATAATAGAAAACCAGCCATAATTTAACTTAGATTGTATAAATACTGTAGTAGGTTTCATGTAGTAAAAATAAAATGAAGATTAACTCTTGTTAATGAAAATTATTTTTGCAGGCATGATTACAGATCTCTTCATTGACAAATTTAAATTTAAAGGCACAAATGTGAAAACCAAAGTTCCTCTTCTTCTGGAAATTTTGGACAGTTATGACCAAAATGCACTGATGGCATTTTTCAATACTGCTGTCTAAACTAGAAGAAATTATATACTGAGACAGCTTTCTTCCTGATGTGAAGTAGGACAATCAGATATTGAATAAGTTTAATTTAAGTGCTAATATGTGATTTGTATGTAATGTTTTGCTGCGTTGACAATTCTGGAACATGTTTCCAAACCTGTATTTGTTACAGTATGTTCAGAATTTGAGCTGAAATTTACTGAGAAGCCTATTGCATATAAAGTATGCTTAAATTTGAATATTGATCATACCAGCTGAAGAAAATTGTGATAGCATGAGATGAGAAGACTTAAAAACTTGTTAAAAAATGTTTTTGTTAATCTAGTTAAACAGGGCATGGAAGAAGAGTCCACAGTTGTAAGAGTACTAGTGAAACAAGTCTTCATGGACTTGGCATCTGTTTAATATTAAATATGTTGGGGCAAATTAAGTAACAACTAAAATGTATAGCTGTACAAAACCGTTTAAAATATTGTATAAAGAAAATTGTACAAAACTAAGTTACTTGTATGTTGTGTATATAGTATAGATATTGAAGACAAGTTTGTATGTAGGAAGGGAAAGAGGTACTCAGTGGCTTTAAAAGATAATCAGGTATATAGTTTCATTCTGTTACATAAACCATCTAGTAAGTACAAAATTCTTAACACACAAAGTCTCATATATAGGTCCCTTAGGCTCTACACAGTGGAGCGTTATTTTGCGTCTTAAGAGCAAGCCTGTTATATCGAAATCTAACAGGCTCGCTATTCCGACGTCCCGGTAAACCTCATTGTATAAGGGATAAGACACGTTTTGGAATAGTGCCTTATTTTGAAATTTGGAATTGTGTAGATAGTGCCAGATTTCAAAATAAGCTATTTTGAAATAACATCAAAATAAACTACGAAATTTGCTATGTGTAATGGTGCTGTGTAGAGGCACCCTTAGCGTAGATGGAGTTTCATTGCTTCCATACTGCTCTTATGCTTGAAACCCTCAGTGTCACAATATATTAGATACAACCCTCTGTGTGTTTTTTTCCTTCAAAACTTTCCCCAAAACTTTATATTACAAAGTCCACAATCTCTCATATCTTTTAGTAATAGTGGAATAGCCTGTTTCTCTCAAAGCATTTTTGAGAACACTTCTCTATCCACTGGATTTAGATTGTAAGCATATTAGGGCAGGAAGACTATCTAATTTTAATTGTACAGCATCAAGCATGCTGTCTGTGCCTAGTAAAAATAAATTTATTTTCAAAGAGTGAGATTGCATTTAATTATTTACACTTGCTCAAATAGCCAATGTGGTTTCATAGTATACCAGATGATCCAGAGGCAGAGATGATGAACTGAGCCTCATAGCATCATGTGATGCCGAGGAGTCTTCCTTGTAACATATCAAAATCTAAATTTTCATTTAGCAAACACATTTATGTTTCTAGCTCGTCATGGTTGCCAAGAAAAGCTTGAAAATGTGACTGAAGTGAAACTGATGCAGTGGTGTTTGGCAACAACCTAATGCCAGAGAAGAATTCGGCTGTGTCTACATTGGCACCCTTTTCCGGAAAAGGGATGCTAATGAGACAAGTCGGAATTGCAAATGCCGCGGGGGATTTAAATATCTCCCGCGGCATTTGCATGAACATGGCTGCCGCTTTTTTCCGGCTCGGGGCTTTGCCGGAGAAAAGCGCCAGTCTAGACGGGATCTTTCAGAAAATAAAGCCTTTTCCGGAAGATCCCTTATTCCTGATTTTAAGAGGAATAAGGGATCTTCCGGAAAATGCTTTATTTTCCGAAAGATCCCGTCTAGACTGGCGCTTTTCTCCGGCAAAGCCCCGAGCCAGAAAAAAGCGGCAACCATGTTCATGCAAATGCCGCAGGGGATATTTAAATCCCCCGGGGCATTTGCAATTCCGAAGTGTCTCATTAGCATCCCTTTTCCGGAAAAGGGTGCCAATGTAGACACAGTCGAAGTGTCTTCCAATATACCCACTTGCCAAGCAAGCCAGAACGCACTGCTAGATTGGCTTTCGCTGTGTTTGGGATTCTCTTGGCTCCACTTCTTTGCTTTGACCTTTTGCTGTTATGGGCCAGGTGAAGAGGAAGAATAAAGCTCTGGTTGTCTCTCGTGCCATCCAGTTAAGGCACCAAAATTATGAAAACCTTCATATTATGATCATTCCTCTCCCTTTTTTTATATGCTGCGATTAGCAGTTAAATAGTTAAAAGCTGACATCTACGTTAAAGATATGCATTCAAGGTTTGTCCTTAATATGACATCTGGTCTTCTCCCCCAAACAATTACAGAGTAGCTTCATCTTATATAAAACTGCTTGTCTCTCCTTGCTATTTTTTTTTCATTTCTATAATCACATTTCTTTTACAGTGTTGTTTGTTTCCTGCTGTTGTGTAAAAGACCCACTCAAACAGAAGCCAAGCTTTGATCCTGCAGTGGGATCTGACAGCACTGTCCCTTGCATGTATATAGAATCCAGTTGTACAAGCATATAGGACTACAGGTGGAAGTCAAAATTGACTGACTATACCAGCATAGCTATAAAAATGATTACATAAAGTGCTGTCATTTTTACAAAGTAATGAGAAAAGAGAAAATATTTTTTTCTTTCTTGTTAATGTTTAGGGTGATTTTAAACAACAGTAGGCTAACGGTTGTCAATAACAATAGGTTTTAAGCTGAAAACAACTGTAAGTGTGAAGGCAATTATCAAGCCTCTTGGATCTGGCTTTCTTTCTCACATTCCCAGTAACTTCACCACTATGCTGGAGGTAAGCTGACCAATTCCAAAAGCAACTGCTCATTCCTTCTGATTGCGCCATTTCCATTGCTAGTTCAAGTCCTTTATATTACAGCTCCAGTGTGACAGAAATAAAAACCTTCCTTTTGTTTTAAAAAAATGTCTTGAATGAAATTATTTTATTTTTAAATAGTCTCATCAATAAGGGAAGATTAATTTTCTTTGTAGTTGCTGAAGCATTGTGTAAGGATCAGATATCTATGAGATGACTGGATCAAATGGCAAATGCATATGTGCTTACACACATACCCTTCCCCTGATCTGTTGTACATAGATAATACAAATATACAGTAATTAATATCCTAAAATATGCAGTACAAACCCAAATAAAATTCTTAAGTCTAACAAAATGACATTACTTTTATGAATGCCCAAATTATATTTTTCTTTACCATTTTCCAATTCCCTTGTGCCCTGAATCCTTTGAAAAGGTATATTCATGAAGTCTACCAGCAAATGAAATACTGATCATTTTGAATAGATTTAATAAACAAGGATGGATTATATTTCCATTGGACCTCACATAAAACACACAAGAGCTCACTCATTTACTTATGAAAAACAATTGATAGGAGACTCCATGGGAAAATTTAGCTATTTGTTTTAGATTATTTAATGGCACGTAGTCAGGATGTCTCACCTGCTAGACAGCACCTAAAGTGCTGGGCATTCTGAGCCTGTAACAAGCTCTGCATGCGAATAGGAGAAAGAAGCCATTCCAGAATGGGGCTGTCAATGGCAGGCTGGGGCCACTGGCAGCAGGCTGGATCTAAGTAGCACCAAGGGCCGGGCCCAGCCCCCAGCCACCCGAATCTAAGTGTTGTGCTGCTCAAATTATCTTGGGGGTCCCGACATGAGTATATGGGAGTTGTGGTTGAAAAAAGGTTGTGCAACACTGCCTTAGAGGAAATACTACTATCTAAATTTCTAACACTATTTTTAACTTCACCTAAATTTTCCCCTGTAGGCTCATATCAAATGCAAATTCATCCTGACACTTCTTAGGGTTTAATAGGATCATAATTGGCCATACCATGACTATGGTCTAATGAACAAGTACTAGACAAAGACTAGAAGCTGTATGGCTTATATCTTGTGGCATGGGGTAATTAATTTAAAATATGGAGCACAATTTCACCTCTTCACTTTTTAATTCTCACCAGCTATTAAACCTAGTCTACATCAGGTAAGTTAGGATACCTAATTCGTCACTTATGCAATTCCACCAATGGTAGCAACATTGCCTATAAAGTAGGCAAGGTTCAGGTGATTCTATCACGGATACTGATTTTACCATTACTACATTTTTTAGTGAAGCATTATTAAATATTTGTATTGCTTTAGTGCCTAGGAGCCCCAAACATGTATTAGGACTCAATTGTGCTAAGTATTATACAAACACATAACAAAAACAATAATAGAATCATAGAGTTGGAAGAGACCTCAGGAGGTCCTCAAGTCCAGCCCCTGGCCAAGGCAGGACCAATCCCAACTAAATCAACCCAGCCAGGGCTTAGTCAAGCCGAGACTTAAAAACCTCTAGGGATGGAGATTCCACCACCTCCCTAGGTAATCCATTACAGTACTTCACCACCCCCACAAACATGATACAGTTCTGCGGTGATCTGGAAGCCTACGTTAGCCGTCTCCGACTCAAAGAATACTTTCAACACAACACTGAACAGCGCACTGACACACAGATACCCTCCTACCAACAGCACAAGAAGAAGAACTCCACATGGACTCCTCCTGAGGGTTTAAATGACAATCTGGACCTATACATAGAATGCTTCTGCCGACGTGCACAGGCAGAAATTGTGGAAAAACAGCATCGCTTGCCTGGTAACCTCAGTTGTGCAGAACACAATGCCATCCACAGCCTCAGAAACAGCTCTGACATTATAATCAAAGAGGCTGATAAAAGAGGTGCTGTTGTTATCATGAACAGGTCTGACTACCAAAAGGAGGCTGCCAGACAACTCTCTAATACCAGATTCCACAGGCCACTTTCCTCAGATCCCTCTGAGGAGTACACTAAGAAACTGCACCATCTTCTCAGGACACTCCCTACACGCACAGGACCAAATCAACAAACCCTTAGAGCCCCGACCGGGGTTATTCTATCTACTACCAAAGATCCACAAACCTGGAAGTCCTGAACACCCCATCTTTTCAGGCATTGGCACTCTCACTGAAGGACTGTCTGGATATGTGGACTCTCTATTCAGACCCTACGCCACCAGCACTCTCAGCTATCTCTGTGACACCACTGATTTCCTGAGAAACTACAATGCATTGGTGATCTTCCAGAAAACACCATCTTAGCCACCATGGATGTAGAGGCTTTCTACACAAACATCCCACACATAGATGGAATACAAGCTGTCAGGAACAGTATCCCTGATGATGCCACAGCACAACTGGTGGCTGAGCTCTGTGACTTTATCCTCACACACAACTATTTAAGATTCGGGGACAATATATACCTCCAAGCCAGTGGCACTGCTATGGGCCCACAATATGGCCCCACAATATGCCAACATTTTTATGGCTGACCTGGAACAATGCTTCCTCAGCTCTTGTCCACTAACGCTCCTTCTCTACCTACGCTACATTGATGACATCTTCATCATCTGGACCCATGGGAAGGAGACTCTGGAAGAATTCCACCACGATTTCAACAATTTCCACCCCACCATCAACCTCAGCCTGGACCAGTCTACACAAGAGATCCATTTCCCGGACAGCATGGTGCAAATAAGTGATGGTCACATAAACACCACCCTATACTGAAAACCTACTGACCGCTATGCCTACCTTCATGCCTCTAGCTTCCATCCAGGACACACCACACGATCCATTTTCTACAGCCAAGCACTAAGGTACAACCGCATTTGCTCCAACCCCTCAGAGACCAACACCTACCAGATCTTCACCAAGCATTCTTGAAACTACCATACCCACACAAGGAAGTGAGGAAACTGATTAACAGAGCCATATGTGTGCCCAGAAGCCTCCTACTACAAGACAAGCCCAAGAAAGAAACCAATAGAACACCACTGGCCATCATCTACAATCCTCAGCTAAAACCTCTCCAACGCATCATTAGTGATCTACAACCCATCCTGGACAATGATCCCTCAATTTCACAGGCCTTGGGAGGCAGGCCAGTCTTCGCCCACAGACAACCCACCAACCTGAAGCAAATTCTCACCAGCAACTATACACAGCACCACAGTAACTCAGGAACCAATCCATGCAACAAACCTCGGTGCCAACTCTGCCCTCATATCTACACCAGCCACACCATCACAGGACCTAACCAGATCAGCCACAGCATCACAAGTTCATTCACCTGCACATCTACCAATATAATATACACCATTATGTGCCAGCAATGCCCCTCTGCTATATATATCGGCGAAACCGGACAGTCCCTACGTAAAAGAATAAATGGACGCAAATCAGATATTAGGAATGACAATATACAAAAACCTGTAGGAGAACACTTCAATCTCCCTGGACACCCAGTAGCAGATTTAAAGGTAGCCATCCTGCAGCAAAAAAACTTCAAGACCAGACTTCAAAGAGAAACTGCTGAGCTACAGTTCATCTGCAAATTTGACCCCATCAGATTAGGATTAAACAAAGATTGTGAATGGCTAGCCAACTACAAAAGCAGCTTCTCCTCTCTTGGTGTTCATAGCGCCACATCAACTACTAGAAGTGGGCGTCACCCTCTCTGAGGGTATGTCTACACTACCCTCCTACTTCGAACTAGGAGGGTAATGTAGGCATACCGCACTTGCTAATGAAGCCCGGGATTTGAATTTCCCGGGCTTCATTAGCATAAGCGGGGAGCCGCCATTTTTAAATCCCCGCTGCTTCGAACCCCTTTCACGAGGAGTAACGGTAGTTCGGAATAGGCACCCTAGTCCGAACTACCTAGTAGACAGCCGGCGCCATTTTTAAATGCCGGCGAGTTCGGACTCCGTGCTGCGCGGCACGGACTAGCTAGTTCGGATTAGGCTTCTAATCCGAACTAGCTAGTCTGTGCCACGTGTAGCCGCGTGGCACGAAGTCCGAACTAGCCGGCATTTAAAAATGGCGCCGTCCGGCTTCATGCAAATGAAGCCCGGGAAATTCAAATCCCGGGCTTCATTTGCAATTGCGGATGACTACATTACCCCCGCTAGTTCGAACTAGCGGGGTAGTGTAGACATACCCTGACTGAATTAACCTTGTTATTTCTAGCCTACATATTTATACCTGCCTCTGGAAATTTCCACTACATGCATCTGACGAAGTGGGTCTTTGCCCACAAAAGCTTATGCTCCAATACATCTGTTAGCCTCCGGACTCCTTGTAGCTAATGAAATAGTTTTTCCTAATATCCAACATAGCCCTCCCCCACTGTAACTTGAGACCATTGCTCCTTGTTCTGCCATCCGTCACTACTGTGAACAGCCTTTCTCTATCCTCTTTGGAACCTCCCTTCAGGAAGTTGAAGGGTGCTATCAAATTCCCCTCGCTCCTCTCTTCTGCAGACTAAACAAACCCAAATCCCTCAGTCTCTCCTCATAAGTCATATGCTCCAGCCCCCTAATCATTTTGGTTGCCCTCCATTAGACCCTCTTCAGTGCTTCCACATCCTTTCTATAGTGGGGGGGGGGGGGCAGAACTGGACACAATACTCCACATGTGGCCTCACCAGAGCCGAATGAAGGGGAATAATCACTTCTCTAGATCTGCTGGCAATGTTCCTCCTAACGCAACCTAATATGCCATTAGTCTTCTTGGCTACAAGGGCACACTGTTGACTCATATCCAGCTTCTCATCCACTGTAATCCCCAGGTCCTTTTCTGCAGAACTGCTACATAGCTAATCCCTATCCTAAGGAGTTTACAGTCTAAGCAAATGTGAGTGTTTGTGAAAATGGACCTAAAAATGCCTTACAGCTGCTACACTTTTAGTAAACTGAAAAACAGCAAATTCTACAAGCAAGTTCTACTATATTCTGTTTTGTCCTATTCAGGTTCTTTTGCCACCCTAATCACCATAATATGGTAACCAAGAATGTGCTGATGCTGATCTGACAACAATTCAGTATTATGTCAGCTAGCACATTTCTAAATTTGGATTTTTTTCATGCATTTCACTATTATTTACTAACTACTGTGGGAAGACTGGAAATTCTGTTCATTATTTTTTAAATTGAATATGATATTGGAAAGGATTTTAAGGAAATGGCACGAGAACACAGGAGAGCCTTAAAACACAGATCACCCCAGTAACTATTTTTTTCCCTTCTTCCCCTGTAATTGTTAAAGTGTGGCCCCCATTTTTGGGCTGGGCTGAAGACTCTTTGGTGCAAGGACCTTAATATCAGCATATGCAAAATGTGGCATACAAAAGTATGAGAGGCGCTGCCAATTTCTGCCCCCTGGGCTGTGGGAGAGCACTGTGAAAGAGCTGTAGCAGAATGAAGGCTCTGCTTCTCTACTGGCAAAATATAAAGGGAAAGGCTGTGTATGCGGATTTGTTTTCCACATAACTCCTACAGATTTCTAGAAGTTAAAAAATTGAGCAATTACAATGTTTCTAGAACATTAAAAATATGGATGAAGAATTGCCTGCTATAAAATTAAATGGAAAGGTCATCAGAAAATTAGATCAGAGAATATTTTAATATACATGTGGCTTACACATACTTTTGTTCAGAGGCAATCCATCTGAGCAAACAAAGAACACGCCAGAGGGTTTAACTGATGAATGTAGTTGGTTACTAGCCTACAATCAACTTGAAATTCACAAGTACTGATTTATTTTTTTCTTACCTAATCTTAATATTAGAGTAATGACCAAAAGGCAGTTATACCCATGTGAAATGTTTTCTGTCAATTTGTAAACAATGGCCCCAGTGGCTGAGATTTTTGGTCCAGTCCAAACTTCGTCTTCCCATGGAGAGTTATTGCATTTACCCCAAATTTATTAATCTTGGAGAATGGGAGGCGTTCCCCTTCCACCCTCCCCACTCCATTCATCCTACCTCCCCCGTGGATGAAACTGTGAAACCAGTGCACAAAATATGCACATTCTCACAAGGACAAAAGGTGTTCTCTTCAGGGTTGGCCTTCAATATCAAAGGTTTGCGCTAATTCAGAGTGACCCTCGATTGCTTTTGCTGGCTCCTTGGCAGTCAGCTGCAACAGAAGCTTGGAAAATGCTTGCTTTCTTTGCAGTGTTGCTGCCGAAAGGAACAATCTAAATATTGGTCCATTCTGTGCCTTTACCCAGTTTCTTTATACAGTAAAACTCCATTGGTACAGCATCCAATGCTCCGGCACTCCTGATGGGCCAGCACGATCAGGAACCCGGAAGTGCTCCAGCTGCCGGACAATTGGAGCTGGTCTATGCCTGGCTTCCCCGATTCAGCTGCTGCTGAAACTGACCAGCAGCTGAATCGGGAAAGCCGGGGGCAGAGCAGCTGGAGTGCTGCCGGGTTGGTCCCGTAGCGCTGCCCCTCAGGGCTGCGGGACCAACCCGGCAGCACCCCAGCGGCTCTTGGGGACACCTGGGGAAGAGCCGCTGGAGTGTTGCTGGGTTGGTTCCGCAGCGCCAAGGGGCGGCGCTACGGGACCAACCTGGCAGCACCACAGCTGCTCTGCCCCAGGCATCTCCGATTCAGCTGAAACTGACCAGCAGCGGCTGAATCGGGGACGTCTGGAGCAGAGCCAGACTATCGGAAGGGGGGGCTATGAAGGGTCTGGGGTGGCATCCCCTCACACCCCACTCCAGACCCCTCATAGCCCCCCCTTCCAATAGCCCAGCATATCTGATGATCTGGCACCTCCTGGGTCCCAAAGGTGCCAGATTATCGGAAGTTTACTGCATTTGTAATTCCCTCTGTGGGTCCATGGGTGCAATTAGATGGAGGCTGGTAGTAACAGAGAGGGATTATTGTTAACTCCACTGAAGTAGAATGCACTAAGAATGCTGCGTACATGGGTTTATTCAGTTCTGTCTGGTTCTTATTCTCGCACTGGTTTCCAGTTTATTTAAAGATTAATTTTAACATGGTGTTAAAATTATTTATTTGTATTACAGTAGTGGTTATTGTTTTCATATGAGATTGGGGCCCAGTTGTGCTAAGTATTGTACAATGACTTGAGAGACTATCCAAATTGCTTACAGTGTACAACAGGCACAAATAGGAGACATGACTTACTAAAGATCACAAATCTGGTCACTAGGGGTATGTCTACACAGCAGTTATTATTCCGGAATAACATAACTGCTTGTTGTGTAGATGCAGACTATTTCGACATAATGTCAAAATAATGTCCAGCTGGAATAGTTCGTACTCTGACTCCTGAAACCCTCATTTTACGAGGAGTAAGGGATCCAGAGGAAGAGTGCTCTCTCAGACTTCCTGCTGTGCAGACAGTGCCAAAAACCAAGTTAAGCTATTTCGACTTAAGCTACGCAATTGACATAGCTTAATTTGCATAGTTTATTTCAGCTTTATGCAGATGTGCCCTAGCAGAGTTGAAAACAGAATTTAGCTTTCCTCAGTGCCTGGCCAATGTTTTATCCACTGGACAATCCTGCCTCTCCATATTTACATGATTTACAAATAAAAATAAAACATAGGACAAAAATAAAATAAATGTTAAATTATTTTCA
The DNA here is from genome assembly GCF_052426305.1 of Pelodiscus sinensis. NCBI lineage: Eukaryota > Metazoa > Chordata > Testudines > Trionychidae > Pelodiscus > Pelodiscus sinensis. The sequence continues at coordinate 99,457,366 of NC_143055.1, forward strand.
GAGTATCTGGTACTGGAATATTGTTTTTTGTGCATCTCTTCACAGAGTAATAATGTAAAAAAGTACTATATTCTATAAATCCCTTAGACCACTGAATTTAGTATTAAATATGTTTAGAGTATGTTAAAGTTTGTATTCATTTCTCATCTTCAAGTAACTAAAACTTGCTCGCAATGTAAAATGAGTGTGTTTTGATTCCATGCCTTTTATTTATCTTTTACAGCTATTTTCTTCTATTGTTTACCAAAATAACAGCAATAATATCATTTTATAACATTTTTACAGTTTCAATATCAAAATTACAATGAAAATGCAATATTCACATAAAATATATTACCACAGAAAAAATTAGTGTAAAATCATCCAAAAGCTCTTTGGGAGGAGAGAAAGCAAAATGATATGTATGTATATCCTGAACATCTAATTAATAAATATTACTTTAAATGTCGTATGGGATCATGGTTAAATACTCAAAGGCATAAGCACATTTAATTATTAAGTGAAACAGATAAACCTCAAAAGTCTTATTTTTTTACTTCCATAGCTAGAAATTTTTTCACCATCTTAGTCATAGAAACTGCCCCCCATTTTCAATGTTATATAAGCAGTATTTTCCTTGGACAAAAAAACCAAGAGCAATTAATTTAAATCTTAACAGTGTTTTTGTCTGTTTAGATAAATTGGCTTTTGATCTACCAGGCAATAGAAAATCATTTTTTATTAAATACAAATAAAAATGAGTTAACTCAAAGTAACTATTTCCTGCTTTCCCTCCTCAAAATACAAAAACCAACTAGTAAGTGGGAATGGGGACAGTGATTCCGTGTTCCCTATAAAGGTGTGATCCTGAAGTCTCTTAAGTTGGTGAAATGAGTTGCGATGGTTTGTGTTCAATGTTTAGTTGATAGCTGTTGTCAGAGAATATTATCACAATTGGTATCTATGTCAGTGTCAGTAGCGTAGAGGGATGGGACATACCTAATTATTTTTTGACACCCACGAGTGATATCTCCAGAAATGGATGGTTACATTAATGTGATAGAATAGGGAAACTTACACTTCTAGTGCCATTGCTGTGCTAGCGTTGAAGAAAAAACAGATTTCAGTCTTGTGTACTATAAGTCCAGTATTTTTAACACAAGCACTACATTAACTGTAGTAATAGGCCAATCTTTTAATTAGTTTATTTATATCATCTGTGTTTTAAAATATTACAGCCCAGAAAATGTCTCAAGCCATAAAAATGAAATCTGTGATTTTAAATTCCACTACAAATCTCCTAGCATTTACCACACACTTCAAAATTCACTCTATAAGTAAAGGTCTGTATATGTAGGTGGTTTTGTAATACTAAGAACTTTTACAAGAATCACTTCTAATTTATGTTGTTAGAGCAAAGTAAATGATTATTGAGAAATAAGCACTATAAATGGTGCCCTTATAATAAGAAAGATTTCACATACAGCATCATCAACCATTTTGTGCCATTTAATAGCATGAAAACTGTCTATAAAGATGATAAAATATGAGTAGTAATAATAACATTAAATGAATCAGTACAGGCAGTCCCCAACTTACGCGGATCCGACTTATGTCGGATCCGCACTTACGAACGGGGCTTTTCTCGCCCCAGAGCTCACGGGCGGCAGGTCGCCACCCGTGTCCTCCGGGGCGAGAAAAGCTTCTCCCGGTCTCCCTGGTCTGCTGGGGGGGTCCAGCGGCTTTGCTGGACCCCCCCAGCAGACCAGTGGTACAGGAGCAAAACCGTGGAGCACGCCCGCAGCGGGACAGCCCGGGCGCGCTTGGGCTGTCCCACTGCGGGCGTGCTCCGTGGCTTTGCTCTCCGTCTCCCTGGTCTGCAGGGAGAAGGGGAGCAAAGCCTTGGAGCACGCCCGCAGCGGGACAGCCCAGGCATGCTTGGGCTGTCCCGCTGCGGGCGTGCTCCGTGGCTTTGCTCCCCGTCTCCCTGGTCTGACCAGCAGACCAGGGAGAAGGGGAGCAAAGCTGCGGAGCACGCCCGCAGCGGGACAGCCCGGGCACGCGTGGACTGTCCCGCTGCCCGCGTGCTCTGCGGCTTTGCTCCGCGTCTCCCAGGTCAGTAGACCAGGGAGACGGAGCAAAGCCGTGGAGGACTTGGGCGGTCCCGCCACCCCCGTCTCCCTGGTCTGCTGGGGTGGGGAGCAGCTAGTGCCCCCCCCCCAACAGACCAGGCTTTTCTTGCCTACCCCTGGGGTTGAGCAGCTGGGGGCTGCCGGTTTGGTCAGTTTCAGCAGCGGCTGAATCAGGACGCCTCGGGCAGAGCAGCTGGGGTGCTGCTGGGTTGCTCCAGTAATGCCGAGGAGCCGCGCTACTGGAGCAACCCAGCAGCACCCCAGCTGCTCTGCCCCAGGCGTCCCCAAGTCAGCCGCTGCTGAAACTGACCAGCGGCTGACTACAGGAAGCCCGAGGCAGAGTTGCTCTGCCCCAGGCTTCCTGGAATCAGCCGCTGATCAGTTTCAGCAGCAGCTGACTTGGGGACGCCTGGGTTTCTTAAGTTGAATCTGTATGTAAGTCAGAACTGGCATCCAGATTCAGCTGCGGTTGAAACTGATCAGTTTCAGCAGGCGGACGCCAGTTCCAACTTACATACAGATTCAACTTAAGAACAAACCTACAGTCCCTATCTTGTAGTAACCCGGGGACTGCCTGTAATCTGAAATAAAAGCAAGGAGTAGTCCTGCGGCACCTTAGAGAGTAACAAATATTTATAGTGTCATAAGCTTTCATGGGCAAAACCTACTTCTTCAGCAAACTCATCTGAACTGGGTTTTGCCCATTAAAGTTCACGATACTATATATATTTTTGTTAGTAGTTCTGTGGCCCCTAGAGACCGGCGGTGTGTCTACATTGGTGCGATCTTGCACAAAAGCAGTCGCTTTTGCGCAAAAACTTGCTGCCTGTCTACACTGGCTGTGAGTTCTTGCGCAAGAACACTGACGTTCTAATGTATGAAATCAGGGCTTCTTGCACAAGAACTCTGATGCTCCTGCTCAGGAATAAACCCTCTTCCGCAACTGTTCTTGTGCAAGAGGCCAGTGTAGACAGGCAACATGAATTTTTGCACAAGAAAGCCCTATGGTTAAAATGGCCATCAGAGCTTTCTTGCTGCAAGAGAGCATCTACGCTGGCATGGATGCTCTTGCACAAAAGCACATGGCAATGTAGCCGCTCTAGCTCTGGAAGTAGGAAGAAGAGATCCTCCGGAAAAGGGCTTTATTCCGGAGGATTGCGCCAGTCTAGACTCTCTTTTCCAGCTTTTCCCCAAGCCGGAAAAAAAGCGGCAGCCATGTTTATTTAAATCCCGCGGGGGATATTTAAATCCCCCGCGGATTTCCCTATTCTGACTTGCCTGCTTTGCATGCCTCTTCCGGAGAAGGGGCCAGTTCAGACGTAGCCTAAGTGTTTTAAAAGTTACAGACTAACATAGCTACCCTTCTGAGACATTTGAAATAAAAGATCACTTACCTATACAGGGGCAAAAAGGAATTCTTTTTCTAGAAAGCCAACTCCCAACCAGCTCTTGGGTCCTTCCTTATGTAGAACTGGAATCAGGGGCATGGGAGGGGAAAGTGATTCTCAGTAGATTAGGGATTTTAAGTTAGGTTCAATGGTTCTCAGCATCCCCCCCCCCCCCCCCCATAGAAATTATTCCAGCACACCTGCTAGCAAAAAGAGAGGCGGCAAACAATTCCTAGTGATAGGCAACAAACAGCGAATGGGGGGCTGGTTCACGAGGGGCAGAGTCTAGCTCGCATGTTTTTTATATTTAAAACTACCCCTGAGTCTGGGACCCTGGAGGAGCCAAAGGCCATTGAAGTCGAGTACGAATCTTCATGGCCTCCAAACGGGGCTCGGATCAGGCCCCGCGCCGGGCAGGAGAGTTAAAAGTGTAACGCGAGCCCACGGGCGTGAATCTGCACCGAACGCCCCCAACCCTCCTTTCCCCCCCGCGACCACGTGCCGAGCGGTGCGGGATCGGGGCCGCAGCGCTCCTAGGGCAGTGACGTCACCACTCCCCCGCCCCGGGCGTTCTTTCTCTTCCCCCGCCCCGCCCCGCCCCCAGCGCGGCACGTTTGGGCCCTGCGGCGTGCCGTCGGCGGCGTGACGTGCGCGCCCTGGGCTCCCCATTGGCGGATTCAATAGTCGCGGCGGGCTACTTGAACGGTGGCAGCGGAGCGGGCTGGCGGAGCCGCCGGCAGCGCGAGTCCCCTCTGCCTCCAGGGAGCGGCCGCGGAGCCGGGTGCCCGCCGAGCCCCCCTTCGTGCACGCGGCTGCCGCGCCCCGGGGACGATGCAGACGGGCGCCGCGGAGCAGGAGAACCAGGAGAATGTGCCCCCCGGCGGCAAAGCGCGGCTGCCCGCCGCTCCCCCCGGGGGCCGCCCGGTGCTGGCGCTGCTGCGGGGCAACCAGCGCCGCCCGGCCCAGCCGCAGGCAAGGCGGGGTGGTGCCGCGGGGCGGGGCGGGGCAGCTCCGGGGCTCGGCTGACGGCCGTGCCCGCGTCTTTGGGGGGGGTTGCACCGGGGCTCTGCCCCCTGCGGGGCCGGGGCTCCTGTTTCGGGGTCCCCCCCGCTGGGAACAGCAGCCCGGCGCCCGCCATCTTAGGCCCGCGCTTCCCTGCGCGGCGCCCCGCGGAGCCGCGAGCTGTCAGCAGCCGGGCGGGGGGGGGGCAGCCTAGAGAGCGATGCACCCGCGTTGCCGGGAGCTGCGCGGCCCCTGCAAGGCTACGGCCCCCCCCCCCCCCGCGGAGCGCGGGCCTCCCCTCCGCGCGCGCGCTGGCGGCTCCTCGCTGGCAGGCAGGCGGCTTGCTCAGGCCCGACCTGACCGGCTCTGAGCAGCGCCGCGGGGCCTCTGTCGACAGCCCTAAATCGCGATACAAACCGCGGGGCGTTGGGCTGCGCTGGAAACGCGGCGCGATTTGTGCTGCTCTGCTGTTACTTGGGGCTCCCCAGCCTTGCTGGAAGGAAGGGGAGGGCTCCCGGGAAACGCTAATGGCCAACTCTTGTCCTAGACTGCTGTTGCTCAAGCACCCTGGAGTATTACTGATGAAAACTGTGGCAAGGTTCCAGCTGGGAAAGCAGGTAGCAAACAGCCTGCTTTTACCATCCATGTGGATGAGCCTGATGGAGAGCGTAAAAAGAAGCAAGCGGTTCCTAAAAAGGCAGTATCCCATGAAGAAGTCCTAGGCTTAGCTACAGCTGTAACATCACTAGGAGACAGAAAACCCTTGGCACCCATAGAAAATCCAATGGATCTTAGTTTTGGTAAGTATTTACAGAAAATGGTGTAATAAGATAGATTCTGTCTTCGAAATTGGCATGCTCAATTCAGTACTGGATTCTTGTGCAGTTGGGTCCTTCCTGATCCAGCACCCTAAGACCTGACTAGTCCCAAACCAGGGAATTTGCTGGACCAGAGAAGGTTCCCTGCCACAGCCCTGAGCTACTGATTCTGCCAGCTCCGGGAAGGGCCCTTACTACCTCCAGCCTTGGCTGGACTGCCAGTTGGGTTACTGGCCCTGCTGCTGTTGCCGCCCTGGCAAGAAGACTACCTGCTGGGCCCAGGAGCCTGTACTGCTGTAGGCTTCCACAGGCTCCAGTCCCATGCTACCGTGGGCTGCTGGAGGTTGGCTCTGGCCCTGCTGAGGCTGCTAAGGGCTTGGGCTCAAGTCCCAGTTCCATGGCAACATGCAGGCTCTGGCCCCACTTCTGCAGGCTGCCCAGGGTTCCAGCCCCACTGCTACTAGCTGTAGTCCAGTGGGCTGCTGAAGGCTTGGGCACCTGCCCCACAGCAGTCTACGGGCTCTGACATTGCTACTGCCCTGCCACAGGATGTTGCTAGCCTGGTCCTGAGCTGCTGGGGGCTGCCCTGACCTTGTCCCAGTGCTGTGGGCTGCACCCTTTGCCCCATCCAGCTGCTTCAGCCCAGCCCTTCCTAAATTGCCCTCCTGCTACTGGGATTCTCTGATCCAGGAATATACATGGTCCATTGCTGGACCAGAGAATTCCCATTTGGGGAGGTGAAGCTTGTACTGGCTTCCTCCATACAAGACTAATTTAACTGGGTACTATATAAATGTACAGAAGCTTCAGGGGGTAGCTGAGTTAGTCTATACAGGGAGGGGGGGAAACCAAGAAATAATCTGGTAGCATTTTATAGAATAACCAAACATGTAGATGGTGGTATGAGCTTTCGTGGGCACAGCCCACTTCTTCAGATGACTGGAGTTCTGTGCCCACGAAAGCTCATGATACCATCTACATGTCTGGTTAGCCTATAAAGTGCTACCAGCTCATTTCTTGAGGTGTGTTTTTATATATATATATATATATATATATATATATATATATATATATATATATAAAAAAATAAATGTAGTTAGGACTGAAAGTTACAAGTCTTCTTCAAACACAAGAACAACGAACTTTTCATAGACTACTGATAATAATGGTGGCTCTGGCTCAGGGAGGGGGCAATAAAACAATGGCCGTTTGCCATGGTTAGCCTATGGTGGGCTGCTGCCATATTTACCTGTGCCTCCACAGGTACTGGCGCCTGCCGCTCTCGTTGGCTGCAGATCACTGTTCCTGGCCAATAGAGCTGTGGAGGCGCAGGTAAATGTAACAGCGAGAGTCCACCAGGGTTTGCCTTTGGGGGACTGGATCTGGCTGACAGGCTGGTATCTGCCTGCATTAGCTGTCTCCATTAGACATGGAGACAAGAACTGGGGACTGCAAAATTAATCTGAAAGTAAGGGCATCTAAATGTTTGAATTCATTGGGATGGCCCTCTACTACAAAGGGATGTGCAGGTGTGAGGGGGTTCGCGTAAAGGAAAGTACAGTTGGAACCTCTAAAATCCAGGACTCTCTGATCTGGCAGTGATGGACCATGGATTTTGTTGGATTAGAGCCCTGGCTGGCAGTGAGGAGTACATCCCCAGCAGGGCTGGCATGGTGGGAAGCACAGCCCTGGCCAGGGCTGGTGGCAAGGAGCATAACTGCACTGAGGCTGGTGATGTGGGGAATGCAGCACCACCGGGGGCTGGTGTGATGGGAAACATGGCCTTGGTTGAGGCTGGTGTGAGAGGAGTGGGTGGGGGGTAGGTGATGCAGCCCCAGTCATGGCTGGTGGCAGGGGAGCACAGCCCCAGTCAGGGCTGGAGTCTGTGGGGCCAGCAGCTTGGGCTGGTGCTGGGGGGGGAGTGCAGCCCTGGCTGGAGTTGGAGGCAGCTGGTGGCCCTTGTGTATGGCTGGTATGGTGGGGGATGCAGCCCCAGTAAGGGCAGGCATGGCTGGGGGCAGGGAGCTCAGCTCGACCTGGGAGTAGAGCCTACAGCCTGCTGAGGAAGTTCAACCTATATGGGGAACAAATAGCTGCTGCTGTGTAGCATTCTTGCTCTCTATTGTAGTGATGCAGTGTGCCTGCACAGGTACCTCACAATGTGCCATGTATTTTTTTTTTTAAATTGACTGAATCCAACAGGACTAATACTTCATTCTATACTGTATTTCCTTACTTACAATGGTGTCTGAAAGGTCTAATCCAGTTGCCAAAAGGCATGCATAATGAATTCCTTCATTCCCTCTGTCCAGTACTAGATGGATCTAGAATGGGTAAACTTGAATAAGCTTGTATGATAGCCTGCTGGTTTCCTGATTCTAAAGTAATGACAGAGAGGTATTGGCTGCAGTTTGTGCCTTCCCAAGAAGCATTTATATTAGTAGTCTAGTTCTGTAGCTCTGGCAACTAGTTGATCCCCATTGTAAATAAAACAAAACATCTACCTCTGTCAGACCAACCTCTAAACTCACTGGTCACAGGCTTTGGTTTACTCCAAATCAGCCTTTATTTTAAGGCAGTCACAAGGTGACTTTTCTCCTTGTGAGGCCAGAGAAAAAACTCTTTGCACTTGATGTTGGCAATTGAGCCATCATCCTTCTGAAACAGTTGATAGGGGCTTCCTAAAGAACAAATGCATAGTTCCCAGTAACTGGAATGAAGTATTCATACAAAACAAAACCTCAGGTTGCAGTTGTATGTATTATCATGGAACTCACACAGCCTTGGTGGCTGTTTAGTTTCTTATGCATTTAAGACAGTCTAATAATTATGTGGGCTGACAACTCCATATGAAATGAAATTCATGTGGTTACTATTTTGCACTTAGATTCTCCAAGTATTATGGATATATCAGTAATCCAAGAAATGGAAGAAAAATTAAATGTTAACCAGGTACCAGACTACATTGACGACATCTATACATACCTTAGGGAAATGGAGGTAAGAGGCCATAAATACACCCTTAGAACTACAGGCTTACTTCACAGGTCCTTCATGAAGGAATTTGTGGACCAGTGGAGGGCAATTCTAGTCCCTCTACTGCTGGCCTCCCAGCCTGGCACTTCGGGGGGGGAGGCCCCACCAGACATCCACTGGGGCTCTTTGGTCCAGGAACATCCGTAGTCCACTAGACCAGTGTCCTGGTTTAGAGATGCTCAACTTGTACGAGTGTCCAATCTAATTTCTGCACAGCATGTAGTAGTTCTTATGTGGTGTTAAACAAGTGCAGTGATCGAACCTATAAATTGCGACTTCTAAGGAAGACAGACAATAGATTACTGCATGACACTTGACAGTGGAGTCATCTCCTCAGGAAACTGCTGAATTCTTTAATTTATATTAAAACTGGCTGGATAATGCACAGAGGATGAGAACAAACCTGTACTGGTCAGAGGATGGCCCTGGTGACCTCAAGATATCTAATGTTTAAAGACTTGACTTGTAGTATGTGCATTTAACACACTCCTAGATCCTTACTGTAGCTGTGGCTTTTTTTTGTCAGAACAGCCATACTGGTCATACCAAAGGTCCATGTAGCTCTACATTAGGGATGTAAAATCCCATTTAATTCGGTATGGGCAAAGGGCCCTACATGGGCCCAATCTGGCCTGTCAAGCTACCCTGCTATTCCCCCCTCCCCAGGACAATTGGGGCTGGAGGCAGGGGAGCAAGCCAGATCTCCTTGGCCCCACAAGAATGTGTGGTGGCTAGAGACACATGCTGTCTGTTTTAAAACAGCCAGGTTTCTCTAGTTGCCATGTGTCTTTTTTGGGGGGGGGGGGGGGGCTTTGTGCTCCCTGCCCCTAGGCTGCTTGGGACAGGGAGTGGGTGAAGTCTCGCATCCTGTCCCTGCCCTCCCAGGGGCGTGCAATGGCTAGAGAGAGATGGCTGTTTTAAAACTGCTGGTGTTTCTCTAGCTGTTGAAGTCTCCTTGCCCCCAGAAGAGCACTCATGTGCTCCCCTGCCCCCAGGCCCTGATTGGCCTGTGGGCAGGGAGAGTGTGCAAGGTCTCCTGCTAGTGCTTAGAGGAACTGCCAGCTGGCTTAAAACAGCTGGGTTTCTCTCTAGAGGGAGGGGGGAATACTTCTCGTGCTGCCCTATCCCAGGCCAATTGGGGTGGGGAGGGAGCACAAGACATTTCCTGGCCCTTCCCCCTTAAAAATTATTGCCCACCCCTGGATTAAAGGGAAGGGTGAGCAGGGGGGGTCACTACAGGCCAGCTGGCTGGAGCTGCCCCTCACAGGTGGGAAACTGCTCCAGCCCTTACCCATTAGCTTTTCACATCCCTGCCCAGTATTCTGTCTTCCAACAGTGGCTAATGCCACATGCTTCCAAAAGAATGAACAAAACAGGTAATCTCTTGATTATCCAGCTCCTGACAATCAGACTAGGGAACAGCCTCTTCTCTGCAAGATTCAAATGCTAAGTGTACATAGGAGATTCAATCTCAACTGTCTTAACAGGTGAAATGCAAGCCTAAAGTGGGCTACATGAAGAAGCAGCCTGATATAACAAACAATATGCGAGCTATTCTTGTGGATTGGCTGGTGGAAGTTGGAGAAGAATATAGATTACAGAATGAAACTCTGCACTTAGCTGTAAACTACATTGATAGATTTCTTTCTGCAATGTCTGTGCTGAGAGGAAAGCTTCAGCTTGTGGGGACTGCAGCTATGTTGCTAGCATCGTAAGTTATACTGGCATCCATTGCTTTTCAACTTACAGAAATTCATATTTCCTGTAGGTGTCCAGAGGGAAGATCCTGGGGCTGTGTCTACTTCCTCAGCTGCAGAAAAAAGCTGGGAGATGGTGGTACAACTTGGGTTCCCTGCCCTCTGTTAAAAGAAGCAATCACTAAGGCCCAGGGGTTGTATATAGCTCCTCAACTTTCCTGAATAAGCTCCTGGCATTCAGGGCTTCCCCCCAGCATTGGAGAACTTGCACTGGTACTCCAGTCCCCACTGCTCACCTTGTAGCTTCTGTGCTCCTGACCTCCTGCTAGGTTCTGGTGTGTGAGGGGTATGTGGGGGAGTGTCTTTCTCAAAAGCTTTCAAAAAGTCTGTCTAAAGATACATATGCCCAAGAAAAATTTGAGATTCCTGACACTATTGTAACTAGGAGTTCTTATTTGGTATTCCAGTCACATTACTATCAATAGTGTATTGGGAAGAAGCAACTTAAAGCTCTCCAAATAACATTTTAAAGCCATACCAAGCAACTTAATGAAGTAACCAGCAGATTTTTTAGGAAAGTATGGTGCTCTGCAATATCCAACTGCAGTCAGATTTAGCTAATGTGATTCTCGTAAAGACTGAGACTGGACTTGGCTTTTAACCTGTATCTACAAGTTTACTGTCTCTCTTCAAACTGCAGGAAGTTTGAAGAAATCTATCCTCCAGAAGTAGCAGAGTTTGTTTACATCACAGATGATACCTACACCAAGAAACAAGTCTTAAGGATGGAGCACTTAGTTTTGAAAGTCTTGGCATTTGACTTGGCAGCTCCAACAATAAACCAGTTCCTCACGCAGTACTTTCTACACCAGCAGACCAATGTTAGAGTGGAGAGCTTATCAATGGTAAGTGTGGATGTGGCATTAATAGATCTTTCTTACTGACTATCAGGCATAGTAGTTGAGGAGCTTGTAGGCTTCCTGTCATTCCTCACAGGTTCAGAACAGCAGTGTTGCTTCCTTACCAGGTTTCTAGAGGTTGCAGCTGGCGCTCTGCTCTAGTGGGAGCCTGCAGCACTCCAGTGTTTTGCAGTGAGAACTGGCCAAAAGATGGCTTCTCCCAACTGTCAGATGTTTGTTCTAATACTTATTCAATGGATGAAATAGAGTAAATGGAAATGTCAAGCTTACTATATGATCTCAGGAAGACTTGTGATAGTGTATAGGCAGTCCCCGGGTTACGTACAAGATAGGGACTGTAGGTTTGTTCTTAAGTTGAATCTGTATGAAGTCGGAACTGGTACATATTGTAGGGGAAACTCTAGCCAAACATTTCTCCAGAGCAGAGTTTTATTCTCCCACACCTCACTTCCCTCAGTCCTTTTTCTCAGCAGACACCTCAGCTTGAGAATAAGCCACTCCGCATCTCCCTGGTCTGCTGGGGGGGGCGCTAGCTTCGCGTCTCCCTGGTCTGCTGGGGAGAAGCAGCTAGTGCGGGGTTGCCTCACTCCGTTTGTAAGTAAGGATCCGATGTAAGTCGGATCCGTGTAACCCGGGGACTGCCTGTACTTCAAACATGTGGTGGTCGCTACAGGACTGGCTCCCTTGGGCTCATTTTAAACCAATCACACCAAGCCTGTGTGAGATGGGATGAAAAGGGGCTGGGAATTCCATTGACTACTTCAGGGGTGGCCAACCTGTTACAGACGAAGAGCCAAAATAGTGGTGGATATGATGCAAAGAGCTGACGGGGGCAGATGCTGAGATGCTGCCCTTTTAAGAGCAGAGCAGGCATTGCCCGTTTAACAGGCAATTTTGAAGGATGCATGGGATGCTGTGGCTCTTTCACAGAGTTGCCCCTTGAAGAGCCGTGGGTGCGGGAGCTTCAATTTTTTTTCTTTGAAGAGCTGTGTGCAGCTCACAAACCGTGAGTTGACTTGATTAGTTTGATTGACTAGTTGATAAGGGGGTTCACAATTTTTAAATATAAGTGTAAGAACCTCCAGGCTTTTGCTACACTTGAAAAGGCAGAGATGCAGTGTCTGGGATCAGGCACGAGCTGGGACTGCTCAGTCCTGGCTTGCACCAGGTCGCTTGCCCACCTCTACCTCCCCTGTCTGTTACTCCCCTATGGAGACAATGCTGTGGTGGAACCATCTTTTAAGCTGGCCCCCTCCACCCCTACCACATCACTGGCTCCTACTACCCCCATCTTGCTGCCTCTGTTACAGTGACTCGACTAGACACTTACTTCCCTAGTCTTTAGTCATCGCTGTTTTGATATAAAATTAATAGTCCTGCACAGATACAAATCTACACTGGTCAAGCTCAAATCAGTCATCCCATCAGCTAGCTGGATTTTTACATTCATCCACATCTGCACAGCAAGCCGGGGGGGGAGGGGGGGGGAAGGGGAGGAAAAGGGAGGGAGCACACATGGCTGAGAGGGACAGGGATTTGCAGGGAAGAGGCAGTATAAGAGGGGTGTGTATGTGGGGGGGGAGGGGGGAAGGGAATAGATTTGCATCATATGATGCTGCTGCCAGGGGCTTGTGAGTAGTGGCACCTGCCAACAGAAGCATCCATCATATCACAGTGGGGCAGAAGAGCACAGAGTTTGGATTGGAGCAGGTCCAAGGTGCTGCCCTGGCAGCATCAGCTCCAGCCCCACAGAGCTGGATTCTTCTCTTCCTCCTTGGAGTGGAGCAGCTTGCTGCTTTGCTGGATCCATGTATGCATGGAAATCAGTTGCCTTCCCCATGCATGTTCTCAGCAGAACAGCACTGTGAGGCTGGCATCATGTGTCCCAGGACTGGGGTTCCAGAACATAAGAGATCACCAGGTTGGGGGGGTGAGGGCAGCTAGAAAGGGTTGCCAGCAGTGTTGGGGGGAGGCTGCCTTGAGTTGGGTGGGAAGAAGAGCCCTGTGCAGAGATTTGTTCTGCTATCCATGAGTGGTCCCTGGATATCTGCAGATAGGCTGGACTCTACCCAACTCTCCACTGGCATCCAGACAGCAGCTATACAGTCCAAAATATTTTGAAACACATGGACATGGTTCAATACTTTGATTTTAAAAAGTGTAGGCATCAGAGGCTGTTTACTTTGACTATTAAGAGCTATATTTTATATTTCTGCAAAAACTAGTTGCATGTATATCAATCCAAGAATGGCTGACTCCATAAATCCTAACAGGTTACTGAAAGCTAGCTTCCAAGTGTTGAGAAGAGTACATTTAAACTAGTAAGGAAGATGCCAGGACTATAACCATTTTGTATTGGTGACTGCCAAGCTATTAGAAGCTACACCTTTCTTTACAGTATCTGGGAGAGCTGAGTCTAATTGATGCTGACCCATACCTGAAATACTTGCCATCACTTATTGCCGCTGCAGCATTTCAACTAGCAAGATATACAATTACCGGACAAAACTGGGTAGGTAGAACAAGTACCTTTAGAAAAGTCTCCATGAACTGTAAGTAAAGCAAATAGCACACGATCAACCCCGTATAGCTAGCAATACGTCATCTTATATAAAACAGTATGGAATGTTGCATAGTCTTTCTTCAATTTATCCTTGGTTCAGAAAACTCAAATGGCTTTCCCAGTAATGATCCTGGAAAAGGTAGAGGCAAAAGGGAGGAAGAGGATACTGGATATACCATTAGATGGTGTGTTTAAATTTTTTTTCTAAAAAGGTACTTATAAAGCAGTCACTATTAGGAACTTGCTGGTTTTGCAATCTAATCAAAGGATGGGTTTAGTAACCAACTGCCATGTTTTAGAGCTTACAGCAGTTAAGGTAGTGATGAATAGGATGTTTGTGTACTTGCTAAAGAGCAGGTGAAAGTATACACTGGAAGATTACATAAGCTAGCTAAAGATTCTTTAGCAGTTTCAGCTAGATTAGGTTTTATAAAACCTAAGAGGATTTAAAAACACAAATGGCTATAGGTTCTTTAGTCCAGTACCCTTGAGACCTAGCTGGTGCCAAACCAGAGAATTTGCTGAATCACAGATGAATATTATCTAGCAGCATTACCAACACTTGAGTTGCTTACTGGGCTCTTAGAAGATATTTAGGGGTAAATTAGAGCTGAACACCAAGCTAGGACTGGTGGCTATAACAAGTTTTATGTACAGTTGGAAACTTGGCCTACACCCATGATAAGTAGACAGATGACTAAGTAAAATTGTGCCAGACCATGAATGTTGCTGGATCAGAGTGCCAGACTAGAGAGGTTGAACCTGTACTTGGAGAAAAATCATGTGCTCTGCTAGTACCCTTTCTACTTGCAGGTGGAGACATGGAATACCCAATCTAGAATAGCATTAAGTGTAGCTGTTTGTCTTGCATATTCAAAGCATGGGAATACTGCTTCAAAGTAACTTATTAGTAGGCCATTTTCTCCATGTGACCAAGTTGTCTTCCCTTTCCTCAGCCTGAATCACTGTCCAAATTGACAGGATACACCCTTGAAAGCCTTAAACCTTGTCTCATGGACCTCCACAAGACCTACCTCAGAGCAGCACAACACTCACAACAGTCTATAAGAGAGAAATATAAAAGTACAAAGTAAGTACTCAATTGCATTTACCCACTACATACTAAGGATGTTAAATGTGGCTAATTGAATTTCCATCTAGTCAATAGGCACTTCTGCATTCCTCCTTTGAAATGTACAAGAGTCCCTGGTGGAAGTCCTGCTGACTTCAGGCTGCCCAAGGTATGCCTGCTTTGAAATGCAGGGACTCTTGTGCATTTCAAAGCCATGGAGCCCAGGGTCAGCTGGGGATTCCCTGAGTTCTGCATGGCACTTCCCTGGAGGTGGCATTTTAAAGGGGCAGCTACCTTGGAGCCCGGGGCCAGCTGGAGATCCACCAGCTGACTCTGGGCTCCAGGGCTGCCCTTTAGAATGCTGCCTTGGCATGATTCGAAAGGGGCAGCGGCTGCCTTGAAATACTCCTCCCCCCCCCCCCCCCATCAACTAGTCAAAAGACTATTTGATGCGCAAATGCACATTGGATAGTCAACTAGTCTTTAACATCCCTACTAAATACTCTAGCATTAAGCTAAGCAGCCTAGCAAGAGTAGGCAGCTGTGGATTTTCCATGCACTCAATCCTGGAAGCAGCAGCATCTTTTTATTTTTTTAAGAGGTGAGGGAGGAGGCACTGTCTGATCAGAGCTAATACAACAGATGTGGTGTCTTGACTTACAAATCAAGACATTCTCAATCCAGAAACTGAGCCCGACTGCAGGAATTGCTATTGAACTTCACCAAGCTTGCTATAAAGAGGGACCATTATGTCAGTCTTGGCCTAAACCCACTGAAGTCTTTAAAAAATCCTTACTACAAGATTAGTTTTTAAACATTTAACATGTTCTATCCTGTCAGACAACTGCTAGCTTGCTAACTATTATTAATGTTGTGATCCATCTTCATATTGTAATGTGACTACATCTGACATCCTTGTCTCCCTCAGGTACCATGGAGTATCACTCATTGATCCACCAGAGACACTAAATTTATCATAACAATCAAGAGACTTAAAGAAACGTGTATTATATTTGCAAGCAAATGATGTACAGTTTTAACTCTGGTCAATGTTTTAGATTTCTTACAATCATTTCAGAATCCCACCATGTGTGGTGTAACTTGAAATTATGAAGTTTGTTAGTTTTATATGGTTTTAATATAAATCTTTTTGTACATGCAATCTTGTTCTAAATTTAGCTGGAGCTCGTTTTTATAAAGCAATTCTTGTCAAGTCTAGAATTAACCATGAAGGTAAGCTGTTAATGTTTGTTTCAAAACTGTCAGATTAAGGAGCAGTGCGTTCAAGTTGGGACTCTTAACATTGGAGTAATAAAGACAAGGATGTAGCTCTACTTGTGCTGAACCAGTTATGAAGTTGACACCTGATAGTAGCACCTTGTGTTGACAGTTAATTTCAGCTGAATGTAGATCAAATCTTTGGCTTTAATGGTCATACTGCTAGAACTAATATATAAACCCCTTGGAAGACATTTCACTTTCAGTATGGGAAAATGTATAGGTGACTTGCTTCAAAAGCAGGCTCTTAAATCTAGTGGTCAAACTATCATAAGCAGTCTTCCAAGTGGCAATCAGCTAGAACTAAAACTACTTAAGTATCTTTTTCTGTGTAGCAACAGAAAATAGCCACAAGTTGGAAGCCACTTCTAGTCTACATGCACAATTGATGCTAATACAGGTTCATGCAGTGGTCTATAATTTGGCTTTTTGTGACAGTCTCCCTCTAGTTAAACCTCCATTTACTACAGCTGTGCCTCTACCTCCATCCTGCGAGGAAAGCAAACAGCAGGGAACATGACCAATGGCATTATTCCTCTCTCCTTCCATTTGTTGAGAGAATAATATCCATCACGGCCTCCTGCATGTTATGATTAAGCTATGGTGATATTAAGTTCAGAACAGCCCCATTTGCAAGGGCTTGTATGCAGCTTGTAATGGAGCATTACCTTTTTAATTAACAATGGTAACTGAAATTTTAGTTGACTCAAACTGACCCTCTGCCTGTGAACTGTCAGCTTGTACTAACTTTGCTCAAGATGTACTGTGCTTAAAGTGTAAAGTGGGAACAGGACTGAAAAGGAAATCATCTGCAAGTTTGGCAAATAAACAACCATCCTGTACTGAAGTTGATGCCATTGGTCTGTCTTACCTTAATGTCAGCCTATCATAGTAGCTGATTAATCCTGCATTGTGGAGGAAAAAGCAGTCCCAGTTTGACTACTAGTCTGTTTCCAAACTTTGCACATCATCAGGAAATGTATCTTCCTGGTCAAGCTAGCTCACATGTCAAAGCAAATTCCTTTCTGAACCTAGCATTGTATCTTATTTACAGCTATAGTTTAACTCTGGCATCAAATCCACAACTAACAGCCTATTGGTCATTTTAACACACTGTTCACTTGCTCATTACTATTTTATTTAAACAGGGAATTAACTACTTTATACCAAGAAAAACTGTTCTCTTAAATTCTAAGCAGGCTTTTCATTAGGTACCTGCTCTAAGGCTTCCCTAAACCACCAGGTTAAGGGGGGAGCATGAAGAGTAGTATAGGTAAATAAGTACTAGGAGTGGAGGGAAAGCTTGGTGCTATGATTGGCACCAGGCTTGTCCATGCTTCTCTTGAATCTATGGAAAGGGGGGTTTTAACAGATTCAAACTATATCAGCTTGGAAAAGTCATTCTTTTCAGTGGTGGGAGTTGGTACATGCTATGATGTTCCAGCAGCATGCATCTTAATGACTATGATCACCAGTCTTCACTTTCATGTGCTGTTTTTGAAAAGCTCAAACATGCTTGCAGAGAGTGGGTCAGGGTTCTTGTGTGACTGAACTAATGCCTTGGTTTTCTTAACATTCTTCTGTAAGACATACTACCATTTTCACTCTTGGATTGAAAAATTATACCTCTTTAAAGAGGCTAGATTTTTATACAATATATGCATATATAGGTAAGCAGTCCCCCTCTAATTTTTTGCACATTAGGGGTAGAATAAATGTAGCCTTTAAAAAGACAAACATGAGTGCATGCTTCCTATTATACTGTTTTTAATGGCAACTGAACTGCTCTGTTCCCCTCCATTTCAGTGTTATTGTTGTGACAACTCTGCTTAGGTGAATAGATATTCTAATCCTCTTGTAAAACTTGATTTGGAGCCTGTGTGGTTGGAAAGCACAGCTTTGTTCACTGCATCTTTCTTCCCCCTTCTCCTTTAAAGCCCAATAATTTCCACATTTCCTGTCCCTTAATTAAGCTAGAATTCACAAAGCTGCACCAGTAAGCTAAACCTTTTCCTGAAGCACAAGCATATTGTACAAACAAGTGAGTTTTGCCCAGAACTAGAACCCCATTGCAGGTTTTTCCTTTTTAAAAAAATGGTTCATTGAGATATGGGGCGGGGAGGAGAGGAGAGAACTGCTTTTTACCTACGTTTTAAAGTTATTGGAGCAAAATTGAAGTCTCATTTTTGCTGTATTTCTATTCTTGTATGTATTTCCATGTCTATTTCACCCTCTTTTTATGCTATCTAGCAAAGCAGTTGAGATTAGTTTTGTCTTCTGTTACAGTACAGATCCTTTCCTATACTTCCTACTTTTGTCCTGGGTGTTATAGGATAGGTTTCTTCAGACGGTAGTATTTAATTTTTTACAAAACATGGTTAAACTGATAGTAGTTTAATAAAATATTAGCAAATACTATGGGCTGTCTTTTTTTTTTAGTTGTTTAAATCATGTTCTTAATGAACTAGACACTGCACTTTTAGCTCCAGCAGGCATATTCTTCCAGTAATTCTATTTATATAAACTAGGGGATAAAGCCTATGTGTAGATTTAATAGGAATCAAACTCTGCCACTCCAGACCCTTAATACTTAGAGTAGTTTCTCAAAGCTTTTTAACTTTAATTGATGGAATTAGTAGTACTTACAAATGTACTATAATTCAGTAATACATGCAACAATTCAAGTTTACTTTCATTGTTTTTCTACTTAAATGCTGACACTTCTAAATGTTTCATTTATTGAAATATACATTATATAAAATATACACAACCCCCTGAATTTCAGAAATGGGTGAAGGAAAAGCAAAATTGATCTACAAAAATACATTCAGTACCTTAATATACAGTATCTCATTTCAATATCTATACAATTGACAAACATGACAACTAACGTGTAGCTCTCTTCTTTTTTCTTTTTTTGTTAAATGCTTTCTTACTTGAGGAATTTTCCTGTTTGGCATTGGTGTGAGTTCTGTGAAGAAACAATATTTTAACCTAAAATGAGGCAGGTTAATAAATCACTGAGGGGCTAGACTTATGTTCCTTAACTACCATCCCACCTTACAGGTTTAAGATCTCAGCTCTATACATGACCAAGCTACCACAATGCTATCCTGTTTTAATTGTAACAGGGTTTAAAGAAACACCCATCCAAATTGAAAATAGCTTCAATGTCACAAGTTCACATTTAACAAAACTAGTCAGTCTTCTGAAAAGGTAGCCTACTATCAGATCCATGAAACTATTAAGGTAAAGAAGGGAATAAACCTAAAGTGTAAACAACACAGGCTCCTATTACATTAGTGGGTAGAGTTAGGAAATATGGACTATATCCTATTCACTAGGCAGAATCTAGTGCAGCACCCCTGTGCAGTAGAGTAGGTAGTTGTAATCCTCCTTTTTGCTACAGTGGGATAAGTCAGAGCACCCAAATATCCTCTAAATTTCACCAGTAGGGGCACTTCCATGGGCACTGCTTTGAAGTACCGATCAGCCCAAACCCTGGCTGCTTTCATTGTACCCTCTATGCACAAGGGGACAGGGAGATAGATTGGATCTGCTGATTCAGGGCAAATGTCTTTTTATTTGGTTTGTGCTAGAGTAATGGGGTTCTCGCTCATAAGGGCTCACATGCACTACCATAATACAAATAAATACACTGCCCAAAGACTCTCCAACATAATCCAGGACAAACTAGGGACTTAATTATCTGAGTACTTGTATTAGGACAGTGGTTCCCAAACTTTTCAGGATCATGCCCCCGTTTTGATTTTTGAAAAACCCTCATGCACCCCCCCCCACCAACAGCAAATCTTGTGGGGGGGGGGAGGGGGAGAAGCTAATCGGGGCAGCAAAACATAATGGGGCTGGGCTGCCTTGCACCCCCCTCCTGGAATTTCTTCACACACCCCAGTTTGGGAACCGATGTACTAGGAGGAATGTATTCTTGACAAGCGTAGGCACAAGGAAATATACTACACTTGAGGACATTCCTTGTCTCAATAACACTATGCAGTTTTAAAGATTTCTTCCCCTTTAAACTACACCTTTGTAATTACCGTGTTTTCTTTGATGTCTTCTCTGGTTCCAGAATGACAACTCCCTCCTCTTCACTGTCAGAGAGTACAATTGGATCATCTTACAAACAAGAGAAAACTGTTATATTACCAAAGCATTATATTACACTCTCAGAAATCTGTATGAAATATTACCATATGCCTAGAGAAGTTTTAAAAGCAGGGTGACATTTTTGTAACTAGTGTGCAGCTCACTGCAATCACCCTTTGAGTATAATAATTTTAAAACTGATACTTTACTTAGGTATTCTAAACAGAACACACTTATAGTGTGGCAAAGTTTGATTTAGGATCCTGCCGCCTCTGCCACATTTCTAAATACAGTAAAAGTCCATTGGTCCAGCATCCAATGCTCTGTCACTCCTGATGGTCCGGCACCATCAGGAACCCGGAAGTGCTCCAGCTGCCAAACAATTGGAGCTGCTCTGCACCCAGCTTCCCCAATTCAGCCGCTGCTGAAACTGACCAGCATCAGCCACTGATCAGTTTCAGTAGCGACTGACTTGGGGACTCCTGGGGCAGAGCAGCTGGGGTGCTGCCGAGTTGGCTCCTCAGCACTGCGGGACCAACACGGCAGCACCCTAGCTGCTCGGCCCCAGGTGTCCTTGATTTCAGCCGCTGCTGAAACTGACCAGCAGCAGCTGAATCAGGGATGCCTGGGGCAGAGCCAGACTATGGGAAGGAGGGTCTGAGGTGGCATCCCTCCCCCCACCCCAGACCCCTCATAGCCCCCCCCCCCTTCCAATAGTCCGGCATATCTGATAAACCGGCACCCCTTGGGTCCTAAAGGTGCTGGATTATTGGAAGTTTACTGTAGTAACTATAGGACAGAGCACCAAGAATGTTTTCATTGGTTTGTTTAGTATTTTGCTTTGATTAGACCTTGACATAATGGAAACAGGCACAAAATAAAGTGCAGGTCTTTTCCCTAAAACTACCTTTCTTTGTTACCCACTGATCCGAAGTATGGCATTTCCCTTTCCTCTGCAATGCCACTCCCTCCTGCTGTCAAGTCGTTCTGAGGCTGGATATTTAGTTCGGCAGATTTAAGGCATAATGCTGATGTTTTCCCTTTCTTACTGCCAAAGAGCTAAGATACTCTCAAAAACCAGAATAAATACATGCAAAGTATTTTCAGTAACATTCCATTTAAAGCAAATACTAACCCTTCTTAGTTTCACTCACGACATTTATCTCTTCCACTTCCATTTTCTGATCTTCTGAGGCAGTAACATCATCACTGTTACTTTCTTCTTCCTCCTCCCTCTCAGATTCTTCAAGATCGCCCCAGGAATTCTCTATCCCCTCTCCAATTTGGGCTGTCCCAGGCAGCCGCAGTATTGGTTCGGCAAAACTGAGCTAGTTAAGTAAAATCCAGGAATTACCAGAATTCTTATTTGTATTCTCACTGTACAGCATGTTGGAAGAGAAATTATTTGGCAAATTTAAATACCAGATTATTTATGTATATTGGTGAGTTCCAAGGGCTGAACTGAGCATGTGATATAGGAAATTCATTTGAGCTAAATGGCAACTCTGGTCTTGTGAATGGCTGAACAAAGTAAAAATGCCTAATCTATGCATAATGAATGAGAACTGATCACCTTCATAGCCCAAATTGCCATGAAGAGGCTAGCTGGGTTCCTCTTTTGCTGCCTGTGCTGCGAAAGTAATATCCCCTCGAAGGGGATCACATTGATGCTGAGTGATACCCTTCTTCTGTATCTGTGAAATAGAAATTAACTTCACATGAAGTTGCACTTGAAAGATTCAGAGGCATTAGGGGAGTAATGGAAAAAGGAGATAATTTACACTCTGCTAATCAACATGCTTTTCTATGAATTCTTCTATCCAGATACATAATTTTATAAATAAAACAAAATCCAGATCATCATAACGTAGCATAAAAGCCAGAAAACTCAAGAGGTACTTGTGATTCAAAAACTTTAACAGTGAAATACCACTGTCTGCTCACAGTAGAAAAGATACACATCTAAAGGAGGATCAGCCTTGGTGATGATTTCTTCAGCTTGCTCTTCCACATCATCAGTATCAACAGGAGCTCTTTCCATTTTAAAGGCTGAAATCTTTTGATTTGGTATAGACTCTGCAAAGCCAAACTTTCCACCTTCTTTCCTATATATTAAACACAAAATTATATTTCAAGCCATTTCATATTTTAAAAATCAAATTAAAGAGTAGCTATATAAAGAGATGTGATTTACAACTACACTAAAAAAATAGGTTAGCTGATTAAACTGTGAAATGGAACAATTACAGCAAATTTGTTTCTGAACAGAGATGGTATTGAACTGAGAAGGCCCAAGTTTCCCTTAGTTATCCAAAAATAGCATTTTTCTGAATGTCACTGTTTTGTTTATGACATATTTAGATAATTAAGCTTTTATTTTTCCAGTTTTATTCTCTCCTCTCAAGGTTCTCTCTCCCCCAAGGTAGTTATTTTGAATCCCACACAGAATACTATTGGTTTGAGGCTGTCAATACAATCATCTCTTTCCAGAAAATAGAACTATTAGTTGAGTCTAATCAAACTATGGGTTGGATCTCCCTGGTCCAGTACCCTCAGGACCTGAAGGTATTTTGCTGGACCAGGGGAGGTCATTTCTGCGCCCCGCCCCGCCGCCCAATGCCTGACTGTACTCCTGGCCTGGCCTCCTGGCAGGCTTCCCACATGTAACCAGCCTTGCTGCCCTCCCAGGGCAGCCCACAATCCTGCTGCTGGGGCTCCTGGCCCCACCAGCCCTGCCGCAGCAGCACCAGCCCAGCCAGCCTGCAGTCCCACTGCCAAGATGCCTACCCGCTCCCTTTTTCCCTCTGCAGCAGATTGCTGCTCAGCCATTGGGGTTCTCAACCCAGCCAGCTCTACCAGAGCAGCACTGTGGTCCTGCCACCAGGGTTCCTGGCCCCACCACAGCAGACTGCTGGCATTCTGGCCACCCTGCCACCAGCTCAGCCAGACTTCCACAGCAGGGCTCCCAGCTGCTAGCCTCCGTGCAGCTACCCTAGCTGGGTTCCCAGTCTCCACAGTGTTCTTGCCTCTGGTCCTCCACCATGTCTCTCTAGTCCAGCAACATCCATGGTCCACCAGACCAGGGAGTTATAGTTGAGAGAGGTTAAACCTGTATTAGTTCACCATTTACTGAAAATCAATTAGCTGTACAGCTTCTCCTTCACTGACCCCCTCAAAGCAGGAAAAACAGTACATGAATAACCTAACCCCACAAAAGGTTAGTATTAACTTCCAACATGTTGCATTTTAACAACCTCACCTAACTTTCCGGTCATTCTCCAAGGCCTTTTGAATTAGTTCTGTGATCTCTGCTACTTTAACACCAGTTATTTTACTGCATCTCAGAACCTGTTTGTAGTGAACAACAGTTTATTATCATGCAATTAAAATAAATGTAACTTTGTACTTAAAGTGAAAACATGTACTATTTTTTGTAGTGCTAGATACTAATGCCCATTGAATGATGTCTCAATCAGAAAGTTCAAATAGAAGGTTCCTCACAAACCTTTATAGCTTACAACTTGTTTGATAGAGGAAACAGAATGCTTTATGTTTAGTTAGTATTGTGTTTAACTTGAGTGCAGTCTGTCAGTATAGTATATATTGTATATGCTGGTCTATATTCAAACTATCCAATTTATTAGTAGTTACAAATGAAGCTATGTATCATCTTAAGAATGCAAAAGATTTCCAATATTATTAGCCATAAGAAAAAAAAAGTTTACAGGGTTAAACATTTCAAGACTAATTGCAACACAAATACCAACTGACAAGTATTGGAGCCTGGCACCTTTAATTTATTTGTTATAGTAAAAAAATAAAGCTCATTTTTAGAAAATCTTTTAAAAATATCACTTAGAGACGCTAATGGATTGTTCTGTCAACTACTGTAAACTCCATTCAAGAAGTACAGAGTATGACAGTAAATATTTGGAGATACAGACCATCCCTCCAAAGTACTTTAATGTTTATGTTTCATATCCAGTTGCCAATGGAATTAGAGATACCTTTGCTTTACCACACCAAAATACTAAGTGCTTCAATATAAATATTACAATATATTAAGAAGTTTGTATCAGAGAAAGCAATTAGTCAAAAAACTGCCATTTACCTGCTCTTTTAACAGCATAATCCCGCCACTGGACTGGATAGTACAAATCTCACGATGTTTATTCATGGCAATGACTAGGAGGCCATCCATTACACGTTCTTCTCGTTCACTGGGGTCAACCAACAAATAGGTCCTGAAATGATCATTGAACAGGACACAGTAAATTAAGGCTAACCTGCTTGCCCGAAACTTTAAGAGCAGAAGACAAATTACACTGAAACAAGTTTCTCAGTTTTGAGGATGAGTATACCCATGGAGACTAGTTTCAGAAGTGTGCATTTTGTTGGCACTGCTATTTATGGAAACTTTACATATTTATTCCAATTCTGCAGAAACTGGTAGATGATCTGAAGTCAGTACCATAATAGAAACTTACCCTTGCTGGAAGAATGCAAAACTGACACAGATAGGCATGTGATGGATGCTCAAAGGGACAGGATCACGTTCTTCAGGGGTATACTAAAAATATAATCATGGTGGCAATTTGTTACTTATTTAATTCCATATACTGTATAAGTTTAAAAGGTAGTACTAAAGAAATTAGGCATTCTAAAAAGATAGAGTAAAAAAAAGCTTAGTCCTAAAAATTCATCAAAACTTGATTCTTGCTCTTTTTAAAATGTTTTCCAAAATATTACCTATGTAGGTAACTATACTGCATCCACCATAGAGCCAATGGAGCGTTTCCAGTTTGATTGAGAAATACAAAAGAGTGCTATAAAATTGTCTTCCTTATTTAATGTTTAAATAGTTATGATCTCTCAAACTGAAAACCAAGAACTGTTTTAAGTAGCTCTTCCCCTAAGATTTAATTTGTCTTTATTGACAAAGATCCATTTTATATACAGAAGCTATCATGAATGATGTTTTAACTTCAACAATACCACTGCTTTCCTTTTATCCTACTCACCAACGTTACTTCCTCTCCTTGCACAGATACATCTGGTCTACGGAAGTGACATAAAGCCACTATTGCTGCTATACTTGCAGCATCAATAATGTTTCCATCGTGATTCAACAAATGCAGGTCCACACGAATTTGCCACACCTAAGTTATAAAAAATAGGTGACACTTCATGAAACTGTTGTATGACTGGTAACTTGTATTGATTTTCCAACACCTTTTCAAAATAACTTTTTACTATTCATGTTGAATGGAAGTATAAATTTATTTCTTGATCATCAAAAAATTAGGATAAAACATATCTGAAGAGAAATAGTATCTACTTTCAATACTGATTGCGATAAATTAAAATTGAAATATGATTTCATGCAAGTAATTAGCTTTAGCATGTATATAGTACCTGTTAGAGAAAATAGGTGACCCAGGAGCGGATGGGTTAAAGGGACCTTTGTATTGCTTACGCATGTTTACTTTGGACCCCCAACAAAATGTTCCAAGTGGCAATGATTTGGCACCAGTTACACTCATTTATCTATTTTGGTATGTTAATTCTCACATTTATTACTACTTTTTATAAACTCTTATTTAGCAAAGTTAACTTCCATACAATGAATATTAATAAGCAGGTGATGAATACAATTATGCCCACCTCTGTTTGTTGTTTACTGGTTTTTAATTAAATTAGCATTACATACTGTCTTAATTAGCAGCTTACAGGGAGGGGGGAAGTGCTCTGACCCTTCAAGTATTTTTACAGAGCAAGTGTAAAGACAAAACAAAGAAAACGGTATTCAGTGCAACTATCTCCCTAGGTTTCAAGGACAAAAGGGAAAAAAATATACACAAAAAGCCAAAATGCCTGCTCTGGCTAGAACCCCTATCACTATTGTATCTACCCCCCCACACCCCGATCCCTATTCATTTTTACATATCCCAACAGTCCCACTGACTTTTAATCTACTATGTACAATCTTTAAAGTTAGACACATATCTATGTTTGCACAGCTGAAACCATAGTCTTTTAAAATAAAATCAGAATTTTTGGTCCTCAAAGACAGATTGACCGCTACATGCAATATATTAGTCCTCTAGTATTAAAGATCTTTTGATTTTATTAGTGTTTTTCACACCTTTACACCAGCAACAACACAGAGAGATTCAGTGTCTATACATTTTGAGTTTCTGAGGCATCTTTCTAATAGTCGATTCAGTTTCACCAAAAGCTCAGATTGCCTAGAAAAACAAACAAGAGATTGGTTACATATCAGTTGTGAGTTATAATAATCCTGATAAATATGACACTGAATAGCTTTCCTTATGCCATCCTTGTCTGTTGTCACTATGGAAAGGGCACATACCTGCCAGGCTCAAAAGATGGTGAAGCCATTGGAGAGAGCTCAAGATTGAAGAAAAGTATACCCTCTGTAGCTCGATTTAGCTTTGGAGAAACAAGTTCACATGAAACTTGTCCAAGGACTCTGCAAAAGAACCCCGCCCCCCACACAAACCCTTTAGTATAGATAACAAAATACTTTAGTATAGATAACAAAAATAATATTTAATTAAATTTAATATTGAAACAACTTGCACCTGAATTTTACTGCATGGCTCCAATTTATTACTGCTTATGTAAGCCTTGGCCATACAGCTAAAATGCTAGTCTCTAATAGGGAACAAGCAAGAGCTAGATGTGAAGAGCACACACTGGACACTCAAATTCCTCGGCTTTATTATCAATTCTACTGCTGTGTGAGTGCCAACAATTTACTTGTGTCCAGTGTAAGCTGTGTGCTTGTGTGGCTTGCTCAGGAGAGATTTAAAGGCCTTCTGGCTGATTGGAAGAATGCCTACAACTAGTTTTTTCCTCCTACCGGTGGTGCTCATTCAAACATGCCTCAGTGTGCATAACATAATTTATTCCACACATGGATGGGAAAAGATTAAGGGAAACATCGCTTATGATTACTTCAGCTCCTCCAGTCTATACCATAGAGCTACCACCTACTTCGCACAGGTGCTGCAAATTTGCTTAATTCGAGATGTCGGGCCGGAGGGATTAATGAGTTGCTACTAGCCAAGGTCAGGTCTACATGCACGTGACTGGCTCATCTGCCGCTTCCGACGCGGTAGCTTCGGACACCACCAGGGAGACCGATCTCAATTTGTTCTCCTCTCCCCCCCCCCCCCCCCCCATTCATCGCTGTCGCCTCCCCCAGGCTGTGGCGGCCCCGCACCGCGTGCGCGAGCGTCATGGGAGCCCTGCGCCGGGCGCACGGGGCGGGGTTTCCCCGCGGTACCTGGTCCTGCCCAGCTCCACGACACAGCAGCCGTAGTCGGCGCCGAAGGAGACGCGCACGTTCCTGTAGTCGTAGCTCTGCCGCCCGTCCAAGCGCTGCGGAGCCGAGAGCAGAGTCACCAGCTGCGCGGGGCGGGCGCAGCATCGGGCCCCGAGCGCCCATGGGAGGGAAGGGGGGGGGGGCTTGGCCGGTGGCGGCGCCGCCGCCGAGTGGGGGGGGGGATTTCGCTCTCGTACCTTCCTCTCCTCGATGGCGCGCAGCAGGAAGCGCCGCTCGCAGTTGGACAGCGGCGTCTCCTTCATGCTGGCGAGGCTTGGCGGTCTCCGGGCCCGCTTCTCCGCGCGCGCGCCTCCCGCACGTCATCAAGAGGCGACGGGACAGGCGGACAGCCGTGCGCAGGCGCGGAAAGGAGGGGGCGAGGCTCGGCATTAGGAGAGCGTCATCGCTCCTTTCGCTAGCCGTGGTGACGTCACCGCCGCCCGGGCGCATCTGGGGCCACAGCGCCGGTATTCTACGTCAGCGGCCGGAGGCTGAGTCTGCTGAGTCTCCACAGTCTGCACAGCTGGGGGGAGGGGCGTCTGTGACGTGGGACGCGCGGACAAATGTGTCCGGCCCAGCCAGGTGCGCCCGCGAACATTCCACCTTCACCCCGCCGGCCGGTCTCGCAACACGCTGCCCCGTTGTGTAGGCAGGGGGATGCTGCCTAGCAGCATCGCCGCTGCTTCCTGCCACAGTGGCAGGCTCGGGGTAGCTGTGCAATCTGTACCTAAACAATACTCACTGTCAGAATATGGTCTGAAGAAGCGGGTCTGCCCCACGACGCTCATCCCCTAATAAACTGCTTTGTTAGTCTTTGAAGTGTTAGGACATGGCTGCTTTTTTGTTTTTTTGAAAAAGGGTAAAACAAGGAATAGCCCTGTCGCACCTTAGAGATTAACCAAAAATAGAGATCCTATCATGAGCGTTCCTAGACATAACCCACTTCTTCAGATGCCATCTGAAGAAGTAGGTTGTGCCCATGAAAACTCATATCATCCAGGACAATGTAGCACTTTAAAGACTAACAAGATGGTTTATTAGGTGATGAGCTTTCGTGGGCCAGACCCACTTCCTCAGATCAAATAGTGGAAGAAAGTAGTCACAACCATATATACCAAAGGATACAATTAAAAAAAATGAACAAATATGAAAAGGACAAATCACATTGCAGAACAGAAGGGGGATGCGGGGGGGTGGGAAGGGGGAGGAAGGAAGGTAAGTGTCTGTGAATTGCTGATATTAAAGGTAGGGAGAGTGGGATGTTTGTGAGTTAATGGTATTACAGGTGATAATTGGGGAAACTGTCTTGGTAATGGGTGAGAAAGCATATCATCCACATTTTTTTGTTTTGTTTTGGTTAGTCTCTAAGGTGTTGCAGGAGCATTTGTTGTTATTTAAGTTTTTTATTTTATTTTGGGGGAGGTTAGATAGTTGAGGTAAATTGGAGCTAAGTAACAATATAGAACACTGGGTGTGTCAACACAGCAAAGTTATTTTGGAAGAATGGCTGTTATTCAGAAATAACTGAGTAGCTAAGCAGCTATTCTATTATTTCGAAATAATTTTGAAATAATGGACAGCTTAATTCAACTTTTGTAAACCTCATTCTAAGAAGAATAACGCCTATTCCAAAATAGCTGTTTTGAAATAAGGCATGTGGTAGACATTCCACTTGTGCTATTTCGAAATAGCCCCTCGCTAGGGCCATTCTAAATTATTCTTCCTGAGACTCTAAATTGAGATAACACATCTACATTAGGGAAGCCTGCCTTGGACTAATTTTGAGACTTCCCTGCAGTGTTGATGTGCTATTTTGAAATAAGCTATTTCAGAATAACTACAGGCAGTCCCCGGGTTACGTACAAGATAGGGACTGTAGGTTTGTTCTTAAGTTGAATCTGTATGTAAGTCGGAACTGGCATCCAGATTCAGCCGCTGCTGAAACTGACCAGCAGCTGACTACAGGAAGCCCGAAGCAGAGTTGCTCTGCCCCGGGCTTCCTGGAATCGGCCGCTGATCAGTTTCAACAGGCTGAATCTGGACGCCAGTTCTTACATACAGATTCAACTTAAGAACCCCAGGCGTCCCCAAGTCAGCTGCTGCTGAAACTGATCAGCGGCTGATTCCAGGAAGCCGGGGCAGAGCAACTCTGCCTCGGGCTTCCTGTAGTCAGCGCTGGTCAGTTTCAGCAGCAGCTGACTTGGGGACGCCTGGGGCAGAGCAGCTTGGGTGCTGCTGGGTTGCTCCAGTAGCGCCGCTCTTCGGGGCTACTGGACCAACCCACCAGCACCCAAGCTGCTCTGCCCCAGGCGTCCTGATTCAGCCGCTGCTGAAACTGACCAGCAGTGGCTGAATCAGGACGCCTGGGGCAGAGCAGCTGGGGTGCTGCCGGGTTGGTCCAGTAGCGCCCAGAGCGGCGCTACGGGACCAACCGGCAGTGCCCCAGCTGCTATACCACAGGCGTCCAGAGCAAAGCCGCGGAGCACGGGGGCAGCGGGACAGCCGCGGCGCGTCTGGGCTGTCCGCTGCCTGCGTGCTCCGCAGCTTTGCTCCGCTTTGCTCCCCGTCTCCCTGGTCTGCGCGTCTGGGCTGTCCGCGTGCTCTGCTGCTTTGCTCCCCATTTCCGTGGTCTGCTGGAGAGTAGCAGACCAGGGAGACGGGGAGCAAAGCCTCTAAGGACGCCGGCAGTGGGACAGCCGCGGCACGTCTGGGCTGTCCGCTGCCCGCGTGCTCCCCGGCTTTGCTCCCCTTCTCCCTGGTCTGGGGAGACGTGGAGCAAAGCCGCGGAGCACGCGGGCAGCGGACAGCCCAGACGCGCCGCGGCTGTCCCGCTGCCGGCGTCCTCAGAGGCTTTGCTTCCCATCTCCCTGGTCTGCTGGTCTCTAGCAGACCAGGGAGATGGGCAGCAAACCCCGTTCGTAACTGCGGATCCGACATAAGTCGGATCTGCGTAACTCGGGGACTGCCTGTATTCCAGAATGGCTTATTCTGAAATAACTGTGCAGTGTAGACATAGCCACTTCTCAGGACTGGTGGCTGTAAACACAATTTACGGGACCATGGGAAATTTGGCCACACCCAGCATAAGTGAACATCTGGCTAACTAAAATCATGCCATGGTTGATGTTGGACCAGAGCGTGCTGGAGTAGAAATGTTCAACCCGTACCTGGTAGAGATTTGGTTAAAAAGGCTAAACCACCACAAGAAGAATGTATCCAATATGTAGAAGTAGCAAAGACTTAGAGCTTTAGCCGTACCACATTAACAGTTACATCTTTGAGGATAGTTTTGGCTACGTCTCAAGTAACCATGAATAAAATAGCTATCATAAGACAGGCCACTGGTCATTTTCTACCTTATATTCATAATCTTGTAGTACAGTCCAATAATATATTAACTAACCAAAAACTAAAAATACTATACAGTTCCAAACTAGTGTGAAGCAGGGAAAGAAAAATCATTTTGCTGTGTTAAAAGTGGTGCAAAATAATACCCACTGTCTACACAGCAAACATGCAATATTAAATAGATTGTAATTTGAGCCTCATTACTTGTCTAGCTTTTGTCCTCAATCCTGCAATTTGACTCATCACAGGTGCAAACATATGGGGAGCCAACTGCATTACTGCAGCCTTATTTGCTAATTGCAAAAGCTTTGGGTTTCAAAAGAAGCAGCTTTGATTTTTTTTTCTTATGAGTTAGATTTTAGTTCTAATTTGAAAGTACTATTAGTAATTTCTGTTATTGCTCTCATTTGTCTATACTTTGCACAAAATATGTTAGGTTAAACACTACTGATCAAGCTAAACACTACAGTGAAGATTAACTTCAGTGCTTTATTCTCTTTCTCTGTTCAGAGCTCCAAGGTGTTTTTACAAACTCCAGTTTAGGCCTGACCTTCTTTTAACTTGAGTATTTGTGCGTCTAAACTTTTTCTAACTTTCTTTGCTATTATATGCTGAACTGTTTCTAGATTTAGTTTATAAATTGTAAATACAGGAGCTAGTGGAATTAATGCTTTCACAAACTCTGTGTTTTTATAATTTAACAACAGTATATGATGCATTTTATAGATTTGGCCTTTAGTAATAATCCTAGCCCCATCTCAATCTGCAAAAGACCCTACTGTTCCATTGTGAAAAGTGTAGAGATTGGGATAAGATTATAGGATTGCCATATGTTTGGAATTGGTTTTTAAATCACTTTAGCTTCAACAGAAAAATGAGAAGCTGCTTTGGTTTTTTCCTTGTAATATTTTTTTAAACAGAGGTCTTTATTTAGATTATTTTGGTCTTTATTCGTTTTATTTTTTTTAATTAAGATTCTATATGTATTTTTGCTGATACAACTTGGGTCAGTGACAACGTACTCCTTTCAAAGAGTGACTGAGGGCCAGACACTCTGCCATTCCCTCCTGGATCCAGAGACGTGAGGTGAGTATGTGTGGTCCATAGTGATTTTGGCACTTACTGTGTCACCTACCTTGTTCTGCTTTCTGACTGGTGATGGCACTGGGCAAACCCCACCTCCTTCCTCTACTTCTGCAGGGAGCAGGAAATCCAGCCAGGGTCTGGCCAGACAATAGCGGCTCACTGACCCAATGCTCTCCTCTCAGACCTTTGTCTATAAGCCAGTAAGACAAGAAGCGGAGAGACTCCCACAGCCATCTTCCTACATTAACTCCCCCACCCGGGGCTTCTCCTTATGCCACATAGCAGTGGGTCTTGGTCAGATGCACAAATCATGGCAAATAGTGAGGTTTTAATGCGGGACTCTTAGTATCAGCCTCTCCCACTGGTTGCTGGATTGGAAACACTGAACGGGGAATAGGAATGGGCTCTTGTCCTGTCCCCTGGAATCCAGCCAACCCCACTCACTGAGCCATGTCATACACTACCAAACGGTCCTTTCCTTCCCCACCCTGTGTTCCTGTATCCCAGGAGCCTGCTGTCCTGGTGTCAGTGCCCAGCACCACAGATCTTCTGCTTCATGGATGGTCAGGCCTTGGAGAGACACACAGGTCTCATTCTGCTTGTAATGTCTGAGTCCCTCCAATCTTATTGGTGGCTGTGCAGTGGGCAGAGTCCTCCCTGCATCCTTGGCCCAATAGAATTGCAGGATGTGGAGTAGACTGGAGACAGAGATACTCATCCCCCACCTGGACTTTCTCTGAGAGAAACTGGCTGGGGTCTCATCACCCAGCTGTGTTCGCTCTCAGTCCATTGGGTCCTATTTCCCAGCAGGGCTGCAGGGACTGGGATCCCTACTGTTGAGAAACAGGCCGGGGAGGGGAGGCTACTGGCTCTGGGTCATGTCCAGGGTCAGAGCTATGGATGGGACCCAGGAGTCCTTACTTCTAGGCCCCTTCACTAACCCTGCACATTCCCTCCCACAGCTAGCTGTTACAAACAGGTCCTCATGTCCGGTCCTCTTGCCTTTGGGAAGTAATGTGCTCTACTGGGGTGACTCTTCTGCACCCACCCTCCTTACCAGACCCTGCACCTCCTCCATTAATTACATAGCAGTAGCTCTTGACTTCTTGCCAAATTCTTGGAGTGCCCCCTCATCAAAAATTATTGCCACCTCTGCCTTGGAAGCAGGCTGGAGAAGGCAGCATGTGTGTGCTTTGGTGGAGTAGTCTGCAAAGGAAGTGGGGGATTCCTGCTGAGTCTATGAGTACAGAGGAGCTGCTGGCAGAGGGAACAAATCATAAGCTAAGCACCTGGGAAAGTGCAATCTCTCACGTGGTGGTGAAATATTTCCCACTATGTGCTCTGACTGGCTCCTGACCACTTTTAATCTTTGAGCTGGGTGACTAGACTAATGGAAAGTTACTGGCATTCACATCCCAACAGACTGCTACCTCAGAGTGCCAGTTACGGCTTTCGGTCCTCTAGCATTGTGCAGTAGCAGAGAGGAAACTTCTGAGCCCCAAGTCCTCCCAAAAGCACTTCATTTTCTAAGAAAGACATTGACCATTTGAGAGGGGCATGCCCCTTTGCAGCTGTTTTTCTCTTCCCTCCAAATTGAGCCCAGTTGGAAAGGAACCAAAAGAAGATGCTAATAGGCAGCTCTCTGTTTTAAGTATTTCTGCAGGCTTTATTCATTCTGTAGAATAGCAAGGCAGAGTGGCAGTCCACTGATCTGGAGTGGGAAGTGGAATTTTATTTTGCAGAAGCTACACTTTCCTTTACTCTCCACATTTTGCCTCCCTTCCCAACTACAGTAAACTGCTGATAATCCGGCACCTTTAGGACCCAGGGGGTGCCGGATTATCAGATATGCTGGACTATCGGAAGGGGGGGCTATGTGGGGTCTGGGGTGGGGTAGGGGGGATGCCACCCCAGACCCCTCATAGCCCCCCCTTCCAATAGTCCGGCTCTGCCCCAGGCGTCCCCGATTCAGCCGCTGCTGGTCAGTTTCAGCAGCGGCTGAACCTGGACACCTGGGACAGAGCAGCTGGGGTGCTGCCAGGTTGGTCCCGCAGCACCGAGGAGTGGCACTACGGGACCACCCGGCAGCACCTCAGCTGCTCTGCCCCAGGCGTCCCTGATTCAGCCGCTGCTGAAACTGACCAGCAGCTGACCAGAATCAGCCTCTGGTCAGTTTCAGCAGCGGCTGAATCGGGACGCCTGGGACAGAGCAGCTGGGATGCTGCCGGGTTGGTCCCGTAGCACCAAGGAGCGGCGCTAAGGGACCAACCTGGCAGCACCTCACCTGCTCTGCCACAGGCGTCCCCAAGTCAGCCGCTGCTGAAACTGATCAGCAGCTGACTCCAGGAGGCCCGGGGCAGAGCTGCTCTGCACCAGGCTTCCTGGAATCAGCTGCTGATCAGTTTCAACAGTGGCTGAATCAGGGATGCCTGGGGCAGAGCAGCTGGTGTGCTGCCGGGTTGGTCCCGCAGCCCCGAGGGGCAGCGCTACAGGACCAACCCAGCAGCACCCCAGCTGCTCTGCCCCCGGCTTCTCCGATTCAGCTGCTGGTCAGTTTCAGCAGCAGCTGAATAGGGAAGCCGGGTGCAGAGCAGCTCCAATGGTCCGGCTGCCAAGCACTTCCGGGTTCCCGGTGGTGCTGGACCATCAGGAGTGCCGGAGCATTGGATGCCAGACTAAAGGAGTTTTACTGTAGTTATTTGGCTGCATTCTCACCTTTTCTGCATTACTCCCCCAACTACTTTCTGTCTCCAAACTCCCTCTTGTACCCTCACCCCATACCCTCTCCTGCCACCAAAATCCCTTCGAGACCCTGCCCTCCTCATTCTGTTCTGCAGCCCACCTCTCACCCAGATTCTGCATTTCTATCCCACTTGCTGGCAGCCGTGTCCCGCACATTGAACCCCTCATTTTTGTTCCCACCCCAGAGCCTAAGGAGGTCCATAAAATTCACTAACACCAGAACCCCAGAAAAGTAAATCTGGCCTATGGGAAACCCTGAACCTCAGTCCTCCGTTTCCTTTCCCTGCACCCCGTAGGGCTAGAGCACCAGAAGTGTGAGGTGTCTCAGCTGGGGGCCACATCAGTCAGAGGTGGGGGGTTTTGGAGGATTTTTTTTGCTTTTCACTTGTGGGGTCCCCAAATGATTTTTCTGTGGGTCAGTGGCCCCCAACCTAAAAAAGGTTTCCTATGCCGGTCATAAATAAAGAAAACATTGAAACCTTTTGTGTTGGACATAAATTAATATTTTACTTTATTTAAAATGAAGTTTGATAAACTAACACGAGAAAGTTAAAATGCTTAATCTGTTTAATAATTTAAATGAAACCGTTCTCCCTAGCTGCAGCTGGTTCAGAACATATGGTCACCATACCCAGCCTGCCCCTTCCTCTTTCCCGGCATGCAGATCCATAAGTAGAAGTGAATATGTTAAATTTTGGCACACCACTTCTGAAAGATTGTTAACCCCAGTCCTAACCCCAAAATTCCTCGAATAGGTTCTGGTCTATTTACATATGAACTTTGGTAACAAACAGGGAAAACTGACGGTACTCACAAGACAACTGTAACTGCTGATTTTGTTGTTGTAATGTGGAACCTGAATCTTAGGAAGTTCACAGAGCACAGCAAACTCATGTCACAGAAGCTACTGAATAGCCATCAAATGGAAATGAGTTCTTCTCAGATCCCAGATGAGTTATATTTGAACGAGTAAGGCAGAAGAGGCAGGTGCAATAGCCCATTACTAATCTCCTCAGTGATCTAGAACCTCCAACCCTTGTAGATGAAGACCTTTTCTATGGAAATTTCTGAAACAACAAAATTTTAGAACTTTGAAGGCACATGAAATTTTCAGAATTGAGGATCAGAGCCACTCATACACACAATACTTACAGACTGATCTCATCTGTTTACCTCTCTAGGCACACTGGCTACATCTAGACAGCAGCACTATTTTGGGATACTGGAAGTATTCCAAAATAGCTATTCTGTGTCTTTAAACGGGCCTGTTATTTCAAAATAACAGGCACGTTATTCTGGCATCTCTATAACCTTCATGCCACAAGGGTTAAGGAACGTTTGGGAATAGCGCTTTATTTCAAAATTAGATTGAAATAAGATATGCAATTTGTGTAGCTCAAATTGTACATCTTATTTCGAGCTACAGATACAGTGTAGATGCACCCACTAGACTAATAAATGAAGTTATCAACTGTGAGCTATTATAGAAAATGCTTAAACTTAAAATGTATAATCTTGTAATTGAACCATGTTAAAAGGGAACGATACTTTCAATACATTCAATTTTATTTGATGTGTTTGGTTTATTTCAGTTTAGAGGTTTAAGTTTGTGTACAGCACACAATGTGTATCCTAGTCTATTAGCCATTTGAGAACTGCTTTTCAGTTAATAGAATTGTGCTTAACTGACACTTGTCTGAGCTAATATTATAGACAATTCACTATTATGAAAATGTACAAATATTTGAATAGTAGAAAACACTGCAACTGTATTTTCAGGACAGTGGTAGGAACTGTGCTTTCATATATGAGGATTTTGCTTGTGTTCTATGCTGAAGTAATTAGACTCTGCTATTTTCCTCCTCTTTAGGATAACTTTTCACCTTTTTGATGCAGGATTACTCAGAATCTGTTTCTTCTAACATTGTCTAGCTCTTCAATCTATAATACAACTT
This sequence comes from Pelodiscus sinensis, assembly GCF_052426305.1. NCBI lineage: Eukaryota > Metazoa > Chordata > Testudines > Trionychidae > Pelodiscus > Pelodiscus sinensis. Next base: position 99,493,840 of record NC_143055.1, read on the forward strand.
TACATGAAAGTTCCCAGATGGGTATGTCTGACTAAAGAACTGATCCAAAGAGAACAGAAATCAATAGGAGTCTTTCCATTGACTTTAGTGCGCTCTGTATTTTCTTCTGTCCTGTAGAGAGATTCTATTATTGCATTCATCACTATTACCTCGGATGGAACGTCTACACTGTAAAACTGCCCATGGCAGCAAGTCCCAAACCCAGGTCAACTGAGCCAGGCTTGTGGGGTATGCATGTATATGTTCCCTTCTGAAATCTGGTGAGAAGAGTGGGTCTGAGAGTCCAGGCTCCAGCTCAACTGAACCTCTACATGCTGTTTTTACTCCTTACCGCAAGCCTTGTGAGCCCTGGGCTCTGAGATTTGTTCCTGTGTTTTTTATTGGCAGAGTAGCCATACCCCCAGGCTACATCTACACTGGCGGCTTCTTGCACAAGAACAGCTCTTCTTGCGCAAAAACTTGCCGGGTGTCTACACTGTACGCGTGTTCTTGCGCAAGTAAATTTACAGTGCAGCGTCGGAAAACAGAGCTTCTTCCGGAAGAGTTATTCCTCTCCCCGCGAGGAATAAGCCCTCTTGGGCAAGAGCTCTTGCGCAAGAGCGCAGTGTAGACAGGCAACATGAATTTCTTGTGCAAGAAACCCCTATGGCTAAAATGGCCATCAGAGCTTTCTTGCGCACGAGAGCGTCCACACTGCCATAGACGTTCTTGTGCAAAAGCACATGCCAGTGTAGACACGCTGTCGTGGAAGACTTTTTGCACAAGAACTCTTCCACAAAACAGTTCTTACACAAGAAGCTGCCAGTGTAGACGTAACCCCAGAGTGTTCCAGGAGTGGATTAAGGAACATGACTGACACCAGTCTCATCCCTTCCTCAAGGAGAGAACTGTTGCTTTGTATTTGTAGTATCAAAGAAACATGCTTACCCCTTTTTCCAGATCATATAGTGGAAACAATGAGGTGACAAAATTTGAAGATGATACAAAGCTACTCAAGATAAGTCCAAAGCAGACTGTGAAGAGCTTCAAAACTAGGTGAGGGCAACAAAATGGCAGATTAATTTTAATGTTGATAAATGCAAAAGAATGTACATTGGAAGATATAATCCCAACTACATGTATAAAATGATAGGGATTAAATTAGCTGTTACAACTCAAGAGAGATCTTGGAATCATTGTGGATAATTCTCTGAAAACATCCACTCAGTGTGCAGCGGCAGTAAAAAAAACAAAAAAAACCAAGCAAACAGAATGTTAGGAGTCATTAATAAAGAGACAGATAAAACAGAAAATATCATGTTACCTCTATATAAATTCCTGCTATACCCACATCTTGAGTACTGCATGCACATGTGGTTGCCTCATCTCACAAAAGATAACTTGGAATTAGAAAAAGTTCAGAAAGGCAACACAAATGATTAGGGATAGTGAACAGCAGCCATATAAGGAGAGATTAATAAGACAGCCTTTTTAGCTTGGAAAAGAGATAAATAAGGGGAGATATGATAGAGGTCTATAAAATCATCACTGGTGTGGGAAAAGTGTTATTTACTTTCCATAACACAAGTGCTAGGGGTCATTAAATAAAACTAATAGGTTGTATGTTTAAAACAAAGTATTTCTGCACACAAGGCACAGTTAACTTATGGAACTCCTTGCAAGAGGATGTTGTGAAGTTCAAAACTATAACAGGGTTAAAAAAAGAGCTAGATAAACTCATGGAGGATAAGATGGCTTTTAGCCAGGTAGGCAGGGGTGGTGTCACTAGCCTCTGTTTATCAGAAGATGGGTATTGATGACGGGATGGATCACTTGATGGCTGCCTATTCTGTTCATTCCCTCTGGGGCTCCTTGCATTGGCCTCTATTTGAAGACAAGATCCTGGGCTAGATGGAGCTTTGTTCTGTCCCAGTATGGCCATTCTGATGGTCACTTAGAGTGGTTTGTGGTGGTCCATAGGTCTTGGAGGAAATTTATCCTCCAGTTTCAGACTTACCCCTGAGAAAGTTCTCTTCTATACAGTTGAGCTTTACACTTATTGGGAATAGTTCCACTGTTTCAGAGATGCATCCATCCAGCCCATGGGCTGGAGGCTCCCCATATCCCTACTTATAATTATTCATTTTTCTTTTATTAAACACATTGCTTGGGGTGAACATAACTTTAATTTCTTGTAACCAAGGGGGGCCATAAGAAGTGGTGGCCTAGCCCATGGGCCAGATGCAATTCACTAGGGTTAGCTACTGGTGGATTCAGTGGCTTTGTTTACCTGAACCTCCAGGCATGGAGCTCTGCAGCTCAAAGTGGCTGCAGTTTGCTGTTGCAGCCAATGGGAGCTGTGGGAAGCGTAGTGGGCTGGGCCACACTGCTTGCCATAGCTCCCATTGGCTGGAAGGCCTAACCATGGCCATCAGGAGCTGTGAGCAGCTGTGCCTGCAAATGCTCAGGTAAAGAAACTATCTGGTGGCCTGCCAGCGCCTAACCTTAGCGAACCACATCCGGCCCATAGGCCAGAGGTCCCCTACCACTGAATTATAGGATACTCTACAAGACCTACTTAAGCATATTACTGCAATTTCATTAAGTACATAGAAAAGGCAGCCAATGTGCAAATCTTTTGTTTTCTTAGCAATTAGTCTGTCTGTATTCATACTGTGCTCATACTTGTATTCAATTATCACACTGTTTATTAGTCTCTCCCTTTGACAATGATAAATAACAATCTTGTGATCTGCAATTTAAACTACACTTTAGAATAGGCAATACCCATTTTCCATAAACAGGCGTGCAGGTCCAACACCCACAATCTTGTCACTACAGGTCTCCCTTTCCAAAACGAAGCGTAATTGGTGCCACTTTGTAAAAATTCAAATATAATTTACATTTGAACAACAGAATGGGTTCTAACATGTTGTTTCATTTTTTCACTTCCCCTTTCGCCTCCACAACCCTTAGCCCTTTTACTTGGCTAGACTTGTCTGCCTGAAGCTTTAACATGTCCCTGTCGTAGTAGACCTACTTATACTAAAGTGTTAGTATGTATTGAGTTGGAGCACCTAGAATTTCTTTTCAGAGGCTGTTGTGGTGTATTCTGTTCTGTGTGGTTTTAGCAGGCATGCCAGCCTTCAGGAAAATTATTCTGTCATCTCACAAATTACATTGTGACAATATGATTAGCCAAGGGCATAAACTTGAGTGGAATCCAAGCAAAAGGTAACTATCAATCCCACTGCAGCTCTTGACAGTACATAGTAGGGATTCAGCACAAACTCTCCTTTTGCAGATCTCTAAAGTTTTGGGAAAGGCAATGCCACAAATGGTGCTGGATGACTCACGGATGTTCTGGGTGTGTGCCTGACTGCCTATGTGTATGACTCATGCCAGGAGATGCAACTGATGAATATTCATATAGGATGAAATGTACTACTCTTGGCATAAAGCCTGTGAAAACAGGTTTTGAGAACTGGAGATGGATTAAGCAGGGGTTGGTTGAGATTATATGTTAGGAGGCTTTCTGGATCTAAATAAACCTCCTTTGTCCACCCTCACTGGAATTTACTTGTTCTAATCTGGCTATGTAGAAACCATTCCATGATGTGCAGAGTCTCTCTGTACAGTTGTTCTGTATAAGGCTAATAAATTCTGCAGATGGCATCATGTGGGGCATGTTGTGTTGGGAGACAGGAAGGGATGTTTCCTATTCCTAATAGCTATGCAGTATCTTGCCTGATATAGATGGAGAAAGATGTAATTGTAAGATCTCTGAGTTCCTGGTTTTTTTCACTTCCTCCTGTGGTCAGATGCAAACTAGCTGTCACCAAACTTTGGGAACCTAGTGCCTCTCTAAACTGACATTCAAGGGCTCAACTTTTCTAGTTTTTCCTTTGAGTGCAGTGGATCAGTGAATATTTACATGTGATAGAACGGATAGATAGGGCACTTTTGGAATCTATGTAAAAGAATAGATCAAATTTAACATGGTCTTTTACAAGTAATTTTAAATCAAGGAATTAGTAACGTAGGCAATTTCTAAAAGTGGATGAACTTGCGGTCATTTCTTTGTGGTTGGAATGCAAAGTCCAAATTTGTTGATTCACCCAGCTTCCATCAAACAGATGTGAACCTACTTTTTCCACAGCCTGCATGTGTAATCTTTCTAAATAGAGGTACAGTAATGTCTCACTAAGTAAAATTATGGGGCACAATGACCCAATCTTTAATTTGATTACCACAACCATTTTGGATTATCATGAGCATATCTGGTGGACTGGTTACTCTTTGAGGCCCAGTGCTAAGTACCCTCTGTTTCCATTGTCTTCAGTGACATGCAGCATCTTTAAGGATGGGGCCCACACCTTCTTTTTACTATATCGTTCCATAAGTCCTCTTACAATTTCTTTTTATAGATCGTGAAGTACAAATATATTGGCCATATCCTTAGCTGGTATAAACTTGCATAGTTCCACTAACTTCAGGGAGCTTTCCCTTTGTGGTAGCTTATATTTGCTTCTTTCTGGTTTGTCATATTTATATTGAGATCCATCATTCTATAGTAAATAGCCACGAATTCTCATTCTTCTGCTGTTCTTTCATCCAGATGATTAAGAGATTTGCCAATAGTGGCATTTCTTTGAATTCACATCACTTCTAATTGATAGTAATTTACTCAGCACCTCATGGGTTTCAGCCCAGTGTGATTTATGGTTTGTCTGCACTTAAAACACTACAGGTGCATGCCTGTGTAATGGTTCACTGTCCACACTACCGATGCTGACAGAAGCTCTTCCACTGGTGCCCACTTCCAGGGGTACTTAAGCTGTCAGAAGAATTCTCATTGGCACTAGTGCTGTCTATAGAGACTCCGGTTGGCTTAACTACATGACTCAGGGGTGTGGATTCTTCATGTCCCTGAATGATATAGAGAAAGGATCCTATTCTCCAAACATAGACCAGGCCTAGGCTTGCTCTTAAAGGCTACGTCTACACTGGCCCCTCTTCCGGAAGGGGCATGTAAATTTCACCAGTCGTAGTAGGGAAATGCGCGGGGGATTTAAATATCCCCCGCGGCATTTAAATAAAAATGTCCGCCGCTTTTTTCCGGCTTTTAAAAAAGCCGGAAAAGAGCGTCTAGACTGGCCCCGATCCTCCGGAAAAAGCGCCCTTTTCCGGAGGGTCTTATTCTTACTTTGAAGTAGGAATAAGACCCTCCGGAAAAGGGCACTTTTTCCGGAGGATCGGGGCCAGTCTAGACGCTCTTTTCCGGCTTTTTTAAGAGCCGGAAAAAAGCGGCGGACATTTTTATTTAAATGCCGCGGGGGATATTTAAATCCCCCGCGCATTTCCTTACTACGACTGGTGAAATTTACATGCCCCTTCCGGAAGAGGGGCCAGTGTAGACGTAGTCAAATTGTTTAAAGAGTGGTGTTAAAATCTGGAGCAGGAAGAAACTTTGGTTATAATTATCATCAGGGCTTGCCAAGCGGCTGCAAGCCCTACTCGCCAGCTGTGCGGAACAGCATGCTGCGCATATGCAGACCGCGCTGCGCGGCCGCACCTGGCTAAAATCTACTCGCCACGGGCAAGTAGATTACATTAATTGTTGAGCCCTGATTGTTATCAATGTGTTACCTATTCCTGCTTATTCACTGATAGCTTCTCTGTGGGTGTCTGTGTTCTTGCAGCCAGAGGAGTGGACTGACAGTGGAGAGAGTCTGGTCTTATTAATTCTTATGTCATGTCTGGATATGGAGATGGATGAGTGTTGCCTACTTTGTCCTGTGTGCTTAGTATGCAAATCTGTACTAAGCCACTTAAATAACCAGTCAATATTTAGAAATAATCTGTGTCCCCCCAAAGGGGTTACAACCAATGTTCTTTCTAATGTTTCCATATATGTGTGGAATAAATTTGTGCATGGAGATGTGCGGATGTGCACCACCTCTTGAAACACATGCTGCCAGCTGTGGGTGCTGTGCTAATCCACTGGGTGGAATTTGAATTTTTTTTGGAGGACCACATACTCAGCTTACAGGGAACACTATAGCTAGCTTCAGGAAGAAGGTAAGCAAAATATTTTAATTGCCTTGTATTTTGCCCAGCTTGTAGATTCACAAAGCCATGCAAAAATGGTGTTTAAATTGCGCTGTGAGCCTTTGGAATTGTCATTCATTTTCTATCTCTTACAGAGCATTCAAACACTGTGCAAATATCCTATGTACATGTCATCTGAAAATTCAGAATTCTTTAGTTGGCCAGACAGGCTGCTTTCTGAGTGAAATAAGTCACGGAGTCTCTGTGTCTGGCATGGGGCATGCTGTGCTGCTTCCTTAATAAAATAATGGAACACTTAAAATCTTTATATTTCAAAGCATTTTACAAAGGTATCCTGGTTTCATTTTACAATTAGGGGAACTGAAGCACAGAGGGGAGCTTGCCTTATCTGGAGACAAAAAGTGATTCCAGAACATGGCCAAGAATAGAACTCAATTTCCTGCCTCCTCCTCCTGTACCTAGTTTGGCCTTGAGGGAGAAAACCAGTATATTCCCTAGCGCGAATTATACTGTGTCCAACAATCAAATTCTGGCCTCCTGCAGTCTCATGCTGCTAGGTTATCATACTGCCCCTTCATGTTTCTTTATCATCCTTTTCAGTATCTTCTATCATATACATATTGAGCATATTTTAAGCTATATTTATTTCCAAACTAATAACCCACTTTGAGTTGCCAACTGTTGGTTCCTGTGTGGCTCACAGCCTAATTAATAATCACACACTTGTCTTAAATACCTACTCTGTCAAGAGGAAACTTTCCATAGTATTAAAATAGCTGTTCATTTATCCTTTCAATTCCATAGACTGTAGCTAATGGCCTACTGTAGGAGCTGAAGCCAGTGCTAGAATCTGGCCCAAATTGCTAACTGTTAGTATAGAAAGCTTTAACTGGATTCAGAAAATTATGTTCACAATGCCCCTGCAATGGAGCAGTTCACTTTGTATGTGAATAGGCCCACAGTGAAAAGTTATAGCTTGTGAAGGAGATACCTGCGTCTTCTCTAGTGGCACACATGAATATTTTCCCAGTGAGAATGAGGCCAGGTCTACACTATACATTTAATTATAACTATGATGTTGCACATCCCTGAGAAACCTAGTTATACTGACCTTAGTGCCCTCCTCCCCATGTTGACAGTGCTATGGCAACAGGAGAACTTCTCTTGCACAGAGGTGATGTAACTAAGCCTATGGGAGAGAGCTCTCCTTTCAGCTTACAGCAGGATTACTCAACATGTGGCCTGCAGGCTGCATATGGTCCACAGCCCATTTGTTAGCAGCCTGCAGTGCGGTCTGGGTATACATGGGGCTCAACATACGGCCCGCGGGTGTGATCCTTTGAACATGGCCTCCACCGGGAACATGCTTCACAACAGCGAGGGGTCTCCTGGGCATTGAAAGATGCAAGCGTGCAGGCTGGCTGGAACAGACAGGTACAGGATGTTGGCATTTCTAGCCCCCAGGGAGGAGGTGTAGAGAGTGCCAGGGTATTGTGGGATGTGCTGGCTGCTTAGCCTTGTGGGCAGAGCCTGAGAGGTCATTGCACATGATAGCCACTTGCTTTGAAATTACACTTTTCTGTTAAAATTCTTCATATGCATTCCACAAGGCTTCTGTCAGGGCTGTTTCCCACTTTGGGCACTCAGAGTGCAGAAGATGGGTGGAGGGGGAGGTCTTGCAAAGAGCTTAAAAGAAAAAAAACACGTTTGCCTCTTAATAAACAGGTGTGTCTGTTTAGTTTCTCTTTGGGCTGGATGCTGGGGAAGGGGAGCTGTAGGGTCCCAACACACACATTTCAGTGAGGCACAAAGCCATGTGGGTTCTCTGGTGCCTTGGGAGAGTTGCTGCCACTTTTCAGGAATTTTCTCACTAGGAAATTAGACCATATTAGAAAGCAACCCTGAGGAGCTCTGTTAAATATGACCAAGCAATCTATGTAAACATGAACCAACATGTCAACTGTTGTTCACGGACCAGCCTTACAGGAACAACATGTTTAACTACATCCAGCTGATATTAGGTTAAACACGTGGACTTTGGCTGCTAAATCATGTTTAGTGTTGTGTTAATGCAATTCTCCAAGACGGTTTTAACATCTTAATTTTGTAGTGAAGACAGTACCTATGTAACCCACACACCTTTTGGGTATGGTGTACTGTCCCACCTAGAGGTAGACCACCTACAGAGAGGAAGAATGAGTCTGTTTTACAGCCTTAACTGAAAGCCAGCTGGCATTTAGCAGGTGAGTTAGAGGCTTATGCACTAAGCTCCAGAGATCCCAGGTTCAGTTGTGCTTGTCAGCTTTACAAATGACGATACAAAGTGTTTCTCCCTGTAGATATGAGCCCACTCTCTTGCTGTGCAGTTTGGTTAGGCGAGGTTAGTACAACAAGTCTTACACAAATTTTGAACTTAGACCTGCACACAGCCTGTGACAGTGGGAAGCTACAAGAGAAAGGCTACTATGACTGTTATTACTAAATGAATTAGCTCATCTGTTGTACAAATATAGTCCAGACATCCAGAGATCCTTGAACAGCCTCCTTTCTCCATGGAGTTATACAAATATTTGTTTACACTGATTACATATTAGCTTATACTAAAGAACAGCTGTCACTCCGCCACCCCTTCTGAGTCTTGTGCTTAGCAAAGAAATTGGCCTGTACTACTCAGATAAAGATCATAGTTGTTAGCAACAGAAAAACTGTACTACAGGCAGTCCCCGGGTTACATGGATCCGACTTACATCGGATCCCTACTTACAAACGGGGTGAGGCAACCCCGCACTAGCTGCTTCCCCCCAGCAGACCAGGGAGACGCGAAGCTAGCGCCCCCCCGCAGCAGACCAAGGAGACGCGGAGCGGCTTTTCTCAGCAGACACCTCAGCTTGAGAATAAAGGACTGAGGGAAGTGAGGTGTGGGAGAATAAAACTGAGCTCTGGAGAAATGTTTGGCTAGAGTTTTCCCTACATTATGTACCAGTTCCGACTTGCATACAAATTCAACTTAAGAACAAACCTACAGTCCCTATCTTGTACGTAACCCGGGGACTGGCTGTACTCGGATTGTAAGTTTGTTCTGTATTGTGGTTGTATAGAATCTAGCACAAGAGGCTGTGGTTTGAGGGCTCCTAGGCACTATGCTAATATAAATAGATTAATAATATAACATTCAGACTCCTGCTGGAGCAGGATATATTCACCTCTCTTTAATTCATTTTTAATTAAGCTTATTTTTCTTATTTGAACACACTTGTTGGCATCTTTTCCATCCTTACAGCCCCTCTAATGGCTGCTGCTGCAGTTGAAGTAACTTGAGAAATTTAGTGTTTATTTTATGTAGTTTAATACATTCGAATCTAAAGTTAAATCCGTTTATCTTACAGTTTCACATACTTACTTTAGAAGTTTGAAAGAAGCATCAAGAAATAGGTTTGCATATTAAATAAGTACAAGAGACATGAAATCTGTGGAGCAAAACTTCATTATCCATGATATTCTGTAAAACTGAAAAGGTATATATGACATGAATCAAATCTGGGGAGAAGATAAGATTCTCGACTGTGATTTGAAAGATTAAGATGGTGACTCTAAAGTACATGATGATAAGTAGATGACATTCATCCATTCAGAATAATTCTGTACGTCAGGAATACTTGGTTTAAATAATTTTTTTTTCTAGTAAGCCAAAACCTGAAGGACAAACCATTCAAAACCTACATCACAATTCTAGGTCTGGAAGAGTCTCTCTGGAGTAAAAAAATCTGGAAGAGTGTTGGCTTGGTAGTGGGTTTTTGTCCTTCCAAAGATGAGGAATTGCCTTAGTGCTGGTCAAACAGTGTTCATTGAGTAGCTTATTAGACAAATATATTTGAAAAATGTGTCTACAATTCAGTGAATATTTTCCCATTATAGGACAATCTTTGCATCAGCAAAACTGACTGTAAAATGGAGGTGAGCAATAATTTTTGATGAGGGGGGCACTCTGGGAGCGAAGTTGGGTGAAGGAGGGGGTTTTGACATGAGGGACGGGGTGCAGGGCCTGAGAGGGAGTAGTGACCAGCAAAGCGGGTACAGAGGGTTTGAGCTATGACCTAGGGCAGAGAGTTGGGAGGAAGGAGTGGAGTGCCAGGTGCAGGCTCTGCCCAGAAGGCGCTTAATGTAGGCTGCTCCCAGCCAGCAACGCAGTGGAACCCTTGAGGAAGCTTCTGCCACACATTGCACTCTGTTCAAAGCAGCTGGCTGCTGGGGCCACGTGCACCTCTGCACCACATGCCCCATGGGTGCAGGGGAGGCTCTCTGCATTGCATTCACCCCAGCACAATCTTGCAGCTCCCATTGGTCAGAAACTGGCCAATGGGAGCTACCTGAGCCATGCTTGCAGGACCTTACAGTGTGCAGAGTCCCTCCATCCCCCATAGCATGCATGGTGCAGAGACACACAGGGCCGCAGGAGCCAGCAGCATGTGGGGGCACAGCAGGCAAGGAGCCTGCCTGAGGATCCCACTGGATCATGGTGGGCTGGATCTTTTTTCTGTAAAACCTGTGAGTAAGCCTACTGATATAGCATATATCAAGGAAAGTGAGATTATGTCTTTACTAGTGGATTTCTACACATCTTGCCAATTGCTCACTTTACGTTACTGAGTCAACTTGCTCCTTGTCCAATTAATTATTCTTCCCCTGTATGCTATTGAATAATGAATATGATCTGATTGAATTTTACTTTCTTATGCTTTAGCAGTTATATGCCTTGTGCTTTCTTTGTGTGTGCCATTACATAGGTACTGTATTTACATGCCTCAGTCAAATTTGATGTGGTTTTAAACTCTGTTAATTTGCAAATTTGGCTCCAATTGCCCGTTGATTCTCTGGCTTTCCTTCATCATAAAGTTGGAAACCTGGTTCCAAAGTACAGTTCTTTCCCATGTAAAGTGGGGGGAAAAAACCAGTCTTTCACTTGTGCACTGTAAGACCTGAATGCTTTAGGTCTACAAGCAAACAGCTTGACCTCTTGGAAATGTTTTTGAAAACACCAATTTCAAAAGCAGAAAACACTGCCATTCGAAACCCTGATCTGGAATCTGATCTCTATGGGTGCATGCTCCTGTGCCCATTTAGAGTTCTACCTTCAACGAGACTCTGCATGTAATGCAAAATTAAGATTGAAGAACCAGGGCCTAACATGACACATGCTCTAACTAGCAAACATTTTACATTTAGGCCCCAATCCTGCAAAGGCAATCCTTGCTTGGGCCTCTGTGGAAGTGAGCTGGGCTCTAGGTTGACCTCTACCCTTCCACTCATCTCTCTTCAGAATGTCACATGTTTCAAAGAGTCCCTTCTCCTCACTGTAAAAAAACACTCCTTATAATAAACACCTCTCTAAATACATTGCAACACATTAGTCTGATTCTATTTCTTTATCTTATTTCCTTTGACTGTTAATGTAGCATCTGGGCAAAAAGAAGAACCAGGCATAATTGCTGACTCACCTTCCACAGTAGTCTACTGTTCTGTGTTTACACAGATACATAAAGCCAGTTTACATGATTATATTGAAATTGCTACAGTAAAAAAGAATTACATTTAAAGAGCTTACATTCATACACTGTCTTAGCAAAGGGCATGATGCCAACTTTTCCCTATGTTCTAATTTCCGCTTTTTCTTACAGCTCACACAAACACATTTAGATTCCCATGTGGTTGAGGAAGCAGGATTTCAGCTCCTCGTGAGAGAGACACTATGCTATATAATTTGTGTGAATGTCTTCCCTGAGTTCCCTCCTCTATATCTGGCTTACTGGATGGAGGGTTCTTATTCTTGTTTATGGCATCCCAGGCAGGAAAAAGATGCATAGAAAAGCACAGGTATGTGTAGATGTCCTACCCCAACACTTGGAGAAATTGGTTGTTCAAGTTAGATGGCCTTAATCAATATTAGGGATGTAAGGAAACTAATGATGTAGTTGATAGAAATTCTGTTGATTACATGATTAATCAAGAAGGGAGGAAGTGCTCAGTCTAAGGATGTTAAATGGCAGTTAAATGACTAGTCGAGTAGTCAATGGAATTTCCATTGACTAGCTGATAGGTACTTCCGCTGGGGTTCTTGTACATTTCAAAGGAGGAATGCAGAACTCTGCATGCAGCTTTGGGCCAGCGGGAAGTCCCGCAGGTATGCCTGCTTTGAAATGTACAAGAGTCCCCAGCAATGCCTCTTATGCATTTCAAAGCCATGAAGCCCAGTGTCTGGGTGGGGGGGCTCAGCGTCCCCTGTTGGCCCCAGCTCCATGTTGCACAGAGCCCAGACTGGCCCCGGGTTCCACACAGCATTTCAGTGGAAGCTGGGATCAGCTGGGGACTCCCCAGCTGATCCCAGGCTCTGGGCGGCACTTCCCCAGAACCCAGGGTCAGCTGGGGAGTCCCCAGTTGATCTCAGGTTCCACTGAAATGCTGTGCAGAGCCCGGGGTCAGCTGGGGAGTCCTCAGCTGACCCCGGGCTGCCCAGCGCTGCCCCTTTGAAATGTCCCTTTGGTGTTTCAAAGGGGGCAGCCGCACAGATCCCAGGCTCCGTGTGGGGAGCTACAAACCCCGCAGATAGGGGCTGCTGCCGGAGCAGCTTGTGTTTGCAACCAGCTTGGGCCAACATGGCAGCAGACCCTGTGCACGAGGTTTGCAGCTCCCCACTGGGACCCTCCACTGTCAGGGGCTGCTGGACCAGCATGAGTGGGATGCGGAGCTGCCTTTGCTTGCGGCAAGCCGGGGCCTACTGCAGGCAGGGGCTGCTTTGAAGTAGCCTCCCCTGCGCTGCTGCTGGAGGCAGCTGTGGGGCTTTGAGGTGGGGAGCAGGTGGCACCATGGTGAGGGTGCTGGGGGGAACTGGCTTTTAATCTGGTTTCCCCAGCACTGGCTCCAGCTCTCCCACTTGCTGCCTCTGATACAGAGGCAGCTGTTGGGGGGTGGGGAGAGTAGCAGGCTAAATTAATTGATAACTCTCTTATATCCCTAATCAATATTATGGAACAAAACAACATCTTGCACTTACTACATTCTTAATGTAGCTGTCATCCCAACGTGTTTTACAAACACAGGCTGTAATTGTGCAAACTCTTCTGTTCTCAGTGGCCTATATTCCAGCACTGAGCCCTAATGACTTGAATGAGGATCTGTAAAGGCATGTGGGGGAGAGCATCTACCTGAATGGAGCAGGCCTGTGGGATCAGAGCCTGGGCATTAACTAAATTCACTGGAAATCTAGGTGTGAGAAGGAGTGTGAGAAGGAGGTGGCTTTAGCTCTTCCCACGTAAACATTGCTCAAGGTGTTCTTCCACTACTGGAGGAGGAGAGGGGGAATGATAGCAATAGGACAGAAAAACAGTAGGTTATGTTAGTTTGTTGCTAAGGTGTTTTCAGCTCAGGGGTACTTAAACTACAGTGAAACTAGGCAACCTGTAATAGCAGCCTCCCAGATCATGGGAAGGCAATCACCAGTGAGTCTCCTTGAGAAGTATAAATGGGCTAAAACATGTTTTTCATCTCTCTGCCACCCTCCTCCCCCATTAGAACTGGAAGTGTGGGTTGGGTGACTCTGTGTTTTTTAGTCCTGCACGGGTCTTATGGCTTTGGTTCTTAAGAGAGAAAAAGTTTTTAGAACCTGGTGGGTGGGTGGAACAGTGGGTCCAGGTGGTTGCGGAAAGCATTAGGGTTGCCAGATGGTTTTAACAAAAATACTGGACACGCTTGACATGACATCACAATCTACATTACATCTTATTTAGAAAATACCGGACATTTATATTTTCTCAATTTGTTTCCTGACCAGAAAGCTCAAATACTGGACTGTCCTGTTCAAAACTGGCCATCTGGCAACCCTAAGGGTACGTCTAGACTACAGGCTTTTGTCGACAGATACTGCCGACAAAGCTTCTGTCGACAAAGAGCGTCTAGACTACTTTCAGTTCTGCTGACAAAGCAAGCTGCTTTGTTGACATGGCAGTGTAGACGCAAAGGACAGTTTAGATGCAATAACACCTTCTGTTGACAGAACTGTCGACAAAAGGCGTTATTCCTCGTAAAATGAGGTTTACCAGCGTCGACAAAACTGCTGAGTTCTGTCGACAGAACTGAGCGGTAGTGTAGACACAGGTTTAGTTTTGTCGACAAAAGTCCACTTTTGTGACAAAACCCTGTAGTCTAGACACACCCTAAGAGCCAATATTCAACCAAACTGCAAATCCTGTCTGTGAAGGAAAAGCCAGGGCGGGTGGCAGCAGGGGCACCCTAGTTCCAGCCGCCCTGCATTGCCAACACAAAACGAGCCAGGGGGAGGAAAGCTGGGTTCCTTAAAGGCTTGACCTCCATCTCCTTGCCAACAGGGTGAAACACCCTCCCTTCCTCTCCCCTCCAGGCCGTGGCTTCCCCAAGCAGCTCACTCAGGGGCAAAACCAGCGAAGACCTGAGACTACTTAGGTGTTTTTTTTTAACACCCGCCTTTCATCGCTCCCTGCCGCGCCGGCCAGCCTGCCTCGCCTCAGCGCCACCAGCTACAAGGCTACTCCGGCCGCAGGGTGGAAAGCGCTCAGGGCCGAGCACCCAGGGGCGCCGCGCCCGGCGCTGGGGAGTCTCGCAGCGCGCTTGGGGCCGGGGCGTGGCGGCTGCGAGCGGCGCAGGCGGAGCGGGGAGGAAGGGGGGGATGTGACTCGAGCACCGGGCGTGGCTGGGGCACAGCGGGGCCGCTGCTTCTCCATTGCTGCACGCAACTCGCCGCGCTCCAGCCGCCGTGAGTCTCGGGAGAAGTGGGAGGGAGCCGGGCTCTGGCGGCTGCTGCCTTCCTGGCCCGGGCACCGCATAACGTGTTTTTCCACTAGGCTGAGCTGCCCGCGGGACAAGGACGCCGCGCACTGTCTCTGCCAGCCCCGCCCGCTCGCTTCTCTGCCCCCTGAGCCGCAGGACCGGCGCCATGGCAAAGGTGAGACCCTGCCCTGCTCTCCTGCCTGTGTGTTGCCTAAGGGTCAAAACAGCCAGGGGTCTGGTGGCGCTCGGGGCTGAAAGGAACCCACCTTTCTTACAGGTACTGGCCTGTTGCAACCCGGGTCCCAGCCAGCTCTTTCATTAGCTCCAGGCTGGCTTTTGCCACAGCTCCGCCGGCAGGAGCTGTGCACCAGGGCGTGGCTAGCCGTTTCCTTTCCTCTCTGCTGCCCCTTGAAAGACAAGCACATTGCCTAGAGTATTGGAGCATAAGCTTTCCTGAGCTACAACGCAGCTGCCTGCGTGGCAAATTCCTGCAGGAGGGACATTTAACCAGCTCTGATGCTGATGCCTGTTGCTTTCAGTCCATCCTGACTTTTCTTTCCTGGCTGGTGCTTCTTTAATTGTTCCTCACTGCCCAGGTTTTTCTGTGGCAGCAGCTGTTTTTAACCACAGTTCCCTTTTAGTGTCTTGGAAACATAGTAAAAGTGCAGGAGTGAATGACGTGGGCTTTCTGTAACCTCTCCAAAGCTAGGCAGCTTTCTTTCTAAACTGTCCTTTTTTTTTTTTTCTAAACTCTGGTAGTTTGGTTTTTTTTTAAAGTTTTGGCCTGTCTCTAATAAACCCACCCTAAAGTCATTGAAAGAACATCTCATTGTAATCATGTGAGATAAACATCAGACTAACTTTTTCTCACAGTTTCCTTGTGTTTAGCCAAGTTTTCTGTACTGCATATTTCTGCTCTGAGTGGGTGTAGCCATTTTCCACTGGAGCAAGGGGAAGAGGGGAGAAAATTTTGGTCTTTTTTTCCTGTACTCTATTCTGCCGTTTAGTTTGTGTGGAAAACTACTTCTCAACACTGAAACAAAATACAGGACTATGTAGCACTTTAAAGACTAACAAGATGGTTTATTAGTAACCACGCTAAACTCCTTTGATAGATCTGTAGGCTGCTAATCTGTTCTAATGCTTTTTCAGCCATTTTCCTCCAGAAAGTTTTATGCCTTTTACAGTCTCTTATTATTTTTTTTCATTTTCAATCAGGAGTTGTGTGTGTAACATTTGAGGCTAAATGATAGTTTGAATAACAAACAAAACAATAATCACCCTATATGTTTATACAAATGCGTCAAACATAAATACACCACAATTCTGAAAATCCTGAAAACTTTTATGCTGGTCTATAATGTCCAACTATTTACACAAGTTATCAAATGTGTGAGTACTTTCCAAGTGTGTAGTCTGTGGAATTATTCAATTATGCATTGAGCCAATCTTATATTAATGAAACTTCTAGCAGTAGCTTTTAGCCTCAATATGCATCTTCAGGATTTACATAAATTATATTGACATGAAATGGTTACTGATCTAAATACTGTTGTTCTAAACTTTACCTTTTTTAAACCAAGGGGATTGGAATGCTTAGGCAGGAAGGAGTTTGGAATAGTTCCAAGATAGTGATTCTGCTCCGTAGTCCAGTTAAGCACATGTGAGTAGAGCTCTGTATGGATACAACATTTGTACCCTCATCTGTATCCTCAAAAATAAGTCATGGATATCTGCAGCCACATCTGTGGCTTTGTAAGGCTGTACATGTGGTCTTGGAGCTGTGTGCCCTTATCATGGAAAGAGATCTCTTTTACCTTTACAGAACTCAATTGACTTTGTGCAGAACTGTCTTTAGCAATGAGACCATACTCCCCCCCCCCCTTTTTTTTTTAAAAGCTGTAAGAGACAATTCAATTTCTTCAGGTTACTTCAAATGGAAAATACGTTTTATTTCATCATGCTCTAATAAACAGTACCTCTATCAAAATACTATTTCAGACTTCCCCAGTGTAGACTGATTAACAGAGCATTAAACAGGAAGATAGGCACTACGGACATAATAGTGTTGTCGACTGAATGACTAACTGACAAGTAGGTACTTATTGGTTAACATTAATGACTACATCAACACTCCTCCCCACCCCTTACAAGTAAGTTTTTTGACAGGCTGGCTCAGTCCCAGGACCCGGCATCAACTCTCGCTGTGGCTCTGCACTATAAGCACTAAGTGCCAGGGTGGGGGTTGATGCTGGATCCCCGTGCGAGCTGGGAGTGAGCCAGCCTGCCCATGCACAAGCTCTTAGTGCTGCGACCCAGCATCAACCCCCCACTGTGGCTCTGCACTACGAGTGCTTGTAGGATTGAGTGGTAGCCGTGCTACCCCCTGTTGACTAATTGTGTAGTCAACACATTTTGTTGACTACATGATTAACGAATTACACGCTTCTTAACATCCCTAATAGGCATCTAAACTAGCATTTAGAAACCACTAATATTTTCAAAATGTCTACTCGGGTGCTACCTAACTGTACAGATGCTTACATTTCTGTGGCAGGGTGGGGTGAGGGCAGGAAAGAGGGAAAATGTGTAGAAGCCACCAAAAGTCCTGCCACAGAGTTACTCATTGCCTTAGCTTACTCCTAATTGCCAGGGTGTTTCTCAAACTAGGCATTCCCTTGTCCACCTGGCTTTCAGGACCTAAGCCAGTAGGTGAGCTCAGAGTATGCAAAACCATGCAAAAGACAGCGGAGGTGAGCAGGTAGGGAAATTCAGTGGTTGGTTGGGGAGCTTTGTCTTATTTCACCCAATGGTTAAAGCATTCACCTGGGATGTGAAAGATTCAGGTTTGAGTCTCCACTCCTGTCAGTTTTGAGGTAGGGATTTAAACACACCTCCCATGAGGGTGCTGCAATTGCCAGGCTTTTAGTGCTTCTACCGTTGCTGTGAAATGGGTACGAAACTTCTTATTGAAGATGCAGCCTCAAAGACTAGTCTAAGCAAGGTATGAGGAAGGATAACCTCCTCCTGTCTAAAAGGCTGTGATAGGAGTTATATGGCAGGGTGCATTTTAGAAGACCAATAGATACGTACTGTGCTAGTACAGGGTTATAGCAACTTTGCTTCAAAGTGGAATGTTTACTATGCAAATGAACCCTGACACTTAGGAATGTTTTTCTAGTTCACATCTATGCCAAAATATTTCAGGATTTTTGGGGCAAACTCAGTAAATACAGAGGCTTTCTATGGTACACTTTGCAAATGAGAATTATGAAAGAGAATTATGAAAGATTTGTTTAGTTAACAAAAAACTAAAGAAAGGTGCTGGAGAGAGTGAATCTAGATCTAAGATACTTAGTATCTTTTTGTGTAACTTGACTGAAAGATGGCTAAGGAACTTCGGACCATTGAAAGGGGAATTAGGAATTGTTCAGGATATTCCACTTAGGGTTTCCTTTGCTCATCCAATTATACCTAAGGCTAGAAACCAGGAACCACTTTCTAAATATGAGACCTGATGAACTGTGGAATAGCTTGAATTATCTGAAACTAGACTGTAAAGCATGAGAGGATATTTTGTTGAATAACAATGCATTGGCAAGGGGGCTGGACAAGGTGACTGGATGGAGGTCTTATTTAATCTCCAGTGTTTGACTTGCTAAATCAAATTCTGTTTGCTAGTGTGATTAGCAGGGATTTCCCTCCGCCCCTCTCCCCCAGCGTGTGTGTATGTGAAAGATAACGAATATATGCTGAAAGGCTTATGCACGGTGAACCTGTATGGTCTGGCATCATTTAGTTATCTGGATGTCCGCTTACCTTGGGTGTGGCCAAGTTTCCAAAAGTTCCATAAAGTTCGTTTAGCACCACCAGTGTTTTGTGCAGTTGTTTAGCCCTAATTTACCCCAAAATGTCTTCTGAGAGCCCAGTAAGCAGCGGAAGTGTTGATAATGCTGCTAGACAATATTGACCTCCCGTGGTTCAGCAAATTCTCTGGTTTGGTACTAGTCAGGGCCTGAGGCCAGACTAAAGAGTTTAACAGGAAGTAGAGACATTGCTCATTGTATGAAATGGAAAATTAAATGCTAGAAGGGGAGTATCTTATCCTGCGTATATGTTGTGTATGGAAGAAATTAAAAATATAGTGCCTCTGTTAAACAAGGTGATTCTGTATATGTTTAAATGTTGATATGATACTGGTTAATTTGTTTGTTAATCTTATCTCACACTTTGAGAAGCACTTTGGTAAACTTAAGACATGCAGCAATGCTCCCACTAGAGGATCATACAGACTTGGTTTGAGAAACTTCGTTGCTTCCAAGGTGCATTGATGCTAGTTACTGCTTACATGCTAGTTCTCCTTTTTCTCCTTTCCATTGCGGCTGATTTCCTCTCCCGCCCAGTGTGCAAAATCACTTCCACCAACCTGTAACAATACCCCTGAGTCATTGAAATTGCTGAGCTGAGGTCAGGACTTCCTCTCAGAAGCCAGGTGATTGTATGGCTTGTAAAATATGGATGATGAGAAATAAGCAAATTATTTCCTGGGTTTCTGCTGTATTTGCCTGCCTTTGCTGGTATTTTGAACTGTGCCTAAATGTTTACAGGATTTTTTTTTGGATGTAAAGAAAGCTTATTGAATAAGACTGGGCTAGAATAAAAGTCATGAGATTTGATATGAGAAGTCTGGCCCTTGGATTATTTAGTACACTGCTGTAGGGATGTAAGCAACTAGTCGAGTGTCATGAAACTTTTTAAAATGCGGTGCTGTGTGACATATCTTTTATACCTTTTTCTCCAGGTAAGTGATATATCTTTTGTGCTCTGTCTGGGGTCCATTCTTTTAAAACAATACAAGTGTCCCCAGGATTCCATGCACACCTTTTTCTAGGACATGTCCTGTATATAAATGCAAAGCCACAAATAGTATGGTTTGCTCTGGGTACCATGCAAATATGTTGTTTTCAGGTACTAATGTTTAAGGCCCTGGTCTTGTAAGCCACTTTCATATAAGTGGACCCATGCCCCTGGTAGCTCATGTGTACGCTGAATTGAAACCACATTAGCTCCTATCTGGCAAGAATTGTGTTTAAACCAGTTTTTGCTACAATGTCTAAACAGCATTTCTAGCAAAAAAATTAACTTTCAAATCTCATTCTCAAGTCCCAGCTGGGATCCTAATATGAACAGATGTACCAGGGACCGGTGTTATAAGCCAGCAGCTGTTGATTCATAGCATTTTTCTCCTTCAGCTCTCCAGAGGCACCGTGAAAGACTTTCCCGGTTTTGATGCCAGAAGTGATGCTGAGGCTCTCCGTAAGGCAATGAAAGGCTTGGGTAAGAGTTTTGGCCATGAGAGCTCAGAGAGAGTTATTTCTGTCAGCCGGATGGGAAGCTCTTCGTTTTCCTTTTCGGACACAACACAATGGCTGCACATGGATGTTTTACATTAGCTAAAACAAACAAAGATAAGAGATTTTTTTAATAGTGACGTGATGAAATTCTAACCCTGTAAGCACAAGTGCCAGGGTTTGTTCCAGTTCTGGGTCTGCCATTCTTAAGAGAGTTCACCCCCTAGCCTGGCACAGGGAGATGACAGCCACTTCCCTTGTTCAAAACCAAGGGTATGTACCGGAATTGAGACTTGAGCCCCTTCTGCAACGGCACATCCTCTGTTCCCTTCCACATGAGGAGATTTTGTGGGTAATGAGAACTAGAATAGCCCGTGTGGAGTCTTATGTAGAAGCCCCCTTGCCTGGTGCTGTACTTTGGGGTCATGTAACTCTGCCCTACTTCTCCCTTGAGTTGATAAGCAGAGCAAAGGGCCAGTGCTATGCCTTACTGAGCCGGGGTAAGGCATAGTATGTAGGCTCTCGGTACCTCAGTTGATTCATATAGGACCACACTGTGATACCCCTGTTCATGCTACATCATTAACGAGAATAGTAATGGCTCCGTGTGAAAACAGTTTTGTCATCTGCTGCACATAAAATAAGACTAATCGATTATCTGCTAAGCAAATGCTTATCGGATAGTTGAGTAGCAACTGGTCTAGTCGCTTCCCCCATCCCCTTGCTGCCTCTATCAGAAAATGCTGACAGAATCGATTTCAGGCCCAGCTTGATGCCTCTGACAGGTCCATATTTGAAAGAGGTTGAGATCTAGATGACGGTCTTCAATCTTTTCTCTCTTTTTTTTTCTAATCCATGCCTTTCGGAATTCTACTAAGCAGTGAGACTAAAATCTGTCATATGAGCTCTTTTTTTTTTTCCCCTTCCATCCTGCAGGACAAAATTGTGAGCACTCTATCAGAGAGAGGTGGGGCGGGGGAGAAGAAGCAGGCGCTGTTGCGGGGGGGAACCAGCTTTAGCTGGTTCATCCCGGCATGGGCTTTGTGGAGGGCTGTGGAGGCAGAGGCTTGAGCAGGTTCCCACTGTGGATGCTTTTGCTTTTGAAATGTACAAGAGCTCCCTGAGACTCTTGTACATTCAAAAGCAGAAGTGACACAGGGAGTACTGGACCAGCAGGGACTCAAGCAGTCTCTACTTTCCCTGTGCTCTCTGTGGTACCCCCCCCCCCTTGCTGCCTCTATATGAGGCAGCAAAGGGTGGGACAGGGACCGGTATTGGGGGCAGGTGGCTTAAAAGCCAGTTTCCCCTCAGCACCATCTCCAGGATGCTGCCTGCTCCTGCCCTGCTTCCTCTATCGGAGGTAACGAGTGGATAGGGGACATGGCTGCAAAGCAGCCCCTGTCTGCAGTGGTCCCAGTGGGGAGCTGCCGCTCTCCCTCCGACAGACAGGCTGTTGCCACAAAGCAACCCCTGTGCACAGTGGATAGGGCTGGTGAGACTGCTGGACTAAGCATGAGCCAGGACCAAGCTGTCCAGGCTTGTGCTGATTGCTGCGCCTCTGCATTTTAAATATAATAAGAGCCCAGATTAATTCTGTAGGATTCTGCAGTGGTGTCCTGCCGGAGAGTAGTATGTCAGAACACTATCCATTTGATTCTCAGACCAGTGTGTCAAAACGTAATGGGATGGTGTGAGGTATACTGAAATTTTCATCATTGTGGCTACTTAATTAAACTGTTGTCTGCTTCCTATCTGATTTAGTGCCTCTTCTTGGCATTCGGTCCTTTCAAAGTTCACACCATTAGGTTTTTAGAAAAGTTTTTTATACCTTTGCATGTTCTTTCTTCTCCCCTCTTCAAATAACTTCAGGTACTGATGAAGACGCCATTGTGAAGATCCTTACAGGCAGAAGCAATGCTCAGCGTCAACAAATTGCAGCTGCTTTCAAAACCTTATTTGGCAGGGTAAGAGGAAGAAAAAAATGTACTTTAAAATCAACTCTCACTGCAGAATCCACTCTTCTGTAGAATGTTAAATGAGAATATGCAGTTCTGCTATTTTACTTTAAAAAAAAAAATCTTAATCACCAATGAAATAAGAATATTCCATTTAGATTATCAAACAGACATTACTTTCTCTTTTCCATGTGCTCCTTCAGTGGAGTCTTTTGACATAGTATAGTCCAAATAGCATCTTCACTTTACTATTACTCTTTTTATGCTCTGAGGTTTGATCTTCCTGCGATATACAAAGAATATGAATATTTTGATGCCAGAGGTGATTCTTGATTTAGTGTGGACAGAACTTTCTAGTGCCTTGATTTGTCACATTTTGTAAGTATCCACTGTTTGCAAAAAGAGAGGAAAACCTAGTTGGAAGATGGAAAGAAGAGATTTTGTTATCCTAGCCCAGTTGGATAACTGTCTTTTTGACCTTTATTTCAAATAGAGAGTACAGTTAGATATTATTCTTTTTTTTTGTTTATTTTTAAACCCCCCCCCCCCCGTACTCCTACTGATAGCAATCACAGTGGGTTTGTATTTTGTTTAGCTATCAGTCATAGTAAACTCTATTTCGTATTCTATTTTCGTCATGCATCTGACGAAGTGGGTCTTTGCCCACGAAAGCTTATGCTCCTACACTTCAGTTAGTCTATAAGGTGCCACAGGACTCCTCGTCGCTTTTGCAGATTCAGACTAACTCGGCTACCCCTCTGATACTTGACTCTATTTCCTAAATCATTGTAATAGTATGCAAGACACGTAGGAATACCCTGTGTGCATTATAGGGAACTAGGATATGTAAATGTTCAAGCATTCTTAAAAATCAGAAGCTTGTACTAGGAAAACCAGTATTCAAATAATGGAACAAACAATTGGTACAGGTTGGATCTCCCTGGTCTGGCATAGTCGGCACCTGACTGGTCCCGAACGAGAGAATTTGCTGGACCAAGGGAGGACTTCTGTCACCGCCCCCAACACATCGCCTGCAGTTGGCAGGATGCCCCAGCTGGCAGCCCTGTATTGCCCACCCCCTCAATCTGGCTGGGCTTCTTGCCCAGCTACTGCTGGCTGCCTGGGTGGCACAGGATCTGGCTTCTGCTTTGGGGCTCTGGCCCTGCCCAGCCGGGGGCAGCCATAGAGATGGGGCTCTGGCCCCAGCTCTGTGCTCCTGGGGTTTCCTGCAGGGACTCTGGCCCTGGACTGCCACAAGGCTCCAGCCTCAACCCTATGCTCACAGGGGCTGCTGGAAGCTGCTGCAGTGCTCCAGACCTGATCCTGTGCTGAAATTTGGAAAAATCTGTCTCTGGCATATGGAGTCTTCTCCTAAACTAGATAGAGATTTTCTAATCTGTGTAGAGGATTTAGACTTAGTGTTGAAAATTTCAGCCATTGCTTTTTAGTATGAAAATACTTGAGTTGAAGGTTGTGTGTGAACATTTAACTGTTAAAATCTGTATGCTTTAATATGCATAAATATCCATTTGTTGAAGTTGGATTAGTTCATTACTTTTCTTCTATTGGTATCCTGCTTTTGCTTTAAACTACAGTTTGAAACTCTCTTAACCAGGATTCTCTGGTCTGGCAACATCCATGGTCCAGCATGGATGTTGCAGGACAAGAGATTCCCGGTGGAGGGCCAGTGGGCCGTCCAGTGCATGACAGCAGGTTCTGCCCAGTGAGGTTGGGAGATGTGCACAGCTGCCCTGTGGGACTTGAAGCTAGGGCAGTGATGGCTGCTCAGAGGAGTTGGCAGGGCAGCGGGGCCAGCAGGAGGTGAGGAGCCGGGAGTGGGGGCCAGCAGCAGGGGGGGCAGAAATGACCTCACCTGGTCTGGCAAAATCTCTCATCCAGGACTGGTCTAGGGAGGTCCAACCTGTAGTAATTTATTCCTATGTGAGATCGACCACAGTATTTTCTGTAGCTCTCAGACCAAAATGTGTTGCTACATTACAAAATACCAGTGCATTCTCTGTCTTGCTTTATACTTTCAGCTACACAATTTCTCCCTCACTCCCCTGCTGTCCTGTCTCAAAAAACTAGCAGTGGCTCAGCTGTAAGCTAGTTTGCATGCCTTTTGAAATGGCTTCCTTCCTAATTGTAGTACTGTTTATTCTGTGAGTTAGGATCTTGTTGATGACCTGAAATCAGAACTGACGGGCAAATTTGAAACCCTGATGGTGGCTTTGATGAGACCAGCGCGACATTTTGATGCCCATGAACTGAAGTATGCACTTAAGGTAAAATGAGCGAGAGAAAATGAAATCTTTGATTGAAATATTTCAGCTACAATCATGGAAGGACGATTCTGCTTTTTTTTTTATTAGAAATTTCATATTAAAGTTAATAACAAATGCTACACTGATTACTTTTGTATTTCTTGCATGAGTTTTCATGTCTTGACTTATTAATAACTCATCAACAGTAGGTAAATTAGACATCAAGAATTACAGCAATGTCAATATTTTCAAAGAAACTTGCCTAACTTAGCAGTTACTTCCAGAGTAGTGGGGTTGTGTGTGTTTTTTGTTTTGTGTGGGGGTTTTTTTTTGTTAAAGAACCCAACTCCTTTTCACATTTTTCAACATAATGTTATCCACATTATACTAGGAAACACAATACCAAAAAATTGTTCAGGGCAGTTGATAAAGGTTAGGGCAGTGGCTTCCAAACTTCTGTTACTGACAGCTTTTAAGACCATGTCTTCACTTAGCAGAAGATCAGCACTACTATGATTCCATCTTCCAGAGTTTGATTTTATGGGTCTGGGTAAGATCTGCTAAATTGAACTCAGAGGGTGCCCCCGTCAGCAGCTGGTCCTCCTTTTCTTGTGCGGAGTAAGAGAAGCCGATGAAAGCATTTTCTCCCATCGGCCTCATGCTGTAGGACATAAAAAAAACTTGAATCGAGGTATGTTGACTTCAGCTACGTAATTAATATAGCTGGAGTTGCTCTTTGGGCTTATAATATAAGCATGTTATTCAGTATGCTTAGACTACTTTTCTGAAACACTATTGTTATGTGTCCCTGATACCATTGACCTTGAAGGCCAGTGATGAGAAAATGGATGTCTCTCTGTTGTTTCTAGAACTTACTAATTAAACCAGAGAATGCTGAACACGACATGGTACTGTCTAGTGCTTGGCCAATGACCTGGATATGTAAACTCCCAAGACCTCTGTTAACACATTTGTTAATAGGTTAGCTATGTAAACTGCTTTTCCCAGGACCTTTTCTTGCTGAGTATAGTATCCTAACCAAATACTGAGTTTGGAGTCTGGGATTTTTTGTAATACCTCTAAAATAGTATTAGGAGAGGGAAGGAGAAGGGATACTGAAAATAGAAACAAGTAGAAGCCAGAAGAGGAGAGGAAATGAGGAAAAAGAGAGGAGGACCCCCCTCCTCGGTGTCTCCCCTCCCCTACATGATTTCTAAAAAGCAAGGAAAAATTAGCTGAATGGGGAGTAGGAGGTGAACAGGGATGAATAGTGAAGCAGTTGTTTTTCTTTTCACTCTAACCCTCAGTTTTAAAATAGAATAAATATATTAAAGCTGTTAACATTTTTTTTAAAGGTAGGGGAGGTTAATAAAAAGATGTAGATACCCAACTGCCACTTTAGGTGCCTAAAACCCAGAATCAGGCCTCATTGAAATTTGCCAAACCTCTTCTCACATGCTACCAAGACCTATGGGCAAATAAACTTGTTTAGCATCAAAAAATTTGCAATAAAATTTCAGTGGGCGCTGATATTTCTGCCGCCAAACGTATGCACAACTGCTTCACTCTAAGCTCCAATGCTATGTCTGAACTGGGGGAAGGCAAGTGCTTCTTCGCCTAACTTGCTTGCAGGTTCTGACCTGGTAAACATGCTCAGAGCTCACTTACCACATTAGGCGCACATAGGTGAGCTCATAAAGTAGTCCAGGGGGCAAGGGTGGAGGACTTCCCTTTGGTAACCTTTAGGCCAGTACAGGCAGTCCCCGGGTTACGTACAAGATAGGGACTGTAGGTTTGTTCTTAAGTTGAATCTGTATGTAAGTCGGAACTGGCCTCCAGATTCAGCCGCTGCTGAAACTGATCAGTTTCAACAGCGGCTGAATCTGGACGCCAGTTCTGACTTACATACAGATTCAACTTAAGAACCCCAGGCATCCCCAAGTCAGCTGCTGCTGAAACTGATCAGCGGCTGATTCCAGGAAGCCCCAGGGCAGGGGCTTCCTGTAGTCAGCCACTGGTCAGTTTCAGCAGCGGCTGACTTGGGGACGCCTGGGGCAGAGCAGCTGGGGTGCTGCTGGGTTGGTCCAGTAGCGCCACCGCTCCTCGGCGCTACTGGACCAACCCAGCAGCACCCCAGCTGCTCTGCCCCAGGTGTCCTGATTCAGCTGCTGCTGAAACTGATCAGCAGCGGCTGAATCAGAACTCCTGGGGCAGAGCAGCTGGGGTGCTGCCGGGTTGGCCCAGTAGCGCCAAGGAGCGGTGCTGCGGGACCAACCGGCAGCGCCCCACCTGCTCTACCACAGGCCCGGGGCTTTGCTCCACGTCTCCCTGGTCTGCTGGGGGGGAGGGGCACTAGCTGCATTCTCCCCCCCCCCCCCCCCAGCAGACCAGGGACACGGGGAGCAAAGCCGCAGCGGCGACGGAGTCCCGCGCCTCCCCGGCTTTGCCAGAGCAAAGCCTCAGAGGCGCGGGACCCCTCTGCCTCCCCGGCTTTGCTCCAGGTGTCCCTGGTCTGCTGGAGACGGTCCCCAGCAGACCAGGGGCACCCGGAGCAGCTTTTCTCGCCCCGGAGGTTGAGGTGGCGGGACCGCTGCGCTCTGGGCGGTCCTGCTGCCTGTGAGCTCCGGGGCGAGAGAGCCCTGTTCGTAAGTGCGGATCCGACATAAGTCGGATCCGCGTAACTCGGGGACTGCCTGTAGTTAGAACGCTTCCCTGCAATGTGATGATCCACCCCGCCCCCAATTCAAGTGTGCTATATGCCTAATGATGAGAGAAGATTTGAATTGTACAGTGAATATCATAACTACTGGCTTGTAAAATAATCTGATGAGTGATAGGAGGGTTCTCTCATTCTTGCACGTTGAAGCTGTGGATAAATGATGGGGTTGGGAGGAAGAGGTGGTGTCAATTTCAGAAGTGTGCCTTCTCTGTAGTCTGGTAGTCAGGGCACCTATATAAGAGACTGAGGATCCAGTCATCCTGCTCCAGTGACTGTTTTTATTTATCCACAATAGAACAGCTTCAACAAGCTCAATGTCAGAGTATCCCAGAGCTCACTGGCTAGTGAACTCACTGAAGAGGTAGCAGACCCTTATTCAGATTCTTACCCCCCACCCACCCACACCTCAGGTGGCAGAGGGAGTTGGAGGCTTCCTATATTCTGGGCCCTCACCTCTGGGTTAAAAGTGATAAGGGAACTACTTCTTATGAAAACAGTGTGGGTACCTAATGCCAAGAAAGGGTTTGCAGGTCAGAATCACAAGCAGAAAGAGGTGAGGCTCAGAGATCATGCTGAGTGCAGCATGGGATGCGGCTTAGCATCCACCACTCGCATTGGCATCTGCTTGGCTGCTTGGGTGGGCAGCTGCTAGCTTTTGGGGATCCTAGTTTGAGGCACCTGTTTCCCCATTCATAAGGCAGCCTTAGTGCTTAAGTCAGGTTTTGTGAATCACTTGTTTTCGTAGGTGGCTAAAAGTCAGGCATGGTGACACTGTCACCACATCTTTGCCCATGCATGCATTTGAACGATGATGCATAACCTCATGGGCTTTGTTTTGAGATACATTTATAAGTAACTTGTGCATAGAATTCTCTCATTTTGGAGGAATTTTAAGTGCTTGCCGGAGCCACACGACCGACTGCTTCTTGACAGAAGAAAACCATTTTGAGCTAGGGCTGGTTAACATTCATTTTGAATCCCCTTCAGGCAAAGCTCATCCAAGCTTGCATAAATAAGGTGTTGTCTTGGCTTTTGTGACTATTCTCTTTCCAGGAGTGGAACAGGACTGTTGTGCACATTGTAATTCATAGACGTTGAATTAAAATGCATGAGTGCCAGAGTAGGCTATTATTTAAAAAATGTGTATTCATGGTAAAAGGTTGTTTGTAAATGTAGTGTAATTCAGATGATAGGTTGACTCTGTATGCTTGTGATCTAGTGAAATGCTGTAAGCCAAGGAGAGTACCAGGGAGTTGCCAAGAAAGCATGGTTACATCATTTCAACTTGACTGTTGTTACAGATCATGTTACCTAAATGTAATAGAGCTTGGTGTGCTTGAAGACTAAGCTTATTAAGTCATAGACATACATGGTTTTCATGGAGCTGTCAGTCAATCCCCATCTAAAGTCAACCCAAACATTAAAATCTGCCTTTAAAAAAAAAAAAAAAAAGTACACAGCTAGTAGAAAGAAAACTGTGCGTTCCCCCTCCGGAGTTTGCAAGGTAGAACATTGCTGTTGGATTCACTGAAGAAATAATTATCATTCTCTCGGTTACTATATTCGTTGCTATGTATTTGTGCTCTTCAACATAGGGAGCAGGGACCAATGAGAAAGTGCTGACGGAAATTCTTGCCTCCAGAACAACTGCAGAGCTGCAGAATATAAAACAAGTTTATCTGGAAGGTAAAGTTCAGTCAAGATTTATTCCTCTTCATAGTTTTACTATCTGTATTAAATGCTGCATACTTGAGAGCTGAGGGAAGAAATCAGGATAGGAGTGAGCAAGTAGTCGACTACTTGCATCCCCCCACCCTTTGCTGCCTCTGTATCGACTACTTGCTTACATCCCTACTCCAACCCACAAAACAAAATTCTACTTGTAAGATAAGTCTTCATTTTTTCACTCTTATCCTGTATCAGAGGCAGCGGGGGAGGGGAGGGGGGGAGAGGGAGGAGGAGGAAGAAGAGGGAAGCAGGAGCCAGTGCTGGGGGCGGGGGCGAGCTGGTTTAAAATTTTTTTTTTTTTTTTCCCCCCTCCCCTCAGCACCATCTCTGTGGTGCTGCCTGCCCCCTCTCTCTCCGTCAATCAAAGGCAGCAGCATGGGGGAGGGAGGGTGAGGCATCTGCCACGGTGGGCCCAGACTCACCATGGGCAGAGGGTGCTGTGATCCCAACTCCCTGCTGGGACTCCTGCGGAAAGGGGCTGCTGCTAGCTGGGCAGGCAACCTGGCTCAGCCAAGAAAGTACTTCTTCCCCCTATGAGGGGGTTTCATTTTGTCTGCAGGAGAGTACTGCTGCCGACAAAGCAGCATTCACTCTCTCACTTGCTGCAGCAAAACTTTGTTATTCATGAAGGGGTGGGGGTTTAAGCACCCATGAAAGACGAGTTTTGTTGGATTAAGTGCAAAGGTAAACATACCCTAAGGGTCT
The DNA here is from genome assembly GCF_052426305.1 of Pelodiscus sinensis. NCBI lineage: Eukaryota > Metazoa > Chordata > Testudines > Trionychidae > Pelodiscus > Pelodiscus sinensis. The sequence goes on from NC_143055.1 coordinate 99,523,409, forward strand.
TCATGCTAAAGTCAATGCATCTCTTTCTCTATCCTGTGCATATGTTTCGATGGGTGGGATGAGCCACACAGCAACCCCAATATGAGTGATAGGTCTCCCATCTGCAGGTGGCTCTTCCTTTGATTGGTAGGGACTAAACCTTTTCCTTCCCTGGTTAGGGGGACTTCCTAAAAACAAAGGCAAATGGCTAAATTAACTGTATACATATGCAGGCTCCTGTATTGGAGGGAATGTTTCATATCTGAATGAGACCCCAGGCTCCCTCCTACTGCAGAATTCCTCATTCCTGTTTGATCCTGGAGAAGGCCAGATTGTCCCTTCTGCCTCATTGCTGTTGGGTTATGTAAATATAAATGATGATAGCACATAGCATTTCCGTATGAGGCTCCTTTAGACTGATTAGACAGATTATGATAATCAGCTTAGGTGAACCTTCAACTTTCTCTGTCTCTTGGGAACTAAGAATGTTAAGAATCAGGTAATTGGCTAATCGTGTAGTCGATAAGGGAAGGCCCCCTGTCCTGGCTTGCGCCAGTTCTCGGAGCTACCCCCGCTTCAGCTCTGCATTTTAAATGTAGTAATTTAAAGAGCCAGGAGGCTCTTACTGCATTTCAAATACAGAGCCACAGCAGGAGTAGGTCCTGGACTCAGACCCGGTGGGAGCTGGGACTGAGGAAGCTCGGCTCAGCCTAGCTCACACCGGGTCCAAGACCACTGTAGCTCTGCATTTTAAACGTAGTAAGAGCCGGCCTGGCAGTAGCCACTGTCCGTGGGGGTCCCAGCTCCCCCCCGGGAACCCTCTGCAGACAGGGGCTACTCCACGGGATGTAGAATTTTATTTTGTGGGCTGGAGTAGGGATGTAAGTGAGTAGTCAACTACTCGCATCCTCCCACTCCTTGCTGCCTCTGTATCGACTACTTGCTTACATACCTACTGCAACCCACAAAATAACCCTCTTGGCAGCAGAGGTGTGGAGGAGGAGGGGGCACCACAGAGATGGTGCTGGGGGTTGCTGGTTTTTAAGTCCGCTCCCCCCATCATCGGTTCCTGCTTCCCTCCCCACCCCCACTGCTTCTGATACAGAGGCAGGAAGAGTGGGGGAAATGCAAGTAGTCAACTAGTCAACTGATCGCTTCATCCTTATTGAGGACCAGTGAGAGTATCCCTTCCTTCCACTAGAAAGAGCTGAGATTCTGTAAGGTGACTTTCTCTTGCAGAATATGAGTCCAACTTAGAAGATCATGTCACAGGAGACACAACAGGTTACTATCAGAGGATGCTAGTCGTCCTTGTTCAGGTAAGTCTTCATTTTGTGTGTGTGTGTGTGTGTGTGTGTGTGTGTGTGTGTGTGAGCGAGCATCTGTCAGATTGGAGTAATAGACTGCAGAAATCAGGGCAGCATTTGCTTATGTCATAAAGGATAACTCAGAAGTTATATCTGTTTTACAAAGAGCCCATTCTGAATTATTTTCATACGCCCATGGACGTAAATCTTGGAGATTGGTATAGTACTCAAACCAAGGAAGTTAGTCTATACTAGAGCTGCCTGAAGGGGCTGTAGCAGGATGTAGGAGTGATCGCAGTGAATAGATTGGAAGTTATGGTGGCTCAGTTTTAAGGATCCAGTTCTGCACTGGTCTGTGACAACTGTAACCCCCATTTGTAATGATGTTCTCAACACGCTGCTAGATAACATATATTTTTGATTATAATTGAGGGGGCAGAATATTTAATTGTCGAGGGAAGGGAAATAAGATTGCAGAAAAACAGATGTTGATGATTTTACATTGAATCTTATGCTAATTATATTGGACTAATTGTATCAGCGTAACTCCCTTTTTTTCTTGGCATTGGATATTATTTTAGGCTAATAGAGACCCTGATGGAAGAATCGATGAGGGTCTGGTTGAGCAGGATGCTCAGGTAGGTGAAAAAAATTTTCGTAGTGTGTTTCATTTGGCTTCTTATAAGCTTACATACAAATAAAATAGGTTCACAAGTGGGGCCCAGATGTGAGAGAGACTTAGGTTTTGGAGAGATACTTGTTTTGTTGATTCCTTTCTGTTGTAAATGTTGTGAAAACAGAGAAGCTGCAACATTCAAGATCCAGATTCCAAGCACAAGTTCTAGGACACTTCCCCCTCTGCGTTTCCTTCTCCCCATCCTGGTTTTGTCAGGTATAAAATGAGAAATATAAATAGTATGGCAATGGGAGCATTATAGATTTCTGAGAGGAAATAGACATTTTTATCATTAGATATTCTGGAGCCCATCATCTAAAGAATTTGGGGACATTCAGATTCATTCTTTAAGATCTGATGTTCTGATACAGCCCAAACTTACATGAAAGACTTGTGTAGGACCTATGCTACATAACACATTAGCACTGCTCATGTTTAAGGATGATTCAAAAGAAGGTGGAGCTCTCAAATGAGTAAATGGACCAAATATGTTGCTTTATTGTAACTACATGGAAGTCCCAGAACTCCCATTGCAGATATGACTGAATATTTTTCCAGGGAGTGAAATACTGCAGTTGACTAATATTTTCCATAGCTCTATATAGCAGTATAGTAATTTTGATGTGCTCAGCGGTGCCATTTCAATTGGCTTTGTTAGTTATAGTGGTGGTCAGGTTCTGAGCAGTTTGGCTGCAGAGTTCATTTAATGTATGTTGTATCTTGGCTGTTTCAGATAGCTTTGGGCTGAAAACTTTCTCATGCAGGGTTTGGGCCTAGGTGAATGAAAATAAAGACTATTCAGAAAAGGAGACAAGAAGGAAAAGGAAAGTACAAGATCAATAAAATACTCTCTTGCTAGAGGTTTGATATAAGATTAATAGAAGAACTGGCAATATATCCAGGCTAGACCTCCCAAAACAGGGACTCCCTCATCTGGCAACATCCGTGGTCTGATAGGACCACGAGTGTTCCTGGACCAGGCAGTCCTGGCTGAGAGCCCCAGTGGCAAGAGGGCTGGCAGCTCGGAGCCCCATGGGGCTGGCGCCAGAGCCCTGGTAGCGCAGCAGGGGCTGCAGCAGCTAAAGTAGCAAGACTGGCAATGTGGCAGCCCTGATAGCAGGGCTGGGGCTGGGGACACAGCTGCCCAGCAGTGGGGGCAGCTGGGGCCAGTAGCGGGGAGGGAAGGTGGTCTTGGGAGCCGGTAGCAGGGGACCTCCTTTGGTCCAGCAAATTCCCTCATTTGCAAGACCAGAGAGGTCCAACCTGTACTTGCTCTTCCACTTCTGTTTCCACCTCTGATGTGGAGTGGTAGAATCCAGCAAGCCTCCATCTCCATCTACTGAACTTCAGGATCAGCCCTGAAGAGATCAGAGATCGGCAGTTAGTCTAGTTAGTTTAGTAACTGTCTCCCTATCTGTTGAATTTATCAGGTTTTGTCTCTAAACTGATACATTTAGCCCAGGAAGGTAGTACACTTCTGGCCTCAGTAAATAGACTTCATTTGGCTTCTCTGAGGGTAGGCCAGCAGCTGCTCTTCTGTGAGGACTTCGCCACACTCCAACAAGTACTGTCTTAAGTCAGTCTAGATGTTAATCTAAAACTAAACTAAATGTAATGTTCTCTGTGTGTACAGCACTGAGCAGAATGGGCTATGTGCTAACATGAGACAAATAATAAAAATCATTGGTTTAGGAACAGCTGGAGCGAAATCAGCGTAACCTCCTTGTGTGGTCACTCTTCAGTCAGTTTGAGTGCCTTATGTTGATTTAGCTGTGGTCAGTGTTATGATCAGAGTTTACACACAAAGTTAGATTTAAAAGCATAAATGCGCTTGCTGGAAGGCTTCATGTGACACTACTTTATTTCTTAGAATTCCTACGATACCTCACAAGAACCCCAAAACAGAGAAAACAAGCCGCTCTCAAGCTGCAGCAAGTTACCTCACTTTAAAGTGTCTCATTACAGATCACACACTTCACCCCAGAGCCAGCTAGCCTGCAGGCAATAACAGGACTTCTCCTCCTTCTCCCTCCCCCTTTCTCGTAAATGATACCATGCATTTTTAACACAGTCCTCAGTATGCCACAGTCAGTCGGGGTGAGGGAGTTTGGAACAATCTGCAAATGCATGCAACTATGCAGTCTCACACTAGTAAAGGAGGAGTAAAATTCTTGAATTCTCTTAAATTGGAAAAAAATCAGACACTGTTAATTGTGTTGCATATTATGCAGGTGAATCATTCTATGAATGTAACACTGAGTCAGTTCCCTATAACACTGCAGGTTAAACTTTTAACATAGTAATGCAGTTAGCCTCCAAGTTCAGGACTGTCTAGATTTTAATGTAAATATCACAGCTAAAGCAGCATCCTTTGAGAGTACAGTTGTGGTAACTGAACTATCTTTTGCTTCTGGCTATAACTGGGTTGTAAAGAGACACTTGCCAAACCATCTTAAGGAATGAACCTTTCATACTTCCATAAAGGAATGTAATGGATGCTACTTGTATTCTCCCCATAATTCTAACCCTTTTCAGATGGGGACCCATTCTGACAATTCAGGAAGACTTGGTGACCCAAGGCAATTAAAAAACGGGGGAGGAGGGAGGGCAGAGCCACCTGGGGAGACACTTACTGACCCTTTTGAAATGCAATGGTGACCCATATTTGGGTCCCGACCCATAGATTGGGAAACCCTGATATAGAGAGATTATATAATTAAAATATAGAAACCTAAATGAAGATATGCATTCCAGAGGCTAGAAGCAGTGCTAAGGATGCACAGGTCTCTGGAGATCTGTCCCTAGGTCTTAAATAAGGTCAAGAATATATAACACAGGCAAAGGAAGAATATGAGAGCTTGCTAAATTTGCGTCCAGGAACTTCCATGTGTGTGCTTTAGATTGGAAAGTCAAGAAAAACACGCTGTCCAAAATACCTGTGGGGTGGCATGTGTATATTTTGATGGTGCTCAATGAAGTGCTGGTTAAGTACTGGCTTCCTTGCCAGAACAGCAGTCTAGCCTTCTGCTGCTATATATATTTTGCCCTCGTTAACTTCAGCAAGTTGCTACTTTGTAAAGCTTAAGAAGTGTGGAGCCAAGTGGAAATTAGCTCATCGATTGCATCATGGCTGAAGACTCTGTCATCATCTTTTTTTTTTTTTTTTTTTTTTTTTTTTTTTTTTTTTTTTTAAGAGGGAGGGAATATTTCTAAAATATATTTGCTGACAGAGTACCTCATGTTTTATATGAAGCAAGACTACTACTGTACATGTGCCGTATATCTCAGGGCATGAACAGGTTGGACTATCACTCATATGGCATAATCTGGGACTAAGGGAAAGGAGAGGTAATGATGAAGGATGATGGCAAGACATATCTGTAGCAATGATGGAACTTGTATCCAAATGGATACGGCATATCCATTTTTTTCTTAAATATTTGGGAGATGTCACTCACGGTTCCTTCCCTCCCACTGCAATTATTATAGAGTGTGGAGTCCTCTAAGTGAATGTGTGAAGAAATAATTAACTTTGTTTTGGTTTCTTGAAATTATGACAGGCCTTGTTTAAGGCTGGAGAGCTGAAATGGGGAACAGACGAAGAAAAGTTCATCACCATCTTGGGGACTCGCAGTGTCTCTCATCTAAGGAAAGGTAGGTGAAATGGTGCAACTAGAGCTGAAAACCGAGAATCTCAGCTGTGCCTAATACATGTTGGTTGCAGTGCACAAAGGAGGATCTATGAACAAACTGGTTCTGGCTCCCTGATCTTGGGAATGGTTCGGTGCCTTTGTGACTCCCTAGCTTTTACTCCACTTCTTAAGTGTAGGGTTGCCAGATACTTTCACAAAAAATACCGAACATGAGGAGACCCACAGTTGTTGAGGGGGGAAAAAAAAGCGGGGGAGGGGGAAACCCAGCCAAAAAAAAAAAGATGCAATGCACATTTAAATTCCCATGCTCCACGCTCCGCCACCCCTGCCAGATGCAGCAGAGGAAGATTGTCTCAAGCAGCCTTCCGTCCAAGAAAAACAGAAAATACCGGACATTTTACATGTCCGGAATTTTCTGGTTTTTTGTTTTGTTTTTTTTAAACGGACAGGCTGCAAATACTGGACTGTCTGGGCCAATACCGGACACCTAGCAACCCTACTTAAGTGATTTCTCTTTGTGTCCTCCAAGTGGTTTCCTCCTAGGCCATTTCTTCATTTACAAGCTTACAACAGCACAGCTGTTCCGATACAGCAATGGCACTGTAAGAGTGTTTGTGTAGGCACATTATGCTGATGGGAAAGAGCTCACTTGTTAATATAATAAAACCAGCTGAATGAGAAGCAGTAGCTATGTCCACAAGGGAGCATCTCCTGTTGCCGTATCGCTGTGCACATGAGTGCTTATATTGGCAAAAGTTATGTTACTTTGTGAAGGGTGTTTTCATACCCTGAGCGTCAAAACCTTTGCTGATATAAATGATGGTGTAGGCATGGTCTTAGAAAATAGCAGTGAAAACCTCTGGTTTGGAGGAAGGGTGTGATAGATCTGAGGAGAACAGCTGGACTGTGTGTTACTGGTTTCACCTGAAAAAGAGCATCAAAGTGTGTGGTGCTTATTTTCCCTAATGAATCATGTGACGGAGATCAGCCTTTTTATGGGATAAAGGGCTTTTTTAATGTATTTGTTTTCTCCCAGCCCCCACATGCTGTAGCTTCCCCTCCGACCCAGCATCTTCTGAGTATATTACATATGTTTTACCAAATTCTGGTACGAATTAAGATGGGGAAACACGTTTGAGTGGGGATGAATTAAGATGGGGAAACACACTTTGTAGCTCTTTTTCAGGTGAAACCAGTAACACACAGTCCAGCTGTCCTCCAGCTCAGCTCAGCTCTATCACACCTTTCCATGTTTGAGTGGAAGGTTTTACCTGATGATTCTTTTCTGTTCAAAGGATTTGCAAAATGATAGGAATTTTGTGAATGTCTTCTAACCTGAGACCAGTTCTTTTGTTTATATGGCATTCCAAATTATAATAAGCATTTTAAACATGTTTAATTTGAATGGTGCTCCGGTGGCACTTCTCGCATGCTTGAAATTAAGCCTGTGGGTATTAGGCAGAATACCGACCTTTTCAGAAGGCACCACAACATGAAGGGACATTTCCTGGCTGTTACTTACTTCACTTCTTGTTGTTTCTTACACCCTGGTCTATTTTCACTTTTTTTGTCTTGCGCTGTTACTTATGCTTTCTCTCTTTAGGGTGAGTCATCTCTAGAAACCAAAACAGCCCTTAGCTAGAAAGAGTAACAAAAAGCCTGTGTTAGATGTTGGGATTAAAAGAATTTTCTGTGAACCAGCCACTGAAGACCTTAGCCATTGGTTTACACAGCTATTTGTTCTATCCTTCACTTTGAGATAGGAGTCAGGATAATAACTAAATGTACCAGCCTGCACACGTTTGACACGTTGAATCTAAAAGGCAGAGTGGCTGGGTGAATATAATTTGTTTGCCATATTAAATCTGGGTTCTACTCCCATTTCTATGGATAACTTCTGAATTTGTGCAGTCTCCTTTGTTAATTTGTCTGTAAGGTAGTGGGGGCTTGATTGCCTTCAAACCTGGGCTCATTGCTGTAATGTGCATGGTTACATGTAGGCTTCCGGTGCATTCGGGAAGCTGCCTGTCTCCCCACCCCTCCATGGTACTGGCTCTGTTACAGAGGTAGCAGCACGGGGAGACAGGCAGAGCTGGTACACCTGGGAAGCTGGCTTTAAAGAGGGCTCCCCAAACACACCAGTTTATATGCAACCACTGACGTTTTTAGCAGTTCCAAGGTTACTTAAATATGTTTTAACATCCCTAATATAAGCAGTGGTTAGTAGAGATAAGACCAGAAGTCCTGAATTTCTAGCTTCCAGTTCAAACTGGGTGCTGGATTGAGGGGTAGGATGGGGAGGCTTTCTCATATCTGTGTAAAGTTGTCAGATTTGATGGTACAGCTTGATTGAGTTAAAATGCCGAATGTTCCACATAATCCCGCATAGATGAGAGCTTTGTTAGGTAGGTGAGGTATCTTATTTATTTAAGATGGTGTTAATGTTATTCTTGTTTAAATACACTACTTATGCCAGCCAGACTGCACTCATGGGCCTTGGGAGACTACAGAATATCCTCTTCCCTGAGGAATTGTACTGTATAATTAGTCTGCTAGGGAAAATATTCTAAAATAAGGCAGGGGAAGAGTGTCTGGAGAATGGGTTTGAGCAGTGGATAATATATTGTTCTTGGATGAAAATAGCATGCACTGAGGGACAGTGAGAGGAGAAGCAATGTTTCTGTACACATAATTAGTATGTACTTGTCCTTGGTGTTTCAGTTTTTGACAAATACATGACGATCTCTGGCTTTCAAATTGAAGAAACCATTGACCGTGAAACCTCTGGGGATCTGGAGAAGTTGCTTCTGGCAATTGGTAATTAAGTTTTACTCCTGCTACATTATTTATAGATTCTATAATGTGAGCTCTGAAAAGATGACTTGGCAGTTCCTTTTAAAGGGGTTGAGACAGTGCTGAGTAACCTGATCAACAATCTGAGTTAAGTTGACACCTGTATTATCAAGCCAGTGACCTGAATTCTAAAATCTCCAATAGTACAAGGGATGAAATTACTATTTATTGTTGCCATTCTGACTTACCTTGGAAATTCACCTGAAGTCTAATTTTATAATGCTATTTAAATAATCTAAGATGCAGGAATTCCAAAAAAGGTTTTATTTAGTTAGTCCCTGGCTAAAAAAAATGTTGTTTTCATTGTTGATTTTGAAGGGTGTAAAATGTATGCCCTCTTATGTAGTAACTCATTTGAAATCTTAATTTTTATTTAGTAAATAAGCTTTTCCTCTAGTTATCGTCTATTTGTGAATTAAGTGGATTCTGTTCAGCTATGTGACATGCAAAACACTGTTAACTAATATCTAATTGTGGGACCAAATTCTGTCTTCACTTGCTTGGGCTAGTTTGCAACTTGAGGGTTTTTTGCTTGCAGGCTCTGTATTGTTGATGAAATATGCTGCATTCTATCTTTTAGATCCTAAATAGGACTAGCAGTAGGTGTAAATTAATAGTTCTTGTTTGGGAATCAATGAGCCAGGACATAAACCCACGCAAATGAAGCAGGGAGGCATTGGGAAAGAGAGTGACAAAGTTTCTATCCCAGAATTTAAACTTGTATTTACTGTGTAATGTGAAAGTCAACATACTTACCTCCCTTCAGATTGTCATACGTGTTCAATAAAAACTGATTATTAATGGTTCATTTTCTCAGTGAAATGTGTCCGAAGTGTACCTGGTTATTTTGCCGAATCTCTCTTTTATGCTATGAAGGTAAGTACTTATTTTCCATGTGACCCTTTTTTCTCCTCCAAGCAACATCTCTCTCTCTCTCTCTCCCTCCCCTTTCCCCTCCCCTCTCATCCTTTGTACTCCTAAGAAAAGAAGAGAGGGACTAGCTTAAATTCATCCAAACTTTACAAAGCTGTGACTAATTTACATAAAATAGACAGTATGTTATGCACTGTAATCTTTAGTTTGGAAACACTACCATTGGAGATGGTCTGTATCCCAGCATGCCATGCTTCGTCTTACTCTGAGCCTTCTGCTGGCCTGAAAATGGAACAACTACTGGAAGCTGTAGTTCCTGCAGGTGACAGATATATTTTGAACATGAGGATGATCAAAGGCAATGTGGTAAATTCTGCAGATTGCAATGTGGATCTCTCTCTCTCTATTAAAAAAAAAAAAAAAAAAAAAAAAGACCATTTGTAGACACGTATCCCAACTCTATAAAGTAAAATTCTAGTGCCTCATTCAAATGACTTTTTGAATTGCATCCCATGTTTGAGAAGTAAAGAGAAGCTGCCAAAAATATTCTTAAACACCAATCTGATTTTACTGATTCTTTCATTCACTTGCTCCTTCCCCCCCACCTCATTTCTTCCCACTTTCCTACTTTTGCTAGATATGCATGCTCTTTTTTAGGCCTTGTCTTGGAGAAAAAGATGCATTAAGATATAGTGTGTTTATTAACATGAGCTAAAATGCTAGTGAAGACAATGGGCAGTTGGTAGTTTTCATTAGAGTTAGTAGAGTAATGACGAGACTCTCCATAAGTCTTTTTCTTTAATGAAGAAACATACCTTCTAAAATTTGTCTAAAGTGGGTTTAGCAAGAAGTAAAATGTTTTAATACAATGTTTGCATGAATAGTTTCTTGTAGGAAATCATGCGGTGATACCTGGATTTTTTTTTGAAAGTTCGGTTGTTCTACTGCTCTTAAAGAAAAGCCTTCTAAAATGTAAATGAGATGAAAATATAGGGTTCTATACAAATACAATGAGATTTTGAAGATATATTCTTCAAATCTGTGAAATTTAATAGAAAATCTTTCTATAGGAATATTGAACCACCATATATTAGATTTCTGTTGCAGGGATATAGTTCTTTCTAAAATTCTTCAGGCTGATTTTAAAAAAGACTATAGAAAGTTGGTAATTTTATATTTAACATCTGTAAAACGTGTAAGGAGACCATTTTCAAATAACGTCAGCAGAAAAATGGACTAATATATAATTAATAAATCTGTCATGATACCGTCACTCTTTTAGGGTTCAGTCCTATATGACACTAGAGCTGCTTGCAGATCTGGAAGAAGCAAAGGTGCTTTCTACTCCTTCTCCCTGGTTGAAAAGGGTTTTTTTTGGTTCCTAGCATAATTTGAGAGTGGGGTCAGGTCTGGCCACCATCTAACACATTCAGATGTGTAGCCTGAAAACCCACCACGTCACAACCAAACGTTAAAGGATTGACTGGATTAGCAGGGCGACGAGAGAGGGGAGTCCCCTTGAATCTTATTGAGGGATATTGATGGAACCACCTGTAGAAACTTGCATTGCCACTGCCTGTGTTGATCATTAGGAAGTTGAGACTTCAGGGCTGTCAACATGTCACCATTTGTCAGTGCTAAAATTCACTAAGGCTGTGTCCAGACACAAGGTTTTTTTCGAAAAAAGTAGCCTTTTTCGAAAAAAACTTCACCTGCATCTAGACTACAGCCGCGTTCTTTCGAAATTAAATCGAAAGAACGCAGCTTTTCTTTCGACGGCGGAAAACCTCATTTCACGAGGAAGGACGCGTTTTTCGAAAGTGCTCTTTCGAAAAAAGGCGTCCTTGAATGCAAACAGGGCTTTTTCGAAAGAGAGCATCCAGACTGCCTGGGTGCTTTCTTTCGAAAAAGCGGCTTGCTTTTTCGAAAGTACTGCTTGCAGTCTAGACGCTCTTTTTCGAAAGTATCTTTCGAAAAAGCCTCTTTCAAAAGAGGCTTGCAGTCTAGACGTAGGCCCAGGGTATATTTGCATGGCAAAAGCTGTGCACAGTCTAGCCTGTTCTAACTAGCTTGCATAACAGTAGCAGTGAAGACAGTGTAGTGCAGGCTTCTTTGCTGCTAGTACAAATCTGGTATGGGCACCGGGTACATGCTCAGCTCACTAGCATGCTCTGAAGCCTTTGTCTTAATTGCTATTTTTATGCATGCTAGCAGGGGTCAAGCTAGCTTAGTTAGGCTTGGCTTTACATAGGTTTTGTTGTGTAGACAGTAGGGATGTGAAATCCCGATTAATCAGTTAACGTTTAAACCTGTTAACCTAACATTTAACTGGTTAACTGACTAAGCAGAATCATTGGTGGGGGACTGTAGGGAGCTGGCTGGCGCAGGCCACGAGTAGGGGGCTGCTCACGGGGAATAGGTTAATCCAGTAAGCGTCATCCAGTAAGGGTTACCCGTTCACATCCCTAGTAGACATATCTCAAAACTTTTATTTTTTTTAGCAGAAAATTCCTGTCCAAACAGAGAATAGGCTTAGTTACTCTACATTTACCACAGTACCCATCATATGAGCAGTCAGATAATTTTGGAAAGGATTATGTCTGCCAATGACTCAGACTTGGCCATCAAGTCACATGCCTTGATTAGTCATCACTGTGCTTGTGCACCAACTTTCAGTGAAAGACTTTCAGTGGGGGATCACTCAGTATGACGCTGCTCCTGATTGTAGTATACAAATACCATATGGTTTGATATTTGGAGATGAATCACTTCTATTTGGGCACTTATGGCCTGAAGCTACAAATTGGTGAATGTGAAGTTGGAAGTTGTGAGCATCATCAAATTCATAGAAACTCTGGGCGCAGAGTTCATCCCATTGAAATGTGAAAGCCTTCTGCTATAGTCCAAAACATTTTGTACTGATAATAAGGTAGAAATGCAGTGGTTCTTTGAGGGCCAATATACATTCTCACTGTATGTTGAGTGTATCTACCAGTTATAACCACACTGCAGAGGACTCTCAGACTTTTACTAGATCAGAATATTTGCTCAGCGTAAATTGATTCTTTAAAATAATATTTAAATATCATTTCACATAGGGAGCTGGCACTGATGATGATACTTTGATCAGAATCATGGTTTCGAGGAGTGAAATTGATCTGCTGGACATTAGACATGAATTTAGAAAGAATTTTGCAAAATCTTTGCATCATATGATTCAGGTAAAATCTCTCCACTGGTAAAGAAATACTTGGGTGAGAATAGCATTTATATATGGTATAAGATTTCTTTAAAGCTTAGTATAACAAAACCTATGTTATCCGGCACACTCAGGAATTAGGGCGTTCTGGTTATCTAAAAATTCCGGTTATCTGAGGGTCCCATCAGTCTAGGAAAAACAATGGACAATAATTGTAAAACTCAAGTTTTTAATATTGGTAGTTTTGTATTGTGAGGAAGTTGGTCTCACATTTCTGTTTTGAGGTAAAGATGATTAGTCCTTCTTAAATTAAAAAATTAAGCCAATCATGGTAAACCAAGCCAGGCCTGTGTGCAATTGCCCCCTAGGGGGCAATGCTGGTTAAAGTTTTCTGGTTAACAGAGTGCCGGAGAACAAAGGTTTCACTGTAGTGTAGGTAAAATTGGAGAACAATATTGAATGAATCCATTTTTGTAAAGGACTTAAATGCTTGGAAGGGAGATATTTCCTAAAAAGGAGAACTTTAAATTTCCTTGTGCAGTAGTGGGGTAGATATATGTAAGAAGATGGCATATCTTTTTCCTTTCCTGCCTTTTTTTATACTTCTTTCCTGGTATGAGCACCTTTCTTTTCACTTTCCATGTCTTAGAGAAGCTATTAGCATAGAAGAGAATGGATTGGGATTGTTATCTTGTATATGATTCTGTTCCATTATTTTTCCCCGAATGGAGCTGGACTGCAATTACAATCTGATATCCCTTTACCATTCTGCCTTTGTCTCTGCAGTAAAACTTTCCTTTTGGCAATGATGTAATCAGTTAAGTGGGAAAAAAGGGAGTTGGTGAGACATCCAGATATTGCGGGATTTCCATGTATTGGTTTTAAAGTAAAAAGCTGTTAATATAACCCATAACTCTTTTTCATAGTACACTATTTGAAGAAGTATTCTTCAAATGATATTGTCTCCATTTTCAACTCTTACTCACACTTCTCTTTGTACACTACAGTCCTTGAGTTCTGCTCTGTCAAATTGCTTTTGAAATTATCAAGTGGAGCCAGCCTCCTGTTCTCTGGAGTCAGTAGCAAAACTTCCCTTTTCGTTGCCATGGGAGTAAATTTGGGCCCCTGCTAAGTTACGGGAAGGTCACCTCCAATATGTGAAAGGTTTTAATTTGTATTGTTTTGGAGTAGGATGGTTTTTCATTAATTTGTAAATGGAAGCAATGACTTTCTAACTTGCGGTAAGTGGCCCAACTCCATTATTTCTATTAGAAATCTTTTAGGAATTGTTATTCTTTAAATCAGTGATCTGGATCTTAACACATTAATCAGAGAATCAGCTTTTCATTCCTGAGCAAATAGTCATACAAATAGATTTTCTGTGGGTGGAGCTTAGTCATTTCTTGGAGTATTTCCTGGGCTTGACTTTAATTTTTTTAAATAGATTTTATGGTTGTGACTCACTGTGACTAACCCTTTGTTTCATACACAGAAAGATACATCTGGGGACTTTAGGAAAGCCCTCTTGCTCCTCTGCGGTGGAGATGATGAGTAACGCTGTCAGTAATATGAAGGATTCGGTCCTGCTCCCGCTTTGCAGCGCCTTAGCATGTCTAGCTATATTTTGTATGTTAGTATTTTATAGCTGCTTGGAGCCAGACTAGCATTGTAATGGTTAAAAATACTCAATGAACATCTTGTTACTGAAGTGATACACAGTTTCTGTTCCTACCAGCATCCAACTAGAAATCTGTCCGTCCCAACCTCCAGGAATTTATGAAGTATCTCTTATGACTATGCAAGTGTTAGCATCTTCATGGAAGAGAGGTTTTTGGCTTAATGCCTAAATCTTTTTAGATGTTTTGCTGAAGTAGAGAAAAACCCACACATTCCAAAAAGAACAGAGAGAATTTAATCTAGTCTTTTTTGTAACTTCACTTATGTTAACTCATTTTAATAGAAATATTAAGATAGCTTTAAAATTGTGAACTAAAGAGAATTATCCTTCATGTTTAATAATATATATGTGGTGCTATTGGAATGAATCTGTTCAACAACATGAGTTATCAATGGTAACCTAACGTACCAATAAACTATTTCCTCCCCAACACAATTGTATCTGTTTTGACAAGCAAAAATCTATTTGTTTTTCGGATTATGCATGGTAGTGGGGTCACTTAGCCAGAGTGTTATGTATTTTCATAATGCTCTGAGATGGAAAAGTAATCATGAGAGAGATGACTTCCAGATGGATGGATTGGTGTCAGAGGAGAGCTCTCTGCACCCTTTTTGGGTTTCTAAGTTGTTGTTTGACCCTGTAAACCAGGTACAAGATAGCAATGTTGTTGGAAAGAAGTACACTCAATAAGGTACAAGGTACTGCATGTAAAATTTCTTCAGTCCTTTATCTTTCTTTTCCTTGCAACAGAGTTATGCTCATACTGCCCGTCTATGCCCAAAGTGGATAACATGCCAAGACCACATAAATGTCCCTGAACGTGATTGCACCAAGACTCTTCAATCATGAATTTTTCACTTTTCTCCCATGGATCTCCCACAAATCTTTCCCCATTTTCATTCACCACCTGCAGGATGCAACTGACAGAGAAAATAGGTAGAGTAACACCGGTCTCTTTTGCAGCAAATTGTATAATGATTGGAGAGGGGTTTCCCCTTCTGAAATTCTGGGTACATATTAAAAAGGTTCCTCGCCTGAGACTAATAGGATCCCAGATCTTTCCTAATCCATTTATTCCCTTATTTTTTGGGGGGAAGAAAGTCCTTTAAAATTCTCATTTAATGTTCTACCTTTAAATTCAGTGCCATTAGCTTAGCATTTATGAGCCAGCCTGCAAATTAAACCAACATGGGGTATAAGCAGTTACGCAAGCAAAACAGATATCTGTGTCTAGCTTCCAAAAGATGTGTATACACAGCTGCTTAAAACTTAGGTCATAAACCAGTAAGTCACAACTGCAGAAACTTCACATTTTTTAGTAGTGCTTTTGAAATTGACTCTCAGTACTTCAGCTCTTTAAAAACAAAAGCTATTCAGTAAAATATGGACTTTAATCCATAACATTCAAACGTTATTTTAATGTAAATATAAACTTGAAGTCAAATCCATTGAAATACCTTTTTTCAAAATGCTTTATTTTTTCCAATATCTTTCTGTTTATCTTCCCTGCCTCTACTCCAGGGGTGTCCAAACTTTTTTCAAAGAGGGCCAGATTTGAAGAAGTGAACATGCGTGAAGGCCGTCCCCGCACTCTCAGCCCCAAGGTGGAGGGCCCGCGGGGTCGGAGGCGGGCGGAGAGCGCAGGGCACGCCGGCCTCACGGCGGCCCGGGGGCAGGGCGAACCCGCAGCCGAGCGGGGGAGCGGGACTGCGGATGTGCCTTACAGGGCAGGCTCTAGGACCGCAGAGGCCATGGGCGGCGGCGGCGGCAGCGCGGCCGGAAGCGGTGCGCTGGGTGCGCCAGTTCAAAAGAGCGCCGGGGAGCCAGGAGAGGGGGAGGAAGCGGGGGCCGTATTAAACCGGAACACGGGCCGCAATTGGCCCGCGGGCCGGACTTTGGACATGCCTGCTCTACTCAATTTTAAGAAATAGTTTTACTATATAATAACTATGAAAGTAGTTTGACTTGCTATCTCTAGTAGGCACTTGTGTTGTCCACAAATGAGGATAGGGAAGGATTATCTAGATTTTATAGATGAGGAACTGAGACACAAGTGACATGCCAAAAGTTACACAGCCAGTGGTAGAGCTTCATTATTGAATTCATATGTCACACAAGCCATTATAAAGTGCCTTAACCACAACTCCTCCTTTCCCCAGATGGTGATGCCAGACTGGGCAATGCAGAAATTACCTAATTATTCCATCAAATCTAGATGGGAAACATTATAGTTGCATGGTTTAAACACTTTCAATCAGGATGTATGCATATTTATGCTTGCATATTTGTATGCATTGCAATAGTTGATGAGAACCCAAGCATATATTAATACAGTAATAGAGTGCCTAGCTAGTGCTTGTGTAGTGCTTATAAACTTATTCTGTGTTTTGGAAAAGATAAATTATATACTTTTACACTCTTGGACATAGGGTATAGTTTTGTGTACTACGCGTATGCTAGAAACACCTTTGAAATTAATTTATACACAGGCTGGGCAATGGATGAAGTGGGGCTCTTAGAAGTTAGAGGAAGGTGTGCAGTATGTAGCTAAGCACAGCCTTCCTTAGTTGAAGGCCACAATTGTCTAAAAATATATGTACTTGAGCAACGGTTGGCTTTTCTGAAAAAAAAAAAATTATAATTTGCTCAATCACAATAAATGTTTACTGGAACACTCAGAGGCGCTTTTTAATGAGAGCTATTCTCTGCCATACTTCAGCCATCTACTCCAGCTGCTTCAGGGCTAGAGCTATCTTTTGTTTTCTATAAAATGTTACAAGGTAAAGTGGAGGTGTTTGTTCTCAGACTGCTCAGTCATTTTGCCTGACTTTGAAATGAAACAAGAAAGTTCTTGTGAACAGGGATTACGGCCGAGATAATTTTGGGAAGTTATGAATATCTTAAAATGGGTTTAGAATGGAAACACCCGATCTGTCAGGAGGGATGAAGACGCTTTGACTTTCCTGAGAGTGGCATCTGTTGATATTGGTGAATTGGCACTGTTTGTTACAGAACCTGACTGGTTCTTGGAGCAGCCCTCTTTGTGATTAAAATTACAAGGCAGAGAATTGTGATAAAATAAAATGAGAATTCTGAGTAACAGCTTTTCAAACTTAAATTCACTTACTCCACTGGTGTCCTATGTCACTGACTCTTTCATACTGTTACACTGTGGTGCATTCCCCTTCTGTGCCTGTACCACCGCTTTTTAAAAAACCATTTATTATGAGAAGTTCTAGAGCAGAGCTACTCAACTTTGGAAGCCCCGGAGGTCATAATCAGAGGGGTAGCCGTGTTAGTCTGAATCTGCAAAAGCGACGAGGAGTCCTGTGGCACCTTATAGACTAACTGAAGTGTAGGAGCATAAGCTTTCGTGGGCAAAGACCCACTTCGTCAGATGCATGTAGTGGAAATTTCCAGAGGCAGGAATAAATATGCAGGCCAGGGTCAGGCTGGAGATGACCAGGTGGATCCAATCAAGGAGGATGAGGCCCACTTCTAGCAGCTGATCTGGAGGTGTGAATTCCAAGAGAGCAGAAGCTGCTTTTGTAGTTAGCGAGCCATTTACAGTCTTTGTTTAATCCAGAGTTGATTGTGTCAAACTTAAAGATGAACTGTAGCTCAGCAGTTTCTCTTTGAAGTCTGGTCCTGAAGTTTTTTTGCTGCAGGATGGCTACTTTTAGATCTGCAATTGTGTGTCCAGGAAGATTGAAGTGGGTCTTTGCCCACGAAAGCTTATGCTCCTACATTCAGTTAGTCTATAAGGTGCCACAGGACTCCTCGTCGCTTTTGGAGGTCATAATGATACTCAAAGCACATGCTGAGGGCCTCAACTTAAGTGTGGTTGCTTCTATATGCAAATAGCTTCTTTCACACTGATGGGCATGAATACAAAGATTAAGGCAACACTACACAACATATAGGCCCATTTAAGTAATTTCTGCTGATATTAATAACATGCAATATTTACCTGATTTCTACCCATATGAGAGCACTTTTAATGAGCAATGACAGTCCAGTAGTTCAACTACTAAAACGCATATCAACAGAAGACCATTATATTGACTACTTTTTTGTCAAAATGTATTGAGCCCTGTGTAAACTCAAACTGCACTGCAGGCCACAAACAGGCATGTAGCCTGCGGGCCATGTGTTGAGTAGCCCTGTTCTAGAACATGCCTCGCTCATGGCCTGTTTATGCTGCCAGACCCTCCTTGTTGTTGGTGTTCTATGATAGGGCGGTAACGTGCCTGTCATGGGAGCCAATAACTTTCAAAGCACATTAGTTCACTTCCAGAGTCTTAGCCTACAATCCTACTGCAATAGCAGCCAAGATGTTGTGTGGCAGTGAGGAGACGTTTTTGGGGGGGTGATGTAAACAAACTCCAAGTGATATACCATTAGCAGTGTTGCCCTAGGGACGTGGACAAACAAATTAAAATGGCCAATGGTGGATATAAAATGGGGAGAAGGAGTCCCTACACAGAAGAAAGATCCGTCCTGAGAGCCATATCTAATCACTGGTAGATCTCTAGCCACAAATCAGGCATACACAATTTAGGGCCAAACCATGTATTTGAGTAAAATAGTGGAACAGATATACAGTTAACAGCAAGTTTCAACAAACCAACCCTCCCTAACCTGAAGAAAGGAGATAGAACAGTTCCCTAGATACATAAGGTATATACAAAGCCTGAGGCGATCGATGCCTGCGACCTTCAACCCTCGGGCTATTTGTAAGCCTCTGGGGAGGACAAGCAGGGAGATCCCACGGTAGTGAGTCCTCTGTGAAGAGACGACCCCGATATGGATCCTCGATCTGGAAAGGAATCCCCTCTGGACACAGTCTGATCCGTCCTTCGACAACACCGTCTGATCCAATAGGCGGGTAATCCAATGAAGATGATAGGAAAAAGAGAGTCCCGGTTCCAGTGACAAATGCAAACAGGAAAAGCCTTGTGGGTATTTACCACACAAGGGTAGCACAGTTCAAAAGTCCAGGCCTCTGATTACATAGATGGTATCCAAGCTTCAGGCAAACAATACAGAGGAGCAACAAAAGAGTAGATCCAAGGCTGGGGAATATCCAAGGACCTGAGCCCTTGATACCTCAGGGCTTTTATTGGCCCAGAGGCGGGAAGAGTATGCTAATGAACCTAGGTGTTGAGTGCAGCTTCCTAGGGGCTGTGTGCAGCGGTTTTGGTGCCGAGTGCATCTCTTTTGGTGCTGAGTGCACCAGATAGTAACGGGTGCACAGCCTGTTTGAGAGGGGTGCACAAGATAGTACCGTGTGCAAATTAACAGTTTGAGCGGGAAAACCTCCATCATGTGGAGAAAAGGAACTGTCTCTTTCAAAATGGAACCCACTGAACCAAACTATAATATAGCCCCCTGTTCTAGGGTAACAGCAGCATTAAGTAAGACAATACAGAACCTTGGGTTTTTATGAGGGCTCCATTTGAAAGATCCATCTTAGCAGCAGTCTGCATTGTATTGCCCATTTATCTCTGAAAGTGGAAGAGTGTGGGGTGACAAGTTGTGACTAGTTGAAGTTGTGCTAGCAAGTTACAGAGATCATAACAAATCGGATGCATGCAGACTTACATTTTATTTATTTTGGGTCTGCACAGCCTAAACTCAAAACTCCTGTCATCTGAAGAAGTGGGCTGTGTCCACGAAAGCTCATGATACCATCTATATGTTTTGTTAATCTATAAAGTGCTACCAGATCAGTTTTTGTTTTTTAAGTTTGTCCTGTACAGACTAACTCGGCTACCCCCTGAAGCTTTTAAATTAGGCAGTCTCAGTTACAGCTGGGACTTGGGAAGAAGGAAATGACTTACAAGCCATAGCAGATAATGGTTCTGGTATAACAGTCTTTCATTGGGCCTCATTTCCAGTGTTTGTTAAATAGGAATATTTTTAATACACAGAAGAAAATGTGAAGCAAAATAAGTATTTTAAATTCCTTTAAAAATTATATTGAGAACAAAGTCTGACCACTTAGACTTTGCTCCATGAATAGGAAATAAAATTGGTGGGAGGAGGGTTATTAAAGTGAGGCTGGCATTCTGGTATTTGGTTTATAGATGAGCCTTAAGGTGTGGTTTTCTTAAGGACCAAGGATGAAGCTATGAGGAATTCCTAATAACTGTACACAGCTAAAAACTTAAATACATTGTGAATAAAATATAAAATTAATCTCTTGGTAACAAAAAAACTATTTTCTGAGTCACTGGCTCATTAGTTTCACTTCTCATTTTTCTTATGTTTCCTGAAAATGTATCTCTTTGTAGTGCTATGAATTGGACAATTCTAGCTTGCACTGAGAAGGAAGTATCTTACAGCACAAGTAATCTAATTGAAATCGGTTGCTCTGGTCTCACTTTAATAGGCCACTTGCTGTAAAGGCGATAGAATCAAGTCTCTAATTTGTCAAGGGGCAATTGATTTTAAAAGAAATTTAAAAATCCAAGCTTTTCAGTCTGTGCCCCAGGGAGTCTCTTACAAATGTACCTGTCAACTGAAATCAGATGCTGCAGCATGCCCTGTTTTCATAATGTGATGTTACGCTTAGTACTCATTTGATTACAGCATGTGTGATTTTTACCTAGTTTATCCAGCCAGCTTCTCCATTGGTTTGTAATGAGGCATTAACAATGAATTCATTCTATTTGGTTTTCTAATAAATTCTTGTTTAAACTAAAGCTAGGAATCGATCTGTTAATGACTTGTGAGTTGCATATTGTAATTCCTCTGTGACCTAATTTAGCCTTTTAGAATAAATATTCCTACTGAGTTCTTTAACTCTGAACACCAAATGGAAATAGAATGAAATATTTGCTGTGTAGCTCAGAGATCATGCTAAGAACTAAGCAGGATTATGTGGAGGCACGTAGCAGTGGATAACAAGCCAGCATTGTTTGATATCAGTGCCCCTTGTAGCCCGTTATGACTACATAACAGCTGGAACTTTGGCTGGCTCTTATTTTCTGATTAAAGCATTGCACTAAAAAATGGATTCCAGAAAAAGCAACAAGAGAACAATCTAATGTAACCCTTACTTCCTTTCTCTTCTTTTAAATCTAGATACAAGTGCCTGGTATACTGCTGAATAACTAGGTTAAGAGACAAAGTGGATGAGTAAATACCTTTTATTAGACTAACATCTCTTCGGATGAGACAAGCTTTCCATCTTACCCAGGGCTCTCCAGATTCGGGAAAGATAATCACAGTGTTACAAAGAAATACAAGATGCAACAGATTGTTTAGCATAAGGACTCAACATCCTGTAAGATACCATTCAAGTGGGCAGTTAACACTGCTGCAGTCATAGGCCAAAGGAGAGTTAGTGAGCTGTAGATTGTTATAGTGAGTCATGAATGCAGTAAGGATGATTTTTACCCTCTGGTAAAGTTATGAATTAAACTCCCAGCCTTAGAACATAAGAATGGCCGTACTGGGTCAGACCAAAGGTCCATCTAGCCCAGTATCTTGTCTTCCAACTGTGGCCAATGCTAGACATCTGTATCTAGATTGCCTTCCAGCACCTTTACCCCCACATCCTTTCTTGCCCCCCAGTCCTCAGCCCTGTGCCTCCTCCTGCACCCCAAGCCCCTCATCACTGGACCCATCCCAGAGCCTGCACCCCACAGCTGGAACCCTCACCCCTTTCCTGCACCCCAGCCCGCCAGCTGGAATCTGCATGCCATCCTGCATCCCAGTCCCTGTCTGAGCCCAGTGAAAATGTCCGAAGGTGGGGCAGAGCGAGTGACGGGGGGGGGGGGGAGGGGGTGATGGAATGAGCAGGGGGAAAGGCTTTGGAGAAAGGGTGAGCAGTAGTGGCCTTGAGGAAAGGGCAGGGCAAGATATTTCAGTTTTTGCAATCGGAATTAGTGTGTGTCCAATTTAAATAAAAAAAATCACACTGAAATGTTTATTGTTGTGTCCAGCACTTGGGATAAGTACTTAATATAAATACATATGTAAAAACGCATTACATATGGGCTAGGCAACATCTGTGAGAGAACTAGTATTGGTCACTGCTCTTTGAATTGGTGCTGCTAAAGGCTCTATTGGTTTGATTCAGCAAAATATTTGAGCGTGTATTTAAGTCTAATAGAATCAGTATGATGTTAGCAAGCGCTTAAAGCCTCTGAGTAATATGCTGTTCACAAGGCTCTGATCCTTCCAGTCCAACCCTTCAAATAACATTAATATGTGCATTGAAATGAGAGCACGAGAGATGATCAGGATTATGACTTTGAATCATCTGAATTTTATTCATATTGTCACAGTCTTTGTCATAGTCTCTGCTTTTAGAGCATGTATAATAATGCCAATACTTCGGCGCTGGTGTGCGATCTTGATTTTCTTCTCTGTGGAACAATTTGGCTATGTCTACACTACAAGGCTTTTGTGCAAAACAAGCCATTTTTGTGCAGAAACGAGTGGAACATCCACACCAAGCACGTTTTTGTGCAAGAAAATCAACAGAACAGATGGCTTTTGCTGGTAGAGTTATTCCTCTCCCCATGAGGAATAACTCCTTTTTGCTCTACAGCTCTTGTGCAAAAAGGCAAGTATGGGCGCTCCGCAGGGGGTTTTGCTCAAGAAACCCCTATCGGAAAAAGCACAGGTGCTCTGACGGCCATTCTGTGAATGGCCGTCAGAGCTTTCTTGCGCAAGAATGTCCATGCAGTGTGAACGCTGTCTTGCATAAAAGCACATCGCTTTTGTGATACACTTTGAGGTCTGGATGCACTTTTGCGCAAGAAGTTTTTGTGCAAAAACTCTTAAGCAAAAGGCTTCTTGAGCAAAAACCCTGCAGTGTAGACTAAGCAGTTAACTCTTAGGGTATGTCTAAACCACGTTCTATTTTCGAAAGAGGATATGCAACTTCAGAGAGAATTTGCATATCTTCTTCTGATCTCACTTTTGAAAGCAGAGCTTTCGAAAGGTAAAGTAGTCTGGATGCATTTTATTTCGGGGAAAAAATCCCTTTTTTGAAAAAACCGCATAAACCTCATTTTTAAAGGAAGAGCGTTTTTTTTCAAAAAGGTTTTTTTTTCCGAAAAAACAGTGTCCAGACTATTTCACTTTTGAACGATCTGCTTTTGAAAGTGAGATCGGAAGAGATATGCAAATTCCCACGGAATTTGCATATCCTCTTTCAAAAATAGAGTGTAGTCTAGACATAGACTCTGTGATGCAGCAAATATTTTTTTTCTCAAATACCCTTCTTCACTCTACCTTTTAAAAAGAAATATTTGCTAAGCAGAATGGAGCTATTATTTCACTTCTGAAAAATCTGGATTCAAATACTGATTATGTCCCAAGTGTTAATACATGTGATGTTTGCACCTTTCTCTCTGCCAGGTCAAGAAATTACTGCACAGCCGGGCATCGTTCACAAACTTTGCTTTTGGGAGCACTATGATTGACAGCTCAGTGGGAAAACCTGCAGTCTTACGCCTCTAGCTACTGAGAAGTCTTTTCTGTAGAACAGTGAGGAGTCCTGTCTGAAACCGCTCTCTTCTGTGAGACCCAAACTCACTTCTCTTTCAAAACATGTTTCACAATAATTCTGCTTATTCTTTCAAATCAGCAGGGGGGAGAGGAGTGGTATTTTAAACAGTAGCTGCTAGTCTTTTTCATACATGAAGTTTTAAAGGGGAGTATCTTGTGTCTGAGGGAGATGATTGTTTAAAAATCATTTCTAAATAGGAATGCAAAGTATTTCACACAAATCCAGCACTTCCATAGTTTGCATTGTGGCCATTGGGTGGTGCTATTGTTTTGCATACTCTTTGGCAGCCCTTAGGTATACAGCATTGTTTCTGTCTCTCTCTAGTCACTGGTTGAATGCGTTTAGTATTTTTGCTCTTCAGATTATTCCCTATTCACTATAATGACTTTTAGTCATCACATTAATACGCTTTTTTCTGTTATAGCATATCCTCGACCTAAAATCTGGGCCAGATGGGCCATTCAGGTCTTTCCATGTTGCTCTAAAATCATGTTATTTCATTCTTTTTCACTGTAAAATGAGAGATTAATGTGTGAGTATTGAAATGTCCACTGTACACCGATATGAATAGGAGCTATGTCCCTAAAAACCAACATGCCTACTGAACATTTATCCCTGATTTTCTGAACATCTGTATACACCTGTGCCTGCCTCTCCGCTCCTCAGCCATGCGCTCAAATAAGCTTTTTTGTTAATCTGATGATTGAACACTTTGGATTCAATGGAATATGTTGTGATGCCTGCATTATTGCATACAGCCATCTGTTCCAACTTCCCTTTGCCAAGCATCTAGCATGCTTTTGTAAATCTGTGGCATAATGATACTGTTTTATAGCTTGCAAGCTTATGTTGCAGTGAATGGGAAAAGCTTTTGGCATTAGCTTATTTGAAAAATGCTTATCAGTTCAGTGGGAAAGAGCTTGCTACTGTGGGTGAGAGTGGGAGGAAGGAATGAGCAGATGATTGTCTGACTCTCAAATGGTGTGAGGCGATAACAGATGTTAACCACACTAAGAGGTGGAGGCATGTTTGCGGGGTGCCCTGAACTGAGTCCCCTTGTTACTCCCCTGCCTCCAGAAAGAAGATTTGCATAATTGGATGTCAGCTCCCCATCAGTTCCTGTCTTACCAAGGCTCTGCTAGCCCTTCCTTCCTCTTGCAGGTTAACAATAGGTGAGGCACAATCCCAAGTCCCCTTGAAGCATTCCCCTGCAGTGTTCGGCCCTTAACTCCATGGCTCTCCCAGAAGTGGCCGGATGGGCTGTTCCCAAAGGAACAGGACACACACAAAATCTGTTGGATTTGAAATGATGATCAGCTCCCATTTACTATCACAGCATTGACATATATTTATGGTGAAAACCGCCGTAAGTTTATCATCAAAGACTACGCTATGCAGTTTTGTCTACAAGTCAGTTTTTTCATGGACACAACGGGGAAGTAAACACACAAAACAAAACTCCTCCTGCCAATTTTAACTTTTTCTAAAAATACCTGTGACTAAAATGTAGCCTTAGCCTCTCTATATATACAAAAAAATTTTCCTGTGGGACAACAGAGAGACGTCATCATGTCATCTGTGTCCTCCTGCTGCTACCTCTACCTCCATCCTCAGCAGCGTGCTGTGGCCAGCCTTGGTGCCATCCCCTTTGGCATGGGATGCTCCAGTTTCGTCTCCCACTTCATGCCCTGAGGGACTGCGCCTCTGGGGAGGAGCTACTGGGGCTGGGTCCCCTCTGCTATCTGAGCTTGACCTGTCCCCGGGCTGCGCCAGGTATCCTCTGCCACCCAAGCCTGATACCCCCTGTGCTGCACCACACCGGGTCCCCTCGTCATATGAACCCGAACCTTCCCAGGCCCCCTCATCCCTTCCGCCGAGACCCTGCATCTCCAGCCCACTCCTGCACCCTCCCTCCTAGCCAGACACCTGCCCCCAGAGAAGTATGCAAGTATAGTGAGTAGTGGGCGCAGCCGCCTAGTGATCATTAATGTAACTCTGTAGACACATGGCCAAGGATTTAAGAGCTATTAAGAAGAGATAACAGAAACAGACAATGGAAACAGAAATGGTTAATATCAAACTCAAAGTATGCTTCCACGTGTCTAAACTTTAACAGGCTAAACCCTTGTCTAAAGTAGTTTCTCAGCTAAAGCAATCTCCCAGTGGCTCTAGTCAACATGCCTGGGATTTCTCTTTCATGAATGCAAAAAGCGCCACCCTTTTGACTTTCTCAGTGAAGAGCAAAACTATCCTTTTACTTTCTGCTTATGTCCCCAAAGTTCATTGTTGTGTCCCCAGAGCCAGCACAACCCCCTTGGCATACTG
The DNA here is from genome assembly GCF_052426305.1 of Pelodiscus sinensis. Taxonomy (NCBI): domain Eukaryota; kingdom Metazoa; phylum Chordata; order Testudines; family Trionychidae; genus Pelodiscus; species Pelodiscus sinensis. The sequence continues at coordinate 99,549,481 of NC_143055.1, forward strand.
ACTCCATGTTGCTTTTGCATCCTTATGTTGACAGCATATACAAATGATCTTCCACTGTGTGTCTTACAATGATTATTTTACATGTGAACCAAAGCAGACAGGTAAATATAACCCCTTTGCCTGGTCAAAACTTGGTTGTCAACCCTGCTTTGATACAGACTTTAAAACCCGTTTTCCAGGATATACACGCAACTCCTTAAATATCACCTCACATTTCATAAGGACTTTGAGGATCAGTATAGCATGAGCTTTTATTAGATCCTGAGCTGACGTTCTCTAGACCAATCCATCCAAGCAATGTATGGGGTGTAACGAGTTTGCCAGGAATTACTGTCAGGCTACGTTTACACTGGTATGATTTTCCGGAAATGCTTTTAACGGAAAAGTTTTCCGTTAAAAGCATTTTCGGAAAAGCGCGTCTAGATTGGCAGGACGCTTTTCCGGAAAAGCACTTTTTGCGGAAAAGCGTCTGTGGCCAATCTAGACTCGCTTCTCCGCAAAAAAGCCCAGATCGCCATTTTCGCGATTGGGGCTTTTTTGCGGAAAAGACTACTGTGCTGTCTACACTGGCCCTTTTGCGCAAAAGTCTTTTGGAAAAAGACTTTTGCCTGAACGGGAGCAGCATAGTATTTCTGGAAAATCACTGACGATCTTATATGAGATCCTCAGTGCTTTTCCGGAAATTCAAGCGGCCAGTGTAGACAGCTGGCAAGTTTTTCCCGAAAAGCGGCTGATTTTCCAGAAAAACTTGCCAGTCTAGACACAGTCATACAGAATAGTGAACCCTTTGCCAGTTGGCACTGAGGGGCTCTTAGGGACACAGATAGAAGAAAGGACAGATGTCACATGCAAAGTGTAATCTTGTTCACTTTGATGACAGCCCTTAGGCCATTTCTCACTGTGTGGTTTTTTTTTATTGCTGGAGGAATTACACACTTGGTTCTTCCCATCTGCACCTATGAGCTATCCTAACATTTCAGTTGATGGAAAGGATGAACAATTACAACACATGATAGAATAACTGCATTCAGTGGCCATATGGTTGGTACAAAACTTACTAGCTTCACGATTCGTTGTACTTTTTAAGTCCTTACCACATCCTCAAGGGATTAAATGTTGTGCTTTTATTTTCCACCGCATACAAAGACTCAACTTTTGCTACTGATCTGTTGCCTTAATATATTAACATTAGTGTAATTTAACTTTTCAGCTGCTTCTGTGCTTGTGTTTCAATAGGCAGAAGTACAATAGAACAGGAGGTATGATCCATCTGAATGTGCTTTTAGACTTTAATGATGCTTATTAGGCTTCATTATATCTATTCTAGGTGTTTTCACCGCCGATCTTACCATTTGGTGTTTTATATTTACTTCCAGAGGAGAGGATTAATTGGATCATTCAGATCTTGAAGAGGACAAGGCCTGCAAAGTGAACATTAATGTGAAAAAATGGTGTTTATTTTCTGAGTGACTGGATGACTTGGGGGTGACTGCTTCAAATTATTGGTGGTTTCACAATTAGAAAATGGCACTTTTTCTATTCAACGTGTTCAGTAAAGAAAAGAGGAAATTTAATCTATTTTAGATGTTTTTAAGCCTCTTTCCCTGTTGCCTAGATTATATAGCTGGCTTATTATTTAAAAAAAATACAAACTAAGACGAGGGCTTTTTGATTCTCTCTCTTTCAGCAATTTTCTCCACTGTTAGATTTCCCCAACCACTTATTAACTTGCCTTTTGGCATTATACAAAAATATCAAAGGTGACTTGCAAAGAGGAAAAATAGTGTTTCTGCCCTATTTTGCTATTCCCTCCCCGCTTCTTACTTTAGAAATTCAGATCTCTGTCTCTCCCCCTCTCCCACTCCTCACACTTCTTCCCTGTGTTCCAGAAAGCTTTGTGGACAGCTAGATAATCTGTAAACATACAATAAAACATGTAAGAAGGAAATGTAACCTAACTGAGATGGGAGCAATATCTTAATGTTGATGGTTTAAACTCCTTTGTATTTGTCATTAACACTTCTTAAATTGTGAGGAGAAGATTTCTTTAACGTTTCAGTTTGCCTGCCTGAGAGACATATGCTTGGGATGATTTTTTTATCAGAGGTCCTGAGCAGCTCCCAGTAATGGGATCTTTTGAGTATTCAGCACCTCTAAACATGGACTTAGATGCCTAATTTTTAATATCAGTGTTAGAAACTGATGCCAAAAAACTTGAGTGTGGAATGATCAGCTCAACAGGTTTTCAAGCATCTCTTGCTTTCACCAACCAACTATCTTATTGCTGAATAGATATAGCTAGGCTTGGCAGAACACAATTTTTATATTTATTTTAAAATGTTGATGGAAAAGTATCTGTTTACTTTAATTTCTTTTTATTTTAATAATTTTTAAACTTTATATTTCATAGTTGTGGAAGATTATGTGTTTTAAGTAGCTTTTATTTTTAATTATATGAACTGGGGGACACTCGGGGGGCGGGGGTGGGGGAAGGGCCAGACAATAATTATTTAATGACAAGAGATTTGAAATCACTAAAATACAAACTGCCAACATCAAATGTCAAAAGATACGAAGTAAAATTCTCGAAAGCAAACTCTTGAAACTTCCCCAGCAGCATTTTTCTTACTTTATCAATCTGGAAATTTCAGTTATTATTGAGGAAAATATTTGTGTACATACAGCAAAGTCAACATTTACTGACATTTTACCATTAAAAATCTAACCTTTCCAAACCTGCAGTGACTTTTCTATTGATTCCCTTTTCTACCTCAAATACAACATGCATATGAAATGTCTAATAACCTTGCCAGTGTCCTAGACCTTATACTGATAGTTATTCATAATGATGGTTATTCACTGAAGACACCTGCCCAGAGCAAATGAAAAGCAAATGAAAAAAAACAATCAAAAACCCATTTATTTCACCTATTTACAGGATGTTTTGTTTGCACTCACAATTTTCCATAATCATCCCTACCCACCCTGGCTAATAATCATTGATGATCCTATCCTACATGAATTTATCTAGTTATTTTTTGAACTAGATAAATGCTTCCCTTCACCACATCATCTGGCCAATAATTTCACAGAATGTGCTTTGTGTGAAGAAATGCTTCCTTTTGTTTGGTTTAAACTTGTTGCCTATTAATTTCATTTGGTGACCCCTAGTCCTTGTGTTCTGAGGAGAAATATAATCCACTTTCTCTTCATCAGCCATGTTTTTATAGACTTCAATCATATCCCCCCTGTAGTAAGATGAAGGCCTAAAACATAAGCCCATGCAGTACAGGCCTGGTGTGAGGCCTAGCTAACAATGGACAAAACATGGCTAACATGAAGCAAAGCTAAGCTGTGAGCAGGAAGCAAGCCCCAGCCCACAGAACTTGGCACAAACAGGGCTGAGAGTGCAAAACACGAATTGGTGCTAGGTACCAACTGCAGAACAATAATTAGTACCGGTCAGAAGTAAAAAGCACATGATACCACCAGCTCATGAAAAGAGACCTTGTTACCCACTCCTCACAGATACAGACCTAGGTTCAGGAAAGGGTCTAAAATGACAGCGTAATGGATAGACACTCTAAGCAAGCCACAAGGTAAAGGGTGATGGATGGTATCTAAGTAGCAGCAGAGGGTGGTAACCTGACAACGTCAGAGGATGGCAACCTAATATATAGGTAGTGAGGTGTGATTTGTTGTACCTGTATATAAGGTGGTGTCGCAGGGGGACAGTCTTTGGATCACCTAGGGGACAGTGGAAATTTGCCACTGACTGAGTCATTCCATTGTGGCAAGTACATATGTGTAGTGGTTCAGTAGAATCTACTGACAACTATTACTGTACTTCGCTTAACAATAAACCTGGCCTGGCACCTTTGATCCTTTTCTGGTTTGTGGTCTTTGGAAGCGCTCTCGGGGTCTGTTGTGGAGACTAAGTGCACAAGTCGACACGGCCCACATCACTGAGCACACACAGAAGCAGACTTCTGGTCATCATCATCAACGGAGCCAGAGACTTTTAAAGACTTCTCGGCAGCAAATCCCGAACGCCCTCTTGAATAAACTACACTTCCTGGCTACGTCTACTTTGCATCCCTTTTTCGTAAAAGGGATGCAAATTAGACGTATCGCAATTGCTAATGAAGCGGGGATTTAAATTTCCCCCGCTTCATTAGCATAAAAATGGCTGCCGCTTTTTTTCGGCACAGAGCTTTGCCGGAAAAAAGTGCCAGTCTAGATGTGGATCTTTCGGAAAATAAAGCCTTTTCTGAAAGATCCCTTATCCCTTATTTTAAGAGGGTTAAGGGATCTTTGGGAAAAGGCTTTATTTTCCGAAAGATCCGCATCCAGACTGGCACTTTTTTCCGGCAAAGCTCTGTGCTGAAAAAAAGCGGCAGCCATTTTTATGCTAATGAAGTGGGGGAGATTTAAATCCCTGCTTCATTAGCAATTGCGATACGTCTAATTTGCATCCCTTTTACGAAAAAGATTGTTTTCCACTTTCATTTATCAACATTACATTTCATTCACCATTTTTGTGCCCAGCCCCACGTTTTGAGAACTCCTGTAGCTCTTCACAGTCTGCCTGAGACTTAAACATCTTAAGCAGTTTTGTATTCTCTGCAAATTTTGCCACCTCACTGTTTACTCCTTTTTTCCAGATCATTTATGAATATGTTGAATAAGATTGGTCCCAGAACAGATCCTTGGTGGACACCACTAGTTACCTCTCTCCATTCTGAAAACTGACCATTTATACTTATCTTTTGCTTCCTATTTTTTTAATCACTTACCAATCCATGAGAGGATTTCCCCTTATCCCATGACAGCTGTCTTTGGTGAGGAACCTTGTCAAAGGCTTTCTGAAACTCTAAGTACATTGTATTCACTGGATTTCACTTTTGGCATCGTACCTTTTCATTTCTGTTTAACTAGCCTAATCATTTTTGTGTAGTTCCCAATTGCTACAGTGTTGGGTTTCTGTGAGTTTTTCCTCCCACCACAGGGATGTAAATTTAATTATATTATGGTCACTATTACCAAGTTGTCCACTTATATTCACCTCTTGAACCAGATCCTGTGTTTCACACAGTACTAAAACAAAAATTGCCTCTTTTCTTGTGGGTTCTTCTAGGATTAGTTGCTTCAAAAAGCTGTCATTTAAGGTGTTAAGAAACTTTATCTCTGCATCCCCTTCCGAGGTGCCATGTACCCAGTCAATATGATGATAGCTGAAAATCCTTCATTATTAATTGAGGTTTTTATTTTAATAGCCTCTCTAATCTCCCAGGAGCATTTCACAGTCACTATAATCATCCTGGTCAGGTGGTCAGTAATATATCCTTACTGTTATAGACTTATTAGAGCATGCTATTGCTATCCATAGAGACTCTATGGTATGGTGTGACTCATTTAAGATTTTTTCTTCATTTGATTCTATGCTTTCTTTCACGTATAGTGCTATTAACCCACTAATATGACCTTTTTGATCCTTCTGGTATATTTTTTTATTCAGGTATGACTGTGTCCCATTGATTATCCTCATTCCATCATATTTCTATGATGCTTATTATATCAATATCCTCATTTAATACAAGGCACTCCAGTTTACCCTTGCTGTTATTTAGACTTCTGGCATTGGTAGAGAAGTGCTTTAAAAACTTGTCACTATTTAGCTGACTGTATTTTTATCATTTCCCATCTTCTCCCCCTTCCTACGACAAAGATAATCTTTATTAACAGCTCCTCCCCCTCAGGGTGTCTCTGTCCGAACCACGTTCTCTTCCACACCTGTCTGCTTCCCCTCCCCATTCCTTATTTAAACCTTGTTTAAAAATGGCTCAATGAATGCTGTGTGTTAGTGGTCCCAATGGAGTTTTTTTATGAGGTACCCCCAAGTGGTTTAGTTTATCTTCACTAATTGAACATTTTACTTCTGTCACCAACTGCTTTGTCCTCAGCAAACTGTGGAACTGAAGTTCCATTGGGATTCAGGACCTATATATCATGGGGGTCTGGAGTGCTGAATAGCCACATAGCGTAGGTTTCTTTTCTCTTCCTTGTTTCCAAGCTGCTCAATCACACTCAGAAAACTAAATGCTTCGCTAGCATTATTTCTCTGTGCAAACAAGTGTTATACTTACCATCTGGTGCTATTCCATCCCCGGCAGGAAAGGGGGAGTGGATCTGTGTAATAGCTTAGGCTGTCTACACTACACCATTCTTCCGGAAAAAGCTATGCAAAATGCGGTTTGCTATTTCTGTAGCCTTTTCCACTTCTTTTTTTTTTTGAAAGAGGCTTTTCCAACATTAGACCCCTCTACACTGGGCCAAATGTCGGAAAAACCCCTCTTTCAGAACATCCCTTCTTCCTCGTAAAACAAGGTTTACAGCGATGTCAAAAAAGCGCGTCTGCTCTTCCGAAAAAAATTTCGGAAGAGCAGACGCATTCCCTGGAAGCGGCAGAGTAGTGTAGCCATAGCCTTAGAGAAGAGGGAAGTGGTTCATCATCTATTAAATTAAGTTCCTTTCTATACTGGAGTAATTCACTGAAACTTTAGTTGAGATCAGGAAGCAAGGGAGGATAGACATGAGGATTCTTAGTAAGAAGGGGATTCGCCAAGGATAGGACCCTTTCTTTCTCTCATTATTCAGAACCAGAGGGGGCACCAGAGTCTTTTTCCTCCCACTGGGTACAACCTTCTACTCTACTTGCTCTGAGTGTCTCAGCCAGTGTTCCCTGTAAGCTGTGTGCTTGGGTGGCCACTTAGAAGAGATTAATGTGCTGCACAGCAGAACACTCACAGCCGGCAGCATGTGTTTCTACTGGTGGTGCACATCTGCACATACCTTGGTGCATATAACAAAATTTAATCTGCACACAAATAGAAAAAAAATTAGAGGGAAAATTGATGGCCTCAGCCTGTCCTACCAGCAGCAGGATCCCATTTTTCCCTTCCGTCAGATGGCATATTCTTGTTTTACTTTCCCTAATTCAATTTGATGCTGTCCATAAATTATTTTGGTGATTTTTCAGACCACCCACCTGGTGTAACATTGAAACAAACAAACCAAAATTAAGGACTCAGCCACCCTCTCATGCATTATGCAATATATGGGCAGCTCCTTTCTACCCCTCCCCCTGTCATTCTAGGCTCCTCTGCTCTTAATTCTGGGTCAGCACTGGCTCTCCTGTCTTGAGGGCTGGTTAGCTGTTTTGCAGCACAAAGGGAACCCCCCAAAATAAATATGTCCCAGCTTCTTAAATGCAAGAGCTCAGCTCTAGTATCACTTAGGTGCTTTTAAGCTTGATTATTGAGCTTATCGATGATTAAGCTTCATTATTGAGCTGATAGCATCTGCAGTGGCCATTAACCCTTTCTGTGGGTTCTCTCTCCCTCTCAAATGCCACTCATCGCCATGAATGGGCATGTCACATTTTCACTATTCTTGACAAAGCACAGCACCCTCATTCTGTAGCAGTTTCACTACAAGAACCTTCAGAGTGGTCTTTGAACTGCAGAAGGAATAGAGCTGGGAGGTCTCTTCACCCCCTTTCTGGAAATGACTAACCCCCTTTGTCCTGATGGTTTTTATTTCCTGGCTCAGAGTTATAAGTGAGCAGATCTATTTTTGCCCCTAAAGTTTTCAAAAAGCATTTACATTGGGAAGGATATATCCTCCCACTGCACTTTAGTACAAGGGTTTCACCCACGCCTCTGCAAGTATGTCAAACACTGACAGAAAACAAGTATCTGCATTCAGCTGTCTCTGCTTTCTGTCAAAGCCCCCACAATTTGGACTGAAGACAAAGGTACCTGTCAGGGACTGGCTCTCAATAAACAATGATAAGAATGAAATTCTAAGACAAGGCTTAGAATCTTATTTCAGCCACGTACAGACAGACCAGGGAACTCAAGAGACTTTTCTAGTCCCCTGCCCCTGTTCCCACACATTCTATTGACTTATTTCTAAAACATCACTATTCCGAATGTTTGCTTTTTTGAACTCCCGTTTTCAAGAGCTAGTCAGCTAAGCCCAGATCCTATAGTGACATCAAGGCAAAGCCCAGAAAAAAGCAGCACAAAGCTTTTAAACCTTCCTGAGAATGTTTTCTTCTTTTTTGGACTCATTTTGCTATGAGAAAGAACATGTATAGCTTAGGCCTCAACTAAACATCCTTTTTGATTACAAAGGGACTTTTCTTTGGTGTTTAGCCAGCTATAAAACCAGTTTGCTCCTCTGTTCCAAAAACTGTTATTGGTAGCACCTAAAATGTTACTATTGGTACATAAGAATGGCCACACTGGGTCAGACCAAAGGTCCACCTAGCGCAGTGTTCTGTCTTCCGTTTATTAATCCAGCCTTTAGGATTACCAGTCTGGCCCCATGCTGCTTCTAGAAGCAGCCAGCTTGTCCCTGCTGCCCTTGAGGGGAGGAGGCAGAAGGGGCTGCCGCACACTGCCTGTAGCCTTTCTTCTATTTCTAGTTAATCATTCTTCCCTGGGTTCTTCTCTGATGGCTACAGTCTCTGTTCATTCTAGACCTAGAGCCCCTAGGGCAGGGACAGGGAACCTTTCTTCCATCAGGGGCCACTGACCCACAGAAAAATCAGTTGAGCGCCGCACACAGGTGAGAAGCAAACAAGACAGAAACAAAAAAACCTCACTGACTCTGGCTCCCAATATGCTTGGGGACTCCCCCCACAGTGGGAGGAGCCAGTGCTGATGCTCCAGGCCCGTGGGAGGAGATGGAGTCTAGGCTTGGAGACTTGCTGTGGGGAGGGAGTCTGACTTGCTCCACTGTGGGTGGGAAGCCCTGAGCCTCACTGTAGGCCGGATCTGGCCGGTGGGCCATAGGTTCCCCACCTCTGCCCTAGGAGCCAATAAATGGTAGGCAAATAACACAGGGTATGTCTACACTAGCCCCCTAATTCGAACTAGGGAGGCTAATGTAGGCATTCGAAGTTGCAAATGAAGCCCGGGATTTAAATTTCCCGGGCTTTATTTGCATCTTCCCGTCCAGGCGCCATTTTTAAATCCCACTAGTCTGAACTAACTGCCCGCGGCTACACGCGACAGTCAAACGTTAACTCAAACTAAGGACTTAGTTCGAGTTAATGTTTGACTGCCGCGTGTAGCCGTGGACAGTTAGTTCGGACTAAGGGGATTTAAAAATGGCACCCGGACGGGAAGATGCAAATAAAGCCCGGGAAATTTAAATCCCGGGCTTCATTTGCAACTTCGAATCACTACATTAGCCTCCCTAGTTCGAACTAAGGGGCTAGTGTAGACATACCCACAGACAGTTATGAGAACACCTCTCTTTTAGTAGTTTTATTAGAATTGGCAATAAAATAATAAAAGGAGTATGTATAATTTCAAAAAATATATCCCCCACACTAACTATAACTGTAACCACATTCACATCCTCTGAGGCAGTGTTAGTCTGGACCTCTCAAAGTTTGTTGGCCCTCGCATGGATTGTTTGTCAATACGGGAGTGGTTCCTGCTGGCATCTCCCAGAGGCAGCTCAGTTTTCCCATTCCAGGCACTCCCTTTTTAAACTGTGATTCTGTCTTCACCTACATGCTCCACGTGTCTATTACAGTGTCCATCCTTTTTTTGTCTTATTGGTCTGTGTCCCCTGGAAACTTAAGGGACTCCGCTTTCTTTCAGCAGGGTAAATTCCCTTTATTCTTATTCGCATTGATGCACAACCTGTGTCCTATGATTGAGACACATGTCTGAGACAGATGCACCTTTACAGTATTTTTATAATCTAATAATCTTCTGGACAATTTTGCACAATAATATCAGTTGGTACTTCTTTTTCCATGCTCTTAGGGCACCAGGTTATTTTCTGTTAACTTATGTCATCACTTCTGGTCTTCAAGGCCTAGAATAGCTAAGCTAAAGTCTTGCTAGTTTTAACCTACAGGTTCTTGTGTTTCAGCTTGTCTTACTCATGTCTAGTACATAGTTCAGTATTTAGAGGATTTTATACTTTTATAATCCTACAGATTAAATCTAATATACAAACAATGGCTATATATGATATAACATAATCATAACACCATATAATAAATTAATAATGAGTTAAAATCATTGTCTACACTGTCCTTATTGGCAGGTGCCATCCGTGTAGCTCCCATTGGCTGGGAACAGGGAACCGTGGCCAATGGCAGTTGTGGGCGGTGCCAGGTGTCACTGCTGGATAAGCTGTCCATTTCTGGAAGTGGCACAGGATCAGGGTGGGGGAAGGGGAAGCCTGCCTCAGCCCCATTGCACTGAGAACTGGGAGCCACCCAAGATAAGTAGTACCCAGTTGGAGCCCAGACCTCAAACCTCTGCTACATCCCTACCAGTGTTCCCTGTAAGCTGTGTGCTTGGGTGGCCACCCAGGAGAGATTCAAATGTTGCCCAGCTGATTATCAAAGTGCCCACAGCTGCTCACAGCTGGCAGTATGTGTATGTGGTGTACATCTGGACATGCCTTGGTGCACATAACAAAATGTATTCCACACATGGATGGAAAAGAGGGAACACTGACCCCAAATTGAGCCCTCTCCTACATACTTCATTTTCTCTGGTACCTCAGTCCTCTGTCCCAGCTCTACATTCATGGCCTGACATATGATTTCCCTACCCAGATGTCGCCTTTGCACCAAAAAGTTTGCTCACCCCTGATTTAGAAACTCCTGGGCAAAGCCTGTGTTCCTTACTTTGTCTACTATGTCATTTCTGAGGAGTTAAACTTGCAAGTGGAGCAGCCAAAGAGGTGAATGCTGCATGCATAAGCAAATGAGAAGACTTATAGGGAGTCCCACCGGTCTCGGAGAATAGGATAGTTGGACTATGGAATCCCATTCTCCAAGGCGAGTATCTGCTCTGGGTATATATCTTAGAGGCCCAGAACTAGAACTTCGGGCTGAATTCTGCCTAGACTATGTTGATAAGGAAATATGTGGTGTCCAAAAGTTGGGTCCAGTTACAGTGGACTGGTGGCCATCTCCGTAGGGGGACAGAGCTAAGTCTGTAACAGTTATATTAATATTTTTAAAAAGTGTTTGGTCCTCTTTGGTTTTAGCAAAAGAGCACAAGCAGATGTAATTTTGTCAGTGGAAATCCTAAGCCACATTCTCTGTAATATTTTGATATGTACTATTTAACTTACTATTTTCAAGTACTCGTGGAGGCAATTTTTGATGGTCTTGTGCTTTTTCTGATTGCGCAAAATGCTCTTAAGCCTTGTCTACACTATGAAAATTACCCACTGCTGCCAACAGGGCCAGTTGAACTTGCATCCAAAATTCCTGAGGTGACCCTGGGAGTCTTTTGGGGCAAAAGGAACGCTGGATTGGACTCAGAACTAGTAATTAACATGAACTACCAACGCTAAATCTGCCAGAATAAACATGCAGGAACAATCCAAAGAATACAGATTACAGCTGGTAGGGTCTCTCCAATTAGAATTAATAATGACTAGATTGTGATTTCAGATCTGAGTAGAGGGTGATGTGTAAATTACCCCATTCCAAGAGCAGCCCTAGGAAATATGGGCACCCAGTGTTACCTCTCAGTCACTATTCCTCCCCTGCTGCCTCTTTGCTCTGAGGAGAGTTGTTATAATTTGTTCCTGGCTTGTACCAATAGCAAATTGTGACAGCTGTTTGTGTAGACTGTGCTGGGCAGCAGGTAAAGGGCGGAGTCAAAGTTTTGTCCAACTGTGACTATCTTCTTCAGGGGTGGGAGGAAGCAAGTGGGCATGCAGCACTTGTTTATGCACATGCATCGATACCAAAGGCCCAAGCAGCCTTTATAGGAGTGTAAAGTGTGTGTGTATGTGTGTGTGTGGGGGGGGAAGCGGGTGACCTTAATTCCTGCTTATTTCTTGGATGGACATACAGCCCAAATTGCAACCTAGCCCTGAAAAAAACAAAATCTTTGGTTGTACATTCGACTGAAAACTTTTAAGGGCTTCATTGCACAATATATGTGGTTGCAATTATTCTTCTTGATAAATCAGCACTTTGGGAATATTTGCAAATGCTGGTTGATAAATAAACTAAAAGCTACAGGGCACGCAGAATAAACCTGCTTTATTTATGCAGTATGCCAAGCATTTCAGAACCAACATGGGGAGTTTAGGAATATAATACGATCTGTGCTTTGACAACCTTAGGACACTATTAGTAAGCTGCCTTCCAACTACGAACCTATTAATTCAGGAACAAATTTTGCCCTCAGACATGTGCACACAGTTCCCACAGAAGTCAGCTGCTTTAGTCTTGTCTGCTCTTGGTTCCTTAAACCTTAGATCCTGCTATTCCCCCCAAGAAGATCTGAGCTTTGGAGACAAATATTTCACATGGAATGATTTTTGCTTTGTTTTGTCTCTGGTTTTAGTTGACCAGATGTGCGAATATTCACGGGAGTACACATTTTGGGACAGGATCGTAGTAAGACCCGTTGGCGGGCGGGTGGTTGCTGTGGATCCCAGAGATTGAAGCGGGGCTCCTGGCTACCACAGGAGTGGTGGTAGTTGCAGCCCTGGGGCTCTTTAAATTGCTGCCAGAGCGCTGGGTGACATTAAGGGCTGGCTTGGGGTGTGGGAGTAGTGTGGTGTGCGCTGGGAGGTACTGAGGGCGGACTGTCTCCAGCCCCCATCTTCTACCTGAAGCCCTGCCCCTTCTGGGAGCTCAGAGCTGACCCCGCACCTTGACCAGGGACCTGGCAAGTCTATCAGCCCCCCTGATCATAGTACATGATATCTGCCTTCATATATGCAGCAACTAAATTTGTCGCCCCCACCCCCACAGCCCCATGAACGCTTCACATAAATAAGAATTACTTCTAACTGCTAGCTAATAGAGCACATGGCATTTACTCAGATTCAGACAGGCCCTCTGGGGAGTCTCTGAAGCAGGACTGAAGGCCAGATTCCACAGGCAGGAGAACTCCATAGGAGTAGCTGGTTGGTAGATCATGGGGTGGGGATTTGAGGTAACACCCTGGAGATAATTATTGCCATGTCCTCCTCACTTATTTATCCATACCGCAGACTTTTAGCCAGTTTTGGAATGGGTTAGGATCATAGTCATGCTAACAATTTAAAAGTAACTTAGTTAAGTTTTGTATTTCTAGGACAGCTTACTGCTCCCTATCTCCCCACCCTCCTGCCATGTGTATTGACACCTGCTTGCTTTAGCTGCTTCAGTGTGTTTGTATTTGCTGAGAGAATCCAGACAGCTATCCCATACTGCTTCAGCAGAGGATGGCAGCATGCTGGGAAATGTGTCTGGGGGTCTCTGGATGCTGGGAGGAAGGAGGACAGGCCAATTTCCATAAACTTGGTATGTCAGTACTGGAAAAAGCAATGTGCCAAACTACTACTGAAAAATAGGTGTGTGTAGAGTTAATCTGCCAATAACCCATTACAAACTCTGCTAAAAATTGTGCTGTGGGCAGATCCCATAGAATTATCCCTAGATTAGAATTTCCTAACACTGTAAAATCTGAGGATGGTGGGTAGCTGTTACTCTTGCTGGTCCTTGAAACAAAGCCTTGGAGAAAAGTACAGATGACCCGCAAGATTGTGGATTGTTACAGTGACTGATCCTGCCACTTAGACTTCTTTTCCAGCAAGCATGTTGTGTTCATTCAGAATGTGTGATATAGGAATCTGGAGTGAGAAGGAGAGTTTATCACTTATTCAGAAGGCCACCAATTTACTGAAATGGTTTAACACATACAAAATGGAGCCTAACCAAGAGAAGCTAGATAATTTCATGGAGGTTAGGTCCATAAAAGGCTATTAGCCAGGGGATAAAATGGTGTCCTTGGCCTCTGTTTGTCAGAGGCTGGAGAGGGATGGCAGGAGACAAATCGCTTGATCATTGTCTTCGGTCCACCCTCTCTGGGGCACCTGGTGCTGGCCACTGTCGACAGACAGGATACTGGGCTAGATGAATCTTTGGTCTGACCCAGTACGGCCGTTCTTATGTTCTTATGTCCCATGAGCGAAAACCAAAACCCATGCCCTAATATAAAAGAGTGGCATAAAAGAGTGCCAAAGAGCTGCCTGGCCAATCCCTGACCTTTATTATGCTAAACAGAACTCAGTTAGTACTGGGTTACCATGTTCCGGCTGCTGCACACCCAAGTTGGAGAAGCCGGGCCTGTATGAGGGATCTTTGGGTATGCTGGGAAAGGGAGGAACTAACTGTGGAGGGGATGTAACCAGAATCAAACCCCCAGCTTCATCTGGAGTGTCTAAAACAAACTGTCTACTGTTTTATTTTTTCATAGTTTTAAGTGAAAGAGTGCATTGGATTTAGGTGGAGGGGAACATTGCTGTTTGCATAGCATCTGCTTTTTGGATCGAATTTGGCTCTTATCCTCCCCTCTGTAGTCGGGTCTGATTCCACTGAAGTCATTGTTATCCAGGTGTCACTATTTTTTCATACATGAAGAGCAGCCCTAGCATTTCAGTCTGAATGACTTTTCTTCTAGGTTAGTGGAACACCACCACAAGAAAGGAATTTGTTTCCTAGTTTGAGGACTCATCCTTGTGCCAGCTCTGATAACACCAATATGATACAAATAAAAATGTAGCTGCAGCAGCCATCCTGAGTGTGTGCCTATAGACTTTGACTTGTCCACACTCAAAATGGCATGTTTATCCTGCTGCCACAGCTACACTATGTTTTCATCGTGTTTATTTAATGAGAGCTAGAATGAGATACATTTTTCTGAGCTGAGACTCACACCCCCAGCTCAAAATAACCTAGAAGAGAGTACAGTATTGTATCTTCTCTTTAACTTGCTTTGGCCACTTTGACTCACAAAGGGCCAGACTCTGTAGAAATTTAAAAGTACAGTATAGGGATACTTAAGGAAAGAATAGAATGAGAATGGGAAAAGTAGAGAGAAAGTGGAAGGGGAGAAAAGTGATTAAAAACTTGGAGAAAGGAGGAAAGAAAAACAATGAGGAAATGAGAGGAAGGTGAAAGTGATAATTAGTAAATGGTATAGGAAAGTTATGAAGAAAAACAAATTAGAGCTAACTTGGGAAACAGAAGAGAGAGAGCAAATTCAGTACATTTTAAAACAATGCTAAAATAAAACATAAGAAAATGTGAAAAAAGTCCTTTTTTATAGAAAACAACGAAATCCATACATTAAACAGAGAAGTGGATTGAAAGCAAAAAGCAATAAAGCAAGTAGAAAATGACTGAAAACCACAGAGGCCAAATGAAACCCCACACTTCCTATTTCTTGTCCTGGGGCCCATTTGGTACTTATTGTAGTCCACAGACTGAGGCACAAGGTGAAGTGCACTGACAGCAAAGGAGGGAATTAAAAATGCAGTCTGCAGGGAATCTTGAAGCTAATGTACCAAGCTTCCTCACCTGGACTGTTTGTAATAATTGGCAAGGTATTAAAAATGCCCACCTAGGGACCTGAATGCAGTGTTGTTGCTGAATTGGTCCCAGGGAATTAGAGAGATGAGGTGGGTAATTGCTTTTAGTGGATCAACTTCTGTTGGTGGAAAGGACAAGCTTTAGAGCTTTTCCAGACCTTAAGAAGAGCTCCATACAAGTGCAGAAGTGTGTCTCACTCACCTACAGAGGTTAGTCCAATAAAAGACACTACCTCACCCACCTTGTTCAGCTAGGGGATGTGGAGCTGTAGCAAATGTGGAAGCAGAAGAGAATTTTGCCACTTTGAGGGAATTTCTACTCTCCTTTGAGGCGATATGTGGAGCTGGTTCAGGGTATCCTTTGAATTGAACAATTTATAACTGGAGCTGAGCAAGAATTGGGGAAAATGTTGTGATCATGGAATGAATTACGAAGTGCATTTTGATTCTACAATGGTTATACTGCTCTTGACTGTGAGCATCAAATTCAACCCATGTGACTCTCTTCCACCCCCTTTTTTGGTTTGCATTGGACTAAGGGGTGTGGGAGGGACTGTCAGCACTTGTTTATTGCATAATGTGGGAGTGGGAATAAATCAGCCAGCTAATACTATTTTTCCTGGCTGGAGTTCACCACTTGGCTTGTGTGGGAGAGGAGAGTGCCTGTAGTTTTCAATGTAAAATATAACTCTGCCTTCCTTAGCAGTGGCTACTTTATAGCTCATGACAGGGCATTGAGTAATAATGAAATAATGGCACAGAGACATGAAAAAATTACAATACAACATGTGAACTCTGTCCTGGTATTGTTGTCATATAAAAATCGCTTTTGCCCCCTTCCCCATTTTAAACTAACTGTTACTATATCACTTGGCATCTTGGAAAAGACCTGGTTGGGTTTTCATTTCTCTTCCTGCATATTAAAGATTTGAGATGTAAATATTATAAAGTCTTTGCTGTTGGCTTAAACTGGTTGATTAGCTATAACCAGGTGCTCATCTTCATTAACTAAACTTTATTACTGAGCAGGAATAACTCATCCCCTGCTTAAGGTATACCCAAGGCAGAGTATAAATGATGAAGAACAATTTCTCTTTTTACTACCCTGAATTTAATTAACCAATCACTCAATTATTTACATGAAGGGGACCTTTCCTGTAGATATAATGTGTAGTTTTAGGAAGAAAAATTAATTACTCAAAATCTGGACTACCATAAAAAAGGATAAATAATATAGTGGATTAGTTCAGCCTATAACTCTTTACAATTAAAGCGTCTATCATTTAGATTTAATAAATAACAATTGTATTGTATTTTTAAATTAAAACAAAATTATTGCATGATTAGCAACTCAAATGCAAATAACATAATTCAGAAATTCCCATATATATATTTACTTTTTAGTAGGAGAATCAGGTAAAATTACTTCATAGTAATATTTTATTATTCAAAACACTGGCCTAGCTATATATGTGGTTTGCAACAAGGAGAAGTTCCTTCCCCAAATATATTTGTCTACTCTTTACTACAAAGTTCCCTCTTACCAGCAGCCACACCTACCATGTAATTGGGAGGCTGTCTTTTTAAAATTGAGAGATCCTACCAGGTGTGTCCTAAAGAGCAGCCATTTTGCACCTGGCTGTTGTTTGCTGCATCTGTCTGCTAGTTGGTAAGTCCCCTTAGTTCAGGGTATTCTAGAGCTTTTAAAATTATTTTTGTATTATATTATTTTCAGCACTGCAGTGTTCTGTTGTAGTATCCTCTGCTAATTCTCCTCTTTCTTCAGTTTCACTGAGCACTTCTAAATGGCACCCTAGAGTAGAGGAACTGTTCTCTTTGTTGTATATAAAAGGAGCACTAATAGTATGGCCACGTGTAGTCAGTCAATAAAGTCCTAAAATAATGTATTATGGATCTTACAGACAGAGCTGGTTGTAATGCAACAGAACATACATTAAGAAGATCAGAGCAGAGACAATGCAGAATGTAGTGTAATGTCTCTGGAAATCTGCAAACTTTTTCTTTTGATCACTGACATACAAAATTCTCCCACACCACCTCTGTTTATTAATAACTAAATACTTTTTAAACAAAGTGCACATTTCTTAACCTCATTTAATGCACATGTATTGAATACACTATAATATCACATGATGATAAGGTTAAAGATGTGCCTATGTTGAACACCACAGTTTGGAGAACTATTGACAACACCATTTGCCATTTTTTATAGACTCATAGGGTTGGAAGAGACCTCAGGAGGTCATCAAGTCCAATCTCTTACCCAAAGCAGGACAAACCCCAATTAAATCAGGGCTGATTCTTTCTCTTTCAGATCAGTTTTACATCTGTCATAGCTTCACTGACTTAATAGACATAGATGCTGATTTACATCAGAGTAAAAGTAGAGTCTGGCTCCAGTTTCCAGGTTTTTTTTAACTGGTGAAGTCTCTATTTAACAAGAGTTCAGCATATTGAGATTTCAAATCTTATATTTTTTTTCGGTCAATGAGAAATTTTGCTTTTGGTTACAATGATAAAACCTCTCTTGGAGTTGTATGATCTAATGAGAACAGAATTTAGTGCATGATTATTGACACATTGCTGAATGTAATGACTGACAGATGACAGTGCCGTGTCGCTTAGTTAACAGGATGTACTGAGCCTATCTGATCTAGCCTACAAAATCACACACATACAGTTCTCCCTTTTGCTTCTTTATCTTCTCCTGCTTTCTTCCCTGTCTGTCTTTCATTATATTTTCCTTTTCTTCTTCCTTCTGACCTTCTTTTCACACAGATAGGTAAGACATTAATGATATTAACTTCCACTACCATACAACAATATTCTCTCCTTATTTCATTATTACCTTTTAACTTTTTGTACCACATTTTGTACCGAATTGAAACTTCCTATATTTCCTTTCAAGGTTTTCCATCCAATTTTCTTCTCTTATTTCCATTGATGTTTCTTTTTATGAACTTGGTCCAAACTACTCTAATATCATTCAACCCTTCCTGTATACTCCTGAACATAATTTTTCTCATCCCAGTTGTGGTCAAGCTCAACCTATGCAATGATTCATTCCATGCGTAAGAACACAACAGCAGCTGTAAACATACAGCTGTGTTCTGGTAATTATATTGTTTCAAGCAATAGTGCAAGCAACTTAGAGAGACACCTACTAGCAGCACTCAGAGAGCCCGAAATGAACTCTAGTAAGTAAGTAAAGAAATGCAGTACAGGGAACTACTAGAATATTAACTGAAAATATATTTGTGTTTGTAGCTGTTCATGCACAGTTGTAAAACAGTTAAAATGCTTTAATAAGAAAGGCAAAGAGGCATTTACTTTATCTTAGCTGTGGGGAAGTTAAGAAGCCTGTCAGTTCTGGATTGTGTTTATTTATGCTGACTGTACTATCTGTCCACCAGTGTTGTATAAAAATAGACGTCTTACCACTCATTTGGCTTTTTATATGTAGCACTGAACAAACATTTATCTCTTATGCACTCATCTTGCTGCACTTCTGACCCCATAGGTTGCATCTGTAATGTCTGGATGCTCTTTTTCTAGGTCATTAAATCTGTTTTAGAAGCAAGAAAAGAGGTGTCAGTGCAGAAAATGTAAGTGTGGGGCGCAGCTCGTTTAAAATGTTGAGAGCTTTTTATACAGGACTATGTAGCACTTTAAAGACTAACAAGATGAGAGCTTTTTATGTGAGTTTTCCCTCTTGTCAAGAATCAACCCCCCTCTCTAGAGGACAAATTCTGCCCTTAGGTGTGATGGTCAAGTACTGCTCATAGATGGAACACCAGGCAATAAAATGCAATGCAAGTCAGGCTCTGAATCTGTTCTGTAGGTCTTTGGGGAGAGATGTGTTCTCCTCTGACTACAGTTGGCTCAGTCAACCTGAAAAGACTTCATCTAATTCAGAGCTCTCCTGCAACTTTTTGCACAGCTACTTTGTTGTGAAAATTGAAAATATTCCTGCTGTGCAAAAGCAGAACCCAAATGGAAGGAAGGGACTTTCTTCCTTGACTAATGGATAACCACTGACAGCATTGAGTGCCATCTCCCCTGGCTCATGAGGCCCTACACGAAGCCCCTTAACAGCACCAAAGAAAGATTGAACTACAGGCTCAGCAAGCGCAGAATGACAGTTGAATGTGCTATGGGTAGAATGGCGGAGCGCTGGCATTGTTTACTCACAAGATCGTATGTCAGTGAAAAAGAATCCCAGTGGTTATAACTGCCTGTATGTCCTGCTTAATATCTGTGAAGCAAAGGAGGAAAAGTTACTGAGGTGCGGAGGGAGGGGCTGGTTGCTGAGTTTGATCAGCCAGATACAAGGGCTATCAGAAGAGCTTAATGTGGAGCTATATGGCTGAGGAAAACTTTTAAAACAGCCCCTTGCCCTAGTTCACTTACGAGCTGTGGTGGACCATGTTCTACCTGGCCCTGCTGTCTTGGGGAATGTTAGGTGAACAATAAGCAGCATGCACTGCCTATTTATATAGCACTGTCAGTGCACCTGTGAATTTTGTGGTGCCTGCTGTACATTTATGATGATTACACTGTAGCGTGATCCTATGATTTGTGTTACACTGCACAATAGCAAGAAGTGGCTGTTCTCATGGCTGCCAGGCATTCTCCAGCCTATGTTGGGAACTAAAAATTTATTTTCCCAAAAGTAGAATTTTACTGAGTAACCCAAATTCTGGGCAAGTTAAAAGCAAATACATGAAAACCTTAATAAATGTGTGGAACTGAGCCTAAAGAAGGAGAGGGAACACAGCTGTCCATTTTTGTTATACCCGGGGCACCCAGGACACTCTCAGGCATGTGAAGCTGTAATTGTCTGTCATGCCCCCAGTGTGAAATTGGCAGGGTAGGTTTGTGGGCTCTAATGCCATGTGACATGTTGGGGGGGGGGGAGGGGGGGAAGGGAGAAAATAGTCATGTGCTAAAATAGTTTCCCATGGACTGGAAAGAGAAGCACTCCTTCTGCTTCCCTGGTAAAACTGTTTGCCACTCAGGGGGGTGTTGGTGGGCTGGTCCCACCTCAGAATGGGTGGGGAGATAGAATGGCAGCTCTGTCGGGATGGGGGAGGCAAGTCTCATTGATGGCCATTCTGGGGCAGGGATGGGGATCTGGCTTGCTCTGTGCTCCTATCCGGCCCAGCTAACTGTGTCGTCTTGTCTGGCTGATTTGAGAGAAAGGTGGTAGCATTGACAATGTAGAGACCAGGAGCCCTGGCTTGCCTCCTAGTGGCACCCTTAGGTCGAGAGACTGCAGTGCTACTAGCAAAACAGCTGTGAAAAGTTGGGGGAGGAGGAAGAGAAATCAAGATCTCTAGGGCCACCAACAGGGAAAGGGAAAAAATGGCAGCTGCACCAGGGCCTGGCAAGATAAAATGATCTGAGGCTCCCAATTGCTACCGCTTCTGCCTTGGGCCCTTTAAACAGCCACCAGAAACTGGGGCAGTGCAGGCCAGGCAGTGCTGAAGGGCTGTCTGATGGAGGCTAGGCCCAATCAGCTCTGCTCCTTCTTGCCAAGGCCTTCTCCTTTCCAGGTGTCCAGAGTGGGGCAACCCCCACCTCGTTCAGGGATATGCAATTCTGTTGGCATCCCTGGAGCTCTGGGAGGGGGCAACTGCTCTCCCTCGCAGCAAATAACATCCTTGTCTGTGAGCTCACCTAGGTAAAGTTTGGGAGCCATGGGGTCCCCAATTCTCAGACTGTCTGCCTAGCAGGGTTGCCCCAGAGCAGGGAATCTTAGAAGGACAGACCTCAGCAGCCTGGCAAGTTCAGCCAGAATACTTCCCATGCTTCCATGGGAGTTTGTCAAAAACGTACGTTTCCCTCACACATTTTGGTTTTGAAAAATCAGCATTTTTGATGGAAAAACTGTTTTGTTGGAAAATCCTCAACCTGCACTAAGCATGGGTATCATGATGCAGGATTATTCTGAAGGCTCTGGTTAAATTATACCACCTTTAATTAGCCAAGGACAGAGACAAATCTAGCCTTGTGATCTTGAGCAGAGTTCACTGCAGATGTAGAAGTGGGGAGTTTTGCTTGACAGCTGATTGTATGGTATAGGCTCTAGTAAATATAGTTCATATTTTTGAATAGTTTCACAATTACAATGTATGACTCTATGGGAATTGTTTGAATTGTGTTCCAAGGAACTGCAAGAGTCACAATCTGTACTGGAGTTGTACCAGCCAAGTTTGTGTTTGATTTGCAAATAATTAAGATTATTAGCTAATTGGTACCTCGTTCATTCTTCTATATATACAATTTTATGTGTTTGACCAAGTGTGCAGTTTGTGTTCCAATTTGAGGCAAAATGGTTATCTACCAACAGGAAATCTAATTTGCCAGTAATCTTCTGTAATGTCACTGCCATTGTTAAAGAGGAGTGCCTGAATGAAGCTGGCTTTCTTTTCTGCAAAGCTTCTCTTTCTGCTTTGCTGGTGTTTTTTGACATCAGAAATGGGAACTTTGTAACAATCAAAAGGGGAGATCCACCTCTTTCATAGGACCTGTGACATGCTTGTACCCATGAAAGGACTTAAATTATTAGATTTCAAAACTGATATCTTAATGGAAAGAAGTTATATTTTAGGTCACTTTTAGAGGCGTCGTACAGAAAAATGTTATAAAGTGATGTATCCAGATTAGAAATGTGGGCAGAAGATAACACAATATTCAACTTGGGGGGAAAATGCAAATGACTATACCTAGGGGAAAAGAATCCAATAAACGGAATCTTTTGGGGGGCAGGAAGACTTATGGGAAATAATGGCCAGCATATTAGGCATGTATTTCCAGGGGAATACAGCAGCAGAAGTGCTATTTTGGACAGGATACTTGGTCACTGAACTGGGAACTTATAACCCTCTTCCGCAATAATCCTCTGGCCTAACCACCATTGGAAAGCACTTGTGCATCTCAGTAGCAGAAAGCTACTGGAGGCAGGTCAGAGTAAATCCCCCGAAATGATTACAGAGTACTGGTGTGACTGAGTCATACAGAAAAATAAAAGGATTCAATATGTATGACTAAACTGGGTGGGTCTGAACTACATGAAGGATGTAGATGCCGAAGAGTGAGATGATTTATTTATCATAATGGGAATAATGGGATGGAAATTTAGGCTGTGTATACAAGGAGAAACTTCCTGATGGTGAGAACTATTAGCAGAAATTGAAGGCCTGTTGTTTGGCACACTTAAAATGAGACTGGATAGAACCCAAGTAAAATGTCCTACATTGTTAGGGAGTGACTGGATCAGCTTCACCACTTTCATAAGTAGTTGCAGTTTCAGTGGTGCAATGGAACTGTGACTGCTTTACCAATGACACGTCTGATTCTTGTTTTAGACATTTGCAGCTGGAAAGCCACTTTATGGTGATACTCTTTGGCCTTCAGGATGCCTGAGGAATGGGACAATGTGAGTATGGCCCCAAAGGGAGGGCCGTGTATTTGGGACAGGAGAGGCTAAGTTGAATGTGCGGGCATAATTTCAAGAGCTCTAGGACTTGACTACACCCCCCTCCGGGGGGAGGAGGGGAAACTACCACCCCATGACAGAGATTCCAGACAGTTCACCTCCAGCTCCACAGCTAAGCACCCCAGAACTGTACTGACTTGCCGTAGTCCAAAGCCAAACCAGGCAACCTGTGGAATTCCTTGCCAGATGATGTTGTGAAGTTTAGGACTCTAACAGGGTTCAAAAAAGAGCTAGATAAATAAATTCATGAAGACTAGGTCCATCAATGGCTATTAGCCAGGATGGGTTGGAATAATATCCCTAGCTTCTGTCAGAATGTGGGAGAGGGTGACATGGGAGGGATCATTTGATGACTACCTGTTCTGTTCATTCTTTCTGGGGTATCTGGTAATGGCCACTGTCAAAAGATGGGCTACTGAGCTAGATGGACCTTTGGTCTAACCCAGTATGTATGTTCTTATGTTAAGTTTATTACCCAGTCTGTCCATCCCTCAATGTGGAGAGGACAATGCATGAGTGGTTTTTTTTTATTCCAGAGCAGATTCCCCAAGCACTTCAAGCAAAACCCTATTTTACGTACAAATATAAATCATATTTATTAGCTAGAGAGAGATTGTAAGTAGTGAGTGTACAGAACAAAGCAGGTTATCCTAGAAATAAAACAAAACCACAATCATAGTTCTATAAACTAGTAGGGTTACCAGGTAGCTTCAGAAAAAATACCAGACACACTTGATTGGGGGAGGGGGTGAGTAGAGTTGGCTGGGGTGGGGGAGGGTTGGGGGCAGCAGGGCTGGCCGGAGGAGTTCGGGGGGGGGGGGTTTGGGTGGAGCGGGGCTGGCCGAGGAGATTGGGGGGAGGAGGAGAACCGGCCGGTAGGAAGCAGGGCTGGTCAGGAGGGGGTCAGGGAGAGCAGGGCTGGTCAGGGATGCCAGATGGATGGCTCAGTCCCTCTTGGGAGGGAGTCCCCCCCCCCCACCACCACCACCAGCCTTCAATGGGGGTGATGGTTGTGGAACCCCCATACCTAGGACTATGCATCCCAGGCTTTCGAGTTGAAGTGGTTCTCTTCCAATTTCTTCCTTGTAAGGTCCCTTTCAAAGCATTCCTCATTGCAGAGCCTGTGGAGAGAGCATGAAAGTGGTTACTTACCTCTACAGGGATGGGGATTCCCGTGCTGGCTTTTTTTTCCTTCTAGAAGTTACATGCACTAGAATGCAAGCAAGCTGGTCGCCATTTTGGAGGAAAAAAATTAGAGGACTGGAGGCCCAAGTGTCGACCCTATGCTCGATCAGAGAGGATGAAGACTTCCTCGATAGAAGGCAGCGTTTAATCCTGCAAGCAAGGCAGGTGGAAGAGCCAGAGAGGGCAGGTGTTCCCTTCTGATTTCCTCCCTAAGAAGTCCCTGCCAAAGCATTCTCCACTGCAGTGCCTGTGGAGAGAGCCTGAAAGTGGTTGGTGACCTCTACAGGAATGGGGGATACCTGAGTTGGCCTTTTTCTTCTTCTAGAGGTTACATGCTGCCAGTTCTCTTCCTTGTCCTGTACTGCTCTCTCTGGCTCTTCCAGTCTCTCTGACCCATCTTCCTTCAGCTGAGCTGTTAATTTGAGGCAGTAATTCATTCCATTCTTATGAAACACATTTCTACAGATAGTGTTTCTTTTTGTGACCATAATCATGAATACGTTGAGTGGTTTCAGGTACAAGAATATTACATGTTTGCTGAATTTTAAATTCAACAAATCAGCATATTTCTCCAGGACACTGCAGTAAGAATTGAAGGCATACGTCCATGAAAAGCACTTGTGCATCCAGTTTCTATCACAATGGAATCCTTTTACTTTTGGTCTGTCTCAACATAGTTCCCCATGCCATGGTATCTGCTGCAGCATTTCACTGTGCATGTTGTATTTATTTTGTTGTATAATATTAGTGTGCCAAGATATCTACTTATAATTTTCCCTGTGTATTATCTCTGTGAGGGGGAACATTAAAGATTTTAATTCTTTAGAAAATTAATGACAAATTACAATGGACACATTCGTATTCAAATCACTTCTAATGACTTCAATTCTGTGATCATATATTTTTTGAAATTTCAAAAATGGTTCTCCAAGCTTTAGTGCAATTAAATAATGATTAACACAGTCAAAATTGCTCTTTCAATGTTAGTCTCTTTATTTTCCCTTATGTCCCTTTTGCCTTTTCCATACATAATGGTACTTAAAAATGAGGTATTTGCATTGCTAATTTGGATGAACTAATTGGGCGTGTTCTGTTAATCTATTTTGAATGACCACAGAATTACCTACTTTGAGAGCAAAAGCACTCCTATTCAAAAGTAATTTCTGTGAGTTAACTTTCCATCAGTTATTAGTTAATTTATACAGACATTAGAGCAGTCTAAATTTTTTGTCCAATTAACTCTTGCCAAAAATAAGGTTTTGTCAAATTATTTTGTCCACATAAAAATAATTTGTTTCATCTCGAAATGCCTGGCAAAAGCTGAACTCTTTGAACACAAGTTTTTGTGGGGAAACAGTCTTCTGGTCCACTCTATCAATTACAGAATAGTGTGCATTATTTCTATTTTTACATTGAAAAAGCCCTACTAAAACTATTGTAATGGGGGTCTGCTAGCCTCATTTGCATATTCCTTGAGTAAAACCAGCACAGTGTAGATATAGCCTAGGTGACGACAAGTTGAGTTCTGTTATTTTCTTTGTAGGGCCTATTTTGAAGAAGCCGATGTCTGAGTACTCATCTGGCTCTGTCGATCTGTTTATTCACTTCTCTGCATGGGTATTTTAGTTTTAACAGTGCTTGAAATAGATCCCGTAGGTGTTTACCTTTGTGGGATTGGTGCAAGTCCAGTTGTATCTTAGAGCATGGCTGTAAACAATTGATTGGGAAATGTGTCTTGAATGGAAGCCAGAGGCATGTAGGTGAGACGTTGCCATATTGCGGGGCCATGTGGGTGCCAATGGCTGTGCTGCTAACTTGAAGATATAAATTGTCCCCAAATTGGAAATAGTTGTGGGTGAAGACAGAGTTGCAGAGCTCTGTAACCAGGTCTGCAGTGGCATCATCAGAGAGAGCATTCCTGACAGCCAGTAATCCATCATCGTGTGGAATGTTGGTATAAAGAGCCCACAAAAGCTCATGAGACCATCTACATTTTCTGTTCGTCTCTAACATGCTGCAGGACTATTTGTTGTTTTTCCCCTCTATTACAAACTAACATGGCTACCACTCTGAAACTTGTTAGCATAAAATGATTGATTTCATTTTGTTCCATTCAGTTTTACAGAAAAATGATCAATAAAGTATAAGTTTCTTAGAGTAATGACATCTTTTTATGACCTCAAAATATACTGAAGTAAGAAAGTGACTGTGCAGATGGAAGATAGTCCCAAGCTGGTAGTTGTTGCTACTACCTTTGAAATCCCATAAAAAAGTTCATGAACAGAGCTGCCAGCATAGAATTACTATAAAGATAATTACTGCTGTGTGTAACCCTACATAGAGATACTTTACCATGCTTATAAATTGTTGTAATTTAGGCTCTACAATTATGAATTTCTACTCTTTAAGAACTGTCCAGATATTGAGGACTTTTAGAAAAATAGGACAAAATGCTGAGAAAATTAAAAAGAAAATACTCTAGGTCCAATAGCAAGTTTCTTCAGAGTTTCCAAATAATCTGAGGCAACTGTTTATTCACCCTTTCACAATAGTGTACAGTGTATATTTTCCCTGTTTGTGAATGAATTAAAATGTAGAAAATATAAAATATTAAGATGTGTATGTATATAAGGCAGGCAGATGCAGTAGTGAAAATAGAGCAATAGACCGAATCAAATATTATGATTAAATGAAATTGTGTGTAGATGGGGAAACTGACTCTGAGTGATGCAACTTTGGGCAAAATACTGTAAACTTATAATGACAGAGTTTACCTGATGGTCAAATCAGTTAGGACAGAAAAAAGACTGTGTTCATATTTAATTCTGTTCTGCAAGAGGCAGTAAATATAAGGAAAAGAAAGCAAATAAGGACTCTTGATCAGAATGGAATAATCAGAAATGCAACTGTTTGGAAACAACAAATGGAAGATGTATACAGCTTCTTCTGACCTGCTGGCAAACAACAGTTCTTGAAGTGCCTTTGCATCATATAGTGGATATTAAAACAAGTTTTAAAGAGCATCAGAGGTGGTGGATGGACTTTGTATAAACTACATGAATTTTAAATTGGACATTTCAGCATCTGGCTAACATTGAGCAAGCACAGTTTATAAAGTGAGCCACAGGATGTCGGAAGCCCAGCATTGTGGAGGTAAGTTGTTGACCTCATCAAACCAGACAGTTGTACAAACAGCTATAGACTAACTTGTTTTCCATCAAAAGGATGGACAATTCCAGCCTCAGTTGCAAGAACTTAAAGGTGATGTCTTGTTCCCAGATTGGATGGTGTAAGAACACAACTATCATTTTGATTTGATGTTTCAAATCTTCACATGGAGTAAGGGTCAACATCTGGTTGGTCCATTGCAGAATTTCCAAGAAACGGAACTGAGACAAGCTGGTGAAAATGGGATAAAACAGCTTGTGTCCTTGAGCACCTTGATTTCCAAAAGCTGAAGACACCTAGAAGGAAGAGGACTGAAGTCCTGGACCAATCAACTAGGAATCCTCTTAGTAACATCAAGTTCTTTTCCAGCAATTCAGGTGGCCAGTTAGTGTAACCCATGCACCTGCTGGTTATGGTGCACTGTCCCATCTGGTGGCACTGAGACCACTTGCAGACAAAATAAGCAGTCTGCTCTACAGCCCTAGCTAATAGCCAGCTGGCTTTTGCCTCATGTGGTAGAAGCTCAGACACTAACCTCCAGAGATCCCAGGTTTGATACCAACTGTTGGCATTACACTAGTGCCTGGGGAGATGACTAGTTACATCCATCTTTCACTCTACCTATGTTTGCAACATCAGCTTTCACTATGAACAATCATTGAACTGAAAGCGGATGGCTGAGCAAAGATATGATAAATAGTCAATAGACTACTTCTAAAAATTGGGTCACTAATTAATATGGAAGTGTACCTGCTTGTGTATGAGCTTTAATGATTGTCACAAAGTTGGCATTTGTGTCCCTGGTTCCAATCAGGGACAGGGTCTAATCTAGATTGTCATAAAGTGACTTTGAAACTCAAGGAGTTACTGTTGTTAACTCAGGCTTTGTCTACACTGTAACTGAGTGACACAGCTTTTGTCATTCACTGGGATTTAAATCATCCCTTCCCTCCTGCATGACTGAAAGTTTGCCCTGGCAAGTACTAGTGTAAACAGCACACTCCTGCTGACAAAGCAAATGCCTCTTGTAGGGAGTGGAATTTTTTACACTGACTGACTTTTAAAAACATGGCTGTGTTTGGTTGGTAAAAACCTTTGTAGTGCAGACATACCCTTGGGCCCAATTGATGCAAATTTAAAACAATTTCAACATCTGTATTCTTTTTGTTTTACATGGGAGAATTAATTTAGGTCAGTTGTGCTTGCTACATACTACACTGGGGAGGAGAGGAGAGAGCTTTATTAAAAACTACTCCCTTTCACAAGAATTTGGCCAATTTTACAAACCAGAGGCCAAATCCTGAGATGCCAAGCTTCATACATTTTCATTAAAGTCAATGGAGTTTGAAGGTGTTTTGTATCTTTCAGGATTTGACCGTGTCTGTGTACTCTATGAAACATTTATGCATTACTGAAATTCAACCCCTTCTGGCTTGGCCACTCCAGCCAGTAGGTATTAACAACTCTGATCCATCTCTTTTGGGTGCAAAGGAGAAGGTGAAGGATGTTGTCTCCTACTGAAAGCAAGATGTTTCAGAAGTCAGAATATAAACACACGGGTTGGAATTTTTGCCAGCACCTACTGGGGTTAAATTTCAGAGATCTTGTTTATACAACAAGTTGCTGTGTGGTATGGTGTAAGTCTACCTAAAGTCCTGATGTACAGCTTGGCTAAGTGTCCACATGAGATGTTACTGCACAGCAAGCTGCCATGCAATAGAGTCACACCCTAGCTTAGCATGTAGTCAGGCCCTCTCAGAGAATGGGACAGAGGCTTGGGCCACTTTGAATTTAGAGGCCCCAGCTCAGCCCCAACCCCAGACCCAGAGCTGGCCCAAGCTACGGGCTGACCAGGCTACCGCCTGGGGTGCCCCATTGTAGGAGGTGCCGCATGGGGCTGCCCGACTGGGTGGGGGTGGGGCTGTGCATGTGCCGGTGCCCTGAGGTGGGGTTGCGCATGCGCAGGGCACCCAAATGGGTCAGGCCGGCCCTGCCCAGACCCCTAACAGATCTAATTTCTCATCCACAGGGACATGCTAAAACCAAAAGAATATATGAAAATAACCACTTGAGACATTTGTACCAATAGCATGTATATAAAAATATAAGCAAAATTCATTTCAGGAATGCTTTTCTGGCTTTGTTGTGTGCAAACTCATAGTACTTAAAATTTATAATTGAAGAAAAATCTAATTGACGTAAAACATTTTGTTAATGTTAAGCAATGGGAGCTCCTTCAAACGCTCTTGTGCCACTGTAGAATGATGATGGTTCTTTGCTTGTTTTAACACATTGAATGTGCATTCACCTGAAGCCACTGATGCAGGGAGGTTGAAAAAAATATGTAATGCGATTGTGATATTAGGAAATACAGTTGACAGGCTGAGATCAAATATTTCTTGAAGCAGTTCTTTTGGCTTGCAGTCTGATTTAAAGATGGTGGAAAGTATACGATTCAGGAAGATGATCTCATCGCAGAGATCTCTTGAAGTTTCGTCATACCTTTGTTGAAACTGTTCAAGCCACTGAATATAGATCTTCATCACTTAGTTCTCTGAACTCCCAAAGGAGTCCAAAAAGGGTACAAATTTGTTGCAGTGACTCAAATCAATATAAGACCAGATTTGATGGAATCAATAAGAACAAAATTAACTCAATAGTGCTTTTCTGCGTCAGATTGAAATGCTAGGCTGTGACTGGTAGAAAACTCCGATGAAATGTCAGTACCCTGTGCTCCTGATTTAGACTCAGGAAGGATTGTATCCCATTGATCATGAATCTTTTGAATATCTTTAAGAAGTCGTTCAATATTAGCCCTCTCAACATCTAATGTAGCATTGCATGCTTCAATTACAAGATTAGTTTTGTGGATAATTTTTAGCAGCTTCATCCACATGTATGACATTAAAATGCATTCAAATTTGGCTATATACTTCTGAATTGACTTAGTCTCAAATCACAGGCTCACACTGAGCTCAAGAAATTCAAGCTCACTTAAAGCCTTCCTCACGGAGTCCAAATGCTGTGCAACTGGTTTAACAGCATCAGTCAATTTGTGCTGACCATCTCATTGTTGATATGCCATGAAGGGAAAGAGGCAGATGCTGCTTCAGAATTTCCCACTTTTTTTCATTGAACCAGACCTCTACAGGGCACAGGAGGGCTTGGCTCAAGTGTCACTTTGTGCTCTCACTTGCAAGGCTGCTAGATGATCCTAGTGGATCTTCTGTCCTTGGAATCTATGAACTGTGTAATGGTTTACATGTGCCAAGCAGTGGCGTAGCTTGGACAGGAAAACTGGTTGGGCCTGGAGTTTTGGGTTAGAGGGCAATGACAGGGAAGGTGGTTGAGAAGGGATGGCCTTCCACCACCAGGAAGTGAAAGCTTTTGTGGAGCAGGGCCAGGACAAGTAGGAGCCCCTAATCATCTCTTCTACCTGTAGTCCACTCCTGCCTC
Organism: Pelodiscus sinensis; assembly: GCF_052426305.1. Classification (NCBI taxonomy): domain Eukaryota; kingdom Metazoa; phylum Chordata; order Testudines; family Trionychidae; genus Pelodiscus; species Pelodiscus sinensis. The sequence goes on from NC_143055.1 coordinate 99,580,238, forward strand.
CCCTGCCCCAGCTAGAGAAATGAAGTCATGACATCTGGTCTTATCCCCTCCCCTTCCTGGTGTTCCTTGCCAGGGAGCAGGTCAGGACACTGGGACTTCCCTTACTCCACATGCTAGCTACTCTGGCGGGAGTTTGGGGCTAGGATACAGGGGTGCCCATTTTGCCAGGGCTCCCCTCTTCTTAGTTTAGTCCACAATATTTCAATCTCTGTTTCCTTTTCTTCTGTTTTTAGAAAAGGCAAAACTTAACAAGACGTTTTAGATGCAGGCTATAATGTCATCTTTTTTTAAAGACACTATTTGGGACCAATGAGGCTACAACCACACTACAACCAAGTTATGCAATTCAATGATCCATCTTGAAGTAAAGCATAGTTAGAAGAGCTGGCTGACATTTTTTTATGAAACAGTTTTCTGTCCAAGTGCAGTTTTGTCAAAATAAATTTTTTTGTGGGAATATGTCAAATTGAATATGTTTTTGATAGAAAAGTCTAAAAGAAGCAAAAGTGACTAGGAGTCCTGTGGCACCTTATAGACTAAGAGATTTATTGGAAAATAAGCTTTTGTGGGCAAAGACCCACTTCGTCAGATGAATCTGACGAAGTGGGTCTTTGCCCTCGAAAGCTTATGCTCCAATAAATCTTAGTCTACATGGTGCCATAGGATTCCTCTGCTTTTGCAGATTCAGACTAATACGGCAACCCCTCTGATTCTAAAAGAAGCATTTCAGTTTTCTCATTTAATTTTAATAATGCTGACATTTCTTGTAGCTAATATAAAAATGTTTACTTTTATTTCTATTCATTTAATCTTTTTATAACGTGTACAATATGTTTCAACATTATCCAAATAAAACATTTTACCTCACCAAAATCCAAATAAAACATTTTACCTCACCAAAATGAAATGTTTTGACATTATTGAAAGATGATTTGACATCAAGGCAGAGCTACTAGGGAATTTTTTGAAAAAAAAAAATGTTGTTTCACTGAAGAGTGCTGAGATGTTGAGACTGAAACATCCCCCTGGTTTTGATAAATATGTTGATGCAATTTTTTTGAAAGACACTTTGAAATCATCCAGTTGTTGTCTTTTAATGTTTTTTTTTTAAAATGAGAAAGCGGGTTTTCTGTTTCTGATACACTTGAAAGAAAATTAAACCAACTATAACACATTTAAAAAAAGTTTAAATCTGAATAAAATGTTAAATCTTTCAGATGATCTGAACTGTTTTTTATTTTCAATTCACAAAACAGTTTCATAAATTCAATATTTACCCTTATTGGGAGATGAGAATTTTTTTTTCAACATCTTGACAATTTTGTGGGATTTTGTTTTGAAAGAAAACCCCAAAAGAAATCTTAAAATTTCAACGCATCAACCGGATGTTTTGATATCACAGAAGTCTCTTTTGGTTGTCCCCCTGATTTGCTGAATCATGCCACTGACACCCACTTCCTGCTCTCTGGGACTCCCCACCACCCTGTCCTGCTGAATCAGATCCTTTAGTTTCCCCCAGCTAATGCACAGAGTTGGGGTTACAGTACCCCCGCTTTTCTCCCACCCCTCGCAGAACAATACAGACATAGAACCATTTCAGGTCTGAGGGGGATCAGTTTAAGCTTCTAATGTCATGTGAAAAATTGGAGTAATTAAAAATAAGTTGTCCCCAGGTGATTATACACTGAGGTAAGTAGAGAGGAAAGAATAAGCCTGAAAACATTATATACTTTGAACTTCATTGCTTTGAACTCTTTATTAAAATTCCTGATGCAGTCAGATGTAATTCTGTCATTGAAAGGAATGTTAGATTATAAGAATTTTCCTTTCACCAACGTTTTGCCTTGCACACAGATGAGGTCTGGCAGGGTTATCTAAACTGTTTTGTTTGTTTCCCTCTTGGTGCTACAGTTTCATTATGAATTCATCTGGAAAACAAGCTCTCTCTTCAGAGCAAAGAAAGTGTCTACCTGCTTTCCTAATAAGAGGGCCTGACTTCTCTACTGGCGAGATGTGTTCCGATAAAAATTGCAACTGCATTTTGTTTGAATGAATGTGACTATGCTTAGTACAGAGCTAAACATCCGAGTGTTTCTGATCACTAAGTAGACATGGATTTCTTACTGATTATATCCTATTGTCAGAAGCTGTTATTGTAAACCTATATTATTCAGTGTTAGAATCCCTGCTAATAAGGGAGCAGGGGGAAGACAGTTCAGTTTCTGCTTTCTTAATCAGATACTGTAGTGTAAGAGTGCCATTAATGAAACCACTGATGAACTGGATTTAAATTGTGAACCTATAAGATCAAGTGGAACTCCTATGATAAGCGTTTTAATTAAATGTTTTATATAACTTTTTATAATGTGGTGTAAGAAGAAAAAAAGATTGTATGTGGCATGGAGTGGTATTAGCATTAGCTAATTGTTTGTTTGGAATAATGTTAAGAGTCCAAAGGACAATTAGAAAGATATCTGCTTTACTAAGCAACACTTTGGCCAACCATGTGAACAAAAGACACTGCTTTGAGCTAGTTAGAACCAGTGGAGAATTTTCTAGAGAATTTCACTTAGACTCCCAAATTATCTGTATGGTGACAGTCTACTTAACCAGTTAAAATCAAGTTAGTTTATTCTGATAGCGTAAGGTTTCTATCATTGGCTGATTAGTGACCAAGTAGGCAAGAAAGACACTTGTGTTGCAATTTCTCAGAGCCAGCTATTACAAATTAACTTTCAAGGATTCGCATTTCTAGAAATATACTGAGCACTACATACCATAAACTGACAGTGTATGGAGCTGCAGCCAGCAAGCAGATTGCATCTCATTTCTGGGGAACACTATTATGTGATGTACAATTTTTCTGTTTCACCACAAATCTGATAAACTGCTCAGTTTATACATGTTCCCAGAATTAATCTGTATCTGCCACACTGAATAAATATGTTCTTGAAAAATGAGAAATGAATAAAGATTTAGATAAGCAAGAGGGGCGTGAGAGAGAATTTAAAAATAGAAATCGAGAAGAGATGAATGTGGCAATATATATAATAGAGGAAGGAGGTATAGAGATGAAGCTCTAAATGCAGTGTGAGTGAGAGAGGGTCTTGAAAACAGAGCAACAAAAGAATGATATTCTGGTTGTCCTCTGGACTGGCAATATCTCTTTACTTTGTATCACCTGCAAATTTTATTAGAGCACACCCATTTGTTGTGCAAGGTCAGTAATCAAATTTTTATCAGACAGGAAAGTGTTAGTACCATTATACAAGTCACTGACAAGACCTCATCTGTGCAGGCCGGCACGTGTGCAGTTATTCACTCAGTAGCCACATCTACAGATGTGGACGCAGATATTGGCGGCTCATGTTTGTGGCTACAGATGCAGATTCAAATTGTGTAACCCTGAAAATTTGCAGATTGATGCAGGTATCTGCATCTGTGGATGTGGCTATCTGCAGATCATTTTTGAGGTGTGGATGCAGATACCAATTTTGCAACAGCACAGCGCTCTACTCATCTAGAATACTGACTGCAATTCTGGTCCCACCTGTTTAAAAAAGAGAATTCAAACTGGAACAGGTGCGGATAAGAGCTATGAGGATGATTAGAAGACTGGAAAATGTACCTTATGAAAAGAGACTCAGAGAACTTGGCTTGTTTAGCCTAACCAAAAAGAAGGTTGAGGGGAGTTGTGATTGCTCTCTATAAATAAAGATGCTGTGTCTAGACTGGCAAGTTTTTGCGGAAAAACTTGCCAGCTGTCTACACTGGCCTTTTGAATTTCCGCAAGAACACTGACTTCCTACTATCTGAAATCAGTGCTTCTTGCGGAAATATTATGCTGCTCCTGTTCGGGCAAAAGTCCTTTTGCGCAAAGCTTTTAGTGTAGACAGCTCAGATTTGTTTTGCGCAAAAAAGCCCGATCACGAAAATGGCAATCAGGGCTTTTTTGTGTAAAAGCGTCCGTGCCAATCTAGACGCGCTTTTCCAAAAAATGCTTTTAACAGAAAACTTTTCCGTTAAAAGCATTTGCGGAAAATCATGCCAGTCTAGAAGAAGCTAGAAGGATAAATACCAGAGAGGGAGAGAAAATATTTAAGTTAAGTGCCCACATAGACACTAATAACTGGATATAAGCTTAAACAACAAATAGTCCTGCAGCACCTTACAGACTAACATAGGTGGTTAGCCACCAGCATGGCCTCACAATATGCCAACATCTTTATGGCTGACCTCGGATGTTTCCTTAGTTATTGCCCTCTAGCATCCTTATTGTACTTAGGCTACATTGACAACATTTTCATCATATGGACCTAAGGGAAGGAGACCTGTGACGGTGGAACTTGATTTCACTTATAAGTTTGATACCTGTAATCAAGGTCTGAACAAAGACCTGAACCCTAAATTTCACACCCTAATGATGTAAAAAGCTAAGTATTAGGTACTTAGAGACCATTCTATTTGCCTCATTTAGCATGGATACTCTGACATATTTTCCCTATTTTTTTCCTTCTTTTCCCCTCTCCATCCTATCTCTTTCTCTGCTATATATTTGTAACTCTGGACCCCTTACTCCATTCATCTGAAGAAGTGGGCTGTGCCCATAAAAGATCCTGATACCATCTATATTTTTAGTTAGTCTCTAAGGGTGTGTCTAGACTACAGTTTTGTTGACAAAAGTGGACTTTTGTCAACAAAACTATACCTGCGTCTACACTACTCAGCAGTTTTGTCGACGCTGGTAAACCTCATTGTACGAGGCATAACGCCTTCTGTCGACAGAAGGTGTTATTGCATGTAGGGTTGTGTCTAGACTAGAGGGTTTTGTTGACAAAGCAGCTTGCTTTGTCGACAGAACTGAATGTAGTCTAGACGCTCTTTGTCGACAGTATCTGTCGACAAAACTTCTGTCGACAAAACCCTGAAGTCTAGACGTACCCTAAGGTGCTTCAGTACCATTCATTTTTTTAAAAAAAAATTCAGTTCAGACTAACATGGCTACCTCTCTGAGACAGGATATGAACAACAAGTCTAGGCTTGAAATTGGATAGAGGTGAAGAAGTGAATTTCTGGAATAGCCTTCCAAGAGAGCAGTGGGAGCAAAACAATACCAAAAACAAAAAAAACCAACCCCAAAACCCCTTAACTAGTTTCAGGACTGATCTTGATAATCATATGAAGTGACCGGTATGATGGGATTGTTTACAATGGCATGTAGCCAATCTGCAACAGCTAGCCTCAACTATCTCCAACAGCTGAGGATGGGATGCTACATTGGGAAGACTTCATTACAGAAAATTCTTTCCAGTGTTTTTGGCTGTTGGGTCTTGCCAACATGCTCAGGGCCTAACTGATTATCATATTTGGGGTTGGGAAGGAATGATCCCCTGGGTGAGATGTGCAGAGACCATTGGGTATTTTTGCCTTCCTCTGTAGTATGGGGTCAATTGCAGGATTAAAATTAGTAAAAATGGTGAATTCTGCTTCAAAGTTTATACATTATCAACTGAAGACTTTAGTAACTCAGCCAGAGGTGTGGGGTCTATTATAAGCATTCCTGTGTGAAGTTATGTGGCTTGCGATGGGTAGGAGATTAGACTAAATGATCATGATGGTCCCTTCTAACAAAGTTTATAGATCTAAGAATCTTGGATTTAAAACATGTGCCTAGTATGTAAAGTGCAGCTGGGGCATAAAATCATCATGAGGTATCAGTGAACCATGGACTCGGGGAGGCTAGACTCCGGCCTGGCTGATCTTTTCTGCCTGAGGTCCTGCCCTGCAGCTGCCAGGCTCTCTCCCCTGGTTTCAGAGCACCAGGCAGTACATACACCCCCCACTGCCATGGAGCATCAGGCAGGTGGTTTTCCACATACCCAGTGCACCAGGTGGCGTGTGGCCTCCCTACCATCCCAGGAGCTCTAAGCAGGTGGTTGATGCGAGGTGCTCCCAGAGCGCTGGGTGGGCACAGAGCTCTCTAGCCTCAGCATACTGCTCCTTCTGAAGCATCAGGTGGATGGGGAATGTGGCCCTTCCACCCCCAGCCTCAGAGCATCATTCAGGTGGATGGGCAGCACCCGACCCTTTCTCCCCAGAGGAACGACTAGTGCCTGCAGGGGGAGGGGTACAGGAAGGACCACCCAGAGAAATGAGGAGGGAACATGTGGGGCCACTCCATTTAGCAATTAATTTTGGAGGGAGCACAGAGGGGCAGTGCACTTCCCAAAGGCTACTATGAGTCACCTATACCCCCTGGTCCCAGAACAACATGCAGACAGGCAGATCCCGGCTCTTCCTCCCCAGTCTGAGCATCACACAGGCAGGAGGGTCCTTCAGCCCCCAGCCCTGGAGCAGCAGACAGGTGGTGCCCCCCCAGTAACAGAGGGGTGGCATGCAGCTGTCCCAGAGCATCAGTTGGCATGGCTCAAGTGCCAGCAGCCTCCCCAGTGCTAAGAAGACCCAGCTACCCCAGCTCTACCAGGCTTCCTGAAAGAGGAACAATCTGCCTAGACTGGGGCCAACTAGCAACAGGAGGGGGCAAGGTCATGCAGGGCTGTTTGTGAAGGCACAGCCTTCTCCTGGCTATTAGAAGTGCCACAGATAAAATAATTAATCTCCACATTAAGCCACTTTGAGCGGGTAATTTACAGACTGTCTCCTTGATGATTCATGGCACTCAAAGTATAGAAGAAACATTTCAGGTGAAATTAGTTTCTTATTTCAGAGAAATTGGTATCTGAAATAGTTCTCAAGAAGCTCTCAACAGTACAAAAAAATTTCTATGCCACATATTTCCATTTAATCTGTCTTTTTTAAGATGTTTTATAGTTTCATTTTGAAAAGATCTAAAACCCAGCTTTCAAGAGGATCAAAGAATTTAGACCCTCCCCTGGCTTGTAAAATTCTAATGTTAATACACAGTTGAGAAGAAATTTCAGAATCAGGATAATTCTATTGTGAATGTTCTGGTTTGTGTCTGAATTCAGTACCATAGTATGCACTGAGAGAAATGGTTGCTTCCCTTTCAAGTTAGCTTGTCTAACCATATAGTCCATTAGAGAGATGGAGTAGGACAAAGAGAGAAGAAGAAAGCTGTCTAGGGACAGTTTTGTGCTCTGGCTATTTCTGGCTGGCTAATGCCTGGGACTGCTGAAGACCATCACCAACTGGTACAATTGCTGGGGCCTCTGCAGATTTGACCAGAGAACTTTAAAAACTTTTTGAACTGCATCCCATGTTTGCTGTGCCTAAAACAATCTCAACATAATTTGGGGGGGGGGGTTGGTTATAATTAATTTACAAGTGTAATCTAGGTTAAAGATACTAATTGAACAATTAACAATTAAATAATACTAATTGAACAATTAACTGATTAGTGCAGAATGTCAATTGTAAAAGTGAGAGAGAAATTGGTAGAATATGTGTTTGGCTATAGTCTGAAAAATAATAGAAAACCATTTTTAAGACCCATGAAATAGCCATAAGGCTTTACTTCTGGAAACTTCTGATTTTTTTAGTACTTTTGAGTAAATTGATTTTGAGTCAGCTTTCATATTGTATTAAATTTATTTGCATTTAATTCATTTGGCAGCGATATAGTTCTGTTTCTGCTTTTAACCCCATTACTTTAAAAGGACCAGGTTGGAGCAGGCCTGACTGATATGAGTCAACTGGAAGGAGGGAGAAACTGATAGTCATGATGTAGGGGAAGGAAGAAACAGCTGTTTCTGTTTATTGACAAGATCTATTTGGTCCAGGCAACCTAATAGATGTGTAAAATAAATAAATAAATAAATAAAATAAAAATAAAATAAAAATTAAAAAAATTAAAAAAATGTATTTAACAAAAAATTCAGTCTTCACTGGTACTGAATAATTCACAATATCCTCACCAAAGTCAATAAAACTCTAGATTTTTCAGTATGAATAAGGATTGCAGGATTGGTTTGAAAACTAGTTTGCCAGGGGTTTTTTTTTGCATTCAAAGCAGTTCCTCACTTCTTAATGACAGTGAAAATTGGTGCATGGGATGCAGGGGAGCTAAGTCCTAGAATATCCTTCTTGCTTTCAACATTGAAAGAGACTAGAAAAGTCTACATGACTTGTGTGCTTGTGACTATTTAAAAACTTTAGAGACAGTCACTATAAAGTGAAAAGAAAGACAAAACTTGAATAGGGAATAACATTACCTGTAATATTATTTCTAATCTCAGCATGAAGGAGAGAGACGTGAATTGTTAAATGTTACCAATCAGGCACCATGTTAATAAATGATTTATCTTTCATTTTACCTATGTGATTCAGTCTTTATGTGAAAGCTACTTAAATGCCATTAAGGCAATCATGGAGGCCTCTGTCAAAAGAAAGATAAATGCAGAAGAAAATCAAAGCAACCAAACTGTTTTTTAAATGTGAGACATTTTATTCTCAAGAGCTTCACAAAGGTCACCTATATGAATGTTGAACATCTAGAGTTTTGTTTAATACAACCTGAAGTTTGGTTTCAAGGTAGAATTTTCAGAAGCATCTAAGTTAGTTACATGCCTAAATCTCATTGACTTTGAAAGATAATTAAGATTCCAAGTACCTGTTGCTTTTGAAAATGGGATTTCCAAATCATTTCAAAATATATTACTCCTAATCTTAAATATCCAGATTTCCACTTTGTGAACTGAGTGTCAGTAAAAGTGTACTGAAAGGATAGTCCTTCATACTGATGTCCTCTGTTCACAAAATAGGTACAGCCTCGCTAGTGTTGGTGTTAGCTTCCCCCCATTTCCCCACTTATGTGCTTTCTTCTAGAGTAACCAGTTTTGTGGGAGGGAGAGAGTAACTCAAGCTCCAAGTCCATTCAATCCTTAGGCTCTTGTTCTCCATGTTGACAGAAGGTAGGCCAAGAAATAATTGGCTTACTCTTCAGCAAAGGAGACTTAGGTTAGATATTAGGAAGAACTTTCAAACCATAAGGGTAGTTAACTTCCACAGCAGGCTTTGAAGGGAGAGGTTGCAGCCCACTTTTGGACATTTTCAAGAACAGATTAGACAAACATCTATGAGGGATAGACTAAATCTGTTTGATCCCACCTCAGGGCAGGGGTCTGGGCTGGATGACCTCTTGAGGGCCTTTCCAGCCCTTCATTACTATGATTGTAAATTAATGGTGAAGATAAAGCAGACCAAGCTGCTGGTGAACACAAGTTCTGCTCTCCCACTCTTCTATCTATTTGTAAAAAGGAGCTCCACACAATGACTGCTAGTTGCTTCTTGACTGCTTTGGTTAGAACATCACCCAAGGTAAACCACTGAAAGAGTAGTGGGCTAAAGTGGCAGCTTATAAAAGATGGAATGAGAACACCATTATAGACAGGAGAGTTGGTGAAGAAACTTACCCTGCCCTTCAAGGACTGCTACATTCTTCACTTAATTTCATTGGGCAGCCTGATTTCTTCCTGAATGTAGAAATGAAAGATTGTAGACGCTTGATGAGTGGCAAGACGGACAGGAGTATTCAGGGGAGCAGTCTGTGATTCAATGTTAAGACTGTTGTGGTGCCCGAGGAGCTCGCACTTGCTTGGAAGAATCTATACAACACACAGTCACTTTGGGGTTTGTGCTCTGGTTTGTAACAGTCTGCCTTGGAACTGACACCAACTTTCATGAGCCACCCTAGACAGCCTCACAGCAGGTTTAGGCTGTCAGTAAGCAGCCATAGTGCAATGTCTGAAATGTTATCATAGTGATGTAACATAATTTAAAATAATAATCATGGCGAATATACAGGGATGATGTAGTTGATGGTAGTGGGACAAGACTGGGTGAAGTCCCTGTTGCTTCTTCGATCAACTTCTTTTGGTGAGAGACACAAACTTTTGAGCTTACACAGTGCTTCTCCTCAGATCACTGGTGCCTTGACCCCCTGTGAGCCAGTCACCCAAAGAAAAGCTCTGTTCAAGCTTGGAAGCTTGTCTCCCTCAGCAACAGAAGTTTGTCACCTCAGCAACCTTGCCTCACTAATCATGTTGAATAGTCGGACTTTGATGTCCTGCCACTCTTGACATAATAGAGAGCACAAAAAAGCAGCAAAAGCCAGATATAATAGAAGTAAAATATAAATAATACATAATGAAGGCTAATGAAAGTTTAGTGGTGATTTTCTTTAAGCTACTTTTAATATTGACTATTGCCATTCTCATTACTATGTGAAGGAAATAGATAATTGAACATTATGCCCCTAAAAGGGCTTTAATAAAGCCTAAAATGATTTTTAAAAATGCTTCACATTTCATCTTATCTTAGTTAATTATGGCCTCATACACCAAAAAAAGCATATGCGGGTGAATTGTAGCTAAAAGGACATGATAGTTTTCTTCAACTGTTTAATCTCTGACAACTGTTTAATCTCTGACAGCTCCTTGATATCAAGGACACAGAGTAATCTGTTTTAAAATAAGCAGCCTTTCAGGCTCTGCCCTTGACTTTTTTTTTTTCTTGTCTTTGGATCTTCAGCTTCCATTAAAAGACCTGACATAATTGTCATGAGCAAGGGAAGTTTTAAATGTATTAACCTAGGCTGTGTCTAGACTGCATCCCTTTTTTCGTAAAAGGGATGCAAATTAGACATATCACAATTGCTAATGAAGCAGGGATTGAAATTTCCCCCGCTTCATTAGCATAAAAATGGCTGCCGCTTTTTTCCGGCTCGGAGCTTTGCCGGAGAAAAGCGCCAGTCTAGACGCGGATCTTTCGGAAAATAAAGCCTTTTCCGAAAGATCCCTTATCCCTTATTACAAAAAAGGGATGCAGTCTAGACGCAGCCCTAGAGTTTAGAGAAATTCTATAGAAATAGGATAGTCTTCAATGACTGAAGGCTGTTGGGGAGGAAGGGGGGGTTAAAAAATTCTCTCCATGGTGACTGTCAGTGGTATGCAGGTATGATGGGCTATATCTCTCAGGCAGTGGATTTTGAAGTGCTTGCACCCAGCTGCGCTCTTCATAAGGTCCACACAGCCGTACACCCCAGCAGATGACTGAGAGAGGCTTTGGGCTTTGACTCTGACTTATTAAAAGAGTGACCCTGGTGCTCCTGTTACTTCCCTGGGAACCTTTCCATTGGCTGAACCAATGACTTAAGATTCTGCAGCTGGCATGACATGGGAGAGACCCTTCCAAAATCTTTTTGGCAGAACACGTGTGGCATAGAGGGCACACCAATTAAAACCAGGAATCCCAGGATGGCCTCCTCATCCTCATCAACAACAATAGGTTCAATGCCTGTTGGTGTCTGATCCCTCCCTCACAATTTCCTTCAATCTTTCCCTGTCCAGTGCAGAGTGGCTTAATTTCTGTAGACTAGCTCTGCACCAATCTACTATATTATCTACCCATTCTCTGTGGGGTCTGCCTCTCCTATTCGGACCATCAATTATGCCGAATACCAAGTTTTTAACTTTTCACTCGCCGTTCATTCTGCAGATATGCCCAAATAGCTGTAACTTGCGTTGTATAACCTTCTGCAGTAGGTTCTCTTTCAGCTGTATCTTCCTATATAATTCCTTGTTGGTGACCTCCTGCATCCATCCTATTCTCAGGATCTTTCTGTAACAACTCCTCTAGAACACCAATATCCTTCTCTTTGAATCTTCTGTAATCACCCATGTCTCACATCCATACAACATGCTGCTAAATACTCATGTTGGAACTGAAAGTTTTATTCTTTTTATATTTGTATTTTAGGTTTAGTAATGTAAGGTAATATATATAATTATATTTAATATTGTAGTAAGTTAAATTCAAGTATATATCTCCTATATTTCATTGTTCTAAAGTTTAGTAAGCTTAGTAAGTAAAGAGACAGGATCTCATATTGTGTCTATATTAATGAGATTAGAAATATTGAAGGCCTGGGCCTTTGATGGGAATTGTTTTGATTTTGATTTTGCTTAAAAAAAACCCACTGCTGTTTACCTTTGAATGCTTCTGTGAGAGAGACTGTTTGTATGAATGAGATACGGTGTGAAGGTCATCATTAGAGCCAGATGGTCAAGAGAGAAGGAGGAGAATGTGGGGTCAAGACAGACTGTAAAAGACAGACTGTGAAGAAACATATCAGCTTCAGAAAAACCATCAGTGCGTACCCACGGTCAAGAATTGATCAGATTGGCAGAATTGACAGCTTTAAAGGTGAAGAGCGGGCACCCCTGAAAAAAACTGATTAAATCCAGGACAGGATGAGCCTTTCGGGATGTTTTGGGAATGAATGTCAACATCAAAAGATAACAGTAACCGGTCACAGACTGACACAGTGAAATCCTTAGAGGAGAGGATTTTAAAAGCAGGGTGCCTTGCTATGGGACTTCGGGTTTGTCTTGCTACCAACTCCAGAAGAGCATTGGATCGATCGACAACAAAGGCCCTGCTCTCCCTCTGTTTTCAATCTAGCTGGCCACTAGACTGATACAGAATCTGGACTGGTAACTATAACATCGCCTGGCGGGACTGTGTGTGCGCATGGCGTTTGTGTTGATATCCTTCAACAACCATATCAGTCTGCTATCCATTCCTTACAACTCCAACACCACACAAGTCACTTTATGATCTATATTGTCAATGCCTTCTAAAAATCGATGAAATAATCGTAAATGTTCTTGTTCTTTCGTCGAGCTTTCTCCACTGTCAATCTTAGTGCCAATATCTGCTGTATGGTACACCCTTCTATCAATTTTCCAATTGCTGAGCAGAATGGGCAAAGCTACCACCTTGCCTTCTTTGGTGGCTTCATCTTAGGAGGGCTGGCAGACTTCTACTTGAAGCACAAGAGAAAGTCCCAAGAAAGTGAGGTGGGAACTGAGAAGAGGCCACAGTGGGGAGATAGAAGAGGCCTTTCTAGGACAGAGTAGGGAAGGTAAGGCTTGATTGACCTGCTTCAGGGTCCAAAACATATTCTGAGGGAGCTGAGCTGTGATAAGCTTCAGGGAAGGATGTTCTTATTTCTTTAACTGATCAGTCTTGGACAAGGGCTGAAAGATACCTCATTCTGTAGGGACTGGGGGAGCATGACCGTTCACAGCTACTCCCATTCATACTAGTGATTGACAGTGGAGGCACTGAGGGAGACTTGAGAAGAGGCAAGCCAATGCCTTGTGTGCACACAGGCTACATGCTAGAGAGCAGAAAGGAATGTTGAAACCAGGACAGAATTCCTGGTTCCTGGCTGGCTTTTTTTTCTTTTCATATTGAAGACTAAAACAGAATGTCAGGGCCCAGAATGTTGTGCAAAAGTCCCCGTATCATGATCGGATGCTGACTGACATGAACTCATCCATCCATCTGTATCAGTGATTGTCATGCCACAGGATCATATAATTGGGATGACTAAAGAAGCCAAGTCTGCATATAGTACTTATTTGTGGTAGAAAAGAATTGGAGGAAGAGGAAATTAAAACATAATTAAATATAATTAGCATCACTGACAATATTTCAAGTGTTACAGGGAATATAAACCATATGTAAAAAAGGCACCTGAGTGCTAAGAGCCGAAAAGAGTTTGCTGATTATCAGATCCATCATTCATCTAGTAAAATACTCTTGAGAGGTCTACAAAGTGACAAACATTATCTTGGGGGAAAAGTTGTGACGTTTCAGAGTGCAGGAGACTGTCCGGTTTTGATAACAAGCTGGTGGATACAGCTAGTACAAATAGTATGTCAACACTTTCTTAGATATGGTGTAGTGAGGTAGTGACCTTGATAGCTGGTTTGAAGTGGATTCCATTATATACAGGGTTTACAGTGTGGTTCAATATCTCTTGGCTCCCCCACTATCCATACTGTTGCAGCACCCCTGGTAGTCTTTGTTCCTCAAGGAAATGTTTCAGAGGATACTTTATGAGCAAGGATTTAAAATTTGCTGTCTAGCCCATATAGGAGGGCTGACAGAATTTCTGGGCCACTAGGCAAGGGGTGTGTGTGGGGAGGGGGGGGCTGTCTCCATGCTCCCAGAAGGGGTGGGACCTCAGAGGGAAGGGGAAGAGCTGGAGCCAGACAATCCTCAGTGCTGCTGGAACTGCACTATGTTGTTCCAAGATCCTCCAGGTCTGCACAGTGCAGTGCTCTGGCCACTGCTGTTGTGGGGCAGTTGCTCCTTTGGCCCTCCTCCTGCCTCAGTCAGGGGGCCTGGACAGGTAAGTCTGCTTTATTATAATTTTTGTTTAAAGCACCCAAAGCTAAAAACGAAAATAATTACTCTTCAGACTTTTTTTTGGTAATGACCAAGGTTGATTGTGGGATCCATGCAATACACCTTTGGTAACTGAGTAAAATACTCCAGATGAGTAAGTGGGGAAGTTATGCTGGAGTAGGAAATTTAAATCTGCAAATGAAAATGTCCATTGTGGCCTGTTTTTGTGATATTAGCAGTAAAACTCCACCTTCAATGAGGGAGGGCAGGATAAGTTGATATTGACCTAGGATAAACTCTCCAACTTTGAAAATGTGGACAAATCACCAGTAAGAAACATTAGATTTCTCTCATCACTTACACAGTGCCCTCATGCTTCTCTCTCTGCTTCTGAATTGCCTCATCATATCCTGTTTTATTAGATCTCATTTATTCCTTTTATAGTGCAAACGTTACACACATCAGTTCATAAGACTTTTTTTGAAGATGGAAGCCTTATTCTTTACCAGTTTGATGCATTTGATATCTACAGTTTCCTTTGATTCCACACAGAGAATAGATAACCAATATTTTCTTTTTTTCACACTTAGAGAGAGTAATTAAAGCTCTAACTTTCAGAGGAGGGGGTCATGTGTTCACCAAGGGAATAGCTTTTGACTCTCATTAAACTGTAGTGGAGTTAGGAAGGATTTTTGGTATTTAAAAAAACCCCACCAAACGTAAATCTTTGCTCATTATTAGGACCAAACCTGAATTGAAGCCTTTCTTTTTTGAAGTGCTGAAGTGTTCGAACAACTTTTCCCCGCTGTTCACTTTATCGCTCGAGGTCTTGGATCAAATATGCTGAAATTCTGTGAGGGAGTTCTGTTCTTGCAGTATTTTTGCCTAGGTTCAGAAGTGAAATTGACTGAAATCTTGCGAGGATGACCATTGGGAAAATTTTCCAGCCAATTTTTCACCACTCAGCATCTGTATTTGTGGACTCATCTCATTTAAAGCTAGACTTTGGTTGGTTATATCTGTTTGTATGTGTTATTTATCCACCATTAGCTCAAATACTCAATGGTTTCCAATTTAATTTTAAGAGGATCTGCAAATAATTTTTTAAAAATTGACTTACATTTTGGGGGATTTTTGTATATAAAAAAAGACCTGAGATGTTTAAAAGGAGAGAAAGCAAAAGAAAACAATAATGGTTTCGACTTCCTTTTCAACTTTGAGAGCAATTGAGAGCTCTACGTAAGAACTAGGTATTGTCGCTATTATTATTTCACATGAAAAATTCTGGAAAAGATCATTTTGATCTTTCTGTTTTCTGGGGCAAGAGACTTCTTGGGATTCTCAAGCCATGTCTACGCTACAAAATTATGTCGACCTAATGTACTTTGGCATTCAGCCACTGAGTTATTAAATGGCTTGTGTGTGTAAACACTGGACTCCTTGGGTGGGTGGTGCATGTCCTCCAATTCCCCTTCAGTCACCCCCTCTTTCATCCAAACTTTGCAGGTTGTAGAATCATAGAATCCTAGAACTGGAAGGGACCTCGAGAGATCGACTCCAGTCTCCTGCCCTCACGGCAGGACCAAGCACTGTCTAGATCTGTGGTCCCCAACACGGTCCCCAACACGGTGCCATGGCACCTGCGGAGGCATTTATATGTGCCTGCGCCAGCGTTTTAAAACTGCTCACATTCACCCCTGCTTAGAGCTGGGTTGGCAGCCTGGGGCCCACAAGGGAGCTTTGGAGGCTTGAGCCCCGCCCCCACTGCAGCAGGCAGCCTGCGCAGATGCTTCAGTAGCCAGAGCAAACCCCATGGTGGTTGGGTCCGACTGCGAGGCAGCAACAGCCCCCCCCCCATGCAAAACAGCCATGGCAGGGCCCTTTGTGGTGCAGGAGCTGCAAGCCAGCAGGGGAGGGTCCCTCGTAGCCACTTCCACCTCCCCACCCCCCACAAGCCCATTAGCCGAACCTGGACAATGGCAGCTGCGGGAACCTACCAATCCTCAAGCACATGGCCAGGCAGGTCCTGTGGGAGAAACAGTAGAGCAGCGCGTCTCACTGGTAAGTGTCCAGCCCCCCCAGATACTCCCACTCCGATATCTTCACCCACAGAACTCTCCTCCCAGACCTTGCACCCCAATCCCCTGCCCTGAGGCACAATCCAAACTCCCTGGCCTGACCCCCCTTCCAGTAAAATGTCTGGTATTTTCATTTTCTCAGCTGGAAAGCCACTTGGGACATTCTTCCCCTGCCATGTGGAAGGGAGTGTGAAATTTAAAGGTGCCATGACTTTTTTGGGGTGAGGGGAAAGAGTGCTTTTTTTGCTCAACATTTGGACATCCCCCCTTTTTATTAATGCAGAATTTTGTTTAAAAATGAATTACAATATAATTAAAATAAAAATTATCCAACTAAATTAATTTTCTATCAAATTTACCCAATTCACATTTAATATGAAAATAGCCTTCAATTTCACATATGATGCCTTTTTTTGTTGATGCCCGCCACACTCTTCTGAAAACATGAATGTGCTATTGGCCACAAAAAGGTTGGGGACCACTGGTCTAGATCATCCCTGATAGATGTCTATCCAACCTGCTCTGACATATTTCCAGTGATGGAAATTCTACAACCTCCCTAGGTAATTTATTCCAGTGTTTAACCATCCTGACAGTTAGGAAGTTTTTCCTAATGTCCAATCTAAACCTCCCTTGCTGCAATTTAAACTCATGGCTTCTTGTTCTATCATCTGCGGCCAAGGAGAACAATTTTTCTCCCTCCTTCTTGTAACAGCCTTTTAGATACTTGAAAACTGCTATCATGTCCCCTCTCACTCTTCTCTTCTCTAAATTAAACAAACCCAATTCTTTCAGTCTTCCCTCATAGGTCATGTTTTCTAGACCTTTAATCCTTCTTGGTACTCTTCTTTGGACCTTCTCCAATTTCCCCACATCTTTCTTGAAATGTTGTGCCCAGATCTGGACACATTGCTCCAGTTGGGTCCTAATCAATGTAGAGTAAAGCGGCAGAATGACTTCTCGTGTCTTGCTCACAACACTCCTGTTAATGCATCCCAGAATCATGTTTGCTTTTTTTGCAACAGTGTCACATTGTTGACACACATTTAACTTGCAGTCCACTATGACCCCTAAACCCTTTCAGCAGTACTCCTTCCTAGACAATCACTTCCCATTCTGTATGTGTGAAACTGATTGTTCCTTCCTAAGTGGAGTACTTTGCATTTGTCCTTATTAAACTTCATCCTGTTTACCGCAGACTATTTCTCTAGTTTGTCCAGATCATTTTGAATTTTGATCTTATCCTCCAAAGCACCTGCAGCCCCTCCCAGCTTGGTATTATCTGCAAACTTAATGGCAATGTCTACACTGGCGTGATCTTGCGCCAGAGCTGTGCAAATGATGCTAAGCGTGAAATATCGCCGAGCCTCATTTGCATATATAATGAGCTGCAATTTTTTGCAGAAGAGGCTCTTGCGCAAGAAGGAGCTGTCTACACTGCCCCTTCTTGCGCAAGAAAAACCCTCTTGCGCAATGCTGTTATTCCAGAAAATAATCAGCGTAACAGCATTGCGCAAGAGGGTTTTTCTTGCGCAAGAAGGGGCAGTGTAGACAGCTCCTTCTTGCTCAAGAGCCTCTTCCACAAAAATGGCAGCTCATTATATATGCAAATGAGGCCCGGCGATATTCCATGCTTAGCCTCATTGTCATAACTTTGGCGCAAGATCGCTCCAGTGTAGACATAGCCAATAAGCGTACTCTCTATGCCGATATCTAAATCATTGATGAAGATATTGAACAGAACAGGTCCCAGAACATACCCCTGCAGAACCTCACTTGTTATACCTTACCAGCAGGATTGTGAACCATTAATAACTAATCTCTGAGAATGGTTATTCAGCTAGTATTGCACTCACCTTATAGTAGCCCCATCTAAGTTGTATTTCCCTAGTTTATTGGCAAGAAGGTCATGCAAGACCTTGTCAAATGCCTTACTAAAGTCTCAGTACACCATGTCTACTGCTTCTCCCTTTTCCCCAAAGTTTGATATCTTATCAAAGAAAGCTATCAGAATAATTTGATATGATTTGTTCTTTACAAATCCATATTACCTATCACCTTATTATCTTCCAGATGTTTGCAGATGGATTCCTTAATTACTTGCTCCATTATCTTCCCTGGCACAGAAGTTAAACTGACTGGTCATGTTGAGACTCTGCTAAAATTGGTGCAAGTCATTAACTTCATTACAGTTGAACCAATATGAGAGGTGAATTATTCCTTTATCTCCTTCTCATAATCGATGCAGTACAATAATCTTGGTGTATCAGTTAACATTTTTAAAGGCTTCTAGTGTCTATCCCCATCTTTTTTCCTTGTCTATCATCAGTACAGGTTGAGCCTCTGAAATCCGGGACTCTCTGGTTTGGCAACATCCATGGTCTGGCAGGACCACGGATATTGCTGGACCAGAGAAACCCAGCTGGCCAGGTTCAGAAACAAAGCTTGGGCTGGGCTGGTGGTGGGGAGTGAATCTGCAGTGGGTCTGGCACGATGGGCAGCGCAACTCTGGCCAGGGCTGGTGGCAAGGAACACAGCCCCGGCCAGGGCTGGAGGCAGTGGGATCAGTGGCTAGGAGCGCAGCCCCACTGAAGCTGGTGAAGCAGGGAGGGCAGCCCCACCTGGTGCTGACACAGCCTCGATTGGGGGCTGGAGCTGGGGGAGAGGAGTCATGGCTGGTGACAGGGAGCACAGCCCCAGTCAAGTCTGGAGTCAGTGGGCAGCTGGGCACACAGCTCAGGCTAGTGCTGTAGGGGTGCCTACAGCCCGGTATGTAGCTTTGGCCTTCCCTTGTCTGGCAGACTCTGTGGTTTGGGACCACTCATGTCCTGAGAGTGCTGGTAAAGGGAGGTTCGGCCTGTATATGTTTTATTGGAGAGAGAGAACGCTAATTGCTATGTAAATTACAAATTTCTCTTAATGGAAAGAGAACTAATGGAAGATTGTAATTAGATACTTTTGCATACTGGGCCTTAAAACAAAAAGTAAAACAAAAAGTCAACCAAATACAGTAGGCACAAAATTCCTAATAGAATTGGAGGAAACGTCATAATGCAAGGAGCCAGCTCCACCCACTCTAGTAATGTACCATAAAAAATCTAATGTTTGAAAACTGATTCTAGTTGTTTTAGAGCAATACCACAACACTACTGTGGTATCAAATGTTTTAGTTTACTGAAATTAAATAAAGATTATATTGTTAAAATAATTGTTACTTTATTACATTGCTAGAGTAATACAAAGCAGTCAAAGCAGGGGCCAGAAGTAGATACCCAGGGCCTACATTAAAGGACACAACTGAGTCTTGACACTGTGAACAAGTCTGAATATAAATAAAAAACAGACACTGTTTTGAACGAAGTGAACAAACCCACAAACAATTGAATATTCATGAATAGTTTCCTGATGTGCTCAGAAAACTATTTATTAATGGCCAAAATGGTCTCCAGGCTAACTGACACCACATTATTATTGGTTGGAATGAACTGATATTCTACAAGAAAGCCAATAAACCAACTTCAATAGACTCTCAACCAACTTCAATAAACTAACAGTGTTCTCTTATTTACCTAAAATTTTCTAGGTCAAAAGAATCCCTGAATCATGCATCGAAATATATGCACAAAGAACAAATGATTATATACTGATTTTTGTTTCCTCTCTAGTGCTGA
Organism: Pelodiscus sinensis; assembly: GCF_052426305.1. Classification (NCBI taxonomy): domain Eukaryota; kingdom Metazoa; phylum Chordata; order Testudines; family Trionychidae; genus Pelodiscus; species Pelodiscus sinensis. The sequence goes on from NC_143055.1 coordinate 99,600,165, forward strand.
TAATAAGGATGCAGTTTGACTGATATTATATTCCTATCTAGAGTACAATTTTTTAACCAAAATCTGATTTGTATTCAGATCACGGAAGACCATATATTCTGAATACATCTATACTCTGAAAAGTAAAGTAATGTGAAAAACACATTCCTTCATTCACAGAGCAATTAATATCAGCTTATAAGAGTAGCAAATAAGTTTAGATTGCTTTAATGGTTTTTTGTGAAGCGTGGTTACATTTACTTCCTCCTTATGCATCACCAATAGAACCAGTAACTAACTACATTCCAAGAGTTATATCCGTAGGAACATACGGAATGAATTGGACTGTGTATATGTCAAAGACGGCAAAACTTGAAGAAAATGAGTGGGATTGTCCTGCAGAGATGAGGAGCGAATTAACTTGCAGACTCTTTGTTGCTTTTTAGTGATCCTTTACAAGAAGGCAGGGACCCAGCTTGAATATGTAAGCCCTGCCTGAGTTTGCATGGCTGTCCGTTACAAATACTGCTTTGTTACTTCTTATAAACTGGACTAATTTAATATGGAACATGAAATCCTTTGCTAATATTTTTAGAGACTCTTTAGCTTCATCAGCTGCCAGCAGAACAGGAGCCAGGAGGAGACTAGATAAACCTCCTTCTCTTCTAGTCCCCAATGTGTGCAGAATTTTGAGGGACATGGTTCCCATAGCCCCTCCATTGTCTAAGTAGAACTATGGGTATTGGAGACCACCATGGAATTTTTCCAGGGAATAGTTACAATTTAAAAGTCACAAGAAGAAGAGACTCGGCAACGGTCCATGAAGTTTGGCAGCGCTAAAAGGCCTACCTGAGCCTCTCATCCTTTCTGAGCCAGGTCTTTGAGGGTATATATTCCTGGCAACAGGGCTGACTTATCCATTAGGCACAGTAGGCAGGGCCTAGGGCCCATGATACTTTTGGGGGCCCATGAAAATGTTTTAATTTCTTTTAAAATCAGAAGAAAAAAAATGAACCTTTAGGGTTGAAGAAAATGTTTTAATTTTTTTCTCACATCAGAAAAAAATGAAACTTTTAGGGCCCATGAAAATCTATTAAATTTGGCCTAAAACAGGAAAAAAATGTTGAAGTATTTAAAGTTATATCAAAAATAATTTTTAATATTTTTTTTTATGGAGGAAGGGGCCCACAAAGGCAAAAGTGCCTAGGGCCTATGAAAGTCATCATGTGGCCCTGCCTGGCCATACTCATTCTCTCCCCTCCTCCCTGTAGCACTAGTCTCAGGAGCCTGGATGATATCAGCTATTCTGAATTCTGCTAGATGTTTTATGGAGTTGGAAGATGGCTGACTGGGTAAGTGAATGGGAGACATACAACTGAATAGGAGACTAAGCAATAGGCAGGCTCTATACTGTTGCCAACTGTTACGATTTTATCACAAAACTGGTGATATTTGGTGTCTGTTTTAAAAACTCCACTCTCTGAGTCACATGGCTTTCTTGAGATTTTCAGCTTTCTTTCTTTTTTTTTTAAGTACATTTCTAGCCCTGAGAGCAATGGAGAAAGCTTGAAAACGTAACCCCTAAAGACTCAATGTCATATGGCAAGTAAGAACCTCACATGTATTATTAAAACAGAGAAAAAACCCACCTTGATTGAAATAAGATCTCATGATTTTTGAAGGCACAAGGTCTGATTCCCCCTCCTCAGTGGTTGAGGTTGGCAGTGTTACTACATTGACATCACAGGCTATACTTCACAACTGCTCAATGAACTTTCAGCACCTGACCTCTGTAGAGACCCACATCTGTCCCATCATTGGCCTTGAGTGTAGAACCCTGTTGGCCAACCTCCTCTCCATGTCTGCAGGTATGATAGGATAAAAGGAACTTATGAGGCGGGAGCAGGCCACTACCTGTCAGAGGGATTATAATGCTAAGCAGAGAAGCAAGTGAGGATAGTTTAGAAAGAAAGCAGAAAAGGGAAAAATTAGCTGATGATACAAGAGGTAATGAGCTTCAGATCAGTTTCCTGGGTTTGGAAATGTTAAAAGTTTAGAGGATTATAAAATACTGATGACAACAATAAAAAGAAAAACAAAAAATACCCAACTTCCTTATGACTGGTTCAAAGCCACCACAGTGTGCACATTGTGAGCTCCTGCATTCTTAGGGACAAGGGACAAAAATCACTCATATGTTATGTCCATTTGTTGTGCTTTGTTTGAAATTAGACAGAGACCATGTCTTCCTACAGCACCTTGCAATTGGATTCTAATTCTGATATGTTTTTTGGGTGCTTCTGATATAGCTAATTTTGTAGAAGTAAAGCTGCGCGTTTGGATTGCTCATGTAGGAAATATTCAAGACTAAAATGTAAACAACGTTAACAATGTAAACACGTATTGTGTTTTACATGAGATTCTGGAGTGGGGTTGGGGAAGTAAGATTAATTTGACCCTTTTCAAGTGCAGTTTAGTACACAAATTTTGACTGTAGACATTTTGCAACTAAATTCGTATTGGAGATTGCTGATGCAGCCTTCTTACCTTGACACTTTCTCTTCTGGCAACAAAGAGATGGTGAATAGTTGAATTTAACGCAATGTGAGTGCCATAACCAACTGAGGGTAGCATGGGAACTGTGGGATGCAAGCTTCAGTTGGTGAGAAGGAATAATGCAAGACAGTATAGTACAGAGGCTATTTTGTACTAAACCAGTATTCTTATTTACTACTACTTAAGAAAGTGCATTGAATAAATATGAAAAAATCCGGATTGTATTTAAATTTAGCAAGGGCTCCTAAGTAGGAACTTAGGCTACTTCTATATTTATGGACCAGACATCAATCTTCTGGTGTTCAATTTAGTGGGTCTAATAAAGACCTGCTAAATTGAATGCTGAGGGTGCTCCCTGTGGTGCTGGTACTCCTGGAGTCACGAGGAGTAACGGGAGTGTTTGCTCCTGTCAGCCTCCCACTGTGAAGATGGCTTACGATATGTTGATTCCAGCTATGTTGTTTATGTAGCTGGAGTGGTGTACCTTAAGCTGACCTTTTGGGTCTAGTATAAACTTAGCCTCAGTTTTCCCCTGGACAGACTTGTTCCTAGAGCCTTACTTTGTTAGCCCCTTTTGTAAGCAAATACAAATTTGAAGTATATACTTCTAATTGCCTTAACATTATTTTTTTAAACTGTTGACAGCTTGTAAATAATGATGGCAAATAGCTCTCAATATAAAAATGTTGTTTACAAAGGAAAATAATTTGATCATGTCAATGCTGGTTAGTGAGGGAAACCAAACATGTGCTCCTCCCCCATGCCAAGGCTATATCTGATGTAGCATCTTATTATTTTAAGCAGTTGGTTTTGTTAAAGTTTTTTTCAGGGTAATATTATTGTGTATTTGCTTTATGGTAAGTTGAACAGTTTGTTCTTGAATTTTTAAAAGAATGGCGATCGGGGCTTTCTTGCGCAAAATCGTGTCTATATTGGGCCCGGATGCTTTTGCGCAAAAGCACTTTTTGCGCAAAAGCATCCGTGCCAATCTAGATGCTCTTTTCCGCAAATGCTTTGAATGGAAAAACTTTTCCATTCAAAGCATTTGCGGAAAATCATGCCAGTCTAGACGCAGCCAATTTGTTGGGCAAAAGTCAACGTGGTTTCTGTAAAGGGAAATCATGTCTTACTAATTGTGGAGAGGCGCAGCGTCGGCACGGCCCTCCCCGAGGGCCACGCAGGGTCCTCCACCCTCCCCTCCGGTTTCCCTCACCCGAGGTCTTGTCCTCTTTGTGCTCCCTGATCACCTAAGAGCCCTGCCCCGAGTCTGGCAGGGTTGGTCCACGCTCGGCCAACTGCGAGTGACAGCTGCGATGGCGCGGGGAGGTAGGGGGACTCGGGCCCGCCCTCACTCTGAGCCCCAACCCAGAGCCCTAAGGTCCAGGGGGATATGCCAATCCCCTCAGTCCTGGTTGGTGGGGGACAGAACCCCCGAAACTCACCAACCCCCCCCCGGGTTCCAACACCCTGCCCTGGGTCGCTTCCTACCTCCCTCGCCGGGCCGCCGTGATGACTGGGTCCCGAGGGTCTGAGCAGACGGGGTCGAAGGTGCCTCTGTCCCGGCGTCCTCCTTCCAGCTGCGCACCTTCCCTTTCCCTGCTCTGGCGGCGGCGCTTCTTTTAAGCGTCCTGCTGCGATGATGCCCGCCGTAGCGGGTCGGGAACGCCCCCTCCGCGGGGGATGGTTGCCCCGCCGGGGCGCCTGCGTGGGTCGGTGCCACGGGGCAGTGTCAGCGCCCCGGCGTTCCTGCCCCGCCGTGGAAGCGGCGCCGCAGCCGTGCGCAGCTGATCGGGTCCCTCGCTCATCCCCGCCCGCGGCAGAACAAGCCGCACGGGGCAGGAGCTGGCGCGGAGCCGCCACTTTGCCCCAGCATGCCAGGGACGGCGCCCAGTTAGTGTGGGGCGCGGGGGCTGCCCCATCAGACTAATCTATTAAAATTCTTTGAAGGGGTCAACAAACATGTGGACCAAGGGGATCCAGTAGATATAGTGTACTTAGATTTCCAGAAAGCCTTTGACAAGGTCCCTCACCAAAGACTCTTATGTAAATTAAGTTGTCATGGGATAAGAGGGAAGATCCTTTCATGGACTGAGAGCTGGTTAAAAGACAGGAAACAAAGGGTAGGAATAAATGGTAAATTTTCAGATTGGAGAGGGGTAACTAGTGGTGTCCCCCAAGGGTCAGTCCTAGGACCAGTCCTATTCAATTTATTTAGAAATGATCTGGAGTAAGTGGTAAACAGTGAGGTACACCCACATCTCTTGAATACTACATACAGATGTGGTCTACTCATCTCAAAAAAGATATACTGGCATTAGAAAAGGTTCAGAGAAGGGCAACTAAAATGATTAGGGGTTTGGAATGGGTCCCATGTGAGGCGAAATTAAAAAGACTGGGACTTTTCAGCTTGGAAAAGAGGAGGCTAAGAGGGGAAAGGATATATAAAAGAGGTCTATACAATCATGAGTGGTGTGGAGAAAGTGAATAGAAAAAGTTATTTACTTGTTCCCATAATATAAGAACTAGGTGCCACCAAATGAAACTAATGGGCAGCAGGTTTAATACAAATAAAAGGAAGTTCTTCTTCACACAGCACATAGTCAGTCTGTGGAACTCCTTGCTTGAGGAGGTTGTGAAGGCTAGGACTATAACAGGGTTTAAAAGAGAACTAAATAAATTCATGGAGGTTAAGTCTATAAATGGCTATTAGCCAGTATGGGTAAGGAATGGTGTCTCTAGCCTCTGTTTGTCAGAGGGTGGAGATGAATGGCAGGAGAGAGATCTCTTGATCATTACCTATTAGATTCACTCCCTCTGGGGCACCTAGCATTGGCCATTGTTGGCAGACAGGGTACTGGGCTGGGTGGACCTTTGGTCTGACCCAGTATGGCCGTTCTTATGTTCTTATGTTCTGCTTTGCCCTTGAAGACTTTAATATTTTCTGAAAATACATATTCAGTGTTTCAGCTGGCCTTTGCCATAACGGTTTTTATCTGTTAAGTATATTCATTAATCACCATTTTTACATAAAATGGAAATACACCTTCCTGCCACATTGTATTACAGAGTTCTGTTGCTAGAATATCTTTATCTAGAATGCTTTCAATTGCATGAAAATAGTTTCTCAAACTTTATTGTTCTTGGTCTGATTTTTTTTTTTTACATTGGAAAAGATTTGGCTGGTTTCCTCATTCTTTTCACAATAATAACAAAATAATACAAGTGGTGATAAATTTATATCCTTGTATGCTTAAAAAATTATAAAAAGGAGGAGCAATTCTTCTTTGACTTACGCATCAGGAGGGCATGGTTAGGAGCTCAGCACCTGAAGATTCATCTTCTGTGAAAGAGAGCTTTTAGTTCAGGTCTGCCACCCAAAACGTTATTTCTTAATAATCATCCAATATTTTATGAGTGTCCTTCTTATCCAAAGCACATTTCCAGTGTGCTCTTCTATTGACAGTGACCTGGTGGCCGGAGCCCATCTCCATGGATACCTGAGACAGAGACTTCCTTCCTCGTGCTGGGTAGACACAAGGCCCCACCAGGTTTACAAGGGGTTTACTGCTTCAGTCATGCCACTAGACACTTCTTATAAATTTTGTCAAATGAAATTCTAAAAGATTAACAGAATAACTTGTGGATAGTTTGTTCATGGAGTGCATATTATCTGATCATAAAGGCTCTCTCTTGCTTCTAAACACATTATCTGTTATAAAAAGATTGTTAAATCAGGTCTGGGCAGACCTTATGAAGAGCTCTGTGTAAGCTCAAAAGTTTGTTTCTCACAACAACAGAAGTTGGTTCAATAAAATATATTACCTCACCCACCTTATATCTCTAATGTTCTGGGGTCATCGTGATTAGAACACTGCCTTCAGGAAGGCAGCATATTTTGAATTTCCATATCTTTAATTGGCCATTTATTTCTATGTACATTACTCTACCAGTTATTCCCAGTTTCAGAAGGCTTTATTATTAATTTATAGTTTTAACTTTTGAATGTGTTGCTTGGGAAGACCTTTGATGAAAATGTGGGAACATGTGTGGATTAAAATGGCTATTCCTCCACAAAGATTAGCAGAAAACTATATGGAATAGGCTACCAAATTTCCGTTAATGGAGGTACCACATAAGAAGAGGAGCAATGTCTTTGCCTTGATGGATATTGATTTGGCTAGCCTAAGCTGTGCAGTTCCCAATTGGAGAACATTAATAGGAACTGACATCACATCTTGTCTTTGTTGGGAATGCTGCTTGGTCTAGACAGAAATCCTGCCACGATGATGCCTGATTAAGCAGACTGTGCTGCGCTGACCATGAGAGGATATTGACTATTCACCTCATAATTATTATAAAGCACAGCAAAAAACATTTCGGTCTGGCTAGGCACAGCACTGTCGCAAAACCATCACACGAGTTTGTTCTGCTAAAACCTCTCAGGTAGGGAGGCAACACTACCCCCATTTCATGAAGAGGGAACAAGGAGACATGCTTGAGGTCTAAGAGAAAATTTGTGGTAGAAAATGGTGCTCAGATATCTTAAGTCCAACCCTAATGTTCAACTCACGTCTTTTACACTCCATTTTACAAATTATGCTGATACCTCAAAGATTATTTGTCTTCCCTTCTAATGACTTGTATCAGCATCTATATATCCATTTAACAGAATGCATTCTACTCCTGGCAAAAATCCACCCATTTCTGTGCACTCTGAAAAAATAATTCACTGTTTGGAGCATTAACTCCCTTCATTCTCCTTGTCTCTCCCTATATTTTCTTACTGTTTTGCATCCTTTCCTGTTTTCGCTAATTGCATCTGTTTGTTTTATATTGTGATGGTATAGATCTTTTACCTAATGGCTAAACAAAATATTTCAAGGTGATAAAGGATTTACACAAATATTTGTCTTTTATATATGCGTTAAATCTAAGATCATAAACAAATAGTTGTGTGAATGTATTATATACATATTTAAAATTGAGGCCACATCTGTAGTATTGAGTCCAATTCTGAACCTCTCACTACAGAAAGTATGTGGCTGCATGGGAGAGGGTCCAGTGGAGCGCAACAAAAATTATTAGGGGGCTGGAGCACATGACCTACAAGGAGAGGCTGAGGGATTTGGGCTTGCTTCATCTGCAAAAGGGAAGAGTGAGGGGGGATTTGATTGCAGCCTTCAACCACCTGAAGGGAGGTACTAAAGAGGATGGAGAAAGTCTGTTCTCAGTAGTGACAGATGGCAGAACAAGGAGCAATGATCTCAAGCTGCTGGGGGGGAGGTCTAGGTTGGATATTAGGAAAAACTAATTCACTAGGAGGGTGGTTAAGCACTGGAATGGGTTACCTAGGGAGGTGGTGGAATCTCCATCACTAGAGGTTTTTAAGTCCCACTTTGACAAAGTCCTGGCTGGGATGATTTAGTTAGGATTGGTCCTGCTTTGGACAGGAGGCTGGAGTTGATGGCCTCCTCTCTTTCAGCCCTAGGATTCTATGAAAACTAAAACCATGTAAATTACAAAAAAGATGTGCATTATAAAAAGGACAACTTTGTTCCTTCCGCCTGCTTGCATAGCTTTCACTGACATCAATAAGGATTTCAGCCCAGATTATGGGAATGCATGGCTCTGAGTAAATGACAGATTTGATCACAGATTGCACATTTTTTAGGACACAGATTCAGTCTTTTTATCTGCATATGCAGAGTCTCACACAATAGGGCTTTAATCTTTAACTGATCCTTTGGGCAGTGCTACAATACAAATGATACTTAATGATAAATACGTGCACTGGGTCTGTGATAGATGGATCTAATTTAAAATTAGACTTTAAATTGCTGCTAAGGGATTACATTGTCCTTCTGATAGTCAAGGAACCTATTGCAACAAAAAAGAGAACATACAAGATCTACATCGATCTCCTAAAAATTCCTCATTGTGGTGCACTCTAAAGGATACTGATGAAGTTAGGGAAGAGTCAGTTATACTGAAGAAAGTCTGCATGGTTGAATCTGTAACCACTGGGGAAGGGAGTACAGCGACAGAATGTGACCTAAAGAATGTGTTCTGCTGTTTAACTGCGAGGGTATATTTGATAGCAGCTCTGATACTGAAGTTCTAACTGTGACAGCCTGACAATATCCCAAAGAAATCTTATGGTATTAAGATAAACTTGACTGAAATATATTAGATCTCATAGAATCACAGTTAATACCCCAGGGCAATGGTTCTCAAACTTTTTGGTCCGTAGATCACCTGGCTCAATGTAAACCTTTTGGCGGACCACCAGTTGCCAATGGACACTCGCCGTTAATTACATAATTCCGCCTGAGCTATTTTGCTAGTCTTGGGCATTGGGTGAAAGGCCAGCTGGGAGAGGCAAGCCCCAGCCTGCCCCTTCCACCCAAGGACCAGCCCTTTCCACCTGAGGCCATGCCCATGCCCTGTCCGCTCCTTAAGGGCCATGTGGAGAGCCACAATTGCCATGCTGCAGCCCCAGCCCAGCTCTCCTTGGTGTCTGGGGAAAGTCAGGATACCAAGCTGAGACCCCCATCCCTCCCCGGTGGGCGGTGAAAGCCAGGCTGCCATGCAGCAGTGGGTGGGAAAAGCTGAGCTGCCTTCCCCGGTGGCTGGAGCCAGGCTGCTGCACCACAGCCCCAGCCTTCCCCAGCAGCAGCCCCAATCTTAGGAGGTCGGTCATGTAGGCAATTTTGTCTACATTACCAACACCCATGTTGCTAGTGTTGCAGCTAGCGAGAATGGTTTAATTTAAATTATTAAACAGATTAAGAGTTTTAACTTCCTTATGTTAGTTGATCAAACTTCATTTTAAATAAAGCAAAATATTAATTTATGTCCCACACAAAAGGTTTCAATGTTTTCTTTCTTTATGGCAGGGGTGGGGAACCTTTTTTGGGTTAGGGGGGCCACTGACCCACAGAGGAAAAAACCTCTCCAAAACCCCTCAACCCTCACTTATGTGCACCCCCCAACTGAGATACCTCACTCCTCTGGTGCTCCAGCCCCACAGGGCAAGGGGAAGGGACAGGGAGGACTGAAGGTCAGGGCTTTCCACATGTCAGATTTATTTTTGGGGGTTCTGGAGTTAATGGATTTTATGGACTCCCTTAGACTTTGGGGTAGGGGAAAAAATGAGGGATTCAGTGTGTGGGACAGGATTGTCAGTGAGTGGGATAGGGATGGAGTGCAGAATCTGGGAGGGGGGTACGGTGCAGAAGTAGTCTGGAAGTAGGGTGTCTGGCTGGGGGAGGGAGCAGCAGCAAGGGAGGGTGCAGTGTGTGGCCAGGAGGAAGGGTGCAGGAGCAGGGTGGAGGTGGGTGTCTGGCCAGGAGGGCAGGTGCAGTCTGGCCAGAAGGGAGGGTGCAGGAGCAGACTGGGCATAGGGTGTCTGTCCAGGAGGAAGGGTGCAGGAGCAAACTGGATGTGCAGGGTCTTGGCACGGGGAGAGAAGTAAGTGAGGGTTATTGGTATGCGGGGATCTGAGCATGGTGTGGGGGAGGTGCTTGTTTGGAGCTGAAGCTGTGATAAACTGGTAACCACAAGGTAGGAGTTAGGAACTGAATGCTCCTGCACAAATCTATGTTAGGGTAAACTTTTTAGTTGTGTATTACTTTTATTGTTTTTAATATTCTCTCTCTAATGCTTTTTACCTTAAGAATAAAGTAGACTTGCATAGAAAGTACTGTGTGGGGGTCTAATTGTACCAATTACACTGTCTCTAATGAGAAAGCAAGCAGGTTGTCTTTGGGCAATCTCTGTGCAGTTATTTGCATCTATCTGATTTATGACGTTCCTAGAAACCCATAGCAAAACAAAAAGCAGTAATGCATTTTATTTTTCCACTGCCTATTTGTCAAGGCCTTCTGGGCACTTCACAGATAATATTAAACATCCTGCTAGTATTCATTAATGAATATAACTTTAAAATATTGCTTCCAATAAATTCCGCAGACTTTTCTGAAGAGATACAGAATACCTGTAATTAATGTGGAACTCTGCCTACTTTTTTCTTTTTGCATATATATTTTTCCTTTTGGATAACATTGAGTGAAATTTGAAAAACCTCCTCTGATATAAAACCTAAAACTAAAAATCTGAATAATTTTCAGATATGTGGAACTCTACTCAGGTCACAAATCCTGCCAATGATTTAATCTCAGTGTTTCTGTTTTCTTTCTTCTGGTCTGTTTATATGGTAAGATCGTAAGGGCAGAAGATATTTCACTATGTACTTGGCCTAGTACAGGAGAGTCACTGTTATAATTTGGGGCTGTAGGCACTATTATTAATAATAAACAAACTGCCTGACCTTTCTAACAGTCACTTTTAAAAAGAAAGGTAATGGAAAAGGTCAAAGATCGCCTGAACAATGACACCCACAAGAAAGTTCTAATCTGGGAAAGGTCTTAAATTAGGATTGGAATTTTATGGGTCGGGATAATGAGAAGCCTAGTGGTTTTAGATTACAGACAATGAGCCCTTTATGGTCACATGGAACAAGGCATTTTCGTTATGTTAAAATTCTAAGCTGTTCCTGACAATGGGTTATGGCTCCAGTGACTCATGGACTGGTTGGTTATTATGTCAGCTATTGCCCTCCATTGGTTGAAGTCATAACTAGGAGACAATAGTCAACGAGTGGAGATGGGAAATGGTGCAACATCACTGGGCCCCTCAAATACACCATCATCACTCACGCTTTCATTTCACCATTAATTGCCCATTTTATTCAATCTGTATGAAGCCTTTAGAAGAGACAATTTCCAAATATAAGGCAAAGTAACAACTGTATCTAATCGTGCACATTCTGCAACTCTTTACTATGCACCCAAGATTTTGGTAGAAATTTTGAGTCAGCAAGGGTTGTATGACTTGGTTCTTCATCAGTCAACAGAGTTACCCTAGTGAAGGGCACAATACAATTCCATATGATAACAAAAATAGTACTAGGTGACTCAAAGGCACTAGTCACTGTAGCCTTTAAATAAACTTGCCTATTGTGTGATTAGTCCCTCTCACCACATCAAGTTATCACTATAGTAAAATTCTTCAAAAAGTTGCTATATTTGCCTAAGAATATTCAACATTACTCCCAAGTTCATTTTTTGTTGTTCAAATAATTTTTTTGCCATGAAGTACATTTTTTAAATTGTAAAGATGGGAGTTTTGTAAATAGGGATAATACATTTGTCCAATATTCAACTTAAAAAAAATCTAAATATTTATAAGCTGGCATTTTTAACGCTGCCATAAATCTTCCATCGTTGTATGGTATTTTTAAACAGTATTTTCATCTTTAAATATATAAATGTTTTCATTTCCTCTTCATGTATGCAGTGTTGTAGGAATGTTAGTCCCAGGATATTAGTAAGTCTGGCCACTTTACCTTAAGTATTCCTTTAATTATGAGTTAACTACTTACGCAAAACAAAATCTGTTCCATCTTGTATTTAGCTCTAACATTTTGATTACATTTCTCAGATCTGAAGAAGAGCTCTGTGCAAGCTCAAAGGTTTATCTGTCTCACTGACAGAAATTGGTTCAATAAAAGATATTACCTCACCCACTTTGTCTCTCTAATTATCATTCCCGCAGAGAGAATTCTTCATTTATAATCTGCTTCGACTGTATTCTGAGAGATCAGCCACCTTTCACTGCTCCATAGACTCACTAGAGAGAAATGAAAAGATGCCTTGTTTTTTCCTTTCAGCTAGAGTGCTTTCAGCCACCCAAGAAACCCATTTGTGGGGGAAGAAGAAGGTTATCAGTCTAGCATCTAACTTTTATTTCACATCAATCTCTGTGCTGGGATAATCTATTTGTATTAACTTGTGTGTTGGGGATGGTTTAAATGGATATCAAATTAATCCTCAATATAAAATGTTCTTGTTTGCAGTGTGATTGGCTTTCTCTCCCTCTTTCTCCGAGAGTATATGTGTGGTTCACAGTTTAGCAGGTGTCTTTCCAACTGTTGTGTATTTCCATGTGTTGAAAGGTGGTAAACTCCAAATGCCTGATCTGAGATGACTATCATTTTGTGCACTACAGATTTTGGATTATGCATAATTTAAATGTCATAACTCTGTAAAATAGCTTAATTAAAAGGTGCAAAAAAGCAAGCTGCTCTGTGCTCAAATTGAGACGAGGAAGATGAATTCCAGAAATATTTATTAATTCATCTCCATGTAAAGACATAGCCAGAGTGTTCCCAATTTAAGCTATCTCTTGCTTTAAGTGAACTTGTATTTTAAAAGAAAATAGAGGGACATGGGGAGAAATTCTCAGTATAAATCACAGTGTCTCCACTATGATTTAAAAGTTTGAGAAGTACGTGATCAAGGTTGGCTTTGTAGATGCAAGTTAATAGCAACACACACAATCCTCCAAGATGAATAAAAGCAGTACCTTTTTGACTGAAAGAAGTAAAGAGGAATGAATACATTTATTTCAAAGTGAATTCATCTCAAGTTTCAAACTAAAATATAAGCATTTCCCCAGGAGAATGATATGAGGGTATCTTGAGACTTAAAGTTTACAAAAATATTAAATTATTGCTACAGCAATAAGGACACTGTCCGCCAGCCAGTGAAATTTAGCTTTTGTTACCCTAGAGCAATGGTCTAGGTATATTTAGCTTTTGTTACCCTAGAGCAATGGTCCCCAATGTGGTGCCTGCGGGTGCCGTGGCACCCATTGGGCTATTTCTGTGTGCCTGACGAGTGATTGGGGCTGGCCCCGTCCCTGGGCGTGTGGTGCAAGGGCTGTGCCAGCCCCAGGCATGCGACGGATGAGGGGCGCTGGCCCCTGGGCGCGCGGCTTATGGGCGGCATCCGCCCAGGTGCACGGTGCATGGGCAGCCCCATCCCTGGGCGTGTGGCTCAGGAGCGGCGACAGCCCCGGGGTTTTGCGCATGGGTGGCCCCGCCCACGGGCTCCTTGCAGCCCCTAAACATTGGGGATCACTGCCCTAGAGTATATTGCTGACTTGGCCAAGAAATGAAGTCCAGTCTCTCACTAGCACTTCTGCATAGTACACTCCTTGTACATAGGGTCAGAAGTTTGGCAAAAAATGGAATACATGAAGTCTCCGCTATATGTCCAAGATATGATAAAAAAAACCCAGGGACGTATAGTGAAAGGATGTAAAGTGGGGAAATTTTTTTCCGCGGCTGACTTCCGTTTGTGCAAATTGGTTTCTCTCTCTCTCTTTTTTTTGGCATGATGGAAGAGTGGAGAATGGGAGGATTTAAAATGGAACAGTTTTCACAAGTGTCAATGACGCTAGTTCAGAACCAACGTATACTGGGGAGACTTACAGCAGGGATGCCCTGTAAAGTCACTTGAACTTCTCGATTTGGAGGGCAGTATAGCAAAAAACTGGAGAAAGAGAAGAGAAATCAGAGTGAAATCTCTCTCATCTTGCTACTTGTGATTGGGCCAGGACCATAGGAAATAGACTTGGCATGGTACATTCCAGGGAAAGTATGGAAAAGACAGTAGACTTAATTATCACCTGTAATACCATTAACTCACAAACATCCCACTCTCCCTACCTTTAATATCAGCAATTCACAGACACTTACCTTCCTTCCTCCCCCTTCCCACCCCCCCCGCATCCCCCTTCTGTTCTGCAATGTGATTTGTCCTTTTCATATTTATTCATTTTTTTTAATTGTATCCTTTGGTATATATGGTTGTGACTACTTTCTTCCACTATTTGATCTGAGGAAGTGGGTCTGGCCCACGAAAGCTCATCATCTAATAAACCATCTTGTTAGTCTTTAAAGTGCTACATTGTCCTGCATTTTGCTTCTATAGAGAGTAATTTTAAAAATATGAAGAATTGTTTGATCAGTGCATGAATTTCACATAGGAAAGGCATATTTTCATAGTAGGCCCAGTAAAAACATTTTCAGCTACAATTTTTAATTGAAATTTTGAGTCTTATAGAAATGCTCACATTCTTTAAAAATTCAAAACTATAAATGACTGAATTTACATTTTTTCTGCAACTTCATTCAAAACGAGAGAAAATTACAATTTTTAAAAGTAACAATTTTTCACATTTTGTTCTCCAACTACAGGTTGAAAGTCTCTTAACTGGGATTCTCTGGTTCAGTAACATCCACAGTCCAGCATGGATGTTGCAGGACCAGAGAGTCCCAGTGGAGGTCCAGCAGTAAGGATCCCTGTGGGTCTGGCAGAGCAGTGGGCTGCCTATAGGAAGCCGACAGCTGGTCTGTCCATGGCATGGAGTTGGGAGACCTGGCGATGTGCGGGGACTGTTCATGGATCCCTGGTGCAGTGTATGCAGCTGCTCAGGGTTAAAGTCAGACAGGACTCACTCAGATTTGTCAGACCGTTCTGTTTATTAGCAAAGCCGCTCTGCTAATTCACTCAGAAAATGTGAGTTCCACAAAAGGTTCAAACTCCTTGATTTATACAGTCAAAAGAAAGCCAAGTTAACAGGGTTAAAAGAGAGGCAAAACTTCACATGATTAGTGTGAGGCTAGTCAAGTATCTTCATTTCCACATCAAGCACACAGCAATCTCCTGTCCATATCTCCCTGGTTATCTCACTTGTTTTCTGCCTAACACCTAATGTTCCTTTTCCTATTATCTCAGGCCCACCTGCCTAACACTCTGATCTGCATACCTCCAAACAACATTAACATACATTTTCTTCTTCCTGTTCAAAGACAAACTGTATTCCTTCAACTTATTCAATTATTACAGCATAATTCATCTTTCTCTTACAGTATAATTCTTTCTACTTTCACATCAGGAAGCTGTGGCATGCAGGGCTTCCCCGGGAGCCCCAGTGCATGTGGCTGCCTGGAGCCCCAACGTTAGGCTGCCTGGTGGAGCTATGGCAGTGACAGCTGCGTAGCGGGTCGGCAGGGCAGTAGGGCCAATGACTAGCCAGGCTAATGACCTTCCCTGGTCGTGCAAAATCCCTCGCCCAGGACCAAGTCCCGAGGGTGCTGGTAGGGATGTTAAATTGTGATTAATCAGCTAATTGAGTAGTTGATGGAATTTCCATGGCTCTTGTGTATTTCAAAGCGAGAAAAGCAGTGGTTCCCCTCCTCTTTTTTCTCTTCGAAATGTACATGACCCGCCTGCAGCTCTTGTACATTTCAAAAGCAGAAAGGTAGTGGGAACCCGCACCAGCAGAGATCAAAGCAGTCCCTGCTGGCATGGGTTCCCCTCTGTGCCTCTTTCTTTGAAATGTACAAGAGTTGCAGTGGCTCTTGTATATTCCAAAGGGAGAGGAGCCGCAATGGGACGGGTGCAAGCAGGACTGTTTCAATCCCTGCTCGCGCTGATCCCTGCTGTCCCCTGCCTTCCCTGCCCACTGCAGAAATGGAGCTGGAGGGAGAAGGGGAAGCTGGTTTTTAAGATGGCTCTCCACAGCACCAGCTCCTGTTCCCCCCAATAGAGTCAGCAAGGGGAGCAGGAAGAGACTAGTCAAATTCCTACTCAACTACCTGATGAGCATTTGGTTATTGGGTAGTCATCTAGTCACTTACATCCCTAGGTGCCAGACCAGGGAGGTCCAACTTGTAGAAAAAATTCCAAGTGAAAAAATGAGTGAGGAAAGAAACTTTCCACATGCTACTTTTTTCAACTGGCAAAAGTTGCATAAAGTAAAATGTGGGGGATTTTTTTTCCCAAACTGCCTTAATTTTTCAAAGTTTCCTGTGGGAAAATTTCAAATGAAGATTTTTCTCCTCAAAAATTTTAATTTACCAGCCAGC
The DNA here is from genome assembly GCF_052426305.1 of Pelodiscus sinensis. Lineage (NCBI taxonomy): Eukaryota > Metazoa > Chordata > Testudines > Trionychidae > Pelodiscus > Pelodiscus sinensis. The sequence continues at coordinate 99,616,477 of NC_143055.1, forward strand.
TCTACTTCGCATCTGTCAAATAAAGTTATGCAAATAATCAAGCAATATATGTGGACATTTATTGGATTAACTTGTGATAGAGTTATTTGTCATATAACTAATAACCAGATGAAGGTAGGGCTTCTACAAGAAATGGACTTAGTGGTTATTTAGAGGTCTATTCAAAATTGTGCTTCCAAATGGAAGTGTTAACACACAGTCAAAGAAAAGTGTTATCCTTCTGTGAGCTGTGACAAATTTAAAATTAGGCAAAAATGAATTTAAATTAATGTTATAAAGTCTGATCAAATGCTGCCATTTAATACTTTTACTTGGCTCCTCTGTGTTAATGTAATTGCTTTTGAGTGAAGTAAATTCAAGGACATGAAGAGGCTGGATGTTCTCATTAGAGTTCACAGCTTTTGAATTTGTAGATAGCTTTTTTAAAAGTTTTCAAATTCTTTACAGGCATTATCTTGATTAGAGTTAGGGTACTTCATGGTATTTGATATAATTGAGATAATTATATAGACCTTTTTCTCATACTGTTTGCATGTATTCTTCATTATCTTTTAATGTCATTTTTTAAAGCTCAGTTCATACAGAATCCAGCTTTTCAGGTCTGAACAATACATCATTCACTTATTAACTTTACTGGGATATTTTGTAGATGAATTATTTTTGGTGTCTGCCTTAATTGCATGTTTAATAGATCAAATTCTATCTCTTTGAGCATCTATTGAAATAAAAATGTTTGTACTTGAATAGCTATACATGAGGGAAATATGTGAACCGTAATATTCTCTTCTAACTTTGGCCGATGAAGAAGACAGCTAGATGAATAGCTAATACATATGCTCTCACACTTTGAAGGCTTCTCAAAATATAACACAGTAAAGGCAGTAGAACCTTTATTGATTTCTGCATAGCTTGTGATATTGTGCTCTCTAGGTCTGGCTCTGAATACTTACACTTTACATAGTGATGAATTCAGTCATCACTCAGTTAAATCAATCATTCTGGCCAGTAACTCTCTAGTTTCCCAGAGGTAGTAGAGAGGAGCATAAACTGGATGGCAGTGGCATGATAAGCAATATCATCATCTGAGTCTTTCTGCTTCTCCAGGCATTTATGTTTCTTAAAGAAACTCATCTATCTACTATTCAAAGAGCAGTCCCAAGCAAGTATCTCAGTTAATGCTAGAAATCTCAAAATCAATTCTTGTTATTTCTGTTTACCAAAGATAGCTGATGTCTCCTGTCCAAGTTTAAGCTATTGGGTGACTAAGAGAAGCTGTTAATATCTCAAGTTATAATGGTATTTCAATATTACATTGAAATGTTGCTCGAAAAACATAAATCTAATGTCTTGGCAGTGCTTTGGCACAAACTATCTCATCTCTGAAGCTCAAGTCTCATTGATGTCAGCATATTGCAGAAACAGGCTGCTGCTTCTTGATGCTGAGTTGTATCTTGAGTGTTCATCTTAGCTATCTTGTTGCTGCTGTTTGCTCGAAGGGATGAAATAGAGGTAGTGAGAGGAGTTCTGATTGCATAAGAGACCAGAGGAAAGTAAGCATGTTTGAGTGAACAAGGGTTTAGGACTACAAGAGTAAGTGTGTAATAAGAGTAAGTGTAGGAGAGAATATAAGGATAAGAGTGCAAGTATCAGTTCAGAAAAACGTATATTCTTCTTTCCATTGTTTCAATTAAAGTGGAAGGTACCTTTTCAGGAGGTTGGCAGTTTCAAATATCAGCTGCTGTTACCTTTTGGAAGAGGCTATCTACATGTGCATGGCTGCTCCCACAAAATGAGATTTATGGCGAACATCCCCAATGCTTCAAGCTGAGCACTTTTGGCTGGCCTAGTTCTGCAGAACTTATTCAATAGGACCACTCACATGTAAGTACTACTCAGTGTGAATAAACATTTGCAGAACTGAGTCATGAGTGACACTGGGAAGCATCGTGCTCTCCCTAATAGTCCATTTGAACAAATGCCGTTGTTAATCCTTCATTCCACGTACAGTTAACTTTGGCAAAGGTAACTTTCCTCAGTACTCTTTTCAGGATACTTAGGGTCGCTGTGCAGTTTGTGGGGAGACAGTAAGCAACTTACGACTCATTAAAAGGGTTGCCTTGAGTTACCACCTTGTCTCCACCGTTGGGGAGTGCACGGCTGCTCCCATGAATGTGACTCATGACGAACATGCCCCCAAAGTGGCTATTTGAGGTATAACTATTGTTTCCCTTCCTCAAGTAGCAATTCGGGGGGGAAGATAAAAATGCTCTACCTATTAAAGGGGTATCGTTGTTGCATGCCCTCACACACCAGTGCACTCAAGGAAGCATTCTGTGATCTCACTGGAGTGCTGTGGCTCTGTACTGTCCCTGTACAGGGCTGCATGGAGCAAGCACATCCTAGCCTTCAGTGTTTTGGTTATTTTACTCCTTTTTAATAGCACTGTTACCGGGTCCCCAGAGATCACCCCCAGTTCGGGTTTCTGTTACCGGGTCCCCAGAGGTCACCCCCAATTTCAGGTGCCCCACTTGTCTCATGACTGACCGCCTGACCGTGGCCTGTGGCTGTAATCGCTGGCGGCCCGGGCTCCACTGGGCCTGAGGGGGCCGGGAAGGGGGCTCAGGCCCTCCCACACTCTGAGCCCCGACCCAGGGCCCTAAGACAGGGACTTCAGTCCCTAGATAGTGGAGGGGGTCGAGTTCCCCAAACCCTCCACTCGCGGGGTCCGCGGCCCCGCCCTGGGTCTCTTCTTCCCGGCTTAGTCCCCGGGGGTTCCCCAGCTGGGGAATAGGCTTACCCTCGGTCCCTTCCTCTGCCGAGGGTCCGTGTGCCTGGGATCTCTTGCGCTCCCGTCGTCTGGCAGGGGCCTGGCCTCCTCGCCACTCCTGGTGTCTCCCCTCCGGCTGGGGCTTTCGCCCTTTTGAATTCCCCGCCCTGCCGCCTGGGCAGGTCTTCCCCCGGGGTCTGCAGCCCAGCCCTCCTGGGCGTCCCGCTCGTCGCTCCCCAGGACGTCATCCGGCCGCGCCGGAGCGTCCTTGCGGCTGCTGACCGTTCCTCCCCCTGCCCTGCCCTCCGGATCTCCCGCAGCCGGACCTTCCCCGTCCACCCGCCTCCCAGGCGGGCCGCTCTCGGTCCCGGATCCCGGCTCAGTGCGGGGGAGCGCGGGCACGGCGCCTGCTCCGTCACAAGCACATTTACACCGGGGTGACAAAGATTAGAAGAAAAAGAATTAAACACTATCAAGAGATCTTGGAAAATTCTCCACTACATCCTCCTTTATATTTTTTCCTCTGAAATATTGGTGAAGCCAACCTCTGAACTTTCTCCAGACTGGTTTGATTAGTGTCTACAGAATATTTGTGAGCACTAGCCTGCACTCCTTGACATGTGCAAGATTTAATTACAGCAGGGCTATACTGAGGGTTATGACCCTGGATCACAATTTGTTCAAGGTCAGAAGGAGTCTGGCTGTAAAGTTCTAGTTTTTACACAAGCTGAAGACAGCTGGAGAGAGAAAAGAAAAACTGAATTGGAAATATTGTAATCTGTGGATAATTGTTATGTGGGTGTGTAAAGTGATTAATTAAGAGAGAAACTGCTCAGATGAGTTCATAGGAAGGAAAATAATTAACCTGTTCCCTCTGTGTTAATTAGAGATGGGTCTGTTTCCAGAAACCCGAATCTGTGCATCTGCAGTCGTTGTGGAGATAAATATCTGGACCAGAACATCGAGCCAAATTTCATGAAGCCCTGCATTACACCAATATTATATAGTATCTCCACAGTAGGCCAAATCAGCAGTGCAAATCTGAATACCCATGATCTCGGGGATAAAGAAAGAAAGAAGGTCAATATTTGGACCCAAACCTAAATCAGAATTTTGTGAATAGACCTATTACATGGGCAAGATTGTGGTGGAACAAGGGGGCAGTTGTTTGTAAGGTTTTTACCCTGCCTTGCATGGCCATATTAGCTGTTGGTGAAGTGGAAGGGAGGATAAAATATGTTACAACCTTCAAATTACTTGCCATTCTCCCTAGTGCAACAGGGGAAGGCTAGAGGAAACTGCCCTTATGTAAGATGTTTTGAATTACACTGTCTCCTAGTAATCATTTGGGCTGTGCCTAAGTGGCACAAGGTAGCCATATGTTACTGGCTGGATTCAGACTTGCTTTGGGCCACTTTCTAATCTTAAAATGTCCAGATCTGCTTACTACCATAGAATCATAGAATACTAGGACTGGAAGGGACTTTGAGAAGTCATCGAGTCCAGTCCCCTGCCCTCACGGCAGGACCAGCATCATCAAGATCAGTGGTCCCCAACCTTTTGGGGCTGCCGGGTGCCCGGAGGCGGGACTGCTCATGTGCCGGGCACCCGGGGGTGGGGCCACACACGTGCCTGGGGGAGGGGCTACCCATATGCCGCATGCCCAATGCTGGCGCCACTCCCGGGGCCAGTGCCACTCCTGTGCCACATGCCCAGGAGTGGGGCTGCCGATACGCCGTGCATGCGTGCCGGAACAGCCCATGCACCACATGCCCGGGAGCGGGGCCGCCACTGTCCATGTGCTGCATGCCCAAGGGCTGGCGCTGCTCCTGTGCTGCGCACCCAGGGGCCAGCACCACCCATATGCTGCACACCCAGGGGTTGGCACAGCCCTTGCGCCGTGCGCCTGGGGCTGGGGCCGCCCAAACACCGTGAACCCAGGGCCGGCACTGCCCATGTGCTGCGCGCCCGGGGCTGGCACAGGCCTTACGCAGCGCAGTCTGGGGTAGGGCCACCCAAATGCTGTGCACCCGGGGGCGGGGCCGCCCATGTGCTGCACGCCCAGGGCTGATGCTGCCCATACGCCGTGCGCTAAAGGGGCCGGCACCACCCATGCGCCACACTTGGCGGGCACACAGAAATGGCCCGGCAGGCACCGTGTTGGGGACCACTGATCTAGATCATCCCTGACAGATGTCTATAAGCTGCTCTCACATATCTTCAGTGATGGAGATTCCACAGCCTCTCTAGGCAGTTTAAGAAAAACTGGAATAATGTCCAACCTAAACCTCCCTTGCTGCAGTTTAAGCCCATTGCTTCTTGCCCTAGCCTCAGAGGTCAAGGAGAACAATTTTTCTCCCTTCTCCTTATTAGGAGAATCCTGTTAGGTACTTAAAAACTTCATGTCCCCTCTCAGTCTTCTCTTTTCTAAATTAAACATACCCACTTCTTTGTCTTCCCTCATAGGGCATGTTTTCTAGGCCTTTAAAAGAAAAGGTCTAATAAACATGACCTATGAAAGCTTTTTGGATAGCAGAGCGCATACACTTTTGGGAGCAGGAACTGCCTTTATATGTGTTCATGCAGGGCCAGCCAGAGCCCTTTTGGTGCCCTGGGCCCAGGAGCGCAGTGCCACCCCCAAGCACACGGTGCATGTTGCAGGCCAGCCACAACCGCTGGCACGCAGCCTGGGGCCCGCTCCTGGGGTGCACGGTGCATGTACTGCCCAGCCCGGCCTGGCCAGCGCTGCTGGCGCGTGCGCCAGGCCATGCAGGACCCTGCAGCTGTGGGGGGGAAAGGGGCTGCTGGCCAGCGCCGTGGGCTGGCGCTGCGGGAGCTGGGTGCGCGGCGCCTGATGGCAGCTGTAAGGGATGCTGCGCACCCCTTACAGCTGCCATCAGGCGCCCCGGGCAGCTGCCTGGCTCACCCATGCCTCAGTCCAGCCCAGTATTCGTGCAGTGTCCAGCACAGTGGGATCCCAGGTCTGATTGGGCCCCTTGGTACTTCTGTGGTATAAATCTGCAATAATAAAGCAGGCTTGTCTTTCCAAATATTCAGTGCAAGTTTGTAACTATGCCATGAAACCATCTGCTAGTGCAGTTTTCTATTAGAACGGTCATCATCTTTTAAAACCCAGGATTTCCCTGTCTTGTCTTTCCTTTGGATAAGGGACAGGAAAGATTTGTTTCTAAGGCTTCCCGAATGCAGAAGTGTTCTCAGCTTGGAATCTGGAATGTGGCGTTAATGGGAAAATGAACATGAGCTGGATCTGACATTTTGCCAGATTAGCAACTGGTAAGAGATGATATTTACTGAGCACAGTCTATTTTCTATTACATGGTTCAGTAATTAAAGTTGTTTCTCTGACTCATTTAATATTCCTATGTATTAGGAATATTAAAAAGTTCTCTCAAATAACATAATCAATCTAGGCACCATATGTGTCTTCTCATTGCAGTTTTAATTTTTTCATGCTTTAATAACTTTCATAAAAGAGTAAGAGATATGAAAATACTATAACTGACTGTCAGTGGGGGTTAAGGTAAAGGAGCAATATCTATAGATACAGCACAATTAGAAAAGTATCACTTTTAAGAATTTTAATAAATAAGATTAAGTTAGTGCTCATTTAGAGACTTCTGCATTCTTAGTGACACAAATCTCCCATTAATGTAAAAGAGCCAAATTGTGACCTCAGTTGAACTAGTGAATAGTTAGACAAATTATACAGAGTGGAGTTATTTTGGTGCTGTACTATTGTGATTAAGCAGCATTCGGTCTACTGATAGTTTAGGATGCTCCAAGAATGTAGGATTAGATGCTAACCCATTCTCCCAGAGTTCAGAACTTCGGTGCTTGGTACCTTGGAAGAGGGATTACCTTATCTAGTTTAAGAACAAAACTGTTTTGGAATTTGGTTCTTTATGAGATACCATATGTGTCTCTCATTTGTTTCAGGGAATGTTAAGCTTGCTATTTTATAATTTTTCTTATAGTATGGTAAAAGAAGTATTCATGAAAGCTGGGAAAGACCATAGACTTTGGAATAACTATACACCAATATTATCTGGAATTATCAGAATTGCATATAGGATCATATCCAGCAGCTTAAACACAGACTTTGGTCAAGAATATGAAACAGAACCTGCAAACAGTTAGGCTTTGTCTACACTGCAGGGTTTTTGCGCAAGAAGCTTTTTGCGGAAGAGATCTTCCACAAAAACTTATTGCGCAAAAGCGCGTCCACACCGCAAAAGCGCATCGCAAAAGTTATGTGCTTTTGCGCAAGAGTGCATCCAGCCAGAGAGGGTTGTCAGGGAATAGCGTGGTGAGCAGCGAACCTCTGCCACTTTGCAGGGAGGCAGGGAAAGCCCTGAGCAGCTGCCGGTGACCGGCCAGCTGGAAGCAGAGATCATATTATTGCGGGGACGGGTCGTGTTGTTCGAAAAATGTTCCCTAAAAAAAAATCGTACTATCGTGAAAACGTGTTAAGCGGACACGTGTTAAGAGAGGAATTACTGTATATTAGCCTTAGACTGAACAACTCCCTGTTGCCATGGCAACCAAAAGGGCAGTTAATCCAGGTTAATTAAGACACCTGGAGTCAATTAAGAACCTCCTAAACTCAGCTGAGGCATCAGGTTGGTTGAGACTCCTGGAGCCAGTTAAGGGCTGGCTAGAACTAGTTAGAGAGAGCCTCCCATTCAATCCGTTGATTAGTGTGTCAGGAACTGTGTGACGAGGATGTGTTTCAGGAGAGCCCAGTAACACAAATGCTATGAGAAGTAACAGGACGGCACCCAACAGGCACAGAGTCGAAGTGCAGGGAGAGCCTGCTCAGCAAACAGCCCTGGGACAAAAAGGACTGTGGAAGGTAGACCCCTGCCAGGAGGAGAGACAATGAGTTAGGAGTCTAACTTGTTAACTCCTTGCCTACACAGGCAACCTGAGACTAAGGCCATGAGGAGTAATGGTAGTTGGAATTAGGATCTCTAATTCAAACTACCTACTCTGTGCTGCGTGTAGCCGCGGGCACAGAGTTCGGACTAAGGGGGATTTAAAAATGGCGGCTCCCGGGAACATGCAAATGAAGCCCGGGATATTTAAATCCCGGGCTTCATTTGCAACTCCGGTTGCCCTCATTTGCCTACCTAGCTCGAACTAATGTAGACATACCCTTATTCACATAACTCAGACGTATGGGATTAGGAGTACCTTTGCTTGGTATATGTGTCAGATAGCACCTTGCCTTCTTTTTAGCCCCCAAACCTTTCAAAATGGAGGGGAAGATTTCAAAAGAACCCTTTGGAAGTCAAAGAGTAAGGGAAGTCAAAGGAAGAGTATTCTTCTTTCAACTTCCTCCAATGTGCTCAGTGCCAAAAGCTGAGTTAAACTATTTTGACTTCAGCTATGCAATTAACGTAGCTGAAGTTGCTCATTTTATCATAATTTGACTTTGTCCTGTACTGTAGACAGGTGTTACCAGATCTCTCAAATCTTCTCTTTCTTTGGCGTGGTACAATTTAACCCATATATTGATGTGTTTTCTCCCCAAATCCATAGCAACCAGTGAAGCAAAAATGTGCTTAAATGCTCACTGAAAAGGGAGATTGAATGAATTTTAGGACCAGAAATTATGTAGGATCTCTGTCTGCTTAAACTAGAACAAAAGACAGAACTATGTAGCACTTTAAAGACTAACAATATGGCTTATTAGGTGATGAGCTTTCGTGGTCCAGACCAACTTCCTCAGATCAATATGTGGAAGAAAATCAGCACGACCATATATACCAAAGTGATACAATAAAAAAATGAACACATGTGAAATTGACAAATCAAATTTTAGAACAGAGTGGGGGTGAGGGGGGAAGGTTAGTTTCTGAGAGGTAATGACATGGGGTGATAATAGGGGAAGTTTCTGTAAGGTAATGACATTAGGGGTGATAATTGGGGAAGCTAGCTAGCTAAAATTTGATTTATCAGTTTCACATGCGTTCATTTTTTTGATTGTATCATTTTGGTATATATGGTTGTGCCAATTTTCTTCCACATATTGATCTGAGGAAGTGGGTCTGGCCCACGAAATCTCATCACCTAATAAACCATCTTGTTAGTCTTTAAAGTGCAACATAGTTCTGTCTTTTGATTCAGCAAAACCAGACTAACATGGCTGCATCTCTATTGCTTAAACTAGAGTGTGACCAATGTTCAGACAGGCTCTTGTGTTGAGGCATGTTTATAAAACACTGGTTAGTGATCCAATATATTTTTCTGAAAAAAGGCACACAAAGTTCTAGAGGAAAAAACAATGATACAATGAGTTTTCCTGTGGTTATATACCACTTCAGGTACTTTCACTTTTAGGGCTAAAATATGAAGTACAATATAGACAAATTCTGGAATAATTCCATTTAAATAAATTATGTTATTCCTGAATTGCACTAGTGTAAATGAGAGTAGAATGTGTAGAAGTAAGTTGCATGAGATAATATTACAGAGAAATCTTTGCACTGGGAAGTTGATGAATAAGGTGACTTAATACGTAGCTGTTTTCTCTCTTTTTGGAGATCTGGTGATGGTCTTCTATATCTTCTGGATTTTTGATTAAGGGACTTAGGTTAACTGAAAATCTAATCTGTTTGACTCCTGTTGATGTGGTTGATAGCTGTAGCTTTCACTAAGCCAATCCTATTCAGTACTTTTCAGTTTTCATGTTGATTTTTCAAAGCTGACAGCAATTTCCTTACTTTCACATATCAAAAGCTTTGATACTTAAAAGGATAATTTTGCTGAAGTCAAAGAGTATGAATATATCCTTAAATCATTCATTTGAAAAATTATAAATTTCTCTACAACATATTGTTTGGCTGATTGTTTCTAACTGTGATTTTTAATTGGAGATCTTGCATTGCTTGTTATGAACACTTCTGTCTGGCTTGTAATACACTGTTTGTGTGTGCACGTGTACCTCTGACCACTTTGTGAGCAAAGTTGTTGGCCCTAAGTTACTAAATTTGCGATGTTCTTTTAGCTTAAATAGTAGAAGACTTTAAATATGGGTCAGGAAGATTTGAATTCTATTTCTGTAAATGTCAGCTTGATCAGCATGACAACAGCTAGGAAGTATTAGGCACTTTTGATTTCATAAATAACTTTTGTGTCCTCTTCTTCCTGTTTTATTTTGAAGGAGAGCTGCTTAGATTTACTGGAGGGTCTTAGATTCCAAACCATTCCCTTCAACCTATTCACTAGAAGGAGCAACAATGCTTTCTGAGCACTGGTTATTACAGTACTCATTTGTGTGTAGCATATAGCTATTATATTGATACATGTAACATTTAAATGCACTGGATTATGCTGGCAAGGAAAATAATGGGGACCTTGTTTTTGTTGCATGTTGGGCTCCTAGGGCCAATTTTTGAAAGGTATTGAGGCATCTTAAGATGCAGACAGGCACCTAAGCAGGTGTTTAAGAACACTTAAGAACTGAATTCCCTTTGTTTTCAGTGTACCTCAGTGCTTTTGAAAATCCTATTAGCTGCCTATCTGCATTACTGGTGCCCAAGAACCCATAAAAACCTGGCCCTGGGTAATTTTACTCTAAATATTTTTCATATTTATGTCTGCATGTTGAGCACTAGGCTGGAATTCTTTAACACGGGGGCTACGTCTAGACTGGCATGATTTTCTGCAAATGCTTTTAACGGAAAAGTTTTTCCGTTAAAAGCATTTGCGGAAAAGAGCGTCTAGATTGGCACGGATGCTTTTCCGCAAAAGCACTTTTTGCGGAAAAGCGTCCATGCCAATCTAGACGTGGTTTTGCACAAGAAAGCCCCGATCGCCATTTTTGCCATCGGGGCTTTTTTGCACAAAACAGTTTTTAGCTGTCTACACTGGCCCTCTTGTGCAAAAACATTTCTGGAAAAGGGCCTTTGCCCGAACGGGAACGTCAAAGCATTTGCGCAAGAAGCACTGATTTCGGACAGTAGAACGTCAGTGCTTTTGCACAAATTCAAGCGGCCAGTGTAGACAACTGGCAAGTTTTTCCACAAAAGCAGCCGCTTTTGCAGAAAAACTTGCCAGTCTAGGCACAGCCCTGGAGTAATGAAATTAAAATAAAAAGCCCACATCTTACTTTTCTAGTTGACTATGCTATTTGGTAATTTGATAGATTGATAGTATTATTTTGCCTGCTGGCACAGGGCACTGCCTGTGGTATTAAAAAAAATTAAAGTACCTTTTGTGCACTGTAACCTTTAGGGCACAGAGACAGAGTGGGAGCATTAATCTGTAGTATTCTGAACTACAAAAATGAGTCATCATTCTCTTGCCATGCACCTTCCTAATTTCTGTTCCTTTGTCTAGCCACTGACAACACATTCTTTCCCCCTACTTTCTTTCTTCTTTAGTACTGGAAGTCTTACCTACCCCCAGCAGTTAGAGACCCTCCATCTCTCTTTCTCAATACACCAGCAGTGACCGTCTTTATTCCAGAAACTTTTTTTGCTGCAGATGTGCCTCTGTACCTGCTACTTGCTAGCCTGAAGAGGATAAGAACCTGGCAGCCTTATCTCTTAGCCTTATCTAAATGTGGGTTTTAAACTGGATCAGACTGAGTTAATCTGGTTTGAAAATGCTCACGTACACATGATATATTCCAGCAATGCACACTAACTCAGTTTATTGCATCTTCTAAAGTCCTCTGGTGAAGTGGACTAGGTTTGTTTCATATTGTATTCGTTTGGTCTATTGTTCATATTTGTGCACCCTCCCTGATCTGATGTCTGACCCTTCCCGCTCATGTCCAGACATCCTTACCCCTTACTCCCCACAATGCAAAACCCTCTAGATATTAAAAAGTTTCCACTTGGGGATTAACTGGATTTCTATGAGTCAAGGTGCTGTACCTATGCAGTACAGAGCTGCCAAAATATTACACTATCAGTTTATATCAATAACACACACACACACACACACACACACACACACACACACACACGTTATTCTGTATAATGTATTAAAAATAAATGTTAATTTAAACCAGATTAAATTAGGCTATATTTTGGACAGAGAAGCAAGTTGTATTATACTACTAAAATGTATATCCTTATTACCTTTGCCCATAAAGGAATAATAAAGTTTGCTTTGGGATTTGAGTTTAAAGTGTCTATTAATAGTACTGCCTCGGATGCTTGCAACTCACATTCAGATACATGACCTAAAATTTCCCTGTAAGGAATAATGATCACACCTATAGACATTGCTTTGAGAGAAATCATTAGCACCTTTGAGTGAAGTGAATCAGATGTTTTTTGTTTTTGTTATGATCTACAGTATAGTGTCTGATAAAATGAACCCAATGTATAGATGTATAGGTGGGGTTCGCTTACCCTTTGCAGATTGTACTACCCTTTCTATCGTCAGTTGCACACAATGCTGAGAAGAAAGAATAACAATTTCCTATTCTTAGAAAAATGAAGACCGAGTAGTAGAAAGGGTTTATATTTGTATTAATTTCAGTAAAATTGCGATACATGAAATTTAAAATAAATCTTGCTAAATGAAGTTATTTTACAGTAGCATCTCAGCAGAGTGACCCTGTCAAGAGGACAGTTTTCTGCATTTTACCATACTTGAAAGGTGAACAATCTAAAAAACCTTGGGCACGATTCTCATGTACTCTACATCCCCTTGGCACTTGTCTAGAAGTAAAAAGGACCCTTAATTTACTTTTTCTTGAAGGCCCTTTTAGGCTATCTCAGTGGTCTGTAAGGGGGTTAGTGTACATGAGACTTGGTCCGAAGTGGGATTTTCTTCTGGGTGATTTCCCTTTCATGCACAGAGATTTAGCATAGGGGTGTAAGTCCACAGCACACTAGTGTGCTTCACATTAAATCACCACATCAGCCCTGCTATTGCTTCAAATATCAGTAGGTCAATGCGCACTATGGAAATTTGAGCATGGTATCAGGGTTCACACAGTGACTTAATGCATAGCAAGCTATCCAGCCATACCATGGCTTGCTGCACTGTGGATAAGCCCTGAAATATTGAGATTTATGAAAAGATAAATACTTATGCCCTGTTTTCATTAACACTGCCAATGTGGATGTACTGTGGTTGTGATAATTTAAAAAATAGTTTTATGAGAAACTTTCCACCTCCATTTCTTGACCTTTCAAGTTAGTTAGCTGTTTGCTTTTATTTAATGCTAATTAGTGCAATGATTAATAATGCACGTGTAATGCTGGCAGACCCAGTACAGGTGGAATCAAACTTGTGACTTTTGGGCTATGTCTACACTCACGGCTTCTTGCGTCAGAAGTATGCAAATGAAGCTAAGCATGAAATATCGCTGAGCCTCATTTGCATACCTAATGAGCTGCCATGTTGCAGAATTATTTTCAGGAATAATGCCAATTATTTTCAGGAATAACAGCATTGTGCAAGAGGGGTTTTCTTGTGCAAGAAGGGGCAGTGTAGACAGCTCCGTCTGGCGCAAGAACCTCTTCTGCAAAAATGGCAACTCAATAGGTATACAGCGCAAGCGGAGCCGGGGATCAGCTGGAGTCCCCAACTGATCCCAGGCTCCTAATGCACTGCCCCTCGGAAATGCTGCCGCCGTGCTTCCAAGAGGCAGCACTGCATGGAACCTGGGGTTCTTTCAAAATAATAAGCAGAGTGTCCACACCATGCAGCACTGCCCCATTGAAATGCCACCGCTGCATTTCAAAGGGGAGGCACACACGATTAGTCGTAATTAAATTGGTTAATCACTTGACAGCCCTCCTATAAAGCACAATTCCACAAAGATGTAGACATTCCGGTATGATGCTGCTTTTGTCTGCACTTTCTTGCACATGGGTGTTACAATATTCTAATTTTTCCAGGAAAGCACATATCCCGTTGGTGACTGCTGCAATTTAACTTCTGCTTTGTGAGGGAATGAAGATGAAATTGGAACCTAACTCATTTGAAGAGAAATAGTAGTATCAAATTCATACTGTACCAACACCTCTGCTGCAGTGAAATGTCACTATGCTTAACAAATTCCTTATGAAGCAGATCTTGACACCTTTTTTCCCCTTCCACTAAGTAATTTCCAAATTCCAAAGCACCGATTGTTGGCTGTAAGGCTGAGACATTAAAAGGCAATTAGTGTCTCAGCAGCATAGAACTATACAATCTTGATGGTCCAGCTTCAGCTTCCAAGATTTTTGTCTGTTCCTGCTACCAAATGGAGATTCCAATCCACACTGAAGGTTTGGATAATAATTTGTGTAGTTACACTTGTCTTCTCCATGGGATGAAGCAGCAGGTGGCCCTGTGGCTGGTCCCTCTACCCAGAGCGTCCTAGTGGATGGAACTTCTGACTTTCATTTTTGTGGGATGGAGTAAGGTGCTTATTCAAGGAAAGACCCTGTAAAAATGGATATGTGGTTTACATGGCTAGTCCTAGCTTCCTCTAAGCCTCTGGCATTCCTGACCTCTTCTCTTTTCCTCATTCCTCCTTGAACTGGTACACAGAGCCACTGTCCTCTCCTCACTGAACTGCCTCTTATAGACCCACTTCTTCCATAGCATCTATAGAAAATGAATCCAGTCAGAGAGTGATTGAACTCTCATTGAAGTCAACAGAAATAAACTCATTGACTTCAATGGGAATTGGACTGGAGCATTGGTCATCTACTTACCTATTTCATTTATTGCATGAATGATCTGTTCTTTTATGTTCAAGGAGAGGCCTGTGGGCACTGAAATGGAATCTGCCACTTGTTTAGTATAATCCTTTATGATGCATAAATAAGAACATAAGAATGGCCGTACTAGGTCAGACCAAAGGTCCATCCAGCCGCATACCCTGTCTGCCGACAATGGCCAATTCCAGGTGCCGAGAGGAAGTGAATCAAGCGATCTCTCTCCTGCCATCCATCTCCACCATCTAACAAAAAGAGGCTGGGGACACCATAGCCATCTGAGAATTGGTGTTAGGCAAACAGCAAGAACAGAAAGCAGCAAAGCTGGAGACAGCATTGTCCCTTACAACAGGGCTGAAAATCACTGACATAATTTCAATGATGATAATCTTATCATGAAAAAGTATTGATGATGAATGGATATCACTTTTAAATATCCTGCCTAGAGCAGGGGGCTGGACTTGATGACCTTCTGAGGTCTTTTGCAGCTCTCTGGTTCTATGATTTTATAAAATAAGAATTGCCATCATTGCTCATTTATTTAGGCCAGAAATAATTTGGTTCTTTTAAGAAATTGACCTTTTCTGAAAAATGTTCCCTACATCCAAACACATCTGTACCTGTGTGTTCATATGATGCATTCTCACATACCCCCTTGTAAAGCTATTAATGGGAAAAATAAGACACTGTGAGAAATCTCAATTTCATTAAGGAAAGATAAGCAGTTAGGCTGTCTTCATTCCGCTTCAGTGGCAGCACTTATTTTTCACTTCAGAAAACGGTTGAGTATTCAGGATGTTCCTTCTAAATCTCATGCATGAAATAATCATTTGCCATTGAGAATTTGCTATGAATCCAATTTGGAAAGAAACTGGAAGGAGGAGATAGATCGATCTAACATAATATCTCACCAGTGAGCCTACTTAACTCATTGAGTCCAGATTTTGTGTCCACATGTTTTAGATGTTTTCTCTGTTTATATTCTTTAGTGTTTACACTATTAGGGTACATCTACATTGCATCCCTCTTGCGCAAAAGCCTATGCAAATGAAGGACAGATTAGCATATTGCCATGCTTCTTTGCATAATTAATTAGGGGCCATTTTTGTGCAAGAGGCTTTTGTTCAAAAAGGAGCCATCTACACAGCTCCTTTTTGCGCAAAACACCCTCTTGAGCAAGAGCCATTCTTCCTCATTTTTTCAGGACTGTGGCTGGCCTACATGTGTCAATTTGGGCCTATGGGGCTCTAGCCATGGGGCTGAAGATGCTTCAGCTCAGACTCACACATTAGCACAGCCCTGAGCTCAATGAGTCTTCACCATCAGTATTGATAAGCTTGTTACCATCACCAACAAATAAGACCTCATCTACTTTTTTTCTGATATACTGGGATCAGCACAACTACACCACCACTACATAAAAGTCAAACCGACTGACATGGTATGTGTTTGGAACAAAGGAGAAAATGGGGGCAAGGCCAGCACACTGAATAGGCTAGACTTACATTAGTACATTACAGATGACTTAGGGTACGTCTAGACTACAGGCTTTTGTCGACAGAAGTTTTGTCGACAGTATCTGTCGACAAAGCTTCTGTCGACAAAGAGCGTCTAGACTACATTCAGTTCTGTCAACAAAGCAAGCTGCTTTGTCGACAAAACCCTGTAGTCTAGACACAACCCTAGATGCAGTAACACCTTCTGTTGACAGAACTCTGTCGACAAAAGGCGTTATGCCTTGTAAAATGAGGTTTACCAGCATCGACAAAACTGCTGAGTTCTGTCGACATTATGTCGACAGAACTCAGTGGTAGTGTAGACGCAGGTTTAGTTTTGTTGACAAAAGTCCACTTTTGTTGACAAAACTCTGTAGTCTAGACACACCCTAAGAGTGATAACTTTTTCCCTTTATGACAGGGCAATGTGTTGCTTTATGGCTTTAGAATTTGTCTTGTGATACCTGGGATAAATAAGTGCCCAAATGAATAGACCATTTTTTCCAGTAGGAATTTTGAAAAGATTTGCATATCTGTACGTTTCCATCTAAAAAAGTCCATTCTAAAATAGAACTGTTGCTTGTCAAGAATCAGGCTTGAGCATTAAAGAGAGGACAAGCAACCATAAAGAATTTCCAAATCCTTTTTAAGTTCCAAAGAACACTGCGACTGTCAGTTGAAGGGCTGATCATACCACTGAGCCTTCCTATCTGTCCTCTGAGGCACCCTATTACCCTGACTTGCTGAGTCAGAAGCTCTGGTTTCCCTTTTGCACAGACACAGAGTTGGGGTTACAGCAATAAAGACACTGAGAACAGCTTAGCTCTCAGGGAAGGATCAGTCACAGGGACTTGAAACATCACCCAGGTACACAGTTCCAATGTGACCAAAACCCCAAATACATCTGTCTCACTATGCATAAAGTTTATACACAGTGAGGTCATAAGATGTTTGTTCCCTGTATCAATGAAAGAGAGAGATGTACAGCTATTGTGCCCCTTCTTGCCACCCGCAGGCCTGGTAACCATGATTTATACTGGCTTTGATAAAAAACAAGTATTTTTGCTAAGTATATAAAGTAGGATTGAAGTGGTTGCAAGTGATAACAGACAGATCAAAGTAAGTTACTAAGCAAAATAAAACAAAATATGCCAGCTAAGCCTAATACACTAAGGGTTCGTCTACGCTAGCTCGTTAGTTCGAGCTAGGTAGGGTAATTAGGACAAGCGGAGTTGCAAATGAAGACCGAGATTTAAATATCCCAGGCTTCATTTACATGTTCCTGGGTGCCGCTATTTTTAAATCCCCTTTAATCCAAACTCCGTGCCCGTGGCTACATGCGGCATGGAATAGGTAGTTCGAATTAAAGATCCTAATTAGAACTACCGTTACTCCTCATTTCATTAGGATCTTTAATTCGAACTACCTACTCCGTGCCGCGTGTAGCCACGGGCACGGAGTTCGTACTAAGGGGGATTTAAAAATGGCGCCCGGGAACATGCAAATGAAGCCCAGGATATTTAAATCCTGGGCTTCATTTGCAACTCCGCTTGCCCTAATTACCCTACCTAGCTCGAACTAACAAGCTAGTGTAGATGTACCCTAACAGAAGTTATTACAAATCCTCATTTCTCACCATAGTTTTTGTTTCTGGTAAAGTCCTTCTCACAACAAAGCTGATCTTTTTACTTATCTAGTCTAGTAGCTTTGCTTCACTTCACCCCTGTCTTCAGAGGTTTGTTTGTTTGTTTCCAGGTATTTTCATATAGCCTACTAAGGTGGGGAGCAATCTGTGAAGCCAGCTGAAGACAATCATTGTTTGCTTCCTATTCCTTAAATAGAATTTCCCCAGAGCAGAAAGTCTTTGTTCAATTCCCCCCATCCTTTTGTAAAAGTACAAAATTCAAGTTGGATTCCAGCATTAGGTGGCATGGTCATTTATCGTTGTAGAACCAACCACAGTTTAAACTTACAAGAAAAACAAGACTATTTACAGATCATTATCATATTTCCATAAAAGGTATGGGGTGCAATGTTTTAAGTTCCACTTTGGCTTCTTTTTGTAGTAAAAATTATTACATTGTGAAATCAGAGTAAAACTTTACATCTTACTAAAATTTGCCCATAAATTAATCCTGTCTAGAAGTAAACAAATTGATTATTTAACTGAACTTGAAATATCTATTATAGCTGTGTAACTAACCATCATAAATATTTATTTTTAGAAATCCTTTTTTTATTGTAGAGATTTCAGTCTCAAACTGTTTTGTTGCTTCACAGAAGTTATGGAACACTTGACTGCACACATTTAATCCCAGTATTGTATTATGTGTGCCTGCATTTTCCTAGAGAATGTATCTGAGTTTGGTTTCAGGCTTAAAAATTGTAGCCTGAAATCTAGGCAGATTTGTTATCTGTCAAGTTTGTTAAATCTTTTTGACAACGTAAAATTAGGTATTAAAAATAGAAACACTCAGAAGTTGTAATGATACTGTTTTATACACCTCGGCTACGTCTACATTGGCATGATCTTGCGCAAATACTCTTTAACGCAAGAGTTCTTGCGTTAAAGTATTTGTGCAAGAGAGCATCTACACTGGCATGTGCCTTTGTGCAAGAGATGTGCTTTTGTGCAAGAGCATCCGTGCCAGTGTAAACGCTCTCTTGCGCAAGAAAGCTCCGATGGCCATTTTAACCATCGGGCTTTCTTGCACAAGACATTCATGTTGCCTGTGTACACTGGCCTCTTGCGCAAGAACAGTTGAGCAAGAGGGCTTATTCCTGAGCGGGAGCATCATAGTTCTTGTGCAAAAAGCACTGATTTCACACATTAGAACGTCGGTGTTCTTGTGCAAGAACTCCCTGTCAGTGTAGACAGGCAGCATGTTTTTATGCAAAAGCAGACGCTTTGGTGCAAGATCCCGCCAATGTAGACACAGCCCTCATGTCAGAATATTTTGTGAGATATAGTTGAGCAAAATAACTATGATAAAATGACTTAATTTTCTAGATGGAAGATTTTATGATCACAACTAAGTTCAGAGAATAAAGAAAATTCTTCTATATTCCTCCATATATGACAAATTCATCCTGAAATGTCTATCTCTTACAGCAAATAATAGAGTTCCATTGTGATTTTCACTAACACAAATACCTTCAACTTTGCATGTTATAATGAATAAAGCTTGTAAGATGGCTTTAATGATAGTCTTTGACTATTTACATGAAGGATACAAGCAGGGAAAATATAATACAATGTTTTGTGAGTGGTTAGAATTGGTGTTTAGTATCATAGAAGAGGGAAAAGGCAAATAGAATTATTCAAAATTAAAAACAGGCCTTAATTTAAAACAAAACAATAGGCAATTTTAAAGAGAATCTCTATTCTGTTGTTATAGAGTTGAGGCTTTAAAATTTATGACATTCGCTAACTGGAGAAGTGAACCTGCAGCTTAGGGATATGGTGTGCAGAGGCATGAATTGTAAATTGTCCAATATAGCAAAACTCCAACTCGGTCAGTTACATAAAACTCTGTGAAAGTCAGCAAAAATTGGAGGAAATAGACTGGTACAAATTACGTGGTGATAAAGGGTCTTCAGAGTTTCTGGTAAAATCATGGGTTGACATTGCAATGAGCTGAAATATTCTAGAAATAGAAGGGAATGTTCATTGCTACAATAGCCAAACTAAAGTAAACCCCTGATGTTTTTGATTAGTTAACTTTAAAGGGAAAAGATCTCCACCCCTTTCTGGGCACTGCTATCTTGGAGACTTGTAAAAGGAATGAGGAGGATAAAGAGAATGGAAAGAGGAAACAGCTTTACTCATAGGTGCTACTCTCACTATCTATTGAGCGTGGAGAGGAAATCCACGTTATTTGTTTAGGCATGAAGGAAGTAGTATTCTGAAGAAACATCTTGGAATTGATTGTTGAGACTAAGTAGAAAATACTTGTTTGATTCTGTGGATGTTAGTAATGAATCTGTGTTGCGAGTTGCGCTTGACTTGGAAAGAGGAGCTGAGGAGAATTGATGTTGCCTACTCGAAAAAACCCATATGTGTGTGTGTGTGTGTGGGGCGGGGGGGGGTTGATATGGATTGTAAAGGAAGAAAGGGAAATGACTGCAAATATGATCAGGAGGAGAAATAATTTAAAAAGGCAGCAGGATGGTTTGTGAGCAGAATAATTTTGAACCGAAGAGGTGAGAAGAAAATTGTGTGGCTTATTCTCATTCCTCTTTTTTCAGCACAACAGATGAGAACTCAAAGTAAGATGAAAACGATAGCTACAAAAAGGCACAGAATATACGTGATTTAATTTAACACTAATTATAATAGTTCATCCTTTTATGGACAGGCAGCTCTGGGACTAAGCGGCTGACTCCTTGGATTGTTAGGCCAGGCTGGGACAGGAGGACTGGATCCATGCCCTGGAAGGGGTAGGGCTGGGGCTAGCCTCCGCTGGCAGCCCTCCGTGCCACCTGCAGTGTGCCATGTCCCCCACCCCCATGAGCCCTCTGCAACACCTGGAGTCTGGTGGCATTTTAAAGGGCCCAGGGCTCCCAACCATTGGTACTAATGTGGCACCAGTTGGGAGTCCCAGGGCCTTTCGAATCATAGAATCATAGGGCTGGAAGAGACTTTAGGAGGTCATCAAGTCCAGCCTCCTGCCCAAGTCAGGACCGCTCCCAACTAAATCAACCCAGCCAGGGCTTTCTCAAGCCAAGACTTAAAAACCTCTAGGGATGGATATTCCACCACCTCCCCAGGAAACCTATTCCAGTGCGTTCCCACCCACCTAGTGAAATAGTTTTTCCCAATATCCAACCTAGACCTCCCCCACTGTAACTTGAGACCATTGCTCCTTGTTAGGCTGTTCACAGTAGTGACAAATGGCACTTCTCCAGCCTCTTTGGAACCTCCCTTCAGGAAGTTGAAGGCTGCAATCAAATCCCCCTCACTTCTCTTCTACAGACTAAACAAACCCAAATCTTCATAGGTCATGTGCTCCAGCCCCCTAATCATTTTGGTCACCCTCCGCTGGACCTTCTCCAATGCGCCCACATGCTTTCTATACTGTGGGGCCCAGAACTAGACACAATATTCCAGGTGTGGCCTCACCAGAGCTGAATAAAGGGGAATAATCACTTCTATAGATCTGCTGGTAATGCACCCTAATATGCCATTAGCCTTCTTGGCTACAAGGGCACACTGTTGACTCATATTTAGCTTCTCATCCACTGTAACCCCCAGGTCCTTTTCTGCAGAACTGCTGCTTAGCCAGTCAGTCCCCAGCCTGTAACAATGCTTGGGATTCTTCTGTCCCAAGTGCAGGACTCTACACTTGTCCTTGTTGAACCTCATCAGATTTCTTTTGGTGCAATCCTTTAATCTGTCCAAGTCACTCTGGACCCTATCCCTGCCCTCAGCGTATCTACCTCTCCCCCTAGCTTAGTGTCATCTGCAAACTCGCTAGTTTTAATCTGGGAGCTGACCTTGTCTGTGAAGTCAGAGGCAAAGAAAGCACTGAGTACTTCAGCTTTACCCACATCATCTATTACTAGGTTACCTCTCTCATCCAGTAAGGGTCCCACACCCTCTCTGATCATCCTCTTATTGCTAACATGCCTGTAGAAACCTCTCGTTACCCTTCACATTCCTTGCTAGCTGCAATTCCAATTGCGCTTTAGCCTTTCTGATAACTCCCCTGCATTCTCAAGCAATATATTTATACTCCTCCCTAGTCATCAGTCCAGTTTTCCACTTCTTGTAAGCTTCCTTTTTGTGTTTAAGTTCACCAAGGATTTCCCTGATAAGCCAACCTGCTTGCTTGCCATATTTGCTTTTCTTGCTGAGCATCGAGATGGTTTCTTCCTGTGCCTTCGATAAGTCGTCTTTAAAATATTGCCAGCTCTCCTGGACTCCTTTCCCCTTCATGTAAGCATCCCAGGGAATCCTGCCCATCAGTTCTCTGAGGGAGTCAAAGTCTGCTTTTCTGAAATCCAGGGTGTATATTTTGCTACTCGCCTTTCTTCCTTTGGTCAGGATTCTGAATCTACCATTGCATGATCACTGCTTCCCAGATTGTCATCCACCTGTCCTTCCCCTGCTAGTTCCTCCCTGTTTGTGAGCAATAGATCAAACTGTGCATGGCTCCTGGTCAGTTCCTTTAGCACTTGTACCAAGAAGTTATCCCCAACATTCTCCAAAAACTTCCTGGATTGTCTGTGTACTGCTGTATTGGTCTCCCAACAGATGTCAGGGTGATTACAGTCTCCCATGAAAATCATACAGAGAGACCTTGAGATTTTCTCCTGGATGCGCTGAAATGTCACTGAGCCTGCCTACATGCCCTTTGTGGGTGCCCCACCTCTCAGTCTTGCTGAGTCAGATCCTCCAATTTTCTTCAGCAATGGCACAGAATTGGGGTTACCACCCACATCAGAGTAACAGCTCATATAAGAGTAACAGAGACACTGAGATCAGCTCAGCTTTGGAAAGGATCAGTCACAGGGACTTGACACAGCACCCAGGTGCACAGCCCAATGGGACCAGGACCCCACATAAATCCATTTTAGTCTGCATAAAGCTTTATTCAGAGTAAGTTCTTAAGTTGGTTGCCACTTTATCAATGGTAACAATTATTTACAGTGCATTTATTAATAAACAAAAGTGATGATTAAGTTTAAGAAGTGGGATTTAAGTGGTTACAAGTGGTAGTAGACAGATCAAAGTAAATTTATTAAGCAAAATAAAACAAAACACACAAAACTTGTTACATGCAATTTCTTACCCTAACAGCAGTTCTAATCATCTCTTCTCACATGCTGGGAGGCCTCCCAAATGGAGCCTAATCCTTCCCTGTCCAGTACTCATCTTGGGTGATAAACTAGGGTATCCTGGCATCTGGCAGCCTCCCCATTGTTTGGCAAAAGAGATTTAAAGGTGGGAAACGAAAGGCAGGAATCTTTTGTGTTCAGTTCAAAATTTACTTACTTTTGTGGTACAGCATCCAAAATGGCTTTCAGCCTCAGGTGGCCTGGCTACATGTATTTGCAGGATCAATCCTAGTCCAGGTTTATAGGAAAAGAAAGACTATTCATGGATCATTGTCCTGATACTGGGTCCTCACTTAAAATGTCTAGATTAGTAAACAGGTTTTTTCATCGTATTTCTAACTTCAAATACAGTAATGATGCAGGCACACAAATAGAATAAACACATTTAGCAGATTACGAGCTTTGCAATGATATCTTACAAGAAATATTTTGCATAAAGCATATTCAAGTTCTGTATATTTCCATAAAAAATATGAAATACATGGTCACAAGCAGTTTGCAATAATTCCCCCTGGATTAAGATACTATTTTAATTCCGTCATTTTGAGGACTCCACTCATCATAATTTGTGATTGGTTTCTATGTTCTGATTTCATAAGCAATTCTGCTGGTCATCCAAACATCTTTTCTACTTTAATGAATAGAACTAGTGATAGCTTTGAATTGTTTCATTTAAGAAAATGTGTCACAAGTATTGAACTCTGCTATTGTTATCTGTAAATTGACTTAGTTGTGCTAATTTTACTGTAGAATAAAAATTGACAGAGGCATTGTCAGATGCAACTGAAAAGCAGGGCTGCTTGAAAATTTTCTTCCAAACCTTTTTTGGACAGAAAACTAGATTTTTTTTTGACTAAACAAAACCCTTTTAAGTAATCTTCAACTTTCTTTAAACACTTTTTTTCATTGAAAACTGAAAATTTTGATGGAAAACATGATTTTCAACTAATTTTTTGTTTAACAAAAACTATTTATTTATTTGGGAGTTTGGGGAATGTAAAATTGAAGTTTTTGACAGTGCAATGGGGGCAGAGGAAAGAAAGAAACAAAATTTTCCAATCAACTCTACTGAAAAACACTTTTGTAATAGTAGCTTAAAATATACTTCCTATGTACAAAAAAATAGATAATACATTTGAGAATTAGAAAAACATACAGATTTCACTGTGGCATTTACTTCCAGCTGCAGCTGTCTTTTGAGGTACCTGTAACCTTTTGGAAACATCCCTATTTGCTTTTAACATTCTGTATTGTCTAGGGAACTCCTGCTTTTGCTTCTTGAACTGAAGCTATAAAATTTTGATTCTTGCACTCTGACCAGATCCATGACATCTGTGGTTGTATTCCCCAGGAAGGGTTCTCTATTACCCATAACCCACCACCATAAACGTCAGTTGATACGGTCTATTTTTGGGGGTTAGTTACTACTGTATGAGGTCACATTTCTCATACCTAGCAGTCAGTAGGCTTGTTAAGAGGAGAATGAAATAATATTGGGACTAGCTTGTGTCTGACTGTATCTTTGTCCACTGTGGAAAGTTTCCTTATGTGCAGGATACAAAAATGAAAAACATACAGCTAATTAACAGGAAGGTGATATAGGCAACTAGAAACACAGAGAAAAATGCACTACCGCTGTAAACACAACTATTTGTTAGATTAAGGACTGTTATTAATCACAGTTAATTGATGCAATTAACTTTAAAAATTAATCATGATTTAAAAATTAATCACACTGTTAAACAGTAGAAATCCAAATTATTTAATACATTTCAGTTGGTAGTTTTTCCTACATTTTCAATATATTGATTTCTATTACAACAGAGAATACAAAGTGTACAGTGCTCACTTAATATTTGTACTGGTAAAATGATAGAAATAATATCTTTCAGTCTGCTTCACACAAGTACTATAGGGCAAACTTTTTATCATGAAAGTGTAACTTACAAAAGTAGATTTTGTTTGTTTGTTACATAACTGCACTCAAACAATGTAAAACTTTAGAGTCTATAACTCCACTGGGTCCTATTTCTTGAGTTCAGTCAATTGCCAAGAGACATGAGTTTGTTTACATTTACAGGACATAATACAACCTGCTTCTTATTTACAATATCTCCTGAAAGGGAGAACTGGTGTTCACATGGCACGACTGCAGTTGACTTTGTAATGTATTTACATGCCAGATGTTAAACATTCATATGCCCTGCATGCTTTGGCCACCATTAAATAGGAAATGCTTCCATGTTGGTGGTGCTCTTTAAAAGAATATTTGGTTAATTTAAATTTGTGACTGAACTCCTTAAAGGAGAATTGTATGTCTCTTGTTCCGTTTTACCAAATTCTGCCATATATTTCATTATAGCAGCCTTGGAGGATAACCTAGCATATGTTTAAGAACACTTCCTCAGCAGATTTGAGAACATGCAATGTGAGATTTCTAAAGATACCCACACCAGTCAACCCAAGGTCTAAGAATCTGAAGCATCGTACAAAATCTGGCAGGGACAAGGCACAGAGCATCCTTTCAGAAGTCTTAAGAACAATACTCCGATGTAGAAACTACAGAACCAAACCTCCAAATGGGGAAAAATCAACCCTTCTGTTGGTGGCATCTGACTCAGGTGATGGAAAATCAACATGTGTTGGTCCGCTCTGCTTTGGATGGTTATCAAGTAGAATCTGTCATCCACATATATGCATATCTTGTGGAATGATGACTGAAACATGACGGGACACATGACACTTCAGTGCATCTGACACACAAATATCTTATAGAATGAAAAATGTGGCTTAGAAACTACTATCCTCTACACTGCTGTGTCTGAATCAATAATAATTGTACAGGCAGTCCCCGGGTTACGTACAAGATAGGGACTGTAGGTTTGTTCTTAAGTTGAATCTGTATGTAAGTCGGAACTGGTGTCCAGATTCAGCCGCTGCTCAAACTGATCAGTTTCAACAGCGGCTGAATCTGGACGCCAGTTCTGACTTACATAGATTCAACTTAAGAACCCCAGAAATCCCCAAGTCAGCTGCTGTACCACAGGTGTCCGGAGCAAAGCCGCGGAGCACGGGGGCAGCGGGACAGCCCAGACGCGCCGTGGCTGTCCTGCTGCCCTCGGGCTCCGTGGCTTTGCTCTGCTTTGCTCCCCGTCCACCTGGTCTGCAGACCAGGGGGACGGGAAGCAAAGCGGCGGAACACGCGGGCAGCGGACAGCCCAGACGCGTCTGGGCTGTCCGCTGGCCGCGTGCTCCGCGGCTTTGCTCTGCTTTGCCCCCCGTTCCCCTGGTCTGCAGACCAGGGGGACGGGGGGGGGGGGCAAATCAGAGCCAAGCCGCGGAGCACGCGGCCAGCTGACAGCCCAGCTCTGACAGCCCAGCTGACAGCCCAGCTCTGCTTTGCTCTGCTTTGCTCCCCAGTCCCCCTGGTCTGCAGACCAGAGGGACAGGGGGGGGGGAGGGGGGCAAAGCAGAGCAAAGCAGAGCCAAGCCGCGGAGCACGTGGGCAGCGGACAGCCCTGTCCGCTGCCCGCATGTTCCGCCGCTTTGCTTCCTCTCCCTGGTCTGCTGGAGACCAGGGAGAGGAAGGGCCCCGTTTGTAACTGCGGATCCGACATAAGTCGGATCCACGTAACTCGGGGACTGCCTGTACTCATAGTATTCTTCAGCATTTCAAAATCTTGACAAAGCCCAGGCTGGGTTGATTTAGTTGGAGTTGGTCCTAATTTGGGGAGGGGCTGGACTTGATGACCTCCTGAGGACTCTTCCAGCTCTATGAGTCTATGAAAATATTACACATTCATTAAAAAACACAAATATCCTCTAGCGACCTCATCCAGTTCCTACTGATGTTAACGGAAAACTCCATTTGGTTAATGGGAACAAAGTTGGGCCTTAGATTATATGATGAAACATATGGAGGATCATAACTAGGACTTGAAAAACTCACTCAGTGGAAGTAGTTAACAGTCTCTGGCATATGAGACAGCAGTTAAGCCTCCAACTTCTACAAAGTAAAAAAGTCATCACAAATAAAAAGCCTATTTGGTTGCAAAGGCCAATTTTATAGCCCTAGAATATGAGAACAAATGTACTGTTTTCTTCAATGTGAAGATAATTTCTGAGCTTCTGCTCTATCATGGCACAACAAGGAAACTGAGAAAGGGAACTTTAGCTTCTGCTACTAAAAGTTATGTGAGCAGCTGTGAAAACAACAAGAGCTATGTAACTCCATACTATTTTGTCTTGGTCTAACTACAAGCCACATCAAAAGCAGATGATTTGATATTCACTATGAAAGAGGGGAACTCAATTTAAAACAAAATAGACTACTGTCTGAGTTAACATTACCATACTAATTTCCTAGAGAGGGAAACTGGCTCAAAGAACATACCAATTAGTCACATGGTAAATCAGTGAGAGCTGGAAAGAAAACTGTGAGATACTTAGAAGCCCCTTTTCTTCCTTGAGCATTTGTGCCTATCTACTGTATAAAAGACCTGATATCAAGTCCAAAGGAGACATTGACTTTGTATCATGTCCAATATTGTCATATTGCAATTGGACCACATTTATCCATGGTGTAATTTCATTATATTAAAACATTGATCAGTAATATCAATTTGGCTTGTTGATTTTATAATGTCCATAAATAGAGGGAAATGTATGCAAACCCCACATACATACTCCCAAATGGGTAAATATGCAAACCAAGTGTTATCTGTACATTTACTTGCTTTGTGTGCTCAAATGGCTACATTCATTTTTATGGTCCACTAGAAGTCTGGTCCCCAGCTTCAAGCTCAGAATATATTATCTGGGATATGTGGATTATAAATTTTCAGCTGTACTGCCAGTTATTGC
This sequence comes from Pelodiscus sinensis, assembly GCF_052426305.1. Taxonomy (NCBI): domain Eukaryota; kingdom Metazoa; phylum Chordata; order Testudines; family Trionychidae; genus Pelodiscus; species Pelodiscus sinensis. The sequence goes on from NC_143055.1 coordinate 99,644,139, forward strand.
TATTTTAAACTGAACTATTACAGTAGTTGCAATAGCAAGTAATCACACTAATACAAGAGGAAATATAGGGACAAAAGGAATGGCTATAGTAATATTTAAATACTGTAGGTCAAAAACTGCCTTCATTTGTGTTTGGAAAGTGTCTGGTGTCCAAAAAATTAATCGTATAAATATTTCTGAAAAAGTTTGTTTGTTTGTCCCAAAAGATCTCCAAAATGGTAAGAGCTAGAAGCACCAAATTTTGCACGGACGCTACTGATCTTAAATCACTGGATTGGTTACATCTCAAAATTGGTTCCCCCAAAGCCCCAATTGCACTAGCTATGTTAATTTCTTAAAGTAATATATAAGAGAAAAGTATTTCCAATAAAATACGCTATGTTAATGTAATTGACAAAGTTAATTCATCACACCTTTTACTATATTTCCCAAGGTCGACACCGGGTATTTCTGCTAGTAATAATTAAAATGAATCAACATCCCCCTTCAACATACATATACCTGGTCACTACATTGGGTATTGAATCACAGAAGATGGTTCTCCCTTTAGGCTTTAAGTTCTGCTATAAGAGTACAAGTCTGAAATGGCTTTAAACTTGATGCTGTTACAGGAGACATTAAATCTAAAAGCAATAGCTCTTGCTAAATATATGGGAGGAATGGAAGAGAGGATTAGAGAGAGGCAGAGGAAAGTATACACCACTTTGCTCCAAATGCCAATAATATGTTAGAGGCTTAGGGGGTCTTGAATAAAAATCCATTAGCTCATCAAGCCATGCAACTAACTGTACCCTTCAATAACTGCCCACACTTTCAGCTCCCACTTACACCCTGATGCCTGAATTAAAATTCTGATCTTTTGGAGATTCTGCAAGTCCAAGTGTTAGGATTCGAATTCAGAAGATTAAAAACATATTACAGGGCAAAAAAAAAATTGTTGTGATGTGCATACATTTTCTATTTACTTTTAAAAAAGCTGTATAGCGTATGCCATTTTTCCCTTGGCACTTAAACATGTGCGTCATTTTAAGACTGTGCATAGACTCATTTAAGTCAATGAGAATACTCATGATTCAAGTTAAGCATGAGCTTTGCTGAATCAGAACCAAAAGTACTGATCACAGTGCAGATACTGTATCTGCTATTAGACTATATATCAGGGCCGGACTGAGCTATTTGTGCACGCCGGGCCCTGGGAGCGCAGCGCCGCCCCCAGGTGCCCGGCGCATGCATGGCCCCGCCTGGTCTGGCAGCCCTGTGAGGCGCCCCTACAATGGGGCATCCTGGGCGGTAGCCCGGTCAGCCCATAGCTTGGGCCAGCTCTGCTGTACATTCATAACAGCTGTGATAGATTTGGTCACAGAAATCCCCTTGAGACTGTCACTTGATATGCTGAAATACCACTGAGTCAGGCCTCTTTCAGCACTAACACAGAGGTAGGTCACAGCCCACAGCAGAGTAATACTGAGATCAGATCAGCTCTGGGCAGGCTCGGTCAAAAGAACTTGCCACAGCCCCCAGGTGCACAGTCCCAATAGGACAAGAACCCTTGATGAATCTGTCTTACGCTGTATCAAGTTTTACACAGAGCAACTTCATGTTGTCTGCCCTTTTTCTTACTTAGAGAGAGATGCATTGCTGCTTCCCTCATAATTATTTACACTGGCTTTATTAATAAACAAAGGTGATTTGGGTTTAAAAATAGGACTGAAGTGGTTGCAAATAATAATGCACAGAGCAAAGTAAGTTACTAAGCAAAACAAAACAAAACATGCCAGCTAAGCCTCGTCCACTATGAACATTTGTTACAAATTCTCACCCTAGTTCTTATTTTAGGTAAAGTTCTTTTCAGGCTAGAGATGTCCTTTACTGGCTTTGGTCCCTCAGTTCTCTATTTTTCAATACATGCCTTTGGTTTGTAGGTGTTTTCAAGTATTCTCTTGGGGTGGTTAGGCAGTCTGTAAAGCCAGCTAAAGACAATCATTGTTTATTTCTCTCACTTTCTATAGAATTACCCTAGGCTCTATTTGAGGCCATGGGGAGGTGGGCAGGCACAGCCCGCCCACCGCTCCAAGTGCCTCCCCCAGCCCTGCGGGAGAGAGAACTAGACCCAGGCTCAACTGATTACAGGGGACAAATAATGACTAAAGGGAGGGGTGCAGGTTACAGGTTAAAAACAAGGGAACCAGATGGGCACATCGAGCAGAGAACCCCAGACAGCGCCTACTGCTCCTCAAAGCTGTCAATGGAGCCAGTGGATGCTACCCATAGGAATTCTGCCTGGATATGTGACACTAGGGAGGAACGGAAATAGGCCCCACAGTCGCAGGGAACCCGTTCATCCAGCATCCTCCTCCTGTGTTATATATGGTGGCTTTAACCAGGGCCAGGAGGAGGTTGACGAGGAGGTCCTGCAGCTAGGGTATGCATAGATAAGAAGGTGTGAGGGAAAAGTGCAGCCAGAACCTCAATAAGAGATTCTGGAGGAGCCGGAATAGGGGCTGCAACCTGGCGCATTCAAGATAAGCAGGCACCAGGTTTTCCCTCACGCCACAAAAGGGGCAGGCGTCCGGGATGGGGGTGAACTGCGCCAAGTACACGCCCATGCTCATGGCTCCGTGAAGGAGCTGCCAACTGATGTCCCCAATAGGCTGCGAGATTAGGTTGGAATATACGCTGACCCATCGGAGTTCCCCACCCTATAGGTCTCAGAGAGTCCCGGCATTTAGTGTTGGGGTGGGACGCGAGGGTGGGGAAATGCAGGGTGTGGAGCACGAGTGCGTACAAGTGTTTTCTTGGTGCGGTTCAAAAACATACCAGCTGCAAATCCTGAAGCTGGCTAAGGGTCCATTGATAGGTAGGCCTGGGGGAGGAGGGAAGAGGCTGTGGAACAGGGGCCTGATAACAAGAGACGGAGAGTTTGCAGGAAGAGAGGGGCGGGGCATACCCTCTTGCAGGGCTCTTTGCAGGAAATCGAAAGCGGTCTGCGGCAAAGCCGCCTTCACCTCCTGGAGTAGGTGCAGGGGGGTGCGAGGGGTGGAGAGCCCCATGCGCTGAGCGAGCGCTTGGGTATCCACCCAGTCCCCCCTGTCATAGTCCAGGAGGTCTCCGACCTTAGTGGTTTTTGCCAGGATCAGCCTCCGGTGCACCGAAGGAGACTCCGCCACCTGCACACACAAGGCTGGATTGTGGAGCAGGGGCTCCGCGAGGTCTACTCCCTCGGTGGTCATGATGGACCTGGTTGCTGAGAACAGCTTCCAGGTCTAGAGGAGTTCCTGGTAGAATCCTGGCAGCTCTGAGAGGTCTCGCAGAAGACCCCTCGGGTGAAGAAAAAAGAGCTGCTGGTCGTATCGGAGCCCTCGGAAGCGGCGGAGGAAGGCGCTCCTCAAAGTGCTCCATGCTGGACTACCTGCACTAAAGAGGAGTCTCTGCAGGGCCTGGATGCGGAAGGTCAGGACCTGACTGTGCATACAGATCAGGCCCTGGCCTCCCTCCTCCAGGGGAAGAGACAGAACCCCTGTAAAGACCCAGTGCAGCCCTGGCCAAAAGAACTCCAAAGCTATCCTATGGAGTTTGGCCAGGACCTCTGGGGCCGGCCTCAGGGTATTGAGCCGGTGCCAGAGCACGGATAGGACCAGTTGGTTCAGTACCAGTGCCCTCCCCCAAAGGAAAAGACACCAGAGCAGTCCTGTCCACTTCTGCAGCTGCTCACCCACTCTGGCCTCCAAACCTCCCTAGGCTGGGAAGCCTTCCCCCAACCCCCATCATCCTGTGAAATTACAAAATTCAAGAAGGATTCTAGCAGAGGTGAGGGTCCATGAGTCAGGAGCAGTGTAACTTGACTGCAGGAAGACAATTCTTGATTCAATTGTCTCTTGATAGTGGGCTATTAGCTCTGTATCTGGCTTCTTCATAGTTGTTCCTGATGGGCTAGTTTCTCATCTATGAACACATTAACAAATTTGCAATCAGTATTCCTAATTTCAGATACAGAAATGGTACATGTATCCAAATAACAGAAACTTTCAGACGATTACAACTTCTCCAATGGTACCGCAAAGTATTTTGCATAAAGCATTTTCCAGTTATGCATATTAATAAGCATATTTCCATAAATAATGAGAAATACACTGTTACACCTGTAATGATAACTACTGCATAGGAAATGATCTCACTGTAGGTCAGCCATCACAATATGGGTCAAACTGTATTTATTATTGCTGAGAACATTTATTTACTCTAACAGAACATTTACTGCCCTAGAAGTAATGTTTATTCTAGATTTTTCTTTTGAAACTAGCTATCAAGCACATAATGAATAGAGTGCTCCTGCTACAGTTTTTGTACAGTTTCAAGGAATGATTGCTTGTGTAAAGGGTCAGAATGAAGAAGAGCTGAGTGTTATTCATTATTTTTAATGATGCTGGGTTATTAAAGAGCTATAAGTATGGCATAATGGTCAGCAAAATGACCAGCATCTTTTCCCTACCACTGCTATTCCCTTAGGTTTGATATTTTTACTATTGCATTGACAAAAAGGAAAGTTATTGCTACAAAAGTTAGCACAGCAAAATTGTCAACTAATTTCTGATTGCAGAATTTTAAAATATTACTAGGGATGATGTATATGTCAGAAAACAATCTGTTGTTCAGCTCACATGGTAAGGTTGCATCACTGAAAGTTGGGAAAATCAATTTTGCCTAGGGTACTGACTGAACATGGTGTGACTCTCATTGAGTGAGAATTAAAATGGAACTCAACAATGCCCTTCTTAAATTCATGTCTTTATCTGGAATGCCAGTTTAAGTTCAAACACTTGGGCTGTGTCTAGACTGCATTCCTTTTCCGTAAAAGGGATGCAAATTAGACACATTGCAATTGCAAATGAAGCGGGGATTTAAATCCCCCCTGCTTCATTTGCATAAACATGGCTGCTGCTTTTTTCCAGCTCAGAGCTTTGCCGGCAAAAAGTGTTAGTCTAGACGGGGATCTTTCGGAAAATAAAGCCTTTTCCGAAAGATCTCTTATTCCTCTTAAAAAAAGGAATAAGGGATCTTTCAGAAAAGGCTTTATTTTCTGAAAGATCCCCGTCTACACTGGCGCTTTTTTCCAGCAAAGCTCCGAGCCGGAAAAAAGCGGCAGCCATGTTTATGCAAATGAAGCGGGGGGGAATTTAAATCCCCGCTTCATTTGCAATTGCGATGTGTCTAATTTGCATCCCTTTTACGGAAAAGGAATGCAGTCTAGACACAGCAGTGGTCCTTGTCTATACTAAGATATCCACTGCTATGTGTCAGTACAAATCTCTATTGCAGACACAATCTGTTGCACAAGATACATTAGAATAGATTTCAGAGATGAATCTTAGTCTTTTTAGCAAAAACAACAAGAAGTCTGATGGCATTTTAAAGACTAACTAATTTAATTTGTTAGTGTTTGAATGTCACCAGACTCCTTGTTTATGTATTAGAATAGTTTACTCTAGTTTGAAATTGTGTCAACATTAAAGTTTTATATGGTGCAACAGAGGCTTAAATATCTATGTAGTTAAGGCTTTTAAAAAATGTATTATAAGGTTTAGGTGATTTTAGATATTGTTTCCATGGAAACAATACACTAAATATATTATTCAGTTGAGATGAAATTCACCCTTGGACTGACAGTTCACTCTTAAATCGTGTTTTATTCCATTCATTGTAATAGAAGATAGGTCACTGAATGCTTTGAAAATCTCAAGCCTTGTACTATATATTTGTAATGCATTTTATATAAATTCTGGGCACACTCCATAGGGTAGTTCTTCAGTGTGGAGAGTCAGCTCTATCATATCTATTTCTACACCCTAATGGTGACAAAAGAAGCTCTCTTACATTGGTGCACTTCTTAAGAAAATTAAATATACTACTGAAAGGGGAAAAAAAACAAAGTGGAAAAGAAAGGAGAGAAGATTACTGAGACATGCTCAGAAGATATTGTAAATTATGGCATTGCACTCTCTGGGTTCTAGACCAAGGGTGGGAAATAATTTTTGATGGGGCCATTCCAAGATTTTGGAAAACGGTCAAGAACCGCACTCTCCCATGATATTAATAGAGGAGATACAGGGTCTGGGATGGAGGTTGGGTGGAGAAAGGAGCTTGGGGTAAGGGATTGGGGTGCAGGAGGGAGAATGGAGTCTGGGAGGGAGTTTGGGTGAAGGAGGCAATTGTGATTTAGGGCAAGGGACTGGAGTGCAGGGGTTTGGAATGTGACCTAGGGCAGGAGGGGATTGTGATCTGGGGCAGGAGATTGGGGTGCCAGATCTAGGAGGTGGTAGGCATACAAGAGGGGGAGGCAGGCTTGGGCATGTTGATGGGAGGGGCAAAAAGTTGGGGTTGCCAGAGGTACGCTCTGGCCAGGAGACTTTCCAGCCAGCAGTCAAACCAGCTTGCCTGCAGAGCTAAGGCTTGCAGAGCTTAAAATATTTCCCAGCCAACCTGCCTGGACTTGTGCTTGTGTGAGTAACTGAGCAGAGGCGGGACGTGTGGTTCTTCTTGACAGCCTGTTATTCAAACAGGCAGCTCCCATTGGCCACTTTGTGGCCAGAAACTGACCAATGAGATTGTGCTGGGGGTGGAGGCAGCCGCATTTCTGAGTGGTGTTATGGGGCAAACAGGGGAGACTGTGTGGGGCTCCCTCCAGCCTATGGGCCATATTTTGTCCATGCCTGGTTTAGACCCATAGGCTATGTCTACACTCGCGGCTTCTTGCGGGAGTAATATGCAAATGAGGCTAAGCGTGGAATATTGCCGAGCTGCATTTGCTTACCTAATGAGCCACCATTTTTTTCAGAAGAGGCTCTTGCACAAGAAGGAACGTCTACACTGCCCCTTCTTGCTTGTTCTTCCTGAAAAGTAATAGGTGTAACTGCTTTGCGCAAGAGGGTTTTACTTGCGCAAGAAGGGGCAGTGTAGACGTTCCTTCTTGCGCAAGAGCCTCTTCTGAAAAAAAGGTGGCTCATTGGGAATGCAAATGAGGCTTGGCGATATGCCATGCTTAGCCTCATTTGCATATTACTCCCGCAAGAAGCCGCAAGTGTAGACATAGCCGTAGTGTCCAACCAGTTCTGAAGTGGTAGCCACTATAGCGAACTAGCCACAGTCAACGAGGCAAATCATATGACTTAGACAAATGACTGTTTCAAGCAGTAAAGGTGGCAGTTGGTGTGGGAGTCACTGGATCAGGGAGCCCACACTAACCAGCTACTTGGCTGGGTGTTTCACCCCCCTTTGAGAATATTGCATCCTGGGACGTGCAAGGATAACACAGACATGGAACTCGCAGGCGCTACTTGGCAGATCACTGTTAACCACCCGCGACAACGTGGGCAAGACTGAAAGGCAAAAACCCCAGCGGCGAAGTGGCGGTGCGAATGCGCAGCCCACTCCTCAGCCGCCCGCTCCCTCCAGGCTCGGGCCAAGGGAGGCTGCAGCTCGCTGAAGGCAGCTGCTCCGCCAGCAGGCGGAGGCGGAGGGGGAGTTGGCAGGGTAGGGAGGGGGGGGGGAGGAGGCGCCTTTGTGCGCTGATTGGCTGGCACCCCACATAAAGCGCCCGCCGGCGCCGCTTCTCCTTTTCAGCTGGGCTGCAAACTTTCAGCGGGGTTCTCGCCTCTGCTGTGGCCGCTGTTAAACGGAGGCGGGGCAGGCGGCTGCTCCTCGGTGGGGTTGCGGTCAAGCCAGGGGCCAGGAGGAGCGGGCGACTCTCGCCACGTTCACTCCTCGGTTCTTTCCTCTCCTTGGCTTGGAGCCTTTCTTCCCCCAGCCCGCAAGTGCGTCCAATTGTTCTTGGGCCTTTAAGGGTTAACTGCTAAACACTCCCCCCCCCCCCTCCAGTCCCGGTAACTGAGGCAGCCGCCCCTCCCCTGGCCCGCGGGCGCACTGGCCCCTGCAGAGCCCTCGGGGCGAGCGCCTGAGTGCAGCTCGCCGCGCGCTATGCCCCGGGGTCCCGCCTGAGCCGCCGCGCGCCATGCGCTCCCTCAACATCACCCCGGAGCGGTTCGCCCGGCTGCTGCGGGAGAACAACGTGACGCGGGAGCAGTTCATCGCGCTCTACGGGCTGCGGCCGCTGGTCTACATCCCGGAGCTGCCCGGCCGCGCCAAGCTGGCCTTCGTGCTCGTCTGCGTGCTCATCTTCGCCCTGGCGCTCTTCGGCAACGGCCTGGTGCTCTACGTGGTGACCCGCCGGAAAGCCATGAGGACCGTCACCAACATCTTCATCTGCTCCCTGGCGCTCAGCGACCTGCTCATCGCCTTCTTCTGCGTCCCCTTCACCATGCTCCAGAACATCTCCTCCAACTGGCTGGGCGGTGAGTGAGCCCCTCGTCACCCGGCCCGCTCCCTCCTCGTCAGGGCGAGCTCGCCTGTCTCTCCCCCGGCGCCCCTGCAGGGTGCGGGCGTGTTCCTGCCCCGTCGAGCGCACCCGCCGCGGCTCCCGCTGGAGGGAAACGACCCGTGGCTCGCTTTGGTCCCACAGCGCTAAGGACGGTCGGTGCTGCTGCTTCACCTTGGTCCTGTGGAGCAGCCTGCTCCCTGGTCTCTCGTGCGCAGGCATGAGGTGAAAGGTGACCTGGGCTATGTCTAGACTGCAGGCTTCTTTCGAAAGAGCGCGTCTAGACTGCAGGCGGATCTTTCGAAAGAGCAATCCGCTTTTTCGAAAGAGAGCACCCAGCGAGTCTGGATGCTCTCTTTCGAAGAAGCCCTATTTACATTGAAGAACGCCTTCTTTCGAAAGAGGAACTTTCGAAAGAAGGCGTTCTTCCTCGTGAAACGAGGTTTACCGCCATCGAAAGAAAAGCCGCGTTCTTTCGAAATAATTTCGAAAGAACGCGGCTTGAGTCTGGACGCAGGGGAAGTTTTTTCGGGAAAAGGCTACTTTTCCCGAAAAAACCCCTGAGTCTGGACACGGCCCTGGTGTGTGGTTGTAGCGATGTAGCTTCCAGGATATCCTAGGGGCGAGGTGGGTGAAGTCCTTATCTTTATGGGCCCAACTTTTGTTTGGGAAGAGAGAGCAGCTTCCTAGCTCCCCCAGAGCGCTTCTTAAGGACTTTCTCTGGGGGAAAAAAATCACACTTACCTTTTATCTCCCAAAAGATGGCAGGCATTTAATTAGCTGCCCCCTTACTTCCCCCCCAGGTGGGCAGCTAGGTAACTTAAAATTTCAGGTACTGTCCTGTTGAAACCCAGGTTCTTGCCAACTCTTTAAATTAGGGCTGTAATAGGGTAGCTGATTAACCGATAAGCAAAAGCTTATAGCTTTGCTATAGACTATATGCATTCCCTGCCACCAGTAAATTTTTTAGCAGGCTGGCCAGCAGCCCAGCTCAGTCCTGGCTCACACCAAGTCCAGGACCTACACTTCAAATGCAGAGCTGCAGCAAGGGTATTAGGAGCCTGGTGAGCAGGCAGCCTGGCTCAGCTCCAGTTTGCACCTGGTTTGGGAGCTCAGACCTGGCCCCCCCAGACAGTGGCTGGTGCCACCCTGCACTGCTGCCTCTGTAACAGTCTGTAACAGAGGCAGCAGCGTGGAGTGACAGGCACCTGGTCCATGCAGGGAACTGGTTTTTAAACTGTTCCCCTCCCCCCCCTCCCCGCCCTCATGGACCAGCTCTCTCCTGGCACCCTAAGGAGGAGGCTTCTCAGGAGTGGGGCCAGAGCACACTGGCTGCTTGTCCCACCCCCTCGGGAGTATAGAACAGTCGAGTAACTGATAAGAGTTCATGAGATTAATCAACTATTCAATTAACTGATATTTAACATCACTACTTTAAATAGCTCCCTGTTGGCTTTTGCCCCAGCTCAACCTGCTCCTGACAGAGTTGCACACCAGCATGCATTTGCTTACTTTTGCCTCTGCTACCCACAAAACACCTCAGCTACATCTAGACTGGCATGATTTTCCGCAAATGCTTTTAACGGAAAAGTTTTCCGTTAAAAGCATTTTCGGAACAGTGTGTCTAGATTGGCACGGACGCTTTTTCCGCAAAAGCACTTTTTGCAGAAAAGCGTCCGTGCCCATCTAGACACGCTTTTGCGCAAAAAAGCCCCGATCGTCATTTTCACGATCGGGGCTTTTTTGCGCAAAACAAATCTGAGCTGTCTACACGGGTCCTTTTGTGCAAAAGCTTTGCACAAAAAGACTTTTGCCTGAACGGGAGCAGCATGGTATTTCCGCAAGAAGCACTGATTTCAGACAGTAGGAAGTCAGTGTTCATGCGGAAATTCAAGCGGCCAGTGTAGACAGCTGACAAGTTTTTTCACAAAAGCAGCTGCTTTTGCTGAAAAACTTGCCAGTCTAGACACAGCCCTTAGGTTTTAGGATTTATATTTTCTTAGGAATCTGTTTTTCTCTTAGGACAGGGGGATTGGTTTGACTATAGAGGGCAGAATGAAGCAATCTTTGTGAAAGGACAGTTCTCTCTTCCCTAATATCTTCTGTACAAGGGGACCTGGCAGCCTTGCTTTATAACACTTCATTGGTATTACTACTGTAGTGTGAAAGCTTTCATAGCTGGGTGGACTGATTTTTCAAACCTTTGCAAGTCTCTGTTCATAACAGGTAACTTTTCTTATTTGCTCCAGAGCTGTTGGCTATTCCTACTTGTTTGTAGTCTGTTATTGCATTTTAGGATTAGGGCTCTGAATCTCCACATCTCATCCGCTAACCTAAATGTTGTACTCATTCTGCAAAGTTACAAGAACTACTAGATCAGATCACTATTGGACTGAATTAACAGATTGTAGTCAGCTTGAAATAGCTGTTTGAGATCTGGTGAAAGTTGCAGTCAACTGAAGTTTTGATTTTTAATATGGTGGGGACATTTTTTTTTTTTTTTTTTTTGGTTTGAAGACTATATTATTGATGACAAGTGCAAAAGAGTAAACTACAGCTTCTGGAAGACAGTTGCATTGAACTTAATGGGCTTTAAACCTTTGCCTTTTATTAACAAAAATGAGTCCTTTGGCTGGTGTATTACAGGGAATACACCAGGCTCCAGCCCTCTCCTGGCTGGCAGCCCTGAGGAGAGGGAACATATCCAGCCTGGGGTCGCTGTGGGGACGGGGAAGGTGGAAGGAAGGAAAGGGTGTAAAGAGAAAAGGCCAGGTCTGCAAATTACTGAGCATGACCAGACATATCCTGGCTCATACCTTGGCCAGGAGGTAGAAAAGGAAAGAGGGAGCTGCATTGCCCCAGCACGACCAACGCTAGGGAGGAGTCCCAACCTTCAGGGGCCAGATCCAGGCCAGCCAGGGGCCCTATCCAGCTCCTGGGCTTTGGCTTCCCCACCCCTTAGACTCATTGTTGCAACAGCTAACTTTTGGGCATCCTCATGCTTAGAGGGATTCTTAGACTTGAATTAGACTCCTTATACAGGCAGTCCCCGACTTACGCGGATCCGACTTATGTCGGATCCGCACTTACGAACGGGGCTCTCGCCCCGGAGGTCGAGGTAGCGGATTGCTACCTGCGAGCTCCGGGGCGAGAAAGCCCCGTTCGTAAGCTGTTCCGGTGCCCCTGGTCTGCTGGAGACCGTCTCCAGCAGACCAGGGGCACCGGGCGGGTTCCCGCGCTTCTGAGGCTTTGCCAGAGCAAAGCCTCAGGAGCGCGGGAACCGCCGCTGCTGCCGCTTGAGACCAGGTGCCTGTGGTCTGCTGGGGACCGTCCCCAGCAGACCACAGGCTCTGGGACTGAAGCCGCAGCCGCGGGAGGGGAGGGGGAGTCCCGCGCCTCTGATACTTTGCCAGAGCAAAGCCTCACAGGCGCGGCACCCTGCTGCCGCTGCTGCTCTGCTCCCCGTGTCCCTGGTCTGCTGGGGGGGGGGGGCGCGGACAGTGTGCCCCCCCCCAGCAGACCAGGCTTTTGTTTTGGACCCTGGAGCAGAGCAGCTGGGGCGCTGCGGATTGGTCCTGCAGCACCCGCTCTGGGCACTACTGGACCAACCCTGCAGCACCCCAGCTGCTCTGCCCCAGGTGTCCTGATTCAGCCGCTGCTGGTCAGTTTCAGGAGCGGTGCTACTGGAGCAACCCAGCAGCACTCCAGCTGCTCTGCCCCAGGCGTCCCCAAGTCAGCCGCTGCTGAAACTGACCAGCGCTGACTACAGGAAGCCCGAGGCAGAGTTGCTCTGCCCCAGGCTTCCTGGAATCAGCGCTGATCAGTTTCAGCAGCAGCTGACTTGGGGAAGCTTGGGGTTCTTAAGTTGAATCTGTATGTAAGTCAGAACTGGCGGTCAGTTTCAGCAGCGGCTGAATCTGGACGCCAGTTCTGTCTTACATACAGATTCAACTTAAGAACAAACCTACAGTCCCTATCTTGTACGTAACCCGGGGACTGCCTGTACAATGCATCTGAAGACATCCCTAAGTATGGGTATGTCTACACTACCTCATTCCATGAGGAGTAACGGTAGTTCGAACTAGGAAGCCTAGTTCGAACTACCTAGTTCGTGCCGCGTGTAGCCGCGCGGCACGGGGTTCGAACCAGCCGGGATTTAAAAATGGCGGCGCCCGGCTTATGCAAATGAAGCCCGGGAAATTCAAATCCCGGGCTTCATTTGCAAGTGCGGTATGCCTACATTACCCTCCCAGTTCGAACTAGGAGGGTAGTGTAGACATACCCTATGGGACTTAAATTCCCCACTCACTGCGCTGTTTTATAACTAAGATAGCCCGTAGGAATTGCTGAGGAGACAAGGTGAAAAATAAGTAGTTGTGCTGGAAAAGCTGTTGGAGTGGGAGTGCTAAACTGCAACCCCTCCATACCTCTCTCCATGCCCCTCATTGTCCCCTACAGCTGGACTGGTGGCTGGAACCTTGGGGTGAGCAGCAGAGAACCCAGGTACATAGTCAGCAATGGAGCTAGGTTGGAAGTTGAGTGGGGACTTTGGGTCAGCAGTGAAGACCCCGGGCAACAGCTAGTAAGCAGCAGATCCTGGGTGGCAGAGGTATGGGGCCAATGGCTAGGATGGGGGTGCTGCAGGACTTCCTGTGCCTATGAAAATCCATATATTTTTGGGGGGTGGGTGGGTGGGGGGGGAAGAGAGGAATATAGTTTCCTATGAGACAAAGCACATAAAATTGGCACAATCTCAATAACATTAGGATGGCTGGTCACCCTCGCTTAGGTTTGGGTTTCATAGCCATGAACCCTTTCTTGGAAGTTGTCATAATCAGGAGTGCTGATCAGCACCTGGTGACTAAGGGGCTAACTAATGTCTCCTAGCCAAGGTATCGGGTGGTCAGCCAATAACAATGCAGGTAGGAATTTCAAACTGGAAAAGGGTTTTTTCCCCTCTCTTCTTTGTTTGAGGTTCAGAGGAGTTTCTCTCTGCTGTTGAGGGAAATGGGAGACACTTCTCTCTCCAAGAACAGACTGCTTAAAATGTGTAAGTAGGGAAACGTTTACATACTCCATCAGGGTTTGTTTTCCTTGTTTGGGGATTTGGTAATAATATCTGAGCTTACTAATTGTTTTTTTCCCTCTTTTGTAACTAAGTCTTACAGCCCAGGGGTTTTCCCCTGAGCATCTGTATCAAATGGTGGCTCTTTCCATCTAGCCAATTCATTATGCTTGCAACTGTAGTTTTGTTTTGAGAATAAACGATTGTTTTTTGTTCTAATTAACTGGTGGTTGATTGTTGCGTCCTTAGGATCCAGTGCTAGTTATAAGGCAGAGTCCATTGTTGTCTGGATTTCCTCTGTTTTCCCAACTCCAAGCGAAACGGAGGCTAGGGCAAGGGGGAAAGCTTTACTTTAGGGAGGGGGTTTCCCAAGTGATCTCTTCCCTGATTTTCTTGGAATTACTTGGATGATGGCAAGTAATCCAATATCTGGGTAGTAGGATTTTGTGGGGGGAAGTTTTTGTACCGTAGCCTGTAGAGGCAAGGTTTTGGAGTACTCTTGTGGGCCCCCAACTTCTGCATTCATTGTGCCAGAGTGGGGAACAGCCTTGACCGAAATAGAGGCCTAAGTTGAGTCAATCCTCTTTTATGAAAACTGGTATTGATGCGCCTTAAGTGGCAACAGGGGTGTGTGTGGGGAGGGATGCAGTGTCACATGTACCCCTGGGTTGCTACCAGAATGTCAGAACCCTCTGGGGAGGCATGCTGACTCCATTCCCTTTACTTTGCCCGGGAGCTTCCCCGGGCCTGTGCCTTTGCCATAGGTGACTTGTGATAGTACTTGGGAGGTGCACCACCCCCCTAAGCCCTTGTGTCACATTATCGGAGTTTAAGGGAAGCAGCCAGGTCACTGCTGCGCCCATGGAGGAGTGTTTGCCCCAAAAGTTAGTATGAAAGGGGCCATGTGAGGTGTCAAACAAAAGCTTACTTTCTACTGATTCTGTATATGTTCTTCATATATCTGTATAGTGTCTGTGTGTGGAGTTATGAATATGTACTCTGCATGGAGACTGAGAGTTTCTCTGTATGTGACTGAGCAATGAACTCAGCCTATGGACATGCTAATTAGCAAGGCTCCAGGGACAATAGGTTTCTTAAGTAGCAGAGACCCACCTATGAAGGAATCTAGGTTCCTGGTCAGAGACCATGTGACTGTCTCCAGCTTGGAAGAAGCCAGGATGGAGGTATAAATAGGCCATGTTGCCGACTCCATATTGGTCTCCAGATCTGCTCCTGACCCCAGATGCGGCATCGCAGGGATTCACGAGCCGGGAAGAACTGTGGACCCATCCTGGCATAGGATGTGCATGAATGACTTTTAAGCCAGCAGCTATAATATCTCTGCGGCAAGCCTGCATTGAGAACTGGGAGATTCGATGCATGTAATGTATGATATTTTATCAACCTTATACTCATGCTTTTCTTTTTTGTAGTAATAAACCTTTAGATTGTAGATTCTAAAGGTCTGGCTCAGCGTGACTTGTGGGTAAGATCCAGAGTGTAAATTGACCTGGGAACTGTGGTTGGTTTCTTGGAACGGGACAGAACTTGTTCGGGGTAAGTGAGATTGGGTTTAAGACCCCTTACCTGTGTATGAGGCCCAGGGCCATCTGGGGCACAGATATTGCTGGGGTGTCGGAGGGGTTTTGCTTGTGAGGCTTCAGGCAGGCAGCTGAAGTGCTCTGTGGGACTGGTTTGTGGCCTATTTGGGAAGGTCTCCAGTCTGGGGGCTAGAGAGAGCCCCGAATTTGAGCAATTCGCCCTGAGCGGACACCCTCAGCTGTGCCCAGACCCGGCCCGGTCGGTTATACCTTGCCAAAATTTTAATTGCGAAATGGGGTGCCCCCACATATCTGCTTCCTGCATCTCTAGGTTGCTCTCCCTGAGAGACGCAGGGAGCAGATATGTGGGGACACCGGCTCCTGCTCTCCACTCAGGCACCAGTCAGCCTGGCTCTTGGCAGAGCTCATCCCTCCACACTTTTCCCCCTTGGGCTGGAAGCAGTTGTCCATTCCGGCTTGCACAGCACGAAAAGGGAGCTAATACTTTCAGGCTGCTGCGAAGCACCAGTATAACCCAGGGATGTAAGTGACTAGTCGACTATCCAGTAAACATAAGCTTATCGAATACTGGACTAATGATGTGACCAGTCACTTCCCCCCTCCCTCCCTTGCTGCCTCTATCAGAGAGAGGCAGCAAGGAGGGGAGCAGGAGCTGGTGCAGGGGGGAAATGGTTTAAAAGCTGGCTCCCCCCAGCACCGCTTCTGTTGCGATTCTGCTTTTGAAATGTACAAGAGCCACAGGGAATGTACATTTCAAAGGCTGAGGTGCCACAGGGAATGCAAGACCAGAGGGGCAAGGAGTCCTGTGGCACCTTATAGACTAACTGAAGTGTTGGAGCATAAGCTTTCATGGGCAAAGACCCACTTCGTCAGATGCATGTCATCTGACGAAGTGGGTCTTTGCCCATGAAAGCTTATGCTCCAACACTTCAGTTAGTCTATAAGGTGCCACAGGACTCCTCGCTGCTTTTGCAGATTCAGACTAACACGGCTACCCCTCTGATACTTAAGACCAGAGGGGGAGTCCCCTGCTGGTCCTGCACTCCCTGCAGAGCTTCTCAGTTCAAAGGCAGAGATGCCCTATAGACTAATCAAATGGTCAATGGAAATCCCATTGACTATTCAATTAGTTAATTCATCTAAATGTAACATCCCTAGTATAACCCAGCTGTCTCATCTCCATGGGTGGTTGCTTAGCTTCCCCCAGCCAGTGGTTCTCTCACCACCTATGCTCCTGTATCTTGGCTGCAGTGTGGGCAGAAAGGCATTAAAGCAGGATTCAACACTTATGGCTCCTGGGAACCTGCAGGCATGTCGGAGAGAAAGAAGAATCCTAGCCAAGGAATAGTGTGGTTGAGGGATACAGTGCATCCTGGCTCCCTCCCTTCCATGCAAGTGGCACCAGCACCATCCTGATGGAGGCACCTCCTGATGACACTTCCTGTCTTTCCACATAGCCAACAGTTCAGTATGGTAGCTTCCTGCGTGTGCCCCACGCTGCAGTGACTGAGGGGTACAGGTAGGGATTGTGTGCTCATTTTGCTCTGGACAGCCTAAGCTGTCTGCTGCATGTGGGGGAAGAATGGAGGGCGCTGCCAAAGGAGTGAAGGGCACTCAGAGCTACCCCACGACTGGCAAAAGTATGGGAGGTCTCAGTGCAGTGTGGATGATTTATGAGACTGGTGCACAGGGCATGTCTCCCTAGAGCAGTGGTCGCCAGTCAGTAGATCAGGATCTACTAATAGATCCTGAAGCTTCCAACAGGTGATCCTTACTGGTTTGGCTGTCCATCCCCCCACTGGCATGCTGCTCCTGCCTTAAGCCTTGGAGAACTCTTCCTCCCCGCCCCCTCACCCCCGCCAAGCCTTCTGTTTGCAAGTGCTGCCAAACACTGTGTGCATGAACACAAGGAGAGATTAGTTTCCTTTCTAACCTCTCTCCGATATGTGATCTCTAAGGGTATGTCTACACTACAAAGTTAGTTCGAACTAACGGACGTTAGTTCGAACTAACTTTAATAGGCGCTACACTAGCGCTCCGCTAGTTCGAATTTGAATCGAACTAGCGGAGCGCTTAGTTCGAACTAGGTAAACCTCATTTTACGAGGACTAACGCCTAGTTCGAACTAGCTAGTTCGAACTAAGGGCTGTGTAGCCCTTTAGTTCGAACTAGTGGGAGGCTAGCCCTCCCCAGGTTTCCCTGGTGGCCACTCTGGCCAACACCAGGGAAACTCTATGCCCCCCTCCCGGCCCCGGACCCCTTAAAGGGGCACGGGCTGGCTACGGTGCCCGTGCCAGGTGCAAGCCTGCCAGCACCCAGCTAGCAGACCCTGCACCTGGCACGGCACAGAGCCACCCACCCGATGCCCCCCAGCCCACCCCCTCTTGCCGGGACCAGGCTGGCGGCTCCCGGGAGCTTGCCCTGGACCGCAAGAGGCGGGCACCTTCCTGGGCTAGTGCGGACATCGTGGACCTCGTCCACGATCTCCGCACTAGGCACAGGAAAGTGGCCGTCTAGGGCAGGAGAGCTGCCAGCCTGGCCACCCAGGACCAGGTGTGCATGAAAATCAAGGGGGTCCACTGAGACCCCCGACCCTGAGCCCTGAGCTTACAATGGCCGTACTGGGTCAGACCAAAGGTCCATCTAGCCCAGTAGCCTGTCTGCCAACAGCGGCCAACCCTAGGGACCCTGGAGGGGATGGACCGAAGACAATGACCAAGCCATTTGTCTCGTGCCATCCCTCTCCAGCCTTCCACAAACTTTGGGCAGGGACACCACTCCTACCCTCTGGCTAATAGGACTCCATGGACCCAACCTCCATGACTTGATCTCACTTCCCTTTAAACTCTGTTCTAGTTGTAGCCTTCACAGCGTCCTGCAGCAAGGAGTTCCACAGGTTAACTATTTGCTTTGGGAAGAAGAACAACTTTCTCTTACTAGTTTCAAGCCTGCTACCCATTCCTTTCCTTTGGTGTCCTCTAGTCCTTCTTTATGGGAACTAATGAAGAGCTTTTCTGTATGCACCCTCTCCACCCAACTCCTGCTTTTAGAGACCTCTATCCTGTCCCCCCTCCGTCTCCTCTTTTCTAAGCTGAGAAGTCCCAGTCTCTGTAGCCTCTCTTCATATGGGACCTGTTCCCAACCCCTGATCATGTTAGTTGCCCTCCCCTCTCCCAGCCTTTCTCTTCCCCTCTCCCACCTCCTTTTCCCAGTCTCCCCCAGTTTTTTTTCAATAAAGACAGAGTCAATGTTGGAAGAAACGTTATCTTTATTTTGTACATCAATAAGAAGGGGGGCTAAGGAAGGGTAAGTGGAAGGAGGTGAGGGAGGAATGGGGTACGAGCCCCCGATGGGGAGGACTGGGCTGGCTCTGCGGGCTTCTGGGGTGGAAGCTCTCCTGCAGCCCCCCAATTACTCCCTCTCCCCAGATGGCAGCCTGCGGCAAGTGCAGCCGGGCTGATGGCCAGTGGTGTGATGTGCCCAGTGTGGGCACTCAGGGCACTCCAAGCCAGAACTTCTTTGCAAGCGGGGCACCCCTTAGAACTGTGTGTCCGGGGTGGGGGTCGGGACCCTTTAAGCGCAGCCCTCGGCTAGCCTGAGACAGCATCTCCATGCTCTAAGTCCTCCTTTTATGCCCTGCCGGCACTGCTTCCGGCCATCCTTAAGCCCTGTTCAGAGTCCACTCAATGTGGACTTGCTAGTTCGAACTAGCAAAACGCTAGTTCGAACTAGTTTTTAGTTCTAGACGCGTTAGTTCGAACTAGCTTAGTTCGAATTAACTAATTCGAACTAAGTTAGTTCGAACTAGCGCTGTAGTGTAGACATACCCTCGGTGTTTTAAAAAGAATAGTGGGCAAAGAGAAATTTGTAAAGAAGTGTATTTTTTTTCTTAAAATTGATGGTGTCCTTTTAAAGATTGAGAGAGGATGATCTGCAACCCTTACTTCTACCTCTGGAGGTTTGTTGCCATGAAAAATGAGGTTGTGGTGCAGATGGTATTGTACAGGACCAGCCTGTTGGGAATTGTGCTTATCCCTACCGTGGGGATGGATGCTCTGAGATCAGTCCACTGGCAGTTGATATAGCAGGTCTAGTCAAGATCAGACAAATCAGCTGTAGATTGTTTTCTGGTCAACTCTGTTACTCTACCCTGGACAAGAAGAGTAAGGGAAGTCAGAGGAGAGTTTCTTCTGTTGATCCCCGTAGCATAGACCCCGCGATAACTTGACTTAACATATGTCAACGCCAGCTATGTTATTCATGTAACTGGAGTTACATACCTTAAGTTGACATTCTGCTGTAATGTAGATGTAACTTGGGAAGTAGCTTTTCCCTCGCCCTGAACTCTTTTTGCATGTACATGTCTTTTCTTTCTTCTGCCTATCCATTTATCCATCTAGGTTTTTGGGTATCCCACAAATCTCAATCTATACGTGGCATTATTCATTGGTGCCCTCATTTGGCAGAGAAGGATGGAGAAAACAAGCATAACTTTTAGAATTAGTAACTGGAATGGTGCACATGTCTCACTACTCTTTGCTATCACAACATGGCCGGCTGTTTCCAATGTGTATGTGCATGAGTCAGGCTATCTTGGCTGACAGCTGAATCCTTACTATTCATAAATGGACTATTCAGAAAGGCCTGAGGATAGTAAACAAGTTTTTTCAAAGCACTCTGTTAATTTCACTTTGGATATTAATTGCCTATTTAGCATTCTGTAGCAAGGAGTGCTGTCTTTCATTGCTGTGCATAGCTAAAAGAGTTACCTAGGGTACGTCTAAACTACATGGCTCCGTCGACGGAGCCATGTAGATTTGTTTTTTTGGCAAAGGGAAATGAAGCCGCGATTTAAATAATCGCGGCTTCATTTAAATTTACATGGCTGCTGCGCTGAGCCGACAAACAGCTGATCAGCTGTTTGTCGGCTCAGCGCGCTAGTCTGGACGTTCCCCTGCCGACATGAAAGCCTTTTATTGACATCCCC
Source organism: Pelodiscus sinensis (assembly GCF_052426305.1). NCBI lineage: Eukaryota > Metazoa > Chordata > Testudines > Trionychidae > Pelodiscus > Pelodiscus sinensis. The sequence continues at coordinate 99,664,121 of NC_143055.1, forward strand.
TGTAAACCTCATTCTAAGAGGCATAACGGGGAGGTCGATAAAGGGCTTTCAGGTCGGCGCGGAGCGTCCAGACTAGCGTGCTGAGCCGACAAACAGCTGATCAGCTGTTTGTCGGCTCAGCGCGGCAGCCATGTAAATTTAAATGAAGCCGCGATTATTTAAATCGCGGCTTCATTTCCCTTTGCCTATCTGTCTAATCTACATGCCTCCATCGACGGAGGCATGTAGTCTAGACACAGCCTAAGTTTACACTGAAGAGGGTGGCATTCATTAAATGTAATTTCCTGTACAAGTTAGTGCTGGGTCTGGTTGTTTGCCTTCTTTCTAACATTTAAGAGCTACACAGTAAAGACCCTCCTGGGGGGAAATAGAACAGCATGGGTGCAAATAGGACAAAAATTACAACAAGTTGGAACTAGGAATGCTAACTGACAGTTATGCAGGGTCAAACGAGCTTCTGAAATTATTTGAATTCTGTGAGAAGACAATGGAAAAATCATGGGATCTGTCAGTAAGAGGGGATCCAAATATAAGGGACATAGTTAGTCAGCAGAAACTGTGCTAAGCTTATTTACAGATTTTGGGTACTAGCAAATACCTTTGTTCATATGGTAATACAAAACATAACTTCCTGGCTAAAATATTAACACATGCAGCTTCACATCCAAGTAACCAGAAGGTAAAACTGATTGGCTCTTAGAGAAAAGGGTAGGCTTGGGAGGGGGAGAGAGGTGGAGAGGGAGCCATGGACATGAAAGTGGCTGTCTGAAGCCTTTTCCGTGCTAGGAAATCTATACCCCACCAGCAATAGTGAGGGAGTTTCCACCATCATATTATCTAACCCCATCGGAAAAAGGAAAGGAAGTTCCAAGTGCAGAGGACTGCAGTGATGCTGCAATACAAGGAACAGATGCAGGTGCCTAAATAGACCAGGGGTAGGCAAATACCAGCCTGCATCCTGGATCTGGTCCACCAGGTTTAGCTCCTGGTGGGCTCCCATCCTGCAACCTACTAAATGATATCTGCTCTATCTTAGCCTACTAATTGATAGTTGTTTTGTTTTATTTTTGTCTTCCTCTTTTATATAGATTTGAATAGGCTGGTAATGCAAGGTGCCTGCAGAATTAATTTTTTTGAGAGATTGCTTATAGCAGAAGTATGGGAGTTAATATTTGGTATTTTTCTTGTAATTTCCCATAAGATTTGTGAAGCAAGTGTTTGTGGTTGGTGTAATAGTCTATCTTTTTAATTCTGCCCAGAATCTGCAAAGATATCTGCTAACTTGGTGATAACTCTCAGGTCATATTTCCTGTGCAATTGATGCCCAAAACTGCAACCTCCCACCTTTTCTTGGTGGTCCTGGGAGGTCATCCAAGAAAGCGTCAATCAGGCCTAATGAATATTCATGAGTTCCCCAAATATGTTTTCCAATTAGAAATGGTACCCTCAGGAATCTTAGGGTGCTAGACCAAACTATGGACAAGGGGGTTGAACATCTGGGACATTTTGGTGCCAAAAGGGGTATTTAGGCCTAGAAATTTAGGAAGTCAGGGCTGCACCTTCAGTTGTCGCTGACACAGCCCACTCCAGAGTGTTTTTATCTTTTCCGGTCAGGTCATATACTTATATCTATTCTCTCTCTTCACTGCTTTCTTACTACTTTAATTTTGCTTATGTTTGCTTTTAGGAATTTCACCACCACCTGCTCCAAGGCCTCCCAGGGGAAGGGAGGCCACCCTTCCGCATTCAGTCTTGGGGGTACTAAGATCTTGTGGGTAGGAAATACTTTTGTATGATTACTCTTTGTATACTTAAATAATATTTAATTTGATTGTGTTAATAACATCTGGGGAAGAAATCCAAGTGATTTGTGTTCTTGCCGCTGTATTTGTTGTGGTGATTATCATTGTCTTCTCTTTACCAATAAAATTGTTTTCTATTTCATTTCCTGAGTTAAGGTGTGATTGCTGTTGGTCCCCTGCTAGCCCTCAAGAGGGGGAATCTTATGGTTCCAATGCATTGTGACCTGGGATAGAGGACAAACTTAGATTTTCTGGTCAGATTGGCGAGCCTTACCCATTCAGGTTTTAGTATATCTCCTTCCCAAGCTATAACCCCTATATTTACCTGTACGGCCACAGATACTGGTGATCACTGTTCCTGGCCAATGGGAGCTGTGGGAAGTGGTGTCCCAGTCTGCACTGCCTTCTGCCACTCCCATTGACCGGGAACGGTGATCCATGGCCAACAGGAGCTGCCATCACTGGTACCTGCAGCTGTGCAGGTAAATAGAGCGGTGGTGGCTCACCAAGGGCTAACTCTGGTCAGCTGCTGCCGTGTTCTTGTTTACCCCTAGGGTAGATGGTGTTTCTTGGCGTAACTGAACAACTGTTTAGCTTAGCATTAAATTTTGATGTGCTGTATTAGGCAGTGCTGGGTCCAGTCTTAGGGTATGTCTAGACTACAGAGCTTTTCTGGGAGATCAGAGGTATCCTGGAAAAGCTCTGCCGTGTCCAAGAAATGCATTCGCTTTTCTGAAAAAAAGTCGGTAAACCTCATTTTATGAGGAAGAAGGGATGTTCTGAAAGAAGGGTTTTCCTGACATTTGGTCCCATGTAGACAGGCCAAATGTCAGAAAAGCCTCTTTCAGAAGAAAAGTGGGAAAAGATATGCGGTTCGTAATTTGCATATCATTTTCTGACTTTTCTTTGTAATGTAGACCTCTACCACTTTGCTTTGGTTAGCTTTAATTTTTCTTCTGTTTTTGTATTTTTTAAAAAGCAGTGGGGGTGGGTGGCAGTGCTATCTAAGGCCATGTGCTGTACATCCTTCATATAAGCACAAGAACTCCCCATTTCTTCTCTCCTTGGATACAAGTTGGCTTTATCTGAGCTTCTGTTAGTTATTTAGACTATTGTGGACTGTTCTAACAGAGAGAGAATTAAATTCTGACCTGGTTTATTCAGTCCAAAAGGCTTGTGCCCTAGAATGTGCTGGTGTATACAGTACTGTAAGGATCAAAGGGAGTGATAGGAACAGAGAACTGAAGATTAGCTCAAAAGAGACTTAAATTCCCCAAGTATCCTTGTTCTCTACAATGTCTGGTATGTTCTTTATATTCTTCTATGTGCCTCAAACTGTGGAAGAAATCCCACAGTTGGCCCATTATCAGACTGCAATTTAACCTTGGCAGAGATTTAATCCTTAGATTGCAGCTTTTCAGCTTATTTGGAATAGTGTTAGATTTCAGTTTCACGTGCAGTAGCAGTGGTCTGCAGGTAGCTGAATACTTGCTACCTTTTTGTTATGGTGATGTAAAGTCTTCACAGAAAGCTATTAATTCCATGTGAGTCAGTGATTGAGAACACCTCCATCTGCACCACAGACAGGTGAGTCACTGTCTCTTGTGAACCTCTTGATAAATTCCTGCAGTTTCAGGAGTCTTGTAAAGCTGTGCCTGTCTAATGATGGGAGAGTAGATGCTGCAATGAAATTGATTTATACTTTGGATTGCAAATTCCATCACTTCTAGAAAATGGTTGGTCCTTACCTTTGATAAATACTTGTAGTTTAAATTGATCAAATTACTTTTGCATGCAAAATATTGGGGAAGATGAATTTACAGTTGTGGCATTGCGGTAAATGATCCCTGGATTTAATTTAAATTAATGTCTGGTGCCTCCACTTGTAAATTTCCAGAAAATAAACAAGATTTGTGTATTCCAGAGATGACTGCAGAACAACTAACGTGCCATGGAGTATTGAGCTGGGTTTCAGAAATTCTTTAGTAGTGTCTCTCAGGGTATGTCTAGACTGCATCCCTCTGTCAGCAGAGGGATGCAGATTAGGCAGGTCGACATTGCAAATGAAGCAGGGATTTAAATATCCCTCACTTAATTTGCATAAAAATGGCCACCCTTTTTGCCGACTCAGCACTTTGTCGGCAAAAAGAGGCAGTCTAGAGGGGGATCTGTCGAAAAAGGCTTTCTTTCTCGACAGATCCCCCTCTAGACTGCCGCTTTTTGCTGAAAAAGTGCTGAGTCGGCAAAGCGTGGTGGCCATTTTTATGCAAATTCGGCACAGGCTATTTAAATCTCTGCCTTGTATGCAATGTTGACCTGCCTAATCTGCATCCCTCTGCTGACAGAGGGATGCAGTCTAGACATAACCTCTTCTCAGACTTCCTTGTCTTCCCCCTCCAATGAACGTGGCACTCTGAGGGTAAGTGATGCATACAATACCTGACCAAGCAAAACAAAACCTCTCAATATGAACTACAGTAACTCAGTACATTACTTCCTCCCACATGATCTAGTCCAGGGGTGAGAAATACCATGGCAGTTTGCCAGGCTTAGCACCTGATGGGCCACGGCTATATTAACCTACACAGCCACAGGTACCAGTGATGGCAGCTCCTGTTGGCAGCAGGTCATCATTCCCAATAAATGGAGACAGCAGCAGGAAGTGTCACAGATCAGGACTTTGCTTCCCTCAGTTCCCATTGGCCATGAATGGCAATATGTGGCCAATGGGAGCTGTGATTGCTGGTACCTGCGGCTGTGCAAGAAGATATAGCATTGGAGACCTAGCAGGAGCTAACCCTGGTGGTCTGGATTTGGCCTGTGGGCCAGTATTTGCCTACCTCTGATTTAGATAGAGCCTTCTACACACTCAATGAAGGAGAAAGAAAAAGGGGATTCACGTGGTTCTTGACTATGATGTTGTATTTGTATTTGAGAGAGTTAGAGTGTCTGTCCAAGAACTCCTCCTAAATGGTAAAAGCTAAGAGCACCAAATTTGGTATGCAGTTTCCTCTTATCATAACTTAAAGCAAGGTAATGGTTTAGTTGTGCCAGGAAAATGGTATGTGCCTGGAATGGGACTGCCACAGTCCTGGGCCTCCCACCCCTTAGGCACCTGTTACGAAGGATGGAAAGGTGCTGATGCTTCTTCTCCCTCTAATTCATATGGGAACATTGCCGGCTGTTCCTTTTGTTGTTTAGGGTAGTGGTCACCAACTAGTAGATCAGAATCTAATGGTAGATCTTGGAGCCTCTGACAGGTGATCCTGACTGGTTTGGTCAGGAAGTTATAAAGAGCTGGCACGTCAGTTGCCCCTCCACCTTCTGTCATGCTGCTCCTACCCTCTTCCAAACCCCAAGCTGCTGTAGTGAGAGGGATGGAGCAGTCTGCATACTGAAACTCTTGAGTAGCTACAACTACTCAAGAGAGATCTTGGAGTCATTGTGGATAGTTCTCTGAAAACATCCACGCAGTGTGCAGCTGCAGTCAAAAAGTGAATAGAATGTTAGGAGTCATTAAAAAAGGGTTAGAGAATAAGACAGAGAATATCTTATTGCCTCTCTATAAAACCATGGTACACCCACATCTTGAATAATGTGTACAGATGTGATCACCTCATCTCAAAAAAGTTATCTCGGCATTGGAAAAGTTCAGAAAAAGGCAACAAAAATAAGGGGTTTGGAACGGGTCCCATATGAAGAGCGATTAAAAAGACTTGGACTTTGCAGCTTAGAGAAGAGGAGACTAAGGGGGGATATGATAAAGGTCTATAAAATCATGACTGGTATGGAAAAAGTGAATAAGGAAAAGTTATTTACTTATTCCCACCCGGGGCAGTCCTAGACTAGCTGCCAGCACCTGGCGCCCTAGGTAACCCATGCAATCTGTGCCCCACCTCCAAACCCCTCAATGATATTGCGCCACCATTTGGCACCCCATTTAACTTGGCACCCTAAGTAACTGCCTAGCTCACCTATATGGAGGGGCTGCCCCTGATTCCCACAATATAAGAACTAGGGGTCACCAAAATGAAATGAACAGGCAGCAGGTTTAAAACAAAAGTTTTTCTTCACTCAGTGCAGTGTCAACCTGTGGAGCTCCTTGCCAAAGGATGTGGTGAAGGCTAGGACTGTAACAGAGTTCAAAAAAGAGCTAGATAGATGCATAGAGGTTAGGTCCATCAATGGCAATTAGCCAGGATGGGTAGGAATGGTGTCCCTAGCCTCTGTTTCTCTGGAGGTGGGTGACAGAGGAGGGATCACGTGAGGATTACCTGTTGTGATCCTTCCCTCTGGGCCATCTGATATAGGCCACAAGATACAGGGCCAGATGGACCTTTGGTTCTTATGTTCTCACCCTAGGGCAGTGATTTAAATGAAGCATGTACATCTTCTTTTTATTTTTCAAAAAACAAAATTCGAGTTAAGGATCTGAGTAACATGTGTTAAATCTTCTAGTATTTGAATAAAACAGACTTCAGAGCAAACTTCATTATTCTAAATGGAGTTCTTTTAGTCTCTCCCTTCCCCCTCCCCAATGGGGGCAAATTCCACAGATCTGCTCCTGTCTGCAATTTCTTAGGAGCCTTCAGCAGTATCTTTATGCGGCTGCTTCAGGGACCTGGTGGATGGAAGAAAGCTGTAATGCTGTGTCTTGGTAGCACTGACAATGGACCAGGGTGAAAGAGACCTGGTGGTGCTGGAGTCAGCATCCTTCAGGGCTTTTCTCGTCTCCCAATCTAGATAGTTGCCTTCTCTCAGGGCTTATTTGCATGGGAAGTTGGTATGCCAGATTACCACCTTGTGTGGATGCCCTAATTCCAGAATAAGATGTCCACACAGAGCATAAATCAAGAGTAACTCTCAGCTTTAAATTTGGATTAAGATTCGATAGATGTTATAGACAAGCAATTTGTCTGAGGGTATGTCTACACTACTGGCTAGATGGACAGGTAGCAGTTGATCCAGCAGGAGTCCATTTATGGTGTCTGTATAGACTTGATAAATCAACCACCAATCACTGTAGCATCAACTTGATTCTCTACCTCAGTGGGAAGCTCAGTCCATGGTAAGAGCAGCTCCTGTTGACACATGGCAGTGAAAACACTACAGTAAGTAGAGCTAAGTACATCAGCTTCTGCTACATGATTCACATAACTGAAGTTGCATAACTTAAACTGATCTAACTCTGTAGTATAGAATCATAGAACACTAGAACTGGAAGAGACCTTGAGAGGTCATTGAATCCAGTTCCCTGCCCTCACAGCAGGACCAACCACCATTTAAATCATCCCTGATATAGATGTCTATCCAACCTGCTCTTACAAATTTCCAGTGACGGAGATTCTACAACCTCCCTAGGCAATTTATTCCAGTTTAACCACCTTGAGTTGGGAAGTTTTTGTTAATGTCCAGTCTAAACGTCCCTTGCTGCAATTTAACCCCATTGCTTCTTGTCCTATCATCAGAAGCCAAGGAGAGAATTTTTTTTCCCCTCTTTCTTGTAACACCCTTTTAGATACTTGAAAACCGCTATCATATCACCTCCAGGCTTCTCTTTTCTAAACTAAACAATTCTTTCAATCTTCCTTATGTTTTCTAGACCTTTAATCACTTTTGTTGCTCTTCTCTGGACCTTCTCCAATTTCTCCACATCTTTCTTGAAATGTGGTGTCCAGAACAGGACACCATTCTCCAGTTGAGGCCTAATCAGTGCAGAGTAGAGAAGAATGACTTCTCGTATCCTGCTCACAACACTCCTGTTAATGCATCCTATAACATGGACCTGCTCTTAGGCTGTCTCCACTACGGGGCTTTATCGGAAAAAGGTATGCAAATTGTGCTCCGATATTTTTTCGGAAGAGACTTTTCTGAAATTTGGCCCATCTACACAGGGAAAAAAACCCTCTTTCAGAAGAGCCCTTCTTCCTTGTGGGAGGAAGAAGACAGGGATTCTAAAAGCACATCTGCTCTTCCACAAAAAAAGCAGAGGAGCAGACGCGTTCCCTGGACGCAGCAGAGTTTTTTCCTGGATACCTCTGGTATCCCAGAAAAAGCCTGTAGTCTAGACGTAGCCCCTGACTCCCTGTGAGTTTTCAGTGTCCCGTTAGTATTAAAAGGCTGGAATGAAACCAGGGTATACTTAATAGCCAGGTCTGTGTTTAAGGTGTCAATTGGCTATTCTCTAGTTTAACAGTTTGCACTGGGCAATGTGCTATCTCTTTTTTTAGTAGTTGCTCCATCACAAAATAATATTCCTCCCCTCACCTGCTTTTTTTGGGCCAGGAAGATAAAAATTATACAATAGTACAAAGAGGTTCTCTTCTCTCCCCCCACCCACTTTGTGGAGACATTGTTAGCAGAAACATGTGCAAATATCTACAGGGCACCAGGAACTTCTCTATGCTTGGTAATGGAATGTTCCTTAAAATTGGACTCGGCACTGAACATTCTCTATCTCCCCCTGCCTTTTTCCAGTTAATGAGACCTAGGGTATTCACATTACTAGGAAATGCATTATTAGAGGTCACAAATAGACTAAAGGAATTTTGCTAGCTGAAACAAAGTAAAGATAAAAGTTGATATGATCTCCAAATTAAGCTGCACACAAACAATTGCCTAAAGTAAGGTCATGTGTACAAATGCATCCCGCCTCCATTCCAGTAGAAAAATATTATAGTTTAAATTGTCCTTATCCAAGAGTGAGTATATTCTATCATCTGTTCTGTTCCATGAAATGCAAGGTGATTTCATGGTTATATGTATGAATAAACACGTGTAGTAGTATTATTCACCCTTTCTGTATAGCAGTGTAGGTTTTCATTTTCAGATTGTTTCTGATTGGAAGTGGCAAATACTGCCATAAAAAGATGGATTAAAAAGATTGGCATTATTACATTTGGAGAGGAGATTAATCAAAAAAGGGACGTGTGGCACAAGATAAAAGTATACAACATGATGAATGGTGTAGAGAAAGAAATCACATTCTTTATCATTTCTCAGACTACAAGGACAAAGTAACATCTGATGAAACTGAAAGGCAATACATTTTAAAACTTACAAATGGAAACTATTTTTAGACTCTGAAGGTATTGTGCTAACTAAAGTTTAGTAGAATTGAGAGAATCAGGCATACAGTTAATTAAATATCTACAGTTAATTAAATATCTAAGTGTAAACCTCAAGCTGACCAGTCATGGAAAGAAACTGTTATGTCAGTTGTCCATGGTGCAGTTTTTTGCATCATCTTTGAAGATGATGCATCTGATACTGGTCAGATGAGATGGGACGAGATGGAGCACCTGATCTGATCAGATATATTCCAGTTCTGATCTGAGCTGACATTCCTATGACTGACATGTTAGGTCAGACCATGGTAGGAATCTATATGGTCAGACTGAGGTCCATTCTACGTGAGGAAAGTACTAACTAATGGGATAATTCTATTTCATCCAAGGTATTTCTGCAAAAGTCACCAATTATATGGCCACCCTTCTAATCTAGGAAAATGGTGCTCTGGACTGTTCATATTTTCAGAATTCCAAATTATAGACAAATGGCAGCATTTCTCAGTAGTAAGCTACTACACACATAATATTAAATGGGATATATTTGTTTCTCATGTAGGTGTAACTCTCTTTGAAAACTAGGCTTGTCTTTTAAATAGTCTTTAATCTCAAAATATAATTAAATACTATTTTATGTTAATTGCAGTATTTAAACTGTACATACATTAGGAGAGCAAACAAATTAAGTGCCGAATTGAAACCTTCAACTTGCATTTTTACTTGGCTAAGTGTTTTAGTATAATTTTCCCATTTGCTTAATTGCTTTGTTAATGAATGGCTTAAACATTATCATCAAGACAGGTGAATGTATGGACTATAATTTTATTATCTATAAGCAATGAATATTTTAGAGGGAATGAAAATTGAAGGAAAAGCGAAATAATTAAGAAATACTAAATATCCATGAATGGTAAAACTTCCAGTGACTATAGTGGAAGCAGAATTAGGTCAAAATAGAGTTTGGGAGGAAAAAATCTCACCTTTAGAATTTTGATTACTTCTTGTCTTTTATTTTAAAGAAACTCTCATTTTTATCCTCATTACCTCATTTGTGCTTTCTTTTAAGCTTTCCAAATTACTCATTTCCAAATGGGAGACATTCATAATTCTCTCACATAATTCTTTCATACTATTTGGATAGAATCATAGAATACTAGGACTGGAAGGGACCTTGGGAGGTCATCGAGTCCAGTCCCCTGCCCTTATGGCAGGACCCAGTACTGTCTAGACCATCCCTGATAGACATTTATCTAACCTACTCTTAAATATCTCCAGAGATGGGGATTCCACAACCTACCTGGGCAATTTATTCCAGTGTTTGACCACCCTGACAGTTAGGAACTTTTTCCTAATGTCCAACCTAAACCTCCCTTGCTGCACTTTAAGCCCATTGCTTCTTGTTCTATCTTCAGAGGCCAAGATGAACAAGTTTTTCCCTCCTCTTTATGACATCCTTTTAGATACCTGAAAACTGCTATCATGTCCCCCCTCAATCTTCTCTTTTCTAAACTAAACAAACCCAATTCTTTCAGCCTTCCTTCATAGGTCATGTTCTCTAGACCTCTAATAATTTTTGTTGCTCTTCTCTGGACCCTCTCCAATTTCTCCACATATTTCTTGAAATGCGGTGCACAGAACTGAACACAATACTCCAACCAAGGCCTAACCAGCGCAGAGTAGAGCGGAAGAGTGACTTCTCGTGTCTTGCTCACAACACACCTGTTAATGCATCCCAGAATCATGTTTGCTTTTTTTTTTTTTTTTTGCAACAGCATCGCACTGCTCACTCATATGCAACATGTGGTCCACTATAACCCCTAGATTCCTTTCTGCCATACTCCTTCCTAGACAGTCGCTTCCCATTCTGTATGTGTGAAACTGATTGTTCCTTCCTAAGTGGAGCACTTTGCATTTGTCTTTATTAAACATCATCCTGTTTACCTCAGACCATTTCTCCAATTTGTCCAGATCATTTTGAATGATGACCCTATCCTCCAGATTAGTCGCAACCTCTCCCAGCTTGGTATCATTTGTAAACATAATAAGTGTACTTTCTATGCCAATATCTAAATCGTTGATTAAGATATTGAACAGAGATGGTCCCAAAACAGACCCCTGAGGAATCCCACTTGTTATACCTTTCCAACAGGATTGTTGTAGCCAAACAGCCCCCCCCCATCTCAAACAATCTTGCTTGCCCTCTGAGATGAATGAATACAGGGCAGAGAAGGAACAATAAGAAAATCAGCATAGCCATTAAGCTTTGATCTGCTTTGATGTGAGACCAGGATATGCGAGTTTCTCTGACTCTGAGTAACGATTAAGGAAATAAACTGAGCTCGAGGCTGCAAGAAGTGCCCGGCTGGCACCCATGTTGATTCGAACACACACAGTCCCTGGGAGAGGAATTTCCCACTGAGAAAAAGAATGTCCAGTACTTCCAATTTAATCCTCTCAACTCTCTCTTACAAGTGTAAATTAAGTTCACAACTTCCTTGTAAGAACTGGTCTCAGAAAAGACAGACCAGCACCATTTGGCATGACAGACAAGAAAGAGAAATACGTGACCCAATGGGTATAAAAGATGGGTCCAGCACACACTCACTTTGAGTGTCAATCTACCATTTACTTGCTGGTCGGGTTAGGTGCTTGACCTCCCGAGGTTCCACGGGGACGCCCACCTCATATTTTCGTCTTTCCGAGGAATTGAGGGACCGATCCTGGCCTGACACGCTGGGACCGAGTGACGCAGAAAGGGGTAAAAATTGTACCTGTATGTGTCCTTTTGTTTTAGTGCATGCATAGAATAGAGCTCTTTAAAGATTAAGCTGTCATTTGGTACCATTATTTTCTATTTTCTATCTTTATTTTCTTTGTAACCATTTTTTAAAAATATATATTGCCAGCAGTTAAGAAATAGAACAATAGCCATTGCAACCATATGATTTATAAGCTTCCTCAATAAACCTGTAACTGTTTAAGCTTTAACCTGACTCCTTCAGTTCCTGTAATAGAACCAAGCACAATTTAAAAGAACTTCAGCCAGTCATAAAGGGACAGTTATAGGAAGAGCTTGGGCGTTTGGATCTGTGTCACTCCCAGGTGACAGGGTCCACTGGGGCACTTCTCAGCCTTTCCTGGGCTGCCTGCTGCGAAGGAACCCCCCTCCCCCGTGTTCTAGCAGCTAAAATCTGAAGTGTAATAAGCTCTTCCTACACACTGGGGCGTCTGTTAGCCTGTTTGGCTACCCTCTGCGACGGGACCTCGGTCCTAGCAGTAAAGTCACGGACGTTAAACTCGGGGCTCCTTTCAGCCTTCTGAGCTGCCCTCTGCGACGAGACTTCGTGTCTTAGCAGCTAAAGACTTAGGAGACACACCCACACACACTGCCCTGACTGTCGGCTGACAATTGTGAACCATTAATAACTACTCTGAGTACGGTTATCCAGCCAGTTATTCACTCACCTTATAGTAGCCCCATCTAAGTTGTATTTGCCTAGTTTATTGATAAGAATATCATGCGAGACCGTATCAAATGCCTTACTGAAGTCTAGGTATACCACATCCACCGCTTCTCCCTTATCCACAAGACTTGTGATCCTATCAAAGAAAGCTATCAGATTGGTTTGACATTTGTTCTTTACAAATCCATGCTGGCTGTTCCCTATCATCTTACCACCTTCCAATTGTTTACAGATTTCCTTAATTACTTGCTCCATTATCTTTCCTGGCAAAGAAGTTAAAGTAACTGGTCTGTAGTTTTCTGGGTTGTTCTTGTTTCCCTTTTTATAGATGGGCACTATATTTGCCCTTTTCCAGTCTTCTGGAATCTCTCCTGTCTCCCATGATTTTCCAAAGATGATAGCTAGAGTCTCAGATCCCTCCTCTATCAACTCCTTGAGTATGCTAGGATGCATTTGATCAGGCCCTGGTGACTTGCAGGCATCTAACTTTTCTAGGTGATTTTTAACTTGTTCTTTTTTTATTTTATCTTCTATACCTGTCCCCTTCCCACTAGCATTCACTGTTAGGCATTCCTTCAGACTTCTTGGTGAAGACTGAAACAATGAAGTCATTGAGCATCTCTGCCATTTCCAAGTTTCCTGTTACTGTTTCTCCCTCCTCACTGACCAGTGGGCCTACCCTATCCTTGATCTTCCTTTTGCTTCTAAAGTATTTATAAAAAGTCTTCTTGTTTCCCTTTATTCCCGTAACTAGTTTGAGCTCATTCTGTGCCTTTGCCTTTCTAATCTTGCCCCTGCATTCCTGTGTGGTTTGCCTATATTCATCCTTTGTAATTTGTCCTAGTTTCCATTTTTATGACTCCTTTTTTATTTTTAGATCATGCAAGATCTCGTGGTTAAGCCAAGGCGGTCTTTTGCCATATTTTCTATCTTTCATGTGCTGTGGAATAGCTTGTTTTGGGGCCCTTAATAATGTCCCTTTGAAAAACTGCCAACTTTCTTCAGCTGTTTTTTCTCTTCAGTCTTGCTTCCCATGGGACCTTACCTATCAGCTCTCTGAGCTTACCAAAATCTGCCTTCCTGAAATCCATTGTCTCTTCTCCCTTCTAACCTTCCTTTGAATTGTGAACTCTGTGATTTCATGATCACTTTCACCCAAGCTGCCTTCCACTTTCAAATTCTCAACCAGTTCCTCCCTATTTGTTAGGATCTAATCTAGAACAGCTTCCCCCGGTAGCTTTTTCAACCTACTGAAATAAAAAGTTGTCTCCAATGCAGTCCAAGAACTTATGGATAGTCTGTGCCCCGCGGTCTTATTTTCCCAACATATATCTGGATAGTTGAAGTCCCCCATCACCACCAAATCTTGGGCTTTGGATGATATTGTTAGTTGCTTAAAAAAAGCCTCATCTACTTCTTCCACCTGGGTAGGTGGTGGCCTGTAGTAGACTCCTAGCATGACATCACCCTTGTTTTTAACCCAGAGACTCTCAGCACTTCCATCTCCTACGTCCATTTCCACCTCACTCCCAGTGTGTTAATTGTATTTGTTACTCATCCAAACTGCAGACAAAGTAAGAGCCACATACGAAGTCACACTTATTATTAGATCACATGTCTACTTTACATTAGAGTTGGATACGCCCCCCCGGCAGACAGCACACCTCCCGAGATAAAATGTCAGGGTGACAGATGAGCACCTCCATCCCCCTCACAAGAGACTCTCCGACCACCACTACCCTAAGTTTTCTCTTTGCAGTGGTGGCAGCAGACCTCCCAGCCTTGGGAGTACAAGGCTTCTCCTCCTCTGTTACAGGGGGTGATTCCTTATCTCCTGTATAAAGAGGAGCATAACGGTTTCCTAGTACCACAGTGGGAGGATTCAGAACAGGGGAGGAGCAGTGCCTGCTGCCAGAAGTAACCAGCTGCCAGTGTCCACCCTGAGCTGTCCCCTCCTCCACCAGTGGTGTGGCCATAGTCCTGTGTACTGGGACAGCTACTTCAGCTGTCTCCACATGAACATGATCCAGGAATTGATCGTGAATTCAGGTGCTCCTCGACCTAGCCATCTCCTTCTGTAGCTCTTCCTCCTGCTGTCTGAGAGATTCCTCCAGCAGGCACCTTTTGCATTGGATGATCTCCCCAGCCTGGATATCAGTAAGTGGGAATTGCAAGCCACAGTTCCTGCAAAACCACACCAGGATCTGGGTAGAGGCATCCATACTCAGGTGCTCTGTCTGGCTACAGGCACAGGTGGGGGAGACAGAAGCAGTGCTGGCACAGGTGTTGCGGGTCTTCCTGACCATAGTAGGTCTCCCTCTGTCAAACTCCCCTGTCTGCAGCCCACTGTCTGCTTTCGCTCCCTGGTCGCTCTGCCTCTGACTTTTAAAGCCTGCTCGCCTAGGTCAGGTTTGCCCCCTTGAAAAAGTGATCTATACTGCTACAAATAAGAATCAAGTTAGTATAGTTTAATATTTTTCCAAAGTGTTTTAAAGGCCTTATTGACATTTAATTTTAAATGCAGAAGATGTGCTCATGAAATTTATTTCCTGAATTTGAAGACAAGTCCTGAAGGACTTCTGAATAAGGCACACTTTGACTGAAGTAATTAAAACTTTCTAAAGCATAAAAAGACAGTTTCATGATTATATTCCATTGAAAGAGCTCTGCATGTATTCTTAATCTTTTGTACAACAGAACTATTTCAAAGAATGGCCTGAATAATAAAGTAGGTTTAATAATAAGCTTCAGACACTCTTAGAACTGTCTGTTAGGATTTAGCGGCGAGGAGTCCTGTGGCACCTTATAGACTAACCGAAGTGTTGGAGCATAAGCTTTCGTGGGCAAAGACAGATGCATTGACGAAGTGGGTCTTTGCCCACGAAAGCTTATGCTCCAACACTTCGGTTAGTCTATAAGGTGCCACAGGACTCCTCACCGCTTTTGCAGATTCAGACTAACATGGCTACCCCTCTGATACTTGTTAGGATTTAGTTATCAAAGTTTAATTAGAATTTCCAACTTTATTGTATATCTCCAAACTGATATCAGTTAAATTCTATTGCACAGATTTTATAACTAACTTTGCTGTTAAACTCTGAATTATTTGACTAGAGAATCACTATTATTATTCTATTCTAATTTGAATGGAAACAGGTATCTGAACAAAACAGGTATCATTCCTAGAAAGTGTAATGTTGGCTGGCAGCTCCTCCCAAGAAGATCTCAGAAGAAATTGGAATTAAAACTTATTGTCTGTACTTTGTTTTATCATTATTAACTTTAAATGAGTGTCTTAAATCATTGTGCCCTATCAGAAATGGTAATAACTTCTTACAAATAGAAGAAACCATTATTAATTGAGAAGCCATTATTAATTCAGCATTTGTGATCTGATTTTGTTTTCTAAATGACATAGCGGTGGGATAAAATGATGTGGTACTCAGTACCCCTTACATGCCCAGCCCACACTTAAATCTCATGTGTTCTCCCGTCGCCCTTTACATGTTGATCTTCAGTCTCCTTAACAGTTATTCTGTCTGGCTCTCTGTGTACTCTCCCAGAGCCATTTTAGCCAATATACACATACAAATATATGGTTATGAATACGAGCAGACCCTTGTTTGCATTTTAAAAACTTGTGAAGGATGCCAGATTGTATAGCTGTTGGAACAAATCTCTCTCTACATACACTAGTTTCAGAGGTAGCCATATTAATCTGTTCCAGCAAAAAAGGAGTCCGATGGGGCTTAGGGTCTAATAGCTCTATTATGGAATATGCCATAATAAAGTTGTTCTTCTCTGAGGCGCTGCTGGCAGCACACAGAATAATGGGTGATTTTGTCACTTATTACTGTACTTTAAACCACACAGCTACAAGCACTTTATGGCTTATATATAAGAACAGTTAGCTGGGGGTATAAATCTATCCTGCACCAGTTTGCCGAACAATACATGTTCACGTGGATACTGCTGCCACACACTAAAAGTTCTCTAGTGTATTTTAACCTATTCCAGTTTCAATACTTTTTCTTAACTTCTTCAGGATGGTCCTAGTACAATTATTTGTACTTTATCTTATATGGATCATTAATTTAAGTGAAGCTTCATAACCCTTGCATCCTGATTACATTGTAGTCAAAATATTTTTAACTTTTTGTTTCAATGTTCTTTTTAAAAACAATTTATTGGAACTACTTTTTGGAATGTTTCATTTCACTGAAAACATTTATATGATTATTTTAATGAGGTGTTAGGAAAATGTTGATTTTTAAAAAATCTCCAAAAGGATTAAAAATACCCAGAACTCTGAAAACTTTCAATGGAGGCCAAATGCCAAGTTTTAATTATTTTTTTATTTTTTCTTACAAGTTCTGTCCATAGCATTAGTTCAAAAAAGAACTAGATAAATTCATGGTGGTTAGGTCCATCCATACTTACTAGTCAGGATGGGTAGAAATGTTGTCCCTAGACTTTTTGTCAGAGGCTGGACATGGATGGCAAGAGAGGGATCATTTGATGATTACCTGTTCTGTTCACTCCCTCTGGGGCATCTGTCATTGGCCACTGTCAGAAGACCGGATACTGGGCTAAATAGACCTTTGGCCGTGGCCAGTATGGCCGTTCTTATTAAAACAAAATACAGGACTATGTAGCACTTTAAAGACTAACAAGATGGTTTATTAGATGATGAGCTTTCGTGGGCCAGACCCACTTCCTCAGATCAAATAGTGGAAAGTGCTACATAGTCCTGTATTTTGTTTCAGCTACACCAGACTAACATGGCTACATTTCTATCACTTATTAAAACAAGTTTGATTTGCCAAAAAATGACCTTAAAACAAAATCTGCGGTGTAACATCCACCATAAAGAAAAGACAACTGAAAGTAAATAGCAGTACAGGTTGTACCTCCCTTGTCTAGCACTCTTGGGACCTCATCCATTCCAAATGAGGGAATCTTCCAGGTCAGGGAATCTTCCAGGTCAGGGTAAGTCCCGTCACCAGCCTCTCAGGACACTGCCCCTCCCTCCACCTGTCTCCGCTCCAGCCCTGCTGCTACTGGGCTTGGGCTCCTGCCTGCTGCTGCCAGCCAGGGCTCCCAGCCACCACAGCCCCACTTCTGCTGTGCCTCATGGGAGCTTCCTGGGGACAAGGCTTCCCAATTGCCCCACTGCTGCCGCACTCTGCTAGGGCTCCCTGGGGATGGAGCTCGCCAGTCCCAATGGTAGGGACCTCTGCCACTGGACTCCCAATTGGCTCATCCTTCCGGGGCCAGGCCCTCTGGTCCAGCAACATCTGTGGTCCTACTGGTCCAAAGAGTCCCAGGTTTAGGCAGTTCAACCTGTATGACAAAGTAGGACCAGTTAAAGTCCCTAACTCTCCCTCCCTGCCTACTTTTAACTTAAAAGCAAACAAAAACAAAACAAAAAACCCACAACAAACCCAAGCTTCTTTCACTAGATTAATACCATAATGTCTAACATGCAGGAACTCTAGTAATCTCTATGTTGAGATGTTCAAAGTCCTAAAGCCTCTTGGAGTCTGAATGTCGATAATTAATTTGAAAAGATTAAAGATTTGACATTTTGAAAAAAGTTTATTGAAGTCCTACTCATATCTCTTTGCACAATGTGGACTAATAAAACACTTTGCTAAGATACATATGTCCCAACTTTGCATTTGTCTAACATTTTAAATAAAAAATTCAGACCATCAAATTACAAAGCAGGGACGCTAAGAAATTAGATAAAATAAAAAATACATTCCAAAAAAGCACAAGCAGAATTGTGTTGTGCACTATGAACCAAATCACATGACTAAAAAAACAATTCACCACTCTGTGCCAGTGACACTTGACATTCAGAAGTTTCTTTAAGTATTTTCCAGCACATGAAATCTCGTCTCAAAACATTTTCTTTAATAGATTAGATTGCTTGCTGTTTATGCCACCTTTCCAATTATTTAATTTTTAATCCTAATGTCATAATTTACAAGAAGCTGTTGAATTGTACATGCCTTACTTTCAGCTCATAGAAGAGAAGAATATTTTAAATTAAGCAATCGTCTCCTCTCCTCCCCATCTCAACTTAACAGAAAACTTTCTTTTTACACCAAACCACAGTTAACTTCCAAATAATATTACCTGGGTCTTCCTATCCTGAAGCTAAATAGAATGTTCTTTATTTCTAACAAGGATTTTTAAACTACAATATATTAGAAACCCTTTAGTAGCTTTTTTCACATAAAATCTTGGGTATTAAATTTACCCTGAGATTCTTCTTTGCCTAGTTGAAACTAGAATTCCTCTTTCACTTTACGGCAACACATCAGCAAGCTGTGTAGTCCTTGTAAATTGGTACCTTGTCAGAATGGTTGCCATGGATAGTGATGACAGGAATACGAGGTTGCTGGGTAAGATAGACCTTCAAGTGCCCACTCCTCCTCCAATCAAAAGGCCTATTTTCCCTGCTGGAAACATGCAGCGAAAAGGGGAAAAAAAAGTCTGATTTGTTCTGCTACCATTATACTTTTTCATCAAGAGCAAGAGGGAAGTAAAACACTGACCATAAGGCTCTGGCTACACTAGAGAGCTTGCAGATGCACTGATGCAACTGTAAGCTCTTTAATGTAGCCACTCTATGCTGATGAGTGGGCTCTTCTGTTGGCTTAATCCACTCAAATTAAAACAAAGAAATATTATGTGTGAAATCTTGTGTGTCATTAGAGGAAACCAAGAAAACTCTGACATTTCTCAAGTGTCTTCTTTCCTCCCAACCTGTCTCTGACCTTTTTATTTTGTTGGCAGCATATTGGAAGCTGTTATGGTTATAACAAGCACACAGGATCTTTAGGGGAAAAGGCAACACACTGTGTTTATTAAGAATAAAATATCAAAGCAGCTCTCATATGTTTTATAAAGACAAGCCACCCTCCTCCCCCCGATCCTGTAGATGGGGAATAGTTACCAGTCTGCTGTGGCTCGAGTCCATTTTGCTGGCCAGGCAAGGGTGACTGAGGGAGGATTTAGGGTTCCTCTGAGGCTTGGCTTGCAGGACTGAACACAGAGTCTAATAGCAAAAGCCCTCCACTTTATACATGTAAGTTCCCATGAAAGTCTATGGGTTTTGCACTGTCATGCTGCAATCCTTGATATGTTAATCTTGGTATTTTCCTACAGTTATCCTTTGTTGTGGTCAGGCTTTGTTATCTCTTGTTTGTGGTCTCACTTTCAGGAGTGTCTGTCTGTCTCCAGGGCTCAGCTAGTATGCTAACTTCCGTCTGCCTTCATCCAGCTTCAGACACCGTGGATGTTCATATCTCTAAGTGTCTCAAGTCTTTTTGACAATCTGGACCTTCCTGATGACTTACTTCCACACACATTCTTCACTCACAACAAACAATTTACAGAGCAAGAGCATTTCGGACAAAGGATTCCATAGTTAATAGAAGACAATGTAGTTTGCAACGCAGGTATTGTTTAATCATGAGAAACAGGATGAAATAGAAGCATACAGAGCCTATAAGCAAATCATTATACATTAATCTTATATTGTTATACCAATACAAACATAATACATTTTTGCTACAAAGGACCATCAGTGTTTCGTTTCTTCTTGTTCCAACTTCCCTGATTCATAGACTCTTATACTTTCGCAGGTATCTTTAGAGCCTCTGGCTTGATGTACCAGATTCCCACCACATCATGGCAGGGTTGCCAACCCACAGTAATTTCATTTACAGACAAAATGGGAAAAGTTTACAGAAAGACAAATTTTTTTATGGACATCATTTTTATACTATATTAGGACGATATAAGTGGCCAAAAGTGAAAAGTAATAATTGTCATTCATACATCAACGTGCTGATGCTAACTCGGTGGGAAAATGTAGATGATAACATCACATGGATCATGTGATTCACATTACGTCACCTCAACCATTGAGCTGATAAACAACTAAAATGTTTGCTGCTCCGAAGTAAAATGGCTGAAGCAGCACAGAAGAAATTTAATTGCTATAGAATAATTGCTGTTTTTTGAAATTTTATTGTACTTTTACGAAATTTATGGACACCTACATTTTTTTATAGGCTTTATGGACATGTACAATTTTGGCTAATTTTTTTACTGTCCATACATTCACTGATGTTGGCAACCCTGCATATCTATCCCTTATGGCAAGTCTGTTCCATGTTTTTCTTGAAATCATTCTCAGTTTTAATCCCTGCATGGGATAACAAGTTGAGTTCTTGCTTATCCTGTAGCACTCCTAATATGTAGGCCTTATCTACATTGAGAATTGGGGTTAGGTATGTAGTTGCACAGTTGCAACTTCCTGGTGTAAACAGGAAAAGCCCTTATCAACCACTGCTTGCTCTAGTCCAGCTTAAAACTGGTGCAGTTTGTAGCAGTTTTTTCTACACTGTGGATTTGCATTGGTGCAGCTCCACAACCGGCTGACAAATTCTACCTTTTGCTGAGGCAAAACTGCAGCATGGTAGGAAGAGGGTTTTTTGAAGGTGTATATACAAGAAGGCCTATGAAATGGGGGGTTGGGGGAAGGGGATGCAAAGGAAATGGCTCTCTGCCCTTTGTTATAACCTGCCTACAAAGCTTTTGCATGCTTGGAGTGTTGTTGACTGGTACTTGTGTTGTGTTGCCAAGATATGAGGAGTGAGCAATGCTCCCTGTAAGTTGCAGGGCAGCACAGCTTGACAGATGATTAATCAGCCTCCACCCCGTCACTTAGTTCCATGCATGGAGCCCTGAGTTTCTGACTGTGTGATGTGGCTGGTGTCTACTACTGGCTACCAAATCAGGTGGATGAGGTAGATGAGGCTTTCTTCAGACAATTGAGAGAAGCTTCCAGATTGCAGGCCCTGGTTCTTGTGGGGGACTTTAATCATCCTGACATCTGTTGGGAAACCAATACGGCAGTACACAGGCAATCCAGGAAGTTTTTGGAGAATGTTGGTGATAACTTCTTGGTACAAGTGCTGAAGGATCCGACCAGGGGCCTTGCGCAGCTTGACCTTCTGCTCACAAATAGGGAGGAACTAATAGGGGAAGCAGAGGTGAGTGACAACCTGGGAAGCAGTGATCATGAGATGGTAGATTTCAGGATCCTGACCAAAGGAAGAAAAGAGAGTAGTAAAATTCACACCTTGGACTTCAGAAAAGCAGATTTTGACTCACTCAGACACCTGATGGGCAGAATCCCCTGGGATGATAACATGAAGGAGAAAGGAGCCCAGGACGGCTGGCAGTATTATAAAGAAGCCTTATTGAACGCACAAAAAGAAACCATCCCAATGCGTAGCAAGAGAGGCAAACATGGTAGTAGACGGGATTGGCTTACAGGGGAAATCCTTGGTGAACTTAAGCACAAAAAGGAAGCTTACAAAAAGTGGAAACTTGGACAGATGACTAGGGAGGGGTATAAATGTATAGCTCGAGAATGCAGGGGAGTTATCAGGAAGGCAAAAGCGCAATTGGAATTGCGACTGGCAAAGGATGTGAAGGATAACAAGAAAGATTTCTACAGGCATGTTAACAAGAAGAAGGTGATCAGAGAGGGTGTGCGGCCCCTAATGGATGAAGGAAGTAACCTAGTGACAGATGATGTGGGGAAAGCTGAAGTACTCAATGCTTTCTTTGCCTCTGTCTTCACGGACAAGGTCAGCTCCCAGACTAACGCACTAAGTGATGCAAGATGGGATGAAGATGGACAGGTTAGGAACTATTTAGAAAAACTAAAGTACACAAATCCATGGGTCCAGACTTAATGCATCCGAGGGTACTGAAGGAGTTGGCAAATGTCATTGAGGAGCCTTTGGCCATTATATTGAGGAGCCTTTGGCCATTATCTTTGAAAAATCGTGGAGCTCAGGAGAGATCCCAGGTGATTAGAAAAAGGCAAATGTAATGCCCATCTTCAAAAATGGGAAGAAGGACGATCCAGGGAACTATAGGCCGGTCAGTCTTACCTCGGTTTCTGGAAAAATCATGGAAAGGATCCTTAAGGAATCTATTTTAAGGCACTTGGAAGAGAGGAAAGTGATAAGGAATAGTCAGCATGGATTCACACAGGGGAAGTCGTGCCTGACCAATCTGATTAGCTTCTATGAGGAGGTAACTGGCTCTGTGGACATGGGAAAGTCAGTGGATGTGATATACCTTGGATTTAGCAAGGCTTTTGATACGGTCTCCCACAATATTCTTGCCAGCAAGTTAAGGGAATGTGGATTGGATAAATGGACGGTAAGATGGATAGAAAGCTGGCTAGAAGGCTGGTCCCAGCGGGTAGAGATCAATGGCTCGATATCAGGATGGCGGTCAGTTTCTAGCAGAGTGCCCCAAGGTTCAGTTCTAGGACCGTTTTTGTTCAATATCTTTATTAATGACCTGGATGAGGGGATGGATTACACCCTTGGCAAGTTTGCAGATGACACTAAGGTAGGGGGAGAGGTAGATACACTTGAGGGCAGAGATAGGGTCCAGAGTGACTTAGACAAATTGGAGGATTGGGCCACAAGAAATCTGATAAGGTTCAACAAAGACAAGTGCAGAGTCCTGCACTTGGGACAGACGAATCCCAAGCATTGTTACAGGCTGGGGACCGAATGGCTAAGTAGCAGTTCTGCAGAAAAGGACCTGGGGGTTACAGTGGATGAGAAGCTGGCTATGAGTCAACAGTGTGCCCTTGTAGTCAATACGGCTAATGGTATATTAGGTTGCATTAAGAGGAACATTGCCAGCAGATCCAGAGATGTCATTATTCCCCTTTATTCGGCTCTGGTGAGGCCACATTTGGAGTATTGTGTCCAGTTCTGGACCCCCCACTACAAAAAGGATGTGGACATATTGGAGAAGGTCCAGCGGAGGGCAACCAAAATGATTAGGGGGCTGGAGCATATGACCTATGAGGAGAGGCTGAGGGAGTTGGGTCTGTTTAGTCTGCAGAAAAGAAGAGTGAGGGGGATTTGATAGCAGCCTTCAACTTCCTGAAGGGAGCTTCCAAAGAGGATGGAGAGAGGCTGTTCTCAGTAGTGACAGATGGCAGAACAAGGAGCAATGGTCTCAAGCTGTGGTGGGAGAGGTCCAGGTTGGATATTAGGAAAAACTATTTCACTAGGAGAGTGGTGAAGCACTGGAATGGGTTACCTAGGGAAGTAGTGGAGTCTCCATCCCTAGAGGTGTTTAAGTCTCGGCTTGACAAAACCCTGGCTGGGTTGATTTAGTTGGGATTGGTCCTGCCTAGAGCAGGGGGCTGGACTTGATGACCTTCTAAGGTCTTTTCCAGCTCTATGGTTCTATGACTGGGTGGGGCTGATTAATCACCTGTGCAGCAGTGATGCCTGGCAACTTACAGGGAACGCTGGGGGTGAGGTGATATTTTTATGCCACCAATTGCTGTTGATGAAAGAAAAACTTTAAAGTTTAGACAGAAGTTGGGCTAGTAAACCTATTACCCAGTAAGTATATACTTTACTGCAGTAAATGCTGCCTAAATTTTTTTAAAAAAAGGGGTATTTTAGACCCTTTTTGTTTCTGTGTGGTGTGTAAATAAGGCCAGGAAAAACCCACAACTTTTCCTGCTTGCTTCTTGCATTAGAAAAAGTAATGGAAGGATGTTGTTACTCATAGAAAGCCTTTTCTTATACAAAAGGTTAATTAGCCAAGTGAAGTCAAAATGATACAAAGAAAAAGTTGAAAACAAGCTAATTAAAAATCTTTCCCTTTTTTAGTAGCTCTAGTTTCACTCTGGGGTCTTGCATGGTCACTGTTTTAAGAGTCCTTCAGTCTGGAATACTAGAATGTAAAAAATAAGCAGATTTTTTAAAAAGAAAATCTTTCTAGTTGCCTTTTATCTACCATAAAGCAATAAAAAGCAAACGATCCAACAAAAGATAAGGCAAGCCATTGTCCCCTCGCCCTTTTTTCAGATTACCTTAACTTCATTGTGTCCTAGACTACAAACTGCCAAATTAACTTTGAGGTCACCTTTGTATATGTGTATCAGAGTTGGATGCAAAAGAACTGCAGTGTGCATCAAAGCTACAACCATCTCCAGAAAGCTGGCTGAACTGTTCATACTGTATACACTCTGCATTCCTGCTGGCATTATGGGTTTCTAAGCAATCACTGTTGGAAAAGTGTCTGTGGTAGAGAGAGGATAGATAAGCTAGTGCTTGTGCAGCCACCTACGAGAGATTAAAATGTTGCCCAGCTAATTAGAAGAGTGTCCACAGTCAGCAGCGAGTGTTTCTATGGGTGGTGCACATCAAAGCACATAAACTATATTCCACATATAGATGGAAAACATGAGAGACCATTTACAGTAACCTGGGATAAACAAACCATTTGTGATTCTGCAGTAACACTGCAAATTAAGAAGGAACTCAGCTAATGAGTATGTGGATATAAGCAGGCATTGGACTGGCATCACTACATGTCTGCAGCGAGAAGCTAGAGGACTGGTATTATATTGGGAAGCACAAACTGCAAAAGCTGTTAACTGATGAACTCAGAAAAAGACTTGAATGGCATTAGTCTTAACTCCCTAAACAACGTGCAATCATCTCTTGTGAGAAAAGATACTCCATGCTGCGCATAAGCATCAGCCTCCGCTGGATGCTTTCCATTAAGATTCTTTTGCTAGCCTTCCAGCACTTGAAAACAAACACATGAAAAGCCAAACTTCAAGCATCTAAAATATGCCACAGTACTTCTAACATAGCAGTGCTAGTTTTCCCTTGTTTTACTTTATTTGCACACAAACTATAGCTTTTTAAAAATGTGATCTACTTATTTACAAATGTTGACCTTGTAAGTGGGATTCACAAGGGTGACCTAGTGCTACAACTCTTTGCAACACCTACCTTTGCTGAAGAATAGGATTAATAAAAGTGAGAGTTCTGAGTAGAATTGCCTAAGTTAGCCCGTAAGAAGGGCTGAGAAGAAGACTGTGGCCTAAACTGTGTCCTGCAAAAGGATTGCCCTCCTGGAAATAAGGAGCCTAAATGTCTTTGTGGAGCTGGGCCTCAGTGCCAGACTCCCAGTTGGAAGATTATATGTATCTGCAATCAGGATTCAGAGTCCTGAGCCCTCTCCTGGAGTTAGGCATCTAAGCCAAGAGTGACCTTAAAGGCACAATAACCCTTATGCTTTTAATCCAATCGTTAGAGCATTAACTCAGGAAGTGAGGGACTCAGGATCAGTTCTCCCCTACCTCTCCCCCCTCCTCCCCCCCCCCCCCGATGCAAAGCAGGGTCTTTCACTTCCTAACATATGTCTACACTACAGAGAAGATCGAAGCTGCCACAGTTGATCTTCCGGGGTTTGAATTAGCAAGTCTAGAGAAGACAGCTGATTTGAACTGGGGGGGGGGGGGATACTACTCTGGTTGATGCCAGTAGTCCTGGTTACAAGAGGAATAAGGGAAGTCAGAGGGAGTGTGTGCTCCCTTCGACTTCCTGCAGTGTGGGCAGCTCCAAAAGCCAAGTTAAGGCACCTCTAATTCAGCCACACAATCAACATAGCTGAAGTAAGATATCTTAATTTGACCTTATCCTGTAGTGTAGACAAACCCTACGAGAGTACCTAACCACTGCATGGAGAATTATTCTTACACACTCATTGCCCAAAGACTATTCATTGTTACCAAATGTACCTGTATTCGTACCTTACACACTATTGTTGTGATCTTTGTGTAAAATATGCATTTTGAGGTATAACTTATAATTCGCTGATTAATAATATCATAGCAAAATGTGTCTAGCAACCTTACATATAAAGTTATGAACATATGCTGAGATTATGACTGAAATGTGTTTACCAGAAAAGTCTGGTGAGGAGGTTAACCTGTTTTTCAAAGACAGAGGGCAAGATGACACCGCTAGCCAGGTGTCATCAAAACTGATTGGCAATCAGCAGTCAAGTGGCAATTCTTGGGCAACAGAGGGAGACAGTAACAAATTGATCCACATTTTAACAAACAGCCTGGAACCTCTTTCACCATCAATCTCCATGTCTCTGTTCTCACAATTGGCAAGAACTCTTGCTACAACTAATCTTGGTGAAAATGCATTAATTTCTCACTCTCACAACAAAGGAATCAGCTTTGGACTTTGATAATTTGGTCAGCCCTGTTGCTGGGATCCTGTAGTAAAGAGCCAAATTTGGTTTAAGTTCAGCTACTAGAAAGCGTTTTATCTTTCTCTTGTAATCATTTCTGATTTTAATGCTTTCTAGTTGTACTTACTAACAATCTCTTTGTAGTTAGATAAGCTTGTTGCATGTTGTAAATCCAAACTAATCTTGTGTTTTAAACTGAGCTGTATGGTAATTCTTTTTCAAATAGCTAACTGATGGATATTGATTTCTTACCATGACAATGGCCTTCTAATGTCTGAACTGCCCAGGAGAAAGAGAGAGCTGACCAGTGCAGACCACCTGTTTCTTTTAGTATGCTGTGCTATCCAAATTAGCCATGCCATGATGTAATGAGTTGCTTGGAAATGGTAAACTGTCTGGGAGGCAGGGGGAGGTGAGATGTAGTCCATAGGTGATGGAACCAATGTCCAAAGTACAGCTGGGGATTAGTATGTAGTCCAGAAAATGTCTTTTTGGGTAGAGAACAGGGAATGCCTATGTAGCAATTTGAGAGTCTGTATTATCATGGGTGTTTGCATGTAGTCACTGGATAGATGAGTTCACAGCAACCTGCACTGGGAACCTTAAGGAGGTAGTAATCCATCTGGATTCAGGACAGCATCCTGTCTGTTGTCCCATGAATTTTGGCACAATGCCAAGTGTTAACAGGAATAAACATTTCCCATGATAGACACTCCAGATGGGTACTCAAAATTTGAGTAAGTGCATATTTTCCAGGTCACTCCATTTATATGTAAGCTGCTCAGTTACCTTGGGTACATCTACACAGCAGTGTTATTTCAAAATAACTGGTGTAGTCCACATCTACACTACAAGAAGTTATTTCGACATAATGTCAAAATAATGTTGAGCTGGAGGAGTTCTTAACTCCAATGCCTGTAACCCTCATTTTATGAGGGTAAGGGAAGTCAGAGGAAGAGAGCTCTCTCAGACTTCCTGCTGTGTA
The DNA here is from genome assembly GCF_052426305.1 of Pelodiscus sinensis. NCBI lineage: Eukaryota > Metazoa > Chordata > Testudines > Trionychidae > Pelodiscus > Pelodiscus sinensis. The sequence continues at coordinate 99,691,575 of NC_143055.1, forward strand.
GACAGCACCAAAAGCCAAAATAAGCTGTTTCAACTTAAGCTACGCAATTGATATAGCTGAAGTTGCGTAGCTTAATTTGGCTGTGTAGATATGCCCCATGTGTCTGAAGTCTTCATACTCTAGCTGGCTTGCTATGTGCATGTAAAGGGCTTCTAATGAGCGCTCTTCGGTGGCTGAGGGGAGTCTTATATTCTCTACTGAACTGTCTGTGGGAGATGAAGTGTCCAGTATGTGGCCTGGGACCAGGCCTCTTCATTTACCTCTTGGGCTGTGGCTACACTGGTGGCTTCTTGCACAAGGATATCTTGCGCAAGGGTTCTTGTGCAAGAACTCTTGCGCAAGAACAGGTCCACATGGCCATGTGCTTTTGCACAAGAGATGTGTTTTTGTGCAAGAGCATCCGTGGCAGCATGGACGCTCTCTTGCGCAAGAAAGCTCTGATGGCCATTTTAGCCGTAGGGCTTTCTTGCACAAGAAACCCCTGCCGCACATCCACATTGCCTTCTTGTTCAAGAGCTCCTGCACAAGAGGGCTTACATCTGTTAGAAAACAGTGTAGTTCTTGCACAAGAAGCTCTGTCTTCTGACACCCTACTGTAAATCTTCTTGCGCAAGAGCGGCAGGCAATGTGGACGCTCTGCGGGTTCTTGCGCAAGAAACCACCAGTGTAGACATAGCCTTGGTGTGGTTGATAGAGGTTGGGGTGGGATGGGGACCCAGGCCTACACACTCGTCTGGATCACAGCTCAGGGACCCTATAAGTAGCAGTTACTGGCTGAGTCTCAGAGTAATTGGTTGCTGTCACGACCCTGGGCCACTTCCTCAGGAAGCCACTCCATCCAGGCCTTTTCTCTAGGGCCTTGTGGTCAAGTTCCTCTATCTAGGATTCTGCAAGGGTTCCCATTGGCTTCTTGGCTAGTCTTCAGCCACAGGACCTGGTTCTGACCAAGTATGAAGTCCAGCTCCTACTGAGAGCTGTCCAGAGTGCTGATGTTCTCCCAGTCAGCTCTTTAGTCTGCCTGGATTGAACTCCAGGAAGGAACTGCCAAGCACTGGTCTATCAGCTTTTTATATCATCTTGCTGCACCCTGATTGGCTGCAACAGAGGCTGCCACTCTGTTCTACTTGGAGGACCTCTTTTCTGCTCCTGTTGCAGGGCAGAGTGCAGAAAGGCCTCCAGCAGGGATGTAGGGCCTTGTCCACCCCATCACAGTGCAGCTTTGCCATTCTGCAGTCTCTAGAATTGTGATATCTTCCAGATTATGGAATGCCAGAAACAATGGAGAAGACAAAGGTGGTAAACTTCTCAATGCCCTCACCCCCAAAGGCAAAATATATTTGAAGGTTTTCAACAAGAAGCAATTGAAAAATGTAGCTCACCATTGTTGGTACACTATTTTCACTGTGATTTAATTCAGTCATGTCTATGCAGCTTCTGTAAACTGAAGGATTCCTTTCAGGGTATATTGCAACTCAGTTTTATACAATATAACTTTTTGGATTTTGGATTCCAAAAAACACTTGTGCCTGCAGATGGCACTGATCCTGTGTTAAAGGACTTTAACAATAATGCACTGTTTGCTGTCTGTGTTACTAGGCCCCTGGATCTTTGCTCATCCCTTTTCCTCTCCTGCTCCTTGATTGTTTACCTTAGCATTGTGAGCACTGCAGCTGGTACCTGGGATGTAGAACTATTGCAGGTGGTCCAAATAACAGTATTGGGGTGATGAACTTACAGTGTACATACTGGGCAGGCCCAGCAAACAAGTGTAATATCAGAGGGAGAGGGATTCACAGCAAGTGGAAAGGCATAGGATGGCTGTAGAGCAAGAGGACAGAATTGAAGAATTCCAGGAGAGACTTGTGGGACAGTTTCTGGAGCAGAAATGACAGCAGCAGCAGCAGAAGATGGAGTGCAGTAGAAAGACCTGTTTGAGAGACTGTTCAGGTTCATGGCCACAAGAATAAAGGCTCCCGCTGCATCTGCATCATGGCTTGGCTACAATGTCATGTGCTGCAGATCAGGAATACTTTGGGCAATTAATTCCATAGTTCAGGTTGTGCAAATGGGACTTAGCAGCTGGACAAGGTAAATCTACCCTGTGCAATCCTCCATCCTTGTGCAGACTCACAGCAGGCTTCTCCACCCCCCATGCAATGACACTAAGTGAACCCTGTAGGTAGAAGAAAGGGCAAAGAAGTGTGAGGTGGAGTCTATCAAGGGACAGGTGATGTGAAGGGATTGACTTGTTGGCGTTATAGTCACAGTTTGCACAATTCAGTGTTTGGTTAATGCTCTTTGCTTTATTAATAATTTTGTGGTTAGTTTATTATTTGCATATGAGTGTGCTAATGGTAGCTGGCTTGCCTGGGGAATTTTTTAAGAATGTTTAATACTATAATAGCATCCAATTGTATAATGCAGGGGTAGACAATAACTTTTGATTGGGTGGCATTCTAAGAATTTGGTAAGTGGTCAAGGGCCATACTCTTCCATGCTATTAATGGAGGAGGTGCAGGGTCTGGGATGAAGGCTGGGTTCAGAAGGGAGCTTGGGGTAGAAGAGTGGGATGCAGGAGGGTGTATGAGATCTGGGAGTGAGGTTGTGACATGGGGCAGGGGACTGGAATGCCAGAGGGGGTGACGGTTCAGGCGGGATTTGAGTGTAGGAGAGGATTCTGACCTGGAAGGGTATAGGAGAAGGGTGTGCGGGGTCTGGGGGGGAGTTATGACCGGGGGCAGGGGTTTGGGTTGTGACCTGGCTGGTTGTTGGGGTGCAGGCTCTGGGAAGGGGTACAGGTGCAGGAGAGTATTATGATCTGGAGGAGGAGTATAGAAGGGGGTGCAGTGTCTGGGACGGGGTTCAGGGATTTATGTTGTGACCAGGAGTAGGGGATTAGGGTGCAGGGTCTAGGAGGGGGGTTGTGACCTGATACAGGAGTGTAGAAAGTGATACAGCATCTGGGAGGGGATTATGGGTGCAAGAGTAGGGTGCAGAAGGTTTGGGTTACATGGGGTAGGGATGCAAAAGGGGGCAAAGAATTAGGGGAGGGAGCATTTGGAGTGCTAGAGACAGCTCCCAGCCAGCAGCTCAGCAGGTTTCTAAGCTAGGCTTCCTGCCTGTCCCACCCACACATGTGCTCAGAGCATTTGGCTGCAGGTACCATGTGTGCTGCTCTGAACACTGTGAGCTGGGGGGAAGGAAGGGGTACTTCATGCTCCAATGGGAGCAGTGAGATTGTGCTGGGGCAGCAAGAGAAGCCCCTTTTCTCCTCCCCGCAGACTCACAGCATTCAGATCAGCACACATGGCCCCTGCAAGCCAGCTGCTCTGAATGCTGTGTGGGGGCAGGGAAGGCAGGGGGCCTGGCTGAGGCTCCTGCTTAGCCACAGGCCGTATTTTGCCTACTCCTGGTATAATGTGTATTTCAAATAATAAAGATAAACATGTGATAAAGGACAACTGGGAAGTTCTATTCAAACATATCTAGAAATTATTTTTTTCTGTATCAATCCATATTGTAAATCCACAGGTCTTGCTACTCACCAGCCTCCCCAATTCATAATCAGTCATGTTGTCCATAAGTACAGTGTATGGCAATCAACCATCCCACACTTCATAATCAGCCTTGTCAAATCAACCCCTTTCCCACCCATTCTTAATCAGCCATGTCATCCGTAAGTACAATGCAGGGCAATCAACTTCCCACCCACCCCCATTTCATTGCATTGCTGTATCTCATTTACTATAAATGTTGTAAAAGCACTTGCATAAATATAATCTCCTTCCCTTAGCCCATACAATGTATGTGCACAGAGCATCCCTGATTCCTGCTGTCTGGATGCATCCTACCGAAGCTGTGATTGATAGTTACCCTTTCTAGTCGAGTGTATCAGTTTAGCAATTAATAACTCTAATAAATCTACTGGAGGGACAAAGGGCTCACCTGTGGCTTCCCAAACATTGCAAAGAACACAGCAGGCCACAATAATGCAGAGAGAATCGAGGATGCTGGAATCCACATTGGTCTGCAGACAGTGCCGGTGGGATTTCAAGCTGCCAAATGCACATTCAGCGCCCGCAGAGGGTGTAATTAAGCCTTCTTTTGCAAGACCCTGGGAGGCCAGGACGTGGTTTCAGAAGCCAAGGCAAATGTGGGTATGCCAGAATAACGCTGGGGACAGTAGTTCCAAGTATGACAATGTCATTTGGTGGCAGGTTGTCCCTGCCTGTCCATGTATGTAGATTCTCAATCATCACAAATTATAAAATTTTTGAGTATAACTCACATTGACATCCACAAATCAGCCTCTGTGTTCCTAGAGCCTACATCATATTGGCTGGTCCCTTAGCAGTTTAATATACTCAGATGCTGCTAGAGGAGGGCAAAGAATGAGCCCATGTGTCCCATCAATATTCCTGGTGCAGTGTGGAAATCCCATTCTTCCAAAAAGCATCTTTTACTTCGAGGGTATTTTATTTGTGCCTGACACCTGCAGGTAAATCACACGTCTGATTGCCCCAGAAACCCCTGCTACCCTCTTGCCTACAGCTGACTTTCCAACACTGAACTAGTTAGCTGTGTACCCTGAGCAGTCTGGAGTAGCCAGCTCCCAAAGAGTTGTAGCAACCCACTTCTTCTTGGCCAGCTAGGCTGAGATGTACATCCCACATACAAGACCTGAAGGGGTTACGATGGCGAGGGGAGCCAATTAACCACCTAGTCCTCACATGAAAGGGAAACCAGAGAGTAATGAAGGTAAACTAAGGAGCTAGTGCTGCTGGCTAGGAACAGGAAGGTCCTCTATAAAGTTGAGGAAGGCTGCAGAGAGAGGGTGATTCCAGTTACTGTCAGGGAGAGACAAAATAGGAAGTAGCCCAGTGATACTGCAATAAGGGAGAGGAAATGCCTTAGGTCAGTCAGGGAGTGATTTAATTGCCACCAAAGAGAGGTTCTGCTCTAAGAAGATTCCCACCTAATATCAAGGCAGTTGTGTAGAGAGAATAAAGGGACAGCTTAGGGGACTCTAGAAGGAGGAAGCATTCTTTCTCTCTCTTCTCTGGCCGGGTGAATGGTAGACTCAGGAGGCATGAGTACCCTAGAAAATGTCTGCTTTGTGATATCAGAGGAATATGCTTTTTGCCAGAGACAGAGGGACAGCCATGCTCTTCAGTCCTCTCAATCTGCTTGTACAGCACAAAGTGAACTTTAATGAGCTGGAAAAACTCCCTCGTGAGGCCCCTTCTGTAGGAAAGCTGGTATAAAGCTAGTGGCAGTGATTTTGCTGCCACTTATGCCCACTCCCCCATGGCTGCTTTCTCTGTGGGAGCTGTGCTTCCCTTTCTCCCCCCATCCCAGCATGAAAGCAATGGAGGGGTGTCAAATAAGGGGAGGCATGGGAGAGAGAGAGAAGGAAGTGATTCTCTGCACATAGTCTTCTGTCAGTAGTATCACTTAAAGCTGCCCTCCCATGGGTTGGGCAGAGCTGACTCAGGGAGTGGATATCAGGTCTCTGCTAACTCCCCCTTTTCACTGGGCCTGAGCATTAGTTGTTTGTTCTCAGCCCTCTGGTTGAAGTGAACATGGGTCTGGTGACTGTTCCCCTTAAACTAAGCTGTGGAAAGTTCTCCCTGTAAACTGACCAGCGGAGAGACGCTCCATGGTTAAAAACAATGTATTTATCTCCCTCTATTGTGTTTATCCAGGCCAACCTTGGAGTGCTGAATTCTGTAAAGAGTGTGGGATGTACATCAGTAGAAGGATTCAAACTGCTGTAAGGCAGACAAGCTGAGTGGGTGGATGGTATAAATTATAAAAGATTACTGGAACAAAAGAGAACATCTATGTTTTATTGGCAAATATGTGTTTTTTCCTTTCTTTCAAAAGCCAGCTGAATAAGAGGAAGCCAAGAACGGAAATTCAGGCTTGTTAGATGGTCTTTTAATGTTCTCAAGTTTTTTTTAATTCACTTTTTAAAACCACTTAGTGATTTGAAAAGGTGTGACAAAGCTGTGTTGAATACCTGCTGCCCTGGAGAAAAGTAAGGTTCTTTAGGAAGGTGTCTATCTTGTACACTAGAATCTATGGACCAAATTGCTTTTTCTGTGTGGACCCCAGTGCTGTTATTGGCTTTCTCCATGCTGGCGCTTAGTCTCTGATGTGAGTGCATGCTCCCTGTTTGATATTCATGTCAGTTGAAAAATAGGGTTTTGGGCCAAGCCCTTCCATTCTGAGCATTTTGTATATTCCAGAAGATGACACAGTTGACATCACAGAGACTTCGTGGAAAATATGCATGGCTGGAATATTGGCATAGAAAGGTGCAACTTGCTCAGGAAGGACAGGCAGGAGGAAAATGGAGGAGGTGTTTGGCACTGGAAAAGGTTCAGAAAAGGGCAATACAAATGATTAAGGGTTTGGAATGGGTCCCATAAGAGAGATTAAAAAGACATGGACTTTTCAGCTTAGAAAAGAGGAGACTAAGAGGGGATATGATAGAGGTCTATAAAATCATGACAGGGTATGGAAAAAGTGAATAAGGAAAAGTTATTTACTTATTCCCACAATATAAGAACTAGGGGTCACTAAATGAAATTAATAGGCAGCAGGTAGGTTTAAAACAAACAAAAGGAAGTTTTTCTTCACTCAGCACACAATCAACCTCTGGAATTCCTTGCCAGAGGATGTGGTGAAGACTAGGACTTTAACAGGGTTCAAAAAAGAGCTAGATAGATTCATGGAGGTTAGGTCCATCAATGGCTATTAGCCAGGATGGGTAGGAATGATGTCCCTAGCCTCTGTTGTCTGGAGATGGATGACAAGAGAGGGATCATGTGATGATTACCTGTTGTGTTTCCTCCCTCTGGGGCATCTATTGTTGGCTGCTGTTGGCAGACAGGATACTGGGCCTAGATGGACCTTCTTATGGTCATTCTTATGTTCTTATATGTTGCCTTACATATTAAAAATGTACACTTGGACTGCAGTAAAGATGGAAATAGCGAACTGATTTGTTGAAAGTTTCTGGGTAAGGATGAAAGGGGTAAAATCAAGAATGATGTCATGCTAGGTGTCTATTACGGACCACCTAACCATGAAGAAGTGGATGAGGCTTTTTTAGAACTGACAAAATAATCCACAGCACAGCTCTTGGTGGTGTTGGGGGACTTGAATGACCCAGACATATTTTGTGAAAATAACACAGAAAGACCCAGACTGTCCAACATGTTCTTGGAATGTACTGGAAACAATTTTTATTTCAGAAGGTGGAGAAAGCTACTAGCTGTTCTAGATTTGATTTTGACCAAAAGGGAGGGACTGGTTGAGAACTTGAAAGTTTAGGGGACTTGAGTGAAAGTGATCATAAAATAAGAGTTCATGATTTTAAAGAATGTTAGGAGGCAACACAATAAAATAAAGATAGTGGATTTCAAGAAGGCAGACGCTGGCAAACTCAGGGAATTGGTAGGTAAGATCCCATGGGAAGCAGTCTAAGAGGAAAAGCAATTGAAGAGGGTTGGCAGTTTTTCAAGGAGACATTAAGAGTACACATTTTGCAACTTACTATTTCACTGTGTAGGAAAGATAGGAAATATGGCAAGAGACCATGCTGAATTAACCAGGGGCTTTTCAATGATCTAAAAAAATTGAGGTGTCCTACAAGAAGTGGAAACTAGGCCAAATAACAAAGAATGATTATTAACAAATACCACAAGTATGCAAGACAAAATTAGAAAAGCCAACGCACAAAATGAGATGCTATATAATCTCCCAAATGGCGCACAAGAACACTCAATTTCAAAAGGAGACAAGTGTAGCACCTTTTATACAGGAGCCTCACTTAAAAATTCAATACATAACAATAAGGAGGCCAGCCCTAATGCAATACAATAACATTAATACAAAAGAAATATTGATACTGGCAGAGCCATTGGCCAGGATGATCACCTGGTCTGGAATAGTTCAGTTTTTTAAAGAACTTGTTATGGAAACTTGACCTAAATTTTTTCTTAATAACAAGAGTGAGAGAGGCTTTTGATACACTTCTGACCACTCTGGTAATCAAAAAGTGTGCCATGTGATTCCAATCATCTGTTGCCCATTCCAATTAACTTAGTATGCAAATTAAATTCAGAAGAGGGCTTAAGTCTTTTGTTTCAAGTTTCTGTAGAACAGTGGAGATACCTTATTTAGTTTAGCTCATAAGAAGTATCAGTCTAGAGAGGTTGTTTTCTGTGACCACTATTTTCTCTCCAGATTTTTTTAAGTCTTGTTTTTAATGAAATTACTTGCCTTATGAACTGATGGTTCAGTAATCTCATGCAGGAGGTCCCAAAGAGACAACTCCATTATCTGTAATGTCGGTGACCAATATGAGGGCAGTCTTGCCTAGTGGTCAGAGCAGGCACCAAGGCCTAGGGTCAGAGCCAGAATCAGTAGATGGAAGCTGGGAGCCAAGAGTCAAGCCAGATACGAACAGCAAGGGTCAAACCAGATGACGGGAACTGGCTATCAGAGCCATGGGTCATTTCTGAGTCCATAATAAGAAGCCAGGGCTGACGGACAAACTGGGAGAAAAGGATGAACGCAAGCAAGGACTTGAGGCAGGGCAGGGCAAAGGTTGGGTACAAGGGGGAGCAGCAGGAGCCAGGAGCAGGCACAGTGGTCAGTCAGCACAAGCATTGAGCCCCTCCAGCTATTCGGCCTGCTGTACTGATGAAGCTGGCCTGGAGGCTAGCTCTGCTGCAGGCCCTGATTCCTGATCCTAAGGAGAGGTACCAAACGGTCAGGAGTTTCTGGAGCCTCATTCTCTACTCCAGGTCTCGGTTCAAGGGGCATGGACAGAGGTGCACAGCGGCTCTGACAGCCTCTGTAGGCCCCTGGGCAAGGTGGTGGGGGGCCCAGCTCTGTATTCCGAGAAGGGTGGGACCTTGGGCAGAAGAGGCATGGCTGGAACAGCCAGCCCCCGGGGCTGCCCAGGACACATTGCCACCCCCTCTTCAGTCCTCAGAGCTGCCTGAAGCATTCAGCATGACGCTCCAGCAGTGACTGAAAGGATCCAGAGCTCTGGCCCCTACCACTGGCAGGCCTGGGGGTGCCTTCTCCTAATAAGGCATGTTGGGAATGTCTGTAGGCAGGTAAACCCCAAAGGGGATGGGAGTAGTTGGAACAGACTTGGATGACAATGACCTCAATGACACTCTTGGCTGGGTTGAACTGGAAGTCAAATAAACATGAAACTTCCAGTAGAGTGTTTACAGCAGGGGCTACTCAACATGCAGGCCACATGCAGCCTGTAGCCCATTTGTTTGCAGCCTGCGGCACAGTTTGGGTTTACGCGGGGCTCAACACACGGCCTGCAAGTGGGAACCAAAACAAAGTAGTAGTCAGTATAATGGTCTTCTGTTTATAACGTGTTTTAGTAGATAAATTCCTGGACTATCATTGTTCATTAAAAGTGCTGTCATATAGATGGAAATTGGGTAAATATTGTAATTTATTAATAACAGCAGAACTGACTTAAATGGGGCCTGTGTGTTGTGTAGTCTTGCCTTAATCTTTGTGTTCATGCCCATCAGTGTGAAAGAAACTATTTGCATATGTATTTGCAAGTATATGCAACCGCACTTTAGTTGCAGCTCTTAGCGTGTGGTCCCTGGGGCTTCCAAAGTCGAATAACCCTGGTTTACAGTATCACTAAAAATCATTCTTGTTACTAATATTACATTTTCCCTGTATTACCTTAGAAAATACAGCACACTGATCTCTAGAAATCCTAAGTATAATGTTTGTTCAAGTGGATTATTAAAAATTGTATGATTTGAATGGTACCTATCGTATGCCTTAAATCTATTTCACAGACTCTGAGGAGCCCTATGAAAGGTTTTTGGTTTTGCTGCAACTGAAATACTCAGGAAAATTTGGACTTTTCTGTTGAGAATTAGTAACACACAAGTGTTAACTCCACTGGCTTGAATGGAATTACTACTTGCTTTACCCATGTATGCTTCCCCTCCCACCACTCTTTGGTAGCCTGATCTAAAAAGCCCATTGAAGTGAATGGAAAGATTCCCTTTGATTCATTGGGCTTTGAATCAGCCCCATATCATTTTACCTTCAGCTTACTGCCAAAAAGATGCTGATCTTTTCAAAGACAACCAATATCTGCTTATTTTTTCATTTAGCAACTGCAATGTGGTGGTGGTGGTTTTTATTAGTGTACTTGTGAGATAAAGACACCAACTGTGCAGAGCAGACATAATCCAATGACATGAGTGCATGTTATCTCCTGTGCTAATCTGGGCATACAGATATATTGTTTAGTAAGCTATTGTATCTATCTCATTAAGGATTTGTGATAGAAATGTAGCCGTGTTAGTCTGGGGTAGCTGAAGCAAAATGCAGGACAATGTAGCACTTTAAAGACTAACAAGATGGTTTATTAGATGATGAGCTTTCGTGGGCCAGACCCACTTCCTCAGATCAAATAGTGGAAGAAAATAGTCACAACCATATATACCAAAGGATACAATTAAAAAAAATGAACACATATGAAAAGGACAAATCACATTTCAGAACAGGAGGCGGATGCGGGGGGGGGGGGGGAGGTAAGTGTCTGTGAATTGATTATATTAGAGGTGGGGAGAGTGGGATGTTTGTGAGTTAATGGTATTAGAGGTGATAATTGGGGAAGCTACCTTTTACATCTGCACTTGAAAGGGAATCCTCTGAACTGTCATTCATGTTAAAATTCGACACTCTCCAAAAAGGACTCAACAAACACTCAAGCTATCTTACCCATTACCAAGATAGCTTCCCCAATTATCACCTCTAATACCATTCCTCCCCCCCCCCCCCCGCATCCTCCTTCTGTTCTGAAATGTGATTTGTCCTTTTCATATGTGTTCATTTTTTTTAATTGTATCCTTTGGTATATATGGTCGTGACTATTTTCTTCCACTATTTGATCTGAGGAAGTGGGTCTGGCCCACGAAAGCTCATCATCTAATAAACCATCTTGTTAGTCTTTAAAGTGCTACATTGTCCTGCATTTTGCTTAAGGATTTGCTGTATTCATTCATGGAAGCGTATGAAGAAGTGGTTGTTATTTTATTATGAGTCATGGTTGTCACCAGGTTGTTTTTCTGTGTGTCAGGGGTCTTACCCTGCTGCTTGTGACCATTCAATCAAATACCTAGTAGTTCAAATCATTCCCTGGCCAGCAGAGCAATGGAAGGTACAGATGCAGCCTGGTAGATTGTCTTCCATGTGGTTCTGGCTGGCCAGGTTAAGACTGCATGAGGATAGCTGAGTATTGTCCTGTGAGGTTGGTTTCGCTACTCTTGAGTAGGACTTCATATGTATTGCCCATCTGGCCACAGTGGGAGTTAAGTGCTCATAACCTTTGAAGATTCAGCCATGTACCTGAACTCTTGACCCACATGCCTTTGGAGCTTAATCCTCCAGCATTGAGCTCACAGGAATTTGAGCCAATTGAAATCAGTAAGCAATAGGGAGCACATGGTGCACAGGTGTGTGCTTATACTAGGCTTCCATCCTTGCTCCTTACTGTATGCCAGTGTTTCCCAAACTATGGGCCGCGGCCCAGTACCAGTCCGTGGGGAAAAAATACCGGGCTTCAGAGTGGCTACCAGGGTGTTCCGGGCTCCCAGAGTGCCCATGTGGCGCCAGGTCCCCCAAGCCTTAGCCCAGGCTGGGTGGAGGATACAGCTGGGTGTTCCGGGCTCCCAGACTGCCTGTGCGGTGCTGGGTCCCCCAAGCCTTGGGTCGGGCAGGGCAGAGGATGCAGCTGGGGTTGCTGGATGGCGGTGGTCTCCGGGGATGGGTGAGTTGCTTCCTGCCGCCTGCTGGCTCCTCCAGGAGGCAGGGGCTGAGAGCTGCCAGCCCTTGCCTAGGGGCAGGATCTCTGCACGGGTAGCACAGTGCTTGGATACTGACGGGGGACTGCAGGCCACTTGGCAAGGGTGGCAGTAGGTCCCGGGGAAAGGACTTCATCTCCCCGAAGCGTGCGCGTTTTCATGCGGCCAAGCCTGTGTTGTTCGTTTTCCTGTCACATGACACAGCAGCCTTGGCTTGTTTCTGCACAGTGCGACGAGGTGCACGTCTTCTTAGATTAACTGCTTAAGTTTTCTTCCTTTATTTTCAATTAAATACCCTCTTTTTTTCATCCTCAATATGGATAAATGGCTGAAGAACGTGACTAGAAATACAACTAAAAAAATGTTCGAATGATGTGCAGCCTAATAGAAGTGAGAATAAGAAGATAAAAACTCCTTGGACCCGCAATTGTTCCTACGAGTATTTGAAATTTGGTTTTATAAGTGTTGGTAGTAATAATCACTTGCCATTATGTATAATCGGTCATGCAGAACTATCCAGTGAGTGCATGAAACCATCAAAACTGAAACGCCATTTGGAATGCAAACATCCAGAATGTGCAAGTAAGCCCATAGATTTTTTCCATAAATAAAAGAAATGAATTATCTTTTGCTAAAAAAAAGCATGAAAACTGCATTTTCTATGTGCTCTTCAAATGAAAACTTTGTGTTGGCTTCATATGAAGTTTCAAAACAAATAGCCGAGACAGGTTATCCACATACTGTTGGCAAAAAGTTAAAACTTCCTGCATTTTCCTGCAGGAAAAAAAGGAAATCAGTTGGGTTCGCTGTCTTTATCCAGCAGTACAGTGAAACGTAGAATTGAAGATATGGTGAAAAATACTGAGGAAACTCTCATACATTGAATACAGAATAGTCAGTTTTTTGCATTACAAGTGGATGAAAGCACTGATATAGCTGATGCTGCCAATTTGATGTGTTTTGTTAGATATGATTACGAAAGCTCCATTCAAGATCTCTTATTTTGTAAACCACTTCCAACAAGTACAACGGCTGCTGAAATTTTTAAGATAATCGATGATTTTATTATTTAAAGCAATATTACCTGGAAAAAATGTGTTGGACCGAGCAATGATGAGGCTCGAGCAATGGCAGGGTCTCGCACTGGGCTTGTCCTGTGGATTCGAGCTGTAGCGCCAGACTGTGTAAGGGTGCACTGTAGTATTCACAGAGAGGCATTTGCTGTGAAAACTATGCCATCACTTTTGAGTTCCACTCTTCAAGAATGTGTGACGTTTATAAATTATATAAAATCTCATCCTTTGAATTCCAGAATCTTTACTGCTTTGTGCAACGAAATAGGAAGTGAACATGAGCATCTCTTTTTACACTGTGAGATTCGATGGCTGTCGAAAGGAAACATTTTGAAACTACTTTTTGAAATGAAGGATGAAGTTTTATTGTCCTTGGAGCAACACCCTCCATTGGCAAAATATGTTATATTTACATTTAAAGACAGTTTTCATGAATTTGATTGGTTAACAATTGTGGCTTACTTATGTGACATATTTTGTCTTTTAAATGACTTAAGTTTGAATTTACAAGGTACTAAAATTAATATTTTCAAAATTCACAAAAAAGTTCAGGCAACGATTAAAAAACTTTGTTGATGGGCACAGTGAGTTAACAAGAGAAACTTTAAATCTTTTAAAATTTAAAACTTTAAATCTTTAACGCTTATGCTCCAATACATCTGTTAGTCTATAACAGTCTATACATCTGTAGTCTATAAGGTGCCACAGGACTCCTTGTTGCTTTTAAATCTTTTTGTACTTAACTGAATTACAAGAGAAATACGCTGAATCTTATATCTCAGATGTGATTTCTGCAGCAATCCAAGAACATCTCTTGGGGCTAACATCAAGCTTAAATGAATATTTTCCTCCAATTGATGCCAATAAAGAACCTGTTTACTGTTGACACCGAAAATGAAGAAATATTACAATTGAATGCATCAGTACTGGATTCATTAATTGAACTTTCCTGTGACTCTGCCTTAAAAGAGAACTTTGATAAACAATCCTTGATTGATTTTTGGTTGAGCTGTAGAAATGAATATTCACATTTAGCTGAGAAAGCAGTCAAATTCTTAATGCCTTTCATCACGACATATAAGTGTGAAACTATTTTCTCAAAAATAAATATAGAAATAGGTTGAATGTCGAACCAGATTTGAGGATAAAACTTTCTTCTTTTGCTCCTGACAAAGTTGCTATGTGATGCAAAACAACATCATCCTTCACATTAGTTCTCTTTTTAGTTATTTAAAAGCTATAAGTGCACACATAATAAATGACTTATATTCAACTCATTCACTTATAAATAAACTTTACAACTGTTAAAATTCTACTGGTTAAATTGTAATTAAGGTAATAAGTTAGGCAGTATTTTATATCAAGATTTATATTACATACTGTTATTATTGTGAATAAATAATAAACAGTGAAAATGTATTCATTTTTCATTCTTTTTTTATATGTATTTATAGTTTTGGGCTATAGAAAACAGTACTGAAAAAAAAGGGGTTCCAACTAAAGTAAAAAGTTTGGGAAACCCTGGTCTAGCCAGCTTTCTATCCATTTTACAGCCCATTTATCCAATCCATATTCCCTTAACTTGCTGACAAGAATACTGTAGGTGACTGTATTAAAAGCTGGCACTGGGGGCTTTGGGAGGACGAGAAACAATTTTTTTGCATGTTCATCATTTGCTTAAGCTCGTGAATGGATTTACTGGTCCCCATGTCAAAAAATTTTAGAACCCCTGCTGTACACCATTTGGGGAAGTTCCCCATACCTGTTCCCATCACCACTTTGCACAGCAGAGGGCAGGACTGAACCTTGGTTTGATTTCTCTTCTCACTCCCCTCCCTTGTTTTCTGTGTATCATTGTTTGTGTAATGTGCACTTAGACACTCTTTTACAATTAATTCTGAAACAAATCTCTATATATTTTAGAGTGTCTGTCTGTGTGCCTGTCTGTGAGTCCATTTGTTCAAGTATTGCTCCTAATCTGTAACAACAGCCAGGGCCACCAAATTTGTTATGTAGTTTCCTCTTCTCCTATCTTAAAAACAAGGTCACGGTTTGGTTGTACCAGGTCAACTGGAAGCCCATGGAAAGGACTGTTTCCCATAACATGCAAAGGGATGGGCTGCTGCTCAGAGACGCATGATATGAGAGTGGCCAGTGGGGGCAACTGTACACTAAAGGAGTGGACAGCAGTGTTGGGGCTCCATCTTGCCCCCCAGCATAACACTGACTGGCAGACCTGAATCTGCAGCCTCTGGAGCTTAGTGCATGAGTCTCTACAGCTTGAACTATAAAGCCAGATCTCTCTCAGCTAAGGCTGTAGAGCAAACTCATTCTTTTCTCTCTGTAAGTGGTTTAAGTGCCACTATATGGGATAGTGAACCACATTCAGTAGGTGTGTGGGTTCCACCAGCTGACTGACTAAGTAGCCTTCCTGCCCCAAACCCTTTCCCCCCTTTCTGGCCCATGGCTGCAGTGCCAAGGGCCAGCTGTGGGGGAGGGAGAGGAGCAGAAAAAAAGGCATCTGGCAGCCAAGGTGGGGGACTTGAGGAGAGAAATTTTCCTGGCAGCTGTGAGGTGCACTGGAGCAAGAGAAAACCACCCTGGCAGCCAGGGCAGGGGCAAGGCACAGTGGGACGGGGGAGATAAAATGCCCCTGGCGACTGTGGGGGAGGGGAGTGAGACACAAGGAGAGACAAAACATTTTGGGAGGTGGGGAAGGAGATGCACTGGGGGGGCGGGGAGGGAGAACAAAACACCCTGATGTGGGGAAGAGATGTACTGTGGAGAGGGGAGATAAAATGGCCCTGATGGCCAGAGGCATGCAGGGTGAGAGAGGAAAAAGGCCCTGATGTGTGGAGGGAGGCTGTACTGGGCGGGGGTGGGGGGAGAAGGAAGAAAATGTAACTGGCAGCTGGGGGAGGTTGTGAGGGACCACGCTGGAGGAGAGAAAAGGCCCCTGGTGGACAGGGAGGGAGAGAAAAGGTCCCATGCCACATGGGACCTCGTGCCCTGAGCCCCTTCTCACCCCCCAACCCTCACTCATACGCCTCCTCACCCTCCAACCCTCACTCTTGTACTTTGCCCCCTTTTTCCTGCACTCCCCTCATATCCCTAGGGCCCTGCCCTGACTTCTGCCCCCTTCTCCTGCACACCACCAGCCCCCTTCCCTGAAGGACCTGGGCAACGCCGGGTAAGTCTGCTGGTCAAACATGCAGGGAAAGCAATACAGTTCTCAGTTTCTCCCATGCAATTTTCTTGGCTTTATTGGGACTGTACCCAGATTTACCTGCATGCAGTTTGCAAAAACAAAAGAACCTACCACTTTTATTAATGATCTAAAGAGAATATGGCAATTATTTAAGGGATTACAAATTATTCCAAAGAAGGGAGAGTTAAGGACAATGACCTCAGGATTAGAAGTATTAGACTGACAATGACAAGTTTCAGTTTGGGAAGAGGTTAATATAAGGGAATACATGTGGGAAGGAATAATCCAAACTATAACTATATTTTCGGAGATAGTAAAAATCAACAATTCAGAATGACTAAATAATAGCAGGTTTCAAATTAATATGTATTCACAATTAATTAGAGCAGCAATAAAAACCAAAGTACAATTCTTTAGGGCCAGCTTTACAGAAGCATAATGTAATGTTTTTTGTTTCAGGAAAGTCCATGTGAGCTTTTGGTAACTAGAATACTACATTCAATTCTGATGGCCTTGCTAATAAAATAAGATTAGAAAAGTGAAAAAATAGTTAAGGTGTTGATTTATGAGAGACCTATTAAGAGTGAAAAGCTAACAGCTTGGCTAAATGGTACCTAAAAGGACAACTGAAGGCTATGCATATTTTGGAGGATGTAAGCATCTCAGAGGGAGGAAAATAATGGGATATAATTAGAAGTTATGAGATGATCAAGAAAAGAAAAAAATCAGATGAATACCAGGAAAAATAGCCTGATAGATAAGACTGCAAAACAACCTCCCAGGGGATATGTATATTGTAGCTATCATGTAACTTAGGACATTTAAAAGTAGATCGAACAAAACTTAATAAAACACTTAGGAAGAATCTTAGGTTATTATGGAGTTGGGCAAGAGGACAGAGAAGGTCTTTCTTCTTTTTCATGCAATTTAAAGATAAAAATCTCAAATAGCTCTGAATATTATGGGAGTGCAAGGAACCATGTGTAACACATACTTGAAAGGAACTTCCTAGAAGTCAAGGTTTTGAAATAAATATACCAAGGAAGTTAATTAGTTTGTTCTTAATATCACTTTACTAACTACCTGGGCTGCTTGTTTTTCTTAATCACCATGGTTACATGCTCCACAGGTGCCTTTGCTTGCAAAATGGTACCGTTTGTTCAATCTGCTGCAATTGTTGCTGAGATTCTGACGATGACCTGCATTGCTGTGGAAAGACATCAGGGAATTGTGCATCCATTAAAAATGAAATGGCAGTACACCAACAGAAGAGCTTTCACAATGCTGGGTAAGATCACAGGCAGCTCCGATCATTTGATGATCACCTGTTCTGTTCATTCCTTCCAGGGAACCTGGCTTTACTATCTGAGGTAGGACACTGGGCTAGATGGACTTTTGGTATGACTCAGTATGGCTGTTCTTATTTGTCATACAACACACGTTGTCTATTGATTCTATTGGATGTAACAGGCGTGAGAGAGTTGAAGAGAAAAGAGAAGCTATTGCTCCATGCAAGGGTATAGAAGTTGCGAATTACTGATAACTCTTGCCATATTCTATGAAGTGGCCCAGAAACACTGTCCTCACCTCTGTTTCCTTTGAAAAAGTTGTGGATGGTGTAAATTGTAAATTTGCCTGCCACAAAAAAGCCTGATTGGGGGGGGGGGATGTTCACAAACTAATGTAAATTGAAGTAACCACCCCTGCTGCTATCCTCTTTGTGAGTAATTGGGTAAGCCTTGGTTTCTAGTCCAAAATAGTTTACGTTTGAATAGGTTTTGTCTCGGATTTCGATAACCTTGTTACAGTTATTTTGCAAGAGATGCTCAAAATATAAGAGTACTGCTGAAGAGAGACACCAGTTGCCAAGGCTGTACTCATTGTTCATATCTGTAAGCAAAGAGAACATATGGCAATGTTGATCTTGCTTTTCACAGGGCAGATGTTGTCTGGGAATCAAATGTAGCTGCCCTTTAGAATGAAAGCTTCTGAGACACTTGGGAAGGAAACACCTGCTGAAGGGGCTAGATGAAAAGTGTTGCTATTTTTCATATCTACAATAAGTCAATTGTCCACAAATGTTGACTATCAAACTTGACTGTAAATTTAGAGTTTAGTTTGCAACATGAAATTCCACATCACTGTGTTTTGCTAATTGAAGCAGTTAAAAGTAAAATGAATTTGTGTGACGTTCCTAGTGCTGCTGAGCATTAAAGAGATGTTTATTTGTTTACAGGAATAGTTTGGTTGCTGGCAGTTATTGTTGGGTCACCTATGTGGCATGTGCAGCGACTGGAGGTATGTTATGACATATAATGTAATCACACTTTCAGAGGGAGTCCTTGTTTCAGATTTAGCATTAAAAGCTGGCATGTTGGGGAATGGGGAGTGTTTATAAATGGAAAAACACAGGTTAACTAAGAGAGAGGGAGTTTGGGTATGCGAGGGGGTGCAACATGGGCGGGAGTGCAGGGCACAAGGGGTGCAGGGCATGGGCTCTGGAAGGAAGTTTGGATGTAGGAGGTTTCAAGGCCGCAGATATGGGGGTGCTCACCTCAGGCAGCTCCTTGCATTCAGCAACCTGTCCCTGCTGTTCCTAGCAGAGGCCTGACTAGATGATCTCTCCTGTCACAAGCACTGGTTCAACCACTCCAATGAGGTTATTTATCAAAATCTCATGGAAGGCTAAATAAATTGGACACACTGTTGCTCTTTCATCCACTATGTAGTTCTATGTTTTAAATTTGTCATTAACTTATTGATTTGTATTAGAGATGTTAAGGACTAGTCGATAAGTAAAAGTTTATCAGATAGTCAGTCGACTGGTTAATTCCCCCTTCCCCCTTGCTGCCTCTATCAGATAGAGGCAGCAAAGCGGGGGGGGGGGGCGGAAGAGGGTACTTCAGAGGGGCAGCGCTGCACAGCTGACCTCGGGCTCAGCTGTGCAGGGTTGCCCCTTTGAAATGCAGAGGTGGAGTTCAAAGGGCAGCAGCTGCACAGTTGAGCCGTTGGGGATCAGCTGTGAAGCTGCTGCCCTTTGAATGCCGCCTCCGCGTTTCAAAGGGTAGCCCTACACAGCTGAGCCCGGGGTCTCTCCACTGAATTCACTTGCATGGTCTCTCCACTGAATTCAGGTTATAAAGCAAAGGTCTTTAGAAAATGTGACATTCTTCATAGTTAGGGTACTTCTTAAAGTGGACTCACTTCTATTTCATGTGTTACAGATTAAATATGACTTTCTGTATGAAAAAGAGCATGTTTGTTGTTTGGAAGAGTGGACCAGTGCTGTTCATCAAAAGATATATGCCACCTTCATTCTTGTCATACTCTTCCTTGTTCCACTGATGCTGATGCTTCTGCTCTACAGTAAGATTGGATATGAACTCTGGATTAAGAAACGAGTGGGAGATGCTTCCGTTCTTCAAACCATCCATGGGAATGAAATGTCTAAAATATCAAGGTTTGTACAATAAACACATATAGTTAGAACTTTGAGTTTGGAAAAGCAAATCTGGGAACTGGAAACAAGGGAAGTGATGGACACGATTTTAAAAAATGACTAATGATTTAATACTTGGTGCCCAATTTGCAACACTTTATAAGGGTCTGGTTTTCAAATATTACTAAAAACCTATACTCTGAAAATTGGGTTCTTTTAAGATGTGCCACACTGGATACTTAAAATGCAGGCCATGAATTGGAAAGAAGCAGCAGTTTGTTATATTCCTGAGGCAGATTAGGAGTAATTAAATACAATTCCCTTTAGAATGCACCTGTAATAAGATGAATAATATCAAAAGTTTTCTAAGGCGAGTTCATTATTTAACTGTGTGTCTATAATCACTGTTCTATCAGCCTCTTACAGACTAAGTAGCACATTAAATAAAAAAGAATGAGAACTTATCTGAAAGCTAACATGATACACTCTAATTTATGGCAGATTCTAAAGAGAACTAAATGCCCTCAGGTTTGTGGGTTTTTTTTTTTTGTGTGTGCCTCGTGAGACCATCCAGATGGCAACTTAGTTTGAAATGCTGTGAAAAAAAATGAATAATTAACAAGCAGACAACTAAAGAGCATGGTTAGTTACACTTCTTTGCAATTTAGTATAGCAATTGCCCTATTTTATGTATTACAGTGCAATTTTCATTTAATTTGGCAAGTTTGTTTCCTAGTGTGATGGCAGCTTCTAGTAGTGTGTGCACAGAAAACAGGGGAGTACCACATTAAATATGGAATCCAAGGAGAATAATAAGTAGATGTCTCAGTCAAGTGGGTAACGTTAGTCAAAATGAGGATAATGATGAAATTGCAAAATGGAATAAAATAGTAATGTAACGTTCTTGTAAAGTGGGCGCCCACCCACACTTAGTAACTCCTCCGCATAGAGAATAAGATTCTACTCCTTCTGCCTGCTAGTGGAACTATTACTGTAGCTCAAGTGGTACAAATTTATCTTGGGTTCATAACTCATGGTGGTAATAATGTTCTCTGGGAGTTCATGAGTAATAATAAATTCAGACATCCTCAGCCTGCAAAGTGTTCTGGTGAAAGCATAACAAGTACCCCTAATAGATGGTATAGACAGACCCCAGTCCTCCAAAAACTATCCTCAAGCAACAAAAATGATCAGGCAGTAAGGTTCCATCCAGTTCCTTACCTATATTGGACATGGATGGAGTAATGAGACAGTCAGTATTCCAGAGCCCAGAAAAAGATCTATCTTTTTGATCTATCATGGATTTTTGAGCTGTTTGTCCCTCTCTAGATATCAGAATTGGATGTGCTCGAATAGATATAACAACATTGATGTTTAAAATACAATATTCTCTAGACTGTCTACCATAAATTAATTAATTATCTTTTGCATTAAAAGAGTGAGGTAAAAGCTGTCAAATAATTAAATCACATATTTACAGATGTTTGAAAAAACTACATAAAATGATCCATCCATGTTTATAACACACTACTGTGATTTCTGGGCACCTTAACTGTAGCCCTAAACTTAACCTTTGGGCCAAAATTTTCAACAGTGACTCATGGTTTTGGGTACCAGGAGCCCTTCAGACACCAAAATATATTTCTTTTTCCTTTGGGTAGGCTGAGGCATAGGTTCCACAATATCATTCCACCTTAAGACATGCCTACTTGATCAGAGGGAAGGGTTGTATGGGATTTTTGTGAGACCATGCAGGTCCTTGCACTCTGGATATAAATCACAAACCTACAGTAATCTCCTATCTTATATATGTGCAATAAAAATTGCTTTTCAATCTTTCATAAGTCCCCAAGAGGCCTGCAAAAGGACAGTTGTAGACTAATGTCATTAACTCCCTGCAATGCTTACCAGGCAAAGCCAACTGCTTGTAAAGCTTACCAGTACTTTTAATTTTTTCCCATTGGACTCTCTCTATGCATTCTTCTCTCCTCTTCAAAAAAAACCTTCCTATTTTCCCCAACTGCGGTTCCCTAAGGATAGGTCTCATGCTGTCTAGGGATGGGACTGCTCCATACTCTGATGCAAATTCCTGCTGTCTGTCTGCTCTGATTGGAGCCTCTCTCCCCCTTCTCCCTGGAGACTCACTTTGTCTGGTAAGTTAGAGCCAGGGATGTCCTTTCTCCCTGAGTTGTTTCTTCGTCTTCATAGTTCCTTCCTGACACTACAGAGTGATATTTGCTTTTGCTGCAGGTTACCATATTAAAGGTGTTAGACATAATTAATACATTACTTCCCCTGGGAATTTTTGCTGGAATGCAATCCTGTACACCAACGTCTAAAATGTATACTAGACTTTTAGCTAAAGTGTACTTGGCATGCAAAGGCACAGAGGTTTTAAAGCTTCCCAAAGCCAGGAGTTTTATTCTTTTGCATACAGCATGCCAATCTCTCTATCAATGCCTTCTCTGAATCACTTACACATCTATATTACCAGGGCTTGAGGTGTGAACCTTAGTCAGCCAGCAAGTTGTATGTAAATCCAGACTACAGGCCCATCAACAAAGGGGTGGGGGAGCAAAGGGGGCAGTTGCACTGGAGCCTGGTGTTTCAAAGGGGCCCAGAGCTCTTGGATGCCAACTCTGCTACTGCAGCAGCAGTGATAGTGGCCAGATACCCAGACTCCTTAGAATTAGTGTTGAAGCACCATACCAGGCACTCAGCGTGGCTTTGAGTGCTCAGGAACTGGGGAGGGAGCTGGCTACCCCTGGCTCCGCCCTTCCATCAGAGACCCCACTGCCAGACTATACTGCTTGTGATTTCTGGCTCTGGACACCTAGAACTGTGAGCCAATGTGGTACTGCTCTACCTCAGTTTCCCAACACAATAACTTGTCTATCTTGCCAGTAAACTCTTCTGGATTCTGCCCATCCAAATCTTGCTTTTCCTAAAGTTACTGAGTTCACTATTACAAAAGAGACAGTGCATGACTCTGTATGTTCAGTTAGCTGATGATTTGCCTTCCACTGTTAATACAGAGCATTGTGTTTATTTTGTAATAAAACAAATTATTTTATTACTAATGAATAGATATTTAAGTGTCAGTATTCTGTTTTATTTGTAACTGTACCTCTCTAGTGACTGAAACTCAATTTTAGCAAGTTACAGTCTTTGTCTACGCAGGTTTTTCACTTGCATCAAGTTTCCAGCAGCTCTTGTCTTTTAGGTCAAGAGGCCCTAGCTTTTATAGCTCATAAGAGGCTGTACTCCATTATCCCCTCAGTTATGAAAAACGGAATGTTTTTTTGATCTCCTTGAATTACTCAAAGTCCATTGTCTCTTCCTCTGGAGCCAGAAAGGTTTCCTGGGGTGCTGTTTCTGTCCCTCACTGTGATTGTTTTCTCCACCCCTGTTTGTTTAGTTTGATGGCTTTATTTATCTTTTATGTATATGTGCTTTCACTGTTTGCTGCCTGTAACCAAGCTATTCAGATAGGTAAATACACATTTTTCTGTCTAGGATAGGTTGGGGTTACACTCTGCCTCCCAAACACCTTTTAGGACCTTATTTCCAGCACACATCTATAACTCATGCACAACCCAGATGTATACCCTACAATGATTGTGTATCACCAGTTTATGTAGGATACCTTACACAGCACCCTTGGGATGTATATTATTACAGCGTTGTTGGGGGCAATCAGTGTGTCAGGTCTAATGTGAGCTACGATGTGCATGGGGAGAAAGGGTCTCTGCCAATTGGCATTCAGGCATTGGCATTCTGGGATTACGGTACCTCCATTTGAGTGCCCTACTCCAGACAACCAAGGAGAGGCCTGATTTTTTTTCAGACCATGCTTAGCATCCATGTTGTGAAAGTCAAGCCACTTTAATGTGTTGCAGATTGGACCCTCAGACTAATCACTTAATGACTAGTCACTTTTGAAAATAATTCGAAGTCTGGGTTCTCATCAATAATCTGAATGTGGGAGAGGGACTGCATTCAGTGTACCAAATATTTAGAGCTGCATAAGTAAATGGCAGAGTTTTAGTGCAATTTCATGAAAGTAAGCAGAGTTTGCATTTCAAATTAGATCCTGCATTGGGAAAATATGACATGGCTGTGTTTATTTATTACTCATTTAATTTGAGTCAGTAATATACAGTGATTTCAAGGAGGGTTAAGCAAATGGGCACCTTTGTGCCTACCTGCATCTTGAGGCACCTAAATACCTTTAGAAACTGATCCTGAGGCATTTGTGTTAATCAGCAGTTTATTCAAAGTTATTCTGTAAAAACTACCATAGTGTAATTTCAGGAAGAAGAAGCGAGCAATCGTTATGATGGTGATGGTGGTGGTTTTATTTGCAGTCTGCTGGGCCCCTTTCCATGTGATTCACATGATGATAGAATACAGTGAGTATCTGCCACACTTCGGAAAAGTAAAGCATTTCCTTTTTGAGTGTTTCTTTATTTTTCAGTAATGGAATCACTGATATTGTATCTAACGCACCCATTACCAGATAGCAAGAGTGAATGTATGCTTTTAAATCTGGAATAATAAACACTGTCTCTGGTGATAGAGCAGTGGGTTTCAAACTATGTGGGTTGCAGATTTAATGCCATCGTGTCCCCCCACAAAAATCTCTCACAGACCCCTATGCCCCGCACCTTCCACCCAGAGACCTCTCCACACAATGGGACATGGAGCCAAGCAACCAGGACCCAGATCCTGGACCCCATCATGTGGGGTCAGGCTGTGAATCTGGCTGAATGGCACCAGACAGCAGGAACCAGGATATTTTTAGCACACAGCTGGGCTGTAACTGTGTGCTAATTGGACTGCATGGGACCTGTGAGTTAAGAATCACTGTGATAGAGGC
This sequence comes from Pelodiscus sinensis, assembly GCF_052426305.1. Taxonomy (NCBI): domain Eukaryota; kingdom Metazoa; phylum Chordata; order Testudines; family Trionychidae; genus Pelodiscus; species Pelodiscus sinensis. Next base: position 99,716,053 of record NC_143055.1, read on the forward strand.
ATGGCTGCTAATTAGGAGGGGAGGGGCAAAAGTATCAGCTGTAACTGGGTCTGGAGATTTAATAGGGTCCAGGACTCCTTCCCACCTTGGCCATTACAACAGGAACAGCAGCAGCCAGAACTCTGGGTGTGTGAGCTGGGCAGCACTGAAAGCCCGACTGGGGGAAGCTTAGAATCATAGGACTGGAAGGGACTTAGAGAGCTCAGCTAGTCCAGTCCCCTGCTCTCATGGCAGAACTAAATATTATCTAATCTAGACCATTCCTGACAGGTGTTTGTCTAACCTGCTTTTAAAAATCTGAGATTCCACAACTTCTGTAGGCAATTTATTCCAGTGCTTAATCACCCTGACAGTTAGGAAGTTTTCCTAATATCCAACCTAAATCTCTTCCTCATATTCTATTGTCCAGTCTTAGTATCATCCACAGAGTTTTATCAGATAGGTGTTTAAGCCTTTCAAAGCTCGTACCTTCCTGCCTGGAGTAATATTTTTGTTCTTTTTATAGCTTTTGGAACTTCATACTGAAGTTTTCATTTAAAATTGTTTCCTCATCTTCCTCCCAGCTGTTCAATATTCCATTGTTTTCTTCTGTTTTCCTTTCACTTCACAGCTACTCTGATTCTCATTACGACTAGTTCTCTCAGCCCTGACTTAAGTCAGTCTCTCTCCTTGTATCCCTCTTTCTAAGCTTGGCATTGGCTGCAGATATAGTGAGAGAGAGCTAGTGGGGTCCATAGATTTTCCTTTGCTGCAGTTGTGGGTTCTCTTTGCCCCATCACAGTCCCTTACTGGGGACAGCAATTAACACAGCTGGTATCAGATGAGAAAAACACTGACACCTGCTCCCAAATCTGAATGTAAAATGTCTCCTTCCTACCGTTGCTTCATCTCAAGTCTGTGCCATATCTCACAGGACAAGGAATTGGTAGCCGGCAGACCTGTTCTGGTGCCCAGGATCTCAGAGGCCCCTGTCAGGCTTGCCTTTCCCTTGCTTTCCCCTTTGGTGCATGGAGGAGGAGCAAAATCAGCATGTGAGTGCCGTGCTCAAGAAGTGGCAGAAATGCAAGCACTGGAAATACCAGAAGTGCCATAACCCTTCTAACTACCCCAAAGAGTGTCAGACTGATTTTAAATAGCACTGTTGTCACACTCCCATCTCTGTATCCTCCCCTTCCCACCCCCCGCTTTGTCTGTCTGCCTTTTTCTCTTCAGCATCTGAGGAAATGAGCTGTAGCTCATGAAAGCTTTATGCTCTAATACATTTGTTTGTCTTTAAAATGCCACCCGACTCCTTGTTGTTGTTGCAGGTCAAAACATATTCATTGCAAATCCGAGACTATCTGTGGGTTTTGGGTCAAGAAATTTTTGGATACTGCTTTGATTGTCTCAGAAATTTGAACCAGATTGGGGATCCTGACACCTGCCAGGCCTCAAATACCAAAGATCTACTTTAAAATACTAGCAATTAAGTATCAGCACAGAACAATGGGGCTGATGCATTTCTCGTCCTCCATTGATTAATCAATTGAAAACACATGGTTCATTCCAACCAATGTCAACCAACCATTATATATAAATGTTCCTTTTTTGAATGATAAGCCTGTAGTTTTCTTAACCTCATACTTCTCTCCATGTCACTAATCACTCTCTCTGCTACTTGGACTGTTGCCTGATCAATAGGGTTTATTGTTAAATAACAAAGCAAAAAAAAATCTGTCACCTTTCATTTTAATTTTCTAGTTTGGGAACACCTCTTTTGGAAAAATTAAGAGGAAAATCAATGTTTAATATTTTATTACATTGAATATTCAAAAGTTGGAGCCCATGAGAAATAGGGGAATGTAACTTGCATTTTCTTAGAAGTCTTTATGAATGGAGAGAGACACAGAGAGAGAGTGATAGCGGACCAACATTTCCATTTCACTGAAGAAACTGATTTCATGTGTTTAACTTTGAATGGACATTGGTCTGATTACATCTATTTCAGTGTGAACCATAATTATATATTTTTGGAATTCTGTATTTATGCAGCATGTGACTGACTATGATTATCAGTAAATACTGTATTTTTAAGCCGTATCCTGACAATCAGTGTTATTATTTACAACCAGATTCTAATTCATTTCCAGAGGTGATTTTGTGCATGCAAGAGGACATGCATGTTTGTATAAAGTCCAGGTCACTCTGTTCCTTGAAGGCAAAACCCTACTTCTACATTAACCATAGATGAGACTCTGAAATGAATTCAATTGTTGGTATAGGTGGACAGAAGTAAAGCCTGGTTAGTTAAGCACAGGACTATGAGTTGATTTTAAATTGGAATCCCAACTCTGCTACTGACTTGTTGCCTGGCTTGTCTCTTCTCCTTGCTTCTTTTCCTTTGTTTTTAAAATGGGTGTAGTATTTACCTAGCTGATAACTCACTTTTATAGAGCTTTTCATCCATTGATGTCAAAGCACTTTACAAAGGAGTCAGTATCATTATCTCTGTTTTGCAGATGGGGAAACTGAGGTACAGCGATTTACCCAGCAGGCCAGTGGAGGAGCTGGGAATAGGATCCAGCTCTTGTTAGTCCCAATACTGTTCACTTTCTATTAGGCCACACTCCCAACTACTATTTAAAGTGCTTTGAACATGTGAAGTACTCTATAAATACTCATCATTAATATTTATTTTAAATGGCTGGAGCTTTACTGGCTTATATGCATCCTGGATTGGACCCAAAGTGTGGAGCATAGAGGAGAGCTAGTTTCCCAGTGAATGAGTTGTAAAAAAGCCAGAGGACCGTATTGGGTGACAAAAACAGCATTTACAAATCTGAAATAAAGATGGAACATAGGGAACAATGTGTGTAACTGAGTGGTAGCTTTGTGTCTATTACTTTTGCAGTTCATGAATGACTCTTTTTTTTTCTTTTTTTGCTTTCTGGTCAAAACTTTTTATTAAAATGGATAAACACATCTAAGACGTTTTTCTTGAAGCTGAGCAAGAGCTTCTAATTTACAAGGGTGGGTTTAAATAGATACAGTGTGTGGGTATCTATATAATTATATTTCTTTTTTCCCAGGTAATTTTGAAAGTGAGTATGACGATGTCACAATCAAGATGATTTTTGCAATTGTTCAGATCGTTGGGTTTTTCAATTCCATTTGTAACCCTATGGTCTATGCCTTTATGAACAAGAACTTCAAGAAAAATTTCCTCTCTGCAATCTGCTTTTGTACCGTCAAGGAAAACCCATCCCCTTCCAGGCGACCTGGAAACTCGGGGATTACTATGATTCAGCAAAAGGCAAATCTTTTTCAAAGAGAGCCCACTGCTTTAGAGGCTAGGAGAGAAGCATTCAGTGATGGTAACATTGAAGTCAAATTCTGCGATCAGCCAGCTGCAAAAAAGAATACAAAAAGGCACCTTGCTTTGTTTGCCTCTGAACTCACTGTGCACTCTGCATTAGAAAATGGACACTAGTGTCATGAACAGACTTGCTTCCTATCTTTGATATCTTTCAACAAACCATTTTGTTTTATTTTTGTACTTTGCACACTGAAGTGAGAAAAGAGAATATATTTTATGGATTACGATGATAGAATGTTTTCAAAACAGTAATATATTTTAGAGAGATTAAGAATAAAACTTTGGAAAACAAGTTCCACTATGATTCCTCAAAATATTTTTCTTCTGACAAATTCTGGCTGACTGGGGTTTACCCCCAAATGAGAACAAACTCATGCTGTTTTTCTATTAACAACTCTGTTTACTTTGTGCCTGTGTTCTGGCTGGCCAAGGGACTGTGCATAGCTGACTCTACAAATTGCCTGAAGGTATTATCAGTGGGGTGAGTACATACTAGTTCTGAGCAGGTCTGGATTCTATATGGAACATGCTACTTCTACTGAGACCCACCCTCTGCAGCTCAGTGGACAAAGGCTCTGGAGAAGGCACATCAGGCGTATTATACATTTCTCTTTTGCTATGTAGGCCAGACAGAATTTTTCTGTCTAAAGTAAGACTTAAGCACACCATACATACTAAGGCTTTTTAAAAGGGAAGCCAATTTGATATCTACAATGTACTTCTTGCATGTGTCTATCTGATGTGCTGTCATCATAGGATAATTAGCTGAATACAAATATGAATATTACAGTGGACTGGCCTGTAAACTGCATCACTTCCATTGTCAAGAAGTTCAGTTAATCAGTAAAATGCAGAATGTGTTCCCTAAAAAATAGTTGAGTTTAAGGTCCTAATTCAGATACCTTGTCTGACTAAACTGCAAGGGTACATCTACACTGTAGCGCTATTTCGGGATATGTCTAGTATCCCGAAATAGCTATTCCACATCTTTGAAACAAGCCCATTATTTCAAAATATAATGGTCTCACTATTCTGACGTCCCTGTTCCATGAGGATTAAGGGATGTTTCAGAAGAACAGTTTATTTCAAAAGTTGACTCTGTAGACAGCGCCAAATTACGAAATAAGTTATTTTGAAATTAACTCGAAATAAGCTACAGCAATTTATGTAGTTTAAATTGCGTAGCTTATTTCAAGCAAGGGTGCTGTGTAGATGCACCCTAACAGTATCATCACTATAAGGCCTGTATGGAAATACGGGGTCTGATTGAAAACCTACTGAAGTCAATAGGAATCTTTCCATTGATTTCAGTGAGCTTTGGATCAGTCCCTGTAAAAGTCATAATCTTCTAGTTTTATTTTTCTGTGTAGCATTTCCTCCCTCCCTAAATGTTCTGCTTTCTGTCCAGTGATAGCACAGTACAGGCAGTCCCCGGGTTACGTACAAGATAGGGACTGTAGGTTTGTTCTTAAGTTGAATTTGTATGTAAGTCGGAACTGGCGTCCAGATTCAGCCACTGTTGAAACTGACCAGCAGCGGCTGAATCGGACACGCATGGGGCAGAGCTGCTGGGGTGGTGCTGGGTTGGTCCCGCAGCGCTGTTCCTCGGCGCTACTGGACCAACCCGGCAGCACCCCAGCTGCTCTGCCCCAGGTGTTCCCAAGTCAGCCGCTGCTGAAACTTATCAGCGGCTGACTCCAGGAAGCCCGAGGCAGAGCTGCTCTGCCTCGGGCTTCCTGGAATCAGCCGCTGATCAGTTTCAACAGCGGCTGAATCTGGACACCTGGGACAGAGCAGCTGGGGCGCTGCTGGGTAGGTCCCTGCAGTACCGTACTTCGGCGCTGCGGGGACCAACCTGGCAGCACCCCAGCTGCTCTACCCCAGCTGCTCTACCCCAGGTTTCAGCTGCTGCTGAAACTGATCAGCGGCTGATTCCAGGAAGCCCGGGGCAGAGCAGCTCTGCCTAGGGCTTCCTGTAGTCAGCCGCTGGTCAGTTTCAGCAGCGGCTGACTTGGGGACGCCTGGGGCAGAGCAGCTGGGGTGCTGCTGGGTTGGTCCAGTAGCGCCGCACCTCGGCGCTGCGGGACCAACCCGGCAGCCCCCCAGCTGCTCTACCCCAGGCGTCGGCCAGAAAAGCCTGGTCTGCTGTGGGGGGGGCGCAATAGCTGCATGCCCCCCCCCCAGCAGACCAGGGAGACGCGGAGCGGCTTTTCTCACCGCGGAGGACGCGGGCGGCGGGACCGCGGTGCGTCTCGGCGGTCCCGCTGCCCGCGTCCTCCGCAGCGAGAAAAGCCGCTCCACGTCTCCCTGGTCTGCTGGGGGGGGGGTTAGCTCCACGTCTCCCTGGTCTGCTGGGGGGAAGCACCCCCCGTGCCGCCAGAGGCGGCAACAGTGGGGGAGGCACCCCACACTAGCGGGCCCCCGCTTCCCTCTGGTTCTTAACTAGGGGTCCGACTTAAGTCGGACTGACGTAACCCAGGGACTGCTTGTACTCACTCACTCGGAGATTTTAGCAAATACAAGATTGAAGTTGCACCAGAGGTGAAAGTAAGCAGGTGTGCTCTGGTGCGCTGCTCCAGCAAGAGCTGGCTACGCTGCAGTAAAAGCCAGCTGGGAGGTATTTAAAGAGCTGGCAGGGAACCAGGTCGCAATAGGACAGTATCTGTAAGAAATGTTAAGTTACTTTCACTGCTAAGTGGCACACAGTGAAAAATGTGAAGCCAGTACAAATGTGAACTATCAGAAATGGGCCAAAACTAGAACTTTGAATTTGAACTTATATGGATTTCTGGCCAGGGAGAAGAAGCTTATTTAGATTCTCATCCTCTGATTTCACACCAGAACTCGTTCAGAATTGGATCCAAAACCACAACTTGCTTAGAACATAAGAACATAAGAACGGCCGTACTGGGTCAGACCAAAGGTCCTTCTAGCCCAGTATCCTGTCTACCGACAGTGGCCAGCACCAGGTGCCCCAGAGAGGGTGGACCGAAGACAATGATCGAACAATTTGTCTCCTGCCATCTTTCTCCAGCCTCTGAAAAACAGAGGCCAAGGACACCATTTTATCCCCTGGCTAATAGCCTTTTATGGACCTAACCTCCATGAAATTATCTAGCTTCTCTTTAAACTCTATTATAGTCCTAGCCTTCACAGCCTCCTTTGGCAAGGAGTTCCACAGGTTGACTACACGCTGTGTGAAGAACTTTCTTTTATTCGTTTTAAACCTGCTACCCATTAATTTAATTTGGTGTCCTCTAGTTCTTCTATTATGGGAACTATTAAATAACTTTTCTTTATCAGCTCTCTCCACACCACTCATGATTTTATAGACCTCTATCATATCCCCCCCTCAGTCTCCTCTTTTCTAAACTGAAAAGTCCCAGTCGCTTTAACCTCTCCTCATATGGAACCCGTTCCAAACCCCTAATCATTTTAGTTGCCCTTTTCTGAACCCTTTCCAAGGCCAAAATATCTTTTTTGAGGTGAGGTGACCACATCTGTTCACAGTATTCAAGATGTGGGCGTACCATAGTTTTATATAGGGGCAGTAAGATATTCTGTGTCTTATTTTCTATCCCTTTCCTAATAATTCCTAGCAACCTATTTGCCTTTTTGACCGCCGCTGCACACTGCGTGGAAGTTTTCAGAGAACTGTCCACGATAACTCCAAGATCCCTTTCCTGATTTGTCGTAGCCAAATAAGCCCCCATCATACTGTACATATAGTTGGGGTTATTTTTTTCAATGTGCATTACTTTACACTTATCCACATTAAATTTCATTTGTCATTTTGCTGCCCAATCACTGAGTTTGGTGAGATCTTCTTGGATTCCCTCACAGTCTGCTTCTGTCTTGACTATCCTAAACAGTTTGGTATCATCCACAAACTTACTACCTCACTGCTTACCCCCTTTCTCCAGATCATTTATGAATAAGTTGAAAAGGATTGGTCCCAGGACTGACCCTTGGGGTACACCACTAGTTACCCCTCTCCAATCTGAAAATTTACCATTTATACCTACCCTTTGTTTCCTGTCTTTTAACCAGTTCGCAATCCAAGAAAGGACCTTCCCTCTTATACCATGGCCATGTAATTTACACAAGAGCCTTTGGTGAGGGCCTTGTCAAAGGCTTTCTGACAATCCAAGTATACTATATCTACTGGATCCCCTTTATCTGCATGCTTGTTAACACCTTCAAAGAACTCTAACAGATTAGTAAGACAGGCTTTCCCTTTACAGAAACCATGTTGACTTTTGTCCAACAAATTATGTTCTTCTACATGGTTCACAATTTTATTCTTTACTATTGTTTCGACTAATTTGCCCGGTACTGAAGTTAGACTTACCGGTCTATAATTGCCAGGATCGCCTCTAGAGCCCTTTTTAAATATTGGTGTCACGTTGGCTACCTTCCAGTCATTAGGTACGGAAGCCGATTTAAAGGATAGGTTACAAACCACAGATAATAGCTCAGCAATTTCCCATTTGAGTTCTTTTAGAACCCTTGGATGAATGCCATCCGGTCCTGGAGATTTGTTAACATTAAGTTTTTCTATTTGTTCCAAAACCTCCTCTAATGACACTTCAATTCGGGACAGTTCCTCAGATTCATCACTCACAAAGGACGGTGCAGATTCGGGAATCTCCCCAACGTTCTCAGCCGTGAAGACTGAAGCAAAGAAATCATTTAGTTTCTCCGCAATGGCTTTATCGTCCTTGATTGCTCCTTTTATAGCTCGATCATCTAGGGGACCCACAGGTTTTTTAGCAGGCTTCCTGCTTCTATTGTACTTAAAAAACATTTTGTTATTTCTTTTTGAGTTTTTGGCTAGCTGTTCCTCAAAATCTTTTTTTGCTTTTCTTATTACATTTTCAAACTTGATTTGACAGTGTTTATGTTCCTTTCTATTTATCTCACTAGGATTGGACTTCCAATTCTTAAAAGATACCTTTTTGTCCCTCACTGCTTCTTTTACATGGCGGTTAAGCCACGGTGACACTGTTTTAGGTCTCTTGCTATGTTTTTTAATTTGGGGTATACATTTAAGTTGGGCTTCTATTATGGTGTCTTTAAAAAGTTTCCATGCAGCTTTCAGGGATTTGGCTCTAGTCACTGTGCCTTTTAATTTCTGCTTAACTAACCTCCTCATTTTTGTGTAATTTCCCTTTTTGAAATTAAATGCCAGGACTGCTGGACTGCTGAGGTGTTCTTCCCACCACAGGAATGCTTATTTCCTGGATTCAGTTTAGATGCAGCTAGAATCACTGAACAAGAGGCCTAGATTTCAGTGCCCTTTGATCTCTACCTCATACCTCACCCTGACTGTAGTTTGCAGAATTCAACCTGAGAGACGACCCCTTCACACTACTCTGGCACTGTAATTTACACCTTTCTTAAGTTTCCGTTTCACTGCCTTTCTTGTTAAGGGATCTTAAATGTAAATGAGCATCTGACCCTAAATTTGTTCTACACCAGAAAACTTCCTCATTTTCATGGCTGAAAAGAAATTTTGTGCTGGTTTGAGATCATAGCTATTTTAAAAGGTTTCTTATTCTTTATGGCAGTGTTTCTGAAAGTGCTCCGCAAAACCATTCTGAGAAACACGTTAACTGGCCACTCCGGTTTGTTTATTTACTGGCACCATGGCCACGGAGCCTCGGGGCTCCCATTGGCTCCATTTCGCTCTTTGCAGCCAAACACTTTGAGAAACACATTAACTGGCCACTGCACCAGTAAATAAACAAACCGGGGCGGCCAGTTATGTGTTTCTCAAAGTGGTTTCACAGAGCACTTTCAGAAACACTAATTTATAGAGCATTAAATTGTCAAAAATTAATGGTTAAAGCTCCATAGTTGCTCATAAATGGAAGCCAAATTTGAAGAGATATGACGCCAATCTTACTTACACCAGTGTATAAATTAGATTAAATACAACTGATTTCAGCAGAGCTCCACCTGTGTAAATCAATGTAACAGATCAGAATTTGGCTGAGATAACATACTCTACTACTGTATTTATTGGCAACCTTTGGGGACAATTTCTGCCCTGGGTTAGCTATGACCAATATCCTTTGAAGTCTGTTGGATTTGCACATCAGTCTGAGGAGTTTCTGATCCTAGCTTTTGGTTTTCATGTTTCCAAAGAGGGAAAACAAATCTCTCTGTAAGATTTTTCTACCTTTATATTGTGATTGGCGAACGCAGCTTAGTGATGTTCAGGACATGAAAACAAATTAACACTGAGGAAAAATGTCTGGTCAGTGATAGATTTGTAACTGAAAATCATTCTGTTATTTGTAAGTTTTGCTTGAGTCTCTTTGTTTACTGTATTGAAATTCAATGATGAACGTCAACAAAAATATTCATTTATTTTGTCAAATTTCCAAGTGAATGTTGCTTTCTGTACTTCTCAATCTCTTGTCTCAAAGCATATTGTATAAATAACTGAATGTGACACTGTTTAAACTTTACAGTAAAAAAAGGTCTATTGTGGCATTGTTCACATTGTGATGCTCCCAATGGTGGCATAAAAGCGTGAATACCAACCTCAGGGCAGACTGCTTAGAAAACAGGGCACAAACCCCAAATTGTTTGAGTTCTTAACTTAAATTTCACCAACCAACTGCTCCAAGTGCAAACTTCAGGCATTTTAACAACTTCAATGGAATCTTAGATAATTCCCAGGGATGCTCTCGTCTGTTTTGCCATGGCAGTGAATACATCATAATCACAGATGGCCCTTTAAACCAAGAATCACAGCAAGAATCACAGTTGGGGCACTACTAACTTTACAGCCGTTGAAGGTGCAAACAGCTCTTTGTGTAGACTCCTATGTCAGGAAGTATCAGAGAAGTAGCCGTGTTAGGCTGTATCTGCAAAAGCGACAAGGAATCCTGTGGCATCTTATAGACTAACAGATGTATTGGAGCATAAGCTTTCGTGGGCAAAGACCCATTTCGTCAGATGCATGTAGTGGAAGTTTCCAGAGGTAGGTATAAATGTACAGGCCAGAATAAGGCTAGAGATGACGAGGTGGATCCAATCAGGGAGGATGAGGCCCACTTCTAGCAGCTGATGTGGAGGCGTGAAAACCAAGAGAAGAGAAATTGCTTTTGTAGTTGGCTAGCCATTCACAATCTTTGTTTAATCCTAGGTTGATGGTGTCAAATTTGCAGATGAACTGTAGCTCAGCAGTTTCTCTTTGAAGTCTGGTCTTGAAGTTTTTTTGCTGCAGGATGGCTACCTTTAAATCTGCTACTGGGTGTCCAGGGACATTGACGTGTTCACCTACAGGTTTTTGTATATTGCCATTCCTAATATCTGATTTGTGTCCATTTATTCTTTTACGTAGGGACTGTCCAGTTTGGCTGATGTATACAGCAGAGGGGCATTGCTGGCGCATGATGGCGTATATTACATTGGTAGATGTGCAGGTGAATGATGGTGTGGCTGATCTGGTTAGGTCCTGTGATGGTGTGGCTGGTATAGATATGTGGGCAGAGTTGGCACTGAGGTTTGTTGCATGGATTGGTTCCTGAGTTAGACTTACTGTGGTGCAGTGTATAGTTGCTGGTGAGAATTTGCTTCAGGTTGTCTGGTTGGCTGAGGGCGAGGACTGGCCTGCCTCCCAAGGCCTGTGAAAGTGAGGGATCATTGTCCAGGATGGGTTGTAGATCACTGATGATGCGTTGGAGAGGTTTTAGCTGAAGACTGTAGGTGATGGCCAGTGGTGTTCTGTTGGTTTCTTTGTTGGGCTTGTTTTGTAGTAGGAGGCTTCTGGGTACATGTCTGGCTCTGTAAATCTGTTTCCTCACTTCCTCGTCTGGGTATAGTAGTTTCAAGAATGTTTGCTGAAGATCTTGTAGGTGTTGGTCTCTGTCTGAGGGGTTGGAGCAAATGCGGTTGAACCTTAGTGCTTGGCTATAGGCAATGTATCGTGGGCAGGGGCGGATATAGGGCAGGGCGAGCGGGGCGGCCGCCCCGGGCCCCGTGCTTCAAAAAGCCCCGCGCATGTGCCGTGGCGCCACAGCGCATGCGCATGGAGTCACTGCACATGCGCCGTGGCAAAGGGGGGGCCCTGCAGAATTATGCTGCCCTGGGCCCCGCAAAACGGTCATCTGCCCCTGATCATGGGGGAGGGATAGCTCAGCGGTTTGAGCATTAGTCTGCTAAACCCAGGGTTGTGAGTTCAATCCTTGAGGAGGCCATTTAGGGATTTGGGGCAAAAATTTATCAGGAGTTGTACTTGGTCTTGCTGTGAAGGCAGGGGACTAGACTCAATGACCTTTCAAGGTCCCTTCCAGTTCTAGGAGATAGGCAATCTCCATTAATTAAAATTAAGTGTAGTGTGTCCGACATGGAAGCTGGAGGCATGAAAGTAGGCATCACGGTCGGTAGGTTTTTAGTATAGGGTGGTGTTTATGTGACCATCACTTATTTGCACAATAGTGTCCAGGAAATGGATCTCTTGTGTAGACTGGTCCAGGCTGAGGTTGATGGTGGGGTGGAAGCTGTTGAAATCGTGGTGGAATTCTTCCAGAGTCTCCTTCCCAGGGGTCCAGATGATGAAGATGTCATCAATATAGCGTAGGTAGAGAACGAGCGTTAGTGGACAAGAGCTGAGGAAGCGTTGTTCCAGGTCAGCCATAAAATGTTGGCAAATTGTGGGGCCATGCGGGTGCCAAGCGGTGCCACTGATTTGGAGGTATATATTGTCATGAAATCTGAAATAGTTGTGTGTGAGGATAAAGTCACAGAGCTCAGCCACCAGTTGTGCTGTGGCATCATCAGCAGGGCTTGACAAATCGCTGAATATACTCACCCGTGGCGAGTAGATTTCAGCCAGTCGCTCCATGCGCCCCATTCACCAGCGCTTCATGCATGCGCAGTGCCGGTCTGGTGCATGCATAGTGCAGGGCTGGTGAGTGGCTCTTGCCGGGGTTTGTCAAGCCCTGATCATCAGGGATACTGTTCCTGACAGCTTGCATTCCATCTATGTGTGGGATGTTTGTGTAGAGAGCCTCTACATCCGTGGTGGCTAGGATGGTGCTTTCTGGAAGATTACCAATGCACTGTAATTTTCTCAGGAAATCGGTGTCACGGAGATAGCTTGGAGTGCTGGTGGCGTAGGGTCTGAGTAGAGAGTCCACATATCCAGACAGTCCTTCAGTGAGAGTGCCAATGCCTGAAAAGATGGGGTGTCCAGGATTTCCAGGTTTGTGGATCTTGGGTAGTAGATAGAGCCCTGACAGGGGCTATTCTAAGGGTGTATTGATTTGTTCCTGTGCTTGTGTGGTGTGATAGGAGATAAGGTGGCTAGCTCAGCCAATTAACCACCTAGGCTGCACCTCAAGGAGGAGCCCAGGAGCAATGAGGAATAATTAAAGGATGATGCTCACCTGGACAGGCACAGGTCGGGCTTGTATAAAGCCAGATAGCTGAGGGAAGAAAGGAGCTGTAGGGAGGCAATCTGTAGTCAGTCTCTCTGAGGCTAGGGTGAGGCGATGCTCATAGGTGAATAGAGCCTGATAAAAGGCAATATGGAAAGAAGTCCAGGGTAACAGCAGCAACCTACAGGCCACAAGGAGGCACAGTAGAATGAAAGAGAGTACCCTATAACACCAAAGAAAATGTCTTCCTAACCCCCCATTAATTAGAAACTGGCTTATGCCTTAACCCGGAAGCTTTATAGACCTAAAGGTCTTGCATTTTCTTTATCCTAATTATTATAACTTGTTATAGTCTTGTCCTTAAGAATGTCCACTTTTTTCTAAGTGCAAGTAAGTTCCCGACTTCCCTCATTTGACCATGAATTCTACAGTCTAGCTGTGTGCCATGCAGAAGTATGTCTAGTGCTATCCCACTGGTGCAATTACTAACAGTTTAATTCTTTGATATGGAGGATTGATTTTTATGCAGTCAATCTGGGCATTACTAACCGCCACTTACCTTTCCGACTATTGTACAATATGAATAGAAGCTAATTGTATGCTCACTAAGAAAACTTAATAAGCATTTTAACAGTTCCAGTACTGAAAACATGTCTAACTCATTGTAGGTGAGTCATACCACTGATTTAAATCAAAACACCCCTACACATAAAGTTACCCATGTAAGGTGGAATTCACAACATATTTAGGTGCCTACATATCCAACAGTGCTAACCCTGGGAGTTTAGATGCTTAAATCCCAGTCTTAGGCTCTACTGTGATCTAGGAATCTGCCACTGAACATTTTAAGTGCCTAAACTCATGTGGTGACCCCTAGTTCAGGGCAAAAGTGGCCTAGATTTCCACTTCTGAGCATGTGCACTGATGTCTCACTCCAGGCATCTCACAAAACTGGGTGACTGGGCAACAAAATGAAAGATGAAATTCAAAGTTAAGAAATGCACATTGGAAAACATAATCTCAACGGAATATATAAATTATGGGGTCTAAATTAGCTATTACCACTCAAGAAAGAGATTTTGGCATCACGGGGGAGAGTTCTCTGAAAACATCTATTCAGTGTGCAGTGGCACTCAAAAAAAAAAAAAAGCAAACAATGTTAAGAATCATTATAAAAGGGATGGAGAATAAGACAAAGAATATCTTATTGCCTCTGTATAAATCCATGGTACACCTACATCTTGAGTACTGCACGCAAAAAATACACTGACATTAGGAAAGATTCAGAAAAGGCCATCAGACTATTAGGGGTGTGGAATGGTTGCCATATGAGAAGAGATTCAAAAGACTGGGCTTTTCATATTAGAAAAGAGATGACTAAGTGGGGGATATGTTAGAGGTCTATAAAATCATGACTGGTGTGGGGAAAGTAAATAAGGAAGACATAATAGGGATCACCAAATGAAATTACTAAGCAGTAGCTTTAAAACAAAGGAAGTATTTTTCACACACTATACAATCAACCTGTGGAACTCCTTGCCAAAGGCTGTTGTGCAGGCCAAGATTTTAATAGGGTTCACAAAATAATTTGATAAGTTCATGGAGGATAGTTTCATCAATGGCTATTAGCAGTGATGTTGTCGTTAGCCTCTGTTTGTTAAAAGCTGGAAATGGGCCATAGAGGTGTGTTGAATGGGAGGAGTGCTGTCCTTTTCTAAACATCCCAGCATTCAGTAACTAACGGATTAAACCCAGGTAGCTAGGAAGTGTTGGCAGGGATCCAGGAGAACCAATGGGAAGAAAGTGTTGAGATTTGAATTGAAAGGGATTCTGCCTGCTGCTTGTCTTTTGGGGAGTTCAAATCAGGAGCTATGGGAACAAGATGACTTGAACTAGGCTGGAATACCATGCCTAGAAAAGAATAGCAGGACTGGAATTGGACTGGACCTTGGAAGTACAGATATGTGAGTAGATACGGAATGTTTTAGTTGGACGTGATCAGGTTATTTTCTTTGTTTTGTTGTTTCGTTAAATTCCTCTGTGCTGAGTCCAAGTACCCCCTCCACCCCCACCCATACACTGTAACTAAAGCTGAATCCCAGGGAAGCAATTCTATTTTTCTCAGTTGCTTTATAACACCTAACAACCAAGTATGCTTTATCAAGTGTCTCTTTTTGTTTTGTTAATAAAATCACCTTTTTTAAGACTATGAAATAGTCTGGGAGATGAAAATTCTGTAGTTGCACTGAATAGAACATATGTAGGATGGTGGAAGTTGGAGAAATGGACATGCTACCTAATTTCCCCTGCATTAGCTGCATTTGTCAGCAATCAAATGTAAACTGCAAGGATGCTTTTTTTTTAAGCTGGCCCAAATAGGTGCTGACACTTGATAGAGAAGAAATCCTTGAGATCAGGAATGGGAAGAAGTGAATTCTTGTGTCACATCTAAGATGCATAGATTTTTGTTTGCTACTGAAGCAAAGCACTAAAACAATTTCTCTGAAACTACAAGGCTTTTTCTTCTTAGGAAGGAAGGAAATAACGTTGGCTCATTTCACAGAAGAGTACTAAAGCACTCCAAATGGATACTGAAGACTGAATAGGGGCCTGGTGATTTTTTTTGGAAGAATCAGATGGCTGAAATATGCTGTTGCCCGACAAACCTCTAATGCAGCGTTTCCCAAAGTGTGGTCCGCGGCCCAGTACCAGTCCTTAGGAAAAAAATACCAGTCCTTAGAAAAATTATTGAACGCGATCCTGTTAATTTGTGTGATGGGGCAGCAGCACCCTGCACTGCCAAGAGTGGCGGTGCGGCCCTCTTGGCCATGCTCCCGGTTGGCGGGGCTAGATCCAGCAGGCGCTAGGACCCAGAAAGAAGGCCGGGCGCTGCGTGCACTGATGCAGAACACCCAGTGCCGGACACAGCCAGGGGAGCCAGTGCCGGCAGATAAAGTGGCCGGGATTGGGACCAGGATGGGTGGGGGGAGGCGGAATAACATGCCGGACAGGTAGGGCCAGCAACACAATTTATTTGCATATTCATCATTTGCTTAATGAATATGCAAATGAATGTTACCAGTCCTCCAAAAGCTTGTGAATGGGTTTACTGGTCCCCAGTATCAAAAAGATTGGGAACCATTGCTCTAATATAAGGTAATTGTATGAAATTTTCCCATAGCAGGATGGGTGGGCACTGAATTTGAGGAAAGATAAGAGCATTATTGGGTAGTATGATAAAGATGTCTCCCCTGTACACAAGAGCAGGTACAACAAGTTACAAGAATTTTGATCTGTGTTAGAAGTGGGTAGAAAAATGTGCTAATCTAAAACATTCCGGTATGTGGAAAAATCTGAATACTCTTATGGGCTGTGTCTACACTGGACCACTTATTCCGGAAAATCAGCCGCTTTTCCGGAATAAGCTGCGAGCTGTCTACACTGGCCCTTGAATTTCCGGAAAAGCAATGATGCTCTACTGTACAAAATCAGCCGCTATTCCGGAAAAACTATTCTGCTCCCGCTCGGGCATAAGTCCTTATTCCGGAACACTGTTCCGGAAAAGGGCCAGTGTAGACTGCCCAGTAGTCTTTTCCGGAAAAAAGCCTCGATCACGAAAATGGCGATCGGGGCTCTTTTCCAGAAAAGCGCGTCTACATTGGCCACAGACGCTTTTCCGGGAAAAGGGCTTTTCCAGAAAAGCAGCCTGCCAATGTAGACGCTCCTTTTCCGGAAAAACTGAAAACGGAATAGTATTCCGTTTTAAGCAGTTCTGGAAATTCATGCCAGTGTAGACACAGCCATGGAGTATATTACTTCTCTGAGATAAAGTGTTTTCTCACAATTATCTTCCATTTCAGCTGTACTCTTTAGAGGAAGAAGGCAGCATGATAATTAAGTGCAGTTGCTCTCAATTCTTGCCCTTAAAAATCACTTCCTCAGTACTTTGCCAGCACATAGTCAGATGCAGTGCCTGCTCTAAAGTGCTTGTAGGCTAAGGGCCGGATCCTACAAACAGATCTCTTTATAAGATACCTACCTCTGTGGGAAGCCTCACTGACATCAGAGGGGGTCAGCAAAAGGGCAGAATTCCATCTTTGTGGGTCTGTGTCCAGGTTCAGGACTATGAAGACAAGAGGCACCACAAAGATTCAGGAGGAGGAGACCACAGGAATGCAGTAGTGGACAGCAGAGATTCATATACGAATGGCTTGAGGTGATGACTTGAATGCTTAGTGAGACTGCAAAACCCAGGATTATTTCGCTCTGAAAAGGAAAGCACTAGAAGGACTTTAACTGAGAGGTAAGATAATGAAGGGTACAGTAGACGTATATAAATAGCACTCTCCTTCTTCTTTCTTATTGGACCTACCAAAGCTATTGGCAAGTAATATAAACAAGCAATGCTACTTAGTGTATTACTAGCCTGTGGAACTCCTACAAATGTAGGTGGCAATTAAAAAAAAAAGGCTGTAATGTAACGAATACATGTAGGGATGTTTTGAATCACCTTGAGAGGTGGGTAGTCTGAAGTAAACATTCTTGCCTGGATTCCACTGTCCTGGCTTGTAGATCCTTAAAACTATAGTGGGCTAAAACGTCATGCACAAAGATTGCAACAATTAACTTTTTGGTGCTCTCTATTGAAATCCTACACCCTGAGTTCAGCATTTTATGATCCCTCTACAATGCACGGCAAAAGTAGGGCATCTAGGAACGGGATTCAGAGACGCCAGCAGCCTCAAGATATGTCTCCACTTCAAATTGGGGGAAGGGAGGGGATTTCTAGCTCAGCGATGTGCTCCTGCTAGCTCTGACTGAACTATAGGGCTAAACTTAGAATGTCACCACAGTGATAGAAGGGACTAGCCATCCTATGTCTATGCCTACTGTCTCCTGGATACGTATCCTAAGCTAATCAAAAGGAAATGCCAGGGAGCGGCGTAAGCATGTGACAGCCCCTCAAAAAGATGAAGAGATTTAATTTGGAGCTGGAAGGAGGCACCTATCTCTGCTTAGACTTTACATCTGTGATCCCTATTCTCGTGTCAGCATTTTAAACCAGGTCATACTGCTCTCATGAAACCTGAGAGGGATCCCATCTGGATGCATTATAGCCCTCCCACCTCAAGTTGGAGTCCCTGCTCTAAATCAGGCAGATGGGAGAACTGAAGAAAGGACTCCCAGATCACAGATGAATGGCCTATCTACTGGGTATTCTAGGTCCTAGGACACACACACTCCACCCACGAAATCTTCCACTCTATGGGTATGTCTACACTACAGCGCTAATTCGAACTAATTTAGTTGGAATTAGTTAATTCGAACTAAGCTAATTCAAACTAACGTGTCTAGAACTAAAAACTAGTTCGAATTAGCATTTTGCTAATTCGAACTAGCATGTCCACATTAAGTGGACCCTGAACAGGGCTTACGGATAGCCGGAAGCAGTGCCGGCAGGGCATCAGAGGAGGACTTAGAGCGTGGAGATGCTGTCTCAGGCTAGCCGAGGGCTGTGCTTAAAGGGTCTCGACCCCCACCCTGGACAGACAGTTCTCAGGGGTGCCCCGCTTGAAAACCAGTCCTGGCTTGGAGTGCCCGGAGTGCCCACACTGGGCACATCACACCACTCGGCCAACAGCCCGGCTGCACTTGCCGCAGGCTGCCATCTGGGGAGAGGGGGCAATTGGGGGGCTGCAGGAGAGCTTCCACCCCCAGAAGCCCACAGAACCAGCCCAGTCCTCCCCATCGGGGGCTCGTGCCCCATTCCTCCCTCACCTCCTTCCACTTACCCTTCCCTAGCCCCTTTTCTTGATGTACAAAATAAAGGACAATTGTGTTCAAAAATGGAATCTGTCCTTATTGAACAAAACTGGGGGAGACTGGGAAAAGGAGGTGGGAGAGGGGAAGAGAGAGGCTGGGAGAGGGGAGAGCAACTAAAATGATCAGGTCCCATATGAAGAGAGGCTAAAGAGACTGGGAGTTTTCAGCTTAGAAAAGAGTAGACGGAGGGGGGACAGGATAGAGGTCTCTAAAAGCAGGAGTGGGGTGGAGAGGGTGCATACAGAAAAGTTCTTCATTAGTTCCCATAAAGAAGGACTAGAGGACACCAAAGGAAAGGAATGGGTAGCAGGCTTCAAACTAGTAACAGAAAGTTGTTCTTCACAAAGCAAAGAGTCAACCTGTGGAACTCCTTGCTGCAGGAGGCTGTGAAGGCTAGAAATGGAACAGAGTTTAAAGGGAAGTGAGATCAAGACATGGAGGTTGGGTCCATGGAGTGCTATTAGCCAGGGGGTAGGAGTGGTGTCCCTGCCCACGGTTTGTGGAAGGCTGGAGAGGGATGACACGAGACAAATGGCTTGGTCACTGTCTTCGGTCCATCCCCTCCAGGGTCCCTAGGGTTGGCCGCTATCGGCAGACAGGCTACTGGGCTAGATGGACCTTTGGTCTGACCCAGGACGGCCATTGTAAGCTCAGGGTCGGGGGTCTCAGTGGACCCCCTTGATTCTCTTGCACACCTGCTCCTGGGTGGCCAGGCTGGCAGCTCTCCTGCCCAAGCCGGCCACTTTTCTGTGCCTAGTGCGGAGATCATGGACGAGGTCCACGATGTCCGCACTTGCCCAGGCAGGTGCCCGCCTCTTGCGGTCCCGGGCAAGCTCCCGGGAGCCGCCAGCCTGGTCCCGGGAAGAGGGGGAGGGCTGGGGGGCATCGGGTGGGTGGCTCGAGCCGTGCCAGGTGCAGGGTCTGCTGGCTGGGTGCTGGCAGGCTTGCACCTGGCACAGGCACCGTAGCCAGCCCGTGCCCCTTTAAGGGATCTGGGGCCGGGAGGGGGGCAGTAGAGTTTCCCTGGTGTTGGCCAGAGTGGCCACCAGGGAAACCTGGGGAGGGCTAGCCTCCCACTAGTTCGAATTAAGGGGCTACACACCCCTTAATTCGAACTAGCTAGTTCGAACTAGGCTTAATCCTCGTAGAATGAGGTTTACCTAGTTCGAACTAAGCGCTCCGCTAGTTCGAATTAAATTCGAACTAGCGGAGCGCTAGTGTAGCGCCTATTAAAGTTAGTTCGAACTAACTCTGTAGTGTAGACGTACCCTAACTGCCTCTGGCTATTCCTTGGGCAGTTTTGGCCTGCTCTGAACAAACCTAACAGACAAGGCTGGGGAGAGAGGCAGGGGAACACCTGGTTTGAGAATATCAACAGGATTTAGGCACGTACGAGGGCTTTGAATAGTTTAGTGACATCACGAAGTGGGTGACTTTTTTGTGCCTGCCGATCAGCAGAATCTTAGGTGTCAAGGGAATGTAGGCGCGGTGACAGGGAAGGGTAAAAAGCCTGTTAAAAGGGAAAAGGGGCAGTGGAGACTGGGCAACTGGGCAACTAATTAAGGGCCAGGTGAACTGAATTAGGCTGCCACAGGGCCTCTTTAAAAGCCTTCCCTAGGGCAGGAGGAGGAGTGTGGAGAGGAGTAAGCAACCTAGTGATAAGGCACCTCAGAGAGGAGGAACAGGAGGAACCTGCAGCCCTGCTAAAGGCTGTAGGGGAAGATGAGAGGCTTGAGCAGGGAGTGTTGAATGGCTCCCTATCCCCACAGGGCTAGAAGAAGGCTTACTACGCCACTGTGACTGGCCCAGGGCTTCAGCCCCATGCGCTATTCTTTATGCTGAGGGCCAGGAAGGCCCAGGGCTAAAAACTCTGCAAGGGAGGGCCCAGCTGCAGGCCTCAAAGGGTGAGAGAGAGGATGGAAGAGGGGTCAGGGTCCCAGGAGGGGGACTAACTAACCGGCAAGTTAGTTGACGAGTGGAGGTTTTTCAGAATCTCCGTGATATCTAACTGCTGGACTTGAGTGTCTAAGTCCCTTTGTGTATCCTAGCCCCTAGTTCAAGGTCATACAGGAGTTCTCCGTTGGTTGGTTTGTTTTCTTCTGTCTGGACAGAGTTACCTGCCAATTATTTCAGCTTCAAATAGTGACTTTTAAGAAATGGAAATTGAAATCTGTTTTCTGAAAGGTTTTTGAATGGCATCAAGCTTATCTGTTTTCAAATACCATGCAATTAACCTGTCAGTTAAGAAATACAGCACTTGGCAATGGGGGGACAAAAGATGCAAAATCTTACAAAAATGGATGTTGCAATAGGGTTTTTAGCCCTCTGCCTCGGTATTTTGCCAATAGACTTGGCTATTATTGGTTTAACCACAACTTCTACTGCAAGCTTGGAGGGTTATAACAGTTAGCTGGTATTAACTATAATGTTTTACCTGTGGCCAAAAGCACATAGTTACAACACTTGATGCATTGTGATGGTTCCTGGGGTACCCTGACAGCCTGCTCACAGCACTGTGGCCTCATCCTGTTTTCATTAACCTGGATACTCCTTGCAGGGCACCCTCCAATCCAGAGTCTCTCCTGGGCTGTGTCTAGACTGGCCAGTTTTTCCAGAAAATCAGCCGCTTTTCCGGAAAAACTGGCCAGCTGTCTACACTGGCCGCTTGAATTTCCGCAAAAGTACTGACTTCCTACTGTAAGCAATCAGTGCTTTTTGCGAAAATACTATACTGCTCCCGTTTGGGCAAAAGTCCCTTTTGTGCAAAACTTTTGCGCAAAAGGGCCAGTGTAGACAGCTCGGATTTGTTTTCCGCAAAAAAGCCCCGATCGCGAAAATGGCGATCGGGGCTTTTTTCCGGAAAAGCGCATCTAGATTGGCATGGACCCCTTTCCTCAAAAACACTAGTCCGTGCCAATCTAGATGCTCTGTTCCGAAAATGCTTTTAACGGAAAACTTTTCTGCTAAAAGCATTTGCGGAAAATCATGCCAGTCTAGACATAGCCCAGTCTTTCTCACTCGGTCCTAGCGGAACTTAAGTTGGCTACCTCCACAGAGACAGCATACACACAGACCTACTACATTACTTGAGGAGTTTACTTTTCAGTTTAATACACAGCACTGGGATGGTTTTGTAGTAAGCTACAAATTAATTATTAATAAAGAATACATTTAAGTGATATGAACAGAAGAGACAGGTATGCTTACAAGTAAAACCAAACACACTTTCTAGTGACTAATATAGAATTTGACCAAGCTACAAATCTTAGTCTACAATTATAGCCTGTTTTCATCTACTTTTGCCTCCTGCGTCAAAAGCATCTATTTGTCATGAAATCTAATGGACAACAGGGAGCAGCACTCCCTCCAAGTCTTCCAACAGTTCCTTAGATCCTCAAAGTTTTTTTGTTTTTTTTTCACTTGGGAGCTAGTATCTTAAGTTGACAGTCTCTTGTTAATATATATAATTTTGCAGTGTAAATGATCTTTCTGTGATCATCAGTGCAAAAATATTCAATTGCTCTTGGACACAGATAGCTTGGTTTGTGATTAGCCAACTCACTGAGGGTATGTCTACATATCAAAGTTAATTCGAAATAACCGCCATTATTCTGAATTAACTTTAATAGCATCTACACAGGCAAATCGTTATTTCGAAATACATTCGAAATAGCAGAGCGCTTATTTCAAATTTGGTAAATCTCATTCTATGAGGAATAACTCCAAATTCGAAATAGCTAAATTGAAATAAGCGCTGTGTAGACGCTTATTTCGAAAAAGGGGGCCTCCAGCCATCATTTCACATCATGCTAGTACTAATGATAAGCTTGTTATTACCTTTCAAATGACATAGTATCTTGTAATATGTCTGTAAGATGAGTTACAGGATAGGGGTTGTACCAAGCATGAATGTTAATAAGTATAGCATTACTGCAACTGGCTCTACTTTTGAGATGGAGAAAGATTGGCTGTCGTGCTAGCTAGAAGGCAGTGAAGGGACCCGCTGGTGTACTGCACATAGACGATGTAAACAAGAAAACATTGTATGAAATACCCTTTTATTCTTTTAGAGAGTCTGTTCCATCAAAGTAAGCAGGAAGAATACACTGATGCTCAGTGAAAGTCATGAGAGGTGGTTGATTTTATAGTTCTTTCTATTCTTTTTTATAACTTTCACAGATTATTTACATCCAGAAAAGATTTCCTATATTGTCCCACAGGACATTAAAATGAAAAGCCTACTTTTTGCTCAGGGTAAAGCTGCATGTTGATCCCAGTGACCCATCAGGAAGGTGAAGCTAAATTGATGAGTGATTAGCAAGGCTAGAGAGGAAGAAGCTATTGCAATCAAGAAAGGAGATTGTTACAGCTGTCATTCAGGTTGTCTTTGTGTTGCCGGAAAGAAAAGGTCAGGTGTTTTAGAAATATTACAAAGGAAGAAATGTCAATATTTGGAGAAAGGTGAGGGACTGCGAGGAGTTAAAGATAGCCTCCATATTATGGGTCTGAGTGTCCCAGAAAAGGCTGTTGGCATTGACAGATAGGGGAGTATGAGCAAGAACCTAGTTATGAAAGCTGAATGAGACCTCAAGAAGAGATGTTGAGAGACAGGACTTAGGAGGCTAGATGGATGCAGAGAAGCAAAAGTGGACAAGTAGATCTGAAAGTCCTTAATAAAGGAAAAGTTAGTTGTAGCCTCATTAGTATAAGAGCTTATGTAGGTCTTGTTCACTTTAACATTTTTGAAGTTGGGTTTTTTTTTATTGAACTTTGTCAGTAGACAATAAGGTTCTCCTTGGTGTTTCAGCTGCATTTTGGTAGAGCAGTCTTTTAGTCTGCCTTTCTAAAAAGCAAGGATTTAAAGTGAGTGCAAAGCAGGAAATTGAATTATTAAATTGTACATGACCTTTTGCAAATATCACCTTCTATTCTTGCTTCAGGCCATTCAGAAAACTGTTGATTAGTGCACTGGAATTTTACTGCAACTGCTTAAGGACTCAGTGATTTCTTTCTGAGACTTCCGTGAAGTTAGTTGTGTGTGGGGTTTTTTTTAACAGCTATTGATGTGTAGGAACTGAGAATCTGTGCTGCTACTGTTGAATTGGTGTGTTTTGCTTTCTTTTTAATTTTAAAGTTTAATTGCACGAGCCCCTAGTCCCTGATGTTGGTTGCTTTAATGACACTTGTTGCTGAAGTCTTTTGGTAGTTTTTCCATCTTTTTAATTCTGTTTTTGATGCCAGACTTCAGTTTAATTATTTAGACAAGATAGATGCTATCTTTGAAAACGCCTGCTTGTACAGCCTCCATAGAGAACATTTTCTGTGCGTGTTGGATTACTGTTTACGGTGCTGTTGTTCTTATTGACTTGTTTCTATGCAGCTGTGGTGAACAGACCCACGCAAACCCTTTCAAATTTGACTTGAGGGAGGCTTTCAGATTTTCTGTTTTAAAAGCAGTTCTCCTGCATTCACAGTCTCTGAAGTGTGAAAAGGATCCTGTTTGAGTTAGTCATAGATCATTGCAAATGAACAAACTTTATTTTAGCCCAGCCCCGGGGCTGGTGACAACCTTTGCTGGGCCCTGGGCAATGTGGGGGTGTAAGCTCTGCTCTGGGCCCCAGGAAGGGGTGAGGCCTCAAGCGGAAGGGGCAGGGCTAGAGTCAGCCAGACCTCAGCACTGCCTGGACCATGCTGCATGTGGCTCCGGCAGCAATTAAAAAGGTAACTGTCATCTTCTTCCTGTCAGTGACTTGGCCTTATCCAACCTTCTTGGGCAGGTTCAACAGAAGCGAAATAAGGACTCAGTCTCTAATTCAGCCACCAAAATGTAAAATGATAATGATTCAGCAGTAATGAGAGCATGCTCAATATCAGAGGGAATAAAATAAATTAATAATGTATGAGGTCACTGCCTCTTAGAGTGACTGATATGGGGATTTGTCAGAAGACTTTTTTGAAAAGTATTTTCCTGGCTGGATCAGAGGACAGTTAAAATGTAGCCTTGTCAAGAAACCAAATGAAGTTGTTACTGAGGCACTGGACTTACCAGCTATCATAATATCAGACCAGGCCAGTCAGTCAAGGGGAAATATCATGGAACTTGCCCTGTTGCCTTATTCTACAAATCTGGCTAGACTGCACCATAAAAGCGGCCTGATGAAGCATAAGAGTATCTGGATCATTTCAACAGATATTTTGTAGGCATAAGCAAACTTTGAACAAGCAGTTGAAGCTCAGAAAAAGACCAATGGGAGTTCATCGGTGGCTGGAAAGTTCTGCTCATAATTTTCTTTGACAAATTCACCTTCTCTAGAAACCAAAGCATTATGAAAAGCCCTAAATTTTCCTGTTCTT
Source organism: Pelodiscus sinensis (assembly GCF_052426305.1). Taxonomy (NCBI): domain Eukaryota; kingdom Metazoa; phylum Chordata; order Testudines; family Trionychidae; genus Pelodiscus; species Pelodiscus sinensis. The sequence continues at coordinate 99,740,980 of NC_143055.1, forward strand.
TGTCAAGTGAAAATTCCCCTTGCAAAAACCCCCTAAACTATAAACAAGCAAACATTTCCTGTGCGAGGGTATAACTTTAACATTGGGGCCACGGGTGTTTTCAGGTAGGGATATTTTTGGCAAGCCCTTATAGAAGAAGAAACGAATATTGGGTGAGAAAAGAAATGCTGAACATACTGGAAGCACATTTCCTTGCTGCTGCTTTGTATTCTTGATTTCTCTGTACACTGCCTCCATCTGCAAGCACATCCCTCCTTAGCTGACACTGACTCGAGTCCCAGATTATTTTGTAAATCCAGATCTCTTTGCCTTCTCCTACCCTCTCCGCTACACAGATCATCTGTGTATCGATTTTTCTTAGTACTCATTCACCCACTCTAAACTCCTCTCATTAGTTAGGAACAGTTTCTTCACACTTTTTAAACACTGTAAATGTCTTCCAATCTATTTTTCGTGTTCACAGTGCATCTATCTTGGTTTTGCTAAAAGCGGCTGGAGTTTTTCATAGATTTTTTATTAAGCATTTGGAGATGTAATCTTCAGCTTTTAATCTTAATTATCATCATTTCCAACTTCAAATTGTTTACACCGTGAAAGCCATTATCCATTTTTTGTCACAACAACATGACCCATTGTTCTTTATACTTCTCTAGAATTCATCTCTGTGGCTGCATATGTATTGGCATAAATCTTTCTATTGTCCTTCCACAATGACGACCTTATATAACTATGCTATTTTTTCATCAAGTAACATATTGTTTAATTTCAAATTGACATTAGAAAAGTCCAAATTGGCTTTGGTTAGTCACCTGGGTTGTGATTCGTGAAGACACTAAGTCACGTTTTTGGCACCACTGCAATCTACAAAACTACTGCTCTGCTGTTCTCTAGCTCTGTAGGCATCTACACTCACTCAGACCCTATTTTTTTTTCCTGTGGGCATGTGAACTGCAGCCTCATGATAGGTGTCTGGATGCCTATCTCTTGCCTAAACCTCAGAGCATTTCACAAACAGGACAAAATAGGCATTTGGCTGCCTAAACAGTGTGTGTGAGAGAGAGCCTGAATCCATTTAGTGGCAGGCAGGTGGAGGAATTGGGAACCCAGAATGTGGACAAGTGTCTGGTTAAAAGTTCCCCACTTTTAATGGGAGGGAGAGAATGGATTTGAAGAGGGATCAATTGGCTCCCATGTGAGTGCCTTAACCACTGGACTACAGAATCAAAAGCGGAATAATTTCAGTAGAAGAGAATGAGGGTGGTCCATAGTAAGATATTCCATAGCCCAGTGGTTAGGACACATTCCTGAGAGGTGGCTGATCGTTTTTCAAATCCATTTTTCCCCTCAGGAAGAGGGAGAGACTGTTACTGGCAGTAGCTCACATCCTGGGTGAGTACTCCCTCTGCTACACGAAAAGTTATAAGGGAAGTCTTCTGTCTACTTGTACCCTCAGCTGTTTTGTATCAGGCCCTGCATGCAACTTGAGCAGCAAACACTTCCCCTGGTTCATAGATTGTTGACAGAGAGGTGCGATCACACAGACCTGTGCATCAATCTCTGAAAGTGGGATTAGGTGGCACATCTTTGATAGTGTCTCCCATTGAGGAGTTTAGACAGCTTTCTACCTAGTCTGTTGGGCTTGTGGATCATGGTCTAAGGTGTCTGTATCCCCCCATTCATTCTATAAAGGCATGTCTATGCTGCAGCATTATTTTGGAAGAACTGACGTTATTTTGACATAACAAAGTGCGCATCTACACAGCAAGCTGTAATTTCAAAATGATTTTGAGATGGCAAATGTCTTCCTCTGACTCCTGTAACCCTTATTTACCAAGGAGTAAGGGAAGTAAAAGGAAGAGTGTTCTTCCTTCGACTTCCTGCTGTGTAGACTGCGCCAAAAGCCAAATTAAGCTATTTTGACTTCAGCTACGCAATTGATGTAGCTGAAATTGCGTAGCTTAATTCAACTTTTGCCTTGCAGTGTAGGCATGCCCTAAAAATCCTGGGCACCTAATTCAGGCTTTGTAAATTGGAGTATTTCTACTGTGATTCTTCTAGCTGCCTAAACTTTGGGTACATCTTTTTGCCTTTGTAGAAATGAGCTCTCAATCACCTTCATGATTCTTTTCATGTCTATAGTTTAATGAATTCCAAGGCCGCGGGGACTATTTCTACCGGTGATCAGACTACATGACCATAACACAGGCTATATAGTTTCCTCCCAAAAGTTCTTAGAGCAGATCCATGCGATCAGGTATGCTATAGGATTTAATTGTGCATCTGGGATGACATGGACTAGGTCCTGAGGCCCCCTCCTGGAGGCCTTATGGTTCTGCCACACCCATCCCAGAAAAGGGCAGTGGAGAGGTCCTCTGAACTGCCTAGCGTGGCAGTTTTGGGAAGCAGCCAGTCAGGGTCCAGCAAGCTAATATAAGGACTGCTTCTGGGCCAGAGTAAGTTCTGTTCTTTACTGGAGCTGGAGGAGAGCAGATAGTGCTTGGTGCTGGCTGCTGGAACTCCACTAACTTCAGGCAGTGAGGTAAAGATGGGGAAGGTGCTGGGGCCACAGGTACGTGGCCCAGGGGGAATTACAGCAACAGAGCAGTTATCTAAAGAAATGTTGCAGCCAGCTGCTACCTACAGAGTCCCTGGGCTGGGAACCAGAGTAGAGTGTGGGTCCAGCTTCACCCCCCAGTGGATAATGAGGAAGAAGGTTGAAGTGCCTGGACTTTGAGGCACCCCAGCAGGGGAACTGAACGTAGTGGCTTACCTGAAGAGCTGGGACCAGAAAGGCCCTGAGAGGGTGAAGGGACAAACCCTAAAGTTTCCTTAAGAAAACTTGCACATGGTTTACAATAAACAATCTGATCTTACCTAATCTCAGATCTGTAGTCCCAGTTGCTGTGAAGATTTCATTAGGTGTCCTATTAAATCCCTCTAAGCTTTTCTTGACTATCTTAGGCAATTACATAAAATCTGGTAAATTATCCCTCACTGACATCAGGGATGCTCAGTCTATATATCAGATTGACTGTCTAGGTCAGTGGTTCTCAAAGAGTGATCCACAGACTACTAGTGGTCTGCTGCTGTCTTGCAGGTGGTCTACGGGCTCAGGACTTCCCCCCCCCTTCTCCTCTGCAGCGGGAAGCCCCACCCACCCACTAGTTATGGCTTCCTGCTGCGAGGGGGAGCCTTGCAGGGGAAGGAAGAGACGAGGTGGGGAAGGCAGCAAGAAACTGCTCACCTGGAGGCTTTCCCCACTGCTCCCATTGGCTCAGCCCACTCCTGCACCCTCCCTTCCACTCAGACCCCCCCATCCTCAGCCCACTCCTGCACCCATTTTGTTGTCATGGGTGGTTGGCTGGTGGTCCACGGAAAGGTCCGTGTTGTGTGGAGTGGACTGCAGGCTAGAAAGCTTGAGAACCACTGGCTAGGCTATAAATCACTCCTGAAAGCCCCAGATGTACATATGCAAATATTCTAAACAAGGAAAAAATAGGGACAAGTTCTGAGACCTCCCCAAACCTTCCCTCCCCACAAGTTCAAAACATGTTCAATGTATTTCCAGCTTTTGTGGATTCAGGCTTCAGTTGATTATGGTTGAAGCAGGAAGTTAGATTATGTTTTACATGAGGCAACTTCAGAGATTTGTGAATGGGACGGACCAACGTTCCCATTCACAATTTGGTATCATATTTTAGCATGCGTACCCTCTTCAATAGTGTTATGAGGCTGTGCAATACAGCAGAAAGAGCAGTCTGACCCTTGAAAGGACCTGATTCCTTGGATTCAGGCTTTCCCACATATTAAATTCCATGGGTCCTAAAAAGGCAGTTCGTAATGAGATCCTCCCAAAAGGCCACAATAGTTGTAAACTACAGTTTTCAAGTGTTCTTTGTAAATCGCTTGTCCCTGTAATTTTTCAACCAATGTCTGAAATTCATTGTCTTTTCTGATTTTTTTTCTTTAATTCTTGGTTACTTACAAAGTCACTATTTGACTTCAAAATCCCATCTCTTTCTTCTGCTGAACATCTGACCTGTTCTGAAGTTGTTCCTGAAAACAGTTTAAGAAAAAGTGCTACAAGGTGAAACTAAATATTCTCCTGTGCTGAATAGGCAATCCCTGGATAAATAAATTGAAATAATTACATAGGAGAAACTCTTCCCCCTGGTGGTATGACTGGGTTTTTTTTAAATGTCATACAAATATTGGTCTCTGTTTGTATTTAGAAATCCGTTACCAAAGTCAGCACAAGGAAGCAGCTCTATGACTTTTGGAAAATGAAAACTTCAATTTAAAAAATTGATCAATTATCACAAGGTCTTGATTCCCAAATACCTTTCTAGCTTACACTCACTTGCGAATTATTTCTGAGTTTCTCTCCACAATTTGAATATATAGAAGTTTCAGTCTTGGGCTTAATAGAAGTGAAGTTTCTTATGCAAGAAGGAATGGATACCGTAAACTCTCGAGTATAATGCGCACCTATGTATAATGCACATCTGCCTTTTAAAGGTCAGAATTCTTGAATAAACTAAACTCTTATCTATAACACACACACCCATTATACTCGAGATTTTAGTATGCATAAGAAAAAAGGGGCTCACGCCTGCTGCGGGGAGCTCCCTGCCCAGCTGAGCTCAAGCCTGCTGCGGGGTCCCCCTGCCCAGCTCAGCTCATGAGTGCTGAACTCGTGTCTGCCGGAAGAGCCTCCCCCGCCCAGCTGCCGGCGTGCCGAGCTCACACCTGCCAGCCCTCCCGCCCCCAGCCCAGCCCAGCCGTGCCTACCCCCTCGCCCACGCCCAGCTCGTGCCTGCCGAGGGTGAGTTTAAAACTTTAAAAAAACCCTCCTATAGATAATGAGCACCCCCGACTTTGATGCTAAAAAAACGAGAAAAAAGTGTGCATTATACTAGAGATTTTATGGTACATTCTTTACCAATTATTAAAAAAATCACTGAGTTAATTCTCCATCGCAGTGCCACAATATATAAGAAACCATTAATCCAGAGCACAGTCAGGAAGAGCACGAAAGGGACCTGCAGACTTTTAAAACTGTTACAAAAAGGCTATTGAGAGAGGTGTTGAGTACCAGCAGGAATCCTTTGGTGGCAATGCTCTCAACCTATCACCAGGGACCTAATCCTCTGGAATAAGTACCAAAATTCCCATTGATTTTAATGGGAACATAAGATATCTGTGAAACTACAAAGTGTGCAGCAACTGGACAGATGCTCACTTTTAGTGCAGCCGTGTGGGGAGGGTATGTAAAGGGAGTGAGCTTAAGGAGTGTAGCAGCACTTAAAAACAATAAAAACAGGCATAAAATTGCAACTCTGCAAATTTTTGCTGTGGAGCAGATTTGGCTTTAAAGAAAGGTGGAGGAGGGAGGATTTCTGTAGCAGGCTAAGCTTCCTGAGAAATAGAAGCCAGAGTCTGAGTTTGGAAGGACTCATCTTCAGCTTGGAAGGACTGTAGTCATGCTGCAGTGAAATACATGGGTATGAATAAAATTCTGGACAGGTCTTACTGAATCTGGCAATAAAAGATTGACACCTCTGTTGTGGTATGAAAGCTCCACTCCATAAATCAGATGTAACAAACATGTGAGCTGCAGAAGTTTTGCTTTTTAAAATTGGACTCTTTCATATTGAAACTTCAAATCTAGAAGGGTGTAGCAGGACAAGCTACAAACAGGATGATGAAGTCAGGGATACCACATTCATTCAGTGAAAAAGGCTGACCTCTGTTTTTCATGATGGTCCATTCCTAAGACGTGGCATCAATTTTGGACTGTGTTCTACCCTTCATTCTCAGTACTCTCTTATTTATGTCATAAGGGTAAAATATGGCCTTTATACTATAAGTTCAGTTATTACTTCTCAGTATTCTCTACCTTATTGTCAATTGAACTTAAAGGTGTGGGGAACTTATTTATGATCATATCTGTTTCTTTCCTCATTCTCTTTTCCTTTCACATCTTCCTTCTCTCAGCTTCACTTTTCTTGGTAATCCCCTCGCCATTGCCCATCTGAATCTCTCTGGGTATGTCTACACTACCCCACTAGTTCGAACTAGCGGGGTAATGTATGCATACCGCACTTGCTAATGAAGCCCGGGATTTGAATTTCCCGGGCTTCATTAGCATAAGCGGGGAGCCGCCATTTTTAAATCCCCGCTGCTTCGAACCCCGTGCAGCGCGGCTACACGGGGCTCGAACTAGGTAGTTCGGACTAGGTGCCTATTCCGAACTACCGTTACTCCTCGTGAAATGAGGTGTACCGGTAGTTCGGAATAGGCACCCTAGTCCGAACTACCTAGTTCGAGCCCCGTGTAGCCGCGCTGCACGGGGTTCGAAGCAGCGGGGATTTAAAAATGGCAGCTCCCCGCTTATGCTAATGAAGCCCGGGAAATTCAAATCCCGGGCTTCATTAGCAAGTGCGGTATGCATACATTACCCCGCTAGTTCGAACTAGCGGGGTAGTGTAGACATACCCTCTCTGGTGTCTTCCCTTTCATATGGGCCAAAGTGATCAGCCATGAAATGCTGATGCTGAAATGTCATCATTGGCAGTAGAGATAACACTTCAACCAGATTAACTGGGAAAGGGGAGCTTCACAGCTCTGATTCATTATTTCAGGCAGTCTAGAGACCTCATAGCATCAGTTACCTTGGTTCTTATTTGGAAGGTTAACTTTGCAATCAGAGAGAGACTCCTACTCATTTTTAGAAGGAAATCTTGAATGTCATGTGGGCCATACAAATATATCAAGATGACTGGATGTTGCTGGGTATTTGACATTGCTGGGGTGAACCAGTGTAGCTCTCCCATATGGGTATGTCTAGATTACATGTCTCCATCGACGGGCGTGGTTGACAAGCTCCATGAAATGAGGTTTACTGGAGCAGTCGACAAAGGCTTCCCTTGTCGATCACGCCACGTCTAAACTGCCTTGCTGTGCGGGATCAGCTAATTGTCCGCACAGCATGGTGGCCATTTTTATTTTAATGAAGCAGGGATTATTTAAATCCCCATTTCATTGACTATGCTGGGTAAACTAGTTTACATGGCCATGTAATCATACCCCATATGCCCTTAAATGAGCACACTGAGTAACTAAAAGCTCAGATTCCATTTTTCCCCCGTCAGATTCCCTTACACCAGGGCTACTCAACATGTGCAGCCCATTTGTTTGTGGCCCACGGTGCAGTTTGGGTTTACATGGGGCTCAACACCTGGCCCGCAGGTGGGATTCTGTGAAATTAGCCTCCACTGGGAACATGCTCCACAACAGAGAGGCATTTCCCAGGTGGGGTGAGCATGAAAGATGCAGGGAGACAGGCTGGCTGGAACAGGCAAGTATAGGGTGTTGGCAATTCTAGCTCCCAGGGAGGAGGTGTGGCGAGCACCGAGGCATTGTATGAAAAAACCCATTTGCATATATTTGCATATATATTTGTATGTATATGCAACCACACTTAAGTTGTGGCTCTCAGCACGTGCAGTGAGTATCATTGTGGCCCCTGGGGCCTTCAAAGTTGAGTAGCCCTGCCTTACACCTTACTGACATACTGTCTGCACCACCTAATACTTCGGAATTTGACCTTCAATTTTTATAACACACATGAGGTACAGGCAGTCCCCGGGTTACGTACAAGATAGGGACTGTAGGTTTGTTCTTAAGTTGAATCTTAATGTAAGTCGGAACTGGCATCCAGATTCAGCTGCTGCTGAAACTGACCAGTGGCTGACTACAGGAAGCCTGAGGCAGAGTTGCTCTGCCCCGGGCTTCCTGGAATCAGCCGCTGATCAGTTTCAACAGGCTGAATCTGGACGCCAGTTCCGACTTACATAGAGATTCAACTTAAGAACCCCCAGGCGTCCCCAAGTCAGCTGCTGCTGAAACTGATCAGCGACTGATTCCAGGAAGCCCGGGGCAGAGCAACTCTGCCTCGGACTTCCTGTAGTCAGCCGCTCCACAACAGTTTCAGCATCGGCTGACTTTGGGATGCCTGGGGCAGAGCACCTGGGATGCTGCTGGGTTGGTCCAGCAGCGGCTGAATCAGGACGCCTGGGGCAGAGCAGCTGGGGTGCTGCCGGGTTGGTCCAGTAGCGCCCAGAGCGGCGCTGCGGGACCAACCGGCAGTGCCCCAGCTGCTCTACCACAGGCGTCTGGAGAAAAGCCTAGTCTGCTGGGGAGGGGGCGCACTAGATGCGCCCCCCCCCCCCAGCAGACCAGGGAGACGCAGGCGGCGGACCAAGACGCTCCGTGGTCCCGCCGCCCGGGTCCTCCGCAGCTTTGCTCCGCGTCTCAGACACACTGTGGACACGCCGCGGACACGCCGCGGCTGTCCCGCTGCCGGCGTCCTCCGAGGCTTTGCTCCCCGTCTGGGCTGTCCCGCTGCCCACGTGCTCCGCGGCGGCTTTGCTCAGTGTCTCCCTGGTCTGCTGGGGAGACGTGGCGCAGCTTTTCTTGCCCCGGAGGACGCGGGTGGTGGGACCGCGGCGCATCTGGGCGTCCCGCCGCTCCCGTCCTCCGGGGCGAGAAAAACCCCGTTCGTAACTGCGGATCCGACATAAGTCAGATCCGTGTAACTCGGGGACTCCCTGTAACAGAAGGTTTGCCTGGTGCCTCAGTGGGAGTCACTAGTATCACTTCATATCCTGTTTGCTGTCACTTCAAACACACAGACTCAGGTCCTTAAAGGTATTTACCTGAAATCAATGAGTTAAGTGCTTAAATAGCTTTGAAAATCTGGACTAAAATGTCTTTGTCTTTGAGGATTCCAGTAGCACATATATAAGATCCGGAGACTGCTTTATGAATCTATAGAAGTGTACATAGTACTATGGTTTGCAAAAGTTTGATAAGATTATAACAGCTCTATTATGCTCTCTGTCGGTCTTCTCTAGTTCTGGGTTTCCATGGGTATTGCTGCTAGAAGCCAAGTTTTGACCATTAGCTGATTTGGGTGTAGTTTAAGGCTTTCAATGAACTTGCAATTTCAGAACATACATTAAGAGAGTATAATATATTTTAGTGACTAAAATACTCACACAAAATCTGTGCCTTGCTTCACACTTTCTCTTTGAAGAGGCAGTGTTGCAAAATGCAAGCACAACTCTCGTCCTGCTTGAATTATATGTTGTTGCACACCTCACACCATAGATGGCCCCATTGTGTAGCTGATCTTTTGCTGTGCTGCTGGTTCACCACAAGAAAGATCTTCCACACTCTCTAGTTCAGAAAAATACATGCAACTAACTTGTAATGTAAAGGCTCTTGAAAATGAAATACTTAGTCAACAGCAGAATTCTCTGTGAATGCTTGTGCAAGCGCATTCTCAATGGGACTGGGAATTGGGGGAAAGTAGAGGGAAAGAACTAAAGTTAAGACAGTCAGGCATTTTTATGTGACTGCCTTGGTCCATTAGTCTGTTTTAGAATGCATCATTTGCATAAACTCCAACTTGGAGCAAACAAAGTTCTAGTTGGGCTCAGTCTTGTTTGTTTTGATTAGTTACCTTAGATGATTTCCTAGGGGTCAGTTAGCTTGGTTCAGTTATCAACTGGGGCAGTGTTGGGTGGTTCCCCAAAGGACTGTGAGAGTTCACTTGGGAGGTTGTCTCCTGTAATGAGCCCTGAAGGCAGGAGAGGCAGTAGTGGCTCCTGGACCAAGTCCAGGAAAAAGCCAAACCTCAGGCCAATGGCCCCGAGGTAGACTCGGAATAAGGATCCAGAGTGGGGAAGATTCCCAGGAAGAAGCCCTGAGTGGCTGTGATTTGGGGAGGTACTGTGCCTTCAGGGAGAAAGCAATTAGAGTACTTGCAAAGGATGTGGGAAATCAAGTTTAAATCACCACTGCCTGATAGAGACCAAAGGTTTGAACCCAGAACTCCCACCTCTCCAGTGTGTACTCTGACACCGGAATCTGGGATATTCTGTTGGGGGGGGAGGGACGTGTTCTCAGATACTCTCACTGAAGCTGTTCCACTTAAAAGGCCATTGGGTCCAGTGAGAGTGAGAGACTCTAAAGCATAATGGGATGCAGGCCCCAGCCCTTCTCCAAGTCATATAGAAGTGCTTGGAGTGAGAATTTGAACCCAGGCCTCCCATAATCCTGGTGAGTGTTCTAACCATTGGTCTACTGGATATTAGTATCTCCGTTGCAGTACTACAGCTGACCTGGTTTAAGCATGTAACTCCAGGACAAGGCTCCAGGCTGTGTATCCCATGCAAAGGTAAGAACCTAATTCCCAGGGAGGGGTGGTAAGACCTTAGCCCTCACCTTACCTGAAGTAGGCAATAGGAAATGTTCACTCCCTGCTCAGCATATTGGCTTTTTTGGTTCCCACTCATGGGAATTGCCTACATGGAGAGTTAGTGAATGGCAAGCCTGCATGTAAATCTACAGCATATAACTTACATCTCTCACTGGACTGTGTGTACTCTGCTATCATGTACTAACATTTTTGTGTAGTGTGCTCTGATGTATTTGACTTAACCTACAATTCTTACCTGAGTTCTTAACTAAATAGATTTGTGAGGAAAAATTGTATACTCAAAGGTAAGTTCAGAATTGCACCTGGACTGTAAACTGCTGTTGTTCTCACTAAAAATCTGTCTAGGAAGCATTTGTTCTGAAAGGTGAAACAAAGGCAGCAGAGGCTGTTTAAGAAATTCTTCATGTGTCTCCGGTGACCTCATGTGAACTATCTGAATTTTTTAAAGAGGAATGGTATTGTCACAAATAAAAATAAATCAGAAGAAATGTACTCAGCAGTTTATTTGAGCATCAGCATATTTTCGCCAGCTCTGTCTTCTAAATCACTCAAGTTTATTTCACAGAGGAAAAGTTAAAATATACCTTAGTATATTGTCAAATATTCTGAAGTTTAGACTGACAAGTTCTCGCGTTCAGAACCAATAGTTTGAGTTATTAGAAGGGAAGAATTAAATATGTTGAGTTTGAGGCGATTTTTAGCATCCAGTGAATACAAAACAGAATTGAAAGATGGCCTAGAACTTCTTCATAGTGACCTAAGTGGGAAAAGGCTTTCAGATTTTATTTACACTTTTAGGTTCTTTCTGCATAACTTGTAGAATGTGTCTTCTAAAGTGACAAATTCAGGATTCCGATCCAATTAACAAATACAAAATAATATCAAATGAGCTCAATACATTCTCTTAATCAAAAACCTTACATTTCCTATTGCAGTAAAAGGCCATGCACATTATGCTCCTGTAATACTGAACGATATTCCATCCCAAGATATTTGAGTGTAATTTCTTACCGATATCTGCATTTTTGACCAACACATGATATATATGTGATGACCAGATGTTTTTAAAGGGACATTCCCATATTTAAGCCTTCTTGCAGATGTTCTGACTTTAAAAACAAAAAAGGCCATTTGTCCTGTGTTTTGTTTCTCCCCTCCCATCAGTATTTGTGGGTCCTAATGCTGGTTGGATCATCATTTTGCTAGCTGCCCATTCACCAATGGTAACTGCCAGCAGGGGGTCCTGTAGCTGACTATGGGGATGAGTGCAAGGCTGATTGTCTGGTAATGTTGCAGCACAAGGGGGACAGCTGCTCCCCCTGCTGGACTGTCAGTGCAGTCCCAGCTGCATACTAGTTCTTGGCCAGCAAGCTTTCTCCCTCTCCTGCCCCATTTCCAGCCAGCAGTGGCTACTTGCTGTGGTGCATGGTGCAGGCAGGTGGTGACTGGTTATGTGTCTCTCTGCTGCCTTCCCATCAGCCCTTTACTTGCTTCCCCCTTTCACTGTCACCTTCCTGTTGTGTTTACTCCCCCCACCCCCCCTGCACCCCAACCCTGCTGTGTCAGCATCTCTTTTCCGGCGCGGTGTGGAGAGCCAGCTCCTGGTCACATCATTCAGCTCACCAATAGCATCCTTCTTTTCCCCACTGTTTCTGGCTGGGCTGGCACCCAGGGAAAGCTCAAGACCCTTTTGGCCCAGGGTGCCAGGAGGAGCCAAGTCCTAGCATGGAAAAGCTTCCCCCTCACCATCCCCCCAGCTAAGCTCTGGAGTGGTGGGAAGGAAGCTATTTCAACCTGTTTGCACCACGATCCTGCAGCTCCCCAGCCAGGGGGTGCTTAGCACCCTCTTCACATTCTACCCCCCATCCTGAGTCTTGTCCCCAGGGAGTGCAAAGATGCTCTGTCCCATGTGCCCCCTCCCCTGCTGAGCCACCTCTCTAGATGGGTTTGCTGAAGCTTCTGCAGTCAGGTTCCCTGGGCCTCAGTGCATCCTTAGGGCTTAACCCTTTCCTGCCCACACTGTAGCCAGCGGACAGGAGGTGGCTGGGTTATAGCAGTGGTGAGCAGCAGATTGGAGGTCTTAGCTGCTTTTCTACACTGCATAGGCAGCAATGGTCGGACCCCACACTTCTAAAACTGAAGTTGCTCTTTAGTAAGATAATTATTTATATACATGCTGACAGCTCCTCACTGAGAATATTGAAGGGCAATGACGAGATTCTCTCCTGCTCAGTGTTACAGGTATAGAACTGGTCTATTCTTTTTTCAGTCCCTCCCCCCCCCCCCCCCAACCTAAAAATGTTCTTAAATAGAAAATTTTGAAGGGAAAAACTTCATTTTATATTGCTTCCAGTGTTGTAGTAGACCTGTTGGTCCCAGGAGACATGAAGAATAACTCCACATAGTTTGACACTTTGTCTCTTACCCACAAAAGTTGCTCCCATAAAAGATATAAAATGAGAGATTTGGTGGGTAAGGTAACACTTGTGATATATATACTTTTTAATACAATGTATAATTAAATTAGGGGTATTTTGACTTTTTTTAAGCTTCCTTTTCTACCCCCACTTTTTTCAGACATTAAAAAAAAAATTTCAAAGTGACTGGTGGCTTAAAAAGAAAGTGTGTGTGGGGTGGGGGGAAAGTGAAATGAGGTGAGTGGAGAGGAAAAACTAAAAAATGATCAGTGAGAACTCGCTTTCATCCATCAGCGTTAAAACAGCTTTTTGACCCATTTCTTTTTAAAGGCATACCCGTGTGGCTTAAGATAGCTTAATCTGTATCAAAACTGTTTTTCAAACTTCCTAAATTATATTTTCTGCCTGTCAATGCTACAGAAAGGTTACTCAAGTGATATGCCTACTTTTTTGTATCAAAGTTATGGGTACAAGCTGTAGAAAATGAATTCTGACCTAAAACTAAGTTTGGCATATAGTGACACACGTGTGTCACACATGTATGGTCTCATAAAACAGGAAAATATTTTAGTATGAATCACTTTGAATGCAAAAACACCGAGTCAGGCAATTTACTAAATGAATAAGTATGAGAGAGTGGTTTTACCGGGCATGAAGACCAAATATGAGAACTATTTTTCTCCACTCACATATTAACCAAATTGCTTTGTGCTTTGGTCATGAAAATGAAAATTCGCTTAATGCCACATTATCTCCAGCTAAAACTCATGGGCCAGATTCTTCACTGGTTCAACTGAACCTTGCTTTGCTGACTGCAGCAGAATTAGTCTGGTTTACATGGCAGAGCATCTGGACCACTGTTGATCCCACAACTAACATATTGACCTAATTCATTCCTGGCATAGATGAATTTGACCCATATTATCTTAGGTAATAAAGCTAATACTTTCTTCAAAATAAACTTTTCTTAGTGACTTCTTTTCCTGATATTTTTGTGAAGAACCCTAATGCTATGATGCCCAAACTTTTTACCTCACACTCCTCCTTACCCCTTAAGTGCATACCCCGCCCCTGAGCTAGAGATTTTCTTCCCACACTTTCCTCTTCCCTTTTTTGGGGAGACTTCCAGAGGCACATCTGGCTGTTGCTTCTCTGGTACGATGGAATTAGCTATCCAACTGTCACTTGGGTGTTTTAAATAGCTCTTCTTTTGCTATTGGAGGGAAGAGAATTAAGGAAGCCAAAATGACTTTTTTCCCCCAATTTTTCATTTGGGGTAAGATAAAACTTCAAATAATGAAAAGACAATTTTCAGTCAGTTTTGTAATTTTGAAAAAATGACCAGTTCTAGCTCTGAGCAAGGACTCTGGGACAAATGAAATAGAGATCAGAAGAGTCATCACAGATTTTCATACAGAATCTTTAGTATACTGAATCTAGTTTATCTGCTATGTAACACTGCACGTATGCAATCTGTCACTTCTATTTGCTTGCCTCCAGATTTCTCCATGTACTGAAATTTGAATCTCTGAATTAGTGGCATTGTTTTAATGTCGGAATCCACTACATTATTGTGTAATAGTCGCATATGTACAGAAGAGGTATCAACATTTCTGCTCGCTTCAGCACTTGTCATTGTACCAGAAGAGCCTAAGGGTACGTCTAGACTACCGCGTTTTGTCGACGGAAGTTTTGTCGACAGATACTGTCGACAAAACTTCCGTCGACAAAGAGCGTCCAGACACATTGAGTTCTGTCGACAAAGCAAGCTGCTTTGTCGACAGAACTCCGTAGTCTGGACGCAATGTTACAGGCAATAACACCTTCTGTCGACAGAGTTCTGTCGACAGAAGGTGTTATGCCTCGTAAAATGAGGTATACCAGCGTCGACAAAAGGGCTGAGTTCTGTCAACGTTATGTCGACAGAACTCAGCGGTAGTGTAGATGCTGGTATAGTTTTGTCGACAAAAGTCCACTTTTGTCGACAAAACTAGGTAGTCTAGACACACCCTAAGATTGAGTGGGAACTACACTTTCCTCATTAGAGGATGGCTGGTCAAGTAATAGTTGACTGACTATTATGAAAGTTTATACTGTTGAGGGCTGCGTCTAGACTGGCAAGATTTTGCGCAAAAGCAGGCGCCTTTGCGCAAAATCTTGCCACCTGTCTACACTAGCCGTATTTGCACAAGAACACTGGCTTTGTACTGTACAAAATCAGTGGTTCTTGCGCAAATACTCCAATGCTCCCGCTCAGGGATAAGCCCTCTTGCTCAAGTATTCTTGCGCAAGAGGGCCAGTGTAGACAGCTAAGTTAATTTCTTGCGCAAGAAAGCCCGATGGCTAAAATGGCCATCGGAGCTTTCTTGTGCAAGAGAGCGTCTACACTAGCACAGATGCTTTGCGCAAAAGACGTCTTTTGCGCAAAAGCATCCCTGTCAGTATAGACGCTCCCTTGCGCAAATACTTTTAACGGAAAAACTTTTACGTTAAAAGTATTTGCGCAAAATCTTGCCAGTCTAGACACAGTCTTGTTGTCTGTGCTGTGGATAAATGAAGCACTGTCATTTCCAAGCCTGTCAGTCTAGTACTTTCAACAAATAAACACTCTGAAAATAAGTGCCAGTCCCATATGGGTATGCAAATACATTGTAAGTGACTATGCCGCATGCATACTGTACAAAAAAGCATTGCCTTATGCCATTCTTGAGGTATTGAATGTAAGCCATACCATACATTATTTAAAGCACATTGCTACTCACAACTATGTAAGTATTGTAAGCCACAGGCAGATTCAATTCAAGTCACTTTTCTTTGCTCCTTCTCCCCTCTCCCCACTATTCTTTTGGTGATACTACACTAACTATTTAGAGCTAGATTGGCCATGATCCTAATTAAGTACACTGTGGAGGTGGAAAGAGTAGGCAAGGAAAAAGCCAGCAAAAATCTACTTCTTCCTACCTAACCTAATATGGCCCTGAACAGCCCCCACAAAAGCTGGGGGACTATTGAAATCCCTGTGTTCAAAAGAATTCAAGAACTCAGGATCTGTCTCCTTTCTGTGTCCTGTTGTGATGTGTGGGCTGACAAACTTACTGTAAGTTCAACTGTAAAAAGTAGGTAAAAACTCAAAAGATGTTACAATTGCTTATAAACTCAAAGGTTTGTATGCAAAAAGATATGAAAGTGAGACAAACTAAAACTAGTCTAAAGGAAAAGGCCTGCAGATATAACTCAAGGACTGTTAAGATCATGCTTCAGAAAATGTGCCCAAAACTTATGAACCAAAATTGATGTGTTGGGATATTAAGCCCAACTGGTAGACAAAAATGAGGGGAGGTGATATTCTACCCATTACTCCATTGTTTTGGGTCATTAGATCTTTTGGAGGAAAGAAGATGAACCAGATGATGAAGCTCACTTTAGTAGCCTCCATCATGGCAGATATACCCTACTTCTCCTGGGAGCAAGGATCTTCTTTATTCTTACCGTAAGAGAAACTAATACAACAGTCCTCAAAGGTGTAAGGTATAGGTTGAACCTCTCTTGTCCAGAATTCTCTAATCCAGAAACATCTGTTGTCCAGAATGATTTCAGTTATCTGGATGGCCACCTTTCATGGGTGTGGCCAAATTTCCTGTGGTCCTGTAAAGGTTGCTTACAGCCACCAGTCCTAGCTCTCAGTGTTCTTTGCTGTTATTTAGCTCTTATTTACCCTAAGGCCGTGTCCAGACTCAGGGTTTTTCGGGAAAAGTAGCCTTTTCCCGAAAAAACTTCCCCTGCGTCCAGACTCAAGCCGCGTTCTTTCGAAATTATTTCGAAAGAACGCGGCTTTTCTTTCGATGGCGGTAAACCTCGTTTCACGAGGAAGAACGCCTTCCTTCGAAAGTTCCTCTTTCGAAAGAAGGCGTTCTTCAATGTAAAGAGGCCGTCTTCGAAAGAGAGCATCCAGACTCACTGGGTGCTCTCTTTCGAAAAAGCGGATTTCTCTTTCGAAAGATCCGCCTGCAGTCTAGACGCGATCTTTCGAAAGAGGCTCTTTCGAAAGATGCTTTCGAAAGAGCCTCTTTCGAAAGAAGCCTGCAGTCTAGACACAGCCTAAATGTCCTCTAACTGCCCAGTAAGTAGTGGTAGTGTTGGTAATGCTGCTAGACAATATTGACCTCCCATGGTCTGGAAAATTCTCTGGTTTGGAACCAGTTAGGTTGCCAGACTAGGGAGGTACAACCTGTACTCTGAGGTGACTGGCCCCATCTGTCATTCCATCCTCCACCTGACCATGGTGATAACTAGCTAAGGTAGGGTAACAGAGTGCCCCAACTTGAGGTTCAGTACAGTATGAACATCTCCCAGTGCTCAGGGATGGTCCAGCAGCAGCTGTGTTTCCAGAAACACAATCTTTGCCAAAGCTATGTGGCTTTACATTGCTCCAAATTTATAGCTGTGCCCACATGGAGGCTACTAAAGTGAGCTTCACCATCTGATTCATCCTCCTTCCTCCAAAAGGTCTAAGGACCCAAAACCAAGGGAGTAATGGGTAGAATATCACCTCCCCTCATTTTTGTCCACCAGCTTGGCTTAATATCCCAACACCCCATCATTTGGGTAAGTCAGATACAATGAGGCACACAGAATGCTTTTCTGAAGTGCTATTAGTGAAGCTAGGCAATTGGGAGAGAGTGTAGCTTGCATTATAGATTCAGGCTGTACCAGCCTGACATTAGAGGAAGTACCAAGAAGTCAGTCTGTGAGCGTCTTGCTCAAATGCTAGCTGCAGATGCAGCATCTCAATAGTTTTTAATAAAGAGTCAGTTTTGTTTAAGGAACTTGGAATTATTGCTCAGCACATGATATATGAACCATAGTGGCAGCAATTGTTTTAGTGAGGCCCTATGCAAGGGAAGAGAGTAGGATTAACAGGCAAACCAGCTCCCAGAGGCCAAGCAAACACATACAGTATGTTGGGACCCAGGCCACCAGAAACGCTGGATTTCCAGATGGAAAACCTTGCACCAGCAAGGAAGCAAGAATTAAGTCTGTATATAGATCTTTCCATGATGGGATAAAAATGTGCAAATGAAGATTTTTTTTAAATATACTATTCTAGTGGAGGGGGAAGGATAAGAGGTGAGTGAAACACTACTGGCTGCAGTCAAACATGTTTGAGTATTGTGAACCCTGGCAGAATGAGATTGTAGATAGATATTGTTACTTCATCCAAATTCAAACATTAGAAGAAAGAATAGATACTTAAATTGCAGAGCTGACAACTCTGACATCCACATGTAACTTTGGAGGCATTAAAGATGGGATTGTTTGTGTACCATGTCATTCCAGATGAGATTCTTAGAAACAAAACTACCCCTAGAGAATACTACCAAATAACTAGGGTAGTTCAATTCTCTTGAGAAAGGATCAAAATAATACCCACTACAGCAGAACAAGTAGAGAAGCTCAAACTAATTAATGTACCTTGGAAATATCTTGTATTACCACTCATTTAAAGTCAGCAGCTCCCCTCCAGACACCTCAGCCCTAGCTTTTGACAGTGAACTATCCAAACTGTGACTTAATTTTGTCAACCCAATAGAAGAGGAGTGGCAGGCTGGCTTACTGATACTTCCTATCTCCTTCTATGTCTCTACAATGAGCTATTTATGGGGAAAGTATATGGCAACAGAGAAAGAAAAGAGGCAGAGGAGAGAGTGGGAAGTGAATTCCACCTTGCTGAATCTATTGATCCCTAGTAAGTTCTACAGAATCACAATTCAATACTATCAACTTAGAATTGAATAAGGATCTTAACTGTTTAAGATTGCACCACAGAGGCAAGTCCCCCTCTCTTAATATCCACATTTCTACATCAACTGATGTGTATGAGCCACTTTCATCCTGACTTGATTAGCCTCTTTTACTCAGGAACCCTCTTTCTTTTGTTGTCCTTATATATACACTCCTGCCTCTGTATACTCCATTCCATCTGATGAAGTAGGTTTCACCCACAAAAGCTTATGCCCTAATAAATCTTAGCCTCTAAAGTGCCACAGGACTCCTCATTGTTTCTGCAGATACAGACTATCACAACTACCCCTCTGAGACTAGAAATCACAGTAATTTTCTTGACTAGTTTCAGTACAACTCTCAAACTAAAAAATGCAAGTACTCCACCTTTGTTTCATTGGAGGCTCTTAAAGGACTTTGCAAATAGAAATGAACGCAGTAACCTTGTATGGTCTCATCCACTTTTGACTGAAGCACAGAAAGATCACAATACTTACCCAATGTGATGGAACAAAGAACTGACCTTCATACTCTGAATTCCGTGCTCTGACCACTAGAGTGCTCCCTATCAATAATACAAAATAACTTTTTACAGTTGTTGTTCTGCAATGTCCTGACCCAATACTCTTTGGAAACATCACCCAGCTGTGAGTTGGAAGTGAAAAGTAGTTCTTTAATTACTCAGATACTTACAGCAGCTCATTCTTAAACCATAAGGAATCCCATATTGACACAGCCTACAGCTGAAGCCTCCCACGTAGCTCGTAACCTCCCTCCCACCTCTGCTGTACGTGGGAGTGCATCTTTACTAGAAACAGTAATTACAAAAATGACCTTCATGATTACTGAAATTAGTGGATGGTACCACTGACTCATGGAGTTGAGCCCAAATATTTGGTAATGGCAAGTTTCTTTTGTATGGCTTTCTCTACCATCTTATGCAACTACTGAAATGAAAGCCAATTTCATGACACAACGTCTTTTGTGACATATCTGCCTGATTAATTTAGAGTTTCTTCTGTGCCAGAACGAGGGTGTTACAAAGACTGCCAAAAACCCCTGCCCATGTCTCTCTCCTGGCAAAGGCAGCCGTAACTTGGTTTAGTTAGGCATTACAATGATGGCCAGCTTTGAGGGATGTTTTTATTTTGGTTTTTAAATAGCAAGCATTCACATCTATTTGAAGTAGAAGTTGCCACCTATTTTCTGTAAATATGTCTCCACAAAGAATGTTAAGGATCTTTTCTAGCCCTTTTTATTAGCTATAAATGCTTTACTTTTATTGTTCATCTTTGTTGTACTTAAATAGGAAATCCCCTTCTCTAACCTATTTGTGATGAGTCAGTGATACCACTCAGTTGGAACTAAAGGGGATTCTACCTCCTAAATTGCAATAAATGTAAATCTGTTTCTTTGCTTTGGGTGTATTCCACAGCCAGAAAGAGACTTTTATGTTTGTTGGGTAAGTAAACCATGTTCTTTCTAGACTTGCATAGTAAGTCTGCAGTATTGATTATTTCCTCAAGCAGTTAACAATTTAGAAACTTTATAAGGGTTCCAGTAACAATTGGGTTTATAAATATTATGCTGAATTTATCTGGCATTTAAATACACATTTTTGTACAAACATGAATTGCTTATGTGTTCATATTGATGGTCACACAAACTCAACAAAAGGCACAATTCAATTCAAATCTCTGCCATTTTAAAAGACAGATATTGTTAAAATATCCAACACTGAAATGGACCAACTTGCATATTTTAAGTCTTTCCCCACATTTCTCTTGTCCATAGATATGCCTATCGTCACCTCTGCAGAATTGCATCTATAAGCCACCACCACCTCGGAGAGCCTCATGCATCACTTTTCTTTCACCATGGTTGTGAATTGCAACTCCCTACAAACTCCCAAGTTTACCTTCTCCAGCAGATGCAGAAAATCAATGCCTGCTAGAGCTAGTCAGGAATTTTTGACTAAATGGTTTTCTATTTGAAAAGTATGAATTAATCAAAACCAAAACTTTTTTGCCAGAATTGTATCTGTTGCCACCCACCTTTTGTTGACAATCTCAGTTGCAGGATGCAGGAGAAGGAAAAGACTCCCATCCCAGAATAATCCGTATTACTGTGGTTAGGAAATTCTCACAAAGGATGTGGATATCTAATGTCAAGGCTCTGTCCTGCCAGATTTGGAGCAGGATATGAATGTTCATCTTCAGCATCAGAAGCCTGTGTCTTCACCGCCAGGCTACTGACTATTCTGGGGTGTCTCTGGCTCAATGTGTTCTAACCAGCAGACTACTGTCTTACGCTCTGGCGCAATTAATATTTAATTTGTGTATAAATTGGAATAGCTCCAAGAAGCAAGAGTGAGACATCTCTGGGACAAGGAACTCTCTGGCTGGTTGTTTTGCACTGGAGCCAGATTTTGAAACTTTGCAGTTTTTCACGAAATGGTAATTCCATTTTTGACTGGCTGTAGTTTAAGCCTTCTCATGCACATGGAGAAGTATAGACTCTTCACAGCCATCATTAAACCTCTCCACTTGCTCCCCACTGATTTCAATACTTTTTTCTTCCTTGTTAGCAAAATTCTCCATGGACCTTTTTCATCCTCATTCCCTCCATTCATCTAGCACCAACTTTTGTCACCTCAGCTTTTTAAAATATTTTATGAATATGTTGAATAGCCAATGGTCTCAATATAGATCTGTGTATTTACTTCTCTCCATTGTAAAAGTGAAGTTTTTTTCAGCCCTTGTTTTCTATCTTATAACTAGGTACTGGTTCATGAGAGAACATACCCTCTTATCCCATGACAACTTACTTTGCTTAAGAGCCTTTGGTGAGAGATCTTGTCAAAAGCTTTCTGAAAGTCTAAAATAAACGATATGCAGTGGAGAGCCCTTACCCATATGTTTGTTTGAACCCTTCAACTAATTCTAATAGATTAGTGAACCCTGACTTCCTTTTGCAAAAACTGTGTTGACTCTTCCCCAACATGTTCATTGACGTCTGATCATTCTGTTCTCTACTAAAGTTTAAACCAATTTCCCTAGTATTGAAGTTAGGCAAACTGACCTGTAATTGTCAGGATTGCCTTTGGAGTCTTTTTAAAAAAATATCAGCATTACAATATCTCTCTTTCAGCTATCTGATACAGAGGTTAATTTAAGCAATAGGTTACATACACAACTAGTTGTGTGCAATTTAATATTGAGTTCCTTCAGAACTTTTGGGTGAGTTGGTCTTGGTGACTTATTACTGGGGTTTTTTTTTTTACAGTTTGTTCTAAAATCTCCCCTGTTGACACATCATTCTGGGATAGTTCCTCAGGTTTGTAGCCTGCAAAGAATGGCTCAGGTATAGGGATCTTTAGGAGCAAAACTCACATTGACTTCAATGGTTCATAATTAGGTCCATATGGGAGTTTTTGCTCCTAAAGACTCTTTTTGCTGATAAACACCATCCATATTGGATGTAAACACGGGAGAACAATAAGGACAACGGGCAGCGTTACAGCAATCTTGATACATGGCACAGCAGCTGCGTTTGTTTATTTGTAAAGAACCTACTTAATAGTTTGAAAACACTTCTAAGGTCTTCATCCTGTATATAGAATGGGCCTGTGACAAGTCAACTTTAAAGGCACTTTCCAAGAGAGGCTTCACCCAGGTTGCCCATAACCCTGATACTCTGTGACCTGTGCTTGCTGCTTTCAGATACTTGCAGTGTTCAAAGATTTGGTCTGGATTTACTATATAAAGTAGTACACTAAATGGAATGGGACCTGGCTGCATAAGGGTTATAGGCCATATTTTCAAAGGTATTTAAGCAGATAGGCTGCTAGTGGGATTTTCAAATCAATAGATTTATTAACTCAACCTGCTAGGGCAGAGAGTGGGAATTTCAAAAAGTCTTACCTGCATCATTAGGTGTCTGAATATATTTGAAAATCTAGCCCTGATTGTGGTTGTTTTTTTGTTGGTTTGTTTTTGTTGTTTTTTTTTTAATATGACTAACATACTCTTGAAACTATTATGTTTATCCTATAGTGAGGTCTGTGCACAGACTGACTGGAGTCCCCCTGGACTTTTGATAAGAGGGTGGATTGACATTGGCCAACTAGGATTTAATTAATTTGTGGGTAATTGGCTTTTTAAGGCAAGTTAGGGACCAACTTATCTGAGCCCCTGTAAAGGAGAATGAGCCAAACCAGGTCTCCCTGAGAGTAATTAAATCTTTAGGGGGCTGACAGGGAGCTAATGAGCCTGACAAAGCATTATGGGGAAAGAATCAGCACTCTGTGGAGAAAGGAAACTGCTAAGAGGAAGAGCTAGAAGAAAATCTCACCAGAGCAAGAAACCTGGAACTGAAAGGTGTGCTCCTGTCGGGAGGAGCTCCAAGAAAATAGCATCAGCAGGACAGAAGCATGGGAGCTGCAGCTGGCTGGACGAAGTGGCTGCAGGAAATAAAGTCAGGCCAAGCGTATACTACAGTGCTACATTGGGCAGAGACCGGCTATGCCAATGGGAGAGTGTTTTCCTGTCAATATAATTACTCCACCTTGGTAAGAAGTTTAAGTTGTGCCAGCAGGAGAGTGTCTCCCACCAATATAGTGCCAGCATGGACACTTGTCACTCGTGAGGGAGGGCTTTTTACACCCGGGAGCAATGTAAGATAATTGACTTAACTGATGGTGTCGATCAGCCCTCAGGCTCAACTGAATCCTGGGGAGAAGGGTGGAGGTCTCTGACTCTAGAAGAGTGAGGCGCTTTAGTGACAGCCGGAGGCTATCACAGAGAGATGGAAACGACTTTATATTTGAATTATTTTTATTCGAATACAGTAGATTCTCATCATGGAACTTTTGTCACATACATTTGGTTTGTGTAGAGCAGGCTTGGCAAGCTGCTCAGTTGTCCAGTCAAATCATTTGAATTACCGGCCTGCTATTTAACCCCAGTCAGTTATCAACTGTTTTATCAAGAAGATCCTAATGTAGGTGGTGGCCCACCTTCATTATTGCATCATGGTGCCCTCTGTTAACAAGCCTACTACAATGGCTTGATCATTTACTTTACTTTATACTAACATAGGGGAAATTGTAGTCTAGCAGCAAGTTCAACTTCTTGAACAAAGTGGCGTGTGTGTGTGTAAACTACCACATATGCGGGGGAAGGAGGGCTGGCATAGAAATACGATTTTTTATATATATTGAACTTAATGTTAGACAATTACAATATATATAAAAAACTGTATTTCTATGCCAGCCATTCTCACCCCCGAGCATATGTGGTGGTTTACAAAGCTTGTAAAACAAGTTTAAAACACATGGTCTTTGTCCCCAAGGAATTTAAAATGTAAACTGACTAAATTTCTTTGTATTGTCAACTCCCTCTGTCCCACCTTCCTGAAAAGAAAGGTTCAGACATTAAAACTCGTTCATTAACACAAGGAGAAAAGATTAAGAGCCAGTTAAGTTGCTTGAAAAGTTGGCCTGTTGCCTACCTACTCTTAGTGCAATGGTCACTAACCACTAGATTTGGGATTTACTAGTAGATCCTGGAGCCTCTCCCTGACAGGTGATCCTGACGGATTTGACTTGGGGGGGTTATCAAAGCTGGCACTTCAGCTGCCCCTCCCCACATATTGCTGTGCTGCTCCTGCCCTCTGCTTGGAGCTGCCCCCCAGAAGCTTCCTGCTTGCTGTGCAGGGGAAGGCAGAAGAGGGGGATACTGATATCAGGGTGTTCCCTTCTACTGCCCTTGTATCCCATCTCCAGAGTGAGCAGGGTGGAGTCTCAGAAAAGGTGTGGGATGTGGCGGGGCAAGGGTGTTTGGGTTCGAGAGAGATCCTGAATGACTTAAATTCAAAAGGTGATCCTGTGCTTAAAAAGGTTGGAGATCACTGCCTTAGTGCATTTAAAATGATTTTGTCTGTTAGGGTGTGTCTAAACTACATGGCTCCATTGATGGAGCCATGTAGATTTGTTTGTTCGGCAAAGGGAAATGAAGCCACGATTTAAATAATTGTGGCTTCATTTAAATTTAAATGGCTGCCCCACTCTGCCAATCAGCTGTTTGTCGGCAGATCAGGGCAGTCTGGACGCTCCCCTGCCGACATGAAAGCCCTTTATTGACCTCCCCAGTAAACCCCCTCCTACGAGGCATAATGGGAAGGTCGATAAAAGGCTTTCAGGTCAGCGCGGGAGCATCCAGACTAGCGCGCTGAGCCAACAATTTAAATTGCAGCTTCATTTCCCTTTGCCGATCAGCCTAATCTACATGGCTCCATTGATGGAGCCATGTAGTTTAGACACACCTTTAGAGTTGCTATGTGTTTCTTCTCTTCACTAATATCTTTCTTTTGCAGCTGTTCAGTCATGAACAACATTCTCAGTTACATATGGATCTAACATTGCTTTAAAGGGTAATGATTCTTTTTTATAAATTCTTTTCATTGTTTCATTTTTCTGAGTTAACTAATTTATGTTAAGTGACTCTTTTTGTAAATAGGCATAACTATCTATGACTAAGCCTATTGGAGACCTTAAAGTCTTACTTTTTTGTTTCTTTAAGGTTCATAAGAACAGTATTTTACCTTTTTTTTAACATGACTGAATATCAAATATCTGATTGGAGTGAGCTAATTAGCTAACAAAGTGGTCCTAGCAATAGATTCCAAAATGGAGTATTCCCATATATCCTCCCATTTCCTGCATCACAATCTTTGCAGCTATCGGCACCAGAGGTTGGGTCAGAATTCATGAAGGAATCAACAGCATTAGCTTCCACATGGTTAAGCTTTTTCAGGATGCATGCAAAATCACACACAGCTCCATAGCAATAATCAGAGTGTTAGTCTATAGCCACAAAAAACTACATCTACACTGCAGGCTTCTTGTGCAAGAACGGCTGTTCTTGTGCAAAAACTTGCGGAGCATCTACACTGCACGTGCGTTCTTGCACAAATGAATTTACAGTAAAGCATCGAAACAGAGGGCTTCTTGGGCAGGAGTTCTCTCCCCACGAGGAATAAGCCCTCTTGCACAAGAGCTCTTGCACAAGAAGGCAGTGTGGATGGGCAACAGGAGTTTCTTGTGCAAGAAACCCCTATGGCTAAAATGGCCATCAGAGCTTTCTTGCACAAGAGAGCGTCCACACTGCCATGGACGCTCTTGTGCAAAAGCATGTGGCAGTGTGGATGTGCTAAGCACAAAACAGTTCTTGTGCAAGAAGCTTGCAGTGTAGACATAGCCTAAGGGTACATCTACACTGCAAGCTTCTTTCAGAATAAGCTTCTCTGGAAGATATCTTCTGGAAAAGCTTATTTTGAAATAGAGCGTCCACACTACAGGGAAGCCTCAAAGTTAGTCTGAGCCAGGCTCCCCTAATGTGGATACGCTATCTCGACTTAGAGCCCCAGAAGCCACTAGGGAGGAATAACTTTAGAATGACCTTGGTGAGGAGCTATTTTGACATAGCAGCAGAGGATCGTCTACACACACCCTGTTCTGAAAAAGCTTTTTCGGAAAGGGCTTATTCCTCGTGGAATGAGGTTTACCACCATCGGAAAAAGCTGTCCGTTATTTCAACTTTCTGTCAAAATAACGCAATTGCGATGTGGACGCTAGTATTGTTTTTCCAGAATAATGTCTGTTATTCCAGAAAAAAACAGCACAGTGTAGATGCACCCTAACAGATTTATTTGAGCATATTTTTTGTGGGTAAAAATCCACTTTGTCTTTTATGAAGTGGGGTTTTACCCATCAGAGCTAATGCTCAAATAGTCTGTTAGTCTACACTAGAGAGTTATTTCAAAATAAGTTATTTCAAAATAATAACTTCCGAAATAACTATTTCAAAATAAGCTATTCCTCTTCACAAGCAGGAGTTACTATTGTAAAATAACAAGCCCTTTCATTTAAAATAACAGGGTTGGTAGTGTGGTTGCTCACCTTGTTATTTCAAAATAAGGGGAGTTATTTCAAAATAACTTCCCAGTGTAGACGTGCTCTTAGTCTTTAAGGTGCCACAGGACTCCTTGCTATTCTCACAGCCATGATCCTTCCTTCACTTCTCTCCTCCCCTTGGTAACATTCCTGGACAAAATTTTCACACCAAAGTTGTATTTGTCACAAATGATTTTATTAACTATGGATTACTTCTGACTGTAATGGACTAGCTTTATAACTGGAAAACATTTCCACTCCCCTCTCTCCATATACTGTTTCATGGTGGCTTACAACCCCATTAAGTGGTCACAGAGTAGCATAAGAGCGCTCCATTTAGGAAGGAACAACCAGTTTCACACATACGGAATGGGAAGTGACTGTCTGGGAAGAAGTATGGCAGAAAGGGATCTAGGGGTTATAGTGGACCACAAGCTGAATATGAGTGAGCAGTGTGATGCTGTTGCAAAAAAAGCAAACATGATTCTGGGATGCATTAACAGGTGTGTTGTGAGCAAGACACGAGAAGTCATTCTTCAGCTCTACTCTGCACTGGTTAGGCCTCAGTTGGAGTATTGTGCCCAGTTCTGGGCACCGCATTTCAAGAAAGATATGGAGAAATTGGAGAGGGTCCAGAGAAGAGCAACAAGAATGATTAAAGGTCTAGAAAACATGACCTATGAAGGAAAGCTGAAAGAATTGGGTTTGTTTAGTTTAGAAAAGAGAAGATTTAGGAGGGACATGATAGCACTTTTCAGGTATCTAAAAGGGTGTCATTAGGAAGAGAGAGAAAACTTGTTCATCTTGGCCTCTGAGGATAGAACAAGAAGCAATGGGATTAAACTGCAGCAAGGGAGGTTTAGGTTGGACGTTAGGAAAAATTTCCTAACAGTCGGGGTAGTCAAACACTGGAATAAATTGCCCAGGGAGGTTATGGAATCTCCATCTCTGGAGATATTTAAGAGTAGGTTAGATAAATGTCTATCAGGGATGGTCTAGACAGTATTTGGTCCTGCCACAAGGGCAGGGGACTGGACTTGATGACCTCTCGAGGTCCCTTCCAGTCCTAGTATTCTATGATTCTATGATAGTTACATGCATAGCAACTAAGGGTGTTATTCTTAAGAGCTGGGGGAGCCACGCCTCTGGTGGTAGATACATGCTGTTAGCAGGAGCTTCCAGTAACTTTTGCAGTGGTTCCTAGAGTGGAAATCTCTCCCATTAGTATATTAATAAACATTAAAATGGAGTTAGAAATTGACCAGGCTCAGAGGCAGCTTCTGTCTTTCAGTGTCTGCTGCAGGCTCTGAAATGGGCTCTTCCTCAAGAGTTCCCACCTCTTTTCATCCCTTCCCTAAAGCACCCTCCTCTAAGCGATGTGGCCTAGTGAACTAGTGGGGCTTGGTGGCGGCAGCAGCAGGAGTGGGCCCCCCCCGACATTCACTGGCAGCAGTGTGGAAGAAGTGGAGCGACCCAACCCTAGCCTGCTCTTCTCCCCTGCATCCTAGCCACATTGCTCTGCTTCCCACTGCCAGTGAGGGCAGGGGAGGGCGGGTCCTACTCTTCTCCCCTCCCCTTAAACCCTTCACCTGAGCAATGCAGCTGTAAGCCCGGGGAGTGGAGCAGGGTTGGGCCAGATTGCTCTGCTTCCCCCACCACTGATGAGTGCGAGAGCAGGCCTGACCTCCACTGCCTGTGCTAGGCCTGGTAATCCTCTGAGCTATTGTCACTGGTATACGGGCTTGGAGGAGGGATGGAACTGCCCTCCCCACAGCAGGATGAAGAAGAACCACATGGCTGAAGCCATGTCACTCCGCTCCCGCTGCAGCCAGAGAGAAGGGAGGGAGAGCACAACCCGTACTGCTGGTGCTAGGTTCCTGAGTCCTGCAGGGCCCCTTAATGTGTGGGACCTGTGGCAATTGTATGGCTGCTGGACCTTTGCCTCCCTTCATGCCCCCGCCCCCACCCCCGCATTACTTCTGAATCTTGATACTTTAATAAAAGTCCACTATTCTGCAGGTCTCATACCAGCGACTGACCAAAATCTTGCTGTGTTCTCTTGAACATGAAGCAGTGACTGTGGTAAAAGACAGCTTCTGTCCAGTCTCTATTTTAATGTTCTGTGATGGAGTGCTAGTCGTTCAGTGTTCAGAAGGCAATGGAAGAGTTAAATGCTGACTCATGGAGCTGCTGCACTACAGCAGGAGGTTGCTTCCATTTCCTTAGAGTCGACTGGAGAGTCTTAAGATCGAGGGCGAAGAAAATTTGCCAAAAGCATCTTACAGTCCCATGGGCTGACTCCCAAACCCGAGTTGACAGGCTGTGTCCAGTGGCAGCTGGTATCCTAGAGGAGAGGATGCAGGGAGGGCCACACAGAAGGGTGGGGAACATTTTTGTAGGGGCATAGAAGGGCGGTGCACCTCCCAAGTGCTACCATGAGTTTCCGATGGCTGGGTGTATGCTGAAATGCAATAGGGCTCAAATCCCAGCTCACAGCTTGACTTGGTCTAGAACTTTCCAGGCTTCCAGGCTTCAAGACCAAGTCTGAGAAATCTGTGTCTTGACAGAAATAAAGGTTTGGGTTTATATTGCCACATAAACATACTCTGAGACCCTTCAAGGTGGGAGAGTTTTAGTGCCAGGTTGTAGCCTAAGATCGAATGCCTACTCTACAATTTTAAGCCCATAGCCTTACCCTGTGGGCCAATGTCAATTGACCCTGGCCACAGAGGCTTAGTACTTTGAGGGTTTTTTTTAATGGAGTGTAGACCTACCCACTGAAGCAACTGGGACAGTGTGGGTCTCATCAATGCTACCCCATGATAATTGGCCTTTTTTTATTACAATTTTCCTTATGTGGTATTTAGTCTGAACAGCCATATGGACATTTAATTTCGGTTCAGTCTGTTATCATGTGTGTTTGTTCTTTTCTACAAAGCCCTGAGAGATATCCCATAAATCAAAATAATTAAAAAAAATATGCTGTTAAAATTAAGATGTTTTCTACCAGATGCTGTTGAGAAAAGTTCTGGATTCTAAGGGAAAGATTACCAGACTACTATATTTCCTAGGGTAGTTAGATACTGCCTTATAAAGAAGATGGGTTGATCAGCAAACATTTAAGAATAAGATTCTAGTGGAGTTGCACTTATTCCTAGTGTGTAAAATACTTTGCAGTAATTAAATATAGTTTTGTGTTTTTTAAATATAGTGGAGGTTACAAAAATATCTTTACTATAGCCTTTTAGTACTCCAAATGCTCATTAAGAAATGGGAAGCCCCTATCCAAAACTCCATGAATAGTATTTCCTTACAATGAGCATAAAATTTAATCATTTTAGCAACCTTTTTATACTTCTGGGTATTTCTACATTTTTCCTAATTGTTCCCTAGTGCTTAAATACTGCCCTTCTGTGGATTTTTATTAGTAAAACCTGAAGTTCAGATGGGTGCTATTCCCATTAAATGAGGGTCATTTGAGGTGAAATAACAGCCTAAAATCAGGAATTATTCCACTTTTATAATCCTTTTTAGAGGAAACAGGAACTTTTAAGGCCGTTCGTTTGTCAAACAAATGTACATAGACATTTGAATTTTTGGCCAGTTTTGTAGTAAATGGATGAAGTAGTATTTCCAATTTAGTATCTTTTAAATTCTTTGGTTCTGACTTTTTATCTGGCTGTTGATAATAATTGAGAGATCTCTTATGTTGTGGTTTTTAATATCACCACACCGATCTTGTGCAGAAATACTGTAATGTTATAAACTTGTATTATCCATGATTCAGAAAGAAGGAAAAATTGATTCATATGTACTACAAGGGGAGGGGAGTGCTGCTCATTATGGTAATGTTAGTGGCTAAGAAGGGTAAGTCTCTAAAGGTTCCATGGGGTCATCTGGGGAAGTCCTTAAGAGATTACAATTCTCATCTGAACTTTGGTGGAGAAGCCTATTTCCTTTTTTCTTCCTTCCCTCTGCCTGTCAACGGCTACTTTCTTGCTCCTATCCAGCCAACTGCTTCACCAGCAGGCACAAAATCTTTCCTAAGGTGCCTTCTGCATTCCTGCCCCTCTTCTTCAGTCTGCTTTACATCCTGTTCAGACACCAAATCCTACCTCTCTTTTCTGCTTTGAGCTTAGGCTCCTGTGTTCTGAATTCTGAAGTATTTCCTTTATCCAGGATTGGATGTACATGCACAGGATGATAGCTAGAGCCCTGTGTTAATACACAATTTTTATCCACATCCAAACTGTGATCCGCAAAAAATGACTCATAGCTATCCACATATATGGGTGCCCATGGATATAAAGTGGATGTGTGTGGATTTGCAAGGCTCTGATAGCAACAGCAGATAGGAGCAACAGCTGGTATGATGACTTATTACAAGGATATTCTATGTAACGATACTCAGCATGACATTGTGTGAGCTGCTTTAATGAGCTACCTGTAATAAAACAGGTTTAAAGGCAAGAAGTCTCAAACAAAATTTAATACAGACTATTAACTATCTACCTGTAAATTTTGGTAAGGAGTCCCCTGTATTCTTTGTACAGAAATGTTTTAGTACTAATAAGTGCAGAAGCTGCAAGAAAAAGAAAAGGGAAATGTGAATATTTACACAAAGGAAACTAAGTAGCTAGATTTGGGAGGATCTTTTTTTAAATGTTTCTGTGTTCTCACCTTTTGTCAATTTCCTAGCCTCTGTTTGTCTGGAAATGGGTGACAGGAGAGGGATCATGCGAGGATTACCTGTTGTGTTCCCTCTCTGGGGCATCTGGTACTGGCCACTGTCAGCAGACAGGATACTGGGCTAGATGGACATTTGGTCTGACCCAGTATGGCCGTTCTTATGTAATGTACTTTGACTTGCTAGCTTTAAGTAAAGGACAGAACTTCTGATGTGGATAGGGCCTGTAGAGGAAGTCACCAACAACCTCTTCCCTTCAGGCATGGGCCCAGGATAAGTCAGCACAGACCAGGAAAAGATCAAAGACCAACTGAGTGGGTGATGCATTGGTTTTTAGCATAACTTATAGCATCCTCTGTTGGAGGGGCTTTTATGGAGCCCAAACTGTGGCTTAACAATGTCTTCTTATGGTGCAATTCTAGGCGAAGTTGAAAAGTGTAATTGCCTGTCTTCCCTGCCTAGTATAGCTGCCCATGAAGATGCTGAAAAAACAACTACTGGTCTGGTAGCACTTTATAGACTAACAAAATATGTAGATGGTATCATGAGCTTTTATGGGCACAGCCCACTTTATCAGATGACTGGAGTTTTGAGTTTAGGATGTGCAGACGCAAAATAAATAGGAGAGAAGGAAAAGGGAGGGGGGAGGAGGACAAAATTGAAGGGGGCGGGAAACAAGGAGCAGAGGGTATGAAAATATCAAAAGGAAAAACAAGTAGGCAGAACTGGTAACCTGTAAGCACCTAAATATTAGATAGTTAAAAGAAGCAGATAAGGATCATAGGATAGCAATTAGAGAGGAAGCGTGCTAACATGAAGAGGCTGTTTGCATTCACTTTTGCCTGGCCTCTGTTCTCTAGAGACCCCAAAATGCTGCCATGCATTTGGTCACTTGGTGGCTTACGTGAAATATGTTCGTCCCGTTCCTTAGTGAGTTTGTCCATACTGCAACTTGTCCATACTGCCCAACAAACAATTCCTGTCTTAACAGTTATACAGAGGTGATATGCTTCTGCCTATCCCTGTTCTATAAGAGAGCCTTCACTGAACTATTTGAGGTCAATGAGAGGATGGCCAGGAAGATGGATGCATACTCTAGGGCAAGGCTAAGGCACACTGGCCTCAGTCCTGCAACAAGAACTACAAACAGATTCTTGTACCCACAGGTATGTCAGTCAATCTTTTTGCAGGTGCAAGGGTCTTCTTGCAAATCCTGTTGCAGAATTGGGTCCTAAGACCTCAAATTTCAGTGCTTCTATAAATATTTATCTTCAATAATAAAAGTTAAAACCCAAACATGTAATTATGCCAGAATTTTCAAGTCCATATTCGGAATATAGCTATGGTTGTTACAAGGGCATATACCAAGGATTATAGAGAGAGATTTTTTTCAGAGGCATGGCAGCAGTACTGGCTTTTGCCCATCACTACTTCTTAATCTGGTGCACATGAATCTGTAAAATAGAGCCAACCTATCTATGACAGAGGCAAACAGTTCTTTTCAGCATGACAAAAATGTACCTGTTCAGGAGCAGTTCTCTTTCAACCACTGAAAAATGAACAGCTGTAGGCAGCTTATATATAACACTTATACTGGGAAATGGGAAACAACAGGTGGTCTTGTTACTGAGGAAAGAATCTTGCACATAGTGTGGTGTCAATGTTTTAATTTTCTCAGAGCGCAGCTAGAAACTTTGGTTGTCTCTAGACTTCAGGCTTTTTTCGAAAAAAACTTTACCTGCATCTAGACTGCCGCCGCATTCTTTCAAAAGTAAATTGAAAGAACGCGGCAGTTTTTTTGACCGCGGTAAATTTCATTTTACGAGGAATAACACTTTTTTCAAAAGCGCTCTTTCGAAAAAAAGGCGCTATGTAATGTAAACTGTGCTTTTTCGAAAAAGAGCATCCAGACTGCCTGGGTGCTCTCTTTCGAAAAAGCGATTTTCTTTTTTGAAAGTACTGATTGTAGTCTAGATGCTTTTTTTCGAAAGAGGCTTTTGCAAAAGTATCTAGGAGAAGGAGGATTTGCAGCTTTCGAAAGAGGCTTGAAGTCTAGACGTAGCCTTTTTAAGCTGCAAATCCTCCTTCTCCTGGATTCCTTTCCAGAAGTCATGGACCCCAATCTGGTTTTATACATGATTTCTGAATTGTTCTGTTTCTCTTCCCAATCTCCTTTTTCCCCCTCAGAGCGGTCTCTACTTACTCTAATACTTAACTTGCAATTAAGGCATTTGCAAACCATTCAGGATCAAGTATTTAAGCTGTTATCTTCACATTATATTAAAATTTCTCTATGTAGTTTCCTTATTTTCCCTGATGGAAAAATCCCTTTACACAAAGCTCTTTAGTGGATGGTAAAATAATTTTGATGGCAGGCATCCAGTCTGTGCTTTTCGTAGATAAGTGGATTACTTATAGACAAAAAGCAATGAAATATTTTGTTGTCCCATTATAGTTTACAGTGGTGTAGTCAAAGGGGTCTCCCTTTCTTAATTATGTGGATGGGAGACCCAGGATGGCAAGACGCATATGTGAATTCTGATGGCTTCCCCCTCCAATTATTCCCCTTTAAGTCAGGAGAAAAGGTTCACTCTTAAGTGTCTCTGACTTACTGTCCTCTACCTCTGCAAAATGTTTTGCTCTGCTTTTTTTCTGTCATTACTTTCCAAACACCAGTGTTTTAGAGCATGGGTTCCCAAACTGGGGGGGCGTGCCCCTCTGGGGGGGACGTGAAGAAATTCCAGGGGGGGCGCAAGGTGATCCAGGCCCCTTCTCCCCTCGTGAACCGCCCCCCCCCCCCAAGAAAGAGACCGGTCCATCTGGAGCAGACTTCAAAATGGCCACCTTAAGAAGGCAATACCTGCTCTGCTTTTAGTTTTCCTGCTAATTTTGGTTTATGGCCCCAGTCAGTTCCTTTTTTTTTTTTTCTCAAATTTGTTGCTATATTTTTTTTCTTTGTGGGGGGGGGGGGGGAGGCAGAAGTGTGAGGGTTTCTCAAAAATCAAAAAGGGGGCACGATGCCAAAAAGTTTGGGAACCATGTTTTAGAGGAACTTAAAATTAAATAATTGTTCTGAGTCAAGGTAACTTTTAAAACACAATTTTAATCAAAAGAACAGTCCATTTTCATCGTCTCTTCACAGGCTTAACAAGGTCCCTGTTCTGTATTAGAAATTTCAGGGAGAAACTGCTGCTCAGGACTGATGGTCAGCAGACAAGACTCTCTGTTTCTCAGGCCTAGAGCCCTGAAAATGCACAGATATCTGCTTTATATCCGTAGCTCATCTTTCTCAATATGGATAGGGATGTGGATACAAATTTTGTATCTAGAACCTTGCAAATTTTCAGATATCAATGGGTATCTTCGTCTGCACGTGTCAATGCAGATATCCATGGCTCATTTTTTACAGGTACAAATTTTGTATCCATGCAGGGCTTTGCTCAGAGCAACTCTTGGTGCATGCATTTTGAAATATCTGCACTGCAGGGTAAGCCCAGAGTTCAAACTCAGGTACAAACCTAACCTCTCCTTCTATCATCATGCAAATTGTTCTAACTGAGAGTGCCACAATGCCATGGGAGTGGAGGGTCCAGCCCTGAGTTAAGTCGGAACCCAGAGTTCAAGTTCTACTACTTTGTAATGTAACACACAGGATTTGTGGTCTGGGAGTCCACTAAAAATATTCCACAATCCCAGGAAGTGACTTTCTTTGTCTTCTGAACAGGCAAGTTTGGTTGGAAACCAGGTTTCAATCATTCCTAACCTGGGATTCGTGGGCATCGGGTGAAATCCCAGCTGGGGAAGGCAAGCTGCACCCCGGTCCTTCCACCCAAGCCCCTCCCACTCCCAGCCCGATCTTCCTGGCTATGTGAAGAGCCGGGGCTGCCATGCTGTGGCGCCAGCCCTGCTCTCCCAGGTAGTTGGGGTGGAGCCAGGCTGCTGTGCCAGGACCCTTCGGTTCCTGGTGGCCAGAGGGAGCCAGGCTGCCATGCTGCAGCCCCATCCTTCCCTGGCGGCTAGGAGGAACCAGGCTGCCGGAGTTATGGTCTCAGCCTTCCCCAGTGGCTGGGGGGAGCTAGGCTGACAGAGCCCCAGCCCCAGCCTTCTCCTCTTAACTTAACGCAAGTTAAGGCT
Source organism: Pelodiscus sinensis (assembly GCF_052426305.1). NCBI lineage: Eukaryota > Metazoa > Chordata > Testudines > Trionychidae > Pelodiscus > Pelodiscus sinensis. The sequence goes on from NC_143055.1 coordinate 99,776,241, forward strand.
TTAGTTGTGCCAGGAAAATGGCGGGCGCCTGTAATGGGATTGCTTCTCATAAAACTATATAGAAGAGAGACAGAATCACCAGGCAGGTGAAAGGGGCTGACTGGGGACATGCGCCCCTCCTCCCCCCCCAATCCAAGACTGCCCCATCCCTGAGCATCCCAACTCTGAGGCAACCATTGCTGACGGTTCCCCTTCATCAGGGAGTGAGGAGAATTTGCAGTTTGCTGCAGTCCTCACACTGGCAGGGGAGCACTGGCGGCAGATGAACTGTGCACTTCACTCTTGCTCCCTGACAGGGACAGGAAAGGGAAGAGCAAACAGCCTAAGGAGGTGTGGGGGGCTTTAGCCTCCCTGCCCTCCCTCACTGTCAACCCCCCTCCCCCATCTGAAATAAAACTTAACTTCATAAAAATAACACTGTATTTTTCAAAAATACAGTAATTTGAATAATGTACATTTTTTTCCCAAAAAACCCCAAACAAACAGACCCAATCCCGGAGGGTATGTCTACACTACCCTGCTAGTTCGAACTAGCGAGGGTAATGTAGTCATCCGCAATTGCAAATGAAGCCTGGGATTTGAATTTCCCGGGCTTCATTTGCATAAAGCCGGCCGGCGCCATTTTTAAATGCCGGCTAGTTCGAACCCCGTGCCGCGCGGCTACACGCGGCACGGCGTAGCTAGTTCGGATTAGGCTTCCTAATCTGAACTAGCTGTACTCCTCATTCCACGAGGAGTACAGCTAGTTCGGATTAGAAGCATAATCCGAACTAGCTACTCTGTGCCGCGTGTAGCCGCGCGGCACGGGGTTCGAACTAGCCGGCATTTAAAAATGGCGCCGGCTGGCTTTATGCAAATGAAGCCCGGGAAATTCAAATCCCAGGCTTCATTTCCAATTGTGGATGACTACATTACCCCCGCTAGTTCGAACTAGTGGGGTAGTGTAGACATACCCTAATTGAGTCAGGCTACGTCTAGACTGCAGGCTTCTTTCAGAAGAAGCTTTTCCAGAAGAGATCTTCTGAAAAAACTTCTCTTGAAAGAGTGTCCACAAAGTAAAAGCGTAGCGATGTGCTTTTTCGAAAGATAGCATCCACATTCATTGGACACTATCTTGCATTTAAGTTGTGATTACTATAGACGGAGCACCTGTGCTTTTTCCTGGAGGCCTCTTCTTTAAAAACCCTCTGCTCTTCCCCATCCACACATAGCTTTTTCCAAAAGAGCCTGTGGAAGTGGGGCCTCCGGACTACTGCAGGGCAGGCGCCTGTGCTCTCAGCAGCGCGACCAGAGCCGGGGCTGGCGGCAGCCCCAGCAACACATGGTAGCCCATTGAAGTGGGCTAGAGCCCACAGGCTGCTGTGGGGCTGGGACCAGAGTGTGGGCTGCTGGAGCCTGGCAGGCAGGCCATCTGGGGCAGCAGAAATGGGGCCAGCAACTCAGCAGGCAGCACAGCCAGGGCTGGTGGTAGCCCTCCCCCCGCCTCTGCCCCTCACCCCAGTTGGCAAAGTCAGAGGCTGAGGGGGGTGGCAGGGAACCTTCCCTAGTCTGGCAAATTCTCTCGTTTGGGACTGGTCAGGTCCTGATTGTGCTGGATAAGAGATGCCCAACTTGTATTTGCCTTCCATGCTTTTTATTTGCCTAAAAATGAAGTTTTTCTTTCATTCATCTTTTGTGAAGGCTTGAACAAAATTTCTGTACCTGTTTTGGAATTATGGGAAGGAGAAATACACTTAGTCTAAGTCCTTTGAGACACTCCCCTTTTCGTTTTACACAGTGCCTAGGCCAGAGCACCTCAAGGAACTATAGGAAATAAATTATGTAGGGGAAATAATATATTCCTTATTGCCTGACCTTTTTATTCAAAGTGAATAACTCCCCGAATGACTGGCATTTGAAATGTGAAAGTCGATGTGTATAGGCCTTACTAGTTCTAAAATAACACAGTTATGGTCACTTGCAAGTATAGGTTTGAACAGCTGTGGGAGGGGTTTTTTTGGGGAAGGGGAGGAGGAAACCAGGAGGGTGAAAATGTTATTAGAACAGAAAGACCAATAATAATCACACCATTGAAAATAGAAAAAAATCTCCTAAAATATCAGGATGATTCCTTCCATTTGGAGCTAAACTGTACAAAACCTGTTTGCAGGGTTTTGGTGTAATTGAAACTGAAACCTGTGCCTGAAACAGATTTAACCATGAACCTTTTCCTCAACCTAATTCAGGGGTTAATATCTCCTGTACCCTTCCCTAGTTAACAGAATGACTGTGCTACCTTTTATCAGTAGCCTTGAGCCTTGTTAACCAATCTGTGTTCAGTGGATTATATCCTAAAATGAATAAGTAGAATTTTAAAAAATACCACAGCCCTTCCTGTCAAGGGAAATGAACCTGTGCAGTGGCTGCCTTTTCACAGCCTCTTCCCCTCAGAAATAAAGGAATAAATCAGCAGCTTCACAGTGCCATTTATTCATCAGTGAGTGGGTGTTGTATATCCTCTTTGATAGGGACTATATGAATGATAGAATCTAGCACTATCTCTTTAGAGAAACTAATAACAAGATGAAACCGAAGCAAACTGCATTCTTAGAAATGGGTCCATGACCTATGTGGTCCTTACAGTAAATCGTACCACTTCTAGATTAATATTTGTGTTTATACCTTTATTGAGCTGATATAACTTTTCCACTGTGTAGGCTGATGCCTATCCCACAGAGCTCCCTCCTGCTGAGTGGGTGTATTATTGTGTCACTGTTCCATAGTAGTCTGAAAAAGGAGAGGGAATCCTCTGTGGTCTTTCATCAGCACTGCTTTCAAGTAGACCTACGTGGGTTGTATTTATATGAGAGATGAATACATTCTCAGTGGGAGAATGACTTTAAGAAAGGGGTTTCCCTGAGCATGGGTGGATTAAACATTGAGATATATACGTGCCTCCAAACCACTTACTCATCATTTGATTCAGAGTGCGTTCTTGAGCCTTTGAGACTATAGCATTCTAACTTAGCAGCAGCCTGTAGCGTCTCGCGTAAAGAAAGGTGAGTAATCACGACTTTCTTTTTAATCTTATACATGTCTGGCTTCCAAATGAAATCACCTAGATTTATCCTGCTTTCCTCCCTTCCCCTCCCCGCCCCCCCGAAAAAAGCCTCACTTCCAATTAAAAATTTTAAAGTACATTAATTACTTTCATTTCTTGGTAATTTGCAGCTCACATTTCTCCACAAAGTCCTGCATAGCAAAAAGGTATAGTTAGGTGTATTGTCCAGCTACCGCATTTATGCAATATCAAGCAATAGAAGATGCCATCATCTGTATAATGTATCCATTCTGGGTGCTGTCATGCTATTCCTTAACAGGGTAAAACTCTTACTGGAGTAAATTATGTGGATGGTGTTTATGCTTCTGGCCCCTTTGGATTCAATGGTAAAGGTTCCAGTGACTTTCATGGAAGCAGAAACAGAATCTGTTTTTAATTAGGGTCTACCATTATTAGCAAGTGTTGCTTTTTATTCTTATCTGCTGGTGCTTATGACATCTGAGGATGTGCCAGGACTTTCTGACTCATTATTTCACTGCAGTGATAATGCTGAATTAATGTATTCATCTTATTGTAAAGGTGTTATGTTAAGACAATGGCATGTAAACCATGCCTGGTGGTGGTATAATAATGTACAACCAGGTTGTGCTAAATTAGTGGTGTTAGATGACATGTTGTCTCTGAATATAGGAAGTTCTCCAAGCCATAATGTTTTTATGCCATAGTGTTAGTATAAACCCAGCTAACTGTGAGTAAGGTTGCGTTACACTAGGAGGAGTGGGGGAGGAAATAATCCGCCAAATACTGTTGCTGACTGTTGTTTTTTCTTTCTGATAATGACTAACTCCATTAAATAGTTAGGCTGCCCTAGTTAATACAATTTTAGGGCTATAGTCCTTGTAACATAGTTACGCTTGACTTTGAGAACTACAATTTCCTGATCTCAGGTGAAAATACTTTTTTGCATTTAGCCATAGGAACTCCAGACCCAATTAGTTCTATGTTGTTAAAACTCACGACTAGCTGCTGAGACACCTGTGTGAGTTAACAAGCACACAGGCTAGATGTGGTGGGTGGCAGGCATTCCTCAAAGGGTGATGGTTTCTCTTGTACCCAGGCCTGGCTGCACCCTGGGGTCCTCATTAGTGTGCAGCTTGGTTCTGGCAGAATCCAAATCTTCAGCAGGCTCGGCGCATGTGCTTTCATTCCTATGGATACTTAAGTGGAAAGTAACTGTGTTCAGTCTGGGTGAGAGTTAAAAATGGGAGTTACTCCCTGCAGCTAAGCTAATAGGAGCTGTGCTAAGCTTATCTCAGATGATTAGGTCAGCAGTCCAGTTTCCCCAGCATGCCTGTCTGCAGACTGTCCACTGCTTCCTCAGCCTTAACTCAGCTATCAAGGGATTACACGTGGCGTATTAAAAACAAGAAGAGAACCAAGCCCCTCCTCCTTAAGCTCAGGCTCTCCAGCATTGCCTTAAAGTCTATGCACAGAGCTGAACTTGCCTCAGTCTTAGCTTGTCTTCACAAAGCATAACCACTTTTTGTCTCTTCTCCCAGATCTATGGCATGTGTGTTTGTTTTTAATTCTACTTGCATCCCTCCTAGCACTATGCCTGGAACAATCTCCTTTTCCCTCACATGCTGAACAAACTCCTTATGATGCAGACCCTGAGGGCAATACCCCTTTAAGTCAATGGGCTCCATATCCCCTCTAGAGACTAGCTACATTTTGACTAGCATTCCACCAATCCTTTCCCCTATCTACTCTCTCCCATCACATCATGGCCCTTTTAATGTAGGTCTTCTAATTTGAAAAAGTAAAATCACCTGGTGCTAATAAGGCATACGCCACACTTAGCTGCCTGATAACCTTGCTTTTACATTGCATCTCTTTCCCTTTCCACTGTTTCTTTTATTAGTGAGATTGTACAGAACGATGCTCACCAATTTACTCTGTGGTGCTTGATAAATAATAAAGAAGTTGTTCATTGCATAACTTCAACATTACGAAGCACTGAACAGCTATTTCCTCTCTCCTTCCCCCCCCCAAAAAAATCCTAAAGGCATGAGAACAAATATAAAATATATATGCAAATGAATATTAAATATAGATGATCTTGGCAATGCCATTGGAAAGGTTGTTCTAATAGTACTAATCCAACTGCAAATACAGAATGTGTTCAGAGTAAGGACCAGCAGAATTCTTGAGTAACATTGCCAGAATTGGATGGGTTATGATTGCAAAGCAGAAATAATTTATATAGCCCTAAAATGCAGTATGTAGTTATCCATCTATTTAGAGATTTTATTGAACTTTATTAAACAAGATCAAATTAGTTGCTCTAACATTATGTTCTACCCTCATAAAAACAATATGCAATGCTGGGCCTAAAATGCAGCGGACTCAGCCCTCAATCTGTACACCTCAGGTCTCGGAGAAGGCTTGTTAGCAGAGATCCATGCAATGTTTGCAGAGAAAGGGGGAACTCATAAAAGAATTTGAGGATATTTGCAGTTTGTTTCTAACTTAGAACAAAAGTCATAAATTCCCTATTAATTTGGCACCTGATTTAAAAAAAATAATCTGTTTTCTCGAATGCCCTGTGATTATTGCATTTTTTTTTAAAGTTGGGGTACTTGTTTGAAGGTGGAAGGAAAGTGCCTGGTAGGGATGTGAATGTGTATCTGAGTACATGGTTAACCAATTAGCCTGGGTTCGTCAGTTAACTCTCTCGGTTATAGAAACCGTCCCCTCTCCCCATCGTGCCTCTGTATCAGAGGCAGCAGTGCGGGAGGACAGGCGGGAGCCAGTACTTGCAGGTAGCTGACTTTTAAGCTGACTTCCAACATTCTGGCTCTCCCCCCGCATGTTGCTGCCTCCTACAAAGGCAACAGCAACGGGAAGAGCTGATGGAAGCTGGTGCTTGTGGGTAGCTAGCTTAAAAGTCAGCTCCCCACAAGCACCGGTTCCTGCAGAGATGCTACCTTGCCCCTGCCCAGAGCAGGGAGCTGGCTTAAAAGCTGACTTCCCATGAGGACCAGCTCTCGCGGCCCTGCTACTGAAAATTTCAGTAGGTACACGTTTACACAAATACACGTATTTTAACATCCCCAGTGCTGCATAATCTTGACTTGTCAAAGGGGCATTCTAAGTGGGTTGAAGAGCCTGGCAGCAACCAGAAGCTTTCCTAGGCTTGTGCCTTTTTTTCAGTTGAACGTTAGTGTAGGGCTGATGCTCATTGTACTGTACTCTCATTTTAGCTCTGCAAATTAAAGGCTCAATGCTGCATTAAATTTCACTCACAGAGAGCCTCATTCAAATATGGAGTCCCACTGATCTCTGTGAGCAGATCCCTATGCAGGACTGGAGGCTACATTTGGTGACATCTGCTGTAGCCCCTTATTTATTTCTGAGGAAAGGGGCTTGTAATCGCACATCCAGAAATAACCCAGCAGCTATCTGGGAGGCATGGATGAAAAATTCAAGTCAACCTCAAATGATTTCTTAAAATTTTCAGAGAACCACAGAAATAGAAAATACATGAGTTTGGGGTTGAACACATTTCATTTATGTTTTTGGTTTGATTTTTTGTTTTATAGATTTCATAGATTTTGACCCAAATCTATTAAATATTTCAGGCAACGGGAAACTGTTATTTTTCAGCCAAAAAACATTTTTGCCTGAATAATTGTGCCTGCTTCTACTCTCAAGCTCTCAGATGTGGAGCAATTAAACAAATCCAGTTAAATTAATTCAATTTTTAAACAATGAAGGTGTCTAAAAATTCTGATTTGGGCTTTCCCCCTGTTATTATATACAAAAAAGTATGAATCTATTCTAATGAGATTCTTTGACTGTGAAATAGTTGTACCCATAACGCTACCTGAACAAAGTATATTAATAGTATTATACCAGCGGGTAAATAACTGCTGAGTATGGGCAATCTGTAATCCCATTATTAAATGTTCCCTGACAACCTTCGATTGGGTTTAAAAACCTGATCCTGCAACAAAAACTGTGCAGTAGACTCCTGTGCTCACCCAAAGCACCAGTGACTGTAGTGGATGTTAGGGTGACCAGACAGCAAGTGTGAAATATTGGGATGTGGGTGGGATGTAATAGAAACCTATATAAGACAAAGCCACAAATATCTGGATTGTCCCTTTTCCTTTGGGACATCTGGTCACTGTAGTGGGTATCTGTGCAAGTGTTGAGAAGATTAGTCTGTTTCCTTTTGCTGGATTAGAGTAAAAGGATTCGTATAGCACAAAACTGAAGCTTTTGCACCTTACTCTCTGTGCTACAAATTTCCCGCTCTGTTCCATAGTGGGAATTGGGGCTTTGAATCACCTTTTGTCTGGCATCCAGACAAGAGAGGGGTTTTTTTATTCATTTTTTGCATTTTGGCTCCTTTTTAATATTGCATGTACTGTTAAGCTGTTTAGAGAGAGACACCTTTTTATCTATTAGTTTATAGATTCCAGTGTTCTTTGATTAAGACAGGATTTTTGTTTTTATTCTTGTATGTCTCTGAATGCACATTTACCATAACACATTATAAAAAAAGTCACACTCTGTATAAGATTAATAGTGAGAATAGTTAAATTTTATTCCAGTAACTTAACATCATACAGGAAATGGTACCAGATAACTTTTTACATAGATCAAGTTGGGCAACAAAATGTTCCTTGGCTTCTGAAAATCTTGACCTCAAATTTTATAGTGTTAATCAGAGACTCTGCATAATATAGCATTTTCAGCACTGGGTCAGGAGGAAACACAAGCAGATCCTAGAAGAGTTTTGAGATTTGGTAGTCTCTGTTTTTGTGTGTGCTTGTGTGATCTTTCTACTGCATTTAAATAGCTATGCCAAATTTTCAGTGACAAGGCTCATGTACGAGCAGAAAAGCACTAGTGGGTTCAAGGCTAGTCTTGTAAAACACTTGTGGAAATATTACTACGGTGAAAAAGCCAAACCTGGAAATGACTCTCTAGATGGAAACAGATCACTGAAGTGTTAGTCTTTAAAACATGACTTCCCCAGCAACATGACGGGGAAGGAGTCTTCAAGGCTTTATTTCCCCATCAATTATTTTTGGTATATGTGGCTTAGAACATTTTTTCACACAATACGCACTACTCTGTTACTTTTATATTTTGATCACATTTACTGTAACAGACTATCTCTTCCTCTCTCTCCTCCAACTCCTCCCACAGAACACCCACACACCACATAAACAAGCCCGTAGGGCATAGTAAGTGGATCAATGGCATTCATAACTACAGGAGTTCCACTCAGTTTGGAGCTGGGTTGTAATATGTGTACTACTGAAAAGAGAGGTACTTAATCATTCTATCTCATCATTGTATGAATCTGTGTTGTTTAACAACTGTCTCTAGACTGAAAAATGAGTGAAACTGAATAGCGTCTTTCTGAACTATCAAATTATGCTAAAATGTTTTAAGTTTATCTTCAGGTTTCACTCACTAGCACATTTTCTCCCTAAGAAAAGCAACAATGTCTCTTATATTAGCCCCCACTTTTTTTGGCTGTTGCTTTTTCTCAGGTTTGGTGGTGAAACATGATTGTAATTTCATACAAACTTCCTTAACTTGGTAACCAAGTTGAACAGTAAATGACTGAGAGGAAGAGTACCGTTTCTCCTGAATTCTGTTTGTAATGTTTGATCTCAGTCCAGAGCACTCTCCTGCATCCCAGTCCCCAATTTTGTGAACCTTCATGGCCCTCCATACAATTTCCATACCAAGATATAACCTTCAGGCCAAAAACTTTGCTCATCCCTGGCTTAGGGTTTAAATCTGCATTTCCTATTAACTCTATCATTAATAAATTAGTCTGGAAACTTCTGCTTTAAAAAAGAAAAAAAAACCTCCCTGTCTTAATAATGTGACTTATCATCCCTTGTATGGCTGCTGGTACAGACACTTACTGCAAACATTATATTTCCGTAAATTTTCTACAGGGGATCAGATTCTACTTCTAGGCTAGATTCAGAGAGGTATCTGGAGTTCCACGAAAGCTAATAAACCATCTTGTTAGTTTTTAAAGTGCTACATAGTTCTGTCTTTTGTTAAAATTGTTTGCCTCACGCCCCCACCAAGAGATGTACTCCAACTTCAGCTGAAGCACATTAAAATCTAAATGGCCCTTCACAATGTTTTTCCCTCTCTCAAACACATGCTGGAATTGTAATAACCTAGGCCATCACCCAATGGATTTAGAAACCAGAACAAACCAGTTGCCTGTTGGTTAGAGGCCACGCACTCCAAGAGAAGCCTCACCTAGGTTGTGTCTGCAAACACAGTCCAGTCCCAACTCAGCCATTAGGTGACTTGTGCCTACTCAACTTTAAATCAGTCTGGCCCCATCTCGTCCCCTACCACACACATACTGAATTCCCCATGACTTCTCCCATGTGCGCACTCTTTCACATATCTACAATTACACCACACATTTAATACAGTACCTGAGAGTGGAAAATGTGGAAACCTCAGATGATATAGCTCTCAGTAATTTATGAAATTCTTCTAAATTATATGCAAGTTATATCTGTCAGCAGTTAGGAACACTCTCCTTTCTCCCCCTTTAGCCCACAGGAGAAGCCAGAAAGCAGCACATGTAAATTATTTTCCCCCACAATTATCTCATTTTATCTACAGAGAGAGACAAGGAGCTTCTGTTTCCACAAGTCTGAAAGCCTGTGGCTTTCATTTCTGTATGATTACCTGTTTCTGTTCTTGTGATTTTTTTTTTATGTGTGTAAGCAGTAGAGGCAGAAGCCTACAAATGCAGGATTTGCATTAGAGGCACTTAAATGCATAGAAATTTGCCGGAGTCAGAAGGAAAGAACTAAAATTTTGGCTATTTTCCAGAATTGTACTGCAGATTTTGCCACTGTGGCATTTTCTGTTACCATTTTCTGTGGATTGTTGCAGAGCTGTATTTTGTGTGAAGGAAATAAACAAAATGAAAACTTCACAGAAATTAATTTACATAAAATAGAAACTTGCTAACAATTTAATAACTCTTCTGCACTTCTTTAAGGGGCTGGCTAATGTCATTCAACTTTATGAATGACAATGTATTAGATGGTCAAATTTTGTTAGCATCTTTTCAATGAAAAATGCCTCTTCGATCAAAATGAAATCTTGTGAGGAAAATTTTCGTGTTTGGTCAATTTTCTAGCTTTTTCAAGAATAAAATAAGGAGAAACTTTTTTCCTTGAAAACATCTTTCCAAAACATAAATTGTTTTTGTTATTGCAAAATTTAATAGGTGTGCGTGTGGAAATTTTGGAAGAAATTGAAAAATTCCAATTTGTGGGATTTTTTTTCTTTTAAGTGGCTTGATAGCTAAGAAATATATGTATAATTCATCATTGTAATTTGTAACTCTACTGCTGATTTTAAAAGCCCTTTCTACCTAAATATTACAAACTCACTTCCTGCAGAGACTTATGACTCTATTACTTGAAATAGCTGAATTTTTAAGCATCTTAATTTTAATTTTCACAATTAATAAAAAGCCCAGTAAATAAATTATATTACACTGTAAAAAATAAGTTACTAGAAAATATTAGCACTACACACAAACACCACAAATCTATTTGTCATAATTGGTGAAACAACTTAGATTCAAACTTAGTTCTGTTTGTGAACGAGACAATTTCCTTGAAATGAAGTGTTAAAATAGCCTTTGACTTGCTCTATCCAGAAACATAACATATAAAAATTAAGGCTGCTGCTGCTCTCTAAGGGTATGTCTACACTACCCCGCTAGTTCGAACTAGCGGGGTAATGTATGCATACCGCACTTGCAAATGAAGCCCGGGATTTGAATTGCCCGGGCTTCATTTGCATAAGCAGGGAGCCGCCATTTTTAAAACCCCGCTGGTTCGAACCCCGTGCAGCGCGGCTACACGGGGCTCGAACTAGGTAGTTCGGACTAGGCTAGTTCGAGGTGTACCGGTAGTTCGGAGTAGGAAGCCTAGTCCGAACTACCTAGTTCGAGCCCCGTGTAGCCGCGCTGCACGGGGTTCGAACCAGCGGGGTTTTAAAAATGGCGGCTCCCCGCTTATGCAAATGAAGCCCGGGAAATTCAAATCCCGGGCTTCATTTGCAAGTGCGGTATGCTTACATTACCCTCCTAGTTCGAACTAGGAGGTTAGTGTAGACATACCCTAAAACATTCCCCTCTGCCAGAAAGTTGAAGTTTAACATTTACCTCCTTTCCAAAATGTTCGCAACGTGTGTGGCTTCAGTGCACTCACCAATGTATAATGTACAACACATATCCCATATACATTCTGAATCTGGCTCACCTTTGTCTGTGAAGCAAGTAACAGGCATGTGTAAAAAGGTATCAAACTTTATTTCCCAGTCCCTTGATGTCTAAATTACATTTACTATGACTCCTTTACACATCCATGAGTAAATGTAATAAAGTTGAATGAATCTAACATACACCATTTGCATTTGGCCCATCGTGCTTGGATATTTTGACACTATAATGTCTAACATGGCATGTTGATCTGAGACTACGGCAATAACCAAATTTTCATGTTTGGTCACATTTCTAGCTTTTTCAAGAATAAAATATGGATGGAGTGGCAATCTGAATTTTTCCTTAAACAACTTGAACTACTTTTCCTTGAACAGTTTCTTTCATTTGATAGGTTCAGGGTTTTTTACATCTAGGTCCAAAATTATCAATCTGGATATCTCTAACATTAGGCATCTTAATCTAAATTCAGGCACTTACATAAATGGCCTAATTTTCAGAGATACTAAGTGTTCATTGCTCCAATTGAAGCCAAAGAACTACAACTTTAAACATTGCAACACATTTTAGTTATAATTCAAGTCACTCGTAAAACTCAGGAAAGCTGGAATCAAGTTTCACATGAAACTGAATTGCCATTCTTTTCTAGTGGGATCTTTGTAATTAGTGATTACCAGATGCATTTAAAATGTGTGAAGTGCCTGCAGGGATGGGAATCTAAGAAAACAAGAAGGTAAACAGCTCAGATCTTACCTTGGCAATTTTTTATTTTAAGTTTCTGCAGTGTGTACAGGTGAAGCAGTATGGTGTCTATAAAATGTTCTCCCGTGGTTTCAGTTTGTTAATCTTACTAATAAAGATAGTTATCTCTAATTGAAAACTCATTTGGGTTCTTTGGGCATGAAACAAAAGAGAGGACTATGCATTACTTTAGAGACTAACAAGATGGTTAGTGGTGCTGCATAGTCCTGTCTTTTGTTTCAGCAAGACCAGACTAACATGGCTACATCTCTATTGCTATTCTTTGGGTATGACTTCCCACTTTATTTCAGTGTTCACACTGTTATCTTTCTATTTGATATTCTGAAATCACACAGGTCACAATAGATAGATGCAGGGCTCGCTCTACAGAGCGCGGGGCCTGATTCCAGGGACGGGGTTGCACATGCGTGGGGCCCCGGGTGGCACGGCGCATGCATTGCGTGCTAGAGGCACGACGCATGCGCCATGCGCCCAGGACATCACGATGCATGAGCCATGCACCCGGGTCCGCACTCAAGCGTCGTGCTCCTGGCGCACGGCGCATGCTTCATTTCCCTGGGCATGGGGCCCCCTCAGGCGCGGGGCCCCACGCCGCAGAATCGGCTGAATCGGCCTAAGGCCGGCCCTGGGTAGGTGGAGATAGAACTAGTGTTCTAAAAGCAGATATGAGTGTTGCAATTGTTCTCCTATGTCTAGACTGCAAGCCTCTTTCGAAAGAGGCTTTTTCAAAAGATACTTATGAAAAAGCTTCTTTTGAAAGAGAGAGTCTAGTCTGCAAGCAGATTTTTCGAAAAAGCGAACTGCTTTTTCGAAAGAGAGTCTAGACGCTCTTTTGAAAAAGCACAGTTTGCATTCAAAAGCGTAATTTCAAAAAAGGTGTTATTCCTCATAAAATGCGGTTTACTGCGATCAAAAAAACTGCCACGTTCTTTCGATTTACTTTCGAAAGAACACGGCAGCAGTCTAGATGCAGGGGAAGTTTTTTCAAAAAAAGACAATTTAAAAAAAAAACCCTGTAGTTCTAGACACACAGTTAGAGCAACGAAGTGAAAAAGAGGATTTCTGGGTTTCATTCCTGAATGAGCCAGTAACTCCCCACAGGGCACAAAGCCTGAGCCAGCACACAATGACATCAATAGAAAGAACTTCATGAGTTGAAATGGGCATGCGACCATGCTCTTAATAGTTCAGCGCTTCAGTTTCCCCATGTGTGAAATGGGTATAATACTTCATAAGGGTGTTGTGAGATTTAATAAATGCATGTTTGAGTTCTTTTTGATCTTCGGCTGGAAGGGAGCTATTTAAGTGCAATTTTTCTCCCACGCAGTAGTGGTTGTTGAAATCTTTGCTTCAGAAGGTTTTTCTTGGGTTCCCCTACATTTAGTTTCTTCTTTTCTGATTTTGCACATTGGAGCAGCAGGGCCATAGGATGACTGGTCCGTACATAGGGAAGGGGAAGAGTATAAGGAGGCTGCTCCATCCTTGCATTTCCTAAACAAGAGACTTTCACGACTGTACTTGATGAGCACCATGCAAGGCCAGAACTGTTGGCTGTGTACACCCTGTGACACACACCACTCCAAAGAGAGAAATAGGAAGCAATGTGATTGCTCTATCCCCCGCCTTTGAGCCCCCTTGCCCAGACATGGAACCCCTCTTCATAAGCTTGAGGGGAGAAAATTTGTACTTCAGAGAGAATCTCTTGCAAGTCGCCTCTCCCACTCCTGCTGCCATCCTGCACTCAGCTCACTGTGTCTCAGAGCAAATCCATCAAACACTACTGCATTGCTGGAGAGCCTTAATGGAGTATTTAGGTCATAGCAGTTTGATCCTCTAAATATCCTTCCACTTATATTATTAAAGAATAAAAATCTCTAAATGTCTCTTTGGTGAGTCAAGTTCTGTTCTCCAGCTCTATGGGCACAAATGTTGCTTTGTGCTTGGACTCACGGAGGGGGTCTGGGATTGCCAGAGTCCTGCTACTGTCCCTTCCCACCAACAATGCAGGTGCTATTGATGGCAGAGGAGTCATGGGATGAAGGCAGCATCATCCTTATGTCTCTCTATTTAGAATATCTGTATTTAGGATACACATTTCTGCAGAAACTGTGATGGTCTGACAGTCCACCTGACAGCCTCAAAAACTGATAGAGTAAAAAGGGCAAGACAGAGAGAGCCAAGTGCTGAAAAGCATCTTTCAAATATGATTTTCTTCCCATCTGATTCATGCACTAAACATTCTGCGCAGGGAAGAGCCTGGCCCCCACTCAAATTGTTGTATTCCTCAGTGTGACTTTTTTTCCTTGCTGTTTCTGACAGATGCATTGTGGACTGTACCAAAAAATGAATGAAGATGCAGCAAATGCTCTAGAGCTGTGCACCGATGAATTGGCCGAGACTGAAAGGTATTAATTCTTCCCAGAAAATCTTCCTTTTTAAGGCACCAGACACATTCCATAAATACTGGAAACTTATAAACAGCACTTCCCATGGCTTAGATCTGAACACCACCTTTTCTCTTGATGTTCAATCAAAATGTTGTGTGTCAGATATGTGTTCCTCAAAATTGTAATGTTTCCTTCTCCTAAGATCTCATTCCTACTTCTAGTTTTTCCTCTGGAAAACCATATCTGCTAATTTGGTCAACAGAAATAGGCTAAATTACTGAGTGTACAGATCTTGTACATGTTTATCCCGATTCTGTGCCCTATCTGAGGGAGACCAGAGCTTCTGGCTTGGCAGAACAGGGTGGTGGGACACCCTGAGGCCAGGTAGACAGGCTCAGTTGCATGACCAGCACACTTTGTGATGGTCTCAAGAGGACCCCTATGACCGAACCTGTCATAGGGACATTTAAAAGAATTAATAAGGTATTTTATCCTAATCCTTATGAAATGCTGGGTTGGTATCCTTGAAAATGGGAGTGGTTTTATCCAAAAAATAGCTGCTACAGCCTCAGCAGCCAAACTCCAAGCTTGCCCCTACCCTCCTGCTAATGTAGCTCAACTGTGACCTGGCAGAAATACATCTGTAGTTGGGACAGGAGAAGAGTTTCCATGCCACATGCTGATGAGGGCACCTTTTTTTGAGATGAGACGCTAGTTAATGGCAGTTTGTGATGATGGTTCTGTGATGGGAACTCCTGACTAACAAGATTCCAACCTATCTTGTGCAGGCACCGAACAGTTATTGCAGTGTAATGACTTGGCTTCTTCTGAGCTGGATTTGAATTGGTAACATAAAGTGAAAGACTGTCACATTGCCAGGCAATGAGCTCTAGACTTCCTAGATTAAACTGTCTATTCTTTGTTGTGTTTTGTTTAGGGATGGTAAATATGGACGTTTTGGTTCATATGGGAAAAACAGACCAAGCCATCTTGGGCTAGCTCATTAGTTGGTTTAAGGAGCATAATCTCTCACTTGCTTCCATAGAGCTACACCAATTTACATTAGCTGAGGTTCCGGAGCACAGTTCGTAAGACCCCAATAAAGGTTAAAGTTGGTGATAAATTTAAATATTGTCTTGGAATGCGCTAACATGTAAACAGGACAATGAATACTCATTGTGTGTTTCTTATTACATTTATTATGCTAATTCAGAAAAAGATGGGATGCTACAGTGAACCATACTAGCTGCATTGATCTGGATTTATCCAGTTATGGATAACTGAAACTATCAAGGTGCTTTCAGAATGATGCCTGCTATTAATTTAAACACTTTTGCCCGGTCTTCACTGGGAGTTTAGGTTGTATGTAGATGCATTAGGTCAAATTTCTAAACAATGAGACCACATCACCAAGCTTGTTTCAGCAACTTAAAGGGATGTTAAAGTCGATTTTGGTACTCCAGCTTTTTGAAGAGTAAAGCTAAATTCGACCTTGCATGGTTAACTTTATAGAAGGGCAGAGGTAGCTCTGTGGAATTCAAAGTTCTTGGCTTCTGGGAGTAGTGGTGACCGCTCTGGCCATGACTTTCAATTTTACTGATCTCCAGGTGAACTGGAAATGTCCCAGGAAAATTTGAATTTCATTTCCTATGGAACCAGCATGGTGAGCAGACCTCATAGCAGGCAGCACACCTGACCAGCATGTCTGACCATGGTTTTCCAGGGATGCAGACAAGCACCAGCCTGGAGGGTGCAGGAGATCCTTGAAAATGGGAGTAGTTTAATCAGAAAGTGACCTTATGGTCTTACTGTATGGTAGTATAAACCCCTCCTTTTCTTGTCCCACATAATCATTTCATTTCTCTCTCTTGATTCTCTCTGCCTGGGTGGAATATAAGAAGAGATCTCACTTTGTGCATCCCTTGCCCATCAAGATTAATGATAAGTATCCATTCCTACCTCTTTTGATGGCTGTTTGAAGACTGATTGAAAAACAAGTTCCAAAGTTTATCTTTTGAGAGAAGCGTGTGAGTATAATATAAATATGTGCACACACATGCTCTCTCCACCCAACAGTGAGCATGCAACATCTAGAAAGATGCCCATTGAAATGACTGATTATTCCAACCGTATTTTCAGTCATCTTTCTGGTATTAGAGTGTTCAGGAGTTCCTTGTGTGGCTGAGATGTTCAAAAGGATACTTACGTTTTACTGGTGGGTTATTGGTTTCTGCAAAAGGGCCACTCACACTACATTTGTTTGAAAAGGAAATAATTTTTGGTCTGCTTTGAATTTCTGTCTTACTGCTTTCTCTCTCACTGCCTAAGGTTCCACTTACATTTTCACTGTCTCTCTCCTCCCCTCCCCCATACCTTTCTGCATTTAGATGTAGAAGGAGACCATAATTTTCCCATTCAGAAACTTGCACACTATTTGAGTAATGGCTAATTTGCAAGGCAAACTGTTGACCCCCTTTCCATTAGTAATCAACACGCAGCTAAAAGACTGCTATGATTCTGAGCATGTGCTCAGTTCCCTTTTTTCATATGGGTAGCATACTAGTATTCATAATTCTCTGATACAAAGTCCACTGAAGTTAGTGAGTCCATTGACCTCACTGGATTCATCCTCATTCTTGCTTAGTAGGAATGTTGGCTCAGGTTCCTTCTGTTTATTCAGGCAACTATGTCAAGTAAACAAAGGAGGTAATTTATTGTCATATATGAAGAAATAGGCAGGAGCTATACGTCACGACAGAGATTCTGGAGAACAGAAACAACTGAGAAAAGGGAAAAGCAGAATGCTGTAAGGATACTGTTAAAGATAACGTCAAGACTCTAATATTGGTTATTTCCAAATGCCATCAGGCTGATAGCTTACTCATTTATCTTTTGGAAATTGCAGTGGTTAATAGATGCAGCTCCTGTTAATTACTGAGATCTTTTTTTAGATTGTTTTCAAAGAAACCAGATGTGTTTCTTTCAAGACCATGGCTCTCTATTGTTGTTGTGATTTGTATAATTCTTAAAATTAAGTGAAACTATTAAAGAACAATTGTTTCTTTTCACGTTAACAGCACACTGCTTCTCCAGATGTGGTATTTGACAGCCAAACAGCTGCTGGCTATTAAATGTGTCTTAAAAGCTCCATTCCTTTGTCATAAAGGGAACAGAAATGTAGCGACATTTATGGGGTGACAGGCAGATGTTTTGGCTGGAACAGTACTGAGCGAAAGTTGAAGTGATTTCTCTATTAGTCTCTATTGCACACACATTTTAACCCCCCTCATCTACTTTGCACTGTGAAGCTCTCAAGAAGGAAAAAATATTTCTAAACTAGCCCTTAACTCCAAGTCAATGGTGCCAACACATTTTTCTTAGAAACCTTAGATATCTCAGCTGAAAGATGCTGCCTTTGTTCATTTGAGTTTCCTTTTGAATGAATCTTAACTTCTGTAAATGTAGGCCAGCCTTTCAGCAATGGTTTCAGTACAACTTAGATAAATTTTCAGTTGTTTTTCTTTGTACTTCTGAATTTGCAGTGCTTAAGGGAGTAAAGTAAATTAGGTTGGAAATTCATTTACAATGTTTACTGTTTTCAAACAAAAAATATTGGGAGTGAGAAAGGGTAAATTTTGTAATAGTCGAAGTATAGATAGGCTGTTTATTGATATTGTATTTTTTGTGTAATGGAATATATTGCATAGATATATGAGCAGTAACACAGAAGTGAATTAATGGAATTGAAGTTCAACTCTGATAATCAACAAAAAGCCTCATGAGGACCACATACCCATGTGCTGTAACTTGGCCTAGCTTCATTTACTTCACTGGAGTTGCATTCTATAGAAGCTACACAACTCAGGATCTGGACACTGACATTAATCAAAACTGTCAAAGCCTCTTAAGACTGAAAAACTAGATTGGAAATCGTGCCCCCAAAATGGTTTTCTTGTAAGATTTCTGGTTCTTCCTGCTTCCGGTTGGGGTGGAAGTTCCCTATGTAAAGCATCTGTGGTGCTGAGACCTCACTGTAAATCATCTCAGAAAAGCCCTTTGTTTACAGCTGGACGTGGGGTATTTCATAGTTTCAGTGACACAAGTATGGTGGACATGCTGAAATTATATGAAGTAGATTAGGCATGAGAGAGTGTTAGAGATCAATGGTAATGCACTGAGAAGCATAGAAAACAATCCCCAAGACCTGTGACTCTGCCAATTTCTGAGTCCTATATTCCATTTACATAGACAACCACCTACTAAGAGCCAAGAGCTGGCAAATGTTGTACCAAGATGGCCAATGGGAAGAAGCAGTGTACCCTCTTCCCATTTCATAACCATGCAGGGCTGCTGACAGAGGGGTGGGAAAAGTGGTAACTGCCTTGGGGCCCAGTGACTTAAAAGCCCGGGCCCTTTAAATCACCACCAGACCTCCACACAGTGTGCTCCAGGCAGCTCTGACGGCTGGAGGTGGGGACGTGCGCCATGGTCCATGTGGAACTGAGGGCTGGCTGCTCTGCCCCTGCCCCTTCTGGGAGCATGAAGCCAGGCCCCCATCACTCAGCAAGGCTGTTGGCTCACCTTTAACCATGTAACCCAAGACTTCAATGGACCTATGGACATTTTCAATAATAGACAAACTGCTGTGAGTCTCCTATTCCTTTCCATGCCCACGAAAAGCATGGTTGTGCGGCTATCCTTGAGACTCTACTACTAGTTGCAGAGTTTCCATGCCTTGTATGCCCATTCTGGTTCAGTTTTATTTTGGTTTTGCTCAAAGGTTCAGGATTTGCCCTATACTACCAGTCCTACCACAGGGTGATTTCACTTGCTTTATTGGATGCAGTAGTGGCTCTCCAGACTAACCATATAAAGAGGAAGCAATGTGTTTTGTAACCCAAGTAAGCTTTGGTTAATCCTGGCTCATTGATCTGCACAGCTGATGATAAAAGAAAAGAGGGTTTGGATCTCATTACATTCTATCTTCCAATTAGAACAACATAATGAAATAGGAAAACTGTCAGAGATTAGATAACGATATGTAAATAAATAACATCGAAGGGCCATGTAACCCTATTGTTTCCTCATAGTTTGGATGTTAAAACCAAGTGCCACAGAGAAAAATGTGAAAATATTTTGTTGAAGAAACCTATCTGCAGTTGACATTTTTACAGCTTGACTGTATGGGAGAAAGTGATATGATCTTTATCCAGGCATCTCACTAATCACTAGAATTGAAAAGCTCAGACAATGTGACTACCTGGAGCTGTGAAAGTAGAGACAAGTAGTTTTCTTGATCTTAAGGAAGATATGGCCTGAGTCATAATTACTCTGAGAGCTAGCTTTTAAATTTATTCTTTTTAGATATGGGATGCCGCTGAAGTTTTTGCCCTCACGCCAGTACAGCTTTAGATAAATGGCTGTTATCTTTGTACATATCACTGTGTAGGAGGTACCATTCAAAGTCTTCCCCTATGTCAGGTGGGAGGGGAGACTGAGTTCCCTTCATCCAGGTGGCTTCCTGAGCCCCACACACTGCCTCTGTGCTGTTCTACAGATTTGTCTCTACACTATTAGAAAAGTCAAGAACTGTCTTTTTGTTTTGCATTTTGGTGAGAGAAAAAATGGAAAATACTCCGTTTTGCTTCAAACCAAACTGTGTGTGTGTGTGTGTGTGGGCGGATGTTGTATTTTTCTTGTTCAGCCCCTAACCGAAAAGTGAATGATTCTCTCCGCTCTACTTTACAGCAGTTTCTGGGCAGCAACTCGTGCCAGTAAAGAATTTGGGGGCTGTGACACAGTACGGTAGTCGGGTGTTTATCTTAGGACTTCAAAATTATTCCTTTGGGTTCTGTCTCTCACCAACCTTTTTCTAAGGACCAGAGTCCTGGCAGCTCACTGAAGTCAATGATTGTCTTTCCATTTAATTCAACAGGGTGCGGGACTCATTCTTACACAAGAGGAATATTGTGCACCCATCACAAGATCTTGTGCTGTAAACGTGTTAAGTGTAGCCTCAGTTATAAAAAACAAAAAGGGGTTTGCAAGACCTTTCTCCCAGAGACTTACAAGAATTACATCCATGCTTCCCCTGTTATATGCTGACTTGGAAGTCAAGAGTCCAAAATGAAATCAAACTCAGCCCTCACCACCCCCATTTAATACTTATGATATACATCACTATTAGGCTATTGTATCAAACTGCTGGAAGATTTGTACAGACACATTTAAAACTAGCATGATGGCATGGGGATGAGAAGGAAGGTATAATTCTAAATTTGTGTTCATCTTCCACTTTTATTTAAACATGCAGAACTTCTTAGGCAGTGTAGCTCTTACCCAGAATTTCCCCTGTGATTCAGTTTTATGACTCACCTGCTGGCCTCTGGGGTAGTCTTCTAATTCCCACTGGACTGTTTGGTGAAGAAATGTTCTTGCTCACTGAATTATTTCACCCACCTTGTCTCAGTCACTCAGTATATTCAATCTCCCTCATATATCTGGAGATATGTGTACAAACTATAGAAGTATTGCACGATGAATACACCACTGGTCTAAAATTGAAGTAATCTGAATTCTGTTTTTGAATTTGCCATAGGCCTGCTGGGTCACCTTGGGCAAGTCATTTCATCTTTCTATGCCTCAGTTTCTGCATCTGTAAAATGGGGGAAATGATATCAATCTCCTTTATACAGTGCTTTGAGATCTACTGACAAAATGAACTATATAAAAACTAAGGCTGTGTCTAGACTGGCATGATTTTGCACAAATACTTTTAATGGAAAAGTTTTTCCATTAAAAGTATTTGCGCAAGAGAGTGTCTATACTGGCATGTGCCTTTGCGCAAAAGATTTGCTTTTGCGCAAAAGCATCAGTGCCAGTATAGACGCTCTCTTGCGCAAGAAAGCTCCGATGGCCATTTTAGCCATCGGGCTTTCTTGCGCAAGAAATTAACTTGGCTGTCTACACTGGCCCTCTTGCGCAAGAATACATGCACAAGAGGGCTTATCCCTGAGCGGGAGCATCAGAGTATTTGCGCAAGAACCACTGATTTTGTACAGTACAAAGTCAGTGTTCTTGTGCAAATACTCGCGGCTAGTGTAGACAGGCGGCAAGATTTTGTGCAAAAGCAGCTGCTTTTGCACAAAATCTTGCCAGTCTAGACGCACCCGCAAGCTGTGTCTACACTGGCACCCTTTTCCGTAAAAGGGATGCTAATGAGACACTTTGGAATTGCAAATTCCGCGGGGGATTTAAATATCCCCCGCGGCATTTGCATGAACATGGCTGCCGCTTTTTTCCGGCTTGGGGTTTTGCCTACTTTCAAGTAGGAATAAGGGATCTTCCGGAAAAGGGCTTATTTTCCGCAAGATCCCGTCTAGACTGGCGCTTTTCTGCGGCAAAACCCCGAGCCGGAAAAAAGCGGCAGCCATGTTCATGCAAATGCCGCAGGGGATATTTAAATCCCCCGCGGAATTTGCAATTCCGAAGTGTCTCATTAGCATCCCTTTTACGGAAAAGGGTGCCAGTGTAGACACAGCCTAAGTGTTTGTTAGGTATGTATGTACATACCTAACCTCTGAAGGTATCTACTATATATTCTGGAGAGTTTGTCTGTCTGTTTGGTGAAAAACTTCTAAATGGCAAGAGCTAGGACTACCAAATTTGGTATACAGCTTCTTCTTATAATAACTTAAACCAATGTAAGGGTTTGGCTGTGCCAGGTAACAGCATGTGCCTGGAATGGGATTGCTTGGAAAACAAAACAGAAAAGAGACCGAATCACCAAAGCAAGTACAGTCCTCAAATTTGACATAACTGAGAGAATGTTGAAAGAGACTGAACCAAGATGAGCCAGAAAAATTGGATGAACCTGGAATAGGATTGCTTCTCAATAAACCTTACAGAAAAGAGATACAATGGAGAATTTAGGGTAGTGCTCTGTTTTAGGACTACCGCACAACGCTGGGTAAATCTGCTAGTACATACATTACTAAACCTCTGAAGCAGCATCACGTTAGAGTAGCATTGGATTTTGAGTAGCATTGAGTAGCAAGCCATGTTATTACACTATACAAATTGGTCACTGTTTCTATAAAAGAGCAATATTGGCCTACCACCGTGCATTAACTAAATCTCAACATAAAATGTATCCGTTACCTAGACTATATTTGAGACAATTAGGGATGTATTATTATCTCAAGATAGAGCTGACAACCTAATGAATGGAAATATCCCATTGACCCTCAGTGTGCTTTCTTGTTTATCATGGGAAAAACTAATGGGTCAAGATTATGGAACATGGAACTTTTTGCCTCTATGCCACCTAATCTCAATTGGAAGTTAGCGTCTGCTGGATGTTCACTACCATATTTGAAAAATCGGTGGTCTTAGTCCTTTTTCAAGTTAACAAATGACCCAAAAAAAATCACATGACCAATTCGGCACTGAGGTGGGACATCTCAGTGAAAAAGAGAACAGAATAGGCATACGGAGACTAAACTACCTTCTCACCCCTCTGGCAATCACTTCCACTGCGGATTCAGCATGAGATATTGGCAGAGAGATTCGGGGAAAATATTGCTGTCCCTGTTATAGCTGGTCAGTGGCTAATTTGCGTCTTCAGGCCTGCCCTGTACATGGTCACTAAATGCTCTGGAAAAAAATAGTGCAAGCGTCAAGCAGCAATCTGAGTCACAGCTATAAAAAACTAACTCAAAGTGAAAGTACTCAGTTGCTCTCTTTCACACTTTCTTTAAAAAGCTCCAGCTCTCCTGAGATCTGCAGACATGAATGATTTGCACTGGATGCGTATTTAACAACTTCAATATTTTCAAGATTTGTGAGCTGCATGTTGTGATTCAGGGTGGGTGGGTTGGCTGATGGCAGAGGTGAAAGTAAGCGGGTGCACAACTCCAGCAAAAACCGGCTGAGCTGCTGCAAAAGCCAAGAGGCCTATTTAAAGAGCTGGCAGGGACTAGGGATGTTACATTTAATTAACTAATTGAATAGTCGATTAGTCTAAAAGGGCGTCTCCGCCGATGAATGGTAGCAAGAGCCCACTTCAAAAGCAGAAGCCCCACAGGGAGGGAAGGGCCAGCACCACTGGCCCTGTGCTCCTTGTGGAGTCTCAGTCTTTGAAATGTAGAAGAGCCCAGAGGCTCTTGTACATTTCAAAAGGAAGCCCCGCAGGGAGCGTGGAACCAGCGAGGGACTCTTCCACTGGCCCTGCACTCTCGCTGGGGCTGATGTACATTTCAAAAGCAGAGTTGCAGCAGAAGAGGTGTGAACAGAGATAGCTTCAGTCCCCACTTGCACCATTTCTGTTGTGCCTTTGCCTCTCCTGTCCCCGGCAGAGATGGTGCTGGGGGGAACCAGCTTTTAAACTGGCTCCCCCTGCACCATCTCCTGCTCTCTCTCCTCCCCCCCCCCCCCCACACCTTGCTGCCTCTCTATGATTGAGACAGCAAGGGGGGAGGGGAAGCGACTAGTCACATCACTAGTCAACTACTCGATAAGCTTCTGCTTGTCGGATAGTCGACTAGTCGCTTACATCCCTAGCAGGGACCTGGGTTGCCAGTAAGACATTTGAAGTTATTTTCTCTGCTGACTGATGATATTCTTCACATCTGTTCTGTTTCCTGAGTAGCTGAATCAATTCTTTGTGTTCACAAAAGCACAGAGAGGTCAATTTGGTGTGTCAGCTGCAGAGTTAACCTACATGATCTGCACCCATGTTAGCCTAAACTGGCTATGAGCAGCCAAGTCACAAAACTCTACCTACATTACTATGTCCTTGCTGATGCTGCACTTCTGACTGCTCTCTAGAGGTCAATAGGAGGAACTACTTCATTACAGCTTTCTAAAATTCCAAGAAGCTTGGCTGTGTCTAGACTGCAGGGTTTTTTCGAAAAATTGCCTTTTTTCGAAAAAACTTCACCTGTGCCTAGACTACAGCCATGTTCTTTTGAAATGAAATCGAAAGAACGCAGCTTTTCTTTCGATGGTGGTACTCCTCATTTCACGAGGAAGAACGCCTTTTTTTGAAAGTGCTATTTTGAAAAAAGGCGTTCTTGAATGCAAACAGGGCTTTTTCGAAAGAGAGCATCCAGACTGCCTGGGTGCTCTCTTTCAAAAAAGTGGCTTGCTTTTTCGAAAGTATTGCTTGTAGTCTAGATGCTCTTTTTCAAAAGAGGCTTTTTCAAAAGTATCTTTCGAAAAAGCCTCTTTCGAAAGAGGCTTGCAGTCTAGACATAGCCACAGCGAAACCTTCTGAACTCTTTTACAGAGTAGAATATTACATTGCTTATTTAGTGCCAGATGCCTTTAATTTATATGGTTTAAAATTTTACATACTTCACAGTAAGTTCCATACACTGAATTAACAAAACTTGACTTCACACTTTTAACATACAGAAGCATAATATTATGACAATGGTCAAGAGCAGGCAATCCAAGGCAATGTATTATCAGACAGCAATTGGGCAATGTTCTGTAAATGGGCAGCTTAGGAAACAGACTCAAGCCCAGATTTGTATTAGTTCTTTCTGAAGGGTGGGAGATACAATTCTAAATAGTCAATTAGTTTTATATGATCCACATTCAAAATATGTTAGTAGAATGAAATGAGGAGTTAAGTTTGTCCTCTTGACAATCATCCCCCTCCCCTTCAATTTCCCATATGAATTTTCTGAGACATCTGTTAGGAAATGCACTTGTAGTGTTTGTATTCAATGAAGGGAAGGCTTGGAGAAGCTTTTAAATATGCTGTAGGACTATCCAGTGACAATCTATGGGTGACTTCAGTGCCTGCCTGCTGTTGTTTTATGCAAATGACCTCTACAGTGCAACCTCCATTGTCCTAAATCTCACTTCTGTAAAGCTGAATCTGAGTCATGGTACCAAGCTTGAGCAAGGACATGATCCTGTTTCATAGAATGGGAGATTTCAGTAAAATGTCTAGATTGTACGGACAGTCTGAAGGTAAACAGGCCTATTTATCTTCTGAGGCCTTCTATGGCAGGCTTCAGAGATTGGCACACCAGTGGTAATGCCAATGTAGGCTGGTTATTGCTGTTTAAACAATTGCATTTTCTACATTTTCCTTTTGTATTTGACCTGGGCGGGTGCTTATAATGCTAGATATTGCCTGTGCATGATGTCTCTGCAGGAGCCAGTGAGCTAGGAGAAGAGGCGCTGCAAGCAAGTCACTCCTCTTCCTGGCACTTGCACTCTGCCCATACTTTCCAGTCTTCTGTTTTTGCGCTGCTGATCTGGGGGGGGGGATCATCAGCAAGTCAGGGCTGGATTCCCCTAAGAACTCAATGATTTGGGGTGTCCTAGATATCTCTTGATAGCTGAGATTGAACTATAAACCTGTTGTACTGGGGCAGGATGATGTAAGAGGAAGCAATCGGGCATGATGTATTAGTGTGAGCACCTTTATAGGACTAAAGGCAATTGAGATTTCCTTTCTTTCGTCACACTTTTTTCATAACTCTGAACTCACTCATTAATCATTTGTTTAGTGTGTATAACACATGATACGCAGAAAGGAAGTCAGTCCCTGCTCTGAAAAGTTCACAGTTTAAAATAAAGATAAAGAGAAAATGGCATGCCCTGGGAATTCCAGTAGTGGAAATAAATAGCTATTTACAATTTGTACTCAGAACTTGTAGCTCAGTTCTAAGTACATAATGAAAAGGAACAGCTTTGAAGGAGAGATTTGATGATTCTCCCTTTTTGAACCTTCCACCTTTGCCATGGACAGCTGGATCTTGCTCAGTTAATGTGGTCTTACATTTCTAAGACCTGAAAGGACAGAGCTGTGACTTGATCCTGAAAGGTAGTAGGGACAAGTTTGGGTCTCACAGCCAAAGGGAAATACTGAGTATATTTAGAACACAAGACAAACCACAGGAACTATAACAGAGCAAGGACACGAACATTTCCTGGCAGAAAAGTTATCGGCATTTCCTGGAATGCTTGCATTCAGATAAGTCACTGAGTGAGAATGCTTGTCCCTAATAAAATGTCACTCCTAGTTTGGCGAGAACTGGCTTTTCCTGAGTTAGGTGGTTAGTAGAAGACTGATGGTGTTCCTCACAAATGACGTTTTCTGTCTTTCCCTCCCCTTCCTTTACTCCCTCCCTTCCCCCACACTGCTATTTAACTGTACACATATCTGATTCCTTATTGATCAAGTAACAAAGAATTCTAGTTGGAAGAGTTAAGTAGATCCATTGGCTTTTAACAACCACTCATCTTGCCATCCACAATGACACATATGTTAACATTACCACATAGGGAAAATCAGACAGAACAGGGCAGTTCTTTATTTTAAATAAAATCATTACAAATGAGCTTCCATATCATCCCCTGCTTTGCTCAGAGATACTGAAATGTCTGCTTCCACCTTTGCTCCAATCTAAGGGTTCGTTTACACTGAAACACTATTTCAGGATACCGGAGTATCCTGAACTAGCTAGCCTGTGACTTCACAGCAAGCCTGCTATTTCGGGCTCGCTATTCCGACGTCCCTGCAAACCTCATTCTATGAGGAGTAAGGGACATTTCAGAACAGCGCTTTATTTTGAAATTTGTTGCTGTGCAGAGAGCGCCAAATGATGAAACAAGCTATTTTGAAACAGCATCAAAATAAGATATGCAATGCGCATAGCTCAAATTGCATCCCGAATGACCCGTAGGGTGAAGCCATAAATATGCCTGGGTAAGGACATGTGTTCACTTGATGTAATATCAATTCACAAAAAGTATTCCTAGGAGTGCAGCCTAAATGAGGGCAGAATGGAGTTTTAGGAGGGAAAATTGGTACTTAATCCACAACTTCAATGAGCAGATTAGGTAGAACAATGAGTGCAAATAACCATTGCAGCAAGGGAGACTGGCTGGTTCTCCAGTGAATTGAGGCAGTCCTTTGAGCCAAATTAACTACAGATCTCAAGGCGTAGACCTTCAAGGGCTAGCCTTCTGACCTAGGCTATGAGTCAGGGGAAAACAAAGTTACACCAACTCCAGGGCAAGCCACTAGTACGTTTTTCAACTTCCTCTGTCTTGAAGTAATACTTTTTCAGCTGTCCAGTAACCTCCCTCCCACCACACAGACATAGACACACTTCTAGACTAAATTAGTTTAATAATTTGAACTTCTTCTTCTAACTACCCCATTCAGACAAATTGAGATGTACTCTTCAAATGCTTCACAAGAAGCGAAATAATCAAGCAACCCTGTCAGTGACCATTCACAATTTCTAATACCAGATGGATAGACATGGATACCTGCCTGCACATGCACGCGCACACTCACACAGTAGGTTACTACAACATCAAAATGTAATTTTACTATAGCACCCCATAATTGTGCAAACAAAATCCTGTGTGGTGACCTACATTGTGCTTGATCCACATCAGAGGTAAATCAATTAAAGTGGAGCCTGAATGTTTCACTCAGGCTGTGGAGACTTATGCTTTCAGCTTGAGATGCCCCTCTTTCAGTCCCTGGTATTGGCCAAGTTGGTGGCTAGTCCAAAGACGCTCATTGCTCATTAACAATACACTAATCCAGCAGGTGAAAAAAATAGTGTACCTAGTTAGTGGGCAAGTCCCTTCATTTCTGGGCCTACACGTTGTTGGGGTAGAGATGTCTTTGGCTGGACTCAATTTTATTCTTCCCTTCCCCCACAGTTCAGCAGTCCTATGGCTAGTTCTGGTCCTACTGACTGGAGGCTCTGACATTTACATTAGATATGAAATTATGGCATTTACATTAATTATGAAAAAGAATTCAGTATACTTTTCCCTAACTGTGCCTAAATGATTGCTTTGATGTTATAACTTCAGAATACTTCCAGATGTTATCAAATGCCTTTAATTCTACTGCATAATGTGTAATACATATTGTCATGCAATGCTAATATATTTCACACAGTAGGATACTGATGGGCAGTCTGAAGGAGTGGAAACAAATGATTTTCTCAGGGATATGGATGAGAAAGCATGGGGATGTCATAAAGCATGATACAAAGCCATTAAGTCCTACTTACGTGTTTAATTAACAGAACATACAAACCAATACACCGATGCACAATGTTGTACAACAATACACATTTTAAGAATCTTAAACATATGTTGCTAATGTGCAGGTTGTAGTCTCTGCATTGTTTTGTAGTTCTATGCTAAGAATAAGATAAGGAAAAAAGCAGAGTTTCCCTTTTCTAGTGTAAAATTTTCTTTGTATATAACTCGATATTAAAAGGGCCAGGGTAGTTGAGCCACATTATACACCACCTTTATTTCATTTGTCCTTTGTAGCTGAAGGCTTAATATTTATGTCTCATTAAAGTATAATCCTTACTTTGCATTCCTGTTGAAATGGGTTGCTGCTGCTCATTTTAGGTGAAATTCATCCTGTGTAGTCCACGCATTGGTTAATTCCTACTTATTGTCTGAAAACAGAGATTAAATGAAGTTGAGACACATGTAGATCTTTGTGTTGAGAGTGTGCCCAGGGTGAAATTTCATTTTCTGAGTTGATCCAGCCAAGGGACAAGTACTTCCCCCAACTGGACCCTTTGTAATTAAACTCAGCCAAGTCATGTACATCATAAACTGTCACTGGAAATGCTTGCTGCTGCCATCTGTGGCACTGTCAGTGTTATTGGGGTGTCTTCAGTGGCATAATTTTAGTGGAGACTTCACTTCAATCTTTGTTATGCACTGCACATAATCACTTTGGACTTAAATGCATCTTAGTCTGGAGCACTCTATAACTTGAACGTTATCCATAATGATGAGGGATTTCTACATTGTCTATAACTTCATTTCACTGTATAAAAAGCATCAAAGAGACTGAACATTTCTAACTGAAAGTTACAGTAATTCCCATAAATCCTAGATCTCGGGGGAAATGAATAAGTATTGTCAAAAAAGTTCAAACTGCCCCTTTTTAAAAAGTGTTCACTGAAAACTGATTTTAAAAAAATCTGAAACATTAAGAAACTGTTTAGTGAAAGTTTTGTTTACTGAAAATCTGGCCACGGTAAATGATTTTGATAACATTTTTGTTTGATTTAAAAGTTCTGAAAAAAATGGAAAAGGCACAACATTTTTCACAAATCCCAGGAATGACTCACAGTGTTTATGCACAAAATTTTAATTTTAAGGGAATTTTTTTACCAAAAAAAATCCCTTTCTTGTTTGAAAAATCTAAGATAAACTGATTCTAGTTGTTCTGTTCTGGTGATTTTTGAAATTCTGTGACTCCGCTTTCCTCTTCGGTGCCTGTGGGCAAGGGTGAAGGTAGAGAACTAGTGAACTTGTGATAAGTACTGAACTAGCTTTTCCATAGATTGTGCCACATAAGGAAGATTGACCAGAAAAAGGACTCCCTGAATTCTTTCCTTTATGCTTTAGCAATACATTATCATTTCCTTCTAAGCAGGTGTGAGAGCATAGAGCTTGATGATGAAATAAGACATCTGATAGAGAAGAACAGTATTTCACAGTCCCGTGAGAACTCGGAGTTCATTACCCAAGAGGGTGTGCTCAGACAGATGACTTCGCGTTCCCTGGAGGTAAGCAAATGTTTCTTTTGCAACAGTTCGTCTGTAAGAGAAGAAAATTGAGGGGATATCTCCTGTTGTACTAACTATACACAAACTTCCTTGATTGCTGAACACACTGTAAATTCTCTCACCAAGCCACTTCCTGTTACTAGGGAAACTGTTTAAGTGAGAAGATGCTTTTCTTCAGTAGTTTTAAGAGCCCCACTAGATAGAGGACATCTACATAGGGATAAAAACTCCTCAGCTGTCTCGGGTCAGCTGTCTCTGGCTCATGGGCTCAGTCTCTGGGGCTGAACAATTTCTAAGACAGGGTTTGTCTACACAGCAAAGTTATTTCGAAATGACAGCCGTTATTTCGAAATAACTTTACTGGTTTCTACACAGCCAAACCGCTATTTCGAAATTAAATCAAAATAGCAGAGGGCTTATTTCAAAATAGGTAAACCTCATTCCATGAGGAATAGCACCAATTTTGAAATTGCTTTTTCGAAATAAGCACTGTGTAGACACTTCTGTTGAATAGGGGGCCTCCAGCCCTTCTCAGGGTGCCCTGGTGGCCGCTCAGGGCACAACCAAGAAAACTCCTCTCCCTCCCCCCATCCCCGGAGCCATTAAAAGGGTAGACTCTGGCCAGAGTGCCTGTGCCAGTTCCAAGCCTGCCAGCCCAGAGCCAGCTATTGCTGCACCTAACCCAGTGGCCCCAGCATGAGTCAGGCAGCCAGTGCCAGCCAGCCCTCCACAGTTCCCCAAGACCAGTCTGCCAGCTCCCAAGAACCTGCCAGGGGCCAGAGAAGGCAGGCACCTGCCTGGTCCAGTGCGGAGATCAGGGACCTAATTCAGGTTTGGGGGGATGCCTCTAACTCCATGATCTCCGCTCTAAACCATTTACAGGCAGATGGCTGCCGGCCTGGCCACCAAAGGCCACATGTGAACCCAGGAGCAGGTTTTCATGAAAATAAAGGCTCTGTGGCAGGCGTATGCCAGGGCCACAGGAGGCAGCTCCCAACCAGGCGCAGACCCAGGCCCCTGCCTCTATTTTGATGCCGTGGACCACATCCTGTGGGGCAGGATGGTCTGTGCCCCCCAGCTGGTCATCAACCCTGGGGCAGAGCTTGCTGCCGGCTTCCCAGCTACCGCTCCTCCTCCCACTCCTTCTCCCCCTCCCGCTTCTTCCTCCCCATATGCCCAGGGATACCGAGGCCCTCACATCCATGGTGCTGGGAGACAGTTGGGCTGGTGAGACTCCCAACCCTGAACCCTAAGCTTCTCCTCCTCCCTGCTAGCTCTCTCCTCCCAGGTTTTCCCCTCCCCTCCCCTCTCCCACCCTCCCTCTTCCCCTCTCCCACTTTCTTTCCCCAGTCTCACCTCAGTTTCATCCCCCCCACCCCAGTTTTGTTCAATAAAGAGGCTTTGTTGTAATGAACATGTGTCTTTTATTGTACAGCAGGAAGCGGGGTTAGGGAGGGGTAAGGGAAAGGATGTGAGGGAGGAATGAGGCACAAGCTCCCAGTGGGGCACATCAGGGAGACTGTTACTGCCTGCAGCAACACTTCCAGGAGAAGTATCAGAGTACCCAGGGGCGGGTCCGGCTCCATGCTGCAGAGTGCTGTGGTGTCCTGAGTGAGGGCAACCAGAGCATGCAGAGAAAAAAAATGCTTTGCTGTCCCTCAGTGAGGTAGGCAAGAAATCAAGGAAACCTTAGAACCGGCTGTCCTGGGGGGGGGGTCCCTTTAAGCACAGATCTCAGATACCTTGTGTGGCTGTTGCAGGAGGCTAACTCCTGACCTGATGCCCTGCGAGAACTGGTTTTGGCCGGACTTAAATGTGATTCAGCATCCTATCAGTGTGGACGTGCTATTTCTAAATAACAAAATGCTATTTCGAAATGCATTTTGTGTGTAGACGCGTTATTTCAAAATAGCTTATTTTGAAATTAGATATTTCAAAATAACACTGTAGTGTAGACGTACCCTTTAAGAGATTTGGGCTTGGACTGGAGCTCAAGCTCTGGGATTCTGTGAGAGTAGGAGGTCTCCAGCACTTGGGCTCCAGCCCAAGACAAAATTTCTACATAATTTTTAGCCCCGCAGCCTTAGCCATTTGATCCAGGCTAGCTTTAGCAGCTCCCCTTTTCTCTCTGTGTAGACATGGCCTGCATTCTGACTGGCCAGTTGGACCTTTTGAGTAATGATATCTGCCGATACTGTGAGATTAATGATTAAACACAAAGGCTGTGTCTAGACTGGCCAGTTTTTCCGGAAAATCAGCCACTTTTCCGGAAAAACTTGCCAGCTGTCTACACTGGCCGTTGAATTTCCGCAAAAGCACTGACGATCTCGTGTAAGATTGTCAGTGTTTTTGCAGCAATACTATGCTGCTCCCATTCGGGCAAAAGTCCTTTTGTGCAAAACTTTTGCGCAAAAGGGCCAGTGTAGACAGCTGAGATTTGTTTTCCGCAAAAAAGCCCCAATCGCAAAAATGGCGATTGTGGCTTTTTTGCGGAAAAGCGCATCTAGATTGGCAACCGACGCTTTTCCGCAAAAAGTGCTTTTGCGGAAAAGCATCCGTGCCAATCTAGATGCTTTGTTCCACAAATGCTTTTAACGGAAAACTTTTCCGTTAAAAGCATTTCTGGAAAATCATGCCAGTCTAGACGTAGCCAAAGGGGAAGAAGGGAAACAAAAATAAAGCCGCTTCTGGGGAATGAGAGGTACAGACGGGGGGAGCTGGTGGAATAGAAAAGAGGGTCTGAAGAAGCAAATGTGATGGTTTAGACTTTCCTCTCCCCCTTCC
The DNA here is from genome assembly GCF_052426305.1 of Pelodiscus sinensis. Taxonomy (NCBI): domain Eukaryota; kingdom Metazoa; phylum Chordata; order Testudines; family Trionychidae; genus Pelodiscus; species Pelodiscus sinensis. Next base: position 99,809,112 of record NC_143055.1, read on the forward strand.
AATGAAAAAAGGAGAGGAAACTCCTCTCTCTCCTACCATCAGGAAAGGAAGGAAAAGCAGAATAGTGCACCCAGGCAGGGAGAAATACTATTACTATTCATTCCACCACCTGAAAGGAATAAAGTGGAAACCCGCTTAGTTTCCTTTATGCCATCATCACATGGAAAAGGATGTGGCTGAAAAACACAATTCCTAAGTATGTTGCAAGGCATTAGCGGGAAAAAGAGAGAAGATGTGAGACTATGATGAATCAATTTACAGGTATTTCACAGCAAACCTCCCGAATGACTTGCTGTGAAAGCTACTCAGGAAGTTTTCCAATGAAATTGGTTTTTGCCAGAAAATTCCAGTTTGTCAAAACTGAAACTTCTTTGGAAGTAACACACCTGGGTATGTGTGTGCATCATGAGCTGGGAAAGTTTTGCAAGGCGTGTGTCTTGGTCTGTGCTTGTGTCCTGGAGCTCCTTTTCCTCAGCTCTGAAGGCATGCGGGGGCGGGGGGTGTTGTGCAGATCAGCCATCTTTCCAGGTCCTGCTTACCACCTCATGGCTGGAGTCAGAATTCTCTGTGTCTGAAGGGTCTTGGCACTCTCTTTTTGCACATGAAAATACGATTATATACAGTTCTTAAGGGAGTTTGTAGCCTTATTATAGTTCTTATAGGTTAGTTTTTGCCACTTCGGGGACCTTCCCACTTTCCTCTCCCTGGGAGAAGGACTATGCCCAGAGTTCCAGGGTTTAAGAGCTGTATCTCCTGTCTCTGCTCCTCAGTCAGTGACAGCAGAAAAACCTCCACCAGAAATTGCTACATAGAGGCACTCCTCTACTTGGGCAGACAAAACCAGTTATCCCCCGTGATAGCTGATAGTCTTGAACAGTGGTTCTCAATCTTTTTGCTACCGGAAACCGGCAAACCTATTCACAAACTTCTGGCAGACCGGTATCATTGTATTTGCATATCTGCATATTCATTATGCAAATGATGAATGTGCAAATGTGCAAATACAACTATACCGGTCTGCCAAAAGCCCAGCCCCCAGTGCCAGCCCTAACTCCTAGAGCCCCCCCACCCCTCCTCTACCCCCCACTGCCAGCCACTGACCCCAGGGTGCCCTGCACCCAACCCTCCCAGCACCAGCCTCTCTCATTCAGAGCTCCCCAGGGCCAGTCCCCCATCTCAAATGCTTCAGTTCCAGCCCCCTCCCCTTAGAGCCCCACCACCACCAAACACCCCAATACCAACCTCCTGTTTCCAGAGCCCCACTGCAACCAATCCCTACAAAACTCCCAGTGCCAGCCTCCAATATTAGCCCCATCCTTAGAGCCCCCCCCCCAGTGCCAACCCTGCTGCTATAGTCCCCTCCCACTATTAGCTCAGCCTCCAGAGCCCACTAGAACTAGCCCCACCTGTGGAGCTCCCAGTGCCTATCCCGTCCCCCTCACCTAGCCTTGAACTACTTACTGCCTGTGTGGCAGCAGTTCTGGGGGCTGAGGTACACTGCCCAGTGCCTGCCCTCCCGCCACAGCTATTGGGAGAGGTATGTCCTGCCCCACTTCTCAGCCAACCAGCGCCTGGCAGGGGCGGGCTCTCCTCCTGGCTGTAGAAAAGCACGTTGCTGCGTGGCGGGAGGACCGCACAATGAAAGGTCTCCTCCCAGCCACAGAAGAGCACTTCCCTGCTGGGCGGGGAAGAGACCCCATCCCTGCCCAGCGCTGGTTGGCTGAGAGGTGGGGCAGGACACACCTCTCTCAACAGCCAGTGCGAGAGCAGCGTGCCCCAGAGATCCGCTGATCTAGAAAAGCAGGAATATCAAAAGAAGTTGGGCCTGTCTATTAGCTCACTGCAGACTCACCTAACAGAAAGCACTACATTCACCCATGGATGAAGAACTATTCTATTTTACTCGCCAATAACAGCCAGATTCCTGAAGCATCTCACTAGGAGCTTCCTACCAGTAGCAAAGCCTACAGTTGAACCTTAGTCTTGCACTGTCAGTATTTCTCAGGCTACCCTTTGAACAGCTAATGTCTCACTTGTCTACGAAGGTGACTATCACATTGTCTGGGAGGGTGACCAAGGGGAGGGCGCTCATGTCTACCATGCCATTTGCTGTTTTTCATAAAGAAAAAGAATTCCCTTGTCTCCACCTAAAATTAAATCCCAAGGTAATTTCTCAGTTCCACATAGATCAATCATTCACGTACTGATATTCTTTCCAAAATATCCTGCCTCTAGTGTGGAGCAGAGGTTTTGTTCTCGTGATGTCAGACGGGCTTTGGTGTTCTGCCCACAAAGAATGAAAATAAATAAGAAAAATTTCTTTTGCCCTTTAAGCAATCCACTCAGATCCTTTCCAAGAGGATTTCTAGCTGTTGATCACGTATCCCTCCTCTGGACAAGATGAGGGCCCACCAACTAGGACACAGGCAACCTCAGTAGCATCTCTCCAAGATGTACCTGTGTGGGATATTTGTAAATTAGCAACCTAGAATTCCATCCACACCTTCATGAAGCATTATACTTTAATCTAAGCCTCTTCTGCAAACACAGCCTTGGAGCAACAGTATCACGGACATCAATATTGCCTGCACCCTCTTACCAGCCTGTTCTTTGACTACTATTTACTAGTCATCCACATGTGGAATACACATAGGGACCGGCACTTGAGAAAATGGAGTTTACTTGCCTGTAATGGGAGGCTCCCGAGATGTGCAATACCTATCTGCCTTCCTCTACATGCCCTCCTTTGCCTCTGCCTCTGATCATGAAGTGCTTTGCGGTAGAGAATAGTCTGCGTCTCCCTGATGTTCAGCACAATGGGCTGCAAAGCACAAGCATGGACCAATGGACACGCCATTTGCAACATTTTTCATTCTCTCGCACGTTTGCATATACACCCACACATGGAATACACAAATGGATCACACATCTCAAATTCCAGTTAAGTGCTCTTTTCTGTGTGTGCATGTGTCGAAATGCACCTGTTTTGACCAAAGCTTCTCTGGGAAAAAACGTTGAGTTCTAGAATAGAATTTCAAGGGGAGAGAGGGAAAGACCCCAAAACAGACCATCTGTATCCTAGCAATTAGACACTGGTGGATATGTGAGGCCCAGGATTAAGTCTCTTTTCAGATACTTGAATCTGGGTCTCTGGCTATGTTGCAGGTGAGTGTCCTAACAGTATTCCTCTCTCTCTCTCTCTTTCCTGTTGGAGCTATTCCACTTTGTATAAACAAATACTGATTGGGGCAGAGAAAGATACTGACTCAGGGACCCTGTGCTTAGGTGAGTCCAGATCAGGTAGAGTTAGGCACTTGAATCTGGGTCTTCCATATCTCAGGTGAGTGCCCTAATCATGGCTCTTTTGAAGTGATTCTCCCACTCTCTTCACAAAAATTTTCAAAGGGTCAAGTTTTCAGTCAAATGCAAACTTACCACACATATCAACACTTCGGAGGGGGAGGGGAGTTCTCCAAGGAATTCTTGTTTTCTACCCAGCCCTACTTGCTGCCTTCATGAAACATAAAGCAGAACTACAATACGATTAACAGAAAATGTCACAATTAGAACAATGGGATTAGAACCAGCACAACGGGGAAAAAAACCTGAATGGACTTCATACTACCACTAAAATCCTCAAGAGCCCTTCCTTTCTCTCCAAAAAAGTGATGAAACAAAAGCAACCCAAGAGCACAAAAGCAAGTAGACTTAAAATTTCTCACTTAATACGCAAGTCAGCAAAAGAGAAGTTGATGATTAAAACAATCCACTGCTAGATGTGATCTTTTTTACCAAAAGTAAATTGGGAATGTAGCCAAGGATGGAAGAGAACAAAAGCTACATCTATACTACATTGTAGTTCAAAATAAGATATGCAATTTGAGCTAGGCAAATTGCATATCTTATTTCAATCTTATTTTGAAATAGCTTATTTCGTAATTTGGCATTGTCTACACACTACCAAATTTTGAAATAACCTGCTATTCCAAAATGTCCCTTACTCCTCATGGAATAAGATTTACAGGGATGTCGGCAGAGCAAGCCTAGAATAATGGGCTTGCTGTTAAGACGTGGGATAGCTATTTTGGGATACTCCAGGGTCCCAAAATAGCATTGCAGTGTAGTCGAAGCCAAAGAGGGTTCACTCCACTTTTGTTATATATTTCACTTTTACTTGGAGCTTCATTAACTGCTAGTTGAACAGCTGTGATAAGGTCCAACAGTTTTTTGTATTATTACAGGCAGTCCCTGGGTTACGTACAAGATGGGGACTGTAGGTTTGTTCTTAAGTTGAATCTGTATGTAAGTCGGAACTGGCGTCCAGATTCAACCGCTGCTGAAACTGACCAGCGGCTGACTACAGGAAGCCCGAGGCAGAGTTGCTCTGTCCCGGGCTTCCTGGAATCAGCCGCTGATCAGTTTCGACAGGCTGAATCTGGCAGACCAGGGAGACGCGGAGCAGCTTTTCTCACCCCGGAGGACGCGGGCGGCGGGACCGCAGCGCATCTGGGCGTCCCGCCGCTCCCGTCCTCTGGGGCGAGAAAAGCCCCGTTCGTAACTGCGGATCCGACATAAGTCGGATCCGTGTAACTTGGGGACTGCCTGTATTATTATTAGGGCAGGTAGCTTAAAATGAGGTTGTACAAATTGAAAGTAAAGGAGATTGTTTTCTTAACTACCGCAAATCATTTGCATCTGAACAGTATTCTTACTGTGCTAAAGAAATAGTCACAAATGTCAATGTGTGTAGACTGAGAAGCAGGTTTGGAGGGAAATATTTAGTGAGGGAGAAAAGAAGAACTATAACTATCTTATGCTTCTTTTGTGGCACTGTAATCCTTTCAGAAAAGTCAGACACAGACAATAAATCATGTGAGTGTTTGTTAGATTTTTGCAGTGTTGGAGGTAGCAGTATTGCCAACCCTAGATGTTCAAAAAATCATGTCAGACTCCTCAAAATCATGAGATTATGTAAAAAATAGATCACGCATTATTTTTATTTGCCTTCTGCTTTTTTGAAGATTTAGAGTGCAGTGCAGGAACATTTTGAAGATTTCTTCACAGCCACCGGGTGCTCTGTGCTGGATATTTGTAAGGTAGCAACCTAGAATTCCATCACATAGCCACTGGACGCCAGGTGCTGCAGCTTTAAAGAAAGCAGTCTATCATGAGACTCATGCCAAACTCATGAGTATTAGCATACGGGAAGTAATGAACTGGATCACAAACAGCAAAATGTCACATTCCAACCCCAAGGCTCTAGCAAAACTGTTTATCTGGAATTGTATGTAAACAAATTCCATTTGCCTCCTTATAAATTACGTTCTTCAAAAACAGAATGGGGGGGGGAAGACACTAGGAGCTGAAAGAGGCACTCAGGCTATGTCTAGACTACATCCCTCTTTCGAAAGAGGGGTGTAGCTTAGACATGCCTTCATTGTAACAGGGTGAACCTGGATATACAGAATGAACAGACTGGATTCCAAACATCAACTTCATGCCCTGATTACCATAACTATTAACTTTTTAAAATTCTAGAATGTTGTCATGCTGTGTTACCCACAATCCTCAGATATCTTGGTGCTAAACGTTGGTGACCCTGTGTAGAAAGTCTCATTTTCAAACTTTGCCATGTTGCATGAGAACAGGATAGTGCCTGACTAACATCAGAGAGAATTTGAAGGTACAGGAAATAGATGCAAAAGGAAGTCAAAGCAGCAAATGGAGCTCAGATCTCCTAAATCCCAGTCACTTGCTAGGACCACTGAAACAGCCTCAATTCCCAACAATTACATAAAAATTATGAAACATTTCTATTGTGACAAACTAGATCCGATATTTCTCAAAATGATATATATTCCACATAAAATAATTTTATCTGCAGAGTATTTTAAATATATCTATGGCATTCATATGAAATCTGATTCATTTATATTTTCCATACAAGGAGAGGACCACTTTTCGGTATAGGAAAGAAGAGGACCAAACAGGAAGGGAAGAATAACAAGTTAAAACATTATTTAGATGCTGGAAGAAAGAAAGAAAAAAAAAAGGAAAACAATTGGTTCATGGATTATTGATAGATATGTAGATCAAGAATTACAATAACTGTTTACTGTAGATGAAGATATGTTCATGAGCAAATGAATCATAGTTTTGGCACCGGATATAATACAAGAAGATAATGATTCATAAGTGAGTACAGGGTGATATACAGAGTTGATGTTTCATGGTATCCTTGTCTTTTCTCATTCCTATACGTTTCTTCTTCGTGTTTCTTTCCCGTGTCTTCTTGCTCTCTTTTGTTGCTCCAGTTTAACTGTAGAATCAAGAAGTATTTGGATCCCAAGGGACACATTTTTAAACATATAGGCAGCTGAGCAAAATTACTTAAGTCAACAAAGAACAATAGGAGAAGAAAAGTTTGAAGTAGAAGCTGTGTTCTATATTGTATTTACTCTAATAATAGAAACATATCTTAATTTATCCAGTGCTTAAGCTGCTGTGAGCCAAGTACTGAAGAAGGCACTTCCATCTAAACACATGCACATACAAGAATATTGAGCGTATCTATTCTAAATTAACATTATTACTGATGTCAAAAAAGTATGCTTGACATACTCATTTTTTCAGGAAAATCCCCTTCTTAAACATTATGGCTGTGTCTAGACTGGCCAGTTTTTCCGGAAAATCAGCCGCTTTTCCGGAAAAACTTGCCAGCTGTCTACACTGGCCGCTTGAATTTCCGCAAAAGCACTGACTTCCTACTATAAGAAATCAGTGCTTTTTGCGGAAATACTATGCTGCTCCCATTCGGGCAAAAGTCCCTTTTGTGCAAAACTTTTGCGCAAAAGGGCCAGTGTAGACAGCTCAGATTTGTTTTGCGCAAAAAACCCCGATTGCGAAAATGGCGATCGGGGCTTTTTTGAGGAAAAGCGCATCTACATTGGCCATGGACGCTTTTCCGCAAAAGTACTTTTTGCGGAAAAGTGTCCGTGCCAATCTAGACGCTCTTTTCCAAAAATGCTTTTAACGGAAAACTTTTCCGTTAAAAGCATTTGCGGAAAATCATGCCATTCTAGACGTAGCCTTATCTGTATGGGTAAAGCTTATATTCACAAAGATCAGATAACATACTATCCTATTTAAAGACTCTCTGTATGTTCCAGCTGGAATTATCTTGCTGTTCACTGTTTCACTGCATCAGACTGGGAACAGGAAATAGCCACCCTCAAGACATCACAAGTGACTCTTGTTATCACTTTTTTACATTACTTTCAATCATATTTTACATGAAGATTGTAACAAGTCCTGCAGGTACAGTAACTGTTGGAGAAAAATATTCACATCATAAAATCCTGTCTGAAGTGTTCGCGTTGAGAAAGTCTTCAGAGAGCCTTAGGCATGGTTTGAAAGACAGACAAAGATATGAGTGCGCACACAGCAACCCACAAAGAAGGGAAAGAAAGGTATAAGGCATACTAGAGTAGATCTCTTGGTAATGCATACATCTATGATTATGTCACCGAGGGCATGGAAGTTATAGATTTTGTGACTTCCATAGACCTAAGAGACATTTTATGCTTCAGCCCTCGGACAGCAATGCTGGAGCATCGCTTGGCAGGAGTCCTGGAGCTACAAGCGGCCTCGTGGAGACCCTGCAGCTCTCAGCTACCATGGGCAGCGGGTGCTGGGCATCCCTCCTCTTCCACACATGCCTTGGACTCTCTTCTCTCCACCCCAGTTGCATCCATTTTGTCACGGTTATTTTACTAAAAGTCACAGACAGGTTATGGGCTTCCATGAATTTTTTTTTATTGCCCATAGTCTGTCACTTTTACAGAAAATAACCATGACAAAAATATTAGCCTTAGTAATGAGAATTCATAAATGGAAACTGTGAATCTTAGAAATAACAAATAAAAAAAGACTTGCAATATTAAGCTATCTCTATCTGGTGGAGGATTATTTATGGTACTATCTTTTAATATTTGTTTTTTCATAGTTGTGGGCAGTCTTTTTAAAAGGTAACACTGCAGCTGAATATTTAAATGTTACAACAGATGAGGAGCAACAAAATTGGTTTCTGGCAAAGACCAGTGTGCCATATATGCATAAATAAAACAATAAGGATCCAGTGGGGAACTCCTTTAGCAAATTTCCTGAAAAGGAACACCTAAAGCCTGTCATTTGCTCCAAAAAGAGAACACATGCTCTCTAGGTAATTATGTTGTGGGATTCAAACTGAAAAGAGTCTTCTCTTAAACTAGAAAGCTAAACCAGGACATGGAGTTTTTCTGATCAGTTTTTCATTGCTGCCGTGATTGCGTTCAAATTAACAGGGAAATTAAATTATATTTAGGCATGGCAGTAAGAGATTATAGAGATTACCCTAGTACAGTGTACCCACAAATCTCCCCAAAGCCTCAGTTAATATCCTTTAAAATGAGACTGACAAAAAGGCATGAAACACTAAGTCAGCATCCTAAAGTTAATCCAACTTTCCTGGAAACTACTTGGAGTGAAATTATGGTACAATTGTATGTTCTCCAGTGGGTTAATTTCATTTCCTAGTTGAGTTAGTGCCAGTGCTAATAGTGTTAACACTGTGAACTCAAACAAGCATAGAAACAGACCTGGGGATTTTCCAGTTGCATTCTCGCTATTAACATGACCTACCAGTGAGCTCAGCATTATATAACACAGATGAAGACAGCCCCTCTTTCCATGAGCATACATCAAGTATGACAAGACATGCTTGGAGACAATAAGATAATCTTATTTTGGGACTTTCCCAGTTATTTGCGTGTAGGGAAACTTGAGGCAGCTGGAAGAAAAATTCCAGCTGAAGGACTACTTGTTTAGAAACTTAAGCTAACTAGACCAAAAAAGGCTCACATGAAGATGGAAAAAGAAGCCCAAAATGTTTAGATTAGTCCAGAATAAATATTTCCCCCGTGTTCGCTTGAGAAAATTCGAGATTCTGACCTTTTTCCCTGATTTGGGATTGTAACAATCTTCATGAGGCAGCAAAACAGTTTCCCACGGAACTGTGGAGGGACAGTCTCTCTTCTCCATACCTTTGTCCCCCTCTTTTTAACACCTTTGCATCAGGTAAAGTACTATTTCCTTTCTACCGGAAGGCAGCATGATCAATGCCATGGTAAGCATTGTGATGCCTGCTAAATAAGACAGACAGGCAGACCATAGGCCTAGGGATATATGATTTATTAGTAAATACACTAATTCACTGTGTGACCTTCGGCTTTCAATACCTCTATTGATCTATGTGTAAAGAGGGGATATTACTCATTTTTGTAAAGAGCTTTGACCCCTTCGGACCAAAGAAGCCACAGGGGGGACAATGTCTGTAATTAACCTGATCATTTGATAAAATGTCATCTTCATTTTGAGACCTTTGGGGATGTTTCCTTTTCACCACCACAGGAATCTTTCAATTAAATAATTGCTGTCTTCTCTTGTGCTGGGTGAGCAGGGGAAAAAACCTCCAAAATGCCGTGACACATTTTTGTGGAAAACCAACTGCACTCATGCAGAGTGCAGTCTTGTAACTTCCTGTGATACAATTTCAGGAATGTCAAAAATAGTAGCAAATATTGCCAGTTTTGTATGGTTTTTCCAGCTTCCTTGGTATTACAGTTAATGACAATACAGGGCCAGATCCAAAACTTTATTCATTGGAGTAATACTGTTGATTTCAATGGGACTACGTATGTGAGTAAGCTGAACAATGTTCGAGCAAGTTACGAATCAGCTTTGCTTCCTTCCTTTCATACGCATTTAGTCTGTGACTGAATCCTATTTCTACTTCCTCCACAACAATCTACCCCCTCCTTCCTAGCCTGTTGGCCAAATCCATAACCTAATCATTTTCTGCCTCAATTACTGTAATCTGAGATTTCCCCAAAAAATTAAGTAAAAACAATTCAGAATGAGTAAGGTCATCCCGATATTAGCCTTTAATTGAGTCAATATTTCAAGTATCATCTGCTTCAAAGAGCTTTCAGGTCCTTGGAAATATTCTGTTCACTGGTCATGATAATCCATAACTGCATATCTAAAGCCCCATAATATAAACAACAATATAGTCTTGAGACAAAATAATTCTAAAATTGTGATCAGTACAGTGTGAGCTCTCTAGCTCTGATAGATTTACTCACCAACCTGAATTTTAATTATACTTTTATTGCTTCTCACCTTACAAAAATCATTTTTGTCATTCTTGTAATTTCTATAAACATTTTATTTTATTTTATTTATTTTATGTCAGAATAACTTTTTTATATAATCCAAAATGTCCTTATCAAAATAAAATCTTTCCCCATATCTTGATTGTACCCTGACCATTTTCACAAAGGGCTCATCTAGACTATGTTGAAATTTCAAAAGAGGATATGCTAATTCTGCGGGAATTTGCATATCTTCTTCCAATCTCACTTTCAAAAGCAGAGCTTTTGAAAGTGAAAGTAGTCAGGACACGGTTTTTTCAGCAACCCCCCTTTTTTTTAAAAGCCGCTCTTCCTCAAAAAATGAGGTTTACGCGGCTTTTCGAAAAAGGGGGGGTGCCAAAAAAAAACCAAGTCCCAACTACTTTCATTTTCGAAAGTTCTGCTTTCGAAAGTGAGATGGGAAGAAGATATGCAAATTCTTGCAGAATTTGCATATCCTCTTTCGAAACTTCAGCGTGGTCTAGATGAGCCCAAAGTTGGAAAACTGACCTTTAAAGTGGACAAAATAAGGAACCAAATGAAGATTTCAGGAAATATTGTTTTGGTGTTTCCAAAAAAGTCATTTTACTAGTGAAGATTTGAATCAAGAAACTTTGGGCAGCATGCAGAATCTTGCACATGGTTCAAAATGTGCCCAAAAACCCACAAAACAAACAAAAAAAACCCCACCTAAACAGGAGAGGAAGCCTTGGAGATGTTTTCCAGGCAGTAAAAACTTTAATCCTGGTGACTGGATTGTAACTGAAGTGCAATTATCGTTTGTGGGAAGTTTCATTTCACTCAAATGGAGTTGAGATTCTACAATACAGAAATGATTCTACAACACAGAAATAGTTTCATCATAAGTTAACATGCAGATGGGATCTTGAGGAAAATAAGCCCTTTTCCGGAAGATCCATTATTCCTACTTGAAAGGGAATTTGAAAGTAGGAATAAGGGATCTTCCGGAAAAGGGCTTATTTTCCGCAAGATCCCGTCTAGACTGGCGCTTTTCTCCGGCAAAACCCCAAGCCGGAAAAAAGCGGCAGCCATGTTCATGCAAATGCCGCGGGGGATATTTAAATCCCCTGCGGCATTTGCAATTCCGAAGTGTCTCATTAGCAACCCTTTTCTGGAAAGGGGTGCCAATGTAGACACAGCCTGCATGTATATTTTACCACAGTTGCTGTTCTTTTTATTGTCTGTTTTCTTCCCCATAGTTTTTACAGGCATTATTTGTAGTCTCCATTACATGACTCATCAACTTCTCTCTTATAAGGAAATACAGTATGTCTTAATGTCATGTCAGAAAATCTTTATATTCAGGCAAGCCAAAGGGCGTGGTTCCAACTGGAAACAGATCTTTCTCTTACTGGGGAAAAGAAAGCCATGTCCCTAGAGCTATTTATTGAAAGTTTATTCTTTCTTCCCTTATCTGTGCCAGTTCCTCTCCCAGGAGAGAATCAACCAGTAAAGGAAGGGATTGCAATTTACATACCACACTACACAAAGCTCTGTCCCGTCTCATACATTAGTCACAGACAGCATGCTTGAGACATTTTGGGAAGCCCCTGTTTAGAAGACAAAAAAGGTTTAAATCAGAGTTCCATGATCACCTATGTATTATTCTGTGCTGCTTCTACACACACACAGAGCTAGTTGGAAACATTTTCTGTGAAGTTTTTGTGACCTATATTTTAATAGAACTTTTTTACTTCCCTCTCTTTTGTACAAACCCATCTGCTAAAGGAAATACTGTATTTGCTTGCCTTCTTTTAAAGACCAGGCGTAAAACAGACATCCGAAGCCTCTTTCGACTGTCACAGACAGGTATGAATGGCCCAGAAGGATCAGAAGACCAGTCACAAGTAAGTGAGCATTTCTGCTGGGGAGCAATATCAATGGCATGTCGTTGAATTAATGGAAATGTGCGAACTATTGGACAATTAGAGGTATCCTTTTGTGAATAGATCTTTAAGGCTTGTGTGTTGAAATAGTCTTTTGTCAGAATGAATGCATTCTGTTTTCATGTATTGAGGTGCTACTGGACTGCTGTATACCTTTTCCATACTTTTAAAAAATATATTTAATTTTTTTCTTTAAGAAGCTGATCCTGGGCCTGGCCAATTGCCATGGTAACAAGGCAGCTTCCTGAGACACTATTAGCTATACCAAGATTAGAGCCACAAGGCACCATGGCATCCTTTGAATTTACTAGCATTGTGCTTCTCTACTGGGAAGAGTGAGCGGTGGCATTTAAAACAATTTGCCATTTCTCCTTAAAGCTGTATATATTTATCAAATGAAGAAAAAAAAGAACATGCAAAATGTACAGTATTTGGTAGCTTTTGAGAATGCTTGATTAGGCTGAGTCTCATTTGCCTGGGCTGACATGTGCAGCAAGGCAGCTACCAGGTATGGGAAACTCCACTATCAGTGGGTCAACTCCATGGGCAGGGGGTGGCTAGAGGTAGATTGTGGGCATGGGGAGAGGGAAGCTCCCCCTAGCCACACTCCAAGGATAAGGCAGTGGCACTGACATGGATTCAGGAGGGACAGAGAGAGACTGGGTCATGGAAAGGTGAGCGGGAGTGGGGAGAGGGAGAAGCTCTGCAGAAGAAAAACAGTAAAGAAAATGGAGTTTGGGCCCTTTGCAACCTGAATGGAACCTGACAAATGTTGGGATTGGATCAGGAACAAAAGCAACATGACATGCCTGGACTTGAATTCGGGAAGGCCATGATCTAGTTGGGTTCAGGTCGGAATTTAAAATTAGGTCTAAGCAGATCTCTAATTGACAATGTAGCTTTGGTCTAAAATGATTGGATGTTTGGTCCAGGGAGGAACTAAAAACTGCACTTTTAATGACCAAGTATTTGACACAGCCAATCTGCTTTTCTGAGTTATGTATATTTTGTTCCAGTTACAATTCTGCTTCTACATATAGCAAGTGTGCATCATGTGAGAACCCATGGCAGCATCTTGGAAATTATGATCGATTGGGCTAATAATATAAAAATGAGGATTTGCCAGAAGCCATACTGGCTACAAATGACCTGTGCAGTATATTTTGGACTCATTATGTGCCTATTTATGGATCCACTCCTGCCAACGCTTGCTGCTTGGAATACAGGTTGAACCTCTTGGTCCCGGTGGCACCCTTGGGACTGGAGTGGTCCTGAACAAGGGAATTTGCCAGACCAGGGGAAGTCAGATGTTTGGGCTCTCCTTGGGCTCCCCTCCTGGCTGCTGCCCCTAGAGAGCCCAGAAGCCTGACCTCTTTGGGCCCACCTGCCTGTCTCTGCTGCCCCGAGCCTGCTCATGGAGCTCTGCTCCCTGCCCCCAGCCCTGTGCAGGGCAGCAGCTGCTCCCGGGGTTCCCCATGAGGGGCTCAGGCAGGGAACTCCATGAGCAGCTGCAGTGGCATGCGGGATGGGATTGGAGAACCCCAGGTCATTGCCCCTGCAGGCTGCCGCAGACCAGACCAGCTCCACTCCCAGCTGCTCTCAACCTCTGTGGCTGGGGCTCTCTGGTGCCAGACCACAGATATTGTCAGACTAGGAAATTCCGGACGAGAGAGGTTCAACCTGTAATGCGAACTATACTTATGCTCATGAATGAATGGGCCTGTTCATGCCTAGTATGTGTTTGTAGCATGGGACCTGAATTAGTTCTGAGGCAGGAAAACAGTATTTAATACACAGTATCTTTAAAATTACAAAGAAAATGAACTCAGAAAGCTGAAGAAAATCATGAAGGTGCTTTTTAGAAAAGAATTCCACCTGTAACACAGTGTGATGCGCAATGGGCTAAAATCTCAGCTGGTGTAAATTAATATAGCTCCATTGACTTCAGTTGGGTCCAATTCTCATTTCCACCACAGATTAAGCAAGCCTTAAAGTGAGTGTAAATTACATTTTTCTTCCATCTCTCTTGCCAGGGAAATTTAAAAGGAGATTAGTGTAAATATAGCATTTAAATAGAAATATTCCTCTTCAAATGTCTTTACAAACATTAATAAAATAGACACACGAGGTAGATAAATGATCTATAGAATAATATTGAATTTGGGGGTATTACTTAGAAGGATTTATTTAAAATATTGTTTTCCCCTTCTTTGGAAGTGTACGTTACTGACAAAAAAGAAGAACAGACCAACAGATACCCTTGAACACCAGGTCATACTATTGGAAAGACAGAAACAAGAGGTAACTGATTATGCTATTCTGTAATTATAATTTTTGGTCTCCAAGCGCAGGAAACCATAGGGTCCAAATTATCGTTGCTGCTAATGCTGATTAATATTTACTTCTCTAGCAGATCTAGCCAGTGAAAGCTCATCACCTAATAAATCATCTCGTTAGTCTTTAAAGTGCTGCATAGTTCTGTCTTTTGTTTCAGCTAGACCAGACTAACATGGCTGCATCTCTATCACTATTCTTGAACCAAAATATTCTTGCCTCACTGTTTGTCACAAACTAAAGCCCCAATCCTTCAAACACTTAAGCGTATGCTTAACTTCATGCATGTGACTAAAGCCACTGAAGCCTTTGGTCTGTCTTACATACATAAAGTTAAGCAAGTACGTAAGTGTTTGTAGAACTGGGGCTGAAAACACACTAATAATGTGATAAGGTAGCATAGTGAAGGTGAGGGTTAATGGTTTCTTGAACTGTGAAAAGAGTTTTATAAGACATTTAAGGAAAACTTTATTTATGCTTATAGTACATTTCCAGTAAATGCCAAGGGATAATGTTGAGCAGCAACAAATTATTTATTGGGCGTCTGAGACTCAGCAAATTGGGAATGTTTCTTTTTTTTCGGCATCTTGAACAGTGATCCACGTGAGCTAGATTTCAGGATACTTCCAGGGGGCATATTTGAAGAGTGTAAACCATTTGCATTGGTTCACTGATTGCTCTTCATGTGCCAATTACACACGTGATGAGGGCTCTACTAAATTCACAACTTTGAAAAATGCATCATGAATTGTGAAATCTGATCTATCCCTTGACATATGGTCTTTTGTGTGCTTTTACCCCAAACTATCCAAATTTCACAGGGGAAGCCAATGTTTCTCAAAATTCTGGGGGGGGGGGGGGGAAAGAGAGAAGAATCCAAAAGTGGATATCTGGGGATTGCAAGATTATTGTAAGTGGGGTGCAGTATTGTCTCACTTACTTCTGCCACCTCTGAAAGCAGCAATGCCACTACCAGCAGTGCAGAAATAAGGGCAGCAGTACTAAGACCTCCCTACAAAAATCTTGTGGTCCCCTCCCCCCAAAAAAATCATTTTGAGACAGGACTTCTACATTTACATCATGAAATTCCTGATTTAAGTATCTGAAATAATGAAATTTATTATTTTTAAAATCCTATGACTGTGAAATTGACCAAAATGGACCATGAATTTGGTAGTGCCATATTATGATAAAGACCAATCTTTGTTCACTTGATTTAGTGAAATAGTCTGACAGAACTCACTGGTACTTTTATATGAGTGGGGTCTGCAATATCTAAACAACACCTCATCATACATAACTTACAGGATGTAGTGAACTGTAAACAAGGAATAATGTGTTTGTAACTTCAAAAAGAAATCAGGAGTGCTAGTTTATTTGCATTGCTACTGTGTTAAATGAGTCACCTGCAACTTACTGCATATCAGCATGATGTAAATGTCACTCCCTGCCCAACTATTTTATTCTGAATGGGGAAAGCCTAAGTTTTTACCTCTTCTGTGGTTGTATTCTGGAATGCAAATAGCAAAGAAATAAGACATGCCACAAAAGTAGGCAGCCTTTGGACTGCCTCTTCCTGAATGTAAATTGGCCATAGATAAGATGGAGATCCTGAACACCTTCCTTAGTTACAGGATTCAAAAAATATTCTGTTTAAACTACCTGATATTGCACTTGGGAAAAGTGTTGCTCACTGAGAATAAATGATTGATAATTGCAGTTGCTAGAGGTGAACAAGCAATGGGATCAACAATTCAGAAGTATGAAACTGCACTATGAACAAAAGGTAAGTTTGACTGTTTCTATTGACTGTAAAAGTGCCACCAGCTGACAGCAGCCACATCCTTAAAAACAAACCAGACTACGGGCATAATGTGGAAAAATAACATAGAAACAGTAGCATTCTATCTCTCCCATTACCGCATAAAGGAAAAATTCAGTTTGAACATAAAATATCAATTAACATGCATCTGGATTTTCTGGCAAGCAGTTACTGGAGATAAGATTTAAAGTGGTCTTTGAAATCCTGTGATGATCATCATGGTCCTCAAAACAAGGATCCCCATACCCTCCACAAGATCATGAAAATGGTGTGCCTACTTTAAGCCACGTTTCCCTGGGAATTAACCTGCAGGTCTCTAGTGTGTACCAAAGATACTGGATCTGTACAACCACAGATCCAAATGCTCCTGTGCCATCTCTTGTGCTACCTTCCAGGTTGGTACATGAATGACCAGCTCGGAGATGCCATTTGATACCTGTTGTGGGGAAAACCTGAAGATTCCTTTGCTAGCCCTAATACCTGGGTGGATTTTATACCCCATGAGAGGCTTCCTCTTTTATTTGAAATAAGCACTTTTACTTCATTTTTATGAAGAATGTTGCTAAAACAGTTGGTAGTCTCTTCCTTCCTCCTTTCACATATGGGGTGGAAGGAGAGTTTTATGCCACCAATAACTTTTGAAAACACTATCATTAGTTGGCTAGTAAACTCAGCTGCCTAAGTGAGGTTTATTCTTTTAAGTAACAATCATAATTTGTCAGGGTCTTCCTCTATCTGCCTTCTAGGAAAAAGAAATTCCTATGTATTTTTGTTTTCTACCAAAGACAAAATATTTATTTCCCCACGCTCCATCCCAAATGGCTCCATTAATAGACCAAACAGTTCTTCTCTGTATTGCTTATACACAGAAGAGAATACAAATGTCTTGTCTCCATCAGCGCACGATCATTTTGCCCTTCAGTTGGATGATGAGACATATCTTTGCCGAAGGCACCCATGATGAGGGAGAAAACAGAGCTTCTTAACGGCTCTACAGTGGCAGCTAAATCAGTGGAGCTAATTGGATGATGGACAGCATCTGATCCAGGGTGTTTATAACATTTCGTTAGAGACCAGTATGATTTAAGAAAGAAGGGGGAAAATTTTATTTACATACAGACAGTTCCTGCTGCTTCTTTGTGCCTAGCTGCTGAAGGTAGAAAGGTTTTGGAGGAGGCGGGGGGGTACTGCAGCACTCTTTTAGTCACCCGCCTGCTCTGAGTGTGTGTGATCACTTTACAGCTTGCAGAAGTGAAAGCGAAACTGGGCGCATCACAGAGGAGTGTCAGTGCGCTGGAGAAAGAAAGACACCGGAATCAGCAAGAGTGTGAAAGGCTGCAAGCCCTGGCCAGAGAGGGACCGGGTCAGGAAGCGGTAGGAGGACTGCCCTTTACCTACTTGATTGTGTGTGTCTATAGTCTAGTGAGAGAGAGGCGCGTGGGCTGAATTACACCAGTGAGATAAGCCCAGGGGATCGGGTGCCTTGCCTGCGGGTGGGATACTGCTGAGAAGGTGGTAGATCCATTTCTAGAGATGCTAGTGACTCCCAGTGGCTGTCACACGCCTGAAGTTGGCAGAGGGAGGAAGTGGAGTGGGAGTGGGGAAGAGCACAGTGCCATGAGTTCTGCCCTCTCCAACTGAGCTGAATTTTCGGTATGCTCAATAAAACAAAATACTGTCGAAATGTTAAGGGGAGCCTAAATGCAGCTAACTACACACAATGCTTAAAGATAATGTAGGGCAGTAAATGACTTTGTGCGTTTAACATAATGCATGTTGCCAACTATATCTATATGCAAATATTTAAAGAGCTCCTCTTTAACTTACTACTGTTTTGGACCCAAGTCTTGCAAATCACTATCTGGAAGTGTGCTGACTACTCTGACAAAGTCTGCCCTGTAATACATGTTTGCAGGGCCGCCTTTAGGGTTTACAGGGCCCTAAACAGTATTGTTAAACTCTGCCTCTGTGCCTGATTGCAGCTAGGAGGAGGGCAAATAAATGTTTTTTAGCACCCAACCAGAGCAGCCCCCACCCATCCCTATTTAATCAGTTAACCAGTTAAATATAACAGTTAACTGATTAACTAATTACATGGGATTTCACATCCTAGTTCACCTCAGAAATTGTTCCTTTGTTAAATTAAAGAAACATTTCGATGTGATGTGTGGGACAAATTACAACTAAGTGATATGGCTCTAATTGGGCACATTCACCATCTGATTCTCAGAACTAAAATGTTAAAAATATTTTTTTTTAATGCAATTAAATAACTAAAACCAAGGAACTTGAGCCTGCAAGTGGCTGCTCCACGTTCAGGAAAAAGCAAGCCAAATACATTGTTTACTGTAGTCCTGTGCTTGTCTTGCATTATATTCAGAGCATGATGTGCAGAGAGAATAACTGAGTTTCATAAGTGATTCTCAAACTCTGTTTTGTCTACTGCGTCCTGGTTGCAGAACAAAATGAGAATTAAAGGCTTTTGCATGAGAGTATCAGGAAGTGGGCCAAATAATGAAAGAGCTGGAGAGCCGTTGGGTTAAAGGTTGTGTGACATGCAACTTGGTGGCATCATTCATATACCTCAAATAGTCTACAGAATGAAAAGAAAACAAGAATAAAGTTTTAAATAGAATAGTACAAGGAGAATAGCATTAAAAGGGTGTTAATGAGGAATAAAAATGTTTTTCCAGTAGGATCTGAAAATAGATAATTCAATAAGGCCAAGAGATGAAAGGCTTTCCCAGATGGCCAACAGCTGCAGAAAATAGTTTTCAGATCACAGTGGGGGGGGTGAATGAAGGGACAGAGAGGGGGTGTTTACATGAGAGTATGAGGACAAGAGCAGAGAGACTAGTGGGGCTCAATGAGTTGTTCTGGTGCAAGTCTATGGGGGGGTTGTTAAAATGAGGATGGCAGTTTTGAACTGGAATCTGAACTGACTGAAGAACCAGAGGAGGTTTGGAGGTAGTGATATGGTTATGTTCCTTTGATTGTATGTATCAGAAGGGGAGCCCCCCAGCATTTTACATCTGTTGGGATTTAGGAGAAGGGGAAAGCTTAAAAATAATAACTCTCAAGGCAGCAAAAGATGAAAGCAATTATTAGTGTTTTTATAGCTTTAAAAATATAAGCTCCACGTTGCTGGGACTACTCATGTATCTGTAATTAATTAATCGGGAGATGCTCTGCTAAATTACACATTGTTTTAAAGAAGTTAAACGTTCCAACTAATTTGGTAGAGCAAGGGAATGTAGCCACGTTGTCAGTAAATGTAAGGTTGCCAAGTGCTTTTTCAGTGGGTGGATCTACACATTAAGACTTACTCTTTTTGTAGGCATTTTAATACTGTCTAAAACACAGTTGCTGACTGCATTGAGGTACACTCATTGTATATAAGAATAGGTTTTATGGCCCCCGGTGCTCTGGAGTACACTGGGTTTGGGTTTGATGTACAGGTTGTACCTCCCTTAACTGGAACTCTCTGGATATTCCTGGACCACATAGTCCAGGTATAGGGAGGTCAGGTTGTGGGTCAGGAGCAGCAGGGAGTTCCGCCCCCTGCGGCACCACAGTAGCAAGGGGCTGGCAGTAGCAGTTGCATAGCTCCGGCCTCAGCCACGGATTTTGGGAGCCATAGCAGCCCTTGTGGCGTTTGGGGGGGGCAGTGTTTACCATGGAGTTCCAGCCATGGTGGTAGCCACAGAGCTTCACCCTGGCAAGCCACAGCGGGCCAGGCTGGAGCCCTAGCTGGAAGCAGCAGGCCAGCATGGGCCATATTGGAAAGGACTTTCCTGGACAGGCAAAATCCCCTTGTTTGCAACTGTTCAGGTCCTCAAGGTGCCAGATGAGGGAAGTCCAACCTGTAGTTTGTTTCTTTATTGCCCAAAGCAGTAGAACTCAGAAAATCTCTTATTTTATTTCTCCTTTTTGTGCAAGAAGCCCTAAACTTTTAACATTACACTAGAAAAATGCCAGAATAACTCAGGTCTAAAGCAGCTAGCGAGGGAAGATTTTTTTTTTTAACCCCCTTCAGAGCAGTGTCATGAAGCTTGTAAAGTCTCTGTCACTCTAGGAGTTCGATACTCTGCACAGCTGAAACTCCACTCATTAACTGCACTGAAAGCACTGGTGTCTTACAGTCAGACACCAGTAAAACTATAGTTGTGATGTGGTAAACGGGCTGAGCTAATGAGGGATACTTAATTGGGCAATAGTAGCGTCATGCTCCACTCCACACAGTAGTGTGAGGACAAAGGTAGTCTTAAGCTACTTTGGTGGACAGGTTGTACCTCCCTTAACTGGGACTCTCTGGATGTTCCTGAACCACAGAGCCCAGGTATAGGGAGATCAGGATGTGGGGCAGGAGCTGCAGGGAGTTCCGGTCCCCGCAGCAGAACAGAAGCCTGATTCAAGCTGGGAGTTGGTTCCGCCTCTCTTCCAACTTAGAACCTCAGGTCTGCTCTAAATTGTCAGCTGTTACAGGAACCATTTCATTCACCAGAGATTGCTGGAGCATTGCTGCGTTCCAGCTTATTTTTAGGACACCAGCTGTGCTGGGGACTATTGTGGGGGACTATTATAATGGACAGCTGGAGTAATAATCTCTCTGCAACCTCATCTGTTTTGCTACCTGGCTTCAAGGCCCCTTTGTGCAACCCAAGTGCACGAAGAGGTCAGGATCTTATCTGGTATGTTGTCTTTTTTTTTAAATCTCGTGTGAGGAGTCAGTGCTGTCTCAGCACATTTTATAGCATCAGGGTCCAGTTACCCATTGGCTTTCCTGCTGCGTCTCCTTCCAGTAGTTTGGCACAACTCCTTGGGGTAACAAATGTACAACACATCTGCCAGACAGCCAATAGTCTGAAAATCAGTCTGAAAACATTTTTCCATCTGAACCTAATCAACATTTCGATATGTCTTACATTCCAGAAAGAAAAAGAAATCCTAAGTGAAGCACTGAATGAACTGAAGGAAGAAAACAAACTTCTGAAAGAACAAAAAGCTTCAGTGACCAAAAAGAAAGAGTACTATGAATGTGAAATAAGTCGCCTCAACAAGGTATAGATACAGAGAGGTATCAAATGGGAAATATTGCTTAAGTAATCTTTGTATCTTTGACCTAAATTACTTTGAGGTTCTTGGCTATCAGATAACACCAATATTGAAGACCCTGAATGTGGGCTGCTTTTTCTCTCCTCCCATATTGCTCCATCTGCTGTGTTGTGGATCCATGACCTGGACCCCTTTATCACAGCCTTATCCGTGTGCCTCAGCATAGCGGGTGATGGTTAGTGGAAACAGAAAAGGAATTATCCGAGCCCACCTTTGAGGCTTGCTGCTGATGTCAATCAGTGGAGAAGGGGAATGCAAATGCACTGAGAAGGGGAATATAAATTTCCTATAGGCCAGATTGTGCATGAGAAGCCAAAACTTCCTCCAAATCTTCTGTGCTTCAAATTCCCAGTCTGACTCAAGTACACAATGGGTTCCTAGTCATCCTCCTCGCCTCAGGAGTGTTCATTCTCAAATTCTTCTACCTGGCATTGGCAGCCTCTTCCCTCCACTCTCTCCTCAGATCCCTAACTAATGTTGCTCCCCTTAAAACATTGTTCCAGTCCCTGCTTGGCTATATAGGGCAAGATCCTGACTCCAACTGAAGATAATGTCCAAGTTCTCTTTGCTTCAAGCCAATTCTTCACCCTGATCATTTTTTCTTGCCACCAACCATCTTTCTGTCTCTTATCTAACAGCTTAGAATCCAAAATCCTTGCTGCCAGACAGCGCAATGAAAAATTCTGTTTTTAAAGAGGGAAATGTAGTAAGCATTGAATCAAGAGATCACAGAAAGCAAGATGTGTTTTCTAACAAAGTACCTCTTGGTAAACCACAAAAGCTTCCTGAGGAAATATGCTGCTCTTAAAAATTGCTGTGACGTAACTTTAAGTGGTGCATAGGCTAAATTCAAAGCAAGGAAAATGCATGTTGCCTTGTAAAAGAACTTGCCTGAACTTGTGGTCTCTCTCGCTGCCTCTGAAATGCATTGACGGGATTTGCGCAGGAACTTTGTGTGACTTCAGTTCTGACGAACTATTCATAAAATAATTTACTGGAACGTTTTGTTCTGTTCTGCTAGGGTCTTTTCTTGTGGTTGGGTCTGAGGAGGAGGGAGGGGAAAATGTACATTTGGGAAGAACTCTGTTTCCAGGGAGGTTCCTGTCACTTTATAATACAGAATTCAATAAGTGAAAAAGAATTGTTCTTTCTGGTTTGCCTGGTATTTAGGTTCTTCTATAGCTGTTTCACTAGTGCACACAAAGGCTATGTCTAGACTGGCATGATTTTCCGCAAATGCTTTTAATGGTAAACTTTTCTGTTAAAAGCATTTGCGGAAAAGAGCGTCTAGATTGGCATGGACGCTTTTCCGCAAAAGCATTTTTTGCAGAAAAGCGTCCGTGCCAATCTAGACGCGGTTTTGTGCAAGAAAGCCCCGATCGCCATTTTTGCGATCGGGGCTTTTTTGCGCAAAACAATACCACGTTGTCTACACTGGCCCTTTTGTGCAAATGCTTTTGCACAAGAGGGCTTTTGCCCGAACGGGAGCAGCATAGTATTTCTGCAAGAACACTGACAATCTTACATGAGATCGTCAGTGTTCTTGCGGAAATTCAAGTGGCCAGTGTAGACAGCTGGCAAGTTTTTCCATAAAAGCATCTGCTTTTGAGGAAAAACTTGCCAGTCTAGATGCAGCCAAACTGTTGTCTATAGCACTGGCAGCCCCATGCATTCAAAAATTGACTCAGACTGCCCCAAAATCATGACGTTCAAAAAAATGTTCATTTTGTTTTTTAGGCCTTCAGAGTTTTTTTTGTGCGTGTGTGTGGCTTTTTTTTTTTTTCTCCCTCCAGATTTTTCTTCACACAATGAGGCCTAGAACTATCTGGGGTAAGAGTGGGGTAGGGACTGTTTCTCACATCACATGATTCTAGGAGCTGGGCCTTTAAGAAAAGCACTCAGTATCATGAGATTTGTTTTAAAATTATGCAAATTGGTAAGTGCTCATAATTAGAAATAAAGAAATGAGTTGATAGAGAAGCAGAGACTTATTTTGCAGACTGCTTAAAAAGCAGTGTCCTCGCATATTTTAGGTTGTAGCTTAATACATATTTCAGATACAGATTTCTCCCACCCTCTTCCTCTCCAGGTACTATTAAAAATGAGAACTGTGGAGGGCTGCAGAATAATCTCTGAATTCTCCTAGTGGATCCATGCAAAATTATTTACAGCACAATTGTCACTCATTCTGGTATACTCGGAAAATTCACAGTAATCTCCTCCACTTCCATCTGTGTTTTGTGGTGAGCTAATCTGCAGCTAGCATAGATCTGTGACTTAATGTATGTTGGAATTGTTGCCATCTAAAAAACTTGATTAGTTTTTTTATTATTATTATTTTAAAGGTGTGTATAAAGTCAGCAGCATTAAAAAGGATAGGACAAATAGCTTTCTATATCCTGGTGATTGATTTATAAAAGGAGAGAGAAGGGATAACATTGAATGAAAAAGTCAGAGAAATGGAGAAACAATATTCCATCAAGGAGCAATGATATAAGGTCATCTTTGAATCAGAAATATTAAACCACTTTGTGCAAGTATATTGTCAACAAGGTGCAGGTGTGTACCACATGAATCGGGGGACAAGAGAACCAGATTTCATCCACATTCATCCCAAACATCTGCATCTGACAAATCCTATGTAAAAGAATGGGGTTGACTACTTCATGGAGGACAAGGCACATAATATTAGCCTTTGGATTACTGTGGCCATCCATGCTGGTGGAAGACTTGTAACTTCTGCTCTGTCCTCCCTCTCTCTCTTCTCTCCCTTATGCTGTTGGATGGGAGCTGGCCAACAGGTCGCTTCAGATACTCTATTGGGCGTTCTGAAGAAATTCAGTGACATCAACATCAGGAAATAGTCCCTCTATGAATTCCTTGTAAGCCTGTTGATAGCTGTTTGATAACTCTGATCGGTTCAGACAAGGCGGGGAGGAGGGATGGTCTGAAGCAATTACCAGTAATTGTGGGTTTTTAAAAGATACAATGTTGTTTACAGATGTGGTCTCCTTAATAGAGGTTGAAATGGGCCCTACATGAATATGAAAGGAACTTGACATTTGTTAGCTGATGATCGGTTATGGGGAGTGAGGAATAATAAGATGATTAAGATCTATTACCTTGTGGGGACATGAGTGTGAGTAGTCGGACCTAGTGGTCAGAGTCAGAGTCCAAGCTGGAGGTTGGGTCATGCCAAAAGTGGAGCCCAAATTAGTCAAACACATCAAAAAAATAATGAAAGGGAAAGTAATACCGAGTATCCTAGAAGAGTTGGACTGACAAGCAGAGCAGGAGTAATACACTGTAATCATGACTCCCTCTAGTGGCTCGCCATAGGGACTGTGCAACCTACTGCATACTAAGAGCCGCAGGAGTTTGAACTCCTGCAGGAGAAATGTGTCCTTTTAGTGCTTAAAGATCTTTTGGTTCAGCCCCTGCTCTAGCCATTATTTGCTAGATAATGGCTAAATGTTGTTTAAAAACTCTTTAGTTTTACAAACCCAATCTTAGCAACCTATCTCTTTTTCTCCAAAAAAAAGTTCACCTGGGCTTTCCAAAACTCTGATCCTTTCATCCAGGAAAAGCATTGGTGAATGTAAATTGGACCTCCAATGGCTTGATTTACAAGCACAAATGCTATTTATGTATGCAAATTTAACCAATGAGTGTCCCAGAATGATAGTGTCCCAAACTTAAGAGCTGGAATGTGGTCAGTTTAAAAATGTGGGTAGCTAAGTATTAGTCTTACACAGCAAATAAAATGCAATGTGACTATAAATGCAGTACAAAACAACTCATGAGTTGCTTGAATCTGTTCAGTCCTATATCCCAACATTGTAATGATTAAAAAGGGATTCCTTTCATGTGACAAATCTAAGCCACCGGTCATATGTTGTTGTAGGCCCTTCGGGATGCATTGCAGAAGCAACACTCGTCCCTTCTTCTGCCTCATTTGGATACATCTGACAGGAACTGCAACAATGAAGAGCTGAGGACCCAAATGGAAGTTCTCAGACAACAGGTGAGAATGTCTGGAAGTCAGTCTGGCTGAGTTTAGCAGTGTACTATTTTCTCCCAAAAACTATGGTCTGGTTAACTTATCCTGATTTGAAAGTAGGAGGCAGTCTGGCTTTATTCCAGATAACAGGATCCTAACAGTATCATTTTATCACAGGGGTCTGCGTTGTCATAGTATGAAATTCAGTACTGTACACAGGACCAAGACAAGTCTATTACCTTGCACGGACATGAGTGTGAGTAGTCAGACCTAGTAGTCTGAGTCAGATGCCAGAGTCCAAGCTGGAGGTTGGGTCATGCCAAAAGTGGAGCCCAAATTAGTATCAGGAGTCACACTGAGGGTCAAGACCAGACTCAGTCAGAAAGCTGTGCTAAGGAATGAGCTGAAGCCAGAATCCAAAAGCATTATCAAGGATCAAACCAGAGTCAGGGAACAATGTCTGGGTCATAACAGAGTCAAGAGTTAGGGTCCAGTTGAGCAGTGGATCAGGAGCTTTCTCAGTTCCTCAGACAACATCCTGTTTTCCTTCTAGATTAAGTGTCTGGTCAAACTGCTGGACCCGGACATGTGCTCCAATCAGGAGCTTCATGGACCGAGCTTCTAGTAGTATAGAGTCTAGTAGTCTAGAGCCGGGCCACAGTACTACAGCACACCCCATGTACCAGGACTGGAGCCGGAGTCATGGTGCTATTTTTAGTACCACAGTATGTGGCTCCAGCTGCCACGCAACCATGGCCCCAGATGCTCCCAGGGACAGGGCTGCATTGCAGGGTGGCTGCTCTGACTGCTGCTGGGGCCGAGGCTGTGTTGACTGCTGCTGGGGCCGAGTAGCTGCTGCCGGGGCTCTGGCTGCATGGTGGGTGGCGGCTGCCGCCAAGGATTGGGGCCGTGTGGCACAAAATAGGAGGCTGGGACCAGGAGACCTAGCGGGGGGGATGTGGCAGCTGTTTTCAGTGGCTCTCTAGGCTGGGGCTTTTGACAGACCAGTAACATTTTATTTGCATGTTCATTATTTGGATAATGAGCATGCAAATATTCAAATAAAAAGTTATCTGTCTGCCAAAGGCTTATGAATGGGTATGCCAGTCCCTGGCATAAAAAAGGTTGGGAATCACTGTGTTACCCTGTACAGTGTTAGGGAAAGTTACTGAAACACAAAGAGACATGATCGGGAGATTAATGGGATAAAATACTTGTTTCTGTCACGTTTGACCAGTTGAGCCAAACTATAGCACATAGTTTACAAATCTGCTCTCTATTGTAATGTATGCTACACGCTAGGGAACAGAATCTTACACTTTAGTGTGCAGTAATGGGTTATTTCATTCCACTTGACAACAAAATAGTGTGCGCCATTTCTCAAAATCCTGAGGAAACTGAAATCTAGCTGGTCAGTTTTATTAATGTATTTTTCTAGCTGTAGACATCAGTATAGTCATTCGGGATCTTACGCAGTATGAAGAGGAACAGAAGGCTTGTCTGGAGGAGGAGGCCTGGGGGATAGGCATCTGTATGATAGCATATCTTCATTCCTTAGCCATCTTTGGCCCATCCTTGGCTGTGACAGAATGGCTAAGTTCTGAACAACAAGAAGGATGGGGCAAAGGAAGAGAAAAATGGAGGGCCAGTGGTGGAGGGTGGAATACACAGGCTATGTAACACCTCCTCTTTGGGGCATCAGAACTTACAATGCAAAGGGATATTACAAGTCTCTACCGTGAACTATAGCATAGTTCCTGAATTTTAACAGATCACATGGTTATGTGGCTGTTGGGGTGAGCAGCATAGGACAGAGCATGAGGCTATGGAGCTGGTACTGTGGAGGGGTAATAGGCAATCATAGATGGGCTAAAACACATAGAACATGGTTCTCTGCAGCAACTAGTGACGGTGCCCCCTCCTGAGGTACTATAAGCTAACCCTGGTCATGGTGTCTTGCATGGACAGTGTGGCAGAGCTGACATTCTGCATCACCTTTATGCAGAAAAAGAATCTGTAGCCCTATGTGCACTGGCAGAAAGGTCTATAGCACATAGTTTATGTTGCCAGTTGTATGGAGGTAATGCAAACAATGGTGTAATAGAGGAAGTTTATTTCCTCTCCAGGATACAGCACAGCACAGATGGAATCTGGTCACAGAGCTGGGCTAGGATGCCTCAGGCCCCCTGGAGATGGGGGAGACTGGGCCCCTAAACTCCAGTCCCCTTCCCTAGGCTGTCTCCTCCATGCTTCCAGCCAGCAACTCACTAACCTTCTTCCCGCTCTGCCCCCAAGCCAGGGCAGCATTCCACCTTCCTTTGTTCCTCTCCATGGGGGGTGTCTGGCCACTGGTTGCATAGTGACTCATCCTGTTTTGCTGGGTCGTGGTACCCACGGCAGCCAGTGGGGGTTACCCCAGAGCCAGCAGCATAGAAACCAGCTGGGTACCCCCACTACGTCACACATGGTTCTCTGCAGCAACTAGTGACGGTACCCCCTCCTGAGGTACTATAAGCTAACCCTGGTCATGGTGTCTTGCATGGACAGTGTGGCAGAGCTGACATTCTGCATCACCTTTATGCAGAAAAAGAATCTGTAGCCCTATGTACACTGGCAGAAAGGTCTATAGCACATAGTTTATGTTGCCAGTTGTATGGAGGTAATGCAAACAATGATTTATAAGTTATTTATGTTGTCTACTCCTCTGCCTGCCTACCCTGTGAATGAGAGCCTGACCCCTTGTGTGGTCATTTGCACCAATGGAAAAACATTTATGTTTACTGTACAGTTATAAATGACAACACAAAATGTAAGGCAAATGAGAATCCAGGCCAAACTCATAATTGGATACTCAGTGTGACATGAATGATCCAGTCTCAACAAATGAACACTGTTAAGCATTAATCAGATGTGTAAGCACATTACTGTGTTCATTGAGTGTATGAGATGAAGTAGAATTTTACAGTGCATGTCTCCCCCATTCAGGGATAAAATAACCATTCCACCCTTCCATTTTCTCTGGTTCTGTTAATGGCATTTCTTCCCTGAACCAGAGAAACTGCAGTAATATTAACTTGTGACTTAAGTGCTGCCCATATAAAAATATGGCTGGTTAACAGCAAAATCATTTTTATTTTATGGTGCATCAAGTAAGGGGTCATTGAGATGCTTTGTAGGTCCTAACTTCTCTCCAGCCCATCATTCTGTTTGTGAGTGATGCTGCTCAGTTTTATATATCACCATGTTAGCATTTTGGGGACTACCCTTTATAAGCTCCTGCCTGCCAGGTAAGAACCAGCAGATCCAGCAGCGGAAGTTGGAGATGCTAATCTTTCAAGCGGATTTGAAAATGAGAAAAAATTGTAAAATATTTTCTCTCTTAAACCAGCATTTGAATAATCTTGAAGAATCCAGGCCCTTAATGTTAGACATATTAGTGCAAAGATTCCAAAGGTAGTTACCAAGCAGGTCATTCAAATACAGGTTGGACCTCCCTGGCCCAGGACTATTGGGACTTGAATGGTCCTGAAGGAGGGATTTTGCTGGTCCAGGGGAGGTCATTTCTGCCCCCACCCTCCCGCCACTGGTCTCCCAGCCTGGCTCTGCGTCTGGCCTGGCCTCCCGGTGGGCTCCCCATGTGTGACTAGCCCTGCTACAGCTGCTCAGACCCATTGCTGGGACTCTCAGCTTTGCTGTTGCAAACCACCAGCAGAGCAGCACCAGCCCCGCCAGCCTGCAGTCCCTCTGTTGGGACTCCTCCCCCTGTTCCCTGCAGCAGACTCCTGCTCAGCTGCCAGGGTTCCTGACCCTGCCAGCCCTTCCCAGGCAGCGCCAGCCCTGACACCCCGGCTCCTGGCCCTACCACAGCAGACCCCTGTTGGAGCCTGCTGGTGTTGCGGCCACCCTGCTACCAGCTCAGCCATAATCCCGTGGCAGGGCTCCCAGCCACTAGCCTCCCTGCAGCCAGCCTGGCTGGGCTCCTAGGTTCCACAGGGCTCCTGCTTCTGGCCCTCCACTGGGGCTCTCTTGTCCAGCAACATCCATGGTCCTACCGGACCAGGGAGTCTCAGTTGAGAGGATCAACCTATATAGCAATATTCCACAAATAATGAAATTGTGAGGGGGATCACATGCAGAGAAGCTAGTGTGGCTAAAGCTAGGAAAAGCATGGAAAAAATGTTGATAGTAGATGTATAATAGAAGGGATCAGTCTAAAAAATGCTCTGTAAATTAGCAGTTACTTGTCATTTTGTTGTGTTTGTAAAATCACTGTAGAACTACCACAATACATTTCCTAAATAATATTAATTTCAGGTACAGATATATGAAGAAGACTTTAAAAAGGAGAGAGCTGACAGAGAAAGACTTAATGAAGAGAAAGAAGCACTTCAAAAACGTAACGAAAGATCACAGTCCCAACTGAACAAACTAAATTCTCAGGTATGATTTAAAGAAAGTTGCAGCTGCCAGCACATGTACATTTTTTCTCACTTTCCATACAACCCAAGGCTTTTTTACTTCCTTTAATTGACATTGGATTTTATTTGAGGTTGCCACATGGGACAAAACATTCTGAAGTAATGTTGTAAAGAGATGAGAAATGATGATTAGAAACTTCTTCCAATTTAGGTAGACAGAGTGTGCCTATTACTGGGGCTATTCACTACCTCTTAAATACCACAGTTCTTTTTATTTGTTCTGTTGGCATGACACTTGATGTAAGAAATACAGCCTCATCCCCGAACTCGCCCGAACTCGGAAATAAAAGATGTGTGGTGCCAAATTCTGCTCTGCTGCAGTGACCTGCCTGAGACAGTGGAGTTACTCCAGAGTCACTGAGAGAAGAACTTCTTCTCATTCAGATGTCTTGAGCAGTCTGAACTGTTTCGTCCCATTTGCTGGGAAATTCCTTTTTATCTCCAGCGTGATGCCCATAGACGGGAGAACCGAAATGAAACATGTAGAAATAATTGAGATTTTGCAATCTCCTCTTAAAAAATAATGAAACCACAAAACTTCTCTGACAAAAGTTGAGCAACATTTTACAATAAGTGACAAGTCATTATGGAATGTTCCCTGTTCTCCACTATCATCCCTCTGGACTTCCTGATTTAACCACAGAAGTATTAGCTGATTCTTCACCAACCCCACACACCAGCACTTGCAGACTGCATTTTACTGTTGTCAGAGAAGCAAGGGATTGATACCCCCATACGGTACTTGAGTCCCTCCTAGAGAGGTGTTGCATGCCCATGGCTTCCATTAGCTTCATTGGCAACATATAGCACCTCCCAGCAGGTGTTCAGCATATGTCTCCAATGAGAGCATATTATTAAAGGGTAGGACACAGAGGTGGCATTTCATTTGAAATGCAAAATTGTTAGTGAAGCTACTGGAAATGCCTTCAAGCACATGGAAATAGCATGGGCACCCTAGTATGTTACCCACGCAGTAGATGTGGGGCATTTCTGTGGATTAATGGCATTTTTAGGCGCTAGAGAATGTTTTAAAATCATTGATATTTGTGCTGGGGTTGTTTCCTGCAAGGGGGTAGAAGTGGCTGCAGAGAGTTTCCTTCCAATGGTCATGGGAGGGGAACAGCCTTTCATGCCCATGTTGGGGGATCACTCTAAAACACTAAGACAGAGAGGAGAGGAGGCACTACCGCCTCTCCAGTGCTATGATCAGGGATCGGGGAAGCATTCTGTGTCATGCACCCAAAGTAATTTCCTCTTGCTGGCCTATAAGCCAAGGAGGACCTCATCCTAACATGCACATATGTGAGAGTTGTTCCAGCTCCAGTGCTATAGAAGTTCCAGTATATGTGTGGTATTTGGTGTCTTCTGCAATTTAAATGACAGTTGTGTAGGAAGCAGCCTTGGAACAGGCAGTCAATATGGTTGATTTATCCAAGTGGAAAAAAAATTATTTCTCCGCAGATGAAAGCGTATCAGCAGGAAAAAGAACTTCTAGAGAAGCAACTGAAGAAACAGGTGTGTGCACCTCTTCAGTACCTTCTGTTTTCCATTCATGAAATGTCTCAAGGCTTCTGAGAGCTAGTAAAATAAAGCCCCACTTCTAAACGACTGATCTCTCCTCCTTAAGGGCCAGATCCTTCAGCTTTTATCTGTATTGTACCATCAGAGTCACTGGGACTACAGATGAGAGTAAGGGCTGAAGGATAAGCTCTGAAACCACTCCATAATAATAAACTCATAGTAGAGAAAGTTTTCTCTTTGGAACATATATGGAGGTTTTCCATTGAGCAAGCAGGGCTCTCCTTGCAGTATTCTAAATGAAATTTCACTATATCAGAGTTCACTTAGGATGCAATTCATGCATTTACAGAGGACCAGCACAATGCCTGTGTACTCGATAAGAATGTTTCGTTGTGTTAACTCTGGCCCAAATTAATTCAATAAGGGGTCTGATTGATTTGCTGATGTTTGTGAGAGTTCACGGCACGTGCAAAGTACTTATGTAATTGGGCCAATTTGTGAGGTGCTGACTCCAGCTTTTAATCCTTTTTGTTTGGTTCAGTCAGTTCTTACCAAGACTATTTCCATTGACATTGGTGGGCTTCATTAAAGCCTCAGCAAAAACTGAGGACCTCAAGATTTGGCTCAGTCCTGTCCATGTTATTCATTAACTAGGTTGCATGGTATGTAAGTCTGCATGTGGTTAGTATTGTTTGAACAGTGAGTGTTGCTACAAGAGATAAAAATGTCATTTGGTGCCAGATAACAGTGTGCTTGCAAGGTAGATATCAAATACTTTATCCAAAAGAAACATTTCAAGGGGCTTTGACAGAGATGTATTTGTTTATCCGCATTCAGAATAGATTAAAATAGAAGCCTTGTAGCCAGTTGTGGGTCTGGACCATTCTTTGCTATCAGTGCTCACGGATTAACTTGTATTGGCATTCTGTTTGATCCACATGTGCAGGTAGTATCACTTTTTTTTTGGGTGCGGTCAATTTTTATTTTCCTACAGACAAAAGACCTCCCTGTGTCATCTGAGAGGTGCTGCTTCTCTCCTCCGGTGTTCCTTCCACCTTGTGTTAATTATGGAAACTGTGGATTAGTTTTCCACTGCCAAGATCCTCGAGTACACATGGCATCACGGGGTATGCATGATCAGCAACAGCACCCTGTGAGTAGAATTTGTCACTTAACGTTTTGCAAATCTTAGAACTTGGCAACCATACATGACTGCTGTGATGCTTTCAGTGATTCATCCAGGCTTGGTTGTGTCTCTTTCAGCCAGCTTGATTCTCTCTCAGGCCATTTCAGGATCCTGATGAAAATTTTCCTGCATGTCTTCAAAGCTGCCTGTGGATTTGAGCCAGCCTTGTGCGTGATTTCTGCTCCGTCTTTCTCCCTGCCTCTCTCCACACAAATGACCAGTCTTCATTTAATAAGTCCTGCTGTATTTTTTCTCATGAGATATAGGCTGACTCTTGATTCCACACTTGAAAACATCTTTTCTCTCTTTGCTGTGTCTGTTTTCTTCTATCATTTTTCATATTCAATTTGCAACTCTATATCCCCTTTTCTGCTTCCTTGAGAAAAATCTGTGGAAGTCGGCTAAAGGGGAAGGTAAATCCCTGGAAGGGATTTTTCTCCGTTTCTTGAGCGTGCTCTGAATGGTGCTGGGGGCAAGATCAGTCCCCGCAAGGCCCAAAGGTTAAAAGATATTTTTTCTCCTCTGCCTCTTTGATCTCTGACATACTTGATCTCAGTCTGAATTTTACCATTAAAACTAACCCTTGCAAGTTTTGCACAATTTATGCTTTCTCTGAATAGAGAGAAATAATTAAAACCTTTAGAAATGCATTTATATATAATTTTCCGAAGGAAAGGGGTATTGTTTTACCTTTTGATTTTAATTAGGAAATATATAATAATTAATTTTTATGCCAGAAGTTTGATTAGAC
Organism: Pelodiscus sinensis; assembly: GCF_052426305.1. Lineage (NCBI taxonomy): Eukaryota > Metazoa > Chordata > Testudines > Trionychidae > Pelodiscus > Pelodiscus sinensis. The sequence goes on from NC_143055.1 coordinate 99,842,455, forward strand.
TTGCGCTATCATTTTAGATCAATTCAGAATCTCATCACAAGTCATTTCTATACTGCATCATGGATAACCTGTATTTATAATATGAATTTGTTCCCTGAAATATAGAGCATGTCTCAAGGCATTGAAAACAAAGAACAGTGACCACAAAGGTCCAAACTCTGGTCCTGTTGAAATCCAATGTGATTATTTTGTTGACTTGTGTGAATTGGCTTAAGTATTCAACAAATATTTATTATGTCAAATTTTCCTGTCTTATGCAGTGAATCACCATATTTATTTGGACAGCCTGCTTGACTCTCATGTGGTTTTGTCATTCATGAGTAATGTAGCCATCCCATAATCGGGATGACTTTGTACAACACCGCTATCATATCCTCTCCATAGCATGCAAACTTTTTTATGTGAAGAGATGAACTTGTAACAAGTTACATAACTAATATTTAGTGATACCTTGGTCCAAGATAGCCTTGTTTAAATTGGGACTACTTGAGGAGTAAGGAATTACTTAACATGAGCAATAGTGGCCAAACCTGGCCCTAAATTATTTTTGAAAATATGTAATTTTTCAAGAAACATTTTTATTGTAAAACCATATTGTATTACATTTAAAACAAGAAATTAAAATGTCTACTAATTTAAAAATCATATACTTATGTATATAATGTTACATAGTAAATTGTGTTTATTACTTAGGCGATTACATCTTAACTTTGCAAAATGTGTTTCTTCTTCAAACAGAAGAAATATGAGGAAAATTGGGGGCAAGTACCTCATTTGTGTGTTAGAAATACAATTATCATTTGGTTTACAAAAGTTGAAAATAGTCTGAACTCAGTCTCAGATTATTTTGGCTTTTTTCCTTGCACTTTGTCATCTGTTTTTCTAATTGTACAAGGACTCCCTGGATTTATAAACTTTGTCAGTGCTAACGATATATTGAGGAGGTGGAGTCCATTTCTGACTGTTGCTTTTAAGTTCTCATCTTTGTTTTTTGAGTTTTCTTTGAAATTCTTTTCTTATGTGAGCATAATACCTCTCTTAGCTCTTTAACTCCTGGAGCAGTTTGTTAGTGAAGAAGAAATACATTGGAACTTAATGAGTGTCTTGATTTAAGTAATACTGTGCATTTACTCTGTTTCTGAATGTTCACCTATTTTGCATCTTCCTTTTTGTTTCTATTGAAAATTTTAAAGGAAATATTTATACTTGGTCTGACTTGAAATATGGCTCTCTTCTGGCCTTGGTTCTCTTTCAACGAAAGAGAAAAGAAGAAGTAGTGAATTAGAGAACTGCGTGTGCATTATAAACTGACTAGAGTAAAGCTCTTAAGCACAAGCTTAACTTGAAGTCAATTGGACTGTTAAGTGTGTCCTTAGGTGCTTTGGCTTAAATGAGTAATTTTTGTGTAAAGTATAGAACATTAGTGCTACTTCCAGTTATAGTAAGACTTCAGGTTCTTTAGGTTTATGGCCACTTCTTGAATAATGTTACATAACTGCAACAGGATTTAGATTTTACTAACCTTAGTCATTATCCATAACAAGAGTCCAATCTTGCAGTTCTAACTTAGGCAAAATTCCTCAGTGAAGTTTCTTTGCAGTGAGGATGGATACACTGAAATTCTCTAGGGGAAAATGGCAACTTAGCTGGAGGGATTCTTGCAAAACAAGGACCATAGACCATAGAAATTACCTTTCCAATTAATTAATTGAGGGTGGTGATCTATGGCATTTCACAGCTATCCCTTATCTGTTTGAAGCTAGACAGAAAGTTTGACACTGCTCCAACTGAGGTTAGAAAGCTTTTGAAAATGCTCAAATACATGAGGGCTTAATCCTAATTTAGAAAACAGTTTAATAAAATGGTCTCTGAGAAATAATGGACAGGTAGTTATTTACCATATTTTGTGTTTAAAATAAAGAAATTTTCCCTGCTCCCCGTGATAAATGTGGAGAAATTTTCAAAGCAATATCCTTGTCTTTATTTATTTGTATTACAGAAATGCCTAGCAGCCCAATTTAGGGACACAGGATACATCTACACTGCGTGCATATTTTGAAATAAGCTATTCCGGAATAGTTATTCCAAAATAGCTTATTTTAAAATAGCATGTCTGCACTGCAGGGAAGCCTCAAAATTAGCCCAGGCAGGCTTCCCTAATGTAGATGTGCTATGTCGATTTAGAGCCCCTGGAGGCATTGGGGAGGGATAACTTAGAATGGCTCTGGTGAGGGGCTGTTTCAAAATAGCAGCAGTGGAGCATCTACACATGCCTTATTTTGAAATAGCTATTTCGGAATAGGCGTTATTCCTCATAGAATGAGGTTTACAGATTTTGGAATAAGCCATCCATTATTTCAGAATTATTTCGTAATAACAGCATGGCTGTGTAGATGCTGGCATTATTTCAAAATCATGCTAGTTATCTCAAAATAATGGTGCAGTGTAGACACACCCTGAGACCCAACCTTGGTATTGTCCTCTTGTAGAAAAGAAGTTAAACATAATTTCCCTGACCTACAACATATTCAAGATAGCATGTGATGCTATCTAATGTGATAGATACATTGATCTAACTCTGTAGAAGGACTGAGTAGTACAGCTCTAAAATAGTGTTAAAAACCAATGCTGACCAACTTTGCACACTTTCACATTGGAACAGCTTCACCTGTTATGTCAAAGCATTCCATTCTCTTAGCTTCTTAATTGCTTGCATTGGTCCTACTTTTCCTTTTTTTTAAAAAATGTTTAAAAAGTTTGCAGGCCTATTTCTATTTCCCTGACTTCTCACTCCCTGACTTCTCACTCCCTATCTGCAGTTTTCATAAGATTGTTGAAAATTTGATTTGTTGATGTTACTAATGTTGGCTTTGATTTGTGGCATTTAGAAAAGTTTATGCCACTGTTTATACTGTGCACGGCATTCAAACACATGTTAGAAAAAAAATGAGCTGAAAAGCTCAACCAGTAGAAATTGAGAGCTAAATCTTTTTTTTTTTGTAAATTGCTTTTGTATGACTAATAAAAAGCTACACAGCATAATTATATTTTTAACATACCACTATTCTTTTGTTTGAAGTGTCTATGAAGTCCATATTGCTGTAATAATGTTTTATTGTTTTGTGCAGCCAGACTATCAGTGGTATGTTCCGGACCAGTTTCCGCCAGATGTGCAGCACAAGGCAAATGGTAAGACAACAGCTGTACTGAACATACTGTGAATTCACTTTTTTTAATGAGACCTTTTTAGTAAACTTTCATATGTAGATGTTGCATACTTGCTTTAAGGCTCTACTTTATAAGGCTGCAGTTGACACACAGGACAGAGGATGTAGGTTCTACTGGGTGCCATCTATGCTAAAGGTTTCAACTTCATTGTGATCCTTAAAACATTCTTTTTATAATGTATATTACAGAATTGTATAAATGCCACATTGAACTCCCAGAGATGGCCTTTAGAGCATCTGATGCCCCCATTAACATGAAATAAGAATAATGCTGAGCTCAGGGTGAGAAATAAAGCAGGTTCTAACCGTTATCTCTGTTAACAAAAGGCAAGATCCCTCTCCCCCCGCGACATAGAAAAGATACAGATTGAAATGTCTGCCTCTTGGCTTGAGTGACAGAGACATTAATGTCACCTGATGATGCACAAAATAAGGCCTAGAACTGGTCCCTGAATGGTTGAAGTTGCTAGGTACTTAGCCAGTATCAATTATTAATGGCACTTGAAGACAAATGAGCATATTCTTTATTTTCAAAAGATGAGGTTTGATGTGCAAAATTAGGATCCCGATTTGAAACCACACAAAGGTATGCATCTATGAATTTTGATTCTGATCATTATAGAGATTAGGGATGGCTGGGAGGGAGGATGAGGGGGAAGGATACTGTTTTGAATTCCAAGTCCCCTTTTCTTCCCTTTCACTTTACAAACTTTCGGGTTGTTTTGCTAATCCCCATTTTCTTCAAGGTGACCTCTCAAGTGACTTACACCATTCTGAGCTGTGAAGTTAAATTTATACTGCTATGTATTGCATAGTGTCCCTGCACGTATCCGTCTGCAGTGTGTATGGATAGCATAGGTCATGACACAGATCATTATTAAGTCTATCTTGCAATATCCAAGTGGGAAGCTATATGGCCACTTGTTCTCCAGCAGTTACATGGAGGAGATGCAGTGCACGAAATCAGCACCATCTGTTAAAATGTATGGACTCCTTCCCTAAAGCATGAGGCAGCCTGAGGCTTCGATGGGGTGAGAGGGAATGGAATGCTGAGCTCAGGGCAGAGAGCAAGGAGATGGAATTAGTTTATGGCATCTTCCCTTTTAAACCTATAGGAATTGACTGCACAGAAGAATACTGATGGTATCATACCCCAGCTCTCCATGTTGTGAACACATGAGAGCGGAGGTTGGGAACAACTGCAGATGAAGTTCTGTGTGAAGTTCAGTATGTTTCTACTGTAGGATCTGAGGAATGCCCCTCTTCTTTCTATCCATCCATTTCTTCCTTTGTGTCCTTGAGTGTGCTTCTGACTCTCCCATGTCTAAAAAGCTCTTTTAAAGCCAAGTTGCCTGTGTGTTCCACCACTAGTGATGGAAAGGGGCCAAGCCCACCCGCTTACACAGGAAAATCAGTTGGAAACTCAGTGAGTTGAAACGTACAAGGAGCATTCGCCCTCTCTCCTCGTATACCGCCAGCTGCAGCAAAAGTGCATAATTTTGACCTATTGTATATAATTAATCTGTAACTTTAGAGAAATGATAAGCATAGAAAGGGCTGCAGTGAGCCACTGCGGGTTGCATTTTTGATAGTCAAAGCCATTAATATTAAGGAAGCCCTGAATTTGGGGGTGTTTATTACAAACTGATTTCTCTTAAGAAGAGCGACTACAGTTAAAGCTAATTGTCTTTTTTTTTTTAAAGTTTTGGAAAGACACTGAATTTTGAAATTCAAAAAATGAATTGGGGAGGAGGAGAACCGAAGGAAACACAGAAATATTCAGTTGTCCCCTTTTGTCTTCTCTCATTTTGGACCATCTGAGTACAATAATGTTTATACATTCATTCACAATGTAGTTAGCAGAATTTCAGAAGGATCATTTATCCTAGCTTGGATATGCCCAGTTAGGTCATAAACCTAACCTGATGTGTTAATGATTTTTCTCCTAAATTAGTGCTTAAAAATTATGGCACCATAGAAAAAAGATTTAAAAAGGTAACAAATCAGTGTGATATCACAAGGCAGGTTTTTTTCCAAAAGAATCTATCCCTGGATTGATGTTATAGGGCCAAATCCTTTAGTCTTTCTAAGCAGACCAGGGAGACGCGGAGCAAAGCCGCGGAGGACGAGGGCAGCGGGATCGCGGCGCGTCTGGGCGGTCCCGCTGCCCGCGTCCTCTGAGGCTTTGCTCCGCGTCTCCCTGGTCTGCTGGGGGGGGTCCCCCCAGCAGACCAGGGAGACACGAAGCAGCTTTTCTCACCTTGGAGGACGCGGGCGGCGGGACCGCCCAGACGCACCGCAGTCCCGCCGCCCGCGTCCTCCAGGGCGAGAAAAGCCCCATTCGTAACTACAGATCCGACGTAAGTCGGATCCGCGTAAGTCGGGGACTGCATGTACTCTATCAATATGGCTATAGGTAGTGGAACATGAAAGAGTCTGATCCAAAAATCCCTGAAGTAAAGCTGCATGATGAATGGATTTTTCAGTTCAATGAGGGTTCTGAAAAATCAAAAATAAAATAAAATTTTGGTTTTAGGTGGAGCTTGAAATTTTTCACAATATCTGAAAAATCTAATCAAATTTTATTTTGGAGCAACCGAAACGATTTTAGATTTTGAGTTTTTTGATGGGGGTGTGTGTGTGTGGGGCGGGGGTGTTAAAATAAAATTGAAGGAAATATATAAATAAAAGACGTTGCAGGTCGAAGCCACCAAAACATTTCTTTATGAAAATGTTGAAATGTTTCTCCTCTTATGGGAGAGAGGAAAAAAAACCAGATCAGCTTGGTGAAAGCAACATGAAATTGTTTAAAAAAAAAAAAAAAGATGTTGCCAAATCTCCATTGTTTTTTTTTCTAATCCAAAAAAATAAATTCAGCTGAAAAACTTTGTCCAGCTGTGTATTGAAATTGATGGGAGTCTTTATTTTGGCTTCAGTGGACTTTGGACCAGGCCCTAATGTTTACACAAAGTATTCTATATGCGTAGTTTGCCATAAAGCTGCAAAGGCAAACATCAGAGCTGGGAGGCAGTGGCCTGTATATAGTTCTATTCTTAGGATTTAGGGGGTTCTACTCAGTACTATTAAACTGGTGCCCCTATGCCCAATGGCAGTGGGGAGGAGGCGCAGGAAACTCTTTTTTAGCGATGTGATTTTTATAATCTTCAGCAACACACTAACGAAATATTTTAATGGACATCCTGTAGATTAACACAGTATATTCAGAAACTGACAGCATATACCTGAGGTTGACAAATGCCTGTTAAATTGCTTCATTTCCACTTGAAGCGTGCGCACGCACACACACTTTAATAGTGTGTTTCTAACCTTGCCTCCTTTTAACATTGCTGCCACTCCCTCATCCCATCCATACACACTGCTCTGCCAATAGTGCCTCAATGCCATGTTTTTCTGCCTTTCATGAACACATTCTTGGTCTCTTCCTGGTGTATAGAACCCCTTTTCTGAACTGAGCGTGTCTGCAAAGCCATTATTCTCTCTCATTTGAAGACCAGCTGCTTTTGCAAAAAAATGCTGTTGTCTCCCTAGAGGGGAAAACCTTTGATTGCTAAGTAACAGCATAATCTTACAGGTGTTGTTCCTGTGCTACTTCTCCTTATTGTTTTGTTAATCCCCTAGTCATGTCCTGCCAATCTGGTCTGTAAACTCCTGGGAGCAGGGACCATTATCAAATTCTAGCTTGAGTGAAGTAAATAAGAGCTTTCCAAGTCTTCAGTGGGACCAAGACTTCACCCCACGTTATCTGTGCAAAGGTACCTTGCACATGTGGGGTGCTATTAAAATAAATACTATATGTAATATTTGAAATTTAATTAACACTGGGGGGAGGGTTCTGAGGACTTCATAGGTGAAGTATGAAGAAATAGAAATAGAAAAATGTAGTGAAATTAGGAATAGGAAAATTCCATGGAAACCAGAATCACCCCTGAAATATTTTAATTGCCTGCAGAAATATGGAGCATCTTCTGTTTTCTTTCCCAATCTTGCCCTCATTTTCCTGGTTTTTTTTGTTTTGTTTTGTTTTGTTTTTGTTTTCTCCCCTCATCTGCAGACAACTTGTCTCTCTTTCGGTAGAGTTAGCAGAGGATTGTTTACATGTAGATCTAAGTTGCCACATTTGGCTCTGGCATTGGTTGGGGATTTACAGACAGAGTGTTGATTATTAAACCTCACTTTTCATTAACCTCCTGTTTATTTTAATCAGGATTGTATTCCCCAGCTGTTTCATATAACATGGTGTTTCACACACAAGGGAGATTTGGCTATATGTAAAGTGCCTGTTGCTGTTTAATGCTACTACAATCTGCTGAACTAGTTGGTTTTGGGTAAGCTGTCAGTCTCTCTGTATGCTCTCCAACCCTTAAGTGCTTGTGTACTGAAGTGCTTAAGCCTTAAAGCTGTATGCTGCAGAGCCAGCTGGTCTGGAGGAAGCTGGTTGGCTGAGTGTATGTACGTTAACCCTTAAATCTTTAAGAGTTCGGTGCACGAGGCTGTCACGTAGAGCCAGTTATCCCCAGAGCAGCCCAAACTGGCTGGCCATGACTGGGGAGAGCTGTTGTCAGCCTTAAAAAGCTGAACTCCATTGGGAGGACCTGAATACAGATTTTGAAGTCTGCAGCAGGAGCATGCTTGATCATCTCCAAACATCCGTCCCCAATTATTCAAAGTGTTTCAACTGTCTCATGAAAATTTGATATGCCCTAGAGGGCTGCAGAGTCCCAAACCAGTGATGGTGGGTGTATAAAGGGGTATTTATGTCTAACAGTGTGTAACCACCACCAGGCACATGTGAACCTGGGATCTCTGAAGCAGAGTATAAGAGCCTCTACCCTCTGAGCTAAAAGCCAGCTGGCTCCCAGCCCATGCTGTAGAGGTCTCTTGATCTTAGCTGTTTCTGTGGTCTAGGTACCACTTGCATTGCTCAGTAACCACACTTGTGTCTACACTGGCCCCTTCTTCGGAATAGCCATGCTAATTTAGAACTTTGGAATAGGGAAATGCGCGGGGGATTTAAATATCCCCCGCGGGATTTAAATAAACATGGCCGCCGCTTTTTTTCCGGCTTGGGGAAAAGCCGGAAAAGAGCGTCCAGACTGGCGTGATCCTCCGGAATAAAGCCCTATTCCGGAGGATCTCTTATTCCTACTTGAATAAGAGTGTCCAGACTTGGAAGTAGGAATAAGAGATCCTCCGGAATAGGGCTTTATTCCGGAGGATCGCGCCAGTCTGGACGCTCTTTTCCGGCTTTTCCCCAAGCCGGAAAAAAAGTGGCGGCCATGTGTATTTAAATCCCCTGAGCATTTCCCTATTCCAAAGTTCTAAATTAGCATGGCTATTCCGAAGAAGGGGCCAGTGTAGATGTAGCCTTAGTGTGTGGGTTACAAGTGTATATATTCTTTGTATTTTATTTATCTTCAGACTACTTAATAGTGAACAATTAAGTTACTTTGTAAAACTGTGCCTGCAGCTTTAGGTATTTTAATGTAGATATTATTCACCCAGAAATTGTCTCAGTAGGCCCTAGAGGTTAGAAAAATATCCTCCAAAAAAGTTTAAGAACTAAGAGACTGCGTAGGCCGCCTCTAGCTGCAGGCTATGGAAGTAGTTCAGACACTTGAAGCCTAATTTTTTTAAATGTACAATGAATGTTTGTTTTTCTCCTTTTTTATGGTGTATTTAATGACTCATTGGCTCTTGTACAACTGCAGGTTAGCTTTTTTTTTTTTTTTTTTTTTTTTTTTAAGGCACCCGCTGTTGCTTCTAGTAGTCTAGTAAGAAACACCAAGCTGTACCCAAGGGTAAAGTCGTGAGGCCATGCTTATGCACTTTGGGAGGAAACATGATGTATGTTTACAGGCACCTAAGTGATTTACTTCCAGAAGTCTTACAGAATGCAACAGAATCCAGGGCTATATAAGACATTTAGTTGCAATTGGAAAAGTGTGGACAACACTAATGTTTATTGGTTCTAAATCACGTTTTCTTCCTCTTCATATTTATAAAGATTCAGATTTTACCTTTCTCCCACTATAATACAAATCATACGCACATTGAGGATGGGCGACAATTTCTGTTTCCTCAAATATCAGAAGGCGGTTGGGGGTTTTTTGGTTTTTGTTTTCTAATTTTGATTTAAAAATCCACCTTCAACCTAAGAGCACTGAAGATTCCCCACTGTTTCAGCTGAACACCAGTTGGAGATGACCACTGAGAAAGTATGATACAAAATGTAAACAATAGTTTGGTTTTAAATACTAGCAGTCCAAACTCCACAACAGGATGTTCCAATACATACTCACTTCTGCTTTGCTGTCAATAAATGGTTGAGTCTATTTTAAATAGCTTCAGATATGTTGATAAGCTAATATTAAATTAGATTGAAGACACTGGGAAAATCTTGAGACATTTTATAGTAACTTGTTTCTCTCTGATTTACATAGTGCGTTCATATGGCAGTGTTAATACTGACCTTTCAGTAATATACTATAAATACACAGATGTTAGATCCTTTCCTGTTAGTTTCATGAAACATTCATTTGCCATGTGGAAATTCCTTTTTCATCCATTATCTAAAGGAGATGCAAAATTGGTTCCATGCCCTTTGTTGACTAATGTAGATGTCACAGCTTTGAAAGTACTGTGTTCATTACTTTAGTCTATCAAAAATGCACTATTCTGGTGAGGGGGGATGACAGACTTTCTGGGCCCTTGGGCAAGGTGTGTGTGTCCAGGGGAAGGGCCTCTAGTGGAAGGGGTAAGGCTGCAGCAGCCTACCCTTAGCGCCACCAAGAGTGCCTGCTCCCCACTCTCCTTGCCAGCCTTAGTGCAGCTCAGAGCATGAAGCTTGGGGCTCCAGTGGTGATTTAAAAGGCCGAGGCTCCAGCCGCCACCATAGTGGCAGCAGCAACCAAGAGCCCTGGGCCCTCTTAAATCACCAGCATGCCTGATTCCTGCTTAAGTGAAGGCCCCGTTCTCTCTGTCTCTTTTCACCCCAGCACTTTTTTGGAACATAAAATATTATGGACCAGATTTAGACTCCAGTGCCAATTGCTTTGCACTGCTGAAAAAGCAGCCAGAAAGGCAAACTAAGCAGTTTACCAGGGGATTTTTCTTGTGTAAATTGTGGCAGCTGAACCTCATCACACCACGCTTGTCTGTGAAGGGAACATACCTGCAGTGCTCTTGCAGTTGGCTCAACTGCTAGAGTGTCCCTTTGGGGCCATGGGAAACGGGGCATAAATTAGAAACCTCTATGCTGTTCTAACTTATGCCAGGAATTGAAGTGGCCTCCAATAGTCATCAGGATCTGGGGAGACCAAAGGTGGCTTGAGGCCATCATGACCTCAGTTCTACATGAAGCACTGAGAATCTAGCTCTCCCACTATAATTTTCCTCTAACTTTTTAAAAAGTTATAGATACTGACATTTTACAGGCACCTTTGATAAATTGTTTTTATATAAATAATTCTGCTTATAGCATCTAGGTGTTTCACCCTTTTATTAATTACTGAGGATATTAACATGAAAACAGTGGCCTGAATTCCCCACTGCCTTATACATTCTGGCTACGTCTACACTGGCCCCTTTTCCGAAAGGGGCATGCTAATTTTACAGGTCGTAATAGGGAAATCTGCGGGGGATTTAAATATCACCCGCGGCATTTAAATAAAAATGTCCGCCGCTTTTTTCCGGCTTTTAGAAAAGCCGGAAAAGAGCGTCTACACTGCCCCCGATCCTCCGGAAAAAAGCCCTTTTCCGGAGGATCTCTTATTCCTACTTTGAAGGGCTTTTTTCCGGAGGATCGGGCCAGTGTAGACGCTCTTTTCCGGCTTTTTTAAAAGCCGGAAAAAAGCGGTGGACATTTTTATTTAAATGCCGCGGGGGATATTTAAATCCCCCGCGGATTTCCGTATTACGACCTGTAAAATTAGCATGCCCCTTTCGGAAAAGGGGCCAGTGTAGACGTACCCTCTGTGGTTATTTATACCTCTGCAAAATAGGTGTAAAATTCTACTCTTCTGATAGGGTTTTTGTTCACTTGTCTAGGTATAAATGACTACAAAAACACAGGGCAACAGAGTTCTTCTGCTTGCCTCTTACCTGAAATCATCATTCCTTCTTATGACTAATTCATTTCTGTAGCATTTGCTGCTGATGCTACAGTGTTCAGAAATGGGATTCCGTTCTTCATGCAAATTTGGAGTAACTCTGATTTACTTCCGTTTCAGATCAGAATCCAGCCACAGGATTACATGTTTAGACAAATGTCCACAGTAAGACGAAATAAGGAAAGAAAATATCTCTCTAGCTCTGATCTTGCATTGTCCAATGTGCAGGTCTGAGGGGCGGGGGACTCAGGAGTCTATCTAGACAAGGTAGAATTAGGCCTAACGAGACCTTTTTTCAAAATGTTTACCATGAGTCGTCGATTGCCTTGTAAATTCTGCTTCTTTTTCTGATTCTGTGGTGTCCTACTATAATACGATCAAAGGTAAAGTGACCCTTCCAGGTATGAGGATAAGTAATCCCCATGGCATGTCAGCTGAACAGAAACTCTGCATGTATGTTTTTACAAATGGAGAAATATTTATCTAATTATCATCCATCCTATACTCATTTAATTTAGCACAGAAACAGAAAATGGCTTCTAGCTATAGGTATTACAAACAGAGGAAGAGTTCTATTATAAAAACCGGGAATTCCCACAATGTTGCCTCTTCATTTCCTGTCATGAATATGTACCTTTGGATTTGATTTTTCTCTTGTCAGAATGTTCGTACAAATTCTTTCTTCAATTGTGAACCAAAGGGCTAGTGGGTTTTGTGATTGGCTTCTGAGTAAAGAACTTACTGCAGTTGGATGTCTACTAATGTAAATTTTAGAGGTAAAGACATGTAATATATTGGAGCTGTACACAGGGCCAGCCCACAACATTTTGGCACCTGAGGCGGGGAGCTCAAATTACGCCCCTATACCCCCTCGCTTGGGCCTAAACTTTGAAAGGTCTAAATTCTCTGGGTCCTAGTGGCGTTCCCCCCCCTCCCCCCCACACACACAGAGTCTGGCACCTGAGGCTGCTGCCTCAGTTTGCCTCATGGTAAGGCCAGCCCTGGCTGTACATTATTCTCTCCTGCCATAGTGAGAACTCAGAATACTTTGGGAGCATTTCCTATTGTTGTCTTAATATTTTGCTTGTAAGTGATGTGCTGTGTGCCTTTTTTCATGTCTTCCTAGCAATATGTTACAACATTTCAGGAACTTCTGCTGAAAGTTCTTCAGAAAGGATGATATGTGTCATGTTGGCAATCCTGTATTTTCCTTTCTGTGGTGACATTTTGTTCACTCTCACTTGCATTATTATCACAGACACATGCTTGAACCACAGATGTGCTAAGAGTTGTTAATACTAGATTTGTCACTGCCTTGTACCTTATGTAGTCTTTTACACTTCTGCAAAGTGGGCATAAACCTCTGCCAAAAGTGAATGACACATTTTATTACCACTTTGCAGAAGTGTGGGGGGTGGTTTTTTTTAAACAACCTACCCTAGATGCAAGGTTGTGGCATTTAGGTCTTGTCATATACTTCTGCATCTGGTATCTGAAAGATGTCACAGTGCACTATGGAAATGGTAACCACTGATCACTATTTAAAATAATGGCATTCCTAACCCATCTTGTTTCTCTTTTGGTTTTCTGTATGCTTGTCGGGACAGTCAGCTTTTGATTATATGGAACTTAAATTCTTTAGGGGGGAAAAATCAAGAAAAGAAAGGGAAATTAATCACAAGTGGGTTAATATTTTTATTTTAAAACATTTGTATTCATTTACTTGCAGATACTTCCTCAAAGAAAGAAGTTCATCACTGAAAGCATGTGAGCTAGAGAAGTGCAGATGAATTACACATGCTCCCATACCATGAAAGACTGAGAGGCAGTGTGATGTTTCCTTGTAACTTTATTGTTCATTATTTTTGCTTATAGCCCCCATATCTGTCCAGTACATGTTATTTGTATCTGGGTGGTGGTGGTGATGGAGACACAGAATCTACACAAGGATCTTCAAGAACTGATTGAATTATCTGGGGAACCACCACTACCCTTCTTCCTTTTGTGGAAGTTGCTGCCCAGGCTGGCTATAGGGCTTGATAGAAACTTCTTATGATTCAATGTTAAATTGCTGTGGATTAAGAAGATGTTGCATCTGATTTGAATATAAAATGTTTAAGCACATTGATATTGTGATCCAGTGTAAGAATCACAGCCCACTTTATTTAAGTTCTGAAAATCATTTGTTGTGCCATTTTGAATTCTGCTCTCATTTCTTGGAATATATATTTATTGGAATGATAGGAGCACTTTAGAGAAGTGGCTGTCTACTACTGTGTTTGTACAGTACCTAGTATGAAGGTGGGCCATTTTTAGTTGGTCCTTAGGTGCTTCCGTAATAAACATTTTTACTAATTGGTTGACTGATAAAAATGGCAGTCCTACTCTTTCACAGTTTTTGTATAAAATTGTAATTGTGTTGCATGTTGTCCAATTTTCCATGGTAGACCCTGAACCTGCTCCCATTTAAGTCCTGTCCACTTCTTCCATTGATTTCTGTAACAGAAAGCTTGGGACTAAAGCACGCATAGGTTATTATCATAATTCTGTGTTTGTGCACATATTTGTGTCAATGGAATATTCATGGAAATATTCCACTGATTTATACTGATAGTGAAAACAAGTTTCTACTTCCAGAGGATTTTAATAATGAACAATGTAAACGTAATTGTCTGACCTTTTGAATTTGATAACACAACAACATTTTTAATTGAATAGTTCTGTTTAAACCATGCAACTTTATAGGAAATCATCATGTCAGATATTTGGCAAATACTGCATGATGTAATCTGCTTACAGTATAACTGCTCTCTCCCTTCATATATTTAAAAGCTTCAGAGGGGTAGCCGAGGTACTCTGTAACTGGAACAACTTAAATACTTTAGCAGCACCTTAAAGACTAATATCTATATGCTTTGTTAGCCTTTAAGGTGCTACTAGACTATTTGTTGTGTCTTTAGTTTTTCATATATTTAGTTGGAGAACAGTCCTAAGAATTCTATCAGAGCCACTACATAGGGGTAAGCCTTGCGCCTTAAACAGAAGATCCCATGAAACATCTAATGGATGTTCTTTGTAAATCAGTAGAAATTTCTAAGCGTGAGTCTAATTTCACACCACGCCTTCCTAAATTGTACCAAGGCAGAGTTTTCAAGTGGACCTACCAACCCTCACAGACATATACAGGAGAATTCCCACATTAATAACAATCCATTTTAATTTCCATTAATGTGCAAAGACTTTTGCATTAAAATAATAACCTTTGAAGATTAAATGTTTTCAGCAGTTGAATTCAGACCCAATGGAAAACAATCCCTGGGAAAAGATTTCTCTGCAATTAAATTAATTCCCCCAACCGCTTTGTTTTTTGCATTCAAGGAGACAAATCCCGCCTTATTTGGTCACGCAGACCAAGAGAAACATGACCAAAATCCTAAATTAACCATTCTCTAGAGAATAACTATTTTATCATGATTTTTTAGAAACCAGAGTTGCACTGCAACTTTGTCTGTGGCATAAAAGCCACAGATGAAAAAAAAAAAGTGTCCATTGAAGCTAGAGATGAGGAGCTCTGTCTCTCTGTATGGGTATGAAGCTGGCTTACAGACACTGTAGCAGCAAATAATTTAACTAGCAGACAACTCTTGATTAATGATTTGGCTAATAAGGGTGAGATCATGGAAAATGCTAATGCAATGCCTTAGGAAAATCCAATTATAATGTAACCTAATTCAATTCAGACTCTCAGCAGGTGACCAATGTTCTGAGAAGAATACCCCACGCTTGGCTGTAGTGAATGTTCAAAACAGACGAGCTTCTGTATATCTGGTGTTGCAGCCAACAAACCCCCATTTCATTCACTTCAGCCCTTCTATGAAGGTTGTGTCTTCTGTTTGTGAAACTTATTATATAGTTTGAGGAACCATTATCTGGCCTAAGCAGAGATGACTCAACATGAGTCATTCATACTAAGAAAACAGAGTTTGCAGTGCTAGTGCTAGCTCTACTTTTTTGGTATAGACATGGAGTTTTTAATGGTTGGTTGGCTAGGGCCTGATTTTGCAAACATTTACTTGAACAAATCCCAGTGAAGCTAATTGTGAGGCTTTGTTTCCAATATGGTGTGAGTGGGAGGAAGAGGCCTCTACCTTTTTGTATGCTGCTGCACATGTTCCTCAAATCCAGGTACTGTTTTCCCTCAATTAGTGTGGTCACATTAAAATAGCGTACACCAAAGAACCATTGTTGTTGTTTTTTCTGTTTGATAAACTCTGTGTGTCAGGGTGGGGAACATTTTTTGGGTTGGGGGGCCATGGATCCACAGAAAAATCATTCGAGGACCACGTACAAGTGGCTCCAGACTGAGAAGGAGACAGACATTCCCTCCATTTCCCTCGCACACCAGAGCCTTAGTCTTGGGGCTGGATCCAGGCAAGCCAGGGGTCTTATCCAGATTCCCCCAGTCCTGATTTAGAGTAAACCTACTGAGATTGATTTTCTGCAAAATTGTCTCCAGGTCCAGTCCTTCGTCCGGTCTGGATAACAGCTTCTCTTTCTTTAGACAATTATTCCACCTTTTATCAGATCTTCTGTTACTTTCAGTCAATAGTTTTCTTTCCCAATATCATCCTATTTCTCCATTTTTCACTTTCTCATTTAGTTTTCTCCAACTTACTTGTATTACATCAGTGGATATGGGGACCAAGCATACAATGAAAGCATGTGGCATACTTTTGTGGCAGGCTTTTTTTCAGAAAGGTGTCTGTTGGAAATTGCTTGATATGTTAGAATAAATTCGAGAGAAGGGAGATGAATGGGCAACATAAATAATTGAGTTAGTGTTGACATCTGGCAATAATAAAAAATTGCTAAAAAGTAATTTTCTTTTAATACTGAATAAAAAACTTTATTAGAATAAGGAAATGAGTATTCATCACTGAAACTACTACCTCTCTCTGCTTCACTGTAGAGCTGCTTCTTCACAATCTTTCTTAGCCCCCTCACTCTTCTCTTTCTGCATAAGAGTTAAAGAAACAGTGTACACACTTTCCAAATGCAGATAATAAATACAGCACACCACATGGGGCTGCAGTTTTATCAGGTATGTGTAATTATGTATTCTATATAATATTCTATACTTGAATACCTTGTGATGTGGTGTAAAAGTTTTCCTGGGCATAAACTTGTGATGGCTGTATTACTCATTGAATAATTTCCAGCCTTCACTTTAGGCTATACTGTAGTTTAGGGATGAAGAAATATTTTTGTCAGGTTAATTAAGAAGGGTGGGAAGTGTTTGAAGTTGCTTAGAAGTTCTGAATACTAAAATAGGTGTCTGGGGGTATAGATTAATGAAAAGAGCCTGGTCAAGACAGTGAAAGGCACCTGATATGTACAGTTTGTCTCATGAGTCTGCACACAGTAATGCAAATATGACAACCTACGTGGGCAGTTCTGCAAATGTGAAAAGAAAAACTTGAACCACTTTACTCTTCCCCCTTTGAACTCATTCATGGGTTTTCCTGCTTTCCACATCAGTCTACATAATGTCTTTAACATTTTTACCTGCTAAGCACCCTTTTCCTTCCTCCTCCCAATCTCCCTTTAAACCTCACTTCCAGGAATCTTCCTTTGCTCTCCTGCACCTGCACTGATCTTTATTCATGTTCTATCTTATCTATTTTAATCCATCTGGGTGCAGGGGTTTGAGCACCTTCTGGGATTGGGGCTTTCTACCTATTTGAAGAACAGAACTGGGTGGTATTCTCCATTGTGTAAAGTGTTATATTGCTATGTAAATGGCCATTAATTATAGCAAGAGTGCTTTCAAGCAGCTTAGCGACTAAGATCTTATTGTCTGTGAAAACAGTAATTTATTCTACCCAGTGAATTAAAAACGAGTTTACACATGAGTTACATAGGCATACTGGCAAAAAAAAATTCTATTCTAGGACCATGTTGTATAACAGCCATGAGTCTGAGGTGCTCTTGATGATACAAAACTTTGAGATACTAGGAGTATGAAGGCCATGTAAAAACTTTAGTGTAAACATTAGCAAGAGTTTGGCATCACATCAACACGATTTATGATAAATTAGAGCTCAGCCTCCTTAGCTCCTATTTGTTTCTTACCTTCCCTTGATAAGCGACAGGTTACACTGTTCAGCTCACCCTTCTCCCCACCCTGTAGTGCATTTACAATATGCCTTTACTTTGGTCAAAATAATCCTTAAGAGTATGTCTACACAGCAAAGTTATTTTGAAATAACAACCGTTATTTCAAAATAACTTTCCTAGCATCTACACAGCCAAACTGCTATTTCAAAATTAGTTTGAAGTAGCGGAACGTTTATTTTGAATTTGGTAAACCTCATTCTACGAGGAATAACACCAAATTTGAAATAGCTAGTTCAAAATAAGTGCTGTGAAGATGCTTATTTCAAAATTGGGGGCCTCCAGCCCTTCCCAGGGTGCCCTGGTGGCCACTCTGTGCACAACCAGGAAAACTTCCTCTCCTCTCCCCCAGCCCCGGAGCCCTTAAAGGGGTAGACTCTGGCCACAGTGCCTGTGCCAACTCCAGGCCTGCCAACACAGAGCCAGCAGTCACTGCCCCATACCCAGTAGCCCTACCATGAGCCAGGCAGACAGTGCCAGCCAGCCCTCCACTGCTCCCCAGGCCCAGTCCCCCAGCTCCCAAAAACCTGCCAGGGGCTGGAGAAGGCGGGCACCTTCCTGGTCCAGTGTGGAGATCATGGACCTGATTGAGGTTTGGGGGGAGGCCTCCAATGTCCACAATCTCCACACTAGATGGAGGAATGCGGCCATCTACAGGCGGATGGCCGACAGCCTGGCCACCAAAGGCCACATGCGCACCCAGGAGCAGGTACGCACGAAAATTAAGGAGCTGTGGCAGGCCTAAGCCAGGACTCCAGGGGGCAACTCCCAAACAGGGGCAGACACCTGTCCCTATTTTGATGCCTTGGACTGCATCCTAGGGGGGGCAGGACAGTCCGTTCATCGATCCTGGAGCAGAGGGATAGCTCAGTGGTTTGAACATTGACCTGCTAAACCCAGAGTTGTGAGTTCAACCATTGCGGAGGCCATTTAGGGATTTGGGGCAAAAATTTGTCAGGGATGGTACTTGGTCCTGCTGTGAAGGCAGAGGACCGGACTCGATGACCTTTCAAGGTCCCTTCCAGCTCTAGGAGATAGGCAAAGACCAGGGCATGGAGGAGGAGCTGCAGGAGCCCAGAGGGAGCGTGCCATGCAGACAGGACCCCTGAGCTGTCCCAGCAGACCCGTCACCACTGTCATCCGGGGAGGCAACAACATGTGAATGCCATCACTGTCCCCTTATTGGGGGGTAGGGAGGGAGACCAGGGACCGTACACATGGGCCTTGCTTACTACGGATCACACAACAACCTGTGCACTTGTGAGCATGTGCCATTCCACCCCTGGTCACGTGGCCCCAGCTGGCTGCTACACAGGGGCCTTGGACTGTTAGCCACATGCAGGTGTGAAGAGACATGACATTCTCCTGACCCCGGGGTGGGACACAGCAGAATGAGCTCCCTCCACAAGGCCATTCTACATAGAGGCAGGGGACATCTCCCTCCCCACCTCACCCACAGAATATGCAGCACAGGGGTACAGCACAGGGGCATGGGTGCAGTCTTGGGGCAGCTCCAACTCCTGGGGATAGCAGGACATTCTGAACGTGGCCTGTGTGCAAGCACATCAGCTCTGATGGTGCAAGGAACAGTCATCCTCACCTTGAGACAGGGGCTGGGCTTCACCCACCGTGTCTCCAGGGATAACAGACCACTTCTCTTGTTTCTCCACAGCTGCACCAGCTGGCACATGCTCCCACACCTGAGGGCTCTGCAGGACCACCCGTGCAGTGGAGGGGTACCAGCAGCAGCACCTGGGGGCACTGCAAGTCCTGCACCGCAACCTCCAGAACTGGGTGCAAGAAGACCTGGAGCTGCGGTGGGAGCAGCTTGCCCAGGGCCATAGCATCTGCCAACCCCTCTGCGGACCCTGGTGCAGAGCATGCTGCCTCCTGCCTCCCCAGCTACCGCTCCTCCTTCTCCCCCTCCCGCTTCTCCCTCCATCCCCTCCTTACCTTCCCCCCTCCCCCAGGGATGCTGAGGCCCCTGCATCCATGGTGCTGGGAGACAGTTAGCCCGGCGAGACTCCCACCCCAAACACTGAGCTTCCCCTCCCCCTTCCAGCTCTCTCTTCCCAGGTTTCCCCCTCTTTTCACCCACCCTCTCTCCTCCCTTCTCCCGCCTCCTTTCCCCAGTCTCACCAGAGTTTCATCCCCCCCCCCCAGTTTTGTAAAATAAAGACAGTCCGTGTTTATGAAAAAATGTGCATTTTATTTTACATCAGGAAAGAGGATGGGGGGGAGGTAAGTGGAAGGACGTGAGGGAGGAATGGGGCAAAAGCCCCCAAAGGGGCAGACAGGAGCCAAGGCCGGCTGCAGCAGCTGGTGCCCCAGGCGGAAGGCGCAATCGGTGCCCCCGCCTGCAAGGCCGTCAATGGCCATGACATAATCATCAGGCGCCATGACATAATCAGCAGGCCATGACATAATCATCACCCTAGGTGACTGCCGAGTCTGCCTATGCTTACGGGCTGCCCCTGGGGGTAGACCAGGGAGACTGTTAGTGCTCCTCGGGATGGAAGCTCTCCCGCAGGGCCTCCTGGATACTGAGAGCCCCCTGATGGATCTCCCGGATAGCAGCCTGCAGAAAGTGCAGCCAGGCTCGCTGCAACGCGTCCACGAGGAGCACCAGAGTGTCCAGGGGCAGCTCTGGCTCCATGTTGCAGAGTGCTGTGGTGTCCTGAGTGAGGGCAACCAGACCATGCAGAGACAAAATGCTTTGCTGTCCCTCATCAAGGTAGGCAAGCAAGCAGCGAAACCTAAGAACCGTCTGCCCGGCGGGGAGGGTGTCCCTTTAAGCACAAACCTCAGCTAGCCTCAGGCAGCAGCCATACAAAGTAACTCCTGACCTAATGCCTTGCTGGACCTGGTTCCATCCGGCCTTAAATGCGATTCAGCGTCCACTCAGTGTGGACATGCTATTTCAAAATAACAACACACTATTTCAAAATGCATTTTGTGTGTAGATGCGTTATTTCAAAATAACTTATTTAGAATTAACTATTTTGAAATAAGATATTTTGAAATAACGCTGTAGTGTAGACATACCCTAAAATTTTAAAATTCCTGTGAGATTTATTTAAACCGGAGCTCAGTATTCCAACTTCACATGAGAGATTTTTTTTTCCTCTTTCTGTAAATGGTAAACATTGTGTCTCTGATTTTGCAGATGCAAGTTGAAAGGTGTATAAGCCACTGTGGCAAAGTGGCAAAGTAATGTATTTTCTTGATTAATAAAACACACTCCCACCATAAGCTTTGGGTGGTGGTTAATTCTGTGTTTTCACTTACAGCAGCCACTGCCTCTGTTTCTTCTCCACCTGCCCCATAAATAGAGAACACCCAGGTGCTTCCTGTTTTGAGGATTCCTTGTGGGAGAGCAATGGGTCCATGCTGGTTACAGATCAAGAAATAAGCTCGTGGGGAAAGTTTGTGTGTATGGGAATGGAGAGGTCAGACAAGTGAAAGCAAACAAATTAGGTATGTGGTGAAGCACATTTATTAAAGCAATCTATCAATCAGTATGTGACATGAGACCTGTGGGCTTGAAAATGTGGATCAGAACTTTGTTGGTCCAATAAAAGGCAAGAGAATAAATTGACTATCCAGCTTTTCCAGGACTCATATGGCTGATGGCATTTCCCAAAGCTGATGGAAATGCACTTGGGCAGAGAGAAGGGTGATGTCATGGAGTAGACAGCAGGCTTCAGGTTATGTAGTAGAAGGATAGGTTATATTTCCAAGGGAAGGATAACTCTGCTTTTGGTACCTCATCACTAGTCCATGATATCACTCAGTTATTTTCATGGATTAGTTGAGTCAGAAAAGGTGCTCTCAGAGGGCATGTCTATACTGCTTATTGTGAACAATTTAAATAGCAGCCATGTTAAAAATGTCACTATGGATAATTTCTACAGAGGCAGTGAGGCATTGTGGGAGCATGGGTGAAGCTGAGGCAGAGTATTCAGTGAGTGCAGGAACAATATTTGGAGTAAGGGTGCTGAGCTGAACTGCCTCCTCACCTCATCCTACAGCAGGGCTGGGAGCTGGGACCCTGCAGGGACTCCGGCCAGGACCCCCAGCCTGGCAGCTGGGTGGGACCCCACAGAGGTATCTGAGCTCCTGCATGTGCAGATGGCAGCTGAGTGGAACTCAGAGCTGGAAGTAAAGCTCCTGGGCATAAAGGGGCCCAGTGGCTGGGACCTCGGTGCTAAGAGCATGTGGCTGGGATGCCCCAAACCCGGGGGTACTGTAGTACCCCCCACACACTGCTACTTCAATGCTTATGAGACTATTAGTGCTGTGTATCTATTTTAGCCTGATAGACAATTGATTCAGGACATGGGGTGGGGTTTTTAAACTAAAATAAAACAGATAAAAGTCTACAAGACAGGAATATCCCTGTTAACCAGGATTGTGTATTAACATATATCTGTCAAGCCATAAAAAATATATTGCCGGCAAAGTGCCAGTTACTCTGAATGTGCTATGAATTTAATAAGTGCTCCCATGGAGAGGCTTTGACAGGGCCACTACTGACAAAATTTCCATCAATTCCCACTGTTCCACAGATGCTTATGACAGTGTCCAGTTTTCTCACTCCTTTCTCTAAAGCCTTTTACTTTGTAGTCACAGCAAACCATCCCTTTTACATTTTATGAGTCAATTGAGAGTTGTGAGAAGTGGAATTCCCATGTGCAGGGGGCTTGGAATGCTATTGCTTTGCTGACAAGAATCTTCCCCCCCCCCTTCAAATAATTGAACCCTGATTTAATACAAGTTTTCACTTTAGCGAGTGAAAACTTTGAAGCCATAAAGCCCTTGCAACCCATTTTTAGTCAAGTGTTACCATTAAAGCACAGATAAAGCAAACAGGAGAGCAAACAAAAAAACTTTCTGTGGTGGCAAGGGTAGGGGGCTGCTGGTAGGAAGGTGAAATTCCTTGCAGCTTTCAAGTTTTCTGTGAACCAAATCCATATTATGAAAATCTAATTAGCTCAACAGCACTAGCTTGTTTCTCACCATCATTGTGAGTCGGGGTATTTTTAATAGCCTGTCTAACTTTTGAACTTGCTGGACCTTTCCATGATCGCCAAAAAGAAAATGACTAATACATAATGTCCATTGATTAATGCAAATTATATAAGTCAATACTGTGCATTGTATGTATAATACAAAGGGTTTTCAGGACCTCTAAATAAATGCTACTCATTCTGACTCATCTTTGTTTAGAATATTTGGCCCAGCCTGTACATTTCTATTGAAGGGATATTTGTTTCTATTAAACTCTATAGACTGTTTTAAAGATTTTATTGCTTATTCTCTTAAATCCTATTGTTTATAGACACCTGTTCACATTCTATATTGATTTTTATCGCTATTAAAGTCTGTGTGACTTCTCCATACACACATGCAAAAAAACGCATGCACATAGCTCAAGTACTTTGATACTATCATGCATGTGTGCAAGTTGTGGGTTGCATGTACGTATGAGCAGAATCCCCATTTCTGCACAAACTGGATATTTGCATTTCTACATTATGTGCATTCATGCCCTTATTTAGATTTGTGCCTTACAAACAAACACGTAAGCATACACATGATATTTTCCCAATTGTACATGTGGTATTTCCAAAACACACCACTTTTCATGGTCCATAATTTGACTAAGAGCAGCTATCCAGCAGTCTACCATGGAATAAGGATTACCAACAGGAATGTTAATAAGAGGCTGCTCTTTCTTTACTGGCCCCATTCACAGAACATGGTTACTAAAAGTTTTCATAGTCATATGCCAAGGGCCAGTATCCTCTGTCTCCAGGGGCTAGTGTTGTAGTAAAGAAAGTGAATAAGATTTGTTTAACCCCATCGAGCTCCAGCTTCATCAGGCCTCAGCCAAAGCAGTGCCAAGGCAAAACTTTCACCCTCTCACAATATTTTCTTTTTTGGGCTAATGGTATCTCCATAGCCAGAGTTTCAAAATTCTGGCTACTAGCTTTTCTTTTTCATCTGCTGTTTACTTTACAATAATAAAACATCAGAGTGGGGAAGGACTCTGCCACAAACTGGTCTCCCCAGTAAGAAACATCATAGAAGCATTCTCCTCTTCAGACTCACTTCCATAACTATCCACATCAAGTAGTTATTGGTTATCCCCAGAAGGCCTACTGCAAGTTTTGTGTGATGACTTCTTTCCAGAACCATTCTGCTGCTCTGGTCCAAAGTCATAGATTGTCTCCTGTGGGCAACAGGAGATTCCTATGTACTATGTTTATTTAATCCTACCTTCTCTCAGGCATGATCTTGTAGACCAGAAGAGTTCCTTAATTTTCTATCATAAGATAAGGCAGTGCCTTCTTTATGTCTGCTACCACGTGTCTGCCTCAGCCGAACTCTGTTTCCTATCTCATTACTCTAGCATCATGCTGGTGGAAGTTTCTAAGGGCTCTTGTGGACCCGCGGCAGAGCAAGGCAGCAAGCATTTCTTAATTTTTCTCTTAAAATGGCAACATTGTGATGCTGAATCTCATAACTATCTCTATGTTCTGCTTTGTCAAAGCATGAATCTGTGGATGATCATGGATCTTGCACAAACATCAAGAAAGGCAGACAGTGGCATCATTCTTTGTGGCATTGGTTGCATGCACCAAAAATGGAATATGCTGATTCCAATTTGATTTCTGTTCCAGTCACAAGATCCTTAGTATATTCCAACAGACCTAATTAAACTCTTCTGACTGAGAATGTGTTTGTGGGTGTTCAGGGGTTGTTCTGGACTTAATTTCTGCCATTTTTTTGAAGATGACTTTCAAAATCCCTTGCTTAGTCAGAGTATATCCAAGCTAAAAATTCATTCACTGAAAAGTATTTCTCCCACAGCAATGGGGGTGGCTCTCTGGCCTTGGGTTGGATATGCCTGTTCATCCTGAGTATAATAATTACTACAAGAATTGTCAGTTGTCTGCTTCTAGAGGAAGGATATTAAAACACACCACATCCAAAGGTCTGTTGCTGGTAATGTTCTCCAGACACACAGCTTCAGTGAGTAGTTTTCCTTTGAACCCATTGAGAACATGTCTCACATTTCCTGCAAATGCCCTTATCCTTCCAGGGCCAGCAGAACCTACTCCAAATAAGTTCCAGGGTTCTCTCCATTCCAAATGTTCAGGTTTGTTATGCAGGGCTTTCATGGCAAGAGCTCGCCTCTTCCTTGGCTACACTAGGGCTACGTCTAGACTGGCCCCTTCTCCAGAAGAGGCATGCAAAGCAGGCAAGTCAGAATAGGGAAATCCACGGATAGACGCTCTTTTCCCACGGCTTTTCCCCAAGCCGGAAAAAAAGCGGCGGCCATGTTTATTTAAATCCCGTGGGGGATATTTAAATCCCCCGCGGATTTCCCTATTCCAAAGTTAGAAATTAGCATGCCTCTTCCGAAGAAGAGGCCAGTCTAGACGTAGCCTTAGTAGTTTTGCTGAATTTGTAAAGGGTCTGATGTTAAGTTGGTGCAGCTCTCTCTTGATCAACTTTACTTTGCTCCTTTCTCTCAATAACAGTTTACCTACTAGATAATTCTGACTGGATTCTGTGCCTTCTTTTTAGTAGTCACAGTGTCCAGGACACACTGATTACTAAACAGGGTCATAATATTTCTGTTCAACGAGCTTTGTGGGTTTCTTAGTTTTTTACTTGCCTTCCTTGTCTTCTTGCTGAGCTGGTATTCCCAGGCCATCACTCAATGGCTTCACAATAATAGTGTCATTCTTCACAGATCTGCAATAGTAGCCACTAAATCATAGAAAGGGCTTGAGGTCTATGTAATTTTGTGGGTACAGCTATGTAAGTGTGTGTCTCTATTTTATCAGAATCTGTACCTGTACCTTTCTAAGACACAACATGATCCACCTATTTGCCTGATCCCCTGCAGAACTGGCATTTATCAATGAATAGCTTCCATCCATAGGCTTGCAACAGGTCTAATGCTATTAGAAATCTTTCTTCACCTTCCTCCAGAGCCCTACAACTGAGTATCTTGCAACACTGAGCTGCAACAATGGAGACTGATCCAACAGAACAAGGTTAAGAGGCTAATGGAACACTTTCAGGGGACACACCCAAAGCTTCTGTGACATATCCTTGAAGACTGTGACCCTAGGTGACTTATACTGTAAATGATTTTTACTCCTTCCATAGGAATCACAAGCAGCTCTGTTTCATGTGGGTGACAGGACACTTTATCAAATCTGTATAATTTCTCCCTGATTGGTACAGAATTTGTACCAACCTATCCAAAGCATATACCCATCTCTGCTCTATAGCATCCAGCCTGGCACTTGTTAAGACTTAAGTCAGTAAATTGTTGTCCATCCATATCTAAAATTGAACAACATGGAAAGAAGCTTGAAATTGTAAGCTCAAGAATTCCAGCTTGTGATTGGAGGATTGAGTCTCACTATCAGAATCCACAGTAGGCAACAGTAACAGTGCTTTTGCTTTCCTATTATTACAATGCTTCCAAACTAGCATCAGCTTGTAAAATAAAAGGCTTCTTTGGTTCAGCAAAGACTAGGACTGGGGTGTGAATTGAGGAGTTGATAATCTCCTGAAAGGCCTGGTCTCATTTCACCAGTTCCCAAAGGATTTCCAGGGGACATAATGTTTCTGCTTGAGAAGATTTGTGGATTTCTTAGTTTTTGACGCGTTTCCTTTTCTGCTTGTGGGGCTGGCATTCCCAGGTAATCATTCAATGGCTTCATAATAATAGCATAATTCTTCATAGAATCTTAGAAAGGTCTTGAGGTCTATGTAATTTTGTGGGCACAGCCATGAAAGTGTGTGTCTCGATTTTATCAGAATCTGTACCTATACCTTTCTAAGACACAACATGATCCACCTATTTGCCTTATCCCCTGCAGGACTAGTATTTATCAATGAATAGCTCCCATCCATAGGCTTCTAACAAGTCTAATGCTTTTAGAAGTCTTTCTTCATCTTCCTCCAGAGTTCTTCCAAGCACAATCAGGATATCCAAATAAACTAATGCATGCAGCAAATTCATGTCTCCCACAAATTTCTTTGTGACATTTTAAACATGGCAGATCCTCAGGTATGCATTTGGGCACACAATGAACTTGATGGAAACCCTAGAAGCAAATGAATGTTCTCGTCTCTTTAACATCTAGTCCTAGCTGTTAAAAAAAAAATCTGTATAGAACTGTCAAAGTCCACCCAGGCACTCCCAGACTAATACACACTAGGGCTGTGTCTAGACTGGCAAGTTTCTCCGCAAAAGCAGGTGCTTTTGTGGAAAAACTTGCCAGCTGTCTACACTGGCCGCTTGAATTTCGACAAGAACACTGATGATCTCATGTAAGAAATCAGTGCTTCTTGCGGAAATACTATGCTGCTCCCGTTCGGGCAAAAGTCCTTTTGCGCAAAAGGGCCAGTGTAGACAGCTGAGATTTGTTTTCCGCAAAAAAGCCCCGATCGCGAAAATGGTAATTGCGGCTTTTTTGCGCAAAAGCGTGTCTAGATTGGCCACAGATGCTTTTCCGCAAAAAGTGCAGAACTTTTCCGTTAAAAGCGTTTGCGGAAAATCATGCCAGTCTAGATGTAGCCTAGGTGTTCAGTAATACCAGGTAAGCGCCAAACTCTACAGAAGTTGCTTAGAAGTCACGCCACTCCATAGTGATTCTAGGACACAGTGCTTCAAGGAAGGAAGCCTGCTAATTATATTCCATAAGGGATGTCACATATGCACCTCCCTGTGGTTAGATGGCTTGGTAGCCTTGGAAGGGCTACAGTCCAGCCTTCTTTCTGTCCATTGTGAGTTGAATTGCACTGCAGAGGTACTAGCAGGGAGTTGTATAATAACACAGCAGAGCTCAAGATCTGCAGTCGTGGCTGGCCCCTGACTGGATGAGTGGAGAGCTTCTTGTATTCTTCCCATTCCTCCTACCCCCATTTCTTTTGGTATGCCCATATATAGGCCAACCATAATTTGACCCTGAATATGATGTCAGGATTCAAACCCTAGGCTGCAAGAAAAGAAGTAAGTTTCAGATCCCACCTTTGCTGAGAAGAAAGCTCTCACTCTTAGGCTGTGTCTAGACTGGCCAGTTTTTCCGGAAAATCAGCCGCTTTTCTGGAAAAACTTGCCAGCTGTCTACACTGGCCACTTGAATTTCCGCAAAAGCACTGACTTCCTACTGTAAGAAATCAGTGCTTCTTGCGGAAATACTATTCTGCTCCCGTTCAAGCAAAAGTCCCTTTTGTGCAAAGCTTTGGCACAAAAGGGCCAGTGTAGACAGCTGAGATTTGTTTTCCGCAAAAAAGCCCCGATCGCGAAAATGGCGATCGGGGCTTTTTTGTGGAAAAGCACGTCTAGATTGGCACGGACGCTTTTCCGCAAAAAGTGCTTTTGCGGAAAAGCGTCTGTGCCAATCTAGATGCTCTGTTCCGAAAATGCTTTTAACGGAAAACTTTTCCATTAAAAGCATTTCCGGAAAATCATGCCAATCTAGACGCAGCCTTAAAGTAAACTGATTCAGTTAGTCAGAATCAGAGCTAGCCCCCACCCCTAACTTGATTTACAAGAATGGAGGTTGGTTGTAGCTCTGTACAAAACATTACAGTTTTATTCCAAAAGTTTGACTCCACAGTAACTTAATATAGCTTTGAACTATACAATGCAGGGAAAAAATGCTGGTTTTACCATCTTAATGTAAATGAAACAAGCACAGAAACCATTTCCTTAACTTGTAGAATCTTTTTTTTAAACTTTCTTTTTATTTTGCAGTAGTTTGCATTTGACATTGGGCAGTACTGTCTTTGTATTTTATTTTATTTTGTCTCTGTTGCTGCCTGATTGCATACATGCTGTTCCAAATGAGGTTGACCAATCCATTTGTAGTTCTGAGGTTCTACTATTCCTGGAAATATTAGAGCCCACTTCAGCTTTCCATTATTTTAATTTTAAAGGATGTTTGTTGCGAGGACAAGGTGAGACACTCTGAAAGCTCCTTGAAAATGTAACCAATGCAAACCTTTTGTTGAGGAGGAAAGCTGGTTGCTGATTTTTTGAGAGATAAATATTTGTTGTAATTCAAATTCCCTTTTATAGCCTGGGATGCAGTGTTTCCCCCTCATTTGGCCTGACAGGGTTAAGGCAGGCCAGAGGGGCCAATTAGCCTATTAAGCAGCAAGCTGGGGGGGATTAAGAGGGCAAGAGAAGCCTTAATTAGAATAAAGTCATCTGTGCAGGAACAGGTGGGGCCTATATAAGCCAGGAAGCTGGCAACAGCTGTAACTGCTGGGAAAGGCTATAGTTGCTCCCTGGAAAGCGTGAGAAGCTTTTGAAGGCTGCAGAAATGGGGAGATTGTAGTTGCTCCCTCAGAGGAGGGAGCAGTGAAGCTGGCAGACCCAGAGAAGGAAGGGGGAGCAGGTTTGGAAAGGGGTCAGGAAAATACAGCAAGGTACAGGGTTGAGTCAGCCTTGGCTACTGACTAGAGGATGCATGAGCCAGAACTTGGAGTAAGGGCCGGCCTGGGTTCCACAACCCCAGGTGGGGGCCGTACCTAGGCAAATTGCCTGAGCCTGGTTAGGGAAAATACTCTTTTTTTCCCTCCTGCAAGATCAGTAAACCACAACAGTGACCTGGCTGAAGGGCTGAGTCATCAAGAGGCTGCAGCAGCAGCAGCTCCTGGAGCAAGAGAGGGACTGTAGAGAGAGAGGTGGAACAGGAATGGCTTGCAGCCCCAGGGAGATGCCTCCCCCTTGTGAGCTATTTGCCAGAATGCCTAGGAAGAGGCACCATAACTGGCGTGAGTACAGCACTGTCTCACAGTGTACAGCAGGGCTGCCCTTTGGGGACTCGGGAATCTGGGGGCCAGAGTCACTTGATCTGGGTGAAGAACCTCACTGCTGTGAGAAACACAGCTGCTACCGGTGAGACTAAAGTTATGGCAAGCCTGTCACAATGAGGGTAGCTCAACAATAGGAGGGCTGGTGAGACCTGCTGAACAGGGTATGGACCAAAGAGAAATAGAATGCCTGCATTTTAATCCCAGTTTTGATATGTACTCTGTCTACAGCCTTGTTCCTGGAATTTAATCTTTCCTACACTGTAAGATGCATAGTATAATAACAATGATGTTTCCTGTCTAGTTCTGACAATAAACGAACAGGTGCTCATAGTCCTGAGAAGGTGCTCTGACATGCCTGCAGTGGCTTCCTGGTTTTGGCGTATTTGACTAGTTCTCCCTTGCAAAACATTTTTTAAAGGTTGGTGTGTTTATATGGACCCCAGAACTTGCTGCTTAGACCCCAATTCTGCAGCAGGTAGTTTGAGACACATGAAAATTCTTGCATGTGTATTTTTATATTAAAATAGATTAATTGGTTAAATGTTGGGATGTCCCAAAGAATCATTTTGACAACCGTCTTCAAAATCCTCAGGCCTAGTGGTGCTTACAATGGACAAATGTTGGTTATGTTTGTTGGGTGTGACTGATCAGGAGGCAAACAGATCAAGCACTAAAGATTGTTTCATTGGCCTGTCCAATATGTGTACAAGGGTTACTCTATGCAGAGCCAATCTGAAGTAGATTATTCCAGTTTTTCCAGGCTTTTAGTTCAAAAGAGTCTCTTGCTTCTCCCACTTATCTGGTTTGCCTGATTTCCTGTACTCCTGCGACTGGTATTGTAAAAATGAGGAAGGCTTGAATATGTTTATCCTGGCCATTCCTTGCTGGTCTTTAGGACTTTAATTGAAGGCCTATCAACATAGGTTTTCTAGTATCTTTAGGAATAACCATAATACCTCCAGTTCCTTCTCCAGTTTCTCTAACTGCCCATCTTCTAGCCCTGCTCACTCTTAAAGATTTCCAAATTAAATCTGTGTTGAATGTCCTCTGATGTGCTGTGAAGCTTCCACCAGGAAAGTGTAAACAGAATTTCTATTTTGTTCTTTATTAGGGCATGTCTAGACTGTTTTATTTTTGGAAGAGGATATGCAAATTCCAGGGATTTGCATATCCTCTTCTGAAAATAAAACATAGTCTAGATGTACCCATAAACATGAGGGGGCTACACCCTCTGCTTGCTACATTCCCCCCCTTCACCTCTCTCCTCCTCCCTCCCCACACACACACACACTCCATGCCCTGGCTGCTTTTGCTTGTCCTAGAGAGCTTGTTCACACTGAATACATCATTCTGTTGCCCGGCAGGAACATACTGTCATCCGGCAGGAAAACTTTTTTATCTATAGAGAGATTAATAATGTGGAAAAAATCACATTAACAGTGTTTACTAACTATACAGAAACGTGCAAGGCCAAGTTATGTGCATCTTGTTGCTCTGGCTAACTTGTGGTGGCTCCTATAACAGGAGTTATCAACTTCATTGCACCATGGTTCTCGTCTGACAACAGAAATTACAGGCATCCCCCAACTTGTGATGGGATTGGTTACTGGGGAAGTATTGCAAGTCAGGGGCATTGTATATCAAACCCTCATTTATGATAGGTGCTGTGTGCTGTTGTAAATGAAGTCAGGGGAGGCAAGTTGGGGGTTTTCAGCCCCTTCTGTACTTACAAAAGTGGTTGTAAGTATGTGTGTGTGGGGGGGGAGTGTCGGAATTCGAGTGGTCACATGTCAGGGGTTTACTGTACTTCACAACCCAGGGGAAGGAACTGAATCTTAGCCCACTCAAAACCCACTGCCCTGAGGGGGAGGAGACACAAGCCCCACTGCTCTGGACTGGGGGGCCAAAGTCAAAACTTAAGGGCTTCAGCCCCAAGCATGACGCCTTCAACCTGAGTCCTGAAGCTCTTGGAATTTGGCTTTCGTCATGGGCTGAGTCTTGGGCTTTGGCCCCTGAAAGTCTCAGCCAGCCCTGGAAACCCCTTTCAAAAGGGGTAGTGACCTACTTTGGGGTGTTGAGGCACAATTTGAGCTCAATGCTCACACTGAGCTCTACTAGAGATCTCTGGAAACTATTTAAAGGGTTACCACTCTATTCCTATACATTACATTCTGTAACCAAGAAAAGATTTCTGGTGGGTATCCAGGGAGTTTAATTTTTCAAGTTTTGACGCTATTGTAAATTCTTTGGATTTACACATGTAAACACATGGCCAATAAAATCAGTGAGGTTTTTTCCCAATGTAGAATTCATTTTTTTCACCTTCTGCATTGGCTTTTAACTTCCATTTGCTTAATACCGGAAGTACAGATCTTTGAAACAGCTTTGTAATTAGACTTAGCAAAATATCTGTAATAGTAACTAAACACTGAATTAATATTCTATCACAGACATTAAAACTATGGCAACAGTCTTGAGAACTCCAGGAATTCCTCTGGAATATCAGACTCTTGTATTTATTCATTAGGTGATTGTTATCCTGCGAAGCTGAATTTTAGAGGCCAGAATAGGCAACTGGAATCAGGAGTCCACTCCCAATTGTCACTGACTTGTGTTACCTGAAGCAAGTAACTGACTATCTCATTTTCCCCATCCCTGCTTTCACAGGGAAGTTGTAAAGTGTATAATATTTGCAGAATGCTTTAAGATCTCTGTATAGGTTCTCATATTTCATAAAGAGGGAGAGGTTTTGTTTTTGTTTTTTCACTGAGCCTATTTGTGACTTGGTCTTCCAAGATATAATCGTTTAGGTG
The DNA here is from genome assembly GCF_052426305.1 of Pelodiscus sinensis. Taxonomy (NCBI): domain Eukaryota; kingdom Metazoa; phylum Chordata; order Testudines; family Trionychidae; genus Pelodiscus; species Pelodiscus sinensis. The sequence continues at coordinate 99,874,657 of NC_143055.1, forward strand.
GTGGGAATGTTTATATATACAATTTCAAGGTTCATGTTAAATGAGAGCACAAGCTCTGAAAAGAAAGCTACATTTTTGTATAACTACTAACAATTTAAAATAAGACTTTAAGGCTCAGAGCTATCTATTTTCGTGGGCTTAGAGTTGTTCTTATGACAAAATCCTTCTCTCAAAAAAATCAGACCGTAAAATTATCAACTGTATTGTGGCCAGAATCTGGCACTTAGGAAAAAAAAGTGCTACTTTGTGCTATTTTAACCTTTTATGATAACCCACTAGATGGAGCTGTTGTTTTGATGGACAAAGGTCTTCTGAGAAAGTTGTTAGAAAAGCTTATAAAATAGGCTCTATAACAGACCTTCCCTGAATGTTTCGTGTCACAGAGCTAAACTGGATGACAGCTCTGCCTTTCAGAAATGCTTGCCTTTCATGGACAACTCTGTTGGTGTTAAACTTTCATATTTGAAAAAGAAAGGCTTTTCTGTAGCCATCCTTATTTGTCTGCTTCAACCCTCTTTTTGATCTTTTAATCTTCAGTTGGTGGGGGGGGGGGGGCGGATGCTGAAGAGATTGTTCATTCTTTCTCAATCCTTTTCTCCAATGCTCTGTTCCTCCCCCCCCCCCCCCCCCCCGTGGATTTAACTACAGTTTAAAATACCTTAGTTATAAAACCTAACTAAAATCTGTGCACTGAGAAGTTTGCCTAATGGGTCAGAGAAATATGCCATTGGGAAAGAAGAAAAGGAAATAACCTTAAGTTTACAGTGTTTCACAAAGCTATTCAAACTGTAAAGTGTGGGAAAGAAAACAAGGATTAAGTGTGATTTGTCTATTAGGCACGTTTGTCAACTTTTTTCCAAAAGAATATTATTGTGTACTTAAAAATCACAGATGCATTTACCTGCATAGAATGTGCGGCGGTACAGTGGCATTGGTGTGGGAATGTCAGCTCACAGAACTGTTCCAAACTTTTTTAGAAGTACACTCCTCATACATGTAATCAAACCACTAAAATTCATTACTGGTTAGTGTAAACAGTTTGCCTGTGAAGGTGTTAAACTTATCTTGTTGCCTGCACCACCCATGTTGAAGATTACACATTAAACTCCTGAGAGCATGTAATGACCTACCCTAAGAGTACTTCACCCCTTTCAGATAAAGGGGAATGTGTATACAACATTCTAAGGCTATGTCTACACTGGAGGCTTCTTACACAAGAACATCTTGCACAAGGGTTCTTGTGTGAGAAGTCTTGCGCAAGAAAATGTCCACACTGCCATGTGCGAGCTATGCTTTTGTGCAAGAACGCCCATGGCAGTGTGGACGTTCTCTTGTGCAAGAAAGCTCTCATGGCCATTTTAGCCATAGAGATTTCTTGCGCAAGAAAACCCTGCAAAGCGTCCACACTGCCCTCTTGCTCAAGAGCTCCTGTGCAAGAGGGCTTACACCTGTTATAAAAGTGTAGCTCTTGCGCAAGAAGACTTTTCTTACCACGCTGTACTGTAAATCTTCTTGCGCAACAGCAGGTGGGCAGTGTGGACGGCTTTCCAGAAGATCTGCCATTCTTGCACAATAACCCACCAGTGTAGACATAGCCTAATAGGATAGTCCGGATATACTGGCTTCTAATATCAGTGGAGTTGCTCTGGGTACTTGAGTAGAATTTGAACAATTAGTTCTTAGGATTATTTAGGCATGGAGTTTATATAGGCAAACAGTGTTTCATCTTTCTGTTGACCATGGGATCAGTTAAATTCTCCTGGAACCTAGAACAGACCAAGTGCCATTCAGATTGGGATTACAGCAGTTGGCTGTGTCTTATCGGTACCAAATGATTCTCCTATAAGTAGCTTCTACCTCATTTGAAGCCAACTAGAATGAGTTTTCTAAAACTGAACACTGTTAAACACAAATTCCAAAGTTCAAAATTAAATAAAGCCTCTTTCTCTAGCCCAGTATTCCAAAAGAGGATTTCCAGAACATGGAAAGTTTGGAAACATACAGAGCAGGCTATGCATGAATCATCCCAGCTTCTCTATAAATCTTTCATCCATGATACTTTTATAAGAGCAGCTCTCCTTTAATTTATAACATGTCTCCATTTATTTTTCCTCTCTAATTTTGGATGTCAGGCAATAACATGCTAATTTTCAAAAGGAAAAATAGTAAATTCCTGTTGTGTGGGGAAAGTGTGATGCAAAGCCAACATTTCTGAGAGAAATGAAAAGTTTCGACCATGTAGTGAACCCTATACAAAGCACCAGGGTTTCAAAAGCACTAGGGGCCAGATTTAAAAATATTTAGGCACCTAATGGGATTTTTCAAAAGCACCTAGGCACTAAAATGAGTTGATTTCAATGGTGGTTGGGCAGCTACATACTTTTGCGAATAGGATCTAAAATCTTTAAAAAGCAGGCCCTTGCTGATCTTCTATGGTATTTGTTTGTAATGCTTTTCATTCTTAGGGTTATATCAGTTTGAGATGTTGCAGTCAGATGCTCCTCATAACCACTAGAAGCGGTTGATTTGATTCTGTACTTGTGCCTTCAGTTCAATCTTACAACAATAGCTTCAGCTTTTCCAGTAATGCCTATGCTGAAATTTGCTAACTGGTATGTGCTTTCCTGCACAAATGAATGCATAGCGCGCGCACACTAAATGTTGTAATTAATTGTTGCACCACTGGGAGCGCTTAGGTGGGGGCGGGGGGAAGAAGGGCATCTAAGTTAAACTAAATGGATTCACTCTTTGATCTAAGTGCCTTATAGCTGCTAGCTATTATTTTATAGAAGCCACATGCTCTGTCATGCCTAATTTTAGCTCTGTTTTGTAGTTGTTAAAGTCAGTGCAGAATTTGAATTAAAACAAATAAGTCCAAAGCCCAGGGGTCATTCTTTTATTTTCAGTCACTAGATAACACCTAATCATGTTATCAACGTATCTTGTATTCATGTCAATGTGACTTGAACTTTTAGGACAAAGACAATAACATTATCTTATTTTTGAGGATCCAGCCAAAGATCAGCCATTTCCCTTCAGATTCACTTATTGGTATTCCTCATAAAAGAAGCAGTTCCTTTTGGACTGCATGTTCAGATTTTCTCAGAAACCTAGCTGATCATGAATTAAATAACCCTACTGTGAGCTTGATCAATGTAGTTTATCTTATAAAATGCTATATGCACTTATGGTGATATTGTTTACAATGCTAATCCTCATAATAATTTGTTACCCATGATCTAGGTATTTAGGGACCATTTGTCTTTTCTGGACAATTATAATAGAAAAATACTTTCACTAGTTAATTCCAGATACTTCTATGCAGTTTAATTTGAAAATTGCTTTCCCAATGTCCCTGGCAATACCAAATAGTCTTAAAATGGCAGTTCAATATGTCTAAGGACCATATATTGCCATGAGAGCAATGGAAGTTCCATGCACAAACTGAAGGAGCAATATAGCCTTTAATGTCATTAACAGGTACGAGATTGATATTCCTTAGCCTTGGGGGTGTTACAAATGCCTTTACTGTGCCATAGGTTCTATACAATAGCTATTCCTTCTGAGTTGTAAAATATAAAATAAAATCGAATCAGTACTTTAAACTGTTCTGATTTTTTTTTTCCCCTACCAATACCAAGTTAAAATCAGAGTGAGGGGAATGTTTAAGGGAGACCGAGGCTGGGTTTCCAGAACAGTCCATGTCATTTTCACATTGTGGATTTTTTGGGTGCAAAAAAGACTTGTGTATGCAAATTGTGTTTACACATGCTGGGTATTAAGTTTTGTGTAAAAGTTCCTACCTCAGGCTCTGAATACACAACATTAGACACACAAATCAGGATAAAATTTTAGAAGCCACGTTGGAATATCTGGCCTTTAATGTCAAGAAATGAATTTGCTGACTGCTGCATGAATACATTATATGTATACGTCAAATAACCTGCATGAACAGCTTCTACCAAAGGACTTAAAAAGAAAACTAATAAAGTACAATAGGACTATTGGCTTGGAGTAACTCTATGGGGAAAACCTATTTCTATCACAATTAAAGAGCAGGTGCTCAGGTTGAGTGTGGCCTACACCTATTAGTCAGTTCATCTAATTCTCATACCTTCTTGCCTTTTAACAAACTCGCATGTTTTAACTAGACCAATACACATCCTTACATAAAATTTTAATGGGGCCATCATGTACTGAGAAATTTTAAATGATTCATAGACAATTTATTACTATCCAGAAAATCATTTAATCTTTTTTTAAATAGCTTGATACACTGAGGAAAAATTGCATTATAATTAAGAAACAGCACTTGGAACATAAGAGAGTCCTGTTTCTCATTACCTTGCACATGTAGATTTTGGATTTTACAGTAAAGCCATTTATCTTTGATCTGGTTTTATACTGTTATAGTCAGATTTGACAAGCTAAAACAAAATATCCACACACTTTTTCCACAAGATTTTTTCAGTTGAGATGTGACAACCCTGTGTAAAGTACATGGAGTCAGAGTAACATATATTAGTGTTTATATTAATCAGGTCTTAATACATTAGGATTTAAGGGTAGATATAAAGCTAGCTACAGAAAGAGACTTTAAAAGGGGTCCCAAATAAAACATAATGTATGGATAATATATATAAAACAGATTGGATAACTAGTCCCAAACCAGCCCCAGATAAAGAATCGAAACCAGCCCTAATATAAAGTGATAAAACTCCATTGACCTAAATGTTAATATGCCAGTTTAAACCACAGCTGGATTTGGCTTATTGAGTGCATCTTAAATTTACATAAATCACTATTCACTGCTGAGTCTTCTCATTTCATCCCAACCTTCACTCACACTAATGCATTTAAGTAATGCAATATAAATATTCTGTTTAAATCACAGGCTGTTTTCCCCAACTGCTGCATATGCTTTTGATTTGTCTTTTTGCTCTTGTGAGGGAGCAAACATCTCATTCAGATCTGTAAGAAACCATAATTGAAATGACAGTAGATCCAGGACAACATCTATAGAATGATTACAGTTCTGCAATTGATTGTAATTGTTGCTGTGAAGTAATATGCTCTCAGTGGAAGTGTTACACTGCTTTATGCTCTGAGGGTTTGAGTTGTCAAAGTGGCAGCCTAGCACAATTGATGCAAAGATCCAATAACAAATTTACCAGTTGGATTAAGACTGCGCTGTAGAGAGAGACCATTATTTAAATAGTCACCTGTCAGGTGCAGTCGTCATACTTCAAGTCATGCAACAGTAGAGAAAAGAGACCTGATGTCTTACAAAATTGAAACTACAGGGCACCCTTAATTAAGCCACATACAACTACCAAAGTAGAATGTATTTAGGACACTACCATTAACAATTCTATTCTAGTGAAAAGTGCCATCACAAGATTTTTTTTTTTAGTTTGACATATGTGGAAAGACAACAGTAGCCAGAAGGATGGTCCGTCCCACTAAGATCATACTTGGGCACTGCTTCTTTGCTGAGTTAGAAAAGTGACAACTAGATAATCCGACAAAGCCATCCTTATCCACACACAGAAAATGCAGCTGTGTAGGGCACCTGAAAATTTGGGACATCACTGGGTCTTACTGTGCACCCACACAACTCTTCTTATCCTTATCCTTGGTCTATGGCTTAACTTTGCTTCTTCCAGAGAGGATCAAGTGAAAAAGCTTGCCAGAATTTGCCACTGACCCCAGATATGTTGTCAGTTTCTAAATTCCTGCGCATCCAGAAATATAATCTACGCTATCATGTGCCGAAAGTGTCCGTCTGCTATGTACATTGGACAAACATCTCAGACACTTCGCCAAAGGATGCCCACAAAACAGATATCAGACAAGATCACAAAGAGAAAACAGTTTCTTGCCACTTTAACCAGAAAGGACACTCTCTAAATGACTTAGCCACCTGCATTCTGCTACAAAGACCTTTTACATCTGCACTTGAAAGGGAATCCTCTGAACTGTCATTCATGTTAAAATTCGACACTTACCAACAAGGACTTAACAAGTCTTTGAACTTTCTCACCCATTACCAAGACAGTTTCCCCAATTATCACCTGTAATACCATTAACTCACAAACATCCCACTCTCCCTACCTTTAATATCAGCAATTCACAGACACTTACCTTCCTTCCTCCCCCTTCCCACCCCCCCGCATCCCTCTTCTGTTCTGCAATGTGATTTGTCCTTTTCATATTTGTTCATTTTTTTTAAATTGTATCCTTTGGTATATATGGTTGTGACTACTTTCTTCCACTATTTGATCTGAGGAAGTGGGTCTGGCCCACGAAAGCTCATAGTTAGTCTTTAAAGTGCTACATTGTCCTGCATTTTGCTTCAACTACCCCAGACTAACACGGCTACATTTCTATCACTAAATTTACTGTGTTAGTCTATGGCAGATTAGTTTAAAATTTTGCTTTAAAGTTTGATCAGTTCATAGAATCATAGAATAATAGGACTGGAGGGACCTCGAGAGGTCATCGAGTCCAGCCCCCCGCCCTCAAGGCAGGATCAAGCTCCGTCTACACCATCCCTGACAGTTGCTTTAAAGTTGTATTAGTGTGTTGCTGAAGATTATAAATTCTCACTTCTAAAAAATCCTCATTTTCCCCACCCCAGGCTGCCTTTGGGTATAGGGGCACCAATTTAATAGTATTGTATATGGCCCCATAAATCCTAAGGACAGCTCTGATCACAGACTCCACTTCCTAGACTCCTGTGGAGGTCTAACTCCTGCTTGGACCTGCTTTGCTTGTGTGATGGGGTGCCTGGCATGCTGCAAACCTTGATGGTCCATGAAGCATTCCCAAAGCACTTCAAAATGGACTGCTACAGTTAAAAATCCTTTAATTGCCTGTTATGCTAAGAAATGTAGTCTGCTATTCCAATGATTACTTGGGGAATCCTTAATTTGCTGCATGTTGGCACATCAGACCGTAACTGGTTCTGTTTTGTCAACATATACTTAAGAAATTTTAATCTATGGATAATTGACATAATAGACCTTCCCTAGCTTCTTAACTTTCATCTCAACAGCATATTTTGTAAGAGAAATTGTCACCTGTACTATTATACATGCACAGCAAGGATGGGTGTTAAATATCTCTTGGGAAATGCCTGTAAGGTAAATTAGCACTAAGAAAATAATTTGCAATGAATTATTTAGTGGATGAATTCAGCCTCTTTTTCTGCTTCTGGTATTTTCAAACGTTGATTGACACTTTTTTCCAAAAAATGTTCAATGTTATTCAATAGATGTATTTCTGAGCAGTTTCTCCCCTTGTTTGGATGATAGTAATTAATACAATGTTATGATAGCATCTAAGAATGCCAATCAAGGATTGTAGCCTAACTTTAAAAGTGAGCCCCTGTTGCAGAGAGCTTGCTGTCTACTCTGAACTTATTGTGAAAATTCAAGATGTTGCATTTGGTCAGATAAGTTGCATGGTATTTATTTTGTTCCCTCCCTCAACAGCTTCTAATGGCAGTAAATGTATATGTGAATGCATCATTTAGTTTCCCCAAATACTTGTGTGTATGACTGACAATTTTTACTGGCAAAAATGCTCACAAACTTAATTGCTTTAAAGTTCATAGTGAACACAAATGGGGAAGAACAAAAATGGCCAACTAAACTAATTTAAAAGTTCAAAATTCATAGAGATGTTTTTTATTTACTGAGGTTTACTGCACATACATAACTTTCAAACCATCAGTGCATTCTATTAGATACCATACTCAGACTCCAATTCTTCAGAGACTGTGCCTGCCTGAATCTTTGCAAAAGCCAGGCATTGGAAATTAACTGCCATGGTCACAGGTACTTTAAAGTCACTAAGAGAAACAGATTCCAAAATCTTTATCTGATAATTTATTATAAAGAATAATTTATTATAAAGAAAATTTTAATCATTCAATTAAAAAAAATCAAGTGGGTATTCTTACAGGTAGGTATTGAAACCCAAAATGCATCTTTAGACTACAAATACATATATTTGCTCTCAAACTTAGGAAGCATACAACTTTTTTAAAAGTCTTGTTGTTTTGGCTGAACTTCATGGAATCTTTTTCAACTTAGCAAATAATAGTCTTGTACCTTTCTAAAAACTAGAAATCTTCCTAGCGAATAGCATCCCTGTGTGCTTTCTTCCACTGAAATCCCAGCTAGTCGTACACTCCAAGAACAATAGCACTAAAAATTGTTCTCGGGTTTTAAAATAGTCTATTTGGTTGTGTATATATAGCACAATCTCAGGAACTGTTTTGACATCAGCAATATTTTACTTCTATTGACCTCGGAGGCAAAACCAAAGCCAGCTTTAGCATTTTGCACAGGCTCAAAAACTTTTTGCTGTTATCTTTTCAAACATAACTGCTGTCTCTACACACATCACAGATCACTCCAGTGTGCCCAGGGCTGGCCTGAGGGTTTGAGATGTTTAGTGAGATCATGCTTTATACACATCCAGCTTTAACTGAGACATTTTACATAAAAAGTCAGTGCATGCACACCTGCAAAAGAGAGATCCTTAGGTCAACCTGTGTCTCCGTAGACAGAAGAGGAGTCTGTCTGATGTGAGATTCTTGCAGAAATGCCATCCTTTGAAAAGGTTTTTCAAGAACAATTGTCAAAATAAGATGGGGGGTATTGGAGTCCTTGCAGGGCTGTGTAATGAATTCTAGTTGGTTTTAGCTTTTCTACAAACAAATTAAGAATTACTTCTGCCACCCCACTGTGTGAATCAGATAAATATTATCCCAGTTTTTGCAATATGGAAACTAAGGGAGAAAAGGTCATTGATTTGGCCAACACTCTCGGGGGTGCCTTTTTCTTAATCCCACATTTTGTATTTTTTGAACTATTCCTTAGTGGTAGAATTCTTGCAGTAGAAGAACTAGCCACCTTCATGTAACCAGGTGAGAGGAAGCTTGCAATTGTCTAGCAGAATTGGTCTCAGGAAGCCATTGGATTTTTCTAATGTATAGTCCCAGGGAGGATATCCTCAGCTAGTGTAAGTAGTGAGCTGATGATCTGCCCCTGGGTTTATATTTCAGTCATCTCCTCTTCTTCTTCCCCCCCCCCCCAAAAAAAAAACAACCCCATGGCTTATGTACCATACTGACCAAAATGTGGGAGGGGAGAAGAATGGAAGTCTTACTTATTTTTTTTCCTAACAATCAATTTATGCAGACTTTTTAAAATTGCTTGTGGTTAATTTACATATGTTTGCAGCAGTTTCTTTTCAAGGATACTTTTTCCTTGGTAACTTAATACATTTTTTAGGTTACTCCCTCCTCTAAATAAGTGAGCCATGTGCTTCCTTTCACATACCCCCTTCCCCCCAGCTGGGACACCATGTGATAAATTCCATTGACCATGCACCCTTGAGCACCTCACCTGCTCTTTTCTAACATTCCAACAGCCAGAACAACTTCAAACATCTCTGTTTGTAGAAACAAAACAAGCAAAATAAAACGAAAGCAATGTTTTCTTCTTTTACCTCCCCCCCCCCCTTCCCCCAACAACTCTAGCCTGAGTTTTAGGACAAATAATAGTCCTTTTCAAGTCTGACATCTTGATCTTATAACAAGAATAGAAATGAGCTTATATAGAAGGCCCTGCTTAAACTGAGAACTGTTTAAAAAATTGTGGCTGAATTGTGGATGAGCCATGGAAAATTGAAGAAAAGTAATTATAGGCTGTATTGTTTGCAGTAATAACTTCCATTATTATTTTTCTGAGGTTTTATTTTCTACTGTTGGCTGCCTCGAGCAGAGAGAAGAGGTTCCTGTTGTCAAAAGTGTGATGGAAGTCTGTTATGAATATGTAGTATGGCAAGTTAAGTAGGGGCTTTATCACTGGAAAATAGACTCATATTTCTAGAAGAGTTGTTGGATATTTTTTCCCTATGATAGGGTGGTTACAAAAAAAACCCCTCACTATAAGGGATATCTTGCATATCCACTTGTTAGGTTACTCCTGAGAAATTATGCCAGCCCAGACTTACATATTAATTCAAATCTTCTAGAGATGGGTCTGAGCCAAACACCTAGCATGAAACCTTACTAATGGGAAGGAGGCAACTCAGAGCTGAACCCCGATCAACTGGTCCCTAGTCTTTTGTAGACTGAAATAAAAGCTGTCCCTAAACACTGCCAGACGCTGATAGACTTGAATCTGCTCCCCTCTTAATTATTACTCAGAGTGGTGTAAACGAAATATGCCTTTTCCAGAGCCTACCGCGTGCCTCAGTTTCCCCCTTCGTACAAAGAGGCTCCTATTCAGGACGATGCTAACCCTTTACCACTTTCGGAGAGGGCCGCAGGAGGGAACTGTAACTGTTAGGGGAAACACGGGGCTGCTCGGGGCGTAGTCCTGTGAATGGAGTCAGTTAGCTGGACCCTGCAAAGCTCTCCTCACAGGGGCAGGCACCTTGGAGCTGGTGCAGCTCTTCTTGCCCGCAGGCATTGAACTTTTGTGAGGCTGAAGTGTCAGCATCTAGCTCCAGGAAGGGCCCTGGCCAGCACAGCACAGGGTGACCGGGCTACTCCCATGCAGCGTGGGGTGGGGAGCTCTAGCCCCCGGCTCGGCAGCGGGGGGAAGCCCTGGCGTGTCTCCTCGCTGGCAGAGCCCCCCACGCCTCCGCGGGGTGGGCTGCGCTCCCTGCGGGCCGGGGCTGTGATAGGCTTGGCTGGCGCTGCCCAGCCGCCTGGTTGGTGCTCGGTGGCCTGCGCCGTGTGTGTGCGTGTGTGTGGCAGCGCGCGGAGCCGGGAGGGAAGGGGGGAGGGGAGCGGGCTGGCTGAGGGGAGCGGCTCTGCGCGGCACTGACACTCGCTGCGAGCGCACTCCTCGCCCGGCGCTTGGCTTGGCAGCCCCGCGCCCACAGCATCCGCCCGACCCGCCGCCTCGCCCAGCCCTCCGGCCGCAGCATCCCCCCCCCCCCGGCCCCGCTCCCGCTCCAGCCGCTGCCCCCCTCGCCCGCCCGGGCCACTTGTGCACTTCTGCAAACTTCGGGCGCTGAACGCCCGAGCGGGGACTCGCCTGCCCGCGGCCGGGCTGCGCTCGCGGGGCGGGAGGCCGGGGCGCAGGAGCGACCTGCCTGCCTGTGTCCTGCACCGGCACCTGCGAGCCCGCCGGGGCTTTCCCGAGTCTCCCCGGCAGGAGCAGGACTGGTGAAGGTAAGCGGGGCGCGGGGCTCCGGCTCCCGCAGCACGGGGGGGGGGGGAAGGCTCCAGTCCTGGGGGGAGGGATGCGCCGCAGGGCTCGGCGCAGAGGGGGGGACCGTGCAAGGGGCGCGAGGAGCGGAGCCGCGGTCCGCTCTCTTTTTTTTGAGGGCGGTTGCCTGTCTCTTCCCAGCCCTGCCTCCTGTCCGGGTCCGGCGGCTGGGGCACTCCCGGGCAGCGATGCACCGTGGGGGGGGGATCCCGGGGCTGAGCCGCAGCGCCTCGAAACTTGCCTGGCGGGGGGGGGGGGGCACCAGGCGCTGACTTGCTCCCGGTGTGGAAGGAGCTTTGGAAAGCAGGTGGGTGGGGGCTGGTGGGTGAACCGTGTGGGCGCCCCTCCCCGCACGCACCTTCCAGCTGCGGGGCACGCCGACCAGAGCCCCGGGCAGCCAGTGGCAGCAGCCCTAGGAGAGCTCCAAGCGGAGCCAACCCCTCGTGTCTGTCTGCTCTGATCCTGCCTCTGCTTTGTTGTGTCTTCACCCGCCGCGGCTGCGATTTAGCTCAGCCCCAATGAGAACCCCCCTCTCAGCGCCCAGGGTGACAGCTGCCGCGCTGGACACGCATTGCAAGGTGCTGGTGGTAGGTACCTGTGGGTGCGTCTGACTCAGGCAGAGCGGGGACGCTGGAGTCAAGAGGCAGACCGCTCCGCTGAAGGGATCAACCCAAGTTCAGCCACTGGAGGCCTCTGTCTACCAACTGCGGATACTTGACGAACAGGGGATGCCATCCGCTCCCCCGACCTGGCCCTCTTTTTTCCCCCCCGTCCTAGGCAGGCTCAGACCCTTGGGGCCGCAGGTGGGGTGGCGAGCAGTTTCGCGTGTGGAAATCTGCATCGTGAGTGTAAAGTCACCAGGACTGATCAGCTTTTCTGGGACTTGTTTTGTGTCAATTGCTACTTTCTCTAAACTCCCCGTGGCTCTCCCTGTATTTCTGTCTGCATCCCAACACAACGACGGGGAGGGGGTGACACCTTCAGCTCCGTATTGTCTTCTCTGAAATATTTGCATTCCCTTTTTCAATGTCAGTGTGTTTTAGGGATTATTTTGAAATTCTTCTATTTTTCTATTTTGAGAAGATAGTTTAGATAAAGTTATATCCTATCCTTCTGGGAAATGCTCCTATTCAAAGAAGAGAAAGGTGACTAGTGAGACTTTACCTACCCACCCACCCCCCACCCTTAAATATGAGTCCTTACCTAGCACACTGTAAACAAAGGGGTTTTTCAGCCAGCCTGTGTTGTTTTTATTTTTGTCTGCAGTTTTTACATTAGAGTGAATGGGTACATCAACTGAGCAAGGAAGTCAGGCAGTCCTCATCATTTGAATTAGGATCTATAAGTTAAAAAGAAGTTCAAGCCTGTACAAAGATGAAAATACTACAAACTATGTGTGGCTTGCACGTTTATTTCAAAAGAACTCAGACAAAGGCTATGAAGTATCTTTTAATCACTTGCAGATACATCTGTTATCTCTTTTTTTTTAAAGTATTTAATTGAAGGGTATCCCTAATCTGAAAAGCCAGTTCCACAAGTGTGTTTGTTCTGGACCCTTTTTAACATTCAAGTGGTAAAGCATCATGTTTTCCCCAAAAGCTGGTTAGCTTATTGTTATGTATAAAACTGTCTCTGCCTGTTCATAATGACAGAATTCAAGTTTCAGAGCTGCAGCCCTGTTAATCTGTTTCAGCAAAAAAAAAAAAAAAAAAAAAACCACAACCAGGAGTCCTGTGACACTTCAAAATCTAACAAATTTATTTGGACATAAGTTTTTGTGGGCTGGAGCCCACTTGCTCAGATGCACAAACACAGAATGACAAATAGATAGAATGACCCACTTAGTTTTGGTTCCAGGGATCTACTGGTGCTGTTTTAATATCCCAATGCCTTCTTCCCCCACCAAAGAGTAGGAGAAAATGTTTCTTTCTCAGACTCACAGAACTATAACATCATACTTGCTTTTTTTTGTAGAATCCTGTTCTGAGTCCTGGGATCTATGCCAGGGCCCTGATTCTAGTTTTACACCAGTGTAATTTTAAATCTGATGAAATTTAAAGCAAGTTATATCTGTGTAACACTGGTGTCACATCACCGTGAATCAGATACAAGATATGCAGTAGTAGACTATATGATAGCATTACCTGGCACAGAAAGCTGATTTAGTCTCAGCCTACCTTGCATAAAATAACATTTATGGTGATGTGGAATTAGAGATTTCCAGATCTACTTTAATCCCATGTTCTCATTCTATCCACTCCCAACTGCTGTTCCCTACCTATTTAAAAAATGACAAGTTTCAATTGATTCTTTCCAAGAATAATTTGTATTCCCCACACCTTTCTCACATAGAAGATATGCAGATATATGTATCCGCAGAAGTAGATCTGCTGAGATTAAGTTCACCATACCATTGAAAAAGCCCTTTTTATGTATTTGTAACAATGTCAAGAATTTAATATTTGAGGGAGGAGTGATTTTTTTTTAAACTTTTTTCCTCTCCTCTTTCTCCTATAGTTTTGACCTTGTTCTTAAACAGAAATTGGTGCCACAGAATAGATGCACAATCTTGTCTACATTTTATACTATTTAAAGGGGAACTATAACAATTTTTCTTAGACCTATATTCTGATATGTCAAAAGATGACAAGTACTTCTCAATACGAATATACTCTAAAAGATGCCAGAAATTTATTGGATTTTTTTTTTGTTCTTTTAGTTTGTTTTTTTAGTATCTAAAGGCATGCCACATTTCCAAGATGAGAACTAAATGGTAGAGCTCACAGTAAAATAAAAATTTTCATTAATTTTAGGGTGAAGAATTCAGATTTTTGTCATTTTGCATGTTAATGAAATGAAAGATATGCCACGCATCTGAGGATAGGCTGCTACATACTATCTAACCTGTACCAATCTTATACAAAATTAGCAATGACCTTTTTCATGAGGCATGTGACATGTCAGAGCCAACAGCATGTGTATGACATATTTTTCATTTCCTAGATATGCTCCTCTTTTCTTTTGGAAGCTTACCACAGTTATAAGCACAATTGACTTGAGGAGCGAAAAATTACACAGTCTAGTATTGAACAGCATCTAGGTTATGGAGCGGTTACTCATGAGAGTATTGCCATTGAAATGACACGGGCTGCTCACTGATATCAGGATGAGTTCCATAGTCTAGTCGTGTGTGACTGTTTAGATCTTGCAGACTGCTTTGGAAAACATTATCAGAGAAAATGCAATATGAAACAACATTTAAGTCTCCACAACAACATTTAGGTTGCAAACAGCCAAGGAAGCTGTTTAAAATCATGCTGTGCTATGTTGCTGATTCAGTTTAGATGCATTATCCATCACATAGTCGATGTTTGGCTGTCAATTGAAGGTCCCAGCATAAGGTTGTGGGACCATCTGCCCTATTTCAGTGTTTTACAAGGTATTATAAGGTATTTCGGCTCCATTGGAGGTTCAGGATTAGCTTGTCAGTATTAATTTACTAAAGGATCTAATCTTGCAAGGTGCTGAGCCAGAAGTGACTCGTCATAGCACTCAGTAGGTGCACTGCACCCCTATGCTCTGGCCAACATTTTAATTGTTGAATGAGGTGCCCGTACATGCTCCCCCTACTCCTCTATACCCTGGTCTATGCTAGGGAGTTATTGAAATAACTCCCCTTATTTCGAAAAAACAAGCGGAGTGTCCACACTACCAAGCCCATTATTTTAAAATAAGAGGCTGGTTATTTTGCGGCAATTTTTCCTGCTTTCCACGAGGAATAACACTTATTTCCAAACAGTTATTTTGAAATAGTGTTAGGATGAACCCTTGACAGTTGCTATTTCGAAATAATTACTCCCCAGAGTCATTTAAAGTAATTATTCCCTTGTTCTTCCCGGGGCTCTAAGTTGAGGTCACGTGTCCACGTTAAGGGAGCCTACCTTGGACTAATTTTGAGGCTTCTCTGTAGTATGGACACCCTATTTCAGAAGTTATTTTGGGAGTCATTTTGAAATAACTTACTTCTAAATTTCCTAGTGTAGGCATGCCCTGAGTGGCCCTCCTTGTACTCCCTCCCCTCGCAGGCACCAGTCGCCTCCATGCCGAGCAGCAACTCTCATTGAGAGCAGTAGGAGTTAGAGGATCCCTAAAATCTTTCAGATTCAAGCTCCAAAATGGTAAGGCCGAGGTGGTGTGTTTAAGTAAACAAACAAACAAAAAAGCTTGAGTTAAATTTATTCTACTCCAAGCTATGCTTTTTCTTCTGTGCTTTGTTTTTTAAAGGTCCTTAATGAAGTTGACTAAACAAAATCCCAGTTTATTTCTGCAAGTGGTTACATTGCAAGATGGCATCACACAGATCTGTGTGTCTCTCATGTCAGCTTAAAAGATTGTTTTTCTAGCAATCCAAAAATCTGAGCAGGTTTGGATAAAGGGAACCAATAATGTAATGTTTCACTGTATGTAGTATTTTTTATGCAATGAAGTGACAGATTTAACCACAGAACATCTGGGTACAGGCTTCTGTTACAGTAAAGATTTTTAGGGGACTAGCAAGCCTTGTTTGACTTTTCATTTATTTTGTAGTCATTAAACTTTACACTAATAATAATAATAATATAAAACCATTACATCACTATTTTCAAGGGGTTATTTCAGTCTTCCCTCGATACCTTGATTCCCTTCTTTTCAGAATCTGCTTTTGTTTGCTATGCATATATTTATCTTCAGATTTCTTTTCTGGAGGGAGAATTAGAAAATTATGCCAGGAGATACAGTATAGATTTAGTGTTTCCATGCATTTTTGCTAACTTGGCACTTTTTCTCCATTATATGTTGTCTAATGGAAACAGCACATTTAACAATGTACAATACATAGAAGACTCCGAATGAATGTGAAACAATATCTAGGTTCTTTGGACTGCCTTTTCAAACATTAATATTTAAAATAAAAGAAAGTATTTAGGGATTTTTAGTTCTCATTTGATAGAGCAGAGTGAGATTGAAATAAAATGCGCACCCCCTGTATCCTTTATAAACAAATATGCTTGTAAACAGCAGAAAAGCCCAAGAATACTCTTGAGATGTATTGTTTTTATTTGATTAAAAAAAGGAATATGGAGTTGGAATAAGAGCTATATAATATGCGCTGTATATATGGCATAATGCTTACAAACACTGAGGCTGATATGGTCAAAGTGCTTTTCAATTATATATTTCAGTATCTTTTAGTATGCTTTCTTTTAAATGAAAATAGAAAACTTAGGCTTTAGGCTCATTTCTATTACATCTTTACAAATCAGGAGTAAACTCCATTCAAGCCAGTAGTTACTTTATTTTTATATCTAGAGAAGTGAGACTAGAAGAGAATCGAGTTGTGTATTTAATGTTTATAAATTATGTATTTCCTTTTCTTCATAACTGGAAATACTCATTTATAACAATACTTACTTTTGTTACAAAACAAAAATATCTTCTATAAGCAGATACTTTTCAAGATTAAATAAATTGTAGTTTCTATAGACCCAAGCATTAAAATAAATTAACAATGCTAGAAAAGCCTGGGAAGGCTGAGGAGATGTTTTCTTTTTGAAAACTTGAACAGGGGGAAAGTATTTACCCCTTAATTTTGAGGAATTAAGGGCATAATACATCAAAGTTTAGTAAGAATATTTTTAAAATTAAAATAAATGAATCTCTAGGAGGTATGCATTTATTCTGAAATTTGTAAAGAACAAGAATAACAAATAATTTTTGTATTTATTTTAGGATTAATTACTTAACTTTAGATTTGTTAGCACACCCATTGGATTCTAGAGGTGTGTCTATACGGCACCCTTAGCTTGAAATAAGCTATGCAATTATGCAAAGTGTGTAGCTTATTTTGAAATAGCTTATTTAGTAGTTTGGTGCTGTCTACAGTGCCAAATTTTAAAATAAATTGCTATTCCGAAATGCCCCTTAACCCTCGTGTAACGAGGGTTACTGGGACCTCGGAATAAGCTGCCTAGTATTTCGAAATCTATTTTGAAATAATGGGCTGCTTTAATAGACACGGAATAGCTATTTTTGGATGCATAGCTCCACAGTGTAGATGTACCCTAGAAGAATAAATGCGTTAGCACGCTGTGGTAAAACGCAATCAAAAGAAATTCATATGCATTACATGGAGGGTTTTGAATGCACCTTTGCATGCAGGACATGTGAGGTATGTCAAAAGCACACTGTTCTTTTCAAGGACATCCATATTTTTCAGAGTAACTGAGTTTTAAAATGCAAGTTTAAGGAAACAGGTGTGAAATCTGATACCGCTTTTTTGAGCGAGAATAACAGAAATCTCTTATGGGATGGATTCTCAGTGTGTATAAATCAGTATAGCTCTATGAAAATCAATAGATAGTACCAGTTTACACAAGCTAAGAAATCTGGTCCTCTGTTAAGTGCTTTTATAAAACAAAAATGTATTTGTGTTAATATGTAATACAAATCCAGCAGTAGTAATACTGTGAAAACCTAATTTGCTTTGTCTAACACTAAACATTACTGTAGACGCTACTTAACAGATACCCAGTATGACTTTCATTTTCTGCATCTCATGGGTACACTGAATAAATTCAGATAATTGAGAAATTTTTCAGCATAATTAATGGTCTGTTGAAGGATACATGAGATTGTGCTAACTGAGCTTCTGGTAATCAAAGTTGTACTCTCTGACAAATTATATTGCCCTCTTTTCTGGATAATGAAACTCAGTAAACGAGGAGATTTTTGTCTGCATTATGGCAGAGATCAGAAGCAGTCGTGCTAGCCCACAACACCTGGAAATCTGAGAAACAAAAGGCAATAATTTATTTCTTCCACCTCATTCCCCTCACCACTGGTCCCGGATATGAGTGCCTTTCTAAGTATGACCCTCAGACACTTACAATGTGACACACTAATGAAACTGACACTTATACCATGAATCATTGTCTTCTAAATTAAGTATATTATTACTTCTTTTGGAAAAAATAACTTTAAAGAATGTTACAATTTTATTAGGCTAAAAGTTTAAAGATACTTTTAATATTCTTCCATTTTAAACTCGGTACTGTCAAAAGAACAGTGTTAGAGGACCTGTTTCTTCTACAAATTTTAACAGTTAAAAGCATCTCTCATACTAATGGGGTGTAACAGAATCCCAGGTTCTTTGCGCAGATTAACAACAGTGAAGTAGACTGCATCATTTTCCAAAATGTCCAGCATGGCATGAGGATGAGAGCACTTTGCTTATTTGTTTATACAGAGAATATTTACTACTAATTTGTTTATATTCAGCTATTCTAAGTTTAATTTGCATCAGATTTCTGGATGTCAAAATACTGAGAGAAACTGTTTACAGATTGGGGTGATGGTGACTAAGAAAGCCAAATCTTAGAATTTCAAGGGAAGGGGGGGGAAGGTTAGAATCCAAAGGCAAACACAAGGGAACAGACATAAAGATTCCTATTCTACACTAGTTCTGTTCCTCTAACAAAATGGAGGGTTAAAAACAATTATTCCTGAAATAGGGAATTGACTAGCAAAGCTAGGCAAATTCTCATGGGATTATGCTCCGAGTAGAATTTTTGTGTATGAGAATAGGTTGTAGAACTAAATGGATCTTGTATTTTGTGGGGGGTGAGGGAAGGGCTCCCTTGCTTTTTCCCCAATGGGACATAATGAATTAAAAAAAACTATAGCCATGTGGTATATTGAAGTTCTAAATTCATAAGGAAGATTTTTGTCAGCCAATTAGAACATTAATAATAAAGTTAAGGCGGATTTGTTGTACGTAAGTTTTAAAAAATTACTGTAGAAAAAGGAGGTAAAGCCGTGTCACCTTGCATGACTAAAGCAAACAAGATTTGTTGCTAATATATATAGCATATGGAATAACCAAGCATTTTAATCCAAAGTATCACATGTTCTTGAAAACATGCAATACTTGAGATGGAGTTGCTGTGAGCTGACTCTGTAAAAGAAGCATATTGGTGTAAGGGGAAAAAATTTCAAACTTCATAAAAAATAACAAAGCAGTTCAATAACATTTCCAAAAACATTCAGACAACTGCCTGTTTTGATAGAAATCTCTCAGTTCCTAGCTTCCCTTATTAAACTTTATTTTTATTCATTCTTTAAATTTTATTCTCACTCAGTGGTTCAGAATGGTGTATGACAGGTGTTCCCAGACTTTTTGACATGGAGACCAATAAATCCATTCACAAACTTTTGGAGGACTGGTAACATTCATTTGCATATTTGTATATGTATTAATCAAATGATGAATATTCAAATAAGTTGTTTCTGGTCCTCCCAAAGCTTTAGCAAACTTTTAGTGCCAGCTTTAGCAAAGCTTTTGATATGGTCACCCACAATAGTCTTGCCATCAAGTTAAAGAATATTGATTGGATAAAATGGAGTGTAAGACAGACAGAAAGCTGGTTAGATCAGGGTTTCCCAAACTTTTTACTTTAGTTGGAACCCCTTTTTTTAGTACTGTTTTTTTGCAGCCCAAAAATATAAACACATAAACTGAGAAAATACCAGACATATAACATGTCTGGATTTTCTCATTAGGTATGTTTTATTATTACTAGATGTATCAGTTTGTAGTTTCGAACTGCCTGGCTGCTAAATGTGCTCAGGCTGCAAGAGTGTGTCTACCAGCCAGCCAGTTCGCAACTACTGAGGGAGTGGGGGGGCATAATAGAATCCCCAGGCCGGACTCACTCGTGCTTTGCGGGGGGGGGGGGGAGCAGCACCCCGAGGTCAACATATGGCAGGGTCAGTCCCGCTCCTCCTCCTCCCTCCCCCGCTGCACCTCTGGCCAGCCCCACTTTCCCCAACTCCCTCCTGGACAGACAGTTCTCCCCCGCTTCTCCTCCCAATCTCCCTTGGCCAGCCCCGCTGCCCACATCCAGCCCTGCTTCTGGTTGCTGCTTCTCCTCCCCCCCCCACACACACACCCCGTGACATCTTCCCCTGCCAGCTCCCTACCCCCGACCTCACGCCCTCCCGGCAGCCCTGCTTCCGCCCGCCCCGCCCCCAACCCCCCAAATCTCTCCTGGACAGCTCTGACGCCCAGGCAAGCCCTGCTTCCAGCAACCGCTTCTCCCCTACTCCTCCTTCCGATCTCCCAGCCAGCCCCCCTCCCCCT
Source organism: Pelodiscus sinensis (assembly GCF_052426305.1). Lineage (NCBI taxonomy): Eukaryota > Metazoa > Chordata > Testudines > Trionychidae > Pelodiscus > Pelodiscus sinensis. Next base: position 99,895,072 of record NC_143055.1, read on the forward strand.
GGCCAGCTCTGCTTCCATCGGCTGTCCCTGCCCCAAATCTCCAAAGCCTGCCCCAAATCTCCAAAGCCCGCCCGGATTCCCCTGTCCAGTGCTGCTTCTGGTGGCCGGCTCTCCCTCCTCCCCCGCCCCCGACCTCTCCTAGATACGCCTCTGCTGGGAGCTGGAACATCGGGCTGCAGGTTATGCCCAGGCCGACCAAGGGTTTGGCAGACCCGGTGCCACACGGGCACTCCGGGAGCCCAGAACATCCTGGCAACCACGCTGAGGCCTGGTATTTTTTTTTTTTTCCTGCAGCCCGGTATCTGGCCACGGCCCATAGTTTGGGAAATGCTGGTGTATGATATTGTTAAATCTCTAAGGTTACGTGTATGCTGCACACTATGCCTGGGGCCTGTGAGACCTGGACTTGTGGGCTCTGTGTTTCCACATTGTTGAGTGTCCACACTGAACTGTAAACCATTTACAATTGCTGCCTCTGGGTCCTACAGTCAATGCTGACATGTTTGAACTGCATCATGGCAGGCCTTCTGACTTAGTTTTGCAGCTTGAGTTGCATCCGCACTGTAAGATGACAGGGCTTGGACCCATGTCACAGCTGTAGCCCACCCTCAAACACAGTGGTCCCCAACCTTTTGGGGCTGATGCGTGTCCAGGGGCAGGGCCACTCACACACCGCGTGTCTGGGGGGCGGGGCCACCCATGTGTCCCGGGGCCGGCACCGGCGTGTGCTGCGACCCCGGAGCAGGGGCCGCCCATGTGCCCAGGGCCAGCACCGGCATTTGCCATGACCCCAGGGCAGGAGCCGCCCATGCGCCACGTGCCCAGGGGTGGGGCTGGCCCAGATTGTTTGGTGGGCGCACATAAATGGCCTGGCGGGCACCATGGCGCCCACGGGCACCACATTGGGGACCACTGCTCTAACACTATGGTGTCCAACATGCTAAACACATGTGGCTAGCTGGCTTGAACAATGTGGCTGCAGCTGCTTTTGCGGGAAAAACTTGCCAGCTGTCTACACTGGCCGCTTGAATTTCCTCAAAAACACTGACGATCTCATGTAAGATTGTCAGTGTTCTTGCGGAAATGCTATGCTGCTCCTGTTCGGGCAAAAGCCCTTTTCCGGAAATGCTTTTGCATAAAAAGGGCCAGTGTAGACAGCTGAAAACTGTTTTGTGCAAAAAAGCCCCAATGGCAAAAATGGCGATCGGGGCTTTCTTGCGCAAAACCGCATCTAGATTGGCACGGACGCTTTTCTGCAAAAAGTGCTTTTGCGGAAAAGCGTCCGTGCCAATCTAGATGCTCTTTTCCGCAAATGTTTTTAACGGAAAAACTTTTCCATTAAAAGCATTTGCGGAAAATCATGCCAGTCTAGATGTAGCCTGTGGCTATTTGGCCAGTTGAGTGTGGCTAATTCACTATATTAGCTACTGCTTCAGAACTGGTTGGACACCTCGCCTCTAACAAGATGCTTGGACCCAGGACCTGAGAGCTTGCTGTCCGAGGTCCCACTCACTTGTGGAGAGACAGCAGGAGAGGTTTGGGCTCAAAGTGAGTCAGAGCCTGGGTTTAATGTACATACCCCAACTGTCATCTCAGGAACAAAAATTGACTTGAAAATCTTGGAGATATTTTGGGACTGATTCTGACATTATCAGCAGTATAAATTAACAGTAATCCACTGAAGTTATTCCTATAATAACAGAGGTTCTTTCCTAGTTGGGCTTTTTAATCCTACATTAAAGAATACTTAACAGGATACTTATTACATTTTCCCCTATTTGGCAGGATGGATTTTACATTCTGACAAATGTAACATTCTGTGTCCTGAAATTCCAAAAGTAGCAGCCTATTCTTTTGCTGAAAGTAGGTGGGGGAAGGGGAGAAGTTTAGCCAGGTTTGAATCTTTGTCTGGATATAATAACGGACAGCAGTAATTAGGTCCCCTCTCTAATTTGTACCCACACTAATAATAAAATAATATTTTGTGTTGATTAGTAACTTTCCAAGGATCCCAAAGTATTTCACAAACATTAGCTAAGCCTTACACATCCTTCTGAGGCAGGTCTTTGGCCCTCATCACAGCTTTTACCACATCTTCTGCTTCTGGAAAATGAAATTCCTTTGACATACATTCCAATCATCTTTTAATCTGGAAATAATAATGCAAGACAAGAAAGAGCTGAGGCAGAGCTCTTCTGCATAGTCTCTACATATGTCCTTGAAATCCCCCGTCTTTGCCAGAAGCATGAACATCCTGAACTTTGAACTAATTAAAGCCTTTCTTCAAGAAACTGTTTTCATTCTGTGTTTTGAAGCAGTATTAAAGCTCACAGATGAGGTGGTATGGTGAACATATAATAGGTCTGAAGGTTTCCAAATTGTTTTTATGGCCATTGACCCAGAACAGTCTGACCTATCTGCCTGAATGTGTTCCCTCTGCTTTTGTTCAGAGTAACTACATACAGAACTAACCTTTCACCTGCAAGACTGGACAAATAAACACTAAACCTGAAACAGAGTGAAGCTGATATCTATCCTCTTGGTAATCTGATTTTGAAACCCCTTATCACCTCTCTGTTTCACCATGACAGTTTTGAATATCCTTACCACTCATGTTTAGACCATCAGTCTTTTCACTCTCCACAGTTTTTGCTCTTACAATAAATACATGATTAGAATTGTTTAGAAAACAGACACCTCAGTAAATCAAAAAGCATCCTCGTGACTGTCGGTGTACTCAAGCCCCAAAGATGTCCCCATCTCATGGCAGACTTACATCACAAATACGATTCTAGTACCAAAAGGCTCTGGAAAGAAAGTTCCAGCACGTTAAAAGCAAAAGAGCCAGTGGCTTATATTTATACTTCTACCTAGGAAAAAGCACAGAGGAAAGAATGTTATTCCACCAAAAATAGCGTGTGCGGCCAGTGAAATGGTCAAAGGCACGGTTGGGGCTTGACATTGGCTGTTCAGATGTCAGAAAGGGCCGCATATGTTTACATAGGAAGTTCCCTTCTAGCTACCCTCTGTGTTGTGTATTATCAAAATTATGCTGATACTGGAAGAGTCTTGCAGGGGAGATCAGAAGTGAATGAAAAACTAAGCTAAACAACCTAAGCAAATAAAAGGATGCAAGGGCATATGCTGGATTAATTAATAGTTCCTGGCTGTGTCTACACTGCACCTCTTTTCCGGAAAAGGGATGCAAATGAGAAGTCGGAATTGCAAATGCAGCGGGGATTTAAATTTTCTCTGCTTCATTTGCATGAACATGGCAGCCGTTTTTTTCCGGCTCAGGGCTTTGCCAGAAAAAAGCACCAGTCTAGACGGGAATCTTTCAGAAAACAAAGCCTTTTCCGAAAGGTCCCTTATTCCTGATTTCAAATCAGGAATTAAGGGACCTTTCGGAAAAGGCTTTATTTTCCGAAAGATCCCCGTCTAGACTGGCGCTTCTTTCCCCTGTGTTTGGTCTAGCACTGTCAGCTATATTATTGCACTCACACCCATATGTATCACTTAAGGCTTACCTCATGTTAGAGCTCTGAATGCAGGCTGACCTATGTGGGAGGATTTTCAGTGTCTGCTCTTTGGCTACATCTACACTGGCCCCTTTTCCGGAAGGGGCATGTAAATTTCACCAGTCGTTGTAGGGAAATCCGCGGGGGATTTAAATATCCCCCGCGGCATTTAAATAAAAATGTCCGCCGCTTTTTTCCGGCTTTTAAAAAAGCCGGAAAAGAGCGTCTACACTGGCCCCGATCCTCAGGAAAAAGTGCCCTTTTCCGGAGGGTCTTATTCCTTCAAAGTAGGAATAAGACCCTCCGGAAAAGGGCACTTTTTCCGGAGGATCGGGGCCAGTGTAGACGCTCTTTTCCGGCTTTTTTAAAAGCCGGAAAAAAGCGGCGGACATTTTTATTTAAATGCCGCGGGGGATATTTAAATCCCCCGCGGATTTCCCTACGATGACTGGTGAAATTTACATGCCCCTTCCCGAAAAGGGGCCAGTGTAGACGTAGCCTTTGGGTACAGTTTCACCACATGCCTGGATTCTTGGTCCTGGAAGCATGGAACGAAGCTGCCTGTTTCTAGCTACCGAAGAACATGCTCTATTGCCAGACAGGCTACTTTGAGAGTGTGGTATGCAGGTCATTGTCCTGTAGCTCCTCCAGGAGCATGCCTGCTTTTTTCCTGACAACACACTGACTTTTCTGGTAGTACATTGACTTGGAATAGTCCTTGTCTGGGGAGTAGCTTTGGGAATAATATCAGTGCGCTCGGGGGGGGGGGGGGGGGTCAACAAGTGCATGTTGCTTGTTGGTTTTTATCTCCCTATACTAAGTGACTAGGCAGCAAGCACCAGTTCTGTACATTTAGGATTCACAGCCCACATGCAACATGGCTAAGACTTCGACTGTTTGATGTTTCAGCATTTCTCTACTTGGAAAACAAGAGGACCTTAGAGATGTTAGTCTACTTCCAGAATGCTCAACTTCTGTTGTGGTTCGTTTCCTCAGTTTCAGTATTTTTGTAATGTTGATGATGCATCATTAATAGAATGGTGTAAAAATGCTATAGATGCAGATCATTGGTGTAGCCAAAGAGGACATTAACACTCATAGCTATTGCAAGCTCTTTTTGTCCTGTAGCAGACAATATGATGATTGGATTCATAGGTGTTCAGGAAGTACAAATAATTATATTTTCCCCTGGCAATTATTATCATCAGCACAACTGGGGGAGGGGGAAAACAAACACAAGTATCCCCATCTGGGGGTGCATGCGCTCTCTCTCTCTCTCTCTCTCTCTCAAAAAAGAAAAAATCATCAATGGTGAAACAGAAAACAGGTCCACATTTGCATGTTTCACTCATAGGACTAGCCCTATTCATATCTGAGAGACTATACATATGAAGGAACTACCTGTGTCAGTCAGTAAGGGCTATGAGCACAAGTAAAGCTGTGCAAGACCTTCCCTCTCTCTTTAGCTCAGATGGGGATGCATGTTTTGTTTGTGCGCTTTCTCCATGTGCACACCTCTCAAGGAAGTCTGTTGCAGCTGAACTGAAGGACCAAAAGCTGTATGACATTTTTCAGGAGTGATGATGGGAATCAATTCAGTGTTTATCAACTGACAGTGTCATGGAAAGTCGTCTTCTGTAACTGTGGATGACATCTGAGTGTCTAAGGAAGAGGCCACCTCATCTCTTCAGTACTGAAAGCATTGGTTCAGATCTGTAATGACTTGTTAATAATCTTCGCTCTTACATAACACTTTCCCATTTCATAGTGCTCCAATATATTCCTCCTAACAATACTTCATTTTATAGCTAGGGAAATTTAGACACAGGCAATTTATAACTAACAGCAATAATAGTCAAATAATTAAAACAGGCATAGCATTTGATCCCATATTAGTTAAGTAATGACTCCTAGGGGTGCTCTTATGCCTGTGAAGTTGAAGGGCCTTGTCTACAGTTACCAGGGATCAGTCTCCCAGGGGGTCTATTAAAGACCTGCTAAACTGACTGCTGATTATGCTCCCATCAACTCCAGTACTCCACCAGTGTGAGAAGAGTTAAGAGAGTGAACAGGAGAGTTTCTCCTATTGACCCCCCTGAAGCGGGTCTTGGTAGGGCAAACTAAGGTGTGCTACTCATGTAGCTGGAGTTACATACGTTAGTTTGACATTGCCCCCTAGTGTAGACCGAGCCATAGAGATGAGACACATTTTGGATAATAAATTCAGATTCAATTTTAGATTCTAAGTGGCTGAATTTTAAAACAAAACTTCTATAATGTATGTGAATGTGCCCATTAAAGAGAGAGATCCTGACTCTTACCTAGTGTAAATTGGTATAGCTGAGGACCTGACCCATACAATTGAGACATACCCCAAAATAAGACAAGTGAAATGCAGAAAACAGTAAAACAGGCAATGTCACAATTTTAATTATTTTTTCCCAAAAATAAATACTCTCTCCTTGCTTGTCACTACTTAAACTACTGAGCCTTACAGAATTAACAAACAGCCAGTTCACAGATGTATTTGGAGAGGGTCATCTGTTAAAGATTTTCCATTGTGCTTCTTACTTTGTTCACTGTTCCAAAGGACAAGGGTTCACGTGAGGGCCATAAACAACCCACCCATACAGGACAGTGCTTCACTGGCATTTCAGTAACTGGGTGAATTGCCATGGAAGCAGGGAATAGCCTATAGGTTTCATGCAGTGTGGAATGGACCATTACAAAGGCTACTGCTTTGCTCTGATGAGAGCTGGCTATTAAGAGAGCTGTTGATGTTACCCTCCTGGGTGTTCTGGATGTTTGCACTAGCAGTTGTTAGGAACCACTTGTCAACCACTGAGAAACAGTAACCACAAATGAAAGCTATTGTAAAATTACAACTGAGAAATTTGAGTAGCTATTCAAGGGAAACAGTTAATGAGGGAGTAATAGCCTTTTCTGTGTTTTTCAGATTCTTCATAAAATAATGGAACAACTTTACTTACCTCAGTTACTCACCCAAAAGCAATATACACATTTGAAGCATTTCAGTGAACAGTCACTATGCACAAGACAAGCACTCCCGTTGTTACCCATGTATTTGTAGAATCAGCCCCTTTAGCCACAGAATGCTTTGCAAAGGTAATTCATAGCCACATTGGCCCTGCCCTCTCCTGCCTTTGTGCCCTGGTCCTGCTTTAGGCACTGTAAATCAGAGTTGACCTGGAGTCACTTTCAGTGCTCCACCTCTCATAATTCCCTGTGGTACTGAGTCCTTTTATTTTCTTCCTTTTATATAAACAACCTTCTCATCAGCTGGCAGCTGCCAAGGCTCAGCAGACTCTTAAAAATGGTGCAAGTAAAAATAGCAGCTAATTTATACAGGTTGTTTGTTTATGTAGAACACTTTCTGAAAATTCTTCTTACCTCCAGTCACAAATCCAGATAGCTTGATAATGGCATGCAACAGGATATATAGGCCCTGTTAATGCCTCCAAAGTCGTGTTTGGCTTTTCATGATAACTTCAGACTATACTAACCTTCGTCAACTTTGATGGTCCAGGGTTTTTCCAAGGGCAACTGGTCATTTCTTCATTCAGGGTTGCCCAGGTCTGTGCTTCTATAATAATAGTGACAAACTTGATACTAAATACTATAATATTGGTGCTATTTGTAACTTTTTAATCATGTATCCATAGCGCTATCCTTTTACTGTTGCTGAAAAAAATCTCTCTAGAGAGTAACATAAATTATGCTAAAGTAATACTTAGGGCCAACTCACTTCATCTAGGGAACAGTAATATCTATGATTAGATAAAAGGATTGGGTGACAGAAGACTTAGATTCTGAGTGATTCTGGCACTGACTTTCACTGTGTCCTCTATCACATTTCTATACTGTGTACCCCAGTTTCCCTATCTGTGAAATGGGGATCATATTCTCTCTCCTATGTAAAACCTCTTGAGATCTTCCAATGATAGCTGTGACTTAGAACACAATAGTAGTATTTTATTATTTACTTAGCTTACTCCGTAATATCTAAGTAGTTAGGTTGATCAGAAACCCATTTAAGTCAATGGAAAGGTTGCTGTTAACTTCAATGAGCTTTGGATCAGATCTCTAAGAAGCATTCTGAGATCAGTATTTGTGGAAGACTAGACTTCTGTCAGGGGAGGTAATGAGCTTCGGGTTTTGGGATTTTTTTATGTTTTACAGAGATGTTGAAGGCTTTTGTAAGGTTTTTCAGGGTGAGTGATTATGGTGGTAACAGCTGAACAAAGCGTTAACCAGTCTGCAAAGGGAAACAGTAGGCTGTGTTGGAGACTTGCAATAAGCTCATTATTAGTACTCTGTCATGAAACACAACTCTCATGAAGAGCCCAATTCCTCCAAGGAATTAGTCTCTCCACAGACAGGTATATAAAAATGCCAATTAATAATATCAGTACTGTGTGGTTTTGCAAAGGCATTACTTCAAAAAAGGAGGCCAGATTCCTCTTTCACTTTTACCAGTGTAAATCAGAAGTGACCCTACTGAGTCACACCAGGGTAAAACTAGAGGGAATGAGAGGAAAATCAGGCATTGTTGTATGTGATCATATATAATAGATTTAGTATGGCCTTCCTCACAACTTACCTTCCTGGAGATCTAGCCTTTGTTTTTTTTTAATGGCATTATGTAGAAAGGCCAAAATGTGTGGCTTCACCTTTCTCTGTAGCACCAGACTGGCTTCAGAATGGCAGTGCCACAGTAATCATAAACCATTGTAATTGCATGAAAAGTGAAAATATAAATCCTACTTTAGAAAACTAAACACTCTTTATAACCATTGATAGCTTAGTAGTACATTTCCATGACATTTCCTCTTCAGCATGCCTACACTTGAGACATTTCCTAAATATTACTATAACAAAATCTTGGCACTTTGCAGGCAACATAACCTGTTTGTTGCAATACAGGTCTCTTGTAGTGTTCTATCAATTAAAAATATAGGCCTGACCTTTATTGTATTTTTAAATTTCTACAGATTATTCTATTGTATGCTACTGTGGTTCCTTTTATTAAAACAACACTTATAGCAAAGAAAAACAAGGTTTTCATTTGAATTGCAAGAGGTGGTCTCTTAATCCACAGATGATTGACAAGATGGGTCCTAAAAGCTTCAAAGGGGATCAGTATAGTCCATTTTGTCAGTCTGGATTTAGGAAGCTTTAATCCTCAGATTATGGAAACAATAGTGCATAAATGCTCTCTCCCCCCATAATTCTAGTCTGTCACACCAGTGGAAGATTAGATGTTAATCTGGGCACTGTGCGACACAAGCACACTCAATCTGTGTATTCAAAATCTTCCGAGAAAAGTAAATACTGTGAATGCTCTCATAACTGTTTCCCTTTGCCTTTAAAAGACAAAAAAGGCACTAATCTATACTTCTGGACAAAGGGGTAGATTCTGAAAGGTGCCAGGAACTTCCTTCAATAGGCCATGTGAACTGAAGTTAATGGAGTGCGGGTGGGTGGGATTGCTGAACACCTTTCACAAAACCCTTGATCACCTCTGAAGATCAGACCTAAATATGCAAAATTCAGCTTTGAAAAAAACAGATACAGGCAGTCCCCGGGTTACATGGATCCGACTTACATCGGATCCCTACTTACAAACGGGGTGAGGCAACCCCGCACTAGCTGCTTCCCCCTAGCAGACCAGGGAGATGCGAAGCTAGCGCCTCCCCCAGCAGACCAGGGAAACGCAGAGCGGCTTTTCTAAGCAGACACCTCAGCTTGAGAATAAAGGACTGAGGGAAGTGAGGTGTGGGAGAATAAAACTGAGCTCTGGAGAAATGTTTGGCTAGAGTTTCCCCTACAATATGTACCAGTTCCGACTTACATACAGATTCAACTTAAGAACAAACCTACAGTCCCTATCTTGTACATAACCTGGGGACTGCCTGTACTTAGATCCAGTAACCCTCCCTCAAATCATTTGAAAATACAAACTCTCAGTTTTTCCCCCATATATAGTACTAGCCAAATATATTTTAACCAAAATTGGTAAATCATTTTTTTAACGCTCTGCATCTGAGATTTTTGTATTGGTCTGAAAGGTGGGGAGGGAGGAGGCTTGGTGGCTTTTTGTTTTGTTGCAGCTGAGAGAAAAATCCCTGAAAAATAAAGGTTTATAATAGAAAATCTTATAGATCCTTAACCTTAGTGTTCCTGTAAGTCAGAGCAGATGCAAAGTGCCCTTTTATTTTCCAAGGCTACATTCTCTTTACGGTTAAATCAGACTCTACAGATTTATTATCAGATGTGGCATGGTTAACAGAAAGGAAAAATGAATGCCCTCCATTTTAAAAATAGGACATAGATAAAAAAAAAGTTAACCAGACATACAATAAAAAGAAAAGAAACACAAGACAGGAACCTCTGTGGCAGTCTGTGCCTTGAAATTATCCTCACTAAATTACAATCATGCACTTTCCACTCCTTGTAATTAAACATTAGGTTTTATTTATTCCAGATGCATTTGCTTCAAGTAAACTCAACTCCTTTTTGTTGTTGTAAATCTTTTACAGGATTCTGACCTGCAGACAGTTAGGGAATAAAAGAAATATGTTTCATAGATAAACCATTTGATGATGGTTTTGTGTATTACAATTTCTGATCAATGCAATTTTGCAAATCTTTATTGTTCAATCTAATATTCATGTTGTCTTGTGTTCTTGTAAGAGAATATTATGTGCCTTGTAAGAGAATATAGCATATATTTGTTTGCATACAGACCTATATGGAAATCTTTTAAAATATTTATTTTTCACCTTTGCTCTGACCACAAACAGCAAAAGTCAAATGGAGTCATAGGCAAGCATGTCATAAGAGACATGAAAATCCAGAATGCTAAGGATAGTATAATTCATAGACGTATTTGTGAATTTTAATACATTTTTTAATCCATTCCTCTCACTGAATTATAATTTATTTGCAAATAAGCATGTACAGTAGTTTAAACCTGCCTGAAAAAGTTTGAAACTCAGAATTTTTAGATGAAAAAAGGGAGACTTTGTTAACAAATTACAATACAAGTGTTCCTTTCCCCCCCCTCGCCCCCTCCCGCTGATCAGCTCTAATCTTAAATCAATGTGTGTGTGTGTTGTGGGGAAAGACAATGTGGTGATAAAACTAATTTAGGGACAAACGCTGGCTTTCCCAGAAGCAATTCCATAGACTCGAAAGCTGGATGTGCCCAAGCTAGAAACTAAAGTATTAAACTTACCTCTTCATATATTGGAAATTACTATCCCTAAGGTTTTGTTTCCAGATTTGACCAAAACTAGAAGTCTATTTTTGGATTTGCTTCAGATGCAGCCCAAGATGTAGAAATGTCTTACTACCTGCTGATTCAGCAACAATACTACAATTTTGGCTCTATATTTTGTGATGCTATCTGTATAGCTTTGTTGCTGTTGGACCAAAACTCTAACCTAGTTTGCCCAAAACATAAATTCAAAGCATAGGCTAAATTTAAATCTAATCCAGATCCAAATACAGAGATTCAGTTCTCCCATCATTCTTCCCTTCTCGCTCTACTTTAAAAATACAAATTATCCAGATGTTTGTGTTCACTTTGAGTCCTAAATATGTTGGTAAACTGCAATTATATGACTGTTTTGAAGACCATCCAAAATGTTTATGTAATTGCAAGTTTGAATAAATAAGATGGTTTGCGTATGAATTTTGGATTCAGGAGACAGGAATGAGTTATGGATAATCACAGACTGGATGATCAGGTTTAGCCTATTTGAGTGAGTGTGTGTGTGTGTGTGTGTGTGTGTGTGTGTGTGTGTGTGTGTGTGTGTGTGCATAATATACAATATTCCTTTATTATGGTATTTTTGAAGGAACAATATTCTATTTGCCTACCCTCCAACAAGTGCCAACCATTGGGGCCTATATGCCATTTTATTTGCCATTTTGAATTCACAAATGTATAGTGCACAATAGTAAACCAGCCATTGATATATTTAGATAACTGTTCAAAAACATATACTTTTAGCCCATTACACAGTGTAGCCAGTTTATTTCTATTACAATGAGTGACTATTCAAACTCTTTTAAAGGCTGTTAATATTTTCACTAGCACCTTAAAGACTAACAGAACATGTAGATTTCATAAGTGGATTTTGCCCATGAAAGCTCATGATTTATTAGTCCTTAAGTTACTACTGGACTATTAGTTGTTTTTAAAGTTTTTCCAGTTACAGACTAACTCAGCTACCTCTCTGAATACTTTTAGTGGTAGTGCTCTTCTTATTATAAGTCTAACCACTCTGTGTGTTTGTTCTTGCAGTATATGTTTGCCTGTCTCTGTGAATAATTTTTCTTGTGCTTTAGTGAGATACTTATGTTTGCTCTGCAATTTATTTATTTGCTTTGTAAATTAGGAAGATTGGTGTTATGAGGCTGTAAGAGTGACACATGGTCCCCTTTCTTTTTGAAGCTTAGTGGGAAACACCATGTTAGTAGCTGCCTTGCTGCGGATCAGCAGCACAAGCCACGTCTCATAATCTCCTGTCTTCCAGTTCTGAATGTCCAGAATTTAGAGATCAGACTCACAGAAGCAACCAAGCATTACATTCACCTCAGATTCAATCTCTCAGCTGGAAAGAGAGGAAGGAAAGGAGAGAGGTGAAGATGGGCCATTAGAGGGCACTTTTGCAATCCTAGAGAAGGAAAGCAGTGTTTATTATTTCCATTTAGGACTGTTTACTCTGGCTTTTGCTTAAATTCAGTGATAAACAGCAGGCAAATCCTTCCAGTCATCAGGAATATGTAAATAAAATATTGACTCCTGTTTTACAAACAAACAAACAAAAAAATGAAACAAGAAAAACCTGTAGAAGGCACAGCCAGGACAACAAGAAGTCACACAATGTATTCCAGATTGCTACTCTGAAACTGAACAAGCTAAGTTTAGGTTGTCTCTTGTGCATGTATTCTAAAAAGAAACCAGGTTCAGAGCTGGTTACACAGGACAAATAAAAACATTCCTGGTTGAATATTTCCAAGAATTTGGGGGCAAGGAGGTGGTGAGGTAGTGAGGCAATAATTGTGACTCACAATTTATTTACTACTTGTAAGAGAGAGGTCATGGAAATCAGTGGAGTTTCACTTAGCTATTACAATGATGAATCTGACCAAAAATAGATTTATAAGAAAGATTTGTCACAATGCATATATTATGTGAGTAATATGTTCAAGGTTTAACTCAATCTGTGCCCAAATATTGTAGAAAATTATGTTAATTAGGCTTAGTTTGAAAAGACTGCACAAAACTCGTGGCTTGCATTTTCAAAATCAAATAGTGATTTTTTTTGGATGCTTCAATGTTTCCATGACCAATTTCAGAAAGTGTTGTCCATGAAAATTAATTCCATTTTACAGCAGTTTAGTTTAATAAAGTTTAAATTGTACTGCAACTAACTGAGAATATACAGCATTGGGTTATCAGGGAGGTTCATTTAGAGGGGACAGCTCTCTTCAGAAACTTGTCAGTATTCTTTACCTTACCAAGTCCTCTGTTGTAATTGTTCTGATTTCAGTCAAAACTCTTTTCCATATTGACTGAGGATAATACTTGAAATATCAGTAAACAAAGAGTTTTATTACACAGAACTCATCCTACATGATATAAAGAAGGATTTTTTTTTGCTGACTTTGGGGATTTGAGTTGCCAAATATTTTGATTTCCGGATCTTTGCTTCCAACACCTCAGATGTCATTAGCTTTGCTGACGAGTATAAACGCTTCAATCTGAATTCAAGAAAATAGGACTAGTTAGAAAGTTGACAAATTTTGGAAAGACTGAATCATGATTTGACCATAAACAGGTGGAACAGGTGGAAACTGTTGGCTTCTAATGAAAGTTTGAATTCTAGAAGCCTCTGCTGATTGGCTGAGCCTTGGTAGGGGGAGGGGCTTTATAAGGCAGTGGGCAAGTGACCAAGGAGCTTGCGAACAGGTGAGTGCTAACAGGGAGTTTTGAGAGGGAGTTTGGAAGGGGAGAGGGAAGGGCGGGAGGTTCTCTTGCCTTTCTTTTTAAATCCCTTTTCCAGGACAGCAGCGATGGTTGGTGATGGGTCTGCTGTTGTTACCTGCACAGCATGTGCCATGTTTGTCTTCCTCCCGGAAGAAAGAACGTATTTCATCTGCACCAAGTGCAAGCTGGTCGACATTTTGGAAGAAAAAATTAGAGGACTGGAGGCCCAAGTGTCGACCCTACGCTTGATCAGAGAGGATGAAGACTTCCTCGATAGAAGGCAGCATTTAATCCTTCAAGCACGGCAGGCAGAAGAGCCAGAGAGGGCAGTACGTGACCAAGAAGAGAACTGGCAGCATGTAACTTCTAGAAGGGGAAAAAGACCAGCACAGGAATCCCCCTATGCTATAGAGGTAAGCAATCGCTTTCAAGCTCTCTCCACAGGCTCTGCAGTGCTGAAAGCTCTGGAAGGGAACTCACAAGGAAGAAACCAGAAGGGAACACCATCTACTGGAAGGCATGGGATGCGTAGTCCTACGGATGGGGGTTCCATGGCCACCACGCCCAAAAGGAAATGACGGGTGGTGGTGGTCGGGGACTCCCTCCTAAGAGGGACTGAGCCATCCCTCTGCCGTCCGGACCTGGAATCTCGAGAGGTGTGCTGCTTACTGGGAGCTCGCATTCAGGATGTCACTGAGAGGCTTACCAAGCTGATCAAACCTTCGGATCGCTACCCCTTCCTGCTTCTCCACGTGGGAACTAATGATACGGCCAAGAATGATCTTGAGCGTCTTACTGCGGATTATGTAGCGCTAGGAAGAAGGATCCAAGAATTTGGAGCGCAAGTGGTATTCTCCTCCATCCTCCCTGTTGAAGGGAAAGGACGTAAATGCGTGATTGTGCAGATGGTGTCGCAGAGAGGGCTTTGGTTTCTTCGACCATGGGACTCTGTTCCGGGCGCAAGGACTGTTAGGAAGAGATGGGATCCGCCTAACGAAGAGAGGAAGGACCATCTTCGCGGGCAGGCTTGCAAACCTAGTGAGGAGGGCTTTAAACTAGGTTCGTCGGGGGACGGTGACCAAAACCCTGAGGGGAGTGGGCAAGTCGGATATCGGGAAGAAATGCAGAGAGGAAGGGGCAAGAAAGGAGGACCCATGTTTCGAATGGAGAAGATAGGATGATCAACTGTTTACCTGAAGTGTTTGTACACTAATGCGAGAAGCCTGGGCAACAAACAGGAAGAACTGGAGGCCCTGGCCCAGACCAAGAAATATGATTTAATTGGGATGACTCGCATGACTGGAGCGCTGTCATGGAAGGGTATAGACTGTTCAGGAACAACAGGCAGGGGAGAAAAGGAGGAGGAGTTGCACTATACGTAAGAGAGCACTGCGATTGCTCTGAACTCCAGTATAAAGAGGGAGAAAAACCTGTTGAGAGTCTATGGGTTAAGTTTAAAGGAGCAAACAACAGGCCACCGAATCAGGTGGATGAGGTAGATGAGGCTTTCTTTGGACAACTGAGCGAAGCTTCCAGATGGCAGGCCCTGGTTCTCGTGGGGGACTTTAATCACCCTGACATCTGCTGGGAAACCTATACGGCAGTACACAGGCAATCCAGGAAGTTTTTGGAGAATGTTGGGGATAACTTCTTGACACAGGTGCTGAAGGATCCGACCAGGGGCCGTGCGCAGCTTGACCTGCTCACAAACAGGGAGGAACTAATAGGGGAAGTGGAGGTGGGTGACAACCTGGGAAGCAGTGATCATGAGATGGTAGATTTCAGGATCCTGACCAAAGGAAGAAAAGAGAGTAGTAAAATACACACCTTGGACTTCAAAAAAGCAGATTTTGACTCCCTCTGAGATCTGATGGGCAGAATCCCCTGGGATGTTAACATGAAGGGGAAAGGAGTCCAGGACAGCTGTCAGTATTTTAAAGAAGCCTTATTGAAGGCACAAAAAGAAACCATCCCGACGCGTAGCAAGAGAGGCAAACATGGTAGGAGACCGGACTGGCTTACAGGGGAAATCCTTGGTGAACTTAAGCACAAAAAGGAAGCTTACAAAGAATGGAAACTTGGACAAATGACCAGGCAGGAGTTTAAAGGTATAGCTCGAGAATGCCGGGGGGTTATCAGGAAGGCGAAAGCGCAAATGGAATTGCGACTGGCTAAGGATGTGAAGGATAACAAGAAAGGTTTCTACAGGCATGTTAACAAGAAGAAGGTGATCAGAGAGGGTGTGCGGCCCCTAATGGATGAAGGAGGTAACCTAGTGACAGATGATGTGGGGAAAGCTGAAGTACTCAATGCTTTCTTTGCCTCTATATTCACGGACAAGGTCGGCTCCTGGACTTCTGTGCCAAGTGACGCAAGATGGGATGAAGATGGACAGCCCGTGGTAGGTAAAGAACAGGTTAGGAACTATTTAGAAAAGCTAAACATACATAAATCCATGGGTCCGGACTTAGTGCATCCGAGGGTACTGAGGGAGTTGGCAAATGTCATTGTGGAGCCTTTGGCTATTATCTTTGAAAAGTCGTGGAGATCGGGAGAAATCCTGGATGACTGGAAAAAGGCACATGTAGTGCCCATCTTCAAAAAAGGGAAGAAGGATGATCCAGGGAACTATAGGCCGGTCAGTCTTACCTCGGTTCCTGGAAAAATCATGGAAGGGATCCTTAAGGAATCCATATTGAGGCACTTAGAATCATAGAATCATAGAATAATAGGACTGGAAGGGACCTCGAGAGGTCATCGAGTCCAGCCCCCAGCCCTCAAGGCAGGATCAAGCTCCGTCTACACCATCCCTGACAGATGTCTATCTAACCTGTTCTTAAATATCTCCAGAGAGGGAGATTCCACCACTTCCCTTGGCAATTTATTCCAATATTTGACCACCCTGACAGTTAGGAATTTTTTCCTAATGTCCAATCTAAACCTCCCCTGCTGCACTTTAAGCCCATTACTCCTTGTCCTGTCCTCAGAAACCAAGAGGAACAAATTTTCTCCTTCCTCCTTGTGACACCCTTTTAGATATTTGAAAACCACTATCATGTCCCCCCTTAATCTTCTTTTTTCCAAACTAAACAAGCCCAGTTCATGAAGCCTGGCTTCATAGGTCATGTTCTCTAAACCTTTAATCATTCTTGTCGCTCTTCTCTGTACCCTTTCCAATTTCTCCACATCTTTCTTGAAATGTGGTGCCCAGAACTGGACACAGTACTCCAGCTGAGGCCTAACTAGTGCAGAGTAGAGCGGCAGAATGACTTCACGAGTTTTGCTTACAACACACCTGTTGATACAACCTAGAATCATATTTGCTTTTTTTGCAACAGCATCACACTGTTGACTCATATTCAACTTGTGGTCCACTATGACCCCTAGATCCCTTTCCGCCATGCTCCTTCCTAGACAGTCGCTTCCCATCTTGTATGTATGGAACTGATTGTTCCTTCCTAAGTGGAGCACTTTGCATTTCTCTTTATTAAACTTCATCCTGTTTACCTCTGACCATTTCTCTAACTTGCTAAGGTCATTTTGAATTATGTCCCTATCCTCCAAAGAAGTTGCAACCCCACCCAGTTTGGTATGAGAGGAAAGTGATTAGGAATAGTCAGCATGGATTCACAAAGGGCAAGTCATGCCTGACCAATCTGATTAGCTTCTATGATGAGGTAACTGGCTCGGTGGACATGGGGAAGTCAGTGGATGTTATATACCTTGACTTTAGCAAGGCTTTTGATACGTCTCCCACAATATTCTTGCCAGCAAGTTAAGGGATTGTGGATTGGATAAATGGACGGTAAAATGGATAGAAAGATGGCTAGAAGGCCGGGCCCAGTGGGTAGTGATCAATGGCTCGATGTCAGGATGGCGGTCGGTTTCTAGTGGAGTGCCCCAAGGTTCAGTTCTAGGACCGGTTTTGTTCAATATCTTTATTTTAATGATCTGGATGAGGGGATGGATTGCACCCTCAGCAAGTTTGCGGATGACACTAAGCTGGGGGGAGAGGTAGATACGCTTAAGGGCAGAGATAGGGTACAGAATGACTTAGACAAATTGGAGGATTGGGCCACAAGAAATCTGATGAGGTTCAACAAGGACAAGTGTAGAGTCCTGCACTTGGGACGGAAGAATCCGAAGCATAGTTACAAGCTGGGGACCAACCAGTTAAGTAGTAGTTCTGCAGAAAAGGTCCTGGGGGTTGCAGTGGATGAAAAGCTAGATATGAGTCAACAGTGTGCCCTTGTAGCCAAGAGGGCTAATGGCATATTAGGTTGCATTAAGAGGAGCATTGCCAGCAGATCCAGAGATGTCATCATTCCCCTTTATTCGGCTTTGGTGAGGCCGCATCTGGAGTATTGTGTCCAGTTCTGGGCCCCCCACTACAAAAAGGATGTGGACGCATTGGAGAGGGTCCAGCGTAGGGCAACCAAAATGATTAGGGGGCTGGAGCATATGACTTATGAGGAAAGGCTGAGGGACTTGGGTCTGTTTAGTCCGCAGAAGCGAAGAGTGAGGGGGGATTTGATAGCAGCCTTCAACTTCCTGAAGGGAGGTTCCAAAGAGGCTGGAGAGAGGCTGTTCTCAGTAGTGACAGATGGCAGAACAAGGAGCAATGGTCTCAAGTTGTGGTGGGAGAGGTCCAGGTTGGATATTAGGAAAAACTATTTCACTAGGAGGGTGGTGAAGCACTGGAATGGATTACCTAGGGAAGTAATGGAGTCTCCATCCCTAGAGGTGTTTAAGTCTCGGCTTGACAAAGCCTTGGCCGGGTTGATATAGTTGGAATTGGTCCTACCTAGAGCAGGGGGCTGGACTTGATGACCTTCTGAGGTCTCTTCCAGTTCTATGATTCTATGATAAACAAGGCAAAGATTTTGTCACAAAGGTCATGGAAGTAGTGGAATTCATGACTTCCAGAAACCTCCATGACCTTTTTGCATCCGCCCCAGAGCAGTGGGGCTGGAGATGTGAGTGGGGCCTCCTTCAACTCCTAGCTGCTTGACAGGGCACCCCAAGCTTCCAGATGCCATGTGCAGTAGGGACTCCTACAGTTCCAAGCCACTGCTGGCAGGGGGACCCCACAGCTCCCAGTCCCATGGACAACAGGGAAATCCTGTAGATCCCAGCCAGTGAAGGGGAGACTCCTTTGCTCCTAGCCATTATGGGCAGACTCAGTAGCTCCAAGCTGCTGCTAGTGGCAGGGCCCTGCATGCTCAGTCACCATGGTAAGAGGTGGGGGGAACCCTGGAGCTCCAGGCCAGTAAGTGATGGACCTTCCTACCTTTTGTTAGTCATGAGGACATGTTACTGCTGTCACAGAGTAAATAAGGGGGCAGCCTATTCAGATTTAATAAAGTTTAATTGCTGCTGAAAATAGCCATGTCCAACACATTGATGGCTTTCCATACAGAGGATATAGAATCATAGAACTGGAAGGGGCCTCAAGAGGTCATCAAGTCCAGTCTCCTGGCCTCACGGCAGGACCAAGCACCATCTAGACCATCCTGGATAGATGTCTGTCTAACCTGCCTTTAAATATCTCCAGTGATAGTAATACACCTCCTTACGCAATTTATTCCAGAGTTTAACCACCCTGACAGTGAGGAAGTTTTTTCCTAATGTCCAGTCTAAATCTCCCTTGCTGCAATTTAAGCCCATTGCTTCTTGTCCTATCATCAGAGGCCAAGGGGAACAATTTTTCTCCCTCCTCCTTATAACACTCTTTAGGTATTTGAAAACTGCTATCATGTCCTCTTTTTTCCCTAAACTAAAGCCCAATTCTTTGTCTTCCCTCATAGGTCATGTTTTCTAGACCTTTAATTATTTTTGTTGCTCTTCTCAGGACCTTCTCCAATTAATTATAATAATGAGAGTATTGTGCAGCTTTAACTAACTTTGGTGCATCCCAAGCTCTTTTCTGGGTGCTCTGAAAGGGCCTTGGGACCTCACCAAGATGAACAATCCTTCTGAAGGAAAAATATGCGACTCTGCAAGGCGAACCTCACTCCATTCTTTCTTTCACATCTCTTTCCTATGGATTTTCCCACAGCAGATGGTAGTAGGTAGGAGAGAAGTCAAGGGATAAGGCAAAGGGAAGAGGAAAAGGAAGATGCAAAGAACCTATGGGTACACACAGGCAGAAAGTTTAAAAGCACACTGTGGATGGAAGGAGCAATTAAATGACAATGATATTAAAGGCAGATGTAGCCATTTAATGGGAACAAGAATAGTGTCAGATTCCATGAGAACTGAAGCAATCTAGAGTTTTAACTGTGTATGAAAGGGGAGCTGACTATCCCAGAAAGATCTCCAAAGCTGTTCTCCAGGCACAATTGGAGGTGAAGATGGAAAAGAGGAAGAGGCCTTGCTTGTGCTCCCTGTGGTGGAAGTACAGGGGAGAGAGCTGTTGGGACCCAATGTCTCAAAGTTCTAACAAAGGTTTGTGTGGAGGGAAGAAAAGGAGGCTGCCAATTGCCACCTCCTGCTGATAGCCTGCTGGCACTATTGAGGGGCAAATGGAGCCTTTCGTAGACTGTCCTGCAAAAGAGAGAAGATGGAGAAACTTGTTGAGTCTCCACAATGTGGAAGGGAGTGAGGGGGAACCCTTGGGATCTTGTGTCTGGTTGTCTCTGCTGAGAAGGGGTGAGAGGAAAGGAGGTACGCTGGCTGAGAGGGACTGGCTGCTTCTGTTCTTTGGGAGTGTCATAGAGGCTGTCCCCTGCAGGGGAAAGGAGGAGGCCAGTTGATGCTCCTATTGGAGTTGAGTGTTTCTATTTTCATAAAGAAGTTGAAGGAGAAGAGCAGGTTTATTATGACTGAAATGACACAGACACACACACACACAGAGCTTTCCAAGGAGTCATGGGCTTGATATTTCACGTAAGCTGTCAAAGAATGGTCAAGTAGGGGTAGAAAGCACTTTGTAAGATTTGATCTAAAGAAGAAAATGTGTTATAAAGGTATAATCAACCTACCCTGTAGCTCAGAAGAATGTTTTAAACCCATATACATAGCACTAGTAATAGCAAGTACAGTAAAATAAAAATGACAATACAGACTTGGTTCACCAAACTTGTTGAAATACAGATGGCAGAGGCCTAGAAATCTCTCCACTAATTTTGTAACTTTTATCAAAATATAATTTGAATGCCCTCTACTATTCTTGTAAGTGAGCTGGGTTTTTTTATGTATCACATCCATTGCATATTAGATCATGTACTGTACTGAGGAAGAATTTATAGATCTAGAGTAGTCATTACTGGCCTAGTTGTAGACATAATAATGAAAGTCATGGGGTTATGAATTATTGTTCCTAATTTGTAAAGGATTCTTTGCCTTTGTGTTTTGGAATTTCCACCAGACCCAAGACTAAGCACTGGTGAATGGCATTCTAATATCAATGTGCTTTGAATGTATATGGAAAAATATCTTATATATTCCTTATTCACTATTTTTATAAAGGGTAATTTGACTGGAAGTCTTTACTTTTCAAAGATTGCTAGGAGTCCAACCAAAATATTTTAAAGAAAGGGATGTCAACATAACTCATATTTGCCGTGTGTTAGTGGCTTGCTCTCAGATCCAGCAAGTTCTATTTCATTGTTGCAAAATGTCAAATTATAGATCTACAAAAACGTGTTTAATACATAGAATGAAAGAGAAATACCCAACAAATGGATTCACTTTGAAATCGGTGGGTTCACTTTCAATTATGATAGAAGTTGGAGATGGAAAAAGTCCTATTTAGATGCTTTTGTAAGGTCCTCGATAAGATTTTTCCTCTCCATAGTATATTTATGTATAGTTATCCATATGTACTGAAGGTTCCCCTGAAATATAAAGCACATATGTAACTACTACCATTCACGCTATATGTGCACATCAGGGATACAAGAGACCCTTCAATTTGTACCCTCTCAGCATTTTTTTACAGCTTTGGAAAACATTTAAATATTTGGGCACCATCTATTTTAAATATAATTTGCTTAAGAATATAGTAGATCTAAAGGGCCAGGTCCTCTCCTGGGGTAAATTAATGTCAGATGCAACACAGTTTACACTGCCTAAGAATTTGACCCAAAGTTATGAGAAAAACATTGCTTTAAGAAAATCTCATCTTTCCTGGTGTGATATATACTCCAAATAATGAAGATCTACAATTAAAATGAAACAATAACACCATGTATCAAAAAATAAGTTTCTAGTATGCTTGTCACTCAGAATTCAACAAATGAATTCCTTTTGTTGCTGCAGGATGCTTTTGCTCCTTTGGTTTGGGTTCTTGCTGCTGCTCCCACTCAACTCCAGGACACAGAAATTACCTACCAGAGATGAGGAACTTTTTCAGATGCAAATCCGGGACAAAGCATTTTTCCATGATTCATCAGTAATTCCAGATGGAGCTGAAATTAGCAGCTTTCTCTTCAGAGATGCACCTAAAAAGTATGTTGACTAGTATAATTTATAGGGCTTTAAATATAACTTATTTGTTTTGACTCTATTGGAATCAATTTTTAGATCCAAATATGAAAAATTCTTGCATTGTAAAGCAACAGTGTCTGTTTCAGTCTCAGTAGGCCCCCTACCCATGCTGAACCCCAACCTCATTCAGTTACTTTTCACTTTCTGTGTGAGTCCAGAGACTCCACAAATCACAACATTTTCCTGAAGCGAGGCCACAAACCGGGTTTGAGAGGGGGAAATTAAAAGGAAACCAATTTTGTAGGGCTCTTCCAACATCCTGTTTTCATATACTTTTAGGCTACGTCTAGACTGGCCCCTAATTCCGGAAAAGTCATGCAAAGCAGGTAAGTCAGAATAGGGAAATCCGTGGGGGATTTAAATATCCCCCGCGGGATTTAAATAAACATGTCCGCCGCTTTTTTTCCGCCGCTTTCTTTCAAGTAGGAATAAGAGATCCTCCGGAAAAGGGCTTTATTCCGGAGGATCGCGCCAGTCTAGACGCTTTTTTCCGGCTTTTCCCCCAAGCCGGAAAAAAAGCGGCGGACATGTTTATTTAAATCCCGCGGGGGATATTTAAATCCCCCGCGGATTTCCCTATTCTGACTTACCTGCTTTGCATGACTTTTCCGGAATTAGGGGCCAGTCTAGACGTAGCCTTACTGAAACCCAAAAACACAAAGCAAAATTCAATCACCTTGCCTCCCCCCCCCAAAAAAAAAACCCCACCCCCAAATCCTCAGTTCTCTGTGTGGTAAATGGAAGTGTTGAAGTATATAGAGAATTTGTTTTACTTTATAGTCACTGAATAGATTAAATGGTCAATGTGATAAATTGAAAAGAATTAGTCATATTCTATTTAAAAAAATCAACCAACCAAACAACCCAAATAAGACCAGAAATATCCATAATAATTAACCCACCACAGATTAACAAATTAAGTAAATACTTTTCTCTTTTTTGATATATTTAGACACTCCACTTTGAATTAAGTATGGAGAGAGTCAGTTTAAGTTGGCCTGAAAGGACCATGAAGGATTGCATCAAGTATGAAATGAAATGTATAAGAGTTTCGCCAGTGACTTGAGTGAGGGTGGGATTTCATCTCTGGGTAAAAACTGATGTAGTATAA
Source organism: Pelodiscus sinensis (assembly GCF_052426305.1). NCBI lineage: Eukaryota > Metazoa > Chordata > Testudines > Trionychidae > Pelodiscus > Pelodiscus sinensis. Next base: position 99,918,212 of record NC_143055.1, read on the forward strand.
AACTATCAGAATCTAGAGCTTATAACATACAAATCAGAAATAATTGCTTTTCAAGAATTCGTGTTCTCCAGTTTGCCTTTTCTCCCATTTAAGATCTATGGAAAGCAATATAAAATAAAAACAAAATTTGTATATTTGAAAGCACAAAGTATTTTCACTCACTTTTTGGAGAAAAGCAAGAACTGTTCACATGGACTTCATGGTACTTGGTATACCTCAAATAGTACTTAAAAGCAGTTTACTATGCCAGAAAGGGTGCATCTACACAGCTGTGTTATTTTGGAATAACAGCCATTATTCGAAAAAAACAATGCAAGCATCTACACAGAAGTTCCATTACTTCGAAATAATGGGTGGCTTCTTCGGACTTCTGTAAACCTCATTCTATGAGGAATAATGCCAGTTCTGAAATGGCTATTTTGGAATAGCAGCAGTATGGATGCTCCACTGCTGCTATTTCGAAATAGCTCCTCCCAATGGCCATTTAAAGTAATTACTCCTCAGTGCCTCCTAGGGCTCTAAATTGAGGTAGCACATCCACATTAGGAAAGCCTGCCTCAGACTAATTTTGAGGCTTCCCTGTAGTGTAGACGTGCTATTTCAAAATAAGCTATTTCAGAGTATTTCTTCTGGAATAGCTTATTTTGAAATAAGCGTGCAGTGTAAACGTATTCGGGGGGGGGGGGGCACGATATATATGAGACCATAGAAATTAAGACATACAAGGTCCCATCCTGCTCAGATTTGTCAGTTGGGAGTTTTGCTATTAGCTTGAATGGTAGCAGGTATGAGACTTTATGTATATTTTCATGTTATACGATAATGCTTTACATTACAATTATGCATAGAAGACCCATGGTGCTAGACACAGTACAAGCACATACAAAGAGGTGCTCCGTGCCTAAAAGAACTTTCAACTTAAGTAGTGGGTTACATCATATTTTTTCTCATTTATATCTTTATTGATTTGTCTCTGATATCCTATGAACATCAGCCTAGATTAATGTCAGCTGCTATTTGTTGTCATAATTAATATTAAACTTTTGTTCATCTTGCACAGGTATTTCTTTGTGGTGGAAGAAGACAACACTCCTTTAGCAGTTACTGTAACACCATGTGACGCTCCTTTGGAATGGAAGCTGAGCCTGCAGGAACTTCCAGAAGAAGCCAGTGGAGAAGGTTCAGGTAATAAACCAGTGAAAACTCTAATCCTGGGACTTTATGGCTCAGAATTGATAACAGGAGACTTTCCTCTCTCCCTGATTCCAGTCTTCCCCAATCGGTGATGATGTGATACACACATCACACAACTGTGTGTAACTTTTAAGAGGATGTCTGAGTCCTTACTGATTGAATATGAAACCCAATCTCACATTAGTTTAGAAGGCAGGCAATAGTCTGTGAAATGGAGAGTCAAAGAGGAATACACTCCCCGAGCGATAGGTAATAGAAAAATGACTGGCAGTTCTCCAGGTAAGTTTGACACATTGGGATGCACTAATCTCTGCTAAAGGAAACTTCAAGAGAAAGAACTAGGAGTAAACAAGGCAGAAAGTAGGTTATAAATCTAAGCAGAAGAGTGACTAGGGAGTTAATGGAGAGCAGAGGGAGGGGTATGTATATTTGAAAACAAATCTCTAATTCTGTATGGAAATATGATAAAGTAAAACTTTGTTTATTGGCACTATGGATTTCATTTGTTAACAAACAGCTTAATTCCAACAAGGAATTCTCCTTGATGTTTGAGTTCTCCAGTAGCAGCAGTGACAAGCCCATCAATAACCAGATCATAGACATGAAATGGTATTGTGACTTATGTGAAATGAGCTAGCAGTCTCAAACCATTTTCAGAAGGACAGTGATGAGATACTAGAAACAAACAGAACAGCTAGCAGAGATTGGTACACTTGTTGGCCCTCTCAACGGGTCAGGCCAAGGATTGAATAAGCACAGATTCTCAGGCCAGAAGGGGTCATTCTGAATACTGAGCCTGACCTGTGTAACACTGGCCATAAAAGTTCCCCCAAATTATTCCTGAGCATACCTTTTGGAGAAACTTCCAGTCTTGATTTTAAAATGGTTAGTGATGGAAAATCTACCAGAATTCTTGGTAAATTGTTCCAATGATTACTTATTCTCCTTGGAAAATGATTTATTTTTAGTCTGAAATTGCTTAGCTTCGCCTTCCAGCCGTTGGATTGTGTTACAACTTGCTCTGCAGGACAGAAGAGCCCATTATCTGTGTTCCTCATGTAGGTTCTTATTGACTGTAATCAACTCACCCCTTAATCTTCTCTGTTAAGTTAACTAGATTGAGCTCCTTAAGTCTGTCACTAGAAGCTACTTTTTCTAATACTTTAACCGTTCTTGTGGCTCTTCTCTGAACTCTCTCCAGTTTCTCAATATCCTTCTTGAATTGTGGGCATCAGAACTGGACACAGTATTCTATCCACTGTTTCACCAGTGTCACATGGAACTGAATTCTCTCACTTCCCTCTCACTTCTAGTGGTGGCCCTTTGAGAGACAACTTGTCGTGGGGTAATAATGTCGGGAGGCTTGCATGTAGGGCTTCTCTCCATGCAGTAGTTGTTCTATAGAGAAAGGATTTGCTCTTTAGTTTCCAGAAACATTTGTAGAAGTGTTAAATGTCAAATGCCTGCCTTTAAACACAAAGTGAATCTGTCTTCAATAACGACCACATACCGTACAACTTGTTGGACTTGTAAATAATAGGATCTCGAAATCAGTTTCATTGGATAAGAAGACCCAAGAACTACTTGGTCAAAAGTGGATTGATTAACTATGCCTGATCATTTATGATGGGAGTATCCTCTGCCCCAGAATCTGTTTCATTGGGCTCTGAGATTTTACTTACAAGTAGATACATAAGTTTTTTCCTCCTATACCATCATTTGACACATTTTCTAACAAAAATGTTTGTATGTTCATATTCTAGGTGAACCAGAACCACTTGAGCAGCAGAAACAACAGATTATTAATGAAGAAGGAACAGAACTGTTCTCTTACAAAGGCAATGATGTTGAATATTTTGTGTCTCCCAGTTCCCCATCTGGTTTGTACCAATTAGAGTTGCTGTCGACTGAGAAGGATACATATTTTAAAGTGTATGCAACAACAACTCCAGAGTCAGACCAGCCTTATCCCGAATTACCTTATGATCCAAGAGTTGATGTCACCTCTCTTGGACGCACAACAGTCACATTGGCATGGAAACCAAGCCCTACAGCATCTTTACTGAAACAGCCAATTCAGTATTGCATAGTCATCAATAAAGAACACAATTTCAAAAGCCTCTGTGCTGTTGAAGCTAAGCTCAATTCGGATGATGCCTTCATGAGGGCTCCAAAACCAGGCCTGGATTTCAGCCTCTTCGACTTTGCCCATTTTGGCTTCCCTTCGGACAACAACCCTGGCAAAGAACGTATCTTCTTAAAATCATCATCGAAGCTTAGTCGCCAAATGTCTTCGAAGCCAAGAGTTGACCTGCAGAAGATTTGCATTGGGAACAAGAATATTTTCACAGTGTCTGATTTGAAGCCTGATACACAGTACTATTTTGACATGTTTGCAGTAAATGTTAACACAAATATGAGTACTGCTTATGTTGGCACCTTTGCCAGAACTAAAGAAGAAGCCAAACAGAAGACGGTTGAACTGAAAGATGGGAAAGTTACAGATGTGTTTATCAAAAGAAAGGGAGCTAAATTTCTACGGTTTGCTCCTGTTTCATCACACCAAAAAGTTACTTTCTTTGTTCATTCGTGCCTGGACGCTATTCAGATCCAAATCAGAAGAGATGGAAAACTTCTCTTGTCTCAAAATGTTGAGGAGGTCCGTCAGTTCCAGCTTAGAGGAAAACCAAAAGCTAAATATCTAATTAGGCTGAAAGGAAGTAAGAAAGGTGCCTCCATGTTGAAGATCTTAGCTACTACAAGACCTAATAAGCAGTCATTTCCGTCTCTTCCTGAAGACACAAGAATCAAAGCCTTCGATAAACTTCGTACTTGTTCTTCAGCCACAGTGGCCTGGCTAGGCACACAAGAAAGAAACAAATTTTGCATCTACAAAAAGGAAGTGGATGACAATTATAGTGAAGAGCAAAAGAAAAGAGAACAGAACCAGTGCTTGGGTCCAGACACAAGGAAGAAATCAGAGAAAGTCCTCTGTAAATATTTTCATAGCCAAAATCTGCAGAAAGCAGTTACCACAGAGACAATTAAAGGCCTGCAGCCCGGCAAGTCCTACTTACTGGATGTTTATGTCATAGGGCATGGAGGACACTCAGTCAAATATCAGAGTAAATTGGTGAAAACAAGGAAGTTCTGTTAGTGACCTTGCATATAGAAATATATGGAACTCCCCCAGTCTGAACACTATCCTACTTTCAGTAAACAGATTGACTACTTTCACAGCTGAGAAGTTGTGACCTGTATTTGTACTGTGTAGAAAAAAAAATATCAACTTGTATATTTATGTTTACATAAGTAATTGTCTGGAGGGACTGAGCTTGGTGCTTTTCATTAGCATCTGGCTATTGTATTATCATGTGTCCAGTGGTCCACGTTTGATGCTCAGTAGATGTCCAAGATAGCAGGAAACGTTGAAGGTACTACCATCATTTTTGCTTCCATACTGCATGAACTGCTTCTAAATTATTTTATTACTTAAAGGCTGAGACAAATCACTCAACTGGTTGTTATTCACACTCACAATACACATACAATCACTTTTGCTTTTTGTAGATGGTAGGATTTCTGTAAATTATTTTATAAAGTTTCATTTTAAATGTTCGTTTATATGATTAATATACAGATCTAAACTAAGTATTAACTGGACTGCACATGTCTGTTTCACTGCTAATGTAAATTCTTATTCGGTTAATTTTAATGTTTAAATACTGTATGTATTTCATGTACAAAGTTGTCATACATTATATTCCTGTACATAAAATTAAAAATATTAGATTATATATTGCTTCACTTATCTTGAAGTTCCCAGGGTGGGACTAAGCACTCGGCTACATACAAATGTAACCCAAATGCAGTAGGCTTGTATGGAGTTGAGTTTTAAATGTGTTAGAAAAGATGTCTGAAGATCTGTAGAATTACTATTGCTATTGAGGAAATTTGTTAGCAATTTGTAATTTAATATAAGATATTGGAAAAAGAGCTGCTGCTGCAACATTGAGATTGATATGATAAAAGTATGAAAAGAATAGCACGGCATAGAAAGACTTTAACTTTGTGCTTGAAAATAGATTTCATTTTGTTGGGATTTTGGGGCTTTTTTTTTTTTTTTGAGTGCTGTCCGTATGCTTAGCACTCCATGTTGTCTTACAATCTAAACTATACAGTTCAAAGATATAATAGGCCAGGTGACCTACTGATCTGAAAATGGTTTACATGTGTACTTTTAAAAATATTTTGGCAGATTATTATTGAAAGATTTTGTCTTTTGGACATACACCACCTTATGTTATAAACCGTAGAAGTAAAACTCAGATGTCACTAACGTGTTAAATTGAAATGAAAATATTCTTCAGTTCATGCTATGCTGAGTAATGGTTGCTAATAGGAAAATTATCTAAAACTTTCTATGATACATTAAACTTCTAGGTTTAACTTGTTTCCAACCTTTTTTATATCTTTGGTTTTAAGGTTTCACTTGTGTAGACACACATCTTTAGGCTTGACTCATCTTAACTATAATAAGAACAAATGGGTAGTGAATATGAATCACTTCAAGCAGTCCTCAGATGGGAAACATCTTTGGGGAAGGAGAATTTTTTTTTATCTACATCTTTTAAATAACATGGTTCAAGAGGGGGTAAAAAAACAGGCCTCTGAACCTGCAAAAAGAAGGTCCGAGGGAAATCAGCAATCTTACTAATACGTGCCTTAGGGGGGAAACTTATAGTGGGTGCTGGAACCTGCTTGGGGGTAGGGGACATGGAGAGAGCGAGGCTATGGGAAAAACAGCATATTTTAGTCCATATTGGTGACTGACTCTCATTCAGAAATATGTATGGCAGGGATGTGCAATAGGGATACTATAATGTGCCTTTTCCTCAGTCCTAAGACCAGTGAAGAGTCACAGAGCCATTTCACACCACCTCAAGATAATTTTTAACATCTTCATTTATCAAAGTGGATCTAATCTGACTGATTTACTTACTGTCAGTAGCCTTGCATTAACAAGTTTCAAACCGCCCTTATGCCAAAATGGTGGTAGTAGCAGTGGGAGAATAAATCAATGAGCTATACAGAGCTTTAAAGACATGAGTGATAGCAAAAGAGATAGTTACTGTGTTATGTAATATGTTATGACCTGAAGGGTGCAAGGGTAAAACTCCCTCTGCAGAGCAACCAATTGTTCCCTTCTATAACACTTGGTAGAAAGCATAACTGTTGTAGCTGACAACAATTCATTGACAATCTAACCCAAAGGCCTTTTTTCCTCTCTCCACATGTGTAGTTATTTAGTGATGGAGGATGTGAAAATGAGTGCATGCTTTTTGGTTGTCTAGTCCAATGCATAGGTAACTGTAAGGAGAAGCGTAGGGTCTAGTCTCACTCTCAGCCTACATGAAATCCTACCCCCCATTTGTGGAACCAGAGAATGCAAAGGGAGCAGTTGCCCTTGGGCCCAGCAATGTACTCCACTTCGGAAGGAACAATCGGTTTCACACATACAAAATGGGAAGTGATTGTCTAGGAAGGAGTACGGCAGAAAGGGATTTAGGAGTCTTAGTGGAACACAAGTTAAACATGAGTCAACAATGTGACACTGTTGCAAAAAAAGCAAACCTGATTCTGGGATGAATTAACAGGAGTGTTGTGAACAAGACACGAGAAGTCATTCTTCCACTCTACTCTGCGCTGATTAGGCCTCAATTGGAGTATTATGTCCAGTTCTGGGCACCACATTTCAGGAAAGATGTGGAGAAGGTCCAGAGAAAAGCAACAAAAATGATAAAAGGTCTAGAAATCATAACCTATGAAGGAAGACTGAAAGAATTGGTCTTGTTTAGCTTGGAAAAGAGAAGACTGAGAGGAGACATGATGATAGCAGTTTTCAAGTATCTAAAAGGGTGTCATGAGGAGGGAGAAAAATTGTTCTCCTTGGCCTCTGATAATAGGACAGGAAGCAATGGGCTTAAACTGCAGCAAGGGAGGTTTAGATTGGACATTAGGAAAAAGTTTCTGTCAGGGTGGTTAAACACTGGAATAAATTGCCTAGGGAGGTTGTGGAATTGCCATCTCTGGAGATATTTAAGAGTAAGTTGGATAGACGTCTATCAGGGATGATCTAGACAGTGGATCCATGGTCCAGTGAAGACTGTTGTCAGCCCTAATTAGCCCAAGATTCTTTTCATGATTTTGAATATCTTTGGTCCAATCAACGGCATCTGTTGGCTCTTCCTTTCTTATCATTTAGCCAGGAAACTGTACTCCAATACTCAGTCAAATTCAAATTACTTTTATACTAAAACTGTCCTAAGTGAGAACAAGGAAAAGCATTTAAACAGGTGGGGGGAGGAATAGCTCAGTGGCTTGAGCATTGGCATGCTTAAACCTACAGTTGTCAGTTCAGTCTTTGAGGGGGCTATTTAGGGAGCTGGGGCAAATCTGTCAGGCATGGTACTTGGTCCTGCCATGAAGGTAAGGACTAGACTTAATGACCTATTAAGGTCCCTTCCAGTTCTATGTGATAGATATATCTCCATTATTATTATTTTTTTACCAAATGGTGGAGTCTAGGTAGCATGCCTTGTAATAGAAGGCTATAAGACCCATTGCAAAGATTCAAGGATAGTAGTCCTACACTTTATTTACATATTAGTAGAGCTTTTGTTCTCTGAGGTATCCATAACTGAGTCCAACCTTCACCTACCCCTTCTCCCTCCCCCCGCCCCTACCCCAGTTCCATTGCGTCAGCTAGAAGTGGGTAAACCAATCATTCTCCAAATCTCACAAAACTGATCATACCCATTATTTGAAAAACAACTTTATCCATTACTGAGTTAGCATACAGGGATATGTAAATAATTTGTAACTAAATTAATCAGACCAATCTTGTGAAAATAACAGCTAAGCATTCAATTATTTATTCCTATCATAGCACTAAGCATGGGCAAGCTATATATATAGTGTGCTCCCAAAGTCCAACATTTTCATTTGGATCTATGGAGATCTTCTGCAGTAGGGCTCTCTTTGTTCTTGGGACATTTTTCATTAGCATGTTGGAAAACAAATACATCACAGCATAATGACATTTCTGCTAGTTCACAAAATATCAATTCCTGGCTGCATATTTGAAAGGTTGTGCCTTCACATCAGAAGGTACCACTGAAGCTGCAGTAAGTGTAAGACTTCTGACAGGCTATCTTTCTCCCTAGCCCCAGAAGATGGCTAAACATCTTTGCTGAAACACATCTGTTTAGCATGTTAAGTGCTGCTGCTTCCCAGAAATTCCTGAATATATTTTCCCTCACATTACATTTTAACAGATTTCATCATATTGATTAGAAAGTACAGAGGAAATGTAACCTCTCGAACAGTGACCATATGGTTATTTATCAGAATGCAGGTTCGACTCATGGATAATTGGGGAAAATCCACACTCAAATGCATGAGCAGTATATGAAAAAACTTCATGGCCTGCCTCTCCCACTGTTCCAATATCTGTGTGTTCCACAAAATTGCATATGTGTTGTTTTTTTGCATCAAACCTGTACAAATAATAAAAAGAAAAGGGACAAAAGAAAAGAAAAAATACAACCAAACAATAACTGCACTTGTGATATTCATTCTTGGCCTAAAATTTGAACTGCCAAACCATTATTAGCATGCAGAAGCTATTCCCTACCAAATTATAAGTGCCACATTCAGTGGAATCTGTTCAATGAGCCACTGATTTCAATGGAGCTGTATATGGGAGAACCCTCATTTTGTATCTTAAATAACCAACCCCAAAATCCACCTTTTAGGTCATACATGCTTGTTATGTCATCACACCCAGGCAATTCCAGTGATTTCATTAATATGTCATAGACGTATAAAGTCGGTGTCTTTTGTCTGCTTCTGCAGAGCCAGCCCATTCAACAGATGAGGCAAAACACTGCCCCAGAGCTCAGCTGGCATCATGGATATATAGCATGCAAACAAGACAATATCCAAGGAAGAAGAACCATGTTTCTAAGAGCCAGATTCAGCATTTCACTTGTCTAAACTTTTTTGTCTGTATATTTTAGGCCCTGATCCTACAATGGGATTCCCACATCAAGTGGGGCTCCATCATAAAGGCAGGTGTCTGTCCAGGTAGATTCAGTTGCAGGATTTGTTTTTTAGATTTTAAGCACCTCTGAAGAGGGACTCTGATCCAGATTCTGAAGATCTGGGCCTACATCTCCCTCTATGGACTGAAATATTCCATGCAAATTGTCAGCACTCAGTAAATAATAAAATGAGTAGGATAAATTATATGATAATTACATTGCATTTTCCAAGACTATATTTGACTGGGACTTTTGCAATAATAACATTTACTCTTCATAACCCCAAAGTAATTGCTTTCTGTGGACTAAATTTGACCATTTAATTGTATTTTTTACTCTTATTTCCTTGCTCCAGTTTTACAGTGGAAGCATTCCTGCTGGTCTAAGTTAAAATGCACATTTAAATTCCTGGGCTATGCAAAGAAAATATTTGATAAAGTTTTGGGTGCCAAGATATACATGAGGCTTATGCACCACTAAGAAAGTTAGGAAGGGAAGGAACACCTCTGAGGCATTAATATTTTCTTTTATGTCCTATTCTGTTTCACAATGTTAGCTGTTGCTTTAAAACTCGTCTGGCATTCACTGATATTATAAAGGGGATGGGAAAATGTAAAAGTTCTTTCTTGCCTATTGTGCTGTTCTGGCTCTCTGATTTTAAATCAAGCACATCTGCTTAAAAGTAGGAAGTAGCATTAGAAGAGGCTGCACCAATACAACAAACAAACAAACTCCAAATCATTTCACCAATGAGGAAGCAAATATCCAGCATCTTGGGGATCCATGAGGGGCCATATAAAGGCTGTTGGTGGCCCATGAAACCACTTATTCACAGAAAATTCAAAGATTCATACGGCCTGATTTGCTATTCTCCTGAAATTTGTAAAGTTGTGTTCAACAATGCAAGATGAGGACTAAAATGCTACCAGATCAAGTGGTGGTATTTCACTCCCACTTTGATTTCACTTCGCACCATGCAAATAGCTATGCAAGATGCATATAACTATGCAAGACAATGGAGAATGAGGCCTCTAGGGCTAGCTCCAAAAAAGGACTCAGATCTCTAAAGCCCAGCTTTAGGCACCTAAATATCACTTTTAGCCAATATACAAAACCTCTGCTGGGCTGCAACTGAATTCTGCAGGCATCTCAATTCACCCGGTGCCTACCGTAAAAGTTCCCCAGCTGTCTGAGTTTCTGCCTCTGGGTATGTGCACCCAGAGAATACAGACATTCCTCTGTCTGTCTTGCCTAAAGTTTCCCCTCATAGGTGCTGACTGCATGGGTGCTCAAGCCCATGAGGAAAATTTTATGGGTGCTGAGCACCCACTGGCAGTCAAGCTCTCATCTTCAATCTCCCCACGGCACTTATCGCCTGCCAGTGGCTCTGCCTAATAATGCCTCTCCTGCCCTCCCAACACTTCTGGAGCCCCATGAATCAGCTCTGCCTGACAGGACAGCTCTGCCTTGCCTCCTTAGGCAAGCAGGTAAGCCACTCACTCTAAACAGCTCTGTCTACGCTTAGCCTAACAGGTGCTTTAGGTGCCTGCCTCCAGAAGAGGGGTTCCTAAGTTTATATCACCAGCCCAGATACGCATCTTCCTCCAGTCCAGTCTTGGCCCTGAACTCTGTGGGAGGGGAAGAGCCAAATTTGGAAATAACCTGCTATTCTAAAACGTCCCTTACTCCTCGTGGAATGAGCTTTACAGGGATGTCAGAATAGTGAGCCCATTATATTTCGAAATAACAGGCTTGCTGTGAACATGCGGGAGAGCTATTTCAGGATACTCCGGTATCCCGTAAAAGCATTGCTGCACAGACGTAGCCTAAGGCTCCTGTCCTACAATGATCTCGAATCTGGTCTCTCGGATTTAACTGAAGGACAAGACCCAAGACTCTTTTGTTGTAAAAGGAGGAGTACCTCTTTGTGAGATGATACAGGAAGCCTCTTTGCACTCTGTTATTGGCAAATTTAATTAACCTGCTTTGTTTAAACACAAGAGAGATGAGTTCTGCTTGTTTTAAAACAAAATGTACACTTCAGACAGCACAAGAGCTAGGAGAACGAGAATTAGAACATGCAATATGATTTACTATGATTCAATGCCTCTTACTCATTGGTCCCCTTCATAAGTTCTGAAGCTTATAACAATTGTGATATCGGTGCTCTTGTAAAGTGTGGGATTGTTTTAAATGCAACTAAACTTCATGAACACAAAGCTAACGCTAACTGACATACACAGTATCGTGGACAAAAGAGCATCTATTATTTTGAGGTTATAATGCTTTGCTAAATGAAAAGGTTTCACATTTTCCAACAGCTCATTTTTCAGTTGCTCTAAATGTTTCCAGCATGCTTATTTCTATTTGTTTTGTTCACCCCAAACTGCTGTTTTGCATATAGAGCCTTCTGCTGAGCAGCAGCAGTTGATGGCAGTGTAATTTAAGCCTCCATGTAGAACAGGCAGCTCAGTTTCCACATAATTTTCTTATTAATTTTTTCCAGTTGTTCCATGTTTATGCCCGTCATTGGGGAAAGCCTTTGATTAGTCTCCTTTAGTTACTATAGGGATTTACAATACATTTAACAGCTTTGGAGTAAAGCAGATATATGCTTCTATTAGCAATTGATACAAGACAAAGAAGAAGTTTTTGCCTTGTTTAAAGTGGTTTACAAATGTACAACATGCAGCTGGTGATACAAATTCTCATTTGAGTTTTGGAGCCAGCATTTCAGATTCTACTATCTGTGTCATGGTTTTTCCTCTTTTATCCACCTTCCACCTATAGGGTGATGACCATAAGCTGCCCTCAGTTTGTTGTCAGGATGAGTTGTGCAGATGGCTTTATTTCAGTATTATTCCTTTATGGCTAGCAAAAAAAAGTTATATTTAAAGTTAAATGAACTAATAATGGCGATCACTTCCTAAATGCAGATAGCAGTAACTCCAGTACAAATGCCCTTTAAATAACAGATTTCCTATCTGTAAAATGGGGACAATGACACTTACCTACCTCACGAGATTCTTATGATTGATTACAGTCTTGGGCTATGTCTACACTGTGCAAAAACTTGTGGAGCGTCCATACTACAAGCCCATTCTTGAGCAAGAAAAAGTACAGTTAATGGTAAGAACACAGGGCTTTTTGCCCAAGAGTTATTCCTCTTTCTACTAGGAATAAGCCTTTTTTCCACAAGAGCTCTTGTGCAAAAAGGTATGTGTGGACAGGCAACAGGGGTTTCTTGTACAAGAAACCCCTATGGCTACAATGGCCATCAGAGCTTTCTTGCGCAAGAGAGCATCCACACTGCCATGGACGCTCTTGCGCAAAAGCACATGGCAGTGTGGACGTGCTCTTGTGCAAGAAGCCTGCATTGTAGACGTAGCCTTTAGACTAGTTTAAGAGCAGAAAGGACCACCAGGTCATTTAGCCTCACCTCCTGTATGTCACATAAAGAAGCCGATAGCCATGAAGGACTCCTGGGGAAGGTGTGTGTGTGTGTGTGTGTGTGTGTGTGTGTGTGTGTGTGTGTGTGTGTGTGTGTGTGTGTGTGTGTGTGTGTGTGTGTGTGTGTGTGTGTGTGTCGGGTGAGGGGGCAGCTCTGTGCTCTCCAAATAGGCGGGGTCTCAGGTGGAATGGGCAGGGCAGCGAGTGTGCTATGTCAATCCCCCACCATATCCTTCAGGCCACCCAGGGTGCAGTGTGTCCTCCCAGCCCTTACAGTCACCCAGAGCACTGCTGCAGTGTCAGCGGCAACCGAGAGCCTGGGGCCCTTTAGATCGCCAGGCCCTGGGGCAGTTGCCCCCTGTGCTCCCACCCTGTCATCAGGCCTGATATCATGTGTGCCACAGATAGTGAACAGGAACAACCAAAGTGCACCAATCCTCATGGTCCTGCCATTGCAGGAGCATTGATTAAATGAGAGATTCAGATGATCCCAGAGAGTATCCTGCCCTCACTGATGCAGAAGAAATTAAAAACAGACATAAATAACCCAACGTCTCTGCCATAACCAAGGTCAGGAAGGAATTCTGCCACTTCTCCCTCCCCTCCCCCCCCCAGTTAGATTGACAAACAGTTAGACCTGGGTATGTGAACAAGACCCACACATATCTGGGAGAAAATTCTCAATGCCACTTGAGAATTCCTTTACTTGCTGTGCCTGATCTTGCATTCCTGACACCCCCAGCACTCCTAGGCTATGTCTACACTCAGGGCTTCTTGCGCAAGTAATATGCAGATGAGGCGTGGAGTATTGATGAGCCTCATTTGCATACCTAATGAGCCACACTTTATTTTCACAAGAGGCTCTTGCACAAGAAGGAGCGTCTACACTGCCCCTTCTTGCGCAAGTAAAACCCTCTTGCGCAATGCCGTTCTTCCTGAAAACTAACAGGTGCAACGGCATTGCGCAAGAGGGTTTTACTTGCGCAAGAAGGGGCAGTGTAGACGTTCCTTCTTGCGCAAGAGCCTCTTCTGAAAAAAATGGTGGCTCATTAGGTATGCAAATGAGGCTCAGCGATATTCCACACTTCGCCTCATTTGCATATTACTGGCGCAAGAAGCCGCGAATGTAGACATAGCCTTACTGACTACAAATGGATTTCTGGGTGCTCAGAGAGATGCAGACTTGGGATCCTTCATTGTGATGAGCAAAATAAAGACTCTTCATTCATATCAATATATTCTCTCTTCTCCTAGACAGATTCTGTCAGTCATATTACCTGATATAAGATATATATGGAAAAGCAGCAGGATGGCGGGGGAGTTCATACTCAAAATGTTCTATGATTATAAATGAAAATAAGCATGATTATTAAATATGATCTCATTCATGACATGTATCCTGTGAACGCTCATTACTGGCTGAAGTGCTTACCGCTTTTAATTACTTTTACTTTTAATTTTAATTTATTTGTACAAATTGCTCGCAGGCCTAAGCAAAGGGTGATGTGGTGGCCATGTTGCCCTGGGGGAATTCTGATTAGCAGGAGGGATGTTAAAAGGCAGTTATTTAGGTAACCGTGCATCCGCTGAAAATCTCAGCAGCTACACAGTTATATGCTGCGGGTATAAACCTTACACTGCAGCGCCGGCAGCACAGCCGGCTCCCTGGGAACAGAGCCAGCTGGCCCCACTCCTGGGGATCCGGCTGCCACCCTGTGCTGCAGGCTCTGAAGTGGCAGCAGGCTACTTAGAAGCAGGGGCAGGAGCCTGCATATAACCATTAACGGTAACTGCTAAGCCCAGGCATATTGGTTAACTATTTAAATGGTTATTCTATTACAGCCTTAATTTAGGAGGTAGAATTTCTATCCCGGCTCAGTGGGAGTGTCTCTGCTCCTGCATCCTTTCAGCTGGTGCAGCACACTCCTCTGGGCTGCTGCAGTTTGCCAGTACAGTTGTGGCCTTTCTCTGCCCTTTAGGGATGTGTTGCATCACCTGGGCAAAGAGCTAGAGCGCACCCTACGCTTCCTCAAGAATAGGGTCAGCAATTATGGCAGGCCTCTTGTAAGACAGAGGTCCTTGTGCTCTTTTTTTCTTCCTATGAACTTGTTTGTGTGCCAGCCAGTCTGTCCCCACCATTGCTGTGTTTAATTTTTCTTCAGCTTCCCAGATGCTCTTGATAGGCAATTTAGGAAACTATAAAATAAACACAAATACCATCTGCTTCAGGATATATGTATACCATTATAATTAGATGCAAGGACGCCAAAACAACGCTCTGCCTGGATTGTTTGATGAGACATTGTTTTCTCCTTTCTTCTTGCTCTCTCTTATGCTTCTTTTTTATGGTGTCAGTAGTGATCTTTATTAAAAGATCTTTAATGGTTAATGGCCTATGCTATTCTAGATTAGGGATGTAAAATCCCATTTAATTGGTTAACCTGTTAAACCTAGTAGGTGTGCCAGCCCAGCCTGTCTGGGGTGACCCCCTGGCCCATCATGATTAGGCTGGAACACTTCTCTCCCACTTCTAGAGCAGCACCTGCTCCCGGTGGGCCCCATGGGCTGGAGCAGCACTCTACCTGCAGTGGGCCTGGCGCTTCTCCCGCCCCCAGTGCTTAACTAGACTCTTTAAGGATGATGCTTACTGGTTAAACTTTCACATCCCCACTGAGTGTATGTTGCTTGCATGCTAACTGTATTTCACATTCCATATGAATTTGGAGTATAATCAGTCTTAGGACTGTTCACAAGTTTTTACTGACTATCCTGCACTTTCTGACTGTTGCGTGCTTCCAACACTTCTCCTCAGATTCCTTTTGGCTCATCAGCCCTGATGTCTGATTCTACTGATTTTCTTTCTGCTACCCCCTACTGCTCAAAGTGCACAGGCAGTTGGCTGGGGAAGATGGTGAAAGAGCTTGGTGTAGGCTGTAATACCATTAGTATGTGAATGACGCACGACTCTACTGTCCAGCTGCAATGGAAAATTAATGTAGAGTGTCTTTACTTTCCAAATAGCTGGCCAAATGGGGCCAAGAGTGAAAACAGATGGCAAATGTGCCATCTAGAAAAGACATAGGTAACTCTTGGTAATACAGTTGCCTATCTCCGTGATCGAGGGGTTTGTCCAACAGATTTGCAGGTTGTTGGTGATTTTGGATTCTAATTGTTTCTCGATTCTCATCTGGTATTGTTGGCTGAAATCCCTTTTGTCCATTCAAGTCTTGTAGGTGTTTGTGACCACAACTCTTACCTGAACCGTGACTATTTATATATGACTTTGCAATAGTTCAATCTAGTGATCACTCACGATGTACTTTTTATGGAGTATCCTTGGAAAGTTTTGCTAATTAGAGGTGGAGAGCTGTGAAATACATTTTTCTCTCAGCCTGACAGCTGACTCCATGCTTGGATACAATGAAGGCACTAACCTTACTCTGGATTTACACCAGTGTAAATCCTATCAGAATCTGTTGCTGTTTCTTTTAATCTTCAAGCTACGGAGTAGCTTTTCTTTTCTTAATCATTGTATGAAGGCAGGTGGGTAATGAGGCTTGATGGAGCTGTTTTAAAACCTTCTGTATAGTAGTCAGAGATTTTGTGGTGATTGTTTATAAATTGAAGACCCAAATGTGTATGATTACGAAACAAACTCTTAATGTGCTTTCAGTATGGAGTTAACATCTACATTGTGAATGAGATGTATCATATAAATGTTATACAGTTATAAAAATAATTATATTTGCATATAGAAAAATCTATCCGTGACCTGTCATCACTTTTGCTAACTATGTTTTAATAATTGCTTGTGGATTTTTCCCTTGTATTTTTAACCCCTTCTTTTTGGATGTGTGGAGTAAGAATAACTTCTACATTATGAATGAGCAGTTTTTTGAAAATTGAATGAAAGTCAGTACTTTTTAATGAACATATTTTCCATCTCATGCAATACTCAAATATATTCCATCTAAAGATGGATCAGTATACTGTATTTCTATAAAAGCTCACGACCCCTGAGGGATGATTATAGTGTTTTAATTTGTATTGTGTCTTGGTCTAATCTACCCATGTGAACTTAACTGATAACATGCTAGGAGGCTTTATGGAAAGGATAAAGAAAAGTAGAATGGAGATGCAATGCTCTGTCGGGTTTTTGTGGGGGCAAATCTGTTTGCTCATGTAAGCAGGTCAGGATAAGCCCTACCCTGACATCTGGGGGTGAACTGTGGCAAGTGATGCAAAAAGACTTCAGGGGCTGATTCATTTGCATAGGCATGCTCACCTTGCCTAGTATGTGCTCTCAGCAGCCAAATGGTCACTTTGGCCACTGTGGGATCTCAAGTGTCTCTGTTTTTGAGGCAGGGGGGATCAAGTGTTGTTACCCTGATTATGTGAATCAAATAGTGGAACTGTTTCGCCATAAACTAAGTAACACTCGCTAGACAAGGGGCATGGGGTCCAAACCCAGTCAGGCTGAGAGAGGTTGGGGGATAGATCTTTGTACCTGGTGGTGGGGGCCTTGTCTGAGGGCCCAAAACACACTGATTGTACTGTTTTCTCTTTTGCTGGATTCACTGTGGGCCAGTGGTGCACTTGCACTGAGGCTCTTCTACTGTGAGCTGAACTTACTGAAGAGCTGAAATAACTGTGTACTGAGGGGAGCCTGGTGCTATACTGCTAAAGAGCTGAAATCTCCTGTGAGCTGAAATCACTGTTGCTGAGCTACTAGCAGACACTGCTCCGTAGAATGGCCTCTGCGGCTCACAGGACAGCAGGTGGAGTGTGGGGGAGTGATTTGCGTCAATGGCAGCAGCAGAAACCTACGGAGAGGTGGAGCCACCGGTGGACCGCGTAAGGTGTATCAACCCCTGCTGCCTCCATTGCACCCAGGTTGGGATGGTAAAACCCTGCCAGGTGAACTTTCGAACCCTGGGGCAGCACTGACCGGGGCAGAGACTTTTGGGGTGTCGGACTTTGGGTGATTTTTGGGTTGCTGGACTTGAGAGACTTTTGGGGTGTTAGACTTTTGGGGACCTTGGGTGATTTGTGGCTGGGGGGTGGGTCTTTGCTCATGTCTGGTTTATGAATCTGAGTTGTGGTGTTTTCCCACTTCAATGCTGATTCGGTTACCTTGTGTCATTAAAGATTTGCTGCTATACCAAGGCTCTGTGCTTGCAAGAGGGGAAGAATTGCCTCTTTGAGGCACCCAGGGGTATGTGTAAGATTTCCCAGGTCACTGGATGGGGGCTCGAGCCAGCGTTGTATTATGTTGTTGGGAGGAGACCCCTAGATATTGAACCCGGCCCTTGCTGCAATTAACTTGTCCTGGCAGAAGGGTTACACTCATAGGCTGTGTCTTTATTGGCATCCCTTTCCGGAAAAGGGATGCTAATGAGACACTTCGGAATTGCAAATCTGCGGGGGATTTAAATATCCCCCGCGGCATTTGCATTTACATGGCTGCCGCTTTTTTCCGGCTCGGGGCTTTTGCTGGAGAAAAGCGCCAGTCTAGACGTGATTCTCTGGAAAATAAGCCCTTTCCCAGAAGATCCCTTATTCCTACTTTCCTTTCAAGTAGGAATAAGGGATCTTCCGGGAAAGGGCTTATTTTCCAGAGAATCGCGTCTAGACTGGCGCTTTTCTCTGGCAAAAGCCCCGAGCCGGAAAAAAGCGGCAGCCATGTAAATGCAAATGTCGCGGGGGATATTTAAATCCCCTGCGGATTTGCAATTCCGAAGTGTCTCATTAGCATCCCTTTTCCGGAAAGGGATGCCAATGTAGACACAGCATATAGATAGTAGATCTGTGTGTGAAGGAAGCAATGCTGAATTGATGGGATTAGGTGAGACTGAACGGAAATACTTGAGAACTAGGACACAGTGGCTACGTCTAGACTGGCATGATTTTCCGCAAATGCTTTTAACGGAAAAGTTTTCCGTTAAAAGCATTTGTGGAAAGAGCATCTAGATTGGCATGGACTCTTTTCCGCAAAAGCACTTTTTGTGGAAAAGCGTCCGTGCCAATCTAGATGCGCTTTTCTGCAAAAAAGCCCCGATTGCCATTTTCGCGATAGGGGCTTTTTTACGCAAAACAAAGCTGAGCTGTCTACACTGGCCCTTTTGCGCAAAAGTTTTGCGCAAAAGGACTTTTGCCCGAACGGGAGCAGCACAGTATTTCCGCAAGAAGCACTGATTTCTTACATGAGATCGTCAGTGTTCTTGCGGAAATTCAAACGGTCAGTGTAGACAGCTGGCAAGTTTTTCCGCAAAAGCAATTGCTTTTGCGGAAAAACTTGCCAATCTAGACTCAGCAGTGAGATTCAACACACCTGGAAAGGAAACCTAAGATGTGAAAGATCTCCCCATCAAATCTGATTTGATTCCTACACTAATCCATTTATATTGAAGAGAGTTGGATTTATTTGAACTCAATCTTAACAACATTTTAAAAGATTATATGTGTTACAGTGTGTGGAATGGCTGACAGGACAGATATCCCAAACGGTTGATAACTATATCTATATCCAGCGCTTTTTTTGTGATGGCATTCCACCTATTTTACCAACATACTTAAACTGAATGGCTGCGTCTAGACTAGCAAATTTTTCCGCAAAAGCAGGCACTTTTGCGGAAAAACTTGCCAGCTGTCTACAGTGGCCGCTTGAATTTGCACAAGAACTAATGTAAGATTGTCAGTAAGATCTAATGTAAGATTGTCAGTGTTCTTGCGCAAATACTATGTTGCTCCCGTTCGGGATTAAGCCCTCTTGCGCAAATGTATTTGCGCAAGAGGGCCAGTGTAGACAGCTAAAATGTGCTTTGCGCAAAAAAGCCCCGATGGCGAAAATGGCAATCAGGGCTTTCTTGCACAAAACCGCGTCTAGATTGGCATGGACACTTTTCTGCAAAAAGTGCTTTTGCGAAAAAGCATCCGTGCCAATCTAGACATTCTTTTCCGCAAATGCTTTTAACGGAAAAACTTTTCTGTTAAAAGCTTTTGCGGAAAATCATGCCAGTCTAGACGTAGCCAATGGGATTTTCCCCTGGCATACCAGCACCTATTTCCTGGGGTGGCTTGGCTCCTGCATTTCAGCAGGAATGGCTTTTCTGTTTGAGCTGGAGTACCAGCACCTTTTTTCTTACAAACAAAGCCCTGTCTATATCTACATCTATTTAGAAATTACATGACTGTCTGTCTGTGTATTCAAGAACTCCTCCTAAACAGTAAGAGGTAGGACCACCAAATTTGGTATGCAACTTCCTCTTATCCTAACTTAAAGAAAGATCAGGGTTTGGTTGTTCCAGGAAAATGAGAAGTGTTATAAACACTGTTTTCCATAAAATGGAAAGAGAGGAAAGACATGATACTGAGAGTGGCCACTGGGTGCAGTGAGTGCAGGGGAGAGCTTTACCTGCCACCAGACCAGATAAGTAGCCCCCTTGATTCAAACCCTTTCCTCCCCGAGCACTTGGCCTCAGGGCCAAAGTGTTGGAGGGAAGGCTGCTGTGGGCTGAGGAGGCTGGGATGGGAAAAATGGTTCCTGCTGGATGGGACCCCTCTGCCCTGAGCACCTTCTCAACCCCCCTACTCTGACTCTTGCACCAACATGTTCCTAGCCTCCTGCTCTGCCCTCCACCCCCTAACCCCAAGGCCCTGCCTTGACTCCTGCCCCTACTGCCAGCCCCTGCCCCGAAGGACTCTGGCAATGCAGGTAAGTCTTCTAGTGATCTATATAATTCAATTTTACCAAGCCAGGACATATGTGAACTCACAGATCACAGTAACAGGCTTGCCATGTCATTACAGATCTACTGGAGAGCCAAAGGGTACTATCTTGCTACCTAGACAAGGTGGACTTAGTGATAAATGGTCACTTACACTAAAGATTACAAAATATTCATATTTCCCAAGAGACCAGTCACATAACTTAAAGAACAGGTAAGACTACACCAAAGACAACACCTGTAGTTTATTAACTAAGAAAAAGATTACAGCTTAAAGCAAGTCAACATATATACACAAAATGAGCTACTATCTATGGTTCCTAAAGGTCACAGAGATGTAGTAATTTGCTCTTTCAAAATGTATTTCAAGGCGAATCTAGGGACTCTCAAGATCTCTGCTTTAGTGTAATGTCTCTGGCCCTGTGACAGCTCAGATAGCAAAGAGAACTATTTCTTCTTGTGAGAATTTTTATATGTTCTTCTTCCAGAGTTCAAAGGGATGGGAAGAGAGATCCTGAATATAACTTCTTTATAGGTGGATGGGGCAATCAACAAAGCTTTTTGTCTTAGATGGTCCATTAGGTCTCAATAGTCCTTGATAGGGAATGGGAGAGTAAAACCACTCTGCCCCTGTGAGGTTTACACAAGTTCAGCATAGGGATATTTACAATTAAAGTTATATTTTACCTTGTATCATGACATTACAAATGAGATTAGTGCATGCAGCAGTTTACATTCTCATAAGCCACCTATTTTGAACAAAACTAACATATAGGTGAGTGGGTTTTGTTTCCAGCTATGAGTTTATCAGTTCTTGGCTAGTGCATATGGTTCCCCAGCATGCAGATGTATAAGAAAAATCATTTTGTAAATTAACCACCAGCATTATGAAAAAATTATACAAATCTACACTAGTTTCCACCAGCAACAGAGAAATAACAGAATTGTTTTAAAATGTTATAGTAAAGATATTAAGGAGTAGAGCACACATGAAAGGAATAACCAAAAGTAACAAAATTAATGAAGACCCATGCTCATTAAATGAAACTATATTAAACAGTGACATTTATGGTAAACCACAAAAGTATTAAACTTGCAATCTTCAGTAATACTTTTCTTTTGGATTTTTGCATTCACCTCCCCTTCCTTTCTTCCCCCCCCTCCCCCCCCCCCCGAAAGCTTAATTCAGTGCAAATGTTTTTGCTTTTGTTGGGGCTGTGCATTTCTTCTTTGCCACATCTGGTCAGATGAGCAAGGGGAGGTTTGCAGGTGACCCGGACAATATAAGACTGTAGCCTGAAGCCCCATTTCCATTACTCCAGTGGTCTTCAACCTTTTTAAGCACAAGGTTACTTTTTGAATTGAAGTGCAATCCAGGATCTATCTCAAACCCAAACACCCTTGCCCCACCTCCTTCCTGCCACTTCTCTGAGGCTCTGCCCCTGCTCACTCCATCCTCCCTCCCCATCCTCACTCCCTTTTATCAGGCTGGGGGCAGGGGTTTGCAGTGCAGGAGGGGTTCAGGACTGGGGCTGAGGTTCGGAGCTGGCTCCAGCTAGGCACCGCTTATCACAGGTGGGTTCTGGGTGGTGGTGGTGGTGCAGGAGAGTAAGGCAGGCTCACTCCTACCCTGGCCCTGCACCACTCCCAAAAGCAGCCAGCAAACTCTCTTCATCCCTGCCCCCACCCTGATCTGTGGAGATGGAGTACAGGGTGGAGGGACGGTCACCCTGACATCAGTACCCCCCTTCCTTTTCTACCCATGCCCTGCGCAGCAAGCAGGGTGGTCCCAGAGGTGAGCGGCACCTCCAAGGCAGAGGGCAAGAGCAGCATATGGCAGCTGTTCCATACCCTTAATAATTTCTGTTGCCATTTTCTGAACTTTTTCCAATGCCAAGATATTTCTTTTGAGATGAGGTGATCACATCTGTACACAGTATTCAAGATATGGGAGTACCATGAATTTATATAGAGTCAACATTTCACCATGAATGAAAACCTAGCATGCAGACAGCGTGGAACTAAAAGAGCAAGTATATTTTTGATCTAACAGTTTGATTATATTTTTAGAAAGAAAGTCAATTAGGAGCTACATTGTCTAAATTCAAATTTCTGAGCAATAAACTTCATGCAGCTATAACTAAATTGTGAAAGCAATTGATCTTAAAGCATAAAACAAAATTTTCTTGGATTTCATGTGTGGTAGCAAATGATATAAGACAAGTTTTATAAGCAGCCCACAATTATTTATTTTAAAAAGAAATACCCATGTTGGATACTTTATTGATTGATGGAGAAGGATTTTTCGGGGGAGTAATCTACAATCAAATGTTAACGCCACAACACTTCAAACAAGTTTATAAGGTTGCATTTTTTAAAAATACAAGAAACTTTTAAAAGGCTATTGCTTCTAACATATGAAAGTATAGTAGTAAAAGAATAACATATGTTTTTCAAATCAACAAAAATGTAGACAAAGCAAACAACATTATAGGTCTGAAAAAATGGAGACACTCCCCCCAGGGCATAAGGGGCTTGCTTGAATCCTGACAAAAGGCCTGTTTAATTGTTTAGGAAAGTAGATTAGGTCTTTGATTTCTTTTAAGGGATTTGGAGTTCAGAATCAGTAGTATAACATGTGGTTTGTGTTGAGTCCATGTCAATACAATTTGTTCCAGGCCTCCTGTCTATAACTGTCCTGTTACTATCAATGCCAGACTAACACGGAAGAAAAAAAATCGAAGAGTTGCAACAAAATGGTGACTTAAAAGTTACAGTGTTGAGCACAAAAAGTCCTTCAATCATGTGGCCCTTCTTGGTTGTGCCCTGCAGTGATACCACAACCTTTAATCCTTTTCCCTTCCAATGTTGCAGGGGGATTCCCCCTCATCATGAATAATTAGTGCAGAGAGACAAAAGGAAATGTCACTAGTAATTACTGTAAAGTGGTGGAGGCACATCAGCTAGGAATAATGGAAACTCCCACTGATGCAATATTCGCACCCCCCTTTTTTGCCCAAATACTCTGTTCTCTTAAGTGGTCTTAAAAATGTCTAGCTCTATTTTTTTTTTTTCATTTAAAGTAAGTTCAAAACAATTGCTGATTTCCAACTTACCCAAATTAAAACAGAGAAATTGTAATTTTTTTTACATGGTCTAGATCACTGTCACAACTCTGCACTGAAGGGAATTATTTACAGAGCTGTTAAGAACAGCCCTACAATATTTCATAGTCATCATCAGCCTTGCCTGTGACTGTTCAGTGAATGAAGTGGCTACATTACCCCGGGTCTTCTTTGCCTCAGTTCTGCTACTACAGTAGAACCTGGATTGTGAAAACCCGGGGAATGGAGGTTGCTTGTAATTCTGAAATGTTCATAATTCTGAACAAAATATTCCGGTTGTTATACCATAGAACTGGAAGGAACCTAAAGAGGGCATCAAGTCTCATCCTCTGCACTCATGATAGGACCAAGCACTATCTAGACCAGGTGTCTCAAACTCAAGTTACTTCAAAGCCTCCTAGTGGGCCAGTGAGCAACCCCTCTGGCAGGGCTCTGTGGTGTGTATGTTTGCATTGCCCCCACTCCCACAACCCCTGGCTCTGCCTGCCACCCCTGGGTGATTTAACCCCTCCCTGTGGTGGTCCGGCACCACCCCTGGTAATGCAGCAAGGCTAGAGTGGTTTCTGGCTGCTAGACACTGCCAGCTTGTCCCTGTGGCCTGGTGGAGGTGTGTGCAGAATCATCCCATCCATAGAACGGTTTGGGGAGTTGCCCCGACCAGCCTAGGGACAGGATGGTCCCCCTTACCCAGGTTAGCTCTTGGAGTCCTGGGCAGCCTGGGGCAACAGCAGGGGTCGGGTCCCTCCTCCCCAGCACTCACCACAGCAGCAGGAGCCACAGGCAAGCGAAGCTGCGTAGCAGCCTACTCTGCTATGCTGCCATCTCCCAAACAAATCCATGCCCCCAGTGTGGTGAAGCCGAGCAACTGGGCTGGCCTAGGCAGGGCTGGACTGAGCCATTCCGGCACCCCGGGCAGACAGGTTAATTGTGCCCGGGGTTGGAGGAGGGCGCATACACGGCCCCACATCCGCCCGGTGCATGGGGGAGGGCGCGCGGAGCTGGTGGTGGCAGGACGCACGTGCCCGGTTTGGCCCAGCCCGTTGTTGCGCAGCTCCGGACCAAGCCTGGGCGTGAAGGGCCCCATGGCCACAGGGGGAAAGGCGCTGCTGGCTGGCGCTGCAGGGTGGCCACTGGGAGCTGCTGCAGCCCGCGATCCGGGAGCCGGGCGCGAGGCGCCTGATGGCAGCTATAAGGGGCACTGCGCACCCCTGACAGCTGCCATTAGGCTCCCCCATAGGTAGGCACCCTGGACAGCTGCCCAGCTAGCCCATGCCTTAATCTGACCCTGTGTGACGACGCGTTGGGGTCCCCCGTCTCCTGCACCCCCGAAATGGCATGAACAGACTCCACCAGCCCGTAGAATAGAGGTGGTTTATTGCTTCCCCAGTATACAGCACAGCACAGATGTCATCAGGTTACAGGGCAGGCCTAGGATGCCTCAGCCCCCCCTTGATATGGGGAAGGGGTCTCGGCTTCTAAACCCCCCAGCCTTTGCTGAGGCTGCTTCCTCCATGCTCCCAGACAGAAACTAACTCACTCTCCTCCAGCCCTGCCCCCCAGCCAGGGCAGCATCCACCTTCCTTTGTTCCTCTCCATGGGGGTTAGCTGGTCGGACAGGTTGAGAGATCCCTTTGCATAATGACACATCCCTGTCCTTCTGGGCTGTGGTACCGGCGGCAGCCAGTGGGGTAACCACAGACCCATGGAAACCAGCAAGTTCCCCCCCACTACGTCACAGTTCTCCTCCCTTCGAGAGCGAACTGAGCAGGGTCACTCCGCTCGTGACCTAGGGAAGTTCGGGTCCTCTGCGTGGGAACCTGCCCTGGGGACATGGGTGCTCCCCTGGACTCGGGCCGGCCATGGCGAGGCCGCACATGAATTGGCTTCCCTCTGTCCACTCACTGCACCGCTCCAGGGCGACTGGCACAGGCCTGTCCCCTGTGGTCGCACCCACCCTTCCGCTGGCCTTGATCTCTGGCCAGGGTCTCTCGGGCCGGGGCCATGAGCCCAGCGAGCCTTCTCTGGACAGCCAGGGCGGCTTCCACCCTCGACGCTCCCTCCAGGGGGGTCTTCCCCTCCCATAACTCTCTCAGCAAGCCCAGAGGCTCCTCCATACAGGGTAGGGACCCCCAAACCGCTTTCCTCCTGTCTTGGGCCTTCCCGCCCCTCTGGCAGGAGTCACAGGACTGGCAGTACCACTGCACGGCTGCAAATATCCCCGGCCAGTAGAAGTGTTGGAGAAACCTCAGCCGGGTGCTCCGGACCCCCCGGTGGCCCGCAACAGGGACGTCGTGGGCCAAATACAGCAGCTTGAGGCGATGCTTTTGGGGGACTACACGCTGCCGCTGGACCCCCCATGCCCTCACCTTCCTGGGGGGAAGCCATTCATGGAACAGAGATCCCCGCTCCCACAGGAATCTCTCCTGGCCACCTCCACCCAGGGGCTGAGCTGCACAGAGGCCAGCCTGGTCCCTCAGCCTCTGCAAGGAGGGGTCTGCCTGCACCTCAGCCTGGAATTCAGCCGCTGAGGCAGGGATCGGGACCTGCTCCCCACCTTTGCCTACGTCCAGAGTCCCAGCCTGGCTGGACCCCGTGTCCACTGGGATGGGACCCTGAGGACTCTGCCGGGAGTCCTTCCCTGGATCCAGGTTGCCAGCCCCTCGCTGGCTCTGGCTCCGGGTGGTGACTAGAGCCCGCTGGGATTCATGGGGCCACTCCTCTAGGTCATTCCCCATCAGCACCTCTGTGGGCAAGTGCGGGTGCACCCCCACTTCCTTGAGACCTTCCTTGGCCCCCCATTTCAGATGCACCCTGGCTACAGGCACTTTAAACGGGGACCCGTTTATGGCCTTCAGGGTCAGCTGGGTGTGGGGTAGTATCCGGTCTGGGGCCACTATATCGGATCAGGCCAGAGTCACCTCCGCCCCCGTGTCCCAGAAGCCCGTCATCTTCCTCCCATCCACCTCCAGGGGTATGAGGCACTCGCTCCGCAGGGGCCATCCTGCCCCCACCCGGTACACGGAGAAATCCACCTCCTGAGGGTCAGACCTCCCAGGGGAGGTGCACTGAGCATCCTTCCCCCTCTCTGAGCTGAGGTTTGCCTGCCAGCCCCTGCCTCTGGCGCAGCCTGCCCTTCCTCCCACTCCAGCCAGTTAACCCTGGAAAGTCCCAGGTCATGGGACCTGGTGCACCAAGACCTCTTGTGGTCTTTTTGCCCACAGCGATGGCAAGTTAGGCTTTGGGCTGTCTCTGTCCAGGCCCTGGCTGGTTCTCTGGGGCACAGACGACCTGTTCCTTGGGCTTGCCTCGTAGTTGACTCCCTCCGTCGCTCAGCCGAGATCCGGTCTCTGCACGATTCCCTTTCTCTCCGGGACTCCCGTTCACACCTGGACCGGCTCTCCGTGAACTCATCTGCCAGCCTCCCAGCCTCCTCGGGGGTCTCTGGTCTTCGGTCCTTGAGCTACAGCCTCAGTTTGGGTGGGCACGCTTCATAGAACTGCTCCATCATGACCAGTTTGAGCAGCTCCTCTGCGGCCTGGGCTCCGACTCCAGACACCCACTTGCGGCAGTATTGCGCCAGGCGGGAGGCCAGGTCCACATAGGTCTCCCGTGGCTCTTTCTGCACCCCCCGGAACTTCTTCCTGTACATCTCGGGGGTCAGCCCGAACTTGTGCAGCAGGGCCTCCTTGACTCGGTTGTAATCCCCTGGCTGTAGGTCCTCCAGCTGACTGAGCACTCTGGCCGCCTCCTGGTTCAGTGCGGGGATGAGCTCCTGCAGCCAGTCAGCTGGGGGGACCCGTTGCAGTCCACAGGCCCTCTCAAAGGAGCTGAGGAGCCCGTCTATGTCACCCATGTCCTTCAATTGGGCCACCACGAGCCTCTGCAAGCGTCTGGCAGTCCTGGGACCCTGGGGCCCATCCACTCTTGGCGCAGCCGGTGTCCCGCCGGTTCGCTGCCCTGCCATGGCCAACTCATGCTGTCACTGCCTCTCTCGGTCCTGGCGCTCCTTCTCTCGGTCCTGGCGGTCCCTCTCTCGGTCCTCTACTTCCAATTCCTTGATCCGCAGCTGGATCTCCAGCCGCCGCAGCTCTGCTGGGCTGGCCCCTGCCCTAGATGGGCTACAGCTTGCAGGCCTCCTGGGGGAAGCTGTCTCATCTCTCCGGTGGGTTCCAGTGCTCCTCCCCCTCTCTGAGCCTGACACACTCTCAGGAGGGGTCTGGCTACTCCCCCTGGGGACAAGATCCTGGCCCTGTGGCTGGTCATTCTCTTCCAGCTGGGCAATCAGCTGGGCCTTGGTTGCTTTCTGCACAGGCAAGCCCCTCTCTCTGCACAGCTTCACCAGCTCTGCCTTCAAGAGTCGGGCGTAGGCCATCGGCCCGCTGGTCCCCTCAGTGCAGACTCACCAGTCTAGTGTTGCAGCGCCCCACGATTCCCTGGAACTGCTTCGCTCTGTCTCCAGCATGCCTGGCTACCGGGCTCTTGCTTCTACTGCGCCTTGTCGCTCGCCGCTGGAAGCTCCATTCACGGGGTACAGTACATCCCACCCCTGACACCAGTGTGACGACGCGTTGGGGTCCCCCGTCTCCTGCACCCCTGAAATGGCACGAACAGACTCCACCAGCCAGTAGAATAGAGGTGGTTTACTGCTTCCCCAGTATACAGCACAGCACAGATGTCATCAGGTTACAGGGCAGGCCTAGGATGCCTCAGCCCCCCTTGATATGGGGAAGGGGTCTCGGCTTCTAAACCCCCCAGCCATTGCTGAGGCTGCTTCCTCCATGCTCCCAGACAGAAACTAACTCACTCTCCTCCAGCCCTGCCCCCCAGCCAGGGCAGCATCCACCTTCCTTTGTTCCTCTCCATGGGGGTTAGCTGGTCGGACAGGTTGAGAGATCCCTTTGCATAATGACACATCCCTGTCCTTCTGGGCTGTGGTACCGGCAGCAGCCAGTGGGGTTACCACAGACCCATAGAAACCAGCAAGTTCCCCCCCACTACGTCACACCCTGGGCCTAGAGATAGCGGCAGAGAAGAGCCTGTTGTATTTGCTCTGCTTCCCCACAGCTCTTGCCAGCACAGTGAGTATGAAGGGGCCCGATGCCTGCTGACACCCCACACCCGGCTCCCGTGACCTGAGGCCATGTCCCTGCCTTGCGGGAGGGGGCCTGAGAATAAGGTTGTGATGCGGGAGGATGGCAGGAGGGTCGAGGAGGAGGTGCAGCAGGGATAGGAAGAGGTGGGACAGAGGTGGAACAGGGACCAGACAGGGAGGAAGGGTAGAGACACCCTCTCCAAGGCTGCAGGGACTCACATGCCAACAGCCATGTGCAGGCTGGATTGTGGAACTGCTCAGGCTGCAGATGGCTCACAGGCCATGAGTTTGAGACCACCTGATCTGGACTATCCCTGACAAGTGTTTATACAACTGAATGTTAAGTTAATTCAACTTTATTCCAGAAAAAGAAATTATGCTTATAATCATGTTAATTTAAGTGAAACACACAAATATTCTCCTTACCATGTCAATTTTTTTAACTCGCCCTTTTTTTTTATTAGTTTACATTAAACACAGCACTACATCGTATTTGCTGCTGCTTTTGTGCGTGTTTCCACTGCTGTCTGATTGTATGCTTGCCGTTCCAAATCAGGGGTATGGTTGACCTGTCGATTCATAACTCTGGTGTTTGCAACTCAGATTCTACTATGTAGCCCATCTATAGAGGACGTCTAGTTCTCTCTGTCAATCAATGTGTGAGGAAAGGAAGCTAAAAATAGTATATATGTTGTGGCTTGGGCTAGAGCTCAGCCTCTAAAATCTAGGGGATCAGGTGCACTTGTCTGTGAGAGCTCAAGCCTTGCTAGAGGGAATCTGTCTCCTGGCCAGGGTGAGGGATGTTAGATAGCGTATAATTGAACAGTCAAATATTAACCACATCACATTTTAGCAATTACATGACTATTTGATAGTCCCTAAGGGGAGGGAGTGGCCGGCAGACAGTGCACTCCCAGCCCTACTCCAAGGGAGCCCGCTGCTGCCTCTCTATTAGCTCTCTGTTCAGACCGATTCCCGGCTGCTGCCCCGCCCTGCTGCCTTTGGTACAGGACCCAGGCTCACCACAGACAGAGGCTGCTCTGTGGGGTGCTGAAGCAGCCTCTGTCTGCAGGGAACTCGGACCCTCCCAACCTTCTGCTGCCTCCATAGAGGCTTTTAAGCAGACTCTCCCCCGCAGCTAGGGTTGCCAGGTGTCTGGTATTCTACCCGACAATCCGGTTTTTGGGCCCTCTGTCTGGTAAAATAATCCAGAAAATACCAGACATGTGCAATGTCTGGTATTTCCTGGATTTCTAGTGTGCCGGACGGAAGCCTGGCTGGGGAAGTTGCTGGGAGGTGGAGCACGATCGGCGCTGGGAGCCCTGGCTGCATCTGACGCCTTGGGAAGGAGAAGAAGCCCTGTCCCTGCTCCTGAGCGCGTGGTGGAGCCGCAGCTGGACTCACTCGTGCTTCTCCAGACCGTGTGTGGGACTGACAGCGCTCTGGGATCTGCACGTGCCCGGGTCAGTCCCTCCCCCCCACCGCTTCCCCGGACCCCTTCCTGACCAGCTCCAATGCCCCCGGCCCCCTCCCGGCCACCGCTGCTTCCTGCCGGCCACTTCTCCTCCTCCTGATCTCCCCTGGCCAGCCGTGCTGCCCCTGACCCACCTCCCAGCCAGCCCCGCACCCCTCCTGGCCAGTCCCCCCCCCCCCATCAAGTGTGTCCGGTATTTTTTCTAAACCTACCTGGTAACCCTACCCCCAGCACTTGCTCCTGCCTGACACCCTCCTGCCCTTTGCCACCTCTGATACAGAGCAGCAACGGGGGTGGAATGCATGTAGTCGGCAGGATTAACCAATAAGCTCATCCTTATTAGTTAATCGTGTAGTCGTCTACACATTGACACCTTAGCCTGGAAGACTTGTTTTGAGGTGCTGTGTAGATATACCATGAAGAGACCCGCATTGCCCTCCTAGCTCTAACATGGTGCACAAATCAGAATTATCTATGTTGGAGAAATGTGACTTATCAGATACTTAAATACAGTGATAACAAATGCAAGGAACTTGCTCCATGGGGGGAAAAAAAGCAAGTCCAAAATCTGCAGTGCAAATGGTCTGTAGTGATAGGCATTGAGGGAACTCAAACTCAGATAATGACAAATAGCTCATTGTTTCAGCCCAAGGAGAAGATGTGATTGAGAGCTGAAAACAAACTGCATTTTCTGGTCTACACTCAGAAAGTCTATGAAAAGAAAATGTCTACACAGGAGACTGAAGTGTGTGTTTATTAGAGGTCTAGCCCATATCTGCCCAGAAGGTACTGTATCTCCGTTTTCACAAAGCTAGAAAGAGGGTCAAGGAGGGGTCAGTTTCTGAGAGAACCACCTCAAACAATATTCACAAGCACGTTAATTTTTGTGATAGGCTCCTGTGAAGAAATAATTGCTTTTTTAGAGAACTGCATTAGGCGGACCTTATCCATGTACAACAGTCCTATAAGGTCCCTGTGCAGTAAGGAGCTAATTGCAGCTTGGAACACCATGAATGCAGTAATCTCAGCCATCAAAGAAAAGGTATAAATATTGAACATTTCAAGAAATCATTACGGGGACAAGGGCACTTGCTTTCCTGGTCTCACTCTAACTACCAAAAGAGGAGGAAAAGTCTGTTAGGACGCAAACAAGCTTTTCAGCATGTTGCTATACCTAGTAAAACAGTCATGGATGAAAAAATTCTCTTTTGGGACACACTCTGATTTTAAGCCATTGGACATTTGCTTCTGATGCTGACCAATTTACTTCTGGAGTTTTGAAATATGGTTCTGCCTAACATATTTCTGCTTCTACTTAAATTTTGACATGCTAGTTTATACATCTGACCACTAATTAGCTTTTTTCCTTTCTTATAATTAAAGCTGGCTGGTGGGAGACAATTCCATTTCATGACAACTTTTTTAAGATTTCAAAATTGGTTTTGTGCTGCATTGGAAGGAAACAGAAACCCTTTGAACATTTTAGTGGAAAGAGAATTGTGTCAAAACAGCTGGTTTTGGATAGAAAAGTTCAGATTTTCAAGTCAGGCCTCAGGAATCTTCCAGACAAAAATGTGGTCAAAATCACCATCTCTCCAAAATGTTTCAGCTTTGATAAAACAGCATATTTTGACAAGGCTCTGATCAGCTGTAGTTCTGGTGTTGGAACATATGGATAGTTATCTGAACACATAACTTAGGAATTATTTTTATTTGCTAATATAAATTGTAAATTCCTTTCCTGTAATATTTTAATTTAGAACATAATGGTCTTGATCATTGCATGAGCAGCTTTATTCTGATAATATATAATGTACTATTTTTCCTTCTCAGAAAAGAGCCAGCCTGCTAAATCTTTTAATCCAGCCTACCTTCCCTTGCAGTGCAGGTCAAAGCTGATAGCTGCTTCCTACGCTGCGGGGGGTGGGGAGCACTGTGCATTGGCCCTGCCCCTAGCAAGATGTCTCAGCTCCTATTGCCTGGAAACTGGCCAAGAAGCTGAGAGATTTTGCTGGGAGTGGAAGCAGTGCAGCACAACTTCTCAGCTCCCATTGGCCAGTTTCTAGCCAATAGGAGCTGAAGGATTTTGGGGGGGGGGGGGAAGAGCCAGTGTGTAAAGCCTGCCCTCCCCCCACAATGTAGAGAACCACACAAAACAGTCAGCTGTGGGCTGCTGGCAGGCAGTGAAGCCTGTTTAGGTAAGCACCACCCAGCCGGAGCCTGCCTCTGGTACCCTACCCCTTCCCTGACTCAGCACCTCCTTCTATGCCCCTCCCCCAGAACAGAATCCTCTCCTGCACCTATATCCCCTACTGGACCCTGCACCCCAATCTCCTGCCTTAGGAATACCACCCAAACCCTCTGCACCCTCCTCCCCTCTGCCTCAGGTCAAAACTCCCTCCCTGAACCTGCTCCTACTAGGGATGTTAAATATTGGTTAATTGAATAGTCAATTAACCTCATGAGTTCTTATCAGTTACTTAACTATTCTATAGACCTGGGGGTGGGGCCGGCAGCCAGTATACTCTGGCCCCAGTCCTGAGGAGCCCTCTGACACTCCGCGCTGCTGCCTCTGTATTAGAACTGGTCCACGAGGGGACCTGATACCCTCACAGACCAGCTGCCTGTCTCCCAGCGCTGCTGCCTCTGATATACAGCAGCGCAGGGTGGCAGCAGCCCGTCCAAGAGCAGGGTCTGAGCCCTTGGACCCGGCACGAGCCGGAACTGAGCCGGGCTGTCTGACCACCAGGCTCCTAATACACTTTAAATGCAGAGCCGCAGTGGGAATAGGTTGTAGACCTGGCACAAGCCAGGACTGAGCCAGCCTGCTAAAAAATGTACTGACAGGAGGCGGGGGAATGCGTGTAGTCTATAGAATTAACTGATACGTTTTGTTAATCCGCTGTTACATCCCTAGCTCCTACATCCCCCCCCAGGCCAGAATCCTCTCCTGCACCCATACCCCATCCTGGACCCTGCACTCCAATTCTCTGCCGCAGGGCACAACCCCCTCCTTCTCCCAAACTCCCTCTCGGTTCCCACATCCCTCTCCTGCACCCCAGTCTCCTACCCTAACCTCCCTTCTGTACCTAACTTTCATCCCATGCCTGCTGCATAGAAAAGTGTGGCCCTTGACAACTTACCAAAATCTTGGCGTGGTCCCCTGTCAAACATTATTGCTCACCCCTGACCTAGGTTTAAAATGTGAAGGCTGCTGAATGCTTTTTTTATTATGTTTACCATATTGTTGCTACACATCCCATGTGTTTGTAAACAAATAATTATAGCTCAACAGGACTCGGGAGCAGCACACAGAGACATATGCACCCCAGCTAGGGGCCACAAGGACATGTTGACAGCCAAGTGGAGGGAGCAGTAGGAAGCCACTCTAGCCCTGCTGCACTGCTAGTGGTAACAGCAAGGAGCAGCAGGCGGGGCCAGTGGACACATGAAGAGGGGAGGAGAGCATGCAGAGGAGACAGGCAAGCAGCAGTGTGTGGAGACACCCCTCTCCCTCCCTCTCCCAGAGCTGGTAGCAGAGGCATATTCTCCAGAGAAGTGGGGCACCCATCTGTCCCTTCCTTCCTCCGTACCACACCCTACTTCCTCCCAGAGCCTGCATCCTCACTTTCTCTGGCACCCCCACTCCCTGTTCTAGGCCAGAGGCCAAACCCCTCACCCCTCCTGTACCCAAACTCCCCCCCCCCAGAGCCTGCACCCTAATGCATTGCCCCGCCCAGTGCCTGCATCCATATTCTATCGCAGAGCCTGCTCCCTGCCCCAGCCCAGAGCCTGCACCTAGCACTGAAATTCCCTTTCAGAGTTCACATCCCTCCATCACCTCAACTCCCTCTCAGAGCCTTAGGCAGGGGGGAGGGGGAAAGGAGTTTAAGTGTGTGGGGGATTATGGGCTCTGGGCATTCTGGGCTCAGATTTCTGCAAATCTGCTGCTCCTGGCTGCAGCCACTAAAAGCACCTATGTTCTGGGCCAGCCCTTTTTGGCAGGAGGGAGGTGGCTCAATTTGCTGCCATTCCTCTGCTTCTCATCCTCCAGGAGCTGTGTCGCTGTGAGCACCAGGAAGTTCTGTCTGCATGTTTATCTATAACTTTTTTGAGGTTTTCCCTTATTTGCTGTCTGCTTCGTCTGCCTTCACACTTCCTTTTGATTCTATAATTAGATTTCAACAAACCAAAGTCTCCATTCGGAAAAGAATGACCTTTTACCAGTTTTAATCTTTGCTACATTTGATAAATTGTTTATATATTAAGAAAATGATGTAGGCATTATGGATTGAATTTACAGCTAAAATTAATCTGTTTACTAATGAAAGTTCACTTGCAGGTCATGCTGTCTTTTGTAATACTGCAGTCTTACAATTTATTATAGTAGCAAATTCTATTCAGTCTAAGACAGGGTATGATACTTTCCAAAATGTAATGTAATAAGTTGTGCTTTATTTTTAAGTATGTATTTAATTTTACTATACAGAAAAATATACAGATTGGCAAAGTTCTTTTAGCTCAGACTTTCTAAGATCTGGTTTACACTTGGAGTTTAGGTTGAATTTAGCCACATAAGGTAGATTTTCTAAACAATGAGTTCACGCTACTAAGCCCATTCTGTCAACTTCAGGGGATGCTGAAGTCGATTTCAGTACTGTTTTTCACAAGGAGTAATGCAAAATTCCACCTTGCATGGCCAAATTTACGGTAGTGTAGACACAACATTGCAAAAATAGAAATTTTTGGCCTCCAGGAGGCATCCCACAGTGCCCTGCTGTGGCTGCTCTGACCACAACTTGTGCCTCTGCTGCTCTCCATGTGAACAGGAAAAGCCTGGGGAAAGTTTGAATTTCATTTCCCATATTGCCAGAGTTGTGAGCACATCTGAGCAGCACACATGGCCATGAGTTCAAGTTCCATGAGCTCTAGTTCTCAGGGGCACAGTGCATCACTCTTAGAGTCGATAGCAGTTTCCTTGCTGGGGACGTACTACTTCGAACAGCACTGAATTCTTGCATGAAGTGGGGACATGGACCTTTGACTTTACAAAATTTTGTAGTAAGAAATCGACCTTAATAAATTTCACCTTATCTCATAGTGTAGATATGGCCTAAGTTTCTGTGATTTCATCTAAAATTCTTCGAGCAGCAGTGCCTAAAGTTGCTAAAGTAATGGTAATACTCAGAAGTTAGCCATTCATGCAGTGGGTTTATGGCAGGGTGAATATGGACTAATATGTAGATTGGTAAATGGTGTCTAAGCATCTTTCCTTATTCAAAAAATGTGTAGAAACACATTGTGCTCATAAAACATACTGTCTTGACAGATCATGTAGAATGAAATCTATTCATAGTCCAGCACAGGCAGCAGTACCACAAGTTAATATTCACTGGGATATACTGTAAAAGGTATCAGTACTTGAATCAGCTTTTGTCTACGCAAGAAAAAAAATGGTTTATGATGCTAATTTGCAGATTTTGACTTTCATTTTTACATGAAAACTTAAAATCAAGGAAAAATAAACAGTGATTTTATGTATATATTATAGGTAGAGCAAAAGGCATTAGAACTGGTTGAAAAATCACCTTTTTCTAACGGAAAACTGAGTTTTCAATTAAACAAAACTTTTTGTGGAAAGTGTTTGATTTCCTTGAAAAAATTGCATTATCGTTTTCTGGTGAAACAAGAAACTCTGAGTTTGGGAATGTTCTGTAAAATCCTCAACATTTTCTGTTACTTTCCCCCTCCCTCAATCGACTCTATTCCTTGTAGGTAAAGTTGAAAATAGAGTATTATAAGGTAAAGTATTAAGCAATTGCCAAACTTTAGCAGGTGAGGATGAAATGTCCATGCTTGATCTCTGCTTCAAACTGATTTGCTGGGCAAGACAAGTTTGAGAGATTCAAGAAAAATAGTTCAGATGTTTCTGAAAATGGAAAAAATAGGTAATTTTGCCAATGTTGATTTAAAAGGAAAGAGAAGCTATGCACGTTAGGGAAAATACCATGGTTGGCAAGGCCAAAGACAACAAGAAGGAGTTTAAGTACATCAGAACCAAAATAAATCCTAGCAATAGCATAGGCCCATTACTGGTGGCAGTAAAATTTATTAATTATTCAGAAAAGATGTAAACATTCAATAATATTGATGTTCTGTAGCCGGATGATGAACTACTTTCCAAGTCATAAGTAACTAAGTAAAAATGTTAAACAGCTTCTACTAGGGATCAATAAACTGCAGATAATTTGTACCTGACAGGGATGTTAAATTGTGGGTAATCAGCTAATTTAGTAGTCAATGGAATTTCAATTGACTATTCGATTAGTCAATAAGGGGAGAACTGCAGAGTCACAGCAAGGTTAGCTTCCAGCTATGAGCTAACCCGGCTTCGACTCTGCCTTTTAAATGGCAGAGGTGTTGCAAGTGGACCGGGTGCAAGCTGGGAATCAGCTGTCCTGGCTCACACCTGGTCCCAAATGCTGCGCCTCTGCTTTTAAATGTATTAAGAGCCGCCTGGCAGCTCTTAATACATTTAAAAAACAGAGGCACAGCATATGGGACTGGGCACGATTCCCAGCTTGTGCCTGATCTTCCCCTATGCCCTCTGCCTCCTCTGCCCCCAAGACCATGCTGGGGGGAACCAGCTTTTAAGCTGGCTTCCTCCAGCACCAGCTCCTGCTCCCTCCCCCTAAGGGAGGCAGCCAAGGGGTGAGAAAGTGACTAGTTGAATCAGTACTCGACTACCTGATAAGCATATGCTTATCAGGTAGTCAACTAGTCCCTTACATCCCTTATACTTAAATCTCTTAATATTGCATCTGCAGTGGGAGTGTTCTAATTCAGCTGAGCTTTTTAACATGTGAAATGCCTTATCTCTTCTAGAGACTGAAATTAATAAATCTGTGAAGTGCACAGAATTATAATTGATCAAGGCCTCATAACCAGTATTGCCAGTCCCAAGCATCAAAAATCATGAGTTAGAATCCCCCAAAAGCATGAGGTTGGTGTAAAAAAAAAGTCAGGGGATTTAAAAAATACTTTTTTTGTTCTATTTATTCACATTTTGGCTTCAGCTAGTGATTTAATGGTTGCAGAGAAAAACATGACACACCAAATTAACTTAGCTTTCTTTTAAAAAGAAAAACTAAGATTTCCATGCAATGTGTTTACTTCAGTCGCTGGATTTTTAACAAAACCATGAAATACTGCAAGACCTGCTATTAAAATCCCAGGCATTGTGAGAGCTGGCAATACTACATAGAGATTGCACTAGGTCACTAGGAATGGAATAGATGGGGGACCAGACTCTGGGCCGGCTCTCTCAAGAAGTATGACTCAGAAGGCACTGATCTGGAAAAGGGGTACAGAGGGGGCATAAAGTCCTCAGCTCTTGTGTGTGCTCTAATTTACATCAGACTGATCATGGGCTACTCCAAAGGATGGAATTATCATAGTGCAGAGTGCTTTAGCTACTGCCCCTCTTCTCCTTCAGTATGAATATGCTGACTGCATCTTCTTGTCCCCAGCATAGCAGGCTGTGAGGGAAGAGTTATATAGTGCCACCTTGCTGACCCTTATGCTGGAATAGTACTTCCTGAGCTCCTCTGTCTCTGGTTGTCCCTTGTATTGTACAGGAGAAGCACTATAGAAGACAAGTCCATATGCCTAACAGGGCAGACCCCAAAGCTCCTCCACTCAGCCAGCCTGGCTTTCAGAATGAAAATGCCAAATGAATGTTGCCTATGATCTTTAGATCTTTCTCTCTCTCTACCAAAGTGAAGACTAGCACCCACATCTTCTGGTTCCTAGTACTCATTATTTAACCAATAACTATGTAAGAAGACAATGGCAATGGGTCTTGCTTCTCCCCGCCCCCGCCATGGCTGGTCTACATAAAGCCTAGTATTGATACCAGTAGTATCTTCCGCATAAGTTGTAGAAGTCTGTGCTGTGTATTTAAGGGTCCTGGATTCCAAATGTGCTGATGATCTATGCACAGGAGTCATTATAGTTCCATGCAATATAATTTCTAATTTACAAAACCCAGACATCTAAGATAATATCTACAAATCAAACAAAGCCTGCTAAGAGAAAAATATGAAGGTTTTTAAAACACTCAAAGGACATGACAAAATTAGGGTGTTAATATGATTCCCCTGTGCACATACATTATAGTAGTTTTTAATTACATGGTCACATGTTATTTGTTCTGAGACCCCTGTGTCATTCAATGCTGGACTGAGTGTGAATGAGGAAGAGGAGTGCTAGCAGAAGTTCCTTTGTATTTAGGGCTTTGGACCGGGATCCTAGGGATATAGTTTCTATTTCTGACTTTGCAATATGTTTGTCATGGGCACAAAGGGGGTAAATTGTGGCTCCAATACTTCCAGAAGATCTCCTTGGATAGATTCTTACACTGTAGAGTTCCAGTGAAACCAGGTGTTTCCCATTACTTGGATTGGGTCTTTTGAGTATGTCTCACTTCAGCTGGAAAATGTGTTTGAAGTAATATGCAATACAAATTAAACAGAAATAAACATAGCCTCAGTAAGAGAGATTTTAGCCTTGTGATGTTTTCTTTTGCCAGCAGAAAGGCGTAAACTGCGTGGAAATGAAAGAGGGCACATACAGAAAGGTAGCAGGTAATCTGTGCAGTCCCAATGTTCTCTACCCAGAAAGATTAATTGTTGGTTCACTTTCATCAGTGTTACAAAGGGAAAATCAAAGCCCGAAACTAGGGTTGCCAGATGGTTTCAACAGAAATAGGGGACACCCTTGACATTACATCACAATCTACATTACATCTTATGTTGAAGATACCAGACATTTCTATTTTCTCAATTTATTTTCCAAACAGAAAGCTCAAATTCGGGACTGTCCGGTTCAAAATCGGACCTCTGGCAACCCTACCCAAAACTGGGCCAATTTGTTGTCCTGAGTGTTGGATTTTCCAAATATCCCTATTGGAAATGGATTATAATTTATGACATGTATGAGCATAATGCATTAGGGGCTGCAGGGCTTTCCTCCCATCCAGGCATGATATTTGGCAAAGGAGTGTCAAATATTAGGCAGGGGCCCAAACTTATGGATCTTTAGTCAACTGGGTCAAAAGCAGCTGGATCACCCCCTTTGCTGAAGGCCTCCGGCTCTACGCGTCTCAGCTGGTTTGCCCCTCTCTCTCTAATGGGCTTACGGGGCTGAAACAAGCGTCGCTGGATCAGAACATCCCTGGATTTCCCGACCCTGATCTCGTGGTTCCGTCCAGTCTGGGACTGAGCCCTGACGGCTGCAATTTGCGGTGGGGGGGAAGGAAGTTCCCCTCACGCCGCCGCTCCCCCCACCCGCCACCGCCCTAAGGTCCCGCCCGTCTCTCTGCAGCCAAACTTTCAGCCAATAGGAGCCCGCCCTTTCCCAGCCAGCTGCTACAGCCTCTGCCCAGCGGCTGCTGGAAGCTTGCAGCCGCCTGACTCCTCCCCTCTCCTTGGGGGGACTCCTGCAACCGGCGCCTCGCTGCCCCCTCCCCCAGCTCCTGCCCTTTGCAATGAAGGCCCCCGTGAACTCTTCTCCTCCGTAGCAGGCGGCGGCCCGGGGCAGTGCAAAATGCTGGGCATGTACGTGCCGGACAGGTTTGCCCTGAAGTCGTCTCAAGTGCAGGACGGGATGGGGCTCTACACGGCCCGCAGAGTGAGAAAGGTGGGTGAGCGCTGGGCAAGACGGGGAGAGCAGGGGGCCGTGCACTGGCGGGGAGAGGGGGGTGCATTGCAGCAGGCAGCGGTGCAGCTTGCAAGCCCGCTCCGGCCGCCTCCCACGCGCTGAGTTTCCCACATGCGGGCTTCTCCCGACAGCGCCTGCCACGTAGGACAGGAGCTCGCGGCGGCGCGCGCCGTCTCCTCTCGCTGCCGGCAGCGCTCTAGTGCCGAGTGAAGCCCAGCCCTCCCCCTTCTCCTGCGGTGGCGCTCCCTTCCCTCCCGTCCGCCTTGCAGCGGGCAGCCTCTGGTTGCAAGGAAGAAGCCCCCCCCCCCCCAGCGTTGCGTGTTCTGGGGGGTCTTTCATGGAACCAGTAGACTAGGACTGACACCGTGATCAGCGACCCCCCCCCCCCCAAAAAAAAGGCACCGTCCCCTAGGGGAGTGGTTAGCCCAGCGAGGCAGCCACCTGTACATACCCAAGCAAAGCGCGGGCTAATCATGTGCATAGGGCGGGGTTGTAGGAGGGTTTAATTTTGAGGGCGTTTAAAAGTTTTTAAAACCCAGGTAGTGCCTGCCCTATTTCTCCATTTCCTTTCAGACACAAATATGCCTCCCTCCTCACCAAACTCCTGCTGCTTTCTCACTTTGAACAGAATAAGTTGAATTTGCTTTGCAGAATAACGAAACTGGTTGCAAAAGCCCAGCTGAGATCTCCATTTCAGTGCAAGTCCTTTTTATTCAAAACAGGTCACCCATCCTGACAGATGACAATGACGTTGAGATTGTGGATAATCAAGAGAATTTTCAATTATCCAGAGTCTTCCATAATATTTAGGTAGTTGAAGTGGTACAGAACTAAAAAGAGCAATCCCACATTAAATTAAACTTCAGTTTTTGTGGGGTTTTTTTACTCTTCTTTGGGGACTCTGTTCCATTTTTGGGTCTTATTAGTTTGAGGGAGGTGCTATTTGGACTGTTTTGTGGTGTGTGCAATTCACCTTACCCTTTGAGTACAGTGTAATTCATCAAAATTATTTCCTATTTTAATAGTCATTACAATTTTGGACCAATTTCTGCTTCTCTTAAGTATGTGTGAAACTGGTAAGGGGGGAAAAAGGCAACCTGCCTATGCTAACTGCCAGAATTTCTCCATATTGTGTTGGTAGATGTCATGAAGTGGTGCTATTATACAGTGTCTTTCTTCCAAGTACTTTTTCTTAGAATGGCAGCAAATATTCAATGTTAGGAAGACATGCTAAATATTGCTATTAGTTATAACAACAAGGAGGAGTCCCATGTCACTTAAGTGACAATCCTTGATTTTGCTGAAGCTCTTTGAAAAAGCTTAGTTGTGTTATGCATGGCTCTAAGTAAAGGTATCTTCGTGAGCAGCAGGCCTTGCTCTCTTCCTTGAACTTTGGAAACCAGTGTTACTTCTTGGGAACCAAAAATTGGTTTATGGCTGAGATTCCTGAAGGAGGGAATTGGCCTGCATGCTGTTTGTGACCACCTCTGTTCTGGTGAACATGTGTAAATAAAATAAATTGTTCATAGGATGTAACAGGACTCCTTGTCACTGGGATGCCTACCTCAAAGGGGGGGAATAATAGTAATTATGCTATATTCTAGTCATGTAGTGGCCACAAAAGAAATTCTATTAACAGTTTTGCAGTAGTCTTATATTTAGGAGAAGGTGCAGAATGTGAAATGAGATGTATATTCCAGAGTAGCAAATTCTGTAGCGTACTCTGTGGTGTCAAACAACTTAACTGTCTTTCTTGTGGTTAAAATACTTCTTTAAGATGTCCTTATGTTGCCATTAGTATTGCTAACTTCAGTTGCTCAAAAATAACAAGGCAGGTTCCTCAATAACAGATTTTTTAAACAAAAGTAATCAATTTTCTTTCCTTTTTGATTTGCTTCTGTGTTTGAGCCTTTAGGTTTCACTAAGGCAGGGGTGGGCAAAATATGGCCGATGGGCCAGATTCAGCCCGCCAAATATTCAGATCTGGCCTGCCACAGTACTTTTGGCTGCCAATGTCTTGTGGGTCAACAGGACCCTTAGGTAATGCCACTCAAAGTGGATGGCTGCTGGGCCCAGCAGAGAGTTTGTGTGGTACATGCCCCTCAGGGGCAGGTTTTCACATACTGAACCTGCCCCCAGCACAATCCTTGTAGCTCCCATTGGCTAGAAACTGTTCAGTGGGAGCTGCCTGGGCTGTGCTATTGGGTGTGTGCAGCATATGGAAACGCACACTCTGGCCCCAGCAGCCAGATGCTTTGAGTGGCATGTGGGGCATGGCAGGCGGGGAGCCTGCCTGAAGGTGCCACCGGGCTGCTTATCCAGGAGTCATCTACAGTAAGTATATGCTGGCCACAGCCTGCATCTGACACCTCACCCCCTCCTATACCATAACTCCCTGCCCCAAGTCACAATCCAAACTCTCTGCTCCCCGCTCTTCCACCCCTGCCCCAGATTTCAGTCCCCTCCTTTCCTGGGTCAGGACTCAAGCCCTCTGCACTGCCTTCTACGTCCCTCCTGCAGGTCAGAATTAGGGATGTTAAATTGTGGGTAATCTGCTAATTGAGTAATCGAGGGAATTTCTGCAACTAGTCAGTAAGGGGGAAAACTGCAGAGACACAGTGGGGTTAGTGGCTCGCTCCTGGCCCCCCTTGCTGCGCCCCTGGGCTCATTGCTTAACCTTCACAGTTACACACAAGGTTCCTCTCTCCACTGTCTCTATCAGAGGCAGCAGTGCTGCGGTGGGAGGGGGTGGAGAAGGGAGGCAGGCAGGAGACAGTGTCATGTGGAGATGATTTTTTTCTTCAGAGCCAGTTCCCTGTGAGTACTGGCTCCTGCCTGCCTCCCCACGCTGTTGCCTCTGATACAGAGGCAGCAGAGGATGGGGGGGCAGGTAGCTTAGCAGGGCCTGGTGTTCATGGGGAACTACCTCCTGTGGAGCGGCTCCCCCTCCATGTAAACGCTGACCATTTCAGCAGTTACACATTTACAAAAACACATGTTTTTTAATCTCTCTAGTTTTTTGTTGCCAAACCTGGGTGTTTTTCCCTGGCAAAAGTCGCATGGCTACGTGAGCTAGGGATGTAAGCGACTAGTTGAATAGTTTAGGCTTATCAGGTAGTTGAGTCATTACTTGACTACTCTTTTCCCCTCCCCTTGCTGCCTCTTAGTAGAGACACCACGGTGGGGGGGGAAGGGGAGCAGGAGATGGGTGCTGGTGGGAACCGGCTTTGGAGTCAGTTCCCCCCAGCACCATTTCCAGGGGGGCAGGGAAGAGTGAGGTGCAACGAGGACTCGGCGGGAGGCAGGAATTAGCAGACCTGCGCTGGGTCCCCTACCGCTGTGGCCAGCTCTGCTTTATAAATGTAGTAAGAGCCACCTTATGGAGATAAGTAGAGTAAGGCTGTTAAATTTAGATTAATCATCTAATCGATTAGTCAATATATTTTTATCGACTATTTGATTAGTCAATAAGTGTCTCTGGCTCTTGCTACATTTCAAAGGAGGAAGCTCTGTGGGGAGCACAGGTGCTTTGCTTTTGAAATATACAGGAGCCCCAGGAGGGCTCTTGTACATTTCAAAAGCAGGGAGCATGGTGCTAGTGGTGGACTGTTTGAGACCCCAGGCACCCTGCAGCACTTCTGCTTTTGCAATGTAGCAAGACCCCGGCTCTTGTTACATTTCAGAGGCGGAAACACTGCCAGTTCCCTGCTGTACCCCTGCCCCTTGTCCCCACAGAGATGGTTCTGGGGGAACTGGCTTTTAAGCCAGCTTCCCCCAGCACTGGATCCTGCTCCCCCACTTGCTGCCTCTTTCTGATAGAAGCAGTAAGGAGATGGGGGGGGGGAAGCAATTTGTCAAGTCACTAGTCAACTATCCGATAAGCATTTGCTTATTGGATAGTTGACTAGTTACTTCCATCCCTAAAGTAGAGCCCTGTAAATCCACAGATATCAGCCTCATCCACATCCACAGATGTGGTACCTGTGGATAGAAAGCGATCTGCAGCTCATTTTTGTGGATACAGATACAAATTTTTATTCTAGAATCCTGCAACTTTGTGGATATCCACAGGTATCTGCATCTGTGGATGTCAGTATGGATATCTGTGGCTCATTAATGCAGATACAGATGTGGATACAAATTTTGTATCTGTGCAGAGCTCTAGAGACAAGTGAGGTGTGGAGAATATGGACCCTCACAATATCATCTTTACACAGTTTCTTTTAGGGCCTGCCTGTGTGTACATCTAGTCACCATCTCATCACTTTCTTTGGCTTCAGTCCTTTTGTTTTGTTGCTCTCTCTCTTCCTGCTCTCATAGTGACTTTTCTTTACACAGGAGTCTGCCCTTACCCTCCTCCCTGTGCCCTCACTCTCCTCTTCATAATCTCTCTTCAACATCGCATTTGCCTTGCTTGCCACTGCTGCTTTCTTTTCTACTGTTGTCCATTCCTCTTACTCCCAGCTTTTATTCTAAAATACCAGAATTTTCATGGCTTGCCTGCTGTGTTATCTCTTTCCTTCTCTTGTATACTTAACCTTCACCCATCCTTTCCCTGGACTCTTCCTTTCTCTGTTATCTTGTGTTCTGTGCATGTCTTCTGCCCTGCGTGGGCTACCTTTACTGCCAGTTACAGAGCTGTGGGTGGGTGGGTGGGGGGTTGGTGGTAGGAGTTATTAGGCACTGCTGGACTGCTTTTGCAGGTGTTGTTGGATGGGCCAGTGAGAAATGGAGAAATAGGCAGAACCATGATTCCCCTTCCCTCACAATTCTCTCCGCAGCAGAAATAAGATAATATAAAATGAGAAGTAATCTACTACCAGAGAAGGACTATCACTGACTACTTTACCTCTGGATCGAGAGAAAAG
Organism: Pelodiscus sinensis; assembly: GCF_052426305.1. Lineage (NCBI taxonomy): Eukaryota > Metazoa > Chordata > Testudines > Trionychidae > Pelodiscus > Pelodiscus sinensis. The sequence continues at coordinate 99,962,967 of NC_143055.1, forward strand.
CCAGGGAACTAATTGTGTCCATCACAGTTTACACTCTGGGGGTATGTCTACACAGTTTACACTCTGGGGGTATATTCCTTTCAGGAGGAATAATGGTAGTTCAAATTAGAAGTTTTATTTCGAACTACCTAGCCCGTGCCGCATATAGCTGCGGGCAGGTAGTTCGAACTACGGGGCATTTAAGAATGGCGGCGCCCATGAACACGCAAATGAAGTCCAGGATATTTAAATCCCGGGCTTCATTTGCAAGTTCGAATGCCTACATTAGCCACCCTAGTTCAAACTAGGGTGGCAGTGTAAACATACCCTAGGCTACTCCTGGGACAGTGCAGCTATGCAATGTTAAGAGCTAGGTGGTATTATTGAACACTTCCCTTTACTTGGCAGCAGCTTCCAAAGTTACAGTCCCATCTTTGAATAAAATAGTTCTGTGGCATCTTAAAGAGTAAGGGTGCATCTACACTGCACTGTAACTCGAAATAAGATGCGCATGGGATAGCTATTTCAGGATACTCTGATATCTGATGAATTGGCTTTTACTCTCAAAAGCTTGATCCCAAATAAATGTTGTTCTTTCTAAGTGATTTTTATCCATGAAACCTTAAGTCCCAGAAATTCTGCTACTCTTTAAGGTGCCACAGGAGTCCTTGTTAGTCTGTTATCTGCAAAAACAACACAACTACCCTGCTGAGACTTAATCCCATCTTTGTTATAAATTCTTTTGGCTGGTGAGCTTTGAAAATCTCTGTTCAGGACCCTCCAAAGTTATGGAGCTATACAGATGTTTATCAGAAATAACCAAAATAATCCATATGTTTACATCAGGGGAGGAAGTATATTTTAATATGTTAGCAAACTAACTAATGTAAACAAAGCAGTTACAGTTTTAACATGATTTGGTTGGTGGCGTAAATCATTACCTCATCCAGCAAACACAGGTTAAAACTACAGCTGCCTTGTCTACACTGGAATTTTAACATGTTTGCCAACACATTTTCCCCAAGTGATGACAAGGTCTAATTGTATGTAATATTGTGATTACTGGTATGAAGGTTTAGGAATATGTCTTCTAGAACGATTGTACTATATTGTGTGTAAAGGAGAATCTGGCAATATGTTGTTTTTGCTTATAGCAGGACTACTAGTTTGGAAAAAAGAAGATTAAGGCGGGACATGATAGCGGTTTTCAAATATCTAAAAGGGTGTCACAAGGAGGAAGGAGAAAATTTGTTCCTCTTGGTTTCTGAGGACAGGACAAGGAGTAATGGGCTTAAAGTGCAGCAGGGGAGGTTTAGATTGGACATTAGGAAAAAATTCCTAACTGTCAGGGTGGTCAAATATTGGAATAAATTGCCAAGGGAGGTGGTGGAATCTCCCTCTCTGGAGATATTTAAGAACAGGTTAGATAGACATCTGTCAGGGATGGTGTAGGTGGAGCTTGGTCCTGCCTTGAGGGCGGGGGGCTGGACTCGATGACCTCTTGAGGTCCCTTCCAGTCCTATTATTCTATGATTCTATGATTCTACTCAACTTTGGAAGCCGTGGGGGCCACAATGATACTCAAAGCACATGCTGAGGGCCGCAATTTAAATGTGGTTGCATATACATGCAAATATATATATGCAAACAGCTTCTTTCACACTGATGAGCATGAATACAAAGATTAAGACAAAACTACACAATACATAAGCCCTATTTAATATCAGCAGAATTGACTTAATAAAATGCAATATTTACCCAATTTCCACCCATATGACAGCACTTTTAATGAGCGATGACAGTCCAGGAATTTAACTACTAAAAAGCATATCAACAGAAAACCATTATATTGACTATTTTTTGGCTTTGGCTCCCACCCGCGGGCCATGTGTTGAGCCCCGCGTAAATCCAAACCACACCGCAGGCCGCAAACAAACGGGCCGTGGGCCGCATGTGGTCTGCGGGCAACGTGTTGAGTAGCTTCTGGCTTACTTTCACAAGTTTGTTCCCGTAACCTTAATAGCTAAGAAGACACTATTTAAAGTGCACTCATACATAAAATACTTAGATATTTAATTGGGTTATGTTAATAAATTTTTACCTCCTGATTAAATCTGCGCTTTAGATTTCTGTAGCTGTTTTATCCAGTTTAAAGTAGGGATGTAATAATGTAGTCAATTAACCAATAAGCAAAAACTTATAGGTTAATCCTATAGACTACATGCATTTTCCCCCCCACCCCATCGCCAGTAACTTTTTAGCAGGCTAGCCAGCGGACATGCTCAGTCCTGGGTCACGCCAGTTCCAGAACCTACCCCAGCTTTGGCTCTGCATTTAAAGTGTATTAGGAGCCAGGCAGGCAGCTCAGCTCAGTTCCAGTATGAGGCAGCAGTGTGGGGTGACAGGCAGCCAGTCCACAAGGGGAGCTGGTTTTTAAACTGGCTCCCCTCACAAATCAGCTCCCACTTGGCATCCCACGCTGCTGCCTCTGATACAAAGGCAGCAGCACAGAGTTGCAGGCTGGCTCCTCACTGGCTGCCAGCTCCACCCCTGGGAACTATAGATTAGTCGAGTAACCGATAAGAATTCATGAGGTTACTTGACTAGTCAAGTAACCAATATTTAGCATCCCTAGTTTAAAGAATAAACAGTGTATCAGGGATACAGTGGTAGCCAGTGAATAGAAATGAATTGAAAATAGTTGACTTATTGACTGGCCTCCACGCATTGCTACCCTTACTGCTTTAGTGTATGACTATTAAAAGATGGGGGAATATTAAATGCTCATTGAGAAATGAAAAATGAGAGTTATATGCTAAAAAGTAGTTTTCAGACAATCCTTTAGAGAAGAACCATAAACAATATGATATAAACAGTTGCTAATTTGCTGGGGATTCAGTGTAAAAAAGGAAAGGACTGGATAATTCTATTTAATTAAAAACAGAATCCCTTATTCGTTGTCTTTATAGTTAGAGTGTAAAGACAACTAACTTCTGATCAGTTTAGCTGCACGTAGCAATACAGCGCCTTTTTCATGCAATCACCTGTGGCTATTGTACTTCCGCAATCACCCTGTTTCTAGTCTCCTCCCTTTCTCATTTTTACTTATGTGCATCAAACCTAATCAGTCTAGACTTCAGCCTATGCTGCTGCTTCCACAAAGTTGTTACCATAAATGCTCACTCTTCCCTCCTAGAGGATTGAGCCTTGTCCATTATTTGGTGGGAAGGAGGAATAGATATCCTTTGCAACTTGGATATTTCTTGTCTATCTGTTGCATCTGACTAAGTGGGTCTTTGCCCACGAAAGCTTATGCTCCAACACTTCAGTTAGTCTATAAGGTGCCACAGGACTCTTCGCTGCTTTTGCAGATTCAGACTAACACGGCTACCCCTCTGATACTTGTCTACACTCCCTTCAATGGCCGAGTACAAAAAGGTACAGTAGATTTTCATGTTAGGGAAGAGTAAGTCCATCTTGCAGAAGGAGGAGACAAGGGGAATGCTCTCCCCTCTCTGTATCTCTAGTAGGAGCTCTTGAATGCTGGAATGCATGTTGGTGTTCTCTTGGAAAGATGGGAGAGAAGGAGCCACAAACAGCTCTATTAGCTTGGGTCTTGATCTTGTAAAAACAAACAAACCCCCAAACTGTAGAAGCTGCATCATGTCTTTAATTGAACCAGTGCAAGTTTGTGTGTGGATGTTCCCATGTCAGTTTAAACCTAGTTTATATCACTTTAGGTGGAACTACTTGAGTAAAGTTAAGCATCTACATAAAACTTTGCTGGATTGGGACCTTGATGCTGTCTGTTATAAAGATGTTAAGGACTAGTCGACTATCTGATATGCATTTGCTGTCGACTAGTCGATTTCCCACCCCCTTGCTGCCTCTATCAGATAGGGGCAGCAAAGGGCATGACGGGGGGGGGGGGGGGAAGAAGGGGTACTTCAAAGTGGTAGCACCAGACAGTTGAACCGGGGATCAGCTGTATGGCAGTGCCACTTTGAAACCTCAAGGCAGCATTTCAAAGGGGCGGTCGCTGCACAGCTGACCTGCAGCGCAGCTGTGCTGCGCTGCCCCTTTAAAACGCTGAAGTGCCATGGAGTCCAGGGTCAGCTGGGGACTCCCCAGCTAACCTTGGGTTCAGAGCAGCATTTCCCCAGACCTCCGGAGTCAGCTCTGAGTCTCCTGCTGACCCTAGGCTCCATGGCTTTGAAATGTTAGCGGGACTTCCTGCTGGCCCCGGACTGCATGCGCAATTCTGCATTCCCTCCAGCGGGGGCTCTTGTACATTTCAAAGGAGGAACGCGAAAGTGTCCATCGACTACTCGACTAGTCAATTAACCACACTTTAACATCCTCAGTATGTTACAGCAGAAGTTTTTGGTATTTGTCAGTTCACATGTGTATCTTTCTTTTAACTTACCCTCTTAGTTTATAAAACCCGTCTTTGGACCCCGCTGAGTCACAGTTAACTGTACAAGAGAGGACTACTTAACTAATTGCATGGGCATTCCATTCCACCGGAAGCATGGCTACTTAAAAGAATTTTGAGGGACAAGGTGTTATGTAATATGGAAATGTAAAATTTAGATGTTTCTTATGAATTACAAATCTTCTTCATCATTTTATACTGGTGAACTTATCGCTTTTTTTTCCTTGCTCTTTCCAACAAGCCTTGTCTCTGAGATTTCCTTGTTTTTCCACCTGTTGGCCTTCTGTGAGTTTGTCTAGGGAAATTTCAGAGCATGTTGTAATTATGTAAATAAAACAAATCTGTCCTGTGAATTTCAGCCTCTTTCAAAATACAAACAAAATATTTGTCAAGTGGAGGATATATGTGGTAGGGGAAATTGTTTTAAAAATCAGTGTCACAAAATATGAAAGGAAAAAGCCCAAACATACTAGCTAGCATAATAGTGTTTAGACATTATATAATAATGTGATAGCCTTACTTAAATTTAAAAAATGGCGTATGAACTTGAAGATTTAGCTGTCCAGCTGTCAACTGCAACTCTGTGTACTATGTGTGCTCCTTAAGAGCATGGAAGGGTGAGCAAATAAAATTGTCCTCTTGTTCTGAAGCAAAAGGTAATAACAAAAGACTGTAGTTTAGTAACTCGTGAATTTTTTGTGTAATCATCATTTAGGGTGAAAAATTTGGCCCATTTGCAGGGGAGAAGCGAATGCCTCAAGAACTGGATGAAAACACAGACTGCAGACTGATGTGGGAGGTGAGAGCTATGGGTAGGGTGACCATATATCCCTATGCCGAATACTGGACACCTGGTAAAATTGCTTGGACTGATTGCCGTTCAACTTTAAGTCAGAACTATGTGGTACAAATGTTCAAAATAACATTAAGTTGACTGAGCATCCATTAAAAAGACATCCTGCATTATTATAACTAAAATGGTAAAAAATTAAAAATATATACTTGCAATTAAGTGGTTACTGCTCTTTAGAAGTGCCTGTCTTGTCCTCATCTTCCTGTCCTCCGCAGTGTGGGCTGGTAGTTTGAGGGGGAGCTGCAGGAATCGGGACGGGGGCTGTGTGTGTGGGGGAAGCTGCAAGAGTTAGGGCTGGGAATGTGGGGGGGAGAGCAGGAGGCTGGGTGGGGGTGCAGGAATCAGGGTAGGAGGGTCGGTGTGTATGGGAATGCAGGAGGCTGGAGTACAGGTGCAGGAGTCAGGACGGGGATTGAGAGTGAGGGGAGAATATGGGGGAGCTCTGGAGCTGGGTTCCCCACCTTACCTGCTGTAGTGCATGCCAGGAATAGCACATAGGCTGCCTAGTTCACGGGCTCTGTCCCAACCAGCTCTTTAAACAGTTGGCCTCTGCTGTGCAACATATGGGACAATTTGCCTGGTTTTTTTTGTATTGTTTTTTTTTAAAGGATACTTCTTCCAGAGAGCTTAAATGAAGGACCGTCCTATTAAAAACAGGACAGATGGTCACCCCAGCTATGGGGCCGATCCTGCAGACACTGTCATAGTGTTTGCTACTATGAGTATTCCAAAAGGCATTGTATCTAGTAGAAAGCATCTGCAGAATTAGGCTTTTAATTGCATCGTGTTTTTGGTAACTTAGACTCTTGATACCCCAGGCAGAAGTTTTTATAGAGTCTAACAACAATATAAATCCTGCTAAATTTGTATGAACCTAAGAATGAAAATAATTACAGTCTATGCTGAAGAATATGAAAAACAAAAAAAGTAAACCTGTGAAAAGCTGAGTAACACTTGAAGCCTTTTTTTTTTTTTTTTTTTTTTTAAAGAAAGTAATTTAGTAATAAAGTTAAGAAAAATGGTGGTTATTTATTATGAATTTGTGCTTCTTTAAGAATTGAGCATATTGCAATGAAAGAGATTAACACAATTATATTAGGGAGCTTTGTGACATGGTCATTAGGTTTGAGATACCTAGAACTAGTTTCTGTATTTGATAGTGTTTGAAAACTTTTCCAAACAAGGTTGCAATCTAACATGGTTGTAAGGATAAGGAAAGGAACTGGTGAAAGGCCTAAAAACTGCAGAAGGGAAGAAGCAGTGGCTGCATGGCACAGTCTCCTCAGACTTGGAGAAGATCTGTGGGGGACTGATGAAAGGGAAGAGCTATGGAACAGCTGTTCTGTGACATGCTCCCGTCAAGATCCCATCTTACTTTTATACTGCACTTTCCACTTTCAAGCTGTCTTAAGCAAAAATATTTGAAAACAGTATTATTAACAAGTCTGGATTTTTTTTTCTAAATCTTCTTTGTAAGATTTTGGGTACTGAGTTATGTGGGTGACTACTATTTTCTTGTAATGATAATTGCAACGCAATGAATTGCTTTATGATATTCCATCAGAACAGAAATCTGAACTGCAGGCAGACTCACCAGGGCACCGGTTTTCAGTTTCACTCTGTGCTTCAATTCCACAGATTGAAGTAGTACTCAGTTAGGCCCTGATCTTGTGAACAGATTCCTCAAGGCAGAACCTCTTACCCATATGCAGCCCTAATGAAGCTAACAATGTCAACAGGGCTTTGTGATACCTAAGGAGAAGTTAAATTTGGTTGGCACAGATCCAATCATATTCCCAGAGCTTTTACCAAGAAAATTTAGCCAACTAAAAAAACTTGCACGAGAATTCCTGCTGTTTAGTGCTTATTAGTCTGTGACTTTCATCTTGTTCCCTGTTAGTGCCCCTCAAAGTGACAGTGTGGCTGCTTCCTGCTTGAATATTTCCTTGACAGCCATTTATATGGAGAGAATTCTTTAAAATATGAGTGATTTTAAAAATAAATCCTTTTATGCACTAGAAATAGTGGTTGTAAACTCGGCTTCTTTAACCTCCTTTTAAGAAATGTATAGCCATAATCAGTTTAAAATTTTAAAAGTGGGGTTGACTGAGGTAGGCAAAACAGTTTATGTGAAGTTTAAAAACTTCTTATCACTAACTTTGTTCATTATTTGGAATTTTTAATGCCCCCAAATTCCCTATTTTATTTTTCTCAGCATAGCAGGCAAAATTCACTTCTAAATGAAAATATGACTTTGCACGTAGAAGTTGTGAGGTCGTATCTAGCATAAGTATTATGGCTGGCTTGTGTCTGAAGATGGGGAAGGATAGAACAACACAGACATGATTTTTACATTAATTTTCATCCTGTGAGTTTAGAGGTATAAAGTCATGGGCCTGCCCCCTTGAGTGCCACCCAAGGATCCTGTAAATGGTCACTACTTGCTTTACCTCCTCTGACTCCTCGGTTCATTTCTCTGGGACATCTTGGTGCTCCCTGCACCCACCCAGCACCTTCTTTGCCCTTACCTTAGGGCTTCAACCTACCAGTCCTAGCAACTAGCCATGAGTTCTCTCTAGCTTCCCTGGTTGGCAGCATTGCTCTGTCCAGGGTGCTGGTTCTCCTTTCTCTTGGTAGGAGCCTGATTTACCTCCCTCCCCCCTTTCAAACTCTAGCAGCTACTGAAGCTGCTCTGTCCAGCAGCTCTTCTTAGGCCCTGATTGGCTTCTCCTCTCTGCTTTTCTGATTGATTGCCTCCTGCGTAGTCCCTGAACACAGTAATGGCCATACTGGGTCACACTAACGGTCCATCTAGCCCGGTATCCTGTCTGCTGACAGTGGCCAGTGCCAGATGCCCCAGAGGGAGGGAACACAACAGGTAATCATCACATGATCCCTCACTTGTCACCTATTCCGAGACAAACAGAGGCTAGGGACACCATTCCTACCCATCCTGGCTAATAGGATTCTCTTAACCTCTTAGAGCAGGGGTCTCAAAATCCTGGCCCCTTGGGCCATTCTTGGCTGGAGTAATTGTGAATCTGGGACTCATGGCGGGCCACGGGTGCCTGTCTATTACTGGCTCACAAGTCCCGTTCCTTTCTGCCACTGCTACGTCTGCTCCCCCCATTCCACCCCTTCCGTGAGGAGGCAGCTTTGGGGATTACCGTGGGGCCTGGCGCTGCACTGTGGCAGTGATCGCACTCCCTTTGGATTCCCTGAAATGATGGGTGCCATGGGGAAGCAATGTGCACTGGACTAGTGCACTTGCTCCACTTCCCCACAGTGCTTGTCACCACAGAAGGTGCAGGCATGTGTGACCTTTGCTGCTGCATGGTGCCAGGCCCCCCGGTAATCCTCAAAGTTGTATGCTCAGGGACGGGGTGCCATTGGGGGGAGAGGATGGCGTGATGGTGGGACTTGGGGGGCCAGTAATGGACAAGGCCCCCCACCCCAGCCTGCAAGGAGTTCTGGACTGGATTGCACAATCACTCTGGACAGGGATGTCTCCACGGGCTAAGAGTTTGAGACCCCTGCTTTTGAGCCAAATGTGAATCAGGTACCTCATCACAGTTACTGTCACTTGTTTATTAGGTGGTTGCAGATAAAACATCCCATTTCCCAGCATGTATTCAAAGAATTGTCTGTGGACTTAGTACAAGGGAAATATATATTTTAAAATCATCTACTGTTAACGTAGCCAGACTTCGTACACAGTGTAACCTGGTCTCACCACAACCAAACTATCTGTAAAAGTATAAATCAAATTCTGTATAGCTAAACAACATGTGAAAGAATGCTAAAAGAGAGTCTCATTATATCCCAAATCAATATCAGTCTAGTGGTGTGGAAACAGAAAAAGGTTCATGGTTGGATAGTTTATTCAAGCTTGTGAAGGCCCTCTCCACTGACTAGTCCTCATTTTGATTAGCTATGGGAGAGCATATGCAGTGTAAGCACTCCGACTGGGGAAGCACAACTGCGACTTCTTTTGAGTTGTTTCCTTATTCCAGGAGGGCACCTGGTAGTTGTGGGATGTCATGGCAATTGGCTTGATTTCATTGGCCTTTGCCCTTTTTAAAAAAAAATGCATTTGATGTTATTTACATGCTGAACGCCCTACTGTAGTATCCATATGTTATTTTTTCACAGCATTTCTATAGATTACCTTCAATCAAAATGATATAATTGCTGAGGTAAACTTTAGAACATGTTTGGTAGGTTAAGGCACTGAGATGAAGGCCTACTAACTTAGGTTGCTCTTGGAGTGCAATAATCTTTGACAGTGTCTTGTTGCTGATGTCTAGATTGAATATCTGTACTTGAAAGCAGCAAAAAAAAAAAAAAAAGCACTTTTATTCACTGACCACATTAAGATGACTCCCTTGACAGCAAACCAGAAAATCAGGGTGGGGTTTTTTTTTTGGGGGGGGGGGGGGCGGGAGGGGAGGGGGGGCTTGTGAGCAGTTCTGAAACCATTGCATACATCTTACTCCAAGATGCTCAAAACTATGCTGAAAAGATTCCTGCATGCCAAATGTTATGACTTCCTGAATGTTTGAACCCAGGCATTTCATGTTTACTCAAGTTGATCTCAATATAATTCTATAATATAATTTTAATCATGCTGACTGGTCTTAAGTAGAAAATTGGGGCCAGGAAAGTAAAAAGCAGCTGAACCGTCCAAATAGATAGTTAGTCCAAAAATTCCTCAGGGCATTTATTATAGCTTGCTAAGTTAATTGCAATTTACTTAAACCAAATGTAATGCCTATGCACCACTGGTCTCCAACCCTTTTACACCCAAGAACACTTTTTAAATGTCAGAGCAAGCCAAGATCTACCCCATCCCTTCCCCAAAACTCCACCCCTTCCTTGAGGCCCCACCCTCTGTTCCCCATCTCTCCATCATTTGCTGTCCCCAGCCCTTACACACTCTCACTGGGTTGAGACAGGAGGTACGGGCTCTGGGGTGGAAATGAAGGATTTGGGTGTGGGAAGGGATGAGAGGTGCAAGTTATGGGATGGAATTTGGGTGCAGGAGGAGGTGGCGAAAGGGGATTCTGGCTCATGGAGGGGGTCCCAGGCTGGAGAGAGTTAGGGTCATATGGATGATTGGGGTGCTGAGCAAGCTGCAGGCTTGTGGATGTGGGGGTGCAGGAGTTGGGCTGTATGAGGGGCTCAGGACAGGGAGGCTGGGAGCATGAGGGGCTCAGGGCACAGATTTGCAGTGTGTGGATGCTGCATGAGTGTTGTGGCAGAAGATGGGATGTGGGGGTACAGGAGTTTGGGGATGTGAGATGCTCAGGACAGAGGGTTCTGGTGTATGACAGGCTCAGGGTTGGGGATGGGGTGCAGGAGTGTTCTGATGCTGTGGCTAGATGGGGGCTTGTTGGCCAGGCTTTGTTTTTAAATAAAATATTATGTCAAACACACCATGTTTCAGTATTGTCTTTATTTATGAGAGGAGTGGGGAACCTGTTTTGGGTCAGACGTTACTGACCCACAGAAAAATCATCCGGGGACCACACAAGTGAGATGCAAAAAACAACCCCTCCAAAAACCCCCAAGACTCACTGATGTGGCCCCCCTACTGAGATACCTCACTGCCCTGGCACTCCAGCCCCATGTGAGAGAGGATAGGTAGGACTGAGGTTCAGATCAGATTAACTTTCTGGGGTTCCAGGATTATTGGAATTTGTGGGCCCCTCTAAACTCTGAGATGGGGCCAAAAATGAGGGATCCAGTGTGTGGGACAGGGCTGCCAGTGAGTGGGATTAAGGATAGGGGTGCAGAATCTGGGTGGAAAATAGGGTACAGGAGCAAGCTGAGAGTAGGTGTCTGGCCAGGAGGGAGGGGGCAGGAGCTGGGTGCTGGTGGGGGTCTGGCCAGGGGGCAGGTTGCAGGTGGGGGCCTGGGCAGGGTACTCATGGGGGTCTGGGCAGAGTGCTGTTGGAGGAGAGAGAGGGGAGGTCTTGCCAGGGGACAGGGACAGCTCAGCCAGTACCTGGGGATCCTGTGGTGCATGTTGCTCTTCCTCTCCCCAGAACAGCCAGAACGCTTCCTAAGAAGTTGGATCTGGAGTGTGGCTGGGGAATTCCTTCCCTGAGCTGCATGCTATCCTTCCTGCATGGAGTGTGGGGAGAGGGTCCCGTAGCTGTGTGCCAGCTCCACTTCTCAGGAAGCATGTGTGCTGCTCCTCCCCTCCCCACAACAGCCAGCGTGCTCCCTGAGAAGTGGGAGCTGGTGCACAGCTGGGGACTTCTCCTCCCCCTCGCCCCCAGCACAGGAAGGAAGTCCCCAGCTGCGTACTAGATCTGGTTTTTCAGGAAGTGTGCTGGCTGTTTTGGGGAGGAGAGGAGAGTTAGCGCACTTTCAGAGACACTGGATCTGGCGTGCAGCTGGGGATTCCCCCTTCCCCCCCCCCTCCCCCCACCTGCAAGAAGCTGGTGCTACCTCCATTTTCCCAGAAGGTAGGGCCAGTGCAGGCTCCTTCTTGGGGGGTAAAGGGGAAGTGTGGGGGGGAGGGGGAGGCTGGAACACCTCACGATTGACTGGTTGTGCCCCCAAAATTGACCAGTCGATCACGATCAATTGGTTGGTGACTATGGCTATACACATTATACACATAGCAATCAAAAGGCTATGTTTTTTTGGAGAGGACACCTTTACACATGAGATTAAGAAAATGCTCTACTTTTTTCATAGATGACATAAATATATATATTAACAGAATGTTTTCTCATGGTACCATGTGGTCATAGCTTCAATTTAGTGGAATTTTTTTTTAGAAGTCAGTGGAAATGTAGTTTTTCAGCTGGGCTCACCTGGAAAAAAATATACCATCTGGATTTCCATTTGTGCACCATATCTGTGACGTGGTTGGTGCTTGATCTATGATGGGAATGACATTTTGAATGAAGCTTCAAGGGGTAGCTGAGTTGGCCTTTCTTTAGGGAATGAGTGGTGGTTTGGTGGTTTTTTTTTTGTTTTATTTTTTTTTGTTTAAAGAGGTGACATGAGACAGAATTGTACTTCCTTTCTACTTTTGCCTTTGTAAAACATAACACTTAAAAGAAGACTTCCGTGCTCTGGTGATCTGCTGTAATTTTGTTAACTAAGGATCTGAGTAGGAATGTGATAGTGTACATTTTTAAATGGTTAACCAATGAGCTTGGACTCATCAGTTAACCTTCATGATTACATACAAGACACCCCCTCAACCCACAGTGCTGCTGCTTCTGTATCCGAGGCAGCAGAATGGGGAGGGGAGCAGGCCGGAGCTGGTGCTCGCAGGGAGCTGGCTTTTAAGTAGGCATTGGCTGCAGGCAGGGCGGGGAGGAGGGGGAACCGGGAGCGGATGTGTGGGGAGTCAGCTTTTAATCAGACTCCCTGTGTTACTGGAGCCCAAGGTGCTGCTTGTCTCCATCCCATCTCCCCCATGTTTACACACACAAAAACAAATTTTAATATCCCTAGTTCTGAGATTGTCAATATTTGTGATTGTTCTATCTAGCAGAATGACTTTATTCTGCCTGTAGTTCCTGAGCGACTTGTACTTTTCTGAAGAAGTCAAACATGTTGGGCTCATCTACACTGGCCCCTTTTCCGGAAGGGGCATGGAAATTTCATGAGTCGTAGTAGGGAAATGCGCGGGGGATTTAAATATCCCCCGCGGCATTTAAATAAAAATGTCCGCCGCTTTTTTCCGGCTTTTAAAAAAGCCGGAAAAGAGCGTCTACACTGGCCCCGATCCTCCGGAAAAAGTGCCCTTTTCCGGAGGATCTTTGAACTAGGAATAAGATCCTCCGGAAAAGCACTTTTTCCGGAGGATCGGGGCCAGTGTAGACGCTCTTTTCCGGCTTTTTTAAAAGCCGGAAAAAAGCGGCGGACATTTTTATTTAAATGCCGCGGGGGATATTTAAATCCCCCGCGCATTTCTCTACTACGACTCATGAAATTTACATGCCCCTTCCGGAAAAGGGGCCAGTGTAGACGTAGCCTTACATTTTTTCATTCAAGAAACTCTAGGGGATTGATACAAGAGCCTACTGGATTCAGCTCTCAAATTCGGCTCAGTAAGGGCTACAGCTTGCAATTTATTATTGAAGAGTTATGGGTGTGAAAAAATGTAGGGTAGGTAACCAAGTAGTTAGTTGTATGTTTTTGAAATTATTTTTGAAACATTTTTCTCTAAGGTTATCAGTCTCTTGGATTAACTGCATGTTATACTAATTTTTGATGATCATCTGTGAAAGAAAGCTTTATTCTCATAATTTTTAGGGCTATCCAAATGCTCTTATGGAATAATATGTATATGTTAAAGACCATCTATTTTATTTATAATGTAATTGAAAGCATGGCGGTTTTAAATTTTTTCCTTTATTTGCCAAAATTAAAAATAAAGGCAGTACAGAATACTCTTTGGGTATCGTATTATTTTACATAACTTTTTACCTCGGGGCAACTTTAATGTAACTCCAACTATTTATTGTTTTCTGCAGGCAATTTGGAGTAGAGTGAAGGTGTCCTCAATTGTTTCTCATTTTCCCCAAATCAAGCAAATGGATTTTCATTTTGAGTTATGTTGGAATGTGGAAAGCATTGTCTTTGTATTGATTTTTGGCAAACATTAATGTAGAAGGAACTGGAGAGACTTAAAATCCTTTCCAAATTTCCCTACATAAACCATGAAGAAATGTTGGTCAGGGTAAGGGTGCACCTAATATACTGTTAGCAATGAACATTATATATTTCAGGTTTAGCTTCTGTATGTCTGCCAAGATAATGATGTGAATTCTATATGAGAAGAGCAGACGTGCTGGAAATCAGTCTTTTTATGGGAGCTATGTCTTATATTTATTTATATTAGAGAATGAAAAGAGCTTTTGTTTCTACTACTTATTCTCATCACTGTTGCCTTGACAAACTGGTTATAGTTATAAAACCTGATTTTTATTGACTTTGGTAGGCTTTGGATCTGGTCCATGATATTTCTGTTCAAGGTATGAGAAGTTGAAAGATGTTTTAATTAATGTTTGGTAGAATTAGATTATCTTTCTTGGTAGTCAGAAATCTGAGCTGGAATTGGAGAAGTGCCTTTTATACACAATGCAACAACGTGCAATGTTTCTGAGATTTCTGTGGGGGGGGGGGAGAAGAATCTTAAACGGCGTCTTGTATTTTCTTGTCCAGAACATTAACCCCTGCAATGTCAATAAAATGGGATTCAGAAGCATAGGGTGCAGTTCTTCTGTGGCATGATGGAATGTTCTTTCGATGCTTTTATTCTTTAGAGAATTTTTATGTTTAGGGCATCTTCTAAAGTGATTTGATTTAATGGCTCTGCAGGCAACTTTGCTTACTTCTCTTTTCAAAAATATTCCTTATCTAATGGTTTTCCTTGCTATTTTCACAATCGTTGACATGAATGTGCATATCTATATTTAAAATTACTCCACCACATTCACTGTGGGTTTTTTTCTTTAACCCCCTACTCCTGATTTTTATTTAAAGTTTCAAATTTTGGCATAAACTTGGGATCTTCTAGAAATACTTTTCAGTGAGGTTTTATGGCCATCCTAATTGGACCAGTAATTTTTCTTATCACAATTTTCATCAATTACTTAGTTTAGATTAATGTATTTTATTAACTCTTTATTTTAAGCTAGTTTTTTTTTTAATCACTCTTACTCATTGACTTCAGTGGCCTTTGAAACAGGCTGGTTGAGTAGCACCTTGTCTCACATTGAGTTTTATGTTATTTTTGTGGGATTACTCTAGGACAGTGGCTCCCGATGTTTTTGAGGCCACAGACCCCTTTTCAATCATTAACATTTTATGGACCCTCCCCCCCCCGCACCCGAAACAGTATAGCTGTCTGTGTCTGCAGCCTGCATGTCCCTCAGCCCGCGCTGCCCCTCGGCCCGCTGGGGAAGCAGCACGAGCTGAAGGACATGCCGGCAGCCAGCATGTCCTTCAACCCACGTTGCTTCCTCCAACCCATGGAGCCTCTCAGCCGAGCCATGGGAAGCAACGTGGGTTGAAGGACATGCTGGCTGTGCGAGGCTCCGTGCAGACCCCGTACAGTAAGCTCCGGGCCATAGGTTGGGAACCACTGCTCTAGGATGAGGTGTAGCTTGAGATGCGTGAAGATGGTAGAATTAAGTCCTTAATTATTACACTTCTTTAAAATGTTTTAAAATGGCTTTAAAAATCAGGAGTTGATTGCGTTCAGTGTTAGAAGGCCAATTTAGACTTTGTTGTAGTTAGAGCCCTGTGCAAACAGAAACCACAGATTGAATGGAAGCTGATTTGTTTCTCAGGGCTCTACTCCCAGGAGATGCTGCAGCCAAAGGAGAGGAATGTGATGCTGTTGTTCCTAGGAGCTGTTCCTGCCCTGCTCCAGCAGCTCCATCTGGCGGTGTGGCTGAAGCATCTTCAGCCCTGGCTCCCTGGGGCAGCAGCACCATTTTCTTCTTCTCTGGCTGCAGTGTCTCCTGAGAGTTGAGCCCTACAGATCAGCAGATACCGTTTCTATCCATGGATATCTGCATCTGTATCTGCATTAAGGATGTGAATGACTAGTCAACTATCCGATAAGCAAATGCTTCTCGTATAGTTGACACACTAGTCATTCTTTCCCCGCCCCTCCCCCCCCACCCACTTGTTGCCTTTATCACAAAAAGGCAGCGGGTGGGGGGAGGGGAAGAGGAAGGGTAAGGCGTGGGAGGGAGAGGAAGGGGGTACTTCAAAGCAGCACTGTGGAGCCTGGGGTCTGCTGCTTTGAAACACTGCATGCAGCCCGGGGTCAGCTGGGGACTCCCCTGCTGACGCTGGGCTCCCTGCAGTGCTGCCACTTTGAAATGCCGCGGGGAACACAGGGTCAACAGCGGACTGCTTGAGTCTCCTGCTGGCCTCGTGCTCCCCGCAGCGCTTTCGCCTTTGAAGTGTAACAACACCC
This sequence comes from Pelodiscus sinensis, assembly GCF_052426305.1. Lineage (NCBI taxonomy): Eukaryota > Metazoa > Chordata > Testudines > Trionychidae > Pelodiscus > Pelodiscus sinensis. Next base: position 99,979,197 of record NC_143055.1, read on the forward strand.
TGGGGCTGTTGCTACATTTCAAAGGCGGAGACGCCCTTATCAACTAATTGACGAGTTGATGCAAATTGTGACTCTTCTGTTAGCCAATTCATCTAAATTTAACATCCATAATCTTCACAGGGCTCTAGATATAGTAGATCATACAGTACATTAATGTGGATTTTTATAAATCTTTACCTTTCTGTGGAGAAGAATCAGTAAGATATTCATAGAAATCTGAGAATTAGCTTGAAGAGAAATTAAAATGGTCACATTTAAAACTGAGAGAATTCATCCTTCCAAAAGGGTCAAATATCTGTATAGTGTTGCATCGTAAGAATTCATTAATATCAGAAGCTGGAGTCTTATGGATGGGAAGCAGTGAGGATTAGAATATCTCATGTATTGTGGAGGAAAAATGAATGGTGAGAAATGTCATCGAGATGCCTTTGCTTCTCAATTGACAAGCAAACCAAGAATTGCTGGATCAGTTGACCCCAAGTTTACCTTTACTTGATAGGATTTAAAGTTGCTATAGGAGATATTAGGCTAAGTCCTGATCCTGCAATGAATTCTTTGTACAAAGGTGTCTTGTTGTTATAGCTGCCTCATACTATCAACAATAAACCAGATCTTGCTGTTGACATGGAAATATAGGTCTCTTCATTCTCACTTAATGAAACCTCTGAAAATAGTCTCTGTAACCTAACTAATTTGTTGACTGCATACAATGCAGAAAACCATCTGCTTATTGTCAGAAGAGGTATGTTGTGTTTTTCTTCCCTGCCATGTGCACACGGAACCATATTTGCATTTGAGCTTATGCATATTTAAATAGTGCAGCCGAATGCTTGACAAAGTCAAATACATTTTTTAAAAAACGGGAGGTAATTTCATTCGAGGTTTAAGAATGCCATCTTGCAAATGGGCTGGGCCATCCCATGGAAAGACATTAAAAGCAGCTTGGGCATTATAATGTAGCTCTTTGAAGAATTACATCTCATAGCTTGCAAGGTTGCTGAAAATGTGTTTTCTAATCTATTTCTTATAGTGATACTGTGATTTAGGGATGTAAAATCCCATTTAATTGGGTAACTGGGTAAAGGGGGATGGGCGGAAGGGCCACTCCAGATGTGGGCAGGGGCTTCTTGCGGTAGCTGGTAGCTGGAGCTGCTTCAGCCCCCACCAGTTAACTGGAACCTGTAAGTCTCACCCGGTAAGGGTGAGGCTAACTGGTTAACAATTCATATCTCGACTATGATTGAAACACTGTTACAGGATTCAGTGACCTCCGTCTTAGTCAGAAGGCAAAAACTCTCCTATATGGGATCCCCATAAGTCTCCGTTATTTCATTTATTGTAACAGAAATTGGACTGAATTAACTCAGTAATGTGTTTGACACCATTGTGTTAAAGCTCAAGAAGATATTTTCCCATTTTACTCAATATTTAAAAGGGGTCTAACATCTAGTGTACATTGGATCTCTTAATGCATTTTAGTTAGCCTAATAGAACATTGTAATTAATTAGATATTTTAGCTAACTGCTGCTGCTACTAGAGCATCAGGCTCGACCTGTCTGCAGATTTGTCCTTCTGTTTAGAGGTTTGGGGATAGGGACGATGGGGATTACGTTTTATCTCTATTTAAATTAAATCCATGTTACTCATTTTTAAAAGGACTTTTCATCCAGAGCAATGACTTTTATGAAAACAACTTGCTTGTAGTGTAATGGTAAAAGCATATTTCTCTCCCCCCCCACAAATACGGAGTTGCATTTCCAACTCTGACACTGACTTTAAATGTGACTTCAGGGACCTCATATAAATTTTCAGGGCCTCATTTTATCCATGGGTAATATTGTAGATGCCCAAATATTTATCTATCTCAGGGAGGTCTTTTGAAATTTTAAAACACTTTTTGGCCTTGTTAGCAAACAATTTTTAAAAAACAATTTCAGCTAAAATAATTGCTAACTCTGTGCCTTGGGTATACTGTTGTTTAAATGGTTTTTAAAATTATTTCTTGATGATTTTCAGGAATTGTACTTAAAATTGGTCGTATGCTTTTGCTGGATGTAGATGGCCACTGTTACCAGGTTGGGATAATATCATTTCAAATGTATGTAAGAATTCATGCAGTCAGGTGTCAGGGCGCTATTTACTGACAAGATTAAACTTTCGCAAACTTTAGATAGGAATCATGATGATTAGCCACTAGCAGTCTAACCTATGTCTTTTTAAATATGTTTTCTGCAGTCTTGTATCAATGGTCACTATTTACATAATTGCCTATTTTCTACACACACACCCCAAGAATTTAAGTGCTGTTAGATACTTTGCTGATGAAAAGGTCCCCTCAAACACTTCCAGACCGAGTCTGTGATGTATGGTGAGTTTCCCTGGTTAAATATTTTCCCTTCTTCCAACCCCCCAAACCCTCTCCCCCCCCCCCCCCCGACAAACCATTGATTCTATATCAATGTAGTAGAAGCAGTTTCTTTGGAAGCCAGTAGGTGTGGGGTGCAAATCCCTTCTGGTAGAGTGGCGGGGGTTTGTTGAAGACCCTTAGATTCATAGATCACAGTTCCCCTTCTAGCACTGAAATCATCTATTTGGATCGCCTGAATAACACAGGCCATAGAATGTCTCCAAAATAATTCTTAAAGCAGATCTTTTCGAGAGAACTCTCCAGTCCAAGATCCTTGGTAAATTTTTCTAATGGCTAATTATCTCACTGTTAAAAAAAGGTGTGCCTTGTTTCCAATTTGAATTTGTTTAACTTCAGCTTCCAGCCACTGGATCATATTACACCTCACTGTGCTAGAATGAAGAGCCCTTTATTAAATATTTATTCTCTGTGTAGATACTTAATAGACTGTAATGAAGCCACCCCGTGATCCTTAAAAGTTGTGGGTGGGTAGAGATAGGGGCCTTTGGAGACCAGAAAGCCATGAAGCCCTAGTTTCCAAATGTTGGAATAGGGTAGTGAGTACCCTTTGGCTGGGGGGGGGGGGGGGTGATTATAAATGGGAACCGTTTTCCCAGGGTGGTGGTAGGGAGAGGGCAAGTGTTCCCTTCCAAGTGGCTTTTGGGGCTCTACTGCCTGCCTGCCAAGCCCCAGTCCGATGAGGAGAGAGACAAGCTGCTGTGACTTCTGGACTGTTGCCCTACTGCTGCTCAGCATCATGTTTTCCTCTCTTACTAGTACAGCAGGCACAGCTGCTGTGGTGGGGGTGCGGTACTGAAACTACAGAGTACATTTCTTATGCTCTCCAGGGGGACTGGTTGGGGATGCAGGAAGGGAAATCTGTTTACTACGGTGGCTGCAGCTATGGCAGTTCTGAGTACACCTGCAATTGTCTGAGTGGCAGCCATTTTAGTTCTATCTCCTTGGATGGCCGAACAGTTTCACCAGTACTTCTGGATGTAGGATTTTAGCATGCATCTCTGAAACTTTTTTTTTTTTTTTTTACCTGCCTCCTACTCCCCCAAACTTAACTTACTCCTGTGTTCCATGAGCATACCAGGTGAAGGATTTTAGTGAGATGATTCTTGGGGATATACCCCAAACTTAATTACTGACATTTACAGGATCTGCATTTGGTTCCCCATGCTGTAGAACAGGAGTCCAGCTGTTTGTCCTGTGTGATTTTATTTCCGTTCATTTACAGTTTTAGGGCTGTCATTGCAAGTTGGAGGCATTCTTTGATAAGTAGAAGCCGAGATTACTTTAATGGGGCTCAGAGGCTAGCTGTGTTAAGAAAGGGCTCACATGAGCCCCTGCTGGCTCATCAGTGGGAACAGGGTATCCGTAAATGTCACTAATCCAGTCCAGTGTAATATACAATGTTTTAAGTATATTTTTCTTGACTTTTCCTCTGTTTCACATCTGTATATTTAATGCAATGTTATGTCTTTATGAGGTGAAAAAAGCAATAGAAAATCTAACACATGTCTTGAAGGGTTTTATGGGATTATTTTGGTCAATAGTTTCCTTATGTGTTAAATCCTTGATGTACGTTCGACATGTCTTCATGCGTTGGCAAGCACTGAGAATGCCCAACTGAGATGATTGTAAAATTGAGATAAATATAAATTCTTCCAATATAATTTGAGGATTAAACAAATGAAAAAAAATAGATTAAGAGGAAGGTAGAAGAACATATGGCTTTTATAGTAGGAACTTAATTGTTTCTCTTTTGAAACATCAGTCAAGAGCTGATGAAAACCTTTCTAGGACCAGCTTGGTGGGCCTCCCTCACTCCCACTCTTGGTAGCTATTGCCAAGTCCCCAAGCTATTAGCTTGTGTTTAATTGCTCAAAGATGTAAATCTGCATTGTTAGCCATTTTCATACAAAGATTATATTCTATAGCTTACATATTTAGAACAGTGTGGGTATAGCAATGTAACTATTGTAGTGCTCACTTATGGCTTTCAGGCCCTCTTAGGCTGTGAGTACAACATAAACTTGTGCTATTGTGAAAATACAGAGCTTTTTAGGAAAGTGTGATTATGTGAATGCCATGTATATTCCTACTCCAAGCAGCAATTAATATATTGGTATTGCTTTCCATGTGAAGTAATGTAGTATATTATTATTTCTAGGTCAAAATCTGCTTTCATTTTACAAAAATGGCTCCCATTTGCTTCAGCAGTGAGGTGTATTTAGATTTTAAAAGTAGAATTTGGCCTTTTAAATATAAAATGGGGCAGCTTTTCATGAAGCTTAAGAAGAAACAAATCATTGTTTGGAAGTACAGTAATACAGCCTGAAGATTTTTAAGTTTGTTCATTTTAATTACAGAAATAGTTTTTTTTTTTTTTTTCCAGTTTGGGGTGTTGGGGTTTTAATCTGAGAACAATGAAAGAACAACATTGATTTGTTCTCTAAAGCAATACAATTTTTCTTTCTGAAATACTTTAGAGACTAGGTAATTTAAACAGTCATGCTGAAGACACACGGTATTAAAATGTTTTAGAAAAAAAAAACCTGGAAGAATGTCAGCAATTTATATACAAAGGCATGGTGACAATTTAAGTTTTGTTCTTACTTTGGCCCTTTTTGATGACAGATGAGAAAATGTGTTTCATATATAAATAAATCATATGGAAAAATACTGTTACAGCATGAGCTTCCTTCATAGATCTGAACCTTCCACACCAGAAGAGGTTACATTTCAGTGACAGATGAAATATATACTTTTTCATACCATTACTGGAATGTAACCCTTTCTGATGTGAAAAGCTGCAGATATATTTTTGCCAACTTGTCCCCTCTTGCCTCCAATGTGTTTTTTAGAATGGGGGTGAAGAATAATTTAGCTAGTTGAAAGTTCCGGGGGAAACAGGTATTTGCATTTGGCCAGCCTGATTTGGAATGTGGAAAGAACACCACGGTTGTTTTATGGGGGGGAGGGGAAAGACTATGGACTCCAGCAGCACTTGGCTTTGTAAAACAAAAAAACGCTTCATATGCAGTATACCTTCTCTGTGGTCCTCCCATCCAAATACCGACTAGGCCTGACCTGAGAAAATCCAATGACATGGTTACAGACCAAACACCCTTGATAGAGAAGTTGATTTCCCAATTACTGGCATTGAGGTGGAAGGAGCATGATCATTTCTAGTTCATCAGTTGCACTTGTGCAAGTAAAATGTGCCTTCCATGAGATTTCAAAAGCTTGCACTGTATCCTCTTCACTTAATGAGAGAGTTGTTTCCTTAACATTCCAATTAAATAACTTATAGCCATTGCCCTGCATATTAAAATTCATTTGATTTTTGTCAAGACCTCCATGGCTCCGGTGAAACTTCAGCCAAGTCCAATTTTTAGGTTTGAACCGTGACCATTGGGGCCACGTGTTCATACTTTAAGATTAGTATAGAAAACAAAGCTTAAGGAAATGAAGGGGCTAACAGGAGATGCACAGTAGCTTTGTACATGGGCCTTGACACAAGAGAAAGTCCTTGAAGTGACAGAAGGCAAAAATATAATTGGCAGATTCAATAAGGGATGCATTATAAGAAGAAGTTGTTTCATGAAGTTATTTGAATAAACTGGTGGGAGAGATGAGATTCAGAGGGACAGAAGGAGAACAAAGTTATGGCCATCAAGGGTTTTAAATGGCAGGAATAAAGAGGGAGGATTCATTTGGTGATCTAGAGGCAGAAATGGAATTCAGTGAAAGTCTGAATATGGGCATGGCAGAGTAAAGTTGGTGTCAGGTAGTGAAACTGGGAAAATTGCAGGCTAGAGAAGGTGTCATTGGGATGAAGGTGAGCAAGAGTTAGAAAATTGGAATTAAAAGAAAAGATGAGTTCAGATTTGGACATGTTATGGCGAAGATGGTAAGATGGTTGCCGGTGAAAGGTAGGAAGTATTTGGAGATACAAAACTGGAGAGAGTTAGAAAGGTGGATTTGGGACATTATAGGCATGACATGGTTAGGATCACTTAGAGTATGTCTACACTACAGAGAAGATCGAAGATGCTGCTGTCGATCTTCCAGGGTTCGAATTAGCGGGTCTAGTGAAGACACGCTAATTCAAACTGAGAGGGGCACTTTGGTTGATGCTGGTAGTCCTGCTTCCACGAGGAGTAACGGAAGTCGAAGGGAGAGTGTTCTCCCTTTGACTTCCTCCAGTGTGGACAGCAGCAGAAGTCGAGTTAAGCTTACATAGACTTCAGCTTCGCAATTAATATAGCTGAAATTGTGTATCTTAATTCAACCTCATCCTGTAGTGTAGACATACCCTTAGAGAGAATGTAATGGGAGGACAGCAAGGGAATCTAGAGTAATGGCAATTAAGAGAAAGGAGGAGGATGCAGAGCTACGAAAGGAAGGAACAAAATATGGTAAAAGGCAAAATGGGAGGAAAAGATATTCAGGGAAGAGGAGAATGAGATCAGTGATGCTGAAGGCAGCTTACCAATGAAGGGACAGGAGAACAGAGAGAGGTTCTTTCAGATTCTCTAGAAAAAATATGATGTTTGTGGGTGGCCTCTGTGAGGTGTCAGTAGAACAGAAATGTTGGAAGCTAAATGTGAGAGATGGAGTGAATTTAAAGAAGGAGGTGTCTTGGAGAATAAGTGGAGGAGGGAAATTGAAGGGAAAAAAATCAGGATAGACAACACATGTTTTGTAAATAGATGGGATGGAGCCAGAGGCATAAAATAATTTGGTAGGAAGAAGATAAGGAAAGAGTGGGACAAGAGACAGAAAGGGAGACCAGAAAACTAGGAGACACCAGGAGTGAAATCTTGGCATCAGAGAGATGAGGGCAGTGAACACACCTGGGGGTGGAATGGCAAAGGAGCAAGAGGAAGGCACTATGTATATGGTACAGACTGGACTTCTATAAACCAGACTTACCTTGTCCAGCAGCATCTGTGGGTGCGCCGAGGCAGGAGCATTCATGGGGGGAAAGCCAGAGGCCCTGCACTCAGTAACTCCTCCCCACCCTCCCAGAGCTTTTGGTGTGCAGCAAAGAACTCATTTGCAGCATTCAAGCTTGGAGTAAGAGCCAAGGTGGCTATGAAGCGTGGCAGTGTAGCCCTGTGGCTTACAGTGGGGGTCTGGGAATACAGCTCTGCTGCTGGCCTGGGGATTATGCAGCCACCCTGCCTCTTTCCCCTGAGCACCCCGTGCCCCTGTTCTGTCATTGTTGACAACTCTGCTACCATCGGGGCAGAGCCTTGCAGCCAGCAGCAGCAGAGGGGCAAGTGTTGACCTCTCCTGGTCTGGCAAATTCTCTGGTTCAGGACAAGTCCAGTCCTAAAAGTGTAGGACCAGGGAGGTTCAACCTATATCACTTTTTGTTTTTTTTTTGAAACATTTGCTAAGATCCTTATCAGAGGAAGAGTAGACGGGATAATGTTTTTCAGAGAGAAAAGAGAAGCTGATGGGGGATTGAAGCAGGGAGTCAGTCTGGAAAGAGTTCAGTAAGGAAGAAATTGAGAAAAGAAAGAATGAATGAACCTAATGGAAGAAGCTGACAAGATGGTTGGAATTGTTGAGTGATCAATCACCATGAGATATCCTAAGCAGAAAACTCATTGTGTGCTTGGGGGCGGTGGGAGGGGACAGAGGAACTGAGTATATGTCCTGAAAGCAGAATTCACCTGACAAACATCATGTGAGCTAGACACCTTCAATATCCTTGTGCTTGTATCTAAAACACAACAAAAATTTAATCCAGACCTTTTTTCTTTACATATAAGATTTAATCTTTTCTTTGCTATGAGATACTGTTTCTGGTTTTCATTTTGATCAATGGTTTTTAATATTTCAGGTTCGTGGGAGTAAAGGAGAGGTCCTTTATGTTCTGGATGCCAGCAATCCACGATATTCTAACTGGCTGCGTTTTGTCCATGAGGCCCCATCGCAGGACCAAAAGAACTTGGCTGCCATCCAGGTAAATCTGCTGATTTCTTACCATTCACTTAGTGTTCTTAATCTGCTTGTTTACTCTTCATAACTTGCAATAAAATGTGCAGATGATAAGCAGCACAGCAACTTCCCTGTCTCCCTTTTTAGAAGTGAATGCTTGTCCTCAAAGGTGTACCATAAATAAATATCTCAAACACTAACAAGCCTGAGTATCGAGGGCATTTTAAAACTTCTTTGAAAGGTTTTAATACCATTCTGAAATTTGCTGTGTAGAATTTGTAGCCACTTAAAATCCATTTCTAACACTCAATACAGCTACAGTTAGATTTTCTCTTTACAGCCCTGATTCAGGTAGGTAGGTAAGCCTCTGTTTAATTCAGTGGTACTACTCTTATGCTGGAAGATAAATGTGGGACTATATATTTAGTTGAATCAGGGCTCATTATTTAGGGGTTTATCCTCACACGAAACTCCTACTAAAATCTTTAGGCGTATGCAGAGAAAGCAGAACATAAAAGTAATTTTAAAGCAATTAGCTAAAGATATATAGAAAAATAAAAGATGCTCTAAATATTCCAGTGGAAGCTTTAAGAGAACTTAATGTATTTGCTGGGCATCAGATGGTAGTTACTGTTGGTCATTGCAAAAGATCTATCTATATAATATATATATATTTTTAATCCTTCTTCATTACAGAAGTTGGCTAGAGACCTCCTCCTATCAGGTAGTTAAGATGAGGCTTTGTGAAACATTGAGGGGTGCAGTGAGGGAGGTGCTGCCTAAATATGTCATGTAATCGTCGAGTTGTGTTCTGTGCCCCCATGGATTAACTTGGCTTGAGTGGGGCTTAGTGTGAGCCCAGCAGTCAGCCTGCATGCTGTATGTTGCAGAACTGAGCAAAAAGTCACAAGGCGCCGATTGCTTAATACAAGGATGCTGAGAGAATTGAGGAATAAAGTGACCGAGTTCCTTAAAAACGATGTAATCTCATTAAAATCAGCTACTGTTATTACAGTCAGGTAGGTGAAGAGGTAGCATAATGGCAACTGAGAGGTTGAGTGGGCGGCTCACTCCTGGGGCAGCTGTAGTACCCTGGTGGCTCCATCCCCGGAGGGACCCATGGCAGTGCCACATGGAATGGACTGTGGCTCCTTGGACAGGGATCCCTCCCCACTGCCCAGCACTGCCCAGTGCCACAAGCTGCAGAGGATTTAAAATATTTGGGGCTGCAGCCAGCTGAGTGTCTGGGTCAGGGCTGGGGGACAGCAGGGACAGCACTCTGGGAATCCCCCGTAGTCAGGGAAGGGAGGATGGAGAGAGCAGCCAGCTGCTGCCGGGATAAGGCAAGGCTGGGTGGGGCTGCTAGCCCTTGCCCTTTCACAAACCATTGAGATTCCCTGCCCACACTCACCGTAGTTTCCCTGCCTTGACTTGGACACTCAGCCAGCTGTAACCCCTCACTCTGCCTTGTTGCCCCCTTTGTCACCAGAGAAGCATGCACTACAGTTTGAAAATGAATGCGTTAGCAGGAATAGTTGCAGTGGCTCGTACCTTTTGCTGGATTCTAAATATAGGCACTCCCTACATTACAAGCATCCAGTTTATGAACATCCTCACATACAGCCTCAGGAGAGCTGGCAAGAGGCACAGATGGTGGGAGCAGCGCAAGTGCTGGCTGGATGACTGAAGAGGAGCGGGGGGGAGTCGTGCAGCCAGCAGCTGGAAAGAAGAGCAACACTTCGAAGGAAAAACGGCCGCTTCTCTCTAGCTGCTGGCTGCATGGCTGCCCCCCTGCTCCTCCTGAGTCCTCCAGCCCACACTTGCACTACTTGCTGCTTCCTGGTGAGTGGGGGGGGGAGGGGAGGAGAGCTGCTGGGGAATGGGGATGACCACAATGCAGAGCCCATGGTGGCAGTGGCTAGAGGATACCCAGTCATCCCCTTCAGAATTTTCACCTGCCTCCTCAGTCTCCTCTAATTAAACCTGTCTTTCCTCAACCACCATTGTTCAAGGTTAAATACAAAAACCATGGCTACTATTTATCATTGCAAATACACAGTATTTCAGCTACATTATGAGTTAAATAGGTTTTTTGTGGGCTAGCCTGGGAAACTAACAACCATGTATAACATTGTTTCTATGGGAAAATCCATTCCAAGTGCCAAACTATTGACTTACAAACTGGTTGTTTTTCAAAAGGTTGTAAGCTGGGGATTTCCTGTAAACTTAAGCCTTTCAGGAAAATAACCACAGGTCTCCCCGAGCAGAGATTTTAGTTGTTGGCTGCCATGTACAACAATGATTAAGTTATCTGACTGACCAACCAACCAAAAAATCCTAAGAAAATGTTAGAATGTATAAATAACTGAATAGAAATTATGCCATTGAAAAATAGCATACCCTCACCTTGAGTATGTGGTTTCTTCTTGGGCACTCGGTACTAAAAGAAGGCAAAAATAAAAAGATGGGCGACAAGAATGATTAGTGGCATGGAAAAACCCCCATGTAAAAAGACTGGTAGTGCTTAATTTAATGAAGTGACAAAGTAAACATCATAGAAGATATGAACTAATACGAAATAATGAAAGGTAATTTGGGCAGTCTCATTTCTAAATTGCTGTACAGTATAGGTCATTGGGTATCATCAGTAATGATATACTAAAAATCCCAGATGTTTTACTGATTTGTTGTAATGTAAGGTCCCACTACTGCATTTCATATATTTGCTTAACTTTATACACTGTGAGTGGTCAGAGGGGGTACTCGCAGTGCATGAAGTTTAAGTACAAAGTCTTTTCAGCATTGGAACTTTCTGTAATATATAGGTGACAGATGCCAAAGCTCTGACATGCATTGTCATACACAAATACTGACCCATACATCTTTACTGATATGCAAATGTTGAGCCAATTTCTGTAGTTACTTTAGGCACAGGATCAATGGCAGTTCTGTTTGTGGAATGGCCACGGAAAAAAGACAGCTTTTGGTTAAGTAGCCTGATTTAAAAAACAAACAAAAAACAACTCACGCAGGGCTTTCTTCCTGATCCAGTAAATGGATGGGGCCCTGGTCCATTCAGATCCTTAGCCCTTACAGTACCGTTGGAAGGACTAGCCTGCCAGAGTTCACGTTAGGGTTAAAGATAATTTTGGTAAGCATAGTCATGTGTGTTGGTTCTTTTATTGTTTTTGATAATATGCTGTCTCTGCGTTTAACCTTAGGAAATAAAAAGGCTTACATAGGAAGTCTGTGTGGTATTTGTAACAGCTGTAATTGTTCTCCATTTCTAAAGAGAAAGCAAGCAGGTGTCCTGTTGAGAAGGCAGGGAACTGTGCATCCTGGAAGTACCCCCCTCAAAAGAGGGAGAGATGTGGGTCACTCTCAGAAAGGCACTGGCCAGGGAATTGGAAACTTGAGATTGAGTGCCCCGATGAACTGCTGAGGGGAAATACAGATGCAATTACCCTAAACTGGGACAGCCTTCATAAAGATAATGCAATGATACTCTCTTAGACCATGTTTTGCAGTCGTTGCAAATGCGACACTACTTAATTTACATCAGCAAAGTGATTTCAGCTTTGATATCCTGAACTCCAGTTGCTTAGCTGCTGCTACTCCTGCTACTAATTCAGTTACATTGCTGAAAAAGCACTGAAACAATTAAAACATGAAAATCATTCATAATACAGATTATCTCTATCAAACACAAGAGAATCCTTATCTTAATAGTTCAATTGAGTAAAGTGGAATATGTCAGCGTAATTACATAGAGTAGAGGACTAATTTTCTAATTAACAAGAGAAAATGGAATATTTAAATTCAGATGGGGTTCCAGACCTCTTGTTCTAACTGGCACATTGTAATTACTCTCATGAAACACAGAAATTCTCATAATGTTAACCTCAAGACATTTTTATTGTACAAAAGGAGGAGTTTATTGGGTTTGTAAAGCTACTACTGGATTTTAATTTTGCCTTTCTAACCCATTGTTCAGTTTTCCAATTGTACTTGGTAAATGCTCTAATGATGATTTTCATGATCTCAAACCATAGATTTGGAAATAAAGATTTGTGACAGGTACTTATGATGAACTATAAAATATGAGAATATTAGTAATTAGAGAGCAAAGATGTCTTGGGATAGAATGCTTTTTTGGTATCATGACTGTTACAAGGTTATCCTAGCATTGACTACAAAAGTTACTTTACAGTACAGGTTGAATCTCTTAAGTTTGGCACCCTTGGGATCTGAGGAGTGCTGAACCAGAGAATCTGCTGAACCATGGGAAGTCAATATTGTCTGGCAGCATCACCAACACTTCCATTGCTTTCTGGGCTCTTTAGAAGACATTTGGGGTAAATTTACCCCTAAATGACAGCACAGAACACCAAGAGCAAGGACTGGTGTTAGTAAACAAAGTTTATATGACTCTGAAAAACTTGGCCACATCCATGATAGAGGGACATCTGGTTTAAAAAGAACCCTACAGGCTGAACCTCTGTAGTCCGGCACTCTCTGGTCTGGCAACATCCATGGTCTGGCATGATTATAGTTAAAGTCCATTTTGTGTTCCCCACAAGAATTAATAGAAACCCAAACAGATGTTAAATTCCATCTCTTTTCACTGGCAAAGCTTGTCTTTTCAATTTTCGGAGAATCTAGGTGGAACTTACTGATCCAGCCTGTGGTAAAACCACAGAACCAGATTCTGCCCCCCATAATTGTTTGTGCAGAGTGGTATGTACTCTTTTTGGCATAGGGATGTCACACACACAAAGATCAATCACATCACTAAGTGGGCAAGAATGCATACAGAAGAGTAACTCCTCTTGAGATGATTCTGTTGAAGGACTACATTTAAGAGTACTGATGTCTAGGTTCTAAGATTTGTGCAGTGTCCTTCCTTTTGAGCATATAAAAAGAACTTATTGAGAAGAAGATGCATTAAAAAAGAAACTGGTTGTGCAATGTACTTGATTTGATAGCTCAGGTAAAAGCTGTTGGTGGTGGAGGTTATAATAATAGAATGCTTAGATACTTCTATGAGGCCAGCAACCAGAAAATATTTCGAAATAGTTGTTTCATAAGTAATACAGCCAGTCCCAGAGTTACAAACCAAGCACTTGGCCGTAACTCGACGTGTTCATAACTCAGATCCCATAGAGTTACATGGCGACAGCGCTGTTCGTAAGTGCGAAGTGCTGTTCATAACTCAGGACCAGATTTATGACCACCTTGGTAGTAAGTGCGGATGGTCGTAAGTGGAGGTGGTCGTAAGTCGGGCACCTGCTGTACTGCCATGTGAGAACTGACTGAAAGGTTGGAGTATACTTCCAGAAATGCCAATTTTCATTTGTATATTCTATTAAATGTCTTCTATGAGCTCATGCAAAAGCCTGAAAGAATATTATATTTTCAATATTCTTAGCACTGTGTACATACATATATCTGTTTGCCAATTGTCTTTTTGTGAAATGATCCTTGCTGTAGACTACTTTGCAATGAAAGCCACTGGGTTGTTAATGTTAAAACTATTTTATAAATAAAATCATAGCCAACCTGAGCTTTTAAACTCAGATACTTTGTTCATTAACAACCAGACATACTGGTGGTCTGCACTAACTCAGCGAACTATGAGTTAGAATAATGAAATGGCAAAGGTTAATGTGAAAGGAGGTATTTACTGGGAAGCAGTACAGTGGTTTAAAGTCATACTTACTAATCTTCCAGTATTACATTTGTTGTTTAAGAATCAGTCAACACTGTAATAAATATAGTACAATTGGACTATCTCAGAGTAACAGGCAAGAATGAAGGGAGAGAGAACATAAGGAAAGCAAGGACAAACTGATAAGCTGCTTAGTAAATTTACATATTGCAGGACAGTTTTGTGGAAGTCTGAAATCTGCTAGTGTTATAATAACTACAAAGACAAGATTAACTTGTTACACAATATAAGTAATAAAATGAACACAACATTAACACCTGGGGTGCTAAAAGGACAGAATTAAAATGGCTGCTTGATGCTTTATTATATTTTTCTTGAAAGACTCAATTATTTAATTCCAAGATCATTCACATTTATCGGCATGTTTAGTGCTTTTCAGATATTCTGTTACTTAAACAAACAAGCAAACAAAATGGGTAGCTTTAGATTAGAAGAATGAAACAGTTTATTTTTCTCTGGCAGGGATTTCAAACTACAGCTGGTCATCAATGTAGTCTAATACCAATAAGAGTTTGAGTTAAACTTAATGAGTGTGAACCTGAAAAACATTAAAGCCGCTTTACAGCGTTGACTATTGGACATGTCTTAAGGGGAGCGTCAGTGTAACTTGTACCTACTTTAAGACCCACTTTGCTGCCAGAGTGATGCAAAGGGAACCTTAGTGCATGTGATAATCAGGCCTCAAATTTGTATTCCTCGATGACGTTTGAAAGCCTGTAGGTGGTCACCTGTCTGCCCATCTAGCTGCTGATTGATAGTTTTTACTTTCTGAGGTACAATGTTACAAGGAAATTTTAAAAAATTAACATTTTCCAATCACTACTATAGTTTCCACTAGGGTAGGAATGTAAGTGACTAGTTGACTATCCAATTAAGCAAAAGCTTATTGGATAGTTGACTAGACTCTTGACTAGTCACTTCTCCACCTCTGCTTGCTGCTTCTATCAGAAGCAGCAAGAGGTGGGGACCAGGAGCCTTTGCTGGGGGGAACCAGCTTTTAAGGGGGATAGCAGGGATGGGGCGTAAGTCAGGACAGCTGATTCCTGACTCTCACTGGGTCCCCCTGCTGTGCTTTAGCTTTTTAAATACATTTAAGAGGCAGAGCTGCAGCGGGGTTAGCTCCTGGGTCGGGAGCTAATCCCGCTGAGGCCCCCTCTGCTTTTTGACTAATAGACTAGTTGATAGAAGATCCATCGACTAGTCGATTAAACTAAATTTAACATCCCTAGACTAGGAATGTCAATGTGTTGTCTATTATACAATTAATTGAAAAAGCCTAGGCTCATCGGTTAATCTTGTTGACTACACTCATCCCTCCCCCCACCCTGGTGTATGAGTTAACAAGGGGGAAAGCCAGGAGCCGGTGCTAGGGCAGTAGCCCTAGTTTGGAGCCCAGTCCCATGCCCTGAACTCCTCATTTCTGACTCCACCCCAGAGCTTGGTGCAGAGGCGGGGAAAATTTTCAGGGCCAGGGGCCACTGACCCACAGAAAAATCAGTTGGGGGCTGCACACAAGTGAGAAACCAAAAAAACCACCCCTCACCAGCATGGGCTCCCCAATGCTGGGGGGAGTCCTGAGCCTCAGGGGTTGGATCCAGGCAAGCTGGAGGCTGCATCTGGTCCCTGAGCCATAGGTTTCTCACCTCTGTCCAAGTGGAAGCCCTGAGCCTCTGCATCTCCACAACCCCCATATGAGGCTGTGTGTTGCTCACCACTGATTTTCCCCCCCCCCCCGAAGGTCATTGGCACTGATGGGGAGGGGGGAGGAGTTTCCCTACTATGTGATAGCTCCAAAATTGATGTCCATTTTAAATATAGATGACTGTGTACAAAAATAATTTGATATATGGAAAGCTGCTGTTATGATGCATGATTATTAAAAAATAAACCTGGCACACAGGAAAGATTGTAAACAAAGATACTTTCCCAAACACCAGCCATCTGAATTGCCATGTTCAAAATTTGTATCTGCTCTTTTATCTAGAATTTATGTTTAACCTTATGCTTATTTTTACTTCTGGAAGTCCCTTCTTGCTCCCCCATGTACTTTGGCATTTATCTGTATTATAAATCACTAGAAATAGTATAAAAACAAACAAGCAAAAACCAAAAACTTTGGTGTGGGTTTTAGGTGCGATGTTATTTTTTGAAAAGGTCAGTTTTATTCATCGAAAAAAATGGGAAAAAGAGAAGAAAATTGTTTAAAAGAGTTCATACGATTTTTTTTTAACTAAAATCTCCTTATTCTACCTATTCTTTCCCTTTGTTTTCTATTAAAATAGGTGGATGCAAGAAGGAGAAACCAAAACCTTTTCTTTTGTTGGAAAAAATCAGCGTGTTAAACTTTCGTGAAGGGGGGAAAAAACAATTTTTTGTTGCTGTTGTTGCAAAACTATTGACTAGCTCTAGTCTGTTGGGTCTGATCCAGTATTTCATTTTGGACTACACATGGGCTTGGCTATAAGGATGTTAAGTAATGGTTAACTGACTAGTCGAGTAGTCAATGGAATTTCCATCGACTACTCGAGTAGTCCATAGGCACTTTTGCATTCCTCCTTTGAAATGTACCAGAGCTCCTACTGGGAAGTCCCGCTGACTCTTGGCTGCACATGCGCGCCAGCTTTGAAATGCACAAGGGTCCCCAGCTGATTTGAAATGCCATGCTGGAGCCCGGGATCAGCTGGGGAGTCCCCATCTGACCCTGGGCTCCACCATGCATGGCAGTGCTGTCTGGCACTGCCACTTTGAAGTACCCTCTTTCCCCCCTCTTTTCTGCCTCTCTTCGATAGTCGATAAGTGGAGGAGCTGCGTGGAATTAGTTCCCAGCCCTGGGAGATAACCCTGCTGCAGCTCTGTCTTTTAAATGTATTAAGAGTGGGCAGGCTTTTAATACATTTATTAAAAAGCAGAGGCACAGCATGTTGGGACTAGGCATGAGCTGCGAATCAACTGATTCCCGGTTCGCACCTGGTCCCCGCTACCCTCCTGCCTTCTCTGTCCCCCACAGAGACAATGCTGGGGGGAAACCAATTTTTCAGCTGGCTCCCCACAGCACCAGCTCCTGCTACCTCCCTTGCTGCCTCTGATGGGGCATCAAGGGGTAGGGGGCAAGTGACTAGTCAAGGAACTTGTTTATCCGATAAGTCGGTAGTCGACTAGTCGCTTACATCCCTAGTACAGGTTGTACCTCTCTTAACCTGGTCCAGCAACATCTGTGGTCCAGCAGGGTCACAGAGGTTCCTGGACCACAGAGACCTGATATAGGGAGGTCTGGCTGTGGAGCAGGAGCATAGCATGGGGGGATGGCGGCTCAGCTGGGAGCCCCGTCTCAGAAGAGGGGGGCCAGGTGGTGCGGTGGGGAGGTATGGCCCAGCAGCTGGGTAGTAGTAAGGGCCCATTCCCGGTTGCGCAGCTTCAGGCGGGGCGGTGGCCAGGGAGCTCCAGCCCCAGCTGTGGAACTCCAGCCCTAGCTTCAGCCCCATTGATCACATGGGAGGGACTTCCGCTGGTCTGGCAAATCCCCTCATGTGGAACCGATCAGGTCCCAAGGTGCTCGACCAGGGAGGTCCAGCCTGTAGTTGGGAAACTAAAAATACAGATGGCATCTAGTAGGATTATTAAAACCACCAAGATGCCTCCTGGTTGATTTCAGTGGGAGTTAGGCATCTGGGTGCTTTTGAATTTCCCACTAGACACCTATTAGCATCACTAGTGCTTAAATGCCTTTAAAAAAATCTGGCCTAGAGCCTGTGCCTTGAAGAATTTTCAGGGTCAACAGATAATGAGCAAAGAATGGAGGAAGTTACTGCAACTGAATGGTGATATTTAACATGTCTTGTAGTCCACGATGTGTATGTTTACTAAACTCCAGTGGGAATACAGTCTTTGAAGGCATAATGCCACATCCTTCATGAGAGTGCCTTAGATGCTTGGCGTGGGAGCAAATTGGAAATTATTTATTTCACTTTGGGGTTTTTTTCTTTTTCTTTTAAAATGGTATACTTTCCCCTTCCAAAAACAGCAGTTATGTCCACCTACATGTGTAAAATTGTCTTGCTTTTAAAATGAGATGAGTTGTACTAGACAATAATATAAAGACAGTGTGTGCCAGTGTTTGTGTCCTATCTGTGCCGATAATGAGTGGAGAGAGACCTTTTTACCTCACTTCAAAGTTACAGAAGATATATATATTTTTTAAACTTATGTTAAAGTTCTTTGAAGCCCACGACAGCATCATATAAAAACCAGCACCTCCTAGATGTAGTCAAGAGTTAGGATGGCAAAAGGATCGCTATCTGGATTGCACTTTGAAATTCAGATCTTGGGGAAAAAATGTATCATTAGATTTCTTTCAAATCACTGATAAAGAACAAAAAATGAGGTTGGTCCTTGAAGACTGCTGCTTCCATCTAGTTATTGAATTAAATAGTTCTCACTGTTGTTTGAAAATGAAGTATTAAAAATACTATATTCCTGTTGACAGTTTAAATTAATCTTAGCATGTTACAAAATTAAAAAACATTATCTTGTCTTTGGGTTATGAAGCTTGCTCTAATCTAGATAACTAAACCTGCTTCATAGTATAACTTTACTGCATGGTATTCAGATAAGCATTAAGATTTATGACAGCACTTGGAAGTTTTCATTAGGTAAGCATGATTCTCCTTTAGTTGCCTTGGGTAGCACTCAAAGCACTTGGCTTAGGTACAGCAGACAAGGCAGCCTAGTTGATCAGTTTATGAGAAGACAGCTGCTTTTGTCAAAAGGGTTATACATTTTTTGTTAGCTTTGGTTAAGTAAACATTGGGAGACACAGAGTTAGCTCATGGATCTGTTTGGTGGCTTACTTGTTCATTTCATATACTTCTGTAGATGATTTTTGGACTTTTTGTTTTTACTTGATACAGTATCTGGGCTATATGAGTCTGCATGCCTACAATAATTTACACCAGCTGAGGATTTGGTCGTCTTTCTCAGTATGCGAAAATATGTATTATGAATATGTCCTTTGTAATTGTATAGTTTAACCTTATGATCAGAGTAGAAGGCTTATTCGATAAGACTGGGATACTGGAAAAAAGCACTATGTAACCATATAACTGAAGGCTGTATTTGTGTGTCTGTGTGCGCGTGTGTGCGCACACACACAGCATAACTTGAGTTTCACAGGCTACTTTCACTTTGGCATTTCCTAATTTCTGAGTGCACTTTCTAATGCATCCTCAGTCCTTGGAGTGCTGAGGATGATGGTAGAGGAGGATAAAGGTACATCACCTTCATACACTCTTATCACAAGCCTATCTCTTAGCAGAGGATGTTCATCCACACACCTCCACTAGGAAAGAAGGCTGAAAAGAGCTATGCAAGCTCATTGCCAACTGGGCAATTGAGTGTCACTTGAATCCTGTAGTAGCTCTGTAAGCTAGCTTTATGACGGCAAGATCCAGGATCTGGCTCTCGCTTCTCATTTCTCTGTCTTGAGGATTCATTGCTTGTACTTTACTCATTGCAATAGGAAGGGGAAAACATTTTCTATCTGGCTGTTGAGGATATCGAAACAGATACAGAACTGCTGATTGGCTACCTTGACAGTGACATGGAAGAAGCAGAGGAAGAGGAGGAAGAAGTCATTCTTAATCAAGAAGATGAAGACAACAACAACAGCAATAATAATAATAATAACAACAACAAAGAACTACAGCAAGCTGGTGAGAGAGGTACAGATAAGAATGAGTGAGAACTATAGTAATTTTTGTATTTAAAAACAATATCAAAAGAAGAGGCACAGAAACTTCTGACTAGCAAGAAACCGAAGATATCGGTTGTATGTGTATATTGTACTCAGTTTTGTGTGAAAACTGAGGGCCCTATTCTATGCTTCCTTGTGAGCTAATGGAGTCATTTGCTTCCATTGAAAGAGTTCAAAATGGTTATAAAGCCAAAAGTGTGTAGAACCTTTATACAGGTTGGCCCTCTTTGGCCCAGCACTCTTGGGAACTGACCAATCCCAAACGAAAAGATTTACCACACCAGCAGAGGTCTCCTGTCATTTGCCCCCCCCCCCCCCCCCCCCGCACTGCTGACTGCTTCTGGCCTGTTCCTGGACCCGCTTTCCGTAGGCTCCGGCTTCAGCTCTGGACCCCCTCCTACCGGCTCAGCAGGGGGCTCCCCAGAGCTGGAGCTCCCTGCTGCGCCACCAGACTCGCTGCTGCGGCTGGGGCTGGGGCTGGACCTCCCCACTGCTCTGCTGGCTGCCTTCGGGGCTGGAGCTCCCCAGAGCCGGAGCTCCCCAGAGCCAGAACCCTAGATCACCCTGCCATAGACCACCCTGTCACACTTCTGGCCTTGCTGCCAGACTTCCTTATCCCTGGGCTCTGTGATCCAGCAACATCCATGGTCCGGTTGGACCAGAGATGTCCAATTTTTTGGACATATATAACTTTTTTTTTTTTTTTAAACTCCTGTTAGTAAAGGCAACACAGCAGAGAGTGAGTGATCTGGATTCTGTTCTTTATTGTAGTACATGCGCAAATTTCAATAGTCTGTACAATCACATTGATGGGAATGATCTTGTATAGGCATAACTGAAGGCAGAATTTGGCCTTTCAGAATGTTGATTAATATGATAATGCACTTATCCTGAGATTTGGTAGGAATAATCTTTTTGAGAAACAGACTCACCCAGTGTGGTGAATCCCATGATGCTATTTTATATAGTCCCTCTTCAGAGTAAGACCTCACTTTTTTTAAAGTATTCAGAAATATAATTGCCTAGAAAGCATGCCTCTACTAATGTGTGATTATTTTTCTCCCCCCCCAATTGTGTAGATTCTCTTAGCTGCAAAGAGGACCACACATGTCCAAATTGTGAATCCAGTTTTGCCAGCCAGGAGATCCTAGCGGAACACCTTCAGACCCTGCACCAAAAACCTAGTGAGGAAAAGGAGTTTAAGTGCAGGAACTGTGGAAAGAAATTCCCAGTGAAACAAGCCTTACAAAGACAGTGCGTACACACAAGAATGCTTTCTTTGACCCTTTAAACGGATTAGTAAGCTTAGTCAGTTTCTGTTGCCTATAGCTTTGTGTCTTTTTTTTTTTTTCTTTCCACTAGTGTTGTGATTTAAGAGGCTGTGGTTGCACTAAATTTCATTACATTTACTAATTGAATTAGCCTTTCATACTTTAATTTTTTGAATATGTTGACTTCTTTAGGACATTAGTCTGAATACTTGTAGTGCCCTTAATGTTTAAATACCGTACCATTAGAAAGGCTAATATGTATTAGAGCTGTTGTGCAACGCTGGACCTTTGGTCTGCCCAAGTAGACTGATATATCAAGCAAACTCCTGGAAACCGATGGTATCCCAGCTATCTCTAACGGGTGCCGTTGTGAAATTAGAATAAAGCTTTGACGTAGAGAAATGGAGATGTAAAAGGACATAGAGGAATAAAACACTTCATGTTGATTTAATTTAACCATTGTGGGCAGAACAAAAATACATTGAAACATGAAAACAAAGCAAGATTTAAAAGCAAATCACTTGCAGTTCTCCCCATTATTTTGTGTATTTATCCTTTAAAGTAATGTAAAGTATGCTTTACATGAAAACATTATTAATTGATATTACCTGTTTTTCTTTTATTTACGCAATGCTGGTAAATCAATTACTGTAGATGAAATGGATCAGCTTTTTAATTGTAGATTTAGTTATAGAGGGTACCCCATTTAATCTCTTTTATAAGGGAAAATAATAAAAAAATACATAGCCATATAAAACTATTTCTGTAATGAAGTGATTTTTTTTTTCATGCAGATATGATCATAATAATCTCTTAATGATCATCTTATACTGATAAGTAAATGCTCTGCTTGCTCTTTTGAATAATGATTTTTCTGGAGTAGTATTTTGTAGAGAGAATGAAATGTTTTCAGACAAAAATAACCTTTCATTCTTCTAATCTATAACTGCATTTGATTTGTGGTAGGTGACCAGTTAAATTTTTTAAACTAGGTGAAAGCCTCAGCTGTCATATGGATGTAATTTGCAGTGTAACTCCCCACCCCACAAAATTGCACTCAACCATGCTCTTAGCTCTTGCCATGGATTCAGTTGACAGTTGTAGAATCTTACTATGTAGATTAACAGCACCTTGAGAGGACAAAAAGACAAATGCCTTGGTAATTGAGAATATTTTTTTATATTGTATTATGGCCCCAAACTGAGGACATGTATGCATGTAATGTTGCTTTAGCATATTAGAGGGACAAAGTATGTGAGTTACTATCTTTTATTGGACCAAATTCTGTTGAGAGAGGGAGAGACACGAGCTTTCAAGTTCACATGTAGCTCTTAAGGTCTGGGAGATGTAATCAGAATGTGATAGCTAAATATAAGGTAGAACTTCCAATGGTGAGCCTAGAAGCTTAAATTCAGACCTTTGCTGGTCACTAAAAACGATGGACTATTTAGAGACACTAGATTTATGGTTTATTATAATTAGTTATAACAGTTAACCTGATAAGCCCTATAAAACTCCGAAGCTGTCTTTGCCCCACCTTTCTTTTCCTCCTGTGTTGGAGGAGCATCAATGGCAACCTGGAATGGTTGCTCAAAATATAAATGAGCTACTTATTCTGAACAATCTTTTGCACTATGTATTTTGCTGTGACATTCTGAGAGTGTTTCCAAGACATGAGGAGGAGCTCCCAAGTATTTTTGAAAGCTTGTCTCTCTCACCTAACAGACATCAGTCCAATAAAAAATACTATGTTCTCCACCTTGTCTCTCATTTTTATGCATGTGAGTAGTTCCATTGAACTCAAAGCTTATAAAGTTACACCCAGTCTTGCTAATAATGAGTATCTTTTCTAACTATTACAGTGAAAATGTTGTATAGAGAATATTTGCCTTACATTTTGTTTCTTTTTTTCCCTAGCGTCCTTCAGTGCACAGAGAATGTCAATCCAGGAGACACTTCAAGAAGTTTTCAGTGTTCTGTTTGCAATACGTCCTTCAGCTCAGAATCGAGGTTTTGTGTCCGAGTTACTGGACTGCTGTCATATCATTGCTGGCCTCCCTTTGCATGTTTGCTTTCAAGCTTATTAGTTTATGTGAATCCTAACAGTGAACGAAGTGAAATACTTTCATTCCTATCAGCTGTAAGTAATGCATGAGGTGATCCTGGAAGTCTGTTGTGTGGCATGTGTGTTAAGCTCAGAAGACTTGCTATGAGTCTGAGTTCTGTAGCTATGTCTTCATGTACTAATTTTTCCTTTATCGGGTGTCCAATATAGTTATGAGCAGCACAAAGAGGCATGCAGAGGAGATGCTAGATTCATATGCAAAGCTGACAGCTGCGGGAAGAGGTTCAAGAGTAAGGATGCTCTGAAAAAGCACAAGGAAAATGTTCACACTGGTAAGAAATGATTGAATATGACATTTTTAACAGGATTGGTGATCTGTTGCTTAATAGACAACTTTTTGTTCTCAAAACAAGAACCATCTTTCGTTTAATTTTAAACAGGTTAAATGGTATTCTTGTTACATATTAATTTAGTTACATATCCTATTTCCATAATGTCTTGATTTGAGTGACTTTAATATAACTTTCCCACTTGTTTCTGAGGCTGTGGCTTTAACTATCAGGAACAAAAGAAATCCGAACAATGGTAAATGGCAATTACTAGAAGGAGATGGAAAAATTGTTAGAAATTGTGGACAAAAGGAAGAAATGTTCCGTAATATGTCTTCTCTGTACTTCTAAATGGGGAAGAGGATGTACTTCTATCTCATGAGGTTGATTAACAACTTATATTTCTGGGTTGCTAATGGATATAAATTAGGTGCCATTTATTGGGCTACCCATTTTAAAATTAATAGCCTCATATGACTTGCACCCAAGAGTCCTAAAAGAGAAGATGTCTGTCCTCTGGACTAATTTTTAGTAAATCTTGGGATACCAGGAAAATTTCAGAAGATTGGGAGAGTGCTAATATTGAAAAGAGCAAGGCAAAGTGATCTGCATAATTATGAATCAATTAGTCCAGCATGACTCTTGGGAAAAATAATGGAAAACTGATACAGAATTCATTTAATAAAGAGCTAAAGGATGAGAATATAATTTACACCAGTCAACATGCTTTGATAGAAAATGGGCCTTATCAAAGAAACTCAGTTTCACTTTTTGATATCCTTCCAAATTTGGTTGATAAAGTTAACTGCATAGATGTTATAGACACATTTTTGTAAAGCATCTGATTTAGTATCTTATGGCATTCTAATTTTCAAAAATAGCACTATACAGTATCTGTGAAGCACATCTTAAACGGATTAAAAACTGCCTGATGGATCTAAAAAAGTAGTCGTCAGGGAAGAATCATGTTGGAATGGGGTTGTTGGGATTTTCCAGGGATCGGTACTAGGTCCGGCACCATTGCAGGGGGTTGGAGTCAGTGTTCCCTCTAAGCGGATTGCTGGGGTGGTCGTCCAGGACAAATTCAAATGATTCACAACTGATTAGCACCTACAACATGTGTGGTAGTAGTGCACATTTTCACATGCTTTGGTGCATGTAACACAACTTATGCTGCACATGGATGAAAAAAAGCTAGAGGGAACATTGTTGGAGTCTGAAAAGAGGTACAGTCTCTGGGCTGGGAGTGCAGGCTCCAGGGTGGGACCAGAAATGAGGGGCTCAAGGTGTGGGAGGGGACTCTGGATAGAGCACTGGAACTTGGGGGGTGGAGGGAGGGATGAGGGTTCCAGATGGGGGATGGGCTCCATCTAGGGATGTGAGCTCTAGGGTGAAGCCAGGGATGAGGGGCTTGGAGCAAAGGAGTAGGCCTTAGGCTGGGTTTATGGGGTTGGAAGTCTGGAAGAAGGCTCAGGCCTAGAGCAGTAAGTTGGGGAATGTGCACATGAGGGCTCCAACTAGGAGTGCTGACTCTTAGGGTTGAGCCAAGTATGAGGCATTTGGAGTGCAGGAGGGGCTGCAGGCTCAGAGCATTTGAGTGTGGGAGAGGACTCAGGGTTGGGGCAGAGCATGAGGGCTCTGGGATGGGGATAGGGACGTTCTGATCCAAAATCTGGCAACCATAATCTTCAGACATATTTAGGTATCTAACTGTCTTTGAGGATCTAAGTTTTAGAATGACAAATTTTTGTTAAATAAATAAATAAATAAAAAAAGTAAACTGAGCATTCAAGGCACTTGAAATCTCGTGCATTAATATTTACAGTACGTTCATGTCATTCATTCCCACATATAGCGCATTGTGCACCATAGTTATTGACAATATTAGTGGTAGCTTTGAAATAAAACTGTAGCATAAGAAAGATCCCCTGGAAAATAATAGAACACTGTAGACTTCCATTCTTTAACTACAGGTTTTTGGTATATGCCTGTGAGATATGCAGACTTTATTTTCTAGAGTAACTTTTTTTAGTTTTATCCTAATCAATCTTCTGCAGACTGAAACACTGAGGATTAAGCCATGTTTTGTAAAATGTGGTCCCCGCAGGCTATGGACTGTTCCAGTTTCTAGCTACCTCTGGCTGTGATTTATTTGAGATTAGAACCTTTTCAGC
Source organism: Pelodiscus sinensis (assembly GCF_052426305.1). Taxonomy (NCBI): domain Eukaryota; kingdom Metazoa; phylum Chordata; order Testudines; family Trionychidae; genus Pelodiscus; species Pelodiscus sinensis. The sequence continues at coordinate 100,004,885 of NC_143055.1, forward strand.
ATTTTTAAAAGAATACAACTCTGTATTTTCATATTGTGCTTAAGCTATATCTGTATTGTAGTAAGATAATGTATTTAATAATTACAGTTTTCTTATTTGAGTAAATAGTCTTTCCTATTTATCAGTTAGAATAGTATATGGTCATTTGAAGGAGAATACAGCATAGATTGTGTGTTATTGAAATTAGGCCAAGTGCGCATCTGCCTTTCTTCCATCAAAAAGCAAAGAGAGTATAAGCGTAGTCTGTGATTTAATAAGGTGCCTTGGGATACTAGATACTAGTGGGGATTATTGTGGGTGTCCAGCAGTGTTCCCTCTAGACTGCACAGCAGTACAGCTTCACAGGTGATTAATCGGCCCCACCTAGTCAGTCAGCTCCATGCACAGAGCATGGAGCCGTGAGCCTCTGACTGGATGGGACTGATTAATCACTTGAGACTGTGCTGCCGAGCAGCTTAGAGGAAACACTTGTGTCCAGGATAATGTTATTTTTCCTTTCTTTTGTTCCTTTTTCTGTGGTGTTTTGGTCATCCCAGAAACCACCTACATCCTTCTCATTATCATCCTCATCAATATTGGATGCCAATGCCCTGTAGTGGATGGTCTTGCATTAGCATTTTCATAGCTGCTAGGAAAATAGGGAAGAGGATGGGTGCCGGTACACAACTTATTTTCTGCCAATTTGGATGACAAAGAGCTCAGAGTTAGAGCCACTGCACAGGATGAAGACCGTCATCTGGTCATGGAGGAATCTTACCGTGGTGATAAATTTGCCTTGGGAAGCCAGACCTTGACATGATTTTCCACAGAGCCTCATGTTTGATTTTGGCCAGATCGATGAAGGCCTTATACAGCCCCTGGTGTTGATTCTGACACTTTTTCCTGGATCTGTTTGGTTGTGAAAATCGTGTGTAGTGCCTCGTGATGGTATGAAGCCACCTAGGACTCTGGAAATACAAGTGGGGCAGGTGATTCAGTAATTTCAGAAACAATCTTCACAGCCACAGAAAGGAAGACTCTCCTCTTTTGAAAATGGGAATGATAATAGTGTTGCATAAGTCAGCAGGGATTTCTTCTGCATACCAGATTCTGAGGAACAACAAATGAAGCTTATTTGACAGTGTTTCTCTCCCCCTTTTTGGTTCTTCAGCTCATATGTCATTAGGGCCTAATTCTTTATTGTTCTTTTGCTTAATTGTACATTAAGGTGTTGGTTGGTCCCAAACTGGAGTCAGTAGTGTCATCAGTCACAATTGATTCTTGATTTAGAAGCTTCTGGTAGTGTTCCTTCCAGTTCTCTTTGATGGATTCATTGCCTTTAAAAAGAGTGGTCCCATCTTCAGATCTCAGTGGTATGAAGCTACATGAGCTTCTTCCATACAAAGTCTTTTGTCTCAGAAAAATTACTTGTTTGTTGTTTTGTTTTTGTTTTGTTTTTTTGCTTTGTCCTCCCACCACTTGTGTTTGATTTCTCGGATCCTCCTTTGAATCTCAGCTTTAAACTGATGGAAAGAGCTTTGAGTCTCACTGGATAATTGATGGTTTTGCCTATCGCAGAAAACTTTCCTGTTTTGGTCGTAGTGGGTTGTGGTCTCAGTGTATTTGTGGTCTAATAAATCCTTATGGTAGTGAGCAGGAAGGCTGATGAATTCTATTTTAAAATTCCCTGGTCATCTTCGACACATGCATTGTTTCTAGGTCTGCATGTGATCAGTTTTTCACTGAGGTGTGCTCGGTGAAAGTTCTCTAGGTGAACTGAGGACTGAAGCCTCTGGTTGTAGTTTTGCTATCTGTATAATTCAAATTGCTTTCTGTATTTTGGTGTTCTCCTGATGTCTGATCTCACCGGGCAATTGTTGGCTCCTCTCGTGACCTAGGTAATTTGGATGTCTCTTAAATCCTACATTCCTACAGTGACAGTTTGAGGTCCCATTGTTTTGAGTACGGTTGTTGCCAAGTTTTGTTTTACTTGTTGCTTTGTCTGAAGATTGTGTTTGTGATCACAAGGCACTGCTCTGCACATTTGCTGAGTAGAATAATTAGTCTTACCTACTACTTCTTTCCCAGTGGTGTTGCTCCATACATTAGAGTCTCGTCCAACTCTCACATTAAAAGTCCCCCATCAGGATTGTTTTTTAAATGGATGACAGAATACAGGCAGTCCCCGGGTTACATACAAGATAGGGACTGTAGGTTTGTTCTTAAGTTGAATCTGTATGTAAGTCGGAACTGGCGTCCAGCTTCAGCCTGTTGAAACTGATCAGAGGCTGATTCCAGGAAGCCCGGGGCAGAGCAAATCTGCCTCGGGCTTCCTGTAGTCAGCGCTGGTCAGTTTCAGCAGCGGCTAACTTGGGGACGCCTGGGGCAGAGGAGCTGGGGTGCTGCCGGGTTGGTCCAGTAGCGCCCAGAGTGTTGCTGCGGGACCAACCGGCAGCGCCCCAGCTGCTCTACCACAGGCATCCGCAGAAAAGCCTGGACTGCTTGGGGGGGGGGGAGCGTACCCCTCCGCCTCCCCCGGTTTGCTCCAGGTGTCCCTGGTCTGCTGGAGAGGGTCCCCAGTAGACCAGGGGCACCCGGAGCAGCTTTTCTCGCCCCGGAGGTTGAGGTGGCGGGACCACTGCGCTCTGGGTGGTCCCACTGCCTGTGAGCTCCGGGGTGAGAGAGCTCCGTTCGTAAGTGCGGATCCGACATAAGTCGGATCCGCGTAACTCGGGGACTGCCTGTATTGTCAAGGTCAAGTATATTATAGACTCTATAAGAAAGAAGAGTTTTAAATATGGGAGTCCTCTTTGTTCCTAGTTGGAGCTTAGAAGTTAGCAGATTGAGCTGCAGCAAGAGTGAAAGCAGTTCCTGTCAGGAAGATGATTGTAACATTTTGTCCAGATCCTGCAGAAGTTGGGAAGAGAGGGGCAGGAGGCTTGTGTGATGAGGAAGCGTATGGGAAAATATTTGGAGATGGAGGGAAGAAGGCATAAAAGGGAACAGAGATGAGAAGAGGAAAAAATGAAAGAACAGAAGAATGACTCTCACACACATCAGTAGAAAAATAAGAAACAAGGGAGGTGTCTGAGCTCATGGAAGGGTTCTTCCCCCCCCGGGTCCATGGGCAGCCACTCCGCCTTAGTCCACAGAGTCCCCTGGGTCTTGGGCCTGTGATCAGCCCAGAGCATGGGTTAATAATCCAGTTGCCCTCTTTAGGGCTGACAGTCTCTAGTCCCGGGGCTCCAGTCTGCACTCAGGCCAAGCCAACAGTCTAGCATCTATAGTGCACTGGCCCAGACAGAGGCTGGGGCAACAAACCGGCAGTAAATCAGAGCAGCCCATGCCTGGTTCAGAGTGGGGCAGTGAACAAACAGTTACCTTATAGTAAGTAAGAGGTCCAGGCCCTGGTGCATGGTGGAGTAGGAAACAAATAGTTACGGTATACACTGTTAGTGGTCCAGGCTCTAGGTCAGGGTGGGGCAGTGAACAGTCAGTGTTTATACAGTTAAAGGCCCAGGACCTGCTGCAGGGCAGGGCAACAATACAGACAGTACAGGGACCCAGGACCTGGTGCAGGGTGGGGCTACAAATAAACTCAGTCTAAAGTAAACAAACAGTTGGGTCACTTGTTAGGGCAGAGATCTGGCAAAGACGGGTGGTTGGCCTGAAGTGGCAGAGTGGGGGAGACTGCCATCCATCCAGGCCCACCCAGTTTATTGTGTCCCCCTGCTGCTGGGTCAGCGGGGATTTGCACCACAACACACTGACCAGAGCTCTGAAATGGCCTGACTACTGTTGGCTATCTCTGGGCTGCCTTTGTTCTCCCCCTCTGCGCATACTTGGGCTTCTGGCAGGTTTTCTGGGGGCATTGGAGCTTGGCAGCTCCAACCGGGGTTGACTTTCCTCCCAGTCACCATTGATTAGGGGTCCCAATGGTCCAGGCCAGTCCTCAACCTCCTGCAAGCGTGGTGGTCCAGGCCAGTCCTCAGCCTCCCAGCATGGGAGTACAGGGCAGGTGACTGGTTCCTCTGGTGTCTATCTGACCTTCTGGGCTGGCTTTTTATAGTACTAGCCATGCTTCCTGACTTCCAGTTAAGTGAGAGGTTGGGGTCAAGCTCTGCCCAAGAGGGCTCACAAAGGGGCTCTTCCCCTTCCAGGTCAGTGGGCGGCCACTCTGCCTCACTACAGGAGGACTTGGAGCCAGGAGAAGTGGAAAGAGAAGTAAAATATACACAAAGGACAAGGCAACGAGGGAAGCAGAATAAAAGTATACACTGGGCATGAGAGTAAACCATTGTCAGGGCTGTTCCCCACTCTGGCCTCTGTGGAGGCCCACAAAGATCTTAAATACCTCTTCAGGCATTGCTTACAAAAAACTCCCCAGAGTCACAGTGCTCTGATGGGAAAAAATCCAACAACCCAAAAAGCTGCCACCATCAAGTGATTTCACCCTAAGCAACAGGAGGGAACACTTGAGTTCCTTCCCCAGGGGTACCCCAAGCTCTTTTGCCCCTAAAGAGCTTGAAAAAAGGAGAGAGAGAAACAAGCTGCAGTCTCTGGTAGCTGACTGCTCATCTTAGGCGCACGCGCACACCTTCCCCTCCCCACCCCCTCTGTGTCTTTCCAGGAGACAAGAATCAAATCATCACCTTACAAAAAGTGATTTTTATTCATATATACCAAAAAAAAAAAGATATACTTGATAAAGCTTACATGATTTCTAGGGGTTACAGAGCAACTAAGTAAACCAAATTAAAATACAGGGAAAATCTCTGGGAACAACTCTTAGGCTACGTCTAGACTACAACCAGTACTTTCGAAAAGGCAAGCCACTTTTTCAAAAGAGATCACCCAGGCAATCTGGATGCTCTCTTTCGAAAAAGCACAGTTTGCATTACATGGCATTATTCTTCGTAAAACAAGGTTTACCATGGTCAAAAAACTGTCACATTCTTTCGATTTACTTTTGAAAGAACATGGCAGGAGTCTAGACACAGGGGAAGATTTTTTTTTTTCCCCAAAAAGAGCCACTTCTTTTTGAAAAAACCCTGTAGTCACTTTGATAGTGAATGTGAGGGAAGCCATGGATTCACACAAAGAAGTTTAAACTGAGCAACTAAAATAAAGAAAATTACCCTGATTACATCTAAATACACATTTTCCCTTTATTTACTCAGAATCCCTTCCTGGTTCAATCCACTTCCATGCCCTGAATTCTTTTAGCCCTACCTGGGTTTAAATCATTCTGTGTGTGTCAACTCCTAGCTTAATTTCCCCCCACAAAGAAAGGTATCTTATACAATTCAAATTTCACCAATGTACCCCCATTGGTTCTTCTGCCCATGCCCATGCTACCTACCTGTGTTTAACCCCATAGTCACTGGGTGCAGCACTCATCCTATCCATCATAAATATATACAGTAGAGGTGAGAGACAAGGATAGGACAATAGACAAAATGGTTTGTAAACTAAGGATGTTAATAAGCAGGTAATCGACTTATGTACTTGATACAATTTGTATCCAGTACAGAATTAGTTAAGGGGCCCCGCAGCGGCTCTGCAGTTAAAGTGTAGTAGGATCCAGGTGCGCAGGCAGCCCGACCTTTACTACATTTAAACTGCAGAGCTGCAATGAAGATAGGTCCCAGACCTGTTGAGAACCCGGACTCTTGAGTCCTGGCTCATGCTGGGTCCCGGACTCACTCTGCTGCAGTTCTGCCTTTTAAATGTAGTAAGAGCTGCCTGGCTTTTACTACATTTAAAAGGCAGAGACAGAGCTGTCAGGGACCCAGGGTGAGCCACTCATGCTGGGTCCCTGACCGCTGCGCCTCTGCTTCCCCTGTTTACCCCCCACCCCCGTTCTGTGGAGACAGTGCTGGGGGAAACCAGCTTTGAAGCTGGCTCCTCCCAACACCAGCTACTGCTGCCCTCCATTGCTGCCGGTAAGCCTAGGTTTATTGGGTAGATAACTCATTGATTACTGTTTTACATCCATATTGTAAACGTGTGTGCTCCTACATATGATTTTGAAGCCTGCAGCCCTGGCAGGCACTGAGAAAAGGGCTCATTCTGCTGCAGTGTGCCAGACATCAGAATCCCTAGGGTTAGGTCTACACAGCAAAGTTATTTCGAAATAACAGCTGTTATTCTGAAATAACTTTACTAGTGTCTACACAGCCAAACTGCTATTTTGAAATTAATTCGAAATAGTGGAGTGCTTATTTTGAAATTGGTAAACCTCATTCCAGGAGGAATAACAATGCCAAATTGGAAATAGCTATTTCAAAATAAATGCTGTGTAGACACTTATATCGAAATAGGGGGCCTCCATCCTTCCCCGGGTGCCCTGGTGGCCACTCCAGCCCTCAGCCAAGAACACTCTTCTCCCTCCCACCTCCCCGGAGCCCTTAAATGGGTTGACTCTGGCCACAGTGCCTGTGCCAGCTCCAAGCCTGCCAGCCCAGAATCAGCAGTCACTGCCCCTGACCCAGTGGCCCCAAAACATGAGCCAGCAAGCCACTGGCAGCCAGCCCTCCACTGTTCCCCAGGAGCAGCCTGCCAGCTCCCAGGAGCCTGCCAGGGCCCAGAGAAGGAGGTACCTTCCTGGTCCAGGGTGGAGATCATGGACCTTACTCAGGTTTGGGAAGGATGCCCTCAATGTCCATGATCTCCGCACTAGATGGAGGAACGCGGCCGTCTATGGCAGGATAGCTGCCAGCCTGGCCACCAAAGGCTGCATGCGAACCCAGAAGCAGGTTTGCATGACAATCAAATTGGTCTGGCAAGACCTGGTTCCGGCCGGCCTTAAATGAGATTCAGCGTCCACTCAGTGTGGATGCGCTATTCCGAAATAGCAAAATGCTATTTTGAAATGCATTTTGTGTGTAGACATGTTGTTTTGAAATAACTTATGTTGAATTAACTATTTCAAAATAAGATATTTCGAAATAAGGCTGTAGTGTAGACGTACCCTTGTTCTCTTCAACAGCTTGATGGCCTTCATAAGTACAGTATTTAGATTCAAGGAATTTGATCTCACTTGGCTGTAATCCAAAGCCCTAAATGGTCTGAGACCCGGTTTCCTAAGGGATTGGGCCTCCCTGTGATATTTTGCCACTATGGAGGGCAACAGTGGCACTAAAACTGGAGGCTGTTCAAAATAAGTAAGAGGGTGCTGCAGGCAGGGCATTTTCTGGTGTTTGGTATTTTGGGGGTGTTAATCCAGGTTTGTTACCTTCTGAGCACACTGTAAAGCCAGTCTTTATTCCCTCATTGTTAAGGCTGTTGAGGATACTGTGACTTGAGGTAGTGTGTATATTTATGGGCAGTCCTTTGTCTGTGTTTATATTATAATTTTTAAATGTATGGGATATATGCTGAAACCACTCACGTATTTTAAATATTTGAATTAATACCTGGTTGGGGAGTATCTTTATTCTCATTAAACTGGTTTATTTAACAGTTTTCAGAGAGGACAAAGCCAATGCAAATGCCAATTTAATTATTTATAAAATATTCTAAAGGAAGAAATTGGGAAAACAAATAATCAAAAGAAATATACATTCTTCAGGGGGACAACAGCAAAGATCAGACACTTTGAAGTCTGGAAGAATCTCGTGTGGAACTGGAAACCATCTGACTTGTTAATTTCTGATTTATGCTTCAGTATTCTTCCAAGAAACACTGTCTGGCCTCCTGTTTACCTTTGTGCCCTTATCTTTAGTGAAGTGTAGTGCAGTTCTGGTGGAGAAGTCAGGAGATGTCACATGGGCTTTCGGTTGTAAACGAAGAACTAAGTTTGTAGTAACTAAAGATGTGAAGTACTAATATGAATTTGAAAGCATGGTAATTAATAGACAAACCTAATTAAATGCTCAGTCACTTTTTAAACAAGCTGTGAAAAGGGAAGGGCAATACATCTTGTAGCTGAACTGTGGGTTTATAATTTTACATGATTAGATTAGATTTTTATTCATGATGCGGTTCTATTACCAAATACACTGTTAAGAAAATGTTAGTGGGATTGATTGTTTCCTACTGCACACCTTAGAAGGAAGGATACTTGGAGCTTTTAGGCCCTGTTGTCATGATAGAAAATGGAACTTTTGGTGTTGACTTCATTATAGATCTTATTTCATGTTGTTTCACTCATTCCAAATGTTCCAAATGTATAGGCTGCTTGACCTGTAACACAAAGTTTTTGTGGATGATAATTGTTTTCACTTCTGAATACTAAAGTATTTTTTTTTTAGTTTGTGACAAGCATATTGATATAAAGTGATACTTGAATTTTATTATATATATATTTTAAAAAGTGAATTTTCTAGATTTGCATTCCATTGAAAAATTAGCTTGTAGGATGCCTGTAGAGAACTCCTGTAACCTGATATCATGAAGATGGGTTACAAATATAACATTTTCTGTCAGTCAAATGACCTGTGGGGAAAAAAAATCACGCACTCAGTAGAAACATTTGGTTCCTTTCTTTGCCTTTCCTTTTTAAGATGTTTCTTGTTAAGATGTATTTTGTTTCTGTTCTAGGAAATTCTAGGAAGAAGTTGATGTGCTCTGTGTGCAGTAAGAAGTGTTCTTCAGCTACAAATCTTCAAGAGCATCGAAAGGTCAGTAACATGAAAGTTGACCCACAGCAGGCTTTGACTTCACCAAGATGTAAGGCCAGGGAGCATGAGTCACTTGAGAGCTGCTGTAATACAAACTATTGGGTAGTCTTTTTCCTGGTTACAAAAGCAGTGCTTCTTCTTTGATTAAGAGTATTTATTTTTGTAACCACAGTTGATCAAACCAAAAATCCTGGTTTCATTCTAATGCATCTTTTACCAAATATAATTTCATGTGTGTGTCACTTTTATATTACCAAGCTAAATCACAATTACCTGCTCTTCTTTTTTTGACTGTAGTTCACAAGGAGAGAAATGTATTTTAGCCATTAAAGTAAATCTGTGAATCTCTCTTACTATGCACAAAATGCAAACAAGCTTTCTTACCACCCTGTGTGGCAAAAAAATCACAATCCAAAGGGTGTTATAGATGATCTTTTGAGTTATTTGGTTGATATAAGAAGTGCCACTTACACAATTTTAGTTTATGCACAATTTTTTTTGTAATATTTAAGAATCTGTAAAGAAAGAATTAATATCCTAAAAATAATGGCGTTCAAATAGAAATACAGGGTTATACATACAAGTTTCTGACTTCATTATACCCAAAAGGAGACCCAGTAAGATTAATTTACTAAATCATCAAAACCTTAGAGATGCTGTTTTTATCAGCATCTGTATTGTAATGTTTTTCAGATTATCTGTAAGTCTTTAATAACGTCCTACTTAAAACCTAAATCCAGTGAGGATGTACATAGTATCAATTAAAATAGGATGTTGCAAAGACAGTTATAATCCCTTGTACTAGCTGTTTGTGAATTGCTATTTCCTTGTTCATGTTGTTTTTCTTCTGTACCTTTTCTTGAAAAAACTTACAAATTCTGCCATATCTTCTCAAACCTAATCACAGTGCATCCTGTTTTGTTTTAGTACCCACAAATACTTGCTCATGAAGGGGGCTGTGGGACCCTGCAAACCAATAATGTCCCACTTTTATAGGCATGTCATTGTTAGGCTTATAAATAAGATCTTTGCTTTGTCCCAGTTGCTATAAATCCCTAAAGATCCTTACCAAAGAACCATTTGACAAGCTTTGCTGGTGACACTAATGGCAGATTGATTGAATGCCTGTTCACCACTATCTCCACCATCGTGCTTGTCACACATAGAAAATCACAGTAGGGTAATAGGAGCTACAAGATGGAACGCGGTCCCAAGACTGTCTTCTGACCGCAAAGAATCCTAGAATTTAGAGGTTCAGCCTGTAGTCTATTCTCAAGAAAAACTAATACTTAATTCCTAAAATAAGTTGTCTTAAATATTTCGGGAGGAATTATTTTATTGTTACATGGCAGGTCAGTGGAGTTTATACAGATCTGAACTTCAATGCCAGAAGAAGAAAAGCCAATGAAGCTGAGAGAGAGTACAGTAAAACCACATGTATCAATAGGGAATATGGAATTTGGATAAACAGGATATTTTTCAGTGCAAGTTATGTCTACCAAGGGCATGACCTAATTTTGCATAAGGATTTTTTTCACTAAGACTCGTCAGGTTCACACGGAATACAGCTTGAACACTCTCTTGCCTGGTACCCTTGGGATCTGACTGGTGGTGAGCCAGAGAATTTGCCAAACCATGGGAGGTCAACATTGTCTAGCAGCTTCCATTGTTTACTGGGATTTTAGAAGGCATTTAGGGGTAAATTAGAGCTAAATAACAGCACAGAATGCTGAGAGCCAGGTCTGGTGGCTATAAACAAACTTTATGGGACCGCAGGAAATGTGACCACACTATAAGTGGGCATCCATCCGACTAACTAAACTCGTGCCGGACCATGGATGTTGCTTGACCAGAGAGTGCGGGTCTAGAGAGGTTCAACCTGTAGTATGTAAACAGAAGGCCATGGAAGCCTTATGGAATATTATAACTGGCCTTTAGATAATTACTAGGGGCTGTGTCCCCTGTTTGCTACACTTGCCAACCCCCCTCCCGCCTCCTCAGAGCACCAGGAAGGGAGGAGGCCATGGGGTCCCCTCCCGGAGCACTGGGGAAGGCAGAGGCTGCGGGGCTCCTAACCTCCCCCACAGCACTGAAGAGCAGGGAGGCTGCATGGCTCTGGCTAATTACTCCCCCTCCCCCGGAGCACTGGACTGTGGGGAGGCCATGCTGCTCCCACCCCTCCCCCAGGGAGAGAGGAGGCCACAGGGCTCTGTCCCTCTTCCCAGCACTGGGGAGGCCATGTGGCTCCCACCCTGCCCCCCAAGAGAGACCAGGGAAGCCATGTGGCTCCCGTCCCGCCTCTCCTTCCGGAGTACTAGAAAAGCCACGTGGCTGCTGCCTCCCTCCCCACAGCACCGGGGACGGAGGGAAGGTTGGAGGAAGCCAGGTGGCTGAGAAGGGATGGTAGGACACGGAGTGACATGTTGACATCACTCTGTCATCCCTCACGAAAAGTGTGTTTTTTTTTTTTTAAATGTGTGTATATATAGAAAGAAAATGTATACTTGGCTTCAAAACCCGGTCATTAGTGCAGCATCTGGTCCAGGCCCTAGGTTGATACTTGGACAGATCCATCCTTTTGGCTGCACATGCAAACTTGGTATCTTTGCTAGAATGCTCTAGAAAGTATGGCCACTGGGGCCATGTGCATCATGTGCAATGCATTTATTAATGTAGTTCAGGGAAAAGAAGTGTTTTATATCTGGATGTTATGATCATGTTGATAAAGGCTATATGAGACTAGTTCATCTGCAAATAAAGCACTAATCTTATCCTTACCCAGTTTTTTTCATTTTATTAGTCAATGGCAATGTTAGTAATCTGATACACTGATACTGTTGAAATACATTGTTTTATTTACAGTGGAAGCCAACAGTATTTCATGTTTATTACACTTTTTTGAAAATTATTGTACATGTGTTATTTTGTTGTTGGAAAGATAAAGTGGGTGAGAATATTTCTCATTGGACCAATTTCTGTTGGTGAGAGCAACGGACCTTCAAGCTCTATTTGTTATTTATAAGCCCTTTTTGCAAGGTATTCCACATTTATTTATTTTTTGCATCCAATTACCATATTGGTTGGATTTAAAATGAATGTGATATTGCATATTTAGATCATCTTCATGCCTGTGTTTGTTCAGAAGTATGAACATTTGATTTTTGAGACACACTGTTGTTCAGCACGGGATAATTAAGGAAGAAATCACAATATATCCCTGAGTATGAACATAGCTACTAGCTAGGAAATAATTACAGTCTGTTAGATGTTCAGTATATCTAAGATGTGTGATCTTGTTTGAGACACATATTTAATTATCATTAAACACTCATTTTGCAGGTTCATGAAATCTTTGAGTGTCAGGAATGTGACAAGAAATTTATTTCAGCTAACCAGCTAAAACGCCATATGATAACTCACTCAGGTAAAAAAACAAAAACAAAACTGTGGGTTTTTTTCCGTGTATACCAGAATTGGCCCCTAAGGTTTATTGCTTTTTACTTTATTTTATATCTGTTTTGATGGATTCTGAAGTGTTTAGGGGCTGGTGCAAGTAAATCTGGTGCCAACTAATACTTTTCACACCACTGAAAGGTCAAAATTTAAGTGGTGCAACCTTTGTTTCATGTCAGCTTCTTCAGGCTTCTCCTTCAGACTAGCTGGGAAGGAAGAGTGGAGTGCTATGGGGACTGGGAAAGAAATAGTGTTGCTGCTTGGTTTGTGTAGGGGTTTAGGTGCCTAGTGGTTGAATGGAAGGGGTGTGGAACTTGGATATGCCTCAGGCCGGGCTGAGAGAGAGAGAGAGATGTTCAGCTTCTCAAATGGTCTTGCATTGGGAGTGCAATGCTGCCAGTCAGAATAAAGCAGTTAATACCACACCATGCAGTAGATCACACAGTAATTTATCAGCCTTCTTAGCCTCTTTTGGAGCAAGTCAGTGACTGGCAGCATCCTGTGCCTGCAGTCTGGCAATATTATATGAATTACACTGCCAGCATTTAGATTCTGGCACTTCTAGCTCATTCACCCAGTAATTAGAAACATCAGCCAACACAATGGAAGTATGAACTTGGTTCTGTCAAATACATTAAAGTAGGAAAATACAGGATTTTTAACAGCAGAGCTTTTTAATATATCTGCTTTCTTGGTTTCAACTTACTGCAGTCACATGTAATTTTAAAATAAGCTTTATCCTCGAGGCTTTCAGCTTACTTTTGACATGTTTGGATGAGACTACAGGGTTTGGGTTCGAGTCACCAGTTCAGGCATAAAGGCTTTTTGCATAGCAACTTTTGGTTTTGGAAACTAATATATGAGATATAGTTAATTAACTTTTAAAACATTTAAACTGTCATGCCCTCTTTCACATTTGTAATCTGGAAACAGGCTTTTCCTCTTTGAAGTCATTCTCTTTTGATTTAAGCTAATTAATCAGAATTTAGTGTTAGCAATGACTATTGCAAAGAATGTGCCAATTTCTTGAGATACACCATAGCTCATCTTTTATGAAGTGACTTAACTGTCTAACATAAAGGGCATTAGATGTCTTTCTAATTGGTTTAATCTTAATTGGGTTGACTTAATTGCAAAAATCTCTCTGAGGAGATGACTGTCTCTGCCTTTCATCTTCTCCCCCTGTATAAACAGGAGATTAAATGTCCCCCACTCATTTTCTGCAGAAAAACGCCCCTACACCTGCGAGGTTTGCAATAAGTCCTTCAAACGACTTGATCAAGTGACTGCACACAAAATAATACACAGTGAAGATAAACCTTATAAATGCAAGCTTTGTGGAAAGGGATTTGCCCACAGAAATGTTTACAAGAATCACAAGAAGGTAAAGCACTCTGCTGTTGTTGTTTACAGGTCTGCCAGCCTCAGATATGCAGCTATTTTTCTTTTAAATGGTTGATCATTAAGCTCTGGCATGCTTATAAACATGATTAAAGTATTGAAAAAATGTATTTTCTAGTGTTCTTTGTTATAACCAAGATCTCAAGATAATAAATGAATTCCAGTAAAATACAAACACACACAAAAATGATTATTTTGCTAAACACACTGAGTAAATCCCTATTTTTATTTTTCTGGTTTGTTTTTATATGTTATCAAGTAAAGTTTTTTATCTGATCTAAAAGGTTTTCAGTTTTTATTAAAAAAAAAAAAAAAAGATATTTGAACAAAATGAGCAATAATGCAGTCATTCCTAATCACTGTAATTATGAGGAGGTACTTTCAAACAATATATTTTTTTGCACTTGGTAGTGTTAAATAATATATTATTGACACGTCATAAGAAACACTACCCTGAGAATGTACACACAAAGGGATGTTCTACTGAAACCTGCCTGTCCTAATTTCTGTAATGCTTGCCATTACTTTTAATCCCTATGTTACATTTTGAGTGGCAAAGCTGCACCCATGTCTGCTGCCTCAGAATTACATAATTGTAAAACAATTATCTGGCTGGTTTCCTGCCCAATCTTTGGAACCCTTTACTCTCCTCCCCCCCTCCCCATCTTCACTTTGATGAAACTGATATGTCCATACTTAGAAGGTTTTCAAAGTGTGGCTCATGTTATATGCCATCTGGGAATTTGGCACAGGATCTTTGCACCATCTCTTGTACGTTCAGCCATAAATCATATGAAAGTAGTAATAATGCTTCTTGCAGGATGAATCAGTGATGACTCCCCTCCCCAGCCCCGGAGCATGCTAGAAGACCAGGCTAGCTGCCATATATATTATGATCATACCTCCCACGTGTAACTTCATTTAAAAAAAAACAAAACCCAGACCTTACTAAGATAAGAAATGTCCTGAATATGGATATGAAAATTCCTGACACACACAATCTGGGCAGTCCTTCTCTTTCTAAAAATTAAGAAATCTACATATTCTGATATTGACAGTGTTTCTCAAAGTGGCCTGCAGATCCACTCAGAGAGCTTCTACCAGGCAGCTCCAGTTTGTTTGCTTACTAGCTCCGCAGCCACGGGAGCCTGGCGGCTCCCATTTGCAGCCAAGGGGAGCTGCGGGAAGCAGTAGCCCAGGTCACGCAGCTTTCTGCGGCTCTCCTTTCCTGAAAACGGTGAACTGCAGCCAATGGGAACCATGAGACCCTGTGGCTAGAGAGCCGGTAAGCAAACAAGTGGAGTGACTCAGTAGCAGCTTTCTCGGAGTGGGTCTGCAGACCACTTGGAGAAACACTGTGTTGTGATGTCCAATAGTATTTTTCCTGAATAAGAACTTCAGGATCAAGCAAGAATAATGCTATATCATTTTGTTCTCTTACTTAAATCAGTGGCCCTGCTCATGTAACTAAAGATGAATAAATCTTGCAGGATGGAATCCTATATTTTGCTGAAGATTATATATTCTGCTGAGTGAAATTTGCAAACTTTTTGGTTGATTACCTGATGAATATCTTGTTTTGTGTTTGTCATAATTATTCCCACGCTTATTTCTTGAGTCTGTGTGCTAATAATACAAAAAGTACCTTAGTGCCATTAGATAAAGACAGTGCACAGAGAAACAGAACATACATTTACTTATGCTTTCAACCCCTTCAAGTCCAACCAACATATCATTTTGAAAAACACACAGTATATGTCTGTGTACAGTGAATAAACAGCATGGCACAAATTATATGAGACAAGCGTCCCTTCTCTATTTTGAGGGAACGGCACTATTCACCAGAGGCAGAGAGGTCAGTGACTTGTTGATAGTGTAGTTATCCCAATATAGTTACCATGACTGAAAACTTCATGTTATCCCACTCCATCATGTATTTCATTTGTGCTTTTTCATTATGTTTGTGGTTTTGTTCGTTCAAATATACATTCTCCTGATTTTGTGCATGTGTGATCCAATGAGGATACTGTACTTGTTTTATTTTCTTTGGGGGAAAAGTAAATGTTTGCATCCATATTGGCTGACATCTGGGAATTTGGCTTTTTCAGTTTCAGAATACCTTTACTATTCCTATTTCTGAAGCAGCTTGGTTATAAATGTGCAGTAGGAATAATGTGTGCTAGGGTTAAAAACAGATAAACAGTAGGTAAAGGAGAACAAATGTATTGATTTGAAAAAACCTTTTTGGCTTTTACACTGCAGCTAGCAAGCAGACTTTTATTTATAAGAAGAAGCAGGTTAGAAGTGTTTTTCCCTCTTTGAATTTGATTTGTATCATTTGGATGAAGAGTTTTTTGTTTTTTTGATTAATTTTAGCAGATACTTCATCTGGTGCTGTGTGGAAGTGTCAGAATAAAGTAGAACATGGTTCACACAATGCTCAGGTTTTTTGTAAGTGCTGCCCACTGTGCAATTTAAGAATTGGCTTTTCAAAGAAGCTGAAAGGAGTTAGTTGCTGAACGGTCACGGAAGTTCAATGGGAGGTGGGAATTAACTCACCATGGCCACTGTGAGTTGTGGGAGGCGAAGCCTGCAGACAGTCAATGTCAGCAAAATGTCTTACGACCCTCAGTCAGATTACCCTGATAGATCTACAGATTGCCCACCACTGAATGGCAGTGCTAGGGGGATTCTGCTAGGATAAGAAGCTGTATGCTTGGGTTGAGGATAGAATTCCACGAGACCCGTGTTCCTAGGGAATGGTCCATAGCAGCCTGTTCCTCAGCTGCCTTGGTCTCATCACCCTCCTACGCAGATGCCAAGCCTATTTTTATAGAATGCCAAGCCTATTCCTATAGAATTCCAGTGGATAGCTGCAACCCTGGCAGCAGAATAAAAGATGTAGGTATCTTGGGTGCCACATCCTCCCTCTGTGCAGCCTTATTAATATGAGGTGCCCTGGGCCAGTCCAGATTCTGAATGACTCAAGAGTATACTATATGCATTTCTGTACCATTCAAAGCACTAGAATGATAAACATAATAATGGTTTCCTAATAAGGATAACATTCAAATGGGGGAAATTATCTTCAAGCCTCTCTGCTGGTGTTGCACTGTTCCCTAATTACATTACTGCGTGAGCCGCAGCAATGCAGTGAAATGCTTACACACATTCCATATCGATAGACTGTTCCCGTGCTGATACACTTGGGTTCAGCACTGTATCCAAATTTTCAACATATTTCAAAGCTCAGTTCATCACTGATTTTGTAGAAAAGTATGTGGCAACAACTGAGTGGATTAGATACTTTTTAAAGGCCCTGTTTGAGCTGTGTACTCAAGCACACGGATAGTGCGCTAGCCTGGGATTTGGAAGACCCGTGCTCAGTATCATGAATTTTGTGCAAGTTGCTCTGCCTGAAGGTGCCTCATTCTCCATCTTTAAAAATTAGGTTAATGATGCTTTCCTACTCAAGGGGTATTGTGGGGATAAATAGGTGAACAATTGTGAAGTGCTACGAGGTCTATGGATGAAAAACTATATATATTTAGCTTTTATTTAGGCATGTGAATAGTCCTACTGAAGTCAGTGAGGCTACTCACATTATTAGTATTAGGTAGTTGCTTAAGGACCATGGTGAATCTGAGTCTGGTAAATGCAGTTGAAGATGTTCTATAGGATAATGGGCACCTTTCTTTTGACTGCAGAAACTACAGGTCTTGGTGTTTGCTGCTTCAGCTTGATCTGAGTGGAGGTCAGCTTTAGGTGGTGCCTGATATGAAGCAGCTGCAATTTGTTCTGTTACATTCAAGTTAGGGGCATGTGCCCGTCAGCTGGAGAGGTGGGGGTGGAGGGGGCGGAATTGGACATTTTTGGAAATCTACACTTTTGTATGTTTATCTCTTGCTCACTGTTTTTGCTCCTAGGTGTATATTAATTGGGTCTTTTAAAATACCAGTTGGTAAATCCTATGTACAATACTATATTATTGTATAGTACTCTTACGCAGTAGTTTGTATATTAAATTTATTATATCCAGTTACATATAATTTTGTAACAGCAACTAAAGCCTTGTTGTTTGAACCTTCAAATTGCATGTGAGCATAATAAAAATACTAGGCCAGTTTTCTGATTTGGAGTCTCCTATTCTAGAACCCATGTGCATTTCTAGCAAATCAAAAGAACTCCTGGTATGAGAAAGTGAACATGCGATTGCATGCATTGTGTGATGAAAATGATAAATTAATCTCCAGGTGCATCTTTGCATCTATTACACATTTAGATATTTGTCTCCGTTTGAAGTTTTAGAAATACAGTTGGGCTCCTACACTATAGCTGAAAGGCCATATATGAGAAAAGCTGCAAAGAGATTTTAAGTGAGTGGAAGAGCCCTGCACCCATAGAGCTAACCAAACGGAAAAGCATTCTAGCGTAGGGTGTTTTGAAATAACTGGAAGTAACTTTTTTGCGCTCGTGAAAAGTGCCAGATTGACAGCCCTGGAGACTGAACCCTTCTATTTATCCACAGAACAGGTACAGCACAGACAGCAGCACTGCAAGCTTCCCCACAGTGTCTCATCAATATGTCTCAACCCTGTTCTGGAGGAACCACCTATTGAGGTGAGAAGGTAGTTCAGTCTCTTCATGCCCAGTCAATCCTTGGCCTCTCTGTTGAGACTGCCAGGAAAGGGTATCCACTAATACTAATTATGTTGTGAACCACTAAGAGCCAGACTTAAACAATCAATCAATTTTACATAGCCGTTTGATGGCCAGTTAGTGGCCTTTCTACTGTATGGGACTTAGACTGGATTTGAACTACACGTTAAGGCCACATCTTCACTTGCTGTGCCAGAGATTGATCTTCTGGCATTCAATTTCGCTCTAGTTAAGACCCGCTAAATGGAATGCTCAGGGCAGCTCTGGTCAGCACAAGTACTTATAGTCGCAAAGAGCCCTCTGTGAAGACCGCTCCAAGCGCGGCTTAAGGCATAGCTGGAGTCAGCTTACATTTTGTGTAGCTGGAATTGTGTACCTTAAACCGACCTTCCTGGTGTAGTGTGGACCTGGTCTTAGGGGTGAAAAGCCTCTGTATCCCATTTTCAGCCATTGCACTGTCTGAGCCATCCAGTCTCAAGGTACCTTCTTAAAAGGTACCCCTTCTCTCTTGTGGACATGCACTAATACATAGCAATGAAGTAGCAAGGCTTTGTTCCTTAATAACAAACAATAGAATGTTTGAAAGAATAAGTATCTATGAAAGAAAAGAGTCCTGTGCTGTTTTATCTAATCATTGTTTTGGCTGTAGTGTTTGCAGTCCACTACAGTCGGCTATTAGTGTATCATAACATCTTGGTATTGCTTGCCATGAGAAAAGAAGTTTGGGTTCTGTGTGTGTGTGTGTGTGTGTGTGTGTGTGTGTGTGTGTGCGCGCGCGCGCGAGAGCGAGAGATCCAAGAGCGCTAAAGGCTACATATAAATAATTTAATTGCTCTTTACCTTTTCCCCCAATTTGTAGAGTAGCTATAAATATCTTATGCCATTCGGGATTTCCCTGCCATGAGGAGAAAACAGATTGTGCACTTATGTCCCATATTAATGTTTACCCATAGGCTATGAGAATCACTCTTTAATATACATCATTTTGTTATTAATCATAATCCCTGCATGTTATAAAACACTTCCAATCACTCCCCTTGAGGCACAATAGCTTTCAATTAAGGTCCTCTTGAGCTAAATGCAGTATTTAGACACTCATTCTTTAAATCTTCCCTTTATCAGAAAATTATAGGCAATTGCTTAGATAATATTGTACAGTATCATTTACTGACTATAATGGGATGGTACGACATTACAATAAAAAAAATCAGAGGAAGTTATTTGAATTTTACACAAGTAGAATAAAAGCTGACTCTTTCACAAGCTCCAGAGATCAGTGTCAGCAGTTATGAAGTTTGTTTACAAGATTCAGCCAAGCTTAGCTTTCTGTCTTGTTTATGACTTTGATGTGGCTGTTTCAGCTATGGTGAATTTTTACAGAGGTAAGCAAGGCTCTCAGTACAAATACTTCTGTCTTCTGTTTCAAATTAGCAAATGAAGGGGAGACGAGGGTAGGGATAGGTTCTAGATGTGAGAGATTTAATGTGCTAAACTTTTAAATGGTTGTGTGGAAAGTAGGCAGACCAGCAGCTGGCTAAGAGTGGACTGGAATTAACTGAGAAAATGTTGTGCTTTTGAGGGTGTACTTAATTTTTATCATTTTATGTATTATTTAGTGAAATAGCAAATCCTCTCCTGTAGCTTTCTTTCAAAATGTGTGTGTATATACATAGACACAGACAGACACAGAGGAGCGTGCACATGTACATGCTTATATACCCTTTTACATAACAGGGTTCTAAAGACTTATGGTGCACGCCTATTTAATAACTGTCCTGTTGTCTTGCAAAGTTCCACATAATGGATGTAGTTTAAGGCTTTTTCACCTAATAAGTGGAACTGCTATGATGCCCCTCTGAAAACCGCCTGCCAAGTTATCTACAATTATTGTAATAACACCTAATTGATTTCCCTGATCCTTCCCCCTGACTCATTGTCTTTCGTCTGCAGACCCACTCTGAAGAGAGACCATTCCAGTGTGAGGAATGCAAGGCTTTGTTCCGCACCCCGTTCTCTCTGCAGAGACACCTACTAATACATAACAGTAAGTGCTAATTCAGAGGGACAAAGGGCTTCATCAGTCCACATCACTGATTTGTACCCTGTGGGAGGAAATGCGCTGTTACACAGCACACAGTTGAAGTACATTCTCCTTCTGTCTTGCTCTCGAATACCCTAATTATGTTCAATGATTACTATACAGATTCAACCCACAAGAGCCAGGAGATTCAGTAAAGTCTGAAAGTTTACCTGCTGATTTACTCCTGCTGTACAACATAGAGACTTCAGATAATCCAGTGTCATTCCAAAGTCCTTTGACAAAGAACTTCTGCGTCTTTCAGATTAATTTGTAGTATTATACCCTTTTATAGATGGGTAGTTGAAACAAAGAGCTGAGTGACTTGAGCAAGGTGACAAAAGAAGTCTGTGTCAGAATTGAGAACTCACTATAGCTTCAAAGGCCCAGTCAAGATTCTTAGCCACAAACCAAGTTTTTCTGTCAGAAGCATAAATTCTAGAAGATTGGACAAGTCCCTCTGTCCTGTTTGAGTTTACAAACTATGCCATCTTAGATCTGTATCTAATCTTCTCAGTCATTGTTAAAAGACTCGGCTTTGCTTTGAGGTTTTGGAGTACGGGTGCCTTCTTTGCCTCTCTTCAGCAGAAGATAGGATTTAGTCACTTGTGAGAATCTAAATTTCTTTTATATTTTGTTAAATGAGTTAATTTAAAAAAATGAATAAAAGTATGTAGAAATTTCTTATTATTTTACTCCTAAGATCACTGTAGCTTTGAAGGTACTGCTATGTTTTGAGGGAAACTTCTGTTTCCTATGGGTTCATCTACACTATGGCATAAGATTGTGTTAATTGTATAGCTGAAGTCGAAGTATCTTAACTTGGCTTTTGGCACTGTCCACGCTGCAGGAAGTCGAAGGGAGAACACTCTTCTTTTGACTTTCCTTACTCATCATTGAAGCAGGACTATTAGCATCTACTGGAACATCCCTCTCAGTTTGAATTAGTGTGTCCTCACTAGAGCTGCTAATTCGAACCCTGGAAGATGGACAGAAGCAGCTTCAACCTTCTCTGTAGTGCAGACATACCCAAAAAATTAATATACCAGTTTTGTACTAAGTGAATATGCATTAAAGAATTTTTTTGAGCATTGTCATTTTTTCTTAGGCTTCCAAAGCTATGATCTATTCTTTCACTGAGTATTTAAGGTTGTAGAATCTTGTTCTGATGACAGCCTTAGCCAGAGTATTAAAAATCTTTATTATCTTTCTATAAATATATACTCTAACTCAGGGGTCAGCAACCTTTTCAAACCAAAGAGCTAAACTACATCAAAATTCAGAACAAGTGGTCATCTAAGAGCTGTATAAGAATGCCCATTTGCATGACTGAAAATATACAACTTAATATTATTGATGATTGACATGATTAATAACAGCATAAATGAAAGATACTCACACTTTATTTAATGGAACTTCTGCTGCTGCATCTTTTTGCACTTTTTTTTATATTTTTTGAAATTTACATCGTAACTGGTCGAATTCAGGTTCATGCACACATTTAAGTTACATAAGTAATTATGTGTTTTTAAAATTTTGAATTTTTCATTTTAATTTAAAAAGTTGCATGTATTTTAGGAATGACAAAAGAGCCATAAGCTGCACACCCCAATGCATAGAAACCTCTTTTTAAACACTTGAACCACCTTTATACTTACTGCCCTGGAGATCAATTCTCTGGCATTCAATTTAGCAGGTCTAGATAATACTTGCTAAATCGAATGCTGAGGGTGGCTCCAGCCAGCGCCAGTACTCCTGGCAGTCACGAGGAGCAAGGGAAGATGATGGGAGTCTTTGCTCCTGTCGATCTTCTACTGTAAAATTCACGCTAAGCTATGTATTTTATGTAGCTGGAGTTGCTACGTACCTTAGCCTGACCTTCTAGGTCTAGTGTAGATTGGCCTAATTTAGGGACTGATCTAAAGCCCATTGAAATAATTTTCTGTCGACTTGAGTGGGCTTTCTCCCTTCCCCCACCTCCAAAATACTCAAAAGTAGCAAAGCCCATTCAGAGTTACAGGTTCTTGCCAATCTCTTTTTAAAATACATCTTTTGTTTTTCCAATTTCTCTGAGCTCAAAATTCTTTTTGTCTTGTGCCTTAAAGATCTTGGGGGGGGGGGGGGAGGATAAAACACTTTTTTATTCCAATTTCTTTAATGTTTCGGCTCCTGGACTCACTACCAGCACCATATCTGTATATAAAAATTTGCGTAAAGCAAACATTTTTTTGGTTGGGTACAACATCCTCTCTACCTGTGCAGTTATTTATAACAGAAGGACTGACAGACCATTAACAAAGTGAACGTCATCACTATTATGTACTGTATAAGAAATAGTTTAAATACAAGATAGTGGTTAAAACGAGGGTCTCTGTTATAAGATCAGAGTGTGTGTTTCAGATAAAGAACGTTAAAACTCCACCTCTTATGACCTCATCCTGAGAGCGACAGGCTCTGTGGCTATTTATTTAATAACCTGTCCATTTATTTAAATAACTCAAAAATAGCTCAGAATCATAGGCATTGCCATACCAGAGCTGACCAATGGTCCCTCTTCCAGCATTGAACTCATGTGCTACTTCTGAGGAAAGAGCAAAAACAAACGAACAAAAATAAATCCACCTAATGTTTGTGAAGTTTCACAATGCTGTGTCATGGAGAAGGACTTGTGTGGGAAACTTCTTCTCCCTGAGCAATAGATTCACGAAAGCATGCAAAACTCAGAATGAAGGCTTACCTTCCTTCATAAATTCCATCTAAAATTTGATATGCAAATTATATACAGTTACCTTGAAAATGAGGTATTCTACAGATAGTGGTATCTAGCAAAGTTTAAAAAAAATCAATGGTAAATTAGTACATATGTATATTTAATAAAGGAGTGCCTGAAGTGGATCTATGGAAAATGGTATCATGGGGATTGACTTTTTTTTTTTGTCTTTCAAGATTCCAGATCAAATGTGTTTAGTTTAGTGGTAAAATATTCCCTGTCTCCCAATTGCCAGTTCTGCAAATTCAAGCTGGGATTTAAAAGAAAACAAAAGTCCATCCCTGTTCTTGCATATCACTGTTGGTAATACTAGGTCCTGCACGCTAAATTATACTCTCACTAACAGTTATGAAACCCTCTGACCTCAACGGGTTTACACCAATATAATTTATAGAATTTCGTAATAATTCTGTTGATAATACAGTAGAAGGAATACAATCCATGTTCTATTCTCTTAGCTACGCTGACGACTCAGAGCTAACAAGAATTTAGGGCAGTGAACACTTACTTTGAACATTAAAGAAAGAAGATAGGGGGCTCTATATTATGTAAGAAGATCTATTGAGTAAGACGACACAATTTTTACGTTCTCACTTTTTTAAACCTAATAATAATAATAATACATTTAATTAATTGTTTAAAAAAAACCTCTTGTGTCCATCCGCATAATTTGTAGGAGTGAAAGCTGGGGGGCAAACACAATATTTCCTTATAATCTGTACCTGAAGGACAACAAGTAACTTAAGATACACTTACACCTTTATTCCCTAGTTTTGACTGGATTTAAGGCAGAACATTTTTATTAGCAGGTTTTTTAATTTAAAATTGATTTCTCAATCCAACAGAGCCGAAGTCTTTTGACTTGAAAATAGGGAGTGGAAATACTTTCCCAGTTTTATGTGTATGAAGTGACTTTTTAAAAGAGCCTTAGAGCATAAGTAGTAGGTGGAAGAAACTTGGCATTTGGTGGAGAGAGAGTTCTTAGTTTACAGATATGCTTTACAGTAGTCTGGTGAAAATTGGTTGTGATTTATTAAAGTAATGAGATCTTGTAAAAATATACTTTGTACGGTGTATAAAATATAGCGTGCACAGTGGATTTTGTAATGCAGTCTTTTATGAGATTTTTTTAAAGGTATCTAAGGGATTTAGGTGCACAAATATGATTTATTTTTTTAAACTAGTTGTACTTGTGCTCTTAAGTTTTGTAGGAGCTTTTGAAAATCTCTATAACTGCCTACCAATGTTCTAGTGCTTTGGTGCAGGAATATGTTGGTTAGGAAAGTTTTCCTGTTTCTTTTCTGTGATTAATGAAGAGGTGTTGTATGAATAAACTGACTAATAAAGTAGAGAAAAGTATATAAAGAAAAGAAAAATTACCTATTCAGTATAGAGTTTGGATGGCGTGCAGCTAATGAGAAATGGGGCCACATGCTGAATAATGAGGCTTAGAAGAAATAATGAATACTCTGTTTGTTTATTGAGAGTTATCCATCTTGTACATTATGGCTCTTACCCTGCATGACGTGGGGCGTCCCCACTATAAGCTGCCCCGGTATACATCCGCTCGAGACTAACGTCATTGTAGCTTATAGGGACTGATGCATTATAAGTCCTCCCATTCCTCACTCTTAAGTCGCGCAAAAAAAAAATTGGGCAAATGGAAAAAAATTCCCCACTTTAAGTTGACGAGGAATCCTGTGGCACTTTATAGACTAACATTTATTGGAGCATAAGCTTTCATGGGCAAAGACCCACTTCGTCAGATGCATGTCACATGCTGCTTATCAGAAAAGAATAGGCACAAGATCTACTTCCATGACAAGAGAGTACTTTTGCTAATAGAAAAATGGTGTTTCCATTTAGAAGAGTAATGCCAGTGGAGAGGTGGATTAATTTGGTGTCAAACGAAAGTTGTGCAGTAAGGAAATGAGTGTTTCAGCACCGTTGGAATGGTCTATCAGATTGGAATTTGAAGGCCACTGAAGTAAACGGGAGTCTTTCCATTCACTGGCCTTTCAGTTGGGGATGTATTCTTGTCGGTTTCAGTTAACGATTAAACTCTGCTGCCAGCTGGATTCCAGGACTCCACTGTTGCCCTGGGAGTTGAAGCTGAGAGGAACCACAGGCACATGGGCTGGCAAGTTGCAGCCAAGCAAGATCACAGGAGCCAGCAGGCAGGAGGGCCACGGAGGGGGCAGCAGCCCAGGTCCCAGATGTAGGCAGCAGTCTGGATCCCCCCGCGTGGGGGCCAGCAGCTGAGCCCTAGGTGCAGGAACTGACAGTGAGGTCCTGTGTGAAATGTGGGGGTGCCGCAGCACAGCCCTACACTACCAGTTCTGTGGTGACACATTTGACTCTGTAACCCAGGGGTTCTCAAACTTTGTGATACTGCGACCTGCCCCCCTCTAAGTTGCTCGGGATCCACAGTCTGAGAAATGCGGGTGTAACTAATAAAAATTTTAATTGGTTACGTAGGGTTTTTTTAAACCAGTATTTACATCCCTACTTTCAATTGGGCCAGAAAGCACAAGGAACACTGAACCCAGTGGAATTGAGATGGCCATATTGTCTATTAAGTAGCATTGAGGAAGTATGTGAGCTAGAATTCAGGAGTTTGGAGATCAAAAAACTTGGATTGAGAAGTGAGATCCAAGGAATAATGACTTTCTTTTCATTTTAACGGCTCTTTTGTTTTGAAGGAAATGCATGGAAATCAATTCAGGACAGATGCACTTTGATTTCATGTTCTTTACCAAGATTTTGTGGACCTGTAAATATTTTAAATATGATGGCTTTCTGAATTAAATACAGGCAGTCCCCGGGTTACATACAAGATAGGGACTGTAGGTTTGTTCTTAAGTTGAATCTGTATGTAAGTCGGAACTGGCGTCCAGATTCAGCCGCTGCTGAAACTGACCGCCAGTTCCGACATACATACAGAATCAACTTAAGAACCCCAAGCGTCCCCAAGTCAGCTGCTGCTGAAACTGATCAGCAGCTGATTCCAGGAAGCCCGGGGCAGAGCAACTCTGCCTCGGGCTTCCTGTAGTCAGCGCTGGTCAGTTTCAGCAGCAGCTGACTTGGGGACGCCTGGGGCAGAGCAGCTGGGGTGCTACTGGGTTGGTCCAGTAGTGCCCAGAGCGGCGCTGCGGGACCAACCCAGCAGCACCCCATCTGCTCTGCCCTAGGCGTCCTGATTCAGCCGCTGCTGAAACTGACCAGCAGCGGCTGAATCAGGACGCCTGGGGCAGAGCAGCTGGGGTGCTGCCGGGTTGGTCCAGTAGAGCCCAGAGCGGCGCTGCGGGACCAACCAGCAGCGCCCCAGCTGCTCTGCCACAGGCGTCCGGAGAAAAGTTTAGTCTGCTGGGGGGGGGGGCGTACTAGCTGCGCCCCCCCCCCCCCCAGCAGAACAGGAAGACGTGGGCGGCGGACCGAGACGCACCGCGGTCCTGCCACCTGGGTCCTCCGCGGCTTTGCTCCCAGTCTCCCTGGTCTGCTGGAGACCAGCAGACCAGGGAGACGGGAGCAAAGCCTCTGAGGACGCCAGCAGCGAGACAGCCACGGGGCGTCTGGGCTGTCCTGCTGCCGGCTTCCCCGAGGCTTTGCAAAGCCGCGGGGGGGCTCAGGCAGCGAGGCAGCCCAGGCGCGCCTGGGCTGCTCCGCTGCCGGCTTCCCCAGGCTTTGCTCCGCGTCTTCCTGGTCTGCAGACCAGGGAGACGCGGAGAAAGCCCCGGAGTACACGGGCGGCAGGACCGCGAGGTCCCGCAGTCCGTGTCCTCTGGGGCGAGCCCTGTTCGTAACCGCGGATCCGACATAAGTCGGATCCGCGTAAGTCGGGGACTGCCTGTACATCTTACAGATCAATATATAGTAACACAGTATGCATAAAGCTGAAATTCACTTCTATGTTTAAGATAATAAGAACAGTAAAATTTTGTATCTGTTTATCTCCAGTTTCACCTTCTTGGATTTTTTTAATAAAAAATTCTGTGTTGATTTTCATAATATGATACTTCCCCCCCCCCCCCCCTTTTTTTAAGCATTCACTGCAACGAATGAGGGAGTTTTAATCTCAAAGTTATTGTTAAGTATTCTTTGCAAACTCAAGCAAACATCTCTGCATCACTTATACATGCTTAAAATGTCAAAATCTTCCTTTGCACCACAATAGCTAGAACCTTACGATGTTGGGCATGCTGCTTTCCAGATTAGTTACAAAACCAAAAGTTCCTGACTACTTGTGGTCATTTTAAATCCATTCACTTTTGGCAAGGATAGCGTGGTTAATCCCAACTTCATGGCTAAATTATTTGGGTGATTACTTTCTGCCTTCTTAAATTGAAATTTATACTGGATAATGGTGTTCCTTCGCTTCTTGTTCCAGGGACATGTCAGTACAGCTTCCTCCATGTGGCAAATATATGGATCGTGTTCCCTTTCTTAAGGGATTAGAGAGTTAATATGATCCGTGATGTTAGCTGGCGTATTAACATTTTTCTTTTCTATTTTATAAGGCGAGAGGACCTTCAAGTGTGATCACTGTGATGCTACCTTCAAAAGGAAGGACACTTTAAATGTTCATATCCAAGTTGTGCATGATGGACATAAGAAATATAAATGTGATCTGTGTGACAAAGCCTTTGTTACACCTTCAGTGCTTAAGAGTCATAAAAAAGTGAGTATGATCAACTCGACTGCATTTTCATTCATTTCCTTGTTTACCCTCAAGAATGTAACTAAGCATATCTCCCAATGTGTATGATCTGTTTTTTTCCACTAAAATGTTGAGTTATTGTTAACAAGAACTAAGTTATGTTCACATATTTCAATACTGGGGGTTGGCGGTGGCATCCAGAGTCTAGAAGGTTCATAGGTAAAAGTCCTTTCTAAACACTCCAGCAATGGGTGTGTAGCAGAGGTGACTTGTTGTACTGCTCTTATAGCACTCCTGTCTACCAGTCCATAGAGCAGCATTGGTGTCTGCTTTAGAGGAAGCCACTTGCTCACCTTCCTTGCCAGAGGTAAGGTGTCAACTTAGTAGATGTTAATAGGGATAAATATGGAGAAAATAACTGAACAAAATGACTAGCCACAATAAATGGTCTTCAGAGCTGCCACCAAATGTAGAGTGTGAGAGAATCTGCTGAAAACCATTGTGCATTCTTAACTGCAACATTTGAATTGGTAAGTGTATATAAAACACAATCTATAAAAAGTTATAAGGGTGGCAGCAGCAAAGTAAAGTGTAATTATGGTATTTGTGTACAGCAATTTAAACGTGAGAGTATATTAAGCACTGATTATGTGCATTATCATTAGGGCCTTATCAAATTCACAGTCCATTTTGCTCAATTTCATGGTTATAGGATCCTAAAAATAATAAAGTTCATTATTTCAGATATTTAAATCTGAAATTTCATGGTATTGTAACTGTTGGGATCCTAAGTACAGGGTAAAAGCACACAAAATACTAGATTTCGCGGTTCATGATACATTTTTCTTGGGCATGAATTTGGTGGGGCCCTATTATCATGCAAGTGAGTTGAGCATGGAGCGGGTTTGTACAAAATTAACCACAAAAGTGAATTTAAAGTCTGTTGCCCCTGTGTACTTAAGTTTACTATAGTCACTGCCTTTGCATGTGTTAGCCTGCAAAGAATAAGAGTTAGGATTAGGGTTAAACTGGGGTCAGAGACTGGAGGTCAGAAAGCAAGGTGAGATCTGGAGTCACAGCAGGCAAGAAGTCTGTGTGGCTGTCCTGACAACATCCGGGGAAACTTCCATGGTTAAGCAGTGAGCATGGACAAATCAGAAGGCAGCAGGATGCCATCGTGAGGGTTCCTTTGGGTGCAGAGCCTACTCTTCATAATGCTCTGTATGAACTCCTGGTAGCAATGCCAGCTATCCCAGGCTTTGCAAACCAGGGTTCTAGTCCGTGTTCCCACTAAGATTTCCCTGGTGTGAGTTTGGCTTTGTGCACCAATATTGCTGTGATATGTGCCACTGTGGAACCCACCAGTTACTAACAAAGTTGTGTGTGTGTGTATATATGTATACATATACATTTATAAATATATATACATTTAAATTATTATGAAAGGAAAAAAATACTAAAACAAGGGATAATTAACAAGGTGTTGCTAAAATGATCAGCAATGAAACAATTTGCAATGATAACATTAAAATAAACCTTTAGACTACAGAATTATGCCTCCCTGGTGTAAATAGTACAGTCCATCTGATTCATAACTGTAATTCAGCTCGAAAATGTGTTGGTTTATACTGGAAAGATTATTGTGGCAGTGGATGAAGCTGTTAAAATACATTTGCTTTCTAGCGCACACAGAAGCAAATGCAATTTCATTTAAAAAAGAGACCGCTATTTTAAAAAGAAAAAGACACACATCAACTATTGTTACAAATTATTCAAAAACTGGAAGGGTCTAGAATTTTTATTTATTTACCTTGGAACAGACTGTAATCTTCTGAAACGTATCAGCAAACACTTACATGGAAAACTGGCCCTTACAACATGATCAGTTTCACTGTTTCCCCAGGGTAGTAAGTGACATTTCTCCTGTTTACATAGGTCTGAAAGCAGCAAGAGCTAGACACACAGGCTGTGTCTAGACTACACTGTTTTTTTTGACAAAAGTTGGCTTTTTTCGAAAAAAGTCACCCGCGTCTACACTGCCGCCGCATTCTGTCGACAGTAAATCAAAAGAATGCAGCCGTTTTGTCGACAGCGGTAAACCTCATTTTATGAGGAATAACGCTATTTTCCATTGAGAACTGTCGAAAAAAGGTATGTGTGGACATGGGGAAGAATTTATTTAGAAACTGAAGGCCTCCAGGAAGAAGCCCTGGTGAACACGCCTGCCAGAGCTTTCAACTCTATTGTTCCTGCCTGTAGCCATCTTCAAAAGGCACAGGCACCCAGGAGTAGCATTGTGGCAGCAAGCCAGCTCCAACCAGGACCCTGACTGTTCAGCTCTTCCTGGTAGGGCCACTCAGAGCCATGTCCCAGGGACAAGCCCCCCGAGACCTCCTGACCCTTCCAGGGACACATCCCCGCAGCAAGCCAGGGTCACCAAACACTGGGCACCTTCCTGGTCTGGGCCCGAGATCAAAGCCCTCTTGGAGCTCTGGTCTGAGGAGGAGTCTCTTCAGGCCCCCCAGGCAGAGGAACATGGATGTTTATGCCAGAATGGCAGATGGCCTTGCTGAGAGAGGCCACCAACCCTGCACACTAGACCAGGTCAGAGCCAAGGTGAAGGAGCTGCGGCAGGGGTATGTTAGGGCCTGTGAGCGCAGCTCCCGCTCTGGGGAAGCTCTACACTATTGTGCCTATTATGAGGACCTGGACTGGATCCTGGGGGCTGGAGAAGCCCTGCCTCCCGAAAGGGTTGTGGAGTCTGGGATGGAAACCCTTGTGCAGCAGCGGCCGCAACTCCAGGGTGAGACCCCAGAGGACCAGCAGCTCCGAGGAGGGGAGGACACCAGCAGGAGCACAGTGACCCGACCCTGGAGCCAGACACAGGAGGCCTCCCAGACAACTTCGGACAGCGGGTAGGGAACATCAGGTGAGTGCTGTGAGGGCCCAACACACACAGGGCAGAGAAGGCGGGAGCAAAGTGGATGGTGCCGTACTGTGACCTGTCATGCTGATCACAGCCTGGGGGGAGGGGGAGACACATGGCCGACCTCAGGGAGGGCCGTCCTACCCCTGCACCCGCATGGCTGCGAGGCACCACCTGCTCCAGCAGGCAGTGATGCCATGTGCAGACATGGGGTGGGAACGCTGGGATTGCCACACAGCTTCAGGCCTCTCAGCAACCTTTGGGAACCCCAACTGTGGCCTGACACTTGCCAGTGCTGCTTGGCCACAGGGTGTGTGTGTGGGGGAGGCAGGGTGAGGGCCTGCACACCTTCTGGGATCCAGGGAGGACGTGGCTGCTGGCCAGGCCACACCATGCCTTACTGAGACCCACATGAGCATCCCCTGACCCTAGGACAGGCACTGACTGCTGAGAAGGAGGGCATGCCCTCAGAGAAAGTGTGAGCATGCACTAGTGACGACTTTTCCCTCTTGTCTTCCACAGCCAGACCAGCAGACCGTGAGGGGAGCTACACACCTGTCCCACCACCCAGACGGCTGCAGGGAACCCGTCGGCACTGGGGCACATATTTGGACCTGGTGTGCCAGCACATCTCAGTCCCGCAAGGGATGCAGGACACATTTAACCAAAGGATGGAGGCAGAGTGGCGCAGGTGCTTGCTGAATGAGTTAGTCCAGCAGCGCACTGCTATTTGCACTGCTATCCGGGAGGCCATGGCCTTCTCCGGTCCTGTGTCTGGTCCTGCTCCTCCTGCTCCCCACTCACCGCCTGCCATCCCAGACCCAGGTACAGCCCCACCTCCTGCCCAGCCCCCTACTGTCATCCTACTGCTCCATAACAAACCGGTCCCACCAGTCTTAACTGGTGTCCAGCCTCCAAACTCGCCTCTCCAGGAATAAGTTCAGTGACAAGGGCAGTGGGGCTGCAGCCCGAGTGAGGGGCTCAAAGCTGGGCTCTAAATCCAGCTCTTCCACAAACATCATGATGGTCTCATGAAGATGCAGCAGAACTTCCAGCATCATATTGTGGGGCCATCACTTGCCAGGGGCAGCTCAGGCTCCATGGCCAAAAATACAGTGAAAAGCACAAAAACAAACCTGAAAATAAACTGCTGTGGTGTCCGAGGAAGCAGGACAACCAGAGCAAGAACTGCAGCAGCTTTTCTTTCCCTCTAGGAGGTAGGCAAGCCAGAAGCAGGAACAGAGCGATGGCTGTCCAGGGGGATCCCTTTAAGCATGCATCTCTGCAAAGGGCATATGCAGCAGCACCTGGAAATAAAGGCTGCCCCCATGCCCTGCCAGAAGCACATCCGGGTGCCTTTTTTTTTCTGAGCTGCAGCCACCACCTGCCACAGGGAAGCTCTGGCCCTGGCCATCGGAGCAGCCATTGCCAGCTACCATGTGGTGGCGCTGGCCCCAGCTGCCGGAGCTGCTGCCGGGCTCTCGACCTGGCCACAGCTCCAGCCCTGGGGAAGGGCTGAGGTTAGGGACAGAGCTGCGTGGTGGCTGCCCAGCTGCTCCTGGGGCGGGGCAGCCACCTCTCACGCTTTGTGACGTGGAGCAGCCACCGTGCAGCCCTGCTGAGGAGGTGGGCAAAACTAAAATTCTTGGTGTGCCCATGCACACCTTAGAGGGAACTATAGGTCTAGTCCCACGGATCCTTACAGGATGTGCCTATCAAACATTAAAAACTTGGACCAATCCTGCCCCCTCAAGAAAATGAATGCTAGATTTTTTTTGTGGAAGAAACATAACTGAGCAGTGGGCGAAATTGGTTATATGTGTGTGTGCTTTTTTTTATGCTTTTGATTTGATGCTGGTTTACAGTAAGTTGGTTATGATTACCAAATGAAGCACATCTGCTGAAAGTGTCACTTGTTGTTTACTGCTTCAGAGCAGATTAAAATAGTAAAATAAGATATTAATTCTCTGGTATAATTTATGTTTTGCTCTTCCTTGATCTGGAAAAAGTTCATCAAATGGCTACTTAATTAGATTTGTTTGAAACTACACTTCTTTGAGTTACCACACCAAAATAGAATAAAAATCAATCTGTGGCATGGAAAGCAGTGAGTAATGATATGTTGAGGATAGAAAGGAAATTAAAGGGAGTTGTGGTCTACTCTCCATCTATAGTAGTATTGTGCTTAAGAATAAAACTATACATCATAAAACAGTATGTAAAATCTAAAAATAATCTAAATTGTATTTTTTCCACTTTGTTTCAATGAAAGAGACAGAATTTATCATGTATTATGTACTATATATCATCAGGATTGTGTGTGATCTTTTGTTTTGTTGGGGGTTTTTTTTAGTGCACAGAAAAAAATATTTTAAAAATAAGATTGTCTTTGAATGCTACAAAAATGGCAGAATCCACCCATAACAGGATGGAATAGCTAGGAATAGTTTGGGCATCTACTATCCAATCTTTTATGTAAGTAGTTGTTCAGCAGACTGGAAACTCTGATCCTTTTATAGGCACTGTTAAATTGGATAGGGAGTTTTAGGGTAGATCAAAGTTGAGCTACTTTATTCTCGCTAAACATTATCTCATATGCCACTATTTCTAAATGTATAGAACTAATTTCTAAACAGAGAAATGTTATAAATATATAATACTTTAAATATAGTATTTTAAAGTATCAAGCTAATTAGTGATATATTATATATAAATATTCATGTAAACAAACTACATCTAAGGAACAAAGAGAAGGTTATTAAAAGGAAAAAAAGACACTTCCAAGGACACTATTTATCTAAAACATGGACAGTATGTTTCTAGCTGTAGCTATGAAAATGCAAACTTGCCCTTAACACTGTCAAAACATAATGGAGGAAGATTATGCGCAGATCACCCGAACCTGGCTCTTCCGGGTTGTAATCTACTCGCCACGAGGGAGTAGATGACATAATTTGTCGAACCCTGCCTATAATACACACTGCTAGAAGTTTATTTGGATAACCTGACCATTAATCAGTCCTTGCTTCTAGTATTATACCTAGAAAGAATGTTATTCCCTGATATGCTCAGTAGGACTGATGGACGGTGGAACTCTAGTTCCATTTCCAGGAAGTGACATGAGTTTCAGGTTCGCGCGCTCTCTCTCTCTCAAAAAAAAAATCCCAGTGTCACCTAGGGATGTGAGACTAGTCAACTATCCTATAAGCAGAAGCGTTTCATGACTAGTTGCTTCCCCCCTCTCTTTGCTGCCTCTATTAGAAAGAGACAGCGGGGGGGAGCAGGAGCCGATGCTGTGGGAGCTGACTTAAAAGCTGTCCCCGCTAGCCCCACGCTCCCTGCAGGGCTTCCTTTTTAAATGTACAAGAACCCCGCCATGGCTCTTGTATAGTTCAAAGGCTCAGGTCCCACAGGGTTCTTGCTACATTTCAAAGGCAGAGGTACCCTTATAGGCTAATCCAATAGTCAATGGAAATCCCATCAACTGTTTGATTAGTTAATCTAAATTTAACATCCCTACTGTCACCGTTGAGCTGTAGGCAAAACCACTATATTGTTTCAGCTGGTTTCTTCTTGTTTGTTCTACTCCAGCAGAACCTCTGACTTTCAATTCTGTCTTGGCAAAAGAATGTCGTCATTCAGAATCTTCTTCAATGTGTAGATTTTTTCCCGTTATGCCAACTCTTTCTTTAATTTTGTACGTATGCTGCACTGATTAGAGCGAGGCACGTTGTAAGCATTTGCAAATAGACCTTCTTCTGTTTCTCACTGTGCATGTCTGTATATGGCTTACAATAGATGATCTGAAAACCAGAGCTGCATCCCGGGAGTTGAAGCCCAAAGCAAGCTGAGCACATGCATTGGTCTGATGTGTTTGCAGAAGCACTGCCCAGAGCCCTCAGAAGGCTCCATTTTGAAGGGTGCCGATCCCTGCTGGTGGTGCCAGCAAATACCAAGGCAGGCAGGAGCAAGGATGGGTTCAGGGAGGGGCCATTGCTCCCACCACCCAGCCATCTCCGTAGGAGGCTGTCGTGGCTTGAATTTGAGAAACACTGACCTACAACATCTCTGCTTTCCTGTTATCAGTTTTCAGCTGAAGATGGTTATCCTGCAAACTATTGAATGGTTTTGATTTGTATAACTAATTCCCATTGGAGAGTAGAAGAAAAAACCCCGTCAAATTGCTTTCCATCTGTGCCTGGTTTGGGGCACGGCTTGAACACAGGATTCCAAGGGTGAAGAACTAATGTAGAAATCCATTGTGCTACTTAACTCTTCTTTTCTTATGTCTTTTGGAACTGTTGATAAATGATCCATTATTTCTTTATCCTCAGCAAGTTGTTGAACCACTTAGCTCCCACTGGAATGGGTAGGAGACAAGGACACTTGACAAATCTCAGGATCATGGCCTAAGTGACTGTTTTTGAAGCATTTGGGTTATTTTTCTCTTATCCTTTCTATTTAAAATATTTAATTTTAATTTCAAAATGTCTCTTCACTTATTGGCTCTGATTGGAAGTCCCTTATTAAGTCTTTTTGCAGGCAGATCTCTTGTTTGAGGCTCATATGAGCTTTGCATGTATAAAACCTGAGAAGTGACCTTAAGATCAAATCTGTATGGATTATATCTTTCTGTTTTAGAATTTGTTATGCCTTAATTTTAAAATAGCTGAGATGCAGGTACTTTAGAACTCTTGATCACCACACTAATATGGTTTGTGGGGGTGGAGGGTGAGAATGAAAAATGTTAGGAATATGAATATATTATACAAAATATCTCATTCGTACAGAATTGCCATCTGTTTCTTTTAGTTGCTTTTAATTCAAATTCTGAAGCTACGAAAACATTTCAGAGATTTGCTAATGATAGATATTAATTGATCTAAATTCTTGTATTTTCAAAGTTTGAATGAAATAGTAATATTTGGTCCTTTAAATTTAATGCTGATATGTTTGTGCATGTATATTTGAATCTATAGTTTATATAAGAACTCTAATACTAACTAATGAAATATTTCCCAATATTATATTGTTTTAAACAATTAACTTGGTCCTTAACTCAATTTTTGGTTGTTTTGGAAAATACAATGAAAATGTAAATGCTTCATTTAAATCATTGCTCTGGGGTTTGGCTGGGGATGAAGAGTTCACTATGCAGACTGCACTGGGGAGAGAGGATAACCCCAGCTCCCTCTCTTTACAGCAGCTTGGGGCCAGATGAGAAGCACCTCTCCGTGGCTGCTGACGCTTCAGTGGGCACAGTTGAGAGAGGGGTGCATGCCCCCAGATAGGGCAGTCCATGTTTATCTGCCACCTGCACTCCCCACCCAGAGTGAAGAATGCAGCAAACTATGCACTTTCCCCTTGCTCTCTGAAGAAGGGGAGCAACCAGCAATGTTACCCTACGAATTAGGGTGGAGGAAGGAACTTCATCCTCCACCGCCCTCCCTAAAGTGCACCTGGCGGGTGGGAAGTTTAGGGCTCGGGAAATCCCAGAAGGATTCTGCCCCCAGCCAGTCCCTTCCACCTGCCTGGTGATTTTGTCTCTTTCCTGTATGGTTTTATGAGAAGCAGTTCCAGTCTAGGCACATCTCATTTTTCTGGCACAACCAAATCCTTACCTTGTTTTAAGTTACAATAAGATAAAGCTGTATACCGAATTTGGTGGTCCTAGTGCTTACCTTTTAGGAGGAGTTCTTGGACAGACAGACAAATATATAGTAGAGAAAATGATCAGTAGCAGCAGAATATTTCTATACATACAATCATTCTGTGTGTGTGTGTGTGTGTGTGTGTGTGTGTGTGTGTGTGTGTGTTTACATATGTACACAAATGATAATTTTGTATGAGTTCACATTTTGAAAAATGGCTTCTAATTTTGAGGGTGCAATTATATGCCCCTCCCTAAAATAGTCTCTGGTTGCAAAATACAGATGCCTCGTGCGCAAATCTGAAAGATGTCTTTCTGTTCAGCTTGTGTTCATGCAGATGTTTGAAGTAATTGCACGTTTTATTGGTGCAATTAACATCAATAAAAACCGTAGGTACAAATTTACAGCATTGATGTCTGATGGAAAATATTTCTCATAATTTGCATCTAATGAAATTGGTTTTAAAAGCACATTAAATCTTTTTATTTGACAAACTGTGAGGTCACTAGATAAATTTTTTTGAGTATGCAATGTTGGTCTAATTATGCAGGGGAAAACCCTTAAGGGCCTGCCAAGTGATAGCAAATAAAAATCCCATATGAGATTTTAATAGGGTACACAACAATTACACATGGATTAACCCCCCCCCCCTTGAACTTTGAGCAAATTCAGATATGAATCTAGATTAAAACTTGAACCAATCTCTAATAATAAACTTTGTAACAGTTATCTGGTGAATAAAGTCCCTGTGACAGCTTTTATCCTTCTACACTCTAACTAGGAGAGTAAGGCCCAGTATCCCCAAAGAGAAGAGTCGTCCTAACTACAGATCTTGCTATCCAAACTAGTCCTTTTCATTCTGAAGAACTGGGTTGATATGAAAGAATGTCTGTCTTATTGTTGTCCCTGTGAATGCCGTGTTAAAGTCAAACAGCCAGACTAAAAAAAAAAACCCTTTATTTAAACTAAAGCTAGTTTTAGTTTTTTTACTAAATCCAACAAAAATTCCATTGAAATCAATGTAGTTATGTTGCTGTAAGGATCAACTAAGAACTTCAAGGCATTAACTGTATTTATTGTTAAGATAATTTATATACATTTCATTTAGCCCTGGACGATGCTACGAAGTTAGATCTAAGAAACCAAATAAATCCCAATGGTTTGTTTACCTTAAGGGTTTGTAGCCATGGAGTCTCGTAGCTCCCACTGGCTCTGGTTTGCCATTTGTAGCTAAGGGGAACCATGGGAATCTGTTTGGCTGGAAATGGCAAACCAGAGCCCATGGGAGCCATGAGGCTCTGTGACTATGAACCCATTAGATAAACAAAGCAGTGCGGGCCTGCTAGCAGCTTTCCCAAAATGGTCCTGAGGAACAGTTTGAGAACACTGCATTAGAGAATGAACCTACCATTTTGTGCTGCTGTTACAAATACGACTGGCCCGTGTATTTGAGCAACCAAGAACTCCTAGGGTAGTTATGAATTGCTTCGGGAAATCCTGTGATTATGGTTGTTCAGAATGAATTAGTAGTTGTCTATCTGGAATCCCCCAATGTTGCCATAAAAGATACATAAAACTTCTAAACAACCTTACCCTAATCAAGATGGATTAAACATTCATATCCCTGGCATCCTGGAATGAACAGTGTGTGTGTTAGTTTTTGAAACTGTATCCCGTTTACTTTAACTTCAACTACAGTATAATTTTTACCATGTGAGGTGAAGTATTTCAAGAAGAATAAAGAATGTATAACTTTTTAATGGCCGAGGATTTTTCAATCAAAATTTGAATTAATTTCCTGTCTTACAAAGAATTAAATTAAAAGTTTTAAAAATTGAATTTGTCAGCGGGATGAATGGTTTAATAATCTTACTTCTATCCTATTTGAAATATAGACAGTTATCCTAAATGATGTTTTTTAACCAAATCCTAAGAGAAGGGAAGGGTTGACTGATAAATCGTTCTTCATAGAAGAAGACTGAGATGGGAGTTGTTGAGGTTATTTGTGAGGTAACATGGTGATGCTCACAGTGTAGCTGGTAGGTAGAATCCCTTTCACAACATATTTTGAAAGAGTTCAGCCTTTTATTGTGGGAAGAGACTGAGTCTGAATTTATTGAAAGTCTCTTGCTTTTTTCACCATTAGTATATTGGGGGGTTACCTTTGATTTTTGAACTGAAGACATTTTGTCTAGATAATCCTGAATATTGATATCATGAGTAAGTAAATACATAGTTCAGACACAAGAATAGTAAAAAGAAATGGCTGTAACTCTTACTCTCAAATGGTAAAGTAAAGAAGCAAATAAGGGCCAGATTTTGACAGCCTTGCTGTCTTTGAATATTACCTTCCACCATGAGTAGTTATTACATTCAGTAAATGTGCTTATTTGTGGAATAAGTTGCTGTTCAATGCAAATCAGTCTGGGCTATCAGTTTCAGCAAAATAGAATGGCTAGGACCAAATGGGAGGGCATCTTCTCCTGGTTAGTTGATATGTATTGTTAGACTGCAGTTAAAGGAAACATCCATACGAACATTAAGCACATACTTAAACACAGGCTTAAAATGCTTTCCTGAATTCAGGCCTCAGAGCAATATGTGAAAATCTGCAAGAACTCATGCCCACAGCTTTCGCTGCAGAGTGGTTCTTCTGATACCTCTATGTTCAGGCATTGTCCCTTCAAAATAGCTAGGCATAGACCAGTATGACATTCTAGCCATAAAAGGCTCAATAATGCAAAGGTACTGAACACCACCTATAAAATTCTGAATGCTCTTAGTTCCCGCTATAGTCAGTGAAAATTGCAAATGTCCAGCATATCGCTCAAGATTGGTTTTTATAGTTGTTGATAGGTAAGGGTATTGGCCAGTAAGGTAAGTCCCAGACCGACTGTGAATAGCTTTAAAAGGATCTCTCAAAACTAGGTGACTGGACAGATTAAATTTAATGTTGCAATGCACATTTTAAAACATAATCCCAATTATACATATAAAATGAATTAGCTGTTACCACTGAAGTAAGAGATTTCGGAGTCATTATGGAGAGTTCTCTGAAAACATCCACTCAGTTGTGCAGTGGTGGTTAAAAGTGAAGAGAATGTTGGGAATCATTCAGAAAGGGAGAGATAAGAAGATAGAAAATATCCTAGTGTCTCTGTTCCCACATCTTGAATATTGTATGCAGATATGACCGTCCCATCTCAAAAAAGATGTGCAGGTTGAAACTCTCTTAACTGGGACTCTCTGGTCTGGCAACATCTGTGCTTGGGAGCCCTACAGGCTGCAAGGGCAACAGGAGGCCGATGCGTGATAGTAGGGCTACCCAATAGGGCAGCAGGAGCTCCAGGTGGTAGTGTGGCTGCGTAACAGGGCAGTGGGAGCCCAGTGCATGGAGTCACAGGGGCTGCCCGACAACAGGAGCCTGGCAAGCAGAGAGAGCAGGAGCTAGGAGCTGCAATGAGAGTCGGGAGTGCAGAGGCAGTGGAGCTGCATGATGCAGCAGCTAGAGCCTGGTGCACAGAGGTAGCAGGGTTGCCTGGCACAGCAGTGGGACCCTGGTGAGCAGAGGCAGCGGGAGCCGGGTATGGTAGTGGGAGCCTGGTGAGTGGAGATAGCAGGGCTGCCCAGTGCAGCAGCAGGATCCCAGTGCACAGATGCAGTGGGGTTGCCTGCAGGGCAGTGAAGGCTGACAGGGCAGCAGGGGCCAGCAGAGGGGGGAGCTGGCTGGTTTTAGCAGTTGGACTAGGGCTGGCGGGAGCTGGTAGCAGGAGGGGCCAGAAATTACCTCCCCTGGTCCGTCAAAATTCCTCATCCAGGACTGGTCAGGTCCTGAGGGTTCCAGACTAGGATGTTAAAGACTAGTCAACTATCCAATAAGCATTTGCTTATCGGATAGTCAGTTGACTAGTTGATTTCCCCCCCCCCCCCCCCCCCCCCCCCCCCCTTGCTGCCTCTGTCAGTCCTAACACTGGGGACTCTTGTACTTTCAAAACTGTCACCTGCATGCAGCCCAGAGTCAGCGGGACTTCCTGCTGACCCAGGTTTGCATGGGTGTTCCACATTCCTCCTTTTGAAATGTACAAGAGCTCCTGCTGGGGCTCTTGTACATTTCAAAGGAGGAATGCGGAAGTGCCTATCGACTAGTCAAGTAGTCGATGAAAATTCCATCCACTACTTGACAAGTAAATTAACCACAATTTAACATCCTTAGGTCCAACTTGTATTGGAATTGGAAAAGGTTCAGAAAAGAGCAACATAAATAATTAGTGATATGGAACCGTTTCCATATGAGCCAAGATTAATAAGACTAGAACTTTTCAGCATGGAAAAGAGATGACTAAGGGGGCAGGGATATGATTGTGATCAGTCATGATTTTATAGGTGTAGAGAAGGTAGATAAGTGCTATTTTCTCCTTCTAAAAAAAGTACTAGGGACCACCAAATGAAATTAATAGGCAGCAGGTTTAAAACAACTAATTCCCTCCTCTTTCCCCTCTCCCCCCACAATGCAATCTGTGGATTGCTTTGCCAGAGGAAGTTGTGAAGGCCAACATCATCACAAAGTACAAGAAAGAGCTAGATACGTTCATGGATGATGGGTCCATCAATGTAAATTAGTCAAGATGGGCGGCGATTATGTCCCTAGCCTCTGTGTGCCAGAGCTGGGAATGAGTGACAGGAAATTGATCACTTGATGATTACCTGTTCAGTTTATTCCCTCTGGGGCACTTGGGCACTGAGAGAAGACTGAATATTGAGTTACATGGTCCTTTGTTCTGACCCAGCATGGCCATTCTTACCTTTTAAAGTAAACATGGAAATTGGATTTTTAATTGTTCTTGTTGTAGGAATAGAATTATGGGGAGAGAGGAAGTAACCTCAAGAAAGTGATGTGTCCTATCCATGTATGACTGATATCAAAGTTTCTAGTCCTAATTAGATTGCCAGTTACATTGAATTTAAGAGAACAAATTAATATTTTCATGGTAAAACATCTGATAATAAAATACAGAAAAACTGAAGTTAAAAAAAATTGCTGCTCTTTCAGTTAATGATGAAAGCATTTTTCCCAGGAGAGGTATCTGCTCTTCTGTTACCCACAGGGAATTTACTGTATGTGTTTAAACACAAACACACACTAATGTGACTTTCCATAACTAATATTTCTTATTTATGCAATAAAAATATTAACTGTTACCTTGGTAAATAGGAATATAACTGTTTAGAATTTTTTTTTTTGCACTCTGCCTCCTAGCTGCATACAAAAATAACTCCAAATATCTGTAATTTCTTGTCTGCCTTGTTTGGGCAAAATGGTAATCTGTATTTTAGATTTGATTTCGTACATTAATTTGCGTGAGATATATACATTAAGTGACATACCTAAAATGATAAGAGTTGATCTTTTTATACAAAATTAAGATTTTTTTTTTTTACTGTTTTATGTCAGCTGATAATGGTTCAAATAATTTATTTTTCAAACTTTAGATTAAAATTTTTGTATGGGAAAGTGTTCTGACAAAAAAATAGGTAAAGATATTCTCATCTTAAAAGATGGTAAGAATCCAGCAGTCTGGGTTGTTATCCCAACTTTTATGGGTTTATGAACGTTAAGTATGATATTTATAAGATTTCCAAGCATTGTATTGTTTGGTTCAAACTGGAAATACCTCAAAGACTCAGTCTTTCACATCATCATTTTTCTGGCAAGTGTAGATACATATGAAAACAATTGTGTAGCATTTGAAATTGTGCCCACAGATGTCCATGATTGGCTTATAGCTATTCCTGCCTTATAGCAGACTTTCCTCTTCTAAAGCCGACAGTTAACACAAGTATACCCTGAAATAGACATTTGAGTCAATTCCTATCAAAGTACATAATATGCACAAAATATTTTACAGAAATTTCCATAAATGGATGAATCAAATATTTATTATGCATTAAACATAGAGGATCCAGTGTTGCAGCTCATGTGCACTGAAGTGAACTACAGTTTTCTATGTTGAATAGCTGTCCATGTTGATTTGAGTTGTATTTAAACTCTGCTCCAAAATATATTTCAATTAGAGCTTAAGCCAGTTAGAAAAACGAGAAATTGTGGCAAAAGTTCCCCAACCCTTTCTCCAAATGATATTCCTACAGGAAAAAAATTTCTGCAGGCCAAATCAAACTCTATTTTATTTTGTAATAAAAGAAGACAGGACATAATAGAAGCTTTTAAGCAGTAGGCTTTTATTTTATGGAGGTTAGTGGAGTCTTGAAGAAATCCATGTTTCCTGTTTTAAACTGGAAATAGCATTGGAAAAATAGGTACTCTTCCTCTCCCCCCACCATTGTGGATGTTGGCAAAGGCACATAAAGATTAATCAAAACTTTATAAACCAAACTATTTAAGGAATCATAAACTGGGTGAAACTGTAGTTAGATTTGATAAACAGGTTTATTTCACAATCAATAATGAGATTAATTTAGTAACTTTAGCTATTGTGTGGACTAAAAGAACATCCATGATTAATTCTTTAGAATCTCTGCCTGATGGCATGAAATCAAATATTAATGACTGTAGAAGGAAATATACGTTTGGAAGAAAAAAAAACAATAGAGAAAAACGAAGAAAAATAGTCAATGTCAAGTATATTGAGTCTTCTATTGAACCTAATTCTTTGAAGCAAAGCAAAATCTTTTCTTACCTTTATTTTTTCTTCCTCTTCCTTTTCCCCCCATCCAGACACACACAGGGGAAAAGGAGAAAATATGCCCATATTGTGGACAGAAGTTCGCAAGCAATGGAACATTAAGAGTTCATATTCGGAGTCATACAGGTACAGTAGTTTTATGTGGTAAAAAGAAATTAGCTCCCTAGAGCATTACAGAAATTTTCTTGCAATCTAACTACTGTGTTTACACAGGGTGA
This sequence comes from Pelodiscus sinensis, assembly GCF_052426305.1. Lineage (NCBI taxonomy): Eukaryota > Metazoa > Chordata > Testudines > Trionychidae > Pelodiscus > Pelodiscus sinensis. The sequence continues at coordinate 100,048,001 of NC_143055.1, forward strand.
CTTAATACCGCATTTTGACATTTTTTTGTACTACTCTTTTTGCCTGATTAACTTGGAGATCCACAGTTACCATGCTTCAGACAAACCAATTACAAAAATCCCATTAGACTATCTGATTACCCATCTATTTGTACATGAATTAACTTTTCTTATTAATCAGCCTGCTGTTCTGGCCTGATTAATTTAGAGCTAAATCATGCTGCCCGTGTTCGTGTAATCCCACGTGACTTCAGTGGAGCTATGGCAATTTGCATAAATTGAGGATTTGTCCCAGAGACTTGAATGAAGCAACTCTCACAGGCCCATGGAGGGGAGAGGGAGGGGGACAGTTTCCCCAGGGCCCAGCAATTTAAAAGAGCCCAGAGACCCAGTGCCTTTAAATCTCACCAGAATGCTACATGGCATGCTCCAGTCAGTGCCAAGTGCTTGTGAGGGATGGGGGAGCGTGATCCATGAGGCGCTGAGGGCTGGCTTCCCCCAGCTCCACCACTTCTGTCCCTTCCAGGTGCGCAGAGCTACCCCAGCCCCCACCTTGCCCAGAGGCCTGGAGATGCTGTTGGCTCCCTTGAACTCATATCAGTAAGGCAAGCAGGACATGGCCCTTACTGTTTTGAGACGTCACCATAGTTGCCATGGTAAAGCATAGTGCGCTATCAAATATGGGATTGACGCATCACTGGTTGACTAGACATTGATTGCAGATACATTAGATAGTCAGTTTTGTTGGTTTTGGAAGCAAAAATTGATTCTATAACTACATTATTACCATGTTAGGAATTTCTGGTTCTTGTGGAAAGTACAACGTGAGGTGGAGTTAGAAATAGTTCACACATACCAGAATATTAGCATAAGAGACACAAGTTTGGTGAAAGAATATATTGTTTTCAGACCAACTTCTGTTAGTGGAACAGATAAGGTGGCTAGTGATTCTTTCAAAGGCAGCCATCTGTAGTGGTTAGAACAGGAACTAGGCCTAGGGACTGGAGGCTAAATGCCTGAGCGTAAGACCAAGTTAAAATCCAAATGAGGACTGGAGCTATAGGTCAAAAAAAGAATCAAAATCCAAATGCCATCACCAGAAGTTGAGACTGAGTCAGAACCAGGCTTAGGGTCATAACCAGATTGCCTTGTGTCAAGGAAGGCAAGAGGAGGACTGGTTCCAAAGCAGGAACAATTCTAGGGGCAGGTCAAAGTCTAGGCTGGGGCAGTATATGAGTAAGAAGGAGCAGGGCTTTGAATGAGATGAGCGCAGGCAGGCAGAAAATCCACAGGAGGGATGTGTGTGTGAGATGCAGCTGCTGATCCTCTACAGCTGATTTGCCTTAACAAATCGTGGAGCTCTGCTGTGGCCTTGCTGTGCTTTCTGGCTGCCTTACAATGCATTCCTGAAAGAAGCTTTCATCCTTCTACACACCTTGAACTTAGTCCAGAAACCCTCTCTAGATGAGACAAATTGCTGAGCAAAAAGGGCTTGCAGGTGCTATAGGACAGTGGTTCCCAACTGCCGGTCCACGAACTGCCAAGACATGAACTGCTGGCAGCCAGGCCCCAGCACGCTGCCCATGCCTTGATGATTGGCTCGGGTACTCTGGAGCAAGGCCCCGTCAGCCCAGAAACTCCCCTTCTCCTTTCTGCAGGATTGTCTCTTCTCCCTGCGCTGCGTTGGCTTCTCTGCATGACGCTCTCTTGACATGGGGGATGCTGCCTGAGCCCAGGGGCAGGGGCGGCAGCACGGTGGGTTGTTCTCTAGGATCCAGCTGCAGCAGGCAGGGGCTCTGGGAACAAGGGCTGGGCTCAGCCGACTCGCAGCCACTGCTCGCGGTGACTCTGGGGCCAGACTGGGCCAGATCCCTGAATCCCAGCAGGGACTGCTGCTGGGCTCCCAGAGCCTTGGCTGCAGCCGGAAGGAGGAATCTCCAGCAGGGCCAGTCCCGCTGCTCCCCAGGAGCCTCTCCCAGGGCAGCGCCCTCAGCCTGTCCAGCCCCTGCCCAGTCGCTGCCCCAGAGCAGGCAGCGCTTGGGGAGCAGGTAAGCGAATCCCTCCTCCCCCCCAGGAGCAGTGCCCTGTGGCTTCAGGGGAAAGGTTTGGTCCCGGGCTGCTACCAGCATGTGTGGGGTGGGGAAAGCCAGTCCCGGGGGTTTGGGCAGGGGCAGATAAGAGGAGTGAGGGGGATGCAGGAGACGCCAAAGGGAGGTTAGGGGAGACTTATGGGGTGGATGGAAGCAGGGATGCAATAGAGGAAAATTCTGAGGGGGGAGTCACAGGGAGGGAAAGGAGGGATGTGAGGAGAGGAGACTGGGGGGAGACTGTGCAAGCACGAACAGCCTGGCTGGGGAAGGGAGACACACAGGGCAGGGGTTATACAGGAGATGGGGGAGATACAGCAGCCCGCAGGGAATTCTTTCTGTGAACTTTTTTTGGTGTTGTAGACCGTGCTTTTTTTGTTTTGTTTTTTTTTTATTTAAAAAAAAAAGTGTGCCGGCACTCCAGAGGAAAAGTTGTTGAGCTCTGACTGGAGGTGCCGGTACCGCATCGGGAGGTGCCAGTATTGCATACCGGGCAGTACCATCACAAAAAAAGTACTGGTTGTAGATATCTGCAAACTCTGATCCATTACAACATGTATTGTGTGCATACAGATGTGATGTAAAATAACATATAACCTCTTAAAATTAATTACCGTAATGAATATGCAAGCAAAATGTTACTGGTCCACCAAAAGTTTGTGAATGGGTTTGCCGGTTCATGTTATAAAAAAGAGTTGGAAACCACTGCTGTAGAAGAGCACTTAAAATTAAGTAGGCAGTTAAGGGTTAGTAGTTAGTAGGGGGAATAAGAGTGCTGCTTTGATGCCAGCATTTGATTTAATCAGCTGCTCTTTGCAGTAGATTTGCATGATCAGCTTTGGCCAAGAGAGGGGAGTGCTTCCTGAAAATATTTCATTACGGTATATGCTGCATTAACATAAGTTGCCAGAGCAGGAATCATTGCACGCTGGCTACTATTCATAAAATGTAAAACAGCAAACAGATTATTTTTCTCAAATCACTCCAGTATATACTGACATCATTTGATATATTATATGGTATGAACAAGCTCATAGTGTCATGTGACGACAGACTTTTTGCTTTAACCAAAAAGGACAAAAAAACCCTCCCCCCCCCCCCCGGAAAATGCTTAAAAAACTAAATATTTCACAAGCTTTCCAAAACTGTACTATTTTGAGGATGTAGGTCCATTATCATTTGTATTTAGAAACTATTTTGGTCAAAATTATGCTATATCTCTTTAAGCCATCATAGCCCTTTTTGTGGTTTTATGGGTTTTTTTTTTTTCAGATTGGATGCCCCAGAACAATCAAACATTCCATCCCCCCTTCTCCCCCCCCCCCCCCCAAAAAAAAGTACAACTTCTACCATCTATTTCCACTCCAGTGATGACCATCTATGTCCTTAACATGTGGTAACAATGGCATTTTTCTAGCTGATGGGTTACCCTAAGTCTCTAAGGAGACTCCCTTTGAAATCTGCCTGGAATACAAAAGGCAGAACTTGCCAAAGAAATGAGTCCGGACTGGAACAGCGCAGGAGGCTGCAGGTCAGGACTAATGTGCATCAAGAGCTAAACTGGAGAAACTTTGTCCCAACACAGCTTTACTTTGCTTGACTTTGACCTCCTCTGTCAGGCCCACTGATGGGGTGGGGTGGGGTGGGGGAACAGGAGGGAAACTGCAAAAGAGGGCAGTTGCCCTGGGGGCATGGCAATTCTAAAGGGCCCAGGGCTCCAGATGCTGCCATGGCTGGAGCCCTAGGCCCTTTAGAATCTCTGCTGGAGTGCCAGGCAGTGCCCTCCAGAACCCCATGCTGTGCGTTCTGGCAGTCTCTGAACGCCAGCGCTCCAGGCAGTGCTGTGGGCTGGCTGCCCCCGCCCTGCCCCTTCCTAGAGCATGGAGCTGCCCCCCCCCCCCCCCCCACGTTGCCCAGGGGCCTGACAATCCGTTCATCTGCACTGGCCACCCACAATCATAGTCTTTTACCACAATCATAAACACCCCCCCCCCCCATAATGCGCATGTGATTTTCATACCAGCCAAACAGGCCCAAAAACTGAGGATGGTGATGGATGCAGTGTAAGTTTGATTTTGCGAGCTTGGTTATGCAGCTACAAAATGAAGAACTAAAAGCCACATGTCATTAAGGGTACGTCTAGACTACAGGCTTCTGTCGACAGAAGTTTTGTTGACAGATACTGTCGACAAAACTTTTGTCGACAAAGAGCGTCTACACTACATTGAGTTCTGTCGACAAAGCAAGCTGCTTTGTCGACATGGTAGTGTGGACGCAAAGGACAGTTTACATGCAATAACACCTTCTGTTGACAGAAACTCTGTCGACAGAAGGTGTTATGCCTCGTAAAATGAGGTTTACCAGCGTCGACAAAACTGCTGAGTTCTGTTGACGTTATGTCGACAGAACTCAGCGGTAATGTGGACGCAGGTATAGTTTTGTCGACAAAAGTCCACTTTTGTCGACAAAACCCTGTAGTCTAGACGCACCCTAAGAGAACTTTAGGGTTACAAGGTCAAGGACTCAAAAATTAGGAAACTCCTGAATTAAGGTTTCCTGTGCAATGCTAAGTAGACCTCTATGATCGTCTTCGGTTACATAATCACATCCTTTTTTTTCCGCAGGACCATTAGCTCAGTGCACAGGATTGACCGTGGTCACTCTGAGTAGCTATTCAATATTTACATCATTCAGGGGGTAGTGCCACACTTTATTTACTGCACACCATCCCAGCATTGCACTGAGTGAAGAATCATCAGCTGTCCAGCTGATTAGCAGAGCACCCAAAACTAGGATTTTTGTTTCTGCTGGTGGTGCACGTTCGCATATCCCTTGATGCACATAAAAATGTAATCTGCACATGGATGGAAAAGAACAACGGGAACATTGTGGTAACTGTAATTCAAACATGCACCCACCAGACAGTCGAGAGCATATGCAAAAGGTGTGCATGCTGCAGGAAGTACTTCCCTAGAACACTGAAATGGCTACTTTCTTGGAGATTCCATACTTGTGTTTGAGTTGTGTTCATCATTGATCTAGTTCTGGACTACTGTCTTTATTTTAGAATGTTGATCTATTTTAACTGAGTAGTAGTAGATCAACTTCCAAAAATAAAGACCGTAGCTTTTGCATCTGTGATGCTCCCAAAGGTGAAGCAACAGCCTGAAAACCAACCTAAGGGCAGACTATTAAAAACCAGGGCACAAACTCTTAACTGGTTCTAAGTTCTAAACTCAGATTTCACCACTCAATTGCACTAAGTGCAAACTCTTGCAGCACTTTTACAGACTCGGCATGGAGTCCCAGGCATTCCCTTTGTATACAGGCAGTCCCCGGGTTACGTACAAGATAGGGACTGTACGTTTGTTCTTAAGTTGAATCTGTATGTAAGTCGGAACTGGCGTCAGCCGCTGCTGAAACTGATCAGTTTCAACCACGGCTGAATCTGGACGCCAGTTCTGACTTACATACAGATTCAACTTAAGAAACCCAGGCGTCCCCAAGTCAGCGGCTGCTGAAACTGGTCAGCGGCTGATTCCAGGAAGCGTGGGGCAGAGGCAACTCTGCGTCGGGCTTCCTGTAGTCAGCCGCTGGTCAGTTTCAGCAGCGGCTGACTTGGGACGCCTGGGGCAGAGCAGCTGGGGTGCTGCTGGGTTGCTCCAGTAGCGCGGCTCCTCGGCGCTACTGGAGCAACCCAGCAGCACCCCAGCTGCTCTGCCTCAGGTCCTGATTCAGCCGCTGCTGGAACTGACCAGCAGCGGCTGAATCAGGACTCCTGGGGCAGAGCAGCTGGGGTGCTGCCTGGTTGGTCCGGAGCGGCGCTGTGGGACCAACCCGGCAGCCCCCAGCTGCTCTACCCCAGGGGTAGGCAAGAAAAGCCTGATCTGCTGGGGGGGGGGCACTAGCTGCACCCCTCTCTCCCCCCAGCAGACCAGGGAGACGGGGGTGGCCGGACGCCCAAGTCCTCCACGGCTTTGCTCCGTCTCCTTGGTCTGCTGACCTGGGAGACGTGGAGCAAAGCCGCAGAGCACACGGGCAGCGGGACAGTCCAGGAGCGCTTGAGCTGTCCCCCTGCGGGCGTGCTCCACGGCTTTGCTCCCCGTCTCCCTGGTCTGCAGAGAGACGGGGAGCAAAGCCTTGGAGCACGCCCGCAGCGGGACAGCCCAGGCGTTCCTGGGCTGTCCCGCCGCCGGCTTCCCCCGAGGCTTTGCAAAGCCGCTGCGGGGCTGGGGCTGCCGGGGGAAGCCAGCGGTGGGACAGCCCAGGAGTGCCTGGGCTGCCCCGCAGCCCCAGCCCCTCCGCGGCTTTGCACCGCGTCTTCCTGGTCTGCAGACCAGGGAGACGCGGAGCAGCTTTTCTTGCCCCGGAGTACACGGGCAGCGGGACCGCGAGGTCCTGCTGTCCGTGTCCTCCGGGGCGAGAAAAGCCCCGTTCGTAACTGCGGATCCGACATAAGTCGGATCCGCGTAAGTCGGGGACTGCCTGTACTCCAATTTTTTCTTGCCACCCAAATGAGTGTGTTTCTGTCCTACATGGGTCCTTACATTAAGAATTATAGCAACATTCAAGTTACTCCTAATACCACAGGACCGGTCACTTACCCCACTTTGGGTCTCACACCAAAGACAATGCTTATAAACAGTAATACAGTAAAATATATAAAGATTTATTAAATAGGAGTTGGAAATTAGAAAGTTAGGAATATATGGACACACAAATAACTTATACTCTTTGGTATAAAAAAAAAGCCTTCTATAATCAGGAAGCCCAAATGACTATTAGGGAAAATGGAAACAGACCACCTTCATGTGACTCTTTAAATTTCATAAACGAAAAAAGTGCCAACAATAGGGTCTTTAATCGGAACTCTTTCAGACTTCCGATAGAGAAGTATGGGTTTGAATCCTAGATTTGAAGTCCCCCTATCTTTGGTATATTTTTGGTTTCTGGGTTAAATCCAGAATGATAAAGGTCTTGTTTCCTAGTTCCAGGTTTGATGGGACTGAAATCTCTCAATAAACTTGCAAAACCTCAACAGTATAAAATCCAAATTCAGAATCTAGTATTGACTCAGCCTCAGATTCTTACCCTATCCTACATGTAATGTAGATCCAATCACTCAATCATTAAACCCATCCCTACTCAGTTCTTTTTGTCACAAAGTCTTTTATTATTATGTCTTGATATACATTTGTGTATCACCCATACCATATTATTGTCATTCTACACAGCACATATACAAACATGCTCAAAACAAATCAGTCATATTGGAGGATTTCAGTTACCACAGTCTTCATATTCAATTCAAATAATTGGCATGCACTGAAAGTTTTAGTGATGTTTTGCTTCCAGCATGAAAGGATGTAGGTTTTGTTTGACATGCAAAGCTGCTGGTAACAAATAGGCTTCCTGTAATTCTCTTCAATTTTGCATAAGCAAATTTGGGTTACAGGGAGATGACAGCATGTGTGTATTTAATCACTTGGCTTTCTACTGTGTTTGCTAGAAGTATTAATCGCTTTCCTCTATCATGGCTATCAGTTAAGATAAAAGTTATTTGTTTTGTGATACAGTTTATAGTTCTAAATGCATCTAGTGCTGAATACTGGTAATTTCAATGGCCCTATATCTGATCATGTACCCAGATGAAAATATTCCACCGTCTGGGTGACAGGATAAAATTAATTTATAGTTTTGGCTTTTATTCTCTCATGAATGTGAAAGTCACTCGTCACTGCAGGTCTGAAAAAAGGGAATTCTACTGCAATAACTGTATATTGTGTATCTGAATAAAATAACAAGCTAGAAACACAAAAGGCAGTGTCATGGCAGGCATAATAAAGAATTAGAGTGCAACCTCCCCCTTCTCCTCTTTCTATGACGACCCAACCTCCACAATCTCAGACAGTTCAGGAAGTTTCAATATTTTACTCCAGTTTTTAATTAAAAATTCTTGATTCTCACTTCTCAGTTTGTTGAATGTAAAATCTTTTCATCTTCATGGCTGCATAAATCATTATTTGACTTGCTTGCTCTGTTGATAGGTATCAAAAATAATCTTTGTAGACCATAGACTTTCTGTGAATTCCATCCCCATCTTTTAGATGAACTGCTTTAGTTTTCTCTTCTCACAATCCTATTTTTTTATTTCCATAATAGATAATGTTGTTTGTTGAATGCCACATCTTTACTGTTTACTATGAACTACAGATATTAGGCTTCAGTTTTAAAGTGTAAAGTGATGTTAGTTATTTTCAAAGCAGACAATAGATCTCTTTTGAATAGGTTGGATTTTATAGCTAGCAGACTGAAAATTCTAATTTAATGTATAGCATTATTCATGGCACTTAATACTCTGGCTCCTTCAAGCAACATTTCTAAATATTAGAAAAAGTTTCATGAACCCACTCCCTGCAAGACCTTCAACTGGAACTATGGTAAAGTAATTATTCAGAGCCATTATTATACCAGAAACAATAATTATGAGGTTTATTTGAATAATAAAGGCTTCCAAATTGGAAAATATACACACACAATTGAATCTGATGAATGAGCCTGGCTGGAAGATTGATCCATGCAAGACTGATCTGGAGAAATATGCAGGTTTATGCCATTCTTTGGTCAACAGATAATTGAAATGCTTCAATATTATTGCCCCCATTAAACTGAGGGGATAAGAACTTTGAAAGCTAGAAACTTCTCCTGCACAAAACCAGATATAAAATAATTTGCAGTGATTTGTCATGATTAAGAGCTATCTCCTTGCTTGCAATAAATTAGTTATTTATTAGTCATTAATATTTTGGATTGTGTTTGTGATTCGTGTCTTTCCTCTCTATGGATCACAACATATATGTTCCTAGATTTTCAGAAATAGACCAGCTAGATATGAAGTTTCTTCAGACACTGATTTATGAGTTTCTTTTGTGTTCCTCTGTTACCTTGTGATGTTTGTAATAGAAGGGAATAACTTCAGAGTTAGGCACTTGGTTAAACCAATTTCAGGTTTTCTGGTGAAATACTTTTACACCATTTTTCATAGAGAGAAAAGTTCAGCTTGCCCTGGTAACCAGACACATCAGCAGTGTTAGACCATGTGTGCCACCGAGATGAATTATTGATGGAAGGTTGTCCACAGTGAAAAGCAATCAGTACTTCTCCAATTAATTGCAAGGGTCAAAGTAGTGCTTCACCTTCTGAGGGGCTACATCACTGCAAAGGGAAATATGAGTTGCCAAGGGAGGGAATCCGTATAATCAGAAAGCAATGCAGAAAGTCAAGAATTCATTTAATGGCCTTCAATAATAAAACTTATTACCTTTAACTGCTTTGGGAAAGACCTGACATGGGTTTTTAAGGTGATTTTTCTGCTCAATAAGAGAGCTTAGCTGCACATTAAACAGTGAAGCCATGGTTTTCAAATGCTGCAGTAATTTTGAGTATTTCATGCTGTTGGCATCCACTAAACACCGTGGTTTTGAATTAAATCAATACAAAATTATACCCTCCTGTGTTTGTCATCACATATCCCCTTTTGTGAGTTGTGAACGAAACAATCCATCTTTCTGGATCACCCTCTCAACCAGTGCTAAGTTTTGACAACAACTGAGAACCATGGTTGTACAAGTCTCAGAAATACCCTCAGGCCTTAGTGATTACAGCGGATGTGGCTAGTGTCCCAATTCAGTGATGTGGGTTGTCATGTTCTCTCAGCATGGGTACTGGCGATTCATGTTGTTTATAACTATATTAATTGTGGGGATTGTTTTGTTTTGTATGCGGTAAATCCAGGCAAACATAGGCTCAGATTAATTTTCCTTTATTAGTAGGGGCTCTAGGAGTTCATGCTGAACTCCTACCTGGGATACTAGACTATAACGATACGACCGCCTGAAAGGGACATTCCAAGTCTTATGTTATGGATCAGTTATTATCATATGATATACTGAAGATTTACCTGGCATTGCTCAGCTCTTTACCTCAGTTGTTTTTTGTTTTTTGGAAAATAAAATGAAAATGTACATGCTTCATTTAAATCATTGCTCTGGGTGGGGCTAGGGATGAGGGGTTCAGGATGTAGGCTGCCCCAGGGAGAGAGAACAACACAGCCCTCTCTCTGCAGCAGCTTAGGGCCAAGTGAGAAGTGCCTCTGGCTGCTGCAGCTCCAGTGGGCGTAGCCGAGGGGTGCATGTTCCCTAGCTGGGGCAGGTCCAGGTTTATCTGTCCTCTGCCCTCCCCAGCCAGAATGAGGAATGCCGCTAACTGTGCACTTTCCCTTTGCTCCCTGATGAAGGGGAACAGGCAGCAATGTTTCCAAATAAATTGGTGGTGTGGGGATGGGAGCTTCAGCCTTGCTCTCCCTAAAGGGCACCTGGAGGGTGGGAGGCTCAAGGCTGGAGCAGTCCTGGGGGAGCAAGTACCCCCAGGCCCCTTTATCTTCCTGGCAATTGTCTCTTTTCAGTATTGTTTTCTGAGAAGCAATCCCTTTCTGGGCACATTACATGTTCACAGCACAACCAAAACCTTACCTTGCTTTTAAGTTATAAGAGGAAGCTGCATACGAAATTTGGTGGTCCTCGTTCTTACCATTTAGGATGAGTTTTTGAACACACAGATAGACACACAAACTCTCTGCAATATACTGTCGACAGAATCATAGAACATTAGAACTTGATGACCTCTCAAGAGCCCTTCAAGTTCAGTCCCCTGCCCTCAAGGCAGGACCCAGTACTGTCTAGACCATCTCTGGTAGATTTCTATTTAATCTACTCTTAAATATCTTCAGAGATGGAGATTCTACAACCTCCCTAGGCAACTTATTCCCATGTTTAACCACCCTGACAAAGTTTTCCCTGATGTCCAACCTAAACCTCTCTTGCTGCAGCTTAAGCCCATTGCTATACTCTTAGGCCAAGGAGAGCAATTTTTCTCTCTCCTCCTTGTGACACCCTTTTTAGATACCTGAAGTCTGCTTATCTCCCCTCTGTTTTCTCCTTTCCAAACTAAACAAGCCCAATTCATTCATTCTTCCTTCATAGCTCATATTCTCTAGACCTTTAATCATTCTTGTTGCTCTTCTCTGGACCTTCTCCAATTTCTCCACATCTTTCTTGAAATGTGGTGCCCAGAACTGGACACAATTCTCCAGTTGAGGCCTACTCAGCGCAGAATAGAGCGGAAGAATAACTTCTTGTGTCTTGCTCACAACACTCCTGTTAATGCATCCCAGATGGCTGTCCCTTTCTCCACCTCTGCTCCATGTTGCTCCAATGGGATTATAATTGTCCCAGTTCCCATCTCTGACCCCTTTCTGCCCACTTGTGGTCATTATAAGGTACAACTGTCCCTGCTTTCCATCCCATATACCTTGCTGCCCCCATGTGGTTATTAGCAGAGCAGAGCTCTCCCTTTCTGTTTTATGAGAAGCAATTCCATTCTAGGCACATCCCGTTTTCCTGACACAACCAGATCCCTACTTTGCTTTTAAGTTATAAGAGGAAGCGGTATACTGAATTTGATGGTCCTAGCTTTTACTGTTTAGCAGGAGTTATTGAACATACACACAGACAAACTCCCTCAAATATATAGTAGATTGCAAATGGGATCAAGGTGGGCCATAATAGCTCATATAAAATAAATTCAGTCTCACCATGATCCCTAGTTTGAAAGACCCTGCTTTACAAAGCGTCTTTCACAAGCACAGTAATCCATCTCTAAAATGTTTCAAGTAAACGTCTCCACTGTTATTTAATACATGGCACATGTTCTCAGATGTTGTTATTCACAGATATGTACATGCTCCCTAAGTTAGCAGTTTTCTGTTCTCTTTTATCTTAGGACTCTGTAAATGAGGCCTAATGATACTTGCAGTTTCAGCTGAAAGGGCTAGTTTGGGGTGAGTGAAGCTGTCTGTGAATGCATGTGTATAAGAAGGTGGATGTTTGGATCTAGCCTGGCATATTGCTCTGTAATTTATCATCTGGGTTTCCAGATCTAGAATGACAGAGACAGGTCAGCTGAAACACTATAGCACATTCTCTCCCTGCTATATCCTGTTGGTTTATGGCTTCTCGGGGTCAGAGGGAGCTGGGGTTAATTCAGCAAAAGAATCTTCTGACTGTGACATAAATTCCATTGGTGGTTCATAAATTGTGAAAGAAATTCTATGAACTGCTTTTTGGGAGTTTTAAAGCTATGGGCCATGAGGTTAATTATTTGCCTACAATTTTAACCAACTTTCTGTGCTAACAGATACCGGCTGTTGTTTGTGCTTTCTTAGGTCTAGCTTTACACACAGTCATTTAAATGTGATGATAAATCACTATTCCATATCTTTAAAAATAGTAATCCCATTCTGGGCACATCCCATGTGGCTGGTCTCCTAATTGATAATGCCATCTACATAAAGAGTAGAAACTTTTAGGATATTGTATTTGAAGTTGTACATTACAGTTTGGTGTCTGATAATTTTATATTTATAGATACTTTTTTCAATATATAATAGTAAGGACATACTGAGTGTAAAGTTATTTTATTCTTTACCAGTTCCATTATGCAGAGTTTTGGGGCTGGCGATGGACAATCTTGCACATCAGATTTTTGAAGATATGATATCTTTCTTTGTCCCTGCCCCCTTTTTAGCCAAGGTGCTAAAGCTCAATGAAGTCATAGAAGGACTCCCAGTTACTTTGGATCAGGCCCTAAATGTTGTCCCAGCATATTTATTATTTTGTTATACTTCTAAATTAATCCATAGCATATAGTGTAGCTTTCCTGACAAACTCTGTGCAATAAGGTATCTTTTAATTCTTGAAATAATGTGAGAGTATTCAGAGTAGATAAATTACAGATAATACTAAGCAGTTGCATTAAAATCACAACATAATCTAGAATTTAGATTCTACATCTTACTTGTCAAAGTACCAGAATTTTTCTCTTATTGGTTTCTTTTCCATATTTAATAATTTTGTATTATTTTTTTTCAGGAGTTTTAAAGCTCTTTTCATACTTTTATATAATCATATTTTAAGGTGAAAGTTTCCCTTCGCAAAAACCCAACCATGTTTAAAAATGGAGGCCCAAATTCTGCACTCACACTATGTAACTTATTAATATGAGTTTTGCGTATATAGTTAAGAGCAGAATTTGCTCTGCATGTCATTGTCTTTATGAATTTGTATCTAGAAAATATCTCTGAATAGGTTGTTTCTGTTGTTAATCTATTGATCAACAAAAAGTGAGACCCAAAGCTAAAGACTCTGCATTCCTGAACTTTTCAGCTTATACATCATTATTCTTTTTATCTCCATGCAAGACTTCTATCTGTAAAGTCTCATGAAGTTACATCTGCAAAGTCTCATGATGCTGTCAGCTTCTTGTTGTCCATTATTAGTGGACGAGAAAGATATATTCTTAGAATGCAAGGAACTTCTTTAGATCAAATGAGTTAAACACCTAATATATTGATTAATGTGTATAGTAAAAGAATACCAGCAGTGGGTTCACTGAGGTCATAGGTTTTAATGCACCTTTCTTAGGGAAGTAAAATCACTTCATTCTACTCAGGGCACGAATCAAAATTTGACTCTTCTTATTTTAATAGTTGGTAGGGGTGTGGCAAAAATTATTGATTTGATTATACAATTAATAATGTTCTATGTCCGATTAAATTTTTGATTCTTCCTTTATTGCAATAATTCAAATAACTTATTGACTTTTGTAGAATTGAAATTTAATTGGCTTTTGAATTTTACAATAAATACAACTCCTACCATATTGTGAAGCATTTGAAGGTCCATCCTAATTGGATGCGTATCTGAAATTAATCTAGACTCATCAAACCTGTTCAGTTTGCAAAATTAAACTAGCAAACTCCAAGAACAGACTTCTTCAATTGTAAGAATGTGTGTCTGATGCCCAAGAGTAAGGGATGGCTGATCATGTAAAAAAAGGCAAAATTCTAAAAGGTCTGGTTAAAATAACCTGATTCCTTTTTTCCTTTTGGTAGCTGTAATTCTGCTTGAGAGTAGACAAAACATTTGGCTGACTCAATTAAAAACAGTTCTCGTCCCTTGTAGGCGAGGATATATACCAGTGTTGCCTCTTGGCGCGGGAACATCCACAAACACAAAGGTTCTCTGTTTTTATAATCAGGGGAGCAAAAGCAAAATACAGAACACAAGTGGCCAAGTATTTCAGATCGTGTCCCATTAGAGTCTTTATTAGAACGTAGGAAGTATAGGTCCTTTCAACAAGAAACTTCGAGTCCAAGGAACACCTCTTAATGAACCACAGCTGAAAACCTTTTCTCCATTTTTGGCAGGTAATGGAATCATTATGTCTCAATGAGAGAGCTCTTCTCTAACCCCATTGAAGGAATATAACCCCACTTCTCATATCCAGATATGTTCAGGGTATATAATTACACAAGATTTTGCTTTTTTGGGTTCTGGTTCCAAATGGAAACCAGAAATATTGGGAAACCTATATTGCATTGTTCAGCCCTTCAAGGCCAGAACATCCACCAGTACATTTTAAATAACTGATAGAACACCAAATGAGAAAAATATTTGGGTTGGAAAGGGTAAATATACCTCTCTTATTTATTGTCTAGTCTATCCATTTAGCCTAATTCTAGAGTTTGTGAACAGAGCAGTTAGCTACAATGGTTGGCCAAACTCACTGCTGGTATACTGGCCCACTTGGTATTACGCGGTTCGGCCTTACTAGTATTTAGCAGTAACTATTTCAAATATGCCTTATTGACCTATGCCAGTGGTCCCCAACCATTTGGGGTTGCCGGGCGCCAGGGCGCGTGGCCGTTCGCCCGCCGGGCGCCCGGGGGGGCGAGGCCCCCCCATAGCTGCATTCCCGGGGCCGGCGCTCTCTTCCCCCTCTCCCCCAAGCGCCGCGCGCCCGGGGCTGGCGCTGGCGCTCTCTCTCAAGCGCCGCGTGCCCGGGGCCGGCGCTGGCGCTCTCCCCCTCCCCCCCCCATGCGCCACGGGGGGTCAATCCGCGCATGCGCCACGTGCCCGGGCCCAGGCCAGCCCTGAGCACTTGGCGGGTGCAGACAAATGCCCCCGCGGGCGCCATGGCAGCCGCGGGAACCGTGTTGGGGACCATGGACCTATGCTGTGTAGGCACATTAGAAAATTTGACCCGGTAACAGTAAAACTGAGGAAATGGAAATTGCTCCTTATTTGCAATGAGTTGTTTGTCTCCTGTGAATCAGTATATCATTTTACACTGCAAGGCATAAGCGATTAATATTTGGAAATTGAAAAAGTGCTAAAGAAACCAATAATAAATTATTAATCTTCATAAAATAATTCCCTTGTGTGGTGATTTTTTTTTTATCTCAGGATTCCTTAAAGTCAATGGGAGCTGTGCTACTGGGATCGGTAGACAGCGAATCATTTCTTAATTACTCTGTTTTTTTCTTTCTTTCTCCCTCTTTATATGTGTCTATAAAACAAATTTTAAATTAATGCTGTCTCATCTTATGGACACAACTCCTATTTACTTGAGTGGGAGTTCAGTGTGCGGAACAGTAGCAGCACAGGGTAAATGTGTATAGTGAGAGACTCCACGACAGATAAAATTCTAAGCATATGCCACAGATTATAGTTTAGTTCTATCTTTTAACCTTTTGCCCATCTCAACTTGCTATTGAATGCTGTCATCACCCCACATTATCTCTGACTAAAAAAGACTCTTGCAACTCCCCTTCTGGACTGCCCTATTGATCACCTGGTAGGGGGTGTTGCATATGTGATCCAGATGTCTCTCTTGCCTCACCATTTCTCCCCAGGAGAATTGTCTCCGTTCCACCAGAATTGTGTGGTGATGGATTTTTTTAAACTCTGATCAACTCTAGGCTGCTCTCAAGTCAGGTATTTAAAACCCAGGGAATTTCAGAGTTGCAGATTAACAAAGTCCCTTTGAAAATCACCTTTTAAAAATACACTTGAAATGCCCTTTTTTAGTCATCTTTATAAAACAAATTCACTGCACATATGAGTTCATCCTCTAAGATGCCAAGTGCTTTGTGGAAGGGCCTGAGCATCCTCAACACTGGGCAGGATTGGATCCTTGAAAGTAATTTTCTGCTAGATCATTTAAAAGAAATAAAACTTATTTTACATTAAGCATATTGGGCCTGATCCAGTGCTCAGTGGAAAGGCTGCCTTTGACTTCTATGGACCCACTGTGCAAAATCTTCAACTGAACCTGTAGTCAGGGCTATAAGGCCCAGGGGTGGGCAGTAATTTTTAATGGGAGGGAGTTACAACCTGGGGGAAAGGGTGCAGAGGGTTTGGGTGGTGACGTGGGACAGGGAATGGGGTGCAGGGTCTGGGAGGGAGTTGTGACCTGGAGGAGATGGGGAGAGGGTTTGATTGGTGGCCTGGAGCAGGTAGTTGGGGGAAGAGAGAGGGGGTGGAATGCCAGAGGAAGGCTGGGAGCCTTATGTGGCTCCCAGGTAGCAGCTCTGCAGACTCCCTGCCTGTGTGCTGGGCAGCTGCTCCACGTGGCTCTGCTCCAGCAAAGGGAGGAAGGAGAGGGGAGGAAGTAAGGAGGCTTCATTTTACCTTCAGCAAAATTTCTCAGCTCCTATTGGCAGGAAACTGGCCAATGGGAGCTGGATAATTTTGTTAGGGAGTGGGGACAGTGCACGAAGCTTTCTTCTCCCTGCAAAGACTGCATAGCAATTAGAAGTCAGCTGTTGAAAGTGGCTGCAGCTCCTGTGTAGTAAGGGTATGGCGACACAGCCCCGGGCTGGATCCCGCCTGCTATCTGCCTCTTGCCCATACCTGCTATAGCCCCTTAGCTTCAGATGTGTCCCATAGAACACAACGAAGAATCACCTATCGGTGAGAGAACAAGCATTACAGATATCTTATGGATAGATTTTTTTTTGAAGCAAAATTAAACAAAATGAATGCCAATGCATTGTAATTAGGTTTGATGTATTTGATTTTTAAAAAATTGATAAATGTAAGGAAATATTGATTTCATTGTGCATGCGCGCACACAAACTGGAAAAAAAATTCCATTGATTACTGAAATTCACAGCAAGGCAAAGAAAGAACAATGCTGCTTGAGAACTAGAGTTTGATTTAAAGTTGTTTACTTGGTATATTTCGATCCATGCAGCCGTCAATTTGTGCTTTCACAGCTGTAAACTTTAACTTTTTCAATTTCAACATCTGCTGACATGGAATAGTTGTTGTCTGTCTCTACCCATAGTACCCTATGTTAAATAGATACAAAATTTTAAAAAGCTTATAGCCCATAATTTTGTGCAACTGTGAATATTTTTTTTAAAAATGAAATAAACACAATGCTTTAAAATATTGGTGGTATCAATTGAAATTATTTTATTTTATTTTATTTTATTTTATCTTATCTTATCTTTTATTTTGTCAAGCCTAAGAGACCAGAGATCCTCATAAAACTGTTCAATCATATGGTAGTTCAATAGATGCGCATATGTGGGTTTTGTCGCTGTCTCTCTTTCCCTTCCCACTTTTTGTCTTGTCTAATTAGATTGTAAGCTCTTTAGGGTGAGATTCTCTCCTATCTCAACTGAGACCTGTAGATCAGTGATCCCCAAACTTTTTACCTCATGTCCTCCCTTGTCCTTGTATATGTCCACCAGCTGTGGCTGCAGGAGTTGAGGGGTGGAGACAGTGGTATAGGAGGGCAAGGCTGGGCCCACCACAGCTGCAGGAGGAACCAGGAGTGGCTGAGGCCATTAGCCAGGGCCCTGGGTGTGGGGCCAGCAGTGGTAGCCCAGAGCAGAGCCCTGGGCACAGGACCAATGGCCAGGTTGGGAACAGAGCTGAATGGTGCTCTTTTCCGACCCTCTATGGGGCCTGGCCTGGTCCACACCTGTAGCCCCTCACTCAAAGTTACTCTGTGCCTCCCTGCCCCCAAAACAAGTGCACCCCCCAGATTGGAGACCTTTGTTCTAGACAATACTGTAATAATTTTTTCATAAATAAATGATTTGTTTAGTCTTACACAAGCTGGTTGTTTCATACTTAGTAGCATCTAACAAAATACTATTCTAATGATTTTTTTATCTCCAGTTTTCCCTTAGATTTTTGAAAGTAAGAGTCACTTTTGGGAACTGTGGTTTATTACGTAATGTAAGTTTGGCGGTATCACCAGGTAGAATACATTTTGATCCCATGTCAGAATCCTGCTGAATCACCAGGATCAAGACATTTGAACATATCTGCTGAACTGCTTGATAGGGAAATAACGCTTTTATACTTCCAGAAGATACAGGAAGCTGGGACCAGATTCTGATACCCAACTCCTATAGGCTGATTAAAATCAGAGCAACTGTTCATAGGTTAAGATCCTACGTGATGTGAATAAGAGTAGTGGAATCTAAATACATTTAGTTTTTAAGATTTATTATAATCCAGTACATACTGTAAATTATCTCAAATAGGGCTGGCTGGGTATTTAGTTAGATACATGAAAAGTTTTAAAATAATACATGGAAATTCGATCATGACATCTTTTCATAAAATTCACATATATAGTAGTTTTGTTTGATCCTATATTAGGATTAAATTGAAAGTTTACATTTCCAGTTTGTATTAAAATAAAACCAATGTCTAGACTATGAATTAATTCCAAATCTTAGTGCAGAGAGATTAAAAAGACTGGGACTTTTCAGTTTAGAATAGAGACGACTAAGCAGGGATAGGATAAAGGTCTATAAAATCATGACCAGTATGGAGAAAGTGAATAAGGAAAAGTTCAGTTTTTCCCATAACATAAGAACTAGGGGTCACCAAATGAAATTAATAGGTATCAGGTTTACAACAAACAAAAGGAAGTTTTTCTTCAAACAGCACATAGACAACCTGTGGAACTCCTTGCCAGAGAATGTTGTGAAGACCAGGACTTTAACGGGGTTCAAAAAAGAACTAGATAAATTAATGGAGATTAGGTCCATCAATACTTATTAGCCAGAATGGGTAGAAATGATATCCCTAGCCTCTGTTTCTCAGAGGCTGGAAATGGATGACAGGAGAGGGATCCCTTGATGATTACCTGTTCTGTTCACTCCATCTGGGGCATCTGGCATTGGCCACTGTTGGAAGACAGGATATTGCGCTAGATGGACCTGTGGTCTGACCAGTATAGCCATTCTTATGTTCTAGTGTGGCTTGTCTGAGGCACTTGAAGGTTTTCTTAGAGAAATGTAAGTAATTTGTTGAACATTTTGACTTTGAACATTGGAATGTGACAGTCAGTGAAATGTAACTAAAGGAATAGATGTAAGATTCACTGCATTTATGTCACTTAAACTTGTTTGTACTCTTTTTAGTGAGACAGCTGCTCTTTTCTTTAGCTGATTATTTTGGGCATCAGATATCATTTGCATTGATAACATTGTTTTGGACTTGTCTGAGGATGTTATCAAATGTAATTTGTTCAGAAACTGTGTCTGAACATTGAATGTAGGAAACCTCTAGCAGTGTTCAGAGTAGGATACACAAATCACATTGTCTCACATGGGCTAACTAGCAGGGGCCCAGCTATCAGTGTAAAAAAAAAAATTAGACCTTCTCTTTTGAGGATAATACACATGAACAGGGCTTGACAAATTATGCAAAATCCTACTTGCCAGACAAAAAAGATACTCGCCATTTCCCCCCCACCCAAGTGTTTTTTTTATGGCATAAATTCCTAATAAGAATAAGAACAGTAATTAATAAGTTATTGATAAATATCTTATAAACCTCTACCTTTTCCCTCTGCTGCCATGTCTCCTCCCCTTGTTCCATCAGCTCCCCTGGTGATTGCTGCCCCCCAACCCCTCACCCTCCTCTGCTGTCCTGACTCCTGCCCTTCTGACTGTTCTCAGCCTTCCTGCGACCTGCCCCCCTCCACCAGCCCTTCTCTCCCCCTTGTGCCCACTTCTCTAGTAGTCCCACTCTGTGAGCTACCCCTCCTCATCCCTCTACACACCTACCCTGCCTCTCTCCTCTGGTGCTAGTCCCTTCCCTGCTTCACCCCCAGAATCCCCTGGCACCTGCACCCTCCTGGTGCCTCCCCCTTCCCTCACAGCTCCTGTCCCCTTTGCCTTCTTTTTCCCTGATGCCCACCCCTCACCACCCTCTGCCCCCGTTCCCCTCATGTCTCTGTGCCCTCACACATGCCTTGCTCCATCCCCGCCTTCCTCATGCCCATCTCTTCTTTCAAACTTTCTCCCAGCACCTCCTCCTCCCTGCTTTAACCCCCAATGCCCTTACCCTCTCCTCTCCCATCATCACCCTGCCCCCATTCCCACTGACACCTTCCCTCCTGCCCTTTTCCTCATTGTCTCCGCTTGGCCCCCTGGCATTTGTCTCTCCTCCACCCCGTCCCTTGGTGCCTTCCCCTTACTTCTCTTGACCTGCCCCCTCCCCTCAGCACAAGTCCCTTCCCTCTATTTTCCCCCCTTCCCCTCCCCTACCTGACTTCTGCCTTCCAGTTTGCGGGGCTACCGGAGCCTTTTTGAATCCAGCGGTTGCCGGCCGTGACATCACAATGCCACGTCATGCCAGCATTTTGGCGTCTGCCGGCGTCCTGCCCTCTGGCTCACGCCTCGTGCTGGAGCTGCATGCAGGCAGCCCGGTGGCGAGAGTTGCCACACTTCCCCCTCCCTGGTGGCAGATGGGGCAACACTGCCCATAGTGCGCACGCCTATGTCGCCAGCTGGTAATATCTACTCGCCATGGACTAGTGGGCGATCATATTTGTCAAGCCCTGCACATGAAGGTGTTTAAACCTTTTTATAATCTGTTAAAAATTGGCGTTTATCATGGATGTTTCTTCAGATGTTTTTTATATATACACACACACACACACACACACACACACACACATCTTTTCTGTTATATAATTAAATTAAGATCTTTCATTTTTAAATAATGACTAGTATTTTAAAACCTTTTAATGTGTTTGTTACAAAAAACAATGAGGCTGTCATAGACAAGACCACAAATTGATCTGTCTCCAACATTCTGACTGACCAGTTTTATTTTTACTGCCAGCTTGTCTCAAAACTTGGGCTACGTCTAGACTACAAAGAAAAGTCGGAAAAAGATACTCAAATTGTGAACCGCAAATTGCATATCTTTTTCCACTTTCTTTCAAAAGAGGCTTTTCCAAAATTTGGCATGTCTTCATGGTGCAAAATTTTGGAAAAATCTGCTCTTTCGAGCCATCCCTTCCTTGTACAATGAGGTTTACAGGGATGGCAAAAGAACGGTGTATCTAAAAAAGAAACTGAGTGTGCAGTACAAAAACCATGCTATATTTCTAATCTTTATTTCTTTTTAAAGTTGTAACTCCTTTTTCTTTGTAGAGAGAGGAGAAAAGAGGTAAGAGATGCAAGACTTGGGCAAACATGAGTTGCTGAAGATTTCCATTTTCTTATATCCAACTTATTTTTAATCTCTTCCACAAACACAACAGATCAATTCCCTTCCTAATCAGAGAAGGTTTACACCTGTAAATCCTCAAGTATTTATTGTGGCTGAATTGATCTGAAGCTAGGCTTAGAACTCCAATTTTTACACTTAACATTTGGTGAGTTTTGGTTGATCATAGACAAATCCCGAAGGGATAATGTCACCTTCTTAGCAGTATTTATTAGTAGTACTTGATCTTCCTGTTTCAATGTCTAACACATAGTAACTTTCTCAGTGAGAGAACTTCTCATTTCTAGGCTAAAGATATATTCCAGTACGAAATGCAGTGTCTGGGCAAAAACTTTACAGGCATACGCAGAAGAAATGTATCATTTTTATTTTTATTTTTTAAATACGTCTTGGAACCAAGTGGTTTTTCTACTTTTAGGCCAACTTGAAATTTAGCCAGTAGGGTCAAAAAAGGGTTTGATTGTTCGCTCTTTACGCAGATCAGAAAAACATCTATTCACTCAGTCTCATGAAGGAATCCACTATTGGGATTCCTTTGTGAACAGGTGATCATTGATGGAAATAAGGCTAGAACAATCTAGTCCAAAGTGAGGTGGGGAAATTCTGGCCAAGTATACTGAGGCTTGAGGACTGCATATATGCCAAGTCTTGAAATTCAAATCAGGTTTCATTTATTCAAGAAGCGGGGGAAAGCATGTAATTATTTTAAGATCTGGAATAATACTTTTTCATTCACCATGCACACAAAAACATTGCTGGATTAGGTATAAAGAGGTTAGGATTTTTGGGTTGTTTTAAAGCAGGGGTCAGCAACCTATACCTCCCAAGTCAAATATGGCTCAGTAGGGAGCCAAATATGGCTCTTCTGCTGCTCGAGTTCCTCGCCCCCCCCCCCCCCCCCCCTCCCCTCCCAACAGCAGGAAGCTTGTGCTGGCACTCCAGCCTTGCATCCACCTACAAGGTTGGAGCACAAGTGCTGGCTTTTCTTGTGGGTGGAGGAGAGGGAGCCCCAGCCTCCCCACCAAATCTGGCTTGTGGGGATGAAGCGGAGCTAGAAGCGACTCCGCACACTGCCACGTCCCTTCTACTTCCCCCTTAAAAACCTGTTTCTCCCCCCCTCCCCGCACCATCTACACAGAGGGAACCAGGCGTATGGAACCAGGCGTGAGTCGGGAATCAGCTGATTGCTGGCTTGCGCCCAGTCCAAGATGCTGTGCCTCTGCTTTTTAAATGTATTAAGAGCCTATTGGCTCTTAATACATTTAAGCAGCTAAAGCACAGCGGGGGAGAACCCGGCGCAAGCTGGGACAGCTGATTCCTGGCTCGCGCCACGTCCCCCCCCGGCTCTGCACCAGCCTTTCAAATGTATTAAGAGCCAACAGGCTCCCTTGCTTAGCTGATGGAAAATCCATCAACTAGTCGAGAAGTTGATTAAACTAAATTTAGCATCCCTAAAAAGATACAATAAAAATAAGAATAAACATAAAATAAATTAGGCTGTTATTAAAGATGTTTTATTTCACTGATGCTATAGTTATGGACGAGAAGACAGATATATAATTCAGTGAAATATTAGGCCATAAGAGTTGGCCCCTCCATCAACCCGCAGTCTCCATATATATTGAATGGAAAAAGACTGGAATTCTGAGCTGCCTACCAAAGAGTCGTAAGGTGACAATATATAGTGATCAAAGGCAGGCTGTATCTGGTACAATGTGCTGATATAAAGTCACAGTGTTGCCCTCTACTGGCATCTGCTGAAAGCTGTTAAACATCTATTAATCAAGAACCCTAAACAGCATGATAAATTTCTGAAGGACAGTATTAATAGATTTCAGACCAGCTCTAAGCTATCCTTGTAAGCAAAAACCTTCCTCTGTGAGAGGAATGGGGGGTAGCACTTAGCTGTCAGCACTCATCTGCTTACAGACCTCTGCAGACTTACGTTCAAAATACAAAAGCTTTAAAACATAAAAATGTCAGCTGGATTAATTAAATGTTTGAGCACCAGCAGCTCCTACAGAGTTCGAAGGCTCATGGCATGAATTAGGGACACTAGGGTCACGAGAGATAGTGTCATGTTTCAAACAGATGTGAAATGTCTAATTGAGAACACACAGAATCACACAGCCGCCTTGTTAAAAAATGCTTTGCCAAATCCAAACATTTGTACTTAATAAGATAAGGCAGGGTGGAGGAGAGAGGAGTGTTTGCATTTCACAAGTACTCCATTGCCTTTATTTCTTTTATTGTTTTCATTTAGGTGGGATCTGCTGTCCCCCCCCCCCCAGGCATTAAAGAATAGGCTAGCCTATTAAAGGCTCAGATGTTCAATTCTTACTTGAGAGTAGGCCTCACCCACATGAATAGAGTCAGTGGCTCTGAGAAGGCTCAACATGCAGCAGTGATATCCAGTGGGAAGTGTTCCCTCTAGGTTTTTGTTCCATCTGTGTGTGGAATACGTTTTATTGCATGAACTGAAGGATGTGAGGCTGTATACTACCAGTAGAGAAACATGCTGCCAGTGGTGGGTCCTGTGGGCACTCTGCTAGTCAACTGGGCAGTATTAAAATCTCTCCTGGGTGGCCACCCAAGCGCTCATCTCACAGGAACATTGCCAGTGGGTTAGCTGTAATGTAATCAAAGTGTGTCACTTTAAAGAATTATTTCTCTAGACTGGCTCCAGCACACGCTTTTGGAATTCTTGAACTTCCAACATCTGTTTGTCAAGCACTAAAGGATCAGCACCTGAGACAGTGAAATGAAGGCCTTAAAAGGAGCAGGAGCAGATCTGCCTTGCTCCAAGTCAAAACGTATGCCCCATAGTCAGAAAAGTCCTCTGTATAAAGCTGTGTCTGCCCTTCACTTGCTCTGTGGCTTTGAGCAAATTATTGCAATTGATTGAGTTTTCCCATCTTTAAAATGGAGATAATTTTACTTGTTTACCTGCCATGCTGGGTTGCTGTGAAGGACACTTAATGTTTGTAAAGTGCTTGGAACATGTCAAAGCTCTGCATACATGCAAAGACTTCTTTTATTATCTGATTTTTTTTCTAGATTGGTTGAAGAGGGCTTGTATCTGCACATAAAGGTGTGTTGACCAGGCAACAATGTGATTTGCCGGAACAGATTCCAGTTAGTTAGAAAATTAGCATACATTAGCTTGAGGAAAGATACGTTTTGTGATTAAAAACAATCTGATTTTGTTGATAAGACTTTTATGTGCAATTAGCCTAGATTCGAGAGTTTTATTCCAGCACATTGCCTAAAATACTCAAAATGAAAAGTTTACTTAAGAAATTGTAAAGCTTGATCACTCTTTTCAAAATCTGGAATTGCTACAGTAAACTCTTCTGAGCGAATATGAATGCCCCAACTTCTGAGTTACATGGTATAAATTCAGAATGACTTCACTGGAATCAGATGCTTACCAGTTCTAGTTAGCTGGTAGGGCATGGACCAGTTCCCTGTTCAGCCTGGGCAAGAGGCTGCCTGTTTGTGGAGGGCCCAGCCCCCCAGCTGCAGGTTACACGCCGGCTCCTCAGGAGTCGGTTACAAAGCCTGTAGGGAAGCCTCACCAAGAGCGGGGCTAGCAGCCCTTGCCGGCTCCACTCTTTAAGTCTTTATACTCCAGAGCCCGCAGTGCCTGTAGCCATGTAACCGCTATGATTTTTAGCAATTACACGGGTACATTTTAAACAAATTTTTATATCCCACGCCCAAACCTATGAGTACAGCGGACTTCTTGTGAGGTGTGGAGTGCTCTTGACTCCCCCTGGGGTCTCTGAGTATCACAGAAGTTGCTGTGTCTCTTGTAGAGCAGGTCTTGCTGGTGTTCTTTTAGTTCAGTGCAAGAAATGAACAGAAGTGGGTTTTGTCATTTAAATTGGCTAGTGACACCCAGATGGTTCTAATGATGAACAGATGTGAATGGAGGGAAATGTACTGTACTTTGAGAACAATTAATGACTAACCATACAAGTAACCATGTACTTGCCACAATAGAATTCATCCTAGCACAGTTGTCATCAGGACTGGGGGGCGGGGGGGAACCCTGTCTGCATGTATTCATATTTCATGACAAAAATCAAGCAGCTGAAAGTAATACTCTGATCCAGCCGTGCATGCTGTCCAAACAGATCTTTTGTTCTGTGTGGGGAGTTTATCCAATGCTCAGATCTCGTTCTGTGTTTGAACTGAACATGAACACGAGCACAAAAAAATGTTGGACACCCAACCATGCTGTGCTGCCTTGATTTATTAAAGCAATGCTTTCTTTCTTCCAGCTGCATTTGTTGACTCCAATGCTTATCTGATTTTCAGGTGAGCGCCCTTACCAGTGTCCTTACTGTGACAAGGCTTTCAGCAAGAATGATGGACTAAAGATGCACATCCGTACCCATACAAGGGTAAGCAAGGCCCACTTGCTTTAATTGTTACTTAAGAACCATGATTGCCCATGAAGAATACAGGGAGATAAATTATTGCTGTTTCAAAGACATTATTTGCACTTCGAAAGAGGGGAAGAGAGCATGCAAATTAATAATTTTAGAATTTTATTTCTGACTTCTATATTGACCTGTGATATCTTGGACAAGATGGTTTACTTTTCTGTGCCTCATTTTTCCACATGTAAAGAAGGGGTAATTATGCCTACCTTCCTAGCACAGTTGTCTTGGGATGCTTCAGTGTTTATAACCAGTTTGATAGGTTAGTATCATTATTATTAAGAGAAAGAGTTAAATATCAAACACTTTTATGTTTCTCTCGCCTCTAAACCTAATCTCTGGCAAATTCTCTCTGTCTTAATAACAGTAATGGTACTGTGCTCATGTGCAGCGCTTTAACCCTATTTATTGATTGAAAACATCAAGCAAGTCTCAAAACAACCTTGTGAAGAATGTAGGAATAATATTTGTAATGCAGGCTCGAGAAATTTCTGAAGATTAGTCGCTGACCTTAGGATCATAAATATCCTGGTTTTGTGTTGAAAGCTTATAATGTTTGAATATTTACTCAAGGCAGTCCTTACCCCCACTCTGCCCCCCCTTGTGCCTATCTAGAAAAATGGTGGTTTAAAATAGCTGGCTGTGAATTCTGCTTGCATAGGAGAATCCCAAGTAACCAACTGTTTGCTATTTACTCTCTGCTTTCCCTTTCTAGAAAGCATTTTGGGGACAGATTCTAGGCAGTGTGCGTGTGTGCTAAAAGACTCTTTATAGAATAGAAAAGTAATGTAAAGTTATATAGTTATATGTGTATATAGATCTTGATAACTCCTCATAATGCAGACAGTGAAGTGCTCACAGATGCATATTGTGTTTGTAGTCTATTAGGAAATTAGTCACTTCAGAGAAGGCAAAACTTTTATTTGTCAAAACTGGAGTACTTACAGAATTGCTCTTCTGAGAACTCTTAATTCCTTGAGATTTTCCTTTTGTTGTTTATGCTCTTAGACAGCTGTAGTACCACACCGTTAGAGGGAATTTATGAAAAACACATTTAAAACTGGCTTAAAAAGACATGTACAAAATAGGACTGAATGAAAGATGGGCTAAGCCAAGGACTTACACGAAGGAAATGGCTTAAACTCTGCTTCTGCACGGCAGAACAACAGCTCAGGCAGACACACTCACTATTCAGTCTGCAGCAACAAGGAAACATTGGTAATTTGGATTTTACTGAGTGGAAATTTGAATTGTATAAATGTTATGCATTGCTAAAGAACATGATAAAGTTCTTCAACTGATGGTCTCTATGTATATTCCACTTGTGCTGTGTACACACCTGAGATCGGAGGATTTTTGTGGTTCCTATGTATATCCCATTATTCACCCTTCTTTCCTCTCTGCTCTGGCATTTTATCCTGGGGTTATTTAAGGTAAAAGGATACATACAGAAGTAGTCAGTCCACACTTGTGCCCTCATGAGAAGGAGAAGGCCACAGGTACAGACCACTGGATACTGCTAGCAATAATCTTCTTGTCTCTGGCATGTATTGTGCATGCTTACCTGGAGAGGAGTACAAATAGAGTCTACACATCTTGAAGAGCTCCCTTGGTTGTACAGGGACGTAATCTTTCTTTTTTATGTTAACAATGGCTCGAATAGAATTTGTTGTAATAATACAGTTATTTAATCAAAATAGCATCAGTTCAGAAACAAGGGCACACCTCTCCACAACTGCTCAATTCATGACATATGCATTATGATGATTTCAGTACATCAGAAATGTCATGACTGCCCAATAGTAAGCTGTAATGTCATATTTCACCTCTGTTTTTGACAAGTAAATGAGTGGGATTCCTTGCAGTCATGTTATGGATAACTAGAAATATGCAGGGCAAATCTAGAATCGTGTTTGAATTCCAGGTTTTAATGCTGTAGGGTTGTTTATATACCACTTAACCCATGGTTCTGAAGTTTAAAAGTCAAGTTTGTTTATATCCGAGTGACATTTTATATAAGCTTACATCAGAATAAGGATCTTCCATTTCAAAACATGGGGTTAAGTACTGGCACGTTTGTAGTAACAAGCATATCATTATACTTAAGTTGTTCTCGTGCTCTGACACTCCCCTCCCCCATACCCCAACACCATATTTGCATGTGGATAGTAAAAAGCTTAATTTCTATGAAGATGTAATTGTTTGAAAGTGAACTAATAGTATAATATAAAATACTACAGATTTTAAGACTGGAAGGCATTATTATAATCATCTGGTCTCAAATAAGAAAAGTCATGGAATGTAACCCAGTAATTCCTGCCTCAAGCCCATAACTTCTGGTTGACTTAAGCATACTGGTTGACTTAAGCATATATGTAAGAAAGATATCCAATATTCATTTAAAGACTACATGTGATAGAGAATCCACTACTGGTTGTTCCCATAGTTAATGACCTTTGCACATGTGTAAATAGATAAACAATTTAACCACTTAAAGGGGCTTAATTCAGATAAGTTAGAAACCGATTTTCTTAAAGTGCCTTCCATCTGAAAATTCTAGAGAATTTTTGGACCATTCAACGTTCCATCTGCTGTCAAATCCTGCATCCCTGAGGTTACATATAGCCAACACCATTCTGAATAGTCAATATTTTGTTTCAATTTCAAATAGATTCAGGTTAGGGCAAAATATTGAGTAATACTTGGTTTTACGGATGCTGATTTGTTTTTTACAAGATTTTATGTAAATTTGGATACCCTTAAAATTGCAGTTCTTTATGGAGCTAGATCCATAAAGGGATCTAGGTATTTAAGGCCAACATTTAGGTGCCAGTGACAGCCTCAGAACCCCAGGTCAGTTGACAATTAACTTTGGAGGCACCTAACATTCCTAGGCTCAAAATTGAGTCCATCCTTAAAGTCCTCTGTGTGCCCCAGGATATACCTACATGGCCTCTGTAGGACTTGGGCTTGTAGATTTCTTTTTTCCAACTCCATGCTTGAGCATCCAGACTTACTGAAAACGTGAGTTGACATTTTGTAGACCCAGGTCTCACAGACATGCTAATGTGTCCACACAAAACTACATAGATCTTCTGACTCAGGTCTGCAGCTTGAGTCACATCTACACTGTAAAAGGACAGGGCTATAACCCACCCTCCTAGCAGAGTCCTCGGTGTTTACTGACCTGAGTCAGACTGATTTGTCCGTTTGTGGGCTCAAACCTGCATTAGGGTCCAGGCTTAGTGTGCCATGTGGACATGTCCTAAATCTCTGCCAGTTGGCATGTACACAGCTGTGTCAGTCTAGGCACCTGAGCCCCGATAGGATACTGAGGCAAGTACATCTGTGGAGTCAACACTTCGTAGGCATTCTCAGAGCACACCTAACCTCATGGTGGTAAGAGTGGGGGCAAGGGAAAGAGGAGCTCCTCCACCCCTTATAGCCTTTAGTACAGTGGTTAAATCATGTGTTGAGGATGTGCCAGACCCAGGAGCATAACCCTCTACCACCTGATGTGGAGCAGGAATTTGAATTTTGGTTTCACAGTGAGTGGCCTATTATTTTGGGATGCCAGGACACTGAAAGCTTCCATGGTTCAGAGG
Source organism: Pelodiscus sinensis (assembly GCF_052426305.1). Classification (NCBI taxonomy): domain Eukaryota; kingdom Metazoa; phylum Chordata; order Testudines; family Trionychidae; genus Pelodiscus; species Pelodiscus sinensis. The sequence continues at coordinate 100,077,574 of NC_143055.1, forward strand.
CAGCCTATCCAGTGAACTGCTCTGGAACTGAAGATTCATTCCCTTCCAAAATTTTGGGGGTTTGTTCCAAATCTAAACTAAAACAGATTTTGAAATACTGAAGTTCTCTGCAAAACTGAATTATAACACGTCTTGGGATTATTTTTGGGTTAGGTGGCTTAATAGACTCCTAGGTTTTTGTTTAATGCACAAAATTGACTATATAAGACTGAAGGGTCTAAACTGTGTTACCTCATCTCTAATATTCTAGTTTAACTTTAGGTATATCACGGAAGGTTAAATTTTCAGACTGTGATTTATGCTCCATTCCCTCTTCACCCCAATCCACCTTTACAAACATTTTTGTAGCATAGTTGATTCTCACACACGTTGCCACATAATTATTTTCAGGAGCTCCAAGTATAGGGATAACTAAAAGTCTGTCAAGTATTTTTGCATTAGCCAAGCACAAAAATGGGGAATTAAAAAAAAAAAAAGTTTAGCACCATTGTTCAGAAGCCTTATTCATGGTTCTAATGAAAACAATGCTACAGTGTTTTGCTCAAGCCTTTAAAATGGAAAACTAAAGTATTCTAAATGTAATGCAATAACAATTCATGCAGAAGATAAGTCTGTGTGCATTTCACTAGTGGGACCAAATGGCAAATTATCCACAGACCAAGAGGGCTGCTGGAAAAATCATTGCAGAGTTCGATTTATACCTGACAGCTGCTAAAAAGTGCAGTGTGTGGGTGGCCCCAGGTGTCCAGTCTAATATTGGAATAAACAGAAGAAGACAGGAGACTAGTCAGAATTCCTCCAACAATGAAAAGAGGAGAAAATACTAGCAAACTTTACATTAAAATTTCACGTACGTGTGGATTTGTTTTAATAAAAACTACCTTACTTTTTTAAAGGAAAATAAAAGCACTCAAAGAATTGGGAAAGGATAATGCATACAAGTTCTTGAGGTAGTGAGCTTCAAATAGTTCCTCAAAGCTAATATGATTTGTATCATGCTCTCCTAACTATCCAGTGAAGTAGGTTAGGGGTTTATTTCAAAGTCGTGTGTACTGTATACCATGATGTTACTTGCTGCAGGGCCCAAAGCTTAATTGTTGAGGAAAAAAATGACTGCATTTTACTCAAATACGATTTAGAATATTATTAAATGTAACCAGATATGCATATTCAGAAGCAATCTTTATGTTGAATCAGCATTTTCATTTCTTTTTAAAACACTCTTATTCTATTAAGTTCCAGACTGTAACATGGCAATAATGGAAAACAGAAATAAGAGAAGGGCACTCCCAAATGCTGTTTCATCACTTGTATTAAATATTATATGTCCTTTGAAAATACAATAATGAGATCTATTACTTTTGCAGCTGATTTTAAATCTGATTACTAGTGGTTTGAATACCACTGACTGTAATGTTAAGAAAATGGAGACAAATTACAGTGTGAAGAGTGATATGTTTCATTCTGTTACCTTTGTAGGTTCCTAAAGATAGTCAATTAACTCAATGTTTAGGCACCATAAACAAGTTTGACTTGGTCTTCAGAGGTTCTCCCATTGAATGACCTACTCTTGCATTCAGTCACCTCTGGAAATCAAGCCACTGTTATTTAGGTGCCTGATTTTAGTTACCCAAATTTGTTTTTACCTGTATAACTATTAGACAATGACTGGGCAGTGGACTGCTGATGCAGAAAATTGCTAATGAGGTCATTTAGAATTTCACATTTAGTCTACCACGCTTGATTCTGCCTTTAGTAGCTTTAGCTTAGAGGCTAAGGCCAAGGGCTGATATGCAGAGAGAGAGGGTTTTTTTCTCTCTCTAACGTTTAATTCATTTGGACCATGCATACACCACAGATAAGATCAAAGCAGCTGCAGTCAATCTTCCAGGGTTTGAATTAGCAGGTCTAGTGAAAATGCCACTAGTACTGCTTCTAGGAGGAGTAAGGGATGTCAAAGGGAGAGTGTGCTCCCTTTGACTTGCCGCAGTGTGGATGGTGCCAAAATTCAAGTTAAGATACTTTGACCTAAGTGACTCAATGTCACTGGAGTTGCATATCTTAATTCAAATTTATCCCCTAGTGTAGATCAGGCCTTAGAGCTGTGGTCACCAAACTATCAATGACCAGTCGATCACGAGGCTTTAGGACACTCCCCCTTGCTGCCCTCCACACCCAAGATTAACGCCGTGCTGATACTACCTCCAAGGACTACGGAGGTGGCGCAAGCTCCCTGTGGGGTCGGGAGGTGTTCTGTAGCTGCGTGCCAGGTCCTGGAAGTGCGCGGACTGCCCTCCGCCCACCTCCAACAGCCGGTGCGGTACCTAAATTGCCGGTCTGTCGTGCACAGGGGACTTTGTTCCCCTCCTGCATCCAAATTTCCCCCCAGAGCTTGCACCTCTCACCCTTTCCCACACCTAAATCCCTCATTCACACCCCAGAGCCCACACCTCCGGTCTCAACCCAGTGAGGGTACGGCTACACTGCAGGAGTTTTTCTGGCAAACACACTCTTTTGGCAGCCCCAGTATTCCTCGTTCCACAAGGAATAAGGGGGCTTTGAAAAGAAGGGGTTTTTCCAACATTTGTGCTAGTCTAGACAGGCCAAATATCGGAAACATTTCTTCCAACCGAGAAGGATTGAAAAAAAGCGGCAGTGTAGCTGTACCCTGAGAGTGTATAAGGGCCGGGGAGAGCAAGTGATGGAGAGAACGGGAACAGAGAGGCGGGGCCTCAAGGAAGGAGTGGAGTCTTGGGGAAGGGATGGGGTAAATCTTGGCTTGTCCTGACATGTAAAAAGTGATCTTGGGTGTAAAAAGGTTGGAGACCACTGCCTTAGAGTTCTATCACTGACTTCAAAGGGGACAGCTTTAAGCCATGAATGAGTATGGGGGCTAAGTAATCTCCTAAGTAATCTCCCCACTGATGCATTCACTTCAAATCAGAGTTTCATTTTATTGGCAGGACAGTGTGGGAAGGGCTATCTCCAGGGCTTTCCTTTGGCATTTTTTTAAATGGAACCCTGGGGGGGGGGGGAAGCCCAAGAGACTAGAAAAATTGTCAGCAGTGAACAAGGAAAGTGTTAAGATGTCATAACATGATCATATTGACTGTTCGGTCTACACTTCACTGCTTATGAATGCTTGGGCTTTTGGAAGTTAACAACAAAGGCTAATATTCATACTGTAAATGTAAATAGTATACCATGCCATTTCCAACAGCATTTACCATGCAAGACAGTTTTTATGCCTAACAGATTGAATTCTTAAAAATGGAATTCTTCTTGTGTTTGCTCATGTTGTGTCCATACTAAGTGAGTGCTTGTACACCTGCATGGCTGCTAGAGATTTTTCCCTTTGTGTTATCTATAGGGCCATTCCTAGCATCCCCTCGGAGCACCGTATTCATGTCCTGGTATATGCTCCTCAGATCCTTCTTAGTGTCCATTATGATTGCTGGAACCTCTCTCTCTCTCTTGTGATTTACAAGTGTTCCTAGTGGTTTTTCAAGGAGTCATTCAGTTTGTGGGTTCAGGTCCAACACAGAGTCAGTTAGAACAGGCCGCCTATCAAGAGCTGGGCTTGCTAATAAATGAGCAGAAGTCCAGTCTCTTCCTAGTTCTGAGACTAGAGTTTATAGGACTGGTGCTTGACTTCGGACTCCTAGAAGCCCAGCTCCAGATGATAGTGGATTTAATCACCCGCATCAAATCTCATCCGATCACAACTGCTCGGGTATGCCCGAGGCTGCAGGACAAATGGCAACATGCAGGTATGTGCAGTATACGTGGCTTCACATCAGACCTCTCTACAGATGTGATTGGTGTCTGTCTACTCTCTGCACCAGTCCCGCTGGCTGTTCTCAGTCATGTCCTTGGCTTGGTGGGCAGATCTGCAATCGGTGGAGACAGGGGTTCCCTTTACTACTCCATGCCAGTCAGTGACATTAGTCTCAGATGCATCAACCCTGGGGTAGTGAGCGGGTCCATCTCGGCAGTTGGAATACCTAAGATCTCTGGCAAAGGAAGAACTTTCCCTTCACATAAATGTCTAAAAACTTAGGACAGTTCACTTGCCAAGGCATTCACTTGGCTTCCACAAGGCTTCCAGGTGTTTCATCCTTACCTGTTGGGCAAGGTGGTGTGCATCCTCACAGACAATATGGCCTCGGTGTTTGTAAATAGTTGTGACTCACCACCATGGCGCCTCCTGCTGGTAACACTGGGAATTAGTTCTGTCCTCAGCAGGACACCACCTTCTGGTCGGTGTCTCACCCATCCTTGCTCCATGCTCTCTCCGTACACTTGCTCTGAATCTGTGTTGTTCCCAGGACTATGGTGGTCTCTTTGAGACACTGCCCTCTGGCAGGGCCAATCACTCTGGTCTCTCGCCTCCCTTCCAAGGATGTCAGTAGTCCTCACTCTTGCCCCTGCCACTTTGGCCAAATGCAGCCTCATTCTAGCCCCTCCTCTCAGGGGAAAGCCACAGTCCATAAAGGCCACTCCCTCAGTGTTGCTAGGTGCAGTGCAACAGGCAAAGGGGGAACCCAGGCCCAGGCAATATTCTGCATCCTGGTCCTCTGGCAGCAGGGACCCTCTGGCAGCAGGCTTGTCTTGTCCTCTTATCTCCCCCAATACTGCCTCCTCTTCCTGGGCCACTTCCTCTGTGACTCCTGCACCTCCCTGGCCCTTACATCAAGGACTGCAGCTTGGCAGGTGTCAGGCTAGAGCCTTACTCTCTCTAGCCCCCCTGAGCCTGCCCAGCACTGCTTTCTCTAACATGCTTCTCTGGAAACCAGTCCTGCTCCCTCCCTGGTCAGGATCCAGCTGCTTTCTGCTGAGCAGCTCCTTATATACAGGGCTGCCCCAGCAAGCTGCCCTCTCACTGCCTGCCTCTTAGCACCTCTCTGATTGTCCTGCACTCTGTGTAGGCTCCTGTCAGCCTGCTTTAACCCCTTCTGGCCAGAGTAGGGCAGCTGCCCCACTACAGTGTTCAGTATCTAACAAAGAGCCCACTCCTCAGCCCTGTGTCAGAAGGTGGGAATTCGGGTGCAGCATTCAGTTCATCTTGAGGTATTGTATTTTCCAGAGGACCAGAATACAAAGGCGGATTACCTCAGCAGATCCTTTCCCTCTAGCTGGAGATGGTCAGCAACATCTTCCAGAAGCGTGGAACTCCCCAAATACACCTATTAGTCTAAGATGGATTGTAATGATGACCATCTGCTCCAATTAGTGCATGAAGACGTGACTTCATCATTTAAGGTCCACATGGCAGCCACCTCACCCTTCCATATTTCAGTCCATGGTAGATCAGTCTTCTTCTCTGAGGTGATAATCAGGTTCCTGAAAATATTAGACCATTCTGTCTGCAAATTTGCAACTCAGTCCCCGCTTTGGAATTGAACCTGGTGCTCATGAGACTCATGGGTATACCCTTCAAACTGCTGGCTTCCTGTTCTCTGCTGCTTCTCAGGGATGGTCTCCTTGCTGGTGGGCCCCTGAAACTATGGTACTGCTGTCGGAACCCTGTTATATGATGATCTGCAAGGACAAGGAATAACTGCACCCCCACCCCGCTTTTTAAGATGTGTTGCTCATGTCTATTATATGACCTGCCCTCCTTACCTCTCTGTTGGAGTTGACAGCAAGAAGGAACTGAGAGGGCAGGCGACTGTCAGTCAGTGTCCCTTATACCAGCTCATAAGTTCAGGAGGTGCTAAGACTGCCTCCAACAGATACCAGTAAGGGAAAAATATCCGGCAGCTGTGTCTGGGCGCAAACACACTTAGCTTGGAATGGCCACGAGCAACACATTTAGCAGAACAACAGCAATGAAAGATAGGTAACTTTTTTCTGTTTCCCCATTGGTGAGACATGAATGAGTTCCCAAATATCTGCCCCCTTCAAGATGATGCTTTTGGCAACGCTGTGGTTGTGGTATGTAAAATCTCTTTGTTTGCATACAGGAGATAGAAGGTATGAATCCCAGAGGGCCTACATTTTCACATCCTTTAGTTTCCAGAGTTGGTTGATGATTTTTTTTTCCCAAGTAGAGGGAAAATATATTTTTCATGTAAGAGTTGCTCTCCTTTTAAGGCTAGATCAACATCTGTTCACATTTTGTTCTGATTGGTTCAATAAAGCCTCTTTTCACTGAATTCCAAGGAGAGAAATTATTTCAGAGTTATACAGAGCTGCTTTGCAGTGGATTGTCATAAACAGGCAGAGATTTTTGAAATACAAGAAATGATGTGGTGATATACTAGAGCCGGTCTGGATTGTTTGTTTGGTGAGAGAAATTTCAACATCAGAACTTTTAATTTATAGCAAACATTCTTTGAGATTTGTCAGGGTTTCTTTGAAAACGGGAAAAAAAATCACATTTCAGTTACTGAAAACCCAAACATGTATTTGGTTATGAGTTGTGACAAAAAATTGAATAAAAGTTGAAATGTTTTGTAAAAAGGTCTGATTTGTTAGAAAAGTCATATTCCATAGATTTTCTCAATGGAAAAAATTCAGTCAGCTCTGTTACATGCACAGTGCAGTACAAGTAAATTTAAAGATAGATTTGTGCTCTAAATTCTAATAGAAGAGAATAGTATATTATAATTAATTTAGTAATAGAAGACATGCTACTTGAAATCTAATGTTCTCTTATCTGTGCATCTTACAGTCTCACAAAACCTTAATGTTTCTCTCTGGCCATTTCCAGTGTTAGATTAGGAAATGTTAGACTGAAGTGTATTCAGGAAATAGGATTTCTATCACACTGATAACTGTAGATGTATCATCCACTTTATGTAGATCTCGTCTGTGAAGGAGACATTTGCTCTGATTTCTAGGTAACCTCTAATTGTTGAAAAGGCAGGTTATTAGTTCTTTCAGATTTTTCATGTTACTAGAAAACTTGACCTCATTAACTCATACCATCTGTGATCTAGGCGACTTATCCTCTCTTCTCAATAGGGGATCTTATGCTGGTGGAGGGGGCTTAACAATGTATTGCCAGTGTTTTTGGGACATTTAATCAATGTAATGCTTTCTTTAAGACTGAAATTAACTATATAAAAATCAGTAGCTTTTGTTGCACCAGACACAATTCTGCCTTTCCTCCTCTCTCCCGCAACTCCTGGGCCTTTTCATTTAAAAAGGAAAGTTGGACCTTTAAACATGTTGCGTCTTACTACTTGGTAGTAAAATTATTTTAATTCCTCCTTTTTAACAAGTAAAAACACCCTGTCACTGGACTCCAGAGGTGAAAAGATCTGTTACCATAGCTGCTAAATTAGCAAGCTTGTCTTTTAAAGAACTATTCACTAGGCATGGTGCAATTCTGCATCATCTGGTAATGTCTGCAGGGGTTTCTGTGCCAAGCAGAGGGATTCTCATACTCTGCAGAGCTTCATTGCTTATTCATTGGTGGTCTGCTTAACTGTAAAGCTGTGCTGTTATGATGGATTACAAATTATTAAGCACATCTTTGAATGCAGATAGTATCTCATGCAAACAGCTCAGGATGTTTTCCCAATGAGGAAAAAGAAAACACCTTCATTTAATAATTAAGCCTTTAAAAAATCAGAACTTACTACCTAAAGGCTGCTCTGTCACAAAATTGATTAAAAATAATATACAGTGAACCCTCGTTTATCGCGGTAGATAGGTTCCAAACCCGACCGCGATAGTTGAAAATCCGCGAAGTAGGGACATGTATATTTAACATGTATACAGCGAGCCCTCCCTACTTCGCGGTTCGACTATCGCGGATTCACGTATATACATAATGTAATGAAAAAAGTCCGCAAAGTCGTGAATCCGCGATGGTCGAACCGCGAAGTAGCGAGGGCTCACTGTAGTCACTTTTGTAAAGTCCAAGCTCATAGTTTTTCTCTAAACGTGTTCCTTACAGTGTGAGTAAATCTGCTTTTTTGCAAAAAAAACCCCACTGTGAACCCACATTAGCACAGGATGTTAGAGATAATAGAGGCTCAGGTTTACACCAGCCACAGATCATCAAACCATCACAACCCATACATTGGGGCTCTGTCTACACTGGGCCACTTATTCTGGAAAATCAGCTGCTTTTCCGGAATAAGCTGCAAGCTGTCTACACTGGCCTTTGAATTTCCGGAAAAGCAACGATGCTCTACTGTACAAAATCAGCCGCTATTCCGGAAAAACTATTCTGCTCCCGCTCGGGCATAAGTCCTTATTCCGGAACACTGTTCCAGAAAAGGGCCAGTGTAGACAGCCCAGTAGTCTTTTCCGGAAAAAAGCCCCGATCGCGAAAATGGCGATCGGGGCTCTTTTCCGGAAAAGCGCATCTACATTGGCCACAGACGCTTTTCTGGAAAAAGGGCTTTTCAGGAAAAGCAGCCTGCCAATGTAGACGCTCCTTTTCCGGAAAAACTGAAAACGGAATAGTATTCCGTTTTAAGCATTTCCGGAAATTCATGCCAGTGTAGACACAGCCAAGGGGACCACATCCTAAAAAAAACTTTCCTGAACCCCCTTTTCTTGTCTTGAAATAACCCCCACCTTCCCAAGCTCATCATCAGAAGCAAGCTCCCCACGGATCAGGACTAGGGATGTCAACAGGTCATTGACGACCTGACTTAACATATAATCCTGGGTTTATTGGTTAATCCTGTTGATTACATGCATTTCCCTCTGTATCAGAGGCAGCAAAGGAGGGGGAGTTGGGAGCGGATTTTTAAACTGGCTCCCCATGAACACTGGATCTGCAGAGCCACCTGCCTACCCTCAACCCTGCACTGCTGCCTCTGATAGAGAGGCAGCAGGGCAGAAGCTGAGGGGAGACAGGTGGGAGCTGATACACATGGGAGCTGGCTCCACAGAGCTGCCTGCCTCCCCCTTGCTGCCTCCCAGAGAAGCCGGGGAGGGGGAGCAGGCAGGAGCCGGGGCTGGGTGGCAACCAGCTTAAAAGCCAGTTCCCTACTTGCACTGGCTCCATGGAGCCACTCCCCCTGCCCTGTGCTGCTGTTTCTATTCGAAGCAGTAGAATGGGGGCGGGAGGCAGGTGTGGCTGCCGTGGAACAGTCTCTCTATGTAGTGGGCTCAGGTTCACCATGGACAGGGGCTGCTTTGTGGGATCCGGCACAGCCTCTGTCCACAGGGAACTTGGGCCCGCTGTGGACAGGGACTGCTGCCACCCTATGCTGTTGCCTCTGATACAGAGGGAGCAGCAGGGGGCTCCCCAGGAGTGGGGCTGGGAGCACATTGGATGCTGCCCCACCCCAGGAACTATTTGATAATTGTGTAATCGATAATATTTGGTGTGGTTACACAACTGTTCAGTTACATATCATCTAACATACCTAATCAGCAGAGCTCGACAAATCGCGGAGAAATCCACTCGCCAGCCCCACACTGTGCATGCACCAGACCTGCACGGCGCATGCGTGCACTGCTGGTGAACGGGACGACCAGCTGAAATCTACTTGCCCCAGGCAAGTAGACAAACGGATTTGTCGAGTCCCGCTAATCAGGACACACCAACTCAAAGCAGATCAGATGCTGCCAGAACAGTTGCAAAACATGCAGACCAATCTCCACTGCTATAATGATCAGTACCCATAATACACCTTTCAGGATCTATGGATCCTATGAATGGTGCACTGACTGCCCCAATAGTGAGTGAAACCAAACCATTGCTACACTCTCAAACAAATTTACACTGGAAAATAAGAAAACAAAACCACAATATCTTGTGTGAGTGAAAACTTTTCACACAGTCCTTTCAGCCCTCACCTTCAAAACTTCATAGTGCACTCAAAAGACAAAGCTGGGAGCCTAAATTCATGAGATTGCTAGACACTAAAACTCATGAATGCAGTAGACACACTGGATTTATGACTACAAACCATTACCCACTAGGTACCCTCCCAGTTGCTGTACCACTTCTCCTTGCTTCTCCTCCTCATAACTGGAGGGGATACTCATGAGCCACTTCATCCTGGTCTCTTGAAGACTGTTAAATACTTATCCTAAGCATTCTTTTCTGATCAAAGTGAGACTTTGAGTTAGTTTCCCAGACACAAAGAAGAGCTCTGTGTAAGCTTCTCTCTTACCCACAGAAGTTGGTCCATTAAAAGATATTACCACAACTACCTTATCTCTCTAATCAGCCACAGCTGACAGTCTTACATGGGGTGGGCAATAATTTTTGCCTAGGGGCCGCTTCAAAATTTTTTGAAGTAGCTCTGGATCACCCCGGAATGGGTGAGGCCTAAATGGGAAGGGGCAGGACTACCCCACCCCCCGACCATGATTTGCACACTTCCCTCACCCCTGAGCCAATCTGGGTCTGGGGGCAGGGGAGCATGGGTAGCCTCCTCCTGCCCTGTAAGGAGCACGTCACACTTTGAAATTCCGTGGGCTCCTCGCAGGACCCAGGCAGGGAGAAGGAAGCTTCACACAGCTCCTCTGCCCCCAGGTGCTGATTGGCCTGGGGGTGGGCGAGCGTGCAAAGCCTCCTCCACTCCCCCCGCCTCCCAGCCTGTGAGCACCGTGTGGCACTTCAAAGTGCCACGTGCTCCTGGCAGGGTGGGAGGAGGCTTCGCGTGCTCCCACGCCCCCAGGCCAATTAAGGCCTGCAGGTGGGAGAGCTGTGTGAAGCCTCCTCTGCTCTACCCCTGCCTTGTGAGCAATATGCGGCGCTTTGAGCCGCGCGCAGGGCAAGGGCAGAGCAGAGGTGGCTTTGGGCACTCCCCCGCAAGCCCTAATTGGCTGGGGGGAGTAGCAGGGCCTCTGCAGGCCGGATCCAGCCTACAGAGGCCCTTTTGCCCACCCCTGGTCTTACATGTAATGGGACCAAGAATTAAACTCTTTACTTAAGCACATCACTTTTTGCCTCTGCGCTTGACAACTTTATACCCTTCCTATCACCATCCCGCCCCCCTGCCTCCATTGCATCCTGTTCCCCGAGGGATGTGGCCTTGGGCAGGGCAGCAGCAACTGTCAACCCTCCCACTTCTCCCCCACCCCACACACACACTCTCCATAATAGCAGGAACAGTGAGGAAGCATAGCGAGTGCACACACCAAGCGTACTCCACTTCCTCGCAGTTCCTGCCGCCACATTCCTGTGGCTGCATCCCTCGGCGGAAGGGGGGGGGTTGCAATTGATGGAGAGGGTGGGCCAGTGGCAGGATTTGGGGGTAAGATAGACAGCCCTCTTCCCCATCAGGACTTTCAGGCTGGACTGTGAAAATAATCCGTCTGTAGATGGTCCTGTGGGCCGTGAGTGTGAGACCCTTGTTTTAATTCCTGTTTCTTTTACCATCGATATTTCTATATACGGCCGATACACTTTAAACATGTAATGCTAATCACTTTGAGGTAAATTACATCGGGACTGTCTCATCTCTTATTTGTCTAATCAATACAAAAAATACACTCAATCCTTTTCCTTTGCTGCCATCATTGCTGTGCCTGGGCTCATGCTGCATTTCTATCAACCGGGATTTCTAGTGCTAGCAACTAGATTCAAGTGAAGTCAGAATTCTGTTTGTTAACAAGTGGGCTGTGCCCACAAAAGCTCATGATACCACCTACATGTTTTGTTAGCCTACAAAGTGCTGACAGACCAGGTTTTGTTTAAGTTTATTTGTTTAACAGTTAGCAATATTTTCCTTTGCTTCATGCTTTAAATCTTAGCATTTTTTTAATTTCTTCAGTCTCTCCATTGCTCTTTCCAAAGACACTTATTTTCTTTCCACTTTGTAGCTAGTTTTCAGTCTTAATTTTTTCCTGCAGATTATCTAGAGGGGAGTTTGCCATCATCTTTTTCCACATTATAAATGTCCTCTTCAAGTGCTATTTTCTTGTAATAGAAACTTGGTTAGGTTTTTGTTTTTTTCCCACAGGGTGATTGGTTTTGTTTGGGGAAAAAAAACTTTATAATGTGAGGGCTTCTTCCAAGACAGAGAAGTTGTGCCTTTGCAGAAAGTTGAAAGGCTACAATTCTGTTCTGATTTACACATGTAACTCCACTGATGTCACTATAATAGAGCTGTATGTGGCTGATAGATAGGGAACTGAATGCAGGGAGAGACATACAGGGGCTGGTGTAAATCAGGAATAAGTGTACTGGCATCAGTGGATTTATACTGATTTAAAATTGATCTAAGGAAGAAGATTAGAACTGTGGTGTCTCTACCATCTTTCCTGTGAATTGAAATGTATATGCCTAAAAGAGTGCAAGGTGTCTTCTCTGCAGTCAGGTCTTTCTCCTCAAGGGGCAATGTGAATAACAGCAAAAGTTAATTAATATAATTTTAAGAGAGTAAATTGAAATGTCTTATGGTTGTGGGTTTAGCCCATTGCTGTGTCCCCTGGGTGTGGAGTCCTTACTTCCTGCCCTTGTCTCCCCCAAAGAGCTCAGCCATTCCTATTACCCTTGAGTCTCTGTAAAATGGGCAAGAGACGCTGTGATGGTGTCAGTACTCTACTGACTGGGAGTGATGTAGAATTCCCTGCACCTGCAGAGAGGCGACAAGTAAAGGAGGTAGAATTTGCACTAAGATATGTTTTGACAGATCAGTGATTGCCATGGAGAATTTATAAGCCATGCAGGTGTATAGACTGTGTATAGGTTGGACCTACCTGGTCTGGCATCCTCAGGACCTGACTGGTCACGGATGAGGGAATTTGCCAGACCAGAGGAGGTCCTCTGCCACCAGGCCACCACCCTTCCCTGCCACCCGCACCTGCTGCTGTTGGGCAGCCCAGCCCCAGCTGGATTGCTAAGGCGGTGGCTTCACTGCTGGGCCACCCCTACCCCCAGCCCCATTGCTAGCTGGGTTGCTGTAGCCCTGGCTGAAAGCAGGTGGCCCTGATAGGGCTGCCACAGTCACAGCCCTGCTGTTAGGGGGCTGCAGCCCTGGCTCTGCTTCCAGGCAGCCCCACTACCAACAGATTCCTAGCTGCTGGCCCACCTGCCCAGGGCTCTCTTGTCCACAGATGTTGCTGGACCAGAGCGTCCCAGTTTAGGGAGATGCAACCTGTACTGTTTTATTTTAAGCTTTCTATGGTGTATCCTACATGGAGCACAGAATTAATATTCGGAGAGTTTATAGAAAATGTGGATTCCATTAACCACAATGCAAAACCAATTAAGGGTGTGTTATGGAAACCTGCTTTTCATATGGTTTATCCATAAGCTTCCCCCAAAATTACAGGGCCTAGCCTGTGAAGTCTCTACCCAGTCCGGCAAAATTCCCATTGACGTAAAAGCTTCAGGACTGGATGCACATTTTTTTTAAAAGGCCATTGTTTGTGACAGGAGTTGTTTTCTTGTATGTTGAAAAATCAGGCAAGCCACAAAAGTAAGAGAATGATTAAAAAACCCACAAAGCATAGAAACATATGTGTGAAAGCAGTACCCTCCAGCGCACTTAGCCGTGAGACACTAGTCACTGTTTGCAGACTCAGGTACTAGCAGGCATTTGTGCTGTATATAACATTGTGTGTTTTGTTTTCTCTTTCAATTTATGTGCATTGAAAGTGAAATCTTGGAGAAAGCGTTCTTAGTAAGTGCAAAACTTGTTCCCAGATTGAAGCCTGTGCTGTGGTGCTTTGCTGGTTGGGGCCAGACTGCTCCAAACCTGGCAGCAGTACACTATACGAATCGGCCACTACTCCCTGCATACTACAGGCAAGGGATTCAACAGCTGGAGAGGCCTCAGTATCCCGGTGATTCCATCACATAAGCTTGGAGGATTGATTCTTCCCCTCACCTCCCTGAATTTGAGTGCATCTCCCAAAATGGACTAATGCTATATGATTTGTTAAAGTGAACTACAAAACTTTCTCCTCCTCAGCTGCCAGTAAAGAATTACATTCTCCACCCTGGAAAATAATTTGGACAGAAACATTATTTACATCTCTATGAACTGCACAGGCACTTATGTTACTTATAGCATTAGTAGTTTCAAACTCCCTCTGGGCATACAAACAGACTGCTAAGTAGGCTGATTTATTCTCCTGGACTCCACTTATTTTTTAATAGTTGTACTTAGTTTTAAAATTCAGTGTAAGTTCCTAAATAAATGCCATGTGCTATATAAATACACATTTATCTCTGTTCTTATGTGAGGGAAGATGTCTATTTAGGGCTGTGTATTGTTTTTTTGTAGGGGAGAGCAGATGTGTGTGTTTGTGCACATGTGCACAAAGACTGTAAGCTCCAGTAACACTGCAAAACCAATTGAAGGACTGAAACAATATGGGGAATTTTCCATTTTATTTCAGGGAGAAAGTATATCCATTTAATGTATTTTAATTATCTCTTATTTTTTTAATTAATTACCAATAATACACTATGATGCTTAGAATCCTTTCTAAAAAGGTGCAAAGATTCATTATATAGTTTTCAAATTGTCACTAAACTCTTGTTATTCTTCTAAGACAATGTATTTTAACCACAAATGATTCTCAGGAGACGAAGAAAACATTTCAGAACAGGTGCATGTCAGAACTACTCGACACTCTCTCATTTAAACATTTAAAATGACAGGTCTTTAACATGTTTCTTCAGTGTTCTTTAAGGACCAATACTGTGCTTGATGTTGTGGGCCAGCACAAGGCCCTCCACGTCCTTTGAACCCAAAACCAGCAGCTGCACAGAGGGACTGTAGGCAGAGCAGACACCCTGTATGCTTGTGTAACTATGTTGTAGCCAAAACTCCTGACTGTTTCAGTTGTAGTGTAGATGGGCCATCACAACATAGCTGTTTAAGTACAAACAAAAGTTAAACTGGTTAGTCTTACAAAATACCTTAGTAACTTTCTAAATATAACTCACTAAACCAGATAGGGTGAAATCTTAGCCCTCTAGAAGTTGATAGCACAAATCCCATTGATTTCAGTGGGACCAAAACTTTACTTCCAGTGTCTTAATACAAAAGGTCTCATTTCTCTACTGTATTGCAGCAGTTTTCGGCCACTGATTTCTGTGAAACTGTACTACTGAAGTAACAGCATGATGAATGAGGCCAAGAAAGAGTCCCCAGTCCAAAGCTGAGTTTGTCAGAGACCAAACACTGGAATAGTGTTCAAGTGACTTTTCTCACTCCTTAAATGACACTTTGTATATCCTGTAACTTCAGCTATGAAGTCACAACAGTGTCTTTGTATTACTAAGTTACATAGAATTTGTAGTCACTTCCTAATTTACTTTATTATTGTTTTAATTCAGAAAACAAAATCTGATAATTTTTTTCTAAAATAAATCTACAGATTTTGAAACAAAAACAATATGACCTTTTGGGCCACACAAAAGTTTTGCATGAAAGTGAAAGATTAGCAGTAAGTAGACTTTGAAAGATCCTCAGTGTATTTAAAGCATTAAAAAGGATCATTGACAGCAAGAGCAGTGTCACTTTTATTTGTTCAGTCAGTTATTGTTTCTGTTGCGCCTTTGGACTACAGTACTATAAATGAGAGACCTTGCATCTTCCCATTAGGGTTGCCGGGGTCCGGTATTTACCCAGACAGTCCAGTATTTTTAGCTCCTGTCCAGTAAAAAAAAATTCAGAGAATACCGGACACCTAAAATGTCCGGTATTTTCTGAATTTTTCCCCAGCCAGGAGGCAAAAATGCTGGGCACCTGGCAGCCCTACAAACACTCAGCGCCCAGCCTTCCCTCCTGGCTCCCAACACCCCCATCTCCCCAACCCCATGCTTACCTGATACCCCAAGGCCGCTGGCACAAAATGGCTTTTTTTTCCCCCTCAACAACTTTGGTCCCCCCCCCCCTTTTTTCCCTCTCGACAGAATTTTTTCCCTTTTTTGGGGGGGGGGGGTATTTTTGTTTCAACCATCTGGCAACCCTACTTCCCATATAAGGTCTTTGATTCAATCAGATTTGGAAAAGTTGTAGGGAGCCTTGAAGAGGAAAATCACTATATAAGCAGTTCTTGGTGGATACCCCTTAAATAATTTGTAACCGGTTCAAGAAAAATCTAACTGGAATAAATAATCATGGTCTACAATAGCCACTAACCATTAGTGCCAGTGAAGATACAGAGGGCTTGGTGGTTCTGTGAGTTAGCCTTCTGTCACCAAAATTTTAAGAGATTTTTCCTCCCTACTTCCTACTCCCCAGAAGAAACTGGATAGAAATCCTGAGGGTCAAATAGATCTCACTTGTCTTTATGCTTTAACTTTTTATAAAGGAATAAGGAAAGTACATTGGGATTTTAAGTTTTTGTGCCTTTAACATTATGGAAAAACAGACCCCCAAAACTGCTGCATTTGAAAGACTGAAAAGGATAATTAATTCATAATGGGTGTGGAAGTGGAAACTGTCAGGCCACAGCTTTCCCAGCTTTCACTTAATCATTTGAAACTCATTTTCTGTTGTTTTTCACTGACTGCGATCCCTTAGAGAGAATATAAAACTTGCACCATCCAGCAGAGAATTCCACTCCCTTAATGACTTGTGCTCTGTGTTGACTCACTTTCACTCACTGTTGTCATTCCATACAGGAAAAGCCATACCAGTGCTCCGAGTGCAACAAGGCCTTCAGTCAGAAACGAGGCCTAGATGAGCATATGAGGACCCATACTGGAGAGAAACCGTTCCAGTGTGATGTGAGTTGAGCTTTCTTTCTTGAATTCAGTTCTGGAGTCAGACTTTATTTTCCATAGGAGTACTAGCCTATATGTATATTCACTTTGCAGTTACATGCAATAGCATAAACTAAAACTGTTTTATGGTCTTCGGTTGCTTAAGTAATGAGATATCACTCAAGTTTTATATAGCCTCTCGTGTTGCCAAGAGCATCCCTGAACATGTTTATTTTATGGCTCATATCCCTTAAGAGTTGTTTGCACCGTTCTTAATGAAATTTGGATTTTGTGCAGTATAAATTCATTACCATTTGAGTCACACCTTTTGTTCATTTATAAGTCTTTGACAAGTTAATACCCGGAGATTAGCCTGGATGGGAATATCATTTACAATATTATAGTGGAATCTGAATGTCTATAATACACACACACACACACACACACACGTACACCTATATACGTACACGTACACACATACACATACACATACACTTACACCTATATACATACACACACACACATTATAACCATTACATGTGTTATATATATTTTACATGTAATGGTTGTAATGTTGCTGAATAAGCAGAGTGCAGATTTCCAGTTTCTGCTAATATAAACCTGAATTGCAACTGATTGAACTTTGGCATATGGTCAGTTTGTTACATGGAGAAATGATAAATGATTTCTAAAAGTTATGTGTCTTGGATAATAGCTCAGATGAAGTTACTTTTTTTTTTTTTTATAATATGTCAACAACATGCTCTTTGTGTTCTGTAACATCACACAATCATAGAACACTAGAACTGCAAGAGACCTTGAGAGGTCATCGACTCCAGTCCCCTGCCCTCACGGCAGGACCCAGTACCATCTAGATCATTCCTGATAGATGTCTATCGAACCTGCTCTTAAATATCTCCAGAGATGGAGATTCTACAACTTCTGTAGGCAACTTATTCCAGTGTTTGACCACCCTGACAGTTAGTAAGTTTTTCCTAATGTCCAACCTAAACCTCCCTTACTGCAGTTTAAGCCCATTGCTTCTTGTCCTATACTCAGAGGCTAAGGAGAACAAATTTTCTCCCTCCTCCTTGTGACACCCTTTTAGATACTTGCAAACTGCTATCATGTCCCCCCTCAGTCTTCTCCTTTCCAAACTAAACAAGCCCAATTCATTCAGTCTTTCTTCATAGCTCATTCTCTAGACCTTTAATCATTCTTGTTGCTCTTCTCTGGATCTTCTCCAGTTTCTCCACATCTTTCTTGAAATGTGGTGCCCAGAACTGGACACAATACTCCAATTGAGGCCTAATCAGTGGAGAGAGTAGGGTGGAAAAATGACTTCTCTTGTCTTGCTCACAACACTCCTGTTAATGCATCCCAGAATCATGTCTGTGTGTGTGTGTGTGTGTGTGTGTGGTGTTTTTTTTGCACCAGTGTCACACTGTTGACTCCTATTTAGCTGTGGTCCACTGTGACCCCTAGATTCTTTTCCGCAGTGCTCCTTCCTAGACAGTGGCTTCCCGTTCTGTATGTGTGAAACTGGTTGTTTCTTCCTAAGTGGAGTACTTTGCATTTGTTCTTATTAAACTTCATCCTGTTTACTTCAGATCATTTTGAATTATGACTCTGTGCTCCAAAGCACTTGCAATCCCTACCAGCTTCATATCATCTGCAAACATAATAAGTGTACTCTCTATGCCAATATGTAAATTGTTGATGAAGATATTGAACAGAATATCCCAAAACAGACCCCCGTGAAACCCCACTTGTTATGCCCTTCCAGCGTGATTGTGAACCGTTAATAATAACTACTCTCAGAATAGTTATCAAGCTAGTTATGCACCCACCTAATAGTAGCCCCATCTAAGTTGTATTTGCCTATTTTATTGATAAGAATATCATACAAGACCGTACCAAATGCCTTGCTAAAGTCTAGGTATATAATAAATGGTATAGAGTCCCTGTGCATGGGGTTTGCTTGTGAGAGTGCTGAATCACCCAACTTTGGAAAATTGATAGTCATGAAATGTGAGCTGGAATTTCTCACTCTAAACTTCTTGACTGGACAATACAAGGGGCTACTTCAACATTAAAATAAGAATAACTCCCAGCAGGATGCACAGATCTTGCATGGAGAGAAGATATGTGGCACCCGTGAAATTTACATGTAACCCATAGCCAATCCTTAGGTCCCTAATATGAAGATTTCCCCCATTTTTAGCCCTGGTTTGGTCAAGTCTTGCCCCTTCAATGTGCTGGCCCAGTGCAAAGTCAGCATGTGGGACTTACTGGGGTTTGTGTGCTCTGAAGACTGTGTAATTTTACCTGGACGAGACTGTGATTCTGTAAGCCAAAAGTGTGGAGAAAATTATAATAGATTTCAGATTGGTCAGTGAACATCGTGACTTGTATGATCTAATTAAATATATAGAAACATAAGAGTCAAACAAGTGCAAGATTAATCCTTTTCCAAATGACACTGTTACAATCAATCCCAGGTTCAGTTATGATTGGAAAAATGTATTCTAAGCCACCACAATTTATTTATTTTGAAATCTCTTTACAATTGCCAAAAATATTTTGTCTTTCCAATTAGTTCTGTGTTTCTAGCCTTCTATGCTTAAAAGGAGCAAACTGGCTACATTAATGGCAACATCTCAAATAATACACACATCTACTGATATTTAATCCCTCTTAGTGGCGCATACAGTGTTCTGTTGGAGCAATCCTATTCCAGTTTATATAGGACTGCCTTAATTCCGGTCATTGTCAATGCTTTTACAGTTTTCAGCAGTCCCCTATATTTGCATGATTAATCAGAGGCTTCTCTATCTTAAAAACCTAAAACTTAATCCATTCAAAATGGACCTTCCCCAAAGGGATGGGTTTATTTTTGGTGGTACTCCATTTCCTTTTTTTTCCATTCAGTATTCTAAAAAAACATTGATTGTCCCATCTACTCAAATTACTCTTCATTGCCATTTATTTATCAGTGCCACACTAGCAGCGGAGGGTAAAACACTGAAGTGGATAATCTGCCCATAGAAGTGTCTTCCCATCAAGTTACTGGTTGGCTTATGCACTGAAACATGCAAATTGATATTATTTGTATTTTTTTTTAGTCATATCTAAGATAATTATAGATATTCTCATTAGCTATTTAAAAAAATGACCAGGCTCTTGACCTCAAATACCTCTTGATTCCATGAGTTCCATAGGTTAATTATGCATTGAAAGCATCCAGGATAGAGTAACATTGAGTCATATGTGTTATACTCATTGAGTCCTTTTTATAAAATGGTTTTGGGTATGCGGGGATCAAGGCTGAGATGTCATATAGGGACAGTTCTAACAACTCCTTGAGTAGTCCAATAGAGCTACAGTAGTTCTAGTAGTCAGGCTTATAAAAAATCCTATTAAGGCACAACCAATTTTTGTTTCTTTCGGAGACCGTG
Organism: Pelodiscus sinensis; assembly: GCF_052426305.1. Lineage (NCBI taxonomy): Eukaryota > Metazoa > Chordata > Testudines > Trionychidae > Pelodiscus > Pelodiscus sinensis. The sequence continues at coordinate 100,097,626 of NC_143055.1, forward strand.
ATATTTACAATTTCAGATGTATAAGTGCTCATATTGATTGGGGGGAGGGGAAGTCTGGAATGACTGATTTTCTTACCTGGTATCAAGAGCACTCATGATGACTATTCAATGCCTTTTAAATAACCCTTTTATTGTAGGTGTCCCGCTTTACCATTGTTAATACTAATGACTTTAGCATTGAGCACCAGGAAATGCCTCTAGTGCCAAAGGGTTAAACAAGATCAGGTTTCCTCTGTTGAAATAAAGGCAATCGAAGCCTTTTCACATAAAAATGCTTTAACAGAAATAATTGATGCATCTTTACCTTCGAAAATGTTCCTTGTGGGTAAACATTGTATGCCTTCTGGAACAATGTTAAAACAACATAATAAAAATAAAATAAATGACAGGTTCTCCCCCCCTCCCCCAAGAAAATGTGATAGCCATTATGATATTGCACTTTCGTGAGTCAAAGTAATCCATTCACTACTTTTGATTAGTATATTATGTTTATTTTGAAATCAGCTTAGTTTTTTAATCTAAAATATTGCCAAGGTTTTTTATTATTCCACCTTCATAAGTGTAATTGCTTGAAGTTGAATCCCAAACTGATTTCATTAATATTAGTGGAAATCAGCTTCCCATGTACTACAAGGGGAAACTTAGCCTATCTTCTACAGGCGAAAAAATGGACTATCCTGGAATTGAGATTGTTTTAAATGGTCTCTGCCCTCTGAAGATATGCAGGTTTTTATCTAAAAGACAAATGAACTGTAGTTGCTTTTATAAGCAACAGCTGTTTCTCCAGGGCCTAGACGGGCATGCATTGCCTATCCTGGTTTATTTCCAGTGAGGTACAATCTCTTCACGCTGTGCTTACAGTTGATCCTAAACATACCCTCATGTGTCAGATGTCAGCAACCTTCACACTAAATCAAAACATTCATCATTGTGATGAGATTGCATGAAGGTTCCTGTGAGCGTATCGCAGGAATCTTTGAAAATCAATACAACATAACAGGTTCATTACAAAATGGAAATTAAAAAGCAAACTCTTTAACCATTTTACATTCCCACTGAAAGCATGACAAGAAGGCTCATATAAACAAGTAATGATTTTTTTTATACTGTGTGGTCTCTGTTACTTTCTGAACAGGCAGTAAGTTGAATGGTTTAGGGCCTTGAAGCAAAGCCTGTAACACGTAATACTAGATCGCATCATTGTAAGGCCACTGAAAATGACACACTATTTCATTTTCAGGGGCCATACAATGATGCGATCTAGTATTATAACTTTAATATATTACATCTTATTAAGGTTATATAACTATAAAAACTTAGGGTAATTGCTCTAGAGTTCTAGGCCTTGATTCAGCACCCCACTAGGCAACACTGATTCCTATGTAAAGGAGCAGTGGTCCTAGATGTAGGAGATGTGGATTCACGTCCTAGACGTAGGGGATGTGGATTCACATCCTAGGTCTGCTATTGAGCTGCAGTGTGATCTTGTTCCTCACTTTCTCCACCTATAATAATAGAAATGTCTGTCCTTTGTACACATTAAGATCTATTGATGATGAGCTAGAGGAGCAGGGAATTTTTTTTAGGTCGGGGGGCGAGGGTCTCTGATCCACAGGAAAAAAATCAGTTGGGGACTGCACAGAACGGAGAAGAAAAAACCCTCACTAAAAACTTTCAACTAAGAAACAGAAGTACTCTCCCCATGTTTCCCCCTCACACCAGAGCCTGGTGAGGGGGCGGGGGAGGAGGGTGGAGTAGGAATAGTAGATTTTGTGGGAAACCCTAGGCTCTTGGGGCCAAAACGAGGGGTTGAGTATGGGGGAGAGGGCTGCCTGGAAATGAACTTAAGGTTTGGGGTCTGGGAAGGAGGGTGCAGGAGCAGAGTGGGGGAGCAGGGTCTGGGTGGGAGGGATGTGCAGGAGTAAGGCAGGGGTGGGGAGTATGGCACTGAAGGGGTGCCAGGAGTGGGCCAGGTGGGAGGTTAGGTGTCTGGGCAACAGGGGGTATAGGAGCGAAGTGGAAGTGTGGAGTCCATGTGGGAAGAGATGCAGGAGCAGGGTGGAGGGTTTGGGAGTACAGGGGTGTGAGTATAGAGAGTGTGGGTGGTAGGGAGGCACTTACTTGGCACGGCTCCCTGGGGATGCACAGGGCTCTGTCCCCTGCCACTCCTAGGCACCAACCCCTGCTGTTCCTATTGGCCATGATTAAAGCCAATCAGAGTAGTGCGGGGGGGAAAAAAGCTTCCAGGCAGCACTTTGTTTCCCCAGATGGCAGGTAGGGGGAGCTTGGTGGCAGTGTGCAGAGCTGCTACCTCCCCCTGCTGGGTGGGGAAGTATTTCTGGCCCTGGCTTGCCTTTCTCCAGCCTGTAGCGCTCAACTCCTCCTCCTCCTCCCCCCCCCCCCCCCCCACAGATTTTTACCATATGTAACTGTAGCAGAAATCAGGAAATGGTGCATTTCATTTTAGGTGAATTTCATTTGCAGTTTAAAGCAATATTTCTGACTGGTTAAGCTTATTCTTAGCACTCCTATATTTTGTGGCCTCATTCTAAGCTTTAATCTTGGTAATGCTCTCTTATTTTTGTATGGAATTTTGCCATCACTGAATTTCAAGAGGAATTAACATAGGATAACCTGTGCCTCTAAGCAGTTTATCCTTCTCTTATGGCAGACAATCTGCCATTGTTAAGTTGTGGTCGCTAGACAATGGGGATTCATTAGAAATTACTTACTCAAAGGTGAATTTGACACACCGTGTTGTATTCATGGAAATATTCAAATAGTGTGTGTGTAATATCTGACTGGGTTTATGGCTATCACGATTAAAATGTTAATGGTAATGGATATTTTTGTAATAAAGATTTGTGTAGGTGCATGTGTTTTCAGCAAAACATATCACAGCTGGACAAACTGTTCTCAAACCTTGAGAGCTACAAGGTTACTTCCTGGGTTGTATGAGAATGTAGGAGAAAACAAGAGATCAGCAAAAGCCACTGTAACAATATCAGAGCAGAACAATGGCCTCTATAATGACTTGTAATTTTAGGGGATGCAAGGTTCTCTGGTTGCCTGGGGTAAAGAGATAATTGCTTGATCACCACATTTGCTATTCAAAGGTCAGCACTGTTCCATCTCCTATATTTAACAATGCTTCATTGCAATAACTTATTTTTCCAAAAAAGACTAGTACATATGCTATTTTGGATACAGACTATTGCCCCTTTCTCTGACCATCCTGGGACTTCTCCTTAATTGGCATAAAGCAATTATAGTCCAGGTGAGAATAACCTATCAAGATAAACATCCTGAACTGCTCAGACTGGAGTCAGAGGGAAACCGCACCATCACTAGTTGCTACAACTGCAGCTTTACAACTCCACTTCTCTTGTGGTGAATTCCATGGCTAATACTGTCCCATACTGATAAGGTGCTGAAGGTGGATGTCTGTGATCCCAGGACTGCAGTTAGTCCAAGAGTGCAACAAATTTCACTCTTCAGTCACTACAAGGCCATACTTGCTTTAAAAAGTTACCACGTAAGAAATCCACATGTGCATTCCAGAATACCAAGAGAAAAGTCAGTATGTAAAACTATACCTGCAGTCTTTCAAAACAAAAATTAAGCCATCCTTCAAACAGAACAATTAATTTCTGAGACTGGATATGCAAAATCAGTCTCTCTTAAAATGATGGCAACAGAACTTCTTGCTATGGTTTAGATACAAACTGGTGGCATAAAGCCTAATACAGTGAATCCAACTCCCCCTCCCCATGCTACAACAATACAAATTAATAATAATGAGCGCTTACTGTGAAACCTTATGCAGGAGAAGCATTTTTGTATCATGACACAGCTAGTGTGCTCATGTACTGTAGACTGCAGGCTACTATTCTGAGATCAAGGTCTGGATTCACATTGGCTACGTCTACACTGTCCCCTTTTTCGGAAGGGGCATGCTAATTTTGAAAGTGGGAATAGGGAAATCCGCGGGGGATTTAAATATCCCCCGCGGATTTAAATAAACATGTCCGCGGCTTTTTTTCCTACTTCGAAGTAGGAATAAGAGATCCTCCGGAATAGGGCTTTATTCCGGAGGATCGGGCCACTCTAGATGCTTTTTTTCCGGCTTTTCCCCAAGCCAGAAAAAAAGCAGCGGACATGTTTATTTAAATCCGCGGGGGGATATTTAAATCCCCCGTGGATTTCCCTATTCCCACTTTCAAAATTAGCATGCCCCTTCCGAAAAAGGGGACAGTGTAGACGTAGCCTCTGTGTATGTATTTCAGCACGCTGTTTTTTAAACAACTTTCCATGAAATTTAAATAAATGCTTACTATGTTTGTCTGTCTGCTTTGTATGTGTATTCGTTCCTTTTTCTCCACTGGCCGATAGTATTTCCTCAGTGTTAGTATATTTTATTGCCAGTTAAGTTTCCTTTTCCCTCTTTCCATTCTTTAACTAGCTGCCACTGTTCCCTTTTGTTCTTTCACTTCCCCTTATTAATTACTATTTCCCGTCATCCTTCTATTCCCATTAAACTTCAGCGGTCTTTTATGTATGTAGAGCTAAGAGTCCTATTTCTGTGGCATCCTATTGACATTGCTCTTAAAACTATACAATACAATAGATAAAAATTATAGCAGGAATAATAAATTAACTATGTCTAGGATAATCATGCCCAAATTCCTAGTATGTGTGTTTTAAGCTAAGTGTCTATTGAACAGAAATATATAAAGGGGCCTTTGGTTGCTGGCCAACCTCATTTTGTTCTGCACATTGCTGTGCTTATATTAGTTAAGAGGAACAGTATTGTGATTCTACTCCATGTTCATGCACATGAAGTTTATTTCATGAGTGAGAACAATCTACCTCTGACAACCTTTACAGCATGAAGAATACAGAATTTGCTGACAAAACAATGTGCTTTCTGTACAAATGTTCTTTTGTTTGTCACAACAATGAAAGTCCTTTAAAGTATATACATAGCAAGTACTTGAAAGTGCAGTGCCTTTCATTCATACTTGCCTCTATATGTCTAATTTGGTTCCAAAGTGTTGTGAAAAGGATTCTAGGCAAGCATCCACACAGTGAGTTTCTCTCAGTTGTTGGCTATGGGGTTATAGGAGTATTTCTTTCTTGACTTCTTGCAGTGACATTTACTAGTACAGTACTACTCAACATGAAAAAGGGTTTCAGAAGCTCAGTTAAGGGACTACTGAATGAGCACTAGGGTCTCTGTGGATTATTCCCAACTGGAGTATTTTTAGGTTCAAATGCAGCTCAAGTGCCCAGGCCAGAAAATTGGCAGATATACAGGAAGTAGATACAAATGGGAGGCAAATGGAATGGGTGCAGATCCACTCTATAGAAGCTATGCAGGTGGAGGAGGAACAGAAATAGCACCATGTGAACAATGTAGTTCTTCTTTCATATGACAACTAGCTACACTGTACAAGCTACACAGAGTTTTTGAAGTCCTTGAAAGCTGATAAATCATTTGGAAGAAATTGCAAGTGGAGTGTTCTGTGCAGGAAAGCTAAATTTGTCAATTAACACGTTTTGTTCAATTATTATATTGGGCTTCTTTGGTGAATCTGCAATATGCAAGACATATATACATTTAGGGCCTAATTTTGCAAACATGTACACATGAGTACTTCACCCATAAGAGCAATCCTGTCCACTTCAATGCAATTCTTTAGAAGGACAAGGAAGGCATTGAGTTCAATAACTGTGCACAAAGTAAATTCCTTGCTGCTTCCAGGTATGTGGTTTGTTTATTTTAATTCCCATGTTGCCAACTGTTAAACTACAAAGATACAAGAAATAGAGCCATATAACTTAATGCTCAACTTTTCAAAAACCAACTCCCTTTATTTGCAAAACGGAAGACATGAGCTAAGAACTCAATTATCATTGCATTTATTTAAAATAAATAAAATGTCTTGCCCACTTTCAGGATTTTTATATGTAGTTATTTTGTCTTGTTTTTCCTGCATTAGGTTTGTGATTTATCCTTCAGCCTGAAGAAAATGTTGATCCGACACAAACTGACGCACAATCCCAATCGTCCAATGGCTGAATGCCAGCTTTGCCACAAGAAGTTTACAAGAAATGACTACCTCAAAGTTCACATGGAAAATGTCCATGGAGAAACTGACAGCTAACTGTGGCTTATGCAAGAAGAGTATGTCTACTGTTGAGTGTTCCATTTGTCATGTACAAAATCCAGACTGCTCACCTGTGTACTGAGCAGAGTCAGGCAAAATAACTGTCATATGTTCAAAGTCTTTTTTTCCATGTTACTAACTAAAGGGGTTTTTTAAATCAAGTAAAACAGTTTGAAGATTTAAAAAAATATATAAACTTTTCTTTCTCTTAACCAATTATGTTTCCAGCCTTGGTATCTTCAATCTTGGGGGTATTATCATGAGACTTTACATACATTGAGTTGTCCAAAGTTGCTGGAGCACAATAAAAGCAACTGGATGCCTTCTTAAATTCAATTTCATCTTGACTAAACAGTGATCTCACCCAAAGCCATTTTATACAGATATTATCACCACATTTTAGTGGAACTGTTTCTTTACACTTTTAGTGCCTTTAATTATTAGATAAGTTGATCTTGAGATGCCATGATGCATGGTACAGAAACTGCACTCTCGGGCACTTTAACTAGAAGAAATTACATCTTGCTTGCTGATTGTTAGTCTAGTTCTAGACATAAGTTCTTCTCATTGTGTGAGACAAGCCAAGAGCAAAAGATGTGAACAATTTAGTTTTAAAAACCATATTCATGCCCTCAGTAGTAACTGGCCTGGGCAAATACAATTGTCTTTTTAAGGCAAAATAAATGTGTATTCAATTTTCTGGGGAAAATGATGTTCCCTGAAGTTTTACTCTGTGCAAAGCAGCTGCCTTGATTATCCCATTTAAACAACTTTAGTTTTCATAAAACTGTTAATGAGCACCAGGAAAAAAAATACAGCCGCCAACTGAGTAATACTCAAATTCTCCCAGATGTTAGATTAAGATTTGTATTCCACAAGTTCTCACAAAGAAAATAATTTTCATATGCTATCCATGTTTGCTACTGCATAATGAAGAGCCCATTTTAACCTAGCGAGACAGTAAAAAGCATAACTCTAGAAGTAGAGTGCATTTGAGAGGTCCAATACAATCCTGGAGGGGGTGTCACAGTTAAACATTAGGGCGCTTTGCCTCTGTGCTCTCATTCATTTTAATTTATGCGGATAAATAGTCATGAATAATTTGAAACTATATACCCTGTTCATGCTAGAAGCTTATCTCAGGTGCTGATGGAAAATGTAAACTTGCTCCTGGACTGCAACAGCGACCAGACAGACGAGCAAAAGGAAACAAGGCAAAATCCTGGCCCCACTGAAGTCTTCACTAGGGACAGAATTTCAATGGTTTTGCGTGTGTTTTGGCTCCTGTTCCATTGGATAGCTAACAGTCAGTTCTCAGTAAAATAGTTAATTTTTCAAAATATGAACAGAACACCTCATGAGTCCCAAAAGAAAGCACAGCCTGGCTAAGTGTGGTCCCAGGAAAGGAGTGTAAGGGGTTGTCCACATTTCCCTGGTTGGCACCATATTTACTACAAGACTATTTTTTGAACCCACCTCCATGCATACAATTATGTAACACCATGTGGCAACTGTGGCAATGGGTTAAAATACATTGTAAAATGTCATTGTGTAACTTGTCTTTTTCCTTATTTTCAGCTAGTTAATTGCATTAAAAGTGCCATCATTTTGGGTCAGAACTAAAGTCCATTGAAATCTGTGGCCTTTTGTTCAGGCACCATGTGAACAGCCATGTGACAAGGAACCCTGTGCTTTATATGAATGATATATGGTCAGTAAGAAACTACAGTGCATCATCCAAAAACTAAAAACAGACACAGTAACAAGGCAACACATAGGATGCCACACTTACATGTAATTATAATGCTTGGCCAGTCCCAAGTTATGCTACTGTGTCACGTAACTGACTATCGGATTCATTAGTTTAACTGAGGAAAAAATGATCACCATGCATATGTTGTCATTTTATATTTGACATTAACCTATGATGACAATTTTAATTAAAATCGAACTTATTTTCCTATATTTTATAACAGTTTGTCTCAATGTCATATTTTAGGTGCAAAGTATGTGTTTCTTTTTATAATTCAGTATTGAACAATGGTTGATGCATTTTATTGTCTTAAGTCAGGAAGATTCAATTAAATATATATTTTGAAAATCAAACTCGAGTGGGACATCTGTAAATTTGGAAAGTGGAGAATAATTGGGAATGTTTTCTTAGTTTGGCATCACAAAGACTTAAGCGTGTGCATATAAAAAATCAAAACAACAAAATTAAAACTCTCAAATGCCAAAATATGCAGGAAGAAACCTACATTATAGAAGTTTCACAAAGATATTTGAGATATTTGTCTCACTCACATGCAATAAGTTGTTTCTTCTTTTGGGAAAAGTTCTTATGAAGAAGTTTACTGGCAAGGCTATTTGCGAAGCAAATTTTAAATGATCTTGCTCCTGGTATTAGTACTAGAAACCTGATACCAAGAGTTACATAACCTATATTACTATATTTACAATATTGAACTGTATACTGAGTTTATATCTAGTACTGAGCACAATTATAAACCTTGTTTTCAATTGGCCATAACTTTTATTTAAAGAAAACCCTCTTCTTTCAAAGTGAAAAGCTTTCCATTGTTTGCCTGATACCACATATGATTTTTTTTTAATTTAAAGAAAATGCCCTTAAATCAATTAGAAGCATCCCATTCTATACATATCCTCCCATCCCCAACACATGTACACATTTTTTTTGGCTCTTTGATAGTCCAGTGAAGCAAAACAAAAGGATTAATTTATTGACATGATTCATATCATATGTCTTGGGTCAGACACAGCCAACTCTTCCAAAACAAAACATCACTAAAAGGAGACAATCATGTGAGGGAAGAAATTATACACTAACAAGTGTAGATATCTGCGTTTGTGCCTGTATTGTGTAACTTCGTAATGGGGAATATAAAAAGGGAAAAATGGAAAGCTAAGATATGAACAAAGTCCATCCCAATGTAAACTGACGTACTCTTAAAGTTTTGTCTACGTAGAGTGCTGAGAATGCTTGTAAGTGTAAACTACCTCCATGAGGGGAACAGTTAACAGCTCTGGGAGCATGGCTTTCAGGCTGGGTCTACACTATAGAGTTTTTGTGCAAAAACTCGGAGTGTCCATACCTCCTGTGCGTTTTTGTGCAAGTAAAATGAAAGAACGAGGGTTTTTCCTGCTGTAGGTATTCCTCCTTCTAAACTCCTTTTTGCGCAAGAGCTCTTGCACACAAAGGTGTGGTTGGACGGGGAACAGAGCCTTTTGCGCAAAAAGAGGCAATCGAAAAAAGCCCAGGTGCCCTGGTGGCCATTCTGTAAACAGCGATCAGAGTTTTCTTTCGAGAGCATCCATGCAGTCTGGACGCTCTCTTGCGCAAAAGCGCATCGTTTTTGCTATGCGCTTCTGCTCTGTGGATGCGCTTTTGTGCAAGAAGCATGCAATGTAGACATAGTCTCAATGACGTAGCACCGTCCGCACTGACACTTTATAGCTCTGTAACTAGCTGTGCTCAGGGGATTGTTTTTCCACACTCTAGTGCAAGACCGTTACAGCACAGTAACTTGTCAGTGTAGAAAAGTCGTAAGAAACCCATCTTGCAGAAAACTCTTCCCATCTAACATTAGTAACAACAAAGATGTGAAGTCACCTCTCCCTTAACCTCATCCTTCCAATGAAGTGAATGCTCCAAAGCTGTCATGAGTATAAAATACTAACAATATGCATAAACAAAATGGTTCCATTATGTAATGAATAAATGTATTAAGTATGTTTAATTTGTCATTCATTTCTACAAACAAGGAAAGGAAAATAGTAGAGTAAGTAACATCACATGTACACAATCTACAATATATTTGAGAGTCTGTGTGTTCAAGAACTCCTAAACAATAAGAGCTAGGAGCACCAAGTTTGGCATACAGCTTTCTCTATCATAACTTAAGGCAAAGTAAGGATTTGGTTTTACCAGGAAAATAGGAAGTGCCTGGAATGGGATTGCTTTTCATAAAACCATACAGCAAAAAGACAGAATCACCAGGCAAGCGAAAGAGGCTGGATGGAGATGCCTATTTTCCCCAGGACTGCCCCAAACGCCCGTGTCCCCTCCCCCCCCCCCATTATTTGTACGTGAACATTGCTGGCTGTTTGTCCTTTTTGTCAGGGAGCAAGGAGAAAGTGCATAGTTTGCTGCATTCCTCACTCTGGCAGGGGGAAAGGGGGAGTAGAGGCAGATGAACCTAGACTTGCTCCAGGAGACATACACACTTGCCCCAGCTATGTCTGCTGGAGCTGCAAAGGTCAGGTGAGGCACTTCTTACCTGGCCCCAAGCTGCTGTGGTGAGAGGGGGCTGGGGTAGTCCTCTCTCCCCCAAGCAACCTGCAAACTCAACCACTCATCGCCAGCCCCACCCCAAAGCAATGATTTAAATGAAGCATGCACATTTTCTTTTCCAAAAAAACCCAACTCAAGTAATTTTTGTTTAAGAACCTGAGCCATACTGGCTAAATCTAGTATATTTTATAAGTACTTTTAGATATACAGTAATAGTTGAATATGTTAAATACATGTCCTAGATTAAGGAATTAATTATATTATTCTGGGAACATAATAGCTGACCCATGTTTTAAAATTAAAACTTTTTGCAATTAACGTAATTTTTGTTTTGTATGTATGTAGGCCACTACTCTGCTTAATTCAATTTATTAGGACATGCACAGTACATCAAATTAAGCATGCACAATTTGAAGAACTGATGTCATAATTTGTGTTTATGTAAATTATCTTGAGGCCTGAAGGAAATTTTACATTATTTGCTTATCAATCAGTGTTATGATCTGAGGCTCTTTACTTTTCTAGGATATTTTTTAAAATAACGAGTTATTCTAAACAAGGCGAAACATTCTGATCAACTGAAGAGGCAAGTGATTCTTCTCTAACAAGACAAAAGAGTTAAAAGAACATTTTAACCAAGGATTTATGTTTTTGTATGTTAATATGCTATATTAAAAAGAGGGAAAAGTTCACTATTTATTGCTGCTCTCTGTGACATGGCATGCACTGTGGCATCCTGCACAAAGACAGCTATTGTGTTTGCACAGAGTCAGCGGGCAGGGCCCAACTCTTCCTTTGTCAAATTCAGTAATCTAGTGTGGGTTCAAATAGTGTTTTACACACTCTGGCTTCTGTGTAAGCGTAACTGGTGATGTAGTACTCTGTTGTACCTAGTCTACATTCAGATAGTCATACATGGACCGTCTGCTGTCACTTGTGTTGACAGCCATACCTGGACATTCTAGTTTAAAAGACTTCATGCATACTGCACCTTGCTTTATTTGGTCACGCTCCTGCTCACAACTATTAACCTGTTAAGAGCAAGTTCAGAGTGTTGAACTCTATAGTCAGTGCTACGTAATCAGGTGACATGTGGTGGTGGCACAATATGTTAAGATTCAGGTATATGAACGCCATATTCAGAAGTAAAATACTGAAGCAATCCACCCAGTGAGTTCTGACTTTTTCCAGAATGTTCCCAGTAAAGTGCACTATAAAACTACAGCATATCCAGTATTAGCAACAAAAGAAAAGTATTTGGGGAGGAAATATAAGCTTCTCCAAGTGTGCCATGTATTTTTTGGGAGGGGGGGGAGTTAGTCTTTTGCTGCCCATTGACAAGCTAGAACTTTCTGGCTATTGCTGCCAAGCACATAACATTTGCACGAATCCTACATTAAGAACAGCATAGTCACACATCCCCCAAAGGGAACTCTGGGAACATTGCCTCTCCAGAAGACATAATGCCTCTTAGACTTCCCCAAAGCACATGGGAATTACAGCATGTCCACCCTCCTTTGACTGGCCACCTCTGAGAAATGGAGGAGGGAGAAGGCAATGGCTGTCATGACATGGGCACTTGCAGTCTGTTCTATTTGTTCTGCTCAAGTGACATTTTTCAGGCTACTAAGTCACTGCTTAACCTTAGATATATCTGTCTCCAGTTACTCTAGAAGTGAGAACAGAAGCTCTATGTAACATGCACTCTGTCATCACCCGGAAGGAAACCACCACCCAGAATGGTAGATAGGAAGAGCAGATGCTCTGTTTCACCCTTTGGATTCTGACTGAGGTAAGAAGGAGAGCATTTCTGGGCCTCCCCGTCACTCAGAATGAAACAGGCAGCAAGATGGGGAATAAAAGCCAACAAAGCTTATTTAATGTTTAGCTTTTTGGGGGGAGGGAGAAAGCAAATAGTCATACAGCATTTTGTACCATGCTCTGGAAAGGCACTTTAAAAAAATAAGCAGGAAAGTAAGTCACCATTTAAAAAAAACACACACTAAGACAGATAAACCATGGTCTAAACTAACGGCCAGAGAGAATTTTTTTTAAGTTTAAACCTTCAGCACATTTCTGAGAGTCTAGTTCTTTTGATGATTTAAAAGAAGCTGAGCAGTGATCAATAGCAACAAAAGGAATCAACTTAAGTTTTGAAAAGATTCTAAGGAATGGAGGTTTACATGTCTTATTGTAAGCCGAATAGAATGTCAGGAAAGGAGAGCAACTTGGTACAGTATAACAAATGCTTGGTACAAAACAGTCGAAACTACATTATCCAAGGAAACTACCTATGTGCCTATGATTCTTCTGCACCCCCCTCCACACACCCTTTATAACAGAAACAAAAAGCTGCCCTTACTGGAGTTAACAGCCCTGAGTTATGCCTCAAATCATCAACTCCTTCCAACAAATTGTTAATCTCAGGAAATCCCCCAAGTTTAGTCATTGTTTAATTGAAATGAAGAGCAACAGATCCAAGAACTGTCATCGAGATTTCTGAAAGCAACCTTAAATCATGGCTCTAACCCTGCAAGCACCAGAGGAGACGTATTCAGACAAAGCACATCATTACAGTAATTTATTAAGCGAGATACCTTTTTCTAAAGAGGCATAAAGCCCCAATTAAGCAAAAGCATGCATTTAAGTCTATTGGGGGAAGACATGCTACAGATTAAATGTTCGGCTGCATCAGGTTGCAACGTTGCATTAGGGCGGTGGGTCATGGCTACACTACAAATACTACCATGACACTGTTACACACTCTATGTCCTCTATGGCCATAGTGTAGAAATAGTTCAACAATGGAAAAAACCCTCAGTTGCTGTAGTCTAACGCTAAGGGTACGTCTAGACCGCTAGAATCATTTTCAGATACTTTTGTCAGAAGAGGCTTTTCCAAAATGTGGCCCATCTATACTGGGCCAAATTCCGGAAACTCCACCTCTTTTGAAAGCCCCCTTCTTCCTCGTGGAACAAGGTATACAGGGACTTCTGAAAGAGCATATTTGCTCTTCTGCAAAAAAAAAAAAAAAAAGCGGAAGAGCACATGGGTTCCCTGGACACGGTGGAGGGTTTTTTTGGAATACCTCTGGTATCCTGAACCCCTCCCCCCCCAGTCTAGCCGTACCCTGAGTAATGGTAACTAGGTTGAAGGAGGCATGGTTCCATTGAGCTAGTTAGATCAACAGGAACTGGAGATTTAGGTCAATATAGTTTTGCAACTCAGGGATCTGAATTTTTCACACTCCTGAACACTGAAATGATTTCAATGTTTTTAAGTTTAGGCCAGGCCTTAAATCTGATCTCTCACCAATTTGGAAGTGATTCCATGAGGAGTCTTGCCAAAATAAGAAAAAGGACTTGTACTCTGTCAGTGTGGCTTCTATGCAGCTTAACATATTATAGCTGCCGATGGAGAATCAAGATAACTCACAAAAACAGTATTAGTAGTAATTAAGCAAAAATGAGGTTCTGAGCATGGACTAATATAGGAGTCAGGAGCCCTGGATTCTATTCCAGGCATAGCCTGTGAATGACTCTGAGTACGTCACTTCACCTTTGTGTCTCTCTTTCCTGTCTCACCCTTTATCTTCTCTATTTAGGCTGCCAGCTCTTCAGAACAGGTGCCTTCTCACCATCTGTTTGTACCATTCCTTGTATGTGAGGGCCCTCATTTTGGTTGGTGTCTCCAGGCGTAACTAATACAAATAACTGTTGTTAATAGTAATAAAAATAGGAGCATTACCTTGAAATTACTAATGAGAGAGCAGGACTTGTTTGCTAAAAGTGAGGCAGAGGAGTATTCATTTCAGTTAGTCACTAATCCCCAGGGAAATGGGGTTGTTGCTATTGTTAAATAAAGGTCCTTCTATAAGCAGTTATTGTCCTTTCCAATTAACAGATTATGTCTTTGTTAGCTCAGAAGTAATACCTCATAAATGCCACCCAAAAAAGTAATACAAAGTTTGCCTCATTAAACATGCTTTCTTTGAAAAATAGGATTTAATCCATAAATGTTTTGTTGCATTGTTCTCAGCATGTAAGCTCTTTGGAGCAGGGACCGAATCTTGCTAATGCTTCTGCACTATGCCTAGCACAGAGGGGTCCCAGGAACACTATCCTATAAATAACATTATTTTTCTATTGGTATTTTGAATAGTGGAGGAAGCACTTATACAGTTTGCCAAACAATGCTTTATTGGACGGAGTTTATTTTAATTTGTGTTCCTCTCCAATCAAGGCATTTAACAAAAAGGGGACCATTAATAAAAAGGAGTCGTATTATTCTTTTTTGAAGGCAGAGACTATAAGCCGTTAAATCCACAAACTCATTTCCAGTTTGACAGCTGTTTAAACAAAACTGGGAGGAAGTTCTACAACAGGTAGGGCTGCTGTTAGATTATAGGCCTTCACTGGTGTTTTGTCAAGGTTAACCCTTTGGTGTGTACCATAGACTCATCTGAACATATTCTTGAACCTATCACAGACACTTTCTCTTATTAGCTTTCAAGTGAATGGAATCTAGAATTCTTTCACCAACTAAACTCAACATCTTTGTAGATATACCAGGCTTGAAATTCCATTTATCTTTACCTAGTACAACATGGGCAGGACAAGAGCTAACTTTCCCAGTCATGTCATTTATACTGTGATAAAAACAGGGAAATGTCTGTGTTTGCATCTGTGGGGAACATGTTCATTTGCACAGCAGACAGATTGAATGCTTCACCTACAGAGACTAGATATTAAGAACTTCTGAATCAGGGCGTCTTCTCTAACTCATATTTAATTGTAGCCTACTTACTTTTTTCTCTTATGAAGAAGAGTTTTGCAGTTAGATATTTCCAGTATCAGATTTTATTATTCTATGATATTTACAACTCAACGCCAATATCTAAATGATTGGCCTTTAATGCTTAGGATTTGCCTGTGCTGCCCGTTGTCAGATACTTAGCCTAATACACCATTTATCATGTTCAAACATTTGCTAATTAATTCAAATTAAAATACAGTAACAAACATGAATGCAGCTGGTAAGAAAACAGCTGATAAAGATGACCAGTTTGCCCCAGAACAGCATCATTTTTCCCATGTTCTTTAATCATTAAGGGCCAAATTGTGAAGTTTTTATTCCTTTTTGGTGAGCTCCTACTAAAGTCATTGAGTCGATGCACATGAGTATAATCCAGCCCTAAGAAGGAAAGACCTCCTACAGAAATAAAAATGTTTCCTACTAGACTGGCTTTTATAGTGCTTGCTCATCTCTTTCATGAGCATGAAAGCCCAGGCCAGCACTAAATTTTGTTCCTAATTACACGTTTCTTCTAGTTGATGCTGCCGTTTCCTAAATTAGAGCTCCAGCTAGGTCTGGTCAGGATATGGGTTACTGTCATATCCACAAGGATGTGGTTCATCTAGCGATGGTTCATCTCACCATCAATGGAGGATAAATATTTGGATGTTTTGCTTCAAAAGATCTCTTCAGAGAGATAAAAACAACCTTTACGGGCATTTACTCCAAAGGAATTTAGAGCCCACATAATTATTGTGTGCTCCAAATGGCTCTAGGGTTAGCCTTTTTCTAAAAGCAGATCCTTGCTAGATAAAGCAGCTGGTTTTAACTGCTCTTTCTTCACCCAGTATCCCTCATGACATGACTTTGAGAAGAGCCAGACCAAAAGAACAAAAAAAAAAAAATCATACGTTTTCTAAAATCCAAATAAAATGGATCACAGATGAGCCCTTGGGTCTTTATTATATTTCAGACTTGTAGTAGGTGAATCCACAGCTGTTCTAGATTTTGGCAGTATGTTTGTAGACATACTGAGTGCATCGTCTGAGAATCACAAAAATCATATTCTCGTCTCACACTGGTTTACTTCCACTGACTTAAAAAAGAGGAATTGTTTAATATATTGACACACAGGAGCTACAAGATTTTTCTCAAATTCAGAATTATATTTAAAAGATAAGGGTTAAAATTAAATCTGCCTGTATCTCTTGGAAGATGGAAACACTGCTTACATATGTGGTGATTTTTGTTTTAGTCTGCTTGGCATTTTATCTTCATTTTAATCAAATGGGAACACAACTAACTAAAGTTAGACGGGCCCCTTCCAAAGAAAATGCATCAAATCAAACTGTAGGAAGAAACAACACTCAGCTCTGAGTGTATGACAACTCCACCTATCCCACAAAACACCTAGGCTATGTCTACACTGGCAGGATCTTGCGCCAGAAATATGCAAATGAGGCTAAGCGTGGAATATTGCTGAGCCTCATTTGCAAATCTAATGAGCCGCCATTTTGTGGAAGAGGCTCTTGCACCAGAAGGAGCTGTCTACACTGCCCCTTATTGCGCAAGAAAAACCCTCTTGCGCAATGCCGCTACGCTGATTATTTTCAGGAATAATGGCATTGTGTGAGAGGGTTTTTCTTGCGCAAGAAGGGGCAGTGTAGACAGCTCCTTCTGGTGCAAGAGCCTCTTCCACAAAATGGCGGCTCATTAGATATGCAAATGAGGCTTGGCGATATTCCATGCTTAGCCTCATTTGCATATTTCTGGCGCAAGATCCCGCCAGCGTAGACATAGCCCTAGTGTTTGAATAAAATTTTTATACTACCAAAGTCCTATTTGCAAAAGTAATTGTAGGCATTCAAGGTGAGATTTTGGAATTTGCAGCCCCTGTGGGTTCCGTGTCCCCAGGCTCCCTACAGCATTCACAAAGCTAGCTAACCTCTGAAGGGAAGGATTTTCAGAAGCCAGCCAGCTCTCTGAGACTTACTCCCTCTGTTCCTTGCAGTCTTTTGTATAGGTACTGGGCTGTTCTCCCCCGTCAGTTATGACCTGCATACAGCCCTGCAGCTTCAGCATCTGACAGATATTAGATCTTAAGTGTATTCTCTGCATGCCTAGACCTAAAGGACAGGCCCCACTGAAGAGATAGGGGTTCCCAACCTAGGGAGCCTCTCAAGTTTTGACTTGACCTAGGGCTCCGAGCAGCTCCTTCCTGTTGGCAGTGATAGCAAGGCATGGGCTGCTTTTGTAAATGCTGACTAGCAAAAACTTAGGTCCTTGAGAACCTAGGAGAGGTAAGTGGCATCTAAGCTGTGGCTTTGAAAATGTCAGTGGAAAGTACATGGTGGACTTATGCATGTATCTGCCTCTTTAGGTACTTGAACACTTTTAAAAATCTGGCTCCTAATTCCCATTGAAATGTTAGGATTTACAGCCAGATGTTAAAGGTGACTAGTGATGCAGACAGGTCCCACACTGAACTCTCGCTCATGGTCAATGAGACATAAGCATCTAAGTGCCTGAGTCCCTTTTGAAAATTTAAGCCTCACAATGCCTACTTCAGCAATGCTTTAATGCTGTTAACATTCTAAGGTTATATCTACACTACAGCCTGGATCAGTTTTCTCAGATGAATCCACCGATGGTTGATTTAGCAGGTCTAGTGAAGACCTGCCAAATCAACCACAGATCACTCTCCCAGATGAGAAGAGTAAGGAAGTCAATGGGAAAATTTCTCCTGTTAACCCCTCCCCCCATGGTGTAGACCCCACAATAACTTGACTTAAGGCGTATTAACTACAGCTACCTTATTCGTGTAGCTAGAACTGTGTACCTAACGTCAACTTTCCATGATGGTGTGGATATAGCTTAAGTGTTAAGTACATCTGAAAACTTTACCCAACAAACAGGGTAGGATATCACAGGAGAGAAACAAGCTTCTCCAATTCCAGCTTTGAATTGGGGAAGCTGCTCTACAAACTGATCTGAATTATTTCCAAAAGGATGATCACACTTATGTACATTTTTCAGGGATAGTAGTTCGTCTCACATCTGTACATTGGTTTCAACTGCAAAGATGCTATTAACATTGTCATCATTGTCTGTGGAATCGTTGTTATGGATTTCAGAACAAAGGAAAAACTGGGACAGCATACGATAATGTCCTTCATATTTTCAACATGTGGGAAGTTTGAGTTTGAGCAAACACAATGGCAACAAGTTTTCCATAGTACATGATTAGTTCTGCATTAAATACGGTAAAATCATTAAGTACATAGAAAATAAACAGCTTAATGGTATATGCTCTTTCTCCTGGTATGTTTTGTCTATTCCACATGCACTAGTTTCACTATGTTTCTGCCCTCTTGTGGATTTGAAATGTAATAAATAGTGTAAGTTTATATTTATTGGATTTAAGTATCTGTAAGCATTTTATGGTTGTCTAATTTAAATAATATAGGGCAAACTAAATGAAATAATTGTGCACTATGGCTCTTTTGTATTTATTTGCCAAAATATTACCTAGTCACTTTCAAAAAATTTTTAAGACACAGATTAGTCTAATTGGTATAATTCATCAGAAACTTCAAATGTGGTCTCGCTGATCCTGCCAATTCTCATGCAGTTGCTCTTCCAATTCTGACTGCTTCAGGAAGTCAGAAATACAAACAAGAATGAGATGTATGAACTATCATTCATTTATTCTTGAGGCTCATAAAGCCATGGGAAACTTTTCTAAGGTCACTAAGAGATCAGAGCCTTTCACAACCTAATCTTGCATATAATATATAACCTGTGTCTTGAAAATTGTGGCTTGTGCAGAAGAAGAAAGCTTCAAAGCTGGATACAGAGAGCTTAGGGTCTATACTAGTAAGAGCCAAGAGGATCAGGACTATGTCAAGCCACAAGGTGAAATTCTGAAAATCATGCCAAGAAATCTGAAACCGAGACACTATTAACATAAATACAATGTGTGGCTGTTTAGAGTTATTCAAAATGCCTTGGCTATGTTTATTTTATTTCTTTGTATGTTAAACATGCAGATAGTCCCATAACTTTGCATAGCATTACACAACTTTAAAAAGCCATAGTCCCTGCTCCAAAGCATTCATAATCAAAGGTCTGGGCCCTTTAAGAAGAATCACTGAACGTTGAGAATGCTTCATTGACTTCAGTGGAGCTCTGCATGACTGCAGTGGTCCACTCCTGCAGTTCAAGCAAGACCACGTTATAACCAAACACCTTTTATATAGTATGATGTTTTTAACCAGAGGTTAAGATACAGCAAGAGGGGAGGATAGCCCAGGAATGGGATTCAGCAACAGAGGTGGGTTTTAAAGAAGTATTTGATGGCGGAAAGGATTCTTGGAGAAAAATTAAACACTTCTCCTTTCTTGTGTCCCAAGTCTAGTGAACAGAAGGAATAAAGCTCCTATGGCAAGAGGGCGAAGAGATGACAAGAGATTTGTCTTCACCAGTTTATTCCTCTACTGTTTTCTACCATTGCTACCACCAGTTCAGCTCTACTGGTGGTAGTAAGAGGAGAACACGAACATATACAAGACACTGGGAACTATTGGTGTTTTTCAGCACCATGCTGTGTAAACCTAATATAAGGAGGTTATGCACCATAGTGGCCATGTATGTCCTCCTCATCACTAACCCTACCACCAGTGGAGCTGAACTGGTGGGAAAAGTGGAAACTCTTTGTATTGTGTACATTTTTATCTGTACCTAGTGTTTATTATTCGCAAACCCATACTGCCCAAGGTGCTGATGACATCTTTTGAGATGAGTAATATCAATCTTGCATAAACTATGTCCTGCTTTCTGGAGCAAGCAGGCACACAGCATTTGAGGCAGAGATGGACAGTTATCTCCCAAAGGGCTCTTGTTACCAATCCTTCCTAACAGAGGGTTTTAACGCATTAACTGGTATTTCAGATAAATGCTTTAGAATTTCTTAACTGCAGTCATCAATTATGAATTTCAGTGGAACTTAGGCGCTTACATCAATTAGGCATTTAAAAATTGCCTTTGAATCCACTAATATATGAAGAACAACTGTCCAGTGGCTGTTTCTGTTTTAGAATGTGTCTGCGTGTACAAGGACAGTGAGTTCAATTCTTAAGAGCTTTTTCAAAGAAATAAATATATGAAAGTTCAGTGTTAGCTTTCACTTACACTGGTGTAAACAAAAGGACAATTTAGGCCACTGAAGTTAGTAACCTAACACCAAAAGCTAGTGTGCCTGCTTGCTCCAGAAAGCACGATACAGTTTATGTAAGATTGAT
Organism: Pelodiscus sinensis; assembly: GCF_052426305.1. NCBI lineage: Eukaryota > Metazoa > Chordata > Testudines > Trionychidae > Pelodiscus > Pelodiscus sinensis. The sequence continues at coordinate 100,118,202 of NC_143055.1, forward strand.
ATTACATATCTCAAAAGGTGTCATCAGCACCTTGGGCAGTGCAGGTTTGTGAATAATAAACACTAGGTACAGATAAAAATGTACACATTTATTGAAAATATGAACACAATCTTAAAACAGACACACATTAATTCATAGTGAAGTCTTCAAAATACGTTACATCACTAAATTTAAAAAAAATGGTCTCCTACATGCAAATCACATTTTTTTCCAATGTTGTATTTATTTTCATCCCTATTTACACTAGGAGCACATTGAAATAAAAATAAATAAATAAATAAATAAAGATAGATAGATTGCACAGAAACTTAAGTCTCATTACGTTTCCAACCAAGGAGAGGCACAGATGTTCTAGAATTTCTTTTTCTGCCCCATCCCTCTCTTTTCAACATTCAGAAGGTCTTATCTATGAAGTTCTTGACAAACTGCTACAGCTACAACAAAAGACAGAACTATGTAGCACTTTAAAGACTAACAAGATGGTTTATTAGGTTATGAGCTTTCGTGGGCCAGACCCACTTCCTCAGATCAATATGTGGAAGAAAATCGGCACAACCATATATTTTGTTTAAACCCATACATTAAGTGTCAAATTTAAGCATGAATGACAATTCTGAAGCTTCTCCTTGAAGTCTGGAGTTAAAGTCTCTTTGAAGCAATATGCATGTTTTAAGGTCATTAAGTGAATGATCAGTCTGTGTATGGGTTTAAACAAAGACTCTAATTATCTCACCCATTACAAAGATAGCTTCCCCAATTATCACCCCAATGTCATTACCTCACAGAAACTTCCCCTATTATCACCCCTATGTCACTACTTCACAGAAACTTACCTTCCCCCCTCACCCCCACTCTGTTCTAAAATTTGATTTGTCAATTTCACACGCATTCACTTTTTTTGATTGTATCACTTTGGTATATATGGTTGTGCCGATTTTCTTCCACATATTGATCTGAGGAAGTGGGTCTGGCCCACGAAAGCTCATCACCTAATAAACCATCTTGTTAGTCTTTAAAGTGCTACATAGTCCTGTTTTTTGTTTCACCTACACCAGACTAACACATTTCTATCCCTTTAATTAGTGTGTTATTCAAGGTATTGGGGATAAATTCATAACAGAGGAAGCTATAATACAGATGATCAGAACATGTAACATTAATGCAATGTACATAATATGCCACGTTAATGCTTGAATTTAAGGTTAAAATAAAGTAAACTGTTAACTTCCATATTGTTTAATAAGTTACACTAATCAAGTATTCATAAATGGAACCGTACCAGGAAATGTCACTAAATTCTCATTGTGCCAGTTTTCAAAACAGCACCTGCCTTGTACACAGAGCGCACATTTGTTTGTAGTTAGCTGACTGACAAATGGGAAAGCCAGAAGTTTTGGCAGAAGAATTAAAGACTTCAGACAGTAATTAGTTTTTATGTACTTGATATATTTTTACTAAATTTGCTAATTTTAATAACATGAGGCTGGGCTGGGTGGCCTCAAGGAGTAAGTAACAAACTGGAAGCCATGTTTTAACGGAGTTCTCATCCGGACTCTGTTACTAATACACTGGGTGGCCTTGGGCAAATCACTTAATCTCTGCCTTACTTTCCTTGCTTGCTCTAGGTTAACAGTACACATTCAGGGTATGTCTACACTACCCCGCTAGTTCGAACTAGGGTGGTAATGTAGGCATACCGCAATTGCAAATGAAGCCCGGGATTTGAATTTCCCGGGCTTCATTTGCATAAGCCGGGCGCCGCCATTTTTAAATCCCGGCTGGTTCGAACCCCGTGCCGCGTGTAGCATGGAGTAACGGTAGTTCGAGCTAGGAAGCCTAGTTCGAACTACCTAGTTCGTGCCACGTGTTGCCGCGCGGCACGGGGTTCGAACCAGCCGGGATTTAAAAATGGCGGCGCCCGGCTTATGCAAATGAAGCCCGGGAAATTCAAATCCCGGGCTTCATTTGCAATTGTGGTATGCCTACATTACCCTCCTATTTCGAAATTATGAGACTGGATAACAAGACAAAGGAGCTTAAATAAACACTCATTTATTTTTATTTTCCCTCTGGGCAATGAGCCTTCAAGGCTAGAAATTGACTTAAAAAAAGGCAGAGATTCTCACATAATTACACTCGGGCTTTAAGAAAACCACCAAAGCATGAGAGACTTGTAGCAAAATCACAACAGCTGGCAAGATCTCATCTACAAAATGGGAATGATATGTGCTCATCCAGCATCATACAGCAGATTCAGTTTATCATCTGAAAATAGGGTGATCGTATTTTTCCAAAGGGAAAACAGGCCTTTGAACAGTGCCAGTCCCCTTCCCATGTGAGACCAGCCCATGCCCATCTTTCCCTGCCTGCTTGGAACCAGCCTGAGGTCCCCCTCTACCTCTTGTCCGCTTGGACCAACCTGAGCACCCCTTCTTCCCCTGCATGTGAGATTGGCCTGTCCTGAGCTGCTCTCTGGAACCCTCCCTCATGAGTTGTCTGTTTATTGCCACCTGCCGCCTCTCCTCTTGAATGTTCCTCCATGCCCCACTATGGGTTGCATTGCACTTCCTTTGACAAAGCCGGGCATTTGTTCAATTCACTCTTGCCAAATGACCATCAGCTGGCAAGAGCAAACTGAACAAATGCCGAGTTTTGCCAAAAAAGTTAGAACAGCTGGGAGAGGGCTTAAGAAAAGGAGATGCCCCAAACAAAATGGGACATATGGTCACCCTAGAAATGGACTATAAAGTCTAAGTATTATGATGATTTCTGATTACAATAGTTCTAACGACATCATCTCAGAGTATAATATCGAAGGCCGCATTGTTATGCTGCTATTTAAAACTCTACCCACTGTCTGGGAGGTTACTATTCAATCTCTGTGTTCTCACTAACAAACACACCAGAAGAAGAAAGGACTAAAAGACTGTGCTTAAGTTCCACGAAGTCAGTGTGGCTTCAGCACACACTGGCTGTTTGTTAATCTTGTGCACGAGTGTCCCCCGGAATTGGAACCTTAGGATCAGACTCTGCCATCCTTACTCTTGCTGCGTAGCGGCTTTATGTTTGCTGCAGTAAGAAGCCTCTTTGTAAAGTGCTATACGGTGTGAATTGGGGGTTTAGACTCCATCCTCTAGTACTGACTGGAAAAAAAAAACCCTCTTCATCTCTAATCATAACATTTGTCCCTCAAGTGAAGAAAGATAGCTCCTAATCCACCAACCTCCCACTGCATCTCATCTTGCAGTTCCAATAAATCATTCTTTCAGCCACCTCTCTTTACATCTTTATTTTCACCACATTTATGTGCTCTGGGGGGGTTTGCGTTGTGCTAGCCTGGACTCGTTGTGAGACATTAATGTAGCTTTGACAAGGTATATGAAGTGGAACAGTTTGGTCTAGAGCACCAATGAAAACAGATGGGGAAGCAGAGCCACATGTGACGTAAGACGTGAAGAAATGTGCATCTTGCCAATTAATCACGGGAGGCTGCTGACAAATAGGTGACAGTAATTGATGCAGACCTTTGAGAAGCAATCTAACGTCTGCACTCTGGGAGAGCTTCCTTTTGCTTCTTTGCAGCACTAATGACAAATAACTGCCCTGTTTAATTGCTGCCCAGCATTGCTTTATGAGATAACAGTGCCAGTGACAAGCCCTACACCAATGGTCACTAACCAGTAGATCAGGATCTACTGGTAGGTCTTGGAGCCTCTGACAGGTGATCCTGACAGGTTTGGCCTGGAAGCTATCAAGCACTGACATCAGTTGCCCTCCCCCCCCCCCCCCCGCCCCGGTCATGCTGCTCCTGCCCTCTGCCTTAGAACTGAAAACCTGTGAGCCTCCTGCTTGCTGTGCAGGGTTTGCGAGGGACAAGATAAGAGAGTTCTGATGTCAGTGTCCCTCCTACCCCCACTCCTGTACTCTATCTCCACCCAGAGAGAAGGGAGCTTGGCAATGCAAACCTCTGTCACTCTCACACAGAGAGAGAGAGAGAGAGTGTGTGTGTGTGTGTGTGTCAGTCTCTCTCTCTCTCTCTCTCTCCCCCCCCCCCTTCCTTCTCATGTCCCCACCCAGCACATACGTGGGGAGGTTGTTACTACTTGCTGTGACGTAGTGGGGGTACTTGCTGGGCTGTGGTGACCCCTGCTGTCTGGAGCAAGACCCAGCAGGGAAAACCTCACTAGGCCAAGGTAATGCCAAACTTGTTGAGCCAGGGGCCAGACACCCCCCATGGAGAGGAACAAAGGAAGGTGGAATGCTGCCCTGGCTGGGGGGCAGGGCTGGAAGTTAGTGAGTTGGTTGCTGGCTGTCGGAGGGCATGGAGGAGAGCCTAGGGGAAGGGGCTGGAGTTTAGGGGCCCAGTCTCCCCCATCTCAAGGGGGCCTGAGGCATCCTAGCCCAGTTCCTGTAACCAGATTACATCTGTGCTGCGCTGTGCTGGAGGAGCAATAAACCACCCTCAATTCCACTGGCTGGTGCAGTCTGTTTGTGCCATTTCGGGGTGCAGGAGACGGGGAACCCCCTACGCGCCGTCACACTTGCAAAGTGGGTTATTTTTGCTTTTTGGTCTGTGCAGTTCAAAATGTTCATTTCTCTCCAACTCTTAAATGTAATTCTTTGAGCAGCGAGTTCTAAAATGCCAAACCTGGCATGGCTGGATTATTTATCCCTGTAGTAATTGCTGCTCCTGGATGTAGCCGGCATGTTCCTGCAGCCCCTAAGAAAGGCAGAGCAGCAGGGGGATCTCCATATGCCGTCCTTGCCTGAAGACGCCACTCCTGCAGCTCCCAGTGATCTGTAATGAAGAGCCATGGCTAGTAGAAGCTGTGGGCTCAGTGCCTGTAGATGAGGGGGAGCACATGGTGCCAGGTGCCATGGAACCACTGCTGTACATGCCAGCTGTTTTCGCAAGTGGTGCAGGGCCAGGGCAGGAGTGAGCCTACCTTAACCTCACTGTTCTACCACCCGGAAGCCATCTCAGTTAAACGGTGCGCAGTCAGAGCCTGCTTCCTGAACTCCTGTCCCAGTCTTGAACCACCTCCTGCACCCAGCCTCCTGCCCCAGACGTGAATCCCCCTGCACACAAACTCCTTCACAGAGCTTGCACCATGAAACCCCGCCTGGCCCCCTGGACTAAGCCCGGACGCCCTCCCACACTCTAAGTCCCTTGGCCCAAGACCAGAGCCTGCACCCCAACCCTGTACCCCAGCCTGGTGAAAGTGAGTGAGGATGGGGAAGGAAGGGAGATGGAGTGAGCAGGGGGAGGTCTCAGAGAAGGGGTGGGGCAGTGGCGGAGCCTCAAAGGAGGAAGTGGGGGGTGGGTATTTGGAGTTGAGGTAGATCTTGCATTGCACTTAAATTGAAAAAGTGATCTTGTGGTTAAAGAGGTTGGAGACCACTCTCCTACACTAACTAAAGTTTATCATCACTGAGAAAGTTGCAGGTGACACAAAAATTGGTAGAATGGATAACAACTGAAGAGGATAGGTCACCAATTCGGCGCAAGATTGCTTGGTAAACTAGCAAAAGCAAACAATATACATTTTAACATGGGTAACCCATAGAATCATAGAATAACAGGACTGAAAGAGACCTTGAGAGGTCATCGAATCCAGTCCCCTGCCCTCCTGGCAGGACCTAGTACTATCTAGACCCTCCCTGATAGATGTCTATCCATTCTGCTCTTAAATATCTCCAGAGATGGAGATTCTACAACCTTCTTAGGAAACATATTCCAGTATTTAACCACCCTGATGGGAAGTTTTTCCTAACATCCAATCTAAACCTGTCTTGCTGCAATTTAAGCCCATTGCTTCTTGTTCTATCCTCAATGGCCAAGGAGAACAATTTTTCTCCCTCCTCCTTGTGACACCCTTTTAGATACCTGAAAACCGCTATCATGTCCCCTTTCAGTCTTTTCCTTTCCAAACTAAACAAGCCCAAATGTAAATGTACAGCCCTGGGAAAGAAGAATGTAGGTCATACCTACGCTATTCTGGGAAGCAGTGACTAAGAACATAAGAACAGCTGTACTGGGTCAGACCAAAGGTCCATCTAGCCCAGTAGCCTGTCTGCCGACACTGGCCAGCACCAGGTGCCCCAGAGAGGGTGGACCGAAGACAATGATCAAGCGATTTGTCTCCTGCCATCCTTCTGCAGCCTCTGACAAACAGAGGCCAGGGACACCATTTCTATTCCCTGGCTAATAGCCTTTTATGGACCTAACCTCCATGAAATTATCTAGCTTCTCTTTAAACTCAGCTCTTTTCCTCAGAGCCTCTCCAAGTGCTTCACAAAGAAATCTCTCTCTACTCCCATTTCACAATGGTGAAAATGGAGACACAGGGTGACTTCTGGGTGCTCAGGACCTCGATGAATTGCAATTATATTTATATTACAATTGACCTGTCCAAAGCTATGCAGTGCATCAATGGCCAAGCTGAGAATAGAACCAAAGGGCAAATTCTCCACTGCCCTGCATCAAATAAGAATGGTAGGATTTCCTCCCCACTTTACACGGGTATAAATGGCTACAAGTAAAATAAATAAAGATGAGGGAGAATAGCATCAATACTATGATGCTGTAAGAACACCATGCACAACCCTTCCACCGGTCCAACTGCAGGTGTAGACCAGCAGAATGACATCTCCTTTCTACAAGTGGAATCAGTCTGACCAGCTGCAGCTGTTAGTTCTTTACTACAGTGTTTCTCAACCTTTTTTTTTTGTTATTATAAAGGACCCCTTTTTCAAAATAATAAAATTATAAGTACCCCCAGTACCCCCAGTTTTCAGAGACACAAAACTTTTTTCTACCATTGCAACACATTTGTTTAAACAACTTAATCATAGCTGGGCGAGCGATTAAATTTTTGGGTGTTAAAAGTACAAAAATAATAAAGCACTGTAAAACTTAAAACAAAAATTCAGTTTTCTTCAAATTTCAGTTGTGTGGACAGAAACCCCCCCCCCCCCCCCCAGACTTCTCTCAAGTACCCTCAAGGGTACGCATACCATTGGTTGGGAAACACTGCACTACTATACAAGAGCAGTGCAAAGATTGCCTACCACTGCTTGCTATCCACCAGGGAGACTGCAATTGCTACATAGGTGAGCTATGGAGCAGTGGTTGTGGGGAGGGAGAGAAGCAGTATCTGCTTCACAGCTTCTATGGGCTTAGTTTCCTTCTTTCTGGTACATCCTGCTAGGATGAAGTACAGCATCCAGGCTGTTATGTTATGCATACAGGAGTTATCTTGGTAAAGGATTCAAAACCCTAGCTTTAGGACAGCAGGGCTCCTGCAAAGCAAGATGTATGCGGTTTTGGGCAAATTTCCATAACCCAAGCAACATGACTAGAGGAAGCAGGGACTTCACAGCTGGGCAGATCAAGGACAGTGGCCTTTAAGGGAACAGAAGAAAAGTAAGCAGCTGGGAAATGAGGCTTAGGGAATTTGTCATTACAGATGAAACAGAAATGTTTCATAAGTGAAATGGGGGTGCGGGGAGGGGGAGCAGGGAGGGCTTTGGATATTGTAAGCATGCTGGTCCAGCGCAATCTCTCTTTCAAGGTTTCTCCCCAGTTATTTTCTCTGTTCTCTCTCTCTCTCTCTCTCTCTCTCTCTCTCTCTCTCTCACACACACACACACACACACACACACACACACACACACACACACACACACACACACACACACACACCTCCCCCTCCCCCCCACAAGCCCTCTACTGTGCTCAAAATAAATCAGAATCCTCTCGGTGCTTCCCCAATAGACCTTCTTCCTCTTCCCATGTCCCTTCTTTGCCTTTTCCCTCCATGTTGTTCCTGTTGCAAAATTCAGGTCTCAACCCTTCGTTCCCTGGCTCCCATCTTCTGTGTTTAGATCTTCCTCCAAGAAATCTGGAAAGATGCACTCATCTGTTTTCCTTCCAAGTACAAGAACAAAAGCACTAAATGAGCGCCCCCTTCCCTGCTGATTTCCCACCTTGATCCAATATGTTTAACAGTGTTTAGGCAAGCTTTTCTCCTGAGACACCTGCCAGAGCTCTTACTGTTGTGATCAGGCACTGCTGCTGATTCCTGGGATAAGAGCTGAACTATGGGGGGGGGGGGGGGGGAGTAACTCCCTTAATTCACACACGAGCCTGTTCCGCCATCATGAAGTTGAGTTGAGTTTGAACGGTCAGAAAAGTGACATTTCACAACGGCTGTGACTGGCCATGTTTCAAAGTCTTTTTTGTTACGTCACAGAGTAATCACTGATTAAATTCTTGCTATATGATGAATGTAATTAACTATTTCACTAAACTGCACATACTATCAGATTTTTGAAAGTGAGGCTTTTATAATATTCTCAAAAGTACATAACTACATGCAAGTGAGCAGCCTCCTCAGATTTCTTTCCAATACACTGTGCTATACATTGATCGACATCTTCAACCCATTCAAGCAAGCATCCCAATAACACACAGGCTGCTGTTCTGGACCAGCTGACTTTGGCTTGCAGGGCTCAGGCTGCTGGGCTGTCAAATTGCTCTGGGATGCTCGTGGAAGTAATGGACCCTGCTCAGACTTGAACAGCCATACTACAGTTTTATAGCCACACTATCTGAGCCCAAGAGGTGAATCAGCTGGCATGGGCCAGCCATGCTTTTTTATCACAGTGTAGACATACCCTAAGACAGGGATGCTGATGGGGGGAAAAAGGAAAGTGCCCTGGGACCTGGTGATTCAAAAGGGCCAACAACAGCAGCTGTGCCCAGAGCCCTTTAAATCATCGCCAGAGCAGCACTTAGCATGCTCCAGGCAGCACTGAGGCCTGGCTGCCCTTGGCCCTGCCCCTTCTACCTGAGGAGCCGCCCCTCCTAGGAGGGGGGTGCCAGCTCCCCCCCCCCCCTTGCCAAGGGGCTCAGCATGGCTGGCCTGCACTCAGACTACAGCAACTCTTTTTTAATCAAGGTCTCAGTGTGGGAACGTATGATGATAATGGTCTGGAATCCATGCCAGTTGCCTGTTGGTCTCTGGGTGGAGTATAAGGTGTTGGTTATGATAAATAAAGCTCTCAGTGGCCCATGATTTGGCTTTTTGACAGGCACATTATCACATTTGAGAAGAGGCACTTGACCTTCTTTCCTCACAATTTTGTTAGGAAATAATGGTGGAAAATCTGAAACATGTCATCGGTTGGCAAAAGCAACCTTTTTAATGGGATCCATGGCGATGTTGCAGTATTGGGGCTATTTTATTCATTATTCTGTAATCCTATTGAAGATTCAATTCAGAATGGTGATCACAGGTTATGTGAATCATCAGGCATTTATAAGATCCGTGAATCAGGTACATTTGTGAAACTGAATTCATAAATCTAGAGAGAGATTGCTACTCTATGAATCATGACTTAGGCTCCTAAGCCAAAGAAAAATCATAGCTTTTTATCTAAGCCCATTCACTTTCAACAGAACTTGGGAACTAAGCCATTTAGGTGCTGTTGAAAAGTTAGCCTTATTGTGCATAGTATTCATTCCAGATTATTGATAGTGGTATTATGGTAGTATGCTTGGTCCTAGCCAAAAGCAGGAAACACATTGTGTTAATCAGTATTCACACATGTAGTAAGATATTACCCCAGGTCCAGAGAGTTTACAATCTAAATTGATCCAGCTGACAAAGGAAGGATTAGCATCTCCATTTTACAGATGAAGAATTAAGGCACAGAGAGATTAAATGACTGGGCCAAGATCTCACAGGAAGTTTGAGACAGAACTAGAAATTGAACCCATATTTCCTGAGTGCAAGTCAGATGCCTTAACTTCAAGGCCAGCCTCCCTCACTGGAAGAGAACAACAACTATTTGAAAAACTGATCGCTGTTGGGCAGTTACAGTTTCATTTTTATAGGATGGAACTCACTTAGGCCAAATTCTATTCTAATTTATACACATGTAACTGTGAATCTCCCTTTCCTGAAAGGCTTTTTAATTTAGTTATTTAAAAAAAAAAAAAAAACATGATTAGACCCCCTGCCAAGTAGCCTGCACATGCACACGGTTTGAGTGCACTGACTGCCCAGCAGTGTGACATTCTCTGTGATGCTGGGCCATCAAAAAAAAAAGCATGACGTGAAGTTTGGAGGTGACTAACGCAGCCAGTGTTTATGCAGAAGAAACAATGATCTTCTTGTTATGGAGATCATTAATGAAACATCAGCACTGATCTGCAAATGCTACCACGTTGTGATCCAGCTGGAAAAGCAGCCTTGTGTAATATGAGTATGTTGAGTAACTTACAAACTGGGGGAAAAAACTGTTTGACTTTTCAAGGACTATTTATTTTTTAACTCAAGCTGAATGTATAATCCAAAATGAATAATGTATTTGATTAATTTAGCTTATTTTCTGCTCAAAGTATATCTGTCTGGGGACCCTCACAGGTATTTGTAATTCTAATATTTTGACAAATATCTTTTTAAAATCTTTTTATTATATGATGACTCTCAAATATTTGAAACACAGCTGTATTTCTGATTGGTCAGATAAGTCACATGGTCTTACTTTCAATGTTTGACTGGATGAGGTACACAAAACACTTCTGGAGTAAATATATGCCCGCGTATCAAAATTTGGTTTTTGTATATATTCAGCTAAACTGCAACTTTGAAATTTGTCGTTAACTTATTAATTCTTTCGATGGACTAAAAAGTGTTCATTCAAATGTTTGTAATATACAAATGCACGGTTCAATTAATTCATTAAAACATTCTTATAATTATTTACCCCGCTGTAATTAAACATTTTCAATGCAAATACAACAAAACCAGTTTTCCTCAAGCTTACTCCCAATTTCTTTATTCTGTAATTTTTTTTTCCTGGAATAAAATAAACACCTGTTGCCAAACACATCATCAGGGGAGAGCATTTCATTTATAGTGAAACCAACAAACCTTTAAATCCTCTTCTTAGAACACTCACCCTTTCAAAATTGCTGAATACCTATACTACCAGCTCCTCAGTGAAGGAAGTATCACTTACAAAGTCTAGTTTTATGCATTGATGTTTGAAAATTTTTATCAATGTTAAAACACCTCCTCTGATGTTTTCCAAAGCTCCTGGGGGGGGGGGGGGGACTTTCTTGGGATGAGATATGGCATGTGAAATTTCATTTAATTACTGAGTCTCTTTTAGGAAGGGGCACAAAATTGGGGAAAGAAGAATAAAAATCCCATTTTATTTTTAACAGGAGTGGTTGATGCTGTGTAATAGTATTAGTAATAATGAGTACACTTCTGATATGGACAAAGTTTGCAGGCCAGATCCTCAAATGATGTAAAATTGACATATATGCATTGAGTTCAATAAACTTATGTTGTTTTGCATTCGCTAAGGACCTGGCTTTGTGACTCCATTAATGAGAATGGGACAATTTTTGTCACCCAAGGAAAGACTGATTTACCATAATTAAGGGTGTGTAACCTATGAAATGGGAATCAGTCTGTGTAATTGCTAGCTCTTCATAGTCACACAACTTTCATTCTTACACTTGCACTAGCAATAGTGCTCTCAGTAGCACCTCCATGAAATGCCGCTCATCACTGAAGACATTACAGTATTCAGAAAACCATGAGATCCAGCCTGCAGCCAATAATCCATTTGCTTTAATTCAAGCTACCACACTGTATTCCTGTGAGCTCTTTGGCAAGCCACCAAATTTCTCTGCCTCATTTTCCCCATGTGTAAAAAATGATGAACTTTGAAATAAAATGGAAACTATTATGCTTGAAACAGCCAGAGAACACATTCCAAAAAGTCAATGCCAGACCGCACCATGGTTAACTGAGAAGGTGGCAGAGCAGGTGGACAAATGAAACAGGGTAAAAGAAAATGGCTTCGAGATGGAGGAACGCAGGAGAGAATATAAAGACTAAGCAGACAGATTCAAAGGCAAACTAGAGAAAACAACTGCAAATATATATGGGCAAAATGTATGAACTTCAGAATCATAAAGAAAGTAATAGTAAAGAAAGTAACAGTACAACTGGAATGTTCACATGGTCAGATTTCTTACCACAAAAGGTTTTCCCGGTAATCAAACAGAATAAAAGATCATGACAGCAGAGTCCTCACTGAGGCTGATATTAAATGCAGGTGGAAAGACTATGCTGCCAATCTGTATGAATCACCAGAGCCACACATAATACAGGATGACAGAGAAGAGAGTAGAGAGCCGGAGCCATCAATCCTAAGAGAGGAAGTGGTGTATGCTATTACAAAAATGAAGTGTGGGAAAGCAGCAGGGGGAGATAACATGCCTACAAATTTGTTAAAAGCAATTTGTGAATGTGGTGCTGATTTTATGTGGAAAATTTGTAATGAAGTAAGAATGACTAGAACTTGGCTAGAGACCTGGATAAAGGGAATTTTCCTGCCCTTATAAGAAGGGAGATTACTACACTGTTATTAGGGGTCGCGAAATGAAATTAATAGGTAGCAGGTAGCAAGACTTGATGGCCTCTCGAGGTCCCTTCTTGTTCTAGTGTTCTATGATTCTTCACACAGCACACAGTCAACCTGTGGAACTCCTTGCCAGAGGATGTTGTGAAGACCAGGACTTTAACAGCATTCAAAAAAGAACTAGATAAATTCATGGGGATTAGGTCCATCAATACTTATTAGCCAGAATGGGTAGGAATGGTGTTTCTAGCCTCTGTCAGGGGCTTGATATGGATGACAGGAGAGGGATCATTTTACCTTGGGCATTCCTCTGGCTACTGTCAGAAGACAGGATACTGGGCTAGATAGACTATTGGTCTGACCCAGTAGAGCCATTTTTATGCTCCTATACCATCCTCGTTATATTGCACCTGAACAGTTCTATATAATCAAGGATTGCATGAAATGAAGGACAGAAGCAGAGCTACTATCACCACAAACTCCTTTCAGGGTGGGCCCAAGCACACATGACCAAACCATTAATATCCATCATATCATTGACAAAAGCAGAGTGTACCATACCCATTGGTCATGTGTTTCATTGACTCCCATGGACCCTCAAAAGTGTTTGATGTCCTCAGGAGGATGCTGGTAGATATGGGGACTCCAAGGTATTACACTGAATTCATGGCAAGTCACTTCATCCATCAGCAGATCACTACAGATTTCGACTGGAGAGGATGAGACACAATATTATATTTTATCCCCAACCCTTTTTAACCATCTATGCAGAATTTATTAAGAGCTTTGGAAAGTTTCGGCAAACTGGAGGATGCTGAGGAGGGACACTTCTTAGCCAGCTTCAGATATGCTGGGAATACAATGCTCCTAGTTACAACTACCGAGACAAGGCAGCAAATGCTGGAGTCCATCAAAACAATTCATGAAGAATATGGAATGTTCCTGAATGCGACAAAAGCAATATGCATGCATACTGACACAGATGACAAAAAAGAGGCATAAGGAGTCATTCACAATTAATGGACAAGCTGTAATGTAGTTCTGGGATCATATAGATCCAAGCAAGAAGGGTGTTCCAAAGAAATCAAAAGAGGACTGGTTATTACTTGCTCATTGATGACCTCTCAATAAAATATGGAAAAGCTGTGGCATTTCAAAATGTACAAATCCCAACTGGGTGAATCTACGTCATGGAAATGTTTGGATATGTATCTCCTGATGCTGCTGACAAGGAGAAAACTAAGCTTTTGAAAGGTACTGCTGAGAAAGACACCTTTCGTTTCAGGGGGAAAAGGCAAAGGTCTATAGTAAAAATACTGTTGGAGAGAAGCAGACTCTAATGTCAGAATTCAACAAACACTTGCATGCGCTGTACTTACGTACATGACAGAAAAATAAGCTGAAGGAGGAATGGTGAAGGGTCATTTTAGTAGGGGATGATGAGTAAAGAGATAGATGAATGGTGTATGTCAGATCACTGGAAAAGTTAGCTGCTGAGTTCTCAAAGTTATGATTTCCAAAAAATCATGATGGCTTCCAAAATATCGGTGACATAAGCATTGAATTTCAGACATAATTAAAATGATTCACTTACTTTAAATTGGTGATAATAATCCTCACCTATCTACCAAGAGTGTCAAAAGATTCACTCATATTATTAGTGTTACAATACAAAGAAGAAATGTAATATGTTAAAGCTAAGCACTTTACAGAGGACATAAGAAAAGGTGCTTTAAAGCTGAGGGTATAGGAAAGACAGGAACGTATGTGTAAAGTTAAAAAATTAACTTTTTGTGTTATGTTTAGTTATCCCATTTTAAAATGTTATTCTCCAAATCTGGCAGTTATCCAGGATATTTTTATTGGCTCTAAGGGTGAATTAATTATAAATGGTAGAGACTTTGTTTTACGACTCTCTCCAATAAATGTTAGCATGCTAAAGCTCTTTATAGTTTCAAAGCTGGACAGAACTGCCAGGCACATTTTCATTACAACTTTTTAACTTCTGTTTTGTTACTGTTGCAGTGGATAGTTATTTTACAAGTCTCAGCTGCAGTACAAGTCAGAGTGGAAAGGTCTCTTGTCTGGTGCAATCAGCAGACACTGTAGGTGAGAAATGCTCATAGTTAGGAATATGTACAGTTGGATCTGAATCTGCCAGATGTCTCCATGCATCAGATGCCGCCCATCCCATCAGTCATGTGCGCGAGTGATTAGAAAACATTGTACAGTGGATATAATTATTCTATGCTGTATAGAAGAATTAAATGCTTCCTGTTCACATTATCTGTGCTCACACCAATATTATAAACTAATCACTAAGTATTGTGGTTTATTTGAAATGCCCTCTTTCCCTGACCATGGCTGCAGCAGTGGTTTTAAAGCTGGGTGAGGAGATCATAGAATTTATGGTTGCTGGGGATTATTTTATGGACAAGTATCTAACTTTTAAAATTTAGCTTTTTTCAATTATTTTCCATTTTAATTTCCTCATATGGAAAAATATGGTTTTGATGAATGTTACTGCACATATATTTTAAATGAGACAGTATACTAACTACATTTTACAGACTGTTTTATATTTATGTAATGCCAATACAGTCATAGTCTTATGCCAAAATACAGTAAACTTCCGATAATCCGTCACCTTTAGGACCCAGGGGGTGCCGGATTATCAGATATGCTGGACTGTCAGAAGGGGGGGCTATGAGGGGTCTGGAGTGGGGTGGGAGGGGATGCCACCCCAGACCCTTCATAGCCCCCCCTTACGATAGTCCGGCTCTGCCCCAGGCGTCCCTGATTCAGCTGCTGCTGGTCAGTTTCAGCAGCAGCTGAATCGGGGATGCCTGCAATAGAGCAGCTGGGGTGCTGCTGGGTTGGTCCCGCAGCGCCAAGGGGCACCAACCCATCAGCAGCCCAGCTGCTCTTGGGGACGCCTGGGGCAGAGCAGCTCGAGTGCTGCCGGGTTGGTACCGCAGCACCAAAGGACAGCGCTGCGGGACCAACCCGGCAGGACTCCAGCTGCTCTGCCCCAGGCGTCCCCAAGAGCAGCTGGGGTGCTGATGGGTTGGTCCCGCAGCTCCGAGGGACAGCGCTACGAGACCAACCCAGCAGCACTCCAGCTGCTCTGCTCCCGGCTTCCCAGATTCAGCTGCTGGTCAGTTTCAGCAGCAGCTGAATGGGGGAAGCCTGTCCAGCTGCCCCAACACTTCCGGGTTCCTGATGGTGCCGGACCATCAGGAGTCCCGGAGCATTGGATGCCGGACTAATGGAGTTTTACTGTATTTGAAATTTGGCTAATTTCTGCATTTTTATATACATGTCTACATAATAAGTGTTATCCAAGATGAAAGCTTTTCTTCATTACAAAAGACCTGATGTTTTAGAGAAACCATTCTATTCAAAACACAATTTCAGTGCAACACTCAACTGAGTGTTTTCTGAGTTCTTCTGTTTCTTATCATCTGTATTGCAATACCACCCAGAGATCCCAGCTACAATGAGAAGATGGTCCTCACCCCCAGAGGATTTATAGTCTAAATAAAAGAAAAAGAGGTAGCTACCATGAATGGGATTGTGTGGGAGCACAGTGTGACCTTGGATACATTCTTTGTTGACACCACTTATTTGGGTTTAATTTCTCATTTGAAGTCACAATCCTATCTCTGCAACACGAACAGCCATTTCCATAGCAAGTAACTGTAAAGTCACAAATAGAGGATTCCATAACCTCAGGTGAGAAACAGGCAGCAGAAGCAAATGACCTTGATAAACTAGGCAAATATAACTTAGATAGGGCCACGATAAGGTGGGTGCATAATTGGCTGGATAACCGTAGTCGGAGAGTTGTTGTTAACGGTTCTAAATCCTGCTGGAAAGGGATAACAAGTGGAGTTCCTCAAGGGTCTGTTTTGGGACCCGTACTGTTCTATATCTTCATCAATGATGTAGATATTGGGATAGAGAGTACGCTTATTAAGTTTGCAGATGATACCAAACTGGGTGGGGTTGTGACTTCTTTGGAGGATAGGGACATAATTCAAAATGACCTTAGCAAGTTAGAGAAATGGTCAGAGGTAAACAGGATGAGGTTTAATAAAGAGAAATGCAAAGTGCTCCACTTAGGAAGGAACAATCAGTTCCATACATACAAGATGGGAAGCGACTGTCTAGGAAGGAGCATGGCGGAAAGGGATCTAGGGGTCATAGTGGACCACAAGTTGAATATGAGTCAACAGTGTGATGCTGTTGCAAAAAAAGCAAATATGATTCTAGGTTGTATCAACAGGTGTGTTGTAAGCAAAACTCGTGAAGTCATTCTGCCACTCTACTCTGCACTAGTTAGGCCTCAGCTAGAGTACTGTGTCCAGTTCTGGGCGCCACATTTCAAGAAAGATGTGGAGAAATTGGAAAGGGTACAGAGAAGAGCAACAAGAATGATTAAAGATTTAGAGAACATGACCTATGAAGCCAGGCTTCATGAACTGGGCTTGTTTAGTTTGGAAAAAAGAAGATTAAGGGGGGACATGATAGCGGTTTTCAAATATCTAAAAGGGTGTCACAAGGAGGAAGGAGAAAATTTGTTCCTCTTGGTTTCTGAGGACAGGACAAGGAGTAATGGGCTTAAAGTGCAGCAGGGGAGGTTTAGATTGGACATTAGGAAAAAATTCCTAACTGTCAGGGTGGTCAAATATTGGAATAAATTGCCAAGGGAGGTGGTGGAATCTCCCTCTCTGGAGATATTTAAGAACAGGTTAGATAGACATCTGTCAGGGATGGTGTAGACGGAGCTTGGTCCTGCCTTGAGGGCGGGGGGCTGGACTCGATGACCTCTCAAGGTCCCTTCCAGTCCTATTATTCTATGACCTAAATAATAAAAGACTTTGGGTGAAATCCTGGCTCCACTGAAGTCAATGGGAGTTTTGTTGCTGACTTCAGTTGGTCTAGAATTTACTCCCATCTTTCCTTTCTGATGACACAGGAAGAAACGGCTCTCACTAGAACACTTTTCAAAGTTTTCCAGGAGAGATCAATGGATTTTGTAAACACTTTTTCACTTTTTTATTCCTATGTCCTGTGAAGGTGTAACCACATATCTTATAGCAAGATATTGTTAGACAATGCCATGTATTAGTGGGCTGATTCATGCTTTCACTGAAATTAATTTCCATAAAAGTAAGACAGAAGCAAGATTTGGCTAATGATGAGCAAATATGTAAGCAGCATTCTTTTACAAAGGGTAAACAAAGTCTTACTATGTCAGTTGTCTCAGAGTCTCAATTTGTTTCCTGCCCAGCTTTGGGGGTCTCCCAGCTATATACAGATTCTTACTTAGGGCTGATTTGTAACCTTACAATCTAGCATAAGTAAATGCCTGTAAGATAAAATTGAAAAGACAAGAATGGCATGGAAGATGAAAACCTTAAAAGGCATAAGCAAGAATGTAGGCCATTCTGACACCTGTGAATACAAAGAATATTTGACACCCCAAAGCCAGTGAAAGCAGCATCTGAGACACAAACTGTAAAAGTGTGGGTCCTAATTCTATGAAAAGTTGAGTAGACTGGGTCAGTCTTGGAGTTCACTTACTGCTGGTGGCACCTCCTGCTGGCTGTCCTGAGACTTAGCTCCATCAGGTGCTGGGCTTCCCCTCCGGAAGTGACTTCCCCTGACCTGTCTTGCTCTGCAGCCCCTCTCACCCCAGAACTGCAGTCTCTTCGTGGCCCTCCTGCCATATCCCTAATGTCTTCCCTTTCCAGGGAATTCAAAGCTCTTCCAGACCCACTGAATGGCTGGCAACTCCAATGCCCTTGCCATTTCCCAGCAGCTAGTAGGGAAACCCAGGCCTTCCCTCTTCACTCATTTCCAGCTTACAGGGCCCTATAAGTAGGCAAGTCTCTGCAAGGTCTGACCCCTTGCTATTGTTCCCATGGGTTTCTGCCTACTCATCTGGCTTCTCTTACCTCTGGGCTTGTCAGCCCCCTCCCCCCAAAGCTCCCTCCACTCAGCTGATTTCCCTGCTTTCCTGCCTATGTCTTTCATGCTTTGTACTGGCCCTACCTGTTGCTGTCTCACTGAGCCTACTTCTAAGTACAGGTTGAATCTCTCTAGTGCAGCACTCTGTGATCCGACGTGATTTTAGTGAGCTGGATGTCCATTTATCATGGGGGTGGACATTTTTCTTGCAGTCCCATAGAGTTTGTTTACAGCCACCAGTCCTGGCTCTCAGTGTTCTGTGCTGTTATTTAGCTCTAATTTACCCCTAAATGTCTTCTAAGAGCCTAGGAAGTAGTGGAAGTGTTGGCAACACTGCCAGACAATACTGACCTCCCAGTGTCTGGCAAATTCTCTACTTTAGCACCGCTCCGGTGCCAAGGGTGTCAGACTAGAGAGATTCAACATGTGCGGCATATTCACTGATTCCTCCTCCAGGAGTACTCAGTAGAGTTAATTGGCCCGCCTGGCCACCTTAAGCTCTTTCATTCCTGGATGGGACAGATTCCTTGTCACATGGTAAAAATTGGATATAAAAAAAAATGTTGAAATTTTTTTTTAAATTTCAAAGACATCATTCCACACATTTAAAAAAAGGAACAATTTTAGATTTTTGAAAGATTGGGTGAAAATTTGCACAGGCTCATCTTTGCTTAGCATACAACTTGAAGGCACTCAACTACTAGGGGGGAAACCGTGGTTTAAAAGCCTTATACAGGTTGAAACTCTGAAAGCCAGCAACGTCTCTGGTCCAGCAACGTCTGTGGTCTGGCAGGACTATGGATATTTCTGGATCAGAAAGAGCCAGCAGTCAGGAGGCCAGCAGCAGGAGGGCCAGTGACTGGGAGCCCTGCTGGGGCTGGCAGCAATGGGGTCGGCGACTAGCAGTCCTGCTGTGCCGGTGGCAATGGGGCCAGTGACAGCAGGACCAGCAGCTCTGCTGAGGCCGGTGGAAGCAGGGCCGGCATTGACCTCCCATGGTCTGGCAAGCTCCCTCTTCAAGACTGGTCAGTTCCCAAGGGTGCCAGACCAGGGAGGTCCAACCTGTAAAGAAGCGACAAGAGAAAATATTCAGTTTCAAACTTTTAATTTAATTTTTCTTTTCCTTTTTCCATTTCTTCCCTTCCCTTTTTCCCCACTGCAAAATTTGAAAGGGGTAAAAATTATTAAAAAAATCAGAAAACCGAGACAGAAAATGAAAATGACATTTTATTTTCCACTGTTTTATTTCTCTTTAAAAATCTCCTGTTTTGGAAAAAGACCATTTTTCAATGAAAACATTGGATATCTCCTGTGGGGTCGTGAATACCCTCAATTTTCTGCAAGTTGACTGGGAGAACTTTGAAAGTATAGACTATCTAGAAGTACTTTGTTTTTAAATGCAATTTACTGTAACTACTTTACTCTGTGATCTATCAGACTGAGGAAACAGTAATTGAAGCAGAAGTAGCTTAGCCACTGGAAAGGAATAAGACAATCAGGATGAATGTATCTGGGCAAAATATAAGGATTTGATCAAAGTTCTGTGTATTATCAAAAGTAATTCCTTATTGTAATAGGTGGTTACATGCTGGTAGTGAAGTTATGTGATTATAACATGACCATAAAAATAATGCTGCTACCATTGTTCTATAATTGTAAAAAATCTTATGCCAGAGGTCACAAACTCCAAGTTCACAGGCCAGTCTCAGCCAGGGACCCCCAGCAGGCCTGGAGGACTTGTCTGTTACCAGCCCCCAAATTCTATCCCTTCCAACCATCATTCCGCCCTCTTCCCTCTATAGTATTCTGCCCCCTAAGCTCACAGCTGTGGGGATCACTGGGAGAGGGGGCTGGCACCACTTGGTGGAAGGATCTGCGGGGGAAGTGAAGGAGTGCACTGAGGTCAATTTAGCCGATGTAGTGAATTTGAACTCAATGCCCCCAGTGGCACCGGTACTCCTGCTCTTCACAAGCAGTAGAGAAACTAAGAGGATGGTGATTTAAGACATATCAACTCCAGCTACGTAATTAAGATACGCAACTCCAGCTACAATAAGTCGACCTTCCCCTTCTGTGTAGACGTGCCCTATGATCTGGCTGAGTGACTGAAGTCCTCATATCATGATTTCAGTAGGTGAATTCACCACTTACACTAGCATAAACGATCAAGTGACCTGTGCCTCCTGCAGAGGAAGGCAAGACATCTCCAGGGTCTCTGCCTATCAGACCCAGGTGAAAATTCTTTCCCAACCCCAAACTATGGCAGCCAGTTACATTTTGGCACAACACCAGTAAAGAATTATGTGCAGGAGCTTAGAGCCCTCCAAATCTAGTCTCATCATCAGCCATTGGGGATATTTGCTACCAGCAGTCACAAATTGGCTAAATGTCACCATAAGCAGTCTCTTCACATATCCCCTCCATACACTTATCAGTCTTGAAGAAAGCTAGGCTTTTTGCCCCCACTGCTCCCTGGAAAAGCTGTTTCAGAAATTCACTCCGAGGTTCGTTAAACGCCTTTATCCAATGTCAAGTCTAAGCTTGCAATGGCCACTTTATAGCCATTTGTTTTTGTGTCAGCACTGGAGCTCCCTGTATTTATAGAGAACAATCACATCTCCCCTCAGCCTTCATTTGGTTGGTCTCCGAGTCTCTTTTATAAGGTAGGTTTTCCATTCCTCTGCTCCTCCTCCTCTCTGCACCTGTTCCAGTTTGAATTAATCTTTCGTAAACATTGGAGACCAGAATTGCACATCCTCTTCCAGAGGAGTCTCACCAATAGAGGCCTGCATGGATACAAATTTGGTATCTTCATCTGCAAAAATGATCCACAGATATCCACACCCACGTCTGCAGATGCGGATATGTACAGATTTGTGGCGCTCTACTCACCAGTGCCCTGTATGATGGTACTAGCTCTTCCCTGTCTTTACTGGAAATACCTCACCTAACATCTCTTAGGATTGCATTAGCCTCTCTCACAGTTACATCACACCAGCAGCTCATAGCCATCCTGTGATCAATCAATGCCCCCAGATTTTTATCCTCTTTCACTTCCAACTGATAAATCCCTAGCTCATTGCCAGTGAAAATGATGGGAAATTCTTTAAGGACATCCTTCTAACTTTCATATAAGGAAACTGGCAGTAATGAGAAAAATCGAGTTTAACTTTTTTGGCACCTGAAGATAGCTGAAAAGCTTTCTAATGTGATGTAACTCAATGGAATCATGACTCTATTGGCAAACAAAGGGCTTAAAGCAGCAGCCACCAAGCAGTAGATCAGGATTTACTGGTAGATCTTGAAGCCTCTGAAAGGTGATCCTGACTGGTTTGTCTGGGAAGCTATCAAGCGCTGGCACTTCACTTGCTCCTCCACACACCTGTCATGCTACTCCTGCCCTCTGCCTTGGAGCTGCCCCCCTGGGAGCTTCCTGCTTGCAGTGCAGGATGTGGGAGGGAGAAGGGGGGGCACTGATCTCAAGGTGTCTCTTCTCCCCTTTCTTCTGTACCCTATCTCCACACAGAGAGAAGGGGATGGAGGGAGCTTGGCAATGCAAATCTCTGTCACTCTCTCACATACACAGTCTTTCACTCTCATCTCCTGACCCAACACATATGTGGGGGGTTGTTGTTATTGTTGGTGGTGGTGGTGGTGGTACTGGTACTGCTTGCAAAGTGGGTTATTTTTGCTTTTTGATTGGTCTGTGCATTTCATAATTTTCATTTCGCTCTTACATTTAAATTGAATTCTTTGAACAGTGAGTTCTAAAATGCCTAACCTGTCATGGCTGAAGTAATCATTGCTGTGGTAACTGCTGCTCCTGGAAGAGGCTGGCATGTCTCTGAGAAAGGCAGAGCAGCAGCGGGGTCTCCACATGCCGTCTTTGCCTGCAGACACCACTCCTGCTACTGTGATCAGTACTGGGGAACTGTGTTCAGTAGAAACTGTGAGCTCAGTGTGTGTAGATGAGGGGCAGCACATGGTGCCATGGAGCCATAGCTGTACAGGCCAGCTTCTTTCAGGAGTGCTGCAGGGCCAGGATAGGAGTAAGCCTGCCATAACCCCACTGCTCCACCACCCGGAAACCATCTCAGTTAAGTGGTGCCCAGCCAGAGACTGCATCCTGAATCCCTGACCCAGTCCTGAAATACCTCCTGCACCCAACCTCCTGCCCCAGATGTGTGTTATCCTCACCCAAACTCCTTCCTAAAGCTTGCACCCTGAACCTCCTCCTAGACCCGCAATCCCTCACCCTGGGCTAAGTCCGGAGCCCCTCCCACTCTCTGAACCCTTTGGCCCAATACCAGGGCCTGCACCCCAAGCTCCTTCCCCAGCCTGGTGACAGTGAATGAGGTTCAGGGAGGAAGGGAGAAGGAGTAAGCAGAGTGAGGCCTAGGAGAAGGGATGGAGAAGGGAGGGGCCTCAGAGAAGGGGCAGGAAGGAAGCAGGGCAAGAGTATTTGGGTTTGAGGTAGATCTTACATTGCACTTAAATTGAAAAAGTGATCTTGTGGTTAAAAAGGTTGGAGACCATTGGCTTAAAGACAGCTAAAAAGACAACTAAATAACATATTAAGGGCACCTAGTAGAAGCATTATTATGGTGTTGTTACATTCAGACACTTTACGTCTCTGCTTGCACTCCAGGGTGTAGAAATGTATTGCAATGCACTGTCACAGAAGCATACCTCTGGGGGAAATGCCTAGAGAGACCTATAAAAAATAGCCTATTTGATGGTAGTTGGGTCTTTGTTACCTTTCCCTACACTGTCTGCTAAAAAGTTGCATAAAAGGACTTTGACACATTTTAGTATAATTCTAGCAAGCAGGAACCCACTTTATGGCAATTAACACACTTGACAGCCAGATATTATGTGCTTAGCACATTTCCTATTGAACATACCAGGTAAAACTCTGGGGTTCTCAGGTGGTGTTCAGTAGCATAAAGAACCAGATTAATAATTAGGACTAAGGTATATAGAACCGAAAAAAGCTCCATTGCATAGGAAAGAGATAATCCACTGATACAGAATCAATTAATGATACTGCATGTAATGTTAATCAGCCATTTGGTTGAGCTGTCAAATATTAACTATTGAGGACCTGATTCACCATTTCCCCATCTCTTATGCGGTCATATAGTGCAAAATGAGCATGATCCCCTGCCAACTCAGAGCAATAGTGTTTGACACCAGCTTCCATACTCAGTTGCAGCCCGCCAAATGGGATAGCGACAGTGAATTGAGACCAAAATAACTGCCAGTTTTAAACACTTATCATCTAAACCTGACACTTTTAGGAGCTTATGCTATGCCCATAGTTGTCTACAATCTGAAATGTCTCAAACAGGAGCAAAAACCTAATCAAGGTCCATTACAGTAAAAAGAAACTTAAGGCTTGATTTGTGTTAGAGCTCATATTTGTGATGATCTCTGAGAGCAGTGCTCTGAGCAAAGACTGTGTCACAGGCAATGGTTCTGTAATGCCCTGGCAAAGAAGGTAGTCCTGCATCCTGAAGTATGAACAAAAATAAATCCCATATGGACACTGCTTTCACATTCTTTTACCAGGTCCTGGAAAAACACAGAACCCCCTCAATAGATAGCTTGCATGCAGTCACGCCGTAGGACATCAGAGCTTTTCATCCCCCTGCTGACACCAAGAATATCCAGTGCTCAGGAAACATATTAAACTATTGAGCGAACAAGGGTAAAATTAAAGAGAAACAACAGGAATTGATGTAAAATGACATTTGCCACTGGAACCTCCATGCAGCACACACAGTATTCCTCCTCTAATCAGAAGCAGACTCCCCCCTTCCAGTTGAGCCACATGCTCTGTTGATTCACTTTTTGCATTAGGAATACGGACCCTTCAGTGAAAACTTCATTTCCCATATCTTGAGGGAAATCCATAAGGCTGCTAACAGATTATCACCCCCTTTTAACAGTCAATTCTGTCCCATTCTGCTATGTGAAATAGTCTAGCGGTGTTAACTGCAGTGATGATAAAGCAGGTGCTCAATGGATGGCCACAGGACAGCAGCAGCAGCTTCACAGACATGGACTTGCCTACCCAGTCATCAAAGCCCAGATTCTAGAAATTCAATAGAGCACCAGGTAGCCCTGAATCCAGATACCAAGACAATGAGCTGAGTCCACCTGCTTGTCATACATCACCGTCTTCCACTTGATCCTGACATTCTCTCTCCATCCCATGTCCTCTCGCACCTCAGGACACCACCCACCATCTCCCTGAGTCCCCTGTATTTATTTGTTGCTCCCACACAACTTCCTACCCTTCAGTCAGCTCCAATCATTGTCTATTCCCCTCCCCCACAATCTACTCCCTAAATTTAAATGATTGAAAGTCATGAGTGTGTACGTGCACATATGTTAAAAAACAAGAGCTGCACATGAGATATAAAATAACTGCCTAATAGAGATGGTAGAAAAAATTGTTGTTTAAAATCTTTTTGGTGCAAGTTGAATTTTTGATGAACCAATTTTGGGGGGGAAATGTCTGCTTTCTGTAAACATTTTTTATTTTTAAACTGCATTTTTTTACTTAAACTTAAAGTGTTTTATAATAATTTTCCAACCAACTCTACTGAACAGACTATTTGTAACTGTGGAGAAATCCCTCCCACCCGCCCAAATCTTCAGTCTGGTCTTATAACTAAGTATTCAACAATTTAGACCACTAACTGTGTCTTATTTGTTTGTGCACACTTTTCATAGTCCAAGAACAAATAATAGCAGGACTGTCCATCCACTACTGTAATAACTTATACTGCCTATGCAGTGACTCATCTGAAGGAAGAATAAAAAAAAATTTTCTTCAGTGACTTTGTAAGGAGGAATCAAACGATTTTTTAAAAATCCACAGAATTATTAGTTATATACAAATAAATCTGTGGGCATATTACTGTAACAAGTTCTTTTGGCCTCCTTGCTTATTTATTTTCTGACTGCATGATCATGTAGGTTGTCTTTGGAATTTGTAAACATTTGTTTAGAAATCTAGGCACAATTCCTATGGATCATTATGTAAGTTCAGTGGTCTGCCTGTGCAGCATTCATTGCTGGATCAGGGTATTATTTGGGGGGGGGGGGGGGGGGCGGAAATCTAAACCAGACTGATTCTATGTTCCTGATATTTCTTCATGTGGTTATGGTGGTGTGTGGTTCTCTCCCCTTGTTTAGGATAGGGTTTCCCATTATTGGTCTAACTGTGCTTCCCCCAAAAGCCACTGGTAAAATTCCCATGACTTAATGAGAGCTGTTTTAAAGACAGAAAATAAAATAGGATAGCGATATTTTCTACATATCCTGCCAAATTTTGTAGCGAATATAATTTATTCAATAATTCATCATGTGACCAGAATGGTTATGTCAGTCAGTTCTGGTCAAGTGTTTATTTAACAGGTTTTGTAATTGTTCAGAATGGAAGTTAAGTGTAGGATGAGAGATATATAACTAAACATTAATAGTTACAAGAATAATACTAAATTGTAATGGTCTCAGAATATAACAGAACAGAATATTCTGGCCTAAATCGTAAGGGTCAGAATATAGTTACCTTAGCCACATTGATTAACAAGAACAGTCCCATTCACCAGTGCTCTGGTCCCAAATGTGTTTTCCAAATCTGGGATTAGTGTTCCCTGTAAACTTGGGTGGCCATACAGAAGATATTCAAATGCCACCTATATGATAAGCAGAGAGCCCACAGCTGTCCATAGTTGGTAGCATCTGTTTCTATTAATTGTACACATCTGCACGTCTCGGTGCACATAAATTTATTCTGCACACAGAAAAAATAGAGGGAACGTTGTTTGGGATTATTATAAATTTTGTCTGGAAATCATACAAGTTATCACAAATAAAACTAATGACTTTTTTAAAAATATCTTGGGGTTTGGATAGTTTTGTTAATTGTTTAAAAAAGGCCTCATCCACCTCTTCCACCTGGCTAGGTGGCCTGTAGTAGACTCCTAGCATGATATCACCCTCGTTTTTTACCCCTTTTAGCTTAACCCAGAGACTCTCTACACAGCTATCTCCTACGTTCATCTCCACTTCAGTCCATATATCATGTTGAAAATCCAAATTCTATAACTACTTCACTTACAGACCATAAATGGAGCTTATGTACCACAAATGGAAATGTTGCTGATGCGTAACTATGGATTGTAAAAACCCAGCAAACTAGATTTTCTATTTTGATTCATGTATCAGCAGGGTAGGATCTTAGTCTGTTTCTGCAAAAATAATGAGGAGTCCTGACACACATTAAAGAAAGATTTATTTGGGCATAAGCTTTCGTGGGCAAAGACCCACTTCATCAGATGCATCCCATTAACCCATTGTTATTCATGTTTCTTGTAATTTTCTGAATCTGCCAATTGACTACCATTAATGCTATATACACTAGAATCATTTTTATTGTTCAAAGATAATTACTTAAATACTTGTTAAGTTTATACATGTTGCAGATATAGCATTAATGACTAATTTGAGTATACTGTGAATCAACACTGAAGGGAAAATAGTGGACATCCTTATCTTGCTCACAATTTTAGCCTTGGCTAGGTATCTACATACAGCATACAAAAATGTATGCTGTACAGTATCTCAATTTTTTTTTATATTAGGCCCAAACCCAAATTCCTTGATTATAGCTAGAAGACACTGTATGGCCATTCAACTCTATCAAATGCCTTCTGGCAGCCTGTGATGCAGCAATTGCAAAGTGTTCTGATGATTAGGCTTCAAGCATTAACTGTATTATTCCTTGAGCAGAGTCAGTTCCTGACCTTCCATTTATAAAAAACACTCAACCTTTTTATGTAATTGTGGAAATATGGCTGTTTAATCTGGCAGACAAGATTTGTTGCTAACCTTTTCCAATTTACATTTAAGAAAGCAGTTGGCTGGAAACCTCTGCGCTGGTTTCCCATTTATCCTATTCTGGAATTAGTGTAATCAGAGCTGTTTTCATATTCTCTGGGATAGTGCCAATGTTGAAAAATTTCAACTACGTTAGTACTAACATAAAGTTATGTGATATTTAAAGGCTTTACGAATATTGTACAAAACTATAAAGCCCAGGTAATTGTGGGCTTCAATTCTCATTTGTGCCAAGTATACAGAATCACATTCCATTGTTTTAACTGCGTGATAGTACCACTTTCAATATTCTGTCTTTCACAGACATTCATATAAAAGTCAGTTCAACCGTGATAAAAATAAAAAAATAAAAATATTACTTATATCAGCAGGTTATTCATACAAATGTAAGCAGCGGAGGAGTTTTCCCATCTTTAGGATTGATTTTTTAAAGGTTCTGGTAACAAATGAAATTACAATTTATTTTTACTTGAAATTTTAAAGAAAATAATCACTAAAGTTCATTTTTAACCATTACTATCACGTAATGTATCAGCACCTAGTTAGGTGATCAGGCAACTAAGTTGCCAAACCTGGGAAAGTAAAGTAGAGAGAATTGTTGCTTCTCAGTTATGAAAAACCAGACAGCTGAAGCTCTAAATATGGTGCAGAGGGCAAAGGGGGGTACAAGGGCAGAGAAGGAAGAAAAATATAACCTGGACATGTGCTAGATTTGTAGAGTTCAGTTCTGCACTGTGAACCTTAACTGAACTCAGGTATGCCCAGATTTGGAGTTCTAATTCAAGCCCATTGTTAAGGCATTTTTGAGTTGTGAAATTCCAATCCAGACCTGAGAGAAAGAGGTAGGTTCCTGTTAATTCAATGAAGAATAGCTAGAAGTGGAGGGAGAAAATGGAGGCCTCCCTTAAAACTTACAAGCCAGTGGTTAAGTACGCACCCAGGCTGTATGAGCCTCTGGTTCACTCCACTCTCCTGCCCATTCAATATCCAACACAGTCTCCCGCCTCTCAAATATGTCCTTCAACCATCTGCCTATAGAATTTTGGATCAAATTAATATTTATTACAAATTGCAACGGCTTCAACAAGACTGATGAAGAGTGACTCACATCTGACTAGTCAATAGTTCAGTGATTAGGATACTCACCTGAAAGGTGGTGAATCTTGTTCAAATCTCTTCCCCTCAGGCACTGCGGGGAAATGAACTGGGCATTCCCATGTCCCAGAAGCATACCCACAGTACTGGACTAAAATGTATTTATATGGAAGACTGCGACCTCTCCTTTTCTGAGTGGAATTAGGCATTCTCTGAGTCTGAGCATTCGAACCAAGATTGGGACCTATGGCTGAGCAAGATGGGTTAACACCTGTTTTCTCCACATTTGAGAATGGCACCAAGGGTACATCTAGACGACATGCCTCTGGCGACAGAGGAATGTAGATTAGACTGCCCGACATAGGAAAATGAAGCGGCGATTTAAATAATTTAAATAATCGCCGCTTAATTTAAATTTCAATGGCTGCCACACTGAGCCAATCAGCTGTTTGTCGGCTCAGCGCGGTAGTCTGGACGCTCCGCGGTCGACATCAAAGGCATTTGTTGACCTCCCAGGTAAGCCTCATCCCAGGAGGCATACCTGGGAGGTCGACAAATGCCTTTGATGTTGACCGCGGAGCGTCCAGACTACCGCGTCCAGACTACAGCGTGGCAGCCATTTAAATTTAAATTAAGCGGCGATTATTTAAATTATTTAAATCGCCGCTTCATTTTTCTATGCCAGGTAGTCTAATCTACAAGCCTCTGTCGCCAGAGGCATGTAGTCTAGATGTACCCTAAGGCTTAAGAGATGAGATAAGTATCTAGACAACTGCCTGAGGCTGCAGAACACCTTCTGAGGCAGAATCTAAAATTGTCTTGGGGATTTTGCAGCAAAAATTTAGGTAACTGACTAAATTCAGACACCTCCAGGATTAGACAGCAGCTAAGAGCAGATTTTGTGGATCACAATGAACTTCAAGTCTGGATTTTAGGCACCTAAATCCAGCATTTAGGTAGTTAAAATGAATCTATGCCAGTGACCCTGAGCTAACTGAATTTTAGGAGGACTACAGGATTTATGGGGATGACAACAGATGGGTCTTAACAGACTAATGGTAAAATGGGAAGTAAAAAAGGAGATAATTATAATGTTTACCTTGTTGCAAATCCAGGGTTATAATAGGTTGAAAAAAAAAAGTACTGTACAGATGGTGACCATGCACAATTATGTCCACATTTTCATAATGTCTATGCAATTTAGTAAAATTTCACACACAAAATTTCTGAGAGTGCATGCAAAAGTCACACAACTCATAGGCTTCTGGGGGAAAATATTGCTAATTTACTGAAGTGGCAACACAAAGCTGTGGAACAATGATCATTGCATTATTTTTTAATGTTTAAAGTGATTAATTCCAGGTTTTCCAGATAGTCTATATAATATGTCGAGGAAATGGGACAACGTAATACCAGAATGCAAAATATACAAGATAGACAGAGTAGGTCACACTAGTGTGATGGGGGACATTATATGTTTAAAAAAAAAGCAAAGAGTTGAATCTGAAATGTTAAAGGAATCAAATGGTACCAAAGAATCTTTGTTGGTCTAAATTCCATGCTTAAACAATACGAGTATAGCAGTAGGAATATACTGCTGACCACTATTGTGACTAGTTTTCTGAAAACTTTTGCTCAATGCACAGTAGTCAAAAAGGCTAACTTATGTTAGGAACTATTAAGAACAGGATAGAAAATATGACAGAAAATATGAATTCCACTATCTAAATTCATACTGCACTCATATAATGTCTAGTTCTTGTCACCCCATGTCAAAAAAGATGGCATAAGACTTGAAAAGGTTTAGAGAAAGGCAACAAAGGTAATCCAGGAAATGAAATGGCTTCCATGCAAGAAGAAACAGATATCAGAAGGGGTAGGATAGAGGACTCTCAAATCATGAATGAAGTGGAAAAACAGAAAATGGAATAGAGGTGAGCTATTTATCCTTTCACACAATACAAATGCCAGAGCTCACCCAGTGATTATATTAAACCAGCAATCAGGCAGATCGTTTAATACAAACAAGTACTTTTTCGTCTAATGTGGAACTCATTCGTGGGGAATGATGTGATGGCCAAAAATATAACTGGTAAATTCAGGGCCAATAGGTCCACCTGTTTCTATTAGTCAAGATGGCAAGGAATGCAACTCCATGCTCAGGGTGACCTTAAACCTGACTGGCAGGAGTGTAAAATAGGTGGACCACTGTCCTGTTCTATATTCCCCTTCTGAAGCTGGTTTTCAACAGTGGCCTGTAACAGGATATTGAGCAAGATCTTATGTTCTTATCTTGTGTGCTTTTGGAAAGCATTCCCATATGAACGCTGTGTGTTTATTGCGTGTCGGAATAAACACCTCGGGATGTTTGTAAAGAGACATGTACCAACTTGCAGCAAGAGAGAGCACATTAGTGGTTTGAAAGTATGTTCACCGTAGGCACTTAGACTGAATATACTTGAAGGACAAATGCATGATATAATTGTGATTGTTCTTGCGTGTCACATGCCTGGACCACTATGCCTCAAAATGAAACTCTCAAGGAAAAATCCACAGTAGATAAGGCAGGAAACCAGGAGTGACTGTGCACAAGAAAATAATAGGCATCACTAACTCTCAAGCCACATGCCAAGATTTCTGAACCAGGACTGATTTTGTTTCATAAACCAAATCTTAGAGGTGTAGAGCTGGAAAGCATATACAAAAGGGGCATTACAGAACATAGTGTCAAAGGAAAATGCTGATGTGTTGGCTTCTACAAGCTTCCACAAGGGGGATTTTACAGTATCCATTACTTCCTGTCTCAGTGCACATGCTGAATTTCTGAAGACAGCCATTTTTCTCAAAATAAACATGGGTCCAGCAGCAAGATTATTCATTCATTTATTTGCTACTGGAAAAGCTATTTCACCATTGCCATCAGCCTTTCTAAAGTTTGTCCCACAAACTTTTAGGAGTTTGCTCATATGAGGAACTTTTCACAGAAGCTTATTTAATTCAGTTCTTTAAACGTACAGAAGTTGAAATTGTATTTATCGTGTATGCAGATTCTTATTGAAAAGGAGGGCAGGGCACAGCTCGATCAACATTGTCTGTAAGCTTCTGCGAAGTTTACAACAGGAAGTGGGACTGAAATGGGTTTAAAAACTACAGATTTCACAAGATCCTCTCTTCATAATAAAATTTCCTAGCCAAAAAACACCATCCCTTTTGCTAGGGCGATTGCAGGGTGGCCAACAGAATTACCTGGCTCCTGGGCTCTAACTCCCCATGTGTGTTGCCTGGGGAGGAATTTCTGATTTCTCACATCAGAATGTGAGCCAGCAACAGACTTTCACTTGTGGGTGGGTGGGAAAAGAATGGGAGCTGCTTCCAGTCAAAGGGGGTGGAGGAAAGGGATTACCTATCCTGCATCTTTGCAGAGTTTCTCTCTTCCTCCCCTTTCCCTTGTGGCTGGAAGCAGCTGGTCCTTTCCTGCCTGCACAGTGTTTGAAGGCTCTGTGCACCAGGGCCCAAGGAACCTAACTGCAAGGGCTGCAGGGAACTGGCTAGAGAGGTGGCACAGCAAAGGAGAATTCCTAATAGGGATGTAAGTGACTAGTGACTCGACTAGTCGATTCCTCCCCACCTTGCTGCATCTATCAGAAAGACACAGCAAGGAGGGGCGGGAGCAGGAGCCGGTGCTGGGGAACAGAGGAGCACAGGCATAGCTGGGACCAGGCGCGAGCCAGGAATCAGCTGATTCCCAGCTCTCACTCAGTCCCCTCACTATGTCTCTGCCTTTTAAAAGGCAGAGCCACAGTGGGCTTAGCTCCCCAGGCTGGTAGCTAACCCTGTGGTTTCCCTCCTTTTCAACTAATTGATGAAAATTCCACTGACTACTCCATTATCTGATTACACGCCATTTAACATCCCTAGTTCCTAGCGGATGAAGCATCCCCTTGGTTCCCTGGGGGCAGAACATAGGGCAGGGGGGCAGCGGAAAGAGAGTGCTAAGCCTCTGCTGGGGAGCTGCTGTCAAGCCTGCACGGTCAGGGCATGAACAGGCTAGAAATTGTTGCCCCCACCCGCTATTCCAGAGCTTAGCTGAGGGACTTTCCTGTGCCAGTGCTATCCAGGGGTTTGGATCCTCCTGGCCTGTGCTCCAGGCCAGAGGGCCTTGGGGTCTCCTGTGGCACTGGCCCAGCCAGAGACAGTGGTGAAGGAAGTAGCCTACCAGTCAGGCTGCTGGTGAGCTGGGCTCTCTGACCAAGGGCTGGCTCTCTGCACATCACTGGGAGTGGGATGTGCCCTGTTGCGAGAAGAAAGATATGGAGGAGCAGTGGGGCTGGACAGAGTATGAAGGGACAAAGCAGGGAGAGGACAGCAAGAGAGGGAGCACTTAAAGGGCCAGCAGAGGCGACATGTAACTGGCTGGCACCTTGCACCTGCCCGCCTGCACTCATCAGCCCCTCACCTCCACCCCAACTAGCATTGTGTAGCCAATGCTAGCCAGAGACAGGATGGAGAGTGTAGGACATTGCTAGATGACAGATAGCATGTAGCCCCATGTGCTACAGTTTTGCCTGACCATCAGCTTTGCACACGCCTCCATCGTTAGCCCTGGACTTCCCCACTCCCCAATCACCACTGGTGGGCTGGCAAGCAGCCACTTGGACAGCAGCAGGATCTTCCAGTACTGATGGGGGAGAGAAAGAAAATATAGGACAATCTGCCCATTAAAAAAAAAAAAAAAAAAAAAAAAAAAAAAAGAGAGAGAGAAAGAGAGAGAGAGGACACCTGCAAGAGGGCTTGAAAATACAGGACTGTCCTTTTAAAAATTCAATGTCTGATCACCCTATCCTTTCAACTACTGAGACAAATTGAAGCTTTTCCCCATCCTCAAGAACATTCATATCTCTTTAGTCTAAGACAATCATTTCTCTCACACACACACAGATCCAAAGATGATAGCTACACGGGAAAACAAGTGATGACCAAGAAACTTACATTCACAAGAACCTTCAAATTTATGAAGGCATGTTATCAAGGGTACTGTAAAGGACTGTAAAGGACTGTAATGACCAATTTCATACACCCATAAATACTTGTACATGTACACATGGGATAATTAAATATATTACCTGCTTGATTTGCACATGAAAAATTCATACAAAGTTGGAAGCATTTTTGAAAATATGGTCTGTGACATCTACATTTTAAAACATGCAGTACACATTTGTAGGGTAAACTGAGGCAGCCCTAAATGTGCTAGTAGGCCTCTAAACAGCATGACTCCATCCACAGTCAGGATAAGAGCTGCAGGCAGTAAAAAGACCCTGGGCACGATAGCAACCACATTCTAAGATACTCAGACAGGTCTCCAGTTAGTAACGTAACACATTTTGCTTAAGAGAACATTCAGAAAATTTGCTTAACTGTCTTGTTTCACTCCTAAATAATGAGCCTGAGAACCAAGCGCTACACCAACTCAAGGCCATACCCGCCTGCTATAGAAACATCATCTATGCAGACTAAAATGTTATTACTGTTTTGCTGACATGTTTTGGCATTTGAACAGTAACTACCTGTATATTAATTAATGAGTTGTTACTTTGCAATGGGCAGAGATATTATGTAATGGGCAGAGATATTATGTAATCTTTAGTAGTTCTATTGGCTTATGTGCACCCCTGCATGTCACTCCATCAGCTGGTGTATAATAAATCCTCCGCTTGTTTTCACCTGCATCCAGAGTGTCCTGGATTATTTCCAACAACATTGAACCTATGTATTTTGGCACTCTCAGGACCTGACCAGCACCTCACCAGAGAATTTGCTGACCAAGGGAGGTCATTATTGTCGAGCAGCATTACCAACACTTCCACTGCTTACTGAGATGTTAGAAGACATTTAGGGGTAAATTAGAACTAAAGAACAGCACAGAACAATGAGAGCCAGGACTGGTTGCTGTAAACAAATATAAGGAACTGCGGGAAACTTGGCCACACCTATGATAAGTGGACATCAGGCTAACTACAATCGTGCCGGACCATGGATGTTGCCAGGAGACAGAGTGACAGATTAGAGAGGTTCAGCCTGTACAATGGAGAGGGCCCTGCATAGATACAAAATTCGTATCCACGTCTTATCTGCACAAACGGTTTGTGGATATTTGCATTCACCGAGACAGAAATCAGCAAATGTAAAGTGGGTATGAGCAGATTTTCAGGGCCCTAACTATAAAATTTGGGTCTGAATCCATCTGTGATCCACAAACATAGCCTGCAGATATCTGCAGGTCTCTGGCAGTAGATGTTATTTTGGGCAGAAGACAAATTGGGAAGGGAGAGAAATATGTTTTACTTCTCATCAGAAAATAATTCACAAGCATGTTTTTTCTGTTTCCACAGATGAAGTATTTTTTGTTCTCGTTTTGAACTTTTTACAGAAGCAAAAGGTGACATTTATAGGTTGTAAACTCACTTAACCAGGAAAAATGAGGAGTGGGTCCCCTTTGTACCCTGCATTGTCCTTTTCCTTCCAATGAATCCTTGCGCCACAGAAAAATTATTTCTTGAAATTATGATATTTAAAAAGGCCCTTTTTAAATCAAACTAAAACTAAGGAGCTAGGATGACGAGAAGAATGAAAAAACATGTACAAAATCTCACTGTTTTATAAATCGTAAGTGAGCCCAATCCCATCCAATTGTCTGATATTTCTCTTTGTGTCCTATCATGCCTTGTCTGGACACAGTATAAGAGCCATATCTTTTAAATCCGAAGCACCATAACACGAATAGCACTGTGTAAATCACGAATAATCATAGCCAAGGGAAAATCTTAACATGTTTGGGTCAATTTAAATGTTAACTGGTTTCTGTTTTTTCTTGGTAATTCTGAGGTCGGAATTTTTAACTGGACTTCACTTGTATTTTGTAAATGCCGGATCTACAGAACACTTGAGCTAGGAATGAAAGAGGCGCTCACTCATCCAGCTGAAAGTACAGGTAGAATTTTATAAAAGCAGAATATAACTGCCTATGCTGGAATTTCACCAAGAAAAGAATAAGCTAACAATGCTCTTCTTGGAAGAAATACGATGGGATCTTTAAAGACAAATGGCCTCTGTTTAATATCCCATCTGAAAGCATTGTGATCAAAGGAATAAAACAGGAATATTTAGTACTAAACTCCACTCTGCCCAGGGATATCACTTGCAAGTTGGGATTCTCTCTCTTCGACATTCACATGATTGTTTCAGTGTGTGAGACACAAATATTCTAAAGAGCATGTTCACCTTCCACCAAGATATCTTAAACAGCAGAAACTGGGATGCAGAACATCACAGAAGTGTCAGAACATGATATATGGTTTCAATTTCTCAGTCTGGTGCAGATTAATACAAAAAGTGAGGGGTCTTTTAAAAAGACAAAATTTTTAGTTTAGGAAAATATTGTTTTAAGGGTGATTTTATAAAGCAGATGCTCATAAAAGCTGAACAACAAGGAAACGTTTACGATTGAAAGTAAACATAAGACTAGTGTTGGCCTACACATAGTGAGAAAGACACTTGTCTATAGTAGCTGTATTGCTGGAATCTGACAACTGTCTCCTATGTGCATCAGGGATTAAAATTTCTGAACTAGTTCAAGCAATTGTCTTGGGTCTAAAAGCTATTGATACAGTCTTCAAAACGATGCTGTCCTGCTACCATATTATTTTGAGATAACAGCCACACGTGTTCTTTGAATTGATTTGTAAGATTATGGAGACAATATATAGTGTAGGGATTGGATAAACCCTAGGAAATTCAGATTCTAGATTTTATTTCATAAACTTGGAATCAATCCCCCTTTCCAAAGACCTGATACATGCACTTTCTGTTTTGAATATTGCATTTTATTCACATATGATCTTGTTCTCTGATGATCTGGCACGATGCCTTAGCACTATTCAATGATCTACTGAATACCATGATTCTGCCATGTGGAAAACTATAAAAAACATGCGGCATCAATTAGACTTCACTATTTCCCTGAGAATTCAAATACAAATTTGTGTGTGTGTGTGTGTGTGTGTGTGTGTGTGTGTGTGTGTGTGTGTGTGTGTGTGTGTGTGTGTAGATATATTTATATAAAGACTGCTTATAAAGTTTGGATTTCCATTAACCAGAAACAGTTTGTGTAAGTAATTTCTATTCAAACTATTCTACCAGTCCTAGGTAATAAAAAAGAATATATCCTCTGCATTTGTTGGACTGTAGACATAGAGTATTTCATGCTCTTAGGAACATGAAAATACAAGATTGTCAGGCACACTATAAAATTACTTTACTAAACATCACAATTTTTCATAACACCGAGGAGACATTTGGAAGACTAAACCTATTATTGTTTGTGCTTATTTTTATACACCTTTAGCATGCATGGTGATTTACAGATGCGAATGAAGACAAGGACCTTAGCCTGAGGATTTTACAGTCTAAATTAGATAGCATAATAAATAACAGTAGACAATAGGAGGGAAAAGGAGAAACTCACATGACAACAATAAGACTTCCATTGTTATTAACAAAGAAAGTAAGGGGTGGATTAGGTGTGATGCTAGCACAGGTGGGGCACCAGGAAGGCAATACGGAATTTCTCCTCCTCCCCACTACTCTCTGCAGTGCACAAGTTGGCCCTAAACACCCAATTCAGCAAGGTATGTATGTTTAACTCTAAGTAGGTGCTTACGTACCATTGAAGTCAAAGGGTTTTTTTTTTTCATATCGCAAGAGAGGGGATTAATCTACACAACATTAAATAACCAGTCCAGATTAGCGAGACAGTGCAGAGCTTTTGAAGTGGCTTGGAGTAATCCTGTGATGCTACTGACAAAAACTGACCCAGCTGCCAGTTTGCCACCATTGTCCGAACTAACATTGTGTAGAAGATGGCAGCATCTGCCATGTGAGAGTCTGAAATGGCTCAATGAGGACCGCTGTTTCCATGCTTGACAGTTCTTTAGTGGGTTTGGCAATGAGGTACTTGTTTGGGACAGTAGCATTATCCCAGAATTCTCTTTCGTATTTCTCAGGATGGTAATGTCTAAGAAGCACCTTGAAGCAAGCCTCCTAGACCTGTTGACAGACAGCCTGACAGGGCATACAGTGGTGCTCTAAAAATAACTGGATATACAGCATTTTGAAACTGAGGCTCAGTCTCCTAAATTCACTCTATCCCCTCCATCCCTGTCCCCACCCCCACCACCAGACATCAGAACCTTAGCTGCAACTTCAACGCACTGTCCATACTTTTTAAAGCACTAGTGCTAGCCTGAGCCTGTGGGAAGATCCCCAAAAGCAGTTAAGAACTTCAGCCAGATTTTAAAAAGTTGTGTGAGATCTCAGATGCACCTTCAGAAGGTTACAGAGGATCTCATGAATTGGTGAGTTCAAGATGGCCGTCATTCAGTTGTAGTCATGAGCTTTGTGTGTGTGTGTTGCTGTCTCCGGATTTGAGAGGGAGTATATATGCTTCTTTGCAGTGAGCACTAACCAAAACACTTGGGTGTAATCTTGCACAGAAGCTTGGCTCTTGAAACTCATCTGGAAAAGAGATGAGAAATAGCAAAAGCAAGGACTAGCCTGGTCCGAAAACATGCAGGCATAACAAGGGGTATTGAAGCACACAGAATTCAGACACCAACTCTAGCGCTGGTACACTGGATTGCTGAATATTGCACCCCAGGCTGGGCAGGTAGCTCACATACCATATATCTGGACTCTCAAGCTCAATGCCATAATGAAAATTTTAACTGGAATCACAGAATCATGGAATACTAGAACTGGAAGGGACTTTGAGAGATCCTCAAGTCCAGTCCCCTGCCCTCACAGCAGGACCAAGCACTGTAGATCATCCCTGAGAGATGTCTATCCAACCAGCTCTTAAATATCTCTAGTGATGGAGATTCTACACCCTCCCTAGGCAATTTAACCACCCTGACAGTTAGGAAGTTTTTCCTAATGTCCAACCTAAATTTCTCTTGCTGCAATTTAAGCCCATTGCTTCTTGTCTCATCACAGGAGTGAATAGAGCGGGTGAAGAGACCATTGGCCGAAGCAGAGTGAACCCTAGTGACAAGGCTTTGTGAGGACACAGGCAACCCAGGGCATCAGAAGAGATTAATTACAAATTATAAACCAATAAATTGGGGAATTTATTCAGCTGATGGGGCTGGAGGCAAGCCAGAGCTAGCTCTGTTCAAGGGCCTCTTTTAAATACAAACACCAAAGAGGTTAAAATGCTGTTGAAGGCTGTAACTGTTATCTCCATTATAAGTCCAAGTGTTGTATAAAAACACACATATCATATACTTAGCATTTGCTGTACATCTTTTAGGATACTTGCTTTAGTTGCAGAGTGGTGAAATAAAGCATGCTACTCAATATGTCAGTCTTAGTGAGAATGAAATTACGATGCTGTAACAGTAATTAACATCTATTCTACTACATGAAGCTAATATAACAAACGGCACAGTAAAGAGCTGTTCTATTATTTATAAATAGTACAAAAAAGATGATTTAATAGCACAAATCATGTTTGTCTATTTCTTACTGAACCCATCTGGTTGTTATAGCTAGAGCCTGAATAGACATAATTATTTATAGCACAAGGTATGCAACCTTTGAATTATGAAGTCCAAGTCAATGGTGTAAGATAATCATGGGTTATACTAAAAAATACTCACTATAAAATAACACCTACCAGCTGAATTACCATATTTGTTCCTCGTTATTCAGAGATGCTAAATTATTAGCACTAAAAAGGAATCTCCCTCCCTCAAACAAACAAAATCTCAGGAAACATGCCACTTCACAAAATTTTTCTTCTTGGGTTAAATCCATAATGCCTGTGGACTTTTACATTCATTTACCTCTAGTCCTTGATTTGGTTAAAAAAATAAAAATATGCTTAGGTTTAGTGTGCAAGTGCCACTGAAGTCACTGCAAGGGACAACACATTCATTCAGACTTCAGTGGGACTTGTCTAAGTATTTGTCTGCACTTGAATCACACAGCAGGGCCCTGCTGCAGTGAACCATATTATGATGAACTGAGGTCAACAGATGCAGATCTGAGGACAGAATCTGGCTTCTGATAAGTCAATCTATCATTATTCTGGACAATGCCTTGGTAGCACAGGCTATTGTAA
The DNA here is from genome assembly GCF_052426305.1 of Pelodiscus sinensis. NCBI lineage: Eukaryota > Metazoa > Chordata > Testudines > Trionychidae > Pelodiscus > Pelodiscus sinensis. The sequence goes on from NC_143055.1 coordinate 100,157,815, forward strand.
ACAAAGACCAGTTTAAGACTATTCTTTTCCTCTTTTCTTCCCTTTAATTAAAACTGGCAGATTCAGTTGGCAAATGACATATTTGGAACATAAAGCAAATGTGAGGCATTTAAATGAATATTGACTATCTTATATTCATTCCAAAGATACATGGAAAAAGTAAGTTTACTTTATGGGCTAGGCTACAACCTGTAGAAAAATGTTCCTAGATAAACTTTGGCTGCTTTCAACTTAGAATGCAAACTCTGTCCATCCGTCTCTTCATTATATGTTTATACAGCACCTACCACAATGAGGAGCTGGTCTATGGCTAGGACTCCTACACATATAGTTACACAAATAATAAAACCCAGGGCAATATATTAACTTTCTTTCCTTTTTCTCACACTAGTTAACGTCCATCACAATTCGAGACACAAATTGGAGGAAAGATGGGGTCCTTTCACAGAGTAGTTTTATCATGGCAAATAAGAATTCACTTTAAGCACATCTTTTAGGTCTTCTCATTTTCTTCAGCAATCTTTGGTCCTAATTCTTATGCCACTAACTAATGACTAGTTTATATCAATACTAGAAGATGTACATTATATTAAGTATACAGGCTCTGACCTAGTGTAAGGGAACTTGTCTTTTGCCTTAACAGAATAGAAATCATGGTTTTAGTCCCAGAATAATTATCACTGTACAAAAATATGATAATTAGAGTGTGCCATCATCCATCATCATTGTAATGAAAGCCTCAGAATTTCTATAATGGGTCAACCGTGATAAGAAATATCCTTACAACATGCTAAACAAAAGCACACAGGTTCTGAGAGGACTATCAATTAGTATTTTAAGCATGCTCATCAATAGCTTTTAATATGGATCCATTGCATTCAACGCCCATTATACATGCTGTTCCACTACCAGCACTTTTTTTTTGGGGGGGGGGGGGCAACAGGGACAGTATATTACTACATGTCCTCCATGCTGGTCTGCTTTTCTTCTGTGTGATCCTGTGCATAAAACATTTTTCCATTTAGGCCTCTAGTGACTGGGTGTGTGGGGGGGGGGGGGGGGGGGGGAAGGGGGTTGTTTGTTTTTGTTTAGATAGAAAATCTATTCTAAAACTATAGCTATTTGTAGGGAACACATAACAATAAGGCACAATAACTAAAAATGGCTTTAAATGACTTTAGAAGGCTGTAAAGTTACATAAACTCTTCGCAAGACTCTCGATACACAGAGATTCATACAATAAGAATAGCGTTGTATTGGAAGAACACAAATGATTTGTTCAACTACTATTAAATAGGAAGTTCACTTCCATAATTTTGCAATATAAATAACCTGCCACCCTCCAGGATTTTTGTATTAAGCTTCTATTGACATTTTATAGAATTTAGTTCAATGGCAATTGACTTAATGGAATTCTAAGCCAGAAAGCCATATCATTGGAGAGATACTGGAAGGCTTTTCCACCATAAGAACGATGCTCACATAAAAGAAACCCCCTTTCTAGCCAAAAAATACTGATCAATCCCACCCACCAAAAACGTTACCTGAAACAAATCAGCCCAACAAAACATAAATTAATAAAAATCTAACCCCCCCCCCCCCCCGAATTCCTACTTATTGAGCACCATTTTTAGCCCAACAAATGAGATTTCATGAAGTCATTGCTGATTTTATATGGATGATAAGTTTGGTAATGGCTACCAGTATAAAATCCTGGAAGACAGAAGATAGGTAAGTGAGATCAGAGGAATTTCACAAAGCTACTGCATTCAAAGAGCAAATTGATTCTCAGGGTAACTTAGTGCACATGCAGATAATTTTACAACATACAGCTCATTTTCTAAAGACAAAATCTGTAGCTGATAGATAGCGATTATAAAAAAGAAATCTAAGACTTAAATTCTTGGGTAGGGTAATCTAATTATAGTTACACAAGAAAGAATACATGTTGATTTGGCAAGTACATTTTCTTACAGGCTTCTATAAATGGAGAAGATATTAGCAAATTTCTCTTGGATAGGTTATGTGATACTGACAAATTTTTAAGTTTTTGTAATAGTTCTCTAGTGAAGTTGTTTTCTATTCATTCAAGCTGAGTAAAATTTGTATTATTTATAACTATGTAATATTTGTCATGTGCTTTTTTCCAATTATTTTTCAGAGAGAAGAGGATCTGTATCTACAGAACTAACATCTCTGACATACATTCCATATCTATTTAGTCTTGTTATTTTTACCCAAACACGTACGTATATAAGATCTTTCACTGGAGTAAGTTATTATATGTATGTGATGTGTTTATTCAGTGGTCCTAACAAATTTCCCTCTTCTGTGGGTGTAACTATGAGCTTCTCTCTCACACACACCAGATGTGTTACTCCTCTGGGAAAAGAAAAAAAAAACTAAGTGGCCTCTAAAAGTTACATTTTTATGATCCTATACTACATAAAATATAGTCCTTCATTGTTTCTTGGGGCTTTTGTCTTAACCTCAACATTTTACCGCACATTTATGTTCTCAAAAGAGAATGATACCACTGAGCTATCCAGAGAAAAAAAACAAACCACAAAAGAGGTTTGCACATTTGAAAAGTGCCTCTCAGGTGGGCTCATAAATGACTGTGTGTGTGTGCGTGCGCACATGTACTCCCTTGAGATTCAGATTTATAAAAGACTTGGGACTTTGAGACTCTTGGGCCAAAATTAGAACTGATTTTTTTTAAGAGAGACTTCACTTTACAGCCTTATTAAGATTCCAGAACTATATTCATTTATTTACAAAATGTTGAGAGGTTACATCATTCAAAACTCTCATGTGCATTCTATCATATACATCACTGGATGTATTTGAACATGCATACCTGTGTTTGTTATCAATGTTGCCAAGATAAAACCTCCTTCTCAAGGCTATGTACACTGTCTCTCAGAATAATACTGGAGAAACTGCAGGTTAGATAGGGAGATGAGCTAGATCAGAAGAAGCTAACCACCAGCATAATTAGAGATTTCTGTCACCATCACTGGACAAGCACAAGAGTAAGGCAACTGTTATGGTCTGGAACCAGTATGCATCTGCCGTACCAAACTCTGGATGCATGAAAAACAGAGTTAGCAGCAATAAGTGAATTCTAATGATGCTTCATTATTCTTTTATTGCTCTTTTTCTTTCTTAAGTACAAGTTTCTCTTATCCGATTCAGATGGTGACAGTAGTCTTTAGTACTCTGATAGCGCCTTTACATTGACAAAAGCACATTATATCCACACGGAGTAGTATTGTGTGAACTGTGGCATCAACTGGAATACATGTTCATGTGGCAAGAGAGCAGAAGACCTAAGGTGGGTGAATCTAAAATTAAATAAAAAGAAAAATCCTTTACACACTTTTAAAATTTGCAGATGATACAAAGGTGGAAGCGGTTGCAAGTGCTTTGGAGGATAGGGTCAAAATTCAAAATGATCTGGGTACACTGGAGAAATGGTCTGAGGTAAATAGAATGAAATTCAACAAGGAACAATCAGTTTCACACATACAAAATAGGAAGTGACTGCCTAGGAAGTACTATTGCAGAAAGGGGTACAGAGTTCATAGTAGGGATGTTAACTAACTAACTATTAATTTACTGGTTGAGTCGTCGATGGAATTTCCATTGACAACTCAACTAGTCAATAGGCACTTCCGCATTCCTCCTTTGAAATGTACAAGAGCCCCCTCGGGCATACCAGCTTTAAAATCTACAAGACTCTCGTGTATTTCAAAGTGGAAGCACCCTCATGGAGCCTGGGGTCAGCAGGGGACTCAGAGCCACTGACTCAGGGCTCCATGCTGCCCTGCTGCTTTGAAATGCCATGTGGAGCTGCTGCTTTGGGAGCATGGCGGCATTTCAAAGGGTCAGCTTCGCACAACTGAGCCCGGGATCAGATGAGCAGAGCTACCCCCTTTGAAATGTCATGCCGTACTGCTGCTTTGAAATGCAATGCGGAGCTGCCACTTTGGCAGCATGCCATAGCGGCGTTTCAAAGGGGCAGCGCCGCACAGAGCCCAAGCTCAGCTATACAGCGCTGCCCCTTTGAAACATCCCCTCGGTATTAAAGGGGCAGCGCTGCATGGAGTCTGGGGTCAGCTCCTTGCAGTGCTGCTTTGAAACGCTGAGGCAGTGTTTCAAAGGAGCAGTGCCACACGGAGCATGGGTAAAGGACTCCGTGCGGCACTGCCACTTTGAAGTACCGTCTCTTTCCCTCCTTGCTGCCTCTATCTGGTAGAGGCAGCAAGGGGGGGGTGTGTGTGGAAGGAATCGACTAGTCAACTCGACTATCCAATAAACATTTGCTTATCGGATAGTCGACTAGTCCTTAACATTCTTAGTTCATAGTGGACTAACATTCTTAGTTCAATAGTTAGATCTATGAGGAAAGATTAAAAAAACAGGATTTGTTTAGTCTGGAAAAAAAAGGGGACAAAACAGCTTTCAAGTCCCTAAAAGTTTGTTAGAAGGAGGAGGGAGAAAATTAATCTCTTTTACCTCTTATGATAGGACAAGAAGCAATGGGCTTAAATTGCAGCAAGGGAGGTTGAGATTGGACAGCAGGAAAGCCACCCTGACAGTTAGGAAGTTAAGCACTGGAATAATTTGCCTAGGGAGGTTGTGGATCCATCACTGCATATTTTTAAAACAAGTCAGACAAACACCTGTCAGCAATGGTCTAGATGGTGCTTGGTCCTGCAATGAGTGCAGGGGACCAGACTTCCAGATCTCAAGGTTTCTTCCAGTTCTGTGATACTATGAAGATATGAGAGTATAGGTCTATATTATTCAGCTTCCCCCAGGGGAAGGAAAATATTACAGGTTAGGGCTGAGCATTTGTTATGTGCATATGGGGTAGAAGAGAAGGAAAAGAGAGATATAGCTAATATAGTTCAATATAAATAAGAGTGACAACTGACTTTCTTTTTTTTTTCTTATATGAGCTAAAATATTGGGTAGCACTAGTATGCTTATTTGGATAGTGTACAGTAAAGGCTATTTCCAGACCTGATGTGTCCATATTACAGCAGTGTAAATATTGGAAAAACTGGCACATTCTCATTTAACAACTGATGTCTGGCCAATTCCATAAATAAAACAAAATTAAATTATACTGTGAAGAGTAAACAGTTTTGTTTTGTGCAGTTTTTCTCAAGACACTTAAAAACACAGAAACAGATGAAAAGTAAAATTACACTGCGTACAATATAGCCTAAGGGATAAATCACTGAGTGGAGATCCAGGAGGCCTGAATTCCCAGCTCTCCCACTTACTTCTTGGGTTATCTCGGGCAAATGAGTGCACTTCTGCGCCCCATTTCCCCCACTTTAAAGGTGTGATACTGACCTCTTTTGAGAGCAAAGGATAAAAGGCATGACAACAGAGCTAGGTATTATCATTATTACAACAGAGCAGTGGTTCTCAAACTTTAGCGATGGTCATCGCCATTTTAGCGATGGTCATCACATAAACTTTAGTAATTTAAAATTTTTTTTAGACCCCCTCCATCCTGCTTCCAGTTTTCTTTGGGGGTGCTCAACCCCTGCTCAATCCAAAGCCCTGCCCCTACCCCTCCTCTTCCTCACCTCTTTGTCCCCTTCCCCCCAGAGTCTCTTGTATGCTGCTGAACAGCTGTTCCAAGGCATGCAAGAGGTACTAGGAAGGAGGGGGAGGAGTTGATCTAAGGGATAGCTCAGTGGTTTGAGCATTGGTGTGCTAAATCCAGGGTTGTGAGTTCAATCCTTGCAGAGGCCATTTGGGGCAAAAATTAATCAGGGATGGTATTTGGTCCTGCTATGAAGGCAGGGGACTGGACTCAATGACCTTTCAAGGTCTCCTTCCAGTTCTAGGAGATAGGCAATCTCCATTATTATGCTGACCTGACAAAATAGCTCCAGGAAAGGAAATGCAAGTGAGTCTTTTAACGGCGAGGGAGACATGACTACTTCATTGGGTCTAGCCTTAAATTCTGGACAGGATCTTCTTTTCTAATCCACCAGATCTCTTCTTTGCCTTTGGATATGCAGGTAACCTTAGCTCACTAACAAGTTCACTAACAAAAATAGCTAGGGGCCTCCAAAACACAGCTGATGACAAAATGGCTGGAAGAACATTTTATTTCAACTGGGTTTTAAATTGTCAGTTTGTTATTTCAAGTTTATTCTTGGAAGAGTGAAAATGACAGTTCTAAGGCAACAACGTCTGTAAACTTTTCCCAGTTTAACTGAAACTTTTCAATTAGTTTCCATATTTATGAGTATATCAGAGTCTCCCAGTGCTGGGACTACCTTAGAACTAGTTCACCACCTCCAAGACCAATGAAATTTACCCTGAGATGCTATTGTGCTTCTAAAATACACAGAGTGCTCATACTGTGGAAACAACTATTCCTTTTCAACAGTCATTGACTAAAAATTGGTGATGCAGTTCTTCAGAATCACAAGTGATGGTGAATGTAAACAATGGACTGACAAAGGAAACCTAAAAAAACTGTTTGTGCATCTTAAAAAATGCCCATTAACCCCAATTTTCCCACTACGCTTCTTAAAGACTGTTAAGTAACCAGAATTCTCTCATCTGACAATGAATGTGGTAGGAGAGGGCAACTCAAGAGTTCCTTAAGACTAGAGTGGTGAAGGAAACCACTATAAGAACTTTTCACGCAGGAAAGAGTCTTTTACAAGGCCACTTAGAAAGGGGCATATAATTTGCAGACATGAATAAACCTGGGGTTTAGGTTTTAACCTGAATAGAAAGTTTGGTCTAAGTTCTGAACAAGGATTCAGAACATTTGCATAAATGATCCTACTTCCTGAGCACACAAAATTGTCGTTGAATTTAATGGCGGTTTGCACTATACAAGCAATGGGGTTTGGGCCCAAAGTCAGATGTCTATATTTAGTTCCTCTAAGATGATATTGAGGAAACTCATGTTATTCCAAAGACTACATATTCAGAGAACTCTGGTGAGGATAAGCCCTGTATTTATTGAATAACTTAATACAGTGACAGAGAAAATAAATGCTGCGTGCAAAAATATACTGTCCTGTAAAATACGCGCTACCTGTAGCACAAATAAAATACCTTGTGACTGAATGCTATCTTTTATCATTTAAGATGTTGCATGTGTTAGCTGTTGTGTCTATTCCTTGAAAAAAGTATATGCGATGTAACACTAGGTATCATGTTCATACAAAGCTACCAGTATAAATCAGCTGTATTTACAAATTAAAAAACAGGCATGAAATATCTCAGAAGCCCTAGGTCTTATGACCTCTTAAACTGCAAAATGTGTCAGCAGCAATAAATTCCATTTCCTAGGTTCAAAGTGCAGCTGATTATATTCAACAGTGACAGGGTTCACCCATGCTTAATGCTCATCGTCAAATGATGAACAACACAGTCATGAACTCCTGAAATATACACCACAGTGTGACAAGATGCACCTGTCACCACTGGTTAAGATATGAAAATGGATAAGCCTCCTGACAGCTGGGTGCAAATGTCCCATTCTCAGTGGACCAGCAAGGCAAAACTAGTAAAAACACTCCTAAATTTAATCAAGCCTGGATGCCACCATAGCTTGATAATTTTCAGTTTTTCAGCCCTTAGCTTTATGAAATAATTTAGGACTGAAAAATCCTGGCTGAAGTCCTGTGTTGATTACACAGATGAGAAAGAAATCAGATGGATCCCTTAACATCTTCTGTATATTTGAATCTTGGTTTTATATTGACCACCTTACTTCTAGAAATAGTAAATCTCAATTTCAGGATAAAATTTGTGGGCACAAATGATTTCTACCAAAAAAAAAAACCCCAACCCTTCAAAAATATGCACTGTATGATTCACACCTGCAATGAACTGCATGTGTAGCACATAGATGTCTAAATATTTGATTTGTTTCCATGAATAAGCAGCTAAATGTGTAACTGCTCACACCTGTGCCCACATTTTAAATTGCAGACACAAAAAATGCAGGAGCAAATTGTGCAGGTGTAAATTGCTCCCGCAACAGGGAAACCACATTTATTAAAAAGTAGTTCTAATGAAAAGTATAATTATACAAAACCATGAATTCTGGTTTCCAAGGTTATTTTGAAGTAATAAGATAGTAAATCAGAGACTATCTGCTAAATTTACTCTGTGCCATGTAAGTGCCAAGGGAATTTTCCACTGGCTATTTCTAGTAATTTTAAGGTCACAATCGGTTCCCTCCCCCTGCTTCTTTCTAACCAAAAATCTTGTTCCGGTCCTCATCACCTCCCATCTTGATTCCTAATTCTTACGATTCTTTGGCCATTTGAGCACTCATCTTCCACACACTCATCCACTCAGAATCTCTCCCCTAAGACAGTCTTCCCTTGTTCTTCTGACAACATGAATACTCCTCCCCCCATCAATAAATCTACTAGTTCCTCTTTCCTGACATGAGCAGCCTCGCTGAAGAGCTACAGCCAGGTTCAACACCTGAAAGTAAGTCAAAACGAGCCATTTAAAAATGTTTCGAATTGACATTTCATTTAACACGTCAACTTGTAATGAAACAACTCATTTGGATGTTTTTGAAAAACTTGTTTTCACTACATTTTTTTGTGAAAATAATTTGCCAAATTTATGAATAGGATCGGTGTTCCAAAAATGTTTTTTTCCCAATCCAGGCTATTTCTACCTACAAGAATTTATATATGTTTCATATCTCAGATCAGTTATATCAACATAATTTTGGTTCTTAGTCTCTTTTAATCATTTTATTATTCTCAATGAAGAACCCCGAGCTGCAGTTTTTTCCTTCTTGTATCATCCTAAATTGAACCTTCAGAGTCAACACTGTGACTATGCAAAAGTCTGCCAGTATCCTTAAACACATGAAAGATGTACATGTTGTCCTCTCAGACAATTCTCATTTCACAAGGAAACAAAATTACTGTGTCAGCCCTTATCCTGGCAAGTCCAGATTTAAACAGCTAGTCTCCAGAACGTCATTTTTTTTGCCAGCCTTACCATGTCGGGAACAATATAAATTACTGTCCTACCCAACGTCCATGTTGTCCCAATGGAATACTTTGACTGTAACTCTCTCATCCATCACTGAACAAGACAACACTTTTGGAGACCCCCTCCAGGAATCACCGGGCAAAACAAGAATTAAACTCTCAGGTTACGTCTACACGACGAGTTTTCTCGGCAAAAAAATATGTCGAGAGACTCATTTGCATGATTCGCGATCTCATTTGCATATTTTCTGCCAATCCGTTTTTGCACTGGGGTTTTTGTGCAAAAACAAGCAGTATTGATGTTTTCTTTTTGTGCAAAACTCTCTTTTCCCACAAGTTCCTACTGATTTTGCAAAAAGAATATGTCCACACTGCTTGTTTTTGCACAAAAACCCCAGTGCAAAAACAGATCGGCAGAAAATACACAAATGAGATCGCAAATCATGCAAATGAGTCCCTCATTAACATATTTTTTGCTGAGAAAACTCATAGCATAGACATAGCCTCAGAGTTTCACCTGTTGATAGACTTAAATCCACAAAGCTTTGTGGTATGCAGTGACAACGGAGAAGGTCACGATCTACTAATGTATTCAGATCATTCAAATAAACAAAAGAAGAATTAAACAGAGATCTCAGTTTGATCTCAGTTTGCGTAACATTTCATACCAGTTGTTTTATAGTTCTTGGACCTTCTATTGATCCTGCAAACACTTACTCAGCTGTTGTGCTTGACCATAGGAGCTGCAGCAGAACTGCTCATATGAGTAAAGTTACTAACAGGTGTAAGTGTGCACAGGATTGAGCCTCGTTATTAATGATCAAGCTCTGAGGAAATGATCCTGTATCCATTGAAGTGAACGACAAACCTCCCACTGGTTTCAAATGGGTGCAGGATCAAGCTTTAAGTCCAGACTATCTTGTCATAAAATAAACTTATTGGAGATACCAGCACTCCAAAAGTCTAGTAGTCATTCACAGCAAACAGAAACTAGGCTGCCAAAGTACAGCCCTGAATAAATGCAGAGTAAGAGCTGGAAATCTTGTCTAACACAGATTCCACCTTTCATCCTGCCATTGCCACCATTTTCTGATCTCTCTTGAAATCATTTCCTTCTTTTATTTTGAGATATGAAACAGAACAGTGGCTATGGTTTCAATGAACAATAGCGTTTTGCATCGGTGTTACACCTTTCATCTGAGAAACTCAAAGTATTTTATTTGCTTTAAACATTAATGTTTTTGAATATGTATTTCACCTCAGAGATGTGTCTGTATCTCATCGGTACGGTTCATGTGTTTGTTTAGTACAACCTGCTCATCCTTCTGATAGGCATGAGTGATATAATTTTATTTAATTGGGGGATTTCAGAATAGGAATGATCATCTTCATCAGCTACAATAATTAGCTTTACCAACTAGAGTTAATTAAGATGAAGTCTGTCAAACCAATGTAAAAATAATCAGTAGCTAATGCTAATAGATAATGGAAAAGGTTTTTGTGGTGGTGTTTTTTGTTTTTTTGGCTTTATTTTGGTCAGAGCAGTTAGCGCTATTTTTGAAGGACTATCAATGTTACAAACTTTAATGAAAACATTTGATATTAGCTAGCTCTTTTGATATTTTAAATTTCTCACATCCATTACAGCATGTGGAATTCTACTGTTTTCATATTACCATGTTATTCAAATAGTTTATAAATCTTAATTTCAACTAGAAAAATTATTTGTGCATTGGGTCTGTATGAGGGACTACCTTATATTTATTGAAACCTTAGAACCAAAACAGACATCTAGGCATATAACAGATGCATAGGGCCAGCTAAAGGTCTAGGCAACAATAAAGTCCCACTCAAAATAGGAAGTGAGATTCTATGCTGTACCTGTGAGAAAGAGGAAGGGATGGAGGACTATCATAGTTCTAAGCCATCTTTGTCTCCTCCCTATCCTGGGTTGCTCTTGGTACTCAACTGGTTCTCCGTGTACCTTATTATGACTAAATTGTGTCAGCCTCCCCAGGACTGTGGGTCTTAGCACTGCCTGGAATTTCCACAAAGTTGCATTCTTGGACACTGCCGTGGCGCCCCCAGGCATGATTCCATATGTTAGGCCTATGGGGAAGTCCTCTGATAGCAGCATTACAGCTGTCTTCTGCAGTGTTACAGTGAGGGAATTCAACTTCGTCCAGAATTAGAGTTTTTAGGGCCCCCTAATGCCAGGCATGAAAGGGCCAAAGTCAGAGTGAGCATCTCATGCAGGTTATAGTGGTATTTAAATTGTATTTAAACTGTGTTGGCCACTGTGAATATAATATGGTGCGACAGAAATTATATTAAAACGTCGAAGGACAGATTTGATAGAAGACGAAGAAACACCTTATAAATATTGCTAATTAAAATGTTTCATTTTGCAATGTCACCTGACTAGAATGTCAATTTTCTGTTGGGACCTAAAGTTGCCTACCCAGGATTACTCATATGGCAGAGTAATACATTCTTATTTTCCTTCAAGACATTTATCCATGGAGCCACTAATGAGTTATGCAGCCAAGCAAACCAACCTTTACTTATTTTAAGTGTACTATATTACCCACCGTCATGCACAGCAGTTTGTCTTGTTACATAAGCACACAAGACACATTAGTTCACGGTTAAGTGACACTGTTTTTCCTAGTATAGGTTTGAAATGTTTATTTTTAGGACATCTGCCTTTCTTTGCTTCATACTCTCATTCCAAATATTACACACACACCCCAACTCCCTCAGACTTGTGAAAGTAGTACATTTTTTGCTGTTCCACTATGGTTTACATATGAATGTCTCAGCATGTTGTAAGATGTGTAAAAAAGCTCATTTGGGGAAATTTGTCATCAGAGAATGTGCAAATAAATCTCAATTAAAAAGAAGTGTGAGAACCTTTCCACGTGTTATGCCGGCTAGTGACTTACATGAAACCACTACAAATGCAACATGAGTGTATCCAGATATAGAACATTGGGGCAATAAGACTGCAGCAATCAATTATTTAAAGAAAGCCTGTCTGAAGATAGTCATGCCAAGCACCTGAATCCACTTTAATAGTGGAAGTGGACACATATGCTTGGGGAGTTCAAACCCTTTATGAGTAGCACTCGCTTATGATATATGAACAGAGACCCAACATTAGGGAAGATTTTAGCAAGTATGTGGTAGTTGAGAGTGCATCGTTTAAGCTTCCTTTTTTTAGTGCGGTTGTGTTGTAGTGGTTATAATTTAGTAACAGTCAATCTGAATCCTACTCTGTTGTTGAAGACATAAAAACTTAGGACTGGCAAATGCCGTGGCATAACAATGTTTCCTTACACCAGCTGTTTACCTTAGTAGTAGTTAGGTAAAAGGAGCTAATGAAAAATTAAGTGAATGATGTTGCATGCTGAAGGAGTGCTCCTTTTGACAACCTGATGGGCTAGAAACTTTTCATCACCATTTCTTGGATTCATTCCCAGGAAAATCTGTTGCGTCAATGCCGTTCTTTATCCTATAGAGGTAGGTGAATACAGAAATAGAACTTGTCAAACTTCGAAGAATTGTCTACACAGACAGGAATATGTTGATGCTACCTAATTTTCAAATGAAAACACTCAGCCTGATAGAAGAGATGGTGCCTAATGCTATCCAACTTGTTTTTAGTATAATCAGAGAGCTCCATTTTTATTTAACATCAACAGTAATAGAATGTCTGTGGTACATAAGGTTTTATCCCCACATTAATTCTTATTAGTTTTCATTCCAAAATACAACAGCTTGAAGTCGCCCTGATAGGTATCTAATAAGACTACAGCAGTTGTAAATAGTGATGGTTACATATAGTAAAAATGCTTTGAAATCAATTTGCACATCCTTGCTTTAGAAGGATCTAAATCCTGTAAAGGTTTCTGTGTCATGGAGGTATTAGGCAAGGTCATCTGGGAAAATGGAGTCTAACTGATAGTTGTCACAAATAGCCTTGGAAATCCATTTAGAATGTAGCCTGTAGATGAGTAACAGAATGGAGTATGATTTAAGCAGGGGCATGACAGCATTACAATCCCCTCCTCCCCAGACTCAGAGCGAAGATGTGTAGTACATGTAACGAAGCTTAGGAGTGGGAGGGGGCTGGGGAGAACAGAAAGCTAGAGGAATCTTGAAATGAAAGAGGAAGGACCAAACAGATGCTCGGAACAAAGAAAGAAGTCTGATGATCAAGAAGAGGCAGAATGCATGGTAAATGAAAGGCATCAGGCTTGGCAGCAGAAACAGAGAGCGACGCCTTGAAAAATCAGAGCGAAACAACAGACTTACAAAAAGTGTCTGACCACAAGAGAGAACTTTTCAGCCTGTCCTAGCTAATAAGGACTGAAAATGCAGTCAACACTTGAAGATCCATCCAGCCAAGAAGACTATGAGGTTAAAACAACTGCATATATTACAATATTCTAATATTCTGTCCCTAGATTTAGAGTTGTAAGAACAATGAGCTAGATTTGTACTGTATTCCACTTTTGCTACTGTAAAAATAGTGTCATGATTCATAACTTCCTGTTCTTATACTCTTCATTGGAATGTTCAGAATAGACTATTGCAGGGTAGTTGCTATGCAGTTAATGGATAGGTGCATTCTGGATTGTGCAATGCTGTTCTGCATACAATAATACAGTAGGTAGTTGCATATGCCAGAATGCCCAGGAAAGCAAACATACTGCAGTGGGCCCTCAAAAGTGAAATACTGTTGGAGAGAAAAAGTGGTTTCAGGTCTGGAAAAGCAGGGAGGATGAAAGAACACAATGCCCCAGCAGAAATCACACATAGCCATGACCAGCACACATCTTCTGAGAACACAGTGCCTAGCAATGGCTATTTCATGCCTGCAGGACGAAGCAGGGTTTGGATTCTCAGATTTCTCAGTTCCTATAAACTTTACATAGGACCTGTCAGAAATATCAAAGATGAACAGAATGATGGTATATAGATCATGTACTTCCTCCATCTAACACAGCTGCTAGGGCTCACTCTATTGCTCTGCTGTGTCCAGCTCACTGATGCTAGTTTTGTGCCATTAACAATACATTGAAAGTTACAGCTGCTCACACCAGCCTCAACTGGAGAGTCTATTTATCCTGCTCCATCTGAAACTTCCCCTGGGTTATCTTAGTTGTCCATCTGAGGCCAACTGTTCCCACCTTCTATACGGCTGTGATGTCACTGGGGCAGCCTATGTGTGGGGCATGGTTGCCTTTTGAGGATTTTGTTCCAGCATCATATAATCAATCATAAAATTATAGGGTTAGAAGGGACCGCAAGGGCATCATAGCACTTACGCTCTTCTTTTCCATGTAGGGGGGCTGTGCAGCCTTTTCTTCTACACACACGTGATATATTTATTTCACAAAGCATAATGGCAGAAGCCATCTCTACCTCTGTGTATGCAAGAGGCAGTGGTATTCCTTAAGCTGGGCTGTGAGTATAAACAGAGGATTATCAGCCTTTAGATATTCGTTTCCTCCTGGATCCACTTCAATACTTAGTGGTTACTAAGGGACAGGCTGTCTGTCTTGTAGTTAGGAGGTTCTAAATCAGCCCTAAAATCCCTGTACAGTAAGAGATTCTGCCTAATCTGATTCAGGAAACATGTTGTGTTTTGGAGGGTGAGGAAGAAGGAGAGGTCTAGGAAAAGAGAGAGGCCACATTAAAATCTTTTTGCCTCTCTGTAGGAGCCAACAAGCTGTTATAGCCTATCTTCCAGCTGAATAAGCTGGCATGAAAAGAATAGCGTTCTTCAAGCCTCTGAGAGAGCCTAATGGGTAGCATAACAAGCTGTGTAGCCTGAAGTCAAAATAAAACCCAATAAAAACGTGCAATTCAACTAAATCTCCATACACTAAAAGCTAGCTGCATAATCAACAGAAAATTATTCCACTTGCCATGCTGAAAATTCTATTTCCTGGATTTAAACCTGAGCAACAAGGATGACATCTAACTCCCTCCCCGCCAAAAAAGTCTGTGTTTCTTGGATAGTTAATTATGGTTCTCTCATTTATCAACATCTTGGAAATGTAACCACTTGATGGAAACACAGGGTACAAATAACAATTGCATCACGAAAAAAATGCATACTGAAATGCTTGTAAGAATTTTCCTGATTTGAAACATTTCTATAGCTTTACATTAGCAAAACTCTTTTCCAGGTCTCAATGGTGTTCAAGAACCCTGTGAGAAAACACGAAATGTTTTAGCTTACGTACCCAACCATTTTAAATTTTACTTCTTTGATATTAGATCAATCATAGAATATATACTGACACAAACAACCCGGAATTTGAAATCAGCTTCTAAAATTGTACCTGAAAGTTTAGTATGTTCAAAACTTGCTCTTCGGGACACATACTTGATTTAGGAGTTTTAGTGTCAGTCCTCTTATACAAGACAGATTTTGTGCACGCCACATTTGTACATGCAAAACTTTGTAGGGGCTTTTCTAAGACTAGCTGAAGATTACACTCTTGGAATTGCTATGTTGCATTTTGAATAATGGCTTTTTTTAAAAATTACCCAGAGCCTTCCTTACCCATACACAAAATATGTAGCTGCGTAGGGCACCCAAAAATGTGGGGCATGGCTGGGTCTTAAATGTCCGCTTCTTATGTTGGTTCTGTGGCTCTGCTTTCTTGGGAGCAGATCTAGTTAACTCAAAAGTGAAAAAAGTCTGCCAGGCCTATTATCAGACATTGAAACTGAAAGAGACATTTAACAGGCATTTGCCAACCCCTGTTAGTCCCTGAATTTACTAGGTTAGTCTACAGGACCTTAGTTTAAGCTATTTCCTTAGGGCACATATAGACTATGTTTTTTTCAAAAGGAGATGTGCAAGTCTGGTGCTAATTTGCATATCTTCTTCCAATCGCATTTTCGAAAGTGGGTCTTTCGAAAGTGAAAGTAGTCTGGATGCGGGGGGGGGGGAGGAAGAAGGGTTGAAAAAACCCTTTTTTGAAAAACTGTGTAAACCTTTTTTTAGGAAGAGCTTTTTTTTCCAAAAAGAGGTTTTGTTTAAAAAACAAAAACAAAACCTTGTCCAGACTTTCACTTTCGAAAGACCCGCTTTTGAAAATGCGATCAGAAGAAGATATGCAAATTAGCACTGTATTGGCATATCTCCTTTCGGAAAACAACCCCGTAGTCTAGATGTGCCCTTAGTGTATGGCTGAAGATTATAAAATCATCTCTGTAAAGAATTGTCATACCCCCCTGAGCTGCAATTGATTATGGGACCCTGAAATTGCCTCTTGCAGTTTACTAACTACTACTTTATACTCGTGCCTATGCTTTGAAATGCTAACTGTTCCTTAATTTGCAAGTCGATTTACTTCTTCAGATTCCAAGATTACTGCTACAAACCAACACTACGTCACATTGCTATGCAACATAAAAACTACTAGCGTACAGGGCCTTCTCCAGGAATATGCCTTATTTACCAAGAACTTTTTGTAATAATCTGAACAAGGACTACATTATTTCACATGCATCCCTACTGCAAGGTTGCAGTGACTGACAATTTGGACCTAAATTCTTTAGCAAGGTCCCTGGATTTTGCAGAATTCTCAGGTGGCAGCCTAGAAGATCTGTAACAACTTAAGTTAAAAAAATAGTTTTTCATTGGTTAAATGTGAAAGTGAATAATACATACAGTACAGTAGAATTCTGTTCATATTAGCATTCATCAGGATTAGCATCTCAGTGTTTATTTTGAGACTATTCTGTTCTACCATCTCTACATTGCCCATGCATATCAGGGGTAGTGGGATAGTTTTGATTATTTCATTGCCCAAAACCCAATGCTGATGCAGGCATTGCCAACATGAGGTTTCACAAGTTAACATACAAGCATGCTGAACAGGCAAATGAACACTTATCAGAATTATTGTTTGAGGCTGTCTGCAGATGCAAACTATTATAATCTCTAGTAGCTCACACATGAATAATATTTTCAAGGTTATTTTTTTAAATAACTGTCCACAGCTCTCAGAGATTAAATGGAAGCTCTGATTTTTGGAGCATACTTTCACAACAAAAATGTTGAGTCTGCTGCATATCTGCAGCCAGGATCAGAGAGTACATGTTGTCCAAGCTTTATACACTGGAGTAATTTGATTATCTTGTCATTATCTTTGTTTGCTTAGCTACTGCTATATTATTAGTAATAAATAACCCTTTAGAAATCCAGTCTCATTTGTTTGAATTATTTCCAGTACCAGTGAATTCCATACTGAATAGTGACTAAATATTTCAGTTAAGCTGCTGGTACTTCAGCAAAATAAAATTTGGATTTGGAGGAAAACAACATAGCAGCTAGTTAACCGAACACTGCTCCACATGAGCAATGTAAGAACAAAAAGACAAAACTGTAAACAGATTGTTTCCTCTTGATTAGAAGTGGCATGTGTTTTCTGTATCACAGAAAGTGCAGCAGAGATTATCCATATTTAATAAATACAAGACTGAAAATGAATTTAAATACCCTGATTGCTAAACATGAAGCAAGCAAGATTAGTTATTCTCATTTTGGAATTTCCTCTTGGTCTTGTGCATCTGTGTGGTGCCCATATAGAATAAAAATTATTTACACTGTATTTTGTGTGTTTAAAAGCTATAGAATTTACTTAGTTTTGGTGCTCATTAATACACTCTTCTCTAAACAGGTATATAAGCATTTAACTGAATTAGATCAAAACTATAGTAATTGTACAGATAAATTCTGCTACCATATTAGGTGGATGGACCACTAGTGTAACCGAAATCTATTAAAGTTCTCAGATCCCCTACTTTTCTTCTTTTAAATATATCCAGTTTCCGAACAAAATGATAAACTCTGCAGATTAAAACATCTGTGCCTGATATCAGCTCTCCAGTCTGTGGAGTTCAGGGGAGCAGGCTAGATTTTAGTTCATGTGCTCCATTTTGCCATTCCATTTTATGTTTTGTGTATATTAACAAAAGGACTACTTTACTGCCTTTCAAACTTTAAATTGCATAAAAAAATCGCTATTGTGCTATCAAAAACATTTGCAGATCTCAGCTCATTTGGCATATATACTTTCACCATTTTTATATACAGAGCAACAGTGGATGAGCATAGGAGGGATTTGGTGCATTAGCACAATCCATAAGAAAAGCAAAGACTTTTTTTTAAGGCAATATTTTATTAGGGCCAAAATCCTTTATTGGCCGTGATCCTCCAAACACTTCCATTTGTAGCTAGCTTTGCACACATGATTAATTCCATTGAATTAAACGGGGTTACCAATAAGTAATTGTTTGCGAGATCACTGCTATGAAATATAGTGTCCATGATCCAGCGTCCAGACACTCAGAAATTGCTCGCAATTGAGTTGTTCACAAAAGGACAGCAAGAAAAGCAGGCAGGTGAGTGGTACGGGAATAACAATTTATACACAAGTCAATACGATTCATTGCAGGCAACACGCAGAATGGTTGGAAGGTTGAAAGGATTTAGGTGTGAGCATAGGCCTTGCATATGAGCTGTGGAAGGTTGCACTCTGCATAGGAAGCCAGAGAGAAGAAAGCAAAGAGGTGACTGCAATAGAGTTTGACAAATAGGCGGACAAGGTTGAGACGGAACAGAAGGGACAGGGCAATGTGAAGCTTGACAAGGGAGTAGACGTACTGGGAGGAAAGAATTACGTCTAGCTCTGAAGACGGTTACATATGGCTTAAATGATAACTGAGAAGTCAACGAAGGAATTCAAAGAAGGAAGTGACGGTCAAATTGACAGGCAAGGAAAAGGACTTTAGTAGCTGTATTTGGAAGGATTAAGGGGTGTGTGAGTAACAAGTGTGTTGTCAGGAAGGCCAAAGAGAAAGATGCTGTAATACTCAAGATGTGATATAATGAGAACTCAAACAAGACATGTATCTGTGGTGACAGGAAGATAAAATGACAGCTCTCAGAGATGTAGTGGAAGCAGCAACGGCAGCTTAGCTTTTTTCTTTGCAGATGGGCAGTCTGCTAATGGATCTACAGAAAGCCCCAAGGAGATTGGGACAAGGAGGAGAAAATGAAGTGATGCACAAACAAGAGCTGAAAAAAACCCTACAATAAATCCGTCTTAAAACATATTTTACATTCAGAAAATGTTGGGAGAAATACAGTGTGGATTTGCCAGGGGGAGGATACAGTATGAAATCCGTATCTTAGAACATCTGGGAGAAATAAAATTAGTTTGATGGAGGGCCTTTGACATCTATTCCCACTTCTAATCAGAAATATTTCATAATCCTAATTCCCTAATGGAATTTGGGACAAAAATTACAACAGCTATCACAGACTCACAGTGGAATAATATTTGTGTTTGCTTTATGCATTCTACAGCTGATCTAATATTACAGGCAATCCATCAAAAAATTAATCTTTTGGACTCTCTCAAAAATGGCCGCTGCTGCTGTAAGAATATCTAACAAGTACTAAGTTGTCCTACAGAAGATGAAAGTATCATTCCCAAGCCTCATGGGGTAATAAGAATAAAGTCAATAGTTTGTGGGAGGATAACAGCAGTGGAATCTATGGAATACTTAACTTCATCTCTTGAGGTGATCCTGGGAGGGAATTTTTCACTTTGGTCGGTTTAGACTGAAAATAAATAAATGTGCACAGTGTTAAGTAAATACCATTAACAATACAGCATGAAGACTGCTAGGATTTTTTTTGATAGACAGTGAAATTCATTCATTTTTCTGGGGGAGTGCACATGTATTTGTTTGGAAGTCTTCTTGTCCCAAAGATTAAACCTCTTCAGTGCAGTCATAAAGATTGTCATTTCTCCCTTTGCCATTAATGATCAAACAAGGTGGCCCACTGAACAAGGAATTTCACCACACTCAGTAAGAAGAGTCTGGCCCCAAACCCAGCAAAGTCAAGAAGAATCTTACCATTGATTTCAGTTGGGCAATGGATCAGGCCTAAATATGTGAATCTGAAGTAGCAGCCAGTGAAGAGCAGGGTCAAATGAAGAACAACAAATCCATGCAGGCAAGCCCCAGGAGCTTTTGTGCCTTTGCTCTTGTAGATTACTAGTGTTTTGTATTTCAAAATACCTTACTTTGCTTGTAAGAGCGTGTGCTTGGTACCGTAAGTGTAATGAGCAACAGCAGAGTGTATTAGTAGTTGTAATTCATTCCTTTTCCAGTACAGGCAGTCCCCGGGTTACGTACAAGATAGGGACTATAGGTTTGTTCTTAAGTTGAATTTGTACGTAAGTCGGAACTGGCTCCAGATTCAGCTGCTGCTGCTGAAACTGACCAGGGGCTGACTACAGGAAGCTGGAGGCAGAATTGCTCTGCCCCCAGCTTCCTGGAATCAGCCACTGATCAGTTTCAACAGTGGCTGAATCTCGAGCCTGGGACAGAACAGCTGGGCTGCCAGGTAGGTCCCTGCAGGACCAACCCGGCAGCACCCCAGCTGCTCTACCCCAGGGTCCACAACAAAAGCCTGGTCTGTTGGGGGGGGGCGCGCACCCAGCAGACCAGGGACACGGGGAGCAAAGCCGCAGCGGCGGCGGGGTGCCGCGCCTCTGAGGCTTTGCTCTGGCAAAGCCTCAGAGGCGCGGCACCCCGCCGCCGCTGAGGCTTCGCTCCCCGTGTCCCTGGTCTGCTGGAGACGGTCCCCAGCAGACCAGAGGCACTGGGAGCAAAGCGGCAGCAGCAGACCAGGGACGGTCCCCAGCAGACCAGGGGACCCGGAGCAGCTTTTCTCGCCCCGGAGGTCGAAGTGGCGGGACCGCTGCGCTCTGGGCGGTCCCGCTGCCTGCGAGCTCTGGGGTGAGAAAGCCCCGTTCGTAAGTGTGGATCTGACATAAGTCAGATCCGCGTAACTCAGGAACTGCCTGTACTGTAAAAATGGCAGATCCTTGAAATCACAGTAAATTATCTTTTTTCCCCTAGCCACCACTGCTTGAGCTATTTTCTATGCAAGGGTTTTCACAATGCCTCTGTGGCTGCATGAAGTAGGATAACTAGTATTTCTTCAGCCATCATATAATGTGCATAAATCTAAAAAAGGAAAAAAGTTTAGGCTAGCCATCAGGATATTTTTCTTAGTGGAGCTATTGGACACTGGAAAAACTCTAAAAGCAGCTGGTTGAGGCCATCTCTTTGGCAGTATCCTAAAGAGGCAATCTCAGTAGGGTTTATACAGGGAGGAAATAATCCTGAAAAACACAAGTGTGGAAACTGGAAACTCTTTTCTGGTCAGGTCTTTATCTGGTTATACAGTGGATGAAGAAAATGTCTATGCAGTGAAGATGATGGAAGAGGGGAGTTCAGTGTTTGCAAAATTCTTGGAATTTGGGCCATGACATTGTTTCCAGTGGAAGAGAAGTACAGGCAGTCCCCGAGTTACGTGGATCCGACTTATGTGGATCCGCAGTTACGAATGGGGCTTTTCTCGCCCCGGAGGACTGGAGCGAGAAAAGCTGCTCCACATCTCCCTGGTCATCTCCCCCCCCCCCCCCCCCCAGCAGACCAGGGAGACGCAGAGCAAAGCGCGGAGCACGCCTGCAGCGGGACAGCCCGGGCGCGCCTGGGCTGTCCCACTGTGGGCGTGCTCCGCGGCTTTGCTCCCCGTCTCCCTGCAGACCAGGGAGACTGGGAGCAAAGCCGCGGAGGACGCGGGCAGTCCCGCCACCCGCGTCTCCCTGGTCTGCTGGGGGGGGAGGGAGGGCGTGCAGCTAGTGCCCCTGCTTTCCCCCCCCCAGCAGACCAGGCTTTTCTTGCCTACACCTGGGGTAGAGCACCTGGGGCGCTGCCGGGTTGGTCCCGCAGCGCCGCTCCTCGGCGCTACTGGAGCAACCCAGCAGCACTCCAGCTGCTCTGCCCCAGGCGTCCCCAAGTCAGCCGCTGCTGAAACTGACCAGGGGCTGACTACAGGAAGCCCGAGGCAGAATTGCTCTGCCCCGGGCTTCCTGGAATCAGCCGCTGATCAGTTTCAGCAGCAGCTGACTTGGGAACGCCTGGGTTTCTTAAGATGAATCTGTATGTAAGGGTGTGTCTAGACTACCTAGTTTTGTCGACAAAAGTGGACTTTTGTCGACAAAACAATACCATCGTCTACACTCCGCGGTTTTGTCGACGCTGGTATACCTCATTTTACGAGGCATAACACTTTCTGTCGACAGAACTCTGTCGACAGAAGGTGTTATTGCCTGTAACACTGCGTCCAGACTACGGAGTTCTGTCGACAAAGCGGCTTGCTTTGTCGACAGAACTCCATGTGTCTGGACGCAAATTGTCGACGGAAGTTTTGTCGACAGTATCTGTCGACAAAACTTCCGTCGACAAAACGCGGTAGTCTAGACGTACCCTAAGGCAGAACTGGCGTCCAGATTCAGCTGCGGTTGAAACTGATCAGTTTCAGCAGCGGCTGACGCCAGTTCCGACTTACATACAGATTCAACTTAAGAATAAACCTACAGTCCCTATCTTGTACGTAACCCGGGGACTGCCTGTACAGGAACTGAAATACTCTTATTTACTCCAAAGCACCATATACACCTCCCTGTGAATGCACGGATTTACCTGCTCTAGAGGTTCCTGAACAATGGTATCCAAAGAAGCCCTTACTGTTTAACAGCCAGCCAGCAATTCCAACACTGTCATATGAAACCTAGAAGCAAAGGCTTCTTTAGGTCAGCATGGGGGGGAAGGGGAGACAGGCAGGAGGAGGTTTATAACACTAAAAAAGGCACTTTCACACTTCCGGTATTATATAGTCTAGTGCAGTGTTTCTCAACCTTTTTTTTTTTTTTTTTAATAAAGTACCCCCAGTTTTCAGAGAGAGAATTTTTTTTCCTAACATTGCAACACATTTGTTTAAACAACTTAATCATAGCCAGGCAGACGATGACATTTTTGGGTGTAAAAGGTACAAAAATAATAAAGCGCTGTAAGACTTAAAACAAATTCAGTTTTCTCCAGATTTTAGTTGTATTGATGTACCCCCTCAGACTTCTCTCAAGTACCCCTAAGGGTACTCATACCACTGGTTGAGAAACACTGGTCTAGTGGAAACAGTCTACATGATTGGTTCTTTTCCTTTCTGCCCTACGTTGTCAGGCACAGCTTGCAAGACACAATTTAGGACTGACATCATACTTCCAAGGGAGTTAACACAAAATACCTCATCTATGGATTGATATGCTCACTGAGGCTATGTCTAGAGTGCAGAGTTTTATTGGAAAAAGATATGCAAATTCATTCTCTCTTTCTTTCTTTCTTACTAAAAGAGGCTTTTCTGAAATTTGGCCAATTGTCTTCCACTATTTGATCTGAGGAAATGGGTCTGGCCCACAAAAGCTCATCTTGTTAGTCTTTAAAGTGCTACACAGTCCTGTTTTTTGTTTCAGCTGCACCAGACTAACACGGCTACATTTCCACTACTTCTCTTTTGGAACATCCCTAATTCCTCTCATTGAGAGGAATACAGGGATGCCAAAAGAATGCATCTGCTTTTTCAGAAACTGTTCCAAAAAAGCAGACGCGTTGCCTGGACATGGAAGAGCTTTTCCGGGATACCTCCAGTATCCCAGAAAAACTCTGCAGTCTAGACATAGCCTAAGATATGAATGTTCTTGGCTGCATCTGCCAGCTTACTAATTAAAGGAATGGTGAGGTAGCCTTTGCCTGTGGGGAGCATTGCCTAGAGGTTCTGTACAGGGGGATTTGGTAGAGAAGCTCAGCATTCCTACTCCAGTTGTCTTTGGCCCATGGGAGTTATTAAAAGGTTTGACAGCCTTGAGACTACTTCCTAGCATGTTACGATTGTCCCAAGTTCTCCATGTGTGGCCAGGTGGCGTGCAGGCCACTGATCCACACTTGGCACCTCCTTGTGGCCATGTGTGGCCTGGTAGGTCCCTCTCTCTTGGGACAACTGCTGCCTCCTCCTTTGGCTTGGCCCTTTGCCAGATCAATTCCAAGTCTGGCACCTGATGAAGTACTGCATGAAGGAAACAAAGAACATTAAACTCAAACTTAGTGAGTTTATACAGGGGGAGTGGGAGAGAATATCTCCCTCCCAGCATGTATCTGAAGCAGGTCCTCCCATGCCTCAGGGAGGGACTTCTGGGAAATTGTAGGGAGAGATCCTACCGTCCCTCAGGTCTCTGCCTGAGAGTTGCAAGTCTGTTCTCTTTCCTAGCCTGTACCCAACTGAGCTTCTCTGCTTCCTTTTAACTCCTCCTGTCTATGCATCTCTTGCAGGTGCGGCAACAGCAGCTCCTTAACCCCTTGTTGTCCAGCATGGGGTTTGAATACCCCCATCACAAATGGTTAAAGAATAGGCTCACATTGATTTACAGGGAAAAAAAAAAACTTTTGACAGTAAAATGATACATCTTTGTTGATTTTGTTTGACTTTTGGGCTGTGAGCGCTTATATTTCTAGAAGAGCACTTAGCAACCTGTTCTGTGTATTTTTCCAATATATTAAAAAAACTGGAACTTTTTTTTAACTACATTTTAATTCTTGGTGTTTTAGAGGAAAAAGGGCTATCTGGCCATTACAAATGTCATCAACTTTTGTCTAACAGATACTTAGGACTGTATTCTACTCAAAAGTTGCACAGAATGGTTTGAATTATCAATAAGTAATGTGAGGTTTGGCCATTAAGATCTAGCATATGGGAGAAAAATCTTACCACCTGCTGCCGCTTTAAAAATCCATTTTTTAAGTTGAATTTTCCCTTCTAATTTAAACTCCCAAAATATTTTAAAAATTAAAAAAGTGAATTCAAACACTTGTTAGAAAGTACAGTCTAATGATAAGCAGAAAACATCGATTAATCTCTTTA
This sequence comes from Pelodiscus sinensis, assembly GCF_052426305.1. Taxonomy (NCBI): domain Eukaryota; kingdom Metazoa; phylum Chordata; order Testudines; family Trionychidae; genus Pelodiscus; species Pelodiscus sinensis. The sequence continues at coordinate 100,182,703 of NC_143055.1, forward strand.
TTTGACATACAGGAAATTAGTTGCCAACAGAATCCATCTTTTCAAAATAAAAAACTCTCTGTAGCCTATTTTATCATGGGGGTGACTAGCTCAATATGATAGATGGCATCAATACTGCTTCGGTTTACATACAAATCCTAAACCTATTAACACTTGCTTGTTTTCAGAAAACAAGGAAGGCTACAGGATTCACCTGCTTTTGTTTCAAGATATAAAGAGCTGAGAGAGGAGATATCTGAGCCTTTAGCGATCATCTTTGAAAAGTTATGGAAGTCAGGAGAGACTCCAGAAGATTGGAAAGGGACAAATATAGTGCCCATCTATAAAAAAGAGAAATAAAAACAACTGCGGTAACTACAGACCAGTCAGTTTAACTTCTGTGCCAGGGAAGGTAACGGACCAAGTAATTAAGGAATTCATCTGCAAACTTCTAGAAGATAATAAGGCAATAAGTAACAGCAAGCATGGATTTGTAAAGGACAAATCATGTCATGACAAATCAATCTAATAGCTTTCTTTAATAGGATAACAAGTCTTGTAGATAAAGGAGAAACGGTGGACATAGTATACCTAGACTTTAGTAAAACATTTGACACAGTCTCTCATGATCTTCTTATCAATAAACTAGGGAAATACAACCTAGATGGGGCTACTATAAAGGTGGGTGCATAATTGGCTGTATAAGAATTCTCAGAGAGTAGTTAATGGTTCACAGTCATGCTGGAAAGGCATAACAAGTGGGTTTCCGCAGGGGTCTGTTTTGAGACCAGTTCTGTTCAATATCTTCATCAACAATTTAGATGTTGGCATAGAAAATATGATTATTAAGTTTGCAGATGACAGTAAGCCGGGAGGGGTTGCAACTGCTTTGGAGGATAGGATCATAATTCCAGACGATCTGGACAAACTGGAGAAATGGTCTGAGGTAAATAGGATGAAGTTTAATAAGGACAAACGCAAAGTACTCCACTTAGGAAGGAACAATCAGTTTCACACATACAGAATGGGAAGCGACTATCTAGGAAGGAGTACTGCAAAAAGGGATCTAGGGGTCATAGTGGATCACAAGCTAAACATGAGTCAGTGTGACACTGTTGCAAAAAAAGCAAACATGATTCTGGGATGCATTAACAGGAGTGTTGTGAACGAGACACAGGAAGTCATTCTTCTGCTCTACTCTGTGATGATTAGGCCTCGATTGGGGTACTGTGTCCAGTTCGGAGCACCACATTTCAAGAAAGATGTGGAGAAAGTGGATAAGGTCGAGAGAAGGGCAACAAGAACGATTGAAGGTCTAGAAAACATGAGCTATGAGGGAAGTCTGAAAGGATTGGGATTGTTTAGTTTAGAAAAGAGAAGACTGAGAGGGGACATGATAGCTGTTTGCAAGTATCTAAAAGGGTGTTACAAGGAAGTGGGAGAAAAACAAGGCCTCTCCTTGGCCTCAGAGGATAGGACAAGAAGCAATGAGCTTAAATTGCAGCAAAGGAAGTTTAGGTTGGACACCAGGAAAAAATTCCTATCCATCAGGGTGGTTAAACACTGGGATAAATGTAAGTATAAATTAAAGCCTAGGGAAGTTGTGGAATCTCCAACACTGGAGCTATTTAAGAGCAGGTTGGATAGATGTCTATCAGGGAAGATCTAGACGGTGCTTGGTCCTGCCATGAGGGCAGAGGACTGGACTTGATGATCTCTCGAGGTGCCTTTCAGTTCTAGTATTCTATGAGATTGGAAGATCACACGGAACCAACAGAAATGCCAATATTATTTATTTCAAGACAAAAAAAACCTATTTAGTATGTATCCTTTATACAATCTGTATTCCAAACTGAGGCCTTATCACAAGTCCAATGAAGTCAGTCAATGGAAGTTCTCTCACTGACCTCAATGGTCTTTGAATCAGGCCCAGAAAGTACATTGTATTGAACATCTATGACACGATAGAGCATACTGTTTTGAACTGTACCTGAGGTAACTTTATAGACTTAGCAGTTTGTGAGGTTAAAAACTCTTGAGGAACAGATACAAAACTCTTAACTGCCTGGATGTGAGCTAAATCATATTTTTAAACATGATATAATTTTAAAAAATTGTTTTATAAAATTAACTCCACAGACAGTGCTTTAGTGCATTTCACTCTTAAAGGTTGTACTGATTCATTTCTATTTTGCCTTCTTGTGAACACATTCTTCTGTCTTTTTCTGTGCCATTTCATAGCCCTCTTACAATCCTTTCCTTTTGTTAAATCATTTAAATATAGATATTGCACCTACTTAAATACCTTTTAAACTACCCCTAAAAATACTTAAATCTACAACAGATGCACATTGGAACACTGCAGGGAATGAAATGTATTATGGACACCAAGTTGTCATCAATTATCTCACCAGCAAGTTTCCACCTGCTCATGTGGTGTCCACCTGTGGCTTGTTGGCATTATGCTTGTAGTACAAGACTGAGGTTCAAAACTAGCCTTGCTGCTTTTCACAAGGATTTTGCATCACTCTTTAGGCAGTATCAGTGTAGGATGTTCAGGCTCTAGCTGGAGCGTGGGTTCTGGGATTCTGTTGCCTGGAAAGGTCCCAGAGCCTGAATGTCTTCACTGCAAGCGTCACAGCCTCCTAGTCAAAGCCCAGGTCACCTGGCATGGGCCAGCCATTGCTATCTACATGCAGTGTAGACATACCTTTAATGTTCTTATAAGTATTTCTGTAGTATTGTTTTAAAGTGCACTAAAGTAATAAATACAGACACTAAAAAAAAAGAAAAACTATCTGGATAAGGAAGCATAACTGGTGCAATTAAAAAAAATCAATCTTTGATAATTCTGGAATTCAGGATCTTTACCTGTTTTACATTATAGTTCAGTGTGTTAATACTTGGCCACAATACGCTGTACTTCCTAATGGATTGGGATTGTACAAACATCTGGGCTAAACAGCTTCATTCCAATCCACTGAGAAAATTCACAAAGGGTTTAATACTTTTAAATGTTTTCCTTTCTATAGCTAGGATAGTGGATTGCACATTGGAGTTATATAACCCTTCATGAAATACACAGGAACACTCTACATCAGTGCCTACAGAGTACATCTGACGTGCTTTATTAAGGGCTCATTTGTGGCTGATCTTTGCATGGCTACACAGTATTTGTGGGGGGAGGAGAGAAGAGGGGTGGACTCAAAGAGCTCACTCCCCCTTTTTGCAGGCCATCTCCTGAGCTCTCTCCTGAGGCAAGCGTGACCCCAAGAGAGATAGTTATGCTCTACACCTCTCAGACCAGATCCTGTGACTCTGGGACAGTGCCTTAGCCTGTCGCCATTCCTTTTAGGGTGGGTCTACACAGCAAAGTTACTTCGGAATAACGGCAGTTGTTCTGAAATAACTATGCGAGCATCTACACAGCAATTCCGTTATTTTAAAATAATTTCGAAATAACGGATGGCTTATTCCAACTTCTGCAAACCTCATGCTATGAAGAATAATGCCTATTCCAAAATAAGCTCCACTTCTGCTACTTCAAAATAGTCCCTCACCAGGGCCATTCTAATTATTCCTCCTGGGTGCTAAATCGAGATAGCACATCTACATTAGGGAAGCCTGCACCAGACTATTTATTAGGCTTCTCTGAAGTGTAAATGTGCTATTTTGAAATAAGGTTTTTTGGAATAAATATTCCAGAATAGCTTATTCTGAAATAACTGTGCAGTGTAGATATACCTGAGGCTACGGCTACACTGCCTTTTTTTGCATAAGAGTATATGCAAATTGCGCTTGCATTTGCATATTTTCTTCTGATTCTTTTTGTGGAAAAGGTTTTTCTGATAAAAAGCCCCGTGTAGACAGGGGCATTTGTTGGAAAAAACCCTCTTTTGCATGACCCTGTAAATCCCGATTTACAAGGAATAAGGGATCTTAGAAAAAAGCCCTCTTTCATACATGGGGCATATTGGAAAACCTTTCCCGCAAAAAGAATTAGAAGATGACATGCAAATGAACATGATTTGCATATCCTCTTTCACAAAAAAAAACGGCAGTGTAGCTGTAGCCTCCGTGCGCTGGGCTGCAAGAACCCACATGGAGGCTATGGGCCTACCCCTGGGGAACAAAGACTGGGTCTTTGGGCACCAGCAATCCCAGTGACTCTTCATGCCTCCCTCCAGTGCAACCAGCCAACTAGACGTGTGGAAGACTTGTATTGTGCCTGTGGGCACAATGCTCTCCTGAAGAATTTGTAGCAGCAGTAATCAGATGTTTAAAACAAGGAAACAGTTTATTATTCATCTGGCATACAGAATCTCATACTCCTTAGGTTAATCTGTATCTCTCAACGCAAAGACAAAGTCTATCTGGCAAAACCAGAGCAATACACCAGCCAACCTATAGTGGACTCCATTTTAGACTCTGCCTCTCTCTAGTCCCAGAGGAGAGCTGCCAGCCTTTTCCAGAAGCAATACTGTATGTTGCTGGGATATCGCAAGAGATCTGTAGTGGGAGCTAGTACCTGATCCGAGATCTCTGATATAGCAAATCCATGTCTCCAATTGTTGGTTCCCGTAGAAAATAGCAGCCTATTCCTGCTACCGATTACTCCTTTATTTCAAATAGTAGAGGTCTGCTGTTGATCTGAAGGTCTAAGCATCTCATTCCACAAGGAGTAACAGTTAATTAGAACTAAGGGGTTTATCATGGAATCCTGTTTCTCTGCCACGCGTAGATGCAAGCAGTTACTTCGGGCTAGTCAGTTTCCAAAATGGCGACCGTCCGGGAATATGCTAATCAAGCACGGGATAGTTAAATCCCATGCTTCATTAGCAATTTTGGTCACCCTCATTAGCCTCCCTAGTTCAAACTAGGGGGCTAGTGTAGACGTACCCTTATAGACTAAAATCAAAATATCCTCTCCATCATCATTTTGTTAAACTAAAAGAGCTTAATCCACTTACTGAATCACTATAAGGCATGTTTTCAAATTCTTTAATCATTCTTGTGAACTTCTGAGCTGGACCCAGAATTCAGCAGCAGTAGCACCAGCGCAACTATAGAGGTAAAATAACCTTCCTGTCTCCTCCTCAAGATTCACCTGTTTATACATCCAAGGATTCCATTAGTCCTATTGGCTGCAGTATTGCATTAGGAGCACATGTTCAGCTGATTATTCACCACCAACTCTCAGTCCTTTTCAGAGTCACTGCTTCCTGGGTTAGACTTTTCCATTCTATGTTCATTGTTGCATGCATTTACTTGTACTGAAATACATATTGTTGGTTTACACCCTGCTTACCAAGCAATCCTGAGCACTCTGTAGTAATGATCTGTCGTCAGCATTACTTACCACTGCCCCAAATGTGCATCTGTCAACTGCAAACTTTATCAATGACCATTTAAAGTTTCCTTTCAGGTCACCGAAAAAAATGTTAAAAAGCAAAGGGCCAATTACAGTTAGTTTTTTTCTTTTGAAAGCCTAGAAAGTTACAGGTTAACAATAACAAAAACTACCACTATGTAAAAAAACCATTAATGTTGCAAAGCCAAGTAAAGAAACACCAGAAATAGGACTGTCACACAACCTTTATTCTGACCCTCTACTTTATACCCATAATGGTAGAGCCCTTAATAACCTATCACACTGTTAGGTCTCTAGGACCTCTGCTTCATTCAGTGCACAGAGTAGATGATGAATAAGACAGCGGCTTGAAGGAAAAGACAGAATGTTCTGTTTCATTTGAGGCACTGGATTGGAGTGCAGGAAAGACAGGGTTCTGTTGCTGACTGTGCCATAGAGTATTTGTGTGACGGTGGGCCTGTATAAAGTGCCCATGCTAAAGGAACCTGAACAAAGATTGCACAGACAGCCTTAAACTAGCATTTTCCAACTGTTGAGAGTTTGTCTTGGCAACCAGAACATTATTTTAATAGTGTAGCAATATGTGTGGAATTTCTATAAAACCTTCCATACATTGAAACCTGAGGTCCACGAATATTTACACAGATATTAGCTCATCCACTCTTGCCAACTCATACACTTCATCTGTGAGAGGCTGCCTCTGATTTCCAGACACAAAGTGTGGTAAGTGCACATGTAAAAATTAGTTCAAAATGCACAAACCTCATCCCTTGCAAGTCAGCGCGACTGAGTCTGGACTAGGGCATCTGGAAGCACCTGACATAGGAAGCAGTTCAAATGAACTGAGTCAGGAAAGAAGGGTATGTCTACACTGCATTCCTCTTTCGAGAGAGGAATGCAAATGCAGGCGAGCGAAATTGCAAATGAAGCACGGATTTGAATTTCCCATGCTTCATTTGCATAATGGCATCCTGGCGCTTTTTTGCAATACCCTATTTCGAAAGAACAAATGCAGTCTAGACAAGGTTATTTCGAAAAAAACCCTTTTCAAAATAACCCTTAAACCTCATTTTTTAAGAAGTAAGGGTTATTTTGAAAGAAGGGTTTTTTCCAAAATAACCCCGTCTAGACTGCGTTTGCTCTTTCAAAATAGGGTGTTTCGAAAAAGCGCCTGGACGCCATTATGCAAATAAAGCGTAGGAAATTCAAATCTGCGCTTCATTTGCAATTCCACTCACCTGCATTTTCATTCCTCTCTCGAAAGAGAAATGCAGTGTAGACATACCCAAAGCGAGGAAGGATGAGGGAACTGGATCCATAATGGGATGAATGTCTCCCTGAAACAGAAAATGATACAAACCCTTCCCCCATTTTTTAAAAAATAGTCAAACTCTTGCAGTGAAAATAAATGGTAAATCCTCATCAGGTGGCCTGAACAAGCTCGCAGAATCATAGTAGGTTATCTGTGTGGTTTTTCACAGTGATTATTTCCAGTGAGAATCATTTTTAATGTACTATTAGATAGATTTTCAAGTATTCATCACAAGGGCATATTTTCAAGAAGGAACTCAAGTCCCATTCACATTCCGCGCATGGAAACCTTATATTGACTTAATACGGTGCTATATGCCTCCTTTCCTCTGCTCTTGATGAATCATGGAGCACCCAGGAAGGAATTATGCAGCATGTATTTTATAAAATAAAATAGCAGGCTATATAATGTGAATTTTGAACCCAACAACAGGCCATGCTGATGGAGACTTGCGGCAAAACTAGACATACGCACACACTACAAGATGAACTCCCACACAGATGGAAATGACAAAATACCAGTAAGGACTTTCAGTGGCACAGAAAAAAAGAGGCTTAATGTCTACAATTTAATTCTGTTTTGTATCAGTGATTTCTACGACTGTACTTTAGTTAATATGGTGTTAGCTTAGTCTAACAAAGAAGGAATCAGGGAAGAGGATTAACGAGTATCAGCTTTTGATTTTAAAAGTGCATGACAATTTATTTGATGGCTGGGGGGAAGCTGTGAGTACAGCAGTTAGGGTAATATTTTATATCAACTGAAATATTAAATACTTCAGTCTTAAACCACAAAAGGTGTGACTGGAGAGATGTACGGCCTTCATGATGAATCCAATAATAACCCTATGTCTATTTTAGTTGTGAAATAGATTTGTTCTATAGATTTGTTCTATAGAATAACCCTATGTCTATTTTAGTTGTGAAATAGATTTGTTAGAACAAACTTGTTAACAGTCTGAAAGAACTGTAGCATTTTCACATATTCAACAATTCAACCTGCAGCTTCTTAGCATTAACATCAAGAAAAGCTTCAAATAAATCTTAGCCTTGAGCTTTCAGATTTGTCTTAATAAAATGTTTATTTAAATGTAATTAAATATAGTAGTGCTGACAACAAACCCAGGCACCTGCCATGGTCATATCTGCTAGGTGGTTAGAAAAGTCCTGCAGCATATAAAAGAAATATATGAAATCCTCAGATAAGAATAAAATAATTTGTAAGTGCACAAGTCAGTAAAAAAAGCAAAGTGCTTGGGATATTAGAAGATAAGAAGTATCGCCAAGTGTCTTTTCTGTACCAATGAAAGCCCCCACTGGTCTTTTGTTATTTTCATCTGTGTGGGAGTTCATCTTGTTGTGTGTGCATATCTCCAGTTTTGTCCACTGTTAGGTACAAAATTCACATTATATCCTACTATTTCATTTTATAAAAATACATGCTGCATAAGCTATTTCCTGGGAGCTACACAATTCATCAACAGAGGAAGGGGGGGACATATAGCACTTTATTAGGTGAATGTGAGTTTCCATGTGCAGAACATGAATGGGACGTCGCTTCCTTCTTGAAAGTATGACCCATGTGACAAATATTACAGCTGCCAGAAAATAGCACTTCCAACAACAATGGCTTTTTCAATAAGCAGAAATTTTCTTGTTAAAGTCTTCAAGTTTGTGCACATATAGTTTGGGGGTTTCCTGAAAAAAAAAAAAATCAAGATTTTAGTTCTCATGTGTGGAAGGAGAGAATGGGGGGAGAAAACCAATTTTTCACTTTGAGAAGAAAAAAAAGGGTAGTTTTGATTTTTCATCTTTTCAAACAGCAGCAAAAATCCACAAAAATGGTCAGTGCATATGGCAAAATGTTTATTTTTCTTGAAAAATTAAAACAAACAACTGTAAGTCAAACTATAACAAGCTGTCAGGGTAGCTGTTTTCCCCCTCCTGCTGCTATTAATTTGCCTTTTGAGGATACTGATGCTGCTGGCCCTGTTACAGTTTGATCGAATGTTGCTTCCACAGCTTTCCAAAGCAGGCAACGCAGCCAGCTTTCTATTGGAAAGCTACTATGACAAATTACTGCTTTGTTCTGCTTATGCCCCAAATATTGAATACTTTAAGGTATTGCATAGAATGTTATTGAGATATACTCATCCCCAAAGTCCTTTTGTAACATCTCTCAAATTTAATTTGTGTAATGTATTTTGTGGATGATTCTGGAATTATTGAAAGATGGCTCCATTAAAATAGAGACATTTGTTTCTTATTTTCCAACAGCAACTCACAGCATGTACTATTTGGGTACAGCAGAAACCTGTGTATGGTCAATCTTGTGAAAAGAATGTTTTCTTGCCTGGGACAACTGCCAAGAAAGAGATAGCATAGTGCATTTCACCATCTCTAAATGGGAGATAAATGGCACAGCTAAAGTGTTTAAGTGGCACACCAGATGTCTTCAAGTCACAATTAGTGTATCTATTAGCGTAAGTGTCCAATTTTTCTTGCTATGCATTGTTTAGCTTTGTGCTGTTTTCTGCTCTATTTTCAGTTCTAAACAAACCCATCCAACCTTTTAAAAAAGATGTAGTGCATATATGGGAATCACACTATTTAAAAAATAGCATGAAAAGAATATTATTTTCCAATGCAATGAATACCTTTTGATCTCTGCTTGTCCGATGATCATATTATTGGCACGTTTGTTTCCATGAGTGAAATCCTCTAAAAATCTGACCTTTTCTCCACAGTTATCACCTAGATCAGGTGTTCCCAAAAGTTTTCATAATGACAACCACAATTTAATACATAAAAAGGGAGAGAGTCCACAAAGCAACCTATTTACCTGAGCTCTGCCATTCAAATTGCATGATATCTCTGCAACAACTACTGTATATGTTAAAGTGATATATTATAAAGAAAACATTTAATGCATCAGTCTTTTAATGATATTTAGCAGCTGGAAGTAAGGAAATCCAGCTGTCCACTTGTCACTTGCTAATAGCTAGTTCAAATTAAAAACAATAATGTTACAAAGATGGTAGTATCTTCCTGAGCAGATTCAGAATGTTGTACAAAAAAAAAAGAGAGATGCTGACACAAAGTCTTCTTGCAAGCAATTGGAAATAGTCCAGTACTGGCAGAGGAATGGACTAGATGACTCCATATAAAGCTTTCCATCTCTTATGAAAAACTAATTTTTAAAATCATAGAAATTAAAAACAAGGCTCTGAAATATTTCAGTGTGAACTACTTCACTGTTCACATAATGAATCATGGCTTGTGAAACTTGCACTCGGAAACATATCAGTGAGTGATAAATAGTAGATATTGGTCCTCGTGTTTTGAGAGGTAACAGAACATTAAAGATTTGCACATACCTCACAGGTACTTGCGTGAACACAATAATGTTGTGCACTTCCTAGTGTGTTACCAAGAGCACTTGTACAACAACATGAGGCCGCCACTATTCCATTTCTATCAGCCATCAGAGAGAGCAGAGTATAGAAAAATCAATGTACAAGGACGCCGTCAGAAACAGTATAGCACACCACATCATAAGCTGCTAGCACAGTTGAAGAGAACTGTTTGAAGGATGAAGTCCACCCTGGCACTGAAAACTCCTGTTTCTGAGGAGTAACAGCTGCTGCATTTTCAACTGGTCACCAAATGCTTTAATCCTGTTCCTAAGTGACCACCTGACTAGAAAATTTTGGGGTGGTTAGATTACAGCTATAAACCATTCTCACATCTACAGAGGAGTAAAAGTTTTATCACACCATATGGCAGCATAACAAAGTTTATATCCTTTATGAGACTTCATTCTGAAACAGCCATAGCTCACTGTATATTATAAGATAGCCTCAAACGGTTCTCTTTCCAGGGCTTCCATGGAATGCAATAAATAATGACAATATTCTTAGCATTTATAAAGCACCTTACAAAAATGGCTGAGCATTATTCTCCCTATATTACAGATGGCCAACACAGACCATAGAAAGTTGAGTGATTTGTCTGAAGGCCACACAATGAGTAGACCAAGGTTTTACTGTAGTAAAAAACATTAAAAAAAAACACCCACACAACACGCACACTAGATGCCTGTACTGTAATCACGAGTTTGGATACTTCCTTTGACCTAGAAAGCAAAGGCCTTGAAATCAGTCATAGGGGTTACATTTTCCATGGTAGATTTGAAATAATCAATTCTGTCAGTCTGTCATTTTCATGGATTATTGGAACAATAGAAAGAGTTGATTGAGTTGGGGGTTGGGATTGCCCACTTATGAATTGCAGGCCCGACATGAGTATTATGCCCATACAATGGATCGTTTTGTAAATAAAAGATTGTGCCAATGTTGTTGCCATTTGATGCTGAAGTCACTTGGTCAGAAGCTTGGGACTGGCCAGGGCTACCTAATGCAATTTAAATCCCTAGGATCAGGGAGCTGCAAAGACGGCTAAAGGAGACTTAAGCCAACCTCTGGGTCCAGTGAAGACCTGACCTAGGGTACACAGCTCCAGCTACGTAAAGAACGCAGGTGGAGTTGGCTTACCTTCCATTGAGCTTGGCTCAGTCTCCACAGTGGGAGGTCCACAGGAGCCAACGCTCCTGCTGGCTTCCCTTACTCTTCACAAACAGAGGAGCACCAGTGATGACCAGGAGTGCCCTTAGAGTTCTATTAGAGGGTCCTTACTAGACGCTCTAAAATCGAATGCCAAAAGATTGTACAGCAATTGGAGACGTTGCCTCATACAGTCTCAAGAAACAATGCAGGACAGCCAGGGGCAATGGAACCTTTCAGAGAGTGGGGGTACCGAAATCCAGTCCTTTTACCCTTCCAGATCTAAGCCCCAAGTACATGGGGCAGCAGCCAGGACCCTGGGAGTACTGCAGCACTCCACACCCTGGTCTACGAGGAAAGCTCAGACACGTTTTGACAGCCAGGGCTCACCAAAATATAGCAATGCTCTGGTACACCCCTTACACTGTGGCAGGCCTAGTGCTGGCTACACCAGCTCTGCTCTTTGTAGCAACTTCCCTGCACTAGCAGAATCCCTAGGGAACCAGTAAAACCAGCTCAACCGTCATGGGGCACCATCACAGTGGTTTAAAACAGTCTCAGACATAACACTGAAAATGCTCGCTCCCTCCCGCCCCCCATGAACATTTCGTTAAATAATTACAAGGCTATAAAGAATCCATTTTAACATTTTATTTAGGCTTCAAACTTGGACACTGGGTTTTCCTTCTCTTGTGTAGGAAAATAGCTATTTATCTGATGCATGTGGCTCCTGCAGTTTCTTTTCTTTAATCATTATTGAATAAATTCAGGGCTTGAAGCAGTGAGAGGTAACAGGACTGACTCCAAGGGGACAGTGTATAGGAGCCCATGCTGGGGATTATGTAGCTCATTCCTGACCTTGCCACCTATGTCTGTCTGATCACAGCCTCCTGAACACAGATATCCAGCCAGGCTGAATTCTGTGGTGATTTTGAGATGAGAACAAACGAAGGAGGAGGCCGAGAAACATCCGCCTTTTTTTTTTTTTTTTTTTTTTTTTTTTTAAAAGAGTGATCTAACCTTGGCTTTAAATCCAAACCCTTTGTGTACTTGCAGCTCTAGGCCTTCACTGTATAAGCATCCGGTTGTTTTAGTAGCTTATGGTATATAAAGATAACTCAGCCTGATCTGTTTCATCAGTGATTCCTGTCTTTGTGCAGTTTATCTACTTGGATAACAGGATCTACTTGGATAAATCTTTAATTTGTTTGCAGTATACTCTGGGATATTTGTAGTAGATGTACTTATACTAAAAGCAATATTTAGATGTGCTGGAGCTGCAAAACACAGGCTTGAAAGTACAGTGGACCAGTTGTAGGGCAAGACTTTCAGACTACAGCCTCTACTTTGGTGCCAGATAATTGCTGGAGAAATTCTGGTAACTTCATATTTTATATATCTGCTTTGTGCCTGCAGACCAAATACAAGCAGATGACTTGGGTATGTACAAATAAGTGTCTCCACAATTCTGCAGATACAAGAAAGAAGCCCAAGTTAAATTTGAGCTGAAAATTTGGATTATACAGAGCTGGAAGTCAGGAATTCCTAAATACTAATCCTAATGGACTGTTTCTCACTCTTTACTTTTGAGAATTTAGCTGTAAATAACATAATCACTGACTTTGAGTGCTTGCCATCCTTGAAAAGCCAGGTGACAGGTTTCTGAAGCTAGGAACTATAAATCTTCTGAAAAATTATTTGTGATCCATTTAGCAAGGCCACACAGTGAAGCAGTGGCCTTGATCCAGTAAACAAACTACTCTAACTTTGTTCAAATAAATTTCCACTGTGTTTAGCGTAGTAGGCACATTACTTCAAAAACAGATCCTCTAGCATGTTAATAACTTTATTTTTATCTTTTATGTTTAATTTTACCCTAATGACAAAGCAGCATCCCAAATATGGACCTGATAATAGAACACTAATATTGATGAAGCCCCAAGATTCAGGAGAATGAATAAAAATGGTCAAGTTATTATAATTTGTTTTACTTTTAATGTATCTTCAACAGCAGTGAAACAAATATTTAACAAGATATGACCTAAATATATTTATCAAACTCACTGCTATATCTGAAGTTCCTAGTAGAGGCACTCTCTCAGGTGCTAGAAAGAATTATACTTTGCTGCTTAGGATGCTTAAGTATGTGTATTCAGAATGCCAGAATTTTAACTTTCCAAATGGAATGGCTCAAGATTTCAGAGCAGATCTCATCTTGGGTAGTGACTTGCTAAAAGGTGACAAGCATAAAGAATTTTTAGTACAATATAAACAACGGAATAAGAAAACACTCCTCCAACTTGGAAAGAAAGATGGTCTTGTCTCACCTCAACAACATTTTTAATAACCGCAGTGGCACTGGAACTATTTTTAGAGTGTGGGGACTGAGCTAAGCTGAGTCCTCCTCTCATTTGCCACTGCAGCAAATAGAGAATGTCGAGGATTGCCAACTCTTTCCAAACAGGACAACATTGCTGTAAATAGCATCTGTACATCTGGACCAGGAGAATTGGCAACCCTAGAGGCAGCTGTGGAGCCCTAGGCCAGTGGCAGGACCCCGAGAGGCAGTCTCCAAGGGTGGAGGCATGGACCCCCAGGGGATGGCAGGCTGCAGAGCCCACAGGGACAAGGGTGCCATTTTGGGAGGATGGGGGGCTGTAGCCACGTGTACTGCGACCCTGGTTGCTCTCCCCCGCTCCCAATCAGGGAGCGAGGGAAAAGCACACAGCTTGCCTGAATTACTCCTCTGCCCCCTCCCCTCACCTACCCGAAGTGAGAGGAATGTACACAAGTTGTGGACTTTTCCCTTGCTCCCTGATAGTCAGGGTAACAGGAAGAAGAGCAAGCTGCATCCTGGTATGTGCCACTGCAGGCCCCCCGCCCTCTCCAAATGTTGCTTTTGCCAGGGGCAGTGGGACTCCAAGGGGTGGCAGGGCTGCTCCCTGGGCATTGGAAGCTGGATAAAAAAACCTGGAGGTGCTGCAGCACCCCCACACCTCTACTTCAATGCCTATGAGTGACTGGATAGCAGTCTAGACTAGGATGTAAATTGCCATTACAATGTTTAATGTAAAGTGATGAACACGGGAAAAAATATTCCCAACTATACATACAGTATGATGGAGACTAGCTTAGCTACAATTACTCAAGAGAGAGATCTTGACATCATTGTGGATAGTTCTCTGAAAACATCCACTCAGGGTGCAGCAGCAGTCAGTCAAAAAGGCAAATAGAATGTTAGGAATCATTAAAGAAGGGCTAGAGAACAAGACAGAAAATATCTTATTGTCTCTATCTAAAGCCATGGTATGCCCACATCTTGAATACTGCGTACAGATGTGGTCATCTCAAAAAGATATATTGGCATTGAAAAAGGTTCAGAAAAGGGCAACAAAATGCAGGGCCGGCCCACAACACTTTGGCACCTGAAGCAGGGAGCTCAAATCTCACCCCCATCCCCCCTTGCTTGGTCCAAAACTTTGAAAGGTCTCAATTCTGCCTGCCACCATCTCTGTGCATCTAGAGCAGAGAGAATACATATGCACCAGCAGCAGACAATTTTCTACACTCTGGGTCTTAGTGGGGCCCCCCCCACAATCGGACACCTGAGGCGGCCGCCTCAGTTCGCCTCATGGTAAGGCCAGCCCTGGCAAAATGATTAGGGGTTTGGAACGGGTCCCAAATGAAGCAAGATTAAAAATACAGGGACTTTTCAGCTTAGAAAAGAGGAGAGAAGGGGGGGCATAAGATAGAGGTCTATAAAATTATGAGTGGTGTGGAAAAAGCAAATAAGGAAAAGTTATTTACTTGTTCCCCTAACATAAGAAGTAGGGGCCACCAAATGAAATGAGCAGCAGGCTTAAAAACAACAACAACAAAAAGTTTTTCTTCACATAGCACACAGTCAACCTCTGGAAGTCCTTGCCAGATGATGTGGTGAAGACTAGGACTTTTACAGGGTTCAAAAAAAAGAGCTAGACAGATTCATGGAGATTAGGTACATCAATGGCTATCAGCCAGGATGGGTAGGAATGGTGTCCCTAGCCTCTATTTGTCTGGAAGTGGGTGACGGGGAGGGATCACATGAGGGTTACCTGTTGTGTTCTCTCCCTCTGGGCCATCTGGTATTGGCCACTGTTGGCAGACAGGATACTGGCCTAAATGGACTGTTGGTCTGACCCAGTATGGCCATTCTTATGTTCTTATGAAACTGGTAAGCATCACCTGCTAAAGGTGAAGCTTACCTCTTAATCAGCTAACTATTCACAGCCCTAATCTAGAATCTTTGGTCCCTTAATCAGGGCATACTCCCATGGAAGCCAATGGCCCTTTTTTTTCCTGAGCGCTGTGTCCTGATGGTGTTTGAATTGTGCGAGACACACAGCCAAAACCCAGCACACTCCACCCTTCACTTTCCCACTTCAGGATTTGTGAACCCATGAAAACTTAGCATGTTTTTGGAATGAAAAAAACATTTTATTGTTACCCTATAACACAAACAAAACAGGCAGCTTTAGAAAAATGAGAACATGTGAATTCAAAAGTTGGAATAATTTCTGTCCATGATTTCTTACAAGGCCAACATTTAGAAAGATTCTTTTGATTAAAAACATAGCATTGGAAGGGGCTTACGCACCATAGCAGGCAACTGTGATTCACTGAAGGATTTACATTCTACAGACATGATTTTTTACAGGAAAAAAAGTCACTTTTTCCAAAGTGCGCAGACAGATTTATATAAAAATGGAGTTTATTAGTGTTTGGGCAGTTTTGTAACCCTATTTGGTTGCATGGCTCACAATGCACCTTAGCAAAAATTCAAGTTTGGCTCTGGCTCTCAATTTAGGGAATAAATCAATCCCTGTAACTCTGTCCTATCTGTAGGATTAAAATAAAGTATCATGTGCCATTCTCACCAGTTATTTCTCTCCGACCACTGGCATAATTCACCTGGCCAGTGAGGGTAGCTAAGGTGAGACATATGAAAACAATTACATATTCCACATATGCATTTGAAACTAAACCTTTCAGCATCAGTTCCCACACTTCCATAATTATGAGGTTTACTGGACAGCATAATAATTTTCCAAGGAAAATGGTGCAAAGTACGAGTAAATTAAATCTATAGTACACATTGAACACACTGTAGCATACACCACAAGGACCAATCCGGCAGGGTGGAGGTTAGAGAAGTTCTCTTTCAGCCATAATTTCTAGGATTCTGCTGTGAAGTTTGCAATCTGAGTTGGTGTCCAAAAATGCATAAGTTTTGCAAGCAACTGTACATACTAACATAAGAACTGGAGCAATTTTTATAGTGGGGGTGCTGAGAGCAAATCGTGAACAGTGAATAAAATATATTCCATGTCAAGTCCGGGGATGTAGCAGTGCCCCCAGCACCTATGGCTACTAACATAATCAAAGGGTCTGGTGAAACAACTGATGCCAGAAAACAATTGATTCTACAGCTATTGGGAAATTTGTGTGTGTGTTTAATCTTAACCTTTCTGCTTGACGATCAGAATTGAAACAGACAAGGATACAGCTCAATATGCTCCTTAAGTAATTTACAAAGGCTTATAACTTGGGCAAGTCAGCCACATTTCTTCCAGAGGTGACACCACTGCATCAAATTGGTTTGGATAGATTACTAGCCTGGAAATATTTCTGGACAGCAGAGGGACCATAAAAAGAATGTATTGACAAATGCTGAAGAAGATGTGGTTAAGTCAGGAATCTTACGTTCGTCTCATTACTACTGAAATGGTTTCATTTTTGATCAAAGACCACCTGCCTGTTTAGCTTCTGATAGTGTTCTTACACAGAAAATAAATAAATCTCCAGTACAGGTGTTACTTTATTTTTGACTTGTGGTCATTAAGGCCCTGGTCCTGAAAACAAACACTTAACTCACATGAGTACCTCCATTGGTGACAATAGGTCTAATCACGGGGGCCTAGGATTAGTGTCAGGGCAGGTTTGCTGGTAATAGATCTGAAAGTAATAAAAACGTCAAGGAAAGCAGCAGCTTACTGCTTAAACCACCTATTTTTCCTATATCTTTTAAAACAAACAAGCCAGCCAGCCAGCCAACCATAACTCTAACCATATAAGAAATAAAATCCCATTGGACTGAATATAGCATCAACTCTTTCTGAGGCTTTCCTTTGATTTCAAATTTGTTAGCTCACGTTGTAGTGGTCTTACTTTGGGGCAAGGTAAAGAGTTCCCTGGTATGCTCATGGTGCCTCCCCCCCAGTTCAGTGCTGAGTATATGGAGATTGACCCTGACCATAGGATGTACAAGACAAGCTCCTTATGCCCTTTGTCTGGAACACCAGCACACACACCAGTAACAATCTAGCCCTTGTTTTTATATCCATAGGCTGTAATGACTGAGACCTACATTCAAGGATCAAGTTTCACTGCATGCCAAGTGTGTGATCAAAACATCTGAACACTGAGGTCAGTACAAAGATTCCCACTGATTTCAGTTGGCATGAGATGTAAACAAGACTGTTTAGTGACTGAAGGGAGGGGAGAATCACTACTTTATCAGATTTGTAATTTCTGGGAAATCACTCTCGAAACTCTGCATTCTTAAAATACAATTGTGTCGGGTTGAATCACAAAGGTCCCCTTAAGGTTGTCCCCTGATGTGATGATCATGCTACTGACACCCACATTCTTGCTCTCTGGGAGTCCCACCATCCTGTCCTGCTGAACCAGAAGCTCTTGTCTCCTCCAGCCAAGGCAAAGAGTTGGGGCTATTTCCCCCTGGCAAAGCAACACAGACATTGACTCCAGGAGGGCTCAACTATAAAGGGTTTAGCATCCAGGAAACCAACCCCTAAAAGGGACCAAAACTCCACATAAGTCCATCTCACTCTGTGTAAAGCTTTTACAGTGTCTATCCCCTTTATCAATGGAAGAGAGATATGCGCAGTGATTGCTCTCCCTAGATAACAATCATTTGCACTAGGTTTGATAATAAGCAAGAGTGTTTTAAGTATAAAAACTAGGATTTAAGTAGCTGAAAGTGAAAACAGTCAGATCCAAGTAAGTTACTAAATTAAAATGAACAAAAAACTGGCTTAACTGGTTCTAATCCACTAAAGAATTTGTTAAATGCACATTCTTATCCTAAACAGCTGATCTCATCTCAGGTAAAAAAAACTTTGAGTCAGAGTTATCTTTACTCTGGCCTGGGTTTACAGCTTCTTCAATGTTCTTTGTAACAGCTTGGGGTGGGGCAGGTAGTTTCAAAGGCCAGCTGAAGAGAAAGAACGGATAGCTTCCCATTGTTTAAACAGACTTTTCCCCAGGGTGGGAACCCTTTGTTCAGCCCTCTCCCCCCCCCCCCCATGGAAAAATACCAGGTTCAAGATGGATTCCAGTACCAGGTGGCATGGTCACATATCTTTCTAGGACCAACCACAGTTTGGGCTTTCAGGACAGACAAGACTATTCATAGGTCATTGATTTCAGTACTGAGTAATTAAGATCTGGAGCATCAACAATGGTTCTAAATGTGCTAACGAGAACTATAAACGGATCCACACTTCATATTTCTAACTTCACATACAAGAATAATACATGCACAAAAATAGAATACAGTAATTCCTCATTTAACACTATAGATGCTAAGCGAAAACATGCTAACCGAGGTCACTTTTCCCCATTAAAAATCATGGAAAAAGCGGGGGTTGCGTTTCCATCGGTGGCGGCAAAGTCAATTTTTTGTTGGTGCTGAATTGTCAACATCAACATTAGCTATCTAGCAACACACGTCGCCACAGTTTGTTAAAACACAAAGATAAACACGAGTGAGCAGAGGAGCACTGTGACCACGTGTATTCATCCACTCACGCATATTACTACTATTTTCACCAACTTATACCGCCGCACGAAGTAGTCGGCCACTGGAATATTTTTGTATTATTTCAAGGACGGTCGTGTTATTTGAAAAATGTTCCCTAAAAAAAATCATGTTATTATGAAAACGTGTTAAGCGGCAGCGTGTTAAACGAGCAATTACTGTATACAGATTCACCAGATTGGAACTTTAAAATTGAAAGGTTGCTTAAATGGTTTTGCATATTCATATCCAGAAGCCAATTTTCATAAGGCATAGAGGGAGACTAGTGACAACAATTAGCAAAAGAGTCTCTAGACCCACAAGCGATAAAAGCTGAATTATATTACTATTGCACAATCTTTTGTCATATTGGCCAGATTCTCACATGGTATAAATTGAAGTCGTTGCACTGTTTTCAAAACCCCAGGATATTTGTTTAAAAAAATATTATTTACATGCTAATTATGTCAATTTAACATGGGCTTTATAAGGTCCAGATCCTGAAAACACACATAAATACAACAAATCACTTATGCGGGATTACTTAAGTGAATAAAATTTACACACGTGCCCGTCTGTTTGCAGGAACAGAAAACTAAAGCCTTAAATGATAGGCTCCCAAACCAGGGTTCTATTTCCAAAAAAGCAAATGTCATTTCTTTTTACATTCTTTCTAAGAGATATTCATATTGATGAGACGTATCAGACCATCAACCCAGATGTCCACACAGTGGTTTTCATTTCTGAGATGAACTTCTAGCTGGCAAAGGCAAGTCAACATATGATGTTTATTCTGTAGCATTTTACATTCCACATTCGTTTGCTCACTTATCTAAAGTAGATTGTATTTTAATTCTGTTTGCTTTTTGGTAGGGTATGGAGGCGGGGGACTAAACATTTGAGAGTGTGATGGCGAACATGCTGTCAGCATCTAAGAACTCACCATTTTGCTCATGTGCAGGCAGCTGCATTATGAACTCCACCAGCTCCCTCAGCGCAGACCAAGAGACGCCCCCTTACCTCACTGAGGTGAAAAGTGATTCAATCCCCTTGCTAACCATATGGAGTCTTATCTAAACAGACTCTGCCCACAGTGCCAAACGTGATGAGAACTACTGACTGCCAGACAAAGTTTACCATCAAAACATTTGAGTTCACAGACTTGACACGCACTGGAGATTCTAAGTGAAGAGCCACATGCTTTATAGGGTTTTTTATTCTATGTATTTTCAGACATTGCTATTTGGGGTTATCTAAGCTCAGTGCTACAATTCAGCTGCTGCTTAACCTATCACATCATTAGTTTCTGGCCAAACATATTGCACAGAATGACTTCAGCTCATATTTGGAAAGTAATATATATGAAGAATCAAAAATTTGACTCCTGGGAGGAAAAAGTGGCTGGAAAAAATATTACAAAAATGATCAATGAATATTCATTCAAAAAAAGATTGAAGTATATAAGAGACATGTAAAAAAATTAAGTTAAGGTCCTCCAAGAGCATTGTAAGTTAGGTAAAGTTAAATCTAACTGTGATGCAGGACTACATAAGGAAATGAAAAAATACAGTTCTTTAGTAGAACAAAAAAAAAAGAAAAAGAAAAAAGGCATGTAGGCAATGTTCCTACTATTCTTTTCATTCTATGTGGGGAATAATTATGTACATGGACGCATATGCAAATGTGCACAAATCAACAAAACCTAGCTCGGCTAATCAGTTGGTCAGCATTTGAATTTCTCGTGAGCATTTGCACAAGCACACACCTTCAAAGCTGGACCACTTTTGACAACGGCTCTGATGTACACATGTGTGCAAATCTTAAGCATGAAAGTTTTATTAAGAATGCTTTGTTAAGATCTACTCATGAACGTGACTGGCATCAATGACTCCAAGGATAGGTGTTGTTTTCATTACTTTACTGGATCAGGGCCAATGTGAGGTTAGGATGGGAAAAGGAATTAAACCACCAACTGACTGCCTACAGAGGATTAGGGAAGAGTGCAATGCTAGCCACTACAAATAGAAGAAGTTTTCCTTTATGGTAAGAATACCAGTGATTTTCACATACCAGTTTTGAAAAATAAAATAGATATAATTCACAACAACATTCTGGAGAGGATACCTAGGACCCAAACATAATTTTTGGGGGGCCAATACTAGCTTGTAACAGGCCCCTCCCACACATGTACCAGTTTGCAACCTGGACCAGCCCCCCCATTCCCTGTAAAATGTATTCTCCTTCCACCATGTGTGGACCCTGAAGATACTAAGGTATACAAAAGTCAGCTTCATCTCTTCTGCAGGCTCACAAAATTGAAAGGCAGTGCCAAGGATACTAAGAACCAAATTAAAGATAGAAAGATATAACTCCAGGGAACGCTCTGCAGCTTGGAGTAGAAGATCCTTTGAGCTCTAGAACCATTTCCAGCTGAAGACCAGGACCCAGCTGACCTGTCTACCCTCCCCCTCCAAATAAAGGAACAGGTGCTCCAAAAAAATCTCTGAAATAGCAACAGGCATTTGTCTACTAGGAGCTCTACAAGTAGCCAAGAACCCCAAGGAGAGCAGAGGTCACCACTCTTCAAGATGGCTGCTGCTGAGCATAGTGCCTATAACGGTCCTGATGGAGAAAGTTGCTGCAACTGGCTGTAATCTCAGTTAGCTTCTCTCTCCAAATGCTGACATGATGGGTGAATGAAAAAGGAAGATCATCATCGGGAAAGATCAGGTACAAGAGTTCTCTGCCCAGTGCACAGGAGAGATGGATTTATCTCCTCTTAAAGCTAGCTTAGCCAACCTCAAAGGATGGTTTTGCCACCCTATCTTGAAAATTAAAGAGCCTCAAAGAGCAGAAAAGGACAATCCCCTACAATTTATCATCAACTCCTTTCAGCAGTGCTGAGCCTGCCTGATTAGTTTAAAATTGGTTTTAGAGAAAGCATCTAGGTTCCTGCTTCCTAAACCAGCTTCAAAACGTCAAACCTCATGCACTTATAAAGTCTGACAATGTAAGAGAAAAAATTATGCAGCTAGCTCATGGGAGAAGAGTACTGTTTGGGGTAGGGAAATGTAATCAGACAAGAATGATTTTTCAAGATTTGGCAAGAGACCTGGTTCAACAGAGATCAACCTCTGGAAAATTAAGGGAAGCTTGCCAAGTAGCTCAACTATTTGATAAAGTCTGCAGCTCGGTTTCTTGTCAGGATCAGCAAGGAAGTACATCTGTTCCAAAAACCACAAGAAGCAAAACATTTTTAAAAATAACCTGCAGTGAATTGAGGACCTGTTCTACTTTATACCAAATTTCCTTCCCAGTTAGGAGGCTTGGCCCACTGGCAATTATGAACTTATCCATCATTGTAGCCAAACTTACTTGGGACCTCATATGCTCCATGCTTATCTTTTAACTTTGGGATATAGACATCAATTCTCAAATGACTGGAAAAGCAGCACCCCAGCATGAGCGTTAAGGGTCCAAACTGATCTCATGGGAGCAAGCTGACTGTGGAAAGAATGTGTTTCAATTGTGCATTAGATATATCTAATTGTTCTTAGATATATAGATCTGTTATATTTTTTCCTAGGGAGGAGCTAAGACACATTAACAAACCAGAGAGAACTTAGATGCGGAGATTGACAAGTACAAAGCTGTCAAGGGACATGGGTACCCAGGGTCAGTGTGTGCATCAGAATACTCTTTAGGCCAGAGGTTAGGGCATTCAGAGTGATGTCCAAATTTGTTCCCTTCATCAAGTGAGAATAGACACTTACTCTAACTGGGCGCATAAATCTTGGTGTTTGCACCCACGTAAGTCTCTTGGTAGATCTGTTCTTATGTGCCTAAATATATATAATTTACTAAAAGACTATCCTGGCATTGTTTGGGTAATTCAGGGCAAGAGGGTGGTGACATCTATCAGGGATGGTCTAGACAGTACTGGGTCCTGCCATGAGGGCAGGGGACTGGACTCGATGACCTCTCGAGGTCCCTTCCAGTCCTAGTATTCTATGATTCTATGTGGGGATATGCAGAAGTCAGGGTGGTTGTGGGGGGGCCTCAAGAGTCAGAGAAAGGGGTAGAGGATTCAGGCTGGGGGAGGTTTAGGGCAGGAGGTTGGGGGGCCTCACTGGGGTCACCCGCAGTAGTGAAGATGGCACTGCAGATGCTGGCTCCCCAGGTCCTCCGGGGGGGAGGGGCAGTGCTGTGTGCCCTCCATGATGAATAAGAGGGTCAGGGATGTGATGCTCTGCCCTGGATGCCAGCTCCTTTGTGTGGGGAGGCTGTGTGGCTCAGCCCCAGTGGTATTCATCAGGGCAAGTGGGGCTGAACTGACCGGCTCCCCCTCCAGGTTGTCTGTGGGGGGCACTGGTGCTACAATACCTGGCCCTGGTCTATGGCTCTGAAGTGGCGAGGCTGCTAGGGTTCCCAACCTGGTCTGGTCCTGCAGCTGAGTGGAAGGATCTCAAGCAAGGAGGCGACTTCCCTGGACCAGTGGCTGGAAACATTGAGTGGCTGCAGCTGGCCACTCTTGGTAATCCTGGCTCTTACCATTTAGGAGAAGTTTCTGAACAAACGCACTCTCAGACTGATGGATAGACTCATGGACAGACAGAAGCACAAACGCAATAAATTTATCTATAGCTCAGAAAGAATGGCGTAGGCCGAGGAAGAAACCCATCTTTGGAACTGGGAAAACTTTTGGGAAAGGGGAAGCCTATATAGGAAGGATGGGCTCCACGTAAACCAAAATGGAAACAGATTGCTGGCACTTAACATTAAAAAGGTCATAGAGATGTTTTTAAAATTAAGGGCTGGGGGAAAGCCAATGGGTGCAGAGGAGCATATGATCGGACAGCAACATCTCCTGGGGAGGGTCTATTAATAGAGATTCTCTATGTTCTAGTAAAGGAGAGAGGATAGAAGAGGACAAAGTATGGGTAAGATCAGATGAGAAACAATCTCATGAAAAAGAGTAACACATTAAGAAGTGGCAGACATAAATAGTGACAAATTTCTGAAGTGCTTATACACAAATGCTAGAAGTCTAAACAATAAGATAACACTCTAGTTCACCCTCTTATTAAAGGAGGATATTGATATAATAGGCATCACAGAAACTTGGTGGAATGAGGACAATCAATGGACACAGTCATACCAGGATACAAAATATATCAGAAGGACAGAATAGGTCATGCTGATGGCAGAGTGGCATTATATGTGAAAGAAAATGTAGAATCAAGTGAAGTAAAAATCTTAAGTGAACCAAAATGTTCTATAGAATCTATATGGGTAGTAAATCCATACTCCAATAATAAGAATATAGCAGTGGGGATATATTATTGACCACCTGACCAAGATAGTGGTAGCAACTATGAAATTCTAAGGGAGATTAGAGAGGCCATTAAAAACTCAATAGTGGGGGATTTCAACTACCCCCATTTTGACTGGATACGTGTCACCTCAGGACGGGATGCAGAGACAAAGTTTCTTGATACTTTAAATGAATGCTTCTTGGAGCAGCTGGTTCTGGAACCCACAAGAGGAGATGCAATTCTTGATTTAGTCCTAAGTGGCGCGCAGGATCTTGTCCAAAGGGTAAATATAACTGGACTGCTTGAAAATGAGAATAATGTCATAAAATTTAACATCCCCGTGGAGGGAAAAACCCCTCAGCAGCCCAACATTTTGGCATTTAATTTCAGAAAGGGGAACTACACAAAAATGGGGTGGATAGTTAAACAGAAATTAAAAGGTACAGTGATAAAATCCCTGCAAGCTGCATGGAAACTTCTCAAAGACACCATAATAGAGGCCCAACTTAAATGTACACCCACATTTAATTAAAAAAAACAAAACACACACACACCCCGTAAGCGTACCAAAAAAGTGCTACCGTAGCTTAACCAAGCAAAAGAAGCAGTGAGAGATAAAAAGGCATCATTTAAAAAGTACAAGTTAACTGTCGAATTAAGTGTAAAAATATAATTGCAGCACTATTAATGGAGCTATGAACTGTTGTATATTAGGTACACAAGCTGATGTGATGCCAATATCTAAAAAGGCCTCTAGAGGTGATCCTGGCCATTATAAAGCAGTAAATCTAATGTCAGTACCAGGCAAATTAGTTGAAACTATAGTAGAGAATAAAATTGTCAGAACATAATTTGTTAAGGAAAAGACAATATAGTTTCTGTAAAGGGACATCATGCCTTACTAATCTACTAGAGTTCTTTTGGGGGGGTGTCAAACTAACATGTGGACAAGGGGGATCCAGTAGATATAGTATGTAGATTTAGGATGTACAATAGATATAGTATGTAGATTTCCAGAAAGCCTTTGACAAGGTCCCTCACCAAAAGCTCTTAAGTAATTTGTCATGGGATATGAGGGAATGTCCTCTCATGGATTGATAACTGGTTAAAGGACAGGAAACAAAGGGTAGGAATAAATGGTAAGTTTTCAGAATAGAGAGTTAAAACTAGTGGTGGCCCCCAAGGGTACATACGGGGACCAATCCTATTCAACCTATTTATGAATATTCTGGAGAAAAGGGTAAACAGTGAGGTGACAAAATGTGCAGATGATGCTATACTGCTCAAGATAGTTAAGACCAAAGCAGACTGAAGAGCTTCAAAAAGATCTCACCAAATTAAGTGATTGGGCAACAAAATGACAAATGAAAATTAATGTTGGTAAATGTAAAGTAATGCACATTGGAAAAAATAATCCAAACTATACATGCAATATTATGGGAACTAATTTAGCTATAACTGCTCGAGAGAGATCTTGGAGTTGTTGTGGATAGTTCTCTGAAAACATTTACTCAATGTGCAGTGGCAGGCAGAATGTAAGGAATAAATCAAAAAGGGATAGAGAATAAGACACAGAATATCTTATTGCCTCTATATAAAGCCATGGCATGCCCCTATCTTGAATACTGTGTACAGATGTGGTCATCTCATCTCAAAAGAGATATACATTGGCATTGAGAAAAAGGCAACAAAAATGTTTAGCGATTTAGAACAGGTCCCATATGAAGAGAGATTAAAAATACAGGGACTTTTCTCCTTAGAAAAGAGGAGACTAAAGGGGGATATGACAGAGGTCTATAAAATCATGACTGGTGTGGAAAAAGTGAATAAGGAAAAGTGATTTACTTGTTCCCCTAACATAAGAACTAGGGGGTCACCAAATTAAATTAATAGGTAGCAGGTTTAAAACAAAATGAAAGTTGTTCTTCACAGTGCACAGTCGGCCTGTGGAACTCTTTGCCAGAGGAGGTTGTGAAGACCAGGACTAACAGGGTTCAAGAAAAAAAATAGGTAAATTCTTGGAGGTTAGGTTCATCAGTGGCTAGCAGCCAGGATGTGTAGGAATGGTGTCCTTAGCCTCTGTTTGTCTGGAAATGGATGATAGGGGAGGGATCATATGATGATTACCTGTTGTGTTCACTCCCTCTGGGGAACCTGGTATTGGCCACTGTTGGAAGACAGGATACTGGGCTAGATGGACCGCTGGACTGACCCAGAATCATCGTTTTTATCTTTGCACACAGTGTCCATTTAATTAGCTAAGAAGCAGACAGACCAGGTTCCAAAGCTAGCAATAGCAATACTACTACAAATAAATGGAAGCATTTACATTTTCTGATTCATTGGTGTTCTCTTGGAAGAGGTTGTGATTTTTGGCAGAAGTGGGGAGCAAGGCAGCTGTACCAGAGTAAGGAATGGTTTCTATTTTCTATAGATCAGTCATCTTGTGGCTGCTGCTGCCTGGATTTACTATAAACCAAATGAAAAAAAAAAAGCCAGCTCCAGTATCTTATTTTCAATTAAAATTTAATTGAAGAAAATATTGTGGAGTAAATGTTCCTCAGGCGACTCCATAGACTTCAGTGGAGCTACCCTGTTACAGTAGAAACTGGTCCTATGTCTACAGTAATTCCTCATTTAACACTATAGATGCGTTTCTGAAAATGTTCATGCTAAGCGAAAACGTGCTATGCGGGGTCAATTTTCCCATTAAAAAATTGGAAAAGGTGGGTGTCGGGTGTCAGGTGCTGGTGGCAAAGTCAATTTTTTGTTGGAGCTGGGTTGTCAATGTCAGCATTAGATATCTAGCAATCCAAGATAACTAGCAAAACAAGCTGCCACAGTTTGTTAAAACACAAAGATAAACACGTGAGTGAGCAGAGGAGTGCTGTGACCACGCGTATTGATCCGCTCATGCATATTACCACTGTTTCTGCCAAGTTATACCATCGCATGAAGTAGTCTTGATTATTTGTGTTATTTCGAGGACGGTCATATTATTCAAAAAACATTCCCTTAAAAAAAAAAAACTGTACTCTTGTGAAAACGTGTTAAGCGGGCACGTGTTAAATGAGTAATTACTGTATATGGGAATCTCGTGTCTTACTCAAGGTTCACTGTTTAAATGGGTCAAATGTGAGCAAAAGTGGGGAAAAGGAAAGACCTGGAATATGCAAACTGGTTCCATTTGGAGCGAGCCTCAGATTTGGTCTCTTCCCAAACTCATCAAGCTGTGTTCAGTTCGAGAAAGTGGGTCAAACATTTTAAAGATGTTCATGCTCCTAACATATTGGTTCCAGTTGGAAACAGAAGAGGAATGCAAAAATGTCCTAAGAAACAATGTTTAAGGTATTTACAGCTGAATCAAAACTTAGAAAAAAATTGAGGGGGTCTGAGCCCAGTTTTCATAGAAAAGAGGATCTGAACTCAAACACTGATCTTTCAACATTCCCTAATTTTCTAAAAATTACAAAGTAAATTGAAAAAAAATTGTATCAATGACTAAAAAAGGATAAGCTTTAATTAACAAGGCCAACTCACATTACAGATAAAGATAGTTTCCCGTGTATTTAATTCGTGTAAAAGAAGAACATCTCTTATGTTTTCTAACATAGGTCCAATTTCAGCAAGTTACTTTAAGCATGAGTCCCACTGAAATGTAAGGGCCCAAATTCAAAGCTGTTCTTATTTCTTAGCTGTAAAGCCTTATAGTAAGCCTACTTAATTCCTAGGTTGAGGTTTGGATCAGTGAGAATAGGGAAGGCTGATTTATGTATAAAAAAATAGAAAGGAGGGGAGACTGGGTGCAGACACAAACTTTGAAAATAAACTTATATAAAAAAAACATTCCATAAATAGAAGTCCCTCATTAAAAAAAAGGTTCAAAATAATTCTCAACTTTACGTGAGGGTTGCCAACCTCTGGAATCCTCCTGGAGGATCTCCAAGAAAAGGTGACTTTTTAATGAAAGATTAGGTCACATGATGAAGCTTCCAGGAATAGATCTAACCAAAGCTGGCAACTCTCCTTTACATACATAGCTAGCTAACTTCTTCTGAAGTCTCACCTGAAAAGCTGCTTAATCAATACTCATCCTGAACAATATGAGACAGATCCTCAGCTGCTGAAAGTGTCCAGAGCTCGGTTGACATCAGTTTTGTTTAGTTTGGGAATGAAAAGACTGAGAGGAGACATGATAGCAGTTTTCAAGTATCTAAAAGGGTGTCACAAGGAGGAGGGAGAAAAATTGTTCTCCTTGACCTCTGATGATAGGAAAAGAAGCAATAGGCTTAAATTGCAGCAAGGGAAGTTTAGGCTGGACATTAAGAAAACTTCCTAACTGTCAGGGTGGTTGAACACTGGAATAAATTGCCTAGGGAGGCGGTGGAATCTCCATTCCTGGAAATATTTAAGAGCAGGTTAGACATCTATCAAGAATGGTCTAGACGGTGCTTGGTCCTGCCTTGAGGGCAGGGGACTGGACTCAACCTCTCCAGGTCCCTTCCAGTTCCAGTATTCTATGAATAGTGGTTTGAGTTTGTTCTGTTCCATCTCATGCCATTATCCATTATGTAGCCCAAACACCAACTTCACTTCCAGAGTAAGCAGAAAGTGACAAACAAAAGCAAGCCATCCGTAGAAAAGTATATCGGAAGAATGTCCTCATCATAGCACACACAGCTTCACCACAGACAAATGTTTACAAGCTCACTGTGTTAAATATGAATTTAGAGCAAAGTAAGTGTAAGTTTCCAAAACTACGAGAGGAAATGAGAAACTTTTTCCAGCTATTCTGTAGGCTTATCCCACTCATGTTTTTACGAGCAACTAACATTGCTTTATGAGCCTATGGTAACATTTTCAAAAGCACTTAAGCGACTGAGGGGCCAAAGTTCTTTTTTCAAAAGCGATTTATACACAACTGAAAAAATATTAAATGGATCTCAGTGGCCAGATTATTAATGGCATTACAGGCAGTCCCCGGGTTACGTGGATCCAACTTATGTCGGATCCCTACATACGAACGGGGCTTTTGGGCCCGCGTCCATTTGAGTTGGTGTTTGGGCCCGCATCCTCCGTGGCGAGAAAAACTGCTCCGCGTCTCCATGCTGGGGGGGCCCCAGCAGACTAGGGAGACGCGCAGCAAAGCCGCGGAGGACGCGGGCGGCGGGACCGCGGCGCGTCGCATCTCCCTGGTTTGCTGGGGGGGGGCGCAGCTAGTGCGCCCCCCCCCCCCCGACCATGCTTTTCTTGCCGCAGAGGATGCGGGTGGCGGGACTGCCCGCGTCCTCCGCAGCGAGAAAAGCCTCTCCGCGTCTCCCTGGTCTGCTGGAGGGGGCCCCCCAGCAGACTAGGGAGACGCGGAGCAAAGCCGCCCGCTCTGACTCGGTCTTCCTGTAGACAGCGGCTGAATCTGGATGCCAGTTCTGAGTTACATACAAATTCAACTTAAGAACAAACCTATAGTCCCTATCTTGTACGTAACCCGGGGACTGCCTGTATTATAAATGGCATTTATAATGTTTCAAAAGCAACAAGGTATTTTCAAAAGCCACAAGGTGCCTACCAGCAGTTTTAGATGGCTAAATTATCATAGAATACTAGGACTGGAAGGGACCTCAAGAGGTCATCGAGTCCAGTCCCCTGCCCTCATGGCCTTTACAAATCTGGTCCCAAGTGCATAAGTGACTTTTTAAACTGGCTTGCAATGGTCCCTATTAATCAACATTTGTTCACGTTTACCACAGTAGAATTCAAGATGCCACGAGGTTTCTCAGAGAGTATGGACAGCTTACATTTAAAAGAGATAATGTAATCTGATATTACAGTGCAGTACACTAAATATTGGCACTTTATATCAGTCAGCATTACTTCTGAATTTTAAGGCCTAATTCAATCCTTACAAAGAATTTAAACCTAAATTTACAGCATGCAGATGGAAATCTCCAATGAGAGAAACTTTGAGTTTACGGTTTCCACTTTTCCTTTATTAATGACAGCAAATATTAAGAGTGCTGATATCACTAAACTGTAAAAAGAAAAGTCAGGAAGTAAACATGAAGTATTAGTAAACAGCGAGCCTTTCTAGTACCATTTCTTTCAGTTGAGGGAAAAGAAATCAACATAGCTAGAACAATGTGAAGTGATCATAATCAGAGGAGGAGAAAAAAAAAGATTAAATTTGGGGATGCAAAAATGAGATGGACATATTAGTAGCTCTGAAAATGTGATGTCATGGTAGATATTGACTTTAATTTCCAAAATTTCAATTTGTATCAACGGAGGGAGAAAATTCTAGCTGACATTCAAAATAAAATAATAAAAAGATGACATGTAGGGCCAGGTTATGATACTTTCACACAGTCAACTGTACCTCCTTTGAAGTCAGTCTCATATTCTGTCCAGCCTCATGTTGTCCCAGTTTTAGAATTAATTATTTCGCTAGCATTTTAAAGTTTCTTTTTTTTAAAGAAAAAAAGTTACAGATTTCCTCAGTGAGCATCAATTAAAAACAGAGCATGTACCCATTTAAAAAAAAAAACACACACTATTGCTTGGTTGGGTTGGTTTATATGGTAACAGGGACACTTGGCAAGTTAGATTTTTACAAACTCTCTCCAAATACAGATTCAGACACTCTTAATAGCTTGACATTTCCCATTACCAATCATTTTACAAACTTTACAGCACTTTTTAATATTTACAGTAAGAATTCCACACACTTCACTATTATTTTATCCATCTCTAGTCACACCAGAAATTTTAACAGTGGCAAGTAGCCACATGGCATAACAAACCTGACCCATTTGATCGACCTCACATTTTTCTGCTTTCCTATCGCATCCATTCACCAATTCTCTATTTCAAAAAATTAGGTGGGATTTTACACCTACAGTCAGTAATTGCTTGTGTGGCCTCCTCTAGCACCACATTCCATTCGGAGCAAATGCTGCATTCCAAGGAATGTTTGCCTGAGTGAGGACTCTGCTTCCTTCCTGCTCCTTTTAAAGTAATTGGAGATATTTCCCAAATGACTAAAGAGGAACAGAACTGGGCTGCAAGGTTTAGGCCAACATTTGTTTGTTATAGGCTGAATACAGTCCTTTAGCTTGTTGGCAGCCTCTTGTAGGTCTCCTAAAGGCCAGAATCCCACTGTGATGCCCTGCCTCTATTTCCCCTTTCTTCAGAGCTTCTTAAATTCTCAACAGTCCAAAGGAAGTTCCAATATTCTCCACCGAGTGTCCAATTTATTGCATCATTAAGTATACAGTGGGCCACCAGGCCTCAAACTCAGTTTGGCTGATCTTCCCCTTTAATTGGGGTGCTGTAGCCCGCTCTCTCAGAGCTGGGCCACAGTTCGATATCTCTGACAGAGTCAATGTTGTCCCTTGCAATTGCTTCTTCAAGCCTGCTACTACTCCACAAGCCTCTGTTTCCTGAGCATCCTCTCCCTTCACTACAGCCATGAGAGCTTCATGGCCTTTTTCTCCTCTACCCTCTGTGTTGGGATCTCCTTCCCTCTGTGTAAGGATCTCCTGAATCCTGTCCTCCACTTTGGCTTTGGAATTTGACCTCAGTAACCTATCCCTCTTGAAGGGGTGGACTTCACTTTGTGCCTGTTCTTTTCACCTTCTCCTTCCCCTCCTGGTCCCCCCTCCTTCTACTTTCCTCCGTTTCTGAGGTGACCAATCCCCAGGAACAAGTTGGCACCCACCTCCACAGACTGGAAACAGAAACCCAGGCATACCTCATCTGCTGCTGATGGTGGTGGTCCGCCTGCCACAGCTGCTGATTCCACTAGGTCACCTGTAGCACCACCTATCACCTCTGCTGATCCTGTAGAGGTTGCAAGATAAAAGTTGGGGTCAGCTATTGTCAGGTGTGGCACAGTATCTCCTTCAGCTAGCTCTCTGCCACTGAGTCACTGCCCATCCTGATAAGAGATGGGTCAGAGAGGCTGGTGACTACACCAGCTGCTAACATAATTGGCTGCCTCCCATACACTCCATTGTGGCCAGAGTTTCTCTGCAGTGCACTGCCTCTATTCCCCCCCCCCACACACACACACACACACTTCTTCTTTGCACCTCAGGCTCTCCACAGGGCTCCCAACTCCAGTTCAGTCACTCTCTCCCCATTTATTTGAGAGTTTTCCAGCCTTCTCTGTCAGAATTGGGTCACAAGTCAGTGTCTCTGCAGGAGCCAAACTGCTCCCTGCAGTAACTTCGCCTAGCCAGCTACAACTCCTTGGGCTTCTGTTTCTTGAACATTATCTCTGCTTCTCTCTGCCCCCACTACAGCCACCTGCTGCCATTTTATTGAGAATTACCTAATGCTCCTCAGGTAGAACTCATCTTATAATCAGAGGTAGCTTAGCCCCAGACTCACCAGCCCATGAAGCAAGTTCCTCTGTTACAAAACCCACATCCATGTGCAGACATCCCATTGACACAAATGGGAAGTTATCTGCTGCCAGATTAGATTAGGAAATAGCTCCACATGAGTGAATAATCAGCACTTTGTAACTGCATTGTACATACATTATGAATAAGTGTGAGTTTGGTGTGGAAGCTGCTATTCAGATAAATTATAGAGTTTTGATCCTGACCTAAACTGATCCCATGTGTTCCTGGAGTTCCCCAATATCAAACTGCTTAATAAATCAGCTGTAACCTTTGTCTTTTATTATGAAATAATGAACAGAGCAGATTGGAAGGTATATGACCTTGGCATCTGTTTATCACATAATCCTAAACTACTTGATATCTTTTAAATCTAAAAGTTTTTAAATGAAGTTAAAGCTAGGTTTAGAAGAAAAAAAAAACAGGATAAATCTCCATAGCTGTAATGAATCTAATTGACTAATCAGCATCTGTTTGGAGTTTCCATGAACTATTCAAAGATTCCAAAGAATGTTCAGGTTTCAAAGCAACCAGTGTTTCTGCAAAGAATGGTAGGATCTGTTACAGTTATAATTGTTAAGAGCTTTATTAATAAATCCTCATTGTCTGTATTTAACTTTTATACTCACCAAGGTTTTTTGTATTATCTGCTGCATGCAGAAATAATATTCACATTAGCATTCCTTTAAGAGACGTGTGTAATATATTCCTCCCCAATTTTTTTCAACCAATCTATGAACCTGCTGCATTACAAACTCATGTTCATGAAAATGTCACCTCAGCATGCCACATTTTCAGCAATTTTTTCCCCAAAAACGGGTATCAGCATTTCTCCACTCTTTAAGTGAGGCCATCGCAGGCTTCTTGTATTCTAGGACCAAGATCCAATCCTAAGCTGATAAAGAAAATTGTGGCAATCCTCTTTTTTTTTTTGGTCTTCACTATTTCAATGTTGTTTCATTCAGTTTCCTCCTCCAGTCTTTGGTTCATTTTTATGTATTTACCATCTTCTGATGCTTACTCTGTATCTTCATATTTCCTTGTGTTCTTCGATTTAGTAGCATTTCTGAATTGCTCAAAAGTACATTTTAACTATTTGCTTTCCTCTTGGGGGACATCTGCCTTGCAATGCGACGTGCAGGGTCCTGCCAGGATGCATCTGAAGCCCCACTGCTTTATATTGGACAGGAAACCCATAGGCAGTCCTATTATTTGTTGGCGCTGGTGGTATGTGTGGTTTTATTTATTTTGCTATTTTACTATAAAAGAGCAATCCTGGGCTCTCAAACCAATCTATCAATTATTCATATAAAATCAAATAAACCCTCCAGCAACAAATCTAATAATCCCCAAGCCATTGTTGGCCAGCCTTACCTAGCCAGAAAGGAGAAAAGATGAACCATGCAGAATGCTCTGAAAGCTAACCAATTCAGGGTGCTAATAGTCCAAAGTGAAAAAACAAGCTCCAAAAATCCCAGGGCCCTAACGGAAAACACCCAACCAGCTGCTGTCCCTTCTCTCCCACTCTTGTTGGAGCAGATCTGTTCATGTCATGGTGTGAGGCATGCTATAAAGAAAGCAAGCCCATCATTAGATCTCCCCTGTACTCCCTCCCTGTCAATAAAAAACAGTGAATTCCGAACATATTGTAGCTAACTCCACAGCAGGGATCTCTGTGAGTATTGAGGTATGCCAGTCCCCTAGATGGTTAGTAGCATATTAAGTGTACCACATACCCAAAGGCAAATGCTGCAAATGCTAGGATCTTCGAGTTGTAATCCTTGGTGGATCCATATAAACACTCTAAGTCAGATGAACAGGAAAAGGGTGGCTTGACTGCCCCAGAAATGAACTTCAATTACCCTTGAAGTTACAAAAAACACAACACATGGGTCTGACATTTCCTCTAATTTTTTCCATCCATGTGCAGATTTTTCCCATCATTGTGTGCAGTGTGCACCGAGACATGTGTGAAAACGCACCACCAGTAGAAACATAAATCCTGGCTGAGGGCCCTCTACTAATCAGCTGGGCAGTGTTTGAATGTCTTCCGAGTGGTCGCACAAGCACTCAGCTTACAGGGAACATTGCACAGGTCCCAGGCCATCACCCGGTTACGTCCAGCACAGGTATATGAAGGTGGGAATTCTTCTCACTTTAGGCCACACCCTCTCAGGGGCAACCATGCATTGGCTTGTAGATCCCACAGCCTCAGCTTGTCCTTCGATCTCATTCAGGCCCATCCATAAGGCTCGCCTCCCCCGCATTTACAGACCCCACCTGGCTATCCACCAGCCCCTTTTGCCAGTGATTGACTTCTTGCCCGCCTGGCTCCCAGCCCTTCACTCCCAACTCCCCGCCACAGCCAGCTTGATGGATTCCAGTCCTTTTTCCTGAACCCATCATCATAACCTCAAACTAGACTTCCCATTTTTTAGGCTGAAAGGATTAGGGAGTCCTGCACTGGCTGGATGGTACTCTGGGAGTTAACACAATGCACAGTAAGAGACATCAGGTTTACTACAATGTTAAGGGCCTAGTCACATACCACCGAGTCAATGGCAAAACTCCAGCTGATTTGTATGCTGAGGTTAGAGTAAACAAACATGTCTGAGAGAAGTAGTCCCTATCTGCATTGTGAAACCATGAATGAACACCCCTGCTAAGCTAGTCCATCAACAGCTGGGAATCATCAAAAAAACCTTGGAAAATGGCTCATCCTTTTGTACTTGCAAGATAATGTAACAGTACTAAATAATATGGTGCAAAGTACAATTGTGTAGCACTGATTAAATAAAGGACTGTTTGGTAGCGCAAATAGTCTGTCTCAGACTAGCAATATCACATTAGGTCTACAGCACCACAGGTGAACTTGGTGTTTTGAAGATATATTACCAATGACAGGCTCCTGCCTTGATTAGCAAACAGTACGTATATACTTATTGTACCTCATATGCTCTTATGCTACCCTGCCTCTGTCCTATTTCCTTATCTTGTGTTTCTAGCAACTGTTTTTAACTGTCTGTAAGAGGCAAACTTGCGCTATCAACAATCCTGCTTTTTTAAGTTGTCACTAGGGTTCCAATCCTTTCATGGCCTCCTCAGAAATGCAGGAGTGTGCACAGTGCACACCGCAGGCCTGGTGTAGAACTTAAATTATACATACTCTGGCCAGGGATGTAAATCAAGAAAGAGGGGTTGGGGATGGGGAAGGGGGAATACGGACTAACAGTGAGAGTGCGGAGACCAATGTGTGATGGACATATTCTGCTGGTGCCTGGGTTATAAATAAATTTAAAGTCTTGGGACAGTTGCCAGAAAGTGAGCTGCAGTGGAGCATAGAAATCGCAGAAATACAAGGCTGGAAGGGACCTTGAGAAGTCATCAAGTCCTGCAACTTGTGCTGAGATAGGGCCATGTAATCCTAGACCATCCCTGACAAGTGTTTATCCAACCTGTCTTCAAAAGCCTCCCATGAAATGGATTTCTCAGTCATCCCTGCAAATCTAATCCAATGTGAAGCTACTGATGCAGATAGAAAATCTTTCCTACTATCTAACCTAAGTGTCCCCTGCTGTCGATAAAATCAATTACTTCTTGTCCCACCATCAATGGACATGAACAATTGATTATCACCCTCTTTATAAAAGTTTTATGAAAGTTGACGACTTATCTGCTCAGTCTTTTTTCCCCTCAAAATTATGCCCAGTAAATATGTCCATTTTTTAAAAAACTTCATTCACGGGTCATGTTTTCTAAACCTTTTATCATTTTTATCACTTTTTGCTGGTCTCTCTCCCATTTATCCACATCTTTTCCAAAACGTGGGACTCAGAATTGGACATAGTGCTCTAGTTAACATCTCACTTGCCAATGCCATTTACCTCCCATGTCTTGTATCCAACACTCCTGTTAATACACCCTAGACTGGGATTAATCCACTATGTGGAGCTGCCAAAAGAAGGTTAGGAACTGAATGTGAATCAACAATAACTGCCAGAAGTTCTATCATCTAGCCAGTTATTACTCATTTTGTAGCTGTAGATCTGATTTTTTCTTTCTAAAGTGTATTGTACTTTGCATTCTTTACTGAATTGCATCTTCTTGATTTCACACCAATTTCTGAATTGTCAAGGTCATTTTGAATTCTAATCCTACCTGCCAAAGTACTTTCCACTCCTTCCAGTTGGGTGTCATGTCATCCTCAGATCCAAAGTGACTACTCCTTGCAATCCTATTGTCTGTCCTTTAGTTGCTTATAAATCCTTAACAAGTTGTTCCAGCTATCAAAGTTAGGCTGACTGGTCTATGAATTCCCCCTTGTAAGTTCTTTGTTCCCCTTTTTTTAAAAAGATCAGCTATGGAAAGGAGTGAATTTTGAGGAGGGTTTGATACAGATGAGTGATGGTGCAATGTACACAGCATCAGAGCTCAGGAAGTAGCAAGAGGAAAAACATGGATCTGCTTGACGGAGGAAGAGACCAAGACAGCTGCAAAAGCCACTGAGCTAGCAGCCCAGGGGCCTCTACCAAAGGATTATTTCCCAAGAACAATGTATTTGAATTCTTGATGTATTTGCATATAATAAAATTTATAAAGGGGTTCCTCTGTCAGATCCATAGCAACAGAAACAAAATTTCCTTTCCCTCATGTACTCTGTTGCTTTTCTACTGTAGGAGAATTGCTCTAACTCTGGAAACAAACAAAAAATGATCAGGAAATTGAAGAGAATGGTTTTTATAATAGTGAATCATCAGCCAACTCAATAATTCTGTATTGGGCACTAAAAACAGGAGCCGTCAGACTTGAAAAGACTGCGTGGTGTGTCTCATGCATAAGTAGCTGGTCAGTGAAGAAAACACACAATTTTCCTTAACTAGGAATATACGAAGGAAAAAAAGTGAGAACTATCCCAGCTCCTAGATTTTCAGATCCAAGAACTGAGTATCCTAAACCTTCCTTTATGCCCAGCAAATACACTATTCAAATCATGCCATTTCCTCTTCTCCCACTTCCTCTATTTCTCTCTCCTCTACACTTTTGCATAATTCCTTTAATGTTACATTCCAGACATCACCACATCCATTCACTGCCTGTGTACATTTTTTTAAAAAATGCAGTAAAATACTGGACTAATCAAACTGATGATTTTCAGTGCTATTTAGTGGAAAGATCTTTAAATTACTAGCAATGTTTGCAGACACTGCAGGGCCTCCACTCTGTCAATGCTACTAAGCAGATTTTGCTTTCAAATACAAAATCTTAGCTTTCTGGCACAGTTAATTTTGAAATTCTGACTTCAGTTTTGTCCAATGAGAAGTTGTTTGGAAATCTAGCTGTGGGGTTGTGAAGGAAAAGCCATGTAAGAATGGCTTGATGCCATCCCTAATTTATCAGAGCTAGTTTACAGTTTATATAAAGAGTATAGTGTTTCTCATGGAAAAGAAGAGTCAAGGGTTGGTTGTAATTAATAAAGAGGATTCTTTATTGATGCTGTTGACTTCAAACAATCCTCTGAGGTTCTCCCTGACTCTCTAGCTTAAAAAAAATTAACACAGCTTGCGTTGCCAAGTGCTACCATACGCCATATTACTATGATCCAGCCCTATCTAGTCATCATGTAAGGGGTCAGTGACTATACCTATAATATCTCCTTAGATGAAGAACAGGATCCCACTGCTTCTCCCTGTGCAGAGACAAAAATAAGCTGTTTTATATTAAAGACACATTGAACTTTAAATGGTGCCTACCATTTTTAAAGATTCATTTTTAAACACTGTGAATATCAAATTGACTCCCTTCTAATACCTTCAATAACAAAGCACGTTTCCAAGTTTAGTGGCAGGAGCCTTTATGAGTTGATGAGAATCTCTTTTCCATAAGAGGTGTGCCTGAAGCCAGTATTTTTACTACTAAGAGCAGAGAATTTGAATTTAATATCATTCCTGGCATAAAGCTTATGGAGGGCTTTAGAAAGAGATTTTCAGACTTTTACTCTATGAGGAGTGTGGGGGTGGAAAGAAAGACTAGTCTTCAGAAAAGCTTGCTCCTAGAAACCTGTTCCTAATCTCCATCTGAACATTACCACAAAACAGCCATCTGATGTGCAAAAGGCAGTTGGCTCCAGATGATTATAAAGAAACAAATCACAAAGTAACAGAGTTAAGCCCTCAATGTATTTAAGCAATAATGCAGCTGGTCCTGTTGTTCCTGTGTGAAACTTGTGAGCTTGGGTCAGCATCTTGTTAGTGGTGGCTGCTGAAGCCAGGACAGGCTGTGTTTGTTTATAAAAGGTTCATAAAGGATATCCTGGCTGTTCTTGCCATTGCAGCAAAAACAACAGTATGGGCATACACCAAAACACACAAAGCCCCTGGGCAGAAAGAGGAGTTTGCCTTTCCACTTGGTGAAGCATTACAAACTCCTTAAGAAACTTTATTCCTGACATTAATATGATATAACACACACACTCTTCATCAGGAGACTCAGTATCTTCATTCCGAGCACCACAAAATGGGATGCCGATACAGGTTAGAATTAATTTACCGCTGAAAGTTCATCTCCATTTCCAGTATCTCATTTTCTGTGATGACCTGTTCCCATACTGTGTCTCCTCTTTTTGATCCACTTGGTTGGTTGAGCTCAGCGATGCACAAGGAGAACAAATTATTTGTTTTCAATTTTCACAGTGACTGTGGATAACCGAGACCACCAATAAAGCGTCAAGATGCTGATCTCTGTGGTACTGCAGCAATTTTCTGATCAACAAATATAGAAAAGCCATCTATAATGAGATCACTGCATGGGTAAAGACTGTAATATTTGTCTTTGATTTTGCTTGCCTGACCTAGATAGAGTGCAGTCAAATGGTACAGTTGCTATTCATCTCAGTTATAATAGTGGTATACCTGCTGGCAGGACTTCAAACTAGGGATGTGAAGGACTAGTCGACTATTCAATAAGCAAATGCTTATCAGATAACCGAGCCAACTAGTTGCTCCCCCCTCACTCTTGCTGCCTCTATCAGAAAGAGGCAGCCGGCGGGAAGGGGGGAGAAGAGAGAGAGGAAAGGAGAGGAGAAAGAGAAGGCTCCATGTGGTGCTGCCGCTTTAAAACACCTCGTGCAGCCAGCTGGGATGTCCCCAGGCTCCTCGTGGCATTTCAAAGCAGTAGTGCTCCATGAAGCTCGGGATCAGCTGGGGACTCTCCTGCTAACCTCGGGCTCCCTACAGTGCTGCCACTTTGAAACGCTGCAGGGAGCCCGGCAGTAGGCTCCGTTCAGCATTTCAGAGACCCAGCACTGCAGGGAGCCCAGGGTTTGTGGGGGAGTCCATAGCTGACCCCAGGCTCCACACGGCACTTTCACCTTTGAAGTGTATCAACAGTCCTAGGACTGTTGATACACTTCAAAGATGGAGGCACCCTATCGACTAATCGAATAGTCGATGCCAAATCAACTATTTGATTAGTAAATTTCTTGCAATTTAACATCCCTACAAGGTAATGGTGCAAGGTAACGACGATTGCTCTGCAATATCATGAAGCAACACGTTGCCTTGCAGGCAAAGCTGTACAAGTCACAGTCCTGCATGTATATGACCCCTGAGCTTTGGTAATTCACCTCAGTCTACAAAAGCAAGGCCCTTCGTGTTCCATTCCTTGGCTCCTATTGGCCACCTCTTCATTACATGGAAGATTGACGCTGCTGACTTTCCAAGAGTCAATTTAGTGGGTCTAGTAAAGACCCACTAAATCAGACTCAGGGGACGTGCACCCCCATCAGCACCAGTACCCCTACCCCTCACGAGCAGTAAAGGAAGTTGATGGGAGCATTTCTCCCATTAACCTCTCGCTATATGAACGGCACAGAAACATGATTTAAGATACACTGACTCCAGCTACACAATTAACATAGCTAGATTTGTGCATCTTAATTCAACCTTCTGCTGTAGCATAGACCCGGCCATTAAGCCTAGTTATGGTAGTAACATCAGAACAGATGGGCCATCTCTGATCTGGTCTAGATCAGGGATTTCCAACCTTTGCCTCCCATCAGTACCATCTGAGAGTATGTCTACACTGCAAAGCTATTTCAGAATACTGGAGGTATCCCAAAATAGCTACCGTACATCTACACAAGCTGCCCATTCTTTCAAAATATTTTTCAAAATAAGGGGAGCCCTATTTCACCATCCCAGTAAATCTCATTGCACAAGGGATAAGGGATGGCTCAAAATAGTGCTTTATTTTGAAATCTGGCACCAAATTTCAAAATAAAATCAAAATAGGATACACAAATTGAATCTATTCTATTCGATGCAAAGAATAGAGCTTTAGCCTTAGATAGTAAAGAAAATAAATTACTACATGAAGGATGAAATATTTATGCCTTCCCTAAAAATGACAAATTTTAACATGCAATTAAGGGCATCTGAAATCACATTATGATTTCATGTCTCATAATAAGGTTATATGGCTGTCTTAGTTTAGTACCACTGAAATACTTCAGCATTTGCCCCAAATATTTTTTCCCCTACTGAAAGAATCATGGTCTAGCATCAAGTCTCAAGGGACCTGAACTGTAGGTTCAATAGGTTTTGAAGCAGGAGGGAGAAAAAGTAAGAGAGGGCAAATGTTGTAAGAGTATCTGGTTTATAACAGTCATGGTTGTCACAATAAACATGATTAATTTGCTCTTTGTCACCAAGAAGCCTTTTAATTCTTAGACAGTGGCAAAGATGAATAGTGAGCAGGCTTCATCCTTCTATAAAGCTTTGAATTTAAGGAATGCAAATCTCATGGTGAAAGAAAGTTGGTTGAATTATGTGTGAGTTGCGAGTTGACCGGTATTGCTTTTCATAATAACCACTCTTAAAGTGTCAGTCATATTTCTCCCTTTGCATTAGAGTCATATTTCTTTCAGTGGATAAAGGAAAAACTAGGACTGCTTTATTTTCCCCTCTCTCAAATGTACTTTAGTGAGTTAACTGAATAATTAGCATAAATCAAGTTTGATATAAAACATATATTTTGTATAAATTACAGGAGAAGGAAAATGTATAGTTTAGTAATAATCTGTCTTAAATCTGTTCTCATTCTGTCAACATCGTGCTGGCTCCCATAAATCATTTGGATCTTATTTATATGTTTAATTGTATCTTGCATGTGACTTAAAATCAGATAGCTATGCTGTTACAAAATGGATTCTGTAAAAAAGAAAAAAGGAATTTATTACTCTCCCCTAGTTTCCTTTTCTTTTTTTTTTTTAAATCTAGTATTATTTCCTTCTGAAATCAACACTGATTCAACCTTGTGATA
The DNA here is from genome assembly GCF_052426305.1 of Pelodiscus sinensis. NCBI lineage: Eukaryota > Metazoa > Chordata > Testudines > Trionychidae > Pelodiscus > Pelodiscus sinensis. The sequence goes on from NC_143055.1 coordinate 100,224,819, forward strand.
CTGTCATTTATTATTTGTTTTAGTAAAAGGGACTTATTCATCTGGAATCGCTTGTCTGAAAAGACATTTTTGCCCAAGCCTAATTTATTTTGACAAATTGACTCGCTCACCCAGTTTTGTAACTCAACCCAGATTTTATGAAACCGATCTAGTTATGCAAAGCTGCATGTCTATATTTACTTCCTTGAATATCTGTCCTGCACCAACTATAATCTTTGCATTGGCTCATGAAAAAAAAAATCACATTGCAATTTATATACATGCTCAGTAGGCATTCATATTTGAAGTGTGCCACAGTACCTGCCTATACTGCTTCTGTAAAGTAGTTTGTGACTAAAGGATGCTTTGTAATATTATATACATTTACAGTAAAGGTCCTTAAAAGTTGCCAGATTAAACACAGAAATTTTCATGACTGAGTAAATGGATTTGTGAAGGGGAATAGTTATCTAAAAACCTACCCAATCAACTGTTGCAACTGTTTGGGGGGGGTTAACATTTTGGAATTTGGCCAGACAACCTAAAAGCAGGAAAGATATCCCTGAAGTGTATCAAAGTGAGCAAGAATTGCTTTTGTTTAATGTAGCAGAAGACCATGGTAAAGTATCTGCAGTCTGTGTACTTGAATGTTTCTGTTGGATGCACTAATGTAAAGTGTGAAACGCAGCTAGCTGCTGCTTGGCATTTCCAGTTTCTTTGGAACTAATAGGATTACCCTTTGGAACTCATTTTGGGGCCATAATTCATACACAATGAAAGGAAAAGTAAATAGGATACATTACTTGGTTTTACTTGCTACAGCATAACTTGTTGTAAAGGTCCAAGAGAAACCAAGAGCATATCTAGATTCAGTGCTAGAACCAGATCCCCAGTCTTGAACCTGTCCCCCCAATTTCTGGTCTCAGGTGATTAATGCATTAGTTGTGCTGTTCTGACATGTCATAAGCCAAGGAATTTCACCTGAAATAACCCCTGATAAATAATTCAGCTAACTGATGGGATCTAGAATTACAAAACAGTACAATTTTATTAAATGATTTCTGGTAGTAAAATATCTGTCTGTCTTGGTTGCCAAACACCACAAGTGCATATGGTCATTTTGGGTATGCCTACACTGCAACACTATTTCAAAGTAACTAGCACTATTGTGAAATACTTAGTCTGCGTCTACACATCACGCAGTTATTTTGAAATAGTGTAAAAATAGTGTAAAAATACTGTTAAGCTGGAGGATTTCTTACTCTGAGTCCTGTAACTCTCATTGTATAAGGAATAAGGGAAGTTGGAGGAAGAGCGCTCTGTTTTAAAATAAGTGCTGTGTAGCTGCTCCCTCTTTCGAAATAAGCTACACAATTGACATAGCTCAATTTGCATAGCTTAGTTCAAGTTAAGCCCTGCACTCTGATTAAATTATTTGAAGACAATGCAATCAGCTGAATTGAAGGAAAATGTTTTTTTCAACATTTCCTTGGTATTAAAGACGGGCATCATCATTTTTATGAGAATTTGCCAAAAATTATTAAAATGTTGTTACTTAACTAAATTAATGAGAAAACCCTTGAGCTAAAAGCAGCAGGATGAGAATCAAGCAATTGCTTCAAACCTTAGGGATCAATTCATTCCCATTAGCAGTCTCTGAACTGCAGAATCACAATTGCATGCTGTGAAGGGCTGTATGGAGTTGGGCATATACCATAGTGTAAATTGCATGTAATCCGCATTCCATCAGGACTCAAGTCCAGAAACACAGTGATAGCCAGGGAAACAGCAGGGCTAGAATGCCCAGGAGGTGTTTTCCACTTCCAGGATTTTTTCCACCAGAGGGCTACTAGCTCTTAGTGAAGTCCCAAGCCAGGGTGGTAGTGGTAATACTGTTTTTTCTCAAGAGGAGATGAGGACCTTTCTTCATGCAGCTGCCCTCTCAAGTGCAAGTTTGAAACTCCTGTACCTGTTGGAGGGAAACTAAGCCAATGTGACTTGATTTGCTAAAGGGACAATCAGAATATAGCTTTGGGAATGTTTACATGACAATGATATTCCCCATCTTATTTACCTGCCTTGTTATTCACAACAAATTACAAACGGTCATGTCTGCCTCTGCATTACAAGTGGAAAGTAGGTAAACAAACAAGTAGTATCTCTGTATGTGGTGGGGAACAATACAGATATCCATAAAGGTGTTTTCAGACAATTTCTAGTGACATTTGGCAAAATTCCAATTGTTCTTTTATTTACATAATCTTGAAAATTATTTTAATACTGAGCAAGGAGTTACATGTGCATTTCTTATGAGACACACAAGTACTGTAAGAGGTGTGGATGGACAGCCTTAGACTAGTTTTCTCAGCTTAACCTCAGGACATATTCTGGTATTAATGACTCTCCACACCCATCCATTCAGTCCTTGACTGGCACCACCGATAGAAAAGCTCCAGCTTTGCTATAACTGCTATGACAAGAAGGCCTGTTTCATGAACTGTCCATTGGAATCACCAGTTCCATCTACATAATCTAACAAATATGAAAGGTCAAACCTTTTGCTGTAATATATTTTTAGTGTCATGCCTGCGCGCCCACGTACACACACACACACACACAGCTAGCACACACACACTATCCTCATGCTGGATCTACGGAGGAAACAGTGGCTATGTATTCTGTACTGCGCAACAGGGTTCAAAATGAAGACAACTTGGCTGATTTTTTAGCATCCACGGAAACTCTGGTAATGCCAATAGAAATAGATGGAGATTAAAGTACCCAATAGCTTCATATTACCTATATCCTATGACAAACAGCATGAGAACAGTGACTTTCACTATCTCATTACACACTGGGGCATTGTGTCTATAGCTTAGCTGATCACATACCATGATGCAGAAGACAGTAAATTAAACTTGGAATTAGACTGACAGAATAATGAATCAGAATTCTCTTGCTTTGGGTTTTAACCTAGAAATCCTCTCGCACATGTACAGTCCTCCCGCTTTAGTGCTTGATCCAACTCCTCTGAAATGAATGACTGTCAATAACCTGTGGATGGAGACGTTAATCAAAAAGGACCATTTACGAGACAGGTTTATAAAATTAAGTCCTGTAGCTTGAATATGTCCAACTCACTAGTAGTTTCCAGGTCTGATATCAGTGTGTGATATTACCATGTAGTAATATATAAAATACTATAGCAGGGCACAACATTGTAAGCTAATGATGGAATTTCAGCTTTCAGTCTGTAGAGTTTTTATTTTATTTTTTTTACGGCCTTGCTATGAAAATTGTTCATAACACTAGCGAACAGTTGGCTGCAGCTCAAATCAAGAGACAAAGAAAGTTTTTCTTAATGACTAATACAGACAGCAGGTTGCAAATTTAGGCTAGTTTGATTTCATGACACATTCCAGTCAGTAACATAAAACACAGGAAATATCTTACATGTGCTGCCTTTGGGGAACAAGGGAAGATATGGAAGTCAAGCATGGTTTTATTACATTTGCAGATAAATCTTTTCAATAGTACTATTTTCTTCAGCATTGTGGTATTGATTGCAAAGCAGTGGAAAGATCAAACAGCTTTGCCACCATCTGCTCAACATTGGTCACTGCCTTACAAGAACAGTGAACTCATTAGTGCAACCATGCATTACGGTACATCACCCAACAGACACAAATAGAAGTCATGAATGACCTTGAACACTCTACCAACAGTATGTGGCCAAGATCATTAATGGTATCAATCGTTTATCTCCACATGAAATCTGACAATCTACAGGAGGCAAGATTGACTTTGGAATGGGTTTTAAATTGAGTTGAAAGTGCATCTGAATTAGGATACAATAAAATTTGCTGTAAATAAGAAAGAATTGATATGGTTAAGAATGACAAGAGGCAGACAATAAGAGTAAATATGTTTCTTCATATAGATAGTGGGAACAAGCTGAGGTGGACTTCATACTCTTCTTCCATCTCAGAAAAGAACCCAGAAATTAATAAGTAACTAGTAAGGATGACGGTCTTGTCTAGATTTGTGAATATAATTACAAAATGTGCCAACTTACACATTCCTGCCAAGATGTAAAGGTGGCCACAGCTCAGTCAGTACCCAATCAGATTGGATACCTTGGTACTGTTACAGTCAGAACTGTAACAAGAGTAGGGCAAGTGGAGCACTCGCCCCAGGTGTGGCACATTTAGGGGTGCAAAATTAAAAATTACAAAGTTAAAATATTATTTAATTTATATCTTTACTACCATCTATCTGCAATATCAGTTAACATGTGCAATGAATAAAATTAATACAAAAATTAAGAATTTTATCTTTTTTTGGGTAGGAGGGGAGCAGTTCAGTAGCTTGCCCCAGATGCAGAAAACCTTCGTTTTGGCTCTGGTTACAGTCTTGCATGATCTTATCAAACTAGGGAAATACAACATAGATGAGAGTACTATAAAGTGGATACAGAACTGGTTGAATAACCATTCTTAGAAGTTATCAATGGTCCTCAGTTATGCCCTTCCAGCATGACAGGTGAAGTTCCACAGGGATCAGTTCTGTTGAATATCTAGGATTTAGATACTGGCATAGAGAGCATGCTTACAAAGATTGCAGAGGATACCAAGCTGGGAGGGGTTGCAAGTGCCTTGGAGACTAGGGCCATAATTATCTGCAAAAACTGGAGAAATGGTCTGAGGTAAAGATGATGAAGTTCAATAGGGAAAAATTCAGAGTACTTCATTTAGGGAGGAACAGTCAGTTTCACGCATGCAGAATGGGAAATGACTGTCTAAGGAGGAGTAGTAATAGAGATGTAGCCATGTTAGTCTAGTCTAGTCTAGCTGAAACAAAAAGCAGGACTATGTAGCACTTTAAAGACTAACAAGATGGTTTATTAGCTCATCACCTAATAAACCATCTTGTTAGTCTTTAAAATGCTACATAGTCCTGTTTTTTGTTTTAGGAAGGAGTACTGCAGAAAGGTATCTAGGGGTCAGCAAACCATAAGCTTAAAAAAAAAAGCAAACATTTTGGGATGCAGTAACTGGAAGGTTGAAGCTAGAGATGCAGAGTAATTCTTCCCCTCTACACTATGTTGAATAGCCCTCAACTGGAGTAGTATGTCAAGTTCTGGGCACCACATTTCAGGAAATATGTAGACAAATTGAATAAGGTCCAGAGAACAACAACAAAAATTATTAAACGCCTAGAAAACATGACAAAGGGAAGACTGAAAGAACTGGGTTTGTTTTATTTGGAAAAGAGAAGACTGAGGGTACAGCTATACTGCAGGTTTTTTCCGGGACACCTCCGTCCAAAGAATACATTTGCTCCTCTGCTTTTTTTGGGGGGGGGGGAGGAGGAAGGGGGAAGAAAAGAGATAGGGTGAGGTGAAAGAGCAAACACGCTCTTTCGGAAGCCCCTGTATTCCTCGTTTCATGAGGAAGAAGGGGGCTTTCGAAAGGGGGGGTTCCCCAAAATTTGGCCCAGTCTAAATGGGCCAAATTTCAGAAAAGCTTCTTCCAACAAAAGTATCGAAAAAAGATATGCAAAATGCAGAGTGCATTTTCTGCATCTTTTTCCGATAGACCCTCACAGTCTACCCATACCCTGAGAGGGAACAGGAGTTTTCAGTAGTTTAAATACGTAAAAGGAAGTTATAAGGAGGGAGAAAAATTATTCTCCTATCAGACGTGAAGGACAAGAAGCAATTGGCTTAAGTTGCAGCAAGGGAGGTTTAAGCTGGACATTAGGAAAAACTGCCGAGGTGACGAAGCATTGGAATACATTGCCTAGGGAGGTGCCGGAATCTCCATCATTAGAGACAAAGTGAGACAAACGTGTCAGGAATGAGCTAAATGGTGCTTGGTCCTGCCATGAGTACAAGGGATTGGACTTTATGGCCTCTCAAGGTTCTTCCCAGTTTTAGCATTCTATCATTCTCCAGCTATTATTACTACAATTTACAAGCAGGTTAAAGAATAAAGTCCCTGTCCCAAACTGCTATCATTTTAAAAACAAATACTAATGAAGGGATGGGAATGATACATTCTAGTGCTTAACTGTACCTCTTGTTAATTAAACTATTTTTTTCGTTCTTAAATTTTATTTTTTCATCTTGGTGACTATAATATTAACAGTCTTTTCTGCAGTGAAGACTAAGGCCTTCTAGAAAATGAAAGAAAAGAGGATGGATACATGGCAGATGGGTCACACAGAAGAAGGCGTATGGAAGTAGTTGAATTGGTTTCAGTGGAATTATTGATGCACTAAAAATTAAGCATGTGCTTATGTACTTTGCTGGACCAGGACCAGTATATATAAAATAAAAACCATAATTCTGTCCATGGTGCTGCTGAAACATACCAGTCAAACTGCTTAACTACAAATGTTTTAAATCATTTTAGCCTCTAAAAATCATGCCTTTTGCAAAAAAGGGATAGAATTCAAATTCTGTTTGGATAAGCACTCAATTCGGTTGCAATTATCTGAATTTAACAACAAATATAACCTACTGAGTTTGGATAAGATTCCTAAATTTTGCAAAGTCCATTAAAGCCAACAGGAATTTTTGCTATTCTTGTCAAAGTGTTTTTGATCACCCACCACAAAAGAAAAGAAAACTTGCTGCATGTTGACATTGCTGGATTTTGGATTCTAGTCCTTCTTGGGAATGTAGCGATACATGACAGAAACAAAAGGAAAACCAAAACAAAATGCACACAAAATTGTTTCAATTAGGTTCTGTTCCTTTGTGGAACAGAACCTAAGTGTGGAGCAATGGGAAAAATGCTTTTTTCCCCCTGAAGTAGTTCACATATAAGTACAATTTTTTTTTTAGAATGTATATTCCTTTATTTCTCCCCCCAACGGTTTCATTTTCTTAAGCATGTGGAATAAGGGAAGTCGGAGGAAGAGTACTCTATTTTGAAATAAGTGCTGTGAAGATGCTGCCTACTTATTTCGAAATAAGCTACACAATTGACGTAGCTCTGTGTAGCTTATTTTGAGTTAAGCCCTTCAGCGTAGACGCATTCTTGGTGATACAGTGATTCTAAGCTTGATTCTACAAAATTCCTATTAATGTCAATATTGTGAGATTAGGGCCTCAGTGAATTCCTATTACAGCCTACACCAACAGGACTCTGGTGGACACTCCAGCAAAAAGGCCCAAATTTTCCAAAAGCCAAAATATTAGCCTTAGAGCAGTGCAAATTAGGTCTATTTTACAGATTGAAATACAGGCAGTCCCCGGGTTACATACAAGATAGGGACTATAGGTTTGTTCTTAAGTTGAATTTGTATGCAAGTCGGAACTGGCTCCAGATTCAGCCGCTGCTACTGAAACTGAATTGCTCTGCCCCCAGCTTCCTGGAATCAGCCACTGATCAGTTTCAACAGCAGCTGAATCTCGAGCCTGGGACAGAACAGCTGGGCTGCCAGGTAGGTCCCTGCAGGACCAACTCTGCAGCACCCCTGCTGCTCTACCCCAGGGTCCACAACAAAAGCCTGGTCTGCTGGGGGGGACGCACTAGCTGCGCCCCCACCGCCCCCCAGCAGACCAGGAACACCCGGAGCAAAGCCGGGGAGGCGGAGGGGTCCTGCCGCCGCTGCGGCTTTGCTCCAGGTGTCCCCGGTCTGCTGGAGACGGTCCCCAGCAGACCAGGGGCAAACGGAGCAGCTTTTCTCGCCCTGGAGGTTGAGGTGGCGGGACAGCTGCACTCTGGGCGGTCCCGCTGCCTGCAAGCTCCGGGGCAAGAAAGCCCTGTTCGTAAGTGTGGATCCGATGTAAGTCGGATCCGCGTAACTCGGGGACTGCCTGTATTTCATCCTACAATTCAACTGAAGAAAGATTCACATGAATAATGACACTCATGTACACCAAAGAAGTCGGTATCACTTCATTGACTGAAAAGTGCAATATACTGTGAAACTAATTCAGCAGAAATGAATATTTCAGTCAGGATGCTGGAACAACTTTAATAGTGCAGGTGCCGAGAATCACTGAACCACACTATAACCCCACTATAGCAGTGGCGGGTAACCACCAGCCCACAGGGCGAATGCAGCTCACCAGGGTTAGTCCTTGGCAGGCCACTACCATGTTAGTTACATGTGCCTCCACAGGTAAGGCTGCTTGAAGCTCATGTTGGCCACAGATCACTGTTCCCGGTCAATGGGAGTTGTAGGAAGCAACACAGACTGGGATACTGCTTCCCACTGTTCCCATTAGCCAGGAATGGCAATCTGTAGTCAATGGGAGCTTCAAGCGGCTGTACCTGTCAAGGTGGAGGTAAATAAATTGCCTGTAGCCCATCAGGGACTAACCCTAGCAAACCAGCTCCCACTTTACTGCCCACTGATGCTCTGTATAATGGAATCCACTTCAAGGTAAGGGCTCTGGCAGCACACCCTGCAACCTTGGGATGCTTACAAACTGAAAACCAAAGTGCTAGACCTATCTTCTACTTTTGGGTATGGTCAGTGTAGCCAGGCATCAGTAACAGCTGCATTTTCATGTTCAGCCTGAAAAAGAGACTTCAATTTGAAGCCTTCAGATAGCTAATCAGGTTTTGTGGACAAGTTTCCGAAAGTTGTTGCCCAAGATGTACATGCAGAAATATGCATTAACACATTTTGTGAATGCTAAGCATTCATTCATTTGGCACAACATGCACACTACAGCAAAAATGGAATTCATTTGAAAATTATCAATTTCATTTGAAAATTATAGACCCTAGCTGCAGTTTTGTGTAATTTCACAGAGCTGTGTCAAATCACTACACCCCTACTGGTTGTGTTATTTTAACTCAAAAATATAGGGAAAATTCTTCAGATGAAGAAAGTCCAAATTCTGTATGTTTTGTTTATATTTAGAAATAGATGAAAAGTCATAGAACACTATCTGGGATTCTTGTGAAGTGAACAAACCTGTCATTTCTCTCAATAGTTGTACACCAATTTTTTTTTCTCTTTCCATGCTGCTGAAAAAAAGGTAGAACTTTTTTTTTGGCCTACTTCAATGTCATAGGAGATTCTTCTATTTTAAAATGTACTTTGCTTTAAAAGTTACATTGTTTCTTTGGAAACATCTGGGGATGATATTAAATGGATGTTTTGATGAATGAGGTAGTTAATATGATTGAAGAGACAGTGATCAATAATGGTCTTTAATTTTTTTAAATGACTTTGACCTTAATATATTTCTTGTTAAGCCTGTAAGTTAGGCCTTAGATTTTATTTTAGGCCAACAAACAAAAAAAAAAAAATATAGGTAGACCTGAAATTTGCCCTTCATATTTATTGTGCTAGTCAAGCAAAAAAGTGTATGACAGCTGTGATGTTTGCTCTGGTCAGCCAGCACATCTATTATAAACACTTATTCTCAGGGTTTGATAACTGACCCATAAAAATGCATTCAGTTCAGAACAGACATGCAAGGTGATGTCACTGGAGCACTTAATTATTTTATAGGATGTTTGAAACAATATCACTTTTATGATGTTATATATGTATGTATGTATGTTCCAGATGTTTCAAAGTGGAATAAAGATTGTAATATAAACACCACTGGCCGCATCCTCAATTACACTAAAGATAATTCACACCTTTCTGATGAAGCAAAGAGGCCTGCCAGTGGGACTAATTATATCCAATTTAAGGCTCCTTTATAATTAGCACTGTATGAAGGGGAATCAGGAGCATAGGAATTGTCTACTAGTCAGATCTGAGTTCCATATAGTCCAGTGTCCTGTCTGAAAGCAGCCAGAGCCAGAAGTTCAGAACAATGCATAGAACACTGCAGTTCATAGTGGGAGGAGGAGTTCCCCACATCAGATCTCAACCTGATCTCTAATAGTTAGATTGGCTTACACCCTGAGGTTTGATACACTGTCAACATTTGTTATCCTTAATTACACTGGATATTCACAACAACCTTAATATCCACTCCCTTTCTGAATCTTGCTAAATTCTTGTCTTCAATGATTTCTTCTGGCACTCATCTAAATACATTGTGTGAAAGTGTTTCCTTCATGAGCTTTGAATTTGTCACCCTTTAAAGTTCACTGACTGCCCCCTTCTTGTGTAATGATACAAGAACAATAGAGGTTCCTGCTTCATCTTCTCTGCCCCATTCATTTTATATATTTTTATCACATCCTTTCTTATTCAGCCTCAAGGGTTGTCCACATACACTCACCCACCCACCCACGGTCTAAACTAAAGAGTTATTTAGAAATAACTCCACCTATTCCAACACAAGTGGAGCGTCCACACTACCAAGCCCGTTATTTTGGAATAAGGGGCTAGTTATTTTGAAATAACTCCTGCTTTCCATGAGGAATAATGTTTATTTTGAAATAATTACTTGGAAATAGTGGTAGTATGGCTACTCCACTGCTGCTATTTCGAAATAACTACTCTCTAGAGTCAAAGGAATTAGAGCCCCAGGAAACACTGAGGAGTAAATCAAGGTAGCTCATCCACATTAAGAGAGCCTTGGACTAAATTCAAAGCTTCCCAGTAGTGTTAGCATGCTATTTTGAAATTATTATTTCAGGATTTATTATTTCAAAATAATTTTTTTATTTCAAATTTCCTAGTGTAGACATGCTCTTAGTTAACTGTAACCTAAAGTGTAAATCTAAGAACACTCAAAGTTCTGTAATGAATGTTGAGCTACACTACTTTGACATGGGAGTAGATCAAGTGCACTATAAAACTTAGTGTACAGAGTACTAGAAACCACAGGGATGCCTGTGCACAGTAGACTTGCAACTCATCTTGTTGCAAAATAAGTTCTCATTTAGATCAGGGATTCTCAGTCTTTCTTTCTGAATTCCCACTCCCTTTTCCCCAAACATGCTATAAAAACTCCATAGCTCACTGGTGACACAGCTGTTTTTCTGGATATAAAAGTGAGACCCAGCATTAATTGATAGCAAGTAGGGCAACTGCCCATAGCCCCATGTCACAGGTGGCTTCATGTTATAGCCACTGGCGGCAGGACTTGGAGCCCCAAGCTATAGCCCCATGTGGCAGGCCTTCAGTTTTCTGCCCTGGGTCCCCAAAAGTCTAACATTGTCCCTGTTGGATGGACTCCTGAAATCTGCTTGCAACTCCCAGGAGGCACCAGTCCCCTGATTGATAACTACTGATTTAGAGCCATGATAGAGTAATGTCAGTGTTTCCCGCCAATGTACATTATTTGATCTGTCTTGCAAGCACACCCCACTCCCATGCCCAAAATGTGGCCACTCTATCCCTAGGAACATCATGCATGGTTGGAAAGCTTTACTGCCCTCCCTGCATGTTATAAGAAACCAGCTCACTCTGTGAAAGACTGCTCTTCATTGCAAATCCAAGAGGCTCTCCAATAGGGTCCTTGCAGGTCAGTGATCGGACAAGAAGGGTTAATGCTGACCTGAACTGCTGCTGGCAAAGGGAGGGAAGCAGCTCTCATTTTCAATAGAGTAGATGGGAGATTGTTTGGAGAGGACCGAGGAAGTTGTCCCATGGCATCAGCAGATATTTCTGACTGTGTCCTTCGGCCAGAGTCAAGCAGGGATGTGGTTGCATCCCTGACGATCTTGGCTAACAACCCTATCATCAATGAACTCTAGGCCAATTCACTTGTGTTCTAGTATAGATCAAAAGTGATAGGCAAATGTGCAAGAATGTAGTTTGTGCTTCAACTTCAGGAGGTGAAAACAATTCATGTCACATACCTGTATCCCATTACGTAATAGCAAACTTTTGCATTACAGGTGGTCCCTAATATCTTAGGCTACATCTACCCTGAGTTTTCTTGGCAAAAAATACACAAATGAGGGACTCGTTTGCATGAGTCGCAATCTCATTTGCATATTCTCAGCCAATCCGGTTTTGCGCTGGGGTTTTTGCACAAGAACAAAGAGTGTGGATGTTTTTGCGCAAAAACCCCTTTTTTCACAAGATCCTTGTGCCCCAAAAAAGGAGGTATACCGATCTTGTGGAAAAAGGGGGTTTTGCACAAAAACATCCACACTCTTTGTTCTTGTGCAAAAACCCCAGCGCAAAACCGGATTGGCTGAGAATATGCAAATGAGATTGCGACTCATGCAAACGAGTCATTTGCATATTCTCAGCCAATCCGGTTTTGCGCTGGGGTTTTTGCACAAGAACAAAGAGTGTGGATGTTTTTGCGCAAAAACCCCTTTTTTCACAAGATCCTTGTGCCCCAAAAAAGGAGGTATACCGATCTTGTGGAAAAAGGGGGTTTTGCACAAAAAAACATCCACGCTCCTTGTTTTTGCGCAAAAACCCCCAGTGCAAAAACGGATCGGCAGAAAATATGCAAATGAAATTGTGACTCGCAAATGAGCTCCTCATTTGCGTATTTTTTGCCGAACAAACTCGCAGTGTAGACATAGCCTAAATAACTGTCCAAACATGAAGGACTTTTATCAGAAAAGGGTAATACATCTCAGGCACTTAAAAGCACGTGATGATCTGTGAATGCCCTACATAATCAAAGACTCGAAAAACATCCCTTTTCAGGACCAAAGAACCATGTGATGCTCTCCCTGTCAGAATGTTTTAAGACAAATAAGTACAAATACAAAAGGATGGTTTAGATTCTAACAGAGGAGATTAACTGAATGAGAATATAGAGATCCTTAGTTATTTTGGGTAGCCTGATAGATTTCTGTCTTTGCTACCAATTATAGACGATAGCATGCCTCTGTACATACATTTTACCTCTTTCCCCAGCTGGGACTTCTCTTTAAGCCTAGGCCCAGAGCAGGTGCAACCAGATACCTTAACCCTATCATTATCTGCATGGTGTACATAAATACCACCATGGATGGTTTAATATATATGCACTGAATTTCTGCATCTCTAATTTTAAATTAGTGCCCATCCATCAGATTTAGGACATTTGATATACATGTACCCAAAGAGAAGCACAAACCCAGGATCAGTAGTCCATATTTTAGGTAAACAAAATGTGTGACATAAAAACCAAAGTCTGTAATAGCCCTAAAGCATTTAAACATTTGATCATACATGGGTAGATTCTCAGCTGGCATACAATCAAAGGCTTTACTGGGGCCAAAGAAAACTGAGCTATGCAAATTTACCTCCTCTGAGATTTTGGACCACATGCTCTTAAATATGCCTATCTAAGAACCTGTGTAACATTGCTGTCACTTCTTGAAGTAGAAGGGGAAAGCCTAACACTGTTTCTAAAATATTTAGGCACTAAATATGGTGTAATACTACTGATCTGAAGAAACACAAAGCACCTAAAATGGGGCTTTGAACACATCCCTGTTAGTTCACCTTAAGTTGATCAATGGAGACAGTGTGGCAATATTGTATTTCATCTTCAAGGTCATTCAAGCATCAGACTTCTTGAGGTAATTCTATGAACAATACAATTCTTTAAACAATTATGTCTTTGAAGGACTTAATTGATCTGAGTTCACTTCGGAAGGTCCCAGAAGTGAGACACCAATGGTTAATCTATTGAGTTACTTGGTTTCCTTGCCCCACTCACTATACTTTGGTTTCCACATTTCATCTCCTTTTGACTATGTTTTATGCTCTTTGTAAGAGCAAAGCAAGTACAGTATGTGTAGCATATGGAAGTAACTGAAGCTGGTACTTCCCACATGCAAATTTCCTGCCAGTATATTTTTCTTCCGCAGAGCACAATCCCTGACTTGTCTCTGTTCAGATTATATGACTTCATCGGCTACTAATCAGACAAATGTAGGAAGTTACTTTTTTATTTATCTGATCATCTTTTCTCTAGGGATAAATAAAATAGACCTTTGCTGTATTTCTGCCCTGTGAGGAAACAGTGCTGGTATAAGAGTACATAGAGCACCTTTAAAAGAATACTGCAAATCTTCAATGGCTAATTGTTATTTAACTGCATTACCTGCCTTGTTCCATATTTGAAAGAAAATGATGTGAGGCCCACCTAAAAAAATGCCATGTCTTTATTATTGGATACTTTGCCAAGTAATATGATTTTTGTTTGTTTCAAAGACTAATTTAAAAACAAAAATGCTAATATAAGAGTAAACTTTAAAGATTCAAAATGGGAAAATAGGACTTTTGGAAGATCTAAATCTAGTTTGGAGCTTTCCAGCTTAGGTTCATCTATCTAAATGTAAAAGCCACATTAAGACTGGAAGTAGTAGATTTGAATCTCATTTATAAGTGTGCATTTAGAAAACTCAGATTCAAAGCAACCTTCATATTTCATGCATGTGCAGAGTTGTTGAACTTGGGATTCTTCCACATGGGAACCAAGTACATTGCCTACAGTTTACATGTGTATTTTACAGCTTGTGAGCAAATGAGATAATTCTTTACCCATAATACAGTTGTCCATGAATAGAGCTAACCTGCCTTTAGGTATCTTCCTACAAATGGCTGCAGAGATTATCTAGCAAATGACCATTGTAAGAAATATAAAGACAGTAGTATCTTTTAGAGTTAAGAAAGTTCTCTTTCAAACTCATGTTTCCCTAGAAACTAGACACCAGTCTCTGGGGCACCAAGCCATTAAGCTAAGAGCAGCAACATGGGGAACTGTTTCCTGCTATTGTGCTGCAGGTTTGAAAACAGGGACCATCCCACAAGACCATTAACAGGACTGGAGACGGAAGACCAACCAGATAGTCCTTTACAAAATCCAATAGGGGAGCGTGCAAATCAGTTGCCATGATGAGTGCAGTGTGAATTCCCTCAGGATTAAATAGAAACAGCCTCTATTAAAGTTCCCTAGGTTAGTAATGCCTGGTAGAAGGTCACAGAGCTACTCTTGTAAAGATAGTGTAGTTTCTAGGTAGTGACACTCTAGGCCTTGGAGGGACTGGTGGGAATTGTGGAAGCAAGAGATGAAATAGGAACATAAAGGGGTTCTTCAGCCAGCACCTCCGAGGATTGGGAAGAGGTTTCCAGAAAAGCTGTTCATCTTTCCCCTCCCTAGTAAAGAGGGAAGATAATCAGACATTTTCTGACCTCCCTCCAGAGTCCATCAAGAAACCTAGAGTGGAATAAGGTGGTTTCTGGCTGATACTGAATTCATGAGGTCAACAATATCCAATTATTAGGATCCCAAATGCCCATTTAAATTGCATTTCAGGTGCAATGCCATTGCAATACATTACAGGTTGTACCTCTAAAATGTGGGACTCTCTGGTCTGGCAACATTCATGGTCTGGCCAGGGGCTAGTCAGGTGCAACCCCAGTGGAGGAGGCAGCAACAGTGAGCCTTGCCGGACAAGGGCAGAGCACACAGCGGGACTGACTGCCAGCAGGGGAGATTTGACCTCCCTTCTGGCAAACTCTCTGATTCAGAACCACCCAGGTCCCGAGGGTGCCGGACCAGGGAGGACCAATCTGTAGTATAGCAGTACTTCTGTGGTTTAGCCCCATTGCATTTACACGGCCACCTGGGGCTGGTTTCACAAAAAGTTAGTAAATTCTAGATTTGTTTTTTTTTCCAGATGCCTAAGTCTGAGTTCAGTGTCTGTGTTTGCTGTACAATGAGTTGGGAACAGACCTTTGAATAGAATTCACAAAAGCCAGAATGCTAGATGGTTCTCTACCCAAGGCAGCCCGTGGGAGATGCTAAGCTAAGTGTATGCTGGCCCTCTGAGAAAGGTGCCTAAGTCTGAGCTGTAAGGAAGGGACTCTTTCTGGCCTGGGACTTTCAGCTGGACCGTCTCTTTTGGTGTTAGACACCTGTGCCATCTAAGCTGAAAGATTTCCTTAATCTTGGCTAGGTGCTATGAGGGAAGTTAAAGGGTTTGTGGGACAGATTCCAGTCCCTCCCTGCCTGAATGAGAGAAAAGGATTTGAAATGCAACACGCTACTTCACAGCTGAGTGCCCTAGCCACTCAATTATGGAATATTCTGATGGTAATGGTGGAGGGGGAGTCCCTCATTTTCCCTGTAGAAGTAGTTCCGCTGTGAAGAAATAACTTTTAAAGTTCCTTGGAGCACAAGGATGGAATTCTAAGTTTTCATCTCTTGGGTGAGTGCTTCTAACCACAGGCTACAGACTCATTTACACTTGCTTTCTGGCCCAGTGATTCTAGAGGCTGATGATTTAAGTACAAACCTGGGAGGCCACTTTAGCTCCCTTCTGCCAGAATTAGACTACATTGATAGTCTCAAACCCCTCACAGCTGTCACGAAAAGGCACCTAAATTGACTCCGTGTCCAACTGTTCTGCACAAAAAGTTTCCTACGTGCCTATGTCTCTGTACTGCAGCTTCCCTGTAGATGCCCGGATAACTAAGTGACAGTGGGATGCACAAACCAGGCACAGCAACACACAAATTGGTCACGGTGGAGGCGGACCACACAAAAGATGCTGAACCCCCTGGTTAGGGCACTCACCTGGGATGTGGGAGACCCTCCCATTGAAGGGACAGAAGGAATTTGAACAACCATCTGCCATCTCAGGTGAATACCCTCATTACTGTGGCAAACAGCTATGCAAGATCTTCCCAGTCCCAGTTCTGTTGTGTCTGAGGAGAGAGAGGCAGGAGAATGATTGGATATCCTATATGTGGAAGATCCAGCATCCAGTTCTCCTACTCCAATAACTAAGTTCCTTTATGAATCTAGCCCTATGCGCTTATTGGAAGTCAGACCTGTGTCCATAGATCTCAGTGGCTTAAACCCCCAACCGTCAGCTTATTATGGAGGCTACTTGGAACTTTAGAAGTTTAAAGAAGGTTGATAAGTTCATAAAAGCGGAGCATTGCCAGGAACACTTATGGGAGCTGCAGAGATAATCATAGAACTGTGAAACAATCAATAGGGAAAGAAAAAAAAAGTACTGGAGGTGGACTATAGAAGACTGGAAATGAGAACTTAACCTTATAGCATTGTTGCTATAATCACAGTAAACGAAGGATTTCAGATTACTAGTTGATTAAAAGTTTTACAAAAATCAAAAGCAAACCAGGGACACTTCTGAGTTTTTTTTTTAATCTTAACTATTGACATGGTGCTAAATTAAGTATGGAAAGGTGTCACTACTAATAGACTACAGGGGTCAGGCAATTTGAAATTTCAGAACTAATTTTCTTGGAGTGAAGATTCATACAGTTACACAAAAAGCAGATGTGATGCTTCTGAAATGTGGCTTAGCAACTCTCCGCACAGAGTCTATGGAGAAAAGATAAAGCGTATCTGATTTTCATCTCACTTTAGTTTCCTCCTTTCAAAATCTGCATGAATGGGTAATAAGCCACTACCCTTTTCCACTCCACCTGCATAAAAGCCCAACCAACTTCGCTGTACGTAAGGGTAGTGCTGGGAGCTTGGGTTCCCCCTTTCAAGGAATGAGGCTCACAGACTGGCTCCTGTCAACGCCCCAGATTCGACAGCTGCAACTCCAGACAATGAGCTAGAAACAGCACCCACAGTCCCTCTGCACCATTTGTGCAGACCGCTAGATACATGTAAGTGAAAAATCCATCATCCTGACTGACACACACACACACACACACACACACACACACACACACACACACACCGACTTTCTAGAGCAGCTCTCTGCAAGACCACTGTATGGCTTTCAGGTGGGGAGCACAACACACTTCTACATCACCATTCATCTAGCCAAGCTCCTGTACAATTCCTATACCAAACTTAAGCACTGCTGAGGGCTCTTACATTTATCTTCATTATAGAAATGGACCTACGCTGGACAGATCCACACTGGATTTAGACCTTCCAAACATCTTATGTACTGGTTTTGAATGTTTTAAAGTTTACTCTTGCATTAGCATTACATTTGTCAAATAAGAACATGATTTTTGTTCTACAAAGTGTCCACTAATGTAGGCATGGCGACATTTCTAGCTGGGCTTCACATGCCATTTATGGAACAGAAGCAAGTAATACAGTCAAATAAAAACCAGTTATTGAAGAATTGCAGTATTCTTTTAAAGGTGCTCTGTTTAGTTTTATACCAACTCTCCGTTTGACACAGGAAGACCAAGGACTTTTAAATATACAGCTAGAAAATAACCAGAAAGTAATTGAAAGAAACCACCACTTAGTCACCACTTATTTATTCTACAATAGTACAAATTGAACCAGGAAAAGTATTGAGTTAAGCCATAAAATGCAACCACTAGAGAAGTGAATTTATGATAAAGCATTAAGCACCAGCATTTGAATCCATGTAAACAGAAGAACTATCAAGACCCCTTTTCTCTGAATTTATCTGCACCACACAGATGGTGATTTAGAGATATACAAACAGCAACTCCAAAATAGAGCATGGAACAGATGCATTTTGGGGTAGATCCTCAGTTGGTGTAAATTATAATAGCTTCATTAATCAGCTGAGATATTGGCCTAGATATGTATTAGTCACAGCCAGGTCAAATCATCATTCTGCACAATGTTTGGAAGAGAGCAAAGAGAATGAAGTTTTCAATTTTCCAGACATACTCCAAATAAAGGTCTGAACCTAGTTGAGCAGAAGGAGTGAACACAATGAGCTATGACTTCTTTTCCTTTCACCCGCAAACTTTCCTCCTATTGCCAAGGACATGCTGGAATCCATTTCTTTTTAGGCACATCCCTTTATAAACTCCTGGAAATAACAGTATGCATACTGAGCACACTATTTTTTAAAACCAAACATTTAAGAAAAATAGATGTAAGCTAGCAATCACTGGAATATGTAGCAGCTAGGAATCTATTGTAGCTCAGAGATCAATCCTTGCTATTTAAAAAAAAAAAAAAAAAAAAAAAAAAGAGTGCCCACCTCCCACAGTAAAGAACAAGATGAGTCAAGTTCAATCAGGAAAAAACAGAGGCAATGCTAGTTGACAGAAGAAACCAGCTGCTGGATCTGTTGACAGAGCATTTTTCCACTTATAACCAATTGCTCCAAGGGAGGAGCTGTGACATCTCTCACTTGACTCATCTGAAGTGGACCACAAAAGTATAGCAATTCCACTCTTACTCTGGCTTTGCTACCATTGCCTCACACCTTCAAGTGCACCACCACAGTCTGAGGTTGCCACTCACTGCTAGTGTTCCTCCTTTCTTCTATGTCGGCTCTCACTCTGTCAGGTACTCCCTTGCTATCCAGGGCTCACTTGGCAATAGCTTCTCTCAAGCCAACTTCAAATCCCAATGTATCTGGCTAGTCAAACGTCAGTACTGCAGCTTCTCATCAGTTCTAGTGCAAATATTTCACAACAGAGTTCATGTAGAATTCAACTACATAAATCCTTCTATGTGTAAATTTAACAGCAAATATAATATTTCCTCCACCCCCAGTATTCCTTGTTTTGAATAAAAGACTGACAAAGCTTTCAATAAACAAGAATAGCATGGCATGTGCTACTTGATTGACTCTTTATACACAGACATCTTTGAGAGATTGCCTCTTCTTCCCTAGCAGTTAATACTGTACAGTACTTCCACATCCTGATAATTTGGCTCTCCCACTTTAGTGTACAGCAACACTTACTAATGCCACATGATTTTGACACGTCATGTTTTAGACCTCACACTTTGTAAGCTTGCCCCTGCTTAGTCTCCAAGTATCTAATGAATATTCATAATACCCAAAATTCAGTTAATCTCTGCCACAATAATATGGAGCATTTCTATATATTTTTCTGCATTAAAATATGAAATGCTTGGAAACTGGTGAGTGTTTTAACTAATTCAGCTTTTTCTGCAGTTTGACAGAACCTATTTTGTCTATAAATAGAAGGGGAATTCAAACTAGATATGGACCTAGTTTTGTCTGAGAGGTTACAAATCATTGACCTGTATTTGCAGTGCATGTAACTTTCAGTAAGCATTTTAATTTGAGATTGAGGTACTTCTACAAATCATTTGAAAAAATAATAATTTAGCTTGTTTTAACATGGACCTAAAATGCTGATCTATTTTATCTGATTCTGAGCAGGTTACATATTAGCTATATGGTTCTGATATCTATTAATTGGCTAGGGAATTCTCTTTGAGAAGACAAGAACGGAATGTTATTATTCCATCTCAATTTCAAATAATTCAAAAAAAAAAATCACATGCCACAGAAGATTCAGGAAGCTATCTTGAAGATTCTAAAGCGTAGATTTAGTAAAATGTTTTATTTCCCAAAAAAAGTAATGTTTACCAATATGCTTGTCAAATTTAGTAACATTGGAGGTCTGTTTAATAAAGGAGGTCTGTTTCATGTCAATGCTTGTATTACTGAGTCCTGTATAATTTGATCTTTGAAATCACTGGGACACCACAAAGAAGAAGTGTGAAAGTGCATTGTTATGGAACAGAACAGCACCCACCAGTCCAATAATTTACCCACACTACTGAGACCCCCATGGAGAATTGCTGAATTTGGCATATCAGCAAATGAGCAGATACATGAACAAAGCGAGGCCAATGCATCATAAAAAGGATTTCGGTCATTTAATGTGTTCCTCATGCTTATAGTTCTTAATTTTCATTCTAATACTTCATGATATACGAGTATAATGAGTCATATTTTGCCAAATGAAATCTCACTACAGAACTGGCAATACAATCTTTGCTGAGAGTTGAGGAGAAATTAAGTGTTTATGTGGATTATAAAGTGCATAGTTTAACAATGTTTTCTTATGCTTTTTTTTACCTGACTTCCTGTTCAATCAGTCTGTGAGGCATTGTCTTTCAGTACAATTTAATTAGAGCTGGAAACAATAGTGATCTTAATTTTTAGAGTAAAATATTTTTGAATATCAACCGCTTAGTAAACTTTTCAGATATGCAGGTTAGTGAATTTCTGATTTCTACATAAAATATGTATCTAAAGATTAGAAAACACTTTTACATACCTCTAGCTGAAGAAGCTCTTCTATCCAGAGATATTTGTTAAGCTATTTTCAATTTTAATGTTCACTCCCTTTCTAGCTCTAACTGAAAAGGGTTCTTGAAGTTAGGCACCTAATTTTAAACCCAAAAGTACTAGAAAATTTTACATGCAGTCTCAAGCTACAAATCCTCATTTGGGAACCCTGATAGTTCTGCCCAGCTTAGTCTTTAAGGCCTGCCTTATTTGTTCTTTAAAATGTATGAAAAATTATCTAGGATGCTTAATCTTTGGAATGAAGCGAATGACTGCTGTATGTAACATTCTGGAAAGGTTCACAGACTTGAAGAGGCATTTTATCTCCCTTTTAGTGATGCTGTAGAAAGTAGTTCAAGGTCTGACGACAAGAGGAAGCAGATAAGTGTTTGTGTATCTGAAGGAACCCTAACGCTAATGTTGTTTTAAAAAAAGGCAATGGTTCAGTGATTTAATTATGAATGATCTTATATTTCAGCAGCTCCCCTGCTTGGAGGAGATCAGATGGCAGGAGTGAGGATGTTGGAATTTTCTTCCAGAAAAATACCCGTTTTCTCATTTATTTCATTGCTGGGGGGCTTGTAATATATATGGGTTCTTGCACATTCCCAGTGATGAGCAAGCTCACCCATGGCTGTTACAAAGCTCCAGAGCAGGCAGTTGATTCACTGAAGGTGTTGGTATTTTCCAAATACTTGTTTAAAATATAGTACTACAGAAATGGTCATCTACATCATATACTGACAGGGGAGTTTGTTTATGGTTACCATAGAACAATTTAGTGTTTAAAATAAGTACTGATTTTTGAAACTGTATCAATGTAAAGACGTGCACTGCAAAAAAAAAAAATTTTAACAAAGCATTTGATGTCTGTTCCAAAGCTTGTTGGAGGGGGAAAAAAAGGATCAATGAGCACCATCCTGCTCTTTTCACCAGGCTGTGGATCAGGCAAGAGGCCAGTGAGCTCAAGAGGAATTCAATGATGCTTCTACTCTTTTCCTGTTATTATAGTCCTTTATTTCTGCCAGAAAATTTAAGGAAATGAAACCACAGACTCGGTATCTAGGCTATGGTTAAAGCATGCTATGAGCTCTTGCTCTATTGTGTGGAAAATATTAGGTGAAATTAATTGCCAACGTATTGCACAAGCTGAAAGTGAGTTTTTAATCTTTTATTGAATGTCACAGAATCATAGAACACTAGTACTGGAAGGGACCTCAAGAGGTCATTGAGACCAGCCCCTGCCCTCCTAACACGACCCAGTACCATCTAGAATACCATGTCTTTGCTAACCACCTCTTAACAGCTTTTTTAGATTCTATTTCCCCTTCATTTTTAAATAAGACTCATTTTCTTGTTTATCTATAAGTTATCCTCTTCCTGTTTGATCATGAGGAGAAACATGTTGAATTTATCATAGTACACTTGGGTTCCTGGCAACAGACTGTGCAGAGTATGTTAATCAAAAGAAGATAGCCAAGGCATGTGTATTTACAATATCTGAAATGCTGGACTTCAAAGGAAATGCAGTAGCTGCTGCCCAAGTACATTGCTTTTGCATGAGTATCTTTATTAATAAGGATACTTGTCTTGTTTAGGATCTGATACCCAAGGCCAATGAAGTAAACAAAAAATAAAATAAAAACCTTGCACTGACTATAATGGGCCCATTTAATCTCCCTCACAGTGGATCTCAAATCACTTTACAGACATGTATGATTACCACCTCATACCACTCTAATGAGGTAGGAAAGGATCCTAGTTTACAGATAAGTAAACTGAGGCAGAGGTTACATCATTTGCCTAACACCACACTAGGACAGTGGCATACCCAGGAACCAAACAAATACTCAAGTCCTGGAGTCATTGTCAAGCCACTTATTCTTCTTGGAACTAATCCAGAGCTGATTAAAGACATTATTAGAAATGCTCCCATTAAATTCAGTGTGTGATCTCATTGGGCCTCAAATATTCAAGTTAGTCTAAAATTTTTAGACTTGAAATTTCAGCCATCTGCAAGTGATGTTAGAGATCATCTTTAATTACCTGGTGAAAAAAAAACTCAACATGTTTGAATATCTGGTGCCATGAGATGATGCCCTAAGTATCTACACTTTAAAAAAAAAAAAAAAAAGAATGCAGCGCTCACCAATGTCACTCACCACCTTAAACTCCATCTCCGTGAGAGGGGCTTAAGTGCACACACCATGTTTACATCAATTGCTGCAGCCTTTCAGAAGATGTCCCACAATGCCCCCACACTGACAGTTAAGTTCATTCAAGTGCTCATGGTGAGGATGCACATCGCTGACACAAGAAGCACAGTCTGAACATGCGAAAGCTGCTGAATTACAGTGTTTGCCATAAATCAATGCAACTTAGGCAGACTTAATTTTGGAGTCTAGACATTCCCTGAGCAATTTCAATGGGAAACTCTGTAATCATCTTTATGGACACATCAGTTTCAATAGAGCTAAGCAAATACAATACAGAAAATGTTGTTGTAGCTTCTTAGTTCCTAATTCATTCATGTTACAGAAGTTTTATGAGTCAAGATTATAAATTGCCTCAGCCACCAGTCCAAGTTTCAGGTTTTTTTATATTTCACTCACTGGTTTATCACATCTAATTTGGCTAATTTAGATTTGCTCTGAGAGAACTGTTCTGTGTCAATATAGGGGAGAGGTAGCAAAAAAAAGTAACCTTGGCTATATACTGAACAGAGAACTATAGGGATCCTCCCAGAGGGTTTTATAGGATCCGTGCCTAAACGTTAGTGACATAAATGAAAGAAATTCTCTAACCAATGATCTATGAAGAAATAAATATCTTCAGTAGTCTAAGGCAGTATATCCTGATTTACCAGTGATAGACAAAGATATACTCTTAACCAAACTTTCCAATAAGCTACTATGTTCTTAGATGCTCCCAAAGAGGTTTTACATTTTAAAAAAATTCCTGAAGTTTCTATTTTCAACACTTAATGAATCAGAAAAATAAAGTTAATCTTTGGTAACCAGGGGGGTAGGAAATCTCATGATGGTGGTCTCCAGATGCTGCAACCCCACAGAAGCAATCCCCCTGTTCGTTAATTGCAGAGCCAATAAAGTAGATGTAATACAGAAACAACATCAGCAGGTGCAGGTAAAGAACATAGTATGATTGTGCTTAGAAATGGCTGACACAAACAAAGCCCACCTTTGGCAATTTGAAAATAATGGCTATTACTGCTCCAAAAAGGAAATAATTAAAGCCATTTTCTGATGCTAAGCAGCTGATACTAGTGGTTTTCAATGGCAAATTACCAACATCTGCACTGCAAAAACCCAACTACTGCTTCAATTACATAGCAGGGATAACCACAGAGCTTCTAGAACTTTTTCATGTTCTATAGGTCCTCTAATTAAATGTGACCTATGACTGATAGCTAAACGACTCATGATGGCAAATTAGGTTTCTCGAATTCCATACGGTTTCATTTATGTTTCTAATACTTAATATCCTGTGAAAAACCAACAGTAAAAGCTTCAAAGAGAGAAAGTAAGAGGCTCGGGACATCTGAATGTTTCTTAATCATGTAATAATTTCAAGTTTCCAGACCAATTCAACATTAAGATTTATACAATGTATTCATTCCCACAAGAATGATGGCTGCTAATTCCCACACATTGGTGTATAAGTAAACATAAATCTTACTAAACAGGCTGAAAATCCTTACCTATGACTATTAAGAAGCCAAGAAACATTGGAAATTTTCATTGCCAACCTAGGAATACAGTAGTGTTAATATGTTATGCAGATGTAAGCCAAATATTCACTTTTAAATAACAAGGAAAGAAATGCAAATTAAGCAGTAGTTTGTGGCTTTGGCAGTGATTTGAAATGTATTTCTGAAATAAACTTTTCTGAATTAACACCGCCACAACATTGTCCAAATATTATACCACTGATGTTGTAGCTAAGTGTCAGATTCTTCAATTATAATCCCCTGTTATTAAAGGTTTATTGACTTGGTATATATTTTTGTTTGGCACACATACACTCTCTCAGCTTTTTTTTTTTTTAATAATAAAGATTCAAACATATCGCAACTCCAATTAGAATCTCTCTGAAGAGTGAAAGATTGACACAAGTAGCAATTATCAGTGCCTCATTTTTGGGTGCCCTACTTCAGACACCTTTCCTCAACATTCCAAAATTACACTTCTTTAAGGTGCCACAAGTTGGATGCCCAAAGATTGAAGTAACCGAAAATAAGTGCACACTTTTTAAAATCTTGGCCAAACGTTGGAATGAGAATAGTGCCTGCAGAAGAGACCTGCGAAAAGAAATGCTTGATTCTAACGTAATGGGTGACCCAGTACCGCATATATTCACACCTACGCACTAGTGCACAAATATTTGTATCGAAACATACCTGGGGGGCGGGGGAGGGGAGGAGAAAGATGTTTTATAACAGTTTTCATGCTAGTCATTAAATATTGTAAACGACTTGACACAGGTGTGCCTTATGGCAATAATATATTGCCACATTTATAGCTTATCCCAGTCCCATACAGAGGCTAGGAGTGAGACAGGCCTAGGTGTGACATAAGCATTAGGACAGAGACGATGGATGTATGCCTCAGCCTCTGTATAATGCTCTCACCAGACCCCAAATTCTACACACAAGGAAAAAGACAGGTGTTGCATTTGATCAATATTCCAGTGAATAAGGGATCACATAAACATATAAGCCACAGCTCATATTGATTGGTTCCATTTATGACCAAGAAGCATGGAATGATTATCTACTGGGTAATATTATAATAGATATTCATAGTTGATCCTATTAGCATAACTGGTTTAACAAGGTTGCAGACACTTGTTCACATTTTTACTATTTTCTGATCTCAGTACCTGCCAAAATAGGGGTAAGCAAAAAATAGGGGTAGGCAAAAAATTCTTAAAAAAATATCCCGAGGAGTAACATTAGTTTGAACCAAGGGCTTTGGTTCAAACTAACGTGTCCCGGCACGCACTTTTCACTTTCAAAACAGCTGTTGAGCGGAGTAACGCGCCAGCGAGATCATGCTAATGAAGCATGGGATATTTAAATCCCCGCTTCATTAGCAATTTCGGTCGCCTACATTTGCATCCCTAGTTCGAACTAAGGTGCAAGTGTAGACGTACCCTAACAGTTTTCAACAGCCAGATCTAATTCTAGTCACAGCGCTCTCAAGCCAATGCAGAATATGGCAGAAGACACAACAGGTGAATATTTCTTTCTATTAGGATTCTTCATCTTGCAGCAGTTTAGAAAGAAATAAAGATGACATATCCATGTTAACAGCACTTTAAAACACCATAATTATTGTTTTTACATGAAGCACCACATTAATACCAATTAAAATAGAATCACTCAGGCCCATGATTTGGGTTATGTATTTGGGGCAGGTCTAGGCATAACAGGTTTTAGGTATTGTCTCAATATACCAAACGATTGTATTTATATAGAGAGATTATACCCCACCGAGGAAAAGATGTTCCATTTTTTAATAATCTAGTTGAAATTGGCATAATTTACATCTTTGAATATCTCCACGCAATGGGTATAAAAAAGTTGCAAACAGGGCCAGAAGCTCAACACACCAAAGCCCTCACAGCACTATTGATTTTCATTAAGCTAAGAATCTGGCCCGGTTTTAATTCTCAAACTGAACACTTCGTACTCCCAAACACTCGCATCCCAGAGCAATGCATCAGGATGGAAAACTGAAGGGAGCTATAGAAATATTAGATTAAGGCTATAAACTGATGCCTGATGTTGCATTTGTCCAGGGCAGCTGTGAAGAACCTCAGTGAACACCTTTTTTCAGGTCACATGCTAGATGTAGCTATGTTTTATTTGCTTGCATAGTGCAGTGAAGCTGTTGGTGCTAACTCAATAGGATGTGCTTTCCCATGCAAGATGGACTGATATGAATGAGTAGTGGCCAGTTTGCTAAGAATTTTTCAAATACCTTGATTTCTATATAAATTATATTGGCTGATATAATCTGCAGTGTTCTGAATTATTCCCCCCCCCCCCCCGCCCCCTCTGGAGGACTATTATGAAGACTTCTGAAGAGGAACTGGGCAAGTTTACTTGTTCAAGGGAGTGACTGAATATTTTAAGTATTTGAGGCATTAGGAGATTCTGAAAAGATTTATTGAACTCATTGCTAAAACCATCTGGCCTTGGAGTTTTGCCATTTGGAAGGTCCCTTATAAACTTTCAAAAATGTCTCTCGTCATCTCTGCTTCAAACTGCACTTTTTGTTCTTTAGTAATCCAGGGGATTGTTTAGGTTCTAAACACAAATATTTGTGCTCTAGTAGAAATTCCTGAGAATGAATAAAGTTTTTCAAAAAATGTTAAAGCCTATTTTTTTAAATCAGCTTCTCATTCTCTGTTGAAACTGTGCACCATTTGTGGCACTAGTGTGATCGAGTACTGTTGTAAGCATATGGAGGACTTCCCACACACACACACACACACACACACCCCCACCATAAACCATATGATAGGGATATTTGTCAAGCTGCCTCTAAAATTTCATCTGTAGTTTGGCTCTTGAGAAGTACCAATGCTCTGTTAAAGAGTTTTGAGTTTTTCTAAGACCAATAGTTCCACTAAAGGAGACTACAGATGCTATAATCCCTTCAGTTACAGCTGTTGCAAACTTCACCTTAACTATCACAAGCATTTCTCTGAACTGCTACAAAGTATTCAGCTCTAAAGCAGTCGTATTAGCAATTAAAATGATCAAATAGTGTAGATAGTTTGAGATGAAAAAATAGCATGCACTCTGCAGAGGAAGAAAAAGATTTCAGTATCAGGGTGCCAAATGGCTCTATCATTTTAGTCTGTAGTTCACACTTTTTGTTTTAAAGATGTTAAATTAAAAGCCTCTTTTGTTCCCTTCCCAAGTTGTCATGGTCACAAAAAACATTGATTCCTTTATGGATTAAAACAGCTGATATAGCAGAGCAATCACCTATATAGCAATTGTACCAATTTTATGAGACACCTTTTGGGAGAGTAACAAAAGAAAAGAACTCCACAAATGGCCTTCACTTTTCAAAGGGGTTTTTCAAAGTAATCAAGACATACTGATGCATAGAGTAGCTGTGTGACAGTTTGGTGAAACTTTGTCAGAGACAAAGACTCATGTCATTCATGAATGTTAATTATTTCCTGGCTCTGCATTTGGAATGTCTTCTGTGGTACACCAATGTTCAATATAACAAATGTAAAAGCTTTTGGGAAATGACATTTTTGCATTTGTATATTTTCCTCTGGAGTGATTTTTTTTTGCACAGAATTCAGAACAATGAAAAACATAGAACACACTTAAAGTATACATAATAGAATTGTTACAGTTGTACTTTGTAACCCAATACCAGCAGTAGTGAATGTTTTTGTGATGTGGACATTCATCCGCAAGCAACTGGAATGAGACCACTTTATTTCCACCAAAAATATTTTGTTAAGAATTTGCAGTCACCGTGGGAGATTCATAATAGTTATCTAAAAATTAGAGGCTTTATATTAATTTAATAATTCCTGCAGTCTCATTTTTACTTGAAACACTTTTAGGTAAAACACCTGTATTGCTTAGAGCATGGCAAATACGCCAATAAGTTTTCATGCTCTCACTGGAATTTAAGGCATTAACTCCAACTGTATGTGTTTCCCTTTTACTCACACAACTCACTTCTCAGAAAGTGAATTTTCACACAACTGTTCTCAGAAAGTGAATTTTACCTTTGAACACTATGTTAGTGAGAACATTTGATATGGCAGGGGAATTGTGGGAGCACAGAGTATATTCCCCCCTCTCCTCAAAAAAAAAGAAACAGCAAAATAAAAAAGGTAACTTACCAGCTAGAACAAAGGACAATGGAGCTAAAAACTAAGTGAAAAATGGCCACTTTCAGATTGCAGCTTAAATGGCCAGCCTATAGAAAAGCATGCTGGGATATTCCCTGAAGATTGGTGTTAGGAAGAATCAGGTACTTGCAAGAGAACATGTCCTGCAGAAAGAGCTGTTTGTACATTGTGTCAAGTGTCATCCTGTCTAAAGCACCTATGAGTCAAAGATCCTGTTGCATCCTTGACAGCCAAGTGACTCTTCTGGTGGGAACCAAGGCATCTTAGGCCTTTAGGCACCTACTAGGTTAAGTTGCAGCTAAGTGCTGGTTTTGTTAATGCCAATGATGCCTAAATGTTGGGTTTGGACTAAGTACCCCTGGAGAATCTAGCCTGGAAGGTGAAATCTTGGCCCAATGGAAGTCAGTGAGAATCTTTTTATTGACCAGAGGTGCCAGGATTTCAGCTTTAAAAATGCTATTTGAGGGCCATATATAGTACGTGCAATAAGAGATTAAAGTCTTCCTGTAGAAGACTCTGAAGATACATGTTAGAGCAGCCATTTTAACTAATTCTCTTAGAATGTAACTATATTTAAAAAGGGGAAAATATAAAACTTTGTTTTTTTAAAGAAAAACTGATCAGCAATAGATTGTGCTAGTTAGAACTAAGCTGCATTGTCTATCCTTTAAATTCAAGGATAAGATCATCAAGTACCTCTAGCTAGTCTTTCAAGGCAGAGAGACTTTGCTAATAAGGGCAGACTCCTTGCTGTCAGGTCCTACACTGCATAAACTCTACAGATCCATCATTAGTTCTTGTCATCTCTTAGGGACTGTTGGCCTGGAGCCCAACAATTGATATAGTAGAGAGCTTCCAGCTAAAATAACAGTCTCCACATCTTTATCTTCCCATCCATCAGATGGTTGGTGGAGGATTGGGCTAATTTGTCACTCTACCCACTTGGAAAAGTTTGATAAATGGTTTAATTAGATTTTTTTAAAGAAAGAAATCATATTTCTTGAGAACTTGGGGTTGGAAAAACAATGCGTAAGATTGAATTAGAAAAAGAAAATATTTTTTCTTTAGCAAGGATTGGAGGCACCTTAGCCCAGTGATGAGCAGTAAAAAAGCATGCAGTCGGTCAGATGGATTTAAAGCAGAGGCAGATGCTAACGCATACTCTCTGCAAAGCAATACAGGGACTCAAAAAAAACCACTAGCAGAAAATATTCCCAGAGATGGGTCAAGATACAGATTCCAATTTTAGGCACTCTTGAACGTGAGTGACCTTGCCCTGGCTCCACTCCTGAGGCCAAGGCCTTCTCACTAGTTGTTTTCCTCCCCTAAAGGACCAAGGACTGGGCAGTCCATGCTCACAAGGATGGTTACTGCAACTTGCCCTTGCACTGGACATGCTAATGAGGTCACCTGCATTCTCTCCTTTCAGTGCCTGCCCAAGGACTGATCACCAGGCCTGCCAATGAGGGAGAAGGAAATGCCCCGGGGCCGTTAAGTCACCACCCGAGCCCCACTCAATATGCTCTGAGGGCTGGCTAGGAAGGGTGTGACAGTCTGGGCAGCACTGAGCACTGTCTGCCCTCAGTCCCACCCCTTCTGCTCAAGTCCCTGCCCTCTCCAGCCATGCAGAGCCTGCCCTCGCATCCCTTGCTCAAGAGCCTGTATGTCTGTCAGCGTGCTTGCTGGTTACAATCTGTCCCTGAGAGTTTCAACACTTGGGATATGCAAGCAAAGGAAGGCTAAGCTGGTTCGAGTCCTTTTGTTGTGTGTGCTGGTTCAACCAAGCACATGATTTCCCCAAAGGTTTTTCCTGCACCAGACTATATTATGGATTCCTGCATAGACTGACTATACTATGACAGTTGCAGTTCCGACTAGATTGTCTCTGAGCATTCATATGTAGCTATTAGATTGATTAAATCTATTATTAATTTATAGAATAGACATACATAAGTCAAACTTATTTCTCTGATAAGTATTTGAGCTATATAGTTTGTAAACAATTTAAGCATTCTACCCCCAGGTGAAATCTTACCTGATTACACAAAAGAAATATTTTTCAGTTAGCGATTTCAAATCCCTGTCTATACAGCAGGCTAATATGAAATAACATCAGAGATAACTGGCCCTGTGTTAGTACTGCCCTTAGGAACTGTTATCTTTTACATGAAATTAGCAAGTTTTTTCACAAGTCCTAAGGCTGCCAACTTGGCCTTTTGTCAAAGGAAACTGTTTAAGTATGCAAAGTTTAAGAAGAGGCAGGCAAAACAAAATTGATTTTAACACCACTTGCCTCTGCACCAATCCTGAAAACCAGTTCTCAAGTGAGTAGACCTATTTAAGTCATTAATTCCCTGGACTGGTCAATAAGACTCATTTTTGGAGGGGCTCCTGATGTGTTTCTGGGTCAAGTCCTGAGACATTCCTCTTTTTCCCTACAGTAATATTTCTTCAGACTAACAGTGTCTCTAAGATGCAGCAGCAGGATACTACAGGAAACTAGTACAGGGCATGAGTTAAAAAGATGTTCACTAGCCTAAATTCAGTGAAAAATTAATAAGGACCAAAAGTTACTAACTGATGGTTGTCTAGTGACCCACATGAAATTAGCTGAAAGCCCATTTGCTAATTGACTGAGGCCATCACTTCACATAGAAGCCTCCAACTTTGCTAACAGTCTTAGGGTACACAGCAGCGTTATTATTATTAACCGACATTATTCCGAAATAACCTACTGTACGTCTACACTACAAGTCTTTATTTCAAAAAAACATTGAGCAGGACAGTTTATTATTCTGATCATGGTAACCCTCATTTCACGAAGAGTAAGGGAAGTTAAAGGAAGAACACTCTTCCTAGGACTTCCTGCTGTGCAGACTGTGCCAATTTCGGCTTAAGCTACGTAATTAACATAGCTGAAATTGTGTAGCTTAATTTGACTTTAGTCCTGCTGTAGAGGTACCCTTAGAGAAAGGCCTGTGAACTGCTCCTGAATAGTGGTCTTTCTGGGCCAGAAGCGAGGAAATTTGGTAGAGCAGTGAGGAGCAGATGGCTACCATCCATATGGAATCATAGAACACTAGAACTGGAAGGGACCTCGAGAGGTCATCAAGTCCAGTTCCTCACCCTCATGGCAGGACCCAGTACCATCTAGACCATCCCTGATACATGTCTAACCAACCTGCTCTTAAATATCTCCAGAGATGGAGATTCCACAACCTCCCTAGACAATTTATTCCAGTGTTTAACCACCCTGACAGTTAGGAAATTTTTCCCATTGTCCAACCTAAGCCTCCCTTGCCACAGTTTAAGCCCACTGCTTCTTGGCACCTGTATTTGCCACAGAGGAAAACTGAGGACTCCAGTTGTACTACCCTGAGATTGACAGTTTATGGACATCAAGGCACTTTCCTTGCATAAAGCTCAAGTTGTTTGGCTCAGTGTGGATGAATCCCCCAATCTTATGGTGCAAAATTTAGGCCATGCCACATAGCTACAGTACAAGCCTTTGCTGCCTGTCCTGCTATCACTAATCTAATTTGTCTTAAGTGTTGACTTTAGCCCTTTCCTCCACACGAGGGTGCAGTATATTGGATTCACATAATCAAGTATCACATGGCCCTTCCTCATATGGCTGTCCTCTGCACTAATCTACCATAGGCAGACACCTTCCTCAGTATATGTGGTTTAATGGAAGCATCCATAGACATCTGCCCAGCTCCACCATAGGCATAAAAGTTGCAGAGAGCATTGCGCTGGGCCTCCTATACCACAGAATTTCGCCCTAAAATAGAAAGCAAAAAGTGCACTAACCACAAAAGACACTCAGATCTTGAAACAGAACAGCCATTTTGGGTTTGCTCAATGGTCTGACCCACCCAGTATCTCATCTGACAGCAGCCAGTACCAGTGTGTCAGGGGAAGCGTACAGAACAAGGACAGTGGAACAATCTTCCAGCTTCTGGCAGTCAGAAGTTTACTATTCCCTAAGCATAATGTTGTGTCCCCAACTGCATTGGCTAATAGTCCACGAACTGATCCTCCATGAACTTATGTAGGACTTTAAAGCCAGCTATACTTTGGCCATCAAAATATCCCACAGCAATGAGTTTCAAAGCTTGATGTTTGTACTGTGGCAAAGGGTAATAACCCTTCACTATTCACTTTTTCCAAACCACTTATGATTTTTATAGACCTCTATCATATCTAGCCCTTCTCTAGACTCCTCTTTCGTCTTGCCTCATGTGAGTGTAGCTCCATTCTCTCGAGCACCTTTGCTGCCCTTCTCCTAATCTTTTCCAGTTCCTTGAGATTCCTAGATTGGATTTCTCTGTGTAATCTAACCTACATGCCACATGATTGCTTCCTTTGACTGTCTGCCCTTGATCTCAGAGAAACAACCCTAGTCGTTTCAAATGTCATACCTCTCCACAGGGCTGATCCTGCATACCTTAACTCATGAATTGAGTGATAGATGATCAGTCCCAGGGAAGTCTGAGTCAAGTTATTCATGTTCACATTTGCAGGATCAGTCCCCAAGCTAATAACTGAGCCTATATCATTAATGGACTGAGCAATGACTTGAAAACCAATTTCACTTTCAGCTTTAGAGCCCCACCACAAGCTCGGATTTACCTAATTAGATAAAGTTCAACAAACTGGCTACACATTGGAACATGAAAAGAGCACTTGGGAGATTATTTTTGAATTAAGGTTAAAAACAGAGTGTGTGTTCCATACAAAAATGTAGGTTAACTGCAATGGAAAAAAAAATGAGCTACCAAAATCCTGTGTCATTTTTGTTTTGCTTTTTTAAATTAACCATATACGCTCACAATGTGTTTTACTGTATTTGGAAAAGTAAGAATTGTCAGAAATCGTACTCACTAAATCAGGGGTAAATCTTTGATTCATAGCCAGTTGTGGATATTAATATTTTAAATCAGTACAATATGCTTTGAGCTGCTATACCGCTTGGTTCACTTTGAAACAGAGACCATTTGTAACAAAATGTGTAGACCAGTATTAAGTCAATTTAAAATATATATAGATATTTAAACACATGAAACGTGCTGGATTGTTGTAGTTGACAGGGCTTTCCATTCCAGGTGCATGAGAAACTAAAGTTACATTGGCTGAAATCCTACAGGTAATTTGTAAAAAAAAAAAAATCAAATGAAGTCTACTCTTCATTTACAAAGGCTGCATGCTCTCTACTCTTTCTTGGTTCACTTAGATGAAACTCAAGGGCAAGGGGCCAAATTTTTAGTTATTTGGGCACCTAAAATGCAGATAGATGCCAAGTGATCACATGAACATTACACTCCAGAAAGCTTGAGTTTGGTACCGAGGCTCCTATGTGACAAATGGGGAGAGGTGTTTTGAATATGATCTATAGAGCTTGACTAACATCTAAGAGCACCTCAGTCAGTGGGAGATGCTCATAAGAAGGGTGTGTGCTGAATCTCATCCCTCAGACTTCAGCACTTAAAACTGGGCTGCAGTGAGATGGCTGTCATGACTTGTATAGCACAGGCCAAGGGAACATGGATATTCAACTGCCTATGCCCAAATGGGGCTCATTCAACTATAGCCATTCCAATGTTTTCTCTGGCCCAAGTAATATTGAATTCTTCAATTACTGAAGTGGAATAACTTCAGTAGAAGAGATTGAGGGAGCCCATTAACAGTATTCTATTGTCTGGTACAGTGGTTCCCAATCTCTTGGAGCACAGACCCTTTTTCAATCTATTAAAATTTCACAGGCTCTCCCAATGATCCTTTTTGGTAACTCAGCTAAACCCTTCCTGCCACTCAAATAGCTTTTGAATGGTTAGAGCAGGGTGACTTATTCAAAAGAGAAAAAAAAAAATAGTAAAAAGTAACCGACCCATTTATAAGCCTGAATAAAAATACAGGGCCTCAGTGTGGCTGCCAGGAAGCGAGCAGAGCAGGGTGGGCTGGGAGGAGGTGTGGGGGGGGGGGGGAGAGAGGGGAATGGCCACTGGGAAGCAGGGTTGGGGGCAGCAGGGCTGTCCCATGGAGATTGGGGCTGGCAGGCGGGTGGGCAGCAGAAGCAATGTTAGGGGTGGCGGAGATCCAGGTGGGTGGGCGGGCAGGTGGCGGAGGCAGGGTTAGGGGTAGCGGGGCTGTCTGGCGGAGATCTGGGTGGGTGGGTGGCAGAACCAGGGCTGAACGGGGGGGGGGGGTGGGGTGGGGGGGGGCTGGCCAGGGGAGATGAGGAGGAGGAGGAGGAGGAGGAGGAGGAGGACTGGAGAATCACCCACTTGAAGTGGGGCTGGATGGGGGCAACAGGCTGGCATGGGGACAGGGCAGATCAGGAGGAGGAGGAGGAGGAGGAGGAGGAGGAGGAGGAGGAGGAGGAGGAGGAGGAGGACGACGACGACGACGACGACGACGACGACGACGACGACGACGACGACGACGACGACGACGACGACGACGACGACGACGACGACGACGACGACGACGACGACGACGACGACGACGACGACGACGACGACGACGACGACGACGACGACGACGACGGCGACGACGACGACGACGACGGCGACGACGACGACGACGACGACGACATCGGGAGAACCAGCTGCCGGAAGCAGGGTTGGACAGGGCAGCGGGGTTTGGGGGGGGTGTCATTGGGGAGTGGGGCTCACCGGGAGAGATCAGTGGGGGATGGGAGGAACCAGCCACTGGAAGCAGGGCTGGACAGGGGCAGCAGGGCTGGACTGGGGAGATCGGGAGGAGAGGGGGGGAGGGGGACTGACCCGGGCACATGCAGACCTGAGCACACAAGTGAGTCTGACCCAGGGGATTCCATTTTGCTCTCTCTCCCCTCCCCCATATCCTCCCTTGAGTAGTTGCGAACTGCCTGGCTGGTAGACACACTCACGCAGCATGAGCACATCTACCAGCCAGGCAGTTCACAGCTAAGGACTGATACACCTAATAATAATAATAATAATAATAATAATAAAAAACTTACTTAATTAGAAAATACTGGACATTTTATATGTCTGGTATTTTCTCAATTTGTTTCTTGGACAGAAGCCTCAAATACTTGACTATCCGGTACAAAACTAGACACCTGGCAATCCTACCCCTTCTTGCACCCTCCCTCCTAGTCAGATTCCCTATCCCCAATCTGCTCCTGCCTCCTGGAATGCCCATGCGGCACCTGGTCCCCCAAGCCCTGGCCCAGGCTGGGCGGAGGATGCAGCCGCGTGAAACACTGAAAATTTATTCATTTTTAATTTTTTTATATGCGTTTATATTTTTGGGCTCCAAAAAAACAGTACTGTGGGGGAAAAAAACCCAGGTTCCAACTAAAGTAAAAAGTTTGGGAAATCCTGATCTAGCCAGCTTTCTATCCATCTTACAGTCCATTTATCCAATCCATATTCCCTTAATTTGCTGGCAAGAATATTATGGGTGACTGTATCAAAAGCTTTGCTAATGCTGGCACTGGGGGCTTTGGGAGGACCAGAAACAACTTAGTTGAATATTCATCAGTTTAATGAATATGCAAATGACTATTACCAGTCCTCCAAAGCTCGTGAATGGATTTACTGGCCCCCCGTGTCAAAAAGTTCGGGAATCCCTGACCTAACCAAATTGGAGGACTGGGCCAAAAGAAATCGGATGAGGTTCAACAAGAACAAATGCAGTCCTGCACTTAGGGTGGAAGAATCCCAAGCACTGCTACAGGCTAGGGATTGATGGCTAAGCAGCAGATGTGCAGAAAAAGACCTGGGGATTACAGTGTATGGGAAGCTGGAAGTCTTTACTGTATTTTCTGTTAATACAGATTTTTACTGAATGCAATTACAAAACCAGGTTTTATTCCTCACCCAGACCCGAGCTCACAAACATATCACTTGTAAAAACTGATTTTTCTCCTTTACCTCTATAGGCTCTGGACATTATAAGGACTTATGAATCAGCTTGTAGCCCTATTGATCCAAATGTAGACCTGGAGTGAAAAAAATCCAATTTACGGGAACATCCATTTACTCTGGGACTGAATTTGGCCCTTTAATTCGGGAATATTTTGTTTAAAAAACCCACAACCCAAGTTAAAGTTACTTCAATGCCAACTAAGTCAATGAGAATCTTTCCTTTCATTTCAATGGACATTGGATCAAACCTTCAATGAGCAGTTCTATTACAATACATGGCATCCAGGACTGAACTTTACAACCAATATTGTAAATTGTGTATAGCTCTGAACAGTGCAACATCGTTCTTATTTTAAAAAAGTCTACTCAAACAGTATTTCCAGAAAAATGAGGAAGTTCTTGTGTTTCACACTTTGTTACAAAAGAAACAGAGAATGTGTCCCCGTGTTCTGTATTCCATTAGTATTTGGATACAGAATTTAGTATTTATTATACACCACATTTGTTGCAATTTTGTAACCCTGGGATACAATTTTTTAAACAGTTATTTGTTTCTTTTGCATCCAGGAAAGAATGTGCACTCTCTCTAAGGGAGAAATTAACACTTACAAATTCCCAGAATTTGTAACCCAAGATGTGCGGCTTCCCCATTAGGGATGTGCGGCTTCCCCCATTAGGGATGTGTTTTTATTAAGTGTCAGTCTGGTACAGTCTTACTGGGATATTAATGACTTAACACTTCAATTTTATCTTCTAAAATTATGCTGCTGACTAGTTTAATGACTTAAATGAAAAATCAAAACAGATTGAACTAGATTTTCCTTGCATGTAGAAGTTAGCCTTGCTCAAATTTGTTGGACTCTGAAAAGATTAAATACATTTATTTAGTTGCTGTTTTAATCATATGTTTTTAGTGAGCTAGGCTGAAGTCTGGATACAACCATAAAAGCTGTAGTCCCATTTTGGCACCAGGAAATTAATTCAGAGTGCAAATCAGAATACTTGCATCTTTGGATACTTGACTTGCATCCATTGTGGGCATAAAAATTTGAACCATGTCAGAACAAAAATGTAGGTCCACAAGTTTACATTTTACCTTACCAGTTTTATTTAAGAGTGCCTAGGATACTTTGAAAGATACAAAGAGGAAAGCTGGCAACTATTTCACTAAAACCTTTGCCATCATAACTAGCAACCTTCAAACCTGCCACTATGACAATAAAAAAAAAAATGACAACCAATGTATGAAACTCCTGTTTTTGTTCATAATTGGCAGAGTAGTTTTAGCTATTAAACCTCTTTGAAACAGGTTTGGAAATAAAAATCAAAGTATTTTTAAAACAAAAACTGGAAAACCATAAATTCCATCCTGTATAATCACAAAGCCCCCAAAATGGGGTCAAACATTCAATGACCCAAGACAGAGCCCAGCACAGCCCTCTCCCACTTGAGCTAACAAAAGCTTAAATAGCTTTACAGAGTACTAATGGACATCCTGAACATGAAGTAGGATACATAAAGCCAAGTTCCATATTATTACAGAAGGTAGGAGGGGCATAGATCAGCCTTCGTGTCATGCTCCCTGTCAGTATCCTACCCACACTGGGGAAGCTAATGATCCAACCAGTGGAAAATACTCAGTGACTAATCCTGGTCACATGCCACCTGAGGCATGTTGCACATACACCAACGTAACAGTCTCATTTGATGAGATTATTTACTATTCTTCAAAAAAGAACCACACTGTATTTGAATGTTACCAGCAGTCCTAGGCAGTTCTCTCCATTTATTACCCAGAGGATGTCACTTCCCCAGTGGTTGCTGGGGAACCCAGGCTCACCATGTACTATAGGTTCCAGTACAGGGACCTACTAATCAGCAGCTAACACCTGTTCCACTCTGAACCTTGCTGTCTTTTCCCCTGAACCTCTGCATCCCCCACTTTCTCTGGGTTTGCCACTAGCAGACCCTTCCCTCCTCCCAGGGAGTAACTGTGGACAACTTGGCTCTAAAGGCAGAAACACATCTCCCTTCTTCCGGGGTGTGACGGCAGACTACTTCCTGAAGCCTTATTCTACGGTCAGCTCTCTGGCTTTACAGAAGCCTCATCTACAACTGCACAAGTGAACATCCCCTAATTATTGACTTTCCCTTTAGGTTTAATTCTTCCAACTTGCAGTCTAGTCGGTAATAGGGCCCTCTGGCCTCCATTAACCCCTCTGGGGCAGTTGTGGAGTCAACAGCTCATCACCCACTCCAAC
Organism: Pelodiscus sinensis; assembly: GCF_052426305.1. Lineage (NCBI taxonomy): Eukaryota > Metazoa > Chordata > Testudines > Trionychidae > Pelodiscus > Pelodiscus sinensis. The sequence continues at coordinate 100,263,780 of NC_143055.1, forward strand.
TCAAACTATTCCACAGTGATTTATAGGGTTTGTGTGAAAGTGACATTAAGGAATGTCATCTTAAGTTCAATATATGAATGCAATACTTTGCACGTCATAAATACTGGGTGGAAAGGTCAAGATCTCTTGGATAACTACAGTTTTCTGAAAGCGTGTTATTCTGTCCAAATATTCTGAATTTTTATCCTTGTTTTCCTATCATTGACATGCAAGGGCAGGGGGTTGCGAGCTATAAAGTAAAAATTCAGCTGAAGATTTCCCCCTGATTTGAGAGTACAGGTTGGACCTCCCAAAACCGGGACTCTCAGGTGTGGCAACATCCATGACCTGTCAGGACCATGTTTCTTGACCAGGGAGTCCTGGCAGGGAGCCCAAAGGCGGCTGGGAGCCCAGCAGGGCTAGAGCCAGGCCTGGGACTGGACCCCCATTAGCACAGCTGGGGCAGCCCAGGCTGCTGGAACAGTCGCAGCACGGCAGCCTTGCAAAAGAGGTAGGCCGTGGCACAGAAATAGCAGCAGACGTCTCCAGGACTGTGGCAAAATTGGAACCCAAAAGTACTTGCCTCCTGACCCACAAGGCCAAATTTCCTTGCATCATTATTGGCAATGGAAGAAAGTTTGTAGCTAATTATTTTCTCTGTTCCTAATGCTTATCCCCCACTTCATGGGACAATTCTCTTGGCCAGGCATTGAACCCTTTTGCAAGCAAGCAAAGGAATCTTTTAGGTTTCTGGGGGGGGGGGGGGGGGGAGAGAGAGAGAGAGAGAGAGAGAGAATGTGCAGAAAATGAGCTTCTAAATAGCAAGTATTGCATGTAGCACTGGAAGCAGATATTTAAGAACAGTCATACTGGGTCTAACCAAAGGTCCATCTAGCCCAGTAGGCTCCATTCCAACAGTGGCCAATGCCAGATGCCCCAGAGGGAGAGAACGCAACAGGTAATCAAGTGATCCCTCTCCTGTCATCCATTTCCAGCCTCTGGAGAAGCTACAGATACAATTCCTACCCATCCTGGCTAATAAGTATTGATGGATCTAACCTCCATGAATCTAGCTAGCTCCTTTTTGAACCCTGTTAATGTCCTAGTCTTTACAACATCCTCTAGCAAGGAATTACACAGGTTGACTCTGCACTGCATGAAGAAGACTTCCTTTTGTTTTAAACCTGCTTACTATTAATTTAATTTGGTGACCCTTCTTTATGTTATAAGAACAAGCAAATAGCTTCCTCCTTCACTTTCCTCCATACCAGTCACGATTCTATAGACCTCTATCACATCCTCCTTATTCTAAAATGGAAAGTCTTTTTAATCTCTATTCATATGGCACCTATTCCAAACCCCTAATAATTTTTGTTTCCGTTCTCTGAATCTTTTCTAGTATACACACACACACACACACACACACACACTTACTTTGAGATGCAGTGACCACATCTGTGCACAGTATTCAAAATGTGGGTGTACCATGGATTTATATAGAGGCAATAAGATATTGTCATATTCTCTCTATCCCTTTTCTAATGATTGCTAACAATGTTTGCTTTTTTGACTGCTGCTGCACATTGAGTGGATGTTTTCAGAGAACTATCCACAATGACTCCAAGATCTTACTAAATGATGGGGACTAATTTAGTTTTATGTATAGTTGGAATTATTTCCCTCTCCTCCCCCCCTTCCCCATGTGCATTACTTTACATTTAACATTAAAATGTGTTTGCCATATTGCCCTATCACCTAGTTTTGTGAGATCCTTTTGAAGTTCTTCAGTCTGCTTTGGTCTATCTTGGGCAGTTTAGGATCACCCGCAAATTTTGCCAGCTCCTTGTTTATATTTATAAATGATCTAGAGAAAGGGGTAAACACGATTGCTCCCAGTGTGGACCCCTGGGGAGAAATCACAAGTTACCTCTCTCCCTTTGGAGAACTATATTCCTACCCTTTTCCCCCTGTCTTAACCAGTTATGAATCCATGATGGGATCCTCCCTCTTATCCCATGACAACTTAAGAGTCTTTGGTGAGGGACTTTGTCAAAGGATTTCTGGAAAACTAAGTATACTATATCCACTGGATCGCCCTCGTCCACATTTGTTAACTTCCCCCTCAAAGAACTCTACTAGATTAGTAAGGCATGATTTCTCTCGATAGAAACTCTGTTGACTTTTCTCCAATAATTTATGTTAATGTGGGTGTCTGAACTCTATTCTTTAGCATAGATTCAACTAATTTGCTCAGTACTGACATTAGACTTACTGGTCTGTAATTGCTGGGATCACCTCTAAAGCCCTTTTTAAATATTGGCATCACATTAGCTATCTTGTAGTCAGTTACAGAAGCTGATTTAAAGGATAGCTGTTAGTTCCGCAAACCACAGCTGTTAGTTCCGCAATTTCACATTTGAGTTTTCAGAACTGGACCAGATAACAGTAACAAGTCGCTAAGCTAAGTTTATCAATTTGTTCGAAGACCTCCTCTGATGACACCTGCATCTTGGACAATTCCTCAGATTTGTCACCTAAAAAGAATGGCTCACGTTTGGGAATCTCCCTGATATCCTCAGCTGTGAAGACCGAAGCAAATAATTCATTTAGTTTCTCTGCAATGACCTTGAGACTTTGCAGTGCTCCTTTAGCATCTGAATCACCAGTGGCCTCCCTGCTTGTTTTAGCATGCTTCTTATGTACTTAAACATTCTGCTATTACTTTGAGTTTTTGGCTATTCTTCAAACTTTTTTTGGCTTTATTTTTTTTTTTAAACACACTGAATATGACAATTTATGCTCCTTTTTATTTTCCTCACTGGGATTGGACTTCCACTTTTTAAACAATGCCTTTTTAATCACTCTGCTTCTTTTACTTGTTTGTTAAGCCACAGTGGGATTTCAAGCCACAGTGGGATTTCAAGTCACAGTGGGATTTCTTTTGTTCCTCTTATTGTTATTCGCCATTGAATGTGAGAGAGTTATAACACCTATTGATCAAGGAAGATTGACATTACAGAAAATATCAATCCAGATTTAGCTAAGCCAATGAACAGAAAATAAAGTAGCCTTCCTGAGATCAGGAAAGGTAATGGTGGTTCCATCTGTTTAAACAAGTTATATCAGACAACACATGGGAAAGATATTCTTGCTGCAAATACCCAGCTGGATGAGCAGCGGTCTATTAAGAGGACTGTACAAATTTAAAATCACAATAATCCTGACTTATAACCAAAGCTAACCAGCAACGAAAGAGCTTTATATGTATTTAAAAAAAAAAAAAAAAAAACCACAGAACACAGCCAAAAAGAGTGCCTCAAACTGGATTCTCATCCATTACTGGGTTGAAAAAGCGTACTATCACAAATGAAACTGGCACCATAACCTTTAAGCAGCACCAAAGCTGAATACTTTCTTTTTTTGGGAGGGGGGGGGGGTGAAAGGAACATTCCTTTAGATTTGGTCAAATGATAACAATTTCAGAAAAGGAGTCCTCTTCTAATCTTAGCAATCCTATCCCTCCGACTGGGCTTTCCTAGAGGGGGTGGAGTTGAAACTCCCAGGTTTTATTTTCAGAGCATAGTCATTTTTCCATGTTCATATTTCATTTACTGTAATTTATTGTTCCCAAATATAGAAAGGTGGATATCTGATGTATAAACATCCTGCCTCTTCTAGACAGATGTCTCCATTCACTTGAAAAGTGTCCCTATTGCTATTGTTCTTCATTTGCTTCTGCCAAACTATTTAAATACTTGAACATGTGATATGTTTGAATGTAGTGGGATATAAGCAGGTACCTTAACTATTTTCTAATGTTCTTAGACATGGTGCTCTTTGATTGCTTGCCTGTAGGACCAAAGTGGTTTCACGCAACACTCTAGGTCTCAAAAATGAAGATGTTTCTGAAAGTATATTTCTTGTCAAACCTTTGAGAGATCAAGCTACAGACCAAACTAAGGATCTTCAGCTCAAATGTAAAATCAGTACTTCTATATGGCTCAGAATCACAGCGAACAACAAGGACAAACATCGAAAGATAGCAAACTTTTATTAATAAATGTTTGCGTAAGATCATTGGCCTGAAGTGGTATGACAAGGTTACAAACAGTTTACTGAAAAAAAATCAGGGCAATGCACAGTAGAGCAAGAGATTGAGAAGATGGTGATGGATTGGCCATACACTGAGGAAGCCACCAACTAGCATTACCAGACAATCCCTATCCTGGAACCCACAGGGAAAAAGGGGAAGAGGAAGGCCAAATAATAGTTGGAGAAGAGACCTATATGTGAATGTGAGGAAAATGGGCAAAAGCTGGAGAGAATTAGAAAAGGTTGCACAAGACAGAGAGGCTTGGAAAGAAATTGTTGACGGCCTATGCTCCCATAGGAGCTAAGGGCAAAAAAGAAGAAGAAAGTTGGGAGACAGTGCCAATATGAAAGAATCAAACAAGAATTGAACAACTTTGAAAATTCTTGGTATAAATGCCTAAGTTGGGGACATGAGTTGGAAGTGACAGAGGAGAAAAAGACCTGGGTGCATGGGTTGACCAGAGGATAACTATGTACTGCCAATATGATGTGCTGAGCCAAAAGCATTAGGTGAGGTATTTCCAGTAGAGATAGGGAAATGTTTCCTTATAACAACGCACTGGTGAAAACTCACCTGGAACACTACGTGAATTTCTTATGTGCTGTGTTTAAAATAGATTAACTCAGGGTATGTCTATACTACAGAGTTTTCAGAAAAAGCAGCGGTTTTTCTGAAAAAAAAACTTTAATTACATACTGCAATCACATTCTTTTGGAGGAAAAAAAAGCCACAACACACACACACCGAAAGAACAGAGGGGTTCTCCCAACATTGGTAAACCTCTTTGTATGAGGAAGAAGCCTTTTTCTGAAAGAGCTCTTTCAGAAAAAGGCACATGTGGACGGTGAAGAGGGAGTTCTTTCAAATGAAGAGGGAAGAGGAAAAAGCACAGGTGCCCTGGTGGCCACAGTAATCACAGCTGTCCACAGTAATCACAGCTGAAATGCAAGATAGCATCCATTCAGTGTGCATGTTATCTTTCTAAAAAGCAGGTCATTTTCAGTGCACTTTTGCTGTGCAAACGCTCTCTTTTGGAAGAATTTTTTTCTAGAAGATCTCTTCTGGAAAAGCTTCTTCCGAAAGAAGCTTGCAGTCTAGACACAGTCCCAGACTGGAACATGTGCAGAGAGGAGCTACTAGGTGTGACGTAGTGTTGGTACCTCACTGGTTGCTAGGTTAGGGCTGTGGGTGACCCCTACTGGCTGCTGTCTGTAGCAAGGCCCAGCAGGACAGGGGATGAGTCATTATGCAAGGGGCTTCCAACCTGACCGACCAGTTGCCTCCCAGGGAGAGAAACAAAGGAAGGAGGGGAGGCCAGCCCCTGGCTGGGGGCAAGGCTGGAAGGAACATGGTGAGTTTCTGTCTGGTATCATGGAAGAAGCAGCCTAAGCAACAGGCTGCGATTTAGGGGCCAAGTCCCTCCCCTCCATCTCAAGGGGGGCTGAGGCATCCTAGGCCTGCCCTGTAACCGGATTACGTCTTTGCTGTATCCTGGAGAAGCAATAAACTCTCTCTATTCTACTGGCTGGCGGAGTCTGTTTGTGCCATTACGGGAGTGCAGGAGGCAGGGGAACCCTGATGCGCCGCCACACTAGGATGAGCGGAAAACTGGAGACTCTACCTGCAAAAAGACACTTAGGGAGCTTGGCTTCCTTGACTAACAAAATGAAGGCTGGTGAGAGATTGATTGCTCTATAAATAGGCCAGAGGGATTAACACCAGGGAGGGGGAGAGAGTTATTACATTAAAGATAAAAGGTGAGAGTAGTTTGATGTGCCCCAGCACAGCACATCAGTATGAGACTGGGCAGCTGGGACTGGGCTGAAGATGCTGCCAGCACTGTGAAATAGTGATAGAAATGTAGCCGTGTTAGTCTGGGGTAGTTGAAGCAAAATGCAGGACAATGTAGCACTTGTGACTACTTTCTTCCACTATTTGATCTGAGGAAGTGGGTCTGGCCCACGAAAGCTCATCATCTAATAAACCATCTTGTTAGTCTTTAAAGTGCTACATTGTCCTGCATTTTGCCAGCACTGTGGGCTGTGCAGCACTAGCCAGTTCTGGGGATCCAGCAGTCAGGCAGCACAGTGGCTGAACACCCAGCCCTGAGTCCCCATGTACACCTACAATCCCTGTCCCCACATACTCCTGCTCTGATTCCTGCACCCCACCCCACCCACAGCTCCTGCTCTCCATCCCACACTTAAATTTCTTATAGGTACTGTACTATTGCACCCCCACTGCCCTGAATCCCATCCTGATCCCCTGCAAGAGGGGTGGGGGTTGCAGGAAGGCAGTACTTGTAACAAATGCGTTACTTGCATCACTGGAGGAGACCAATGTTGCACACAGACATACCTAGCCATCAGTACATTTGGCCTGAAGTTAAACAGTTTTCTAATCAGAGGAATGAAGTTCTGGGAGAACCTTCCAAGGGGAGTAATGGGAGAAGAGGGGGTGAGAAATTTGGTTAAAGACTGAGCTTGATGAGTTACTGGGGAGATGGTATGATGAGACAGCCTCAAATGGCATAGTGCCCAAGGATGTTAAGAAGCAGGTAACTGGCTAATCGTGTAAATGGATACAAGTTGTATCGACTACACAATACGTTGATAAGGGGAGGCGCTCAATCCCAATTCATGCTGCTTACAGGAACTACCCCCACCTTGGCTCTGCAGTTTAAATGTAGTAGGAGCCAGGACAACTGTGGCTCTGCCTTCTCCGCCCCTTATACACTCTGGAAATAGTGCTGGAGGGGGAAGCCAGCTTTTAAGCCAGGTCTTCCCCCTGCTCACTGGCTCTGTATCAGAGGCAGCAAGGGGAAGGGAGTAGTCAGTCGTCTACATCCCTAGTAGTGCCAATTTGCAACTACTATTAGCAGATCTCTCCAGTGGCTGGTGATGGAACACAAATAAGGAGGGCAGAGTGAAGACAGAATTCTCCCCCAAGCGTCTGGCTGGTGGGCTTTGCCAATGTGCTTAAAAATCTACCCCCTTATCATATTTCCTCCCAGGTCAGATCGGCAGAGACGCTGAGGGGAGGTGGTTTTTCCTCAACCTTGCTGGTTTCAAGTCGAGGGAGTGGTGGATTCTCTAGTACTTGAGGGTAGTTACATCTAGATTTGATAACTTCAGTAACTCAGACAGAGGTTATGGATCTATTAGAGGAGAGGTTGGGCAAAGCTCTGTGGCCTTCCACGTGCAGGAGGTCAGGCTAGTCAATTACAATGGGCCCTTCATGACTTACGTCTATGAGTCAATGCAAATCTTGTCAGAGTTGCATGTGGGAGGCATGAACACAATCTTTTCCACTTCAAAAGATTTTGGTTATTTACATTTGCTGTAATATTAATATTGTTACTAGACTACACAGATAAAATGCAGAAGTTGTTGGGGAAAGTTTGGGCCCTGTACATATCTAATACTTGCTTTTCGTCTCATTATTCAGCCAAGGTGGTTTTCAAAGGGAACTAGAATTTATGTGCCTTTGAAGTGACCAGAACATTCCACTCCGCTTAGTTTACCAGTTAATGGAATGAATATGAGCACTGATGTAATATCTGCCTAAAATGTCACTCCATTGTCAAACAAAAACATTGACAGGATAATTTTTTTGCAAACTGATTCTGTTGTTTAGGATAGATTGATGGTCATATTCATGCCACTGTAATTAAATGCAGAATTGAAAAAGTCAGCATATATCCTTTAAATCAAAGTAACTTAAGAAATTGCTGGGAATTTAGAGTGATAAAATATAGGCAGGGGTGGGGGAATGCAGAAAAGTCTCCACCCAGCCTATTACTGTTCTATGTCATTCTCAACTTATACTTGACATTACCAGTGAATAGTACTTCAAAGAATATACAAAATAGCATGAAACTGGCTTTAAAAACAGACAAGTTTCTTCTACTGAAATAATTCCTTCCTGTCATGCAGCTTGCATATAAACTATTGTGGGAATCAAGTTTTGGATTAGAACTGAAATACTCCCCTCCCAAAAGGAGAGCATAACTTAACTTTGTATTTCTTTCACACACTAATGCCTATTGAAAAACACAAGCAAGCTTCCCTCTGCCTGTTTTTATGCCATCCTTTGAACAAGTTTAACTGCCTCCTGTTATTTTCTTCTTTTTTTTTTTAAACTTACAAGGCTCATTCATTGAAAGTTAATTTTGATAATTCATCTTAAACAGCAAAATACATATGCATGTAAAACAATTGCACTAGTGGATTTTGAGATGAAATTCAGGAAGCCATGCTGCCATGACTGCTCTCATATCAAAAGGACTGGCTAGGAGATAGTACCCCCATCTGTTTTCTCTTTACTCAGATTCATTTGTTGTGGTGAGGATCACTCAGTACCCCTTCCTCCCACTCCAATATTAACAGTGAAATCAGAATTACAGCCCTTATTTAGTCTGACATGCCTAATTTTAAGCATTTGAGTAATCCTTATGACTTCCTGATTCAGTACGTAAGAATATGAGTATCTATAAATACGTTTACAAGAGACCATTTATTTTAGGAAGAGAAAGACAAATAAGAAAAAACATCTAAATTCATTTTACCTAGACAAAGTATTAAAATATTTACCAATATGAGAAAGGGAACAGAGTCAGTAACAGCACATTGATAATATGATTTCTCATAGGACAGAAGACATTGCTGGAAGATGTATTCCAGCCCTGGTCTTACCAGTTCTCCTCACATGATTTCCCCTTTTGTCTGATTGGGATTGTTGCCACCATACCTTCACCTTGATGGTACTTTATCATCTTGTTACTGCCTTTTGCTAGGTTGTGTACTTACTGTAGCACTTCATTTTTGGGGAGGGGGGGGGGGGAGAAGGGAAGGGGGTTATGCAGTCCCTAGAGCTTCATCTTCAGGAGTGGGAATACACCGATGGAAAGCTACAGGTTCAAAGAGGAAATTTCTTACTTTAACAGCCACTTAGAACACTTAGGACACATTCTCTGCTAATTAATTGATGCAACTCCAGTAAAGTTAATAGCACTACACCAATCTATGCCAACTGAAAATCTGGCCTATTGCCTGTAACTCACCCAGATCCTCCCCTCAGTGAAAATATGAGGAAACAAAGGCTCATGGATTTTTTTTTTAAACCTAGTCAACCTCCCACATGCTGTCAAGGGATGCATTGCAATTGGTGTACATATACTTGGGGAAGGGAAACAAGTCCATGAGGGTACTTCATTTAAAAAGCATTAAAAAAACCCACTTGTATGTTTAGGTATTTTTAGAATTGCTTTTGAGATGTTCTTTGTAAAGACTGGTGGCAGTTACAGCACCAGATAAATAGGAATTGTTCATTAGTAGAGCTAGATGCACATTTCTGTAACAAAAGTTTATCAAATATGGCCTTTTTTCAAAATTGACTCTCCATGAAAAAAATTGTCAGTGTCAAAATGTGCAAAAAGTTTTATCAACTGTCTCAGCAAACCTTCTGCCCATCAAAAGATGACAGAATTTAGTTAAAAATAGTGTGGAAAATGTCACTGATAAAATAGGCTGATTTAGAACCTTCCCAAATAGAAACTTAGGGGGTTTTGATGAATCAGTGCTGATTGTTATTGAATAACTTTTTGTTAATTAGGAATGATTTTTGAGATGCTTCACCTACTATATTCAAATGTAACAGAGGAAAAAAGTAAACAAGGAGATTTGGATGCAGGCCCGGCCAAAGAGTTTGCGGGGCCCAAGGCAGCCTGTTGTGGTTGGCTGCATCTCAGCCAGGAGAGCAAGTGAGCAGCTGGGCAGGCAGGCGCCAGGCAGCCCAGGGCCCCCAGGCAACAACCTTGCCCTAAGGCCAGGCCTGCTTGGGTGTGATTTAAAGCCTACTTAATTCAATGGATGCATAATACATTACTGTAAACTCAGCAATAGTACATATTAGTAAATATAGGAATTACCATGCTGGATCAGCTCAGTGATCCATCTTGTTTAGGATTCTGTCACTGGAACTGTCCAGCACCATGTTAGAGGAAGGAGCCCAAAACCACAAAACAAAAACACAACCAAAAAACCCACTGCTGCCCTTCCCACCCATTACAGACACAAGCAGTTAGATTATCTGCTTCCTAAAGAAAGTTTCCTTCCAACACCCAATAGTCAGCTAAATTCCCCCCCCCCCCCCCCCCCCACACACACACACAATAAAGCCAGGAATGTTCATACATCCAAACTTTGGGGGCTTTTGTATTCTTAGATTTCTGTATATTATTATATAACAACATATTGTATCCTGAGGTATTATTGGCGTCAGGGTATCTTGTGGAAATAAAGTCTACAAATGAAGCATACCATTAGTTATCTTCTTTTTACTGTTCACACATTTTGTAGGGTTATCATCATGCCCAGTCATCTCTAAAGAAAAAAATCCAAACTTTTCATTCGTTACTAGACATTTAGGAGTTACTAGTGCTTTAACCTCATGGTTTAACTCCTACACGTTTTAAGCATACTAGGAATCAAAGGCAATCAAATGTAAGACCAGCAGAGAGACTGGGGTCCTCTAGATTTTGCAAGCCAAGAGATAAGCTGAAAAGGAGAACAAAAGCAATCCTGTAATTAGACCAATATTCAGCGGGTGATGACTCAGTGTTGGCTGGTCACCATGTGTCTATTTCCTCTTAACAAAGCATAGAATGCAGCTGTAGAATTAAGCCCCAAGTATTATATGGGGAAGTCATGTGGCATTTTTGCTGTTTTTAATTTTGTTCTTTACAGTTGTTCCCAGTCATAGAATTAGTGGCAATAACTAAAAAAAAGTCACACTCAAACATTTCAAGTTAGTTTGTAAAATTGTGCCAGTTTGTGAATGTTATCTACAGACAGGTTCTACTCATTAACCCAGTCCATTACTCATTCTGTTTTAGTTCTCATTAAGCCAAATATCCTGGCTGGAGGCACTGAGAAAAGATGAAGAGGAAGTTCATGGAATTCAAGAGATTTATATGTTATCATGGAGTAAAAGAAATGGTTGGAGCTTCAGATATTTTGTTCTTCTCTTCCAGTGGATAATACAAAGCTTATTCTGAAAAAGACATATTGGAACTGGATGGTGGGGTAACATGTCGCTCTGTATACAAACGTAACCACAGTTATTTAGCATCAAATACTATAAAATCTAATGAGTTTCAATTAATTGAATTTCATTGGCTGTTCTTGCTCAGAAGGGGATTTCCCCAGACCATTACTGAAGTTACCAGTTCCATCTGCAAACTCAGTGTTCCCCTCTGTTCCACTGCAGAACACACTGCTCTCTATTGGCTCTCAGATTCATCTAGCTCCTGTTAACGGCACATTCAGTCAACAGGGATAGTCTTGAAGGAGGCTTTCCTGAACATGCAGCCTCATCCTACGGTCTTCCCCTTCCAGGATGGAAAACAAAAATCTGCCTAAAACCTTTCCACCACCTCCTCCTCCCTTTTCTTCCCCCAATCCACTCTCATTTCTCTCCAAAGTCCTCTCCCTTTGTGGCCCAAGACAAAACAGCATCTCGGCTGACAATGATATATCTGGGAATAATACAGCCACTGACTAGCTGGCACACTAAAGTCATTACCAGAAGCACTCTCATATCCTGTGGTGTAGTGATGCTGCCATCATCCTGCAATTAGTGATTGGACATAGGCTTATCCAAACTCAACCTTTGATCCTTTGAAATGGCACAACACAGATGTCAGCATGTCCGCAGCAATTCATGGATCAGTTACTCACTAGAAACCATCTACTTCAAGACAGACCCAAGAAAACCAACAATAGAACACCACTTGTCATCACCTACAACCCCCAACTTAAACCTGTCCAACACATTATCAATAAACTACAGCCTATATTGGAACAGGATACCATACTCAAAGAGGCTCTGGGAGACAGACCCATAGTCTCCTATAGACAACCACCTAACCTCAAGATGATTCTTACCAACCACCACAGGACATACCACACTAATACCAACCCTGGTACCTTCCCTTGCAACCAACCCCGTTGCCAGCTTTGTCCACATATTCATTCTGCTGATACCATTATTGGACCTAACCAAGTGAGTTATAAGATCAAGAACACATATTCCTGCGCATCCAGAAATATAATCTATGCTATCATGTGCCGAAAGTGTCCGTCTGCTATGTACATTGGACAAACATCTCAGACACTTCGCCAAAGGATTAATGCCCACAAAACAGATATCAGACAAGATCACAAAGAGAAAACAGTTTCTTGCCATTTTAACCAGAAAGGACACTCTCTCAATGACTTGACCACCTGCATTCTGCTACAAAGACCTTTTACATCTGCACTTGAAAGGGAATCCTCTGAACTGTCATTCATGTTAAAATTCGACTCTTGCCAACAAGGACTTAGTTCAAATGTTTGTTATCTCACCCATTACCAAGACAGTTTCCCCAATTATCACCTCTAATACCATTAACTCACAAACATCCCACTCTCCCCACCTCTAATATCATCAATTCACAGACACTTACCTTCCTTCCTCCCCCCCCCTCCGCATCCTCCTCCTGTTCTGCAATGTGATTTGTCCTTTTCATATTTGTTCATTTTTTTAATTGTATCCTTTGGTATATATGGTTGTGACTACTTTCTTCCACTATTTGATCTGAGGAAGTGGGTCTGGCCCACGAAAGCTCATCATCTAATAAACCATCTTGTTAGTCTTTAAAGTGCTACATTGTCCTGCATTTTGCTTCACTAGATGCTAGGCTCTCCCAGTATTAGAATATTAAATCTGGCACCTCCAGGGCAGGGTAACCATTAAAAATTATATATAAAACCAGTGTTTGTTTCCATCTAGACATAATGCATTAGGTTACAGCAGTAACGCAATTGCAGCCCAGTGACAGACTCTTTATTTCTTCAAACGATAGATCAAAATACAATGAATAATTAGGTTGACTACCAACGCATGTCAGTGTTACTGGCTTGCTTAGCAATAGCATTTCAGGGTATGAAATTACTTCCACTTTTTACTTTTGGAGAGCAATATCAAATACATTCTTAGTCTAATAAATCCTCCTTGTATTAATGTATTCAACATCATTTGTGTACAGGGAATATTTCAAGATATTGTTTGATGCTGTAAGGGATCTACGTGAAATAGTTCATGGAAATTACAGTTCCTGGCCACTTGTGCTTGAATTTACCCAAACTGCTTCTGCTTAAGTGAACAAAATATGAATCCTACCATTGGCAAGCGCAATGACTTCCTCTCAAGTTATCCGTTACAGTCCATTAAGAATTCCTGTTTTCTGCCAGTCTGTGTCCTTCTGGAAGCAGAAAGGAAGATGTAACAATATACTGCAGGTTTTACAGATGTCTGTAGGACATTGTTCCATTTTTTGCATGCTGTGAAATAACCTCAAAAAGACTCCATCCTTGTAGAACTCAAAACTGTTTTTATTAGAGACAGCTAACTAGAGGAGATACTTCAACTGCAGCAAGCAAACTAGTGGTGTACATAGACATGTCTGGTACCTCCTCCAAACTCTTCCCTCCTGCAACCTACATTCTTCTCCTCCCCCAAGTTCCATGCAAGGTGCTACCAATATTCATTTTTGATGTGGATCCATTAGATTCTCTCTGCAAAAGCAGTAGGGAGGATTTTTAAGTCCTACAAAAAAAATAAAAGACTACATGAGATTCACAGCTCATGGAGATGTGCCCATGCTCACTCTGCTTGACCTAATCAGGTTGATGGGTCTGGCTAGTCACCCAAGCGCTTACCCCAGTAGGGCAGCTAGTTCCATCCACTGCCCATGTCATGCTAGCTATATCGCTATTGTTAACATGCTAGCTTGAGCAGAGCTAGTGTGGGTACATACATGCAAACTGATAATCACATTCCAGTTCCAAGAACATAATAGCAGCCATACTGGGTCAGACCAAAGGCACTGTCTGAGACAGTGACCAATGACACTCCCTCTGGGGCATCTGAACACAACCGGTAATCACCACACGATCCCTCTCCTGTCATCCATTTCCAGACCGAGGCTAAGAACACCATTCCTACCCATCCCGGCTATTACCCATAGATTGAACTAACCTCCATGAATCTATCTAGCTCTTTTCTTAACCCTGTTAAAGTCCTAGTCATCACAACATCCTCTGGCAAGGAGTTCCACAGGTTGACTATGCGCTGCATGAAAAAAAAAAAAAAAGCTTCCTTTTATTTTAAATCTGCTACCTATTAATTTCATTTGGGGACCCCTAGTACTTATATTGTAGGAATAAGTAAATAGCTTTTCCTTATTCACTTTTTCCACACCAGTCATGATTTTATAAACCTCTAGGATATCCTCCTTTAGTCTCCTCTTTTCTAAGATGAAAAGTCCAAGTCTTTAGTCTCTCTTCGTATGGGACCCGTTCCAAACCCCTAATCATTTTTGTTGCCCCTCTCTGAACCTTTCCAAATGCCAATATATCTTTTTTGAGATGAAATGACTGCATCTGTATGCAGTGTTCAAGTTGTGGGCATGCCATGGTTTTAGGGGCAATAAGATAGAGAATAAGATATTCTCTATCCCTTTAATGATTCCTAACATTCTGTTAGGACAAACATAACTGCAGTCCTGGAAGCCTGGTGTATAGTTAAAAAAAATCCACCTCAAAAACCATCTTCAATTGTTACGTACCAGGTTTGACCTTTGAACACAAACACTATCATAGACTCAGTCATTCACAGCATGGTATCCAGTAATAGACTGTAGATGTGACTCAAATTATAGAATAAAACAGTAAGCTATTTTATAACTAGAAAAATAGTAGGTGATCAAAAGCTGTATCATATTACATACACAAAGAGGCACGGGTAAGGTTGTAAGGGCAACGTTAGCTTTTGTAGTCTCCAAACTACATGTGGAGACTAGAGTAGGCCAGGAGGGATGGTACAAGTAGAAGGTGATCTGCTGCTGCAGTTACAGGACAGTGTATTCTCAGCTCTCTCCTGGTCCCCATCAGCTTCGTGAAGCTGGAGGCCTGACAGATATTCCCCAGATGGGAATGAGCACCAGTAGGTGATGCTCAACTGACTCCCAACATCTCTGTGCTCAGCTACACTAGAACAGGGTCCAGCACTAAGGGGCTCCCTAGCTCTTCCTGCCAGTTCACTAAAGGTGCAGCTGCCTGTTACAAGAGGGTAAAAGAATAAGCACAGTCCGCAGGGTGAGGCATGCAGCCTTGTACTCACAGAGAATGTGTGCCACCAAGTCCACACATGCTTCCACCTGCAGTGGAGGCACTGCTTTAAGGTGCCAGTGGCCCCCAAACTTTTCAGGGTCACCACATGTCATTGTCCCAAGCAAACACACTGGCCTGAGCCTGCAGCTTCGTCCCCAGCTAGATCACTGAAGTCCTTCCCTTCTGGGGGATTCAGTCTTTCTAGACTTGCAACCTCGCTAGTGCTTCTAACCCACTTGCCATTATCCAGTAGCTGGGAGAGGGTGGGGCTGGATTCCAGCCCAGGAAGCCTGTAAGAAGCAGCAACGGCTCCTGTATATGCACCTACCTCTTGCTGCTATTTCTCAGCACTTCTTCCTGCACATTTAGCTTTCAACCCCCTCCACGCAGGTAGTGACTCCCACTACTCCTACAGCAGTAACCAGTCTGTGGCTAGCTGCAGGCCCTGTCCATTCCTACACAGATGATCCTGTCTGTACTTAATTAGCTGCCTCCCTCCAGCCCAAATCACCCTGCTTGCAGCCTAATTAGCTGAATGGGCCCACCTGGCCTCATTCAGCTCTTGCAGGATTAGTGTGGGCAGTCCACCCCATCACAAGCATCATGACAAAAATCTCTATGTGCTCTACTGAAAAAGCAGCAGTAGCACTACTAATTACTCTTACTGCCGCTGATTGTTCTACTGATACTTTCTCAGTTTGTGGTGGTCAATTTTTAAAACAGCTTCAGAATCAGACTGCAGTTAAATCTGGCTTTTTTTTGTCTGTTTTTTTTTTTGTTTTACCTCTTATTTCTCTTTCCTTCTCATGTGACTTATTAATGAAAAATATTAGGAAGGAAGATACATGATTAGGGAGATACTTTAATGCTTGAAAGAAGTATCTACCTGCTCTTCAAGAGCTAGTCCTAGCTGTAGCTTGCAAGCACACATCCATTCCTTCCACAAAAATTCCTTTTGAGTAGTTTTACATTCATAATTCCTATGTCACTTTCCTAATACCTACGCAGTATAACCTGGTCTTTCCTATATCCAGTCTAGGTTCAGAATTTATACAAACTTGAAAAACAGTCTCTAAGTTGTGCGTGGTGTGTACATCTGCTTTTTTGGAGATGGCATCTTTGCAGAGCAGTAATAAACTGTTAGTGGAAAATGGCCCCCATTTTCCAAAACTGGGTGTGAAGAAATGAGTTACATGCATCTAGTGTGCCAGTCCTGCAAACATTTATGTACAGACTTAAAATTAAACAGTTAAATTGAATTTATAGGATCAAGCCCATGGTTTGTAAAAAATTACAAAGTGCTATTTTGCCACATACTTTGTGCCATGTTATGTTTGCTTTTATGCATTTTTTCTTTAAATCATACTTACCAAAAACAATATAATAGAAAGGCATGATGTGATTATTACTTCCATCAACTGCCACTGAGTCTTATAACCTGTCAGTCATGTCTTGTTTCTAAATAGCTTGTACATTTTGCATGGCGAGAACTTAATTTTATTTATATTTGTTCTATGCCCACAACAATGGAGCCCTGATTCTAATGGGGCCTCTGGACATTTTCATAATACAAATAATAAAGAATAGTAATAAAATATCTGACTTTGCAAGCATAGTAATATTTAATATCAATATGATTTTCATCTCACTAGTAGAGCAGGTTAAGCTATTCTTCTAGATAGAAATTTACTTCATTCTTTGGTTAGAGAATTGTTTGTGAACAAATCCTTATTCTTTCAAATACTTTCATTATATCTATACGCATTTATCAAAACACTTTGAAAATGTTCAGCCTGTGCACTAGGAGTTTTTCCTTTCTGCTAAGGTGTTTATGTTGCATGACTGGCCACATACTATTTTTTTTTCTGAACAAGGGGATGACTTACACTTATTAAAGAGAACAACATATGTTTCAATTTTCTGAATTTTCAATGAATAAACTTTTGCATTTAACATCATGAACTTTTGGATTCACAAACATTTTCATGGATGCATAGTAGAGGTCTGAACACTGGCAAATAGCGTGAACGCCATGAAGCAGAGCAAACTGAGTTCAGTGTTTTTATGTATAAAAATATTTGCGAATCACTTGTTTTTACCATCTGATTACATCTGCGAATGAATGTGGAACTCATATGTACACATGCACAGTGCATCTGCGCTCTTCTTCTTCAAACCGAGCTGGCATTTCACGGTTTTGGGTGGCTAAATGAGAATGTTCACATTTGGTAGGAGAGAGATAAATGAATCATGAGAGAGTAAATTACATTTGAAGGGCAAAATGTGTACTTCCCTCTCCAAATGAGTCATGATGTTGCAATAGTTTCTTTTTCTCTTAGGAAATTTAGTATTTAAAATAATCTTTTGGCCTCTGCCTTTCCTTTATAAAGCTTCAAACATTTTTCTAAAAAAATGTGTGCAAAACTAAAATAGCTCAAACTGCGGGTTAAACCTCTATGGTCCGGAACATGTTGCAGGGAGCCCCTGCAGCAGAGGAGGTTAGGGAGTGGCCAGTAGGTTAACAGCTAGGGGCAGGGACCTCTGCCAGCCAGGGCGTGGAGCCAGCAGCCAGGGGCAGGGAGCCCTGCTGGCTATAGGCACAAAGCCTGCTGCAGCTGAAGTGAGACCAGCCCAGAGAGAAGCCCACCCAGCTGCGAACAGGAAGCCCTGCTTACTGGGGATATGGAACCCTGCCATGGCCAGAGTGAGGCCGGCCTGGAGAGAAGCCCCACTGGCCAGGGTGCAGAGCCCCACAGACTGGAGCTACTCATAGAGGAACCTGGATGTGCAAGGAGCCCTGCTGGCCAGAGCAGGGCCAGCGGCCCGTAGAGAAGCCCCACTAGCGGGCTGGAAGCAACAGAGTCCAGTAGGCAGGTGAGGGGCAACGCACTGGCCAGAGACACGGTCATTTGGGCAGCCCTGGGAGAGCCAGAGGCCTGACCACCCTTGAGCTAGCAAATTCCCATTTCTCAGGTCCTGAGGGTGCCGAACCAGAGAGGTCCAACCTATATTACAAATCATGACCTAAATGTACAGAAACCAAAATCCACTGTGTTCTTATTTCAAATGATATGTATGTATGTAGATTATTTCTTTCCAACCAAGGGAAAATTGTGCTGACTAATGTTATTACTTTCATGGAATTTTCTCATGACAGCACATACTGGCAACAACTTGCTACACTAAAAGCTATTTTCTTTGCCCTTTCATTATATAGGAAAACTAAAACCAACTTACCTCAAAGATGTCAAACTTGTAGTCAGTGCAGTTGGCCGAGGCAAAGATGTTTATTAGCCACTTTTATGCCTCCCCCAACCTGAGACTGGAGGAAGTTGTGTTGGGGGGAGGGGGAGAACGGGTTTCAGAGGTCAAGGATCAACAGAGCACATTATGCTCCAGCTTCCCTGATGCTTCTAGACAGGTCCTGACACACCATTTATGTGTAGATGGGAACAAGCAAGGGAGGCCAAGCTGGGGTAAAGCTAATTGTGTTGTCTTCAAACCAGGCCAGCCCAGCATATCCTTATAGTAGATATACAATAATCTACTATAAGGATATGTAGTAGATATATATAATCATTCATCCACTGTCCTTTTAAAGCTTCTTTAGGGTACTCTGTGCCACTACAGTAGTAAAAAGTAACTTTAATGGGGCCAAATAGAATAGCCTCCCCATTACCACCAATCTTTAAACTAATAGCTATAAAATCTGTGTTTCAATATCTAGTGAAATTATCTAGCCAAGCAGCAGCAGTGTTTTCTTTAGTTAAGGAGATATTATTGCTTATATTGAATGACCTCTGTCTCTCTCACTATATTATCCCAATGGGCTAATATTTTACTCCATAAGGTTAGCTCTCACTCCCCTGCCTTATTGAATCCTTCCAGCTAATGGTCAGTTCATGGTTTGTACAAGAGAAGCACATAAATGACCTTTCAGTGGATAAATTCCTGAACAGCCATTTATAAACTGAAATCATCGGATACTCAAAGGTCCATAAAGGCATTTTTCTTTAGAGAATCTCACTGTTCAACGACAACATGCCATTTTAAAATACTAACTTATTTGTCAAAGAAATATTCTGTCTTCAGAAATTTTTCATCAAGTGTTAAATTATTCAGTATCTTTTTCCTTCCATTTCTCCTTTACAGTCCTTACTGTGCCTGTACCTCTTTGATCTCAGAACAATAATAGCCTGGCTTGGGAGTATGAGAATTAAACTATATTATCTAACATAGAGATACTCTAATGAATAGTGGGACTTCACTTAGAAATCCTTTGGGATTAGTAAAATGATGAAACCCAAACAGAGAGCCTGATCTGGTCTGAAATTCAGTGACTGCATGTGAATTCGAGAAATTCTTTTAATTCAACTAGTTTCTGTTCCACCTGCCTTATACTTTACCGCCAAATCTGCAGAATCTGCTTAATGCTTTACTGACAAATCTTCAAAATTATCAAAGAGGAGGGATGATTTCTCTCTAAAACAGAGCAGAGAGATAAATGATGATCATGATGGCCTCTTCTGGCCTTGAAGCCTCAGAGTTTATGAGTAAATAATTAATCCAGATTTACATAGGTTCTAAAGCTCAAAAGGAATATTGTGGTTCACCACCACATGTCCAATTCCTGAATAATCAAAGCCTGGAAACTTATTTTAATAGAACACTGGGTTTAATACCCAGGATTTCACAATGATTAATATCTGCATCATAGCCACACAGCAACAAACCAAGAAAGGGCTACACTAAGCACAAACCACTTCCCTGACCCAGTCTTTTTCTGCGTTGGCTATTTTTCAAGTGTGGCATTTTTTTAATTGTCTTTACCAAGTGTTGCATGTGCAGTAGTACAGAGGATCATGTGTTTTTATAGAAAAAAACCCCTCTCCATCCTCCAGTGAAGAGAGGATTCTGTATTTCTAAGACCCGTTGTCAAGTGATCGTACCCAATCAGAGTATTGATGATACTACAAGTATAAATGCAGGATTGATCTAGAAGGAGATATCTTAACTCAGGCTTGAGCAAAACATGGCCCGCAGGCCACATCCAGACCGCCGAGGCAGTGGGAAGCTCCAGGCAGGCTCCCCTGCTTGCCCCGCAGCCCACGCACCATGCAGAAATGCAGCGGCAGGGCTCGGTTTCTGTTTTAAAACTGGAGGGGAGTGGGAAAGTTTCAGGAGCTGCCCCACCCCCAGGACAATCCCATTGGCCGGTTTCTGGTCAGAAACCAGCCAGTGTGAACTGCTTGTTGGAATAACAGGCAGCCAAGAAGAACCACGCCCCCTCTCCTCTGCTCAGTTATTCAATGAAGCACATGGCTAGGCAAGCAAGCAGGCTGGCTGGCTGGGAACCATTTTAAGCTCTGCAGGCAGGCAGGCAGGCTAGCTAGGCATCTGGCAGGTAAGTCTCTTGGTCATAGCCTGCTTCTGGCACCCTAGCCCTTTCCTGCCCCAACCCTCTGCCCCCCCCCAACATACTCAAACCTTCTGTTCCCCTCTTACATCCATACCTCCTCCCAGATCTGGCACCCCAATCTCCTGCCCCAGATCACAATCCTCTCCTACCCTAGATCACATTCCAAACCCCTGCTCTCCAGTCCCCTGCCCTACGTTACAATTGTCTCCTTCACCCAAACTCCCTCCCAGACTCTAGTCTCCCTCTTGCACCCCAATCCCTTATCCCAAGCTCCCTTCTGCACCCAACCTCAATCCCAGACCCTGCATCTCTTCCATTAATATCATGGAATAGTGTGGCCCTCGACCAGTTTTCAAAATCTTGGAGTGCCCCCCGGTCAAAAATTATTGCCCTCCCCCATCTTAACTGGAACACAAATATTTTAATGACAAATATGGATAGAGATTGTCTTACTCGTCGGTGCATTGGAAAAAGACTCTTCTCACTACCCATGGGTTCAGCTGCCGAAGGCCTATATCTTGGGATCAGGTCTGGTGCTGGGTGAAGCCGCTACTCTGGATGCTCCTTGCTGTAAGCAAGTATGTCAGGAGAGGAGAGCACCTAGGTACTATGTCCCTTCCTGGCTAGTCTGGTGAAAGAAGGGTAGATAAGCTGCACTTTTTCAAGGGCTGCACTTCCCCATGCTTCACGGGATGTGTGAATGGCCAAGAGCTGAATGGCCCTGACCACATCATTTCCCCATTTGGCCAACTGCTAAATCCCACTCATAGTCTGGTGTCAGTGGGTGCATAGTCCCAGAGTCCTGAGGTGTAGGCAGGGAGGCCTGTCTCTGATCCTTTGGGGAGTGTGAGTTGGTCTAGCCTGAGGCTTCACCGCTTAACCCAGCTACTATGATTTCAGCTTTATTTAGTGGCTGGGCGGGAGGGTCCTCACTAGATTTCACTCAGCTCCGCTGCTGTCCTTTGTGGCTTTAGCTAAGAGCCTCTCTGCAGAACACCCTGGTGAGGAGCTGCTCTCTGACTCACCTGCATCAGAAGATCCTCTTCAACAGTTCTTGCAGAGAAGTCCTCAGTCTGCATTTTCTCTCACTATAAAGTTTTCTCAACCAAGTAGGATCCTCAGGTAAGCGGTATGAGTGGCATATAGGAATTTTGAGAAGAATCTTTGCCATGAAGTAGAAGTTCTTTACCCCTCTCCAGAGAATTACCTTGCTAGGCCACGTGCGGCCTGCAACCACAGGTTGCCCACCACTGATCCAGACTATAGGGTGAACTAGGAAATATAGATTTTTACATATTTTGTATGTGATGAAACTCTAAATATATATGTGAAGACTTCTCAGTATGTTCTTATGAATGCCTATTTGAATTAATAAGAGTACGTCTACACAACAGGGCTAAAGTTGAATTAAGCTACGCAACTTAATGTGTAATGTGTAGATGTACCGCATTCAAAGGAATCCAAAGGAATCCAATGCATCAGGGAAGGGCAGACAAATAAGCAGTGGCAAATTTTTAAAGTGCTTCTACACAAATGCTAGGAGTCTGACTAATAAGATGGGTGAACTGGAGTACCTGGTATTAAATGAGGAGATTGACATAATAGGCATCACTGAAACCTGGTGGAATGAGGAAAATCTGTGGGACACAGTCATACCGGGATATAAAATATATCGAAAGGATAGAGCAGGCTGGTTGGGTGGCGAAGTGGCACTGTATGTGAAAGATAATGTAGAATCAAATGAAATAAAAATATTAAATGAATCAACATGTTCCAAAGAATCGCTATGGATAGTAATTCCATGCTCCAATAATAAGAAATTAGCAGTAGGGATATATTACCGACCACCTGACCAGGACAGCGATACTGACATTGAAATGCTGAGGGAGATTAGAGAGGCTACCAAAATAGAGAGCTCTATAATAATGGGGGATTTTAATTACCCCCATATTGACTGGATACATGCCACCCCAGGAAGAGAAGCGGAGATAAAATTTCTCAATGGCTTAAATGACTGCTTCTTGGAGCAGCTGGTGCAGGAACCCACAAGGGGAGAGGCAATTCTCGATTTAGTCCTGAGTGGAGCACAGGATCAGGTCCAGGATATAACCGTTACAGTACCGCTTGGGAATAGTGACCATAATATAATAACATTCAACATTCCTGTGGTGGGAAGAACACCTCAGCAGTCCAGCACTCTGGCATTTAATTTCAAAAAGGGGAATTACACAAAAATGAGGAGGTTAGTTAAACAGAAATTAAAAGGCACAGTGACTAGAGCCAAATCCCTGCAAGCTGCGTGGAAATTTTTAAAGACACCATAATAGAGGCCCAACTTAAATGTATACCCCAAATTAAAAAACATAGCAAGAGACCTAAAATAGTGTCACCGTGGCTTAACCGCCATGTAAAAGAAGCAGTGAGGGACAAAAAGGTATCTTTTAAGAAGTGGAAGTCCAATCCTAGTGAGATAAATAGAAAGGAACATAAACACTGTCAAATCAAGTGTAAAAATGTAATAAGAAAAGCAAAAAAAGATTTTGAGGAACAGCTAGCCAAAAACTCAAAGAGAAATAACAAAATGTTTTTTAAGTACATTAGAAGGAAGCCTGCTAAAAAACCTGTGGTTCCCCTAGATGATCGAGATATAAAAGGAGCAATCAAGGACGATAAAGCCATTGCGCAGAAACTAAATGATTTCTTTGCTTCAGTCTTCACGGCTGAGGACGTTGGGGAGATTCCCAAATCTGCACCGTCCTTTGTAGGTGATGAATCTGAGGAACTGTCCTGGATTGAAGTGTCATTAGAGGAGGTTTTGGAACAAATAGAAAAACTTAATGTTAACAAATCTCCGGGACCGGATGGCATTCATCCAAGGGTTCTAAAACAACTCAAATGGGAAATTGCTGATCTATTATCTATGGTTTGTAACCTATCCTTTAAATCAGCTTCTGTACCTAGTGACTGGAAGGTAGCCAACGTTACACCAATATTTAAAAAGGGCTCTAGAGGAGATCCTGGCAATTACAGACCAGTAAGTCTAACTTCAGTACCGGGCAAATTAGTCGAAATAATAGTAAAGAATAAAATTGTGAAGCATGTAGAAGAACATAATTTGTTGGACAAAGGTCAACATGGTTTCTGTAAAGGGAAATCCTGTCTTACTAATCTGTTAGAGTTCTTTGAAGGGGTTAACAAGCATGCGGATAAGGGGGATCCAGTAGATATAGTATACTTGGATTTTCAGAAAGCCTTTGACAAGGTCCCTCACCAAAGGCTCTTGTGTAAATTACATGGCCATGGGATAAGAGGGAAGGTCCTTTCTTGGGTAGGAATAAATGGTAAATTTTCAGATTGGAGAGGGGTAACTAGTGGTGTCCCCCAAGGGTCAGTCTTGGGACCAATCCTTTTCAACTTATTCATAAATGATCTGGAAAAAGGGGTAAGCAGTGAGGTAGTAAAGTTTGCAGATGATACCAAACTGTTTAGGATAGTCAAGACAGAAGCAGACTGTGAGGGAATCCAAGAAGATCTCACCAAACTCAGTGATTGGGCAGCAAAATGGCAAATGAAATTTAATGTGGATAAGTGTAAAGTAATGCACATCAGGAAAAATAACCCCAACAATACGTACAGTATGGGGCTAATTTGGCTATGACAAATCAGGAAAAGGATCTTGGCGTTATCGTGGACAGTTCTCAAAAAACTACCACGCAGTGTGCAGCGGCGGTCAAAAAGGCAAATAGGATGCTAGGAATTATTAGGAAAGGGATAGAAAATAAGACACAGAATATCTTACTGCCCCTATATTAAACTATGGTACGCCCACATCTGGAATACTGTGTACAGATGTGGTCTCCTCACCTCAAAAAAGATATTTTGGCCTTGGAAAGGGTTCAGAAAAGGGCAACTAAAATGATTAGGGGTTTGGTCCCATATGAGGAGAGGTTAAAGCGACTGGGACTTTTCAGTTTAGAAAAGAGGAGACTGAGGGGGGATATGATAGAGGTATATAAAATCATGAGTGGTGTGGAGAGGGCCGATAAAGAAAAGTTATTTATTAGTTCCCATAATAGAAGAACTAGAGGACACCAAATGAAATTAATGGGTAGCAGTTTTGAAACTAAAAAAAAGAAAGTTTAAAACTAAATAAAAGAAAGTTCTTCTTCACACAGCATGTAGTCAACCTGTGGAACTCCTTGCCAGAGGAGGCTGTGAAGGCTAGGACTATAACAGAGTTTAAAGAGAAGCTAGATAATTTCATGGAGGTTAGGTCCATAAAAGGCTATGAGCCAGGAGATAAAATAGTGTCCTTGGCCTCTGTTTGTCAGAGGCTGGAGAGAGATGGCAGGAGACAAATCGCTTGATCATTGTCTTCCATCCACCCTCTCTGGGGCACCTGGTGTTGGCCACTGTCAGTAGACAGGATACTGGGCTAGAAGGACCTTTGGTCTCACCCAGTATGGCCGTTCTTACGTTCTTATGTTCTTAACTTCAGCTACATCAATTGCGTAGCTTAAGTCGAAATAGCTTAATCCGGGTTTTGTCACTGTCTGCACAGCAGAAGTTGAAGGAAGAACACTTCCTTCAACTTCCTTTAATCCTTGTGAAATGAGACTTACCATGAATTGGAGTAAGAAGTCCTCCAGGTCAACATTATTTTGAAATAAAGGCTTGTAGTGTAGACATGCACTATGTTATTTTGGAATAATGTCAGTTATTCCAAAATAATGCTAATGTGTAGATGTACCCTAAGAATTAACTTCAGACCTATCTTTGATCTAATAATAAAGGAGAATCCCAGGGAAATAATAAGTCCTCAGTTTCTTCCCTTAGTATTATATGAGGAAAGATTGAAAATATTGGAACTATTTTTCATAATGCAAGAACAAGAGCACATTCGATGAAATTAAAAGGCATTAAATTTAAAATTATACAAAGAAATGGGTTTTCCACACAATACATAATTGGCCTATGAAACACATTTCCCCATGATATCTTTGAGGTCAAGAGCTTAATATGATCAAAAAATTATATGGATAAAGATAGCATAACCGATTATACTGATGGATTAAACAAAGTTAAGTATTTTAGTAGATATATAAACCCCTATACATCAGGGCATAAACCAACCATTAGTTGATGAGTCTTAGGAAAAAACTTTGCCTAGATGTAGGTTATTATGCAGTGGCTCACTATTGGACTTCTTGATCCTTCCTCGTAAAGCAGCAGGTATTGGCCACTGCTGGAAACAGGATATGGGATTAGATGAGTCATGCAAGTGATCTGATACTCAGAGTGTATGCTTTTTTGTTCTGTTTCTATAGAACTTAGAATAATAGGCTTTTTGGCACTATGATAATACAAATAATAAAAGTATAAAAAACAATAATATCAGTAAAATGAAAGACAATCAGTACAAAAAAGGATTTGGTACATCTAAATACTTTTCATATTGCTACTGTTCACTCAAAAAATAAAGATTCCATTTCCCACATTTTTTAATCCGTCTCAGTATTAAAAACAAAAAACAAAAACAAAAAACATGACAATCAACTGGGACTAGAGGTGTGGTATAAATGATTTTTAGTAGCTTTGGAAATAAAAGTTTTGGTATTTGGTTTTGAGACCTTGCGGGTTTAATGTGTTCAACTTGGGTAAGTCTAGACAGCAGGGCTATTTTGGGATACCTCCCACATCTTTTAAAACTACCCCACGTCTTTTTAAACAGACCCGTTATTTTGAAATATTTTTCAAAATAACAGACATGCTATTTCAGCATCCCTGTAACTCTCGTTCTACGAGAGTTAAGGGATGTGTCAAAATAGTGCATTATTTTGAAATTTGGTGCTATGTAAATGTGCCAAATTTTGAAATAAGCTACTGTATTTGGAAATAAAATTGAACTAAGATATGCAATTTGTGTAGCTCAGATTGTGTACCTTATTTCGAGTTTAGGGTGCTGTGTAGACACACTCCTGGATACTGAATAACCTTGCTTTTTGTCCATAAAGTGAGACTCACTCACCATTTTGTTAACTTTGCTAATTTGTTTCCATTTAATTGTACACAATGTGCCCATCGACATTTAATAAATTTACTTCTCATGTAATTTCCCAGATAGGAGATGTTTTGTTTGGAATTAAGCCTTTAAAAAACAACTCCCCACCCCCACCCCATCCCACCCCCACACACACAAAACAGCCTCTTCTATTTTAGTATATTAAAAGTAGCATTCTTACCAGATCTAAGAGGAAAAAACATCCACATCTAAACAAATGAACCTCTAATGAGATGACCAGTGGAGTTTTTCTTTGTTGTATTCTAAGCATTTACAATAAAGTAAACTGCATTAAGGCACTCAACAGAGCTGTCTAATGTGGCAGGATGCAAACAGGTATAACATAATCCAGACAAATAACTTTAGCAATTAACCTGAAGCATACAACTCTAACCTATGACCTTTATTAGTCATCATGGCTGGGCCACATGTTGTAATTAAAGAATATTAACCTTAGCCTGGCACATCGCAAAGGCAAGAGATTTCACAACAAGCTTCTAGAAGGAAGATATAAGTACAAAATTGAGATATTGAGAAAAAAAAATCCAGGAACTGAGAGTCAAAAAAGAATAGAAAACATTCAGTATCCTGTGTACCAATTGCAGGAACATAGGAACCAACAAGAAGAATTGGAATTACTAGTTTATGCATATAAATTCCATGTAGTTAGTATGATTAAAACTGGATAGGATTATTTGCATTCTTAGAATGTTAAAATCAATGGTTAGAAATGATTCAGGAAGGATCACATGGCCAAAAGGAGAGCGAGAGTAGCACTCTGTTAAAAATCACTTGTTTTCTGAGTCACTGATAACTCCAAAGAAAATTATTTTTAATGTTTATGAATCAATGTTCTAAGAGATAAAGCACAGAATAGGCTATTGATGATATCTGCTATAGAGCACCAATTCACATAGGGCAGTGCTTTTCAACCAGGAGTCCAGGGCACTCTTGAGAGGCCACAAGCAGCTTTCAGGGGGTCTGCTAAACATGTGTTAGACATGCAGAGGCACAGGGCAGTGACTGAAGCTCCACTGCATGGATCTTAAAACCAGGGCCCTGAGCTCCACTCCCTGGGGCTAAAGACAAAGCCTGAGCCATGCAGCTTTGTGAGGGGAAAGGAGGCTGTGGGATGGAACCCCAAGCAATTGCCCTGTTTGCATTCTCCCATGATGGCCATGGTCTTTGTATGCAGAAAACCAGTTATTGTTGCACAGGTGGTCCATGCAGTTTTTATAGTATGGTAGCGAGGGAAAGGGGACTGAGAAAGAAAAAGATTGAGAATCCCTACCCTAGGGAATAGGAACTTAAGGAGCCAGTTTAGTGAGAGAGTTTCCCTATGTTTAACGAATAGGGGAAAAGCTGTGTGATCATGGGGGAAGTTCAGTTTGAATGACATATGCTGGAGGCCTCATGCTACCAGTAATAAAAATAGCATTGAATTTCATAACACTATAGAAGACAATTTCCTAACTCAAAAAGTATTGGATCCAACAAGGGGAAATTCTCTATTAGACCTCATCGTGACAAATAAAGAGAAACAAATCACTAAACTAAAAATTAATGGTACCTTAGATACAAGCAATCACACTTGATCACATTTATAATGTGCAAACAGAATAAAATCCAGACCAGTACTTGGTGCTTTAAAAGGCCAATTTCCCAAAGCTGAAAACAATTATGAGTAAATCAGCTGGGAGAAAGAATTTAATCAGAAAAATATGAGTGATAATTGGAAATTGTTTAAGAGTGTTTTACCAAATGCCCAAAATGCCACAATCCCACAACTGAGGAAGAGAGTTAAAAAACAATCCGGTTTGAGGGGAAGTGAAGCCGGCTATAAAAAATAAAATATAAAAAATGGAAAAAAGAGGAGGTTGATAGTAATAAATAAATCAGAAGCTACAAAATACAGAAAAGAGATAAGGGAAGCAAAGCAAAACAAGCAGAAATCTGTGATTGTTAGAGCTAAAGACAATAAAGAAGAGGTTTTAAAGTATTTTAGGAACCCCCCCAAAAAAATCCAGCAAAGGTCCATTACAAGGACAAAAAAAGGTAAGTTCATCAGTAAAATTCCAAAAAGTCAGTGAATGTTTCAGTTCTGTATTTGGGAAAAAACAGATGATGCCATCATGCCTTTTGAGGATAACACTCTTTCCATTACATTAGTATCTCAAAGGGTACATCTACAAAGAGTGCATCTACACTGCAAGCCTTTATTTCGAAATAATGGTGAGCTGGAGGACTTCTTACTCTGACTCATGGTAACCCTCATTTTATGAGGAGTAAGGGAAGTCAAAGGAAGAATGTTCTTCCTTCAACTTCCTGCTGTATAGACAGCGCCAAAAGCTGAATTAAACTATTTCAACTTCAGCTACGCAGTTAACATAGCTGAAGTTGTATAGCGTATTCTCCACTTTAGTTCTGCTGTGTAGGTAGACATACCCAAAGGGTTGTTAAACAGTGATCTATTGAAGTTAGACACTTTTTAAATCAGCATGTCCAGATAAAATTCTTGCATGCAAGTTAATAGAGGTGGCCCAGGGGCATCTCTGGACCATTGATTTGGTTTTCAATAAGTCCTGGAACACTGGGGAAATTCCTGAAGATGCAAAGATAAATAATCTTGTGCCAGTATTTTAAAAGGGAAAACAGGATGACCTGAGTAATGATAGAACTGTCAGGCTGACATTGATCTCTGGCAAGATAATGGAGTTGCTGATGCAGGACTTGATTAATAAAGAATCAATTAGGGTAATGTAATTAATGCAAATCAACATGGTTTATGAAAAACAGATCTTGTCAGACTAATGTGTCATCTTCCTTTGAGTGATAGAAGGTAATAGTGCTGATGAAATAGACTTCTGTAAGGTATTTGACCCAGCACTGCATGAATTTTGATTAAAAGCCAAGAATGATATAAAATTAATATCACACACATTAAATGGTAAAAAATTGGATGATAGGTCTCACAATGTAATTGTAAACAGGGAATTATCATCAAGTAGAGCTGTTTCTAATGGGGTCTGAAAAGGATTGCTTTTTTGACCCTATGCTATTTAACATTTTTCTCATCAATGACCTGGACACACACAAAATCATTGCTGATGAAGTTTGCCGATGACACAAAAATTTGGAGAGTAGTAAATAATGAAAAGGGCAGGTCATTAATACAATCTGGATTGCTTGCTAAACTGGGTGTAAGCAAACAATTCACATTTTAATGAGGTTAAATGCAGATGTATATACAATAAAACCTGTGTTATCCAGCACGCTCAGGGATTAGGGCGTTCCGGTTATCTTAAAAAATCCAGTTATCTGAGGGTCCCATCAACCTAGGAAAAAACAATGGACAATAAGAGTAAAACTCAAGTTTTTAATATTGGTAGTTTTGCAGTGTGAGGCAGTTGGTCTCACATTTCTCTTTTGAGTTAAAGATGATTAGTACTTCTTAAATAAAAAATTGTTAAGCCGATCATGGTAAACCAAGCCAGGCCTGTGCGCCTGAAGATGTGACAGTATTGTGGCTGGGGGCAATGCCGGTTAACAAAGTTTTCTGGTTAACAGAGTGCCGGATAACAAAGGTTTCACTGTATCAAGGAACAAATAATGAAGGGGTCTCGGAGCAGTTGCCCCACACCAGGAAGAGGATGGGTTGAAGTAGGCCAGAGGGAGCCTTTGCAGAACCCTCCAATTAGAGAAGAACTCCCTAAAACAGCCAATTGGGAGGACACTTGTTGCAGCAGCTGGTCAGGGCCAGCAGGGGCTATATACAAATAGATGTTCAGCAGTGCAGACATCAGTCTGCCCCTGGAGTTCTAGGAAGAAGCACTGGTTGCTTCAGAGCACCCTGGCTACCTGTAGTGCTAGGCAGGGCAGCAGAGCCAAAGGAGCAAAGCCAAAGGAGCTTCTGGCTGACTGCGGCCAGGCTGGGGCACTGGGGGAAGGGCAAATAAGATGGTAGAACCATGGAGGAAGAGGCCTAGGAAAAAGAGACAGAGAGAAGCTGGAGGAGGGGGAGTGAGTGGCTGCTGACTATAAGGTCCCTGGGTCGGGATCAGAGTAGCAGCGGAGGTTAGGGCTGGGGGTGGAGGCCTAGGTTGCCCTCACCTTCCAGGAGGGAATGGCCAACACAGACTACAGTTTGCCCCTGGGGCAAGGGACTAGATTAGTGACTGCAGTAAGTCCCAGATGCAAGTGGCTTGACTATTGATTGCTGGTTCCCTGAAACTGGGGAGGCAGTGGAGCAGGACATAGCTCTCCCCAGAAGAGAATGGCACAGTTTGGGAATTGATGCAGCTCCAGAGTGGTGGAGACTGCAAAGCTGGAGTAACATCCTGGAGGGCATGAGCTAATTCCCAGAAGGACCAGCAGGATGAACAGTGGTGATAAGCCACCCCATTACAGTAGGCCATACAAAATATGGGGGACTCCAACTTGGAAAGCAATGACTCAGAAAAAGATGTGACGGTTGTGGTGGATAATCAACTGTATATGAGCTCGTATTGTGATGCTGTGCCTAATGGGCTAATACGATCTTTGGGTGCATTTCAAGTGGGTTATTTTACCTCTGAATTTGGTACTGGTGCAACATCTGCTGCAACATTGTGGAAAATTGTGGCACCACCAGGTCAAGAAAGATGCTGATGAAATTGGAAAGGATTCAGAGGAAAGTCATGAGATTGATTAAAGGATTAGAAAACATGCCTTCTAGTGACAGACTGAAAGAGCTCAACCTATTTCATTTATCAAAGAGAAATATAAGGGGTGACTTGTTTGTTGTCTGTAAGGCTATGTCTAGACTGCAAGCCTCTTTCGAAAGAGGCTCTTTCGAAAGATACTTTCGAAAGAGCCTCTTTCGAAAGAGAGCGTCTAGACTGCACGCGGAATTTCGAAAAAGCAAGCCGCTTTTTCGAAAGAAAGCACCCAGTGAGTCTGGATGCTCTCTTTCTAAAAAGCCTGTTTGCTTTCAAGAATGCCTTCTTTCGAAAGAGCACTTTCGAAAGAAGGCGTTCTTCCTCGTGGAATTAGGTTTACCACCGTCGAAAGAAAAGCCGCGTTCTTTCGATTTAATTTCGAAAGAACACGGCTGCAGTCTAGACGCAGGTGAAGTTTTTTCGAAAAAAGGCTACTTTTTTCGAAAAAACCCCTGAGTCTGGACACAGCCCCAGTATCAGCATGGGAAGCAAATACTTAATAATGAACTTTTCAACCTAGCCGAGAAAGATATAGTACAATCTAATGACTAGAAGCTGAAGCTAAACAAATTCAGACTGGAAATAAAGTGTGTACATTTGTGACAGTGAGGGTTATTTACCATTGGAAGAATGGTCATGGTGGATTTTTCATTACTGGTCATTTTTCAATCAAGATTTTTTAAAATATGCTCTAGGGATAGTTTTAGGGAAGGCCCTATGTTATGCAGGAAGTCAGACTAGATGATCATCATGGTTCTTTCTGGCCTTGAAATCTATGAATATTAGAGAACGCGAAAGAGTGGAAGTCAGAGGAATCCAGGAAATCCTTACTCATTTGAATAATAATATGCATTGCAGTAACTTCCTGAAAAGAGACTTTGGAGCGGTGGGTTAAGATATATATTTCAGTAACAGTACTGTGTTGGCCCACACTGACAAAAGGCTATTGATATTGGTGTAAAGGTTGCAGCTTTGGTTGGTGTGTTTCAGAACATTAACATTTTTTTAAACACAGCTTTGTTTTTTAACTGTAAAATAAGAGGAGTCATTAATTTACCTTTTGATTACAAAATGTTGCACTTTCGTAATTGTCAGCCGATGGTCAGGGCAGTGTGTGTGTGTGTTACACCCGAGTCTTCAGCTGCTGGGACACAAGGCCCCGTCGCAGTGGGCAGTCTAGGAGAGACTGACGGGTGGCCCTGAGGAGTTTAACGTCTATGTCTTTGTCCGCTAGGATCAGGATCCCGTCGCGGAGGCAGCCAACAGGCTGACAGACGCCCCAGAGTTAATAGGAAGAGCTTATTACATCTCAGATTTTAACTGCTAGAATATAGGATCCCTTTGCAGCGGGCAGCCTAGGGAAGACTAAGAGATGTTCCTACAGATGTGTCCTCTGTAAGCGACACAATCCAAATGCCCCAGCTCTTCCTATATCTGTCCCTTATGACCGGCTGAAGTTCTTTTAAATTGTGCTTGGTTCTGTTACAGCAACTGAAGGAATCAGGTTAAAGTTTAAACAGTTACAGGTTTATTAAGGAAGCTTATAAATCATATGGTTACAATGGCTGTTGCTCTATTTCTTAACTGCTAGCAAATATAGATCTTAAAAATGGTTACAAAAAAAATAAAGATAGAAAATAGAAATAATGGTACCAAGTAACAGCTTAATCTTTAAAGAGCTCTAAGTCTATGTGTACACTTAAAACAAAGGACCACATCCAGGTACAATTTTTACCCCCTTCTGTGCCTCTCGACTCCAGCGTATCAGGCCAGGGCCAGTCCCTCAATTCCTAGGAAAGACGAATACGAAGTGGGTGTATCCGTGGAACCTCGGGAGGCCAATCACCTAACCCAACCAGAAGATAGATGGTAGATTGACACTCAAAGTAAGCATGCTGCTGGACCCATCTTTATACCCATAGGGGCCCGTATCCTCTTTCTTATCTAAGATGCCAAATTGAGTTGGTCCGCCTTTGTGATGCCAGTTCTTACAAGGGAGTTTCAACTTAATTTACACTTGCAAGAGAGAGAACTAAATTGTGAGTACTGGACATTTTTTTACTGGGCGGGAGATTCCTCCCCCTGGACAGTGTGTGTTCGTATCAATATAGGTTTCAATCAAGGGCACTCTCTGCAGCCTCTTGGTCAGCGATTAGTTCGACCACCCTCTTATCTCTGCTTACAGTGGTCCAGGGTCACTGGGTGAGCTAGCATATCTGGGCCTCCTGTTCAAGGCTTCCAAAGACTATGCTGTTTTACTGCTCTGTGTGCCCTGCATGCTTCCAAGCAAGCAAAGATGGATGTTATAGAGGGGTTCCTGTCTGGCTACAGTAACTCTTTAAGAAAATGCCAAAACAAGAAATGAAAGCAAAACACCATTCACTGTACAACTGTCATTTAGACATGTCAACTCAAATTAGCACAAATGAGAAAACTAGCAGCTCACTTGCAGTAGACGAGTATGATTTCTGTTTCTTTAATTGATGTAATTGCTTTTAGCAAAATGGAAGACATCTGGACTGCTCTGGTGGTAAGTGGTAATCGACTATAGTTAGGCTGCATTGCAGGTTTTAACCATTAAATCCTTTCAACTTCATGAATTTGATGACAGTAAGGCAGGAAGATTCATGACAAAAGCAGTTTTAAAGACATGCTGAAGTAATTAGTGGGCCCAATTCTGATCTCACATTGTTGTAAAACAGGAGTCACTTCGCTGAAATTGGTGGAGTTACATTGATTCATTTAAGTGAGACCAGAATCAGACACCACATATTTAAAACATCACCCATTTATTTTGCTCTGAACTGCAGCCAATAATCCCAGTACTCCATGCATGTCAGCCAAGAGGGTCTGACTAAGGAAACAGAAAAGCAGCAGTATGAAGCTGTCACCTTTTCTCTTGCCAGCAGAACATTCATTTTGTTTACGGCTCCTCTCTGGGGAACTGGAAGATGAGCTTAGATAAGAGGTAATAGAGGAAATGATGGAATGACTTTACTGTTCGTTTCCCCATCTCTTGGCCTTATGGACAGTCTTGACTGATTAACCTCTATTCCTTCTGCGCTCTCATGAGGTACTCTTAATTAATTCTCTTTGTAACTACCTAAAACAAAACACCTTCAAACTACTAAAACTGCTTGCAGTCAATTGGTATAAAAGGAACTTTGTGCATTGATGTGATTCAGGAAAATACTACAAACCGGTGTCACCAATAGCATATCAGATTGCATGTCCCACTGAAAAAGCCTGCTTTATTTTGATAAGCGCTGTCTGTCCAGATACACTTCTTATAGCATTTTAAAGACATATATCCTGATTCTCCTTTCATTTACACAGACTAGGGTAGGCCATCATCATAAGGTGTGTCTTCTAATCCTTGAATCATTCTCATTGGTCTTCTCTGGACCATCTCCACTTCTCAACACCTTTCTTGTACTGTGTACACCAGCAGCAAACAGAGCTATGCTACTCGAGAGTCTCTTGTTTATGGCATTGAAAAACCATGTTACACTTGTATTCATATCAGGCCAACCAACAGGGGGGAGGAGGTAAAGAGGATACTTGCCCTAGAGCCCAGCAATTCCTGCCACCAGTAGCAGCTTAAATTTTCACCAGTGCGCCATGCTGCACACCCCATTCAGCATGGAGGGCTGACAGTTCCACCCCTTCCAGGAGCACAGCACTGCCTCTCCCCAACAAACCTTGCTATGCAGGCTTTTGGCTCCCCAGGAATGTAGCACTGCACTAGGAACTTGTGTTCAGCTGGTTGGGGGAAGGGATAGGTCAGTGGTTTGAGCATTGGCCTGCTAAATCCATAGTTGTGAGCTCAATCCTTGAGGTGCTAATCTGGGGCAAATCTGCCAGGGATGGTACTTGGTCCTGCTATAAAGGCAGGGGAAGTGCACTTGATACCCTTTCAAGGTTCCTTCCAGCTCTATGAGATAGGTACAGCTCCATTTATCCACCACAACCCTACATCTTTTTCTGAGTCACTGCTTTCCCATATTGACTCCTCCACTTTGAAATTATAGCCTACATTTGTTGTTCCTAGATGTATACCTTTACATTTAGCCATATTAAAATGTGCATTGTTCGTGACCAGTTTACCAAGTGATCCCAACTGCTCTTTATGAATGACCCCTCTTCTTCATTATTTGCCACTCTTCCATTTTTTTGTTACCTGTAACCTTTATCAGTGCAGAGTGTATGTTTTCTACCAGGCCACTAATAAAAATGCAAAATAGCCTAAAGCCAGGGACTGATCCCTCAGGGACCCCATTAGTAACATACCCACTGGATGATGATTTCCTTATTTACATTTACTTGCAGAGACCTATCACAAAGCCAGTTTTAGTTCCATTTAATGTGTCATCATAATTTTCTTTAATTCTAGTTTTTAATCAAAATGCCAGGTTGTACCAAATCAAATGCCTCTACAGACATCTATTATGTCAGCACTATTCATTTTATTTACTAAACTTGTAATTTCCTCAAAAAAATCCAGTTAGTTTGACAGGATCTATTTTTCATTAACTCATGTTGATGCGCATTAATGACACAACTCTACTTTTTTATTAATCGAGCTCTGTATCAGCAGCACCATTTTCTTGTTCAAGATCTATGTGAGGCTGACAAGCTGAAGATTACCCAGGTCATCCGGTTTACCCTTTTTAACAACCGGTATATTTGCTTTCTCCTGGAACTTCTGAAGTGCTCCAAGACTAGCTGAAAATCAATTGCTCTCTTCAGAGCCCCTGCACTGGGAAATCAGGATCTCTCGCTCCCTAGTTGAGGGGGTTTATTGCCACACAAACAGTGCATTTTTGTGTTTGGGAAGTAGATAGAAATGGGTGGAGTGTTGTGAGTACTGCTCCTGACCGTGTGTACAATTTGTGTCCAACCCTGAAACTGGGACCCTTCACAAGATGGTAATAGGGCCTCATCCAGTGCTACCAGAATGTGATTAACAATAAGGCTGTGTCTACACTGGGCCACTTATTCTGGAAAAGCAGTTGCTTTTCCAGAATAACTTGCCAGCTGTCTACACTGGCCGCTTGCTTTTCCGGAAAAGCAATGACGATCTACTGTAAAATTGTCAGTGTTTTTCCGGAAAAACTATGCTGCTCCCGTTCGGGCAAAAGTCCTTTTCCGGAAAAACTGTTCCGGAAAAGGGCCAGTGTAGGCAGCACAGTAGTCTTTTCCGCAAAAAAGCCCCGATCGCGAAAATGACTATCGGGGCTTTTTATTGGAAAAGAGCGTCTACGTTGGCCATGGACGCTTTTCCAGAAAAAGTTCTTTTCCGGAAAAGCATCCTGCCAATGTAGACGCGCTTTTTCCGGAAATACTTATAACGGAAAACTGTTCCGTTTTAAGCATTTCCGGAAAAGGGTGCCAGTGTAGACGTAGCCTAATAGTATCTGGGCAGAGGGAATGTATTTCACTTTGCACTGATGTACACTAAGATGCTCCATTTCCCACAGTACGTACCTGGTTGCCTCCAGAGTACTTCAAGCCCATGTGGACACTGTGGCATAAACAGGATGAAGAGTCTCAGGTGGCTTAACTCAGTCAGGATCATTGCACATAAGTCATTGGGGTGACCTGGAGCTGATGGTCTTATCTGGAGGGCCAGTTTTGCTCTCCAGTGCATCCCTGCAGCTTATTTAGTCTTTTAACAAAGACATTATGTTACTTTCCTTGTTAAATGCTAGTGCAATTTACAATGGGCTGTGTCTACACTGGCAAATTTTTCCGCAAAAGCAGCTGCTTTTGCGGAAAAACTTGCCAGCTGTCTACACTGGCTGCTTGAATTTGCGCAGGAACACTGACGATCTCATGTAAGATTGTCAGTGTTCTTGAGCAAATACTGTGCTGCTTCCGCTCGGGAAAAAGCCAACTTGCGCAAGTGCTTTTGTGCAAGAGGGCCAGTGTAGACAGCTAAAAACTGTTTTGCGCAAAAAAGCCCCGATGGCAAAAATGGCGATCGGGGCTTTCTTGCGCAAAACAGCGTCTAGATTGGCACGGACGCTTTTCCGCAAAAAGTGCTTTTGCGCAAAAGCGTCTGTGCCAATCTAGACGCTCTTTTCTGCAAATGCTTTTAACAGAAAAACTTTTCCGTTAAAAGCATTTGAGGAAAATCATGCCAGTCATGATAGCCATACAGTATGGTCCACTTAGTGCCACCTTTGCTCACCTTGGAGAGTACATACTCAAATGAGTAGTCAACTTGGGGACTATAGTTTTCACAAATCTTATATAGTTTCACAAGCCTTATATAGTTAGATGCCCATTTTATTTACCCATGTATTGCAAGAAGCTACATATCTGAGGGGCGGGAGGTTAGGGATCACCTTAGGTACCAATAATAGGTTCCCAAAACACCACATGGGGAGCAAATCTCCTGTGATAGTTTGTTTGTTTTGGTCTTTTTTGCTTGTGACTTTGGGTTGGGTGGGTAGATGGATGGGCAGGCAGGCATTTAAAACATTTTTCACCCTGGGTGACAAGGCATCCAGGGTCAACCCAGGACTACATTGTAGATCTCCATGCACAGCAGCACAAGCAGGGAACATGTTGCAATGAATTTTTGGCAGACTGCGTGCACCTTATTTAATAATTTGTATGATGTGTTTGCACACTTAGGAGGCCACTTTGCTGAACTATTTCTTGACTTGGTCAAATATAAATAAAAAATATCAGATTTCAGTGATTTTTTTTTCAAAAATAGGGGGCAATCAAAAGAACTAATTCACCAGTACAGGCAGTCCCCGAGTTACGCGGATCCGACTTATGTCGGATCCGCAGTTACGAACGGGGCCCTCCCTCTCTCTGGTCTCCAGCAGACCAGGGAGAGGAAGCAAAGCGGCGGAACACGCGGGCAGCGGACAGCCCAGACGCGTCTGGGCTGTCCGCTGCCCGCGTGTTCCGCCGCTTTGCTCCCCGTCTCCCTGGTCTGCAGACCAGGGGGACGGGGAGCAAAGCAGAGCAAAGCCACGGAGCCACGGAGACAGTTCCGACTTACATACAGATTCAACTTAAGAACAAACCTACAGTCCCTATCTTGTACGTAACCTGGGGACTGCCTATATAAAGGGGGAAGGACAGTTAAGACAAGTTGATTATCAAAACATACTATCCAATAATCAAGAACTTATACTGTACCCAATATAAGATACCAATACAGATATGCTGTATTTCAGTAGTACCTGATCTGTGCCACAAATTCACTGAATAGGTACATGACATTTCATTATTTCTTTCAGCAGATTGTGTTATTAAATTTAATTGTAATTCAGACAGTCTCAGGGTGTAGTTGTTATTTGCTCTGCTACTGACATTTTCACTGGGGAAACACAGGAATAGGAAATCCTTAGGAAGGAAGCCCCTCCTTGAAGCTTCAGAGTATTGATTTCTTGGTTTACTCTTGATCAATCTCAAGGTAACATGTATGTACCAATTCTTTTTCTTTAATAAATGAGATGAAATCTAAGGTGCAAATCTTGTATTCTGTATTCAGTCACAAGACCACCAAGGTGAGTTTGTGTCATTACAGTTATTGAAGGATTTACAAAGCGCTAATCCTGACCTGTCTTCACTGTCTGTGGCAAGCAGGCAGAGGATCAGGCCTGATAGCCACAGAATGAAAATATTTTTGTTTCTCTCATATGCTGCAGTTCTGTGCAAAGAGCAGATGGGGAGGAAATGTTAACATAACTGCAAAGCTGCGGCTAGATTGGCATGATTTTCCGGAAATGCTTTTAACGGAAAAGTTTTCCGTGAAAAGCATTTTCGGAACAGAGCGTCTAGATTGGCACGGACGCTTTTCCGCAAAAGCACTTTTTGCGGAAAAGCATCCGTGCCAATCTAGATGCGCTTTTCCGCAAAAAAGCCGATTGCCATTTTCGCGATCGGGGCTTTTTTGCGGAAAACAAATCTGAGCTGTCTACACTGGCCCTTTTGCGCAAAAGCTTTGCGCAAAAGGACTTTTGCCCGAACAGGAGCAGAATAGTATTTCCACAAGAAGCACTGATTTCTTACAGTAGGAAGTCAGTGCTTTTGCGGAAATTCAAGTGGCCAATGTAGACAGCTGGCAAGTTTTTCCGGAAAAGCGGCTGATTTTCCGGAAAAACTGGCCAGTGTAGACACAGCCCAAAAGTAATACTTTGCTCTGCTATTACACTTTTCATGCCCGGCTCTTAAACTGCTTTACCAAAGGCGGTAACTATTGTTAACCTTGTTTTATAAATGGGAGCAATGTAGAAGTTAAGAGACTCAACCTAGGTCATGTGGCATTCAAGTGGCAGAGCCAAGAGAAAAAAAACAGGTTTTCAATTCTTACTCCTCTCCTCTTGTCACAATG
Organism: Pelodiscus sinensis; assembly: GCF_052426305.1. NCBI lineage: Eukaryota > Metazoa > Chordata > Testudines > Trionychidae > Pelodiscus > Pelodiscus sinensis. Next base: position 100,303,601 of record NC_143055.1, read on the forward strand.
AGGCGGCAGCATGATGTGTCTCGGGTGCCAGATTTAAGGGAGTGCACTTTTCTAACACACAAAGTGCAGATAACAAGCAGATTCCGCTTTCCCATTTACTCCTTTTAAAATCTCCCTTTTACGGAAATTGAAAGTAGACATCCTTCCACAAAAGAATTTTCAAACCTGTTTACAAAGGGAGACAGCTGAACTGGGATTCATTTGCAAATTCAACACTATCAACTAAGAATTAAATGAGAAAAAATAGAGTACAAAAGCAATTTTCCATTTCTGGATACTCACATCTCCACCCCAAATGCTGTGACTGACCCTCGTCCACCCTGACTAGCTTCATTAACACAAGCAATTTCTCCCTTATATATCCCCTGCTTCTGTAACTTCCACTCCAATTCATCTGATGAAATGGGTTCTACCCATGAAAGCTTATGCCCTAATAAAGCTGTTAGTCTCTAAGGTGCCACAGGACTCCTCGTTGTTTCTGAAAAGGGAGGGGAGGCATACCTGGTGTTCTGCCACATTTCTATTTGTCCCTGATTCTGAGGCACAGTTATGGGTCATTTCATTCCCCAGCTTAAATTAGAGTACTCTCAGGCGTGCTCTCGATGGTACTATGGAAGCCCAGCGGTGAGCCTGGGGATTAAGGAGGGGGACCGTCTAGGCTAGCTCTGGTGCTGATCCCTGGGCCTGGGCCTGCAAGGTGGAGGGAGAGTGGAGGGCGCATGTAGGCTGGCTGATGCAGCCATGCTGGGTGGCCTAGCAGTGCTGGCAGGGCACCTGTAGGTCCAGGAGGGTTGCACTGCCTGGCCCTGGTGGTGCTCGGGGAGAGGGAGGGGCATGGCAGTGGAGCCAGCAGGACTTCCCCCCCGATCTGGTGCTGGGGGAGGGGATTGGGATGGGGGACCACTGATTTGGGCCAGTGGTCAGCAAGATGGCAAGCCTTCCTGGTGTGGCTGCCCCCAGTGGTGACGGTGCAGTATCACGTCCCTTCAGCCACTCTCCCCCACATCCCTCTTCCCTTGTTATGGAAAAGAATGGAATTCCAGGCATATCCCATTTTCTAAACCCTTACCTTACTTTCAGTTTGGATAAGAGAGCTTCATACCAATTCTGGTGGTCCTTGCTCTTACTGAGTAGGAGGAGTTCTTGAACAAACAGACTAGCAGACAGACAGACTCACAGACACCTCTAATTATATAGATATAGTATAGAGAGGGAAGGAGGCATTCAAACTCTCCCTTTAGCTTGGATAATTTGATTGGGACAATGGAAATCAGGTATGTTCATAGGAACTAGCTATACTGTCTTTTTGAAAATAAAAGTCCCCTTGACATTAGCTGAGGCCCCAAGCCATGGTGATCACCATCTCTTGTGGGTGGGAGGAAGGAGAGGAGAGTGGTCCATGGGAAGGGAAACTCAGCAGTGAAAATATAATCTTTTGGCTAGGAAACTAGGAACGAAAAGTTACTGCACACTATGGAAGAGGTCTCCCCTTTGATTCCCCCCTCCACAACAACTCTGATGCTGGGGCTTGTGGAAAGACTGACCTGCTACTACCTTCACCGAGTCTCAGCCAGACAGGCAGTCATGGAAAAAAATGTGGGAAGTGATGTTTCCAAGTCTGCTGAACATGCAGCGGCTGGTTAAATATTGCATTTGCCGTGGTTTGTTGTAATAAGTATAAAATATTTGGATAGCCAGCACTCTCCATTCAGTCCATTCGCAGGTTATCCCCTAGCGGAGCCTCACTCCCTAATCAACTTTTTATTGCTGCACCTGCCTTCCCTGGCCCCAAGGCAGTTTGGGAAACCACATTGACTACTATTCTTCATTCCCTTCTCAACCTCAAGCTGTACTGCTCTGTTTTCTACTGGCCCCAGTGAGTTTCAGAGCCACCCTATCTCCAAAACTTTTCTCTAACTGTGGCCCAGATTCTGATACCACTATTCATGCTCAATAATACTTAACTCCAATGAGCAGATTAACTTGAAATCACAGAGAACACTTGCACCATAACATATTGTTCAACAGGACTTAGTGGATCAGAACCTACCCCTGGGACCATGTGTGTTTTCTTTTTCTTAATCACATTTCTTCCACAATTGAAGGATTTTAAATAGATATTTAATTATTCCGATGAAGCCTTTTCTGTTTAAAAAGTCCCTGATATCAACAAATAACAAAGAAAGCCAAATTAGTTATCCCAAATTGTATTAAAAGGATTAAAATGACCCCCACAGTACAAAAATACTGCTCTTATCAAGCAAGGGAAAATATTGAATGGTTGGATAATGCCACTTTATCACAAGTTTACTTCAGTCTCTGTCATGAAGGCATAAAAGCAAAACTGACATTGCATTAATCTAAATGATCCTGTGCTAAGTAGATTAACAGTTTCTCAGTTTTGATGTATCTTTTCTTTAGATTTAGTAGGGCTAGTTTGGAATTTTCTGTTAAAATATTTTAAAAAATCTTTTTAGAGCTGTTTCTATAACCACTATTTTCTTTGGAAAATTTTAAAAATGGGCTACATCATTCAAATTTCCACTGGGAAAATCAAAATGAAATATTTGTTGGTGGGGGAGGAGGGTCAGCTCATCCAAAATTAAAATTTGGGGTCAATTCCACATTAATCGGCTCCCATTGGCTCCCATTGGCTGCTGTGGTATCTAATCGGGCTTGTATTTCAGGTCTCTCCTGCCCCCGTTTTCCTCTATGGGCCACACTAGCTGAATGAATCTTGAGCATCAGTGTCCCATTTTGTTGAATTGCACCATGAGAATTTGGAGCAACTAGGGATTGCTATCCAACAAGGAGAATAGAGGCATGAGATGTACAGAATTGCTCCCACAAGGCACTGCCCAGTTTAAGAATGCAGATTAATGTTGAACCAAACCAAACCAAATGTCAAAACTGGGGAAATGTCAAAACATGTTGTTTTGGTAAAAAATGTCAAAAGGAAGCATTTCAACAATTCTGATCTGAAAATTTTCAGAACTTGCCATTTTGTGAAAAAAAATTCCAACTTTTACTCCTGATTTGAGACAACAGGCACATTTCATAATATCACTTCTCATATGCTAGAACTCCTGATTTCATATCAGCAGGAGCTGATATGATAAAATATTTTCCCTTGCTTGATAAGAGCATTATTTTATCCTATGCTTAGTTAAACTGGTGCAACTGACCTTCTACTGGTCTCACTCCTTTCACCAAACCAGGTTTAAAGCTCTCAACCCATCATTCCATTTCCATGGCCTGTAACTCATCCTTTTAACTCAAAGGCTGTGTCTAAACTGCACCCCTTTTCCGGAAAAGGGATGCAGATTAGACACTTTGGAATAGGCAAATCCGCGGGGGATTTAAATATCCCCCACGGCATTTGCATTAGCATGTCTGCCGCTTTTTTCCGGCTTGGGGATAAGCCGGAGAAAAGCGCTAGTCTAGACGTGATTCTCCGGAAAATAAGCCCTTTTCCGGAGGATCTCTTATTCCTACTTGAAAGTAGGAATAAGAGATCCTTATTTCAAGTAGGAATAAGAGATCCTCCAGAAAAGAGCTTATTTTCCGGAGAATCACGTCAAGACTGGCGCTTTTCTCTGGCTTATCCCCAAGCCGGAAAAAAGCGGCAGCCATGCTAATGCAAATGCTGCGGGGGATATTTAAATCTCCCGCAGATTTGCCTATTCCAAAGTGTCTAATCTGCATCCCTTTTCCGGAAAAGGGGTGCAGTGTAGACACAGCCTCAGAGCCATATTCCTGAGTCAACTAAGCTCTTGACTTTGAACTTCCCTTTCTCTAAATTGCTGTTCTGTCTGCCAAAAATGCCATGGATTCCATGTCATGTGGGGGGGCGATAATGAAACATGTTGCATTTGACACTTATATCTCTCAGTTTAGGCCAGCAGTCCTCTTCAGATCCCACCCATTTCATGGCTTCCCTGAATCAAAGACTACTCAACAGTTAGGTTAGAAAGGGAAAAATTTAGCTTGGGCTTTAGACAGGTTCACACTTTGTCCAAGCAAGTTAATATATTCAAGTAAGGAGCTCTATTTGAGTAGAGCCTCAAGTGACCATTTCAGTTTAGCTCTGAATTTTAGCTTAACAACAATAGCAACCTTTCAAAATTAACAAATTAATTTTGTCATTGGTGATGGCAAAGGAAAAGTCAAATCAAAACCCAGTCTTCCAGGAGGTGACTATTTTTATGATTCAATAGACAGAGTGCCCATCCAACAAAACCATATACTTAAAATCCTATAGCTGATAAGCCTTTAAGACCAGCATTAGCTATGGCAAGAGGTGCCACATTTAAGAGATACAATTTCCATTTCAAGTTAGCAGTGAAGGTTTACACGTCTAAATTGGAAGAAAAGGTGAAGGGTAGAAGATGACTCTTTGGCTATGTCTAGACTGCAGGCTTCTTTCGAAAGAGGCTCTTTCGAAAGCATCTTTCGAAAGAGCCTCTTTCGAAAGAGAGCGTCTAGACTGCACGGAGAAATTTCGAAAAAGCGGCTTGCTTTTTCGAAAGAAAGCATCCAGTGAGTCTGGATGCTCTCTTTCGAAGACGCCCTATTTACATTGAAGAACGCCTTCTTTTGAAAGAGGAACTTTCGAAAGAAGGCGTTCTTCCTCGTAAATTGAGGTTTACCGCCATCGAAAGAAAAGCCGCGTTCTTTCGAATTAATTTCGAAAGAACGCGGCTTGAGTCTGGACGCAGGGGAAGTATTTTCGAAAAAAGGCTACTTTTTTCGAAAAAACCCCTGAGTCTGGACACAGCCTTTGAATGTGGAGTCTGGCTGAAGGGCTGCATGCACTTCAATTTTTTCACATAACCTTAACCGACTAAACATTTCCAGTGTGTGAACATTCAAATTCTTAATAAAAGTATTTGTTTCTTCCTGGGTCACAATTACTTCAGTGCCTGCAGATAACTATGGATTTTCACATCAAAATGGTTTCACAAGGAAATTGCTTGCTTAATACTCATTTTTATTACAGCCACACACAGCCTGGCAGTACTCTTTGCCCCTCCTGATCTGCAAGGAAAAGAGCCCCCCCAAAAAAAGACATCTCATGTGAACACCCAAACACAGTCACATTAATGAGTGCAGTGGCAGCAATCTGGGTCAGAGCAAATGCATTTTCTACACAATAACAATGAAATTCATAGATTGGCAGCATAAAGTCTCCCTGAAATTCAGCTTAGACATCTCTGTGGCACTATAATCCAAATTCAGGCTGGAGTCCAAAACTGTGATTTGTGAGGAGAATATTTTGTTTTGACAGCCCAATGTCACTTTGTTTCCACATAATCAGCCCTTTTCAGTATAATTCACTGGCTTCTAATAACAGTGACAAAAGAAGAAATACGTTTTCAAATGAAAATGGGTGAACTGGGTAAAGATTACGAGAGAGAAAAAAAATATTTCTTATGATCACCTAATTTACTGTAATCAAATCTTGACACATGCTTATAGATATCATTGTTGGAGAAAGTGGAAGTAGGACAACATGGGAAAGAAGGAATATTTCCTCATGTTTTTGAATAATCCTAATAAGGCTACACATCCCTCAAGGACAAACTTGTCAATAGAAAAAAAAAAGCAAGCAAGCAAGCAAGCCTGAAGATAGAAAGAGCAGAATCAAAATAATAAATACCCTCACAATAAAAAGGCTTGTTTCAAAGACTTATTTGGGGTGGTAGAAGAAACAACAAAGAATTTGATCCTAGGGACAGGAAACTTCTACAATCATTTAACTAGTGTGGGGATTTTTAATTTTGAGTCCTAAAGAGAATGAAATCCAGGTGATTTTTTTTGACTGATCTAAGAGTTCAAATGTCACAAGTTTCAAAATAAATAAAATAAATAAGTAAATGAAAATATACCCATGAGATTTTGGTTCAAGCCTGAAATGAACCTGGATTATGTTCCACAAATGTATGTTCAAAGACATGAATTATAATACCTTGAGTTTGTTAACCAAGTCCTTAACATAGAAAGAAATTTCCAATAAAATGTCTTGGAGGTGCGGATGAAGAGTGGTATAGTTCTTCTGCCTAAGGAGGAGTTATCTATTGGGCTTCATTTCACTTTATCACAGTCTCCAAATCAGTAACTAATCTTTCTGTGACCCACTTCATTGCTCTCCACTTTTTTGAAGGGGTGGAGGGTAGGCTGGGTTGCTGGGACTGATTCATTTTGATCCAGCCCACTATTTCTACTTCTTAAGAGGTGTAGGACACACCTTAGAATTGCTTTGATTTTAATCAATGCACGTGACATCATAGCAAAGATTGTAATGCAGTGAAATATATTAATTTTTGGTGTAGCACCACTAACTTCAATGGGCTTATGTATTTAACATATATGGTTGAAGTTGGGAACTATGAAACTACAGCTGGAACTTTCATTTTAAAAATGCTGTTAAAAAGGAAGGAAAATGACCTTTTTTCTTGTATAATTTATTGCTGGGGGAATTATTTGCCAATAAATAAATAATAATTCTGAGCACCATATTTTAAAGTTCTGCAAATTGTATTTGTCAGGAATAGCACTATATAATCCCACCAGTTTCAATTATTTTGGTAATTTACTTTCAAATTCCATCAGCACATACATCTGTATAATACAGACCCACATAATTCCCCCCCCCCCCCCCCGGCCCCAAGAGTAGAGAATAAAAGAAACCTGTATGACAAGGCAGTTCCTGTTTCTCTGACATATTCACCTTGGAGTCCAGCTGGGAGTGAGAGGGAGCAGACAACACTACCATCTTCTCCACAAGCCCAGCCATAGGTTCCTCCTCCCCAGCACAGACCCTCATATTTCTTACCTCCCAGAGGTCATCCACAGACCCCCTCAGCCGAGACACTCACACCCCCTACCCCTAAGAGCACCAAGATCCAGAGGGAGAAAGCCTGATGCTGGCTCCTGGGCTTTCATGGTGTTTCCTATGCACCACCACCTCTTTCCTTTAGGGTGCGCTGAGAATCTTCCAGTTCCCTCCCTGTCACTCCAGCCTAGTGGGCTGGCTCTACTGGGTCCAGCAACACCAAGTGGCAGCCAACATCTCTGAAGCCCATTTTGGAGGCGGGGGGGGGGGAGAATTCTGTGTGCACAACATTAATTTCTGCAAAATTCTGTATTGTACAATTGTGCAGAATTCCCTCGGGAGTAATAATTATTGCTTATCAAGGTTTCGCTACCAGAAACGGGTTTGAAATGGATTAAGTGGGACAAACATGAACTTTGACAAGTAATTAGCAAGTAAAAATTGCACAACAGAAAACTTTACCATAAACAGCCTATTTGTAAATTAAGCATCTCCAGTTCTCAAAGGCATCATTGTTTTGCTAAAAGTTTAATTAACCAAGACGCACCCTATGAGAACATTCATACATTTAGCTGAGCAAAACCAAAGGCCCTGAAAAGCACACCATTCTGTCTTGTGGCATTGTTCAACAAATTTTATATCTGACAACATAAAAAATGTTACTTAGATTCTCTAGGGACTTTGGACCAGATTTTTAAAGGTATATAGGCACCTAAAGGTGCAAACAGATGCCTAATAGGATTTTCAAAGCACCTAAGTAGATGCTTAAATCCTATTGATTTCAAAATCCCAGAAGACACCTATCTGTATCTATAGGCATATTTGAAAATCTGGTCCCTTGTGCCTTATACATGAAATATGCACAGGTCCATCTCACACAAGTCTAAGACACAAAGAGTGCTTCAATTTTACCTGATTTGTAAAGAACTTTGAAAACATTTTTAGCTGTCACCTCAGTTAGTTCTCTTACATCTCCCCCTTACATATATATTTTTCCTTCTCTCATAAAAGACTTATATTTTTGTGCACATTTTAATGCATTATAAAGAGTTTTTATACAACAGGTGCGCCAGATGTTGATCTACAACTATACAAGTGATTGTACGAATTCTGTTCCTTTCAAGCAATGTTAGCTTAAGGTTTAATTGCCAATGACAGATTTTATGTAAACATAAACTGTGAATGATTTCCACAGGTTTAATTCACCAGAACTCAATTGACTCTCCATAACATCATCTCTAGTGATTTTTTTTCATTACTTTGCTTTATATTTTCCATAACACTCACATGAAGGGGAAAAAAGATGTAATTAAGGAAATTGACTGAATGAAAGGTCATGACAACACAAAGCTGTAATTTATTCAGTTGCCAAATAGTCAGGGAAGTAAAATTTATATTATAATAATTAGGGTCAGAGCACACAGCTCTTACTCACATGAGTAGTCATGAGAATAGTACAGTGATTTACAATTTGATTACCCAGAAAAAAAATCTCCAATGAAGAATCAATGAGAAATGTTTCGTGATTTCCCCTGTTTCTGTCCACTTACCTACAGAAAAACTGACATTGAGACTACAGTCATGAGTCTTGATGAAACTTGCAGTTAAGGCACTGGACTAAGAGAGTAGGGCTTAATTCCCAGCTCTGCCACAGACTTCCTGTGTCATGTCCTTCATCGTTCTGTGCATCTATTCTCATCTCAAAATGGGCCTGACTTTGCTCCTTTGCTGGTGTAACTTCCCTGACTTACTTGGAGGTGCTCCAAATGTACACTGGTTTATTGGTAAGCAGAAGCAGTAGCAGAGCACCTACAACAGGGGTGTTCTATTTGCAGATAGAAAACATCATTTGCTTACTCAATCTGTGTTTTGAAAATGCAGTTGTGTTGAGTTTTTCAGGAGTAGATTAGGCACTTGTATTAACAAATTGGCACTAAGTATGAGAAGTAATATAGATGATAGATGACATACTAAAAATGTTTGTCTGAAGGACATTCTTGAGTAAGCTAGGGATTTTCTTCTAAAAATATGCCAGTGAAATACACTGGACACTAAATGAAAGTGCATTCCACCCTAAATCTGCTCCAGATGAAAAACTTTCTAAAGGTATTATAGTGCAATGAAGTAGCAAAAGCATCAATGTGCAAAGTATCAAGATTTTCATTCTTAACATCTATATTATAAAAAAGAAAGAGAGACACTGTAATAAATACCCAACTGTGCCCTTAAAGGAAAAAAGTGAATTTGTGCTATTTTATGAAGTCTGGTCTATACAGAAGCCCAGAACTTCTCTATTTGCCTTTTGAAAAAAAATGCTTCATTTTTATTTTACATATATCAATGACAGTTCTGGATCACTCTATTCTTGAAGGACTGGTTGGGGTCCTCAGAAGTACATTTTCAACTCTTCCACCTGGTGGTGGGTTTGGGGATGCTGTTGAATCTTAGCACAGATCTATTCATTTTGTTTGGTTATTAACATCTATCAAGATCAACAAATTTTAAACCATATCAACCTTCTCATTTAATGTGGTTTTATTTGCTTAACTGCTGTGATACCATAATTCTACTTGTTCTCCTTTTGTCCATTGAATTTGCAAAGAACAACAGGGCAGACATGACCTGCTTTTGTAATGTTAAAAAAAAATGGACTCTGAGATGCATGGGAGAAGACAGAAAGGGGGAGAGAAAAATCTCCAAAGAAATAAAAAATTAATACAGACCTCTGTTTGTGGTTGTGATTTTGTTTTGCTCATGTACCTTTGATTATAAAGGGGATGAGGGGATTTCAAACATACATATCGAAAGCTAAATTCCTAATTTCATATTTAGAATCCTAAATAAAAGTGACCCGGTTATCATGGTGTGGAGTCCATGACAATATTAGTAATTTTTTTAATATGTCTGGAAAGCACCTTGCACATTAAGGCTATGTCTACACTGGCGGCTTCTTGTGCAAGAACATTTTGCGCAAGGGCTCTTGTACAAGAAGTCTTGCACAAGAAAACGTCCACACTGCCATGTGCGAGCTGTGCTTTTGCGCAAGAGTGCCCATGGCCGTGTGGATGCTCTCTTGCACAAGAAAGCTCTGATGGCCATTTTAGCCATAGGGCTTTCTTGCGCAAGAAATTCCTGCTGAGCGTCCACACTGCCCTCTTGCACAAGAGCTCCTGCGCAAGAGGGCTTACACCTGATAAAAAAGATCACAACGCTTGTGCAAGAAGCCTTCTCTTACCACGCCGTACTGTAAATTTCCTTGTGCAAGAGCGGGCGGGCAGTGTGAACGCTCTGCAGATTCTTACGCAAGAACAGCCATACTTGTGCGAGAAGCCACGAGTGTAGATATAGCCTAAGGGTACAGTATAAATAACTACATACTTATACTTACTAATGTTTTGGGCCTATTTTAATCTTTACTCTTTATTAATTACCTTTCTTTCTCGCATTCATACATCACAACTACGTCAAAGCAAATTAAAAAAAATTTTTTTTTAATAATATGTGACCCTTGAGGTAAGTGGCTATCTGTAATGTGTGTGTGTTTTGGGGTTACTTTCTGTGTGCTGAGCTTGTGTTTGTTTGTTTGTGTTTGTTTGTTTGTTTGCTCAAAGGAGTGTGTGCTGTGGCCGGCAGTTGGAAACTGTGAGCTTCTAAAGGTTTGAAAACTAGAAGCCTCTGTTAATTGGCTGAGCCTTAGTCAGGGGCCGGGCTATCGGGCAGGCCAGGGCTTTATAAAGCAGTGAGTCAGTGACCAGGGAGCTTTGAGAACAGGGGCAGCAAACAGGGAGTTTTGAGAGGAAGTTTGGAAGTGGAGTGGGAAGGGCCAAGGTACACTTGCCATTCTTTATAGTTTAGTTTAAAGGTTTTAATCAAAACTTCCTGATTAAACTAGAAACCCTATCATTAACCTAGATAGCTGTAGGAGAGAATGCAGGCAGAAGCCCAGCAGCAGAGTGAGGTCTATCCTGTTTATTGCACTCAGTGTAGCATGTATGATTACCTGCCCTATGGGTGGGTGGCATATGTCTGCATTTGGTGCAAGGAGCTCCTGGCCCTCAGAGACCGCATACGGGCTTTGGAGGCCAGGATGGCTGAACTGGAGGAGCTGAGGGAGGCAGAGAAGTACGTAGATGAGGATTTCCGGGACACTATAGAATTGTCCCACTTCCGGTCAGGCAGCCCCTGTGCAGTTAAGGAGAATGAAAGGCTCAGGGATAAGAGCAGTCAACGGGAGCAGATGGGATGGGGGAGACTATACAGGAAGGATGGGCTCCACCTAAACCAAAGTGGATCCAGACTGCTGGCACTTAACATTAAAAAAGTCGCAGGGCAGTTTTTAAACTTACCATAGTTGGGACCCTTCTTCCAGATATTGGGGTAACCTCTCGCACTGAGGTTACCTCTCCAGGGGAGGGAACTCCAGTCAGTAGGAAAAGGCAGGTGTTAGTAATGGGAGATTCAATCATTAGAAATGTAAATAGCTGGGTTTGCGATGACTGGGAGAACCATATGGTGACTTGCCTGCCTGGTGCGAAGGTTGCGCATCTCTCGAGGCATCTAGATAGACTTATGTGTAGTGCTGGGGAGGAGCTGGTGGTCGTGGTAAATGCAGGTACCAATGACATAGGGAAGGGTAGCAGAGATGTCCTGGAGGCCAAATTTAGGCTGCTAGGAAAGAGACTGAAATCCAGGACCTCTATGGTGGCACTCTCAGAAATGCTTACAGTTCCACGCACAGCTCCAGGTAGGCAGGCAGAGCTTCAGAGTCTGAATGCATGGATGAGATGATGGTGTAGGGAGGAAGGGGTTAGCTTTATAAGGAACTGGGGAAATTTTGGGGATGGGGGAGCCTATACAGGAAGGATGGGCTCCACCTAAACCAAAGTGGATCCAGAGTACTGGCACTTAACATTAATAAGGTTGCAGGGCAGTTTTTAAACTAAGAGATGGGGGAAAGCCGATTGGTGCAGAGGAGCACGTGGATTGGACAGAGACGTCTCTTAGAGGAGTGCATTGATAGAGATTCTCTATGTTTTAGTCAGGAGGAGAGGATGGAAGATGATAAAATATGGGCCAGATCAGACAAAAAACATTCACATAAAAAAGAATCTGACACATCAGAAAAGGGCAGACAAATAAACAGCGACAAGTTTTTAAAGTGCTTGTACACACATGCTAGAAGTCTAAAAAATAAGATGGGTGAACTAGAGTGCCTCGTGCTAAAGGAGGATACTGATATATAGACATCACAGAAACCTGGTGGAGTGAGGACAATCAATGGGACACAATCATTCAAGGGTACAAAATATATCAGAAGGACAGAACAGGCTGTGCGGGTTGGGCAGTGGCACTATATGTGAAAGAAAATTTAGAATAAAATGAAGTAAAAATCTTAAATGAATCAACATGTTCTATAGAATCGCTATGGATAGTAATTCCCTGCTCTAATAAGAATGTAATAGTAGGGATCTATTATTGACCACGTGACTGGGACAGTAATAGTGACTATGAAATGCTAAGGGAGATTAGAGAGGCTATCAAAATAAAGAACTCAATAATAGTGCGGGATTTCAACTATCCCCATACTGACTGGGTACATGTCACCTTAGGATGAGATGCAGAGACAAAATTTCTTGATACCTTAAATGACTGCATCTTGGAGCAGCTGGTATAGAAACCTACAAGGGGAGAGGCAGTTCTCAGTTTAGTCCTGAGTGGCATGCAGGATCTGGTCCAAGAGGTAAATATAACAGGACCACTTGGAAATAGTGACCATAATATAACAACATTTCACATTCCTGTGGTGGGAAGAACATCTCAGCAGCCCAATACTGTGGCATTTAATTTCAAAAAGGGGAACTATGCAAAAATGAGGAGGTTAGTTGAACAGAAATTAAAAGTTAGAGTGACTAAAGTAAAATCCCTGCAAGCTGCATGGACACTTTTCAAAGATATTATAATAGAGGCCCAACTTAAATGTATACCCCAAATTAAAAAAGATAGTAGAAGAACTAAAAAAGAGCCACCGTGGCTTAACAACCATGTAAAAAAAGCAGTGAGAGATAAAAAGGCATCTTTTAAAAAGTGGAAGTCAAATCCTACTGAGGTAAATAGAAAGGAGCATAAACACTGCCAAATTAAGTGTTAAAATGTAATAAGAAAAGCCAAAAAGTGTTTGAAGAACAGCTAGCCAAAAACTCAAAAGGTAATAAAATGTTTAAGTACATCAGAAGCAGGAAGCCTGCTAAACAACCAGTGGGGCCCCTGGGCCATTGAGATACAAAAGGAGCACTTAAAGAAGATAAACTCATTGTGGAGAAACTAAATGAATTCTTTGCTTCAGTCTTCACAGCTGAGGATGTTAGGGAGATTCCCAAACCCGACCTGTCCTTTGTAGGTGACAAATCTGAAGACTTGTCACAGATTGAAGTGTCATTAGAGGAGGTTTTGGAATTAATTGATAAACTTAACAATAAGTCATCAGGACCAGATGGCATTCACCCAAGAGCTCTGAAAGAACTCAAATGTGAAATTGCGGCACTATTAACTATGGTTTGTAACCTATCCTTTAAATCAGCTTCTGTACCCTATGACTGAAAGATAGCTAATGTAATACCAATATTTGAAAAGGGCTCTAGAGGAGATCCTGGCAATTACAGACCGGTAAGTCTAACGTCAGTACCGGGCAAATTTGTTGAAACAATAGTAAAGAATAAAATTGTCAGACACATAGAAGAACATAATTTGTTGGGCAAAAGTCAAGATGGTTTCCGTAAAGGGCAATCATGTCTTACTAATCGATTAGAGTTCTTTGAGGGGGTCAACAAACATGTAGACAAGGGGGATCCAGTAGATATAGTGTACTTAGATTTCCAGAAAGCCTTTTACAAGGTCCCTCATCAAAGGCTCTTATGTAAATTAAGTTGTCATGGGATAAGAGAGAAGATCCTTTCATGGACTGAAAATTGGTTAAAAAAAACAAAGGGTAGGAATAAATGGTAAATTTTCAGAAAGGAGAGGTGTAACTAGTGGTGTTCGCCAAGAGTCAGTCCTAGGATCAATTGTATTCAACTTATTCATAAATGATCTGGAGAAAGTGGTAAACAGTGAGGTGGCAAAGTTTGCAGACGATACTAAACTGCTCAAGGTAGTTAGGATCACAGCAGACTGTGAAGACCTTCAAAAAGGTCTCACAAAACAAAGTGATTGGGCAAGAAAATGGCAAATGAAATTTAATGTGGATAAATGTAAAATAATGCACATAGGGAAAAATAACCCCAACTATACATATAATATGATGGGGGCTAATTTAGCTACAAATAATCAGGAAAGAGATCTTGGAGTCATCGTGGATAGTTCTCTGAAGACGTCCACGCAGTGTGCGGCAGCAGTCAAAAAAGCAAGCAGGATGTTAGAAATCATTAGAGAAGGGATAGAGAATAAGACGGAGAATATCTTATTGCCTTTATATAAATCCATGGTACGCCCACATCTTGAATACTGCATACAGATGTGGTCTCCTCATCTCAAAAAAGATATACTAGCATTAGAACAGGTTCAAAGAAGGGTAACTAAAATGATTAGGAGTTTGGAACGTGTCCCATATGAGGCGAGATTAAAGAGACTGGGACTTTTCAGCTTGGAAAAGAGGAGACTAAGGGGGGATATGATAGAGGTATATAAAATCATGAGTGGTGTGGAGAAAGTGAATAAGGAAAAGTTATTTACTTGTTCCCATAATATAAGAATTAGGGGCCACAAAATGAAACTAATGGGCAATAGGTTTAAAAGAAATAAAAGGAAGTTTTTCTTCACACAGCACATAGTCTGTCTGTGGAACTCCTTACCTGAGGAGGTTGTAAAGGCTAGGACTATAACAGGGTTTAAAAGAGAACTAGATTAATGCATGGAGGTTAAGTCCATTAATGGCTATTAGCCAGTATGGGTAAGGAATGGTGTCCCTATCCTCTGTTTGTCAGAGGGTGGAGATGGATGGCAGGAGAGAAATGTCTTGACCTTCAATTCACTCATTCTGGGACACCAGGCATTAGCCACTGTTGGCTGGATGGATCTTTGGTCTGACTCAGTATGGCCATTCTTATGTTATGTTCTTAATTTCACACTATCCAGATTTAATAACCTGACTCCAATTCAGCAAACCAGCTAAATGTAAATGGCACTAAATGTAAAGTTAAGCACATCTTTACACTGATTACTGCTTCTGTGCCTCTATTACACAAATAGTCAAAGGCTCCAGTCTTCATCATTCCTGTACACTGACCAAGTAAAACAACTCTCGTTTTTAGTCCAATATTATATTTGAGCCACTTTTCCAAAGAAAAACATTACAAGAATTTTCAAACAGCGAAACTCGCAGTATCATATCTCATGAATCCTTACTATGAGCCCCATCTATCTTTCCAGTTTTATTTCCAAAAAGTATTCTTTTCTGGCAGAGAAGGATACCCTACAAGTTTCAGGCAGATTGGCTACGTTAAATAGTGTCAAAATCAGGCTTAAAAAGGTAACTTGGTCATGTTCTTTTACTATTGGTTCGCTAGTAAGCTCCCCAGGCTCCTCATTGTGATCTGTACAGTCAACTTAATTGGCCAAATCTCTCCAAGGAAAGGCAGAAATACTGATTAACTACATTGTATAAATGTGTTTATAGCTTGTCACCAGCATGTTTAAACTTGCACTTTTTCTACAATGCAGAATTCAAGTAGGCCCCTTTCTCAAAGTCTAATGGAATCTATTAACTTTAAAGCACCTAGAGTGGAGTGGCCAACCTGTGGCTCCAGAGCCACATGCGGCTCTTCAGAAGTTAATGTGTGGCTTCTTGCATAGATACCAAATCCAGGGCTGGAGCTACAGGTGCCAACGTTCCAAAGGGCCGGAGGGTGCTCACTGTTCAAGCTCTGCTCTAGGTCCTGTCCCCACTAGGATCCTGCCACTTCCTGCCCTCTCCACTGAGCCTGTCACACCCATGTTTCCCCCTCCAGTGTCTCCCACTGAGAAAGAGCTGATCACAGTGGGCAGGAGGAAAAGAAGGAGGCACTGACCGGTGGGGCTGCCAGTGGGCAGGATGTGCTGAGAGTGGGGGTGGCAAGCTGATCAGGACATAGAACTGTTGCTCTTTGGCAATGTGCATTTGTAAATTCTGGCTCTCTCTCAGGTTTAGGTTGGCCACCCCGACCTAGAGCTTAGATTGACCAGGGGAGGCAAGCTTTTGGGACATGTAACACACCACTGGAATTAGTAAGATTTGCGAAAGCTTAGTCTGAGTTTAAGCATCCTTGGTGCAAATAAGAATGGAAGTATCCACGTGCTGAATCTCCTCTTACTTTAGTCAGTTTTTACACCAGTTTGACTCCACTGACTGCAGTGAAATTACTCCAGGTTTAAACCAACGTGAAAGGAGACTCAAGCTCATTGATTACCTGTTGAGGCTATGTCTACACTTACAGGAAGGGTGGGGTTCTCAGCTCAGGCAGACATACCCATATTAGCTCTCTTTGAGCTTGCATGCTAAGAAATACTAGCGGAGCTGGGATAAAATGTGCAGGGCGAGAGGCAGCATGAAATAGTCATTTCCAGCTCAAGGCTGCTGGAGCCTGTGGATGCATAAATAAGGCACCAACTTGTGCCTTAGCCCACCAGTGTCCATGCTACTGAGGTTACATGGCTATTTTTAGACTGCCAATAGCTCCATGAGAGCTAGTCCCAATATGGATATATAAGTAAGGAATCACAACCCTAGTTCCAAATGTACCAGTGTAGGCTTGGAAAGGATATCTGGCTGATGTTATATTTTGTACTTGCCACGGACTGTTATACTGAGATTAAAGTAGGCAGGGAGTAAGACTGTATACTTGTCATCCATTTAGGAGCATATTTCATGTGGCTATGTCAGTGTCAAATATTTTAGATAGGTAGAACACAGCAATTAGTCTTCCATCCAAACGGGATTGCATGGGGTTCTTTTCAAAGCTCATCAGCACTGCTTTGTAGGCTGCTGAGGGGGCCATTCCTCCACAGTGCTCTTGTTACTTTAAAGTATAATAGCAATTATCTTCCCTACAGGGATACTTAATCAAGCAGAAAGTCTTAGTGGACCCCTAAGTATAGTCCATAATTACCTATACCTGTTCAAGATTAGCGCTCTCCAATAAAGTAATAACTCAAGTCTCAAGTTGATAATTGTTTGACTTTAATCAGGGGCAAGATACTTTTTAAACACCAAAGGAAAGAGGAAAAATGACTTACAGAGGTTAGAGGGAATACCAGAATGCAATTAAATCAAAGAAAAGTGTTGGCTGAATATCTTCTACAGGATAAATTGCTATTGTGAAATCTATTAACTCAAAAACAGCCTCCCAAAGTAAGTGGGTACTAGAAGCCCTGTAACTTGAGAAATTTAGAATTGAACTAAACAAAGCCCTAGAAAATTAACCAGTGCAAAAAGCTATTCTGATTGGAAGGAAGACTAGAGGTGGTGGTTTTGGAACCTGATCCAATAACTACTGAAATCTATGGAAAGAATTCCTTAGCCTTTAGCTCAAACCCCAGAAAGCATGGTATGTAATTTGTGCTGGCAAAGTACCTGTGTCCACACTGCAAACATGCTGTTGGGCATGCTTCCAAAACATGCATACGTCTCAGCTGCCAGGCCCTCTGCGTGCATCTCAGATGAAATCGTGGTTTAAATCAATGGGGCCGGGATTGAGAAGAAAAAAATACCCACAAACCCTCACTGACAGTGCCCCCACCCCACTTAGGAGAAAGACACTCCTCACATTCCCCTTGCACATCAGAGCCTAGGGTGGCCCTGGCTAGTAGATTGTGTGCTCCAGTCCTGTGGGGGACAGCGGGGGCTGGAGTATCAGTGTGGGCTCTCCAATGCTGGGTGGGGAGCCCTGAACCTCGGAGGCCAGATTCAGGCAAGCTGGGGGCCGTATTCGGCCCTTAGGCCTTAGGTTCCCCACGACAAATAACTCCTTAAAATTCATAACTTTGATTTTATGACTTTGATTTTAAACAAGCTGAGCTGTCTTTACATTTGTTTACTAATATTCAGACGTAACATGAATAATTATAAAATGTAATGTGGAAGGAAACCGCTTTGATTTTTATACTAACTACCTGCAGAAAGAAATTTGTGGCTGTTGTGCAAGTTGACCTGCACACAGCTCTCTTTTTATGTAACAATATTTTTGGTATGTTCTTCTTTTTCAGTAGGTTCAGTCATGGTTTCTGGTGGCAATAATGAGGAAGTATTTCCTGATCTGTAGCTGTTTTGGGAGTCACTTTTCCTTAGGAGATTCTGAGTGTGATATTAGCAAGAGTTATCGACTGATCCAAGAAAGCACTTCTGAAGCCACCCAATTCTCCAGTCTATCATCTATAACAAAATGATAGCTGTGTATTACTTTATGCCACTGAATTGTGTATGTGAGGGCTGAAAAAAATGGCTGTCATCTTAAAGCATGTGCTCCAAGGTCACGGTATGATGTCCCATTCTCTTGCTGAACTGAGATTAGCTCATGCTGCCTTTTTTCTGGAAAGAGCTGCAAAAGTTATGAATGAATATACTTGTTAATTAAAAAGCTGTGGGTCATATTATTACACGAGCACAAATTGAACTTGTAATCTTTTTTGGAAAGCATGTGGGTAACAGAATCGCAGTGTAATATTTCCTTGCTGCATCAATATAGGCAAATACTGCACAGTATACCCCATGATTCTAATTAAAACCATGACAGTCAGTCAATTTAAAACTCTTTATGACAGACAAATCAATTCTCTTTTGTTTCTGTGCTGTAGTAACCACTAGATAATGCTTCCTTTTTACATTGAAATATGTGTCTGTTTATAAAGAATGTCAGTCAGACTTTACCAATTGTAATGAAGGGCTGAAGAGGCCAAAAGGAACAGATGACAGTCAAAGCTACTGTTCTGGTCCTTAGGCAGATGGTAAGGTTTTGCATATCAGAATAGCAACACTTTTCAGTTTGTCTCAGCTCCTGGAATGGGATCAGAAACGATGTCACATGCCATTATCTAAACTAAAGCACAACCTCAGAAGTTAAAAAAAAACTTGTTAAATCATTTTTCTTCTTTTTAGTAGACACTTACAATGTGCACAATTCTATTTGGGTACCTTCCTTAGAAGGCTCTCTATTGTTTATTTTATGATATGGAGAGAGGAAAGTCAGGTGATTAGAACATGGGAATGGCAGTCCAGAGATCTGAGTTCTGTCCATAACCGCTATCATTCTGCAACTGTGGGCAACTTCACCCCTCAGTTCTGCATTTGACACATCCATGAATTAGAAATAATGTTTACGCCACAAGGATGGTGCAAGAATTAATTAATTACATTCATAAAGTACTTAGTAATACTAGGGCAAAGATGGATCCTTTGTCTGAGATTGTCTAACTAAGCATTGAAGGTGTCTATCATCTTGGTATCTGCATGCAAAGTGCTGATGTTAACTTCGTTAAGTACAGTTCACAAGTTCTAAGACCAGGATACTATATTTTCTCTTAGCAGGAAAGTGCACTCTGCAGAGAGAGAAAGAGAGAGAGAGAGAAAATAAAAAAAAGAATAAAATTCATGTTTCCCCAAAAAATAAGTGGAGGCACCCTACTTGGTCCAGCTTTATCTTTAGTATAAGCATCTCTTGAAAGACATATTTGGTTCTGATATGCTGAAAACATCAGAGACTCGAGAATCGTTGCTGATATAGAGATTTGACTTCCTGACCAAAAGATCCCTTCTAACTTAGGTTGCCAACACTAGCGTGGAACAAAGATTTACATATATCCTTGAACCTCTGGAAATTTTCAACATATTTCTCCTTTGTTAGTAAAGTGAGATGTTATCTTCTGATACATGTACACTCATTAACTATGAATGGATAGATAGGTTTCGCTAGCATACTGGTCCCATGTGTAATCAAAATTAAAATTTATACTCCTCTGTAAAATTAACTGGTAAGAATTTAAATACCAACATACCAATCAGATTTGGGGGCTTCCGGTAGCAAATATAAAAAGGTTTTCTTGCATTATTGCAATTTTGGAAAAATCAAGTCAATGCTTCAGCAGAACAAGATGTTATATGATGACCTACACACTACAATAGGTCTATCATCAGATATTTTATACAGCATAAAAGATAAAAATATACATAAGCTGCCTAGTACATCATATGACTAATTGTCGTGGAAGTTGAATTTCTCATTTGCTATCTGTATTTTCTCTGTCGTTTTCCTCTCTTTTCTTCTTTTGCAATTGTCAAGGAAGCATCTGTGTGCTCCATTAAACAAATGTTACACATTAAAACGCATTGCTGTCTGCCAGAGAGGAAAATGGCATCTTATTTGAAAACAATCTGTAATTGTTACTGCAGTCTTGCTGCAAGTTACACCCTTGAAAAATGATGGGGACTGATTTAGCAGCAACTGATACTGAGAGAAAGCAGTACCACTAAAAGAGAAAAATAACTGCTCTATCATTGGGGAGTCCAATTATTTCAAATACCAGACTCCTTTTTCTTGAAATATTGAGGCTACTGTTTCCCTATTTACCATAGTTACATTCCTTTTACTATCTCTTTCAGAGTAAAATATTTAAGGTACAGTACAATAACGGGTTTTTTTAAAGTGTCTTTTCTCTCTAAAATGTAGTAAAAGATTTTTTAATTTATTCAGATGCTATGAAGACTGTTTTTCTGCTTGACAAAAATGAAAAGAAAATCTATTTTCATAAAGCATTTTATATATTTTAAAGCCTAATATGGAATTAACTCAAAGTAAGTCCAGAAGAAGTCTAAGATTGTGGAACTTACTGCATTTCTCAATCCCATCAATACGTATGTTACCAACATAGGCCTTGACCTTACAGTGAGATGTACAGAAACATAGCTGTATAGAGCCCCACTGAAGTCAAGGGGACTCTTACCAAGTTGTAGAGCTTGTTGGAAATTAAACAAGTTTCATTGGTGTGGTGATGTGATTTATTTTCAAAACTGTTTCTTTGACTATACGTACTGATTGGAAATGTGGAAAGACACTGCTAGCTTTTCTGTAATGGGCACAGAAAAGGCTGTTGTCTTCCACTCAAATGGGTGTAAGCAACAGACAGATTATTTTTTTAATAATGTAGATACTTGCTCAGGAAACACAGGTCAAGCAGGCATAGGGATGGAATTAAGTGACAGGCTGCATCTTTATTAAATGTAAAATTGTAGAATGGTGCTATCTGTTCCATCTCTCCACATCAAGCATGGTAAACTGGTAGGAGACATTGTGGAACTACCACCAAATCCCACAAGCTCACATTTTAAAATTGTTCTTCTTAGACCTAGATGTATTAGCATCTTTGTTTGATGGAGACTGTGCACCAACTCACTTGGATCATTATATAAGGCTCATTTTCTCCTGATTGAGAAATGGATCAACAACCTAATAAAATGATTTAAGAGTGAAGTGGTGGATGAACCTGAATTTTGTTAACTGACTTCTCTCTCAGAAAAGATTTTCAGCTGACAAAATGTCAAATCATTTTGACTTTAGAATGAAGGAAGAAAGGGAAACATTTGTAAAAGGAAAACAGGACTCTCTCAAAAATAATATACATCTATGAGAGAAAAAAACTTCCCAGATGTCATGCAAAGTGATTTTATAAATCAGACCTCGGTCTTTCACAGACTAATGAGATAAATACATTGGGAAAGAGGGGACTATAAGTCTTATCAAGAAGTTCTTGTAACTTCAAAAACCACTCTCTTTGTTTTCATGTTTTGTATAGTATCACCGGAGCTCCTTATTAGAATTAGAGTGTCATAATTCACAGCTGTTTGCTATATATTCTCTTTGCATTTCACACTGTAGACCTCCCACTTTGGGGGAAAAGGCAAGAAGATATTTGTATAATAAATTTAGAGTAGGATTTTTGAAAGGCTGTGCAATATATTATATACAAACTGATGAGAAATAGCACACAATATTTGCCCTCATTATTCACTCATGTGGGTTGGGACTATAACTCAGGAGAGGTGAAAACCAAAGGCACAATAGCAAATTACTTTTGCCCACAGACTCAGTAGCAAAGCTAGCACAACTAAAAGTACTAACTTTGAAAGGGAAATGTGACTGGGCCATCACGCTGTCCTGTCACTAAAATCATCACCATAAAAATTAGAGAACTACTGATGGTCAGATTTTTTTGTTCTTGGGTTACATGAATTTTCAATAGTTAATTAAAATCTTTGGAAGCACAATGTATTAGTTGCTTGAAATGTTGCTGCCTCCCAGCCACTCTCATTACAATAAGCCTCTTACTGGTCAGACTATTAAACTATTCATTTGTATTTAGTTGTAGTAGATATAAGTCTGTTGCCCTATTGTGCTAGGCACTATACAAACACAGAACATAAAGACAATCCCTGCCCAAAAGAATAGCGCTGTACATGAGAAAGTATCAGGTTAAGTATAACTGAGGGTATGTCTACACTACCACCCTAGTTCGAACTAGGGTGGTAATGTAGGCAACCGGAGTTGCAAATGAAGCCCGGGATTTGAATTTCCCGGGCTTCATTTGCATCTTACCGGGCGCTGCCATTTTTAAATGTCCGCTAGTGCGGACTCCGTGCCACGTGGCTACACGCGGCACGGACTAGGTAGTTCGGACTAGGCTTCCTAGTCCGAACTACCGTTACTAGGAAGCCTAGTCCGAACTACCTAGTCCGTGCCGTGTGTAGCCGCGCGGCACGGAGTCCGCACTAGCGGACATTTAAAAATGGCGGCGCCTGGCAAGATGCAAATGAAGCCCGGGAAATTCAAATCCCGGGCTTCATTTGCAACTCCGGTTGCCTACATTACCACCCTAGTTCGAACTAGGGTGGTAGTGTAGACATACCCTCAGTTATCATAGAATCATAGAGCTGGAAGAGACCTCAGGAGGTCATCGAGTCCAGCCCCCTGCCCAAGGCAGGACCAATCCCAACTAAATTAACCCAGACAAGGCTTTGTCAAGCCGAGACTTAAAAACCTCTAGGGATGGAGATTCCGCCACCTCCCTAGGTAACCCATTCCAGTGCTTCACCACCCTCCTAGTGAAATAGTTTTTCCTAATATCCAACCTAGATCTTTCCCACCATAACTTGAGACCATTGCTCCTTGTTCTGCCATCCCTCACTACTGTGAAAAGCCTCTCTCCATCCTCTTTGGCAGCTCCCTTCAGGAAGTTGAAGGCTGCTATCAAATCCCCCCTCACTCTTCTCTTCTGCAGACTAAACAAACCCAAATCCCTCAGTCTCTCCTCATAGGTCATGCGCTCCAGCCTCCTAATCATTTTGGTCGTCCTCCACTGGACCCTCTCCAATGTGTCCACATCCTTTCTATAGTGGGGGGGGGCCCAGAACTGGACACGATATTCTAGATGTGGCATCACCAGAGCCTAATAAAGGAGAATAATCACTTCTCTGGATCTGCTGGCAATGCTCCTCTTAATGCACCCTGTCACGTACTGACCCCCTCCCCTTTTGTGGGGAATGTAGGATCGAGTCACCCTCAGTGACAAATCAGAGGGCGCTGATCCCCAAGCTTACTCTAGGCCCGCCAAGTTCTGGGGAGAGGCTTGCACACGCACTAAGGCTGTACAGACTGTGCAGTGGTCTCTTCCCCAGCGCGTCGCTCGTCCCCCACCAGGACTCCCTGCTACTGGGCTAATGTTCCCGCCTGGATCAGGCGTCCCGCTGCCCGTCGCTCGCCGGAGTCCCGTGATGCTTGGGCCAGACCAAAAACTGCCTCCATTAGCATCTATCTTGCTGACTTGCCGGTATCAGTTTATGTAGGGTAGGGGAACCCGGGCCCTCCCGCACTTCCGGGTTCCAGCCCCAGGACCCTAAGGTGAGGCCGCAAGGACCTTACCTGAATGGTGAGCCATTGATTAGCCACTCACCACCCCTCTCAGGGGTTAGTCGCTAACTTCCATGACACCCCCATCCTGGGACCACTTCCTACAGGCTTAGACACTCCACCGTCGGCTGCTCCTTCCGGGGTGGATAGACTGCAGCTCCTGTGCTGGCTGTGGGTGTCCCTGCTCGGGGGTCGGTCTCCCCACCTCCACTGTCTGGGAGCTTAGCCACCTGCCTCTGGAGCCGACCATCTCCGTGGGCCGGCCGAATCCAGCATGTCCAGCCGCTTCCCCCGCTGTTCTGGGATATCCAGCCGCTTCCTCCCCGGCTGCCCCGGCGCCTCTGGTGGCTTCCTTCCCTGTGGCTCCGGTGTACCCAGCGGCTTCCGCCTCAATCAGCTGAGCCAGCGCCGCTTTTTAACACGGCGCGCAGCTCAGGGTACATGTGCAACAGTGCCCGGGGGGAGCGGGGGGGAGCCTGCGCTGGCTGGATCCCGGGCCAGGAACCTCGAGGAGGGATGGGCCCTTCCCGTCACACACCCCAATATGCCATTAGCCTTCTTAGCTACAAGGGCACACTGTTGACTCATATCCAGCTTCTCATCTTTTCTGCCAAACTGCTCTTTAGCCGTTCAGTCCCCAGCCTGTAACAATGCTTGGGATTCTTCGGTCCCAAGTGCAGGAATCTACACTTGCCCTTGTTGAACCTCAGATTTCTTTTGTCCCAATCCTCTAATCTATCCAAGTCACTCTGGACTCTATCCCTGCCCTCCAGCATATCTACCCCGTATCCCTTTTATGGTGTATTAATATTTACACAAATACCACTGAACAGCATGTATTGACATTTTGAGCAGCAGCTTGATCTTAGGAAGAAGATATAAGGAAATATACCTCTATGGTAACAAATATGGATATATCGTAATGAAAACAGGAAGCAAAATATCACAGTATTACATACTCAAGTTATATACAACAGATGTCAAGAGAGCTATATTGATTTAAGCCAGCTGAGAATAGAAGCATAGGCACAGTGTTAAACACCTAGCTCTACAAAAATCACACCCTTAAGGATAGAGAAAGGATGGCTTTTGATGGAAAGATAATATTTAAGCCTGCAAAGATCATTAAGTGTCTTTATACCTTTGAGAGCATTTGTTGTTTGTGTGCATGCACAAATGCTGAACCTTTCCATTTCAATGACATTCTTCAGAATTCATTACTTAATGAAGATTTGGTCATAACCAGTGAAAATATCTGATATTTGCAGTCTTACAACACTTCCTAGAATCTCCTGAAAGGAAATATTTTAACATGATCATATTTAAAATGCAGAATGTGTCTATAAAACAACAACATGTAAATACAGTAAAATGCTCTCTCTTAAGTAACTCTTAAGGTTGCCTTTGCATAGCTTCAAGTCTTCTCAACTATGTTTTGGTTTTGATAAATATTCCTTTGAACAAAACTTTTAATAAAAAGATATTCCTATAGGAATCACTCCCTTCCTCTGAAATTTGTCCAGCTTCTTAATATTATGTACTGTACACATATGCAGCCTATTTTCTGTTTCACCCCAGGAAGCATTAATAGACTCTACAGTCTAGCTGCTCATAGGAAGTGGAAGACAGGAGGAATACTAGTCTGTCTGCTTCGCCTTGTCACTCCTACACAAAACTCTGACTGTTATCTTTAACCAAACACATTGTGTTTGGAGATGGCGGGTTTTCTTCTCATATGGATGTTTTGGATGAGAGTTATTCCTAATAATCTTATTGGGGTAATGTGCATGATTAAATAATGAATCAACACAATGCTGCTTACTGAGATTTCAGAGCTGAATAGCTTGGCTGAGCCAAATTTGGAGAGCCTGAAAGCCAAATTCCTAGTATATTTTTTGGCAGGAAGAGGGGCTAATACACCCATCGTTTATAAAAGTGGCTGTGAAGAATTTGTCCATGCCCTCCCACTGGTGAGAAAGCTAAATGTATGCTGTCTAGTAGTTGATGCCATTATGCCACATAGATTCTTTTTGTAACTGAAACTAGTGGAGGAGTTTGGCTTTATTAAAACTGATCTACCATTAGTGGAATATAAATATGACTGAGTGCAATGGCTTAAATTTGTGACAGCCGCAAGTTTGCCAGCAGTAGATTTCCATCAATGTTCAGCAGGGGATTTGGAATATTGGCCAAGCGCAGAAACTTTAACATGTCAAAGATTGTGTCTCTTGATTTCCTGTGTACACATACATACAGATTGATGAATTGCAGTTGAGAAAAGCTTCATTTTTTTCCCCTTCCCCAAGAAACTGGTGAAACAAGAATGCTGCCTCTTTCACTGGGTGTGCAAACTATTGTACAGGATTCCAATAAATACACCTCATCACCCTTACCATAACACCTCATAGCCTCTTGTTAACTCCTTCTTTTTTATGGTCCTTTAGGTAATAAGGCGCATCTTGCTTAAATAGCCCTAAGGCTACTAGCAAGAAAATGTTGACCTATATAAGAAAACACTTAAACATAAAAACAGATGCATATATATGTACCTTGGGAATGGATGAAGTTTGATGCAGGGACTAAACACTGTTCCAGTTCCATTACTGTGAGTACAGAGTGACTCTCATGAGCTGATCAAATTATACAGAATTTATACCAGTGTAAGTGAGAGCAAAATTCAGCCTTGGTATGTTATCAAGCTCTCACAATCACGTTTTCACTTATTCCTTTTGGTTCATCCAAGCAGTATGGCTTATTGACAGTGCCCCAGAGATTGACTTTGTATTTCTGACCTTCTGAGAGGTTTTCCCATCACAGACTATATATTGGTTCTATTCCCTTTCATATAAAAAATATATAGCAAATAAGTCACAATAGTAAAAGCTGCATGGTGTTTCTGGATTTTTGGCTAGAATAATAGCAAATCCTCCCTCCCCATTTTATTTTCTGGATTCTCTTCATTTCTCATACAAAATTGCTCTAGCAAATACAGATGGCTGTTTCATGGATGAACCTCAGCTGCTCCAGTCTGGACTTCTAAACTCCCTACTGGATTAAAAAAAATGCAAAAAATATCTTAAATGGTCAAAGGTTTGATATGGATAAGTGTTCAAAACAAATTGTTATTTAAACCATGTCCAAACTCTGAAATATATGATGGACCTACATGGGTTGTGAGGAGATTACTTCTGGCAATAACAGTACCACTATTCTTGAGACCTAGAAGCTACTGTACTGTCATCACTGCCAATGACAGAATGTTTTCAATGGAGTGAGCCAAACAGTAGGATATCTCCAGGTAAACTCTTTATTCAGCCCCAGAGGACAATTCCATTCCACACCTGAATTATCTTACTTATGCGTACATATAAGGTCTCCAGTATGTAGCTGAATCTATGTAATGCCCCCAGCACTTCTATTTGGAATTATTTACTCTAACCATGCAACAGAAACTAAGTTGTTCCCTGTTGCACACTAGATCACAAAAGAAATTGAAATATGTGGGCGGTAGGTGACCAAATCCTGGCACATAAGCTCACAGGGCCCTAAAGCCTTTCTGAAAAAGTGGGTGAAGGGTTGGCAATCACAGGACTTGCGGAAGGCAAAGACGGGAAATTAAGGATTCCTTGACTTAAACAATCTGAAAAGGTTTTGACACCAGAGCTTGTCTCCATTTGCTCATCCAAAACAAAACGAGAGAGCCAAATCAAGTAATTTAAATGCAAATATGTAAAACAACTGGCATCTTTCCTGAGAACTTGTAAAATAAGTTTTAGCAAAGTTACATTTTTCAGATTACACAGAAGTAAATTGGGAAACATCTGCAAAAGACATTGCTTTTGTTTGTCCAAATGGTCCCAATTTAAAATAAAAAAGAAAAGCAAGAAAGCTACTGAGTAATTGTAATTCAACAACCATCTCTCTTCACTGTCCTGCCTTATAATGTTTACAGTATGACAACAGAAACTCACACTGTCATTAAGCTAAGTTATTGTCATAACTTCTCAAAGAAAAGCATTACCGCCTGTGGTTACATTTTACTAAAGGAATGGATTGGCATTTGTGGATTTACATCTGCAATTTCCCCTAGTGTGTATTTCATGTGCTTTGTCAAGCTAAGCCCATGGTCTTTCATTTTGTTTTTACCAATGTTGGATACGGTGAGACTTTACATTGCATACACAAGATTCCAATCCCAGTTGCTCTAGTTTAATACAGTGTAATATTTCATTTAAGCCAATGGAGATAGTTTGAATTTAAACTTAATTACTGAGATCAGAAACTAGCTTTACGATCTTGCTTAGTTCTTAACCTTCACACTAATGCTAGAATGAACCTTGGGAGAGAAAAAAATCCCCATAAATCAGCAGGCCACTACCTCGCAAAATGAAAGGTATTTCATCATGTATTGGTATGATGAAATAACAGTAGTGAACAATATTACTACTTAAAGAAACCCAAGAATTACCACTCTGTGTGCCTTTCACTACAGTGTACATGCTCTGGTTTCATACTTCCAGCACTCAATTCTGCAGGCAGCTCCATTATTTTTCCTCAGAAAATGTAGTCAGATACAAAACTCTCTAGTGGAAGAGTGGAGGTTTAAAACTAGATCAGTCAATTGTTGAAATCTAGATAAAAAAGAGAAAAAAAATTGTGAGTATATAAGACTTTCTGACTTTGGAGATCAGATACCCAGAGTCTTTGCGAGGAATTTCTGGATTAAGAAACAGCTTAACATAGAAACCAAAACTTGAAAATCACAAACCAGAAAAGAATTACAAGAAGAAGACAAGCTATAAAATCACATCCAATTCATCACAGGAGTATTCTGTGTGTTCCCACACCTATCACAGTAACTGTACAAATATGATTCTATAAATAAATTCCACACCAGATGTATATGGAAAGGAAATTGTGTACTGAATTCAATCACATTTAAACATCTTATTAAAGTAATCTCAAAAAGACTTGAAGAAATGTTAAATGTACTCACCACCTTATGCCTTATACTATCTTGTTGCTTTCTCTTTTAAAAAAACCATACTATGTTAAATGTCATTCTCTAATGATGCTGACATTTATCAAGTAACACTAATCTCACTGTTTAGCATTTTGCCAACTCTCCTCACTCTATTGATGGGTATGTGACACTTTTAGGGTTCATCTACAGAGCACCCTAAACCTGAAATAACATACGTACTTTGCATAGCGCAAATTGAATATCTTATCTCAAATCTATTTCAAAATAGCTTATTTGGAAATTTGGCATGTCTACACAGTGGCAAATTTCAAAATAACTTGCTATTTCGAGCCATCCCTTAACCCTCGTGCAATGAGGTTTACCAGGATGGTGAAATAGGGAACCCGTTATTTTGAAAGCTATTTCGAAATAATGGGCAGTTTGTGTAGATGCAGGATAGCAGATTCGGGATACTTCCGATATCCCAAAATAGCCATGCAGTGTATATGTAGCCTTAGATTCTTTAGAGTGCAAAATAGTGACTTAATAAAACATTCCTAATGGTGACTGTGGATATGCTTGCCATTGCTCCTGGTCTTAGTGTACTGTGCAGTAAGTCATATACTCCATGAACTATTCTGAGAGGAAAACACGTAATGAAGATGCAACAGGCAATGCATCATCAAAGAGTTATTTCTCTAAAGAGCAACTTATTAAGAAGCAGGCTTCTGAAGGAAATAAGTTTCCTGGGGCAACTGTAGCACCAGACATACCAGAGGGAGAAGCATGAAACCCTCTTATACATCCTAACCAAGCAAAAGGAATGTTTACCTAGGCAGGATTCATGGTTAATATTCTGATCTTGTGCTTGGTCTATTGAAGGCCTACTGTTCTTTTGTTCATGATCTAGTTCTTGTTCAGCACATTTACATGCAACATCAACTGCTTGAATGGATTCATTTCTGTTACAAAATAATGTTCAGACTAAAGATTAAGGAAGACTGTCTTTAACATTCTTTAAACAAATAAGAAAAGGCCTAACCTAACTTCTTTCTGGTTTGGCATAAACCTGGATGTTAAGTTGCCCATTCAATAAAATGGGTATTGTGCAGATAAGCTACAGCTGGTCAAAAAATTCCAAGACGAATTAGTTTTTTGCTGACCAAAGTTTTTCCACCTCTGTTTTTAAATTACATTTGATAGCTAGAAATAGCTGTATGGCATAGCATTAGTTTAACTTTGCAATTCATAGCAAGAGTCACAGCTTAATTAAACAATTGTGCCAATTTCTAACCATGATTCAAAAAGAAAAAAAGCTCAGAAATTATTATTATCAGCAGAATCAACCAGACTTTTAGAGCAGGATAGAATGACGTAAGAATCTGTAGAAAAACAAACATCTTTTGTAAAGCAACAAATATATATAAAAAAGCCCACCCCACATCTCAAGGCAACCAAGTGCTAACAGACACTATTGTTTGACAGGATACCTTAAAAAACACAATTGCAACAAATAGCAGATATAAAGATGAATAGCATGCCTGTTACATTTGAGCTGTCACTTTGGCACACAGTGTCTCTGCAAAATATCACAAGGTGAGAAAGTCAATGAATTATGTAACTAATATAACATCTAGTATAATTGTTTTTAGCGCATCGTTCACAAGTCGGAAGTCTGTGAAAAGCGGTTAATGTGGAGTTGTTGGTGAAGTCAAATGCCCCTCTGTGAACATATCCCTAATTAGAAATAGGCATCAGACTTAAATGTTCAGAGGAATTAAAGTACCCATTATAGCTGGAGTGTGGAGTGAAGCCATAGATTTAGCCACAGTACACTTGCCAAGTTTTCGATTTCTTGGCTGCATTACCAAATCATCCTGCTGAGACATTTGTATATTGTATGCATAAAAATAAGTATTTGCATGTCCATCACAGCAAAACCATATAACCCACAATGTATATTGTTGCCAGCTGGGCTTGATGGACTTCGTCCAACAAGTGAGCAAAGACTGTTAAGTTACAAACAACAATATAAAGGAAACTCTTTTATCTCAACCAGATATTCTCCTTTGCTTATGCTACTTCTTCATGATATTTCTTCTTTATATACATATGGTGGAGGGAGAGAAGTGGTCTCCAGTGGAAGAGAGGGTAGAATGACAGAATATTATTGTCGGGCAGGGTTGTTTGTGTGGTGAGATGATTACTTTTTGGTACAGCACACTGTTTATTCATACTTTACTATCATGGATTTGAAAATATGAGACCCCAAATAAAACTGCCAAGATACTATATTCCTCACAGGAGAAGGAGATGGTTTATGTTTCTCAAATCTGCCTCAAGACTATGGAAACCAAACTCTCAAAGATGTAGGGACAAATGTCACCTTGTAGGCTGTTAAGACCACCCCTGAGTAACTGTATTTAGGCGTTAAGGTGGAGAAAGGCTGAGGTTTGTTTTGTTCTGTTTTGTTTTGTAGAAAGTCTGGGTATGTGTATACCAAACTAGTCCAAGCATGATGGGTGTGTCTGATGGCTGCTGTGGTGTTCAGAGATAGTCTCCTATTCAAAACTTGTTTTCCCTTCTATATTTACCATAATATGTATACTGTGCTAGATTATCTTGGCTTTATAAGTGGCAGTCACAGTTACCATCCATCAGGACATGTTTTGATGCTTTGAAAAGTTTTGTAACAATTGCGAAATACGACACATCCCAAAGTATACAACCAGTCTGAAGTGGTTACCTAGAGGCAGATTTGGCTTACCACCACCAGGGATTTAGAACATACTCTTCCTGTTCAGTGTAAGATATTTGTATTTGCGGTACCAAAAACAGATCAAGACATAGTTTCGTGAGAAAATTTATTTTCAAAGTTTTTGTTCTTTATACATATTAGGACAGTAATGTTCAAATCATATAAAAATTATTTCAACCCATCTAAACTTGGTTTAGGGCAGCGATGAGCAACCAAAGCTAGTAAGTGGGTTGCATGAGTGACCCTTCTTCATCTCAGTGGGCCGCAAGATGGGGGGGATTTATGTATTCAACATGCTGCTCATTGTCAAGTGCAAATCAAATCTCACAGCGCTTGTACATTTTTGTTACGTGGTTTTTAGAGTTAAACAGTTCCTGTTTTCTATCTGGAATGTTAATGAGCTTAATAAATATTATTTAAACCACTAATTATAATAAATAGGATATGTTAAATTACACATATTTTTATGATAAAGAATAGTTATTACCAATGCAATAAATAGTATGTGTACAGATAGACATGTCAAACCAATATTTACTTGGAAATAAGCAGTAATAACTTGAACTGACATATAATCACTATTACTCAGTAGTGTATGAATGATTTCAGAACAATTCTAGTCGTTCCTAATGTTACCAATAAATGCTAAATTCAGTAGTCATATCCTGCTCTTTGAGGCAAGAGATCCAGCCTCTCTTTGGGAACAAAGAATTTCAGTGCATTAAAATCAACTATTGAATGGCCTAAAAATATAAAGTTCTTTCATTTGGAAAAAGAGTTCTGTATAAAATAGATTACTTAACCGATCTACTAGAATTCCTACAATTAAAAGTTCCAGGGACTGCAAGAATAACTACAATCCAAGCTTCCTGGAAGAGTGAAGATGTTCACCATTTATCATAGGGCATTATCTATTACTTGCGCATGAACTTTTCTCTTGCTGTGGTTAGGTATGTATATTTCTGCACTCAGCCAGCTTGTCAAGGTCCCAGTTCAGCCTGTGCACAACTTTAAGTTTGAGAGCAAGCCCACTGAAGTCAATGATACTGTTCATGTACTTAAAGTCAAGAATGTATATGAATCAGGGTGTAAATAAATATTTGAATTTAGACATCTCTACACTTGTCAAAGAGATAAACTACTCATCATCAATGCTACAATGTATTACTTTGCCCTATTTCTTTTATGAATGTGGTCTTGTCTGTACGTTGAGCAATACATATAGCCATATTGTATATGTTGTCATTGCTATCTAGGCCCGGCGCCTCAGAAACACCTGAGCTTGGCACATATGAGAAAGGGGAGTGTGGGTGAATTTCTGCCTTCATTCTACTCTGGGAGCTGTCAGAGGGTGGTGTTTGCAATGATGTAGGGAGGAAGGGCTCAGCAGTTTTGGTTTATGGCTGATGTTCCCAAGGTCTTGCTTTTAGGATTCAAAACTGAAGAAAGCATGAAGGTTCCCCACCCCATACACACACACTGAATTTTGGGGGTGTTTGAGATATTTTCTTTTGTTTTATTTTTTGGTCTCTCTCCTGTGAAGCATCAGAGATGGCCATAACTGAAGATGGGACACTGGCCAAGATGGGTCGGTGCTCTACAGTGGCAAAAGCCTCATCTCTTTCAAGCCATGCTAGGGTTTAACTGACTGCCAAATGTGAAGTCAGGAAGGAATTTTCCCCCAGGTGAGACTGGCAATGATTTTGGGAGGGAGCAGGGGGAGTTGCTTTCCTCTGCAGCATGGACTGAAAGTTACTTGCCAAAAGCTCCTGGACATATTTCACTTAAACGGTTCCCTGCTACTAAACAGGCCTCAAACCTTCCTGTTCGCTACCTGTGGCATATACTAGACTAGAAGACTGACCCAGTATTGCTCGGGTCCTTAAATAAGAAAAATCAACTAAGATTTTTCTTCATTTAAATCATTGTTCTTGGGTGTGGCTAGGGATAAGCCAGCTACCCTAGGGAGAGAGGACAACCCCAGCCCTCTCTCACCACAGCAGCTTGGGGCCAGGTGAGAAGCATCTCTCCAGAGCTGCTGCAGCTATAAGCCAGCACAGCTGGTGGAGGGGTGCATGTCCCCCAGCGTGGGGACAGACAGACGCACAGACAAATGGACACACAAACAAACTCTCTGAAATATGTAGTAGATAGCGGTCTCTTTCACCACCTCTACCCCCTGCTGGCCAAATGGAGTTATAGCTGTCCCAGTCCCCATCTCTGACCCCTTGCTTGCCTCCCTTGTGGGCATAACTGTTTGTCTGCCCAGACCTCTCCCTTTCCATTTTATGAGAAACAATCTTATTTCAGGCATATCCCATTATGCTGACACAACCCAATCCTGACCTTGCTTTAAGTTATGATAAGAGGAAGCTGCACACTAAGTTTGGTGTTCCTAGCTCTTACCATTTAGGAGGAGTTCTTGAAGAAACAGACTCACCAACAGACAGACATTTCTAAAACATATAGAAAGATTAGTCTCCTGGGGCCAGGAATACTTTTGTCTAATTGCAGTTGCGGGGCTTAGTGTATAGTGCTGGGTGATATTGGTGGCCAATATATACACTGGAAATCAGACAACATGGTCTGGTGGCTTCATCTGGCTTTAAATTTTGTGATTCTAAGACTAGTTCAGACTCTTGTTCTTTAACCTCTAGAGGTTGCTCTAACCTCTGCCTGCTGTCATGCCCCTTAGATGATGTTCCATTAACACCAGACATGTGCCGGGTAGCATTCTAATTCTCCTGATGCATCCATTATACTGGGTATTAGGAGTGGGTAGTGTACAAACAGCTATACCAAAGGGTGATTCTCCTGTGTAAGAGGAATCCCCAAGTGGCTCTTTTCATCCTCTCCCCATCTCCTTTGTGCTGACAGAGTGGCTCAAAATAACAGACTATCAGCCAAGCTCTAGTCTCCAGTGGGTATGTATATTGCCCCTTTACTCCAACCCTCAGTTCCAAGCTCGAATCACTCTCTCTCCCACATCTGCTTTCCTTTGGACTTTTATATGCCCCGATGTAATGATGGATACATAGCAGAAGTGAAGCCAAATTACACACAACAGTCCTGTTCTGATATATTGGGCAGTTAGTTACCCTAAAACCCCATGAGCCAAATAATACTTGGGCTAAGAATAGCGTAAAAGCTCTATGCACAGCAGCTGAAACGGTGCCTACAATTGCAAGAATGACTGAAGTCTATCCTGCTCACATACAGCTTTTTGATACTTTATCCTTTGTTTATCCCAGGAAGAGCAATAAAATTCTCTCTCCGCAGTTTGGAAGAGAGAATTAAACCATGCTGGAGAGAGACTTGCCTGATTGAAAAAAAAAATAAAAGTACCTGTGAGCCCATCATAAGGCAGTGATGCTGTTGGAGTGCTGACTGATTTTCCTGTTGTTTCTCAATACCCATCTGTAATAAATCTTTATGAGGAGTTGGAAGGGAGGGAAGCCTGGGCAAAGGAGCAGGGTTAGTGGTTTGGACAGCAATATGGCAACTCGTTGTTTTACACTCACTGACAGGTTCCGCTGTCTCATGCGAGTATTTATTTTCTAGTACAACATTATAAATCATTACCAGGCCATTGGTATCCCCATGCCAAGTCTTCTGAAGAACTTTTTAGGTGCCCCCCTGAGCATCCCCAGCCTGAGCTAAAGACATAGGATGCTGCATAAGCTCCTTTAAAGGGACATGGTACACTGCTCTATTCTCTGCTGCAGCACTCCAGCTCAAAGGAAGTGGTACAAAGGAGGAGATGGTCTCATGGATCATGGTTTACGGGTACTGAGACACTTCTGTTGAAGACCACCTACAGAAAGCAAGGCTCTGTTTTAAATCTCCGATATGGTCAGCTAAAAAAGAAAAGTTGGGTCCTTAATTCAATTTAACTTTTAACTTTTAACAGCTATTTACTGTTGACTTGAGATAAGCTCGTTAATAAAACACCGTAATAGTAATATCAATAAACTGCACATACTATTATGTCTTCTGTCCAATATTTCAAAGCACATTAGAGGTAGTAATGAATTAGATTTCAAAATAAACCTAGTGTACTGGTAAGGCATCAGAGGCAACCGGTCAATAGGTGATTTGCCCAAGCCAAACTCTGGGAGCCAGACTCTCAGATTTTCCGATGTGGCAAAGCAGAATGAGGTGGAGGGACCATTAATAAACTGGTTATAGCTCCCCTCATCTTTACCATATCTCAATACACCACAGAGAAGGGAAAGGCTCCCTAAAGGACCATCTCCTTACCGAAGAAAGCCAGACTGCAGCATATTTTAACCAGGTCCCTTCAAAGAATAGAATCCAGATTTCCCAATTCTCTTTTCTGGGCTTTAAACACAAAATCATGTTACCATCCAACCACAGTTTATATTATTCTACTAAGAAGAAAATCAATGCAATTTCCTTTCCTACTTTTTTCTATATAGGAACTTTTAAGAAAGTAAAGGTAAGCCAATGAGGAGTCCTGTGGCACCTTAAAAACTGACAGATGTATTTGGGCATCAACTTTCATGTGTAAAAACCACTTCAGACATCTGATGAGTGGTTTCCACAAAAGCTGATGCTCAAATAAATCTTTGTCTTTAAGGAGCCACAGGGACTCCTCATTGTTTTTACACATACAGGCCAGGAGTCCTAGATATTGGTAACCATATTTCAAGTGAGGATGTTACTGATATCACGTATGATTTGCTTCTTTGTGTGGCTACTACACTTTCATATTATCTTTTTCACTGGAGGACTGCAGGACTAGTGTACACTACAAAATTAGGTCAAGGCAAGGTGACTTATCTCAACCTACTTGTGGATGTGCCTCTAATATGAGGCAAACCAGCCTCTTTACTCTCAGACCATTGGAAAGCAAAGGAGAAAACAAAATGACAACTGATGGATCAAGCAGAATCTTGACCTGGTGTGGTGTGATAATCTCATTACTAAACTCTTCTCTACAACAGCTTCTCTAATGCATTCAATCATAAGGCACATGTACACAAAACAAGCCCACAAATGATCCCCTCCCCATGACACTAAGAGCTTGTCTACATGGTGGAGTACTGGGCACTACAAGAGTGTGATTTCTGAAGCACACAAACATGTTACATATTAGTTGATCTATATAGATGCTGCTAGTGCACACTAAAGGTGCCATTATGTGCTTTAAGGTAGTACTATGTCATTTGTATCACAATTTGAGTTTTTACTGGTATTAAGAACATGAGAATACTCCTGAAACTTGTGGTAAATAGGATGGCTGTGTCTAGACTGGCAAGTTTTTCCGCAAAATCAGATGATTTTGCGGAAAAACTTGCCAGCTATCTACACTGGCCGTTTGAATTTCCGCAAGAACACTGACGATCTCATGTAAGATTGTCAGTGTTCTTGCGGAAATACTGTGCTGCTCCCGTTCGGGCAAAAGCCCTCTTGCGCAAATCATTTGCGCAAGAGGGCCAGTGTAAACAGCACAGTACTGTTTTCCGCAAAAAAGCCCCGATCGCGAAAATGGCGATCGGGGCTTTTTTGAGGAAAACCGCATCTAGATTGGCCACGGATGCTTTTCCGCAAAAAGTGCTTTTGCGGAAAAGCATCCTGCCAATCTAGACGTGCTTTTCCGAAAATGCTTTTAATAGAAAACTTTTCCGTTAAAAGCATTTTCGGAAAATCATGCCAGTGTAGACTTAGCCGATTTTGAATAAACATTTTGTTCTAAAAATGCCAAATTGTTTATTGTTTGATACAAATAACTCTTTTTGGTCCAGTGATACAAAAAACAAAAATCAGTTTCTAAATTATTTTGTGAAGAAGGGCAGAAAACAGCCAATGAACCAAAAAGTCATTGCAGTTTCCCTGGGCATGAAGACATGGCTTCGTCTTGTGCTTGTGCCTAAGGCCTATCCAGGTGATATTCATAAATCTTTATCAGAAAAAAATGTACTAAATACCTCCTCTCAGCAATATCACTGTAGAAAGTAGCCCAAGTGATCTAGATTTTTAATTCCCCCAAATTCTGACATTGTTTGGACAGTGTTCAGCCCATTACAGAAATAACCCTAAACTCTGAAGTTCACTATGAAATCTGGAGTCAACTTTCCCCCAAGTTCAAGGAGGATGTGTGTGTAATTATATGACATTAATTGCATGGGATGATCTTCAATCTTATAACACTATCACCCACTTATTCCTAGTGAAATAGTGTTGGTAAGTAAAGACACACAACAAAACCACAGTGGATAGAATGGAAGAGAGGGCAGAGCAGAAGTCTGGAATGGTTATTGTATCTAAAACCATGTACTATCGTTTAAAAAAATGTGCTCTTAAAAATCAAATTAGCTAACCAATGGTAGCTAACTTGGGTTATAACTGCAGTGAAGATGTGGCAATTCAACTCTGAACTCAGGTTAGCAGGTCAAATTCAAATCCAGCCTCCCTTATAGGAATAACTTGAGCTGCCAACCTGAGTTAAAAACAACCTTTCTTGTTCTGCAATAGAGACATACCATAAGAAAAGAGTGATGTAAACAGAAATGAATTTGTTTGGCACCTAACGGCACACTAAGCAAAATTACAGGCTATCGATTCAAAGCAGCAGTGCAACGAGGGTGGTCTGGTCTGGTCCACTGTACCAACAAGATAGCCCATATGGAATACCCCAAAGACACTGGAAGAGTAGAATGTGGGGTCCCCAGGAAGCCCCATTCCAGCAGTTCCTCCGGGGCAACTATACCACCTCCAGCCCTTTCACAGCAGCACTGCCGGAGGATAGGACTAGGTATGGGAATGGGAGGTGGTGCAACTGCACTGGTGGGGCGGCTGGTGCGTGTGTGGGGGGGTATTCTTTAGCCCCACATTCTGCACCTTTCCCCTCTGCGGTACTACATCTCCAGAAAAGTGAGAGGAGGACAAATCCCCTCTCCCCAAGTAAGGGAGATATATCATGGGAGGGGATGGAGGAAAGTGTGGGGTCCCTGGCCTAGGGGTCAGGGTAGAGATGCAGAGAGTCATATATAGAGGTCACATGCTCCCTTCCACTGCATTAGCTGCTTTGTTGTGCCCCCCCCCCCCCCCCCCCCCCCCCACACACACACACACACTTCCTGTACTGGTAAGAAATGGATTCTACTTGTCTCACTGATTCAGAGAGATGTGTGAAATAATGAGGAATTTCAAGAGGCCGGGATATGGAACTGATAACAGGATCAGATGGACAATAAATACAACAGGGCAAGAGGCAGAGGTTTAGCATGTAGATGAGGAAAGATATTGTTTCTGATGGGAGAAAAGCAGATGGAGCTTGGACACCACAGTAGATGGCCAAAAGAATTGGTAAAAAATAGAGAGAGTAAAAATAACTCCGAGGAAACAGTTATGGGTATATGGAGCAGGATAAGATGAAAAACCAAGAAATGGTTTTGTAGATAACATCAGTCTGGATAAAAATAGTCTACCACAGTGTTTCTCAACCTTTTATATATATATATAGTACCTCTTTTTCAAAAATAAATAAATAAATAAATTATAAGTACCCCCAGTACTTACAGTTTTCAGATGCACCAATTTTTTTCTACCTTTGCAACACATTTGTTTAAACAACTTAATCATAGCTGGACAGGCGATGAAATTTTTGGGTGTAAAAAGTACAAAAATAAAAAAGTGCTGTAAAACTTAAAACAAAAATTCAGTTTTCTCCAAATTTCAGTTATGTTGACATACCTCTCCCTCCTCCCCCAGACTTCTCTCGAGTACCCTAAGCGTACTTGTACCACTGGTATACCATATTGTTCATACAAGATTTCAAAGCTCTTGCTTTGGCCAATATAAAAACTGTGCAAACTAAAAGTCTCAGAAGGGTAGCCATGATAGTCTGTTATGTCTACACTACAAAGTTAATTTGAACTAACATCCGTTAATTCGAATTAACTTTCATAGGTGCTACACAGGCAAACCGCTAGTTCGAACTTAATTCGAACTAGCAGAGCGCTTAATTCGAACTAGGTAAACCTCATTCTATGAGGACTAACGCCTAGTTTGAATTAAGTAGTTCGAATTAAGGGCTGTGTAGCCACTTAATTTGAACTAGTGGGAGGCTAGCCCTTCCCAGCTTGCCCTGGTGGCCACTCTGGGTCAAACCAGGGAAACTCTTCTGCCCCCCTCCCAGCCCCAGAGCCCTTAAAGGGGCACAGTCTGGCTATGGTGCTTGTGCCAGGTGCAAGCCTGCCAGCACCTAGCCAGCAGGCCCTGCACCATGGGGTACGAGCCCCCGATGGGGAGGACTGGGGTGGCTCTGTGGGCTCCTCGAAGTGGAAACTCTCCTGCAGCCCCCCGATTGACCCCCCCTCCCGGATGGCAGCCTGTAGGAAGTGCAGCCAGGCTGATGGCCGAGTGCTGTGATGTGCCGAGTGTGGGCATTCAGGGCTCTCCAAGCCAGGACTGCTTTGCTGTCCCTCATCGAGGTAGACAAGCAAGCAGGGAAGCCTGAGAACTGTCTGTCCGGGGTGGGGGTCGGGTCCCTTTAAGCACAGCCCTCGGCTAGCCTGAGACTAGCTCCACGCTCTAAATCCTAATCTGATGCCCTGCCGGCACTGCTTCCAGCCAGCCTTAACTTTGGTTCAGGGTCCACTCAATGTGGACATGCTAGTTCGAATTAGCAAAATGCTAATTCAAACTAGTTGTTAGGTCTAGATGCACTAGTTCGAATTAGCTTAGTTCAAATTAACTAATTTGAATTAAGTTAGTTCGAATTAGTGCTGTAGTGTAGACATACCCTAACTTATTTCAGTTTGCGAAGCTTATTTCAAAATAGCTTATTTCAAAATTGGGAGCATCTACACAGCACTATTTTGAAATAGAGCACTCTTCCTCTGACTTCCCTTACTCCTCATACAATGAAGGTTACAGAAGCCAGAGTAAGAAGTAGACATTATTTCAAAATAACTGTCCGCTATGTAGACGCGGACTAAATTATTTCAAAATAATGTTGCTGTGTAGACATGCCTCAACATTCTTCCAATGGGCAAGTAGAAGGGAAAGAGAGAGAGAGAGAGAGAGAGAGAGACTGATACTCAGAAGTGCAAGTTCAAAAATGGAAAGAATTTTTTGAAAACCTTAAGTTTCTTTTACAAAAATAGTAAGATTGTCTATAATTTTTTCAGATATTTAAATACATCTGATCACTCTTTTATTTAAGAAGTTTGAAAATTCACATAGATGGCCATTTAAATACACCTGTGAATGTTGGGCAAGATTTTCAGAAGGGCTGAAGGGAATCAGGAGCATAATTTCCAATGTTTTTCAGTAAAACACAGTCTTAGTTCCCTTAGCACCTTTGAGAATTTCTGTCAATTGTAAATTAATCTTTTCACTGCTGGTTGCTATAAATATTTAACCTTTTTAGAGCTAGCATAATGCTAACTACAGTCAGGGTTCCCTTATCTGATATAATCAATTATCATTTTTTAAAAAAGTCATACACAGAAAAAAGATTTAAAAGGAAACGTCAGAGCTTTCAAATGTGTAGAGAAGAATGGAAAGGGTTATGAAAGGTCAGAGGTCTTTAAAATTCATAGTGTACCAGACAGCTTACAGCCCAGGGTAAAACATGGCACATGAGCTGACAATTTCACAAGTTTCCTTTGTTTTAAGAGAACCCCAAGAAATAAAAATGTCTCATGTAATTCCATGACTGAAAGTAATAATGATGCAAACTGTTCAGAGGTAAGTACAGGCTAATTGATTTCACATCATATAAGTATGAAAAGAAGTTGAGACATTTCATTAAATTAAAAACAATCCCTGAATATGGCTTAGATTAAAAGAAGCTCTTGCTAACCAATCTGTTGAACAGTTCATATTGTACTGTTTACCCAGATGTTGAGAAACTACTGCACAATATTTCATT
This sequence comes from Pelodiscus sinensis, assembly GCF_052426305.1. Classification (NCBI taxonomy): domain Eukaryota; kingdom Metazoa; phylum Chordata; order Testudines; family Trionychidae; genus Pelodiscus; species Pelodiscus sinensis. The sequence continues at coordinate 100,344,986 of NC_143055.1, forward strand.
TTGGAGGATGTGTTCAAAGACTAGCAGGCTCCCTCTGATGTCAACAGGAAGTGGTAGGTACATTGTATTGAAGGTTATATTACAGTTATAAGCCATCACTAAGTTTCTGGTGGTTTCCTCATTCTACTTGCACAATGAAAGTTCTGTAGGGAGGAGTTGATCTAAGGCCTTGTCTACAGTTATTGGATGATCCGCTAAACTGACCACTGATCACGCTCTTGTCAACTCTGGTACTCCACCAAATTAAGAAGCATAAGCGGAGTTGATAGGAGAGTTTCTCCCATCAACCCCCTGCAGTCACATAGCTGGAGTTGCGTATCTTAGTTTGACATTGCCCCCTAGTGTAGACCGGGGGTAAGTCTAGCAGCTGCTAGTCTGCATCCAGCCAGCCTAGAATAAAGGTGAGGTGTGATATACAGCTCTATTTTTAAGGAGCGGTCTGTTTTGTCTCTTTGGTTTTAGGTTCTTGTGTATGATCAATCTGAATTTTAAGAAATAAAGTAGTGTTACTTTTCAACAATCAAGAAAAATAAAAACATAAAATAACTTCTCTTTGTGTATGTCATGAACATAACACTAGGTACCCAGCTTAAAAAAAAACCCACAATTTAGAAACCCAAATAATGATGTGTAGGCCTAACATTAAAAACTCATTTCTGAACATCCTGGCTTTCCTTCTTATTCATTTTAAGAGCTTCATAGTTGGGACTAACCATACCTAAAATTGTGGACCAGCTGAAAAGTCGGTCAATGGTCTACTTTTAATCCTGCCATGTTCTGGTAAAGGAGTGTGAGTAGATGTGATTTTGTTATAGTAAAATTATGCAAAATTCAAAGCACTGTCAAAGTAAAAAAATAAATATTTGTACATGATGGTCACAGCAACTTTGTAAACCCTGATGGTTAGTTCATTTTATTCTCGTCTGCTTTGAAACAAAGTGAGACCAAAACAAACTGTTCATGTGGTCTCTGCTGCTGCACACGAACAGTCTGCTAGTTTTCTTTGTCCTGTTTCAAAGGAGGGTAGATCAATGAAAACTAACAAACTGTTCATGTGCAGCAGCTGATCAAAACAAACAAACTGTTGGTTTGCAGCAGTAGGATCTATGTAGGTGACAAAAGCCATTGGGTTCTATCCTATGTGCTATGATATAATAGTATCCCCATCTATGAGCACCATACACACCACTCCAAAGGCAGGAAAAATCTGAAGGATAAAGGTTGTGCTACTGACATCTATATAAAGTACACACATGGCTGCCAATCAACTTAGCAAGGTCAACAGAAGAAGTTTTGTAAATGAAATAGGCCCAGAAGCTTTCTCTTAGCAAATTTTATATTCACGGTAATTAAATATAATAATTGGGGAAATAGTCCATATAATATTATTTTAGCTTCATTATTTCATCTACATTTGAAAGCAAGTACCCAGAGTAACCTAGAGTCTGGAATGGATAGGTTCTATTGCCCATTTTTGCCACTGACTAGCTGACTGAAATGTTTGATTTTACCTAGAGTTTTTCTTGTTTTCCAGACTGAATGACTGGGCCCATTCCTTCTTTATAATATTACCCAAAATACTTGTCTACCTCCTGGGATAATTCATATTTGTAAAATGTTGTGAAAGATTTCAGGATGAAAGGTGATATAAGAGCAATCGTTATTGTTAACACATCAGAGCACATTATTGAAAGGACTCACACTGCCGCACAATATATTTACAAAGCCATGCGATTTGCCAAAATTCATTTCTTGATTGTGAACAAAAAGAGAAAGATAAAAACTTTGACTGAGCGCTGAAGAAAAGGGATGCTGCTTCGATGAGCTCAGCAATTCAGATCTTATTTAAAATTAAACATTTCCCATCACCAGTCTCCAAGTCTAGAAAATATTTAAAGGTCTGTGGGGGCTTTCACATTCAGTCCAGCAGTTTTTCTAGCACTTAGTGGGCACACTCCAATTATGACTGTCTCACTGTTGTATCTGTGTCAGTCCCAAGATATTTTAGAGAGCTAAGATAGGTGAGATGATATCTTTTATTGGAACTACTTCTGTTGGTGGGAGACAAGCTTTTGAGCTTCTTCTGGACTGGGAAAGGTACTCGGAGATCTGGCCTGGCCGATATATACTGGCATGAATATAGAAAAACTTGAACAATAAGTAGGGGATAGGGAGGAGGGGCCAAGAAGGAAGGGAAAAAATAGTGAACACTAATTCACTATTTTTTCCCCATTCCTTCTCCCTACCACCACCATCCCCCATCCCCTATTTACTTTGGAACTGGACTTTTAATAGTCCATTCATCTGAAGAAGTGGGTTGTATCCACAAAAGCTCATGACACTATCTACATGTTTTGTTAGTCTTTAAGGTGCTACTAGACTCTGTTGTTTTTCTACATTTTTCCAGTTACAGACTAGCTCGGCTACCCCTCTGAAGCTTATTGGCGTTAATATGTCACTCGGGGATGTGAAAAATCCACACTGAGTGATATAGTTAGACCTAACCCTCATGTGAACAGCAGTATGTCCATGGGAGATCTTCTCCCTCACTAACCAATTTTCATTGTCACTAGTCGCATATCTAGATTGTCTTCAATAAACCCAGTGCTGTGCCCCCCAGTGGCAAAACTCTCACTGACTTCAATGGGAATAGAGCAGGGGAGGGGAAAAGGGCTTCTGTGGGCTGGATTCAGCCCACCAAGTAAGGTGATCCAGCCCACGAAGGTCCTGCCACTCCCCCACCATCAGGCCAATCAGGGCCTAGGACTGGGAGAACGTGCGGTGCTTAGAGTCAGCCCTAGTGGTTGACTCTAAGCGCTGTACGCCGGAGGGCAGGGAACAAGAGACTTCATGCTCCCCCACCCCTAGGCCAATCAGGGCCTGCGGGCAGAGAGAAATGTGCAAAGTCTCTTCCCACCCTGCCCCTGCCTGCAAGAAGTGTGCGCTTCATAGAAATACAATACACTCCTTTCAGGACAGTAGCAGGGCGGGAGAAGACGTCACGTGCTCCCCCCACCTGCGAAGCCCTGACTGACATGGGGCTGGGGAGAGCACATGAAGTCTCCTCCCGCCCTGCAAGGGACTCGGCACTTAGAGTGAACCGCCAGCTGCTGCTCAGCTGGCGGGTGACTAAGCATGGTTTCCCCTTGCAGGGCACGGGTAGACTTCGTGTGCTAATCCCGCCCCCACAGACTGATTGACCTGGGGGCAGGGGGGAGTGCACGAAGTCTCCTCCCATTGCCAGGGGCACAGGTGTCTAGAGGGAACCACCAGCTGTTCAGACCAGCTGGCAGTTCTTAGGGGGGGGCGAGGCAAAGACTTCACATGCTTCAGGGTCTGTGAGTGTGGAAGCACGGAAGTGTCCTGGCCCTGCCCCTTCTGCCTGAGGCCCTGCCCCTTCCTGGGTAGCCGGGGGCCACTTCAAAAATTTCTGAAGTGGCCCCCAGTCAAAAATTATTGCCCACCCTTGGGCTATAGTTATACCTAGGTTACTGACTGATAGAGGTAGAAGGAAATTTCTGTTTGCACAGAGAAAATGTTTTTGCAACTTGAAAAAAAGTGAACAGTGCAAAAAGCCTCAACAATCTGCAAAATCCCTTTTTTTCTTCTTTTCGTGAGGGGCTGTGCAAATTCTCATCTTAACTTCAGTCTAGCATCAATACCTGAGCTTCAGCTACCTTGCTATGTAATACTACAAAAAAGAAAGGGGGGGTGCTATTTGCTGTTGAACACAAACCAAGCTCTACTTTTGTCTGTCTTCACTATTTTATTTATATAATTCTCCTAACACTTCAGATTAGCAGAATGCTAATGTTCCTGATCATTCAGAGAGGGAAACTACCAACAGAATAAACTATTATTTTAAACTTCTGTTCATAAGCTTGGATCTAAACCTGTTTAAAAAACCCTAGTCTTCTCTCTGCCAACTCCCCAAGAATTGCAGGCAAACCTCCTTTGCAACCTAGCACATTTACAATCACAGCAAATGTTTGAAACTCCCCCTTATTTAAAAAAAAAGTTATTTTAATACTAGCAGGAGGTCTGTATGAAGAGATGGTTTTAAAGAAAAGTCTTATTGTACTCTCTCCATTTCATACAACACATGCAAGGGCTTTTATTTAGACAGTGTAAACCAAAGACGTCAATGCTAAAAATGATTCAGTTTAGACAGTGTATGTTAGAATAGGGATCTATATAGTTTTATTCCAATTTATGTTGTTTTATTACACTTCACACCATTTTCTAGACATTAATGCTTGCCATTATTCTGTTGGTTTTAGAAGTAAGCTCTGTGCATGTAACTCTACATGAACACTGATAATGATGTGTAAATCTCCACTCATCAAAGATGTGATATGCCTAATGTTTTCAACTTGGGAGAAGATCTTGATAAATCAGGAGCAGTCCCCCTATGCTTTTCTTTTTTCTTAAGTTTTGTTGCCTTGATTAGATAAAAAATAAGGGACTGCCAATCTGTTTTCTTTTCAGGTCCTGTCTATCCCTTTTAAAATTAGTTACAGCCTGCTTTTTGTAGCCAGCCTGACCTAATTTAATTACCATGACTTGTGTGGTTTAAAGATAAATAGTTTTATTCAGTCTGTCTACTTTGTATATGGTTTTACCCCTTTCATAGGTCCTCTATATTTTGGCACTCAGAACCCGTGTTCTTTTTTCTTCAATGAGTTAACACAAGGTTAGTTTTATAGCATTCTTCATATTCTCACAAAAAGGACTCTTTGATGCTGTTTTGTTTAGTCCCTTCTTTGCTATATTTGTTTGTGTGCTGTGAATCTGTGGGCCTTTATGCAATCTAGGCTAATGGTTCTCTAGGGACCCAGCTTCTCTGAAAGTGTCTCTTCAGATTCAGACATACCAATATCCCCAAATCCAATATAGCTGAAGCTCAAGATTCCAGAAACTTGAGATTTAAAACTTATTGGTAAAACAAATGATGTATAAATCCTCATGCATCAAGATGAGATTATTCTCTGTATATTCTAAGTCTTTTAATTTGGGATAAATTCTTGATAAATTCAGAAATTAAAACAGTAACACAGCAGGGGAGGTGAAAAGCATGGCAAAAGTTTTGGAAAACTATCATCGATTAGTCTTGGTTTATTAAATTACCTTACAAGAAAATGAAAGTCTCCTGTTCATCTGGGGCTTTGCTGTTGTTAAATCTAGTTTTGAAAATGATTGCAAATAAACAAGATCATGCCATCTTTGCCTTGTAGCAAAATGCACCTCATAACAAGTGCAGTGAATAACCAATGGTATTGTGCCTGGGAAGAGAGAGCTTGAATTGATTAGAATTTATCTACATTTGCCTATTTGGTACTTACGGTCTGATGGAGCCTTTTCTTTAATAGGAGGGAACATATGCCGAATAATTGAGTGTAATAAAGAAAAAAATTAAATCAGATCTGTGCTCTGATCAGTTTGGGCTTGTCATAGGTGTTGCAGCAGAACTCTTCATACCCCTAGGGATTTCCCTCTTAAAACAGGCTCCCACAGCGTGCCTTTAAAATGCGTCCTTCCAGAAAACTTGAATGGGACATATTCTGCAACACGCAGTACCATCTGACACAGCACAAAAACCCTGCTGTTCCTTCAAACAGACGATTCAATAAAAAGTCACTGAAACACATTTGTACCTCTTTGGAAACTTCACTTTCCACACATTTTAAATCATTTGTACCGACACATAAAAAGATGTTTTGTTTTGCAAATGAAGTAAAAAAAATCATAAAAGAGATAGCATTAAAAAGTTCCATTAGAACGATGTAAATAGTGCGGTACCTTAAAATAAACAGAGCAAGTCTTTGTGAACATGCCAAAAGCGAAAATGCTAGAGATACAAAATACAAAGGGTAGTCCCGCTCCCTGACACCCACAGTACACTAAATCTGCCAAGAAAAGAGTCTATTGGATTTTTTGTATTTAGAAAATGGAGAGGGAATCCTTTTGTTCCCAACTGATCATTAACTAGAAAACCGTGTGAAAACATTGGAATGATGTAAGCAAAGGAAAGCAAATTAGTTTTCAGTTTGTACTGGAAAAAAAAATAATAATGGAATTTTCAAAAGCACAGTTCTTGAAGTCTATGTTTGAGCACATCAGAAAATCACACCAGATACAGTATTTTATTTTTAACATAGCACCCACACCACAAATGGTACCAAATTAAGTTACAAAGACATAACAGTACAGCAATGAAATGCAGCCATCTCTGGAATGGCATGTGGCAAGCAACAAGAACACAGACTATTACATAACAGTGGAATGAGGAAACATGTTAGGCCAGGTCACCAGGGCAAACCCCTAATGTTGTGAGAAAAATACCTTCCTGAACAGACAGGTTTTTAAGCTCTCATCAGAAAGACACAAGAATAAAGTAACCTGAATGGCTCTCATTCATAGAGCCCTGAAAATCCATGGATATCTTCTTTATATCCTTGGCTGTCCACAGCTCATTTTTGCAGATACGAATGCAGATGCGGATACAAATTTTGTATGCACGCAGGGCCCTATTCATTCATCTTTAGCAGAAAAATGATGTGTTGATGTGATTTCGAGGAAATGTGAAGCTCTGGTTCCAGGGAGAGCTCTGATTATCAAGCCACACAGATAACTTTAAGACCTTTTCTAGATGAGGAAAAACAATGTTCACGTGCATTTTAATTAAGTATTCATTGGACATAGATAATAATGGCACCCCTAATTGCGGAGGTTTTTTTACAGTATGGGATTCAGAATTCCTATCCTAATCACTATGAAGTCAGCTTGACAACTGCAGCATTTCTCAATTGTCTCCACTGTAGCCTCATGAAGCCACCAGGGGCTTTTCCTGTCACCCCAGCCTCCTGGATGGTGACTACTGGTGGAACAGTCACCAGCGGAGAATTGGCCCTGTCTGGCAATCGAGCCACAAAGGCAAGAGGAGCAGCGACCCATGTAAGTTCCCCACCTTTCAGGGATGGTTGGGTTTGGGCTTCAAGTTTCAGCCTTGCGATGGCAGGCAGTTGGCTCTGGCCAGGTGGCTTCAGGATTCAGCCCCAGCCATGCAGAAGCAGGTGCCAGTCCCAGGCTCACCATCCCTCCACTGTCTGTGGCCCTCAGTGCTTCCCTACCCAACTCCCTATCCAAGGCTTGATTTGTCCTCCCATTTTGCCAGGACTGTGTAAATTTGCTGTGAAAAGTGATATTTGCTAATAGCACTTTTCACTGCCTCTCAGCTATCTAGCAAGTCTGCTTCTGTGAAAAGTGATATTTACAAATGTAACTTTTCACAGCAGCAAACTTACTAGCTGGGAAGTCTAGAAAAAGCAAGCAAAAAAAAAAGCAACAGAAACAACAACAGAAGACAAGAACATGCAAAGCACCTGATTTGTGTTTCTATTCTGTGATGGTCTACTAAAGACTAGAATCAACTGTACATTATTTTTAGGATTGAATTTGCAATCTAAATTACAAAGATTTGGACATGTATCTGTGCATATTTATTTGTTTTTCCTGAAGCTAAGTAAGTATTTTAAGAAAAATTGTCAGAGAGGCCGCAAAAATTTGTTCTGAGAAATCTTTGGATATTTTGTGGAGATTGTGACGTTGAACCCCATCTTTATGAAAATATGATTAATATGAATAAGTGGAAAATGCTTTATGCAAAATACATCTTATAAAGTATCATTTAAAAATTATAATCTACTGAATGTGTATACACTATTTTTGTGCATGTATTATTCCAGTATTTGAAGTTAGAGATATGAAGTATAAACTTCTTTACTAATCTAGACATGCTAAGTAGTACTCAAGGAACTTAATGAGCTGGTACTCGGGACAATGATCTGTGAATAGTCTTGTTTTTCCTGTAAGTCTGGACTAGGGTTGGTCCTACCAAGACATATGGCCAGGCCATCTGATGCTGGAACCCATTTTGGATGCTGTTCTTTTCCACTAGAAGTGTGAAAAATGTATAATGAACACAAAGGATTCCTGCCTTTGGCAAAAGAGCTATAAAGGTGGGAAACCAAACAATGGCAGCAGCTGCTACATCACCCCTTCTTATCACCTTAGATGACTGCTGAAAACATCTAAAACCGAACAGGTTCTCAGACCCAAATTGGGAGGCTTCCCCACTTGTGAGAAAAACAGAATTAGAACTATTCTTAAGGTATGTCTACACTACATGGCTCCATCGACAGAGCCATGTAGATGAGCTTTGTAGACATAGCAAAATGAAGTGACGATTTAAATAATCGCTGCTTCATTTACATCAAAATGGCTGCCGCACTGTGCCGATCAGCTGTTTTTCAGCACAGCGCGGTAGTCTGGACGCTTTACGGTCGACATCAAAAGCCTTTGTCGACCGTCCTGGTAAATCTCATCCCATGAGGCATGACGGGGCGGTCAACAAATGCTTTTGATGTTGACTGCGGCGCGTCCAGACTACTGCGCTATGCTGACAAACAGCTGATCGGTACAGCGCAGCAGCCATTTTGATGTAAATGAAGCGGCGATTATTTAAATCGCCGCTTCATTTTGCTATGTCTACAAAGCTCAGCTACATGGCTCCGTCGACGGAGCCATGTAGCATAGACATACCCTTAGTGAAGGAAAGGGCATGTAACAAATGTCTTAAAAGTATTAGGCATAGCTGGCATGTTTTATTTTATTTTGCTTGGTAACTTACTTTAATCTGTCTACTATTATTTGCACCCACTTCAATCCTACTTCTTATACTTAATAAAATCACTTTTCTTTAGTAATAAGCCCAGTGTAAATAATAGTTACTGGAAGGGGCAGATATTCATAACTCTCTTTCATTGATAAAGAAGGTAGACAGTTTATGAGCTTGTTCTTTATAAAACTTTACACAGAGTAAGACAGATTTATCTGGGGTCCTGGTCTCATTGTGGCTGTGTACCAGCATGCTGTGTCAAGCTCTAGTGACTGAGCCTTCCTAGAGCTGAAGTGATCCCAGTGTCTGTGTAACTTTGATGTGGGCTGTGAGCCCAACTCTGTGCCATTGCTGGAGGAGACTGGAGGGTCTGGCTAAGCAGGGCATGATGGCGAGGCACCTTAAAGGGCAGACTGGCAGGCTTAGTGATAGTTCATCACATCAAGCGACAGCCCCAAGGGAATCTCTGAGACCAAAACCATCATGGAGACATCGCTTACCTAGCTGGTAAAAAAATGTCAGTGATAACTGGAACATTCCTTGCGAGTTTGATACTGGTTCCAAGGACAGATAATCCATATGCACAAGTAGATACATGCGTAATCAATTTACTAATGGCATATCTCTTTCAGGCCTTTCCTTCCTTCCTCAGCCTATGAAACCTAAGAATCAAATTAATTCTTTCATACCTTTAGGACATAGGCTATGGAATTACCAAACGCCAGTCAGGCCATGGATCTTGTCTGGGTCAATCTGGATCCCATTAACACTTACAATATGCACCAACTATCACAAAAAAGCTGTACTTCTCTGGAGACATTTTCAAGCCATACTCTAGGTGGATTTAAGACCTTCCATAGCATAATTTTCTGTTCTCCTACAGTATGCAAAACATAGGCTGTGTAGGGATGTAAGTACTTCCTCTGAGTGTATGTCTCCCATGTATTTGCCCAGGAAGTGCTGGAGCATACTAGGTACATTGGTGACACCTTGTGCTATCCTGTTGAACATCCAAAAACTCAACTGCATGAGCAAAGCCATTATATTTCCACAAGACCCTGAAAAATACCAACATGTGCACTCTTTTATATGAGCAGACTATGCTATCTCTTCCCACCCTTTCAAAAATGTTGAGTCATTTTTCAACAGCATGGAAATACCAAGAAAACACTTAACATGCTGTAATGAGCTGACTGTTTCTTCTTGAGTCCTAAAGCTAACTGTATCTTTTGTAATTCTATATATAACACAATGATGGACACAAGTATGCATATTAACAACAACTATGTTGCTGATATGGTTATAACAACTGTTTGAGCTTTTAAACCCCAGATTTTAAAATCTAATTTAAATACCTTAAAGAATAAAATTGGATTTAAATATTTTGCCTTGATAGCGTAAAGAGAGCTTCCTGCCTTTAAACAGTCTAACACAGTGTATTTTGAGGTCATCAACAAAGGAAATTACTTCCATTAATTCTGATCCACCACACGTTTTAAAAGCAAGAACAAACTGTGAAACTTAAAAGGAAACCTAACAAAAAGTGTTTTATGAATCCATGTGAAATATTTTAGTTACAATGAAATAGAATGCTGATGTCTACCAGACACCCTGAAGTTGCTCTCCTGTGGCTAATTCTTCTTAGCTAGTTTGTAAATTAATCTCCCAGTGTTTGCCCTTTCCCTCTCACAGTTACTAAACTAACAAAAAGCAGCATGTACTATAGGCAAAGGATGAAAATTAAAACTACTTCACACCCTTACTTGCCCAGGTAGGATAGATTTCTCTAAAAATATTCCATATAGATATTTAAATCTTTTAAACATTTCCAATGTGCTAATCATTTTGTCTCAGAGGATTTGCGTAGCATTTCTTAGACTATGCTATATTCCTAAACAAATGACTTTCAAATAAATTTGAGCATTGCAATGCCATTAATGCTTTGATTTGTTCTAGCAGAAAAGAGCTGGTCTCAGCAGGTGCTAAAGAAAAATAGTAACCTTCCTATGAACTTTGCATGCAAACTTGTAGTGCTTAACAAAATAAAGATGAATGTATTTGGTTGAGTCAGGCGCTCAAACTTTACATCTTGAAAACACATTTCCCATATAAAGAGGTTCCTCTATTAGGGACTAACGCAGAGAAGGCTGTAAAAGCATCCAGCAAACTAACTAGACTAGCTGGACTCCGCTACTCCCTTTTACCTTTAATAAGTCTTTGCCCGGAGATCTTTTACAAGTTATCTACTTTTAATTTAGTAAGGGACTTTTTTATTCATGGATTTATCATTGAGAGAAGCCCCAACTTTTCATATTTCTCATCCCCACAGGAAAGCATACTGTCCCTTTTCAAGAAAGCACTCAAGCACATGCATAAGTACTTGCCTGAACTGGACCTGAGGCCTGATCTCAAGCCTTTCATTGAAGTCAACAGGAATTTTATGTGAAGAGGTTTTGTAGAATCAGGGAGATTCTGGGGCTATGTCTACAGTGGCACGATCTTGCGCCAGAGCTATGCAAATGAGGCTAAGCGTTGAATATCGCCGAGCCTCATTTGCATATCTAATGAGCCGCCATTTTGCGGAAGAGGCTCTTGCGCAAGAAGGAGCTGTCTACACTGCCCCTTCTTGCACAATGCTGTTATGCCTGAAAATAATCAGCGTCACAGCATTGTGCAAGAGGGTTTTTCTTGCGCAAGAACGGGCAGCGTAGACAGCTCCTTCTTGCGCAAGAGCCTCTTCCGCAAAAATGGTGGCTCATCAGATATGCAAATGAGGCTCAGCGATATTCCACGCTTAGCCTCATTTGCATAACTCTGGCGCAAGATCGCGCCAGTATAGACATAGCCTGGGAGGATAGAACTGAACACAGATGAATTTGGTTTGGTAAAATGCTTTTCACTCCCCAGGGGTTTCACAGCAAAGTAATGAGCTGAGCAGTAACTTTAGTATATACAGAAGTACTAGTCACTATGTATTCAGGGAACTCTCTCCCACACCTTTAGACATTAGGTCCTGTATTATACATAGACAGAACATTATCTTCCAGTCACGGGTCTGAGTTAAACCTAACTTATTAAAATATATGCAATCAGGTCTTTAGCTGCCACCTGGACAGGTACCAAGACAATGAAAATAAAGTAAACCTGCTTATCAGAAAGAAGGCTAAAGGCGGAGTATACTGTACATAAGAGCATCATCATGAAGTTAAAAATGGATGGGCACTTGTCATATTCAGCCCAGAATTTGTGCATAAAGAAAGGCATTTTCTGTGGCCTGGTTCTCCCCTTTGGAGTAAATAATAAATAATGCACATTGGGTGGGAGAAGAGGGTGGAGGAAGATTCTTCAACAATTATTCCAATGCAGGGAAATATAAACTGATTATTATTCTCCTTTCAAATCTATGTACACTTGCAATGCAGCAGCAAGTAGTAGGTGTATTATCAGTGTTATGAAAGATTGCTTTGTATTACTGTTCATAAAAACTTAGAATTGCATGCTATAAAGGCACCTTCATGTATGGCTCTCAGCGACACATGGCACAGCAGATTGCCTATAACCATCATGATAGACTCTGAAGTGAATGATTTCCACTCTGTGTGGCTCAGACATACTGGCAGCTGTTGATATCGGCAGAGGCAGGCAGATTGAGAGTAAGACGTAGAAGATGTGTGGGAAAGGGAATGCTGTGCAGAAGCCCAGGGGAAGAAAAGGCTAATTGAAGACAATTGAGGTAAAATAGCTCAACTGATTCAGAGTGAATGTGTATGAACCCAACTGCTATGCACCACTGCTAATAGCACTGTCCAGACAGTATTAATTCTGCATGCCTGCCAGCTCTGCAATGGTAATTTCATGGGTGCATGTGTTGCGAGAAACACAGTGTATAGTTCCATTTAAATGCCACCGTAAAAGAACAAGAAAAGGCAGATGACCTATTTCGAGACAAATTAATGAAATAAAATAAATCAGAAATGGACATGGGTTCTCAGCCGCTGCATACACTTGAAAAACAGTCCAAAGGATGTATATTATCAGCACGTTAGTATATCACAAATAAGCTGTATAATATTATTTGCAACCATCTATCCTGCTTGTGCCCAAGAGTTCTCCAAGAAGCAATAGCTCTCACTTCTACTAATATTTATCAGGGCCCTCATATGTGCAAAAGGGCATGGATTAGAGATATTTCAGCAGAATGAGATGAACTATGTATTTTGCCCTTCTGTGTGGAAATGATCCACAATACATTTGCTTACTAATTGATTATTGCCATGGGCATCTGGCATGCTCGGTGGGGAAAAGGTACAGCCTTTCCAAACAGCCAAGTTGGCCCCACACTCCACCCCCAGAACATCTACTGTAAGCATACTGTGGGCAGAGTGTTGCTGCCCCCCGGTGCTTCCCCTCCCCATGCTCCTGTAGCCAGACAGGAACTCTCCTGTAACATCCATTTTTGCTTGCCTGGAGCATACAGGGCACACAGAGTAGTAAGATCCTTGACAGAAGGCCCAGGTATGCAGGCTGCAGTGACCCTGGACCACTGTAAGCAGAGATAAGAGGGTGGTCGAACTAATTGCTGACCAAGAGGCTGCAGAGGAGTGCCCTTGACTGAAATCTATATTGATACGAACACACATTGTCCGGGGGGAGGAATCTCCTGCCCAGTAAAGAATGTCCAGTACTCACAATTTAGTTCTCTCTCTTGCAAGTGTAAATTAAGTTGAAACTCCCTTGTAAGAACTGGGGTCACAAAGACGGACCAACACAATTTGGCATCTTAGATAAGAAAGAGGATACGGGTCCCTATAGATATAAAGATGGGTCCAGCAGCATGCTTACTCTGAGTGTCAATCTACCATCTATCTGCTGGTCGGGTTAGGTGATTGGCCTCCCGAGGTTCCACGGGGATGCCCACCTCTTATTCGTCTTTCCTAGGAATTAAGGGACCGGCCCTGGCCTGATAAGCTGGAGTTGAGAGGCACAGAAGGGGGTAAAAATTGTACCTGGATGTGTCCTTTGTTTTAAGTGTACACATAGATTTAGAGCTCTTTAAAGATTAAGCTGTCACTTGGTACCATTATTTCTATTTTCTATCTTTATTTTCTTTGTAACCATTTTTAAGATCCCGCGAAGGGATCCCGCTCCTAGCGGTTAAAGACACAGACAAACTCCTTGGGGCGCCCGTCAGCCTTCCCTAGGCTGCCCGCTGCGACGGGACCTTGTGTCGCAGCAGTTGAAGACTCGGGTGTAACATACACACACACACTGCCCTGACCATCGGCTGACAGCTTCTGGCCAGAGAGGCTGGAACCACCACCCCCCCACACCACCTGTGCTTAGGGACCAGGAAGGCTGAAGCCGCGAACCATCCTCCCTTCCCATGCTTTGGGGCTGGGGAGGCTGAGGCTGACGGCCCCCCCCCCCCGCCCCATGCTTTGTGGGGGAGGTTGGGGCATGCGCACCTCCACCTGCCCCCCTTCCCTGTGGTGGTGGTGGGCGTGCACAGTGCACTGGCCCACTTCCCTGTGGTAGGGGGAGCGGAGAGATGGCTTGGCTCCTGGGGGCAGGGCCTCAGCCAAAGGGGCAAGGCTGGCAGTGGGGCTGAGGGCTTGCCTCCCCCAGCCCTACCTTCACCAATCGCCCATGGATTGTTACTGATTTTTAAAGGCATTCAAAGGGCTCCCGAACAAGAAAGACAACATGATCCTTGTCCCTAGAGCCTTACAAAATAACATTAACCAAGATGTAACAATTAAAGTTTCTCAGCAAGAGACAGTTAATAGTGCTGATATTAAGTGTGGGTTCTGCGAGGACTGGGAGCAGTTATTCAGTGATTAGAAATGTAGAAAGCAGTTTGCACAATGCAAGTGAGGACTCATTCCCAGCTGTCATGTCTCCCAGTCACAACTTATAACAGGAAAACACTCCGGAAGATAACTTGTTTGTGGCAAAGCTGTAGGGTGACATTTCCATTTTGTCTAGAAAAAATGTCTCGCTCCCTACCGAAAGATCAGGAAACAGGCCCTCTCATATTACTACTATAAGCAGCAGAAAAAGCAGGAGCGGCTGTTCAGCAGGAGCCACTAGACTGAGAACCAACAGAGCTCAGGCCCCTTTTTGCAGGCCTGTGGATGAGAGAAGGGGCAAAGGAGACAACTTCCCTGGGGCTGAACGATTCCAAAGGGCTCGTGGCTCCCTGCTACTGTGGCAGCCAGAGCCCTAGGCCCTTTAAATTGCTGCCAGAACCCCACATGGCGCACTCCAGAGCCCCAGGCAGCACACTCCGACTGGTGCAGAAGAGCTGGCGGGTCTAGCCCCACCCCTTCTGCCTAGAACTCCACCCCTTCTGGGCACTAGAAGCTCTACCCATCTGGCCCAGGAGCCCAACAAGTCTGTTGACAGCCTTCAGCTTTGCCACAGACTTCCTGTACGATCTTGAACAAGTCACTTAGGCCCAGATCCTCAACTTAGGTTCCTAATTTTCTTTGAAAAGAGAGTTAGGGGTTTAAGAACCTTTGAGGATCTGAGCCTTAATCTTTTCTCCTCTATTCTATCCCTTCCCTGTACAAAGGACTGAAGTCATTCCCTTTATCTGTCTTGAGTTCTTTAACTGTAGATTCCTTGAGAAATGTACGATCTCTTAGTATGTTTGTACAGGGTCTAGCACAACAGGGAACTGATCTCATTTGGGGTCACTATGTATGACACAGCTGGAAATGGAACCCAGCTCTGTGGTTTCTCAGTTCAATGTTTTAGTAGGAAGAATCTTCCTTTCCTTTTTCTGCTGCTTATTGCGGTAATTTGAGAATAACAACAGAATAGCAAATATAAATCCATTTCAAAGCCCATAATTCTCTGTTCACGTGCTCGTCTTTGCTATATTCAGTGAGGAAATGGAGCCAGAATGTGGTACATTACAAGAGGGGGAAAAAAGACTCCATAGAATGGCAAATGGATTAAACACTAAGTTTAACGGAAGTTCACATATGATACTTCAACTACTTCAACCAGATCTATTAAAATTAAAGGGCAGAATATGGCATAGGTTCCACTGCTCTGATCATGTATAAGAACCAGCTGAGATTTTGACATTCTGAGGTTACAACATGTGGATCTTCACAGGCACAGATTCAAGCCCTGGAGACTTTTAAAAAGCCTGAAATCCAACGTGCAATACATATGAACATTTGGAAGTCATACTGTTCATTACACATTATCATATAATTGCTTTAGCTTTTGTAGAAGGCAGTCATTAAACTGACTCCTGAAATTGTGTAACACTTAGCAGAACCTTTTCAGACATGTGTCCTGATAAAGATGAATGTCTTTGCTGTCTATCTGAAATTACATACAATATTTACTTTAGCTGTAGCTGTAACTATCCCCAGCTTAAATCTTTACTGGTGCTCACAAACTCAAGCAGTGTGGAGGGAGGGAAGTCTGTGTGATATATGTACCAATATACATATATAAAGCTAAAGTATTTCTGGCACAGAATGATTTTACTAAGATGCTCTGAGCAGCAGGGGAAATCTGATATATGAAACAGTAGGCCCCAGCCAATTAGTCTCTGACAGATAAGAGCCTTTGCTTAATTTGTGCTGTGAAGTTTATAAGGGATCTGTTCCTTCAATGATTTCACACTCCCCTCTGACTTCAGTGAAATCCAATTCTTATCAGCTGGGATCTTGGCATACTTTCCAGGCACAGCAAAGAAATATTCCTTTTGGAGGGAATGTGGAGATGCTGTTTTTGTTTTAGGGAAGGAAATGTTTTTGTAGTTGTACTTCTAAAAAAAACTGTTGGAGAATGAAACAAAACTAATTTATGAGACACACTGGATTACAGTTTAAAAGTAGCACATGAAGATTTCACGACATGACACCCATTAACATCGATAATATTCAGTAGATAAATCCTAGATGTTTTGGGAAGCTACCCTCAGTTCTTCAGTTACAGGATTTTACTGTAACTGTTTAAAAGTTTCATTTTAAAATACATAGCAAGTAAAAAGACTAATTGAAAAACTCTGCTGGGTCATCTATGTCTTCTGAGTTACATCTTTAAAAGTTGAATAGGGTGGCTATGTATAAAACAAGGATAGGCAATACTATGGCATGAAAGCATTGCAGAGTATCACAGGTATTTGTCATTTTAGTTTGATTGTTTCATTGGCAAATTCACTTATGGCTCAATTTGTTAGTCAATTCTATTACCATTGGGGAAATGCAGGCACATAAAGATTTTATCATAGATACAGTTCAGTACGGATTCTGTTACTCCACCATATAGTTAAAAGAGGCATCTCACATTTTTTTTAATCTAACTCAAAAATCAAATCAGCTATTCAACAGAATTTGCCAAATCCTCGATCACTGTTGCTCAGGGAGCAAGAGCTGCCATAAACTCTTAATAGTCTTGTGTCTTATAGCTTTTAACTGGGCCAAAGCTGAAGAGATACAGGGGCAGTTGGAAAGGGGGAAGTGTAGCTTTTCAGGGGGCATTTAAACAGACATTCAGGGCAGATGTAAATGAGACTTTCCAAAGTCCTTTTCTAGCTTGACCACATGAACCTTACTAGACGTTAGTAAGGCATTTGATATGGTCTCGCATGATATTCTTATTGATAAACTAGGCAAATATAACTTAGATAGGACCACGATAAGGTGGGTGCATAATTGGCTGGATAACCGTAGTCAGAGAGTTGTTGTTAACGGTGCTAAATCCTGCTGGAAAGGGATAACAAGTGGAGTTCCGCAAGGGTCTGTTTTGGGACCCGTACTGTTCAATATCTTCATCAATGATGTAGATATTGGGATAGAGAGTACGCTTATTAAGTTTGCAGATGATACCAAACTGGGTGGGGTTGCAACTTCTTTGGAGGATAGGGACATAATTCAAAATGACCTTAGCAAGTTAGAGAAATGGTCAGAGGTAAACAGGATGAAGTTTAATAAAGAGAAATGCAAAGTGCTCCACTTAGGAAGGAACAATCAATTCCATACATACAAGATGGGAAGCGACTGTCTAGGAAGGAGCATGGCGGAAAGGGATCTAGAGGTCATAGTGGACCACAAGTTGAATATGAGTCAACAGTGTGATGCTGTTGAAAAAAAAGCAAATATGATTCTAGGTTGTATCAACAGGTGTGTTGTAAGCAAAACTCGTGAAGTCATTCTTCTGCTCTACTCTGCACTAGTTAGGCCTTAGCTGGAGTACTGTGTCCAGTTCTGGGCGCCACATTTCAAGAAAGATGTGGAGAAATTGGAAAGGGTACAGAGAAGAGCGACAAGAATGATTAAAGGTTAGGAGAACATGACCTATGAAGCCAGGCTTCATGAACTGGGCTTGCTTAGTTAGGAAAGAAGAAGATTAAGGGGGGACATGATAGCGGTTTTCAAATATCTAAAAGGGTGTCACAAGGAGGAAGGAGAAAATTTGTTCCTCTTGGTTTCTGAGGACAGGACAAGGAGTAATGGGCTTAAAGTGCAGCAAGGGAGGTTTAGATTGGACATTAGGAAAAAATTCCTAACTGTCAGGGTGGTCAAATATTGGAATAAATTGCCAAGGGAGGTGGTGGAATCTCCCTCTCTGGAGATATTTAAGAACAGGTTAGATAGACATCTGTCAGGGATGGTGTAGACGGAGCTTGGTCCTGCCTTGAGGGCGGGGGGCTGGACTCGATGACCTCTCGAGGTCCCTTCCAGTCCTATGATTCTATGATTCTATGAACCTCTGCTCAGTCAGTATCTGTACCCCAAAGAAGAGGGCTAGAAGTGAACATCTCAGAATGGCTCCCCTGATGCAAAGTCCCAAAGAAAAAGCCTGAAATCTACACCATTGCTCAATAAGGGACACTGAGGTTCTTTCAGTTGTACTTACAAGAGGCAGTATATTGTAGTCACTTTTCCAGCCATAGAGGAAAAGCATTAAAAATGGCCTCAAGCAGAAAAGAGACAAGTACCTCAATTACAGGAAAATTAACATTACAGGTTGAACCTCTGTGGTCTGGGACTCCCTGGTCTGGCAACATTCGTGGTGATGTTGCCAGACTAGAGAGCCCCAAAAGTAGAGGTTGCTAGTGGCTCAAAGCGGAGCTGGCCGGTGGAGCCAGTGGGGCTGGGTAGGGAAGCCAGCTGAGAGGGAGGGACAGAAGCTCGCAGAGCAGTGGAGTCCACAGTTGGCAGGACTGCCAGGAGCTCTGGCAGGGCATCAGGGCTGCCATAAGGCTGACGGGGCCGCCAGGAATTCCAGCGGAGATGCCACAGCTTGCAGGGCCAGGAGGCTGGGCATAGGAGCTCAGCAAAGAGGCTGGCACCCACCCATCCCCGGTCCAGAAAACTCCCTTGTCTGGGACCGGTCAGGTCCCGAGGGTGCTGGACCAGGAAGGTCCAACCTATAGTAGACTTGGCAACCTATTTGAGTAAAGTATGAGCTTGCTTCTTATATAGTTGTATCTTAAAATATTGGCTTTAAATCATGTATTTCAGCCCTTTTTGCACAGAAACAAAAATAGTGTGTGTGTGGGGGGAGGTTTACTTGCTTTTCTCTTGCTTTAGTATGTCTGTACTCATCTTTGTGAGTTTCAAATCAAGTTTCCAACAAAGAAAAGAGACAGACTTTTTTCATTCAGAAGCACTCAACTCTGATTTTTCTCTATTGCCCTGCTTCTATGACCTGGAGAAGTACAGTTGCCTTTTAAAAGTTTGTGCCTCTCCTGTTTCAGGTGCTTATTATTAATACAGTGGAAGAAAATGGGTATAAAGACCACTTCTTTAGCCAGTTACAAAAAATGTAACTGCTTTTATCATGTCTTCTACAAGTGAGTCAGCAGCTACAACTCAAAAATTCCCCAGGTGTTTACTACTTTTTATGTTCAATAGCAGTTCATGTCATCTCCAAAGCAGTAGTGCCATGTTGGGTATTTCTGATTTTCCCCCACAGTCCATTTTCTTGCCCCCTGAAGAAAATGTAAAGATAAAACAGAAGGCCCACTTTAAAATGCAGAAATTAAAAATAAACCAAAGAAGGCCTCTTGCCATTGGCCTACTTGTGCAATACCTCATACGTTAAACAAAACTGTCAAGGAATTCCTGTAGGGAAGGATATGTAAACATAAGCTTTTCACTTTATTGTAAGAAGGGTCTGCTGATTCCATTACAGAAATAATCACTCACAACACAAGTAGTTTTTTTCAGCTCTTTCTAACAGCAATTTCTATTTCCCAGCTTCCACACTAAGCCCTCTTATTTCTTTTCCTTCATCTTCATGCCCAGACTTCCTTTTATCTATGTGATCTCATGCAATGCTTCACTTCATCCACTTGTGATCAGGGCTCACAATAATTCAACATCTATAGTACAGAAATGTACTTTTCAGTGCAATATACTATCATCACCAGGTCCCTCAGAAGAGAGCTGCCAAGTCAGTGACTTCGTTGGCGACTGCAAAAGCTGTCTGACTGAACATCAGGAACTGTTCTCTTAAACATAAGAGATGTTCCTGGTTCCTGCCAAGGTTGAGACTGAGAGCCAGATGACTTTAATAAAGCTACACCAATCTGAAACAGCAGAGCATTTGGCTCTTAGGGAAATTTCAAGCCTGTCTCCAAAATCTCAGAACTCGTGTTTCTGTAAGTGAGAGACTGATATTGAATCAGAGCAAACATAGTTAGGTACTATATGAGTAGCTTACAGTAGACAATGTCATCTAGTGTACAGAACACTAGACTGGGTGTCAAGAGACCTGAGTTCTGTTCTTGACTCAGCCACTGACATGGTATGCAACATTGGGCAAGATACTTCACCTATGTATGCCTGTTTCCCCACCCATCTTGTGCCTCTCTTGTTTGATTGTAAGCTCTTTGTGACAGTGACTGTATCTCACTATGGCCTTGTCTATACTTGTGGCACTGGGGCCACTGAAACTTGGGATCAGAAGAACCTTCTATGTAATTGGCAATTAACAATCAAGCAACTGAATGATGTGGTACAGTCACACCATTCTGCTGTCTAAAGAAACATTATTCCCAAACTCTCAGGAAAAGATCCTAGTGAGCCAATCCACCATAATACTGTAAAGAAATCCATTGTATTACATATCAAAATATTAGTTGTATTACAGAGGTATACAGTGTTTGATGCAAAATAAGATCAAAGTTGATCCTGAGTTTAAGCATTTTAATATTTAACTAAAAAAACCCACAAAGTCATTCACCCATCTGTCTTGCCTGCTCTACCTAACCCCAGATGTACCTGACAGAGAGAAAACCCCTGTTCAAATCCCTTCTCCTCATCAGGAAGTTTTTGGAGAATGTTGGGGATAACTTCTTGGTACAAGTGCTGCAGGATCTGACTAGGGGCTGTGTGCAGGTTGACCTGTTGCTCACAAACAGGGAGGAGCTAACAGGAGAAGTACAGGTGGGTGACAACCTCAGAAGCAGCGATCATGAGATGGTAGATTTCAGGATCCTGACCAAAGGAGGAAAAGAGAGTAGTAAAATACAAACCTTGAACTTCAGAAAAGCAGACTTCAACTCCCTCATAGACCTGATAGGCAGAATCCCCTGGGATTCTGACATGAAGGGGAAAGGAGCCCAGGACAGCTGGCAGTATTTTAAAGTAGCGTTATTGAAGGCACAGAAGGAAACCGTTCCAATGCGTAACAAGAGAAGCAAATATGGTAGGAGACCGGATTGGCTTACAGTGGAAATCCTTGGTGAACTTAAGCACAAAAAGGGAGCTTACAAAAAGTGGAAACTTGGACAGATGACTAGGGAAGGGTATAAATGTATAGCTTGAGAATACAGGGGAGTTATCAGGAAGGTGAAAGGGCAGTTGGAATTGCAACTCACAAGGGATGTGAAGGATAACAAGAAAGGTTTCTACAGGCATGTTCGCAAGAAGAAGGTGATCAGAGAAGGTGTAGGGCCCCTACTGGGTGAGGGCAGTAACCTAGTGACAGATGATGTGGGGAAAGCTGAAATACTTAATGCTTTCTTTGCCTCTGTCTTCACGGACAAGGTCAGCTCCCAGACTAAATGCACTAAGTGACGCATTATGGCACGAAGGTGAACAGCCCTTAGCGGGGAAAGAACAGGTTAGGAACTCCTTAGAAAAGCTAAACATACATCAATCCATGGGTCCGGACTTAATACATCCGAAAGTACTGAAGGAGGTGGCAAATGTCATTTTTTCCATTATCTTTGAAAAGTCATGCAGATCAGGAGAGATTCCAGATGATTGGAAAAAGGAAGTGTAGTGCCCATCTTTAAGGAAGGGAAGAAGGACGATCCAGGGAACTATAGGCCGGTCAGTCTTACCTTAGTCCCTGGAAAAACCATGGAGGGGATCCTCAAGGAATGCATTTTGAAGCACTTGGAAGAGGGGAAGGTAATCAAGAATAGTCAGCATGGATTCAAGAAGGGCAAGTCGTGCCTGATCAATCTGATGATTAGCTTCTATGATGACGTAACTGGCTCTGAGGATATGGGGAAGTCGGTGGATTGGTCCTGCCTCGGGCAGGGGGCTGGACTTGATGGCCTTCTAAGGTCTCTTCCAACTCTATGGTTCTATGATTCTATGATCATTGAACTGGAATACTCACCCAGAATGTACGTGACCTAAACCGTTAGTCCAATGTAAGAAAGGAGCAGTACTATCGCCTCTCCTCCCTAGGGCCGTGTCCAGACTCAGGGGTTTTTTCGGGAAAAGTAGCCTTTTCCCGAAAAAACTTCCCCTGCGTCCAGACTCAAGCCGCGTTCTTTCGAAATTATTTCGAAAGAACGCGGCTTTTCTTTCGATGGCGGTAAACCTCGTTTCACGAGGAAGAACGCCTTCCTTCGAAAGTTCTTCTTTCGAAGGAAGGCGTTCTTCAATGTAAAGAGGCCGTCTTCGAAAGAGAGCATCCAGACTCGCTGGGTGCTCTCTTTCGAAAAAGCGGATTTTTCTTTCGAAAGATCCGCCTGCAGTCTAGACGCGATCTTTCGAAAGATGCTCTTTCGAAAGAAGCCTGCAGTCTAGACATAGCCTAGATGCTATATGTGGAGTTAACATAGGTCACTGACATCTTCAAAGAAACACCTTAGGCAACAGACTTCAGGAAAGAGCCTCAGCTGTTATGGCATGCAGAGATAGGCAGGGTTGGGATACACCCCTTCTGTCATCTCCAATTGGCCAAAATAAGCTGCTCCCTGCCTACCATGCTGTTTTTTGTGGATCCTGTTCTTAAGTATCTTTTTCCCCCATTCGATGTATAGGGAATAGAGATACCCAACCCAGGGTTTATGGATTTCTCTGATTTTCAAGGTGCCTAAAAGTTAGGTGTTGCACTGCAGCCTTGTCTACACTGCCATGTTTTGTTGCGAAAAACTGCCTTTTGTTGACAAAACAGTGAAAGCATACACGCTACAATGCAAATTTTGTCAGAGAGGGGGTGAGGGGAGGAAACACCCAGTTTTGGCAACAAAAATCTTCCATCTCTGTGACAGACTTTTGTCTTTTCCCCTCTCTTTATTGGCGACAAAGAGCCAATGTGCACTTTGTTTTGTTGAGAGAACTGGCTTCTGCCACAATCCCACAACGCCTTCCTGGATGGTTGTGCTCAGTGTTTTGTGATCTTGGCTAAGTGTTCTATGATTTCTGCTGCCCTGCAGGCATGCGCCCCTCCTCTTTCAATGCTCCAGGAAGTATCTGACAGCTGAGTGAGCTGTTCCATTTGGGGAACAAAACAAAAAAAGGAGCAAATCATTGGAATGCTCCTGTTCTGCCCTGCTAGAAACACAGCAGCAATCAGACTGCTGCTGCAGGAGGAAAGCTGGAGAGACTGCTGTGCTGCTTTGACATTTCTCAGCACGGAGAGAGCACAGAGCTACTCATGACGCTGCTCCCAGCCGCTGAGAATGCTGTGGGAGAACTCAGAGAGAAGCGCAACGATCTGCTCTGCTTTCCAAAACACTGTACTGTGGGATGCTTTCCCATATTGCTTTGCTCTATCTGTCGACAGGGAAGCTAGCAATGTGGCCATAAAATGACAACAGTGGAAGGCAGAAAAAAAAGTTTGTCCGGTTTTCATTTTTGCCAAGTGTTTTTAGGTAACAGTGAATTTCATAAAGGACCCCAATACATACATTTTAATACATATCTGATAATCCCCCCTAATATTGGAATAATATTAGTCTCAGGACTATTTAAATTGTGCAGGGTATCCCCGCTATAAGTCACCCGGGTATACATCCGTTTCGCACTCAAGTCCTTGACCCCTGTAGGAACTGATGCATTATAAGGCCTCCCATTCTCCATGCTTAAGTCGTGCAACCACACACACACACCCCTAATTTGCGCAAATGGAAGTCAACTGTGTGGAAAATTTCTCTGCTTTAAGTTATTTTGGTATAAGTCCAAGTTTTTGGAACATATCTTGGACTTATAGCCAGGACAGGCTGTATTCTAAATACTACTCATTCATACATTTCACTACATAAGATATTGGGCTCCATTCTGCCTTCAATGGATTGCTTGGGAATGCTTTCTTGAAGTAATTTGGGACATGGCTGTCATTGAAGGAAGAATCTATCCCTTTGATCAGGGCTGCCGATGGGTGACAAGGGGAGCAAAGGGGACATTTGCCCTGTGGCCCAGTGTTTTAAGAGAGTCCAGGGCCCTGGGCTGCTGTCACTGAAGCCCTGGATGGCACTGAGGGCTGGGTGGGAGAGGTGAGATGTCGTCTGCATGAAACTCATGGCTGATGGCCTCTCGCTCTGCCCAAGGACCCACCCTTTCTGGAGGCCCCCGAGCCCCGGGCCCAGCAAAGTCTGTCACCAGCCCTGCCTTTGATTTAAATGTAGCTAGAATGATGGGGCGGGTTTTGCCAACAGTAACTCACAGTGGTATCTGTAACTGCACAGTTCCCTTCTATAGTTAGAACAGGAGATAATTGTAATAACTGTGTGATGTCTGTTGGAAAATACTAAATGCAAACAAGGCTAGGAGACAGAGTGTGTAAAATGACCATCTGGCAGATGGCAAAGTGACAATATGAGCTCTCCTAAAATAACTTTTGTATCTAACTTCCTGACTTCATATTGTGTCCAGAAATTGAACAAAAACCTTTCCACTGTATATGAGCTAGCACCAATTCCCCCATGCTGCCCAAACCTCAGGAACTGCTTCTTCCTAGCACACTTTGAAGCACAACACACACCGAAGATGATGGGAAGGGCAAAGAAGAAATGAAGCCACTAGTTAAGTTTTGGAACACAAAAAACCACTGTGCGAGTGAGTTAGAGGACAAACTCCACACCACAATTAACAAAGAGTTAATAGCAAATAAGAAAAAATCTTTGCAGGCTGAGTCTTTCAAGTTCTACAATTGCATAACATGTACTACCATAAAAATGAATAGTCCTGTGGCATGTTAGAGACTAACAAAGATATAGGATCATGAGCCCACAACAGCCACTGAACTACTCATTGTTTTTAAAGTTACAAACTAACACGGCTACTCATCTGAGATTTGATGTATTACCATGGATTACAAAACAACAGGCAATAATTTAGCTACATTTACATTAGTGCAGCTATGTTGTCTGTACATAAAAGGAAAAGATAGCTTAGGAGAACAATAGAAGAAGCTATATGTAAATCTATATTTAGCCTTATCAATTGTGCTTTATTAGCATCAAAGCACTTTACTTTGTAAACTGAGTATTAGTTACTTACAAGTTATACAAGGAGCAACACTACATACATGTTCTTTTCTCTTTGGGTATTGGTATGCTATAACTCAGCTTGAGTTAGTCATTTTAGGGCCAAAAATGGTTCATGTATAGTTCTGATTACAACAACAGTCTCTACTATTTTGGGGCCTATTAAGTTTTTGAAAATTAGTTTCTTAAATTTAACTGCTGTGTTTGATTTCTATTTAAACTTCAGCCTTATGCCAAACCCATGTTATATAAAGCATTTAACTTTCACTAGAAAGAAGGCAAGAGAAAAGTATGAAGAACTACAACACAGACAAAGTATTTGCAATATAAATGTGAGGTCAGTCTTCCCTGCTGAGAAAGCTAAAACAACAGTGAGCAGCTCAGTTAACTATGTATTGTCAAAATGTGTATGCTTTGTGTCTAAGACTTAAAAAACAACTTCTGAAAAGAATTTGTTGAAGAGACACCAAAATAGCAATACAATAGGTTACACACAAATAAATAACTTAAAAACCATTAAAATATTTAGGGTTAGCAATAAAAGTGCTTTTTTCATCTTCAAATCACTTTATCTTGTAAATTGAGCATTACGGACTTCTAAGTTACACAAAGAGCCACAATGCATAAATGTTCTGGTATGGTCAGTTATTGGTATGCTGCATCTCAGCTTGAGCTAATTGTATAAAGGGCCAATAAAGGGCCAAATACAGGCTACACAAGCATAAGCTGCACTGCAAACTTGCCAAAAACCCAAAGGGAATGTGGCTTGAGATTAGAGCTGGGAGAAAACATGAAAAACAATTTAATTACAAATTTCAAAGTTGTTTCACAGGGTTGAAACTGATCTATATATCTGTTTTTCCTTTTTTCCACATTTTTATATCTGTTTTCTATAGCTTTTAAAGATTTTTTTAAAAATGTGCTTTTCTCCTTTCCCAGACTTGTCTTGAGGACTTTTCCAGGGGATGGGGACTGGGTGAATAGGGGAAGCAGTACATTTTTAAAAATGACTGAAGAAATAAAATTCAGAAGGAAAAAAAGAGAAAATGATAAATGAAAAGTATAAAAAAAATGTAAAACATGATGGGAAAGGTCACATTTTTGAAAAATTTTAGTGAAAAAATTTTGCTCAAGAAATTTCAATCAGCTATTTTGGATGAAGTTAAGAAATAGTTTGGGTTCTATGGGAACACTGAATTTTGGCATCTATAGTTCCATTAACAACATCTCTACTAAAAATGACAACAGATTCAGGTGACCATATAGAATTCTACTGGCCACATGTAGATGAGTAACCTAAATGAAAAGAACTTCTATTTTAAAAGACAGACACCTTCTTAGAAATAATTGACAATATTGATTACATCATTTTCATTTGTCTCTTTTCTTGTAGCTGGGAGGGGTTCATATATTGAACTTAATGGTTCAGGGCCTTGATTCAAGATAGCATCCTTATTTAGGAAAACACTTAAGCATACCCTGAAGTGCCCCTGAAGTCAATGGGTCTTACCTAAGTGCTTAAAGTTAAGTGCTTCCCTGAATGGGGTCCAAAATTCTACAGATGTTCTAAACTCCACCAGTCAAGGAAGATAAATACAATTCCCATATGGAAGCCAGTCAGGCTGCTTTTCTCTCTTCCTCTTCAGGCACAGAATCATTCAAATCTATTTTAGAAGATTCTTTTATTGATTAGTTTACATTTGATTTTTAAGTGAAAAAAACCATACGAATAGCCATACTGCTCAGACCAATGGTCTATCTAGCCCACTGGCCTTTCTTCCAACAGTCGGCAGTGCCACAACCTCCCGAGGCCATGTTTGCTGGCCTGAACCTGCAGACCTACTAGTGTGATATTGGCCATCATGTGCCAGCAATGCATCTCTGCATGTACACTGGACAAACCAGACTGTCTCTATGCATCAGAATAAATCACACATCAAGCATGGCAACATACAAATACCAGTGGGAGAACATTTAAACCTCCCCGGACACACAGTTACAGACTGAAAGTTGCCGTCATCAAGAAAACAAAAACAAACAAAAAACTTCAAAACCAGGCTGCAATGAGAAATTGCTGAGTGAAATTCATATATGCATTTAACATAATCCGAATGGGTCTGAATAGTGATTGGGAATGGCTGGCTTGTTACCATAAGTAATTTTCCACTTTAGATATTCTCACCTTCTTATGATTGAATTAGCTCTGATGTAACACTCCTATCCTTGCACCCCAACTATCTCTCTTTCCCTTTATGCATCTGACTAAGAGTATGTCTACACTTCATTCCTCTTCCGAGACAGGAATGCAAATGTAGACACCCAAAATTGCAAATGAAGCGTGGATTTGAATTTCAAACTCCTCAAAAAATGAGGAAGGGTTTTATCTCCAAATAACCCAATTTTTTTCCTCGAAATACCGCTATTCCGCAATAGCGCCATAATGCGATTATGCAAATGAAGCACGGGAAATTCAAATCCACGCTTCATTTGCAATTTTGGTGTCTGCATTTGCATTCCTCTCTCGGAAGAGGAATGAAGTGTAGACATACCATAAGTGAGTTGCAACTCATGAAAGCTTATGTCAGAATAAAATTTTTAGTTCTTGTTCTTTTATTCTCTTTAGCCACAATTATACTTTTCACCCTCTTACTTTTGTTGTGTTTTTTTGTTTTTGATTAGGGTATACATGTAGTATGAGCCTCTATTATGGTGATTTAAATATTTTCAATGCCAGCATTTCACTCTTTGACCGTTCCTTTTTTAGTTTAACTTGTTTCTTCATTTTTATGTAGTTCTTTTTAAAATTAGAGGTGACTTTCAATCCAATTTTGTTTTGTTATTTTAAATTTGAATTTTATCAATTAGAAAATAATGACAAGCTTACTTTGCTTTGGGGCATTTCCAGGATACAGACAAAGTAAGTGAAATAGTTGTTCTTAGTCCACATTATAAATTCTTCCACAACCAAAAGTTATCCAGATAATAGACTTAGTCAAAGCAGACTACAAAAATGGTTAGGGCAAGCATACGGAGCTCTGTAAAATCTACTTGTGTTTCTAAAACTAATCCATTTTAACATGTGTATAAAGGAGACATGAATTTTTTACCTGGAGAGCTTCCTAAATCCTTCCTTGATATATTGAAATCAATTGAGTTAAATCAGAAATAGTTTTAGCTTATAACGTTCACTGATGGGAGACCAATGTAAAAAATATTAGGAATTATTAATGCATGTTCAGTGTATGATATTATTTATTAATAGGCAATGAAACAGTCATCACAGATGTTCTAGTGCATCCTGCACAGAGGGGCCAAGTACAATCATAGAGCCTGCAGAGCTAGTCAGACTGCAGAAAATTATCTGCACCTACATTGTTACTGCTTAGATTTTTAACGAGCATTAGTAAGAGTTGGGGACGTGCACAGCAGTTCTCATTGATTGTTTATTTCATAAAATATTCTGGATGAAAATTAACCTTCTCTCCTTCAGTGGATTCATTTGCCATTAAGTGGGAAATGGTAAATTGACCAACGTGTTTTATCAAAGTTATGAGTAATCTCATACGATTACTTAGTGAATCTTAACAGACATTCCTAGATTTCCCTAACTCTTAGGGCAGTCAGGAGGACATATTTTTGCTGGTGAAAAATAATGTGGTGCAAGCAAATGGTCAAGTATTTTTATATATTATATATTTTAGAGAGTTTGTGCGTCTGTGTGTCCGTTTGTTCAAGATCTCCTTCTAAACAGTAAGAGCGATGACCACCAAATTTGGTATGCAACTTCCCCTTATTATAGTTTAAAACAAGAGAAGTGTTTGGTTGCACCAGGATAATAGGATGCGCATGGAATGCAATTGTTTCTCATTTAATGAGAAAGGGAGGGCTGTGATAGCAGGGACACTTATACTACTGAATGATCACATAGTGGCAGCAAGTGCTCCAACTCCAGGGAGCAGATGCCAATGGCAGCTGAGATACACAGCCTCAAACAGCAGAGGCCAGCCTTCCTCCCCACCCAAGTCCCACACACACACACACACACACACACACCTTCCAAACCCCTATCCTGACTCCTACACCCTATTCTCTGCCCAAGCCCCTCCTCACCCCTAATCTTGACTCCTGAACATCCCCCCCCCCCCCACACACACACACATTCTTGCTCTGACAGATCTGAGCAATGCATGCATGAACCTTCCAGTACCATGTATATAATGGTAGCACAAACTTTTCAGCTAAGAATCAGCACTCCATTGTGCTGTGCACTGTACAGGCATTGTGCTGTGCACTGTACAGGCAAGTGTAACATTCCATCCCACAAATCATTTACAGTCTAGGGGGCAGGCAGGATGCAATCGGAAAACAGATAAAATGTAGGTGAGTTAGAGGATAAACACCCAAATGAACAAAGGTTAGCAGAAAAGTAGAAGTTTCAGATTGCTAACTACCTAACCAATCCATACCTGGATCTTAACCTCCTCTACACTGACAATGATAGCTCTGACAATTACAGATCTTTAACATAAAACTGGAGGAAAATCAGAAGACATAAAAGCTCACTTCATTAATATTTCAGAATTTGTTCCTTATATCAGAGAAGTAATTAACAGTAGATTATAGGGTTTGTCTTAATCCATTTTGGCTATTGAACACATTGAGGCACTAAATTTACCAACTCAATAAGTTAACCCAGTTCAAGTGTACACTTTGCAACTACCCTTCCTCCTTCCACTCTCCTGTCTTTTTATGTTGTCAAGCCATAAATAAATAGCAACAGCTGCGACATTCCTTTTGTTCTACAGTGATTAGATGATTATTTTTGACTAGTTAGCTCATGTATGTTAATGAAACATCAAGATGATACCAAATGATCAACATGCTTCTCATGCCAATTGAATAGATTTGTGTCCCCCTATTTTTTAGGGTTTAGTACTGAATGTATTTCTAGATTCCATTTGAGGAAAACCCCCTCCAGATTATAAGCTTCCGGTATTATTGGAATGTGCAGAGTAAATAATCAAAATTCAAGAGTGTTGGGACAGTGGCTCCAGTGTTCATTCCCATGGTGCCTTAGTAAGCCTTTGCTAAGACACTATTGAATCAAAGTTCTCCGTCCTCGAATCTATCATTAAGGTCAATGCACAGGATTTTTCATGATCACTTTCAGTGTTTGCCAGAAGTAGGGGAGAAGTAAAACATTGGGTAAAAGAGGGAGAGAAGAAGGGGATACAATGGTGCGGGGCAGAGTGATCAGGTCTGGCAATGAGCTGGGAACTTCTGGGGAGACAGGAAAAGCAACAGTGCGTGAAGAGGGAGGGCATCCACAGGAAGGGAAAAGCAGCATCTATGGAGGTGGAATGGATCCAGGAACTCTTGGGACTATAGGTAGGAGGCAGCAATTAGTGCATGAGAGAAAGGAGGCTTGGCATATGGAAAGCAATAATGCATGAGGTCATGATAAGGAGGTTCAAAAAGCCTATAAGGAGTATTCCAATTTCTTACGAGATGTGGTCATTTTAAAAGATCTGGTCAGAAAAGCTTTTCTAGGAATTCTTCCTTTCCATTCTCAGACAGCACCTAATGAGTGCATGTGTACTGAAGGAAGTGAGAACTAAACTTTTTAAGAGACTCAGAGGCTGCCAAGCAAAGGCAACCAAATCATACATTGAGTAGGTTTCAGCTAGGTGATATGGAAGAAGAGAGAACAGCAACTAAATAACCAAGAAACTGATTTCATGGCCTTGGAACAGAAGAATTCATGTGGCTTTGATAATAGGTTAACATTTCACTGAGAGCTTACACCCAGCCTTAACCTAATATATGGGCCAAATTCACAGACTGGGCACTCAGGTTCAACTGCTGAATTCAGTGAAGCTATGTCTACTTTAACTAGCTCTGAATTTGGCTTGTCTTTTCTTCTGTATTTGTGTCCCCTCTTGTTCTGTCATCACCCTTTGCTATACATGTTTCTAATCCTCTTTCCTCTCCCGCAGATGTAGGAACTTCTCTGTAGGGACCCCAATATTGTTTTTAAAATGAAGCTGATAGGTATTAGGTCCCAGGGGAAAAGTCATGGTAGTGGCAGCAGTTTGACTTTAGATTTGGGGGGGAGGAGGGTATGTTTGAACCAATGCCCACACTTCAACAGTTCCTCCACATCATATCCCAGTGGCTTTATTGTTTCATTGAAAAATCTTCATTTCCAAGACCAAATCAACTTTTTTTATTATGAACCTTTCTGGCACAGTTTATATCAATACAGAAAAATAATGAAATAATAAGAACGTAAACACTTACTTTAAAAGCCTACTACAGGTTTCTATAAATTATACAGTTAAGGGAATGTAAAATAAACTATCATACTTTCATCTTGACTTTGCCTCCCTTACTGCAAACCCTTTCTGATCATAACTCTGATGTATTACAGGTTTCTGAAAGGAAACAGTGTGACACTAGCTGGTTACCTCAGAGTCATGCTGAAATAGCAAGTGAAAAAGGACTTAATTTTTCGCAGTTTATGCATTTAAAATTTTGACTTTCCATTAAAAAGTTACCCCTTGATATTGTAGATCAGTGGCAATACTGATTTTTACACACATTTCACCTATATGCAAAAACAAGGTTATTATCTAACCATATGTTCACAGGGGCCAGTGTGTTCAAATGATACCATCCATATTACATCAATGAGAAGCCCTAACATGACCTCTAGTATTTTATATTTTTAACTGATGTGCGCAGCAGAGCCCATAGCAGTTTTTAGATCAATAATGCTAGACATAAAATTGAAAGAGGTTGATTTAGTGTCAGGGCATTCTTCTCAGTCAGAAAACCTGGCATATTTTAGCTATTTAAAATACTGTCTGGATAGGACAGGATGCATAGTTGCGAGGGAAGACATATTGTATCTATCCTCACTATCATTTAAGAAAGCCTGTGCTTTGTCTGCTCTCAGCAATGCTATCCATATATAACATTTAAAGCAAAGTCTTTTGAGATTAAATTAATTTAAAGTGCTTCATTCTTTCAGCCTATGTCTGGACTGCAGGCTTCTTTTGCAAGCTTTTCCACAAGAGATCTTCCAGAAAAACTTCTTCTAAGAGTGTCCACACTGCAAAAGCGCACTGAAAAAGCGATCTGCTTTTTCGAAAGATAGCATCCACACTGAATGGACGCTCTCTCATATTTCAGCTGTGAGTACTTTGGCCGAAGTGGCCACCAGGGTACCTGTGCTTTTTCCTCTTTCCTCTTCTTTCCAAAGAACTCCCTCTTCCCCGTCCACACACGCCTTTTTCCAAAAGAGCTCTTTTGGAAATAGGCTTCTTCCTCATAGAATGAGGATTACCAATACTGGAAAAAACCCTCTGTTCTTTTGATTTTCTTTCAGAAGAACGCGATTGCAATGTGGACGTAATTGAAGGTTTTTTTCAGAAAACGGACATTTTTCCAAAACAACTCTGTAGTGTAGACATACCCTCAATGGTCTTTACTTTTTAGAAGATCTCTTTCACACATGTCATCCAATAGAATTAATCATATATGTTTTCCACAGCCAGTCATGAAGGTATATCAGCTGATCACATCTGTATGTATTTTTTTCAGAGAATTAGCAACTATGTAAGCTGGGAAGTGATTGTAGACAAAGCCATAAAAATTTTGCATTTTCCCCTTGCTAAAAAGTTTGGGCAAATGTCAAACAGTCTTAATATTTCTTTGTTATTGGCAACTAAACCTTAAAAAACCCAATAACTAAGAGCACGCTTAAAAAAATATTAAGTATGCTGAGCATTTGTACAACACAGTGAAATCAGTCCTGACCGTTTGAAATTTGCCTTAAGGTCAAGAAGGAAGAAAAAAAAACCTACCACTTTTTTACATGTTATATCGGTGTTAGTGGCCATGAAAAAACAGAGTACTAACAGCAGTGGGAGAGCCAGGTACATGATAGGCAGCTTTCTCATGGGCTACGTCTACACTGGCACCCCTTTCCGGAAAAGGGATGCTAATGTAGACTTTGGAATAGGCAAATCCGCGGGGGATTTAAATATCCCCCGCGGTATTTGCATTAACATGGCTGCCGCTTTATTCCGGCTTGGGGAAAAGCCGGAGAAAAGCGCCGGTCTAGACGTTATTCTTTCAAGTAGGAATAAGAAATCCTCTGGAAAAGGCTTTATTTTCCGGAGAATAACGTCTAGACCGGCGCTTTTCTCCGGCTTTTCCCCAAGCCGGAATAAAGCGGCAGCCATGTTAATTCAAATGCCGCGGGGGATATTTAAATCCCCCGCGGATTTGCCTATTTCAAAGTCTACATTAGCATCCCTTTTCCGGAAAGGGGTGTCAATGTAGACACAGCCATGTAGTTTAGTCAATAGAACCTCAGCCCTGAATAAAAATGTAAAAACTGTGACACTCCGCAGGAATAGAGATGCATAAAAATGTTTCCTCACCAATAGCCTACTTGCTGTTCTTGTTCTCTGTACTTTTTTTTTTTCTGCCCACAAGAGAGGGCTGTCCTGGCTTAGGTATATAACTCCAGAAGAGGATTCCCAGCAGAGCACCTTAAACAGAGGAAGTCTATCTCTCTCTCTCTGCCCCATCAGTCAGGCACCAAGAGCTAGATCAATGGAAGTTAGGTACATTTGTGAATTTGGACCCTTTCATCCAAATTTTATTAACCTGCCTAGACTTAGACAGCTCCCTGCTCAGCTTGCTGGCTTTTCTAAAACTTTTTCTTAGGTGCCTGTCTCCCACTGCTTTGTATGGGGAACCCATGCACCTAATCAGGGGTTGAGAATTCTGCTAGGCAATTTTCTACTCAGAGGCTATGTCTAGATTGCATTGCTTTTTCGGTATACCAGAGGTACCCCAAAATAGCAACGTTGTGTCCAAGGAACACGTCTGCTTTTTTAATTTTTTTTTCAAAAGAATGGACACGCTCTTTTGTCATCCCTGTAAACCTTGTTCTACAAGGAATAAGGGATAGCTCGAAAGAGCACTTTCTTTCACAATTTGGCACTGTATACACACCCCAAATTTCGAAAGGGCATCTTTCAAAAGTAATACGGTCTCGCATGATATTCTTATCAATAAACTAGGCAAATACAACATAGATAGGGCTACTATAAGGTGGGTGCATTACTGGCTGGATAACCATACTCAGAGAGTAGTTATTAATGGTTCTCAGTCCTGCTGGAAAGGTATAACAAGTGGGGTTCCGCAGGGGTCTGTTTTGGGATATTGAGATATTGGCATAGAAAGTACGCTTATTAAGTTTGCAGATGATACCAAGCTGGGAGGGGCTGCAACTGCTTTGGAGGATAGGGTCATAATTCAAAATGATCTGGACAAATTGGAGAAATGGTCTGAGGTAAACAGGATGAAGTTCAATAAAGACAAATGCAAAGTACTCCACTTAGGAAGGAACAATCAGTTTTACACATACAGAAGGGAAAGCGACTGTCTAGGAAGGAGTATGGCAGAAAGGGATGTAGGGGTTTTAGGGGACCACAAGCTAAATATGAGTCAACAGTGTGATGCAAAAAAAGCAAACATGATTCTGGGATGCATTAACAAGTGTGTTGTGAGCAACACAAGAGAAGTCATTCTTCAGCTCTACTCTGCGCTGGTTAGGCCTCGGTTGGAGTATTATGTCCAGTTCTGGGCACCGCATTTCAAGAAAGATGTGGAGAAATTGGAGAGGGTCCAGAGAAGAGCAACAAAAATTATTAAAGGTCTAGAGAACATGGCCTTTGAAGGAAGGCTGAAAGAAGTGGGTTTGTTCAGTTTAGAAAAGAGAGGATTGAGCGGGGACATGATAGCAGTTTTCAGGTCTCTAAAAGGGTGTCATAAGGAGGAGGGAGAAAACCTGTTCATCTTGGCCTCTGAGGATAGAACAAGAAGCAATGGGTTTAAACTGTAGTAAGGGAAGTTTAGGTTGGACATTAGGAAAAAGTTCCTAACTGTCAGGGTGGTTAAACAGTGGAATAAATTGCCCAGGGAGGGTGTGGAATCTCCATTTCTGTAGATATTTAAGAGTAGATTAGATAAATGTCTATCAGGGGTGGTCTAGACAGTACTTGGTCCTGCCATGAGGGCAGGGGACTGGACTCGATGACCTCTCGAGGTCCCTTCCAGTTCTAGTATTCTATGATTCTATGAATATTTCATTTATTTCACTTTAACCATCTCTCAATATTTTGAAAGGAAGATACAAAATTAGTCTTAGCCATGTGGTTTTTATGGGTAAAAAAAGCCTCAAATTCTGAGAATATAAATCAAACTAAAAAAAATGAACTAAAAGGTATATTTGTCTCAATGTGCTGGAGCAGATATCAATGAATATATGATTAAATAAAATCTTCCTTCAAATACAGTTGGCCAGAATCATGCTGAGTATTCGTAGACTATACAGCTAGTAACCATCCTAATGAACGAAGGGAAAAATTGATAATTATGCTTTGTTATGAAATCAAGGGAGACCAATCTAGCCAAAAATTAATTAAGCAGAGTCAGCTGATGAAGAAACAATTAGATGAATGAAAAGGAACAATTTTAGCAAAAGAATTCATTTTATGCAGATGTGTAGTTTGCATATCATGGGACCCAACAGCACTCAAGTTTCCAATAACTTCTTTTCTGCTTGACCAAGTTTCTTTGTTATTTATGAGTCCCTGCAGGACTAGGAGCTGTTATTACAAACATATACATTACAGAAAGAACATTACCTGACATGCTAGTTTTTTTGCAAGGTTTTCATCAGCTATTTTTACCAGCATTTCTTCATTTCTCTTGCACCCTGACTCTTAATGTTACAATCTCCAACTGAAACTGTACAACAAAAGAAGTGAAATATTACCCACCAAATGTGAGCATAACTGAATATAAAAATAATCACTTGCTATATTTGAAACAGAAAGGCTCTTCAGCCAATTGAAATTGCCTGTTTTCACATGTTAGGGCCAGCATTTTGAAAACAAATACATAAATGTGTGCAGTTGTGTGAGTGTGTTTAGATGCACCAGGACTTGCATTCACACATGCTCATACCCAAAGCTGATATCCAGAACATGGCCACTTCAAAGCATATGAACACAAACTAAGAGGCCATAGTTAAGGCATAGTTGAAAGTCAAAATCTTGATGCTTTGATACAAACTTAGCAGACATGAAAAGCCACTGTCCTTTCCAGAAAATCCTCAAAATGAGCTTAATAACAAATCCAATGCCTTGAAATTTAATTCTGACTGTAGCTCTTATTTGCCCAAGGAAGAGTCTATTTTACTATGGAACACAAGCATTCAAACGAACTGATTCCAGTGGATCAGGAGCCTAGGAACATCTCGGATTTGTGTTAAATGGAAATTTAAACTGTAGGTGCCCTCACTTCCAATGGAGGGGAGGGTAGTTCTGCTGAGACTACCTCAACCATCAGTGGGGGAGTTTGTGGCTCTGGCTGAGAGTGAGGGGGGACAGAAGTGGCAGCAGTCATTGTCCAAGGTACAGGGATAGTCCAGGGGAGGTAGTAGGTGGGGATGGGAAAGAGGTCTGGCCTCACACATTGGTGGACCTGGGCTCCTGTATTCTGAATATTGGTGGAGCACAGGCACAAGATGCCCATAATACTTGCTGCCTGTGTCTCTGACTCCTTCTTGGACAGGACAAGGGGAAGGAGCAAACCCCAGAAATCTACAGAGAAAACCCATTGTGGGCTAACTACAATAAACAAAAATACAACTATACTGACTTGGATGCACTTCAGTAGAACTCTGACCAGATCCACTAATGAGCTCTATTCCTCAGATCACAGCCTGCTTCCAACACATACATTTGGCTCTATGCGCTCTGTCCCTGGCCTTTACAATGGAGAATGAATTCAAAATCATAACCCCTTTCCTTTTGTAACGCCAACAGGCAGAACCAAACCTGGGCCTCTGGAGCTTAATGTATGAATCTCTACTGCATGAGCTAAAAGCTAGCTGGTTGGTGCCGAGCAGACTTGTTATTCTGCCTTAGAGCCACTAAATGGGACAGCACACCACACCCAGAAGGTGTGTAGGTTATACTTCCATTTAGAGATGGCCTACAGTAGTTAAGAAACGGTTTTAGTGCTTCCATCCCATTATACCTCAGCACAAACCATGAAATCTGCTATCAATTCAACACTCATTCCATTGCCAGAAAAGAGTTATTTTGAAACACCCTGGAAAATTGTATACATCGAAAGCCTCAATGCCAACACTTAAAAAAAAAAAGAGTTGTTGATGCAATTGTAGAATACAAGAACTGGAAGGGACCTCAAGAGGCCATCAAGTCCAGTCTCTTGCACTCATGGCAGGACCAAGCACCATCTTGACCATCCCTGACAGATGTTTGTCTAACCTGCATTTAAAAATCTCAAATGATGGAGATTCCACAATCTCCCTAGGCAATTCCAGTGCTTCGCCACCAGACAGGAAGGTTTTTCTAATATGCAACATAAACCTCCCTTGGTGCAATTTAAGCCAATTGCTTCTTGTCCTATCATCAGACATTAAGGAGAATATTTTTTTCTCCCTCCTCCTTGAATCACTCTTTTACGTACTTTAAAGGTACAACAACATTTGGGCTACGTCTAGACTACACGTCTCTGTTGACAGAGAGATGTAGATTAGGCACATCGAAATTGCTAATGAAGCAGGGATTTAAATATACCATGCCTCATTAACATAAACATGGCCATCGCTTTTTTCTGAAGCGGAGTTTAAAAAAAAAGGCA
Source organism: Pelodiscus sinensis (assembly GCF_052426305.1). Lineage (NCBI taxonomy): Eukaryota > Metazoa > Chordata > Testudines > Trionychidae > Pelodiscus > Pelodiscus sinensis. The sequence continues at coordinate 100,383,127 of NC_143055.1, forward strand.
GTCTAGACACGGATCTGTTAAAAATAAAACCTTTTGCGACAGATCCTGTATTCCTCAAAAAATGAGGTTTATAGGATGTCGAAAAAGGCTTTATTTTTGATAGATCAGCGTCTAGACTGCCGTTTTTTTCAAAAAACTCCATTTCGGAAAAAGTGGCAGACATGTTTATGCTAATGAGGCATGGGATATTTAAATCCCTGCTTCATTAGCAATTTTGGTATGCCTAATCTACATCTCTCTGTCGACAGAGAGGTGTAGTCTAGACACACCCATCCACTGCAATATGGACTAACGAAGAGTTGAGAAGAGAGAGGGGGAAGCAAATGTGGTGTTCCTGACTGATTTACCATTATCATTTTTTAACTGCATGATGTTTGTTATGAGCACTCTATTCTTAGCTAATGCAGGATGGTTAGTCTCATATTCCACAGAGGCTAGGGAATCGATCCAAAATTAGAGAGAGAGAGAGAGACTGTCAGCCAAAATGATCTAAAAGTTTCAGTACTCCTGACCCTGGCAAATAAAGCCTCCTGCCACTGAAATTCCTCTTAACATCTGGTGCTGTGATTGTGTGTGCACATACAAAGGCAGGAGATTGCATACACAATTGTATAAAGAGCAACGTTCAAATTCTATATTATTAAGGCTGCAGTGCCTGAGTGGTATGTTCATGTCAGTGAAACCCTTGAACAAAATTACAGCATATATTATAGTTTCCTGGGTATATTATGTTAAATACACGGGAGGTGGTGGTGTATCAAAACAGAATAGCTTGATCATTCAGAAGTGCTCCTTCTGTTGGAGAAGCTCAGCATGTCATAATCATTATGAACAAAATCACATTGCAAAACAAATGAAACTGGCTTGAAAACTTTCCCCTGCAGATACTCACTAATACTCACTTTGCTAATCTGCAAACCCATTAACCCCGACACACAAAAATGCTCTCTCTACTTTTTAAGTGAGAGTCATTACCAGAGTGCTGCAGGGAGATTTCTTGTTAATGAAGCTTTAATATTTTTATTTACAATATTTCACAATATCCTAATCAATTCAGGGTGTGAAACAACCCATACCTGACAAGGTCAGTATCCTTTTTTTTTATCATCTTTTATTTACTCCTCATCCCATCCAATTGCATAATTCTTATTTATTGCTGAGTCATTGCTTACTCATGTGAGTAGTCCCACTGACTTTAGCAGGACTTCTGGTGTCCTTGTATAGATATTGCTCACAGTTGTGCCTTGATTTGGCAATCCAAATTTAATGGAAAGAGTCTTATTGACTTCAGTGGGTTTGGGATCAGGTCCAGTACTGTTTTAGGCTTTTCTTGCTTCATTAGAAAAAAAAAATACGAATGATGATCCAAGTAATCCTGTTAAAACAGTAGAATGTTAATAGGAGTTTAGCTTTCATGAGACTTTCCAGCATTTTGTTTGACCAATATACTAAGCATATGGGAGATAACCATGGAGAGAGAAAAAAACAAAATTTAAGATGCCCTTTTTCAAATTGGTCTTGTCTATTAACAATTAATATTTTCTAAAGTATAATATTTATGAACAGGAAATAAAACTACATGTTATATTTTGTGACAAATCACTCAGTTTTTCTGATCTCAGTCTTTAATGAAAATTAGATTTGTAAAAACAAAGACCATCAGCAAGGTTATGGAGTAATTTTCTTCTCAGTAAAGGAACAGCAGGAGGAAACTTGTGTTGTGATTAAAAATGACATCATGCTGCTTCCTGCAAACCAGCAGTTTTAAAAAATCATGGGAAAAGCAGCTTGAGTGAAGAGAGAGAAGGATTAAATTTGTGAAGAACAATTAGTTTCGCAAAACTACTGCAAAAAATTGAGAGTTGAATTGTAAAAGCAAATCTTTTACATGCACATTCAAAATAATTTTAGAAACACACAATTAAGCTAAATATATACCGGGCAGTTGTGAAGATGCTGTAAACAAACTTAGATCTCATACCCATAGTTACTGATATTTACTTAGGTTTTTATTCTACATAGACTTACATACTTGCTGATCTTCACACTATGCATTTCCATTGACTCCGATGAGATAAAATTAAACATGTGTATAAAATTTAGCAGTGTTGGGTCCTCAAATAGATATTTTAAAACAAGCTTATGTGAACTGGGTATCTACCTACCCCTTGCCTCCTTGAAAATCCAAGCCTAAAGATATGAAGTGTTAATTATTTCAACTTTAACATTTCTTTATGTAATAAATACTGCATGAAAAGATAACACTCAGGTTTGGCTCTAGGGAGTTCTTTAGCTCCAGGTAAACTGCTAGATATTTGACCCAGCTAACCCACAGCCAGCAAAGGGGGTGGGGGGCTTTGACTATTTTTCTTCCCTAAGTAACTGCCTGTTACTGGTCCTGATAGCATTCAAATCTTGACATTTATTGCTGGGAGTTGATATGTTTACACTGTCGCTTCAGAATTCCATATTGTAAGTAGACGTAAACATCATGATTTTAATTAAGATCTGTGCATATGAAGTTTACAGGTATAGTTCAAGTAGAGGGCAGCAGATGTTAAGGACACCTGAAAACAGACTGGCCAGAATGACTTGTTGGAGATCACTCAGAACCAATTTAGACCTGGGGATAAAGAGCATTAGCTATCAGATTCAAAAGATTTGGCACTGCATTCATTGATCACCCAGAAGAGCTTCCCCTTGAGGAAAGACCACTATGATCTGCCTTGCAGACTTGTCCTGTAAGGAATTCTTGCCAAGTTTTTGCAACTGTCCTCCCACAGCTTTTATTAGGGCTCAGTTTGATGTCCCCTAAAACCAAGAGGAGTCTTTCCAATTAACTTCACTGGGCACTGGAGTAGACCTTTTCAGCACTGCCTTAACACCTTTGGCTAAATAGAATTTGCAAGAGTTATGGGATTACTCGTTCCCGTACATCATCATTCACTCTGCCTCTGTAATACTCCTTCAAAATATGAAGGGTGAAGGGGAACAAATGGTTATAAATTTAACATTTTTATTAAATGTGGTCCCTTGATGCATGTGTAATAACTGCACTGGAAATAGAAATTAAAGAGAATAAATGCATGCATAGTACAGCACAGTACATGCTAATGAGGCACACAGGAATTTCATTCACGGTGCCATAACAAAACATTTGTATTTTTTACTATTGGTAAATTAGTGCTTGAGCTCTGAATGATGTATGTCCTGAAAAGACAGGCTTTGTTGTCTGAGATAATTGATCTAGAATTAGTTAAGACTCTTAAACTACGCCAAGATATGTTAACTTAATTAAAATGGCCCAATGATTCAATAATCCCCTGCTTAGACTTTTACAATATTGCCATTATATTCAGTTTTATAACTACTGTTATTTATTTTGATGGCTTTGGATTTTACACATGGGGAAGCTGCTGAGGCTTTGCAGTAAGGTATTTAAGCATCCCTTCAGTGCTGTTAAAAGATTTTTTCCTCCTTCTAATCCTTTCTCTAAATTAACTTCTTTTGACAGTCTCTCCAGTGTAGATCTGCACTCTGGCAGCTGCTTAAATAAACATTATATATATATATATATATATATATATACACACACACACATAGATGCAGTTTATGTATATTAATATTATAAAAATTGAACTAAAATGGTGCATATAATATGAAGATAAGAAATCTTTATAACTGTATCTGTCTCCCTCTTGCTCTTACTACCTGTTTGAAGCCAACTCTCCATTTATCATGTCATATATAATGTTGATTTATAAGCTCCTCAGGAAAGACTGTTTCTGTCTGTAAGGGTCCATTCCTGCAGAAAATGTGTAGAGGTGAATAAAGTAGCTCATGACAGTGGCCACACATACGGCCTGGCTCCAAATTCCATTGAAGTCACTGAGAGTAATTTCAGTGAGCGTTGGATCAATCCCCTGCATTAGATTGCTCAAGTGAACAAGTATTTTGCAGGATTGGACTATGAATTATTATTGTGTGTTTATATTAGCATATTATGGGCAATATTGTAACCACTTTCCAAATATACAATATCAGCTCTAAAAAAAGGACTTTGTAGATTCATGCATAGTTTTCTCAATTTGCTGCGCCCCCTTGGCTGTTTCCCTGTTAATTCTGAAAGGCCTAATTCATCCAGAACTATTTGAGCTCCAGCTGGGCTCTTTGAAATCACCAGTCTGTTTACCAGCATCTCATTTTAGAGCTTTGAAATCATAGGAGGATTTCCATTGTAACAAATAGCTCGTCATATTTCCCTTAAGGACCCACAGCAAACATTTCAATGGTTTCTTTGCATTCAAAATGTTTTAAGAGTGGAGGGATTACTCCAGCTCTTACTTCGGTTTTATACACCCAAAGATCTCCAGATATCTTCAAAGTCCTGGACTACTCTATATAATAATGAGGAGTATCTTTATAATGTCCATGGGATGTCTATAATGTCTATTCTTGAGCACATGGAAACTACTCTCTGCCTTGATAGCACTGAAAAAGACTGCCCACGTTCAAGCAAAAGATGCCAACAATATAGCTTCATCTGCTGTGTGTACTTAAAGACCCATATGACACCTACTGGGCCATATTTCTATGGAGACTTCCAAATCACATGCAAAAGGACCTTGTGGCGGGGCTCCCGGGGTGCGAGCTCCTCGCCCCTTCTCTCCCGGCCGATCTCGGCCCAAGTCCGGGGAGGGGGTGGGGCCCAGCGTACCCCTCCCGCCTGAACTATCGTCGTTGGTCGCCCCACCCGGGGTCTGTCTAGTAGGTTCTAGCTGTGGGGGCGATCACCCCTCAGCCCCAAGGGACTGGGGGGGCTCTGCGACCCCTCCGTCTCTTCCCCCTGCTCCTCGACCTGGCGGAGTAGGGGAGGGTAGTGGCGTGGGAGGAAAAGGGGAGTGGGGGACCCGGGCCCTCCCTCACCTCCGGGTCCCAGCCCGAGGCCCTAAGTGGGGGTTCACGACTGGTCGTCGCTCCCCACGGCGGACGGGGCTGCGGCCCTCAACTCGTCCGCCCACGGGCGCCACAGGGGCCCCGCCTCGGGCTCCTTCCACTCCCTGCTGACCTGTCCCACAGGCGGAACAAGCCCCAGGTGACTCACCACGCCGGAGTCGTCGGGCGCGTCCCAGGGCGAGCCGCCAGCTGCCGAGTCCGTCTCGCCGGGTCGCCCCAAGGGCTGGAGGCTTGGTGTTCCTGGACGCCAGGGCGCCCGTCGTTGGATTCTTCCCCCTTTCTGGCCGGGACGTCCCCGGCTGTTATAGTCGCCGGGGGATGACGTCGGAGGGGTTAGCTCCGCCCCCCCGGCGCGGCCCCCCCCCCCGGGTGTCCCGGGGCGCTCCCGGGTGCCCGCCTGGGGTGTCAATCGGGGCGGCAGGGGCGGGTGCTTCCTGGCCGCTCACGCTCGGCCCCGCCTCCCGCTCCCGGCTCTTTCCGGGGTTGCGGGGCGTCCGGCCCCCAGGGTCGCCGCCTGGGCACGCTCGGCAGCCGCCGCCGCCGCTTTTCCCCTCGCGGAGGGGGTTCCCCCTGCCGGGTCAAGTGCGGGCCCTACCGGGTCCGTCACAGACCTGTTCACTTTGACCTATATTAATATGTACTGACGTCACTGGATGCACCGATCAGATGAAAACAGCTAGTTAGGCAATTTGTTAGCCTTGTATGTGAAATCAGGCGATTTATAACTGAGTATACACACTTAAATATGGACTTCAGCCCTCTACTTTTTAAAAATCTCTCCCTAACTAAGTTTTAAATTACTGCAAATAAAGATTTCTGACCCTCCATAACTTATTTTTATTACCTAGCCTAGGTCTTGGGTGGTTTTGTTTGTTTGTTTTTGTTTTTTTCCAGTTCTCCAGCAAAAGTCAATAGCACAAGCATACATAAATATGGACTATTTTCTCAAATAAAAAATTTTAAAAAATTAAATAAAACCACATGATCGATGTCTACAGAGATTACAGAACTACTTTTTAGGCCATTTATTTTAAACAAAATCTTATCCAGGATAGAAAAAATGGAATCCATCTTTTGCAATTTGGAGGCTGAATAAGAAATTGTTTATTTACTATATGACCTCTAAGAAGGGTATCCAATTAACAAGGCTTTTGTGAGCTATGTCATAGTTTATCTGCTGCTTATCTTGGTCTGCAGTGATGCTGATGGAATGTGAGATAGTAAATCCCAGTCTCCAAGTAATACTCAACCCCAAACCTCTTCCAGAACAGAAACAAAAGCCATTCTGTGACCACCAGAAACCTGATTAATTGAGAGTGACATTGTGGGTCTAGTACTGGTGACCCAGTGAGTGGGTCTCGCTATGGTGGTTTAAAATCTCATGCCCTTCCAAGGCAATAGTGAACAAAACTGCCTAGTTAACTGACATTAGCCAACTACTGTTTACAAATTTCAGGATCACATATGGTCTGCCCATTGTTTGGCACAGACACAATCAGAATTGGCATTCAAAGCTGCTGACAGATTGCCAACCCCTGGTGCAGATGGTGGCAGTTCAAGAATGCTAATTACCGGTGACATTAATGATGAGGTAACCTGTTTTGCTTCAGATAATAAACAGATGGAGTGTGTTTCCTATTAAAAATTAAGATAACAAGTTGTTTAGCTTTAATGTCAGATAGTAACAGAACTAAATTATCTGTTCTGTGGGGAAATTTGTTTTCCACTAATTGCTCTAAACAATCAATAAAAGAATTATTACTGGCATTATCCCTGTGGGAGCAGAAGTGATGAAGTCAATTAGTTTCCTATAGTACAATGCACTCAGATGGAAAGAATAAAAAAATTAAACTATCAAGCATGTACTAGCAGCAGCAAAAAAAGGGTTAGCAAGAAGGTATAGGCAGAGGGTTTCCGCATACCTGTTGGATTTTGTGTATCTCCAGAGTTTCCACTTTTCTTTTGAAGACTTCCAAAAAGGATTTACTATAAATGTCATAGTCTTCTTAGATCTGAGAAGCCTCGCCTCCGCTCCCCTACCCCTCACCGCCTGCTTTTACCAGAACACGGTCATTTTGAGCCTTTGAAGGTAATGACCAAGAAGCCCCAATAAGTACAGCTAAAAACCCATTTTTCATAGTTAATCTTTTGTGAAGGAAAATGTTATGAATGTGGAAAAACATCAGGGTTCCAAGACAGTTTAGTGAAGTCCCATGCCAACAGTAGAAACCTTCACCACACTTCACTTTTTCCTTTCTGTCCAACTACCACCATGCTCAGTCATAATAATTTTCAAGAGAACATGGAAAAAAGTAAGTCTTGGGGGTAAGCCTTCCACATGATAGAGTGCAATGCAATTTTTCTGTCCTATCTGAATTGCAACAAGAAATATTTAGCAAAGTGATCCATTTAGATATCACCTAAATCAAAACAGCAACCCCAAGTTCCTAGAGCAAGTGATCAAAAATAAAGAGCAGGCCATCATATGACAATAGTAACTGAGCACCTGGGGTACATTTACACTGCTAATAGACTAATAAGACTATTACTTGTCGTTATTATGTCATCTGTCTCTCTTAACTATGCCCAAATACAAGGTCCATTGTTTATTCAATAAACAAATTTACCTCAGTTCCATATAAATCTGGAGTTATTACTGCAAGTTGTCAGATACAGTGTACTGAATTGTGAAATTGAGATTACACTTTATACATCAAAGGATTTAAAAGTCCACATTACTTCATGTTTCCTTACTGTAATACATTTCATTCTATTGCTCAATTTGGGTCCATGCCATACAATTTATACGCTAATGACATACATCTTGACTTGGAAGGTTAAGATCTGTGGATTCATCTTAATTGAGTCGATACCAGGGAGTTAATGTCTCCCTTGGGCTGAGCTCATGACTACCACAACATGACATGGTTAAGAAGCCAGAATGCTTCTCCCAAGCCCAGTTGAATGACAGTGCTTTTTTCCTGACATCATGCCATCATGTCATTTTTCTTGCTCAGGTTTATTTTTTCTGCCATTGTGTCCCTAATTTTACATCGGACAAAATTTCTGACCACCCAAGTTCTTAATACACAAAGCAGTTATATTCAGCACTGAGGTAATGTTATATTTGAAAACACATTATCTCTCAGTTTCTGTTTTACACTGTTGCATACAGAGAAGTCACTTGACTTTCCCATGCAAGCACAATATCAGAAGCATCCAGAAACTTTTGTTAAAAGACCACTTACTTATTCCAAGAGTTATCAGAACAATACAAGTAGCTTATTTAGAAGTGAAGCAATAGTGAATGACTGATCTAGGTTGGGAAAAGTTTACATATATAGTCATAGTTTATTCACAGCTTATAAACAGCAGACAAGCCCTAAAGCCACTAATTTAATGCCATATTAAAACTCCCTCTGTCTGTTTAACACTTGCCTCTAGCAAAGTCAATTTCTGATTACTTTTTTTTTTTTTTTTGGACAGTATAGGACACTAGTTCAATGTGATCTGGATCCGAGATGTCTAAAGCAAAGGATGCCATCTGCAGCCTTGGTTAAGGAAGTATCCAGGAGAGTCTTGTTTTGTTTGTCAGGTCTTCATATGCATGGCAAAATAAATTTGGTTTGAGTATTGTTGGAAGATGAAAATTCTCCCTTTGTTACAAAACATTTCCCCGCTACACTGGCCTCTCTGCTGCTTAAAATAGTAAAGACATTTCTTTTAGAGACTAAGACATCCCAATGCCACACAATGAAAGAAACTATGAGACTTTACAATGCTCAATATTTCTCCACTATCAAGTTCTCTTGGACAACTTTATATAGAAACAACTGGAAATATGCCCTCCTTGATATATGTGACACCCATTATGCATTTGTAAACAGAAGTTTCACAAACCTATTCAGAGGAGAATGTACACCTAACTATATGACATAGAAAACAGATACATTTGGGAATATCATAACTAGACTAATCTTGGTGATCTACTTTTTCTTTTGTATACAGTGGCCTATCAAATTATGAGAACCTCTGAGTTCTCATTCCCTGGGCAACGTGCTCCAGGAGACTAAGGGATGGTGTAGGGGTGTGGGGTGCGGTGGGGTATGGGCAGCTTTGAGGGCCAGCTGCTTGAGCCTTCCCTTTTGTGCCTGAGGCCGCACCCCTTTCAGAAGTACAAAGCTCCTCCCACCTTGCCAGGGGCCCAGAAATTCTGGTCAGCCACACTCCCAACTGTACCCACGCAACTTAAAAGTTCATAACAGATGTAGAAGTGTAATTTTGAGCATAGTTTGGCTTACGAGCTGAATAAAATACACCTGACGTTAACAGGCCTGCTGATGGGGTGAGAGGAGAAGAAAATGGGAAACTGCCCAAGGCCCAGCAATACAACAAGGCCGAGGGCTCCCGGCCACTGCTATTGCAACCAGAGCCCTGAGCTTATTACATTGCTGCCAGAGTACTGCGGGGTGCACTACATGCAGCACTGAGAGCTGCCTAGTCCCTGCCCTGCTTCTTCCACCCGAGACCTTTCTCTTTTTCTGGTGGCAACAGAGCAGGGACAGCCCTCCTTGCCCGGAGCCTGGCAAGGCTGTTGGCCCCGCTGGATGTTAAATATTTAAAAAACAAAACTGGCATCCTAAAACCATATCAGTTAAATAGGGGAATTCCAGGCACACAGGAATGTTGTCTAATTAAAGTTACTCTTAAATAACTAGGAGTATGTCAGCACTCATCCTATACTTATTATATTTCCTTCTATAATCAGGAAACAGTATATTTGTGTTTATGTTGATAAAACAAAATTTTCTCTCACACCTTGTGCTGCCTGGTCATCTGAAATGCAGAGTAGAATTAAATTCCTGCCAATAGTGAACAGTTCATCCCTCTCAATGCTCTCTGCTAGATTTCACTACACACAATGCGGTAATTGCTTTTGCTTGAGTTGTTCAAACAGCCATTTTCATGATTTGACAGTTGGGGCACTAATATATTTATGCCCTTGGTAATCGGCCAGCATTGCTTGTAATTAGGTGCAAAGTTAATTAAGTGCAATACATCTAATAACTGCCTGCCAGTAGTTATAAAGTTTGACTTAATGCATGAACTGTCAAGGTGTCAGAATGGTGTGTTTAAAAAGTAAGTTGCTACAAGAAAAACAATCCTGTTAACAATGAGTAGAAAAGTGCAGCGAGTCAGTTGAGATGAGGCAAAATTATTCAATCCCAGCTATCTCCAACATTGGGAAAAGACTCCCAGATCCAACATGGTAAAGTACATCTCAATGTGATGGACTCCAAATTAATAAGTTTCTTATCTGACAGAAAGTTTTGTAATGTCCCAATAACAGTTAAGTCTAAAGACCAAGTACCCATTAGAAATTATTAAAAAGCAATTATTAGTAAGAGATATTAAGTTTAAAACTCGATGGAATGTATATATGGGAAGCTGGAAAGAACTAAGAAGGTCCATATATATGTTTGGTAAATATGTTTATGGAACTGATTGCTTTATTTTATAACAGGTATTTTTAATTTCAATACTGCTTACTAGACAAATAATATTAAAGCACCTGACTTTTCCTCTGCTGCGTATGGTAAACCTTTCTTCACTAAAAATATGTGTAATTTTTTAAAATAATTATGCACTTCAATTATTTTTCAGATGCTAATCTTAGTGATACCACTTTTCATTTGGGCAAAGAGTTGTCCCTCCCCAGTTTTGCTCATCATATTACATCCCTTTTCCCACCTCCGCCAATTAAAATATTTTATTTCTAAGGACTAATCATTTCTGGGATTACCCAGGTCTCTAGCTCTATAAATTCCAGCTAAATGCATTGTGAGATGAACTTACTGAACAGTGTTTCTCTCAGAAGCCTGCAAAACTTGCTATCCTTTATCATAAAACAAAAATAAAGCAAAATACAGGACTATGTAGCACTTTAAAGACTAACTAAGATGGTTTATTAGATGATGAGCTTTCGTGGGCCAGACCCACTTCCTCAGATCAAGTAGTGGAAGAAAATAGTCACAACCATATATACCAAAGGATACAATTAAAAAAATGAACACATATGAAAAGGACAAATCACATTTCAGAACAGAAGAGGGATCGGGGGGGGGGGGGAAGAAGGAAGGTAAGTGTCTGTGAATTAATTATATTAGAGGTGGGGAGAGTTAGATGTCTGTGAGCTAATGGTATTAGAGGTGATAATTGGGGAAGCTATCTTGGTAATGGGTAAGATAGTTAGAGTCTTTGTTCATTTCTTCTCGGAAAGTGTTGAATTTTAACATGAATGACAGTTCAGAGGATTCCCTTTCAAGTGCAGATGTAAAAGGTCTTTGTAGCAGAATGCAGGTGGTTAAGTCATTGAGAGAGTGTCCTTTCTGGTTGAAATGGCAAGAAACTGTTTTTTCTTTGTGATCTTGTCTGATATCTGTTTTGTGGGCATAAATCCTTTGGCGAAGTGTCTGAGATGTTTGTTCAATGTACATAGCAGACGGACACTTTCGGCACACGATAGCATAAAGTATATTTCTGGATGCGCAGGAATATGTGTTCTTGATCTTATAACTCACTTGGTTAGGTCCAATAATGGTATCAGCAGAATGAATATGTGGACAAAGCTGGCAACGGGGTTTGTTGCAAGGGAAGGTACCAGGGTTGGTATTAGTGTGGTATGTCCTGTGGTTGTTGGTAAGAATCATCTTGAGGTTAGGTGGTTGTCTATAGGAGACTATGGGTCTGTCTCCCAGAGCCTCTTGGAGTTTTGTATCCTGTTCCAGTATAGGCTGTAGTTTATTGATAATGTGTTGGACAGGTTTAAGTTGGGGGCTGTAGGTGATGACAAGTGGTGTTCTATTGTTGGTTTTCTTCGGTCTGTCTTGAAGTAGATGGTTTCTAGGTATTCGTCTGGCTCTTTCAATTTGCTTTTTTATTTCTCCGGGTGGGTAGTTGAGGTTTATAAATGCTTGGTAGAGATCCTGAAGCTTCTGGTCTCTGTCAGTGGGATTAGAGCAGATGCGGTTGTATTGAAGGGCTTGGCTATAGACGATGGATCGTATGGTGTGTTCTGGATGGGAGCTGGAAGCATGTAGGTAACTGTATGAGTCGGTGGGTTTTCTGTAGAGAGTGGTGTCTAATTTTCCATTGTTGATTTGTACTATGGTGTCCAGGAAGTGGATCTCTCATGTAGAATGGTCCAGGCTGAGGTTGATGGTGGGGTGTAGGTTGTTGAAATCTCTGTGGAATATCTCCAGTGTTTCTTGGCCATGCGTCCAGATCATAAAGATGTCATCGATGTACCGTAGGTAGAGAAGGGGTGAAAGTGGACGGGAGTTGAGGAAACGTTGTTCTAGGTCAGCCATAAAGATGTTAGCATACTGTGGGGCCATGCGTGTACCCATGGCTGTGCCGCTGATCTGGAGGTATAAGTTGTTCTCAAACTGGAAATAATTGTGGGTGAGAACAAAGTTACATAGGTCTGCTATCAGGTTGGCAGTGTTGTAATTGCTTGTAATCCGTCTTCATGTGGGATGTTGGTATATAGAGCTTCTACATCCATGGTGGCAAGGATGGTGTTGTTGGGGAGGTTATCGATGTTTTGTAGTTTCCTTAGGAAGTCAGTAGTGTCTCGGAGATAGCTGGGGGTGTTGGTTGTGAAGGGTTTGAGAAGAGAGTCTACATAGCTGGATAGACCAGTAGTGAGCATGCCAATACCAGAGATGATGGGACGTCCGGGGTGCCCAGGTTTATGGATCTTGGGAAGCAGATAGAACAATCCTGGTCGAGGGTCAGAAGGTGTTTCTGTGTGGATTTGTTACCGAGTAGCTGTGGGGAGGCTTTTAAGGAGACAATGTAGTTTCTTTTGGTATTCCAAGGTGGGATCAGAGGGGAGAAGTTTATAAAATGTGGTATTTGAGAGTTGTCTGGTTGCCTCCTGGTTATAGTCGGCTTTATTCATAATGACCACAGCACCCCCTTTGTCTGGTTTGATTATAATGTCCAGGTTGTTTTTGAGACTCTGGATGGCATGGTGTTCAGCGCGGCTAAGATTGTGTGTCGTTTGTTGTCGTTTGCGAATAATGTCAGTCTGTGCGTTGTTGCGGAAGCTTTGTATATAGAAATCCAGATTGTAATTCTGACCGTCAGGGGGAGTCTATATAGAATTATTTTTTCCTTTGGTGTTGATAGGGGGGAACTGGTAGGTCAGATTGATGTTCATTGGTGGTTTGGAAATATTTTCGGAGGCGGAGGCGGCGAAAAAAAGCCTCAAGGTCACCACAAAATTGTATCCAGTTTGTGGGGGATGTGGGGCAGAAAGAGAGACCCCGGGACAAGACAGAATAAAGGTGATGGTACTGTAATGCTATAGGCTACGTCTACACTGCAGGTTTCTTGCGCAAGAAGCCTTTTACGCAAGAACACGTCCACACCTCAAAGTGCATCGCAAAAGTGATGTGCTTTTGCACAAGAGAGTGTCCACACTGCATGGATGCTCTTGCACAAGAAAGTTCTATGCAGAAGAGCACCTGTGTTTTTTCCCCTCTGGAGCATCCACACTTGCCTTTTTGCGCAATAGCTGTAGCACAAAAGGGAGTTATGCCTCGTAGAAGGAGGTTTACCTACACCAGCAAAAGCCCTCTGTTCTGCTGTTTTACTGCTGATTTACTTGCACAAAAGCGCATTTGAGGTGTGGACTCTCCACAGGTTTTTGCACAAAAATGGCCATTTTTGCGCAAAAACCTCGCAGTGTAAACGTAGCCATACTGTGTAATAGACTAATAAAGAGAGCTTCCTAGCTCCCCCTACTTGAGCTAGTGTATCATCAATATATCAATGAATTATAAACAAATTAGGCAACTATGCATTTAACCTAAAGGACTGAATTTTCTAAATTATCTATAAACAGTTGCACATTTTACCGGTACATGCAGTTACTGTGAATGCATGTGGAAATATTCAGTATGAAACAACACTCAGGTAAATAGAATTACCTTCATTTTTTAATATGTAGATTAGTACTAAATTAGCACAAGAGTATATAAATTGCATATGCCAGACATTGACTCAGAAAATTACACCCAGACTGACTTTCATGTTTGCAGGGGTAAAACAGACAACATTGAAAGGGTCTGATTCAAACAGACAGCTAATACGAAGGGTCGGATCCTGCCAACTCACCATCCATGGAAGTCCAACTGAAGCCAACAGAAGATCTGCACATTTAGGATTTGCAGGACAAAGCCTAATACCTTGCTAAGTAACCTATATTCAAAAGACAAATTAATTATCCAAGTGTATTCACTCAGCACAGCTTGTTCTTTTCAAAAAATACGTTTAAAAAATCCATGTAGATAAGATAATCTGAATGGTTAGTGGTTATAAATTGATATTTGATCTGGGAAATTATGCTAGAGAGTGACATGAAATTCATAATGCTATTTGTGTGGTGCCCGATGACAAAGGTAAATGCTAATGTTCTGAAATTTAATGATTGCCAAAGTATTCTTTGGAGCTTTGATTAGAACTTGTGTTGTGCAATTATCCCTTCCTATAATTACTGGAAATTACCATCATGATATTATTCTCATTTTTCTTGTTATTCCTCTGAAATTGTAGAAATTTCCTGCAGCTAAAAATGGATTTCATTTGCATTATTACAAGCTTTGATTGTTTAATGAAAAATAATTTCATGCAAACCCTCATATTAAATTGTCCTTTTTAATTTTTTTCAGTTCAACATTATACTGAAGTGCTCCTTTTTTTCCATTTACTATTTGGTTTTATTGTCACTAGCTGTGCCCCTGTTTTATGTGATATTGTTGAGAAAAGGAAATAAAAAGTCACTTTTATTTATATTTACCTGCCAAGCGTAGAATTCCCACCACGTATTACCCACCCACATATTCAACTGTCTTTCAAATTTCCCCTTCAAGAGCTGAGAGGTCTATCTATCCCACCCCTCCTGCCCCCAAACTTTCCCAAGAACCTTGAAATCTGTCAAGTCCCCTGTTTAAAATATAGAAAACTAGAAGACTTACCTGGCATAGCCCAGAGAGGCAGGAGTCAGTGTAGGGCCTTGGGGATGTGGGGAGGGCAGGGCAGGAGGCTGGGGATGTGGGTGTATGTGTGAGAGAGTGAGGGTTGGGGGATGAGGAGGGGCTCAGGGCAGGGGATCCCACCCAGTTTGAAATTCTCTCTCCCCCACAGCCCTTCTGTCTCCTCCCAGGTTCCCTGGCCAGAATGGGCCTTCTGTCTCCCGCCATTCCTTCTGCCATCAGAGACCTTCTGTCTTCCCGCAGCCCCCTCCCAGCCAACAGGGGCCTTGATCTTACCCCCCTCCATTTCCCGTCCAGCAGCCAGAGGCCTTCGCTCTGCAACCAAGGGATGGGGGCAGGGGGTTGGAGCAGAGGGGCTACATACCCAGTCTGGTGGCAGGGATGTAGGCAGAGCTCCAGCCCTGCTGGCCACTCTCTTGGTGGTGTGGCTGCCCCCAGTGGTCTCCCCTGCAGGCTCTCCCCTGCAGGCTCACTGAACCCACTAGCCAGCCATTCTCAGTATTGCATCCTTCCTGTCGGTGCCTCTCCTTTTCCATGTTATGGAAAACAATCCCATTCCTGGCATTTCCCATTTTCTTGGCACAACCAGACCTTTCTTTAAGTTATGATAAAAGGAAACTGCATACCAAATTTGGCGGTCCTAGCTCTTACCATTTAGGAGGAGTTCTTGAAATACATAGACTCACAGAGGCACAGACAGATGGACTCACAGACAGGCAGATGCATAAATCGTGAAAATGTGTTGTCTTCTTTTAAAAAGTGATATAGACAGTGCACAACCAGTGACAGTGCTCCCTAGTGATCAGTCATTGCTTGCCAGGACGTTTCACTGTGAAAGTACAGTCGTCCCTCAGTGTACCCCATCCCAGGGTTTTGGAGTCCTCTCCTTAACTCTGGGGCTTTGAGCACAGAGCTCTTGAACAGTCACAGTCTTTTCCAGGAGGCCTCTCGGTGAAAAGCAGGCTCTTGTTGTTACAGTGTTTGGACTCCACCCCCAACACATCAGTGCTAAGGTGCTGCTTCCAAGGACCACTTCGTACATCTGAATCATTCAGTTTTCCATAGTAAACTACGCCAGTAAAGACTCTGATCCCTCCTTCTACCTTGTGGGTTTGCATGGTGTGTTTGAGAGGTCCCATGCAATGAGCTCCTGGGTATTATCTTCCAATCAGAGAAGCTGTCTTTTTCTTTCCACTGTCTGCCTCAGAACTGCTCTGCTCCCTTTTTAAAGCCCAGCCAACAGCTAGCCTGGGCCCAGAACTATTCCTTAATCCCTTGCTATCCAGTGTGGGATTCACATACCCCATCTCAGGTAAATAGTTTAGCACGTCTTAAAAAACAACTTCAATGAGCATGAACTGCAATATTCTAAAATAATCAAAACTCAAGGAAGATGGCATAATGCACTAGTACTACCAGAACATGTTTTTTTCCCTCCTTAGATATAGTTAAATTGAATTCCAATAAGATTTCAAAATTAGTTTTCTAACTTTATATAGAAGGAAACTGATTTTTTTAAAAAGGAATAGTTTATATTCCAGGATGCTTCACTGAACCAACAAAAAGAGCACTTATGAATGTGAATGAGTTTAAAGTTTTGTGACCCTCTCACAATTAACTGGTTGGCAAGATTCAAAAAACTAGCTTAAGCTTACCAGCATTTTGTTCCCAGTAATTCAACATTCCTTGGGGGTTTTTAGGTAAAAGTAATTTTTAAAAACCTCATTTTCTAGCTAAAGGACAGTTTGTACTACATCGGAGGTAAAAGAAGCTACCAAAAGCTGAACCAGCACAAGAAGATTGTTTGTAGATCTATAAGTTCACACACACAGATTTTCCTTTAAGCTATTTCTATCACTCCCTTCTACAGTAAGTCCCTGGGTAACGTCAATCCAACGTAAGTCGGACCCCTAGTTACGAACGGGGGGGGGCACAGCTAGTGCGGGGTGCCTCCCCCACTGTCGCCGCCTCCGGCGGTGTGGGAGGCGCTTCCCCCCAGCAGACCAGGGAGACGCGGAGCGGCTTTTCTCGCTGCGGAGGACGTGGGCGGCGGGACCGCCGAGACGCGCCGCAGTCCCTTCGCCCGCAACCTCAGCGGCGAGAAAAGCTGCTCCGTGTCTCCCTGGTCTGCTGGGGGGGGGGGCGCAGCTAGTGCGCCCCCCCCCCCCCCGCAGACCAGGCTTTTCCCACCAACACCTGGGGTAGAGCAGCTGGGGTGCTGCCGGGTTGGTCCCACCGCGTCAAGGGTCGACGCTACCAGACCAACCCAGCAGCACTCCAGCTGCTCTGCCCCAGGCGTGTCCGATTCAGCTGCTGCTGGTCAGTTTCAACAGCGGCTGAATCTGGACACCTGGGACAGAGCAGCTGGGGCGCTGCCGGGTTGGTCCTCACAGTGCCGCACCTCGGCGCTGCGGGGACCAACCTGGCAGCACCCCAGCTGCTCTACCCCAGGTGTCCCCAAGTCAGCTGCTGCTGAAACTGATCAGTGGCTGATTCCAGGAAGCCGGGGGCAAAGCAGCTCTGCCTCGGGCTTCCTGTAGTCAGCCGCTGGTCAGTTTCAGCAATGGCTGAATTGGGGACACCTGGGGTACAATATGTACCAGTTCCGACTTACGTACAAATTCAACTTAAGAACAAACCTACAGTCCATATCTTGTACGTAACCCAGGGACTGCCTGTATCTCTTTTTTCACCTGTGTTTTTCACTCAACTCCATTTTTCTCACTTTGACATTTTAAATACTTCACCTCCACACACACCCTACATATCATTCTATGCCGAATGTAAGCTCAACAACTATGAGGCAAAATTTCATATCAATTACATTTAAATGGGTTCAAAATTAGCATGAGTTTGTCCCTTCCCATTGTGTACATTCAGGGAGAAAAGACCAAAGCAAATAATGAAAAACAATTGATAATCAAAACATCCTTTCTAAGGATATACAATCCTTTAAATTTGAAAACCAAAATGTTTATCAGGAATAACAGCAAACTTACAGAGATTCTCTAAAAGCTTACTTTGTTATGTGGAAAAAATTGAGCCCACACTGAACATCCGCATACTGTATCTTTTGAAACAGTGCTCCAACATTAAGGTTTTTTAATGATAACTAAGAAATATAGGGTTTGGGAGCAATAATATATACCCTATGGAACCACAAATTCTCATCTGTTTGCTTCCTAGCCTTTTCCACTGAATCATTGTTCTTTAAGGTTGGGTGTGTGTAGTTTAATGTAGACTAAAAGGGAGTAGATTTGGTCATCTCTGATTTGAAATATTAGTTCTGTGTAGCTTAACACATTAGAGGCTTCCATTTGAATGAAAGCAAGTGACACTGATGTTAACATTTGCAGTCTCACACACAATTACCTCTGATCTGCCTTACATTAACTCCACTCAAAGGCATATTATTATAGGGAAGTAAGGGCTAGAGTTCTAAGTCCACAAAACAAGGTTATATAAACAAACAGGTAGTAAGAAATATACATGGCAGCAAATTATGGACAAATTCTGATCCTGCCAATGGACAAACCATCCCCACTTGGAAATAGCATTTCATGCCAAATGAGAAACATGTATGGGTGGAAGCATTTAACACTGGAAACACTGCTCCAGCTTTACCACAATCACCTCATTCCTTAACTAGCATTTTTCCTCTCAAGACTACCCTTGTATGTTAAAGAGTTACTTAAATTGGCTAGAAAAAGAGGTGAATCCTCCAGATGTGTTTCTGGTGAGCTAGCAACTATTCCTGGCCAAGCACTTGTAGTTATCACCTTTATTCTGAGCTCCCAAACAACAAATCAAAACCAGCGTCCAAGCAGCTATACGTTTCATACCATATGCCATTTCAGAATTTGAATCAACACATGCTGTCTGCTAGAATAACCCCAGGCACTTTGTTGCACTTGAATTATAGCCAGTGACACTCTTTCCCATCCTACCATATTATTTTCTCTCCATAACCTACAAAGGACTCTGTATGATGTCACATTCATTTAGGCCTTGTCCACACTGGCGTGCATATATAAATTACTGACTGTTTCCCCATGCCAGTATCAACTTTTCCCCAAACCCACACTGACTGTTTATATGTCTGCCGGAGATTATTACACAATATTAGTACTACGATTTCACGGGCAGTACCATAGAATTTTGTGTGTCATGGGAGACATTCTAGGAACCACCATGCTCTATGTTGTTGGTACAGTCCTCCACTTTCAGACATTCCCTAATGGCAATTCCTTTGTCCTCTGGCCAAATTACATTTTACGGGCCACTTTCCTCAGATACCACTTAAACTGTACACTAAGAAACTGCACCATCTGCTCAGGACACTTGCTACGCAAGCACAGGAACAAATCTACACAAACACACCCTTAGAGCTCCAACTGGGATTATTCTATCTACTCCCCAAGATCCACAAACCTGGAAATCCTGGACTCCCCATCGTCTGAGGCATTGGCTCTCTCACTGCAGGACTGTCTAGATAAGTGGACTCTCTACTCAGACCCTACTCCACCAGCACTCCCAGCTATCTCTGAGACACCACTGACTTCCTGAGAAAACTACAATGCATTGGTGATCTTCCAGAAAACACCATCCTAGCCACCATGGATGTAGAGATGCTCTATATACCAACATCCCACACATAGATGGAATACAAGCTGTGAGGAACAGTATCCCTGATGATGCCACAGCACAACTGGTGGCTGAGCTCTGTGACTTTATCCTCACACACAACTATTTAAGATTCGGGGACAATATATACCTCCACTATGGGCACCCGCATGGCCCCACAATATGTCAACATTTTTATGGCTGACCTGGAACAGTGCTTCTTCAGCTCTTGTCCACTAGCACCCCTTCTCTACTTACGCTACATTGATGACATTATCATCTGGACCCATGGGAAGGAGGCTCTGGACGAATTCCACCGCAATTTCAACAATTTCCACCCCACCATCAACCTCAGCCTGGACTAGTCTACACAAGAGATCCACTTTCTGGACACTACGGTGCAATAAGTGATGGTCACAAACACCACCCTATACCAAAAACCTACTGACCGCTATGTCTATCTTCATGCCTCCAGCTTCCATCCCAGACACACCACACAATCCATTGTCTACAGCCAAGCACTAAGGTACAACTGCATCTGCTCCAACCCCTCAGAGACAAACACCTACAAGATCTTCACCAAGCATTCTTGAAACTACAATACCTGCCTGAGGAAGTGAGGAAACAGTTGGACATTATTATTTATTATTATTAAAATACGTTGAAATTTGTATGCTCTTGCATTCTAGGGAACTCACAAATGCTATGTCCCAGTGCAAACTTGGATCTTAAAGTCAAAATCTGATTCCAAATTCAACTCATCAATTCACTTAAGTGGATGGGGGTTTAGTGTCTAACTCATTTGGGTTCTTAAAATCCCACTGGGGATATCTGCATCATTTTACATACCTTTGTAAATCTGGTCCTTAGAAACTTGCTCAAATGCTTATTAAAGTCAACAAAAAGTCTTCAACTGATTGCCAGGGGCTTGGATCAGCTGCATAGGGAGCCAGCCAGTGGTAGCAACTTTTAATTGCTACTGACCTGGATCACACTCAAATTAGCCACCGATCAAATCAATTGTGCAACTGCAGTTTTGTAAAGATGGGTGACCTAGCCTGCTATTACAAGTTTTACCCAAATAAACCATCTTGTCAGTGATTTTTCAAACTGATACCTATATCCTGATGAATTAAAAACAGGTGAGTCCTCTCTCTAGGAGTGACAAGTATTGCCTGTACTAGACAAACTGGAGGTTGGCCATAATCCAGACCTCCTTTTGTTCCCTCTTAGTATGGTCAATGTTTATCAAGAGATGACCTATTCAAACAAAATTTCAGAGCCTGCCACAATCGGTTTTTATTTTGCTGGAGGAAACTGACCTTAAAGGCTTCCTGATCACATCAAAATAAAGGTTAATTAAAACAGTTCTATTTTGTAAGTAACTTCACTATGGGATTCATGATGACCTGCCTTTTACCAGATCTTTACCCAATGATTTGACACATGCAAACATCAACCACTTCCTCTGTGGACATTAATAAGCTGTCTTGGTTCCCAACTGTCTAAAGCTTCGGCCATGGTCTGGTGTTTTAAGGAATATATCTGTGCTCTCATGATTAATCAAAGCATCTGCTTCACCTACCCATGCTGCAAACTCATTTGGGTTCAGTCATCACCTGCTAATTTGTAAAGGAGTCAAAACAGAACTAATATAAAGTTTGTGAGCCCTGAATCCAGACCTGCTGTGTTCCACCTAGTACCTGAGAGATGGGGGAGATATGTGGCTTAATGCCAGCTTTACACCTTTCCGATCCGGAGGCTGGCCAGGGTCAAGTTCAACCAACAGAAGTTAGTGGAGTGTCAAGACTGCTCCAATTCGTACCAGCTGAGGATTGCCATAGCACAGCAGCATTTTGGCCTCAACCTCTCTCTTCAGGACATACCCCTGATGCTGCCTATACTTCAGGGATGCCAGTTCCACACTATCTGCATATCCTGAAGTAGGGGCCATACCACACGGAAGGAGTCCTCAACTACCAAGTGTGACATTTTCCAAGGGTACGTAGGCTTGTGAGGCACCTTGCTGCCACCTGCCTTTAGGATTAGGAAATCTTGTCTGTTTGCGCTGTGAAGCAGTTCCCAGCTTCCAGGCTTTGCTCTCTGTACAGGTTAGCAATAGACACACATCAATCCCCAACCCCTCTGCGTGCCAGCCCTTGCTCCATTAAGCAGCCAGAAAACTCAGATGCAATGTTCCCAAAGGAACAGTACACACCAGTTTACAAGATTCAACTCAGGATCACCACTCTCCACTTAACACACAGCACTCAGAAATGCTCATAATGAAAGCAAGTTTATCAAAAGAACATTCAAATGATAGTAAGTAAGCATATTAGAAGCAAATAGTTACATATAAAAAAATCATAACACCTCTCCAGAGTGTGAACTTAACTAATGAGACATTCCCCTATCGCTTATAGAATAATTACCCCAAATTCTTTCCCAAGAATATTCAAATAGAATGATTGAGATTCCAGTGGTTCTCTTGACACCCCCATATATAGCAGACCTTGATATTCCCCTGAGAACAGGGAGGCTCCCCCAACTACTGTTTACCACTTCCTGTTAATTTCCTCCTGGGCTACGTCTACACTGGCCCCTTTTTCCGGAAATGCTTAAAACGGAATACTATTCCGTTTTCAGTTTTTCCGGAAAAGGAGCGTCTACATTGGCCCCGGAGTTATCGTCATAACGAAGCGCTTTTCCGGAAAAGCAGAAGCCGGGAGCCATTTTGAAGAGAGCAAAGGCCACCAGACCTTTCCGGGGGCGGGGCCAGAGCGCCGTTCAGACACATGGTTAAAGGGGTCTCGCCGGGCAGCCGTTGGTCTCCTGCTCCTGTGCCTTGGGGCCTCTGCCAGGGACTGACACCCTTCACAGGTCTGTGGGTGCCCTTTGACTTTTGGGGACACCACCCTTTGGCCCCCAACTGCTTTTCCCTGCGGGTTTTTTTTCTGCCCTGCTCCGTCTACTATGGAGCCACGGGTGGCCATGTGCCTGGTCGGGCCCCTCTTGGGGCTGTTCAGGTGGCTGCAGCTCGTGCTGCAGGCCAGTGCCATGCTGTTCATGGACCAGGAGGCAGAGATCGCCTTGGACGCCCTCACCAGGGGGGCCCTGGCAACCCTGTCTATTCAGCACCCCACCGTATACCAGCCACTCTGGAGTTTGGACATCAGCACCGACTGGTGGGACCGTGTGGTCCTCGGACTATGGGACGACCACCAGTGGATCCGGAATTTTCGGATGCGAAAGCGGACCTTCTTGACGCTGTGCACCTGGCTCACCCCCGCGCTGCAGAGAACCGCCACCCGGCTGCGGGCACCCATCCCCGTCAACAAGAGGGTTGCCATCACGCTGTGGAAGCTGGCCACACCGGACAGCTACCGCTCGGTGGCACACCAGTTCGGGGTGGGAAGATCCACTGTTGGAGTGATCGTCATCCAGGTAAGTCCCAGGGGGAGTGGTATGGGGGGAGGGTGCTCCACTCCCGGCCCAGGGACACCCAAGACTCCAGGCTGGGTCGCCCAAGGGTTTTGGCCGTCCCTCCCTTGCACAGGTCCGCTGGTGGGGGGGGGCGTGGGGCGAGGGGGGCCCTGGTGTGTGTGTGTGTGTGTGTGTGTGTGTGTGTGTGTGTGTGTGTGTGTGGGACAGAGGGAATCAAGGGGGGAGACCCAAGGGAGCGCACACTCACCCCTGGCAGTATGTAATGTGTTCCCTTGTGTTTCTCTGCACCCTTCTGTAGGTTGTCCACGCCATCAATGACGTCCTGCTGCTGAGAATCATCCGCCTGCGCGACGTCGATGAGACCATGGCCGGCTTCGCTGCCCTCGGGTTCCCCAACTGCAGGGGAGCCCTGGATGCCACCCACGTCACCATCCGGGCCCCGGAGCATCGAGCAGCCCACTTTATGAACAGAAAGGGGTACTGCTCCATCGTCCTGCAGGCCCTCGTGGATCACCGGGGCCGCTTCCTGGACATCTACGGCGGCTGGTCCGGCCGGGCACACGACGCCCGCATCCTCTGGAACTCAGGACTGTTTCAGAGGTTGGAGGCGGGCACCTACTTCCCCCGGTGGGACTTGACTGTCGGGGATGTGCCGATGCCCATCTGCATCGTCGGGGACGTGGCCTACCCCCTGATGCCCTGGCTCATGCGGCCCTACACAGGGCAGCCGGACCAGAACCGGGCCCGGTTCAACGACCGCCTCAACCAGGCCCGAAACCCAGTGGAGCTGGCATTTGGACGCTTAAAAGGCCGCTTCCGTTGTTTGCTCACCCGTCTCGACATGGGTGAGCAGAATGCAACGGAGGTGCTGGCCGCGTGCTGCGTGCTCCACAATATTGTGGAGCGCAGTGGGGAGGCCTTCCTCCCTGCATGGGTGGCAGCTGAGGCACAGACTTTGGACCAGCCCGACACAGCTGCCATCCGCCAGGCGCGCCAGGAGGCGGTGCGCATTAGAGAGGCCCTGGTGGACATGTTTGCCCAAGCCCCCTAGCAGGGTCGCTTGGGTCACCCCAGAGTACTCCGTCCCAGCTCCTACCCTTCCCCACCTCCTCCCCTTACCCCCCCCCCAATAGTATAGTAAAGCGTCGGGTCACAGCACATTGCGGCCGTCATCGAGTCTGTTCGTCGGGTACGTCGGGCGTAGTTAGGGTTTTTATTTTAAGTTAGGCTAGGGTTTAGGCCACCATCGCCGTCCTGAAGAACAGCCAACAGGATTTGGGACTTGTGCAGAAGGCTCACATCAGTGACATCTTCGATGGATCTCCTGGCTGTTCCTCTCCTGAGGCCCGGAAGGCCCAAAGGACTGACATGGCCAGCAACACCGTCATCGTCCGTCGAGGGATCTCCTGGCTGTTCCTCTCCTGAGGCCCGGAAGGCCCAAAGGATCGAGGTGGCCAGCAACATCACCAATCGTCCTCCCTGCGCCTAAGACTATGTTTAATTATCTGATGTGTGCATCTTGTAACCGTTCTTGCTAGTTTGTTATCTATGTAAATATAGTTTGTGGTTTACATGTTACTGAAAAGTGTCAGCATTTATTTCTGCGCCACAAACTACTGACCACTTACGAAGGGCCCCCCAGTGATAGAGTACAGTGAACCCTCGCTACTTCGTGGTTCGACCATCGCGGATTCACGACTTCGCGGACTTTTTTCATTACATTATGTATATACGTGAATCCGCGATGGTCGAACCGCGAAGTAGCGAGGGTTCACTGTACTGTGAACATAAAATTGATCCTTACCAAAACTTTAAAAAGCCTCGGGGGAAGCCGGCGGGGGGGCATCCCAGGCGCGCCTGGGCTGCTCCCCCGCCGGAGCCCCTCCGCGGCTTTCAAAGCCTCGGGGGAAGCCGGCGGGGGGGCATCCCAGGCGCGCCTGGGCTGCTCCCCCGCCGGAGCCCCTCCGCGGCTTTCAAAGCCTCCGGGGAAGCCGGCTTCCCCGGAGGCTTTGAAAGCCGCGGAGGGCTCCGGCGGGGGAGCAGCCCAGGCGCGCCTGGGATGCCCCCCCGCCGGCTTCCCCCGAGGCTTTGAAAGCCGCGGAGGGGCTCCGGCGGGGGAGCAGCCCAGGCGCGCCTGGGATGCCCCCCCGCTGGCTTCCCCCGAGGCTTTGAGGATCCTACTTCGCGGATTTTCAGCTATCGCGGTCGGGTTTGGAACCTATCTACCGCGATAAACGAGGGTTCACTGTACAGATTTCGTTCTCCACAGTTTGCCACCATGTTACATTTAAGTGCCTACTTGCCATCTCACATCATTTCATACACTACCTAGAGTTACACAATACCCAACACAGGAATGAACAGCATAATAGAGACCTGTTTATTTACAAGGGGGAGGGGGAGACCTTCAACTGGGACAGGAGGGGGGGAGACCTTCAACTGGGACAGGAGGGGGGGCAGTTACTGGGATGGGTGGCCCCTGCGAGCGCTCCTCCGGGGGCCAGTCTGCCCACGCTGGGCAGACCACATCGGGGCAGGCTGCACGTGGAGGTGGCCAGGAGCAGGGGCAGAGGCAGGGGCAGGAACAGGGTCAGGAGCAGGAACAGGGTCAGGAGCTGGGATAGGAGGAGGGGCAGGAATAGGGCCAGGAGCTGGGATGGGAGGGGGCATGAGCTGTGCTACGGGAGGGATGGCGGGGGCCTGGGCGCCGCCCATGCCATAATGAATAGCATGCACAATATGTGCCGTCAGCGTGTCCATGGTGGTGCGCATCCCTCTGCATTCGTCCAGGAAGGCAGCCCAGGAGTCCTGCCGCCACTGCAGGTCCCCCTGCACCCGCTCCTCGATGGAGGCCTGGATTGCCTCCACAGCGTTGACGTGGCGCCGAAGCAGCTGGTCCCTCTGCCGGAGCCTGTGCCTCCGGGGTTGGCCTGCTGGGGGTGCCGCTGCTGCTGCAGTAGAGGGTCTGGTGCTGGGTCCCGCTGCAGGGAACAGAAGAAAGGATGGGTCAGTCAGGCAGGCCGTCCACTGTCCCCACACCGCATGCCCTCCACCCCTGAGCCCAGGTGACCCCACAGTTGTGTGGCTTGGGCCCACTCGGTTCCCCTCCTGCCTGCCCCTGGAGTAGGGTCCTCCCTCCAGGGTATTGTAAGCACCGGTCTGTATCCTGGCCCCGTGCAGGGTGGGAGGGTGCTTGTGCAGCGTTCACCTGTGGAACTCCCTGCCGGTGGAGACTGTGAAAAGCTTTGGGTTAATCACTGGTGTTTGACAGGGAGCGAGATGCATCCCCACGCAGTGCCTGGGAGCACATCTGGCAGAGGCGGTCTGGCCTCTCAGATCCCCTCGCGTGGGATATCTCCTGGACGGAACCAGAAAGAGTGACTGGGTGGGGGGGGATGTCCCATCCTTGCAGCACAACTCAGGGGCCCTTCTCCCTCCCACGATCCCTCCCGCAAGCCCGGTAGCCCAGGAACATGTGTGGCCCCAGTGGGGACTTCCCTTGGGGAACCAGCCAAGGCACCGGGAGCAGGCGAGGGGCTCAGTGGGGGCCATGTTCACAGGACCGTGACGCTGCGGTCTACCCAATTAGAAGCTGGCTGTGCCTCACAGCCAGGCATGGGACAGTGTGCCGTTCTCTGTGCTGCACCCTTGGCGGAGCTGCGGGCTCTGGGCTGAGTCCCTGGGGCCCTAGCCGGTTCCAGCCGGCATCCACCCTTCCCCCTGGTCCCGCCGAATGTGTGTGAGCAGCAGGGTCCCAGGCGTGGCCTGCAGCTGCCTGGCATGGCCACATGCCGCTCGGTCACCAGGCTGCACGTGGTTGCACCTGTTGCTTGCTGCCTCATGCTACGCAGCGTGCAGCTCACGTGGCCTGAGTGACATGCTCTTCCCCTCCCCACTCCAGGCACCTGGCTCCCCATCCCCCCGCCTTCCGCCCCCCACCCTTTGGGAGTACAAACTCCACAGACTCACCAGTGGGTTCCTCCCCGGCCTCGGAGGAGTTGCTGGAGGGGGCCTGCTGGGTGGCAATGGTGGCCTCCTCGCCAGATGCGCTGCCGCTGTCTTCTCCCTCCTCCGGCTCGGTGGGACGGTTGATGGGTGGCCGCTGGCAGGTGTCCACGGGGACCGGTGGACTTGAGGGGCTTGAGGGGCGGGCTCGCCCAGAAAGGAGTGGAGCTCCTCAAAGTATGGGCAGGCGTCGGGTCCTGCCCCCCTGCCCTCAGTGGCCCTGACGTACCCCAGCCGCAGCTCCTTCACTTTTGAGCGGACCTGCTCACAATTGCGGCTGGGGTGTCCCTGCTGGGCCAGGTTCTGTGCAAGCCGGGTGTACAGATCAGCGTTCCGGCGCCGGGAATGGAGGTCGTGGAGACCCTCCTCCTCCTTCCATAACTCCAGGAGGGTCTCCAGCTCCCTGGGGGTCCAGGATGGGGCCCGCCTTTTGCGGCCCCTGGGGGCCTCCTCCGCTGGTGGTTCAGGAGGCTCTCCGGCTGGAGCTGCCATGGCGCGGTGAGTTGACCCGTTGGGCAGCACCAGCAGGTGGCAGAGCTGACCCAGGCAGGCTCCTGGCATGTGCGCCCAGCAGCCTGAGAGCTCTTTAACAGCGCGGGCTTACCAGGAAGTCCGCGGCTCCTATGGGGTCTCGCGGCGTCCAAACCGCTTTATTCCGTTTTTTCTGCTTTTCCGGAAAAGCTGTCTACACTGGCCCTTTTCTGGAACAGTGTTCCGGAATAAGGTCTTATGCCCGAGCGGGAGCAGAATAGTGTTTCCAGAATACCAGCTGATTTTGTACAGTACAGCGTTGATGCTTTTCCGGAAATTCAAGGGGCCAGTGTAGACAGCTCGCAGCTTATTCCGGAAAAGCAGCTGATTTTCCGGAATAAGTGGCCCAGTGTAGACGCACCCCTGAAGTCTATGCAAGCCCTTTATTAGCATCAGTGTGCTACTACACTTGTGCTGTAAGACAACAGACAGTGGTTCACCAGGGAGAGAAGTAGCTCCCATCTCCCCTCAGAAGAAGAGTGTCTCCTGAAGTGTATATCTGCAAACTATCAGGCCTAGAGAACTTAATTTTCAGCATATATACACACACAACTCCTCACATATTTTCTGGACATACATCTCAAAATTATTACAACCACCCGTGTGACACCTTTTTCAATAGAGACTTTATAAGATCCTTATGGGAGTATACCTATATGTACTTCTGTACCCGCTGCAGTTGGCATCAAGAGATCCTTGGGTCACACTGGGTTAATTCAACTGTGCCATGAGAGTGACATAAAAAGGCCTCTGTTGGGGCCAAAAATCCAGCCCCAAAAGTTCAAAGCATGATACCGCTCCCATTTCCCTCCCCTTGTCCTGCTTTCCATTAACTCAGTTCAACCTCACACCACTCTTGGAAAGCAAAAGGTTTCACTGCCAAGGTTATACAAATAAACAAACAGCAATCATGAACATGCAGAAAGTCAACATGCTCAAAGCAATGCTGTTGACCTAGCTAACACACTGACTTTCTCCATCTGGAAAGAACGTCACAGGATAAAGGAGAGGTACCAAATGTTTATACCCCTACATGAGAAAAGCAGTGACCTCACTCACTTGGAATATAGAGTAGGTTGCTGTTTGATTTTTCCTTGATTGGTTTTGTATTTATTTTTAATCCTTTTGGCTTAAGGTTTGTAACATAATTGGATCAAACATAGAATCTGAAGCTGATCCTACTAAAGCAAACAGCAAAACTCCTGTTGATTACAAAGGGAGCAGGACAGGTCCAAAGGGAACAAACAGAACAACAGAATTGTTCGTGTGTAATTGATTAAACCTGAACATCAGGCCCATACACAGGGGGTTGGGGGATTCAAAGGGTGCAAACACCCCCACCCCATAATCCCTCAAGTAAGCACGCTCCAGCCGGCTTGAGGAAAGCAGGAACAGCGCACTGCCCGAGCCTCCCCTGCCCATACTCTGGCCGCCTGAGGGAAGGCTTGGGCTTATTCCCACCACTACCCCCCGCTAGGAATGAGTCTCAACCCTGCCCCCATCCTCACTCTTGGGGAGGCAGAGGAAATGAGCCCCAGCCTTCCCCCAAACAGCCGGAACACGCTTTCTTCAGGGACCATGGCAGGGTGCAGTCGCATCCTCACGATCCACATTTATACACACACAAAAAGCCCAAACACCCAGAAATTCCTATGTACGAGCCTGACATGTTATTCTGATGCAACTCTTTGGTATAACAGCATACAGGAGCAATACTGAGCTCTGTGTTATTTAGTGAGAGCAGCAAATGAAGCATCAGAAGGAATTTCAAAGGCAGACCAGTAGCAAAGGCAATCCTATGGATGAGGAGCGGGAAATTCTAGGTGGTAAAGTACATTTGCAGCAATGGTCCCCGTGTTCCTGTAGTGAAGCACATTAATCTAGTTATATAAACCTAGATTGGACACTGAAACTTTGAGGCATGAGTCTATCTGAATATCAATTAGCAGTTATGACTAAGTTTGCACTACGCCCCTACTCAGCAGACATTCCCACTAAATGGCAACTTTAATCTTCACTAAGAGATCTAGAAAAGGGATTTGTCTGGGCCTCCATTTTGGCCAGTAGGACATTTTTAGACTTTCCAGTACCCGATGATCTGCCAGACAACTAGCCAATTTCTATTGGCATAGACCCTCAAGCGAATTTGGCCCTAACACTAATGGTTCATCCTGTTTATTATTTTATTCCTTAATGTTTAGTGTAGTTTTCTTATTGCTTGCGAAGATCACTGTGCTGCCACCCTGAGAAATCTGTTTTTTACGTACAGGACAGATACAACAATGGCAATCAAGAGGCATTTGGTCAATTCCTTCACCCATCTTTATATGATGGACCCTCCTGTGGGAATAGAGGGTGAATTTGCTTCCCTATTTCCATCAGTGATTGGTCTTTCCTTTGAGAAGATTAACAAAGGCATCTCTATTAACATCAATTGAGGTTTGTAATGGGCCCTACCTATCCACTACAAAAAAGCGTTGAGACTATTAACTGGATAATCACACAGCCATCAGAAAATAACAGACTTCATAGGCCAGATCATCAGGGATGCCACTCTGGATGGAGTATTGTCTTTGGTGGTTTTTCCACCATGGTTTTCCATGTCTAATTTCTGGGGCAACCAGAGGGCTGCTCAGACCCCAAAGTTAGAGCAGCTCTGAAGTTACAGGCTGTTCTGCCAGCCCAAGAGAGCTTTTCAAGAGCACAGCAGGCTCCACACGCTATTACCACACATGGGAGACCAGAAGTGTGTGCCACAGAGTTGGCTTTCCTGGCTCTAACATCCGTGTGCAAAGAGGATTTCGAGCTGGCCCTTCTAGCCAGCTCTCTGTCTCTCTGCCCTTTGAAAGAGTAGTTTAGGAGAAAAGCTCTCAGCACTGGAATAGCATTTGTGGACTCCACCCCTTCAGGATGGTTTTCATAATATTTCCTCAACATGGCTAAATCTTCTTAATTAGTCTCTGAATATCTTTGGCAATTAATCATTGGTCAGTAGATTTTTCACAAGCAGTTTCTTGTGAGAGACACCGATAGTTATAATCCAAGCAGTGCCTGGTTTATTTTAATTGGACACATAGCTCCCATGAGAATGATTTTATTTGCTGATTAGATGATGGGGAACTCTCAGAAATTGGTTTTCAGCTGCAGATAATGACATTAACAAGCTTAACATTTGTTTTCCACTATTATTTTCTAAAAGATGCTTAATGGTCACTGTGTTTTCCAAACATTTGTCAGTGAATGTGCTTACTGGAATACTGGCAGAAAGTGAACAACACTGGCATAAGCTTCAGAGGGATAGCCAAGAAAAATTTTAAAACAACAAATAATCTGGTATCACTTTAAAGACAAAAAAAAATGTAGATAGTATCATGAGCTTTTGTAGGCACAGCCCACTTCTTCAGATGGCATAATCAGACAAATTCAATTTTTTTTATTTCAGTGAACATTTGCAGAATTTCTGTTTAAAGAGAAGAAATACTTTTCCCAAAAAAATTTCCAAGTCTCACTTTAGACCTATGCAGCTTACCATTTTCTAACTCTCAAATCCTTTGATAGGTTTTCTTAATATGTAAACCATTCCTACACTTTAGCCACCCCAAGCTTATTTTTATTTAGTTAGTAGGTATACAACTAGACATACGTATAATATTCCGCTGCCCATCAAATTCAGTAGGCAGCAATTGTTCTACATATGATCAAGTAAAGTGCTGGAGCCAAATAAAAAGGTGCTTTGCTTACTATTTCCATTATTTGGAGGAAAAATAAATCTCCCACTACAGTTCACTGAACAGAACTGTTGATCCCCCTCTTTTCTTCAACTCAGAGACAATATTTCAATAAACTGGAACAGAGATGAGTAAAATCTGAAGCACAATAATGTTAAGTAGCTTTGGAAGTCTTATGGTATTATTGCTGCAATTATGAAAACATCATTCAGCATTAACTTCCTATACAAAGCATCATTTGATTATCCTTTTCGTTTCAACAGTAGTGCCTACCCAGCAAAAAGCAGATATAGACAGTAAGAACAGTGAGTAGTCCTGTGGTACGCTAGCCCTGGTCTATGCTAGGGAGTTATTTTGAAATAATTCCCCTTATTTCAAAACAACAAGTGGAGCATTCACACTACCAAGCCCGTTATTTCGAAATAAGGGGCTGATTATTTCAATATAACAACTACTGCTTTCCACGAGGAATAACACTTATTTCGAAATAGTGGTATTGTGGACATGCCACTGCTGCTATTTCGAAAGAACTACTCCCCAGAGTCATTCAAAGTAATTACTCCTCAGTGCTTCCTGGGGCTCTAAATTGAGGTAGTGCGTCCATATTTAGGGAGCCTGCCTCAGACTAATTTCGAGGCTTCCCTGTAATGTGGGCACCCTATTTCAAAATAGTTATTTCAGGAGTTATTATTTTAAAATAAGTTATCTCTAAATAATTTCCTAGTATAGACATGCTCTTAAAGACTAACAATATCTATATATCTATAGAGAGAGTCATGAGCAAAACCCACTTACACAGATGAGCTTGAGTGGGGAAAAAAAAAGACAGTAAGTTGCAACAACGCCTCACCAACCCTCCCTAAAATTGTAACACGTTCTTAATAGTAAAGTGGGAATGTTGACTAACATTAGCCCTTGTCAATTTCTTTTGATTTTTATAGAAGTTATGCCTGCAAGATGTAAGCCAAGAAGCAGTCAGTGCTTCCTTTTTAGAATGTTCTGTGATCATGTATACTTCACATTCCTACATTATTTCATATCAGCTATTTCTTTTCTGATCTAAGCTTCTAGGGTATGTCTACACTACAAAGTTAATTCGAACTAACAGATGTTAGTTCAAATTAACTTTGATAGGCGCTACACATGCAAACCTCTAGTCCATGACTTTATCTCACTTCTCTTTAAACTCTGTTCTAGTTCTAGCCTTCACAGCCTCCTGCAGCAAGGAGTTCCACAGATTGACTATTTGCTTTGTGAAGAAGAACTTTCTGTTGTTAGTTTGAAGCCTGCTACCCATTCATTTCATTTGGTGTCCTCTAGTCCTTCCATTATGGGAACTAATGAAGAACTTTTCTTTATGCACCCTCTCCACACCACTTGTGCTTTTATAGACCTCTATCATATCCCCCCTCATTCTCCTCTTTTCTAATCTGAGAAGTCCCAGCCTCTTTAGCCTCTCTTCATATGGGACCTATTCCAAACTCCTGATCATTTTAGTTGCCCTCCCCTCTCCCACCCTCTCTCTTCCCCTCTCCCACCTCCTTTTCCCAGTCTCCCCGAGTTTTGTTCAATAAAGAGAGTTTATATTTTTGAACATACGTGTCCTATATTTTGTACATCAGGAAGGGGGGCTAGGCTGGGGTAAGTGGAAGGAGGTGAGGGAGGAATGGGATACGAGCCTCCGATGGGGAGGACTGGGGTGGCTCTGCGGGCACCTCAGGGTGGAAGCTTTCCTGCAGCCCCCCGATTGACGCCCCCCCCAGGAATGGCAGCCTGTGGCAAGTGCAGCCGGGCTGATGGCCGAGTGCTGTGATGTGCTGAGCGTGGGCATTCAGGGCACTCCAAGCCAGGACTGCTTTGCAAGAGGGGAACCCCTGAGAACTGTTTGTCTGGGGTGGGGGTCGGGTCCCTTTAAGCACAGCCCTCGGCTAGCCTGAGACAGCAGCTCCATGCTCTAAGTCCTAATCTGATACCCTGCCGGCACTGCTTCTGGCCATCCTTAACCTCGGTTCAGGGTCCACTCAGTGTGGACATGCTAGTTCGAATTAGCAAAACACTAATTCAAACTAGTTTTTAAGTCTAGCTGCGCTAATTCGAATTAGCTTAGTTAGAATCAACTAATTCTAACTAACTAACTAATTAACTAACTAACAAATAAGTTAGTTTGAATTAGTGCTGTAGTGTAGACATACCCCTACTGAGTTAAAGTGAATTAGAAAGTCATTTGCAGAGATATGTCTGGCACCGAACTCTTTCTTGCTCACATATACATGTCCGCTGACGGTTCTGAAAGCTCTGGATTCAATTTTACCAGTACATATTCACTCCAAAATAAGGTCTTCCAGCCAGACTGAGAATGAACATGTGACACTGGCACCATCTACTGGAAAATGAATAAAAGGGAACATACTGAAAGATCCAAAAATGAAACATTCATCAAGGAACATTTATCTCAGTTTTTCCAATATAACATTGCACCTGGACTAATTTTAAAATTATTTGCTCAACTCCTAAAACTTTCCACTTTATATCTTTAAAAAGGATTGGGTTTTCTATTTTATGTTGTTACTCTTGACATTCAAATGTGTGCCGAGATATGCTTTGGGATCTTTATAAATCTATAAGATTGCCTTTCTTCTTTTTGTATAGGTTCTGATATTCACCACCCACAGAGAGAGGAAGAATAAGACTGTCAGTCCTTTTCTGACTGTGGAATATCCCTTCAGTTATGGACACACATTAGGCAGAAATATGACCCAAAAACCTGAGTATGTAGCTTTAGTTCAAAAGGAAAATTTCCTTGTTTTTCTAGATATTTCATTCTCCAAAAAATACCATATGTGCTATGTAGACATGATAATTAAGCAAACAGTAAATTGTAAAATTTGTGATTAAAAATTAAGTGAAAAGCTTTTGTGCATTAAAAAAACCCTTGCAAAACTGGAGCTTTCTACTAGGTTCAGGCATATGTAAGAAATCACTAAGCAGAGCTTTGAAAATTTGTACTACTAATGGAATGTCAGTTTCACAGAAAGGAAACAATTTGCAGCAATATTTTTCAAGGGTACTTGAAAAGGGCTGTGAAAATGAAGGTAAGATTATGAAATCCATGACAACAAGCAACATTTTACAATGAATATTATTAAATGTATGCCTTTCCATTTACATATATTTTCTGCAGTAAAAGGTCAAGTAGCCCAAGATAAAGAGAACTACGGAAGTTGTCCTATGGAACTGAAATACTTCCAGATGAGTCCTGGAACTTGAGTCAAGTGGGGCTGGGGTTACACTGCAAAGCAATAGGCCTCAAACGCTGGGTCACCATACGATGTTTCTATCATACCTTCTTTTATTTGTGGTAGTATAGAATCCTGACAGACATCCAAAATAAACTAAAAAAATTCAAAGTGTATTAAATAAAGTTAGTAAGAGAAAATATGAAGTAAAATTTGCTTAGGACCAAAATCTACACACAATAATTTCAAATCAGAGGGAAAAAGAATTCACCCTGTTACACAAATCAGTGGTGACCTGTTAGAGGTTTATCCACATTAAGAAGGGGAAGGCACTCTAAGAAATATTAAATAAAGTTCCAGTTATTATGTTGGAACGTTAACAATAATTGGTCATTTGCAGGACATGGATATTGACTTAAGCCTGCTGGACATTGGAAAGTGCAGAGCTGTCATTGCTACCAGGGTTTGCTGATTAATAGTTGCCTTTGGGTATAAGATTTATTGTATTAGACCTCCAGTGGATAATTGGATAATCCCTCTAAAATGTAATAATTTCTACAAAGTCCATAAGTTTCAAAAGTTATTGGCAGAAGTATATAAATGAGCAGGTTTCTGTTAAAAGGAACTTGTGTCAGGATTATATTAATATGGGAAGAGAAAAAGAAATCAAAATTTTCAAATACTTCCCCTACCAGCCTCTGCCCCTTAGAGCATGCAGTGGATTTAACTGGATTGAGAAAAGGCAGTTTCAGATTACACAATTATTATACCAGAGTAATTCCATTGATTTCATGGAATTATACTCTGTGATCACTGGTAAAGTATCAGACTCAACCACAAAGACAGGTCTGACACAAATATTGCTAGTCTTTTCTATTTGGGGAATTATATATCTAACTGTTGTGTAACCTGGAAGCAATTTTTCAATATAATGCTCAGGTTTTTAGCTCTGTGTCTCTTGCAAAGGCAACAGGAGTTCTGTAGGTTATACCCTACCCCATGTCTAAAAATAATTTAAATAACTGTAGAAAGGCTAATGCCAAAGCAACTCATTAAAAAAAATTACACTTTGTTCTTTACATTGCAGGTTACCAGGTGAGAAGGGAGGTACAGTTGGATTAGATAGCAATAAAATCACTGCTCACTTAGGAGCCCTAATCATGGACTAGGATCCGATTGTGCTAGGTGCTGTACAAAATCAGAACAAACAAGTGGTCTTTGCCCCAAAGAACTAGCTGTCCATGCATTTTATCGTTTGCCTGACCTTTGTCAACTTTGTTATGAAGAGTATTCTTCAGAAATTCTCCTTTACATACATTAATACCTTTGTACAGGAAATTTTCTAAATGAAATAATTTAAAACATTTCTTTTCCTTCATTTCCAATACCGCAGAGTATTAAGGTCACATCACCTCAAATCCCTAAAGCCTGATGCAGTTTAAATTTCACCTAGCTTCATGTAACTGTCATATTTAACATGATTTCAATGCCAACTTTAAAGTTGTCTCCTATTTGGTCCAGAAGGGCAACATGTTTAATATAAAGGTTTGTGAATCATTAGTAACTGCTTCTGAAAACGGTGTGAGAATAGGCATGGTTTGCTGGAAATATTTTTCAGTGTCATAGTCCAATTTAGATGATTCTCACAGACTGTGGAACTTGTCTTTTGGTGTATGAAACAATCCAAACACAAAAGGAGATAGCGTTTACTCGATGCTGGATCTTTAAGTGACACAGCCTATGAAACTAGTAGGAGGAAAGCTCTGAATCAATTTCAGATGGTCGTTAGTAGAGAGGTACTTTCAAAATGTTGACAAAGTATTAAACTTTGATGATACACAAATAGATTTTTGCCAAAGTTGTGTCTCCTTTTTCTATCCAGATGCAACTATTAGAGAGAGAATAACAAATGCTGATATGTTTTTTTCTGTCCCACACAATACTTTTATTTGTTCTGTTTGTCTTAATTCAAAATAAGTAATTCAGACTGATAGTACACCATTTGTGCCTGGTATGTACAGCTGTAACAACAAATCAGATTATTCTTCCATAAGGCCTGATCCAACTCTAAAAGTCAATGGGAGTCTATTTATTTTACTAGGAGTTGGATTGGGCATATAACACCCTTTTTATAATTCCTAACATTGCATGGTATGATATCATTTTTATCTTTAGCATGTTAGGTCATCTGATAACACCACCCACATTCTTTCAGGAAAATTCATTCATTCTTACAGACACTCACACCATTATGCTGATTACTACTCAATCATATTAGCTCTCTCGGTAGGGAATTACCTGGAGTTTATAAACAAGAAAGCTTCCTACGTTTATAATAGCTCACTTATGACTGAACAAAAAATTTCATGGTAAAACATCTTTTACTTTAGGTGAGTTAGGTCATGTCTCTCACTCTGAGTCTTCGCCTCTCGGCTTTCCCAGGGATTTGACAAGCTTCTAATAGAAAGGGAAGATTACCCCATCCCACTAGAGACTACAATGATTCACATGATTATACTCCATTAAAAGTGGTGTTTATTTTGTTACCAAACTACACAAGTACTTAGACTTATCTCATCAGAAGAGAAAACCACTGGAGATGAAGCAAAGCTGAATGCATTAAACCACAACACCAACTGAAAATAAAAATGGCAGTTGCACTGGGATGCATATTTTTAGTGTCATTTTCTTGTATTCTAGAGAGCTGGCATAAGAATGATTTTTGTGTATCTTTTTCAGAAGGGCAATTCTTCTTTCCCTATTGTTATTCTTCCACACAGTGAGCATAAGGAATAATCTTACATGTGGAGGAAGTCACAAAGCTGTTTGTAATTTGTTGCTGGATCAGTTCCAAGAGGTGCAATGAATCAGCTGGGAATTTGTCCAGAAAAATCATAGAAGAATTTATTAAACAAATAGACCATCACATATAGTCTGTAGTGTAATCAAGCTTCAAGGTTTACTATCATGAAATGGCCTCAAATATGTCAAAAGATAATCCCTGGCTAAAGGACTCTCTGTATTCTACCCTGCATAAAGAAGTAGTTAGCATATCTTTGTTTACTTTAAGAGTAGTTGTTTCAGAGGAGTTCACTATCTCCAAGATGATTTTAAAAATCCCTACAGAAAATCCCTTGAACTACAGTGATATAGTCAGTAGGGGAAGAAGAAAAGCTTACTTTTCCAATGCTTTTGTTACATTAACCTCTTTCAGAAGATTTGGAAAGAAGAAGTAGCTAGTGTAAACCCAGAGTCTTCTACCATATAGCACAGATGTCTTCTAAACAAATAGTGAATGCTTTAACTGTGCATGCTTCCTGTCTGTTCTAATTGTAACCAGTATCCAGAGCAGATAAAAGATCCAGTGACCAGAAATGAGACATTAACTGTGGTTCACAACCTATCCTTTAAATCAGCTTGTGTACCTAATGACTGGAAGATAAGTAACGTGACACCAATATTTAAAAAGGGCTCTAGAGGTGATCCTGGCAATTACAGACCAGTATGTTTAACGTCAGTGCCGGGCAAATTAGTTGAAACTATAGTTAAAAAATAAAATTATTAGACATATAGATGAACATAATTTGTTGGGAGAAGTCAACATGGTTTCTGTAAAGGGAAATCATGCCTTACTAGAGTTATTTGAGAGGATCAACAAACATGGGGACAAGGGGGATCCAGTGGATGTACTATACTTAGATTTTTCAGAAAACCTTTGACAAGTTCCCTCACCAAAGACTCTTAAGTGAAGTAAGTTGTCATGAGATAAGAGGAAAGGTCCTCTTATGGATTGATAACTGGATAAAAGACAGTTAACAAAGGGTAGGAATAAACTGTAAGTTTTCAGAATGGAGAGAGATAACTAGTGGGGTCCCCCAAAGCTCTGTCCTGAGACCAATCTTATTCAACTTATTTATAAATGATCTGAAGAAAGGGGTAAACAGTGAGGCGGCAAAATTTGCAGATGATACTAAACTGCTCAAGATAGTTAAGACCAAAGCAGACCGTGAAGAGCTTCAAAAAGATCTCAACAAACTAAGTGATTGAGCAACAAAATGGCAAATTAAGTTTAAATGTTGGTAAATGTAAAGTAATGCACATTGGAAAAAATAATCCCAACTATATATACAATATGATAGAGACTAATTTAGCTATAACTACTCAAGAGAGATCTTGGAGTCATTGCATATAGTTCTCTGAAAACATCCACTCAGTGTGCAGCGGCAGTCAAAAAAGCAAACACAATAAGACAGAGAATAACTTATTGCCTCTATATAAAAGCATGGTACACCCACATCTTGAATACTGCATAAAGGTGTGGTTGCCTCATCTCAAAAACGATATATTGGCATTGGAAAAGGTTCAGAGAAGGCCAACAAAAATGATTAGGGGTTTGAAATGGGTCTCATATGAAGAGAGATTTAAAAGACTTGGACTTTTCATCTTAGAAAAGAAGAGACTAAGGCCACTCCAGAACCCATCCCACCTCCCTACCTTCAGAAGGTC
Organism: Pelodiscus sinensis; assembly: GCF_052426305.1. Classification (NCBI taxonomy): domain Eukaryota; kingdom Metazoa; phylum Chordata; order Testudines; family Trionychidae; genus Pelodiscus; species Pelodiscus sinensis. The sequence continues at coordinate 100,422,220 of NC_143055.1, forward strand.
CCTTATCCTGCTTTCCTAATGCAGGGGCCAGGTCCATCCCGAGAGTAGCCGGTGTTGGCTGCCCAGCTGCTGCCTGAGTGGGTGAAGAGGGGTGGGATTGGGCCCACCTCCATGTGCTGCAGAGGCTGATGCCCTATCCCTGAGTTCACTGGAGAGCTCACGCAACCTCCCTACCTTCAGCAGATCCCTTATCTTGCCTTCCTGATATGGGAGCCAGAGACTAAGGGGGGATATGATAGAGGTCTATAAAATCATGACTAGTGTGGTAAAAGTGAATAAGGAAAAGTTATTTACTTGTTCCCATAATATAAGAACTAGGGGTCACTAAAAGAAATTAGGTAGCAGGTTTAAAACAAACAAAAGGAAGTTTTTCTTCACTCAGTTCACAGTCAACCTGTGGAACTCCTTGCCAGAGGATGTTGTGAAGAATAGAATTTTAACAGGGTTCAAAAGAGAGCTAGATAAGTTCTTGGAGGTTAGGTCCATCAATGGCTATTAGCCAGGATGGGTAGGGATGGTGTCCCTCACCTCTGTTTGTTTGGAAATGGATGACAGGAGAGGGATCATGTGATGATTACCTGTTGTGCTCCCTCCTTCTGGGGCATCTGGCATTGGCCACTGTCAACAGACAGGGTACTGGGCTAGATGGACCTTTGGCCTGACCCAGTATGGCCGTTCTTATGAGACATGAGGCTCCAAGAAGCCCAGGCAAGGATTTAAATTAATGAGGAGGGAGTGAGGAGCCAGTCCCCTTTCATGTCCCTCTAGCTGGCCAATAGGGGACCAATGGAGAAAAGGGACATGGGAGGGCAAACTTTGCCTCTTGCTGTCATGCACTCCCCTCTCCCTCTGAATATTGCCTACTCCCCAGGAGTTCAATCAAGGTTTCTGCCCATTAAAGTTACACTCTAGGTCTGATTTTTCAAACAGTAAGATCTTCAAGACAAGGAGTAACTGTATTTTATACAGCACACTTCGCTTAACCAAAAACAAAGTAATAATATAATAAAATAAATTATTATTATTATTAATTAATTAATAATAATAATAATAAATACTTAGTGCAAAATCAGAGGCTCAATTATAGGGTGGCCACAGAACTTCTAGGTCACATGCATGAAGGGTTAGACTGTAACTTTGTACCTGCAAAGGGAAGGGAGATGCATTATCACTCACCTGTGCTGCATACCCCAGGGGAGGTTAGATCATTCTCCTTGGAAAATTGGAGTCCCAGTCTCGTGCAGATGAGTTGGGAGGGGGTGAAGTCAAAAGCAGAGCTCTCAACACCTGAGCTCCAGCCATCAGTGCAGAAGGAGAGACAGTCACAGATTCCTTTTCTCCTGGAGGAAAGGACAGCGCACAGTTGCAATGCTCCAGGACCAAATAATAAAACCCCATTGAAGAGCTAACTGCCAGTAGGTCTCAAACTTCTTTACAAAGGATGTCCATGTGATCCCACATTTTACAAATGAGAAATGGAATCAGAGGGTACGTCTACACTACAACGTTAATTCGAACTAACTTAGTTCGAATTAGTTAATTCGAACTAAGCTAATTCGAACTAATAGATCCAGACTAAAAAACTAGTTCGAATTAGTGTTTTGCTAATTCGAACTAGCATGTCCACATTGAGTGGACCCTGAACCGGGGTTAAGGATGGCCGGAAGCAGTGCCAGCAGGGCATCAGAGGAGGACTTAAAGCATGGAGATGCTGCCTCAGGCTAGCCCAGGGCTGCGCTTAAAGGGTCCCAACCTCCACCCCGGACAGACAGTTCTCAGGGGTGCCCCGCTTGCAAAGCAGTCCTGGCTTGGAGTGCCCTGAGTGCCCACACTGGGCACATCACAGCACTCGGCCATCAGCCCAGCTGCACTTGCCGCAGGCTGCCATCTGGGGAGAGGGGGCAATTGGGGGGCTTCAGGAGAGCTTCCACCCCCACAACCCTGCAGAGCCAGCCCAGTCCTCCCCATTGGGGGCTCGTACCCCATTCCTCCCTCACCTCCTTCCACTTACCCTTCCCTAGCCCCTCTTCTTGATGTACAAAATAAAGATAACGTGTGGTCAAAACTAGAAACTCTCTTTATTTAACAAAACTCAGGGAAACTGGGAAAAGGAGGTGGGAGAGGGGAAGAGAGAGGGTGGGAGAGGGGAGGGGGAAACTGGGAGGAGGGAGCTGAAAGGGGGAAGCAAGGGAAAGGAGGGGGTGGGGAAACTCAAGGATCAGGGGTGGGGGTCTCGCCGGGCCAACCGCCTCCCAGCACGGTGAGGGAGGGGGCCTCGGCATCCCCGGGGGGATGGGGTGGAGGGTGCGGAGGTTGAGGTGGGGGGTGTGGACATTGAGGAAGAGGTTGTGGGGGTTGAGGAGGAAGCGGTGGGAGGGGGGGCAGGAGTGGGAGGAGGGACAGCAGTTGGGGGGGCAGCAGGCACAGGACCAGCACGGGGCACCATGGTCTGCAGCAGGAGCTGCAGGTTGGTGCTCAGCCCTCGGACCTCAGCCAGCAGCTCATGGCGGACTTGCAGGTCTTCCCACATCCAGGCCTGCAGTGTGCGGTGCACGGCTCGCAGGGCCCCCAGGTGCTGGTCCTGGTACTCCTGCTCCGTGCTGGCAGGCCGCGGGTGCGGGAGCATGTCCCGGGCGGGGTGGTGCGCCCTGCACGAGCAGCTGGTGCAGCTGTAAAGAAAGAAGAGAAGTGGTCAGTTCTCCCTGGGGACGCAGAGGATGATGCCCAGCCCCCTCCCCCACCCCGCAACGTGAGGGTGACCATGTCCTGCACCGTCACAGCCACTGTGCTTGTACAGAGGCCATGGTCAGGATGTCTGGCTCTCCCCGGGACTGGGAGCTGCCCCAAGACCGCACCCATGTCCCTGTGCCATGTATAGTGTGGCCGGGGCGTTGGGGGGGAGGGGGAGATGTCTCCTGCCTCTCTGTAGAGGGGACATGTGAAGGGAAAGCATCCTGCTGGGTCCTGCCCTGGGGTCGTGAGCATGTCACGTCTCTTTGCACAAGCATGTGCCTATTGGGCAATGGCCCCTGGGTGTCACGCAGCTGGAGCCACCTGCCCAAGGGTGGCATGGCACGTGCTTGCACGTGCACAGGTGTCTGTGTGATCTGTCGAAGGCATGGCCCACGCGCGCGGTCTCTGGTCTCCCTCCCACCTCCCCCCCCGAACTACTTAATTCAAACTACTTACCCGGTACGGTCTCCCTGGACGACCCTGCTGGAACAGCTGGCGGTGGCCCCTCCGGTGCGCCCAGGTCAGGGCCCTCTGGTCCCGGCTCGCTGTCCCCCGAGCTGGCACAGACCGCCCCTCCCCCAAGAGTTGGTGGAGGGCGGGGAAGTAGGGGCAGGTGTCATCCCCTGCAGCGGCACCGCCCCTTGTGGCCCTGGCGTACCCCTGCCGCAGCTGCTTCAGTTTGATTTGCACCTGCTCTTAGGTGCGCCTGTGTCCCTTGCGGGCCATGGCGGCTGCTATGCGGCCATAGACGGACGCATTCCTCCTCCTAGTGCAGAGATCTTGGAGATTGGGGGCCTGCCCCCAAATCTCAATGAGGTCCATGACCTCCGCACTAGTCCAGGGGGCCGCGCGCTGTCTACGGCCCCTGGCTGGCCCCTGGGTGCTCGGGGACTGGGCAGGGGATGGCTCGCTGCCACTGGCTGCCTGGCTCATGGTGGAGCCACTGGCTCAGGGGTAGATACTGCTGGCAGGGCTGTCTGTCTCCAGTGCCGTCTGGCCAGAGTCTACCCCTTTAAGGGCCTGGGTCTGGGGGAGAGGAGAAGAGTTTTCCTGGTTGTGCCCAGAGAGGCCACCAGGGAAACCTGGGGAGGGCTAGCCTCCCACTAGTTCGTATTAAGGGTCTACACAGCCCTTAATTCGAACTAGTAAGTTCGAACTAGGCTTAATCCTCGTAAAATGAGGTTTACCTAGTTCAAACTAAGCGCTCCGTTAGTTCGAATTAAGTTCGAACTAACGGAGCGCTAGTGTAGCGCCTATGAAAGTTAGTTCGAATTAACTTTGTAGTGTAGACATACCCAGAGAGAGGTAAAGTGACATGCCTGAGGTCATCCAGCAGGCTATTGGCAGAGCGGGGGATAGAAACCAGTTCTTCTATCAAAGTCCACAGATGTGTGCATTGTGGTAGTCCTGAGCCCTATACACATGTAAGAGTTTGGGCCCAATCCTGCATTCTTTTAGCACCCAATTAACTGAAGGGTATTTTGGAGTTCACAATATACATGAAATCAGACGTTTTAGTAATGTAATACTAAAAGATGTTTTTAAAAAATTCAAACCAAACCATTCTCTGAAATAGATAAAATTATGAAAATAATTTTAAGATTGTCAATGTTTGGTTCCTACATACACAATGAATGTTTACGGAGATGAATTTGTGTATCGCAAAAACTTCTTAAATAAAAGCCAGCAGAATCACCATATCAATCTGTCATATTGCTATATATCATCCATTTTATAGACATTTCCCACATTATAGACAGAGGAGACCAAGCATACTGGAGTCTGGCCATATGTTCTATATTTTTAAAAAATGAAGATCACACTAGGAAAAAAGTCATCTAACTGGCTAGTATAAGGAAAACAAAGCTCTCCATTTGCACTGTGTCTTCTGGGAGGCATCAGCCCCTACAATACTACTAGGACAGTTGACAGTGATTGCAGCTCTGAAAAGCAATGCTGCTGCTCCTTGAACTGGTGGGAGGGAGGGGAATGCCTGCTCCCTGGGGCTATGTCTAGACTGCAAGCCTCTTTCGAAAAAGAGCGTCTAGACTGCAAGCGGAACTTTCGAAAAAACAAACCGCTTTTTCGAAAGAGAGCACCCAGGCAGTCTGGATGCTTTCTTTCGAAAAACCCCTGTTTGCATTCAAGAATGCCTTTTTTCAAAAGAGCACTTTCGAAAAAAGGCGTTCTTCCTCGTGAAATTAGGTTTACCGCTGTCGAAAGAAAAGCCGCGTTCTTTCAATTTAATTTCGAAAGAACGCGGCTGCAGTCTAGACACAGGTGAAGTTTTTTCGAAAAATGGCTACTTTTTTCGAAAAAACCCCTGAGTCTGGACACAGCCTAGAGAGATACCATTATCACATGTATGAAACTCAGCCTGGGCTGGCAAACCAAGCATCCAGCAGCACCTGAAATACAGCTTGTTTGGGAGGTTCATCATGAGAGTTTCTAATCGCTCTCATTAGTACACACTGGTTCAAGGAAAAAGAGATCAATCTCCCTTTTCTGAAAGTGGCCTTAGAAATGCAGTCTGCCTGCTACAAATTACTTTCAAAAACTTCCAGAGTCTGTTTGACATCTTAGTGAACCAGCTATATGAAAAATGGGGAAAATGTTAGAAATTAAAGGGAGAGAACACCAAAGACCAGCTCAGTGATTTGAGATATTGTTTAATACCAGTCATACAGCTAGGAAGATATTTCAGTTTGAGTTTGATATGAAGCTCTGGTCTGTGTTTCATCAGCATCTTCTCTCCAAGTCAAACTTAATCCCAGTGGTAAAAGAAGCAAACCCTTTGACAAGTCTATAGCTGACCCCACCTAAGCTATCCAGCCAATTAGGAACCAGTGATCCTGATTGGCTGGATAGTTCCAAAAATAAAAATTCAGGGAAAATATGCCTACAGTGTTAATGGACATAACTCCACTATAGTCAACTGCATTGCAAAGTTGTAAAATGTTTGTGTTAAAAATAAATAAATAAATAGAGGGTGACAGTGTAAGGCAGTAAGAGACCTGAAAAGTATTGAAAGACCATAGAACAAGGAAAGTTAATCACAAGGACTGCTTGGACCACGGACAAGGAGACTGAATTCCAAAGTTGAGGAACTCAGAGAATGTATCAAAACCATGGCCTCATTCCTCATTGCCCTATATCTGCATGTGTCATCTAAATTCTATGTATTAAACTCTAAATATAAAAATTCCTCCTTATTTACAATTGCTTTTGTCTGGGATTTTCAAAATTCACGTATGCATCTTGAATGTCTATTGTAGTACTATAATTCTGTGCACATTTCATAGTACAGGTTGGACTTCCCTCGTCTAGCACCCTCGGGATCTGAGTTGTCCCCGGACCAGGGGAGGTCAGTGCTCCCCTACTGGCTGTCCCCAGGGTCCCTGCCCTATTGCTGGCCCCACTAATGCTGGCCTGGTAGGGCTCTACGCCCTGCTGCCTGCCCGCTAACCCAGGGTTTCCTGGGGCTCCCTGCGGAGACCTCTTGGCTGCTGCTGGCCCAGCTGCCGAAGTGTGTTCCCTAGCTGGGGCTGCTCAGCCATCCTGTCCCGCTGCTAGAGCTGCTCTGCTGCTGCTGCTGCTGCTGCTGCTGCTGCTGCTGCTGCTGCTGGGGATTCTGTGGGTTCCCCAGTTGGGGATGATCTCCTCTGTCAGCCCCGCTTCAGCCAGAGGTTCCTTAGGTTCCTGGCAGGGCAACAGCCCCACTGCAGCCAGGAATTCCCTGTCTAGGGCTGGGATTCCCTGGCTACCTGGTCCTGCTGAGGCCCAAGGTTCCCTGGCCAGGATGGGAGCTCCCTGGCTGCCCCCTGCCCCTGCTGACACCAGTGATTCCCTGGCAGGGGCTGGTGTTCCAGTGGTGTTCTAATTGTAGTTTGACTGCTTTTTAGGTTCTCTAACTGTCTCTTTCATGTGAAAAAAATGATATTAGCTGCTCCCATGTGCATTAATTCAGAGAATAAGAATGTCTGAAATGTATTGTATCACTAGCAGCCCAGACTGAGAAATTTTTCACTAATGAAAATGGAATCACAACATTTTCAACTCTCTAATCCTTGGAGGAGAATATTAAAAGTGTGAGTTGCACGTCCCAACATTTCATGGCGGGTGAAAAATAAAGATTAAAATCAGGGACCAAATCCCCAGCTAATGTAAATAGTCATAGTTCCAATGACTCCAGAGGAATGTTGATTTACATCAGCTGAGAATTTGGCCCTAGAAATATGTTTGAGGATCTTGAGTGTCACGTTCAGGTAGTTTCATAGAAAAAACTATTAAAATAGTAACAGTATAGCCATAAAAACTTGGTTTGGAACCTGCCTACTTGAGGGATTGTGTCTCTCTCCTTAATGACATTGCCATCAATGAAGATGATGCTTGTGATGCAGACCTTCCATTTAAATGTCTGGGGACTGCTGGCAGAACATTCTCTGAGTTCTCTATCATATCCCCCCTCCGTCTCCTCTTCTCTAAGCTGAGAAGTCCCAGTCTCTTTAGCCTCTCTTCATATGGGACCTATTCCAAATCCCTGATCATTTTAGTTGCCCTCCCCTCTCCCAGCCTCTCGCTTCCCCTCTCCCACCTCCTTTTCCCAGTCTCCCCCAGTTTTGTTCAATAAACAGAGATTCTATTTTTGAACACGTGTCCTTTATTTTGTACATCAGGAAGAGGGGCTAGGGTGGGGTAAGTGGAAGGAGGTGAGGGAGGAATGGGGTACGAGCCCCCGATGGGGAGGACTGGGCTGGATCTGCGGGCTGCTCGGGGTGGAAGTTCTCCTGCAGCCCCCCGATTGTCCCCTCCCCCCAGATGGCAGCCTGCGGCAAGAGCACCCGGGCTGATGGCCGAGTGCTGTGATGTTCCGAGTGTGGGCACTCAGGGCACTCCAAGCCAGGACTGCTTTGCAAGTGGGGCACCCCTGAGAACTGTCTGTCCGGGGTGGGGGTCGGGTCCCTTTAAGCACAGCCCTCGGCTAGCCTGAGACAGCAGCTCCATGCTCTAAGTCCTACTCTGATGCCCTGCCGGCACTGCTACTGGCAATCCTTAACCTCTGTTCAGGGTCCACTCAATGTGGACATGCTAGTTCGAATTAGCAAAATGCTAATTTGAACTAGTTTTTAGGTCTAGATGTGCTAATTCGAATGAGCTTAGTTCGAATTAACTGTAGTGTAGACATAACCTAAGATAAAAAATATGTTGGCATATCCCTAAGCACTATATGGAATCAGGCCCTGAGATCATGCTAAAAATCAGAAGAATTAAACCTAATAAAATTAAAGCAAAGCTGGAGAGAGTTCAGAATTAGACCCAAGAAAGGCAAGATGGTTACTTCTGGTACAAACCAAAAATACTTTAAAACCATCACAACAGCCCAGCTCTGTGGAATATAGCAGAATAATTTGCCCATGCAAGTCCATCATCCAGAAATTACATCCTTTTTTAGAAGAAGATTGAATATTTGTTATCTTACCATTGGTTGAAATTGTACAAGAACTGTAATTCCATAAACTAATACAAATATGAAATCTGCCATTTAAAAAGGAGAACTTAGTAATACACGATAATAAGAAGTTCTATCATGACAGACAGTACACCTTGGTCTACAATAAGGTGTTACTTCAAAATAACCCCCCTTAGATCGAATTTATAAGTGGAGCGTCCACACTACCAAGCCAGTTATTTCAAAATAACAGGCTTCTTAGTTCAAAACCTGTACTCCTGCTTTCCTGGGGAATAACCCTAATTTTGAAATAGTTATTTTGAAATACCATTAGTGTGGATGCTCTGGTGCCGCTATTTCGAAATAACTACTCCCCAGAGTAATTTGAACTTATCATTCTCCAGTACTTCCTGGGCCTCTACATTGAGATGGCGCATCCACATTAACGGAGCCTTCCTCGGACTAATTTCAAGGCTTCCCCATAGTGGGGACACACTATTTTGAATTTGTAAAATCAGAAATTATTAAATCAAATTTTCCAAACTGAAGACTTCTGCTCCACTGTACTTAATCCTCAATTTACATCTACACCCTCTGTTTTTCCTTCTCCCTTGCAGCTTATTCACACCACCTGCCGCCCCCCACAAATTCTTTCCTTTTCTCCTCAGTCACCGAGAGTCAGCTTGCTATACCCTTATACTGAGTAGTTCTTAAAACTGCTCACCGAAATCACGTCCCTTATGTTTTATTTTGTTCACATGACTATATGTCCAAGCTAGAAAGATGACTGAGTGCAGCATTTAACACAGGCCAGTTAAAAATTCATCACCACTGATTAAAGTCTAGCAATGCTGGTGAACATTTAAAGAAAAATATGGCTACTTATGAGGGACAATATAGTTCTTAGTGGGGGGGATTTTTTGTTTTTCTTTTTTTTTCCATAAACATTTTTGATGCTGTAAATAAGTTCCACAACTATTTTGAATTTGACAATATAAAGTCACAGAATTTAATATGTATGAACTCAAGTTAGAACACACAGCCAGCTACCACATACTGTGTTTTCCTGCAAGATTATGCTATGATATTTGTAACTAAACAACTGTTGGTAACAGTAAATATAATCCAAATTTTACTTCCTTTTACATTCTATTTTGGTTAACGGAAAATAGCTGAGAAAAATACAAAAACTTTAATGGGAATAATCTTACACAGATGGAGGAGACCCAGATGTATTTAAGCAAAGCAATTCTTTGCCAATTGAAAGGAGTTCAGTGGACAGATGGGTTGTTTGCTAATCTTTCAGAATACCCTTGGGACAAGAATCTCTTAGATCTGACAAAGCTAGCCAACAGGAAAAGATGCACAGAACAACAGGGTGATAATGCTCCATTAGGGAAAAAAGAGTTTCCTTGGCCAGAAATCAATAAGAACAAAATAAATGAGATTATGCATAAGTCAAATAGGCTATCCGGGGGACGGAAAGATTTAATTCCCATACCAAAGAACAAGACCTGGTAAAGGTCAATATTCAACTATCTTTCAAATTAAAAGGCTGGAAGAAAAAAAAAGAGAAGAGAGAATTTCCTTAAAACTTTTACTCGTGGAAAACAGAGGCTTGGTTTACATGATGACCTATGTCATCTCTCTGGGGTGTGACATAGTTATACCAACCTAACCCCCCCCCCAGTACAGACAGCACTATGTTGGTGGGAAGGCTCCTCCGATTCATATAGCTACTGCCACTCAGGGAGGTTGATTACCTGATGGGTGTTACCTGTATGTCGACAGAATTAGGAAGGATGTCTTAAGGACAGCCTCCTGAGAGTTAATTTAATAACCCAACCGATCCGCAAGGGATGGTACTTAAGGTAGCGACCCTCTACTCCTTATCTAATCACCAGAGAATGTCAGATCTTAGCTTAATAAGGCGCGTCAAATAAAACGTGAGTCTGGTTTTAAAACTGAAAACCACAAGACTATATTGTTTACCAGAAATTTTAACAACAATACCTCTAATGAGCATACAAGGGGGCAGTCCCCTTTACAATACATGGACCAGGAGGGGAAGTCTCTCAAGGTCCATATACCTACAACAGAGTCTGCGGCGCTGGAGCCGATTGATGTGATGCTGGCGACCTACAACCCTCGGGCTAATTGAAAGCCTTCAGAGAGGAACTACCAGGCGTCCCTTGGCGACCTACAATCCTTTGGCTAATTGGAAGCCGCAGGAGAGGAACAGCCAAGGTGATCCCTCGAAGTACAGGTTGAGTTCGGTGACGGTCGGTTCACTTTCCGTGAAGCCTCTGGTCTCCGGGTCCTCTTCTCGCTCTTCGGCAGCGACCGGAACAGGCGATGGAAGCTAGACTCTATCCTAACCCTATCCTAACCTTAACCTAAAATAAAACCCTATACTAATCTCGACGCACCCGACGTACAGACTCGACAACGGCCAACAGATGTGGATCGACGCAGCCTGACGTACAGACACGATGACGAGATCTACCTATCTAATCACTAAACTAACTAAAATAATCTAATTAGGAGAACTGACCTTCCATCAGTCTCCTGGAAGAAAAGAAAAATACCTAGAGTACCATTATAAGCATTATAGGCTGTACAAGACCTCTTTCACTCTCTTTCGCTCATCTAAACCTATTCCCGACGAACGAACGATGCCCTGATCCCGGGTTAAGCCCGACGACCAGAACGAACCATCATTTGGTCAGAACTTTTATAGCCTGGCCTCATGAATATGCATAGACTGCAATGGTTTAAAACAATTGGCTGCCAAATGATGCACCTTGAGCGTGGTACAAACTGATTGGGTGTTAGGAATGCTACTGAATATTCATGTATTTATGTAAATGGCAACCGACAGGCGAATGATGTTTAAACCTTAACAGTCACCTGTGGATGTGACAGAATGTTAGACCTTAATGGATGGTACCAGAGGCATTCCAAATTCAAAATGGAGTTTTGGACTCCATTTTGGGACATTGCAAATCTCTAAATATACAGACACTTATAATAGATTCACATTGACAAAATACATTATGCAGTCCCTTTGCACTTCACAGGTGTTTACAGGGTGACATACATTAGACCTTTACACTCTCATTCAATAAAATCTGCATTTTGATATTCCTGCCTTACATGGGAGAACCCCTCCTGTTGGGGTAGGTAGCTAACATCATCACTAAAATGCCACAGGTGTTATCAGTGTAGCTGTGCCACTGTAGCCTTTTAAATGTAGACAAGCCCTTAGAATTAAGCTAGTAATTTACAACTCCATATAAAACACAAGGCTACGTCTACACTGCAGACTTCTTGCGCAAGAACTGTTTTGCGCAAGAGTTCTCGTGCAAAAGGTCTTGCGCAAGAGCGTGTCCACACTGCCATTTGCTTTTGCACAAGAGATGTGCTTTTGCGCAAGAGCGTCCATTGCCGTGTGGACGCTCTCTTGTGCAAGAAACCCCTGTTGCCCATCCACACTGCCTTCTTGCACAAGAACTCTTGCGCAAGAGGGCTTATTCCTCATGGGGAGAGAAATAACTCTTGTGCAAGAAGCCCTCTGTTCCGATGCTTTACTGTAAATTTACTTGTGCCAGAATGCACATGCAGTGTAGACGCTCTGCAAATTTTTCTGCAAGAACACTTGTTCTTGCACAAAAAGCCTGCAGTGTAGAAGTAGCCAAGGGGAAGCCAGCAGTACCAGAAATCCATAGAAGTCATATGTTGTAACCTCAGGAGAAACCAATAACTGACAAGTACCAACAGGCGGGAACAGGAATGTACAGAGTAGTGAGTGTAGAATCAGAACTGGCATTATTGACAAGCAAATATCATGTGGAATATAGAAATTGCTGAGCATGTACTGAAACACCACACATGCCCACATTCAAATAACTGCACTTAACATGAGTCAGAAAATGGCTATGGTTTAAGGAGGCTGGATTTTTAAATTCAGTGTCATAATTACAGTAGCAAAGCAGCACATATCCTTCACAGTTCTGAGTACTCAATAGGTAATGTTTAGTCTAACCACAGCACAGTAGCTTTCAAGTTATTTCTTTAAATACTGAAAACTTATCTTTCTTCCTTCCCCACTGACCCTGCTATCAATGGCTAGGTCCAGGGGATGGATGAGACTTTAGTATGTGCCTCTTTATATTCATCCTTGCTGATGTGAATACCTAGACTTCTGGGAACAACATGGTCAAGCTCTGCAGGTTAACACACTTCTTTACTGTAAGCACAGAACCAGAAGTTCTAGGATCTTTCAGACGAGAGTTTATCAACCAAAGCTCTGTGTGTGGACATTAATAGAATTTACAAAAATGTGCATGTAATTGCGAGTATAAAAGCATGCACAATCACTACAACTTTTCACACTGGGAGCTGGTACGTGAAATGACCAATTAGACAGCTGTCCACGTGCACACTCCCAGATACTGAATGATCAGTTTGCTACTCCATGTGCAAGTCAGGTCTGCTTCTCTATATGTTTTTAAGTGCACCAATGCTCTTTTTAGAGTAAGCACCTAGCTACCCCACAGAAAATTACATTCCCCGTCAGAGTTGTGCTCTGTTGCTCAGTATTTGTGTGCTGACTGGCTCATCCTCCCTAAGGTGACTGTATATAATAGCTTGTGAACCACAATGTATATAAGGAAGCCAACATTTGCAATACTTACTGTTAAAGATAGAAACTAATATATTTCCAAGCTTCCTAAAATGTCTACTATGGTAATTGCAGTTCAATATGTTTTATATGCAGGCTCAAATCCTCTGGTTTATCCAAGGCTTGCTCAGTGCAATAACAATTAAGAGAGACAAAAGCAACTATACAATCTCATATTCTGAAGCCAGCCAGGGGATGAGCTGGCTCAGACTTAAGTTGGTGCTATCCAGAGCTGTCCCAAGGGGGCTGTGGGACTTGGGGCAACCCCCTTGCTGCTGGCCCCATCCCTGTTCCATCCCTTCTCCAAGCCCTGCCCCTGTTCTGCCCCGCTCCTCTCCCTTGCCCCCTCTCTCAAGCAAAGCAGCTCTGAGGATTATAGAGGGCCTATTGGGTTGGCAGCAGGACTCATCCCCCTTATCACTTAGGCAGTGGGAACCCTACCACACTGCCCTCTCCTGGCCCACTGTACCCTGCTTCTCTGCAGTGGTAGGAAGCAGAGCATCCCTGGGGCAAGGGCACTCGGCTTCCCACCACCATGGAGAAGCCTGCACTCAAAGTTTCCTTAAAATCAGATAGATCTCTTGCTACTCATTCCAACATTTCTTGGTTCTTATTCAGTTGAGACACTGTTTGCAACAATAATTACACACTCCAGGTGCACATCACCACCACATAATTCTATGCTCTTACATATACTTTGTTATATTGGCTAACAAGCAAATGAAATTACATTTCTATCACTTTATTGTGATATTGTTAATACACTGTGAGGGTCAGGAAAACACAAGTAGACCAATACAATGATCCTGAAACAAAATATACCTTGGACACAGCACAAAAACATCAATATACTTAAGCCAACATTTAGCTCCCACTTTTGGTTCTAACCAGCAGCGTTGCCAGCTGTCTCAAAATATATAAACAGTTCATAAACTCTAATATATAAACAGCTGTAATAGGCAACTGTAAGCCCATTTTTCTCTCTCAAAAGCCTTTGTGAAACATATAACAGCTTCCAGGGTGAGCAGATCATTCACAAAGGACATAAAAGGAACTCAGGAGTGTACTTTTTTCTGTTGGATTAAATCTGAGTTTGTAGAACATGCCTGCCACTTATTCTCAGAAATTTAGTTCTAAAAGGCACATTTTTTGCTAGTTATATAGGGATAGAGCCTCAGGCAGTATAAAGCCAAGTAGTTCCATTGTCTTTAATGGAGTTATGTCCATTTTAACCAGTTGAGAATCTGTGCCCTGCAATCACTTAGATATTTGTGTTTTTTTCCTCCCTTTTTCAAAAATGTGCACTGGGTCCAAGCGATATGTATTTTTTTTCTGAACACGTTTTTTCTCTTATTAAAAAAGGTTAAAAATAGTGATTGATTACAACTGGGCAAAGCAGTACCAGTTGTCAAAGTCAATTTGTCCATAAAAGCAGCACCATTTATATTTGGAAAGAGGTTCAGCCCTTGAATCCTTTATGTCATTGATGTTCATTACAAAGAGCTGTATTTTACTTCCCCCAACTGCCTTCACAGGAGGGAAGCATGTGGATATAAATGACTCCAAAAACCATAGCCACAATAATCTCTACATACAAATTATACAGCATAATTTATGCCATATGGGGGAAATGGGAAGTGGACCAGTAGAAGTGGGGAGAACCAAAGAAACAGAAGCTCTATATGGCATGTTCCTATGGCAAACTAATAGTTAAAAGATATCCAGACATTTGTTCTACCCTATGGAGCATTTACTTCCTCCTTACAAGTCTTGTGACCCAATCAGAGGAGACATGAGTGTATGTCACAGAATTACTAAGGTAGCAACAACACCAGACATATCCAGAATCAGGAAAGGACACAGGAAAGGTACTGGAGAGGTGGCAGAGGATGAGCCTCTATACACATCTTGCCTGGGATCCATTGTTTAGGGGCCATTTTTCCCTTTGGGTCTTCATCATCTCAGCCTCACAAAACCATGCCTCTGCACCTTGCTAGAGAGAGTGCTTACAGCCTCAGAGTTATAATTCTTCCCTGGCATGTACTGTTCCCATATAAAGTGACATACAAATATTAGTGAAGAATCAAGGGGTTTCAATCACAGATCCTCTGCTGATTCTGTAAAGCAGTGAATTCATAATGGTAAATATATGAAATAAAAATAAAAGTTAATTGCCTCAATATTATAGGAGGGTCATCCCTAGGGTGGCATGGGGCCAGAGACACAACCCCACCCATCCCCACCCACCCCTACTCCACCTTGCCCACACTCCACCCCTGTCCAAGCCTCGCTCCTGTTCCACCCCTGCCCCACTTCTTCCCTCTCCTGGTCTGCCCCTTGTATTCCTTCCCTGAAGCTCCCCTTCCCGGAGCTACGCAATCCAGGGAATTACTGGTGGACCTAGCATGGGGAGGCAGAAGCCATCTCTCAGCCAGATTGCTGCACTTCACCGCGGCAGCAGGAAGCAGAGCACCCACCCGGCCTCAGGCCTCTCCGCTTCGCTCCCCTGAGCCTCACATCACTTGGAGGAGCAGAGTGGGCTGGGGTGCTCTGGCTCCTGTTGCCATAGTGAAGTTGGGAAATGGCAGTGAAGTGAGGCAGGCCTTGCTCTGCTTCCCAGGCTCCTGACACTGCAGTGAGTGAATGGGGGGCCCCCAACCTCTCCTGCTGCCCCATGCCAGCCCCCGCCCAGGTGATTCCCCAGGCCCTGCGAGCTCCCATCAATATATGCCCGCCCCAAGCGTGGAGGTCCCCTAAAGTATGGGGTCCAGGGTGGCCACCATAAACTGCGCTATGCATAGTATGGCTCTGTATTATATCATTTCTTTTTCCAGTTTACTGCTGCTTGCAATACAGCCAAGTGTAAAATCTCAAGCGACTCGTTACAAGTTTTCACCTTGAGGATTTTAATACTTCAGTGTTATCACTGTTACACAATGCAGTAGTTTCTAAAGCTTACCTATTCAATACGTTCCAGGGCAATAAAATAAACCACAGCATATACCACCCAGAATGAGATAAACTATAAACTCACTACAAAAGGCACAGCTAATTTTTCAAAACTGGCTAGTGAATAAAAGCCTTTTTTTGGCTGCCCAACTAAAGACACCTTGAGGGATTCTGATTTTTAACAAGCTGTGGGTGTTTGTCCTCTTAAAAAAAATCAAGTCCAATAAGATGTCTGAAGTTGGACACCTAAATATGCAAATCCCAAGTTCACATAGAAAAACCCCAGTCAAAATTTCCAAGTCTTACCTACATTTCATATTGCTACCAGGTAAAACCACAACTTTTTCATGACTTAGATGCAAAATAAAATTTAAAAAAAATCAGTGATCCTGGTTAGTCTGAATGGCGTATCAACCATAATGATGCTTTTGACCAATAATGATTTTAGCATCAAGTTTATAACAGAATTTGAAATTCACTGAATCTTAGTAAGTTTCATGTTCTGTTATAAACTTGATGCTAAAATCATTATTGGTCATCTTGTGATCTTTTGAATGACACTAGTTCTGACAAAGTGAACATGAGTGATATTTGTTTGGTGACTCTACTATAACATGCCGTCCTTTTGTAGCATAATATGAACAAGAATTCTTCTACATTAGTTCCTTCTAAATGTATCGTTAATTAAGGTGATCAAGGAGGACATAATGTTACAAATGTCCTGCTTCTAAGAGCCTATGCCAGCTTCTACACAGTATACATCAAACAGGTTTGTGGAATATCAAGCTGTTGGTACTGTGCCTCATTTGATGGCTTTCTTTGCAGTAATAAATGTACTTAAAATTTATAGATGAAGCTTATAGCCTCCAAAGTTCAGGGTTCAAACTATAAGAGGTGTTCAATTTCAGATATTAAAACTTTCACTTTATTTTTCAGTAGCACATTCTCAATGGCACATTTTTATTGCTACAAATGTACTATTAACTTCAAATTGAATAGCTTGCTTTTTAAAAAATCATCACTGTTATATAAATCAGTGCAGGGAAAGAATTACTAGGGATCTACTAGCAAAAAAAATAAAAATCACAAAACTGAAATGTGCAAGTTTTCACTAAGATACAAAAAGATCAGAGGAAATGAATTATGAAAATACATCTAACAAGTGGAGAAGCATCTGGTGACAACTATTAAAATTGTTGCTGCAGGAAATGGCTTAGTCATGTTTAAACAGCTTGCATTCCCTGAAAGCACATCCAAATTGAACACCCAACAGTCACCTCAGCATTTCATCCAAGATACAGCAGATACAATATGTTTCTTTCAACAGAGACTTTGGTAGAGGATTTGCTGTTTGTATGCTAGGGAAGTTTGCATGGCCTTGAACTGACTTAAAAGACCATTTAGAAATTACAACTGATTAAGTAGCTGGGAACATGCTATGTAGAGTAAGTAGATAGGAGAACACCACACAATAGCACTCCATGCTCTACAAAAAACTTCCAATGGAATTTTGGAACCCTTTAGAGGTACCTATTCTTATCCAGAAAGTACCAATAAGTTAACATTTGGCTATTGAAAAGACTGCAGTTGCTTTTCTGTACTCCAGTTTGGCAGCTCCACTCAGTACAGATGTTGTGGTTGACTGAGCCCAGGTCACAAAATCCTGGAGGATGGAAGCTATAGATGAGGCAGTCTCAGGGGAGCGTCCCCAGCTGTGGAACTCACTACCACTAGAAATTATGCAAAGCCTGAGACTTGCAACTTGCTGAACATATTGCAAAGCTAATTCATTTCTGCTGTGATCGAGCTCCTGATGTAATAAAGTGAAAAACTGTGCCCCGATGTGATGTTATCTGATTGTAATATTAGATACCTGATTAAATTGTGGCACATGGCTAGAAAGGGTTAATCATCAATTCATAGGCTGACTGGCCCACAGTTGACCTTTACAGACATGATAAGTGGGCTGTTACATTAGGCTAGAGTAGACATGCAAACTTGCACTGTTTGAGCTGTAGAATAGTGGGTGTTTGCTCAGATCTTGTGATGTGAACGATCTGTCTGTTACTACAGCTTTCATTCAAGATTAAAAGAAAATATGAATAGTTATGATTAATCTTTAGTGAAGTAGTATTATTGTTCATATAGCTCTTTGAAGGTTATGGTAAACTGTATGTGAACTGTTTTATGGATAAAATACCTTGTGCTAATTGCCATGTTTGGAAGACAGGTTACTTCAAAAGCCTATTGCGTTCTCTCAGACCAAGCGGCTACTGAAAATGTATAAAGTCTCTATGGACAGAATCCTTTTTATCTTATATCTGCTTGGATTCTGAAGGGGAAAGCTGCAAGCCATAAGACATGAGATCCCAGGAATCCTGGTGCCCCATTAATGGACACTGTCTTAGGGTCTCAGATCTACTTGATGTTCCATAGAGAGGAAACCTAAGCCATATGGATTGAGATCCCAGCCATTGGCTGGAAACACCCTGAATATGATGTTGGATTTTGGACGATAACCATGGACTAAATTCAAAAGAATTTTTTTGCAACTTTAAGTTCACCATCTCTATTATGTACTTGAACCTCAAGAATTGAACTCATGTCTGTATGTATATTGATCTTTTAACCAATATTTTCTATTTTGGAAAATAAATTTTAGTTTCGTTAGTAAGAATTGACTCTAGGGTGTGTATTTGGGATAAGGCCTGAAATATTTATTGACTTGGAAGGTAACGTGTCTGATACTTTGGGATTGGTAGCATTTATTTATTTGTCTGGATAGAAGCCTCAGGGTGGGCTTAAGGGAACTGCATTGTTTGGCCTTCTGATTCACCAATAAGGTAATACAGAAACTGTTTTGTTCTGGCTTGGTAAATATAAATATTGGAAAACCCACTAGTTTTAGGGGTTGGCCATCCTATTACTTGCAGTACACCCTACTTGAGAGACCTCAGCTGGATTCCCTGGGACTCCAAGTATCACATCCAGCAGTACATGGTTCTACTTTAGGGCTATGTCTAGACTATGTGGAAGATTTGAAAAAGGATATGCAAATTCCCCGGGAATTTGCATATCTTCTTCGGATCTCACTTTCAAAAGCAGAGCTTTCAAAAGTGAACGTAGTCAGGTTGCGGCTTTTTTGGAAAGCACCCCTCCCCCTTTTCCAAAAAGCCACGTAAACCTCCTTTTTTGAGGAAAAGCGGCTTTTCAAAAAAAGGGGGATTGCCGAAAAAACCACATCCTGATTACTTTCACTTTCAACACCTTAGGGTATGTCTACACCACAGCATTATTTCGAAATACCTTATTTTGAAATACCGCGTCTACACACAAAATGCATTTCAAAATAGCTTTTTGCTATTTCGAAATAGCGCATCCACATTGATTGGACGCTGAATTGCATTTAAAGCCAGCCAGAACTGATTCCGGCAGGGCATCAGGTCAAAAGTTACCTTGTGGCCAGGGTGGCTAGCTGGGTACCTTGGGAAGGGCTGGAAGCCCCCTATTTCGAAGTAAGTGTCTACACAGCGCTTATTTCAAAATAGCAATTTCAAAATTGGTGCTATTCCTTGTGGAATGAGCTTTACCAATTTCAAAATAAGCCCTCTGCTATTTCAAATTAATTTTGAAATAGCAGTTGGCTTGTGTAGACGCTTACAAAAGTTATTTCGAAATAACTTTGCTGTGTAGACATACCCTTAGACAATAAGAAATATACAGGATCATCTTGCTGCTATAACAATGTGCACGTTAAAAATGTGCATTAAGTTAGACTTAAATCCAAAATACCTGAAAGATATCCCTAGTATAATGAGCATCTTTAAAGAACTCCTTTTGGGGGTCTAGGAATATTAGGAATGTACAAGTCCAATAATTAGGTAAATAAACTGAAGTTTGCCAGAAACTATCTACAATCCCAAGGTAGCCACAGGGGTATCATAGTAATACCTTCTACAGGGACGTCCTTATGCATATGCAGAATACTCAGCTGTGTAGGGCTTCTGAAAATTTGGGACACCCCAGGTTTTAAAGTCCACCCATCCACCTCATCCTATGCCTGTTCTGTGGTTGCTGCAATGTGGTGAATCCTTCCTCCAGAGGAGACCTACTTAACTTAAAACTGAAAAAGTCTTCCAATCTGCCAGACCCATTAGCAAAATACTGAAACTATTAAAGAGACATTAAAGTAGTAAAGAAGCCAATTAACAGGTATTTGCTAACTTGCATGTATATACTGTTAGTTTCTGAATTTACTGAGAAAAACAGTTGTCCATAACTGTAATATAACTCAGAACGTTAGTCTAGATTAATTTAGTTTAAAATTTGCTTGAAAAATATTTTATTAGTGTGTGGCTGAAGATTATAAAATTGGTGCAGCTGTCAGGAATAGGATGTTAAATGCTAAGGATGCTAAGCCCATAAATGCTAAGGATGGCCCTGACCTACCAGATGAGACAGAATGAGACTGAAAGAAGCTAGGTAGACAGGAGAGATGAATGCGGGGTAGTTTTTTCCCCCTCTTTTCAAGTTTTCTTTTGGGCTGAGGTTTCTGAGGCCTCTCTAGACTACCAGACAACTTCAAATGTTCATAAGGGTTGAGATAAAGGCCCCACAGAAATTGGTGATATTCTTTCCAGCTTGGGTTGCATGGCATTCCCTGCTCATGCAGACAGTCAAATCATTCAAGGACGTAGGAAATTGCCTTTGTGCTTCATATGATGAAACCTGTCCTACGGAATCACTCATGCAACCAACAGGAGTTAGCTGTTTAATGGTGATGGGCTTGTGGTGGAAATGAAACAAATATGTTTGGGAATAATTTAGAACTGGGTCTTAAGGCAGAAGTTTTTCTCATAAGGAGGGCTTGATATACAGGTCTTGTGTATTTGGATGGGGTTCATATCTTGGTCCAAATCCTAAAACCAGCCTTCATATTTGTTTACCAAGAGGCTGTTCTCCTGTTTGGACAAACTTGAGTTTCCTGTGGATACTATTAAGATCAAAAGAATCCTTTTCTCCACAAGGAAAATTATTCACCTCTGCCTGTGTCATCTTGTGTGCTTATAACAATGCATGGCATCAGACCTGCCGTTTTCTATTGTCAAACTACCATAGAGAATTGGGTATTACAAACTCAACCATAAATTTTTCATTGGGGCAAAAGAAGGAAATGGCTTTGGACAGCACAACTCTTCTGAGCTATCACTATTTTGCAAACCAATGAGTCTGTTACTCTTTATTTATGAAACCAGTAGAATGACAAATGGCCTATCATAGTTTCAGCCAATACTCTAAAGCAATGTGCTCATGCAATCTGAGGAGCTCAGTCCTCCTGGTTCCAACCTACATATATATTAACCTTTCTCTTGTACCCCCTTCTCTTTCCCCTCCATGCCTTTAAAAATTTTTAGTACCCATGTCCTGACATATTGAACTCTGCACTCCAGGCTGCTTTTGATTTGTGAGGAGAGTTACAATAATTAATTACAGAGCATGGTCTTCTGTGACTAAACATTTTGCATTTATAGGTTCTTGATGTAATCCAGAACAGGAGGCTAAACCATATTTAATTTGTCCAACACGGTTTTGGTTAAAGCTCCATCAAATGAGTGACTGGATTCGCTCTGATTAAGCAGGAAGAGTCACTTTGAAGAACGCGTTTATTAGCAACATTTTCCTTCATCACAACAGAGGGCCCCAAAAGCCTGGGGGAGGGAATCAGTTGTTTATAATAGTCAAAACTGACATTCCCTAGAGGATAACGTGTCACTAATAGGTTAGATATTATTTGGAACTGGTTTTACAGGGAACACACAATTTAAAAAAAAATTAGTCAGTTTCTATAGGCAGTAAAGATCTACTCTTTGAAATGCCCTTAAGTTTGACCCTTACTTACATCTCTAGCACTATAGGAACATTTTTGAGCTACAGCGGAGGTTTACCTACTGATCGGCATATGGAATCTTAACACAGATGTTATTGGTGGAACAGGGGTTACATAACTGAAGGACCAAGGCACTTAACACTATTAAATCAACACTCTATACCTCATTCCCCCAGTCTGACAGAAAAAGATCAAAACACAGGGAGGTTTCCTTTTTTCCCCTGGCCTAATTTTTTTACCCTGACTGTTGTATGTGTATTTTAAGCCTCTTCATTGTATGGATTTACACTGTGCTCAGCACCACAGAACATTAACACAAAGAGTCAGTAGACATGTGGCTTTGACTGAAAAATCCTAAATTTAGAATATTGGTGTGTAGCATTCTTTTAAAATGCCATATTTGGTATTTCATTACTTTTTTTTTATTCTAACAACAAAACAAGGAGGGTGAAGCACAAAACAGAAGCAAATATGTCCTGTAAGTAACAAGACTCACTTCAGAAGAATTTTATAAAGAATAATGTACAGTTTTATTTAAAGAAATAAAAAAGTAGTACAAGGAATATCTTCCACAACACAACTCCAACGGGTCTAAATTCCTCTAAACAACTCCTTCTCCCGCTGTAATTCTCAAGTGCAAGGTAGGGAGATTTATAGAGGGTTTCTCTACCCAGAACCCTCAGGGAAAAGGGAAATCCAATCCTGAACTCTCCAAGTGGTTGACAGTCTACCTAGTCAATCAGCTGTTTTCTTCCTCATCCTGGGCTCTACAAGAGCTTCATCCCATTACAGAAAATTTCCAACAGTTTTGTTTCATAAGCTGGAATTTGTTGTGCAATCTATAATCACATACCGTATTTTCCGGCGTATAAGGCGACTGGGCGTATAAGACGACCCCCTAATTTTCTAGTTAAAAGATAGGTTTTCGTCTTATACTCGCCGTATAAGACTACCCCACCTTAAGAGGCCAACCAGCAGCGCCCCAGCGCCCCTCCACCTCACCCGGCTTTGCTCCCGGTGTCCCTGGTCTGCTGGAGACGGTCCCCAGCAGACCAGGGGCACCGGGAGCAAAGCTGAAGCAGCGTGGCACCCCGCCGCCGCTTCGGCTTTGCTCCCGGTGCCTCTGGTCTGCTGGGGACCGTCTCCAGCAGACCAGGGACACCGGGAGCAAAGCCTCTGAGGACGCCGGCAGCAGGACAGCCGCGGTGCGTCTGGGCTGCCCCGCTGCCAGCTTCCCCCGAGGCTTTGCAAAGCCACGGAGGGGCTCGGGCAGCGGGGCAGCCCGTGCCTGGGCTGCCCGAGCCCCTCCGCGGCTTTGCAAAGCCTCGGGGGAAGCCGGCAGCGGGGCTTCCCAGGCGCGCCTGGGCTGCCCCGCTGCCCGAGCCACTCCGCGGCTTTGCAAAGCCTCGGGGGAAGCCGGCAGCGGGGCTTCCCAGGCGCGCCTGGGCTGCCCCGCGGCCCGAGCCCCTCCGCGGCTTTGCAAAGCCTCGGGGGAAGCCGGCAGCGGGGCTTCCCAGGCGTGCCTGGGCTGCCCCGCTGCCCGAGCCCCTCCGCGGCTTTGCAAAGCCTCGGGGGAAGCTGGCAGCGGGGCAGCCCAGACGCGCCGCGGCTGCCCTGCTGCCGGCGCCCTCAGAGGCTTTGCTCCCGGTGTCCCTGGTCTGCTGGAGACGGTCTGCAGACCAGGGAGACGCGAAGCAACTTTTCTCGCCCCGGAGTACACAGGCGGCGGGACCACAAGGTCCCGCAGTCTGTGTCCTCCGGGGCGAGAAAAGCCCCGTTCGAACCTGCAAGTCGGGGACTGCCTGTATACGCGGAGTATAAGACGACCCCCGATTTTTGGGGGATGTTTTTTAGCATAAAAAGTCGTCTTTCAGGTAAGAATAAGAGATCCTGCGGAAAAGGGCTTTTTTCCGGAGGATCGCGCCAGTCTAGACGTTTTTTTTCCGGCTTTCCCCTACCCGGAAAAAAAGCAGCGGCCATGTTTATTTAAATCCGCGGGGGATATTTAAATCCCCGGTGGATTTCCCTATTTTGACTTACCTGCTTTGCATTCCTTTTCCGGAATTTGGGGCCAGTGTAGACGTAGCCCATGAGAAAAAAAAAAAGCAAATGAGCACTGCACCAGTTTAATCAATTCACCTCTTGGCTTCCCATCAGTTGTGGCCCCTTTTTTGGTTCTTGAAATTAAAATGAATCAATAATCACATAACTTTGATCTGAGTGAAATTATCATAGAACCTATACACTAAATAGTTACTGGAGATGATTTTCAGCATATTCTCAAAACAGTATTTTCTGAGGGAGTGTGTGAAAAAAAAACACCTCTGGCCTATTAAGCATATGTGTTGTGGAGAAATGTGTTCAAGAGGAAAAAAACAACCATATGTGACAGACTGACAAAAAGGCTAACAGTCAATTCTATAAACTTGAATGTGTCAGATATGAGGGTCTGATTCTGATCTAATATATGTGTAATCTGAGATAATTTAACTGAAATCTATGATGTTACTCTGGTACAAATATGGCAGGAAATCAGAATCAGGGTCCAGAGTGGTAATTGGCATTCCAAACTGAATCTAAAGTCCTTTTCAAGATACATTTTAAATTTCTGTATGTGTCATAGTGTGAGATTTTTATAGAAGTTTGTGCTTTTATATGGAAAATTGTCCACTTTAAATGAAAGATTTGCTACTTTACTGAAAAGTTGCCTTTAATTTTCCTCCTAAGAATGGTTTTTGGAGAAAATCTTCTATTTTCATAGTCATCTCATAAATAAGTTTTGGTATCATATTTTGCTATTTGTATAAATAAACAATGAATCAGTCATTTTTTCAATAAAAATATAGTAACCAAGCTAGCCCAAAAATTTCTTGGACTATTTTGGCTATTTAGTTTCATGCTAAAGAAAATAAACTGAACACACAAATTTTGACTAAGCATAATTCATGCCTTTAGGCATCATAAAGTCTGATATGTAAAACATTTACTACTTTTATAGCAAAATGCAAACACACCATTTTTAATTTTCTGTTTGGTTTCATTTATAAAATAGCAGGTAGCAGTCAGAGGTCCTGGTAGTAATTACGCATGGAAACAGAAAACCTGAAGTAAACCTGGTAGCATTTTAAGCATCCAGTCATTAGAAATTTCATCTGGTATTGATTAAAGTAGCCCTGTTTATAATGAATTCATGATGTATTTTTATCAATTTCACATGTACAATCATTGTTCTACCGAAATCAACATTATTTAATGAACTCAGTGTTAGCATAAGATCAATTTTGTTTTAACAGTAATGGTTTGTGTAGCTTTTCTGCATGGCACTATACTAATACTAAATACTAAAAGATGTATATGATACAGTGTGATACAGTATACTACTTTTAACTTTACTATATACTTCCTCATTTTGATATCTTTGCAGTTGGTATCTGAGAGAGCTTCTGAATATTGATGCTGCTTTTTTCTCCTCTTCAGCAAGTCTGACAATCTTTGGCATGACAAATAATGAATAAACAACATATTAAGTGCCTTTGTTTGGAAGGGAAATATGATCTAAACTGTAATTTTATTTTAAATAGACTGTATTCAATTTACAATAGTAATACACAAAGGAGATGCAAATTACAGGCATGCTACTGTTTCTTATATTATTCCAGAGATGGGGGTGGCTACAAAGCGAAGTGAGAGCTGAAAATATTTTTCTCTCTATTGAAGGTATTTATACGCTTGGTCAAAAAATCTAGCTTTTGAACCTTCTACTCCTACCTAGGTGGCTTGGTGTTTCAGATTATGACTCATTTTCAACATAACATATTTTTGCTTGAAATTTTAAAATGACAAATTTAAAAATGTAAGTTATGGCAGTGAAATATTACATATGATTTTTAACAAGTTTCAGAGGGTGTACTTCTATTTGCAGTTTATATTTCTTTGACCTATGGACACATTTTGTTGCTCTCTCTTAAAATGGCCATGCACCAAGAAAAATTGCATTTCCTTCTGTAAAAAGTTATTCTTGTTCCTATTACATAAGATTAATATTACCGCAAGTTTAGTGAAATATTTCTGCTCTTCTCTCTTCATTTCAGCTGTTATTTTGACAGTGAATTCCCTTCCTGAGCCTCTGTAAAAGGGTACTTACCAGTGACAGCTGTAGCAGTACTGAAAGTGACAATGAAGTAAAGAGGCAGCAAACAGGATGGTGTGAGCAAAGAAAAAAAAAGGGGGGGTGAAAGAGATGTGAGTTCAAGCATGTTTGGTTTTGTTGCTCTCTCTCCCCTGCCCAAAAGATCATTCTACATATAAACATGGAGCAGAAACAAACATTTTCAAATTCAACATTATGTAGGCTATATTATAAGCTGATTTTTTCAGCAATTACTCAAAAGTATTGGTGTTCTGCAAAGAGGTCTGTTATACTTATGGGGATGAACATTCATTTTCTACCACCCACCAGGTTTCTGTTTTAGCCACGTCTGAATCACAGCTATCACTTTTTGACCAGCAAGTTTCCCTCTGCACAGGGTACCACTATGAGAAGGCTTGTGCTTCAATGAAGGAACACAGAAAACAAATTGAATAGTTCAATAGGAATTGTCACTCCATTTCTGCAGGCATTTTTGTGGAAGCATTTTTGTGTAAAATAGAGCATGTTGGAAGTTAATTAGGAGTAGACCGTTTTTTATATTGCGTAATATGCTCCATGAGGGGAAAAAAACATTGTTAATGGGAATTCAGGAGCGTCCTCCACAGATTAATTTTTTGTTTGAAAGAATTAATTTTTCATAGTGACAAAAAAGGTAATCAATTTTACAGCTGATATAAATCCACTGACAACACTACTGGTTAATTTTGCCCAGTAAATAAAACATTCTGAACATGACAATATGGAACTTAACAATATTTACTTAATATTAAGCCAGTCAGAAATAGTGGACTGGAGGAGGGGGCATGTTTCTGTGATCATATGGAATCAGGCCAAGCCACAAATGTACAAAAGGGCCATCATTATTCTGCCTGTCTCTAATACATACAGAAGCATGGATGTTCCTTTGAGTATTAAGGGAATCATATAGCTTCTCTGGAGACAGGTCAAAACTGACAAGAGGAGGACAAAGACTCACAAAGACTCACAGTAAATGCCACAAGAGAGAATGAAGTGGCCATCAACCAAATCCAACAATATAGTAACTAGATTTCCACACAATTTAACCATACTATTTTGATTACATTAATACATCAACAGTATTAATGACACAAAAAATATCCCAAGTATCTAATAAGATAAAGGCCAGGATAGAAAGATTATTGGCACCTCCATTTCACTATGTGGAATCTGGGAGCCTTACTGGCTTCTCTCTCTCCATTTGGATTAATGAAATATTATTTTCCTCTTTGAATGACAATCTGACCCTTTACTATATGAAAACATTATAAAACTTCTCTATTTCCCAAACCAAGCTTGACAGTAAATACATTGAGACATTATGGCACATTCTAAATATATCAGTTTAGATTCTAGAGCAAGTCACGGCAAACCTCATACATAGCTCATACATCCACTTTGTTTGAGTCTGGAGTGACAGACTAATGCTAAGGTGACTCTTTTCCTCTCTCTCTAATCATTGCCTGGTAGAAAAAACAACAAATGGTCTGGTAGCACTTTATAGACTAACAAAACATGTAGATGGTATCATGAGCTTTCGTGGGCTCAGCCCACTTCTTCAGATGACCCGAGTTATGAGTAGGGGATATGAAAACTTGAAATAAATAGAAGGGAAGGAGAGGGGGGAGAAAAAGAAAAAAGAAAGGGGTGCGTGAGACAGGGCATCATTAAGTATCTGGAGAGTGGGTACTTAAACCTAAGCAGATCAAAGTAAATAGACAGATGCTGAGAGAGGAAGGATACCACTCACAGATCTGTTAGCACGCTCAGTGGTTATGAAGTAGGTAGTATCCTAGCCAGCCAGTATCTCAAATGAGTCCATTAACATGTGAATTGAATTTGCGGATGAAGCATTGCCTGGTAGGACATGCAAGAGCCAGTGAACATTTTATATAGCAAAATGTTTTCCATACCCCCAATAAAAATGGCTCTTTTAACCAAAATGAAAATGTTGTGGAAAATTTTCTGTTTAGTGTAAAGTTTTCCATATTTGTATTGAAAAACAAGAAACCAACACTTGAAATCTATCTTTCTCTAGTTAAACTTCTTTTATTAATTTATCTAATCCAGTGTGTTTGGAAATCCCTACTTAAGATAACAAGGTTGGTGCATAGTATTGGAATGATGGACTTATGAGCTTGTATTGCCCAGGAGAACACAAAGCAATGGAAAGATGTACCTTTCTGGAGGACAAGGCTGGAACTGAAGAATTTGCAGGTGTTGCCCTGTATGTAGTTCATGAGTGGCTGGGAGAGCATGCATACATATGTAACCCCCTTTTTCCTCCCCAGGTTACTTGGGAGCAGGTCACACTCACAGGTGTGCCTGGGCACCTGATATTGTTGACATAAAAGGAGATCCTGAGCACCCCAGTGGTGATGTTGTTTGGTTGGGGAAAACCCTATCCCTCCCTTGCTGCAGTCCCTCGCTCATAAAGAATGTACAATAGCGATGCCTCCACCTGGCTGGCCTTGTACACACTTACCGGTGTGCCTTGGGAGCCTCCAGGAATAAACTCATTGCAGCAATAATCTGGATCTAGTTCCAGAACAACAACTACAAATCATATACATTAAAATAAACAATCTTTACTTAACTTAAATTAAATAGGGTTTAACAGATTAACAATAAATAACATTAACAAAGTGTACAACAATAATTGGAACTTATACATCTAGCATTTGAACTGCCGATATTGATCCCATCCCAGAGTGTGCACACCCCTCGGACTTAGAGTCCCATACTCTTGTTTGTGTGGGCGCCCTTGAAGAACTGCAGCTGTAATGGAGATTCTCTGTAGGCAGTGTGTATGTGGGTCCAAGCTAGGCAGGAGCTCTGTCCCAGGCAGCACTTTCCCAAAAATGCCTAATTACTTACAGTCTCATGCTGTGCCTATCAGAAGCAGCCTCCTAGATCCCAGTTCCAAAGGCATCTAGTCCCAGTCTGTAGCTGCACTCTAACAGCCCCTGGACTGGATCAAACTCCTCCACAGCAGCCTGGTTCCCCTTCTCTTCCAAAATCCAAAGGCAGAGTCCCAGGCTGCTAGGCCTCTTCTCATGCATGTGGAGAGACCCCACATCTCCCACACAAGAGTCACTTCCTTCCTGTTTTTCCCAAGGGCCCATGGGAATTGTAGTCTGGGAGGCTGGATTGCAGCACACAGAGTCTTCCCAGAAAATAAGCAGAGGCACCTCTAGTAAG
Source organism: Pelodiscus sinensis (assembly GCF_052426305.1). Taxonomy (NCBI): domain Eukaryota; kingdom Metazoa; phylum Chordata; order Testudines; family Trionychidae; genus Pelodiscus; species Pelodiscus sinensis. The sequence goes on from NC_143055.1 coordinate 100,451,291, forward strand.
GTGACTACACATATATTTAGCTGAGAGTAAATGTATTTACTAAAAGTTCAGAGGAGTAGCCATGTTAGTCTGTAATTTTAAAAACAATTGGTCCTGTTACACCTTAGTAACTACTCAAAATATGTAGAATCAAAAGGTTTTGTGGGCAAAACCCACTATATCAGTGGACTGGAAAGGAAATAACAGAAACCAAGAAACAGATAGCAGCAGAAGTACCTGTCAGTTGCAGGATTTGTGTTGATGAGGCTAATTAAGTGCGATGGATGTATCCCATACCTGGCTTTTGATGTAGAAATGCAGATGTTAATGGCAGGAGAAATTGGCTTTGTAATGTTCAAAACAGTTAGGCTTTGTCTACACTGCAGGGTTTTTGCGCAAGAAGCTTTTTGAGGAAGAGATCTTCCACACAAACTTCTTGCGCAAAAGCGTGTCAACACCTCAAAAGCGCATAGCAAAAGCGATGTGCTCTTGCACAAGAAAACTTTGATTGCCATTAACAGAATGGCCATTAGAGCACCTGTGCTTTTTCTCATAGGCTCTTTTTGCACAAGAAACCCCTGCGGAGCATCCACACATGCCTTTTTGTGCAAGAGCTATAGCGCAAAAAGGAGTTTTTCCTCATGGGGAGAGGAATAACTCTACCGGCAAAAGCCATCTGTCCTGTCGATTTACTGTGATTTTTTTTGCACAAAAAAGTGCTTAAGGTGTGGACACTCCACTGGTTTTTGCACAAAACCAACAAAAACCTTGTAGTGTAGACATAGCTTGAATGTCTTTGTTTAGGCCCAAGGTAATGATGTAAAATCTGAGGAATGTCACGTCATGCTGTCTATATCTTATTTCATCAGGATTCCCCCACCACACATTTACTTTGTATTAATCTGTTAACATTCTCAGCGTTACAGATTACATTCCATTCCAAGTTGTTCTTCAATTTCATCTTGTAGAATAAAAACATTGGACAGTTACAGAACTACATTGTGTCAGTTTAATTAGCATGGGTAAGAACCGATACAGTCATAGATCTTCACATCCCATTTTCATAAGATTTTTATTTCAGCTTAATTGTCTTTGATGAGATAGCTGGTGGCATTTCTCAGACTACCACTAGGCATATAAGCACATATTGTGGATAGTGTGTTCTCAATACAGTATTATATATTTTCTTGAAAATATGAAAGTAACACTAACTACTATATTAGCTTTTGATCAATATCTTGACCCTTAACCTACCTCTCTATTGCATGACCTGTTTTTTAGCAATACTTACATAAAATTATTCCTCTTGAGTCACAGAAGTATCATTACATTGATACTATGGGCAATAATTTTTGAAGTGGTCACGAGCCACCCCGGGAAGGAGTGGGCTCTCGGACAGAGTCTTGGGGCAGAGTCTTGGGCTAAAGGGGCAGAGCCTTTAAATAGTTGAAATGGAAAGGACTCGTGCCACCCCCCTACAGCTCCCAGGCATCACATTAGCAGGAGACAGGAGCTGCAAGCCCTTCCAATTCCTGCTATTAAAAGGGCTCTCTGCTCCCAGCCTCACTGCTAGTGGATTGGCTGACAGGCGCAGGGAAGGCGCAAGCCCTTTAAATAGAAGCAGATGAAAGGGCTCACGCTGCTCCAGATCCCAGGCAATGTGCTATGGGGTGAGACCTGGGATCTGGAGCAGCGTGAGCCCTTTCATCTGCTTCTATTTAAAGGGCTTGCGCCTTCCTTGCGCCTGTCAGGCAGGCGCCTGCTAAACTTCTCTAAATAGCTCATGTGGGCTGGACTGGATCCAGCCTACTGAATGGCTTTTGCCCACCCCTGTAATGTGCTGAATTCCCTTAGGTAACCACAGAATTAATGCTTTTTTCTTTATTTTTTTTAAGTGGAGGCATTGTAACTGTCTTCATGAAGTGCAGACACAAAGTGTTTATAATACTTTAAATTCAGTCTTTAATTAGCAATGGTAAGATCAGCAAGTATGCTGATGAGAATGGCATGTAACACAGCCTATCACTTTTGGATGTGCAAATAAATGCCCAGTGGATGTGATTTTTTTTTTGTAAAGTTTCATGGGACACAATGTCGCCATAAAATTGTCACTTCAAGGGAAAACGTGTTAATTTCATGCAAGCGTAGGTGAAAAATATGTTTAATTGAATTTAGTGGCATGTAGTTCATGGAATATAGAGTAAGTATAGAAAAACAACCTCCCTGTTATATTGATGAAGAATGGAAAGGCACATAAGGATGGAACCATCACTTGTGTTTTCCTGCTCATTGCTTGGGAAACGATGAGTTTGCTGAATCAAACTGGTAAAAATGAATATAAAATTGTGCCCCAAAAAATAAAAACCCTGGTATTTCATTTTAAATTAATACTTAAATTCTGGTAATATGGCTATTCCAAGTTTTTCATGTTTTCCTGCTAAACTTCTCTAAAATATGCTGTTATACCTGATAGAGGCAGCAGCTTGGAAGGGGCAGTCAGCATTGTGGAGCTGGTGCTGGGGGAAAACCAGATGTATCTCAGACAACAGTATCAGAGGCAGCAAGGGGGAGGAGGTGAAAGGAATGCAAGCAGTCAAGAAGATTAACCGATAAGCCTCGGCTAATCAGTTAATCGTATACTTGACTACTAGTTTACATCCCTACATAGGCCAGGATCCCACAGACACAGGACAAAAAGATGGTCCCTGCCCTCTTTTCTAGGTGTGTTAAGAGCAGCAGTGAAAGTAACTTAAAAATTCTTACAGGTACTGTGCTATTGCAATCTGAATCCCTGCTAGCTCTTTAAATAGCTCCCTGATGGCTTTTGCTGCAGCTCAGCCAGCTCTTGATGAAGCTGTGCATCAGGGCGCACCCGCTTACTTTCACCTCTGGTATCAGTGTTTGTTCCATAAGCTTGTGCTAGTCATTAATAGAAAGCAATCCCAGACTTTTCCTAATTGAATGCACATGTTGTTATCATAGGCATTAATAGGCAAATAGATTTACCAATGAGCAGATCAGATGTATAATCAAATACACTTAGAAGCCATAGTATAACAGAACATGAAGGAGTAAAGAGAAACCGGCTATTGCAGGAAAATTATGAGGCTTTTAGAAGTATTTATTGTAAATAAACAAACTGGTATTTGGACTGTTGCACTTTTAAAAAGGGCTACAAATAAGTTATTTATAAGTAGGAGCAATGTAAGCAGAATAATTATTGCAAAATAAAAGTGTGTAAGCAGGTAGTCCATTTTGGACAGCTCAATAAAAGAAAGAGACACATCAGATTATGAATACAAGTCTTATTGCTACTTGTGAGTTGTTGAAAGACACCTGGCATTTACAGTAAAGTTTGTTGTCATTTACAGAAATGTAAATCTAGAGTATCTATATATTGGTTTCACAGGTTAGCTGACCCATTCTTGCAGAGATTTCCTGGGAGGGAGTGGGGGGGATGGCTACACAGGGGATGGGTTGTGTCTGGATATTACTCTCAAATCTGGGATTCCCTCATCTGGCAACATATATGGTCCAACATGACCCCAGATGTTCCTGGATGAGCGAGATCTGGGGCTGGAGGGCCAGCAGTTGGGAGGCTGGTGCAACTCTGCGAGTCTGCTTGCAGCAGGGCCACAGCAGCTTTGACAGAGTGCGATCAGGACTGTCTGCCACCCTGCAGTGGGGCAGAGACCACAGCAGTCCAAGAGGGGAAGCCTGGTTGGGCCATGTCAGCCTGGAAGGTGGTAGGGCCGCAGTAACCTGGGCAGCAGTAGAAGTGGCAGTGGCAGCGTGATTGGGGCTGCCTGCTGCATGGCAGTGGGGCCAGGAGGGAAAGCCAGGCACAGCAGCCCAGCAGAATCAGCGCAGCCGGAGCCACATGTCGCCCAGCAGCAGGGTTGGAGCTGCGGTAGCCCAACTGGGCAACATGCTGTTCCAACAGTGGGGCTGGAGCTGCTCGGCTGGCCATCAGCGGAGCCGGAGTTGGCCCGCACGCAGCACAGCTAGGCTGAAGGAGCCAGCAGCAGAGAGTGGGAGTGGACTGAGTGGCTGGTATAAAAGGGGACCTCCCTTTGTCCAGCAAATTCTCTCTTAGGGGACCCATCAGGTCCCAAAGGTGCTGGAAAAGAGAGGTCCAACCTGTAATATAATTGCTCAATCAAACTCTGCATTTGTGTGAGAAAAAAATATATTATGAGTATGTATCACACACTTCTATTACCTACAACTAATGATACAGGAAAAGCAGACCAAATATATCAAGGCACATAGAAAGCTGTGTGAAGTGGAATTTGTATAAGCAAAATACAGCATGGTGAATCTAAGGGTACATCTAGACTACAGGCTTTTGTTGACAGAGGCTTTGTCGACAGATACTGTCGACAAAGCTTCTGTTGACAAAGAGAATCTAGACTACAGCCAGTTCTGTCGACAAAGCAAGCCGCTTTGTCGACATGAGAATGTAGACGCACAGGACAGTGTAGATGCACTGTCGACAAAAGGCGTTATTCCTCGTAAAATGAGGTTTATCACTGTCAACAAAACTGAACTCGGCGGTAGTGTAGACACGGATATAGTTTTTTCGACAAAAGGCCACTTTTGTCGACAAAACCCTGTAGTCTAGACACACCCTAAATGAATAATATTTAAACCTTAATTTACTTGTGGCAATATTTCTATCACACCTACATTTATATATTTCATTCCTTTTATTGTTCTTTATATTAAACAGGACACTTCTGTGTTTCACTTTACTCAGATATAAAAAAATCTAGTGATTTATAAAGTCTGCAAGCTATTGAAAATTTAAATACAGCCCCATTTTAGATGTGTTTAATTGACATTTTCTTATTTTAAAAAAACCCATACATACCAACATGTCCATTGAGGAAAAAAATCTCATTTTTCACAGGATCATAGCAATATCAGTAATAGCAGACCATAAATCACCAACCATGATTTCTAGATTAAAGAACTTTTCCCATAGATGCAGGAATGCATGTGTCAAACAGAACTGGGCATTTGATAGAGAAGGTTTTTTTGTTTTTTTCCTGGACATAATTATTTCACTTTATAAAAAATGAATTCAATTGTAACAGGCTATCACATTCTGAAAGTAGCAAAGTTTCTGTTGATCTGTTTAATAATGAAATTAATCAAATGAAATAAAATTAATTTTCATCCTAAAATAATGGCACTCTTCAAACAGGAGAAAAAACAGTATCCATGAAATTTCACCTTAGTGCCACCTGGTGTATTACAGTGTTTTATGGAAATATCAATTCAGTTGTCACTAGAGATGGAGTTCTGATTTCAAGCTGTGTACATTCCATATGGCTGGATGGAACCTTGGCTAAATTTGTATTTGCCCTTTCATTAATTATTATGATACTTGTCTGGATAAGATAACAACAAAAATTAACTGGAGGAGTCTTTAGAAACCTGACGATCACAAAGAGCTATTATTGTAAATCTATAGGCCATGTGATATATCAAAACACACAAAGGATAAACTAAAATTAAGGGGGCTACAGAAATGAAGTCTAAACATCATTAATCTAATGTAAAACAGTTGTATGACAGCAATCAGAGACATGCATTCACAGCAAGAACTGAAGCACTCAGCAGAGGAAGGTCATCAGATAGGTAATTTCTTAGAAGGGGAAATAGCTGCTCACAGCTTTTGAAGAGTTGAGGAGTCCTAAAAATATGCTATAGGACCCTATCAGTTACTATCACCTAGCATTGTTGCAAACATTTAAGATTTTTCTTGGAAAACAACTTCTGTCATTATTACATAGGCACAAATGAGGTGCAATGAATTATTGTCTTGAATCATTTCCAGAAATGCTCTAAGTTTAAAAAAAAAAAAAAAGTTTCCAATTACAGGCAGTCCCCGGGTTACGTACAAGATAGGGACTGTAGGTTTGTTCTTAAGTTGAATTTGTATGTAAGTCGAAACTGGCATCCAGATTCAGCCGCTGTTGAAACTGACCAGCGGCTGACTACAGGAAGCCCGAGGCAGAGCTGCTCTGCCCAGGGCTTCCTGGAACCAGCTGCTGATCAGTTTCAACAGCGGCTGAATCTGGACGCCAGTGACAAAGCAGCTGGGGCGCTGCCGGGTAGGTCCCCACAGCGCCGCACCTTGGCGCTGCGTGGACCAACGCGGCAGCATCCCAGCTGCTCTACCCCAGGTGTTCCCAAGTCAGCTGCTGCTGAAACTGACCAGCAGCTGACTACAGGAGGCCCGAGGCAGAGCAGCTCTGCCTCGGGCTTCCTGTAGTCAGCCGCTGGTCAGTTTCAGCAGCGGCTGACTTGGGGACGCCTGGGGCAGAGAAGCTGGGGTGCTGCCAGGTTGGTCCAGTAGCACCGAGGAGCAGCGCTGTGGGACCAACCCGGCAGCGCCCCAGGTGCTCTACCCCAGGCGTCAGCAAGAAAAGCCTGGTCTGCTGGAGGGGGGGCACACAAGCTGCGCCCGCCCCCCCCCCCCAGCAGACCAGGGAGACGTGGAGCTAAGCCGCGGAGAACGTGGGCGGAGGGACCACGGCGCCTCTCGGCGGTCCGGCCGCCCGCATCTCCCTGGTCTGCTGGGGGAGGGGTGCAGCTAGTGCGCCCCTCCCCCCCAGCAGACCAGGATTTTCTCGCCGCGGAGGACGCGGGTGGTCCCGCCGCCCCTGTCCTCCGTGACGAGAAAAGCCGCTCCGCGTCTCCCTGGTCTGCTGGGGGGGAGGGGAGAGCCCAGCAGACCAGGGAGACGCGGAGCAAAGCTGGGGCGAGAAAAGCCGCTCCGCGTCTCCCTGGTCTGCTGTGGGGTTGGGCCCAGCAGACCAGGGAGACGCGGGGCAAAGCGGTGTAGGATGCGGGCGGCGGGGCCATGGAGATGCTTTTCTCGCCGTGGAGGACGCGGGCGGCAGTCCCGCAGCCCGCGTCTTCCGCGGCGATTAAAGCCCCATTCGTATGTAGGGATCTGACATAAGTCGGATCCACGTAAGTCGGGGACTGCCTTTACAAACCACCCTTAAGCTTTCTTACTGCTGCAACAGTGGCATGCTCATCATTTTCTGCCCATATGTCATTCTGAAAAAAAAGTGGCTGATTTTTGAGTGCCTAGATTCGGGGACTGATGTGAAAACATAGCATAATACACAGTATCACCTACTTATAGAAAAAAATACAGATTAAAAAAGGAGATTAAAACGACAAAATTAGTTTAATTTAGACCAGGACATATCTTTGGATTCATCTTTTGTTCAAGACTCATTGGCATATAAAGAAAACCTATCCACAGCAGAATGCATTGCAGCTCTTTGAAAAAGAATTTCGTATGCTGCAAAGTATTTTCAGTATTGAGTGTAACTCTAACATGCCCTTACTTCTGCTTTTCAGGATCTGGACGTTTCAAATTCAACCTCTTTATTGGTACTAAATTCAGCAAACACCAAATTTAAGGGAAGCACTGCTGTCAATAGCAATTGGGATTTAACCCTTCAAGGAAAAGGGAATTATGGAAAATATAGCCCACAGGGAAAGATGGCTCATATGGGAGGTGACGTCTCAGATGGGTCACATGACAAGGTTAAGAAATTAGCTCAAATTCACATTACAAGTCACCCCTAGAGATGAGAATAGAACACAAAAGTTCTGATTCCTATTCCCCTGATTATGCACCAGAAGACACAAATAAAAGGCAAGTTCCTTAAAATTGAATGGAATATTACAGTAGCTGTTGTCTTTGACAGAGCCAGCCCAAGCTACATTGTAGGGGGCACTGCATGGGGCTGCTGTGCATGCGCTGGGAGCCCAGGGTGGGGCCGTGCATGTGCTGGGAGCCCGGGGCCATGGCACGCCCAGGGGCAGGGCCGCGCATGTGCCGCACGAATGGCTCGGGCCGGCCCTGGTCATTGATCAGGGCTGCACTCCAGCAAACACTCTACAAACATAATAAATAGATGGTCCATGCCCCCAACAGTTGACAATGAAAATATAAAGTGAGATAATGGATGGATGTAACAAATAGGATGGTGGGAGTGAGCACAAATCAACAATGAGACAATCCCTAACTGGGATATGTAGTGCTTATTGAATTATTTCCCCTTGTTAAGCAGATAGTCTGTATACTTTCTGTCATACTGTAGATCATCTCATTGCAATTACATTCGATCTCTGCAATAGTTTCAGAAACAGCAATGCCACCGGGGTCAAAATATGATCCCTTTCTGTCCTGATCTACAGTGAATTCTAAGGTCAGGAAAACAGCCAATCTGCCATTGCTTCAGGCTTCTATTTTGTTTTGTTCCCGCTCCTTTTTCCTTCTGATACTGTGTCTTTAACATATTTAAGAGACTTAATGGAAATAATCATGTCAAAATTGTGACAAATCAGTCAGATTAATCACAAATGAAGTGCAATATTGATTTAGATAGACCAATTTTCCTTGGTATTAATAGTAATCTTAACTTTGAAGAATTAAGTGTAAATACCTACTCTTGATCTTCCATTTGCCCACCAGCTTAGTTATAAAAAAAACCTCACCTAGAGATGTAATGCCATGTTTTTATTCAAATTAGATTTAAAAAAGGGGGGGAAATGGAGGAACAATTAATATCAAACTGCTTCTCACATTACTGATCCATCTGGTTTCAATTTTTTCCCCTCTGGCAATAACTCATTAGGAGGCTTGGATGATGCTATTATTGCAAAGAGAAGTTGCTGGCACCTTGTATGAACTTTCAAAGATTAGACAAGATTAAAGAATTTTTGCCCCTAACAATATTGGCAGCACTGACTATTATGTAACAAATTTCAGTAGAATGTTCTGAGGTCCAGTTATAACTTAATGAAGTGGTGGTAATCCAATTGTCCTAGTAAATTCTTTTTTCACTTGTTTTTCTTGGCTACCTTGCAAAGGGCTCCATTGATTGTCTTTAATTGCCTCTTTGGTCTTCAAAGGAAAAAGAAAATCCCCAAAAGAGCCTTCCCAAGTTCTCTTATAACATGAAAAACTGGAAGTGTGTCAAGAGCTAAATTCCAAGAAAATTCTGAAGATATTACTAAATATCATTTCTCACTTGTATAGTGCTGTTTTTAAAAGTGCTAATTAAAAACCAGATAAACTTTAAAAGATTTTTATTCACTCTGAGTTGGAGGATGAATTATGATGCAGTTGTAGACACTGCATCAGTTAAGATGGTAACAGAGTTTTTTTAGTTTTTGAGGGTTTTTTGCATCCCATCCCCTCCACAGTATATCTACACATTCAGCCTATCTTTTTCCTGACAGCATCGTTTCTCACGGATGTAAACTAAGTATTTCTTGCCCAGGGTTTCAAACTCATGCAGTTCCCACATGTTCCATAAGCTTTCTTCCTCTAATAACCTACACAGCATAAAAACATAAAATACTCTGGTAAAACTAAGTTTCTAATCGCATAAGACTAGATTTCCTGATGCAGCAAAACTGCATTAAGGACAGGACAGGAAGATGGAGAATACTGGTGAAACTGTAATTTATTTTCCATGAAAGTCGGTCTCTTCCTGAGTTACAACTCAGTTCATCGTCTCAGAATGTCTGGCCTGAGCAATACAAAAAAGAAACCCCCACCATTATTTTTGTTCATCAGCCACATAAGCAAAAAGGTGTACGTGGTACTGTAACAGGCTTGAGCTCACTTCTCGTGAGTGCCCTCTGGACAATGCAGGCACCTGCACTCTTACTCTGTGGTGTGCCTTTGGTGCCTCAACCTCTGGTTCAGTCACACACAGTCTGTCTATGTGATAAAAGCAAAGCAAGTCCCCTTTCTCAGTCTGTGTCCCCTGTAATATCACCCACAAGTTATCCTTGCTCTGACATAGAGCACTGCCCCAGGGCTCCCTCCCTGGTGACCCATCTTCATCCTTTCAGGCAATGACTCAGTAGGCCACTACAGTTCAGTTTCCCTCAGGGGGAGGGTGCCTCAGCATCCAGGCCACTTTCCCCAGTGACTAACAGGGTTTTTGGGGGACTCAGCATACTTTCTAATCTAGGTCCTAGCCCAAAGGCCCCATAGTTAGCAACCATTCGCAATGTCCCTTTAAATAAATTGTTCTGCTGCTATAATTCCCTCAGCTACTTCTTAATGGCCCCTGCACATTCTTCCTCCTTACCTCAGTGCCTTATCCTTGTGAAATCCCAGCAGCCAGCCTGAAGCACCATCCACACACCTCCAGCTCTAGTAAGGAAATGCTCTCAGTCTGGCCCTGCGGCTCTTCTTATACTAGCCTGCTGAATCCTGGTTGGTTGCTTCCAACACAGCCTCTCTAGGCTGCTAGGACCTCTCTACTGCCCTTTTTTGGGGTAGGATGTAGCAGGGCCACAAGGCTTCCTCAGCAGGAAGGCATGGAGCCATAAAAGCATGGGAAGGCAAATTAAGTAAAAAAATGCCTGAAGAGCTCCTCAGATTATCAAGACGCACAGGTGACGCATGGAAGGGGGAGTTGCAGGCTGGTGCACATGCACCCCTGTGACCCTGTGTGACGGCACGTCGGGGTTCCCCTAGATCCTGCAACCCCGTAGAAGCAAGAACAGACTCCGCCAGCCAGAAGAATAGACAGGGTTTATTGCTTCTCCTGTATATAGCACAGGACAGACATGATGTGGTTATAAGAGTCAAGGCCAGGATGTCTCAGACCCCTGAGGTTAGGGGGTCCATTGTCCCCTTTCCCAACCCTCAGCTTAGGTTGTTCCCTTCATGTTTTCCAGCCAGAAATTGACCCTTCCCCCAACACGTCCTTTCTTTGTTCCGTGCCTTCTCTTAACCGGTAGGACTGGTTCGGTCACTGTCATGGGGGCCCTTAAGGTGCCCCCCCTGCTGGGCCGTGCTTACAGATAGCCACCAGTAGGGGTCATCCACAGCCCCCAGCCCAAGCATAGCAACCAGCAAGGTACTGACACTACATCACACCCTGTGAGTCAGGAGGGCCAGTGTGGCCCCCAGATCCCTCCCTCTGTGCGTCACTCACAGGTTGTGTGACTCCAGCCCGTGCAGCGCTGCTTCTCACTGCTCTGGGGAGTGCTGGGAAAAGGCAGGTAGAGAGGGATGGAGTAAGGGTGGGGTGGGGATGGAGAGAGATGGATTCAGTGCCCCCTTTCTTGTCCTGCTACACATCACAGTGAGAACAGAATAGATGCCAGACCCTGACCAGTGCTACAGTGGGTACTGAATTCTGGTCAGAATGCAAGTGTAAAACGTGGTGATATAGATAAAAATGTGTAAGATCAGGAAAGGTGATGGGTACTAAGTTAGACCAGGCCCTTATGGTCAGTCTGTATTCCCCAATACACTGAGAATGAGCAAAGAATACTGGCAGGCTAAATAATACCATAAAATCTTGAATATAATGTGCACCTATGTATAATGCGCATCTGCCTTTTAAAGGTCAGAATTCTTGAATAAACTAAACTCTTATCTATAATGTGCACCCCCATTATACTCGAGATGTTATGGTATGCATAGGAAGGAAGGGGCCCCCTGCCCAGCTGAGCTCGCACATGCTGAGCTCATGCCTACCGCGGAGTCCCCCTGCCCAGCTGAGCTTGTGCGCACTGAGCTCGCGCCTGCCGGGGGGGGGTCTCCCCCGTTCAGATGCTGGCGCGCCGAGCTCACGCCTGCCAGGGAGCTTCCCCCACTCAGCTGCTGGCGCACCGAGCTCGCGCCTACCGGCCCCCTCCCCTCCAGCCCAGCCCAGCCCGTGTCTGCCGAGGGTGAGTTTAAAACTTTTTTAAAAAAAACCTCCTATAGATAATGTGCACACTGACTTTGAAGTTAAAAAAACCGGGGAAAAAGTGCGCATTATACTCGAGATTTTAGGGTAATCCTCTTATCCTGGAACTGGACGCGTAATTGATTAAATCAGCAGACTGATGGCAATCAAACTGTTTTTGGTCCAATGTGAATTCTATCAATGTGAGTCCCCCTATAGCCTCCCTCTCCAGTTGCCATGGCTCAAATCTTATTCCTTTTAAAGTCACTGGGAGTGTCCAGCTGTCTAAAGTGGCTCAGGAGGGTGAATATAAATCCCAGGGCATGTTGTAAGAACAGAGCACAAACCCCAAACTGATTGTTCTTGATCTTATAACTCACTTGGTTAGGTCCAATAATGGTATCAGCAGAATGAATGTGAGTTCTAGACTTAGATTTCAGCAATCAAGTATCAAGTGTGAACTCCTGAAGTACTATAACAGCCTTAACATAGAGTCACAGACAATCCCCTGGGGCACTCCTATCTATCTTGCCACCTAAACAAGCTTGCTTCTGTGACAGGTAACCCCCTTACAGCAAAACTCACAACAACATTCAGGAGCTTCAGGTGGTAGCCGAGTTAGTCTGCTAGGGTATGTTTACACAGCAAAGTTATTTTGAAATAACAGCTGTTATTTAGAAATAACTTTACTAGCGTCTACACAGCCAAACCACTATTTCAAAATTAATTTGAAATAGCAGAGCACTTCATTCGTATTCGGTAAGCCTCATTCCACGAGGATTAACGCCAAATTCGAAACAGCTATATCGAAATAAGTGCTATGTAGACATTTATAACAAAATAGAGGGCCTCCAGCCTTCCCAGGGTGTCCTGGTGGCCACTCCAGCCTCAACCAAGAACACTCCTCTCCCACCCCCCTCCCCGGAGCCCTTAAAGGGGTTGACTGTGGCCACAGTGCCTGTGCCAGCTCCAAGCCCAGAGCCCAGAGCCAGCAGTCATTGCCCCTGACCCAGTGGCCCCAAAACATGAGCCAGCAAGCTACTGGCAGCCAGTCCTCCACCGCTCCCCAGGAGCAGTCTGCCAGCTCCCAGGAACCTGCCAGGGTCCGGAGAAGGCGAGCGCCTTCCTGGTCCAGGGTGGAGATCATGGACCTTATTCAGGTTTGGGGGGGATGCCCCCAACGGCCATGATCTCCACACTAGATGGAGGAACCTGGTGGCCGTCTATGGCAGGATGGCTGCCAGCCTGGCCACCAAAGGCCACATATGAACCCAGGAGCAGTTTTGCATGACAATCATGTTGGTCTGGCGAGATCCTCAACCCTAAGCCCTGAGCTTCCCCTCCCCCTTCTTCCCCTTGCTTCCCCCTTCCAGCTCCCTCCTCCCAGGTTTCCCCCTCCCCTCTCCTACCCTTTCTCTTTCCATCTTCTGCCTCCTTTCCCCAGTCTCACCATAGTTTCATTTCCTCCCACTTCCCCTGCCAGTTTTGTTAAATAAAGAGAGTTTGTGTTCATGAAAATACGTGTATTTTATTTGACACCAGGAAGGGGAGTTAGGGAGGGTAAGTGGAAGGATGTGAGGGAGGAATGAGGCACAAGCCCCCAGTGGGGCAGACCAGGGAGGCTCTTAGTGGCCCTCAGGCTGGAAGCTCTCCCACAGGGCCTCCTGGATACTGACAACCCCTGATGGACCTGTCGGATGGCAGCCTGCAGAAAGTGGAGCCAGGCTCACAGCAACGCGTCCACGAGAAGCACTAGAGTGCCCAGGGGCAGCTCTGGCTCCATGTTGCAGAGTGCTGTGGTGTCCCGATTGAGGGCAACCAGAGAACACAGAGACAAAATGCTTTGCTGTCCCTCATCGAGGTAGGCAAGCAAGCAGGGAAACCTGAGAACCAGCTGCCCAGGATGGGGGGTCCCTTTAAGCACAGGCCTCAGATAGCCTCATGCAGCAGCCACGTAAAGTAACTCCTGACCTGATGTTCTGCCGGACCTGGTTCCGGCCGGCCTTAAATGCGATTCAGCATCCACTCAGTGTGGACGTGCTATTTCGAAATAGCAAAAAGCTATTTTGAAATGCATTTTGTGTGTAGATGCGTTATTTCGAAATAAGCTCTTTCGAAATAATGCTGTAGTGTAGACACACCCTTACAGAAAAAAACAACAAATGGTCTGGTAGCACTTTATAGACTAACAAAACATGTAGATGGTATCATGAGCATTCGTGGGCACAGCCCACTTCTTCAGATGACCAGAGTTATGAGTTGGGGATATGAAAACTCAGAATAAATAGGAGAGGAGAAGGGGAGGAGGAGAGAAACAAAAAGGGAGGGGAGTGGGAGACAGAACATCATTAAGTATCTGGAGAATGGGTACTTAAGCCTAAGCAGATAAAAATCAAAGTCAATAGATAGATTCCTAAGACAGGAAGGATACCACTCAGGGAGCTGTTCGCACCTTCAGTGGTTATTAAGTAGAAAATTCAGGTTACTCCTAACTCCCAAAGGACCAGTCACTTATCTCAGGCCAATTTCACCTTAAACCCTACGCACCTAGGACAATGCTTGTAGCCAATCCTATAATAAATTAACTACGAAAAAGAAATAAGAGAGTTGTTTATAAAGTTAAGGCAAGAAAATGTTTAGACACAAATGAGCTACACAGTTAGGTTCCAAAAGGTAATAGAAGAGGTTGTAATATGCATGCTCTATATATTTCTGAGATTACCCAGGCTAAGCAGCTGGGGATCTCTTGCTTATGCTTAGATATTTTGTTTTCCCAAAATCCAAGGAGCACAGACAGCCAGTTTCTTCCTATCCAGAATTCTTGTTCCCTTTCCACAGGGTTCAAATTGAGGGGACAAGTCCACATGCATATCTCCTCTTCATGGATATGGATAGGAAGCAATTAACAGTTTTTTTGGTCCTCAGTTTACAAAAATCTGCCAAATTTTTGTGTGTGCATTAAATGAAATTTACATGTTATGTTTTTATAATGCATATAGTGAATATCGTTGATCTAAAAGTTAACAATTGGAGTTTTGGAATTTTTTTAAAGTTTATAAATTGTAAAACCCGATATCACACATGACACTTGAATTCTTTTCAGCAGACTTAAGGGAGACCACAGAAAGTCCTAGTGTACACGAGGGAGTTATTTTGAAATAACTCCCCTTATTTCAAAATAACACTATCAAGCCAATTATTTTGAAATAATGGGCTGGTAATTTTGAAATAATAACTCCTGCTTTCCAGGAGGAATTAATGCTTATTTCAAAATAGTTATTTTGAAATAGCAGCACTGTGGACGCTCCACTATTTCAAAATAACTACTTCCCAGAATCATGCAAAGTATTTACTCCCCCGAGCTTCCTGGGGCTCTAAGTTGAGGTAGCATGTCCACATTAACGGAGCCTACGTCAAACTAATTTTGAGGCTTCCCTGTAGTGTGGCATCCTATTTTGAAATGGTTATTTCAGGAGTTATTTCAAAATAATTTCCTACTGTAGACATGCCCAAAGAATGGACTTATACACTGATCTAGGCTCTTGCACTTCGCAATAAAAACAGACTGTGAACAATGTTCCCGGTGTACTTGTTAAATGGCTAGAATGTTGACACCTATGTGAAGCAGTAAACACATTTTACAAAATAAGCTGAATTTGAATGGATGAAGAAAGAACAAACAAATTAGAATTACAATTTATACTGCTAAAAATAGAAAAAAAGTAATGGTTATGTGTGCTGTGGTTTGAGGTACAGACTTAAAAACATAGCTAAATAATTATAAATTCTATTCTATAAATTATTCGCCCTGTGATGCATTTTTTAGTTTCCAATTTTAAATTAGATATCTCCTTGACATTATCATATTTTTAAAATTGGTAAAAATATACCTAGAACTGCGATTGAATTAGACATTTTTAAAGCACATGAAGATAAGTGAAATAAATGTATTTCAAGAGCAAAATGCAAAGGCATAGATTTCATATGTAAGCAGTGCCATCTTCTGGTAGTCCACATGCAAAGATAATATAAAAATCCACCCTAATTAATTTGTGTAAATATGATTTTGAAATATTTAGGGTCTTTGTAAAGAAATTAACCAATCATTGTTCCATATAAATAATTGCTATTTTTTCAAAATTAGTAAGAAATTCTTGTATATGCAAAAAGACACATCTGCCTCATCCAAATCAGTGGGAGTTTTCCCATTTACTTACATAAGGCTATAGCAAACCCCAAATCCATTTCTTACAGATTTATGGAATACTAGAACTGGAAGGAACCTCAAGAGATCATCAAGGACAGTCCCCTTCACTCGTGGCAGGACCAAGCACCATCCATTCTAGATCATCCCTGACATATAAAAGGCTCTTAAATATCTCCAGTGATGGAAATTACACTATTGCCTTAGGCAATTTACTCCAGTGCTTAATCACCTTGACAGTTAGGAAGTTATTCCTAATGTCCAACCTAAACCTCTTTTGCTGCCATTTAAGCCCATTTCTTCCTGTCCTATTATCAGAGGGTAAGGACAATAATTTTATTCCCTCCTCCTTGTAACACCCTGTTAGGTACTTGTAAGCTGCTATCATGTCCCCTTTCAGTCTTCTCTTTTCCAAAATAAACAAACCAATTCTTTCAGTCTTCCCTAATAGATCATGTTTTCTAGACCTTTAATCTCTGGACCTTCTCCAATTTCTCCACGTCTTTCTTGAAATGTTGAGCCTACAACTGTACACAATACTCCCGTTAAGGCCTAATCAGCACAGAGTAGAGTGGAAGAATTACTTCATGTGCCTTGCTTACAACACTCCTATTAATGCATCCCATAATAATGTTTGCTTTTTAATTTGCAACAGTGTCACACCATTGACTCATATTTAGCTTGTGATCCCTGGATTCCTTTCTGTTGTACTCCTTCCTAGACACTTCTTATTTTGTATGTGCAAAATTGATTGTTCTTCCCAAAGTGGAGTACTCTGCATTTACTTCACACCATTTCAAATTATAACCCTGTCCTCCAAAGTACTTCCAACCCCTCCCAGTTTGGTATCATCCACAAACTTTATAAGCATACTCTCTATGCCATTATCCAAATTTACTGATGAAGACATTGACCAGAACCAGTCCCCTAACTGATCCCAGCAGAACCCCATTTGTTATGCCCTTCCAACATGACTGTGGATAACTACTCTCTGAAAACAGTTATCCAACCAGTTATGCACCCACTTTATAGTAACCCAATCTACATTATTTCCCCTAGTTTATTGATAAGAAGATCATGCAAGACTCTATCAAATGTTTTACTAAACTCTAAGTATACCATGTCTACCACTTCCCCCTTATCCACAAGGCTTCTTCCGAAAAATAAATAGTCATCTGAATAAGTAAAGTTTACACAACTCATGCAGTACTACTTACATTATTCAAAATGAAGAATAAATATTTTAAAAATCCTACAGTTCCTACATTCTGATTTTAATTTTAAAAAATCCTAATAACTCTCACAAACTACTTCAAGTTCCTTTTATCTCCTACAATTCTACATCATTTGTCTGAAGTTTTAGTTAATCTTTGGGAATGTAAAACTATAGGTGAAAGAGCACTGGATTAAATTAGTTAGAATACTAGACCATAATTTACATTATTAAAGATGGTTTTAGCCAACCAAAAGAGGAATAATTGTTTAAACTATTTTGATTGTAGATATAAGTTCTAGTATTTATCCTGTGTACCCAATACTACAGAGATATAAAACTACAAAGGGGACCTTTTAAAAGCAAATGACTTCAACAAAAAAGAAACTGAATTAAGCTGAACTGTATCAATAATATAACACAGGTCAAGAAGTCCAGAATTTCACAATAATAAAAAAATCCTTGCTAAAACAAAAGGAAAAACCATGTAGCACTTGAAAGTCTAACAAGATGGTTTAATAGGTGATGAGCTTTCGTGGGCCAGACCCACTTCCTCAGATCATATTCTGGAAGAGAATTGGCATGACCATATATACCAAAGGAATACAATGAAAAAAGTGAACACATCATTAAACTGACAAATCAGATTTAGTACAGAAGGTGGGGTGAGGGAAAGGAAGGGAGGGAGGGAATAGCTATTTATGAGTCAATGAATGGCTAATCAGGGGTGATAAGTGAGGAAGCTATCTTTGTAATGATTAAGGTAATTAGCATCTTTGTTAAGGCCCATTCGTAAGGTATCAAATTTAAGCATGAAAGAAAGTTCTGAAGCTTCCCTCTGTAATCTGATGTTAAAGTCTCTTTGAAGTAAGATGCATGTAGTAAGGTTGTTAAGACTATGTCCAGGTAGGTTGAAATGAAAAGCAACTGATTCTTCTTTGAGTGCTTGCTCATATCCATTCCAATTAGGTGTGTGCACGCCGTGTGCACGGATCTCGGAGCTTTTTCCCTCAGCAGTACCCTTAGGGCCAGCAGGGAGCCCCCTGGAGTGGCGTCGGTATAACAGCGCATATAAACCCCTCCATCCCCTCGGTTCCTTCTTCCCGCCCGTGTGGCAGTTGGAGCATTAGACTCTTAGTCTTCCCTTAGCTACTAGTTCTTTACTGTGTTTGTAAATAGTTTTAGATTCAGTTTTTACCCTGTAAATAGCTACCTTGTATATAGTTGAATAGTTGTCATCTTTTCCTCTCCCCAAATGGGGAGGGGATGTCAGGACCGCAAGGCTTCAAACTCTGTGAGTCTTGCCTCAAACCTATGCCCTGCGGAGATCTTCATGTCTCCTGCTTAAAGTGCCTAGGAGAGGCACATTGTACTCAGACCTGCAAGATCTGCAGAGGTTTCAAACCGTGGATGAGGCGAGAGAGGGACTCTGGTTTGAAGAGACTGCTAATGGAGTCCTCTGTCCAGCTCCCGGCACCGGACAACAGTCAGTTGGTGCGCAGTACCCCTTCTTCGGCACGTGGAACCTCCTCTGCACTGACCAAGGCTAAGTCTAAGTCCTCCTGGCACCGGTAACAATCCAACTTGGAGAAGGTGTCTAAGGTCCAGAGAGGCTGTTCTCCTCACAAAACGAGCCGCAAAGTGCACCCTAAGGAGGGGCACTCGACCACTAAACCCCATAGCCAGTCACGTATGGAGGTGGGCCAGAGCCATGCTACCGCTACAGCAGAGACGGAGGGAACCCTGTTAGATATACGACCCTGGAGACGTTCCACATGGTGAGGGACCTTATTGCCTTAACAGCTGCGGACGTGTCAGCATTCCCCCTTCCGGCAATGAGCAGGGCACCAGTGCACTGGCCTCCTCAGCCGCAGGTCCACTTGTCACCAGCACAATTGGCATGGCATCACCCGTCCGCGGTGCCGGGAGCTCCAGCTACTACATCTGTGCTGACTCCACAGGCACTATCTATGGCCCTAACCCTGCCCGCAAACCTGACTCCGGCACCGATATTGACTCTAGCCCCTGCACCAGGGCTCCCAGCACCTCCGGTGCTGGCAACAGCAATGGCGATCACTGGTGCATGTGGTGCGGCAAGTGGCACAGGTCCTCATGGCTCCTCTAGAGCCAACAGCGGCACCGACAACTGAAGCGCTTCTGGTGCGGGCAGCAGCACTGGCGCTTGAAGCACCTCCGGCGCGTGGAACGCCTCTGGCACACCCGGTGGCACCAGCGCATGTAGTGCCTCCGGTGCAAGCAGCAGCACCGCAGCTTGGAGCGCCCCCAGTGCGGGTAGCGGCACTACAGCTTGAGGCACCCCTGGTGCGGGCAGTAGCACTGCCACTTGGAGCACCCCCGGTGCGGGCAGTGGCACCAACTCTTGGAGCTCCCCCGGTGCACGCAGCAGCACTGGCTCTTGTGATGCTTCCAGTGCAGGTAGCAGCACTGGCGATTACAGCGCCTCCAACCCCGACCGTGGCAGCTGCGCTTCTAGCGCCTCTGGCACCAGCGGCGTTCGTGCCTTCAACCTCCACACTGCTGCAGACACAGATGTGGATTATGACACAGATGTCTGCACCGGCACTTCTCCCGGCTTATGCTATTTCAATGGCACCACGTATAGTACCGACGCTGGCACCGACCCCAACACCAATTATAACACCGCTGACACTTCCGAGCCTGACGCCCACAACACTGGCGCCGTTAGTGTTTTCCAATCGGCTGGAGCTGCCATTATCCTGGACATCGGCTGCACCGCCCTGTGGGGCTATGGGTCCTCATGGGCAGGCGGTACGGACGCAGCCCTTTCTGCCCCCTGCACCAGCCCTAATGCTTATCGGACTATTCCTCCGAGTCCGGGGCGGAGTCCTTGAGGTCGGGAAGGTCCTCCTTCCGTTCTAGATCAAGGCACCAGTCTCGTTCCCGGCACACACCTGCTGGCGTGGACCTGCAGCAGTATTCCTGACCTCCCCAGCAATGGCTTTTTTGGACCCCCTGGGCCTTTCATCAAGCCCAGGGTCTGCCTCCTGCAGCATCTGTCTCGGGCTCCTTAAGACAGGAGACCCCACCATTGGCAACACCAGTGCACAGCACCCCCGAATCTGAAACAGATTTCAACGACGACCTAGAGACCCCAGGAGGCTCTGACCAAGGTCCATTCCTGAGGAACATCCCCAGGTAGCCCTGCCAACAGTGCCAGAGCCACCAATGGAAGTGCAAATGGAGGATACCGCTGTACCACAGGACTCCTCATCTTCCTATCCCGATGAGGCCTTAACAGCCCCAGCCCCATCTTTGCCGTCAATGGATGCAAGGGCCCATCAGGACCTCCTACGAAGGCTGGCGAAGAATTTGGCAGTAAAGGTAGAGTAGGTCCAGGAGGATACAGATCCCGTGGTTGACATCCTCTCCACTGCAACCCCGGGCAGGGTGGCCTTGCCCCTGATAAAAACGGTGGATAAGTTGGCCAAGCCCCTCTGGCTGACACCGGCCTCCGTCCCGCCCACCCAGAAGGGGGTGGAGAGACAATACTTTGTTCCTCAAGATGGGCATGACTTTTGGTTTTCCCACCCACCCCCGAGTTCCTTGGTTGTTCAGGCAGCAGGACAAAAGGAAAGACAGGGTCCCCCCGGGTCAACCTCTAAAGCCAGGGACCCAAAAAAATTGGACCTCCTGGGACGTAAGCCTATTCCACATAAGGCTATGCTGGGACACTATGCGTATAATACTTGGTCCGCTATGGACAAATTTTGGGACCATTTGCCACAGGAAGACCGCCAAGAGTTTAGGACCCTGGCAGACGAAGGCAGGACGGTGGCCCGTATGGTCTTTCAGGCGGCTTTAGACGTAGCTGATTCAGCTGCATGGACAATGGCACCAGTTGTTATGCGATGGACTGTATGGCTAAACGTGTCGGGCATTCCACCCGATGTGCAAACCTCCCTTCAGGACTTGCCCTTTGAAGGAGCGGATCTTTTTTCAGATCAAACGGACTCCAAACTGCATAGTCTGAATGATTCCCGGGCAACTCTTAAGTCTCTGGGAATCCATACGCCCGGTCCACTTAGGCGACCCCTCAACCCCAAGCCTGCTACAAGGCAATTTCAGCGGGGTTTTACCTATGACCGCAGCAGAAGGCAGGGCCGTAATTTTTTTTAGAAATAACCCGCCTACAAACCGGCGCAGAGCTTCTAGACCAACTTAAGATAAGGGCCCCACTACGTATGCGGGTCAGTGCCCCAAATCACCATTTTGAGGGCACGATCGAGGATAGCATACCAGTCACGTCTTCTTCCCCCCCTTTGGTTTTCATTTATCCCGTTTCCACCAAGCCTGGGTATCTATAACATCAGACCAGTGGATTCTCAGCCTGGTGGCATGGGGCTATTCAATCCCCTTTACTTCCCCTCTGCCCCCATCTCCTCCCCACTCCCCTTCCTCCCTTTTCAGGGACCCCCCTCTCACAAAACACTGCTGAGGGAGGAGGTGGTGAAGCTCCTGAATCTCGGGGCAGTGGAGCCCGTCCCGGACGAGTTATGGGGGAGGGGGTTTTACTCCCATTATTTCCTTGCACCAAAGGCAAAAGGGGGATTTCATCCTATTCTAGACCTCAGAGGACTAAATACATTTATAAAGAAGACAATGTTCAAAATGGTCACTCTAGCATCAATTATTCCCTCCCTACAAAAAGGAGACTGGTTTGCTGCCCTCGATTTGAAAGATGCATATTTCCACGTCATGGTGTTGCCCTCCCACAGGAAGTTCTTGCGGTTCACAGTAGCCCAGGACCACTTTCAGTTTACAGTCCTACCCTTCGGACTCACCACAGCGCCAAGGGTCTTTACCAAATGTATGGTCCCGGTGGCAGCTGCATTGAGACGCCACGGGGTATAAGTCTTCCCTTACCTGGATGACTGGTTGATTCGTGGCTCGTCTCAGGACCAGGTAGCCACACACGTTTCCAGGAGCCTATTCCTGCAGTTGGGCCTTATACTGAACAAGGAGGAGTCCATGATGGTCCCCTCCCAGACTATAGAGTTTGTAGCAACGTTCCTGGATTCCACCACAGGAACAGCATCCTTGCCCATGCACAGGTTCCAGACTATGCAGGCAATGATCAGGGACCTTCACATTTTTCCAATGACCACCACGCGCAACTGCATGCGCCTGTTTATTTAAGAAGTACTAATAATCTTTAACTCAAAATAGAAATGTGAGACCAACTGCCTCATACTGCAAAACTACCAATATTAAAAACTCGAGTTTTATTATTATTTTTCATTGTTTTTTCCTAGGTTGATGGGACCCTCAGATAACTGGAATTTTTAGATAACCGGAACACCCTAATCCCCGATGAGCGTGCCAGATAACACAGGTTTTACTGTATTCCAAGCCACTCAGTAGGAAGCTAGATAGGCCTCCCTTCCTCACTCTCAAATAGCAGATGATTCAGTATCTTACTTGGACTTTACTTCAAGGCAAATTCCTTATTCAGATAAGACAATTTGGCATCAGACTATGTGATTTGAGGGAGGTTGGGATGAGCAACACAGTGTATTGGGATGAGCAACACATCCCCCTTCGCTGGCCTTTCTGATGACATACATTGGGACAAATATCTATTTGTCTCAAACCAAGATATGTATAGGACACAGTCCAAACAATTCTAGAATAAACACACCATTTCCCAGAGGTTACCTAACTGCTCCAGTAGGTGCTGATTTTAGGGATGTAAAAACCCATTAAAATAGTTAACTGATTAAACAATTAAAATTACAGTGCTTAAACAATTAATCATTGCATCACAGGTGACACCTGTTGCAGCCTTCATGAATAGGGTCCTGCCGGTTGAGCTACTATGCCACAGGGGTGGAATGTGGGGCTGTTCCTGTCCACTGTGCAGAGGGTGGGTGTGCTGCAGGCAGGGGGGCTGCTCCGGCCCATCCTGCAATGGCTGTGGGCAGAGGGCTTCTCCGGACCACTCTGCTTCAGCTAGGGTCCAGCCAGCCTATTGCAGCCACAGGCAGAGTCCAGCTGTGGTCCTGCTGTGGGCAAAGGGCTGCTCTGGACAGGCCATTTATGCAGTTACTGGGTAAGCAGGTCGATAAGACTACTGCTTCTTTTTCTGAACCCATTTTTTCTGCTGCTTCTTTTTCTGAACCAATTTTTCCCCATATGGGGAAGCTGTACGTTCACTGTATTCTAACAGGATTGAAAACATGTTCCTTAATTTTCTTGCCCTTTTAACAGCTGTACTTTTACTTTTCCTCTATGGAAACAAATTATGAATCTTGCATATAAAAAAAGGGGACGAACTGAATGTATTCTGGCTGTACTGTAAAGTGACAATTACAGAACCCAGTGACAGGCACTTGGGAGATGGAAAGAGACCTATTGTTTCCTCTAATGCAGCTTGTAGCTATGAGCCTTGTGCAGCCCACAGGGGTTTATATGTATGGCCCATGAGAAATTTTGTTTACAGCTGCCCATGCACAGGGTTGCTAGATTCCAGTGGTATGTGTGCATCACTTTTTTCCTATTGGTATTACTGAAGTGGCATACACATAAAGGGCACATAAAATGATGTTTGTGCTTATTGCACACAGCATTGACTAGAGAGCTGTGCACTCCCTTTGCATCCAGTCAAAGTGCTGCTATAAATTAGGTCATCCCACAAATTCTAAGTACACAAGTGCAGATAGCAAAACTACCCTATTCCAAGGGACCATCTTGGTAAAACAATCTTGCAACCCACTCAGATGAATGAGCATCACTCATGCAATCTGCTCACTAGCTTAGGTTGCCCAGCACTGTTTTAATCCATCCCCGAAGGACCAATAATATTGTTAACATTTGCATTTAGAACATTTAAGGTTTGGAAGTTGCCAGGAACAGCCCCTCCACCATCACTTTCCTTTAATCTCCTTCTATAGCCCAATACATGTCCCTCTAAAGAAATTCAACCCCACCAGCCTGAGCGGTCTGCTCATTTTCATTGCACATTTGCATTACTGCCAATTGCACCGTCTTCTCTATGCCGAACAGCTCCTTTCCCCCCTCCAGCGGATAAAACTTTTCAACCACGTGTAGACTGCATGGACTGAAACACCAGGAAGAAATAAAGGCATCCCAGCCACAGCATGGTGTTGAATCTCTGCCCATCCTAATAGCTATTGGTGGACCTGTCCTGCGGGAACCTTTCTTGAGCGGTAACAGCTAATTGACACACCAAGGTTTTGCAGGCATCGTTGAGATTGTTTTCCAGCTGCGTTACTTTTCATTTACCGTACAGCCTCAGCTGGCTGGCTCTGACACACACACACTCCCGTAAACTGGAAAGCCGCCCTTAATTTCAATTCCTGGGGAAAACACCGGCCCCAGCGCCGGGGATCACACGTTAGGCGGCAGCTGCCCGCGCTTAACGTTTGCTTTGAGAAACATGGGGGATTCCCCGGGGTGGGGAGGGACTCGAGTCCCAGCCCCCCCAGCACGCGCAGGGGATTGCAGCCGTGCAGGGTCCGGGCGTGTTTGCACTTTCGAACCTCCGCGTCCCTCGCGGTGTAGCGCACGGCCCGCTCGGGGGGGGGGAGGGGGGGCGGGGAGTCAGGGCACGCGCTGCCCCTTCCCACACAGCTGGTCGGCCCGGCGCCCCCGCGAACGCTCAGGTCCCAGCCCCCCCACCGCAACCCCGACCGCTTCGCCAAGCCCGCCAAGG
This sequence comes from Pelodiscus sinensis, assembly GCF_052426305.1. Lineage (NCBI taxonomy): Eukaryota > Metazoa > Chordata > Testudines > Trionychidae > Pelodiscus > Pelodiscus sinensis. The sequence goes on from NC_143055.1 coordinate 100,476,139, forward strand.
CAGAAAGTTACTGCGCCTGCGCCCAAGGGCGGCGGTTCCGGGAGGGAGGGGCGGCGGCGCTTGCGGGAAGTGCCGCCATTGGGCAGCGCCTGGGCTTCGGCGCGAACGCTCGGGGCGGCGCGCGCCTATGAGGCGGCGCGCGGGCAGCGCCTGATTTGAAGCGGGCGGCGGGGGACGCGGTACCGCCGCGCCATGGCCAAGCAGCTGAGCCGGGAGCAGGGCATCACCCTGCGGGGCAGCGCCGAGATCGTGGCCGAGTTCTTCTGTGAGTCGGCGGCCGGGCGGCCGCACTGGGGGCGATGAACCGAGCGCGGGGGGAGGGAGCCTGAGGCCGCGGAGGGGCCTGGGGGCCGCGTCTCTGCCGAGCGCTCCGCTTTGTGTAACGGGGCGGGGTGCCGGGGGCGGGCTCTCTACTCGGGGAGTCCCGTGACGAAGCCGCCTCTCCTGCCTTTCAGCTTTCGGCATCAACAGCATTTTGTACCAGCGCGGGGTCTACCCCTCGGAGACCTTCACGCGCGTGCAGAAGTACGGGCTCACCCTGCTGGTAACCACAGACCCGGACCTGAAAAACTACCTCAACAACGTGGTGGAGCAGCTGAAAGGTAGCGCAGAGCCAAGCCACCGAAATGGGCGCTCGCTTTGATCTCCTGTATCTTCGGCGCCTGGCATAGGTCAAAGCTGTCACGAGTCTGGAGTGCGACTTGCATAGGAACTGTGTGATAATCCATGTTTGTTTTTATTTACCCATCCTATTTATATATGTTGGGGAGAGTCTTATTTTGGGAGACCTGGAGAGGGTCCAGCGTAGGGCAACCGAAATGATTAGGGGGCTGGAGCATATGACTTATGAGGAGAGGCTGAGGGAGTTGGGTCTGTTTAGTCTGCAGAAGAGAAGAGTGAGGGGGATTTGATAGCAGCCTTCCAACTTCCTGAAGAGAGGTTCCAAAGAGGAAGGAGAGAGGCTGTTCTCAGTAGTGACAGATGGCAGAACAAGGAGCAATGGTCTCAAGTTGTAGTGGGAGAGGTCCAGTTGGATATTAGGAAAAACTATTTCACTAGGAGGGTAGTGAAGCACTGGAATGGGTTACCTAGGGAAGTAGTGGAATCTCCATCCCTAGAGGTGTTTAAGTCTCGGCTTGACAAAGCCCTGGCCGGGTTGATATAGTTGGGATTGGTCCTGCCTAGAGCAGGGGCTGGACTTGATGACCTTCTAGGTCTCTTCCAGCTCTATGGTTCTATGATTCTATCCAGTCCTCACTAAGGCAAAGTAGTTTCTTGCCCTTCAGTGCTCAAATGTGAATTTCTTAAAGAGGTTACATTCTCTTAGTATGTATGTTCAGCTTGCCTATTTACATAGCCAATGTCTGTTGTGTTTTTATATTTCTGAATTCGCTATTTAGTTGTGAAGTGAACGTATACTTTAAGGTTTGTCACTAACTTATTTAGGATGTTGACTCCACATTAACAGCTTTTCCACAGTGAAACTACTAGTGCAGATAGTAATGTGAGATTTAATGACAGCTCTCTTTATTTATTTAATTTATTTATATATATATATATATATATATATATATATATATATATATATATATATATATAGTAAAGTGATCTCCGTTATCTGACTGTAGGGAAATTTTTATTTTTCTTATTTCAGATTGGTTATACAAATGTTCAGTACAACGGCTGGTTGTAGTGATCTCTAGTATTGAAAGCAGTGAGGTTCTTGAAAGGTGGCAGTTTGATATTGAATGTGACAAGACTGCAAAGGATGAAAGGTAATGCACTCAAAATTACACTTGGGCCCATGAATGCTAAATATACTATTTATATATTTTTGTCAGTTTCTAAGGTGCTACAAGACCATTGTTTGTTTGTTTTTTTTCAAAATTACACTGTTATAAATCCTTCCTGTTGGTTCATGCTAGTAGTCGATTAGATGCGAGTGTTAAAGGCCCTTTGTATTTATAGGCTGTGCTGCAACATTTAAAAAACACTCAGGTGCAGAGAGAATACACCAGAGCAGAAATCTTTCACAGCATTGTATAGTTTTCAGTTTGCTGGTAATTAACTAGTGTGCTTCATTCTAAATCAAATGGAAAACTTTTGATCTCAGCTGAATATATAACTCCCATTTACTTTAAAAGAAGCTGTATATGAAAGATAGAATTTTCCCCCTTTTTTAAAAAAAATTTATTGTATAAAGCTGTTATTTTCTTCAGCAACTATTACAGACTTCAAGGTAGTATTGATTGCTACTATTCTCCTAAATTTCTCATTGAGAAGCAATTACTTTGGTAGCAGTATTATCCCATAAACCAGTTCTCAAGGAAATCAAGACAGAGGCTGGTAGTCTTAACATTGTGAGGTCTCATGGAAGAACAATGAATCAAAATCATAAGCTGTCATTTTGGTTATATTTTTCCAAACCTTGATCATCCACTTTGTATTTCACTACATAGTATTTGTCCATTTGAGAGAGGTGGGTGGGTGTGTGTGTGTGTGTGTGTGTGTGTGTGTGTGTGTGTGTGTGTGTGTGTGTGTGTGTGTGTGTGTGTGTGTGTGTGTGTGTGTGCGCGCGCGCGCGAAGGAAAATTGTCTCTATTGTATAGCAAGAACAGCTTTTAAACAATTTAATGAAGAGATGTAGATACAGAGAAATTTTCTGTTATAACAAAAGCTTTTTTCTATATTGACAACTTATTACTCATGTAGTGTACCAAGAGAGAAATCTCAGAAAGCTATCCAGGAGGAAATTCGATCTGTTATCAGACAAATAACTGCCACTGTAACATTTCTTCCTTTGCTGGAAACAGCCTGTGAGTATTCCAGACTTTTGTGTGATTAATGGAACACTAACAACTCTAGAAGAAAATGTCTTTTAAACTTGAATTGGAACTTTAATCTAAAGGAGACAGCTACCTTTTTAACTATGAACGGTATACTGTTCATGCAGACTTGAATGACAAATCTATATCCAAATGAAGGATTTAAAAAAAGACACCTAATGACGTCCATTTCTTCTGCAATTTTGTAAAACATTCTGGCTACATCTACACTGCAGGCTTTTTGCATGAGAACTGTTTTGCGCATGAGCATGTCCACACTGCCATGTGCTTTTGCGCAAGAGCATCCATGGCAGTGTGAACACTCTCTTGTGCAAGAAAGCTCTGATGGCCATTTTAGCCATATGGGTTTCTTGCGCAAGAAACCCCTGTTGCCTGTCCACACTACCTTCTTGTGCAAGAGGGCTTATTCCTTGTGAGGAGAGGAATAACTCTTGTGCAAGAAGCCCCGTTTGACGCTTTACTGTAAATTTACTTACACAAGAACACATGTGCAGTGTAGACCTAGCACAAAAACTTGTGGAGCAAGAGTCGTTCTTGCGCAAAAGGCCTGCAGTGTAGAGGTAGCCTTTATGTGTAAGCTGTTTGCTTTTGGAAATAAATCCCAGTTGTAGACTTACACAATACTGTAAGTCTACAACTATATGCTATTGCTGGTTTGGAATCTAACTGAAAAGCCTTTACTTAAATGTGCTAATAGTTCTAAGCATATCTTCTCTTCCTCCTTCCACCACTAAAGAACTTGTAAACCTATTCCTGGTAAAGTGACACTCTTCAAAAAAGGACTGAACCCTGTTTCTGAATTAGAATTGTGAAACTCTGAGCTTAGGCATATATATTTGACAAATCTTTTTGCCTGATATGTATTGCAAGAATCTAAATAACTATGAAGTGACTTAATAGCAAACTAGTCTGTTTTGAAGATAAACTGAGAGCTAACTTTTATAAAAGTCATTCTTCATGTATAGTTAAGCCCTGGTGGTGCAAATAAACGAGTAACTGTTGCACAGGATGTCCTGTTAATACAATAGAGCTGTTGAATTGCCTAAATGAAGTAAAAACTGAATAAGCACTTCTTTGTGCATATCAATCTTCTGTTTAGTTTCCAAAAGAAGCTCTTTAAATCAACATAACCTGTAACATCAAGTTTACAATCATACTAGGTTTTCAAAAAAAGCCCACTGTTTAATTTAGCCTTGGTTGGTCAAAGGCTTGGAAGCTGTGCAACATAATATTTCTGAAAAGTATGCATAACTATTGACCACTCTTTCTCTTGCATCCAGGTGCCTTTGACTTACTTATTTACACAGACAAAGATTTGGCAGTTCCAGAAAAATGGGAAGAGTCAGGACCACAATTTATTGCCAACTCTGAAGAGGTTCGTCTTCGTTCCTTCACTACCACCATTCATAAAGTAAATAGCATGGTAGCCTACAAAAAGGATACCTTTCCTTGACAAAAGAAATAATGCAGTCAATGTCCATGAACTGCCTTCTAAAACTGATACGATGAACTTTAATTGCACTCTGAATAGTGTTTTGTGTGGGTGTATCTGTATTTTACTATTTAGATCCAAACTCAAGTAAAAGAAAGGAATTGTCTTGTTCACATTACACTCTATGCTGAGTCCTTGCTGACCTATTTGATCCTTCTACTGAGACATAAAGGATTTACTTAGGAATATGACAATGCCTTATACCGAACAGTATGCCAAATCATTCAAATCCATCCTATTTTGGACCATCCAGAACAATATCAAACACTTAACCCATCTAAAACCTGGATTAGAAAGACTGCCTAGACATAAGATTTCCCTGGAATATTTTTTTTAAATGGCAGCTGTTACGTAATCTAATACTCTGGAGCGCATGTATTGATTATGAGATTGTAACAGACTTGTAAAAATATTCTGTTACTTTAGAAAAATGGTTCTGACAAATAGATTGTTAATACCAATTTAGGTGGATACTGGTATACTGAAGATGATCCTACAAATACACTCTTGAAGTCACATCTATTCTTCCCACCTCTCTGCTCCATAATAGAAACTATACAAATCAATAATTCTTAGGCATGGATATGACTATTCTGGTCAATACAGATATTTTTGTGTGCGTTGTCTGTGTAGTTAACTCATGTTAATATTTGTCTGGTCTGTATTCATGTTTTATAGAATAAAGCTCCAATCTTTAATAGGAAAACTTTGTACAATATTTGTCCAGGAAGTACGAAACATGCAGTTCTCAATATCCTGAAGTCAAATGCTCTTCCTTCAGAAAGGCTTTACATTACTATCATAGCTTTTTACTTATTTTACCTAATATTAGTTTCGTAATGGAAGCCTCCTGCAATAAGTTTACAGGATCAGTGCACAAAAAGAAAATGTTTAGTGATGTAGTCTCGCCATTTATTTGTATTGATTCCCTTGCCCTGTGTAAGTCCTAATGTTTCTTCATACAAGCACATTGAGTGAGGTCTTTGAAAATTTTTCAGGTACTATTTTGGCCTTTAGCTATTTAAACTCAACAATATTCCTTTTTAAGCAGACTGTCACTTTCTAGTTTGAACAACTTAAGATATACACCTCCAGAAAATCTTGTTGCACAGCTCCATGTAACTTCATTCGTGAATGTTATAAGCTTAAGAACAGTGTAAAACATGTTAGATGGGTAGAGTGCTAATTTTAAGATACTAAGAAATCCAGAAGAATACTCAATAGCTCTTCTCATGTAAGGATCTTCTGGTCTCTTGCTATTTTTAAAAACTTGGGTTTAACTATTTTTTTTTAATTAATAGTTAAGTACTTCAGACTTTAAGTCCAGAAACTAAAATGAAGAGTGTAAATTACAAAATTTCTAATGGAAAACCTTAGTCATTCCTAGTTGCTAGTGGGGGGAAAAAAAGTTTATAGCTGTGTATTGACAAAATACATTCCAGGCCTTTAGAAGTTGCTTGACTCTTGTAAGATGCTGTCTCTAATTGCTTACACTTTTAAATCACTGAACATTTTTTTAGGAAGTTTGACAGTCCAGTTTGAGAATGGAATTGAAGAGGGTGATAAGGGTTTTTAATACCAAGTTACATATTTTGTTGGAAGCTTTAATGACCCTCAAGTTGTGTTTTTTCTGCTGTTATGAAAATAAGGCCTTGGGGGGAAAAAAACTTACGTCACAGCTAAAATTCTATGGGTTCTATATGCATTGAATTCCTCTAATTTCTACATCTATGTGGACTGCAAATGCCATCCCTACATCCTACCTGAAGGTGCTGGAAGGGCTTGGCTTAGGACTTTCCCTGCAACTGTAACTTCTGGAACCTGCAGGACAACCACCATTGAAAACAGGGAAGGCTCTCCTTTGCTTTCTTTATAAGGCTTGAGTACAGAAGCTATGAGGTTGATCTGTTCTGGGAAAAGGGTGTAGACTGGGGGATGCAGCTGGCGGTTAGTGAAGGAAGGGGAAAGGGGCAGGCTGAGCAAGGCAACCCATGAGTGGGAATGGGACAGAATGGGTCAAGAATGAAATGAACAGCAGAATAGTTTGCTCATTACACACTCCCCTCCAGAGCCTAGAATGGAGGTTGTTCCATCAATGTCACTATTCCTCTTCAGTCAGCTTGTGTGCAAGTTGACAAAGTGTGTCTCGGTTCTCTAATGCCAGCAGCCTATTATTTGAATGAGTTATGCATTGGATCAGCTGGTTCCAACATACCAGTGTCCCAGGTGGATGTCAGTGTGATGCCAGATGGGATGAAGAAAACAGGAATTAACACCTAAGAAATGATATTTTAAATGTATTAAACAATGAGGTTATAAACTCAAAGGAGCAAAAGTTAGGAATTGTTACAATAATGCTTGTGCACTCTTTTCCCACCTCATGCATGTGCATTATGATGATCTTGAATTATAGGAACAGATACTGTTTTTCCTCAACATTTCCCCCTCATTTAGTAAACACAATTGAGCTGCTCTGGGTCTGAATCAGGGGTTATGTAAACAAGACTTGTCTTTAGAATTACAGCCCTCATTGGCTGCAGAAGTTGTAAGGTAGGCAGTAAATGAAGCAGGGATTGTAGGAGGAGCTGGTTTCATGGTTAAGGTTGAATGTTGCCTATTGGAACTGGATTCTGCCTCAAAGCTGTTATGTGATGCTAGATAAGTCACTTAAACTGAACTCTTTAAATATGTATGTACCTCATTTTCTGGGGTCCCATTTGATAACCTGGGCTCTTGAGTTGCAGAAGTGCTAGGTACTCACATCTGCTAACTGAAATAGGAGCTATGCTTTGAACAAATTAATTGCCAAATAATGCTAAGTACACAGATCCCAGGTAGGGATGTTAAATTTTGGGATTTCCATCAACTATTCAATTAGTCAATAAGGATCACGCGTTCTACCTTTGACATATACAAGAGCCCCAATAGGAGCCTGTGGTCAGTGGGGAACTGGCCCTGGGCTCCTTGTGGCATTCCAACTTTGAAATGTACAAGAGTCCCTCCTGGGGCTCTTGTACATTTCAAAGTGGAAGCACCGCATGGAGTCTGGGGTCAGTATGGGACTCACAAGTCCATGCTGGGGGCAACTGGCTTAAAAGTCTCCACGATGCCACCTGCACCCTCCCCCTGCTGCCCCCGTCTGATGGCCCAGGCTAGCCTTGAACAAGTAGAAGTTAAAAATGGAAAAAAATTGTTACTTAACTCCTCTCCATACCTGAACAGGGCTATTTATTTTTTCTATTTTACATGTACTGCATTTTTCTATTCTATAGCTTTATCTTGAATAGCGAAAACACTTTCATTGTAAGTTATTCACCACTTACATTTGGCTGGTATCTCTAATAAGCCTTTTAGAATGTCACATTGGTAGCATGAGTTAGGGAAGCTGCAATAAATTATTTTCCTTGTCTTTTGGTTTTATATTTGTAACCCTATTGCAGTAAAGTAGGGTTCTTTTAGATTCCTATGATGCAGTTTATTAAGACTTAAAGATATACCCAGCATTGCTTGGGTCCCTTCAGGATATGGGGCTGGAAGAATGCAGGAGTTGTGGAGAGGTGAGGAGGTGCTCAGGATAGAGGGCTGAGAGTGTGCAGGAGCCAGGGGGAAAATAAGGAAGGGCAGGGGTATGGTTTATGGGATGGAGGTGCAGAAACTGGCAGGGGCTGTGCTGCCCTGGCAATGAACAGGAAGCTTACCACCACCTCTATCCCCTGCTACTCCAGTAGGGTTATAGTTGTCTCGGTCCATGTCTGACCCCTTGCTGCCCCACTGTGGTCCCTGTTTGCAGCCCCCTCCTTTTCTGTGTTACAAAAAACAATCATTTTTCCGGCACATCCCATTGTCCTGGTACAACCAAGCTCTTACCTTGATTTTAAATTATGGTAAGAGAAAGCTACATACCTGATACTAGCTCTTACCATTTGAGGAGTTTTTAAACAGATGGGTAGACAGACTTGCTCACTCACTGTTACTGCTTCTTGTATATTTTCCACTAGAGGTCATCAAAGCTATAAAATGTAGCTGAAGAATGCCCTGACCCCCTCCTCATTTTCCCCCTGGCTCCTGCACACTCTCAGCCTGCTATCCTGAGCACCTCCTCACCTCTCCCCCTCAACTCCTGCATTCTCCCAGCCCCATGCCCTGAAGAGACCCAAGCAATGGGTTAACAGTTTTTGCTCTTCACAATTTATATTTGTCGCCCATCAGCTATTTCATGTAGATATGAAAAATTTCTGTTTCTTAAGAAAATGTTAACTGTGGGTTTCAGGTGCTGGATTACGGAGTTCTAAGAAGGCATAAAAATGATTGATTAGTCAGTCATTAGAAAATTTCCAGAGGGGAACAATTGAAAGACTAAGACTGTTAGGGGCTAGAGGAGAGGTATACAGATAATGATAGGCATAGAGAAGGTGTCCCGGGCATTTGTATTTAGCCACAAATTAGACAAAGAATAGCTGATAAACTCTTTACAGGAAATTATTTTATTTTGTAGAATTTATTTCCACAAAGGATTATTGAGGCCAAAAATTTAGGATTTAGAAAAACAATTATACAGTACAGTCTATGGATAGTTACTGTAGGATTACAGAAAGTTAGGTGTATACTTTTTCATATGTCAGGAGGTAAATTTCACACTGACTGGGATCTGGAAAGAAATGGCAGCTAAAAATAGGTTAATCAATGGGTGGTTTCTGGGACATCCTAAGACAGTCACGGCGAGACATTAGAACAAATGAACTGTCCCAGATCTGTCCACTGGTAATTCCTATTTGAAATCATTTGGGCATTATTTCTGCATGGATCATCATTTAAATGATTTTTCAGTCAAGGTCGGGGGAAACATTGCTATAGAACGTAGAATTTTCCAAGGTATATAGTCTATATAAATGCAATATTTTGTAAGTACTAGAAGAAGCTAGAAGTCTAAACACTAAAAAGGTGAATGTGAGTGCCTGATACAAATAAGGAATTATAATCAAAGGATACTGTAATACCATGGTACAAAATGCACAGGAATGACTGAGAAGATTGCGATGGTGAGTAGATCTCTGCTCCAATACAAATGTTAACCCATGGATGCACATATCTGTGGATAGAAATAGATATCTGCTTATGCACAGGGTTCTCCCAGGAGACACCGTGGCCAAAGGAAACGAACATGATGCCACTGCTCCCAGGAGCCAGTGCCTTGCGCCAGCAACTCCTCCACCATGTGCAGGACTACATGACCTCAGACAGGTGACATGGTTGGGGGCAGGGAGGAGGGTGTTACAGCTGCACAGCCAGGAGATGCTGACACAGGACGCTCTTTTGGTGACAGCACCTCCTAGGAGTAGAGCCCTGCAGATCATCAAATACAGATTTCTATAAGCAGATAACTGCATCCCTAAGAAGATATTTGTAGCTTCACAGGGCTCTACTGAAGAGGAAGTGTCACTGTATGTGAAAAAGCAGAGGGGCAGAGGAAAGTCTCAAATGAATCAAGCTGAACAACAGAAGTGCTATGCTAAGAAATTCCATATTTGAATAAGGAATCTAGCTGTAGGAATATACTATTGACTACCAAAATCAGTCAGCATCCTGGTGAGGCATACTCATGGAGATTAGACAGTACAAAACCAAAACACCTAGCTGAAATTCTCCACTATAATTAGCTCCATAATGACTGGGTATATGTCACTTAAGGATGGAAGGTACAGATAAAACTTCTACAGGCAGTCCCCAACTTACGTGGATCCGACTTATGTCGGATCCCTAGATACGAACGGGGTGAGGCAACTCCCGCACATGCACAACAGCATTCCCGGGGCTCGCTCACCTGGGTCCTAGGATCCTCCTCCTCCTCAGGCCGGCTCCGACTGGGGTCCCGCAGAGCTGCCAGGCAGAGGAAAAGTGCCTCCCCACGCCCGCTGCCCCCCCCACCCCCCTGCCAGCAACAGGCTGCCCCCTCCCCTGAGCAACAGGCTGCGGAACAGACAAAAGCAGCCTCTCTGCCCCTCCTCCCCTCTATACATGCCGGAGGCAGCAGCGTCCCCGGGGCTCACTCACCTGGGTCCTAGAATCCACCTCCTCCTCCTCTTCGGCCGGCTCCAACTGGCCTCTGCCTGCAGCAGCTGGCCACAGGGACAGGGATCCCGCAGAGCTGCTGGGCAGAGGTAAAGTGCCTCCCCACGCCCGCTGCCTCCCCCCCCCCCCCCGCGGCCTCGCATCCTGCACGCCTCCCCCCTCCCCCCCTGCCAGCAACAGGCTGCCCCCTCCCCTGAGCAACAGGCTGCCGAACAGCAGACAAAAGCAGCCTCTCCGCCCCTCCTCCCCCTATACATGCTGGGCTCCCTGGGCAAACAAAGACTCCACCAAAACAAACAAAGTGCTGGCCTCATTGTGTTAGCAAAAAAAGGACCCTCCTCCTAGAACCCTGGGTGGTGTGTGGAAATAAAGCTATTAGCTCAAAGCATGGTGCAGAGCTGTTTGGTATTTGATGAGTTACTCCTTTAGTCCTGAGTTTGTCACAGGGACAGAAATAGATGTGAAATCTTCTGAACAGGGGAACAGACAGCAAAACAAACATTAGAGGGGAGTTAACCTTTCCCTATGCTATCCAAAACTAAAAAAAAATGTTTGGCTAGAGTTTCCCCTACAATATGTACCAGTTCCGACTTACATACAAATTCAACTTAAGAACAAACCTACAGTGCCTATCTTGTACGTAACCCGGGGACTGCCTGTACATACCATTAATGACTGATTCCCGGAGCAGCTAGCCTTGGAATTTATAAAAAGAAAATTCTTGTTTTAGACTTAAATGGTGCATAAAAACTGTCCAAGAAATTGAAATGTTGCTAACTTTGAAATTTTTAAAGAGTAGACCCTCTAGCAGGAGTGCCAGAATCACTGCCTCACTTCTCTGCCCCCACATCCAATGTTGCTCACTGATTTCTCTTCCTTCCTGGCAAGCTCAGGTCAGAAGCTGGCCCTGAAATATATTCATGGAGGATTTATCATCCATTACTGGCTACTCAAAATGGGCAGAGATGCAACCCTACATTTTGGATGTCTCTAAATCTTTGACTGTCAAAAGCTAGGAATGGATGACAAGGGCTGGATTGCTCAATAATTGTCATTCCACTAATTCCTTCTGAAACTTCTTGTGCTGACACTATCAGAAACAGGATACTTGGGCTAGATGGGCCATTATTCTGACCTAGAATGACCATTCATATAATCCATGTGGTTCTGGCAGCTCCTAGAACGGCTCCTGTGCACTGTAATGGCAGGAGAGATTCAAATTTGGACTCCACCACTTGTACGCAAAGCTCTACCATGCCAACAAAAAAAAAGGGGAACATCTGCACATATATATGCCCAAACTATTTGTTCTGCTGGTGTCAGCTGACAATTGCTCTTTGCATTCCTAGACATGGGAATTCCTTTTCTTCTTCCTTCCGATAAAGTGACTGAGTCACTTTGAACTAGCCCTATAAGGCTATACACCTAAATGAAGATTTGTTTAAATACCAGGAAATCACAGCCAGATTGAGATTTTATGCTCAGTTTGTTGTATTTTAGCTTGATACCTTATTATAAGTCTTTTAACTGCTACTACCAGGCCTGTTTAGATATTTCATCAGCTAGATTTGTCTTCTGCTGTTTATACTAGTCTACAGGATGAGACAGCTTTAATAGTTACCACGAGAACAAATCTGAATTGGGGGATTTTTCCCTCTTTTGTAAGGTTTTGGCATACCTGTTTACATGAACTTTAGGTTCTGAATTAATTGGAACATTTATGGTGTAATTAGATATGAAGATTATGTACACACTGCATGGCGAAGAACATGTTATTCTGCAGTAGTTTCGGCAATTACATTGATGGACCTGTAGATGAAAATATGGGAGATTAAGCTGTATTAACAGAGTAACATTTGAATGTTAGGTTATTTTATTTACATATGATCTAAAAAATCAGATTATCACTTGGGTGTCTGCATTAGAGTTCTCTAGAGGTGTCATATAATTATAGCTAAGTATTCATTAATTGGCTATAAAGCACTGCTCTAGACTAAATTTTACTGAAAGCCTTATAGTTCAAGAACCCTGAAATCACTCAAAAATTATTGCAAAGTTTTACTGCATTTGCTCACTCGAGTTTACAATACTCATGGGCAAGGCTCAACAAATAATACAATCTACTCGCTCATGGCGCGTAGATTTCAGCCGCGTGCCCCATTCATTTGTGGCGCGTGTGTGCACAATGCAGCACTTGCGCATGCACAGTACAGGGCTGGCGAGCAGTTTTCACCGCCGTTCATCAAGCGCTGCTCATGGGTCTAGGTATATTTGTCAAATGCCCTGCTTTGATTTTTTTTTCAAGTAGCTTCAATATTTGTCCTAGGGCTGGGACAGATTCTTTTTTGGGTCAGGAGCCTCCGACCCACAGAAGAATCAGTCAGAGGCTACTTGCAAAACTCCTCACAGATATGGCCTCAACTGATAAGCAGGAAAAAAGAAAAAAGAAACTCACCTGTCATGCAACTCAGGGTGCCAAGGTTCCCCTTGCACTTCAGCCAGGTTTTGGGGTCGGGAGGGGGGAGAAAGAGCAGTCACCAAGTCTTCTCCTTAAGGCTGGATTAACTCTTCTGGGGATGCAGAGCTAGTAGATTATGTGGGGCCAATTTGGCTCTGGGATGGGGCCAAAAATGAGGGTTCAGTGTGTGGAAGGAGCTGCCAGTGAGCAGAGTGGGGGAGCAGGTGCTGGGGGCATGGGTCTGGGCTGCAGGGGTGGGATGTAGGAGGGAACTGGGGATGGAGGCACCTACCTCGTACAGCTCTCAAGTGTCACTGGTGGCTCTGTTCCTCCCACTGATCCCACTGGCCAGGAATCCTGGCCAATGGGAGCAAGGTGGGATGGAATCTGCAAGCCAGTGCTGTAGACAAAGCTGTCCTGCACTATGATTTCCAGCACAGAGCTGCTTCCTCTTCCCCTGCAGGCAAAGCTCCCAAACTTAATCCACCCCGCAATGTTTGGGATACCCGTTCCCCCAAGTCACGCATCTAGGCACTGAATCTTGGCAACCCCCCATGCTATCTTGCCCTGCTGCAGGAGGCTCAATCAAGGCAAGCCGCCTGTTCTAGGATTCCATTGGACAGAGGTAGAAAATCTATGACAGAAGTTCTGAGTAAGGCCTGCTCTCATATCTGCATAAGAAGAAAAAAGCATTATCCTTTCACCTGCAAGCACCACCCTCACAGCTCCCACCTGCAGGGAACAGACAACTGTGGTCACAGATCTGCAGATAGTGGTGCCTGTGTTCAATCAACATCAGCAAAATGTCTTGTGGCCTGTAATCAGATTACCCTGATAGGCGGCACGCAGCCTATGGAGCACAGGCTGCACAGCACTGAGGTAAAAGGTGTGCAGAACAAAGACAATTAATTTAAAAAAAAAAAAAAAAAAAAACAACACCAAGTTACATGCTAAAGGGGGAGGATATTAGAAAGATCCAAAAGATTTAAGGGTCATCTTTAAAACTAAGTACAGGAAACTTGCACAATAGACGTATACTGTAAAAAAGATCTGATTCCTTCACTTATCAGGCATCCATAGCGATAATTCAGTGTTTTTATCCATAGATCTCAAATAGAACTATTCTCATTTTACAGCTTGGGAAACTGAGGCACCAAAGTCAGCCAGAGATGGAGGGAGGATTTTCCTAATTTTGAGTCTAGCATATACTAGTCCATGTTGTCCCCTAAGATCTTACAAGACAGGTCAGACTTCAGAGGTGAGTGACCTCTTGTCTTCTGCCACAGTTAGGTTTCAGTAAGATCTGCATAAGAAACGGTCTTCTATTAGGAGAGAAAATTAATATATCCACTTTGAAAGAAACTGAAAAAGGTGTATTACTAATATTACTTAGTTTTCAGCCTAGGACAAATCCATCCATGTCATAATAGTTGGTCCCAAAGTTGTGAATAGGTCACTTAACTGCCCCTTGTTCCCTTGGCCTCCTGACCCCCTTTCAAATACTAAGATCACAACTTGCTCCCCTTCCCAATGAGTCAGGCTAGCAACTGCAGCAAGAAGCCAAGGTCAGAAGCACTTCCTTTACAAATGACTGCAAATTAGCATAGGTACTCTGCTCTAGCAAGTATAATCCCACGTAGTTTCACACTGCAATCAGGGTCCCACTTTCTAATTTCTTCTGCCACAGTTAGGTTTAGGGGTAGTCAGTTTTTATGTTCAGCACAAGCAGACGCTCAGATTTATTGAAAAAAACTGCTCTCCTGAACTCTTCTCTCCTGATTAGTTTATTACACATACACAAACCTTAATCTATAGCAGAGTTAATTAACAATTCATTTGAAAATCACTGAGTAAGAAAGGACTTCCTCACAGCTTTAATTGAAAAGGTAAAGGTCAAATAGGTTTTCCTTTCAGGGAAATGGATAATTCCTATATAAAGTCTGCTTTAGGAGAATCAGAAAGGCAACCTGTGATCCAGCAGCAAAAAAATTACCACTTTTGCAATGGTTGAAACATGCTCTGGATATTTCAGAGATTCTAGAACATCCATTAGTTTGCTGCTAGCAGCTTATCCAGCAACAACTAAAGGATGCATTTACAATACACTTGTTAGCCTTGTGTGTGCATCAGGAAGGATAAACATCTTACCAGGTGACTGTTACACTGAGGGAAATTTGTAGCTAGAGGGAAGTGCAGTATCAGTAGAGAAAAAGTGATTCTGTTTGGGAGGTTGAATCACAAGATCCTCAGGCACAAGTCAGCTACAATGGAAGATTAAATAAAGGAGAAGGAACCCACACCTTCCAACAGCTTGTCTGCAGATGCAAGTTCATTCCAAAGGACAGATGCTTCAGAAGGAAGATGATGTAAAACCAACAATACTAAAAATGATTTTTAGTGATGTCTATTTCATCAGCTGTACAGGGAAGCCCGGCTCCCCACAAGTTCAAGTCACTTCTTGCTCACGTTTGAAAGCAATTTGACTTCTTTCCGGAGTAGGAAGAGTACTAAATCCATCTCCCTCATCCATGATTTTTCTTGAAGGCAGACATTAGCAGACAGGAGATGTAACATCATGTTGCTCAGTTTCAATAGTCTGTGAGAACAAATGTACAGGCATGGAGAAGGAAAAACAACCTAAAATCCTCATATGGATCCTAGAAGACAGGAATGAAAAGAAAACAAATATATCAGCTTTAAAAATATGATAAGCACAAAAAGCACCAAGAAGATTTTTAAGTGCTTTATTGCAAACTAAGTATCTCCACACTGACAGGTTGCTAGCTTTTCACTCCAGGCTCCCTAATTTCCCACTGCTTTAAGTCATTTCTGTTCAGTCCACAGTTAAGTATGAATGATCCTCCACTAACCTATAAGTCCAATGCAAGATACTTTCAAAAAAATGGAAAGAACAATCTGCAGAACCCTCAGCAATCAATATCATGATACATAAAGGAAATAGCCACTCCTCACCTGACTCTAGTTCAGCTGACGTATGAGCTTGTTAATTCCCTCGGCGCGGAACCCAGTTTCACCTATCTCCTTAAGGAACCCCACTTTGTTACGTGCAGCATGGCGAGCAACAGAGAGATGAAATGGCCATAAGAAGTTAGTGATTTCTCGGAAATGCTGCCCAGCTGAATAAATTTCATGAATGAGATCTTCCAGGCAAATGACATCATACTTTCCTGAGGGGAGGAAGGACATACATAAACATGGGGATGCACATGACTAAAATCCTACTGCACCTCAGACTATCCTCACATTTCCACATGAACCTTCCCTTGTCAATTCCTCTTGTCCTCTTCTCTCAGCGAGAAGCAGTCTTCCTCACAGATCAGAACGCAAACTATTTAAGTTACAGTCCCCTCTTCCCTCAGTTCACTCCCCTTTTTAGGTCCTCTTCCTCACCTAGATGCTCCTCTATCAGAGTGTTGTCTGTCAGAGGGACCCTCTTCTTGTTGATCTTTGCTTGACCCCGTTTCAGGATGAGCTCGCGTATAGATTTCAGATTGGGATATCTGCAACAAAAAGTTGATTAACAACAGTGCAGCACAAGTATTTGAAATACACTTAGAGAAAAAGATCAACACAATTTTTAGGTATCAAGACACCAACATTATGAACCGAACTAGCAAACTAACGATTTTACCATATTTTGATACCAAGAGGAAAATAACTACAAGAAAGTCACTATCAATATTTACAGTTTACCAGAATCAGATGAACACTCACCCCCATGCTACATAAGGCTCCACAGTGCGCAGCATCTTCAGCGAGCCAGGAGTCAGTTTAATGAATGTGCCACTGAAAATCTTCCTCAACCGCAGCATCTCTATCACCCTCCGCACCCTTAGACTCATCCCTTTAATCCTGAAGAAGAGAAATCACATTGGTAACTATACTTGTCCTATCCAGGCATCAACCTATGATCACTTGTAAGGGACTCTATCTTGATATCCTTCACCCTTGTTCTTTTCACTGCAGCAAGCAGAGATCAAGAAATGAGCCTGGGCAATTACAAACATAACCAAGAAAAGGAAGATTATGATATACTAGGGAGCTGCACCCACTGCTCACTACGCTCATCAACCTTCCCCTCCTCCCATCCCAGGGGTAGGCAGCTCTGGCTCCCCCCAAATACACACACACACACACACACACACACACACACACCCACCCACCCCACCCCCCCCCCCCGGGTTGATGCCTTGCACTCTTCCCCCAGACGCTGGGGGTTGGACTGAGGCCTCCCAAGGCCACACTTTCTCCCCCAGCTACTGGGAGGGGGAGCAAGCCATAGCACGGTAGCCCTGGCTCCCCTGCAAGCACTGGGGAGGAGAAAGGATTGAGGCTGTGACAAGGCAACCCAAGCTCTCGAGCACTGGTGAAAGGGGGAGGGGAGGGAAGGGAGGGAGGAAGCAGGCAGGATGCAGAGTGATGCGATGATGTCACTCTGTCACCCCCCAGGAAAAGGGTTTTTTATATACATAGAGAAAAAAAAGACCCTTACTCTGCAATCCTAACAACGAAGGCCAGCTTGTGTCCCTGAGGTAAAACCATTTGTCCAGGCTTCTTTTCCATGCGCTTCAACCTGACCTCATCTCTGTGTTTGCGACGTGAATCCCGAACGAATGTTTCAATACGTTTGAACTGTATCTGCTTCCCTTTCTGGTGCTAAATACAGAAAGATGAGAGATAAGCCCTAACAGAACACGTATGAAGGGTAAATGCTGTCAGAGGAAGAAAGTGAGATTTAGGGCCTGATTGAAAGAATTCTGAAGAGCATGAGGCCAAACTCAATAGACAATCTTGCAGTGTTGTATAGAACAAGATGACCTCAGTTGTTAGCTTCAATCCATGAGGAGCCAGCCTACTGAGTTTTTTACCTGAGTAAGTTAGGAAAAAATACATAAAAGAATATGTTCTGCTTTTCACAACACTCAATATCATTGCATCTTAGGAATGTTAAATATTGGTTAATTGAACAGTCGATTAACCTCATTAATTCTTCTTGAGTACTTGACTATTCTATTGTCCCTGGGGCTGGGGCCGGCAGCCAGTGCACTCTAGCCCCACTCCCAAGGAGCTCCCTTGCCACTCTGTGCTGCTGCCTCTCTATCAGAAGCAGCAGCATGGGGTGCCACGTGGGAGCTGGTGTGAGAGAGGAGCCAGTTTAAAAACCAGCTCCCCTCACAGGCCGGCTACCTGTCGCCCCACACTGCTGCCTCTGATATAGAGGAGGCGGCAGCACAAGGTGGCAGTAGCCCCTATCCAAGGGTAGCGGCTGAGATCCTGCATTGGCACAGGATGGAACTGAGCTGAGCTGCCTGACCTCCTGGCTTCTAATACACTTTAAATGCAGAGCCACAGTGGGGGTAGGTCCCGGACCTGGTGCAGCCAGGACCGAGACAGGCTGCTGGCCAGCCTGCTAAAAAATTTACTGGCAGGTGGAGGGGGGAAGAAATGCATGCAGTCTGAAGCATTAACCTGTAAGCTTTTGCTTATATGTTAATCAACTACACTATTGCATTCCTAGTGCACATCGGCATGAGAGAGAAACTAAACAGAACCCAATGTAGCCTAAAGCGAACAGGGTTCCAAAGCTGCTAAATACTAGTGATATCAGCTCTCAGGTGTCACAGGTGATCATGCAAAAGCGACAAGGAGTCCTGTAACACCTTACAGACTAACAGATGTATTGGAACATAAGCTTTCATGGGCAAAGACCCACTTCATTAGATACAAGTGGGTCTTTGCCCACGAAAGCTTATGCTCCAATACATCTGTTAGTCTGTAAGGTGCTACAGGACTCCTTGTCGCTTTTGCAGATCCAGACTAACACAGCTACCCCTCTGATACATGGGTGATCATGTAACTGCTAAGTTTTGATGAGGTTACACGATTATTCAATTAATCATTATCTGACATCCCTACTAAATTCAGTGCAGGACCAATGCAGAGAAAACCATCAGTCAGCAACAACTTAGCCATGTATGAGTGTAATGACTAGGTGTAGACAGGCTTTTGGTTGGCAATGTAGCTTGCTACAACTAGATAAACTAAGAATAAAATCCCCAAGTCACTAATATACATAACAATTATAACAACCACACCCAACTCCCTTAAAACAATCTCATATCCTCGGTGTTAAAAACTGAGCCTCCTCCCACAGCTACTTCCCTACTGGGCAACCCCACCTCGACTATCAAACTGCAGAAATGCAGGGAGAGACCTTTCCACAGGCACTATTCCGCAAAGGGCATCCCTCCTCCAGCTGGTGCAGACTTTGCTTTGGTAGCCTGGCTCTCCAGGTCACACAGGCATAAGAAAAGGAGCAGGTGCCATTAGCAGCCTATGGAAAGGGGGGGGGGGGGGCAGGTAAAGATGTAGGATCCAGTATAGTCGATTAACCGGTTAAACTTTCAGAGGGGTAGCCGTGTTAGTCCGTGTGAATCTGCAAAAGCGGCGAGGAGTCCTGTGGGACCTTATAGACTAACTGAAGTGTTGGAGCATGAGCTTTCGTGGGCAAAGACCCACTTTGTCAGATACATGCATCTGACGAAGTGGGTCTTTGCCCACGAGAGCTTATGCTCCAACACTTCAGTTAGTCTATAAGGTGCCACAGGACTCCTCGCTGGTTACACTTTGCGTTGGAAAGGGGATGCCCCAGCCTGCCAGGCACATCCCTAGGGGCTGGGTGGGGAGGCAGGTCACGAGGCCCCTACCTTCCTCTTGTCCAACAGCGCCTGCTTTGCCTGGGTGGCCTTGAGGGCCTGGTAGGCCTTCCTCTTCTTCAGCAAGTTCTCCGGCACCAGGGGGATCTTCCTCTTGGGCCTGGCGCAACAGAAGCGAGACGCGTCACGCCGCCGACCAGGCGGGAACGCTCGGCCCGGCCCGGGGTTCCCCCCCCCCCAACACCGCGCTGCGCAGCGAAGAGCCGCAGGGCAGGGCGCGCCCTCAGCGCTGGGCAGATACGGGACGGCTCGCGCCGCTTTCCACCCCCCCCCCCCAACCGCCGCGGGGACCCACCGCGCGCACGTGCGTGCGTCCCCTCAACTGCAAACGGGTCCCCGCGCGCACACACACACAGAGCCGCCGCGGGCTCGCACCTGTTCCCCGCAACCGGTAGCGCCCCGGCGCCCGCTCCGCAGATGGAAACGGACCTCCCCGCTCGCAAATTAACCACTTACTCTGGCTCCGCCATGTTGCCGTCTCCACTGGAGTTGCGTCACTGCGCACGCGGCCACTTTTGCCGACGAACCGCTATCACCGCGCATGCGTCCTCCTATGGCTGTCAGCCTCTCGCTCTCCCCGTAAAACCATAGACGCGTCCCATGGTTTTGCTCTCAGGCCTGGAGGACTGCCACCTCTATGGTTCTGTGACGTAGCTAAGAGAGGGAGCGCGCGTTCCGCAGTCGGCTTGGAGGCTTGCAGCATGGCGTAGCTGGCGGCAGCGCTGCAGCGCGGGCCCTGGGAGGTCCCCAAGTCACCAGAGTAGCTTAACATCAAGATGCGGGGAGGGCGGGAATCGACGTCCCTGTAGCTGCCCTCTGGTATTGAGCCGGTGGGTTTCCACATCGTCACCCTCTTCCCTGCTGCAGCCAGGAGAATGGGGGACACGCTGCTTGGCTGTGTCTACACTGGGCCACTTATTCCGGAAAAGCAGACGCTTTTCCGGAATAACTTGAAAGCTGTCTACACTGGCCGCTTGCTTTTCCGGAAAAGCAATGATGATGTACTGTCTAATTCTCAGTACTTTTCCGGAAAAACTATACGGCTCCCGTTCGGGCAAAAGTCCTTTTCCAGAAAAACTATTCCGGAAAAGGGCCTTTGTAGACAGCCCAGTAGTCTTTTCCGCAAAAAAGCCCCGATTGCGAAAATGACGATCGGGGCTTTTTTTCCGGAAAAGCACGTCTACATTGGCCACGGATGCTTTTCCGGTAAAAGGGCTTTTCCAGAAAAGCATCCTGCCAATGTAGACGCTCTTTTTCCGGAAATACTTATAACGGAAAACTGTTCCGTTTTAAGCATTTCCGGAAAAGGGTGCCAATGTAGACATAGCCATTATGTGTGACAAAAATGAGGGTTCTCGTGTTAGGCTTTGCAAAACATCAGCTCTCGTGAGGGCTGGGACAAAATCTTCATGGAAGAAGGAGCTGCCTGAGAAGGCTCAAATACTGCTCTAACATGCCTGGACATCTAGAGGATTCTACTTCCAGGCATCAACCCATGCTTCAGCTGCCATTCTTTTACCTGCCTGCTCAGAAGTGGTCGGGAGGGAAAAGGTCTAGGAACCTGAGAAGGCAATTTGAGTGGGGCAAATCCCAAGCATTCAAAAAGAATGTCAGCCCCCACCCATTCAAAAATCATGCATTTCGTTTAAAATGCATGTTGTTAACATTTTGAAATAAACGATCCTTATTTGTCTTCTGTTTTGGAGACTCAAAGATTCACTTGGATCACATTTTTTAGCCTTTCTTCCCAATAACAAGGGATAGAAACTTAATTTTTAAAAATGAAAGCTGAAATTCTTACCTAATCATGTGCTTCGAGGAGCTGGGGCTTTAAGAAAAGCACCAAATATTGTGAGAGTTGGAATAAATTCGCAAGAATTTACAATTTTGGGAGCAGTCAGATAAGCACAGTTCCTGGGACATGTATAGGAAGTAATTTGTCCAGGAAGTGTATTTTGGGAACTATTAAGTGTTAGAACCAAACAGCCTTATTAGCTGAAGTACCTACAATGCCTGTCTCAGCCATGATGGGATGCCCAGAACAGTGTGCAGGAACTACCAGGCAGGTTTGGTACTCCAGCATGGCGACTCCACAAAAGAGTGATGCTTATGCATGTAACAATGATATTAACAGTAGGTTCTTCAGGGCAGATCCTATGCATCTTCTCATATGTTTGTACGGTATCAAGCAGCATGGGGCTTCTATTGGAGTCATTGGGTGCTTTTTGCTATTAAAATACTAATATGTGTTTCCCACCCTTTTTACTTCAAAATCACACAAAATCTGTCAAAAATTTAACTGCCATCCCTTCCCCCCAGCATCTTTGTACCTCTTCGCTACAGTCATCACTGATCTATATACTTTCCAAACCATGGGAAACATTAACGTCTCTTCTGTTTCATATAATCAAAGGGTACTTCTAGACTACATGCCTCTGTCGCCAGAGGCATGTAGATTAGGCTACCAGGCATAGGAAAATGAAGCGGCGATTTAAATAATCGCGGCTTCATTTAAATTTACATGGCTGCCGCGCTGAGCCGTCAAACAGCTGATAAGCTGTTTGTCGGCTCAGCGCGATAGTCTGGACGCGCGGGTGTCGATATCAAAGGTATTTGTCGACCACCCAGGTATCCCTCCTGGGATGAGGTATACCTGGGTGGTCGACAAATACCTTTGATGTCGACACCCGCGCGTCCAGACTATCGCGCTGAGCCGACAAACAGCTTATCAGCTGTTTGACGGCTCAGCGCGGCAGCCATGTAAATTTAAATGAAGCGGCGAATATTTAAATCGCCGCTTCATTTTCCTATGTCTGGTAGCCTAATCTACATGCCTCTGGCGACAGAGGCATGTAGTCTAGACGTACCCATAGAGACAAGGTGGCTGAGACAGTCTTTCTTATTGAACCAACTTTTATTAGTGTCTCGCTGACACAAGTTGGTCCAACAACCTCACTCACCTTGCTGCTAATATCCTGGGACTGACACAGCTTCAACAACAATCAAAGCCCTTTAGGGCACCCTATATAACTGCAATATAATAGACACCAAGAACTCGCAACTGAATCATTTACAGGTTGAAAGTTTACATCATTAAAGATTTTACACCTCCCTTTGAATCCTGATGTTAATTTTTGCACTATTGTATACAATATTTTTGTATACAATTTTTATACAATATTTCTCTTTCTGTGTAAAGTAGGTCATAACAGTCCAGAAGAGGCTACATATACAAATGCTTTTTGCTCTTTTATGAATATTGCTAATATATTTTCACAAAAAGTACCATAGAAAATTGTATATACAACAAGCATTATAAGTTCCTAGATTCCAAGGCTAGAAGGAACCATTGAGATGACTTAGTCTGGTAGTTTTCAACCTGTGGTCCAAAGATCCCTGGGTATCTGAAGACTGTCTGGGTCCACAAAAGATAGTTGAACAGTGGTTTTCAGCCTGTGGTTCATGATCCCCTGGGTGTCTGCAGATCATGTTTAAGATTTCCAATGGAGATTTCACCTCCATTCAATATTTTTATGGATCTGCAAATGAAAAAAGATTTAAAACTATTGATATAGTCTGACTTCCTGGGTCACCCAAGCCATAAAAGTTTCCCAAAACTGTTCCTAAAGCATAACTTCCAGAAAAACATCCAATCTCTATATAAAATTACAATGATTGACAATCCACTACAAACCTTGGTAAATTCTTCCAATGGTTAATTACCCATAACTGTTAAAAATGTACTCTGTTTTTCTAGTCTGAATTCGTATATCTTCAACTTGCACACATTGAATAGTATTATACCTTTCTCTGCAAGACAGCAGAGCTCATTCGCAAATGTTTTTCTCCATGTAGGTACTTATAGACTGTCATCAAGTCTCCCCTTAACCTTCACCATCAGACCGTGTTAACCTCTTGCAGGAACTAATTGTTTTGTTATTCAGCATTCATTCAGCTGCCTGTACCTTTCACTTATCTGAACAGAGGATTAGAACAGAATGAGGAGTTTTAATTTGCACCTTTCTTTTCCTGACAAGTTCAGATGTGTTAGATGAACATTAGTTTCCATACTAGAATTTTAATCACATTAAGTATTTCACTCTGCTGGGTGTAAATTAAAGCATACTTCTATTCTTCAATTTCCTTTACAGTTTCTCTCTTACTTTATCAAGGTAACATTTGGAGCTACACAATAGATTCTTTAAACTTCATTCTGCGAGGTTTAACATGTTCCATTCATGGGCCACTAATTTTCTAAAAGGAAATAATGGTTAATTCTGTTTCAAAGTTTAGCACAAGAGACTTTAAGGATATTGTTTTATGGACAGTGTACAAGAAAGCTTGATTTCTTGAAGTACTTCTGAATATTTTCTTTTGCCTTTGCTAATAAACATCAACACACTTTGAAATGTAACAGATGCCATTCTAAAATATATTAGCATTTTTAATGGTTAATTATAATTAATCTGGGAGAAACAAAAGGAAAAAATGAAGCCTAAAGGAGAACAACAAGAAACTATGTTTCCTAGCTGAGTAAAGGATGAATAAAGGCAGAGTGAATGTAATTCTGAATGCAGTAGGACTATTTACTTAAGTAAGAGCTGTTAAGAAGAGACCAGAAACGTATGCAGAGTGCATAGCAGCTAAATTTTATTTCAATGGGGCTACCACAGAGTATGATGCCAGTCAGTGCTCTGCACTGGCATATTTTGTCACCAAAAACTGCCTTTTGTTGACAAAAAAAGAGAGCTCATACACACTATAATGCAACTTTTGTCATGAAAACACCCCTTTTTGGCAAAAAAAAAGCCTCTACCCCTACAAGAGACCTTTATCTTTCCACCTCTCTTTATTGTTGACAAAGAGCCATTGTGGATTCTGTTGTTTGTTTTGTCAAGAGAACTGGCTTCGCCAGTATCTCACAATGCCTGTCCTGTTGGCTCTGCTCAGTATTTTGTGATTTCTGCTGCCCTGCAGGCATGCACTCTTCCCTTCCCCTTTCAAAGCTCAGGGAAGTATCTGACAGCAAAGTGAGCTGCTCCATTTGGGGAATTAAAAAAAAAGTGCAAATCATTTAAATGCTCTCATTCTGCCCTGCTAGAAACACAGCAGCTGGCAGACTGCTGCTGCAGGAGGAAGGCTGGAGATATTTCTGTGCTGCTTTGACATTCCTCAGCATGGAGCTATTCATTATGCTGTTCCCAGTAACTGAGAATGATGTGGGAGAACTCTGAGAGAATCTCAAGAAGTACAGGGATCAGCTCTACCTTAATGTGCTTACCCACATCTGTTGACAGGTGAGCTTTCTTTTCCTGCAGTGTAAAGAACTACAATCTAACTTTCCTCATATATCCTACACCTTAATCCTAAAGTAAGCCTAGTTTCCATTTTTTATGCTTAGTAAGCTGAAATTAAGGTGAGAGAAGCTTTTATCTTAATAGTTTGGTCTATTGCATTTTATTAGGATTTAAGACACGATATGTAGCAATACTATACACACACACACACACACACACAGCTTGACAAGTGGCGGCGAGCCCCGTTCGCCAGCCGCGTGCTTTGGCATGCTGCGCATGTGCAGACCACGCTATGCATGCGTTGATCGCGTTGTGGTGCCGTGCCGGGCTAAAATCTACTCGCCATGGGTGAGTAGATTGCCCTAATTGTTGAGCCCTGTATATATATATATATATAACAAGAGTACACTGATTTTGTATGATTATTTGTAATTTTTTATTAATTTTTCAAAATACCACAAATATACCAAAATGCCAGATTCATCATAATACACAAAGTAAATAAAGAAGGTTTGGATAAAGGAAGGGGAGAAGAAGCAACATACCTATCTTTAAGGTCTGTATTAATCACAGACCCTTAAAATGTTAGCCCAAATTGCTTTGAATTTTTCAGGCATACCCTTTCTATAGAATGCCAGTTGTTTCTTAACTGTGAAGTCAACCGTATTGCTCAGCCATCAATAACTGATGGGGACTGACTTTCCATCTTTGCAGGATTAATTTTTTAGTGATAATTCTTTAACTGAAGATATTTACATGCCACAGAGCAGAGCAAACCAAATTGTTGCTGATTTATAATTAGTTTATATGTATTGTCAGCTAGCTGCAATAGTCATAATTTCTCTGTCTAGCCAATGCTCCATATCAAGGTTTAGTCACTGATTTTAAGGATGGAATAAATGCTGAAAGAATAATGTTTTAGCCAAGTTTTACCACACTTGCCTGGCAGCCATTATTATGGGAGCTCTGGAGTCATCAAATCTGTAAATAATTTGACCATTCGATGACTGAAAAGGTAAGAGGGTATATTCTCATTCAACCTGAACCCAGAACCCAGAGTGGAGTCTGTGGGGTCATATTTAACAGTCACAAGGTCACCTGTCTTAACAAAAGGGCATTATGATAATGCCCTGTAAAACAAAATCTGGAAACCTGGAAAACGAAATCATCCCAGAGATAGGAAAAGCCATGGTTTCCTCAGAGCCAGTCTAGATTTCTGACCTTCACCCTTTAAAAGAACATGTTTGAAAATACGGAATTTCTCAAAATGAGTATTGAGGAATATAAATAAGGATATGTTCAGGGCATACAAAATCATTGGAAGGACATTCATTTTGAATATAGTAATTTTACTCCACAAACTGAGGATTTAATAAACTCCATCTCTCCAACTCATTAGCCATTTGGACAATAATTGATTCAGGGATGTCCTGAGAATTTTGGGGGAACCAGTATTCCTAAATATTTCATATAGGAGTATTGCTGTTGAAAGTCCTAATTTGAGAAAAGCCCCTTTGAGAGCATATTTGTTAATGCCTAAGGCTGTGTCTAGACTACATGCCTCTGTCGGCATGTAGTCATTTACATTTACATGGCTGCCGCGCTGAGCCGACAAACAGCTGATCAGCTGTTTGTCGGCTCGCGTGCTAGTCTGGACGTTCCCCCTGTCGACATTAAAGCCCTTTGATGGCA
The DNA here is from genome assembly GCF_052426305.1 of Pelodiscus sinensis. Taxonomy (NCBI): domain Eukaryota; kingdom Metazoa; phylum Chordata; order Testudines; family Trionychidae; genus Pelodiscus; species Pelodiscus sinensis. Next base: position 100,502,730 of record NC_143055.1, read on the forward strand.
GCCCCTTTATTCCTCGTTTACCGGGGCTGCTGACAAAGGGCTTTGATGTCGACAGGGAGAACGTCCAGACTAGCGCACGAGCCAACAAACAGCTGATTACTGTTTGTCGGCTCAGCGCAGCAGCCATGTAAATTTAAATGAGGCCGCGATCATTTAAATCGCGGCTTCATTTGCCTTTGCCTATGTGTCTAATCTACATGCCTCTGCCGACAGAGACATGTAGTCTAGACACAGCCTAAGATTCCTGATTTGTACCAATTAATTTTATTACCTGAGAGTAGTTCCAAAATTATTAGCAATGGTTCAAACGTTTGGAATGCCAACCTCAATCTTAACTACTAATTCAAGAGCATTATCCACACTGAGCATAATTTTGAGCTCTATTTCAGCCCTTTGATACCATGAATATGTTGATTTACTCAGATAGCAATGGCTAAAGGTTTTAGAACTCAATCAAGCAGAAGAGGAGAGAGAATGCAGCGCTATATCATACATCTCCATAAAGGAAATGGGTCAGAAATAATACCATTAGTAACCACCCTAGAAGTCTAGTTAGAGTATAAAAGCTCAATTCAAGCAATAAAATACATTAGTTACTAAATCCAGATTTTGCTAGCACATCAAAAAGACAGTTCCATGCTGCATGGCCTTTTTTGGCATCTACAGAAATGACAGCTAAGCAGTCTTTAGAATTTCTTGAAGCACATCAATTAAATTACATTAACACAAATTAGCTGAGCCATGTGTTACAAAGGATGCCTACCTGATTTATGTGTGCAACATATGTCCAATTGCACAGCAAGAGCTTTAGCTTAAATCTTAATGATACAATCGGCATAAGAAATTGGACTGTAATTACTACATAATGCAAGGTCTTTAAAGGTTTAGGGATATCTGAAATTACAGGTTCTCCTTAGGCCATGTCTACACGAGGAGATTATTTCAAATTTACTAAATTCGACTTCTGGGCACCCGATTTTACAAATTTGAAGTTCTGTGTCCTCACTATGGGGAGAATCAAATGTAGTCTGAGGCAGGCTCCATTAATAGGAACATGCTACCTCAAACTCAGAGACCCATGAAGCACTCTAGGGAACTGCAGGAGGCATCCAGGGGCCAATTAGTTCGAATTAGCGGCACCAGAGCATCCACACTAGTCTTATTTCAGACTTACAAGTTCTGGAATAGTGTTATTCCTCATGAAAAGCAGGACTACAGAGTTTGAATTCCACAGCTCCTTATTCTGGAATAACGGGCTTGGTAGTGTAGACGCATTGCTTACAAAATTGACTTTGGGGGCTAATTTCGGACTAAGGTCCTAGTGTAGACCAGGCCTTACTGTAGGCAGGAGAGTCTGCTCACTCTTGGCCTCACTGAACTTCAATAATCTAGGTGTTAAAATTTCAAAGAACTACTTGTAAAATTCATTTGGGAACCCATCTGTCTGAGGAGTCTTTCCAGCCTTCATTTCTTGTGTAGCTTAAATCAATGTCATGATTTCTAGAGGGGTATCTAAAAGTTCCTTTTAAGAATCAGAAATCTGAGTCTGAGACAATCCACTAAAAATGTTATCTAGTACATCTCCTTTTTGGGCTAAATATAGTTTTGAATAAAGCTGTTGAAATTATTTATTAATTGTGTTGTGTATACTGTAATTTATTGTTACTATCACAAATAAAAGCAATTTTACTTTTTAGTCTTTTGCTTAAGTCTGTTTGCCAACAGCTTGCCAGCTCTCTCACCAGATTCCCAGTAGTTTTGCTTCTAACGAAATAAAGCAAACTCAGCCTTTGGGACAGAAGTTAGTTAATTTCATATCTTAGATTGGTGAGGTTCTGAGTTTCTCTCAGGAGAAGGGGCTGATGTACAAACTACATCAAGGTCTTAATTTCCTTTGCGAGGGTATCAATTCAATGTTCTCCATGTTTCTTTTTTTTAAAGTGACATAAGAGATTATATGGCCTTTGATGAGGACTTTAAAGGTATCCCAAAGTATGACAATAGCAGTGGAGGCATTTGTTTTAAATAACAGTTCTAACTCCTGCTGGACAGAGTTAACAAATTATGTATCAAATAGCAGAGAGGTATTTAAACTCCACATTAGTTTGGGGGGCATACCTTTGAGGCCTAACAGACATATGTATAGGAGCTAAATATAACAAGAATACCAATGCCACAATCAGTGACAGAATTTGGTGGAATCTGGCCCACAGGCTGTATTTGCCCACCCCTTAACAAAGCAATGATAATAGAGATTTAAATGTACTTACTAATCAAACAATAGATTTTACATTGATGCACCCTTCCCATGAGTTTAAGGCAATTGGAACTAAACTGATAATTACCCTTTAATCTCAATGAAAAGAAAAGAAAAGAAAAGAAAAGAAAAGAAAAGAAAAGAAAAGAAAAGAAAAGAAAAGAAAAGAAAAGAAAAGAAAAGAAAAGAAAAGAAAAGAAAAGAAAAGAAAAGAAAAAAGAAAAAGGAACTAAGTTTAGAGAAACCATATCAGATCTCAGAGAGCAGAACATAAATTCCATACAATTTGGCTATGTCTACACTGGCAGTTTCTTGCATAAGAACTGTTTTGCGGAAGAGTTCTTGCGCAAAAAGTTTTCTACAAGAGTCAGAAAGAGTTTTGTGGAAGAGCTCTCGCACAAGAGAGCTTATTCATCATGGGGAGAGGAATAACTCTTCCAGAAGAAGCCCTGTTTTACAACGCTATACTGTAAATCTACTTGCACAAGAACGTGTGTGCAGTGTAGACAGCCAGCAAGGTTTTGCACAGGAACGACTGTTCTTGCGCAAGAAGCTGCCAGTGTAGACATAGCCTTGGATTATTCCATGTTTCCCTTTGCAAGAAAAGAGTTTGCAGATTTTTGAGAGATATTTCTGCCTTTTGAAGGGAACGGAATGGTTCTATCTTTTTACCATTTTTAATATGCAGTTTGCTGGGTATTTCATAAAACATGCCAATTATATCTTCCCGGTCAACTGTTTTTCTTGGTTAAAAGCTGTCCTCATTGCAACCACATCACAAGCATAATCTTGAAAGAGAAGTATTTTCATTGCTAGTTCTCCCCATTGTTTCTCTGGATTTCTGCAGTATAAGCTCCTTGGTGCTTAAGTTCAGGAACTTTAGAAATGTACGGCCAGCTCCTACTTCTTTTGAAGTCAATCGGAGTTTTGCCAGTGATTTCAGTGAGTCTACCATTTATATATAAATCACTAAATGTGATTAAAAAATTAAGAACAATTAGCTACATAAATGTCTTGTGGGCAGCTGCCAAGCAGGACAGACTCATTGATTGATTGTATTATCCCAATTGTTTCAGAAGGTTGTGTAGCCTACATTTTACAGGACACATTAGACAGCACATGTTATGAAACCATAATTTAACATTAAGCAGATGCTACACTGATGTAAAGCATTATTCATCAGAATATGATATATTCTTTAGTCTCAGGCCAAATTTTTGCTTCAAAGGGAAAAAACAGATTTACTGGAAGGAGTACAGATTTACAGTTTTATATGAAATCTTGATTCATGGATGGGATGAAAACATCAATAATTACAATGACGGGAGTCATTCCTTTGGACAACACAGTTTTGTAGTTCTATATGCAACTGAAATGTTGGTGAAGCAGGAAAAATACTCCCAGTTAAACTGTATAATCTGTTGCTGTTTGTGTTATGTCCATCAAGCCTTATATCTGTTATTTTAAATTCTTACTATAAGTTGGTTAAGATTTTAAACATGCCACTTATCTGACCTACTTTTTAAGTTCATGACTGTCTGCCCTGTATGCTTCAGCTCAGCTTAACTGGAAAAAAAAGGCATCTACTCTGTTTGTTATGTAATGATTGAGTCACATGGAGACCATTAATTCCAAAACATTCTCATTTGCTTAGAATGATATACCATAGTAGTATCTTGTGTCTTCCTCTCCCGTGTCTTGGTTTCTCTTCTAGTTCATTTTCATTATCTGATATCAAATTCAAATAATGTTTCCAGTGATGGAGTGACACTTCTTTGTATAACTTGTGCTGGATTATTGAAGAATCCAGTTGGTTTGAGCAAATATGGGATTGATTTATAAATAATGTGACTGGGTGTTCACCCAGTGTGCATTGTAACATCTAGCACAAAATAAGTTACTGTAATGTTTAGCAGACCCAGTGTAAAGGGCTGTGATATGTCAGAATCATGTGGAGTGAGCCAAAAATTTGTGTGTGGGGGGAATTAGAAATAATTCATAACCATTTCAATCCTTTCTTAACCCAAAATGTTACCATACTAAACTTTAAAGTCAATATTTTAAGCTTGGGTGCCTTTCTCCCCTCCCCCATCTCCTTCCAAGACCTTGAGATTCTTCAATTCCCATTGTTCTCCTCTGGAGCTAAAGACTCAGGATTGGGCCCAATATTTCTATATGGGACACTAAGTAACCCCAGTCTGTAACTTCCCACACTTTTGCTTTTCCTAAAAATTTCTCACATCTTCTTTTTCCCTCTGCTCCCATCTTAAAGTTTTTCTTCTCTTGCCAGAATGCACACTGGAGCTAAAGTTGGCCGACCTGATCATGCTACAGCTGCAGTGTTATGCAAGCATGAGACTGTAAATTCCACGCCACTGTTGCTAAATGTAGCTTTTATCTGTCACTCTGTTGGAAAGCAGAAGAGTGATTGTATTTTATTCAGGAAAACACACCATTCTGAAGAGAACTGTGATCTTTAATAGAATAGGGGAATGCATCGGAAATTCCACTTAAAAATCAACAGACTATATATATTCAAAGCAACAAAATCATCAGTAACAACTTTGTCAGTAGCATTTTCCCCCCATCACACTCAGAATGCTAGTTCCTATGTAACTGGATGACTCACAGAACAGGGATTGGATATGGAGCCTTTTCCATCTAGGTCACCAGTTAGAATGAAGTGCGCTTCAGCATTGGTCAAAAATCAAAAGTCAGTTGAGTGACCCATCTGATGAGTTTCAAGTAACTAGTCCACCACTGTGAATGTGAATGGGGGCAAGCTACGTATTTGCGGAGACAATGCAACTAGAGAGCCATTTGTGAGATGGCATCTTTGGTAGCATCACCTACTCTAAGTGTAGGGCAGCAACAAGAGGACTGGGGCAAACAAGTGAGGGTGCGTCAGAGCATTGTTTTCATTAGCACTGCTGCTGCCTTGTATCCACTCCAGAGACAGCAGGAGCACTAGAGAGAACAGTATTCATTAGCGGTCAAGATAAGCAGGAAAAGTGGCAATGGGCACTTTGAATTTATTATGAATGTATTAATTCTATTCTATACTACGCCCTAATCACTAATGAGTCCCTACGGTCACTCTGTGCAAGGCTGAATGTTGACAGGGAGCTAATTAGAGCTGAGGGAGACAGATATTTTGTTGGGTAGGCAGAGAAGCAGAGGGCAAATCTCCTATGAATCTTTTTTCTAAAAAAAAAAAAGTTTGAACTTTGTGTATGTATGTCACATTAAAGGTCTCAGCTCAGCTCCTGCTAAAGTGCTGATGCCATCATAAAAACCAGCAGCAAATTAATTGGCATCCTTGTTGGAACTTGCACTAGAAAGTCCACCTGAGCATGGCCTCTGAACTACTTTCTCATCAGAGTGTTGCCTCCAGGTTAGGATGAAGGCATAGCAATCTGTTGCTGTAGGCAAACGTATGCTTCATTGGTCTGTGTTTTACTATTCTATTATCTCTACTAGATAAAGGGGACTTCACTATCTTTAATCTGGCATCTTTCACATAAGTAATACGTTTACTTAAGGAAAACAATTATGACTGAAATAAAAAACAAAACAAAAAACCACATTGGTTCCACAGGGACATATTGCAAGAGCAAAGATAACATGGGACACAAGTCCTTTAAACGTATTTGAGAACTGAGAAGAAAAAACATTTACTGCCAATGCCATTAAAGTGTAATCTCTTTCTGTGATAACATCTCTATGTTTTAGAGGGAAAACGTTTAAAAAAATGATACAGGAATCCAACTGATGTTAGAACAGAAAGTCATTTAAATGACGTCCTTTCTTGTGGGAAATGCAGGGCAGAGAGATGCTAGGGATTGCAAAGAAAGGTCACAAAGGTCTAGCACATCTACAGAAGGGATAGTATTCCTGCTTATGCCACTTTCTGTGAAGTGGAAAAAGAGCACAACAGTAATAACAGCAACTTAGGGGATGGCTGGGACTCACCCTGCTAAACCCTGAAAAGGTGTATACTTCAAGACATGTTTCTGTGCTTCTTGTCTAGCTCATAACATCTATGAACCAGTTTTCAATAGCTTTGTTCTTGTATGTCTAGACTACAGGCTTTTGTCAACAGAGACTGTCTACAAAGCCTCTAGAGTACAGCAAATTCTGTCAACAAAGCAAGCCGCTTTTTCGACAGAGAGTCTAGACGCTCTCTTTTGAAAAAGCACAGTGTGGATGCAATAGTGCCTTTTTTCGACATAATTCTGTCGAATAAAGGCGCTATTCCTCGTAGAATTAGGTTTACCGCTGTCGATAAAACTGCCGTGTTCTGTCGACTTACTGGAACTCGACGGTAGTGTAGATGCACTTTTGTCAACAAAACCCTGTAGTCTAGACACACCCTTAGAGTTCATCTACACAGCACCCTTAGCTCAGAATAAGATACACAATTTGTGCTAAACAAATTGTGTAGTTTATTTCAATGCTATTTTGAAATAGCTTATTTTGTAATTTGGCGCTGTCTACATAGCACCAAATTTTGAAATAACTCGCCATTCCAAAATTCCCCTTAACCCTTATGGAATAAGGGTTACTGGGATATCAGAATAAGCTGCTTGTTATTTTGAAATCTATTTTGAAATAATGGGCTGCTTCAGTAGACACAGTATTCTGAAATATCTCTGCAGAGTAGACATACACTTAAAGATGCAAGAACACTCAATTACTGGGTGATGTGATTGGTTATTACCACTAGGTGATCAGAGTATAAAACCCTAAAATAGATAAAATTTACCTACGGGGTGAACTTGAGATTAATTCATTTCCAATCCACTTTTCCATTAGTGTCCTTAACCTTTCCTCCAATAGCAAGCATTATCTTATGCATACGATAGTTAAGATAGGTTTCTTGCAGTGAGGGGAGACACAAAGACCAACTTAATATAGTGCAATAAGTGTTTTGTTATTTGTAGTGCCTTTCACATTATATCCAAAACATTTTACAGTGTAATACAGTTAGAGCAGTGGTTTTTAACCTATAGTCTGTGGAACCCTGGGGGTCACAGACCATAGACAATTCATACCTACTGACAGTAGGGGAGCACAATATGGAAAAAGCCCAAGCCACGCCACAGATCTCCTCCCCCATCAGAGCCACTCACTTTTCAGAAAGCAGCAGCCTCTCCATGCAGCTCTCAGCTGTTCTTCTGCTCCTGCCGCTGTCTCCTCCTGTCCAACACAATTCACAATCTCAGCTGCCACAAAAGGAGGTGGGCCTGGCCATAGCATCTGACAGCAATCTGGGAGGGGCCATGTGACCCCACATACCCCCCCCCCCCTCACCCACACATTGCCTCTGACACAGACTATGTCTAAATGGTCCACAAAATATTGCTGTCATCACAGAACAGTGCTTTTCAACCTGTGGTCCCTAAACCTCTGGAGTCTATAGACCATGTTTAAGATTTTCTATGGGGTCTGCACATCCCTTTGAAATATTTTAGGAGTCTGCAAATGAAAAAAAGTTTAAAAACCATTGAGTTATATAATTAAAGAACAATTAATATAATAGAGGGGAGAAAAAGGATAAACAAATATCAGACCGGGAGAAAAAGTATGTTTTTAACAGATTTGTGAAATGAGATATACAAGTAACAGAGAGAGGAGATACAGGCAGGCTTAAGTGTCTTAGAAAAACAGTAGAGTTAATAGCATTTTTATGTTGGTGAAAAGAATTGCAAAGGGAAAGAAAAGGAGGTTCTGATCCAGTAATAAGACGATGTAACAGAACAGCAAGTTCTGTTATCTGCTCTATGAAAGAAAAGGTTGAAAATGATTTTATAGATTATGAAACCAGAAGGGATGACTGAGATAATCTGGTCTGACTTGCTGTCTAATGCAGGCATTTGGACTTTCTGAATTAATTCCTGTTTGAACTAGAGCATATCTTTAAAAATATCATGTCTTGATTTAAAAATTATTAGTAAGCCACCACAAGTCTTGGTAAATTATTCCAGTCATTAATTATCTTTACTGTTGAAAATATGCACCTTATTCATAGTCTGAATTTGCCTAGTTTCTGATTCCAGCTATTGGATCTTATTTTATCATTTTATGCTAGACTGAAGGCCCATCTATTATCAAATTACCCTGTGTGGGTACTTAGAGAATGTGAGCTAAATAGATTGAGCTCCTTGAATATTTCACTATAATCCTGTAATTATAGTGGCTTTTCTCTATCCAATTTATCACCATCCTTTTGGAATTGTAAACACCAGAACTGAACGCATCATTTCAGTAGAAGTTACACCAGTGTCAAGTATGGAGCTAATACAACCGCTCTACTCCTGCTCAATATTAGCTTGTTCATGCATCTAAGGAAACGAGCCCTCACCATTGCACCAGATGCTCAAGTTCTTTTCAGAGGCACTGCTTCAGAGGATAGAGCCTCCTTCCTTTCAGTATGACCTAGTCCTAGATATGACTTTATATTTGACCACACTGAAACATGTACTTGCTTGCACCTTGGTTATTAAGCTATCCAAATCGCAGGCACAGATGTTTCCTCTAGCCGTGGGTGCTTGACCTCTCTCCTCCGTTCCTGGTTCTAGCCCCACCCCACTCCACCTCTTCCTCTAAACCTTTGCCCCCACATTGCCTATTCCCCCAAGCACACTGCATCCTTGCTCCACTCTCTCCCTCTGGGAGCATCCTGAACATGGCAAAACAACTGGGGTATGTCTACACTACCACCCTAGTTTGAACTAGGGTGGTAATGTAGGCAACCAGAGTTGCAAATGAAGCCCGGGATTTGAATTTCCTGGGCTTCATTTGCATATTGCCGAGCGCCGCCATTTTTAAAAGTCCGCTAGTGAGGACTCCGTGCCCCGCGGCTACACGCAGCACGGACTAGGTAGTTCGGATTAGGCTTCCTATTCCGAACTACCATTACTCCTCGTTGACTGCTGGTGAGTATAAAGCAACTGCTAATTTTTCCCGATGGGTGCTCCAGCCCCAGAGAATCCATGGAATTAGTGCCTATGATCCCATTGCTCATTACTGACTAATTGCTCTTGGTCAGTAACCTGTTCTCTTCCTTCCTTCCAACCCCCCAATCTTAGTCTCTTCTCCAAATTTCTTCATTGAAGATTTTATCATTTCTTCCAGGTCATTAATAAAAATAAGTATCCTGGGGGACCAAGAACAGATTATTGCAATGATGCCCTTAGAGACACACCCCTTTGATGATGATACCCTATTTACAATACCAGTGAGACCTATCAATTAGTCAGTTTTTAATCCATGTAATGTGTGCCATATTGATTTTCTTTGATAATAGTTTCTTAATCAAAATAACCTGTAATATCAAGTCAAATGCTTTAAAGAAGTCTTGGTCTACTATACCACTATTAACTGTATTATTCAAACGTGAAATATTATGTAAGTTAGTTTGACAAGATCTATTTTCCATAAATCCATGTTAATCGCATTAATTATAATAGCCTCCTTTAATTTATTAATCAAGTTCCATATCAGCTATTATTTTGCCTTGTATAGAAGTTAGGCTCACAGGGCTATAATTATTCAGGTCATCCTGTGTATTCTTTCCAATGCTGGAACAACATTAGCTTTCTGTTAGTCCTCTGGAGGTTCCCCAGTATCCCAAGACATACTGAAAAAGTTAACCAAAACTACTCATATTAAATGACTAACTTTAGTAGCTTCTGGACTGCCAAGCAATCGGCCATGGGTTAAGCAAGCACAGGCTGCTGCAAGGGCAGGAGTAGTCTGTTAGAACTAGCAGGGAGCATCCAACAAGATGGTAGCACTGAGCAGACTAGCATGGTTGCGTTTATTAAGAGTCTATATACCTGCTTTGGGGGTCACATGGTTAGACCCTTGCTTGTGGATTAGCTGGACCCTCCAAATACTCTGGACAAACCTCCCTGCCCATGATGAGTTTAAATCATTCCTGAAACCTGCTCTACAAACATCTGCAATGGCAATCTAAATCAAATTAGGCATAAACCAAACATTCAGTGTTGCCTATTAGCTCAAAACTTATTCAAAATTACAAGTAATATAGAAATGGATCTTTTCTCAGGGTGAAATCCTGGCCCCATTGAAATCAATGAAGGTTTTGCTACTAACTTCAATAGGGCTTGGATTTCACTCTGTTATTACACAATATTGACATTGAATTTTTCTTTAGTAAGCTATTTAACTGAATAACCTGGGGGGAAGGTCTTGCACCTTACATTTTAGAGATCATATCCAACAGTAGAGCTTCTCCAAGATAATTCTGCTCTGATGGGAACAAGCACACACTGAAGTTGGGCTCATTTCATTTCCATTCTTCCTACTGTGCCCCAAACAGTTTCTCTACATTCTCATACATTTGTGGGCATTTCTGACAAGAAAGCCCCACTGTGTACTACATGAATGTGAAAGCAGGCTCTTTGCTGGCCAGGCCTCTCGTGCGTATTGCCATCCAAGCAACAGGTCAACTTCCCCTTGATGGAAAAACCTTACACTACGTAACTTAAAGATCAGTGAAGAACAGGAACCTAAACCAAACATGAGAAGTTCATGTAAAGTTCGTGCTGGTTGTGCCATGCCTGATAAGGCAGAAAGGGAAAAACAGGAAACCATCTCATCCCCTTACTCCTGTCAATTAACAGACAGTGTCTGCTAGCTTATCACAAAAAGCACGCAAAAGCTTTCTCCATAAAACAGCTTCCCCTCCTATATCAAATTGAGGAATCCCGAATAAACATTGGAAGGCAGAATACGAGCCAGGTCCAAGGACTAATCACCCAAGGGCCACCTCCCGCTCACCGAACCAAATGAGTTCCTGTAGAGCGTAACGTATAGCAAACATAATGTATACCAAATATGTTGTTGTTGTTGTAGTTTGTGTGTCTGTAAATGTAAGTATTGTTATCTGCAATTGTTTAGAGATATTGTTAAGTAGTAGTGTGAAGAGTTTTAGATAAATGATTAGTCTTATAAGTAAGACTGATGTAAATGTAACTGTAATAATCTCTGGTCCCTTGTTACAACTATTGGGATTTAGAGAAACCTCAAAGAATTTTCTTTACTGTATTGCATTTTGCTTATTAGTCACTCTAATAATTATTTGGTGCCTACATATGTACAAAATTGATAAAATAATAATTTATACGTAGCAGTCCTTTAATAAAAGTTTAAAAGGTATTAGTAATAGTTTGCCTGTTTCTGCACCTTCCTGGGACTAGCCCCATTCCTGAACCTTTTACTTTATTCCACAATGAGAAGGAGGAATATTTATTTTAAAAAAGAAAAGAAAAAATAGGCATCTATCTATAACTTTCTGCCCAAATATTTTTGCTAAGCATTAGTCCATCTCCATGTAATAGTTGTTTTTGTGAAATGGAGACTTGGACCACCCAGCTTACTTCTTCATTAAATCACTGGTATGTTTTTGTGTATAGAGCAGTTCACAGGCCTCTTTCCAAGCCATATAAACTTTCTTCTTAAAAGATCTGAAAATGGGTACAATTTGAGATCACAAGGCATGTCCTCCCATTAGAATGTTCCCAAGATTAAATCAGAACTTGGCAAAATAAATCTTTGGCTCATTTCCACAGGGAATTAGCAATAGTCAAATTTCATATTAGGAACTGGGTTCATTAGTCGACATGAGAAACTTTTAAGTCAACATGGTACTTTTATTTTATTTTATTATGAGTTTCATGTGAGAAGGGAGGAATGATCTGGTGGACAAAGTACAATAAGGAGACCTAGGTTATACCAACAATATGGACATTCCCCAACTGATCACATAAGCTTATCTTTACAACCCTTGCCCTCTCTTCCCCTGTTCCCACTCTCATTATTATTACCTTCAATCTGTCTCCAAATTTAAGGCTCTGATTCAGCAGTCAAATCCACATCACTCGACCCTTTTGCCCAAAGGAATCGCCATTGATTTCATCACATGAATGAAGCCTTAGACTACAAAGATAAATTGGAAAAATAAATGCTATTTGCGGTAAGCAAATTGCATATCTTTTTCCGATTTACTTCTGAAAGAGGCTTTCCGAAATTTGGCCCATCTATATGGAGCCAAATTTCGGAATAAACCCTCTTTCGGAACATCTCTTCTTCCTCATAAAACAAGGTTTACAGGGATGCCGACAAAATGCATCCGCTTTTCCAACATTTTTTTTTTGAAAAGTGGACACATTCCTTGGACGCAGCGGAGCTTTTCTGGGATACCTTGGTATCCCAGAAAAGCTCTGCAGTCTATACATGCCCTAAGTGTTTAGAGAAGGAACAGAAGAAAGATCGTCCCTCTTTTTCGTGTTTGTGAAGCTGCTCTTATTACCTTTTTGGCACCTCCCACTTTTTGAATGTTGTGTGCCAAATTATCAAACTGCAAGTCGAATACCAGCATAAATACTTGTTAGAGCTGCTGTGAGGCTTCATAATTAATATTTGTAAATAATTTGGTTTATAATTATGTTTAGATGCCATTATGGAACTATAAAGTATAATATATTATTTTATTATTAAGCATTCATCCACATTTAGGATTTATAATGGACATACTGACAATAGCGTGATAGCATGTGAATGCAATATTAGTAAATACAAAAGCTTTAGGGGGTAACCAAGTTAGTCTGTACACGATAAACTTAAAAAAACAACAAATAGTATGGTAGCACTTTAAAGACTAACAAAACATGTAGATGGTATCAAGATGGGAAATACAAATAAAGGAAAGGAAGGTGAAATGCCTTTATTTTAATCTGTATAGATTCTTATATTATCCTTTTCACTGCAGTATCTGATGGTGGAATTAACAAAGGTACTTAGTGACCTAAACCCCAGACTTAGATGCCTAAGGTTAGGTGCCTATACAAGTTTTGAGCTACTGAATTCCATAGGTACCTAAACTCACTTGGGGCCTAAATATTCATGGTATTCCCTCAGCACCTAAGTTTATGTCTCTGGGCATGCACAGTGCTGCATCTAGGTATCTGGATGCCTCCCTCCCTCTCTCCCATGCTTCAGTGATCTAGCCTCACACTAGGGAAAGATGAGCATTTCAGCTAGTATCATTTCAGCTCTTAAAGTAATGAAATAATTCATCTTTTGAAAATGCGTAGAATCAATCACAAGTGTACAAATACCCTTCAGAAACAAACCAAACAGCAAAATCCATCAGTCAGCTTGCACACACTCCCACAGGAGAGCAATATACATTGAATAGAATGTATAATCTGTGAAAAAATTTAAGGTAAACTGTAATTTAGTCTTTTTTAATGTAACAAACAAAACCATATACAATTCCAAAGAATTCCCCCTCACTCACAAAAGCACAGATTTTTCTTATTAAAAATGTAATTAATACTTTGCTTAAAATGTTTAAACAAACACACAACAAACCCAAGCTACCTGTAGAGTCAAATCATCTCACCAATTGTCTTCCTAGTTCAGACTCACCAAAACATACCTAAAAGAATCATTTAATTTTAAGGGTCAGATCAGCCAGCTTCATTAATGTCAACCATGTTCACTCCCTGATAGCTTTATGGAAATGTTTTATTTTGAGACTAAATTTTCTCAAACTATTTTATCTCAAAGGTGAATTTTCAGAAGTTTTAAAGGAAAACAATGAGTTGTTTTAAGGTATTTAAATATAAAAAGTACCTTTTACAAAGTTAGTGCTTTCATGCTCTGTGATAAATCAAAAACTGATTAGTTTATAACTTTAATCTTAAATGAGGAAAAGTGACTTAGAAAGTTTTAAGTAATTCACTTTAAAAATAAAAACATATCTGAGTAACAAAGTAATGAACTGGCAATAAATAGTACTTACAAGTAATTGCTGTTTTTGTATTTCTTGGGAGCTGATACCATGAGGCCATAAGCATCCATGGGTCTACGGATTGGAAATTCAGACAGACCCCAATTGTTCATTTTATGTTTGTATAGTTTAACATATCCAAATCCAGAGCTAAACTCGGATCTTCTGTAGATAATGGAAATTTTGCTTATGTCTTTGGTCTTTATGTATATGTTCATTATATTAATAGAGTACAGCCTTTTTTTCCAGCTGATCTCCTTGAAACTTCCTGGTAACTAAATTCTTCACAAATTGTGAAATTTGTACAGTTTATCCAAAAAGAATATTTTCTTGAGTATTAATTACTCATGATTATTTTTTTGCCATCGCTGATAAAAATATTCAAAAATTCATGTTATTTCCTCCATTTTTGACCAGCTTACAGTTTGGTCAACATTCAAAACTGACATTTCAACTGAAAAGTTTTGTCAAAAATTCTAAAAATGCTTTTTGCTGATATTTTATTTTATTTTTTCAACTGGCTCTAGTTCGACCTGACATGCTCAGAAACTTGATTTTATGGAAGCTTTTGTGATTACTGACCTGAAACAAATTATTGCCTTATCTTTTCAAATTTTTGCCTTCCTGACTTAGTAAAACATCTCCTGTCATTCAAAGTTATTATTTATATAAATTAGAATTAAACTTTTTAAAGTTTGTTTTTAATTATGGACATTAATCCATTAGATTTACATCTGTTAACATGGTCCTGACATTTACAGCTAAAACAGTGGTGGCATCTTTGCTTCCATAAGTGAGATGACTGTAATAAAGGAATTGTAAATTCTTCTAATTGCAAAAGATTTTAATACTGATCCTGAAATAGAAAAAAAAATGTTTCTAAATTATAACAACGAAATACCCTTTCTTTTGTAAACTTAAAAAACAACAAATAGTCTGGTAGCACTTTAAAGACTAACAAAACAGGTAGATCAGTGGTCCCCAACCTGTGGAGGTTGCCGGGCGCCAGGGGGCATGGCCATTCGCCCGCCGGGTGCCAGGGGGCGGGGACGGAGGCGGGGCCCCCCCATAGCCGCGCGCCCCCATCCCATAGCCGCGCCCGGGGCCGGCGCCCCCCACCCCTCCTCCAAGTGCCCGGGGCCACCTCCAAGGGTCGTGCGCCCGGGGCTGGCACCCCCCCCCCTCCAAGTGCCGCGCGCCCGGGGCCGGCGCCCCCCCTCCAAGTGCCGCGCGCCCGGGGCCGGCCCCTCCTCCCCCAAGCTCCGTGTGCCCGGGGCTGGCACCCCCCCTCCTCCAAGCGCCGGGGGCCGGGGCCGGCGCCCCCCTCCTCCAAGCGCCCGGGGCCGGCGCCCCCTCCCCCCCAAGCGCTGCGCGCCCGGGGCCGGCGGTCCCCCCCCCAAGCGCCCGGGGCCGGCGCCCCGCTGGGGCCGGCGCTCACCATGCACCTGGAGCTGGCTCCAGCACCGTGCATACGCCACGTGCCCAGGGCCAGGCCAGCCCCGAGCACGTGGCGTGTGCACAGGAATGCCCCCGCGGGCACCATGGCGCCCGTGGGCACCGTGTTGGGGACCACGGAGGTAGATGGTATCATGAGCTTTCATGGGCACAGAAGTGGGCTGTGCCCATGAAAGCTCATAATACCATCTACATGTTTTAATAATCTTTAAAGTGCTACTAGGCTATTTGTTGTTTTTTAAGTTTATCCTGTATAAAGTAACTCGGCTACCCCTATAAACCTTCTTTTGTGTCATGATTGTAACACACATTTTAAAATCCAGATTTTAGAAAAACAAAAAGAAGAATAACAGATAAATTAATTTCTGGACTCCTGAGGTCTCTGTGCGCTCTTCTACTGCTATGGAAATAAAAAGATGCCTTTGTTATTTTAAAAAGAAAAGAGTGATTGAATTCTGGTTGAGATGAAAGACACTAGCAGCAGAGTATCTGTCTTTTCCACACTTAATAATTGAGACTTCTGCTTCCTGCTAGATATTCTTTTTAATTGGACCTTCAAGTTATAAATACAACTAAATATGCCATTTAGTTAACACAAGGATGTTAAATAAACAAATCTCAGCTTGAGCTAACTCATAACAGAAAGTGCAAAATAGCTTACAGACAGGCTTTTTTTTTTTTTTCATTTCAAGACCATTTAATCCCTTACAGTACATAGATTCTAAGTAAGAAAATAATTCTTTGTAAGCCTAGTTTTTTCCTCCCCTAAGAGTGTGATTGAGATGCAAGGTGTTTGCTCCCTACAAATAATCCCATAACCTTTTCTTTGTTCTAAGTACAAAAGACACATCATTCCTTTCTCAAGCACCCATTTGTCATCAATAAACTTCCCTGTCCAAAATCCTTTTTAAAAGTTCAGGTTTTTTTTAGCAGAAATAATGATCAGAGAAGGGAATTAAAAGGTGAGAAGAGGGATATAGTCTTCAACTTTATATGAATCCCAGTAGAGCAATCTCACCAGCATGCAAGATGTGCCATGGTGAGTACTAAATAAAGCCATGATGCTGAGTGCTATAACACTGCATATCAAAAGGATATATAAGCACTTTTGCCTCTTAATTTATGCAGAGAAGGTTTTAGTTAGAAGGTTTTATTTTATCTAAAGGTAGTTAGTGACAACTGTCTGATTAGGATAGAGATATAGCACATTCATATTTGCATATTTCAAGAAAACTGCATCTCTTTGCAAAGTCTAGCAGACTAAAGTGTAAGATAGGGAACACAGTTTTCGCCAAGAAATTCTCTGTAATGTGTTAGGGCCAAATCTTGCCACCTCTCCAGCTACAGGCACTAAAGGCCCTAAACAGAAGAGTGACACAGACCACTTTTGCAGAGGACTGGGGAGGTAGTCTCAGAGGGGGCATCTATACTGCACCTGTAGCTTGAAATAAGAGACACAATTTGAGGTAGGCAAATTGAAGTAGATTATTTGGAGCCAATTTCGAAACAGCTTATTTCAAAATTTGGTGCTATCCACTCTGCACTTATTTAGAAATAAATTGCTATTACGAATCGTTCTTTACTCCTCACGGAATGAGGTTCACAGGGACATCGGAATAGCGAGCCTGTTATATTTTGAAATACCAGGCATGATCAAAAGACGTGGAATAGCTATTTTGCGATACCTCTGGTATCCCGAAATAGCGCTGCAGTGTAGACATAGCCAGAGAGGAGGGGGTGTAAGTGACTAGTCCAGTAGTCATAGAATCCTAGGACTGGAAGGGACCTCAAGAAATCATCAAGTCCAGTCCCCTGTCCTCACGGCAGGACCAAGCACCATCTAGATTAGGGATGGGCAATCATTTTTAAAAGGGGGACGCCCTGGAAGGTGCAGGGCCTCGGGCAGAGGGGGCGGAACCAGGAGACTTCTTGTGCTTACCCCCCACACCCTGATTGGCCTGGAGTGCGGCAGTGTGAGAAGTCTTCCCTTTCCCCCTTCCCATCCCATCCCCCCCCCCCGCCCTCTAGAGAAAAATGCCAGCTGTTATTTTAGAACAGTTGGCAGGTCCCTCTAGGCACCTAGCAGGAGAAGACCTTGCATGCTTCCCTTACGCCCAAGCCAATCAGGGCCTGTGGGCAGAGGAACACAAGAAGTCTCCTCGGCCCTCCAAGAGCGCGTGGCATCTAGAGAGACATGCTGGCAATTTTACAACAGCCAACGTGTCTTTCTAGCCTCTTTGTGCCCCTGGCAGGGAAGGGATAGGATGCAAGAGACTTTGTGTACTCCTTACCCCCAGGACCTGATTAGCTGGAGGGTGGGAAGCGCACAAAGCTTCCCCCCTCCCGCCAAAGATTCACAGCAGCTAGAGAGAAACGCCAGCTGTTTTAAAACAACCTGTGGGTGTCTCTAGCTGCCACATGCTCTTCCGGGGGTGAGGAGACTTCACATTCACCCTGAATGGCCTGGGGGTGGGGGAGTAGCAGGGCAGCCGTGGGCCAGATCCACTGGCTTGGCAGGCTGAATCCAGCCCATGGAGGGCACTTTGCCCATCCCTAATCTAGATCGTCCCTAATAGATGTCGATCCAACCTGCTCTTAAATATCTCCAGTGATGGAGATTCCACAACCTACATAGGGAATTTATTCCAGTGTTTAACCACCCTGACAGTAAGGAAATTTTTCCTAATGTCCAACCTAAACCTTCCTTGCTGCAATTTAAGCCCATTGTTTCTTGTCCTATTACGAGATGTCAAGGAGAACAATTTTTCTCCTTTCTCCTTGTAACACCCTTTTAGATACTTGAAAAACAGCTATCACATCCCCTCTCAGTCTTCTCTCTTCTAAACTCATAGACTCATAGATTTGAAGGTCAGAAAGGACCATTATGATCATCTAGTCTGACCCCCTGCACAGTGCAGGCCACAGAATCTCACCCACCCCTCCCAGAATAATCCTCTCACCTATATCTCAGATATTGAAGCCTTCAAATACTTTGAAGACCCCAAGATGCAGAGAATCCTCTAGCTGTGATCTGTACCCCATGCTACAGAGGAAGGCGAAAACCTCCAGGGCCTCTGCCAAACTACCCTGGAGGAAAATTCCTTCCCGACCCCAAATATGGTGATCAGCTAAACCCTGAGCATGTGGGCAAGACTCATCAGCCAGACACCCAGAAAGTTCTCTAGTAATTCCTATCATCCCTCCATTGACCTATTTCCCACTGATACTGAATGGTCAATTAGTTACCAAGATCATGTTATTTCATCAAACCATCCCCTTCATAAACCCATCTAGTTTAATCTTGAAGCCAGATAGATCTTTTGCCCCCACTACTTCCCTTGGAAGGCCGTTCCAGAACCTCACCCCTCTAATGGTTAGAAACCTTTGTCTAATCTCAAGTCTAAACTTCCTACTAGCCATCTTATATCCATTTGTTCTTGTGTCCACATTGGTATTAAGCTTAAATAATTCCTCTCCCTCCCTGGTATTTATCCTTCTAATATATTTAAAAAGTGCAATCATGTCCCCCCTCGGCCTTCTTTTGGTTAAGGTAAACAAGCCAACCTCCTTGAGTCTCCTTTCATAAGACAGGTTTTCCATTCCTCAGATCATCCTAGTGGCCCTTCTTTGTACCTGTTCCAGTTTGAATTCATCCTTCTTAAACATGGGAGACCAGAACTGCACACAGTATTCCAAATGGGGTCTCACCAATGCCTTGTGTAATGGCACTAACACCTCCTTATCCCTACTAGAAATACCTCGCCTAATACATCCCAAGATCGTATTAGCCTTTTTCACGGCCATGTCACAATGGCGGCTCATAGTCATTCTATAATCAACCAGGACTCCGAGGTCCTTCTTCTCCTCCGTTACTTCTAACTGATGTGTCCCCAGCTTATAACTAAAATTCTTGTTATTAATCCCTAAATGCATAACCTTACACTTCTCACTATTAAATTTCATCCTATTGCTATCACTCCAATTTACAAGATCATCCAGATCTTCCTGTATGATATCCCGATCCTTTTCTGAATTGGCAATAGCTCCCAACTTTGTGTCATCCGCAAATTTTATTAGGGCACTTCCACTTTTGGTGCCAAGATCAGCAATAAAAAGATTAAATAAAATTGGCCCCAAAACTGATCCCTGAGGAACTCCGCTAGTAACCTTCCTCCAACCTGACAGTTCACCTTTCAATATGACCCGCTGTAGTCTCCCCTTTAACCAGTTGCTTATCCACCTCTCAACTTTCATATTAATCCCTATCATTTCCAATTTAACCAATAATTCCCTATGTGGTACTGTATCAAATGCCTTACTAAAGTCGAGGTAGATTAGATCCACTGCATTTCCTTTATCTAAAAAAATCTGTTACTTTCTCAAAAAAGGAGATCAGGTTGGTTTGGCACAATCTACCTTTTGTAAAACCATGTTGTAATTTGTCCCAATTGCCATTAGCCTCAATGTCTCTAACTACTTTCTCCTTCAAAAATTTTTCCAGGATCTTACATACTACAGATATCAAACTAACAGGCCTATAGTTACCCGGGTCGCTTTTTTTCCCTTTCTTAAAAATCGGAACTATATTAGCAATTCTCCAGTCAAATGGTACAACCCCTGAGTTTAGAGATTTATTAAAAATTTTTGCTAATGGACTTGCAAGTTCATGTGCCAGTTCCTTTAATATTCTTGGATGAATATTATCTGGGCCCCCCAATTTATTCCCATTAAGCTGTTCAAGTTTGGCTTTTACCTCGGATATGGTAATATCTACCTCCATATCTTTAGTCCCATTTGTTAAGTTACCATTATCCCTAAGCTCTTCATTAGCCTCATTAAAGACTGAAGCAAAGTATTTGTTCAAATATTGGGCCATTCCTAGATTATCCTTAACCTCCACTCCATCCTTAGTAATTAGCGGTCCTACTTCTTCTTTTTTTGTTTTTTTTCCTATTAATATGGCTATAAAACCTTTTACTATTGGTTTTAATTCCCTTTGCAAGGTCCAACTCTACCTTTAGCCTTTCTCACTTTGTCCCTACATGCTCTAACCTCAATAAGGTAGCTTTCTTTACTGATCCCTCCCATTTTCCACTCCTTATATGCTTTCTGCTTTTTCTTAATCACCTCTCTGAGATGCTTGCTCATCCAGCTTGGTCTAACACACCTGCCTATAATTTTTTCCCCTTTTCTAGGGATACAGGCTTCTGACAGCTCCTGCAACTTTAACTTAAAATAATTCCAGGCCTCCTCCACTTTAAGGTCCATAATTTCTTTAGTCCAATCAAGTTCCCTAACTAATTTCCTTAATTTATTAAAGTTAGCTCTTTTGAAATCAAAAACCCTAGTCTCAGATTTATTTTTGTTTATCCTTCCATTTAATTTGAACTGAATTAGCTCATGATCACTCGAGCCAAGGTTGTCTCCTACAACCATTTCATCTATGAGGTCCTCGTTACTCACCAAAACCAAATCTAAAATAGCATCCCCCCTTGTTGGTTCAGCAACTAGTTGATGAAGGAATTAATCAGCTATCACATCTAGGAAAATCTGAGCCCTATTATTATTACTAGCACTTGTTCTCCAGTCTATATCTGGAAAGTTGAAATCTCCCATGATTACACAGTTTCCATGAGTATTTACTTCATTAAAAACATTAAAGAGGTCTCTATGCATATCCAAATTGGATCCTGGTGGTCTATAACACACCCCAAGCATTATCCCAGGGGAGGATCTGATAGTTTTCTTTCCCAATGTGATTTTTGCCCAAACAGACTCTGTCTTCTCCATTCTAAACAAGTCTAATTCTTTCAGTCTTCCCTCACATGTCAAGTTTTCTAGACCTTTAATAATTCTTGTTGCCCTTCTTATCCAATTTCTTCACTTCTTTCTTGAAATGTGGTGCCCAGAACTAGACACAGTACCCCAACTGAGGCCTAATCATCGCAGAGTAGAGTAGAAGAATGACTCATATTTAGCTTGTGGTCCACTATGACCCTAGATCCCTTGCTGCAGTACTTTCTAGACAGTCAATTCCAAGTCTGTATGGCTGTGTCTAGACTGGCCAGTTTTTCCGGAAAATCAGCCGCTTTTCCAGAAAAACTTGCCAGCTGTCTACACTGGCCGCTTGAATTTCCGCAAAAGCACTGACTTCCTACTGTGAGAAATCAGTGCTTTTTGCGGAAATACTATGCTGCTCCCATTTGGGCAAAAGTTCCTTTTGTGCAAAACTTTTGCGAAAAAGGGCCAGTGTAGAAGCTGAGATTTGTTTTGCGCAAAATAGCCCCGATCACGAAAATGGCGATCAGGGCTTTTTTGCGCAAAAACACGTCTAGATTGGCCAGCGACGCTTTTCTGCAAAAAGTGCTTGTTCCTCGGAGACCTCTTACAATGATGGTGTCTCTCCTGCAAGCACTGGTGTCATGGTTTACAGTTGCCACATTTAGGGGTAGTATGATTTGTGAGCCTCACAACAGCGCCATATAATTTACAATACGCCACATTCCATTCCAACAGTGATCCTCCATCAGCCCCGGCTGAATTGGATTTACATAGCCACACCTTGTATTCCCTCCCCCTCCTGGCATGAGCTGTATTTACATATCAACAGTTAACAGTTAATTATCTTGCAGAGCTAATCAATTGTAGTGGGCACACCCATGCCCAGGGCAGCTCTTTCCTTTTAGCTGGCTGATAGCAAGCAGCAGTTCAGTCCCTGCTTACATGTGAAACAGATTCTTCCTTCCTAAATGGAGTATTTTGCATTTGTACTTATTAAACTTTATCCTGTTTACCTCAGATCATTTCTCTAATTTGTCCAGATCATTTTGAATTTTGACCCTAGTCACCAAAGCAGTTGCTTTAAAGGGGCACGGGCTGGCTACGGTGCCCGTGCCAGGTGCAAGCCTGCCAGCACCCAGCTAGCAGACCCTGCACCTGGCACGGCTCGAGCCACCCTCCCGATGCCCCCTAACCCTCCCCCTCTTCCCGGGACCAGGCTGGCAGCTCCCGGGAGCTTGCCCGGGACCGCAAGAGGCGGGCACCGGCCTGGGCTAGTGCGGACATCGTGGAACTCGTCCACGACCTCCACACTAGGCATAGGAAGGTGGCCGGCTAGGGCAGGAGAGCTGCCATCCTGGCCACCCAGGAGCAGGTGTGCATGAAAATCAAGGGGGTCCAGTGAGACCCCTGACTCTGAGCCCTGAGCTTACAATGGCTGTAATGGGTCAGACCAAAGGTCCATCTAGCCCAGTAGCCTGTCTGCCGACAGCGGCCAACCCTAGGGACCCTGGAGGGGATGGACCGAAGACAGTGACCAAGCCATTTGTCTCGTGCCATCCATCTCCAGCCTTCCACAAACCTTGGGCAGGGACACCACTCCTACCCCCTGGCTAATACCACTCCATGGACCCAACCTCCATGACTTGATCTCACTTCCCTTTAAACTCTGTTCTAGTTCTAGCCTTCACAGCCTCCTGCAGCAAGGAGTTCCACAGGTTGACTCTTTGCTTTGTGAAGAACAACTTTCTGTTATTAGTTTGAAGCCTGCTACCCATTCCTTTCCTTTGGTGTCCTCTAGTCCTTCTTTATGGGAACTAATGAAGAACTTTTCTGTATGCACCGTCTCCACCCAACTCCTGCTTTTAGAGACCTCTATCCTGTCTCCCCTCCGTCTCCTCTTTTCTAAGCTGAGAAGTCCCAGTCTCTTTAGCCTCTCTTCATGTGGGACCTGTTCCCAACCCCTGATCATTGTAGTTGCCCTCCCCTCTCCCACCCTCTCTCTTCCCCTCTCCCACTCCTTTTCCCAGTCTCCCCCAGTTTTGTTCAATAAAGACAGATTCCATTTTTGAACACAATTGTCTTTTATTTTGTACATCAAGAAAAGGGGCTAGGGAAGGGTAAGTGGAAGGAGGTGAGGGAGGAATGGGGTACACGCCCCCTATGGGGAGGACTGGGCTGGCTCTGCAGGCTTTTGGGGTGGAACCTCTCCTGAAGCCCCCCGATTGCCCCCTCTCCCCAGATGGCAGCCTGCGGCAAGTGCAGCCGGGCTGATGGCCGAGTGCTGTGATGTGCCCATTGTGGGTACTCCAGGCACTCCAAGCCAGGACAGCTTTGCAAGCGGGGCACCCCTGAGAACTGTCTGTCCGGGGTGGGGGTCGGGACCCTTTAAGCGCAGCCCTCGGCTAGCCTGAGACAGCATCTCCACGCTCTAAGTCCTCCTCTGATGCCCTGCCGGCACTGTTTCCGGCCATCCTTCAGCCTGGTTCAGGGTCCACTCTGTGTGGACATGCTAGTTCGAATTAGCAAAACGCTAATTCAAACTAGTTTTTTAGTCTAGATCCGTTAGTTCGAATTAGCTTAGTTCAAATTAACTAATTCGAACTAAGTTAGTTCGAATTAACGTTGTAGTGTAGACGTACCCATAGAGATAAAATTTACTGGCATATGACATCATGGACGTCAGACTAGATAATCTAAAGGTCTCTTCTGGCCTTACATCCTGGCTGTGTCTACACTGCACCCCTTTTCCGGAAAAGGGATGCAGATTAGCCACAGCGCAATTGCAAATGAAGCAGGGATTTAAATCTTCCCCGCTTCATTTGCATAAACATGGCTGCCGCTTTTTTCTGGCTCGGGAAGGCTTTATTTTCTGAAAGATCCCTGTCTAGACTGGCGGCAAGCCCCGAGCCGGAAAAAAGCGGCAGCCATGTTTATGCAAATGAAGTGGGGTAGATTTAAATCCCCGCTTCATTTGCAATTGCGCTATGGCTAATCTGCATCCCTTTTCCAGAAAAGGGGTGTAGTCTAGACACCGCCCCTATGAATCTATGAGAAGTCTTTTAATCACAATGGTAGAGGTTTTACATTGAGATTAATAGTTAGCTGAAAAAGCTAAATTTTCTTCACGTTTCTAAATCCAGAAAAAAATATTAAAATTTATCCCCACTTTTTTGTTTCTGAAAAATCTGTGGACAAATGTCAGGGTCAACTGATGTTTTTGTTATTTGAAGCCATTTGCCACATGGTTTACCCAAATGCATATCAGATGTAAAGGGCTCATGAACTATTTACTGCCACTATCAGTTTGTTTGCATTTCATAATTTACCACTGGTCATGGCATTTTGTTTGCTGTTTGTCTGAATATCCAACAAACCATCAAAGAAGTTTCAGACTGACCACATATATGCACTCGTATTAACGTCACTTTATCTTTCTACAAACAAAAATCCATGGGTAAGAATGTTTGTTGAAAATAAGTATAAGGGCTCAGGAATACTGCCAAAGTAAATCTGTGGTTTTTATTAGGCAAATGTTTGTGAAAATTTTTGCAGTATTTGTCCAGCACTGATTAAAATTAATATCAGCGTGGCTAAGACAAACACCAATAAAAGTAAGGAAACATAGTTAAAACCTCCAGCTGTGCTATGCTTAAATATTGCAGCACATAGGTACGTGCAATACTCACTGTTCCAGATAAAGAACCATATGTGTTATAACGACTATGCTAAAGTAAGTAGTGATATAGTACCCCGAATTCAGAATTTCTTTTTTTATAATTGCCTTGATTCTCCATCTTAAAATTCTGCCATAACATACTGTACATTTGTAATGTTGCCCATCCACATAACCATAGTGTTCCCTCCTGTGACATTCCACTGATATTGTAAACATATTGTAAAATTTGTCTTAATAAATGTTTATTAACTTGCATTTCATTTTCATACATATGCCACCATTTCTGTAGATGTACAATACAAGAAAGTTTTCTGAAGTTTTGATCCAATGAACAGAAATGCTGTTGTGGGATAAAAAGTTACAAAAAGAGTTTATTAAATGGAGTCCAGTAGAGGTAGCAACTGTCTCAGGAGGTGTTGTACGCTGATCTCATTGTAGCAGCATATAATAAACACAAACACCTCTTATGACTGGAAGAGATCAGTGTCCTATACTAGATGACACACCAAAAAAAACCTGGCAGAATAGGGAAGGGTGTGCATTGCCCTTCCCAGAAACTAATGTAATACAAATGTACCCTGAGGTGCTGCTTTTTTGTTTTAAAGGTTTGTGGGTTGGGGTTTTGGAGAAGGTTTTGCTAGAACAAGGGCTGGGCAAGAGATACAGAAACTTGGTCTCCCTACCTGATGTGCCACACAAATAGACCCAGCTGGCACTGCTAGTGGAGAGCCAATATGGCTGGCTCAAGCAAGGCTGGGACCACCACAGACAGAGGCTGCTCTGGCAAATTTACACAGTGTGCTATTCTTGTGAGGTCTGATATACAAGTTACACAAAAATGAGTGCAACCTAACTTCCTGCATGGAACTCTTGTTGTTAGCTCCTTTTGTTCTAGGTCCAATCCGTTTAACATTTCTTGCAGTCCAGTTCTCAGTCTACAAAAGAAGCATGTCATATGTATGCATTTGGTGGCATTAGCTCCTGGCCCTCAGAGACCATGTACGGGCTTTGGAGCCAAGGTGGTTGAATTGAAGGAGCTAAGGGAGGCAGAGTAGTACACAGATGAGGCTTTCTAGAACACTGTAGAACTGTCCGGCCTCCAGTCAGACAGCCCTTGTGCTGCTAAAGAGGATGAAAGACTAGGGAAGGAGAACATTCATCTGGAGCAGAGGGAAATCATCTTATAGTTGGGACCCTCCTTTCAGATGATGTTGTGGTATCCTCTTATACTGAGGGAAGGGTATCCTCCTTTCTGGGGAAGGGAATTCCATGCAGATGTTAGTAACGAGGGATTCGATTATTAGAAATAGACTGCTGGGTTTGTGACGACAGGGAGAACCGTATGGTGACTTGCCTGTCTGGTGTGATGGTTGCAGATCTCTCGAGACATCTAAATAGACTTATGTGTAGTGCTGGGGAGGAGCCAGGGGTTGTGGTTCATGTAGGTACCAATGACATAGGGAAGGGTAGTAGAGAGGCTCTGGAGGACAAATTTAGGCTGCTGGGAAAGAGAGTGAAATCCAGGACCTCTGTGATAGCATTTTCTGAAATGCTTCCAGTTCCGCATGCAGGACCAGGTAGGTAGGCAGAACTTCAAAATATCAATGCGTGGATGAGACGATGGTGTAGAGAGGAGGGGCTTAGATTTATCAGGAACTCGGGAAACTTTTGGAAAAGGGGGAGCCTTTTGGGAAGGATGGGCTCTACCTAAACCAAAATGGAATCTGATTGCTGGCACTTAGTTTAAAAACTGCTCGACTACCTTTTTAATGTTAAGGGCTAAGGGAAAGCCAACGGATGTGGAGGAGCACATGGATCGGACAGAGACATCTCTTAGGGGAGGGTCTATTAATAGAAATTTTCTATGTTCTAGGAAAGAGGAGAGGATGGAAGATGATGAAGTATGGGTAAGATCAAATGCGAAACTATCAAATGAAAACGTCTCTAACACATCAGAAAATGGCAGACAGATAAATAGTGACAAATTTTTAAAGTGCTTCTACACAAACGCTAGAAGTCTAAATAATACGATGGGTGAACTAGAGTGCCTCGTGTTAAAGGAGAATATTGATCTAATAGGCATCACAGAATAATAGGCAGCCTGCCAGTCCTTAAAACTCTCTGTCCTTGGGGGTGACTCATCCCCTCTTTCTTGGGGTTCTTATGGAGCTGTCCCTTGCTCTTGGCTGGGCGATCCTTGGGGACCCTGCTCTGGGGTTCCACCCTCCCTGGGCCACTCTGGTACTTCCTAAGGGAGTCCCTTTGGGGAAAAACCCTGCTTGTGCCCTAGCGCTCCCTTGGGGCTTCTTCAGGAGGCTCCTTCATTCCCTCCCCGCAAAAATTACAGTGGTGGAGGCTTGGCCCATAAAATTCAGCCTTTGCCCGCAAGTTGCCACACAAAACACGTCCCCATTAATGCCCGTCCTCTGATCTGCTTTCACTTGCAGTAGGAGGGGGGGAGGTAAGGGTCCTACCCCCCTTCATGTAGTACCATCTGTGCCTTAGTTTCTCTCATTTCTCCATCCAGGGTTGATGTCTCCTTTTCTGGAGGCTGCTCTGGGGAGTGATCCAATTGTGCCTCCTATCCTTGGGAGGGGCTAGGGCTACCCATCACCCCCAGATATGCTTCTCTGTCTGTCCCCTCTATGTGTCCTAGTTCCCCACACCTGTAGCACCAACGGCGACGCTTCTGTCTCCCGTGGGGGGATCTCTCACCTGTCTATGAGGCATCTTCCATTCAGAGCCTGTACCTGGCACTCTACCCACTCCTGCATACAGATGTGGTTGCCTCATCTCAAAAAAGATACAATGGCATTGGAAAAGGTTCAGAGAAGGGCAACAAAAGTGATTAGGGGTTTGGAAGAGAGATTAAAAAGACTTGGACTTTTCAGCTTAGAAAAGAGGCGACTAAGGGGGGATATGATAGAGGTCTATAAAATCATGACTTGTGTGGAAAAAGTGAATAAGGAAAAGTTATTTACTTATTTCCACAATATAAGAACACAATGGTCACCAAGTGAAATTAATGGGCAGCAGGTTTAAAACAAACAAAAGGAAGTTCTTCTTCACATAGCGCATGGTCAGCCTATGGAACTCCTTGCCAGAGGAGATTGTGAAGATCAGGACTTTAACAGGGTTCAAGAAAGAACTAGATACGTTCATGGAGGTTAGGTCCATCAATGGCTGTTAGCCAGGATGGGTAGAAATGATGTCCCTAGCCTTTGTCAGAGGCTGGGAATGGGGACAGAAGAGGGTTCTGTTCACTCCCTCTGGTTCATCTGGCATTGGCCACTGTCAGAAGACAGGATACTGGATTAGATGGACCTTTACAGAATTGGTATTACAATTCTGTGGTATTACAGAAACCTGGTAGGATGGGACGCATGATTGGAATGTTGGTATGGAAGGGTACGGCTTGCTCAGGAAGGACAGACAGGGAAAAAAGGGAGGAGGGGTTGCCCTGTATATTAAAAATGTACACACTTGGACTGAAGTGGAGATGAACGTAGGAGATAGCTGTGTAGAGAGTCTCTGGGTTAAGCTAAAAGGGGT
Organism: Pelodiscus sinensis; assembly: GCF_052426305.1. Classification (NCBI taxonomy): domain Eukaryota; kingdom Metazoa; phylum Chordata; order Testudines; family Trionychidae; genus Pelodiscus; species Pelodiscus sinensis. The sequence goes on from NC_143055.1 coordinate 100,531,275, forward strand.
AAAAAATGAGGGTGATGTCATGCTAGGAGTCTACTACAGGCCACCTAGCCAGGTGGAAGAGATGGATGAGGCCTTTTTTAAACAATTAACAAAACTATCCAAAGCCCAAGATTTGGTGGTGATGGGGGACTTCAACTATCCAGACATATGTTGGGAAACTAACACAGCGGGGCACAGGCTATCCAATAAGTTTCTGGACTGCATTGGAGACAACTTTCTGTTTCAGAAGGTTGAAAAAGCTACCAGAGGAGAAGCTGTTCTGGATTTGATTTTAACAAATAGGGAGGAACTAGTTGAGAACTTGAAAGTGGAAGACAGTATGGGGGACAGTGATCATGAAATAATAGAGGCAGATTTTGATAAGCTCAGAGAACTTGTAGGTAAGGTCCCATGGGAAGCAAGACTGAAGGGAAAAACAACTGAGGAGAGTTGGAAGTATTTCAAAGGGACGTTGTTAAGGGCCCAAAAGCAAACAATTCCGCTGTGTAGGAAAGATAGAAAATATGGCAAAAGACCAGCTTGGCTTAACAAGGAGATCTTGCATGATCTCAAAATAAAAAAGGAGTCCTATAAAAAATGGAAACTAGGACAAATAACAAAGGATGAATATAGGCAAGCAACACGGGATTGCAGGGGCAAGATTAGAAAGGCAAAGGCACAAATGAGATCAAACTAGCTACGGGAATAAAGGGAAACAAGAAGACCTTTTATAAATACATTAGAAGCAAAAGGAAGACCAAGGACAGGGTAGGCCCACTGCTCAGTGAGGAGGGAGAAGCAGTAACAGGAAACTTGGAAATGGCGGAGATGCTCAATGACTTCTTTGTTTCGGTCTTCACCGAGAAGTCTGGAGGTGTGCCTAATGTAGTGAATACAAGCAGAGAGAGGGTAAGTTTAGAAGATAGGATACACAAAGAACAAGTTAAAAATCACTTAGGAAAGTTAGATGTCAGCAAGTCACCAGGTCCTGATGAAATGCATCCCAGGATACTCAAGGAGCTGATAGAGGAGGTATCTGAACCTTTAGTTATGATCTTTGAAAAATCATGGAAGACAGGGGAGATTCCAGAAGACTGGAAAAGGGCAAATATTTTGCCCATCTATAAAAAGGGGAATAAGAACAACCCAGGAAACTACAGACTGGTCAGTTTAACGTCTGTCCCAGGGAAGATAATGGAGCAGGTAATTAAGGAAATCATATGCAAACACTTGGAAGGTAATAAAGTGATAGGGAATAGCCAGCGTGGGTTTGTGAAGAACAAGTCATGCCAAACTAATCTGATAGCTTTCTTTGATAGGATAACGAGCCTTGTGGATAAGGGAGAAGCGGTGGATGTCATATACCTAGACTTTAGTAAGGCATTTGATACGGTCTCGCATGATATTCTTATTGATAAACTAGGCAAATATAACTTAGATAGGGCCACGATAAGGTGGGTGCATAATTGGCTTGATAACCGTAGTCAGAGAGTTGTTGTTAACGGTGCTAAATCCTGCTGGAAAGGGATAACAAGTGGAGTTCCGCAAGGGTCTGTTTTGGGACCCGTACTGTTCAATATCTTCATCAATGATGTAGATATTGGGATAGAGAGTACGCTTTTTAAGTTTGCAGATGATACCAAACTGGGTGAGGTTGCAACTTCTTTGGAGGATAGGGACATAATTCAAAATGACCTTAGCAAGTTAGAGAAATGGTCAGAGGTAAACAGGATGAAGTTTAATAAAGAAAATGCAAAGTGCTCCACTTAGGAAGGAACAATCAGTTCCATACATACAAGATGGGAAGCGACTGTCTAGGAAGGAGCATGGCGGAAAGGGATCTAGGGGTCATAGTGGACCACAAGTTGAATATGAGTCAACAGTGTGATGCTGTTGCAAAAAAAGCAAATATGATTCTAGGTTGTATCAACAGGTGTGTTGTAAGCAAAACTCGTGAAGTCATTCTGCTGCTCTACTCTGCACTAGTTAGGCCTCAGCTGGAGTACTGTGTCCAGTTCTGGGCGCCACATTTCAAGAAAGATGTGGAGAAATTGGAAAGGGTACAGAGAAGAGCAACAAGAATGATTAAAGGTCTAGAGAACATGACCTATGAAGCCAGGCTTCATGAACTGGGCTTGTTTACTTTGGAAAAAAGAAGATTAAGGGGGGACATGATAGCGGTTTTCAAATATCTAAAAGGGTGTCACAAGGAGGAAGGAGAAAATTTGTTCCTCTTGGTTTCTGAGGACAGAACAAGGAGTAATGGGCTTAAAGTGCAGCAAGGGAGGTTTAGATTGGACATTAGGAAAAAATTCCTAACTGTCAGGGTGGTCAAATATTGGAATAAATTGCCAAGGGAGGTGGTGGAATCTCCCTCTCTGGAGATATTTAAGAACAGGTTAGATAGACATCTGTCAGGGATGGTGTAGACGGAGCTTGGTCCTGCCTTGAGTGCGGGGGGCTGGACTCGATGACCTCTCGAGGTCCCTTCCAGTCCTATGATTCTATGATTCTATGATTTAGTCTGACCCAGTATGGCCATTCTTACATTCTTAAGGCAAAACCTCACTGAATACTTGTTTTTTTAACTTCTTGAATTCCAGGTAGATTGCATCTTATTCTTACATCCCCAATTACATTAATCAGGTTTGTCAGACAGACCTGCCCTTTGGAAAACAATGCTATCTGCCAATGTCTAATTGTTTTCCCATGTTGGGTCTTGATTTCACTTACAAAAGTAAGCTGTATTTTTCCAGGTCTTTCCTCAAGCTATTCTTGAACAAAGCTTTTTACTTCCACTTCAGAGGTTCCACATCTGTTGCTACTGAGGTGTGAAATATTTCCTTCAGAGAATTAACACTGCCATCTTATTAAAAACTTCTAGTGGGTAAACCTTCATTCCCATGAGTTTAATCTATTTTAATGTCTCTGGTTGGATGCATATTTGTTTTTCATATTCCTGTAATTTATCTTCTTGCTCTCTAAATCTTCCCCTGGTTTTTGGCATGCTTTCTGGAAGATATGAATCATCAAATGACACATGCTAAGTGTGTGTGTGCACATTTGCATGTACACACATGTATACGAAAACTATAAAGAACTAGCACTGCCATAAATACGGACAAAAGAATTTGTGCTTGTTAGAACTATGGTAAACAACAGCAGAAGTCCCCAATTTTGGAAACTGCTCAAGGTTGCTGCAATGCAAAACAGATGCAAATCGACATACAGGAATACAGGTTTAAGTGGGCAGCAGTGAAAAATGGGGCCTGGGTAGATTGGCTGACCAGTGTGCAGATTCAGTGGCTCTCTTTGTAGTTTTATGCCACTGGCATTCCTGTGGAAATCCAGTGGAAGTTAAAGCTGTCACCTGCCAGCCCTGGTGGAAGCCTAGCACATGGCAAAAATGGAAATACTGTCTGCACTCAGGAGTGAATCTCCCCTGGGATGCGGTAAGCATACAGGTAGCACAGGTAGGCTGCTTACCAGAGCAGATCCTGCCTGCATTGGAGGTGCTGGGTCAGGCCTGCCACAGACAGGAGCTGCTCTGGCCATCCAGCCAGAACAGCCCCTAGCTGCAGTGAGCCATGTAGGGCTGGAGCAGCCCCCTGCCCAGAGCAGGCAGGAAGCTGCTCCAGCTTAGGGATGTGAATGATTAGTCCAGTAGTTGACTATCTGATAAGCAAATCCTTATCAGATAGTCAACACAGTAGTCAACTAGTTGTTTTCCCCCCTCCTTGCTGTCTCTATCAAAAAGAGGCAGCAGGGGGGGGGGGGGGGAGGAGAGGAGGAGGTGCTTCAAAGTGGCAGCACCACATAGAGCCCGGAAACAGCTGGGGACTCCCCCACTGACCCTGAGCTCCATGCTGCACTGCCACTTAGAAATGCTGCATGCAGCCTGAAGCTGGGCTTTCCGTGGCGTTTGAAAGCAGCAGTGCTGCATGGAGCCCAGGGTCAGCAGGAGAGTCCCCAGCAGATCCCAGGCTCCATGCGGCGCTGCCGCTTTCAAACACCATGGGGAACATGGGGCCAGTGGGGGACTGCCCTGCTGGCCCTGTGCTCCCTGCAGCACTTTCACCTTTGACGTGTAGCAACTTCAAAGGCGGAGGCGCCCTTATCGACTAATCGAATAGTCATGCAAATTGTATTGACTATTCAATTAGTCAATTAATCGAAATTTAACATCCCTATCAGTTAACTATCATTTAACTGCAACCAATAAACCTCACCCATTAAAGGACAGGCTTATCAATGAACTTGTTAACCATTTACATCCCAACCTTAAATTCCCTGCAGAGCATTTGCGGAATTAGATCCATAACCTCTCTTCGTGTTAGGTCAGGGATGATCAGTCATTTTTTATGTGGGGCCATTCCAAGAACTTAATAAGTGGTCAAGGGTTGCACTCTACCATGATATTAATGGAGGAGATGCAGGGTCTGGGATGGCGGGTGGGTGTAGAAGGGAGCTCATGGTAGGGAACAGGAGGGAGTGTGGTCTGGGAGGGAGTTTGGGTGAAGGAGGGGGTTGTGACCTGGGGCAGAGGATTGGGGTGCAGAAAGGGGTGCACTATCTAGGAGAGGATATGAATTTGGATGCAAAAGAGGATTCTGACTTGGAGGAGAGAGTGCAGAGTCTGGGAGGGGGGTTGTGACATGGGGAAGTGGTGTAGGAAGGGGTGCAGGGATTTTGGTTGTGACCTAGGGCAGGAGAGGGTTGTGATCTGGAGCAGAGCATTTGGGTGCTGGGTCTGGAAGAGGGTATGGATATGGATGCAGGAAAGAATTCTGATTTGGAGAAGGTTGCAGGCTTTGAGAGGGGGCTGTGAATTGGGACAGGGGATTGGGGTGCCGAGTCGGGGGGGGGGGTATGGTGCAGGAGTGGGAGTGTGGAGGGTTTGGATTGTGACCTAGGGCAGAGAGGCAGAGGGTTGGGGTGCAGGAGTGGGTAGGGTGCCAGATATAAGCTATAAATGGAAGTCACTTACCTAGGCAGCTCCTAGACAGCAGCCCAGTGGGTTCCTCAGGCAGGCTCCCTGCCTTTCCATGCCTCTACACACCCCTCTGTAGTATGAGCCATAGGGGGGCCTGCAAGGGTTAAATTTGTGCTCCTCTAGGCCAGCCTTGAGGACTGTTAGCTAAAACATCAGGTGTTCTTTATCAGACGGCCTTCACCAGCCAAAACTCCCTTGCTCGCTAGCTGAGAACCTCGTATGGGATAAATAACATGACCTCGGCTCTTAGCCCCGTGGGAACGTTGAGAGTGGCATCAGGCCAACTTGCGCACACTTGGTAAACAGCTAAAATATAAGACCTGCTGGGGGTCCCACCCTCTGGGAGTTCCACCAGGGACCTGAACCTTGGAAGGTGCTCGGGTCTCCTAGCTGGAGCCATGTCCACTGTGGCCTGGTGTGAGGTGACCGGAACAGGACTCTCCGCAGACCTGAAGGGGCATAAGCATTTCCAAGTGCCTATTGCTCACTTATATGCATTGCTTTGCCTATGCTAATTATTTGGATTAGTTTGCAGTAGCTGTGTATTTAGCAGTATTAAGCCTGTACTCGTTGTGAGATTAATATAAGCAACTATCTCGAATTGACTCTGCCTTGAAGTGAATCCACAACCCTGTTGGGCCCTGGCCCTGTGACTTAACAACCTCAAAGCAATTGGCTGAAGAGGCCATGTGCTTCTCTGAGCACTGTGTGCCCACTGCAGGAGGACAGTACTTCCCATGCGGGGGAAGGAAGGTAAGTGTCTGTGAGTTAATTAGAATAACTAATACTTTTCATATGTGTTCATTTTTTAATTGTATCCTTTGGTATATATGGTTGTGACTATTTTCTTCCACTATTTGATCTGAGGAAGTGGGTCTGGCCCACGAAAGCTCATCATCTAATAAACCATCTTGTTAGTCTTTAAAGTTCTACATAGTCCTGCATTTTGCTTGAAATAACTAAATTCGACTTAACTTCCAATTTTACAAAATCGAAATAGCATGTTCCCACTATGGGGAAGCCTCAAAATTAGTCTGAGGCAGGCTCCGTTAATGTGTACGCGCTACCTCGACTTAGAGCCCAAGGAAGCACTGGGGAGTAATTAATTTGAATTACACTGGGAAATAGTTATTTCAAAATAGTGACACCTGAGCATTCACACTAATGCTATTCCAAAATTAGCATTATTCCCCAAGAAAAGCAGGCATACAGATTTTGAAATAAGCGTCCCCTTATTTCAAAATAACGAGCTTGATAGTGTCAATACTCTGCTCATAAATTCAACCTATTTTGAAATAAAACCTTAGTGAGGACCAGGGCTTAGAGAGTTTGGTTGTCTGTCTGTTGAAGAACTCCTCCTAAATGCTAAGTGCCAGGACTACCAAATTCGGCATACAGCTTCCTTGTATCATAACAAAGAAACATAAGGGTTTGGTGGTGCCAAGAAAATGGGATGTACTCCAAATGAGATTGCTTCTCATAAAATCAAACAGATACGAGACAGATTCACCAAATCAAGTACAGTCCTCAAAACTGACATAACTGAGCAAATGTTGAAAGAGATTAAACCAAGATAAGCCAGAAAAATAGGACGAACCTGAAACAGGATTGCTTCTCAATAAACCTCACAGAAAAGAGATAAAACAGAGTAATTTGGAGTAGTGCTCTGTTTTGGCACAGCTAAATCAGTGCTTAAGGTTTGAAAACTAGAAAATTTTATTGGAAACCAATTTGACTATAGCCCTTTTTTGTTAAAATATAACAAATGATAAGAGTTTATAGGGATAAGAAAGCAAAATACACTTGATGGAATTCCTGAATTACAAATCTGAGCAACGCTGGGTAAATCTGTGAGTTAGCTAATAAAAGACATCAGCAAAGCAATTTTCATTATAGTGTTCTCTGTCAAAAGCTTTCAGAAAAATGAGAAAAACACTTCATAGCAGCTCAAAAATTACATGTATTTTATCAGATACATTCAATTATAAGTCTGTCTGAAACATTTGGGTTTATCAGATCTGGTTTATACCTTGTATTGTATGTTTGCTTGTGTAATCATTTTCCTGACTTTTAATTGTACAGTGCCCATTACAAACGGCTTGGTGTTTCCCTCAAATCCTCCAGGAGTCCAGTAGAGGTGGTATCTGCCTTAGGAGGTGATGCAGCACACACACACAAACAACTCTTTGAACTGGAGGAGATCAGTGTCCTGTAGTCGCTGACACACCAAAGAACCCGGCAGAAAAGGAGATTAAGGGTTTGCATGAGGAATGGGGAAGAAACGGACATAACTGGATCAGAGGGCACGCAAGAGGGGAATAGTACGTCCATTGAATCCCCTCCCCCCCTCCCATCCAGTCCTCTCCATCACAATTGTGTGGATTCTGAGCTCTTCTGGTTGGAAGGAGCCATGCTGGGTCTAGAAGGGATATCCTTAGCCTGGGATGCACTCTGTGGAAAGCTTCTCCATATAAGCAAGAGTGAAACTGGTTTCACTGAAGTCGCTGGGAGTTTTGCTATTAAAATTCAGTGGGCCTATGGCTTTCATCCCTAGAGAATGTCCATGTGGGATTTAATGCTATGCAGGATCAATTGTTGGTCTATGTCTGCATGCTGACTGGGCATAAAGCATTTCAGATAGGTGTATCAGCAAGAACAAAGTGAGCATGACTTTTATATGAACAGGGGGACCACAGAGACATGCAGAGGGTTTCAGCAGCAATTGAAGAGACTCTAGAATTCACAAGATTTGCTCTCACATCCTTGGGCTCAACCTTTCCTCTCTGCCCTGCTCCTGCCTGTTTAAATCTGCATCTGAAAACTCCCTAATTAGGTATTTTTACCACATGCATCCCTGTGGGAGTATCTAAGTACCATATAAAGACATTGAATCCCATCTTCTAGAGGGGAGTAAGCAGCAGAAACTCTACATGTGTTCCAGAGTTTCCATCGGCTTTCCCACCCGACTGTCCCTTGCGTAAGTATCAGTGGAAAGAATTTGGCCCCAAATGTCAAGAGCCTACGGGTTGTTGTTATTTCCTACCCATAAAAAGTGCTATGTCTTTATTATGTAGAACATACACACAAGCTTTTGCTTAGAAATAAATTTGTGTTAAGCCTACATTTACAAAGAAGTAATTTAATAGGAAGTTTGATATAGATAAACAAGAACTACACTCTTAATTTTACCAGACACTTAATTTTAAACTTAACAGCAGCTATGTGTCTTTCTATTTGGGGCTTTTCCAACACTGCAAATAGCAGGGGATAACAACTGTATAAAGTTAGATAACCAATTTGACAAAACAGATTAATGGAAGACCCATACTGATTTTTCTATATTAAATTTTTAGTATTTAGTCCTGATGAAACAAAACTTTACTTTTGCTAAAAGTTTGGTTTATGTTCAATCTTTGAATGAAAGAGATATTGTTATGGTGTAATAGTTTTAATTTTTAAAGATAAATTGTTATTATTAAAATGATGTTAAATTTAGATGTTGTGCTACTTTATTTTTTGTATGCTTTATATATGTTTTAAAAGAGAAATCCAGTCTATGTGGCTCCTTAGTGGAATTTGAGTCAACCAATGTATGGGTATGTCTACACTACCACCCTACTTTGAACTAGGGTGGTTAATGTAGTCATTCGAAGTTGCAAATGAAGCCCGGGATTTAAATATCCCGGGCTTCATTTGCATCTTGTCGGGCGCCGCCATTTTTAAATCCCCGTTAGTGCGGACTCCGTGCCCGCAGCTATACGCGGCACGGAGTAGGTAGTTCGAGTAGGTAGTTTGAATTAGGCTCCGTGCCCGCAGCTACACGCGGCACGGAGTAGGTAGTTCGAGTAGGTAGTTCGAATTAGGCTTTCTCATTCGAACTACCATTATTCCTCATGGAGTCCCATACATTGGCACGAAGTCCGCACTAACAGGGATTTAAAAATGGCGGTGCCCGGCAAGATGCAAATGAAGCCCGGGATATTTAAATCCAGGGCTTCATTTGCAACTTCGAATGACTACATTAACCACCCTAGTTCGAACTAGGGTGGTAGTGTTGACATACCGTATTTTAGGGAGAAAACACATATTAAAAGTACTCTGGTATGTATTTCATTATATCTAAGTGCTGGAGAGTATCCCATTATCCTCTACGGCCGTGGTCACCAACCAGTAGATCGCGAGCTACTGGTAGATCTCAGGGGCTCTAAGAGTAGCTCTTGAGCCCTCTCTGAACTGCATGCCTGCGCAGTACATTTATTAGATTTCCTCATTTGAGGAGCAGCTACTCACCGAGCAACAGTACAGGTGAGTAGCTGCGAGGAATGGTGGGAGCTGGAAGGTCGGGAGGGCTGAAACACCCCAGCCAGCTGACTGTGGCTTTCAGCTGAAAGAGGCTGCCCTGCGCTCCAGCTGATCAGCGGCTTCCCCTCTGCGCCTGCCCACGTGGAGCTTGGTGGCACCCTGGCTGAGCGCCATGGACAGCTGGACGGGCAGCTGCTTTTCTTCGCTCCAGCCCGGCTGCCCTGCGGTCAGTCCGGAGGGAGCGCGGGTTGGAGGCTTCCCTCCGTGGCTGGTGTAGGAAACTCCCTGCCCCCAACCTTGTTCCCTCTCCTCTGCCCCAAACTTGTCCCCCGCCCTCCTGGCCCCCTGTTCCCTCTCTCTTGCCCCCCCCACCCCGCTGCAGAAACCTACCCCCCCTCTGCAGAAACTTGTCCCCCGGCACCCTGCCCCCCCTGCAGAAACCAGTTCCTTCTTGCACCCTGTCTCCTACTACAGAAACCTGTCCCCCTGCTCCCCTCTGCAGAAACCTGTCCCCCCCAGCACCCTGTCCCCTGCTGCAGAAACCTGTCCTGGCACCCTGCCCCCTCTCCCGTTCCCCCACTGGCACCCTGTTCCCTGCCCCAGAACCTACTAGCACCCCTCCCCAGTACTGTGTCCCCTGCTCCCAAATGACTTTTCTATGGGTCAGTGACCCCTGACTCAAGGCAGGTTTCCTGCCATTCTCATAAATAAAGACAATGCAGAAACTTCTTGTGTTTAACATAGTATTTTATTTAAAAATGAAGCCTGGCCAACAAACCCCCAATTGGGGCCAAGCCCCCATCTGGCCACAACCACTCCTGCATTCCCCCTTCCCCAGACCCTAGATCTGAGCCTATCAAACACTGGAACCCCCTGCCCTCAGCCCCTCACATACCCCAACCCAAATTCCTGCACCCTCACATCCGCAAGCCTGTGGCTTGCTTAGTATCCCAACACTGCCCAGCCTGGAGCCTCCTCCCCAAGCTAGTGTCCCCTTCTCCACCTCCTCCTGCATCCAGATTTCCTCCCAGAGCTTGGACCTCTCACCCCTTCCCACACCCAAATCCCTCATTCCCACCCCAGAGACTACACATCCGGTCTCAACACAGCAAGGGTCCAGCTACACTGCAGGGCTGTGTCTACACTGGGCCACTTATTCCGGAAAATCAGCCACTTTTCCGGAATAACCTGCGAGCTGTCTATACTGGCCCTTGAATTTCCGGAAAAGCAACGATGCTCTACTGTACAAAATCAGCTGCTATTCCGGAAAAACTATTCTGCTCCCGCTCGGGCATAAGTCCTTATTCCGGAACACTGTTCCAGAAAAGGGCCAGTATAGACAGCCCAGTAGTCTTTTCCGGAAAAAAGCCCCGATCGTGAAAATGGCGATCGGGGCTCTTTTCTGGAAAAGGGCATCTACATTGGCCACAGACGCTTTTCTGGAAAAAGGGCTTTTCCGGAAAAGCAGCCTGCCAGTGTAGACACTCCTTTTCCGGAAAAACTGAAAACGGAATAGTATTCCGTTTTAAGCAGTTCCAGAAATTCATGCCAGTGTAGATACAGCCCAGGAGTTTTTCAGGATTCTGGAGATATCCCAGAAAAAACTCTTCTGCATCCAGGGTTGTGTTTGTTCTTCCGCTTTTTTAGTGGAAGAGCAAACAGGCTCTTTTCATCACCCCTATATTCCTCTTTCCACAAGGAATAAGGTGGCTTCCAAAAGAAGGGGTTTTTTTCTGACATTTGGTCCAGTCTAGACAGGCCAAATGTTGGAAAAACGTCTTCCTACAGAAGAATTTTTTTTTAAAGCAGCAGTATAAGGATTGGGGATAGCAAGTGATGGAGAGGAGGAGAATAGAGAGGGCGGAGCTTCAAGGAAGGGGCGGGGCTTCAAGGAAGGGGAGGGGCGGTAGATCTTGGCTTGGTCTGTCATTTAAAAAGTGATCTTGGGTGTAAAAAGGTTGGAGACCACTGCTCTACTGTATGGTTGCTTAGGTGTGAAGATCCCACCATGCATTAAGTATTTAAAATGGCTGTTGTGGAAGACTTAGACATTTGTACAGGTTTCACTGTACCTTCAAGAGGCTGTTATTTTTTAGGCTATCTGCTGACTTAGAAGGCTGCCTCAAACTATCCCCAAATATATTAACTATTTTGTTCCACCTCTGTTAAAAGACCTCTTTTTACAGGATTTTATTGGTAACTTGACAGATTTCCCTATAACTGCTTGTGTATCTAGGACATCTCTGTATCTAGGTAACATTAAAATTATACAAAAAGAAAAAAGAAAAAGAAAAGAGTCACTTATAGCCTTAAAGTCTGAGTCACAGAGAGAGAGAGAGAGATGAATCAAAACATGTCCCTATTTACTAGCAACTGTAAAGGTAGGTTTGACAGATGTCCAGTTTTGAACCAGACAGTCCAGTATTGGAGCTTTCTGTTTTGAGAAAATGTAACTGAGAAAATATAAATGTCTGGAATTTTCTAAATAATATGTAATGTAGATTGTGATGTAATGTCAAGCGTGTCAAGTATTTTTGTTGAAACCATCTGGCAACCCTATGTAAAGGCACAATCCAGACTTGTTGGCTGTGCATCTTCTTGCAGGGCTAAACATTGCAGACATTTTCATCCTCCGTAAAGAAGTGTCAATGATGTGGCAAACGTTAAAATGTTCCTGACAACTTTTCAGCAGAGTGTTAATCATCTCCAAAAAAGCGCCACAGAGGCAAAGGACAAAAGTTTGTGAATTAAGCAACACTGTCAAAGAAAAAAAAGCTTAATAATGCTGAGCTACCAAAAGGGAATGTGCAGATACTGGAGATAGCAAACAGGAGCAAATGAAACAATGTCACGGGTGTAGTGTTTCTGAGGTGCGGGGGTTATAAATAGGTGAGACTTTGGTTTCCTTTTTGATAGGTCTCAAGATTACTATGTTTAGAATCTCCATCTAAAGAGTGAAATTGCTTTCAATGCCGATTGTAAGATAGTTCTGGATTAAAGAGCACGAGCAACTGCTGCGAAGTATTTTTAGTGCAATATTTAACATCAGATGGAAAGATGACCTTTGGAATACCTGATAATAGTCCTCAAATATGTTAAAGGCTGTTCTAAAGAGGATGATGATCAACTGTTCTCCATGCCCACTGAAGATAGGAGAAGTAATAATCAGTGTAATCTTCATCAAGGGAGTTTCTCTGGAATGACAGAACTATACTTGGTACAAGAGTAGATGGAGGGGAGGGGTAAAATTGACACTAAACCATCTTTGCCAGGTCTGTTACTTGAGGCTTGTCCTATGCTGATTTGATATGGTGGCCAGGTAAGTCCAATTTAATGGCATTTTGCACTTCTATAGTGTCTCAAAAGAGAATTACTACACTGGAGAAGCTGGTCTTATGCATTTCCCAGCAATGGCTTTGCAGTCCTACAACTAACTCATTTATATGTAACTTGCTCACTAGTTTTGTCTTGATTACTCAAGTCCCTGGATAAAAGAGCAGCTGGATAAAAAAGCATTTTTCGTGATTTCCTCCATTGTTTGCATATCATCACCTTCCAATTGTAGAGGAAAGTTGCCTGCAACTGAATCTCTGAAATAAACAACACCATGATTTCTGCTGATGGGTAGAGGGAAAGAGTCACAAAAAAGTCTAGATACATTTTGGCAGTTCACAAAAATCTTTACAGATTGCTGAAGCTAACAAAAACTCAAATTCCATTGCATTCATCTAGCTCTAGTAGTAAGTCTGTGATATAATTATTATACCTATTCTAGATCAAGCAGGAATTTCTGTTCCCTTCTGTTACTTCCAACAAGATAAACAACAATCCATTCAAAGTCTACAAAGTGTTACATCGTATGTATTCCCAGTTACAGCATACATTTTGACAGTTTTCATCTTTGCAACAGTAGGTTTATAAAAGCATATTATTTATAACATAACCATGCCACAAAGGCAAAGGTAAGCAAAGCTTTTTTTTTTCCCCCCAAACTCATTTGCAAACCAAGATTTTTCCCCCCCTCATTCATAAAGTACATCCCTTGACATTTTTTCTTTTAAAGATAATTTGGGTTGTAACATCAAAAATATTTCCCTGGAAACATTTCCAGATTCAGATTCATAAATAAATAGGATTTAAAAAAAATATTTCAGGGAAAGCTTCACTATAAACAAGTGTGGTTAACGGAAAAAAAACTCCACCTCAAAAAACAAAAAAACCTAATCAAAGAAGGTGTAACATAGAATCATAGAATACTAGTACTGGAAGGGACCTCGAGAGGTCATCGAGTCCAGTCCTCTGCCCCTATGGCAGGACCAAATACTGTCTAGACCATCCTTGATAGACATTTATCTAACCTACTCTTAAATATCTCCACAGATGGAGATTCCACAACCTTCCTGGGCAATTTATTCCAGTGTTTGACTACTCTGACAGTTAGGAACTTTTTCCTAGTGTCCAACCTAAGACAAACTGTGTCATATGATTTTTTTGTGAACAGCCTGATTGGCGTGAAATGAGATGGTGTTAATAATTGTTTGTGGAATATTCTTTAATATGATGCAATTTCAAGTGAAGAAAGGATTTTATTATCTGGCACTGTTTCAATTTCCATGGCAGTGCTTCAGAAGTTCTCTTGGAAATATATTTATGGCCAAATTCTAATCCCTTTAAAGCCAATGGAAAACTCACAGGCTGTGAGTTTCAATAAGGAATAAGGGATCTTCCGGAAAAGGGCTTATTTTCCGGAAAATCTCGTCTAGACTGGCGCTTTTCTCCGGCAAAAACCCCGAGCCGGGAAAAGCGGCAGCCATGTAAATGCAAATGCCGCGGGGGATATTTAAATCCCCCGCGGATTTGCAATTCCGAAGTGTCTCATTAGCATCCCTTTTCCAGAAAGGGATGCCAATGTAGACACAACCACAGTGACTTCACTGGAATTAGGATTTGGTCAATGTTAATAATCATCAATAATAATATTCACACATATTAGGCCCAATAGAAGACAGGGTGTGTGATGGAAATCAGGAACTTCCAGGACTTCCAACATACCTAGGGAAACATGCATGAGATGCTGGGCTAACTAGGATCCCCTACTATAGACCTGCCACACATGGAGCACAGCAGCAGCAGCAGGCAGGAGGCGATTCCAAGGACCAGACTTGGGAAAGCCTCAGATATTTTTTATTAATTTGATTAATGAATTAGTGAATTGATTAATAAATTGTACATGCATTACACTCACATTCAAAATACTGGTCGTGAGGCATATGAGACACAACTATGATGCGTTTAAGAACTCTGCAACAACAGTTTTAGACTGATAATGCCATCAAAGCTAATTAGGGTTATGCAAAGTATTTTTGTGTTTTATAGAATGAGTTAAGTCCTGGCCCCATTGAAGTCAATTTCAAAACTCTCATTTTTATTTCAGTGGGATCAGAATTTTACCCGATAAATCTGCTTTTTTTAATCATTCCAAACAAAAAGCCATTATGGAAAAGTCTTATACAATTTAATAAGAATGAAACAAGTAGGGTTGTACAGAGATGTAATAGTCCCTAGTACTTATTCCAAAAGCCTATCAAGTCTAATAAAAAGTGGTGCTATTTCTATAGGTTTTTCTTAATTCTTATAATACGCCTAAAACAGGAATACAATTCTTTATTAAGGGTGACTCACTAGAAACACTATATTATCTACTAAACTCTATGGAAATTTTTCAAAAGGTTGTTAACTTTGACAGTGTAGTTATTTATGTACCCATATTACAGTATCACATAGACATCTCAATCAGGACAGTACACATATAAAAATCCAAATGCAGAGAAATGGGCATAAAATAGAGTGGAGTCAGGGAGAAGATCTGGATGCAGCTCTCTTATAGGCAGGACTTTCAAAGTCTTCAGTGTCACAGTTGGGACTCAGTTGCTCCCATTGTTTTCCATTGGAGTTGCTCGTTTTTTGAAACAGGATACTTTATTTAGCTGCCTAAATGGAAGCTGGTGGATGTTAGGCTTTAGAAAATGTGGCTTTTAGTGTACAATTAAAAGTCTACATATAGGTCTAAAATAAAGGATCACAGATTACCATTGGTTTGGTAATAAAAAAAACTGTATATCTTTGCATAACTTAAAGGGCAGAGATGATTTTATAACCATGAGTTTTATGAGATAAAACAGATCCTAGCATTTTTATAAGGTTTAAGACAAGAACAAAACCCTTGTAACAAGTCTACTGTCTGGAAAGCACGAAGGGAATAGTTCCTGTAAATCCTGTACCTTTTTTGTTATGTCTCACGTAACACTGGCAGACATTTGCTTTATTTTAATTACCAAAATAAACAGACATGACAGAAAATGCTACAGCTCCAGATTTATTAAATTACCCCTGCAAATTTGATCACATTGAGACATCATATCTTCACATAATGTCATCTGTAGCTGGCACCACTACAGTACTGCATGATATGTTGCCATTTTCATGGTTGCCAAATAGTCCTAAATTTACTGACAAATTACAAAGGAAAAGAAAACTACGTTTAGAATTTCTTTAGTTGCCTTCTTTCCCCCAATTAATATTTTAATTTTGTTTGCAAAATCTTAATGCTGCCATACTAAATCTCAACAATGTTTCTGAGCTACTTCTTAAATTGTAAAAACAATAAGAACATAAGAGGCATCTATACAGTCTGATCCAAAACCCAGTTAAATCAGTGAGACTTTTGGCTGTAATGGGATTGGGAATAAGCCTTGTTAGCATAATAAGAAGTCAAAAAATCACTGTGTAAGAGCATGCACACATGCCAAAAAAGCTGCATATACAATAATTGCTCCTATGTTAAGGGAGAATGTATCTGTCTGCACATAGGAAAGGTGATGTGGAGTAGAGGGGCAGCAGTGAAATTGTTTGCTCAGTGCAAGATAAACATGAATAACAATCTCAACAATTTTATTTTCCTTGCTTCTGGGACAGATATTCCTTCAAACCATACCGTACTAATTTCTATGGCCAATCATTGATCAGTGCAGTACAGAAAGTGAAAGATAAAGTCAATCTACAAATGTAAACAGAGCGTGTTGGCATTGAGAAAAAGTTTAAGTTAAAAGACAGTGTGAAACTATTATTCATGGAAAAGTGCTTGCATAATAAGTATAATATAACAGTAATCCAGTATTTACAAAGAAAACAATATCCCGTGATGCGAAGTGTCCTTAAATGAGATTTCAGTTTTCAATGCCAGGCTGCTCAAAATGAAAGCACTATCTTGAGTTCCAAGGCCCTTTCAGTGAGATCTGGCACTACTGTTTCAGTACAATTCAGGAGCTGCTCATGCAATTTTGGCTCGTTAATAACGGGGGGGGGGGGGGGAATGAAATTGTTGCAACAAAATGGTATTCTACTAACAGATGTGTTGTTCCTTAACAAAGAATGTTTTGCTCTTTTATTGAATTTTATATTGACTTGATTTATAATACATCCATCTAACAGTTAATTTTCACATCAGTGCTCAAAAGTATGTTAGTATTTTGTACAGAGGAACTGCATTATTTTAATTTGTTAATTTTGCCTTTAAAAGTTATGCCATATTTCTGTATATACTTTGGTTTAATACAGGCAAGACTTTCGCTTTCAATAGGCCTATTATATTAGCAAGTGTTCATTTCAGTGGTCATATTTATATATTTTATCAATCTGCATGGCACGATTTCAGTAGGTAGTGATAAGGGCTTCATAGTTAACACCCCCAAACTTCCTACTCTAATCAATAAATAATAATGAAATATTTACATCTAAGAAACTATATTTCTGAGGTCTTGTAAAAGGTATTTTCCCTTTTCTCTTCCTTCTACTGTGACACAGTTGATGAAATCAATGGCATACCTCGTACAGACAATGGGATACTTGAAAAAAAATTGTACGGTACTGTTTCATTAAGTTTTACTTAATACAAAGCCAATTTTTAAATCTTACTGCCTACAGGTATATTAAGTGACCTAATTTTCAGTTATGCTGAACATCCACAATGGCGTTTGGTTTTAATCAGAGCTGTCTAAAACTTGATTTTCATACCCTAACTTTAGGCATGCAAGTATGGAAGTTTTGGCCTAAGCTTTTTCAGTTTCTATAGAGACTATCTTCACACAAATGCAAAACTTAACCTTTCCGAAGTAATCTTTCCTGAAAGTACAGTTTTAGTTAGAAAAGTGGCTGCAAAGAAATGTATTCTCTCAAAATGACTTCCATATGAAAATCTGCTTATTCTACCAGTCACAAGGTGGCAATTCTAACTTTTCAGCAAGTTCAGCAGTTCAGCAAGTTCAGTCTGGGATCTAAAAATCTAGCTGTATTCTTTCTGTCCCTGACAACCTTACAAGTAATGAATATTGTGAGTCCAGACAATCATGTGTTTTGTAGATGATGCAGAAGATAATTCCATATATGGTCTCATAGATGTATCATTTCTGCAGTGACAACGCTACTTTTGTCAGTGAAATAACAGACACAAAGGGAATGAATGTCTTATGTAGGGAGAGCCCATTTCTGAACACTTTTTAATTATAACTTGCACATTCAAATAAAATACTATCTGTTCTTCTCTGTTGACTCCAAACTCAATCTGACGCCAGTGAGAACAATGCTCTTCTCAAAGGCACAGACAGTTGTGGCTGTTACAAAGACTCCAGTAATATGGCTTACGATGGGTGTTCTCAAATACGGTTACAATATGCACCCGATCTTAAAAGAAAAATTATCTTGTTCCATTCACAAATGTGAAACTTCCCAGATGCAAACGTAGCAATTGCTTACAAGGAATGGTAACATGGGACTTGAATATATTATGTGTTTTGTCCTTCAGTGGTGGGTGAGAGAAGCTCATCACACTACCTCCTTTTGCTGTTCATTTAATGTCTCTTTCATTAGCTTCAGGGGGGTAGCCGAGTTAGTCTGTACAGGATAAACTTAAAAAACAACAAAAAGTCGGGTAGGAATTTAAAAACAAAACATTTTAAAGTGCTACTAGACTATTTGTTGTTTTTTACGTTTATCTCTTTCATTAGTTCTAGGTTGCCAACCCTCCTAGTTTCAACAAGAGTCTCCTGGAATTGGGTTGAATCTCTCGGAGGCTACTGAAGCCAAACCAGGAGATTTAAGAATCCAATAGCACAGCAGGGCTGAGGCAGGCAGGCGGTTTGCCCTGGCTCTGTGCTGCCTGCAGAAGTGGCCAGCATGTCCCTGTAAGCACTGGGGCAAGGGACAGGGTCACTCCACATGCTGGCTTCACAGCTCCCACTGGCCGGGAACTGCAACCAATGAGAAATGCAAGGCAGTGCCTGAAGGCCAGGGAAGCATGCAGAGATACCTGGACCCTGCTAAGGGCCACTGGGACATACTAGTCACTTACGAGAGTGGCACTGAACCCGGGCATACAGGGAGCGCGTCTTAGGACCACTGCACTGCCACCCAGGGGCTGCCCGAGGTAAGCACTGTGTAAGATGGAACTCACACCCCTCACTCCCTGCACCCCAACCATCCTGCCCCAGCTCTGCCTCACCCCCCATCTTTCACCCAACCCCTCCCTCCCAGAGCTCACACCCTTCACTGCCTCCCAAGCCCCAGACTCAGCCCTGAGCCCCTCCCAGAACCCATACCCACTTCTGAATCCCAATCTGCTGCCTGGTGAAAATGAGTGAGGGTGGGGAATAGTGAGCAACAGGGCAGGGGCTGGAGTGAGCAGAGCAGAGTCTCAGGGAAGGGGCAGGGCAAGGGTCCATGAGTTTGTGTGATTAGATAGTTGGCAATCCTAGTTCTATGTCTGAGAAAATGGGGTGGCACACAGAACCTGTGAGCCTCAAAAATCTTTGAAGCACCAGAAAATGCTCTGAGACCACATAGGATGCATCTACACAGCAGGGCTTACCTCGAAATAAGCTACGCAAACTACACTATGCTAGTTGCATAGCTTATTTAGAAATAGCTTATTTTGAAATTGGGAGCATCTACACAGCACTCATTTTGAAATAGAGCACTCTTCATCTGACTTTCCTTACTCCTCGCACAATGAGGGTTATAGGAGTCAGAGTAAGAAGTCCTCCAGCTTGACAGTATTTTGACATTATTTCAAAATAATGTTGCTGTGTAGATGTACTCATTTAGTCCAGAGGACACTGTTAGAACGTGTGTGTGTGTGTGTGTGTGTGTGTGTGTGTGTGTGTGTGTGTGTGTGTGTGTGTGTGTGTGTGTGTGTGTGTGTGTGTGTGTTTTCTCATGTTGCTTTATTGAGATTTTTGCCCTATGTAGTTTCAGTTTCAAACATTTCATCTGGACCTGCAAAATAATTCATTCCTGACATCATATTTCCATGTCAAATTTTGCATCAAGAAGATGCAATGACAATTTGTTCTAAAAAGGAATCTTAAAAGTATGGGTGTTTTGTGGGGTTTTTTCTGAGATATTGAATATTATTCCTTATGCTGGAATGAGATGAAAGAATGCAGAAACTATTAGTACTGTTTCCGGGATTATGTTTTCTAGCTTCTGAAGAGAGACTAAAATCAAAATATTCATTTTTAGAATCCCCACCAAGTTCTGAAGACTTTCACTGCTAAGAAGATGGGAAAATGGCTGGAAAAGAGTTCTTAAAAGATCTGAAAAATAAAATGCGGACTATAATTTTTCTGCAAAAGGGCAGGAACATTTAGCTCTTCTGTGAGTAGTTTATATAGGCTACGTCTACACTGGCCCCTTTTCCGGAAGGGGCATGTAAATTTCACTAGTCGTCGTAGGGAAATCCACTTTGAAGTAAGAATAAGAGCCTCCGGAAAAGGGCACTTTTTCCGGAGGATCGGGGCCAGTCTAGACGCTCTTTTCCGGCTTTTTTAAAAGCCGGAAAAAAGCGGCGGACATTTTTATTTAAATGCCGCGGGGGATATTTAAATCCCCCGCGGATTTCCCTACGACGACTAGTGAAATTTACATGCCCCTTCCGGAAAAGGGGCCAGTGTAGACGTAGCCAATAAAGTCTACTTTCAACTTCTGCACCTTTGTTTGTTTTTCTAAGTACTGTAGCTCATAGTTTTATTTCTTCATAAACTAAATTATACCCTTTTGAATCCTGATGCTAGAGAATGATGCTAGAGAGTGATGTTCTTGCCCTTCCTCTTCTGGAGTTCAACATAGGCCAGCCTGTGACTTGCAGATCTTATGATGCAAGCCCAAGGCACCTGTATAAGCGGGGCCCTAAGCAGCCTATTGTCAAAGCCTTATTGACAAAGCCCTAGATGGGATGATTTAGTTGGGGTTGGTCCTGCTTTGAGCAAGGGGTTGGATTAGATGACCTCTTTCAACTCTAATCTTCTATGATTCTATTGTACCCAGTTAGGTGCTGATATCTACCCCAGTTTATGTTCCTAGGTGTACTGCAGGAATTACAATTCCCAGGATGCACCAAGGGGAGGACAGACGATAAAGAGGAGGAAGAATGTGAGCTCTGTGAAAGGGTGGAGGGAATAAACCTCACCTTGGCAATTATTGAACTTTCTGGGTTCCAGTAGAAAACAATGAGTATAAAAAATGAGCATAAAAGAACACACACATCTCTGCTCCCTCCCCCCCAAGAAATCAAACATATCGAAGTGCATTATGGTTCCTACTCTGCTGTGACCTAATATGGCTGCTCCTATGGAAACTCCGCAGGCCTAAATCCTGCTACTATTTGCCACTTGATGAGAAAATAAACTTAAAGGGGCACAGTCTATTTTTAATAGTGCTCCTTTTTTCCCAGCTATCACATTTCTCTGCAGTTCTGAGTAGTCCAGTTGAACCACAAACATATGTGCAGGGTGCGTCTGCTATAAATTGCTCCCAGTATACATCTATTCCACACTAAAGTCATTGACACTTGTAGGAACTGATGCATTAAAGTCCCCCAATTCTCCACTCTTAAGTCACACACACACACACACACACACACACACAAAATTTGGGCAAATGGAAGTCAGCTATGGGAAAAAAATGCTCTGCTTTAAGCTGTTTCACTATAAGTCCAAATTTTTTGGAACGTATCTTGGACTTATAGCGAGGACAGCCTGTACCCCACCCCCCATTCTCTCTCTTTCATTTCCCTTTGGTTTCCTTCTATGACTCTCTTAGCAGCATTTCTCCTTTTCTATATTCCCTCTTAAAATGAGAATTCCCACTTAGAGGGGAAAATACAATCATGTATTGTAAGAGTGCTGTTTTTCCCAATTTCCCTAGCTCCTTCAGAGGTGGGAGTATATTGTTTATGAGGTGCTATCAAATGTATCTCTTGTAGTGCTACAAAGCTGGCTCTTTTGTTGCCTGTGCTCCAGTGATGCTCTCTCACAATATGGGCATTATGTCAATTTCCTGTGCGGCTTCCATTGTTTGTCTTTCCAAACACAGGAGTGATCATACATTTATAATTCATAGTAACTAGAAAAAACATCATCATTAAATGCTAAAGGTGGTAGATCTGCTTACTGTAACCCATATTTTATTGTAGGATGTGTCTGGGGTACATCTACACAGCAACATTATTATTTCAAAATAACTTAGTCCATGTCTACACAGTAGGCAGTTATTTTGAAATAATGTCAAAATGCTGTCAAGCTGGAGGACTTCTTAGTCCGACTCCTGTAAGCCTCACTGTATGAGAAGTAAGGGAAGTTGGAGGAAGAGTGCTGTGTTTCAAAATGAGTGCTATGTAGCTGCTCCCAGTTTCAAAATAAACTATGCAATTGACGTAGTTCAATTTGTGTAGCTTATTTAGGGTTAAGCCCTGCTGTGTAGATGCACACACACAACCCTGTTGTATTTAGCATGGCAATTTGAGCTATTCACAGCAGCAAAATAAACACTGTCATCACTCTTCAGAATGGGTCACTTTCAATTTGATGTTAATTTCATTATATTCAATGTCCACTAGAAGACTATGTGGAGAGCTGATTACTGTCCACTTCCTTTCCAAAATATAACATCCATCCATCTTTCTGTCTTCCTTACAACAGACCGAGAAATGAATTAAAGACTATCTACAATACCTTCCATCCTGTTTGTATCTCTACATTTAGCAGATAGTCATGCTTTTTATTTTAAGCTCTGAGGCTCATTATCTGACATTTATTTGTAAAGAACAGCATATGCCATCATGAGCTCACATAACTTAATATGTACCTAAGTATTTCAGTATCTGACTGTATTTGCCATCATTTCTCTATGCAACTATTTCTCTCTCTCAAGCATCATCCAAAGGTCTGGAAATGCTGCTTTCAGAGTTAATATGCCAGATAACAAAGTTGCTGTGAAAGCAACATGGAAATTTATTTATTTCAATTACTAATTGAATTTTTATGGAACATATGCCAAACAGGATCTCAACACACTCAAATTCTTGGCTTGATGTAATTGCTGATTTATGGAAGCAAATAATTTGGTCCAAATTCTGGTTTTATGACTTTATAAAGTTTTTAAAAAAGAGACAAGACCCACAAAATATATTTTGGAGATTAGTGGCCTAAAACAAGGAAGGAGAAGGTACTAAAAATGGAGGGCAAATGTTTTATATGTAACACCTTCAAAATAGTTCTAGAAACACACCACAGTATTTTCTGATTATTTCTCCTTTTTGCCGTGTTTGCAAACCCAGTCACCTATTCTGCATGCATCAGAAAAGCTCTGCTTTCTTTTGTAATACAACTTTCCTGGCTTCCAACTTGCTGCAGAGACACTTCAAAGCAAAAGAGGTAAGAGATCTACCTAGCCAAGAACACATAATACACCAGATAGAATAGGAGTAAGGGATTATACTTCAAGAAAAAAAAGAAATTATTTTACAACCATTTAGCTGTCTTAAAGTCCATTATACAGGCAGTCCCCGGGTTACGCGGATCCGACTTATGTCGGATCCGTACTTACAAACGGGGCTTTTCTCGCTCCGGAGGACGCGAGCGGTGGGGACCGCCCAGACACGCCGCGGTCCCGCCGCCCGCATCCTCCGGGGCGAGAAAAACTACACCGTGTCTCCCTGGTCTGCTGGGGGGGAAGCCCCCAGCAGACCAGGGAGACGCGGAGCAAAGCCGCAGAGGACACGGATGGTGAGATCGCCCAGACGTGCCGCGGTCCCGCCGCCCGGGTCCTCTGCGGCTTTGCTTCGTGTCTCCCTGGTCTGCTGGGGGCCCCCCCCCCAGCAGACCAGGGAGATGCGGAGCAAAGCTGCGGAGGACGCGGGCGGCTGGACCACGGCGTATCTCGGCGTGTCTCGGTCCCGCCGCCCGCGTCTCCCTGGTCTGCTGGGGGGGGGCGCAGCTAGTGCGCCCCCCCCAGCAGACCAGGCTTTTCTCGCAGACGCCTGTGGTAGAGCAGCTGGGGCGCCGCCGGTTGGTCCTGCAGCGCCGCTCCTCGGCACTACTGGACCAACCCGGCAGCACCCCAGCTGCTCTTCCCCAGGCGTCTTGATTCAGCTGCTGCTGGTCAGTTTCAGCAGTGGCTGAATCAGGACGCCTGGGGCAGAGCAGCTGGGGTGCTGCCGGGTTGGTCCCCGCAGTTCTGTGGTGTGGTGTTGCGGGGACCTACCTGGCAGCGCCTCAGCTGCTCTGTCCCAGGCGTCCAGATTCAGCTGCTGTTGAAACTGATCAGCAGCTGATTCCAGGAAGCCCGGGGCAGAGAAACTCTGCCTCAGGCTTCCTGTAGTCAGCCGCTGGTCAGTTTCAGCAGCAGCTGAATCTGGATGCCAGTTCCGACTTACGTACAAATTCAACTTAAGAACAAACCTACAGTCCCTATCTTGTACGTAACCCGGGGACTGCCTGTACTACTCATTAGAGTAAGGTGAGTTTCTGTTTCTCAGTTTTTAAATCCAGGTTATCAAAAGGGACTAGTGATTTCACATGCCCATGGAGGTGGCAGGGGAAATGGCATCTTCTGCCTTCTGGCCTCTTGCATCCCCATGTAGGGCTGACCACAGTCTGGTCCAAAGTCTACCTCAGTCGTTTATCTTTTGAGCAGGTCCATCTGTTTGACATCCATCTACTACTGCAAACTTTTTCCCCAGCTAGCACATTTCTCTGCAGTTCTGAGTAGTCCAGTTGAACCAGAAACATATGTATGGGGGTGTCTGCTATAAATCGCCCCCGGTGTACATCTATTCCGCACTAAAGTCATTGATGCGTGTAGGAACTGATGCATTTAAAGTCCCCCCATTCTCCCCTCTTAAGTCACACATTACTAGCTGTAGCTCTTTTTGTTTGTTACCAGTTAGGAGCTCCAGACTAGATTAAAGATGCTTCACTTATGGGATTAGAACTGTTAGCTATTAAACAGGAATATTGAGCCTGGTGAGGATATTTAAACGAAACTAAAGATGGGTTTTACTAGACTTTGGGCCCTTTACTATTACCTAGGGAGGATTATTTCAATTTTAGTTAATGCTAAATACAGTAACATGGCAATGTAGTAAAACAAAATAAGAGATGTGTTTAGGAAATCTACTATATATTTGAGAGAGTTTGTCTGTCTGTTCAAGAAATCCTCTTAAACAGTAAGACCTAAGACCACCAAATTTAGTATATGGCTTCTTATAATAACAAAGCAAGGTAAGGGTTTGGTTGTGCTAGGAAAATGGGACGTGCCTGGAACGAGATTGCTTCTCATAAAAACAAACAAAAGAGACTGAATTACCAGGCAGGTGAAAGGAGCTAGCTGGGGGCATGCCCCCTCCCTCCTCATCTGGGACTGCCCCAAGCCTCCCATCTACCAGGAACCATTTAGGGAGGGTGGTGGGGGCTGAAGCTCCCCCCACAATTTGTACAGAGATGTTTCTGGCTTTTCCCTTTTGTCAGGGAGCAAGGGGAAAGTGCACAGTTTGCTGCATTCCTCACTCTGGCTGGGAAGTGCAGGAGGCAGATGAACCTGGACCTGACTCAGCTGGAGAAATGCACCCCTCCCCCAGCTATGGAGCTACAGTGGCCATGGAGAGGTGCTTTTCACCTGACCCTAAGCAGTTGTGGTGAGAGAACCCCCTATCTCCAGTCCACCCCAGAACAATGATTTAAATGAAGCATGTACATTTTCATTTTATTTTCCAAAAACCCAAAATTAATTGAGTTAAGGACCCGAGCAAAGCTGGATAAATCTTCTAGTACTAAGACATACTTAGGTCCAGACTCTGCCTGGCTTGGCCTTGCAATGGACACAGTCCCAGCTCTTGCACTCAGGGAATGTAAGATCTGCTCCATGGTATTGCCTATTTTGACACCTCCAGTAAGGTCAGAGAGAGAATGCCATGTCTGAAACCCCATTTCCTCCCAATCCCACAAGCTTGGGTGAGCTGGGCCCAGAGGGGGTGGATCACATACAGTGCCATTTCAAATTGTGCCTGGTGGTTCCCAAGGGCATTTTCCCTGCATCAGGGCACACTGCTTCCAAGAGCCCCTACTGGAATGATGAACGTCCTCTCAGGAGTGGCCCTAGATGAGCTGTCGGCAACTGACGCCCTAGGCGAAACGCATGATCAGCGCGCAATTGGCGCCCCCGCCTCCAAAGCCCTCAATGGCCGTTTATCTTGGCACCCTAGGCGACCGCCTAGTTCGCCTGTATTGATGGGCCACCACTGCCTCCTCTGAACGTTACTTTGTTCTAAGATACCATTTAGCTATTCATTGTCAAACAAACAAAACCAACCAAATAAAAAGCTATTGCTTTGTTCTGGATCACTAAGAAGGAATTTTCCTTTTGTTCTTTGAACTCCTTGGGTGAAAGGCTCTGCAGAAATCCAAAATATTTATTGTTGTTGGTCGGAGTTCTGGATAAAGTCCATTTAAACAGGAAGTTATTTTATTACTGCCTTCTGAACAACTCTAATAGAATTAAATTGTCTCCCCCTTCAAAGATAGTTTAGAGATCTTTGGTCAGATTTTATCCCTGAATGTTTTTGGTAGGTTGACAGCATACATTTATTTGCAATTCTTAATCATGGGAACTTCTTATAGCTGGTGATAAATTCTACAGAATTGGTCAACATGGTATTTGTTTCTCCATCAGCAGGATCCAATCTAGTTATGCAAAGAAGTCAAGACCTTTTCTGGAGAAAAGAAGTTCTTTGCCAGTTATCCAATTATTGCAAAGACTTCTCTTTTAATGTAGGGAGAGCAAAGATCCTCTATTTAGACTTGAAATCAGCTGCCTATTTTTTTCTATTCTTTGTCATTCTCCCTGAGTTTTCATTTAACAGGAATTACTTTCTTGTAACTTCTGAAAAAAAGAGTAACTAAGGCCTTATCTGCAGTAGCCAGTTACAGTGCAGTAAATCAGCTTCCAGCACTGTATCTTACAAGGTGTTCACACTGGCAAGACACAAAGGCTATGTCTACACAGCAGCATTATTTCGGAATAACTGACCTTATTCTGAAATAACACAGTCTGCGTCTACACTACAAGCAGTTATTTTCACATACTGTTGAAATAATGGCAAGCTGGAGGACTTCTTACTCTGACTCCTGTAACCCTCATTTTACAAGGAGTAAGGGAAGTCGGAGGAAGAGTGCTCTAACTCAGACTTCCTGTGGGGTAGACAGTGCCAAAATCTGAAATAAACTATTTCAGCTTAAGCTACGCAATTGAGATACCTCAAGTTGCTTAGCTTATTTTAGCTTTAGCCCTTCTTTGTAGATGTGCCCTTGGGCTGTGTCTACATTGGCCCCTATTCCGTAATAGGGATGCAAATGTAGCACTTTGGAATAGGCAAATCTGCGGGGGATTTAAATATCCCCCGCGGTATTTGCATTAACATGGCTGCTGCTTTTTTCCGGCTTGTAGATAAGCCGGAGAAAAGCGCCAGTCTGGACGCGATCCTCCGGAAAATAAGCTCTTTTCCGGAGGATCTCTTATTCCTACTTTCAAGAATAAAATTCAAATATGAATAAGTGATCCTCCGGAAAAGAGCTTCTCTCTGACATCTCCTTGTTGATGTCTAGCAGTCCTCTCAGGCTAAATCTGAGTAAACACAATTTGATCTCTTCTAACCCTCAAGTCCACCACTATCTCCTTTTCTCAATCATTATTGACAGCACCACTGTCTGGCCTGTCACGGACCTGGGCATCACCTTTGATCTGACATTCTTTCTCAGTCTGTAAACCAAGGCTATATCTATGTCTTGCTACTTTTTTCCTGAATAACACCTATGATACAACCTCTTCTAGCCAGCCATGCAAGTTCTCGTCCTCTCACATCTCATTTACAGCAACATCTTACACTCCTCACTACCAAGGTAATCTTTCCCGATTTTTATCCATTCAGAAAGCCGCTGCAAAGATTATTTTTCTAGCATTTTGCTCTGACCAGATCACCTCCTCTCTTTGAATGCTTGTCTTCACTTCCTAGGCCCTTCAGTCAGTCCCCATCCTACCTATCATAGTTTAGCTAGCAAACAGTTGATGCTTGTCTCTGAACAGCCCATGATGCCCACTTGTTACATTTTTTCTCTCTCTCTCTCTCTCTCTCTCTCACACACACACACACACACACACACACACACACACACACTCTTTCATGCCTTCTATGCTGTCCCACCCACTGGGCTGTTTCTCCCCACAAACATCTGCAAAGCTTCCTCATTATCCATATTCAAATCCCTCCATGGTTCCCCTTTGCCATGATGCCTACCTAAAACTTGAGGACTAGGCTGCAAATGTGGAGAGACCACTAGATATCATGATTGCTGACCAATATTGTCTCATCCTTTTCTTGTACTCCCCGGGTTCTGTATCCATCTTCTGTCTCTTATACTTAGATTGTACGTTCTTTGGCACAGGGATTGTGTTTTCTTCTGTGGCTATACAGGGCCTAGTATAATGCTTATCGGATAGTCAGTCGATGACTTGATTCCTTCCCCCATCCCCGCTGCCTCTATCAGATAGAGACAGCAAAGTGGGGGGAGAGAGGGAGTACTTCAAAGCAGCAGCACCACACAGCTGAGCCCAGGATCAGCTGTGTGGTGGTGCCATGCCTGGAGCCTGGGGTCAGCTGGGGACTCTGAGTTTAGCAGATGGAAAAGGGGTGCAGACCCCTGCCACTGGTGCCCCAGGCCTAGGAAATCGGCCTACTATCTGAGTACAATCCTTAAGTTTGGGGCATGACCCCACGAGTCCAAATTTCCCCCACCTCAGTGAGGGTTCTGAGTAGGCTCCTCCCTTCTATCCCAGGGGTGGGGTTGGAGGTTTACTTGTTCCTGTGGTTGGCCAAGTAGACAGTCTTTGGCTGAAGACTGCAGAACCATGTACCTGTCTCCTTGCTGGTAAACTTAGTACAGGAACTTTCGAAAAAGGCTTTTCTTTTCGAAAGAACCACATCTAGACTGTGGTTTCACTTTCAAAATAGCGTTTTTTCAAAAAAAGGCTGTGACGCAATTATGCAAATGAAGCACGGGAAATTCAAATCTCAGCTTCATTTGCAATTTTGATATGTCTAATTTACATCCCTCTTTCAAAAGAAGGATGTAATCTAGACATAGCCTATGGAATTTAAAAAGAGGCTTGAGAGTGAAGACTAGAAGAAATCTGGTGGAGATAGAAGAAATCTGCTTTGGGTTATATATTGTTTTAAATATACCTGCAATCCAGTGCAATGCAGTCCATTACAGAAGCAAAATATGTTGCCGTTCAGTGTTGTTCTGAGTCTTAGGGTACGTCTACACTAGCCCCCTAGATCGATCTAGGGAGGCTAATGAGGGTGACCGGAATTGCAAATCAAGCCCAGGATTTAAATATCCCACACTTGATTTGCATGTTCCCGGCTGGTCACCATTTTAGAAATTGACTAGCCCGAAGTAACTGCCCGCATCTACATGCGGCAGTGAAATGGGATTCTGGAATAAAGCCCCTAAATTGAATTAGGTGGTAAACCTCATTCCACGAGGAATACCACCTAATTCGATTTATGGCTTTATTCCACAATCCTGTTTCACTGCTGTGTGTAGATGTGGGCAGTTACTTTGGGCTAGTCAATTTCTAAAATGGCGACCGGCTGGAAATATGCAAATCAAGCCCGGGATATTTAAATCCTGGGCTTAATTTGCAATTCCGGTCGCCCTCATTAGCCTCCCTAGATCGATCTAGGGGGCTAGTGTAGATGTACCCTTAGAGAAAATTTAACTGTACTCAAAAAGGTGATGCCATAGGATGCAAAATTATTCTGAGCTCTGTGGCAGAGTTTTAACAATGGATTCCTGGGATCTGCCTCCGAAAGCCACTGCCAACAGATCACTGCATCCAGACCCCACTTCCAGAAGATCTGCAGTGTTTTCACGAAAGTGGTACAATGAGCTTTGTCATCTATCCCGTGACCAAGACAGTGAAAAGGCCAGACCTTTGAAAACTGAGACTTGCCTTTCCTGTTATTTTGCCATCTGTTAGTGGAGTGAGGTGGTAACTTGATATGCTTTCAAATATGAACTGATCATCTGCATTTCAAACCTTGCAACAGCATCTGTGGATTAGCTGAATGAAACTAAGCAAAACACCATGTATGGATTAGCAGCAGGAACCAATTTGCAATTCACATGTCATTGCAAACAGCATGTTTCAAAGATTGCTTCTGTGAGGTTCATGTCTGCAGCTTAGTTTTTTGTTTTTGTTTTTACAAAGAGCAAAAGCCAATGAACTTTCCTTCACTCTCTATGATGCACTAGCCAACTTGCTGGGGTCCTCTTCTGACAATGGTGAGCCTTTTTTTCCTCCGGCTGAAGCTTCCTGATTTTATGGAGAAAAGTTTATGTGCCACTATTTAGATCCATTAACAAAATCTCCATAGAAAATGTTTCAAAGATCAGACCTCTGGTTTCAGCTTAGTTTGAATTCATCTGTCCAATCCATAGACATTTCTATCACATGCATAACTCCACCTCTGCAGGTTATTTCCAGAAGCAGTTGAATGATCCTCTGCAAGGGGATAGCCATCTGAGAAAAACCTAGTTATGTCCAACACAGCAGATACAAAGACAAAGTAGCATGCAAAATCTTATCGTGTCTGGCTTTTAAAAACCAATCTCCTGCAGGCAGTAGGGAGCAGCAATAGCTCAGTAGAAGGGAGTTGCTGCATCTCCTGTCACTGCCAGCTGGCTACAATCCTCCTGCATTAGGAAACTTCTCTGCTTTATAGTCCTTTAAGTCTTTGGAAATGTCACTTAGCACATCACCTCTGCTTCTGGTTAAAGAGAAAGAAACAGGAACCGCAACTGCTCTTTTTAGATGACCAGGATATTTCAATGACCAGGATATCCAGCGCTGAAAATGCCAAGGGAAAAGACAAAATTCCTCACAACATTTCCAATACGTTTCTTTTTTCACTCGAACAATTTACCAAAATTGGTTCAAAGGAACCTTCACCCATAACTTGAACTGAACCAAACCTGTATTAGAGGTCTGTTAAAAAAGATTTTTACCTTTGCATTCTGTATTTCTTGTTTTTGCTGGGACCAGAAACTTCAGAGAGGCTGCTCTTGCACTACTCCTTTCCTGGCTGTAACCCGGAAATACTGGAAGTCCTACAGGAAAGCCTGTTCTTGCATGATTTCTCAAAGCAGAAGTTTGGGCAAGCTTTAGATAAGCAGATAATTATCCAAAAGTTATCTTACTAAACCTGCAGATTCAAGATTACCCTTCACTAACTATTCTGCAAACTAAATTTTCGGTATTATATTACTGGCTAATATTGATTGGGGCTAGTGACAGACTTTGCAATATGGGGAGGGGCTTGGCTCTGGACGGAGCAGGGCTAGGGGCAGCCAGTCCTCAGCGCTGCCCGGACCACACCATGATAGGCCCTTCCCCTACAGCCCTCCATCAGATGGAGGTGTATGTTCAGGATTACTCTGAGCCTTTTTATTGTTTGGTTTGCAGTGTTTTAAAATGTATAACACACTTTGCCATCATTACTGCAGCGTTCAAAAGGTATATATAAAAGATGTTCTTTTAAACAAGGGGTCAAAGGTGTTGTTTCTAAGTGCAATTTTTTTATTATTATTTATTTTCCTGCTGCAATCTGGCCCAAACTACTTCAGATAACGCTGAAATCTTGTACATTTTACTCAGATATTTTTAGTCTCTTTTGATAAAATATTGCATTCGTAGGCTCTCACTGCATTCATTGGGAGTGTTACCTGAGGAAGACCTGTATATTTTGGCCCTTTTTCACTATTAACATTTTTAGTCTTCAGCTGTGCTTCCACAGCTGACTTAAAGCAAACAGTGATCACCCTGCTTGCAACTTTTCAGCCACCCAGTTTATATCATGTTACACTGCTTCTAATAGACACAAAAATCATAGTGACTAGCAAAGTCAGAGCACCCTGAGCTAACCCACACTCAGCGTGCCAGTGAAAAGCACCAAGTCACCTTACAGAGTATGACTACTATCATCTGATAACAGTCACATTATGCATGTGCACAATCCACACCAGTGTGCCAGAGACCAATAATTAGCACTTGCAAGATGTAACCATTAGTGACATAAACAGACTACTAAAAGCATTGATTCAGCTTCCTTGTCCTATTTACAACTGAAAAATTTTTAAAGTCTCAAACCATTATTATGTACCTTGAACAGCAATGTAAGAAACTAGTGCTCTACCAATAACTGGCATGTGTCGTATAATGTACTGTACTAACATCAACAGCTATTTAAAAAGCACTGAAACAACCCACCTCCTTCAGACTCAGAAAACATTTCAGAATAACTTTATGAGTTTGTTTCTTTGTAATACTATGTAATGTTAGGTACATAACAACAAACTCTAACCTCCACATGGTTCTTTTCACCCTTATTACTGGGAGAGCTGATCATAGAATACTAGAACTGGAAGGAATCTCAAGAAGTCACTGAGTTCAGTCCCCTGCCTTCATGGCAGGACCAAGCACCATCTAGACCACTCTGGATAAATGTTTCACTAACCCGATTTCAAAATTCTCCAATGATGGAGATTCTGCAGCTTCCCTAGCAATTATTCCACCGTTTAACCACCTTGAGTTAAACAGGAAAGTTACGAAGTTTTTCCTAATGTATAACCTAAACCTCCCTTGTCTTTAAGCCCATTGCTTCTTGTCCTAGCCTCAGAGCTTAAGGAGAATAACAACAACGTTTTAGGTACTTGAAAGATGTTATCTTGTCCTCTCTGACTTCACTTTTCTAAACTAAACAAATCCAATTCTTTCAATCTTCCTTTACAGGTCATGTTTTCTAGATCTTAAATCATTTTTGTTGTTCTTCTCTGGAACTTCTCCAATTTATCCACATCATTCCTAAAATATGGCACCCAGAATTGGCCACACTGCTCCAGTTGACACCTAATCAGCACAGAATAGAGCAGAAGAATTACTTCTCGTGTCTTGTTCCTGTTAATACATCCCAGAATGGCATTTGCCTTTTTTGCACCAGCATCACAGTGTTGACTTATATTTAGCTTGTGAGCCACTATGACTCTTAGATCCCTTTCTGCAGTACTTCTTTTTCTGCAGTCATTGCTCATTTTGTATGTGTGAAAATGATTGTTTCTTCCTAAGTGGAGTACTTTGCATTTGTCAAAATTTTATCCTATTTACCTCAAACCATTTTTCCAGTTTGTCTAGGTAATTTTGAATTTTAATCCTATCCTCCAAAGCACTCCCAGTTTATCATCATCTGCAAACTTTGTAAGTGTACTTTCTATGCCATTATCTAAATCAGGGGTGAACAAAGGAGACCCCATGGGCCAGATCTGGTCCGCCAAGCAAGTTGATCTGGCCCACAGATGCCCTCCTGCTCCCCCGCCCCCAGGCCAATCAGGGTGTGGAGATGGAGGAGTGTGCAGTCTCCTGCCTCACCAGGGGCACACAGCGCTTAGACTCAATCACACACCCCTTGCAGGGCAGGGAGTGAGAGACTTCATGTGCTCTCCCCACCCCCAGGCCAATCAGGACTTGGGGGCCGGGGGAAGTGCACGATGTCTCCTCCTGCCAGCAAGAGCACAGGCGCCTAGAGGGAACTGCCAGCTGTTCAGAACAGCTGGAGATTCTCTCCGGGCAAAGGCAAATCAGGGTCTGCGGGCAGGGAAGCACAGAAGTGTCCTGCTTTCACCCCTTCCGCCTGAGGCCCCACCCCTTCTGGGGAGCCCCAAAGCCACTTCAGAAATTTTTGAAGTGGCCCCTCATCTAAAATTATTGCCCACCCCGATCTAAATGATTGATTAAGATATTTAACAGAACAGGTCCCAAAACTGATCTCTTCAGAACCTTACGTGTTTTTCCCTTCAAGTAGGACTGTGAACCATTGATAACTGCTCTCTGGGAATTGTTATCCAGACAGATATGTACTTACCTTGTGGTAGCCCTCTCTAGTTTGTATTTCCCTAGCTTATTTATAAGAAGATCATAGGAGACTTTATCAAATCTAGGTATTCCACATCTACTGATTCCCCCTTATCCACAAGGCTTGTAATCCTCTCAAAGAAAGCTATCGGGTTGATTTAGTACAGTTTGTTCTTTACAAATCCATTCTGACTATTACTTATTATCTTCCAGAAGTCAAGAAGATCGAAGGTGATGGGATGCCTAACATAGTGAATGCTAGTGGGACGGGGTAGGTTTAGAAGTTAAAATAAAAAAAGAACAAGTTAAAAATTACTTAGAAAAGTTAGATGTCTGCAAGTCACCAGGGCCTGATGAAATGCATCCTAGAATATTCAAGGAGCTGACAGAGTAGGTATCTGAGCCTTTAGCTATTATCTTTGAAAAATCATGGAAGTTGGGAGAGATTCCAGAAGACTGGAAAAGGGCAAATATAGTGCCCATCTTTAAAAAGGGAAATAAGAACAACTCAGGAAACTACAGACCAATCAATCAGTTTAACTTCTGTTCCAGGAAAGATAATGGAGCAAGTACTGGTAATTAAGGAATTCATCTACAAACATCTGGAAGAAAATACGGTGATACGTAACAGTCAACATGGATTTGTAAAGAACAAATCATGTCAAACCAATCTAATAACTTTCTTTGATTAGATATCAAGTCTTGTGGATAAGGGAGAAGCAGTGGACGTGGTATACATAGACTTTAGTAAGGCTTTTGACACAGTCTCACATGACCTTCTTATCAATAAACTAGGGAACTACAACCTAGATGGGGCAATTATAAGGTGGGCGCATAACTGGCTAGATAACTGTTCTCAAAGCATAGTTATTAACAGTTCACAATCATGCTGGAAGGGCATAACAAATGGGATTCTGTAGGGGTCTGTTTTGGGGCTGGTTCTGTTCCATATCTTCATCGATGATTTAGATAACAGCATAGAAAGTACAATTATTAAGTTATCAGATGATACCAAACTGGGAAGGGTTGCAAGTGCTTTGGTGACTAGGGTCAAAAATTCAAAATGATCTGGAAAAACTAGAGAAATGGTCTGAGGTTAACAGGATGAAATTTAATAAGGATGAATGCAAAGTTCTCCACTTAGGAAGGAACAATCAGTTTCACACATACAGAATATGAAGTGATTGTCTAGGAAGGAGTACTGCAGAAAGGGATTAAGGGGTCATAGTGGATGACAAGTTAAACATGAGTCAACAGTGTGACATTGTTGCAAAAAAAGCAAACATGATTCTGGGATGCATTAAGAAGAGTGTTGTGAGCAAGACACGAGAAGTCATTCTTACGCTCTACTCTGCACTAATTAGGCCTCAGTTGGATAATGTGTCCAGTTCTGGGCACCACATTTCAAGAAAGATGTGGAGAAATTGGAGAAGGTCCAGAGAAGAGCAACAATAATGATTAAAGGTCTAGAAAACATGAACTACGAGAGAAGACAAAGAACTGGGCTCGTTTACTTTGGAAAAGAGAAGACTAAGAGGCGACATGATAGCAGTTTTCAGGTATCTAAAAGGGTGTTACAAGGAGGAGGAAAATTGTTCTCCTTGGCCTCTGAAGATAGGACAAGAAGCAATGTGCTTAAATTGCAGCAAGGAAGGTTTAGGCTGGACATCAGGAAAAACTTCCTGCCTGTCAGGGTGGTTAAACATTGGAATAAATTGCCTAGGGGAGTTGTGGAATCTCCATCACTGGAGATATTTAAGAGCAGGTTAGACAGACATCTGTCAGGGATGATGTAGGCTGTGCTTTGTCCTGCCGTGAGGGCAGGGTAATGGACTCAATGACCTCTCAAGGTCCCTTCCAGTTTTAGTGTTCTATGATTCTATGATAGAGTCTATGTTTGCAAATGGATTCCTTAATTATTTGTTCCATTATCTTGCATGGAATAGAAGTTAAGGGCAACCCAGGAAACTACAGACCAGTCAGCTTATTTCCCTTTTTTACAGATGGGCACTATATTTGCCCTTTTCCAGTTCTCTGGAATCTCTCCCGTCTTCCATGATTTTTCAAAGAAGACAACTAATGGCTCACATATCTCCTCTATCAGCTCATTGAGAATTCTAGGATGCATTTGATCAGGCCCTGGTGATTTGAAGACATTTATTTTCTGATTTTTAACTTGTTCAATTCATATGCTAACTTCTGAACCTTTCTCTTTTTCTCAAGCATTTGCTGTGTTAGGCATCCAATCACCACCAACCTTCTTGGTGAAAACTGAAACAAACAAGGAATTAAGCATCTCTGCCATTTCCACATTTTCTGTAATTGTATTTCCCTCTTCATTTAGTAATGGGCATATCCTGTCCACGTTTCTTCCTCTTCTTCTAATATATCTGCAGAATGTTTTGGTTATTCTTTATGTCTCTAGCTAGTTTGAGCTCATTTTGTATCTTCACCTTTCTAATTTTGCCCCCATATTCTTGTTATTTTTTTATTTTCACCCGTTGTGATTTGACCTAGTTTCCACTTTTGTAGGACTCCTTTTTTGATACTTAGGTCATTTCCAAGATCTCCTGGTTAAGCCTTGCTGTATTTCCTATCTTTTCTATGCAGTGAAATTGTTCTCTTGTGCCCTTAATTATGTCTTTGAAGAACTGCTGTCTTCCGTTGTTTTTCCTCTTAGTCTTGCTTCCCTGGGATCTTACCTTCCAACTCTGAGTTTGATAACATCTGCCTTCTTGAAATCCATTGTCTTTATTTTGCTGTTCTCCCTCCTACCATTCCTTAGAATCATGAACTCTACCATTTCATGATCACTTTAATCGAAGCTGCCTTCCTCTTTCAAATTCTCAACCACTTCATCCATATTTATTAAAATCAAATCTAGAACACCCTCCCCTCTAGTAGCTTTCTCCACTTTCTGAAATAAAAAAATGTCTCCAATACATTCCAAGAACTTGTTGGATAATCTGTGCCCTGCTGTGTTACTTTCCCACTAGCTGTATCAATAGTTGAAATCCGCCATCACCACCAAATTCTGTGCTATGGATAAACTTTGTTAATTGTTCAAATAAAGCCTCATCACCTCTTCCACCATGGTAGACTTCTACCATGACATCACCATTAGTTTTTTACCCCTTTTACTCTTACCTAGAGACTCTCCGCAAGTCTGTCTTCTATTTACATCTCAACCTCAGTCCAAGTGTATATATTTTTAATATATAAAGCAACACTGCCTCAACTTTTTTCCCTGCTCAACTTTCCTGATCAACTGTACCCTTCGGCTAGGTCTATACTATAGGTTTTTTTCTGAAAAAGCTACGCAAATTGCGCTCTGCAATTTGCATAGCTTTTTCCAATCACTTTTCCGGAAGAGGCTTTTCCGCAATTTGGCCCAGTCTAGATGAGGCCAAATGGTGGAAAAGCCTCCTCTTTCAGCAGAGCCCTTATCCCTCATAGAACGAAGTATACTGGACTCCCCTAAAGAACGCGTTTGCTCTTCCGCAAGAAAAAAGTGGAAGAGCAAACGCGTTCCTTGGATGCAGCAGAGTTTTTCCGGGATACCAGAGGGAAAACCCCCACAGTGTAGACGTACACTTCTATACCAATATTTTAGTTATACATATTATCCCACCAAGTCTCTGAGATACCACTATGTTATAGTTGTGTTTATTCAGTAGCATTTCAAGTTCTTCCTGTTTATTCTCCATACTATTTGAATTTGTATACAGACAAATAAAATACAGATTTAATTTTGCCCCCTCCCCAGTTCTGTCTTGTCTCTTTTTGATCCCTGCTATTACAGCCTTTGCTTCTCCCAATTTCTGACCCACCTCTTAAGTCTTTATGTTTATGACTTACCAATGGTCTTTGGTCACCTGCCCCCTTCGCACCTAGTTTAAAGCCCTCATTACTAAGATAGCCAGTCTGTGTCTAAATACTCCCTTCCCTTTTTTCAATAGGTAGACCCTATCTCTGCTTAGCAGTCCTTCTTCCTAAAACAGAACCCAATATTCAAGGAAGCCAGAGCCATCCTGGCGACACCATCTTCACAGCCAGACCAGCTAATCATGCTGCTCAGCATAAAAAATGATGCCTAACAAAATTATGGCTAACACTAACATTATCTCTCTCTATATATAAAAAAGTTTTTTCTGAGAGTGACAGAATGACATCGTCACCCTCTCATAGGCCAGAGGGGAATTGGCGAGTGTAGCGAGCAAGTGGCACAGTGGCCACATTTATTAGTGGCCCACTAATAAATCTTTATTTTCAAATTGCCCATAGCATTGACAAAATTTAACCACTCAAGTTGAAATTTGCTATCCTTGGTCTCTACCTAAGCTTGGATTTTTTTCTTTTTGAAAATTCAGAGAAAATAGGTCATCTATTTTTAAGAAAGAGTCTACTTGCTATAAGGCAGTTTTGCCAATGTTCATGTTTTTTCCTTCTGTTTTTTAAAAGATCTTAGGGATTTTAATGGTGTACAGCAGGAGCTTATAATTTGTTAGAGAGATAATCCTAAAGTCAGAAAAAATGTCTTTTGCTGTCCTCATGAAAATCTATTCTGAACTCGCTGAGCTATAATCTATGGAAGAATCCATTTGCATGTGTGAAACAGAAATTGTCATATGTTTGCTGAATGTTCCAAATGCACTGTTCACACATTCAGGCCCCTCAGCTTATTATATTTTATTAATACAATATGTGTAGAGCTAGAACTCCACATAATCTTTCTTTTACACAACATTGATTTTTGGGGTTTTTAGAGCAATTGAAGCAACAGTAAAAATAAGAAAAAAAAAAGAAAAAAGAGAGAGAAAGCAGGATAACCAGTCTCAGATGCATTTCATACTGAACTAGTATCTTTTATACCTCTTAATAGGCTGTTAATGTTTGAAAGGTTCACTTGCTGGTCCAGCATATTACATTCACTACAATTTGTGTTCCAGAGTCACAGCTACAGGTTGGACCTCCCTGGTTCAGCACCCTTGGGACCTGACAGATCCCGAACAAGGGAGTTTCCTGGAACAGGGGACATCAATTCTGGACCCTCTACCACGGGCCCCATGCCAGGCCCAGGTCAGCTCTTGGCCCTGGCCGCTCCTCTTTTGCTGGCCTAATCAGGCTTGACTCCAGACCCTAGTAGAGCTCTCAGCCTATGGCCCTCCTGCTGCCATACTCCCACCTGACAGTGGTGTGGTCTCTGGTTCAGAACCAGACCAGAGAGTCCTGGTTTAGAGAGATTCAACCTGTAGTATAAATCAGCAGTATTTAGTCAGTTGAGTTACATCAGCTACATTCACTGATTTTCTTTGTGTTCAGTAATAAGGCTTATGCCTTTTCATCTACTATTTTAAAGTTGGTACTGAATATTTTCTAGGATGCTACGGTAGTCCTGACTGACAAAGGGCTCAGACCTGAATTTCTTATACATCAACAATCAGCATTGTCAATAGGAGCCTTGGTTGTATGTGCTTGATTACTTTGCTTCAGCCTAAGAAGAGCCCAACAGGGGGGAAATATAGCAAACAGCTGAAAAGCATGTCATTTCTGCATTATTTTTATAGCTTTAAAAGCACAAGGAGTCATTTTAAAATATCTGCAGAGAAAGACCCATGAACTTCTCATTTTATGATAAGTTGGACCATGGCATTTCAGAAAGGAGTTGGTTTGGATTAATAAACACACTCTATAAACAGAACCATACCTTGGGTTTGTTAACTCTAGGAATGCTATATTTGGCCTGGAAAGTGGTCACGGGTGAGTATGAATAACCATTAGAAGACAAGCGAAAAGTCTCAACTAGATGCTATTATACTCAAGGAAGAAACAACTTGAAAGTATCTGGGCAAATTTCCACGTTGCCTGAAGCAACACTATTTCCCATTACATCAGATTCAAAACAATCACTATATTATAGCCCACATGTTTGTTTATTAAAGAAAAACCTTAGCAGTGCAGAGGCATACACCAGTTTTTTAAATATTGACTGTACCAAAGTTGGCTTGCTTACAAGGCAAGGAAATTAACAAAGCAAACAATAAAACCCTACCTGTGTTCAGGATAAGTAGCCCATGTAAGACATCTAACCAAGATATTGTGAGTACAGAAGTAAGAAAAAGCAAACTAACTGGAAATAAATATATATTTATGGTGTTTTCTGAATATACAGTAATTTACAACAAAATCATGAAGAGATAGATGGCTGTGATTAATGAACGCAGTTGCATTTCTGAAGTCACGTGACATTTCAATGAAAGAACTGAACTATGAAGTAGGGTTTGAGCCGGATAACAAGGACGAGTTAGAAAGTATAATAAGAAAACACTGTTAGGCAAAGGGGAGGAGGACTATTCAAGAGAGGGAAATTGTAGAAGCTTGTTGGAGGACTGATACTGCTTTCACAAGCAAGCCTGCATTTATAAAGGGAAAAACAAAATGTGGTTTGCTAGTGATGTTAAAGAACAATGTGTAGAGTGTATTTAGTATGTCACAGCCTCTAGCAACTTAAAGTAGAAGAGGCAATTCATGAATCTTACATCTAACAACAAAGCAAGTCGTAATCTACAGGCAAGAGAAATACAGTTTAATGAATTGATGGCATATAAGAAAAAGAATGAAGAATCGACTATCTTAGTTAAGTGGGACTGTAGCCCTGTAATGTTTACTATAAATTGTTGAGTTCACCAAGATATCCTTTCATTAGATCTTGTGTTATCTGATCACTTGATCAGCTTTAAGAACAAGTTGCAGGACATCTTTGAACTTCCTTCTTCTCCTACAAAATGTATTTAACCTGAAATGAGGTCTCAGCCATTGTAAATGAGAACAAATTTGTCTATGGGGTAAAGCAGGCAAATTGTTAATTTTGATTAACAATAATGATATAAGCACAATGTCCTCTTCCTAAGAATGAATTACTGGCGGGAGGTGTTAATAAGCCATTAGCTATAGTGGTCATTAAGACCTAGGAAACATCCTGGACCAAGACTTCATAGTATTATTGTTATAAAATTAAAATAAAAAGAGAAATTTTTTTAGCCAGATGTGCAGTATTTGTGAAAAAAGTGCCATATTCATTAGCCAGCCATTTTAATCATCTCTAAGATCTCATTCAGTTTATAGGTTTCCTATAATTTAAAATAAGATAGGAATCACTTTGCAGCACTATTGTATGTGTAATTATAACACCTCTATTTAGTGATCCCAAACTTTAAATCAAGGGTTGCTATTGGTCAATGTCACATTACTCACTGAGAGCGCTTAATAGAAAAGCCATGCAAATAAAGCCAGTAGCAAGAGCCCTAAGCCACTTGAATGAAATCTACAGATTAGTTCTCTCCAAGCTGGAGTCTCGCCTCTAGGGGTACATAGATGAAATAATACACACCAATCATAATTAATCTTAGGTGCTGTCAACTAGAGAGATTTACAAGTCTGCTGCTTCCAAGCAACAGCTGTCCACTGGAGGTAGTCCTAATGCCATCTGCTACTTCTCAGATGGAACTTAAAATCCCTGTTTTTAATGATTGCCTCCCACACCTTTAATAACTTTACTGCAGCCACCCATGGTAGATGCTCAGGGTAGTAAATAACTATTTTATTTTTTAAAAACAGTTTTCAGAAATGTGATCTGCCATACTATTTCATAAGTACAGTGTTTTACATGTTCAAAGAGTTGTGCAAAATTTAAAAGCCCAGTCCATGAATCTAAAACAACTCTTTTACACCAGAAATAAAGAAAACAAGCGTGGCCAGATTTGTCCCTTAGGGAATGGCCCTGTTACCCTGGAAAGTCTAGTAATGTGACCCTCCCTTGCAGCCCCATG
Organism: Pelodiscus sinensis; assembly: GCF_052426305.1. NCBI lineage: Eukaryota > Metazoa > Chordata > Testudines > Trionychidae > Pelodiscus > Pelodiscus sinensis. Next base: position 100,572,735 of record NC_143055.1, read on the forward strand.
CTAGGCCCAGGGAAGAGGGTACAATCAGTCTATTTTGGTATCCTTGGCAGCTGCAACACTGGAGGTGCAGTTTAGAACAGCCTTTAGATTGCTCTAAAATAGGAATGACCAACCTCTGAGTACAGGATGTTCAAGTTATGGGTAAGGCCACTCTTATAGCCCCATCAGGTCCTATCTGCTTGAGCAGAGCTTAGCTAGAATTGTAATCAGGGACTCATAATTCAATATATTCAGTTGTGATAGATGGGCTCTTATCAACACTTTCTGTTTGACATTATCACTAACCCTAAAATGGCCCAAATGTATGTTCTCTTCCTTTGCAACTCTGACTTCCTATTCCATTCCCTGAACCTCTCACAGAGGATGTGACATCATTAGCTTACAGTATTGCAAAGTAATGTTTGACACCCTTTGATTAAGATCTAGTTTAACGAAAGAGGTGGTCTATGGTACAGTAATTTCTACAGCTTTCCTTTGAATTGTGCCACCATTGCTGAAAAAATTTACCAGCTCTGTTCATGAGGTACTCTTGACCACTATGGCTAGATGGATCTGTGTAAAGTAATTGATTAATTTGAAAATATTAATTAAGTATAAATGCAATTATAAGTCAACATTGATTATATTTCACTTTCAGAGGAAGAGTGAAATTTGCTTGCATATTACAAACTTCTGTGTATAACACTGATGTCTTCTTGATTAATTAGATCAACATCCACAAGACACATGAAATAACACCTCTGCAATTTTTTTAATGAGCCTTCACTGATTTCAGATACTTCACCTCCATGGATCTCAGTTTTAATGTTTGTACTTGATTGCTCTGCAAAACTCACATTGGTATAAATGCTGCAATTGCTTAAAATAAAAAAGACCGATTCTTTCAGCTGCTCACTCATTTGATGGGAATATTTATTTAATGCATGAAGTGTATTGGGGATGAGCCACAGTGCAGAAAAACTTAAGTGATGTAATTCTTCACTTAAAAGTAGGTCTGAACCACATCTGAAATTCTTTTTCAATGCTGAAAAAGTGTTTAGCTGCCTAATCTTATTTTTTGTGCATTTTAGCATTTGTTGGTTTTGGCTACAGATGGAAGTTCTGAAGTGGTTTTTCTTACTTAGCTTTCTGCATGGCCATAACAAAAGCATTCTGGAAATCTCATGAGAAAGCCTGTAAGAGATTTCCAGCCCAATTTCAAGTTCAAAAGGAAAAGTTTTGGGTGCCTATCTAGGCAGAACCAAATCTCTAGACCTTTCTTGGTTCACTCACAAGAAACTGGACCTTGATCTCAGTCTATCCATTGGCATTAAACTGTAATGTTACCATCTCTTTTTCTATTGCCTTTGGTTAACTATAGACCCCGAGGCATAATATTTGAATTGATTATATTTCAAGGATTCATGTCCCGGAACACCTAACTGTCCATGCACATATAGTTAGGAATGTATTTAAACAAAAAATTAATTCAAAATACAGCAAACTGATACAAAAATAGCCTTTAAATATTTAAATCATCAGATGGTAAGAATCTATTCTATTGCCCTTCAGTCAAAAATCATAATCTAGCTGAAAAAACTATCCTTTAAAACCAATTTTATTTCCCCCTCTGCCTTTTGTTCTAAATACAGACCACAAAAACCAGGTTCCAACTCAGCCTTCCTGTTAGAATGTGCAAGTCAAACATTCATTTTCAATTAAAAATAATAATCGCTAAACAAGCCCTGGGAATAGGAGCTTATCTTTCTTATAGTGAGGCCAAAGAAGCATTGCCTATTGAAAACTGTTACTCTCAGGTGCAGCTTTTAAATAGATTTGGCACTACAATAGGAAAAAATGAGGTCTCCAGACTTTGTCCTATAGTCAGTGCCAATGAGGTCTTATTTAGCCTGCTAGCATTTTGATAATCAGAAGGATTATTTTAATAGTAGTTCCATAATAAGAGACTAACATAAATACTAGTTAAGTTTCATAAAAGCTCAGCATATGTAGAAGTTGCATTTCAGAGTGACTATTTCTACAGCAATATATAACACTTAGCAAGCTCCCAGATTAAAATGCTAGAACAATCAAGTAAGATGCTTATATATTTATTTGAAGCCTGTTTATGGCATAGAAAGTTGTTTATTTGGTGGGCTATCCCCATACCCAACCCCAATTCATATTTAGCTGGAAGTCTAATTTCATCTTCAGAGAGTCATTTGATTTGTATACAGAATGACTGCTAGGAGTACTGATAATTTAGACAGTGAGATTTACTATAAGATCCCAAAAGGTGGGCCACCTCTCAAAAGTCAGTTTAGCATGTCTACACAGCAGGGCTAAAGTCAAATTAAACTATGCAATTTGAACTACGCCAATTGTGTAGCTTAATTTGAAATAACTTATTTCAGCTTTTGGCACTATCTACACAGTAGGAAGTCTTAGAAAGAGCACTCTTCCTCCGACATCCATTACTCCTCATACAATGAGAGTTACAGGAGTTGGAGTAAGAAGTTCTCCAGCTTGACATGTCAAAATAACTGCTTGCTGTGTAGATGTGACTGTGTTATTTTGGAGAAAGTAGCTCTGTAGGGGCACATCTACACAGCAGGGCAAAAGTCAAATTAAACTATGTAACTTCAGCTATGTCAACTGTGTAACTGAAGTCAAAATAACTTAATTCAACTTTTGGCACTGTTGACACAGCAGAAAATCAAAGGAGGAACACTCTTCCTTCAGCATCCTTTACTCCTCATAAAATGAGGGTTACAGGAGTTTAAGTAAGAAGTCCTCCAGCTTGCCATTATTTCAAAATAATGGCTTGCTATGTAGACACTCTCTTTATTTAGTTTGGAATAATGTCAGTTATTCCAAAATAATGCTGCTGTGTAGACATAGACTCGGGTAAGATGCTATTCTTACGCAATCACTTTTCTGAGAAAAAACAATCTTTATGACAATCTTCTACCAAAATAAAAAAATCTGAGAACATTGCCCTTTTCTCTTCCATGTGGATTCTCTGAGAGAACTCTACAGACCAGACAGAAATGTTATTGTTGAATTGTTTGACTATAGACTGAAAATGGCTATCATTTGTAACAATAGAAGTCATGCAGGCTTCCTAATCAGAGATTTCCCCTCTAAGTTTCAGGCTCTGATCACTCATTACAGCCTAAAGCACACTCTTAGTTTCATATTTATCTACTTCACCATCTGGTCACTCCAGTCTACTAACCTTGACCTCTTTTTTCCCTCCTTTCTAAAACCCTTTTTGGGGGCTTTGTTCGTTTGAGCCACCTCATTGCTTCTCGGTTCTCATCTCTCTCTCTCTCTCTCAGCCACTGACTTGCTTCCTTCTGATACAAGCTTAACACAAGTACAGGGTCCTGGCTTTAGAACCAAAGGACCCAAAGTTTTCCTCTTTGAAGGGAAAGGCAAAAGAAGAATGAATAAGTGACAACAGCAGACATTCCTGTTCCTATTACACCCCTAGCTTATCCTTCAGCAACATGTGTATGGGGAAAGAATATATTCTAATGGGCTACAACTTTACAGTGAAGAGCGCAATAGAGGCAAGCAAAGGAAAAGATGACTGATTTTGCTATTATTCATTAGGCGAACAGTCGTTTCCCTACAAGTATTACCAATGCCAATGTTCAGTCACACTCTGCCGTCTTTACAGTATACTCCCTCTCTCACAAGAGTGGGCGGTACTAAGTCAAGGGCAGTGGTTTAGAAGGCTTTATATAGCCCATGTATAAATTCTTAGTCCAGATTAGGATAAAACATATGTTTGTACCATCAGGGTAACTACTATTCCAGCACTGACACATTGGTATTAGCCTGACCTCTGCAATCAAGCCACTCTGACAGGCCTAGAAAAGCCATTTGACACTGAGGATGAGAGACTATGAGCGCATGGTGTGAAAATACTACATTGTCAAAGACCAGAAAATTTAATAATAAATATAATTAAAAAATCCCCCTACACTCAAGCAATGAAAATGGCTGAACCTATAACTACAAAGTTGACTATATACAAATTTAATGAGATATTTAATTTAGAGACTAGATATCAGTGGAGGTGGCTGTAAAAAGTATTCTCCTTCCCCCCCCAAAAAATATTTAAATGGGTGAGGAAAAAGCTATGCAAAATTTTGTTTTTCGGGGGTGGGGTGTGTCCTTTTTTTATAGCTGGTTAAATATTTTTCCATCTGAAAGTATTTGAACTAAAAATGGAAAATATTTGTACTAAATTGTTAATGCTTTTGTCCGGGGCTGCCTGTGGCACTCCCATCTGTTTTGCATGCAAGGAGCATCATGATGTAGATATACAGCCGAATTTGATGTGGGCCCTGGGCCATTGGTACAGCTTTGAGAAACCTAGCTCCTTAATTTTTTGAAGATCGAGACAACAGCTCTATTTACTCATGTGCAATAAAAACATCAAGAAAACCAAAGTGTCTTGTGCTTTTAGCTTGTGTTTTAGAAGGTGGTTATGCAAACAATAAATGTACATCAAGGAGAAAGAAAAAGCTGAGTGGTGGAATATAAAATGTATCCGAAGGACAAGAAAGTATTACTCATTCTGTTTCATTCTACCTGACAGATATTATATCTACATATAGGTAACAAGTCATTTATATCCATGCATGAGCAAGCAAGTGAATTTGAGCTAAAATGTCATACTGAAAGTAATAAAATCCTTTATTCACACTCAGCTTCTGTCTCAAGCATTTAATAACTTGGCAGCGCTATATTTGTACTCACAGAATCATAAACCCAATTGCACAGAAGAATAGATTCAGTTAGCATCTGCTAACAAAATTCTTTTGCCGATATGGAAACATAATTAAGTGATTTAAGTATTTTTCCTCATGAAGAAACATGGCTACAAATAGGGAAAATCCATCAGATAGCAACATTTTGTTATGCCACACACATTTCTATAGCGTTTATATTTTGCATAGTAAGCAAATGAGAGTCCCAGTCACTGAGGGTCTTTTAAGATTGACCACACACGGTCAGATCAATGGTCCTTTTATCCAAGTCTCCTGTCTTCTGACAGTGGCCAGTGCCAGATGCTTCAGAGGGAAGGAGAACAGTGAATGATCTGTCCCATGCTGCCCAATCCCTGCTTCTTGCAGCCAGAGGCTTATGAAGAGCCAAATCACGAGGCAGTATTCCGGACCATCTTGGCTAATAACCAGGAGTGGACCTAGTCTTCTATGAACTCATCTAATTCTTTTTTGAACCCAGTTACACGTTTGGCCACCACAACATCATTTGGCAACAAGTGCCACAAGTTTACTGTGCATTATGTGAGGAAATACCTCATTATCCATGTCTTAAACTAGCTCCTTATTCATTTCATTGGGTGACTATGGTTTTTTTGTTATGTGAATAGTTTAACAACACTTCCTTATTCACTTCACACCATTCATGATTGTGTAGGCTTATCATATTCATCTCTTTTCCAAGCTGAGCATCCCAGTCTTTTTAATCTTTATTTATATGGAAGCTGTTCCATACAGCGCCGGATTAAACTCTTCTGGAGGCCCATGGCTAGTAGATTTTGGGGGGCTCCCTAGTCTCTGGGGTGGGACCAAAATTAGGGGTTCATTGTGCAGGAGGGGGCTGCCAGGGAGGGGGGAGATGATGTGGAGTCTAAGCAAAAGATGCAGGAGTGGGAGTGTGCGGTCTGGGAGGATGGGATTACAAGCAAGATGGGGGTGGGGTGGTGCAGGGTCTTGACAAGTGTGGGAGGTGGCACAGGATTGGGGTGCTTACTTGGCACATCTCCTGGGGGGGGGGGGGAACCAAGTGGCTCTGCATAGCCCTTTGCACTTGCAAGTACCACCATCCACCACTCCCATTGGCCACAATTTGTGGAGGTATATTCTGCAGGCTCACACTGCTCCAGCTGGATGGGGGGTACAGAGGAAACAACAATGCACAGAGCCATTTCCCCAATCCACCAGGCAGAGCTACAACATGCAGGGGCTTTAGTAGATGCAGCCTCTAAAGCCCCTTTCACAATCTGGCCCATACCCATAAGCTATACAGTGGCATTATTATATTTTCATTCTTACTATCTACAATATTCCTTTCCTAATAGTTCCTAACACTGTAGGAACTATTAAGACTGCCACGGCACAGAAACAGATGTTTTCAGAGAACTATTCACAATGACTTCAAAATCTTTCTTGAGTGGTAACAGTTAATTTAGAACCCATCATTTTGTATGTATAGTTGGGATCTTGTTTTCCAATGTGCTTTACTTTGCATTTATCAACATCAAATTTCATCTGCCCTTTTGTCACCCAGTCAAATTAGCAAGTTTGAACTGAACAGAGAGTCACTAGAGAATTTGTCCTTTCAAATTGTGTATTCAGCCTGGTCTTCAACTCTGCTGAAGCGTTCTTAAATAGAAAGATGGGGGCAATAAGGATGTCAGCCAGAGACACAGTCATTATTTGTGCAATTAAAGATGGTTGGTAAAATGTTAAAATGTGTTGTTTTCATTGCAGATTGAAAGTTTCTTGATCAGAAATGTTATTTCTGCTTTTGCAATGGACTGTTTGTGCACGCAGGTACCACTGATTTCAAATTGGAAAACTGAATTCTGTAATAAAAACAGAATAATGTTGTTTTTATAGACTCTGTTACCAACTCATCTGCACTTTCACAGACCCATTGACTTCAGAGGGATTACGCAAGCATAAAAGTTAATTTGATGTATATTGTCAATGTGGACAAAGTTTGAATTAATAAGGGATCAAATAATTACATTGATCACTTACATCATAGGACTTAAGAATTTTTATCTGCAAAACTGTTGCAAACAAAGCTCAAGAAGTTTGTTTTCAAATGCAATTGAAGACTTAGATGCATATTCTAATTTTTTTTGAACTATCCAAACCTGTTGGTTCTACTAAACTGTGTTGTTACTCTCATGAGAATAACCTCTCTCATAGTACTTTAGCAGTTTTACTTTCTGTCCTTACTGAAACCAGAAAATGCTAAAGCTACAGAGAAAAGGGGAAAAAGGGACAGAAGTTAATCAAACATCTCTGAATCCTAAATAGATGTTCCTTATAAAAAAGCCCCACAGAAATCTTGTGGAATTTAGTAAAAGATTGTATTCTATGGGATAGATAAAATACCTATTAAAAAGGATTTATTGTGTGATATTTTATTAGTTTTTATAAAAGGGATCTGAGATTGTATACAATAGAAAAAATGTCATTTCCAATAACTACGGAATAAACTACCGCCTATTACATTTTATATATATAAATATATGGGGAGATAATGTTTAAAAAAAAAGTGAAAAACATTTGAAAGGAAGGTAATAAGTACAGGGTCCAAAGGGAAGTTTGAAAGGGATTATTTAAAACCCAACTTTAATGTTATTTCAGGGGATAGCAAGCTCAACAATGTAAGATCTACCATTAGACAGGCACAGTCAGCTTCTTAATGGGGGAAAATAGAGTTAATCAAAGTTTTACAAAAACCTCAAGGTTTTTATGAAAATACTTTGCAATAACAACGCCCAGCAATTTTAGTCCAGCACTGTAAACAGAGCTATTCAAATAGAGATAAAAATGGCTCAAGGACATGGTGCGTGTACTCAGGGCCATAGCCATCGCCATGAGTGACTGAATGATCGATAGCACCAATTTCAACTCAGTATACCTCTTTGTAGACAGCCATAGTAAAAATGGAGATTATGGAAAATTACGGTATAAAAATTGATCTCTTGTATTGTTGAATGGATCTCTTAAACGGCAAGCGGACAATGGCTCCTTCACAGAGAAGACTGTGCACAGAAATAACTCACATGAATTCAGCATTGTGGATATGCAAAATTATACACTGCACATAAAAACCCATCTGAAAAACAGAATGAACTCTGTGTGTGTTCATGGCAACACATAATGCCAAGGCAAGTCTTAAATTTCTGTAGTGGTTGATTAATATATAGTTCCACATTGTAACGGGCATTTGACTAAACAAACATTATATAAGATCAACTATTCCTTACTGTTTAACAACTGAATTGTGTTCTTCAGCCCTCTACTCATTTTTAAGCTCTGCATAGCAAGAAATGAAAATTCAGTGGTTGACAAGTCTGATTTTTAAACAATTACTTTTTGCAATTAAATTTTCCCCATGTTGCTGCTTGTCAGTGACATGTTCAGTAATCTCATTTAAGGGCTGTGACTTGGTAAATAAACAGGGTTTATTCCATCTGCAGAATACTACTAGCTTCAATTTAGGTTTCTTATGTGCTGTGGAAGTTTATCAGAACTGCTTTTGAAAGTTTAATTTAATACTCAATCACTTGACTGTGGAGAGTGCTGAATATTGAGTTAAGCTAACCATTTTTAAGTATAGCTGCTAGTGCTAAGTTTAGTAATAAAGGTTCTGTAGGCCCCATTAGAGGTTCAATTAAATCCATGCAACCCCACCACAACTCTACAAAGTCAGAGGTTCACAGAGCTCAGGTTGCAGCCTGAGCCTGAATGTTTAAACCACAATTAGACAGCCCCTTAGCCTGAGTCAGCTGACATGGGCAAGCCTCAGGTTTCTAGCTGAAGTGTGGATACACCATTAGTGACACCTATGTGTGCCCTTTCCTTTAGGTGTTCATGTAGTTGTAACTGCTTAGAATGTAGCAAACAATTCCACTACTCTACAAGAAGAAATAGACTACACTTCCCCTTCTCCCCTTTTTCCCCCCAGTGTTGGCTTTAACAAATAACAGTGGGGGAAAAACCCTTTTATTTTTGTCACTGAAGTCAGCATGGAAGACTGAATATATAGAGGATCCAAATTACTGACTACAGCTACTCAGACTAGTACTGTAAACATAATTTATATTATGCAAATCAGATCCATTATTGGCCTATACTGACAAGTACTCTAAGCACTGCCTCAGTCCCTTCAAGAGGATCATTTCATGACAAACTTATTGTTTAAGGCTAGAACTTTGAAGAGCTTCTAAGTGACTTTGGAGCATAAGTCTCATTGGGAAAAGTCAATGGGAACTGAACATCATATTTTCAAAAGCATTGAGGTGTCTAAAGACCCCCAATGGTGCCTGGTGGAATTTTCAGGTGTCCGTGGAGACTAGACAACTAACTCACTTAGGTGAGTAGCTGTGTCTGTAGGCACCTGTAAAATCATGTATTCACCCAAGCATCCCCCTTGTGTCAGGTGGTAATGCTGCAAGGAGCCCTCATCGCCAGCACCTCCTGCAGGCCGTTTGCCTCCGACCAGGTCTTTTGTGGCTGTCCTTTGAGCAAGTCAAAGTTCAGTCCTCTGTCCAGAGCAATAAAAAGATGTGACTAAAAGATCACAAAGTTTTCTGACACAACAGCACCTTCAGTCCCCCGACCTCACTTTGGACTGTCCTTAGCTCATCATTTGAATTACTCTTCAGGCCCATCCTGGGCTCATTAATCTTTTTGCTGGGTCTGCATACCCCTTCATCTAAGGCTAGTATGGGAACCCAGGCCCACCCACTACCCACACCAAGGTCTTTTTTAGACATACTGTGGTTTCCTTGCACTGCCTCCTGCTTCCAAACACCCTGCTGCTGGTTTTCCCCAGTCTGGCTTTAAGTCTGGGTCTCAGGCTTCTAGCATCACTTTTATCATCTGAACAAACCACTCTTCCCTCCCTTGCTTCACTGAAACACTCCTACAGTCCCTTACTCAGGGTTTCCCTCTCAGGAGCCAGACTTACTCTCCATACATTCTCCTACCTGGAATCTGCCCGTTTCCGCCATAAGGCCTTCCTCCTCCCCTCCTATAAGAGTCCAACCTACTCTCTGTGGGTTTCTCTTCATAAAAGAGTCCTACCTTCTCTATAGTCTTCCCCTCAGAATTCCCTTAGCTTGCTTAAAAGACCTGGTTCCTAATGATCCTTAGTTAACTCCATCCCCTCTGGCCTGGAGGCAATTTCAGGTGCACTAATTTGCTATTAAACCTGTTGCTCCCTCAGCTTTGTAAATATGGCCTTCCTGTACTTTTAAAAATCCCACCTCAAGTCAGGGTTTCTTGAATGTTTCAAGAGCTATGCTGATATTTTTGGCTCCCTCCTCAGATGCTTTTGTCTATATGTCTCTAATTTTGTCTGTTTGTCCCAAAAGATTCTCTATAAGGAATTCCTCCCCAAAACTCTAATCTCAATCCCCTTTGCTTTCTTTGGCTTCTTAGGTTTACATTTCACTCTTCAGTCTCAACTACCTCTAAAACTTTCACCCAACCCTGCCTCTCACTAAAATCCTCCCCCTCTTATTCTCCAATGCAAACATGTCAACATTTGACTCCCTCTTAATTTCCTGCAATTGAAAGTGACCAAGACAAACAGCCTTCTACCTTCTGTCCCATCTAAATACCTAACACATAGCTATTCATGGCTTTCCTTAACTAATTTTCACCTCTCTTATCTGGAATTTTGATGATCCTTAATGCCAAATCCTCTTGTGTGTCATGTTGAAATCACAGCCTGCTCAAATTGTCACAGCTAGGGATGTAAATGTTTAACTGGTAAGAGCTGGAGCAGCTCCCTGCCTGCTGAAGGGTAGGGGGGTTGCTCCAGCTTCACAGAGGGCCAGCTGAAACAGCCCCCATCATGGCACTGTAGACAGGGGAGGCTCTAAGCCCAGACAGTACAGCTGCTGCTTGCGTGGGGGTGGGGTCTGCTCCAGACCAGGAGTGGACGGTGGGAGGGCTCTCCAGTTGGGCTGAAACCCTGCCCACCACCCCTATAATATGTTTAACCGGTTAACCAATTAAATGGGATTTTACAATCCCAAGTCACAGCACACCTTCTCATGCACAACATACCCACAGATTATTCCTAACCTGAAAGGCTCTTCATCTGTATTAAGGACTTCAATAGCTATGCCTCTGATGTTCATGTGAGAATTTCTCTGTCCCTATTCCCTAATCCTCAAATCATTTCTACCTCTCTAGTCCAATCTGTTTATCTAGGCATTTATTCTGCACCTAATTTCTGAGTACCTACCCCAATCTCTTTCCCCTCACCCTCTTCTCTGTCCTCCCCATTCCTGCTTCTTCTTTGTTGGATGTGTTCTGCTGTTGCCACTGGTCCTGCAGTCTTGGACAGTCTGTCCACCTCCTGTTTTCACAGAATGCCCAAAGATTGCTCAGTCCTTTTCAGTCCTAAAAACACTGCTGACATGTAGATCTGTCCACAATAAATTACAAAGATATGGTTTTGACGGGTTCCCCACAGGTACCACTGAGCCCTCCAGATGCACCAGGCTGGGTTTCCACTCTCACTATACTACTGTGACAAATGCTTCAGCCTGCACTCTCTCCAGCATATAGTCATTGACAAACCCAGCTGCAGATACCTACACACAGGTTCCTTAACCAGCCCCTGCATGGGAAGGCATGGCTAAGGCACCTCACAGTTCCTAAGACACACACATAGTGCAAAGCCCAAATTATGCCAAATCAAATCTTTCATTGCACGGAGAATTGTATAGCATAAACTCATGAAGTTCAACCGCCACCTCTCTGCTCTCTCTCCAAATGTGGAAGAAGCCATGCAACAGCTTTCTGACTCAAGTTAGGATTTAGGATTTCCACACACTGGCAAAACAAAAATAAGTTTATTAACTACACATGATGAATTTTAAGTAATTATAAGTGACAACAAACAGATCATAGCAGATTACCTAGCAAATAAACAAAAATGCATTCTACGCTTAATGTACTAAGGAGATCAGCTATGTGTAACAGATTCTCAACCTCGTTGTTGATTTAGGCAGTTTACAGAGTTTCTTGAGGGGCCAGCTACCCTTGCTTGCAACTGAAAAACTCCAGATATTCCTTTCATACGCTAAAGATCCCTCTGTCCTGGGTTCAGCTCTTCCCCCAAGTTAAGTCTTTATTCCTCAGGTTTTTTTAGGAGTCTTTTTGGATGCAGAAGTGAAGAACCACGGGTGATGTCTCTCCTTTGCCTTAAATAGCTTTGGCATATGGTGGGAACCCTTTGTGTCCCAGTTCTGACACCCAGACTGTGGAAAAACACTTGGTATTCCAAGATGGAGTCCATTATCAAGTGACATGGTCACATGTCTCTGTAGGGCACAGCAGCCATGAGTCAGAGGCATCCTCAAGAAAGTTTCCCAGTGGGAGATAAGCATCTTCTAAGACCTCCTGGTTTCTCATAATAGTCCATTGACTTGAATGGGTCTTTCCCAGCTGGCCATCTAAACAGACATTGCCTAGTGAACATTTCTTGCGTGTACACACTTGTAATTGATACATTAGACAATATTCCTGAGTGCAGACACAAAAAATAATACATGCTAACACACAGTATAATCACATTCGGTAAATCATAACCTTTCCAATGATATGTTACATGACCTACCTCACATAAAAGACATTATGATGATATAATTATGACATAACTCTGTGAAGAATATGGGCTGCCACATCACAGCTGTAAACAAGGATCCTTGAGGGCATCTGCTGTTATCTCCTAAAACAAACTCTTCAACTGTCCTTTAACTGCTAATCTCTCTTGCTGCCCTTTGTCAAGCTGCAGCTGGACTGCTGTTTGTGGGCCATCAATAGTGCCCAGGATCAATTCTACCATACAGATTCAGAGCAAGATCTTTAATCCAGGAAGCAATTTTCTGGTAGGGTCACCAAGCCAAAGGAAGGGAAAGCTTGAATTATTTCAAGTTTGAGATGAAGAAATGCTCTTCTCTGTTGTAATTGCTAGAGAGGTTCTATTAGAAAGTTATTAATAAAAGTATGTATTATTGGGTAATGATTTCATTTTCCCTTCCAGATGGTGCTGTATGAATTGTAACCTTTTATTATGGACTTAACAAGCTGTGGGTGGCTGTTAATTGTCACTTCCAGGTTTCAGTGTTGTTTATAAGCCACTAATGAAACCTGCTGTTCCGCTTTACTCACACATTTTCTAATGTTTTTATTTAGAATACATTTAACTTAGGCCCAATTATTCTTCATTCCGGTTTCTGCAGTTCCATCAAGATGGTTGGCAAGATGAAAAAGGATGGCTATGGGCTCTCAATTAATTATTTTCAAGTGTTCTGCTGGCTCCTGCTGGGAAAGAGGAACACTGCCACACGTCAGCTGCCTGCAGGTGTCATCAGCTGCATTGCAATATGAATAGAAAAGTCAGATAGAAGGCCCTGCACAGGAAACCCGCTACCACTGCCTATACATAGGTTCATTTGTTAGTGGCAGATTTTGCTACCTTGACTCATGTTGAGTAGTCCCTTATTCCTTGACGTCAGTGGAACTATTCAAGGAGCAAGGCACTACTGTGCGTGAGTAAAAGGATTGGTGTCTGTCCAGTTAGGACCCAGCACTGCTAACAGGCATCCTTGTTAGGGAAGCATTGCTGCCTCTTGCAATGTAGGGCAGAACCATTCAGCATCTCTGGGGAGCCATTCCTACTGCATTGCTTCAGAGCAGCAGTGCACCAACTGGCATGCCATTCCCAGACTGTTCACTCTGGGGAGCCGAGAACAACTGGAAATATTCACTGTGAATTCATTTTTGTTGATTCTTAAAATACACAGACACAGAAAAAGCTAGACAAATCCTTCCGGTTCCACAGAACAGTGTATTCAAGGGCCATTCTCCTCACAGCACATATGTTCAAGGGTTAATTCACAGGAATTAGTAGGAACATTAAATAGCTTTGCTGAAGTATTATATAAACACTCTCAGGCTGAGAAGAAACTCACACGAGCAGACCCACTAAAGTTGACAGGACTTCTCCCAAAATAAGATATTTGCCATTGTGGACAAAATCAGGTCCCTGATTATTTCTTTTCTTCTTCCTTTTTATAACTAGAAATAATTCAAATAATAGGCACAGTTTTTACTAGTTAGTTGTTGGTGAACTAGTTCTGACATTTCTAAGACTGAATGGCTCTAAGAGGGTTTGAATGAAATATACACACACTGTCTATTGCCTTTTCATTGTCCAGTTAAATGAGCCCCTCTCCTTCCACCTCAAAAACCCACCACTGTAATATGTACAAATTGGTGTTTCTGTTCACAGTCTCAGCAGAGAGACCAGGGATTTGTGGGGCACGGAACACTCATTGATTCTTTCTTGTTCTGAAATATATTGCCAAGGCAGCCTAGGGTGGCTTGCATTGCTGCTGATCTTTGTGCTTTATTTAATAGGGAGTGGAGGCAAAACACTTCAATGTCTCGAGCCATTACTACAGCACCTTCCATGACCACCAATGTAACTGAAATAAAAGTAGACTCCATCTTTCTCCCATGCTTCTTATCTGAACACACTTTTTTACACATTTCAAAAGTCTGATTAACTTTATCCCCTTCGTTTCACATGTGCTATTGCATTGTGGGTAACCAGAAGCAAAATACTTTCTGAAGGAAGACTCCTTCCTGTTGTATTTTCAGCCTACCCAGAAACAGACAGTAAAAGAAATATTGGGAAGAAGCATGTTCATGTGAGACTTTCAGCCTAATTTTGCAGATAAAAGGTTTCAGTAAATAGGGCAGGCATGCATGCACCCTTTTTGGTCCTTATCTAAATGGAATCTCTGCACTGTTTCATCATTGTTTTGGCTTAATTGAATAATGCTGCAACTTAAAGATGAATATTACTGTGCTAAAGAAAGGGCATAGCTTTTCATCCTGAGAATTGAGTCAGACCCATAAAACTTGGACTCAAAGACGAACACCCAGAGAAAGAGTACTTTTTGTATGCTGCTTCAATTTCCTAGATTTCCTTGAAAGTCAGGCTCACTGGGGCCAAATACAAGGTGACGTGTAGTGCTTGGAGTATGTTACATACTGATAAGTGCATGTGAGATGTTAACAATCTTGTATGAATTTGGTGATTTGTGTTCTTATTGCCACATGAAAAGCTATTATTTTCTGTCGTCTCCGTGCGTACACAACTCAAATGAAAATGCTCTGCTTTTCCAGAGTTTTTCTAAGGCGGGTTTTGGGGAAAGACAGTTTTATGCTGGATTTACTATACTTTTCATGACTCCTGTCTCACTGATTCAAGATTAAAGCCCTATTCCTCCTGCTAGATCTACAATAGTGAGACACATCATTGGAAAAAATGTTATTTGAAGTTGTATGCCAGAAAAATATCAGCAGCAGTGTAATGTCCAGTCATTGAACAACATAACTTGCTTTAATGTCTTTTTAAGGTCAATAATCATTTTTGTTACTGGTGCAGTTTCTTCCTTATACTTTTTGTTGCCGTTATATTGATTCATTTATACTCCTACTGAGGTATTATTGTTGGCCACATGCTGCAGCATTAGGTCTTGATATACATCTGGTTACAGAACATTTTAAAACAGTTACATACATAATGTCCTAAATAATGTATGTGTTTTGGCATGTTATCCAAAAAGAACACATTAAGAGCCACATACAGCTTTTGATCCCTGATGGAGCTTCTACTGAGGACAATGGGAACTGTGCCCATGAATATAGGGCACTACCATATATGGCCTTACGACCGCAACAAGAATGTCATAATTTTCCTTTCCTTTCCTAAGGGAATATAAATGTTATATTTGTGATACAGTATGTGTCCGAATGATAAAGAATTATATAATTTGTGAATTACAAAAAAGTCACATTCTAATTTAAAACTTCCAATAGTCGACTCTATAATGAATATTTTTTGTTTTGTTTGTTTGTTTGTTCTTAAGAGTCACTCAGGATAAAAGAATGCAACTCAGCCACTCATTTCTGGGAAAGCAACTAATCATGGATTCCTTCATTTTTGCACAATTTATAAATGTAAGTTGTATGAGGGACAGCTTCTTTTATAGAATCATCCAATCATAGGGTTGGAAGAGATCTCAGGAGGTCATTGAGCCCAGCCCTCCGCTAAAAGCAGAACAAATCCCAAGTAAATTATCCCAGTCAGGCAACTTAGTTAGATATTCCTTATGAATTCAATACAAAGCACTATATTCTCTTCCCCATTTAGAGACAAGGTAAAGAATATTAGAATTCATTATTTGAATTTATTGATGTACACCATTTAACTAACTCATGCTTCTTACGGACTAATACCACAGTCTAATCTTTGCTCAGAACTTCTTTTGGTATACATGGGCATTCCACTCATTGAACAAAAGTAGAGGACTGTCTTTAAGGTCTGGTTTTCTCAATGAGCTTTCATTTGGACACATAAATAAGAGACAGATTTTCAAACATACTTAGGCTCCAGCCACATTTTTTTTATACCCAAAGCCAGATTTTCAAAGACCTCAGCGATCAATATGCAGAGCGCTTTTGAAAATCTGGCCATTTATTTTGGTGCCTAAATGGGAACTAGGCTCCTCTGAAAATCCACCCCTAAAGCTAGCATCTATTTCAGTGGCCCTTTTTCAGATATGAAGATCGTTCATGCAATCCCAGCTTTGCTAGGTGTAGTGGTTGAGAACCAAAATAATTCCTTTCAACAAGGGCAACAGGGTCAAAAGGTCAGGCAGCTATCAGGTAAAGTTAACCTTTCCCCAGGCTGTCTCAGATATCTCTTTTTCCAAATGAGTGGCTAAATGATTTGCTCTTTGGGAAGTTTTGGAGAGAGTACCAAGTGTGAAGATGACAGAAGAAATTTATTCTGCTCCAATTACTGCTTCCATGCATTTGGCTAACACTACTGGGGTAACAGCTACTTTTCAAGTGCTTTTTTCAATGTACTGTGGAGATTCAAAACTGTGCATGTACGCTATCAGATGATTATTTTAAATTAAAAGATTCATGGGAAAGTGGAAAGACTTGTGAAAGTTGTATAGTAAATACCACCAAAACTTTTTTTCATATGTAAGTGAATGTTTTCAAAACATCTGAAGTTGAACACTGTACATTAAACTTATTTTTCTTTTTTCCCCTAGAGATCTCCCATTATAAAATATCAACATTCCATTCCATCTTATCACGAAACCAAGGAAATAAGAATAAGGAGACACATTGCTCTCAGCACACAGAGGTCCAATCTGCGCACTCTTACTTGCCAATATCCTCATATTTTAACACTTAGTAGAATGTCTTTTCAACAGAACATATATTTTAATGTTTGGTACTGATACATGTAGATTTACTGACATAGGGTATGCTCATCTACTATAAGAACCAATATTTCCCCTCTGAGCTAGATGAATGTATTTTAAGGCCTGAAGGGACCAATAGAAAAATCCAGTCTAATCTAATGTAGGACAGAATTACCTGCATATTTTTATGAAGACATCTCAGAATTAAAAACCACAGAAAATATGGACTGGGCAGCATCTGAATTTTGCCAAACTTATCTTGTTTTTCACTTTTTAATTTATATAGCAGTAAATAGAGCTGTGGGCAATGAGTAGCAAAATCTAAAGACCAGTTACCCTTCCAAGTCTGATTCATTACATTATTATTTACTATCTCAAGAGTCCTCTTTACATTTGTTATTAAAAAATTTGTTTGTATTGAGAATTACTTGTAGTATAATTTTTTCTCTCTCTGTCCCTGAGGTATTTCTTTCCTACTGAAATGATCTGGCTGGGCCATATACCATTCCAGAATATATTATCTACAGAAGACCAAAATGGCTTTGGTTTTTGCAAGTGTCTAACAGGAATGAGCCAGAAGACATCCAGATGTTTAAATAAGAGAGGATATGTCTAATCTGCAATGACAACCCTGCAGGTGGCTTGCGCCAGTTGACTTGGGCTCAGACTGTGGGGATGTTTTATTGCAGGGTAGACTTCTGGGCTCAGACTGAACCTGAGGCTCTTGGACCCAGGAAGGGTCCCGGGTGGTAGGCCAAAGTCTGCACTGCAATGAAAAAGCTCCACAGTCAGCTGACCTGGGACAGCTGCAGGTTTTTACTTGTATGTAGACATAACCTGAAAGGGGTTTTTTTTTTTACATTAAGCATCTTGCTTAAATACAAATTGCCTTAGCAAAACCTTAGTGGTCTGCAGGTGGATTGCAACAAGTGGAGTTTTGTATTTGCATTTCCCTAATTTTCCAGAAACAGAGAGAATTTGATTATCCCCCTTCCCCATCGAACTTCTCAATTACAGTAAGTTCTGTGGCACAGTTTGATATTAAAGGAAAATATGAAGGAAGACAAAGAATTGGGCTTGTTTAGTTTGGAAAGGAGAAGACTGAGAGGGGACATGATAGCGGTTTTCAAGTATCTAAAAGGATGTCACAAAGAGGAGGGAGACAAATTGTTCTCCTTGGCCTCTGAGGATAGGACAAGAAGCAATGGGATTAAACTGGAGCAAGGGAGGTAGGTTGGACATTAGGAAAAACTTCCCAACTGTCAGGGTGGTTAAACACTGGAATAAGTTGTCTAGGGAGGTTGTGGAATCTCCATCTTTGTAGATATTTAAGAGCAGGTTAGATAGACATCTATCAGGGATGGTGTAGACAGTACTGGGTCCTGCTGTGAGGGCAAGGTACTGGATTCTATGACCTCTTGAGGTCCCTTCCAGTTCTAGTGTTCTATGATTCTTTGAAAACATGAAACATGTGGGAAGAATTGTAATATCGTCCTGCAATGAGTGGAAATTGGAAGGAGAGACTAATAAAGTAGAGAATGATTACATTCTAAGGCCATGTGGCCTTCCACTATGTGGAAGATCAATGCTGCTGCAGTTGGTCTTTTGGAGCTCGATTTAGTGGCTGTTAGACCAAACTCAAAGATTCCCTCGCCGCATCGGCACCAGTACTCCTACTCCTCACAAGGAGTAAGTGAAGCGTTTGCTCCTGTCGACCTCCCACTGTGTGGATGGTGATTTACGATACGTCAACTCTAGCTATGTAATTAATGTAGCTGGAGTTCTGTATCTTAAGTTAACCTTCCTCTTTAGCATAAATGTGCCCTCAGAGTCCTCGTAATTCCTTGATTTCAGTTTTACAAGCAAATTCTCTTTCAAATGGGAACAGCCGTTTGTCAGCAGGCATAGAGGTTGAAAGGTACAACAAAAAAGACACATACACACACAATACAGAAACGACATGCTGTTGCCACCAGCAGCAATTTTGCCATTGTTAGTCTACTTGTATTAACTACTAATGAATAGCTGTCAGCATTAATTACCTTTAATATACAGAAGGTTCTGTTTAGGAACGTAACTGCCATCCTGGGTCACACCAATTGTCCATCTAGTCCACTATCTTCTCTCCAGCAATGGGCAGTACCAGAGCTTCAGGGATGTGTATTGAACAGGATAATCTGAGAGAGGTCGACATCTGTCTTGCCTTTTCAGCATCTAGAGGGACAAAGTACGTGAAATAATATATTATATTGGATCAACTACTGTTGCAAAGAGCTCTTTTTATCTGCATTCTTCCTAGCTTCTGGCAGTCAGAGGTTTAGGGTCACCCAAAGCATAGTGTTACATCACTAACAATCTTGATTTAACCCAGTTATACTTTTGGTCATCACAATATCACATGACAAAGAGTTCTACAGGTTAATTATTCATGGTGTGAAAGAATTCTCCCTTTTATTTGTATTAAACCTATTGCCTACTAATTTCATTGGGTGACCCCTAGCTTTTGGATTGTGGGAAAAAATAAGTAATACTTCTCTTCACTTTTTCGACCCCATTCATGAGTTTATCTATGTCTATCACATCCCTGCTTAATCATCCCTTTTCTAAGCTGAATCTTCTCTCCTTATATGGAATCATCACATACCTCTGTTCATCTTTGATGCCCATGAGCCTTTTTCCATATCCACTATATCCATAACAGCCCTTTTCAATCCACGAGTGCCAATTTTCAACATGCAAGCCACCTGGCACCCATACAAAAAAACTACTGAAGTTAAGAAGACTGTTTGTGGATGTAGGGATATGCCCACACATTATAAATAGCAGCATTGTGGTCTAAGACTGGAGTACAGCGTGTTCCTAGACAATGTGGGGGCACAGTGGTCTGACAGTGAAAACAAAGATCCAGGAACCAGAGGAGTTCTGGCCTAGATTTCCTTAAAAGTCATAAGCCTTTTCCCTTTATGGTCTCCTTAACAAGAAAACAGATTAGAACAATGATTTTTAAAAAATAGCATTAATGTAAGCAAAGCAAAAATATTGATATTGTTAAAAATTAAAAAGGATCTCAACAATGAAAAAACAAGATTTTTTTATTTTTCTAGAAGTTATATTACAGATGAGTGAAATTATTAGATGCTCTTCATTTAGTATTTAAGACAAAAGAATATAGCTCAAATTTGAGCTACACATTCACTCTGCTCTTTAGCAAGTGTCTTGTCCTCCTTGTGTCTCTATCAACTCAGCTGGAAAACTTGGCAGTAGAAAAACCACTAGCATTTCAATGACTTCCAGATGTTGTGTTTAGGTTCAGTTCTCAACACATACGTTCCAAATAATTGCTGAATCAGAAGACAGATGCTTGGTGGCTGATTTTTAGACATGTATATAACATTTTGTAATCTTCCATTTGCTTATGTTTCAATAGCTAATGAGAATCCATCAGATCCCCACAGATTAGTTATTCTATCCCTAAGGTTAAAATAAAATAATGTTCATGTCATCATAGCTATAGAACCAGAGGATCCTATTATATATTTATTTTGTAACATATTGTGGTTTACATTAGCTAAGGTACGCAGTGCAGCGAGTATGCAACTGCTGCTTCTTATAAGAAATATATTTTGCTGTTACCTTGCTCTTAATTAAGCTGTTTCCCTGTCCTCTTGGGTTGTTTTATTTTATTGTCTTTACTTGTGGAAATTTTAACTGTTAGGACTCTTCTTACTATGTGTGCATGTACAGAGTTGTTTGAAGCTGAATCTGAACAAGACCTGGGTGATGCGGGTGTGTGGAGAAAGCACTTTGAGGAGTTTGGTTGAAGGTTCCTATCGTGCCCTGATGTTTGCTTCCACCTGCCTCTCACTGTGTGGACAGCAGGGAAACTCAAAACAATGTATGTCAACTCCAGTATGTACTTAACAGCTCTGGACTTGCACATCTTGATTCAACCTTCCATTTTAATGTAGACCCGGCCTTCAATTCACAATGCACGGAGCTTGATCCTTATTTTAAACCTACCAGAATTCTGGGGTCTTTTAGATTTCTTTGGTCCATTATATAAAAACTGGGGTCAAGTGCACAAATACAAATCTTTATTCAGAGTCTAAACATCTCCTTCCCAATTTTAGGGGTTTTGATATCAAGATAATAAGTATCTTAGAAACACTTAGCTATATTAGAGAGAAACATGTACATTAGTTCAGGGGTGTTCTAATTCATAGCTATGACTAAAGTCTATCTTTAGAGATCAAAAATACCTCCAGTGGTGGTACTGACAGCTTTACTGAAATGGCTATCAGATTTACTGAAATAAAGATTACCTCAATAGTGTGCTTAAAATAATATCACTGAAGGAAAGTATGGTATGATTTTTCTTCTGGTGAAATCACCCATTCGGTGGACACTATAAAATCAACTGTTTTAAAGATGCTTTACTCTTGACTCTCATAAAATGCTAGAGCAAATATTTTGCTTTTGGAATGGACTAGCTTGCACTAATTGATGGAGGGGGGCATAATCTGTGCTAGAAAATCCCTGTAGAATTATACAAATTTTAAGTTTTAGCTTCTTCTAGGAGGATGATGTACTCTATTATTTATGCACTCAGGAGCGGCCCTAGATGAGCTGCCGGCAACTGGCACTCTAGGCGAAACGTGCGATTAGCGCCCCCGCCTCCAAAGCCCTCAATGGCCATTTATCTTGGCACCCTAGGCGACCACCTAGGTCGCCTGTATTGATGGGCTGCCACTGTATGCACTCAATATATTCCCAGCACAATGCAACTTAATAGAAGTTTATTGGCTGAATATTGCTACCTCCTTGGTTATGAGTAAAGGGGTTTTTTTTTGTTTAAATAGAGAAAAAATGAACAGAATTCTCATCATCACTTGTCTGTGAGCTCACACCCCCGGTTCATGAGGTTTGGCATAGGCTACCAGGGAACATTTTGAGGACAGCCCCGTGTTAAAATATTGGCTGCACTTCACGGTGTTACTGAGCATTCCCTTGTACTTCCTTTTGCTTCCTATAGTAAGTATTTTGAATACAATCAGGACTGAGTTTGCTAAACTAAAGCAACTGGTCTATTTTAAATATCACTGCTCTGTTAAACCATCAACCCATCCTCTCCAAAGGCAGCATACAGTTTCTCAGCAGAAGACATACATTAAAACCGACACTACACAACATACATTGGCGTCAGTTATTTGAAACAGACAGGTGGGAAAGATTAATGAAGATTGATTTTTAATAAAGATGGCTAAAATCCCTGTCAATGTGCTAGGCATCAGGTAGATTGCAAAATATGTCTCCATGAACTAATTAATTAAAACATGGCTTCTCGTTTCTTACTCAACAAGAGCATCTTCAATGTTTCATCACATCTACTCCCAAATCTCCAGTTACAGATGCCACATCACATTGCCATCTATTGGCTACGTGTATTCATTACATCTAACAGGGACATAGATATTGTTTAGGGCAGTGATTGCCAACCAGTAGTTCGGGATCTACTGGTAGCTCTTGGAGCCCCTGACAGGTGATCCTGACTGGTTTGGCCAAGAGGCTATCAAGAGCCCGCACTCAGGGGCGGATATAGGATAGGGCGAGCGGGGTGGCCGCCCTGGATCCCGCACTTCAAGAAGCCCCGCGCGTGCGCCATGGCAAAGGGGGGCCCCGCGAAATTGTGCTGCCCTGGGCCCCACAAAATGGTCATCTGCCCCTGCCCGCACTTCAGCTGCTCCTCCCCCCACTGCTGCGCATCTCCTGCACTTTGCCTTAGAGCTTCCCCCCGCACTTCCCCCCACACTTTGCCTTAGAGCATCCCCTGCACTTGCTGTGCAGAGCAGGGAAGGGAGAGGAGGGGGCACTGATGTCAGGGTGCCCCCTCTCCCATCCTGTATTCTGTCTCAACTGAACGGAGCGGGGAGGCACAGCAGGGCTTGGGATGGAGGGAGTTTGCTGGATGCTTTTGGGAGTGGTGCAGGGGTGAGCCTGCCTTAGCCCCATTGCACCACCACCCAGGAGCTACCTGAGGTAAGCAGTGCCCAGCTGGAGCCAGCGCCAATCCCCTGCCCTAGTCATGAACCCCTTCCTGCACCCCAAACCCCTGCCCCAGGCTCCACTTAGAGCCCCTCTTACATTGCAAATCCCTTAGCCCAAGACCAAAGCCTGTGCCCCAACCCTCTGCTCCACCTGGTGAAAGGGAGGAAGGATGGGGGAAGGGAGGGAGGGAGGACAAGGGTGAGCAGGTCCAGGGCCTCAGAGAAGGGGCACAAAAGGAGGTGGGGTCAGGGCATTTGGTTTGAGGTAGATCCTGGATTGTACTTAAATTCAAAAAGTGATATTGTGCTTAAAAAGGTTGGAGACCACTAGTTTAGAGTTTCTACTGTACTCTGTGTTACACACTGTGCACCCACAAAAGCCTTCTTATCTTTCTGCTGCTCCCAGAACACCACCAGTCACACAATTGCAAACTTCCTTCACCAGGCATTTTCTTTCTGATGTACAACACCCCTGTATTTCCATGAGACTAACACGGCTGGCTATTCCTCTGAGATTCCTGGGAATTCGTGTGTTTTCAGTCAGGAAAGAAACCCCAAGCTGTTCCAACCACAATAACCTGAATTTAAGTCTTTACTTGAATCATTATCTGATGCATACATTTGTTCTTTAAGAAGTTCCTCAGTCATTAAAAACAAATCCACTATCATTTCCTTTCCCAGAACTTGATACTCATTTCTACTCAAGGCATGGCACAGTCACTTTAACAATTAAAGTGCAGGAAGAAAACAAACGGAAAATGTTAAAAACAATTGTAGTTGTGCTTTACAATGGTCTTCATTCTCTGCCCATGAATTTGAAGAATTCAAATTTAGACATCCACATGAGAGAGCATAATTTCACAAAAACCACATCCTACAAAGCCCACCATCTCTCAGTTTTGCTATATTGCCTATTCTCTACTGCACATCAGAATGACCTATTGAATCAGAGGCGTAGCAAGGGTGTTATGTGCCTGGGAGCAAAGGCAAAATTTGTGCCCCCTGCTGCTGCCACCGCGCAGTGGGGCCCTGAACCTGGGAAGAGGGAGGGAGCTTGTACTGCATCTTCCCCTGCCTTCTCCAGTTTGGGGCCAGGCTGGGGGTGGGGAAGAGGCTCCAGCCAGCAGCCGCGGGTGGAGGAGGAGTAGGCAAGCCGAGGGATGACAGGGGGAACAGATGGGGACTAAATTGGCAACCCCCTAGCATGGCACTTGGGGGCAACTGCCCCTCTGCCCTCCCCTCGCTACACCACTGTATTGAATAGTTCAGGGAATAAGATCAGCAGTTTAAATAGGTATAATGATAGCTAAAAAGAAAACTGTAAATATGTGAATTGAACACGTGCACCTTGAGAAGAATTAATTCATAGAGTTGATTCTACCACACATACTCATATTGAGCAGAACTGGGCCCATAAAATTTACCGACCAGATTTTAACATCACTCACACTAATGTAAATCCAGAGTGTTACTGTCAAAGTCACCGATGTCAATGTTACTACTCCTACTTTACACCAATGTAACTGAGATTAGCCCTAAAGCTAAGGAAATCTTTTAGATCATCTAGTCTATCCATTTTATAATACACATTGCATTATAGTGTCGTTGTTTCCCTCATATTTCATTTTCCCATCATCCTCTCCTGTGACTTGTCAGAAGTGCACTTCTTTACATTGTGGTACGCTCTCAGGGTCGTAGTTAGCTTTGTGGTTTTGTTCTATTGTATGAGCTCTTTTCCATTCTCCCAGGCTATTCATATGACAGTTTTCATCTGCATGCACTAATAGAATGAAACTATAATTGAGAGAATCAGAAAAACCCATGAGGCAAACAAGCCTGCCAAACTTGTTACAACTTCTTTAAGTTCACTTGTCTTACAAGATGAAGAAAAGTTAATGGATAATTCTGAAGAAAAAAAATATTAGAGCAGGAAATAAATGTGGTGTGGATCAGTGATCTCAAAATACACAAGAAAAAAATGTTCTCTCTTGCATCAGACCTCTCTACTTTCAAGTCATTATTCAAGGGAAGGATGGCATTTATATAGGACAGAAGATGCCTGTTAGAGAGATTTAGGCAAGATAAGTGGAGATGAGGATAAGCAGAATGTGGACCCAACAGACGGATGGAAAGCTTGTGATTGGTCTTGCCTGCCACATCACCATCCCTCAGCATCCCTCTCGTGACTTCCATCTCACTAGCTAGCCATAATGAATATGCTTTCCTCTGCCTCAAAACTGCAACTGAACACAAAGACCAAACAAGCAGGAAAATCTTTTTTTTTTTTTAAGATGAATGTGGCAAAAATTGAATGTCATATCTGTATTTATAAATCTCCCCTCAACAAACTGCACTGGTACTTACAGCAGCAGCAAATTATGGTCCGGAAGAGCAAGCCCATTCCATGACGGGCAGGAAGCCCGCTATCTATCAAGGATCAGGCTGCTTGCACTTAGCAACATTTTGTAGCTGCACCAACTGGTGACATCTTTGAAACCTCTTTCATTGTTCCCTGCTAAACATTAGCATAGAAACAAAACATTTTCAATAGTAAATCACGGCATGGTTGTGCCTATCATAGGGTGATCTTCTGAGAGTCTTTGCCACCATCAGAGTGAGTGACCACCAGAAATCCAGGTGGCTTTTCTATCCTAGAGTATTATTACTATTTACAGGCAGGAGCCAGCTTTCCCTCCCACTCACTGCTGGCAGACTAAGATAGCTTGGTTATTTGGTTCCTTCCCTTGTCCTGCCTGTCCCAGTTTAAGGGTGGGGTTATTTTCATTCATTTAACACAGCTGAGTAGCTAATTGGCTCCATCTAACTGTGTCTCTTAGGTCCCCAATTAAAACAAAAGAAAATCCAGGGTACTGCATCACAAAATGTAACTGGCTAAAATGTACCACTTGGAGTGATGTCAAACATGTCATTAGAGAGAGAATTAATTCAAGGCCCTTAAAGACCTTTATTATAAACACGTTTAATATGGCACTACAACAGTGTGCTGAGTCCATTCACATTCCCACCAGTGGACATTCATTGGGATATTCATTGGGACTCAGCCACTGCCAACTTACCAAAAAAAGAAAATCGCCATTTTGCAGTGGTTCTTTCAGACAGCGATGAGAATTAGTGAGCTTCTACTGAAAAATAATAACGAGGGATTAGCTCTGCTACTGACAGTAGGCCAGACCTGCCCCTCTTCAAGATTGTTTCTGTGCAAAACAGACCAGGTGGTCTAAGATGTGGAGTGAAAGAAGGTGGAACATTCTCTGATCATGGAAAAGTCCTTCAATGGTGTGGACAGCTTCATATCTGCTAGGTTCTCAGCTCTGGTGTACAAAACACTGCAACCTTGCCTGGGGAGAATGAGAATGCCCGGAAGAGTGTGAGGGGACAGACAATGCTGAGACAATCCTTTGGTGACCATTGCAGCTGCAGTACCTTAGAATAGTCTTAAAGTTGAGATGAGCCTGAGATGAGCTGAACTGATTTCTGTTGTCATCGCCATGTGAGCAAGCTGGATCCATTCTGATATGGCTGCATTTTACACCCATTTTGCACAGGTATAAATTAATTGTGAGGTGGAGAGAAAGATGCATCTGCAGTGCAGAATCAGGCACTAAGATAAGAGACGCTGGTGAAAGAAAAACCTTGCACAGATTTTTCTGGCAGCAATTATTTTTAGGAGTTTGAGGTTTAATCCAGTATACCACTTGCACTTAAAGCACCCATAAACTACAGTGTGAGCTCTCAATTCACAAATACAGAATTGAGTGCTTCACATAGTAATTCATACAGTGTTCCTTTGTTTGACATGTGTCATTTCTTTACATTACTTCCATATACTCCAATAAGTGTTTTGTTGCATCAGTCATAAAAGTAGCAAAAGCTTATCAACGAGACTTCACTACAGAAACTGCTGTTGATTAAGAAAAGAAGACTCTGTGTGTGCAAATGATAGGTTACATAGAGTATAGGGATGTAAAATCCCGTTTAATCAGTTAACCAGGTAAGCATAATGTTTAACTGGTTAACTATTAAAGGGGAGTTGGCCAGGGGTGCTGTTCTAGCCCAGCTCTCCTACCCAACATGGCCAAGCTGGAGCACCACCCCCCCAGTCAAAGACCAGGCTGAAGTGCTCCATCTACAGTGTACCAGGGCTGAGCCCACTGACGAGAGGGGCTGGTCCCACCAAGGTCAGCCAGAGCAGCCCCTGCCTGTGGCAAGCCCCACGGGACTGGAGCAGTTCCAGCCCCCCCCCCCCATTAACTGGAAGCTATTAAAGGTGAGGTGGTTGACCATTCACATTTCTAGTAGATTAGCGAAGTATATGAATTAGTGACCTCCGATTGTATTTTCAGAACCTTTCTAGCACCTAACGTTGTATTGATATGGACAGCTAAAAAATGGGCTATCCTAGAAATGATAATGTAGTCCAGTGTTGCACTCTGTGCCACCGTTTTATCAGCTATGCAGTACTCATCAAGATCTACTAGTTTAAAGTTTGACCATTTCCTATACCTATGGTAAGGTGCCAGAGACATAGGTTTCCAATAAATGAGGTAGATGCTACAACACCAAAGCTGAAGAGAAAGACAGTTCTGCCATCTGTGAGGCAGGTGGAACTATGACAGGGAACAGTCACAGAAGACCCAGGGGATTGTTCCCCAGTGTGCCGATCACACCTCTGACACCTGCGTTCTTGCACTCTGGGTCTCTCCACCACCTTGTCCTCCTGGGCAAGGTCCTCTGGTCACTCCCAGATAAGGCACAAAGTTGGGGTTACCAACCTCCTGAAGAGCAATGCAGACACTGAACCACTTCAGGTCTGGGAGAATGCAGTTCTAGAGCACAGCACTCAGGAAACCAACTCTCAAAAGAGATCAAAAGCCCCAAATAAATCCATCTTTCTCTGATGGAAAAGTTTTCCACAGGGAAAGCTCATGAGGATGTTCATCCTCTTTATCAATGAAAGAGAGATATGAACATTGGTCATTTCCCCCAGGTAACAATTATTTACACTGGGCCTGATAATAAACAAAACAAACAGTAGGATTTAAGTAGTTGCAAATTAAAAGACAGATCAAAATAAGTTACAAAGTTAAAATGAAAAGAAAATGCATAGCTAGTTCTAATTCTCAAAAAACAAAACAAAACAAAACCACCTTCTTGCAAACAGATTCTTATCCTAATGAGCTGTTCTTGTTTTAGGTATTCTCTCAGGGTTTTCCAGACCATCTGAAGACCAAGGGCTGATAGCTTTCCATTGCTTAAATAGTCTTTCCTCTAGGGCAGCAACATTTTATTTTATATCCCCCATTCTATGGAAAACTACACTGGTCAAAATGAAATCCAAGTACCAGGTTGTGTGGTCACATGACTTATTTGTCCTTTGTGCTTACATGACAAACAAGGCTGTTTACAAGTCGTTAAGTTGATCACCAAGTCGTTAAGGCTGGAGTGGGGGGAGGTTGGTTACCAGTAATGGCTCTCATTAGCACATTTAAAACTCGAGGTTGCACCTCTCTGATCTGGTCTCCTTGGGACCTGACCGGTCCCAGACAAGGGAGTTTTCTGGACCAGGGAAGGTCTGGAAAAGGGGGTGCCAGCTTCTTCACGGGAACCAGACACCTAGCACCGCTGCCCCGACCATCTGGCTGTGGCAGTCCGGCCAGCTCCACAAACTCTCATGGCCCTGCCAGCCGAGAGCTCTAGCAGCCCCAGCAGTGCTCGCAGCTCCACCAGCTTAATTTCTTAGTAGAAATTAAGTTCCTTCTTCAGAGTAAAATTACACATTTGCCCCGGACCTAGAATTTGCCAGGTTAGCAGCAAAAACAGCTTTTGGCATTGAAATGAGAGTTTTCTGCCATTGTTTAGAGCCTTTCAGTTCCATTGACTTCTATTGGGCTTTCACCAAAGATAAATTTGGCCCTGTATTTATAAGGGCATGAGATTTCATACAGCTGTATGTTATTCAAATAAGGTTATACAAGCTTTATAGAAAGAGGATGCTGTTTCACTTTCCAATTCATCCAATGAATCAGCTATGTGATGAAAGCAATAACATATAATCCAGTTTGCTACTACTGACATAATGCAAAGTCTATTCTGACACATTATCGGGCTGCTCTGAACTGAAGATGAAAGATTACAGGAACAATGTGCATAACTGCTCCTGTCTGTATTATATTAACATGTCTTTCATGCCATTGCAATGTAATTAAGCCTCACTATTTTTAATTATAGTCTGTTTAAGTCATATAAAAATGGATTCAATTTCTCAGGAAGAAATTGTAGTTCATCGGAAGTGCATGTTGCTGTGTGATGAGCACTGTTGACAAATTAAAGCACAAGAAGTAACCCTTAAAAACAATATGGGGTCAGGTCCTCATCTGATAAAATCCCAGTAACTCCATTCATGTTAACTCTTCTCTGATTTACATCAGATGAAATTTTTGGTTATGATGAAATCTGGGTTCATTTCAGGACACACTTAATTGGATCCTTGTCCAAACTTTATTCAGATATTCAAACCATTTAAGCCTCTAAAATTGAACTAGGAATTAAAGAATATTTTTTTTAGGATTTCTAGTTGTTCTTCCTACTGATAGGTCTTCAGGGCATTTCATCACTCTGGGCTCACTACTACCAGGTGTGAAACAATTCCCATTGTTAATGGCCATTCAGTCCCTCCAGTTCATTATCCACAGTTGAATGCTGAGCCCACAGGGCACAAATAAACTAACTAGCCGGGATGGGCCCAAGATACACAAGTCAGATCCACATTCAAATCAGAATGTTCCCATATCTCCACAATGTTTGGATTTTGAGCTTTGGTCAGGCTTGTCTCTGAGGCCATTACCTACATCTGAGGTTCGACTCCTTATTCACGTTTTACTCCGCTAGAACTCTTGTTGAAGTCTATTCCACTTCATTCTAACCCATGGGCTCCAGCACTTTTTCCGGATCTGTCCTGGGACTAGTCTCTTGAAATAGAGACTATGCTGCTAAGTAGCTGGAAGGTGTATTCCCCCCTCCTCCCATATCCTTCATTTGTAGCAGACCCTGCACATACCAAAACTCTTAAATTAAACTGTGAAGGCAGGGGAAAGAGGAGAAGGGGAAGGGATTGTCTGATTTTAGTGTCATTCAATGGGCATCTCAGAGTCAGGGGACTGAAGTCCCAGGGGACAATTTTTCACAGAACTGTGCGAGAGTACTAACTAAATGCCCTATTAATCCCATGGGAAACATAGTTGAAAATATCATTATTCGCTCACATTACAGAGGTGGGTAAATAGCCATTCACACATTTTTTGAATTGCCCTGGGTCACCAAATCTTCCTGAATTGTCAAAATGGATCCCAATCTGGAAAACGCTGGGAACCGCTGAGCTAGACAGATGTGAGCAAAATGAATTGTAACATTTTTTCAAAGAAAATATTCACATCGTTTCTCTTTCTTGTAACACTCTTCCACATAGGGTTGCCAGATGGTTGAAACAAAAATACCGAACACCCTCCCACTCCCCTCCCCCAAAAAAACCACCCGGACACCCGGAAAAAATTCTGTTGAAGGAGACTCCAAGGATTTAAGCCAAATATTTTTTAAATAAAACAGCATTAAAACAGCATGTCCCCTTCAAGAGTGAGTGCAGGGATAGGAACAGGGGAGCAGTTAAGCATTGCTTCCCCTAGGTCTTTTGGCCAGCAGCCTTGTGGAACCAGGTAAGCATGGGGGCTGGGGCCAGGGGGCTGGGAGTGTTGGAGGCCAGGGAGGGGCTCAGGGATGCCGGGCGCTGAGTGTTTGTAGGGTTGCCAGGTGCCTGGCCTTTTCGCCTCCTGGCTGGGGAAAAATTCAGAAAATACCAGACATCTCAGGTGCCTGGTATTCTCTAAATTTTTTTACCAGACAGGAGGCAAAAATACCAGACTGTCCAGGTGAATACTGGACACCTGGCAACCCTACTTCCACAGCATGGCTACGTCTACACTGGCATGATTTTCCAGAAATGCTTTTAACGGAAAAGTTTTCGTTAAAAGCATTTTCGGAAAAGCGCATCTAGATTGGCAGGATGCTTTTCCGCAAAACCACTTTTTGCGGAAAAGCGTCCGTGGCCAAACTAGACACACTTTTCCGCAAAAAAGCCCCGATCGCCATTTTCGCGATTGAGGCTTTTTTGTGGAAAACAAATCTCTGCTGTCTACACTGGCCCTTTTGCACAAAAGTTTTTTGGAAAAAGACTTTGGAGCAGCATAGTATTTCCACAAAAGCACTGACAATCTTACATGAGATCGTCAGTGCTTTTGCGGAAATTCAAGCAGCCAGTGTAGACAGCTGGCAAGTTTTTCCGCAAAAGCAGATGATTTTGCGGAAATACTTGCCAGTCTAGGCACAGCCCATAGGTCTAGGGAAAAAGTCCTGTGGTTAAAGCAGTGGGCAAGCACTAAGGAGATCCATATTCAATTCCCACTTCATCCACCAACTTTATGTATGATCTTACGCAAGTTATAAATGGCCCAATTTTCACAGGTGCTTAGTTCATGCAGATCCTATTGTCATCAGTGGGAACGGGGATTGTTCGGGGCCTCTGAAGGTTAGGCCATCTCTCTATGATTCAGTCCCCCAGGGGCTATGTCTACACTGGCAGCTTCTTGTGCAAGAACATCTTGCGCAAGGGTTCCTGTGCAAGAAGTCTAGAGCAAGAAAATGTCCACACTGCCATGTGCAAGCTGTGCTTTTGCACAAGAGCACCCATGGCAGTGTGAATGCTCTCTTGCACAAGAAAGCTCTGATGGCCGTTTTAACCACAGGGCTTTCTTGCACAAGAAATCCCTGCCAAGCATCCACACTGCCCTCTTGTGCAAGAGTTCCTGTGCAAGAGAGCTTACACCTGTTAAAGAGCATAGCTCTTGCGCAAGAAGCCCTCTCTTACCACACTGTACTGTAAATCTTCTTGCACATGAGCTAGTGGACACTTTCTAGAAGAACAGCTATTCTTGCACAATAACCCACCAGCGTAGACACAACCAGAGGGTGGCAAGTCAGTTCCACTTCTAGGCCCCAGTTTAACCTACAATCTCACTGATAGCTTAGGTACTGTGACACTGGCTCCTCTTGCCCTTGCAGGGGTTTGGGCTTCTGCCCCTCACCTACAAGGGCTTTGGGGTAGGTGCCCCCTGGTTGCCTAGGCTGGGTAAACAGTCCTCCCCAGCCACCAGTCAAAACTCTCAGGCTACTTGGGGAAAGGCACCCAAACACTCCCTGCTAGAACCCCTCCACTGTCTCTGGAGATACTGTTCTCCATATCAGCTATAATTTCACTCCTCTTCCACTTTTTCCTTTCCCCCGGGGCCTTTTAAAAGGCCCCATGGCAGCCTGAAGTATGATCAGCTGGCCCTTAATTGATTTTTAGCTGCTCTGTCTCAGTTGCTCCCACTCCACCTCTGAAGTAATCCTCTCCTAATTAGCCAGGGCTTTTCTACTTTTTAGAGCTGCCTCTCTCCCCTTAAGATCTCTAGTCTGGCCCTGTCACAAGGGTAATTATATTTCTTTACATCACAAGGATGTTGGGAGGATAAATGCAGAGACACTTGTAAGGAGCTCAGATCCAATGATAAGTGAGCCATATCAGCACAGTACTCTGATAGGCTGATCATTTGTAAAAAGGCTGTAAAATTTAAATGGAAATTAATTCAGCAGCCTGTCACTCAGATCCTCACCAGGTTAATTGGGCTCTGACTGGAAAGTAGGCAGATAGAGGAGGCCAGTTAACTGAGTGGAAATAAAGCATGGGGGCTAACTGAACAAATAATAGAATAAATAGAAATAGAACAAATAATAATCATGGTGGTAGTTAAGGAGCTGTGGAGTGGAGTGATTGTGGTTAGTTACTGGGGTTGGAAAGGTCTCTCTGGGAAACCATCCCGTGATAGGCCCCTAACTCACATCTGAAAGTCTGATAGTCTCAAGTACTTAGTGGATAACTGTCAATGTTGGGCTATGATTAAAATACCCCAAATATGTTAATAATTACTTCATTTCATGCATAATTCCAGGGAGTGGATGATAGTACAAGATCTCTTAGTCTGTCTAATCATTCATACATTCATTCTGACAACCTTTGATAGAATATCTCATTTTCAGCTGGGAAATGCTTGCAGCCAGGCCACTACTGTTATATATTAAAAATTCAAACAAACAAACAAAAACCAAACAAAGAATGAAAGCACTGACCCACATAAAACAGCATGGCACATTTTCTCTTGGTATTAGATCTCCAGCTAATCTTTCTAAAATGTAAAATGGATGCACATATCTTTCTGCCTTACTTTTTTTGGAGATTATGTACATGAAATCACACAACCCCCAAAACAAGGCAAAATGCTGGACAAGATTAAAACAAACAGAGAGAGCTACAGATAAGCATATCTGGCTATAAGAGAGCAGCCTGTTTTTGCTTCCTCTCCTGGAATTATTCTTTTTTGAATTGTGCCTCACCTCATTTACTCTTTTAGTAAGGAAATAGCCTGCTTCTCTAATTGCATATTAATTTGAAACATCATTAAACTGAAGTCCTATACAAGACAGAATGTGCCCAGGAGCAGAAGCAAACCTACTTGTTTAGAGCCAGGAACTCACTAGTGTATCTCAGTATCACCTATTGAAAAATTATTTTGTTCCACAATAGTTTTGTATATGAAATAGGGATGTTAGATATAGTGTGATTGAATAGTCGTGTAACGGCATGAAAACTTAGCAGTTACATGACTATTCACTGGTCCCTGAGGATGAGGCTGGCAGCTGTGCGCTCCTGGCCCCACTCCTGGAGAGCCCCCTGAAACCTCGCACTGTTGCCTCTATCTTTAAAAAACAGCTCCTGGTGCAAATGGGGTGGCAGCAGCCCCTATCTGTGGGGGCTCTGAGCTCCCCATGGACAGAGGCTGCTCCATGGGGAGTTGGATTCCCTACAAACAAGGGCTGCTGCCACAAAGCAGCTTCTGTCCACACCGGGCCCAGGCTGACTGAGACAGCAGAGTGTGTGTGTGTGTGGGGCGGGTGGAAGGGGCCAGCACCGCAGAGCTGCTGCTGGGGGGAACTGGCTTTTAAGCTGGCTCCCCCCCAGAACTGACTCCTGCCTGCCCCCTCTCGCCCTTCTGTTTCTACAGAAGGCAGCAGGTGGGTCCACGGAGCTGGCACGCGTGGGTAGCTGGCTTGAAAGCTGGCTCCCCACTCGTATTGTCTCTAGCCTGCCTCCCTCATCCTCCCCGCTACTGCCTCTCTATCAGAGGCAGTGGCCCAATGGTGGGGGGGAGGTGGATCCGGTGCTCATGGGGAGCCAGCTTTTAAGCAAGCTCATCACAGGCACTAACTCCCTGATACAGAAGCAGAAAGGGGGCGGAGGGGGGGGAGAATTGCACTTAGTCAACAAGATCAGCTGATAAGTCTAGGCTTATTGGTTAATCATGTAGCCGTCTACACGATAACATCCCTAATATGGAAAACATGTAGTTAGAAAAGCAGGTTATTTCATTACTAAAAGAATAGATTGAGGTAAGGGACAATCCAAGAAAACAAATATATATTCATTTCTCTCCTTCCCGCTCTCCAAATATGTATAACAATAAGATTCCAGGATTGTTCCTCTGTGTGTCACTCTGAGGCATAAAATTTCTGAATCAGTGTGAAGTAATGGAAACAGCTACCAGCATGGTCAAGAGCTTCTTTTGTTTAAATTAGCCCCGGGTTCTATCGTCACCGGGATTCACCCTCCATTACCATCAAATTTCTGCCACAACATTTACTGATCAATTTATTCTAAAGTAAATGCTATTAACAGGATAGAAATAAATGCAGTCAGTATTAGTCATGAGAGAGATAATAACTGGTTTATGAAGCCTTTCCACAGCTATGTCATTAGTTTGATTCCCTTCCAGGCTGGCCTTGATCAAAAGTTGTTATTTTGTGGTAGCCTTTATGAAGTGAATTAGTGTCTGGAAGTCAGCAGGTATCTGGTATAGTTGGCACTAATTTGTAGCCTTTTTAAAAAAAAGGTCTTGAGTTCTGCATACCTCTCCTTGAAAAATAACAGACTATATTTTCCATACAATCCAAGTGGCTTTTCCATTTAAGCTCACACACTTGCATGCGTAACCTCATGCACATGTAATCACTGTACTATCCTCAACTTCAATTTGCAAGCATAAATTAACTACTTTTCTGTTCACATGTTACCAGCAATCGCTTCTTGATTTTTACTGATTTCTTAGTTATCTGCAATCCTTCAACAAGCTTGATAAGATCACTAGGAGTATTCACTCATTGATACTTGTGCTATACATTGGTCTCCTAAATCACACAGTAAATCTTCTTTAATTGCTCTGGGGGCAAGGCCACAGAATATCAGCCAATCAAATTTGCAGACTTTGTTCACAAGAACATGTAAAGAAACCATTTATTTTACTATATTTGACCAGCTCATTCATGTCATAAACGCTCATTGATGTCATAAACAACTGCTGTATCATAGGCATAAATCAGAGATAGGTAATACTCCAGGCTATTTGGCAGTGATGGCCAACTGATAAAGAAAGAAGGAAAACAAAAGGAAGAGTAATCAATATTCTTTTCTAAATTGTTTCTCTTCCCTGCCCTGGCACGGTTGAGTGTCACACATTTTTATAATTCCATCATCGTGGTGAACAAACATTTTACTTGTCTCGATAAATTCA
The DNA here is from genome assembly GCF_052426305.1 of Pelodiscus sinensis. Taxonomy (NCBI): domain Eukaryota; kingdom Metazoa; phylum Chordata; order Testudines; family Trionychidae; genus Pelodiscus; species Pelodiscus sinensis. The sequence continues at coordinate 100,608,593 of NC_143055.1, forward strand.
TAGAGGTTAGGTCCGTTAATGGCGGTTAGCCAGGATGGATAGGAACGGTGCCTCTCTGTTGCCAGAAGCTGGGAATGGGTGACACAGGATGGATCACTTGAGGATTATCTATTCTGTTTGATCCATCTGAAGCAGTTGTCATTAGCCACTGTCGGCAGACAAGAGAGTGGGCTAGATGGACCTTTGGTCCGACCCAGTATGGTCAGTCTTATGTTCTGCCAATTGCTGAACCTCATCCTGAAATCAATGCAAGTTTTCACAGAATCATAGAATCGTTGGACTGGAAGGAAACTCAAGAGGTCATCTAGTCTCCAGCACTCATGGCAGGAGTAAGTGTTATTGATCATTCCTGACAGGTGTTCATCTAACCTACTCTTAAAAGGTTCCACAACTCCCTAGACAATTTATTCCAGTGCTTAACCACCCTGACAGTTAGGAAGTTTTTCCTAATGTCCAACCTAAACTGGTGTAAACATCTCTGACTCAGATCTGCATGAAAATAATAAAGCCATCCTGCTAAAAATTCTTCTTTCAAATGTGAAAGTAGCTAAGTTGTTAGTCTTTGGCCTTTTACTGAAAATTTCTCTTTAAAACTACTATTTTTTTATAAGAATGGCTGCACTGTGTCCATTTAGCTCAGTATCCTCTCTTCCAACAGTAGCCCGATGATTCAGGAGGAGTGAACAGGGCAATTTTCAGTGATTTATAACAAAAGAAAAATATCCCCATTTGGATATATCTTTTCTTTCTCTCCACCTCTTTATTTTTGTGGCAGGTTTTTAATAACATTGTAAAATATTAAAATGTTTCAACTAAGTCTAAGAAAAAAACCAGCAGTTTCACAAAGGGTAGGAGATGAACTTCTAGATAAAGATTCAGCACACAAGTTCGCTCTCTGCCTTTGGAAAGGGTATGCAGCATACTCAAAAAGAGCTTTAATGTCAAGTCACTTTCTTCATTATGTTTCATTTTACCTAAATGTGGGTGAACTTCAGAAAGCTTGGAATTCCTGTCCATTACACATAAGCATCTGTGTCTGATAAGTGTAATTACTTTGCAAAGCCTGACTGTGAAAGGAAGTAAAAATAAAAGTCGTGTCTGCTATAAACATACTATGTAGGCATCAGTAGTCTTTATTTTCTATGGCAGCCCATTGAATAAAAGAGTGAATAAAGACCAGATTAGTACTGCTAACTGTAAAGTCCCAGCAGATAGCGACAGTTCTACTTTAATTTACATTAGTGTAGATGTAGCTCAAGTGAGATTCCTGGTGTTACTAAGGTCAGGATGTGGCCCACAGTAAATAGTGGGAAAAACAGATGCAATCATGACATTTTTGCTAAGTTTTCAGTGGGACAAAGAATGTGCTAAACTGTATGTTTATCTTTGTGAGGGCTTTTTTTATGATTTTCCTAATTAATCTCGGAACACGCTGAAGCTTAAGGTCATGATTTAAGTGCTTTAATCCACAGAGATGCATTTCCAGGGAAATGTGTGTTTGTAATGTTGCTAGGGCAGCTCTTAATCTGCCATAGCACCAGTCAAATCCTCTGGAAAATAAGTGAGAAAGGAAGCAAAAGCAGGTATGGAAAACACGTTAAGTTCACAGAAAGATTAAAAGTGTCTAGAAATTAGTTAACCATAAAAAGACAGATACACAGAACTTTATAAGCAGAATGACTATAGGAAAGAATTAACAATGTTTCAAAGACCTCACATGGCTTTACCTTTCATTCCTGAAAACAACAACAGCTTTTCTACTGACAACAATGGCAGTAATTTTGGGGCTATAGAACTTTGCAAACTCATGGAACAAATCTGTAGAAATGTCATAACAAATCCAGAAACCAGGTGACCCTTCCATGGCATCAGGATTTGTTACAACTCCTTCACAAAAACCTGCACCAAGCCTTAAGTCAACACCTGCCATTCCCAAGGATGCTGCCTACAGCTGTGCAGTTTTGACCCAGTGGTGCAAATCTGTGTGACCTGGATCCAGAACCAAAGTTTGCTATGGTCCGTGGAGACTGAAGCTACAGCTCCTGTATTATTTGAAGTTATGAGGCAAGGTCCTCAGCTGACTTCAGCGGAGCTATGTTTCTTTACATCAGGTGAAGATCTGGTGCATAAAACCTACTTTGTAAAAATGAAAAATCAAGCAATAATTTTGAAAAGGAAAATAGTTTTAAAGAGCTTCTCAAACCTCAAACTTGGACAAACATTTCATTTAAAGAAAAACTGTGTATACTGTATGCCATATATTTTCTAAAATTCTCCTCCATTATTCCTCTTATAGTTTGCCTACTATAAATGTAAACCCCACGACACAGTCCATATCATAATTATTGCTATGTGGGAGTGATAGGCCAATACTTGCGGCAAAATCCATTGAGGAAAAAAAGACAGCCATAGGTAACTTTTCATTAACTAGATCCATGTTTGACTCACTTTGATTTGTTCAAAAACCAGCTGGAGAGAGAAACAGCAGAATTTGCTTTCATATACAAATTTGACACATTTGACCAACTGTTTTGAACAAAGATTTGAACTGGACGGGCCGTTATAGTCAACACCCAAATGACATCAAAAGCTAAGTATGGGGCACTTCCAGCATCTCTATTGGCTTCATTTAGCAAGGGCACTCTAACTGACAAGATTTTTTTCCCTTTTCCACTCTCTCCCCCCTCTTTTTCTGCTATTTATTTGTACCTCTGGACCCCTTATTCCACTCATCTGAAGAAGTGGGTTGTACCCATGAAAGCTCATGATACTATCTACCTTTTTTATTAGTCTCTAGGGTGCTGCAGGACCATTCACTGATTTTAAAGTTTTTTTCTGAGACTTTTGATTTGTTTGTACATTTTTGTGATGGCCCACTCTAAGCCTCTCTGATCACATAACCATGGCATTCAATGCATGGCAGGCGGTCCCATTTCTTTGCCGAATTTGGCACCAGGAAACTAAGGAGCATTCAAAATTAGGACAAATTTTTACCTTTTACTTTTAGCTGGATTCAGCAAGGAAAGAGAAGGAAAGAGCAATATTTTTACTTTTCTCTCAAGAAGGCATCAAAAAAGGAGTCACTGATAGTTTGTAGCAGTGTTTACACTAATGATTTATTTTCATACCATCTGAGTTCTTTTAGTAGTGTCAGTACAAATCTGCCTTGTTGGAACGTGAGTGACTTTGTCACTAGGGATTGTGACTCAAGATGGGCAATAAACTGGAGGAATAGGAAAACTCCTGAATGCATTCATATGCCTTTAACAATAAAAAGGGAAGAGAGAAACAAGAAGATATGATATACCAGCAAAGTTGTCTCTAGTAAGATGTTGCCCAAAGATTCCAAGGTAGCACCAAATTGTAAATCTGTTAGGGGAACAAATAAAAACCAAAAACACACTATGGGCTCGTCTACATTGGCCCCTTTTCCGGAAGGGGCATGCTAATTTTTCAGATCGTAATAGGGAAATCCGCGGGGGATTTAAATATCCCCCGCGGCATTTAAATAAAAATGTCCGCCGCTTTTTTCCGGCTTTTAGAAAAGCCGGAAAAGAACGTCTACACTGGCCCCGATCCTCCGGAAAAAAGCCCTTTTCCGGAGGATCTCTTATTCCTACTTCGAAGTAGTCCTGTTTCTGAACATTTAGATATTCATACCAAGATGATCTGAATGAATTAACTGTACTTTTTGGACCTGGTGCATTGAAAGGGCTAACAGAACACTGGAAGTCACTACCTGACTTTTAACTCCCCACTACACACCATCCCTAGAGGGACTTGACCCCACATTACATTTATTTTGAGAGCAGCAGTCCCACAACATAAGGCCATCTTGGCTGAACTCACTGTTCTAAATTCCAGCAGTGAAATTCATGCATGAAATTCAACTCCACTAAAAAATAAATATATTCATTTCTTTAGTCTCTTCTTCTGAAAGCCTGTATGGCTGTAGCTATTGACTGGTGAGCTCTTCAGCTCCTAAGCAGGAAATACGATGTCTGGGAGGAATGAACAATGGAAAAAATGACTAATATTAAGAAAGACAACTATCATTGTTTGACCCCATCGCTTCTTTTCATTGAAGAGACAGAAAAGGTAACTGCGACTCAAAACTGTAAAAAATGAGTTCAAGGTTTTTTTAGTGTATACAATAGGTCTGATTTATTATGACCAACAATTCTACACCATCTTAATTCCATTGATTTCAGTGGTGGAATGCAGCATAAAACCAGACTAAGATAGTGGTGATACGGGCCTATGATAAAATAATTGATCATGAGACAGATCATCAGCTTTTATAAAATCAGCAGTTCCACCTAAGTCAATGAAGTTACTAAGGTTTGGTTAATCTTGTCGACTGCACACATACTCTTCCCCCCCCCCTTGCTGCCTCCGTATAAGAGGCAGCAAGGGAGGGGGGAACCAGGAGCTAGTGCTGGGAGGAGCCAGCTTAAAAGTCAGTTCCACCCAGCACCGGATCCGTGCTGCCGCCTGTCTTCCCTCCCATACTGCTGCCTTAATCTGTGGGGGCTTTGACCTCCCACTGACAGGAGCTGCTACTGGATCAGCCTCTGTCCACGGCCAGCCCCAGAACACCACCAACAAGGGCTGCTGCCACCCCGCACTGCTGCTTCTGTATCAGAGGCAGCAGGGTGGGCAGCAGGCAGCTGGTCTGCACGGGGAGCTTTTTAAACTGGCTTCCCTCACGGACTGGCTCCCACCTGGTACAGAGGCAACAGTGTGGAGTGGCAGGGGGCTCCCCGGGAGGTGGGCCAGAGCGCACTGGCAAATAGCCTTGCCCCTGAGGACTATTGAATAGTCATGTAACTGCTAAGATTTCATGCAATTACACGACTATTCAATTACCCAATATCTAACATCCTTAGAAGTTACACTGATTCTAAGAAGTTACACTGATGCTAGCAGAGGATTTGCCTCAATATCAGATGATTATCAATGTGCTGCTATCTGAATACATATATTAACATGAAATACAAAGTATGTGGTACGTACATGACACATTCAATTTCTACGGATCTACCACGAACCTTTAGCTCCCTACACCTTATATAATCATTGACACCTGTGCAACGTCAAGGGCAAAGTAGTGTAAAATACAATCATTCTGGTTTGGGACCATTTCCTATCTCCTTTGCCAAGGTGTAAATGGGCCACCAAGAATGACGGCAGAGGAGAATCAATCCTCATATGATATGGGGTAGAAACTGGCATCACTCCGTAGCATGCAAACTTTTCCAGTCACGTCCCCCTCCCCCTTATCATTATCTAAATCTGTCCATTTCCCTCCATTACTGCACAGCCAAGGCTTCCTCAGTAGTGGAACTTGTGGTGAAGGCAGAGTGAGGGTGGAACTGGGGGATCAGGGAGGAGCTGGGGCTAGAAGTAGAGCTTGTCTGGAGGCAGAAATGGAATAAAGGCAGAGCTAGAGTGGAGGTAGAGTTGAGCTAGAATTAAGGGCAGAGGAGGGCTGGGGATAGACTGGGCCTGGGGGGGGGGGGGGGGAGATCTGGACTGTATATAGGCCTGAGCCTTTAGGTGGAGCAAGATAAGGGAATGGAGCTGGTCTGGAAGCGTTGCACTCCCTCCCCACCCCCCGACGAGGGCTGGCCCAAGCCCTGGTGCACACTCAACCAAATATTCCTCAATGCCCCCCTGGAGGAGCCCACCCTACAGCTTAAGTCTCACTGGCATAGCTCCTTTGATGTAGTACCTATGAAGCTTAATCCCTGACCGGCTGCCATTGTTGGCTTCGTATTTCAGCCCTCCCCTCCCAATCTAGCTGTCAGATCTCTCAGGGGCTAGGCTGATCATCAATTCCGGCATCCAGAAGAGAGCCTTCCCACATGAAAAAATTGGCAAACTGCTGTGTGGATTTTTTTGCCTTCCATCTGGGAAGTCTGGTGTAGGGAGATTTAAAAGCAAACTGTCACAGCTTTGGCAGGTTCTTAGGTGGCTGGTGGGTTAGAAGAGTTGGACACACAATCTCAGTAATTCCGTGAAATGCCTGGGAATGGGTGCAATTCATAGTGAGGGGTAGGCCTTTATGTCTCACACAGCTTTAGGCTCCCCTCACATTAGCTCTCCTACCTCCGGTGTAGGGGAGAGAAGTGAGTTAAGACTCTGGCCTACAGTCAAAGTCCATTGGTTCTATCTAAGAGCTTCACGGGAATAAGGCTGCTGAGTAGACTGGGCTGGTTACTCAAGTCGACAATAGTTTTAAATAGTCACAGTCTCTGCATTTCACCATATTATGGTGCCTGTGTCTCAGGGTACGTCTAGACTACAGGGTTTTGTCGACAGAAGTTTTGTCGACAGATACTGTCGACAAAGCTTCTGTCGACAAAGATCATCTAGACTACATCCAGTTCTGTCGACAAAGCAAGCCGCTTTGTCGACATAACAGTGTGTACGCAATGGACAGTGTAGATGCAATAATGCCTTCTATCGACAGAACTCTGTCAACAAAAGGCATTATTCCTCGCAGAATGAGGTTTACATACGTCAACAAAACTGCTGGGTTTTGTCGACATTATGTTGACATAACTCAAAGGCAGTGTGGACGCAGGTATAGTTTTGTCGACAAAAGTCCACTTTTGTTGACAAAACCCTGTAGTCTAGACACACCCTCATTGTTTCCATGTCCACATCAGGTATCTTCATGAAGAAAAATGTATGGAGGGGGGCAGGGTCAATGACGGGAAAAGTAAAAAGACACCAACAGCAAGAGATAATCACCTACAGAGGTTTGTTTTATAGCCCAGATCACTGACAGGGGCTGGGACGGAGGAAAAGATTTAACAGAGCCTGGAGATTTAAAAAAGCCTGAGTTCTGAGCCCCTGCCCCTGCTACTGCACGGGCAGGCGCAACCAGAGCCCTGGGTCCTTCAAATCACTGCTAGTTCCCCACATGGCATGGTCTGGGCAGTGCTGAGGGCTACTCACCCTTAGCCCCGCCCCTTCCACACACAGGGCTGAGCCCCACCCCACTCTCCTCCCCCACACATATTGTCCAGGCCCTGGTGAAGTCTCTCCCCATCCCTGTTCCTAGCTAATTTCTACATGCTTCACTTGATACCTGACTGATGATGGATCCTGGTGGAATTCCTTAAAGGTGACTCAAAAACTTAATGGTCAAGGGGGCCACATTTTTGGTGGAGGCAATGTCATGACACGGGAACATTTTTAAGAGTGCTGACACCTTTGCTTACCCCTGTCCTCCCCACACACACAGATGAGGCCGGGAGAAAAGCCCCCGCATGTGGGACCGTAAGCCGGGACCTGGGGTATGGGGCTGGCAGCCCGCAGCGCACAGGATTGAAGCAGAGTCCCCAGCACACAGGCTGGTAGCAGAGCAGCAGCCAGGATCCTGGGGCAGAGCCAGCAGCAGAGCCCTGGTGCATCGGGTAGCAGTTGGGTCCTCAGGCAGGGGCTAGCCACAGAGTCCCCGGTGCATAGAGGCACCCAGTCAGCTGGCACCCTGGGTGTTAGGCCAGGAGCTCATGGGTGCTGCACCACCCTCCCTCCTTCCCCCCGCACCTTTAGTTCCCGAGTCTATGGGCAATGTTCTAAAAAAATAGCAAGTGCATTAGGGAAGTTCACATTCCATGTTCAAACTGTTTGTTAATTTTAAAAGCATTAGTGACTGGAATGTGTGGAGAGACAATGGAAAACTTCAGATACCAGTAGCACCGTGTCCTGTCTGAGAATTATAATGGGTTCTAAATGCAGGGGTTTGAAGTTCAGATAGTGAGCTCAGTTTGGAAAAAAGAACCATTTGTGCTTGTTTCTGGTTTATAAGCATTTTTCTTGGATTATTAAAAATAGTTTATTCCCCTAGAAAGATGCATATAAAACACTTTGTATTTTCCTTTATGCGCAAAGCAGAATTATATATTGGCTTGAACTAGAGTAGTTGAGCGACAATACATTTCTTGCTCTAGGAACATATTCCTATTAGTTTGATCAGCAACACCAAAACTATCTTGGGCCATTCAACACCCTAATTTTAAAAGCTGATAAGGTAATAGATTAATCAGAAGAATCAATAAATCATAGAACATTAGAACTGGAAGGGGACACTGAGAGGTCATCGAGTCCAGTCCCCTGTCCTCACAGCAGGACCAAGCACTGTCTAGACCAGCGTTTCCTAACCTATGGGTTGGGACCCAAATATGGGTTGCAATTACATTTCAAAAGGGTCGCCAGGTATCTCCCCAGGTGGCTCTTAAGGAGCCATTCACACATTTTTTGAATTGCCCTGGGTCACCAAATCTTCCCGAATTGTCAAAATGGGTCCCCATCTAGAAAAGGTTGGGAACCACTGAGACCATCCCTGTTATATAACCTGCTCTTACATATCTCCAGTGATGGGGATTCCACAACCTCCCTGGGTAATTTATTCCAGTGTTTAGCCACCCTGACAGTGAGGAAGTTTTTCCTAATGTTCAACCTAAACCTCTCTTGCTGAAGTTCAAGCCCATTGCCTCTTGTCCTATCATCAGAGGCCAAGGAGAACAATTTTTCTCCCTCCTCCTTGTGACACCCTTTTAGATACTTGAAAATCGCTATCATGTCTCCTCTTAGTCTTCTCTTTTTCAAACTAAACAAGCCCAATTCTTTCAGTCTTCCCTCATAGCTCATGTTCTCTAGACCTTTAATCATTCTTGTTGCGCTTCTCTGGACCTTCTCCAATTTCTCCACATCTTTCTTAAAATGTGGTGCCCAGAACTGGACACATTGCTCCAACTGAGGCCTAATCAGTGCAGAGTACAGCGAAAGAATGACTTATCGTGTCTTGCTCATAACACTGTTGTTAATGCATCCTAGAATCATATTTGGTATTTTTGCAACAGTGTCACACTGTTGACTCATATTTAGCTTGTGGTCCACTGTGACCCCTAGATCCCTTTCTGCAGTCCTAGACAGTCACTAGACAGTCACTTCTCATTCTGTATGTGTAAAATGGATTCTTCCTTCCTAAGTGGAGTACTTTGCATTTGTCCTTATTAAACTTCATCCTATTTACCTCAGACTATTTCTCCAGTTAGTCCAGATCATTTTGAATTATGATCCTATCCTCCAAAGCAGTTGCAACCCCTCCCAGCTTGGTATCATCTGCAAATTTCCAGCATGACAGTAAACAATTAATAGCTATTAATAAGAAAAAGCACCCTAAAGAAATTCTTGTTTTACACATTATTGCTATACAGTTTTATAATTAAAACTAACAATACTATTACAGTAGACAATGTGACCTTGCAATGGTGCCTTATAAGTACTCCAAATAACAAAGACCTTTCATGCAGATATTTGTTTTGATCATCATTCAGAAGTCCCAGTTTAAACAAAGCAGAAATATTTTACTATAATAATACATTACAGAATTATCCTAGGATTCCCACTATCATATGGTTATTTAAGTCAGCTATGTAAAGGGAAGAGCTGAGGAAAGAATTACAGAATAGAACATTTGTTAAGAGCCACCTGGCTAATGATGTTTTCTGCTGTGCATTCATTTTTTAGCATTTCATATACCTGAGACATTAAATCTGTGCCCAAGGCTAGAGAAGTGAGCATTCAGCATGAAATAATAAATCCAATTCTTATCAGCTGCCAGGTGAAAAAAACCCCAAACAAACCATGAAATACACTTAGTTCCATACAGCTTGCAAGGTCTCAAGCTGCGATTACTAAAAGGCATGATGAACAAAGCAATCTGTTAATAATAAGTTACGTTCTAGCAGAGTAAACAAGTGGGCAGCTTAATTCTGCTGTACTTAACAGTTGACTAGAGTCTGGATGTCACCAGACAGGTTAATTTTTTTTTAAATAAATGAACATATATTTCCAGCTTAATCGAAAAGGGGCTGGCTTTGATACTTAGTGTCTCCTGATATGGAGAGGTGGGGGTTTTTTTGGTTGTTTTTTAGAGGAAGAGACTAAAAGTGACCTTGCAATGGTGCCTTATAAATACTTCAACGAGCAAAGACCTTTCATGCAGATATTTGTTTTGGTGCAGCAAACTGGCACCAGCACCAAAGAACCAACAAGATGGATAAGGACGCCAGTGGAAGAAATATGAAAGGAAAATGAATTAAAAAACAAAACGAAGCATCAGCTTAAATTATAAAAAAGAGCAACTCAGCTTTAAACAGTTTAATCCTGGCCCTTCACTCATAAGATTTTTCCAATGATAACATGGTACGAGCAACACTAAGTCCTTCATAAATCATATTGTAGGCAGATTATGGAAAAGAGCTCTGATCTTTCTAGTTCATGATGAATTATGTGTGTGTGCATGAATGCATACTGAATGTTTAGAACTTTATTTGTATAACTTTTTTTTATGCTTATCATTCTATGTGACATGACCAGCATTAGCTTACATCCTACTCATCTAGTAAATTATGAACAACCTAAAATGAATTCACAAAGTCTGTTTCCCTAGTGAGAAGCCTATAAATGTTAAACCAATGAAATAAATATTATAAAAAGAAAATAGCATCAATTATTTACACTCCTTCAAGCAAAATTTACCACTTAAATTCTATGGAGATACGTGCTAAAGAAAACCTAAAGGAGAGAAGGAGAAAAAATAATCTTCTAGTCATTTGCAGCTTGATCCAAAGACATTCTTTGGGAGATTCCCATTCACTTTAGTGGCCTTTGGATTGGGGCTCTGGCTCACTAAATATCTGCATTGACTCATTTGTCTCAGAGTACAGATTGCTTGGATTATGGATCATGTGCCTTATTTTAATCCCACACAGATATAAATCATGGATTTCTCCCTTGAAGTTGAGGAATTTATGAATATGAAACTTATGTAAGTAAGATCAGACTCAAGCAATATTCTCTTGTATATTATACACCCTGATGGTAATGAATATATACATAAAATATTAATAACTGCAAAGGAAAAGAAAATGTAATCGCAAGAGAGGTCTTATTATATCCCAAATTATTCAATTTTATATTCTGGTCACTCCATTATTTCCTGATTTACACTGGGTTACATGAGAGAAGAAATAGGAAAAATGAATATCAGGAACAGCTGGACATGTAATTCATTGAGTGTGGGAATAGTTCACTTTCCACATATCAAAGACCTTTCTACCAGTGAGAATAAGTATATACAGTCAGGACAATGGAGCAATAAGGTCACATGAGATTGTACCAAGTCAATGACAGCAGGGTATATACTAGGTTTTGATCATTCTGTTTTGAAGCCATACGAGTTTAGTCATCAATGCGCCTCTCCTGCATAAAGGTCTCTTTATTTTATAGAGACAATGTGGGGGAGGTAATATGTTTTATTGGACCAATTTCTTTTACTAATAGAAAGACAAAATTTTTAAACAAGCACTTCTTTAGTTCCACAGCAAAATACAAAGTTTGAACAGATTGTTTACCATAAAAAGTTCACACCTATCTCAAGAGACCATTCCAGATGAAGTGTCCTGTTAATAGCCCTCCAGTGACAGGGAGAAAAGTAGGAGTGAGGGGAAGTAGCTGGGCAGGGGATGTTGCTTGTGGCTTACAGACTGTTGTAGAAGCCATAAATCAAGTGCCTCTGTTCACTCCATGATTTGTAGTGTTCAGCAAAGTTGTGAATTTAATCTCCTTGGGTCATTTTTTGAAAGTGTTATGCAATACCTTTTGTCTCTCAGCTTGCCTTCTGGCATGATATCTGACTGTAGAATCCTAAGGATGTTAAATTTAGATTAATGGGCTAATTGAATAGTCAACGCAATTTGCATCGACTATTTGATTAGTCAATAAGGGTATCTCTGCCTTTGAAGTGTAGCATCACTTCAAAGGCGAAAGTGCTGGCCCCATCCTTCCTGTGGCATTTCAAAGTGGCAACGCCACATGGAGCCTGGGGTCAGCGGGGGAGTCCCCAGCTAACCCCGGGCTCCACGCAGCCCTGCTCCTTTGAAGCACCCTCTCCCCGCTTTGCTGCCTCTTTCTTATAGAGGCACCAAGGGGGGGGGGGGGGAGAGGGACTTAATAGACTAGTCTGTCAACTATGCAATAAGCATTTGCTTCGTTCACATCCCTACTGCAGACCTCAGATTATTTCCTGCTTTTGTCAAGAATTTCTATGTATCTGAATATTGAGTGCCTAACCTCAACAGTCTATCACTCACACACCAATGGGTAGGCTGAGTGAACCATTCAGGTCCTTGAACAATGCTTATGTTGCTTCCTAAAATAACTGTCATCAAGATGATGGGGTGTTCCAGATCCCTCATGACGAGTTTGCTTACAACAGTGTCACACACATTTCCGCTAAGTAGACTCTCTTCCTAGATAACAATGGTTTCTATCTTTGAATAATCGATTCCCACTCTTACCAAACCCACAGCCCACCTTGAGCCTATACAACAAGAACAACAGAGGCAGTTAGAAGATACTATATCAGACTTCAAATGATATGCCCACTGGTCCTGCTAGCCAATACTTGGCTTCAGAGCAGGGGATACGGTGTCGCTGTCCACCTAGACTATGTGATTGACTTGCCCCTCTCTATGAAGCTGGACAATAAGTACCTAGTGCCTTTTCAGATTATATTCTAGTTACAGCCAGCAGATTCCCTCAAGATTCACCCAGACTTTCATGTCTGTCTTCTAAAATCTTTAGTCAAGAACCTCTTCCAGTTTGTAGTACGCCCCCTCCTCTGCCTATAACCATTTGGGTCCAAAAAGAATTATATGGTTCAGCAGATTCTAGAACTGTCTGCTCTGATGAAAACTACAGTATCTCATTCACTAATATGGATGTAGCCCAGAATAGGATTCATGGAAGCCTGGAGAACACTGGAATCCCCCAAAACTCCCGAGTTTCATGCCTACCCTGAAAAACCAGCTATAGGCCACTACATGGCAGCCTCAAGAGGGGTACTGTCAGGAATCAGGGCCAGAAGCAGACCTCATCTTCAAGCAGTCTGATCAGTACAGCTGGCCTGCAGCAGGCTGCCTGATTAGCCATACCACCTGATTGGCTGCAAAGACTAGCAGACTGGCTCAAACCCACAGCAGACACTCCAGGCAGGCTTCTCAATGCTTATACACTCCACTGCACTTGCTTCTGTGATACCTTGTTCCTCCTGTTTCTGCCTTGCACCCAGCAAGGCCTCTGACCTGCTCTAGCTGGAGTGTTGGGAAATCCCTGAGTGCAAGATCTACCATTCAGGTCTAGATTATTAAGATTGATGGTTGTTGTCTGTCCTTTGTTGCAAAGGATGAACAGAAGCTCTAAAATATTCTCTTCTGTTTATCCACTCAACAGCAATCTCTATTCAGTCAGACTACGTCTACACTGGCATGAATTTCCGGAACTGCTTAAAACGGAATACTATTCCGTTTTCAGTTTTTCCAGAAAAGGAGCGTCTACATTGGCAGGCTGCTTTTCTAGAAAAGCCCTTTTTCCGGAAAGGCATCTGTGGCCAATGTAGATGCGCTTTTCCGGAAAAGAGCCCCGATCGCCATTTTCGCGATCGGAGCTTTTTTCCGGAAAAGACTACTGGGCTGTCTACACTGGCCCTTTTCCGGAACAGTGTTCCGGAATAAGGACTTATGTCCGAGCGGGAGCAGAATAGTTTTTCCAGAATAGCGGCTGATTTTGTACAGTAGAGCATCGTTGCTTTTCTGGAAATTCAAGGACCAGTGTAGACAGCTCGCAGCTTATTCCGGAAAAGCGGCTGATTTTCCAGAATAAGTGGCCCAGTGTAGACACAGCCCCAAAGTGTAGCAAACCATCCACATAGGTCTCCACCGCTCAGTTGCAGGAAAAATATCTCTTTGCAATGATACTCCTTCTTGGGAGTTCTGAGTTACAGGTTGTGCAGGATGGATAAAGGATGGCTCTATTTTTGCAGGTGTACAAACCTTCCACAAGACTCAAGACCTTTTCCACGAGAATGAGTTATGCATCTGAAAAGAAACACACACCAAAAGCAGTTTGCCATGGTTCACACTGGGGTGATAGATATCAACATTTTCTTTTCTGGAATAAGCTTTGTTTAGTTTCCACGAGCTGATTAATGATGGGCTGTTACAAGAAGAAACTGAAAAAGACACCTTTAAAAATAGTGAAGGAAAGCATTGCCCTACAGAACAATTCCATGGTACATCCTGGTGCCAGTAGGCATTCCATCACCGCTATGTGAACTTCAAATAGCTAACGTTGAAGATCTGTTCCAGAAACATTCCTAACAAAAATGTTTTCCTGGAATACATAATATGTTTTTTAAAACATTCCAGTATTTTACTGGTTCTGTAGCCTTGACATGAGGCATGAATTACAAACTTAAAAGTAGATAGTATTCTACATTCCTTTTGATGGAAAAGTGAGGCACAAATTATTTGTTTCCAAAGCAGAACAGGGGAATAGGCAGCATATATGCTGTTTGCTTGAACTTCTTGAACTTTTTAAAAAACAAACTAGTGTTTAACAAACTTATACTGCTACAACTAGTGTTGGGTGAACAATGCATAGGAAAAAGACATTCAAGGGCTAGATTCTGATATCTTTATTCATGCTGCGTAGCTCCTTATTTTGTAATTAGTTCAGTTGACTTCAGTGGAACTATTTGTGAAGCATGGTACCATTCAGCATGAGTATATCAGAATCAGACCCACCAGCTAGTTTCCTGCTTGTGAACTGTGTCTGGCCACACTATAATTTTAACTAATTTTTTGCACCATATGAAGTTGTTCAACAGTTTTTGGCAGGAAAAGCAATATAACAAGCTATAAACTACTAGTGAGACGTTTGTTGTACAGGCAGTCCCCGACTTACGCAGATCCGACTTACGTCGGATCCGCACTTACGAACGGGGCTTTCTCGCCCCGGAGCTCGCAGGCAGCGGTCCCGCCACCTCGACCTCCGGGGCGAGAAAAGCTGCTCCCGGTGCCCCTGGTCTTCTGGAGACGGTCCCCAGCTGCTCTGCCCCAGGCGTCCCCAAGTCAGCCGCTGCTGAAACTGACCAGCGCTGACTACAGGAAGCCCGAGGGAGAGTTGCTCTGCCCCGGGCTTCCTGGAATCAGCCGCTGATCAGTTTCAGCAGCAGCTGACTTGGGGACGCTTGGGGTTCTTAAGTTGAATCTGTATGTAAGTCAGAACTGGCGGTCAGTTTCAGCAGCGGCTGAATCTGGACGCCAGTTCCGACTTACATACAGATTCAACTTAAGAACAAACCTACAGTCCCTATCTTGTATGTAACCCGGGGACTGCCTGTATTTCAGTATCCTATATGCACAATTCTATATTTCAGCTATTGCCTTACCTAAGACACACAATATTGTTTCTGTACCCAGACTGGGAAACCTTTAGAAACCATATCCACTGCTGCCTGAAATAGCTTCTATTTCATCATGAAATACATTTAATTTAATAATTGAATCTCAGCTGCAACTTACGCTTTACCCTCCTCCGATATAACACATACACACAATGCAAATACAAATACAAAGTTTGTGAATATTTCTTCTCATTATTTGTTCATCTCTATTCATACTTTGCATTCTTCTTTGTGTACAGATTGGACCTCTCTGGCCCAGCAACCTCAGGACCTGACCAGTCCTGAACAAGGGAGTTTGCCAGACCAGGGGAGGTCAGGCCTCCAAGCTCTCCCAGGAGCTGCCAGCCTCCTAGCCGGGCTCCCCTACTGGCTGCCAGTCCTGGCCTACAGGCTTCATGGCCCCCAGGCTGCTGGCTGGGCTCCCTGACCCCTGGAGCTACCGGCAGGGCTCTGCTCCTGGCTACCAGCCCCATGGGCTGCCAACCCGCCAGACTGTCTCCGCTCCTGGCCCTCCGGCAACCTCTGTCACTGGGGCTCTCTAGTCCAGGAGCTCTCTGGTCTAGCAACATCTATTGTCCTGATGGGCCACAGTTGTTGTCAAACCAGAGCGTCCCAGACTAGAAAGATTCAATCAGATTTCAAAACATTCTAGCAATAATAAGGTAATAAAGCTGGATGGTGTTGTTTTAGTCAAACCACATTAGCAGTCCTCATTTTTAACTCCAAAATAAAGGATGAGATTTCTCATATCAAGCTATGTACACTTGCACATATTCTATTATCTGAAACCATGCATGAGTGTAGCTGGGGGGGGAGGGGGAAGAGAGGGAGCACAGCCCCCAAAAACTGCAAGCCTAGGGTAGACATGAATTTACTCCCACATGTGGTCCCATTGGCCTGACTGGAGTTGACCCCTCCAAATACAGGAGTCAAACTATGCCAATGGAAAACAGAAAAATGAAAATCTCAGAAGATTCAGTTTTTATATCTGGATTATGCTTTTAGGCCCTTAGGCTCTCAGAGTATATTAGAACCAAACCAAACCTCCATTTGTAACTAGAACTAGGTATACTAATATTGACAAAGAGCAGTACAGATGTTTTATGCTACTAAGCAAATCACAGTTAACTGAAGAAACTAAAAGTCAGGCTGGATTTAGACTTGGGTTTTGCCACCATAGCTCAGGGTGCAAAGGATGCCAGTCGGGGCAAGTTGATTCAGAAGGCTTTTGCAGAGGTAAGCAGAGGAAAAGTGTGGAAGCTCCTTGCACAGCCCCTGGAGTTAGCTGCAGCAGGAGATGTGGCAAGAGCAAGTATGGTATTAAAGTTGCTCTTCTCTGGTAGGACATTTAAGGAAGGATGGCAGTGGCCATGATGCCTGCTCCATCCCCAGTTCAAAAAGCATCACTTGCGAGATCTGTTGGGAAATGGCGGAGAGTGGAAAGCTCCATTAATTTACATCTGTCTTGAGCAACAAAGGGTATTAATTAAGCCTGATGAAATTATAAGTGAAAATGTGTCCATTAGAAAGTCAATGAGCCAAATCTTGAACAGTATAAATCAGCATACCTGCACTGAAGTCAATGGCAGTATGCCAGTTTACACCAGCTCAGGATCTATCCCTAAGACTGAAAGCAAGTGATTGCCTTTAAAGGCCTGTTTATCCAATGGACTAAAAGCCCTTCTCTTCTGTCAGTTTTTATGGCCTCTGAGAGTGCTCAGCACCTTGAAGGATTGGGCACTAAATTCTCCCAGTGGTCCTAATTTTGCTAGTGCTTTAGTTAATGATGAATTTAAAATTAAAATAAGGAGAAATACTCGTCTAAATTAAAACAGCACCCTTTAAATATTTTAAAATACTATTTGCCTACTACTACTAAACCCTTAGGCTATGTCTACATTGCACATTCTTGTGCAAGAAGATATGCAAATGAGACATACCTAATGAGCCGCCATTTTTGTGTAAGGGGCTTTTGCACAAGAAGGAGCAGTCTACACTGCTCCTTTTAGTGCAAAACCCCCCTCCTGCGCAAGAGCCGTTCTGTCTGAAAATAAGCGGCAGAATGGCTCTTGTGCAAAAGCCCCTTGCGCAAAATGGCGGCTCGCTAGGTATGCAAATGAGGCATGACGGTATTCGCCGCACCTCATTTGCATATCTTCTTGCACAAGAATGCACAATGTAGATGTAGCCCTGTACTCCAAGTGGAGCATGGGTCATCTACAAGTCTCCTCCACTTCACTCTGTCTCGAGACAAAACTTCTAGCTGACTCCAGGAATACCCCAGTTGTTGTCCTTCAATCTCAGTAGATCTTTTCCACGTTGTCGAGGTTGTCTTCTTTCGCATTTTCCTTGTGGGTTCCATGTGAGAGCTTGACGGACTATACTGAAAGATGGTTTTCTGAGAATGTGGCCTACCCATCCCCACTTTCTTCTCTTGATTTGAACGTCAAGTGGTTCTTGTCCTGCTCTGTTCCAAAGCTCCTCATTTGTGACAAAGTCTTGCCATTTGATGCGAAGAATGTACCTCAGGCATCTGTTTATGAATGTCTGTAACTTGTGATTTAAAGACTTTTTAGTAAACCAGGTCTCATATCCATACAAGAGCACACTCTTCACATTTGTGTTGAAAATCCACAGTTTCGTCTTCACAGATATTATTTGTGAGCTCCATATGGGACGAAGACTCTTAAATGCAGCTGTTGCTTTCTCTATCCTAGCATTGATATCCTTGTCGGTTCCTCAGTCTCTGCCCATAATACTCCCCAAATAGGTGAACTGCTCCACATCTTCCAGATCATCACCTCTCAGTGTGATGGTGTTGTTGTTGGACTGGTTGATCCTCATTGTCTTGGTCTTTCCCGTGTTAATGCTCAGTCCAGACATTGAAGCTCTTTTGTATAGTGTTGAGACAGGTCACATTATTTGCCTAATTTTTTGTGTAAAAATCTCTGATCCAGACTATTAGGGCACAATTTTAATTTTATGATGGGTCAGGCTTGTGGCTAAGATTCAGCCATAGGAGTCAGGCAGGCTGTTTTCTATTCTTGGCTGTGTCACAAATTTCCTGTGTGATCTTGGCAAGTCATTTAACCTCTCTAAACACAGTGTCCACATCTGTGAAATAGACAGAGGCTAATGCTTTCTCCTTTCACAAGAGTGTTGTGAGGCTTTAGCTCATTGATGTTTGTAAAGAATTTTGAGAGCCTGAGGAGGAAGGCACGATAATTATATAGGATTTTTCACATTTGATAAGTGGTTGAGAACACTTTGGCTTCTACCATGTGCTTTTAGCATTCCTGAGGTGTCCTCTATTCTCTCATTACTAGCCAATTAGCCCATAAGACGGGATTTTCAGGTCTCTCCTCCATGTTGGTTTTCTCTCCTGAGCCTCCGGTCTCTCGCTCCATGTCTCTCTCTCTCTCTCTCTCCTCCTCCTACTACCTCCCCCCCCTCAGCTTTCCTCTGCCTCCTGCCTCTCTCTCTGTCTCTCTCTTTCTCTTCTCCTCCCCCTCCTGCCTCTCACTCGGGGGGACTGTGGAGTCCAAACTGTCACTTGCACCACTTGATCCCATGCGGCGGCCTGGCTGAGCTGTGCAGAAGTCAGCTGAGTGCCATGGCGGGAGGTGAAGGGGGGCAGTGATGTTCACGGCCAGGGGGCAGGGTCTGGAGCCGCTGTCACGCCGCACGTCACCGCCCCACCCCCCTTCGCCTCCCGCCGCGGAGTTCGGCTGACTTCTGCGCTGCTCAGCCAGGCCGCCGCAGGACAGCAAGGAGCCGTTTGGGCTTCCCCGTGGCGGCCCAGCTGAGCAGCGCAGAAGTCAGCCGAGCGCCACGGCAGGAGGCGAAGGGGGGCGAGGCGGTGATGTACATGGCCATGCCCCACCCCCTGGGCATGTACGTCACCGCCCCGCCCCATTTTCCCTTCCACCATAGCACTCGGCTGACTTCTGCGCCGCTCAGCTGCGCCACTGTGGGGAAGCAAGTGGTGCAAGCAGCCGTTTGGGCCCCGCACTCCCCATGCAGCACAGGCCGCCCAGAGGGAACAACCAGCATTTCAGCAACAGCGCCGCCCAGAGGGAACAGCCAGCATTTCAGGCAACAGCGCCCCCCAGAGGGAACAGTCAGCATTTCGGCGTTACAGACTCACAGACACTGGGCTACTATATATATGATTTCATTCTTTATGATCACATCAGATTCCTATCCCTCAAAAGTAAGGATGATAAGAGACGGGTAATTGGCTAATCATGTAGTCAATAGAATTTTTATCAACCACATGATTAGTCAAAAAGGGAGGAAGCACTCAGTCCCATCTTGCCCTGAGTTCGGGAGCTACCCCTGCTATGGCACTGCAGTTTAAATGTAGTCAAAGCCAGGCGTGCAGGCAGCCCAGCTCCTACTACACTTAAACTGCAGAGGCATAGCTGGGGTAGGTGAGCCAGGCTTGTTCAGTCCTGACTCGCACCAGGTCCAGCAGCCCATGTCCGGGGGGGGGGGGGTCCCAGTTGGGAGTTGGGATTACCCTCCCCCCACACCAGCTTCTGGCTACTGCCAGACCAGCTTCTGCCCACAGTAAGCTTGGGCTCATCGTAAGCAGAGGCTGCTTTGTGGCAGCCTCCCCTGCTCCTACCCCACGCTGCTGCAGAGCGGGGTGGAGGAGAAGGCATCACTGCAGAGCTGGTGCTGGGGGGAACCGGCTTTTAATCCATCTTCCCCCAGCACTGGCTCCTGCTCACCCCTCCTTGCTGCCTCTGTATCAAAGGCAGCAAGAAGGGGGAAATGTGAGTAATTGACTTGACTACCCGATAAGCCTAGGCTTATCAGGTAGTCAGCTAGTCAACTACTTGTTTATACTGTTACTCAAAAGCAATTATTTTTGTAATAAAAAATGGCTTTTATACCCAAATGTTGATATTATTTCACAATAATATGCAGACTGATGCATTTCACACAGTACCTTATATGTACTGTAACCAATGAGCCCATTCTATGTAGTCTCTCCCCAATAAATTCTTTACATTTTTGGGTTCCAGCTGGACCATTTTCTCCCTACTTTCTTAGCTTAAAAGAAGAAAAGTAGGGTAATGATTCCACTTCTAAATACATTGCTTTTTATCCTGGACATTTAGGTAACTGTTACACAGGAAATACAGATTTGTAAACAAATGGTGATTCAGCAGTGAAGGGAAACAGCCTTTCCTAATCAGAAATTCCTGGGTGATCTGCCTTTGTTTTCATACTTGGACTTTGAAAGTGCTTGGTATGAACATTCTAAATTAGGAATCAGACTGTTCTGTGTTTCTGAATACAAGTGTAAACTAAAAATAAGCACTTGTACACCACCACCAGAAAGTGAGCAAGAGAAAGACATTACAAATTCACAATCCAAGCCCATCTGGATCTGTTTTGAACTAGCTTGTTGTGGCTTCAGATACTCACTTTTACCATCATTTTAGGGTTTTATATACATATCTAATTAACATCCCAACTCCACACCATCCCTTTTCTTGAATGCTATACAGTTCCAAGAGGTATATATATCAAAGTAAAAGCTATAGCAAACACCAAATTCAAACATCCACAAACTTTCAGGATATTTAAATCCTAATTTGGCCTCTGATGTTTTTAGAATAATGTATGGCATTTTTGGATGCAAATCCTTTTAATTCCACAGCCTTAAAAATGTGGACTTCTAGGTTTTGACAGGAGAACTTGTGTAAAAATCTGTATAACTCTAAATAAATATATAAATAAAAATGGGATTTTCATTTAATAATTTTTATTTTCAAGGATACTCTCATAGTTGTGTTTGCCAAGCCAAACTTTTCAGATGTACAAAATTGTTCTCTGCAGGGAATCTTAGCTCTTCATGGAGTATAATTTTTGTCTCCAGGAAGATGCTACTTTTTCACTGTCTAGTTAAAAAAGTCATAGTGCTGAGAAGTCAAAACTGGCCTCAACTTCTTAGTAAGGTGACCTTTGTTACAACAATGCATACCTGAAAAGGGAAAAAATAGTTACAAAATAAGTCTTAAATATTTAGCACTTGTTTTCTGTGTCTATTCTGTCTTGTTTTGTTTTATTTTGAATAATCTTCATACACTATACAGTTTACTATTCGACAGCATCCACCTTATATCACTAATTTGATCTGAACGGTACTTAGCACTGCCTCTAATCGATTTGCTTCTTGCTTTTCCAGGGTGGAACTCCTCATTGTTTTCACTCAGCCCAGGATTTCACTGCCAAAGTTATTTGATTGACATTAGAGAGACAAGGTGTGGGAGATAATAACTTTTATTGGATCAACTTCTGTTGCTGAGAAACACAAGCTCTTGAGCTTACACAGAGCTCTTCTTCGGGTCTGCCAAAGTTACTCAGTCTCAGAGCTAAATACCAGATGAAACAGATAGTTTAGCATAGGTTGTTAACACATGTTGTAAGAGACCTTTTAAAATGACATAACCAGTTAACACCTACACAGTCATAAAACAAAAATGGGGGATTAGTGAGTTATAGTTGGTTGTAATAAGCCATCAATCCAGTGTCTTTATTAAATCCAAGATGTTTAGTGTCTAGCAGAATTATTAATTTACATTCCCAGCCTTGCCTTTTGAAGATGTTGTGCCGGGTCCCTTTGAGAATGAGGATGGAGAGGTAAGATATGGTATGATCCCGTTTGGGAAATGTGTTCAGCCAGAGATGATATAGTGGTTTTTGTCATTTGTCAACTATTTTGCTGTGTGAGTTCATTTGAGGGCATCACAAATTGTCTCCCTTTACCCACAGAGTTTTAATTGGGGCAGCTGGGGCACTGGATAAAGTACATTGGTTGTGATAGATATGTGCAGGATCCAATGGATCTTGAAAAACGCATTGTAGATGTATAGATAATTGCAGCAGTGGAGAGATGTTTACAGGTTTTGCATCTGTTGTTATGGCAGAGTCTGGTGCTGCTTTTGAGTTGGTGTGTCCTGATCAGTAAAGTGTTTGCTTCTGATGATGAGCTTAGTGAGGATGTTGGGTTCTTCGCAGGCCAGAAGAGGGGAGTTCTTATGACTATAGATTGGGACATGCAGGGCAGCTTGCTGGGCCCTTGGGTAAGATAAGAGGGTCAGCTCTGTGCCCCCACGAAGAGAGGGCCTCAGACAGAAGGGGAGAGGCTAGGGATAGCCTTCCCAATCCAGCACTTAAGTATCCTTGGGAGTGTGCCGCCCGGGGCTCCGGCAGCAATTTAAAGGGCCTGGGGCTCCAGCCATTGTTGCAGTAGCTGCAGTGGTAGCCAAGAGCTACAAGCCCTTTTAAATCACTGGCTGTGGGGCAGCTGTCCCCTTTCCCCCCACACTCCATCAGTGGGCCTGGGGACATGGTGTTCACTGTTGTGAAATTCTTGGAGGCAGCCAGCGAAAGAGCTTTTCTAATTCTCCACATGCTAGCATATGAGTAGCCCCATTGACTTCAAACAACTGTAGAGTAAATCCCATGCTTACGTTCTTTGTTGGATTGGGTTCACAATGCTCAGTACATTGCAGGATCACACCTCAGTGCAGGTTAGGGGATTTTGTCACACAACACCCACTCAGATTAATGGACAATGTATTAGATGTTCCTTGGAAAATCTCAGTGCAAACACTTTGCAAGCTATACAGCTTTAAACAATTTGCACAGCTCTGTCTGAAGTGGCAGATAAAAGTTGTTAGGGACACTTATGTAACCTTCCTAACCAACCAACCTTGGAAATGGTGGGTACCTCTTAATTCTTATGTACAGCTGTGTGAAAAAGGGGGCAAGGCGAGGAAATTTGTGAAATATTTCAAAAATATTCATTGCCATTTTGTTTTTGTTTACATTCCCCATGCAGCTCCATTCATAGGTATGGTAAGGAACACTTACATGGAGTAAACTCTATCAAAGATCAAACCATACCAAGCTGATATGGGGGGAGAGTCCAAAAAGTCTAGTAAGATGCAATGCATATGACATCTTAGATATGCAATGTGGGCAAAGAGTTGGCCAAAAATGTGAAGGCTGTGAAAAAATATCAGTGTGTGTTTGGTTTGGTCTGAATATATTAATTCTGTCAAAGAAAACAACATAAAATGCCAACCAGTTACACAGGGGCTTGGCTGATGTCCAGGCAAAAAAATGTAGTGGAGGCCATTTATATAAAAATCCCCCAAACCTGAGTCCCTTGTCATTGATATTTATTATATAATGTGAATAAGGCTTATTAAATACCACTGAAGAAAATTACAGTATTTTTGTTACACAAGGAGCTGGAATGAAACCTATAGCAGTAATAATAAGCGCATACTGTTTCGATAGTTACATTATAAGCAAGTTCTGGCTTCAATGGCACAAAAATGTAGACTCTGACTGCTCTGCTAAGCTAGGTTAGAATATATGTTTGAATAGTGTTAACGGGAAAACAAAATGTAATGTTTAACTATCATGCATTGCTATGGGCTAATTGCCTTAGATTTTGATCTCATTCAAGTACAATTCCCTTGGAGATGTATTGTAATGTGGCAAACTAGTTGCATTGTTTTACACTCTATGACGATTGATCTTGGTGTTTGCTGAAAATAAAAGGTAAGTGATTTCATTCCTAGTAGCACTGATCACACAAGATGTTGATTGCTGCCCATGAGAGCTCAGTAACCTTTCATGATCATCATATCAGAAAAGGCGCTCAGCAATTTTCAGGATGAGGCCCTCTGTAAACAAAATTTCCTTCGATTCTTACTGACTTTTGTATTGATTCTCTTTCATAATGTAACATTAATTCCATATTTTAAAGTAATCTGTCCTGACAAAACACCCTGTATTTTGGCATGAAACCATAATTAGACCCTTTCAATATGTTTATACAATTCAAGTAAATTTGCATGGTCTGTGTAACATGCCCATGTTCCTTGTTTTTAATTGAAAAATGGTCCCCTTATTCTTCTCTTGACATAAATATTCTGTTTTATGTCATAACTTAATTCATATAAACCACTGTCTTTTTCAACTTATGTTAAGAAATAAATCAAGTGTGTTGTGCACATCACATTTTTCATACAAGTGTCTGGCATGCTTACTGCTTATATAAAAATACAGCATTGTTTAAAAGAAAAAGAAAAAGAGACTTTGTTGGGAGAATGCGTTCATTCCTTTAAAGCAACAGTTCCCCCAGAGAAAAAATAAAATTGTCAAAACAACTCTTATTTCATAGGTTGAGCAACAGATCTCAGTTTCAAAATTCACAGAACCACCAAATGAAGTTGAGTTTACAATTCGCATTTATAGGGGTTATAACTTTTGGCAATGTATCACTGAAATACAAAATGCAACTTTAATAAAAAGTATCTTGTATGTAAAATAATATGAACTTTGTATTCACTAGAACAGTTACCAAGAAAGCTGATCAATGTTGAGACCCTCTGTTTCTATGTGTACAAGTCCTACCTGTTGGATTTCTTTGATTCCTCCCGAGGAATCCTGGCTTTGGGCCTGATTTTCTTCTATTGCCATTGATTCCTGGTTAGTATAAGTGTCCTGCTGAATTGCCAGAGTACTGTCTGCTGTATTATATCTTTTTCTGGTTCCATCTATAGAACACAGCTTGCCAGCCTAAGAGACCAATCAAGTCAGGAAGAAGAGGCCCAGCTTTGGGTTACATGATACCCAAAACAAAACAAACCAGCTAACCAAAGAAACAAAAAGTGTTTTACTCTTCTTTCTTCAATGGAAAGGAGCTTGCAAAGGTAGCTTTAAGATATCTTTGTTCTCCTTTGCTTGTGGGTCTGGCTGGGGGAAAATCTGGCCTCTGGCATAATTTAAAGTAGCCTAAAGGCAGCTGTAAATTACACCTGCTGCAATAGTTCCCAAGAAGCTGTTCCACAGTCAGGGATTTCTGGAGTGCAGTTTTTCTCTCAGAATCATCCCTGGCACACAGTTTCAGCATGACCAGTAGGTAGCAATCCCAAACCAGCTGGGTAAGGTGGCTTTCCACTTGTTTTGTGTTTCAAATAAGCAGAAAATGGAGGATCTGATTTAGTTCTTAATATGTAGGGGTATGTCTACACTACCACCCTAGTTCGAACTAGGGTGGTAATGTAGGCAACCGGAATTGCAAATGAAGCCCGGGATTTGAATTTCCCGGGCTTCATTTGTATAAAGTCGGGCGCCGCCATTTTTAAATGTCCGCTAGTGCGGACTCCATGCTGTGTGTAGCCGCGCGACACGGAGTCCGCACTAGTGGACATTTAAAAATGGCGGCTCCTGGCTTTATGCAAATGAAGCCTGGGAAATTCAAATCCCGGGCTTCATTTGCAACTCCGGTTGCCTACATTACCACCCTAGTTCGAACTAGGATGGTAGTGTAGACATACCCTAGGATAGTATAGGGTTTTTTGTTTTGATTTGTTTTGTTTCTTAGTTTTGAGAAAGAGAGAGAACAGTATGTTTCCGTGTAGACATAGCCTTACTGACCCAATATAGTGCTTAACTATTCCTAGAGTTCATACATTTTTCTTAATATCTAACCTAAATCTCCCTTGCTGAAGAGTAAGTTAATTATTTCTTGTCCTACAACCAGTGGGCATAGAGAGCAATTGATTTCTATCTTCCTTAAGACCAGCCTCAACATGCTGGAAAACTATCATTATATTCCCCTCTCAGCCTTCTTTTCTCAAGTCCAAACATAACCATTTTTGTAAAACTTTCCTCACAGGTCAAGTTTTCTAAGCCTTTTACATTTTTGTTGCTCTCCTCCGGACTCTAATTTGTCCACATCTTTCTTAAAGTGTGGCACCCAAACCTGGGATCACTATTCTAGCTGAGACCTCCCCTGTGCTGAGTAGAATGGAACATTCACCTCTCCTGCCTCAGAAAATCGACCTAATTTGGCTAAATTTGACCTAAACTCTTAGTGTAGACCAGTGAAGATATGACACTCATTAATTCACCACAGAGTGATATTAGCCTGTTTTGCAACTACATGAATTTGTGATCTACTATATAACCTGCAGTCTCTTCAGCAGTACTACCAACTTGCTAGTTATTCCCCATTTTGCAGTTGTGCATTTGATTTTTCCTTCAAAACTGTAGCACTTTACAGTTGCCTTAACTGAATTTCATCTCATTGATTTCAAACCATTTCTCTAATTTATCAAAGTCATTTTGAATTGTGATTCTGTTCTCCAAAATGCTCCTACTTCGGTGTCATCTGCAAATTTTGTGAGAATATTTTCCACCCCCTTAGCCAAGTCATTAAATATTGAAGCCAAGCCTGTGGGACCCCACTAGATATATCCTCCCCATTTGACCATTGACAATTACTCTCTGAGTATATTTTTTCAACCAATTATGCACCCACTTTACAGTAATTTTATCTAGTCCACATTTCCCTAGTTTGCTTATGAAAATGTCATGTGAGACAACGTCAAAAGCTTTACTAAAATCAAGGTAAATCAGATCTACTGCTTTTCTCTGTCTATTAGGTAAACAGTCCTGTCAAAAGAAATTAGGATGGATTGGCAAGAATTGTTCTTGACATATCTATATTGGCTATTCCTTATCACCCTATTGTCCTCTAGGATTGTCAGGAATGAGGCCTTACAGCAGGAGTGGGCAATAATTTTTGCTGGGGGGCCACTCCAAGAATTTGGTAAGTGGTCAAGGGTTGCGTTTGATTATGGATGGCGTGCCAGATCTGGGACAGAGGTAGGGAGCAGAAGGCAGCTTGGGGTAAGAGCCTGGGGTGCAGGAGAGGGTGTGGGATCTGAGAGGGTGTTTGGGTGAAGGAGGGGGTTATAATCTGGGGTAGAGGAATGCGATGCAGTGTCCAAGAAGTGGTATGGGTGCAGGAGAGGGATTCAGAGTCTGGGAGGCGTTATGGCCTTGGGGGGGAGGAGGGTGCAGAGGGTTTGGATGGTGACTAGGGATGTAAAATTTCAATTAATTGGCTAATCGAATAGTCGATAAGGGCACCTCTGATAGAGGCAGCTAACGGGGGGGAAGGAGGGAGGAGGGAACGACTAGTCAACTAGCATGTCGACTGTCCAATAAGAATTTGCTTGTTGAATAATTGATTAGTCGACTAGTCTTCACATCCCTAATGGTGACCTGGGTCAGAGAAATGGGATGCAGGGTTGGGAAGGAGTATGGGTGTTAGAGAGGATTCTGGCTTGTGGGATGGGTGTAAGAGAGGCTGCAGGATCTGGGAAGAAGTTGTGACCTTGTATGAGGGGATGCAGAGAGTTTGGGTGGTGACCGGAGGCAGGGAGTTGGGGGAAGGGATGATGTAGGGGGTGCCAGAGGCAAGCTCTACCAGGAGGCACTTACCTAGGCGGCTCCCAGTCAGCAGTACTGTAGGATCCTGAAGCAGGCTTCCCTGCTTGCCAGCAGCCCAAGCTTGCTTTTTCCAGGTGCCTCTTTGATCCAGGCGCAGGGGGTGAAGAGTTCACACAAAATCTCTCAGCAAAATCTCCCAGCAAAATCTCTCAGCTTTCATTGGCTGGTTGCCTCCCCCTCCCTTCAGCACTTGAGAGTCACAGGGAGCAGCCAGCTGCTTCAAGTGGCATGGAGCTGCTTCTGTGTCTGAGGATCCAGGTGGGGCAGCCAGTGGACCAATCTGGCCCATGGACCACATCTTGCCCACCCCTGCCTTACAGCTATGCCTGCCCATTCTCCAAGCAGCCTGCGAGCACAGCTAAGCCACAGGCGGGCGACCTGATTGACCACTCTACCTAACTTGCTGAGGAAGTCAGCAAACCTGCTCTTAAATCCAGCAGCATCAACTGATCTCTAGCTGCTTAACATATATGCCTACAGCTATGATCTCTCCTGTGTCTGCTTTATTCCTAGTCTGCTCCGGTCCTGCTTGCTTGGTGTCTGATTCTGGCTCTGACCACCCAGGTGCCAGTTCATGACAGCTAAATAGAAAAGGGGTGTTCCACACTATAATAAAAAGGCTGTTTGCTTTGGGCTCAGCTTGATTTTTCTGGCAAGCTATGTTGCACATCTCGAGTACTGCAGCTTACCATGCTCGATTCCCTGTCCCTAATAGCTGGAGCCTGGGTCTATCCAGCTGCAAAATCCATATGGTGCACAGTTGTCTTGGGGAATTGTGGTTGTTAAGGTAGTCAAGTCCCAGTGCAGTAATTATCCTGTGGATTAAAACCTGGAGCAGATCCTCTATTGGTGTAAATTTTTAGCATGATCATTATGTCAATTGAGATAAAAAATGTATACTAGCTGAGGATCTGCCTCTGCCTCTGACCAGCCAGCAGTGTTTGCAAATCACATGTGAGACATTATTGGACTTCACTGTTAAAAGGGCTGTTCTATACTGTGCTCTCCCACCATTAAAGTTAATGAGAGCTACTATAGATTTACACTACGATAGCTGAGTACAGATTCAGAACACCACCTTTTTCCCCAATTCATGAATGACTGACTTCACTTTTCAAAGTGTTGTAATTAGTAAATCCACATTTATATTTTATAGTGAAGAATAAGTCTTTCTTTGGGGGTCAGAGTTTGCATTTTTAATGCCTACATATTTCTGTTTTATTGTTAAATGTCAGAATTTAACAGACTTCACTCTTGTGCTGTAAAACAAAAGCATTTGCTCTACTTTGTTTTGTTTAGGTACAGTATAAACAGGCCTTGGAATCTAGCCACCATTCTGTACTAAGGACAAATGAACCCTGAGCATGTTTTGTTAAATACTGTCAGAGTTAGAAAACATCTGTAACTATCACCATATGCTAAATTCACGATTAGCTAAAACATTTCAGTAGCTCTGGAGCACCAAAAGTACTGTATATTGGAGTCAGGAAAAGGGGACTGGCTATTTACTCATGCGCAGAGTTAGACTGATCACCACATTTGGAATCAGGAAGAAGATACCCGATAATAAAGAATTTTTGAGGCCATTTAATCAGGGTTTTTCTTTTCCCCAGCTTAGGGTGAATGAGTCTTGTATTGGTGGACTGGACAGAGCATTAGGACATTGGATCTATTTGTACTTCACTATTTATTTATGTTTTGATCTTAGGTAGGCATTCTGTAATAGGTTTTTTTAACAATATACAAAAATATCTAGCACAATCTTCTCTGAGATATTGATATTATAGCAAGTTTGAATATAAATGGAAAATTACAGCCTTTCATACACATGTTGGCCATATGTATTTTCTTTTTCCACTAGTGACTTCAAAGCATTTGTATTTTGATTAAAATCAGTCTGAGATTAATATTATTTTCTGTGTAAGAACAGTGATGGTTCAGTGGTGAGTTGCTCGTGATCTTTTCCCTTAGAGGCACTCTTTCCAGGTGACATGCTTCCACCTGTACAGAATTCTACATTCACCTCACTTTAGACTGGCTCACCAGGCTACAACACCTATTTGCACCCTTCTGACATGGTTAAAGGACAAACAATGCCTGATATCCACTTGCTGTCCTCTCTGGGTGCACCTTCCTCAGCAGACAGGGTTCTACTGTCAACTGTCTCCAGGTGGAATGGAAGTCTAGACTTCTGCCATACTGGACCCCCACTGAGGGTCACCAACTTTTCTGGACTGGATGGACTAGACACCATTACTGCAAATGGCATCCCGTCAGTCTGGTGAGGAGAGTTGGCAGTCCTTTCCTGGCCTGTTGCCAACAATGTTATTGTGATAGTTTCAATATTAACAGAAGTCCTTCTAGGAGCAAAGATGAAGGACAATGTTCTCATCTCTTAATTTGAATTGTTAAGGCCTTGAAATCAATATCTCAATTATTAGAAATGAAGGCGGGAGCTAAACATGGGATTTGAAGGAGACCGGTGAATGTTTAGGGATTTATCATTCTTTTCACACAAAGATATACTGCAGAAAGAAACAGTAAGGTATGTACAGACCTTTTAAAACAAAAAAAGGGAACTTTCCATGACCTACATCTACTGTGCTTGCCTGCATACTGCAGGGCATGAAGAAGTGGAGTAGTAATCTTCTTTTTTTAATATTTTTTTTAGAATGTGTGTCTGTCTGTCTTTCCATTTGTGAGTCCATTTGATCAAGAACTCCTCCTAACTGGTAAGAGTTGGGTCACCAAATCTGGTATGCAGCTTCCTCTTATAACTTAAAGCAAGGCCAGCGTTTCATTGTGTCAGGACAATGGGATGTGCCTGGAATTTGATTGGTTCTCATGACTGCTGGTTCTGGTAGGAGGGAAGTTATACCAGACAGCTATAACTACATTGGGCCACCAGGAAGCAAGGGAGCAGAAAGGGACAGGTATTTACTATATATTTTAGAAAGCTTGTGTGTCTGTTTGTCTGTCTGTCCTCTGGCTGGTGGGTACCTGCCCCCCAGCTATGCCAGCTGGACAGGCACTTCTCACTTGACCCCAAGCTGATGAGAGGGCCAGTGTTATCTTCTATCCCAGGGCAACCTGCATACTGAACCCGTCAACGCCAGCACCACCCCAAAGCATTGATTTAAATGAAGAAAAGCAAAAATTAATTAAGAACCCAAGCAACACCAGGCAAATCTTCTAGTTAAGGGTATAAAGACATATAAATCCATTGGCATTGATGGGTTAGAGTTTTCAAAATAGCTGAAGGAGCTATTACTTCCCACTAATACCTACAATCTGAATGACAATGAGGAGAGGAGCTCTCTCTGACACAATGCAAGATGCTTCCCTTTAACAGATTTCACTGATGGAAAGTCAGTACAGAGCCAGTTGAGACAACACTATCAAATCTGCAGCTGTAGAGGATGTTCAGTAGGTCAACACGGGGAACAGTGAGCCAAGGACAGATTGGAAGGACTATTTATTGTTCACTTTCTAGTACCATGTGTGTGGAATGTGACCTCCTTCATGCTGGAAGAGAATTCTTTGGCGATGATTTGAGCTCCCTGGGATCTCAGGATGTTTCTTCTTTCACAAGGGTTTTGAGAGGACACGTCACAGTTTTCACCACCCTCTTCTGTAACAGAAATCCTCTCTCTTCCTCCCTCCCCCCCCACCACACCGCCAGCAGGTTGAAAATTAGAAATTGGTTCAGTAGATTTACCAGCCTGAATCTGACTAAAACATTTGTTTGTTTGTTTTTTAAAATAAGCTGCATGTTGATTCCTGACATGCACTGAAGAGACTGTAGCTTTAATGTTAACAGAGGCCTCAAGTATCAGAATCACCGGGCAGCCACCTAAGACAGGAGTAGATGCAAGCTGGAGCAGGGACTAGTTAGTGTGGAAATGAGCTAGGGCTAGAGGCAAGGAGAGACTGCTTCATTTAGAAGCCTATATACCTGTTTTGGGATCATCTGGATGGGTCCTTCTCAGAGGATTAGCTGAACACTGGTTGAATGGCATTTGGCATAGGACCTATTACAAGACCTGCAAGTATTTGCTTCTGATTTGTCTCACTCTCTGGCTCAGGGATGACTCACAAGATAAAATTTCAACTCAGCTAAATCCTTTCAATTAAGTGTCTATGAATAATTAAAGCACAGGCAAATGGGGGCGGGGAAGAGTCTTTGTTTCAGGGCACCTGCATGTCAGGCCACAGAGTTGATGTTTTAAGTCTGGAATATTTCCTTGACTTCACTCTATGTATTAGACTGCATGAATTCAAATGGATGTTACCCTAGATGTCTGATGGAACCACACCGAATTCCACCACCTGGAGATCTGACCCATACATGAACCTGATTTTCTACTTTCTTCCTCTAGAGTAAACTGTAAGTCATTGAACTCAGTGATGTAGAACTAATTAAGCTGAGAAAGTACATGATGGTGTATTAGGGTATAAACACTTTATAGGCATAGATATCAAAAGTTGAATTATTGCATAGTGAGTGGTGTGAATCCATAAACTCAGAACATGATGCTGCAAATCGATCCATGAATTTTATTTAACCTCAGTAATCAACCATAAATCTCTCCCTGGCATCCTAGGTCTCTGAACAATAAATGTGCCTATTTTCACTCATAGCTGAGTCTAATCTTAGATGAAAGAGTCCAGCTTCATTGAAAGGTTTAGGTATTATAACACCACAGAATTTCATCTGGTTTGTGAGCGTGCTCTAGAAATTTTGTCCAGTTCTAAGAACACTGTGTGTACAATATAATAAAAATCATTGCAAGGTTTTCTGTACTCCATGAAGATAGTTTGGTGTTTTATTTATTCACAGGAAGTTTTGACCAAATAAATGTGTGCCTCTAGCTGACTCCAGGGGAAAAACCCACAAGATGCCACTAAATTCTTTTAAACAATAAATCCAAGAGTTGAAAGACACCAACACAGTGCATAATTTTAGAATGACTTGCAACCATATTAAAATATGCTTGCTTTTGCTTCACTGAAACATGCATAATGTAATATGGCAGCTCATAATATCCTTCCTTTCCTCTCTATGTTCAGATTCCCGTTGCTGATTATATTGTAGATTAAAAAAAAATGATAGTCTAAATTGCCCTCTTATTGCTCTTCTGAGTTATAGACTGTGTACTTCAGTCTCTACAAACCACAATCTGTGCCCACAAACACCTAGCCAAATGCAGTCTAAAGGGGTGTCTGTATTGTACCACGAGGTTCAATGTTCAGCTCACGTAAACATATCTGCACTAGCTCTGATCAAGGTAGTGAGATAAAAATAGCAATATAGCTTTAGGCTAGCTCCTCCTGTGGCTCAGGCTATAGCAGCTACTCTTCCATTTTTAGCACGCTGCCTGGACTGAAGCTAGTATGGGTAAGTCTGCTCAAAGAGGAAATTACTCCCTCCAGCTATAGTGTAAACTCTCCCTAAAAAGCCAGATTTGAAAATATGTCTCACAGGGTATGTCTACACTAGCCCCCTAGCTTGAACTAGGGAGGCTAATGTAGGTATTCGAACTTGTAAATGAAGCCCGGGATTTAAATATCCCAGGCTTTATTTGCATGTTCCCGTCTGGTCCCCATTTTTAAATGCCACTAGTCCGGACTAACTGCCCATGGCTACACGCGGCAGTTAAACAGTAATTCAAACTAAGTCCTTAGTTCAAATTACTTGTTACACCTCACTCCAGGAGGAGTAACAGGTTATTCAAGCTAAGGACGTAGTTTGAATTACCATTTAACTGCCGCGTGTAACCGCGGGCAGTTAGTCCAGATTAGTGGCATTTAAAAATGGGGACTGGACGGGAACATGCAAATAAAGCCTGGGATATTTAAATCCCGGGCTTCATTTGCAAGTTCGAATGCCTACATTAGCCTCCCTAGTTCGAGCTAGGGGGCTAGTGTAGACTTACCCTCAGAGTCCTGGCTAAGGATGTTAAAAGGCAGGTAACTGGGTAATCGTGTAATCGATACAATCAACTACATGATTAGATAAGGGAAGGTGCTACCTCTGCTGCAGCTCTGCAGTTTCAATGTACTAAGAGCTGGGCTGCTTGCCCACCTGGCTCTTAGTACGTTGAAACTGCAGAGCCACAGCGGGGGTAGCTCCTGGATCCAGTGCGAGCCAGGACTGAGCCGGGCTTGCTCAGTCCCGGCTCACGCTGAGTCCAGCAGCCCCAGGGAGGAACTCAGATTCTCCACATCCTGCCCTGAGTTCCCCACACCCTATCTTGACTCTAGCACTCCCCACAACCCTAGCCCCGTGCCCTGAAGGAGCAGAGCAATGGCAGGTAAGTCTTCTTGTCTACTATATATTTGAGAGCATTTGTGCATCTGTCTGTCTGTGTGTCCATTCATCCGTGAGTCCATTTGTTCAAGAACTCCTAAACAGTAAAAGCTAGGACCACCACATTTGGTATGCAGTTTCCTCCTATAATAAATTAAAGCAAGGCCAGGGTTTGGTTATGCCAGAACCATGGAATGTGCATAGAATGAGAGTTTTTCATCAAATGGAAAGGGAAGGGTGTGATAGCAGCGACAGTTATACTCAGAAATGACCACAGGAGGGCATGGGGGACAGTTATACCACAGAATGACCACTGGGTGGTAGCAAGTGCCCCAGCATCAGGGAGCAGCAGCTGGCGGGCCACCCAGCCCCTGCCGCCTTGGACACCCTGGGGAAGATGGCAATGAGCAGGCCATGGAGTTCCCGTGGTCCTGTCAGCCCCAGGAGAAAGCCAGCCCATGACCCCCTGCCCTGAGTTCCCCTACCCCCTGCCCTGAGCCCCCCATGCCTTTCCTGAGCCCCCCCACACTTCCCACCCCTCTGCCCTCACTCCTGCACCCTCAACCCCTGCTCTGACTCCAGCACACACCCCTATTCCCTGAGCCCCTCCTCACCCTCCAATCCTGCACCCCCACGCCCTCCAGCCTCCTACCCTGCGATGCCCACATCCCCAAGCTCCTGCCCTGACTTCTGCACTCCCCAAACCCCAGCCCCCTGCCGTGTAAGACTTCTAGTTAATAAATATATTAATCAACATAGGATGTCGTACAGATCTTTGAGGCACTCCTGCTATTGATCTTTTACCATGATAACTGAACATTTCATCTTATTTTGAACATTTCATCTTATTTTGCTTTCTGTCTCCTAGCCTTTTTTTTAATCCAAAACAATACTCTGTATCTCACTGCACAACTACTCAGCTTCTTTAGTAGCCCTTTGTATAGGAAGTCGTCAAAGACCTATTGGGAGTCTAAATAAAGAATAATGTATTATTTTATTGACTGAATTCTTTGAATTTGAGATATTTCCTTTTTTCAGAAACCTTGCAAGTTTTGTTGTCATAGTTGTAATGTTTGTTTCAACCATTTTGCCAGGTACAGATGAAAGACTTATTGAAGTAAAATGCCCCTAAGCTCTCTTAATATCTTCCAAATAGCTGAACTAAAGGCTGTTTTTAATGAGAGGTTGTGTATTTTTGTTAGCAGCTTCAGAACAAAGAGATAACAAAAGATATTATCTATCCCATCTTGCCTCTATTATCCTTGGACCAAGATGTCTTCAACAACACTGCCGATTAGGCCAGATATTCTGGATTCTCCCAGCTATAGTAACAAATTAACAATCACAGGTCATTGTGCTAAAAATGAGCCTCCCCTAAAGGAAATAAAATTCTATTCGGTATTACTCAGGAGCATAAGTGCTTGAGAGGCAGATTGACTGGAGACAAGGAACAGCCCCTGTATAGACTCTTAGGGTATGTCTACACTACCCCGCTAGTTCGAACTAGCGGGGGTAATGTAGTCATCCGCACTTGCAAATGAAGCCCGGGATTTGAATTTCCCGGGCTTCATTTGCATGAAGCCGACCGACGCCATTTTTAAATGCTGGCTAGATCGGACTCCGTGCCACGCGGCTACATGCGGCACGGACTAGCTAGTTCGGATTAGGTTTCCTAATCCGAACTAGCTGTACACCTCCTAATCCGAACTAGCTAGTCCGTGCCACGTGTAGCCGCGCGGCATGGAGTCCGAACTAGCCGGCATTTAAAAATGGCGCCGGCCGGCTTCATGCAAATGAAGCCCGGGAAATTCAAATCCCGGGCTTCATTTGCAAGTGCGGATGACTACATTACCCCCGCTAGTTCAAATTAGTGGGGTAGTGTAGACATACCCTTAGTGAGCCTGTTCAACCTCTGACTCGTGTGAGCATTTTTAACACAGTAGTTGGAGTTTAAACACAATTTTCATACTCAGTTCGATACTAACATTAATCCCTTCATTAACATAGCCATTTCCCTGCCAGTAACATACCTATCCTCACCAAGAGGATTTTAAAAAATATTTTATTTGAAAAGCAAACAATGAAATTATTTAGTCAAAGAATTATTTTATTCAGGCTGATGTAATGCATTAAATTTCAATGGCTGTAAAGAGTAGAGGGCACTTTATGAAATCCTCAAAGCTGTTCCCTGGGGATGGATCCTAAAAAGGGCCATGTGGGCACCTTCAACTCCCAGAGCTTTTCAGGATCAGAGCTAAGAGGAAAAGGAAAAAAGGCCCAATGGAACAAAGGGCTTTGCACATTCTTAGGTGGTGTTGAGATTCCGTAGTTCTCCTGAAAGTTAATGGAAATGGAGGATGCTCGGCATCTTGCAAAGCCCAGCAACCCCCTCACTACACTCAGTTGCATCAGCCAGGTCTACACTACAGATGAAGGTCAGCTTAAGGTATACAATCCCAGCTATGTAAAAAGCACCATCCTCACAGCAGGAGGTCAATGGGAGAAATGTTCCATGAACTTCCCTTTACTCCCCACAAGGAGTAGCGTTCCAGTGTTAATGGGGTGGCTTCAGTGTTTGGTTTAGTGGATCTTTACTATACCTGCTAAAAATCAAATGGCTGCAGCATTGATCTTCTCTGTAGTCTAGACAGGAGAATACCCATCACCCAATCAAGGTTCACTCTGGGATCTGGGATTGCAGCCATTCACTCTGGGATGCGGTTTGCTTTTTATCCTGTTCCTGGACTATCAGGGAGCGAGGGGAAAGTACTTGCATTTTGTGCATGCCTCTCATTCCTGGCTGGTGAAGGGAGCTCACCAACCAGGTGTGAGATCCATGCACAGAATGCAAGTACTTTCCCCTCACTCCCTGATACTCCAGGGAACGGGATGAAAAGCAAGCCGTGTCCTGGAGCACATGGCAGCTGCCCCCTCTACCCTCCCAAAACTCCACCCTTGCACCCAACAGCTGCAGGTACAATCTGCTTTAGTATCACTATACACCTACAAGACTGGAACAAGTGAAGCTCCCTTAGTTTAAAGAAACAACAAAGTATATCTAACTCTGTTAGTTTTGCCTTTCTTCATACCATGCACAGCTAAAATTAAGGGCCTTATGACCACAAATGCTTTTATTAAAATAACTCTTTCCATAGCTGCTGTCTTCTCAGACTTTATATCATTTTCATTTAGTAAACTTTTTAGGAGTATATTTCAAACTGGTAATGTGGAAAAAAGTACCCCTCTAATTTTTCTGATTGCTACTAATGAGTCACATTATTCCCTTTTGTTAATTTTAACAAGGGTGTTTAAGGTGTTTCTCATCACCTGTACACAAGATGAATGGCTGGATGCGGCTATATTTTCTTCTGCTTTACCAACAACTATTTCTATTAATCTTTCAAAGCAGTTTTTCAGCACATTGTCTGTGAGACTCATGAACTCTAGCTCTCTGCCTGATAAAGGTTTCTATCTTTTTATTGTATAGAAACAAAGGGTCTGGAATAGAAACAAAATATCTAGCCCAGGATCTTTAGTAAATCTAACCTGAAAAGCTGGAGTTTTCCAAGTGGAAATGACTATTGAGTAATTTTGCACTGTTTCTAATTCATAGTGACTTCTTATTCATATTTCTAATTCTTTCTGTGGACATGGGGAAGTCAGTGGATGTGATATACCCTGATTCTACCAAAGCTTTTGATACCATCTCCTACATTACAGGGAGCAATGGTCTCAAGTTACAATAAGGAAGGTCTAGGTTGGATATTAGGAAAAATTATTTTACTAGGAGGGTGGTGAAGCACTGGAATGGGTTACCTAGAGAGGTGGTGGAATCTCCATCCCTATAGATTTTTAAGTCTCGGCTTGACAAAGCCCTGGAAGGGTTGATTTAGTTAGGGTTGGTCCTGCTTTGGGCAGGGGGCTGGACTCGATGACCTCCTGAGGTCTCTTCCAGCCCTAGGATTCTATGATTCTAAAATTGTGCTGTTCAGCACTGTAGGGGTAATCATGAAGTTTTGAACACCTTCAAATTTGTCCGTCTACTTAGTTGTTTCTCGTGGCTTTCACTTAAGATTGCTCTGTCACTTGATTAAATGGATAGCAAAACGTGTCCTTTTCTAAAGAAGCAAATGGTTACTTAGAATGCTCCAGGAAATCCATCATGTAGTGGAACTATTTGTAAATTCACTGTTACAGTGTACATTGAAGAAAGTTAATCAAAACAATTTCTGTTATGCTTTCCAAAGGCAGCTCTTTGCAGATAGGTGCACTGAGGGCTAGCAAAACAGCATCCAACTCGAAAATCAAACTCAGGAACTAGTGTTAGAAAAATATGGTAAAGTAAGACAAATGAACAAAAGAATAAACACAACTCTTCCGAGATCTAAAGGGGGAACTGGTGGAGAAGGAAAAGAGATTATACAAATAAGGAATGATACAAATGTGTTTCCATGGGATCCTGAAATTGAAAGCACATATGTTGCTATAGTTTGATAAACTCAATAAGTGAGTGGGAATATCTTCTATTTCTTTATACAAGTTATACACTTCTGTATAGTTTGTAGAAAAGTCTGTCTGCCTCCAAGTATAGAGTGTTAAGTAATGACTAATGCCTTTTTGACTATAGTTGATACAATCAAAGCTAAACAATGACTGCTGTTTTGTCTTTCAAAAGACTATACTCACATGCATTCATTAGAACAAAATGACTGCTATGTAATCATGTTACAACTTTGGAAATTGAAGTTTTTTAAATAAATGTTTTCCCTAGCCCACATTTGTTTGTTTATTTATAGAGAAAACAATTCTGCCCGAAAACATTTTAATGGATTTTTTTAAAATAATTAATATTATTTTCTATTAATAACAGACAAGGCTTGAGTTGACAATTTTATCCTTGAAGAGTTAAACTGAATCTGAAGTTTGCATTATATTTTTTGACATATGAAGACATTTGATATATACATAAGTTTTCCCATTTGAATAGAAAACTGGCTTTAGGTACATATTGCAGTGACCATATTTAATAGCCTCTAATGGTGGACTTGAGTGAAGCAACAAGAGCCTTTCTTCCTCCATTGTCTGTTACTGATAAAAATCAGAACCCTCTGTCTCTTTTCCTCTGATCAGCCTTACACTGATGAACCCATAGAACTCTCTGAAATTGCTTACAGCGTACAGCATTCCAAAGAAAGGAATTTGTTCACTGCAATTTGTGTGCGGAAAGTAGTCTTTTAGTTATTTTGCCCTTCTTCTGTTGAATCATCAAATATGGATTGTAAAAGCAGGCAACACATTGCTGCAGACTGTGATAGTGGGAGTACAGCTCTAATTTGGCAGGATGCTGTTATCTGGATGTTCCCTAGAAAATCTCAGATAAATTGGCAAAACCTTCTCTATTTCCTGTCACCAACATAATTTCACAGACTGAACAGAGTAATTATCAGCATATGGGCTAATGGTAATTAATGTTCAGAGACATGTATATTTGAAAGGAGATGAAAAACCACAGGCACTAGAACGGGGGCAGGTGAAGTGTGACCTACAGATGGATGGAGCCTGTGGTGATGAAATGTAACTCATGGCCAAGGCAAATTAGACCAAGGCGGATAAGCTCATGATGGGATCTGTAGCCTGTGATAACTGCACTTGTGTATGAGCTTCTGAAGAGTTATGCTGTATTAGGGTGGTCCATCTCTTTATTAATATTAATTTCTGAAAATACAGCACGGTGCCTGCAATGATCTCAAATCACTTTATCAACATTAATAGTTTAAGTCTAACAGGAAGGTAAATATTAGTATACCTGTTATCCTGCTGACTAAACTGAAACACAGACACAAGGTATATTTCTTGCCCCAGTGCATTTTAAATGATCAATTCCTTAGGGCAGGGCCTATTTAAAAAAAAATCTTGTCTATATGATGGTTGTTGCTTAACAAATAATAAGTTACAAAAATAATGAATGACAAAGCTTGCTCAGGGAGCAGCTGTGCTAAGGTAAGATGCCAGAAGGCTTCTGAGACCACCCTGTCTTCCTGCTGCCACAAGGTATGTCTACACTGCCACCCTAGTTCGAACTAGGGTGGCTAATGTAGTCATTCGAACTTGCAAATGAAGCTTGGGATTTAAATATCTCGGGCTTCATTTGCATGTTCCCGGACACCGCCATTTTTAAATGCCCGGTAGTTCGAACTACCTGCCCGTGGCTACATTCAGCAAGGGCTATGTAGTTCAAATTAGAGCTCCTAATTCGAACTACCGTTACTTCTCCTGCAACAAGGAGTGATAGTTAGTGATATCCTTCTATCAGGACAGTGATATCCTGCTATCAGGATAGTTAGTGATATCCTGCAATGTTAGTGATAGTTCCATTTGATTTGCTCCCATTGTTGCCTAATATTTAAGGGTAGGTCTACACTAGCCACCCTAGTTCGAACTAGGGTGGCTAATGTAGTCATTTGAACTTGCAAATGAAGCCTGGGATTTAAATATCCCGGGCTTCATTTGCATGTTCCCAGGCGCCACCATTTTTAAATGCCCGGTAGCTCGAACTACCTGCCCGCGGCTACATGTGGCACGGGCTAAGTAGTTCGAATTAAAGCTCCTAATTCGAACTACTGTTACTCCTCCTGCATTGCAGTTCGAACTAGGGTGGCTAGTGTAGATCTACCCTTAAACATTAGGCAATAATGGGAGCATATCAAACGGAACTATCACTACCACGCCATTCCTGTGCTGTGAGAGAACTGCAACATGGAGATCCCTGTGTATGAAACTCTGTTAGGGTACATCTACACTAGCCCCCTAGATTGATCTAGGGAGGCTAATGAGGGCAACCAAAATTGCAAATGAAGCGCGGGATTTAAATAGCTCGCGCTTCATTAGAATGTTCCCAGCCGGTTGCCATTTTAGAAATTGACTAGCCCGAAGTAACTGCCCGCGCCTCCTACAAAATATGAGGAGTAACGTTAGTTCAAACCAAGGGGTTTGATTCGAACTAACGTGTTCCGGCATATACTTCCTGGTTCCAATCAGCTGTTGAGTGGACTAATGCGCGGGCAAGATTATGCTAATAAAGCGTGGGCTATTTAAATCCCCGCTTCATTAGCAATTTCAGTCGGCTACATTTGCATCCCTAGTTTGAACTAGGGAGCAAATGTAGACATACCCTGAGGGAGTGCGTGTGTGCACCCAAAACTAACAGCCTCAAAATATCAAAATAATGTTTTTCCTTTCTAAAATGATTGCTTGTTGTTTTTCTCTCATGTTTTGAGTCCATCTGTTTCTTCCCAGGCTATGGACATGAAGAGACGTTGGCCTAATTTTGTAAGAGTGAGTGTTTACTTCCAAGGGGAAGTTGGAACCTGCTAAGCAATAAATCACAAGTCCCTTTTTTCTTTTCTTCCTTATATCTCTTATTTTTTAATGAAAAGGGTTTGGCACGCTACTCTTACTAGTGTACATCTGGACTGAGTTCATGGAGTTACTGGTGTAGACACCAGTGTAAAGAGAATCAGGCCCTTAAAGCAGAAAACAAATGTACTCATCCCACAGTATATCCATATACTTTATTTGATCACACACAAAGATGGGGTCACTACAATAATTTTTTTCTTCCTTTGATCCTCTCCCCTCCCCACAGTTTCGGCAGCACCACACATGACAGCAGTAGCAGAGAGTTATAGCAGATAAGCCCCGAGTCTAGCCAGTTTTTTTAACCAATGTGTCGTCTAGACTTGATCAGGGCAGAGCAAGATGACACAGATCTCACATCAGGGATACTAGCTCTCAGGGCCGTAACAAGGACGAGGGAGTGAGGTACTTGCCTCAGGCGAAGAAAAGACAACTACTACACTGTCTTCACTTGTGCCTTATGCCACATCAAGACCACACTGAGGATGGTCTTGCCTCAGGCGCCAAATTAGCTAGTTACAACTCTGCTAGCTCTTCCTCTAGAGCAAGCACAAGTGGAGTTGCACTGGTATTAGAATTAGGGATGTAACGATATAGTTCAGTGTTTCCCAAACTATGGGCTGTGCTATGGGAGATCGGGGAGGGCAGGCGGCGGAACCAGGGCTGGCCGGAAGGGGAAGGCGGGGGGGGATCAGAAGGAGGAGGACGGGAGAACCAGCTGCTGGAAGCAGGGCTGGAT
Organism: Pelodiscus sinensis; assembly: GCF_052426305.1. NCBI lineage: Eukaryota > Metazoa > Chordata > Testudines > Trionychidae > Pelodiscus > Pelodiscus sinensis. The sequence goes on from NC_143055.1 coordinate 100,650,725, forward strand.
GGGGGCAGTGGGGCTGGACTGGGGAGATCAGGAGAAGAAGGGGAGGGAGCGGGACTGACCTGGGCACATGCAGACCCAGGCACACGAGTGAGTCCGGCCCCGAGGATTCCATTTTGCCCCCCCATCCCCTTCCCCACACACATATCCTCCCTCGAGTAGTTGCGAACTGCCTGGCTGGTAGATACACTCACGCAGCATGAGCACATCTACCAGCCAGGCAGTTCGCAGCTAAGGACTGATACACCTAATTATAATAAAACTTACCGAATTAGAAAATACCAGACATTTTACCAATTTGTTTCCTGGACAAAACCTTCAAATATCAGACTGTCCAGTACAAAACTGGACACTTGGCAACCCTACCCTTCCTTGCACCCTCCCTCCTAGCCAGATACCACACCCCCAATCTGCTCCTGCTCCTGCCTCCTGGAGTGCTCATGCGGTGCCGGGTCCCCCAAGCCCTGGCCCAGGCTGGATGGAGGATGCAGCCAGGTGAAACGCTGAAAATTTATTCATTTTTCATTCTTTTTTTTTTTTAATATGCGTTCATATTTTTGGGCTGCAAAAAACTGTACTAAAAAAAACCCGGGTTCCAACTAAAGTAAGCGGGTGCTTATTGGTTAATGCTATCAGCTACATGCAACCACTTCCCCACTCTGCAAGTAAATTTTTTAACAGGCTGGCCAACAGGCTGGCTCAGTGTTGCCTTGTGCCAGGTCCCAGCAACTACTCTGCTGCAACTCTGCCTGAGTGCCAGCTCTTAAAGTGCTTCCAGTACTGAGCCGCAGCAGTGATAGTTGCTGGGATCCAGCACAAGCTGGGACTGAGCCTGCCCATGCACCATCTCTTAAGGTGCTTCTAGTGCGCAGCCGCAGTGGGGCTACTTACCAGGACCTGGTATGAGCCAAGACTGACTAGCTACAGTACTAACCCTTTTCAATTAATTGTGTAGTTGACAAAAATTGTTGTTGACCGCACGATTAATGAATTACACCAGTGGTGGCCAACCCTCAGCTCACAAGCTGCATGCAGCTCTTCACCCCTGAAAGTGCGGCTCACGAAGCCGTCCCCGCAGCTTGTGAAGCAGCCCCATATGCCCCTACAAACTGCCCCTGGCTCCCTGTGCTCACCAGGTGCAGGAGAACAGTCCAGCGTGGCAAAATGGCGTTGGTAAGATGGTGTCAGCTGGCAGGAGCCTGATGTGGTCAGAAAGCCTAACCTACAGTTTTTAAAGGGGCAGCTTCCTTTTTTTTTTTTGCTCAACAACTCTGGTTGGTAGGGAGCTCTTCCTTTTTTTTTTTTTTCTCCTTAACAATTCTGGTGTGGCTCTTCGCATTTTTTCCGCCAGTGTTTCGGCTCTCTTCGTTTAATGCGTTGGCCACCCCTGAATTACACACTTAAATCCCTAATTAGAGTAATGACAGAACAAGTCCTGCACCCTGCCTAAGTAGACAAAACCTAGAAAATTATTTGTTGAAAGCTGAATTTTTGTATAAATAAAAACACAAATAATAATTCCATAAGACTGTCAAAATGATATAAAATGATGGCATTATCAGATGGACTTGTCACTTGTTGAGGGTTTTAATCTTCACACAATCTAGGTGCATAATACACAGTGAAACTAAACAGGCATTATGAGTCAACTTCTGTGTTCTGCTACACTGGTGTCATACTGGGGTAACCCTGATAACATCAAAGCAACTACTCCAAATTTACACCCAGTTAACAGAGTGTAGAATTTGACCCTTTGAGTGCAGATGTTTATAGGGTCCAGTTCCTTTAGCTGTCACTAGACAGTGGCTGAAAGGATGATTGTAATGTTGATTGCAGTGATTAGTCCAGGCATTTTTGAGGCCATTTCTTTTCCAAATTCACATTGAGGTGTATATAATTAAGCATCACATCCAGCCATTAGTCTTAATGTGTTACACAGTATGATGTATACTGCTCACAAAGCAGCACAGCAGATGGCTAAATGACCACTAAAAGCAGGACTCTAAGTTACATGAGTTTAAAAATGACACTATCAGAAACCTTGCCTTTCATTTGACTGTGGTACTTTAAGAAGGGACCCTGGCAAACCTGCCTTCTCAGAAGACTTGTCATTGCATCTAGAATGGAATCTTAGAAAGGATTATATACAGGACACACTTCAAGAAGGAGCTTTTACAAATCTGACTTCTAGGAAGAAGTGAAAATGACAAAACTACCATTGACTTCTATAAAGTCAAGATGAGACACCAGATTGACATATACAAGTTTGCTATTGTGATATTTCCAACCTAATTTTCAACCCAGGAGGTTTTGAACTTTACATAGTTCAGATAATGTTCTGATAAGTACCCAAACTATGGATGCGTTTATCAGAGCCCAACCTCCAAAACTTTAGAGGGTCATGCCTCTCTAAAAGTTAGCCAATGGATGTCTGCTTCTTTGCTTGGTCCGTTCAGTTCTATTAATCTCAGTTATCACCGGGCATCCAATAATATTAAAAAATACTATTTATGGTCTGACTTGGCAAGAGATGTGCAGCATTTCTTCAGAAAAGAAACTTGCTTAATCCTTGGAGAAAACCAGGTCACATAGGTGTGTCTACACAGCAGAGTTATTTCAGAACAGTTGTTATTCCGAAATAACTATGCAGCATCTACACAGCAATTTCATTATTTCAAAATAATTTCAAAATAATGGACGACTTATTCGAAATTCTGTAAATCTCATTCTATGAAGAATAACACCTATTCCAAAATAGCTATTTTGAAATAAGGCATGTGTAAATGCTCCACTTCTGCTATTTTGAAACAGCCCCTCACCAGGGCCATTTAAGTTATTCCTCCTGGGGCTCTAAATCAAGATAGCATGTCTACATTAGGGAAGCCTGCCTTGGATTAATTTTGAGGATTTCCTGCAGTGTAGATATGCTATTTCGAAATAGTTATTCTGAAATAGCTTATTCTGGAATATCTTATTCTGAAATAAATGTGCAGTGTAGACATAGCCATACTGACAACACTACACACTAAAACTTTTGCAAAGCATGCAAGCAACCCAATACAGGAAATCCCCGAGATGCGACCTCCTGAGTTGCAAACCCGCACACCTACAACTATTTTTGTAAGTGCAGAAGGGGCCGAAAACCCCCGACTTACGTCCTCGGTCCGACGGCGCACGACGCCTATTGTAAATGAGGGTTCAAGTTACAACGCCCCTGATTTGCGACGCTTCCCTAGGAACCGATCGCATCGCAAGTCAGGGGCCGCCTGTCAGTGACTTAGCTGCTTAATGGCAGGAAGGGCTGTTACTGTGATAATTAGGATTTTAAAGTTGTGATGGAAGGCAAAATCTCTCAGCTGTATTTTTTTTTAAAGAAATATTGCCCTTGATTATGTTTTTCCTTTTGTTTTGGAGTTGGTATCTAGAAGCTGCAGGTCATACTTACCTTAAGAAGTGAAAGTTGTTTATTCGAAATAAAATGGTACTGTGATATGAGATGCCTAGGCTGAATAAAGTGCAAATAGTAAACTAACAATATAAATGCTTTTGCGCTCTCAGGACCAAATTCTGTTTTCAGTCATACAAATATGACATCTGGTTTTAATTCCCAGTGTGAGAGAACTTTGTGTACAGCACATGAGAATACAGACTCATATGATTTAACTTAATATTGGGGGGGGTAGATTCTTATCACAATTACACTGGTGCATAACTTGCAGATTTACATGTCTCTAAATGTGACAATCACAGTTGGACCCAGTGGGTGCATCTAGAATGGCAAGGTTTTGCGCAAAAGCAGCTGCTTTTGCGCAAAAACTTGCCAGCTGTCTACACTTGCCGCTTGAATTTGCGCAAGAGCACTGACTTTGTAATGTACACAATCAGTGCTTCTTGCGCAAATACTTTCACGCTCCTGCTCGGGAAAAAGCCTTCTTGCGCAAGAACACTTGCGGAAGAAGGCCAGTGTAGACAGGGAAGAACTGGTTTGCGCAAAAAAGCCCCGATGGCTAAAATGGCAATCGGGGCTTTCTTGCGCAAAATCGCATCTAGACTGACCATGGATGCTTTTGCTCAAAAGCACTTTTTGCGCAAAAGCATCCGTGCCAATCCAGACGCGCTTTTGCTGAAATACTTTTAATGGAAAAACTTTTCCGTTAAAAGTATTTCCGCAAAATCATGCCAGTCTAGACGTAGCTAGTATGTTTAAAATGTGAAGCTATTGCATCTTAGCTATCAATGGCATGTAACTGAGCATTACATAAGCAGGTTAGTATCCAGTAGTAAAATTTATATGTAACCCTTTCCAAGATTCCCTTCTGGATAAAATGGCAAGTCATCTTCCTAGAAGTCAGGTTTGCAAGAGCCCCTTCTTAAAGTTCCACTGCCAAATGGAAGGCAAGGATTCCTATGAAAGTGTCAGACTCTCTCTGTGTACTGTTAGATCACTCCTACCGAGAAAATTATTCTGCAGGTTTCATACAGTATTTCTTTGAAGAGTGCTATTTTTGCTTTGGAACATACCAAGTGGCAGGTATTTTCAAAACAACATTAGGTTTCCATAGAAGGTTTCCATAAGCCCTCTCCTGTGTCTAATTGCAAAGCTGAATACTTTCAAGTTATCAATACAGCCAGTATATTTTTCAGAAACAAAGTATAAACATGTAGCTAATGCACTTAATATAACTTTGCTGAATACTTTTGCTTCCTTTCTTGGTTATGGTTATGAGAAAGTGTTTGTTCAAATGGGGCGGGGGGGGGGGGGGTATGAATAGATTCCCCAGACTCCTTTCTTCTGCCAGCACACACACACCTCTCTGCATGTTGTGTAACACAGGGTAAAAAGGAAAACAAACACGGATCCATTTAAAATATTTACAACATATCATTGCTTCTTCCTCCCGTAAATGTACACAGTAGGCGTGATCAATAGGAGTTTGCCCGCTAACATCAACAGAAGTCTGGTATAGTCTTTCAGGATAATCAGAATAGTCTTTGATCTCAATTTTGCTTTCACACTGCCATGAATCCAAAGTAACTCCACAGTGTCTCTTCTAGTGCTTTCATGCAAACACTGAATAGGATGGTGCAGGAGAGTAATCTGTGGAGCTGGAGGTACAGTTGTCCATCACAAGCAGCTGGTGTTATTAAGAATGGAATGGCTTGAGCCATTGTAGTGTGCCACTGATACCCCCTGCTTGGTCTCTGCTATTCCTCAGCAGTATAAGAGGCTGCAGAATGATCCAGTGCAATGAGTATGGATGTTGCCCATTGCTCATGGCTAATGGAAGACCAAGCAACAGTGTAATAGCACCATCTCTTTGGTGCCTCTGTGTCCAGTGCGAATGCAGGTTGATTGTAATTAAAACTTGTTGCCATCTGAAGGCAGTTTGATAGCATATAGAAAATGAGTTGTGACTGCTGTTCACTCTCCATCGTAAATGTCATTAATTGGGCAATTTTTTCATCATCTTTAGGGACAGCAAGGATTTGGATAGACCTGGACACTGAACTCTCCTTTCACTAATATAATTAGTGCATCCAGGCCATTGTTATGACATGTGGGATACATCTACACTGTAAAAAAATCCCTGCGATAGTGAGTCTCAGAGACTAATAGGGCTCATGCTATGCGGATAAAAAGTGAGAGCGTAGATAGGCTCTGAGACCCACCTCCAGGTTTCTAAACTAGAACACCAGTCCAAGGAGAATGTCCACACTTCTATTTTTTGCCTTGTAGCATAAGTCCTGTGAGCCCAAATCAGTTGACCTAGACTCCAAGACTCAAACTGTCACAAATTGGTTAGTTTGCAGTGCAGATGTCCCCACTGACACAATTTGCTATATCTGTTCTGAAGGTGTGTAGAGGGCTTCAAAGGCACTACAAATTCACACACACATAAAATATCAGGCTTGATGCTGATCTCCTACCTTACCTCTTATCTCCAATTGTCAGCCCTAGTGTCTTATGAAAGGTCTTCTAGTTACACCAGAGAGCACAAAATACAAAACTTATTTTCCAACAGTTACATGGGTACTATTCTCCAGGTCCCCGTATGTCTGATTCAGAAGACAATAAGACAATTGTATTTATTAACTCTGGATCCCTTTGAAGTGAACATCTATTTCATCTCTGTATATCACGATGATCTCTCAAAAACTTTGGCAGTTGGCTAGAAAGCAGGTGCAAGTGAATACATCCGTGTTCCAGATAGCTCAGCTGTATGAGTGACTGTGTTGATCCGTCAGAGGAACACACTACATGCCAACTGTTTGAGAGGATGAATTGGAAGGGAGATCCATGAGAGACTATTCAAGAAAGGCTATGCATGGTACAATTCAAAAGCATTTTTTCTTACCACTCCTCTTTTTGTATATGTTTCTTCATATTGCTTCAATTATTTCTCCTCCATCATATGAGATTAGTGATGGCGAAAATGAACAAAACCATAAGTGCAGCCCCATGTATTTATTTTGAAGAGATTCTTTGGGTATTGAATGTACCATCACACACTTTTTCAGATTATCTAACTACCTCTGAGTATTAATCCAGGAGTACTCATGCAAACAAAGTATTTCTGTTCTGCTCTTCCACTGATTTATAAGCAATATCATCTGCACTGCAACTAGCTTGTCTATGACCAATTATGTATTTTTCAGAAGAGAACATTGTTTAGTTTAGAGATATTCTATTCCTGAATTGTTTTCCTTAAACGGTTTTATTTCATTTTGTTATACTAAACTTGGTAATTAATCTGCCCTATTGAGAAATGAAACATCAACAATAGTTTTCTTTCCATTTTGGCTCTAAATCCAAGGTTAACCTGAAACCTAATTGCCTTTTTAGACAAGTAATAAAGAAGGGCAAATAATGAGAATTATTTGTGACTACAACTAAAGCTTTTGCATTTAAGTTTGCAGCTTTTTTTAATTTCACTTTCATGGATGTTTGTGTGAGCTAACTTTTATTGGTGCAAATGAAAGGACAGAGCGAATTTCAGGCCCATAGCAGAGATTCTTTATCTCCTAATTTATTTCTTGATTTACAAAGTTTATTCTGCAAGAATCAGGGTATGTCTACACTACAAAGTTAGTTCGAACTAACGGACGTTAGTTCGAACTAACTTTAATAGGTGCTACACTAGCGCTCCGCTAGTTCGAATTTGAATCGAACTAGCGGAGCGCTTAGTTCGAACTAGGTAAACCTCATTTTACGAGGACTAACGCCTAGTTCGAACTAGCTAGTTCGAACTAAGGGCTGTGTAGCCCTTTAGTTCGAACTAGTGGGAGGCTAGCCCTCCCCAGGTTTCCCTGGTGGCCACTCTGGCCAACACCAGGGAAACTCTATGCCCCCCTCCCGGCCCCGGACCCCTTAAAGGGGCACGGGCTGGCTATGGTGCCCGTGCCACGTGCAAGCCTGCCAGCACCCAGCTAGCAGACCCTGCACCTGGCACGGCACAGAGCCACCCACCCGATGCCCCCCAGCCCCCCCCCCTCTTGCCGGGACCAGGCTGGCAGCTCCCGGGAGCTTGCCCTGGACCGCAAGAGGCGGGCACCTTCCTGGGCTAGTGCGGACATCGTGGACCTCGTCCACGATCTCCGCACTAGGCACAGGAAAGTGGCCGTCTAGGGCAGGAGAGCTGCCAGCCTGGCCACCCAGGACCAGGTGTGCATGAAAATCAAGGGGGTCCACTGAGACCCCCGACCCTGAGCCCTGAGCTTACAATGGCCGTACTGGGTCAGACCAAAGGTCCATCTAGCCCAGTAGCCTGTCTGCCAACAGCGGCCAACCCTAGGGACCCTGGAGGGGATGGACCGAAGACAATGACCAAGCCATTTGTCTCGTGCCATCCCTCTCCAGCCTTCCACAAACTTTGGGCAGGGACACCACTCCTACCCTCTGGCTAATAGGACTCCATGGACCCAACCTCCATGACTTGATCTCACTTCCCTTTAAACTCTGTTCTAGTTGTAGCCTTCACAGCCTCCTGCAGCAAGGAGTTCCACAGGTTAACTATTTGCTTTGTCAAGAACAACAACTTTCTCTTACTAGTTTGAAGCCTGCTACCCGTTCCTTTCCTTTGGTGTCCTCTAGTCCTTCTTTATGGGAACTCAGGAAGAACTTTTCTGAATGCACCCTCTCCACCCAACCCCTGCTTTTAGAGACCTCTATCCTGTCCCCCCTCCGTCTCCTCTTTTCTAAGCTGAACAGTCCCAGTCTCTGTAGCCTTTCTTCATCTGGGACCTGTTCCCAACCCCTGATCATGTTAGTTGCCCTCCCCTCTCCCAGCCTTTCTCTTCCCCTCTCCCACCTCCTTTTCCCAGTCTCCCCCAGTTTTTTTTCAATAAAGACAGAGTCAATGTTGGAAGAAACGTTATCTTTATTTTGTACATCAATAAGAAGGGGGGCTAAGGAAGGGTAAGTGGAAGGAGGTGAGGGAGGAATGGGGCACGAGCCCCCGATGGGGAGGACTGGGCTGGCTCTGCGGGCTTCTGGGGGTGGAAGCTCTCCTGCAGCCCCCCAATTACTGCCTCTCCCCAGATGGCAGCCTGCGGCAACTGCAGCCGGGCTGATGGCCGAGTGGTTTGATGTGCCCAGTGTGGGCACTCAGGGCACTCCAAGCCAGAACTTCTTTGCAAGCGGGGCACCCCTTAGAACTGTGTGTCCGGGGTGGGGGTCGGGACCCTTTAAGCGCAGCCCTCGGCTAGCCTGAGACAGCATCTCCATGCTCTAAGTCCTCCTTTATGCCCTGCCGGCACTGCTTCCGGCCATCCTTAAGCCCTGTTCAGAGTCCACTCAATGGGGACTTGCTAGTTCGAACTAGCAAAACGCTAGTTCGAACTAGTTTTTAGTTCTAGATGCGTTAGTTCGAACTAGCTTAGTTCGAATTAACTAATTCGAACTAGTTAGTTCGAACTAGCGCTGTAGTGTAGACATACCCCCTGAGATTTATTTTTAAAAAGGCAAGTCATTCAGACAATGACCAGAAACATGACTAGGTATATAACAGAAAGACACGGCCACAATTTTTGAAACACTGACAATACAATGTCTGACAAGACCACATGGTGAAATCAAGAGACAGGTGATTACTAGCATTAATATATGAATGCTGATGGCGTAATACGGATGTTAGTGTTTGTGAGCCTAATGGAAAAGGTATTTTTTCAAGAGGAATTTCAGTTAGAGAAGATAGGACCTAGTGTATGAGACTTCTTCAGGCTTCGAAAGTAAATAATAAGAGTTAGAGAAGGAAGTGAAGACATTGAATCTGACACCACTGATAAAGTAAAGGAATGTGGTGCAACAACAGAGAAGAAATGGCTTGGAGATGTGCAAAACCTTCAAGAGGCAGACAAGAACCTTAAGTTTTTTAGCAAGTGCACGGGCTTTGAATTTTATGATAGGAGTGTTGGGCAGGAAGAAAAATGCAGCCTCTTTCTGAAAGTGACTAAGTTGGGTAATAGGGAGGACAGTTGAGAAACCAGGATTCTGAGATATCGGGCTATGGGAATAAAGGAAGTGATTTTGGAAAGGCAGGTGTCGCCCCCCCCTCCCCCCCTTGACGGGTATTGCCACCCTCCTCCGGGGCATCATCCAATCCGCTTGGGCCTCTGCCCGAAGCGTGGTGCCCCTTTTTAGGGGCAATACGGCCTCACGGCCTAGTCCACAGTTCGCAGGCCCAGAGGCCTAGTCCAAAGTTCGTTATCCCAGCCCCCACTCGCCGGGGTCGCGGGCAGCAGGGGTAGGGGGGCCCGGGCCCTCCCTCTCCACCGGGCCCCGACCCAGGGCCCTAGTAGTGGCGGGAGGCTCCCACCACTGGCTCGGGGGGGCTCCTCCCCGCAACGCCCCGAGCCCTCTGGGGCTTTTCCAGCTCCCTGCCCTGGGTCGCTTCCTACCCCCGGCCCGTCGGCGTTGGCAGGGTCCAGTCCGGTGCTCGGGTCACGGGGGGTCAGTCGGCGGCTCCGGCGTTGGGACCGAGCCCGGCTGAGGCCCGGCCACGGCGCATTCAGCTCTCTTGGCGACTCCCTCTCTGGTGGTTGGGCGCTAGCTCCAGCTCGGGCCACAGTCTGCCCCTTCTGAGCAGGCCAGCAGCCTTTTGTACCTGCGCTCCCCTTGGAGCATGCCCAGTAGGGCTGTGTGGGTGGGGCCCTCTCCGCCCCCGGCACCAGGTGGTTTCCTTGGGCTTGAGTGCGGGGCGGGGCCGCCCCGTCACAGCAGGTATAAAATATTTGAGACCAGTGTTACAAGAGGGAGTGTACAACCATACTTCACCTTGAAGAAAAAAGTCATTTTACTTCCATTTCTTTTTGCTAGAATATCAAAGTCTTCCAAGAACTATTGTACTGCTCCATTCACTAGGGCAGCTCTTGCAGATCAGCAGGAGCCCCGAAAAGCTCAAATAAAAGCTTTATTTTTGTGTAGGACAGGCTGTTGTGATCTGAAGTTTCCCTGCTGTGACAGAAAGCAATCCAACTGTCCTAATGCCTTGAGCCACTTTCAGTGAGAAACTGCTGAACCCCCATGTAGAGTGGTAGCAATTCAGTGCTGCTGTTAAAGAAGAACAACAATGTATTTCAGCTGAGAGCTCAGTAGATCTGAGCACAATCCATATTCTAAAGGTGCGAGGGCACTTCAGCTTTCTTTTAGTTTTCACTTCAACTTTACTGACAAGCCAAAAAGCTGCTCTTTTTCTTTACTCTCCCTTGTCCCCTCTAGCATTCCTACTTGAAAGTAGGAATAAGGGATCTTCCGGAAAGGGCTTATTTTCCGCAAAATCCTGTCTAGACTGGCGCTTTTCTCCGGCAAAATCCCCCGCGGCATTTGCAATTCCAACTGGTCTCATTAGCATTTTCCGGAAAGGGGTGCCAATGTAGACACAGCCTTTGTGAATAGTGACAGTGTCATATTTTATTTTTTCACTCTGCTCATGTAACTACTGGAACAAGTTAGGCGCAGTATGCACTCCAATTTGCAAGGGACTCACAGCCACCTTCTTGCTTAAGATTTGGTTAAAACTAAAATTATATACTTTTTTTCAACCAAATTTCTGGATAAAATGGAAAAATACTTAGCAGATATTTTCTACAAAAAAATGTCTGAGGCAGTCAGCATCTTTGGCACAGCTGGGGGGAAGTCCAGGCTTTTGAAGAGTCTCTCTGACAGTCCTGTTCAAAACACCAGTTTCAAGAAAAATATGCTTAATTCTTGTCATATCACTGTCCAAGTGTACCCATTTCTTTCTATTTGCTCTGCTTGGGTCTGCTTGAGCTCATACTATTAACTTTGTTATGGTTTATTATTTCAAACAGAGTAGTACCTAGAGGTGCCTTCTGAGCAGGGGGTTCCAATATGGTAGGTGCTGTCCATGCACATGGTAAGAGAGAGTTCCACTAGCTATGCATGGTGCAAGTCCATTTGTGGACCCGGACGAACTCCTCCAGCCTAGACAAGCCTGTCTCACTGTGGGCTGCTCCAGCTAGGCTGGGCCCAGCCCACGTCACCACGGGCCCAACTGGGCTAGAGCAGCATCCTGCTCATATCACAGTGGCTCTGGCCAGGCTGGAGTTGCTCACTACCGGTGGCACAGTGGGCCCGACCACACTGGAGCAGCTCTTCACCCATGCCACAGGACTGCTCCCGCCAAGCCAGGCTGCTGGTTAACTGGTCAATGCTTACTGGTTAACCACTTACCCATTAACATCACTAATACGTGAATGATATAAATGGGATCTGAGGGAGCACATTACTTCTCAGAAAGCCCTTACCATTTTTCAGGATTAGGTCCACAGTCTGGGGAGTTTTATGGACTCCTGTGGGCACTATGCCCCAGTCCTCAAAAGTATTTCGGTGCCTAATTTCCATTGATTTAAAATCAATGGGAATTAGCAGCCTAAATACCTTTGAGGATTTGGCCATAAGTAAATACCAATTGTTAGCGTAATGTGTAAGTTTTGGTCTGATGAACTTGCTGAGAAACTATTTCTGCTTTATTCTTGAATGGACTTTGCTTGTCTGAACTTTGCTCCTTCTGGATGTGTGCTATTCATGCTAAATAACATTTTCCTATCAATTGCATCCTTTGTTGGGTACTATGTTGAACTATTCATCAAAAGCATTTTCAGCCTAAATATAAGGCTCTGACATAACATCTCTCCACGTGTTTTCCTATGCATGATTCTACTACATTTTTCACAGGTGTTATTAGTTTGCTTTAAAGCATTCATGCCAAATTGTGCCCTTTAAGCCATTTAGTGCTCGCTGCTGCTAAGCCTGTGCCCATCTGATAAAGCTGCAAAGCTATCAACACCGATAAAATTAAATTTAAAAAGGAAATGTATTCAGCTTTCAACACTCTCCTGAGAGTCCCATGTGATCAATGTATAAAACAAGTTTATATATATATATATATATATATATATATATATATATATATATATATATATATATATAAACCATTAGAGTATTTCACTTAAGGAGTACATCCTTGTGCCAGATTTTCAAAATTAGTTGTAATGCTTCACAGCAAGGAAGTGTTTCAACTTAAATAATATATTATATGTTAGTGATAAGAAGCAGGGCAATATTTTAGCTGTTGCAAATCACTAAACTATAGCTAATGAAACTAGTGATTTACGCCAACTGAAGTGTGGCTAGTAATGTGCTGGAAGAAAATGTTTAGTTCTCTCTATTACAACACAGTTAATTTCACCATTGTAAGAGATGGCTGATTTTTTTTCTTAATGATCCAAGCATCACCAAGACAGTCCTGCAAGGTGCTGAGTACTTTCAATTCCCAGTGCAGTCAATGGGAATTGACCATGCTTTACATCAGATAAGAACATAAGAACGGCCGTACTGGGTCAGACCAAAGGTCCATCTAGCCCGGTATCCTGTCTGCCGACAGTGGCCAGCACCAGGCCCCCAGAGATCAAGCGATTTGTCTCCTGCTATCCCTCTCCAGCCTCTCACAAACAGAGGCCAAGGACACCATTTTATCCCCTGGCTAATAGCCTTTTATGGACCTAACCTCCATGAAATTATCTAGCTTCTCTTTAAAATCTATTATAGTCCTAGCCTTCACAGCCTCCTCTGGCAAGGAGTTCCACAGGTTGACTACACACTGTGTGAAGAAGAACTTTCTTTTATTCGTTTTAAACCTGCTACCCATTAATTTCATTTGGTGTCCTCTAGTTCTTCTATTTAGGGAACTAATAAATAACTTTTCTTTATCTGCCCTCTCCACACCACTCATGATTGTATATACCTCTATCATATCCCCCCTCAGTCTCCTCTTTTCTAAACTGAAAAGTCCCAGTCGCTTTAACCTCTCCTCATATGGGACCCGTTCCAAACCCCTAATCATTTTAGTTGCCCTTTTCTGAACCCTTTCCAAGGCCAAAATATCTTTTTTGAGGTGAGGAGACCACATCTGTACACAGTATTCAAGATGTGGGCGTACTATAGTTTTATACAGGGGCAGTAAGATATTCTGGGTCTTATTTTCTATCCCTTTCCTAATAATTCCTAGCATCCTATTTGCCTTTTTGACCGCCGCTGCACACTGTGTGGAAGTTTTCAGAGAACTGTCCACGATAATGCCAAGATCTCTTTCCTGATTTGTCGTAGCCAAATTAGCCCCCATCATACTGTACGTATAGTTGTGGTTATTTTTCCCGGGCTATGTCTAGACTGCAAGCCTCTTTCGAAAGAGGCTCTTTCGAAAGATACTTTCGAAAGAGCCTCTTTCGAAAGAGAGCGTCTAGACTGCACACAGAATTTCGAAAAAGCAAGCCGCTTTTTCGAAAGAAAGCACCCAGTGAGTCTGGATGCTCTCTTTCTAAAAAGCCTGTTTGCTTTCAAGAACGCCTTCTTTCGAAAGAGCACTTTCGAAAGAAGGCGTTCTTCCTCGTGGAATTAGGTTTACCACCGTCGAAAGAAAAGCCGCATTCTTTCGATTTAATTTCGAAAGAACGCGGCTGCAGTCTAGATGCAGGTGAAGTTTTTTCGAAAAAAGGCTACTTTTTTCGAAAAAAACCCTGAGTCTGGACACAGCCCCGATGTGCATTACTTTATACTTATCCACATTAAATTTCATTTGCCATTTTGTTGCCCAATCACTCAGTTTGGTGAGATCTTCTTGGAGTCCCTTACAGTCTGCTTCTGTCTTGACTATCCTAAACAGTTTGGTATCATCTGCAAACTTTACCACCTCACTGCTTTCCCCTTTCTCCAGATCATTTATGAATAAATTGAACAGGATTGGTCCCAGGACTGACCCTTGGGGGACACCACTAGTTACCCTTCTCCATTCTGAAAATTTACTATTTATTCCTACCCTTTATTTCCTGTCTTTTAACCAGTTCTCAATCCAAGAAAGGACCTTCCCTTTTATCCCATGGCCATGTAATTTACACAAGAGCCTTTGGTGAGGGACCTTGTCAAAGGCTTTCTGAAAATCTAAGTACAGTATACTATATCTACTGGATCCCCCTTGTCCACATGTTTGTTAACCCCTTTAAAGAACTCTAAGGGTATGTCTACACTACCCCACTAATTCGAACTAGCGGGGTAATGTAGGCATACCGCACTTGCAAATGAAGCCCAGAATTTGAATTTCCCGGGCTTCATTTGCATAAACAGGGCGCCGCCATTTTTAAATCCCGGCTAGTTCGAACCCCGTGCCGCGCGGCTACACGCGGCACGGAGTAGCTAGTTCGGATTAGGCTTCCTAATCAGAACTAGCTGTACTCCTCATTCCACGAGGAGTACAGCTAGTTCGGATTAGGAAACCTAATCCGAACTAGCTACTCCGTGCCGCGTGTAGCCGCGCGGCACGGGGTTCGAACTAGCCGGGATTTAAAAATGGCGGCGCCCGGGAAATTCAAATCCCGGGCTTCATTTGCAAGTGCGGCACGCCTACATTACCCCGCTAGTTCAAATTAGCGGGGTAGTGTAGACATACCCTAACAGATTAGTAAAACAGGATTTCCCTTTACAGAAACCATGTTGACTTTTGTCCAACAAATCATGTTCTTCTACATGCTTCACAATTTTATTCTTTACTATTGTTTCGAATAATTTGCCCGGTACTGAAGTTAGACTTACCGGTCTGTAATTGCCAGGATCGCCTCTAGAGCCCTTTTTAAATATTGGTGTCACGTTGGCTACCTTCCAGTCATTAGGTACGGAAGCCGATTTAAGGGATAGGTTGCAAACCACAGATAATAGTTGACCAATTTCCCATTTGAGTTCTTTTAGAACCCTTGGATGAATGCCATCCGGTCCCGGAGATTTGTTAACATTAAGTTTTTCTATTTGTTCCAAAACCTCCTCTAATGACACTTCAATCCGGGACAGTTCCTCAGATTCATCACCCAAAAAGGACGGTGCAGATTTGGGAATCTCCCCAACGTCCTCAGCCGTGAAGACTGAAGCAAAGAAATCATTTAGTTTCTCCGCAATGGCTTTATTGTCCTTGATTGCTCCTTTTATAGTTTGATCTATAGTCTACTACAGGCCACCTAGCCAGGTGGAAGAGGTGAATGAGGCCTTTTTTAAACAATTAACAAAACTATCCAAAGCCCAAGATTTGGTGGTGATGGGGGACTTCAACTATCCAGACATATGTTGGGAAACTAACACAGCGGGGCACAGGCTATCCAATAAGTTTCTGGACTGCATTGGAGACAACTTTCTGTTTCAGAAGGTTGAAAAAGCTACCAGAGGAGAAGCTGTTCTGGATTTGATTTTAACAAATAGGGAGGAACTAGTTGAGAACCTGAAAGTGGAAGACAGTATGGGGGACAGTGATCATGAAATAATAGAGTTCATGATCTTAAGGAAAGGTAGAAGGGAGACCAGCACAATTGAGGTAATGGATTTCAGGAAGGCAGATTTTGATAAGCTCAGAGAACTTGTAGGTAAGGTCCCATGGGAAGCAAGACTGAAGGGAAAAACAACTGAGGAAAGTTGGAAGTATTTCAAAGGGACGTTGTTAAGGGCCCAAAAGCAAACAATTCCGCTGTGTAGGAAAGATAGAAAATATGGCAAAAGACCAGCTTGGCTTAACAAGGAGATTTTGCATGATCTCAAAATAAAAAAGGAGTCATATAAAAAATGGAAACTAGGACAAATAACAAAGGATGAATATAGGCAAACAACACGGGAATGCAGGGGCAAGATTAGAAAGGCAAAGGCACAAAATGAGATCAAACTAGCTACAGGCATAAAGGGAAACAAGAAGACCTTTTATAAATACATTAAAAGCAAGAGGAAGACCAAGGACAGGGTAGGCCCACTGCTCAGTGAGGAGGGAGAAGCAGTAACAGGAAACTTGGAAATGACGGAGATGCTCAATGACTTCTTTGTTTCGGTCTTCACCGAGAAGTCTGGAGGTGTGCCTAATGTAGTGAATACAAGCAGAGAGAGGGTAAGTTTAGAAGATAGGATACACAAAGAACAAGTTAAAAATCACTTAGGAAAGTTAGATGTCAGCAAGTCACCAGGTCCTGATGAAATGCATCCCAGGATACTCAAGGAGCTGATAGAGGAGGTATCTGAGGGTATGTCTACACTACCCCGCTAGTTCGAACTAGCGGGGTAATGTATGCATACCGCACTTGCTAATGAAGCCCGGGATTTGAATTTCCCGGGCTTCATTAGCATAAGCGGGGAGCCGCCATTTTTAAATCCCCGCTGCTTCGAACCCCGTGTAGCGCGGCTACACGGGGCTCGAACTAGGTAGTTCGGACTAGGGTGCCTATTCCGAACTACCGGTACACCTCGTTTCACGAGGAGTACCGGTAGTTCGGAATAGGACCCTAGTCCGAACTACCTAGTTCGAGCCCCGTGTAGCCGCGCTACACGGGGTTCGAAGCAGCGGGGATTTAAAAATGGCGGCTCCCCGCTTATGCTAATGAAGCCCGGGAAATTCAAATCCCGGGCTTCATTAGCAAGTGCGGTATGCATACATTACCCCGCTAGTTCGAACTAGCGGGGTAGTGTAGACATACCCTGAGCCTTTAGCTATGATCTTTGAAAAATCATGGAAGACAGGGGAGATTCCAGAAGAGGGCAAAAGGGCAAATATTGTGCCCATCTATAAAAAGGGGAATAAGAACAACCCAGGAAACTACAGACCAGTCAGTTTAACGTCTGTTAAAGATAATGGAGCAGGTAATTAAGGAAATCACCGGACTTGGAAGGTAATAAAGTGATAGGGAATAGCCAGCATGGGTTTGTGAAGAACAAGTCATGCCAAACTAATCTGATAGCTTTCTTTGATAGGATAACGAGCCTTGTGGATAAGGGAGAAGCGGTGGATGTCATATACCTAGACATTAGTAAGGCATTTGATACGGTCTCGCATGATATTCTTATTGATAAACTAGGCAAATATAACTTAGATAGGGCCACGATAAGGTGGGTGCATAATTGGCTGGATAACCGTAGTCAGAGAGTTGTTGTTAACGGTGCTAAATCCTGCTGGAAAGGGATAACAAGTGGAGTTCCGCAAGGGTCTGTTTTGGGACCCGTACTGTTCAATATCTTCATCAATGATGTAGATATTGGGATAGAGAGTACGCTTATTAAGTTTGCAGATGATACCAAACTGGGTGGGGTTGCAACTTCTTTGGAAGATAGGGTCATAATTCAAAATGACCTTAGCAAGTTAGAGAAATGGTCAGAGGTAAACGGGATGAAGTTTAATAAAGAGAAATGCAAAGTGCTCCACTTAGGAAGGAACAATCAGTTCCATACATACAAGATGGGAAGCGACTGTCTAGGAAGGAGCATGGCGGAAAGAGATCTAGGGGTCATAGTGGACCACAAGTTGAATATAAGTCAACAGTGTGATGCTGCTGCAAAAAAAGCAAATATGATTCTAGGTTGTATCAACAGGTGTGTTGTAAGCAAAACTCGTGAAGTCATTCTGCCGCTCTACTCTGCACTAGTTAGGCCTCAGCTGGAGTACTGTGTCCAGTTCTGGGCTCCACATTTCAAGAAAGATGTGGAGAAATTGGAAAGGGTACAGAGAAGAGCGACAAGAATGATTAAAGGTTTAGAGAACATGACCTATGAAGCCAGGCTTCATGAACTGGGCTTGTTTAGTTTGGAAAAAAGAAGATTAAGGGGGCACATGATAGCGGTTTTCAAATATCTAAAAGGGTGTCACAAGGAGGAAGGAGAAAATTTGTTCCCCTTGGTTTCTGAGGACAGGACAAGGAGTAATGGGCTTAAAGTGCAGCAAGGGAGGTTTAGATTGGACATTAGGAAAAAATTCCTAACTGTCAGGGTGGTCAAATATTGGAATAAATTGCCAAGGGAGGTGGTGGAATCTCCTTCTCTGGAGATATTTAAGAACAGGTTAGATAGACATCTGTCAGGGATGGTGTAGACGGAGCTTGATCCTGCCTTGAGGGCAGGGGGCTGGACTCGATGACCTCTCGACGTCCCTTCCAGTCCTATGATTCTATGATCATCTAGGGGACCCACAGGTTTTTTACCAGGCTTCCTGCTTCTAATGTACTTAAAAAACATTTTGTTATTTCTTTTTGAGTTTTTGGCTAGCTGTTCCTCAGAATCTTTTTTTGCCCTAAATAGCCTGATCATAATATCCCTTGAATTCCACAAATCAGTTTATATATAATCAATTGTTTCTTCTGTATTGGGTACAGCTTATTTCTTCAAGCTACCATTGTTCTATGTAGTGTTATAGCCATGCTGGTGCCAGACTATTAGTGAGACAAAGTGGATAAGGTAATATCTTGCATTATATCAACTTCCAAAGTTGATCTAATAAAGAGAGTACCTCATCCATCTTGTCTCTCTTTAAGCTACTGACAATTGCATAAGTCTGAATTTGATTTCTACTGAATCAAGCTGACTAATAGTATTTCATTCTCCAAACAAGAATTTCGCATTACAATGTTCAAGGAATGCATCAGTCTAACACAGTCAACTCAGATTTTAGATGGCGACTAAGTATATCAAGTCATTGGTACAGTCCCTTCTTTATGTTAGTGCTTGCGGTTACTGGAAAGATGTGCTTAAAAATCTTGTGCAATGCTCCATTTTAAGAAAGATGTAACATGGGATCGAGTGAAGGATTATCCTGTTATTTGACATTATGTGCAGATTACCAAAAGATACCACCAACATTACAGATGGCCTGTGCTAGATTTAAACCAGTCCAGCCATTGTGAAAGGCGTTAAGTGGAACTGGCAGCAACTGACTTTTGTGTTATAGTTTCAACTCTGACAGATTCTTTCTGTAGCGTTGGTCTAATCACTTAACATTTCTACTATAATTCACCCATCTGTAAAACAAGACTAATAATAACTACTTACATTTCTTACAGAGATAATGTTATGATAAATATGGTGAGCTTTTCAAAGGCACAAATGACATTTAGATGCCTTACTCCCAGTGAAAATCATTTTTATCTTGTCATTTTAAAGTATGTGTATTACACAACAATATTCAAAGACCTCAAACAGATTGGGGCCTCTTTGCACTATTCACTATAGAAACAAATATCAAGAACAGCCCTGCCCCAAGAAGCTAACAATTTAGCATGGGTCAGAGATGGAAGGTAAATAGAAAATCAAAGAATGGAAGAAGAGAATAAGCATGGAAAGGCGCACATGCAATCTTTAGGTAAATCAATGTAATGTCTATCTATGTCTGTATTTCATTGTATTTCCTTGGCAGGCAACCTATATCTCTGCTACCGTTAGGGGATGGCTTTTATGTGCCCTTACACTGTACAGGTAGTAACTCCCTAAACCGGAACTCTCTGGTCTGGTAACTTCTAGTCTGAAAGGACCATGGATGTTGCTGGATCTCAGAGCCCAGGCATAGGGGGGTCTGGCGGCAAGGCTGGGAGTGCAGCAAGAGTGCCAGTGACTCGGCAGGAGACCCATGGTGGGAGGAGAAGGGGGAAGGCAGAGGGCGCAGAAGGGAGCTCCAGACCGGGCAACTGGGAGCGTCAGTCTCAGGGAGCCACGGCTGGGTTGGTTGCAGTGAGGCTAGTGCTGGAGCCCAAGCACAAGTTGGGGCAGAAGAGCCAGGAGCAGGATGGAAGTAGCAGGCTATAGGGAGGGTTTGGGAGGCCAATGACGAGGGACCAATCTTGGTCTGGCAAATTCCCTTTTTTGGAACTGATCAGGTCCCAAGGGTGCCAGACAAGGGAGGTACCACCTGTACAAATAGTTCTGTCTCCCCTAGATTCTCTACCTAAATATAATGTCAGAAAAATTCAAGAGGATCAAAGTCAGCAGGAATGGCAGGTGCTCTGAATTTACCGATTTCATCCCAAAGAATATTACCTACAATTAAAAACATACATAGAAAATTCCCTAGCAGCTGGAGCCTGTTTGCCCCCCAAACACTGCCTTAATTAGAGAATTAATTGAAAAATGTCAGTAACTATGCACAGATCCCAGCACAAGCGTCTCAGGTTCAGCACTTCTGCAGCAAAGAAGACTGGTGGTGGTCCAAGTTATTTGATGGGAGGGGCCAAAAACCCACCTCCCCAACCCTCTTCAAAATCATAATGCCAGCAACTTTGTCCTCATGATCTGGAGTGGTTTTAATTAGTAATTTAATAGCAAAAGGCTCTGTTACTCACCATGATGCACTAAACCAGGGGTAGTCAGTAGGCAAATCATGGGCCAAATATAGGCTGCCATACACTTTTGATCACACCTCAAAATCTTTTTATTTACTTATCATCATTATCATTGTTGTTATATTATTATTTCCTCTGGAGTGTGGATCTTGACTATGCGTTGATCAAGCAATTTGGATCTCAATTTTTGAAAAGACCTGTCAGAACTATTCAAGCTCTTGAGTCCCACTCCCTATCCTTCAAATCTGGATAAAAAAATGAGGCAGCAGAATTCACAGTCACTATGGGGAACACCTCTCATCAGCTTGCAGTTGATCTAGGAACAGCGATGGTGGGCTCTGAATAGTCCCATTCAGATTCCCTTGGCTGAACAAATGTCTACACCACAGAAGTCTTTAGGGATGGGACATGAGAGCTGAAGGGGAAAATGGAAGGAACCTGAACAGAACATGCCATACCCTTTCCAAAAAAATCAAACAGGATTCAGAAATAGACATATTAGCAGGAACAACCTCTTTCCATCTGAACTCTTCTTGTAAATTTTATCGAGTATAATTAAAAATATCACACAACCCCGTGCATACACTTAGCAGCGCTGTGCCTAGTATTAGCTGAAAAACTCATTTCTTAAAATATTTTGCCTATATATCTTCAGAATAGTGGAGATTTAAGTTCAAAACCAGTCATTCTTTTAGTTTATCTATCCCAACATTATGATTAAGTAGTCTGGCTGTTTACTTTGTTTACTGTTTTATTCCCATTGCTAAGTGGAAGTGTTTTCACAGATGTTTTAGGAATCACAAGTTAGTACATTACTTATTTATCTGAGTCTTTCACTCCATGCTGTAAACTAAATTGATAACAATTTTTACCTCCACTCATCATACTTGTGCGGTGAAACTGTGTGTTTAAGTTTAAGCTCCTTGTGGGTTTTTTCCATTTTGATTAAGAAAGTGCTTGAGTATTTGATAATGTGCCCAGACTAGCAAGAAGTATTTCATGGTATAGCATAATGGATCAGAGAGCCTTTACACAGTATTGTAATAATTATTAATAATTATTATTTTCCCTGAATCCATGACCGACACTGCAGCATTACTTAATGATCTTACCAAACCTGAATGTCATTTTTCTGAAGTATATATACTCCCAATGGTTTAACTAAATATATTTAAATCTTTTTAAAATGTAACTATAGTGCAGATTTGGTCAAGGGAACATTTCATCACTCAAAACTGTCTTCTAGATAGATCTAGAACCTATGGAACCTAGGTGGTGCCAGATTATCAGATATGCCGGACTATCAGGAGGTATTATAAGATGGTGTTATATATATATATATATATATATATATATATATATATATATATACTGTACACATTATATACTGTATATAAAGTGTTCTTAACCCTTTTTATTGTACATACTGTATACAGTATACTGTAATGTTTTAGTTTTTTTAAGCCTTTTTTACCCTTTTGCTCAGTTTAGCTGCTGCCGCTGTTACCTTGTGACTCATTTTTTGCCGAAGCCCACTCACTAAGCTCTTGCCATTTTGATGCCGGACTATCAGGAGTGCCGGACTATTGGAGTTTTACTGTAATACCATAAGTAAATAAAGTCAAAGGATATCATGTTATATTCTGAACTGATTTGTTATCAGTAATGGACTACAGTTAAATACTATGAGTACAAAAACATCTACAAATTACATCCGGCAGGCATGTTGAAGGATGAACTAGGGATGTTAAGAAGACCCAGGGATCCTAAATTAATAGTCACTAAAAATCCTGAACTCAATAAACAAACTGGATTATAGCTCATTACAATCATCTATAACCTACTAAACTTCTTTTGTCCTATGAGTTCACAGGTGTTAATTGCTGCCTTTCCCTTGAGTGGTCTTTTACAATACGTGTTCACTCCTTTTTTGAACCAATGGTCCAGCTAGTATTTTCTGAAACACCGAGTTCTGGTCTAGAAAATTAGGAATGTGAATAAGCCACATCCATGAGTGGCATAGCTAATTCAAACTAAATTCCCGCATTGACAACGCTAGTTTGGTGAAATAATTGTTTCATCAACCTAGCAACAACTTTTCAGGGAGACAGATTACCTACACGGAGAGATGAATCCTTCCAGTCAGTTTGTTTATTGAGTTCAGGATTTTTAGTGCCTATTAATTTAGGATCCCTGGCTCATCTTTTGAAAGTGTTTAGGTTTCCTTTAAGGCTAAGAACTAACAGGTCAGATACAGTGAGATAATTTTGTGAAAAGTGTTTGTCCACAGATGATGTGATGTTTTCATCTTTTATCACCCTCTGCTTGTTTCCCGCCCCCTTCAATTTTTTTCCTTCCCCTCTCTCCCTTCTCCCCTATTTATTTTGGGTCTGCACATCCGAAACTCAAAACTACAGTTGTCTTAAGAAGTGGGTGGTGCCCACGAAAGCTCATGATACAATCTACATGTTTTGTTAGTCTATAAAGTGCTACCAGAGGATTTGTTGTTTTTTAAGTTGTTCCTGTGTGAGTTCATTTGAGAACAGAGGGGTTGTTTCATTTCACCCACACAGTTGTTACTGGGATATTTGGTACACTGGATGATGTACATATTGTGCCAGGTATCTGTAGCACCCATGGATCTTGAAAGGTAGGGAGTAATGATCATGGTAGCAGTAGAGATAGGTCTGCGGGTTCTGCACCTGTTACGGCAGGGTCTGGTGTCACTTGGAGTTGATGTGCCCTGGCCCGGGTGGGAGAAGCTTGCGTCAGATGATGAGTCTGATGAGATTGGGGGTGGTCTGAAGGCTAGTAAGGAGGTTTGGGAAAGATTTATTTCAGGATGTGGTCCTCCTCAAGTGGGTTCTAATTGTCTGATACCCCGTGTGGATTCCAGTGTGAGGTGGCAGGTGACAGCTAAGAGTGTGCAGTCCACTCCCCCGTTCCTCCACCCATACCAGGGGCTGCAAGTTATATGGGCCTATGGTGCCCGGGCGACAGGAATATTCCTGGCCCAAGAGCCCTGCTCCAGCAAAGTCTGGGGCTGGGTCTCTGCCCCATCCCTGTCTGTTGCCCCAGCACACTCACCCTAGTGTGTCTCCTGGCCTACCTGCCAGCCCGTCGCCACCACCTGCAATACAGCACAGCTAGAGATGCTTCTTGCCCACTTGGTCTGCATGGCTACCAGTATGTTCCTGCAGCCCCAGAGTGGAGGTAGGGGGGGTTACTCTGTACATATTGCACACCCTGAGCACTCCAGCAGCCAATGGGGTTGTGGGGCAGGGGGCTGTGCCTGCAGAGAGCAATGCACGGTGACCCAGCCAATCCCCCCGCCTCAGAGCCGCTTCCAAAGGAGGGTGCCCCAGGTAAGCGCTGCATCTTCCACCCAGAATCCTGCACTCCCATCCCTCCCCCCACAGTCCCTCCCAGCACCTGCATCTCACACCCTCCTGCACCCCTGCCCCAGCCCAGAGCCTGCACCCAGCGCCCAGACTCCAGCAGAGAGCCTGCACCCCAGATCTCCTCCTACACCCAAACTCTGTCCCAGAGACTGCACCCCTCAGTCCCTTTTGTATCCTTACCCCTGGCCTCAGTCCAGAGCCTGCACCCAGTGCCCAAACTCTGTCCCAGAGCCTGCACTCAAACCCTGTCTCACGCCCAAACTCCCTCCCAAAGTCAACCCCTCACCCCTTTTACACTCAAATTTCCTCCCAGAGCCTGCACTGCACCCTCTCCTGCACCCCAATTCCCTGTCCCAGTCTAGAGCCTGTGCCCAATACCGAAATTCCCTCTCAGAGCCCGACTCCTCATCCCTTCTGCACCCAGACTCCATCCCAGAGCCTATACCCCTGACTCTCTCCCCAACCCAAGTTCCCTCCCAGATTCTTGTGCAGGTGGAGGGGGAGGGAGTTTGGGTGAGGGTGAAATTTTCTACAAACCCTGCAGCTCATGATACGTACAACATGGATGAAATTCTACCTCATTGAATCTATGGGAGTTTTTCCATTGATTTCAATGGACTCTGCATTTTAATCCTTGTTTATATCCAATGCAATCCTGATTCCGTATTCAACAGTGCATACCGACTACAGCCTTTCGATAGGGATATTAATCCTGTCTGAGCCATATATCTGTGACCCAAGTCAGGTGAGTAGGACCAGGAGACAAAGAACAATCTCTCTCGCCAGAACCTGTGTGCATCACACAGTGGAGTGGCTGGGTCATTTGCCTCATCGCATTGGTTCAGTTGTGTGGAAGGCTGTGTGTGCATATGTACAGCAAAAAGAAAGCTGAGAAATTTTTGATCAGCAGCTTGAGAGCCTTGTTATATGTGCATGAAATGATTTCCTATCAATTATCCAAGGCAAATTAGGTGATTACAAGAGTTTCTGAGAAAAACCCAAATATTATTGTTATCACATATGGTAAGCTTCATTGCAAAGTTGATGCAAAGTGCCACATACATCATGTGCCAACTTTGGGCTGGCCAGAATCTCACAAGGGAGTGTAGTGTCTGCTGCCTCCTGGCACCTTTGATGTTGCTCGTTCAAAGGCAGTGGGAAGAGGAAGTCCTTCCTCCATATCTCTGCACCCCTCGGGAACAGCCCAAAAGGCTTCACTGTTCTGGCATCCACGCCCCGGGAACAGTTCTGGCTAACTTAAACTATCATTCTTCCCAGTGACTACAGCTACACCCTGACCCCTACACACTTCATTCAGTACTCCCAAAGCAAACTAAGAGCACTATCTTGGCCTTTGACAGTCCTGTAACATAAATGTGTGGAGCTCTGTAAGGAGTTTAATTCAGACCACAGTTAAACTTCTATGGAATTGTGCTCAGCTACATCAAATCTGAATTTAGCCCCCAAGTCACTTTGACATGTTTTATCTGTGTCTGGCAACATTTCCATTGCATAGTCTATGCTGAGTTGGAAATTAGGGATATCCACATGTCGTCAACTATACCATTAACTGCTAAGCATAGGCTTATCGATTAATCTTGTCAACTACATGCATTCCTGTATCAGAGGAAGCAAGGAGGGGGGAGCAGAAGCCAGTGATGAGCGAGAGCTGGCTTAAAAGTTGGTTCCCCCAAGCACCGGCTCTGCAGTGCCACCTTCCCCCTCCCCATGATGCTGTCTCTCTGAGAGGCAGCAGCACAAGGGGGTGGAGAGAGGAAGGGAGGGTGCTGTGAAGCAGCCTCTGTTGACGACAGGCCTGACCTCCCCACGGACAGAGGCTGCTCTGCCTCCCACAGAGCAGCCTCTGTCCACGACAAGCCTGGGCCTGCCACAGACAGAGACTGGCCCCCAGCAGCAGCCCAGCCTTGCCGCAGACAAAGGCTGTTCTGTGGGAGGCAGAGCAGCCTCTGTCTGTGGGGAACTCGGCCCCCTTGTGGACAAGGGCTGATGCCGAACCAGCCTCTGTCTGCATCCAGCCCCGGCTGCTGCGGACAGAGGCTGCTTCACAGCAGCTTCCCCCTCCCCTTCCAAATAGGGTTGCCAGGTGTCCAGTTTTGAACCGGACAGCCCAGTATTTGAGCTTTCTGTTCGGGAAACAAATTGCGAAAATATAAATGAGAAACTATAAATGTCGGGTATTTTCTAAATAAGATGTAGTGTAGATTGTGATGTCATGTCAAGTGTGTCCGGTATTTTTGTTGAAACCATCTGGCAACCCTACTTCCACATTAGCCTCTGTCGATGGGGAGCTCGGGCCCCTGCAGATAGGAGCTGCTGCTACCCTGCACTGCTGCCTCTGATGGAGCAGCATGGGGCTGCAGGCAGCCCGTCTCTGCAGGGAGCTGGCTTTTAAACTGGCTCCCCTCACAGACCGGCTCCTACCTGGCACCTGATAGAGAGGCAGAAGCACAGAGTTGCAGAGGGATCCCTGGGAGTGGGGCTGGAGTGCACTGGCTGCTGGCCCCACCCTTGGGCACTATCATTAGTCGTGTAACTGATAAGAATTCATGTGGTTACACGACTATTCAATTACCCAATATCTAATAATCTTATTGGAAATATCACTGAATTTCCTTCACTAGCTTCATCCTCCATGAATCTGCAAAGATCAGGGCATTAGAACTGTTCCCTACCCCCAGTGAATTTACAATCTTGCTTTAAACAACCCAGCAAGATCTAAAATATTTCTCCTCAGATTTTTAGTGTAAAGCAGAAGAGAGAAAAACTGAACAGTAAACAACAACTAATAAGTTAAACTTTGAGCTCAAAGCCCACATGATTCTTCCCAGACAGTGAAACAGGAGAGGCAATTATGATCCATCTGATAATCGATATATTACAAACAATTTGAGAAGTTGCTAGGTTCCTGAGGGTGAGAGAAATGTCTGCTGCTTTGATGGAGGCAAAATACTGTATCATGATCAAATCAAAACAGGAGGAAACTACTACTTTCCATGACTTCCTGTAAGATATATGCCATGTTATCCCAAAGGAAAAAGCAGTGTAGGTAGCTCGGTGGCAGTTCTGTGAAGTTGTGGTTATTTGGGAAGCATTTCCAGTAATTGTTTGGAAGGGGTTGGAGGAATAAACTTGCAAGACATTCTCATGAGAGTCTAACATTTAAAACATGCTCTTCAATTGCAAGGAGTCAGATTCTGGCTCCCACTCTGGCCCCTTTTTATCACTTCAGAAACCTTGCACAAATAGCCAGCTAGAGATTCGCCCCCTGAGTGGAAAACCTCTTGCTGATGTAGATCACAGCTTCTTCCCCACCTCTGGTAGATGAGAACAGCCTTGAGATTACTTTTAATTGTGTCAGGAACCAAAATAAACCAATCACTGGACAGCCCCAGGATCAGGCAATGGCAGAAAAGTGGTGAAAATCTATCTTGGCCTCCCAGTTCTGCCAAACTCTGCTCCAATGCATCTGAGGATGGAATCCAGTAACACCAATGCTATTACTGAAATGGATTCAATACAGGCAGTCCCCGGGTTACGTACAAGATAGGGACTATAGGTTTGTTCTTAAGTTGAATTTGTATATAAGTCGGAACTGGCTCCAGATTCAGCCGCTGCTGCTGAAACTGACCAGGGGCTGACTACAGGAAGCTGGAGGCAGAATTGCTCTGCCCCCAGCTTCCTGGAATCAGCCACTGATCAGTTTCAACAGCAGCTGAATCTCGAGCCTGGGACAGAACAGCTGGGCTGCCAGGTAGGTCCCTGCAGGACCAACCCGGCAGCACCCCAGCTGCCCTACCCCAGGGTCCACAACAAAAGCCTGGTCTGCTGGGGGGGGCGCACTAGCTACGCCCCCCCCCCCCCAGCAGACCAGGGACACGGGGAGCAAAGCCGCAGCGGCGGCGGGGTGCCGCGCCTCTGAGGCTTTGCTCTGGCAAAGCCTCAGAGGTGCGGGACCCCGCCGCCGCTGCGGCTTTGCTCCCGGTGCCTCTGGTCTGCTGGGGACCATCTCCAGCAGACCAGGGACACCGGGAGCAAAGTTGCAGCGGTGGCGGAGTCCCGCGCCTCTGAGGCTTTGCTAGAGCAAAGCCTCAGAGGCGCGGGACCCCTCCGCCTCCCTGGCTTTGCTCCAGGTGTCCCTGGTCTGCTGGAGACGGTCCCCAGCAGACCAGGGGCACCCGGAGCAGCTTTTCTCGCCCTGGAGGTTGAGGTGGCGGGACCACTGCGCTCTGGGAAGTCCCGCTGCCTGCGAGCTCTGGGGCGAGAAAGCCCCGTTCGTAAGTGCGGATCCGGCGTAAGTTGGATCAGCGTAAGTCGGAGACTGCCTGTACTGTGAAACAGCTCTGTTTATGATTTTAAAAGACAGAAACACAAAAATAACAACATAATCTCTAAACTAGTCTCTTCTCTCTCCTAGCATTGGTATTCTGTTTCTTTCTTTTGTCTATGTTTGGGTACGAAACACATATAATAAAGGTTTTCAACAGTAGATAACTACTTTCATGTTTTCTGGTATATTATACAGGTTGTACCTTCCTGGTTTGGCACCCGTGGGGCCTGACTGGTCCCGAACAAGAGAATTTGCTGGACCACGGGAGGTCAATGCAGTGGGAGGGGGATCACTTCCCCTGGCCCTGCAGGAGTTCTGCTTTTTCCTAGGCAGCTCCACTGCCACCCAGGACTCTGTTTTCCCCACAATGCTGGTGAAAGGGAGCTCTACTTTCCCCCACACACGGATTAGCTACTGCTCGGGTCTTCACTCACCCGCCAGGACTCCACTCTCCCCGCAGTGGCCGGGGACGCCACAGTCATCTGGAGCTCCATTCTCCCCTTAGTGGCTTCACTGCCACCTGGGGCTCTGTGCTCCCACTGGTGGCCACGGGCTCCTCTTCATCCCAAGCGGCTCTGCCACCTCGTGGGGGCTCTGCTACTGCCCGGTGGCTCCACACTTTCCCCAGCTGCCCTGCTGCTCCCTAGCGGGTCTGCACTCAACCAAGCAGCTCTGCTACCACTTGAGGGGTTCTGTGCTCCTCTCAGCATTTCTCTGCTCCCCTCCCCATCCAGCATGCCACTATGGCCCAGCCATGCTCCTGATCTCCACCAGGACAGGAAGCTATGCCCTCCACCCCCACACCCCAGGCACCAAGGGGCTCTATGTTCCTCCTGATGGCTCCGCTGCCCCTGGGGCTCCATCTTGCTCCCCTAGTTTGGCAATGCTCCTGGCCCCAGCCCAAATTCTTATCCCCATGAATGCTCTCACGAGGGTCACCCAACAATGCCGGATCAGAGAATTCCGGATTACAGCGTTTCAACCTATACTGAATATTTTGCACATCTCAAAATGAATTTTTAAGTGTTTATCTATTTCTAGGTGCATCTCCTTTACACATTTGAAACTGGGTTGGAAATAAAAACTTCATCATACACATTAAAATACTTGTTAGGTTAGTAGAATAAAACTCTTTCACTTAACACAAACTCCTTGCAGAATTCAAGGAATGTGGGTATATGTCCAAGCAACTTGACTAATGCACCAAAACTTAACACACACAAAAAAGTTAAGAGAATCAATTTAATATGACTTAATTCTGCTCTAACATTTTTCAGTTGTGTGGCTGCAGTAAGATTGCAGCCTTTATTTCCATAGTCTTAAATTTGACTCCTTATAACTTTAAAAAAAAGGAATTATTTTAGT
This sequence comes from Pelodiscus sinensis, assembly GCF_052426305.1. Classification (NCBI taxonomy): domain Eukaryota; kingdom Metazoa; phylum Chordata; order Testudines; family Trionychidae; genus Pelodiscus; species Pelodiscus sinensis. Next base: position 100,680,470 of record NC_143055.1, read on the forward strand.
GAATCGTGTGCTCCTGAAAGATGCTAGCTCAAAGGTGGGGAACCCTAAGGCCCAGGAGCCAGATGTGGCCCCCAGCTTCCCTGGATCTGGCCCCCAAAGCTCAAGGCTCCCCCTATTTCCCCAGCATCAGGGAACCCGAGCTGAAACTTCTGCCCCCTCCCTTCCGCCCCCCACCCCCACTGCTCCACCACTGGGTTGGAGCACACAAAATCTACTAGCCTGACCCCGCCCCCCCCCTCCAGGCTCTGGTGTGTGAAGTGAATGTGGGCAGTGTCTTTCTGCTTCTAAGTTGGAGGCCACATGAATGAGGGTTTGGTTGGTTGGTTTTTTTGCTTCTCGCTTGCGTGTGGTTCCCAGCTGATTTTTCTGTGGGTCTTCAGCTCCCAACCCGAAAAAGGTGCCCCACCCCTGCGCTAGATGATCAGCCTTAGACACTGCAGATATGTCATTATTCCCATTCTGTCCCACCAATATTAATTATTCTTTTTTTGCATAGTTGTAGGTCTTAGGAGACTCAGTCCTGGACCAGTTTCCTATTGTGCTATGCCTCACTCCTGAGCTGAAGAAACCAAGGGAAAGAGAAAATAGCTCAGTCTGCAGGTCCATTCAAGGGTTGGTTTCCTTGCTGACACTAAAACACTTCCTGTGTATGTTCTAAATTTTCAAAGTGGCTAGCAGTCTTTATGTGTCTGAATTATTGGGTGCCAACCTGAAACATAGCAAAAAGCTTGGTTTTCAGAAGCCAGGGAGTGTATGTGCTCTAAACTAAATCCATACATTCATGAAAGACTCCTAAACTTTCTTCTGATTGTCTTCAGTTCCATTAAAGTGGATTTTTCTCTACCTGTAGCTGACACTGAGGGGAGAGAGGGATAAAATGAGGACTAAGGATGTGAACGGTTAACCTTACTGGGTGATGCTTACCGGTTACAGTTAACCAGTAGACTGGCCGATGGGCGAGGGCCACTCCAGCCCAGTTGAGCTGGAGCAGTTCCTCACCAGTTTCCTGGCCTGGCCAGAGTAGCCTGCTGCACTGCAGGCAGGAGGTGCTCCAGTGCAGCCAGAACAGGCCACTCCAGCTCAGCCAGCTCCTCCTAATTTTCCCTGTGTAAGCTGTTAACCAGTTAAACATAACATTTAACTGGTTAACTGATTAGATGGTATTTTACATCCCTAATAAGGACCTAATGCCTAAGGGTACATCTAGATAACAGGGCAAAAGTTGAATTAAGCTACACAACTGCAGCTATGTCAATTGCATAGATTAAGTCGAAATAGCTTATTTCAGCTTTTGGTGCAGTCTACAGAACAGGAAGTCCAAGTTAGAATACTCTTCCTCCGACTTCCCTTACTCCACGGAAAATGAGAGTTACAGGAGTTGGAGTAAGAAGTCTTCCAGCTTGACATCATTTCGACATTAGATTGAAATATCTGCTTGCTATGTAGACGCAGACTATGTTATTCCGAAACAACCCTCCTGTGACACAGCCTCAGAGTGCTGCTAAGAAAGTGGATTTTATTTCTTGGTGTCTGTCAAATGATTTTGGCCATGGTGACTAAGGTCAATAATCCTGTCACATGACGACTACTGTTACGGTAGAAAAACTGCCATCTTTTGACTCTTCTGAGCACTTTTATTTGTGTAGTGGGGACACCAATGATGGAACCATTGTGGCTACCAATCAATAAAGAGCATTAAATGGTGGAGTGCAGGTGTTTGACGATAACTGTCTGTGTGATAGCAAAGCAAAGTATCAGCTGTGTGTGCCCCAGTAGCTGCATCTCTATACCAGCCTTTCCAGTGCAACTCAAAGCAGATCCTGAATATCATATTAAATTCTAAAACCAGAATCACAGTGATAAGCCATACAACCCATATATTCCAGGTACAAACTGACAGTCATCAGCAGCCTTTCAAGGCTAAAAGAAGGTAGGAAGAAATTCCCAGTTTAAATATAAGGTTTTAAAAAGAAAAGCCTATTGGTGTATTTGTCAAATTGCACCCTCATCCAAACTTGCCAGAAACTAGTTTTGAGAATGTAACAGAAACAAATAAGAACTTAATTTTTGGGCTCCACATTGGGATCCGGAAAGTTTTAAGAGAATTAATTTAATATGACTTAATTCTGCTCTAACATTTTTCAGTTGTATGGATGTAGTAAGATTGCAGCCTTTATTTCCACAGTTTTAAATATGACTCCTTGTAGCTTTTTTAAAAAATGAACTATTTTAGTGAATCATGTGCTCCTGAAAGACACTAGATCAGGGATGGGGAACCTAAGGCCCAGTGGCCAGATGCGATAAGATCATAGTTGGCACACAGATGTGAAACTATCATCTTTCTTTTAATCTGTTTAATGCTAGTTATACCCTAAAGCTGGTTCCATTGCATGGGATTCCCATTGTAAGTTACATAAATAAATGGAACACTATCACACATATAAACACAAACACAAACGCACATACAAAAATCGGCATAAATAGTCTTTGTTGGATTTTCAGTTAAATCTTTTAGACAGATGAGAGAAGGGAAGCCAAGGAAACTAAACCTCTTTTCCTCCTCCACTGATGCTGCGGACTTGGGGCAGACAGGGAACCAGCTCCCCCACCCAAGTTAGAGCAGCCATTCGGTTGCTCTGACTAGCAGCACTGGAAGACTCCCTCAGAGTTCTACCACTCATGACTGTCAGGATACATTTTGTTCCAACTGTCTTCCCTCATGCCCCCAACATGCCTCCTCCTTGCTCTGGAACACCCTCCATGTGACTAGGGAGAGTGTTAGTGGCATAAAGTGGGCTACGTTGGCTTTTTTACCAGCTGAGCAGCATTCCCCTGTTCTGCATGATTAAAGCAGTTTTAAGTCTGTAATGCACCAGTGGAGCAATGCAAAGTAAGCTTATCTAAGTTTGAGGATATGGCTCTGTGTGAAGAACAATTCACTAATGGAGAATGATTTTAGCAGCAGGTCTTTTTGTGCCAAAATCAGAGAATAGCACTGTTTAAATTTTGATAAATGACTGCATGTTGTACTGCATGTAGATGGAAGCAGAATTTAATTTTGGCAGTGATGTTGACATGTACAGGTCACTTCAGTACAAGGATTTTAGATGGCAATTTTCAGCAATGGGAACAAACTCTGCAGGAACTGCACACAGAGCTATGTTTGATGACGGTGTACAGCTGCTGTGCTACAGGTCAGGTGGCAATCATAGGTTTTGAGAAGCGGATTTGCAGAAAGTGAGATCACTGGATGCCTTTGCTGTAGCTAAAGCAAAAGACTAAAATATGTAGAAGAATGTGTTTATTCCCTTTTATGAGGAAATATGTAAGAATGTCTTATTATTTCAAATAAGAATGAACAAACAATAAACACAGACTCTCTTTATGAATAACATAGCATATGAATAAATCAGTCTCTAAACTATATACTTTCTTATTTGTTATTACTGCCAACAATGAGTTATCACATTCTCTAATTTACATGTCAAACAGGCAAAATCATATTCTTTTCTTGTAATTGTCTCCCTGCTTTATGTTATTTGCAAAGCTTATCAAGCAAAAATTCAATACCTCTCAAAGCAGTTGTACACCCTACTATGTCTCTAGAAATAAAACATTAGCACTTATTGTTTGTACTGGAAAAGCATTCTGGCTATTATACTGAATATGACAGTTATTGCCTCCCCCATTTAGTACATTTGGAGACCATAGTGTTACATTTATGAATAGTTTATGTATAATTGTGTTTTACTTTATGGAGTAAGATTACCATAGTTCCCCTAGAAGCTAAAACAGTATGGGGTGCTTACCTCAGAAACTGTAAACAACTCTAGAGATGTTTCACTCAATGGGCGTTTGCATAGACTGGTTCAGGAGGCATTTCCCAGACACTAAGAAACAAAGAAAAAGTTTTTGGCATAAAAACATAAACTTGAACTGACTCATAACTTTCTTTCTGTTTGAGCAAACAAATAGGCCCTTCTGTCCACGCAGAAATCCTCATTCAGCCATTGAGGAAGGGCTGGAAAGACTTTAGCCTACTAGGACTCCAAAAAGACTTATGGGTGGGTGACTTCTGGTGTGTTAATGTGTGTGTTAAATCTGCTTATTTTTTATTCTGTTTTCTCAAAAAACGCCTTCCTTAAGCACGCATGTGCTGCTTAGAAACAGCTTCAAGATAACTTGTAAATGCTGAAAACACAGACTTCATAGACCTGGGAGGAAAGGCACTGACCATTAGGCAAGCTGGTTTGCTAAGAATATCAGTATAAGACAGGGAACTGTGCAGTCTTTATACCCCTGGCCAGAAGGAAGTGGGACATGGGTCCCTGGCCTGAGTCAGACAACCACTGGAGTCCTGAGACCTGATTGGAGTGGACCTCCTGGAGTGGACTGTGAAGGAAGAATATGGGTTCAGTTACCCTGAAACTGTGACACTGAACACACAAATGTCCTGCTTTTTCACAAGTAGTTTTTAAACTTGAATAGGGTTTACTTATTCATAGATCATTACCCAGAATCCGTTTGAAGCTCACAGCAATTACATATTAATGCTGTCGCCTGAGCCCTGGGAACAAACTGAAAAGCCTCCATGTGAGCCGAGATACAGAACACTTTCCCATATGCTTTGCAGGCCAGAGTTTTGGAAGGCTTTTTCCACCTTTAGCTTTCACAGCTTTGTTGTATTTGGGTTTTATACCCACTTGTCACCTTAAAAATGAAAACAGTATGCCCAGGATAGTACAAATAGTATATTCATATAAATATACTGTGACAATTTGTACTTGTTGTGGGAAAGGGTATTCTAATCTTTGTTTGACAGCATAATTCTCAGCCACTAATGTCTTACTGAGTGAATGCAGGAAATAATATCCTGTACTAGCTGCATTGTCTCTTATCTATGGGCTAAATCTTGGCTTTGTGACAAGCCGGAACCAGAATCTGCCTGCTGGATTTCCCCTTGCATTGTGTATAAGATAATGCAATGAACAGCTCTCCTACCTGGTGCAGGTAAGCCAATCATTCCAACTTATACTCCATTGCTCCTATGTGGCTGTGCTCGCTGAGCCATGCTTTACTACAATGGGAACGCATTCTCAACTGGGACCTGTGTGGGGTGCTACTATAATATAAATGTTTATTACTACTGGTGCAACTTCTACTAGTCATCATCTGAGATGTGGGAGAGCATGTGTTTCAACCTATATACACAAGACCCTAAGAGACCTTTACATTTAGGGTGCATCTATATTGCACCGTAACTCAAAATAAGATACGCAATTTGAGCTACCTATTCTGAAATGTTACCCTATGATTGTGAAGACCTGAGACTTCAGAGGGAAATTTTTCCTAGATTCTAAGATCATCAGACTTTATGAAGAAGAATTTTAAAAAATAATTATTTAGATAATAGGAAGAAAACTGAATGAATTATATAGAGAAGATAAAAGAATATCAGTATTTTCATGTATTTTTCTGTTTGTTTTGTGAAATAATCCAAAATATTTAAACAACTTGACTATAAGCGAATGCTCATATTTCTTATCAAATGACAGACTGGAAACATATGTGTAGACATCATAATAACATATGAATTTTCATGGACCAGACCCAGCCTCAAGCTAGTCCAGTGTCCTGTCTCTGGCAGTAGCCAGTGCCAGATGGTTTCACAGCAAATGTTAAGTAACTCTCATTATACAGTTGTTAGATAATCTGAACCCACATTAGGTCTCAACCTAATCTAATATTCAGAGATTAATTTAAATTTAGAAACATTAGATTTCTTCCAAAATGTATTAGTGTTAGTGTTAACTGTGACAACTCTGGATATACTTGTAACCCTAAAACTATCTAATTCCTTTATGAAACACATTAAATTCTTGGCCTCAATGATTTGGCCATGAGTTCCACAGTTTAATTGTGAGTTGTGTAAACAGTATTTCCTTTTAAATTTTCTATCATTTAATTGAACCCTTTTTCTTGTGTTATGAGACAGGCAGAATAGCAGTTCCTGACCTATCTTTTCCATACTGTTCATTATGTTATATTTTTCATGTCCACACATGGTAACAGTTTTTTAATGTCAGTACCACAGGACGGGATGCAGAGATAAATGTCATGACACCTTAAATGACTGCTTCTTGGAGCAGCTCATTCTGGAACCCACAAGGAAAGAGGCAATTCTTGATTTAGCTCTAAGTGGAGTGCAGGATCTGGTCCAAGAGGTAAATATAACTGGAATGCTTGGAAATAGTGACCATAATGTAATAAAATTTAACATCCCTGTGGTGGGAAAAGCATTTCAGCAGCCCAACACTGTGGCATTTAATTTAAAAAAGGGGAATTACACAAAAACGAGGAGGTTAGTTAAACAGAAATTAAAAGATACAGTGACAAAAGTAAAAGCCCTGCAAGCTTCATGGAAACTCTTCAAAGATATCATAGTAGAGGCACAACTTTAATGTATACCCCAAATTAAAAAACGCAGTAAGAAAACCAAAAAAGTGCCACCATGGCTTAACAATCAAGTAAAAGAAGCAGTGAGAGATAAAAAGGCATCATTTTAAAAGTGGAAGTCAAATCCCAGTGAGGAAAATAGAAAGGAGCATAAACTCTGTTAAATTAAGTATAAAAATATAATAAGAAAAGCCAAAAAAGAGTTTGAAGAACAGCTAGCTAAAAAATCAAAAAGTAATTGCAAAATATTTTTAAGTATAAGAGAAGTGGGAAGCCTGCTAAACACCCAATGAGGCCCTTGAATGATCGAGATGCTAAAGGAGCACTCAAAGATGATGAAGTCATTGCGAAGAAACTTAATGAATTCTTTGCTCTGGTCTTCATGGCTGAGGATGTTAGGGAGACACCCAAACTGAGCCATTCTTTTTAGGTGACAAATCTGATGAATTGCCCCAGAGAGGTGTTATTAGAGGAGGTTTTGGAACAAATTGATAAACTTAACAGTAACAAGTCACTGGAACCAGAGGGAATTCACTCAAGAATTCTGAAAGAACTCAAATGGGAAATTGCGGAAGTATTAACTATGGTTTGTAACTATCCTGTAAATCAGCTTCCGTACCTATTGACTGGAAGATAGCTAACATGATGCCAATATTTAAAAAGAGCTCTAGAGGTGATCCTGGCAATTACAGACCAGTAAATCTAACATCAGTACCAGGCAAATTACAGTAGACTTCCAATAATCCGGCACCTTTGGGACCTAGGTGGTGCTGGATTATAGGATATGCCTGAGTATTGGGAGGTACTCTGGCAGGGGGCTTTGACGGGTCTACCAGGACCTGCACTGCATCCAGAGGTGGGCGGGAAATGGCACGGTGAGGGGCGAACCCTCTGCCATTTTGCAGGAAGGCGGGGGAAGCCCTGCGCCGCCGCCGAGAGTTTCCGGGAGGGGAGTGGGCTTCTCACCCCCCAGAGTGCAGTACTGTAGTTATTGCCGAGCAGGGGTGTGAGGGGCTGTGGGACCAACCCGGCAGCACCCCAGCTGCTCTGCTCTGCAGCTTCCCCAAGTCCGCTGCTCGTCAGTTTTAGCAGCAGTGGACTTGGGGAAGCGGCACACGGAGCAGAGCAGCTAAGGTGCTGCCGTGTTGGTCCCACAGTGCCGTCCCTCACCCCCCTGCTCGGCGCCTGGTAGCACCCCAGCTGTGCTGCTCCGCCGCTTCCCCAAGTCCGCCGCTCGTCAGTTTCAGCAGCCAAGGACTTGGGGAAGCGGCACACGGAGCAGAGCAGCTGGGGTGCTACCGGGCACAAAGCAGGGGGGTGAGGGACAGCGCTGCGGCACCAACCTGGCAGCACCCCAGCTGCTCTGCTCTGCGCCGCTTCCCCAAGTCCGCCACTGCTGAAACTGACGAGCAGCGGACTTGGGGAAGTGGCAGAGCAGAGCAGCTGGGGTACTACCGGGTTGGTCCCACAGCCCCTCACCCCCCTGCTCGGCGATAACTACAGTACTGCAGTCTGGGGGTGGGGAGCCCGCTCCCCTCCTGGAAACTCTTGGCAGCGGCGCAGGGCTTCCCCCACCTTCCTGCAAAACGGCGGAGGGTTCGCCCCTCGCCATGCCGTTCCCCGCCCACCCCCAACCCTCTGGCCAGTCACAGTGCAGGTACGGCAGGGGTATAATCCCCTTCCCTTCTTCTCCCATTCCCTTTTCCAGCCGGGAGCGCCCATGGGGCTCACAGCAGATCCAATTGTCCGGCTGGCTGGAGCACTTCCGGGTTCCAGTTGGTGCCAGACTATCGGGAGTGTCAGACCACTGTATGCCGGACAATTGGAGGTTTACTGTAGTTGAAACTATAGTAAAGAACAGAATTGTCAGAAACATAGACGAACATAATTTGTGGGGAAAAGTTAACATGGTTTCTGTAAAGGGAAATCATGCCTTACTAATCTACTAGAGTTCTTTGAGTGGGTCAACAAACATTTCGACAAGGGGATCCAGGGGATATAGTATACTTAGATTTCCAGAAAGCCTTTGACAAGGTCCCTCATCAAAGGCTCTTAAGTAAAGTAAATTGTAATGGAATAAGAGGGAAGGTCCTTTCATCAACTGATAACTGATTGAAAGACAGGAAACAAAGGGTAGAAATAAATGGTATATTTTCTGAGTGGAGAGAGGTAACTAGTAGTGTACCCCAAGGGTCTGTCCTGTCTTATTCAACATATTTATAAATGATCTGGAGAAAGGGGTAAGTAGTGAGGTGGCAAAATTTGCAGATGATACAAAACTGCTCAAGATAGTTACGACCAAAGCAGACTGTGAAGAGCTTCAAAAAGATCTCACCAGACTAATTTCCCTCCTACTTATGTGCTGTAATTTATGCTCCTATTTATTCACTTTGCTACGGTCAGATTTCCAAATTTTGATGGATTTTTATTTAGGTTGAACAACCTCTTGAATCTTCCCATTTAGCCATATTGGTTTACTCTTGACCTTCCTACTTCCCTTTCTCTGCAGCTGTAAACCTGCCTTCTGAGGCAATTATGAAACAAATTAGGAAAGTTCATGTTGTTTCCTTTTCTGTTTGCACCACTTTATTATAATTACAGACGAAATTCATGAATCGTACACGGAGCCCAGACATTTGGATTTTCTGAGAATTGCCTGAGAATTACAGAGAATCTGTTCCCTCAGGCTGCATAGTTGTAAAGCCGGTTTATGAGCTGGGCCAGTTACCATTACTTCCAGTCCATACTCCCAAGCTCTGCATCAACCTATTTGGGACTGCAGTGGCGTGCACTTAAACAGCACACAAGAACTTGCTGAAGTGTTCCTGGGTATTGCTCTCTCTGCAGTCTTCCAGGCACCATCATAAGTTTATGAGCTGCTGAAAATACCTTATTGGCCTTATGCAATGAGATAATTTCCACCCTAAATGATATCTCTCAAACCGACTTGATTAGAAAATAGGCCACTCCTTTTAATCTCCTCTTTTCCCCTTTTCATAAAACCTGACTCTTTATGGGAGATGTTGCCATAAGAAATGCTAAAACTGGAAACAAACAAGTAGGTATGTTAATAATTGCACTTCATCTACAGTCTCTCATACCTGAGTTTTTGTCACAAATGTAAAGCCCCTAAATCTTAAATTTATCAGTCTAGCCTTCAATATCATGATGGCTCTCCAGAGAGAGAATCTAAGGGTATGTCTAGACTGCAGCACTATTTTGGGATACTGGAAGACTGCGGGTGCACCATTCCGGCATTCCTGTAACAGGGTTAAGGGATTGTCGCAATTGTGCCTTATTTTGAAATTTGGCACTGTGCAGACAGCTCCAAATTTCCAAATAAGCTCTTTCGACCTAGACTCAGAATAAGCTATGCAATTTGCGTAGCACAAATTGCGTAGCTTATTCTGACAGAAGGGAGCTGTCTAGGCGCACCCTAAGATTAGAGAGCTGTATGAATCTTACTGAGGTCAGGCATTTAGCCTACAGTTTTCAAATGTGGAGGTTTAAAGTTAGAGAAAATAGGAGCTATGAATGCTGGGCACCTTTGAAAACCAAGCTACTGCTGTTTCAGTACCCACATATGGATTAAGGAACCTAATTGTAGGAACAGGATATGGAAAATGGGAGACATAGTATCCTATGCCTAGAATGATGTTCCAGTAAAATATGACACCTTATACACATAAGAAAGGACATATTAGACCAGACTATCTAGCCCAGTATCATGTCATCCAGTAGTGGCCAACTGCCAGGTGTGCCATTCATAGCAGGGATGCTCTGCCACAAAAAAGAATGGCACAGCAAAGCCAAGGCCCTGAAAAGCCCCTCACTTCTGATTTTCCAACTTACTTTTCTTTCTTTCTAGGGCCTCCTGGGGCATGAGCTCTACCAGGCTTCACCTTCCCAAGAAGCAGCAGCTCCAGCGCATGGCCCGCATACAAATGTCTCCTCTTGGCCCCCAGTCATTTAATCAAGGGCTCTCCTGGCAGTGTTCCGGGCTGCAGCTGAGGGAACGCTGAACCCAGCGCAGGCTGGCTCCTGCTGGGCGCTTCCCCCTTCCCTGGCCATAGAGCCAGGTCCCTCGCGCCTTTCCCCGGTGTGAAGCGGGGCGCCACGGGCTCCCCTCCCGTGCACGAGGAGGGAGAGGAGCCGCCAGGCCAGGGCTCGCCTGCAGCCGCCGCGAGGTACTCTGAGGCCAGCGGCTCCCGGGGGTGCTGCCGATGTGCTGAGGGGCCGGCGCGGTAGCGGAGCTGGCTGGCTGCCCCGGGCAAACACCTGGGAGCAGGAGAGAGGCAGAGCGCTGGGTGGGGCGCTGGCTGCGCGCCAGGGTCCAAGCTCCGCGCGGAGCAGGAGGAGGGTCTCCCGGGCTCTCCTGGCGCTGATTAGACTAGAGGCCGGAGGGAAAGGGGGGGGGGGGGTGAAATCAACAACAAGCGGCGCGGCGACAGTCCGAGCGGGGACGGCAGCAGGCGGCTCGGACCATGGAGCGCAGCTGCCCGCCCCTGCCGCAGCAGGAAGCGGTGGAAGCCTGGCTGGACGATCACTCGGACTTCACCCGCTCGTATTTTGTTCGGAAAGCTACGAGGTAAGGGCAGCGAGGAGGCGGAGCCCCCCTCCCCACAGACGATCCCCGGGAGCTGCCTCCCCTTCTCCCCCTCCCCCCTTTCCTGCAACTTTCCCCTCCCGACAGCTGGCAAAAGCGAAACCAACACGCAGCAGCTCCTGTGCCGCTGCCACCCAAGTTCCCAGCAGCGGACGCGCCCCGGCTCTGCCATCCCGGCCCGACCCCCAGCGGAGCAGCGCGGCGCACGGCTGCAGGGGGAGTGTGTGTGTGTGTGGGGGGGGAGCTGCCTCACCCCTCGGCGCGGTTCCCAGTGGCCACAGGCTTGCGCGTGGCTCGCAGCCCCATGGACACGCTGTCCCAGCCCCCAAGCGTCTCCGGGCCAGTGGGAGCGCGTCCCGCCGCTGGCTGTCCCGAGCGGAAAGCCCCTGCGCGCCCCGTGTCCACAGAGCTGCAAACCTGCACGGGGCGCTTTTCAGGAGCAGCCCCTCACCCCCACCCCAAACCCCCTACGGCAACAGGCCGGGCCCCGCTAACCTCTGAGCTCTCCCGGGGCCGGGTCACTCGCTGACTCCCAAACTGCCGCTGCTCATGGGCTTGACAGCTCAGCGGCCGCGTGTGCGCCGCGCTTGGCGAGGCGAGGCGGGAGAGGGGCCGCGCGCGCTACGGGCCGGGTGGGTTGCGGCTGGCGGTGAGCCGGCGGGGCGCTGCGTTTGAGGGGAGAGGGCTAGAGTGGGGGGGGGGGGAGGGTCTCGCCAGTTCGGGACGAGGCGCCGCGGCTGCTTCTGCAGCCGGAGGGGGGAGTGGGGGTTCAGGGAGTGGCGCTGGAGGTGGCTGGGCGCCGCATTCGGGGAGCGGAGCGAAGACTCAACACGTGCGGGTGCCTGCGGCCGCGGGGCGAGCCCAGGCAGCGGGGGCGGGAAGGTGAAGGGCCTGGGGGTGTCGGTAGAGTTAAGGGGGGGGGGCGGCTGGGAGGTGGGTGTCCACGTGGACAGGCGCGTCGTGGGGAAGCGTCCGGAAGCGGCCTGGGGGTGTCTGTGGAGGAGCGCGGCAGGGTGCAGGCGATGGAGAGAAGTTGCCTGTGAGGCTCGGACGCTGCCCGCTGGGGAGGCAGCGCGCGGGCTACTCCCCGCCAGGGGGCAGCGCTGCGCCACACTCCGTAAGCAGCAGCCCGGGGACCTGGCCAGCGCGAAGAAGTTTCCCTGTGACCTGTTATTGGCGGCGTGGCGGGCTGGCTTTGATCCTGTGTGTTGACTTGTCTTGCAAAGATTTAATGTAACGATCAGAGCCGCTCGGCCGAGCCGACGCCCTTCCCTGGCCTGTCATGCTGCCGTTTGGCGACAAGACGAGGTACCGTTGTCATTTGCACTTCCGCGGCGGGCTTGCTGGTTGAAAGGGAGTAAACGCAACTATTTTTAGACGTGGAGTCGGGTTTCCATTTTAAATATTTTCCTATAAACAAAGCCGCGGGGATGCAGAGTGCAGGCGGTCTGCAGCTCCCACGGCATATCGGCGTGCAGGGCTGGCCAGCCAGTCCTGGAACTCGGTCCTTGGAGTGCACGCATCATCTCTGCGGAGTCACTCCTGTTCCTGGGCTTCTTGCACCATCTGCTACCGCTGCTGATTTACTTACCTCCCAAGTCACTTAATAGGAATGGATGGGTTCTGAAAGCGTTTTGCGGCTGCCCCTCTCTGCTTGGGATGGGGCGGTAAGACGAGAGAGCCCCATTAATTATTGACTTGCAGCGAGCGAGACGGCATCAGGGGTCAGTCACCTGCTTCCCTGTGACCATCTGTGCTAGGTCCCTTCTCCTCCCCTCCTGCTGCTTTCATATCAGACAGGCTTTTAGATTCATCCTTCTGGAAAACAGCTAAAATGTGCTAACCCCCCTAAAACAGTCAAAATGTGCTAACCCCCGTAAAATAAGTTAAATAGCTTTTTTAAAAAGTAAGAGCTGAATGGGGAGAATTGACATGTGTGATTAGTTTTTATATTTTGAGGGAACATTGGTGTATGGTATATGAATGAAGGATAGTTTAGCCATGAAAAATAGCATGGTAGCATTTTATCCAGCTTGAAAAGTAGCATTTTATCAGGTCAGTCTGCCACCCTTTCTTGGGAAACTGGAAGAAGCAGTGAACAAATGCCAATGATAATCAATAGTAACCATTATGTTGCTTTGTTTTCCCCACGGAGTAGTTGGCTGGCCTTTAAAAAAAAACTCAGAAATGTTTGTTTGTAAAGGTCTGAAAAAGGCAGTGGTTCACAAAATACAGATTAATCAGGTACATGTGGCTAACTGAAATACCCTTACATTTTTAGAAGATGTCTACCGAAAACTGTCAGCTTTGAATGCTTCTTTGACAACTATCTTGTTGCTGTTGCTGGGTTTTTTATAATGATGGAGACATCACATTATTTTCAGAACTGTCTGACTTAAGTATAATGGCTTTTTTTGTTGTTGTTGCTTGTTTTGAACTTACTTTATAAATAGGAGTCTATACAAATATATAACGGAGTCCATGGTTTATATGTCACTTGGTAGTTGAAAAGGCAACTTTTCAATTATTTGTTGGCCTGTCTGGTTCTTTTTGTATGCTATCCAATGATTCATAAACCTTAAGAATTTGAAGCAATCTGTGTACTTGGTAAAAGGGTATAGCTTTCTACATTGTAGATTTATTTTGGATTATGGCTTGATAGAAAACTCAGAACTTGATTCCATGGGTTGTGGTGGTTGTTGTCTTAAATTGCATAATTTTGCTACAATAATAATTACTCTGAACAGAGGTGATTGTGGTTTACTTTTTATGTTTTGATTGCTTAGTGTTGTACTTGTTCTGTCTGATAAATGGGATTTTTCTGAGAGTTTTTAACCTGTATTTTTAAACCCTAATTTAGCTCTGTACCTTTTTGGTTTATGTCATCAGTAATTATATAAGTGGACCTTGAATTAATTTGGTAACTCATGAAATAGGCTCATTGTATTTCAGTCGGAATTCATATTGCTATGTATAATTACCTTTATTTTGCTGAAGGCATCAGAACTTTTAACATATGAATATAAATTATGAGAAACCAAGAACTGAGCTCCATCATTTATTGCAAGTTTAAGAATAAAAACTGAGAAAAAACATTGGCAGTGTGATTCAAAAACTGATCAGTGTAACTCTTTCCATTTATTTCAATGGGTTTTGCATCACGGTCTACCTGAGCTACTCTGTTTGTAACATTAAAATCAATTATACAAATTATTCTTTCTCCCTTCATGGGTTAATTTGTGCAGTCCCTTACTCATAGAGTAATTTCACTGATTTCAATAGGAGTACTCACATGAATAAAGAAAAAAAAAGAAAATATTAGTTTAAGTAGTTTTATTCTATGTGTTTTATAAATTAGAGCCACAGCATTATACATAGTCTCTAAATTATAGGGGATATTTCTCTATTTTGTACAGATCACATTTTCATTAATGGATTTCTGTGCCTGGTTTACAGAGAGAACATATTTCCTAGAAAGCAACACTTTAAAATAAAATATGTATTTCAATTAATTTATAATTATTTTTAATCTATAGGGCTATGAAAGCTTTGCTAGTCAGTATTTTGGGCCAATTGCAATATGGGATGCAGGACTGGGCCACCTATGTACTAAATTTGCATATTGTTTTCCTTTTATAAAAGTTAATTGTATAGCAACAGTTTAAACCTTATAGCAGTTATGGCTATAGGCTATGGATCTAATCCTGCAAGGTGAGGCACCATTTCATGTAGGCTGCTCTGCGCTTTTCAGAAGATGCATAATGTAGGTTGTGTTACTTCTGTTCCACAGTTCATGCTAATTAGGTGGAAGATGAATTCTGTGATGCAGCAGTATGTTATATTCTGATATGAAAGTGCGCTTGATCCTACAAACCTGGGCTTGATCCTACAAACACTTACTCAAATGAGAAGCTTTTATCCACATAATCATTTTCATTGACTAAATGAGAGTAGGGATTCATCACTTAATAATGGTTTACAGTATCAGATACCCACAGATATTTTATTACTTTGTTTTGTATGAGGCACTAGAAATATATAAGGAAGCATATAAATATATATTAAATGTGAGTTTTTTATGATAGTTCTGATGAAGGGGCAGAACAATGGTTCGTTATTTGCTTCCCGGAACACTTAATGAAGTTGTGTCAGGACAAATATGGCTCAGTTTATTTAGGCTTGTTAAATTTTGGCTTTCTTAGACACAAAATTTTTAGTGAGAATAGTTCATATTGAACGTGTATTAGTTTGTCGCACCACTTATTCAAGTTATTATGTCTTTAGTTCCTACAAAAATTAAGCTATTTTTTTAAGAATTCCCCTACTAAAATTAATCTTTTGTGATGTTTTTCCCTCTCAAAATTTTAGAATTGTATTTGTAAAAGTGGCTTTTCAGAAACATGGAGGAAATGGCATTCACATTTAATTATTCTCATTCTAGTATGGCATATGGAGGTTCTATAGACTGTATCTTTTGATTACCCATACCATTCTTGTAGCCTTTTCATACTTGTTAGTAAAAATCATTCTTCAGATGTTAGAATGGTATACAAGTGTGAATGTATATTAGAATAACCTTGCAATCCTGGTACTTATCAACTTCTGTTGTAGTTAGAAATGTTTATCATCAATATAAGCTTACTGATAGTATACTTCTTGTATTACATAAAACTATTATCTTGGTGGTTTGACATATTATTTTTGTCCCTCAGTCTGCACCCTTACTTAAAACTCTCTTCAAGAAACCAGTATTTCTGGTTTCCTTTATTGTGTGATTGATGTGATTTTGTCCTGTGTCCCCGTTGCTCTTACAGGCAAAATCACTGTTCACTGCTGATTTATTCGGCTCATGAAAAACATGCTCCAGCTATAGGCCACTTCATTATTCTATACTGATTTTCCCTGGCTTCTTAATAAATGTATAGTGTGATAGATTAAATTATTTAACCAAGCTTTGCATTTGCCCTAGTGAAAATAGGGCTCTTTGCTATAACGATCCTGGGTTATTAGGCATGGCTGGAAGCCATGATTACAAATTATTTAAAGGAGAGTTGTTTTAGGAAGAATACATTTCCTTAATACTTTGGTACTTTATTGCTCTTTGCTGAGGATTCCAGAGAAAAGGACATCTTGCTTAGAATTCAGTGATAACACAGGTTGAATATATCAATGATATGTGAAAGGACAAGCAAATATTATTTCTCTTAATGGCAACTCCAAGTATTCCATTTGGACTGGTTTCTCAGTTCACAGGAGCATGACTCTACGGTGCAAGTGCAGGCAATTCCCTCTTTGACTTTGCTGGGAGCTTTGTGTGCATCAGGGTGAGACAATACAAGAAAATAAAGAATGGGGAGAGGAGTATAGATTCTATTTGAAGGAAGTGGCAAGATGTGATGGATAATCAGGAATCTTTAGTGTTGGCTAGTATTTCTAAGCCATAGGAACTGACAAAAAACTTTGGATTCTGTTTTCTATGAAGTAAATTCACTCCCTGTGCAGCAGGCTGTCACAAGGCTATCACTGTTTAAATCACACTTGAGCCTGATTTTGAGACTAAAATGGGATTTAAGTGTTGCATAGACATTGTGCTGGCCTTCTCAACAATGATGAAATTTAGACTGTTGTTCAGAATGTCTTCAGGCTACAGAGTTCATGTTCATATTTTCGTAGTGTATTTGTATGTTTTTTGAATGTTTGTATAAAGGTTAATTGTGTGGCAAATGTAGGATTCAGGTCAAGTACAGGCAGTCCCCGACTTACATGGATCCGACTTACGTCGGATCCCTAGATACGAACAGGGCTTTTCTCGCCGCGGAGGACTCAGGCGGCGGACCGCCCAGACGCACTGTGGGACCAACCCGGCAGCGCTCCAGCTGCTCTGTCCCAGGTGTCCAGACTCAGCCGCTGTTGAAACTGATCAGCGGCTGATTCCAGGAAGCCTGGGGCAGAGCAGCTCTGCCCCGGGCTTCCTGGAATCAGCAGCTGATCAGTTTCAGCAGCAGCTGACTTGGGGACACCTGGGGTAGAGCAGCTGGGGTGCTGCCGGGTTGGTCCCCACAGCGCCGAGGTGCGGTGCTGTGGGGACCTACCCGGCAGCGCCCCAGCTGCTCTGTCCCAGGCGTCCAGATTCAGCTGCTGTTGAAACTGATAAGCGGCTGATTCCAGGAAGCCCGGGGCAGAGCAGCTTTGCCTCAGGTTTCTTGTAGTCAGCCGCTGGTCAGTTTCAACAGCGGCTGAATCTGGACACCAGTTCCGACTTACATACAAATTCAACTTAAGAACAAACCTACAGTCCCTATCTTGTATGTAACTCGGGGACTGCCTGTATTGCAAACAGCACAGCCCAAACTTATACAAGATGTTTCCTGAGTCAGATTAATACTGTGCAACCTATTTCATTTTGAATATTAAATTAATGAGAATGTATTTTGTTTTGTCACAGACAAATATAATTACCTAAGTCACACAATGTAAGTCTCCCTCTTCTTCAGTGTCCAAGACACATATTTTATATGGATCTGAGAGGGGGAGATGTGATAGCAGCTTTCAGGTACCTAAAAGGGTGATATGGAGGGCGTGGGGGGAGGAAGATTCTTCTCTATGACCTCTGATGATAGGACAAGAAGCAACGGGCGTAAATTGCAGCAAGGGAGGTTTAGGTTGGACATTAGGAAAACCTTCCTCACTGTCAGGGAGGTTAAGCACTGGAATAAATGCCCTAGGGAGGTTGTGGAATCTCTACCACTGGAGATATTTAAGAGCAGGTTAGATAGACATCTATCTTAGATGGTGCTTGGTCCTACTATGAGGGTAGGGGATTGGACATGATGACCTCTTGAGGCCCTTCCAGTTCTAGTGTTCTATGATTCTATGATTTATATGAATTGATCAGAAGGCAGCATTAGATTCTAGACTCCATTTACAGAGTTCCAGATGGGGTGGAGGACTTGTTCAAATGGTCCTTGTGAGTAATTCAATGGTTTTCATTTCACATTAAGCCTGATACCACTCACAAAACATATTTACTAAGTAAAAAAAAAAATCACATTTATTTATGTGCTATGGGTGAATTCACTCCTATGCAGAGGGTCATCCCAAACCCTCTGCACTGCTTAAATCTTTTGTAAGTCCTATTTTGGGAATTTAAGTGGGCTTTTAGTAGTACCTAGGGGTGAATTTCACCTTTGTATAAACCTATTTCAATTTGAATCAATAGCAAAACTGCTTTTGGCCTCATAGGAGAGTGAATGACTCCCATAGTTATTTTGAGGCTGGGACAAGAAACAAATATAGTACACTTATGATAATCTGGCACCTTTGGGACCTAAGTGGTGCTGGATTATGGGATATGCTGGAGTACCAGGAGGTACTATAAGGGGGCATACTCCCCACCCAATCTCCCTCCCCTTCCTTCCCCCAGAGCCAAACACCGCCCCTCCTTGCTGTAACCCAGTCCCTCTTCTCCCCCAACCTTATTTCTGGGTCCTAAAGCAGCTGCCTATGCTCAGCGGCCAGCTGCTAGCACATGCAGGCTGGACGCTGTGTGCTCTGGGGACCATGAGCAGAACGGCGCAGGCCGCACGTGCACATGCAGCTCACAGCAGCCCAGCTGTGAGAGTGGCTGACTGGAGCATTTCCGGGTTCCAGTTGGTGCCAGACTATCGGGCGTGCTGGACCACTGGATCTCAGACAATTGGAGTTTTACTGTATATTATGAGAAAAAATAAAAGATCCCATTTTATTATTTAAAACTTTGATCTTCAGATCACTGTAGTTTTGTAACAGTATGTGCCCTTTTTGTATGGTGAATAGAAAGTCTAGGGCTGGATGGCTTTTGAAAAAATGCTGGGCCTACAGTTGAGCTGCAACATATGACTTTTGTAAGGAGCCAAAAATAACAAATAATTACGATGACATGCACTTTTTGGCATTCTTACTTCAGCCAGCTAATCAAACTATCTACTATATATGTGAGAGAGTTTGTTTGTTCAAAAACTCCTAAATGGTAAGAGATAGGCCCACCAAATTTGGTACACAACTTCCTCTTATCATAACTTAACGCAAGGTAAGGGATTGGTTGTGCCTGGAAAATGGGATGTGCCTGGAATGGGATTGCTTTCCATAAAATCAAATGGAAAAGAGAGGAAATCACCAGGCAAGTGAAAGGGGCTGGCGGGAGGCAGTCCCCTCCCATCTGAGACTGCTCCAGCACTGAGCTCCCCCCCAGGTGCCTTATATGGAGGGTGGGGGGCTGGAGCTCCCCCACAAACACTGCCCCCAGTTCATGTAGGAACATCGCTGGCTGTTCTCCCTCGTCAGTCTAGGGTCTCCTGTACATTTTCATTTTATTTTCCAAAACCAAAAATTAACTGAGGAATGTTGGGTAAATCTTCTAGTGTATGAATATGTGAAAACCGTGGGTAGGGGGCTGCTCTAGCTCAGCTGAGCCCACTGTGGGTGGGAGATGGAGGGATTTAACCAGTTAATTTTTTAACTGGAGTTTTACATACCTAGTGTTTGTGTCTAGTGATTATTCTGAAAACAAATGATAAAAACTAAGGCCAGGTCTACACTTACTCCGAGATTGATGCTCCAGATTGATCTTCCAGGGTTGAATATAGTGGATATAGTAAGGACCCACTAAGTTGACAGCTGATGGCACCCCCGTCACCCCAGTACTCCACAGGGTTGCAAAGCGCAAGGTAAGTCAACTGGAGAGTTTCTCCCATCGACCTCCTGCATGGAGAATGCTGCATAAATTTTATTTCAGTTACATTGACTCCAGCTATTCTATTCACTTAGCTGGAGTTGTGTATCTTAGGTCGACTTTCTTGCATAGTGTAGACCAGGCCTAATTATTAGGCCTATCTTGAAAAATTGATGACCTCAACAGCAGTAGGATCAGACCCTAAAAATGTAAGCAATTGAATGTTGGCATTCTGTATCCAGACAAATTCAGGTTTGAGTGACTTTCTTCTGAGGATCACAAAGCCTTTTTTTAAATGTTAAGGCAATCACTGTGTGAGTCTTAATAACATAGCTAGTATCACTGCCAATGTGAGGAAGGCAATCCTAATTTCTCCTTAACTCATATTGGTTTTTTTAGGGTGTAGATATGTATAATATCTGTTTTGCAGATGAGCAAAATGAAATGCCTGATGGTGAGGTCACTTATCTAAGGTTACTAAGTGAATTATATGGATAAGAGCTATTAGTAGAGAGCAATATCATCTGTGGAATTGAACACACTTGAACAGGAGTCAGGAGAGCTCAGCTCTACTCGCAGATCTCCCTCTCACCTGTGGCAAGTCAATTCTTTGTGCCTCTGTTTCCCCTTTCCCTGACTTTCTGCCCTCATAAGCTCTTTGGCATACAGTCTGTCTCTCATTGTACAGCACCTAACAAAGGGGGGCTCTGATTTCAGATGAGACCAAATAATAACAAGAGCTGGGGTTATGTAGCTCTGTACAAGTGAACATACATATAGAGAAGGATACCATTTCCACCCAAATCTTTTATTCTTCATTTTCTAAAGGAAAAATCCTCAGCCTGTCTTACCCCTTCCCCCCCAAAAAAACTTCTCAAAATGTTTTCTGTTGGAAAGTGTCACCTGGCAAACTGTTCTCATTGTACTATGACATTCAACATCTTGTAATGAGAGGGAGGACATGGTGTGACTTCATTCAAATGACTGTAAAATAGCCATCCCCTATTTCCCTTCATGAACTCTGGGTTCAATTATGGCTGCCCTAGTGCAGGTTCACTGGAAGAAAAGGATCATAGAATCATAGAGCTGGAAGAGACCTCAGGAGGTCATCAAGAACAGCACCCTGCCCAAGGCAGGACCAATCCCAACTAAATCAACCCAGCCAGGGCTTTGTCAAGCCAAGACTTAAAAACCTCTAGGGATGGAGATTCCACCACTTCTCTAGGTAACCCATTCCAGTACTTCACCACTCTCCTAGTGAAATAGTTTTTCCTAATATCCAACCTAGACCTCCCCCACTGTAACTTGAGACCATTGCTCCTTGTTCTGCCATCTGTTACTACTGAGAACAGCCTTTCTCCATCCTCTTTGGAACCTCCCTTCAGGAAGTTAAAGGCTGCTATCAAATCCCCCCTCACTCTTCTCTTCTGCAGACTAAACAAACCCAAATCCCTCAGCCTCTCCTCATAAGTCATATGCTCCAGCCCCCTAATCATTTTGGTTGCCCTCCACTGGATCCCCTCCAGTGCGTCCATATCCTTTCTATAGTGGGGGCCCCAGAACCGAACACAATACTGATTGTAAGCAATCAGTACAGCGTGTGTGTGGATTTAGCTGCACACCAAGCAATGTTTAAAGAGTTCCCTGGGGGAACAGCATATGACAGTTCTGAAAATGTCTTTAGTAAGCATGTTTCTTGCAGCAACTGTTAGTAGTTCCAGTTTTATACAAATCTAAACTCTGCTAACACTGCTACAAC
This sequence comes from Pelodiscus sinensis, assembly GCF_052426305.1. Taxonomy (NCBI): domain Eukaryota; kingdom Metazoa; phylum Chordata; order Testudines; family Trionychidae; genus Pelodiscus; species Pelodiscus sinensis. The sequence continues at coordinate 100,702,001 of NC_143055.1, forward strand.
TTCTCCTTCCTTGTACTAGTTCTCTGGCCCCAAGAATCACAGCTCTGTCAGAAAATGGAACGGAATCATTTCCTTATAAGAAGTGTTGTTCAGAACAAATCAACAAAATTGTTCTTATTCCCACTAAATTTAAACAACTTTACTGTTGCGTAAATTGTGCAAATGCCAAATCGGTTTTAAATATAAGAGCTATAGCTTTTGGTTTAGGAGAGCTATAGCTATTGGATATTTTTCTCTCCTTAATCTGTGCAATTTCATAAAAATCACACACTAACCTTTTAGCAGATTACTAGACCATCATCAAAGATACCTTTGGGGTGAAGATAGGTTTTTCTAACTATGCATTTCTACAGTGATGCTAACAATGTGAGGGACTCCAAGAAGATCTCACCAAAACTGAGTGATTGGGCAACAAAATGGCAAATGAAATTCAGTGTGGATAAGTGTAAAGTAATGCACATCGGGAAAAATAACCCCAACTATACGTACAGTATGATGGGGACTAATTTGGCTACGACAAATCAGGAAAGAGATCTTGGCGTTATCGTGGACAGTTCTCTGAAAACTTCCACACAGAGTGCAGCGGCGGTCAAAAAGGCAAATAGGATGCTAGGAATTATTAGGAAAGGGATAGAAAATAAGACCCAGAATATCTTACTGCCCCTGTATAAAACTATGGTACACCCACATCTGGAATACTGTGTACAGATGTGGTCTCCTCACCTCAAAAAAGATATTTTGACCTTGGAAAGGGTTCAGAAAAGGGCAACTAAAATGATTAGGGGTTTGGAATGGGTCCCATATGAGGAGAGGTTAAAGCGACTGAGACTTTTCAGTTTAGAAAAGAGGAGACTGAGGGGGGATATGATAGAGGTCTATAAAATCATGAGTGGTGTGGAGAGGGCCGATAAAGAAAAGTTATTTATTAGTTCCCTAAATAGAAGAACTAGAGGACACCAAATGAAATTAATGGGTAGCAGGTTTAAAACGAATAAAAGAAAGTTCTTCACACAGCGTGTAGTCAACCTGTGGAACTCCTTGCCAGAGGAGGCTGTGAAGGCTAGGACTATAACAGAGTTTAAAGAGAAGCTAGATAATTTCATGGAGGTTAGGTCCATAAAAGGCTATTAGCCAGGGGATAAAATGGTGTCCTTGGCCTCTGTTTGTCAGAGGCTGGAGAGAGATGGCAGGAGACAAATCGCTTGATCATTGTCTTCGGTCCACCCACAAACATAGGGTCTAATACAAAAAATACTCTTTCTAATGACAAGAAGGTCCTTATTCAAAGGCAGTGTGACTATTTGCATGAGAAAGGGCTTTCACAGTCATGTTCTCAATCCTTCCACCATCCATGTTAGGCAGGTAAAGAAATTTTGAAATCCCTACCTCTACAAATGGAGAGGGTGAAATGGAGTCAGAGCTGGGATTTGTTGTTTTTATTACACTGGCAAACCTGTGCTATGGCACTTTACATCTCTTCCCTGAAAAATACCAAGTCCTTGCTCTAACCAGTACACCATGTGCACCTCCGTTGTCTTACATTTCATACAGTCACTTACACTTGTACAAATTGCGTGTGACATACTACCTGGTCAGAATGATAACATTTTACTCTTCCTTTCATCGCGGCCTCGTCTACACTGGCCCCTTTTCCGAAAGGGGCATGTTAATTTCACAGGTCGTAATAGGGAAATCCGCGGGGGATTTAAATATTCCCCGCGGCATTTAAATAAAAATGTCCGCCGCTTTTTTCCGGCTTTTAGAAAAGCCGGAAAAGAGCGTCTACACTGGCCCCGATCCTCCGGAAAAAAAGCCCTTTTCCGGAGGATCTTATTCCTACTTTTTTTCTGGCTTTTTTCCGGCTTTTTATTCCTACTTTTCTAAAAGCCGGAAAAAAGCGGCGGACATTTTTATTTAAATGCCGCGGGGGATATTTAAATCCCCCGCGAATTTCCCTATTACGACCTGTGAAATTAACATGTCCCTTTCGGAAAAGGGGCCAGTGTAGACGTAGCCCGCATGTAAATGATCACACAGATGCAAGGTAGTGAGAATCAGGATCAGTGTGTCTCCTCCAATAAAGCACCATAGGGGGTGCATCTTCACTGCACCATAGCTCAAAATAAGATATGCAATTTGAGCTACACAAATTGCATATCTTATTTCAATCTTATTTTGAAATAATTTATTTTGTAATTTAGCGCTGTTCTGAAATGTCCCTTACTCCTCATTATATTTCAAAATAACAGGATTGCTATAAAGACGCGGGATAGCTATTTCAGGATACTCTGGTATATGGAAATAGCTTTGCAGTGTAGATGTAGCTTAGGTGAATACAAATGTATCATAGACTTATAAATAAGTATGTGGATACATTTGGGTGATTAATGAGCAGGTTAAGAAGGCTGTTATATCTTGTTCTTTGCTTATATACATGAGTTTAAATCTGATTTTAAAGTATTTCTAACCCTAAATGATCAAAAATCATGACTCAGGTTCTACACAAGCCAAGGCTGGATTAAAAATCATGAGTTTTGAACATAATAAATTGGGGATTTTTTACTTGCATTCTGAGACTTTAGGGTGTACTCAAATCACATTTTAAAACTTTTCTTTGCAGCCAGGAGGGCTAAAAGCTTATTTTTGTTAATGAAATCTGAGGGTTTTAAGTGATTGCTTATCTGGAGCTAAAACTTAAAGAAAAATATCAAATACTGCAAGTCTCATGCTAAAATCACATGAGCTGGGAACAACGTCTTTAATTGTGGGACAGTCATAGAGTCGTCTTATATAACTATTTATTTAATAATCACCTGTTTATTTCCTCAGGGCATAATTTGGCTATTTCCATCATTTTTTCCTTCTAAAAATTTCCCTTTCTTCCTTCGATCAAGAGAATGATTAGATGTTGGCTTCTTATTTTGTCTTTTACTCAAACAGCTTGCAGCGTGAGTTTGCTGACATGCCTCTTGCAAAGTATGATTACGTGTATTTCTATGGTACAAATACTCCTCTCCCACATTTTAACATCATGTCTGGGAGCTCAGCATATTAAGTGGTATAAAGAAGTCCTTGTTAAAAGTCAGAATTATGATAGCATACTAATCATTCCTCCCGTTTTTCATATGAAAGTGTCATTTCATAAGCCATTTGTGTGAGATCAGATCTCTTTGAAGAGGAATTATGATGAAACTAATGAAGACAGACCATTATGAATATTTATTACTATATTAAATAAGCCCCAGCTTTACTTCCTAATATATTTTTAAAATAATTAAGAGCAACCTCCTCTTTCTACCACAGCAACAGTGGAATCAATTATTGGTCATTCTGCTGCATTTTTTTATCTGACATTTTCCCAGCAATCAGACTAGGTTAAATATTCATAAGTGCTTTATAACAGATGTTGATGAACACAGTAATAATAATTTACCCAAAAGTGTGCTAGGCACTTCACAGAAGAAGTAGAAACGCACGGGATGAAATCTGGTCCCCACTAAACTCAATAGCAACACTCCCACTGACTTTAATGCAGCCAGCATTTCATCCAGAATACCTATCCAAAAGAGCATGCAGTCTAAGGCCCTGATTCTGCAAAAGACTTACAATTTGCTTAACAGTGTAAACTGTTAGTCCCTTTGACCTTGATAGAATTATCTCACAGAGTGTGAATATTAAGTACATGTATAGTAGGTATTTGTAAGATTAGGACCAAAATATTGTAATTGAGAGCCCCAGATGAAGATCAGATTCTACTTTCAGTTATGTTGGTTCAACTCTATTTATATGGAAATACATTTGTGTGATTAAGAACTGAGATTGATCCAGCTGCTTTTAACAAACCACAGTCTTAAGGGAAAAAATACTCTTACATATGATACTGAAATCGTTACTGATGTGTAATCTGCAGTCACATCGCTCCTTTTCTTGGACAAGAATTCACTCATAGACCCACCACATTTTAAATTTACCCTCATTCAGTGAATACGTTTTTAACACCACATCTGTGTTGTTGTTAGTCAGGACTCCAAGTCATATGTCACTGCTCAGACATTCACAAATGAAGATGTGTATACTGTCTTTTAGCGAATATACCTCGCACCCGAATATACCCCGCAGTTTTTTTTTTTGCGTTAAAAAAATCTTGTATGCCCCACACACGAGTATAACCCGCGGGGTATACAAGGCTGTGCTGGGGGTATATTTATGGGGCGGGAGTGGGGGGGGGGGGGGGAATTAGCAAGCCACTCACCGCCCGGTTCCTGCGCAGCCGGATGAGCACTCCCCCTACCCCTTCATATGACTGAGGAGGAACCGGGCGGTGAGCGCTCCTCAGCCTGGAGGCTGCACAGGAACCGGGCGGGGGAATGCTCACCGCCCAGAGGCTGGAGGCTGCAGGAACCGGGAAGTGTGTAAAAAAGATTTTGTATACCCCGCACCTGAGTATACCCCGCGGGGGGAGGTGCGGGGTTTGTAAAAATGAATATAGCCCGCGGGTTATATTTGCTAAATTACGGTACTTCTTTTACAAGTTATGGCTTGCTATGTAACAGCAATAATATCTAGTTCCTAAAGTCATGTTTATCAACTATACTTCAAAGCAATAATCAATCTCTTTAGCTTTCCTTTGTCATTTTCAACAGCCCCTTAGTGCTTTGCATATTACAATGCAATTGAAACCATCCATTAAAAATGGAATATATATAAGAGAGTTGTTATTAATATCTAATGTATGAAAATACTTGTCACTAGAGCTGATTCAATACTTTTCTAGGAATCTTTCTGCATCCAAAAGATTTCTTAGGCCCAGGATGGAGTATTGAGGGAAAGTTCCACCCTGGAGTAGTCATGGATGATCTCTTGTTGTCTCTTGTATTCATAACATTTTTCAAGACGTCTTGGTTTCATCCTAATGTGGAGCAAAACCATATTCATAAACATCAAAATGGTTTTAGGAACCGCATTCTTGTTTTCCAGCCAGCCTTACTTATAACAGATCACTGACCAGCTAGCAGGATTCACTATGCTCTCAGTCAGCTGCACTTTTGAAATTTGGTATGCTGGTTATATGGTATGCTGAGAAAATAAAAAAATTCAAATTTGAGATATGACTCTGACTTTTCCATCAAAGCTACCAAACACTTTTACTGGTTTTCAGTTGTTCAGGTGCCCACACATTACGTGATTTGCAAAAATTATATTAATTTCTTCTATGACCTGGTCATATGCAATACGATGCCTCCACTTTAGAAAAATGAAGACTAGCTGTTCTGTGTTTCAGATTTTAGCCAAGGATGTTTCAATAAACGTTCATTGGGTACATGATTTAAAAAATTATTTTAATTTCAAAGATGTTGCATGTTTTTGTAAGGAAAGGGTCTAAGTGACTATGTCTTACTTTGTATGTACCTTGGGGATCCACTGAAGCCAAAGGGCAGCCATGTGGCAGCCATGACCTTTCTGTTAAAGTGATAAATCTAAATAGTTTCACCACATTTAAGAGTCAGAGCTTGCAAAGGGAAAGCAAGTGCCCCACAATCCAACTCTGATCGCCTCCTCTATCTGAAGGACATACTGCACTTAACTTGAGATAAATACATTTTTGCAAGAATATTTTTGAATCAGTTCCTCTATAATATAATTGACATTGTTTGATAAAACTCTTGTATGTAATGCTTGTTTTTCATCATCATTACAAAAGTGGAAAACCAATTAAAGAGAGCTATCTCAAGGTCCAATCCTGCTACCTGGGAGTTTAGGTTCTTGGTTCCTTGCAGGAATGGGCCTTTGTGCGTAACTCTCTTCTGAGGATCCCCGTCTTATCTATTCCAAGTTTTCATTGCTATCTCTGCCCAGTACCTCAAGTTCTCTTTCCAGCATGTTGTTTATTCTGTCAGATTTTCAGTTTCCAAGGAAGCTTCCCACTGTATTCTGGCACATTGGCAGTCACTGCTGTACCATCTGTATGGGATAAAGTTCTGTACAAACTGGACCTTGTAACACTGTTACTGAATTCCAAAAGCAGTTCTTTTAGAAACAGAGACACTGTGTAATGTGCCAACAGCATGTATTTCTTCTCATTTATAGAGTGTAGGGAAGGGAGACTCTAATTAAAATACCAGTGTGTATGGTGCATGGGTCCCAAATGTTACACCCCAAACTGTTGCTCCATTAAGAATAATGGCACTAATCACAGGAGTCGAATCACACAGGTTTATAATGTTTGTAAGTGCCTGATTTTAGTGACTAAAGAACATGCATGTATTGGAAGTTCATTATATATTTGACAAGTGGCCAGGCCCATCGACTGGGAGTGGGGCAAAGGGAGTAACTTTCCCAGGGTCCAGCAATTCTAAAGGGCCCAGTGCTTCTTGGTGTTGCCGCTGCTACTGTGCCAACAGTGGCACGTAGAGCCCTGAGCCCTTTAAACTGCCACTGGAGTGCCATGTGGTGTGCTCCGGATGGCTTGAAGGCCGGGGAAGGGTGTGGTGTGCCAAGAACTGGCAACCCCTGGCCCTGCCCTTTCAACCCAAAGCCACATGCCTTTCTGGAGCATGAAGCCCTACCACACACTTTTTGCCCAGGGACCTGGCATGGCTGTCGGCTCCCTTGGAAGTGGCATATGGGTATGCAGTTACAGACTGTATAAAATGCATATGCTCAAGGGGCAAAATTAAGGTGGCATATTCAACCTAAACTTTATCTACCTTTGAGTATATAACTGTTCAAGCTTCAGTGACAATGCTTGCATCAGTAGGGGCCACTCAGGGGAGTAACAGTCTGAACACTTAGCAGCTAATCAGGCCATGTTGCAATTGATGGAAGTTTTGTCATTCACAGCAATAGGAGCTATAGCGGAGTCTTACTCCTTAGGTTTCTGGTTTTTCTTCAACATGACTTCTCCTTATTTTGGGATAAAAATAAATAAAACGGTGAAGCTCAAATTTTGAATATTGATTATCCAACCAAAGTTGGATGTGAAATTTTAAATGTATTGGGCAGAATTATAACTGGTCAACCTTTCTTGGTTGAAAACTCTTTTTGTTGAAAAATGGCCTTTTCTTTAAATGAACATTTTCACAGGTTGAATTTTTCTCATTTTTTGATTGAAAACCTGGATTCCCTCCTCCCCCCAGAAAATGGTGAAAAAGAATGTTTTCTTTTGCGTAAAAAGATTTCTAGCATTTAGGATTAATGATGATCAGAACTGTTACGTACAAAATGAAGGATTCCCTCCCCACTTCTCCACACAGTGTATTCTGTATGGTGTATGTGGAGAAAAGAGCTGTGTGGCTTGTTTGGGTTTGGGGATTTGTTGGTGGGGGGGTTGTATGTCGGGGGAGTTGTTCTGCCTTTCTCAGAAGCATCAGGGACGGCCACATTTGAAGACAGGATATTGAGTGGGTAGATGGGCCAGGGCTTTGAGTTGGCACTGAGGATTCCCTTTCCTTTGTAGTTGGCTGGCTGGTTCTTGCTCACATGCTCAAGGTCTATCTGTTGTCATATGTGGAGATTGTGAAGGAATTTCTCCCCAGGTTCGATTGTAAGAGACCTTGTGTGGGGATTGCCTTCCATTTCTCTATGCTGCATAGGAGTTATTTGCCAGGATTATTTGCATATATATTTCAATTAATAATTCTCTGCCTTTGCAGGGGCCTTGGTACACCTCAATTCCTTCCATTCCCTCCCAGTGACAAATAGTAGTCTAGTCTTCTGTAGGCAGTAATACTTTGGTATAATTTAAGTTTCTGGGTTTGGTTGGAAATGTTGGTGGCCTGTGATAGGAAATTAGACCATATGGTCTGGTGGTTCCTTGTGGCCTTAAAACTCTATGACATGATTAAGGCTGAAGCATTTGAGATTAGTGTTGTCATAGCTTTCAGTTTTTATGCACTGAAAGCTGTCATGAGTTATAATTTTCTAACTTATTCAGCAACATTTATTTAACCAGACATATTTCTTTTTTATAAGACACAAGATGTTAGTGCTTAAGTTAGTCTCAGTTCCAGGTGGCTGAAAATGAACAACATCAAGTTAAAGAGAAGCAGGTGTTTCACTTATGTATTATTTTGTGTACTACAGGTTGGATATCCCTAGTCCAGCTCCCTCGGGATCAGACCGGTCCCAGACTAGGTTGTTTTCTGGACCAGAGAAGGTCAGGGAGGGGGGTGCTAGTCTCTCCACTGGGCTCCTCTCCCCTGCTACCTGGCATCACTGCTCTTGATCCCACGGCTGTGGCAGTCCTGTGGGCTCTGCCACCCCATGAGCTCTGCAGGTCCACAGCTGGCCTGTCAGTGCTAGCAGCCCCACAAGCTGTCAGCTTTGCAACGCTCCCACCCAACCCCTGGCCCAGCGTCTCCCCCGTCCCCAGACTCTAGCAGCACTACTGGCTTCCCAGCCTGCTGTGACTTCTGCTGTACCCAACCTCAGCCTGCGGGGTCTGTGTCCCCAATGGCTTCCCAGGACAGCTGGATGCAGGCTTTGGTGCCCCATGGGCTCTGCTACTACCGCTGACCTGGCTCTGCTCCCAGCTCCCAGCAACCTCTGGACCACAGATATTGCCAGACCAGAGAGTCCTGGACCACAGAGGTTCAAACTGTATTGCATAAAAGTGTTGGTCCCTTTAACTAATTATCATCACTTGGGGATTGTTAATTCATAGTATTTTTACCTTTCACTTCTGCTTTATAGAGAAATGGTCAATGCATGGTTTGCTGAGAGAGTTCATACCATCCCGATCTGCAAGGAAGGAACTAAAAACCACAGTGAAGATTGCTCTTGTCCTGCTCATCTGACTGCTCGAGCTGAGAGCCCCAACCCTGGGACACCAGCAAGGAAAATCTCTGCTTCTGAATTTGATAGACCTCTAAGACCCATCATTGTCAAGGACGCTGTTGGAACTGTGAGTTTTCTCTCTGACTCTGGAAAAAAGGAGCAGATGCCTCTGCAATCTCCAAGGATTGGGACTGATGCAGGGGATCAGTGCTCACGGCTCTTAGAACTAGTGAAAGATATTTCCAGCCACTTGGATGTCACAGCCCTTTGCCACAAAATTTTCCTGCACATCCACGAGCTTATAGCTGCTGATCGTTATTCCCTTTTCCTGGTCTGTGAGGATAGCTCCAATGAGAAGTTTCTTGTCAGCAGGCTCTTCGATGTTGCAGAAGGCTCCACCTTGGAAGAAGCTTCAAACAACTGCATTCGCTTGGAATGGAACAAGGGGATTGTGGGACATGTAGCAGCTTTTGGCCAGCCTTTGAACATCAAGAATGCATACGAGGTAAATATGGAAATTTTATGTAAGTAAAAAAAAGGCCAGATCCTCACCCACTTCAGTGGAGCCAGATGGATTTACACTAACTGTGGATCTGACCTTCAGTATCTCTGTGTAAAATAGATGCACATTTGGCTACATATAATGTTTGAGGAATGGACATTTGAGGGTAAAGGTTAAGTTTTCATCATGGCCTTAACAGGGTTTCCATTCTTCCCATCTTAATTTGGAGTTGCAATTCAGGTCACTTAAAAATGTATGATTTTGATTATACTAAGAAATGTGGTATATATACAGGCAGTCCCCGACTTACGCGGATCCGACTTATGTCCACTTACGAACGGGGCTCTCTCGCCCCGGAGCTCATAGGCAGCGGTCAGCCACCTCGACCTCCGGGGCGAGAAAAGCTGCTCCCGGTGCCCCTGATCTGCTGGGGACCGTCTCCAGCAGACCAGAGGCATCGGGAGCAAAGCCGCAGCCCCGGCAGGTTTGCTCGCGGTGCCTCTGGTCTGCTGGAGACGGTCCCCAGCAGACCAGGGGCACCACGAGCAAACCCGCAGCCACGGCGGGTTCCCGCGCTTCTGAGGCTTTGCTCTGGCAAAGCCTCAGAAGCACGGGGACCCCGCCACAGCTGCGGGTTTGCTCCCGGTGCCCGTAGTCTGCTGGGGACCGTCTCCAGCAAACCAGGGGCACCGGGAGCAAAGCGGTCCGGCGCCAGAGCAAAGCCTCAGAGGCGAGGCACCCACGCTGCCGCTTTGCTCCCTGTGTCCCTGGTCTGCTGGGGGGAGGGGGGCGCAGCTAGTGTGCCCCCCCCAGCAGACCAGGCTTTTGTTGTGGACCCTGGGGCAGAGCAGCTGGGGCGCTGCTGGTTGGTCCCGCAGCGCCGCTCTGGGCACTACTGGACCCACCCGGCAGCACCCAGCTGCTCTGCCCCAGGCGTCCTGATTCAGCCGCTGCTGGTCAGTTTCAGCAGCGGCTGAATCAGGACTCCTGGGGCAGAGCAGCTGGGGTGCTGCTGGGTTGGTCCAGTAGCGCCGAGGAGCGGTGCTACTGGAGCAACCCAGCAGCACCCCAGCTGCTCTGCCCCAGACGTCCCCAAGTCAGCCGTTGCTGAAACTGACCAGCGCTGACTACAGGAAGCCTGAGGCACAGTTGCTCTGCCCCAGGCTTCCTGGAATCAGCCGCTGATCAGTTTCAGCAGCAGCTGACTTGGGGTTCTTAAGTTGAATCTGTATGTAAGTCAGAACTGGCGGTCAGTTTCAGCAGCGGCTGAATCTGGACGCCAGTTCCCACTTACATACAGATTCAACTTAAGAACAAACCTACAGTCCCTATCTTGTACGTAACCCGGGGACTGCCTGTATATCAAAATGGGGTAAATTATGGGGGCGAATAATTGTTTGCATTAAAAAAAAATAATTATAGTACGATATGTGAAAATCTGTTTCTAAGAATTATATAAACTCTAAGGGCATGTCTACACAGCATCATTATTTCGGAATCTCTGGGTTAGGCTAAAAGGGGAAAAAACAAGGGTCTACTACAGGCCACCTAGCCAGGTGGAAGAGGTGGATGAGGCTTTTTTAAACAACTAACAAAATCATCCAAAGCGCAGGATTTGGTGGTGATAGGGGACTTCAGCTATCCGGACATATGTTGGGAAACTAACACAGTGGGACACAAACTATCCAATAAGTTCTTGGACTGAATTGAAGACAACTTTTTATTTCAGAAGGTTGAAAAAGCTACTGAGGAGAAGCTGTTCTAGATTTGATTTTAACAAAAAGGGAGGAGCTGGCTGAGAATTTGAAAGTGGAAGGCAGCTTGGGTGAAAGTGATCATGAAATGGTAGAGTTCATGATTCTAAGGAATGGTAGGCGGGAGAACAGCAAAATAAAGAAGACAATGGATTTCAAGAAGGCGGATGTTATCAAACTCAGAGTTGGTAGGTAAGATCCCAGGAAAGCAAGACTAAGAGGAAAAACAACGGAAGACGGCAGTTCTTCAGAGACATAATTAAGGGCACAAGAGAATAATTTCACTGCATAGAAAAGATAGGAAATACAGCAAGGGACCACTCTGGCTTAACCAGGAGATCGTGAATGACCTAAGTATCAAAAAAGGACTCCTAGAAAAGTAGAAACTAGGTCAAATCACAATGGATGAAAATAAAAAAATAACACAAGTATGTAGGGGCATAGAGATTCATGTAGAGTTAATGATTCTAAGGAATTGTAGAAGGGAGAACAGCAAAATAGAGACAACGGATTTCAGGAAGGCATATTTTGGTAAGCTCAAAGAGCTGATAGATAAGGTCCCATGGGAAGCAAGACTAGGGGGAAAAACAACTGAAGAGAGTTGGCAGTTTTTCAAAGGGACATTATTAAGGGCCCAAAAGCAAGCTATTGCGCTGCGTAGAGAAGATAGAAAGTATGGCAAAAGATCGCCTTAGCTTAATCAGGAGATCTTGCATGATCTAACAATAAAAAAAGGAGTCATATAAAAAGTGGAAACTAGGACAAATCACGAAGGATGAATATAAGCAAACAATACAGGTATGCAGAGGCAAGATTAGAAAGGCAAAGGCATAAAACGAGCTCAAAACTAGCCACAGACATAAAAGGAAACAAGAAGACATTCTATAAATATACTAGAAGCAAGAGGAAGACCAATGACAGGGTAGGCCCACTGCTCAGTGAGGAGGAAGAAATAATAACAGGAAACTTGGAAATGGCAGAGATGCTTAATGACTTCTTTGTTTCGGTCTTCACCAAGAAGTCCGATGATGAAGGAATGCCTAACATAGTGAATGCTAGTGGGAAGGGGATAGGTTTAGAAGATAAAATAAAAAATTAAATTAAAAATCACTTAGAAAAGTTAGATGTCTGCAAGTCACCAGGTCCTGATGAAATGCATCCTAGAATATTCAAGGAGCTGATAGAGGAGGTATCTGAGCCTTTAGCTATCATCTTTGGAAAATCATGGAAGATGGGAAAGATCCCAGAAGACTGGAAAAGGGTTAATATAGTGCCCATTTATAAAAAGGAAAATAAGAACAATCTAGGAAACTACAGACCAGTCAGTTTAACTTCTGTGCCAGAAAAGATAATGGAGCAAGTAATTAAGGAAATCATCTGCAAATAAGGTGATAGGTAACAGCCAGCATAGATTTGTAAAGAACAAATCATGTCAAGCCAATCTGATAGCTTTCTTTGATAGGATAACGAGTCTTGTGGATAAGGGAGAAGCGGTGGACGTGGTATACCTAGACTTTAGTAAGGCATTTGATATGGTCTCGCATGATATTCTTATCAATAAACTAGGCAAATGCAACTTAGATGGGGCTACCTTAAAGTGGTGCATAACTGTCTGGATAATCGTTATCAAAGAGTAGTAATTAACGGTTCACAATCCTGCTGGAAAGGCATAACAAGTAGGGTTCCGCATGGGTCTGTTTTGAGACCAGTTCTGTTAGATATTGGCATAGACAGTACGTTTATAAAGTTTGCAGATGATACAAAGCTGGGAGGGATTGCAACTGCTTTGGAGGAATGGGTCATAATTCAAAATGATCTGGCAAAACTGGAGAAATGGTCTGAGGTAAATAGAATGAAGTTTAATAAGGACAAATGTAAAGTACTCCACTTTGGAAGGAACAATCAGTCTCACACATACAGAATGGGAAGCAACTGTCTAGGAAGGAGTGTTGCAGAAAGGGATCTAGGGGTCATAGTGGACCACAAGCTAATTATGAGTCAACAGTGTGACACTGTTGCAAAAACACATCATTCTGGGATGCATTAATAGGAGTGTTGTGAGCAAGACACAATAAGTCATTCTTCCACTTTACTCTGCGCAGATTAGGTCTCACTTGGAGTATTGTGTCCAGTTCTGGGCACCACATCTCAAGAAAATATGGAGAATTTGGAGAAGGTCCAGAGAAGAGCAACGAGAATGATTTAAAGGTCTAGAGAACATGACCTATGAAGGAAGACTGAAAGAATTGGGCTCATTTAGTTTGGAAAGGCGAAGACTGAAAGGGGATACGATAGCGATTTTCAAGTCTAGATTAGATTTTCAATCTAAAAGGGTGTCATAAGGAGGAGGGAGAAGAATTGTTCTCCATGGCCTCTGATGATAGGACAGGAAGCAAGGGAGGTTTAGGAAATCTAAAAGGAAAAACTTCCTCACTGTCAGGGTGGTTAAACACTGGAATAAACTGCCTAGGGAGGTTGTGGAATCTCCATCACTGGAGATATTTAAGAGCAGGTTAGATAGACATCTATCAGGGATGGTCTAGAAGGTGCTTGGTCCTGCCACGAGGGCAGGGGACTGGACTTGATGACCTCTCAACATCCATTCTAGTTCTAGTGTTCTATGACAGTGCCTACTCCTCTATACTAAAAGCCATTATTTCGAAATAATGGCAAGCTGGAGGACTTCTTACTCTGACTCATGGTATCCCTCATTTCATGAGGAGTAAGGAAAGTCAAAGGAAGAGTGTTCTTTCTTCTATTTTCTTCTGTGTAGACAGCCCCCAAAGCCAAATTAAGCTATTTTGACTTAAGCTATGCAATTGATGTAGCTGAAGTTGCGTAGCTTAATTCGACTTTAGCCTTGCTGTGTAGATGTACCCGAAAGGTGCATAAATGAGCACAATGGGATTATACTGAGCAAAGGAAACTGTAGGTTGAATGTCAGGAAAAACTCCGTATTAACATATACATTGGACTGGGAAAAGTTTTCCAACTAGATATGTAAACCACCCGTTACTTTAATAATTTAAGCCTAGACTGGACAACCTGGAGTATATCTTGTAAGAAACAACCCTCCCTGATAAATAAAGCCCATTTTGTATATTCAAAGTTAGGGATAAGGGAAAAGTTCTCATGTGGAACAGATACTAGAATTTTTTACTTGCAAATTACTATTGCTAATTGGTCATCTAATCCTCCCTCCTGAGTGGATTTTTTGAAGTTGTGTGATATTTCTAAATAATGTTTTTCAGCAGCAATATTTGTAAGGGTGATATAGTCTGCTTTAATGGACATCATACATGAAGACTCTGATAGATCCAAATCCAGCAGATACGTAAATTCAGGCAGTCCCCGGGTTACGTACAACATAGGGACTGTAGGTTTGTTCTTAAGTTGAATCTATATGTAAGTCGGAACTGGCGTCCAGATTCAGCCGCTGCTGAAACTGACCACCAGTTCTGACTTACATACAGATTCAACTTAAGAACCCCAAGCGACCCCAAGTCAGCTGCTGCTGAAACTGATCAGCGGCTGATTCCAGGAAGCCTGGGGCAGAGCAACTCTGCCTCGGGCTTCCTGCACCGCTCCTCGGCGCTACTGGACCAACCCAGCAGCACCCCAGCTGCTCTGCCCCAGGCGTCCTGACTCAGCCGCTGCTGAAACTGACCAGCAGCGGCTGAATCAGGACGCCTGGGGCAGAGCAGCTGGGGTGCTGCTGGGTTGGTCCAGTAGTGTCCAAAGCGGCGCTGCAGGACCAACCGGCAGCACCCCAGCTGCTCTGCCCCAGGGTCCACAACAAAAGCCTGGTCTGCTGGGGGGGGGGGGCGCACTAGCTGTGCCCCCCCCCAGCAGACCAGGGACATGGGGAGCGAAGCCACAGCGGCAGTGGGGTGCCAGAGCAAAGCCTCAGAGGCGCGGGACCCCGCCGCGACTGCGGCTTCGCTCCCGGTGTCCCTGGTCTGCTGGAGATGGTCCCCAGCAGACCAGAGGCACCGGGAGCGAAGCCGCAGCAGAAAAGCTGCTCCCGGTGCCCCTGGTCTGCTGGAGACCGTCTCCAGCAGACCAGGGACACCGGGAGCGAAGCCGCAGCCGCGGGGGGTCCCGCGCCTCTGAGGCTTTGCCAGAGCAAAGCCTCAGAAGCGCGGGAACCCGCCACCGCTGTGGCTTTGCTCCCGGTGTCTCTGGTCTGCTGGGGACGGTCTCTAGCAGACCAGGGACACCGGGAGCGAAGCCGCAGCCGCGGAGGGGTCCCGCGCCTCTGAGGCTTTGCCAGAGCAAAGCCTCAGAAGTGCGGGACCCGCCGCTGCTGTGGCTTCGCTCCCGGTGCCCCTGGTCTGCTGGAGACGGTCTCCAGCAGACCAGGGGCACCGGGAGCAGCTTTTCTCGCCCCGGAGGTCGAGGTGGCGGAACACTGCCTGCGAGCTCCGGGGCGAGAAAGCCCCGTGAGTAAGTCGGGGACTGCCTGTATATGTTTTGCTTTAAGCACATGAGCTCTGTGGTTGTGTTCATGTACTTAAATGCTTTCCTATATCAGGCTCTTTATACTGAGTTTAAAACAGAATATTGGTGAATCCAAAATTTTCCTTTTTGAGAACATTTTGCCACACTTTGGTAAGAAAAAAAAGTAAAACTAGTGTTCCAGAATGATATACCATTTAAGAAAAAAGACAAACTCAACACAAACTCAAAATGAAAAGGAAAGAGAATATCATTCTACAATTTATACTTGGAATATTTTGACAGTCTCTGCTAATTCCCATTGTTCTGTATGTAAATAGAAGGGGAATGTTTTTTCGACCATGATACATAGTCGCAGACCTATAATATCAGTGAGTGTACACTTTAACGTAATTATGTTACCAAATGTGAAATTAGGATTAAGGCTGGGATTCAAAGGAGCTTCATTGAGTTGTAATGGGATTTGGCTGCCTAACTCCCTTGTACTCCTATGAAAATCCCAACCTAGGTCACTGTACCTTTTTGGCTATAGCAAAGATGTTTACATTACCAGTGGAGTCATTTTCAATGTTTCTGTCTTTTTGAGGTACTAATAGCTTTTTTATACATAGTACAAATCAGCTTTAATATGCAGGTTTTCTTTTTCTTCTGGCCACCTGCCCCATGCCTCACATTCAAGACCATTCTTCCTGCACAATAACTAGCCTAACACAAAGTTGTGTTGGCAGAGAAACCCAGCACCAAAAGCTCTTTTTTTTTAGTTCCCGTCCTAGTGCATATTCCTACAAATGCCGTAATGCTTAAAGATTGCCAGCTCCCTAATGGTCCAATTGCACTGAACGATTAATCAAATTAGTGGTGATAATTTGTTTTGTTTGTCAGTGACAATTTTTAGGTATCTGATGAATAAGTCTTATAGGAGCAACAGTCTGTTTTTAGAAAATGGTTATTTTTGCATTTAAGCTGCTTTCACTGAGATGGGTGAGAGCTGCAGGAAAGCATTGGGAGCCTGTCAGACTCCTCCTGTAAATACTTTTCAACACCGAAAAGAAAAAAGTACATTTCAGATGTTTTGGGTATATATTCCATAAAAACCCGTTCTCCAAATTTTTTCTCAGATGTTGTTCATTTCAACCCCAACATGGAAATTATTTTCTTATAAATAAAATGTACATAGTCATGCCTTTCTGTCTTTTCGTGTGTTTTGGAAATTTCCTCTGAGGACTAAAGATGTATAAAAAATGTTATGTGGGAATATGCCTGGCCAAACAGTTTTTCCTAAGCTGATTGCATTTTCTTATATTTGCATTTATCTAAAAGTGTTTATAATCCTCATAAGCAGTTTGTTTTGGACAGTCTTGCTAGAAATTCACTGTCAGTAATAACTTACATTTACATAGTCATTGGCTCATAATGGAAACATTGTGTGAGTAACAGTTAAGACAAATGCTGTAATTCCTCTATGGGCCTATAAACTGGGGAATTAAAAAAGACATTCTTTGTGTGAAGGATACTTAATTTCACTTTTTCCCTCCTACCAGGATCCCCGATTCAATGCAGAAGTTGACCAAATCACAGGGTACAAGACACAGAGTATTCTTTGTATGCCAATAAAGAACCACAGGGAAGAGGTAAGCTGCAGTATCTGGATCGTCTTATTCAGTAGTGTTTGTGACTGTTCATTTCTTTAAACTGTTTTCAGCTGTAAATCATTTCACAGTAGAGAAAAAAATTAAATGTTTTCTCTGTATATCATTCCATGAAGTGTAATTTTATCTTTTCTACTTCACTGATGTTGACCAGAGTTAAGAACAGCTTATACCTACCTATTTTTTTAAAAAAATGATGTTTCTATTTCCCATTACAAAAAGGATTCTGCTTTTCTTCTATACCAAAAACTCCAGAGTTCATTCAGTAAAATCTTTAGGAGTTTTGCATGTGGAAAAGAAACAGGAACAAGAGTAAAAATAAAAAAGAGATTTTTCCAAACTATTGTAGCATACATGATAAACAGGTATCTTTAAACACAAATAATACATGCCAGTAATGCCCAGTAACTTCAGACCTAATTACAGTCTGACTGATTGTTACATCCATTGAAATAAGTCACGAGAAAGAACTTTTTCCTGCAGAAACTTATGATTATCTTATTTTGAGTGAAAGATGATCCTCCTTTTCCCTCTTTTCTGAATTTAAGATGTTCCTCAAATGTTTTACTATGGTTTTTCACAATGCATACATATCTTATCTTTAAATGACACTTTTTAAGTCTTTACCACTATATAAAATAACCACGACATTCTACCAAACACCTTGCAAGTTTAAGTTACCAAGTGGAGGCTCCCTTTCATGGATCCAGGGCAACATTTTAAAAATTATGTACCTGATGTTAGTCACCTGTATTCACATTTTGATACCTAAATTAAAATGATGTGATTCAGAGAATTTGATCATCCCCTGCCCACATTAGCCCTAACTGATCTATACTAGAGTGCATGTGATTAGAATTAGGTCCTTAAGTTCTGTGCACAGCTCTCCCTTCCAATCCTATTGTCACTTTTCATAGCAATACTTCTTTATGGTCTGATCCTGCTACAACTAGAATCAAAGGAGTTTTGCCATGGACTTCAAAGCATGCTGGGTGGCAAGAGGAAATTCAAAAATGAGAAATTTAGTGAGGAATGACATCATACTGAAGACAAACATCATCACCCATCTGAGTATAGTAAGTTTGGCTTCCTTCTGACACTGGTGTAATTTAGGAGTGACTCCAATTAAAAACAGTGCAATTACACCAGTGTAGAATTAGTGTAAGTGAGCAGAAGATTGGGCTTGTTGTGTTTTTATGTTTTGCCAATAACTGGATGGCTGTGTCTACACTGGGCCACTTATTCCGGAAAATCAGCCGCTTTTCCGGAATAAACTGCGAGCTGTCTACACTGGCCCTTGAATTTCCGGAAAAGCAACGATGCTCTACTGTACAAAATCAGCCACTATTCCGGAAAAACTATTCTGTTCCCGCTCGGGCATAAGTCCTTATTCCGGAAAACTGTTTCGGAAAAGGGCCAGTGTAGACAGCCCAGTAGTCTTTTCCGGAAAAAAGCCCCGATCACGAAAATGGGCTCTTTTCCGGAAAAGCGCATCTACGTTGGCCACAGATGCTTTTCCGGAAAAGGTCTTTTCCGGAAAAGCAACCTGCCAATGTAGACACTCCTTTTCCGGAAAAACTGAAAACGGAATAGTATTCCGTTTCAAGCATTTCCGGAAATTCATGCCTGTGTAGACACAGCCGATGAGTTTCTTGAAGGTGGAAGGAATAAGACTCAGCCTCTTACTGTCCATGCTTTTCAGGATGTTGGCACAGCATAGACTGACCAACAATGCCCCAAAATTTTCAGTCAGGGATTTGTTGTCCATCAATTCTTCCTTTTTCAGCAGAGTTCACAGCTTATACTATTAAAAATTGCTGCAAAACCTGATTTGAAAATACCATTTCCCCTTCTTTCTAATCCTCTATTCTTCTGATCCTGTTTGGGGTGGGCGGGAGATATCAATCTCTCATACTTAACCCCAGTTCTCATGTTTACTTTGATGTATCTCATCCATTTGGTTCTGATTGTCCTGGCTGACCCAGTGATAAAATGTGGGATCTATCTCTTGCTTCTCCTCCATCTGACTTTCTTTCATTTTTTTTCACTGCTCCCGTCTCGTAAGGAACGTTTCAAATTTATAACCCACCATCTCACACTGATTATGCTGATGATACTGTTCTCCCAGTCAGACATTGCTCCCACTTCAAAGTGCCTCCCCGTGTCAGTTGGCTGTAGCTGCAGCTGGCCATGAGCCAATCAGTGAGCAAGCAGAACACTGTGTGCAGTGATGTCTGGCTGTGGAACAGTGATGGGTGTATGATTGATGCAAAATGAAGGGTCTATGTTTTGTCCAGGTCACTTGCTTTCTGTATGTGCATTGGAAAAACACAAGAATGCTCTAAGCCAAGAACTTGGAATCATAAATTCATGACAAAATTCAGCTGGACACAATATATGGGTGTGTCTTACTCTGGTCAGACACGAGAAAGAATTAAGTACATGTATCCTCTGCTCATATACACCAGCACAGACTTATTAGGCTGAATGAACCTGTAGTAGGCAATTTGCAGATCCTGAAAAAATTTTTAACTGGGTTTCTCCATGTAAGTGCAAGAGGAGTTCTAGGTGAAATAAAGCAGGCACTTTTTTATTATAAAAATAGAAAACAAACTAGGAAATTAACAAATTGGCAAAGGCTAAAGAGGGAGGATGGAAAGGATGTGTTACTCCTATGTATTGTAAACTGGAGGATCTAAACTATGGAATTTCTCTTAGAGCACTCTTTTGTTATTTTAAAGTCTCTTACCAGAATGTTCTCATCGCCCTAAGTGTAATGCTCTGCTGACACTTTTCTGGAATAAGATTTAATTCAGTGAGTCAACCCCTACATTATCATTGGCTTTCAGCTAGGTTTTTTTTTTAAAGCAACCCCACATACCAACAAAAAACTCACCATGGTTTCACCATGCCTCCCCAACCTAAAAAACAAAACACAGACCAAGCCTTTGCAATAATACTGTATCCAACAGCTAAGGAAAACCTGCCCTAATCCAGAATTTCACTGGTCAGAATCCAAATATATAGCCAAAAATGTCAGACACACATCTGAAAGTAAATACTTAGAAAGAGAAGCAGGTCTCTTCTCCTTAAAATTTAGCCCCTAGAAAATAAATATGATACATTTGTTGTTTTACATTTCTGTTATTTTTAAAGTTAAAAAGTCAGTGTTGGATTTGCAGAAATATCATGGTTAAATATCGAACCTTTGGACCATCTAGGGAATGAAGTAGAGTAGGGGGGTCTCAAACTGCCAGCTCATGAGCCATCCCCAGATTGTGCAATCTGACCTGGGACTCCTGGGGGCTGCCCCTTCCTGCTCTTGTTTTGCCCTCTCCCCCCATGGAATCTGGTCCCTGAGGGCACAGTTTTGGAGAGCGCCTGGTGCAGCATGGTTGCAGGAGCAGCGGGGAAGCGGAGCACAATGCAGTGGAGCTAGTGCACCATCCCTACAGCTCCTGACACCACGGGGAGTGCAGAGGATGTGACTACAGCCTTTGTCCCACACCAGCGCCTCCCCCCAATGATTCCTGAAGCTACATCCTCAGGTATGGGGTGCCATAGAGAGGAGAGGGTGGAGCAATGGCAGTAAGGGACACAGCTTGGGGCTATTAACGGACAAACCCCCATCTGCCTGCCAGGAGTCCAGGGCCAGATTGCACAATCGCTCCATCTGGGCATGGCCCGGGGTTGGGACTTTGAGACTCCTGAAGCAGAGATTAAAAATAGGCTCAGATTTTGTCTACACTTTCATGTGGAACCTGAGCTGAGGAGCCTTAACACCCAAAGAGGAGTAAGCTCTTCAAGAAGCAGATCCCACTGAGAAAGACTAATGAATCTGTTGTGGTTTTAACCAACCAACAGCACCAATATGCAAGAGCAAGAATCTCCTCCTGCAATGAGGAGTGAAGGTAGTTCGAATGAGGAGCTTTAATTCGAACTACCTAGCCCGTGCCGCGTGTAGCCGCGGGCAGGTAGTTCGAACTACGGGGCATTTAAAAATGGCGGCATCCGGGAACATGCAATTAAAGCCTGGGATATTTAAATCCCAGGCTTCATTTGCAAGTTCGAATGACTACATTAGCCACCCTAGTTCGAACTAGGGTTGCAGTGTAGACATACCCTTAGACACACAAAGAATGGAAGTAGATATGTTAATAACAAAAAGGAAACTTACAAAGCTTCTTTTCTACTTATTAATTGTTGCTGAAAGAGCCAATAGAAACTAGGCATATCAGGCCCATGATTGGATAGCACTGTTGTATGTACTCTTCATATTTACACAGTGCTAGCTCTGTTTGTGACAAGCTGTTTTCCCCATGAAGAATTACAGATGCAAGTTGGCTTCTCTTTAAGTAGGACTTGAAGGGATTTGAATCAAGTTCTGATATCTGCAGGCCACTGCTGCACAATCTCCCGTAACTAAATGGAGTCTCTGTCCCATCCTACACAAAAACATTGCCCCATAGTTTGCTTTGGCATTCCAGGATATGACATCTGATGCTTATAACTATTTAAAAAATCAAGAAGAAAGAAAAATGAGAAACTTGACTCTTACTCTACAAAGAGAAGAACAAAATGATCATGAGAGAATCTGTTTCAAACTATTTTTGTATTCAAAACCGTCATTCAAAGCTGTTAGAAACATGCCATTTGGTTCCTTCTGGGCTTTTCCTTCTGGTAGTTCCCTAATTAATAACTCCATACCCTCTTAGGCTATGTCTAGACTGCAAGCCTCTTTCGAAAGAGGCTCTTTCGAAAGATACTTTCGAAAGAGCCTCTTTCAAAAGAGAGCGTCTAGACTGCACGCGGAACTTTCAAAAGAGCAAGCCGCTTTTTCAAAAGAAAGCACCCAGTGAGTCTGGATGCTCTCTTTCAAAGAAGCCCTATTTACATTCAAGAACGCCTTCTTTCGAAAGAAGCACTTTTGAAAGAAGGCGTTCTTCCTCGTGAAATGAGGTTTACCGCCGTCGAAAGAAAAGCCGCGTTCTTTCGATTTAATTTCGAAAGAACGCGGCTGCAGTCTAGACGCAGGTGAAGTTTTTTTTCAGAAAAAGGCTACTTTTCCCGAAAAAACCCCTGAGTCTGGACACAGCCTAAGTGTATGAAACCAACCACTCTGACTATGAAATGTAAAAGAGAACACAGACAACTAAAATTGACTGAATTCTTGTCAATGGTACGGTGACCACTAGAAAAAAGTTAGTATTTGCCAACTATTATCATACAATTATTATGGTTATTTATTGTTTTATTTATAAGGACAAACTGTGGTATTTGTTGGCCACAACTGTAGCTTTGGGCCTTGATTATTACCAGCTCAGTGCTACCATGCATTTTCAGGAAGCAGGATTTTTAAAAGCACTTTCCTTCTGTTGAGAAGATAGCTTATTCATTTTGGCTAGGAGAGCCATAGTGTGCAGCCTTCCAACCAGTGTATCAAGGCCACTCATCACTGCAGAAGAGAAGCCTACACCTATATATTTCCCAAGCTTGAATTCTTAGCGTATTCCCATGACCCAACAAGCTCTAAAACTCTAGGGGAGTTGAAAATTATTTACCGGAGCATTGCTCCAGACAGCTCCAGCTGAATTTCCACCCTGCATATTCCTTGGTACGTGTGTTGTTCCACATCAGCCATGATCTAGCAAATAACTTAAATACATACTTAACTTTGAAGCCAGTAAGAATACTCACCTGCTTAAAGTTCAGCATGTGTTTAAGTGTTTTGTTAGATTGAGGGCCTGTTAGATTGAGGAACCAGCAGGATCTTTCTCTGCAAGTACCCTCATTTAGTTCAGTGAATTAAGGTACTACCCAACATGAGTAAGGACAGTATAATGGGACCCTTCGGGTATGTCTAGACTACATGGCTCCGTTGATGGAGCCATGTAGATGAGTTTATTAGACACAGGAAAATGAAGCGGCGATTTAAATAATCGCCGCTTCATTTACATCAAAATGGCTGCCCTAATCACCTGTTTGGCGGCACAGCGGGGCAGTCTGGTTGACAAGGGAAGCCATTGTTGATTGCGGCGCGTCCAGACTGCCCAGCTGTGCCACCAAACAACTGATCGGCACAGCATGGCGGCCATTTTGATGTAAATGAAGCAGTGATTACTTAAATCACCGCTTCATTTTTCTATGTCTAGTAAACTCATCTACATGGCTCCGTCGACGGAGCCATGTAGTCTAGACATACCCTTGATGTTCTGGTCCCAGGAAGGGAATATGGGATAAATGCACATTTCACAGGTAACTTTGGACCTAATCACTTCTCCTTTTTGATCCTCAGCTTTAAAATAGATATAATAGTACCTTACTTCAGAAGGGTGTTGCAAGTTTTTTAATTTGCTGATATTTGAAAAGTGCTCTGACAGCTTCAGATCAAAGGCTCCCTATGTATTGTACATGCAAAGTATGACTTAACAGAAACTAACTGCAGTGGACAGGCAAACAAATACGTTGTAGCCTGAGATATCATTATTATCAGCAAGAGAGACTAGCAGCAGGGTAGCTGAGAACCTTGATCTCTACTGACTTCATAGACTGAGTCTCTAGAAGATGTTTTTCATCCTTGAGGTACAGCTTTGGTCATCTGAAGTGATTCATGGATGCCCAAGAAACACAGGAATGTCACTGATTTGGCCTCCAACACCTTCATGTGGAAGTGAACAGGTTGCAATAGCACTTGGTTTTGGATGGATTTATAGACCTGAAAATGGACTACTGAAATTGCTGTAAATTGTTATCTCCACTTCTCAGCATTTCTCCATCTAATTCTTCAGACTTGATTATGACCATTATAAAACCATTCCTTGTGGAAACATGTTGTAGCAGAGTAAATGATGTTTTTGTGGAATTTTGTGGACAGAATTCCAAGTTAAATTCATAGGTGATTTAGAAAGGAGACAATTCTTTATTAAAGTCTATAGACTATCTAGAGTAACTTGTATAAAATCTATTTTGGTTTCTCCCTTATTAACTGTATATAGGATTTTCCAATTTGCCAGTTTTGAGTTGACTTAACTGAGGCCCCACCACAAAACTCTGAGCAGATGTGTGTGAGAGTGAACCTCTCGCTGGCCTACTAGGTGAATGTTTCATTCTGGCAGCAATCACTACAATTGTTTTTAATTTATTTAATTTCATTTTTAGTGTTGTCTGGTCTTCTGTCACCAGGAAGCACTTTGCAACATATCAAGGATGCTGTGCTTTCTTCATCACAACTTTTTGTTGTTGTTGTTGCTGCTGTCCTGCTGACTTTTATTTTGTAAGACTTAGCTACAGGCATTCGTGATAATCAGCATGGGAAAGTGGCTCTTACCTCCTCCCTGCAATGTAGACATAGTTGACTTATGCTTATACTGATGTTGACATTGCCTAATGAGCATCTGTACACCTTGAAACTCCAGCAGTTAGCTAAGACACATTATGGCGAAGAGCATTAGAAGGAAAGTGTTAGTTAAAAGCTTGAATCTAAATAAATATGTGAGCAGTAATGCATACTTCTGTGGCCATGAATCACGCTCTTCCTCTGCAGGAATGAGGAAGCAAAATAAATCTAAACATCATACAGGCCATAATTTCATATGGGTTGGGCCCCTTCTTTTTTAAAATGAGATAGTGTTGTTTCTTCCTTCTTTCACCATTTTCAGTTTAGTGAATCATCTTTCTTCCAGTACTGGCTTTATTGACTCATTAAATCTCAGAAGGCAAAAGAATGTTTTTCAAGTGAGTGAAAAGGAAATGAGTGTGAAAAGGGGCACTGGCTCTCTTTGAAATAGAATCTCAAACATTCAGTAAGAAGCAATCCAGATAAAACTCAGAACACAGCCATTAGCAGTGAAGAAATGTTTGCTGTGTTCCATAAAATTCTGAGGAGGTGGCCTCTGACAATTAAAGGATTTCTCTCTCTCTCTCTCTCTCTCTCTCTCTCTCTCTCTCTCTCTCTCAGTTGAATCAGGCCTTATGGAAGGGGATAAACTGACACTAGAGCCAAAAGATCTTCTATTACCAGGACAAGTACCAACAACAGAAGCTTCCCCACACCATTTTCCATGCTTTAGTTCAGTGTTTCTTAAACTGTGTTAGCTGGTATTCCTCCTGCAATGAGGTTTACCAGCTAATTCGAATTAGGGGCTTTAAATCAGAATCCCGTTTCACTGCCACGTGTAGATGCGGGCAGTTACTTCGGGCTAGTCAATTTCTAAAATAGCGACGGGCCGGGAACATGAAAATCAAGCGCGGGGTATTTAAATCCCGGGCTTGATTTGCAATTCCAGTCACCCTCATCAGCCTCCCTAGATCAATCTAGGGGGCTAGTGTAGACGTACCCTTTGGTGGGTGCCCTGGAGATTCCATTCTGACAATATACATTACAATTTAGGAAGGCTTCCTACATTTTTGTGTTCATAGATGCATAAATCTGAAGGCCAGAGGAGATCATTGTGACCGTCTAGTCTGGCCTCCTGTAGAATACAGGACATAGGACTTTCCAAAATAATTCCTAGAACAGATCTTTAGGCAGTATATCCAGCATCACTATTACAATCAGTTTGAGGCCAGATTTCCCTTAGGTTTAGCCTCGCTCCTTTGAAGTCAATGCAGCAAAACCAAATTACACCAGCTGAAGATCTGATCTATTTTTATTTATGATGCATTGCAAGAAATTTTTGAGGTGTTTTGATTTTATACTATGCTCAAAAGATTTCTAAAATACAGTTCCCATAATTGTCATGACCTGTGTACTGTCAGATGAAGCACTGTTGTCCTAGTTAATCTTGACTCTTGAGTCTTATGTCTTAGCGATGTCTACACTACAAAGTTAATTCGAACTAACGGACATTAGTTCGAATTAACTTTGATAGGCGCTACACTAACGCTCCGCTAGTTCGAACTTAATTCGAACTAGCGGAGCGCTTAGTTCGAACTAGGTAAACATCATTCTACGAGGACTAAGCCTAGTTCGAACTTACTAGTTCGAATTAAGGGGTGTGTAGCCCCTTAATTCGAACTAGTGGGAGGCTAGCCCTCCCCAGCTTCCCTAGTGGCCACTGTGGCCAACACCAGGGAAACTCTATTGTCCCCCTCCCGGCCCCGGACCCCTTAAAGGGGCATGGGCTGGCTACGGTGCCCATGCCAGGTGCAAGCTTGCCAGCACCCAGCCAGCAGACCCTGCACCTGGCACGGCTCGAGCCAGCCACCCGATGCCCTCCAGCCCTCCCCCTCTTCCCGGGACCAGGCTGGCGGCTCCCGGGAGCTTGCCCGCGACCGCAAGAGGCGGGCACCCGCCTGGTCTAGTGCGGACATTGTGGACCTCATCCACGACCTCCGCACTAGGCACAGGAGAGCGGCCGTCTAGGGCAGGAGAGCTGCTAGCCTGGCCACCCAGGAACAGGTGTGCATGAAAATCAAGGGGGTCCACTGAGACCCCCAACCCTGAGCCCTGAGCTTACAATGGCCGTACTGGGTCAGACCAAAGGTCCATCTAGCCCCGTAGCCTGTCTGCCGACAGCGGCCAACCCTAGGGACCCTGGAGGGGATGGACCGAAGACAGTGACCAAGCCATTTGTCTCGTGCCATCCCTCTCCAGCCTTCCACAAACTTTGGGCAGGGACACCACTCCTACCCTCTGGCTAATAGCACTCCATGGACCCAACCTCCATGACTTTATCTCACTTCTCTTTAAACTCTGTTCTAGTTGTAGCCTTCACAGCCTCCTGCAGCAAGGAGTTCCACAGGTTGACTCTTTGCTTTGTGAAGAACAACTTTCTGTTACTACTTTGAAGCCTGCTACCCATTCCTTTCCTTTGGTGTCCTCTAGTCCTTCTATTATGAGAACTAATGAAGAACTTTTCTTGATGCACCCTCTCCATCCCACTCATGCTTTTATAGACCTCTATCCTATCCCCCCTCCATCTCCTCTTTTCTAAACTGAAAAGTCCCAGTCTCTTTAGCCTCTCTTCATATGGGACCTCTTCCAAACCTGTGATCATTTTAGTTGCCCTCCCCTCTCCCACCCTCTCTCTTCCCCTCTCCCACCTCCTTTTCCCAGTCTCCCTGAGTTTTGTTCAATAAAGAGAGATTCTATTTTTTCCACACGTTTTCTTTATTTTGTACATCAGGAAGGGGGGCTAGGGAAGGGTAAGTGGAAGGAGGTGAGGGAGGAATGGGGTACGAGCCCCCGATGGGGAGGACTGGGCTGGCTCTGCGGGCTTCTGGGGGTGGAAGCTCTCCTGCAGCCCCCCAATTACTCCCTCTCCCCAGATGGCAGCCTGCAGCAAGTGCAGCCGGTCTGATGGCCGAGTGCTGTGATGTGCCCAGTGTGGGCACTCAGGGCACTCCAAGCCAGGACTGCTTTGCAAGCGGGGAACCCCTGAGAACTGTCTGTCCGGGGTGGGGGTCGGGACCCTTTAAGCACAGCCCTCGGCTAGCCTGAGGCAGCAGCTCCACGCTCTAAGTCCTCATCTGATGCCCTGCCGGCACTGCTTCCGGACATCCTTAACCCGGGTTCAGGGTCCACTTAATGTGGACATGCTAGTTCGAATTAGCAAAAAGGTAATTCGAACTAGTTTTTTAGTCTGGATCCGTTAGTTCGAATTAGCTTAGTTCGAATTAGCGCTGTAGTGTAGACGTACCCTAAAAGAGTAGTCGAGTCGACTACTCTCCCTCGCACCCCCACTGCCTCTATATCAGAGGCAGCGGGGGTGGGAGGAACAGGAGCTGGCTTTAAAAGCCAGTTTCCCCTAGCACTGTCTCGGAGCAGGGGAGGCAGATGCGCAGTAGTTAGGGACCAGCTGGCAGGCAGCCCAACTCTTACATTTAAAAGGCAGAGCCGCAGCGGGGAAGGCCCAGGACCCGGCACAAGCTGGGACACAACAGTCCCAGCTCGTGCCAGGTCCCTGACCGCTGTACCTTGCCTTTTAAATGTACTAAAAGCCGAGCAGCTCTTACTACCGTTTAAACTGAAGAGCTGCAGTGGGGCCCCTTATTGTCTAATCATGTAGTCAATACAAATTGTATCGAGTATATGATTAATCAGTTACCCACTTCTTAATGTCTTTATTATGTCTCTTCCTAAGTGTCTGACATTAGGAACATTTCCTATAGTTTGTACAACTATATATCCATCTGAATTTTTTCTCATTATTGTCACTGGGCTAAATCTCAAGAAATCAATACAGTTGGGCCATGTCTACAGTACAGATAAGATTGAAGCAGCTGCATTTGATCTTCCAGGGTTCGAATTAGCGGGTCTAACAAAGATACGCTAATTCGGACAGAGAGGGTACTCCCATTGATGCCGTATTCCTGCTTCTAGGAATAAGGGAAGTCGAAGGGAGAGTGTGCTCCCTTCAACTTCCCACAGTGTGGACAGTGCCAAAATTTGAGTTAAGATACTTCGACTTAAGCTGCACAATTAATGTAGCTGAAGTTGCATATCTTAATTTGAACTTATCCCCTAGTATAGACCGGGGTTGGTTGGAATTTGTACTAATGTCCGTGAGGTCACATTCTGTTTATCTTGAATGTAGAAATGTCAAACACCTCTAAAACATCTTTGAAAGTGACATCTTTAATGTCAACTGAACCAAAAATTGCTAAGGTTTGTCATCCACTTGGAATGTTTATCACCATAAGAAAAGTCATGACTTACTTAGGGTACATCTACACTAGCCCTCGAGTTCGAACTAGGGAGGCTAATATGGGCAACCAAAATTGCAAATGAAGCACAGGATTTAATATCCCACGCTTCATTAGCATGTTCCCAGGCGGTCACCATTTTGTAAACTGACTAGCCCGGAATAACTGCCCATGTCTACACGCGGCAGTGAAACGGAAGTTCGAAGTAAACTCCTAACTCGAATTAGCTGTTAGTCATTGTGGAATGAGGTTTAACAGCTAATTCGAGTTAAGGGGTTTACTTCGAACTCCCGTTTCACTGCCGCATGTAGACGCGGGCAGTTATTCCGGGCCAGTTAGTTTCCAAAATGGCGACCGCCTGCGAACATGCTAATGAAGCACGGGACATTTAAATATCCCATGCTTCATTTGCAATTTCAGTCGCCCTCATTAGCCTCCCTAGTTCAAACTAGGAGGCTAGTGTAGACGTACCCTAATAGTTTTTTTCTTTTTTTTTAAATACCTATTGATGAAGAGCTTTGCAGGGATCTAAAAAGAGTGCAAGTTCATTTGGTATGCATCCTTCTCTCTGTGAAAGAGAAATCTGCAGTGCTAATGAGGAGAGACTAAGCAGTCTTTTTAGTATATGCTAACATAGTCGTTTTACTGTTTCCTCATGGCTCTTTAAGCACCACAAGCTCTCCTTTCATAGAGGAAAGGTGTTTACACAGGATGAAAGTGCTCACCTTTCGGATGCCTCAGAGAGCCTATGAGCTCATTAAAATTGTCTTAGCTTCTGTGGCTCAAAGCTAATAAAAATAGAAGAAGGCCAGTGGTATGAATAAAGACCTAAGCATCAGCCAGTGTGCCAGTAGGTTATGGCAAGAGCATGTGAGGAGGCTAGACAATCTACTTACTGTTCAGAGGTTTTTGCAGTACTTAAGGAAAACTGCACCTCTGTACAGGAATGTGAATGTGCATAGATTCATTGTGTACTAACCGTATGCACACTACTGTTCCATTGAAATCGATGGGAGTTATGCTGTCTGGAGAATTGAACAGTATGGTCCTCATCAAAAAAAGTCTTTATTTAAAATGGAGATATTTAACCCTATAGCTGGTAATGACCTATCTTTTAAAACAATGACCTGAATTGTAACATTGATACTTTGGGAAGGATCATGTGAGGGATTGTAAATTATCTTCAGTCCCATTAAGAGAAAACTATTTTTTCCATCTTCCTTGAATACTGGCTTAACAGTTATAACTTCAATAAATAACAGTTAAATACAGTTCTTCAGACATAGGCACAAAAATGTTCTTTTGATTTTGTCTGTACTAAAACCAAGGTGCAATATACTTTTGTTTTAACCATTCACTGGACTTTACACTGCAAGTGCCCCAAATAATGCCATTTCTCTGGAGCATGGCCATGATTTGCTGCAAATGTGCCAAAAATAATTTAATTTAAAATAATAGTTTCAAATAAACCATGATGCTTCTCACTATGTAACTTTACAGATTTTCATGCTAAATAACTTGGGCGCCTTTTACACTGGTGAGATTACATAATCATAATTTGCCACCAGTGCAGCTCCACTTCAAATGTGATCCAGCTGCTTTACCAAGTCTTTAAATAGGATTAGATTAAACAGTGATAAAGTTCCTGGATCCTATCCTCTTCAGCTTTCACTCTTGTTCAATTTGTTCTCACTGGAGGAACTGTTTCATTGTTGATTTTACAGCTATAAAATTTTATTGTTTAGCAAAGGCCAAAGCAAATGTTACTTTTGCCAGTCCTTTTAGGTCACAATTCTTAGTTGCTGTCAGTTGGCAAAGCCTCCTAGAAGGCAGTCGATCTATGCCAATTTATACCAGCTAACGACTCAGATTCCAACTGTATCTGTCTATTGTTAGGTGCTATATAAAAGAGACATAATAATTGATCACAGTGGCATGTTAAATATAGGGATGGTGAAAGGATGTAGGAAAGATACATCAATCTATATTTTGTATTTGCAATAGTAATAAATATAATATGAATCAAAGGAATTTTTAATACTGGAATGGCAGAACCATTAAGTATAACAACCTCTGTGCCTGATTTTCCTCTCATTTACAGGGTAAATCATGAGAATACCCCACTGAAATCAAGTTTTCCTGTCTTCAGATCCCATTTTTCCTTCCTATTGGAGCCTGCCATGAAATCACTAAGTTAAATTTATGACACTTCCATCACTCATGTGACAAAAGATCATGCACTCATAAGTATAATAATAAGCATAGGTTCAAGAAGAAGCTAAGCTAGTGTATGGGATGGGATGCTCTTTGTCAGCACACAGTTGTAATAACTGCAAGGGGAGCACACATAAATACTGTCCAAGTGAATGATTTCTTTGGACAAGTATTTCCTAGCCTCACATTTGCTCCAGTGAAAGTCTGTGGTTAAAATCTGTTGTTTTCGTTGGCTTCTGTCACAGACCCCACTTTCTAAAAAGGATGAGCATATCCTTACTCTGAAAAGACGGACTCTAAATTGGTCACAAGATGAGGACTAAACAATTTCAGAGCAGCCCTGCAATTTCATTTCTGCTCAGGCAGCAGAATCCCTCCCTGCAGTAGAGCACTGGAGTCGATGCTAAAGCAGTGGTCTCATTTCCACCCTCATCCATGTGAGCAGTTCAGCCAGTTGCTGGCCACATGTATTTTTGGTGGTTAGGAGGAGTTAGAGAACCCATGTGTGGCTGGCTGCTGAGAAACAGCTTTCTGTGATCAGAGGATACACACAGAGTGGTGAACAAATAAACAAAAGCAAGTAAAATCAGCAGGGGAATCATTACAAAATCCAGGCTGGGGGTAGGCAATGAACCTTGGCCAGAAGATTAAAACTCAAAATGGATTGCTAAATTGTAAGGTGGGGATTATATCTGAGTTTCCTTTGAGTACTAATCTATTTAGTGATGGATAGGTTGGTAAATGGAATTGTCAGACATTTTTGAATGCACACTTTTGAATTTTCCCTCCCCCGGCCTTTTGAATCCTCACCTTCTCTTCAAAATACGTGTGTATGGGGTGGGAGGTGGGGGGAGGGAGACAGGGGTTCCTGCTCCAAGACAAAAACAGAAATGTAAGCCTTGATCTATCAGTTGCACGTGTAAAAGGTCTGCATGATTAAATGTTGTTATTCCGGAAGGGCCCTCAGTCTCCTGAGACATGATAAGAAATAATAGATCAGATCCTGGACCCTTCAGTGTTTGCTTTATCACTGGTCTGTTGGTTCAAAGCAACCAAAATCCCAGTTTAGCTTCTCTCAGAATTCCTCTGGCACAGATCTCAGGATGGGGGACCAAAGGTGTTGTCCTTCCACCTTTGCCAGCCTCAGGCTCACAGCAGCTCTGTGCTGATTATAAATCTGATCCAACAAGTATCCCCTACAAGTAGATGATGGCAAAACAAAATTACTGTTCCTTTTGTTTTACCCTTTCTTTAAGGTAGTTTATTCAAATGGGACCACATTGACCCATACTATGAGAAACATTATTCAGTGTTCAGTTGGCTACCTGCATTAATAGATACACATTGCATTAGCACTGAGAATTCTTTAGTGCTATCTATAGAATGCTGTTAAGTCAGACTATCCTAAGGTGCCCTGGGAGGTGAAAGAATTCAGCACCTGCAGGAGGCATGCTGCAGCTTGTCAAATTATTTAGCAAGTCAATTTCAACCATATTTTGAGCAAACATTGCTCTTCCAGGTTTATTCTGCACCTTTTATCAAAATCAGCTACACTACATTGAAGGATCACTTTTTTGTCTGAATTTCTTCTCTGCAGTAGATCTCCTAGGGCATGTCTACACTAGGAACTTATTTCAAAATAACTTAATTTGAAATAATAACTCCCAAAATATCTGTTTCAAAATTGTGTGTCCAAACTACAGGGAAGCCTCGAAATTAGTCCAAGGCAGCCTTCCTTAATGTGGATGTGCTACCTTGACTTAGAGCTCCAGGAAGCACTAGGAAGTAATTACTCTGAATGACTCTGGGAAGTAGTTACAGTAAAACTCCGATGGTCCAGCATCTGACAGTCCGGCACTCCTGATGGTCCGGGCAGCCGGACCATTGGAGCTGCTCTGCCCCCAGCTTCCCCGATTCAGTCGCTAAAACTGACCAGCGCTGAATCCGAGAAGCTGGGGGCAGAACAGCTGGAGTGCTGCCGGGTAGGTCCAGTAGCGCTGCCCCTCCGGGCTGCGGGACCAACCCAGCAGCACCCCAGCTGTCCCGGATTCAGCCACTGCTGAAATTGACTAGCAGCTGACTCCAGGAAGCCCGAGACAGAGCTGCTCTGCCCCAGCTTCCTGGAATCAGCCGCTGGTCAGTTTCAGCAGCAGCTGACTTGGGTACACCTGGGACAGAGCAGCTGGGGTGCTTCTGGGTTGGTCCCCGCAGCGCCGAGGTTTGGCGCTACCAGACCAACCCAGCAGCCTTCCAGCTGCTCTGTCCCAGGCGTCCCGATTCAGCCGCTGCTGAAACTGCCCAGGGCTGACTCCAGGAAGCCCGGGACAGAGCAGCTCTGCCTCTGGCTTTCTGGAGTCAGCCACTGATCAGTTTCAGCAGCGGCTGACTTGGGGACACCTGAGGCAGAGCAGCTGGGGTGCTGATGGGTTGGTCCAGTAGCGCCGAGGAGCGGCGCTGCGGGACCAACCCATCAGCACCCCAGCTGCTCTGCCCCAGGCGTCCCCAAGAGCAGCTGGGGTGCTGACGGGTTGGTCTCGCGGCGCCAAGGGTCGGCGCTACCGGACCAACCCGGCAGCACCCCAGCTGCTCTGCTGCAGGCGTCCCCGATTCCGCTGCTGCTGAAACTGACCAGCAGCGGCTGAATCAGGGACTCCTGGGCAGAGTCGGACTATCAGAAGGGAGGGCTATGAGGGGGTCTGAGGTAGCATTCCCCATCCCACCCCGGACTCCTCATAGCCCCCCCTTCTGATAGTCCGGCATATCCGATAATCCGGAACCCCCTGGGTCCTAAAGGGGCCGTATTATCGGAAGTTTACTGTACTTTGAAACAGCAGCAGTGGAGCATCTACACTACCACTGTTTTGAAATAACTATTTTGAAATAAGCATCATTTGTCATGAAAAGCAGGGTTATTACTTCAAATTAACCAGCCTCTTATTTTGAAATAATGGGTTTGGTAGTGTGGACTAATTAATGATTACGAACTATCTCTAAATAATTCCCTAGAGTAGACCAGGGCCTAGAATGTGAGAAATTCAGATCTTAATTGACCTCTCTTGTAGGATTATTTTCTGTATTCTAAGAAGCAACATTTTCATCTTACAATAGAGAACATTATGTCAGGAAACTTGAAATCAAAAGTTCTCCACAACACTTTTGTATACAAAAAAGATTCAGTTAGGAATGTAAAGTAACTTGAAGTTAAACAAGCTTTTATAAGCATTTGTCCTAGAGGGAAATACTTATGGTCTGTTGATTTCTCTAATCATTTCACAGATTACAGCAGAAAGTATTTTTCTGGTTAATGCGACAAGGGCTGTGTCTACACTGCACCCCTTTTCCGGAAAAGGGATGCAGATTAGACACTTTGGAATAGGCAAATCCGCGGGGGATTTAAATATCCCCCGCGGCATTTGCATTAACATGGCTGACGCTTTTTTCCGGCTTGGGGATAAGCCAGAGAAAAGCGCCAGTCTAGACGTGATTCTCCAGAAAATAAACCCTTTTCCGGAGGATCTCTTATTCCTACTTGAAAGTTTATTTTCCGGAGAATCACATCTAGACTGGCGCTTTTCTCCGGCTCATCCCCAAGCCGGAAAAAAGCGGCAGCCATGTTAATGCAAATGCCGCGGGGGATATTTAAATCCCCCGCGGATTTGCCTATTCCAGAGTGTCTAATCTGCATCCCTTTTCTGGAAAAGGGGTGCAGTGTAGACACAGCCAAGGGGTTTTTGCTATCGGGAAAGTGATTTGATATATGCAGATTACCCAATATGTCGAGGATCTTTATATGAGCCTTTTGATGTTCATTCCAATGTCTATGGGAAGACAACAAAAACATCTGAAAGATGTTGGATTTGTCCAGAGCTGTAATAAATAAGGGCATTAAATGTGGACTCAGGCAACCTAGGCTCAATTCCTAGGTAAGTCACACTTTCTCTATGACCTTAAGTCTGTCACTTTATTCTGTGCCTCAGTTCCACATCTTCAAAATGGAGTGCTTCCCCATAGTGATGTTAAATATCAGTTAATTGAATAGGCGATTAACCTCATGAATTCTTAACTGTTAATTGACTATTCTATAGTCTCTGAAGGTGGGGCCAGCAGCCAGTGCGCTCCAGCCCCACTCCCGAGGAGCCCCCTGCTCAGGGTGCCAGGCGGGAGCTAGTATGTGAGGGGAGCCAGTTTAAAAAACAGCTCCCCTCGTGGACCGGGTGCCTATCGCTCTGTGCTGCTGCCTCTGATACAGGATGGCAGCAGCCCCTTTTTGGAGGGAGGTGGGGGGAGGGGCTCAGAGCTCCTGGGCCGGATGCAAGCTGGGACTGATCTGGGCTGCCTGCTCACCAGGCTCCTAATACACTTTAAATGCAGAGCTGCAGTGAGGGTAGGTTCTGGACCTGGTGCAAGCCAGAACTGACCTGGGCTGCTGGCCAGTCCGCTAAAAAACATACTGGTGGCGGGGGGCAGGGGGAATGCGTGTAGTCTATAGCATTAACCTATAAGCTTTTGGTTAATTGACTACACTATTACATCCCTACTACCCCACCTCCCACAGAAGCTACAAGGATGTAATACATTGATTGTGATATGCCCAGGTACTATGGTGGCAAGGGCTGTATAAATACATAGATAGAGTGCAATATTCACATGTTAATAGAGGAAACATGCCTTTGTTATGGTGCATACTTAATGTGCTTTTAGAAACACCATAACATTTCAATAATTCCTTAGTGTCTGACGAATACATGTGAATCTGTTAAGAATATTACATCTATCTAATCTATCTATCTATCAAAAACTTTAAAAACAGCGAACAGTCCTGTAACACAAAATAATGAAGAAAGTATCATGAGCTTTCGTGGGCACAACCCACTTCCTTTTTTTCTGTCTGTATGTCTGTCATGGACTAGGACTCCATTGTGCTAAGTGCCGTATAAACACAGAACAAAAAGATGTTCCCACTCTCTTATCTGAAAGACCCCCTACAAACAAGGGAAACCAGCTAGCTGACTGAGTATGGAAAATGTCATCAAGTGCTCAAAGTAAAGAGAATGGCAAGGTGGGGGAAATATCTACAGTCTTTCTGTTATAATAGGTTAGGTGTCAATAACAATAATAGATAAAAACATTCCATCAGCAATACGATTTTTTAGTTGACAACACCCAGTATTAAAAATTAGTCTGTAATTTGTAAAAATACATACATGAAAACCATAGACAAAATCTCTAACTAAGCAAATGTTGAGTATAAAAGTACCTGTAATCAGGGTTTATAATCTTCTGTAAACATTACTTTGAAGACAGTGCAGAGGTAGATTCCTTCTGGTTACCTAACTGTTCTTTATTTTATTTTCATTGTATTAGGTTGTTGGCGTAGCTCAAGCTATCAATAAGAAATCTGGAGTTGGTGGGATATTCACAGAGCAAGATGAAAAGGTATAAAGGATAGAGTGTGTGTTTGTGGCTTTTTTCTTTTATGACAACTAGAAATCTTGAAATTAAACAAACTGAACTAATCCTTAAATAAGTAAAAAATAGTTTGATGAAACAGTAATTGTTTCTTTTTGAGATTCTGCAGAAATGGCCATGTGAGTCATTTTAATTTCTGGGTCAGTTTGGTTTCTCTCTCCTGTTAAGACTCAAAATGTTTCCATGCTTTATTGAATGTATTGTAAAGGGGTGTAGGCCTAACAGCTAATATCTGAAAGTCACCTTATCTCAAAGGAATGTCCCAATGGGCACTCAATATCAGCTTAACATTGAAACTAAAGCTTGCCAAGCAACTTTTAAAATTACTATATAATTCAATTTCTGTGTACCCTAGTAGTACAAAGAAATAAAGCACCGGATAAATTACAGTCATGTCTGACATAATCAGTAGTGCAGAAAGCACATAGATTCTGAAACTGTCACATTGCAGCCACTTTCAGAATGCTCTCAGACTTCACATGCAAACTGTGGTGCACCACGAAAGGTTGAAGTGAGGCCGAAGCAGTTGACTCAAGCCTTGGCAATAACAAAGTAAGAATTTACTCCTTCCCTGTTCCAGTGGAATGCATAATGAACATCTGCAGGAGCTCAGAATTAATCCCTTTCCTCAAGAGAAACAGCTCTTGGCTTCTCTAAGCAAGATTCGATTTCCACTTTTAAAAATACTTAATTCCTTGGATAATAGATGCTTATTTTGTGTGTTCAGTTTTTAATGGCAAGATTTGTATTGGCAGGGTTGGGTTGGGTCCCCAAAACTGCTTCTTATTCCAATGTAGTTTCACCAGGATAAAATATGAAACTCAATCATTTGTCTACAAAAAAGATGGGAGATTCCTAGTAAGATGGCAATAAGAGATTAAGACCAAACAAGAAAAAAACTGTGTGCAATTAACAAAAATAATCTTCAACATACCAAAGCAAACCTGTAGAGTCTATAGCTGAGTGGATTTCAGGGGTTTGTTTTGGTTTTTGCAGTGATTAGTTTTAAGTGGGAGTATACTGCTTAAATACATGGACCGAAGAAAGGGGACCTATTCCACAAATAAGGCATATATTGAAAATTATTTTTTTTCTTTCTATGTATTTACAAGTTGTCCATAAAACAGTAGTGCCTGAATTCTAACCATAGCCAGTTTGAGTTGATGGACTTTTAATAAAAGATATAAACAAACATTTATATTGAAGCTGAAAGCTTGGAAACAGAACATAATAAAAACTTTCAGATACACTCAGAGGGCATTTTGGGTGTGACAAACAGTGTTATTAGAAACAAAAAAATAAGAACTTTTCTGGGTGTAAATAACAATTTGTCAGCTCTCACATGTTGTGAAATCATTTTAGGTCTACACGTCCATCCCACATAGGATTCTGTCCCTAGTAAATACTGGAGATAAGACAGGTGTTTGTAGACATCCTCTTAATTAAGTCTTGATGTTTAATTATCTGTTTTCAGGATTTTGCTGCTTATTTGGCATTTTGTGGAATCGTTCTTCACAATGCTCAGCTATATGAGACATCACTGCTTGAAAACAGGCGTAACCAGGTATGACCAACAGGTTTAATCTAGCCTGGAACATGGGAATTGTGACAGGCAGGTAGTAGTGTTTGTTATCTACAACTTTTGATTTTCGTCATACGGTAGATGTTCCTTGTTTATGTTATTTATTTGTTTCCTTTGCCTCTCCCATCAAAGATATTCACAATGGATGCCATTAATGACATCACACATAGACTGCTGCCTTGCAAAAACTTGACTTTGGTCATATAAATACATTTTAATTTATCAGACTGGGAAAAAAATTCAAGAGTAGCAAATATATTTATAGTTTAATTCATAGCTATTTGAATTTTCACAAAGGCTTTCATTTTTTGTCTAGGTGCTTCTTGATCTTGCTAGCTTAATTTTTGAAGAGCAACAATCTTTGGAAGTAATTTTGAAGAAGATAGCTGCGACAATAATCTCTTTCATGCAGGTGCAGAGATGCACCATTTTCATAGTAGATGAAGATTGCACTGTGAGTATCCAGTGTAGTTTTATTCTTTATTGGCCCCCTGGGTCAGATCCTCCACTTTATTCTTACATTCTGATCTGGTTACATTTTACACCCACTTTGCACAATGTAAATTACTACACAAGTGCAAGAAACTGGAGAATTAGGCCTCCACTGTAAAGAAGAGGGAAGACAGAAAGGAAATGGTTGCAGTGTACTCTTTGTTTGCAGTAGCAGGTATCTTCTGTTCACACTTTTTATTAGTCTTCCATCACTGATCCCTATGAAATTTTCTGCTCCCATTCTCATGTCTCCTCATCTCTATATGACATCCATTCAGTGTAATTGTCCGTTCTTAGGAGCATGACCTCTCTCTAAATAAGATTCTGTAGTTTGATGCAGCCATTTTGCACTACCAGCTGGTGTAATCTGTCTCTAAGGCCATCTTAATTATCCCAGAAAGGATCACCCTTGAGGTAAGTACATTCCTCCCATAACAGAGAGCTGAGGTAGGCTGTAACATCACTTATTTGCTTTGCAGCTGCTGTAGCAGAGAAAAGGGGAGTGGCTAGAGGAAGAATGACATGGCCAAGACCACCTGCTCTGACATTAGTTAGAGCATCACTTGAGGAGAAACTGCCCTGCAGAGCATAAATCGAAACCCAGGATATTGCCCAGTTCCTCTCTGCCCCAATTTCTCATCTGTACAGTAGGGATAATGATAACTCCCTGCCTCATAGGGGTGTGCAACAGTAAATTCATTGCTGTTTGCAAAATGCTCAGAGACTACAGCAATAAGAAGCTATAAAGAAATCTATTAATATATTTAAGGAGTATTAATGCTCCAGGACTGACTACATACAAGCAAAGTAACATAACTGAGGTTGATCCGGAGCTGGGTGAATATTAAAATAGACTCTTTGTTGACAGTTCGCTCCAGAGGTAAACATGTCTTCCCTCACTTGGGGTCAATATTTCCCCGGAGATGCAAGGGACTTCAGTGACTCAGGGAAGTTAAAATTCCCTGTTCTGGGCCAGAATTGTCATGGGATACAGGAGTACAAAATACAATTAAATATTTATCTTTCTGCCTTAAGGCAGACTCAGTATAAATAATTGCAGCTGACTTTCTCCATATTGCTATTGTTACCATTCATGAGGATTATTACTAATTTCTATCCAATAAGAATCATTTTTGTATTTGTAGGAATCATTTTCTAGCGTGTTTCACATGGAGTTTGAGGAATTAGATGATTCAGCTGATGTCCTGAAGAGGTAAAACAATTTATTCTCAATTTTTGTTCATCTCAGGCAAATGGAAATGACTAAAGAGACTTTGCTTTTAATAACTGTTCATGACAAATAACTTCAATAAACAGAATGGGGCAGTGCATTATCATCTACTGTAGGCTAGGCTTTTACACTGAAAGATGCATGTACCATTCCCACTGGTTTCAGCGGAGTTGCTCTCACAACTGTATCTAAGGACAGCTGTCTCCTTGCAGTGTTTTCAAAGTTAAATACCCC
The DNA here is from genome assembly GCF_052426305.1 of Pelodiscus sinensis. Lineage (NCBI taxonomy): Eukaryota > Metazoa > Chordata > Testudines > Trionychidae > Pelodiscus > Pelodiscus sinensis. The sequence continues at coordinate 100,742,007 of NC_143055.1, forward strand.
TGCACAATGTGTGCTCTTTTTCCTACACTGTTCTATTAGTTAACACCCCAAAGGCTTGTTACCCTTAATTTTTAATAGTCTCACAGAGGTAGCTGTGTTAGTCTGTGACTTTAAAAACAACGAGTAGTCCTGTGGCACCTTGGAGACTAACAAAAAATATATTTAGTATCATGAGCTTTCGCAGGCATAATCTGTGAGCTGAGTCAAGCCAAAATCATACCAATCTTCAGAAGTGCAGTTTGTCCCTAAAAGAATTTGTTACACAGAAAAGAACTCTTTTCTGTTTGTAGTGTTGCGCATGGATGTTTTGACATGTGCCTTTTACAGCTGAAAAATAACAGAATCCTACTCACAAGTCAAAGAGAAAATGCAGAAGCCAGATGGGAACAGGTATATCGATAGGAGATGGGTGCTCCCCCAGAATGGGAGGAAAAGGGATAGAACAAGAGCTGAAGTGCCTTAATTATATAGCACCAAGCAATTAAAAAAAGAGATGATTGATTTTTGTAAAGTAAATTTATTTTTGTAAAGTTATTTTAGCGGAAACAGATGTTCTGTGTCAATAATGCAATCCCAATGTAATTAATTGTTCATTCATTCTAAAAGCATATTTTACATGAACTTAAAAGCAGAAAATCAGAAATGTGGCCATCTGCTCTCCATTTAAAAATGTGAATTTCATCTATTATTGATTTTTCAAATGTGTCAGATTTCTAGATGCATAGTATTTTTGAAGGGTTCTATTTCTGTGAACACACATTCGGCCAATGTCATATATTATTCTGGGACTGATGTGGCTAAAACTATGCTGTGTATATCTATCTGTCATTCATTTTTTTATCCTCCATTCTTGTAGATTGCATTAATTTATTTTCTAAGTTTAGCATTTTTAATACATTTGTAACTTTCCTAACATGTAAGAATATAATTTCCTCTGGATGCTAACACAAGGCATAACTAAGTCTTAGGGTTTATCAACATCAGAAAATTGCACTGGCTGATCTTAAATAAGTTTTAAAACCAATTTACTGAAATTGGTGCAAACCCTTGTGTGGATGCTTATATTTCATTTGAAATCAGGCTTATTTCAGCTGAGCTTAAATGAGTTAGGTACAGATTTAAACTTAAATGGAAATGTGTGCTCATGAGGTTTTCACCGGTTTAACTAAAATGGTTAATTTTTAAACTTGAGTTATACTGGTGCAGCTTTCTCATGTAGACAAGGTCTTAGCAAAACCACAAGTATGTAGAGAGAACTTGTATGGCTTTTAATAGACATCACTTGCGTGCTTGGAGAACTAAATACACCCACACATTTCCTTCTTCTTTTCATTGTAATTGATTAAACAAAATAAATACAAAGCATCAGAGATAAGACTAATGTTACTCTCAGATTATTGTTAACTGCTTGGTTTTATGTAGTGATGTGCCATAGTCCAGTTGAAGGTGGGTCTCTGCCTACCAGAGCTCTGGGTCAGTGGGCAGCCACTCTGCCTCATTACCCACCATGCTCATTAGCACATGGGAAATCAGCCAGCTGACTTAGTGTTGTAAGTGCAGTCCTGTAGCCCACTCCACCAATACATTCAGTATGACCTGGCCCAGCCCTGGCCCAGCCCAGCCAGTTCCTGGGTCTCAGGCCTAGACTCAGGCTGAGCAAACAATGAGTGAGCCCAGGCCCTAGCTCAGGACGGGACAACAAATAGTTAAAGAGCTCAAGCCTATGCTCAGGCTGAGGGCATAGTCAGTGAGCATAGGCCCTAGCTCACGGCAGGGCAGCAAATGGGTGTCCTAGCTCTGGTGGAGAGCCAACAAGCACAGGCATTTTGCTTAGAGAAATGAAGGGAGACTACCAGCCACGGGTTGGAGTGGCAGGGGCGGGAGAGACACAGGCCCACCCGGCCCACTGCGTCCCAACAGAGCCCTAACAGTGGCATACCAATTTGCCACTGAATCAGTGGGATCCTGACCGCAACACATTGACTCATTCATGGGCACTGACTCAGCCACACCAGGGTCAGCTATCCCTGGGCTGCCCTCCTCCTCCCAAGGTGTACCTCACTCAGTAGTAAGTTCAGGGTAGGCATCTGGCTCCTCCAGTAGCTGGGCTTCCACTGTTCTCTTGGCTCTGCCTTTTACATTTCCTGTCCCACCTCTTGACTTCTGGCAGGGCGGTAGGGTGGGGCAAGACTCTGCTCATCAGGGCACAAGGAGAGATTCCTCCCCATCTGGGTCAGTGGGTCAGTGGCCTCGCTACTTGTGCACAGTATGGAATGGTTGGACCTTTTCATCTCTGTTGGTTTAATTCAAATGAATACAAAAATGGGGCTGTCTGAGTCATTTAACTATAGCACAGGGCACAATATTGTGGTGGGTGGGAGATGGTGGTAGATCTGTGCATAGGAACTGATCTTACCTTTCACTTTGATTTACACATGATATAGTTTACATTTCCTTAGCATTATTGCATGACCCGATGTCATACAAAGAATGCCATGAATAATGCCTGCCTGCCCTTGTTGTTCCTTCAGGGACTATGATGCAAACAAAATAAATTATATGTATGCTCAATATGTCAAGAATACCATGGAGCCTCTTAACATACCAGATGTCTGCAAAGACAGAAGATTTCCATGGACAGTAAGTAAATTGAAACTGGGTTTTAGAATCCAGTAGTAAAAAACAGATGATTTTTGTTTACCTTTCATGTATGATCAGGTCTTGTGTGTGCTATACTTATTACCACTACCATTGCTGCATGTATTGACTACTGACACTCAGAACTGTTTAAACATAGAGGAAGATACAGTCCCTGCCCCCTAGAGTTTACAAATTATACAGTTCTAACACAGACTGAGTCAGGGTAGCTGGAAGATGGATTCATCACAAAGAAAATTATCATTAAAATAAATCTAACTATACTTATTTACTAGATAATACATGTTCTTAGGTCAAGAAAAGAAGTATGTTCTAACGGAAGTGTAAAGGAAGACAGGATGGAGGCTTTTCACTTCAGTCCTGAGGACTGGCCACCACAGTTTTCTGGAATAGACTCAGAAATTCTTTCCCCCACTTTTGGTCTAGTAAAGGTTAGGCATGATATAGACATGAACTATTTGCTGTTATGAGGAAGGCACAAGTGCACTTCTCAACACTTCATGCTTCCCAGTCTGCAAAGCAGCATAAGGAAGACCCAGCTTGTGTCAACGTGTCCCAGAGACCACTTGGATAGAAGCTGGAGATTAAGGAAGGAAGGAACAATTGATAACAAACAGACTGGTGTGGTGTAGTATTCATGCAACAGATCTAGTGCCTTGTCATCCCTATAGCACAAAGCAAACCTGTCACTGTGTCTGAAAAGCCACCCATTCCCCTTATTACTCTTTTGCAAAACCAGATTGGTTTATTATTACATAATACATTTGTAAGGAGCCTCTTAGTGGATGAGGGAAATAGTGGAGGGGGAAAGGTTGGAGTGTATTGTTGTCAGAAGACAGCCTTCGACTATAATCTCTCCCTTCTGAGGTCAAGAAGTAGGCATGGCAGAAATACAGTGTCCAATAAGATTTTTCCTGTTATTGTATAGTAGGAGTTGCTAGGATTCTACTTTCAGCTGTGGTTGGTTTATTCACATTAGGAGCTCAGAGTGCATTTTGCAGAATTAATTTTGTGTCTAGCTCCTGAGGGGGCGCTTATGGGGGAAGAGACAAAATGTATGTCCTGTATTTAGGCAGACAAAGAAATAGGTGAATATTTGGCAGAAAATTTAAAATATATAAAAAAATTACCTAGGGAACAATTTTAAACAGCTGTTTGTTAGGACAAGGCCTTTGATTTGGCAGCAGAATTAGAATTTTCTGCTCATGCAGAAATTCATTGTTCCATGGAATCTGAAAGATTTATTATGCCGGAGAAAAACATTGACATGCATTTACTTTTGGGCTATGTCTAGACTGCAAGCCTCTTTCGAAAGAGGCTTTTTCAAAAGATACTTTCGAAAAAGCCTCTTTCGAAAAAGAGCGTCTAGACTGCAAGCAGTACTTTCAAAAAAGCAAGCCACTTTTTCGAAAGAGAGCACCCATGCAGTCTGGATGCTCTCATTCGAAAAAGCCCTGTTTTCATTCAAGAATGACTTTTTTCGAAAGAGCACTTTCGAAAAAAGGCGTTCTTCCTCGTGAAATGAGGAGTACCGCCGTCGAAAGAAAAGCCACGTTCTTTCGATTTAATTTTGAAAGAATGCAGCTGTAGTCTAGACGCAGGTGATGTTTTTTCGAAAAAAGGCTACTTTTTTCGAAAAAACCCTGCAGTCTAGACACAGCCCTAGATACATGGGCATACATGGATAAAGAGGAAACAATACTACTGCTGGAGAGGAATTATGGATAAGCTATTTTTTTTAGCATAATGACATTGAGTCTTTATACTGCTTTTATATCTGTTCTCCCTTCCTCCCTCCTGCCATCTCTCCATACATTTGACCATTGGTCTGTTTTCTCTAAGCAATTCGCATTGTGGAGATTCTCAAGTGTCTTTGGATTAGGCCACATATGAACATTACTTTGGGGTCATTGGTTCCTTTCCTCCACCAAACATGTAACTAGCTTTCATGAAAGCCCTCCTTCAGCGTCTCTCCACTGCACTTGCTGGAGAGTTAGACTATTTCTACACTACAGAGTTTTTTCCGAAAAAAACTTCACTTACGTCCACACTGCAATCGTGTTCTTTTGAAAAAATACCGAAAGAACAGAGGGTTTTTCTGACATTGGTAAATCTCTTTCTATGAGGAAAAAGCTTTTTTCCGAAAGAGCGCTTTCAGAAAAAGGCATGTGTGGACAGGGAAGAGGGAGTTCTTTCAGAAGAAGAGGAAAGAGGAGAAAGCACAGCTGCCCTGGTAGCCACTTCATCCATAGTAATAACAGCTTAAATGCCAGCTACTGTCCATTCAGTGGGGATGCTTTCTTTCAAAAAAACAGATGACTTTTTCAATGCGCTTTGGCAGTGTGGACGCTCTTTCGGAAGAAGATTTTCGGAAGATCTCTTCCGGAAACCTTCTTCCGAAAGAAGCCTGTAGTCTAGACTTAGCCTTAAAAGGGAAAGAACATTTGGGACAAATGATGGTTGCAGCTTGGAAAAAAGGTTAATGGTTTAAACATTCAACAATAGGGGAATCAATGGGAAGACAGAAGAAAAGGAAACAAGAGCAGCAAGAACAGAAGGCAATATTAGTGAGGGACAAAAGAGGAGAAAGTGGGAAGGAAAAATGAAGTGAAAATGATAAAAATGACAGTGTATACAGAAGGGAAGTAGGTGCATGAAGAGAGAAGAATACAAAGAATAGAAAACAGATCTTCATAGAGCTGATAGAATAATTTTCACTATGTAACTGAAACATTTTCCTTGTCAGCTAACCAAGCAGGAACCTTTTCCATGGCTAAAACATATTAGGAGGGCAGCATGCAAGGTCACACTCCAGTCCACAGTGCCATAGAAAATAACTAATGTCTGTGTGTCGTTTTGAGGAAAGCAAGTAAATCTTTGGTTGAATGTTAATGTTCAAACATGGAGAATTGGTTTATGGGGATGAGAGATGAACCGTAAAATCAAGGCTGTGTGCTAGTTTCTTTTCTCTTCCTCTCAGTTTGGGCTTTCTGACTCTTGATAACCCCCAAAACATTATCAGTTTCTCACCTCACCCTAGAACTGTTGCGAGTTGTTGCACTTATGATTGAACTTGCCCTTGAGTATTCAGATGGACATCCTCATACCTGTGTAATTAGATTACTAAGCAAGTGTATAAAGTGCAGCAGCAGATCTTTAAAGATACATTTGTGTGTACCTGAGATGAGAGTTGACACAGTAGTTGATACTAGTGTAAATTAAAGTGTTGCAGACAAGAGCAACGCAGAATAGGTCACTGTGTTCCAAACTCTGGCATTTCTCCTTATTTCTAGTTAATTTCACAGGTATTGAGGTTCTGAATTGAGGTATTGAGGTTCTAAATTGCAAAGAAGTGGCTGGAGTCATATAAAGAATAACGAATGCTCCCCTACACTGTAGGCAAAATTTTTGTTTATTTATGCACTCATAGAATACTAGAACTGGAAGGGACCTTGAGAGATCATCATGTCCAGTCCCCTACCCTCGCAGGACCAAGCACCATCTAGATCATCCCAGATAGATGCCTATCCAACCTGTTCTTAAATCTCTCAAGTGGTGGAGATTCCACAACCTTCCTAGGCAATTATTCCAGTGCTTAACCACTTGGACAGTTGGGAAGTTCTTCCTGATGTCCAACTTAAATCTCCCTTGCTGCAATTTAAGCCTGTTGCTTCTTGTTCTATCATTAGAGACCAAGGAGAACAATTTTTCTCCCTCCTCCTTGTAACACTCTTCTGGATTCCTATTTCAAATAGCAGAATAGTTTATGAAGTGATCATGCCTGTTAGGCTAAAGAGAAACTACATCAGGCAGCCAAGAATCAAAGAAACTTCAGAGCTGAAATATTAACATGCTAATATTTTTTCCTTCCCTTATATGGAATCAGACCTTGGACCATACTTTGCTCTCAGTTATCCCTATGAGACACCAATACTGGGGGTAAAAGCAGAATTAAGTCAATTTTCTTTCATTACTTAAATATCTGCACAACAGGTGAAGTGGAGAAGGTATCTTTGAGCCCCATGAATTTCTCCTCAGCCACTCTGAGTTGTAAATCTGTCCCTACTATACAATATAGTCATTTTCATTCTAATGAAAGGAATAACAGTAAAATGAAAGTGGACCCAAATGAAATTCATCTAGAAACCTTGCTATTACTCATTCATTTATGCTTTATTCCCTAGTCCCCATTATACTAGATGCTGCATGAACACAAATGAAGATATGGTCTCTCCCCCCAAAAATGTATAATGTAAAAATTAGTTTTATATTCTGCCTTCCTTGCATGGTGCAGATCTCTCTGTAAATTTGTAACTGTATTCTCTATTTGCTTAATAGAATGAAAATGCAGAAAATGTGAACCAGCACATAAAAAGTTTGCTTTGTACACCAATAAAAAATGGGAAGAAGAATAAAGTAATAGGTATTACAATTTTGATTTCTTTATACTTATACACTGCATGTCCAGTCATTAGATGCATGTTATATTTTGTTTGACTGATGTTTTTATATGAGATAAAATGTATATTATACTACTAGTAGTACTAATAGTATTTTTTATACATGTGTATAATTGCTATACAGTAGTCTTCCTGTACAAGCAGTCCCCGGGTTATGTACAAGATAGGGACTGTAGGTTTGTTCTTAAGTTGAATTTGTATGTAAGTCGGAACTGGTGTCCAGATTCAGCAGCTGTTGAAACTGACCAGCGGCTGACTACAGGAAGCCCGAGGCAGAGCTGCTCTGCCCTGGGCTTCCTGGAATCAGCCGCTGATCAGTTTCAACAGTGTCTGAATCTGGACGCCTGGGACAGAACAGCTGGGGCGCTGCCGGGTAGGTCCCCGCAGCGCCGCACCTCGGCGCTGCAGGGACCAACCCGGCAGCACCCCAGCTGCTCTACCCCAGGCGTCGGCGAGAAAAGCCTGGACTGGGGGGGGACCCCCAGCAGACCAGGAAGACGCGGAGCGGCTTTTCTCGCCACGGGGGTGGCGGGCGGTGGGACCGCGGTGCATCTGGGCAGTTCCGCCGCCCCCGTCCTCCACGGCGAGAAAAGCCCCGTTCGTATGTAGGGGATCCGACATAAGTCGGATCCACGTAACTCGGGGACTGCCTGTATTACAAAATATAATCTCAGCAACTTGACATCTGATATCACAGGAGAAAATTCTTAAACACAATGAAATAGTTGTCATATTTCTAATTCAAGGCACCATCATACTGCTGTCTGTCATTGTTTTACCTACTAAAGGTGAAAAAATACCAATAAGACCTCAAATTATTTTTCCTCTACTTTTTCTGTTTACTTCCTTTGTGCACTTAACAACATTTTGTTAGTAATTATTTTAATAGTATCTCTTATATGCAGTTGGAGTCAGTTGTTATTTCTATGGGTCTTATGCCTGGTAATAAGTAAGAGAAAAGCTTTTCTTTTTTTTTTTAATTGGAAAATATAAAAATTTGAGACACCTGGCATATAGATTAAGGGGGAGAAGAAGCACCTGCAACTACTTCTAACTCTTCTTTTATGTTGTTTAGATTTTATGTTGATAATGACTTTTTAACATTCAAACACGCTCAATTAATGCAACAAATGTAGTATATTAAAATATTATATTGTTTTGAGGAATAGGAAAGACAGTAGTCTATGGGATGTACTCTCTAATCATATCCAGCTCATTTGTACCACTCAGATGGTGTAAAGTGGTCAGACCTGATCACATCTGGTCAGCAGAAAATCCCCCTGTTGGAGGGGAACGCCCAGGAGGTTTAAGTGCGCTCATGTTGAAATCTTCACTTGTCAAACAACTCCTCTGGCACGAGGGCATTTCTGGACAAGGAGTGATCATGGTGGATCTGCACCCATTAAACATCAGTGGTGCAAACTGGAAATGCTCCATTTGTCATAGGGGTATGGCTGGCCTGATTACTGATCTGGAAACAGTCCTGAGGAAGCCCCTTCACCTCGAGCAGGAAGCAGAGTTCAATTGCCAGAGTGGAATCCTAAGGGTCAAATATGAATTTCTATTAAGTCCTTACATAGAAGAATTCCCATTGTCCTCATTGGGAGTGTGGACTGATTGATGTCAGTGGGAATTCACTTGGGTAAAGACTGTGCCAAAACTAAGGAAGGGCCTCAGGATCTCCTCCATAGGTATTTCACATAGTGCTAGTCTAGACTAGGAGTAAAGATGTATTTTGAAAATAACTAACACATTTTAAAACTTTAATGTGGCCATTGAGACCTTTATTGTAACACGTCATGGTAGACTCTAGGGGTACATCTAGACTACATGCCTTCATTTAAATTTACATGGCTGCCGCGCTGAGCCGACAAACAGCTGATCAGCTGTTAGTCGGCTCAGCGCGATAGTCTGGACGCACGGGTGTCGACATCAAAGGTATTTGTCGACCACCCAGGTAAACCTCCTGGAATGAGGTTTACCTGGGTGGTCGACAGATACCTTTGATGTCGACACCCACACGTCCAGACTATCGCGCTGAGCCGACTAACAGCTGATCAGCTGTTTGTCGGCTCAGCGCGGCAGCCATGTAAATTTAAATGAAGCGGCGATTATTTAAATCGCCGCTTCATTTTACTATGTCTGGTAGCCTAATCTACATGCCTCTGGTGACAGAGGCATGTAGTCTAGACGTACCCCCAGACAGCTTGGGGTTCGTCTTGACTAACACACCTGTTTAAAATACACCTGGCAGTGCATATTGGAATTTAGGTAGTTAGGAAGCCTTTTGTAAAGAGTTTTGTGTGAAGTATACATGAACATGGGAAAATAATGGATGGGATTCTGGGTGGTACCTCTAAGAGGGCAGCACAGAACTTACAGCCCTAGGGATATGGGAAGCTATAGAGGCTTTAAGCCACATCATGGGTCTTACTATAATGTAGTTTGCATTGGGGGCCTATATAAGTTATGACAGCTTTCCTTGGAGCCGAAGCCCTACATGTGGTGACCCTGCCCCTGACATGCCCCTCCTGCCCCCAGCCCTACCCATCTCTCTACTTCAGAGCTAACAAGGGGGTTCTCCAAGAGCTGTCTTCCTTAGTTATTGCGTTAGAAGAATCCTCCCTGGTCAGATCTGGGTGTAAAATAAATACCACTCCAGATCTTTTAGCCAGAGTCCAGGGCTCAGGGCCTGGATGAGAACCTCACCCTATGTATTCTTAGTCATTACAGTCTTTATGTTATAGAAGTTTAAAAATGTTTTCAGTGAAAATTCTGTAAAAAGAAAAGCAAATAAAAAAGGAGAAATATCTAGAAGGATACAAAGTGCATCTAATGAGTGATCTAGTGAATAGACAGTGCTAAGTCACTCTTCACACGCAGTACAAGCGCATGAAACTCTTGCCCAGCAGCTAGGTGTTATCACTATGTCAGAATAATTCAGCATCTATATTCTTTAGCTGGTGGGACAACCTCAAGGTAATAAATGTCACCTTGTCACATGTTTCATTTACTGTTGATGTATTCTTTTAATATAGTCTGTTTTATTACAATGTCTTGTTTGTTGCTTGCACAAAACGTTACTTCTACTCCCCATTACATCTGTGTAAATCTAGAGTAACTATTGAAATCGCTGGAGTCACACTTATGTAACTTATGTAAGTAAAGCTGTGATTCAGCCTCAAAGTACAGAATAGTGCCTGCAGGTGGGTAAATATAGTAAATGTATGGTCTTGTAAAGTTACACCAACATTTACATTTCATGCAGTTATGAGATATTTATTTGAGAAATCAGTGGTTTCAATCACTATAATGTGGGATGGTTGGTACTGTGTTTTGCTTGGTGAGTTCAACTGCATAATGCTTTCATGAGATCCAGATAGCTCTAGATTGTGTCTTATTTCTTAATGCTATCTCTCCTATTTAGAGTAAGCATCTCCATTATTGCTGTAGGTCAGCCACTGATTCCACAAGTGAGCAGTTAATTTTCTTTTTTAAAAACTGAAATGGGAACAAAAATAAGAGGTTTTTTTATAATTTTTGTTGCATTTCACAATGGAGGTCATAATGTTTCATAGTATTGGTAAAGGAGCAAGCACCAGGAAAAGGTGGTTTGGTGATTTAAACTAAAATTATTTTAAAAAGCATTCATCTCCTGCCACCTTCCATTTCCCACTGAATTTTTCACTAAGAGTATGTCTACACTAGCCCCCTACTTTGAACTAGGGAGGCTAATGAGGGTGACCGAAATTGCAAATGAAGCCCGGAATAACTGCCCACGTCTACACGCGGCAGTGAAACGGGAGTTCAAAGTAAAGCCCTAACTCGAATTAGCTGTTATTCCTCCTGGAATGAGGTTTAACAGTTAATTCGAATTAGACATGTCCCCAATATCCATGATCTCCGCACTAGATGCGGGAACGCGGCCATCTATGGTAGGATGGCTGCCAGCCTGGCCACCAAAGGCCCATGCGAACCCAGAGCAGGTTTGTAAGAAAATCAAGTTGGTCCAGCAAGACCCCCAAACCTGAGCCCTGAGCTTCCCCTCCCCCTTCTTCCCCTTGCTTCCACCTTCCAGTGCCGTCCTCCCAGGTTTCCCCCTCCCCTCTCCCACTCTTTCTTCTCCCCTCTCCCACCTCCTTTCTCCAGTCTCACCAGAGTTTCATTTTCCCTCTTCCCCGGTTTTGTTAAATAAGAGAGTTTGTGTTAATGAAAATACATGTATTTTATTTTACATCAGGAAGGGGGGTTAGGGAAGTGGAAGGACGTGAGGGAGGAATGAGGCACAAGCGACCTGTGGGGCAGACCAGGGAGGCTCTTAGTGCTCCTCAGGGTGGAGCTTTCCCGCAGGGCCTCCTGGATACTGACAGCCCCCCGATGGACCTCCTGGATGGCAGCCTGCAGAAAGTGTAGCCAGGCTCGCGGCAATGCGTCCACAAGAAGCACCAGGCATTTCTGGCTCCATGTTGCAGAGTGCTGTGGTGTCCCGAGTGAGGGCAACCACAGCACACAGAGACAAAATGCTTTGCTGTCCCTCATCAAGTTAGGCAAGCAAGCAGGGAAACCTGAGAACCGGCTGCCCGGAATGGGGGTCCCTTTAAGCACAGGCCTCAGATAGCCTCAGGCAGCAGCCACATAAAGTAACTCCTGACCTGATGCCCTGCAGGACCTGGTTCCGGCTGGCCTTAAATGAGATTCAGCATCCACTCAGTGTGGACGCACTATTTCGAAATAGCCAAATGCTATTTCAAAATTCATTTTGTGTGTAGATGTGTTATTTTGAAATATCTTATTTTGAAATTAGATATTTCGAAATAATGCTGTAGTGTAGACATACCCTTGGAGCTTAAGGCCTGTTGACCCTCAAATGGGATTACAAGAGTTCTCAGATGTAAGTCATGTTATGAACTAACATTTCACTTTCAAAAGTGCATCTGTGCTTTGAGCTGGAGGAGTAACTTTCAGCTCAGGCAGACATACCCACGTTAGTTTTGATTGAAAAGTAGCAGTATAGCTGTAGCAGGATGGGTTCCACCAGCGTAAGTATGTAGGGGACATATTCGAGCCAACTAGCTTGTCTCACCACTCCATCACCATAGTTACACTTCTGGTTTTGGCATGCTGATTTGATCTGAGTGCACATACAATGTCTCAGCTGGAAATTCTACCTCAGCTCAAAAGTGTGGATATACCATAAAGTCACTTTGCAGCTTTTGAAAATGTTATCCATAGTCTGTAGATTTTCAGGGTTAGAAACCAGATATATGCGCCTTTTCCAGCAGCAAGAAGTAGCACAATACTATAAAATGGAGTCCCTTAGGAACTATCATCTGTTGGTTTCTGACAGCAGTTGCTAGCCAACTTTCCTACCTCTCAACCACACTCAGCATCACTCTCTACCAAATCCCAAATGTGTATTGTTTAGTGGAAAAGGGTTTCCAGTGTATGCCCTGAAAAAGAATTTGGACTCCTTTAATTCTGATGTGTATGGGCCCACTGATGGCTCATGGAAAACTTTTGAAAAATAATCTATTTCATGAGTGCTTGAAAAATAATCTATATCATGCAGTATATTTACTGTAATTCTCTCCCTGATTTTATTAATAGAGTCATTTACATGAAAACAGAATCTACATTTTTCAGAGTTCATATGATCTTCTGGCTTATTCACTGCTGGAAGTCCTAATTCACCATTCATTACATCACAGTTGCTATGGAAATAATTATAATTTCATAAACAGCACTAAACAAAGTTGAAAGTCCATGAAATTGTCCCACACCCTCAACAGAGTCTAATGATAGATCCGTTCCTCTTCTACAGAGGGAGCAAATCCATTCTTATTCATTGTTGTGTATTATCTCTTTTGCTGTAGCACTGAAAGGTCCCAATGAGGAATCAGGCAACCATTGCGTTGGCACCATACTCATATCTGACAAAAAGACAGATTTTTGCCCCAAAGAGCTTACAATTCAATTGCAGCATTCCTATTAATTCAGGAAGAGCAGGATCTGGTCCTTGGAGAATTTCCCAAAATAGGGCATAATATGGCAAAAAAGGGAAATTGTTACACAGCAAAGTTATTTTGGAACAACAACTGTTATTCCGAAATAACTATGCGAGCATCTACACAGCAACAGCATTATTTCAAAACAATTTCAAAATAACTGGAAGCTTATTCCGACTTCTGTAATCCTCATTCTACGAAGAATAATGCTTATTCCGAAACAGCTATTTTGGAATAGGGACTGTGTAGACGCTCCACTGCTGCTATTTCGAAATAGCCCCTCACCAGGGCCATTTTAAGTTATTCCTCCTAGGGCTATAAATCAAGATAGCAAGTCTGCACTAGGGAAGCTTGCCTCCAACTAATTTTGAGGCTTCCCTGCAGTGTAGATATGCTATTTCAAAATAAGTTATTTCAGAATAACTATTCTGGAATATCTTATTCCAAAATAACTGTGCAGTGTAGATGTAGCCTTACTGTGATATATGCAGATTGGAAACTCTTCCACATACAGAACCTTTACATTTCAAAGCCTCCTCCATACGAGAGTGCAGTAATCATTTTGTTCTCAGAGTAGTCTAGACTGTAAGGGCATATCTACACAGCACATTATTCTGGAATAACTTTGAAAGCGTCTACACAGCAAGCCCGTTATTTCGAAATAATATCAAAATAACGGTCATCTTATTCCGGATGCCTGTTACCCTCATTCTATGAGGAATAACGGCTATTCTGAAGTAGCTGTCCTGATGCCTAACCTGAAGTGCTTCCAGGTGTCCTTGAATGCAATTCCGCGTCCAATGAGTGTGGATGCTCTATTTTGAAATAGCTCAGAACTATTTCGATGGGCATTTGCTGTGTAGATGCACTGTTTCCGAAATAAGTGTGCACTGCAGGCATGTCCTTACAAAGAAGTCATGGATGCATTATGCTTGCACATAAGGTTTTTCTTAATCTAAAATCAGTGATTTTAGGCTAGAAGTGTAGATTGCTAGCAATGGAGGGAATTTTCTGTAAACATTCCATAATGTAGACAAGGCCTTAAAATAGGTTCTGATTACACCCACGCTTGATATGATTGCACATAGTTTCCAGTAAAATTCTCACCCTACCCCCAACTCCCCTTTTCAGAAGCTGAGAACAGCTCTGGCATTGTAGAGGCTTTGTTCATAAAGCTGCACGTTATAAGTATCAAAAAGTCAGGGATCAAAATTCTGTTCCCATTTATAGTGGTGTAAATCCTGAAGCAAGGAAATGTTAAGTTACAGTTCCAATAGTAATGTTAGTTGGGTGTCACCCAAAATAATGTTTTGCATTTCTGTTTTACTGGTTAAATATATAGTTAAATACATAATTGATTATAGTATTAAATGTGTGGCATAAAAAACACAGAATATGCACTATGACAAAAATATATCTTCAAACATAATTTTTGCAATTCCTAACTCATTATAATTTTTAATTGTTAGTCTGCAACTTTCTAATGGCATAATTATTTACATTTGATCACACAAGAGTTTGCCCTCACAGTCAGAAATGTTAGAGGCATATACACACTATATGTCTGTTACTGAACAATGTCAGCAGAACCTGGTGATAACATCTGTAGCTGTTTATTTTTAATAATAAGTCATCTGTAGTTAGGGCTTGATCCAAATCCAACTGAAGTCAATAGGAGGCTTTCCAGTGACTTAAAAGGGCATTGATCGGGCCCTTCCTTGAAAAGACCACAGCTTCATAGAATCATAGCAAGCACACTTGAACTTTGAGCCTAAACTTGAAGTTTATTATGTTTAATATTTTTTTAACTTTCTGGTACTGTTTCAAATAAGGAAGTGCAAACTTTATGTGCCACTATCCTGACATTCAAAACTGTTCTTTTGGCATGGTTACAAAAATCTAATTAGCTTTTGAAGGACAAATTGTCTTTGGGGATTAAGTCAATCTAAAGTAAGTACTTTTAATAATAAGTCAAGAAGAAAACTACCCTTTAGAATTTTGCAAAATAATGCAGGCTACGCAGAGCTATATATCTGCTTTTTACATCTTAATGAGTACTTGTAAATCCACCGTACAAGATATAGTACTATAGTTTTTGTTCTTTGGCATATTAAATTAATTCCATTTTAGTCCTTTTATAGCATTCTAATTTGTGTTCTGTATCTGTTTGCTTTAAAATATACTGATATTTTGTTTTATTGACTATAATAATTCAGAGAGCGAATTTTTTTTGTTTTGTTTCACATAACAGTGTGGTATTTTAGCAATTGCTATATTACTTCTTTTCATTCCTGTGACCTGACGTAGGGGTTTGTCAGCTTGTAAATAAGATGGAAGAAAACTTAGGCAAAATCAAGGCTTTCAACAGAAATGACGAACAGTTTCTGGAAGCCTTTGTCATCTTTTGTGGCTTGGGGATTCAGAATACACAGATGTACGAAGCTGTGGAGAGAGCCATGGCCAAGCAGATGGTGACATTAGAGGTGAGCTCAAAATCTAGGCAATACTTATATCTGTATGTCATCTAGTTTTGGCCAAACTTCTGCTTTCCCTACTCACAACCTAAAACTATTAATATAAGTAAAGTGAGCGGAGTCTGGCCAACTCATTAACAGGAGTGATACTTATTTGCTGCTTGATTCCATATTTGCATGCACAATATTTTATTTGTTGAGTGTTTTTTACTGCACTCATGAGATCCAGTGTTAGACACGAATGCTGTTTTCCCTGATCGACACAGTTGGTTTGTCCAACTGCACAGAAAGCGGAAATGGTTTGGAGGATTAAGGATATCATCTTGTCTAATGTTTTCTGTGATAATTTTGGCTCAGTCCTTTAAATAAAGCAGTAAATGCAATAACAGCAGGATTACTGTAGGCTTTCTGTGACTTCCTCTAACTCCATCAAAGTATATCAAGCATGAATGTCATCTGGTCCTAGCCTTTCAGTTGTTTATGGTTAGATTTAATGACCGTGGTGTTAAAGGAGGTTCTAACATGATATGCTAAAATACTTGGAAGATGATGTAGGGTTGCTAGGTGTCCGGTATTGACCCGGACAGTCCAGTATTTTCACTTCCTATCCAGTAAAAAATTCAGAAAATACCGGACACCTAAAATATTCAGAATTTTCTGAGGGGTTTTCCCCTGCCAAGAGGCAAAAATATCAGACACTTGGCAACCCTATGACACACTCAGCAACTGGGCCCAGTCCCCATCCCCTCCCCTCAGGCCCCCCTCTGCCTGCCTCTGGACCCCCTGCTTACCTGGTTCCGCAGGGAAGCTCCCTTCTGGCTTGACAAAGAAAACAAGAGGGCTGCCGGCAAAAAAGCCTAAAGACCTGAGCAAGGGGAAGCAATGCCTTCTCTGAGTCTTAGTGCTCAACCTCTCATCTTCCTATCCCTATTCTGACTCTGCATGCACTTAAAGGGGCCATGCTGTTTTATTTTATGTATTTATTTTTTTGTTTAATAACTCTTGGGGTCCTTTTTTTTTCTCAACAACTTTGGTCTCCCCCCTTTTTTTCCCCTCAAAATAATGTTTTCCCTAGTGGTTTTTTTTGAGGGGGAGGGGAAGAGGAGGTGTTTGGTATTTTTGGTTAAACCATCTGCCAACCCTAGATAACTGTAAGCCTGAAAATTAAATTTTGTAGGCTTTGAATCTGTCTAACGGGTAAATAAGAATGTTTGCAAAAATTCTAAAATGTGGATTATATACCCAAGTTTCTAAAGGAAACATTACAACTCTCATGTAAACCTGCAGTTAATTGCTTTTAAGTGGGGGAGATGATAACTATACAGCTAAGTCATTTCAGTGCTTTTTAAAAATAAGGTTGGGAGGCTAATTACATCTCATATTAGTAACTTTGCTGGTTTGTCATTTTAAAAATAAAATTCTATTTAGGCTATTACAAAGTCTTTCTTTTTCTTAAACCAGAATTGTCTCTTAATTTCATGTATGTTTAAAGATGCCCAACATGGTAGCATTCTCCTTTTAGTCTCATAGCTAATCCATATAACAAAAATATTTTGATCACTTGCTCATTTATAGATTTTCTTGTCCTGATTATATCAAGAACCACTATGATGAGCATCCCCATGCTCATGCAGAGCTCCATTAAAGTCAGTACATTACAGCATTGGAGGCAAAATCTGAACCTTTTTCTTTTTTTACATTGTGTGCTTTTATTTGTACTTAGGTTTCTGCATTCCTTGTCCCATAGGTCCTCTCATATCATGCTTCAGCCACTGAGGAGGAAACAAGGGAGCTGCAGGTAACAGCGGTAATTGCATTTTTTTTTACTGTTGTTTAAATATTTCAGATCTTCATGTGCTTTGGGATGAAGACAAATGTTGAAATATCAGCATCTCCGCAGGACAGAAATTTTTGTTTTTCTATCAGCTCTACCTAAATATTAATCCTGGGATACTGTAATTACTGTATTCCCCCTCCCCATTTGCTCATTGTGTACTTCTGTGGTTTCCATTCAGGGCTTGCTTCTTGATCACTGATTGTACTGCTGATCTCTGGTTCTTATTCTGAGGACAAAATTCAAACAGCTTTTAGTTTTAGAAGTGCCGTGTGCTCCTTGCAGGGTGGAGAAGGCTTCGCATGCTTTCCCCGCTTCTTTCCCCCGCCCCCACCAGGCCTTATGTGGCCTGGGGGTAGGGGGAACGGCAGAGCCTCCATGGGCCAGATCAACTCGCTTGGTGGGCTGGATCCAACCCACGGAGGCCCTTTTGTCCACCTCTGATCTGGAGAATGTAAAATAGGAACACATGGGTAGCTTAACAAGCCACACCACAGCAGAGATCTTCTGAATAGGTTGCCAGTGGCTAGTTTCCTCCTAATCATCTAATGGCTATCTCAGGATTCAGAGATGGCTAGTTTACTGTTTCCTCTCTATAGAATTTGTAGGACCATGAACAGCCTTTCCTACTATAGAGAGCAATAGACTTTGGCTGTGTCCAGACTCAGGGGTTTTTTCGAAAAAAATAGCCTTTTTTCGAAAAAACTTCCCCTGCGTCCAGACTCAAGCCGCTTTCTTTCGAAATTAATTCAAAAGAACGCGGCTTTTCTTTCGATGGCGGTAAACCTCATTTCACGATGAAGAACGCCTTCTTTCGAAAGTTCCTCTTTGTTCTTCAATGTAAATAGGGCTTCTTCAAAAGAGAGCATCCAGACTCACTGGATGCTTTCTTTCGAAAAAGCAAGCCGCTTTTTCGAAATTTCTCCGTGCAGTCTAGACGCTCTCTTTCGAAAGAGGCTCTTTCGAAAGATGCTTTCGAAAGAGCCTCTTTCGAAAGAAGCCTGCAGTCTAGACATAGCCTTTGTCAGTCTTGATACTTTGTGAAACAGACCTTTATTTTCAGTGATCCTCCTTTAAGTCAATAGAAGAATTCAACTGCACATGATAGTGGTGGATGACATCAGAAAGAAAACTTGTGTTCTGTTTTGTGTTTTATCATTCAGAGTTTGAATAACAAATTTAAAGAATCTCTCTTTTTATTGCCTGTAACATCTTCTTGGAGGAACTATTATGTTTAAGAGAAAAGACCCCAAGCCAAATCAATAGACTTTCCGCTAGTCATAATTCACAATGTGATGAGCACTACTGAGCATGCCGATGTTTGTTTGCTTACATTTTGTAAAAAAGAAAACTTTCTATTCTGTTTTTATAAACAAAGGCTCTGGTACCTCTGCCATATGTTAAAAATACTGTCAAAACAATGCACACAAGAATAACTGTAGCCTCCCTAAAACCACAAATGAGAAAAACATAAGACACGCCTACCACAGACTCCAGCCCACAGAGCATTCACCTTCCCTCTCCAAAAGCCTGGAAAAGTGATCAGATTTTTTTGCATGTGCTGGAGGTCAGCAGGCTTGTGCTATTTTGAGCTAAGATGAGGGTTGACTGCAGAGGGCAGGGTTCTTGACAGAGAAGGCCATGCCAGCAGCTTCCTCTTTTTTAAAAGCTTCACAATCAAAAGAAATGGTCTCAGTCTCTTGGCCAGGTGCATAGGGGCAAAGAAGCTCTCCTAGTCACTGCAGTTACATGATCACCCAAGATCTTTAGAATACAAACAGGGGGCTCACACTGTCTTTGTCCTCCCTTCAGTTGCTTACCCATTTCACCAGAATCACTTTTATCTTAATACTGTTCGAAGGTACATTAAAACCAGCTATATGAGTCTGCCTCGGTTGATTTAAGGACACCAGGGAAGGCATTTGGCAGCATTTAGGTAGGAAAAAGAGCTGAGTGTCACCAGCCCAAGCCTCAGCATTAATTCTTCCAGTGACTGAACATACACATTCAACAAGAGGGGTTACCAGGAAACACCACATGAGAAAATCCTAGACTTAGAAGAATCGTTGTACAAAACTATATTCTGAGACCTCTCAGAAATGAATGAAGCCATGGAGGAATTACCCTCCCTTCTACTCTTACTGCCCTGCTCTATACTAGGAAGTGCCTTCAAAATAATCCCCCTTATTTCAAAAAAATAAGCAGTGTGTCCACACTACCAAACCCATTATTTTGAAATAACAAGCTGGTTATTTCAAAATTTGTATTCCAGCTTTCCTCAGGGAATAAGCTTATTTTGAAATAGTTGTTTTGAATAAGTTATTTTGAAATAATTTCATAGCATAGACATGCCCATTGTAATTTTCAAGTGAGCAAGGAAGTGCATTGATGATACAAACTACAACTGTGAATCTAAAATTAAATCTGACATTAGAATAAATTGCCAGGTGGGTGTTTTCATTTAAAATTACTGTAGAGCCCCTAATATCCATTCAGTAATATTCAAACAGTTGACCTGCGTGTGGTATTACAATGCATTACATGATGTATCAATAGAATCTTTGTTCCTAAAACCAGGATAAGAAGCTGATCTTTAACAAATCTTTAAAAATCTATAATCAACAATACCCATTTCTGATATAAGAATATCAGAACACCCATACTGGGTCAGACCAAGGGTCCATCTAGCCTAGTATTCTGTCTTCTGACAGTGACCAATGTCAGGTGCCCTGGAAGGAAGGAATAGAACAGGTTGTCCGTCCCGTCACCGATTCTCAGCTTCCGACAAACAGAGGTTAAGGTCAGCATCCCTGCCAATGCTGGCTAATAGCCATTCATTGACCTATTGTCAATGAATTTATCTAGCTCTTTTTTTAACCTTGTTATAGTCATGGCCTTCACAACATCCTCTGGCAAGGAGTTCCATGGGTTGACTGTGTTGTATGAAGAAGTACTTCCTTTTGTTTGTTTTGAACCTGCTACCTGTTAATTTCATTTGATGACCTCTAGTTCTCGTGTTATGGGAAGGAGTAAATAACTGATTTATTTACTTTCTCCACACCAGTCATGATTTTATAGACCTCTGTCATATCCCCTCTTAGGATGCATGTACTGTTTTTCCAGAATAACAGCCATTATTCCAGAAAAACAATACTAGCATCCACAAAGCAACTGCACTATTTTGAAAGAAAATCAAAATAACTGCGGGCTTTTTCTGATATTGGTAAACTTCATTCCTTGAGGAAAAACGCTTTTTCTGAAAAAGCTCTTTCGGAAGAGGGTGAGTATGGATGCTCCACTGCTGCTATGTTGAAATAGCTCCTCACCGGGGCCATTCTAAAGTTATTTCTCCCCAGTGTCTCCTGGGGTTCTAAGTTGAGATAGCATGTCCACATTAGGGGAGCCTGCCTCGGACTAATTTTGAGGCTTCCCTGTAGCGTAGATGCTCTATTTTGAAATAAGCTCTTCCAGAAGATATCTTCCAGAATAGCTTTTTCCAAAATAAGCTTCAGTGTAGACATACCCTTAGTCATCTTTTTTCCAATCTGAAAAATTCCCGGCTTTTTAATCTTTCCTTATATACATTCATGAAAGCATTTTTCTTAGTTTACATTTTAACAATAAAATAAAACACTTGGAAATGGCAAAAAAATGAGCTATTATCATGTTTATTATATTTTTCTGAAGCATCTAGTGTTTCTGTATATTGATGACATTGGTAAAACAACTCTCAAGATCAAATGGGTCATTTTAAGTTGCTTAGAAATCGGTGCTCCTCAGCCCAGTTTTAACTTAAATACAGGGTAAATATTTGTTCCTAAATCTGAACTTACACTCTGCATTAGAAATGTGTATTTTTATCTCTGGCTCGGAAAAAAAGGCTCTGTTCCTACTTTTAACCTGATTAAGATTCTGATCTAGGAAACCACGGGCATAAGTCTATCCCAATTTAGGTTTGTACTTAAGCCCATGCTTGAGTGCTGTCCTAAATAGGGTTATTTCTCTGAAACAGAATACAAATGATCATTGGAAAATAGACACTATCCCATGCTGAGAATTTAGCACACTGGCATTATAGGTGGCAGGTAATTAGGAGTGGAAGGGGCGCAGCCCATGAAATATGAACGTTGGTGCCACTATCTGGTGGCCTAGCAATAGAACAAGCAAGGAGAGTCCCTAGACCCAAGTGGCAGACAGTGAGATGGGTCTACAGGCCCTGACATGGAGCAGTGGCCAGATTCCTTCCTGAGCGTGTCCAGCAAACTAGTCCTGTTTCTTCCCTTCTGGCAGAGCTGGGCTTGGTGCCAGAGAGGGAGAGAGTAGAAGATGAGACAGGAGGAGAGATGATTGGGCCCACAACCATCTCTCATCCCTATTCTGCCACCAAATAAACCCAAATACCACAAATACATTCTCCTGCCACAGCATTCTCTCTTCCTTACTTCACATTACATCAACCCTCATCTCCCTAAATAAATCCACCATGTCACACAACCCCCCAATCAATACCGCCATGAAATATTACCGTGCCTGAACCCTCCCTCCATTCCCCAAAGCCGCACATACCTTCCTCCATCAATGGTTATTCCCTAAGGCTCCCTAGATATGAAAGGGACCTGCCATGGATCTATTCCCTGACAATTCCAGCCACAGGCCGCACAAGTACTTTTTTCACAGCCCAATGGTCTCTGCTGTCCCTCTGCAGACAAACAATAAACACACACCAATACTTGGACCCTCCATATGTTCTTGTGGTGTGTCATACCTCAGTTTCACTAAACACTTCCAGGACTCACAGATTTCACCACTCCCAAAGGAATAGTTTATTAGTTTTAACTTATTAGTTTTAACTTCAAATCATTCATGCTTAACACGTAGCACTTACATATTTTTAGAGCAAAAACAAGAAAAAGCTTATCATAAAAAAAACAGGGATTCAAGTGATGGAAAGTAAGAATATTGAAAACAAATGCTCATAGAATGTATTTCATTGCAAAATCATAACACGCTTTTTAGAGCCTAAACTTAACTCCTACAGATTAGTTTACCCCATCTCTTTTTCCCAGTATTGTCAACTGTGTTGTGCGAGATCCCTCTTTTATGAGAACATCTGTTGGTAGCCTGTTCTCACAGACTGAACAAAGGCTGGGGATTCATTTGCATCCCAGGTATAGTTCCAAAAGTTTATTAGCTTTTCTCCTTAACAGGCGGTGCTGTTCTTTTGGTTCCTAAAGCCCCCACAATCTATTGATTAGCATTTTGCTCAGACTGTAAAGTGGCGGTCCTAGGTACTCATATAATTCTCAGTTTTCACATGACTTGCCAGAGTCCTCCTTCTTTCCCCCTTCCTGACAGGAGTGTGTGGGTCATCTTTTGGTGACCTGCCTTAAATTACAGACCTAGAGAACATTATTTGTAGTATCCATAGCTCCATGACCATGGCACAGGCTTTCATTAGAGACTGTACCATGACATTCTTTGGCAGACTAGTATGTAGATACCAAACCCCGGGAATTTCTGTAACCCTTATGTACTCTTGTGCTCTCTTCCAGTTTGGCATCAAGAAGTCCTTGAGGTACACACTCACTGGAGCCTCTCCTCCACAGTAGGCAAGAGTAGAGAGTGACTTCTATGCATACTGGAGACCAGAGCTAGAATGTTTCATTCAACTCCATTCAAATAATACGTTCACAAGCAGCTTATGATTGGAGTCCCTAATTGGGGCCTCCACACATGATCAAAATACATACAGTAAGCAACAGTAGTTATAGACCAGCTCATTGTACCTCAGAGAAAGTTAATGGTTACTGCTCTCCTCTCTGTGCTGTCCTGGTTTGTAATTTGGCTGAGGTAGAAAAAGTGAACATTTTGGATGAAAGAAGTGGTTGTTTGGGAGATTAATACTACAGAAGGTGCAGTCAATAGGACTAGGAACAATAGTTAAAATGGCTTTCAAGCAGCGACACAGAAGAAAAGGAGTTCTGTTGTCACGAGGAACTACTGAAAGGAAAAATGACGGAGCCACAGTTAAGTTGAATGTATAGCAGGAAAGTTGTGATTTCATCTCTCAGCTGGGGAAAAGCTTGTTGCTCTTCTTCCCACGTGGGCATCAAAGGCAGGAGATCAGTGAATAGAATGATATAAATTATAGAAGAGGTCAGAATGCAGGCATGAGAAAATGTCCTGCTGTGCTCCTGCTGTGTACATCCTTTTGCTTCAGGAAAGATCTGTTTGCAAAAGCCTTGTGTTAGTGTCATTTTGCATAACGAGGGAGAGAGTTAATACACAGCTAAAAGAATGGTGATAATCTAGCAAGCCATTGCACTCTGCATTTTAAAATCCTGCGTGTGCCGCCCCCCAAGTCAGCCAGGCTCTTATTGTCTGTATTTAATGTGCCTCGAGACAGTTGCAATCTCTCACTGGAGGGGATGTTAACTTATTGGGGAAAAGATCAGAATCACAAAATTACACTGACCGCAGAAGCATACCTCCCCCCTTAACTATTTTGAATGAGATGTAATGACTCTTGTGATGTAATGTATTTATTCTCAATGTTTTAGAAGTGGAAGAGATTGACAGTTCGAGAGAGAGAAAGTAAAATAGTCCAACTTCACTAAATCATTATGTTCGCACTGAGAAACTATGTGAAAAATGCAGCATTTGGAGTTACCTTTTCAATGGTCATTAGATTTCCCAAGTGGTTGTATTATTTCCTATCAAGAATATTGGTAGGAAGGCCCCTTCACCTATCAAGGCCCAAATGTGGGATACTGGGTGAACCCAAAATGAGAGGTAAAACTATTAGGGAAAAGGGTTTATAGTAACATAGGATTCCTTCTTGAATTCCAGTTTCCATAACCTCATTTTCATGATTCTCCAAATCATTTTCATGATTTTCTGATGTATAGAATCATAGAATACTAGGACTAGAAGGGACCTCGAGAGGTCATCAAGTCCAGTCCCCTGCTCTCATGCCAGGATCCAGTACTGTCTAGACCATCCCTGATAGACATTTATCTAACCTACTCTTAAATATCTCCACAGATAGAGATTCCACACCCTCCCTGGACAATTTATTCCAGTGTTTAACCACCCTGACAGTTAGGAACTTTTTCCTAACGTCCAACCTAAACCTCCCTTGCTGCAGTTTAAGCCCATTGCTTCTTGTTCTATCCTCAGAGGCCAAGATGAACAAGTTTCCTCTCTCTTCCTTATGACACCCTTTTAGATACCTGAAAACTGTTATCATGTCCCCCCTCAATATTCTCTTTTCCAAACTAAATAAACCCAATTCTTTCATAGGTCATGTTCTCTAGACCTTTAATCATTCTTGTTCTCCACATATTTCTTGAAATGCGGTGCCCAGAACTGGACACAATACTCCAACTGAGGCCTAACCAGCGCTGAGTAGAGCAGAAGAATGACTTCTCGTGTCTTGCTCACAGCACACCTGTTAATGCATCCCAGAATCATGTTTGCTTTTTTTGCAACAGCATCACACTGTTGACTCATATTTAGCTTGTGGTCCACTATAACCCCATACATCCCTTTCTGCCATACTATTTCCTAAACAGTCGCTTCCCATTCTGTATGTAAGTAGTACACAACAATAAAAGTGAGAAAAGAAATGTGGCTATGAAAGCAGGATGTCATTTCTACCAAGAGAGCTGAGCATCATGATTACAAGTAGTAGTACTACTGTTAATAGAAATATACCTGGACTTCAGAAAGGACAAAGGCAAACGATAAAACATATGTCTCCTTTTTATCCTTCTCTCTCTTGATTTGTATCTGATTTTAACAAGATACATGGTTGAAACAGCTATGAGGGAACTACATTCGTGAATCCTGCTTTTCTTATGCAAAGAACTGATAGGAGCTTTTGGATCATAGTGCCAGACTCTGCTTCATTCATCTTGATATTTATTTCTAACATCTTTAATGTAAAGATCCCAAAGAGGCTTCAGGGGGCATTCTATAATGAATTTCACAGCTGTATACAGAAACTGAAACTGTGATACATAAAGACTTTGGAATAGTTCATGCTAAATGTAGTGTCTGATTTTGAAAGTTAAGCTGTCATGGGTGGAACTGAAATTTTCCAATGCCCAAGGTCTGCCTTTGTGACTTTTAAAAAACATTTCAACTGTACAGTTTCAGACATTTCTGAGAATGAGATTAGAGGGAAATATGTAGTTTGATCCACTTTAAAGCAGTTTCCAGCTGTTTCTTTGTTTAGGTCTAGTGCTTCCAGGATTTAGAGCAGGAGCTCGAAATTTGGCAGGCCCTCTGGTCAGAGTAGTGCCTTTTGCTATCCCTAATTCAGAAGCCTCTGAACATTACCATTTGCACATTTTTCAGTAGAGCATGTTAGAAAGTTGCAACTAAAATCTGCTTAAAAATTAATAGCATTATATTGTGGGTAATTTAGATGACAGAAGGAGATCCAGGTAATCCTTTTTATAATATTGGGTCATGGATAAATTTACATTAATTCTAAGAACCAAACAAGATTAACATTGCACAAACAATGAACAGGACAAATCAGGCAATGTAGTCATCTCCTTTCAGTACCTTGCACTTTAGCAGAATGTTGCTATTTTCCTGATGCAAAAAGCTTTGATTTTTTTTCCAGACTTTCTAACTGCGACTGCTTAGTTCTCTTTTATTTTCTCCCAGTCAGCTGTTGTGCCATCAGCACAGTCTCTCAAGCTCACCGACTTCTACTTCAGCGACTTTGAGCTTTCTGATATGGAGACAACACTCTGTTCAATTCGAATGTTCACGGATCTCAACCTGATGCAGAATTTCCAAATGAAACATGAGGTACGGAAGTTGCAGAATGTTATTTAAATGTGAAGGGTAAAACATCAGACAACTTCATTTAAAAAATGTTTGTGTGTCTGAATCTTTTATATAGTCTTTCACATACTTCCAACCTCAGTTTTAGGATGAAAGATTGGTGGACTGGTTAGCTGCAGTGATTGGTGTGAAATATGGATGATCTTTCAACTAGCTCATCAGTTCATAGAATCTATATTTTAAGATTCTTAAATTCTAATATTAGAAGGGACCACTAGGGTATCTAATATGATTTGCTTTGCAAGGTCCATCTGTCTCTTATGCTTTGATCCCATCCTGTGTTAGGCAAGAGCTGATGTTCACTTTCAAATTCACATTTCCAAACGCCTGTTGGGATCCTTTTAATTCAAAATGAAATAGATTCTGGTGAACACGTAAATACTGTGGAAAAAGCTTTTCATTCAGTTAAATCAGCATACCTCAAAATGTTGGGTCTACACTAGTGTACCTGGGATCATAGTTGAGTTGTTGGTTCATGTCATGGACTGGTAACTCTACAGAATACATGTCCCTGTAGTAAATTTAAAAAACTATAATTGCCTATAAACTGTTCAGCAATCCCTAGGCCAGGGGTGGGGAACCTTTTTCAGTCTGGGGACACTGACCCACAGAAAAATCAGTTGGGAGCCACAAACAAGTAAAAAGGAAAAAAAAACTTAAAAACCTCAGCTTGGATTACTGGGATTGCTGTGTTACCAGCCAGCTGCGGAGCATACTTACTATAGGTCAGATCAAACTAAGGAGGGGACCAGATCCAGGCCAGAGGTTCTCCACCTCTGCTGTAGGTTTAGGAAGTGAGGAACCTAAGATTATCCATATTTTACAAAAAAGTGTTAATACTAAAGTTTACTCAAGACAAATAAAAACTCGAATCTTTCCACATTAAATCTACAGTAGAATTTTCTTTATTTTATTTTTGTGTGTGAAAAGACTAAACTTGAAATATATTTTGCTGAACTTAACTGAATGACGTTCTTTATTAAAGGTTCTTTGCAGATGGATTTTGAGTGTGAAGAAAAATTATCGAAAAAATGTTGCATATCACAATTGGAGACATGCCTTTAACACAGCCCAATGTATGTTTGCTGCTTTAAAATCGGGTAAACTTCAGGTATGTTGGCCTGTTTTCATCCTAAGAGTCTTTTTATTAACTAAGTACAGGCAGTCCCCGAGTTACGCCGAGGAGCGGTGCTACTGGAGCAACCCAGCAGCACCCCAGCTGCTCTGCCCCAGGCGTCCCCAAGTCAGCCGCTGCTGAAACTGACCAGCGGCTGACTACAGGAAGCCCGAGACAGAGTTGCTCTGCCCCAGGCTTACTGGAATCAGCCGCTGATCAGTTTCAGCAGCAGCTGATTTGGGGACGCCTGGGTTTCTTAAGTTGAATCTGTATGTAAGTCAGAACTGGCGTCCAGATTCAGCCGCGGTTGAAACTGATCAGTTTCAGCAGCGGCTGACGCCAGTTCCGACTTACATACAGATTCAACTTAAGAACAAACCTACAGTCCCTATCTTGTACGTAACCCGGGGACTGCCTGTACTGTTATACTTGCACCAACCCAGTTTTGATTTCAGTAAACCTATTTCAGTCTGGAATATTTCCACTTAAGTCAGTGCATTTTCTCTGAAGACTTCAGAACTTGACCTTAAAATCAGAGAAATGTAGGGCTGGAAAGGACCTTGAGAGGTCATCTAATCTAGCCTCTTGTGCAGAGGAAGAACCAAATATACCTAGACCACCAGTGACAGGTGTTTGTCTAATCTGTTCTTAAAAACCTCTAATGGCAGGGATTCCACAAACTCCCTTGGAAGACTATACCAAAACTTAACTACAGTTATAGTTAGAAAGCTTTTCCTAACATCTCCCCCAAATCTCCCCTTCAGTCGACAACTGATCACCATCCTCTTTAAACAGCCCTTAGCATATTTGAAGACTTATCAGGTCTCCCCTCGGTCTTCTTTTCTCAAGAATAAACATGTCTACTGGTTTTTTAACCTTTCCTAATAGGTCAGGATTTTTAAACCCTTTATCATATTTGTTGCTGTTTCCTGGACTCTCTCTAATAAATCCACATCAGTGGTCCCCAACCTTTATCTGTCCAAGATCACTTTTAGAATTTAAGGACAACCCAAGATTTAACTTGCCCCCACCCTTCCCAAGGCTTCACCCCTTCCCCAAAGTCCCACCCCACTCACTCCATCCCACCCCCATTGTTCACTTTTCCCCATGCTTGCTCACTTTTACTGGGCTGGGGTAGGTGCTTGGGGTCCAGGAGGGAGTATGTGTGCTGGCTCTGGGACAGGATTCAGGGGTGGAACATGGGGGTTGAGGTGCAGGAGGGGCTCTGTCTCTGGGAGGAGGGTCAGGGCTGGATCTTGCAGTGCAAAAGGGGTATGGGATACTGGCTCTGAGAGGGGGTCAGGGCCTGGGGCAGGTGCTTGGGATGCAGGATGTATGGGCTGCTGACAGAAAGAGTTAGGGCTCGGACAGGATGCGGGGTGGGGGGGAGCTAGCTCTGGAAAAGGGCTGGGGGGAATGAAATGTGGGCTCCCTCTTGGCAACACTTACTGCCTACCGCTCCGGGTTGGCAGAGCAAAAAAGACTGAGGCAGACTCCATATTAACATGTGGCACCCAGAACTGAGTAACATGCTCTAGAATAGATGAGCCCTCAGCAGTGCCGAGTAGAATGGGCCAGTTACCTCCAGGGTCTTATATATGATACTTATGTTAATATACTCTAGAGTGATATTAGCCTTTTTCGTAATTGCCTCACATCACACCAGTCTTCATCTCTTTCCTTTGTACTAGGCTGTTTGCTGTTGTAGCTTTAATTTGTCTCTTTGAGAAACAGGCAGTTTCTTTTTCCCTTAGGTCTCATGGGAAGAAAATTTTACTTCCAGTTCTCTGACTCTTGTTAAAGTCTGTTTTTTGAAGTGTATTGCACATATTATGGCCCTCTCACTTTTTTGTTTGCTTAGAATCACAATCACTTGTACTCAGATTGCCTCTAGCTTTCACATTCACAACCAATTCCTCCCTGTTAACCTGGATCAAGTCTAAAATGGCTCCCCCCCAAGTTATTTCCTCTACCTTCTGACATAGAAGTTTGAGTTGCTAAATTATTGCTGCAGCATATGCAGTTTATAAATCCTACAGTTATCACTTCTTTAGGCCTATTCAGGTAGGTGCTTGTAATGGGAATGGTACAAATCAGACATCTACAGGATCATGCCCTTTAATTTTAAATTAATTGGGAATTTCTGAGTTTCATGTTTATATTGTACACTGGTCTGGAAGGTGCAGGAGAAAAGAAACAACTTACTACAATTTTTCTTCACAAATATCAAATGTGGCCTTTTTAAAAGTCAGGAAGCCTTGTTGCTAATCAGTTTATTTCATCTTACAGCAACTTCTGTTGGGATAAATGTTTCTATCTAAAGCCAAAGGGAGCACAAATAACGAATAGAAGCAAAGCTCTTGAGAGACAGGATCCCTCATTTCATAGCAAAATTTGAACATATCACTTTCATTTTGTGCTTAGCTCCCACAGATGAGAGATATCTGATTATCCTAATAGGTTGGGGAGCCAAATGTTTTAGGAACCTTTCTCACATTTTCTGTTCCTCCCCTTATTGTGATTCAGTATTCTTCTCACAGCCAGACGATATTGTGTGTTTTTGTAGATTTTCCCAGCTTCAGTTTTTCCATGGCCAGATGTAAATAAACTTTCTATCAAATGGTATTAAACTATGTTGGAGTTATGAAATAGTCAGGGAGAAGTAGCCATGATGACCTCTCATCTTCCCTCATTTCTTGGCAAGATGGTTCTCTTTGGGGTTCTGGAAACATTTATATTAAAAATTAGCCAGGCTGTGTTTGACTTTGTTTTCTGTGATTCTTAAACTACTGTCCCTTTATTGGCCCACCAATTAATGGATCATTTGTACTGACCCTATTGCCTGATTAGCTCAAACTCCAAAGATAATTATACAATAAGGTTTTGACTGAAAATGAGACTGTTTCTCAGCTAATACAAAGTGGTATAGCTCCATTGAGGCAGTGTGCTCTAAGGGTATGTCTGCACAGCAACACTATTTCAAAATAAGTTAGTCCACATCTATACAGCAGGCAGTTATTTTGAAATAGAGTCAAAATACTGTCAAGCTGGAGGACTTCTTACTCAGACTCCTATAACCCTCATTGTACGAGGAATAAGGGAAGTCAGAGGAAGAGTGCTCTATTTCAAAATAAGTGCTGTGTAGATGCTCCCTATTTCCAAATAAGCTATTTTGAAATAAGCTATGCAATTGATGTAGCTCAATTTGCATACCTTATTTCGAGTTAAGCCCTGCAGTGTAGACACACCCTAATGGATAAGGCACTCAGGAGAGAAGGGTTCAGTTTCCAGCCCTGTCACTGGTTTGCTGGATGACCTTGGGGAAATCCCTTCCCCTCCCCATACCTCCGTTTCCCCATTGATTAAAAAGGTGGGGATAATAGTGATCTCCTTTTAAAGTACTTTAAGATTGAAAAGTAAAAGAAAATATATAAGAACTTGGGGGGGATCTAACTCATTATTTTTAATATACCAACCTATTCCTTTAAAGTCTAACACCGTTGAGAAAACTAATTGTCCTATTATGACTAAAATCACATAAACATTTCAGAGTCCTAGAAGACAAGAAAAGAGATATAATGCATTTAGTATCAAATCTGTACTACAAAGCTAAGAAATGACATTTGTATTTCTCATTACATTCAGAACAAGCTGACTGACTTAGAAATACTTGCTTTGCTGATAGCAGCCCTGAGCCATGATTTGGATCACAGAGGAGTGAACAACTCTTATATACAGAGGTAAGCAAGTCTGTGATGGGGACGTATGCTTTTTTTTTTTTTTTTTTAACACTGAAACTAATAAAAATTAACAGAGTAGAATCTTGCTAATATTCTCTAATGACAGGGAGAACTTTGTGAATTGATTTGCAAATCAATAAATCTGAGAACCTTAGGGTAAATGCAACATGATTAAATAATGTTAACCGATCAGCTACCCATGTTTCTTATGAATTCATTGAATGCTGAGTTGTTTACGCTAAAATACATATTTAAGATTTCTTAAACATGAATGTTTAATTAATCAAAACAGAAACTAAATGAGAAGTTACAATAAATAAAATAAAGCTGTTCATTAAGTAGTATGCAGGAAGTTTAAATGAATTAACTCAACACAGAATGCTCATTTTGTCACTTCTTATTAAATTTCAAGTCTTACGATGCTAAATGCATTCTATTGCCACACTAGTGTGTGGTGTTGCTTTTAGTACCAATATGGATCTCTTGATCCTTCATACATGTCCTTATCAATGTGCCCATCAACTTTAAATTAATTATAGTACTGTCGGTGACAATTAAATCAGTATAATTGAAAAATTAGAATTGTAATTACAGAAATGTCAGTCCAATTGAAAATTGCTTTTGCAGATATAATAGTAATTCATTGCTAAATGATGAACACATAAATATCATACACTGACAACAACCTAAGACTTTTGGGTAAAGTTCACCCTTTTGCAGTTGACCAGAATAAGGCCCATTGACCACTTAAATCCCATTGACATCCTCAAAGAGACCACTATTTTATGTGTAGATTAGCAAGGTTCTGCTGTGGTATATGATTCCAATGTCTCAATATTTGACATTTAAGGACATGGTGAAATAAATATTATTTTGAGTTACCTTTTTCAAAATAGGAACTGCCCTACCAAAATGGACAATGGACATATTCTACTGTCCAGTTTATGTCAGTAGACTGTGCTCATTGCTTCAGAGAAAAAGCAACCTTCATAATGCATCTGCTGTCATGGTGTAACACCAAACCTTGGGCTGAATTGGAACTGATATCCTTTTGGTAAAGGGAATCTTTAGTATAATCTCCTTTAAAGGATGTGAATGCAATCCTGGCCCCATTTAAGTCAAAGATACAGTTCCCGTTGATTTCAGTGGAGCCCAAATTTTTAATAGGTCACTTAAAACTGTGCTCAGTTATTTTGAATTTGCTCTGCACTCAGTCATACATTCAACATTTGCAGATGCTGTGGGAGAGTGACCTTTCAAAAACTGGCCCTGAAAGGCACATTTTTAAAAAGAATTCAAACTCTAAAACTACACAGATAAAATATTGCTGACAGTATGTTCTAAATTAAAAACCATCCTTACCCAACCATTCTTATGCCACTACATACCCCTGGGCACTGAATCTACAGGTACACTGACGTAACTCTTGGTGTAAATGCAGTTGCCTAGCTACTGGCACTCAGCAATAAAAAAAACCTTCTATAGCCCCTATCTACACTACAGGGTTATAGTGACATAGGTACAGAGTTGTAGCTGGGCCATGTCTACACTACAGGGAATACCGTGGTATGAGTTACTTTTTCAAAAACTTAAGTCTCCTTGAAAGTCAATGAGACTTACACTCCTAAATGTCTTAGGCACTATGAACATTTTACCCACTCAATGTCTAAACATTTAGGGCTTTATTCAGCACCACTGAAGTAAGAGGGAGCTTTGCCATTGTGCTGACAAAAGAGTCTTTTAATTACTGCTTTGATTTAATTAATAGTTTGGAAAAAAAATTCTAAAAGAATTTCTGTGATATCACAGCAGTGTGGTTCTGACCAGACCTGGGATAGCCCACAGAGGAAGAAAAGAGTGCATGTATGAAGGAGTAATAGGAAAAATATTGTTAAATAAAAACAAACTCAGTAAATTCTTGTCTCTCAGGTCTGTTTATCTACACTCAAATACTGGGGCTCAGAATTGTTCCAAGTATGATGAGAGGAAAAAGAAAACTAAAAAGTTGTCCTGCCAATGGGGAACCCAATAACCCATAGATAAACAGTAATTGGAACCAGTTAGCTATGTTTTTCCTTCATTCATTTAAAAATAAATTTCCTGGAAAACATCTGGAGATGCGTCATCTGCTCTTCAAAAATGTCCTGGGAAAAAGTCATAGACAGCAAAACCTAACATTCACACATGCCACAAGCAGAGTCAATTACGACTTAACATTTTTTTCACTGATCATAGTTCCAAGGACTTTGTTTTTAAATTCCTCAGGCTAGTAGAAACCAAATTAAAATAGTTTTCCAGAGATGAATCTTTTTTTTTTTCAGTTGGACAAGGGGGATGATACAAGATTCTTTTATTGAGCAATAGGTTTAAAAAGGGAGGGTGGGGGTGGAATTTCTGCTTAGCACATATTACAGGAAATAGACTTTGTTTTAGGATCTCTTGGCAGATAGACAGTTTTTTTCTCCAAACATATATGTAAAAAGGCAAAAGCAATGAGAGATGGTTGTACAATCAGATCACTGTATTCAGAAAGAAATGATGTCTTTTGACTGGGTCTGGGGACCTAGAAGAAATGCCATACATCAGTCATGCTGGGAACTGATAATGAATTCCCACCATGGCTGTGTCTACACTGGCATGAATTTCCGGAAATGCTTAAAATGGAATACTATTCCGTTTTCAGTTTTTCCAGAAAAGGAGCATCTACATTGGCAGGCTGCTTTTCCGGAA
Source organism: Pelodiscus sinensis (assembly GCF_052426305.1). Lineage (NCBI taxonomy): Eukaryota > Metazoa > Chordata > Testudines > Trionychidae > Pelodiscus > Pelodiscus sinensis. Next base: position 100,775,887 of record NC_143055.1, read on the forward strand.
AAGCCCTTTTTCCGGAAAAGCGTCTGTGGCCAATGTAGACGCGCTTTTCCGGAAAAGAGCTCCAATCGTCATTTTCGCGATCAGGGCTTTTTTCCGGAAAAGACTACTGGGCTGTCTACACTGGCCCTTTTCCGGAACAGTGTTCCGGAATAAGGACTTATGCCCGAGCGGGAGCAGCGTAGCTTTTCCAGAATAGCGGCTGATTTTGTACAGTAGAGCGTCGTTGCTTTTCCGGAAATTCAAGGGCCAGTGTAGACAGCTCGCAGCTTATTCTGGAAAAGCGGCTGATTTTCTGGAATAAGTGGCCCAGTGTAGACACAGCCCATGAGTATATTTCTTCCGAGAGTAGCAGGGGCTGTGCATGCTGAGAAGGCAACACTCTTGGTCCCAGTACCATAGCTAGCAATGTAACTTGTGTCTTTCATTCAACATGTGTGTCTGTGATCAGGAAGAATTCCTGACACCCCCCCCCCCCCCCCCCGGGCGCCCCCCCCCCCCCCCCCACACTCTCTCTCTCTCTCTCACTCTGCCCAATAATCATTGCACTAGTCTCCTAGGAAGGGCACAATTTTGCAATTCCAGTTCCTCCTATGAGTAAATCTTCCTTATGAAGTAGCCCACTAGTGCTGTATGTTTAAATAAGGATTACTCACATGGGTAAGGATTTGGAGGATCGGGTTACAGGTGACTACAGTTCCTGCTACAGAGTCAAAAATGAAACAAGCTTCTGAGCAATTCCCGACTAGTTCTGAATTGAAGGAATCAGGGCAGTGATGTAGAGGCCAAGGTTTAAATGGTTAAAAACAGGAGATTTGCAAGGCTATCTAATAAAAGGAAAGAACTCCATTATGCAATGAGAAAGAAGGACAAAACATAGAAATCTTCAGATAAGTTTCCCTTTTTCATCCAAAATTAAGTAAGCACAATAAGTTCAACATCCTATATTACGTTATAGGATTAAAACTTCACATCCATGCAGTTAGTTTCATGCTGTTTTTTCTATCAATGGCACAATAATGAAGCACAAGTCACACATAATTTTTCTTTGGCTATTTTGTTAGTTCAGGAGAAGTGATGGTAGCTCAGTAACTTGTTCCTTGTAAATCAAAGTATTTATTTTGGAACAGAATGAACAAGATTAGTGCAGTCAGTAGGGTCACAAGCAAAGTAGGGTATGGCTGGCATTAATTCCTCTAAGATCTGATCCAAAGCCTCCTGAATTCACTATGAGCTTTTTCATTGACTTTAGTGGGCTTTGGATTGATTGTGCCTTAATGCCATTTGCTGCTTGCAAGCTCAGTAGTTGCAGAAGAGCATCCTCTCTGGATAGTTATTCTCCTCTTTCGAAGTTTTCAGTCTCAGTGCCCTTTCTCATTGCCATTCCTTTTTCACTTTTAGACTCTGGTTGCTTTTAGAATCTTGTATTATTTTCTCATTGCTTGTGTGTTAGTGGCCTCTACAGTTTAAATCAAAACCTGAACTTTGGAGCAATCAGTGTTTTGAAAAAGTAGTTACATTGTTTCTACATTCGTGCTCCCCTGTTGATCTCTCCCTAAATGCATTTTGTTTGACCAGTCACGTGGAAGAGGGGGAAAAGAGAACCAACAGGCAAGGAAGTGGTGGGGCAGGAGAATAAATTGTATTGGATGCTGTTGCTGCTGCTGGGCAATTGGTGCCTTTACGTTGCTTTCTCATTTTTTCCATATGTTTTAACTCCTCAGAAGTGAACATCCATTGGCTCAGCTCTATTGCCACTCAATCATGGAGCATCACCATTTTGATCAGTGCCTGATGATCCTGAATACTCCGGTAAATGCCTCATTTCTGCGTGTGCACTGAAAGAAGCCCTAGCCTATTTCACTTATATTTTTAGTTTCTGGATCAATTCCCAGTATTATACATTCTTAAATGATCTTTATTCCTTTTTCGGTAAAGAAGGCAAATACATAGCCCCACTTCTGAGTCACCAAACCTTTCCAAATGTTTCCTGATAAGGGAATCCTTGCTACTCTCATTTTGATCACCTGCTTCCTTGGACCAAAGAAAACAAAAAGCTTTGTTACCATTCCTGTGACCTCTTGTGAACTCTTGTTTGAATTGGCAGTGTTTCTTGCCTTGTAAGGTACATCCCTGCATACGCACAACAGTTCTGAAAAATAAATTAAGTACCCTTTGGCTACTGATGGGCATGAACCAAACTCCAGAAGCCAAATATTGACATTCACAAGTGAGTGCAAATCTAACTGGAATAAATATGTAAATAAAATGATCACATTCTTTATCTACTGCTCCATTATTAACTAACGTGAAGACCAGTTATTCAGCATACACAATAATTTTGAAATAGCATGTTTACACTATTCATTTAATATCAAGACATGGTAATGTTGGTCTACCTTACAGTACAAGTGATTCACCTTGATTCACTTGACAAAATCTTGGAAACACTATAGCTGTGATCTCCTCATGTCATGCCTAATATGCTTTGGTTTATTTAGGAGTGGTCACTGGAATGACATTTTTGATGCTGTTTGTAAGTGAGTGACTCTTATAAGATTTTTACATTGTGTTAGGTAACTTGGCAAGTTCCTAAGCAATATATTTGTCTGTTACAGTCTTTTTACTGGAGAGAAAAAGAAGCACCTCCAGAATATGGCTTGTGGAAAATGAACTCTTTGGGATGAACTAAAGACTTGGAAGGGTCTTTGCTTCCTGATTGCTCTGTCTCTTGTGTATACCCTTATAAAAATACTATAGCATTCTAATGAGCAGCCATTTACTACAGAGCTTCTACAGCGCATTGGGCCTTTATTCAGGAATACTGCAGTATGTTTTTATTGGGTACATAGGCAGGAGAATGCAAACAAAAGCAGCGTAGGAAGAAACCATCAGTTACAAGACAATGCTCAGTGATTTTGGATGGGATGGAATAATTCGGTGACACATTCCAAGCTTTATTGCTAACACTGCTTTTTCGTTTTTTTGTTTTGTTTTGGAAAGGGAAACCAGATTCTCAGCAACCTTTCCATAGATGAATATAAGGTCACGCTGAAAATGATAAAGCAAGCCATTCTTGCCACAGACTTAGCACTGTACATTAAGTAAGTTGGCGGTACATCTGGCTGAACAGCTGCTGACAGGTGTTTGGATTGTGTCAGACTGATTATGAATCTTGTGTTTACTCATTTAAGGAGAAGGGGAGAGTTTTTTGAACTTCTACGAAAGCAGCAATTTAACTGGGAAGATCCTCTGCAGAAGGAGCTATTTTTGTAAGTATATGGCAGATGTTAACCACCAAACTGTATTACCGATTATCAGGTTTTCTAATTCACACTGCTGTTACTTTCAGTAAAGCCAATATAAATCTGTTTAATCTGGGCCTGTTCAAGCTGTCTCAAGTCAAATGGGTCAGTTAATAGACACCTGGACCTGAATATTGTTCAGAAAGCTGCAGGGGTTGTATGATGAATGACTTCTTGTGGCCTTCCTCCTGAAACAGTCAACAAAATTGCCAGTGATTGTTAGTGGTGACAGTGATTTTTATAATGTGGCACCTGCCCACTAGCATTTCTATTATTCCTAAAGTGTGTAGGACTCCTGACAGAATGCTATGTTGTTCTTTTGCTTGTAGGTACATTGTCTTAAAGCACTGAACTGTTGTAGCTGAAAGATGCAGGGAAGGCTGCTTGTTTCATGAGAAATGAATTTGCTTCATAAGGAAAGAGACTTAAGGATAGAGACATGAGGGACAGAAAACAGACACACCAGCAGCACTGCAAGATTCCCCAGGATGACTTATCAGTGTGCTACCAGCCCATTTTGGAGGCACTGCCTCTTGGGGCAGACTAGTTCAGTTAAGATTCATACCCAGTGGCTCATTCAGACCTTGCTCTTTCTCCCGAAACAGCCAGCAAAGGTTGTTTTTGTAATTATTTTACGTAATTTTGTAATATGGCTTGTCCATTAGCAAACAGACTGAAGCCAACTCTTTGCACATGGGCCTTTCCTGTGGAAATGGATTTGATCTCAACTGATCTGATCCGGATTTGCTCAGGCCACATGACACAACAGACAGGCACAATACCTGTCACAATACCTGCCACACTACCATTCTTCAGTCATCTAGTCCCCTGTTAAAGGATATTTGTATCATCTTACTGTGATTTCATCAGTTAGCTTGGCTTTGTTTTTATTTGGGTATCATAGGGTATGTCTACACTACCCCCCTAGTTCGAACTAGGGGGGGTAATGTAGTCATACGAAGTTGCAAATGAAGCCCGGGATTTGAATTTCCCGGGCTTCATTTGCATAAAGCCGGCCGGCGCCATTTTTAAATGCCAGCTAGTTCGAACCCCGTGCCGCGTGTAGCTAGTTTGGATTAGGCGTACAGCTAGTTCGGATTAGGAAGCCTAATCCGAACTAGCTAGTCCGTGCCGCGTGTAGCTGCGCGGCACGGGGTCCGAACTAGCCGGCATTTAAAAATGGCGCCGGCCAGCTTTATGCAAATAAAGCCCGGGAAATTCAAATCCCGGGCTTCATTTGCAACTCCGTATGACTACATTACCCCCCCAGTTCGAACTAGGGGGGTAGTGTAGACATACCCATATTTATTAGCTTCTAGACTGAACAGCTACATGAATTTCATATTTCAACAAACCATGAATTTTCCTTGTTTTTACAGAGCAATGCTGATGACTGCGTGTGATTTGTCAGCAATAACAAAGCCATGGCCAATTCAACAACGGGTATACATTAAATTTTTAATTTAAGACTTTCTAAGGGTTTCTGTCCTTTATAACTTCTGCTTCCTAAACCTCACCTTCCACTTTGCAAAGATATTGTTAGAAGGCACAACCTTTGGAAGCAGTCCTCAGAAGATAGATCACCTTTGTTTATAAGTGTATTTATCATAATTTTGATTATGAATAGCTGGCAAGTGCACTTTTGTGCCCAAAGATCAGCTATCTCAAGATGGACACCCACCACCTGAAGTGCCCAAAATCACTAGATATTTTTGAAAATTGTAGGTTTAACTTCTATTACTTCTGATCATTTTTGTGCTTCACTGTACCCATCAGCAAATTAATTTTTACGTCACTGAATTGTTGTGAGTTGAATTTATCAACATACAGAGAACACGTTTTGGAATAGGGTCTGTACAAGTGCAATGTATTTATATGGTAAGAGTCTCTAAAACATGTACTGGGTCTGATTTGGCCTTAATTGCTAACCCAGGCAACTCCACTCTAGTCAGTGCAGTTAGACAGCTGAAATGCATGTATTAATACTCTTGGGTTTTTTCAGAACTAATGTTCAACAAATGCTAGTTTCAGAGAAGTAGCTGTGTTAGTCTGTTTCAGCAAAAACATCATGCATCTGACGAAGTGAGCTGCAGCCCATGAAATGCTAGTTGTTTGTTGTGTTCTTTTATGTAATGAATCTTGGTACTCAAGAATTCAAACATATCTAGTTTGAGTTTGTTTACTGCTAAAAATGTTTAATTTGACATTGTGTTGTTTGACTGAGACAGCTTAGTGGGCCTACCTCACTATTCGAGATTTTGCATGTAGGCTCATTTAAACCACCTGGGACTTCATATTGGTGTACAGAACTCTTTTCAGGATCAGGGCCTTCTTCCTTATTCACTCAGGGCAGACACCCAGCAATAACACTTTCTGTATTGACTATAGGCCTTTAAAATTAATGAACAGCATGTGACATTTCTTACAGATAGCTGAACTTGTTGCTACAGAATTTTTTGACCAAGGAGATAAAGAAAGAAAGGAACTCAACATAGAACCAATAGTAAGTAAGAAAGCCATGTGTGGGAGCACCTCTTTCCAAATAATTACTGCCAGCAAGACTTTCTTTTTTTAAAATGATGTTGGTTTTGGGTACCAGAGTATGGAACGAGCTTCTTCCCAATCTGACACCTGATACCTAGTTTCATTTTATTGTTCCCAAACATCTGAAGCTGACCATTGCAATAGAGCAAAGAGCGTGAATTTCTCCAAGGTAGCTGGTAGTGCTTCTAAATGATAAAGGAAGAGAGTTCTTAAAAAGTAGTGCAAACATAATTTCACCCTCCTAATGTGGGCTTCAGCTTCCACTGATGATCTGTACCCTGCCAGTCCAGGTAAAAGACCCCAGAAATTGTTCAGGCAGCCAAGTTACCTACTTGACAACACATTGTGCTGCTACTCTTCTATGCTTTCTAAGGCGTTGCTACACAGTTCGGCTACGTCTACACTGGCATGATTTTCCGAAAATGCTTTTAACGGAAAACTTTTCCGTTAAAAGCATTTTCGGAAAAGCACGTCTAGATTGGCAGGATGCTTTTCCGCAAAAGCACTTTTTGCGGAAAAGTGTCCGTGGCCAATCTAAACACGATTTTCCGCAAAATGGTTTTAACGGAAAAGTTTTCCGTTAAAAGTATTTTCGGAAAATCATGCCTGTGTAGACGTAGCCATTTTCGCGATCGGGGCTTTTTTGCGGAAAACAGTACTGTGCTGTCTACACTGGCCCTTTTGCGCAAAAGTCTTTCGGAAAAAGACTTTTGCCTAAACGGGAGCAGCATAGTATTTCCGGAAAAGCACTGACGATCTTACATGAGATCGTCAGTGCTTTTCCGGAAATTCAAGCAGCCAGTGTAGACAGCTGGCAAGTTTTTCCGCAAAAGCAGATGATTTTGCAGAAAAACTTGCCAGTCTAGACACAGCAGTCTAGATTAACACTTGGCTTTTTTTTAAACTTATTTTAATATGTAACTGATCCACTGTGCATGTTTGCTGTGAAAACTGAGTACTTCTTTTTGTATTTTCAGGATTTAATGAACAGAGAAAAGAAAAATAAAATTCCCAGCATGCAGGTTGGATTCATAGATGCCATTTGTTTACAACTCTATGAGGTACTCTATTTGAGAGGGAACTCTTTTCATAGATTGTACAACTAACAAAACCAGAGAAGAGCATTGTAGCCTGCAACAAGTGCAGAGGCTGTCATTAGAACCAAGTTTGCTATTGTTCAGTTGTTGAATAATAGATGAGAAATCCTTTGTTGTTTGTTATTCAATAGTCCATCTGGGCAAAAGACTATTTCAGTGTTTATCATTAACTGCTTACTTAGATGATTGAAGGGGTTTCTTATAATCATTGCAAAAGCGGGGCAAGAGGCAGTGTGGTCTCATGATTGCACCTGGAGAATAGGTGTTGGATCCCTAAATTCTATTCCTGGCTCTGCCACCGAGTTGCCATGTACTTTTGAGACAACCTCTCTGTGCCTCGCTATACCCATTGATAAAATTCATAGTACCCATCTGTCTCACAGTAGAAGTTTTTGTGGCTTAATTAAGGGTTGTAAAGTACTTTGAAATCTTTGGGTGAGAGATGCTGCACAAGTGCAAACCATTATTATGTTAACGTATATATGCACCAAGTTTCAAATTATAACTACAAAACACAACAGAACCTACTGATGTTTTTTGCATCTTAGCCACAAACTGTGCACTGCTTAACTAGGTGCTTAATCAGTTTATGTTGTGTATGAAAACATAGCTAATTTCCTGTCTTTGAGACTAGTTGAGTGTCTCCACAGAGTGTGTCATGTATTCTGGAGGCAGTTATTAAGAACTGAAACTTGGGGAGCAAATAGGAACGTAGCCCCCAAAATCTATCCATGGGAAATGTGAGCAAGATGATTTCACACATTCATTCCTCAACTTGTATTCCGCTTCAAAGGCACTCTGCGTGAATGCCCATCTGCAGGTTGAGAGGAGGCAGGGATGGCTGTTCTCTTTCACCACTGAAATACCACAGCACAAATGATCAAGTGACTGAGCACAGAGTCAGCAGTCATGTGAATCTTCCCATTCTGTGCTTCGGAAATCAACAGCAGTGAAATATAGTGGCAGTTGTTCTTGGAGAACCCCAGACAACTACTTCCAGTGGAAGGCAGGCGGCTGTAGTGGACAGAGTGGCTGCGTCCTATAGACCCTCTCTCCAGAAGACCTGTTATTTCTGCAGATGCATTATGATCCATACAGATCTTGGAGTCCACAGGTTTATGGGACTTGATAGCTGGCATTTTCCCAAAGGGGGGAGACAACCCAACCTCCAACACAAGAATTTTAGGGAAATCTAGAGAGAAACTACCAAAGGGTCACTGGGTCTCATGTCAACTACTTATCAAAGGGTATTGGGCCAGACTGTGCCCAATCCTTGTGTGGGTATGCAAGTGTATGGGGAGTATAAGGTATGTCCTTCTTGTACCCACACTTCATAACAAAATTGCATTGCTGAGTATTCCTGAGAACAAGGTCTGCTGCTAGCTAGTGGCAGTAGCCACCAGGATGATGTGCACAACAACCTCCCCTGCACTGATCAAGATCCAAGGGGAGTTCACACTCCATTCTTTATGAGCATGCTGCATTTCGCAAGAGCTCTGGGAGATGTTACTTGAGATACAGTGCCACCTTGTGCGTCCCTTGGAGCAGTGTTGCTCTGTGCTGTGAGAGAAATACTCAACTAAACCACTGAACTTCATATAATAGGAACTGAAACTAACAGACTGGCAGCTTCTAGGATCCTATTTAGGAATGCAGGACCACACAAGAGAAGAGTTATTTCTGCTGATTCATGCTGGCAGGTGGGTCCTATTAACTGTCCCCCAGGTTAAAAGAGGGTTTGGCCTATCTCTATGGAGCAGAGAAAACGAGAGCACTAAGATCCTAGAGGTAAATATGCATAAAACAGCCTAGGGATGTTAAATTTTGATTAATTGACTAATCGAATAGTTGATGGAATGTGCATTGACTATTTTATTAGTCAATAGGGCACCTCTGCCTTTGAAGTGCAGCAACCACCCTAGCGCAGTTGCTACACTTCAAAGGTGAAAGCGCTGCAGGGAGCATGGGGCTAGCAGGGCAGTGCCCCGCTGGCCACATACTCACCACAGTGTTTCAAAGCGGCAGTGTTGCATGGGGTCAGCTGGGGACTCCCCGGCTGACCCCGGGCTCCTTGCAGCACAGCCATTTTGAAACACCACAGGGAACCCAGCATCAGGCTCCACACAGCGTTTCAAAGCGGCAGCGCCACACGAAGCCCGGGATCAGCGGGGGAGTGCCCAGCTGATTCCAGGCGCCATGTGGCACTGCTGCTTTGAAATGCCACATGGAGCCCAGGGCAAGCTTGAGTGTCCCCAGGCTGCATGCAGTATTTGAAAGCAGCAGCGCTGCATGGAGCCTGGGGTCTATCCCCAGGCTCCATGTAGCGCTGCTCCTTTGAAGCACCCCCTCCTCACTGCCTCTTTCTGATAGAGGCAGCAAGTAGGGGGAGGGAGGGAGTGACCAGTCGACTAGCCTGTCAACGATCCAATAAGCATTTGCTTATCAGATAGTCAACTAGTCATTCACATCGCTAAAACAGCCCAGTTTGGGAGAAAGCTTAAGCTGGGACATTTGCTTTGGTGTTGTCATTCAGGTTAACAATAGATACAAGCCCCATGAAAAAGCTAACTTTGGAGCAGATCCATGTTAGATATATTCTGTTTGGAGCAGGGTGGGAACTCTGCCTGCTTTCTTTAATGAGTAACACGTAATGAAACAATGAATCATTTCAGATTAAGTCACTTGGAAAAGGAACAAACGACCTGTTCATTCTCCAGTGTCCTAGCCCTTTAAAAATAATCAATAAGCACAACTGTTAGTTTGGCCTGCCCATTCATTGGCTTTTTCATAACCTTTCTTCCTGTCCCTAAGAGTATCTCACACATGCTGCAGGCAGGATTGAAAGTTTGGCTTTCCATTTTACCAAAAATCTATCAAGTCCAAGTGAATGGGCTTGAGGCAGAAATCACTGGGTGAAATTCTGTGGCCTGTGTTATGCAGAATGTCAGACTAGCTGGTCATAATGGTCTTTTCAGACCTTAAAAAAAATCTATGAATCTATAAATAACAGCACAACTGTTTCATTCATCTCACTGATTTCAATGCTGACATTTAATTAAACTGTTCTAGCATTTTAAACCATTTAAACATATACAGAAAATTAAATGGTATAATTCCAGTGAATTGTACTTAATGGGCCTGATTTTCCTCTCAGTGATATAAATCCAGAATAATTCCAACGAAGACAGTAGGCCAGTTCCTCAGTTTTACTGGTGTCAATGGAACTATACTGATTTACACCAGGATATGGCCCAGTGGTGTTATATTGTTGTAAAACTATCAGAAGAAAAAGGAGAATTTGGCATCACGATCTTTTACTATTTGAATGAGAATTAAGTTTCATGAGTGAAATCCTAACTGATTTCTTCTTCATTAACTTCAGCCCTTGTTCTTTGTGTGGTCAGTCATTAATAAGTCTGACAGACAGTGGGTTTTGTGGTTACTCATGTGAGTAGTTCCACTGAATTCCAGAGGATAATAGAAGTAAAGGGCTGTGTGTTCATTGTATGTGACTGCAGATGAAGCAAAAAAAAAATCACAAAAATGCTCATGGATTTTACATTTTTCATTAAAATGTAGTTTCAGTGGAAATTACTTGACCTTTTCTTGTATTTATCCATTCTATCCTAATCCAAACAGTGGAATTCAATTCTGTTTCCAAACTTGTTCTCTGCTTCACTTTCATTAGTCCAGTAACTCACTATTGCCTGGTCTATACTAGAAGATGAAAAGTAATTGAGAATGGTTATTAAACACAGCTATTCGCTAGACCTTTCTTAATCAGCTGCAGAATACTTAGGGGCCAAATGACCCTTGTGTAATTCTGTTAAATCAGTAATTGCTTCAGTAATAAAAATGGACATTCGTATGTGTCAAATAATTGAGTTCATTTTGGATTTGGAGTGAGAGGGAGCTTTGCTTAAAATCAGTTTTTCCAACACAATTCCACTATCTATTAGTATAACCAAGTTCTGTGTTTCAAACATATTCTAGTGCCTCCAACAGGCACATCTTAAGGAGCACAGGAAAACTGTGTCTTTTATTATGCATTACTAGTCTGCTTTGTTTTATTTCTTCCAGGCCCTGACACATGTATCTGAAGCCTGCTACCCTCTTCTGGATGGCTGTAGAAAGAATAGGCAAAAATGGCAGTCCTTAGCTGAACAACAGGAGAAGAATCTGATTAATGGAGAAAGCAATCAGCCCAAGCGGAACTGAGATTCTGATTTAGCAAATATAATTTTGAGTTTACACGGAAGATACAGTAATGTGAGGATACTACATTTTGCTATACACTGTAGGGATTTAGAGTATTATTTGCCACTATTGTATTTAAAAACATATATGTATTTTCCCGGCGCATAGCATGACCATTTTTATTTGATTGATGTATAATGAATGTATACTTCTTATATTTCATTTAGGTGAAGTAGAAAATTAGAATTGCAGAGTTTTCTCTGATCAGTTCTACACAGAGGTACGAATACAGTTACCAGACTGTCTTTGAAAGCATTTTACTTTACAGGTGTACATAGTTGTTTAGTATTTGATGAGTGGCCAGTACCTTAAAGATTACCATATATGGCACTTTGTCTGTTATTTTTTGTTATGTAACTGTAAGTAATAAGCAATGTTGTTTATTCTTTTGCAAGAAGTCTGAAGGCAAAAAGGAGCTTGGGGGTTAAAATTCACTCTAAAAGCCTAATCAACAATTGTTGTGAAGAAAAAACTCTCATTGAAATCTGGGAGAGCCTCATTTATATGGGAATGCAGGATTGGGTCCCAGTTGACAAAATACAGGGACTTGTGAGATATAAAAGCAAAAGACATTGGTACAGTATAAGAGTTTCTCAACAAAATGGTCATACCTTTTTGAGAAGTATTTAAAAAATACTGTGAATTACTAGACAATCAGGGACCTTAAGTGAGATTTTCAGTGGAAGTGTCAAGAAATTACACAGAGATGGTGAAAGCTGCTCAATGAGATGGTAAGATACCACAACTCACAGGCTGCGTCTAGACTGGCATGATTTTCCACAAATGCTTTTAACGGAAAAGTTTTTCCGTTAAAAGCATTTGTGGAAAAGAGCGTCTAGATTGGCACAGACACTTTTGCGCAAAAGCACTTTTTGCGGAAAAGCGTCCGTGCCAATCTAGACGCGGTTTTGCGCAAGAAAGACCTGGTCGCCATTTTCGCCATCGGGGCTTTTTTGCGCAAAACGGTTCTCAGCTGTCTACACTGGCTCTCTTGCGCAAAACGGGAGAGTCATTGTATTTGCGGAAGAACACTGACAATCTTACATTAAATCGTCAGTGTTCTTGCACAAATTCAAAGCAGCCAGTGTAGACAGCTGGCAAGTTTTTCCAGAAAAGCAGCCGCTTTTGCGGAAAAACTTGCCAGTCTAGACGCAGCCACAGTGTAGCTAGCAGGGTGTCTGGAAGAACTTGACAGATGCAGAGATGGAAGAAACAGAATGGATGTAAAGAGAAGTAAAATGAGCTAACCAGGATCATTATTGAGCTGCTGATAATATCGTCATACTGCAAATGAACTGATTGTTGTTATAACCAACTGACTGACACAAGAGAAGCAAGGCTCAGGAGAATGTGATAGTGGAAGCATGTGATGAAAAAACTGGCTGAGTCAAGAATATGATCTGGAAAAGGGTATATTTCTGGTGGTTGTTAGTGAGTCTCTGATTTGTTAGACTAGTAGCACTAAGCAATGACCGTGACCACTTTGAAGACTTGCTTGTAATTGAAGATGGTTTTTATAAGTTAACTTAGGAAACTAGAATGCTTTTATTTAAAAAAAAATATTATTAGCACTTACTCTGATAGAAATAGTTTATATCTAGATGAAATCTTAAAACAAAAAGTAAAGGAAGACTGAAAGAAAAAGCAAGTGAGCATACTGCAGGAACTTAAAATTATTAAACAAGATAAAACAAGCATTAAGAGACAGTGGGTTTGCAGCAGATATGGAGGAATTCATTCTTTCAATTTATTGTTTTTCTTTTTTTACTAGGAAATGCCTAATAAATTATTTTTAATGAGCCACTGGGCATGAACCCGAGAAATCGTCTGGACAAGACAGTCCCCAAAACTCTAGAATTAAGGAAGCACAATTGCCATGTGTAGCCATGATGAGAAGATTAAATGAGAGAGGGGCTCATAAAATTTCTCAATAATGCAGATATAGCATTTGCTGTGTAGAAAACCACAAAGATGCTGCTGATTTTCATATCTATAAGAATATTTTATATTACATACCAGCTATTGAGATGGCCAAACCTGATATATCTGAGTGTGCATTTTGTTTGCCTGAATCATTCAAGTTCATGCAATTTTAGTTGGAAACTGAAAGAAATATCCCTCTCCCCTCCACCCATGAGATTGTCAGTACCATGGGCTTACAATTAATCTTTAATGCTGTGAAAACAGCCTCTCTTTGCCATCCCTGCTGGTTCTGGTCTTAGAAGGAAAAAAAGAGACAAAGTCACTCAAGTATAAGAAATAATAGAGGAAAGGTTAAGTAAATGTTTCAGACTGTTCCAAAATATTAAGTTTAGTTATAGAAATAAGGAAATGTAGGAGGTTGTTCTTATTGTTTTCTGCAGCATTTCAACCAATCCAATTAAATGGATTTAACTCTATTTTAAGGTTCCCTGTGAACATCAGTACATTGTTATTGCAGCCAAATTTGAAAATATTTCCTATGAAAAAATATTTTCTAAGCTGTTTGTCAACTTGAGTTTCCATAAGTCTAATGTATAATTTTAATAATGAAGAATTCTTTGAGTATTATGATATGCAGTACTCTGCGTGTCTATGCATACATAATATGAGCTGCGTGTATACATAATATATATTTTATATACAGGCACAAACACAATCATCATCCTTAAGACTTGTCATTATTCTTTAGATAAATAGCTAAGATTTACCTCACAATGTGCAGTATTTCTGTGTTCTTTTTATTATAGGAATTAGCATTCTGCAGTTACTGAAATAAAATTATTTTCTTATCTAAGACAATTTTATATGTGAGTGGATAAAGTATAGGTTTATTCTTGCTAGCGTAATTGAGAGCAAAACTTAATTGGGGATGACACAACAAATGAACCATAATAACATTACTGTTAGTGATGTGGCATTAATAATTAGAGCCCAACTATTATGTATCTTATTTGCTGTAATCTCTGTGTGTGTACAACATAGGGGTTTTTTTCATGGCTTGATTTATATTTTTAAATAATGCAAAAGAATGGTGGAGTGATATCTTTGTTAAATAACATATAGACATCACTTTTTACTTCCACTGAAATATAGATGATTACTAGTATTGTCATATATTTAAAGTATTCCCACAAAATCTCTCCCTATAGAGGAAAGCATATATATATTGGAACAAAATTAGCATTGTGTTCTACATAAGCTGTCTGTCAAAATGTTGTCTTAACATACCTGTATCTGTATTTAAAAAAAACCACATAGGCTACGTCTACACTGGCCCCTTTTTCGAAAGGGGCATGCTAATTTTCAACTTCAGAATAGGGAAATCCGCGGGGGATTTAAATATCCCCCGCGGGATTTAAATAAAGATGTCTGCCGCTTTTTTCCGGCTTGGGGAAAAGCCGGAAAAAAGCATCTAGACTGGCCCGATCCTCCGGAATAAAGCCCTATTCCGGAGGATCTCTTATTCCTACTTCGGGCTTCCTGGAATCAGCCGCTGATCTGTTTCAGCAGCGGCTGAATCGGGGACCCCTGGGGCAGAGCAGCTGGGGTGCTGCCGGGTTGGTCCCGCAGCCCCGAGGGGCGGCGCTACGGGACCAACCTGGCAGCCCCCCAGCTGCTCTGCTCCCGGCTTCCCCGATTCAGCTGCTGGTCAGTTTCAGCAGCAGCTGAATGGGGGAAGCCTGTCCGGCTGCCCCAGCACTTCCGGGTTCCTGATGGTGCCGGACCATCAGGAGTCCCGGAGCATTGGATGCCGGACTAATGGAGTTTTACTGTACAAACTTTTTAAAAGTAATTATTTAGGCCTTCTGTTACATATTTTAGGCTAATTCAGAGAATGATCAGAGCATTATAGTGTGTTTCTCTGCCTGAAAGCCAATTCATGATTGCAATTTTTGTTTTATGGCTTTAGCATGATTGGTTTGTGTGCAGATAACAGATACTTTTTGCCTTTGGTAACATAGGTGACCATGTAGGAAATGTAATGGTTCTGTGCCTGAAATATGTTGTACTTGCAGATGGAAATTTTCAAAGCTAACTTTGTTTAGCTACACAGCTTTCCTTATTTTGATCAGGAGTTGTGTCTAAATGCCTTAGTAAGCTGTATGCCAAATTCTGCCCCGATTAACATCCTGTGCATCCAGTTGAGTCAATGAGAATTGTACAAGACATAAATTGGGATAGAATTTAACCCTTGTATCCAATCCTGCTCCCATTGGAGTGTTCAGGAATTTTGACATTAATATTTTTGGGATCAGGATTGGGCTCACTGTGTTCTTCCTATTGCTTTGAATTAAGACACCAAAAGAGATCAAAGTGAGGCCAAATTTTGCCCTCATATGTACATGAATATTCTCACTGAATATTCTCATAATTCTAGGACAAAATTTAGTCCCTTAATATAGACCTTTGTTTTTTCTTTTCTTTTTCTTAAAAAAAGAGGAAGGATCTTAAGCAGGAAGAATAAAACTTGTCTATTCAGCAAGATACCACCTCTGTAATATTAACTGGAGAACAAACAGGCTTCCTGTTATTTTTGCATCCAGTAAAAGCAGTTAAGGAAAAATCACACACAGATTTTTAATAGCTACTTATTTGTACTGTTGATTATAAATCAATAGCATCTCCGTTAACTATTCTCTAATTCCCCCTCCCCCACCAATTTGTAGCTAAGTGGGTCAACACATGCTGCATTCAGTTTGTTGGGATGCTGACAAGATATTGATAGTGAGTTCTTTCTTTGTGTGAAACTTTAAATAGTGGCAGGACTATCTCTTTACAATAATGGGTTTGATTTTTCAGAACCCTACTTTTGCCTAGTGCACGTGCAACTCAAGTGCATACAAAAGCAAGCTATTGAAAAGCCAGCTCAATATATAGGTTGAACCTCTCTAACCTGGTACTTTTGGGTCAGTCAACATCAGTGGACTGGCACGATTTTAGTTAGCTGGATGTCCACTTATCATAGCTAAGGCCTCCTTTCCCATGGTCCCATAAAGTTTGATAGCCACCAGTCCTGGCTCTCAGTATTCTTTTTCCAACATCCCAGTAAGCAGCTGGAAATGTTGCTAGACAATATTGACCTCCCATGATCGGCCTGTTCTCTGGTTTGGCACTGTTCAAGTCCCATGGGTGCCAGAATAAAGAGGTTCAACCTGTACTTCATTTGGGGATAGCTCTGAGATGCTGAGTTCAGGTGTGGAATCTAATCTGGATCTAAGATGCTTCAGTTTCAAGGGGCATTTGGTCCTACTATTCTAGTTCAGTCCATTATATAGAGAAGCCTGAAGTCAAGTCAAATGTAGATCTTAAAAATGTATGGGGCACTGAATCAGTGTTTTGGTTTGATCTCATCACAACTGTGAACCAGCATCAATGTAGAAAGTGCTGATTCATGCAATACATTATGATATTGTAACGCAGTATCTCTTAAAGGCCTGGTCCTGTGGGTAGAATTTTCATTAGCTATAATTGGGAGCTTGGCATATGTGTGGATTTAGAATATTCTTATATAACTAATCATGTAGTCTACTTTCCGCAAGCACCCTGCTATTTCTAAAATCCCTGGCCTGTAACAATCACCCTTATAAGAACTCTCCAGATGCCTGCATTGCTTTAAAACATGGGTCTGAGGCTTTTTGTTTGGACACTCATAAAATTGAGAGTCATCATCTGAGTCGGATCTGGGTATCGGTGACATTTTGCTAGATACAGCAAATTGTGACATCAGGTTCTTTCTGTTTTCAGGATCACTAGCTGAATGAAAATTGCATGGAAAGTCTTGTTTTCCACAGAGAGAGGTTGGTTTCCATGGTAAAATTCATATCTAAGCACCATTTGTAAATGTATATTAATTAAGTGTGCTAAACAGTAGCTGACTTTTGCTAACTGCTGCACCATGAGTTTGTCAGTTCCATGATATAGGAATGATCAAATACTGACCTGAAGTAAATGGAATGATTCCTATTAACTTCAGTGGAAGCTGGACGGGGCCCCAGAGAGTTGTTGAGTGGGCCAAATTTACTTTTATTCTTGCCTATACCTATGAAGACCCTGGACCAAATTCTTGCCCTCAGTGACACCTGCATAGACTATATATATAGTTCATTCAACCAGCCTCCACTGACTTCAATGGTACCATACAGGTGTAACTGAAGTTAGAATTTGAGCCCTCTGTGTATAAACATGTTAGACACATGCATGTGTCTGTTAAAGAATGTAGTGTGAAAAGCACTGTACATAGTTTAAAAATAAATTTCTATTATAGTTTAATAAAAGGAATCGTAATGAATTGTCACTTGCCACTGAGCATGTCTATTTGTATTCTTCTACATTTTCAAATATTTTAACAAAAATCTAGTTTCTGAGCACAGTATTTTTGTACTAGGCTAACAGGGTTACAGTGTATATTAGGTTCAGTTTTTAAGTAGCGTTAAAGTCTTTTGAATGTTGGCTTGTTCTTGCTTCTTCAATTTTCCCTACTACACAGTTATTCGACATAATTCTCTTCAGCTAGTTAACAGAATTGTTTGTCTTTGTTACTGTATAGTTGATAAAACAAAGAGTATACAGCTAATTAATTTTCTATGATCTAACTGCTACTCAACTACTGCTCATTCTCTTTGTATTGTTTTTCATGCTTTGTAAAATAAAAAGGAAGATGTCAGCTATGTTTTGCTGTTTGGTCATTAATTTTATTGTGGATACATTTTCAAAGCAATGTCATCATCCTGATCCAAGAAATTGCCTCTAATAATTTGGGTATTGTTGTAAGTAATTGCATCTGTTTATTAAACTCTGTTGAGAGTCTGAAGATCCTGCTTTGGCACATTAGAGAATTTTTGCTTTAGTATTAGAAAATTCTCTAAACATAAGTTGCACATTATTTCCTCTCCTACCCCTTCATTAAAAACAAAAACAAACAAAACTAGAAAGAAAAAAGAAAACTGGCTGTTATTTCCCACTAGAGAGCACTGCAGTTACACATACCAGGGCTGTCACAAGATATCTTAAAATACAGGACTATGTAGCACTTTAAAGACTAACAAGATGGTTTATTAGATGATGAGCTTTCGTGGGCCAGACCCACTTCCTCAGATCAAATAGTGGAAGAAAATTGTCACAATCATAAATACTAAAGGATACAATTTAAAAAAATGAACACATATGAAAAAGGACAAATCACATTTCAGAACAGAAGGGGGATGAAGGAGGGGGGAAGGAAGGTAAATGTCTGTGAGTTAATGATATTAGAGGTGATAATTGGGGAAGCTATCTTTGTAATGGGTAAAGATAAGGAAACTGTCATTTTAGGTCAAAAAGTGGATATAGAATGACCATTTTTGTTCAGGAACAAAAAACAGGACTAGGTAGCACTTTTAAAGACTAACAAGATGGTTTATTAGGTGATGAGCTTTCGTGGGCCAGACCCACTTCCTCAGATCAAATATTGGAAGAAAATTGTCACAACCATATATACTAAAGGATACAATTTTAAAAAATGAACACATATGAAAAGGACAAATCACATTTCAGAATAGAAGGGGGATGAAGGAGGGGGAAAGGAAAGTAAATGTCTGTGAGTTAATGATATTAGAGGTGGGGAAAGGTAAATGTCTGTGAGCTAATGGTATTAGAGGTGATAATTGGGGAAGCTATCTTTGTAATGGGTAAGATAAGGAAACTGTCATTTTAGGTCAAAAAGTGGATATAGAATGACCATTTTTGTTCAGGAACAAAAAACAGGACTATGTAGCACTTTTAAAGACTAACAAGATGGTTTATTAGGTGATGAGCTTTCGTGGGCCAGACCCACTTCCTCAGATCAAATAGTGGAAGAAAATTGTCACAACCATATATACCAAAGGATACAATTAAAAAAAATGAACACGTGAAAAGGACAAATCAATTTCAGAACAGAAGGGGGATGGGGGGAAGGTAAATGTCTGTGAGCTAATGATATCAGAGGTGATAATTGGGGAATCTATCTTTGTAATGGGTAAGATAATTAATGTCTTTGTTTAAACCTAAGTGTGTAAAGTGTCGAATTTAAGCATGAATGACAGTTCAGAGGATTCTCTTTCAAGTGTGGTCTGAAAAGGTCTTTGAAGCAGGATGCAGGTACAGGCAGTCCCCGAGTTACGCGGATCCGACTTATGTCGGATCCGCAGTTACGAACGGGGCCCTCCCTCTCCCTGGTCTCCAGCAGACCAGGGAGAGGAAGCAAAGTGGCGGAACACGCGGGCAGCGGGCAGCGGAAGGGGCTGTCCGCTGCCAGCGTGTTCCACCGCTTTGCTCCCCGTCCCCCTGGTCTGCAGACCAGGGGGATGGGAAGCAAAGCAGAGCAAAGCCACGGAGCCCGAGGGCAGCAGGACAGCCACGGTGCGTCTGGGCTGTCCCGCTGCCCCCGTGCTCCACGGCTTTGCTCCGGACGCCTGTGGTACAGCAGCTGGGGCGCTGCCGGTTGGTCCCGTAGCGCCGCTCTGGGCGCTACTGGACCAACCCAGCAGCACCCCAGCTGCTCTCCCCCAGGCGTCCCCAAGTCAGCCGCTGCTGAAACTGACCAGTGGCTGACTACAGGAAGCCCCTGCCCCGGGCTTCCTGGAATCAGCCGCTGATCAGTTTCAGCAGCAGCTGACTTGGGGATGCCTGGGGTTCTTAAGTTGAATCTGTATGTAAGTCAGAACTGGCGTCCAGATTCAGCCGCTGTTGAAACTGATCAGTTTCAGCAGCGGCTGAATCTGGACTCCAGTTCCGACTTACATACAGATTCAACTTAAGAACAAACCTACAGTCCCTATCTTGTACGTAACCCGGGGACTGCCTGTAATCAAGTTGTTAAGACAATGTCCTTTCTGGTTGAAATGGCAAGAAACTGTTTTTTCTTTGTTTTGTTTCAGTTAATGATGTCAAAGTTTTTCATGTCAACATTTCTGATTCAAAAGTTTTCAGAATGTTTTTGTTGAGATGTTTTAATATTTCAAACTTCAGTTCTATTTTGGAACGGACTTTAATTTCAAAATTTCCTGTGGGATAAAAATTCCATGTTCCAAACAGCTCCAGTATTTTTGTTTGAGTCAGTACTGGTGTTACATACACCTGACAGCCACCAGATGGCTCTGGTTATATAGGGCAGTGTTTCTCAACCAGTAGTACGAGTACCCGTAGGGGTACTCGAGAGAAGTCTGGGGGGATACATCAACACAACTGAAATTTGGAGGAAACTAAATTCTTGTTTTAAGTTTTACAGTGATTTATTACTTTTGTACTTTTTACACCCAAAAATTTCATCGACCGCCCAGCTACGATTAAGTTGTTTAAACAAATGTGTTGCAATGGTAAAAAAAAATTGTGTGTGTCTGAAAACTGTAGGTACTGGGTGTACTTATAATTTTTTTTTTAAAGGGGTTACTTGTAATTTTTTTTGAAAGGGGGGTTCTTTATAAAAAAAGTTGAGAAACACTGATATAAGGGATAGAAGAGAGTTTCCTTTCCATAACTCCCAATTACAATTTGTACAGTGTGAAACTAAATGAAATACCCAGCGTGTGCTGTGGTCTCTACTGCTACTCCTACAGTTTGATAGGTTGAACTGTGCAGGCTGGCCTCTATGAGGCAGAAGACTGAAGGAGCATATCATAATACACTAAGGCCGTGGTCCCCAATACGGTGCCCGCGGGCGCCATGGCGCCCGCGGGGGCATTTCCATGCGCCCGCCAGGTGCTCGGGGCTGGCCTGGCACCGGGCGCATGGCGGGGGGAGCGCCGGCCCCAGGCGCATGGCGGGGGGAGCGCCGGCCCCGGGCGCACGGCTATGGGGGGGGGCCACCCCCGGGGCGCAAGTGTCCCCGCCCCCTGGCGCCCGACAACCTTGAAAGGTTGGGGACCACTGCACTAAGGCTACGTCTAGATTGGCATGATTTTCCAGAAATGCTTTTAACGGAAAAGTTTTCTATTAAAAGCATTTTCGGAACAGAGCATCTAGATTGGCATGGACGCTTTTCCGCAAAAGCACTTTTTGCAGAAAAGCGTCTGTGACCAATCTAGATGCGCTTTTGCGCAAAACAAATCTCAGCTGTCTACACTGGCCCTTTTGTGCAAAAATTTTGCGCAAAAGGGACTTTTGCCCGAACGGGAGCAGCATAGTATTTCCGCAAAAAGCACTGATTTCTTACAGTAGGAAGTCAGTGCTTTTGCGGAAATTCAAGAGGCGAGTATAGACAGCTGGCAAGTTTTTCCGGAAAAGCGGCCGATTTTCCAGAAAAACTGGCCAGTCTAGACACAGCCTAACAGTCCATTCAACAGCAGTGTTGACAAGTTCCAGAGAAAGCTCCACAGAAACATACCTTTGCATGTAAGGGGTAAAGAAGGGGTATCCTGGGAAGGTGGGGACACAGTTTGAGTGCTGGTGGCCTTCCCCCTTTTGGGGGGGGAGCTTCTGCCTCTACTGGTTACTGGGAAATAGGCGATAGCCTCTCTGGGATGATGGAAATATAAGGCTGGCACCTCTGGGAGACCCAGAAGGTAAGAAAAGGGTACAGAGGAAAAGCTTAAGAGGAAACAGAATTTAGCTGCTGACTAGCAGATGCTTAGAGAATGTGGACACAATGGCAGGCCTGGGTTCCCCTGCCAGGCACTGGGAAAGTGGTGTCAGCTGGTCATTATTAAGAGGGGACTTCAGTACACTGGTAGGTAGGGGAAGCTGCTGAATGACCTGGCTAGAGGGCCAACTCATATAAAGGAAGCAGGAGTTCATGGTGCAAGATAGGGGCTGTAAACCCTGAGAGGCAAGTGTGCCAACAGGTGGGGAGGACAATGGGGACAATTGCCCTGGGCCTCATGATTTAAAAGGTCCTCACGCCCTTTAAATCGGTGTCAGAGCACCACATGGCACACTCCAGGCACCTCTCAGGAAACTGCCATGCACTCCAGGAAGTATTTTCCTGGACGGTGGACACTGTGGTCTGGGCAGTGCTAAGGGATGGCTACCTGGGTCTCCACCCGTTCCAGCAGTGGCCCTGCTCCTTCTGGGAGCACAGAGCCAGCTCCCCAAGTTGCCAGGATCCTGGGGGCTGTCAGTTCCCCTGGAGAGAGGCGGAGAGATGTCATGCAATTGTGGGAAGCTAATCCACAGAACAGTTGGGAGGAGAGTTGCTCTAGCAGTGAGTGGTGCACCATGTTACAAGGTGAGGGAGGGGAATGTGGACACAAGATTACTCTGATATAAGGGGAGGGTAAAAGACTGCAGGTGAGTCCCCCTCATAAAAGGTGGGTGCAATAGATAGTGGTGGATTGTGGTGGGCCAGGGCTGGAACACTCAGAAAAAAAATCGGCAGATGCTTAGTACCCACGGGCAGCCTGCTGCTGTCAATCAACTCCTCCCAGCGCCTGCTGCCTGCTGTGATTAGCTGTTCCGTGGCATGCCAGAGGCATTGGAGGGAGGGAAAGGGGTGTGGATGGAATGTGCTCAGGAATGGGCAGAACTGGCTGGGAAGGGATGGAGTCGGGTGGGAAATGGTGGGGGCCAGCACAGAAGTGGAGGTGAGGCCTGGGCAGGAGCAGGGGTTAAGCATCTCCAAAGCAAGGAAGAAGCCAAGTGCTTATGGTGGAAGGCCATAACAGAGGAGGGAAAAAAATGGAGCTGCAGTATGTGGAGGCTTTTTTTCCCCCAGAGGGCACTTATGGCCTTTCCAGGCTGGACCCCAGAGTCTCCATCCCTGCAGAAGGGCACTGAAAACAGCAAGAAAGGATACACACACCTATTTTAAGCCGTGTGCAAGAATAATAGCTGTGTAGAAGATAATTTACTGAATCATTCTATGGGACCACAGCCTGAAAACTGTGGAAATTCTTCTTGATAACAAGGAGAAAATAGGCCATACATTATCAGTGCAAACGACCTGTACAGTCATCAAACACATTCCTCTTATCAACAAAGAATTACTTCTAGTTCTTGAAATGCAAGTTTGTTTCTGCCTGATCCAGTAAGGGGCCCAGTTTTACAATCCTTATGAAAGTTTATTGCTGATGGGGAGAAAAAAGGAAAGGATGTCAGGGTCTTCAGTTTAGTCTGTTCTGGGTTGTTGTTTTTTCAATAAACAAATTACTTGTGTGTATTCCAAACAGGTTTGAATGATGACAAGTTATCTTCTTTAAAAATCTCATGTTACATACGACTAATCTAATCACTAACTGCTCCCATGAAATCTTAATCCTTAAATGCATTATCGAGAGTTTATTATGAGTAATAGATGGATATTCCTTCTTTTATCTATAACCGGTAATGTGCAACCTTGAATTTTTTTAATTGAATTCCAACAAATATCCAAGTACAATGCCCTACATATGGAATATTTGGCTGTTAAATTTTATTAGCATTTAAAAATAAATGTAAGATTTTAATACTACAGCTAGGCACAGAAAAATATAGAATATCTGATGGGAACGGAAAAAGAGATAAACTTGTCCTGTCGGAACACCAGTTTACTTCGTAGGGATAATGTACATATTAAGCTCCTACTACTATATAAAGTTGTACAGGAGAAACCTGTTTAAATCTGCTAAATTTAAGAGTGTTGGCTCCTGGCTCAATCTGGTGTCCCAAGGTTTCTAACTTTCTGAGATGTTTAGATTTTTTTTTTTTTTTCAGAATTTCACTTTCAACTTTTGGAACTACAGTAAAACTCCAATGGTCCGGCATCTGATGGTCTGGCACTCCTGATGGTCCAGCACCATCAGGAACCCGGAAGTGCTCCGCAGCCGGACCATTGGAGCTGCTCTGCCCCCAGCTTCTCCTATTCAGCCGCTGCTAAAACTGACCAGCGGCTGAATCGGGGAAGCCGGAGGCAGAGCAGCTGGGGCACTGCCGGGTAGGTCCCCAAGCGCTGCCCCTGGGGGCTGCGGGACCAACCCAGCAGCACCCCAGGCATCTTGATTCAGCCGCTGCTGAAATTGACCAGCGGCTGATTCCAGGAAGCCCGAGGCAGAGCTGCTCTGCCTCAGGCTTCCTGGAGTCAGCTCTTGGTCAATTTCAGCAGCGGCTGACTTGGGGACGCTGGGGCGCTGCTGGGTTGGTCCCGCAACGCCGCTCCTTGGCGCTACTGGATCAACCCGCCAGCACCCCAGCACCCCTTCCCCCAAACTCCACCCTGCTCTGTCCCCTGGCCCCTCTCACCCAAGCAATGTGAGCCAGGGGGATTACCAGGGGCCAGGTGGCAGCAGGAGTCCCCCCCGCATTCTCCATGGCAGCGGGAGCTGAAGTAGCCTGGCAGTCTGCTCTGCTCCACCGCCATCCTCTCCTGTCCTGCTGTGCCCAGCTTCTCCTCAGTGGCAAGAAGCGGCGCACCCAGAGGTGACTCCTGCTGCTGCCACAAGTCCATCCCGTCCATAGGATGGTTGAGACGGCAACCATGCACCCACCCCCCGCCAGGGCCTTGGGCAGCTACACCAAACCATCCCATGGATGGGACGGATCTGCTTAGAGCACTACTGATGGAGTCAGAGCTCGCCCTGGCACCAGAGCACAGGTCCAATTTGTCACTCAGCACCATGATGTCAGTAAGCAGTGCCCCACTAGTGCCTTCCTTGAGCTGGCACTGATGCCCATCTGCAGTTCTGGCCAGGAAAACCAGTAAGGCTGTTAGGGGTCAGTCTCCCACTGCCCATGAGGGGACCAACAGGGCCAGAGGCAAGCTAAGACCCATTTTGGGCAGCTTATCTCCCCATTCAGGAAGTTGGGCTGAGCTCATGCTGAGTGGCGCAGCCGATCCCATTGGTGTGAGCCTGAAAGCCCAGATACAAAGGAGGCCCTCTAACAGCATCAAGTGCTGTCGACAGGTGAAGCTCTCCAGGCTGTGCAGGAGATCCTGTCACTCTCAGTGCTGTCCACACCAGTCCCGTAGGTGATTAGACCTCAGGATAAGCCTCCCTTGGGATCCTTCCATCCTCCCTCACTCTGGCAGCATGATTCCCTTTGTGGGGATGTCAAAGGACAAATCACCCACAAGAAGTCAACATGCCTCAGACTTGATTAGATAGTCACAGAAGAGCCCCTTGGAGCCACTGGATCTTGGGCCCTAGCAGAAGCTGAGATGCGTTTCGCTGGTTATCTGGCACAGACTCTTGGAAGTTTATGGCTCTCAGGACTAACTTCATTAATCACCAGGTTGACATTACAGTTCCCAAGATTGGTGGGAGGACAGGAACCTTGGGATGCTCTGCTGGTCCCTGAAATGGGCATAATCACATGCCAAACAGTCCCTCTGAAAATTGGCCTGCAATACCTCCCAGATTCAATCCTTGTCCCAATACCACTCTCGGAGCACAAGACATGGATTGCCAAGTTCCCACTGAAGATCTGCCAAGTGCCACTGGTGACAGAGGTCCCTAAAGAGGCATGTGTCCTGTTCCAACCTCTTCTCCTGAGGGCATCGCTGCATGAAAAATTGACGCTCCAGCATATCCTGGTCACTGGGTGCCAACCATTCTGGATATAGTTCCAGTATGGAGTAAGGCTCTTTCTCAGTGGCTCAGCCTCCCAGGGACTCAGCACTGTCTACATCGATGGCACCAACAACTGCACAGTGGCCCCAAGCCCACTGGCCATCCCTGTGGTATCCCTGGATGCTATGGGATTCACTTGGCCCTCCCAAATTGTCTGCTTAGCATTGGGAGTTTCAGATAGGCTGGAGGCCTCAGCAGCTCATCCCCCTCAAGTGCCTGAATCCTCGCAGGAGATAATCCCCCAAGTCTGTGTGGATGAAAGAGGTCAAACCACTAAACCACTATTGGGCATCATGGCCACGGTGTACTTGGGCCTGTCGGGGTATGGGGTGACATGCACATACATGGTCCAGCATTAGATTTCATATATGACTTCTTCAACAATGGCTGGTTTTAATATATTCCAAGTCCAGGGATCAGCTGAAAAAGACAGTAACCATTCCCCCGGTGGTGCTCATAGAAGATTAGGGTTGGATGAGACCTCAGGAAGTCATCCAGTCCAACTCCCTTTTCAAAGCAGGACCAACCCCAATTATATCATTCTAGCCAGGAGTCAGGGCTTTGTCAAACCTGCCCATAAAAAACTCTAAGGATGGGAGATTAGGCAATCCATTCCAGTGCATCACCTCCCACCCCAGTGAAATAGTTTTTCCTTATATCCAACCTAGTCCTCCCCTCCTGCAACTTGAGACCACTGCTCCTTGTTCTGTCAGCTGCCACCACTGAGAATAGCCTGGATCGATCCTCTTTGTAATTCCCCTTCTGGTAGTTGAAGGCTGCTATAAGACCACTTTCTTCAACATCTCCCCAGAAGGCATATGTCTCAGCCCCCTAATCATTTTCATTGCCCTCCACTGGACTCGCTCCAATTTGTCCACATCCTTTCTATAGGGGCAATATTGGACACAATACTCCAGATGTGACCTCACCGGTGCTGAGTAAAAGGGAATAATCAGTTCCCTCGATCTGCTGGCAATACTTCTACTAATGCAGCCCATTCTTGTAAGGAAGGGCACACTGTTGACTCATATCCAACTTCTTGTCCACTGTAATCCCCAGTCCTTTTTTGCAGGTCTCATGCTTAACCAGTAGGTCCCCAGATTGCAGAGTGCATGGGATTCTTTCATCCTAAGTGCAATTTTTCCATCCGAAGTGCAGGAGTCTGCACTTGTCCTTCTTGAACATCATCAGATTTCTTTTGGCCCAATCCTCCAATTTGTCCTGTTCACGCTGTACTCTATCCCTGTCCTTCAGCGTATTCACATCTCCCCATCTTAGTGTCATCTGCAAACTTGCTAAGGATGCAATCCATCCCCTCATCCAGATCATTACAGTAATTAAAATATTGAACAAAACTGGCCCTAGGATCAACCCCTGGGGCACTCTGCTTAATACTTGGCTGCCAACTAGACATTGAGCTGTTGATCACCACCTGCTGAACCCGATCATCCAACCAGCTTTCTATCCACATTGTGGTCCATTCATCCAAGCCATACTTCTTTAACTTGCCGGCAAGAATACTATGAGAAATTATATCAAAAACTTTGCTAAAGTCAAGTTATACCATGTCCACCACTTTGCCCATATCCTCAGAGCCAGTTATATCATCATAGAAGGCAATCAGGTGAGTCATTGTTGACTGTTCCTGATCACTTTCCTCTCTTCCAGGTGTTTCAAAATGAATTTCTGACAGAGGATCTGCTCCATAATTTTTCCAGGGCCTGAGGTAAGGCTAACTGGTCTGTAGTTCCATAGATTCTCTTTCTTCCCTTTTTAAAAGATGGGCAGACCTGTGTTCCCTGTAAACTAAGTACATGGACAACCACTGAGGAGACATTAAAATGCTGCCCAGCTAATTAGCAGAGCACCCACAGATAGTAGCATGTGTTTTACTGGTGGTGCATATCTGCACATGCGTTGGTGCACATCATAAAATTTATTCTGCTCATGATGGAAAAAATTTGAGGGAACACTGATGGGTACTACATTTGACTTTTTCTAATTGTCCAGGATCTTCCATGATCACCATGAGTTTTCAATGATAATGGCTCTGCAATCACATCAGCCAACTCTCTCAGCACCCTCAGAAGCATTAGAATTGAGCCATGGGGGCACCACTCCAGCAGACTTTCCAGAACTTTCCAACTTTCCAGAACTGCGCCCCTACGGATACTGCCGAGCACACACACACACACACCCCAATCTGGAATGGACATGAGCAACACATCTCAAAGAACACCCATTATACAACAGGTAACTGTCTTTTTTGACCAATCAGTCCTTTCCTTGCAAAGGATTGACTAAGGTAGTGACAGGGATGTTGGTGGGCCAAAGCATTATTTCACAGCTTATCCTCACTGTGGTAACAGTGACCCAACTTATGTCTACCTCTTAAATCTGCATGTGTTCTTACAGCACACATCTTAGCAACTGTGATTCATAAAGCAAAATAGTGGTTGGACAAGAAGTAACCAAGAGCCTTCCAAACAAACCATGGATATTAGGGTAGTGGCTATCTAGGTAAGAATAGCCAATTTCACATAGAAATAAAGGGGCAATGTAGACAAAAATGTAAAGTCTACTGAAAAAGAGAATAACACTGAGAAGAACCAACCAGTTCAACAGAAATGTTTAACCCACAAGCAAATCCCACAGCCATTGAACAATTTATCCAAATGATTCTTATAGTCATAGGTTCTTAGATCCACTTGTTGGAAAAGTAGCATTGCAGATTATACTTTCTCTGATTAGATTGCATTCAACAATGGTAGCATATTTTAGGACTGACAAGCAAGGGTGGTGGGTGACCCTACAACTTGGGGAAATGAGAGCCGAGACGCACGGCCTCAGCCTCCCCATGCCATGCCTGTTGGACTCCTACAGAAAGGCCTCCCTCCCTCTAGCCGGGACAGCTGTCCTAGTGCTGGGAGGACTGGAGGCACAGTGCAGTTCCCCAGCCTGCCTGCCTCAGTCTCTGAGATTGGTGGAATCTTCTATGCAAGAGTAGGCTGGAGAAAGAAGCATAGGAGATTCCAATAGAGCATAGATGGCATTGCCTTCCCCTGCCTAAGATACCTGCCACCTGTGCAGATAAGATAAGGAAAGAGATGCTGCATGCCCAACAGTGGGATAGCAGAATGTCAGCTATTGTAAACATGTGCATGTCCCCCTGATCTTTGGAATGTCATTCCATTTCCATAGTACAGCTTTATGATATGTTCTTGACTATCAGCGATGGCATGATTAGATGGCTGTGCTAGTTAATCATTTCTTTCCACCAACCTCAATTAGAGGTCAGTGCCTAGCAATACAGATCAAACTTCAAAGTTAAAATGTTATGTAGTCTATTTTCTACACTTTAAAATTGATACAGATCAGAGCAAAAGTTATTGTATCGGAAGCCTCACCCAGAAGCCCCAAATTCAACTAGTTAGGACTCTGTGCTACAAAATATAATGTAATGAGCCATGCTGTGGGGCAGATATTTCAATAGTATCCTCGAAAACTGGTTTCACATTCAAAAACACTGGTGTCCAAAAATTGCACAGGCAACCTTTTAGATGACAAAAAAGCATATGCAACACTTCAACCATGGGACTACTGGCATAACAAGAAAGGCCTGTCCTTGGGGGTGAAACAAACAAAAAGCAACTTTTATAAGAGCCACACTAGAAAATCTTTTAAGATTAATAAAGCTGGTATAATTTTTACCTGTGAGAAAATCAAGACCAGATTTTACTGTATAAAATTTCTTGAATTGAGTAGGTAAAGTGTGAGGGGAGAAAATACAGCATGTTCTAGTGCTGAAAGACCACTAGTCCTCGGAGCAACAGTGAATGGCTATTTATGGCCATTAGTGCTACGCGGGTATACAGACACCACAGAACACCACAAATATAGGCCCTATGGCAGCTCTTATATATTGGGTGTATTGTATTGGAGACAATTTTTTTATTTTGGAAGGTGGAGAAAACTACCAGGGGAGAGGCTATTCAATATGGCTGTGTCTACACTGGCATGAATTTCCGGAAATGCTTAAAACGGAATACTATTCCGTTTTCAGTTTTTCCAGAAAAGGAGCATCTACATTGGCAGGCTGCTTTTCCGGAAAAGCCCTTTTTCCGGAAAAGCGTCTGTGGCCAATGTAGACGCGCTTTTCCGGAAAAGAGCCCCGATCGCCATTTTCGCGATCAGGGCTTTTTTCCGGAAAAGACTACTGGGCTGTCTACACTGGCCCTTTTCCGGAACAGTGTTCCGGAATAAGGACTTATGCCCGAGCGGGAGCAGAATAGTTTTTCCGGAATAGCGGCTGATTTTGTACAGTAGAGCATCATTGCTTTTCCGGAAATTCAAGGGCCAGTGTAGACAGCTCGCAGCTTATTCCGGAAAAGCGGCTGATTTTCCGGAATAAGTGGCCCAGTGTAGACACAGCCTATATGATTTTGAGAAATAGGGTGGAACTGGTTGAGAATGTAAAAGAGGAAGACATCTTGGATGAAAGTGATCATGAAATGGTAGAGTTCACGATTTTAAGGAATGGTAGGAGGGAGAAGAGCACAATAAAGACAATGGATTTCAAGAAGGCAGATTTTAGCAAACTCTGAGTAGGTAAGATCTCATGGGAAGCAAGTCTAAGAGGAAAAACAACTGAAGATAGCTGCCAGTTTTTCATTATTAAGGGTGCAAGGGAAAACTATTCAGCTAGGTATGAAAGACAGGATGTATGGCAAGATACCTACCAGGCTTAACCTGAAGATCTTCAATGATCTAAAAATCAAAAAAGAGTCCTACAAAAAATGGAAAAAAGGTCAAATTACAAAGGATGAATATAAATAAATAATACAAGAATGTTAGGGCAAAATTAGAAAGACCGAGGCACAACTTGAGATTAGACTAACTAGAGACATAGGGCATGTCTACACTAGGAAATTATTTTGAAATAACTTATTTTGAAATAATATCTCCCAAAATAAGTATTTGGAAATAAGCTTATTCCCTAAGAAAAGCAGGAGTTGTTATTTTGAAATAACCAGCCCCTTATTTTGAAATAACGGGTTTGGTAGTGTTGATGTTCCGCTTGTTATTTTGAAATAAGGTGAGTTATTTTGAAATAACTCCCCAGTGTAGACCAGGGCATAAAGAGCAACAAGAAAACATTCTACAAGAAGAAAGAGGAAGACTAAGGACAGGGCAGGGTTGTTACTCAAAGAAAATGGGAAAATAATAACAGAAAATGCGGAAATGGCCGAAGTGCACAGTGACTACTATGTTTCAGTTTTCACAAGAAAGTTGGTGGTGATTAGTCACCTAACATAGTGAAAGCAAGAGAAAATGAGGTAGGATCAGAAGCTAAAATAGGGGAAAAACAAGTCAAAAATTACATAGACAAGTTAGATGTCTTCAAATCACCACGACTTAATGAAATGCATCCTAGAATGCTTAAGGAGCTGACTGAAGAGACATTTGAATCATCTTTGAAAAATCTTGGAATACAAGAGATATTCCAGAACACTGGAAAAGGGAATATATCATGTCCATAAAAAAGGGAAATAAACACAACCCAGGGAATTACAGATGAGTCAGCTTAACATCAACACCAGGAGAAATAATAGAACAAATAATTAAGGAATCAATTTGCAAACATCTAGAAGATAAAATAAGAAATAGTCAGTATGGATTTGTCAAGAACAAATCATGTCAAACCAAACTGATAGCTTTCTTTGACAGGGTAACAAGCTTTGTGGATGGGGGTGGGGGAAATAGTAGATGTGGTATAGGCTTTAGTAAGGCTTTTGATACATGACCTCATTAACAAACTAGGGAACTACAACCAAGATGGAGTTACTATTAGGTGGATGCATAACTGGTTGGATAACCATTCCAAGGGTATGTCTACACTTGCCCCCTAGTTCGGACTAGGGAGGCAAATGAAGCATACAAAAGTAGCTAATGAAGTGCGGGATTTAAATATATCGCACTTGATTAGCATATTCACGGCTGGTCGCCATTTTAAAATGCTGGTCGCCCGATTTAACTTGCACGAGGAGTAACAGTTAATTCAAGAGAAGGGTTTTGGATCAGACTACCGTGTCTACACACGGCAAGTTAAATCGGGCGACCGGCATTTTAAAATGGCGACCGGCCGCAAATATGCTAATCAAGCGCGAGATATTTAAATCCTGTGCTTCATTAGCAACTTAGGTATGCTTCATTTGCCTCCTTAGTCCGAACTAGGGGGCAAGTGTAGACATAACCCCAGAGAGTAGTTATCAATGGTTCATAGTCGTGCTGGAAGGGCTTTGCAGGGATCAGTTCTGGGTCTGGCTCTGTTAAATATTTTCATCAATTATAAGGCAATGGCATAGAGTACACTTACAAAATTTGAGACTGATACCATACTGGGAGGGGTGCAAATATGTTAGAGGACAGGGTTACAATTCAAAATGATCTGAGCATGATACACCATTATGGGGTGTATTAGCAGGAATAATGTAAGTAAGAAACAAGAAGTAATTCTTCCCCTCTACTTGTGCTGATTAGGCCTCAACTGGAGTTCTGGGCACACATTTTAGTTGCCCTTTTCTGAACCCTTTCCAAGGCCAAAATATCTTTTTTGAGGTGAAGAGAGCACATCTGTACACAGTATTCAAGATGTGGGCGTACCATAGTTTTATACAGGGGCAGTAAGATATTCTAGGTCTTATTTTCTATCCCTTTCTTAATAATTCACTTACCGTGATGTTTTACTGACTGAGCTGTGATTAATAGTAATGAGGTAGGTCTGTCAAGCAGCAATAATGTACAAAACGAAAATTGAACAATGGCATATTTATCATGCTCAGATCGATATTTCCTAAAATATATTTTTGCCATTGATTACTTGGGAAAGTGGAGAAATGGGATTGAAGCAAATTCAGTGTACAGCCCCTCAAGCAATTCTGCCAAGTGCTCCATGATCTGATTTGTGCAGGTTTTTGTCAAAGTGAAATTCTATTAGATGCAGCTCAAGTTACAACCACATGTGACATCAATATTTAGGTCTTCCAAAGATACCAACAAGTCCTTCTAGCAAGAAAAAGAAAAGGGGGAATCTGACAGATACCTCTGATGTGAAAAAAATAAGTGTAATTAAACCTTTTAAAAATGCAGGAAGTCATCTTTATCCAGCACAAAGAAGT
Source organism: Pelodiscus sinensis (assembly GCF_052426305.1). Lineage (NCBI taxonomy): Eukaryota > Metazoa > Chordata > Testudines > Trionychidae > Pelodiscus > Pelodiscus sinensis. Next base: position 100,808,745 of record NC_143055.1, read on the forward strand.
ACTAAATGGCAAAACAAACATTTCTTTGTTTTAGCTTCACATTTTACTTCCTTGGGAGGCTGGGACACTGTGAAATCAGTGGGCTGTTTTTCACACAGCAGGATGTAACCAAGAAGTAGGCTGTGTCTCTCAAGAATGCCTCAAAGAAATGGTAATAGTATGCCTATTTGCTGGACTTCATATGCTTCCAAATCATGTAAACTAAAGGTTTCTTTCCACTGTTTCTATGGAACATTTTCAATTTTGCTAGTTGGTAACAATAAAGAAGTGATGTATTGTGTTGGACTTGAATTTGAGATTGCAGAAGAAGCATTGCAGAAGCTTTCTATATTTTGGGGTTGAATAGAAAATATACATTATTCAGAAGTTGCATTAGCCAGTGGCAATATGCTCACCACCACAAAAACTCTGAAGAAAATAAAGTTAATAATTTATTAATTATCACTAAACTTCTATGAACTATAACCGGACACGAAGCATCTATAAACATAACCTATAGCATTTGACATATAGGGAGACTGATAACTTTGTAAGTCAAAGATAAATTCCAGTATAATAAAAAGATAATTAGTATATCTGCTTGCAAAAGAAGAGTAATTCATTGTTGAGGCCTTGTAAACACAGCACATAAAATAGTAAGCCTCTAACCCCAGTGCTCCAGGCATCACAACAAAGCCAGCATGGGGGGTGAGGAGAAGGGGAGACTGATTTCCATCTGCTAAGACCTAATAGACTAACTGACTTACTCATGAGCTGTACAGTCTTAATTTTGTCCTTCATGCAAAAAGTGTTGCATTGATCAGTGCTGGAAACAATATTTTCTATCCCAAAAGTGTCTGCTTTTTGGTGTTGTTGCTTTCTGCAAATTTGTTTGGAACTTTTCCATGAGTGTTATGTAACAGTAATATGCATGTAGACATTACTATAGATACTTGCATGTTAAGCTCCCACCAACCTTCTAGATAGGATAGGGTGGGTTTGCTCCATATTTTGTATTTCTTTTCCTCAAAGTGGTTTACATTTTATTTTTAGTGTAAAAGAAGGACTATGTGAGTTGTGCTATTTTATTTTGCTTCTCTGGTATGTTAGCTAAATAAATACACAGAAACTTGTTGGAGGGAACAGCCATTCTACCTTATATGGTATAACCATCCAAAGAATTATCTTAATTGATTTTGAAGTTACACTTTTAATGAAAACTTACCTTCTGTCTTGCATTCTGTAAAGGTAGAGGAGCTTGAACTATTGCAATGACATCTGGCACTGTTATAATTCACTGTGTAGGGAGAAATCAATCATGCAGTGTATCGGCCAAAGTCCAATCTAGCTAGTCCTGGAGTTAATACTCAGCCATCTGACACAAGTCACCTGAGCCGGAAAGTAACTTTGATCCAAAATGTTGTGACTTTCTTGCTTAGTATGAGTGTTCCTTTCCCTCCTCGCATTCAGAGATGTGTCAAATGTCATGCATGTTGCGTGACACACATTAGACAAACACATCCACACACATTTTGTGTGTGTGTAGAAACAACTCACAATAAAGAGGAATGTGTGCTGAGCTCTTCCACTAATTCATGTTAATGTTTCTATGCTATTCACAACCTCTATTAGCCATAGCCTCATTCTCCCACTGTAATCAAGGCAACTACCATTCACTCACTTTACAGATAAAATAGCTCAGAGAGAGAGTATCTTGAAAGTCCAGGATGGCTGGTAAACTTATCATAATGTCTTGGGCTGTGTCTAGACTGGCCAGTTTTTCCGAAAAATCAGCCGCTTTTCCGGAAAAACTTGCCAGCTGTCTACACTGGCCGCTTGAATTTCCGCAAAAGCACTGACTTCCTACTGTAAGAAATCAGTGCTTTTTGCGGAAATACTATGCTGCTCCCATTCGGGCAAAAGTCCCTTTTGCGCAAAACTTTTGCACAAAAGGGTCAGTGTAAACAGCTGAGATTTGTTTTGTGCAAAAAAGCTCCGATCGCGAAAATGGCGATCGGGGCTTTTTTGCACAAAAGCGCATCTAGATTGGCCACGGACGCTTTTCTGCAAAAAGTGCTTTTGCGGAAAAGCGTCCGTGCCAATCTAGACGCTCTTTCTTTTCCAAAAATGCTTTTAACAGAAAACTTTTCCGTTAAAAGCATTTCCGGAAAATCATGCCAGTCTAGACATAGCCTTGAAGAATATTTTTCCTGACATATAGAGTGTAAGTCCACAGTGAGATAGGTACTTGATTGCTGTCCTTTATACATACTTAATAAGGTATCCAGATGTGAGCTGTAAGACTGGCCCAACCTGCCCCTTTTCCTATGGCTACATCTACACTGGCACATTCTCACACAAAAACTCTTTTGTGGAAGAGTTCTTCTGCAAAAACTTTTCTGACTCAAGCCCTTCTTCCCAGCTTAGTCCACTCAACTCTGGAAGTGGGGAGGCTTGTTCCTCAGAGACCTCTTACAATGATGGTGTCTCTCCTGAAAGCACTGGTGTCATGGTTTACAGTTCCCACATTTAGGGGTAGCATGATTTGTGACCCCCACAACAGCCCCAAATTATTTACAGTACACCACATTCCACTCCAACATTGATCTTCCATCAGCCCTGGCTGAACTAGATTTACATAGCCACACCTCGGATTCCTTCCCCCTCCTGGCATGAGCTATATTTACATATCAACAGTTAACAGTTAATTATCTTGCAGAGCCAAACAAATGGAATGAGCATACCCACTGCCCAGGGCTGTTCTCTCCTTTTAGCTGGCTGATAACAAGCAGTAGTTCAGCCCCTGCTTGCAATATAATAGAACAGTTTTCTATCACAAGAAGTTTTGCAAGGCTGAGTTGAATTTTGTGTTTGGCTAAACAAGTAATAGAAAGACATTCCCAGAAGCAAAAGCTGCCATATATTGAAAGTGTCAGATCGTTGCTCCAGTGAATTGCCACTTTTCACCACCATTGTTCATAGTATATGTGACATTACATAGCAACTATTGTATCTTTAAGACAGTGTATTCAAGCATTTCATAACTTGGGAGAAAGGGGGTTTGACAAGATGGAGGAGAAAAGACAGGTCAGCTGAATATCCAATAACTTGACCTTGAAGAGGTCACATGATGATTTGAGCTTTAGCCAGCCACATCATTCTGTGAAGATAAACCAGATTATAAATTCCCTCTGCAAAGCTGAGCTACATCTCAGGTTGACAAGAAGCTTCTTCAAGGAAACTTCCCTTTCAGTCAGAAAAATGGCATTAGATGGCAGCTGGAAGGTAGACAAAAGTGAAAACTATGAAAAGTTCATGGAGCAGATGGGTAAGTTTTACTTTTCCAGTGCCTCGTTCTTGCCTAAGAGCACTCACTAAATGCTAGTGCTGCCCTCTTCCTTCTGTTAACTGTCTTTCTGTTATCCTGTTGATTGCCTCATATTTTCTTACAGAATACTTTTTTTCACTGCAGAAACCTCATCGTGACACAGGGGCAGATTCTGATCTCTCGATTAATTCTCTTAATGCCATAACTGAGAAAATGTTTCCCATTTCACTGAGGTTTTCCCTCATTATGGAAAAGTTGTAGAGAATTGGAAGAATTATACTCTTTCTGTATAATTCTATAGCAAGGATATGATTTCTATTACATTTTAAAAGGAAAGATCATTCTCTCTTAAAATCTACAAGTTTTAGACCAATTGCTAGACAACCTATTTGTTTCCTATAAACGGCATTTGTTTCCATCCCCATTAAATTCTATAGGATTTTTCCATAATCTCAGAAAGAGAGCAAGGTAGATTACTGCAAAAATTCAGTAATTCAGAAATTAGTAATTTCAGAAAACTACATATTCATTGAAATGTAAAGTTCTGTGAATAACATACCAACTGGAAAAGAGCTGTAACTTAGGAGCCTAAAACTGTGCTCCTCACTTTAGAAAATGTTTTTGAAAAAGCTTTTGAAAATGTTCCCAATTATGCCTGATGGCTTCAGCATCTGGAAGAGTGAAAAAGAGTTTTCATTTGCAGTTTTGGAAATAGGGAAGACATTATATATCAAGCAATCATTTATGTTTTCTGGTGTCTAATTTATTTCTGATGAATTTAAGAGCTCTGAAGAAAAAAAGAGAGGGTGAGAATTTTCCTGCTTTTTTTGGCCACAAGACTAAAGAAGCAAATCCCACTAAAGTTAGGCTCACTTATGCCTATAACAAGTTTGAACCATGCAACTCAAAGTGCACACACAAGCACAAGACTGAAAGATGAGGAACCTGGAGCTAAAACAGGAAAAGAAAAGCAGAGATTAAGTTCTGCACACATGACAAGTCCAACAAAGGAACTGATTCGTCATTGCCTCACATCTTGTGTAGTCATTTAAGCCTAGACAAAGTGGGTGGGAAACAGTCTTTTTGGCAGTGTCTTGGACCAACTTTGCCCAGGTGAAAATGACTACATACAATGACAGACAAAAGTGAAAAACTTGGACCAGAGAGCTCTAATAAGGCCCCTAACTTATTACATTCACTTGCCCCAAAACATTCACTGGAAAAGGTACAAATCTGATACTGCAATTTAAGTTGCTTGATGTCCAATTGCTTTTTTAGGTATTAACGTAATGAAGAGAAAGCTAGGAGCTCACGACAATCTGAAGATCATTATTCAGCAGGAGGGAGAGAAATTCACTATCAAGGAAACAAGTACTTTCCGCTCTATTGAAATAGTATTCACTCTGGGAGTCAATTTTGAATATAGCCTGGCTGATGGGACTGAACTCAATGTAAGAAATCCATTTTCATATGATAAGCCTGTATTTAATACGATTATTGCTGGGATGTTTTATTCTGATTTAATTTTAAATTTGACTCTGTCTAGGGAACGTGAACCCGTATAGCAGAGAGCAGAATCTGGCCTAATGTTTAAAAAGACTGAATAATAGAATATTCACTTGTTCTATACAAGCTGGTCTGGTGAAGCAAGGAGTTTTTGTCTCTCTGGGTATGTCTACACTACCCCCTAGTTCGAACTAGGGGGGGTAATGTAGTCATACGGAGTTGCAAATGAAGCCCGGGATTTGAATTTCCCGGGCTTCATTTGCATAAAGCCGGCCGGCGCCATTTTTAAATGCCGGCTAGTTCGGACCCCGTGCCGCACGGCTACACGTGGCAAGGACTAGCTAGTTCGGAAGCCTAATCCGAACTAGCTAATTTGTGCCGCGTGTAGCCGCGCGGCACGCAGTCCGAACTAGCCGGCATTTAAAAATGGCGCCGGCCGGCTTTATGCAAATGAAGCCCGGGAAATTCAAATCCCGGGCTTCATTTGCAACTTCGTATGACTACATTACCCCCCCTAGTTCAAACTAGGGGGGTAGTGTAGACATACCCTCTGAGTGCATTTTCTCTCTCGGGCATATGAAAAGTAGGGAGAATTAAAGTCCATAGCAGGGTCTGATAGAGAATGAAATGCAATTGGTTATTTATGAGGAACTATTCTTTCTATGTCAGAGAAAGAGACAGAGATTCATGTTTTCATTTAATTGTGGATGGGCCCTGAGCTCTGTGAAAAGAATAATATCCACCCAATAAATATTTTTTATTTATAGTGCTGTAGCAGTTAGGAGCCGTAGTCCTGGAGCACAAACCTGTTGTGCCAAAGGGTATAAAATGCAGAACAAAAACATGTCCTTTGCCCAAGGAGGCTTACAATATAACAACAATACAAGAAAAAAACCAGATGGATACAGAGAAGTGGGAAGATACAAGAAAACAATGAGACAATATTGGTCTGCATGATAGGCAGTGGTCTGAGCAGTCTAGCAGCCTGACCACTTTAGGTATCCATAAGGCAAAACAAATTTGAGGAGGGATTTGAAGATGGATAATGAAGTGGTTTTGCGATGGTTTAGGAATAGCACATAGGATCCCATGTGTGCAAGCTTTGTCTGGAAATTTAACAAGTAGGCAGTGGAGGCTGCATCATGGGTTGATGAGAGGCAAGCGCAGACAGCTTGACAGTGACTAAGATGATGATATAGAGAGTGGACATTGACTGTGAAGGGCCTTGAAAATGAAGACAAGCAGTTTATGTTTGATGTAAAGGAGAAGGGGGAGCCACTGAAGAAATGTAAGGAGAGGTGACATAGTCAAAGTGACAAGCTAAGTAGTTTTATATGTATATTCAAAATTAGAAGTGTGTACTTCTTTACTGTACCTGTCATTTTACAGGGCTGCTGACAGAATGCAAACCTGATAGGTATTTACCTCTTTGCTCTTTGGCATTTTTTTAAAAAAGCCAGACAGTACATATACAGTATCAACATTGCCTGCCATAAATACTTTGGATTTTTTTCTCTCTTTATGCTTCAGGGAAATTGGACACTGGAAGGAAATAAGCTTATAGGAAAATTCAACCGGAAAGATAATGGGAAAGAGCTCAAAGCTTTCAGAGAAGTTGTAGGAGATGAAATGATTCAGGTGAGCTAAAAAGTCATTTCCCTTTATGCACAGTATCAAACTATAAAGAACTGAGTCCTCTAGAACAGCTGCATGAAACTGGGAAGCATATTCATTATTTATTTTTTTAATCCTACATTTTAGTCAACATTTGAAATTGAAATTTGAAATTGAAAAAAGCATCAACTTTCAAATACTGAACTTTTCTGACCTGCTCTAATCTTTCTGTTTTCATGCCCACTTGCATTCATTTCAGCTATCTGAGTGAAGCCTGAGCTATGTCTAAAGGAACCTCCTGCTGGGTCCAAGCTCATTCTGACCAAAGGCTTGAAAACCACGGTTTTGTCTGTTAGATGCTAATAGATCCTAATGTGGGAAGAGCCTTGAGTTCCTCACAACCAGTAATGAATAGATCTTCACATGCCTCTGTGAGGTAGAGAGAGGAAGTTGAGAAACTGTTCTATTTAATGACATCCAAAAATCACACAAGATGTCTATGGCAGAGCTGCACATTGAACGCTGATATTTTGAGATCTGCTCCTATGTTATAAGCACGAACTCCACGTTAACCTTCAAGCCTATATTGAGGGTTTGTCCACATTTGAACCTGACAATGGCATAGCTGCAGTGCTGAAGCTGTGCCACTGTAACACATCAGTATACACCAGCAGTATAGATCAATGTAGATAATCTGTTTCTCAGAGGCTACATCTAGGCTGCATCGTTTTTGCGGAAGAGGAAACGCAAATGAAGTGCTCATTAGCATTTCTCACGTTCTCATTTGCATAATATCTTCCGATCCTTTTTGCGGAAGAGGTTTTTGCAGAAAAAAACTTTGTAGACGGAGCCATTTTTCGCAAAAAACCCTTTTGCACAAGATCCTGTAAACCTCATTTTTTTAGGAATAAGGATCTTGCGCAAAAGGTTTTTTTTGTGAAAAATGGCCCCATGTATACTGTGTTTTTTTCCGCAAAAACTTCTTCCACAAAAAGGACCAGAAGAGACTATGCAAATGTGAGCGTGAGAAATGATGGCGAGCGCTTTATTTGCATTTCCTCTTCCGCAAAAATGATGAAGTCTAGACATAGCCTGAAAGGCGGTATTGAGGTTGATAGAAGAACTCTTCTGTTGACCTCGCTCTGTTTATGCTAGGAGTTAAATCAGTTTACCTATATTGCTCAGACCTGTTGATCTTTAACATTCTTAAGCAACATAACCTTGAGAACCTAACTTTTAGTTTAGATCAGGCCTAAGTAAGGGAGTATAGATCTGGGAGTATAAGATTTTAAAAATCCACAGTCCTGAGTTTAATCTTTCTCATTGATTTTGATAGAACTACTCATATGAGTGAGGGTTACTGATGTAGTGGTAGTTGGACTGAGACCTTAGGTTGTAAACTTGTGATGGATAATAAGTACTTTGTGAATGGGATCTGTAAAATAAATCTCAGTGGAAATGGTCAGTGATAAAAGCCTTTTCCTCTTCATTAATCTCTTTTAGACTTATATATATGAAGGAGTTGAAGCCAAGAGATTCTTTAAAAGAGCTTAAACTTCAAGCCCAGAAAGAAATCTTATGGAGAAGAATTATGTTGCATCTGTTTTCCTTTCCCAACAAGTACCAAGTTACTGATGGATCATTCAACCTTTGCATTTCCAGTTTCCCAATATTACATATTTGTATTGTATGTCAATAACTGTTTTATTAGCATTATTAAGGGCTGTGAAGACTATTTACATTTTGTAAATGAAAATAAATATTGATTCTGCACTGATTTTCAAGTGGCAAGTTGCTTTAAAATCATAAAAGATGTTTGTGGTTATAATGTTTCTCTGTGTATTGTTCACTGAATCACATTGTTTAAAATTATGCAACCAATCAACAAAACAAAATAACCTTTCCTCATACAAAAAAAACCAAAAAACAAAAAACAAAATACCAGACACCCTGCTGCCCTTTCATGTGTATAACATCCGGACGTTTATGTGTCTGTAACCGTAAAGATTGATACTAGTTCATCCCTCAGATAAATGAATCCAACTCCTGATGTCAACTGAAGTTGCATCAGGCCCTTACTCTACATTTACAGACCTGATCTGTTTTTTCATACAAATCATGCAATAGCAAACAATAGAGGTCTATGAGGCCCATATCTCTACGTCAGTGGTCCCCAACCTTTTGAGATTGTCGGGCGCCAGGGGGCGTGGCCGTTCGCCTGCCGGGCGCCAGGGGGCGGGGACACTTGCGCGCCCGGGGGCGGCCCCCCCCATAGCTGCATGCCCGAGGGCAGGGCCCCCCCATAGCCCCGCGCCCGGGGCCGGCGCCCCCACCCTCAAGCGCCGCGCGCCCGGGGCCGGCGCTCCCCCCGCCAAGCGCCGCGCGCCCAGGGCCGACGCTCCCCCCCACCAAGCGCCGCGCGCCCGGGGCCGACGCTCCCCCTGCCAAGCGCCGCGTGCCCGGGGCCGGCGCTCCCCCCGCCAAGCGCCGCGCGCCCGGGGCCGGCGCTCCCCCCGCCAAGCGCCGCGTGCCCAGGGCCGGCGCTCACTGTGCGCCATGTGCCCGGGGCCAGGCCAGCCCCGAGCACCTGGCGGGTGCATGCAAATGCCCCCACTGGTGCCATGGCGCCCGCGGGCACCGTGTTGGGGACTCTACGTAGTTTCTATGTAGTTTCTTTTCTAATATTTTTACTACAATGTTCTGGAGCAGGCTGTATACACCATATCTGTAATTTGTAGGACTGTCAAGTGAATAAAAAAATCACAATTAATCACGTGGTTAAACAATAATAAGACTCCAGCTGACCTCAGGCTCTGTGTTGTGCTGCCCCTTTGAAATGCCGCCATAGCTAACCCCAGGCTCCATGCAGCCCTTTGAAACGCTGCAGCTGCAGTGCGAGCGGAGCCCGGGATGAGCTGTGTGGTTCTGACCCTTTGAAAGACTGTCACAGCATTTCAAAGGGGCAGGACTGCACAGAACCCAGGGTCAGCTAGGGTTCGAACTAGGAGGGTAGTGTAGACATACCCTCTGAGACTAAAAAAAAAAAAGACAGCAGTCCCCACTGCAAGACCTAGAAGTTAGCTTTATGTCCTGCTGCAGAAGAACTCAGTGAAAGGGAGGCTGTTCAGATTCAGTAAATGCTCGAATCTAGTGTTGAGGAGAGCAGCCATACCAGACTGGCTCCCTAAAGAATCAGAATAGGGGAAACATGTCCATAGACTGATCCCTAGAGAAGTTTATGGGAGAAGATTGTGTCTTGGCACAAGTCAACATTTTCTTCCCCTGGACTGTCCAGGAATCAGAGGCCAAGGAGCCCTGGGAAACTGATGCACCAGTAAATATCTTCCTTACCCTCTGAGAACTCTAAGGAATTAGACCTGACAGAAGACAAACTTTGCTTTCTTCAGGCTGAGACCACGGAGGAGAGAGCTGGGACATATCCTCTCTTCCAGCAGGATTTTTAGGAAAGTATTGAGGTTTCTGTTGACCAGGTTGTAAAACTAGCTGATTATCTCTTCTAGCACAGGCCCCTGAGCACTTCTGACATCTGCAGATGTGAAATGGCTGGTTAAATGCTCAAGGAACATGAATATGGATAAGTTAGGCAACTATTTGCAATGTTTATATATTTTAAAATTTTAAAACCAGAAAAGAACACTGTGATCATCTTGTCTGGCCTCAGACTATAGTATTTAACCTAGTAATTCCGGCAGTGGAGAAATAATTCTTCCCTACTTTGTAAGTGAATGATCCCAATGCTCATCTGATGATCATATCTATTTTTTGGTAGTCTCTTAGGTGCCACAGGATTATTTGTTGTTTTTAAAGTTACAGATTAACATGGTAACCCCTTTGAGACTCACAATCAAACCCAGAAATTTGTGGTTGAGCTAGAGTACTTCTTTCAGAAAGGCATCCAAAATCTACATAAACGTTCCAAGTGGTGATGAATTTACCAAAGTCTTTGATAAGCAGTTGAAATGGTTAAGTCTCCTTATTGCTAAAATGTTGCATCTAAATTTTTCTAATGTCAGCTTCCATCCACTGAATCTTATTATGTTTTTGTTTGGTATTTGAAAAGCTCTCTACTGACAGATAACTATCTTCTCCCTACATAAGTGTTTATATTTCATGATCAAGACCTCTCTTAGCTTTTTCTATTTAATAACACATTTATTGAAGGCAATAACACATTTATTTAGGCAGTTGTTTAAGGCCTTAGATCATTCTTGTAGCTCTTCTCAGAATCCTCTATAATGTTTCCACAATTTTCTAGAAGTGTTGACCCCTGAGCTGGATACAGTATTCCAGTCTAACCAATGCTATCTACAAATGCACATGCAAATATAAGTAGAACTCCCAAATTCTACTCAATATTCCCTCTGTTTACATTTACAGATCATATTAGTCTTTATAGGCACAACATTACACCACAAGTTCATATTCAGTTGGATCCCTACAAGGGTCTCTAAAATCTTCTCAGAGTCACTGATTTGCAGGATTAAATCACCCATCTCATAGATATGGCCTATATTCTTGTTCCTAATATATGACCTTGCATTTGTATTAAAACACACTTATCTGGTGTTCCCAGTTTTTCAAAAGATCTAGATTTCCTTGTATCAGTGACCTGTGTTCAACAAAATTGTCTACTTCATTAATCTGTGTCATGTACAAACTTTAGCAATAATGATTTTATGATTTTCCTACACCACTGATAAAGATACTGAATTTGAGTCATCCATCTCTTTAAAAAAAGCTAAAAGGTGTATTAAGACCAAACTAGAAGTGGCTCCACAAACTTTTACCACCTACCATGGTAGCAACCTCTGTGTGCTATTCACTCTTGAGTTGCTTGCCTCCTAGCTATTATGAACATGCCCCACTTCCATTGGTTCACAGCATTTCCTTAGGATTCTGGTGAACATGTTGGATTCTAGATGCATCTACTCCCTAAGCATTACGATGGCAGTAGGTGACTAGCCAACATTCCGCTATGTATTGTACTACTTGCATCTTAAAGTTTCTAAGATCCTCCAAATTCCAAGGATTCTCCAAGAATACTTTCCAGAAAAGGTACATTTAAATCACCTATGATAAGGTTAATGAATTTTGGAATATCTATTACACAGTAACTATTCTGGCTATTTATTTTGGAGACCTCCTAGACTTTCTTCTGTCTGGGAATTAATAAAAAAAATCATCAGGTAATATTTTGGCAGTTCCTGTAACTTTACTTACCCAGCGCTATTATGAGAGCTCTGCAAATCCACCAATATCTGCTTTATATCTGTGGATATATGCATCTGAGAATGTGGATGTGACTGTCCAAAGTTCATTTTTGCAGCTATGGATACTGATGTGGATACAAATTTTGTATCTAGAACCCTGCAAATTTGTGGATATCTGCTTTATATTCGTGGGTATCTGCAGCCACGGATGTCAATGCAGATATCTGTGGCTTATTTTTGCAGATACAAATTTTGTATCCACTCAGGGCTCTAGCTATTATTTTCCAAAGAATCTGAGAGTTCCATCTGCTGGTTAGATTAAACATTTTTAAAAATAGTAAGTCAGATTCATTAACTAGTTTACAGACGGATATGCCATAAAGGACACACACATCTATATTAAGGATTAGCTAAATTTATTTCCATATGCTGACATAAAATTTCTTTTAATATACTAATGGAGATCAATTATTTAATCATACAAATACAGGTATATAACAGGGTAGCTTGCCTCTTTAAGGGCTTGTGGGATGAGTGAACAACAAGCCTTGACCTAAGCAGAAGCTCAGCAGGCAGGTGTTCTTGGATATCAGCTGATCCAACTGGCAGCAGCTAGTGATTGGCTCTGATACCAAACCATAAGAGCGTCAAGGTTCCCAAGAGAGAGCGGGAAAGAAAACTTTTTTGAGTAATATCAAAGGATTGGTCTGCCCTGATGCTAAAGATAACTGTAAAACTTAAGCAACTAGGGAGTGAAGGAACTTCAGTATCAATCCAGGTCAGAACTTTACTTTTTGTTACTTTTCATATATCCTATCTTTGTGTAACAGGGGAATAAAAGACCCGCTGTAGGGGAGTGTCTACACTGCACCCTTAGCTTGAAATAAACTACACAATTGCACAGCTTATTTCGAGTGTGTCTACACAACACCCAATTTCAAAATAAACCACTATTCCAAAACGTCCCTTAATTCTCATGGAATGAGGTTTACAGGGACATTGGAAAAGCTATTTCAAAATAATGGGCACGCTGTTAAGACGCAGAATACGCTATTTCGGGATACCAGAAGTATCCCAAAATAGCGCTGCAGTGTAGAGGTACCCTAGGAAGGCTAACACAGAGTTGGGTTTGGGTGACTGTTTTGTATCCAAATTGATGGACAGACCAGACAAAAATATGCATTTTGGAGTAGTATACATTACGAAGGTGGTGATGTTAATTTAAATGGGACTTATCACATGTATAGAAATATGTAAGACTAGATACTGAAAGTATGTAGAACTAAACAAAGTTCATCCCTGGTTCAAATCCATCTACAAGACCAAAACTGAATATGATGGAACTGTGTACGCTCATAGGTAAAATGTAATGTCCTTTAAAGAAAAATGAGGAGTAAAGAATTAAGGTCTTCATTTGGCAATGAGATTCTGATGAATAGTCTAATTCAGCATTTTCCAAACTATGGGGCGCAGCCCGGTACTGGGCAGCGGGAAAAAAAATACCAGGCCTCAGCATGGCTGCCAGTGTGTTCCGGGCTCCCGGACTGTCCGTGCAGTGCTGGGTTCCCCAAGCCCTCAGCCGGGCTGGGTGGATGCAGCAGTATGTTTCAGGCTCCCGGCAGACGCATATTGAGGGTTACTAGGCGAGCTCTTATTGCTGGCTGTGGAGGGGGGAGGAGGGGTTGGATATGGGCCACAGGCAGTGGAGGTGCCCGGGGGAGACAGGGAGGGGAACCAGCTAGCAGAAGCAGGGCTGGCCAGGGGAGATTGCAAGGGTGGGAACTGCCTAGTGCGGACAGTGAAGCTGGCTGGGGGAGATCACGGGGCAGGGCTGGCCAGGGGGAGGAGGGAGGCAGTGGGGCTGGCCAGGGGAGATCGCGGGGGGACTGGCTGGCAGAAGCAGGACTGGCCGGGGGGCGGGAGCAGTGGGGCTGGCCAGGGGAGATCGCGCGGGAGAGGGGGGCTGGGGGAGAACCGGTTGGCAGAAGCAGGGCTAGCCAGGAGGGTGGGAGCAGTGGGGCTGGCCGGGGAGATCGCAGGGGTGGGAACTGGCTTGCAGGGGCAGTGAGGCTGGCTGGGGAACTGGCTGGCGGAAGCAGGGTTGGTGGGTGGGGGCAGTGGGGCTGGCCAGGGGAGATCGCAGGGGTGGGAACTGGCTTGCGGGGGCAGTGAGGTTGGCTGGGGAACTGGCTGGGCCAGGGGAGATCATGGGGTGGAGGGGGGGGGGAACCAGCTTGTGGGGGCAGCAGGGCTTGCCAGGAGAGATCGGGAGAGAATCGGCTGGCAGGGACAGCCGGGCTGGTGGGGGGGGGAGAGGGAGAATCGGCCAGCGGTGAGCAGAACAGTTCAGGGCGCACGCAGATCCTAAATAAAATTTAAAAGCAATGCCTTTTAAATATCCCCACTGCTGACAGTGAGGTTTAAAGGCACTACAATGTGTCAGAATGGAGAGAACCTGGTGCATTCACCATCCGGAATGAGAATATGGATAAAAAATTCCAAAGATGGTGTCAACTTTCTGAAAATAAATGAGCCCCTTTTCAGTACATGATGTGGTGGTGCAGGGTTTTATTGGATTACAGTCCATTTTTCCAATCTATATTCCCTTAACTTTCTGGTAAGAATATTGTGGATGGCCATATCAAAAGTTTTGCTAAAGCTGGCTCTGGGGGCTTTGGGAGGACCAAAACCACCATATTTGCAATTTGCTTAATGAATATGCAAATATGCAAATGAATGTTACCGGTCCTCCGAAAGCTCATAAATGGATTTACTGGTTCCTGTGTCAAAAAGTTTGGGAACCCCTGGTCTAACTCCTGTGCCTATACAAACCTTATTAATTTCAATGGGGATCTATGGAGGTATGGGAGCCTTCCTACCAATTGTAAGATTGGAACTCTAATCACAAAAACTTGTTGCAGAGTTTAACCTGTGATGCATGGCATGCTGTCAATATCACTACTGTAGTGTAAAAAACAGAACAGATTAGCAGGCTTTAAGATTTTCAAGGATTCCGACTAAATATGGGTTTTTTGAGCCCACAAACTCTCCCCTCATTGACTAAGAGAGAAATCCTGATTCTCTTGCTATCCCTGTTCCTTTCCTCTTGAATTGAGCATGCTGCCACTCCAGCCAGAGACCTTTCTGACTACGGAAGTGGGAGAATGGCAATAGAACTCCAACCCACACAGTGTACTGATCTAGAGACCCAAAGTAGGTGAGGTAATATCTTACATTGAATCAACTTCTGTTGGCGAAAAAAACTAACTTCTGAGCTACATAGAGCACTTCTACTGACCTAATTATTTGTACTACACACAGGACTGTTACATAAGTATCTACTACATGGCAGTGCAAAATATTACCACTAGGATAGAGGATCTGTTTGTTTGGACTTGTCTGTTTGTTTGGAAAGTGTTTCTGAAAGTGTTGTCACGTGAGGTGTGATTGCTAGGGACACTGCTTTACTGCGACTGAACACCCAGGGAAAGAAGACTGTGTATCACTGGATTTATACATATTATATATGAAATCCTCAGGTAATAAGTGAGACAGAATATGAGGTATTATCATAAATATTCACTGGAAACTATGTAACAAATTTAGTAAAGCAGTCAGCCACCTATGCTTGTAGGCTGTATATTGTGGTGTCAAATAAAATCCCCAAATCCTGATCTTTCAGCTTCAAACCTCCAAATTTCTAGCACCTGAGCTGAGACTCTCCATTAGCACAGACAAGCATTTTGAAAGCCAAAAAAGACAATACAATCACATGCTCAAGCCGATATGTGACAATGAAGTATTATATGAGCAATAAAGCAGTTCTCCCCATATTCATAATAACTGAATGAGTAACATCATCTATTTGGTTAGGGAACTCTGTTCCCTTCTGGTGTTCTATACAGAATAAGCCAGAGATCCATAATTTCAGAACTCATTCAAAAAATGATTTACCTCAGGAAAGGCTTTATCCACAAAAAGACTCTGTACTAGATCTATAGTTTAATTTTTGAGTAACACATATATTGATGTTGTAGTTTTCATTTGTCTAGAAGGCATTCCACTTAATTAATAAAATCTCAGTTAACAATGTCTTAAGCCATGTCTACACTTACAAACTTGCAATGGTACAGCTGTACAAAAAGTCATGTTTCCCACATTACTCTGACAGGAAAGAGTTCTCCTGTTGACATAATAAAACCAGCACAATGAGGGTCAGTACTTATACTGATGGGAGAGCATTTCCCACTGTGCACATGAGCACTTATGCTGGCAAAACATGTCACTTGGGGGTCTGTTTTTCTTCTTCTGAGGCACAAAAAATGCGCTGTTAAAAGTGCAAGTGTACACATGGCCATAGATCCAAATGGAGGCCTAGTCTACACTAAAAATTAGGTCCACATAACTCCATCAGTCAGGGTGTAAAGGTTGAGGTCAAGGCTCAGATCAGAAGACTGTCAAGTTTTACAGCCTCCTTCTAAGGTTCCCTCTTTTAGCCCATCTCTCAGAGCCGACCTAGTAAACAAAATAAGCCACATCAGATGTTGAAACAACATCTCTTTATTTACTAGGAGGAAGGGGATGGACGAATACAAGGAACCGAGGCAGAAAGGGAAGGGAGGATGAAAACGGAGAGATAAAACTGTCCCTCATCAAACACACAGGTAGGTAAATGGAGAAATGATTAAAAATTTCTACTTTGCCTCATGGATGTTGGTGTCGTGGACTGCCAGTGATCACCACCTCCTCTGGGACGATGATACTGAGGTTTACTGGAACAGTGGTGGATCAGGATTCCCCCTTTGAGCTGCCCTATGTGCGGGTGACTCCTACCTAACCAGAATAAATCTGCAAGTGTGAGTGTGTTCCTGGTAAAATAACAACGAGATGTTCCACTTCAACTAATGAGCAGCTGCTTCAGGCTGACAGCTACCATAAAGAGAGAAAGACAGTTTGCCTCAAGGAGTTAGCTACCGTGAGCCCACTTCCTCTGAGAAACAATCTAGAAAAACCCTGAGTGAGAGAAAGAGTCCCCTTATATGCATTTCCGTTTCCTAGCAACTCCTGCTTTGCCTTTCCTTCTCTTTCTGGCCTTCCTGCCTTTTTTCTCCTCTGAGAGGAAAAAGAATCTTGCACAACATGGCGGACTTTTGTAGTGATAATCAAACAAAATGGTTATCACATCTAACAAACATAATTGGACCCCCTTTTCAATGGGCATACCTCGATTTAAACAAGGAACTTGAGCTGTTATAAGGGGTATGAAAAATCCATAGCCTGTGCAGCATAATTAAGATGACCTAAGAACCTGTGTAGACAATGCTACTGCTTCTTGCTTGGGGAGGTGGATTGGGGAGAACCAAAGTCAAGGCTGCCGACACCTTCCAGGGTCCCCTAAGCAAGGTATGTGGGGAAGACCGGCTCCGTACTCCCAGAAGAACAGGGCCTCAGGTGGAAGGGGTGAGCCAGAGGCATCCAGCCTTTCATGCCACCCAGAGTGTGCCACTCTCCATCCAGCCCTCAGAGGCACCTGAAGCATGCTGTGCAGTGCTCTGGAGGCAATTTAAAGGGCCCAGAGCTCTGGCTGACATTGTTGCTACTGCAGCAGCACTGGCAGCCAGAGCCCTAATCCCTTTTGAGTAGGGATGTTAAATATCAAGTCATTAACTAATTGAATATTCAATACATTTTTCATTGACTATTCGATAGGGCCTTTGAAGTGTAGCAACAGCCCTAGTGGCTGTTCAAAGGTGAAAGTCCCCGGGGTTAGCTGGGGACTCCCCCACTGACCCGGGCAACATGGGTGGTGCTGCTTTGAAACGCCGTGGAGAGCCCAGCGTCAGGCTTCTCACAGCGTTTCAAAGAGGCAGTGCTGTGTGGCACTCAGGATCAGCTGGGGACTCCCTAGCTGAAGCCGGGCTTGTGCGGTGCTGCCACTTTGAAACACTGTGGGGAGCCCGGTGTCAGGTGTGGTGCTACCTAGCCAGGGGCCAGAGGGTGCATGGCCAGAGGGAAGAGGGCAGAGGCTGTTTGGCCAAAGGGCAGGGGGGATTTTGGCCAAGAGGTAGGGAGTGTCTGGTCAGGGGGCAGAGGGCAGAAGGGATTTTAGCCGGGGGGCAGGTTGTCTGGCCTGGGGCAGGCTGTCTGGCTGGGGGAGGGGGTGAGTAAAGAGGTGCAGGTCTGGGCATGAGGGGATGGGGGGCACTTACTTGTTTTCGTGCTGCTCGGCAGACACCATGTAACACACCTGCTGCTCCCTCTCGCTGACAGGAAGCTTCCAGGAAGGACTGCAGGGGAGGTCTGCAGGAAGTGTCTCCCCTGGGAAGGAAATGGCAGTAAGCAGGGAGCTATTTTTGGTTCCTGGTTTCCCCCACGCAGAGGGAAGGAAAACACTGTCGCTCTGATCCATGTTTAGCTTTGCTTGTTCCTTGCAGATTTCATCTGGGGCTTTCTGCCCCCCCAACTCTAACCCCAACCCCACCCCACCCCAGCAGGAAACTGGCTCTGACGCTCCAATCTTGCAGGGGACAGTAAGGCTGTAGAGCCAACGCTGGCTCCCTGCTGTGGGGAGAGCAAGGGGGAGGCTGAGTTGTAGCTCCAGAAGGCTCCCTAGTGAGCCATAGGTTGCCAACCCCTGAGCTACCACTAATGTGACAAGTCACTAGAGATGTAATAGTGTCGTTGATTAACTGATTAACGGATAAGCAAAAGCTTATAGGTTAATGCTATAGACTACACGCATTTCCCTTCCCTCCAAACAGTAAATTTTTTAGCAAGCTGTCCAGCAGCCCAGCTCAGTTCTGGCTCACACCGGATCCAGGACCTATCCCCACTGTGGCTCTGCATTTAAAGTGTATTAGGAGCCGGGCAGGCAGGAAGCCTAGCTCAATTCTGGTTTGCACTGGGTCTGGGAGCTCAGACCCGCCCCCTCAAACAGGGGCTGCTGCCACCCCACACCGCTGACTCTTTATCAGAGGCAGCAGCACAGAGCAACAAGCAGCCGGGGCTGGTTGCAAGAGGGACTGGTTTTTAAACTGGCTCCCCTCACGGACTAGCTCCCACCTGGCACCCCACACTGCTGCCAGCCCCACCCCTGGGGACTATAGAATAGTCAACTAACTGATAAGAATTCATGAGGTTACTCAACTATTCAATTAACTGATATTTAACATCTCCACAAGTCACAGAGCAAGGCTGATGAGAAGCCAAGCCTACACAGGGCTACCCTTTGGACTGGGCAATCTGGGTCCAACCCCACGGTGCCACAGCCAGGGGGGCATTGCAAAGAGCTCAGACCCTGCTCCTCCCCTTTGGCACATTTCTCTAAAAGCCTTTCAGCACAATTTGGTGAAAAGTCAGTTTGAGCTTTCTGTCATAGGCAGATCTGTGTTACCATTGCCTTTTTGGAGAGTGAGTGGGTTTAACTGAGAGAAATATTAGTTCATTTCTTTGAGACTTCATTGACAATACTGACAATACTTGTCTAGTTCAAGTGCAAGGGAAAAAAAATCTATCAGGTGATGATTAGACACAATATTTGGATTTTAACCTTGTCAGTTTATTATTAATGTCCATTCTTAATAGACTTACCAGTTTTGATTAGATGGATTCCTGGAAGCTTCATTATGACTTAATTTTTAATTAAAGATTAATTTTAATTAAATATTAATCTTTAATTCCTAGACTCTAGGACAATCCTAATTCCTAGTCTAACAGCAGGTTGTTAAGCAGGATTTTGTGGGACCCCCCCCGAGGCTCTGGGTTGGGGCCAAAAATGAGGCATGAAGTGTGTAGGACAGGGCTACCAGTGAATGGGATAGGGATGGGAGTGTAAGATCTGGGCAGGAGGTGGGGCAAAGAGGGGGTGAGGGTGCGAGGTCTGGCCAGGGGGGAGGCTGCCTGGGCAAGGGGCAGGAGCAGGCTGGGAGAAGGCTACTTGGCCAGAGGCCAGGGGGTGCCCGCCCAGTGGGCAGGCTGTCTGACCAGAGGTCAGGGGGGATTTTAGCCAGGGGCCAGAGATTCTTGGATGCATTCTGGGATGCATTAACAGGAGTGTTGTGAGCAAGACAACAGAAGTCATTCTTCCACTCTACTCTGATCATGATCATGAGGGTTAGCCAACAGCCTGGGAACTAAAGGGTTAACTATACCTAACCGGGGTAGAGTTGGCCAATAGGAATGTAGGTAGGTATTTCAAACTGGGACAAAGGAATTTTTGGTTTTTCCCTCTCCTTTGTCCCTGGGCAGTTTCTCTCCAGCTACTGAGGGAGTCAGACAGAATGTCTCCCTCCAAGAATAGACTCTTCACTCTTCTGTAAGTAGGGTAAAGTTTAGATAAATCTAAAGTTTAGATAAATCTAGGTTTTATTGTTTTATGGTTTGGGAAATGGGATCTGATGTCTGTGCATTTAAAATGGGTTTTGCTCTCCTTTGTAATTAAGCTCCTGGCCCATGGTGGGTTTCCCCTTCATGGCTATGTCTACACTTGTGGCTTCTTGCTCCAGAAATATGCAAATGAGGCTAAGCGTGGAATATTGCCGAGCCTCATTTGCATACCTAATGAGCCGTCATTTTTACAGAAGAGGCTCTTGCGCCAGAAGGAGCTGTCTACACTGCCCCTTCTTGCACAACAAAAACCCTCTTGCGCAATGCTGTTCTTCCTGAAAAGTAATTGACGTAACGGCATTGTGCAAGAGGTTTGTTTGTTTGTGGCCCACGGTACAGTTTTGGTTTTGGTGGGGCTCAATACATGGCCCGTGGGTGGAAGCCAAAATAAAAAAGTAGTCAATATAATGGTTTTCTGATATGTATTTTAGTAGTTGAATTACTGGATTGTCATTGCTCATTAAAAGTGCTGTATGATGGGTAGAAATCGGGTAAATATTGCATTTTATTAAAATCAACAAAACTGACATAAATGGGGCCTGCGTGTTGTGTAGTTTTGCCTTATTTTTTGTATTTATGCTAGTCAGTGTGAAATAAGCTATTTGCAAATATTTGCATATGTATTTGCATGTATATGCAACCACACTTAAGTTGCGGCCCTCGGCCTGTGCTGTGAGTATCATTGTGGCTCCTGGAGCTCCCAAAATTGAGTAGCCCTGGTCTAGGTGGGTGCCTGGTCCTGCCGTGAGGGCAAGGGACTGGACTCGATCTTTCAAGTCCCTGTCAATTCTAGTATTCTATTATTCTAAGCAGCATAATACCATTTCTGCCAACTCTTGTTCCTTTCTCTGATGATCAAGCACAATTTTTCATTGTAACTTTTTTGTTCAAAGTCTTCTAATTCCTAACATTGTGAACAATTTCTTTGCTCTTTTCATACAATTATAGAAAACGTTTCATCTCAGAATTCCTCCCTCACATTGGCTTCATAGTGTTTCTTCTCTTTGTTTATTGTGTTTGGTATGTGCCTCTTTCCACTCTCTAATCTGTGATCACTTCAGCTGTGTCTGCACTACCATAAACTCAACCATACAAGGTTGGGAATAGCGTTACTCCTCCTACTTCAGCTGCCCTGACAGTTGATGCAACAGGTTTAGTAGTGTGGATGCATTGTTTAGAATATCGATTATATGCAGCTAAATTTGATGTAAAGTTCTAGTGTGGACAAGGCCTTAGTCTATATTTGGTAAGAGTGCACCTCAGGTTTGCACATTTCACTGTGGTGTAGTTTGCTAGGTGACAACCAGGATTTATGTCTAAACTGAACCTAACTTTGTTACCATATGGTAGAACAGGTTGGATTGTAAACATAGTTTTAGCAGTAATTTTACTGGAGAGGTGCAGACAACTGATGGTTTTTTTATAGTGTAGAAGTCACACCGAGCTTCAGCTACATGAAGACATTTGTAAAGCATCTCAGATTCCATGAACTTCTGTTGATAAAAGCATGTGCTTGACAGTTGAAATATTATGGAAGTTTATTTCTTGAGAGTCCTGTCCTCAAGGAAAACTGTTAGACACAGTTATAAATATGGCTCTTCCTGGAAAGGTGCTGATGCAGTTTCCTGGGCTAGAAGAGACCAAAACTAAACCATGTTTAAAAGGTTAAAAAGCAAGGTTTGGTTCTAGGACCGGTTTTGTTCAATATCTTTATAACCTGGATGAGGGGACGGACTGCAACCTCAGCAAGTTTGCAGATGACACTAAGCTAGGGGGAGAGGTAGATATGCTGGAGGGCAGAGATAGGGTCCAGAGTGACTTAGACAAATTGGAGGATTGGGCCACAAGAAATCTGATGAGGTTCAACAAGGACAAGAGCAGAGTCCTGGACTTGGGATGGAAGAATCCCAAGCATTGTTACAGGCTGGGGATCAACCAGCTAAGTAGTAGTTCTGCAGAAAAGGACCTGGGGATTACAGTGGATGAGAAGATGGATATGAGTCAACAGTGTGCCCTTGTAGTCAAGAAGGCTAATGGAATATTAGGTTGCAGTAAGAGGAGCATTGCCAGCAGATCCAGAGATGTCATTATTCCCCTTTATTCAGCTCTGGTGAGGCCAAATCTGGAGTATTTTGTCCAGTTCTGGGCCCCACACTACAAAAAGGATGTGGATGCATTGGAGAGGGTCCAGCCGAGGGCAACCAACATGATTAGGGGGCTGGACATATGACCTACAAGGAGAGGCTGTGGGAGTTGGGTCTGTTTAGTGTGCAGAAGCGAAGAGTGAAGAGGGATTTGATAGCAGCCTTCAACTTCCCGAAGGGAGCTTCCAAAGAGGATGGAGAAAGGCTGTTCTCTGTGGCGACAGATGGCAGAACAAGGAGCAATGGTCTCAAGTTGTGGTGGGAGAGGTCCAGGTTGGATATTAGGAAAAAATCTATTTCACTAGAAGGGTGGAGAAGCACTGGAATGGGTTACCTAGGGAAGTAACGGAGTCTCCATCCCTAGAAGTGTTTAAGTGACAGAGCCCTGGCCGGATTGATTTAGTTGGGATTGGTCCTAGAGCAGGGGGTGGACTTGATGACCTTCTGAGGTCTTTTCCAGCTCTATGATTCTATCTATGATCTATTTTGGGCTAACATAATTCCTTTCATGGGCTGGGGATCATTGTTCTTAAATCCACCTTCTATCATGGTCACATCTTGGAAGGTGGGAGAGATGGAAGACAAGCAATATTTCACTGATATTGCATATTTTAGCTGGCAATTTCTTTTAAAAATATTAATGATAACATAAAGCATCTATTTATCAGATAACAGCTGTCATCCCTCCTCTAGTCCATTCTCCAGTCTGGCAAAGGCCTGTATGCATTGTCCCAGAAGCAGGAGTGACTGGTTCATGCTGGGGGAATGAAGTGCAGGGACCGCCAGAGGGACAACTGGGGGCACCCCACTTTGCAATTAAAATGTTGGCGGGAGCCTGGGGGGCTGTGCACCTCCCGAGTGTTACTAGGAGTCACCTATGCCCAGGGGCCTAATCAGGTGGAATGACAGGCTCAGCCCAGGAGAACGATGCAGGCCCCACTGAGTGGACGCCTGAAGCACGTGGGAGATGTTTTCCGCAGCTACTGCAGGGGCAGCTCCTGACTCAGTCTTTCTTTGACCACGCCCCCACGTGGGGGGCGGGGCAGGCCGGGTCCAGCCCGAGCGGAGGCTGCAGCAGCCCCGCCCTCCCCAGGGGCTGGCAGCTCGAGCCGCGAGCTCCGGCCGTTGGGCAGATGCGCTACGTGACAGGTAGAGGCGCCCACCGGCCCCGCCCCGCTGGCGGGCTTGTCGCGTGATAGGGGCGCATGCGCGATTGGGCCAGCGTCACGCCCGGCCGCTTCCGTCCCAGTAGGCGGAAGCCGGAAGTGAGGCGGAGAGCGAGCCATGGAGGCAGAGGGGCCGGAGCAGCAGCAGAGAGGCGGGGAGCAGGGCCCAGCTCGGGCCAGAGCCAATGGCGACTGCAGCCGCCCCGTGTCGCTCTCAGGGCAGTCCTACTGGCTGGACGTGTGGCTCTTCATCCTCTTCGACCTGGCGCTGCTTGTCTTCATCTACCTGCTGCCCTGAGTCGGCCGGTGAGTGAGCCCCGGCCCTGCTGGGAGGTTGCCCAGCGGCGTTGTCCGTACCGTGTAAACTGCGCGGTGCCTCAGGCTACCTTTCCATGGCAAGCGGCCGCCAGCCTGGCTCATCTGAGGCTGGGAAGGAGGCTGGGGGACGCTGTGTATTGCCTTGCCCAGGTTAAAAACAATCGGGTTGCTTTTTCTTGTCTCACGAGTGGTCAGGCTTTGGAGCAAGGACTCGAACGCTAGGACGGGGCAGCCAGGGGTCCGATAACGGCCTTATGCAGGGGCATTTTACCACCACTATAAACTTTTGAAACACTGCAGTTTGGGCAGTAGAGGCTTGTTATCAGCTTGCAGCTAAGGTTTGGGAAGGTTCTGAGCGTACCTCACCTTAATGGTATCCTTCCTGTTTTAGGAATCTATCTATTGACTTTGATTTTTATCTGCTTAGGTTTAAGTACCCATTCTCCAGATACTTAATGATGCTCTGTCTCCCACCCCCTCCCTTTTTCTTTCTCTCCCCTCTCCCCTCCTGTTTATTTCTAGTTTTCATATCCCCAACTCATAACTCCGGTCATCTGAAGAAGTGGGCTGTGCCCATGAAAGCTCATGATACCATCTGCATCAGTGGTCCCCAACCTTTTGGGGTTGCCAGGTGCCCGGGGTTGGGGCCGCACATGCGCCGCACGCCCGGGAGCAGCACTGCGCATGTGCCGCGCGCCCAGGGCGGGGACCGCGCATGCACTGGGCGACCGGGGCGCAAGAATGGCTCAGGCTGCCCTGGTCACTAGGCAGGCGCACATAAATGCCCTAGCCAGCACCATAGGGCCAGTGGGCACAGTGTTGGGGACCACTGATCTACATGTTTCATAAGTCTATAAAGTGGTACCAGACCATTTGTTGTTTTTTCTTGCAGTTGTAGTTTTGGGCTGCCACAGTCTATTGAGGATCCAGGTACCAGACCTGAGAGCTAAGAGACTCCCTCTTTTTACTCTCAGTAGCTTCTTGCTATGCCCAGACAGCTGGGAGGAATACAGTGGGAACAAGAGCCAGAATTGCAGGGGTGAGAGTTTATTGGGAAAGGAATACAGGACAGGAATTAGAGGGGGAGTCAAATTGTAGAGCTTGCAACTCCATGGGAATATGCAGATGTGGATATGCTCAGCTCAGTTTTGAAGATATGTTTGTATCTAGATCCCTGAACGCTTCCAGAGACCCACTTTATATTTGTGGGTATCCACATTCACAGATGTGGATACCTGTGGCTCCTCCCAGCCCACCAGGAAGGGCTGGCCCAGGATTTGGGCTTTAAGAGGTGCAGTTTGGAGTCCCAGGCTGCAGCTCCTAAAGCCCCCTTTTTAATTCAATCTTGCTGCTGGGGTGGAGGAGCAAGCCTTGGCTGGGGAAGAAGCAAGTTCCTCTAGCTCTAGCAGGGAGCTGCTGCAGCTGGAGGAGACCCATGGCTCTGAGCCTTTGTGTGTGTGACTTCAAATTACTTGGCTTTAGTCCTGCCACAGATCATTCATCTGCAGAATGAATTTTGCTATGTGTACCAGTATGGAGGTGGTGTGTCTCACATCTCCATATTGGTGCATGTAACAAAATTCATTCTGCAGATGGACAAATTACAGGAAATATTGGTGCATATGCAATAATAGTGTGTAATTATATGATCCCATACTATATAACTCATTGCAGTGGCTCAACCTGCTTTGGGGATGAATCACAGTTTTGTACTGACAGAGGCTGGAAGGTGTGTAGTGAATGATGTAGGAGAGACTGTAGGAAGGTCTCTTGGTTAAGGCATCTGAACGTTGTTCTGGAGAACTGACTTCTATCAGAATTCCTGTATGATACTAGGCAAGGTGCCTGATTTTAAAATCCCTGCACTCTGACTTGTGGAAGTACTGAGCACTCAGAACTGAAGTCAGTGGGAGCTGGGCTACGTAATGCTATGTACCCAGAGATATCCGGCCCTATGCCAAGGGCTGCAACTTAGGTGTGGTTGCATGTACATGCAAATAGTTTTTCACACTGACAACATGAATACAAAGATGAAGGAAAGACTACACAACACACAGGCCCCATTTAAGTCAGTTCTGTTGGTATTAATAAAATGCAATATTTATCTGATTTCCACCCATATGGCAGCCCTTCTAATGAGCAATGACAGTCCAGGAATTTAACTACCAAAATGCATATCAACAGAAGACCACTGTATTGACTACTTTGTTTGAGCTCCCACCTGCGGGCCACGTGTTGAATCCCGCATAAACCCAAATTGCACCACGGACTGCCTGTTGAGTAGTCCTGTCCTAGGCACCTCACACTGGGCACTGAAAATTAGTGGATATTTTTTATCTTAATCTTTGTGCTTCTGTTTCTTATCTGTAAAAAGGAGATCATACCATTCTATGAAATGAGGCAGTACTAAGATGATAAAATACTGTGAAAACTCTGATACTATAGCTATGAGAAGCCCATGACAATTTAATGAAGCTGTCTTTAAAGTAGGATTTGATTAAGGTGCAGGAAATAAGGCATGAGACTGGACATCCAACAATGAGAACATGAAAAATAGTTGCTCAATAAGGGTACATCTACACTGATCAGCTGTTTGTCGGCTCAGCGTGGCAGCCATGTAAATTTAAATGAAGCGGCGATTATTTAAATTGCTGCTTCATTTTACTATGTCTGGTAGCCTAATCTACATGCCTCTGGCGACAGAGGCATGTAGTCTAGACGTACCCTAAGTCTGAGGTACATTTGTGTTGAAGAAAACAGTACTGTGTCTGGGTGCATCTGGTACAGCATCATTCAGGTTGGGCCTCCCTGTTCCGGCATCCTCAGGATCTGAGTAGTCCTACACCATGGAGTTTGCTGGACCAGGGAAGGTCAAGGCTCCTCTCTGTGCTGCGGGCATCTGTGTAGCTTGGGCTTCCCTTTCCACTGCTGGTCCCATGCTGGGGCTCCCAGGGTCAGCCTCCTCAGGGTGGGATTTCCCTCCAGCCATTGCTGGCCCCTCTCTGCTGGGGTTCTGGACTGAGGCTGGGAATCCCCCCAGATGCCACAGGCCCCTCTTCCATTGGGGTTCCTGGCTGAGGTTTTCCCACACCCACTGCCAGCTCAGCTGCTGCCTGGATTCCCTGCTGGGTTTGGGGAGTCCTTTCAGCTACTGCAGGGGCACACCAGGGCTGAACTCCCCACTCACTGAAGGACCAACCCTGGCTCCCCAGCACCTGCAGGACTCATGCTCCTTGCCTCCGGGGCTCTCTTGTCCAGCAACATCCATGGTCTTTTCTTCTGGACCATGGAGTCCCGGATTTGGGAGGTTCAACCTGTACTATAGCTGTTTCCTACATTGATGGGAAGGGATTTAACTATCAGTGTAGTTTAAGTAGTGAATTAAGAAGCAGTAATTTTGGCCCCATCATCACAGAGGTTGACCTGCCACTGGTGTTCAGGGTGCAACATTTTTCATAACCTGGAGTGATGTAGTATGTGTGTGTTGACCCTGTACCTATTTCATCCCCTCCTACTGCTGAAAATAACTTGATGTTTCCATTCCACAGTGGTAGTTCCTATTCAAGATGATGAACTTTGTGAAAGCACGCTTTGGAAGAGGAAGACTTTATATGAAGCACAACAACTGGAAATGAGTCTCCAAACTGTTAAGCCACTGAGTGCTGGGGATACCTATTGCTCCATTCCTGGATGTACTGACTGAGGGGGTCTGGTTCATCTATAACCAGTTTACTTCAATGATGATGTAAATTGTGCCTTACGCTTGCTTACTTAAAATTTGAGTTGCCAGGGTAGTAGAATGGATTCTCTCTCATGTAATATGTTAAGTGGTTGAATAAAGACACAAAAAACAGGATGGGTGGTTGAAGAGCCCTGTCTCTTTAAGAGATGCATTTAAACAATCTTGTAGGATTGCCTGGTTTCTTGTTAGGTCAGGTGATTGACATACTTTTCTTGGCAGATCAGTTCCTTCTTGCACACTTCCATCTCCCCCTATCTTTAAGGCTGTTTAGAGGAGTTCTGCCCAGAAACAGGTAAGGTTTTACTAGTGTCAAATTACCTGATACTGTAGTGCTGTAGGTACACAGGACTGTATTTTGAAGGGTTTTCATCTGTTAATCTCTAAAGCAGGGGCAAGGGTTGGGGGGACTGCTGCCCCACAGAAAAATCACTCAGGGGAGATTTAGAAAAAGGAGGAAAAAAACCTCCTTGATGACATGGCCTCCAGCTGAGGAGGGAAAAAACTCCCCACTTCTCCCTTGAACATTAGTTTAGAGGTGCCCAGGCTAGTAGATTTTGTATATTCTAGCCCAGGTAGGGGACTGGACTGCAAGCACAGGCTCCCCCCTGCTGGGGGAGGAAGGGGGAGCACTGAACTTCAGGGAGCCAGATCCAGGCAACCTGGCAATTGAATCTGGCTCCTAGGCCTGTGGTTCCCCACCTCTACACTAAAGCCCCTCATAACTCACTGTAGTGCTGCAGTCACCAACTGGTCGATGGCGAGGTATTCAGGCCCTCCCATTTTCCCCCCATCCCTGAGAAGCACCATGACC
Organism: Pelodiscus sinensis; assembly: GCF_052426305.1. NCBI lineage: Eukaryota > Metazoa > Chordata > Testudines > Trionychidae > Pelodiscus > Pelodiscus sinensis. The sequence continues at coordinate 100,836,969 of NC_143055.1, forward strand.
TACCTCCAGCAACAATGGCAGCAGTGCTGGCTTCCTGCAGCGTGGATGGAAGTCCTGCAGCTTCACACCACTTGTGGGGGTTCCGGAAGTGCACTGGCTGCTCCCCTCCACTAGGTCTGTGGTAGGCTGGGTGCTTTGCAGGAGGGGGGTTTCCCTCCTCTACAGGGGAGGAGGGATGGGGACTCCCTCTTCTCTCTTCACCCTGCTCCCACCAGCACAGGTGGGGCCACAGTAGTGAGGCTTGGGGGTTTTGTGGGAGGTGGGGTTTTTTTTGTCATCTCCCTTGTATGGCCCAACTGACTTTTCTGTGGGTCAGTGACTCCCTGACTAAAAACAGGTTACCTGTCCTTATAAAGAAAGGCAATGCAAAAACTTGAACATAGTATTTTATTTAAAAATGAAGTCTAGCCAACAAACCCCCCATTGGGGCCAAGCACCCAACTAGCTGCAGCATATAACACTCCTGTTCCCCTCCGATGCTAGATCTGAGCCCCTCACACATTGAAATCCCCTGCCCTAAGCCCCTCTCATACCCCAACTGAAATTCCTGCATCCTCAGAGCTTAGTACTGCAACCCTCCATCTGACCCCCACACTCCCCAGCCTGGAGCCCTCTCCCCAAGCCAGTGTCTCCTTCTCCAACTCCTCCTGAATCCAAATTTCCTCCCAGAGCTTGCACTGCTCACCCTTCCCACACCCGAGCCCACACATCCTGTCTCAACCCACTGAGGGTACAGCTAGATTGCAGGAGCCTTTCCAGGATTCCAGAGATATCCCAGAAAAACTCTTCTGCATCCAGGGATGTTCTTCCACTTTTTTTAGTAGAAGAGCAAACATGCTCTTTCAGTAACCCCTATGTTCTTTATTCCATGAGGAGTAAGGGGGATTCCAAAAGAAGGTTTTTTTTAACATTTGGTCCAGTCTAGCCCTGCCAAATGTTGGAAAAACCTCTTCCTACATAAGAATTGGGGGGGAGGGGAAAAAGTGGCAGTGTAGAGTGTATAAGAGCTGGGGATAGCAATTGATGGAAAGGAGGAGAATAGAGAGGGCGGGGCTTCAAGGAAGGGAAGGGGCAGTAGATCTTCACTTGTTCTGAGATTTAAAAAGTGATGTTGGGTGTAAAAAGGTTGGAGACCACTGCTGTAGTGCTTCAGTGAAGGTGCTACCTACACCAAAGGGAGGATCTTTTCCTGATGGCATAAGAGGCAGTAGCCAGGGTTAGGGGAGACAGTGGCCCATGTTAACATTTTTTTAAAGTCAACCTATGTCAGTTTACTAACCACCTAAGCCTCAGTGGTTTGTACGGACAAGACTAGACCAATTCATTGCTGCTGCCCTGCAATTAGAGAGATAGGGACCAAACGTGTGCATGCTCCTACAGTATCTTCACTGTATTTGTATCCCAGCCTCTACATGCACTGAACACTAAATGAGACACACCTATCTCTAGGCTAGCTGAAATAATTAAGGGAAGTGCTGCAGGACTACACTAGTCCTTTAACAGCTGAGCTTTAAAAGAATGCATGTAGGCTTAAGGGGATCTAGAGGAGTGAAAAAAGACAAGGGGCTAGATGTGGCTGCTTCCTCTGAGTTCAAGTGACCTAGGACCAGCAGAAGGAACCTATGGGAAAAACAGTAGGAACTGTAGCTCACCTCATTGAACTGTTTTTGGTGATTATTTTTTTTATAACTGCCTAAGAGCATCATGGGACATGGCACAGGTACAGAACAACTAGTTCTACTATAGAAGAAAATCTCAAGTATAATTCAGTCATTGGTCACTAAACCTTTTTAAACAAAGTTGAGCTGAAATATTTAACTGCATTATATTCTATTTTGGTAGTACCAGCAGCTGTACAAACAGATGTCAACCAAAGCAGCTGTCTTTATGCATGAAAGTTTTACACTAGTGTGCTTCCTGCTAGTGTAGTCACCCTTTAGTAAACTATAAAGGTAAGCAGAAATAAACCTTACTTTTGAACCCCATACAAAATAGTAGAATGCTAATGGTATTTTTTTAATACAGATTTTTTAAAATGGTCAAGAGCTGATATCTTAAAGTGAGGAACAGTGATTGCCTTGTAGCTGGAAAGCTTCTGAATGCAACTAAAAGAAAGCAAATTCCACTTTCGCAATTATAGCAAAACTGATGGTTCAATCATCATTCACTTGGATTAAGAGATCATGAAAGATCTGAGAAACTTCAATATTTATGCTCTGCAATGTTAAGTAATTAAACTTTTTTTAAAACAAGGTATTAACATGTTTCATCCATTCAAGTTAAATAGGTGAGAACTACTCTTAAGCACCACTAATTTTACTTCTCTGTTGTTTAATGACCAATCTCAGTGTAACCACCACCAGGTGGATTTGAACCTGGGACCTCTGGAGTTTAGTGTAGGAGCCAGCTGGCTTTTAGAAAGGAGTAGTTTCAATTGTTTGCCAGGTAGTGTAACACTGACAGTAAGAACCAAACCTGGGACCTCTGGAGCTTAATGCATTAGCCTCTACAGCTTGAGCTAAAAAGTCAGCTGGCTAGACAGAGAACTCATCCTGGAAGGGCTGCTCTTTACCCTAGATGGGACTTGAACCCATAATCTGGCTAATCTGCAAATACTTTTTAAAATAGTTAAACAAAACTCTGGAATACCAATCAAATGACTACCTGTATAAAATACAAAGGAACAAAGTAGCAGCCACAAAAGTAGTTAATTTTTAATCTAATGGTCTGAACAAGCAGAAAAATGCAACGTTGCATGAAAATAAAATTCTGAAGACCAGAAAATAGTTACAATACCTGTTAAATGCATTTAAACATTACAAAATGTCTGTTCTTGTACAAATCTATAACCAGAAGAGAACATTTATAAAAAAATAAATAGGCACTCTAGCTAAAATCAATGGCAGATCACACATTAAATATTGAACATAGAGCCTGTAGAGCAAATATAAAAACTGAAGGTGTCAGTTATTTATATAAATAGTGCACATACAACTCATCAGGTAAACAAGTCATATACAAAAGGTTTTGCCTGGAAAGACAATCAAGCAAAGCAAGAAAAGACCTAAGTTAATCTAAGGGACTCAAATGAAGATTGTTGCATTTCAGATCTCTGGAAGAACTTAAGTAGACATTCTTAAACAAGCTTACCAATTGTGCTCAGTAGCTTTCTGGAAACTGAGTTCACTTGTTTATGTTAATAGGTATTCACATCGTTCCTTTGGGAAGTAATATGAATGTTTGCTATGCACATATAAGAACATTGTGGTACTGTTTATACACTGAAATACTTCCATTTAAATACAAGATTTCTAGAAAAGCTTGACAAGTTCTAGTACTCTTAAGTTCCATTTGCATTCAGATCCATACACCTTGAATGTATTTGCTTTAAATGTAACAATACCAAGTCCAGAATTTATTCATTCAAATGCTACTGGGTTACTAAAAAGTGGAAAGACACTGGTCTGACATATTTGGTCTGCTGCCTATCATGTTTGTTATTAAAAATGACAGATCTTAGTTTGATTTCATGTTAAGACATTGGCAAAATAACCACAACTTCTGTTTTTACCTTGGAAAACTATTACGCATGATTGTCACAATTTGGTCAAAGCACTGTAATACACATAATGTACATAAACATTTAAACTTGTTTGACCACACCGCAAGCACAACATACATTTGTAGCATTAAACTCAGAATTTAAAGGCATTTATACTTAACTGTAACCAATATCACCCAATTTAAACACATCTAAGCACTTTCCTTTAAATTTAAGAAAGCCATGAGTTTCAACTATTCATTTTACGCAGTCCTGATTTGGTAGTGTTACATTATTACAAGTTACATTTTTTCAATGACTAACATGGTACAAAGCATTTACAGATGCCAGTGAAGTTGAATTAAAATCCTATCCAAAGAGGATGTAGATTACCCTTTCATTGAAAACACTGTCTAGAAGTTTGAGTGGGAGACTGCTAGCTAGGGACAAAGTTCTGTAACAGTAAATCAGAGTGACTGATCCCATACATTTGCTCAGGTTTATGTGAGCCAAAGTGATGTATTTTCAAAACACAGTTCAGTACACAGACAGTTGAGCTTAGATATAGCTGAAAAAAATTAATCTGATCTGAATAAGGTCTTGAATGTAAGTGTACTGTTTCTTAAATTTAACCTTTTAGACTTTGTCCACATAGTAGCATTATTTTGGAATAACTGACATTCCAAAATACAAAGTGTGTGTCTACATAGTAAGCCATTATTTCAAAATAATGGTGAGCTGGAGGATGCTTATTCCAACACATGGTAATCCTCATTTTACAAGGAGGAAGGGTAGTTGAAGGAAGTGTTCTTCTTTCGACTTCCTGCTGCGTACAGTGCCAAAAGTCGAGTTAAGCTATTTCAACTTAAAGTATACAATTGAACCCTGCTGTGTAGACGTACCCTTGCAGTTTACTTGTAACAACTGCATATCTTAAAGCATATTGCAGTCTACTCTATTAATTTGTTACTTACATACATAGCTAAATTAAATTGCAGTAATAAGTTTATCACAGCCTTGCTTGTGGAACACAATTTAAGTTTGCTCCTTAACAGTTGGATTAAAGTGCACAATATGGAATTGGAGTTTGCAGGTAATTTAAAAATCTCAAACAGTGTTCTGTTTGTAGTTTACAAATTACTCAAGTCTATATGTGAAGTCATTCATTAAGGCATCATTCTAAGTACTAAAAATCCAATTCTCTGGATAAAATTTCATTAAAGACACTTAAAAGGAAATTAAGTTAGACTTTCACAGAAGTCAGATGAAAAAATAGGTAACACCTATTGTTACCCACTAGGAACAATGGTTCCATAAAACAGATACTGTTCTAATTAGTGTACCATGCTATGTATTGGGACTGTACTTGTCAGCATATCACTAGCTAAATTTAAAGAGATTACAGGTTAATTTATATCTTCTCAGTCTGAGAGCACAAAATCCAGTTTGTGAACAAGTGTATTAAGTTCTGAACAACCTGTATTTATCCCATATGGTGATCTTCCTAGGTATTAAAAGCACACACTTTTAAAAGGACCATTTGTAACAGACTTGTTGAATACGTTTGTATCATCACATGGAGGTAAACATTGTTAAGGCAAAAATGACAAATTCATGAACATAGGGCCAAAATCTTAGCACCTATTCCCCTGCTCACCTATATTTGCAAAATTAATTGAACAGTTATATTCTTAAAAGCATAGTGGGCAGGATTCCAAAGTATGCAGTATAGTAGTTGTGTCATCCTCAATTAGACATCTCACCACAGAGAGATTTCCATGCTTCCTGCCAATAAGCAGCCCATGTGAAATGCGTCAGAAGATAATTGATTTGACTGTCTACCTATTGCAATGTATGCCTTCCATGTTAGATTTGTATCTCCGTTCAGATGTGGGATGACTAGAATCAAGAGTACCATGGTATACAGTGCTCAGTTCTATTCCAGTTGGTGGGAGATGCTTTTCTTTGTGGAAGCCACCACCATCTGCATAATACATTTTGGGTTTTTGATGGTATTTCATCCTGTACGTATCCGTCATGCAGCTATCCACTGAAAAATAGGTTGTTAGAGATACGCTATCATTTGCATCAGGAGAGATAACACTTTGTCCTGTGTGCTGAGATCCTTTATTAAATATACTGCCAGATACAGTCTGAAAGTCATTAGCTGATGAGCTAGGTGCTGAATCCAGTTTGCGAAAAGTGTGCTCATTCTCTTGAAACGTTTCTTTAAATCTTTCTTCATTTGTAAATGCACCTTCTGATGCAGATTTTGAAGCGGTAGCTGTAGTGTGCCTTTCGAAACTTGAAGGATTATTCTGAAACACTTCTGACAATTTTACCTCACTTGTGGAATCACTTTTTGATCCTAGCAACACATTCAGAGCATATTTCTTTGGTGGTAAAGGAGGAGGAAGATTTTGGTAAACTACTTCTGGAATCGGAAGATTATTAGTCCTACCAAATGACTGAACAGCATGTTCACCAGATGAGGACTGAACAGTCCCACATGGATCTAACAGATTCTGTTGTACTAAAAATGCAAGCTCTGACCTTGATCCAGTAGTTTTTGTATGAGGCGGCTGAGATGAGAGAAATTCATTGTTGTTCACTCTTTTTGCACTCACAATTAAGTGTTCAGTGCTGTACGGGCGGGTTGAACTGTCAACACTATATACTGGCATACTAATCTTCTCAAATTTATCTAGATTAAGCCATTCTGATGAGGTCTGCTGATTTAAATTGCTGAACTTTGTTTCTCTCTTAACATGGTCCTTAAAACTTGGCTGTAGAGTTGATGAAGGAAAACATTTCTTGTCTGGCATCTCTGTTCTAAAATATAAACATGCACAGGTATTGGGGGACTAGTCAGAAGGCATTTTCTCACAAATGTTTACATATATTTTTAAAATCATAAAACCATCCATTAATTCCAAGTACTGTGGATGTTTTTTTAAATGGTGTTCTTGGAGACACTTTAAATATCACATTTACCCTTGATCTGACTGAAGGATTCAGAGCCTTATTTAACTTTTCTTTTAAGCTCAAAAACAGGTATATCAAATCACTGCAGATTTTCTTCCATAAGAAGTTTGAAGGATTAACAAAGCTCTTCAAAAGATTCACCCCTTCCCCCGCCCAATAAGGAAAGAATCTTGTTAAAACATTGAATGGAGTCAGCTCTAGGTTCTTTTCCTAGTCCTACCAGACTGATGTTTAGGCAAGTCAGATATGTAAACAATTTGAAAAAGTGTCCACTACTTCTGAGTGCCTAGTTTGACACTCCAGATCCTGAGTTTCAGATGCTAGGCACCTGCAGTTCCCAGTAACTTTAGCTGGAGCTGTGGGCACACATCATCACTTCAGAAAGGCAGCTCTAGGTGGTAGGTAACTGCTATCCTGTTTTTAACTAGAGTTTTCAGAAGGCAGTTTGACAAATAATTATTTGTTGTATGAATGGATAAGTTAGATCACTTTAAATTCTTAACCAAGTTAAAGGCCAGATTATTAAATGCTAGTTAGGTGTCTGTATGACTCTTTAGGCACCTACATATCTTAAAAATCCGACTAAAAATTATTTGTTGGCTTGTCTTTAAACGATCAAGTTTTCATGTTTTTCAAAACAAATTTGTCAGCTAAATAATTTTGATATACCAGGTACAAAATTAAAGCATTGTCAGAAGACTGTATTTGAAAAGTATTTGGACATATTATATATAATTTTCCAGTTAACAATGGGACTTAACATACGCATTGTATTTCAGATAAGCAAGTTTTATAGTAAAAAAAATAGTTAAATTACCTCTTTAGTAGCAGACTGTGCATCTGCAATTGAGATTCTGAAGAAAAGTCAGTGTGTGGTCTGTAATTAGCTTGCATATTAATTTGGTCTTTCCGCAAGTCTAGAAAAAAAAAACACATCCCAGTTTCAATAAAACGTTTCTTCTTTCTTAGAGGGTCATTATAAGTTACACTAACAAAACAAGCCTCATTTATTTTCAAAATTACAATGAAAAGGATACGAGTCAGCAAAAGTAAATTACAGTTAAAAATCCTCCACATCTTTATTCATAAGTGGAATTTATTTAAAAAGGTGTTTTAATAAGAAAGATGTTAAAATATCTAAATACCAAATAGCTTAGTTACTAAAAATGTACTCTGATTTTTCTGCTTCAGAGTTAAACATTGAATAGTCTAGTCTAGCACTTTAAAGACTAACAAAACATGTAGATGGTACCATGAGCTTTCATGGGCACAACCCACTTTTTCAAGTGACCAGAATGTTGGAAGTCCAGATCTAAGATATTATCTACATGTTTTGTTAGTCTTTAAAGTGCTACTAGACTATTTGTTGGTTTTTAAGTTTTTTCTGATCACCACCACAAACTTAAACACCAAGCAAGTGATGGATACATTTCATTTTTGAGATTTTAGATGTTGTGGCTCCATAGAGAGGTTCCCCTTGTGCATAAGGTCAGAGTCTTTTGGCCATCCGTATCTACTGGGTCTAGGAATGTAAGCAACTAGTTGACTACCCGATAAGCATATGCTTATTAGGTAGTCGAGTAGTGACTCAACTTGTCGCTTCCTCCAGCACTGCCTTTATCAGGAACCTATGCTGGGGTGAGCCGGCTTAAAAGCTGGTTCCCCCAGCACCATCTCCATGGGGGCAAAAGAGGTAGAGGTGTAGTGGGGAACCGAGCACAAGCTGGGAATCAGCTGATTCAGTCTGGCTGCTATTAATACATTTAAAAGGCAGAGCTGCAGTGGGGTTAGCTCCCAGCCCAGGAGCTAATTCACTGCGGCACTACAGTTCCCCCTTATCAACTAATTGAGTAGTTGATGGAAATTCCAACGATTAGCTGATTACCCGTAATTTAACATCCCTAACTGGGACCATGCCTGTGCCCCAGATGTCCAATGGCATAAAAAGGAGAGCATGCTCAATTGCTGACAGTTCCTTCACAAATAGAGAATCATAGAAAGATGGACAGCAAAGAAGGAAAGAGTGCTGAGGAGTCCACATGGACAACACATCTTCGAGAATCAGTTCCTTTAGGTAAGCAACTATTTTTTAAAGCAATTGTTTACATGGTCACTCAGTAACTACCCAAGCAATTGCCTGTGTGCTGGAAAAGGAATACTGAAGTTCCTACTTAATCAATAACTACAGGATAGCCCTACCAAAATGGGTATCCCTTCTGGAAGCCTTTATCAAGGCACAGTGTAAGGTGTGGGCCAAACTCCACATACCTGCATACCAGATTGCAGAGAGAACACTACTGTTCAAAAAAGCAGTAGAGGATACATGAGCTCGAATGGAGAAAGGTGAATAACCTTGCTAATTCATAACTAATCCTCTTGAAGCTGGAGATCCCACTCACATAACATCTGTGAGCGTATGAGTTTACTATCATTAAAGACCATGACTAGATTGAGTAAAAATCATTCAAGAATATGCCCAGTTGATATAGGAAGATAGTTCCCCTTGCTACATGAATTGTGTGTGAAATTTAGCTTCTCCAGGGGTTTTCTGTTTGGGACAGAAAACTAGGAAGCAGATAGATTTGAGTTCCACATGACAGTATCCAGGCTGACAGATGTAATGACACTGTGTTCGGGTACAGGATAAGCACTATTCTGTAGGACAACAGGAGGCTTCCCCCAAATCAGTCTATCTTGAAAGGTTCATCAGTTGCAAATAAGGGACTGCCTATCCTATGCTAGAGCTATCAAATGTTCTGTCCTGTTTCTTGCTTCAACCTCTTCAGAATCCTAGGTATATCAGTGATTTGGAAGAAAGGCACATGTCAGTCTAGGCATCCAGAAGATGAAAGGCATCTGCTAATGAAACTGGGCTCAATCTCCCTCTCCTTTGGAACAAAATATCTGTCACTCGTTGACCTGGTCTGTGGCAGGTGTTTCTACAAAACCTCACTAGCAAAAATTCTCTATAGGACTCAATTTTTCACAGGCCACTCCTGATTGTCCAAGAGCTTTCAGCTAAGATGTTCTAAAAGCTGTGAAAGTGCTGATCTAGGAGGTGCATTCTAAATAAGACAGTCTTTCTATTAAATTTCAAGAGATGACTTCTTGTGGGACCACAATCATTGTGTGCAAATGGTGTCTACTGTAGATACGCTGATTTCAACACTGACACGGATCATAAGTGAAATCTGGCAAAAGATGTCCTGCAGTTGCTTTAAGCCATATGTCCCAGAAGCCAGGCATGTTTTCACTTGGGATGGATCAACTGCTCTGGGAAAAAGGTGTTTTTCAGATAAAAAGCTGTGAACCAGTCTAATGAGGGGATTAGGAAGGCTAAAGTTCAGGATGATGACTCTAGCACATGAAGATGTTGGGTCCAGAATGGGTCATCAATCCCTTTCCTTATTTGGGATAAGAAAGTAATGACAATGAAAACTCCTGACCCATAACTCCAGAGGCATCACCTCCTCTACTCCCATTTGCAAAAGGGAATCTACTTGTCTATTGTGAAAAGGGGTCAGCTAAAAAGGAATGGTGAAGGGGTGAAAAGGGATCAGAACTGAATACAATGCCTCATCTATAATTTCCAAGACACAGTCCAAGGTAATCCCAGCCCTAGATTTCTGAAAATAAGAGGTGCCTGCCAATAGGAGGCCAAGATATTTAAAAAATTGTAATTCAGGCTTTCGACAGGCTTCCATCAAATGTGTTGCCTGATGACAGCCCCAGACTGAAAAGCAAAAAAAAGAGAGGAAACAGAAGAGGACTGCCTACAACTGAATGTCTTCTTTACCTGATCTGATGTTTTCTTTTATCTGAGTAACACCAGGTACAGGAATGCTGGCCGAAAGATGACTACTCACATTTGCACTTTCTTCTTGGAGCAGGAATATGGGTCCAAAGAGGGAAAAAAATTCTTTAAAAGACATTCACAGCCACAAATGCCTTAATGTTGGTTCAATACAAAAAAAGTGGAAATTGTGTCTTGAATTCATTAAGATTTCCCCCTTAATCTCATATTTTCAAGTCAATACATTGAAAAGTTTAGATCCAAAGTTAGGATATAGGCATGGAAGTAGTTTTATCTTTTAAAAATAATATGCTAGCATACATTTTAGTCTATGCGTTGCTACTAGGTTTTTTCCATTTCAACATGCAAACTGGATTCATAGCTTACCTATAAGTCCTTTAGTTCTTATTTTTTGTCTAGTTATGTTTCCACACAATTGCTCCTTACGCCCCATAAAATGGCTAATGTAAACTTCAGTACCAACCTCAACAATTCAATAAATTACTTTACTGAATTTTGTTTCATGAGCTGTGAAGTCCTTCTGTGAAACTGCTACAGAAACTGGACACAAGGAGGCAGCAGAGATTTGCAAGCAATTACTTGAATGTCACCAGGGCAGGCATTCAATCACAGACATTCATAGGCACTGGAAGTTTGTGCCTTTGGAATTCCAGCTAATTTAAAAATAGATGTGTTATTTTTCTCTTCTGCTGACATGGAGATCCATGCATGGTTAAAACCAGAGAGTCTACTGGGAATTTTGGCTCCAGGTTCTTTGCAAACCTAAATATGGTATATGTTAGCATACTGCACAGCAGACACCTCATCACCATAAGAAAAACCTCAAACAATAATAATTTTGGCATTTCTCAAATGATAGCTGGTCAGATTTTTGGAACTGACCCTATCACTTAAGATGAATCTGAACAGACAACATTGTTTACAAGACTACAACAGCCATTCTTCTATCCACTGAGTAATCTAACTCCACTCATCCACAAAAGATGAAGATTTTCTGAAACACGTAGAAATACATTTTCTATGGTACTGTCAACATATTGCAGATATACAAAGTCCATTTTCAGCACAAAAAAAACCTTCATTTTTCTATGTGAGGATTCCTAGAATGTTTATTAGCTCTGTGTGTTCAACAGCTAAGATCTGATTATACATTTTTAGAGTAAACGTAGAGCTACTAGTAAGAAGCCAAAGTATAACGACTGCAGTATTTTCTGTGTGATAAATGAGGTTCAGGTTATTTTTTAAGGTTATGTTTGAGGATTAATTTGAGAATGAGCCTTGACTACTGTCATGGATGTTTCAATAATAGAAATGAAATGATGGACCTTTGTAATTTACAGATATCCACACCTGTTATATGTCCTTCCTTCACTAGGAAATGTACATCACGATTGTTTTATGTTCTTTTAGAAATCATTGTTTATAAAAAGATCTGATAAGGCTTAATTTATCAGAATTAGTTTAATCTTGCCCCTGCATGATCCATGCTAGGTTTTACAGTGCTTTCACACTTTTCATTCTACTCAACCCCCAATTAAAATATCAAAGTATTTTTAATTTTACAAGTAATCCATTTGCACATACTCCATGACCTCTCAGAAAGCTGTAAATTAAAGGTTTCCTTACCTCCACTACATATACACATTTTTTATTTAATAATTAGAATTTCCAGAAATTATTTTTACCTTCTCCCACCACTTTCTCCAGTGGGCATTAGCTAGAGTAGATGGGTTCTAGTAGGCTGTAGGGATGTTCACTATCAGGTAACTGAACACTCAAGTAACTGCATGAAATCTTTGCTGTTACACAGCTATTTGATAATCCTCAAGGGCAGGGCCAGCACCCAGTGCACTCCCAGCCCCACTCCCGAGGAGCTCCTTGCCACGCTGTGCTGCCCCTCTGTGCTGATAAGCCTATCCGAGACAGTGGGGTGAAGTGGCAGCATCCCTGTGCACAGGGAGCTCAGAACCATGCTGACAGGGACTGCTACCGCAAAGCAGCCTCTGCCCGCGACAGGCCCAGGCTCGCTGCAGGCAGGGGCTGCTCTGGGAGATGCGGAACAGCCACAGTCCGCAGGGAGCTCGCAGCCCCCATAGACAGAGGCTGCTTCGCGACAGCCTCCTCCGGCCCCACCCCCACTGTTGCCTCTGATAGGCTTATTGGTTAATCATCTAGTCGACTACTTGTTGACTTCCCTAGTGAGCAGCTTCTCCCATTTACCTTCATACTAGAAAATATACTACAAAATATCTTTGGGAATTTATTAATTGCTCTTTTCAAGTTTAAAAGAACCAAAAAAGAGACCTTAAAAAAAAATGCAAGTCCCAATCTTTAAATAGGCTTCTGAGAGTATGATTTTTAAAGCCCCCTAAATAGTTAAAATTTGTAACTGGCATGTATTAGATTAAAATAGCTCCTCTTCATTTGGGGTGGGGCAGGGTGGGGTAGGATAGGAAAAAGGATGGAGAAGAGTGTTGGCTCTATTGCTTCTCTCACCTGGAGCCGTTCTAAGTTCTACTTTTCTCCACCCTCCATAGAAGGGGAAAAAAGGAGAGAACTGATCCTCTTTTCATTGAGCTTTTCCTATATGCAGAAGAAGGATACATTGTTTCTTTACAACCCCAGGTTTGCACACTCCTGAAAGGTTTCATCTCCTCCTTCTCAAGCAAATCCAACTACATAACAGCAGGACTGTGTGTGTGTGTGGGGGGGGGGGAGGGGGGGAGGGTTCAAATAGCAGCCTGGCTGAAAAAAAGGGATAAACAAAAGTAAGAAATTAAGTACATATGTAGACAGAATAATGGATAAAAGTATGTATGGAGGGGTGTCTTCCAATGACTCTGAAATTGGATTTTAAACTGGTGTTTCTTATAAATGTTACCAGATAGACTACATCTTTCTTGCCCGCTACAAAAACTAAGGGATACATTAAAATCTTGTTCTTTTGTTATTCAAAATTAGAGATTTGGATATAATTTCACACTTACTTGCACTGATGTAACTGTATAAAAAAGGCTTTTAACAGATAATCACATTTATCATCACTAGACATGTTTTATCCTCTAACTATATTTGTCTAGATGGAAAACTTTAGTCAATTAAATATGGAGTAAGTCACAACTGAAGCCACTCTAAACAAATATCCTTTTTATAGTCTATGTTTCACATTATGCAAATAAATAGCTGTACGTTTCAGTGCAAAGATCTGTGGATATAAAAGGTGGCAGACTGTCATATACATATACTGTGTGCTTACAGGCAGTAACTGGAACTCATTAAAGAAACAAAGATTAACATGTAAGGTTCATTTGGACAAAATTTTAAACTCCTTTCTTCCTTTGTAAATTTATGATTTCTATGTAAATTTATTTCCACTGGAATTTTCTCTAGGGAAATGAGACATCATATCTCCCCTGAGTAAAAAATGGTTTTGAGGCTATACCTATCCTCAAATGAACAGAAACAATTTAAGCCATATATTTAGATTCATTTTTTTCCTCACTTATAGTTCAACTGGGTTTCAAACAAACAACTGGGGTTGTCCAATGCTGTTAAAACTGTTTACAATAGATGAGACACTATACTTGCAGCATGACAGAGCTAACATTTTATTTAATAAGCACTGCGGGCTATAGTAATTCAAGGAATTAGTAGGTAATTCTTAAAGAGAACATATTTGGGAGCCAAAAATTGAAGATCTGTGTTATTAGTTTTTTACCCTTAACTCTCTTCATTCATTTGTAGAGCTTGCAGCACTTCCCTTCAAGATCCTGGAATAAAGTGGTGCTATGTTCTGTGTATACTACTGTGAACGTCAAATAAGAGACCTTCAGTTGATTAAGAATTATGGTTTTATTCCCTGAACCTTTTCTTCAAAGGGTCTGGAACTTGTTATTTAAATAAAAATAAATTTAAAGACCATTATCTGAAGGGTAAATACCAGTTGAGGATGAAATACTTTATAATGACATATGTATAAAAATGCTGGGTTTTTTTAGTTGTCGTTTGCTTGCTATTCCTGGCTACAAATTCACAGAAGACAGATCTATATTAGTAGAGAATGACAGATCTTATTATGCAGGACCCTACCAAATTTACAGTCTATTTTGGTCCATTTTACAATCATAGGATTTTATTTATGACTTTAAAGGTCAATGTTGTACTTATAAAAGTCTTGCCCAAAAAGGAGTTGGGGGAGGGGGAAAATCTCAAGGTTATTGTAGGTTGGCATGGTATGTTATTGCCACTCCTACTTCTACACTCCTGCTCGTGGGGAGCTGCTTTCAGAGCTGGGCTTCCATTCCCAGCAGCGCTGTTCTCCAGAGCCTAGCTCTCAAGTCAGCGCAGGAGTAAGGGTGGCAATCCCCTCTAAAATAACATTCAGCCCCAAAAGGGAGCTATGGAGGTGGTGGTCGGAAGTTTCACAACCCTTAATCTAAGAAACGCTGGTTTCCATGAAATCTGTACAGCATAGGGGAAGAGCACATAAAAGACCAGATTTCACACTTTGTGACATGTTTTTCATGGCTGTGAATTTGATAGGACCTACTAATTAACATTTTAAATCAAATAGTGAAAAGATTATGAACTTTTGTAAGGTGCAGCGGAGAAAGAGTTTCATACTACCATGAAAATAGAGCAAAAATGCATTTTAGATACTTGTCAACTGTGGATACAAAGCCGAAAGGATAAAGAAATGCTCCACAACCCTTTCTATTCTCAATAAAGTTAAAATTAATGGTGGAAATGGCAGATTAAAAACCCACAAAATACCTACAATCCAGAATTTTGTCACGTTATAACAGTTTAGAGAAGCATGGTCAGATCAAGTTTGGATTTTAACTACTCCATAATGTCCTGTGACAATGTGAGTTGGTATAATTTCTGCAGTAACCTATGCCATCAGAAGGAGGTAAAGGACAAAGTGATTAATAAACCAAGATTTTTTAAAAGCACATTACTGTACTCAAAAAAGCGCAAACAAAAAAACCCTGGAAATTAAAAGTACAAATAGGCATAGAAATTCACATTTCCTTATAGTAGCAGTGAGACTGCTTGTTACCCCACACCAGTCCTGTATAGGCTAGATGGGTCAATTAACTACACAGGTTGCACCTGAAGAGGGCTCAATACTGCTTAATTAAGAGTGATGTTCACTTGGGCTAGAAAAGTCATATCTTTAAAGCTAAGAGGCTGTGAGCAGGAGGGGACTGTAAGAGGCAAGTCATCTGTAGTCACTCTGTGATAAGAGAGAAGAGTGGTGGAGGTTACAGGGTCTGGCAACAAGCCAGATGGGGAAGGAGCCATGGAGAGCAGAGGAAGTTTGGATGCCCCGTGGCGCCAGAGAGCAGGAGGAAGCAGGACAGAGCCAAGGAAAATAGCAAGCAGGTCTGGGAGAAAGCAGACCATAGTTGCAGAACACATGGTCCCTATACCTAGAATGTGGAGTATAGGGTGGACCTACACACTCCCTCCAATAAGTGGGGAAACAGCACACTCTTGGACATAGAACTGAGAATTGCTAGGAAAGGCAAGGAGTCAGTCCAGAGGGACTTTACAGACCCTGGAAAGGGTCTGTGACCTAGCCAGAGGGCCACATCATAAAAAGGAAGCAGCCTGAGTCTCAGAGAAGACTGCTACCCTGAGTCTTGGAGGATGAGACTATGACAACAGCTGAGCAACCATAGGAAGGTGCGTCTGACCAGGTGTGAGCTATTCCCAAGATAAGCCCCGAGGAGGAATGCCAACAGAGAGTAATGAACCCTGTTATAGCCTCAAAACCCCATTCTAAGAAGGGCAGAATCAAGGATGACAAGGTAATTCCATTCTTCAGTCCTTAGCATCTGCCACAAGACTGTTGAAGGAGCAGTTATTCCATGGATACTCATCCCCCAGGATTCAGGTGGAGACAAGGAAGTTACTCACTCTGCAGTAACAACTGTTCTTCGAGATGTGTCCCCATGGGTGCTCAACATATGGTGTAGGAACGTAACGTCACGGAGCCACGGAGCAGAGCTTTATTAGCAGTTGTCAGCGGGCCTTGCGCTGCGTTCAGCTTGGCGCCTTGTGTGTGTGGCCCACCCTCTCCCTTCAGCTCCTCTTCTCCTTCCAGTAGCCAAGACTTAAGAGTACAAGGGAGGGTCATGGAGCATCCACAGGGAAACACACCTCGAAGAACAGTTGTTACTACACAAAGTGAGTAACTTCCTTTTCTTCTTCGGGTGATGTGATGTCCCTCTGGGTGCTCTGCAAATGCTTATCGGATAGTCAACATGTTAGTTGACTAGTAGCTCTCCTCTCCCTCCCTCCCCGCCTCTAACAGAAAGAGGCGGGGGAGGGGGGGAAGCAGAAGAGGAGGGTGCTTCAAAGGGGCACTCCCAGCAGGCCCAGGCTGCATGTGGTGTTTCAAAGCAGCAGCACCGCATTGAGTTCCCAGCTGACCCCAGGCTCCATGCGGTGCTGCTGCTTTGAAACATTGCGGGGAGCATGGAGCCAACGGGGGACTGCCTGAGTCCCCCGCTGGCTCCGTGCTCCCTGCAGCGCTTTCACCTTTGAAGTGTAGCAACAGTCCTAGGTCTGTTGCTACACTTCAAAGGCTGAGGCGCCATTATCAACTAATTGAATAGTCGATGCAAACTGCACCGACTGTTTGATTAGCCAGTTAATCAAAATGTTACACCCATACCCCCAAAGGATGTCTCTTCAGCTTAGAAGTTTGAGGAATACTGTAAGGACAAACTGGGAGGCTTGCATTGCCACTTCTTATGCTATCTCTCCCTTGTGAAATAAAAAGACTTCAATTTCTTGGGAGTCAGGCTGGCAAATTTCATGAACGCTCAATTCACCACACAGTAATTCATATTATTTAGTAAGTACAAAATACCTTGAAATTACTATATTAAAACTGATCAATTAACACTTTTGTGAGTCAAAGGTGGGCTTTTTAAAATTACTCAACACTTGTCTAACTGATAGTAGAATTAAACCAAAGATCATTTCATTATAAAGATGGGGGGGCACGCAGAGGCGGAAGACAAACATGTGATTTGCCCAAATTGAAACAAATAGTGAAAGCTGGAATCTCAACTAGATTGAATTCTGTTTTTCTGTACAGAGTACATGTAGCTTTCTAAATGTCTATTTCTTATACACCCTATCCCCAAGAGGTTCACGTAATAACTGATGGGAGGAGGTGGCTGGTTTAGTTTGACTACTTGTTTTCTTAGCCTAATTCACAAATGTACATGAAGTGCCACACAGACATCGTTATGAATATTTTTACGAAATCTAAATAGAATCTTTGACAATGACAATTTAAAATTAACAAGTTTCTTTAAATGACAATTTAAAATTAACAAGTTCCTTTAAAAAGATGAAGGCACCCATATTTCCCCAGTTTTGGTGGTAACGCCTGCATGCCTGCCTCTCTCTCACACGCACACACACAAAACCTCAACTAGTCCCTCACAATCCAGCATGTTTGTGGTTACACACACCTATATATGAATGACAATATGCCAAGCTCAGTTGTTCCCCAACTGCTATTATCCCAACATTACTCCCCCAATTGAGCAGTTAGAATGCACAATACCCCTTAATTACACTTTACATAATTACACTTGCTTTTAAAAGTAACAAATCTGTTGTAATGTGTAAACACCCATTTTGAGCTCAGAGAGTATATGGACTCTGAATAGTTTAATACAGAGGTGGGGAACCTCAGGCCTGGGGGGAGCGGATCTAGTCCCCAAGGCTCAGGGCTCCCCATAGCATTGGAGAGCCTGCGCTGGCATGTCAGGCTTTTTACTGTGAGGCACGAGCACCCAAAATTTACTAAGCTGGGCCCCCCTAAGTTCTGGCATGCAATGTGAGGAGAATCTTTCTCCTTTTCAGTCAAGGGCCATGTCAGTGAGGGTGGTGGTGGTTTGTGTGTGTCCCACAACTAATTCTTCTCTGGTTCAGCAGTTCCCTACCCAAAAAAGTTCCTCAGTACTTTAGCAGTAAATGTTTAGTTACTGAAGTGGAATATTTAGGATTCTGTATACAAACCATCAGCAAATCTGACCTCAGAATAATTTGCAACTGATGTATTTTGAAAAAAATGCTGCCATACAAATATTTTTAAATTTAGCAGTATTTGAACAATTTATAACCTTTGAATAATACTTCAGCAACTGAAAATTTCAACTATTGTTTAGTTACATCTCACTTGCCTTAGGACAGTATTGGAGGTATCCTATGATACACTGTCACTAGCTTATTCCTACTGCCAGTGAGCACCAACAACAACCCTTCTCCCACTAGTACACAAAGGCAATACAAAAAAAATTTGCTATAGCATAAAATGTCAAAGGCAAGTATATTCTAGGTATCCCACACAATACCTGGCAATTTATGTTATTTCACTTCATGTGACAAGGAAACCAGACTTAAAAAGAATGTATATCCAATTAGAATAATGACAAATGGAAGATACCATAGATTTAGATTTAAAGTTAAAAACAAAATCCATTCCAGTTGAACAGAAAATTTAAAAAATAGCTAGATAACTATAACAATCAAGTACCTCCTGAGCAAGTGACCTCATGTTCATTGCCATCAGCCCTGGAAAATTATTTTTGACAAGTACAAAAAATGTAAATTGTTTCACTGACATTAGGTTGCAATTTTGGCTGACCTTATACTATTTCCTGTAATAGTTATGCACCAAGGCATTTATCAGATTTATAAAAATCCAGACATTTTAATATGTACAGGAAGCTCCTTATCATAAGTATTTCCTCCTAATAATGCTACATATCTGATGAAAACAAAAGCGCTTCTGAGCGATGTGAACAGCTAGAATCATAGGGCTGGAAGAGACCTCAGGAGGTCATAAACTCAGTATTAAGTCAGTCTTAAATAGCTTTCGTTGGGATTGGTCCTGCTTAGCACTCCCCTGCCCAAAGCAGGACCAATCCCAACTAAAGCTATTTAAGACTAACTTAATACTGAGTTTATAAGGAGCAGACGACCCATAGCTAAGAGGGGGAATTTCCTGTCTTATGCTCTGTAGCAGGGTGATGGGCTCCGTGCTTCTGCCAGAGATAACTGATGCTTGCTTGGGGGAGAATTTCAAGTCAACCCCCCACTCCACCTCCCACTTGAGTCATGCTCAGTGTTCCCTCTACTCTGCACAGCAGCATAACTTAGAATCATAGAACTATAGAGCTGGAAGAGACCTCAGAAGGTCATCAAGTCCATCCCCCTGCTCTAGGTAGGACCAATCCCAACTAAATCAACCCGGCCAAGGCTTTGTCAAGCCGAGACTTAAACACCTCTAGGGATGGAGACTCCACTACTTCCCTAGGTAACCCATTCCAGTACTTCACCACTCTCCTAGTGAAATAGTTTTTCCTAATATCCAACCTGGACCTTTCTCACCCCAACTTGAGACCATTCCTCCTTGTTCTGCCATTTGTCACAACTGAGAACAGCCTCTCTCCTTCCTCTTTGGAAACTCCCTTCAGGAAGTTGAAGGCTGCTATCAAATCTCCCCTCACACTTCGCTTCTGCAGACTAAACAATCCCAACTCCCTCAGCCTCTCCTCATGGGTCATATGCTCCAGCCTTCTAATCATTTTGGTTGCCCTCCGCTGGACCCTCTGCAATGCGTCCACATCCTTTATGTAGTGGGAGGCCCAGAACTGGACACAATACTCCAGATGTGGCCTCACCAGAGCTGAATAAAGGGGAATAATCACTTCTCTGGATCTGCTGTCAATTCTCCTCTTAATGCAACCTAATATGCCATTAGCCTTCTTGACTACAAGGGCACACTGTTGACTCATATCCATCTTCTCATCCAGTGTAACCCCCAGGTCCTTTTCTGCAGAACTGGTACTTAGCTGGTTGGTTCCCAGCCTGTAACAATGCTTGGAATTCTTCCGTCCCAAGTGCAGGACTCTGCACTTGTCTTTGTTGAACCTTAGCAGATTTCTTGTGGCCCAATCCTTCAATTTGTCTAAGTCACTCTGGACCCTATCTCTGCCCTCAAGTGTATCTACCTCTCCCCCTAGCTTAGTGTCATCTGCAAACTTGCCAAGGGTGCAATCCATCCCCTCATCCAGGTCATTAATAAAGATATTGAACAAAACCGGTCCTAGAACCGAACCTTGGGGCACAACCGCCATCTTGGCATCGAGCTGTTGATCACCACGCACTAGGCCCAGCCTTCTAGCCAGATTTCTATCCATCTTACCATCCATTTATCCAATCCACATTCACTTAACTTGCTGGCAAGAATATTGTGGGAGACCATATCAAAAGCCTTGCTAAAGTCAAGGTATATCACATCCACTGACTTTCCCATGTCCACAAAGCCAATTACCTCATCATAGAAGCTAATCATATTGGTCAGGCATGACTTGCCCTTTGTGAATCCATGCTGACTATTCCTTATCACTTTCCTCTCTTCCAAGTGCCTCAAAATGGAGTCCTTAAGGATCCCTTCCATGATTTTTCCAGGAACGGAGGTAAGACTGACCAGCCTATAGTTCCCTGGATTGTCCTTTTTCCCTTTTTTGAAGATGGGCACTACATTTGCTTTTTTCCAAATCATCCGGGATCTCTCCCAATCTCCATGACTTTTCAAAGATAATGGCCAAGGGCTCCTCAATGACATTTGCCAACTCCTTCAGTACCCTCGGATGCATTAAGTCTGGACCCATGGATGTGTGTACGTTTAGCTTTTCTAAATAGTTCCTAACCTGTTCTTTACGCACCAAGGGCTATCCTCCTTCATCCCATCTTGCGTCACTTAGCACATTAGTCTGGGAGCTGACTTTGCCTCTGTCTTCACGGACAAAGAAAGCATTGAGTACTTCAGCTTTCCCCACATCATCTGTCACTAGGTTACCTCCTTCATCCCTCTCTGATCACCTTCTTGTTAACATGCCTGTAGAAACCTGTCTTATTACCTTTCACATCCTTTGCCAGTCGCAATTCCAAATGCTTCCTGATAACCCCTCGGCATTCTTGAGCTATACATTTGAATCCCTCCCTGGTCATTTGTCCAAGTTTCCACTTTTTGTAAGCTTCCTTTTTGTGCTTAAGTTGACCAACGATTTCCCCTGTAAGCCAATCCAGTTACCTACCATGTTTGCCTCTCTTGCTATTCATCAGGATGGTTTCTTTCTGTGCCTTCAATAAGGCTTCTTTAAAATACTGCCAGCTGTCCTGGACTCCTTTCCCCTTCATGTTAGCATCCCAGGGGATTCTGCCCATCAGGTCTCTGAGGGAGTCAAAATCTACTTTTCTGAAGTCCAAGGTGTGTATTTTACTACTATTTTTTCTTCCTTTGGTCAGGATCCTGAAATCTACTCTCTCATGATCACTGCTTCCAAGGCTGTCACCCACCTCTACTTCCCCTATTAGTTCCTCCATGTTTGTGAGCAGAAGGCCAAGCTGGCATGGCCCCTGGTCGGATCCTTCAGCACGTGTACCAAGAAGTTATCCCCAACATTCTCCAAAAACTTCCTGGATTGCCTGTGTACTGCCGTATTTGTTTCCCAACAGATGTCAGGGTGATTAAAGTGCCCCACGAGAACCAGGGCCTGCAATCTGGAAGCTTCTCTCAGTTGCCCGAAGAAAGCCTCATCGACCTCATCCACCTGATTCGGTGGCCTGTAGTAGACACCAACCACAACATCACTGCTGCTGTCTGCACCTCTAAACTTAACCCATAGATTCTCAACAGGTTTTTCTACCTCTATATACTGGAGTTCTGAGCAATCTTAGTGCTCTCTTACGTGTAGTGC
Organism: Pelodiscus sinensis; assembly: GCF_052426305.1. NCBI lineage: Eukaryota > Metazoa > Chordata > Testudines > Trionychidae > Pelodiscus > Pelodiscus sinensis. The sequence goes on from NC_143055.1 coordinate 100,859,107, forward strand.
AACTCCTCCTCCTTTTCTCCCCTTCCTTTTCTTCCTGAACAGTCTATACCCTTCCATGACAGCGCTCCATTCATGCAAGTCATCTCACCAAGTCTCTGTTATCCCAGTTAAATCATATTTCGTGGACTGGGCCAGTGCCTCCAGTTCTTCCTGTTTGTTGCCCAGGCTTCCTGTACAAATACCTCAGATAAGCAGTTTATCACTCTATCTTCTCCATTTGAATCAGGGGTCCTCCTTTCTTGCTCGTTCCTCTTTGCATTTCTTCCCGGTATCCGACTTCGCACTCCCCTCAGGGTTTTGGTCACCATCCCCCGACAAACCTAGTTTAAAGCCCTCCTCACTAGGTTTGCAAGCCTGTCCACAAAGATGCTCCTTTCTCTCTTGGTTAGGTGGATCCCATCTCTTCCTAACCAATCCTTGTGCCTGGAACAGAATCCCATGGTCGAAGAAACCAAAGCCCTCTCTGCGACACCACCTGCGCAACCATGCATTTACTTCCTCAATTCAACGATCCCTACCCAGTCCTTCCCCTTCAACAGGGAGGATGAACGAGAACACCACTTGTGCGCCGAATTCTTTGATCCTTCTTCCCAGCGCTACATAATCCGCAGTAACCCACTCGAGGTCATTCTTGGCTGTATCGTTAGTTCCCATGTGGAGAAGCAGGAAGGGATAGCGATCCGAAGGTTTGATCAGTTTGGTAAGCCTCTCAGTCACATCCTGAATTCAAGCTCCCAGTAATCAGCACACCTCTCGAGATTCCAGGTCTGGATGGCAGATGGTCCAGTCCCTCTTAGGGTGTCTTCTTTTGGGGGTAGTGGTCGTGGAACCCCCATCCCTAGGACTATGCATCCCATGCCTTCCAGTAGATGGCGTTCCCTTCAGGTATGTCTACACTACCCCGCTAGTTCAAACTAGCGGGGTAATGTAGGCATACCGCACTTGCAAATGAAGCCCGGGATTTGAATTTCCCGGGCTTCATTTGCATAAGCGGGGAGCCGCCATTTTTAAATCCCCACTTGTTCGAACCCCGTGTAGCGCGGCTACACGGTGCTCGAACTAGGTAATTCGGACTAGGGTTCCTATTCCGAACTACCGGTACACCTCGTTCCACGAGTTCCACGAGGTGTACCGGTAGTTCGGAATAGGAACCCTAGTCCGAACTAGCTAGTTCGAGCCCCGTGTAGCCGCGCTACACGGGGTTCGAACAAGCGGGGATTTAAAAATGGCGGCTCCCCGCTTATGCAAATGAAGCCCGGGAAATTCAAATCCCGGGCTTCATTTGCAAGTGCGGTATGCCTACATTACCCTCCTAGTTCGAACTAGGAGGGTAGTGTAGACATACCCTTGCAGTTTCTTCCTTGTGACGTCCCTTCCAAAGCATTCACCACTGCAGAGCCTGTGGAGAAAGCCTGAAAGTGATTACTTACTTCTATAGCACTGGGGGATTCCCGTGCTGGCCTTTTTCCCCTTCTAGAAGTTACATGCTGCCAGTACTCTTCCTGGTCCCGTACTGCCCTCTCTGGCTCTTCTGCCTGCCGTGCTTGCAGTATTAAACGCTGCCTTCTATCGAGGGAGTCTTCATCCTCTCTGGATCAAGCATAGGGTCAACACTTGGGCCTCCAACCCTCTAATTTTTTCTTCAAAAATGGTGACCTACTTGCACTTAGTGCAGATGAAATCCGTTCTTTCTTCTGGGAGGAAGACTAACATGGCACATGCTGTGCAGGTAACAGCAGCAGTAGACCCATCATCATCCATCCCTGCTGTCCTGGAGAGAGACTTTAAAAGAAAGGCAAGAGAACCTCACGCCCTTCCCTCTCCCCTTCCAAACTCCGTCTCTCAACTCCCTGTTAGCACTCACCTGTTCACAAACTTCACAAGTGATTAATCAACCCAGCCTTGGGATGGGGCTGAAGACCTGTGCCAAAGGAGGTATGCCCTGATTCTTCAATTTCTTAAAATTGTCATATAGGGCTCACAGGGTCACTTAGATTCAGCCACCCCAGTGGCTGAATCTAAGTTTACGGACTAAGCTTTGAAGAACCAGACTTTTAATTGGTAAATGTTGATTTCATATCTGTGACCAAAGGGCCTCTTGGTGTCAACAGGGAGTGGGGAGGGAAGGGGGGCACCAGTACATCAAGTCTACAGGCATCTCAGGCTCTGGTATTTACTTACAAGTTCAAAATAAGCCATATAAAGTTTCTAGTGAACATTGGCCTCATACAGGTACTCAATGATAGTGAAACACATACATGGATAATATGTAAGGAGTTAAGTATGTGTCATACTGAAAATTATAATTCTTAAATTCTCAGTCTTGGGGCTGGTCATCAGAGGTGGTAACACAGGTTATGTTTATCCATCTGGCAATGTAAATTGTGTATTGTATGGTTTACAATGGACACCCATTTACAGTGTAATCAAAAATTCTAAGTGATTATGAAGTTTCCAATGGAGATAAGTACATGCCGTGAGAGTTATCCTGCCTGCAAGTGTAGAAAATGAAGTATAACTATAGGGACAAGAAAAAAAAACCCTCAATCTTTCCACTGAGAAGGCAAGACAACAGCATGCTTGTTTCATGAAAGAAGATCTCAGCCAGACCTGGCTGTAATGTAGTGGAAGAATTTTAGGTGAGGTTATGCTCTGACCCACAAAAATCTCTTTTTAATTACGTTTAGCCTCTAGTATGCATGCAATGATTTTATTTCATTCATATATATCTGTTTCCTATATTTCTACATGTGATCATGTGACTGTTCTATGTTACATAAACTTGTTATCTCTACAAACAAATCTAAGTTCTTGTGTATTAAGCAGAGCTGTGTTCTATGGAGTAACTGGCAAGCAGAGATGTATTGTTCCTTTGGGTACAGAGATCTGGGAATTCTGAGAGTGCACACTGGACTGGGGCTGGGCACTCCAAAGAGACAACTAAAAGATTTAGGGGTTGGAGTGTACCTCATTAACCTGTAATGAAAGAGGGAGGCCTGGAAAGGAGTTCTTGGGTTGCCAGACACTATTGGTCAAGGTTCCCTGTAAGCTGCATGGCATCACAGCTGCTTAATGAGCCCTGCACTTCTTCCTCAGCTACAGCTGCAACTCTGTGCTAAGGACAGAACAGTGAGCAGCAGCACCAGCTGGGAGAGACTCCCTGCTCTGTTCTCAGCAGGGAGGTGCTGCTGTAGGAGAGGGAGAAGGAGAAGTGCCCCTCCCCTAGCCAGGCAGCTTTCTGCATGGCAGCCCTGAGCAGTTGTGGGGTGGTGCTGTGGCACAGTTCACAGGAACCTTGCTGGTGGTGTTGGGAAACTCATCCATAGCCACACAGACAGGGCAGCTTCATACAAGAAGAGTTTCTATAAATATATGAGAAGCAAGAGGAAGACTAAGGACCGGGTAGGCCCACTGCTCAGTGAGGAGGGAAAAACAGCAACAGGAAACTTGGAAATGGCAGAGGTGCTTAATGACTTCTTTGTTTCAGTCTTCACCTAAAAGTCTCTTGATGAAGGAATGCCTAACATTAAATGCTAGTGGGAAGGACGTAGGTTTAGAAGATAAAATAAAAAAAAAGAACAAGTTAAAAATCACTTAGAAAAGTCACCAGGGCCTGATGAAATGCATCCTAGAATACTCAAGGAGTTATCTTTGGGGGGGAAAAAAAATCACAGAAGACAGGAGAGACTTCAGAAGATTGGAAAAGGGCTAATATAGTGCCCATCTATAAAATGGGAAATAAGAACAACCCAGGAAACTACAGACTAGTCAGTTTAAATTCTGTGCCAGGAAAGATAATGCAGCAAGTAATTAAGGAAATCCTCTGCAAATAAGGGGATAGGTAACAGCCAGCATGGATTTGTAAAGAACAAATCATGTCAAACCAATCTAATAGCTTTCTTTGATACAATAAAGAGTCTTGTGGATAAGGGAAAAGCAGTGGACATGGTATACCTAGACATTAGTAAGGTATTTGATACAGTCTTGCATGATATTCTTATCAATAAACTAGGCAACTATAACTTAGATGGGGCTACTATAAGTTGAGTTGCATAACTGACTGGATAACCATTCTCAGAGAGCAGTTATTAACGGTTCACAATCCTGCTGGAAGGACATAACAAGTGGGGTTCCGCAGGAGTCAGTTTTGGGACCAGTTCTGTTCAATATCTTCATCAACAATTTAGATATTGGTATAAAGAGTACACTTATTAAATTTGTAGATGATATAAAGCTGGGAGGGACTGCAACTGCTTTGGCGGATAGGGTCATAATTCAAAATGATCTGGACAAACTAGAGAAATGGTCTGAGGTAAATAGGATGAAGTTTAATAAGGACAAATGCAAAGTGCTTCACTTAGGAAGGAACAATCAGTCTCATACATACAGAATGGAAAGCGACTTTCTAGGAAGGAGTACAGCAGAAAGGGATCTAGGGGTCATAGTGGACCACAAAAGCTAAATGAGTCAGTGTGACACTGTTGCGCAAAAACTAAAACAACAAAAAACAAAAACAAAAAAAGCGCAAACATGATTCTGGGATGCATTAACAGGAATGTTGTGAGCAAGACACAAGACGTCATTCTTCCGTTTTACTTTGGGCTGATTAGAACTCAGTTGGAGTATTGTGTCCAGTTCTGGGCACCATATTTCAAGACAGTTGTGAAAAAATTGGAGAAGGTCCAGAGAAGAGCAACAAGAATGATTAAAGGTCTAGAGAACATGACCTACGAAGGAAGTGTGAAAGAACTGGGCTTGTTCAGTTTGGAAAGGAGAAGACAGAGGGGACATGATAGTGGTTTTCAGGTATCTAAAAGGTAGGAGGGAGAAAAATTGTTCTCCTTAGCCTCTGAGTATAGGACAAGAAGCAATGGGCTTAAACTGCAGCAAGGGAGGCTTAGGTTGGACACTAGGAAAAACATCCTGTCAGGGTGGTTAAACACTTGAATAAATTGCCTAAGGAGGTTGTAGAATCTCCATCTCTGGAGATATTTAGCAGCAGGTTAGACAGACATCTATCAGGGATGGTCTAGATGGTACTAGGTCCTGCCATTAGGGCAGAGGACTGGACTTGACCTCTCGAGGTCCCTTCTAGTTCTAGTATTCTATGATATTAAGGATAAGCAGCAGTAAGGCGCCTCACAACCCCAGGAAGCATAACCAACAGCCATGCCCAACCCCCCCTCAAATATTTTCATCAATAACTGAAATTTACAGATAGTCACAGAATAATACTGCGTGAAAACCTAAGAGTTTAAGGATAATTTGTATATTCTGACATGATGGTGACCTTTTTTTAAACAGTTATGAAGCTTTAATTCAGGGGTGGGGCACCACTACGCCACAAAAGAAAAAAAAAATCAGTCGGGGAATGTATAGAAGTGAGAAGAAAAAAAGAAACACACACATACCCACAAACCCCAACCCTCATTGACATGGCCCCCAACTGAGAGCGACTTCTCACATTCACCTTGCACACCAGAACCTAGGGGGGCCTCAGCTCAATATATTTTGTGCCCCCCTTGAGAAGCAGGGAGAGGGGTCAGCTTCGAGGGCTGGATCCAGGCAAGGCTCCCCACTCCTGCTTTAACTCTTTGATCAGTAACTTTCTGTTGAGATTCAAACTCCACCCTCTCTTCCCCACCCCCACGCATGATTTTCCATAGCTATGAACATTTAAATGCATAAAAATTCAAAAGCTCCAATTTTTAAAATATATAAAACTGAATTCAGCCATACCTTTGTATAGTATACTCAAGGAAGGGAAGTTGTTTGTGTGACCTAGTTATTAGAGCACTGGGCTGAGATTCGGAAGACTTGTGATCTATTTCCAGTTATGCCACTGGTCTGCAGGGTGACCTTCAGCAAGTCCCTTCCTCTCTATACCTCAGTTTCCCCATCTATAGAAAAATGCTAGTGGGCTCTACCAGTGAAAAATCAAGGTATGAAAGCTAACTAAGTACCAAACACACAGTCTAATTCAGCATACTGAAAGGCATGGGTAACCAAAAAACTGCACTAATGCATTGCAATCTGAATTATGTAACCATCAACTCAGATTTACAATGAAACATGGATTTAAGTGATAATTAATATATGGGTGCCTTATAGTCTGATGATCCTCATGACCAGATTGGGGTGAAAGAGGTCTCCCAAGCTTATTTTAGTTGCATATTTGGCTAACATTATGGACAGGGCTCAACAAACTATAGAATTTACTCGCCCATGGCGAGTAGATTTCAGCCGCACACCCTGTTTACCGGCGGCGCGCGCATGCTCAATGTGGGTCTTGCACATGCGCAGTACGGGGCTGGCGAGCGGTTTTCGCCGCCGCTTGTCAAGCCCTGATTATGGAGAAAACAAGAACTGTACCAACATACTTGAGGGGTTTTCATTTATTTAAAAAAAAATCATAATAAAGGAGGGCTCTGCAAAATGAGAAGTTAACTATGTAAAATCTCCAACTTTTCAACATTTTACATGTTATTAAAAGTTTTGCAAAACTGCAAATCTAGAGATTCTTTAGAAAAGTTTGTAGGAGATATAAACGTTAAAATCCTCACCATCAAAATAGCTTCTGTTTTGCTGGAAGGTAGATGGCAAACCACTTTCAGCACATTTGATTGATACATTCTGGTCGCTGAAAAATAAAACAGACCTTGTAGTTTAAACACTTAAATATTACTGCACAATCACTGCTGCCCGTATATGTAAGTATAAAATATTATAGGGTATGTCTACACTACAATGTTAGTTCGAACTAACGGACGTTAGTTCGAACTAACATTCATAGCCGCTACACTAGCGCTCCGCTCGTTCGAATTTGAATCGAACTAGCGGAGCGCTTAGTTCGAACTAGGAAAACCTCATTTTACGAGGATTAAGCCTAGTTCGAACTTACTAGTTCGAATTAAGGGGTGTGTTGCCCCTTAATTCGAACTAGTGGGAGGCTAGCCCTCCCCAGGTTTCCCTGGTGGCCACTCTGGCCAACACTAGGGAAACTCTATGCCCCCCTCCCGGCCCCGGACTCCTTAAAGGGGCACGGGCTGGCTACGGTGCCCGTGCCAGGTGCAAGCCTGCCAGCACCCAGCCAGCAGACCCTGCACCTGGCACGGCACAGAGCCACCCACCCGATGTCCCCCAGCCCACCCCCTCTTCCCAGGACCAGGCTGGCGGCTCCCGGGAGCTTGCCCTGGACCGCAAGAGGCGGGCACCTTCCTGGGCTAGTGCGGACATCGTGGACCTTGTCCACGATCTCCGCACTAGGCACAGGAAAGTGGCCGTCTAGGGCAGGAGAGCTGCCAGCCTGGCCACCCAGGAGCAGGTGTGCATGAAAATCAAGGGGGTCCACTGAGACCCCCGACCCTGAGCCCTGAGCTTACAATGGCCGTCCTGGGTCAGACCAAAGGTCCATCTAGCCCAGTAGCCTGTCTGCCGACAGTGGCCAACCCTAGGGACCCTGGAGGGGATGGACCGAAGACAGTGACCAAGCCATTTGTCTCATGCCATCCCTCTCCAGCCTTCCACAAACTTTGGGCAAGGACACCACTCCTACCCCCTGGCTAAGACTACTCCATGGACCCAACCTCCATGACTTGATCTCACTTCCCTTTAAACTCTGTTCTAGTTGTAGCCTTCACAGCCTCCTGCAGCAAGGGTGTTCCACAGGTTAACTCTTTGCTTTGGGAAGAACAACTTTCTCTTACTAGTTTCAAGCCTGCTACCCATTCCTTTCCTTTGGTGTCCTCTAGTCCTTCTTTATGGGAACTCATGAAGAACTTTTCTGAATGCACCCTCTCCACCCAACTCCTGCTTTTAGAGACCTCTATCCTGTCCCCCCTCCGTCTCCTCTTTTCTAAGCTGAACAGTCCCAGTCTCTGTAGCCTCTCTTCATCTGGGACCTGTTCCCAACCCCTGATAATGTTAGTTGCCCTCCCCTCTCCCAGCCTCTCTCTTCCCCTGTCCCACCTCCTTTTCCCAGTCTCCCCCAGTTTTGTTCAATAAAGACAGAGTCAATGTTGGAAGAAACGTTATCTTTATTTTGTACATCAATAAGAAGAGGGGCTAGGGAAGGGTAAGTGGAAGGAGGTGAGGGAGGAATGGGGTACGAGCCCCTGATGGGGAGGACTGGGCTGGCTCTGCGGGCTTCTGGGGGTGGAAGCTCTCCTGCAGCCCCCCAATTGCCCTCTCTCCCCAGATGGCAGCCTGCGACAAGTGCAGCCGGGCTGATGGCCGAGTGCTGTGATGTGCCCAGTGTGGGTACTCCGGGCAATCCAAGCCAGGACTGCTTTGCAAGCAGGGCACCCCTGAGAACTGTCTGTCCGGGGTGGGGATCGGGACCCTTTAAGCGCAGCCCTCGGCTAGCCTGAGACAGCATCTCCATGCTCTAAGTCCTCCTCTGATGCCCTGCCGGCACTGCTTCCGGCCATCCTTAAGCCCTGTTCAGAGTCCACTCAATGTGGACTTGCTAGTTTGAATTAGCAAAACGCTAATTCGAACTAGTTTTTAGTTCTAGACGCGTTAGTTCGAATTAGCTTAGTTCGAATTAACTAATTCGAACTAAGTTAGTTCGAATTAACGTTGTAGTGTAGACGTACCCATATAGTACAAAACATTTGCTTTACAAACACTAATTTAGAGCATGTCTCCTTACAAAGTGTACAAGTCTTACTGTGTAAGCAGAATATTCTATTGATGAGCAGAATACACAGTTGGTTCTCCATGTTATCAGTGATTAAACAAATGATGTGAATGTGAAAGGTGATTTGTCAATCACATCTTATGTTATTTGGGAACAAAAATTGCTTAAAATGCCTGTGCATTTACATTATAAGCTCTTTCAGGCACAGATGTATTTGGTGCACTTTACCCAGTGAACTGCAAAATGTACATCTAGAGTTCTACATAAATAAAATATTTCATTCTAGATTATATGCAACATTGATTTCATACCAATCTCACAGATTTGTCTATTAATCTTCTCAAATTCTATTCACTAAGGGCTCGATTCTGCAGTCCTTACAAGACTCGAGAATTTAATGAGAATTTTGAACAGTGTTCATTGCACTTATATATAAAATTCATAATTAAAAAGTTCATTTGATTTTGCATTTGTTTCCTACTCAACCCTTCCGACCCTCCAGGAACAAACTTCAGCTTTTCTTAGTGTTTTTACAGATTCTGTCTACAATAAAAGATGGAACGTTTCACATAGTAAACTTAACCCACAATCCAGAAAACACCACATAACATTAAGACAATTTATACTGGCAAAGGCTCTTTTGTATGTTAAAGAGTATTTTTAGCATTACCTGAGGGAAACATTTTCTTTAATAACCTTGATGTCCAGCGGGCTGGTTCCTTCAACAACAGGTGAATCCAGACTGGCAGATCCATTGCTGATATAATCACTACTTTCGTATCCAGATTCAGTTCTTTGCATCTGCCAATTATCAGTATGGACTCTTCTCTCTGTAAATCCTTTACTTTTCTCAGTATTTCCTTTTCCTTCTGAATCCAAGGAACTCCGGCTCCCTGTCTCCTGTTTTGTTTCATCTTCATAGATAGTCATTAACCCTTTCTGGGTCTGGTTCTCTTTTGGCCAAACGTTAAAGCTCTGCTCCTTTTCATGTTTAGGTTTACTGCCTGGATTTGCCTTATGTCGTGGGCTATGCTGCTGCTTCTCAGTTTCACTGAAAATGCTGTCCACATTCAGGGTCTCTCGCATAGGTTTCCAACCTCTGTTTCTGCTTCTGGTGACACTTCCTTTGTCCCTAGAGTCTTGGCTGCAGTCTGTATCATAGCCAGTGGCACTGTCAGCCCTAGTCCTGCTCATCATTTTCTCCCCAGCAGGAAAAGCTTCTGTTTTATTTGACCCTAACACCTGTGCAGTAGGCCTTGTTTGGGTCAGTACTCTTTCATGTTTATAAGGTCCTCTTCCCTGGCTACCATACTGGCGTTGATCAGCATAGGGTCTATATCCATTTCCGGCAGGAGGGGATCCTGACTTAAAGTGAGGGTGGTCATCCCCTATTAGATCTTGTAAATGAAAAACAAAACAAAACAAAAACCTCTAAATAAGTTCTCCTTCCAGTACATTCTTTTAATAAAAACGTCCCTGTCTGACTTTTTTTTGCCTAAGACAGCTATGTATTCCTGCTATGCCATTAAAATTGAAGAAACTACACCTCAAATGCCATATACTTGAAAAAGGTCTGTAAAAGTAGAGACTTTGATTTTAGGTTCTTCCTTTGTCAAAAGTGGCAAATTTAGCATACAACTGACATTTTTAATCTAGACAAATTGATATTTAAAAAAAATCAAGCTTTAGATATGACAGTCTAAGTGTACCTCTGTGTCTCCCAGAGTCTCTTCTTGGTCCTCTCTCTGCATCTTTTCTTAGGTAGGATGGAACGTTTTTCATATCAATTGCCTTCTGAGCACACTCTCTGGAAATGTCCTTCAATTTGTCCTTTTGATCACTGTATCCTAACTTAACTGCAAAAATAGTCATTATTACATCTTAAACAGTTGTTTATTATACCTTCATTTTTCAGATACTAGTAACAGAATTACATACAAATACTATACCATCTTTTATTTATCTCAAATTTTAGAAGCCCAGAACATTCTGCACAGAGAAAACCTTAATGGATTTAAATATAATACTTGCCTGAAAGGAATCCTTACAAATGACAAGGTATAACATTTAATTGACAAAATGTGTACATTATGCTTCATGAAAACAAGGTTTATTTGTAGGTGTGAACATATTACACATTTTCCTTTAGATCTAAAGAATTAACCTTTAGGGTTAACACGAAAACACTGAAGAGAGAGTTTAAATACTAATTATTGCATCTAAAGCAAGGCTCTGTTTTTGAGAATGCAACTGAGTTTCAATAAAGAATCTGTTTCATTGAAATTGATGCTTCCCAATCAAAGAGCAGTGTCCATTTTTATGTCACCATTAGTCTCAAGTGAGTTAGTAGCAAGTTGAACATTTTTAAAATTAAACAACAACAATAGCAGCAGCTAACAAGTCAGGCTTCAAGATATATGAAGAAAATAATTTTAGCTAATATCTATATCTTCTAGACACTAGTAGACAAGCGGGGGTAATTAGCACAGAAGAGAAATAAATCTCAATTAAGCAGTACCAGTTTCTCCTAGCTAGATCTTTCCTTCTCTTACTGGACTTTAAGGTGTAAGCCACATTGGCAAGGGGAAAACTGCCTGTAACTCAACAAGGGAAAAAGAGGTGGAAGTGAGGGCAAGTTGTGTCTTTCCTGCATTGGCATCATCCAATGTTGACATCCTGATATGAGACTTTTGTAATCTGTCTTAACTTGAAAATCTGATTTATATATGAAAATGGACTGATGTTTTAACAAATGCAGTAGAAAGACACTATGAAAAGGAAGTGACTATTACTACTTATGCTTTCAAACACATGATAAGAAAAGATTAAAAAGCAAAGAATTACATACAACAACTACAGGCCAACATACTATAATAGGGGATTTTATAGGGGAGAAAGCAGTGGAGAACTGGTATGTGTGTATAGTCAGAAAGTGATTACATTCAAATATCATTTTTCGTATGTCACTTAATCATCCTTTGTGATTGGTACTGAATTCTCCACCTATGATGGAACTTTTTCAGAACAAGCTTTGCAACCAAAGAAAATGTAGCCAAACTTACACAGCTGAGAAAAAAAAGTTAGTAAATTGGATATTTAAGTAGGTACATACCTGGCCCTCTACCACTACTTGCTTGAATATGGCTTCTACTAAATGGTGAATTGTCTGTCTGAAATTTTGTATTGCTCTTTTGACTAGCACTCTCTCCAAATCCATTCTCTTTTGTGAGATCTGATTTTGGAACAGCTGGCTTCTCAAATCCTATAAAATTACACAATCTTCATAAATGAAATTATTGCTCATTTACATCTTGACCACATTTATTTTTAATTTCAAGAATTAAAAAGTATAGTTTTGGATTACTTTAAATGTTATATAACAGTTTACTTAAGATTTTTTGTAACATGTTACACATTCAATTTCCCAGTATAAACATGGTGATGGTGTTCATTTCTGATTGTCTTCCTTGAGACAATCAGGTAGCAGTTCATGAAACAAATGGAAACAGGCCAAATCTAATTTTGCAGATACAGGCAGCAAAGGGGGAGGGGGCAAAGAAGGCATTTGAAAGCGACAGCGCCACACAGCTGAGCCCAGGATCAGCTGTGCGGCGCTGCATGCGTAGAGCCCGGGATCAGTTGGGGAGCCCTCAGCTGTCCCTGGCTCTGCATGGCATTTCAAAGCAGCAGAGCAGCATGGAGTCTGGGATCAGCGGGGGACTCTGAGTCCCCCACTGACCCCAGGCTCCATGCTGCGTTGCCAATCTGAAATGCACAAGAGCCCCCACTGGGGTCTCTTGTGCATTTCAAAATTGGCACTCGCATGCAGTCGAGTCAGTGGGACTTCCTGCTGGCCCTGGGCTGCACACGGAGTTCCACATTCCACCTTTGAAATGTACAAAGGGGCTCTTGTACGTTTCAAAAGGAAGAATGCAGAAGTGTCTATCTACTGGTCGATGGAAATTCCATCGACTAGTCAATTAACCGCTAATTAACATCCTTAAGCTAGATGGACCTTTGGTCTGAACCATTAGGGACTTTATGTTCTTAAACGATGACCACAGTTCCACCATCTTATACTGGAAACCTACTGACTGTTAGACTTATCTACATGCCTCTAGCTTCCACCCAAAACACATTTCCCAATCAGTTTTTTACAGCCAGGCCCTAACATACAACTGGATGTGCTCCAATCCCACAGACAGAGACAAACACCTACAGGATCTCTATCAGGCATTTTTAAAACTTAAATACCCTCTCAGGGAAGTGAGGAAAGAAAGAGATTGGCAGAGCCAGACGAGTACCCAGGCATCAGTTTCTTCAAGACAGGACCAACTAACAAAGTAACCGAACACTACTAAGCATCACCTACAGCCCCCAACTTAAACAGACCACTCTATTAGCCTCATTTAGCACACTCTAGTTGACAAGATTTCTCCCCCTCCCCCCTTCCCTCTCCCATTCCCCTCTTTTTCTGCTATTTATTTGTAACTCTGGACCCTTTGTTCCGTTTATCTGAAGAAGTGGGTTGGGACCACAAAAGCTCATGATACTATCAACATTCTTTATTAGTCTCTAAGATGCTGCAGGACCATGTTGTTTTTTAATTTTTTTCAGTTACAGACTAACATGGCTACCCTTCTGTGTAATTTTAGTGTGTTATAGCCATTAGTGTTTTCATAGTTAAAAAATTTTTCTAGTTAGGAATCCTTTATTCATGTCTCAATTCACATTTACAACAAAACATTATGTGTAAAGAATACACACACACGCTATCAAAGACGTTTAGATAATTTTTCATCAAGGCACTTCAGAACTTGACAGCTAATTAACCCCTGATGCTGGTCATGTTAATGATATTAGTCAAGACTTCATTACCCAAATCATCTGCATTTCCTCCAGCTGCTTTGTAATGAGACCAGTGAATGGTATGTTTAGGGGCATCCTCTGTGGATACAGCTGTACCATCTGGGTTAGCATAAAACAACAGCAATGGCTGAAAGTGACACCGAATGCACTTGGAGACCACATCTTTCCATTTTGTTCCAATCTAATAAGAAAAAGTCCATATTTTTGCAAATATAAAAATATCTAATACTTCAACTCCATTATAAGCATCATAAATAAACTGAAGACATTACACAAACTGAATATCTCATCCTAGAAACACAATTATAGAAGTAATACTCATTTTAAATTTATGCAAGTTAGAGGAGAAAAGCAAACATTTGCAAGCTAATCATCAATACACTACAAATATAGCCATCAAGAGTTCATCATATTAATTATTAAATCTATTAATATGATTTTCTTAGTATGTTCAATGAAATTAATGTTCATTTTAGAAGAGTGAAGTTGTGCATATATTTTTTACTTAAAATTGACTTGTCAGACTATTTTTGTTAAACTAAGGAAATTTGGTTTGTGTTTTAAGTTTGGCAAGAAAAGAATGAATTAGGCCTAAAATGTAGGAAACAATATATTTTGGGCACCATAGACCATTTAAAAAAAAATCAAGGTACTTAAATCTACTAGCAGTAATGCAAAGCCTACCTCTTTGACATTAGCATCATCAAACAGCACCCACTTGCAGCTCTTGGTATGAAAGGCAAAGGCACAATAGTGTCGGCTTGTGTAGCAAATCATCCCCACGAGAAAAAGTTCACTATTTTTGGCCTGTTCATCTGTAACTCTATAGAATAGCTGTAAAAGTGATTATGTATAGATTAAAGAAAAATACATGAAAGGATAAAGTTAGATTCAGTTAACACTAATATTCCATAGCCACTATTTGTCTGAAAGCAATTCCATGAATATTAAGTTTCAAATTAATAATCTACAATACTGAAGATTTAGAATTTAACCAATTTTACCAATACTTAGGATTTTAATACTCACATTTTATCACTAAAATATGTATATACACAGTTCCAAAGCAATATTTTAAATATTCAAAAATACTTCCCAAATATGTAGGTTTGTTTAGTAGGACAATGCTTTGTGAACAAATACATCAACATTCTAGGAATTTTGTAGCTTAGTGGAGAAGCTGGGTAAGATTTTGTTGGTATAGGAAGTTATTCAATACTGTCACTTCCTAAGTATACTGTGTGAAAAAGGTCTCAGTTAAAACTGATTAATGAACACAATTTTGTTAGGTTTCTCTCACATGGATGAAATGCTGGTCAAACAGGAATGCTGGCTAGTGACCACTACGGGGACCTGTGCTACAACACTGAAGGCAAACAGATAGGCAAAAGTTATACAAGAACCTTTTAACTACTTCCTTCCCTTCACCACAAATTCTAAAAACCAGATTTGACAGACTATAGATTCAAATCCTGGTAAACAAGCCAGCCCTTCAACTTTCCAAAAGAAAATTCCATTATAGTATTGGAGAATCTCTGGGGAGTATTTGAAAAGGGAATATATGCTTTGTGTGGGCATTCAAGACTCCATGACACTTTTGATAAGGAAAGAGCTATGCTCTAATGCCTTTATCAAAATTTACTTTTACATTTGTATAGCATGCTGTGTATCATTTATCTATCTGGCTGCTGCTACTTTCCATTTTTAAAGAAGGTATTTTCAGTGGAGAATCTGTATGCACAATTCTTAGAGACAAAGTCCTTTATATAAATAATACATATAAATGATTTAAAGTTTAGGTTCCAAAGTCAAGCACTCAAAAGTTAAGAAATGTCAGAGTTAAGGTTGCATTCATGTTTTCTTGTGTTTGTCTGTATTATGACAGGAGTTACATAAACATGTAATGTCTAAATCTCAGCCTCATTCTGTGTACATGATGACCCGTGCTCAGGGAACTGATTAATCTCTTGTGTAATGAGACATGGAAATCTGCAGGAGCATCTTCATTTATTGCAGAAGTTTTATCTACATAAAAAAGGATGGTCTCATGGTTAAGGCAGCTGAATGCCACCCCTCGAGAACTCTCCCAAAGAGTACCTACGTGATACATTGGAATCACTTAAACCAAGCTTTTCACAAGCAGCCACTTAAGTGTTCATTTCCTGGGTACTCAATGCTCATTAGACCTGTGCCTTCAACATATACAGTGCTATAAAATGCACCAACTTGTCTGAAAAACAGGCCCTCACTATCTCAAGTTAGCAGACACTTGACAATCTTGCCATTACACTCAACACCTCAGTTCCCCAGCCATAAAATGGAGCTATCACCACTTCATCCCATAGGTGTTTTGTGAAAATTAATAGATTAGCTCACACAAAATAGATCAGGGAATATATTTAAGTGTTAATTGTAATTCTAAAGTTAGTTGTATATAAAGTTATTTCAAGTAACAAAAGATATGAAGAAGGGCATGACCATGGGGCATTTGCTATTTGGACTGAAATTTTGAACAAGACCGTTTTAATTCAGATACCCCAGGAAGATAAAGTTGTGTTGCCAGATTCCGTATGACATCTTCTGTCAGGTCAGAATGTTCTGAATCCCAGACTAAACCGATTGTCACAATCTCAGGACAATTCATGAGAACACGACGGATTTTTATTTTTTGACCACAGTTACTCTAGAAGAAAAAAAAAAAGAGAGAAAAGATAGAGCATGCCAAAAATTAAGAAAATTAGAGTTACTGGGTGACCAGAGTAAAAATAAAGCAGTTTCACAATTCCTTCTAAACCTCAAGTTTAAATTTAGTTATTTCTAAACTGACAGTAGCAATCACATTTTATTATAAAAACACAAGATACATCTTGACCATGTCATCTCCAAAGTCAGACAGACTTCATACACCCTCCCGCTATGGCAAATTTCTGAGATGGAGGGCTTTGACTTTATTATAATTTTCTT
This sequence comes from Pelodiscus sinensis, assembly GCF_052426305.1. Taxonomy (NCBI): domain Eukaryota; kingdom Metazoa; phylum Chordata; order Testudines; family Trionychidae; genus Pelodiscus; species Pelodiscus sinensis. Next base: position 100,875,581 of record NC_143055.1, read on the forward strand.
CTCTCTGATCCGTGCTGCTTTGTCAATATCTTGGATTCTTCTGGAATATTTCTCAGTAGCTCTGAAACAAACAGTACTAGAACAAGAAGGCAAACACAAGACAGAGAGAGAAAGGAAGGCAGGCATAAGCAAGAAATAAGAGGAAAATGTACATGAAGAACCAGATGGAAGACAGCCTATTTTGTCAAATCATATCAATACTAAACACATTAAAAGGAAGTTGCATTTAGTCATTGAGCTTTATCAAGTTCAACCAAATTATACGATTTGTTAGTAAGTGAAGAGTTTTAGCTAACAAAACCCAGCTGTTGATCTAAGAGTAGATGCAAGTATTTGTATGTTCAAACCTGAGCTGCACACAAATGCTGTTCAAAATATGACAGACTCTGAATACTAGGAAATTATCCCCTATATACAAATCATAGAAATATAGTAACTGTTTATTCTGTCTACTTACAGGACACTTCCTAAAGTCATCAGTAGTATTTGCAGCCTGTAGCAATTCTGCAAACATTTCCGGCTTGAAACGCTCATGCCTTTCCATCATTCTGTCAACTTCGTTGCTGTAAATATGAAATAGGAATACATTTAACTAGAAATCACCCACTTTAATAGTAAACAGATTTAAGCGCTCACAAGAAATCTCTCAAAAATTTAGCGTGGCAATGTATACCTAAAATGTAATGAATGATTGCCCAGTTTTCTTAACTGATATTTACCCTTTTTTTCTTTAGTGAATTTAGTTCTCCTGAAATGGTAGCTTATCAACCCTGAAAGCCCTCTACCCAGAGAAGGTTATAATGTGGACTGCAGACAAGCAAGTTTCCCCACAATGGCACTGCTATGTGCCTCAAACCTGACTAGAATGATTATATTACTAGTAAAAGGGCAGTTAAATTGCTAGATTATCAGATGCAAAACATGGGTACTCTGATGTTATCAATCTGTTAGGAACGATAGTTAGATCAACTCATTTCATGGTAAAGAGACTGTGGAATAGCAGAATTTTTGTACTGAATTTCAGTAACAGGTTAAAGTTACTGTCGGCCTTGATAGAAGCAAAAAGTGAGTTAACATTAATTGTTTTCAATCATGAAAGGAAGATAATGCAGGGAGTTTGCTCAAGTTTTCATCTCATTTCCGCACAACAATGAGTTCCTAGTACACCTGGAGAACATTTAAAAAAATGATGTGACCTATGTACGGTTTTATTGATGTACGGAGAAGGCTGGAAGAGTTTATTTTTATTGTTTGTTGAGGGATTCCTTATATTATAAAAACCTCAAGAAAGCTCTCTCCCTCAAAAAACTAAAAAACAAAAAACAAAACAAAAAACCCCCACAATTAAACAGCCCCACTTTCAGATAAATCACAAAAGTTGACCAAAATAAACCAACACAGAGACATGCTGGAGATACTTCTGCAAAACAAAGGAGACCAGACTTGACAAATGTGTTGATATTTCTAAAGCTAAAAGTCAGAAAAAAAAGTTCTCATACCTCAAGGAAAAGCAAAAGAAGAAAAAAAAATACGACAAACTTTCGATTTGGCATGCAAACTATCTATATATATAAATACTATCTATCTATATATATATATAAAAACACAATTTCACTTAAGAATCCACCATCTTTCCTTTTCACCTGAGCTCACAACCTAGTTATTTTCAGCTCCTTTCTTCACAAAAGTAAATCTGGTTACTTCCCTCCCTCCCCCATTTATAACTTCTCCAAAAATCCATCAGTTTACTTTCTATTATCATGACTAAAACTTTGTCTCGTCCCGCTCATCTCACTCTTCAAACTACTGAAACATGCTTCTCTTATATTACCTTCCTGCCTTTTCTGTAATATCCCAGAATACATCCAATTGTTGCTAGCAGACCAGCTTGTCTGTTGTTCTAACAAATATATCGAAACACGTACGCAGGTTGGAGCTTCCTGGTCTGGCACTCTTGGGACCTGACTAATCCCAGATGAGGGATATTACTGGGGGCCAGAAATGAGCTTCCCTGGCTCCTGCTGCCATCTCCACCCCCTGCCCTGCTGCCCCATGGGGCTTCCCAGCTCCCCAGATAGCCCAGCTGGGTCACACGCTGGGCTTCCCATGCCCCCTCCCTCCCTCCCGCAGACCGGCTCTCCCTGCACAACCCAACTGAGCCGCATGTCGGCCTTCCCAGTTCCCATCACCAACACCCGCTCAGCTGAGCTGCACACCAGCAGCTTTCCAGCTCCCGGTCCTATGAGCAGCCCAGGTGGGCTGCACACTGGCCTCCTGCCCCCCTACTCCTCCATCACCTCCGACTTCAGTCCCCTCCTCCCTGGAGCATGCAAGGACTCTCTGATCCTGGTACATGTTGACAGACCAGAGAGTCCTGGCATATAGATGTACAACCTGTACAATTATCAATAAAGAATTTGAAAGAGATACAGTAATTCGTGGTAGAGCAGAGGAATTTTTTGCATTACTATTCTTATTTTAGTTACCATAATTTTTCCATCCTTCTCAGAAAGCTAATTCTATTACGCGATTGATCCTTCTGCAGCAGTTAGGTTTGCCAGGTGTCCAGTATTCACCCGGACAGTCTGCCATTTTTGCCTCCTGTCCGGTAAAAAAATTCAGAGAATACCGGACACCTAAAATGTCTGGTATTTTCTGATTTTTTTTCCCCGGCCAGGAGGCAAAAATGCCGGGCACCTGGCAACCCTACCAACACACAGCGCCCGGCCTCTGCCTCCCAACACCCCCAGCCCCCATGCTTTCCTGGTTCCGCAAGGCTGCCGGCACAAAAAGGCTGCTGACCAAGGCTTCCCCTGGATCTTAGTGCTCAAGCTCTCCCCTGTTCCTATCCCTGCACTCACTCTTAAAGGGAACATGCTGTTTTGTTTTAATTTTTTGGGGGGTGGGGAGGGTGGCTCAACAACTTTGGTCTCCTCCCCCCCCCCCCTTTTTTTCCCCCCCTTCAACAGAATTTTTTCTGGTGGGTGTTTTTTTTTTTTTTTTTTTTTTTTTTTTTTTTGAGGGGATGGGAGTGGGGAGGGGGTTCAGTATTTTTTTTCCAACCATCTGGCAACCCTAGCAGCAGTCAATGACAGATGGAATAAGCACAGCATGAAGTATTTTGTATACTACTTGAAAATTAAGGGACAGTCAATTTAGATTACTTCCTTTTTCATTGATAGGCTAAGCAGAAGCCAATCAATACCAATCAAGTCCTTTCTATGTTCTTTACTATCTAAAATTTGTATACATATTTGGAAAATTTGTCATATGTCAATTTTAGCAAAGAAACAAATAGGAACATTTATTGCATTTTATGTGGAGGGAGAAATTGGACAGAGAAATGATAAAAAGGAACTTACCACAAGGCTGTTGTAGAAATATAGCGCACAAATTCTGTAAAAGGCAAGGGATCAGATGATGCTCCACAACTACGGCATACACACTGCAAATAAACAAGATTTTTTTCATTTTCACTACTTCACGAAATTGGCAATAAAACAGCAGAAAAAGCTGATTCACAAAGATCTGACCTGTTCATATAGTGTCATAGCAAACTTCTGATGAGTGATGCAGGATTTAGAAGTGCACATGTCTGTTTCACTGCTTGGCACGATGTGGAAATGAATTCGCTCAAGTATATTTTCCTAAACAAAATGACGACATTTTTAAATAGATGGATTTTCATCTCTTATCAATTCACTTTCTGTAAATACTACCAATAGTGTGTTACTCTGGCCAATTCTCCTAATGGCTTCAGGAAATTTACTTCCTAACTGTTGGCAGGAAATATGTATTTATCACCGTCCCAGTTAATGGCAGCCTATATTCTCTTCTCAGACAGTTTCTAATATTAACAAAATAGAATGAGAGCTAACAAGTGGCCTTCAGACATGCCGTCTCCTTTGTAGAAAGTCAATTAAGCTGGAATCAAAGTTCACCTTTCTGCAAGAAGTATCTTAAGGATATGCCTACACTGCAATGTAGACCAATACTCAGACTCAGGCTTGAGTCCAACCTCCATTCCACTTACATGCAGATCTCCAGGACTCAGCCCAAATGTGCTAGAATCCTTCAATGATGTTGGGTCTGAGCCAGTCAAGCCAGCAACCAGGGTTCAAGCTCTACTGCTTTGTCATGTAGACAAAGATCCCTCAATTTGAGTTCCAGAAATCTATCAAAAGTATCCCACAATCATAGAAATATGGGGCTGAAAGGACCTCAAAAATCAAGTCTAGCCCCTGAGCTGTGACAAGGACCAAGTAAACCTAGACCACCCTTAACAGGTGTTTGTCCAATTTGTTTTAAAAGACTCCAACAATGGGACATCATGACCATCCTGGGAAGCCTATTCCAGAGCTTAAACACCTGTGGATGAGGCCAGGGTAGTTATTACCACAAGTAACTAGCTGAAAATGTTGCTTCATGGCAATGCTCTTCTCCAGAAAGGTGCTTATTAATCAGCTGCGAAATAGCTAGAAACTGAGGAAATATCACAAACTTTTCAGCAAGAAGGGTCAATGCTCAAGTTGTCTAACAACTAGGAGGTAGAGCTAGTCAAGCTACAAACAAGAGGAATGGTAGTCCAGTTACAGATTGGGAATGCTCCTTGCAGAAAAAAAAATTTAATTCCAGTAGGCCATCACATTAATCAAAATGATTTTAAGCTTGATACCAATTGTGTTAATCGACACAAACAGCATCTCAGCAATCAGTAACTATAATAAGTTACTAGATCACTTTCTTTCATGCAATCAGATACCAAATCAATGGATTAAACACAAGGAAGCTTTTCTAAGCCATCTTTTCATTGTTTTTCAGAGCATGAGAAACAGGGCCAATTCCTTAAAATTCAATGGAGGTGTGCCAATTTACACAAGAACTTGGCTCCCAAAGTTTCAAAATGTCTAGTGCCATCAATTTCATTATGGAATATGAAGCAGTGGTGACAACTTAAAAGAAGTAATCAGTAATTTGTTATAAAGCTGCTCTGAAAATCCTAACCATATCGGGACAGTCACATAGCACTACATAGACAAAATGTGATTTATTTTCATTAAGGAGCTTACAATCTACGTCAATTTACAAAAAACAGAAAGTGTAGAAAATATGTCAGCAATTCTCAAATTTGGAAAACGTAGGAGTTGAAATACAATGAAGATGCAAGTAATTCACTGACTCTACATTACATTAGAAACAAACAATTTTAAGCTATTGGAATTTTAGTGTGCCTCAACAGAGATGACAGGATCTACATGAATACTTAGGACTAAAATTTTTTCGGTGATTTCCCAACAACGTTCTGAGATTTAGATGACACCATGGTAAAAAAGTCTGCATGTCTGTCTACACTCACATTCCCATAGTTGTTGCTGGTACTGCTCTGGTACTAAGCCAACAAAAAGTGGGTTTCAGAAAAGGGTCAATGTAGGTAAGTCCAAAGACAGACATATTAAGGATGTTAAATTGTGGTTACCTAGCTAATCATATAGTTGATACAATTTGTATTGACTATATGATTAGTCAATAGGACAACTCTGCAGAGCTGCAGCTCCAGAACCCAGCTGGAGCCGGGAATAAGCATTCTTGGCTCGTGCTGGCTACAGGAGCCACTCGCGCTGCGGCTCTGCATTTCAAATGTAGCAAGAGCAGCCAGGCTCTTACGTTTAAAATGCAGAGATGCAGTTCCTAGATCAGTATGAGCCAGGACTGCTTGGTCCCAGCTCACGCTTAATCCAGCAGACAAGACCAGAGCAGCCCCTGCCTGTGGCTCCTATTCCCCCTCCCCACCTTTGCTGCCTCTCTCTGATAGCATAAGCTTAATTGGACAGTCAAATAGTGACTCAACTAGAAGCTTCCCTCCCCCCTGCCCTTCCTGCCTCTCTCCGATAAAGGCAACAAGGGGGAAGCAACTAATTGAGTCACTATTTGACTAGTCGCTTTTACATCCCTCAGACATATACTCTCATACTTCAAATCTATGATCAGCAAGCAGCATTTCATGTTATGTAATATTTTAAGTAATTATCTTTGGTGGACAACCCTCACATATTGAATGAATTAAACACAGGACAGCTGACTATTTGATGTGGCCAGTGAAATATTTCTTAGCCATTTTTTAGCCATTTCTGTTTGTAATTCATGGATGAACTATGACACAGTCATTAAACATAATGAAAATGTTAGTTTCTTTCCCTGTGTCAAGCACATTTCATTGATCAAGAGGTTATTTCATTACATTAAAATAGCAACTCAGTTGGGTAGACTGAAGAGCATAGTTCAAGTCTTAGAACTGCTGGCTGGGATCAATGCTCTCTCTGTTTTTAACAGGTTATTTTGAAATTTTTTTGTGTATGATGGCACTGTGAACTGGAGCTTGAGGGGGGGAAAAAGTCACTGGGAAAGCATGATGTCCACTCGGTTTAAAAAAACAACAACCCCCAAACACTGTGTTGTATAAAGACTCTTCTAACTACATACAATACATCCTTCAGGTTCTATTCTACCACTCTACAAGAGTAAACTGTCAGAGCTTAATGTAAGGAGCCAATTTTGCAATGTACAAAACAAACCTAAGAAAAACGCCTAAGAGACAAAATAACAATTGTAAATACTCACAAAACATTCTGCTGCATCATCCATGAAGCCAAGTTGAAAACGCTGTTCATCTTTAAAGCTTTCAGCCAAGGCATGCCTCATATTATCTGACGGGAGTGCCTTTTCTCGACTGTGCTGAAACAGTGCAAATATTGTCTGAAAGAAAATGAAATGACTGATGGTATCACTGGCATTTTTTTTTCATATTAACCTTGCAAAACTGTGTTATTCACTTTAGGCAAGTAAAAAAATGCCATTACCCTTCCTAAAATAAAACTACTGTAAATACTACGGGAATATACATACACAACACTTTCAGTAACATATTGCATTTGTATATTTTGAAATTAATGGATTGGTTTGGAAGGAAACTATCCCATTTCTGCATTTTGGTTGAGACATGATCCAATATACAGTTTACTCTTATCAAGTTGAGACACAACCTTACTGCTAGGAGGGCAGTATAGTTTGTGATCTGTAACTGCAGGGATGGAGAGGAGTAGGCCTTTCTGCCCATTAAGTCCAAGTGTTTCCACTCCTTGTCATATGGGGTGGTCCTGGTGGCAGTTTACTTTCCCTTCTGGTTAACAGCATCTATAACCAAAGAGTTCGGGGAGAGGGTGAGGAAAAAAAGAAGTTACTCACCTTGTGCAGTAACGACTGTTCTTCAATGTGTGTGTTCCCATGGGTGCTCCACTGTTGGTGATGGGTGATTCCCAGAGCTGCAGTACAGAGCTTTTTGTAGCAGTTTACAATTGGGCTACACATTCACAAGAGGTACTTCTCACCGCTGACAGTTGGCACCTGATGCAGCAGCCTGACCTCCTCCCATCCAGTTCTTCATCTACGCCCGAGCTACTAAGACACCGAGTAGAGGGGAGGGTTAAGGTAAGTAAGGGTGGTGGAGCACCCACGTGGGCACACACTTTGAAGAACAGTCATTACTGTACAAGGCGAGTAACTTCCTTTTCTTCAGGTGATGTCCCCATGAGATGCTCTACTGTTGGTGACTACAGAGCAGAATTCCGTAAGGATGGTGGGTCTTGGAGTTACAGCTGAGCAGTGGCTACAGTGGTGCTATCTTTCACTGCTGTATCAGTTGCTATTTGAGGCATGATAGCATAATGTCTAGCAATGGAGTGGTCAGATGACAATGTGGCCGCCTGGTATATGTCCTTCAGGGGACACTGTTCAGAAAGGCGGTGGATGTCGCAGTGGCATGAGTGGAATGTGCTCTAGGCAGAGCTGATAAGTGTTTATTCTGAAGAGAGTAGCAATGTAGCATACAGACTATCATCAACTTAGACATACGCTGCGTTGAAATGGGAGTGCCCTTGGAGTGGTTTTCGAGGGACAAGAAAAGACGCAGATATTTACAGAACTGCTGTGTTCTATCGATGTAAAAGGCTAGAGCCCGCTGAACGCCTAAGTTGTGCAGGGTAGCATCTCTGTGGGATGCACGAGGCTTCAGGCAGAATGTAGGCAGGACTATGGGCTCGCTAATATGGAAGGAGGGGCTGATCTTAGACATGAACGATGGGTGCGGTCTTAAAGTAACTTTGTCTTTTGTGAATATAGTATATGGAGGGCCCACCATGAGAGCCCCTATATCACTAACTCACAGAGGTGACGGCCACCAACAACAGCACCTTCATAGTTAGGAATGGGAGTGGGCAGGTGGCCATAGGTTTAAAGGGAGGCCTCATGAGACAGTCCAAGACTAGATTTAGCTCCTAGGAAGGTGCTGGTTTCCTGCAAGGGGGGTAAAAGTTGTGGAGGCCTTTCAGGAATCTCTTTTGTGATTGGGTGGGCAAATACAGATGCTCCATTGCTGTGCTCATGGAATGCGGTGATCGCTGCTAAGTGAACCTTGATAGACAAGATGGATAGGCCCCCATTTTTCAGATGGCATACATAGTCTAGGATGAGATCGAGGGAGGCCATACAGGGGTCCATCGGTACCTGTTGGCACCAGGACATGAACCATGTCCACTTGAGCAGGTAGGTCCTTCAAGTGGACGGCCTCCTACTATGAAAGAGGATGGTTCTCACTTGCTCTGAACATTGAGATTCGGCACCCTGGAACCATAAAGAAGCCAGGTGTGAAGATGTAAGGTGTGGGGTTGGAGGTGAAGTAGTTTGTCCCTGTTTCGAGACAGAAGGTCGCGTTGAGCTGGTAGTGGGAGAGATGGTTCGACTGACATGCGCTGAAGGTACAGGAACCAAGTCTGTCTAGACCATGATGGGGCTATTAAGATGACTCGAGCCATGTCATATTGAATTTTCCGCAGGATCCTGGGGATTAGTGGGACTGGGGAAAATGCATAGTGTGCAGGTTTGTTCCAAATGATTAGGAAGGCATCACCCATAGATTCCTCGCCCTGTCCTGCTTGAGAGCAAACTCGGCAACACTTGGAATTACCTCTGGGTTGCAAGAAGGTCTATTGCTAGATAGCCCCGCGTGTGGAAGATAGACTCCGTAACCACTGGGCGTAGTTCCCATTCGTGGTCTCTGGTAAAACTGCAACTCAAAGTGTCAACAACATCATGGCAGACTCCAGGTAGGTAAGATGCCTTGAGGACAACCCCATGCCAGATGCACCAGTTCCAGAGCCAGATAGCTTCCACACAGAGGGATTGAGAATGAGCGCCCCCCTGCCTGTTTATGTAGAACATAGTCATTGTGTTGTCTGTTAGGATCCGTACAACGCGGTTCGTAATGACAGGAGCAAAGTGTCTGCACATGTTTCTGACCACTTGAAGCTCGAGGAGGATGTGCAACATAGCTTTGTGTGATGACCGTCTTCCCTGAACTTTGTGCCATTGCATATGCACTCCCCATCCTATTAGTGAGGCATCTGTGGTAATTTGTACTAATGGTTCAGGCTGTAGGAAGGCAACTCCGGCAAGGTGGTTGTGGTGCGAAGTCCACCATTTCAGGAAGTCTAGTACACATGCTGGAATGACGACTCGCTTCCCAATAGGATGTTGGGAAGGTTTGTAGACAGAAGTCAGCCAACGTTGCATCACACGGAAATGGAGATGCACATACTGTACAACATACGTAGTGGCTGCCACATGGCTTAGCAATTGAAGACATATGTACAGTCGACGGTGGGTTCATGATTAGAGAAGTCGCTAAGTCCCAGAGTGCGTTGAATCATTGGTTTGGTAAGTATATTCTGGCTGATATAGAATTGAGGCGAGCTCTGATGAATTCGATGTCTTGAGTTGGTTCGCAAGTTGACTCATGTTTATGATGAGTCCGAGATAATTGAATAACCTTCTGGACTTGGCTACTATCTTGGATGTCTCTGCTCGTGATGGCCTCTTGATGAGGCAATCATCAAGATACAGAAAAAAGATGACCCCCTGCTGTTGAAGATAGGTACTCACAGTAGCGGCAGCCTTCGAGAAAATGCAGGGGGCTGAAGAAAATTTGAAGGGTAGGACTGTGTACTGAAAGTGGTCATCTCCGACCGTGAAACGGAGGTAACACCTGTGCAAAGAATGTATCGTGATGTGCAAGTTCACATATTGTAGGTTGAGGGCTACAAACCAGTCTCCTTTGTCCAGTGCTGGAATTATTGAAGCCAGCGTGACCATCTTAAAATGCTGCTTGTGTCAGAATTTGTTTAGCCTGCGAAGAGCAAAAAAAAATTCAGCCTCCAACCCCATCCGCTTTTGGGTGAGAAAATAGGTTGAATAGAACCCCCTTTCTTTATAGTGTTTGGGTACTCTCTCTACTGTGCCTTTCTGGAGGAGGCAATGGATTTCTTACCCAAGAAGGGTCTCATGAGAGGGGGTCCCAGAAGAGGGACAGGGGGGAAAATGGAGGAAGTGATGTGAAGGGGATGGGGTATCCCATGTGAATGATCTCCAATACCCAGAGATCTGATGTTACTGAGGCCCAAAGATGGAAAAAGGGGCGCAATCTGTGAGTAAAGAGGCATTCCTGGCTTACTGCCACTGCATGGTTTTAGAGGTCGGGCAAACCCTTGACCAATTCCTCAAATTTACTGTTTGGTCTGCAATCCGAAGGAGCGTGCTTGAGGTGGGCACTTCCCTGGGGTCGCTGCCTGGGTCAGTTATACTCGTATGGTTTTTGCTGGAGACGGTTGAAATAGTTGTCCCTATTTCTGTTATAAGGAGTGCATCTCTTTCTCCAGTATGGTGGTGTGTACATGCCAAGCGTGGTACAAGATTCCTTGCTACTATGCAGGATCTCATCTGTGTTCACTGCAAAGAGCTTTTGTTTATCAAAAGAGAGATCTTCCACTTTCGTCTGTCACTCTTTAGGCACCCCTGCTGCATGTAGCCAGGAAGATCTCCTCAACACCATCATTCTGGCCACTGTATCCACAACATCTATGGGTGCTAATAGAGCAATGCAGGCGATGGTGTGTCCCTCATGAATGATCACCTTGAGAATTGGCCTCTTGGAGTCGGGTAGATGTCTCATGATTGGGTCTTGTTAAGACTTGGGTGCCTTGTTTTGTCGTCTTAAAAAAAAAAAAAAAGTAAAGAGAAACCCCACTGAGGGAGTGAAGCGGGGAGTGAGGGGAATCAAAGCTGCTGCCACTGAGATCATCTGTCAGCTGGAACAGCGTGTTCTCTCTCTGCCATTTTTCTCTCTGAAGTTGTATCACTTTATTAATTAAGGGAGATAGCCCATAAGGAAAAGCAATTAAGTAGCAAGTATGACGAAACAATGCCTGAGGCGAGAGAGATCAGAGCTCCGTCTGTGACCAGAGGGCGGTTGAAGAGGAACTTGGGGGGGCGGGAGAGAGTCAGGCTGCCGTGCAAGGCGCCAACTTGTCAAGCAGTGTGAGGAGCTTTCTGCGCGTGTGCAGCCCAACTGTTAACTGCTACGAAAAGCTCCAAACTGCAGCTCCGGGGATCACCCATCAGCAACAGTGGAGCACGCACAGAGACATCACCCAAAGCAGCACAGAAAAATCAGCCTCTTGCGGTGCCACTTAGTATTCCCTGTCTGATCTTTTACAGACTGGCAGGGTAGTGACAGGTGTCTGCCAGATGGCTTTGGCAAGGTCCATCAGGTCTGGGTACATTGACAATGCCAATTTTGCTGAGGTAGAAACATGCAGGATGCTAGTTAACTTGTGCTGGGTCTCAGACAAGCTCACTAGGGAGACCTCTAGCCTGTCCGCCACCCACTTGTATAGTTCCTGAAACAACTTGAAGTCATCTCCTGATGGGGGTGGAGGAGGCATTATAGGGTCATCAGGTGATGAGGATGAAATATGAGTGGGAGGTGGTGAGGAATCAGAAATCTCCTCATTTGAAGCCAACTCTTCCTCCTCTTGGAATACAGACCTGTCGAGGGAGGACAGAGATGGAGCCTGAGATGTACCGGGGGGTGGGGTGGCTGAGGCTGTTGTTGCTGCTGTGCTATATATCGTTCAGTGATCCCAATAGGGCCAGATGGTGGGCATTAGAACAGAAGGCGACAGCTATTACGGTAGTTGCCATTGAGGTGGTGGTTGGGATTGCTTAGGGGAAGAGTGCCTAGGGGTATGAGTACCCACTACAGGCTCTTCATCCTTATCACTGGAGAGCCTCATCACTGAGCCTGCTGGCATGGAGAGGCTACATATGGCTGAGAATGGTGTACTGTCAGTACCAAGGTGATTCCCAGCTCTTCAGAAGTCACAAGGTTGCAGTGCCATAGCTGTCGGTGCTGGCAGGGATCTGTGGTGCTGTTGGTGTCATATGTATACGTTTCTTCAGTGTCGGGTGAAAGGGGCTTGGTCAATGATGAAGGTCATAGCTTCTTCAGTGCCAACATCAAGTCGGATGGTGCCAGCAGTGCCAACTTAGATTTTGACTTGCTCAGTGACTTAGAGCTAGTCTTAGGGAAGCCTTTAGACACTCAGGACCCGTTGGTATCTGACAGTCCCGGCACCTCTTTCTCCAGTGCCTTAGTTGCAGCTGGTGCCAGAGGGATTTCATGAGGTGTTGCCCATTTCTTTGAAGAGGATTCACCTCTAGCTGCTGAATGGACTCGCTTCCTGGACTGCTAGTCTTAAGCAGAGTCCTTAGAGCTGGAGGCTGAAGGGGCACCTTTATCAGACTCTGCCACTGAGGACGGTTGCCTCGGCAGTATCAAACGCTCATGATCTGATGCCGGATGCACGGTATTTCCTAGTAACAGCAACTTCAGTTGAAGTTCTCTAGCCTCTCTCGTGCATGCCGTAAGTGCTTGCAGTGCTGACACTGGCAGGTAGCATGAGCTTGCCCCAGGCACTAAAAGCACTGTGAATGTCTGTCGGACACTAGAACTGAAAGCCTGAAAGACAGGTCGTGCTTAAAACTCCGGGAACCAGGCATCCAAGGAAGAAAAAACGGCAAACTAGGAAAGGGGTCTCAACAAGAGAAAAGGAAAAAAAAAATTATACTAACTACAACGGCTTAACAACTAACAGTAATAACTACAAAAAGCTACAAAGACTAACTCTAATGAGATTTACAAACTATTCAGAGGGAAGCTCTCAGTGCCAACTGAAGCTGGTGGCAGCAGAGAATGAACTGAAGGAACAACTGGCTGTGCATGCGGAGTAGCTGCAGTGGCGCTTGCCAGCTGCTCCACGTGCGTAGCCCACCGAGGGTACTGCTACTTAAATTCTCCGACTACAGGTGCAATAGCAAACCAGACACTGGAGCACCCACAGGGACATTCCCCAGAGAAGAAATAAATATGCCTCTGCAATGCAGATGTGAATAAGATTTGGAAACACTGGCTGCAATATTCACACACCTTGGGGTATGTCTAGACTACATGGCTCCGTTGACGGAGCCACGTAGATGAGTTTACTAGCCATAGGAAAATGAAGCAGCGATTTAAATAATCGCTGCTTCATTTACATCAAAATGGCTGCTGCGCTGTGCCGATCAGCTGTTTTGGTGGCACAGTGGGGCAGTCTGGACTCGCCGCAATCAACAAGGGAAGCTTTTGTCGACCGCTCCATTATGCCTCGTGAAATACCCCTAGATATCAACACCTTATGATTAAGGTCTCTTTCTACAGCAGACTGAATATGTGTACAGGTTGGACCTCGCTGGCCTAGTACCCTTAGGACCTGATTGGTCCAAAATGGGGGGGATTTGCCAGACCAGGGAAGGTCCCTCCCCTCATAGCCATGGTGCCACCAGGCTAGGACTCCAGCTTGCCCCCGCTGCTGCCTCAGCCCCCCGGGGTTCTCTGTAGCCCCACTATTGCCAGGGCCAGATTGCCATGGCCCGAGCTGCGCAGCCGGGGTAGAGCTCCGCAGCTGCCTGGCTCCACAGGTGAGATCAGAGCTCCCCGGCCGCTGCTGGGGCCGGAGGTCCCTGCTATGCTGTCCGTCCTCCTCTCACCCCCCCCCCCCCCCCACACACACACACTGGGCTCCTCAACTGAGTCAATAGTGCCCCTTACGGCCTTCCTGCTCGCTGCCAGACCTCCCTCTTCCTGGGCTCTGTGGTCCAGAAATATCCATGGTCCATGCTAGACCACGGATGTTGCCAGGCCCGGGTGTCCCAGTTAAGGGAGGAGCAACCTGTACCAACAATTAATGTCTGAAAAGTATTATTTTATTCTAATGAAATGTGATGTCCCCATGTCATAAAATGGATAGAAAATCTGGAAATACAAACTGATTCAAGAACATTTCAAATGTTCAATATTTACCTTTAAAGCACAAAATATGCAGGCATCACCCTGACAGACATGTCCAGTTAAGCCTCTGAAGCTCCTTCGGAATATATCAAGCTGCCATAAAACCTACAAGAAAAATAAATGTGAACAGAAAATAAGGAATTTAGTATAAAGATTTTTATCTAAAAACATGAGGTTAATTTAACCACACTTACTAGACTTTTTTAAACTTTGTGGCAAGTTCAGCGTTAGCATGTTAATTACTAAAAATTACAGTCCTTCCTTCCCCGCCCCATTAATTTGGTACCAGCATTTATTGCCTCCCATACATATATGAAAACATGTTCAGATTTTTTAATTTTAAGAACAATGATCCCAGATATCGCACATATGGAAAGGGGTGTACGTAATATCTGTAATTACTGAATAAATGACAACACACATTTTTAAAGTAAGTGGCAGATACAGGCAGGGTTACAGGCATTATGGCAAACATTATGGCAAACAGATGGCAGATTAAAAGTAAATATTAGAGAAAATGCACAAAAAAGGTAGAAGTCTTCCTCTGACTTTTTAATTTATTCCACCCTCCCAATGCACTCTTTCAAATGGAGAATGAAGTGATGACAATGAAAAAAATAGTTACGTATGATGAACACTGTTCATATACAGCCGGTCCCTGACTTACGAACGGGTTATGTTCCAAACACCTGGTCGTAACTCGATTTGTTTGTAAATTGGAAATACATGCTTTTACATACAGCCGCACTGTTCAGAAGTGCAGATCGTGCGTTTGTAAGTTGAGGACCGGCTGTAATTGGTCGTAAGTGTGGATGGTCGTAAAACGATGCGTTCATAAGTCAGGGACCAGCTGTACTCACAGACTATTCTATAGTGTGCATCTTCTTTATTACAATGGCTGGTGAAAAACATTGGTCTTAACCGCTGTCTTTTTTCCTCAGGAATGTCCTCAATAAAATCACTGAGTTTGACTACAGAAATTACACCATATTTACATAATAAAGCAGCATAATTGGAAATACGGAATTGTAAGGTGGAAGACATATAAAACGTATGTCCAAATGAATCAAGTCTCTTGCTTTCACAGTCCAATGGGATGGACCGGAATTGCTGCTGCTTGGTTTTCAGCACCATGCCCGGCTATCTAACTACAAGAAGGGGATAGACTGGGAGAAAAAACAGGTTGTTGGGGTTTTTTTTAAATGAACTAAAGTAAGCTACCGAAAACTGATCAACCAGCAAGAAAAAACCTGGTTTTAAAAGTGATTAGTATCTAAAAACACGAACAAGACAGGGAGTGCTGCTGATTTATTGTCTCTGGCTGGAGGCAGTAAAGAAGGAACTGAGGGGAAGGGGGGGAGATTGCGCATGCACGATGCCTGCCACCTAGGAGTGTATGGCTGAAGATGCATGCATGCATGGCTCCAGGGACACTGCTCTAAAATCTTTCTTCGATGGTTCTGCGGCGGTGCACCTAATGTGGAGCACCCACGGGGATATCTCTCAAAGAAGAACTGCAATATATTTATACACCTTTGTGTTTGTGTTTTAGATTTTTATATGAAACTGTTGTATAGCAGATCTCACTAAAGCATAGTAGTGCAATAAGAGAGATGTTCCCCTTCATTCTTTTAAAAGTTAAATGTAATATCAAGAATAGGAAAGATGCCCCACAGCAGGATAATGAAGGAAAAACAGAACACACAACAACAGGCATGTTAAAAATTGAATCTAACCAAAAATTTTATTTGACATCAAAACTTTTTGAGCTCCAACACTATTTTGAAATTAGTTGTATTGGTATTCTCAAGACAGGAAATGTTATCTTCTACTATGAAAGTATGTTTTTCCCACCCTACCATGGGCTTTTTAAAAAAAAATTGGACTGGCATTCCTCTATAGGAGAAAAATGTGTACTTGGGGGACTAGCCTACACTATATAAAAAGCCCACTATATTTATATTCCTTTCAGGTGCACTCTGAAAGGAAGTTTTTTACCATACAGCATCCCAGGAGAATGTCTAAGTTTAATTCAAGGTCAATTTTGGAACCTACAATGACCTTCAGAACATGTTGTTTTAGATCTATAGTTAATTGATAAACATGGCAGTTTATAACAAGATATACATATGTAAAAAATAGCTTTTTGAAATATATGCTTTTATACAGTAAAAACAAATCTGGGTTTTATTTCTTTGACAAAATGGAACAAGTTTCTGATCATAGATACAGCTGGTCCCCGAGTTGCCATCGGTCAACTTACGACCATTCACAGTTATGAACAAAGCTGTTATAAATGGCGGACCCTGAGTTACGAACGCGATCCGTGCTTACGAACAGCGCAGTCGCATGTAACTCTATGGGGTCCGACTTACGAATGAACCAAGTTACGACCAATTTCTTGGTCTGTAACCGGTTTGTAAATCAGGAAGAGGTTGTACTATACAGAGAAGTTGCTATATACATAAATGAGATTAGAATCAGATCTTTGATAAAATCATGCATAATAAGACAGAATTCAGACCAAGGTACCAACAAAACGAATTTGGATTGAGTACTATAGATTTATGTACTAAACTAATATCACTTGAGAATTTAAGTTAAAAAAATAATAAAGATAAACTCTTTATCCACACAGGAACACTACAAACATTTTCTGCCATCATACAAGTTTTAAAGGTTCAGTATGTGCATATAAATAGCTCTCTCATTTGAAAGACAAATGCCTGTTCGTAAATCTTGCACATAAAATGGCAGAATAGATGTTTGAGTGTGACTGTTCATTACAACTTGAGAAGACTAGATCTGAGATAAATCTAGGCTGTTTAAGAGAAATCCATAGAACACCAACCACTATCATAGTATCTTGTTTCTTTCATTTGTTCAATCTTCCACAATCTACTTTGTTAGCAAAAGATTTATAATCATGCTAATCCAATCTTCAAAAATAGATGCCAAGTAAACAGATTTCCAAAAATTTGCAACTTTAAAATATTAACCATTTGTTCAAGAGTGTTCTTACAAATGAGGAAACACTACTATAGTTTTAGCAGAATTGCAGCATCATTATCAAACAGATTAAGAAAAGCATCAACACAGTCAAAACCATTAAATGAAAATCTTACTGTACTTCTACAGTGCAAAACTCATTAATTATAGGACAGCTTTAAGAATATCCTTTAAAAAATAGGTATATGTTCATTATGCAATTAAGCTGCTATAAACATCAACTTGATTTTTTTTTTTTTTTTGGTAAAACAAGTGTAAAAGTGAGGACCATTTTCCTTACCTGTACAGCACTGTTAAGAAAGCAACTGTTTTGCCCTGGTTCATTTAACAAGCCTTTGGTAGGGGCCAAAGACAACATACTTCCAGGCTGATATACTTTTCCAAGGTTACCTGCAGGCTTCCGCAAGAACTTTACCCACGCCATTTTTTTTTAATTATACAAGAGTGCAAATAGCTCAATTTAATATTTTTAAGGATATGACAAGTACAAGGCAAAGGAGGAGGACTTATGAGAAGTGCCTTAAACTCATGGCATACTTTCAGATAGTATAATGTGGCTTCCACTTATATAGCCAACAGCTGTTGTCGAAAAATTCTTTATCAGGAACAGTCTTGTCAACTAAACTTAGAACCACACAAAAAGTTTTGTAACTTTGAAGACTTAAAAAAAAAAGAAGAAAAAAAAAAGAAAATGAAAAACCCATCAAAATGATGATGTCCCCTTCAAATTAAACTATTTTGAAGATCCAGATTTGTTGGAATGAAAGTCTTGCTGAGCAAGCCACAGTATCTGATTTTTCCTTCTAAAGATGTTTTTGAATCAAAGTATTAGAAGATATATTGGAAGATAATTCTTGAATACTATGGCCATAATACAATACAAAAATAGAAAATTATTTTCTGATGTTATATTGCTGTTCTCTCGTTTCCTTGAGTCTTCCTTTTCCTTTTAACACAGGCTCTCTCCCCCATGGTCCATGAAATATATTCCAGGATAGAAGACTCCATATTTTATTTCATTATTTTGTCAGTAAATCTGCAACAGGAAAAAAGTTTTAAAATAAGCCCTTTATAACATTATTAAAGGGAAAAAGTGTTAAGATAGATAAGTCAAATTTCAAATAGTTCAGTATTCATCATAGTCCAGTTTGTTATTCAATCAGAGACCATAATGGGATTACAGGAAGAGCCCGGGTTATGTCAATCTGACTTACGTCGGATCCCTAGTTACGAACGGGGGGGGAAGGGGTACAGCTAGTGCGGGGTGCCTCCCCCACTGTCACCACCTCCGGCGGCACGGGGGTGCTTCCCCCCAGCAGACCAGGGAGACGCGGAGCTAGCGTCTTCCCCCTCCCCCCCCAGCAGACCAGGGAGACGCGGAGAGGCTTTTCTCGCCGCGGAGGATGCGGGCGGTGGGACCGCCGAGACGCGCCGCGGTCCCGCCGCCCGCATCCTCCGTGGCGAGAAAAGGCGCTCCGCATCTCCCTGGTTTGCTGGCGGGGGGTGCAGATAGTGCGCCTCCCCCCCCTCCCCCCAGCAGACCAGGCTTTTCTTGCCGCGGAGGATGCGGGTGGCGGGACCGCGGCGCTTCTCGGCGGTCCCGCCGCCCGCGTCCTCCGCGGCGAGAAAAGCCTGGTCTGCTGGGGGGGAGGCGCACTAGCTGCGCACCCCCAGCAGACCAGGGAGACGCGGAGCTAAACCTCCCCCCCCCCCCCCCCCAGCAAACCAGGCTTTTCTCACTGCGGAGGATGCGGGCGGAGGGACCGCGGCGCGTCTCGGCGGTCCCGCTGCCCGCATCCTCCACGGCGAATCCCCAGCAGCTTGTCAGGTGGACTGCTTAAAGGTTCGGGGGCAGCCCACCATGCAGAACGCCCCAGAGGCATGGTTCAATGCTTTTTATGGAGAGTTTTGAAATTGTGGAGTTTTGTTCTGAATAGGAACAGAATATTTGAGAGCCCCTGTTGTTTAACCTTACTAAATAAATAAATACAATTAAAATCAAATAATCAAAAGGTTGGCTAACAAATCTGAAACCTCCTCCAGTAAAATTGCTTTTTAGCAGAAAGCTGGTTCATCCACGTTTTCAAGTAATTCCTGTACGAGAGAGCACATACTTAGAAAAAATATAAATGAATAAAATAACCGCGTTTTCCTTGTGCTTTTACCTCAGTACCTAATATGCTGTCAAAATCACAGAATCCATCCATAAGTATCTCTGTATGAAAACACACAAGAGAAATGGGCTTTCATTTTTGCATTAAAGTCATGTACATAGTTAATATGATCCTATATAAATTACTTTGCATCATCTCTTTACATTTGATGGATCCCTTTAAAAAAAAAAACAGGAAAGAAAGGAAAAAGAAAACTACTGGCAATTTGACACCTCTTTATACTTGGAGTTTGAAGGCGACAGTGGGGGAGGCACCCCGCATTAGCTGCTTCCCCCCAGCAGACCAGGGAGACGTGGAGTGGCTTTTCTCAGCAGACACCTCAGCTTGAGAATAAAGGACTGAGGGAAGTGAGGTGTGGGAGAATAAAACTGAGCTCTGGAGAAATGTTTGGCTAGAGTTTCCCCTACAATATGTACCAGTTCCGACTTACATACAAATTCAACTTAAGAACAAACCTACAGTCCCTATCTTGTATGTAACCCAGGGACTGCCTGTACTTAAAAGAGTGCTTGTATAAAACCATATAGAACAGATGAAGGAAATCTGTTTTATTCTCATTTAGGTTCTCAAAGGAGAATACTGGCTTGCCTTAGATAAATTGTACTTCATCACTACTCAAATGTTTTGATAGGATAGTTCCAATGTTTGTATATGTATGAAATATTTCTCTGTTTTTAAAGAAAACTAGACAGATCATAATTCCAGCCACTAAAGTTGTCATGTATTACATGATGGTAAGAATGTTGTCAATGTTACATATTTAGAGGAGGGATGTTAAATTTTGATTAATCAGCTAATCAAGTAATCAATGGAATTTCCACTGACTACTCGATTAGTTGATAAGCGGGGCACTTGCTATACTGCTGTGACTCTCCCTTTGAAATGTACAAGAGACACACACAGCTCCTGTACATTACAAAGGGAAAAACAGGAGGGTTCTTGTACTTTACAAAGGGGAGGCTATGTCTACACTACACTTATTTTTCGGAAAAAGGTATGCAAATTGCACTTTGCAATTCGGGTATCTTTTTCCAAATCTTTTTTCCAGAAGAGGCTTTTCTGAAATTTGGTCCATCTACACTGGACCAAATTTCAGAAAAACCTCCTCTTTCAGAAGAGCCCTTCTTCCTCGTGAAATGAGATTTACAGGGCTTCCGAAAGAGTGCATCTGCTCTTCCAAAAAAAAATTTCTGAAGACCAGCTGCATTCCCTGGACACGGCAGAGTTTTTCTGGGATACCTCCCGTGGGCAGCTCTTGTACATTTCAAAAGGAGAGGCAGTGGGAACCTGTGCTAGGTTCCCTTCTGTGCCTCTTCCTTTGAAAATTACAAGAGCTGAAAGCAGCTCTTGTACATTTTAAAGGGAGAGGAGCAGCAGTCGGGACCAGCTCACGCCATTTCCCCGCTGCCCTCTGCCTCCCCTGTTCTCTGCAGAGACAGTGCTGAGGGGAGCCAGCTTTTCAGCCAGCTCCCTCCAGCACCAATCCTGCTCCTCCCCCTTGCTGCCTCTTTCTGATAGAGGCAGCAAGGACAGGGAAAACAACTAGTTGAGTTCCTACTCAACTATCTGATAAGCAAATGCTTGTCAACTAATTAATTATATCCCTAATTCAGAGCCAAAATTTTAAACTCAAAATACTGGATTATCCATTTAGATCTGCAAAATCCATTTGCACACTACAACTTACTTATTTCAGATATTAGCCCAAAACAAACCCAAAGATTATCTACTAGGCAAGAAAAGTTAGGCACAGAAAGTGCAAAGAACCTGGAGATAGCAGTGGCACCAGAAGTCCAGAATTTTCCCCCAGATGTTGAAGTGCACATAAATGAGCTACTAAAAATTACACACTAAAGCAGGGCTACTCAACTGTGGAAGCCCCAGGGTCCACAGTGATACTCACAGAACATGCCGAGGGCTGCAATCTAAGTGTGGTTGCATATACATGCAAATATATGCAAATAGCTTATGTCACACTGATGGGCATGAATACAAAGCAATTCCCACAATGACACAGTGCTCCTAGCACCTCCTCCCTGGGGGCTAGAAAGACCAACACCCTGTATCTGCCTGTTCCAGCGAGCCTGTATGCTTGCATATTTCAGTGCTCAACCCACCTGGGAGACGCCTCGCTATTGTGGAGCATGTTCCCAGTGGAGACCATGTTCAAAGGATCCTAACCGTGGGCCACATGTGGAGCCCCACGTAAACCCAAACCACACAGTGGGCCGCAAACAAACGGGCCGCATGTTGAGTAGCCCTGCACTAAAGGGTTTGAAAAAAGCAGCTTCATCCCTATAATCATCTTTCCCCCTCTAGCGTGGCAATGTAAAAGTCATGTGCCAATTGAGGATTACAATTTTTGTTTAGAATGCTGTAAAGAACACAAAGTTGTCATCCAATTATGTAGCCCCAACAAACATTTTTAAAAGCTGAATTCTTTAGCTAAACTGTAAAGAAATGAGACCTCATATAGAACTAAAATATGCCTATTAAAAACATCCCTAATAAGAAAAATCTTTGCACCCCTAAAATTATCTTCCTTTTAATGCCTAAAGATCCTCCCCTCCGATGTCCCATCTTTTAAAGGACACACTGATGCTCTATATTAGTAAGAATCAATAACTGGAACTTCCCATCAAAAGTCTGTGTTGACCAGTGCATAACCCCATGCTTTTTGTTTACTGATGTTACTGTAACTCAATCATAAGTAATTGGATCTTAAAAATGCAGACAACAAGATGTATGATCCACATTTACATTGAGCAAAGAACTTGTTAGAGATTTAAAGATGAAAATTAAATCTCTATTTAAAACCAGCATCAAAATCTATTGCAATAGATTATTAAAGTGATGATTTCATTTTCCTTAAGATTATTTAAATATAGCCAAAAGAAAAAGCTACAATTTTTATTATATTGTATATACATATCAGTTTAAGAAAATTATTAAAACAAAGTATCTCAATGTGAGAAAAGACTCTCCCCTTAGAGCAGTGGTGTCCAACCAGTCCTGAAGCAGTAGCCACACTCAGCTGACCAAACAGTTAGTGGCTAGCATGTAGGACATCATGGCCTTAGAATTATAGTGAAAAATGTGTCCTTTGTTATGTAACTGCCATTCTTCCAAAAAGGAGCAAATGAAATGGAAGTAAAAGACGACAGAGGAGAAGGTAACTGCATGGTACAAATCAACATGAAAAAGGACTTGCAAAGCTAAAGCATGCAAGAGTGACAAATATGCACATCATTATTAAAGTAAAATCTCTCAAGTATTTTTGCTACAGTTGGAAACTTTACTGTTATATATAAATAGCAAATAATGGAACACTGCACTAAGGATGTAAAGAAAGTCAAAGTGAGCAGGGACATCCATGCTTGGGAGACCAACCTCACTACTCCAAGAAATCAGCACTTCAAGTGCTATGTCTACACTGGCACGATTGTGTGCAAGAACTCTTTTGCAGAAGAGTTCTTGTGCAAAAACTCTTCCACAAGAGAGTCTACACTAGCATGTGCCTTTGCATAAGAGATGTGCTTTTGCGCAAGAGCATCCTTGCCAGTGTAGATGCTCTCTTGAGCAAGAAAGCTCTGATGGCCATTTTAACCATAGGGCTTTCTTGCTCAAAAAATTCATGTTGCCTGTCTACACTGATTTCTTGCGCAAGAACAGTTGCGAAAGAGGGCTTATTCCTGAGCAGGAGCATCAGAGTTCTTGCGCAAGAAGCACTGATTTCATACATTAGAACGTCAGTGTTCTTGTGCAAGAACTCGTGGCCAGTTTTGACAGGCAGCAAGTTTTGGCATAAAAGAGGCTGCTTTTGCGCAAGATCGCACCAATGTAGACACAGCCTAAGGTAGCAGTTCAGAGCAAAGATTTCCCCCGATGAACCTATAGTTCAAACCTGAGAGAGAATATTTCCATACTGCTGCTGCTTCTGTATGTTGGAAAGCAGATGCAATAGTGCCAGGGAAGCCCTTCAAAGACTGTTTCCCTGCAGTACACACTTCCCACAGTTCTCTCCTGTATCCATCACCTTCTGCTTCCAGTGGGAGAACAAGTGTGGAGGCAGGGGTAGGAATGTAAGCGACTAGTCAACTACCCAATAAGCATATGCTTGTTGGGTAGTGACTCAACTAGTCGCTTCCCACCCCCTTGCTGCCTCTTTCAGAGAGGGGGAGCAAAGTGGGGAAAGCAGGAGCCGGTGCTGGGGGGGAGGGGAGCCAGTTTAAAAGCCTGTTTCCCCCAGCACTATCTCCATAGGGGGACAGGGGAGGCAGAGGCATCCCTACTGCTGAACCTCTCCCTTTGAAATGCACAAGAATCACAGGTACAAGAGCTGTGGGCGGCTCTTGTACATTTCAAAGGGAGAGGTGCAGCATTGTTTCGTCCCTGCTAGCGAGTGTTCTCCGCTGTGTCTCTTCCTTTGACATGCACAAGGGCAACAGGCAGCCCTTGTACATTTCAAAGGCAGGAGTTGCAGCAGGATAGCGAGCACTCCCCTTATTTTCTAATCCATTGACTACTTGATTCATCTAAATTTAACATCCCTAGTGGGGTGCAGAACGAGCAGGCCACAAAGACATTTGTGGCATCAAATGGGGACCAAATAGGTATGTTGGAAGAGATGTGGAGGAAAAGATATTTGGTTGGGGGGTGGGGTTATTGGGCCTGTGTAGGTGATTTGAGAGGCGGGTGCAGAAACCCACTGAAATTCTAACACAAACACTGGACTCTCCCATTAAGCACCCTCCCACCTCTTACACCAGGGTCTCCCTGCTCTCATTTATCTTATTACTGTCCCTAAGGGGGAGAAAACTACTAGAGATGGAAGTGAGTAGTCGACTACTCGCATCCCCCCCTACTGCCTGTCTATCAGAGGCAGCAGAGGCTGGGGAAGCAGGAGCTGGTGTGGGGGGGGAGCTGATTTAAAAGCCAGTTCTCCACAGTTCTCAGAGGAAGCAGCACAGGGGAGAGGGTCAGGGGAAACTGTCATGAAGCAGCCTCTTCCCACAGTGAGCCCAGGCTTGCCGCAGGCAGGTGCTGCTCAGCATCCTGCGGAGCAGTCCTGGCCATGGGGTGTCCGAGCTCCCCGCTGGGACCCCCTGCAGACAGGGGCTGCTAGAACTATCTCAGTCCTGGCTCAGGTACCTACCCCTCCTGTGGCTCTGCAGTTTAAAAGTAGTAGGAGTTGTGCTGCCTGTCTGTCCGGCTTTTACTACATTTAAACCGCAAAGCCACAGTGGGGGTAGCTCTCGGACAGGGCGCGAGCCAAGACTGAGGCTTCCTCTCCTACTGACTACACAAGGGGCCAGCTACACAAGGGGCCAGCAACCTGCAGCACACATGCCACAAGCAGCATGAGAGCTGATTTCCCGTGGGGCAGGAGCTCATCTCCACCCCTCCCCACACACAGCTGGGAGCTGCTGCTGCAGCTCCAGCCTCAGCCGTGCAGCTGCAGGCTGGATCACTAGCTCCAGCTTCCTGTTTAGAGGGGGAGAGGCATGCATGCATCATTGGGGCTTCCCTGCCCAGCTTGGGTGTGCAGCTCCGAGGAGCTAAGGGGTTAATCTCCCCCCTCCCTTCATAGGGGTTAATCTCCCCCCTCCCTTCATAGCTACAAGCTTCTTGCTTCAGAAGGGGGCAGAGCCCAGCCTGCTCTGCAGAGCCTGGGCTAGGCAGCCAGAACATGTGACGTGCTGGGGCCCAGGCTGTTCCCCGTGGGCTGTGTGCAGGGTTGGGGAGCCCCTTTCCCTGCGGCCCTCTGCATCTGGACAGCCCCAGGCTCTGCCTGCCCCAGCCCTGGAGCTGCAGTCTGCAGGCAAAGGGCTGGGCAGGCATGGAAGAGACTCTCCCCATCTCAACACTGCTTCTGGGTGGCTGCAAGTCCCAGCACTGCTTCCCTGCCGGTGAATTTAATTAATTAACGGAGATTGCCTATCTCCTAGAACTGGAAGGGACCTTGAAAGGTCATCAAGTCCAGTCCCCTGCCTTCACAGAAGGACCAAGTACCAACTCCTGACAAATTTTTGCCCCAAATGGCCTCCACAAGGATTGAACTCAGAATCCTGGGTTTAGCAGGCCAACCCTGGGGGCACAAGGATGTGGGGGCATGAGGGGGATGAAGGAAAATGCGGAGGGGGCAAGGATGCTAAGCAGGGACAGATGAGAAGGGCATCCTGATGTCAGTACCCCGTGATCAAGCTCCCCATGCCGTACACCATGTCAGCACCCCTTGATCAAGTTCCCCATGCCGTACACCATCTCCAAGAAAGCAAGTCTATTCTGTCTCCTCCATTAGTCCATGCCTTGTAGTATGTGAATACAGAATGACATTGGTTCTGTTGCGCGCGCACACACACGCGCGCCACATTGTTAACATTCAATTTATGATCCATTGCAACCTCCTGAAGTACTATGGTCTAGAAGATAGTTCTGTACTTGATTATTTTTCTTCCTAAACATAGTACGTTAAACCTGTCTAATAATTTCATCTTATTTATGTCAGGCCATTTTTCTACTTTATCAAGATGATTCTGAATTCTAATCCTGTCCTCCAAACCCTGGCAACCCCTCCTATCTTGGTGGAATGTGCAAATATTATATACACTCTTCACTCCGTCATCCAAGCAGTTAAGTAAAATACTGAATAGTAGCAGACCCACGGCAGGCCCCTCACAGTTTAATAGAGAAACATTAATACCTAGTCTTTCAGTATAGCATTTCAATCAGGTGTATACTTACTTTCTGTAACAGTCTAGAATGAAATATTTCCCTAGTCTGCTTATAAGACGGTGTCAAAAGCTTTACAATGTCCAGACAGGCCATGTTTATTGCTTTCCCCATCCACTATAGTTGGTTTGGCAGAATTTGTTTCTGACAAATCAATGCTGGATAATACTTATGACCTTATTACCCTCCAGGCTGAACAAACTTTTATAATTTTGTTCCAGTATTCATCAGGGGAAACAAAGTTAATTCAATTAGTCTTTAATTGCTCAGTTCCTTTTTAGTCTCCTTTTTGAAGGCAGAGCTATGTTTTTTTGCACACTCCAGTCCTCTGAGACCTCACCCATCTTTAGTCTGAATATTATCTGTTTACCTTCAAGATAAACACTAGTTGTTGCTTTGGCTAGTTCCTTAAATGCTGTAGGGTGAATTTCATCAGAGTTAAATATATATAAACTTACGTAAATATCATTTAACCTGTTGTTCCCCTATTTTGGCACAAAAGCCTTCACTCTTTTTGTTAATACTGTGTTAAGCATTAAGTGGATTAAATATTAAACATCTTTTTAGTGAATATCCTGTACTGGATTCAGATTCAACCATCTATCCTTTCTACAAGCTAACCTTTTCCAAGCACTAAACCATCCTACTGGTAGTGGTAAGGTCACACATAGCAAAGGACAAGTCTCATCTGAATCTCATTTGCATAGTGCTAGCACTTGCCTTTCCCGCGTCCGGACTGAATTCCAGACATACAGTGGGCTATCTGCTGGTGGGTACAGGTGGGGAAAGCTTTAGTGATGATGTGACAATGAAGCCTACTGTCTACAAAAGAAAATCTGTTCCACTAATTAAATAGATTTTAAAAACAGATTTTATTAATTCAGTACACCCACTCTTGCAGATACTCATTTCAGTTTAGGAATGCCTAATATCAACTTAGTTTCTCTCAACAAGGATAGATTGAAATGACACAAAAATAAGTGTTAGCACAAGAGGGTGCATTTTATCAGTTTCTAAACTGATTTAGTCAATAAAGTGCTACCAGACTATTTGTTGTTTTTTATTTAACTTAGTCCATGTTTTAAGATTATTGATAGTACAAGGAATAAAAAGACACAACCACCAAATAAATGCATTATTAGAAGAAGAGTAGGAGAGAAAATAAATTAAATGAGTTTAATTTGAAGTGGGGAAATGCTACTGGAATTTTGGCTAGCGATTTAACTACGTAATAGCAGATACTGTCATTTTTTCTACTAGAAGGAAAGGACACAAATCATGCAATCCAAAACAGACCAAACTTCAGTGTTCCCTGAAGCATATAAACTGTCATTAAAAAAAATGAGACTGGTTATTTGGTCTTTGTACAGTGGTAGTGCTCAAAACCCCAATCTAATCTCTTTGCAAATATGAAACAACTGAGTGAGGCCTCATCTTGAAACTACAGAAGGAGACTGAAACCATTTGTTCTGGCTGTATAAACCTCATGCATTCATCTCAACTCTTGAGTATAGTGAAAAGGTTTAAGTTCCATGCGAGGTGCAGATTCAGTCTGCTTTTGAACTACATTAAGTTTGCCTTAACAACTGTTCTGATTTGTAACAGTAATAAAGAAATACTCCATTTAAGCACAGTCACTAAGGGTAAGTCTACAGCAAGGAGCTGGGTTTGGCCAGTTGGTTCCCAGCTGGCTCCTCACAAGCACCAGAGGCCATGGAGCATGGAGGGTGAGGGAGGCAGGGAGGAGCTGGTACACATGGAAATCCAGGTTTGAAGCCTGCTGCCTGAAGGTATACACTCCCACAGTGGCAGCGGGGGAGGGTAGATGGCATCACAGGCAGGAGCCAGCTTAAAAGCTGGCTCCCCCTAAGCACCGGCTCCTACCTATCCCCTTCAGCAGTACTGGGCAGGGTGCCACAGAGCAACCTCTGTCTGCAGCAGGCCTGGGCTCACCATGGACGGAGGCTGCTCCGTGGATGCCAGCACACCCTCTGTCCGTGGGGAGCTTGGGCCCCTTGTGGACAAGGGCTGCTGCCGCCCCACACTGCTGCCTCTAACAGGGGCAGCAATGCGGGGCAGCAGAGGTCCGCATGGGGAGCTACATGGGCAGCTCCCATCTGCCACCTCTCCCCCACACTGCTGCCTCTGTATTAGAGGCAGCAGCACATGGTAGCAGGGAGCTCACCAAGGGTGGGGCTGCTGGCCCACCCCTGGGGACTATTGAATAGTTGTGTAACCACTAAAATTTGATGCAGTTACACAACTATTCAATTACATGCTAACATCCCTACAATACTCTGGATGTGATCTCACCAGTGCCGAATACAGGAGCATAATCACTTCCGTCAACCTGCTTAGCTACTACTAATGCAGCCCAATATGTCATTAGCAATCTTGGCAAAGACAACACACCGTTGAGTCATATCCAGCTTCTTGTCTACTATAATCCCCAGGTCCTTTTCTGCAGAACTACTGCTTGGCCAGTTGGTTCCCAGCCTATAGCAGTGCATGGTATTCTTCTGTCCTAAGTGCACTTGTCCTTGTTAAACCTCATCAAATTTCTTTTGACCCAATTCTCCAGTTATTCAAGATCACTCTGGACCCTTAATGGATGAGGCTTACTGGTTAAGGTTAACTGATGGGGAGGGAGCAGCTCCCTACCACAGGTGAAGGGGAAGAGGCCACAGGCAAGGGCTACTCTGGCCAGGCTGGAGTAGTGATTTTAAGTGACTAATCGACTAGTCAACTATCCAATAAACAAAAGCTTATCGGACAGCTGATGCACTAATCGACTAGTTGCTTTCCCCCCCGCCCCCCTTTGCTGCCTCTATCAGAAAGAAGCAGGAAGGGGAAGGAAGAGGAGGAAGTGCTGGGGGGAGCAGACTTAAAAGCTGGTTCCCTGCTGCTCTGTGGGAGTGGGCAGGGGTGCAGTGGCAACAGTCCAACTTTGAAATGTACAAGAGTCCCCACCAGGGCGCTTGTACATTTTAAAGGTGGAACGCTGCGCTAGCCCTTATCGACTAAATGAATGGTCAATGGAAATTTCATTAATTATTTAATGAGTTAATTAATCAAAATTTAACATCCCCAGCCTGGAGCAGCCCCTGCCTGCGGTGGAGGGAAAGAGAGGGGACAATACATGTTCCAGCCCAGCTGGGGCGGAGGGGAAGAGGAGGGGACATTGCAGCAGAGCTGGAGCAACCTCATCACTCACCCCCTTTTGATCAGTTAGCCAAACAAACAGTATGTTCAACCAGTTAGAGATATAAAATCCCATTTAATTGGCTATTATAAAGTACAATAATTCTCATATATGTCCCAATAGTCTACTCTTAACTAATACTTTAACACCTATTTCTCATTTGTATACTGCTCTATGATTTATAAATTAGTGTAACATTTCATTAGGACTCCAATTTAGAAATACCCATCATTGGAATGCTGAGCAAAACTTCCTCACAGCAACAGGTCACCTTCAAAATATCAGCATGCAGTTTAATATAACAGCTTTCACCTAAGTCTCTTAA
Source organism: Pelodiscus sinensis (assembly GCF_052426305.1). Taxonomy (NCBI): domain Eukaryota; kingdom Metazoa; phylum Chordata; order Testudines; family Trionychidae; genus Pelodiscus; species Pelodiscus sinensis. The sequence continues at coordinate 100,905,298 of NC_143055.1, forward strand.
TTTCTTTCTGTTCAAGTCTCAGAACAGGCATTCTTTGCCTTCCTTGACTTGTCAATTACATTCAGCACAGTCAGCCATGCTCTCATTTGAAAAAAAATTTCTTGCCAAGACTCTTCTATCTTCTTGCCTCTCTAATCAGCATTTTGGTCTCAGAATCCTTATTCCAGCTTTCAGTGCACATCTACCAAGCTCCATTCTTGGCCCCTTCCTCTTCTCATACCACATCCTCTTTTGCGGATCCTATTCAAAGTCATGCCTTTAGCTACTGCCTTTACATTGATGATTCACAAGCCTGTCTGACATATCCTTTTTGATGCCCAGCTATCTGGGTAAGCTCAACACAGTCAAAACTGAGATCTTCATCTTCCCTCTAACCAACTCTCCCTGCTTATGCCATCAACCCTACTCAGGTTTGTAATCTAGGAATCCATCTTTCACTCAAACCACTTTCTCAACATGGACTTGAGTGTGGAAGTGTAAATCTTGTCACTTCTTCATGCATGACAGATTTATGATCCAATCTTTCTTCTCTAGCCATACAGCTATATCTCTGGTCCAAATCCTGATCTTACAGCTTCAGTACTATAATATCCCCTTTTTTGATTTTGACAAATGCAATCTTGCTCCCCATTCATTCAAACCATATCTGAAAAAAAAAAAAAAACGCACAGCATCCCCCACAATTTGCATATCTCCACTGAATCAAGGACAAACTATTTGCCTTCATTGTAAAATCCTACAAAGCTTTGTCCTGCTGAACAAATTATTTATAGAGTATGTTAGAGAGACACAAAAAACCCTCTGTTTGACAAGTAATACCTGCCAAGTTTTCCAACAAGCACTTTATGCATTCTCCCAACCCTGGCATCTCCACCTTAAAACTCACATTATGATGCTCACAACATTTGGCATGACAAACCAGTTTGCTGTTTATTACACTAATCTGAATAGTTTCACTGTTATTTTGTGCTATCCATGGCTGTTAGTTGTTTTAACTTGTTGCCTCTTTTATTCTTTTCGGCAAGGTTGAGATTAATTGGTAGGGGCTAGAGCAATTCCCACCTGCCCTGGGCAGGAGGCTACTCAAGCCCTGCAGAGCCCACAGAACTGCTGCAGCTCTGCCTTCCCCTCCCCGCCACACTAGTGACTTAACTACCCAATAAGCCTAAACTAATCGAGTAGTTGCTTACATCCCTAGACTGCAGTGTATATAACTGTATAACTGCTAGGATTTTTTAGTGGTTACACGGTTACATTTTTAAACACCTTTTTACATTCCTAATTTGTACGGTGCCTTGATCAAAGAAATCCTGATCCATGACTGGTATCCCCTAGGTAAGTAGAACCTACCTTCAGGGATACAAAAAAAACTGTATCCGCATCTACAAAAATGAGCCACTGAGACTGGCACTGACATCCCCAGATGAGGATATAAAGCAGATATCCATCAATTTGCAGGGCTCTGCCTCTAGATATTACTCCAAATAACGTTGAAACAAGAACTTCAAGAGTTCCCTAGACTAAGAATGTGCTACATTGTTCAACAGAACTCATCAACACAATCTAATTTAAGGTGATATTATTAATCTCATGTCTCCAAATAAGTTAGTTCAAATAGTTTGCATCGTAATCACTGACCACTACTATACATGCAAGATCTTTTTCTGCTAAAGATTTTTTAAAGGTTAATTTTACATAAAAGTTGACTATTTAATCATATGAAGATGTTTAATGATATTTAGAAGGATTCCTGAGAAATGTGTTATCAGCTCATGATGCCATATAACAGGGATGTCCAAACTTTTTTCAAAGAGGGCCAGATTTGAAGAAGTGAACATGCGTGAGGGCCGTCCGCGCTCTCTCAGCCCCAAGGCGGAGGGCCCGCGGGGTCTGAGGCGGGCGAAGAGCGCAGGGCATGCCGGCCTCACGGCGGCCCGGGGGGCAGGGCGAACCCGCAGCCGAGCAGGGGAGCGGGGCTGCGGACATGCCCTACAGGGCAGGCTCTAGGACCGCGGAGGCCATGGGCGGCGGCGGCAGCGCGGCCGGAAGCGGCGCGCTGGGCACGCCAGTTCAAAAGAGCGCCAGGGAGCCAGGAGAGGGGGAGGAAGCGGGGGCCGTATTAAACCGGAACACGGGCCGCAATTGGCCCGCGGGCCGGACTTTGGATATGCCTGCCATATCACCTTCAGAAAGCAGATTCCATTCTAGTAGAAGACAAGACCAGAAATGGCTTATTCCTGTTTAAGCACCATTAATTAATAAATATACTATACGTAAGACAGGGAGCACACTCACAAATATCAGTAAGAAAAGGCTTCAGTGTCTAAGGCTGAGAGTTCCATTCCCCATGTATTATGCATTAGTTGCTCAAACACCATTCTCCAAGGGTATGTCTACACTTTCACCTTCTTTCAAGAGAGTGATGCAAATGCAGCTTTGCAAAATTGCGAATGAAGTGCGGATTTGAATTTCCCGCGCTTCATTTGCATATTTGTGTTATGGCGCTATTTGGAAATAATAAACGCTGTGTAGATGCGGTTATTTCGAAAGAAAACCTTTCTTCTGAAATAACTGGTAAACCTAATTGTAGGAGGAATAAGGGTTATTTCAGAAGAAGGGTTTTCTTTCGAAATAACAAATGCTGTGTAGACACAGTTGTTTCGAAATAGTGCTACAATGAAATAGTGCAATAACTCAAATATTCAAATGAAAGGTGGGAAATTCAAATCCGCACTTCATTTGCAATTTCGCTTAGCTGCATTTGCATCCCTCTCTCAAAGGAGGGCGAAAGTGTAAACATACCCCAAGTAATGGAAATTTGCACATTTTAGTGTTTATCTGCTTTATACAATATTTTGAGCTCCTCAGGAAAAAGATTTTTTTTGCAAAATTGAAGAAAACAGTTCAACTAATCAGATATTAGTATAAACAATTTCTCATTTCCTTAAGTAACAATGCAAAAGGTTCTTCTGCATTAGGTGCCATCAATTTTTAACTTCTTGTGAAGCTTGAGATGCTTTATGATGGGAATACTAAATGCAATCTCATTAGGAGGCTTTCTACAGAATTCTGTTTAAAATGTTTATATACCACACATTTAAAAACTGTGCACACTTCACTGAATGTGAGGGGGAATGTATCCCTAAAAGGATTTTTATTGCCCACAATACACATTTATAAAACAAAAAATTTTGTTGATAAAATACTGTGACTTTAATAATAATACTGCTTACTTTTATTATAACAAACTTCATTGGTACCAAATAGCACCACTTTGTTAAGAAGCTGGAAAACGTTACTTTTCAAAACATATCAACTCTCACCCTCTTATTCTCTCAAGTTTTGCTTTTATTCTGCAACATTAGAAAAGTAACACAAAAATAAATCAGCCATATTTAGATTCACAAATGTATAGTAATTTCAATACATAATCCAGAGTGGCAGGGTGGTGGGGGTGGAGAAGGGAAGAGGACCTAATCATGCAAAAGATTTGTGCTTTACTTTTTGCCTGGTCCCACGGGCTTGAAAGTTAAGTAAATGTGTATGTTTTTATGTGATTATAGTCTAAGTAAATATATCTAGCAGATGCTGCATGTATTCTTTTACTAACCACAGCAGGAAAATGATGCTTGAGAGAGAGAATGGACAATACAACTAATTTTTAAATGTTTGTTCTTAAGAGTCTGAAAAGCTCCTCAGACAATAAAAGTAAACTAGTATGTCAAATTAAGGAATAAATTTACATAACTTCCACATCTCAGGCACTGAGCGTGCAGTTCAGGCATTGCATCTGAAACATTCTTGGAAAAAAGAAAAACATTGAGGAGCCCTGTATTATGCTACAAGTGATCAAATTTCAAGAGGTGGAAATCCACCCTATTGTACTCGTACTTGCATTTCCTGTTTCCAAAGAATGTTTACAAGAGATCCATAAAATACTATTTAATATTTAACCGGTCACATGCCCATTAACTTTACATTATACATTTACATACATAAATATGAGCGTGCAGTGATTGAATAGTACAGTCCATCACATTAGGAGGGGATCTAAACCAATAAGCTTCCTTCTAGGATCCGTCTAAACAGAATATCAAGAAACCCCTGTTCTCAAGTTACAGGGGCAGAGTAACATTTAACCCCGAGTCGCACCACAAGGCCACCTCCCCCCACCCCATCTATGCCTCTTAGCCGAAACATGGAGAGGCTACTATGCCAAATCCGTAGCCCGAAACCTTCGCATCTGTTTACAGCCGGGCTGGCACGAGTGACTCAGAGACATTTGAGCGAGGGATCAAGCCGTGGCGGTGGGAGAAGGGGACGGGCGGGAAAAGTCTGAAGCCAACGCGAGTTGCCAAACAGGTGGGGAAGCTCCGGGGTCCGCTTAACACCGCGACAGGCAGGTCGCCCCTTCCCCCCGGCCAGAGACACAGCCGCGACCCCAGGGCAGAGCTGGCCCGCACGCACCGCCGGAGCCCCGCAGCGCCAGGGGTGAGTGTCCGGGGCAGACGGACCGTGCCGCGGCCCAGCGCCCGGGCTGATCTCCCCCGCTCCGGCATCGCCCTACCCCTTCTGCCGCCCAGCTCCATCCCAGGGCCAGCGCTCCCCCCGCAGCTCCGGGCCCCGCAACCGGCACCCCTCCGCCGGCTGGGCTAGCGAAGTGGCCGCTCGCCCGCGCTCCCGGCTGCAGAGCGACCCCCGCCAACGGCTCCAACGGACTCACCTCCAGCCCCGGGCAGCCCCTCGCGCAGCGCCCGGCCGCGTCTCTACCCCGCCCTCGGCTGGCAACTTTCTTCCAATGCTCCGCGGCTGGCGCGTGACCGCTGAGGGAGGGAGGCGGCGCGTGCCCGAGAGCCGGCGTCGTGAGGGAAGGGCGGGGGAGCGGAGGCGAAGGCGTCTCGCGCGCCTTCTTTCTGTGGCCCGGATCTGCCGACACCGCAGCGACCTCCAGCACGCGAAGCAGGTGGGGAAAGGCACAGCCTGCGCGACTAGGGGGGAGAGGAGGGGACTTGAAAGCTTCCTGAAGGCGATTGGTGGAGCAGGACAGTGACGTAGAACACGCCCAACCAAAAACAACGTCGGGCACCCCCTCAGCCGGAGAGAGCTGGGCGGGCGCCGCGGAAAGGCGCATGCGCGGTTAGTACCTGTTGTGAGTACAACCTGTGGGGCGCCGAGAGGTTTGCTGGAGAGGGATAAACTCACAAGCGCTGGCAGCGTTCCCTGCCTGTTAAGCCAGGCTGGGGCCTCGGGGCAAGAGTCTGGCGTGGAGAGGGCCCTGTTAATTGGGCATGCGCCCCCTAAAGGAGTCATGGTTTTCTTGTTTTTTTTCTTTTCCCCAGAGACGACGGAGGGGCCGCGGGGCTGGGGGGGAGGGTATGGCGGGGGAGAGCCACTGCCGAGGGACTTTGTCTTCTGGGCGGAGCTCTTCCCCTGCTTGGGTCCCTGTTCCTTCCTGCCCATAGGGGATGCTTGGCAGAGGTGGAGGGAACTGAAGGCACCACTGGCGTGGTAGGGGCCGGGATGGCTCAGTGGTTTGAGCATTGGCCTGCTAAACCCAGGGTTGTGAGTTCAATCCTTGCAGAGGCTGTGTAGAAATTTGGGGCAAAAGTTCATCAGGGATGGTACTTGGTCCTGCTGTGAAGGTAGGGGGCTGGACTTGATGACCTTTCAAGGTCCCTTCCAGCTCTAAGAGATAGGCAATCTCCATTATTATTATTATTAAATGGAGTCTCCACTTGTGCCCACTGCCACCTCAAGGATGGGCAGCAGCCCAGTAGTCTCCGTAGGCCCTGTCCACTGGCTCCATCAACAGCTTTGAAGAGTAGTGAGCACTGTCTGGGGTTCTCTGTCCAGTTCTCTTGTTTTAAACCTGTGACCCCCACACCTTGATCCTTTTTGACATTATTTGTCCCCAGAAATGAGTTGGACTTTGGGTCTAGTCGTCCCTCCTGCAGGGCTAGGGGAAGGACTTTGAGAAGTGCGCAGGCTGCATCCGCCCACCCCTCCCATGGTTTCCAAATAGCACCTTAGTAGGCCCTGTGGTGGCTGAGGTGAACAAGAGAACAGGAGAGGAGAAATGGTAGGGGTTTTCCCCTCCCCCAATCATTTGCCATCAAGAGGAAAGGACAGGAATAATCACTGGGAGGGAGGAAACAAAAGCGGAGTAGAGGAAGGGAAAGGGAGAGAAGGGTCACTACCCTCTACTCCCTGCCCCCAAACTAGGCCAACAGAAAATACCAGGACAACTTTCAGCACAGGATGTAAGGGGGGGGGGGAACTAAAGGAGTCATGATGATAGGGTTGTAGCAATGAGAGACCCTGTCCCCCAGCCCCAAAACACTTACCCTACCCCACCCACCAGAGTTGGTGATCCAGCCCTAAGTCATTGATTATCAATTAATCAGGAGCTGCCAGAGGCCGGCTGCAGCAGCTGGCGCCCTAGGCGGGGCGGTGCAATCGGTGCCCCTGCCTGCATGGCAGTTAATGGCCGTGACGTCATCATCGGCCACCCGGGCCAGCGGCGCCCTAGGCAGCTGCCTAGCTTGCCTAGGCTCACAGGCCGCCCCTGCAATTAACTAATGTGTTTGTAAATTCAAGGCTGGCCAAATCCTGTTTGAGTTCCTCGACATAGCCACAAAAGCCTCTGTTGAGAAAGTTTTGGTGGAAGCCAGCCCGCTTTACATTACTCAGGTATTGTTTCAAGGTATCTACCCACTCAGGCAGACACTAATATAAGGTCATGTTTTTGAGCTTCATGTATTTTTTTTACTTAGTGATTAATATAAAATCCCATTGCAATGAAGGGGGATCTTCCCATTGACGGCAGTAGAATTTAGCTCAATCTTTTAGTAACTATCCTGTAAGTGTGATACTCAGAAATAATCAGTAATCTAAGTGAAGTCAAATAACTTTTACTTTGACCCATAATGGATTGTTCAGAATACATGGAACAAAATAAACAAAATTGCATTGGACTTGAATGCTCCTTTCTAATGTATGGTCCAAAAAAGACTCCTAGCTCTTTACTTTAGCATTACTGTTTTCCAGTTTTGTTCTGTTGACTTATCTGTGGTTTGGATTTCCTCCCTCAGTCTGGTTGGTGTGTTTTCAAAATTTTAATTTTGTTATCTTTCCATATTTCTAGTTGCTATATTTCTCTAGGTTAATATTTGGAACATCTCCCAGATTAGTATCATAAGCATATTTAATTATCATGCTGTTCACTCCATCTTCTAAATAATTAAGTAATATTTTAAATATAATCACACCCAACACCGATCCTTCAGAGTTGGGGTCTTAGACTCACATCCCGGAGGCCACGTGTGGCCCACGCAGTTCCACAATCTGCCCTGCACATAACTGCTGGCACTTGAGTCCCTGAAGCCTTGGTGTGATGTTCTTCCCCTTCCCCCAAGCCCAGCCTCTGCTCCACACCCACTCTACCTCTTTTCACCCCTGTTTTGCCCTCCTCCCCCGCCACTGCACTGTTTCCCTCAAGTCTCCTCCCTAAAGGGACACAGCCTTAAAGTGCTAGGGATGGGATGATAGCAGAAGTCTAGCCTCCATGCACTCCCCACGGGGGCAGGAACCATGAGGAAACAGAGCAACACAGCAGCTCCACTCCGCTGCCATCTTCCAGGCTTGCCTAATCACTCCACTTCACCAAACTGTGCTAAATCAACCAGAGAGTGGCAGGTGGGCCTGGGAGACGGGGGGGGGAGGGGGGAGCATGTGGGCCAGCAGATGAGGCTAGGAGATGTACAGACACACTGCTGGGGCCCTGTCAGAGAAGGGTACATTCTGGCCTGCAAGAACTGGCTCTAAAGTAAATTCAGTGTGAGGTTCCTGCTTTAGAGTGTACTATTAGACACTAAATTGATACATGAATCATTTTTTTCCATTAATTTGTGCCTATAAAGTTTCATTGTGTATGACATTGTTCTCTTCCACACTAATCTAAATTAATTTTATAAGTAGTGTTAACGAGGTACCATCTCAAATACTTAATCCATAAAGATTGCATCTACTTATTCATTTTTTGAGGAGTAACATTAGTTCGGACTAAGGGCTTTAGTCCGAACTAACGCGTCCCGGCGCGCACTTCCTGGTTCGAATCAGCTGTGATTCGAACTAGCGCGCCGGCGAGATCATGTTAATGGAGCGCGGGATATTTAAATCCCCGCTTCATTAACTACTTCGGTTGTCTCCATTTGCATCCCTAGTTCGAACTAGGGATGCAGTGTAGACGTACCCTGAATGTTCTGAATCCCATAGTGGAGACTCCAGTGGCTGTGGAGTAGACTTCTTCCTTTTCTAATGCAGATTTTCTCAATACAGTTAATGTACCAGCACACTCAAAATTAATGGTAAATCACTATGAAAGATAATGTCAAATGAGTGGAAATAATGTGTTAGTTATAAACAATGTTTGAAGTATGTCTTCACTGTAAACTGCTGGGCTTCTGTAAGCCATGAAGAATCACAGGAGTTATTTCATTAGGAGAGCTTTCACAGAGCATAAACACGTATTTCCTTTTTTCTTCTTCCTCACTTCCTTCTAGACATAACTGCAACCACACACAGTAAACTTTTTTTTCCTTTATTTGTTTCATGTTACACTACCTGATTGTTAATATTTCTCCAGTTTATTTATCAACAGCGCTAACTTCCCTGAAAATGCTAACCATTGTGCCAGGAGCCATTTCCCTGAAGTCATCTAAAGTTTATTAATTTACTATTTTTAAGGACCTTAAGCCAAGATTTTCAAATATAGATCCCTAAAGTTAGACTCCTAAATCTATATTTGGGCCTCTAAATAAACAGTTTGATTTTTTTAAAGGTTCTGAGCAGCCAGCAGTACCCATGGACTGCTGAGTGCTCATCAGCCCTTTCTTTAGAAACTGAAATAAAAGTTAACAATCAAACTCTAGGGACCCATTTTTTAAATCCCTTAGCCACAAGGGGGTTTTTTTGGTTTTTTGTTTTTTTTTGTTTTTTGGTTTTTTTGCAGGAAAATTTTCCTATTCTGTTTGGTTTCAATAACCTGTGGTAAATGCATGCACTCATGGACATCAAATACACGCTTACTGAGTTAATCTCAAACTGATGTCCTAGGGAGGGATGATAGATGCACTGTGCTATAAGAAGAGAATATGGCTGTGTCTAGACTGGCCAGTTTTTCCAGAAAATCAGCCGCTTTTCTGGAAAAACTAGCCAGCTGTCTACACTGGCCGCTTGAATTTCCATAAAAGCACTGACTTCCTATTGTAAGAAATCAGTGCTTTTTGCGGAAATACTATTCTGCTTCCGTTCAGGCAAAAGTCCCTTTTGCGCAAAAGGGCCATTGTAGACAGCTCAGATTTGTTTTCCGCAAAAAAGCCCTGATCACAAAAAAGCCTCGATCGCCATTTTCGTGGAAAAGCACGTCTAGATTGGCACGGACGCTTTTCCGCAAAAAGTGCTTTTGCGGAAAAGCATCCGTGCCAATCTAGACGCTCTGTTCTGAAAATGCTTTTAACGGAAAACTTTTCCATTAAAAGCATTTCCGGAAAATCATGCCAATCTAGACGCAGCCTGTGAGTGCTGCTGCCTTGTAGTACTCAGAAGTTTCCAGACTTATATCAAGTACTGTATGGTTTATGTTCCCTTTTATCAGAGAAACTCAATACAGTAAACTTCCGATAATCCAGCACCTTTAGGACCCATGGGGTGCCGGATTATCAGATATGCCAGACAATAGGAAGGGGGGGCTATGCGGGGTCTGGGGTGGAGTGGGGAGGATGTGCCCCTCGACGCTGCAAGACCAACCTGGCAGCACCCCAGCTGCTCTGCTCCGGGCTTCCCGGAGTCAGCCGCTGGTCAGTTTCAGCAGTGGCTGACTTGGAGAAGTCTGGGGCAGAGCAGCTGAGGTGCTGCCGGTTTGGTCCTGCAGCGCTGAGGGGCGATGCTACAGGACCAACCCAGCAGCGCCCCAGCTGTTCTGCCCCCAGCTTCCCCGAGTCAGCCGCTGGTCAGTTTCAGCAGCGGCTGAATCGGGGAAGCTAGGGGCAGAGCAGCTCCAATTGTCCGGCTGCCCAGAGTACTTTCGGATTCCAGATGGTGCTGGACCATCAGGAGTGCCGGACCATTGGATGCTGGACCACTGGAATTTTACTGTGGTATCCAGCTTACGGCAATTTCTTCCCTCATGTTTTCATTCTCAAACCGAAAGTATCCTCCCTTTTCTATTCTGCTGCTTTCCACCTTCCTTCCTTCCCTTGCTGCTTCTCCCTTCACCATTGTTATTGTTCATGAAAAACTATCTGGTAGAATGATAGATTGAAGTACCATGAAAAATGATAAGCCATGGGGTTTTTTTTTCTTCTTCTTTTTCAGACTCTGTGTTTTCCCTCACATTCTGGCTTCAGCATTGTTTTCTCCCTGTCATCTCCCAGGCAGTGAAATATATTTCAGACGTTACAAAGCTAACGCACAAGATAAGCATGTTCCAGTTTAGTTCAGAAACAAACACCAGCTGTAAGTGGTCTGCTTGCTTACCTTTTGCCTATTTAAACTAAGTACAGTATTCTTGTTTTTCTGTGTTCCTGAAAATATCTAAAATACTTAGATTAAAAACAAGGGATGACCAAGTGCTGGAATTTAGCTGTCAGAAGGACAGTTAAACACTGTCATTATTAGTATGATCTCCCCTAATGAGGTAGCATCTGTGAATCTTCCTGGCTTACAATCGCCAAGCTTTGGAAGATTCTGACATACTTCAGACATTGTTTATGGCTTACACATTATTTCTACTCGTTTGAAATTCTTTTATAGTGGATTGCCAATCATCTTGATTATGACAGCACATTAGTTGTATAGGGGAAATCTACAGTCAGAAAAGAAAATGAGTCTCCCTGGCTACTCCACAGCCATTGATTATCCACTATGGGATTTGAAAGGACTGAATATACACAGATGTAGGGTGGTAGCACACAGAGACATCATTGGGACTTGGTCTCTGTGCCATATAGGGATTTCTTACTCCCTGCATAATCCCCTTGAATCCTGTTAGTTCTTTTATCCCTTCCTATCTCAGAAAAAATACACTAATTCTGTCCAAAGAGTGCTTCTACACCCATAGAAAGGAAAGATTTGTAGCTACTTTGGTTATAGTTTATTTGTATCTTTTTTCATTTTTAAGAAAAAGGATATTTAAAGTATTACCGTTGGAGATTAAACAAGAACAAGTAACCATTCCAGAAAATGCACTAAATTCTGTCTTTCAGAAACAGCAGTGTGAAAAAATTCCTGCATTAATAAGTCTGCTGGTACAATCATCTCAAACTTGGCAGAGTTCAGAATGTTCTTTCTGCAACCCCTATTGAACATTTTGATCTCTACTTGTTTTTGAAAGAATAGCTGGCTCACTTCTTTCTCTGCTACTAATGCTCTTACAATGATTTCACAAATATTATTGAATGTAGTCTCACACTATCCATATGAGTTAGGGAAAGAGCATAACCCCTCTATTGCTAATGAGGGAATTGAGGGACATACAAATTAAATGTCTTCCCCCAAATCATCCTATGACAGAACCCTGATTTCCTTACTCCAAGCCTTGCCATTTAGTCACACAAGAGCTTTTTTGTGTTTTTAGTTCCATTTTCTGTAAATGTTGTGGAGTAAATGTAACATTCATATCAATAAATAAACAGGGCCTTTCACTCAAAGTAAGCTAATTTCTAATTTAATTTCTGTAATTTATAGTCAGTAGGTGTGGACAATGAGAGTAGAAATCTGTCCCATTGTAATCATTAGGGTTGCAATTTGCAAAGGTACTTAGGTGTCTAAGTCCCATTTTTAGGTACTACTACAGTCCACAAAACTCCTGCTTGAATGTCACCTAGCCCTGTAGGTGCTTTAACTCACTTGGTGCCTAAGTTTTTGTAGTAAAAGTTCCCAAGGCTCCTATGTGAATGCCTCTTAGAATGCACACTGGTGCCTCATTCAAGAAGGTTTTTGGATACATATCTCCTGCCTAAGCCTCAGAGCAGTTCACAAACCAGAAAAGACAGGCATTCAACCATCTAAGTAATATGCAGTGACCCAGTCAAGCTGGTGTGGTCAGACACTACCTACTACATTGGTCTTCTCTGGTAGGATCATGCAAAACAGGTAGGAGTGGGGAGAGGAGGAGGAGAATGTCCTTTATCACATTTCACCTAGCATACAGATGGGGAGCAGACAGACTTTCCAAACCCCTGGGCAAGGTGGGACAGCTTCATGCTTCTGGAAGGGGAGGAGAATCTGGCAAAAGGGATGGAATTGGGAATGCCCCTACTCCCTCCCCCATCAACCCTCAGACTGCCCTCAGTGACAATTAAAAGGGCCTAGGGCTCCATCCTCCACCGCAGCTGAGCGTTCTGGGTCCTTAGTACACATCCCTCTGGTCAGTGTCTTCCATTGGCATGGGGAAGCTCTCACCTAATTTGCTGGGTTTGTGAACTGCATTCTGATGTGCCTCTCTCTCCCCATTCATGTCATCAGAGCCCGCACCCTTAGGCTTTGTGAATTAAAATGTTATTTTTCTAATTTTTCTAGGTGCCTACAATATAGGTGCTGCAATGCTCAGGGTTGCAATGTCAACTTCTCTTTGTGGATCTCACCCTGGAAGTTTTGCTGTTGACTTTATATTGGTCAGAATCACATCCATAATGTAGAAGGATACTTAATACAATGTCCAAATTCCACATTTGGATGTTCATTGTAACACTTAGCTATGTATGTTTATAATGTACGTTCCAAAATACCCTCATCCAAATGAAGGATTTGCAGTTGTATGGAGGTATCCTTAACTGAAAATTGGACTTCTGGCATGTATTTTTATGTGAGTTTGGCATAAGAGAGTATCCCATGTAAACAACATTTCATAGATGGCCAATGACACTTTAACACCATTCTTCCCAAACTTTATCAGTGTTGAGTACATTTTAATATAGAAATTATCTTCTGACTGGAGCCCTTTCCATCTCCCTCACAATCATATAATATCTCGGTGGCATCTACAACAATTACAGACAATTACAGATATGGAAAGTAATATTAGGAAATGACTTAGTATATTGTAGATGCCTTTCAACAAGCCTCTGGAAATAATGGGGAGCCCATACCATCCAACTCTCTGGGGGCTTCCAATAGGTGCTGCATGGACTGGTTGTGACCTATGGACCCCTGTTTGAGTAGTACTGCCTTAGCTTACATAATATTTAATTTTCCATATACAGCTTTTATTATTCCTTGAGAGGACAGTTATCTTCATGTCCTATGTCTTGTCTTAGAATACTCTGTGCAGGTTATTATGGTGTCTCAGGAATGGCAGCAGCTGGTCAGTAGCTTCTTGGGTGTACAGCAGCTGAGCTGGAAACAGTAAAACTTCTCAAGTACCAAAACATGTCTGTACTGATTCAGTCTCATTGTCCATCTAATTCATAGTTCTTTCTGTGACAGTGGCTAGTATTGGCTGCTTCAGAGGAAGGTGCAAAACCCACAAATGGGGACAATTATGGAATAACCGGCCTATTAAGCAAGTTTCTTTCTAATCTCTGTTGGTGAATTTGTCTCTGTCATATCATATTCCTCTTTTTGTTGTAGAATTCTGGTTTTTATTCCGGTTTCAGTCAGTCTAACTGATTTTTAGAGGAAGAATCAGGACAGTTTATAGTCCCGTCTTTACTAATGTACTACTCCAGTACAGGCAGTCCCCGACTTACGTGGATCCGACTTATGTCGGATCCGCACTTACGAACGGGGCTTTCTCGCCCCGGAGCTCACAGGCAGCGGTCAGCCACCTCGAGCTCCGGGGCGAGAAAAGCTGCTCCCGGTGCCCCTGGTCTGCTGGGGACTATCTCCAGCAGACCAGGGGCATCGGGAGCAAACCCGCAGCAGCGGCAGGTTCCCGCGCTTCTGAGGCTTTGCCAGAGCAAAGCCTCTGAAGCATGGGAACCCGCCTCTGCTGCGGGTTCGCTCGCGGTGCCCCTGGTCTGCTGGGGACCGTCTTCAGCAGACCAGGGACACCGCGAGCAAACCCACAGCAGCGGGGGGTCCCGCGCTTCTGAGGCTTTGCTCTGGCAAAGCCTCAGAAGCGCGGGGACCCCGTCGCGGCTGCGGGTTTGCTCCCGGTGCCCCTGGTCTGCTGGAGACCGTCTCCAGCAAACCAGGGGCACCGGGAGCAAAGCGGTCCGGCGCCAGAGCAAAGCCTCAGAGGCGAGGCACCCCCCCCCCCCCCCCGCTGCCGCTTTGCTCCCTGTGTCCCTGGTCTGCTGGGGGGGGGGCGCAACTAGTGTGCCCCCCCCAGCAGACCAGGCTTTTGTTGTGGACCCTGGGGCAGAGCAGCTGGGGCGCTGCCGGTTGGTCCCGCAGCGCCGCTCTGGGCACTACTGGACCAACCCGGCAGCACCCCAACTGCTCTGCCCCAGGCGTCCTGATTCAGCCGCTGCTGGTCAGTTTCAGCAGCGGCTGAATCAGGACTCCTGGGGCAGAGCAGCTGGGGGGCTGCTGGGTTGCTCCAACCCAGCGGCACCCCAGCTGCTCTGCCCCAGACGTCCCCAAGTCAGCCGTTGCTGAAACTGACCAGCGCTGACCACAGGAAGCCCGAGGCACAGTTGCTCTGCCCCGGGCTTCCTGGAATCAGCTGCTGATCAGTTTCAGCAGCAGCTGACTTGGGGTTCTTAAGTTGAATCTGTATGTAAGTCAGAACTGGCGGTGAGTTTCAGCAGCGGCTGAATCTGGACGCCAGTTCCGACTTACATACAGATTCAACTTAAGAACAAACCTACAGTCCCTATCTTGAACGTAACCCGGGGACTGCCTGTACAGCTACCAATATGATTAGCCCTGTCCTCTATTCTTGCAATATTAGTTCTGATTTTAGGTACATACTGGATTAAATAGTGGCATAAACTTCACTTAGAAATATTTGTTTGACATACTTTCTGATCTGATAAAAATAAACCACAGGTAGAATGAAATCCTGGCTCCGCTGAAATAAGTGGCAAAATTCCACTTAACTTTAATGGGGCCAGAAGTTCAATCCTTGATATTTTGTTTTATCTTCAGATTAACCAGGTAATTTCTGCCTCTGAGATTTGCTCAAAGCATAATCCTATTAAATGAATTCAAGCACACATTTCTATGGCCAATATAATCTGGATTTATTTCCAAAATATAGGTAGTGAGATATTTGGATTAAAAAGGAAGACACATCAGACAAAGTGATATAGTCAGGACTTCTGAAAACTGAATATGTAATTGGGGAACTATACATCAAAATACAGAATTAGGTATAAATACGAGAACTCCAGTCAAACATTTCTTGAAAATGTAAAGGCAGATATTTGGTAACTTAAGACAGTAATATGGGAGGCACATTCTCATTTCCTAGAACCAGTTATCAAAGGTACTTTTTATGCAGCCATGAGAAGAAAAAATTGGCTAAAAATCTTATTGAAACAGGGAAGAAAATTGCTGCATGGATTTAAGGCTAGCTTTCATGTTTTCTTTCCAAAACATATCTATTGCTATCTCTGACTCTATCTCTGTACAAATAACATTATAGTTACAGCTGATACCAACATATCCTCAGCCTGGTATAGCCATTGGAGACTATGAACACTGACTTTTCGTGACAGCTGTTCCGGATAAATAGAAATATGCTGCATTTATGACTGAGGACTTTTACTCTAAGGAATTTTTCATGCCAGTACTCTCCCTCCCCTTGATTTTGTATATGCTAGTAGGAGAATATCACAGAAAATATATTGCATGTATTGCATAATTTGAAAAATAGGGAACCTGATTCTTATTTAAACTAAGCTCCTTTACACTACTCTGGCAGTGTAAAGATGCCTGGGATAAATGAGAAAAAAAAATCACAAAATATTTCAGACACAAGAAATGGCCTTCTAGTCTTTTTCAAAATGTGTCCTTACTTCCTCTATCTTCCTGCATTTTTACCATATCCTACTATTGTCTCCTTTTCTGGAAACAAATACAAGTGTCTCATGGACTCATTTGTACTCTGCTTAAGTTACCTTTGCTGGTAAAATATTCCTTAAGGTTGTTTACCTACACATAAAGCAGCTGTACCTCAGGTCCTCATTTAATCCATTTTGTCAGCCATGTTCCTTAGCTTTAGAAGAATTGATGTTTAAAAAAAAAAAGTTTCTCTTGACCTTGACAGTACCTGCATACTTTTACTCTGTCACCTTAAGGCCAGTTCTTTATCAGCAGGGACAAGCCCCTATTGAAAGGTCCTAACCTCCTGAATGGACAAATTGAAGCTCCTGAATGGACCTTTACGTAGGTATGGAGTTTTGTTTACTTTATTGGAACTCTACACAGTATAGATGGACTATTTTGCACATATGAGATTATCATAACATGATTTTGGATGGGACAGTTAACAAATGCAGTGGTATATTGAATTGGTGATTTCAGTGACTTTCAACCCTATGCCTACAGCACTTGCATGCACTGCCATAATGTTTAGTGAAGACTCTACTTATGCCAATGGGAGAGCTTCTTCTGTCAGTGTAGGAACCCCAACTCCATATCAACAGGAGAAGCCACCAGATATATACACCACTCGGGTGTGGCTAGTTATACTGACATAAATTTGTAGTGTAGACTAAGACTAATTTCCAAATCCTTTGACTCATCAAGATGCTGGATCATTCTTTTTTTAGCTTACATTTCCCTGACTTGACCCATGCACACAGACTTTTCTTTTTTGCAATGTTATGCATTGAAATATATTTGTCATATGTTGGTCTAATCATTTATCAATTCTGATCACTTTGAATCTGGTTGTAATGTTCCTTATTATTTACTTTACTTCTAGTCTCTTTGTGACTCTTGCAGAATTAGGAAGCACATATATAGTATCATTGTCCATATCATTTTACATGTTAACAATAAACTGTCCTAAAACTAACTCCTGGGCTGGATAGGATTAAATTTTCAAATGAGCTAAGGCCCATCCTCGATTTGGTAGGCACAATTGACACCTGTAAATGTCGTGTTCACTGTTGTGCCACAAAATCTATTGCAGTTGAAAAATCAGGGTATTTGTGCCCCAAGATACCTGACTTGACGCCACAATTGAAATGCCTGAATGTTTTCAGGTACAAATTACAAGCATGAAAGTGGAGGGTGGGCTTCAACTCATCTGGAAATGCATGTCCATGATCTTTTCCCAAAGTTAACCACCTATGGATACTCTTTGACTCTCTTAAGCCTTCCAATCTCTCCATTTTACTTTTTATTCCACGACTCTTTACCTGAGTCACATTTGATTCTCGCTGAATCACTCACTTTTATAGCTGAACCGATTATGGATCAGCACCATTTGGAAAAGTGGTGTCTTGATGCATTACATTTGCCTAGCTATTGCTACATCATATAGACTATGGTTACACTACAGCTTTAGTCAACATAAGTTATGTTGCTCAGGGGTGTGAGTTAGCCAATATAACTTATGCCGATTTAAGCGCTTGTGTGGACAGTGCTATGTTGGCTGGAGAAGCTATGGCCACTCACAGCGACTGGGGTAATTAAACCAATGGGAGATTTCCTGTTGGCTTAGAGCAGTGACACTGCAGAGTTTACAGCAGCAGAGCAGCATTTGTGCAGTTGCACTACTGTACACTCTCTAAAGTAGCCATAGGGTGGGCTTAATTCTGATCTAAAGTTTGGGACTGCGTATAGTTGTGGATCTTGTAAAACTTTATACACATCAGCTCATTTCCCAAGAAAAACATGATGTGAACCTGTATATTTTTGATCAGAAAGTTAATGTGAGTTCATCATCATCATCATCAACAATCATGGGCTCAACGCCCATTTATGTCCAATGCCTCCCTCACTATTTCCTTCCATCTTTCCCTGTCCAGTGCAGAGTGGCTTAGTTTCTGTAGACTAGCTCCGCACCAATCTACTATATCATCTACCCATTCTCTGTGGAGTCTGCTTCTCCTATTCCTATCCATTATGCCGAATACCACGGTCTTAAATTTTCGCTCGTCGTTCATTCTGCAGATATGCCCGAACAGTTGTAACTTCCGTTGTATAGCCTTCTGCAGAAGGTTCTCTTTTGGCTGTATCTTCCTGTATAATTCCTCGTTGGTGACCTTCTGCATCCATCCTATTCTCAGGATCTTTCTATAACAACTCCTCTCAAATGCCAATAAACCCATTGGCTACGTCTACACTGGCCCCTTTTCCGGAAGGGGCATGTTAATTTCAGCTATCGTAATAGGGAAATCCGCGGGGGATTTAAATATCCCCCGCAGCATTTAAATAAAAATGTCCGCCGCTTTTTTCTGGCTTTTAGAAAAGCCAGAAAAGAGCGTTTACACTGGCCCCGATCCTCCGGAAAAAGCGCCCTTTTCCGGAGGATCTTATTCCTACTTCAAAGTCTTATTCCTACTTTGAAGTAGGAATAAGATCCTCCGGAAAAGGGCGCTTTTTCCGGAGGATCGGGGCCAGTGTAGACGCTCTTTTCCGGCTTTTCTAAAAGCCGGGAAAAAGCGGCGGACATTTTTATTTAAATGCTGCGGGGGATATTTAAATCCCCCGCGGATTTCCCTATTACGATAGCTGAAATTAACATGCCCCTTCCGGAAAAGGGGCCAGTGTAGACGTAGCCATTAAGAATGGATTCAATACATATTAAAAGAGAGCTTTAATAGCTAACATTTATAGTCTGTTCAGTAAAACTCACATTCTTATTCTGTATCAAAATATAAAGTTACCAGATTGTGTATTTAAAAATATAACATGCCAATGTTGTATCCTTCTCAAACAAAAGATATTAATTACAAAAAGTTATTAAATTGATGTTTTGCCTCATTAAAATGCAGTTGTAATTTGAAAAATGACACAGTAAATATGGCACCTTCTTACTTAGTTTATTTGCACTGTGTCTGTATCTGAATCATATCAACCTCTTTTCATCCCAGTTCTTCATTTTTCTAATACATCGAGGCTTTCTATTGCAACATGCAAGAAAATTCTTACACGCTATAATAAGCTCCAATTCTAATTTGTACACTGGAAAGAATAGAAAAACCAATTATGCAAATATACATTATGGCTGTGGAAGAGCTAGGGAAGGATTCCTCAAGCAGGATATTCATTTGAGATAATGACCTATCTCGTTTTATTAGTACATGGTGAGTACTTCACTCATTCATGTCTTTGCAGTTGTGAATAACAGAGCCACCTGAAACTCATGCAGGTATAACCTTTGTTCCTCCAGACCATTACATAGTCTCTTTCTTATAACTATATCTCCTATATGCTTTCTACACGTGTCTATATTGCACAAGTGGTGCTTCCTATAATTAAATCAGAATTCTATTCTAACCATCTCTTTCAGTTGCTCATACATTTGTCACAGTCCTTCCTCCTGGGCTGAAATTTTACATTCTTTCTGTCAGCTCAAAGGTGATTTTTTTTTTTTTAACTGAGCCATGCATGTCTGTAAAAATCCACATATCTTTTTCAATATGTTCTGATTAGTTAATTTGGATGGGGATAACTCCCAGTATAGCTGAAAACACCAGACTGGACTTGATTTCTAGATCTCCTTGAGATCTAAGAAGTTAAACAACATTGAAAAATGGGAATCGGTAATATTAAAATTATGACTGCTCAGCAAAGTTGAACCAGACAGTTACGGGACCTTAAGAACATAAGACTGGCCATATTGGGTCAGACAAAAGGTCCATCTAGCCCAATATCCTGTCTGCTGACGGTGGCCTATACTAGATGTCCCAGAGGGAGAGATCACAACAGGTAATCCTCACACGATCCCTCCCCTGTCACCCGCCTCCAGAGAAACAGACGTTAGGGACACCTTTCCTACCCATGCTGGCTAATAGCCATTGATGGACCTAACCTCCACGAATCTATCTAGCTCTTTTTTGAACTCTGTTAAAGATCTAGCCTTCACCACATCCTCTGGCAAGGAGTTCCACAGGTTGAGTGTGCGCTGAGTGAAGAAAAACTTCCTTTTGTTTGTTTTAAACCCGCTGCCTATTCATTTCATTTGGTGATTCCTAGTTCTTATATTGTGGGAATAAGTAAAAAACTTCTCCTTATTCACTTTTTCCATACCAGTCATGATTATTGAAGGCCATGTACATTGAAGGCAAGTGTATCAGCCTTAGAGACATTAAAGCCCTTGTTCCTATGAGTTAAAATGTTGCCTCAGGCTAGTTAGGAACACCAGAGCCCAAATAAGGACTGATGATAACCTTTAAAACCCTCTTCTGATGAGAAAAAGAAAAAGGAGAGGAGGGACAAGAAAGATGTTGCAGAAGGTAAGAGACAGAAAGGGGAAAAGGTTTCCCCTAAGGGGAGAGCTGTTCTTTTTATATGTGAAATATTGAGTTTACTGCTGTTTGAGCAGAGATTGGCAACCAGGAACCAGCCTAATAAAGGGCAGTGCCCTGATGGGAGCAATGAAATGTGTTTTTTGTGTTTGCATATGCTGGGGGGTTTCCTTAAGAAAATCACTCAGGCTAACCCTGAGGTCTGCCTTGTGAAGATTGTAAATTAACTACAGTTAATAATTAGAAACCATTGGACAACTCCTCCAGGGTGAACCTCCTAAATCCGGGACTCTCTGGTCCAGCAACATTCATGGTTTATCAGGATCACGGATGTTGCTGGACCAGAGAGCCCTGGCACCTGGGAGTGCGAGCCGGTCGGGAGTCCAGCGATAGGAGAGCCCCACCATCCAGACTGGTGAGCCCCATCCTGGGGAGCCCCAGCTGAGCATGGCAGCAGTGGGGCAGCTGCAGAGCCCTGTCTATGGGAAGCCCCGTCCAGGCAGGACAGAAGCTGGGCCATGGCGGCTGAGGAGATCCATTCCTGGAGAACTCCAGCCAGCTGGTAGAAGTGGTCCAGAGCCAAGCCCCAAGCCCTGTAGCAGCAGGGCTGGAGCAGAGCGAGCAGGAAGGAGGGTCAGAGTCCTGGGAGGCCGGTGGCAGGGAACCTTCCCTGATCTGGCAAATTCCCTCATTCAAGACTGGTCGGGTCCTCAGGGTGCTGGACCAAGGAGGTCCAACCTGTATGTACTCCAGGCACCAACCACACCATAGGAAGAATCACTGAGGAGAATTGGGCACTGCCACACTGCTGTATATAGGAAATGTTATGCATTTGCAGCCGAATTAGCCATTAGCTCTCTCTGAGAAGAGATATCAGCTTAGAACATTAGTATTGATCTAAATTCTGAGGCCAGTTCAAGTTGCCCTCACTCTTGAGGGTGGGTCAGAACAGCCTGAGTTCCTGGTGGCTTGTGTTCTTGAGGTGTCAAGTCAAATAATCACAAATTCAGTTTCAGTGACCACATGTATTCATTTTATTTCTTTTTAATATGACAAAAAAGAATGTTCCATGGAAACCCTTCTCCCCTTAATGTTAATGCAATGTAAAATATAAGAGAGAAAGTCTTAGAGGAGAGACAGAGTCTGGCTTGAAAGCTCTGCCATGGAATGCTGTCTTTAAATATGGTCTTTCTTTGGTCAGCTAAATTTACTTTTGGTGGTGACACAAGAGACAGCAAAAACGTAAGCGATAAGCCTGCTCTCACTAATGCCAATAGCAAAACTGGTTTTAACATTAGAGGGGGAAAAATCGGAGCCCAAACTTTATTTCCAAATCCCAGGATAAAGCAGCAAGGATATTGAATCAATCTGACATGCTAGGACTAGAATAGACATGAAATGCCATGTGGTCAGAGTCACTTTTTCCTTATCACAACTGCTTTTAATGTTGCAGTGCAAAGGTTTGAAACAACATCTAGTTTTTATTAAAGAATACAAGTGAAAAAAAATAAAATGCATAGACAGACAAAAATCAAAAAAGTTTCAATGAATAGTTGCCAAATTATTTTATTTATATTAGGTCTGTAGATGAAATTAAAGTCACGAAAAAGGTTACTGTATCAGAAGTTAGTAGTTAGATTCCAGCTACCGGGGAGGCTGTGGCAAGTAGGTTCTATTAAAGTCAAAATAATAACATACTGATTTTTATGGTCAGCTTTCAGCATTTTGTATCAGATATAAAACAACAGCTTCCCTTTCACAGGTCATCCGTTTCTGGAACAGTGTTGGAATCCGAAGGCTGGATGAACACTATGGGAATATTCTCTGACGTCCATCCCTTAGGGGTCCTGTTAAAGGACCTCCTTGTAGAAAGAGGGTTAGCGAGGATCATGAACCTGGGATCATTTAGCAGAAGTAGATTAAAATCTGGTACCTTGAATTTAACCAGCTTTGATGCTCTCTCAAAACCACCAAATGGAGTCGCAACTCTGTAGATGGTGGGAAAAATAAAAGTGAAATTTGATTTTAACAATACCCATTTTTCTTTTGCTGCAAGAGCTGAAAAAGAATGATGTGGTTTTGTTTTAATTGGGTTTGATTTTTATGATTTTTTTCAGTATAGTACAGTAAAACTCCAGTGGTCCGGCATCAAATGGTCCGGCACTACTGATGGTCCGGCACCATCTGGAACCCGGAAGTGCTCCGGGCAGCCGGACTATTGGAGCTGCTCTGCCCCCAGCTTCCCGGATTCAGCTGCTGCTGAAACTTACCAGCGGCTGACTCCAGGAAGCCTGGGGCAGAGCAGCTGGGGTGCTGCTTGATCCCCTAGCGCCACCCCTCGACGCTGCTGAAACTGACCAGCAGCTGACTCGGGGAAGCCCGGGGCAGAGCAGCTGGGGTGCTGCCGGGTTGGTCCTGCAGCGCTGAGGGGCACATCCCCCCCACTCCACCCCAGATCCCTCATAGTCCCCCCCCCCCCTTCCAATAGTCTGGCATATTTGATAATCCGGCACCCCATGGGTCCTAAAGGTGCCGGATTTTCGGAAGTTTACTGTAATATGATTTTTCCAAAAGTTTTTCAGAAAGCTAGGAATTATACGTTAATTATTTTTCTAGAAAATTCTCTTTAATACCTGTCTTTTGTTCCTCTTTTTGTTCCTGCTTAGTCGCAGCTTCTCATAATCATAATCACCCAATATTAGGAACTGCATATTCTGCCCATGGGTAAGGATGACTCTGTATGCTCCAGCCTCTTCCCCTCATATTTTGAGAGTCAGAACATGTTGTTTTCTAGACATACTAAGGGCATGTTCTAGTTCCCGATGTGTGTGACAGACCTCAAGAAGGTGGGTTAAAGCATTAAGAATCTGATTCTGATCTCACACTGCTATTAATCAGAGGTACTGTGGTTAAAGTCAGCAGATTAACAATGTATGACCTTATCTACTCACAGGAGGTGTACTGATTTAACTCAGTTTGTTTAGAAACTGGCTTTGTTAAATTGGTGAAAACAATGCTGCAGCTGAAACCTACTCTCTGAAGCAGGCTTTGTGCCTCAAGGGCCTGCCTAGGTTTCTTTTGGTGGGGACTTGAAGAAACACAGACTGAACCAAGCCCATTATCTGCTGCTGGGACCATGGATGTTCCAGGACCAGAAAGTTCCAGTGGAGAGCTAGCACCTGTGAGCCCTGCAGGCTAGCTGGGCAGCAGGAGCCCAACACACAAAAGTGGGGTTTCCTGAAAGGTCAGTGGAAGCCCCACACGCAGTAGGCTGGAGGGGGCCGGCGGCAGAGGGGCCAGAAATGACTTCCTTTGGTCAAGCAAAATCCATCATCCGGTATCAGTCAGTTCCTGAGGGTGTTGGACCAGTTTGGTCCAACCTGTACTGGCAGACTCCTGGGCACAGAGTTTTCCGTTAGTGGTTCCAGAACCACAGATGTAAACAAATCTGAACAAACAGAAATAAATTATACCAAATGTAGCCACAATTGTTGGTAAATCAAGTAGCTAGAGTCCTGCATGGATACAAAATTTTGTATCCGTAGCTACATGTGTATCTGCCAAAATGAGCCACAAATACGGATGTGAATACCTGCAGATATAAAGTGAATATTTGCAAATTTGCAGACTTCTAGATACAAAACTTGTATCTGAATCCACATCCATATCTGCAAAAATGAGCTGAAGATATCTGGATCTATATCCTCATCTGTGGATGCGTATACTCTCAGATATAAAGCAGGTATCAGTGGATTTGCAGGGCTCTACAAATAGTTTCCTGAGGTATATTTAGATAATCACAAGTAAAGAAGCAATTAAGATTTGTTAACTGGACTTTGATTCTTAGTTGCCACAAAACCAACATAAAGAGTGGCACACCCAAGTTAATTCCATCTAAAAACAGAGAGCTTTAAGTTGGCCCCATTGGTTTTCTGAATGTGATACAGAATAAGGTAATGGATCCATTGTCTAAAGTTCCTGTGGTTACTGGTCCAGTGCAGACCATAATAAATAATTGAACACCAGCAGAAACCAAGAGAGAAGTATGGAAGACTTTACTGGTATTTTTAGCAGGTTATACATGGTAAAACAAAACTCACTACCAACTGTGCAAACCCCAAGATTAAAACAAAACAAAACAAAAATCAAAGGAAAAGATCTACTTTTCTAGATCTAGACTACTAGATGGCTCTTTGTGGTGCATAGAAATTGCTCACTGAAATTTTTCAATTAGGTGCGTCCCCCAAATAGCTAACTCTGCTTCAAAAAATTGATCCTGGAAAGATGGCAAGTGCCTAGTGAAAGGTTCTAACCACCCACACTTGGAAAAATGGAGGGTGTTTTTTGGATCAGGCTCCAAAACTACATCTTTTGATACATAAAGGATCAGATTTAGTAGCAGCAGCCACTCCATGCATCAGAGTCTCTTTGGGTATGTCTACACTACCACCCTAGTTCGAACTAGGGTGGTAATGTAGGCAACCGGAATTGCAAATGAAGCCCGGGATTTGAATTTCCTAGGCTTCATTTGCATCTTGCTGGGCGCCGCCATTTTTAAATGTCCGCTAGTGCGGACTCCGTGCCACGTGGCTACACGTGGCACGGACTAGGTAGTTTGGACTAGGCTTCCTATTCTGAACTACCGTTACTCCTCGTTCCACTAGGAAGCCTAGTCCGAACTACCTAGTCCGTGCCGCGTGTAGCCGCGCGGCACGGAGTCCGCACTAGCGGACATTTAAAAATGGTGGCGCCCGGCAAGATGCAAATGAAGCCCGGGAAATTCAAATTCCGGGCTTCATTTGCAACTCCGGTTGCCTACATTACCACCCTAGTTCGAACTAGGGTGGTAGTGTAGACATACCCTTTGAGATCAATAGGAGTTTTTCACACTCACTGATGGTCTATGCAAGTCTGGAAATTTTCTTCCAGGTTCCAAATGACAAATTCTATACTAACCTTATGGATTAAAAATAATTATCTTTAAATCAGCACTGAGTGAGTGCTGTGACATACATGATCTTGAAAATAATAATCATTTGAATTGCTGCCCTAATTAAGATGTAGTGGCAGTGTTCATGCAATCTTTAATGTTTATGGATTTGTAAATTAACAAAAGGATAAGCAATGTTAATTTTGCATTTGTGCTTTGAATTTCTTGAAATAATTATTTTCCGTTATAATTCTAGCTATATTTAGAGCACATAAGTATAGATAATATATTCAAGTGTGCATGTTTTATGAAAATTCACTAAACTTCTTTTGAACTTACAAAAATGAATAACAGCTATATAAAAATTGGCCTAGCTAGATTATACATTAACATGTACTCATGTGCTATGCAGAAATACATGATGATATGCATAAAAGAGAG
This sequence comes from Pelodiscus sinensis, assembly GCF_052426305.1. Lineage (NCBI taxonomy): Eukaryota > Metazoa > Chordata > Testudines > Trionychidae > Pelodiscus > Pelodiscus sinensis. The sequence continues at coordinate 100,931,041 of NC_143055.1, forward strand.
TACAGTAATTAGCTAATGAATATTAATTTGTCCTTCAGGGCATCAATGTATTTTCTTGTGAGCAACAGACTGTATCATGACAAGGTGCTGTAATGTGCTACACTGTATGGAAACGGAGCAAATAACCTGAGCTCTGATTAATTGTTCATAACCCAAAATCTGTGCCTAAAAAATTCCAGATAGTCATCATATATTATAGGCGAGAAAATGCTAGTTCTAGGTAGTGGCACCAAGAAGTTAGGGGTAGATTAATATTCACTTGGAATATTCCAAAAAAGTTGATGGCTAATGTAAAAACATAGTGCATACCTGTATTTTTTATTTTGGCCCCTGCTATATATGTGCACATTATTTATTTGATCAATTTAAAATCATTCTTAAATTGTTCCTATAAAGGAGAGGATTTTTATCTGAATTTTTGGGGAGTTATAAGATTGAGACAGAATGTTTTAACTATGCTGACTTAGCTACCAAAGATGTATAATTAAAGTAGTAACAAAAAATTTAATTTGCCCAGAGTTCTTTAAAAATGTAAACATTTGCTGAACATTCTGCCTAGAGCTGTGCAGTGGAGACCTGCCCCTGACACACCTATGCACACTCTGGAGAAAGTAGGACTCTGGTTATACCCCAATGCCACCAGAAAGTCTCAGTGAAAAACCAGAGGGGAATTATGGAGAGACATGGTAGGGTAGGACCAGCTGAAGAAGCAGCCAAAGCTTTGGATATTCCAAAGATCTTTCTACAGTTTCCACTGGACTTTCTCATGTATGTGCTGATTAGCTGTTTGTTCCTGACCTCCCCTCCTCACAATCTCTTCACCTCCGTTTTATTTCCTCTTACTTTCTTCTCCTAGTCCCTGTACACACTTCTCAACCCCTTTTCTTCATTGCCCCTCTCCCTTTACTTTCCCTTTAATTTAACTGTTTCCCTCCTAACTAAACCCAGTCACAAAAATAGATAAATCATGGCACTGATATTATGTTTAGGGCTGTCTGCTTGTGTGTTACACACTTTCCCCTGTTCTGTGTCTGTCTTGTTTGTTTAAATTGTATGCTCTTTGGAACACAGACTGTCTGCTAGACAGTGCTAAGAGTGTGCCTGCCTCCCGCAAGTTGAGGGCACTTGACACTTGGCAGGAGACACTTAGCATTTTGCAGGATCAGATCCAGGGTTTGTAAATTAGTAAAGCAAAGCACTAGCCAGATGGACGGGATTCCTTAGTGTTTTGGAAGCAATAGATTGGGAAGGGAGAGGCCTGAGCAAGACCTGATCTAGTTGGAGAGGAAGAACCAGTCAAACCTGCTTATTGTTAGATGCAGGCATGCTGCAGTGCTTTATTGGTCATCTATAATTCTAATGTTGACATTTTCCACTGGAAACAGAGTGGAAGGAGGGGTTAAGTTAATTTCCTATTATAGACTAGTTAGCAAAAATAATTCACACTGGTTTTTCCATATAGATTCTTCTAAGATGGCATTCTTACCTTTGTGCTAGTTAATTCTCCTTGTGTTCCACTTGAGACTCATCTCTAAAGGAAAGCAAGTGATTTTTGCTGTTTCCCATCTAGTGTCAATTAGAGTAGGGTCCTTCTAATTTTCACCAGCAGCTCCACAAAATCCTTACCAATACTCTGCTGGTGGTTTCCTTGGAGCCAGTGAATTCTGGTCCCCCCTGACTATCCACTCAACTCCGTATCTGTCAGATTGCATTGGCTATCTATAATCCCTTAAAAGGAAGGCAAGTTTAGTTGCTTTTTGCTGCTACAGCCTCCTTCTTGGTGGACTTACTGGTGCTTCCTCATTCCTGTTGTGGAAACCTAACCCCAAATAAGGCCACTAACTGTATAATTGCCTGAGATTTGATAGAATCAATTTACATGTGGTCAAGATTGGGCCCTGTATTTAAAAGAGACAAATGATACATTTTTTCACAAAAAAGTTCTGAATCCTTTTCTTGCCTCAGTACACCTCTAAAATTGTCCTTTTTTAAAGTTACCCTTGTCCAAGTCTTATTTAGCAAATCTAACTCACTTCTCAGTCAGGAAAAACTCCCACTGATCTCATTGATAGTGGTGCTCAGATCTGAAAGGATCCTAAGTTTGGTCTCTAAAATCAAAGATTGTCATTTAAACAAAGATATCTGAATTCACAAAATACAATCTGAACACCATGTTCGGAGTCCCATGCATCAAGGATGCCATCAAACCTTCTCCCAATGATTAATGGTGAATGTATCTATGTGTTGCATGTACTTGGAATTACCAAATCCTGAAAGTGGTTCTTCCTGGAGTGACACAGTCAGACTGGAAAACCTGACTGATACTAGTTAACTCAGTGATGTCATTATGACATCACAACTCATATATTCAATATTTTATCAATTGCCTGTTTTCAGGATTGTAATGAAACAAAGCAATTATCTAGACACTTTCTGCCCTAATAATGACTAGATGTCATAAATATAGATGTAGTGTACATGTCCAACAGCCTTTCTAGGCTGAGTATAACTTGGTGCTTTTTCAAGATGGGGCAAGGCCTTGTATATTGTATTTACCAGTTTCACCGTTTAAAACTTTCTGGATCAAGTCTAAGACCAAACCCTGAATGTAAGTGGCAGGTTTCAATGATATTCCGATGGAGAAATGCACAAAATAGGAGTATATATCCCAAAAGATGCAGTTTTCCTCATAGAAAAATAAGACAGGTAGTAATAAGAAGTGGGCAGTGAGCAAAGTCTAATCTCCCTGAGAAGGCTGAAAATTTACAGCAGACACCACTGGATATCAGCCAAGCCTCAGAACCCATGTTTATATTAATTCTGCTTTAGTGCAGCCCCTAGTTCTTCCCTTTCCTAACAATAGCAGGATGTTTGATATCTAAGTTTCAGAGGAGTAGCCGAGTTAGTCTGTACAGCATAAACTTAAAAAAGTGTCTGTCAGGTTTTCTGTAGTACTAGTGACCATAGTAGCTAAACTGTGCTGCTATTGTTCTCACAGTGGCAGATGTGCTCACATGAGCTCTCCAGTCAGTGTCTGTTGCATCTTTTTCTGAGTGGAACATGGCATACAACTTCCCAGCTCTTCCTCCAGGTCAGTAGCTATAACTGCTTGCTCATCCGTCGGTGATGCACAGTTGTTGTGAAACAGATTCAGGGGAGACTATGCAGTGCCATGATAAGACAGCCATGTTTCCTCTCCTCGCCACCATAATTTAGATGTACCTGCTCACCTCCATGCTTCTGAATGGAGTTGTTGATCTTGACAATTTCCTACAGATCTACATTGCCAGTATCTGCCATTTTATGTGGAAGTAGAGTGCCACACAGCCGAGTTTGTTTTTATTTTTGGTGTGGTTTTTTTTGGCATGGCTTAGTCAGCTGGAGCGAAACAGGAGCCATTTAAGAAAAATAAGTTTGTGGAATAAAAGAAGATATTGTGTACAATATGAATAAAGGTGGGAGGCACCATCTAGATGTTTTCTAAAGCTCCCAAAATAGTTCCAAGCGCCAACCAATGTCAACATAACAAGAGGTTCAAATTAAAACCACAGTCCACCAGCTACTGTGTAAATAATTTCTCATTCAGCTCCCTGCTGGCTTCACACACAGCATTTTATATTTGCTGCCTAGCTTTTGTTTTTGTGACCCTATTTTGCAGTTTTAAAACTGAAATCTTTTAGTTTAAGATGTTCATAGAGTTTGCAATGGCCTGTTAAACATGATGGAGGGCCTGATGCTTCAGATAGCTGAATAGCCCCTGTGAGGACTAAGGGCTCTCAGCTCTTTGCAGGATCAGACCCAAAAACACAAATCTGTCGACTATGGATTGTAATATAAAGAAACAAAAATTGATGGTTCCTGTGATAGTGCTTATGAAAAAAACTCTAACCAATGCTCACTGGCCGGATCCAGTGGTTATTGAAGTCATTGGAAAGATCTAACAAGCTTTGGATCATGTCCTTGCTTCAGCCTATTTATTCCATCAAGTCAGGGGTTCTGGGATAATTTGTATAGTGATGAAAGCCACTGAACCAAACTGTATACCCAATGTATGACAGAAACCACTTCAGGCCAGGAGCCACAGGTACATAAACACCCTCAGCATCTGTAATTCCAACAGCTATTCAAATTAATCATTTAAATGGATATTGGGTTTTTATCCTTTTCTTTCTTTAATTGTTTCTTAGTTTCTTACTATGACCTTCCTCTTGTGGTATTTATACTAGAGATTATTATAGAATCCATTCTTTAGATTTAGACTAATTGTGCTTTCCTCTTTAAAAATCATCCGTGTGTGTGTGTGTGCTTGTGTGCATGTGCACACATATGAACTAGTTTCTTTCCCTAGAGCTTGGTTTAAAAAATCCACTTCACATATGTATTTTTACCTAAAATTCATCCTGCTCCCTAAATTACCTGTTAAAGCTCCTGTAGTCAGGTAGCTCTGGCTTTGCTTCAGGCTTAAAGAGTTTAGGGTATAAAGCCTCCAACAACTCTGGGTCATTGCTGATGGCTTCTATCCAGGGGGACTGATAATATTTTGGCACAGAAGTAGTGTTGAACCTCTCAGGAGGAATTTCCTTTAGTGGTCCAGAATATCCTACATGGAAATAATTCAAGGGTCAATAATTATAAATCGTGCATTGCATTTTATAGCATTTTCATCCAAATATTTCAAGGGGCAATTACACATACTAATTAATTTTCACTACTGGTCTATGTACTAGATAAGAAATATTGTACACACATTTTATAGAAGATTAAGCCAAACAACAGAGAGGATTAAGTTATTTGCCCAAGACTACTTAGAAATATGAACCAAACATAGAGGATTTGTACCAGTTTAGTTAAACCAGTGAAAAAGAGCACTTTGTAGGTGCTCTAACTTAGGTATAAGAATGGTTTATTTTGGTTTTGCTTGAAACTGTTTCTTGTTGGTTTAAGCTGGTTTAAACCAAAATATGAGTGTCCACACAGCTTGCACTAGCTTAGCTAAAATGAGTTTAAAATCAAACCTTTAGTTAAAACAGTTCAGTTCTGTTTGTAGGCTAGTCTTTGGGGGCATTAGAAAAGCCCTAAAACAGAGTTAGGAGCACAAGTCCCATTGTCTTTCAGTGAGATTTATGCTCCTGATCCACTTTTGAAAATCTAGCGTATGTCTGGTTCTCCATTGTTTTGCACCATGCAAGCAAGTGAAGAATCAGAACCATTCTCTCTCTTACCAGTGAGGGTTATTATAGAATCCATTCTTTAGATTTAGACTAATTCTTACTCCTGATGATCAGTACCTTATTACATAAGTAGTTCCATTTACTTTAGTGGAATTACTTCTATAAGAAGGGACTACAGAACAGGAGTAAGGGTGGCAGAATCTAGCCCTTAATATATAGTTGAGAGTTTTCAAAACGACGAGGGGTTGTCCTAAATTTTGAACCAAACTATTTGTTGGAAGAAGAGAGAAAATTATTTCTAATTTTTTATCTTACTAAGTTTCTAATTCTCTCGGAGTGTGTCTACACTGCACCACTATTTTGAGACTAACGTTATTTCAAAATAACAATGTGACCATCTACACAGCCATTCCATTATTTTGAAAAAAAATCAAAACAACATATGGCTTATTCCAAAATCCATAAACCTCATTCTACAAGGAATAACACCTATTCCGAAAAAACGATTTTGAAATAAGGCATGTGTAGATGCTCCACTGCTGCTATTTCAAAATAGCTCTTCACCAGGGCCATTCTAAGTTATTCCTCCCCAGTGCCTTCTAGGGCTCTAAATTGAAATAGCACATCTACATAAGGGAAGCGTGCATCAGACTCATTTTGAGGCTTCCCTGCAGTGTAGATGTGCTATTTCAAAATAAGCTATTTGGACTATTTCTTTTGGAATAGCATATTTCAAAATAAGCATGCAGTGTAGAAGTACCCTTAGGGTGCATCTACATCACACCCTTAGCTCAAAATAAGCTATGCAACTTGCATTAAGCAAATTGTGTAGCTTATTTCAGTGCTACTTTGCAATATCTTATTTCATAATTTGACGCTGTCTACACAGCACCAAATTTCAAAATAACTCGCTATTCTGAAATTTCCCTTAACTTTTGTGGAACAAAGGTTACCGGGATGTCGAAATAAGCCACCCGTTATTTTGAAATTTATTTTGAAATAATGGGCTGCTTCAATAGACACGGAATAGCTATTTTGGGATACTTCCGGTATCCCAAAATAGCTCCACAGTGTAGATGTACCCTAAGTGTAGTTATTGCTTCATTTTTGCATAAAAACACTGCTTTGTTTCCAAATCAGAAAGAAAATCAGAATTCAGAGAAATATTTTCTGCAGACAAAGAGCTCGTATATCACCCTTCAGCTTTGGAAACAGAGCTTGCACCCATGCACATTGTATTGGGCTTGTGGCTACACAGTGTACTAAAGCTCCTAGTACTTTTGGAAATCACTGATAGAGTGGCATTGATCCAGTTTATGTTGGCTGGAAAAAGTCTACTCAAAACATGCATGCACTAAATAATGCTGACCAAAGACTGACTTTGTAAAAAACACAGACTGCTTATGAATAATTCACAACCAGGAATAAGCTATATTTTCTGAACAAAATATTTGTCACAAATTATTTGACCAGCAAGGCTTCCATGTAGGTTAGGGTTTTAAGTAAAGAAAATGGGATCCTTGCAACCAAGGTCTTTAAAATAGAAACGTATCACTGTAGCCAGAGAGACAAATTTTCCTCTTTATTCCCAAATAAAGGGGTCATTGAGAACCTGAAGTGACTTCAGATTCACATTTAAAAGCAGTAGTCCACTAGTGATGCTGAATCTCATATGGCAGAAAAGTTTGGTGAGGATAAATAATTAACCTTGGCAGGATCAGATCAATGGGGTTATGCAGATTTCGAGTCTGATGATCTGGCCCCAGATGGTAATACAAAATTATCAAAAATACTTTGGGCTGGATATCAGGATTTAATAAGACTAAACATTTAATAAAACTAAACGTCATATGGGATTTCTATTGTTTTGTGGCATTCTTATGGTCATAGATGCCTAGAGAATAATTTCTTTCAACGTATCTTAAGTATTTCTACTTGTGTGTGACATGAGACACTACAGAGGTGTGTGAAAATTTTTATAAACCACACTGAAGCAAGCTCAGTACTCTGATTTGCTTTTCAGATGAAGATTCATATAAATTCTCTATTTCTAACCTCATTTCAATAAATTTGCAGACCCCTAATAAATATCCTAGTAATGATAATGTAAAAAAAATGTGCTGCTGTTTTTTGTTCTGTGAAATAGCTGAGTACTCGCTACACGCACAATTTACAGTAATTTGTACTTTACCTGGTGCAATGCTTTCAGGATTTGGTGGGCTCCGTGGGTCAGGTGTATTAGGAGGTGTCATTGGTGCATGCTGTTGGCTGACTTCAGCATTTCTAGTTTCCATTTTAAGAATTTGCATGGGTTCACTGCGCTGCATTAGAATAGAAACAGATACTATTGATGGTATGTGCGTGCCAAAAGATGTTATGTGACTCTGAATTAGGGAAGTATTATCTTCATAATATACAGATGGAAAACTGATGTAGGGTATACAGTAAGGCTACGTCTAGACTGGCATGATTTTCCAGAAATGCTTTTAACAAAAAGCACTTTTTGCGGAAAAGTGTCCGTGGCCAATCTAGATTCGCTTTTCCGCAAAAAAGCCCCGATTGCCATTTTTGCGATCGGTGCTTTTTTGCGCAAAACAAATCTCAGCTGTCTACACTGGCCCTTTTGCGCAAAAATTTTGCGCAAAAGGGACTTTTGCCCGAATGGGAGCAGCATAGTATTTCCGCAAAAAGCACTGATTTCTTACAGTAGGAAGTCAGTGCTTTTGCAGAAATTCAAGCAGCCAGTGAAGACAGCTGGCAAGTTTTTCCGGAAAAGCGGCTGATTTTCGGAAAAACTGGCCAGTCTAGACGCATCCTTAGTGATTTGCCCATAGTCACACAGGAAGTCTGTGTAGAGCTTAGAACTGAACTCATCTACTAGTCTAAGACCTAAATACAGTGAAATCTTTGTTATCTGGCACTTATGGAGAAAGGGGATTGCCAGGTAATTGAATGTGCAGGATAAAAACACACACACACACACACACACACACACACACACACACTTTTTGCTCTGCCTCCTCTACTTCCTCAGCAGATTTGAGGGGAGTAGAGGGAGCAGAGCAAAAAGGCAAGCTGAGGGGGAAGGAGGTGCCAGCTGATGAGGTCATCCAGGAGAGTAAGCTTTCAGAAGCACCTCAACAGCTGGCTGGACAGGAGGGAGTTGGGCACACACACCTGAAGATGTGTATTGTGACTGGGGACAATGCTGGTTAACAACGTTTTCTGGTTAACAGATTGCCAGATAACACAGCTTTCACTGTACTACATCAGTATATCTCAAAATTTTCATGTTGGTGACCTTTTATTCAAATGCAAAAATGTTTGCGAAAGACTCCATGTGAATTATGAAAGTAACAGCAAAAATTATCAATAAGAACAATGAAAAGTACAATTTAGACGTGTCTGTGTTTCAAGAGGCTGACAGAGAATACTAGACCTTGAAGAAGGGTAAGAGTGTATGGGGGTGGAGGAGCAAGATTTTCTTTGCTTTAGAGTGCAATACAAATTTAAATGCCTTAGGACCCCTGCCCTCCTATTGTCTTTCATTACACCTTCCTTTCCCTACAGGTCACAACCCCACTGAATGAGAAATACTGCTCTACATCATCCTTCCTATCCTAGGATTCAAGCAATCTGGTAAGATAATGTAAAAGCCATTGATTCTCTGGAGATACTTTTTGTATGCTAATTGAAAATGCATCAGCCACGCAAAAAGTCTGTACTCCTTTGTGGGACTGATTTTTTGTTTCGTTTTGTAGTAGTCACAACAACCTCATTGCAAGCCATCTTAGGGATTTTTGATAGGCTGGAGTTATCCACACTACTCATCAGATCATGGCTTTTAAGAAAACATCCAGAGCTTTAATTGTTGTTTTTCTTTAACTACGGAATCAGAGGCTTATAAAAAAAACAGTAACTTATTTTAGCAATGACACAGTCTACAAGAAGCTTAAATATAGAGTGTGTTGGAATAGGATTTCCTTAAGATAGAAAAAAACAAACACATACTTTTTTGTAAACTTGAAACAAAGGAAATATTTTGATCATATTAGTATGTTTAGAGTGCCCTTGAAAATCCCACTCTGTATCTATATTTAAGATGTAAGTAAATGACCTCATTTTCAGGGATGCTGAGCATTCAGTAAGTTTGGAAATCAGCACTTCTGGTACATCGAAACTTGGCCCTAATCCTCATTTTAATTTTGACTGAGTGAATTAAAATTGGGAGGCTCCAGTTACCAGCTGTTTTCCTTCTACTCATCACAAAAATATATATAAAATCTTATCTTTCTGTATATGACAGGATATTGAAACAGATTCTTATCTCTGGGCAAAGTCCATTTATTGAGTTAAAAAGACAGGAGCAACAACCCATCACAGAGCTAAGATTTCTTCCTTGAAGAGGTAACAAAGCAAGATCGTGGGGAGTTCAGGCATGATATTGAAGATTTCAACTCCTGAACATTAATATAACCTTAAACTATCTTTCTGCCATGGGCTACTTAAGCATTCTGATTAATATGGGCAGTGGAGAATAGGAAAGGCTTTTCTACTGGTCTGCTACCCAAAGTTCTTTATTATGAACTGGTCAAAAGATTGTTGGAATCCAGCAGATGATACTGTTTTTTATTGCATTTTTTTCTGATGAATTATTAGTACTAATAATTCTGTTACTCTGAGACCAGTTCATAGTCCTGGCTTCACTGTAGAACCCGACTCTCTCCCCATGATTACAACTTTAAAAGAATTGCTAAAATAGCTTCTCAGAACAAAATACATGCTGAGGTACAATATAGAGTTTTCCTGGATAGTTGATGCTTTGCCACTCTTGTTTTGTTAGTCTTTAAGGTGCTACTAGACTATTAGTTGTTTAAGTTTTTCCTATTACAGACTAACTTAGCTACCCCTCTGAAATTCCTGAGTAATGTGCAGCTCCTCTCATACTCATGCCAATGAAAATATTATACTACATCACACCAATAGCATATATATAATTTTACTTGTCCCAAATGAAGAATCAGATCCAGCTCCTAGTGAAGGCAATGGAAGTCTTGATTTAATAACAATTGGACTGGCCACTAAAGCATTAGAGCCAGTCTTTTAAATTAAGTTTTAAAATCTGTTGATGGATGGGCATTTCTGTTTACCAATAAATGTTTTCTAGGTTAATTATTAATAATTATACTTCTGTATACTGATACAGCTCTCTTCATCTTCAAAGCAGTTTAAAGATGCTGGGACAAATTCTGATCCTTTGTCACATGCTTTCATAACTGAAATCACTGGGGAAGTATGGCTGGAACTGAGACACAGACTTGAGTGGGGTCCTGAGTTAGTGGGGCTATTCACTCATAGTGAAGCATGCATTTAAGTGTTTTCCTAGATTGGGATTGAAATGCTCAGAACCTTGCAGGACAGAGCCCTAATTAAACTTCACAACTCACCTGAGAGCTAGATGAATCTATAAATATAATTATCGCTATTTCTACAAATGCAGAAAATGAGGCAGAAAGATTAGGTGTATTACCCAGGGCCACAGAAGGAATGAATGTCAAAGCCAGTATTAGAACATAGGAGCATCTAATTCCTACTCTGCAATTCCCACCACCCTACCAATGTGCCTCAACGTTGTTTCTTAAGGGCCACTTGAAGAGGCAGGTCTGTCCCCATGGCTCATTTAATCCTTTATCCCTTTTCTGAGAATGCCAGCAAGGAAGTCTATTAGTGCCAATTGCACAGGTGTTGTTACTGACTACAAATTGGAATAAAGCCACCAAATAGTAATAATAACAATAATAATATTAATACTTGCTGTTTATACAGAACTTTGTATCTTTAAAGATCTCAGCTGCAATCCTTGCCCATTCCTAAATCATCACTTAGCTGTCACATGGTAATGACTTTTGGTCACTGCTGACCTTAATCAGATTTCGATGTGAATCCTTTCCATGTAAGGCCCTGGAACCTTGTTGTTCCATTCTGCGGAACAACCCTGTGCTCCCCAGAAAATGCCCTATCCTCTAGGCCACTCAAGAACCCACTCCACCCGTAGAGGGTCCCTAATCCTGCCTTCCTAATGCGGGAGCCAGCTCCATCCCTAGGGCAGCCTGTGTTGGCTGTCCCACTGCTCCCAGGATGGGCCAGACTAAAAGCAGCACCCTGATCTGAGCCTTTTTAATTTGTCTAGAAAATCTCAAATGACACAGCTCCAATGACTGGCCTTGTTCCAGGTCATCATTGAGTTCACATCTTTTCCTAAAATTATTGATAATTCTTGCAAGCAGTATCATGCAAATCATAGTTAATTTCACACTGGTCTCATTGTACTTTATTTAGAAACTTGTAATACAAAATACTCACATTCCTTTGCTTATTTGCTAAATAATGATAGTTTTCATAGGTGTACTTGTCAGATCTCCTTTGACGCATCTTAAATAGTCTTGCACCTCTGTTGCTGAGCATTGATAGTTCCTCCACCATGATGTCTCTGGGGATGCTGATTTTCTTTCCAAGGTCTAGGCCATCTGACTCTGCAACACATCAGACAAGCTCAGCTGGTTTGCTCAATATTGATATATTCTCTATATCTGTAGTCCAACAAGAAAAGCATCCTAGTCCCTCAGTGACACATAGCCTCATGCTTCGTGCTGTATTAGTGAAATCTGTTATTTTTTCATGGAGTTATGAAGTCCACCATAGCCTGGAATGAGCTTCTAAACCGGGGTAGGCAAGAGAGCCTCTGTGGGCTGGATCCGGCCACCCAGGTGGGCTGATCCGGCCTGCGGACGCTCTGCTGCTCCCCTGCCCCCAGGCCAGTCAAGACCTGGGGACAGAGGAGAAAGTGATGTCTCCTCCCAGTGTACAGTGCTTTGGGTGAATTGCCAGCTGTTTTGAATGGGTGGTCCACTCTAAATGCCGCGCGCTCCTTGCAGGGTGGAGGCAGGGAATGAGACTTCACGCACTCCTCTGCAAAGTCTCCTCCTGTGCATGGCGCCTAGAGGGAACCGCCATCTGCTCAAAACAGCTGACGGTTCTTTCTAGGTGCGGGCGGAGGGCGGGGGGCAAAGACTTTACACACTCGCCCCCAGATCCTAGGCCAATCAGGGTCTCTGGGCAAGGGTGCATTGAAATATCCTAGCCCTGTCCCATCTGCCTGAGCCCCTGTCTCTTCCGGGGCGGCCTGGGGCCACTTCAAAAATGTGTGAATTCCCTCCCTCCCCTAAAAATTATTGCCCACCCTGTTCTAAACTACTTACAATTTGATTTACAGGGGTGCTGAGCACCTACAGATCCTTTTGACTTCCATTAGAGTTGTAGGAGCTGAGCTCCTTCAAAAATCAGAACCTTGATATCTTACGATATAATTTACTAGTGGTTAGTAAAATCCTACTTTCCCTGAAGTCTGTGCCACAATTCCCCTTGAGCTCAGCAGTTTGGTCCTGGACATTTCATAAATCAGTGTTATATCCCTAGACTGCAGGGATAAAGAACTCCTCAGCCTGTTTTACATATATCTTGCTATTTTTGATTGCTTGCAATAGTTTTTCACTCACATTCAGATTTTTTAGAAATGTTCTGTAACCGAGATAACAGTTTTATTTAGAGAATTTCAGAATAAAGATCCAGTTTCTGGAAATGACTTAACAGTGAATTAAAATATGATTCTAAACCTTTTTATATGATTCCTTATCTATTTTTCCACAGCTATTGTGTAAAAATTCTCATTAATAGAAAAATTACATGCAAGATTTAACAAGTGCTAGAAATCTAATTACCACTGTTGATGTTGCTTAGATCTCTGCTTGGAAAAAAAGACCACTTCCTTGGCTTTATATTGTACTTCTGGAGCACTTTGATAATGAATTTGCATACATGCATGGTGGTAGAGGGGGAAGTGGGTGGTACTGGGTATGCTGACATTGATTTGAAGAACTCTGTTGTCTGGTGCTTTCAATTTAAAGCCCTTGTTTACTCTTTAAAACATGATAACTTTGATGCTTAACAAACTATTTATTAATTTCATTCTGCCAAAACTTGGAAAGTAGCCCTTATCAGATGTGGCTGTGATTAGATCACCCAGTAAAAATAAGATTGTTTAGCATCTTCTTCTCCTTTGTCATTTACACTTACCTATGCTCATCATTTTAATAATTGAATTAGTCTCTGTGTGTGTTTATAAGCTTCAGGACAAAATGTGAAGTAATATCATGCTATTCAAAATTGCATTGAGGCTCCAATGCGAATCATTCCTCTGCTTATTCAAAGTGGCATTTTGGTATGTGTTTGAAATAAGCCCCAATTCTTTCACTATTTTTATGAACTAAAGAATATCTAGGATTCAGTTAGTCTGTAAATGTATGCAATATAGTAAAATGAACTAAAAATCAATTTATGTGTAGGAATTTGTACATTTCTTCCAAGACATTACACAGAAGAATACAATTTAATTTTGCATTTCTGATTGCAATAGGGGCCCAGTAAAAGGTATGGTAACATTTGGTACTAAATAAAGAATTGAAAAAAAATAATGGAGATGTTAATATTTATTTTCAGAATTTCTATAGTTTGTCATTTTTAATTAATTGTGTAATACCTCCTGGAAGCTTAGTGAATATAAACAACATGAATTCTTGATATTCTGGCAAATATCAATCTCTTGTAAATGACGCAGGCACATGAAATATTTATCCTAGGCTATTGGAAATCTGGATTTCCCTTTAACTCACACAGAGAGAAAATTCCCCCACAGCCCAGGTCAAAGGTATCTGAATCTGGGGCATATCTCAGCAGGCATCTTGAATGGTTAGAGTTAACAATTTTACCTCTTAGTCTATCAATATTTGCATGTAAAGCAAAACTGCCTTTGCTCACCTTTTAGTCTACTGCCTAGAACTTGGCCCATGTTGAAATTTTGGGGGAATAAAGTGGAGAAAATTCAGTTCAGTTCATCTGATCCTCTGTCAATCATCTGCTCCATTCTGAATGTTAAATATTTTGGGCCCCGCTGTTCCCTCAGACACACATTGTCCTTGATCTGAATCCTGCAGAGCTAGGATTCAAAGTTCTCTGTAACCAATGGTGTATTTTGTGGTACATCTAGGCAGCTTCTGGGAAATGAAAATGTGAGATTTTTACTCTAGTATTCTGCAAATTAAAATCTAATCTGCCTGATTTAATGATGTACATTGGGATTGCTTTGGTGTCCATGCAATGAGGGTAATGAGAAGGGGGAAAAAGAGGTGCCTGGAGGAAGATAAAAGCATCATCTCCAAATGAAAAAGTTAAAAATTCATAAATGGGCACTTAAATCTGCAGCTTTATGCTTTTAATCCTGATCTTAACCTTTTAGCTTCAGTTCTTTCTCTGTTCCTGTCTAGTCCTCCCTTAAAATCATAACAGCTTTAATTTTAAATATGATTTGCGTATTTTCTCCGTCATCCACCCCTAATCTCTTTTAATCTTCCAGTTTAAAGTCTTCTAAATATCTTCTTGTAGATTATAAATTTTAATCATGAATATTAGATAATATATGTTTGTCACATAACCAGAAATAAGAAACTATAAGCATCCACAAAAAGTTGAACATGTAACTGCTGAAGTATGCATTGAAGATGTTACAGTAAAACTCCAATTGTCTAGCATCCAGTGGTCCAGCACTCCTGATAGTCCGGCACCAACTGGAACCCGGAAGTGCTCCGGCCAACCAGACAATTGGAGCTGCTCTGCCCCTGGCTTCCCCAAATCCGCCACTGGTCAGTTTCAGCAGCGGTGGACTTCGGGAAGCCCTGGGGCAGAGCACCCCAGCTACTCTGCCCCCGCTTCCCCAAGTCCGCTGCTGCTGAAACTGATAAGTGGCTGACATGGGGAACCCCGGGGGCAGAGCAGCCGGGGTGCTGCCGGGTTGACCCTGCAGCACCGCCTCTCGCCTGCAGCACCGCTCTGCCCCCAGCTTCTACAAGTCAGCCACTGCTGACCGGTAGTGGACTTTGGGAAGCCGGGGGCAGAGCAGCTGGGGTGCTGCTGGGTTGGTCCCGCAGCGCCGCCGTCTCCCACGCTGCGCAGTTCCCTGCTAACTCCCCCCCCCCTCCCCCGACCCATTATAGCCCCCCTTCCGGTACTCCGGCATATCTGATAATCCATCACTCCCTGGGTCCTAAAGGTGCCGGATTATCGGAAGTTTACTGTATATAGAACTGGAAACTAGATTTTAAAAGGTGAGCAAAGAGTAATTAACAGATATCATGGGTTTCCTTTACAAAAAATGTATTTTTCAAAAAATTAATGAGCCAAGGATTTTTTTCATATTTTTAAAAGTAAACTAGATTGCAGCCTGTCTGGAAAACATTTTGAATTCATTTTCTACTCTCATTTATACCTTTTACAGTGAAATCAGCATTTGTGAAAGATGAAGATTGCCAGGCCCGGAAAGTAAAGCCCTCTACAAAATAGGCTTAGCATAGAGCAAGTCTTTCACCATCATTCTGCCCATACCCTCCATCCTTAACTGCAGAGCCAGAAAAGGTGAGTGAGAGTTAACATTCACCCATTTAATACCTGGACTCTCTCTTGAGAGAACAGAAGAGATGCCTATTAGTTCCTATGTTTGTAGTGTTTTCCTGATGTAGACCCAGCCCGCTAGGAACGGGAATAACAACCCAAAGTGATTTCACACAAACCACTAAAGATTGGTGAGTGGTAACAGGTTTCAGCCTCTGACAAGATGACCCAGATTTGAAACAGTGATGGAGAGCTAGTGGTTTGTATTGTATTATCAGATATAAGGGTGTGTCTAGACTACATGGCTCTGTCGATGGAGCCATGTAGATGAGTTTACTAGACATAGCAAAATGAAGTGGCGATTTAAATAATCGCTGCTTCATTTACATCAAAATGGCCGCCGCGCTATGCCGAGCAGCTGTTTGTCGGCACAGCGCGGTAGTCTAGACGGGGATCAGCCGACCCCAGCACCCTTTGTTGTCAGATCCTATAAGCCTCGTTTCAAACAGCTGCTCGGCACAGCGCTGCGGCCATTTTGATGTAAATGAAGCAGCGATTATTTAAATCGCCACTTCATTTTGCTATGTCTAGTAAACTCATCTACATGGCTCTGTCAATGGAGCCATGTAGTCTAGACACACCCCATGTGTCTAGGTATGACTCTGTTTACAGAGAGTTTGTCTCAATACAGCCGCTCCCCAAGTTGCGAACGGTCGAGTTACAACCGTTCGCACTTACGACCAAAGCTCCCATGGAGTGGTTGTAAAGGCGGTCCCCGAGTTACAGACGCGACCTGTGCTTATGAAGAGTGTGGTCGCGTGTAACTCAATGGGGTCTGAGTTACGAACAGTTAGAGTTACAGACCAAGTGTTGGTCCGTAACTTGTTCATAACTCGGAGAGCAGCTGTACTTACTTTACAGGGTTATTGAAAAGTGATTGAACAAAAATGGGTCCTCTTTATGCAATGGTTCATGTGTACTAGTCCAAGCCATAACTAACTTTATTCAGTAAAATATATTTTTATTGGTTTTTACTCCAGTTAATAATACAGAGACAACACTGTTTTTTGGAGAATGAGTGGGATTCTTTTGTGGCTCAAGCAAATTAATTGAATTGTTAGCTAAATTCCATTGCAGAATCATTATTACAAAAAACAAAAAGAAAACATCTTAGCTTTTAAGATTTCAGGTTAAGGTTGCAGGCCAGCAATTAGGGCAAAAAGATAGGCCAAATCAAGATCCCAGCACCCAGTACAAATCCATGGATCTGAGCTAGAGGATTTAAAATTCACATTCAAACCCAATTTTCCCCAGATGTCTAGAAAATGTCCAGGATTTAAAAGTTATTATTAATTAAAATATTGACCAGTGAATCTTAAGATAATTTGATTGCTTCTGCAAAACTTGTCTGAACATCACTGGTTTGGATGAAATGCTGGAAATCTCATGACAGAAGACTTCACAAGATTGCTAGTATTACCAGATTTGGGCTGAGCCAAGAGGGCAGCTTTCCATAGTGTTTTGGTCTTTCAGTTTATATTCCAAGCTGAAAACAGGCGGAGAGGCAGAAGTGTGTAAAATATGTTAACTAAACTTCTTTGAATGTCAAAAGAAAAAATCCTGAATTCAGTTCAAGCTGTATGAATGCACAACATGTTCAGTAATAACATCATTTTGTGTCCTGTCCCCCAAAATTTTCAGCACCCTCTAAAGAATATCTTTCTCCTAGCCTATTTTTCCTCCACATATTCAGTGAGAAGGATGCACAAGCTATCCTAGATTAGGTATGTAAGTGTTTAACCATTTAACCGATAAGCACCAGCTTATCTGTTCTAGTTGTTCTAGATAAACTCTTCTGCCAGCTTGCACCAGCTGCCACCCTGAGTTGAGGGCTCTGCAGTATAAGACTCCCTTAGGAGCAGGGCCAGCAGCTGGGAGCTGGTGCAGTATAAGCCTTATACTGAAGAGCCTGCAGCACATGTAACTGCTAATATTTTTAAGTTACATGGTTACATTTTTTAAAAAAACAACTTTTTACTTCCCTAGTCTAGATTCCTCCCACAGACAGTTGTTCTCCCACTCCTGCTGCCTTTTACTCTGCCTCTGCCTTGTTCAGGCCTTCTCCTGTTGCAAGTCCTACTTCCCAGTTCCAATAACACTGGTCTTAATCCATCTATGGAATCAATTCCAGTTTCAGGTAGAGGCACTGGTTGTTTTTTTTATAGCAGTTCCCCATGTCTAATCTAGAGTCAATTGTTAAAAAGAGAGTTTCAGTGGTGTGTGTGAAAATGTGATCATTTGTAACTGGTATTTACACATGCCTTTGCATGCAGAAATTTCTGATCTGTAGTCAATACACGTGAAGGTAGGCATACACATTTCTGAGCATGGATCTTAATTCTCTATATTTAAAAATATGGCCCCTTAACGAATTCTGAATTAAAACTGGATGTAGTCCACAGCAAATGCCTAAATGATCCATTGGATGATTTAACTGATCGCTGCTATCAACTTTGATAAATGAGTTATCTAATTATAAGATACTTCAAAGACAATTATATCATATGTGGAGCATGTAAATAATCCTTAGTTGGCTTCAGTATAGTTTGTTTCACATAGTCTTTACATATATACACATGGAATCCAGAAATGGCATCTACAAAAATATTGCAAATGTCACTTAGATACTAACCTGTTTAATATATCTGCATTTAAAAAAATCTAAAAGGTATATTTACAAGGAATTCTGAAAGGAATGGGCAGGCATTCACACTGGGAGAACCTTTTTTGTACATATACAAAGGGCCTGATCCTACATTCCATGGAATCAGGTTTGTCAATGAATTTTCTAAGCAGGTTATTTGTCAGTAAGTTATCTAAGTTGTCACTATACATGTGAGCAGGAAAATAAAGCCAAAACGTTTCATAAGTAGATTTTAAAATTAGTCTTTAAAGCATATTTAGGCACCTAAAGAAATGGCCTGATTTTCAAAAGTGCAGAGAGTTAAACAACTTCCACAGACTTCAAGGGGGACTGCTAGCCGCTTAGCAATTTTGAATATTATGCCTCTTATTTAGGCACTTAAATAAAGCTCTGTGGGTGGGATTTTAAAAGCATCTGAGTCAGGAGCACAATCCCAATGGAAGTCAGATTGCTCCTAAATCACAAAACACTTTTGCAAGTCTCACCTTGGGAGCATAACCTTAAATACCCTCACCGTGACAACAGAAATGTTGAATTGCTGCATAAAAGAGCAGCCATTGACTATGTATTGGAGAGATCTGACAACAGCAAGTAAGGTTTATTAATTCCAATTGCTAGCTTTGATGGAAAGGAGAATAAATTGATACAAATATTTTTGATTATGCATATTAAAAGAAATGAAAAACAGGAAAAAAGATATGGACAGACAATCATGTTTTGTATATGAATAGTCTCATAACATGGAATCCAGTCATAATATTAGTTCCAAATTAATATTCTGAAAGGCTATCCACACAGAATGTACATCAGCTGTTAGATTACTTCATTCCTTTACAACAGTTGTTCATCTGAAAATAGCTTTCAAATGAAAAGAGACAACTACAAAAGGATTAGTTACCATAGGCAGCATGATACACTCAGAGGATTATTTATGGCAGAATACCCAGAGACAGAGCTGTAAGAGAGTTAAACTGTAAGATTAAAAAGAAATGGTAGGATGGGGAAGAAGCACTTTTGACATACAGTAACTGGTTTTAGTTTTATACCATTTCTGTGGATTTCCTTCATAATGTCTGATGCTTGTTGTTTCCTCTCTTTGACCATGGCAGAATGTGATAACATTGTGATTGATCTGGTGGTGTTTTCCTCACTGAAAAAAAAAACCACATTTTTTACATTGAGTCAGGGTGCAGAATCCAGTTGACTTTTATTTCTATCATTGTCTTCAGAATGATTGAGGGATATACTTATTTCTCATTTGGCTAATCTGCCTTATTAACATTGCCAAAGGTACTGGCAATCATTCCTTACAGACATCTCATCAGAGACATGTTCTCCTACTCAGGTAAAAGAAGTCCTGAGTGGCATACTGTCGGTTGGCTACACAAATTCTATAGCCAGATCTGTGGCAGTAGACTGGGCCTTCTCATTTCCATACACTATGTTTAAAAAAATACAAATCTGTGGTTTATTTCAAATGCTTTATTTTGTTAGCTCTTGATCTATAGTCTCAAAAATAAGTACATTCTGGCAAACTTCTTAAAGTGACAGCAAAAAGGTTGATGAGGTTGCTAAAGCATCTTTAAATAAGAAAAGAAAGTAGATTCCCAGCACTGAAAATTTACATCTTATTTTATTCCTGAGGTAAGATGTTACCTACATGTCTTCTATGCAATAGTCTGCAGGACAAACAATGTCAAAATATTTCAAGAAACAATACACTTACCCTATTGTTAGGCCTTGTTGTGCAGAAAAAAGCAATCCCAACCCCTTTTGGTGAAGTTTCTGTAGTTTGTTATGAATGGGGATGATTTGCCTGTCCTGGATGGTTTCTATCCTTCTGGTTGGGTCTGCATGGTACCTAGCACGAAGACAAACTGGGGGCTGACCCTCTCTAAAGAGACTGGCATCCAGCTGACATCAACTAGCTATATATAGAAACAACACTTCAGCTAGTCATATCTTCCTGGCGAAAGAAGAGAACAGAAAAGATTCCGCTGTACCCACCACAAAGAGAGTTTATCTCTTCGAGAGCTTATTGGGAGATTTCATGGAATGCTCCCTTCATACTTGTTCAGATTGTCCCATCATCACCTTGAAGAATAATAATCTCCATGTCATAGCCAGGGGAAAGGCATTTAAAAATAAGGCGCTAAATACATGGATAAGAAAGACTATATTTGATGGGAATAGAACAGGCTTAATCCTTCAGTGAAAGATAAAACCGTGCCTTTATAGTAGCTGATGACTAAAGTTAGTGGCAGATGACTGATGTACAAAGCCTACTCTTAAAAAGAAATCCCAAATTTGCAGTGTTATTTTTATTAAGACACTACTTTTCCAGTAGACTACAGTTTGTCTGAAGAAACAGTACAATAATTTATTTCAGAATGGTTTTTAAAACTGATTTCATAAAACTGCAATAATTTAGAATCCATTAATACCAAAATATTGTATAGCTTTATCCTAGAAATGTGTTATATGTAGGATGACAGGTATCCCAGGTCAGTACCTACCTTGTCCACCTGCTAAAGAAAATATTGGGGTTGTGCTCCTCCTGCCATTTCTGTGTACAAAATGTACCTGTAATGGTAGGGAGAAGAGATTAAGATGCTGTTTTTCTGGTTTTGTTTTTGTTGGGCTTTTATTCTAAAGACATTCTGTTTTCTGCTTGTTTTTTCATCAGAAATTGCGTGCTTCCTTGAAAGACTCAGTAGAGGGCTGGTAGCATTATGAAATTACAGCACAAAGGAAGTGAAATCTGGATAATTGAGTTTGGATGTGATTTTTAATCAGATTCTTTAAAGCTAATATATAATTGTTAATACAGTACCTTGTAAGCAAGAGCTCCCCCCTTCCCCCCACACTGTATAAAATTCAAACATATTTAGAAACATAAACCTAAGCTTTCTCTTCAAGTTTGGTTTTTCCGAAGCTGACCCCTGTAAAACCTCTCTTGCAAACTGTAGTTCCCTCTGCCCATGAGTGAGGCTCATTTTTAATCCTTGTTAGAGTCAACAGAAACCTCCTACTAGTATACTTAACAGTAATTCAATTGCTTTTTTTATGAAGAATTCAAACATCTGATAAAAGGATGCCTTAACAAACACTCAAGGAAAAAAAAATGTTTGCCAATGGTTCAATGCCTATTACCCATTTAATAAAAGACCCAGAGAACTCCCTCTTTCTCTGAGATCTTCACCAAGTCCTCCAGCAAAATCTGGGAAGACCAGACTTGATATACTTGAGATTCCAAAGGTAAAAACAAACCACAAACTCAACAGCAACCTCTCCACAAAACAAAACAAACAAGCACATACACTTAAAAAAACCTTTTCAAACCATCATTATACACCATAAAAGAAGAAAAGGGGGAAAGCAGAGGAGCTTGGAAAGCAGGTGGAATGAGGGTGGAGGGACTGTGAAGGTGGTCCGATTGTATGGAGCATAGCTTGGATCAGTACCCCCCTCCTTTAACTCTGACTACAGCATTTCCTCTCCTCCCCACATTTCCTGACCTCACATAGTGCATATGGAGTAGGCAGTCAATGTTTTTCCAAGACAGCCAGCATTTAGACAGATATTTCTGTGGTAAAAATCCAAAGCTGTGCCTCAACAACAAGTAACTTTCAGATTTTGCCCTGTACATAGACACAGGGAACATGAAATTTTTCCCCTGACAATTTTTTTGCTTTCTTGATTCAAAAGTAGGAACAGTTTTAAAGAAGAAGATGCAAAACAACAACAAAAATAAACAAACAAATATTCAAAATTGTTTCTAACAATACTAAATTTATTTCGATCTGTATTTTGATCTAATGTGGATTAGGGATTGGGTCTGATTTATTTCTGTATTTATATTTTCAGTATGTAATACAAATCCTGAAGTCCTTGCTTAGTTTTTGTTCAACCCTTGTTCTACAGACGTCCCACTGATTTCAACTGGAGCTATGTGTTTTGTTAGTATTTATGTTCATCTTATGCTTTAATAATTAATTTAGGAGCCATTTATTGAGCCAATACTCATGATATTTCAGCACCTGATTAGTGGAAATGCCATGAGATGACTGGGTCTCACGTTCTTTCAGCGCTATAAACTGTCCCTTAGGCAAAAGTAAGTAACACAAATTGTATTTAAATTTACCTACAACAACTTTTGTCTTAAAACAGGTAGCTATGGATTTTGTACACAAATCCAAATTTTTATGTCCTCAGTTCAGGTAAACAGATGACTAGAATGTAGCTGTGTAATGCGACTTTTTTAAAAAAAGGCTTCAAAGGAAGTCTTGGCAGTTACAGGCCAGTAACCAAATGAATTTGTGGAAATTTTAGTAAAGAAAAGAATTATCAGACACACAGATAAACACAATTTGTTGTTGAAGAGTCAACAGAATTTTTGTATAGGGAAAATGCCTCACCAACCTATTAAAATTCTCCAGGAAACCAGCAAGCATTTGGATAAGGCCGACCCAGTTGATACAGTGTACTTGAATTTTCCGAAAGCCTTTGACAACATTTATTACGAAAGGCTCTCAACGAAACAAAGTATTCCTGAGATAAGATAAAAGGTCTCCTCATGAGTCAGTAAAAGGTTGAAAGATGGTCAAATCTCACAGAGAAGTGGGAGGAACAGCAGGTCTCCCAGAGTCTCTGTACTGGGAGCTATGCTGTTCAACATATTACTCAATGATTTGGAAACGGTGGGGTGAATTGTGGCAAGTTTGTAGATGATACAAAATTATTCAAAGCAGTTGGGTCCAAAGCAGTCCCTGAGAAGTTCACAAAATGGGGATCTCACAATATTGGGTGACTGGATAAAAAAATGACAGATGAATTCAACACTGATAAGTGCAAAGTAATTCCCATGGGAAAAGATAATCTCAGATCACTATCTATAGTGATGTGGTCTAAATTAGCTATTACTACCAAAGGAAGAGATCCTGGAGTTATTGCAGATAATCCTCTGCAAACTTCTCCTTAATGCACAGCTGCAGACAAAAAAGACTAATAGTATGTAGGAACTATATTAGGAAAGGGATAAAAATGAGACAGAAAATAACATTGTGCCACTATATAAATCCATGGTATACTCACACCTTGATTACTGTGTCCAATTCTGATTTTTCCATCTCAGAAAGGTTCAGAGCAAGTCAACAAAGTTGATCAAGAGTATAGAATGTCTCCCATACAAGGAGAGTCTTGGAGTATGACAGAGATATAAACAATCATGAGTGATGTGTAGAAAGTAAATAGAGAAGTTGTATTTACCTTTTCATACAATCCAAAAACCAAGGGTCATCAGATGGCTGGAGTTATGGGCTGTACCCACGAAAGCTCATGATACTATCTACATGTTTTGTTAGTCTATAAAGTGCTACCAGACCACTTGTTGTTTTTTTCTGAAAATCATAGACAGACGGACAAGACAAATGCAAACTTACTTGTTTTATTTTTGACTGTTCCTTGATTTTGCATTTTGTCTTTCAGTTTTGAGTTAATTTTTTTAAAGTTGTCTTCAGTTTTACAGTCTAAAGCAGAGTTTCCCAACCTATTGGTCGGGTCCCAAATATGGGTTGCCATTACATTTCAAAAGGGTCACCAAGTGTCTCCCCAGGTGGCTGTGCTCCCTCTACTCCCTCTGTTTTTGAATTGCCTTGGGTCACCAAGTCTTCCTGAATTGCCAAAATGGGTCCCCATCTGGAAAAGGTTGGGACCCGCTGGTCTAAATTAAGTAGTATGGTCCAAAAAATGCAAAATAAAAGATAAGATAAAAAGGAAAGTAAGAAGTGAGAAATCAGAAAGGCAGCATAAGCATAAGGGACATGTAGACTTCCCTCCAGAACAAAATGTTCACTCTTGTCTTCTTTTTCAGTTTTTCCTCCCACCTGTGCCAGCAATGAAACTGGTAAATTTTTAACCACAAATGGAAAACTCAAATCTGTGTTTGACGCACAGATTCACTCCTCCACTGATAATTCACCCCTTCCCCCCCAGCACATAGGTATTGTTATGCCAAAGTCACATGACTTGTCCATAATAAGGAGTGAAACTAATGTAAATAGAGGCGGATACTTAGAAAGCGATACTTTTCCATATGTCAAGAAACAAATTGACAAAGCAAGCCTATTTTTTTCCTGTTTGATTATGTAATTCAGTGTTTTATCCAGAGACTTTATCACATTTTCCTTCACAGCTCTTGTCAATGTTTATTTTCCCTCTAATATATTGAAGCATTTTCTTTGACAGATACCTCACCTGCTAGAAAATCTGAACACTTGTCTCACACAAATTTAGCGTGACCTACTTGAACAAAAGGTTTGGTTTTGACAGCAGTAATCTGGGGGTTTCTTCCTTCGTAAGAGGCAAAATCATACAGTATGTAGGCCTGTAATTCTGGTTTTAGTTATAAAAATAATTTTTTGTTTATAACATAAAGAGGGTATTTATAAAACCTAATGTGAAGTTAGAAATACATTTTAAGAAGGAGAAAGAGTTTATTTTTTTTTCTTTCAGGTGAAACCTTCTCCAACACTGAATGCAACCCAAATACAACAGCACTGTGCTGGTTTGTGAGGACCCCCTGCACTGAGGTGGTCATAGGACTGCTTAACCTTTGGGGGAGTCAGGATTATTCTTGCTTGTGGCATAGTATCTTTATCTTAGCTGTCCCGATCTGGCAACTTAATTGTAAATAGTTATCCCACCTGTGAAAGGGCCTAGAAAAACTAGAGAAAGGACCCAGGAAAAAGGAGGCAAGAACGTCCCACTTAGGATTGCCAGGTATCTGGTATTCAACCAGACAGTCCATTTTCTGCGCCCTCTGTCCAGTAAAAAAAATTCAGAAAATACTGAACATATGCAATGTCCGGTATTTTCTGCTTTTCTGGCTGGGCGCCCGACGGAAGCCTGTCAAGGGTGGGGGGAGTGGCTGGGGAGGCAGGGCTGCGATCAGTTCTAGGAAGCATATAATCCACTTCTCGTCCACAGATTTTCAGGCATATAATCCACTTCTTGTCATGGCCAGAATATGGGCCAGGCTTGAATCCCCGTTTACTCCCCTCCACAGCTGAATAAAGGCTCTGAGAGGCTAGCTCAGCCTGGCAATAGGGTTGCCAGGTGGGAACCTGCGTGCTGGGAGGTTCATGTCATCAGAATATATGGTGTAAACTGTTGATTGTTTATAATAAAGTCCCCATTCAGTGTTAAGCATAGTTGTGATGGAGTTTTTTTGTTTGTTTTTTGTTTTGTTTTTTTTAGCTCGACAGATTTTTAGCATGTGTGTTCGGTATTTATGGTTTTGGTTTTTTTGCAGATTTTTAGCACGTGTGTTTGGTATTTTTGGGGAAACCCTAGTTCCACTCACTAGGAAAGGCAGACTGAAGAAAGCTATGGGGATGGATTAATTCATGTGCTGGTTCTTAGAAAGGGTGTAAGGCACAGAGAGGCAGTTGTCAGGAATGGATGTTCCAGCAGAGAAAGAAGGAAAAGGAGCAAGATGGAGAAACCAGAGGCCTGAGAACCAGAGGAAGGACTGTGGGAAGCACAGGATTTAGGGAAGCAGCACAAGGGGTATAGCTGTAGCAAGTTGCCTAGGGAAACACCGGTGAGTCTGAAGGAGCAGATTTAGCTTTGTAAACCAGAGTCTTTGGGCTGGAATCCAGAACAGAGAGTGGTCCTGGATTCCCTGAGGGCAGGGCATATGAGCCCCATGTAAAAATTATTTAGCCTAGAGGCCTAAAAGATGAGCCAAGGAATAGCCCAGAGGGGCCAGAGGGATGAGTTCTATATACAGCCTGATCACTCTGGAATCAAAATGAAAGTCAGCCAGGGCAATAGGAACAAAAGCTCCTGCAATGACACGCCCAGATGCAAGAGAGTGCTCTGGTAGTGAGTGTAGTTGCTTACAACCCTTCTCAGAGCTGTTGTATCAGGTTCTCTGCAGATGCTGGTAGACATCACTGCATCACTTACACTCATGTCATACTTGTAAGATTTCCTTCATACCCAGGTGGGTACCATGTTAAAAAAAATGAAAGCTGTGATTCTGATATAATCACATGACTTCAGGGATTGAGGCCCTAGGCAGAGATCCATGGTGCCTGTGACTTAATCTGACTGTTATTCTGCTGCTTGAATTTCATACATGTAATTGCTGTTTGAGATGACCAGTAGTTGAAAAGGGTGGCCAGAAGGTTTTTTAAAATTTGATTTGCTTTTGAACAGTTTGGTTAAAAATGTGACAATTCACTGAGCTGTTTATGACACTGGTACATGTCATAGTGTCATAAACAGCTTGCCTGTGGTTGAAGGAGAAGCACCTAAAGAATGAAACCACAGGTCTTAAACTTTTCATAAAGGAGCAAAGTGTTCTGTGTGTATTCCTGGCTGTGCTACATCCACTTGGAAACTGATACTTGTATTATCATACTGAACTCTCATTTATAGTCCCTTTACCCAGTAAACAGGTCAGCTAGATGTCTTCTCAAAAAACAAACAAACAAACAAACAAAAAAACCTTCAAGGAGTCAGACGCCTGACACTGTTTAAATTTTTGAAGTAAATGTGCTTTACCTTTTTTAAAACAATTTCATCCTCATGTTAGTGGTATGTTATTATCCCTTTCTCCACTCAAGAAAAAGCAAGTTCAAAGAAAGGTTTCTGAAGTTCTTAAGAGTTCTGCCAAGGCCTTAAATGTCTTCTCTTTGATGAGAACAGCCAGATTACCAATGTTGGCAAAACTGGGGAATTTGAGAGAGTTTTAGCCTGAAATATTGCCAGTGTAAGATGTCATGGTATTGCAAGAGACATACAGGCAGTCCCCGGGTTACGTACAAGATAGGGACTATAGGTTTGTTCTTAAGTTGAATTTGTATGTAAGTCGGAACTGGCTCCAGATTCAGCCGCTGCTGCTGAAACTGACCAGGGGCTGACTACAGGAAGCTGGAGGCAGAATTGCTCTGCCCCCAGCTTCCTGGAATCAGCCACTGATCAGTTTCAACAGCTGCTGAATCTCGAGCCTGGGACAGAACAGCTGGGCTGCCAGGTAGGTCCCTGCAGGACCACCCCAGCTGCTCTACCCCAGGGTCCACAACAAAAGCCTGGTCTGCTGGGGGGGCGTACTAGCTGCGCCCCCCCCCCCCCAGCAGACCAGGGACACGGGGAGCAAAGCCACAGCGGCGGCGGGGTGCCGCGCCTCTGAGACTTTGCTCTGGCAAAGCCTCAGAAGCGCGGGACCCCGCCACCGCTGCGGCTTTGCTCCTGGTGTCCCTGGTCTGCTGGAGACAGTCCCCAGCAGACCAGAGGCACCGGGAGCAAAGCAGCAGCGGCGGCGGGGTGCCACGCCTCTGAGACTTTGCTCTGGCAAATCCTCAGAGGCGCGGGACCCTGCCACCGCTGCGGCTTTGCTCCCGGTGTCCCTGGTCTGCTGGAGACGGTCCCCAGCAGACCAGAGACACCCGGAGCA
Organism: Pelodiscus sinensis; assembly: GCF_052426305.1. Lineage (NCBI taxonomy): Eukaryota > Metazoa > Chordata > Testudines > Trionychidae > Pelodiscus > Pelodiscus sinensis. The sequence continues at coordinate 100,958,879 of NC_143055.1, forward strand.
AAGCCCAGGAGGCAGAGGGGTCCCGCGCCTCTGAGGCTGTGCTGTGGCAAAGCCTCAGAGGCGCGGGACCCCGCCGCTGCTGCGGCTTTGCTCCCGGTACCTCTGGTCTGCTGGGGACCGTCTCCAGCAGACCAGGGACACCGGGAGCAAAGCCGCAGCGGCGGCGGAGTCCTGCGCCTCCCTGGCTTTGCCAAAGCAAAGCCTCAGAGGTGCCGGGACCCCTCCGCCTCTCCGGCTTTGCTCCGGGTGTCCCTGGTCTGCTGGAGACGGTCCCCAGCAGACCAGGGGCACCCAGAGCAGCTGGGACCACTGCGCTCTGGGCGGTCCCACTGCCTGCGAGCTCCAGGGCGAGAGAGCCCCGTTCGTAAGTGCGGATCCGACATAAGTCGGATCCGCGTAACTCGGGGACTGCCTGTACTTCAAAGGAAGAATGCAATGCATTCTCAAATTGTTTTCTGGTATTCAAAAGACTAAGGGAAAATGGTACGTATGGCATGCAAATAGTTGTCTGAATAAACTGGAATAAAGAATTGGCAATTTATTTCTTTGGCACATAGAAAGTAATACTTAATGCTGAGTTTATTTCCTCTCTAATGTCTTTCTAATGTTTGTAAGTTTGAAATATGTAATGAAAGCAGTGCATGTCCTCCATTAGACTCTTATTAGTAAAGCACTTCAGCAGATGCCACTTTCCACTAATCTCATATTGTCAAACCCAAGCATTGAAGAGTGAGGATGGGTCACATCCCCAAAAATAATCAGACTGGTTTACAAATCACGATTGAATTAAAATATGTTTTTAAATCCAGACATTTGGGGTGCTTTTTATTTTTGCCTTTCATCCCAGTGGCCTGACCACTTCCTTGCTCTGACCCAGGTTCAGACCTGCTGTGGGACCACAGCTTCCAGGAGCAGTGCAATTGGGGGTTGTTGGTGAAGGCTATTGCCTCATAATATTGTGGAAGGATTAGCTATATTTGTGTTCCTTTGCATCCTTCCCTGTAGGCAGATGGAGGTGATGGGGTGTGTGTGTGTGAGAGTGAGAGTGAGACAGAAGCATGAGTGGGTCCTGGAGGGACTGAAGTGGCTTCTGTGAATCCATAGGAACATTTAACCGGAGTTCCCTCCAAAGTAAAATTCAAGTTACATCCCTGCTCAAACCTATCCTGGAGGCAAGAGGATAGTTGCCATAAGAAGGGCCATAACGCGTCAGACCATGGTCCATCTAGCCCAGTATCTTGTCTTCTGATGGCAGATGCTCCAGAGGGTATGAGCAGAACAGGGTAATTCATTAAGTGAGATCCATTCATTGTTGTCCAGTCCCAGCTTCTGGCAACCAGAGGTTTAGAGACACCCAGATCACGCAGTCTCATCCCTGGCCACCTTGGCTAATCCACACCACTGGATCTATTTTCCATAAGCTTAGCTCATTCTTTTTTTGAACCCAGTTGTAATTTTGGCTTTCACAGCATCCCTTGATCTCTTTTCTAAGCTGTCTTGTAAATCATTCCTCATATGGAAGCTAATCCATATCCCAAATCATTTTTGTTGCCCTTCTTTGCACTTTTTCCAATTCCAACTTAGGTGACACAATAGGGAGGGGCGTACGAGGGGTCAGGGTGCCCCAGTGCCATGGGTGGGAAGGGCCAGCAGCAGCCACTGGAGGAATTAGTGTGGGGGTGCCATAGGTGGGGGTGCTCACAGCAGGAGTCCGACTCCTCCACACTCACTGGCAGTGGTGGGGCAAGTGGAGCAATAGCTCCGGCTACTTGTGTTCCTCCAGCTGCATTACTATGGGGAGGGGTGGGATTGCCCCTCACTTTCCCACAGGAAGTGGAGCGATGCAGCTGGGAGAGCAGGACAGGGGGTGGACCTCTGCTGCTAGCACCAGCCCTGGCTCCACTAGTTCCTCAGGGCATGTCTACAGTACAGAGAAGATTGAAGCTGCTGCTGTCGATCTTCCAGGCTTCAAATTAGCAGGACTAGTGAAAACAGCTAATTCGAACTGAGGGGGCTCTCTAGTCAAGGCTGGTAGTCTTGCTTCCACAAGGAATAAGGGAAGTTGAAAGGAGAGCGATCTCCCTTCGACTTCCTGCAGTGTGGACAGCGCCAAAAGTCGAGTTAAGGTACTTCAACTTCAGCTACGCAATTAACGAAGCTGAAGTTGCATATCTTAATTCAGCCTTACCCCGTAGCGTAGACATATCCTCAGGCTGCATCACCAGGAAGAGGAGGAAGAGGCGGGGAGGGGGAGAGCAAGATCAGGGGGAAGAAAGGCCTGTGACAGAGGGGTTTGTCCCTGGCTGGGAGAGGGGTGATCACATGACCAGAGGCCTCCCCTGTCCCCTTTCACAAGTCATCTCTGTCCAGAATTCTTTTTTGAGTTTGGGGAAGGGTCGTGGGAGGAATCAGCACTGCAGTTTTTGAGCCTACCATGCATTTATATAGTGGTATTATAATATTTTTTGTATTTGGTGTGTTTGCGGCTCTGTTGTGGTTTTGAAAAGTTTCCATCAGTTTGCAAGCATTTCACTCTTGTGACTATTCCTTATAATTTGTTTTTAACAAGACTTCTCGTTTTTGTGTAGTTCCCATTTTTTAAGTGGTGGGTTTCTTTGGTATTTCCTGTGCCCCTACAAAGATGTTCAGTTACTTTAGCATCTCTGTTACCCAGAAGTTCAGCTATTTTCACCTCTTGAAACAGATTCTGTGCACTTCTCCCCTTACAGACTCTAAGACACTCTACACAAGAAGAAGCTACATTGGTGTCAAGAAATTTTATCTCTGCATCCCATCCTAAAATGTTTCTAACCCCAAGGGGTTGTTGAAATTGTCTATCAGTGCTGGGTTTTCTGTATTTGTAGCCTTTCTAATCTCCCAGAGCAGTCACCACAATCATCCTGGTCATGTGACTGGTATTATATTCCTATTACTATATTCTTAATATTGAAGCACAGAATTTCTATCCATAGAGATTCTGTGGTTCAGTTTGATTCATTTAAGGTTTATACTATATTTTAGTCTAGGCTTTCTTTCACATATAGTGCCTCTACCCCACCAGCTTGGCCTACTCAGTCATTCATATATATTTTGTACCCTGGTATTATCATCGTCTCACCATATTTCTGTGATGCCAGTTATATCAATATCCTCATTTAATAACAGACACTCATCTGTTTGCCTACCCTAGAATTTGACTTCTCGCATTTGTACAAGGACTTATAAAATTGTTCAGTATTTAGTTGTCTGCTTTCATATAATGTAATTGAATTGAACTCCGTTTTGTCTGACTCTTTCTCTTCAGTTCCTTCTTCATTCTAGCCATTTCCATCCTTTCCTCTCTACTGGGATATAGAGTATCCCCTTTAGTACATTCTCGAAGGGATATGTCTGTCCATAGTGTGTGCTCTTCCACATCTGTTGGCTTTCCCCAGCTATTAGTTTAGAAACTGCTATATAACCTTTTTAATTGTACATGCCAGGAATTTTGTTCCTTGTTGGTTTCATTGGAGCCCATCCTTCCTGTTTGGACTGCTTCTTTCTCAAAAGATTCCCCAGTTCCTAATAAATCTACATCTCTCCTTGGAACACCATCATATAGCAATACAGTGCGACCCTGCAGTTCTGCCTGCCAGTTCTGTCTAACTGGCCCTGTGTGTACCGTGCTGTTGTCTGGAAGAAGGTTCCCAACTATGGGATCATTTCCCTCCTCTCCAGTTTGATGTTCTCCTTCCCCAAGATTTTCATCTTCCTCAAAAGCACGAACATTGTCAGGCTGGGGATGGGACCACTCTACTGTGTTCCTGTGTCTCTACTGTGTTATCTATATACATCTTCATCTCTCTTAGTGCCTACAGATTAGTCACTCTGGTGTCAAGAACCTGTATTCTGTCTCTAAGGGTCATGAGCTGCTTTCACCAAATGTACACACGTGCCACCTGGCCACAAAAAGATAATCATACATACTGCATTCAGTGCAATAAACTGGACAGACCCCACTCTGCTCCTGGACTTCTGTCCACATTAGTTTTACACTTTCAAGGGTGTTTTGTGTTTGTTTCCCATATCCTTTTAACTCTTCATCTCTCTAATGAGGTTGCTATGAAGGATGCCAGTTTATGCTAATGATGGTTGCAATATTTTTAATATGGATACTAGGGATGTGGAAGTGTAATTGTGTAAGACTCATTGGTTACATGCAGTTACATATGCAGTTACATGCAGGCTCCTGGTATGTGCAGGGAACCAGCTTAAAAACTGGCTCCCGGCGCATACCAACTCGTGGAAAGCTGCTTCCTCCTGTTTTCCCACGTGCTGCTTCCTCTGTATTAGGATGGGAGCCAGTATTCACAGGAAGCCAGCTTAAAAGTTGGCTCTCCGTGTGCACGGGCTTCCAGAGAGCCACCTACTCCCCGCTCTCCTCCCCCATGCACACACGTAGCCACTGAAATTTTCAGCAATTACATGTTTACTTGATTTAGTACATTTTAACGTCCCTTTGTGGATACAGTTTCAGTAGCAACTGGGATGAAAACTTTTGATCTGATTCTCCCCGCTATCACCCATAAAGTCAGCTCATGTCCATGTGTGGAGAACTGGACTTTTTGCTCTCTGGTCACTGGACTCAAATGTCGACCTGTAACATCAGAACCTCAGTGAGTAGTAAAGGAGAGTTTAGGCTCACCTAATGTGAATTCCCCAGCCTCGGATGATGCCTGGGACATGTCCAGAGTGTAGAGGACCAGCTTTAGGGTCAGGAGGGTGACTGTGCTGGCCTCGTCTAGCTCCTCCTCTTCCTCCTCCATTCTGTCCCCTGGGAGGATGACGACAGGTGTCTCGAGACCCGACTCCACTACCGGGGAAGGGAGAAGGTGCACTCTCGGGCCTTGGCATACCCCTGGTGAAGCTCCTTCACTTTCATCCACACCTGCTCCTGAGTGCGGATGTGCCCCTTGTTGTTGGCCAGGCTCTCAGCCATCTGGCCATAGACATCCGCATTGCTGTGTGTGGTGCAGAGATCCTGGAGGTTTGCCTGCTTGCCTCAGACCTGAATAAGATCCAGGATCTCTGCATTCAGACTCTAGTAGAGGAGATTCTAGGCCAAGAGTGGGCAATCATTTTTGATAGGGGGGCTACTCTAAGATTCGGCAAAAGGTCAAGGGTCACACTTCTATGGAGGGGGTAAAGGGTTTGGGACGGAGTTTTCTTTCACCCATGACCAATACTACTTAGATCAGGCATGAGAGAACTTCAGGTATGTGCTTCTCAAGTATGATTGAAATAACAATTCAATCTAAAGGAATTTTAAACTAAACATAAAATCTGTCTCTCTGAGAATCCCACTTAGCATGCATAGAAATTAAAATGGATTGCTGGGTGAATGGAAAATGTCAGGGCATATGCTCACAAGCATTAGGGTGGTCAGAAATAGGCCGGAATCAGGTGGTCAACTGTTTTCCTAAAGAAAATGTTTGGAAGGAAAAATATCCTTATGTAAGAGTTTTGTACAAATAAACTGAGCAGCTTACTTTTTTTCCTTAAGAAAGAAAACAGTCATCAAGATTTGCTATTGCTTCAAAAGCTAGGCAGCCTGGCTGGCAGCCATAGGCAGCCCTGCTGTGAAAAACATTTCTTTTTGGTTGATACTAATATGGTATGGTGACCACAGTCAAATGGGCAAGAAACACAGTACAGAAAATTAACACAGTAACGGTTGTAGTGATGAACTGAATCAGTCATTCCAAACACTTTTTTTCCTCTACCATGTAAAGCGGTAACTTTTACATTTCCTATTAAATGGTGCAAACAAAAGCAAACAGTATTTTAAAACCTTCTCATCCAGTCTACTGGTGATAGTAGCTCATATGTTATTTTACTATTTGAGCAGAACTGAATTAATAGCAGAGGGCAGTTGTCAAAATTCTTTAATCCTACACTCTAATATTATTTACGGTTTTGTAGCAACCAAATGTGTTGGGCCTTGTTACAGTATCTTCTTCTGTGCTTGATCAGTGCCTAGTTTAATAAGGCCCTGATCTTGACTGGGACCTCAATATAATTTTTAAATCATCTTAAATTTTCTCATACAGTTTTAAGGTTAGTTTAGTCTTTTGTGGAAGCAGAATGTTTCATTCTGATCTTTTCCCCAGAAGTCCATTTTCTACCTAGAATTTTCCTTTTTAGTTTTTTTTTTTTCATTTTCTAGACAGTTTACTTTAGGAGGAATATGAGCTAACATAACTTCTAATTACTGTTTTGTCAGTGTCCTACGATGTGCCAACACCCACTTCATTACTACCATTAGCTGAAAGACATTTGGCTGGTTTTCCCTTAGGGGAAATAACAAGTTCTTTTCTGCAACAAAGAAAAACATCTCATTTCTCTGCTTCATAAGGAACCTCCAGCAGAGTTCCTTTCAATGCTGGGAATACTTGAGACACGATCGAAGTGTGCAACTTCCCAACTTCATGGCCTGATACACCCCACATTGCTAATAATTTATTTAAATATAATAATGTCCCCAGTGTGGCTTATGTTGAAGTTTTTTTTCAGGAGGACATGACATGTCTTATGTAGCACTAATTTAAAATTATTTGTAGCTATTTTTTAAATCAAAATTTGGTTATTTTTCACTATTAGGCTATGATCAGCTGTAGTAGGATCAAGTAATTAAGGTAAGTATGAGTTTCATATTTCCTATGTTCTCAATTGTCATTTCAAATTTAGGGTCAATGTAATACCAGTTTAACATCAGTTACATTCTCTGTCAGGAAAACATATCTTGCCTTTGCTGGTAGCTACACACATTGATCTAACAGCTCTCTTCCAACTCTAATAACTATAAGTTTATACAAAATACAGGACTATGTAGCACTTTAAAGACTAACAAGATGGTTTATTAGATGATGAGCTTTCGTGGGCCAGACCCACTTCCTCAGATCAAATAATGGAAGAAAATAGACACAACCATATATACCAAAGGATACAATTTTAAAAAAAATGAACACACATGAAAAGGACAAATCACATTACAGAACAGAAGGGGGATGTGGGGGGGGGGGAGGAAGGAAGGTGAATGCCTGTGAGTTAATGATATTAGAGGTGGGGAAGGGGAAATGTCTGTGAGTTAATAGTATTAGAGGTGATAATTGGGGACGCTATCTTTGTAATGGGTGAGATAATTGGAGTCTTTGTTAATTCCCCTGCGGAGAGTGTCGAATTTTAGCATGAATGCCAGTTCAGAGGATTCCCTTTCAAGTGCAGATTTGAATGTCTTCTGAAGTAGGATGCAGGTTAGCAGGTCATTCAGACGGTGTCCTTTCTGGCCCACGAAAGCTCATCATCTAATAAACCATCTTGTTAGTCTTTAAAGTGCTACATAGTCCTGTATTTTGTTTCAGCTACACCAGACTAACACGGCTACATCTCTATCACTATTCTATAAGTTTATAGTTTGTTCTGATGAGAGTATATAACTTAAGGGAAAGTATTTATTAAGTGAGTTTCTGTAGTTGCTTCAGGCTTTGAGCTACAAGATAGTCCCATTTCTTCCTGGCTGATGAAATTCTGGCCTATTGGTGGAGTTTGTCATTATATCCCTCCAGAAGAGCAAAGCACAAGCATCTCCTAAATCAGAATGAGTTTGTCAATTTTCTAAAAGCCCTGAATAAGGGGAAGAGTGTAGTTGTGCTACTCCATGAAGAGATCAAACCCCATTTTTGCCCCTGCCCACCTTGTTCCTATAGAGAAGTAATCTGCTGCAGCATATAGCTGGCACAGATTACCTTCCCTTCTGCATCAGCTCACTTGCACTGGCCAACTCACAAGCACTGGGGGTGCAGAGTCACTGTTCCACCCAATTCATGACCACTCACTCACTGGCACACGAGAGGGAGTAGCAGTCCTGGAGAGACTGCTGTGTCTTCTAAGTTACAGCCTCAGTATAATAGGCCATGTCACAGGATAGCAAGAATGGGTTTACATTGTTTACCTTGTAGAAGATGTGATTGCAATACTGGTAGGTGTAGCCATGCTAGCTTTAAGCTAGCTAGCACAGTTAAAAAATAGCAATGAAGACCAAGAAGCACAAGCTAACAACACAAGTACATACAGTATCCCAGGCAGGCTTGTATATCTACACTGCTAAGTGGATTAAAAATAACATGGGTATAGCTACATGAACTGCGGTCACACTTCAGATTGCAAGGCTGACAATACCCTTAGTTTGTGGAAGGGCATGTAGCACAGGTTGTAAATGTGCACTAATACCATCTCTTGTTACAAGCTGTCTCAGCAATAATTGCTCTTCCACATAACCTTTCTTTCCAGAGTAAGATTACTTTGAAAGTTTGGGCAAGTCAACCGGGAATGCTCAAAAGTCCTGCAATTGCCTTGATCCTTTTCAGTCTGGTTTCAGGCCTAGGTACAGCATGGTGACTGCACTGCTTTCTATGAGGGTTGTGGGAGAGAGCTATTCTAGTGTCAGGTTAAATGTGGTCCTACATGGTCCACGAGGAGTACAGATAGTTCGGAATGGCTACGTAGTTCGAACTATCTAGCCCGTGCCGCGTGTAGCCGCGTGGCACGGGGTTCGCACTAGCCGGCTTTTAAAAATGGCGGCGCCGGCTTTATGCTAATGAAGCCCGGGAAATTCAAATCCCGGGCTTCATTAGCAAGTTCGGTATGCATACATTACCCCGCTAGTTCGAACTAGCGGGGTAGTGTAGACATACCCTACTATATATTTGAGAGAGTTTATCTGTTTCTGTGTCTCTGTCCCCCAACCAAGGGTCATGCACCCCTCTACTGGCTGTGCCCTTTGCAGCTGCTTCTCACCTGGCCCTAAGCTGCTTGATGAGAAAGGGCTGGTGTTGTCCTCTCTCCCCATGGCAGTCTGCAAACTGAACTGTTCATTCACAGCCTCAGCTGAGACTCCCACCTTCTGAGGTATCCTTTAGGGAGGGCAGGGGGCCTGAAGCTCTCCCACCCCGATTCATACATGGACATTGCTGACCTGATTAATGCCAGGTAAATCTTCTATCTATGCATATATTCTGAAATACCTTGAAATAAAAGTGCCATAGGTTTGTCATTGGATGCATCTATACAGCAGAGTTCTCCACCTTTAAACATATTGGCAGAGCTTCTGGCTCACCTAAAGGGGTGTAAGAACAGGTCCACTTTCAGAAACATACAAGATGTTCTATTAAGTACACTTCATAGCAGCATGCAGCACGTTTCTTGCTCCTTTTACAATGATTATGTTTTTCTAAATTACAATCTCATTAATCATAATAGCTGCTCCCCTTTTTCTATGTAATTAACTTGCCATGTGCAGCCCTTTCCAGGTGTGAAAACATTTTAAAGAAAACAAATATAATGATTGGCTCAGGGAGAGGACAGTCAGCATAGGGGAATGGGGGCTGTGCGGCTGCAGAAGCATGAAGGCGCGATATATCTATGTACTCGCTGGATTGCAATGCTGGGTGGTAGTGTCAACTGCCAAAGAACATTTTAGGTAACCTGTTCCCCCTTTAACACATATGCTCCTCTCCCCTTAGTGCCAGTAGGAACTGCATGTGCACATTGGAGGGAGACCAGATTCATAACCGAGTTTTAAAGGCAATGTCAAGTCCTGCAGGCTTATCCTTTTATTTTTACTTCTTCAAAATTTGGGTAAATAGTAGTCCCTAGCAAGCAAGGATATGGTCCCTGTGCTTGTTACTAGTGCTGCTTGTTTATTTTGGACTATTTCTTAGAAAGCCCTGAGGCTAAAATTTTCAAACTTGCAAGTTTTACCATTAGGCATCTCACCCTATTTGTAGGCACCCAAATAGAAATAGCCTGCTTTTAAGAAAAAATTTCATTGAGACCTGGGCAGTGTGTGGGGGAGGGGGGAAAGGGAGGGACGTGCGGGGGCGGGGGGAGGAAGGTTTGGCTCCAGGGCCCCTAGAAGAAGTGGGGCCAGGGCAGCCAGCTCTCAGTGCCATCCAGACTGTGCCATGCATCCCCCAGCCAACCCTCAGCTCTGCCTGGACTGTGCCATGGGGGCTCTGGATATTGTTTAAAGGCCCTGGAGCGACAGGCCCTTTTAAACACCAGGACCCAGGGCAATTGCCTCTTGTGCCCTCCTCTCTGTAGTGGCCTTGAGAAACCCCACAACACAGTAGAATTTCAGGGATGCAGAACTTCTGAAAAATAGGTCATTTTTATGTAGCTGCCTAAATACAGAGGTATCTAACTCTAGGCACATAGGTTTGAAAACATGGGGGCTTTTATGCTTTATAATGTGAGGCTGGGCAAGTGGACTTTTTTGGAACAGCAGTTTCTAACTACGAGACCACAAGTTTGGGCCTAAATGGTGTGAGTGACAGCCTGTCTCCCCATGATACACCCAAGCAAGTGAGACCACTTGGGGAATGTGATAAGGGTGCACTGACATCCAGAAAAGGGTTAATAGATGGATCCCATAACCTCCCAGCTGTGAGTAAGGAGCCAATTAGCAATAATTGTCAGAGAATGCTCCAGAAAGTAGCCTTGAGGAAACACCTTGAGTAGCTGGCTGGGAAGAAGCCATGTGAGGGGGAAGAACTCTAAGGCAGGCGGAGTGGAATCCATGGCCCTGTACAAGATGTGGACAAACAGGGAAAAGGCAGGAGAAGCCCAAATGGCAAGCAGTGAGGGACTGTCTGGAGTTGAACTTAACTGCCTAATACAGGGGCCCTGAGCTGGAACCCAGAGGAAAGGTTGGTCTTAGTTCCCCTCTCATAGCAAGAGGGGAAATACAAGCCTCAAAGGCAAAGCCTGAAAACCATTAGACTGTTTTTTTCCGTTTGTACTTTGCTATTACCCCAGCAGGGGGCTGAACTGAAAGCTGACTTGGCTGAAGGCAGGCCTCGGAAATTGCAAGCTGCTGCAGCATAGTTGACAGGCTACCAAGAGCAGAAACAACTCCTGCCATGCCATGTGCTGGCATCAGGGGGTGCTCTGGCAGGCAGTTAGCCTTGTGATAGGGAGACTGAGATAAAGCCTCTAGAGTTAAGAATGAAAGATCTGGTGACAAGTGGCTCTCAGGAGGTGCTTTCCTAGAATTCACTTCCCTAGTCTATCCAGTAGACCCCAATGCTTGTTAGCTTTCAGGGCACCGTACAGGTTTCTCTAGGATAAATTTGGCTGTGGCAGGGGGAGTGAGGTCCAAAAGTGTGACTCCTATGAACCACTTTTGGTATGTCTACATGGGTTAGCTTTAAGCTGCCTAGCTTTGGTAACAAAGTAGTGAAGCTATGGTAGTACAGGCTGCATAAACCTGCATAATCACTCATGAGGCTAGCCCGCGATGAAACTAGTATTGCTGTAGCTTCATTGCTCTAGTGCCTGAGCTACATAGATTAAAGCTAGCATGGATTTGTTAACTAGGCTGCAATTCCAGCTCATGGTTGCAGTGCAGACATTCAGGTGTGCCAAGAAGTTGACTGTTGTTTGGGAAAGACAAGCCTTTTATTCTGTTTCTGAAAAGATTTGTATATTTCCAAGTTTACATGGGTCATGCGGAAGAGTAAATTTTATACATCGTAAAAACAAACACTATGCAAAGTCCTAAGGAAAGTGGTGTAGAATATATCAACTTCATTCAGGTGCTAAGGATAGTTCAGTTGCAAATTTAAACTTGCTGATGACTTCATGCTGCTTGTGGTGGAGGACAGAACACTTTTCTGGTGATAAGGCAGAAGTTAAGAGATCATCTAAGTAAACTCTGATCACCTTCATCTGATGCTCATATGACCAAAGCACCATTGATTGATATTCCATTTAAAAACCAATTTATAACTGAAGAAATGGTTGCTGACATTAAGTGTCAAGTAAAATTGAGACTCATGAAGCAGGCACATCTGGATGTTTTTCAAAAGCTGCTGAGAGATTATTTCTCTAACACAGTAACAGAAAGGACCTTTATTGCAGGTCACCAAAGTCACACTCTTACTCCAGAGAGTTCTCCTATGATATTTTTGAAAAGCTATCCCTACATCTCTTTGGGTATGTCTACACTAGCCTGCTAATTCGAACTAGCGGGGTAATGTAGACATACCGCAATTGCAAATGAAGCCCGGGATTTGAATTTCCCGGCCTTCATTTGCATAAGCCGGGCGCCGCCATTTTTAAATTCCGGCTGGTTCGAACCCCATGCCGCGCGGCTACACACGGCACGAACTAGGTAGTTCGAACTAGGCTTCCTAGTTTGAACTACCGTTACTCCTCATTCCACGAGGAGTAACGGTAGTTCGAACTAGGAAGCCTAGTTCGAACTGCATAGTTCGTGCCGCGTGTAGCCGCGCGGCACGGGGTTCAAACCAGCCGGAATTTAAAAATGGCGGCGCCCGGCTTATGCAAATGAAGGCCGGGAAATTCAAATCCCGGGCTTCATTTGCAATTGCGGTATGCCTACATTACCCCGCTAGTTCGAATTAGCGGGCTAGTGTAGACATACCCTTTGTAATTAGAGGAGGTGAAGATCTAAAGCAGAAGCATGTACCTTATTCTGAATAGTCAAAAATAAGGTGTAATGTTTTGGTTGAACTAGTTTTTTGTTTGGACTTTTCATTAAGGTATAAATTTTCCATTTTCAGGTTGGTCATAATTTTCTTTAAAAAAGAGACATTATTTCATCCCTTCGCACATCTCTATGGAGATTCTGTCCTTTAAAATTAAACTGGAGTCAGGTCAGACATGAATATGGCTTCAGTGTTGTTTGTTGGTGTTGCAACGACAGCTTTCTAGATTTAAGTTTTTACTCGTTAGCCTCAGTGAGGCAAATTCTCCCTTTTGTTACATTGGAATAAATCTTGAGTAACTCTGTTGATTTCAATAAATCTACCTAAAGTGGAGTAGGTGATGTTGCTACTGGCACCAGAGTTTGGATATTACCCGGTAATGTAGTTATCTTGTAAGTTAGCGGAACTGCTTACTTTATTTTTACAACTTAACATGCAAGCAGGCAGGCATGTCTTAGTAATGATGACACAAAAATATTATATTGTACGATTTCATAGGTTGCAGTGGCATCAAAACAGGAACTTTCTTTCAACACTGCTAACATCATTCCCAACTAACCTGCCAGTATGATCATGGGTGCCCTGCTGGGATCCAATGGATTCTTCTGGCGTGGCTTCCCTGTAGTGGGGTTCAAACATACCCATGGGCTCCACTTAGCTCCTAAAGCTAGTCTTCCTGTCAGTGGTGATTAGATGCACTTCTGAGCTTGAATGTCTATTGGTGGGGTTTAGATACCCCACTATACTCTACTAGTCCATGTGGGTTTGACTCCTTAGTTGGGGAAAAATACATGGTGGCATTCTCCAAAGTGCTACTCATATATGAGGCTTGACTCTCAGTAGATTGGGCAGACCTTGAGAATGTGCTCATCCCTCTTAATTTTTCTCAGACTTTGAACAATGGCTGACATTTCCGCAACTCAACAGTAGGTATCCAAGTTAACATCTCACGGAGGTAAATGGAGATGTTTCAGGCTCACACAGGCAAAGTTACTGCCTAAATTCCATTTGGTTCATATTTTCAAGGTTTTTTTTTTCACAACCACAATATCTAGAGACTTCAGGGTGTTTTTTTTTGGGGGGGGGGGGGGGTTTAAGGCAGCTTAGACATTAGAGCATAATATGGCTTCTTGGAAAGATGCTAAGATGCTGTACTATCACCTACCTCTCCTACAGTTTGATCCGTTTGGAGTACAAAGATACTGTATAGGTTGAAACTTTTAACCAGGATTCTCTGGTTTGACAACATCCATGGTCTGGCATGGATGTTGCAGGACCAGAGAGTCCCGGTAGAGGGCCAGAGGCAAGGGAACCACGGAGAACAGCTGCCTAGCAAGTCCCGGGGCTCCAGCATGGCGTGTGTGGCTGCCCTGTGGGTTCTGATGCCCCAGCGTGGTGCATGAGGCTGCCCTGCAGGTCCCGGAGTCCCAGCGAGATGCTTGCGACTTCCTGGCAGGTCCAAAAGTTCCAGAGTAGGGCTGCCCAGCAGGTCCAGGAGCCACAGCAGTGGTGCCTGCCCAATGGGGTTAGCAGGAGGTGAGGAGCCAGCCAGGAGGTCAGCACCCGAGCCAGGGAGGCCTATGGTAGGGATCCAGAAATGACATCCTCTAGTCTGGCAAAATACCTCATCTGGGACCAGTCCGGAGGTCCAATCGGTAGTTATTTTTGGTGTTACTGGAGAGTGTCTTTTTGGATAATTTCTAAGTGTTGTGAATAATCCTTGTAATTAAACCTCCAATTTTGTACTTGGAAAGGTAGACATCAAATTGCTGGAGCATAGATAATTGTAAATGTTTCAGAACTTCTTCCTTTTTTTTTTTTTTTTTTAAGTAGACAGTGGTGTTATGTGTTACTTGCTGAGCATTGACAATGTACTATCAGTGACACTTGCATTCCTCTGGCCAGAATACAGAGTGCCTGGTTTACCTTCTCTACCATTACATTCAGTGCAATATCTCTACATAATTCTGATGTGCTGAATATATAACACTGAACGGTGAAAAATGAAAGATCCAAATATTAAACTTTCACTTTTGCCACTTGTATTTTTTGAGCAAGGAAAAACGTACGCAATGAGCAGTAATTTAAGTTGTGTGTCATCTCTGCTCCTTGACTCCAAATGGATATTTTCCTCCCTTTTAAGGAACTAACAGTTTTGTCCTTGCCCCTTCCTGACTCTGCCGACAGCTTCTGCAAGGTTGGTATCCTCACAAATTGTTTTGGTTTTTCTTGGTTTGACAAGTTTTGAAACATGATGAGGGCTTTTGGAGGGGATGAGGGTCACTTCATTTTGTTGAGTTCCATTTGTCTCTCTTAGCTTTACAGACTTTCTTAGTTTAGAACCATTAATTATTGATTGTTATTTCCTCCAATGGATGAATAATAGAAAACAAAATTCCAATGAGCAAATATTTTCCATTGAACAGCAGTGCAACCATACCAAAGATACTTTCCATCCTCAGCCCGGACTTCCAACAAATATGCAATTTACGCTGCATGAATTATGCTGGAATCATACATATACAGTGTATTTCACATTACTGAGTATTTCTATATCACGTGGCCATTCTAATATGGGCAGTTTGCCCAGGTTAATGACAATCACTGTACAGGCACTTTTACACACCTAGATACATATAAAGCTTATCTGTAAAATCAAATAGAAACTGTTAGCTCTTGCAGATTATTTACTTTACTAAATTCCCTTGTTACTTAGGCTAGTGAATACAACTAAATAAAACAAGGAACTATTGAGCACAAAAGCAGTAAAAACATAAGGACTTCAACCACCCTCTGCAGCTCCAGTCCTCAGGGATCATACACGGCATGGGGGGAAACCACCTGTGTGCAAGAGACAGATGCTAAAATGTTGGGCTCACTCCTTTCAAACACAAGGACCACCTCTCATCTTGCCAGTTCCCAGTCCAAAGGTAAGGCACCCTTTTTCAATGTTGTTTTTATTCATAAGAGGAAGGTGCACATTTTTTTAAAAATGGCATTTTTTTTCCTGGGGAAAGGAATGTAGAAGAAGTTTCATCCAGTGGTTGTTAGTTACATTGGTAGCAGTCTGGAAAGCAATGGGTGTATATTCTCTAGATATTTCAGATCCATGCCTATTCCTTGAGTCTAAGGCACCAGTACATCACTGGGAAATACCCCAAGAATGGTGTTTAATTTTGTGCTATCCTTGGATGCCCAGTCGGCAGCCATAGTGAGAAATATTTGTTTTTCTACCTTCTGTTGATAAGACAGTGATGCCCACTCTGAAATATGGAAGCTCGAACATAGCTATCCAAGCATTTGATACTCTTTTTACATGGGTATCACCCAATTACTGCAGCTGATCAAGGATGTAGCAATCCACCTTTAAAGTGTTAGACAAGAAAATATTGCACTAGCTCCCAGTAAGTATTCTAATTCAAAGTCTTAGTCCTTCCAGGCCTCAGTAGGCTAGAGCCTGAATAGGGAAGGACTACCTCTCCTGTGTCAGCTCTAAAATACGTAATTACCAGGCAGGCATGATAAGTTGTTGGTACCTAGAACAAAGTTAATCAGAACAGGCAAGAGGCATCCTTGGTGAAGTATGCCCAGTTGTGGAAAGTTGCCACTGAAGAGTTTTCAGAGAGAGATCAATCTGTTTGCCATCTACTTAATTAGGAGAAGTAGCAACATACCCACCAGGCCGGCTTTAGGCCGACTCAACTGATTCCCCCGAATCGGGCCCTGTGCCTAAGAGGGCCCACGCCCTAAAGCCGGAAGTGTGCTGGTGTGCCAGGAGTGCTGAGGGAGGGGGCGTCAGCCCTGGAGGAGCAGCGCGGTGGCTTCTCTGTGCCACAAGAGGGGTGAGCCGCACTGGCTGCCAGAGCCCCGTTGAAACTGTTTGAATTGGGCCCTGCATTTCCTAGAGCTGGCACTGATACCCACACTCACTAAAAGTGATCTCCACTGAGAGCAGATAGCATCACCAAACCAGGACTACTCAGATTTGTGATACTGACATGCATACACAATCCTAACGTTTTGTATGGGTGCCTAGATGCTATGGTGATTCTTTCGTTTTAGGTGGAAGTCTTTGACAATGGAGACGCAGTGGATGGTGAAATATGTTCAGGGCTGTATATAACTTGTTTAGTATTTTTTTCTTGATAAATTTTGAAATTGGAAATTAATGTAAATAAATATTTTCATCATTATTATAACTGAATATGGAAAGTAATGATGCTGATTTATATACATGGCAGCCAAAGAGGACACAACCAAAAAAGATACACCTAAGTCTGCCATGACTTATGGTGCTCCATGTAGCCCCTATTAATCATACCAACTTCCTTTTCATTATCCCTATCACTGGCATATCTTTGCTTTCTTGCCTTTTCTTAATATTTTTAGAGGAAGTGGTTCTCCTTTTGCTTTTTGGGCCTGCAGAAAGGGGAGCTGTATGCATGTGTATGCTTACTATAGCTCTGGCTATAGAATTCTCTTTTATTTTTAGGAAATACTCACTATAAATGGTCTGAGAGGAGTGTTAGTCTGTACGTAAGCAAGTGCCGCAGGATTCTTCATTATGGATGAGTGCATGGTGTGTCTTTCCACTCTTTTTGCTGCCTCTTGATAGAAGCATTTATATTCAATAGGCCTTGGTAGCACTAGTAGGCCAGCAGTGATCTACCTTTAATTTTTTGTTTATAAAATATTCTTTTAGGAGATAGTCTTTATTATGCTACCTATCTAGGAATGGATGTAGCAAGCCCCCTGATAAATTTGAGAGTTATTTCTGAAAATAACTGTAACTTCTAAATACATACTGAATCTTTGTAATCTTGCAACATCTGTGGTCTGGTATGATTTTAGTTAGGAGGTTGTCCACTTCTCATGGGTGTGGCCAAACTTCCCAGAGTCCCATAAAGTTTGTTTACAGCCACCATTCCTGGCTCTGTCCTGTGCTGTAATTAGAAGACATTTGGTGGTAAATTAGAGCTAAAAGCCCAGCAAGCAATGGAAGTGTTGGTAATGCTTCTAGACAATATTAATCTCTCTGTAGTTCAGCAAATTCTCTGGTTTGGCACCAGTCAGGTCTTGAAGTGCCATACTAGAGAGGTTCAATCTGTATAGCCATGGATGATGGGTGAAGATAGGGCTGGGGAAGGCAGGCCCTTCACCCAACACCTTAAGGAGGTGGGATGGTGCATGGCCCCAGCCTCTTCAGCCCTGGAGCATGGGGAAGTGGGGCAAGCACATGGGGGCAGCAACACTCCACCACCAATATGCCTACAGTAGGCGTTCTGGGGGTGGAGTATGGGTGGGGCCAGGCTGGCAGTTGGGGAAAGCAGTGCCTTCTGCCACCCTGTGTACAGCAGTATTCAGGGAATTGCAGTATAGACCTTTGTGCCTCCTGTAGCAATTGCATATTAGGTTTATTATTCCCCTCCATGTTAACAGAAGAAACAACTGAGTTAAAACTGTTTCACAGTGGTGACCAATTGCCTTCTTCTGATACCTGTAACTTTTATTGAAACAGTTTTCCTGTGTGGTAGCAGCAGCTATACATTTTAAATTATTAAAACAACATGAGTATGACACTTACAGATACTGATTTATATTGCCATTCCTTTCAAGAAATGACTCATCCGGTGCAGTCAAGATACCTTGGCCAAACCATGGGGCCTGGTATTTGTGTATGGCTGAAGAGATTGTGGCTGGTGAACATTTTGTATATGAACTCAAAGAGAAACTCTTAGACTTTGATTATTTGGTTAGAATTTCTTTGCTTTATTATAGATTCTATGGAAGTTTGTACAATGGAGTTGTAATTCTGAAAATGCATATTATATGGAGATGGGGCACGTTTCCATCAGATGGGGGAGAAGAGGCAGATTTTACATAAGTAAATCTTGCATTTCACTGACCTTTCAATCTCTCTCTCTCTCTTTTTAAACATATGGCCCTTCGCATAATCTGTTCCATGCTCTTACACTCTCCACAGCTCAGGTAGAAGGAATTTTTTACCTGATGTATAGGATCATGGCTTGGATTGTGATTTCAAAGATTTCTAGATCTATAGGAATATAATGCCCTGCTGTTGGGTAAACTCTACCCCTGCTAGCAGCTAATGGATTGTGCAAAGATGTGTGTGCCAGGAATACCTGCGTTCTAATTGCATCTCTACCACTGACTCACTGAGTATGGCCCTGAGCAAGTCATTTGATCTTTCTGTGTCATAGTTTCTATATCATTTTAATGGGACAATGGTACCTACCTATCTCATTGAGGTCAGGAATACTTAGCTAATATTTGTACAGTATTTGGAAAATATAAAAATCTTTATGTAAATGCTGTAAAGATGCATTATTTTTTTAAGCAGGCGCCTTGAGTTCTGTTCCGACTGCAGCATCTATGTGGTTTAGCTGGTTATTGTGCAGTCTGTACAAGTATGCAGACATGGATCATTACAGATTGGCATCTGGCTGCTGGACAGAACTCCTATGACCTCCATATGCTCTCCAGCTTTATCTGGGAAAATTGTAATTATATTGGCTTGCATGCCGTGCACACTGCTGCCCTCTACTGGTCAGGACCTGATTTAAGAATTTGTGTTTATCTTGCTGTTTTGTGCTTTGGACTTTAGAAAGAATAGGGCAAACTTTTTTTTCCTTCACAAAAAGTTATTTGACTGGGTTTTTTTTAAGTACAATTACTTTGGCTGTGCTCATGCTTTTTCATCTTCTCTTTCCACAAATATTGGCGTAGTGTGAAATTTGTTGGCATATGTGTGATTGTTCACGAAAACTGAATTTCAAATAATCCAGCTTGAATAACTGTGGGCCAGAAGCATTTTTGCACTCATCCAATCAGTGAACAAAAAACCCTGTGACTTCTCTGGCCAATCGCAGATAAGCAACAATTTGAAATTTAAATAAACAGAATTCTGTATTTTTTTAAAAATAAATGCATATGGCAAAGCGACAAAAGGCTAATGGAGAATCTGAGGAGAGAGATTAAATTCACTCATTAATGTATTTGCTTGCAGGTTATATGCAAAACTTTCATGCTCTGTATCCCCTTCAGTACCCTTAAATTCTTGCAGAAACAAACTCTTATTGAGGATGAATCTGTTCTCTGAAAAAGCTATTTGATTGAATTAACGATTGTTATTGTGCATATTACATAGATGTGGTAAGAATGTAACTTATTTTCCTGATTTTTTTTTTAATCTTCTGATAGGGTCAGTGTTGCCACTGACCAAATGACATGCAAGAGGTCAGGGAAGAGGTATGTTATATTTGGAACCAGCAGAAAAGGAGATGGAGTCAGTTGATATGAAAAACTTGTCTTCTGTGGTACCTTTAATTGTACTTGCAGCAAAACTGAAACTAATACCAAAGTGAGGCTTAGCATTAGGGATGGAGGTCAATGATGATCAAATACTCAAAGGGAGAGGCCATCACACATCCTGCTTTCCAAGGGGAGCAATGACAGCAAAAAAAACAAAACAAAAAACACCTCACTGACTTCAAGACGGAGCTTGATAAGTTTATGAAGGTGAGTGTATGACTTGATTTCTGATGAGGACGTGTGGCCCATTGGCAACTGCCAGTAGCAAAAATCCTGGGATGCTGGAGATAGGGCACTAATGAGGAGGCTCTAAGTTACCACTGAGAATTGTTTACTAGGTAGTGCCCGGTGGGTCTTGCTCACATGATCTGGGTCTAACTGATTGCCATATTTGAGGTCAGGAAGGAATTTTTCCCCAGGACAGAATGTCAGAAATCCAGGGTGGGGAGTGAGGTGGGTCACTTTTAGGTTTAAGTTAGTATAAAGGCAGGCGGCTCTGTAAGTTGAAGTCTTAAAACCATGACTTCAGTGACTCAGCCAGAGATCAGGAGTCTATTTCAGGAATGGGTGGGACTGGCAGTGTGCCAGAGATTAGGCTAGATCAGGGGTGGGCAATAATTTTTTTTGCCAGGGGCCATGTCAGAAATTTTTGAAGTGGCCCCGGGCCGCACTGGAAGGGGTGGGACCTCAAGCAGGAGGGGTGGGTCAAAGATACTTCCCTGCTCCTCACCCACAGATCATGATTGCCCTCCCTCCCCCTAGGGACCCATGCTTCTGGTGGTGGGAGGAGACTTCCCACACTCCCTCTTCTGCCTGCAGCCAATCAGCGTTTGGGGGCAGGGGAGCATGCAAAGTCTCCTCTTGCCCTGTCAGGAGTATGTGGCACTTCTAAGCGCTGCACACTCCTTGCAGGGCGGGGGCAGAGTGGAGGAAACTTTGTATGCTCTCCCCACCCCAGGCCAATCAGGGCTTGGGGATGGAGGAGTGTGCAAAGCTTCCTCCTGCCCTGCCAGGAGCATGTAGTGCTTCTAAGAGCCACGTGCTCCTTACAGGGTGGGGGTAGAGCAGAGTAAACTTCACACGCTCCCCCCACCCCCAGGCCCTGATTGTGCCAGACCTAGTAGAGTGTGTACAATGCTGTTTTAAACCCTGTAGTGTGAGCCAGATTCATTTGACCCAGTCTGTAAGATTGATACTGTAAAGTTTGTTTACAGTGTAGATGTGTTCCTAGGCTACAAGTCCCTTCCCCAGAGATCTATTTGTAGCAATATTTGTACTGTGCCAAGCACAGGATCTCTTTGGGATGTCACAAAGTTAATGCTGCTAGTAAGTTACTGTAGTTTGAATTTATTAAACAAGTCCCTTTGGAAGACATCTAATTTAAAAGTTAAATGCCAGACTTAAGTTAACATGCTGCTCTTCCTTTTTCCCCCTGCAAAAGCAAAATATGTGCATGCAGTCTTCAAAACAAGTTGAAAGTGGCTGAGTCAGCTGCAAAAGAGCTGTTACTTTTGAGTTACTCAAACTCTAGCAGGTGAATTTTTGTTTTGATTTTGTTTTTTCCTAGTGTACCTGGTTGCATTGATATTGTTGACCATTAAGCATGAAAAAGGGGGGAGGGTGGCTTCCTCATTCCTTCTGACAGAGATTATATGGCTTTCACATTGAAATTAGATCCACAGACTGATTTGGAACATGCTCAGTCTTTGGGGAAATGTGGATCTGGATCCTGATCTGAATTTAGTGGTTTCAAACTCTGTATTGGGATCAGTCACAGTTTTTGACCCAGACATTCTGAATTTAGATTTGGTTCCAAGCTTCACCTAGATCTGGACTTGGAATTTTAAGTGCATCTCTACATGTGGTAAGGTGACTATATTTTCAGTATAAAAAATGAGGACACTTTCAGACAAAGTTTTATTTAACTTTTTTAGAATTGTAAAATTTCTTAAAAAGTACACTTTAATAAAACATTTTAAAAGCTGATTTAAATGTGCCTGTTTCTAGAAATTGAGGGATTTTCCCCTAATAATGCAATGCTCTAGTTTATCATGGAATAACAAACAGGTGATAACTCATCTTGAACAAAATAAAAACTTTGATAATACTTAACTCTTTAGACTTCTCTCTACTCCAAAGATTGTTCATTACACTGAATATTCATTGCACTCAACTAGTTTATTTGTATTGTATTTAAGCAACCTAGAAGTTAAAAATCAAATATACTTCTGAGTAGCATATATACAGCTCCCTTTGTATTTCAATGTTTAATTATACCAAAGACTTACAAGTACCATTGCCAGGTTTTATTGGCTTCAAGATTTGTAGCTCACATTTTCTACTTTTATATTGTGGCCAGATCCTGCCTGCTTGCATTACTAATGCAAAAGATGCAATTTACTTCATTGATCTAGTCCTATAAGAGGAGGATGCAGGATTTGGCTTTTTATGGGCAAGACTGTAAACACTGGTGAGCAGTTACTAAGGGTACGTCTAGACTACAGGGTTTTGTCGACAGAAGTTTTGTCGACAGTATCTGTCGACAAAACTTCTGTCGACATAGAGCGTCTAGACACATTCAGTTCTGTCGACAAAGCAAGCTGCTTTGTCAACAAAACCCTGTAGTCTAGACGCAACCCTACAGGCAATAACACCTTCTGTCGACAGAACTCTGTTGACAGAAGGTGTTATGCCTCGTAAAATGAGGTTTACCAGCGTCGACAAAACTGCTGAGTTCAGTGGTAGTGTAGATGCAGGTATAGTTTTGTCGACAAAAGTCCACTTTTGTCAACAAAACTCAGTAGTCTAGACACACCCTAACTTGAGATGTGTGGAAGAGTTAGCAGTGAGTTCACAATCTGTCCCTCTGCCACTATTTCTTTTGAAAATAGAAACTTTTCATTTAAAAAAATAACAGGCCTAATAATCCAGCTCTTCTGAGGAACACTAACAAGGTGTTTATATGCAATGATGGTAGACAGATAATTCTGGAGGGAGGCAGATGTCAGTATCAAGCTTCAAAGGGGAACCATGCTGAGAGAGAGAGAATTAAAATGATGCAAACTGCTTTGAGAATGCAATTTTACATGTGTTTATTTCCTCCGCTTACTCAATGTGAAGATGAAATTCTACTGACTTTGACATGTTGCCATTTGAGCTGATAATGATTTAAGCTTCTAGAAGCTCACCAGCTGTGGAGTTACAGACCAATAAACTCAGTGACTCTAAAAATGGTATGGAATAAGTGATTAAACTTTATTTGGGTTCAAATTATTTCAAAACTAACATGTATAGGGAGAAAGCAACATTGCCTTTCACCTGATTGGGAAAATCACTTTATTAAATAATACATTTTACATCTCTGGCATGTTGTCTTCAAATAAAGTGTCCTTTGCAGTGAACAAACAGTGTGTAGAAGTGAAAATCTATTAAGGATAGCACAGACTTTTTCTACAATGCAAAAATGTAATTTGAATATATATTTAATGGCAATGCAGCTAACTAAAATGAATACTAATTATGAACAAGAACTGTGGACATATATTTTCTAGTATAACTACAGAAACGAAATGGTTGGTTACATTTGCATATTCAAACTCTCTGCATATTAACAAAGGCAACTCTCAGGTTTAAAAGTCAGTTCTAATGTAAATATTAGGCATCTAAAATAGAGGGTATTTTCTCCTGTTAACTGTGAGTAGATCTATGCATTCAAAAACAATAAAATATCGGAAACACTTTAAAGGAATATTCAGAGCTCACACATAACACAACACAATCACATAATTTTGACTAGGGTTGCCAGGTGTCTGATATTCACCCAGACAGTCCGGTAAAAAAAAAAGACAAGAAATACCGGACATGAGAAATGTCCGGTATTTCCTGTTTCCCTAGGATGGAAGCCCGGCAGGGACAATTTTCCCCTGCGGTGTCTGGCGGGGGCAGGGGAGTAAGGAATGCGGCAGAGTTGTAGTGAACGGGGGCAGGAGGGACACTAGCCGGATGCCACGCTGGGGGGGGGGGTGCTGGGCTGGGGGAGAGCGGAGCGCATGCTGCCCTGGCCCATATGACCAGCAGAGAACCGGGAGGTGGCCACATGATGCCTGCCTCAACACCAGCCATGGCCAATCTGCAGCTCTCAAGCCGCATGCAGCTCTTGCCTCCCAAAAGTGCGGCTCGCGAAGCTGCTCCTGCGCCCCTCCCAAACAGCCCACACCAGCTTTCCCTCCCTCCCCCCCCCTCCCCCCCCCCCCGGCTTCCCTGTGCTTACTGGGTCGGAGCTGCAGGGTTTAAAAATGGTGCCCAAGATGGCAGACATCTTAAAGGGTCAGCCTCCTTTTTTACAACATTTTTTTTTATTTTTTTTTTCCTTAACAACTTTGGTCTCCCTCCCCTTTTTTTTCCCCCTCGACAGAATTTTTTTCCTGGGGGCGGGGGGTGTTCAGTAACCCTAATTTTGACTGAAATATTTTTGCCAGAAAGGGATAAGGGAAAGAAGGAAGATTAAAAGTGCAGAGTGATGCTTCAGAAAGCTCCGTATGCACTATAATATTAATAGCTGAGGCCTGACACCGCATCTACTTAAGTTAATGACAAAATTTCCATTGACCCGAATAAGAACATTGTATGAACCTGTTGTCCTCTGGAAACAAGTATTCCTATTTGTCAGTATAAGGGTATATCTAGACTATATCCCTCTGTTGCCAGAGGGAAGTAAATTAGACCTACCGACATCGCAAATGAAGTGGGGATTTAAATCTCCTGCGCTTCATTTGAATAAAAATGGCCGCCACATTTTTGCAGAATCAGCAGTTTGTTGGCAAAAAGCGGCTGTCAAGACGGGGATCGCGCGACAAAGAGAGCCTTTGTTGGCCGATCCCTTATGCCTCGTAAAATGAGGTTTACAGGATCCGGTGACAAAGGCCTTCTTTGTTGCCCAATCCCCATTTTGACAGCCACTTTTTGCCGACAAACTGCTGACTTGGCAAAACACGGCAGCCATTTTTATTCAAAAGAAGCACAGGAGATTTAAATCCCCGCTTCATTTGCAATGTCGGTTTGTCTAATTTACATCCCTCTGGCGACAGAGGGATGTAGTCTAGACATACCCTAAGAGTGATAGGTATACATTCTCTTTAGACATGGTGTCTTTATTAACCAGTCTCTTCCCCCTTCAAAATCCTAATGTTATGTGGCTACCCATTAGGGTTCATTTAGGTGGAGTTGGCTTTCCCTACTTTAAAACAGTCAAAAAGGTGGCTATGGTAACACAGAAGGCAGTACTGCAGCTCATCCTGCAGCTCTTACTCAAGCTAGTTACACTGACATTGATTTCATAAACATTTTTCAGAGTAATGGCCACAGAACTGGTGCTACGATGTACATGATCCAGTTCTGGCTAGACTCAGTGAGAGATGAAAAAGTTTAAGTGTAAAAGCCTAGCCCTGAATAGGATAGTGATGAAAAGTTAGCATGTATAAATATTGTAACTTACATAATAACATCCATGTTGAATTATTCTGGGTCTTATATACAGCGTTTGTTAAATTTTTTTTAGAGTTCAGTCCTGCAAACACTAAGGCACGTGATGAGTAATTTTACAGCACGTGTTTACAGTAAATGTGTTCAGCACTGACCCACATTTGATATAATTTTGATTCACAACATAATCTTTGCAATATTTTAAAATACGGACATTTTTGCAGGTTTTTTAGGTGTGGGTGTTTTTATTTCTAACCACATTTCCACATTCCATTAGAATGCATGATATCCTTTTCAAAGGAAGTACAAAGCTATTGTACAGATTCAGAGAAGTGAAATGCTCCCCTCCCCCCCCCCCCCCCCCCCCCCCCCCCCGATATTGCATTTGGCCAAATTATTATTTTCTGGACACGGTTACACTGGAAACAGAATTAAGCATAAAGAATACAATTCAAAACAAAAACACAACACAAAACTATATTGGGTTATAACATGGTTTCTTTGTATGCTTTCTTATGCATCTGAAGTTTAATTTTTCTTTTTCAAATTGCTCTGCTTACACTTAGGCACAGACATTCAACTGAGTTTCAGCAATATTTTCAAGTGGCTGTGCTTGATAGATATTTGAAGAATGCCAAACAACTGAGGATGGTGTGGTGTAGTCTATAAAACTGTGTATTCATTTAACACCTAACACTATCTAAAGTACCCAGAAAGCTTGCAATATATGGCTTAGCCCCATATGTTACTATTAACTAAGTGAACTGTAAATGTAAGATATGTACCAGCTGTAACAAAATTATTTACCAGTTCTCCGAATCCATCAAAACCTATTTATACTCTGACAGGGATAGGTAAAATAGAGCCCGTGGGGGAAAAGAGGCTTTGTATGCTTCACCTGCCTCCCCCAGCAAATTCTTGCAGCTCCCATTGGTCAGTTTCTGCGCCAATGGGAGCTGCCTATTTGCAGGTAAGGCAGCGTGCAATGTACCCCACCCCTTTCCGAGCTTGCAGTGTTCAGACTCAGCCACACACAGACCCTGCAACCAGTGCAGGGGCATGGAAGATAGGGACCCTTGTTGAAGACTCAGCTGTGGTGCTTCCCAGCCAGAGCCTACCTCTGGTACCCCAGCCTCTCTTTCCCCCCTCCTGCACCCTTACCCCATTTAACTGAAACCTTCTGCACCCCTTCTCCTGCACCCATACCCCCCTTCCAGACCCTGCACCCTCTCCTTCACCCTAGTTCCCTACCCCAGGTCACAATCCCCTCTTTCACTGAAACTCCCTTCCAGATCCCAAAGCCCCCTCCTGAATTCCAGTCCCTTACCACAAGCTCCCTTCTGCACCCAACCTCCATCCCAGACCCCACACCTCCTCCATTTATATCATGGAAGAGTGTGACTTTGACCACTTACCAAATTCTCGGAGTGGCCCCCCCTCAAAAATTATTGCCCACTCCTTCTTGAATTCTCCAAATATGTGTTGTCTTAACTAGACTCAGACCAGTTAACACCTATCATAAACCATATTCCACATACCTCCTGCGTGTAACATGATTTGTCCTTGATATATAAACTATTTTGGTCTTCCAAAATGAAACTACACATCAAAAGCCTTTCAAGTATTCAATTACTAGTATTAGAATCTGCTGCACTAAATGTTTACCAAGCTAAACATTTCACAACCAAATAAATGTAGTTATCGTTCATCACCTTCACAAGGCTGACGTTTATTACAATATTCCCTCGTAACCCAATTTCAATGTAACCTAGCTATATTAAATATTTCTCCAAGCATTGTAACAATGGTTCATAATAATTAACTCTCTTTCCTGCTGTTTTCAAGCTAGTGTGGGTAATTACAACAACCAAGGCTTACAATGAAGCATTATACCCCAAACTTTCTTGAAATACCTCTGAACTTCATGATTACATGATATTAACATATGTGTACCAGAGCTTCAGATAAAATGTCTATGGAAGCACCGTGTGTTTATCATAGTAAAACTATAAGATTTAATTTGCTAGAATCCCTTTTTTAAAAACTATAGAAAAATTATATGATCTGTATTCTGATTAAATCTTTTGGAACTTTGGAGTTCATTGGAAAAATAATCCTCTCTAAAGTGTATGTCCAGTGCCCTAAAATTCAGCTATCAAAAATACCAGAAATCCTAGAGAGCCCACCAGAAAATGTCATGTAAAAAGCCTTATTTCATTCTTTGTATATTTCATTCACTCCTCTGTTAATGTTTTTGTACTCTGTATAGTTAAAGCTTTCTGTACATTAATTATCCCACCTATGCTGAGATGCAAACTTGATCTTTTTTTAATAAAAACAAAACTGCAGTTTGGGGATAAAATTGAATCTAATCTAGGACAGAAAGCCCTGAAATATCCTGAAGACTGCATCATTCTACACAACTTCCTCATTCCTTCAGTTCAGAAACTGTCAGACAACAAGAAGATACTCAGACAGGTCACTTTACTCCTCCAACTGAAAGCAGGAGGGAAAATATGGCAGCTTCTTCTACCTTTCATGTTTGACGCCTCCATCCTCTTGGATGTGGATTGTAGTTTGAGTTGGCCATTGACAGGCAGTAGTCAGACCTAGAATCCATGGACATCATGTCAGGATCTGTTCGGGATCGCTGACCATAATATGCATATTGAAGCCGAGAGCCACACTGGAAAGTAGAATTGGGGGCAGACATGGTGCTTTTTGGTGGGGACATAATACCAGACTGCCTCCTTCCAAATGATGCCAGGTTAGTATGAATACCTGGGGCTGGTGGCATGCAGGAAACCCTTTGTTTCCAATCATCTGGTGGCTCAGGCAGTGTTTTTCTGCGGGCAGCTAATACTACATTAGCAGCAATGGATTCCTGAATGTTTTGGGGACCAAATGCATCATCTACTAGGCCAAGAGGAGACTTGGCTGCTGCTTCCCAGGGAGTCAGTCTCTTGCCAGGTTTGTCAGCTGCTGCTGCTGACTGGCTGAAGTAACCAGGGCCAGGTTGGAACATCACAGGTGAAGCAGGGGACATGGCTTGAGAGATGAGTGAAGATGACTGTCCAGGAAGTGATGACGAGCAGCCACTGTCTCTTTCCTAGGAACAATAAAACCTCAAATATAACCACAATTATTGAATATCAATGACAGAAATCCATTCCTGCACTTCCAAACTGAAGCAGATTATTGTTGGGCTACTGGCATACTGTTTAGCATTTTAGCATATGAAAGAGAATGAGAACTTGCCAGCAGTATGAGGAAGGAACAACAGATCTGCAAGAACATGTCACTCTTCATGTAATGTATCTTTCTGTGTGTGTGTAAAAGAAGAAAGAGAAAATTCAAGTATTTGGCAAAGACACCAGATTGACAGACTTCAAGGAATCTCCTATTACTAAACAGGTACATTAGAGATAGCCACAGTTCAAGCTCCCCTCTGCCTATTCTACCCTGCTAATCTGCTTTGTCTTTCCTAATTGGTGAAAAGGGAGATGAGAGGGAAACTGCTCTTACCAATCTGACTGTATCTACAGGATGCAGGTATACACTTAGCCCTGGGAATTATACACTAGGGAGTTATTTTGAAGTAACTCCCCTTATTTCGAAATAAAAAGTGGAGCATCCACACTACCGAGCCCATTTTTTTATTTTGAAATAACTACTCCTGCTTTCCATGAGGAATAATGCTTATTTTGAAATAGTTATTTCGAAAGAGTGGTAGTGTGGGCACTCGACTGCTGCTATTTCGAAATAACTATTCTACAGAGTCATTCAGAGTAACTACTCTCCAGTGTTTCCTAAGTCGAGGTGAAAAGAATTAAAAATACCAATGTAATAACTTGCCTAATACCGTTATAGGACATTACTTAACCCTGTTCTTTTTAAATGACAGTGTTCTAAAAATTTCAGAGCATTCTGACCTATTTATAGGAGAAATCCATTCATATTCCACAAATCCTAATCTTCTTACCAATGCAGTACTTTCAAACAAAAATTCTGTTCATGAAAAAGGTTTGGTCCTTCACAGTCTTCATTCAGTAATATACAGTACTACTTTTATTTATTTATTTATTTATTTATTTATTTTTGCGCACATGCCAAATGAGCATTATGCATCAGACAAATCATTGTTCTTCCTAATTTAGGAACCATATGGACAGAAATGACATAATCCATTATATCCTCTGATTCATATCCTGAAGTTTGGGAAAAGCCTTTAATTCTCAAACTCTGAATGAAATGGGGGACTATGGTCCAGAGCCTCAGAGTTATTTAGTAGCCTAACTCCAATTGATGTGAATGGGAATTAGGCTCCTAAATGCCTTCAGGATCTAAGTGACCAAGGACTTAGCAAAGTCTCTATCCTGAAAACAGTGGCCTGTATTACCTTTCCTATGTCTCTTGCAAAGATCAGGTGTTAATCTAAAGCCCACTGAAGTCAACAGGAGCCTGAATCATTTCACTGATTTCATGCACAGTGAACATTTACCCATTAATGATTTTGTGTAGCATTCACTATCTTTAATGTCACATTTCATTTTTTTTTCTTTTTTAGGCCCATCCATCAGAAGATCTCTAAGCATTCAGGAAAAAATATTTCATACACCTTTTTGAGGTACATATCGCTTTTGAACAGATGTGGAAACTGAGACAGATAAATTAATAGCTTGATTTTCAAAGGTTTTGAGCATCTCCAGCTCTTAGTGATGACAGTAGTTTTGGTCAGTCAGTACCTATTAAAACAGGCCATCAGTGTCACACTTAAAATTTTGTAGTGAGTTTTTCATAAACGATTAGGGTTGGATAAGACCTCAGAAGGTCAGTTAGCATAGCATTCTGCTCAAAGCAGGATCAGCCCCAATAATTTTAGCCAGGGCTCTGTCAAGCCTAGCCTTAAAAACCTCTAAGAATGAAGATTTCACCCACCTCCCTAGACAAGCCATTCTAGTGGTTCACCACTTTCCTAGTGAAGTAGTCTTTTCCTGATATCCAACCTAGACCTATTCCACTGCAACTTGAGACCATTGCTCTTTGTTCTGTTCTTTGTTCTGTCATTTGCCACTAATTAGAATAGCCTTGCTCCATTCTCTTTGCGACCTCCTCCTCCCCCTTCAGGTAGTTGAAAGCTGCTATCAAATCCCCACTCGCCCTTCTCCTCTGCATGCTAAATAAGCCCAGTTTCCTCACCTCTCCTCATAAGGCATGTGCCTCAGCCCCCTCATCATCTTTGTTGCTCTCTACTGGACTCTCTCCAATTTGTCCGCATCCTTTCTGTAGTTGCGGGTGGGGGGGAGGAGAACTGGCCTTACTCCAGATGTGGCCTCACTAGTGCCAAATAGAGGGGAATAATCACTTTCCTCAGTTTGCTGGCAATGCTCTAATTAATGCAGCCCAATATGTTGTTAGCCTTCTTGGCAGTTGTTGATTCACATCCAACTTGTAATCCCTATGTCCTATTCTGCAGAACTGCTTCTTATCCAGTCAGTCCCCAGCCTGAAGGTTTGAATGGGATTCTTCTGTCCTAAGTACAAGACTCTGCACTTGTCCTTGTTGAACCTCATCAGATTTCTTTTGGCCCAGTCCTCCAATTTGTCTAGCTCACTCTGGATCCTATCCGTGCCTTCCCATGTATCTACCTCTTCCCCCAGTTAAGTGTCATCTGCAATCTTGTAAGGGTGCAATACAATCCATCCCATCATCAAGATAATTAATGAAGATGTTGAACAAAACCAGCCCCAGGATGGACCTCTGGGGTACTCTGATACTGGCTGCCAACTAGATATCAAGCAGCTGATCACTATTTTTTGAGCCTGACTATTGAGCCAGGTTTCTGCCCACCTTATAATCCATTCTTCCAAGCTATGCTTCTTAATTTTTTAAACAAACTCCACCTCTGTTTTATAATAAGACAATCTTTCTTCTTGCTCATTTGAGCTTTCCACCAGCTAGTCCCAATACCAGAAAGAAATTCCCCATGCTTATTAACCCTACCACAAATAAATGGCAAATTTCCATCCAGAGTAAAAGACCGTACTTCATATACTTGAGTTCAATTAATTTTTAACATATAAGGATGTACGTTGATGTATGAGTCAAACTCACTTTTACCTGGATAGGGCTTGGTTCAGCTCTCAATGAAATATACATTTTAAATAGAAAAGGCAAAAATATTCTTTTGCCTTACAAAAACAAAATAGTTATTTTGACTATGGATAAATTGATTGTACCATTAACAGTGGGTTGGAGGTGTACCAAACTATTAATAGTTGTTTACTTTCTTTTCCTTTCTTGTCCATTTACCCAGACTAGAATTTGCATCTCTCATTGCTAGTCTAACCAATGGAAAGCATATGTGGGTTTGCCATTAGCCAACTGGATTCCTGTAGATTCATGCTCAATTCTACATTCTGCCGAGTAAACACCACTTGAGAGATACCCCTTATACAGCTGGAAAGAAGGATTAGGTGATTAAAGAATGATGTCCCTTGTCTCAGTGTAACACCAGAAATCTCCTGTTAAGTCTTATTCTGGATCCCAGAAACTTCTGCAGGAACACATGAAGCCTGAGATCTGCATTATTGAGACAAATCATGTCACTTCCTAGAAAAGGAAATTTTCAGTCTAAGATCAAGTCCAGAATAAGTGTCACATTACTAAACATAACATAATGAGTTTGCCCAGACAAAGGATGCAAAGATTCACACACACAGAATTCAGTTCAAGTAACATATTCCAGGCTGCTTCAGCTTTCTTGGATGACTTGAATTCTTAATATTTCCTTGCGTTAACATGAGTCATTACGTAGGTTTAGACAGCTGTCCAGTTCAGGTCATTAGGCTCCTCAAGATTAAAATGTAGAGCCTCTCCTTGAGTTACGAACGAGTTACAGACCAAACACTTGGCCATAACTTGAAATGTTCGTAACTTGGGCCCCATTGAGTTACATTGCAACTGCGCTGTTCGTAAGCACGGATCGCATTCATAACTCAGGGACCACCTTTACAACCGCTCAATGGGAGTTTTGGTCGTAAATGCGAACAGTCGTAAATCGACCATTCACAACTCGGGGACCGGCTGTATATGAGAATGGCATTTATCTTCATCTACTCAGAAGAATCATACAACACTAGAACTGGAAGGGACTTCAAGAGGTCATTGAGTCCAGTCCCCTGCCCTCATGGCAGGATGTAGTACCGCCTACACCAGCGGTGCGCAACCCGTGGGGGTCGTGGCTATCTTCCTGGCAGGTCACAGCGCCGGGCTGGCTACCATTTTGTTTTCTTGGCTTGGCTCCCGACGTACATGTGGCGGAGGCAGGGGAAATGGCAGAGGAACGGACTGGCACTTTAAATTAAAGGGGCTGCGACAAAATGTTCTTTTGCTCAACAAAAATTTTCCCAGCTCTGGGGGTTGCAAATTAAAAAAGGTTGTGTATCACTGGTCTAGACCATTCCTGACAGATGTCTATCTAACTTGCTGTTAAACATCTCCAGAGATGGAGATTCTACAACCTTCCTAGACATCTTATTCTTCCAGCGTTTAACCACCCTAACAGGAAGTTTTTCCTAATGTCCAACCTAAACCTCCCTTACTGCAGTTTAAGCCTACTGCTTCTTGTCCTATCCTCAGAAGCTGAGCAGAACAATTTTTCTCCCTCCTCCTTGTGACATCCTTTTAGATAACTGAAAACTGCTATCATGTCCCCCCTCAGTCTTCTCCTTTCCAAACTAAACAAGCCTAATTCTTTCAGTCTTCCTTCATAGGTCATGATCTCTAGACTGTTAATCATTCTTGTTGCTCTTCTCTGGACCTTCTCCAATTTCTCCACGTCTTTCTTGAAGTGTGATTCTCAGAGCTGGACACAACTCTCCAACTGAGGCCTAATCAGCGCAGAGTAGAGCAGATGAATGACTTCTCGTGTCTTGTTCACAACACTCCTGTTAATGCATCCCAGAATCATATTTACTTTTTTTTTGCAACAGCATCACACTGTTGACTCATATTTAGCTTGTGGTCCACTATGACCCCCTAGATCCCTTTCTGCAGTACTCCTTCCTAGACTGTCGCTTCCCATTCTGTATGTGTGAAATGGATTGTTCCTTCCTAAGTGGAGCACTTTGCATTTCTCCTTATTAAACTTCATCCTATTTACCTCAGACTGTTTCTCCAGTTTGTCCAGATCATTTTGAATTATGACCCTATCCTCCAAAACAGTAGCAACCCCTCCCAGCTTTGTATCATCTGCAAACTTAATAAGCGTACTCTTTATGCCAATATCTAAATCATTGATGAAGATATTGAGCAGAACTCGTCCCAAAACAGACCCCTGCAGAATCCCACTTGTTATGCCCTTCCAGCAGGATTGTGAACCATTAATAACTACACTCTCTGGGTATGTCTACACTAGTCCCCTAGTTCAAACTAGAGTGGCTAATGTAGGCATTTGAACTTGCAAATGAAGCCTGGGATTTAAATATCCCGGGCTTCATTTGCATGTGCACGGGCTGGCGCCATTTTTAAATCCCCTTAGTTCGAACTGACTACCTGCGGCTACACACGGCAGTCAGAGGTTAATCCGAACTAAGTCCTCATTGCAGGAGGAGTAACAGTTAATCCGAACTAAGGATTTAGTTCGGATTAACTTCTGACTGCTGTGTGTAGCCGCTGGCAGTCAGTTCGAACTAAGGGGATTTAAAAATGCACCCACCTTTATAGTAGCCCCATCTAAGTTGTATTTGCCTAGTTTATTAATAAGAATATCAGGTGAGACCGTATCAAATGCCTTTCTAAAGGTATGCCACATCCACTGCATCTCCCTTATCCACAAGACTAGTTATCTTATTAAAGAAAGCTATCAGATTAGTTTGACATGATTTGTTCTTTACAAATCCATGCTGGCTGTTACCTATGAAGAGTGAGCAATCCCATCCAATTAAGCATTGAATTCAATGGGACTACTTGCATTCTGTAAAGTTAAACGTGTGCATAGATCTTTTCAGGATTAGGTGTACAATTATATTTGCTATACTGTACTAAAATGATATTATGCTATATTTTATCTTTATACTTTGTGTCTCTGATAAGAAATTTAACTTCATGGACAGGACTTGCAAGAACTGGGGAAAAAAGTGAAACAAAATGGAATAGTTGTTTGCTTCTTGGGGCCAAGTCTGACACCCATTAAAGTCAATGAGGGTTTCACCATTGTCTTTTAGGGGAAAAGGGGCGACTGTTACTATTGTATGAGGGAAGAAAATACATCTCTCTTTTTTAACTAGTTTTCAACTTCATTTTACTATGGAGTTTTAAATGGATTTATCTTTTGCGAAACTAATCAAGTGCTGAGGGCTGATTCCTCTGTGTCTTGTTAGCTTTATATTAGTGTAACTTCATTGATTCAATTTGCACTGGTGGACCAGGCCCTCTATTCTTCTCATTATCCATAAAAGTAATACAGCACAGGCTCTAACAGTACGAGATTATTCACTGTGCCCTACCAATATGCTTCAATCCTTACCTCAAATTTCCATGCCCACTTAATCCTTGGCCTCCAGTTGAGACTTCTAGTTAGTGTTCCAGTTGGTGCCAATTATTGTGGTGGCTGTTGTATGGAAGACAGTGGTCCCCTAGCAACCTGTACACCTGTGTGTATATATGTGTGTGCATACACTGAAGTCATCATTTTGCAGTCACTTTCTCAGTTTCTATATAAGAATACTTCTATTTTGTCTGTGTCCACATTGTTCTGGAGTGGCATACCCTAGGCTATGTTGCAGAAAGGTGCTCCATCTGGTCATACATTTCATAAAATAGATTTGAAGGATTTTCAGAGAAGTGTGATTTCTGCTAAAACACAAGCATATCTCCTATGTTTTTCACTAGGAGATGTTGTTAGAATTGCTATTTGCCATTAATAAAGGTGGACCTGAACCAAAGCACAGGTCCTAAACATTCCTGAAATTGGATTAAAATCCAGATTTTAAAAGGTATCACTGGCTCCTATCAGTAATTGGCTGTTCAGATTCCTAGACTTACATCACAGGAACTCAAGGCTCAGACCAATCTCTAGCCACTAGAATTCACTCACAATTTATTTACCAGACAGTGTTAACTAAGCACAGTAATACTCAACTCTAGTTCTTCTTACTTTGTACTTCAGGGTCCATCATGCAGTGTTTATTCTGTCATTGCTGATCAAATGCATAAAACACAGATCACATGTGAAGCAGTGGGGAAAGTAACAGGCAGAGAGGGAGGATTTAGCAATTTCTTCTTTTTGTGAAGCATTACATAATCTTTTTTACTTCTCCCTCCATGTTCCCTATAAGCTGTGTGCCTGTGCAGCCACTCAGGCAAGATTCAAATGCTGCCCACAACTAGGCCTTTTGTTTCTACTAGTGGTGCATATTTGTACATAAAAAACATATACTGCACATGGATGGGAAAAAATCTGCACATGGATGGAGAAGATTAGAGGGGAATATTGTGCTCCCTCCAGCCAGAAAGGGAGCAAAGAAAGAGAATATATATGACATTAAATAAAGCAGTGGAAAGCTACAAAATAATCACAAGACCTTATGACATGGTGTTGCAATGTTTTCATCATGATGTTCTTTTATCACAAAGAAGTTGTGTGTGTGATGTTGCAATATTGTGACAAGTCAGAATGCTACTCTGTGATTAGTCTGTGCTTTCCCATGACTCTGTCTGAACCACTGCCCTGAATAGTTACTGAATGGAGGCAACGATACCTTGGTAAAAAGAGGATAAAAGAAAAAAAAATTCTACTAAAATCATAGGGAATCCTTTTAGCTATACAGTAAATGGCTTCTCTTACACAGGAAAACAGTTGAAATGCATGTTACGTTAACATTTAAAAATGTAAAGTATTTATATAGTGTTCAATAAAGCAAACTTTTTTACCATTTATATATCTTTCATATATTTGATATGTATAGTCATATACACTGAAGCAAAAGTAGCATTATTCCCAAAAGTAATCTACTGAATTAGACATATTTAGGTGAATCAGTGCACACACAATTAGTGTGTGTGCATAGAAAATATGACTCTCTGTATGATTTGTGAAATAGTGCATAAGTATTTAGTAAACACCATAATATGGTGTTTTATTTGTAATATTCAAGGGCCTGAAGATTTTTTTTGGCCCCATAAAGATTTCTATTAGAGGAGTAGACATAGTATGTTTCTTAGAGGAAAGAGCATTTGCTGCCATCTTCTGGAATTTAACAGAAACAGTGTGAACATATAAGTTACAGTTAACGAGGGCAAGACACCAGAGAACATTAGAAAGTAGGCTCAGTTTGGCTGGCTGGTTTATGTTCTGGCTAGAAAACTATTTTTGATTTTAGCTGTGTAAGCTCTACATAACAGCCACATCTTACACTGACCAAAAGTAGAGAGAGATGTGTCTAGCAGAAGGCTATCCATCAGCGGTCTCAGGTATTTTTCTCTGGTTATGCTTATATTTGAACAAGAGTCAGTATTTTTGCTCCAAATAACCATTGTGGCTGGAGTCTGGGAGGTAAAGAGGTCTCCCTGGTGCCATCCTTGCATTCAGTTCATACCTCAGCCACATATTGTTTTTACACTCCTTAGTATGAAGTTGGGGTACATAGAAGAAAAGTCAGGAGTTCACCTACATCTGTGATCTCTCTCTGATCAGCTCCTATGAGCCACTCTCTCCTCTCACAAACACACTTTTACACATTGTTTATCTGCCATGGAAAGTGAGGGTTGCCCCCCACCGTGCATGGATTATTTTGAAATAGGGATCTGAAGTCCTAGCTGCTATCTCCTCTACACCATGGGGAAAAAAATTTCCTGCAATAAGTGTACAGCTGGATAGCACTTATCGAACATACCTCTTGAGTGGTTGGTACTTTTTCCTTTGACTTTGTCAAGGTAGTAGGTGTTGCTTGTGGGCGACGAAGTTAGAACGGTGATGTATCTTCCCAAGAAAATGGCTGGCGATTAGTTTATTCGTAGCTTTTGAACCCACTGTTTTTGATTTTCTTATTATCAGTTTGTTTCTTTGGATAAAAATTCCAATTTTGAGCTGGATAGAGTCATTATAAGATAACACTCTGCCAGGCTGCAATAATGAAGTCTTACACTTCTCAGGTCTAACTATAAAAAGTAATCCATAGAGTCTTGTCACATCATGTCCAGTCAGAGGCAATGTTGCAGCAATCTCTCTTTTTCCATAATGAATCTTTTTTAAAAAAAATTAAATATCATGCAAAGTCATGTAATATCAATAATAATCTTCCAAAGTTCTTCAGGGAACCAATGCCTTTGCTTCCTGGATACTTGCCCCATCTCAGAATGTACAATGAACTCTCCTTAGAGAGGCTGGAGCAGCTAAGCATCCCTGGAAAGCTGATGGCTTGCTGAAGCGATGTCCTGGATACTTGATACATAGTGCTCCTACATGATCTCTGTTATAAGGTTCCCCTATACTTTGTTTCCCAATGATCCTGACCCTCCTTGTACATATTCTCCATTTTGTAATTACTCACCCTTTGTGCTTTTAAGAAGAGTCTTGTGCAGAGGGTGGCAGAATATCACTACTGTCAGTCTGTTAAAAAATCTTTCCCTGCTGATTTGTACCCAGAAAGAACACCGCAATTCCCTTACATTTGAAAGCTAGATGTACAGTACTTGAGAAAAATCATAGCTGGTGATGGATATAACTAAGGATTAAAAAAAATTTCCTGGCATATCAAATCTAAAAGTTGCCTGGCATATCAAATCTAAAGGTTGCCTGGCATATCAAATCTAAAGGTTGGAAATCAACCAACCATTGGAGGGTTTAAATTGAAATTATAAACCACCCACATAACTTCCTAGGGTTCCTTTTTCTGTAAAGAAACCTAATGACAAAGAACAAAGGTCTTTTTTGGGTGATTGTTTTATTCTTTTTTTCACTGTCTCATATGCTTCCGGTTCTGACAGCTATCTTCTCTTGAGCACAGTCTATGCCTACTCATTTTGTTGTAGCTCACTCTCCTTAATAGCTCTGGCTTCCCCTAGTTCTGGCAGTTCTTCCTTCACACCAGTGCTCTCCCATGTGTCACTAACACTCCTGTCTGCATCATACTATCTCCCCTTACTTCCTATTTATTGTCTTTTTGCTGATACTTCAGACCAATATGTAGGGTAAGGCAGTACCAATCTAATTATTCTGAACCTTCATTAGAAAAACCAACAATAACAGTTTGGCAGAAAGTAAATGTGGAAGTTGGCCAGAAAAGGAAGAAAAATATTATTGCCTGGAGGGTTCATGATAGCGTAACCCACACACCTTCTGTCCCAGGTAGTGGCATCGAGACCACTTACAGAGAGAATAATGAATCTCTGCTCTCCAGCCTTAGATAATAGCCAGCTGGCTTTCAGCTCATTCGGTAGAGAAGGGGTGGTGGGGAATCTAAGGCCTGTCTTGCCTGGATCTGGTCCCTGAGCATTGCCTTTCTCCTCTGTCAGGGGCCACTTCAGTGAGGATGAGTTTTTTGTGCTTCTCACTTGTGTGCGGCCTCCTCAGAGGGAGAGGGGGGCACTAGCCTCCTAACTGGGTTCCTCCTGACCACTGAATGGGCTCCTTGCCACCAGGCTGTCATCCTGGCTCCGCTTCTGGCCCTGGACAGGTTCTGGTTGCTGGGACCTTGGCTATCAGACCAGATCTGGTCCCGGCTAGGCTCCTGGCTGCTGGACTCCCAGCTTCTGGAGATCTTCAGGGGCTCTCTAATGCAGCAACATCCATAGTCCTGCTGGCCCACGGATGTTGCCAGACCAGAAAGTCCTAGACCAGAAAGATTCAAACTGGTATTACTCTACAAAATGGTTCCCTATGAATAAGGGCCAGAAAAGGAAGAAGTAAGTCTTACTTCTAACATCTAGTTATATTTTTACTCTTTATTTAATGTTGCATCCCCCCCAAAATTCTATGAGATAACTTTGCAATTTATTTCCTAGTCAGTTATTTTTCACTCTCTAGGAATACAGGAAAACTCAAGGCTCCTACAGCACCCTAGTATTGACAGTGGCTTTCAGGATATCTTCCTCTTTTTTTAACTTAAGCTACAGCCTTGTTTCCTGACCCAAACTTGACAGCAGGCCCAGACAAAGAGTTTGTGGGGCCCAAAGTGGTTGGCTGCCCCGTGCAGCCAGGCAGCTCCCAGCCAGGTAATGGGGTAGCATAGGGCCCTTAAGGCATGGGTCCAAGGCAACTGCCTTGCTCGGCTTGCTCTAAAGATGGCCCTGCTTGACAGTACGAGGGTCAGTCAGGCTGTTTTCAGACCTGACCTGACCTGACTTGTCTCAAGCTTGGAATGGCAAGGCTCCAATCATCTCCTCCTGCTCATGTGGTCGGCATGGCAGTGGCTGTATGCCACAGACCTGCCAGCTGCCACCAACTCACTGTGCTGCATGTGCAGCTGAGTAAGTGTATCAACAAGTTACGGCACCTCCTGTGCCACAGCACACAGAGGGCAGTGAAGTGGCAGTAACAGAGGGAGCGCACAGCCACTGTTGCATCAATACTAGGGCAGCAGGCAACCAAAGATGGGTTGTGAGCAGGATGATAAGCATCAGGAAGCCCTAACCAGCCTAGCCCCTAGACTGAGATGGCACCACTAATAAAGGATTGGGGAAAGTGCTGTGTCTGGGTTAGCTTGGGTCTGAAAAGGACTCATTCGGGTGAAGTTCAGGTAGGCTGTCCCTGGGTCATGTTCAGGTCAGGCCTTAAAATTAGGGCTGAGCAGACTTCTAACCCAGGCTGCACACATTTATTTTGGAGGCAGACCATTTGAAGTTGGTGCTGTTTGGGCAAACAGCAGCATTTTAGGGGGAAAAAACCTATTTAGTTCAATTGCTTCCATGTTCCTAAACCTTCAAAACTTGCTTCTCCTGGAGAAATGTTGACAATGAGACTCTAGACTATTTGGTGTCCTTTGATGTCTCAGAAGAAAGCCAAAGACTGAAAGGCCATGGAGCCTCAGACCTAGAAATGATCTCTCTAGCACTGCTCAATGCAAAACACTGAAAGTCCCAAACACAGAGTTTTCACTTTAGCTTTTTCAGCAAGAAGCCAAACATTTCCATGGGAAGCAGGTACTTTCCAAAGAAATGTTTAGTTAGCCAAAAATTGAATTTTGGTCAAAATCCCATCATCACCACCACCACCACCACCAGTTTATATGGAAAAAATTCAATCAGCCTTATAACCTTCATGCTCAGGGTTGAAGCACATTGGCAGAGAAGGGTAGCGTAGCTTGTACTGTTGCTGCCTGTGCTGTGGAAGGAAGGATAGACAGCCTAGAACATTGAGTTTGTCTGTCACATGTCATGAGAACTTTATTTGTTGTTTTAAAAAGATCAGGAAAAGTTTTAAAACATTTCACCTCAAGTGTACAGCGTTTCTGAAGAGAGACAATTTCCTCCTTAGCCAATGTCATTTCCAATTGACAGGCTGAGGTGGCAGGGGCTCAGGTGAGCCCTTTGTTATCACAGCTACCTTTCATCATGATATAAGAGAATCTTGGCTTCCTTTTTTTTTTTTTTTAAACCAAGCGTCTAACACTTTTCCTCATAAAAGAGACTTGATATTGTAAAGTGATTGCTAGGGTTGAAAGGAACTAGCACCTGGGCATCAATTTTGCAACAAGAGGATGGTGGAACCTAAGGATTCTCCATCTCCCATTTGTTATGGTGACCCTACCCCAAATCCTTGAACTGAGCTCTATGCACAGTGGTGAGGCATGGATGGGAATTGGGCAGCAAAACACAGAATGTTCACTCAGTTGCAATCACCCCTGGTAAGGTCATGCCAGCTGCTGCACATGGAACTTCCCTCCATGCTTATCTATCAGCTGTGCTAGGAACACACAGAAGATCTTGCAAGTAGTCCTCGCATAGTCCCAAGTCCTGCACTCCCAACAGTACACCAGAAGAAATAAAAGAAAGCAGAGCTTTAGTTGCAGATTGTGCAGCCAGCCTTTCTCTGTGGCAATACCTGACTGCACTGCTAAACCAGCCAGGAGTTTGAATTGGCAGTAATGGGAGGAGCCTTGATCCTTATCCTTTTCATCCAGTACACCACTAAGAGAGAACCCTTTATTCCCACATGCCCCAGCTAAAGGGTACCATCAGGAGTTAGAAGGATATTTGCCAGGTTCAAAAATAATGGGACTTGCAAGACTGGGATAATTTTCTTGATAAGTTTGAGTTTTGAATTGAAATATCTGATTTCATGGAAGCCTCCACAGAATTTAACCACTTATCGCATCCTGAAGTATGGAGCATAATTTTATGTGGTAATAATTAAGTACAATGAAAACAATATGAAGATCTTAAAATTTTTTTGAACCAGATCATGGACATATTGGAATTATGTCTGCTGTGAGTCTGACTTTGACTTTCATAATCACAGTCATTGTGTCCAAGCCCATGTATCGTCATCAGAGTACATTAAAAATAATTAAATAAAGTCAAATGGCTCCTTTACATAGCAACTACTTGTATACTTGGCACATAGTGGATATCAGCTCTGCCTGAAACCCTCTACAGCCTCTAATTTAAACCTGAATGACAATCTACAGCTGTCCTCTACTGTCTACTTCTCAGGAGATGACATTACAGATGAAACAGTTAATTTAAACAGTCTGGTCTTATGCTGAAATGCTATAGTTTTTGACTTACCTTGCTATTGGAGATGGACTTGAAGCAAACCCTAGATCCAAATGACTGCATGTGTGTATGTATGAAAGTATGTGGTTGGGGAAGTGTCATGTTTCAGAATCTGAAACTCAATTCAGAGCTAGATGAGAATTTTTTTTAAAAAGTGTAAGTAGATCACTAGTCCCACTGAAAATCATTAGACTTGTGTTTTTTACTTAAAAGCTTCAAAAAACCCACCCCCATTCTTAAGGTCTAGCTCCTCCTGTATCACTGCAAAGGGTCAAACCAAAAGCCTGGAACTGAACACTATTAGAAATGCAAAATCCGGAAACAAATCCAAATTTGCAACTTGAATTCATGTCTCTTTTGGTTAAAGTGCGGCTATGCTAGGCTAAAAATGATCTTCTAAGATTGCAGCTATAGAAGCTCACTTTTTGCTTTTTTTTCTGTATATACGTGCATGATTTCACTGACAACCTAAATGCATTTTTAGCTTGTCTGTATGCCTGCATGCAATACATATAAATAATTTTTTTTTCAAGTGAATTTAGTGCTAGTGGGATGTGCTTGCTGGGTTGATGACTCAGGAAACTGAAGACCTCTCTTTATATCCATCGCTTTCTCATGTTGCCGTGCCAATATGGCTTATTACTCATCGGGGGGGGGGGGGTGATCATTTCTGGGGCTGAGAGAGAGTAGCCCAGTCTTCACATCCATTCAGTCTTTGTCCTCTATGCTGGTACTTCCAGCAAGAGTGTCTAGTTCTGGAATGCTGGGTGATAGACAGACCTCTGTATTCTAGAAGTCGGACTGAGACCATCTATTCATTTCACAGAGCCACTCAGCATGACTTCTAGTAATTAGTAACCTAGGCCACAGTTGAACTGGTGATCAAGAGGTGAAAGGCACTATCCATACCTGCTTGAGTTAAAAATATAAAAAAGCTAAAAGTCTTCTCATCCGTGATAGCATGAT
This sequence comes from Pelodiscus sinensis, assembly GCF_052426305.1. Classification (NCBI taxonomy): domain Eukaryota; kingdom Metazoa; phylum Chordata; order Testudines; family Trionychidae; genus Pelodiscus; species Pelodiscus sinensis. The sequence continues at coordinate 101,001,925 of NC_143055.1, forward strand.
GACAATATATAAGCATCATACTATTCAGAGAATGGCTTTTACTGGAGAATACTATAGAAGCATAGTCTTACAGGGACTCAAGTTATTTGGCATTTTTATCTGTCTAGATAGCTAGCTATTTGCCTCAGAAAAGTGTGATACCCTACAACCCTTATCTTTGGTAAGAGTAAAGTAAGTTCTCCTGTGTAAATATTATCTTTTTTTATTTGTAGCTTACTGAGGAATGTATGTAACTAAAGTATTTAATAGTAGTATGACATTATATGACAGAGAAAGAACGAAAAAAGATTATCAGTCTAGAGAGTAAGTGAAGTGCCTGGGGGAAAAAAGGAAAACACATTGGCAGTGTATACATATAAATGAAAGAGAAAATCAAACAAGTAAAGAAGAAAGGAACAAGTTTAATGGTAGAGGGAAAAATACAGCAGATTGACAGTGGAAAATGAATGAAAATAAGGAGATCACAAGAGGATTAAAATATTTGTACTATATGCTCTTGGGCAAGTTGTGTTTGCAATATACTTCTCTTTACTTTTCTATGAATACCTGATTGGTTTTCCTGCTGTTTCCAGCAGTTATCCTTAATTTCTAATGAGACCTGATTCACCCAAACTGTGGTCCCTGATTGTTTTCCCATCAGTGTCATAATCCAAAACCCACTGAAGACATTGGGAGTCTTTCAAGTGACTGCAGTGGTCTTTGAATCCAACCTTGATGAACTTCATTGTCAGGGAACACTTCATTTTTAGGTGTACAGTAAAGGTTATTGTTTTTAAACTAAATAGCAGTTAATTTTCTCATGGTGAATAGCAGTTTGCTCCATAACTGGTTCTACTGGTTTCAATGGAACCTCTTAAGGAGCAAAGTGCTACTCAGCATGAGTAACAGGGTCAGAATCTGTCCCTTTTGATTTCAACTGGCCTATCTGACCTGGAGTGGGGTATAACTCAGCATGGTTATAAATGGCAGAATCTGGCCCTCTCTGAGTAAAAAGAGTTTTGCATGGTAGCACTGCCTTGATCCTCCTGGTCCACAATACATGAAGTAAAGGGTGAAAGTGCAGGAACAGAGTAAAAAGAATAACAGTTGAAAAAGCATTATAAAGCCTAAAATGCAAACAGGAAAATGTCTGTGCAATACCAGCAGAAAAGTGAGGTAATCATTATGACATCATTATATGCTGATTTATATGGCATGTCTGGTTGCAAAAATCAGTAGACTTATTATGTATCCCTTCAATTCTTAGTCACTGAGCTTTCATGAGAAATTATTGCATCATATCACAACTGCACAATCCAGATCATCCATCTTAAACTGTTCAACAATCCTACTTTACTGGCTTTTGTCATGAGTTATTTTTTGGTGACAAGGCAAATGGTTATTAAAAATACGCCTGCTCTTGAGGGGTGGAGTGTAAAATTTCAGTTTCCTAAAAATGGAAAAATTTTAACACCTTTTTCCAGCCACTTTCCGTTTTCCTCTGAATCAGTCTTTTTCCAAAATATTCCAACATTCCTTATGGCACATTCTCTGTGAAATCAGAGAAGCAATTCATTATTTTGGATCAGAGTTGATCCACATAACTTACATACTAAGGCCCTGATCCTGCAATCAGAAACCTGTGGAAGAATCCTTGTGCCAATGCACAATCTTCCACTGACGCCAAAGAGGCTCTGTGTGGGGCGCAAGTGTTCATCTGTAAAGATCCGGAGAACAGGGCCTAAAACTGTATCTATTCTATGTGCTACATTAGTAATAGATATTATTATAAGGCACCTTTAAAAAAATAAATCTAAGCTCAATAAATGTTTAATTTTACTCAAACCTTTGAGCCACCAAAGCACCTTTCAGAAAAACAGTATGTTGGCTAATTTTTTTAAATATAGGGGATACTACTCACTGTTATATTTGTTTTTGTCTTAAAGCAAAAAACCGAGCATCCTGCTTACTTAATACAATAGTATGTGTCCAATTCAGGGCATCATATGTATAAACAATATTCATAAGTATGTATCATCTTAATTTTATATCCATTTTGATTCACTTAAAATTTTTAAATATTTTGGACTCAGATTTGAGGAGATACATGTGAAGTTATTAAGTAAGCTAGGGACTGCTATGGGCACTTTTGGTGCGCCAGATCACCACTGCAAACAATTCATTGGAAGCAAAGTGGACACTGCATTGCAACTACAAGATTTACTCTTCAATGATTGATGGTTTCCACACCTGAGCTGTGACACCAACTTTCTTAGCTGAGAACTTGGGCCTTGGAGCAGTAAACATAGAGGATGTGATTGATTCTTGCTTAGAAAATGAAGGGTAACCACTAGGCTCGTAGGATTCATTTACAGGGGTAGGAGCGTTTGACTGGAACAACGGTTGTGAACTGTAGGCTGGTACGGAGTACACTGAAGATGCTTGGACATTAGCAGAAGGACCAGCACTGAGTGGTCTTGAATGCAGAACATGTTTTGAGGCAGACACAGAGTCGAACTTTGTGGACTGCTTAGTTGGTAGGCCTTCCTTAGTAGCAGAAGGAGGTTGAAAAGTAAATAAAGATGCATTAAGCTGATATGGCTGATGCTTCATGACATCCAACGCACTGAGAGCTTTCTTAGGTTTTCTTTTGGTATTTTTGGTAACTGCAGGTGACTTAGATTGGGATTTGGTAGCAGCAAGAGGGTAAGAGGGGGACTGGATGGGATTGTAAGCAACGGGTGGAGGTGCTCGAACATTAGATGAATACTTCCAACAAGCAGGTAAAGATGGAGTTGGAGATGAGGCCCGAGCCATGTGGGCCTGCACAGTTTCTGAGTCTACCACATACTTCTCCATCCGAGATTGCCTTTTGGCAAATAACTGTGCTCCTTTTCCACTAAAAGCTGGTGGCATCTCAAAGGCAGGCCCCATTCCTCCAGCAAGTGCAATATTTCCAATTGGTGTAGTAGGTGTTTTGGGTGTATAATTTTGTTTTGATACTGCTGCTTGAGGTCCTTTAAAAGGACCAGCTATCTTAAGAGTACTTGGAGGCCGAGGAGGAGGATGAGCAGGCTGTGTTAGTTTGATTGGTGCAGAAACTGCTGTTTGGGGTGAGTTTGGAGTCGGGAAGGCAGGTGGCTGGGTAGAAGCCACAGCTGGAGGTGACCAGACTGGTGAAATGGGAGTTACAGCAGTAGGAGAGACTTTGACTGAGGGCTTTGGAGCAACGGGAGGAGGGGTCTTTTGTTTTGATGCTTGAATCTGCATGAAATTACAAGCTTCTGCTCCCAAACTAAGGTAGTCTTCTTCAGGTCCCGATTCAAAGCCAGCTCCAGTACTTCGTTTGCCTTCTTTATTCTGTACAAGTGACAATAGGGCAGGGTTAGGACTCACTTTTGGAGGTTCTTTGAAAGTAAACATAGGCTTTGCAGTGCTTCTTTTCTTTGCCTCTTGTAATATCCCAGTTCTTATGGCCGGCACTGCAATCCTTTCATCTCTGGATGCTATCTGCTCTGTTGACTCTGTTGGTGACCAAATAGCTGTCTGAGGTCTGCTGGCCACTGGACTTGCTACTGCTGCATATAAAGCTTGAGGCAGTGGGCTAACTGTGGAATAGGAAGGGGGTGCTGGTAAATCTGAGAGAGGGCTAGTCACATTTCTTGTTGGTGAAAAAGGTGCTGCTGCTCGATTCTGAATCCCAGGGAAAGGTTTAGCTGTTCTGTTTAAAGATGTTAGTTTTTGGGCATCATAAGATTCTGATGCTCCTCCAATGCCATTTTGTTGGACCATATTGCCATGACTATGGCTCACCTCTATGTAGCTTTTGCTCACGCAGCTCTGCTTTTTTGATGTTGCTTCCTCCTTTACTGGATAGGATGAGGAGCTCACCTGTTTGAAGCTTTCTTTTAGGGCGGTTCCCCTTTGTACCTCTGCATGCATTCCATGCAGCTTCATCTCTTCTTGCTCAGCTGTGATCTCATCCATTCTCTGCCGTCGCTTGGCGAACATGAGTGCCCCCTTGCCCTTGCTCTCTGGCAGCATCTGCATCTCGTCTCCACCTTTTAGTTTCTTTTCAACCTCAAGCAGACCAGTATCCCAATCAAATGTCACAATCTGGCCTTCTTTGTCAATGTCAGAGAAGAAATCTTCATCTATTTCTGACTCACTTGTTCCAAGTAAAGTTATCTCAAAAGTGTTTTCTTTGTCACCTTCACCTTCCTCTTCTTCACCCTCCTCTTCGTCACGTTCTAGTTCCCCAGTGCCGTAGCTGACTAAAGTGTATTTCCTGGCTCTTTGGCGACGCTTCTTGAACATCAACACTCCCTTGGAATTGGGATTGGGAGCTGCCGTCAGCAGCAGGGCAATGCTCTTACATTTAGATTTGGCTTCTTTCACCTGCTTCTCTGATAGGCTTTGACTCCGCCTAAGTCCTACGGGAAGTATCAAAAGACATATTTAAAGTGACACACTACACAGAAATATGTGAAGTTGTCTGACTACAAGCATTGCAACCTCTGTCTGGAATATAGCTTCCTAAATGTGCTGCTCTCCAGCATATATTCTGTCTTTTTTTTTTCTTTTTTAAATACTGGAACCTTACCTGGCAGCAGAACTGAGTTCATGTCTATAATTTTCATGTATTTCTATGTGTGTTTGAATATAGATATAAATCTATAGAGAAGGGATTACAATGAATCTTTTTCTGCAGTAACTACTGTGGAACAAATTCCATAGCAATCATTCTTTGTGAGACATGCCTAAAAAAAAATACAGTTTTCTACAGAATTTCCTTAGATCGACTTACAAGAACTTTTGTGTCACATACCTATTTCTGTCATTACACACTTATTATAATATTCTACTTGTAAAATCTCTTATGTGCTATATATTATACATAATACATTTATATTTACTAAATTACAAACTCACATAAAAATACATATAAACTATGGATATAATTTCAGTCCTGCTTGCCACTGAAGTTGGTGATAATTTAAGCATTGGGTTTAGTGCAAACAGGTTTAGACCTTTAAAAGGAAGCGTTTTCTGAAAAAGTAATTCATCATAATATGGCATAAATAACTCCTAAATAGTATTGTATAGTATATTATCTTGCCATATATCTGTTAATGCATAAATTAATTGTCTTAATAATTTACATGGACTGTAGTTGGCCTTACTACACATTCTTTTCTTAATTTTAAACAAGTGTGCAGTCCCACTCCTTTTGAAATTAATGATCAATTCCAATTAACTTAAAAGGGGGTAAAAAGGGATTGCTAGTATATTATGCATGGTAGTAAAACAGGAATTTTTTTTACATCTAATATACATGTAATAACCTTGTTAAATAAATGTATGTAAAGCTTACTATAATTACTGATCCTTTCAAACATACCAGAAAAAAAAGGAACCTCACTCTTCTTTTGTTGAAGACAAGTATAATTTTACCATTATATGGATGTGAGCATAACCAGAGCCATAGTTTTCACAGAAAACTATAAAAGATTATAGAACATGGGTCCAATCCAGCAAAACTTCTACAGGACATAATTTTGAAATCCTCTGCTCTTTTCTTATATAGGCAAAACTGTTAGTGAAGTCACCAGAGGAGTTTGTCAGAGTAAGGGCTGTAGAACTAAACTCATTTTTTGGAGATTAGGGGAGCTGCTACATTATGGACCTGATTCTGCAAATCTAACTCATGAGTAATCCTTACTTATACACAAAGCTTCAAATAAGGATACTATCAATCAGCTTGAACTACACTTGTGGAAGAGGATTTGCAGATCTGATTTTGGGGGAAAGAATAAATTAAAATGTTCTCTTAGCAAATATTTTTACAGCTTGTTTACATCTGGTGTACCCAGCAGATTCAAAAGAAGGTTTAAATGAAGAAAAATTGCTTGCTCCACTAAATGTAATCAAATTGCTATTTGCAGAGAAATACCTCTGTTAAAGAATTTAGAACTTCATAAAGCTTATCTGGTCTAGTTTAAAGTCTTAAACAACATATTAATAGCTTTTTGCTTCACAAAACATGTTTGTTTTATATTCAACATACTTGCTGCTTGAAGCAAATATTTGTATCTACGTATGTCATTGGTACTTAGAGTCATCAAGAAGGTCTTAAAATATTTTTATCATTCCATCAATATTTATCCATGTATAACTAGTGTTTATCCTTCAGGTACAGTTGATTTAAAATTTAAAGTTCTGTCAATTGATTCAAAATAATTCATATATTATATGGGAAGGGGAAAAGGCAAAATATTTGTCCTAAACAGAAAAAGTGTAATAGAAGTAAGTTTTGTTGCCAATGATAGTTCATTCTGTATTAAACAGGAGTTGCCTCACACTTCCCCCAACTTATTAGACAGCCAGAGCACTGCAGAACTGACACTGTCCTACAGTTGCTGCTAACTTCATTGCCAAAATGTAATGCATGTACACTCTTCTTTTATATGCCACTTAATATGCCATAAATATGTGGATTACATACAGATACTTAAAGCGTAAGTAACAGCTTAACCCACATGCCAATAAGGATGCAAATGGTTATCATTCTAAAAATACGCTTACTAAGGAATTAGCAATGGGTTAGCAGACCTATTCCAACACTGCATATAAAATAGCTCATTGCTACACTATATCATTGCATGCATTCAAGCACCGTTGCCATACTGTGATTAAATCCCTGAGCAGAATGCTTGACATGGTCGGAAAAGAACAAACAAGCATTAGAAATGACCCAAATAAATGAATAACTATGTATAAATGTCTCTTTTTAAACCAGTGTTGGATTAAATCACTTTTTCGGTTTTTTAGTTAAACTCCTTAGATTTTGAGCCTGACCTCTGGATTTGGAAGGCAGAAAAATACTGAATTCACTTTAGAGTCTAGAGAAGACTTACAAAACTCAAAGGATCATATAACTAGCCAGTAATACACATGCTGGTGTCTGTCAAACTGACTTCTGCAGGCATCATCAAGCTTTCCTATTAGCCTTCTTTATTCATAGCTACTTTTAACAGCAGTGGCATAGCTTTGATTTTTAAAGATGCAGTTGAAGACGCACAGATTTTGCTATAAATGGAGAAATCTAGAACACGCGACCACGTTCAAGAGATGACCTTGCTTATTTGGTTAACATTTTACAAAATCATCCTTGTAGTGCATGTTAGAAGTCCAGCACAATTTACCTCCCTGGAAATTCAGCTACTTTTAGTTTCACAATGTGAGATATCACTTTTAAAAGTAAATAGTCTGTAAAATAAAGTAAAGTAGTCTACTACTGCACTGTTAAAGCATGGTTAGACACATGGGCTGAAGCCTTTGCAATTTTGTTGTTTTAAAAAGACATATGAAGCTTAAACAGAAAGATCAGTTTTTAAAAACGGGGCAGGGAGATAGAACACTTGAAAAGAATCCCTTTAAAATATTTAGTAATGCAGGCATGGTTCTGAAAAGCTATTTCACGTTACAAAATTTACCCTCGAGTCTATGCAAATGATTTAGATGCGACATACTTACTTGCGTGCCTTGCCCTGTGCTTGTGAGGTCTGCTGTGATCTCTTTCTGAGTGCTGGTCGTCTTCTCCCTGCTCGGTGCCTTCTGATGAGATTCCAAAGGAGACTACAGAAGGAGGTGCTTCTGACTGCCCTCCTTCCACTTGAGAAGCAACACACCCCTTTTCAGCTAGAGACCTGGATACTTCCTTCTCCCTGTTAGAGCAGTCTAGGATCACTTCCACCCTGGGGAGAGATGGATCGCCTGCCTCTGATCCTTGGATCACCTTGACCTCTTTGCCACTAGCAATCTGGAATGTTTTGCTTGACCACTGGACAGTGGCCTCTTTTTCACACAGGGGGACTGCTGTTACCGGGCTAGTCCCATCTTCTTGCACGCTGGGTCTGGTTTCTGAAGGGGTACATTTTTCAGCTCCTAGGAGACTAATTTCAGAAGCACTGGTGTCCTTGTGTCTGTCATGTGAGAGGGACAACTGCAGCTCAACCACAGTGCCTGGCCTTCTTTCTTTTGTATTCTCTTTGAAAGCAGCTTCATCTGTCAAGAGTACTCTAGAAGTTTCTATCACTTTAGGAGTAATTTTGTGGCACTGCATTGTCTCCTTTTCTTGTTTTGTCACAGAAAAGTCACTCTCCTCTGCTCCATGGGATGTGTCACTGTGTATTTCTGTGATGTAGAATTCTTTCTGGGGCATTTGCGTGGCTGTTCTGATTTGCAGTGTGGTACTCTCCCTATAGTCCTCATTCTTTATTTTATCATGCTTTTTGTTTTCTGTTTCTGGACTCAAGCTTTCGTTTAGTCCATTGGATGATCTGCACATATATACACAGACACACACAAAAAATAGTTCAAGAACATAAGCTGTTGTAAGTACAACTGCCAAAGAAATTTTCATATTTAAATGGAAGTACATATTGTGTCTTCCCCATAAAAAAATACCTGCAGTATCTGTTAGTAGGTAGATTTAGGTAACAGAATTTCTCAAACATTTTAAATACAAAGGTTTTTGTACCTCTTTTAACCCCCTGCAGTAGCATTAGGACATAAGAGCAACTATATTACTGCAGTAAGATTTTATTCTATGAGTCTGCTACAGCTATTCTTAAATCTTTGACCTATGCCATTCCTAACCTGTATACCCAGCTATAAAAAACATATGTTTCCAGACAGATGCTTGAATCATCTCAAACTTCTAGGATGTATACTTCCTATTTTATGTTTGACTATAGAACAAGGGCTTGGTGCTGAAATGAGAACTTTTAATCCATTCTCCTAGTATTCAAACTGTGTTAGGTGTTGTCCTCTTGCATAGGTCCCTGCCCCCAAAGAATTTACTATCCAAGAAGACAAGTAGCATATACAGGGTTGGCAGAGATCAATGGATGCTTTAAATACTTGCTTTAAAGGAAATTCCTTGTTTTTAAGTGCCATTAAGCAGTTATATTTTAAAGGCTCATCCTGTGTTATATTTTAAAGGCTCATCCCTTTGAAGTGCTTAGTGCTTTTAACTCCCACTGAAGTCTGTGCAATTCCTGGTGCTCAGTACAGCATTAGATCAGTCTATATATTTTAAAATAGGAGTTTTCTGTTTGCAGAATCTTACTTTAGCTCCTCTAACCCTACATGTCAGACTATATCTTCATTTGTTCTATTTATTCCTCTTTCTCCTCTTGGCTATGTCTAGTCTGGCATGATTTTCCGGAAATGCTTTTAACGGAAAAGTTTTCCGTTAAAAGCATTTTCGGAACAGAGCGTCTAGATTGGCACAGACGCTTTTCCACAAAAGCACTTTTTGCGGAAAAGCGTCCGTGCCAATCTAGACGTGCTTTTCCGCAAAAAAGCCTGAATCGCCATTTTCGTGATCGGGGCTTTTTTGCGCAAAACAAATCTGGGCTGTCTACACTGGCCCTTTTTTCCGAACGGGAGCAGCACAGTATTTCCGCAAAAACACTGACAATCTTACATGAGATCGTCAGTGCTTTTGCGGAAATTCAAGCAGTCAGTGTAGACAGCTGGCAAATTTTTCCGGAAAAGCGGCTGATTATCTGGAAAAACTGGCCAGTCTAGACACAGCCCTTCTGTTTTATAGGTTCCCTGAAAGGGATTATCAACTTTACTGTAACCGAGTTCCCCCTTTTAGTACTGGATGCCCCAGTGACACACTGTTAATTTCAGTGGAAACTATTTCAGAGTCGTCTGATATAGTGACATATTATTCATTTTTAATATTTGACTGTAATGTAGCAAAACTTTTTGGTAATTAATAGACATATTAGATGCCCTCAATAAACTACAAAGCATCAAGTACTATAAGAGGAGTTTGAAATCAAAAGCAGGCTCCTGATATTCTAAAACTATTGGGTCATGCAGCAAATAAAGGCCAGAAATAGTAACGGAAAATGACTAGGTAAATCTGTCACCATATGAAGATGCCTCAATATAACTCACATTTATAGCCTCTCAGCATACTGATTGCATCAAATTGGATTTTGCCTCAAATAGGAAACAATGTATAACCTCTATTATACCACATATGGGACAACATAGAGGTCAGACAGATTTTCATTTAGGAAGCCCTGCGTCTCTCTGGATTCCATCATATTGTGCTATTTGGATAATCAGTTGTGTGACTGCTGACTCCAAAAAAATGTTATGAATCCATAAACATTTCCTTCTAGGCTATAATACTGGGTTTAGGCCAGCTAACTTTTAGCCTTTATTGGTAGCTCAATAACTGTGTGAGTGTTTGTGTCAGAGAGAGATATTTCCACCTTAAAAGGTCCTCACTACTTATTGATATGCTGTTCATAGACATTGGTGCATGTCTGTGGGTCCAGTAGTACAGACATGCACCAATGGCTTTTTTGTGTTTTATTTTTATTTTTTAGGTCAGTTCAGATCACTGGAGGATTTGCAAAATCAGTTTGTATCTAGACACTAGTGGTATAATTGCAATAAGGAAGTAGAGCTGCATGGAGGGGATGCAATAGGATTTGGTCCAAAATGGTGTTTACAGACTGAATATCGCTGTTCAGTTTGGCTCATGCTCAGTGCATAATAATCTTTTTACTGTCATGGAAATATTCCATGCTCTCCTTCCTCCCAGAATCCTCTCCCTGGTCTCTAGCTCACATTCTCAACATCCATTGGGAAGGTTCTACTCATCCTTGAGTGCCCAAGGGGTGGCTAGTGGCTCTCTTCCCACTCCTACTGCTTCTGTGGTATGTCCCTCTAAGGGCTTTCTGGAACGTCAATAGGATGTTCTGTTCATATGATCTCTTTAGGATATTTGCCAAGAGGGCCCTAACCCTGGGAATTAGGAACGCAGGAGGTGCTGAGTCACTCCCAGTTTTTGTGGGGGTCCCACCTGCCACCCCCTGTCCAGGGTCCTGGCTCTGTTTTCCTTGTGCCCAGAGCTCTACTCCTGGACCTGCATCTGCAGTCCCTGCTTCAGGACTTGTGCCTGGGGCTCTGTTCCCGGCAATACACTCAAGGCCCCAGCTGCTGCTAGACCTACATCTGGGGCTCCGTTTCTAGTCCTACATGTGGGGTCCTGGCTGCCACCAGCCCTGTGCCTGGCTCTCAGTTCACAGCCCTGCTCCTGGAATTCACACATAGAGTCCCAGCTGCCACCAGCCTGCTCTGGGAGCTCTGCTCCCAGTCCCACATGCAGGTTCCCAGCTTCGGCCCCCTTAACTCTGTCTTTATTTCCCACCCTTCCAGAGCCAAAGCTAGGGTTGCCAGGTGTCCGGTTTTCTACCGGACAGTCCAGTATTTGCACCGTCTGTCCAGTAGAAAAATTCAGAGAATACTGGACATGTGCAATGTCTGGTATTTTCTGAATTCCTGGCTGGGCGCTGGATGGAAGCTTGGCGGGGGCAGGGGAGTGACTGGGAGGCAGGGCCACAATTGGTGCTAGGAGCCTGTGGTAGTGTGCAAAATCCAGGAGGAGTGGGGGCCGGGAGCCTCTGGCTGCGTGCAGAAGCCGGGCACGAAGGGTGGCTCCCAGCTATTCCCCCCGCCTGGCTTCTACTAGCAACTCGAGGGAGTGCCTGCCAGAGGTGCGGCCCCTTGGACTCCGGCTGCGGCCAGTGGCTGCCCCCCCCTTTCAAAAAAAGGCACTATTGAATGCAAACTGCATTTTCGAAAGAGAGTGTCTAGAGCCGTGGTCACCAACAGGTCAATCGCGATCGACCGGTCGATCGCGAGGCCTCGACCAGTCAATCGCGAAGCGTCCTGTCCGCCCTGCCCCCATTTCCCTCCCACCCCCGATAAGTCCCACTACCTACCTCAAGTGAAAATGGAGGTAGTGTAGGCTTCCCGGGGATGGACAGAAGTCCTGGGGCAGCTTAGCGCCACTTCCGGAGATTCCAAAGTAGCGCTAGCTGCTCTGCTGGGTGTACTACGGGAGGGAGCATCGGCTCCTTGCACCGCATAGGAGGGTTGAGTCAGCCCCGTGACAGGCACGCGCGGGACTTCCCTGCGCCGGTGGGGGAGAGTGGTCGGCCCCGGGGCAGGCACGCGCGCGGGACTTCCCTGCGCCGGGGGAGAGGTCGGCCCAGGGGCAGGCGTGTGCGCGCTGGGGTATTCCCTGCACCGCTGGGGGGTCGGCCTCGGGGCAGGCATGCGCTGGTTTCCCTCTGGGGGAATCCTGGGAGGAGGCAGATGTAGGGGACTCTCTGCCTCCACTGGCACCCCACTCTTCAGCCCCCATTCCCCAGCCACAGAACTCTGTCCCCACTCCCCGAATTCTGTCCCCACTGCCCAAATTCTGTCTCTACTCTCCTGTCCCCAGCTACACAACTCTGTCCCCACTCCCCTGTCTCCAGCCACAGAACGCTGTCCCCACTCCCGTCCCCACTCCCTGAATGCTGTCCCCACTCCCCTGTCCCCAGCCACAGAACTCTGTCCCCACTCCCCTGTCCCCACTCTCCGAACTCTGTCCCCACTCCCATCCCCACTCCCCAAACTCTGTCCCCACTCCCCTGTCCCCAGCCACAGAACTCTGTCCCCACTCTCCGAACTCTGTCCCCACTCTCCTGTCCCCAGCTACAGAACGCTGTCCCCACTCCCCGAACTCTGTCCCCACTCCCCTGTCTCCAGCCACAGAACGCTGTCCCCACTCCCCTGTCCCCAGCTACAGAACGCTGTCCCCACTCCCATACCCACTCCCCGAACGCTGTCCCCACTCCCCTGTCCCCAGCCACAGAACTCTGTCCCCACTCCCCGTTCCCCACTCCCCGAACCCTAAGTCTCCTGTTCCCAGCTACAGGACTCTGTCCCTATTCCTGTCCCCACTGGCACTCTGTCCCCTGCTACAGAACCCTGTCCTCTGCCCTCCCAGCACCCTGTTCCCTCTTCCCTGCTCCCAGCTGCAGAACTCCGTCCCCACAAAATGTATAATTATAAATGCTTCATTTTAGATTTAAATAGCATGAATAAAAAACAGACCATTTATTTCATAACTATAAACACGTGATTTTAATGTTATATATTGCATAATTTAAAAATAAACTGTTTATCAGAGTGTGTAAGTAAGGGCTGGGGATAGCAAGTGATGGACAGGAGAAGAATAGAGAGGGCGAGGCTTCAAGGAAGGGGTGGGGTGGTAGATCTTCACCTGTTTGGAGATTTAAAATGTGATCTTGGGTGTAAAAAGGTTGGAGACCACAGGTCTAGACTCTCTTTCGAAAAAGCGGCTCGCTTTTTTGAAAAATCTGCTTGTAGTCTAGACGCTCTCTTTCAAAAGAGGCTTTTTCAAAAGATTATTTCAAAAAAGACTCTTTTGAAAGAGGTTTGTAGTCTAGACATAGCCTAAGTTCTCTGGGGGAAGGGATAGTCTTTTTGTTTTGTACCACACCTTATATGATAGAGTCCTTGTCCATGACTTGGGCTCCTAGCAACTATGGTAATACAAAAATAATTAAACAGGTACCATTCTTGTTTTAAAACTTACACTCTTCTCTTAAGGCTTTGTTAAGAGCTGTCTGCAGAAGAAGATGAAGGGTTTGCTTTTCCATTGCTCCATGAGGATATTAGGTCTAATCTTGGTAATCTCATATGAACCTTGCGGGCCCAATCAGCCAGCATCTCCAAAGATTCCCAGAAAGGAACCATAGAGAAAGTGACAGCAGACTAGCAATTATAGAGGAGGTGGTAGGGGGAGAGGAATTCATGGAGTTCTCCTTTCTTTCTTCTACCCATGAAGATACCAACAGTGAATAGTAGTACAAGGAGGGAGACTAAATGGAAGAGAGGGTGGGGACAGGAAATTCAGAGATTATGCTAATAGGTCAATTTCCTCTGTAAGTATTCTGTGCAACTCTTAAAGGAAAGTCTATTGCTGGAAAACTATCAGCCCCTCGTGATCTCTGGCAGGCTGGGGTTTCATTCCACTAAACAGTGTAATGCTCCCAAATTATTTTTTGGTTTTGATTTTCAATCTGCCCTATGCATTCAGACAGGGCCAACAAAGTGGTATGGAAGGTTTGCTTTGACTTCAGTGGGGCCAATATGTGGCCCCTTCATGCATTTAAAATTCCAACAGCAGCTTTGAGAGGAAGTATCAGAAATTATTTATACAGCTGCAAAGTGTGTAGAAGGTCAGAGACTGAGGCTATTTCTGAAAATCTAGTTTTACCAGCCATTGTCATGCTGACATCCCAGGGGGAACTCTGAAATGAAGGATTAGACTTTTTTCTGTGTCTCTAAACTTCAGTTTCACCCCCTATGCATACAGACAAAAATATTTCCATCAATAATAATAAAAGTTTAGAGATAGGCAATGTAAGAGACACACTGCTTGAGAACTTACCAGAGTTTGATTACATGTGATGTTGAGAATTAGTGTTTTGATGCTTATAAATAATTATCACCCAATCCTCTCCATAAAGCAAGTGCAAAATTTAAATCTATAAACATTTTTAAAATGCTTAAATCCCATAAATTGCAAATTTGAAGTCTGTAAAAATAAAAACACTTAAAAATAAACATCTGTATTGTCTTTGAGAAACAATACAAATCAAATTCTGCCATGCCTGATTATATATATTTATCGTTAGTGAGGATCAACAGCAACATCATAATACATGAGCTGAAGTCCACAGCTGTCACTATTACAGTGACTTCACTAAACTGAGTAAATAATTCATCCCACAAAAACAAGCAAACATAAAGCTTTCAAAACAAACTCTTATTATACAGTAATTCCTCACTTAATACTATAGATATGTTTCAGAAAATGATCGTGTTAAGTGAAAACGTGTTATGTGGGGTCAATTTTCCTGTTGAAAATAATGGAAAAGGTGGGGGTTGCGTTTCAAGGGGTGGTGTCTGTTGGGACTGGGACATAAGGTTGGGGGAGAAAGAGGACTGGGTTACAGCAGGGAGGGGAGATGTTTGGCTCTGGGAGGAGAGGGGAGGGGGATTGGCTTGAGAGTATGCCCCTGTGACGGGTCTGCCGGGACACACACTGCGTCCAGTGAGGGGGGGGGGGGGTCGCCGGGGAACGGCGCAGCGAGTGGCGAACCCTTTGCCGCTTTGCAGGGAGGCAGGGGAAGCCCCATGCAGACACTGGCAATGTTCTGGCTGGGGAAATCATGTTATTCCAGGGACGGTCATATAATTAAAAAAAATTCCCTAAAAAAAATCGTGCTATCACAAAAAAGTGTTAAGTGGGCATGTGTTAAATGAGGAATTACTGTATATTAGATTAATTCAGCAACTCTCTTCCTTTCAGGGGCAGATCACACTTTTACCCTACACTGGATACACTGTGGGAATTTCCAGAGGAACTCTGTCTTACTCATTCAGAAGTCCCCTGTGAGCCACAGGAACGTACACGCTAAAACAGAAACTCAACAGTCTTTCAGAGGGTGTGGCTCTGTTAGTGTTCAGGGAGTTTGGACATAACCATCCTCCCCCTCTTGGAGACTAATTTTGGAGGGGGCAAATAGCTGAGAGCAAATAGCAGTGTTACCTGCTCCAGTTGTGGCTAGCCTCTGCACAGGAAGAAGGGTCCTTGAGTTGTTTCCTGTTTTTTTTTTTTTTTTTTTTTTACTTGTATAGAATTTATACTGAATATTAGAGTGGTAGTAAGACCGACTGCAGGACTCAGTGTTTTATAAAGGAAAATAGATACCCTATGAACATTCTTTAGATGGAGAAACTGAATCCACAGAGAGGTTAACCAACTTGCCGAAGATCACATAGTGAGTCAGAAACAGAAATGGAAGTCATGTGTTCTGACTTCTGGTCTCTGTTCTGACCACAGTCTCTGAGGAAATTCCTTGTCCTGTCATTCCTTGTCCTGTGCACTGTGCTCTTCTCATGTATACAATCTTTGCTCTTTTGAAGCCTCATTCACAGTGTCTCTCCTGTATCACTCCTGCACACTCATATTCCTTCCCTTCCACTCCCTATTCTTAGAATTCCTCTCACTCTTATGTGCCAGATCATCCTTGTGACATCCCCCCTGAAAACACATTACTTTTACTGAGGCTTTCACTGGTCAGCCATAATGCACAGCTCAGAGCATGGTGGTCTTTAAATGGAGAGGAAGGACAGTCCATAACTTGGAGCATGTGCCTGGTAGTGAGCATGGGACAGATGGGTACAATTCCCTGTTCTGCCACAGATCTTAGGAATCTTAATCACTCTGTGCTTCAGTGGTGCTTCCATATCTCACAGAGGTGAACACCTGGGGGGGTCCATTAAAGATTCTGAGGCATGCAGATGCTGTGGAGATGGGGACCAAATAAGTACCATAAGAAGATGGTACCTTGAATCAATGGATCATATGTACATATACTGTGCTGTCTGAACGCTCAAGTGAGAGCTTTGTGTTGGAGAACTGAATTCCTTTATGTTTGTAAAGTGGCAAGCAAATGGCTGCCGAAAAATATATAAATAAGAATATGACTGTGCATTTGAAATTCATAATACATGCTTATAAAATGGACATTCACACCTTGTCCCCCATGTTTTACCAGCGAGTATAAGGAGCAGAATGTATCCCAGAGCATTCTGAATAGTCTTTTACCTCTTGATAAGCAGCTGGAGGGCATCAGTCAGACCTTCCATAAGAGTGATTACTTCAGAATAGGTTAAGTCTGCACAAGGCTTGCCATTGATAGACACCACCTCATCCCCCTCACACAGCCCAGCTTTGGATGCTTTGCTCTTGCTGCGAACCTGCGATGAGTTAAAAGTAAATTAAATTCAGAATTGTATAATTAGAGTGCATTTGAAACCAGTACAACTCCATCCCCACATTCTTAGTGGAACCCTGATACTACTGGTGCCTTTATGAATATAACATGATCAAAACAATCAGTCACAGCAAGTCCCAAAAATGACAAGCTCTCTAAATCTCATTAGTTAACCCTCAAAGCCTTTCTCCATCTTCACCTCTCCTCCCCAAAAAACCCCCCTTTTCCCTTAGTCAGGCTAGAAAAAGTCAGGAAGAATAAATAGGGTCAACAGTTTCAAGTTCTTCCAAACAAAGGTGGAAAGCAAACCCTATCATTGAGGATTCCTCTCCGAGAATGCCCCATCTCCAACACCTTTGTGATTAAATTAGTCCAAGTGATGTGAAATAACATCTTTCCATCTGAGCTGTATCAGTATCCCATGGGGAAACCAGGGTCTCTAAGAGTGTGTCTAGACTACATGGCTCTGTTGATGGAACCATGTAAAGTAGTTTACTCAACATAATCCCCTCTTCATTCAAATAAAAATGCCGACAATCAGCTGATCTGGCACAGCGCGGCAGTCTAGACGCGGTCGACAAGAGAAGGCTGTGTCAACCACACTGGTATGCCTCATGAAACGAGGTTTACCAGAGCGGTCGACAAAGGCTTCCCTTGTCGACCGCGCCGTGTCTAGACTGCCACGCTGTGCCGGATCAGCTGATTGTCGGCACAGCTTGTCGGCCATTTTTATTTTAATGAAGGAGGAATTATTATTTTAATTATTATTATTATTATTTTATTATTATTTAAATCCCCACTTCATTGACTATGTAGAGTAAACTACTTTATATGGCTTCATGTCGACGGAGCCATGTAGTCTAGACACACCCTAAGATATCTAGTATCCAACCCATTTAATGCATTATGGGTCAAAAACAATGGATTTGGAAACTACTTCCAGAAGATTCTCCTAATTTGTTCCTTTGGTAAATCAAGCGTACCTCTTCTTAATATTAACACAAGGGCTACGTCTAGACTGGCATGATTTTCCGCAAATGCTTTTAACGGAAAAGTTTTTCCGTTAAAAGCATTTACAGAAAAGAGCGTCTAGATTGGCATGGATGCTTTTCCGCAAAAACACTTTTTGCGGAAAAGCGTCCGTGCCAATCTAGACGCGGTTTTGCACAAGAAAGCCGCGATCGCCATTTTCACCATCGGGGCTTTTTTGCGCAAAACAATACCGCATTGTCTACACTGGCCCTATTGCGCAAAAGCATAGCATTTCCGCAAGAATACTGACAATCTTACATGAGATCGTCAGTGTTCTTGCAGAAATTCAAGCGGCCAGTGTAGACAGCAGCTGCTTTTACAGAAAAACTTGCCAGTCTAGACGCAGCCAAGTAGTAAAACCACATGGTGGACTACTCGAAAAGGACAGTCATCAACCATTTTGGTACCTAAGATTCTCTCATGTATAGACTCATAGACTTTAAGGTCAGAAGGGACCATTATGATCATCTAGTCTGACCCCCTGCACAGTGCATTCCTCCCACTAGTCAAGTCTCAGTACACTGTGAGGGAGTACAGTTGAT
This sequence comes from Pelodiscus sinensis, assembly GCF_052426305.1. Classification (NCBI taxonomy): domain Eukaryota; kingdom Metazoa; phylum Chordata; order Testudines; family Trionychidae; genus Pelodiscus; species Pelodiscus sinensis. Next base: position 101,020,217 of record NC_143055.1, read on the forward strand.
AAGAAACATGGGGATCGCTTTGCTAAATAATAAAGTGCATCTAGCTTTGTGGTGAAGATGACAGCTGTTCATGATTTCACAGCAGCACATCACAACTGTTGAGGATACAAAAATGTAATTACCCAGCTTGGAATGTGGATAGAACTATGAGGTTAACAATTCTACTTTTGCAGAAAGTGCAGTAAGAACTTTTATAACCAAAAGTCTAGGATTTACATTTTATTCAGAGGAGAACACCTTCTACCTTCTGATACCCCACAACTGATGCTGGGATATTAGACTAGTACTGATGCAGAGGAAAGAATGTTACCTGTTGGAATTACCCAATACAATATCTATGTTTCCCAATCAAGCACTAACCCAATATAAGTGCTAACTTGAAAGATCTAGCAAGATCACAGCATAAGGTGGCACAGAATATTGCAAAATCCATTCAGTGGGTGCACACAGGCCCACGCGCGCACGCACATGCACACACACACACACGCACATTAATTTTTTTGTTATTGTTTGAAAGAGTCTTTTGTCTCTTCTCACTTCCATAAGCCTAGGAGCATACTGATGGGGAAGTCCCATTATTGTTTTAAGATCTGGTCATGCTCTTGAATAGAAAAGTCATGTAAATGGAGAAGCTATGTAAATTGTCAGCCTGCCAATATTCTCATTTAAAAATCTACTTGCACTGGCCTATTTTTACTGTACCAGTCCTCTTTCCTTTTCCTGTACATCACTATGACCTATCATAATTATTTGTAACAAACCATAGACATCTTCAACACCACTCAAGGTGTAGCATCTGGTTAACTGCTATTTATAAAATATATATTTGGCAAATGATATGTTACATTAACCAGGATGCATGCAAGATTCTATTATAAAACAATACATGTACACAAAAGGGTTGTAGTGGAATCTGAACTCTGAAATTTCTGTTTTTTGGGCATTTGCAAATTCTTCAGCCTTAATGTTATGTTCACGGATTATGTCATAGACATAAAAACACACAACACATAATCATCAATATTCTTATTAGCTATTTAATATTATCACAAGCATAAGGACAGTAATGTAAATATGGATCATTTTCAAAGCCTTTATTTTCTATTTGTGTATCTTGGTATTTATACTGCACTCATTGGCATGGTGTCACACCCATTGTCTTCAGTGAAATTACTCCCTGTTTGCACTGTGGTCATTAGTAGCTGAGCTGCTGCATGGAAACCTATTTCTGGAGGCAGTACCTGGAATCAGTGCTATTTGGGGGGGGAAAAAAAGTGGGACTACTATCCTTTTTGCTGCTGCCTGCCATTCATCATGACTGTTGCAATTTTTAAACACCCATGTGTCACAATATAGCCTTCTGGACAATGGAGAAACAATCCAGTGCATATAGCAGCCAGTTGCCACCTTGCAGAGCCTCTAACATTTACAAATATGGAGTGGTATGCTGTGTTTATTCTTTTTCTATTAGGACTATAAACATCCTTTCACTTAGGGAAGCAATGATGTCTTAGACAGTCTTTGGTATGTTTCTCTGCATAAATGAGGTTGGATTTATTTTGTTTTTTAAACAAAAGATATTTCCATTAAATTTTTTATAATGCAATATAACTCCTAACGTAAATATTTAGAAGTCGTGTTAGAAACAAATTAAATTTACACCAGTTTTTAAAATGCAGAAACATTAACAATAAAACTCTGAAACAGTGTAAATGGCAAATAAATAATTCCTGTTGTTTTTCACTATGGAATTAAGGAATTCCTGCAATGTTAAGGGAAATCTTCTGTTTCTGGCTTTTCACTTCTACTGCAGGTTGCCAATATGAATCTGGTTCAGGCCAGCAATTGTTACCCATTTCATAGCTATTTGGTGATCTATGTGAAATAAATCAAGGGGTCTCCCTTCATTGTCCAGTGGCAAGATGTCTATGTGACTAAACTAACTGGTAATATGTCTCAGAGGTGTAGTCATGTTAGTCTGTAATTTTAAAACCAATGAATAGTCCTGTGGCACTATTCTAGACCAGTGGTTCCCAGGCCGCGGACTTCTGGCTGCTGGGCTGTGGCAGCTCTGTGGGCCGGGCCTGGGGTACACCGTTCCCACTGCAACTGTTGTGAGAGGTGTGTTCTGCCCTGCTTCTTGGTCAACCAGCACCAGGCAGGGGCGGGTCTCTTACCGGACATGGAAATGCGCTTTGTTGAGCGGTGGGAAGGCCACACAGAGCCCGGCATGGGAGCCTTAGAGCAGTCGCGACCCAGGCAGCAGCGCTCAGTTAGTAGTTGGGAGGCAGCACAGGGATAGGTGAGGAGGGTGGGGCAGGCACTGGGGACTCTGGGGACAGGGCTAGTGCTGGGGGGCCTAAGAGGTGGGGTCTGGCACTGGGGGGCTCTGGAGATGAAGCTAATACTGGGGGGATCTGGGGGAGGGGCTAGTAGTACTAGTGAGCTCTAAGGGATGGGGAACTCTAAGAGGTGGGTGCTGGCACTGGGGGGCTCTGGGAGCAGGGCTAGTAGTGGGTACTGGGTGCTGGCACTGGGGGGCTCTGGAGACGGGGCTAATATTGGGGACTGGTGGCTGGCACTGGGGAGGACTCTGACAGGTTGGTGGGATGGGGCTCTGGAAACAGGAGGCTAGCACTGGGGGGGGTCTGGTGGTGGGGGACTCTAAAGGGCAGGGGCTGGCACTGAGGCATTTGGGATAGGGGATTGGTATTGGGGGCACTCTGAGGGTGGGAGGCTGGCACTGGGAGGTCAAGTTCAGGGGAATCTGGGGTCAGTGGCTGGTGCTGAGGGGTGGTAGAGGACTCTAGGGGTTAGGGATGGCACCGGGGGGTTCTGGGCACTGGGGCTTTGGGAGGACCAGTAACATTTTATTTGCATATCCATTATTTATTTGTATATCTGCCAAAAGTTTGTGAATAGATTTACTGGTCCCCAGTATAAAAAAGGTTGGGAACCACTGTTCTAGATTAATACAAATATGAAGTATCATGAGCTTTCATGGGTAAAACCCACTTCATCAGATGACCTGGAGTGGAAATAACAGAACCAAGATATTTATAATAGAAGGGGAAGAGGGGGAAGTACCTGTCAATTGTAGGACACGTGCTAATGAGACTAATTAAATGGGCTGGAAGTGTCCCATTCTTAGCTTTTGATGTAAAAAGGCAGTTTTTAGAAGCAAAGGAGACTGGCTTTATAATGCAACATCCAGTTAATGTCTTTGTTCAAGCCCAGATTTATAGATGAATACCAATTCCACACTCTCTCTCTGTAATTGGCTGGTGAAATTCCTTTGTAGAAGAATATCTGCTTTTAAATCCATAATTGAGCAAAGAGGCAGGTTAAAATATTCCCCTACAGGTTTATGTGTGTTGCCATTTTTTATGTCTGATTTGTGTCCATTTATCCTTTGTCATAGAAACTGTCCAGTTTGGCCAACATACATGGCATAGAGGCATTGCTGGCACTTGATGGCATATGTAGAATCAATTTTTAACCAAACTTATTGGCAGCATCAGAACTAAATGGACAGGACAGCTATTTTCACTCTCCTGTCTATACATATGATTGCTTCAGACTAGGGTTCAGACCTATTGGCTGGGGAACATGGGAAACATTCTCCTTTCCCTCCACTCCAAAACTGATCCCTTCTCTTTACCCACATGATATGCAGGATCCTTGTCTGACTATTTGGAAGCTCCTTTCCCAGCATAGGTTAGCCAGGTAGCAGCTAGCTAAAGCCCTGTGCTCAGTGAGAGGTTCCTGCTGAAATCCAGCTGCAAAGAATCTTGTAGGAGGAACTAGAAGCCAGCTAACTGGTCATAGCTATTGGACAAGGGGGTGCTGCTGCACTGTGAGTGCAGAAAAACCACATTGGCTTATTGCTGGCCTTATCTCAAGATACTATCAGGGATAGTAGTCCCCCATAACAGAGAGGGAAACAGTGATGGTCAGAAAATGAGGGGGAGAGTTAACCCTGCTGAATATTTCTGCAAATTGGGAGGGAAATCGTTTTTATCAGAATTTTCAGTTGGAATGTTTTGACATTTAATTGAAAAAAAAAAACCAAAATCCTTTTCAAAACTGAAATTTTTCTGGTTTTAGGTTTCTGGTTTTCTGACAAAAGATCAAAAATGTTCAATAAAACAAGACCCTTTTTACAAAAGAAATTAATTAGTTGAAACCCCTATTTATCCATTCCATAATCTCCACAGACAACTCTTTTTACCAGTCCTAGAGAAAACAGAGCTGTTTCTTTTTCCTGTTGGCAGTCGTGTAATTTGATTACAGAGTGGATACTGAGGAATCTTTCTTCAGTTATAGAGAATTCAGCTGCAAGATTCTCATCTATGTAAATAACAAGTGAGTCTACCAAAGTCAGAAGAGTACTCAGTAGTGTAAAATCAGTTAAGCCTCAGGTTGGGCTTTTTAGAGCATTCTCTGCTCCCACCTTCCTTACTCTAAAACTACTGAGTAGGTGGTTCTCATTAGAGAAATGTCTGTAAAACTCTAATTGCTCATCCGTGTTTATAATGAATTTTGTTGTACAGTCATCACTGCTGCAACTTCCATCCTTTGTGCTGAACCTGTCTAGACACCAGCTGCTCTGTTGGAATGTTCTAGTTGCTTTGCTTCCTTCCTTCTGACACAGAATGTGTTGCTAGTGATGAAAGCTCCATCTATTTTGAAAATCTCGACCATGAGTTCTATTGTTCATGCTATAGAACTACTTAAGGATCCAATCCTGCTGCTATTGAAGCCAGTGGACTGGAGTAGAAGCAGGACTCAGCCCTAACAAAGCACAGGAGACTATAAGGAGACAACTGGGTTTTTTTAACTATTTCAAAATCAATTAAAGCATTTTAAAGATTAGATGATTCTTGCTGAAAATCTTTTTATTTTTATTTAGGTGGCAAACTTGCCAAAATCTATATTTATAATGACAGTACTTATAGTCCTGTGATTATTGCTATTTCCTGAAGTGATCAAATAAAAAGTTAACTAGATATATTCAGATATGCTTCAGAGATTCCTCAGTTTAGAGATAAATGAAATGTATTAAGCTAATATAGTCAGACATTAAATTCATTATAAGAACTGTTTCATTTTTTCCCAGTAATCAAAGTTTTTGTTAATTTATTAGCCTCTGGTCACAAAGTTTATGATCTGTTTTCCCGAAGGTCTTTCTTTTTTAATTTACGCTAAAAAATTTTTGAAGTTTCATTTCCTCTCTCATATAAATCCTATAGCAAATACGCAGAATTGCAATCCCATTTAAACGTATTAACAAATTTTCTGTCAATTAAATAGGATTTGCAATGTACAGAATGTGAGATTATAGACAGGAAAGCATGGAAGCATCAAATAGTTGCATAAATGGTGCAAACTATTAAAGGAAATTAATGGTTGTTACTTATTTTTAAATCAGTGAATTAAAAAGTGGTGACTGACAATTAACATAAGATGAATTTGCTTATCGTAACCTATAGATGCCAAGCTCTTACACAGGAGTCCTTTTTTGATCACTGGAGAACCAGGCCCTGTGCTGGCTGCTTTTGATATTTTTCATTGTCAATGTAAAACTTCCTATTTTGATTGCATCCCTTTCTCCCACCCATTTTACGTTGCTTGTCTTGAACTAGAGAGCACATTAGCATGCATAAATTAACTCACATGAGTTAGTGCCAAATGGGATACTTAAGGAACTACTGATGTGAGTAAAGTTACATAAAGCGTTTGCTGGATTGAAACTAGAGAATTGTTTGCTCTTCGGGACCATAGATTGTTTTTTCCCATGAGTCTATGGATATTTTCTAACACTTGTGTTCCATTAGCACCCACATTGTATAAAGTGTGGCATTCTCTATGCCCTGCATTGAGTCGGTAGCTTGCTCCTTCTGTGGGGTTGAGAGCAGACAACTGCATTTTACTTGTAATGTCTTTGTGCACCTGCAGTGCGATACATTTGTGAGCGTATGCTATAATTGCTATTGGTTACAGAATGAACTTTTATAATGTTAGTTACACATCCCAAAGTATTTTGAAAACAAAAATATACTTACTCTAGATACAAGTACATGTGGTGGAGGTGGGCGGGGGGGAGTACAGTCAGTCACATGGCCAATCAATGACCTTGCTAATCCTTTGTCCTTCTTTTGTCTCATTTGGTCTCCTCCTCTCCTCCATCCATTATCCTGTCACTGTTTAAAATAGGCATTTACGTCTATGAATACTATGTTTGGTCTCTCTTCTCTCTGGTGCCAGAGGCCATCAAACTACTAGTCTCCTGTTGTGCTACAAATCAACACTTCTGGGAGCAGTGACACCTTGTGTCAATCACTCCCTATGCCTTGATTCATTGCACAGCTCAGATCCTGTGCTGGCATCAACTCCCTGAAAGTCAGAAGGATTAGACCAGCAGAGGTTTTTGACACAGGGTGTAGAAGGGAGCTATCAGTGATTCATTGGTCACTTGCATGGGTGGGCCTTATATTTAAAAAAACAGTCAGACTGAAGAGAGAAGGTAAAGTTATGGACTGCTGATACCATTGGCCATAATAGAATCAAGTTAGTTTTTTACTGATTTAGTATTTAGATTTAAAAATAGCAGGGCACGAAGTTACATAGAATAATTGGTAAGCAGAAGAATGGAAATCCCAGAGCATAGTCATAGATTGTATGAAGAATGTTGATTTACCTGTTATGGCCAAAACAAAAAGTATCAGTTTTCAGAGAACCTCAAATGCTGCCACTGGAGGGCCATGTTCTCAACTCGTGTAAAAAAAAGTCATGGCTCCATTGAAATCAATGGAATTGTGCCAATTTACACTAGCTGGAGATCTTGCCCAGAGTGTTTAATAAGCTCCAGAACTTATATTGTCAGGTCATCAGCCCACTCCCTCTGTTGTTCCCCTATGAATATTTTTTATTTATAAAGTGTAATCCCAGCAAGATCCCTTGTCTTTGATCTCTTTCCAAATCCACCAGATTTGCATTAGGAGTCTGGAAATTTAAGGTGAGAACAGAAAAGTGCAGGTTGGAGAGGGAGAACTCCCATGCTTCATCCATGAATGTAAAGTTAGTTTTTCATATCTGATAACTTTTAATGAAAAGCGTTTCTCTCTGTATTATACTGCAATCTCTTCATTGGGGCATAATATTCAAGAGTATAGCTCCAGGTAGATGTAAATAGAAAAAAAGTTGTGTGTTTACATGCTTGCACATTTTTCTGTTGCCCACATCTATAGTCAGTTTCAGATATCATCTTTTTGTACTTTCCAGATCCAAGCTAAATGGGTTTTTCCCTCAATGCCTCATCCTGCTGCCATTGGCTCTGACGAGGGTAGGATTAGACCCTAAATGACCTGATACTGGTGTAAGGGCAGAACAGTGGTGTATTGGCAACACATGCTTTGCTGTCGGACGAGACATCCAATGAGGATTTGGGTTTACTTGTAAAAACTTCTAATACATTTACAGAACTTAAATCTTATATAATAATATTACTTTAGCTAAAGGATACAGTGTAAAAAAGGATATAGTGTATGTATGTTTACTGTGCACATTAGACTCAGACTTACTGGTTTTATTGAGACTTACTCAATGTTTTATCATATTGTTCTTTAACACTTTGGATTTTGTTCTGTTGCTCTATAAATCAAAAATTCTATTTCATCTCAACTCAGAAACATGTGTGTGCAGTACCTGCTCCCTCCTCCCCTCATGAAAAGAACAGGACCCCAATGTACCATAGTGCAGAAGTTTCAATTTTTGTAGTGCAAATCAATCAAGTGGTAGTTGTAATAAAAAAAATTACACACATGCTGCTATAGAGGAATAGAGAAGCAAGTGCCACTGTGAATGAACTGTGGAGTATTTGTGTTACCCGGAGCCAGAGAGCAGGCTAATCTCAGTGAACGAAAATCCTTGCCTATTCCTAAATGGAATAATGGTATAATCTTGCTAATGGTTGCCTTTAGCTCTGGCAGAAATCCAAGGCTAGCAACTGAAGAAGGGATGAAGTAATGACCTCCAAAATATTGATCTGGTATGCTGACGATACAGCAAATTTCCCAGCGGTGAGCCTTGTGCATTACTTTAAGGCTCTGCATTATGCTAACAGACAGTGTGCTGGATGAGCCATGGTCTTCACCAGTTATTATTTTTATTAATATAATTTGATGATGTTACACTGTACAATTTTGGTTGGCATTTTGAAGTATCCTGTTTAGTTGGCAAAAGGTACACCATTTCCTCCTCTGCTAATGCTCACATAGATTTGAAGAGTGTATGACTAAGGGCCAGGCCAGGCCTGCTGATGAGAGGCAGAGGGGCAAAGGGGGCAACTGCCCCAGGGCCTGGTGATACTGAAGGGCCTGAAGCTCTTGTTTGCAACCAAAAAAGACTAATGTAGACAAAGCTTTAGGGCCTGATCCTGAAGTAATAAGTACCTGTAACTGCTATTAAATTCAGTCCTTTTGAAGGATGGGGGAGGGTGTTTTCTGGAAATCATTGTTTTCCACTTATTTTCATCCAAACAATGTTTTTGTGATTCCTCCTAGCATCTGCATCCAGCTCTCCCCTCCCCCCCGCACACTGATTTGCCTGACTAGCTCATTCCTAATTAATGATGTGTGCCCTGTAAATTCACCCTACTAGTGGCAAAGGAGACACTCAGCTACTAGTATGCACTTACATACATATCCTGGTATCTCCATATCCTGTATCAGTTACTCTCTCCTATGTACCCATCCAATGTCATTTTCACTCTGTCAGTCATTTGTCCTAACTCTGTTGACATGGGAGGTTTCTCATTACAAACTCAGATAAGAGGTAACATGCTTGATCTCTAATTCAAGACTAGTCGAATAGGAGCTATAGTGAATAAAGATTTAAATCTCCTGAAATGGTCTAGTTTAAAACGATCCCCTAACATTGCAAATATACACGCAAGGTATGTGTCCATCTGCTCAAAAGGAATAGCAGAGGAAGCATAATGAGAAACAAGTGTGTTTCTTCTTCACTAAGTACCACCGCTATCAATGTCACTGTGTTATATTGAAATGTGAACCTAATGTTGTGTTTTTTGCCACTTGTCTCATTGCCTGCACAGCAATTGAATAAACACCAAAAGGGCCATGAGATGAAAAAGAATGGTTCTGTCTCACTTCTGAGAAAGCAATGACATTACTTTATTAAAAGCAGGGACTGTCTACTTGTGGGCATCCTATAAGTGCACACATGCCTGAGCAGGAGTGATCCAGAGAGGTACTGACACCATCCCTCCTATGGATTTCAAGGTCTTCGTGTGCTGCAGGCTTAGGTCCACCTTTGGCGTTTCTTTTCAGAGCACCCATCAATAAGCTCAGTCTTTGTATTTTGTGGTTGACAATTGTCTTTGCTGACAATAAGCTGCCACTGTTCTCAGTAGGAGCAATGGGCATTCTGTGTCTCTGAAAATCAGGCCATAAAAGCCTCTGTGTTTCCTTTCCCCTTCACTCCTTTTCAATGGCACAATCCCTTTTCCAATACATGTGTTTTTCTATTCCTTTAAATTTCAAAATTAGAAAGCAGCAACAAGTTTCTTTTTCTTCCACCAGCTTTATTATCCATCTCTTGCAGCCCAATATCAGTGCCCACGCAAATAAGCACTCTGAGAAGGTCAAACAAAAGATGCTATTTTAGCCACATCAGGCAATTAGATGATTTCTCCAAGTATTCTCCTATTGCACACACTCTCCTCAGCTTCTTACCCCAAGGGAGTGAAAAATTATAGCTACTGACAAGTTCAGGCCTCTTGGATATTTCCCACACTGCTGACAAGTTTCCAGTGACCACGCCACAATGCTTTTATGTTGGCCAGCCAGGGACTTTTCAGAGATCATCCCATCATTGCTTCATCATTCAGAACGCTCTTTTCTCTATTCCTATAGGGCACTTAAGACTCTATGGACAGTCAGGGAATACAGTTCCAGTACAATATGACAGAAGTTCTGTTTGCTTATTATACATTAGTTCATCTCTGTCCTCTCAGTCCAGATAGTGCTTCCTGCAGTTCAAGGATCTTTCACATTGGCAAGGCCTTCTGGAGAAGCCTGCATTGAGGCTGGCAGTGCTGTAACCCCTCAGTACCCTCTTCAGTAGAAAAGGGAGAACTATAGTCTCTAGGGCTGTAAATCCAGCACCTTTTGCTAAACCACTCCTTTTTATTACTCATTTTTTAAAATGCAGTTGCTTGTTGGATGCTAATGAAATCTTCTGTCATCTGAGTACGCAACTGACCAGATAGTGCATGTTTCACATTTATGAGTTGCTTACAAAGAAAGCACCCAATGCACCGTCCAAAACTCCAGCTTGAAATATAACAGTTTCCATATTGCCTGGCACCTCAGTGTCAAAGAGAATTCTATTTTTAGAGTGGTGCTCCACTGAACCAGCTATATAAGGTTGTGCTGAGGAGATCATTGCTTTTGTATAACATATTATAATGTTCCATATTCACTGTGGGGAGGAAGGGCTTGATTCTGCTCTTATTTACATTGGTGTGTAAATCTGGGGGAAGTTACTTGTTTTCCAAAAATAAATGAGATCAGAATCAAAGTCTGTATATTAGTTTTGAATAATACAGATACAGATTCTCTTTTTGTCCCTTAGCATAACATCTTAAAGATAACTAACTGTTATATCTTTAAAAATACGAGAGACGGTTCACTATGAAGCCAAATGATACAAGGGAACATGGATGTTCCAAGTACATGGAAATGAGATCTGTTTGCATAGTAAGCTAACAATAGACTAGTAAACTAGTATAGATTAACAGGGAAAACCCACTGAAGTTTCTACTTACTCACTACTTATTCCACACAGAAATCACTGGATTGAATACTTGATACCTACTATAGTACTATTTATGTTTGATAGTACTTTGTTTTCAGCTATAATTCTTTAGTTGCACTGGATATGCAACAGCAAGGATTAAATGAGATATCAGCTACCATTTCTGGGACCATTTCTACTATAGAATTTAAGATAGGAACTGCATTATGGTAAGTGAAGGCAGCACTGGGTGGATTATGGTCTTCTTTACTGTGGCTTCACACTGTTGGAAGTAACTTCTCTGGTTTCAATCCTTATCTGTTTTGCTTCAAGTATAATTACAGGTATAAAGGGCCAGGCTCTCCCACTCTGGACTAAGTAACTGCAACACACAGATTATAGGAGACTCCTAGAATGAGACATAGCAACTGGAATCAGTGTTCACATTCCAATAGCATAAGGCAAGGCAGCAGTGAGTGGCATGCTGCAGAACAGGACAAGGCAGGCCTGGCTTGGTGGCAGAGCAGAAATCTGGGCAGTAATTGCTGAATACTCACGATCAGGACATCCTTTCACTCTCCACACGTGCTGAGCCAAGAACAGCAACACATTTTCTGCTTCTTTGTGACATTTGAAACTTACAAGGAAAAGCCCTGCATAGTCTGGATGATTTGACTGCAAACCTATTAAATCTAATGACTTTTAGTGGAAATAAAATGCCACTCTTTATGGCATTTAATGCATGGCAAGGTGCTCCCGCTCTGGTTTGCTAAACTCTACCCTTCTTCAAGCTTCTCTTATCTAACTCTATCCTTCTTCAAGCTTAACTTATCTTTTAAAATTGCTGCATCACTTTAGAATATAATAGATTTAAATAGAACAGCTGGAAAACCTTATGATGACATGGGACATTCTCCATGTAATTATAGGGACTTAAGAAAGGCTAGAAAGAGTTAGCTGAAGAATTAAACTTTTCAAGGCTTTTAAAATAAAGCAATGCTCCCCCCTACTGGCAAGTTCTAGGCCAAGCCAATATCCAAGCAAATGAGTATAAACGGCGCTCTTTTCTTAACTAGTTACAATCCAAAACACAATGCTAATTTGAAGACAATTACAGTAATTGTAATGCTATTAATCATGATGAATTTTGGAGAATTAGTCACAGACATTCAACATTAAGAAATTTAGTAGGTGTTCCAGTGCAATACAGCATTCACTCTAGAGTACTAGAAAATGTCAGCTACTCATCCCTCCCAGTGCACCCTTAAAGTGCCTAATTCTCCTCTAAATTGCTCTCTCCTCCTCTTTCCTACCAGACCTCCCAGGTTTATTTTCTTAGGCTATGTCTACACAGCAGGATTATTTCAGAATAACTGACATTATTCAAAAATAACAAAGAGCATGTCTACGCTGCAAGCCTTTATTTTGAAATAATGGCAAGCTAGAGGACTTCTTACCTCTGATTCCTATAAACCTTATTTTTGAAGGAGTAAAAAAAGTTGAAGGAAGAGTGTTCTTCCTTCGATTTCTTGCTGTGTAGATGCACCAAAAGCCGAATTAAGCTATTTTAACTTAAGCTACGCAGTTGAAATAGGTCAAGCTGCATAGCTTAATTCTGTTTTTGCCCTGCTGTGTAGATGTACCCTTATTTGTGTAGTACAGCCAGAAAGCACCCAAAAAACCTTCCTCCTCACTGCAATTTTCTCCTCCTCCTTAAATGCTCCCTCTTGTCAGGTTTTTTCTATTATGCACACTCCCCAAAAACATGAATTCCCCATTTGATGAACTTCCTGGATGTCAATCTCAGAGAGGATTCCTAATCTCTCTCACTCTAATCCCTATGGGACTGGCTTTCTATCCCTTAATTGCACCAAGGAACTATAGGGGCTAATAGACTGTGCATTTCCATGCTTGTATATTGTAAAGGAAAATACACAGAACTATATACACTGTGGTATACTGAGGGCTGTGCCTTTAAAGACTGAGCTTTCAAGTCTGAGTGGGACTCTGTGAAGCTCTTGTTATGCATCACTGGAAGCAGAGCTCTTAAAAGCACCAAGGCCCAGGTCAACAAAGGAACTTAAGTGCCTAAACACCAGATTTAAATGCCAATGTCCCTGTTTTAGGTACTACTAAAATCCACAGCTGCCCCCTACGCTTGTAGGTATCTAAACTCACTTGACATTTAAGTTTTAAAATGAAGTTCTCTAAGCACCCGAGTTTCTGCAACTCGACATGCACCCTGCTGCCTTGTTTTAGGCTTTCAGCCACTTTGCTCCCACCTAAACCCCATTGCAACCCAAAACCCAAGAGAAAATGGATCTTCCTTCACTTAACAGAACTCACTGTAAATCCTCATCCAATAGGAAGCTCAGAGCATGCCTGCCAGATTACACTCCAGGCAAAATTTGGCCAGAGGTGGTTGTGGTACCTAAGTAGTAGCTTGGAGCCAAGTGGTTAGATCACTCTCCTGGGCAGCGGGAGACCCTGATTCAGCTATCCTTCTGCCTGAGGATTTGAACAGGTTTCTCTTGCCACTCTGGAGAGTCTCAAGTGTGGTGCAACTACAAAGAGGTATTTGCACTAAAGAAAATCCAGGGACAATAAAAGGTAAATGGGGGCGGGGGGAGAGAGAGATCAGGACTCACAGTGGTAATCTTATCTCCACTAAGGGAGTATATGACCTAAATGTGTATGTAAATATCAAATTGGAAAAATTAAGATTTCTAATACAGGTTAGACCTCTCTGGTCTGGCACCCTCTGGACCTAACTGGTCCCGAATGAGGGAATTTGCCAGATCAGGGGAGGTCCCCTGCCACCAGCCTCCCAGGGCTCTGTCCTTCCCTTCTTCTGGCTCTGCTCCAGCCCTGCTGTTACAGGGTCTATGACTCGCTTCTACCAGCTGGCTGGGGCTCCTTGAGGCTGGGGCTCCCCAGCTGCCATGGCCCTGCTTCTGTCCCGCCTGGCTGGGGCTTCCCAGAGATGGGGCTCCACAGCTGCCCTGCTGGGTCAGAACTCTGTGGCCATCTTGCTGCTGCTGCAACCAGCCGGGGCTCCTTGGGACAGGGCTCGCCAGTCCCAGTGGTGGGGCTCTCCCATTGCTGGACTCCCAACTGGCTTGTACTCCCGTGCGCCGGGGTTCTCTGCTCCAGCAACATCTGTGATCCTGCTGGACAATGGATATTGCCGGACTAGAGAGTCCCGGATTTAGGAGGTTCAAGCTGAAGTACCAGGAAAAAGAGAAGGAAATGTTGGCTTTAGTCCATGAAAGTAAAGCTCTATTTATGAAAGCCCTATCTTAAGATGAGATTGACCATAAACCACTTTCTGCCATTACCTAAAGGGTACCATTTTGCTGGAGAAGGTCTCCAACAGGCAATAGCTCCAATAGATTGAGACAATGGAGCCCCAGGAGTTGGATACAAAATAACAAGAACCAGTCGGCTCTTTAGAGCAGTACTATTGATTCAGAACAGGGCACTTCAAAAATAAACTGAACATTGTTAGTAAATTTACCTATTAGATTGGTTAAAAGTATTAATAATTGTGTATTTTTGTTACTTATGGCTATGGAAGGAAGATGTGATATGGGGAAGTCTCTTTGGCCAGGTCTACCCAGTAGTGCATACCTTGAAATAAGTTACGCAATTTGAGCTATGCAAATTGAGTAGCTTATTTAGAAATAAATAGCTAATCTGGCATCTTCCTTACTCCTCATGCAACGAGGTTTATAGGAAGCTGGAATGAGACTCCTGTTATTTCAAATGTATTTCTAAATAATGAGCGTGCTGTTAAGAGGTGCAGAATGCTGTTTTGGTTAACGGACATTATCCCAAAATAGCACCGCTGTGTAGACGTACCCTTTAAGAGCTGAGCTTCCAAGATAGCATTTGGCCAGGACACTGTCAAGCTCTTGTTTTGCTCAGAGGCTGCTACTGCTTCTCAGGCAAGTTCACACAAAATGGAGTATGGCCTCCCTTAACATATTTAGCCTAGTGGATAAGGTACTCATTCAGGATGTAAGAGATCCTCTGGGTTAAGTCACCCTCATCCTGAGGGAGGAGAAGAGGTGGGAACTGAGACTAGCTACTGTTCAGGTGAGTGCGCTAACGACCAGGCCATGGGACATTCTGTTATGAACACTCTCTTTGAATTTGTTCTACTTAACTTAAGTAAATTAAAAATTAAAAATTAATTGGACCAGATAAGCAGTTTTAATGACTCTAGCCTTGTGGTTAGGGCACTCACCTAACAGGGATCTACCATCTTTTTAAATCCCTTCTCCCTCTCAGGAAGGGGGGTCTTTAATTGGGGGTCTCTCATATCATGGGTTAGTACCTGAACTACTGGCCTACAGATCATAAGGAAGTTGAGCCTCCTCCTTCCTCACTCTGTTTCATTTTGGGCCCCACACATGAATTAGGCAGACAAATACCTCTATTTCCCCCAGTTTGTGGACTGCTAGTGGAGATAGGTATCTCCCTGCAGTCCAGACTTAAGTGCCTATCTCCATGAGTAGGGTGCGGTTAAGCACACATCTCTCTGGTCAATATTGCCCATTGTCTAGTTTAGTCAACTGCCTACCTAATGCATTGGCTTCGTGCCAACATTCGTAAGTGCGTATCTCTTCCTATTTACTGCCTAGGTGCTTAACTTGGGCAGTGTTGTTGCTATGATTTTCTAGATGCTTAAAAGCTAGATGTTGCTATCTTTCCCACTGCAGATCCTAAGGCCCTTTGTGGATCCCACCCTGTGTAAACAACATGATCAATTTATGCAGTTCAGAAGAAGTTTGTTACAGTCATTTATTGAACTACAGCATAAAGAAAACCAATGTGCTGCTGCCCTATACACGTTCTATTCTGTGTTTACATTTTCCTTCATTTTGTTACCTCTGATCCAAAGAAAAATTTTAATTGGAGCAAAACTGACCACTAGAATCAGACAACTTACTGTTTATTAACTACATATGGTAAAAATTTGGTAAAGAAGACTAGTAGCCAGAGAACATCTCCTTATGTTTATGGACTGGAGAAAGCGTAAGCTGATATATTAAGAACATGTATTAAGAGCATGGGCTTATGCCATAACAATTAAGACTGAGCTAGCCAATCAAGCCCTCTTTGAAGTTGGGCATAGCTCAAGCAAATAAATATGCCAGACAGAGACAGTTTAAACAGACAGAGCTTGGAAGTGAGCTGGACTCGAGGCAGTACTCAGCACCTCAGGCCCAATTTTTCAGACATCTTGATTCATCTTCTAGAATTGCACATGCCAGACTTGCAGGAATGTGCAGAACTTGCAGTTGGCTCTCACAGATAATTAGATGCTATTTGCATGGGTGCAATATTAGAGACTGGTTTTGAAGGTTTGTCCCCTAAAGTTAATTTTAATGACAATTTTATATGTGCACCTACAGGACAAGAGGCTTTTGTTTTCACTGCACATTATCAGTGACATCTGTTAACAAACCAATTTAATTATATTAAACAATATATAAAACTGAAGGATATGATGAGGAGAGGGAAATACGTAATCCTTTGTTTTCTTTGTTTTTGACATTCTGAAAAATACAACAACTTGTTACTGAAATCCTGCTCGGGATCTATTATAGACAAATAAGATTAACTAATAGCACTACATTATAAACAAAGAACACCATTTTGTAAATCATCTGGTTACACAATGATTTCATCAGACCTTTTCTGATTGAATAGGCAGAGGTTAAATCAGCAAAGCAAAAAGCACACAAAGTTACTGAAAACAGCTGCATCCTTTTATACAAAAACCTGCATTTAATTAAAGACCAAGATTAGAGCTGTTTATAAATGCTTTGGTCATTACTTTATTGTTTTTTGTTTTCAATTTAAATGGAATCATTTGATGTATTTGCTACAGAATACATGCTATGGCAAGTATATTCATAATATCCCAGCTCAACAAGTGAAATAAACTGGATTAAAGGGAGTCTTATACCAAACCAAAGCAAACTGGGAAAATATTTTCTAAAGTTAATTTAGTGCTGGTAGAGAATATAATTTGATTCAGCACAGGCAGTGGCAATATACAAGTGTGATGAAGTATTGTGCTGT
Organism: Pelodiscus sinensis; assembly: GCF_052426305.1. Classification (NCBI taxonomy): domain Eukaryota; kingdom Metazoa; phylum Chordata; order Testudines; family Trionychidae; genus Pelodiscus; species Pelodiscus sinensis. The sequence goes on from NC_143055.1 coordinate 101,037,128, forward strand.
CACGTCACATATATGCAGAGAATATGGGCTATGGCAAGGGTGGGCAATAATTTTTAATGGGAGCTACTCCAAACTTTTGATAAGTGGGCAAGGGCTGCATTTCTATAGAATGGGGTGAGGTGTCTCAGATGGAGGTTGGGTACAGAAGGGAAATTGAGGTAGAGGACTGGGGTGTAGAAGAGGGTGTAAGGTCTGAGAGGTAGTTTGAGTAAAGGAAGGGGTTGTGATTTGAGAAAGAGGCTTGGGGTGCAGGGTTGGGGAAGGGGTTATGGGTGCAGGAGAGGATTCTGGTCTGGGGGAGGAGTCTGGGATGGCGTAAGGGCCTGGGATGGAGCTGTGACCTGGAATAGGTAGGGAGAGGGGATACAGAGGGTTTGGGCAATGACCTAGGGCAGGAGGTGGTGATGGTCTGGGGCAGGTAGTTAGGGTAGTTAGGAAAGTTAGGGTGCCAGAGAGGCTGTGCCTGTGAGGCACTTGCCTAGGCGGTTCCCAGCCAGCAGCCCTGCAGGAACCTTAGGCAGGCTCTCTGCCTGACTGCTGCAGTTCCAGGCTGGGCAAAATGACTGGCACTGTGGCTCTGCTCCAGCAAATGGGGTGGAGGAAGGAAGGAAGGAGGGAGGAGGCTTCAAAGGCTGCCCCTGTCCCCAGCAAAATCTTTCAGTTCCCATTGGTGGAATCTGGCCAATCTGGGGGGAACACATGAAGCCTCCCCATTCCTTTCCCAGCAGCCAGAGCAGAGAGCAGTCATTTAAAGCAACGTGAGCTGCTTTGTGCTTAAGAGTCCCAGTGAGGCAGCCACGGGCCAGATACAGCAGTTTGGCAGGCTGCATTTGGCCTCTGGGCCACATCTTACCCACCCCTAGGCTATGGAGAGGACTGAACCTAGAATCCTTAGTATTAAAAATGTGTGCCCTTACAACTCCAGCTGAAGGCATAACTCCACTAGGTTAAATAGGCTGCTGTTATTGTGACCAGCCACTATATCGAGGCATGATCACAAATTAAAGGGTTGTCATTGGAGGGAGGGGGGGAATAGGATGTCTTGAACTTGGGGGTTAGCTGGCTCTGGTTAAAACACAGCATCTTGGCTTTTAACTTGGGTGAATAGCTTGAGTTGAACCCTAATTCCCCTGTAGAGTATAACTCCTGAACACTGTTAAAACCAAGTTGCTATGTCTTTTCTGCTATTGTAACAAAAGCTAAGAATACACCTTCTTTTTGTGCTTATCCATTCCACCTCACCCTGTGCCACAACCTGTCCCAGAGATGGGCTATCTTTTGGGGAATTCAGTCTTAGACCTTTGACTCATTCCTGAAAATGTTTCCAACATCTGCCCATTCTGATGGAAATCAGAACATAAACAGTTGCACAGGAACTGGACTGAACACTAACACTAGCCATTAACAGAGGCCCCAAGACAGTCTGCAGCTGGAGGCAACATATTTGATTTTTAAAGTAAGCATGTTGTACAACCTTGAATTGCAGCCATTTGAGATTCTGAATAAAATTATTTAAGGTTATCTTTACAGAAAGACCAGTCAAGTCTTCTAACCCCCAGTTTTTTCTTTAGGGTCCACTTTGATCCAGCAAGAAGTAGTGTCATGAGCAAAGCATATAGAAGGGATCCAGGCCTCATGTCAGTACACAGCCCCACCAGTCAGTGCACAAGGAATGTTCATAGGTGAAAAATGTATTCTAGAACCTACTGCCCCTTCCTATGCTGCCCCAACCAAAACAAGCTGAAAGAGAAGAAGGTGAATCAAGACAAACACAAGCATGGAATGAAAGAGCAGAAGGAGTCCTGCTCCACAGAGTGTGTGCTTAAGGAAAGGTAGGATTTTTAATAATGATGAAACCAGAATGGTAATACAAAAATTACTCTCAAAACGTATGACATGTAAATGAGCATTCTATCCTTTGGGTGTGTGTAGATAGATAAACAGACTTTATATTCCTATTCTGAAAGCCTATGGAGGAAATCCTGGCCCCAGTAAGTCAATGGGAATTCTGACATTGACTTCAGCAGAACCAGGATTTCTGCCTGTGTGTTTTAAAATTCGATAAAAAAAAACCCAGCTGGTTCTTTTCTGAATTCTACTGCATTTTCTTAAGGAATAGTCCAAGGGACAAACAAGAATGATGGTTGTCTGTGGAGCTCCTGTGCCTAGGGTTCCCTAAGGGAACCAAAGATGTGCATCTGGGAGCAGTAGCAACCCAGGAAATGTTTTGGTTTTAAATAAGACATGAGAGCAGTGGGAGCAAAATGCGGAAAGAGGTAACTATAATAAAGGGAGGGGGGAGGAAGAAACTGGATTCCCCCACAAAGCAATTTGTCCCCATCTTCTAAATTGTGTAAAACTGGCACTGAGGCCCATGGAAAAGGGAAAAGTTCAGAGAACTCTCCACAGCCCCTCTGCTGAATTTGCTAGGCCCGCAGGCACAGTCAACCCTCACTCTTGGAACCTTGCAGACCTGTGAAGGCTACTGTTTTCCCTTATAAACTACAAGTTTGCGGCCCTTTTTCCCGGTCTAGTCTAGAGGAATACTGAAGCAAATCTGCTGGTGCTGGGGTTTCTGATGCCACGCTCAGTGCAGGGTTCATATGATTTATTTGTTTTAATGAGAAATAGCCCTTGCAGTGCACTAAGATATTTCATAGTTCTCTGTATTCCTCATATCTCTTATAATTTAGGTTGTCCAAATCTAAGTTCCCCAGACTCTTTCAAAAGAGAGAACTCCAAGCAGTTCTTCTCTTAGACTTGATCAATGCCCACATTCTTTTCCAATTTCTTGTATCTTCCCTTCCAAGTCTGAACTTCAAGGAGACCTTCTCTGGTGTTGGAATTTTCAGGTTATTTCCCGGGTTCAGAGAGCTGTTATGTGATTTGACAGGGAAGAAAAAGCAGGTATTCATTTTTTTTTATCCCTGATTATCCAGTGTTGGAAAATAAAGAATGGTTACCTTCTGTATTTAAATGTCTTCCCATTCTGTATTCCTTGAACTATATGCACATGTTCAGAGATGGGGGAAGGTAAGTAGGTATAACGTGTTTCATATTCATTTAAACATCAAACACATTCTATAATGTTAAAATATATATCCAGGAACAGCTGCAAAAGTGTATCTAGGAAATTTAGAACAAGAATTGTGATACTGTAAAAATGTTAATATCATGATTTATAATGCATTCTATTGTGTATCTGTGTGTAACTCTCCATTACCCTTTAATGTATGACAGCTATATTCCTTTTAAGGAAGATTTATATTTCCAATGAAGCATGGCATTGAGATTTCTAACAGTCCACATTTGTGTTATCCCATGCTAGTAACAAATGTGTTTGAAAGGACATCGCACTTCTTACTGGTGTGGAGTGTAACTTTTCCTATTGAGAACCATGTTATAAAATCTTGCAATAGAATGTGGACTATGGTGATAGGCTGTTGTGTGATTTGACTGGCAAAGTTCTCTGGGGGAAAAAAATCCCTCTCCATATCAATTAGGAAATACCTTATTAGCACCTCCCCTGTTTAAATACAGTTATTGCTAAAATGGTGTCAGCCACAGAGTAATCTGTCTGTAACTAAATGTCAGCATGTAAATTAATACTGCCAGGGCTCTGCAAGCCCTGTGCATCTCTTAGTTTAGACATATATACTGTAAGCTCTCTGAGATAGAGGCTTTCTCTTCAGCTTCATTTACAGTCCTCAGCGCAACAGAACCCTGATCCTGACTGGTGCCTTTGAGTGTTACCACAACTGATGAGAGTTTAGGGAAATGGGAGACACCTGCACAGGGGGCCCTGAGCTCAGCAAGGGCCCCAAACATCTGTACCTGGGATGAAATGAGGATTGAGAGGCCAATGAACATGATTTACATGGGCCCCAGATTTCTCTCAATAAGCAAGGGTGCTTATATAAAAAAGCAAGATGAGGAAACACGAGGATTGATGTAGTAGGAAGCTAATGAATGCCTCATTCACCAGTACCTTATATCACTGAAGCACAGTGATGTTTTGGGAAGATGTTGTGTGTTCTGCCAAGATAATGAAAATGGTATATAGGGAGGGAGGGAGGGAGGGAAGAATATTAATCACTTAAAAGATAGCATTGAGAGAGGTTTTTATATCCAGATCCAAAGTTTGCAGGTTTGGCTAAGCGCTATACGAAACAGACATTTGTGAACTATACCATATGATATTAATTTTCAATGAATGTACAATTCATATATACAAAAACCTCAGTGCAAGGCATTTCCTGGAGATTATTAATTGGCTGGATTTAGTGGTCTCTTGGCCATCTATTCATCTTGGTCAGTCATTCTAAATCTTAGTTATCATTGCTCAAATAATTATTTCAGAATCGTTTGAATGCACACTGAGAAGACGTGCTCAGCAGATTTAGGAATTAGGATCTGAATACCTATAAATATGGGACTTTAAGAGAAGTTATAAAAATGGCAAGGGTGGTCCTGTCATACTCACCATGAACTAGCATGGCATTATTCCAATCACCGATTCCCCCCATTTTTTACCCTAATGCTCAGTTCTACATGACTCATGTTTTTGTCTTTTTTGTCATTATAGCCTATAATTTATAGGTACTATTTTTTCAAAATACCCACATTTTCAAAGGTACTTAGACTTTGCTCCACCACTAGTTGCAAGGTTTAAGTGACTTAGGAGCTGTTTAATTTTTAAAAGTGACTGAAGCAGTTGATAAGTCCCACTGACTTTTAGTGAGACTTTGACCCCCGCCCCCCAGGCTACGTCTACACTGCAGGCTTCTTACGCAAGAACTGTTTTGCGCAAGAGTTCTTGTGCAAAAGGTCTTCCACAAGAGAGCATCCACACTGCCATGTGCTTTTGTGCAAGAGATGTGCTTTTGCGCAAGAGCGTCCATGGCAGGGTGGATGCTCTCTTGCACAAGAAAGCTCTGATGGCCATTTTAGCTATAGGGGTTTCTTGTGCAAGAAATTCATGTTGCCTGTCTACACTGCCTTCTTGTGGAAGAGCTCTTGCACAAGAGGGCTTATTCCTTGTGGGGAAAGGAATAACTCTTCCGGAAGAAGCCCTGTTTTCCGACACCGTACTGTAAATTTACTTGCACAAGTACGCGTGTGCAGTGTAGATGCTCTGCAAGTTTTTGCACAAGAACAGTCGTAGCCTAAGTGTCTGTCACTTTTGAAAATAAGAGTTAGAAGCCACACTCTTTTGGCTATTTCTGAAAATATTGTTTTAAATATTTCTGTGATACAGATTAATCTAGTACAAATATCTCACTTTCGTAAAACAATTCCAAAGACCTTTAGTGAAATGCTATGTTATTTTAACCGAAAGCTCTGTTATTAGTAGAAGGTCTTGCTCTACATAAGAAATAGTTCCAATTTTTAGCTATTTCATTGTTCTAATGTTTCTAGGGCAGGTAAATTTTAATTTTTCATCTCAGCAAAACAAGATGTTCCCTGAATTTGGTATTAATGGTTTTGCCTGAAACCAACAGATTCTGAGTTCACTGTTTTCATGTAGGGCAGTAGAGGGCAGTGAATCCACTACTGAGGTGGAGAAAAATTTACAACCAACAGGGGAAAAATATTATATTTCTTTACAATCACATTTCCTGGTCATTCCTCATCAGAAATCTATGCCACAGTTCGTGCGTGAAGGACAATTTTAATTCTGTGTGGTTATAAAGTAAACAAAATTATTTTAGTTCGGGGGTCCAATCCTGCTCGTATAAAAATAAATCAAACTTCTCCAATAACTTCACTGGAAATTAAATCAGAGCCATTGTGTACCAGAGTTGTCAGATTAAGCTATGTGATGCACAAAAATAAATTACGTTGCAGAATTTAAGCTATTTCCTTGATGTGCTGCAAAGGGAGAAAGTAGGTAACTTAAAAGTGAGTGAGAAGGAAACGGGGAAGGACTGAGAATGAAGAGATGGACAGACCACAGGCAGAAGCAAAAAATCACATAAATGGAGATAGACAACAGTGAAGAAACCCGCTTTCCTCTCCCCTCCCCCAAAGCCAGACATTTGGATCTAAAATTCTGAAAATGGTGTTTACCCCAGGCAAAATAGTGACTTCTCAGTGAAACCCTGCAAACATTTAAACTAAAAACTGAATACCAAAACATTTTCAGCCCAGATTTTTAACACAATAGCCTGAACATTTTCAAGGAAAGCAGGAATGCCTGCTGAAATGTTCATTTTGTTCAAAATCCAGTTTTCTGTAGAAAAGCAATTTGATGGGAAATTTTTCAAACAGCCATGTTTGGTGCATCATTGAAATGTTTATTAATAAGAACAAAATATATTTGAATATTAAACACTTGGTGTATTTAAAATTGAAGATTTTACTAATAAGGCAAGCAATGACATTTGTTAAAACATGATCTTAAAATGTATAGCATCTCTCTAAAGTAGAAAAGCATAAACATTACAAGGTTGAATAATCCTTATCCACCAGGGCATAAATGATCCAACTGAGATCAGAGAGAAATGCTTCCTATTTGTTGGCCAACTAGTTCATTCTGGCATAGCAATTTCTGTGCTCCTACATCTTACTTATCATACACTCTTTGATGTGGTATCATAAGATATGCATCCAAACCTCGGCATGAACAAGAAACAAAAGAAAAAGATCTGTTTCATGCTGAAAAGCTACTGAGTTATAACTGATTGACTCTTCTGCAAGTATCTCTTCTCTCTTAGACATAGGACACGATTTAGTAAGGGTGGGGGAATTGAAAAATTCTGGCTTTAATCAAAAGACTGTTAAAATGATGAGCTTGTAGAAAACAGCTAATGATTATTACCATCAGTACAAGCTTTTACAAGACACCCATTCCTGCCATATCTGGATATATACTTTACAAGGTTTAGATATGCTAGCAAACTGTATATTCCAAAAAAAGGAGCTTATATTCTTTGATCAACTGCAGCACTAAACTGGCTAACTTTATAGGAGGAAAACCCAGCCAGTAGGCTCAGTGACAGGGCATTACAGAGAGTTAGTGTAAGATATTAGGATGGCCTGCTATTAAAGAAAACAAAGCCTCTTGGATTGTACTCTAAATATGGCCAGGTTTGGTCTCAGACACATTCTTGAGGGAGTGAGTGTGTATAAAATGGACCTTTGGAAAAAAACTATGAGGAGTCCTGTGGCACTTTAAAGGCTAACACATTTATTTGAGCATAAGCTTTGCTGAGCTGGAGTGCCCCCTCTCCCCTGCCACTTCATCAGATGCATGTCTTCATGCATAACTGAAATACAGACTATTCTGTAGACTATACCATAGACTATTCAGACCTTTATAATGATTTGGCTCAGCATTACAAGAGCAGGTCGACCTTGAGCTCATCTGCAATGTATTTGAGAGAGTTTGTGTGTCTGTGCATGTGTCTGTCTGTCTGTCTGTTCAAGAACTCCTCCTAAATGGTAAGAGCTAGGACTACCAAATTTGGTACACAACTTCCTTGTTTTAAGTTAAGATAAGAGGTAAGGGTTTGATTGTACCAGGAAAATGGGATGTTTCTGGAATAGGATTGCTTCTCATGAAACCATACTTAAACCAACCTAAACCTCCTTGCTGCAGTTTAAGTCCATTGCTTCTTGTCCTATCATCAGATGTCAAGGAGAACATCTTTCTTGGAATGTGGTGCCCTGCACTGGACACAATACTCCAATTAGCCTAATCAGCGTAGAGTAGAATAATTTTCCCTCCTCCTCCCTTTGACACCCTTTTAGATACCTGAAAACCTCTATATCATATCCCCTCTCAGTCTTCTCTTTTCCAAACTAAACAAACTCAGTTCCTTCAGCCTTGCCTCATTGCTCATGTTTTTTAGACCTTTAATCATTTTTGTTGCTCTTTTCTAGACCTTCTCCACATCATTCTTGGAATGTGGTGCCCTGCACTGGACACAATACTCCAATTGAAACCTAATTGATGTAGAGTAGAGCAAAAGAATGACTTCTTGTGTCTTGCTCACAACTTTCCTGTGAATGCATCCCAGAATCATGTTAGCTTTTCTTGCAACACTGTTGACTAGGGATGTAAAATTTCGATTATTTGGCTAATGGAATAGTCGATGCAATTTGTATTGACTATTCGATTAGTCGGTGAGGGCGCTTCTGCCTTTGAAGTGCAGCAACAGCCGCAGGCTGTTGCTGCACTTCAAAGGCGAAAGCACTGCAGGGAGCATGGGGCCAGCAGGGGACTCAAGTAGTCTCCCCACGGCATTTCAAAGCGTCAGCCCTGCATGGAGCCCAGGGTCAGATGGGGGCTCCACATGGCATTGCTGCTTTGAAACTTCGCATGCAGCCTGGGCCAGCTGCGGACTCCCAGCTGCTCCTCGGCTGTACGCAGCATTTCAAAGCGGCAATGCTATGTGGAGTTTGGGGTCTGGCCCCAGGCTCCAGGAGGTGCTGCCACTTTGAAGCACCCTTTCCCCCCACTGGCTGCCTTTTTCTGACAGAGGGGAGTGACTAGTTGACTAGCCTGCTGACTGTCCAATAAGCATTTGCTATGACCCCTAGATCCCTTTCTGCAGTACGCCTTCCCAGGCAGTCGCTTCCCATTCTGTATGTGTGAAACAAATTGTTCCTTCCTAAGTGGAGTACTTGCATTTGTCATCTGACACTAAGCCATATATTCTGATTCCAGGGGCTTCTGTGACAGTTTCCACCATGTTGTCTAAACTTGCTTTGATGACGTCCTTAAATGACACAGTGATAACAGGAAATCCCTGTCTATCCTGCTTGGTAATGAAACAAAGGAAGATTATCCCAGAAAGACTAATAAACGACAGGTTTAGTCAATGCTATTACCTTGACATTTTCATGTGGATTTAATGTACCTCTTTCTTTGTGATGTATCTGTGACCAGAAATATTAACTTTTGAGAACAATCTGAAGAAAAAGTGCTAGTATGTCACCTCACCCCTCCCATTAATACACATGTACATGCCTGGACTATGAAGAGACTGAAAACAAACATTCATACTGTTGGCTGTAAATATCTCAGAGATTCTCCAGTTCCCACTTAGGCTTCAGTTAAACTCCTGTTAGGGAAGTAAAATAAAATATATTGTAGATAAAATCAGCATAGTGCATAGTAGCAGAGGGAAGGGAAGTATTTGCCAAAGGCAAGCTCTTAAATATACCACCACAGAATCAGCTTACTCCCACCCACCATTAGCCTGCCTTTCCCTTTGCATGGGTCTGATCAGTCACTGTAGAGAGTGCACAAAGGTGTCAGGGAGTGGTAATGGTGTCATGAAGGCAGCTGACCAATCTATTCCTTCCACAAAAGAAGGGTAAAATCTGTAGACTAATCATTTCCTCCATTCATATGTACAGAGGGAACTTTAATTCAGACTTAATGAGTCCTGAGAATGTTGAAAGAGAATGCAGAAATATCAGGCCAGTTTCAGTCATTCTTTACTGTTGAGCTAGGAGTGGGATCTTCTGGTTACCAAATTGGAAAATCAGAAAGGCATTCCTATTATTTTCTTTTTGCAAAAGAGAGTTTGCTCTCTGACCCTAGTTCTCACACAAGCAAACAGTAAACTCGAATGGGACTTGGAAGAAATATGAGAAACAGACAGATAAAAAATGTTTTCTTAGAATTAATCACTCAGAAGAGGAAAAATCTGGTACTGGATAACCTAAATTGAGGAAAAAATCAGGGAAACAGCAGACAATATTTTAGTGCAGAACTAAATCTCAACATAAACAAATCACTCTCTGATTTCTTTTTGAAAACCCCTGTTCTGAACCTGATAACAGAATAAGTAGCATGTTAGTTGGATTTTCCAGAAAGAAAGACTATGGATTTGAGGACTACTTGGGGAAACAGATCTGAACAATCATTGGCCTGGGTTCAGTTCTAGCTGTTGTCCTTTTCTAATTCATTACAAATCCATGCTTCCAATTGTAGTGGATTCTTAAATAGAATTGAGAGTCCAGGAAGGGAAAGGGGATTGCATCTTCAGAGGGAAACAGACCAACTTATTGCTTTGAAAAACTATTTCTGGAACATGGGAATACATCCTACAGTCCTGCAGGCAGAGATGCAAAGTCTCAAAGTGGAGGCAGGGAAGGAAAAATAATTTAAAAAGGGATCGAGAATAAGACAGAGAATATCTTATTGCCTCTGTATAAATCCATAGTATGGCCTCATCTTGAATATTGAATACAGATGTAGTCACTTCCTCTCAAAAAAGATATATTGGCATTGGAAAAAGTTCAGAAAAGGGCAACAAAAATGATTAAGGGTTTGGAATGGCTGCCATATGAAGAGAAATTAAAAAGACTGGGACTTTTCAGCTTCAGAAGGAGGAGGCTAAGGGGGGATATGTTAGAGGTCTATTAAATCATGACAGGTGTGGAGAAAATAAATAAGGAAACATTATTTACTTGTTTCCATAACATAAGAACTAGGGCTCACCAAATGATATTAATAGGGAGCAGGCACAGTCAACCTGTGGAACTCCTTGCCAGCTGTTGTGAAGACCAGGACTTTAACTAGGTTCAAAAAAGAACTAGATACATTCATAGAGGTTAGGTCCATCAGTACTTATTAGCCAGGATGGGTAGGAATGGTATTCTTAGCCTCTGTTTGTCACAGGCTGGAAATGGATGGCAGGAGAGGGATCACTTGATGATTGCCTGTTCTGTTCACTCCCTCTGGGGCACCTGGCATTGGCCACTGTTGGAAGACAGACTACTGGGCTAGATGGACCTTTGGTCTGACCCATTATGGCTGTTCTTATGTAAAAATGTATAGAGAGGGATTGTATCATATATTTGTACCATATCCAGCACTGTGGGGCCAAAGTAAGATTAAGGCCTTGGGTACAATGGTGGTAATAAAAATAATAATTAATAATTGTAATACCATGCATTGACTTTTCTATATTTCCCCACCACAATGAAGCAGAAATATAGGGTGAAAACATGGACCTATAGAAATCAGTGCCAAAACTCCCAATTACTTCACTGAGGGCAGGATCTGTTATACTCCATCCCCTCTCCAGAGCTCCCTGCTGGAATATAGAACAGGAAAGTATAGATTTGATGGACTGTTGAAATGGACATGGCCAATGAAGTGTAAAATGACAGCAACACAAAAGGAGAAGAAGAACAAGTCTTATCTAGTCCTCCTAACAACTTACAGAAGCAACCACAGCTCACCTAGAGGCAAAGTCCTTTCACTCAGGCTTTGCTCGCAAAATCAGATCCTTGTCCCTTATTTTCCAGTTTAAAAATCGTCCGCAATATTTTGCCTAATCAGCAGCATTCCTTTTGTTGAGAACGAATAAACCAACCATCTCTTGCTGGTTTTGCTTTTTCTGATTAGCAAGAACATGTAGGCTTGGTCTGCAAACATAGAGTACAGCATTTCCAAGAGCCAGAGGTCACCCTGAAATCTCACAGCACACTGTACAAAAGCCAAGCAAGGAAATGCACAACAAGCTTTTGGAGAGCAGTATCCCAAACTATCAGTTTATTTTAATTGACAGTCATTCCTACTCCATATGCCCTACGCCTTAAATTTTCCACTAGGTTTGACATTAATACAGATTAGCTAACTACCTTCAGTACAATCTGGTATCCAGTTATAGGACTATGAAATGTCACGAAAAAGGGCACAATCTTCCACCCTTCACAAAAAATGAACAATATTTCATTTAAATAACTTACAATAAAAAGGGTTAGATTTTGATCTTTGTTAATCTGTGCAGTTCAAGTCAGATTCTGTCCCCAGATATCTTCTTTTTTCCAGTATAGCATTCTTTTGTAAAACAACTCAATAAAACATTGCAGCATTCTACTGTGGTATTTATCCAACCTATCTAGCTTTGTTAAGCCTGCAATACTGTAATGAATGTTTCATGAAAACTTGTATTCATTTGACACTTCCACTTCTGGCTTCAGTGAGAAGAGTATTTGGTGGTATCCTGTATTATGTAATATTCCTCACTGTAGATGGACCAATACTACATTTTTCTCTTTTTTAATGAAGATGTATAGATATTTCATCATACACATTCTGAGAAAAACAATGTGTTCTAAAGAAATACTCTTACATTTACGGTTACCAGATGGCTTCAAAAAATACTGGACACACTTGATCTCAGATTGGGGGGTGGGGGGACAGTGGGACCAGCCGGGAGGGGAGTGGGGCTGGCTGGGAAGGGAGTGGGAGGAACAGGGCTGACCAGAGGAGATCAAGGGGGAACCGGTTGGTGGGAAGCAGAGCTGGCCGGGAAGGGACTGTGGGGAGTGGGACTGGCCAGGGGAGATCGGGGGAGAAGAGGGGGTACCTGCCAGTGGGAAGCAGGGCTGGCTGGGAGGGAGTCAGGGGGAGTGAGGCTAGTGGTGTGGGGAACCAGCCAGCGGGAAGTGGGCTGGCCTGGGCGCACGCAGATCCCGGGGTGGTGCCCGTCCTACACACGGTCCCGGCAGAGCTCGAGTGAGTCCGGCCCTAGGGATTCCATCCTGCCTCAGCCCCGCCTCCCCTCCTCTCTATCACATAGTTGCGTACTGCCTGGCTGGTAGACACACTCATGCAGTGTGAGCGTGTCTGCTAGCCAGGCAGTACGCAAATATGCACTGATATTCATGATAATAAGAAAACTTACTTAATTAGAAAATATCGGACATTTATATATCCAGTATTTTCTCAATTTGTTTCCCAGACAGAAAGGTCAAATACCGGACTGGCCATTTCAAAACCGGACACCTGGCAACCCTATTTACATTTGGACCTGCTTTGCCACTGATTCTGCCCTAGGAGGAAATAAATCACACATATTGACTTCAGCAATAAGTATTCATATTCTGCAGTGAGTGAATGACTCTTCATCAGTTTTTTTAATGGGCCAGAGAATATGGTAAAACATTTCAGTTCAAACTAGTAAAAGGAACATACAGGGAAAGAGAGAAATCAGGAAGCTGCTGTCTAAACATGCACAAATAAATGGGATTCAGTATATTTGGAAATATTATCCCTCTGGGTACAATAAAAATAGCAATAGGAATATAAATGAATAAAATCATGTCAACATCTAAGGACTGGAGTAAGGTGGGGAATTTGTGAATCATATGTGTATAAAAGTCTTTGATGTTTTTCATGGACTTTGATAGTTTTCTGTTAAATAAGATATAAAAGATCCTACTACCTCACAGTCGAGTGCAAATCTTCCACCAACTACAATGGGCGCACTATTAGACACATCAGTTTCATAATGAGACACACTTATTAGCAAGTGAGCATGGATAAAATAAGAACTCCCCTCTTCCAAATCATGCCCAAATTCTTAATGCACCATTTTTGAGGATCAAATAAATACAGCTAAAATAGTCATGACAACTAAAGCAACACCTAAAGACCCTTTGCCCTTCCTGGTTCCCACTTGGAGCCAGAATGGAAGTGCCAAATCAATCCAAGTTTTCATGAAACGTTCATTTCAATTTTTCAGGTTTACCAAAGCTAGATAATTTGGATAAGCATATGGATCTCTGAGCCCTTAGTTTCAGACACTGAGAGGTTCTGTTATTAACATTTATAATATGTTCTAGCAAAACGTCTACCACATTCTAACATTTGCTCTATTGTTTAAATTCACAACTATCTAAGAAGCTGCTAGACTTGATGCTGACAGATATAAGTACTGATCCTAGTCTGCAAAACCACTTACTGAAATTTCACCTGTAAAAGGCCTGTAAGATCAGGCCCGCTATTTTTTTAATCTATTACAATATTTCAATATAGTAATACGTTCATACAGTATACATTTAGGGTTGCCAGGTGTCCAGTTTTGAACCAGACAGTCCAGTATTTGAGCTTTCTGTTCGGGAAACAAATTGAGAAAATATAAATGAGAAAATATAAATGTCTGGTATTTTCTAAATAAGATGTAATGTAGATTGTGATGTAATGTCAAGTGTGTCCAGTATTTTTGTTGAAACCATCTGGCAACCCTATATACATTCATATACAGTTTGATAAGCTTCAGACTCCCATGTAGAACTTTATTATGTAGTATCAGTACAGTTTAACTCTATTTGGCATTATTTCTTTAAGTGTTTGAGAGACTGTTTATATTATACAAGATAAAGGCTGAGGGAAAGAGAAATTAGAAAGGCAATAGAAAAAAGACATGCAAAGCAATACATTTGGAATGAGATGGATCATCTGTGAAATGCAAGAAGTCTGTTCCAGATGGCAGGAGGAGTAAAAGGGGAAGGATCTCACATCAAAGCAAGGAATTTAAGGGAGGACAGAGAAGAGACGAGGGCCAGATTAGTAGGGGGACAGTGCAGAAAAGCAAAGAAAGAGTGGGAGGTGAGGGCAAGTAAATGTAGGGTGCATGAAAAAAAAAGACAGGGTTCTTTGAACGCTGATTGCTGATGTAGTATGGAATCAAGTGGTATTGCATGAAGAAAAGGATGACCTGTTCTTGCTCCTTTTTATATGAGAGAAGATAGGAGCAACACCTTCCATGTGTCGGAGTCTGCAAAGATTGTACTTGGAGAGCAGGGAGTTAAATTTAAGAAAAGGTGAAGGAATGGACAAAGATCTGAGTAGAGGTAGAGCTGAGGAAGTGATAGGCTCAGGCACTATTTCGGAGGTGATGAAAGACAGGTTTGCAGACATAGAAAGTAGAGGAGGAGGAAAGTCCAGAATCTTAAATGTTTACCAGAAGGCTGTGTCATGAAGTTCAGATTTCTGATTACATTAGTGCAGTTATTCTAGTGTGAGACTACATCACATGAGGTCTTTATTAAAACTCTCTTCGGCCTCTTTGATTTATCATTACAAGCATGTGTTTGGGGCTACCTCCATTTGTGGTATCAATTGGCATAGCACAGTTAAAGTCAATTAGCCATTCAGATTTACACAGCAGAAGATCTGCCCCTAGGTTCCTAAGAATAGTCTGATTTATACTGAAGGCTGAAGCTGGAGTGGATTTGGATTTCAAATCCTCCAAAATCCGGGGAGTGTTTATATCCAGAGATTTAATGGAAGCATTGAAGAGAAGGAATCAGATGTAGCATTCTGAACTGGATTCTGAATCCCTAGTTCTAGCATTTTCGATTGGGCCCTATCTTTAATTCTGAGAGAGCACACAGCTGACCAGGAAAACTGACTGGTAGGCCCTGTTGTCACACATGCTCTGTGTATCGTGCTGTTTTGTTTCAAAAGTCATTATTGCAGTTATACAACACATCTGACACTAACCATGCTGTGTCTTTTGAACATTTGGATTTTGGTTGCCTTTTAAGGCACGTATTAAAAGTGATATTTTGCAGACTTGGCCATATTGTGGGTTTGTTTTATCAGACATGGACTAAACTGCCATTTGGTATTTTTGCTGTTGGCAAGAATGAGCTAATTGCCATCTGTACTGGTCTGCTATCCAAAAAAGGATTAAAAGAGTCTTGTAAGCGTATTTAATTAATTATTAATTTATCTGTTTATTTATGGTGGCCAAACGTGAAAGAAAAACCATTTTAAATAGTGGGGATAATGCTTTTACACAATTAGTACTCAAGTTATCACTCTTTTTGAATTCTGAGTTTGGGGCAGAATCCTTGTTGTTCAGAAATAAACACAGACACATCTGAGGATGGAAGTTGTCCAAGAACATACTGTCTTGACTTAGCAGATGTATCCTCAAATATTTGTGTCTTCTATGTATATTACATTAATCATGGACACCTTAAAAACACAGGGCTAAACCTGGAGGGCCTAGCTCCATTTTTATTGAGTAAGGGCTTTGTCCTACCAGTTGTGTTAAGTACTCGTGTGATTACTGAGTGCCTCTGATGTCAGCAGGAGTTGAAAACACTAAGCGCCTCACAGGAATACTGAGGAACCTTGTAAGAAGGATTCTAAGAGGTGAAGGGGTAAGAATGGGAAAGACTGCAGTTACTGATTTTAAACTTGACCTCTCATAGGCATTTGTTCTGCTCAAGAAAAAGGCTAGAAAGAATACTGGTATTCACGGTGAAAAAGCCTGAGAACTCTGCTCTGCAGGCCTTGCCTTTTGGACATTTTCTGAAAGGAGGGGAAAATATATGTAGACATTCCAAAACATTTTTCCTCAGGACACATTTCTATTTAAAATATTTTGTGCCTTCCCATTGGCATATTTTCCCCAGGAATAATTTTGTATTCCCTCCATGAACCTTTTTATAAAAATGATGTATTTGGTTTTATACTTAAAAAATGAAAAAGTAGTTAGTTTAGGATTTGAGGGTATTTCCTCCACACTCATTTGAAGGCACTACAGTAGCAGCATTACAAGTATATTGGGGGGGAAGGAGGGAGGTTCAAGTAATGGGTTTAGTATTTTCTCTATGGGACAGCATATTGGATCTTCATAAAAGAGCTGTGAATCATTTGGGTTACGTCTACACTGCGAGTTTTTGCAGCAGAAAATATGCTAATGAGGAACTCATTAGCATAATTTGCACTCTCATTAGCATATTTTCTGCCGTTTCTTTTTGCAGAAAAAGAAGCAGTGTAGCCACTTCTGTTTTGCACAAAACCTTGTTTTGCGCAAGATCCTTATGTCTCTGGGGTTTTTTTGCAAAACAGAAGTGGCTACACTGCTTCTTTTTGTGCAAAAACAAACAGCAGAAGATATGCGAATGAGATAGCAACTTATGCTAATGAGTCCCTCATTAGTATATTTTCTGGGGCAAAAACTCGCAGTGTAGACAAAGCCTTGCAGAGTACACCATTTTCTCCTGTTTTCATTATCAATATATTTTATGTTTCTCAAATGATACTTTGTGCCAGAGTGCTGAGGCTAACAGATACTCAGCACTCAGATCACCATGGCCTGAATTCGCTTTGCTAGCAATGGCTGGTTGAGAAAATTGGGAAGAATTGGCAAATCAGGTAGGCAGGAAGAAAGAGTAAAAGAGCTAATCAACCTGTCTGCTGATTAATTTGACAAGAGGTAGGAAGGAAATGTCAGAAGAGGGATGTTAGGACAAGCAGCACCTACACTGGAAGTGATCTGAACAACAAAGGGCTGGCTATGCAGATGGTCTGCCAGGATGAACGGGGTTGAAGGCAATAGGGGCATAGCCATTAGAATTGTTGTAGTGTACTGTATGGGTATTGGTGGTGGGGACCTGAATGACATATGGGGTGACCACTAAAAGAAGGGAGTCTGAATGGCTTCTGGAGTGAATCAGAGTAGGGGATACCATGATCTGTTAGTTACCAGTTTTCAAGTTCCACTGTGATATGAAAGACATAGAGACAGTACGTACACATGTGTACTTTATAGGTACCATAGCTGCTGACCTTAAAACAGTGGTGGGCAACCTGCGGCCCACTGGGGCTCCACCTGTGGCCTGCTCACCCCCCAGCCTACCTCCTTCACCCCACATGCCTCTCCCTCCTTCCTTGAATGCGGTGAATCAGCTGTTTGTGGCTGTACAGGCTCTGGGAGGGAGGAAGAGGAGCGGGATGGAGCATGATTCAGTGAATTCATGGTGCTCCGAAAGTATTGAAAGGGAGGGGGAGAGGAAGGTAGGTGCGGGACTCCCATGCCCCAGTACATGAGAGAGACATGGGGGAAGAGGCCTGAGAGGGGATGCATGGGCTGCAGGTGGAACCTCAGTGGGCTGCAGGCCAGAGGTTGTCCTCCACGGGTCATGTTGCCCACTAAATAGAAGGAGGGCCATTCTTACATCCTGCTCACTATTCTTGGTTGCCCATCACTGCCTTAAACACAGTACTGTACTTCTTGGACTTCACTCAGTTGCATAGCTATCTATTTATTCAGTGGGGTAAATTGCAACATATAATTGTGGTTATACACGTCAATCACGTATTTGTTGACTGAGGAATGCATAAACTATTCTTGTGCAGCTAAACCCTAAAATCTCCTGGAAAACAAATCAGTTGAAGATGCTTCCATTTAAATGGGGGAAAAGATCTCTAAGGGTATGTCTACACTACAGCGCTAGTTCGAACTAACTTAGTTCGAATTAGTTAATTCGAACTAAGCTAATTCAAACTAACGCGTCTAGAACTAAAAACTAGTTCTAATTAGCGTTTTGCTAATTCGAACTAGCAAGTCCACATTGAATGGACTCTGAACAGGGCTTAAGGATGGCCGGAAGCAGTGCCGGCAGGGCATAAGAGGAGGACTTAGAGCATGGAGATGCTGTCTCAGGCTAGCCGAGGGCTGCCCTTAAAGGGTCCCGACCCCCACCCCGGACACACAGTTCTAAGGGGTGCCCCGCTTGCAAAGAAGTTCTGGCTTGGAGTGCCCGGAGTACCCACACTGGGAACATCACACCACTTGGCCATCAGCCCGGCTGCACTTGCCGCAGGCTGCCATCTGGGGAGAGGGGGCAATCGGGGGGCTGCAGGAGAGCTTCCACCCCCAGAAGCCCGCAGAGCCAGCCCAGTCCTCCCCATCGGGGGCTCGTACCCCATTCCTCCCTCACCTCCTTCCACTTACCCTTCCCTAGCACCCCTTCTTATTGATGTACAAAATAAAGATAACGTTTCTTCCAACATTGACTCTGTCTTTATTGAACAAAACTGGGGGAGACTGGGAAAAGGAGGTGGGAGAGGGGAAGAGAAAGGCTGGGAGAGGGGAGGGCAACTAACATGATCAGGGGTTGGGAACAGGTCCCATATGAAGAGAGGCTACAGAGACTGGGACTGTTCATCTTAGAAAAGAGGAGATGGAGCGGGGACAGAATAGAGGTCTCTAAAAGCAGGGGTTGGGTGGAGAGGGTGCATTCAGAAAAGTTCTTCCTGAGTTCCCATAAAGAAGGACTAGAGGACACCAAAGGAAAGGAATGGGTAGCAGGCTTGAAACTAGTAAGAGAAAGTTGTTGTTCTTGACAAAGCAAAGAGTTAACCTGTGGAACTCCTTGCTGCAGGAGGCTGTGAAGGCTACAACTAGAACAGAGTTTAAAGGGAAGTGAGATCAAGTCATGGAGGTTGGGTCCATGGAGTAGTCTTAGCCAGGGGGTAGGAGTGGTGTCCCTGCCCAAAGTTTGTGGAAGGCTGGAGAGGGATGGCATGAGACAAATGGCTTGGTCACTGTCTTCGGTCCATACCCTCCAGGGTCCCTAGGGTTGGCCGCTGTCGGCAGACAGGCTACTGGGCTAGATGGACCTTTGGTCTGACCCAGGACGGCCATTGTAAGCTCAGGGCTCAGGGTCGGGGGTCTCAGTGGACCCCCTTGATTTTCATGCACACCTGCCCTAGACGGCCACTTTCCTGTGCCTAGTGCGGAGATCGTGGACAAGGTCCACGATGTCCGCACTAGCCCAGGAAGGTGCCCGCCTCTTGCAGTCCAGGGCAAGCTCCCGGGAGCCGCCAGCCTGGTCCCGGGAAGAGGGGGTGGGCTGGGGGACATCGGGTGGGTGGCACGAGCCGTGCCAGGTGCAGGGTCTGCTGGCTGGGTGCTGGCAGGCTTGCTCCTGGCACGGGCACCATAGCCAGCCCGTGCCCCTTTAAGGGGTCCGGCACCGGGAAGGAGGCATAGAGTTTCCCTGGTGTTGGCCAGAGTGGCCACCAGGGAAACCTGGGGAGGGCTAGCCTCCCACTAGTTCGAATTAAGGGTCTACACAGCCCTTAATTCGAACTAGCTAGTTCGAACTAGGCTTAATCCTCGTAAAATGAGGTTTACCTAGTTCGAACTAAGCGCTCCGCTAGTTCGATTCAAATTCGAACTAACGGAGCGCTGGTGTAGCGCCTATTAAAGTTAGTTCGAACTAACGTCTGTTAGTTCGAACTAACTTTGTAGTGTAGACATACCCTAATTAAGTAAAATGGATACTTTAAAAATCTAGCTAACTTTGTAGTGTAGACATACCCTAATTAAGTAAAATGGATACTTTAAAAATCACCTTCATGCACTTGCAACTCAACCAACATTGATTTTTTAATGTGAGACAGATGGGATAGGTTCATGGGGTCAAATTCATCTCTGGTGAAATTATCTATCTAGACGAGGTATACCTGGTTTTAATTTAGCCCCTGGTCTTTGTTAAAGCAGCAGACTATCTTCTAGCATAGTAGTTATCATTGGGGGGGGGGGGATCCCAAAAGCAAGCTGAGAGGTCTCACCCCACTGGAAGAAAGCATCAAGCCCTCTAGTTCAGGATTGGGAAACCTAAGGCCGAGAGGTCCAGCTCCCCCACCACCTCCTGTAGAGCTGGAGCACACAAAATCTACTAGCCTGGGACCCCCCTAGGCTCTGGTGTGCAAGGGGAACGTGGGCAGAGTCTTTCTCCTTCTCGGTTGTTGAGGGTTTTTTTGATTTAGGGGTTTTTGTGTGTGTTGGCAGCCCCCAACTGATTCTGACCCTGACCCTAAAAAAGGTTCCCTACCCCTGCTCTAGTTATTAGGACCCAGCAGGAGTCTTTGGCAGAGAAGAGAAGGAATAGCTAGTTTCATCTTCCTCCTCCTGCTGCTGCTGCTTCCTCCATCTCTCTCTGCCACTGGATAAATGGACAGAAGGGATCAGACCCAAACACAGTGCATAGTGCTTTCCTGGGTGGGTCATACCCACCTTTGACAGGCCTGAGGAATTTGTTTTTCTCTTTCACTTTGGTGGCCCAAGTCTAGCTTGTTATGTCCATGAAGACTCATTGAATTGAAATGAACAACCTCCTCTCTTCTCCCACTTCTCAGCTATCAGCTCTAACCCTCCTCACACAACCCTATTATCCCCAACAGCACCACTCCATCTCAACCCTGGACACCTGTCCCTCAACCACATAAGCCTCTTCTTTCAGGTCTAGACCATGAACTCTTGATCATTTTTGGTTCCATGATCCACAAAATACCTCAAACATTGTACAGTCTTTTATGGATGCACAGAATTGAAGGATCCAGGTTATGGGATAATTCTTTTGCCCATTTTGTGGGTTGCAGTTCAAAAATATGTGTCCTCTTTCTTAAAACCATTCTCCACTCTTTGCATGGTCAAGAGTTCATGCTCTAGACCTCTGTCAAATATATTGTAGAAAGTACAGTGTCCTGACTTCGTTAGATTCCTAGGCTCCCAAAAAGCTAGAATATTTCTGAACTTGATACAGATGCACATGAGATTTGTTTGGTTGAAGCATTCTGGTATGTAGAATTTTGTTATTCAAATTTAGTCTTAAAGATAAATACAACTGCATCGCATTGCAAATTCCCTCAGAGTGATTAAAATAATGAACATTCAAAATGTCCAATATTGTCCTGTAAGCTTTAAGAGCAGGAAACTAGGCATAAAAAATCTGGATGATTTTTCCAGAATATTGTCCATTTTTGCTTTCTAAGTGAGCACAAAGCAGGCTTGATCCAACTCTAATTGAAATCAGTAGGGTCCTTTCTCCTGATTTCAGGGTAAACTGAGGAGACACTGGCAGGAAATGGGGGAAATTCCTTAATGATTAATCAAAGAAAAACTGTTCTGTAAATTACCCTACTGATGCTTTAGGAACACTAACTGATGCACATGGCCAATATTATATACAACTTTTTCACAACAAAATTTAAGACACTGCAGCTACTGAATATTTAATTATATCTATCAGTGTGTTTTTAGATGTGATAAATATAATAAACTTCTCCACAATATATGCACTGTGAAAAAGCAGTTTAAAAACTTAAATAACATATATATCTTTGTGTGTAGGTCTGAGCAGGAACATTTAAAATTATGAACTTTGTGTATAACAAAGTTATTGCACAATGTTTACAGAGTAGAGATTACACAGTGAGAAATTTTGGATTACACAGTGAGAGATTGGCATTAAGACCTATGCCACCAGTTTTTACTTTCTTGGGAGGTTCTTTAACTTTAACACAAAATGCCTTTTTTTGTTCAGTATGTTGTACTTCTTTCCAGATGGCTTCTACAGAGTCTTGGCAGACACACTCCAAGATTAGGATTGTTGCTCCTCTAATCTGTCACTTTAAATAGACATTTTTGTCTAAGACCTCTTGCAAACTGTTTAGCAGATCTGTAATTGGGCTCATCATCACAATAAGTGCAATTTCCCAGCCTATTGCTGTATGTATTATCTGAACATTTAGGTATTTTAAGAGAGAAATATGTAAAAGACCATTCAGCATACTGTATGTACAGAAACTCCTCTTGGTTGAGTGGAAATAACATAAGCAAACAGCTAATGCCAAAGTTTAGATAAATTCCACTTCTCAACTGCCTGGCATGGTGTCCTCATATACAAGTCAGCATGCTCCCTCCCAGTTCTAGGCATTGAACCTTGAAAATAGAGAGACAAGGTGGGTGAGGTAATATCTTTTATTGGATCAACTTCTGTTGGTGAAAGAGACAAATTTAAGAGGCCTGTCTCTTGCTAAAAAAAAAAAAAAAAAGGTTTTTTGTTCAAAAAAATATTACCTCACTCACCTTGTATCACAAATATTCTGACTACAGCAGGACTGCAACCAGCTTTGGAGGGGGATACATAATTAATATGTAATACACTCACACACTTCCCATATGCATTCCTAATGCCTATGCCTGGTCATTACAGCAGGCGAGAGATCAATGGGGAGGGGGAAGAAAATGACCAATGTATTTTAATGTAGCGCTTGTGACTGTAGTTTGATAGAGCAAGCTGGTTTACAGGGTATATTAATTTAGAATGAAATTACTTTGTTTATGTAGATAGAAAAAGACAAGATTGGAATTTGGCCCATTCTGTTTCAGTTTTGTAGGGATTCCAAGGAAGCTAAAGTGTATGAAGTGCAGGAGAAGTGTTGCAATATCTAAGCACTGCTGAGTGAGCTGGATTATTCCTGAGCATATTGTATGTGTATTTTTTCTTCTTTTTTTGAAACTTAATGTTTTACACTGCCCACTGCAGGATCCCAACACTAATCCTGACAGAGCATATCACTGCAAAGAGAATTTGCCTGTAAGCATAGGGAGTCTGGGCATGCAAACAGCACCCCTGGGCTTGATGTGGTTTACAGTTTGGTTCACTGACTGTCTGGACCCCCACAATACAAATTGTTTCAGCATCCCTCCCTGTGAGAATAGAATTTTGACTGGTAAATAAAACTAAGGCTAGAGTTAAAGTTAAAGCAGTTTTGTCTTACAAAGACCACGATAATCTATTGAGTTGGAGGTTTTTCTCTTCAAAACTTTCATCATCATGCTCAATAAAGAATCTAATTGGGCTCTATCTTATTAAAATCCTGTCTGAACTCTCTCTTGTATAGCTGTGCTCTGCAAGTGAGTCATACCATAACAATTCCCGCTTTGTAGCCAGTTCTCCAGAGAAGCAGAAGAAAAAAGAAACAACTTCCTTTTATGGGAATCAGACCTGTTTGTAGTGATAAAACTCTTTCCATTTCTATTTGAAGACATTCTCCATAACCCAAGACTTGTTAGCTATAAAAACACTATCTACTTTATTTGGATTACAAAACAACATGCATAACTATAGTTCTTTGTTTGATATGTTGTTGTAAAGTGTATGTACATACACACAGAGTTACTGTACAAGTTACACATGTGAAATTTCACGAGAACACCTTGTTTAGTATATTAATTCAGGACACAGCCTGGAAGGTTTTTTTAAGCTTTAATTTATTCAGTATTTCAAACAAATGTTTTAAGCAGTCTGGTAAAGTAAAATCATTTAATAATATGTGACCACCAGTTAAAAACCACAGTGGTGGCCATGAAAGAATTAACTTCTGGAAAAAGTTATCACACCACAATAACTCAAGATACCACAATATTTACCTGTTCTTAACATAGAGTTCATACTAGGGTGTTAAATATTGGTTAATTGAATAGTCAAGTAACCTCAAGAATTCTTTTCGGTTAGTCAACTATTCTATAGTCCCAGGGGGCAGGACGGGCAGCCAGTGTGCTCCAGCCTCACTCCTGTATCAGAGGCAGCAGTACAGGGTGCCAAATGAAAGCTGGTTCATGAGGGGAGCCAGTTTAAAAACAGCTCCCTTCGCAGACCAGTTGCCTGTTGCCCTGTGCTGCTACCTCAGATAAAGAGGCAGCAACATGGAGTAGCAGCAGCCTCTGTCTAGGGGCGGGAAGATCTGAGCTCCCAGACCTAGTGTGACCCAGAACTGAGCTGGGATGTCTGCCTGCCTCTCCAGCTCCTAATACACTAGGGTAGGTCCCAGACCTGTTTCAAGCAGGGGTAGGTCCCAGACCTGTTTCAAGCCAGGACTGAATTGGAATGCTGGCCAGCCTGCTAAAAAATTTACAGGCAGTCCCTGACTTACGCATATCCGACTTACATTGGATCCGCATTTACGAACGGGGCTTTTCTCGCCCCGGAGCTCACGGGCGGCAAGTCGCCGCCCGTGTCCTCCGGGGCGAGAAAAGCTTCTCCCGGTCTTCCTGGTCTGCTGGGGGGGTCCAACAAAGCCGCTGGACCCCCCCCAGCAGACCAGGGGGACAGGGCAAAGCCGCCCAGGCGGTGGGGGTCCTGCTGCCTGGGCGGCTTTGCTCCCGGGAAAACGAGCAAAGCCGCCCAGGCGGCAGCTTTGCTCGGGTGTCCCTGGTCTGCTGGGGGTGTCCAGCGGCTTTGCTGGACCCCCCCAGCAGACCAGGGAGACAGGAGCAAAGCCACACGGGCAGCGGGGTCCCTCTGCCTTTGCTCGGGTCTCCCTGGTCTGTTGCGGGGGGAGGGGGCGAAGCTAGTGCGCCCCCCCCCCCCCCAGCAGACCAGGCTTTTGTTGTGGGACGCCTCAGGTAGAGCAGCTGGGGTGCTGCCGGGTTGGTCCTGTGGGAACCTACCAGGCAGCGTCCCAGCTGTTCTGTCCCAGGCTCCAGATTCAGCAGCTGTTGAAACTGATCAGGCTGATTCCAGGAAGCTGGGGGCAGAGCAACTCTGCCTCCGACTTCCTGTAGTCAGCCCCTGGTCAGTTTCAGTGGCAGCAGCTGAATCTGGAGCCAGTTCCGACTTACATACAAATTCAACTTAAGAACAAACCTATAGTCCCTATCTTGTACGTAACCCGGGGACTGCCTGTACTGGCAAGTGTTTGTGTGTGGGGGGGGGGGGGAGGGATGCATGTAGTCTATAAGTTCTTGCTTATAGGTTAATCGGTTAGTTGACTACACTATTGCATACCTAATTCATACCACTGTATGGTAACTTTCTGACAATTGTCATTGTAATGAAAACCATGGTGTATCACAATAGATGCAGTTTTAACAGTTCACCATATATCTGTAGTATATATTTGGTTGGATTAATGTACCTCTCCATGTTCATCACTCACTACAGTTATTTCAGATAGTTACAGTGAAATCTCACAGTTATGGACACCTCAGGAAAGCAGATTGTTTGTACCTCTTAATGTTCGTAACTCTGAACAAATCATCCGTTCACAAGCTGGCAATTGAACATTGACTTCATAAAGTTTTGCAACTTTACTATGCAGAAGAAAAATGCTGCTTTCCCTGTTTTTTTTTTTAATGGTTTTACATTTAATACTGTACTTTATTTGTATTTTGGGGTTTTTGTGTTTTTATTTTCCCCCTCTGCTGCAGCCTAACTGTGTACGTGTGGTTCCAAATGTGGTGTGTGTTTGACTGGTCAGTTTGTAACTCTGGTGTTTGTAAATCTGACATTCTATTGTACGTATAACGTCACTACTAGTAAATAATATACTGGTTTCCTAACTTTGTTTAAGCAATACCATATAGTGGAGGCCTTAGTCATTAATAAAAGTACATGGCTTTCTTATAGGAAATCTATTGTAGGAGCTGTGTAGTTTGCAACATTAATGAATCTTGGAAGTAGAAAACTATTTTCCACATTTTCAGACAGGGGCGTTGAGGGACAGAAAATTAGAATGTTTTATTGTGCACAGGCCTGAACTTAGCAATAAAATTATCGTTTCCCTCTTGCAATTATTTTTTAATGTAACTGTATTCCAGTAATGCTTAGAAGCTCCAACTGAGATCAGGACACCCAAAGCGGCAGGCACATCCCTCTGGCAGTGGCTAGTAGGTGAGGAACCCAGAGATCTCCATGCATCTCAGCCCACAGACACCACCCCTGCAGTTCTCATTGGCCACAGTTCCCAACCAATTGGAGCTGTGGAGTCAGTGCTCAGGGAGAGGGCAGCATGCGGAGACACATCCCCACAGTAGCTACAGGGACATGCCAGCTCTTCCGGGAGTGGCGTGGCAAGGAGCTGCCTTAGCCCTGCTGCACTGCTGCTGGCATGTCTCAGTATATCCCTTGAGGGGGAGAAGGAGATAGATGTGCACTGCATTGGGCAGGGGGCAGCACACACAGTGCCACCTCACCCTTCCCCACCCCGTCATCAGCAGTGTGCAGAGATGTGCCAACAGCCAGCCACTTTTTACCCTTACTGGATCTTACCCACTTTCATATTACAAAATGGGATAGAAAAATGACTGAGAGGTATGGAAACATAGTGAGAGTCTGGACAAGGAGAGGGGATAGATTTGGGGGACTGTGGATTTTTGGTAAGAGATTAAGGCAGTGGAGGGCAAGAAGAAGAGTCTGCTTTGCACATCGTTCCATCCTTAAAAATCATAGAATCCTAGGGTTGGAAGAGATCTCATGAGGTCATCAAGTCCAGCCCCCTGCCCAAAGCAGGACCAACCCTTCCTCTAGTCCAACATTCTTCCCTGACCCAAAAAAAGTCTCCTCCCATACACTTAGAAAAATTAATCCTGTTCTCAACACCATGCACTAGGGCTGGCTGAAAAATTTCTGCCAGTTGTTTCCAAGGAAAATTGGGTTTTAGCTAAAGAACTTTTTTCCACAATGTATCTTCTTTCTGCAAGAAACTTCAACTACTTTGCCAAAAGAGAAAAAATTAAAGGCCTGAAAAGGTTTCTGGTTTTTAGCCAAAACCTTTTTGTAGTAAAAAGCTATTTTTTTTAAGAGAAAGTGAACATTGTGTTTGTTTAAACACTTAGTTCATGGCAAGCTGGGATTTGCATCGACCATTCACTCTCCTTGTGGATCCTGCTCATATACATTAATAGTTCATTAATGTGCTTTGATCCACTCCAATTACACAAAAATAGATCAAAACCCACTAGCAAACTGTTAGGGTATGTCTACACTACAAAGTTAATTCGAACTAACGGACATTAGTTCGAATTAACTTTGATAGGCGCTACACTAGGGCTCCACTAGTTCGAACTTAATTCGAACTAGCGGAGCGCTTAGTTCGAACTAGGTAAACCTCATTCTATGAAGACTAAGCCTAGTTCGAACTTACTAGTTCGAATTAAGGGCTGTGTAGACCCTTAATTCGAACTAGTGGGAGGCTAGCCCTCCCCAGCTTTCCCTAGTGGCCACTCTGGCCAACACCAGGGAAACTCGTATGCCCCCCTCCCAGCCCCGGACCCCTTAAAGGGGTACGGGCTGGCTACGATGCCCGTGCCAGGTGCAAGCCTGCCAGCACCCAGCCAGCAGACCCTGCACCTGGTACGGCTCGAGCCAGCCACCCGATGCCCCCCAGCCCTCCCCCTCTTCCCAGGACCAGGCTGGCGGCTCCGGGAGCTTGCCCGGGACCGCAAGAGGCGGGCACCCGCCTGGTCTAGTATGAACATCGTGGACCTCGTCCACGACCTCCGCACTAGGCACAGGAAAGTGGCTGTCTAGGGCAGGAGAGCTGCCAGCCTGGCCACCCAGGAGCAGGTGTGCATGAAAATCAAGGGGGTCCACTGAGACTCCCGACCCTGAGCCCAGAGCTTACAATGGCCGTACTGGGTCAGACCAAAGGTCCATCTAGCCCAGTAGCCTGTCTGCCGACAGCAGCCAACCCTAGAGACCCTGGAGGGGATGGACCGATGACAGTGACCAAGCCATTTGTCTCATGCCATCCCTCTCCAGCGTTCCACAGACTTTGGGCAGGGACACCACTCCTACCCCCTGGCTAATAGCACTCCATGGACCCAACCTCCATCACTTTATCTCACGTCCCTTTAAACTCTGTTCTAGTTCTAGCCTTCACAGCCTCCTGCAGCAGAGAGGTCCACAGGTTGACTCTTTGCTTTGTGAAGAACAACTTTCTGTTACTGGTTTGAAGCCTGCTACCCATTCCTTTCCTTTGGTGTCCTCTAGTCCTTCTATTATGGGAACTAATGAAGAACTTTTCTTGATGCACCGTCTCCACCCCACTCATGCTTTTATAGACATCTATCCTATCCCCCCTCAGTCTCCTCTTTTCTAAACTGAAAAGTCCCAGTCTCTTTAGCCTCTCTTCATATGGGACCTGTTCCAAACCTCTGATCATTTTAGTTGCCCTCCTCTCTCCCACCCTCTCTCTTCCTCTCTCCCACCTCCTTTTCCCAGTCTCCCCGAGTATTGTTCAATAAAGAGAGATTCTATTTTTGACCACACGTTTTCTTTATTTTGTACATCAGGAAGGGGGGCTAAGGAAGGGTAAGTGGAAGGAGGTGAGGGAGGAATGGGGTACGAGCCCCTGATGGGGAGGACTGGGCTGGCTCTGCGGGCTTCTGGGGGTGGAAGCTCTCCTGCAGCCCCCCAATTGCCCCCTCTCCCCAGATGGCAGCCTGCGGCAAGTGCAGCTGGTCTGATGGCTGAGTGCTGTGATGTGTCCAGTGTGGGCACTCAGGGCACTCCAAGCCAGGACTGCTTTGCAAGCAGGGCACCCCTGAGAACTGTCTGTCCGGGGTGGGGGTCGGGTCCCTTTAAGCACAGCCCTCGGCTAGCCTGAGGCAGCAGCTCCACACTCTAAGTCCTCATCTGATGCCCTGCCGGCACTGCTTCCGGCCATCCTTAACCCCTGTTCAGGGTCCACTTAATGTGGACATGCTAGTTCGAATTAGCAAAACGCTAATTCGAACTAGTTTTTTAGTCTGGATCCGTTAGTTCGAATTAGCTTAGTTTGAATTAACTAATTCGCACTAAGTTAGTTCGAATTAGCGCTTTAGTGTAGACATACCCGTAGTGTGTACCTACAGGATTTGCATAGTCAGTCTGTGGCTTGTGGAAGATAGATTCAGACCCCCAATAAGCTGTGAATGACCTGTTTGTAGAGGTAAGCCTCCTGTTTCATTTGTATTGAAAAAAAATCATGGGATGAACTCTGCCATTCCATGATCAAAAATAGCTGCTCCCTACCATACACTGACCAATTAGTATTCTGCTTAGTAGACTTATCTATTAGAGATGCCTCACCACATACAAATCAACATATCTTGCCTTCCATGCTACATGCCAGACACTTCAAATTATACCCCGCACCCAAATTATTTAGGCCCTATCACAGACAGACCAGTTAATTTGGCTTTGCTCTCACTGTTAATTCAGTAAATTCCCCCTGCACACATCTCTTATCAAAGCCCCTTAGTTCATTTTAATTCTTCTGCTCTCTCCTTCTCCTGAAAGCCTACTCACATCCTTTCCAAGGCCAGGACTGGAAAAGGCTAGGGACATCAATATTGCCCCATTCAAGCCTGCAGCGTCAATGAGGTGGGGGTCTCTTGACCCTTCCTCCCACCCCCAGGCTTTGTGTTGTGAGGTGAGCACCAGAACCTTAGAAGCTATGGGCATGCATCCCTCTCCACAAAGCCTGCAGACCATCCCAGACACGCTCTCCCTCAATGGCCAGGCAGGATGTTGCCTGTGGGTTTTCCTTAGCGAGGAGAGGGAACAGTTCAACTGGCTGGCTTTTCACAGGAAGAGAGTGGATAGAATGGAAGAAAATCAGCCTTGAGTTGTTAATATGGGTGGTGAGTGAACCTAGGGCTAGGGGAGGCAAGCCCCCTGCCCCACCCCTTCTGCTTGACATCCCACCCCTGCTGCCCATGGCTGTCATGGGATCCAAGCCTTCCCCCTGTAGGCCTCTCTCACCAAGCATGGATGGCCCATAGCCCAGCCCCCACTCCCAGAGCAATTGCAGCCCATAGCCTGGCTCCCCCCAAAGCATGGGCACCCATGGCCCTGGCCTTCCCTTCTTCCTTCCTCCCCTTCCCAGCTCCAGCCTCCTTAGCCATGGAGCATAGGGAGGACTGGCAGCCCATGGCTCCAGACTTGGTGGGGCTGAAGCCCAGGCAGCCCCAGGTGACTGGGGGAGCTGCACTGAAGGGAGGAATGAGCTGTGGCTGAGGGAAGATTGGTGGGACCAGCCTAGCAGTTTGGGAAGTCATTTCCTTCCCCGGCCTCTTATACCCATGTTAGTTAGGCTCTTTCTATTCCCTCTATTCCTGTGCAAAATATGTCTGTTTAGCTCTGCTGCACTCCCTCCTCACTCCTTTCAGCAGCTCTCTACCATTTCAGGATAGGAGGAGCCAAATAACCTTTTCCCAGGATCAGAGATTGGAGAGAAGGGAACAGAAAGTGCTAGCAGCTCAGGGTTGGATCTAATTTTTCTTCTTCTTTCTCTCCCATGGGAAAAATGTGTTGGCTCAGATACCCTTCTCCCTGTTTTCTTCTCTTATATCTGTTAAGCTGTCCTGTCCAAGGAGGTGAGAGAATGTGGAATGGTAGGGTGGCACTGGTATTAGGGCTTGTGCCCTTAGGGCCAGTGAATCTGAGCAGAGGGCTGTGAAGTTTTCCGTGTGCATGGCCAGCTGGACTTAAACACACAATAAAGTGGAGTTCTTGCTCTTGGAGCACCTTAAGAACTGAATGATGACTGAATGCCACAGCCTGTGAATCAGACATAGATTAGGGGAATCTTAGGGGAGGACCTATTAATATATATTATATATTCTAGAATATACTATATTCTAGTAAAGAGGAGAGGATGGAAGGTGATAAAGTATGGGTAAGATCCGATGAAAATAATCCAATGAAAAAGTCTAAGACATCAGGAAATGGCAGACAGATAAATAGTGAAAAATTTTTAAAGTGCTTATACACAAATGCTAGAAGTCTAAATAATAAGATGGGTGAACTAGAGTGTCTCGTATTAAAGCAGGATATTGATATAATCGGCATCACAGTAACTTGGTGGAATGAGGACAACCAATGGGACACAGACATACCAGGATATAAAATATATATTGGAAGGACAGAACAGGCCTCACTGGTGGGGGAGTGGCACTGTACTTGAAAGAAAATGTAGAATCAAATAAAGTAAAAATTGTAAATGAATCAAAACGTTCCATAGAATCTCTATGGGTAGTAATTCCATGCTCTAATAATAAGAATATAGCAGTAGGGATATATTATTGACCACCTTACCAGAATAATGATAGTGACTATGAAATGCTAAGGGAGATTAGTGAGGCTACCGAAATAAAAAAGTAAATAATAGTGGGGGTTTACAACTATCCCCATATTGATTGGGTACACGTCACCTTAGAACAGGATGCAGAGATAAAAATTCTTGATACCTTAAATGACTGCTTCTTGGAGCAGCTGGTTCTGGAATCCACAAGGGGAGAGGCAATTCTTTATTTAGTCCTAAGGGGAGCACAGGATCTGGTCCAAAGGGTAAATATAACTGGACCATTTGGAAATAATGACCCTAATGTAATAAAATTTAACATCCCTGTGGAGAGAAATACCTCAGCAGCCCAACATTCTGGCATTTAATTTCAGAAAGGGGAACTACACAAAAATGAGGAGGTTGGTTAAAAAGAAATTAAATGGTACAGTAACAAAGGTAAAATCCCTGCAAGCTTCATGGAAACTTTTCAAAGACACCATAATAGAGGCCCAACTTAAATGTATACCCCAAATTAAAAAACACAGTAAGGCTGTGTCTACACTGGGCCACTTATTCCGGAAAATCAGCCGCTTTTCTGGAATAAGCTGCAAGCTGTATACACTGGCCCTTGAATTTCTGGAAAAGCAACGACGCTCTACTGTACAAAATCAGCCGCTATTCCGGAAAAACTATTCTGCTCCCGCTCGGGCATAAGTCCTTATTCCGGAACACTGTTCTGGAAAAGGGCCAGTGTAGACATCCCAGTAGTCTTTTCCGGAAAAAAGCCCCGATCGCGAAAATGGCGATCAGGGCTCCTTTCTGGAAAAGCGCGTCTACATTGGCCACAGACGCTTTTCCGGAAAAAGGGCTTTTCTGGAAAAGCAGCCTGCCAATGTAGACGCTCCTTTTCCGGAAAAACTGAAAACAGAATAGTATTCCGTTTTAAGCAGTTCCGGAAATTCATGCCAGTGTAGACACAGCCTAAGAGAACCAAAAAAGTGCCACTGTAGCTTAACAACCAAGTAAAAGAAGCAATGAGAGATAAAAAGGCATTGTTTAAAAAGTGGAAGTTAAATCCTAGTGAGGATAATAGAAAGGAAGAAAAACTGTCAAATTAAGTGTAAAAATATAATAAGAAAAGCCAAAAATGAGTTTGAATAACAGCTAGCCAAAAACTCAAAAAGTAATAGCAAAATGTTTTAAGTATATCAGAAGCAGAAAGCCTGCTAAACAACCAGTGGGGCCCCTGGACAATCAAGATGCCAAAGGAGCACTTAAAGACAATAAAGTCATTGCGGAGAAACGAAATGAATTATTTGCTTCAGTCTTCGCGGTTGAGGATGTTAGGAAGATTCCCAAACCTGAGCCATTATTTTTAGTGACAAATTGTCCCAGATTGAAGTGTCATTAGAGGAGGTTTTGGAACATACTGATGAACTTAACAGTAACAAGTCCCTGGGACCAGATGGCATTCACCCAAGATTTCAAACTCAAATGTGAAATTGAAGAACTATTAACTGGGGTTTGTAACCTATCCTTTAAATCAGCTTCTGTACCTAATGACTAGAAGACAGCTAATATGATGCCAATATTTAAAAAGGGCTCTAGAGGTGATCCTTTCAATTACAGACCAGTAAGTCTAGAGTCAATTCCAGGCACATTAGTTGAAACTATAGTAAAGAATAAAATTGTCAGACACATAGATGAACATAATTTCTGGGGAAAAGTTAACATGGTTTCTGTAAAGGGAAATCATGCTTTCCTAATCTACTAGAGTTCTTTGAGGAGGTCAACACGTGGAGAAGGGGGATCCAGTAAATATAGTATACTTAGATTTCCAGAAAGTCTTTGACAAGGTCCCTCAGCAAAGGCTCTTAAGTAATTTCTTATCGGATAAGAGGGAAGGTCCTCTCATGGACTGATAACCGGTTAAAGGATAGGAAACAAAGGGTAGGAATAAATGGGAAGTTTTCAGAATGGAGAGAGGTAGTTAATGGTGTATAGTCATCTAACTGCTGCATTAATCTATATATCAACTTGTGATGCATGCAAAAAATGTTGTCACCATTATACCAACAATACTGTCACAGCTAACAAATGCTCAGACTTAGTTACCCTTTGTTATTTATGAATAATTAGATAAGGCAGGGTACCAGTGGGACAAAGTTTTGTGAACCATATAGGGCCAGATCCTCCAAGGTGGTTAAGTGCCTAACTTCCACTGGGGATCTGGACCTTAAATGTTCCTCTAAATTTTTGCTGTTATGGAATCATTACTGACTTTTATATATTTGCTACAAGATTTGCCCAGCGTTGCTGAGGTCCTTAACTCAATTAATTATTTTCTTCATTTAAATCATTGTTCTGAGGTGTGGCTGCGAAAGAAGGGTTAAGGATGCAGGCTGCCTAGGGGAGAGAGGACTACCCCAGCCCTCTCTCACTGCAGCTGGTTGGGGCCAGGTGAGAAACACCTCTCCATTTTCACTGCATCTCCAGCAGGCACAGCCAGGAGAGGAGTACATGTTCCTCAGCTGGGGCAGGTCCAGGTTTGTCTGCCTCCTTACTCCCCAAACAGAGTCCTAGACAGAGGGGCTATATCTAGACTACACATCTCTGTCAACAGAGAGATGTAGATTAGGCACATTGAAATTGCTAATGAACCCGGGATTTAAATATCCCGTGCTTCATTAGCATAAACATGGCCACTGCTTTTTTTCAAAATGCTTTTTTTCAATGCTT
The DNA here is from genome assembly GCF_052426305.1 of Pelodiscus sinensis. Taxonomy (NCBI): domain Eukaryota; kingdom Metazoa; phylum Chordata; order Testudines; family Trionychidae; genus Pelodiscus; species Pelodiscus sinensis. The sequence goes on from NC_143055.1 coordinate 101,071,044, forward strand.
TTTTAAAAAAAAGGCAGTCTAGATGTGGATCTGTCAAAAATAAACCCTTTTTTGACAGATCCTATATTCCTCGAAAAATGAGGTTCACAGGATCTGTCGAAAAAGGGTTTATTTTCAACAGAACTGTGTCTAGACTGCCCTTTTTTAAAAAAAAAACGCCATTTCGAAAAAAGTGGCGGCCATGTTTATGCTAATGAAGCGCAGGATATTTAAATCCCGGCTTCATTAGCAATTTCAACATGACTAATTTACAGCTCTCTGTCAACAGACAGGGATAGTCTAGACACAGCCAGGGAGTGCACAACCAAGCAGCCCCTTTCACCTGCACCTTTTCTGTATGGTTTTATGAGGTGCAATCCCATTACAGGCACATCCCATTTTCCCGGCACAGTCAAACCTTTTCCTTGCTTTAAAACAGGGGTGGGCAAAAGGGCCTCCATGGGCCAAATCCAGCCCTCCAATTAGGTCAATCTGGCCCGCAAATGCCCTTCCGCTCCCCCACCCACAGGGCAATCAGGGCCTGGGAACGGGGGAGCACGCAAAGTCTTCCCCCATGCAATGGGCACGCTGCGCTTAGAGTCAACTGTCAGGGTTGACTCTAAGCACCACGTTCCCCTTGCAGAGTGGAGGGGAGGGAGCAAGAGACTTCGCATATTCTCCCCGCCCCCAGGCCAATCAGGGCTTGGGGTTGGGGTGAAGCACGTGGAGTCTGCTCCCACCCTGCAAGGGGCACACGGCACTTAGGCTATATCTAAACTATGATCCTCTTTCGAAAGAGCAAATGCAAATGGGTGCTCATTTGCACGGCTCGCCGAGCAGCAGCGAACCCTGCTCGCCAGCCGCATGGTTCTGCACTCTGCACATGCACAGATCGCTCTGCGTCGGCTCTTCCAGGGTGTAATCTACTCGCCACGAGGGAGTAGATTACATTGTTTGTCGAGCCCTGCTCATTTTCATATGTCGCACTCTCATTTGCATTTCCTCTTCTTTTCCCTTTTGCGCAAGAGGTTTTTGCACAAAAAGTGCTGTGTACACGGCGCCTTTTTGTGCAAAAGAGAAAGGAAGAGGAAATGCAAATGAGAGCGTGACATATGCAAATGAACGCTCCATTTGCGTTTGCTTTTCCGAAAGAGGATCGTAGTTTAGATGTAGATATAGCGTCAACCGCCAGCTGAGCAGCTGACTCTAAGCATGGCACCCCTTGCACGATGGGGTAAGGGAGCAAAAGACTTCCCACACTTCCCCTGTCCCCAGGGCCTGATTGACCTGGAGGCAGGAAGAGCACGCAAAGTCTCCTTCCACCCTTCCAGGAGCACACGGTGCTTTGAGTCAACTGCCAGCTGCTGTTCATCTGGGGGTTGACTTTAAGCGTGGTGCCCCCTTGCAGGGCAGGGTAGGGAGCAAGAGACTTACCATGCTCCTCCCGCCCCCAGGTCCTGATTGACCTAGAGGGAACTGCCAGCTGTTCAGAATAGCTGGTGGTTCTCTCTCAGTGGAGCAGGGGCAAAGACTTCACATGCTCCTCCCATCCCCAAGCTAATCAGAGTCTGTGGTTGGGGAGGCTGCAGCCTTTCCGGGGCAGCTGAAGGCCACTTCAAAAATTTCTGAAATGGCCCCTGTTTAAAATTATTGCCCACCCCTGATTTAAGATATGGTAAGAGGAAGCTGAATGCTTAATTTGGTGCTGCTAGCTCTTACCGTTTAGGAGTTCTTAAACAAACAGGCAGACAGACAGACACTCTCAAACATATAGATGTCAAATATTTGAAATCTGCTATGATTACCCATCTGTGAAGGGTAATTGGCATTCATGGTTGGCTCGTGTTTCATTGTTGCATCATAACTATAACATCCAGTAACCTTCCTTAGTTCCGGTGATATATCTATATATCTATATATCCTAACTATGGAGAAAATGTGCCAAGAACCTCTTCTGCTAAAGAGCCATTGACTTCAGGGGCGTTACACGGGGGAGATGCCCCATTGCATCTAGTCTTGCTGTAATAAATAAATAAATAAATACTGGGATGATAGATGTTCGACTTGTGTTCATAATTTTGGTATGAAAGAAAAGGGAACAATAGAAATGGAGGAAGGAAGAAATGCTACAGGGAATAAACTTGTATATTAGTCAAAGTTACGCCCTTGCTGCTGAAGTAATAACTAGCCTTAAAGCATTTTCTAAAATTGAGGAAAGCAAAAAAGTGAACATGATGATGACAAACATCTGGAATATATAAAATGACGTGAAAGAACTTAAATTTTAGGGATTTAATTTAAGAATTAACGTGGTTCAAACAGATTATTCTCTCTCTCAAAAATACCTACTTGCCATTCAAAATACTTCACACCAGACAGACTTGTAGCAAGCTTTTGGCATATAGAGCCTGATTGGACAAACTTACTGAGTTGCATACAACAATCTTCAGACATTCGAGAGCTGGGCCATACTTGGTGGGACTCAAAGCTTCAACTCTGTGGAGGTGCCTGCAGTGACTTGAGGTTTTAACCCTGCTCCTGCTGATTCCCCAAGCTCCAGGAGGTTTCCTAACAGGGCTGAAGCCCCAAGCCAGTCTTGCCCACTTGACAGAAACCCCTATCTCCATCATCTCACTGTGAGGCAGAGGTTCTGGGTTCCCCCCTTTCCCATTCTAGTTGATGGAGACTGGGGGAAGTTTGGGGAGCTCCACAAGTCATACTTGAACTGTAAAAGAACCATGTTTGACCACCCTGGATATAAAGTTAGATTAATTTCCCTTTCGATTTGGTGTTATTTCTATCACTGTTTTTGTTTATTTTGTGCATTTTTCAGCCATTGAATTAAAGAAACTTCACTATGAACAATTTCAAAAATAGCACTAGGTCATCACAATTTATTGTAAGAGTGAGCCTAGCTTGTCTACATAAGAAAACAAAACATTTTGGATTCTACAGAGTTAAAAGGAGCAATTTACAAATACTTGTGCTCATGGAGATTAAGGAAGTGGCAGCTAAAAAAACAGAAATCCTCAGTGTAATTGTTCCCTCTAGATCTAAGCTATGGAGGGTGCACCCACTCCCAGAGTAAGGTCAAATACAAACTCAAATACATGAGATACAAATAGAACAGGAAATGGAATTCACTCCAACTATTCCTTCACTTGCGTACACTGTGCCTTTTTCCAAAGCTCTTAGTGAAAAGAAAAATAATCCAGGGAAAGTGTCTGATATTGACAGCATACTAGTCATGGAGGATAGTAGCAAAATGAGTGTTTTCTGTGATTTCAGACAGTGGGTAGCAGTGGTAGGCATCTTTTGAACAGAGTGAGTTGAAATTAATAATAGAAAATCATGTACAGGAACAAAACAAAACAAAAATAAAAAAAAATCCATGTGGACCAATTCTGAATTGGTCTAATTCTGCCACAGGATGTAACTGATCTGCACCACTTGATGTCAGTGGTTATTACATGTGCTCTTTTGGTCCCCTTTAAGGGCTTTTTTTTTTTTTTTAAAGATACAGCTATTTGTCCTACACAGCTCCACATTCCATTATGGTACATTACCATTTAAAGAACTGGTGTCACTGATGATAATAATAAAGAAGTCATTTAGTGACAGAGAGCACTGTGAGCAAGGGAACAGAATGTAATCTAATGTGCTGCTTTTCTTCTGCTAAAACTAAGATAATCTGACTCACGTTGTCTAAGATAATGGCTATGATGTTGCTGGCCCCACTTTAACTGATCTCATTCTGGGAGGAAGGGCCATTTTGACATTTTGTGTTGTAGCAACTGCAAGTACACTCTCAAGTTTCTCTAGGAATCACTCATGTTAAGAGCTGGATAGCCTTTAAACAGTCACAACAAGCCATTACCTTTATACACAGAAATAAATTAAAATGAAAAGCCAGAGCTGAGTTTCCCTTTCTCTGTTATTTTGCCCTGAAACTTACCTTTCTATTCAAAACCAGGATACATTCATTATTAAAGTAGCTGTGTGTAAGCAGGGCATTCTCCTCAAAATCTTGTGTGTCTCACTTATACTCAACCCTCTGTGACCTCACTTCTCTAATCCTCCGTGAGCAGTCTGTTTATACTTGCTCTGTAGAGATAGTGTGACTCATAATATTTCAGTGTGAGTGTGACTTAAAGCACAAATTCATACAAAAAGCATTCCTCCAAGCACATATGGGAAGTCAGAAGCAGTCCTAGCTATTTTGTGTGGCAGGTAGAAAATAATTCAGTGCCCCTGCCTTACCCACTTTAGGAGTGGATCAACCTTCCCCTCTCCCCACCTCCCACCCCCAAGAAATAGCTGTCTATTCCACAGAGCAGTATACCAGGCTGGCACTCCCTGAAGGCTAGCATCTGGGTGTGGGGGGACCGCCCTAGGACCAGCCTTTGGGCAGGACATCCGTGTTACTGAATCAAAAGGAAATTATGTTGCTTTTCAAGTCTCTCTTTCTTGCTCCATTATTTCCATTCAGGAACCCAGGAATCTTAGCTTCTATGATGAACTGGTTCTGTGGATATGGGAAAGTCGGTGGATGTGATATACCTTGACTTTAGCAAAGCTTTTGATATGGTTTCCCACAATATTCTTGCCAGTAAATTAAGGGAGTATGGATTGGATAAATGGACTGTAAGATGGATAGAAAGTTGGCTAGACTGTCAGGCCCAACAGGTAGTGATTAATGGCTCGATGTCAGGTTGGTGGTCAGTTTCTAGCGGAGTGCCCCAAGGATCGGTTCTAGGGCCAGTTTTGTTCAATATCTTTAATGACCTCGATGAGGGGATGGTTTGCACCCTCAGCAAGTTTGCAGATGACACTAAGATGGGTGAGAGGTATATACATTGGAGGGTAGGGATAGCATCCAGAATGACCTAGACAGATTAGAGGATTGGGGCAAAAGAAAGCTGATGAGGTTCAACAAGGACAAGTGTAGAGTCCTGCACTTGGGACGGAAGAATCCCAAGCATTGGCTAAGTAGTTCAGCAGAAAAGGACCTAGGGATTACGGTGGATGAGAAAGCTGGATATGAGACACCTGTGTGCCCTTGTAGCCAAGAAGGTGAATGAAATAATAGGGTGCATTAGAAGGAGCACTGCCAGCAGATCTAGAGAAGTGATTATTCTCCTTTCTTCACTTCTGGTGAGGCCACATCTGGAGTATTTTGTCTAGTTCTGGGCCCCCCACTATAGAAAGGATGTGGACGCATTGGAGAGGGTCCAGCAGAGTGCAACCAAAATGAGTAGGGGACTGGAGCACATGACCTATGGCAGTGGTTCCCAACCTTTTGGGGCTGCCGGGCGCCTGGGGGTGGGGCCACTCACATGCTGGGCACCCAGGGGCGGGGCCACCCATATGCTGCATGCCCGGTGCTGGTGCCACCCATGCGCCGCACTGCCGGGGCCGGCACCGCTCCTGTGCTGCACGCCCAGGGGTGGAGTTGCCCATACGCCCAGGGCCAGCGCCACTCCTGTGCCACATGCCTGAGGCAGGGACGCCCATACGCCATGCACCTGGGGCCGGAACAGCCGATGTGCTGCATGCCTGGGGGCCGGCGCCACTCCTGTGCCGCATGCCCATGGGCGGGGACACCCATACGGCGCACGCCCAGGAGCTGGTAGCGCCCATGCACTGCGCACCTGGGGCTGGTGCCACTCCTGTGCCACGTGTCTAGGGGCCGGCACAGCCCTTGCGCCGTGCACCCTGGGGCGTGGCCAACCGTACGCTGCGTGCCCAGGGGCCGACAGCGCCTACACGTCAGGGGGTGGGGCTGGCCCTGATCACTCGGTGGGTGCACAGAAATGGCCTGGCAGGTGCCATGGCGCCCACGGGCACTGCGTTGGGGACCGCTGACCTATGGGGAGAGGCTGAGGGATTTGGGCTTAGTTAGTCTGCAGAAGAGAAGAGTGAGGGGGGGATTTGATAGCAGCCTCCAGCTTCCTGAAGGGAGGTTCCAAAGAGGATGGAGAGAGGCTGTTCTCAGTGGTGATGGATGGCAGAACAAGGAGCAATGGTCTCAGGTAACAGTGGGGGAGGTCTAGGTTGGAAATTAGGAAAAATTATTCCACTAGGAGGGTGGTGAAATACTGGAATGAGTTACCTGGGGAGGTGGTACCTAGGGAGGTGGTGGAATCTCCATCCCTAGAGGTTTTTAAGTCCTGGCTTGACCTCCTGAGGTCTCTTCCAGACCTAGGATTCTATGAATCTGTGTAAGGAATAAACCCTACTCCTAACCTCTCTGCAGGTCTCAAAGGTCCTAAACCCCATGGAACCACTGTGATTCTGCTAATCAGGCAGCTGGCTACAGGGAGTCTGCACCTCCATTATACTACTTATGTCCCAAGACCTATTGCAAACGTGTTTTAAGGTACCAGGACAGTGGATCTGTGATAATGCTGACATAGTGGGTAAAAGAGAGCACAACAGTGGAGTGGTCTGGATGGGAAAAGAGAATCCATCCTCTCTCACACATGCAACTATGCAACTCATTTACATAAGCTGTATACTGGCAAGTGGATTTCACCCTGGACATTCCCTAGAGTGGTCTACCCCTTAACAAGGCATACTGCAGGATCTTTACTATAAACTGGTATGAGGGCTGGTCGGTACACAGTTTATTTACTGCATTAACTGTGTTAACCTTAAACCACTTTAGTTAAAGCAGTTGAGTCTGCTAGTGTGGATACAATATACCACTTGTAAACCCCATTCTTCCATAATCACTAAAGGGTTCACAGGCTTGCCACCTCTTCAGCTGAAGCTAATTACTGGGTGATTAAAAGGTGCAGATCAATGACAATGATAGTTCTTAGAAAGACTGCTGAGAGGAGACTGAAGCAGAGTGGTAGGAAGTCAGACTTCTGGATAGGGATGTTAATGGGTACCTGTGAGGGAATGAGAGGAGGGCCTGGCAGTGCAGGGGCTAAACAATACCTTTTTGCCCAACTAGTCCCGCCCTGTTTTGCCTGCAGCCAATGCCAGGCCCGAAGGGAGGTTAAAAGAGAGGAACCTGGCTCAGTTAGGGGCTGACCGGTGAAGAGACAGGAGCTGGTTTTGCAGGACCAGAGCCAGAGCCATCTACTGGGTCAGCCACAGGAGCCTGTAAGCCTCCAACCCCTCTTCTTGGCATAAAGGGGGAGAACCTATGAGGAACCCTCACTACGGAAGGGGCAATTGGACTCTTGGGGCTACGGCCCAAACTTAAGAGCTAGACTCAGATAAGAGGCTGGAATTCCTAGGCCCGGGGCCCCAGCAGCAGAGGCCTATACCCCTTTGCCACCAGTTAACTCCAAGACCTAACCACTAGGCCACCCTGCTGCCTGGGAGACCCTGGCCACTGTATCCTTAATGGGTGATGCTTACTGGGTAATGATTAACCTCCTCCAGCCCCTCTGCCCACCCTATTTTAATTGTTTAAGTCCGTTAATGATCTGGATGGTGGATTGGTTTGCACCCTCAGTAAGTTTGTGGATGACACTGAGCTGGGGGGAGAGGTAGATAGGTTGAGGAGTAGGGATAGGGCCCAGAGCAACCTAGACAAATTGGAAGACTGAGCCAAAAGAAATCTGATGAGTGCATATACAGGGCTGGCCTTACCATGACGCAAATGGAGGCGACTGCCTCAGGTGCCAGACTGTGTGGGGGCGCCAGTGTTTACTATGCAGACAAGAAAAGTTACATTTGCTGTTCAGGCATTTGAAAGTTAAGTGTTACTTAAAAATTTTGAGTTGTTAGTTCTTCTTTATTGGGGCAGGTAGCAGAGCAGTACCATGAGAGGAGTAGAACAGGAAGAAGGCAGAATTGAGACCTTTCAAAGTTTTGGCCAAAGCGAGGGGATGTGGGGGCATCATTTGAGCTTCCCCGCCTCATGTGCCAAAATGTTTGGGCCGGCCCTGTGCACATAGGATGGAAGAATCCTATGTACTGCTACAAGATGCACTGACAGCTAAGTGATAGTTCTGCAGAAAAGGACCTGGGGATTACAAGTATCAGAGGGGTAGCCGTGTTAGTCTGAATCTGCAGAAGCGATGAGGAGTCCTGTGGCACCTTATAGACTAACTGAAGTGTAGGAGCATAAGCTTTCGTGGGCAAAGACCCACTTCGTCAGATGCATGTAGTGGAAATTTCCAGAGGCAGGAATAAATATGCAGGCCAGGATCAGGCTGGAGATGACTTGTCATCTCCAGCCTGATCCTGGCCTGCATATTTATTCCTGCCTCTGGAAATTTCCACTACATGCATCTGACGAAGTGGGTCTTTGCCCACGAAAGCTTATGCTCCTACACTTCAGTTAGTCTATAAGGTGCCACAGGACTCCTCATCGCTTCTGGGGATTACAGTAGATGAGAAGCTTGGTATGAGTCAACGGAGTGCGTTTGTTGCCAAGAAGGCTAACGGCATATTGGGCTGCATGAGTATGAACATTGCCAGCAGATCTAGGAAACTTTATTCCCCTTTATTAGGCACTGGTGAGGCCACATCTGGAGTACTGCATCCAGTTTTCCCTCCTCCCCCTACAGAAAAGACATGGACAAACTGAAGAGCGTCCAGTGGAGGGCAACAAAAATGATTAGGAGGCTGGGTCACATGTTTTATGGGCTGAGGGATTTGGGCTTGTTTAGTTTGTGGAAGAGAAGAGTGAGGGGGGATTTAATAGCAGCCTTCCCCTATCTGAAAAGGGTTCCAAAGAGGATATAGCCAGGCTATCCTCAGTGGTGTCAGCACAAGAATCAGTGGTCTCAAGTCGCAGTGGGGCAGGTTTAGGCTGGATATCGGGGAAAAACTATTTCACTGGGAGGGTGGTGAAGCACTGGAATAGGTTGCCCAGGGGTGGTGATAAAATCTCCAGCCTTAGGGGTTTTTGAGGCCAGGTTTAACAAAGCACTAGCTGAGATTATTTAGTTGGAGTTGGTTCTGCTTTGCACAGGGGGTTGGACTAGATGACCATCTGAGGTCTCTTCCAACCCTAATCTTCTATGATTCTATTAAAGTGAGGTGAGATGAGTATGCTACATTGATCATTTTCAACCCTCAAATACTTGAACTTGTTTGGGATAAATATCAGGTTGGTTCCTATCTTATGTTCACCCTCCCTTAGTCTAGAATTCCTAGAAATAAAAATTTGTCACTTAGACCTGTAGCTTCTTCTCCAGCCTTTTCGATTTCACCTAAGATTTTCCCAAAATGAAGGTCCACTGTTGTTTCTTCATTTTCATTGCATGGCCCAGAAGCTGATGAACCATGATTGCATTTAATTGTTGTTCAAAGCTGATTAAGTAGGAATCCAAAGGGCCCAAGTTCAAGTCTGAATTGAACAGTTTGCTGTGGCTCTAATTTTAATTTCAATCCATCAGACCAAGTGAGAGTCTGTTAATTCTCATCTATGCAACCTTTTTCCAGAATAGCTATGCTAATCACCAGTTGAGGAAAACAATGACTGAGGGACACACAAGTAGTACACAGTATGCCATCATTATTTCAGTGAATGCATTTGAATGCTTCATTTAGTCATGTAATGAACTTTTTTTTTAAATGACAGGCCACAAAAAGGATCTTCCTGGACCTAATTGTCAGCTCCCTTGCTGTGTTCACTCTACTGCAATATAAAAGGCACCCAGTGTCCCTTCATACTGGTTTAATTTAGATTCACTGGCTTGCTTTTCATAATTGCTTTATAGTTTGCTAGAGTAAACCCCTAACTGTGAGTGTATGAAACTTTTCTCTCTGCTAAATAATATAAGTTTGTAAACTACATCATTGTTTGAGTCACAAATGATCCCATAAACTCAGGAAACTTTTGGTAAAGATAGTCTGATGACCTGGAAAAATAGAAGATTGCTAACTTTGTTGTAATCTAGGGCCTGATCCCATCTTCACTGAAGTCAGTGGAAAGATTCAAGATGTCCAAGTATCAACTATCCAAGAAAAGCTGTGGCGGGAGGGAGGTCGGTTTATTCCAGGGTTTTTATTTCTATTCTGATCTAGATTTAGTTTCAACACTGTAGTGACAGGTGCTATCCAAAACCTCAAAAGACTAGGTTACTTGTCCAAGTTTCAGAGGTATATCTAGGCAGAGATTTTTGGTTTAGGTAAACAGCAAAAATCTTCCTTTCAAACTTGACTGGAGATTTTTATGGCAGATTTTTCCTACTCCTGCAGTTGGTTACAGCTTCCTTTCCCCCTCTCCCCTGCCCTCTGTGAAGCACTCTGGGAACTCTTAATGGACAAAGTTTCCTACTGATCATGGAAGGTTAACTCAGGCAAGAAAAGTATTTACATGTATCCCACTTCATAATAAATTATTTTAGAGCATCCAAAATCTGCTAGGTACTTTACAGAGATATATAAACATATGATGGATGCCCTGAAGAGATTACAGTCTAAATTCAGACAAGGTACAGGATAAGCATTCATGGGAAATGGGGGTTGCTAGTTATTCAAATGTGCCATTTACTTGAGCTTTATACTGATTGTTCATGAATTTTTCACCATGCACTAGCCATTGTTGCGGGATGGTTAGATAATATCCAATATTATTTTACACAAAAGCACAACACAAACAAACTTTGGGAACCTAAGATGCAGCTAGGAGTCTAGTGAGATTATCAAACCTAACTTGTCATGCTTGCTAGCAGAAAAAAACAAGAATTTGAAAGGGCATGGCAGATATGGTTCTCGGACATGATAGCTGAAGAACACTGATGGGGTATTGTGAGGGAGTTTGTACAGCTTCAGTATGTACTGCCTTTATTATAGGAGGGCTTGTCTATGACAGAAAGCTTCACCAAGTAGATTTGTCTGTGTAGTTAAATCACTGTAATTATGCTCGTACAATTCCCTGTGAAGATTCTGTTATTCCAGAATGCGTAGTTTTTTTTTATACAGCTTCCAAAGCAACAGAAGCAAAACCAGAAAATAATGCCTTGTACCGATATAACAATGAGCACAGAGGTAGTTATACAAATGTTACTATAGTGGTTTAAATTCTTACCTTACTCAGAGCCCATCTAGCTTTGCTGTTTAGACAGTACCACAGTAAGTAAAGTCCTCTAGTTTCTAGTGTTGTCATAAAGCACATTTTGGGCATGTCTACACTAGGAAATTATTTTGAAATAACTCCTGAAATCACTATTTCAAAATAATGTGTCTACACTACAGAGAAGCCTCAAAATTAATCCAAGGCAGGGTTCTTTAATGTGGACACACTTCCTTGACTTAGAGCCCTAGGAAGCACTGGGCATTAATTATTTTGTATGACTTTGGGGAGTAGTTATTTCAAATAACAGCAGTGGAGTGTCCACCCTACTGCTATTCAAAATAAGCATTATTCTTTGTTGAAAGCAGGAGTTATTATTTCAAAATAATGGGCTTGGTAGTGTGAATACTCTGCTGTTCCTTTGGAGTTATTCAAAATAACTCTCTACTGTAGACCAGGGCCCAAGGTGCACCAAATTCACTTTTTTAAAAAAGTACAAATTGAAATGTCTTCAACGCGAGACTGTATAGACTTCCAAGACATGGATGGAAATGAAAAAAACCTTCACTAGTAAACGCGGTTTTAGTGTTATATCGTTAATTGTCATTACCAGTGCCTAAACGACAAGCTAGGTGCTCTAAGGACAAATAAAAGATGTGTGATCTATTCAGAAGAACTTAAAATTTAACGTTAGACATAATGCAAGCAGTGGGAGTGCAAAACAATTTACTCCACCTCTGTCCCCCAAATAGTTCATGTTGTCATTTCAGTTAAAGTTTTACAGGATTCACACACTTGTGCAACAAGCATCTATTCTATCTGTTCTGGGCAGTAACTGATCTCTGCAAGATTCAGGTTTCCTACATGATTATGAAACTTAACACATTCAGAGCCTTCAATGTGGCCATTATACCCCAATATACTCTCTCAGAGTCCCAGAGGATGGCTCAAGGCACCTTTGCCCCCATAATTGCAAGGTTCAAGAATAACAGAAGATCATGGTAGTATCCTTATCTAGTACAAACTGGTATGATTGATTGCATGGCAGCTGAAGAACTGGCTTCCTGTGTATGATACCCCTGTCCTGATCAGGAAGAATGAGGGAAGTTGGTAGCAGATATAGAATCAAAATGAATATGTGTGAAGGCAATCCGTGAAATAGGGGATGGGAATTGTCTATTAATCAGGACGAAAGGAGCCTGTCATGTGCCCAAGTCAGAACTGCAATAGATAGCCTATTACCCAGGGGGCTTAAGTATGAAGTTCAATTTATCCAGTCAACATAAGAATGCTCAGGGCTAGATTTTTTTTTTCCTTTTCTTTTCTTTTTCAGAAAAGCTCAACTCCCATGTAGGTGACTGGGCACCCAAATGAAGTGGCCAAAATTCAGATGTGCTCCACATACCCCCATCTTCCATTGTTCTCTACAGGAGTTGGGTGCTCAGCTCTTTTAAAGATTTTTGGCCCTCATACTGAACATTATACTATCCTGAAGTGTGTGCAGCACATAAAATGCCATGGTGTAGCTGCAATAGCACTTTAGTATAGGCACTACATTTTCCAATGGAAAGGTTTCCCCAAGAGCCTGACCATACTAGTGGTTAGGTTGGCATAGTCACATCTCTTAGGGGTGTGGATTTTTCACATCCCTGAGGCTAGATCTACACTACAGAGTTTCTGCGCAAAACCGTCTGTCCACACCACAAGCGCATTTTTGCACAAGTACAACGAAAGAACAGAGGTGTTTTTCTGGTGTACGTATGCCTCTTTCTACGAGGAATAACTCCTTTTTGTGCAAGAGCTCTTGTGCAAAAAAGTGTGTGTGAACGGGGAACAGGGTTTTTTTCTGCAAAAAGAGGCAATTGAAAAAAGCCCAGGTTCTCTGGTGGCCATTCTGTAAAGAGCAATCAGAGTTTCCTTTCGAGAGAGCATCCATGCAGTCTGGACACTCTCTTACGCAAAAGCGCATTGCTTTTTTGATGCACTTTTGCAGTGTGGATGCTCTCTTGAGCAAGAAGTTTTTGTGGAAGATTTCTTCTGCAAAAGGCTTCTTGCACAAGAAGCCTGTAATGTAGACCTAGCCAGAGAGATGTAGTTTGGCTGATGTAAGTTCCCTGTGTACGCCAGCCCTAGTCGTCTGTGCTCAAGTCTTTCTGCTTTGTCCATCCTCAGCCTGGAGCCCTATCCTATAGTCCTTCCATTATCATGCAGTGTGACTGGTGCACTCACAAGGGTCTGATAAGAAAACTTAACTGCCTGAAGAAACTGGGGAAAATATCCTTCCTTATATAACATGTTTTTATTGGTCCTAATTTCTAAAACCCTCAATCTGCCCTCCCGTTTTTCAGTGTCACGTTTTGTTCTTGCCAGCAATAGTGTTAGAAATGAATTCTGGGTTCAGTCAGGTTGTTCACTCTTTAAATGCTCTCATTGTTGGCCACAATTAATTGCAGGGACAAAATTGTTCCTCCAAAACTAGAAGCAATCTCTTAAAATAAAACCCGTTTCATACTGTGACAAGCTCTGAGCAGTAATCCCGTGTAGAGTGGGCCCCTTCAATAATTTCTGCTTGAGAAGATAAGTGTAAAGCAACCCATGTTCCACACTAAATGCTGTGATGCACATAAGTACTGGAGTTATCCTTTCTACTGACCTGACAAAATCCTAAAGGATTTTATAAACATTTTCTGTAATGCTGTCACGCTGCATATTTGGTCAAGAAACCTTGCTATTAAATTAATAAAAACAGAATGGCAGGAAATACAAAACAATAAAATGTCATATAGGACATTTTAAATGTTTCCAGCAAAGGTTTCAAACAGTGAAGCAAAGTGCTACATAAAGAACCTAATGTAATTTTAGTATTTAGATACAGACTTCAGTTTCTTAAATTATTTAGATTAAGCCAATATGCATTGTATTGCTCCCTCTATCCCACTGAAAATCTCTCTTGGCATATAGTTTTGAAGTGTATCAATTAGAAACAAACATTCATAAATATTTGCTGTATATCCAGACCATATTATATCTGCATAATACTTTTGGAAAGCATGCCAAAAACAATTTCATACGGAGTCTACATATCCAAAACAGGGTATACAGTTCTGGTATGCAGTACTACATGAATACCTTGGTACTAATTGCTTCCATTAGCACTGCTGCTGGAGTACAAAGCCTTCCTTCCTTCCTTCCCTCCTTCCCTGTGCAATGAAATGACTTAAAAACTCACAACTCTAAACTTTGGAAGCCTAGATACCTTTACTGGGAAAGAGGAAGGTTATGTGAGAGAGGATTACTTTTACAGGATAATCATAGGATTTCATCACTAGCATTGAAAACTAGCCAGTTTCTCCTTAATTTTTGCAAACTAAATTTATTGTTTCAATTTTCATTTTTTAACCAAACCTAAAGGACATCTGCTGCCCTGTTAAAGTGAATGGAAGTTTGCTATTGACTTAGATAGAGCTGAATGAAGGCCTCTGTGCACAGGCAAAATTGTATTCATTGTTAAATTGGACCAATATCAGTTAAAGAACTTATAAAACCTTCTTCTGAAAAGAAACCAGTCCCCTTCAAATAACTCCTCAAGTAATACTGTGTGTAAATATGCCTTACTTGGGGCCTTGCATATCAACAAACATAGGCTCTAGCAGACTAGCAAGAGAAGTGAATTTCAGAGTAAGGGTTTGTCTAGACTGGAAAACAAGTTACGTTTGGAAATATATCAGCTTGCACACTTTAACTAACGTGCTCCTACTCTAGGCCAAGCATTAAACATCAGCTGTTTGAGGTTAACCCCAGTCCTCCCCATATGGTTGAAACAAGGTAGATGAGGTGATATCTTTTATTGGACCAACTTCTTTCAGTGAGAGAGAATTTTTAGTTTACATAAGTCTGGGGTTTTTAACTCATTTTCTAACATGACTTATTTTCTCTGTCTAGACAAGTCCTCAAAGGCCCCTCCTTGATCATACCCTGCTGTCAGTCTTCAGATATCAGGGCCTTCAGCTGCTTTTAATTTTGGGGTCACAATACAAGGAAAGTTAATCTCTAACATGGCTAAGACCCAGCCCCTATATGGCTTAAAAATACCAATGAATTGTACCCAAGTATGAACTTCTCAACCTGTTTCAGGTTGTTTCAAAATCTTTGCATTTCACTTTCAGTTTCAGGTTCCTTTTGAACAAAATATGGTAAAATTAAACCCATATTGAAACCAGAAAGTTTTGTTGCAGAAGTTCCTGAGTCTAAAATAATTATGTAACCAATTGCCATATGCTTCATTACTATACCTAAGGTAAAACAGTCTAAAAAAATTATCCAGAGACAGCAAAACGCTTTGTTGAGAGTTATGACAAAATGTTTA
Organism: Pelodiscus sinensis; assembly: GCF_052426305.1. Taxonomy (NCBI): domain Eukaryota; kingdom Metazoa; phylum Chordata; order Testudines; family Trionychidae; genus Pelodiscus; species Pelodiscus sinensis. The sequence continues at coordinate 101,086,376 of NC_143055.1, forward strand.
TGAGCACTAAGAAATTCTCTATAGAGCCTGCTTGGTTTTGTTCAGTTTGAACTCCAAACTAGCCAATTATCTCCGGGCTTCAGGTAGGCTCTGAATAAAAGTTGCAAAAGAACATGAAAACCTAGAAAGTTAAGATTTTCACCTTGCTTTGTGTTTTGAGGAAATTCAGAAAAATGCTTTTTGTGTGAAAACAAAACTTCTTGCATGCAAAATCACTGGATAAAGAATTGCAAAATGGTTGCTCTTTTTTTTTCTAGATAACTGCTTACAGCTTTTGACATTTCAGTGCAATAGGATTGCCGTTATGCACTTGTAGCCTGATATGGTATGAAACAAAGGAAAGGAAATTTGCAGTAAATTTTATTCCATTTTGTAGAGTCTATTCTGAACCCTCCAATGAATTAAAAAGCATGTAATATTCTAATCCTGTTTTGTTTTGTTTTTTTAAAAAGGCTCGATCCTTCTACCAGTTGAGATATAGGTGGTTCTGCCACTGATATAGGTTGTTCTGCCAAAGTTTGTGCCTATAGAAATAAACCATAGTAGTGTGACAACTTTGGGTAGGAATCTTCTTATTGGCATAATCTTTTTGTACCAGAGTATTCTCAGAGCTAATCAGAAATCAATAATCAGTGAAGCATGCTTCTCAATAGTCTAAGAGGGGTAGCCGTGTTAGTCTGTAACATGAAAAACAACGAGTAGTCCTGTGGGACCTTGGAGACTAATAAAAATATATAGTATCATGAGTTTTTGCTGGTAAGACCCACTTCATCATTTTCCAACAACTTCACAGGGAATTCTTTACCTCTAATGGTAAATCTTTTTCTTTGAGGTGAGAAAACACTTGAATGTCTTTTGAAGTGTTCTGGAATTTGAATATTGGAACTTATGTTGCTTGAATAGTTCTACTCTGTAAAAGTCTCCTATTTTAAATTAACAAGACTGACATATCTACATACAAAGTCATTTGATTACGTATTTGTTACACATAATAGACCAAATTAATCCACAGTATAGCTTCATTAACTTGCCTGATTTCAGTAGCACTACAGGAGGAATTAAGTGTTTACTATGTTAAGTGTTTACTGTGAAAATTCACATAATTAGGTGGAAAAGTCACATTTTTCTTTGAAGTTTCTGGACATTATTTCTTTGAGGTTTCTGGACATTATTTTTTCCTTAATTTTTTTACTTTTATAAAATATAAAAACGACTAACAAAAATACATGTCTTTCACCTATCTCATTGTGGACACAGAAGGCATGTGAACATAAAGATAAAAGAATGCCATTTAAATTCATGCATATTTGCTATTTAGACTGTTAGTCAGTGTTTCACATTTCAGAGACATTCCCCTGATTCAGGAAAGCATTTAAGCATATTTTGCCCTCAATGGGGATGCATGCATGAATCAGGACCTTAGTACATATATTATACACTGGACACAACCATTCTGTACTCTTCATTACTCTGACTAGCTAAGTATTTCTTAAGAACATAAGAATGGCCATACAGGGTCAGACCAAAGGTCCATCCAGCCCAGTACCCTGTCTCCTGACAATGGCCAATGCCAGGTGTCCCAGAGGGAGTGAATTGAACAGGTAATGATTAAGCGATCTCTCTCCTGCCATCCATCTCCACCCTCTGACAAACAGAGGCTAGGGACACCATTCTTTACCCATATTGGCTAATAGACATTTATGGTTTTAACCTCCATGAATTTATCTAGTTCTCTTTTAAACCCTGTTATAGTCCTAACCTTCACAACCTCCTCAGGCAAGTTGTTCCACAGATTGACTATGTGATGTGTGAAGAAGAACTTCCTTTTATTTGTTTTAAACCTGCTGCCCATTAGTTTCATTTGGTGGCCCCTAGTTCTTATATTATGGGAACAAGTAAATAACTTTTCCTTATTCACTTTCTCCACACCACTCATGATTTTATATACCTCTAACATATCCCCCCTTAGTCTCCTCTTTTCCAAACTGAAAAGTCCCAGGCCCTTTAATCTCTCCTCATATGGGACCCGTTCCAAACCCCTAATCTTTTAGTTACCCTTCTTTGAACCTTTTCTAATGCCAGTATATCTTTTTTGAGATGAGAAGACCACATCTTTACGCAGTATTCAAGATGTGGCTGTACCATGGATTTATATAAAGGCAATAAGATATTCTCCATCTTATTCTCTATCCCTTTTTTAATGATTCCTAACGTCCTGTTTGCTTTTTTGACCTCTGCTGCACACTGCGTGGACGTCTTCAGAGAACTATCCACAATGACTCCAAGATCTCTTTCTTGAGTAGTTGTAGCTAAATTAGCCCCCATCATATTATATGTATAGTTGGGGTTATTTTTTCCAATGTGCATTACTTTACATTTATCTACATTAAATTTCATTATTATCTTTTTAAATAAAACATTCATTCTAATAGATAAGAATCAGAAAAACCATTTCATTCTGTTGCAGCAATAATATGTATATAAACATTTTGTTTAAAACCCACATTTTTTATATCACTGAAAAGAATAGCTCTGTTTACCGCATCCATAAAGCACCATTTTGTTAAAATAAAGAAAACTCTATTTAGTATTTACAGATTTATCATAAGCATTAATGCTGTGTTTGGAATCATACCTACAGGATGAGGTTTGATTATTTGATTTTTCCTAGCAAATTAAAAAATAATCCAGAAAAAATATTTAAACTTCCTGTGGGAAAAGTTTTACCTCTCCATCAGCTCTTAGAAAGCCATATTGATGAACACAGAAAAATGTCTTGATTTCAGAGGTGTTGTGTGGGGCCGTTTTTTGTGTTTGTCTTGGTCTTGTCTTTGAGGGCATGTCTACACAGCAGGGCAAAAATCGAATTAAGCTATGCAACTTCAGCTACGTCAATTGTGTAGCTGAAGTCGAAATATCTTCATTCAGCTTTTGGCTCTGTCTACACTGCAGGAAGTCGAAGGAAGAACACTCTTCTTTCGACTTCCTTTACCGCTCGTGAAATGAGGGTTACAGAAGTCAGAGTAAGAAGTCCTACAGCTCATCGTTGTTTCGAAATAATGTCAGTTATTCTAAAATAACACTGCTGTGTAGACATAGCCTAAGAGTGCTTCATGGATTATCTGATTTCTCACTCTGTTCCACACACCTTCATCCTGAATGCTGGATCACATCAGAGCTAACATTCAGCTGGCTCTGGAGGCCTGGTTGGGTTTGCCTCCAGAGCATATCAGTTCTGCCAAGTACTTGCACTGCACCAGGCTCCAATGAGAGCAAAATATGTACAGCTTTCCCAGCTGCTGCTGGCACAGGAAGCCATAAAGAAACATTTAGGGCTAGTTCCTTAGCTGGTGACCCACTAACTTCAATTGAGCTATTATGAGTGGCCCTTACTTTTTTTAGCATTTGAGCCATACAAGAAAATATATACACATGCATTAGCTAAGTAATCAAAAATATATACCTTGAAAGTTTGGAAGGGAGAAAATCCCCTTGATTTTCTTTTTTAAAGCATTGTTTATTTTAGTGCTCATGAAGGGTATGAGATTAAAAACATTAAAGGCTAAACATATCTGTCCATAGAATCAACCCCTCAGCAGTGGAAGGTCTTATTAAGGTGGATTGGCATCAGCCAGCCAAAAAACCCTAATCTGCCTGTGGACCCAGAACTTGTCTGTGCAGCCCATAGAGTAGATATGGCTGTCTGGCCTGGAGATTTGCCAATTCGGAACATCTCTTGAGGAGTCAGAAAGCTTGGACCTATTGAGCCCTGACTGGATTTTAACAGTATTTTCTTTGCTTGGTCACTGTAGGAAAAGGAATGTTGTGGAACAGTTTTGACAGGGAGGAACAGTGTTGGGCCAGTCAAAAGTGACAGCTTTTAGTGATCTAGGTCATATCATAAGCAGCAGCAGAGAAATTAAAGCCCTGGTACTCATAACCAGCTTCATAAAACATGAATCTACCAACAGTCCCTTACAAATACATATCGTATAATTGTGTTTTTATAAAACTCATTCTAAAGAGTTTTTGCATTAATTAGCCATTTGATTGGTTTTAATTACAAGTAAAACATACATATTTTCCTCAATGATCCTATCTAAAAACTATCGGTTCTTTCCTTTAGAGATGAGCCACAACTGTAACCACTTGGCTAGTTCAAGTGATTTAGTGCTTCTGGTGGGTTAGTGTTAGGACATATCCAAGCTATTAGTCAGTTCTGGGTTTGGGTTTTTGTAAAACTCCTGACTTTGCCATACTTGAACTTTGTGTCAAAAAGAAATGACATTGATTTTGCTCTGCTTTGTCAAGTGTCAAAAAGAAATGACATTGATTTTGCTCTGCTTTGTCAAAAGTTATCCCAGTTCTATCATCTCCTTTCACTTTCACATTCCTTGATGTTTTCACTAGGTGGCAGAATTTCACTGTCATTATTATTGATGAAGTTACTTTCAAAGAAACAGTTGCATGAAAATAGTTTTTGATTTTTTTAAACAATAAAAATACTATTAGAGTATTGCAAAATATTTAAAAACAAACATCAAGAAACAATGATACTCACAAGTGATATGGGGGAAATATGTTCAATAAACTGCAGTTTGACTATTGAAAAAGATTAATTTTATGGTAGGAAATCATTCAGAGAAAACATAATGGAAGATGTTTTTTTCCTAGCAAAAGAATGGACATAACCTCCAAGTTTTAAACAAAGTAAAATGCTTTTTCTCCCATAAAGAATATTTCTGATATAGTGGGGAAAAACCTGACTTAATTGTTTGTTAAATGCAGCTCTAATTAGTATTGATATTACCAACTAAAAGAAGTACAAGTTTAAATATCTAGCTTAATAAGGCCCCCAAATCAAATTCCTAGCAATGTAGCAAGTTACCTAGGACTGAGTACTAGGGATAATGAATATATCCCCTTTTTTGTTTCCTTTTTTATTTTATTAGTATAAAGCCTCTGGACCTCAAGTTAATCTGGCAGGATTTATTATATCCACTAGTTGAAAAACTGTTCTCGCAGTATTAAATTTGTGCTGATACCATAGCTGTGGATGAAATAGCCCCTTGTCTAATACGATAGAATGGGGCAACCCAGCTATCATTCTACATCTTAATCTGTAATAAAATACATATTTATTTTAAACCAAACTGCTTTAAAAATTGTTCTAAAATGTCATGGTTTGAGACAATTTCCTTTCAAATTGTTTTAAACTTTTTGTTGTGTACTTTGACTTCATATATATAAATATATATTGTGATATGCACTACAATTTGTTATAATCTGTGAAATACATACCAGGGCATGTTTGACAACTATTAAAGCTATTTTCATTAATATGACATGAGAACTCTTTGGGAATGCTTTCCAGGAGTCCCAAAATAGCAGGGGCATGCTAAAGCATTTGTTTATTCCATGCCAAGACTAGTGAGAGTGTCGCAAATCAGTATTTAAAACTGAGTTTGCTAACTGGGGGCCCAGTCTTGTGTGGTGACGAGTGACCTACACCCAATGAACTCAGCGCCTTAAAAGACTGAGCCCTTCACCTACAAGAAAACAGTGGTGGTACTCCTAGGCAACCAAAAGGTAAGCATTACCTATTATTTTTTTTAAAATCACAATCTGCACCTGTGGAAGCAGCTCCCCAAATTTACTTCCAGCAAACTTACAGACAACCCCACAATAAAAATTGCCGCAAGGCTTTTGACTAGAAGCTATCTAGCCACAAGCAGACTTCTTTCTTTCTTTCTTTCTTTCTCGCCTCACAATACACTGATAACATCTATCTCATTGTCCTACCTTAGCGATTTGCAAAGGCTGCTTTTGATCCTTGCCACCTTGCAGTCTAAAGCCCCAAGGTGCCCCTCCACTCATGGAAATGCAGATATAATCCCCGGTGCCCATTTTCCTGGTGCAGTTAGGCTGTATTCATCTGCAGCGGAAGATGAAAAAGTTCTCTAATTGTAGATGTTCATTTGAACTTGAGGATCGCCTGCCAGGCAGAGCTGGAGACGCAGAGCACTGCTGCTGCTGTTACTGCTCTCTATAATGTAGTCATTCACAAGAATGCAAGAGCTCTCTCAGATCAAGGGCACAGCCCACTGTGTCGTCAGACTCCTATGCTCAACCCACCTTCAGAGTAAAGTAAAATGATGTTGAGAAACCACACACAGCAGACACTGAGCCATGAAGTTTAAAAGATTCTATTTAACCCAAAGAGCCTCTGCCTGTACCAGTCACATCAAAACAGCAGAGCAAGTAGTGTAAATTTGACAGTGATGATTTAAGACCACGTTTATATTTTGTACATGGTACCAGGCTTGTTAAACTTTAATCTCTGTGATTCTTGATCTCACACTCCAAACAGAGGGAATAGAGGATTTCAAGAAAAACTCTGTTAAGGTCCAGGGGGTAGCCAAGTTAGTCTGTACAGGATAAACTTAAAAAACAAAAGCTGGTCTGTTAGCACTTTATAGACTAACAAAACATGTAGATGGTATCATGAGCTTTTGTGGGCACAGCCCACTTCTTCAGATGACCAGAGTCTCCTGCCTCTTAGCCACGTAGCCAGCATGCCCACCACTTGAGAATGGGAGCGAGACCATACCAACTGGCTTTACTGACACGATCCACAGATGGTTGGAATTCATCCACCAAAGCAGGTCATACTACAGAAGAGGAAAGGTGAAAAGTAGGTAGTAGGCTAGGCTGGGACTTAGGAAAGCAGACTTCAATTTCTTCCTCTGCCACAGATTTCCTTTGTGAGTTTGGGCAAGCCACTAAGGACTTGTCTACATGACTAGTTATATTGTGGCAAGCTGGGGTGTGAATCTACACCTTACTAGCCTGCTGCAGTATACCTGCAACCTGTGCACCCTGCTAAGGCACCTGAACAGTTAAAGTTTCTCCATCTTCCATTGTAACGTACTTTGAGGCCTGTGGATGAAAAGTAAAATGCAGGGGCAGGTCTCCAGCCCACTGTGGTCCTAGCCTCCCCAGTCCCAGAGCATAGGAAGGGCTCATTAACACAACATCCCTAGCCACCGCGTGGCTGAAGCCTGGGGGGCTGCCCAGGAGTCATGCTGAATCAGAGGCGTAGTGTAGGCGGGGCCACACTGCTTTCCCCTGCCTCTTATACCCATCTCCCATGGTCATTATGAAATGGAATATGTTTTACAAAACATATACCTATTGTTTAAAAAGGTACATATGGATTTCCTGGTAAGTTAGGGTATGTCTACGCTACCCCGCTAGTTCGAACTAGCGGGGTAATGTAGGCATACCGCACTTGCAAATGAAGCCCGGGATTTGAATTTCCACGAGGTGTACCGGTAGTTCGGAATAGGAATCCTAGTCCGAACTACCTAGTTCGAGCCCCGTGTAGCCGCGCTGCACGGGGTTCAAACCAGGGGGTTTTAAAAATGGCGGCTCCCCGCTTATGCAAATGAAGCCCGGGAATTCAAATCCCGGGCTTCATTTGCAAGTGCGGTATGCCTATATTACCCCTCTAGTTCGAACTAGGAGGGTAGTGTAGACATACCCTTAGAGAATGCATCCACAAAACTAAATGTCAGAAAGTTGCAAAGCTCTGACACCTCTCACCGGTTCCAGCTACTCGGTCTCACTAATGAAATGAACTTTCTGGCAAGCTGACCTGGAACATTTCATCAGTTGGATCCAGTGTTCTGAGAATACTGTGATGTTTCAGTGAAGGAATTTTAATCCCTTTTTTAATTAACATTGATTGTCTAGTTATTTGAGCGCTGAAGACTGTATTTTCTTTAAAAATAAAGTAACTTCACTACTGTGTTATATATTTATGGGAAATAAAACTATGCCATACAGAATCTACATATAAGTTCCACTCTCAAAATCCTGAAGAATCACACATGGAGTATGATGTATTAAATACAAACGAAACCATCAGGCTATGTTTACACTACGGCTTTTACCAGAAGAGGTAATGCAAATGAAGCGTGGATTAGCATTTTCTTGCACTTCATTTGCATAATCTCTTCTGGTCCGTTTTTGCGCAAGAGGTTTTTGTGCAAAAACAAGCAGTGTGGACGTTTCCTTTTTGCGCAAAAACCACTTATGCCTCTGAGGCATAAGGATCTTGCACAAATGAAGTGCAAGAAAATGCTAATCCACGCTTCATTTGCATTTTCTCTTCCAGCAAAAGCCACAGTGATCTCCAACACAGGAAAGTATAGAGAGTTACGCAATGTTTTAAGGCTACGTCTACACTGCAGGTTCTTTGCATAAGAACAGCCATTCTTGTGCAAAAACTTGTGGAGCTTCTACATTGCACGTGTGTTCTTGCGCAAGTAAATTTACAGTAAAGCATCAGAAGAGGGGGCTTCTTGCTCAAGAGTTATTCTTCTCCCTATGAGGAATAAGCCCTCTTGCGCAAGAAGGCAGTGTGGATGGACAATAGGGGTTTCTCGTACAAGAAACCCCTGTGGCTAAAATGGCTATCAGAGCTTTCTTGCACAAGAGTGTCCACACCGCCATGGACGCTCTTGCGCAAAAGCACGTGGCAGAGTGGACGTGCTCTAGCTCAAAACAGTTCTTGCGCAAAAAACCTGCAGTGTAGATGTAGCCTTAATGTTTGCTTGGTGGACTGTGTGCTGGCCTTTCTCAAAGGCACTGATATTTCCACACACATCCCCTTTCATCCAGAGGCATTTAAAGCAGCTTCACTTTTGTTGGTTTTCATTTAGCACTTCATAAACACGTACAAAATCTTTGCTATATATTTTAGATTCTTGCTAGACATAAAGACCTCAGATAAGTATATTGTCATCGGTAAATTCGGAGATAGGCAAACTTTACAGCAAACCTATTATTTAGTTAATTTTACTCTTTTTTTCTTTATTGTCAGACCTGTTATTTCCAGTTGTCCATTGAATATTTTGAATACCAAATTCTAGCCAACTGATCATTTATAAAATTCTCACTATGAGTATTTACTGTTTATTAATAAATAGCATTAGCCATGCTTGGTCACCTACTGTAAGTCACATGGTATTTTTTCTACGTACATAAGAATAGCCATACTGGGTCAGACCAAAGGTCCATCTAGCCCAATATCCTGTCTTCTGACAGTGCCCAATGCCAGGTGCCCCAGAGGGAATGAACAGAACAGGTAATCACCAACTATTCCCTCCCCTGTCACCCATTCCCAGCTTCTGACAAATAAAAGCTAGGAACACCATTCCTACTCATCCTGGCTAATAGCCATTGACAGACCTATCCTCCGTGAACTTATCTAGCTCTTTTTTGAACCCTGTTAAAGTCCTGGTCTTTGCAGCCTCCTCTGGCAAGGAGTTTTATAAGTTGACTGTGTGTGGTGTGAAGAAAAACTTCCTTTTGTTTGTTTTAAATCTGCTACCCATTAATTTCATTTGATGACCCCCTAGTTCTTGTATTATGGGAGCAAGTAAATAACTTTTCCTTATTTACTTTCTTCATGCTGGTTGGGATTTTATAGTCCTCTATCCTATCCCCGCTTAGTCTCCCATTTTCTAAGCTGAAAAGTCCCAGTTTTATTAATGTCTTCTTATACTGCATCCATTCCACCCCCCCTTAATAATTTTTGTTGCCCTTTTCTGAACTTTTTCCATTGCCAAGATATCTTATTTGAGATGAAGCAACCACATTGGCACGCAGTATGTGGGTGTACTATGGATTTTTAGAGAGGTAATAAGTTATCCTCTTATTCTCTATCCATTTAAAATTATTCCGAACATTCTATTTGCTTTTTTGACTGCTGCTGCACATTGATTGGATGTTTTCAAAGAACTATCCACAATGCAGGCCCGTATGCAAGGGTGTGTGCACAAATAGTGACCCGGGGGGTTCCCATAACGGCTAAGCAGGGTCTGGGGCTTCCTAAGATGGGGGGTAAAAGCAGTGTTTTAAGGGGGGAGGGAAGGCACCCTCTATACACAGAGACACCTGCCACACTGGGACCCCCAAACCCACCAGTGTCTCCCAGATGCTGGGTTTGTCAGTTAACTAGAGAGCCTGGAGTCACCCCATGCAGGGCTAGGGAGCGGTGGCTAAGCATGTGAAACACAGCTCCAGGGGTAAAGAGATTCAGGTGGTGGGTGTTTGCGCTATGCTGTGAGGCGAGCAGCCTGTTCCCTCGTCAGGCAGGGATGTGCCTTGAGCCACTGAAGCAGCCTCATAGATCAGCCCAGGGAAGAGCAAAGCCTCCACCAGCCAGTCTCTGGAGCATCACGCTTCTCCCCGGGCCCTGCCTGCCACACAGTTCGGGAGGGAGCCTGCGAGTGCTGCAGGTCCCGGGCTCTGGCTGCCCCTTGGAATCCATGTGGCCAGGCGCCACAGCCCACCTCCCCTGGGAAGGCAGAGCCCAGCTCCGAGCACACTGGTGGCTACTTGCAATCTTGCCGGGGCTGTGTCTACATTGGCACCCCTTTCCGGAAAAGGGATGCTAATGAGACCAGTCAGAATTGCAAATTCCACGGGGGATTTAAATATCCCCCGCGGCATTTGCATGAACATGGCTGCCGCTTTTTTCTGGCTCGGGGTTTTGCCGGAGAAAAGCGCCAGTCTAGACGGGATCTTGCGGAAAATAAGCCCTTTTCCGGAAGATCCCTTATTCCTACTTTCAAGTAGGAATAAGGGATCCCTTTCAAGTAGGAATAAGGGATCTTCAGGAAAAGGGCTTATTTTCCGCAAGACCCCGTCTAGTCTGGCGCTTTTCTCCGGCAAAACCCCGAGCGGGAAAAAAGCGGCAGCCATGTTCATGCAAATGCCGCGGGGGATATTTAAATCCCCCGTGGAATTTGCAATTCTGACTGGTCTCATTAGCATCCCTTTTCCGGAAAGGGGTGCCAATGTAGACACAGCCCGGTTGTTTGAGGGGAGGTGCGTTACCCTCTGCCTGTCCCAGCATGCTCGCTCCCTTGGAGCCCCCAGTGAGCCCCTCGGGCCAGGATTAGAGCAAGGGGCAATTTCCCTTTGCACCGTGCTGGTTAAAGGCACTTTGTGGGGCTGGGGATGCTCCGTGCAGCGCTGCAAAGCGAGTGGTGCTAGAGCAGCAGAAGCAACAGTTTGGGCACAAAGTGTCCCAACAAAGATGAGAGCCTGGCGGGGAAATGCGGGCTTTTCTTAGGGTGGGAGCGAGCTTGGGTTTGCTGCTCTCTGGGCTGCGGCTGCTTCCCTGAGGCAGGCAGCTAAATAGCTCCCCTGACGTCACAGGGAAGCAGCAACTGGTCGGCTTCTGGGTCTTCGCTTGGCTTTGTGTCACCTTAAACGTCGTACACACATCCTTTAGTGAGCTACAGCCTGTGTGTGTGTGTGTGTGTCTGTGAGAGAGAGAGAGAGAGAGAGAGAGAGAGAGAGAGATCACTGTGGCCTGCTGTGTGTGTGCACGCACATGTGTTTGTATGTATGTGTGAATAACAAAATCATTTTAATCACTATTTCCACTCAAATTTTTCATTAACCTCTCTTATACACACTCATTGCATGACTATTTTGAACTCCTTTATATTTAAAAAATTTGTGGTTCACATTTACAAAAAAAGCACGCACCCCAGAAATTTCTGCATACGAGCCTGCAGTGACTCCAACATCTCTTTCGTGAATGGTAATTTCTAATTTAGTCCCCATCGTTTTATGCAAATAGTTGGTATTCTGTTTTCCAATATGCTTAGCTTTGCACTTATCAATATTGAAATTCATCTCCATTTTGTTGCCCAATCACCTACTTTTGTGACATGCTTCTGAAGCTCTTCACAGTCTGCTCATGACTTAACTACTGAGCAATTTATATCATCTGCAAATGTTGCCATCTTGCTGTTTACTCTCCATTTTCCAGATCATTTATGAATAGGTTCAATAGGATTGGTTCCAGTACAGACACTTGTGGGACACCACTATCTCTTTCCATACTTCAAACTTTATAAGTAGGATGAGTTTTCTTCCTATTTATCCATGAATCTGTTGCATGTTAAAAAGAGCTTTTGAAATGGTCATGAGAGCACTTCAGATGGGAATACTTTACCAGGCTTTTGCTTTCCATAAACATCCTTGTGGAAAAAAATCCTCTCCCTGGAATATTTACAAATGAAAGAGATTGCAAATACCAGCAAAGTAAATTGATGGGCGTTATTGACCGGAATATTTATTTTCAAAAATGCTGTTTTGCTGTGTTTACCCAACTCAAATTTCAAGTAATCTAGTGAATAATTGGGAACATAGACTGTATGACAGTGAAAATAAGAATAACAAAGGAAAAGAGATTGTAAGGGAGTGGGCAGGTCCTCCCAGATGGAGGTAACACTCCCAAGCTGATTCTAGGACAGAAAAGTCAGCACTGCTTTGAACATGGGCGGCAAGTTATATGGGCTCATGGTGCCCATGCTCCACCAATATTCAGAGCCGGGGGCCCTGCTCCAGCAATATTTGGAGCTGAGTCTCTCCCCCAGCTCTGCCTGGAGTGGTCTCTGGCCCCCACCTGCCAGCCCCCCGCACATCCTCCCACCCCGCATCCCCCCCGAACCCGGACCATCCCTGCTGTGTGCAGCTTTTAGTGCAGCTCCCGCTCGCTGGCATGTGCTGCTGCTGCTCCTGCTGTTGCTTCTGCCACTGCCATGTGCGGCATTCCCAGGTGAGCGGGGAGACATCATGGCCTGGGACTTTAAAACTGCTCGGCGCAGCGTTGCACCACTCAGTCTAGCTCCATGTTCGGAGTCCGGGGCCCGAGCACAGACTCCGGCCCCACAAAGTGGAAGGCAGAAGGTAGGGGAAGGGGAAAACTAGAGGGAAAGGGTGGGAGAGGAAGGGGCTTGTGCAGAGTGGGAGGGGGAAGAAAGGGAAAGGCACCAAGAGACAGGGTGGAGGAGAGACAAATGCCAGGGGGCCAAGTGCAGACAATGAGGAAAAGGGCAGGAGGGGAGGTGTCAGTGGGGGGGGGGGGGGACAGGGTGATGCTGGGAGAGGAGAGGGTAAGGGGATTGGGGGCTGGAAGGGGAGGTGCTGGGAGAAGGCTTGAAAGAAGGGGTGGGCATGAGAAAGGTGAGGATGGAGCAAGACGTGTGTGAGGGCACAGAGGGGCATGAGGGGAATGGGGGCAGAGAGTGGTGAGGGGGTGGGCATTAGGGAAAAAGAGGGCAAAGGGGGAAGGGGCAGTAAGGAAAGGGGGAGGCACCAGGAGGGTGCAGGGCTAAGGGAAGGTGCAGGTGCCAGGGTGAAGCAGAAGGGCAGACACCTCCAGGGGAGGGACTAGCACCAGAGGAGAGAGGCAGGGCAGATGTGTAGAGGGAGGTGTTAGAAGAGGGGATGAGGAGAGGTAGCTCACATGATCAGAGTGGGGCTACTGGAGGAGTGGGCACAGGGGGGAGAGAAGGGCTGGTGGAGGGGGCCAGGTCGCAGGAGGGCTGAGGGCAGTGAGAAGGGCAGGAGTCAGGACAGCAGAGGAGGGTGAGGAGTTGGGGGGCAGCAGGCACCAGGGGAGCTGATGGAGCAAGGGGAGGAGACATGGCAGCAGAGAGAAAAGGTAAAGGTTTATAAAATATTTATTAATAACTTGGGTGCCACAGTGGCACATCCAAACAAGCCACATGAACTCACTACTGGTGCACAACACAAAATTAATTATGCTCATGGGAGGAAACTCTTAGGCTATGTCTACACTGGCGGCTTTTTGCACAAGAACATCTTGTGCAAGCGTTCTTGTGCAAGAAGTCTTGTGCAAGAACACTTCCACACTGCCATGTGTGAACTGTGATTTTGCGCAAGAGCATCCATGGCAGTGTGGACGCTCTCTTGAGCAAGAAAGCTCCGATGGCCATTTTAACCATAGGGGTTTCTTGCACAAGAAATCCCTGCCGAGCATTCACACCGTCCTCTTGTGCAAGAGCTTACACCTGTTAGAAAAGAGCATAGCTCTTGTGCAAGATGCCCTCTCTTACCACGCTGTACTGTAAATTTCCTTGCACAAGAGCAGGCGGGCAGTGTGGATGCTCTGCGGGTTCTTGTACAAGAACGGCTGTACTTGCGCAAGAAGCCGCGGGTGTAGACATAGCCTTAGAGGGAACACTTCCCCCAGTCTCTCTGCCCCTGAGTTAATGTCACACACATTGGGTTAATGCAATTGCACGACAGTTGCATGAGGGTGGTGCATGGGGGCCAAACGAATCGCTGTTGGTAGGAAGACGGTGGGAAAAGTCCTTTGAGAAGGGTGACATGACACCTTTTACTTCTGGTCATGTGTCCATACCTCCAGGGGCTTGGCTAATGGGGGTCAGGGGCGAGGCTAACAGGGTTGGGGGCATGGCTAAAGGGACACCACCAAAAATGATAGAAACCTGCTGCCCCTGGCTGTGAAGCATGTTCTAATAGAAGCAGGGGCTAAACCAGTGAGGGGAGACCTAGACTAGTTAGTGGGCCACATGAGTAGCTTTCTTTCACCTCAGTGGGTTGCCAGATTGTTGTAACCAAGACAGTCCCAGGACAGGGTAGTTTTGCTAACTACACTTGCAAACCTAAAATTGGTGGGGTATGCCAGTTGATTGGCTGCAGAGGGAGTGTATGGCTCTCACAATGGGATGTGCAATCAGCATGCACCTCACTTTAAATGCCCTTGCTTTATGTGCATGTCACTTTAGTAATAATGGTAGGAAAAAACCCTACAGGGATGGAAACCAGCAGAATCTGGCAACCCTACATGTAATCAACAACAAACAAAATGTCTTGTAAGCCAAACATAGAATCCAGATGGGCGGAAGGTTGCCCGCCAGAGGGCTACACAGCTTAGTATGCTTGAACATTGGCCCTTTTTAACCTGCCTGTTTCCCAGCAGGCAGTATTTAAATTGGTGCTCCAGTAAAGATAAGACTGAAAGGTTACAGAAACATGTCAGCAAGCAAGGTTGGTAGCCCGTATAATTAGACACGAACATTTCTGGATTTCTTAGAATCATAGAATAATAGGACTGGAAGGGACCTCGAGAGGTCATCGAGACCAGTCCCCCGCCCTCAAGGCAGGACCAAGCTCCGTCTACACCATCCCTGACAGATGTCTATCTAACCTGTTCTTAAATATCTCCAGAGAAGGAGATTCCACCACCTCCCTTGGCAATTTATTCCAATATTTGACCACCCTGACAGTTAGGAATTTTTTCCTAATGTCCAATCTAAACCTCCCCTGCTGCACTTTAAGCCCATTACTCCTTGTCCTGTCCTCAGAAACCAAGAGGAACAATTTTTCTCCTTCCTCCTTGTGACACACTTTTAGATATTTGAAAACCGCTATCATGTCCCCCCTTAATCTTCTTTTTTCCAAACTAAACAAGCCCAGTTCATGAAGACTGGCTTCATAGGTCATGTTCTCTAGACCTTTAATCATTCTTGTCGCTCTTCTTTGTACCCTTTCCAATTTCTCCACATCTTTCTTGAAATGTGGCGCCCAGAACTGGACACAGTACTCCAGCTGAGGCCTAACTAGTGCAGAGTAGAGCGGCAGAATGACTT
The DNA here is from genome assembly GCF_052426305.1 of Pelodiscus sinensis. Classification (NCBI taxonomy): domain Eukaryota; kingdom Metazoa; phylum Chordata; order Testudines; family Trionychidae; genus Pelodiscus; species Pelodiscus sinensis. The sequence continues at coordinate 101,101,885 of NC_143055.1, forward strand.
CACGAGTTTTGCTTACAACACACCTGTTGATACAACCTAGAATCATATTTGATTTTTTTGCAACAGTATCACACTGTTGACTCATATTCAACTTGTGGTCCACTATGACCCCTAGATCGCTTTCCGCCATGCTCCTTCCTAGACAGTCGCTTCCCATCTTGTATGTATGGAACTGATTGTTCCTTCCTAAGTGGAGCACTTTGCATTTCTCTTTATTAAACCTCATCCTGTTTACCTCTGACCATTTCTCTAACTTGCTAAGGTCATTTTGAATTATGTCCCTATCCTCCAAAGAAGTTGCAACCCCACCCAGTTTGGTATCATCTGCAAACTTAATAAGCGTACTCTCTATCCCAATATCTACATCATTGATGAAGATATTGAACAGTACGGGTCCCAAAACAGACCCTTGCGGAACTCCACTTGTTATCCCTTTCCAGCAGTATTTAGCAACGTTAACAACAACTCTCTGACTACGGTTATCCAGCCAATTACGCATCCACCTTATCGTGGCCCTATCTAAGTTATATTTGCCTAGTTTATCAATAAGAAGTTATATTTGCCTAGTTTATCTTGTTTCTTTTTGCTTTATTTGCTGCAGTTTATTTATTGTAAAATATGCATGTAGCCTAGGACTTTAATTGGTGAGACTGGTTCTATTGTGTGTCTAAATAAGGACAGAAAACAACAATCTCCACATCTTTCTTGGTAACTAGAGATATTGGTCTTATACAGGAGGAGACATGGCTCTGCTTAAGCTTTTATGTTAGGGGGAAATAATCTGAGGCTATGTCTACACTATGGCTGTGTCTACACTGGGCCACTTATTCCGGAAAATCAGCCGCTTTTCCGGAATAAGCTGCGAGCTGTCTACACTGGCCCTTGAATTTCCGGAAAAGCAACGACGCTCTACTGTACAAAATCAGCCGCTATTCCGGAAAAACTATTCTGTTCCCGCTCGGGTATAAGTCCTTATTCCGGAATACTGCGAAAATGGCAGTCGGGGCTCTTTTCCGGAAAAGTGCGTCTACATTGGCCACAGACGATTTTCCGGAAAAAGGGCTTTTCCGGAAAAGCAGCCTGCCAATGTATACGCTCCTTTTCCGGAAAAACTGAAAACAGAATAGTATTCCGGTTTAAGCAGTTCCGGAAATTCATGCCAGTGTAGACACAGCCTATGGTTTTTGCCAGGGGAGGCATAAGGAGCTTGCGCAAAAAGGAAACATCCACGCTGCTTGTTTTTGTGCAAAAAACCCTTGAGCAAAAACGGCTCATTTACATTGCCTCTTTCGGAAAAAGCCATAGTGTAGACATAGCCAGAGTGACAGACAGACAAAGAATGGAGAGGAGAGCAGTGCTATCTTCTTCCTTGTCCCTCCCACACTTCCTATCATTTCAGGTGGCTAAAGCAGAATGGGTCTTTCCCCCAGGGGGCAGGAGACATGGAGGCTTCATCTACACAGCAGGGTTTTTGCGGAAGAAATCTTTTGCGCAAGAGTTTTTGCACAAAAACTTCTTGCAGAAAAGTGCATCCAGACCTCAAAGCACATTGCAAAAGCCGTGTGCTTGTATGCAAGAGAGCGTCCACACTGCACGGATGCTCTAGTGCAAGAAAGCTCTGATGGCCATTTACAGAATGCTGTGCTTTCTCCAATAGGGGTTTCTTGTGCAAGAAACCCCTGCGGAGCGTCCACACCTGCCTTTTGGCGCAAGAGCTGTGGCACAAAAAGGAATTATTCCTCATGGGGAGAGGAATGACTCTACTGTCAAAAGCCCTCTGTCCTGTCGATTTTCTTGCACAAAAATGCGCTTGAGGTATGGAAGCTTTGCCGTTTTTTGTGCAAAAATGGCTGTTTTTACGCAAAAACCTTGTAGTGTAGACAAATCTGGAGAGTGCATGAGGAGAACATAAGGAGAGCCCTGTGCAGATACAAAATTTTGTATTCGCAACTGTATCTGCAAAAGTGAGCTGTGAATATCCGCATCTGGGGATGTGGCTGAGGGTGCCTGTGGATATAAAGCAGATATCTGCAGATATGCAGGGCTCGAGGGGTGAGAAGGGAAAAGAGTTGCAAAGCAAGCCCAGTCTGCACATACCCTGCAGCCACAGGTTCTGCTCTGTGGGACTGGCTGGGCTCAGTTCCCCATTCTGGCACTGCAGCCTGGTGCATGGAGTCACACGATTGCTCAGGCTTGGTCACCTCCCTGACTGGAGCAGACCAAATCTGAGTGAGTGTAGTGTTGTGACCTGGTGCCTGCCAGCCACTCATTTTTTAGCTCAGCTTCCTCTCCCCCATCAACCACTTGAACATGCACAGAGACTTTGGTGGGAAAAAGCGGGAAAGTCTCTGGACTGTACGCCAGCCATCCAGTGTAATTGCTCTCTCTATCCTTTCTTCCCCTCTTATATTTATTATGATAGCCATAGAAGCTCCAACTAGCATCAGGTCCATGTTGTGCCAGCCAAATATACAGAAGAGACTACCCTGAAATGCTCAGAGTTTAAATTGACAAGCCAGAAAAAGAGATGGGAGACAAGGATACAGTTTAGAAGCCTAATACTGAGAATTGAGGAACAGAGAGATTAAGCAGATTAGCCAAGATCACACATAGAGTTCACAGCAGAGTCACAATTAAACTCTGATCTCCTGAGGCTTAATCCAGGGCCTTTACTTCATAGATGACCGAAGTCAGGCATCTGGCACTGGTCATCCAACTTTGCATTTTTTTCCCCTAAAAGTAAATGTTCCAAAAGTTTATATAGGTGAGTAGGCAGGAATTTAGTTTGAGATAAACAGTGTATCAGTGGATTGTATCCAACCAGGCTGACAGCTACCACAGATCCTGGGGCAAGATCGGGGCTGGGGGAAGGTTCCAGCTCCCTGTACCCTAGAAAGGGTGGAGCCAAAATCAGAAGGGGGTGGAGCCAAAGGATGGAGCTAAGGGCACCCGGATTGCAGTGCAGCCCACCCCTCAGCCTCAGAGCCATGCAAAGTGGCATTCTGGCTCTCCCCTGGCAATTCAAAGGGGCTCAGGGCTCTGGCTGCTGCTGCTGCTGCAGTAGCAGTGGCAGCAGACAGGAACTCTAGGACTCCTTTGACTCTCCCAGGGCAATTGGCCCCTTCAATTCCCCCATGCTGGCGGGTCTGATTGTATCCTGAGGTACTTAATAAGTAAAGATAATGAGAGAATGGAAAAGACAAAAGGAAAAATGGATACTGTACAATGAGCTATTTAGTACCATGGTCTTCTTTGTTCTGTTTGTTCATCACCTCGCCCAATGGAGTCCCAGTGCATGACTAGACTCCTATGTGCTACACTAATGCAAGTAAAATAATGCCAACCACCATAAAGACAGTCTTTTTGTGAGAGGGAGAAGTCTAAGAGGAGAGCTACCCACTAAATACAATTCTAAGCATGCCTCACATACCTTGAAAGATACAGACATGATAGCCATACGCAGCTAAAGAGTGATAAACGTGTCATGAAGAAACTGGAGTTCATGGGTCATAGGCTATCCAGCATAAGTAAGCTTAGCTACAACTTATTATTATTGTATTACAAAACAATAGCATTTAGACCCTTCAGTAGACCTCACGGTCCACTGTGCTAGGCACTGTACATACACGTCGCAGCAGAGGGTTCCCTCTCTTGAATTTATAAATGAACAAGATTTATCGGGTGTTGCTCAGAACTGTAACTCAATTAATTTTGGGTTTTGGAAAATAAAAGGAAAATGTACATGCTTCATTTAAATTAGTGTTCTGGTGTGGGGCTGGGGATGAGGGGTTCACTATGCAGGCTGCCCTGGGGAAAGAGGACTACCCCAGCCATCCCTGACAGCAGCTTGGGGCCAGGTGAGAAGTGCCTCTCCAATCATGCTGTTTCTCCAGTGGGCATAGCCAGGGGAATGATGCATATCCCTCAGCTAGGGCAAGTCCAGGTTCAGCTGCCTCCTGCACTTCTCAGCCAGAGTGAGGAATGCAGCAAACTGTGCACTTCCCCTCACTCACTGACAAAGGAGAACAGCCAGCAATGTTCCTGTATGAGGGGGAGGGGGAGCTTCAGCCCCTCCATAAAGTGCGCCTGAAGGGTTGGAGGTTTGGAACTGGGGCAGTCCCAGATGGGGGGGGAGGGACGTGCCCCCCAGCCAGTCTCTTTAACCTGCCTGGTGACTCTGTCTCTTTTCTGTTTTGTGTCTGAGAAGCAAGCCCATTCTGGGCACATCCCATTTTTTCTGACACAACCAAACCATGACTGTGCTCTCATTTATGATAAGAGGAAGCTGTATATTGAATTTGGTGGTCCTAGCTCTTACCATTTAGCAGGAGTTTTTGAATAGACACACAGACACACGAACAGACAAACTCTCTAAGGGTATGTCTACACTACAAAGTTAATTCAAACTAACAGCTGTTAGTTCGAATTAAGTAGTTCAAATTAAGGGCTGTGTAGCCACTTAATTCGAACTAGTTGGAGGCTAGCCCTTCACAGCTTGCCCTGGTGGCCACTCTGGGCACAAGCAGGGAAACTCTTCTGCCCCCCTCCTGGCCCCAGAGCCCTTAAAGGGGCACGGTTTGGCTACAGTGCTTGTGCCAGTTGCAAGCCTACCAGCACCCAGCCAGCAGACCCTGCACCTGGCACGGCACAAGCCAGCCACCCGCTGCCACCCAGCCCTCCGCCTCTTCCCAGGACCAGGCTGGCGGCTCCCAGGAGCATGCCCGGGACCGCAAGAGGCGGGTGCCCGCCTGGTCTAGTGCGGAGATCGTGGACCTCATCGAGGTTTGGGGGGAGGCCTCCAACGTCCATGACGTCCGCACTAGGCACAGGAATGCGGCTGTGTAGGGCAGGATAGCTGCCAGCCTGGCCACCAAAGGCCACATGCAAACCCAGCAGCAGGTTTGCATGAAAATCAAGTTGGTCCAGTGAGACCCCCGACCCTGAGCTCTGAGCTTAGAACAGAAGAATGGCTGTACTGGGTCAGACCAAAGGTCCATCTAGCCCAGTAGCCTGTCTGTTGACAGTGGCCAGCACCAGGTACCCTGGAGGGGATGGACCGAAGACAATGACCAAGCAATTTGTCTCATGCCATCCATTTCTAGCCTTCCACAAACGGAGGCCAGTGACACCATTCCTACCCCCTGGCTAATAGCACTCCATGGACCCAACCTCCATGAATTTATCTAACTTCTCTTTAAACTCCTGTTATAGTTCTAGCCTTCACAGCCTCCTGTGGCAAGGAGTTCCACAGGTTGACTATGTGCTGTGTGAAGAAGAACTTTCGCTTATTAGTTGTCCGTTCATTTCATTTGGTGTCCTCTAGTCCTTCTATTATGGAAACTAATGAAGAACTTTTCTTTATTCACCCTCTCCACACCACTCATGCTTTTATAGACCTCTATAATATCCCCCCTCAGTCTCCTCTTTTCTAAGCTGAAAAGTCCCAGTCTCTTTAGCCTCTCTTCATATGGGACCTGTTCCAAACCCCTAATCATTGTAGTTGCCCTTTTCTGAACCCTTTCCAAGGCCAAAATATCTTTTTTTTGAGGTGAGGAGACCACGTCTGTACACAGTACTAAAGATATGGCGTACCATAGTTTTATACTTTCCCTCCTCCTTCTTCCCCTGGCTTCCCCCTTCCAGCTCCCTCCTCCTAGGTTTCCCCCTCCCCTCTCCCACCCTCTCTCTTCCCCACTCTCACCTCCTTTTCCAAGTCTCCCTAGAGGTTAATCCCCTCTGCCCCCAGTTTTGTTAAATAAAGAGAGTTTCTATTGTTGAACACGCGTGTCCTTTATTTTTTACATCAGGAAGGGGGGCTAGGGAGGGATAAGTGGAAGGAGGTGAGGGAGGAATGGGGCATGAGCCCCCGATGGGGAGGGCAGGGATGGCTCTGCAGGCTCCTCGGGGTGGAAGCTCTCCTGCAGGGCCTCCTGGATCCTGACAGCCCCCCAATTGACCCTCCCCCCGGATGGCAGCCTGCGGCAAGTGCAGCTGGGCTGATGGCTGAGTGCTGTGATATGCCGAGTGAGGGCACTCAGGGCACTCCAAGACAGGACTGCTTTGCTGTCCCTCGTCAAGGTAGACAAGCAAGCGGGGAACCCTGAGAACTGTCTGTCCGGGGTGGGGGTCGGGTCCCTTTAAGCACAGCCCTCGGCTAGCCTGAGGCAGCAGCTCCACACTCTAAGTCCTAACCTGTTGCCCTGCCGGCACTGGTTCCAGCCAGCCTTAACTTCGGTTTAGGGTCCACTCAATGTGGACATGCTATTTCGAATTAGCAAAACGCTAATTCGAATTAGTTTTTAGGTCTAGATGCACTAATTCGAATTAGCTTAGTTCAAATTAACTAATTCAAATTAAGTTAGTTCGAATAAGTGCTGTAGTGTAGACATACCCTAAAACATACAGCGAAAGCTGTCCCTTTCTCTCGCTCTGTCCCCTGTTGCTCAAATAGCTGTCCCAGTACCCATCTCTGGCCTCTTGCTGACTTTCTACCCCATATGCCCTGCTTCTCCACTGTGGTGATCACATAGCAAAGCCCTCCATTTCCGTTTTACGAGAAGCAATCCCATTCCAGGAAATCCCATCTTCCTGGCACAACCAAACCCTTACCCTTAATTCTGATAAGAGAAAGCTGCATCCCAAATTTGGTGGTCCTAGCTTTTATCATTTAGGAGGGGTTCTCGAACAAACAGACAGACAAATTCTCAAATATATAGTAGTTTTATAAACAGGCAAGATAGGAAAAAAATTCTGGGAGAGGTTATTATTCCCGTTTTATAGCCAGTGAACTGTGGTGTTTGCCAAAGGCCACGCAGTTCATTTCTGGCAGTGCCAACTTTTCTGAGGCCCAACCCTTCCAGTTTTTATTTCTTTAGTGAGAATTGTGCCTAATTTTATCAGTGATGAATTCGATCTTATGAGACTTTCAGATAAAAAAAAAGCTACATTTATTTTAAAATGGCAAGAGAAAATTGCCTACGCTAACTTTTAAACTGGATAGCCATCCTTTGTGTAATAACTTACTCTGCTTTATTAGAGCTATATTCAGTGAATGGATCAAATTGTCACTATATGCAAATGTCCTGAAATACTCTATACTCTTGCACTATATATATATATATATATATATATATATATATATATATATATATAGCTCTATACTCTATCTATACATAGCTGAGTAAATGAAAACTAGAGAAGAAATTTAGATCTGGTGTATAAATATCAGGCTAGTATTAAACCTTCAGTTCAACAGGGTCAGCTACAGTTTAATAGCCCATTCTGGGCCAAATTCTGCAGTAACGTATACCATTTAAAATTTAGAGTTCTGGTAAAGGTTATAGAATTATTCTGGGTTTACATAAGTGTTGGGCATGAGGAGCAGAGATTACTATATTTACTAGTCATGAAAGGTTTGCATGGAGTTCTTTCAGTAGGAAGATGGATTATATTGGGGTCAGCAACCTTTTCAAACCTAAGAGCCAAATTACATCAAAATTCAGAACAAGTGGTCAACAAAGAGCCACATAAGAATGCCCATTTGAATGACTGAAAATATACAACTTAGTGTTATTGATAACTAGCCGGACTTACCTGGTGTTGCCCGGGAAACCAGAGGAACAAAATTTAGAAAAACAGAAGCTGATCCTGACAGCCTCCAGGACACCGCAGCTGCCAGTGCCTGACATCTGGCCATTATGGCAGACCCCCATGCTTTTCTACTGCTGCATAAAGCAAAATCTCTGACTCAAAAAAGAGGCATTGCAATGTTGAGAATCAGAGCTATTTGACTTGGCAAACTTAGATACAAAAGTCACAATATAAACTATGTCTCTGTTTTCTTCCTGTGTCATGGGTCTTGGAGCCATTAAAAGCACAGTGGAAGGGAGAGCCCCCAAATCGCCATAGCTGGAAGCATATGGAGGTCCCTCTTTAATAGTGCAATGGTTTGCTTCCTATCAGATGGTATTTTTGCTAATTATCCTTGTAGCAGCTAATGTTTTTTTGGTAGGGGATAGGCATGCTGGGTCTGCAAATTCTCATCCAAGAGCTGAGTACAGGGATGCTTCAATCAATGGGGCTGGCCCTACTGAATCTGAGAGATTTCAAGGTGACACCTCAAACTCTTCTCAACATCTTTTTTGATGAAACCATAAATCAACTACCTGAGCCTGCTGGCACCTCTATAGGCCCTCCTGCAGCACCACTCCCTTGACCAGCTGCCCCTCCCATGCACTGCATCTCTCCCTCCCCCCGGATCATCCAGTATCAAACCCAAGACCAGTACCCAGATTTGAGGGATCCCCCCCAGCTGCTGAAGAGAGGGGAGGGGAGGGGGGAAGAAAAGGTGGAGAGGGGAAAGCAAGGAAAGAAAAGGCAGCTGGTTTGGGTTCTCTAGTGGCTTAGTGAGCCTGGGGTTGTGGGTTTGAGTCCCCATGCACCTCCCCAGGAGCAGCTGGGTAGCCACCACCAGCTTTGCTGGGGCAGGGTTGGTGATTTGCTTGGGGCTGTGCTCTGACAGCCAGGCATTCCATTCCCTCCTCCAATTTTCCTGGGGCCGGAGCTGGCGGCAGGGAAGATAAGGCAGCTGCTGAAGGGATGTGGGGTGGAACCCAGTGGCTCAGCCCAATGCAGCTGCCCAGCTTCCTCCAGGGCTGTAGCTGGCATCACCTGAAGGTAAGGAGGGTCCTTGTAGCCTAATGGATATGACATCAGCCTCCTGGGACTGGGTTTGAGTCCTACCTACATGCTCCCTGCTGGTATGCATAGAAATCCCCCAAAGGAACAGCAGAGCATGGACACACTGCCTGGAAACTTTCCCCACTGCTCCCATTGGGCAAATTGCAGTCAAGGGGAGCATCAGGAGTTGGTCCCCCCTCCCCCAATCTCTCTTATGCCCAGATCCTGTACCACCTTCCCAAAGGCTGGAACTGAGATCAGGACAGGCTTCATGGCAAGCCTAGGGAAGCTGGTGGTGGCTGCTTCCAGGGCAGGGGCCTGCACCAAAGGCCCACTCTGGCACATGGCTGGGTGGAAGCAGCACTGTGGCCCAGACAGCATGCTAAGGCCTGCTTGCTCCCCACTTATTCTGGGGATGTGGAGCCTTCCCCACGCCCATCTTGTCCTGGGGCTTGTGGTAGCTGATGGCCCCACTGCGTGTGGAGGCAGGCAGGGGGTCTGGCTAGGAGGAAGGATGTCGGAGCTGCCTGGGGGCTTGGCAGGAGTGTGGGTGCTCCAGCCTCTGTGGGAAGGTGACATGGGTGGGACTCAAACCCACAGTCTCAAGCACTAGAGCCTGATGCTGATGCCTTATCCAGTGGGGGCTTGCTCAGATTTACCAATTCCAAACTCAGTGATCATTGCCCTCTTGCCCTTTCTGCTTTGTGTAAACTGGTGAAATGCCAGCTTTAGGAAGCTGGGAGATACGCATTTTAATAGGCATGAACTTCGGGATTATGACAACTAAATGATGAGATGCATAAATCCCAAATATTGAACTGCACAATATTACACTGACTATTCAGAATTCTGCTTCTTGATAAATGATATTCTCCCAAAGGTGTTTTCCCTTTTCCTTATTTCCTGTGAAATCACCTCATCTCTGTGGTCAGTTGCCATGATGCTATGGGCTTACACAGAGGTCTAAGCATTCTCTGAAGAATGTCTATGATCAGGCCTTTATGTGGCTGAGAATGGGTGTGACTTTATTTGTTGTATGACTAGAAGGCACCACACACACCTAAATAAATGTAAAAAACGGTAAAGTTGTATTTTGCCTTTTCTTGCTAATCTCCATAAGCAGTTGTACATGTTACCAAAGTAGTAGAATTTTATGTCTACTAAAAAGTCATTTTTGTGTGGACATCAAAATGTTAATTTTATCTCAGTGCTTTTGATTGTGATGGGAAACTCATAGCCTGTCCATGCATTTTTTCCTGATTTTTAATTATTTTCTTATTTTATTCACGTTCTCTTTCTACTTGACGTTTTGCGTCAACTTATCTTTTTTGAAAATAGCACTTACTTTAAAAGATTTGATACATACTTTGTGTTCATCAAATCAAAAACATTTGTAATGTCTAGTATACTTTGCTACCTAAGCTGAATAGATAGATGAAGAGGTCTTGTGCTAATTAAGCTTTGCCTTTTAATGGTAACTTGAATATCAGTACTGTATGAAGTATTATATCAATGCAAAAGAGTGTTTATATATCTTGTTCAGTTCAAGATCCAAAAGCTTTTGTAAAGAAGCTGCATGTTATGTAAAATGAAAGGAAAATGCAAAAAAAAAAATCCTCTTTTTTTTTTATTCAGAAGAAATTCACCTAACTAATTAAACTGAATTTTAGCCATTTCTGCATATTATTTTTCAGAGCATCAAAATCAAATTAATCTTGAGTTGCTAAAGTCAAGCACTAGGATTGGGCAAATCTGCCAATGTAATGACTGCTGGCACCAGGCAGATTAAGGCCCAGGTTCATGAAATTTGCTCAGGCTCACCAACTTTTTGGTGATTTCATTTTATCTGAGTTTTATTCTTTCCTGCAAACATTGCCTTGGACTTCTCATTTGACTTAAATCTTTTGTGGGTGTTCTACACATTACTTCTCCTGCACATCGCAGCTCTAGAGCCTATAAAGGCTGGGGTTTGGACCCTTCTTGCAGCCTTTGGAGAGCCTGTAAGTAAGACTTCTACTTCATAACTCACCCAGCGTTCAGAAAAGTATCATTGGCGTGCGCACGGGGTGTGCCAGGTGTGCCCAGGCACACCCTAATGTTTCAAAGGGCCGCCCTGGTGCACTGGGGAATGGACACTGCGCAGGGTTTGCCACACATGTGTGGCTAAAACCGGTGAGTCTTAGGACCCCACGGAAACAGGCAGCAGGGAGCAGAATCGTCACCCCGCCTCCCCAGCAAGCGAGGTAAGTTTAAACCCCGGGCGGGAAGGCAGGGGGTGGGAGCAGCGCGGGTAGGCTGGGGGTCGGCTCGGCTTGGCTTGGCTCAGCTCGGGAGCAGCACAGCTGGGCTCGGGGTTGGGAGCAGCGCGGCTGGGCTCGGCCCAGGGTCTGGGGCAACGTGGCTGGTCTGGCCCGGCCCGGCCCGGGGGGCGTGTGGGTCGGTGGCAACACAGCTGGCCCGGAGTCAGGGGACAGCATGGCTGGGTCTAGGCAACAAGGCTGGCCTGGAGAGGGAGGGGAGGGGGCAGCGCGGTTGGTCGGGGAGGAGGGGGTCGTGGGCAGTGCGGCTGGCCTCCGCCCTCCCAGAGCTGCTTCCCATCCCCCTTCCTCCCAGCCCCCCTCTTCTTCCCTGCCAAACCCGCGTTCCTCGACCCCCCCCCCAGCTCTGCTTCCTGCACCTACTTTCTCCCGCCCCCCCTTTCTCTCGGCCAGCCCTGTGACCCCTGTCAGTCCCCGTAATACACGAGGTTCGAAGGGATGCCGGAAAGGGGGTTTCAAAAAGAACAAACTGATTTTATTTTGATGGCGCCAGACAATCATCAGAACAAAAATTAAACAGATTGCCAGACAACACAAAACAATTCCCCGAGGCTTTTCTAAATCACAGTAATTCCCAATAACTGCCCAGGGGTTAGGAACAGTTGAATTAACACTGGTATTATCCATAGGGCTGACTATTTACACAACTTTATACAAGGAAACAGTAAAAAACCTAAACCACAACTATTTATAAACTAACTTAGTAACTTTTTAGCCACTGTCACTTGGCAAGCAATAAGGACAACTAAAAAATCAATTAGGATAGGGATGATGGTGGGGGGGGAGGAGGGGTTATACCAGTTCTGGAGACAGCAGGAATACAAGTACCGGTCACACGCTCATAAACTGTCTCCACTAGGGTCGACCAACTCGGAGTACGCTCAGTAAGACTCAAGAGCCGGGGGTGCAAGGCGTCTGGGTGATCAGGCCAGGCGTTCACTCAATGCGAATCCCCAGTGAGAGAGGGGCTGCCTGCCTGTTTTATTGCCTGTGAACTTATCACCCCATAGGTTGGTTTTTGCTGCAGTCGGTGGAGTAGCAGGCCTGAGCACCAGTCAGCCCACTGGCTGATCTGTTACTGCAATGGGTGGAGCGAGCAGGGGAAGATTATTAATTTACATGCCCTTATATGGAAAACACTAGACCTCACAGACAGAGCACCCTATACCAGCCTCAGAGGTATTACAGGCTATGGCTCCCTGCGACGGGCAGCCATTTCTGATGTTCTGCCTTGGACAACCCCTGACTCCCCGCCAGCTATGCTTCCTGCCCCCCCTTCCTCCTGGCCAGCCCTCCCCCCACTAGAGGCTCCCAGTGCCGATTGCGCCCCACCTTCCAGTCATTCCCCTCATCACCACCAGGCTTCAGTCTGGCGCCCAGCCGGAAAACCAGGAAATACCAGACATTGCATGTGTCGGGTATTTTCTGGATTTTTTTTTTACCAGACAGAGGGCCCAAAAACTGGTCTGTCTGGTAGAAAACCGGACACCTGGCAACCTTATGAGTCGGACCCAGTGCAGGCACCAAGTGATGGGGAGATTGCTGGAACTTTGGGAACCAGAGACTGCGGGGTGGGGGTTTGTGGCCCAAAGGGGGCTGAGAAACCTAAGACAGACAAAGTAGGGGGAGCACCAGAAGGATGACAGTCAGGGTGATCCTAGAACTCTGTTAGGGTATGTCTACACTACCATCCTAGTTTGAACTAGGGTGGTAATGTAGGCAACCGGAGTTGCAAATGAAGCCCGGGATTTGAATTTCACGGGCTTCATTTGCATAAAGCCGGGCGCAGCCATTTTTAAATGTCCGCTAGTGCGGACTCCGTGCCGCGTGGCTACACGTTGCATGGACTAAGTAGTTCGGACTAGGCTTCCTAGTCCGAACTACCGTTACTCCTCGTTTCACGAGGAAGCCTAGTCCGAACTACCTAGTCTGTGCCGCGTGTAGCCGTGTGGCACAGAGTCCGCACTAGCGGACATTTAAAAATGGTGGCGTCCGGCTTTATGCAAATGAAGCCTGGGAAATTCAAATCCCGGGCTTCATTTGCAACTCCGGTTGCCTACATTACCACCCTAGTTCGAACTAGGGTGGTAGTGTAGACATACTCTAACAGACCAGCTGGCGGCTGCTGGAGGAAGAGGGAAAAATAGGGGGAAAGGGTCAGAGAGGAAAGGGCTTGTGCTGAGGGGAGGGGGGCAGGTCAAGAGAAGAAAGGAGATGGCATCAAGGGACAGAGTGGAGGAGAGACAAATGCCAGGGGGCCAAGTGGAGACAATGAGGAAAAGGGCAAGAGCGGAAGTGTCAGTGAGAGGGGGGACAGGATGATGCTAGGAGAAGAGAGGGGAAGGGCTTTGGGGGGCTAGAGGGGAGAAGGGGAGGTGCCGGGAGAAGGTTTGAAAGAAGGGGTAGGCATGAGGAAGGCAAGGATGGAGCAAGGCATATGTGAGGGAACGGGGGAATGAAGGGAACAGGGGCAGAGGGTCATGAGGGGGTGGGCATCAGTGAAAAAGGGAGAAGTGGCAGTGAGGGAAGGGGAAGGCACCAGGAGGGTGCAGGGCTAAGGGAAGGTGCAGGTGCCAGGGGATTCTGGGGGTGAAGCAGAAGGGCAGACACCAGCAGGGGAGGGACCAGCACCAGGGTGTTAGAAGAGGGGATGAGGAGGGGTAGCTCACATGATCAGCATGGGGCTACTGGAGAAGTGGGCACAGGGGGGAGAGAAGGGCTGGTGGAGGGGGGCAGGTCTCAGGAAGGCTGAGGGCAGTGAGAAGGGCAGGAGTCAGGACAACAGAAGTGGGTGACGGGTTGGGGGGTGGGGGCGGGAGCAGCAGGCACCAGAGGAGCTGATGGAGCAAGGGGAGGAGATTTGGCAGCAGAGGGAAAGGGTAGAGGTTTATAAGATACTTATGAATAACTTGGGTGCCACAGTACTGGTGCACAACACAAAATTTATTGTGCTCATGGGAGGAAACTCTTAGCGAGGACACTTCCTCCAGCCTCTCCACCCCCCCTCCGAGTTAATGTTACACACATTGGGTTAAAGGAATTGCAGGATAGTTGCATGGTGGGGGTGGGGGTGGGGGTGGTGGGGGTGGTGGTGGTGAGGGCCAAACTAATCCCTATTGGTAAGAGGATGGTGGGAAAAGTCCTTGGGGGGGGGGGGGGTATCACATGACACCTTTTATTTCTGGTCATGTGTCCAAATTGCCCCAAAAGTATTACCCCCAGAGGCGTGGCTAATGGGAGGTCAAAGAGTACATTTTAAAAAAATGCTTTGAGTGCACACCCTAATGAAATGTTCTGCGCATGCCTATGGAAAATATATTCTGGTGAATGATGTTTGTTCTAGCTAGTGAGGGGCAAACAGTATAAGGAAGTCAATGTGAGTTCTGTTCAAATAGACACTCACACTTATGTCTATTTAGCTAAATTACCCACTCCCCACTCTTCCACTGTCCTCCTGCAATGTAACACTCTGGCTATGTCTACACTGCAGAGTTTTTGTGCAAAAACAGCAGGTTTTGTGCAAAAACTCGTGGAGCGTCCACACCTCAAGTGCATTTTTGCACAAGAAAATTTACAGTGAATCGACAGAACAGAGGGGGTTTTGCAGTATAGGTATTTCTCTTTCTACAAGGAATAACTCCTTTTTGCACAAGAGCTCTTGCGCAAAAAGGTGTGTGTGGATGGGAAACAGGGTTTTTTGCACAAAAGCAGCCTATTGAGAGAAGCACAGGTGCCCGGGTGGCCATTCTGTTAATGGCAATCAGAGTTTTCTTGCGAGAGAGCATCCATGGATGCTCTCTTGCACAAAAGCGCATTGCTTTTCTGATGCGCTTTTGCAGTGTGGACGCTCTCTTGCGCAAGAAGCCTGCAATGTACACATAGCCTCCATCTCCAATTTCTCAGTTGCCCTCAGCCCCTAATGGGTCATGAGACCTTCCTCTCCAGCAACTATCCAGTCCTCTTTTCTCAGCAGACTGCAGCTTCTTCCTAACTGGTGCAGTCTCTGTGACCTGCTGCCGCTGGAATTTCAGTCTCTTTTTCAGAGTTTGACTAAGCGATCATTTCCCAGTTTTCAAGATGCCAGTAGGTGATGCTGAGGAATATAGAACATAATTCCTGGGTTTTGTAGGACTAAAATACCTCCATGCTGTTGTGCAGTACAAAGGGCTTCCTTTGTAAAGCTCTTTACTCATAGTAAATCCACGTAGGCTGCCTGGGATGGCACAACATAGAGTCCAATCACTGAAAAAGGAAGGGCCTACATGGGCCTGGGATGGAAAATTTTGGGTTTTCTGCTGAGCTCAGTTGATTTGAGTTGTTTTGCTACCACACCGAGGAGGCCATTTAAGTCTACACAGCAATTAAACACCCCTGGTTGACCTGTGTCAGTAACTCAGCTTGGGGCTTCAGCTCCAGTTCTGTTTAATTGCCATGGAGACATTGGGCTCTGGCTGGAGTCTGGGCTCTGGGACTCTTCCCACTCATGGGATCCTAGAGTAAGACATAGCTTATTGCCCAGGACAGGCTGGAAAGTTAATCTCTTTAAAACTTGGTAGCGTGGACCTGTGTATTTTAGTTAAGAGAAAACTATTTACTTTTTGAAGATAGTATCAACATTGCTTTAGAATTACAAGAATCCAACTTCCTATCACCATGATATCTGAGGGAAAAAAAATCTCTAAAAGCTGTGGATCATCCAGATCCTTTTTTGTTGTTGGTAGTGTATGTTTGTTTTCCCAGTACATATTTGAAATTTGGGGTAGGAACAGTCCTGAAATCCATGAGTTAAAACCACCACACAAAAATAATAATCTGCATGCTATACCAGATTCTGAAGCCTGTATCCAGATTAGTGAGTAGTTTGTCATGCTACTCATGTGAGTAATGATTTCATAATCTATCCTTTTGTAAATACGAGGGTTAGTTTCCTTGACATTGGCTGACGATATAACATAGTTATTTTCTTTTTTTTGTACAAAGCATTTGGTATTACTTTTTTAATAATAGTGCCTCTCTGTCTGTATTTGCCTTCAGTTAGCAGGCCTTTTGTTTTGAGTACTTTGCTAAATCTTTCACGTAATCACAACATCTGGATCCTATTCTTTTCTTGTGCAGGATGCAAGGAATTTGAGGAGAAAAGATGAAGTGCAATCAACTTTAATGAGTGCTATCTGACTTGAGCTGTGGACTTGAAGTTTTCCACAACATATTTTCAGTTGACCCTCATTTTGTACCATTTCTATAAAACTGAATTATTTAAACTGTGGCTCTGTTCCTTTCTGCTTCTTCTTGGTAGAAAATGTTAGAATTGTTTTCTTAAAAACAGAAAACTTCATAATATTCTAGGGCAGGAATTAAGCAGATACATCTCTGTCAACTTACATTAGGCTTGGAATAAATTTCATTCAGCTATGATTTTATAATTTGCTTTGATTTACGGTAGCTGTTAGAATAAATTTTGTTCAATATAATTTAGCTTGAGAACATCACAAGGCTGGGACTTCTACTAGTGCATTTGCATCAGCAAGATATTTTATCAGGAAGAGAATATTAGGTCAGTTTTGTTTTGAATAGATGAGATTGTAATTCATTTTTTCCTGAATAAACATTCTTCTTTTCTATTTAACTGATCATTTAAAGGCATTTTTCTTGTCATTTTAAAAAATGAAAAGCATTGGCTAAAACACTTTTTGCTATTGATTTTCCTAATCAGATCCTTAAAAAAAGGTCACATGATCCCAGCTAAACCTGGTTTTTAAATTGTTTTATAGCAGATATCATTAGAATCAACTATAGCAGTGATTGATATGTTTGTATGTTGTTGTAAAGCTAAGACAGATATATATAACTGCTTTACTCAGATTTTCTGTCTATGAATTCAAACAAAACAACTTCATATTTCAGCTAGAGATGGAAACTTACATACATATTAAACAGGGCATTATTTCTGTTTATTTTTATCTATACAGGCAGTCCCTGGGTTACGTACAAGATAGGGATTGTAGGTTTGTTCTTAAGTTGAATTTGTATGTAAGTCGGAACTGGTACATATTGTAGGGGAAACTAGCCAAACATTTCTCTAGAGCTCAGTTTTATTCTCCCACACCTCACTTCCCTCAGTCCTTTATTCTCAAGCTGAGGTGTCTGCAGAGAAAAGCCGCTCCGCGTCTCCGTGGTCTGCTGGGGGGGAAGCAGCTAGTGCGGGGTTGCCTCACCCCGTTTGTAAGTAGGGATCCGATGTAAGTCGGATCCATGTAACCCGGGGACTGCCTGTACACTTATATGACCCTCATCACCACAGTGTCTGAATCCTTTCTCTAGATTTGATAATAATGTCTCCTCTCTTTTGCTCATTCACTCTCTCTCCCTGCTAACAAGAAGCAAACCCAAGAGATGTGTTTTTTTGTTTTAATTAATCCATGACAGCACTGGTATTATTGGAAGAAAGCCTGTGTGAAGAGAGAGCTTTTCATATAGCCCTGACTGAGATGAGGGTGATGGACATTCTTATTCCTTCTGGCAATGAGTTCCATGTTCTTTGCCTGGCTCCTATCAAGAGCCTTCTGACTGAAAGTTGATTTTTATACAAATCCATTGATACCTTCACTATTGCTTGGGTAGTACTGTAATAAACAAATGACCTATATAAAGAGCTGCTAGTTGAAACTGCACTGACATTGTGAAGACCAATCCATGTCTCAGGTATCAAAAACTTCAAACACAGGCAGACAGAGCTTGACACCGCATCTCCATTCTGCCATTTTTCATATAGGGAATTTATTTTTCTCTCAGATCAGATCCAGGCCACATTTTACCAGCATGTGGGTGGAGGGAATGGGAGTAGATTTATGAGATCAAGAACTATCCACATTTATTCTGTTTGGATGCATCTAGACTGGCAAGATTTTGTGCAAAAGCAGCTGCTTTTGTGCAAAAACTTGCCAGCTGTATACACTGGCCGCTTGAATTTTCACAAGAGTACTGACTTTGTAATGTACAAAATCATTGCTTCTTGCGCAAATACTTTGACGCTCCTGCTCAGGAAAAAGCCCTCTTGTGCAAGTGTTCTTGCACAAGAGGGCCGGTGTAGACAGGGAAGAAGTTTTTTGCGTAAGAAAGCCCCAATGGCAAAAATGGCCACCGGAGCTTTCTTGCACAAAATCGCATCTCTACTGGCCACGGATGCTTTTGCGCAAAAGCACTTTTTGCGCAAAAGCATCCGTGCCAATCTAGACGCGCTTTTGCGGAAATACTTTTACTGGAAAAACTTTTCCGTTAAAAGTATTTCTGCAAAATCATGCCAGTCTAGACGCAGCCTTTAAGTTTTGCCAAATATAATTCACTGTGGTGTTGTAGTCAAAAGAGAAGCTTTGGCCAAATACAAATCTTACTAGTTAGTGCCCAGCTTCTAATTTTGTTGGGATTTTGGGGGGGGGGGGGTGCAGGGGATAGAATTGAGAAAATTGTTGCAGAATAGATTTTTTATTATTATTCCTTTCAATCCAGCTCACTTACATCAGCCTCCATTTTATCTTGCACAAATGTCACAAAAATGGATTGTTCTGTCTTTATCAGGACTCCTGTATGATTTCTGACCAGTGGAGCAGAAATCCCAAAGGATGAAGAGAATGTGGAAAAAAGATAAGAATAGCATTAAAAATCAAGACACGCTGATACATAAACATGTAAGAAACACATATGGCACATGGGATTTTCTTTAGTGCTCATTGAAGAGTATTTCCTAGAGATTAGGAAGATCTTGACCTCTCTACTATAGGAAAATGGGAGTCACAGACTTCCATTGTTTTTGTCACTCCTGGGTTACATGCAACAAGTATGGTCTTAAGAAAATAAAAGTCACTTGGACTGAATACAGTTACATTAACACACACAAAAATAGTAAAAAGAGGAATTCTACATTGCTTTTGGCCTCCTGGCAGGACCCTGTTCTTGGCTTTCAGTCCTAGGCTGTGTCTAGACTACATCCCTCTTTCGACAGAGGGATGTAAATTAGACACTTCGAAATTGCAAATGAAGCGGGGATTTAAATATCCCGCACTTCATTTGCATAATCGCCTTATGGCGCTCTTTCGAAAAAGCGCCAATTTGAAAGTAAAACCGCGGTCTAGACGCGGTTCTGTCAAAAACTGCAGGCTTTTTCTAAAGATCCTGTACACGATTATGCAAATGAAGCACGAGATATTTAAATCCCCACTTCATTTGCAATTTCTTAGTGTCTAATTTACATCCCTCTGTCGAAAGAGGGATGTAGTCTAGACACAATCTTAGTGTCCCAGACCAATAGTGTATGCTCCAGGTTAGAAGTGAGCAAACAGTTGTTGTCATCACTTTACAGTTTTCCTTACCATCCGCCAAACCAGCTTTTCATCTTCCTCTGGAAAATGAACATTTGCCTTTCTCCCAAATTGGTGACTCTACCTCTCTCCCCCAGCCACTGGGGCAGACCCAACGACAGGAAGGGGAAGATAAAAGGGAAACAGCCCTGGCGTCCGGCGGTTCAAAAGGGCCTTGGGCCCCGTGCCACTGGAAGCATAGGCTCTTTAAATCACCGCTGGAGCCCCAATAGCATGGCACACTCTGGACAATGCTGAGGGCTGCCTGGGGAGGCTAGCTCTAGTTCCATCCCTTCTCCTCAAGCCCCACCTCTTGTGAGGGTATGGAAACCTCCCGCCTAGCCTAGGGGCCTGGCGACTGTGTCAGCCCCAGTGCACCAGAGACGTGCTTTTCTCCCCGGATATACACCACCTCTGAGGTGCAAAATAATACAACCTGCATTTAAAACATCATAAACAATTCTACAAGTGGGAGCCTTGGATGTTTCCAATCTTATGGCAGGCAGTCTGCCCATAGAATTGCCCGTTGACTATTAGTTGGCTTACATACTGAGGACAGCCAGTCACAAAGCACAAAGATTTATTACCCTAAAACACTGGGTATTGTTTGGAAACCTGACTGGATAACCAAAACTTGTTAAAACAGGAGAATAGCATGTGGCAAATAGTGAATTATGACTATTGTGAATAGTGAATGATGACTATTATAAAAGCAACAAGTAGTCCTGTGACACCTTAGAGAGTAACAAAAATATAATATAATAATGAGATATACCATCTCAGAGAGCTAGAGGGGCCCTTGAGAGGACATTGAATCCAGTCCCCTGCCCTCACTGCAGAGCCAAGTACCATCCCTGACAGATTTGACCCAGCTCCCTAAATGGCCCCCTCAAGGGCTGAGCTCACAAGCCTAGGCTTAGCAGACCAATACTCAACCCACTAAGCTATCGCATACATATAGTATCACCCTACCCAGCCGGGGCACTCTGAGGCTCTGGCGGGCGGTTGGAGCAACCTCACTATGGCACCAGTTCCAGCTCCAGTGCCAACCACGTGGCCCAGCTTGTGGGCTGCCACCTTGAGGCACTCTGACTAGAGCCAAGGCTGCGCTGAGGCTGTCCCAACTGGTGCAGCCTCCCCAAGACCCTGGTTCCAGCTCCAGCAGCCACGTGGCCCGGCTGGCAGGGCGCATGGTCGGTGGCTGTCCCGGCTGGAGCCGGGCACAGTGAGGCTTTGACAGGCAGCTGAAGCCACGGCTACAGTGCATCTTTCACTGCTGGGGCCACATATGCCAAGATTGGAGCCAGGGCTGTGATTGCTTGTAAATAGATAAAGATCTCCTTCCTCTTTTGTCTTGCTCAGTGTGGGGTTTTCTACCCCATTACAAATGTCTATGGCATAAAAATATGTATTCAGTTATGTGCAAAGTTAGCATGAATCTATAGAACAGAGCTGGGATTAATTTGTTTTTCTAATATGCACATATGTTTCATATATGAAATATTCAAAGGGTTCATTTAAACTTCTTGTTTCTTTTCCTAAATCATTAAATCACATTTATATCAGTAGATAAATTAATTTAATTATTCTGTGACTTTACTGGCAATCTTAAGTGCAGAATTATGGATTTGATCCTCTTTTTCTTATCTTGTTCTTTTTTACAATTGTATTTGTTATAAAAAACATGGGGTATTGTTTAACCTGAATGAGTACACCTTTGGGTTCAATAACAGTGTAAAGAAAATAAGAAAGAGTTCATTTTATAAATACACATTTAAACTATATAAGACCCTGATTCAGAGATGCACTTAATTGTATACTTAAATCCCTTTGAAGTCAATGCAATTTAATCATGTGTTTAATATTAACCATGTACTGGGGTGTTTGGCTGTGTAGGACTGGAAACATCCGCTTTAATTTTAAGTGAATCATTAAATACTTTTCTGAAATCAAATTTAAACAATAAAGTGTACATCTAAGTTCTAATAATTGCTTGTCCTAAAAAGAAGGTATTGCAAACCTGAAAATAATAGCAATCTACCTGTTAAAAGTTAAACTTCCAAAAGGATTCACAAAGGAAACACGTTAATCTGTAATATACTAAATCTGAAACAGAAATGTTGTTTGTATCATAACCATTTCAACAGCAGCCACATGTCATGCCACAATAGAGTGCTATAAACTTCCTCACAAGTCAATGTAGTTAGTGAGAGGAAGGAGCAGAATGTGAGAGAGGCCTTATGTGTAAATTGGTTTAAGGCTTTGGTTAGTGGCCAGAGCTGGGGACTATGGGCCAGATTCTCTCCTGGTAGAAGTTGAAATCAGTGGAGCTAATGTGATTCATTAGCTGCTGATGATTTACATGTCTGGAGAGGCAAAGAGAGACAAAACAAGTCTGATGCTGGGGCCAGGACGGTAATAATGGTGGCTGCCCGAGGAGCACTGTGTGGGTTAACTGGTTACCATTACTACTACTGTAAACTGTATATGAATTATATTATTTATTTTGGGAAGTTGGCAAAGAGAGAGAGAAACTTGCACATCTAACTGGAACTATTTTGGACTGTAGCTGTGATTCATTGGATAGTGCGTTTCTGGGCTACAGTGGAGTATTAATTTTCTTTTTTTTAATTTCATATTAAATAAACATTTAAAGTCTTGTAAATTATCCCTTATTTTAGTATTTTTTTCCATTTTAAAAATATATAGATCTAAGATATTTGTTAATAACTGGTAAGCGCACATGACCTCAATATTGGTGCATAAGACAAAACTCACTCCGCTCACAGATGGAAAATCTTAGAGGGAACACTATCTGCCACCCTGCCCTCCTGAAGGCTGACGCCGGTCTCCAAACATGTCC
Source organism: Pelodiscus sinensis (assembly GCF_052426305.1). Taxonomy (NCBI): domain Eukaryota; kingdom Metazoa; phylum Chordata; order Testudines; family Trionychidae; genus Pelodiscus; species Pelodiscus sinensis. The sequence goes on from NC_143055.1 coordinate 101,124,099, forward strand.
TGACGGACTCCACAATGACAGGGGGAGGGAGAGGGTGACCTGCCCCCCTCCCAGGGTGTCTTCCAGCTGTTCATAATAGTGGCAGGTGAGTGCTGCTGCCCCAGAACGTCCGCTTTGCTCCATGGCCTTGTGGTAGGCCTGCCAGAGCTCTTTGATTTTCATGTGGACCTTGTCCAGTGTCTGGGTGTGGCCTTGTGGCTAGGCTAGCAGCGATCTGGACATAGACCTCCACATTCCTCTTTCTGGTGCGGAGATACTGGAGTTTGGTCTCCCTCCACCCCAGACCTCGATGAGGTCCAGGATCTTCGCACCAGTCCAGGCGGAGCTCTCCTGCATCCCTGGCCAGTGGCAGCTGAGGGAGCAAAAGGAGCATTGTCAGTCATGGGAGGCTCTGAGGGATGTTGGGGTTGCTCATGGCTTCCTTGCTGGCTGCTGTCTTGCACGGGGCTTCTCCAAAACTGGGCATGTGCAAGAATCCTGTCTCCTGCTGCTGTGAGTTTTAAGCTCCACAGAAGAAGGGGAGCAGTGGAGATGCCAGATGTGGCCAGAGCAGTCAGAGCTGCAGTTATGAGAGGCCTCCAGAATATTTTGAATTGGCAGCACCGAAGCGTCCACACTAACACTATATCAAAGTAACTATTTTGAAATGAGTATTATTCCCTGAGGAGAGCAGGAGTACAGATTTCGAAATAACCAGCCCGTTATTTTGACATAACGGGCTTCGTAGCGTGGACACTCTACTTATAAATTCAGCCTAAGGGGAGATATTTCTAAATAACTCCTTAGTGTAGACCAGGGATTGTTAGAAACCTATGCAAAGGGCTATTTCAAAGACACCACTCATGAAGATTGCAGAGGGACTAGCTCCTTTACATCTCACATTTCCTTAAGGCAATCCATTTTTTTTAATACAAGTCCTCAGTCTTATATTGTTACTATATTGACGTGGATTTGCTACAATTACTTCAATGGATCAGGGCCTAAATGATTGGAAATGAGCAGGAAAAATCCTCAAAGCGTTGCTCTATGAGACTGTGAGCCTGAATTAGATCTGAAATGGAACTAGGGAAAAATCGAAGGAAAGGGGGCCATTGTTTTTCTCTCTTACAAGTCTACCTGAAAATTTCCCAAAAACAATTACAACAAAACCCCCTTTTACTCCTAGTTTTCAGTTCCATACTAGATGCAATAGTATGCAAATTTAGAATCAAAGCCCAAATTCTCTTCTCAGTTACAATGAGGCAATCACATTTTCTCCAAGTTGTGTTGTAAATTAAATGTATGTAATATAATTAACCTTCACTAACATTGCATATATATCATTTAGGATATTGTCTGTTTACGTAAGTGTCAATAATAACATGATTTAATCTGCAGGATCTCCAATACTGATTATGGTGCAGAAGAAAGAAAGAACCCAATTTTGTTTACTCTCAGGTGCTAGAACAAGATGAAAGGCTGGCTATTACATAAATATCTTTTTATGTACTTAGGACATGTCTACACTAGAAAATTATTTTGAAATAACTAAATTTGAAATAATAACTCCCAAAATTACTATTTCAAAATAAACTTATTCCCCAAGGAAAGCAGGAGTACAGATTTCGAAATAACCAGTCAATTATTTCAAAATAATGGGCTTGGTAGTGTGGACGCTCCACTTATTATTTTGAAATAAGAGGGGGCTGTTTTGAAATAACTCCCTACTTTAGACCAGGGAAATGTGAGCAAATTTCATTTGGTGTTATTGAGGGACAATAATCAGGAAACCTCACAATGCTGTTTTTACCACACTGCTTTCCAGAGCAGAATTACACTATATTCCTTAATGGTGTTCCCCCATTTCCAACATTGAAGACACACAGGCTTGAAAACTGTAGCATCAGACAAATATTAACCTTAGTATAGTTCTTAGAAGCTTGATCAAATCCTGAAGCGTGCTGAATGCTTCTTCTGCAGATTCTTATTACCCTCAAATTCCGGGAAATCGGTGGAAAATTAGGCTACCCAAAACTTCAAAGGAGGCCATAGTCCACTGAAAGATTGGGCTCAAAGTGAAGGAAAGGAAAAATTACTCAGAGATTTTTAGCTATCTTTTTTTCCTCCCTTTTTCATCTCATCCTGACAATTTCAAAGGAGCCAACTTCAAGAGAAAGAAATGTGATAGCGTTCAATGGCAAAAATTAGTGCAGGATTCATATGTGCTGAATTATTCATAGCTGCATAATGTTTAGTAGCCAAAATCAAGGCATTGGTAAACAGGGACTGAATCCATTATCTTTGTACAAAATATCCTGCTTCAAACCCCATATTATATAGATCACTTAAGCAATAGTTCTCCCCATAGTAGTGTCTGCATTTCAGAAAGAATTTATATTCCTTCAGACAACTACACTTTTTTATAATCTTAAGTATTTTTTTTATAAAAAGAGAATAGGCACTTCTTCTTTGAGCAGTGTCCCATGGGTGCTCCACTGTAGGTGTCGGGCTTGTCCTGGCACCACAGATCGGAGATCTTTTCAACCGTAGTCTGCCGGATCGCGTATGCACAAAGCACATCTCGTGTCTTTTCGCGCCATTTGTGTGCACGTGGTCCGGTTCCTGCCAGTTCCTCCTGAGCATCCTCGGCCACTGACGGAGAGAACCCCTTCTCCTCAGACTTCTGTCAGGGAGAGAGAGAGACAATTAATTAGTTAATTAGTTAGTTAGTCAGTAGTTATTCTTATAGTCGTAGTCGTTCGTATATATAAACATTTTATCGTTTAAAAAATAATAATAATCTTTATTTCCTCTTGTTTCCTGAAAATAGTTAGCACATTAGCAGAGTTGCCTTAAAATTACTTAGACAAATGAGGAGGACGACCACATTGGAGTCACCTGGCTTCAAAAAATGCGGTGCATGCCATAAGGCAATGCCCGCTTCCGATGGGCATACACTCTTTATAAGGTGCCTCGGCGAGGGGCACATTCCCCAAAAATGTCCCCATTGCTCAAAACTTATGGTGAGAGCAAGGAGGGACAGAGACATGTGGCTAATAATGCTCCTCTTTGATAGGGCACAAGACAGTGCTGCTCCCCATTCGTCAGAGTCCATGGAGCCCACTACACGACCATTTCCTAAGAAGACGAAGAAAAGACCATCGCCTTCTTAGTCTCTGGTCCCGACACGTGTTAGTGTGGGAGACAAACCAGGCACCTCTGGCATGTTCATCACACGTGGCCCGAACAAGCCCAAACAGAACCGCAGCACTGTACCTGTCCTCCTCCGGGTATACAGCACTGAACGCAGCGTTGGTTCCGTTACCAGCACCGAAAGCAGCTCTGGCACCGACACATCATCAGGCATGGAAGCATGCATCGGCACCGACCACCGTCTCAACACCGCAAAGACAGATGGCACCGGTACCCGAGGCACCACAGACCGCTCCAACAGTGGAACCACCGTCACATAAGACACCCAGGGAAGTCTCTACTCTCGCTTCATCCTCACCGGACCAATTCCCAGCACACACCACCACACGACAAAAAGCGCGAAGGTTGCCTACATCTTCTCCCAGCCTGGAGCACTTGCGTTTTTCATGGGAGCCGCCTTCACCTTCCTCAGTGCACTCCAGACTCTTGCTGAGACACTCACAGCAAAGTTACTGTTCCCCACATGTCTCACTGCAGAACCACCACTGTTACCGTCGGTCACCTGCTCCCACCTATGCATACCAGGGGAAGATCACGATCACCCAGATCTCCGACGTTTTCCACTCTTTCAGGGTACTATGTGACACACAGATGTCATTATTACTCAAGGTCTCCGCACAGATCGCATTACTATGATTGTTCACCCGACCGTTACCGTTACTACAGACATCTCTACCTTTCATCGCATCGAGACACATTCTTGTCACCATCTCCTCAACGATCTTAAGTATCGCCTGCCGAAGAGCGTCTGTCTGTGCCACCTCCAACAAGGCCACCCACCCCAACTGGCATTCCACCTTCCTTGCTGTCCACATCACAGGCTCAACAACAGCAACAAGCGTCTTCCGTACAGAAGGAGCTGCAGGAACAGTCACCCACCGATCAATCATCATCATCACCAGATGATGCGGTTTTTCAGGGTGATATATCTCCTTCTGATGACCTTCGTCAGCTCCAAGATTTATTCAGGAGAGTGGCAGACAGCTAAAATGTGCAGCTTGCCGAAATACAGCAAAAACACCATGGCTACGTCTACACTGGCATGTTCTCATGCAAAAACTCTTTTGTAGAAGAGTTCTTCTGTAAAAACTCTTCCAGAAGAGAGCGTCTACACTGGCGTGTGCTTTTGCGCAAGAGATGTGCTTTTGCACAAGAGCATCATGTTGCCTGTCTACATTGGCCTCTTCTGGAAGAGCTTTTGTGCAAGAGGGATTATTCCTGAGTGGGAGCATCAGAGTTCTGGTGCAAGAAGCCCTGATTTCATACATTAGAACGTCAGTTTACTTGTGTAAGAACATGTGGCCAGTGTAGACAGGCAGCAAGTTTTTGTGCAAGAGCGGCCGCTTTTGCACGAGATCGTGCCAGTGTAGACACAGCCCATTTGCTTAGGAATTTACAACCATCACACCAAGCTAAAGTGGCATTGCCGCTAGACAATGCCATCCTGGAAATAGCGGATGATATATGGCAGGTGCCAGCCTCAACTCCCGCTACAAATAAGAAAGCGGACAAGAACTACTTTGTCCCAGCAAAAGGGATGGAGTTACCCATCTACAACCAAGATTTTTTACCCATCTACAACCAAATTCACTGGTTGTGGGTGCAGCTCAACAAAGAGTGAAGGGCCCTCAACAAAAATCCAACTGCTCCGATAAAGATAACAAATGCCTGGATCTGTTTGGCCGAAAGATATACTCTTCCGCAATGCTGACTCTCCGCATGGCCAACTGTGCAGCATTATTAGCCAACCACAACTTTGATAATTATTCGCAGTTAGTCCCTCTCATGGAACACTTACCGGACAATAAGCGTGATATCCTCAAAGCAGTGGTCCAGGAAGGCTATATGGCTTCAAGAACAGCCCTACACATAACCTTGGACACAGCTGACACTGCAGCATGGACCACAGCCACCTCGGTGGTCATGCACAAAGCATCATGGCTGCAACAAGCAGCTGTGCCAAAAGATCTCCTGTCCAAAGTAGAAGATCTTCCCTTTGACAGGCAGAATCTCTTCTTGGAGAAAACCGAGCAAATCCTTCACTCCGGTAAAGACTCCAGGACTACATTCAGAACCCTAGGGATGTACATGCCCCCTTTCTGACACAAGAGGTACACTCCTTATCAAAGGCAAAGACCGTTCTCCTACCAATCGACCCAATACAGACAGTATGATCAGCAGCTCAACAAACAGCGCCAACAAAGGAGACAGCCTCAACCAAAAGCGTCTGGGCAACACAATACCAGGCAACAGGTTTGATGCTTCTGTCGAGGGACTGCAAACCATACCTCTCAACAACCACCCCCATGCCGCAGATACATTATTTCACCATTGTCTAAGACCATTCCAACACCAATGGTCCCACATTACCACCGACAGATGGGTTCTGCAAACCATCGCACTAGGTTATACCATCCCCTTCATCTCACTGCCTCCTCCCCACCCCCCATCCAGTCCCTCTTTAGGGACCCATCTCACGAACCTCTGCTAAAACAAGAAGCTCTTCATCTACTAACCAGTGGAGCAATAGAGAGGGTTCCAGACAAGTTCAGGGGCAGGGGTTTTTATTCCTGATACTTCTTGACAGAGAAAAAGTCGGGAGGATGGATGGAGGCCGAGTCTAGGCCTTCAGGGCTTAAATTGGTATCTTCAAAAGCAGCATTTCAGGATGGTTACCCTAGCTACTGCCATTCCGACACTACACAGCGGAGATTTGTTCATGTCCCTTGATCGGCAGGACGCGTATTTTCATGTGGCAATACATCCGGCCCACAGAAGGTTCCTTCATTCCAAATAGGTACAGACCGTTTCCAATACAAGGTCCTGCCCTTTGGTCTCTCATCAGCTCTCAGGGTTTTCTACAAGACTCTGGCAGTTGTTTCAGTGTACCTCTGTTGTCTGGGTATAATGATATTCCCTTACTTGGACGACTGCCTAATGAGAGTACCTTCGTCAATAGAAGTGCTTCATGCAACGAACACCGCCATAGCAGTTTTTGAGGCATTGGGCCTGATTCTCAATATTGCGAAGTCAGTCATGATGCCCCACCAATCAATACAGTTCATAGGCGCGCACCTCAACTCAACCAAGACGCGAGCCTTCTTACCAATGACCAGGTTTCAAGCAATCCAAGACCCGATACAAATGCTTTCTATCAGTCCCAAAACATCTATACTTCACTGTCTACAGCTCATGGGATGCATAGCATCCATGACATATGTCATCAAACACGCGAGACTATATTTTCTGTGTCTTCAACACTGGATAGCCACTGGATAGCCACTCCAAGTACTCACGACATTCACAGGAAGGTTACAATACCTCTTTATGTCAAGAAATCATTAACTTGGTGGACTATCCCCAAAAATCTGATGTCCGGCATACCATTCCACGGTCCCAAACCGACAATGCAGCTGACTACTGATGCATCACTAGTCGGATGGGGCACCCACTTGAAACACGAACAGGTACCAGGCCTATGGTCTCCCACAGAATCGTTGATGCACATCAATTTCCTAGAACTACGGGCAGTATGCAGTGCCTGTCAGCATTTCCTCCCTGTGATCCATGACCAAGTCATACGAGTCCTCACCGACAATATGACTATGGTATATTACATAAACAGGCAGGGAGGAGCTCGATCCCAGTCGCTTTGTGCTGAAGCGATATGTTTGTGGAACTGATGCAACTGCCACAAAATCTCCCTCCTTGCGGAATACCTACCCAGCCAGCAAAATTCCACAGCCAAGGCACTGAGCAGACGCTTCTCCTTGAATCACGAGTGGGAACTACATCCAGAAATACTCTCCACAATATTCCACTGCTGGGGCTTTCCGGCAGTAGATCTGTTTGCCATATGCCTCAATGTAAAATGTCCCCAATACTGCTCCAGAGCCGGGATTGGGCGGAACTCCAAAGGGAACGCTTTCTTGTGCAGTTGGACAGTTGCCACTGTCTCCTATACACATTCCCTCCCATGCCCCTAATCCCCAGAGTCCTAGAGAAAATAGCCATAGACGGAGCTACTGTGATTCTGATAGTTCCCTTCTGGCCACGACAAACATGGTTCCCTTACCTCCATCGCATGTCGGCTTGCCCTCTATATCCTCTGCCCAGACACCACGACCTGCTCATGCAGAATCACTGGTGCACACTTCATCCGCAGATCGACCACCTTGCATTGACAGCCTGGTACCTGGTTGGTTCCAACAAATAAGGATGATCTGTTCACAAGCTGCTAAACACATTCTTTTACATAGTAGAACACACGCAAACCCTTAGAACCTCTAGCAACATGTGACCTGCACATTCTCACAATGAAGGTTATCTTCCTACTCGCAATAACCTCTGTGAGAAGAGCTGGCGAATTGGCTGCCCTATCAGCTTCGCCACCCTATACAGTGTTCAGCCCTTCAAGGAACCATATTACCCCCCCAACCGAGCTTTCTCCCTAAAGTGAACGCACAGTTTCACATAAATGAACTGATAGTCCTCCCCATATTCTACCCGAAACCTCATTCCTCGGTGAAGCAAGCATGTCTTCATACCCTAGACGTCAGGCAGGTGTTGGCCTTTTACATAAAAAGAACTAGATCCTTCCAAAAGTTGAACACGCTCCTAGTGTCTACTGCTGAGTGCTCCATGGGCCATCCATTATCGGCACAACGCATTTCGTCAATCATCATTGCCTGCATAAAGAAATGTTATTCCTTGCACAATAGACCGCTACTACGCATACTGAGAGCGCACTCAACGCGAGCAATAACCACGTCAACCATCTTCCTCAAAGGTGTGCCATTGAGAGACATTTTCAGGGCTGCTACATGGTCTTCGGACTTCATGTTCGCCAAACACTATTGCCATCTCCAACCTCCTCCAACCAGATGTGGCAGTGGCATCAGCAGTCCTCTCCACGGTTACAGCACGATAGCGCCAAATCTCTCCTCCGCTACAGGGGCTACTGCTGTAAATTCACTGATAGTGGAGCACCCATGGGACACAGCTCTAAGAAGAAGAAGTTACTCACCTTGTGCAGTAACGATGGTTCTTCGAGATGCGTGTCCCATCGGTGCTCCATGACCCGCCCTCCTTCCTTCTTCGGAGTATCTCTTTCTTATGTCTTTTAGACCAACAGGATCAGGAGGAACTGGTGGGAGCTGGACAACACACACACACAAATGGCGCAAAAAGACATGAGACACACTTCGCACATGCGCAGTCCAGCGGACTACGGCTGAAAAGATCTCTGATCTGCAGCACTGGGACAAGCCCAACACCTACAGTGGAGCACCCACAGGACACGCATCTCAAAGAACCATTGTTACTGCACAAGGTTAGTAACTACTTCATCTCAATCAACAGCACGGTCACACTGAGGAAAAACAAATGTTTCTGTACCTTCCTCATAAAATAGCCACTGGGAATGCTCCAGGTAAATCACAATTACTTAAATGCTCCATTTTCCCCACTACATTTCATATTAGAAGATTTGCCCGGTGTTGCTCATATCTTTAACTGAAATAAGTTTTGATTTTCTTCATTTAAATCATTGTTCTGGGATGGGCCTGGGGATGAGGGGTTCAGGATGCAGGCTTCCCTGGGGAGAGAGGACAACCCCAGCCCTCTCACACCACAGCTTGGGGCCATGTGAAAAGTGCTTGTCCATAGCTGCTGCACAGAGGCACAGCTGAAAGAGGGGTGCATGTCCCCTGTTTGACAGACACACACATACACACACAAACTCTCTGAAACATATAGTAGATAGCTGTGCCTTTTTCCACCTTTATCTCCTGCTGGTCCAATGGGTTTATGGCTCTCCCAGCCCCCATCGCTGCCCCCTTGCTACCCCTGTGGTCATTCCACAGTATAACTCCCTCCTACCAGATCTCTCTTTTTATTTCATGAGAAACAATTAAATTCCATACACATCCCATTGTCCTGGCACACCCAGGTGCTGACTACACAGCATTTATTTCGAAATAGAGCACTCGTCCTCCGATTTCCCTTATTCCTCATACGATGAGGGTTACAGGAGTTCGAGTAAGAAGCCCTCCAGCTTGACAGTATTTCGACATTGTTTTGAAATAACTGCTTGCTGTATAGATGTGGACTAAGTTATTTTGAAATAACGCTGGTTATTTTGAAATAATGTTGCTTTATAGACGTACCCTTAGAAATTACTACTTGTGTTGTGACACATGATTCTAATGAATTAATCAGAAAAATATGGAAGCTTTCCAGTGACCAAAATAATCTTGTAAATTCCCATACCCATGCATAATCACTAAAGTTAGAATAGCCTTGAGGATAAAATCACTGCATTATGTTTCACGCTTAATGAATTTAGTCTTGAAAATATTGCTGCACCTCCCACATATGTAATGGAGAGATGCTGCATTAGGCTTTTGAAGGCTTTTCTTTATACAAACTCACACCACTTCTTAGTTTATGTTAGGATTTTTCAGGGAAGAATGGAGTTCATAAACCATCTGTCAGATTAGGCTATTTATGCCTTTGTTTATTAGCAACATCTCAAGTACAAACAAATGACTAAAAAGGTTATCTTGACACATACTAAGTCTCGATCTTTCAAAGACTTACATACGTGCTTAACTCGATGCACACAAGAGGTACCAATGACTCAGAAGTTAAGCACATATCTTTGCAAAATCAGAGCTAAGTGATTCTATTCTGTATTTTCTACTCAAGCAAAGTTTCTAGGTGCTCAGCAGCTCTGAGATGCCTCAGATTGGAAACTCAAAAGCTTTTGAAAATGTTAGTCTTATTCTCTCTGTAGTCCAGTTTACCCACTGGTAAAACAAGAGTAATGTTTTTTTCCTGTCTCTTGGGTGTTGAGATATTCAATTATGGTTAAGATAAAATATATGAAAATTCAGCAGCATTTATATGTTGAACTACAACCCTTTATTGTCTTCAGATTTTTCTAAAACTAGAAAACCTCCAGCTCTTATATGCACATACTACATAAATCATTCGAATTGAGAAATAAAATATTTCTTATTGATTTACTTAATTGTAAAAATGTTCTGTCACAAAATGAATCATTTCCATAATAACTCCTGGAGAAGGTCTCCAAATAAATCACTGGGTACAGGTGTAAAAGAAGTGATCTACAACTATACCACTTTATGCTGTGTTCCCATCTGCTTTCATAAACTAAATAGCACCATGCCAGGTTTGTGTTCAGGATAAGGAACACTAAGATATTGTATAAATAATTTGGAGAGAGACACTTTTCCCTCTGACTCAGCAATGCACCAATACCTCAGCATGGTCTATGAGTGTGGTGACTTTGTAAATAAGATGAATAAACAAGATCCTAAACCACCAATAATCATTAAAAAGTCTAAGGCATGTTCCCAATGTAGTGTTTTTAATTCTCTGTGCTGACAAAATAATAAGTACATTATTTTCTGCTTATTTGAGTTCATCTTGCATTTTCAAATGGACATAGCATGTTTCATCTCCTGCCTTTTAAACCATTGTATGCATTGTTAAAAAGGTGCCACCTTTCACTTCAGAAGTGGTGACATTATAGTGATAAAGTGGTGGCCGTGTATAACTTCTATAACAACTTGTAAAGTGTTTTTACACTCCCAGCAGACCAGGGAGACGCGGAGCAAAGCCGCAGAGGACGCGGGCGGCGGGACCGCAGCGCGTCTGGGCGGTCCCGCCGCCCGCGTCCTCCGGGGCGAGAAAAGCCCCGTTCGTAAGTACGGATCCGACGTAAGTTGGATCCGCGTAACTCGGGGACTGCCTCTAGTCAGAGAAGAGTTTGACCAAGTCCGAGGCTCCAACACAGGGAACTGTAAAAAAAAGAGGGTGGTGGTAATTTTAAAGTGCCTCTGATGAAGTAGCAGAAGGGGCAATTCAACAGAACAGGGCACTGAAGCAGAGTCACCAAACTGGGAAAAGGGAGGAGACAATAATATAAATAAAAGGACCCCAGTGCCTAGAGAGAACCCAGCTGCCTGTAAAGAACATGTATCAGTTATTTGGGTTTTGGGTATTAATCAGGTCTCAAGAATAGTTCCTTCTTAAAGTTCCTTGAACATGACTTGTACCTGCAGCTTAGTTACCTTCACAATTTATATTTATTAACACAGCCTAGTCATATATGATGATTCTGGTCCCATAATTGTGGCATTCAAAACAACTGTTTCCATCTAGCTTGTGAGCCTAGAGTTCTAGCTTTTTGGACTGGTTATTCTTGTGAAAAGTGATCAAGGAAAAAACTGTCCTTCTCCATGGTTTATTCCTGAGGGGCAGAAGGGAAGATACATAAAGATCTAAAAGTTGAACATTAGGTTAAATAGCATACTGTGATGTACTTTGAAAAAACACATAAAATACTAGATCATGTATAATAATGGTCAAAAATAATGTCCCAGCCAAAGGGTGCAGTGAACATTTGGAGTCAGGAATCAAAGACCTTTGGGTACGTCTACACTGCATCCCTAGTTCGGACTAGGGATGCAAATGGAGACGACCAAAGTAGTTAATGAAGCGGGGATTTAAATATCCCATGCTTCATTAACATGATCTCGCTGGCATGCTAGTTTGAATCACAGCTGATTCGAACCAGGAAGTGCGCGCTGGGATGCGTTAGTTCGGACTAAAGCCCTTAGTCCGAACTAACATTACTCCTAAAAAAAAATGAGATGGTTGAGAAATACTGCTCATGCATGAAGTCAGACTAGAGTATTATAAATGGTTCCTCTGGCCTCATAGTCTATGAACCTATGTCAGAGAAATGCTGGGGAAGAGGAAAACAATGGGAAGAACAAGTAAAAAGAAACTAGGGTACTCCTGCTTCATCTGAAACAATTATCCTTTCTGCCAGGTGCAGTCTGATTTATGCTTCTCTCAATCTCCAGAGGCCTTTTTGGTCAATTAAACTTTTTTTTTTTTAAATTGAATCTTGACTCTCTTTAATATTTTCCTAAAATTAAACTTTTTCATTTAACCAAAATCTATTTGCTGCTGGTAAAGGATGGTATTGGATTAGCATATGTCCCTTGAGCTCATCCCTATATAAAGGGTTTCCATTCACAATATATAGGGCCCTACCAAATTCACAATTCATAGATTGTAATAACACTTTTAATGACTTCTGACATCCCTCTTGCTTTTTAAGACCAACTGGATGAAAAACACCGAGGCTATAGCTACACTACAAGGTTTTTGCACAAAACAGTTGTTTTTGCGCAAAAAACTGAGGAGCGTCCACACCTCAAATGAGCTCTTGTGCAATTAAATGGTCAGTTAAACGGCAGAACAGAGGGCTTTTGCCGGTGTAGGTAAACCTACTTTTCTGAGGCATAACTGCTTTTAGTGCTGCAGCTATTGTGCAAGAAGGCAAGTGTGGACACTCCAGAGGGGTTTTTGCACAACAACTGGCCTCCAGGGGAAAAAAATGGTGGCCGCTGGGCCACTCCGGCCAACCCAGTCAGAACTCTATTGTTCCTGTCCGCTGGCACCCTTTAAAGCTGCAGGCATCCTGCACAAGCCTTGTGGCTGCAAGTTTGCAGGAAGCAAGAGTGTTCACCATGCCACTCTGCTGCAGCCACAAATGGCCTCATGGCAAACTCCTCAGGATCCCCTTGGTCCTTCCAGCCACGGGAGTCACAGGACCGCATGTCCCCACCTGGAGCATGCCAGAAATAAAAACCCTCCTCAAATTGTGGTGCGAGAAGGACTCCCTCCAGGACCTCAGGGCCAAGCGCTGCAATGCTGTAATCTACTTCCGCATGGCGTCCCTGGCGGAGCGAGGTCACCCTTCTGGGACATGGAACAAGTCCGGGCTAAGGTGAAGGAGCTCTGTCAGGGATACATGAACGCCAGGGAGCGGAGAGGGGCGCATAGTGGCAGGACCCCAAACCTGCCCCTACTATAAGGAGCTTGACTACATCCTTGGGGGGAACCCTCTTCCCCCTCAATCGTGGTGGACTCCGGGCTGAAGGAGCCCATCCTCCAGTGCCTGGAGTCTGTCCCCGAGCTGGAGGAAATGGTGGGGCAGATCCAGCTGCCAACAGAGGAGGAGGAGGAGGACGATGATGATGATCAGGACATTGACACCGTTACCTTGTCCCAGGAGCCATTCTCTGCCAGCCTGGACATCTCCCAGACCTCTAAAGAGGCATAGGAGAGAACCTCAGGTACGTTGGCACACACAGACACACAGGGCGGGGGAGGTGGGTACACAGGGGGCGAGGGGCACACTGTCGTGCCGGCTGCATGGTCCTCTGGCCACCTCGGGGTCCCTGTGACACAGGGCATGCTGTGCAGGCCACACATGGCCTTGCACCTGCCGCTCACAAAGGAGGGCGTAGCCTCAGGGAATGTGTGTGCAGGGTGGACTGACTGCCCCTCTTTCTTGTGTCTTCTCCACAGCCAGAGCAACCAGGATGGAGGGCCCAGCCACACCACTGCTGCAGCCACCACCCAGAGTTCAGACAAGCCGCAGACGAGCCAGGCCTGGGGAGGAACTGATGTGCCAGCACATCGGGGTGATGCGCGACATCCACGCCACCCTGTCACACTGGCTGAATGCTGACCTGGAGCGGCGGCAGCAAGTGTGAAGTGACCTGATGGTGCGCTGCAACACCCTGCTGGACGTTCTGTCCTGCCCGGGGGAACAGGCACCTGCTGCCGCTGCTCCCGCCTTCCACCCTCCTGCCCCCCCTCCTATCCCCATGGCCCACCCGTCTGCCTACCCTGCCATGCCTCTGTACCCTCCCTTCCCCATGACCATGGCTCCTCCTCCTGTCCCCCCCTCCCCCACTGATCCTGGCCCTGCTCCAGCCGCCCCTCCTGCCCAGCACATTGAGGCCCCCAGAGCCGCCCAACCCCGACGACGTGCCCGCACACAAGGGGGCTCAGCTATCCGCCCCAGTACTCCTCCCAGTCCTCATCCCCCCTCCCACTTCACACAGCCCTCCTCCCCTGACCACCCTCATTTTTGTTAAATAAAAAAAGACTAATTTTGATTGAAAACCAAACAGGTGTGTTTATTGTGAGGCTGGGATAGAGGCAAGTGGAGGGAGTGAGAGGGGGAAGGGAGAAAGAAGGAAGGGTGGAGGCCCAGGGGAGATTTACAGTGGTTCCTGTGAGAATCTCTACCACAAGGCCTCCTGGATGTGCACCCCAGCCTCATGAGCCTGGCGGGTCACAGCTGTCCTGGGCTGCTCAAAGCTCCGGCCCTTGTGGGTGGCCTCTGCCACCCACGCCGGGAGGAAGGCCTCTCCCTTGTGCTCCACCAAGTTGTGGAGCACACAGCAGGCTACCCCCACCTCAGGATATTCTGCTTCCCAACATCCAGGCAGGTGAGGAGGCAGCAGAACCATCCTTTCAAATGCCCAAAGGTGCACTCTACATGGAGGCGGGATCTGTTCAGGTGGGCATTGAAAATGTTCTTTGTGCGATCCAGATGGCCAGTGTAGGGGCACATTAGCCAGGACATGAGTGCGTATGCAGCGTCCCCCGCTATGCACACTGGCATAGTCTGGTTGCCCACAGGGAACTCCTGTTGGGGTAAAAAGGTGCCCGCCTCCAGCTGGGCACACAGGCTGGAGATGCGGAAAACTCAGGCATTGTGAGCCCTACGTGACCGCCCCATATAAATGTTTCTGAAGTGGGCCCGGTGGTCCACCAGGGCCTGCAGGACTACAGAGAAGTAGTCTTTTCGGTTGACAAACTGGGCCACTCAATGTTCCGGGGCCCGGATGGGGACTTGCATGCCGTGGATTGCTTCCATGCAGCTGGGGAATCCCAGAACAGAAAGCCGCCCATGATGGAGCCCACGTCCTGGAGCTGGATGACTCTGTGCAGCAGCAGGGAGTTGATGGCCTGGAGGACCTGCAGAAGGAGAGACTGGAACACATATAACAGAGATTGAGAGAGGAGCTGTGTGCTCCCAGTGGGACGTGCCTGCCCCCCTCCCCGCAACCAGGCCAGTGTGAGGGTGAGAAGGCACTAGCCTGCAAGGCCAAGGCTTTCCCCCCACCCCTTTACAGTGTTGAGCCCCACCTGTCCTGAGGGTCCCCCTTACGCAACATTCCTCTCCCACATGCAGGGACTGCACCCTGTGATGTCCTTATCTGCATGAGGGGTTTTTGTGCGGTCCCCAAAGATCAAAGGGCAAACACAGCAGGCACTGCTGGAGGCTTAGCTTTGCCAAAGAGGCTAGCAAGCAGGCAGCAGAGAGAGAGAAGCAGCTGTCCAGGGGGTCCCTTTAAGCGTGCGTCTCTCGAGGGCTGCGGCAACGGTACTCAAGAGCAACTGGTGACCTCTAGCCCGGCTAATAGTGTGGACGCTCTCTTGTGCAAAAACGCCTCGCAAAATCAAGATGCTTTGATGTGTGGATGTGCTCTTGCGCAAGAAGCTTTTGTGCAAAAAATCTAGCACATCTTGCGCAAGAAGCCTGAAGTGTAGATGTAGCCTGAGGTATAGCATATCTTTTAGAAAGATATTCATTCTTGATTTCAAGAATTCAGGTGATCAAAAATCCACTGCATCCCTAAATAAATTGTTCCAGTGGTTAATTGCTCTCATTGTTAAAAATATGTGCCTTATGTAGAGTCATAACACTTTGACATGCCTTCTAGACTATGAAGCCCTCCACCATCAGAAATCTTTCTCACATCTGGGGTATTAGGCAGTTATCACATCACGATTTAATCTTCTCTTTGATAAACTAAATATAATGAGCTGCTTTAGTCTCCCAATTGAATCATTCTTGTAGCTATTTTGTGAACCCTTTCCTATTTTTCAATCTTTTTTTGTGGTCACCAGTATAAGATACAATAATTTTACTAATGATTTCACCAATGCAGTATACAGTGATAATACCACCTTCCTAGTCTTGCTATTGATATTTCCTTATACTCCAAAGGATCACATGTGCTCTCTTAGGGCTTGTTTTCACTGTGCAGAAGATGGTCTACACTACAGGAAAATGCAGGACAATGTAGCACTTTAAAGACTAACAAGATGGTTTATTAGATGATGAGCTTTCATGGGCCAGACCCACTTCCTCAGATCAAATAGTGGAAGAAAATAGTCACGACCATATATACCAAAGGATACAATTAAAAAAATGAACACATATGAAAAGGACAAATCACATTTCAGAACAGGAGGGGGATGCGGGGGGGGGGGGGGGGAGGAAGGGAGGTAAGTGTCTGAATAGTGATAGAGATGTAGCCGTGTTAGTCTGGGGTAGCTGAAGCAAAATGCAGGACAATGTAGCACTTTAAAGACTAAAAAGATGGTTTATTAGATGATGAGCTTTCGTGTGTGATGATATTAGAGGTGGGGAGAGTGGGATGTCTGTGAGCTAATGGTATTAGAGGTGATAATTGGGGAAGCTATCTGGTTAATTACCAATTATCCCCAATTATCACCTCTAATACCATTAGCTCACAGACATCCCACTCTCCCCACCTCTAATATCATCAATTCACAGACACTTACCTTACTTCCTCCCCTCTCCTCCCCCCCCCCCCCGCATCCCCCTCCTGTTCTGAAATGTGATTTGTCCTTTTCATATGTGTTCGTTTTTTTTAATTGTATCCTTTGGTATATATGGCTGTGACTATTTTCTTCCACTATTTGATCTGAGGAAGTGGGTCTGGCCCACAAAAGCTCATCATCTAATAAACCATCTTGTTTGTCTTTAAAGTGCTACATTGTCCTGCATTTTGCTTCAGCTACCCAGACTAACATGGCTACATTTCTATCACTACACTACAGGAGAAGGTCCAAGTAAGATTTGCAATTCCCACGGTCAATCTTCTGGAGTTCAATTTACCAGGTCTTAGCAAGGAGTAAGGGAAGCTGATTGAAGGATTTGCTCTGGTCTACTTCCTGCTGCAGAGATGGCACATAAACGCAAATTAAGGTTGACTCCAGCTACGTAATTAATGTAGCTGGAGTTTCATATCTTAATTTGACCTTCCTCTGTAGTGTAGACCTGGCCTTAGTGACAATACTGCTCCAGTATCTCACATTACATTAGTTTTCTACCATCACCCTCTGATTGACAATAATGTTAAAATCTAATCCTACTAATCAAACCGCACCTCTGCACCATCATCTAGGCTGTCAGTATTGTGCCCTCTGAAGGATCAGAGGCTACATCATGGGCAGCGGGTATGCTAGGCAAGGGAAGGCATTGCCTTCCCAAACTGATAGCCTGGCCTTGCCCACACTCCACCCCTAGAATGCCTCCCCGTCTCCTGGGGCCAGGGAGGTTGGGGCTGCATGCTCCACCTCCCCGTGGTGCTGGGGGGCAAGGCAACTTGGCTCCTGCAGGAGGGCAGGGCCTGGGCAGAAGGAATGGGGCTGGAGGCAGCTGCTTTTGCCCACCACCCATGGGCTACATCCCCCAAATGTTAAAGTGCCCTCACAATCTTGCCATCCCTACACATGCTGAGAGCACGAGCAAATCCTCAACGGGAAAAACCAAAACAACCCAAAGGGATGGTTTCAAAATGAGCTTTAAACAACAGAGAGTCCATCTCCCTGCCTAACTGGAGCCTGCGGGGGGGGGGGGCATGTTTCCCAGCTCCCCCCCACCACGCCCAGCCTCAGGGGCACAGACTCCCCGGACTCCAGGCGCTGGGGCTTGTAGAAAACACTAACTAGCGCCACCCTGCCGCTTCTTCAAGTTCTCCCCCCCCCCCGCGCTCCCGAAGGCTGCAGCGCCGCACTGCAAGGGCAGGACCGGGCAGCTCCCCTCTGTCGGCCCTTCCCCGCGCGCTGCAGGGAGGTGCGGGCGGCGGCTTCGGGGCCGTCACTGCGCCTGCTCGGCCTCCGCTCTCGGGCATGCGCCTGCGCGCGGGAGCGTGGCCCGAGCCGGGCTGCGGGCGGCGGCGCGTGCCCGCGGCGGCTCCCGGCGCTCGCGCTCGCCGTGTTAGACGTGGCAGTTCCCTGGGCGGCCGCGAGCGCAGAGGAGCCGGGAGCCTCGCGCCGGAGCCAGCTGCGGTGTGAGCGGCCCCGCGCGTGCGAGCCACAGAGACACCACGGGGGCGGGGGGCTGCACGCCGCGCGCAGGTAATGGCAACCCGGGGCAGCCGTGGGGAGCAGGGTGCGCGGCCGGCCGGCACGCACCGCTAGCGGGGAGTGCATCCTATCTACTGCCTGGGAAGGGGCAGCGGGGCCGGGCCGCCCTGTATGCACAGCGCTGGTGGGGGGCCTGCAGGGTGGTGCACTACCCATGTGTACAGCTTGAGGGGTGCGGCGAGAGGGGGCACCCTGAATGCACAGCTGTGGGGATTTGGTAGTGCAGCCTATATACACATCATTGGAGGACAGCCGGAGGTGCGACTTATATAAGCTTCACTGGAAAGTTGGGGAGGGAATGGAATAGTACATTTAATATAATAAATATACACGGGGTGCATAAGGTTTATACAGCACTGGAGACCTGGGAGAGGCGTTCATCCTATATATGTATAGTGCTGGGAGTTGTTCTATACATACAGAGTTGGGCATACTTGCATGATGTATGCACAGAATTGGGGAGCAGCAGTGGAATGCATCTTATACACACATCCCAGAGTGAGAGGTGTGCTGGAGAGGGATGGGATGTACATGGGATTGGGTAGTAGTGCCATCAGGGGAGCATGCACCTTATAGGCACAAAACTAGGGGGGAGCCCATGTTGAGGTGTGTGTGTGTGTGTGTGTGTGTGTGTGTGTATGTATGTGTGTATACATGCATAACTCAGGTGGGGGAGGAGTGTGTCTCATACTCAGCACTATTAAGGGGAAGCAGGAAGGTGCATTCTATACACAGTATAGTAATGAGATGATGAAGAAGAATGGCATTGCTGTAGTGTTACAATAGTACTGTGTTGTAATAGTATTTGTTATATTGAAATAATAAATGTTTGCAGTCTTAATAAATTAGGAGGGAATTTTAAATGTACCCTTCCACAACTCCTTACAAGATGAATCAACTCTAATTAAATAGATTTTTACATACATGCTATCTTCAAGGCTTTTAGCTTGGACAGCTTTCTTGGGAGGGGTATAGTACAATTTTAGCATTTAATTATCTAAGTTAGTTTTTAAGATGCTAGGGACAGAGACCCTCTCTAGCTTTATGCTTTTTACAACATCAAACACCACTAGCACTTAAATCATGAAAATAATAACCAATTCCCTTGCATTGGTGTGAGGGTGTTTTATGTTATATTTACACATCCCTGATCTTACAACTTCACCTTTGTGGATTGGTCTTTGTGCTTTTGCAGAGCCACATTGATTTCAGTGGAATTCTGTATGGGCACAGCAGTTATACTGAATGAACTTAACTGCGGGATTGCAAGGTAGCTGACTGGTAATATCATTTGAATTAAGTGGTGTTAGGGAGTGTGTGGGTTTGGGAGGGAGGTAGTGGCTTGGAACAGGCTTCACTATGTGTTCTGTATGTATATCTCTGGATGAGGGGGTCTTTATTATGATAATGTGAAGTAGAATATAGGAGCTGGCATTATGTGTGTTTGAGAGTCCCTCTCCTTCTTACACACAATCTCTGTTTTTAATACGTGTGGGAAGTTTGACGTGGCAGGTTTTTTTTTTTCTTTCTTTCTGTGGTTGAGAAGTGGAGGAAGTCGTTTCCCCTGGATACTGTCTAAAAAGGCTACTGAAACATCCTCAGAGTGAACATCTTTCCCTCCTTACGTATTGTGCTTTAGTGCTGACTGTTAGGTAAATCTATGTGAGAGTGACCAAAGCTCATGTTGCCACGTCTCTCTCTGCTGTAGGGAAAAAAAAAAAAAAGTACTACCGCAGTAACAAAGCACCCTCTAGGCTTTCTCTTTTTCCAAGCCTTACCCTAGTAAGTAAAAACAAATGACAGCTCTATCATCTTATTTGTTTGCAGTTGCTTATCAGTCAACAAAAATATATAAACAATTAGGGAGTTTTATGTATGAAACTGTGGTTAGCTCTGGAGGACTGGGTGTAAAGAGCTTTGGGACGTGTTCCCTTTTCAGTCACTGATTTCTTGTCTAAATTGGAAGGACACTTAGGCAACATTTTCCAGGAATGTCCACTAATTTGAGGTGCCACTTTTTTTTATTATTATTATTATTATTTGATGTGTGCACAACTTAAGGCCCTG
Source organism: Pelodiscus sinensis (assembly GCF_052426305.1). Classification (NCBI taxonomy): domain Eukaryota; kingdom Metazoa; phylum Chordata; order Testudines; family Trionychidae; genus Pelodiscus; species Pelodiscus sinensis. Next base: position 101,144,442 of record NC_143055.1, read on the forward strand.
TCGAGAAGTGATGAGTACTTCCTGATTTCCCCTGGAGCTTTGAATGCTCAGTGTCTCTGAACAATCAGTCGCTTATTGGTTACCAAAAATCAGTTAACTTTTTTGTTCAAATTTTGACTTTGATCTTTCTGGTTTGATTTCTTCACTATGCAAAAAGGGATAAAGATAATGACCTAACAAAGCTGGGCAAGTAAATCATTTTAATGTCAGTAAAACATTTTCATTTATCATAATGAAAGGTTCCATGTAAATGCAAAGTACAGTTTGCACCTCCCTGGTCCAGCGCCCTCAGGACCTGAGTGGAGATGAGCCAGGGGAGGTCAATACACCCCTTATGCCTGCCTTGCTCCCAAGGCTGGGGCTCCCTACCCTGCTGCTTAGATCCACTAGCAGTGGTCCGGTTGGGGGTCCCTGCACTGCTGCCCACCACTTCCATCTGAGGTTCCTAGCCAGGACTACCTGACTGCTGCCGGACCTGCCACTGCCAGAGATTCCCTGGGGTTCCCCAGCCTGGGGCCACCCGACTGAAGCTATCTCTGTTGCCGCCAGGAAATTCCCTGGGGTTCCCTGGCCAAGATTTCTGGGCTCCTTCCTGGCCCTGCTGTCACCGGGGATTCCTGAGCTGGGGGCAAATGGCCATTTTGGCCCTGCTGCTACTGGAGGTTAGCTGGGATTTCCCAGCTACCATGTAGCCCCAGTGATGCCGGAGATTCCTCGACCAGGGCAGAGACTTCCTGGCCACCACCTGGTCCTGCTGGCATCGGGGCCTTCAGCCGGGGCTCCCCAGTCCTGTGTTCTCCTGGCTGGCTCCCACTCCCAGCCTCTGGGGCTCTTTGGTCCAGCGACATTTGTGGTCCTGCTGGACTGCGTATATTGCCGGACCAGAGTATTCCTGATTTGGGAGGTTCAACCTGTATTGCCATGAAATGTGGCAGTCGAGCTCATTACTGCCGTATATGTAAAAGTTGATAATACTCATCTTTAATGGTTAGCCCTACCCAGGGGAAAAGCACTGTTAAGTATGCTTGTAAATAAGACCTTCCTGTAAACAGATACCCAAAGAGCTAGGACAGGCGAGATCCAGTCTTAAAACACAATGAAATAAAATTCCTGGCATCAGAAGGTTTGAAGACTGAAGTCACGTGTGTGTTGGCTTTTGTTTCTCCTCAAATAAAGCACTAGTAAAAGGGGAGCAGGAGAAGGCAAGAGTGGTAGCTATAGTAGCTCTGTGGCTAGATGCTGGCAGTACCCTGGAAGGGGAGGCAGTTTTTTGTCTGTTGAAACACTTACGCATTTACTAGAAGGATCCATGTTGTGGTGACGTTGAACAGGTTTGTCAGGCCTGGGCAATCAATGGAAAACAAATTTGAGTTTGCCAGGGAGTAAAAAAGCAGAAAGATAAAGGTAGTTGGTTGGCTGGCTGGGGGCTTTAAAGGCTAATTGGAGAGAGCCAGTGCAAGCCACCACCAGGTGTGAATATGAACCTGGGGTTGGTTAGGAAGCAGGTCTCTTGTACCCTGTAATTGTGTTCTCTGAGCCTCCCATGCCTCACTGTCCATCCTGCCTTGCTGTGACCAGAGGTTGGCTGGGAAGTCTGTGAGGAGCAAAGCTGGGTAGCAGGGAGTCAGACTGAGCAATTGGGGTAGAAAGGCCCTGTCAGATAAGTGAAACAACTGGTGATTGACTTACCTGCCACCTTCTCTTGGAGTACTAAAAATGGCTGCAGCAAGAACCGTGAATAACTTTTTCTTCTGCTCAAATCTGAAAACAGGTCAAAGCCTGAGATGTGATGATAATGCAAATGGGCGAGCTTCAGGATTTACATAATTATAGAGATGAGTTCACCTCTGTGTGGTAGGCTCTTTGCCTCAGCTAAATAAGCATGAAAGGGACTTGACTCTTCCCTCACTACTTGGATGGGAATGTGACTGGTTCAGGAGGCTCGCTGGACAGTTGGCTCTATGCCTCCCTCCTCTTCTGCAAGACACCATTGGTGCAGGGAATGTATTGGGTTAGGAAGGGTAGTCATTGGAGTGGTTCTACCACTTTCTGGTTCTGTCTTTCTTACCCTTCTTATGTATCCTGTGGCATCCGTGGTGTTTGGGAAGTGAACCCACAGTCTGTCTTTTGGGGGAGCAAATGAAGCCTGTTCTGTCTCCTTCCAAATAGAATCCTTTAAGGCATTTTCTCCCACTGAGATCGGTCCCCAAAAAACAAATCCTAACTCTAATCTTTTTTCCAGAGGACCAAGTGACTATGTCCAGATAAACTAAGTGACTTGTTCAAATTCACACAGTCAGGCTGTGGAAGAGATGGGAACAAATTTGTTCTCTTGACTTCCAGGTTGCGGTTGTGTCGAGGAGTCCATTTCATCCCTTTTAGTAACACAAATGAGAGTCTTGTAGGATGCTATAAGTTGGAGTTGATGGAAATCTTTTCTTTACAGGCTCATCAGGAAGATTCCCATTTGGAATGAGAATAGTATTGGAATGAGTCAACAAGGTTATGTTGCCACGCCTCCCTATTCCCAATCCCAACCGGGTATTGGAGGTTTTTCTACAGGCTTTGGTGCACCCACTTCTTCGCCTCTTTATGGGCATTATGGTGACACAAACCCCTCGTACTCAGCACCTCCATCAGGTAAGGCAATAGTACTGTGTAGCATATGTTTGGGGCCTGAGTTTTATTTGTATTGAATCTCATGTAATCACTTACCCCAGTGAAGAATGCTCCATTTTGATTTGGTGGTGTTTTATACTAACATTGCACTTGTGCAGAGCAAGAAAGAATCAGACATTCTTACGCTGCATGTGAATTTTGATTTGCAGGGAACAGGTAGTAGTGTTTGTGTTTGGATACCACAGTACAGTAAAACTCCATTGGTCCAGCATCCAATGATCCGGCACTTCTGATGGTCCAGCACCATCGGGAACCTGGAAGTGCTCGGGGCAGCCGGACAATTGGAGCCGCTCTGCGCCCTGCTTCCCCGATTCAGCCGCTGCTGAAACTGCCCAGCAGCTGAATCAGGGAAGCCGGGGGCAGAGTCGCTGGGGTGCTGCCAGGTTGGTCCCGTAGCTCTGTCCCTCGGGGCTGCGGGACCAACCCGGCAGCACCCCAGCTGCTCTGCCCCAGGTGCCCCGATTCAGCTGCTGCTGAAACTGACCAGCGGCTGATTCCGGGAAGCCCGGGGCAGAGCAGCTCTGCCCGGGCTTCCTGGAGTCAGCCGCTGATCAGTTTCAGCAGCGGCTAACTTGGGGACGCCTGGGACAGAGCAGCTGGGGTGCTGCCGGGTTGGTCCTGCAGCACTGAGGGGCGGCGCTACGGGACCAACCGGGCAGCACCCCGACTGCTCTGCCGCAGGCGTCCCCGATTCAGCCGCTGCTGAAACTGATGAGCAGCGACTGAATTGGGGATGCCTGGGGCAGAGCCAGACTATTGGAAGGGGGGGCTATGAAGTGGCATCCACCCCACCCCACCCCAGACCCCTCATAGCCCCCCCCCTTCTGATAGTCCGGCATATGTGATAATCCGACACCCCCTGGGTCCTAAAGGTGCCGGATTATCGGAAGTTTACTGTAATATGACATTGCTTAATTTGAACAGACAAAAAGGGTTCCATTTCTTTTCTGAAAACAGAGAGAACTGTTTTCTGAGCTAATCTCTGTTGATGGGAGATGCCCACTTCAGCAGAAAACAACTCATTTCTGTAGGACCAGTAATTGATTAAAAAAATGAACGAGATTCTAACCAGAATCTTGACTCCGACCATACAGTTAGTATTGTACAGTTGAGATTCTTTTTTTCACTGGTGTGGTTAGTTGAAAAGAGGAAAATGTAAGCCAGCTATCTCTGATCATATAGGAGCCAATTGTCTCCTAATAGGGAAAATAACCTAGCAAGTTTTAATAGGCTGGGTGGGAAGTTGCACTTTATCTCAGCATGATGATTAATACACTGTAATTGACAAACATCAGAAAAAGCAAGCAGGACAAACGCCTAGGTGAAGCAAATATTTTTACTTGCACATATGTCATCGTACAAAATTAAAAAGAAATTGCCAAACTGGGGCTTCAGATTTTTTAAAGTAAAGCATGCATTTGAACTTAACATAGGGCGGACACTGATCTTGGTCATTTTTTTTGCAATGGCACCTTATATAAGAACTGATTCTCCACTCACTGACTTGTGTAAATAAGGTATAATTTCAACGATGTTAAGGGAGTATACCTGAGAGAAGAATCAGGGCACTAGCTTTTAACCAAAGAGTCAGACTTCAGAAAGGAGGTAGAAAGACCTAACACGTTGTTGGGCAAGATACTGAGTCTGCAAAGGGAAATGACAGAAGTTTCGGCCAGTATCACAGATGCACGTAGAGCACTTAGTGAAATATTAAAGGTGTTGGAGCAGTTCATATTATTTATAGCAAATGGATAAGAGAGGACTATAAGAAGATGAAAACTTAGATTAAGCTTTACATTTCTCAGATGTTGGGCAGGATCAGCAGCTTAGTAGAAGACTGATGTCTACACTTTGTTGAACAGCCTACCTACTTTTCTTGCTCTAATGGAAGAAGAGTCCGGAACAAATTCAGCCTAGAGGGAGGAGCCAGAACACTCTGTCAAATACAGTGCAACCTTTATTCCAAGACTGAGTTTGGCCAAGATATCCTAAATGAAATAGAAGAGCCTCTAGAAATTTGAAGTTTGTTTTATTTGGAAAGTTCAGAAAGGAAAGTACCAAAGTTAATAGCCATGCAAACTTCAAGGAAAGTTAACCTAAACAAATCCAAGAGACGTGGATAGGAACATTAGTTGCATTATTGGTCACTATAAATTGTAATCTCTGTACAGTTGGTCAGCAGTCTGGATTTCTCAATGTTTAAGTTGAGAACTGGTAATATAGGAATACTGGTTATAGGTGAGGAGGTATTCTTATGATAAGCCTGTGTTGTCAAGCACTTTTGAAAAACACCATCTTACTTATTGAGGAAAACCAAAGCTTAATTATCAGTGTTTCTTTTTTCTTACTAAGAAGCTTAGTGAAGAGGAGGGTGCAAATTTCCAGGTAAGATTTCAATATAAAGTTGCTCAGGTTCTCTCTTACACTAATTTGGAGGCTCTCTTTCCTAGTTATTTTTTTTTCTCATCTTCCCCTTCTTGCTTTTTCTGCCCTACTATTTTTTCACATAAGGATCCATTTCACCTTCCTACTGTTTTCCTCTGCTTTAGTACACACTATTTTTCCTTCTTCTCTTCGTCCCATTTTTCTCCTTTGTTCCATTGTATTAATCTTGGTGCAAGAACCTGCTACAGCTTATCATGAAGGGTAATGTGAGGGCATGGAGTGAAATGAAGCAACATAGACAGACAATGAGAGGGAAGTTTGAGATGAGGATAGGGATGGGAATGGGTAACCAGTTGCCTAGTAAGTATCACCATTATCAGGTACTGGTTAACTGGTAATTGGGAACAGCCTCCTCTCCCCTTTTCCCTTCATCCACAGCCTGCTGTGGTCAGAGGGCTGCTTGTATCCTGCAGAGGACAGGATCTGGCCATCCAGGCATGGGAACAGGGGTAGGAAGGAGCAGGAGCTGGAGTCGAGTCCAACCAGGCTGGAGGTGTCCCCTATGGGATCCTGATTAATCAGTTAAGTGGTTAAACTTAAGGTTTAACCAGTTAACTGGGATTTTACAAACCTAGTTGTGGAGAGGCCTGGGATCTGCCAGAGAGGAGGTATTTAGATGGGGGTTAGAGAAATAGTTAAAAAGAGGCGGCACTAACATAAAAATTACTGAGCAAGCTGTTTCAGGGGAAACTGAACCTTGAAGGGCAGCATGTAAGGAGCTTTGCTGCAAGGGACATAAAGCGTATGACTAGTGAGGTTAGCCACTGGGACACTGATAAGGGGATACAGTTTGGGTACCTGGAAAAAGGGGAGGCAGCCCTCCAGTTTGAGGAGCTGCCGTTTGTGGGTGAATCTGTTGGAAAGAGGTCTTATTGTTGTGCCAAAGCAAAGGAGACTCATTAACCAGAGAGAGATGAAGGGGATGCCGGAGACAAAGCTGGAGTTTGCAGTAGAGGAGAGGAGCCGTTGGGGTGGCACAGCATGTTGTTGAAAAAGCTTTTTATTCTGCTGGTAACTTACAATTTATTTTTCTTAGCAGGTATTTAATGTTACCTTATTTTTATATTCTGTTTGTTCCAGTCAAATTTTTGGATTTACCTTCTTTAATAAAGTCGAAAATTTAACTTTAACGCCCTAGCCTAACTGGGGCTGCACCATCTCTTTGTTAATGTGTGCTAACAAGCACAGAATATAAACTAGCATCCTTGAAATCAATAAAGGAAGGGAAATGTTGAAAGAGAGGCTGGTGAGAAGAAAGGAATAAATGATAAGCATTGTTGATGGATTTTTTTTTTAATTTCTGTGGCTGGCTCTGAATTCATCTAATCTTGCCTCTTGCTATCAAAACTTTCATTCGTACATATCCTGATGGTTATGTTCCAGTGAATCACCATTTAATGTGGGAATTTGCACTTTTACATTTATTATAAATGTATTTGAATGTGACTTATTTTAGGTATGTTGAAAGGTACTGTGCCTTTTGGGTCCTCTGCTCCTGTTGGATCGCCACCTCCTGGGACCCACCATTACAGCCAGACTAATCTCCAGAATGGCCCCCGTTCCAGTGGACATCAGCCACACAGGTGATCGTCAAGAAATAGCATAACTTTCAGATAACTTTCAGAGGAGGGCTGGAGCAGCATACCATCCATTGGGGGCAGAAGGCTGCTCTAGTCTCGCAAGGGTCCCACCATAGACAGGAGCTGCTATGGCAATATGTTTAGCCAGTTATCCAATTAAATGAGATTTTACATCCCTAATTGAAGCATGGACTGCTGTTATCTTCAGACATTTCTAATTTGGGAACTGTTTAGTATTCCAGCTTTTAAGTGTGTTGAAAGTATATTTTGGGTTGCAAGTTGCTTTGAAATGGTTAGCCAGTCTCCAAGGGATAGGAGAAGGGAGAGATGGTCCAAGAAGGAGTAGGTCAATTTAAAAGTTACTTAGGAACTATTCTTTTATTTCCAATGTCTGTTTCGAATAATTTTTAAGGTGGAAACATAGATTGTTCTTTAAAAAAATCTGTATTGGTACAAAATTTTACAATTAAAAGCTTTATTCACTGGTACACATTAATAAGCTGTTAGTGCTGAGTTATTGGAATATTTAGTTGATAGAAGGCAATTGGCTTTTGTCCTTTTTCTTGTAGTATATCTATGGTGGGTACCAATAGACTTCTAATATTTATGTTTGTATAAATAGTACATTCTGCTTTTCAGAAGAACAAATCAGACAGAGCAGCTGTTTCAAATGACTGTTATGCTCTGGAATAGCTATTAGGGGTTAGAAGTATAAACCTGATTCACTGGGGGAAAACACAGATCTTTGAGTTCCTGGATCAAGTAACTATCTAATGTAGACTGAGGAATAATTTGTACCATGTGTTTCATACAACCTTTACGTAGGAATATTCCCTGAGTAGAGAACCACCTATGACCTTTTTTCTGTGTCTGATTAAAAGTATAAAAATAGAAAGTGAAACAGCACTTAGAAAAGCTTTAGTATTATTACACTTCTTTTTGTCTCCTCTACTTGGAGGAGACAAAGGCAACAAACAGGTGTGAGGAATACCATCTGTTATAGAAGTTACAGAAGATTAATGTATCTTTCTTAGTCAAGTTTTCTTGTAACTATAACCACTTGGTTCTTTATATAATGATGAATGCATGTCATCAGTTGCCAGTGAATTGAGGTTAGAAGCTTGTGCGTGTCTATGCATCAATATTTCGTTTTCCTGCTTAGCAGTTTCTTTAAGCCAACTTCCAACATCACGGACAAAACTCAACAGGGCGCACTAAAGATGTGTCATAATGATGCTCTGTCCAATTCTTGGAGACTGATGGCTGCCTTTTCTTGGTGTAATTCCCATGATTTCTTTTGTAGAGGAAGGATGATGTTTAGTGAGCTTTGATAGCTATTTATGCAAAAGCTAGAGTGAAGAGGAAGGGTTACAGGATGGGGTAGAAAAAGAAGAGAATGAAAGGAAATAGGGAAAGGAGAAAATGAAGATGGCAGAAGAGGGATAAGCAGAGAATGTGGAGGAAGATAATGACAAGGTATGAAGACAATGGAGAAAGTTAACCACAGAGTGGTTCAGTTTCATAATTCGTATTTTGTATAGTTATAAAAAAATATGTATGTAGCTTCCTTAAAACCTAAAATAGCTTGAATAAAATTGCTTTCATGGAATAAGAAAAGAATTGTATAGTAAGTTTCTAAATTTATAATCGTAACTATGTTTGGTTGCATTTCCTTTATTTAATTTGGTGCTTCTAGCAGCAGTATCTTAGCCATCAGATAGTCAAACTACTAATGTATTTGTTTTCAGTTGTCATCCAGATATATTTGTGAATGGTTTATTTTAAATTAAAATATATTTTATATGTTCCATTTAGATATCAAAATTAGGAAGCTTCAATTATTCCTAGTAATGTTAAAGAATTTAGAGACACCAGCTCATATTGGATCCCCATTGCTTTATGCCTAAACATTTCAGTAAGAGACAGTCCCTGCTCTGAGCTGCTTGCTGCCTAAATAGGCAAGATAGACAAAGAATGGGAGGGGAGCCACGAGCACTGAGTAGAGTAGCAAGGTGACTGACCTAATGTCACACAGCAGGTCAGTGGAGATGTCAGGACTAGAATTTAACTCTTCTGATAACTGCTGTAGGCTATGTACCATATCTTTATCCTATCCCTATGTACTGCGTATGTTCTCACATTAGAAGGAATTGGTAGTTTAGTTCAGGCTATCCCTAGAACAGAATGGCAAGAAAACAAAGTTATTCCTTTTAAAGGAAAGAGGGGTCCCTCTTTGTTCACAAGTGAATTATGGTCAGAACAGTATAGAAGTCTTTCCCCTGGTGGTGGTCAAACAGGTCAACATTCTAGCCTTACCCCTTCCCCCCCGCCCTCCCAAAATTAAGAAAATATGTAGTAGGAAAAAGGGCTTGTGGGTAGGGTGGTCTACTATTTCCCTCTCTGAACGTTACTAGAGTTGTATTTCTTTCCTGTACCCCACCCCTTTTCCTGCCTTCAATACCTTCTCTTTCCTCCAGATTCTCTTCTCTTTTGGCTTCTGCCACAGATGCATGGAGAACACCACCCACTGTTTCCCCACATGCTGTTCCTCCTTCCTTCCTCCACATACAGAGATTCTTCAATTGTCTCCCCATAATCCCCTCCCACCCACCCTGAGAGATGCCAGCTAAGACTGACCCCTTGTCCTCATAGATGGAGAATGGGTCAGATGATTTGACGTTAGGGTTCAGAATTTCAAAAGCACTTCTTAAAGTGCACCAGCAAAATCATACACACACAGGCTCCCTTCACATTTAATCACTTCTATTAAGCTATTGTGTGTGCGCAAATGAATACTTGCTCTCTTTATAGGCACATAGCTGTGTGCACACTTCATTTCTATTGTAACAAAAATATACTTTGTCTAGGGACAACCAGAGGTGATTCCTTTGTAACTTTGGCCTTTATAGTCAGCAGTTTCAGAATCATGTGTGAGGATAAATTAGACTGAGTTGTGATTGGCTCAGCTGAAATGATTTCTTTTTATATAACAAATTAATTTCTCTTCTCAGGTTTCAAGGCCCTTCACCTCCTAACAATGCATCACCTTCCTATCCCCCGTATTGCCCTCAGTTACAGCCATCCTACCCAAATACTGCGTCCTCTTCATCCACAGCACAACTGGCTAATCAACTCAGCACTCTGCAGATGAATAACTATGGTAATGATTGGTTACCATTTATCTGTTTTCTTTGGCTAAAATATGGTGAAAGAGCAAAGAGTTAATTTTGATTATTTTAATATTGTTAAATCGGTCAAAAGTAAGATCTGTACAGATTGTACCTCCAAAATCTGGCACACTCTGGTCTGGTATCATCCGTGGTCCAGTAAGACCATGGATGCTCCTGGGGCAGAGAGCCTGGGAGCCTAAGGACAGGAAAGCCAGCTGGGTGGGGCATCAGGGTCGGCAGTCCAGCTGGGGGCAGCACAGGACCAGGGCTGCAGCCCTTCAGCAGCCTCCAGCAGCCCTCGGGAGAGCGGGCCTGAGGCTGGATCCCCACAGGAGCACGGGGCTAGAGTCCCCTCAGCACCCTAGGAGCCCTGGGCCAGGGCTGGAGCCCCGTGGCTGCCTCTGGCTGCACTGGGTTGGAGTTGGGGCTGCAGCTGCATGGGGCTGGAGCTGAGGTCAGAGCCCCATGGCTTCCGCCCCTGGCTGCATGGTCGGGGTTGGAGCCCCAGCCCTGTGGCTGCCCCCAGCTGCGTAGGGCCGGAGCCCCACCCTCGCAGCTGTTCCTGGCTGCGTGGCACCGGAGTCCCGTAGCAGGAACCAGCACTTGTGCCACCCAGGTAGCCAGCAATAGCTGGGGAGAAAAACAGCTCAGCCAGGTTGAGGGGTAGAGTGAGGCAGGGTTGCCTGCTGGGGCATCCTGTCAGCTGCAGGCGATGTGCTTGGAGCCAGTGGCAGGACACCTCTCCTGGTTTGGCAAGTTCACTCATTCGGGACTGGTCAGGTCCTGACTATGCTGGACCATGGTCTCTTTGAGACCACCCTGTGTTGAGCATTTTTACTTACCTAAAAACTTAAATTCATCCCAGTGTACTGTGAGTACAAATGCACAGTGGTGTTATACCATCTTTCCACACGGCTAGATTTGGTCCATCATTTTTATGATACTTCTGTGAAATGTTTCAGATGAGGCAAAAAGAATTGATTTGTGTTACAGATAATAGTGGCCCTTGAGAGAGAGATTGTGAAGGGGGTTTTTTTTTTTTAAACCATTCTCCTGTCTTTTAAGCATAGACATTAAATACTCCTTAGTCTATTGAAGGTATGAGTTTTATACTGCTCTGTCTTTTTCCTGCTTAGAATGCCTTTTCTTTTGTAGCTCAGCAGTCAACCAGAATATTAGTGTAAAATTTTAGGCACTAGATCAACAGCTAATCTAAATTGGTCTATGTCCATGGAACTAAGCATTTAGTTGGGTATGTCAGTTCATACCAGATGACGATATGATGGTCTTTTGTGTGCGAGGGTTTTGTTTTCAATTAAGATGTTTGACTCAAGATCTTTAAGTGTTTGTATAACAAGTTATTAACAATTGTTTGCTCAGAAAGCTTTTGAGTTTTGTTTGACTTATTGTTAGCTGTCCTGAAAATGTTTCTTATGAGGTCTTTCAGGTGAAATTTTACTCAAAATGTAGGTTTTGTAAAAACAAACATTTATAAGATGTAAGTGTCAAAGAAATGTTTCTATAACTGTGATAATTCCATTTGGAAATTAAGATGTGAATGGGTGATGCTTACTGGGTACTGGTTAACCAGTATCCAAAAGTACCCTGGGGAGAGGGGCAGTAAGAGCGAGCCTCACGCCATGGGGGGCCTGGAGCAGAAGCAGGCCCACATCAATGATTAAGTGATTAACTGGGATTTTACATCTCAATTGAAAATAGGTTGTTTTTTTTCTTATAAGCATTCCCATGCAGAGTGTGTAAAACATACACTGCAGCATTTAGGAGATGAGAACCTGACATTTGAAGATGATTTTAAATATGAAATGGGTGACATGTTTTTCCCCCCAGTGGACTAATCGTAGCAAATTGGTGAAAGTAAACATGGTGTAAAAAAGAAATCAGACAGGTTAGTGTCTTTTGGCTTTAATAACCTAAGCCTAAATTTTCAAAAGTAAGTAGTCCCCAGATCAAGACATTTTAAAGACATTTTTTTCAGAGGATTATTACTCAATGTTTTGTGAAAAACAGACCTTACTGTCAAGTTAGGCCCCCAAGAGTACTAGTTGCTTTAGAAATCTTAAACTGTGAGATGTCATTTGTAACATGTCTAAGGATTATTATAAATACAACTTCAGAGGCACTGTCAGTTTAAGTTGTAGTATTCTTACACAGGCTGCAAATATATTGGCAATTAAGAACATTAAATGACTGTTAGCATGTTATCATTTTTCAGATGATTTGATATATAAAAGTAATGTTCTTGCACAGGTCCTGGTGCTACTCAGAGTTCTCTCATGCCTTCTGGGAGTCCGGCATCTTTTCAAGGACCATGTCCTCCACCACCACCAGCAACACAGCAGCAAATGGCCTTGCTACCTGGATCTCAGATTCCTCCTGCACCAGCAAATAATCTCAATGGCATTTCCTCTCCACCCTCACTGCCTCCAATGGCTATGCAGGATGGGATCCTGGGATCTCTACCGGCAAATGCCAACTTGCAGCATCTTCCAGGACAACCCCCAGTGCCTGGGTATCACCCACAGACTGGTATATATGGATGTTTGGTTTCTTATTTAAATCACGTGCATTACATATTGTGCATTAGAACTTTGGCCATCTCTTGAATAAAGCTGAAACTAAAGGTGCAGTTTCACTTTTGACACTCGGCTAATCAGTCATGAGAGGCATTGCTGATTACACCCCAGCAGCCACATGCAGGAGGGACTTTGGTACCTGGACATGTCATACCTAATTTTAGGCTTATCCTTCAATGAATCATGGGTGTAAACGTGCAGGTGTTTTTAATTATGCTTGCAAACCTGCAGCTACAAAAACAGAAAATAAAATCTGAATGTATCATATTATAAAACTACTCTGTACCCTTTTGGGGGGGGCAGGAGAGAAACAGACTGAAAGCGTTAAAGATTTTTTTTTCATAAATACTATTTAAGGGTGATTCTCTCTCTTCCTCTCCCCATCACCTCTCACAAAGCACACTTTGCATGAAGCTGAAAGTAGTAAATACACATATTGTGTTTCAGTAAGATTTGTATGGCAAGATAAAATACACAGATATTGGCTGGAAGAAAGTCAGCACTTCATCATGGAATTAAAACACTTTACATTTGATGAATGGGTTTTTGTCCTTCTGCAGCCAACTTTGGCCCTCAGATGGCAGGCTCTCAGCTCTCTTATCCTGGTGCCTTTCCTGGAGGTCCAGGACAGCTTGCTGGTCCACAGCAGAGGAAGCTTGATCCAGACTCCATCCCAAGCCCAGTAAGTAATACAACATTTAGTTTTGTAGTGAACTGCATTCCTATTAGAATGTAACAAATACCAAAGCTCACTGTGTTTTTACATTGTTGGGGGGGTTTAGACATTTAAAATGTGCCATGCCACAGAACTCCTAGAAAATGTTCATAATGTAACCTAAGTCTTTAATTATGCGGTATTCTGTGCTTAGAGGAGTGTTTTGTCAGTTTTAGATAAAGTGACAGCAATGTGTAACTTTAGTGTCATTTTTTTGAAAAATCCCTGATTCTTATTAGTATAAACTTTTCTAGCCTGCTAATGTATTGGTTTTTTTATGTGAATTCTCTTCTGTGATCTTACCGCACGGTTCCCTTCAGAAACATCTGATCTGTTCCCAGGGATTCAGTCACACAGTTGCTACTCACAAACACTTCAGATAAACTACCATCCTCTGTTACTCCACAAAGAGCTAAAACTTTAATTGCATCTGAAATACGCTCATTTGAGCTAAGTTCCCAGAAGACTAGAAAAATCACTCAGATTCACTGGGGAATCGATAAATGATAGACAGTGAAGCAGCCAAAAACAGCCCTCTCTGACATGCCCCTGACTGAGAAGGAGAAAAACACTCCCCACCTTCCCCTCCCACACCAGAGCCTGGGGGGGGAGGGTAGCTCTTTGATGGGGTACCAGGGTTGGTGGAGTGCCAGTGCGGGCTTCCTAATGCTGGGCGTGGGGAATCCAGGCAAGCCGGGGGCTGCATCCTGAGGTCTCCCACCTCTGTTTTAGATTGTTGAAAACAGTGGAGTTACTCTTTATTTACACATGTATGAGCAAAATTCTAATGAGTCCCTACAATGTTAAGGAAAATGCACAGTTTGAAATGTGTTTAATTTGTCAGCTGGTCATCTTCCCTGTTATTAGCAGTGGCGGCCCATCCATAGGCTCAAACTAGGCAGTTGCTGGTATAAGGACAATATTGGACCAGAGAAGGGGGAAAACAAGGTCCAGAGCTGAGGAGCCTTTGCTGAAGATGTGCTGATAGGTTTGCAAGTCTGTCACCTGTATTTGAGAGGGACTTCAGCTCAGGCATCTATGTTGATCACAACTTTGAAAGTGTGGGGAAACAAGAGGCTGAAAAGTGACTTGCTGCAGAGCAGAGGGCCAATATGGGAATCAGGATGAACACTTGGGGTTTCCTAGTTCATGGTGCTGTACTCAAACCACTCTTGTTAAATTAGGTTCTTACAGTAATTAGCTGTGTGATACATACTCTGTCTAGGGATATTAAATTGTTAACTCGTAAGCATGAGACTTACCTGAAGGCTTACCAGGTCATTGATCCTTGCTGGAAAACTGGCTGCAGCCAGCCATGCTAGGCTGGAGTGGCCCTAGTCACTAAAGGTTTGGTGCACCAGGCAACGGCACCTCATGGCTGCAACAGGACTGGCGTCAGGAACTCCTGGCCACGGTATAAATTCACAGCTGTGGCTGCAGTGGGGCCTGGTGGTGTGTTCTGAGATAAGACAGTTAACTGGTTAACCATTTTAACATACATAATTCTATCCATAGTATGTTTTAAAACACGTTTTCCTGTTCTGTGAGCAGTAGAAGATACGTAGGAACAGATCATGAATCACAGGAAACAGTGATTATTTTTCTGCTAAGCCTATTGACAAGTAAGATTTTCTAGATAGCAAGTTGCTGCTTTTGGTATTTTTGATTGCATATTAAATTGGAGTTCATTTTTCTTCTGAGTCTCAAATAGCATTGCTAGACTCCATTATCAATGAATAATGTGATTTATTTCCATCACTGGCATGCATTTTGAAGTTGTAGCATTACTGTAAGAGCCATTATTGCATTGTGCATTTGAACACTATGTTCTATGGATTGCAAATTCATTCTGTGAGCACTCTAATAGCTACTATGTCTGTTATTAAGAATAGCTTGCACTTAGGTTAAGGAGGAATACTTTTTGTTAAAATTGGCTATAATTGCAATATATCAATGTGTTACAATGTTCTAGTTCTTTACATCACAATGTCTTCAAGAAATTAGACAGAACTCTTTCTCTCCTCTTTGCGCATTTGTACCATAAAATAGTTGCAATATTTTATCTTGGACGTAAAATCATATATTTGTTACTTCAAAGATGTGAAAGGGTATGATTTCAAAATCACCTAAATCACTTAGGAACACAAATCCTGCTTGAGGGTTACTAGGACTTGTGTGCCTAAGTCGCTTTTATCCAGATTCTCAGTGGCATTTAGACACCTAGCTTGCACTGAAAGTTTGGAACCTAAATATATTTGAACATCTGGGTCTTAGATACTTGTGAAAGCCCCACACCAAAACCAGAAGTGGACAGACAGCTGCACTATTGACTATGCATCTGTAGACTCTCATGTGTATTTTCTACATGAGTATGTGGAAGGAAGAATTTACACTAAATAAATATATTCTTAATAATCTAGGAAGTACTGTGCAGCTCTTGGGGTGGGAGGCTAAGATTACTCCATTGATCAGTTCAGACTCCATTTGGGAGGTCCTCAGGCATGAATGAAGATGTGTAACAGTTGACACCATAGAGAAGAAACCATGAGGGAAAAGACTGTCTGTTGTTCACTTCAGGTGTAACTGTGACAATCTCTTATTTAAAAAAATTGAAGTGTTTTTATGACTAGCAAGTATAGGCATTGCCTTTTGATTGGTAAGTCATCTCACCATTCACCATTTTCCAGAAAGCAGGATAACATGTTATCCTGCTATCTAAAAAAAAGTCTTCTGTGGAATAATCTGATGTCTTCTTTCCTTACCATAGGAGAATAAACAAACTTGGTAGTAACAGCAATTTTTTTTAAGTTGTTAAATGGTTTGTTTTAGCAGCACTGTAAGGATCAGAACGACATGTTTAAAAGAAAGATCTGGGTCAGTGAATGCAAAAGGCAACGAACTAATTGAAAATGAGGGATAAGAATCTCTGTATGCGTGTTATGTTTATATTATAAAATTACAATAGTGTTGTCAGCTAAATGCTTTTTTACATATAGCCAGTGCTGATTGGATTTTCATACAAATGTTAGATTAATCTGTGCTCTGACAACATCTGTGAAACGCAGCATCTGTACTTTGTCAACAGCTAGTTCCAAGAATAATGATATATTTAGGTCAATTAACTCTTGAGAATATTGTTTACATGCATTTTTTGCAGAGCTCAGTCTGAAAAAGCTTCACTTTCTTCAGCCAATGGATTTTTTGGACTAAATAATCGGTTTGCCTTTCCTTTGTGCAAGCAGCCAGCAATAGGTACACAAGCTAAAGAGGTAGAGAAGAAGTCAAGCAAATGGAAGATTACAACCAGCTGTCTAAGAGACATATTTGAAGCTAACAATGTAATCCAGAAATGTTGTAGCAATTTAAACAGACAGAATTAATTACAGTGGGAAAGATTCAAAATGGTACCGGGCCCCAAAATGTTTCCCAGTGTATTCCAGATACCTTTTAATAACCGTCAGTGGGCTCCATCCTGATGTATTTGTCTGTATTTGTGCTGTCTGACAGTGACTTCATGAGTGTCCCAACTCGGAGGGCTGACAGAATTGCAGGGTCCTGGGCAAGATGGGGAGGGGCTCAGTTCCAAGCCTCTTGGAAGGTACAGGACTGGGACAGACAGCCTTCCTTTACCCCCTTTCCCTATCGGCAGGCCTGCTCCTAGCCCATGTTAAATTATAGAAGCAAGTTAAACTGCTATAAACCTGACTTAATCAAAGGTCAGAATATCCACACCGTCCTCTTCAGTTTAGCTAAAGAACAACTTTAGTGACATAGGCCCCAATTTGTATTGTAGATGGGGCTGAAGAAGCAATTTATGGCAGTTTTTGCATCAAGGGGCTACTTGTTTCTGTGTCCTTTTCAGGCGCAGATTTAAAACTTTACTTAGTGTGACAGTTTGCCTCCTGGAGGCAGACATTGCAGTAGAAGATCGACCAGGTTGACTTTTCTGCTGTTTGTTATTCAGGGAGAGAAGTCTCTCCCTTCAATGGAATAATTGCACTGAACTTGGAGGAGCGAACTTTGCTGATACTACTTCCCTATTAGCCCAATCCCCTGATTTTCCTGCAGTAGAGGAAATTGGGCATTGTCTGTCTGACGCTCTTGGTTTGCACATCATTCAGATATACTAGGACAAAGTTTAGTCCTAGGCAAATAGGAACCAAGAAGGGAATAAAGCAGTTATGGACACAGATATATGTATATAATTATTTTGATCCTCTTTGGACAATACACAGTACAATATACTCCTCATGTTCTATGCACACGTGTCTAAATAATGAATGCTATTTGGGTTACTTGGGCTGGGCAATATTTTATTACTCTTTATGAAATTGAGGAAATTCAGTCTATCCTATTTCATGTTTTTCTCTTTACTTCTGATTCATCAGATTCAAGTAATTGCAAATGATAAGGCTTCCAGAGGAGGTCAAATCTATGCTACAAACATCAGAGGCCAAGTTCCTCCTCTTGTCACCACAGATTGTATGATACAAGATCAAGGTAACTCTTTGTGTGATCACTTCAGGTTCTTTACTAGTTCAAATGGGGAAAAAAATTATCGACTGAAATTTTCAAATTTTGTTTCTTAAAATCATGTTTCCATGTCCATATTTAGGCACTCAAACAGAGATGGTGGCATAACTTTTAAAAACCACCAAAAGCTTCTGCACCTCTCATTAATTTCAATTGAATATTTTATTATTTACCAAGCAATGAAAATCCACTTTTCTTTAAGAACATAACTGAAAAATATGAATGCAGAATACTGTTAATTCGTGGAATCATAGGACCCTGAGAGGTCAACTGGTCAGTCCTGCCATGAGTGCAGGGAACTATGTATTATCTAAATCATTCCTTATTCATTCAGTTCATTATTTAAGTCAAGATTTCCTGCTTGTTGATTTAAAATGGTGATTTAAATTACTTTGATTCACATCAATCCACCCAACATAATCCTTGCTTGATATGTTATTGTAGGCAATGCCAGCCCACGCTATATTCGATGTACTGCCTACTGCTTCCCATCCTCTTCAGATATGGCCAAACAAGCTCAGATTCCACTGGCTGCGATCATCAAGCCTTTTGCTATTGTTCCACCAAATGAGGTAAGGGATCAATAAACACCTGTCCAGAGTACCTACTTCTGCATTTCTCGTATTAGGATTGATTGTGGCAAACTAAAAATTAAGCAGAGGCAGAGGGGCCAGTTGCCCCAGGGCTCAGTGATTCAAAAGGGCCTGGAACTCAGGCTGCTGCTGCTGCTGCTGCAGTAGCAGTAGCGGTGGCTGGAGCTCTGGCCCCTTTGAATTGCTGCCAGAGTGACAGAACACCACTCTGTGCGGCTCTGAGGGCTGAACGGAGGGAAGCCAGTGCTGTGGTCTGGGTGTTGCTGAGCGGTGGTTGCCCCCGGCCCTGCCCCTTCTGTCCAATGACCCCTTCCCCCCCCCCCCCCTTTCTGGGCATGTAGAGCCACTCACCCCCACACCTTGCCCCAAGGCGGCTGTTGGTCCTGCTGCATTTCAGGTAACTATTGCTGTATCCTCAGCTTCTGCGAGCTCAGCCAGTGCTGCTACTTCCATTCAAACTCCATGTGAGTACAGACAAAACCAGTGAAAGGTGACAGCCACAAAAAGTCTTTCAGTAATTACTCTCTTATCAGTACCAAAAGTCACTTGAAGTCTTTTTCTGTGTTTAATTGCCTCTCCTTACCCTCGCTGCTGTTTCTGTCCCACACAAACAGCTCCCAGCCTGTAAGCCTGCCAAGGCTGGGAGCCAGCAGCCCCAGGATCACCCGTTAAAGTTACCCATTCACATTCCTAGCTACAATGTGCCCATATGCTATTTCTGTAGACTTTCTTATGTGACTTGGAACAATTAAAGGATCTACAGTTCAGATGACAGTTGAACTATAAAATTGGTTGTTTACCAAGTCAGTGGCATAGCTGCCATTTGGTTTCCTTTTAATACTGGAGATACAGAGAGATAGATTTGCATTATGATGAGAAGAACTTTGAAAAGCTACATCATCTGCAGTGAGTCCATCATGATGATTATATTTTCTATATGGCAAGTGTCACTGATGTAATTAAAATAACATTTTAAAAGCTATGACCAATAGTTAGGTTCACTCACTTGCCTAATAGACCTCTGGGTGCAGCTTAAATAGTAAATACATAAATTATTATTAATCAGCATGCATGGCTCTTTGGGAACCATTGACACTTTAGGATGAATTCAGAATAGGATATACAATTCTCTTATTACAAGTTACTTTCTTAGTGGTCATTGTTGACAGGCTTATTTTTTGGATTTGATTGTGGTGACTATGGTGATAGCATCCAGTGGTGCTTGCTCTTCCCTTTTGGGTTCTGCTACCTAGAGCAGGGATTCTGATTCTATTATTTTTGCTATTGCTTGCACTGTGGAGTAAACCATCTTATTAGGCAATGCAGCTGAATGGGAGTTGCATATAAAGTCATCCTTCTCCTCTGCTCTCTTTTCAGCCTTTCAGTTGCTCTATAAATATTGAAAACGTGGATATATTCATCATGTTAAATTAAAATCTGAGATGGTTAGAATTGTGTGTGCTTCTTTCAGGGATGAATTTTGTCCAAGGATTATAGGTGTGGAGCCTGTATCTGGCTGGAGCAAGAGCCCTGCTTTTGGGGTACATGTTGGTACCAGCTAGAGAGTAAATCAGCTGGTATGCCTATTGAGAAAGCAGCAACTTCATACTTATGCTGTCTGGGATGTATAGACAGATGGCAGGGGAAACCATATTGATTCCTCTGAATGCAGCAGTTTGGTGATGATTGTGGGGGGTGGAAATGGAGATGACCAGGGGAGGGGAAGCATTTACAAGCATTCCTCAGCCCCTGAAGTCAGAATTGCTTTGTTCTTTATGCTCCAATTATTTGTAAACTTGTTTGGCCACACACGTGTGGCTCCTTCTCTTTCCAAAGTTTGTATTTGCAGAAAATGAGATGATAAATCCAGAATTCCTCATAGATAGGCTCTGCTCTGCACCCTGCTTTCTCCTTTAGGTCTCCGGTCCCCCTCCTTCAAGTCTGTTTCCCTCATCACCATTGCATAACCTCTCCACTCTCACTCTTTCCCTGCTCACCCCAGGGCTCCCCTCCACTCCTCCTTCACTGGTCTCTGCGTCTTCTCTCTGTCTCCCAAAAGCTCTTTTATGTCTGTTAGATTCCTGGCTACGCAGTCTCACCATGCAGCATATTAAGTTGCTGCTTTGATGGGTATAGGCAGCAGCAAGGTGTGTTGGAGATTTCTTTATCTAC
Source organism: Pelodiscus sinensis (assembly GCF_052426305.1). Lineage (NCBI taxonomy): Eukaryota > Metazoa > Chordata > Testudines > Trionychidae > Pelodiscus > Pelodiscus sinensis. The sequence continues at coordinate 101,164,923 of NC_143055.1, forward strand.
AGCACCCAGCAGCCAGTACCTTGATTTTCCTCTAAACTAAGCTTTTCTGATTTTCCCCCAAATTAAGAGGGTTCTTTCCACTGATGCCTAGAATACTCCCAGAAATTTTTTAATTGTCTGTCAAACAGGATGACTTTTGAACACCAGAGCCAAACAGAAATGCCCTCTGGTGTAGGGCTCACTTGACTTGACCAATAGCATAGGGGAGAGAGAGGTCTTGGAAACTAATTCTAGACTTTGAAGGGGAAGTGTTTAGGTCTAGGACCTCAGTGATAGTTTTCTCTGAAATGCTTCCGGTGCCACATGCAGGTCCAGCTTAGCAGAAGGAACTTCAGAGTCTCAGTGCACAGTTGAGAAGAGGATATAAGCTGATGAATAGAATTTGGAACTAAATTAGAAGGGCCAAGATATATTCCTAAAGAACAAGTAGCTAACCATGTAAAATGAAAGAGAAATTCTTTAAGTACGTCAGAAACGGGAGACTTGCTAAAAAAATTTAAATCTGCTGGGTCATCAGGGTTTTAGGGAGTAATCAAGGAAAATAAGGATGCTGCTAAGACTCTGAATGGTTGCATTGCCTCAGTCTCCACTGCTGAGGATTAGAAAAATACTTACTGTGAACCTGCTCTTTTCCAGTAGTAAAGATCATGTAGTACTCTGAGATTGAGGTGATGGAAATAGTAGTGCTGGAGTAAACTGATCATTTAAAATGCAACAAATTATCTTGTGAATGAGCTCAAATGTGAACTAGTTGAGCTGCTAACAGAAAATGTTAAGCTCTCATTGAAAGTAACCACTGATCCAGAGGATTGGAAATCAGAAAATGTTGTACGTATATTTAAAAGACTTTGTAGAGGTCATCTGGGAATTGTAGATCAGTAAGTCTTAAAATTGTACCTGGAAACTTTTTGAAAAGATAATTAAAATCAGATTAATAAGCTCTTTTTCTCCCCTTAACAAAAGGCTAATTACTGTAGACATTATAATATGATATCTATGCTAACTTCTTATTTATTATTTCTCAGACAAAACAGGTTCTTTATCTTTAATATACTGATTCCTATGATGTATGAAAAGCATATGTGATAGTTTGTTTGACGGGACTTATTTTTAGCTGGCATTGCTTTAGCAACAGATTGTAAAAATAAACGTAATTCTCTCAGTTATCATCATAGACCAGGTCTTCCATGACTTTGTTTTGGAGATGTACAAATGTTTCCAAAGCATGGATAAACCCTGTGATCTTTGTTTAACATTTAACGCTGTGTGCTATTAATATTATTTTAGTTAGAGAAGTACTTTCATTTAAAAAGCAAACACTCAACAATTCAAAAAAATTAAATATGAATTTTTTGGTTTTATAAATATAGGTGATTTAGCCTGTGTTTAGAGTTATTCTCTTATAACGGTCTCGCCCTATTTCACAATACTTCCTGATTGTGATATGACATTATTTACAGAAATATTTGCTGATGAACAAATAATTTAGTGGTTTTTTTAAATTTTCTTCCTTTCAAGAGAGTAAATCCTCTAGGTATTTGACAATATTACTATGGCATAACCATACAGAACTACAGTAACTAAAGTACATTAAATAGACACTTGAACTTGAACTAGTAATGTAAGCATCTAGTCGAGTTGTCGAGATGCAGCAAGGGGGGCCGAGCAGGAGCTGGTGCTGGGGGGAGCCAGCTTAAAAGCCAGTTCTCCCCAGCGTAGTCTCCGTAGTGCCGCCTGTCTCCTTCCTCCCCCCGTGCTGCTACCTCTATTAGAGACGGCAGTATGGGGGCAGGGGCAAGGGAGGCTGCCGCAAAGCAGCTTCTGCCCACTACTGGTCCAGGTTCACCATAAGCAGAGGCTTCCCCCACAGAGAGGGGTTGCTGGACCCAGTGCGAGTTGGGATTGATCAAGCCCGCTCAGTCCTGGCTCATGCTGGATCTGGGAGCTGCCTCAGCTGTGGCTCTGCATTTTAAATGTAGTAATAGGAGGGTGGCTCTTCCTACATTTAAAATGCAGAGCTGAAGCGGTCCCAGGCCTGACGCGAGGTAGGGCTGAGTATGCCCAGCTCTGTCCTGTCTCACGCTGGGTCCAGGAGCTACCCCCACTGTGGCTCTGCAGTGTAAATGTAATAGGGGCCAGGCTGCCTGTGCACCTGGGTCCTACTATGTTTAAATTCAGGGACAGGCAATCATTTTTGAATGGGGGCCACTTCAAGCATTTTTGAAGTGGTGGCAGGGCCTTGGACAGAAAGGGGGGAGCCTTTAAATAGCAGGAGTTGAAAGGGCTCATGCTTCCCCTGTGGCTCCCAGGCATCATGTTAGTGAGGGACAGGAGCTGCAAGCCCTTTCAATTTCTGCTATTTAAAAGGGCTTGCTGCTCCTAGCCTCACTGCCAGGGATGCTAGAGTGTTCCCTCTAAGATTTTCCTTGGGCTGGTTGAAATTCCTTATGTGCACCAATATTGAGATGTTATGTGTCTGTGCACCTACCAGTACAAACAAAAACCTTAGATATAAATGTGTATTTTAAGTAGTCTATAGGTGCGGAAGAAAATATATTAAAAGAAAAGATAATTAACAAGGAGCAATGCTTATGATTATTTAATATGAAATCAAATGAAAAGAAAATTAACACTGCCCATGGCTGAAGAGGTGGACTGTGTTCAGGAAAGCTCGTGATACTATTTATATATTTTTATTAGTCTCTAAGGGTATGTCTACACTAGCCCCCTAGTTCGAACTAGGGAGGCTAATGTAGGCATTCGAAGTTGCAAATGAAGCCCGGGATTTACATATCTTGGGCTTTATTTGCATCTTCCCGTCCGGGCGCCATTTTTAAATCCCCTTAGTCCAAACTAACTGCACGCGGCAGTCAAACATTAACTCAAACTGTTACATCTCGTGAAATGAGGTGTAACAGTTAACTCGAACTAAGGAGTTAGTTCGAGTTAACGTTTGACTGCCGCGTGTAGCCGCGGGCAGTTAGTTCGGACTAAGGGGATTTAAAAATGGCGCCCGGACGGGAAGATGCAAATAAAGCCCGAGATATGTAAATCCCAGGCTTCATTTGCAACTTCGAATGCCTACATTAGCCTCCCTAGTTCGAACTAAGGGGCTAGTGTAGACATACCCTAAGGTGCTACAGGACCATTGTTGTTCTTTAAGTTTTTAAGGTGCTTTTTTTTTTTTTTTTAATATAAAGTTACAGACTTAACAGTGCTACCCCTCTGAGAATTTGGAGTACATGTAACATCATCCTTTCTAACAGACAGATGCATGTTTCAAAGAGGTTGCGAAGAAGGTTTCATCCTACAAAACAGCATCACTTGCTACTTCTAACCCATAAGAGCCAGAACTCTTACCACATAGCAAAGACCTGGCCTTAATGCAATACAATTTATGATGTATTAATTACTAACATGGGATTTAAAAACAAATCATTAAGATCAGAGTTTTAGACATCTGCAGCAGTCAAAGCATTCTGTTAAAAGAATCTTTTTCTTTCTTACCTTAAGCTATTAACACCTCTTTAAACTTTGCTTGAAATGTCATCATGAAATGTGGTGTGCACACACACACACAGCAGGGAATTGTAACCCAGGGGATCCCAGTTCAGCCAGTTCCCCAACTGGAGGACTAAGGGAGAAGCAGGAAGTAGGGTTCCCAGGTGTCCGGTTTTGAACTGGACAGTCCAGTATTTGAAGGTTCTGTCCAGGAAACAAATTGAGAAAATACCAGACATTTTCTAGTTAGGTAAGTACTGTTATCATTAGGAGTATCAGAACGTAGTTGCATACTGCTTGGCTGGTAGACATGCCCAGTGTGTCTACCAGCCAGGCAATACACAACTACGTGGGTGGGGGGAGAATCCCTGGGGCTGGACTTGCTTGTGTTTTGCCGGGACTGTGCATGGAATGGGCAGCGCCCTGGGATCCAGGAGCAGCCCGAGGCTGGCTGCGGCAGCTGGCGCCCCGGGTGGGCCACATGATCTGTGCCCCCGCCTGCACGGCCGTCAATGGCCGTGATGTCATCATCGGGCGCCCGGGCCAGCGGCGCTCTAGGCAACTGCCTAGTTCGCCCAGGCTCACGGGCCGCCCCTGCTGGGATCTGCGTGCACCCATGTCAGTCCCGCTCCCCGCAGGCTGAGTCTGCCCCTGCCTCTATCCCCCCTGCCAACCCTGCTTCCTGCCAGCTTCCGCCCCTCCCCAATCTCCCCTGGCCAGCCCCGCTGCTCCCAACAGCCCCGCTTCCCACTGGCTGGTTCTCTCTCTCTCCTCCCCCCGCCTCCCAATCTCCCCTTGACCCCCTCCTGGGCAGCCCTGCTTCTTGCTGGCCAGCCCCTCTCCATCTCCCTTGGCCAGCCCCGCTGCCCCCAACCTCTCCCCCCCCCCCATCTTCCTCGGCCAGCCCTGCTGCCCCCTCCCCCCTGCCAACCCTGGTTCCCGCCAGCCGGTTCGCCCCCCTCCCCCAATCAGCCCCGCTCCCCTCCCAGGCAGCCTCTCCCCCCCCCCCATCTGAGATCAGGTGTGTCTGGTATTTTTTTTAAGCCAGCTGGTAACTCTAGCAGGAAGCAGGGAGGCGGCTACATTGTTAGCAGTTGACCAGGCAGGGGAGGATTTAGTAAAGAGGCAGAGAAGTTGAGCCCATCTGGGAGGCCTGTAACGTACCCAGCTTCTTACACGTGGCTGGTTGCAGGCAGTGAGGCAATGTTTGCTCCTCCCCTTCAGCAGCAGCTTCAACATGATCTAGGTCATATGTTCCCCCTGTGAGTACAGACCCTCCAGGGGGTGGAATAAGGAGTGGAAGGAGGAGGACTGCAGTAGAGGCTGGAGTCAGTACAGGCAGTCCCTGGGTTACGCGGATCCGACTTACGAACGGGGCTTTTCTCACCCTGGAGGACATGGGCGGCGGGACCCTCAGACGCGCCGCGGTCCCGCCGCCCGCGTCCTCCGGGGCGAGAAAAGCTGCTCCGCGTCTCCCTGGTCTGCTGGGGGACTAGGGAGACGCGGAGCAAAGCTGCGGAGGACCCGGGCAGCAGGACCGCGGCGCATCTCGGTCCCGCCGCCCGCATCTCCCTTGTCTGATGGGGGGGGGGGGGTGCAGCTAGTGCGCCCCCTCTCCCCCCCCCCCAGCAGACCAGGCTTTTCTCGTGGACGCCTGTGGTAGAGCAGCTGGAGCGCTGCCGGTTGGTCCTGCAGTGCTGCTCCTTGGCGCTACTGCCCTGGGCTTCCTGGAATCAGTTGCTCTGCCCTGGGCTTCCTGGAATCAGCTGCTGATCAGTTTCAGCAGCAGCTGACATGGGGACACCTGGGCTAGAGCAGCTGGGGTGCTGCCGGGTTGGCCCCGCAGCGCCGAGGTGCGGCGCTGCGGGGACCTACCCGGCAGTGCCCGAGCCGCTCTGTCTCAGGTGTCCAGATTCAGCTGCTGCTGAAACTGATCAGCGGCTGATTCTAGGAAGCCCGGGGCAGAGCAACTCTGCCTCGGGCTTCCTGTAGTCAGCCGCTGGTCAGTTTCAGCAGCAGCTGAATCTGGACGCCAGTTCCAACTTACGTACAAATTCAACTTAAGAACAAACCTACAGTCCCTATCTTGTACGTAACCCGGGGACTGCCTGTACAGCAGGAAGCTGCTGCTGTTTCTGGTTGAGGAGCAGGAAGAAGCGAGCGTCTTCCCCCTTCCCCAGCATGAGCTCTGTATCTGCCCCAGGGAGCTCTGAACCTCAGCGTGGGTTCAGAAAAGAGCTGGGCAGCCACGCCAGCGTGCACCTTACAGGGAACCTTGCGCTAGAGGCCTTTCAACTGCCTCTGTTTAATGGGCTCATGCAAGTCCTTTAAATAGAAACCGTTAAAAAAGGGCTCACTGCTCCCACTGCTGGCATTGCCTGGAAGCTGGAGACACGCAAGCTCTTTAAATAGAAGCAGTTTTGAAAGGGTTCACGGGGCTCTGGCTCCGAGGCAACGCTCTAGTGGGCAGAGCCAGGAACAGCCATGTGGGCTGGATCAAAGTCCTGGGAGGGCCGGATCTGGCCCACTGGGAGGCTTTTGCCCACCTCTGTTTAAACTGCAGAGCCACAGCAGGAGTAGCTCCTGGACCCAGCGCAAGCCAGGACAGAGCGCCAACCCTAACTGAGTAATTGTGTAGTTGATACAATTTGTATCGACTACATGATTAGCCAGTTACCCACCTCTTAACATCCTTAACTCACACCAGTAGTACAGCAGTGGTCTTGTCAAAGGAAACCCCTAAACAAGGAATAGAGTTACTTCCCGTAAATGAAGAAACTGTCTCTGAGCTGGAAGCTGGTTATTTTTTCAATTAGATCAGTATTTCTCAAACTATGGTCTGTGGAGCCCAGGGCTCCGCGAGACATCTCCAGGGGCTCCGCGAGGTTGACAAACTGGAAACATCGATAGGTACAACACATGCAATCAGTGGACCACTGGGGCTCCGCATGAATTTTTACGCCTGTAAAGGGCTCCAGAGCCCAAAAAGTTTGAGAACCTCTGAATTAGAGAAATTTAGAGGAAGTTATTGGCCTCAGTCTAGTTCATCTAGAAGGAGAAGCCATGTTTGTAGAAATAAAAAGGATTAATAAATCAACTTGGAGCCACACCATGCCCAGTCGATTTCCTTAGAAAGGTCCAATGTGAATGCTAGTAAGCGAGAAGGTGGTGCGTGTCAAGTAAGGTGTGTAATAGTAACAGGAGAAAGTAAGGTAGGAGGTAAGAAGTACGTTGTAAATGTCACTGCATCAAGAGCACACTTGTAATTCCTGTAGCTGATTTTAAACAGCGAAGTAAACTGCAGTTTTATTTTGTCCCCCATCCCTGCATTCTTTTAGTTCTAAGTGGGCCTGTTTCTCTCTCTTGTTTCATACAGTAATAATACCTAGCTCTTTTATCTCTCACAATTTCATACATCTGTTTGGTTGGTAGGCTTCCAGCTTATACTTTTTGGTTCACGTCCTGTGAACACTGTTGCTAGGGTACAACGCCTGTTCCTTTTCCTATTTTTTCTAGACCTTTACAAAGAGCCTGGAAAACAGCCCAGCTCCAGAATTCCTGTTTTGCAGCCTCAGTAGCATCATTTTCCATTTTAGAAGTTCCCTTTGGGTAGTGTCATATCAGTTGCCATGTTGAAATTAGCTGGCTTGTCAGAGATCATTGTCAGGCATGTCAGCACTATGTCCATTCTAGGGATGTTAAATTGCGGATTATCTGCTGATCGAGTAGTTGATGGACTTTCCATTGACTACTTGATTAGTTGATAAGGGGGCAAACTACAGCGCTGAAGCGGGGTTAGTTCCCAGCTCGGGAGCTAACCCTGCGACAGCTCTGCCTTTTAAATATATTAAGAGCTGCTTGACTTTTCATATATTTCAAAAGCAGGAGGACAGAGGGGAGGACCTGTCTTGCTCCTGGTCTCCCTGGAGCCGGTGCTTGGAGGATCCGGCTTTTAAGCCCGCTCCTCCCAGAACCAGCTCCTGCTCCCTCCTCTCCTCCCCCACCCCATCTTGCTTCCTATCTCTGATAGAGGAAGCAAAGGGGGGGGGGGAAGCAACTAGTCGAGTCACTTATCGGGTAATCAACTAGTCGCTTACATCCCTAGTCCATTTATTGACTGCTCATTCCTGTCTTTGTCTGGAGACTTAATAGATTCCCCCCAAAACTCACCTTTTTCAGTGCAGTCTCTCTGGCTTGTCTTAGAAGAGGCAGCAGATTTAATACAAGGATTGTGCTGTGCTTTGAAAAGTAGAAAGAACAGAGCTGTTCTCAGAGTCAACTGTTCTATTGTCTTCCCAGCTAATAAAGTCTGAACAACTCTGTCCAAAAGGGACTGGCTCTCTTATAGGTAGTGTTCCTCCAAACAGATATGATGCAGGCAGAAAATTACAGTTGAAGGATTTATTAACCTATATACAAGGCCAAAAGCTTAAAGCATAAGACAGATGAAACAGACAAAATTCACATGGCTGAGTTGATCACGCCAGTAGAAAGCTTTGACATAGCAGACAATAATAAGCTTTAAGAATTTTTTCTGAAGGACTGGAAGGAAGGTTGCCCATCTGGCTCCCTGTCAGTTTATTTTAAAATGTCATGCCCTTTTTCATATTGGTTTATGTGAGAGTTGACTAGTGACTTCAGTATGTGCTTGGGACATTATATCATTAAGATGCCTTTCCTCACCCTCACTGTTACTGAGAGGCTAAAGCGTGTTCTTAGTCGTTAGGGGAATCTGACCTTTTCCTATATGCAGGAAATTAATTTGTCTGCAATAAAGTTTAGCTCTGGGTTATTCAAGATCTCTTCACATCCCTTGAATTCAAATGAAGGTAGCCATCATGCAGAAATTTTCCTCCTGCCCTTGTCTAAAGATTCCTTCTCTCGTGCTCAGATTCTAGAATAAAGGCAACAGTAATGGAACCAGGGACCATGTAACCTCTGTTCATCTCCATTTTTCCCTTGTCACAATCAGGATCTGAGACTCTTGTTAAATGACAAACATTTCCAACGTTCCATTTTCCATTTTGAGAGATCTCCCCCTCCCTCCCCCCCTCAGCCCCCCGGAGTGACTCCTTCAGCCTACAGAAAGGTGCTGTCAGTGTGGGGCGGGGGGGGGGGTCATTTTCTCTAACCAAGAGCAAAGTCTAGGCCCTCCCTAGCCTCAGGGACTGGCATGTCCAGATCCTTACCACAAAGCTTTTCTTTAGTGCTAAAGATGATGAAGATGATCCAGTGATATAGTGTTCTTGGATTTTCAAAAAATCCTGATAAGGTCCCTCACCAAATGCTTTTAAGGAAACTAAGTGGTTATGGAGTAAAGAGGGAATCGGGTCTATTCATGGATCAGTAACTGGTTTTAATGGTAGAAAACAAAAGTGTGTGAGGAAACAATCAGTCTTCCAAGGACTTGTGCTGTTCAATGTATTCCTTAATGATCTGTAAAAGTGGCAACATTTGCAAATGGTACGAAATTTTCAAGATAGTTAAATCTAAAACTGATTGTGAAAAGTTACAAAGGGATCTCAAAAAAGTGGGCAATTGGGAAACAAAATGGCAGACAAAGTTCAGCGTTGACAAGTGCAAAGCAAAGCACATTGGGGGGAGGGGGAGGGGAAATCCCAAGCTGAAGTCAAAAAGCCAAACAGAATATTAAGACCTTTTAGGAAAGGGATAGGAAAAAGGATGGAAAAATATAATGTCGTTATCTGCATCCATCATACACTATTGCCTGGAATACTGGGGGCAATTATGATTGCCCCAGCTCAGAAAAGATATAGTCAAAGTGGAAAAGAGTACAGGAAGAAAAATCAAGCGTATGGAACAGAATCCATATGAAAGAGTAAAAATCTTAGGGCTGTTAATCTTGGAAAAGAGATGATAGGGGCAGGTAATAAAAGATCTATAAAGTCATGAATGGTGTGGAAAAAGCAACTACAGAAATGTAATTTACTCTTTTCCACTATCCATAAATCAGAGGATTAAATTAATATGCAATAGATTTAATACAAACAAAAGGAAGCACTTTTTCATATAATGCACATTTAACCTATGGAACCCTTACCATAGGATGTTATGACCAAAAGGATAACTAGGTTCAAAAAAAGAATTGTATAAGTTCATATAGAATAGGCCCATCAATGGCTACTAGTACAGATGGTCCGCAGTTCTGGTGCTTGAGGCTACCCAAACCTCTGACTGCCAGAAGCAAGGAGTGAGAGATTTAGATGGATCTTTCAAAAATTACCCTGTTTTAGATTTTCCTCCTGACGTTTTGGTACTGGTCACTGTTGGAGACAGGATACTGGGCTAGATGGATCATAGGCCTTACCGAGTATGGCAGTTCTTACGTTCTGAGAGTTGCTATTTATATACCTTATTTTCCCAGCATACATTGCTTCTGAGCAGAAACCTGGAACAGAGTAGTGCTAGTCTCAGGGGTTTCCTTTATAAGGCATATACCCGCTCTGAGTCCCAGTTTGGAAGTTGAAAAGAAGCAGTGAGAATGGCGGTCCTCACTTAAGTCTGAGTTTCCTAAGCTCTCAGGAGAAATATTTTCTGGAATGTACTGTTTATGGGGCACAAAAATGCCTCTTATCAGTACAGACCTTCAGAGTCAAAGTGAGAAAGGGATGTGGCCCTTATAGCTGTTAGACTGTGGATGAAGATTGATGAATAGAGTCTAAAGCATAGAAGGGAAACCTTTTGTCTGCAAACTGGATCATTCTAGAGTTTTATCTGGTGTTGGCGGCGATTGGCGATTAATGTTTTATTTTATTTTAATAGTCAAATAGAGATGATTTTCCATGTTAAATTTACTTATCTATTGGCTAAGGAAGTGATGAGGGTGCAGAGAAAAACTCCCCTTTGAAGAAATTTATATCTTTTAGGAATATTTTGGAGAAACACTAGCTGTTTTTTGTTGTTAATGTATAAAACAGATATTAGCATCCCTCTTAAGCCATAGAGAGTGTTCTGCTTTGGCTGAAACAGATTGACAGTGGATTCCCATATGCTAATCATAAACTTTTTCACCGTCTAAAATACCAGTTTTGTTTCCTGACAGTTTAAAGACCCTATCTATCAATCAGAATTATTTTCCTATTCTCAATCTAAACAACTTTAACTGTAGAAAAAGAATAAGGAATTGTGATATTAATAGTTACTGAGTAGCAATGTGTTGATTTTTTTTAATATAGTTTGAGTTACTAAGATCAAAATTATTCAGAGGGTTTTTTAAGAGATAATCTGTAACTAAAATAGCTGTTGGAATAACCTCTGTCCCTGTGCATGTGAATTTCTCTATGCAGACATCACCATCCGGAAAAGGGATAAGATTCTCCTCTTCTTCACTTGCCAAAGTTGATCATAGCAACAGCAATAAATTAAACAATGTAACTTTGTGCAAACTCTGACACTAAGCCTTAAGGGACATGACTCAGTTTCTACGGTAACATTATATACTATGAGCAGAGTGTTTGACACACCGTTTTTACTAGGATTAAGATGGCAAGTTTATAGCATTTTATTTTAAAACTGAAACACTATTTCACCTATTTTGAGTACATGTATTATTCATTGCTGTACACTTCTTGCACCATCACAGTTTAAGAGTAATAACCCTATAGGCTCCATGAAAAGGATTGACTTCTTTTGATGTTGATGAATAAGCAGCTGACCTTGATTTTTATAGTCTGGTGTTTACATTTTATTGAATTTTTCCTTTAGGTCACACACACTTCTGAAGAGCGTAATTAATAAACATGTCATTTGTTACACTAGGAATAGGCATCTTTAGTGGTTGCACTTGACTGTCAGATAGACATTACATCAGATTGCATTTAGGGCCAGATCATGGCTGGTGGTACCTCAGCCCTGCAGGGAAGTAAGCCCTTAGTCCTTTCAGGATTTTAGCTGCATCTTGGTTCCAGTTGTGGTGGGGGAAGCAGGCCTCATGACTGCATTTTCCATGGAGAAGGACTAGGAATGATGATTGACTCCTTTACTGTCCCTCCAACCTGCTGGCCGGCAAAGCCAACAGAGCATGGTAAGTAATCCACATAGGAACAGGGTGGTGCAAATTACTCCTGGTCCCCAAAGTAGAGGGGCATCAGGGCAGATTGTGATTGCGTAACAGTTCCTTGCTGAGGCTCCGAAGATGGTGGCAGAGCACCACACTGCCCCTCTTTCGAGCCACACTACCATGCTGCCTGTCACTTGGGCTCCTAGTAAAATATAACAGAAAGGAGAGAAGCAGTAGATGAAACATTTCCAATATCTGCAAAGTGTGATGGGGCCTGGATCCTATCTGGGGCCTCTGTGTCACTTCAGAACAAGTATTAGTCAAACAAAAATTCACTAATCTTACCAAGTTGGGTGCTTTTAAATTGACTACCAATTTTTATGTCAAAACCACAAAAATTAAACTGCTCCTTTTTATGGGAAATTAATGCCTTGATTTAATGTCTCTTTAAAGACATTAGCTCAGATCTGTTGAAGCTTGGAAACCAGTAAGTTCTTCAGTATTTTCTGAATAATTTTCTTCTTCTTCTTTCCAAATACTTAAATGGCAGATGTAAATGATAACTACTGGCCATGTTACTGTACCTGGCCTTCGGCAGTTGGAGCCTACTTTGACTTTATTCCTATTCCACTGCCCCCAACCATTTCTTCCAGTGGGAATGGGAATCTCATAACACTAGTCTTCAAATCACATTTTCAAATCATTCCCCTCTGTTGAAAGCACTGTTGTGAAACCTATCTCTAGTTTTTTAAGTACAATTCACTATTAAAAAGATCCTTCTGGCATGGATCCGTGTATAGTCAATAAAATATAGTTTTCCTAAAAAAAATAAATAAATCTCAATACCATCCCCCCATAATGAGAAGACCAAATCCAAAAGGGAAACAATCCAGTGTTTGCAACAGGAAACATGGAGTGAAACCTCCCTCCATTCATCAGCCCTCTGCTGATGCTATAATTCTTAGATCGGGTTGGCTGCTGTTACAAAATATCCTGGATATCCACAGAAGAAGGAAAAATGTATGCTTGAATATCTATAGCATGCCCTTAGCCTAACTGATTGCTACATCTTGAGATCCAAGTTCATTTCTAATTCTTTTGGGAAAGGTGTTATTGACTGTTATGTTTGGCCCTCTCCTTTTGTGGCATCCAGTCCCGATGAAATAGCACTCTTAAACTCACAAAGTTACATTTAGATTTATTAGAAAGCATAATATTGTGTTCCTCCCAACCTAGAAGAGCACATTCCACAAGCACCATGTGGAGTGTTGCTTGATTGACTATCTTAGGGTCATTGCACAACCCATTAGAAATGGTAACAGCTGTCTTTTGTGTTTAATCATCTTTGACCTTCATAATAGAATTAATGTGTGGGTTTATGTTAGTACATGTATTGGGCTGAACCAGTATTTCAAATTACTTTTGTTCCATTTTTCCTACTTTACCAAGTACATGATAAATCTATCTTTGGCACACTGACACAGATATTTGCTGAGAGCAGACAAAAGAGACTTCTGTTTTGTCTTTGAGGAGCTAGCAGTGTTTTACTTGGAGCTTAAACTCTGAATCATTCGTTCATCTTAGAAACTCCTAGGGTCCATATGTAATGATCTGCATAGAATACCATTTTGAAGAGAGAAGCACCTCCTCTCACTACATTTACTGCTGTAAATGGTACTAAACCAGATATATTTGTCAGCTTTGTGCTGTTTATTAATGGGCGTCTAGATTGACACAAATCAAAATTCCCTCTCTCTAATTCAGACCTGTTTTATTGTGAACATAAGAACGGTCATACTGGGTCAGACCAAAGGTCCATCTAGCCCTGTATCCTGTATTCTGACAGTTCCCGATGCCAGTTGCCCCAGAGGGAGTAAACAGAACAGAGAATCATCAAGTGATCCCTCTCCCGTCATCCATTTCCAGCCTTTGACAAACCGAAGCTAGGGACACTATTCCTACCCATCCTGGCAAGTAGCCATTGATGGATCTAACCTCCATGATTTTATCTAGTTCTTTTTTGAATCCTGTTAAAGTCCTGGTCTTCATAACATCCTCTGGCAAGGAGTTTCACAGGTTGACTATGAGCTGTGTGAAGAAAAACTTCCTTTTCTTTGTTTTAAACCTGCTACCTATTAATTTCATTTGGTGACCCCCTAGTACTTATGTTATGGGAACAAGTAAGTAACTTTTCCTTATTAACTTTTTGAATGATAGTCATGATTTTATAGACCTTTATCATATCTCCCCTTAATCTCCTCTTTTCTAAGCTGAAAAGTCCCAGTTTTTTAAATCTCTCTTCATATGGGACCCATTCCAAAACCCCATATAATTTTTTTGCCCTTTTTTTTAACCTTTTCCAATGCCAATATATCTTTTTTGAGATGAGGCAACCACATATGTATGCAGTATTCAGGATGTGGGTTTAATAATATGGATTTATTATAGAGGCAGTAAGATAGTCTGTTTTATTTTCTATCCCTTTTTTAATGGTTCCTAACATTCTGTTTGCTTTTTTTGACTGCCACTGCACATTGAGTGGATGTTTTCAGAGAACTATCTACAATTATTGTGAAATTCTTGTAGCCGGTAAAGCTAGACTACATTCCTACAATCAGCAACTTCTGTATACAAACTTCCTAGAATCTGCCTCTTTGTCGTCTTCTTATTTACTATTCTGTATTGTGGTAGCTCGTAGGAGCCCCCATCATGAACCAGGACCCCCATTGTGCTAGGTTCTGTACAAACACAGAACACAAAGACAATCTCTGCTTGAGTTTTGATTGTTTAAAAATGCTGACATTTTGAAGGTCTTGTCCCCCACAGTTCCTTGATTATCATCTCACATTCCATTTTCACCCTCCTGCTTCTACCATCAGTTAATCCTGACTGTTGACCTTCACTTGAGATGCAGCATGTTACTACATCCAAATAACTATCAGTGCTTCAAAGCTGAAAAGTAGTTGGTGAGCCCTTTGTTGTTAACTCTTAATGTATCCTCTTTGGAATCCATAGGCATAAGAATTTGTACTTGGTGTCAACACTGAGCATTTTAGTTTTTGCTCTATCGAGGTGGTACAGTACTGTCACATTAAATAAATGAGCTGATCTAAATAGGAAAATCATATCTCCTCTGCTGGAAAAGGTGGTTTGGTGGTAATATAAATAGCATTTTAATTTTTTGTAATAATATACAATTTACAAAAATTAATTTATTTGCGGTACTCCTTTGTACATTTTGAGATTTGATCTTGCAATTTCCTGTTTGCTCACTGTATTATGCATCTGCACTGATCTGTTTGTCCACTTGCACTTGCAAGTCCTTGCTTGTAGCCCCATCAGAAAAGAGGGAGTTATGTCTAGGTGAAGCCCTTATGGGCCTGGATGGCACTCTGATGCTATAGAATTGGGTCATATGCTAAATTGCTTCATATTAAATCCTTGTAGGAGTGGCGCCAAGAACACTGATAGCTCTCAACATGTGACAAACATCAGTAATAGGCCAAATCAGTTCTGGCTTCAGAAGGAATTTTGTCTGAGAGAGATGTAGAATGTAGTTTGCTAGTAACAGCGCAAAAGGAAATGCTTGTCATGACGCTTTTATGTGAACCATTAAAGCAAACTCCAGGCCAAAAGATTATTGTAAACTGGTTAATCTTTCCCAAAAATAAATTCCATGTGATAGGTCAAAAACTGTTGTGATATGTACTCTGCTTAAAATACATGTAGTTAATTTGAAGCAACAGAACACTGACTTACATCTTTTAAAGTTCTGACTATAGCACAATAAAGTTTCACTTCTGCTTAACTTAAATAAGGATGGTCATACTGGGTTAGACCAATGATCCATCTAGCCAGTATCCTGTACTTCAGAGAATGAACAGAACAGGGCAATTTTGAGTTCTCTGTCCCTGATCATCCAGTCCCGCCATCTGACAGTCAGAGGTTTAGGGACCAGGAGTGTTGGGTTGTGTCACTGCCCGTCTTGGCTAATAGCCATTGATGGACCCCTGACCTCCGTGAATTTACCTAATTCTTCTTTAAACCCAGTTATACTTTTGGCCTTCACAGCATCTCATGACAATGAGTTCCATGGATTAAATGTGCATTGTGTGAAATTGTCATTTTATCTGTTTTAAGCAGCTGTACTAATGAACTATAGATATTTATTTGAAATTTTTCCCCCCTGTAGTAAACTTTGTTCTCAGCTGTGGGGCTTTTTGGGTGTGTGTGTGGGTTGGTTTTTCTTTTCGTGTGGGGTTTTTTTTTGTGTGTGCTTTGTAAACCTATGAGGGCATATCAATTTATACATCAGTCTTAGAATGTTCTGTCTGATGTCTGTAGCTCTGCTGAACTTAGAATATCATTTAAACTGAAGTGACAATGATACATGACCTCAAAAGAGCTGCACATCAGCATGGTTCCCCAAAATACACTCTAAGGGGTAGCTGCACTGGTTTCAATAATGAGATGTTCTCATTCTTTAGAAACAGTAATCTAACATGTTTGGGTGCTTATGTCCTGGAAGAGTGGATTCCCCAAAAGTAGGTGATTTCAGAACGGCATGTCACCCTATATGTTTGTCCACTGAGAGATGTCACTGGGGAAAAGGCAACTTGTAATATAAAGTATGAATTGAAACATTGATCTGAGAGTGGTGAGTAATTTGTGATTGCCACGCTTACAAGCAGGATTTTGAAAAATAGCAATTCTTCTTTGTATATATTGCCAAACATTTGTATTTCTTGTCAAATGCAGTCAGGCTTTCGAAGTGAGGCCCAAGATACTACACATACTTGGTAACTTGTACATAGTAATCTGTGTTCATGAATGGTAGGAGCATCCAAACTTATGTATGAAATTGAACTAATTCTGAAAGTCTGGCTCCTAATGCTAATTTTCACTATAGTTATGGAGTTATGTTATTATGTATGATAAAGGAACAGCTAGGAAGTCTTCTCTGAACCTGATGAGCAGAACAAGGCAGATGGCAGAGACTTACATATTTATGTAAGTTGAATTCATATTCACATCTACCAAGACAGACTGGGTAGCATGCTCTCTATACCAGGGGTTGGCATCCTTTTCAAATGAAAGAGCCAAACTACATCAAAATTCAGAAAAAGTAGTCAGCAAAGAGCCATATAACCATGCCCATTTGCATGACTGAAAATATACAATGTAATATTATTGGTAATTAACATAATGATTAATACTAGCATAAATGAAACATTGTACTCACAGACTTTATTGATTGGGACTTCTGCTGCTGCATCTTTTCGCACAGTTCTTTGAAGTTTACATCATAACTGGTCAAATCCAACTTCATGCAAGCATTCAGGCTGTCTTCTGTCAATCTTATGTCAGGGGGCTAGGGATGTGGGGGAGCAGGAGTCTGGGTTGGGGTATATGAGGGGCTTAGGGCAGGAGATTGGGTGTATGATGGACTCAGGGCACAAGGCTGGGATATGTGGAGGTGCAGGAGTGTTATGGCAGGAGACTGGAAAGGTGCGAGTATGAGGGGGTCAACACAGGGGGTTCAAGTGGATGATGGATTCAGGGTTGGGGTGTGCAGGAGTGTTATGATGCTGCAACCAGATTGGGGCTGGGCCCCAATTGGGGGTTTGGTGGCCAGGTTTCATTTTTAACTACAGTAAAATATTTACTTTACTCTGGGAGCAGAAGGGGTGGGAGGATGTCTTGATTTATGGCAGGGGTGGAGAACCTTTTTTAGGTCGGGGGCCACTGACACACAGAAAAATCAGTTGGGGACCACACAAGTGAGAACCTAAAAAACCCCTCAAAATCCCCCAACCCTCCCTGATGTGACCCCCCCCCCCCCCAACTGAAACACCTCACTCCCCTTGTGCTCCAAACCCATAGTAGGGGGAGGGTAGGAAGGACTGAGGTTCAAGGCCTCAGGCCAGATTTACTCTTCTGGAGCTCCACAATTAGTGGATTTTGTGGACAAAAATGAGGGGTTAAGTGTTCAAGACAGAGCTGCCAGTAAATGGGATAGGGATGGGAGTGCAGGATCTGGGCAGGAGGAGGTAGGGTGTAGGAGGGGGTGAGTACGTGAGGTCTGGCTAGGGGGCAGGCTGCCTGGGCAGAAGAGGGCTTGGGGGTAGGCTGCCTGGCAAGGGGGCAGGAAGCTGGTTGCCTAGCCAGCAGGTGCCTGGGCACAGGGCAGGGAGGGAGGGGGGGAGGATTCTGGCCAGTGGAGATTCTGACCAGGGGGCAGAGGGCAGGGGGTGTCTGGCCAGGAGTAAGGAGGTTTCTGGTCAGGGAGCAGAGGTCAGGAGGTATTTGGCTGGGGGTGGGGGAGGTGAGTAAGGGAATGGGAGGGCCTGAGCATGAGGGTTTGGGGGCACTTGTTTTTGTGCCACATGGCAGGCACAGTGTAACACGCCTCCTGCTCCCATTTGCCAGATACTTCCAGGAAGGATTCTCAGGGGAAGCCTCCAGTGAAGTGCTTCCCGGAGGACAAAAAAGGGCGGTGCGCATGGTGCCATTTTGGCCGCTTGTTTCCCACATGCGGAAACAAGAAAAAGAGCAGCACACTAAGACATTTTTTGCTCCCCTTGTTCCCGGCACACTGGATCTGGTGGGGAGACTCGTGGCTTTCTCCTTCAGCAGGAAGCTGACGCAACAGTCTTGCAGGAGGGCCGTAAGGCTGTAGCACCAGTGTGGGCTCCCTGCTTGGGGTGGGGGCAGAGAGAAAGAAGGTGCTGAGTTGGGGCTCCAGAAGAGCCATATCTGGCTCCCTAGTGAGCCATAGGTTGCCAACCCCTGCTCTATACATTTCGCTGGTTGGATGGTGCACAGAGAGAGTTTCCCTCAACATTCAGATTCTGCCTCCTTTTCCCCTATGCATGTCTCTTATTCTTCATGGATGTCCCACTCCCTTGAAGGGGCAGTGAAGGTACCAGTGCTACACGTGTAATGTACCAATGTAAAGATATAGTTCAGTCACCATCTGCCTAGACGCAAGGACAGTGGTTTAGGGCCTAATTTTATAGTGAATGGCCTAACCATAGTGAGAGCAGTAATTCAGCATGCTTCATGTCAGTGGTGAAGCCTTCTTTTTTTTTTAGAATGTGTGAGAAATCTGATTTTGGAATTATGCCACCAGTGTCTCTAGGGCTGGTTTAATATTTCATTGAGCTCTGAGAGAATCTGAACATGGTTATTTTCAAAATAAAGCTCACGTTAGGACTAGTGATGGATTAAGTTAAGTTTTAATGGCTCAGCTGATCCAGGTCTTGCATTCCAGCAGGGCCCTCATGTTCCTTGGAGTGGCATGCCACACTGTACCTATCCCTTATGCCCTTCCCCTTCACTTTTACATAAACAGGACCTCGAGTCCTATCAGCAGCCTTTCCTTCTGGTCAAGCCAAGCCAAATATAGGCTATAGACTAGAACACTAGCTTTGCTCATTGTTACTGATATTTATATTATGTTGATGTCCAGAGGCCCACAATCAAGAGAAGAGGTTCCCATTTGTTTTTGTTTGTTTGAAGGAGCTTCTAAAAGGTTTGAAATCTAGAAGCCTCTGTTAATTGGCTGAGCCTCAGTCAGGGGGAGGGGCTACCAGGGCTTTATAAGCTATGAGTCACCAGGGAGCTTGCGACCTGGAGCAGCTAACAGTGAGTTTGGAGAGGGAGTTTAGAGGGGGAGGTTAGAGGGCACTAGTGACTTCTGACCTTCTTTAAACATTACTTTTATAATAATCTATATTCCAGACATTTAATAAGAAGCCCAATTTATACTTAAACTTATTAAAAAAAAAATGGAGACAGAAGCCCAGCAGCAGAGTGGGGGCTATCCTGTTTATTGCGTTGAGTGTAACATGTATGATTACCTGCCCTGTGGGTGGGTGGCATACGTATGCACCCGTTGCAAGGAGCTCCTGACCCTCAGAGGCCGAGTTCAGGCTTTGGAGGCCAGGGTGGCTGAACTGGAGGAGCTAAGGGAGGTAGAGAGCTACATGGATGAGACTTTCCGGGACACTGTAGTACTGTCCCACCTCCGGTCTGAGAGCCCCAGTGCTCTTAAAGAGGATGAAAGTCTCAAGGGAACAGAGCATTCAATGGGAACAGAGGGAAACCATCCAGTAGTTGGGACCCTCCTTCTAGAGGATGTTGTGGTATCCTCTCGCACTGAGGATACCTCTAAGGGGGAGGGAACGCCAGTTGTTAGGAAAAGACAGGTGTTAGTAGTGGGTGATTCAATCGTAAGAAACATAGATAGTTGGGTTTGTGATGACTGGGAGAACCGTATGGTCACTTGCCTGCCTGGTGCAAAGGTTGCAGATCTCTCAAGGCATCTAGATAGTCTTTTGTGTAGTGCTGGAGAGAGGCCCCGACGGCTTTGCTCGGGTGTTCCCGGTCTGCTGGGGGGGGTCCAGCGGCTTTGCTGGACCCCCCCCCCAGCAGACCCGAGGGACAGGAGCAAAGCCGCCCAGGCAGCGGGAGTCCCGCTGCCTGGGCGTCTTTACTCCCGGGCAAACAAGCAAAGCCGCCCAGGTGGCGGCTTTGCTCGGGTGTCCCAGGTCTGCTGGGGGGGGTCCAGCAGTTTTGCTGGACCCCCCCAGCAGACCAGAGGGTCAGGAGCAAAGCCGCCCAGGCGGCGGCTTTGCTCGAGTGTCCCTGGTCTGCTGGGGGGGGGGGTCCAGCTGGACCCCCCCAGCAGACCAGGGAGACCGGGAGAAGTTTTTTTCACCCTGGAGGACACGGGTGGCGACCCGCCACCCGTGAGCTCTGGGGAGAGAAAAGCCCCGTTCGTAAGTGCGGATCCGACTTGTGTCGGATCCGCGTAAGTTGAGGACTGCCTGTAATTCCATGCTCCAATAATAAGAAATTAGCAGTAGGGCTATATTATCGACCACCTGACCAGGACAGCAATACTGACATTGAAATGCTGAGGGAGATTAGAGAGGCTACCAAAATAAAGAACTCTATAATAATGGGGGGGTTTAATTATTCCCATATTGACTGGATACATGTCACCTCAGGAAGAGAAGCGGAGATAAAATTTCTCAATGGCTTAAATGACTGCTTCTTGGAGCAGCTGGTACAGGAACCCACAAGGGGAGAGGTAATTCTCGATTTAGACCTGAGTGGAGCGCAGGATCAGGTTCAGGAGATAACCGTTATAGGACTGCTTGGGAATAGTGACCATAATATAACAACATTTAACATTCCTGTGGTGGGAAGAACACCCCAGCAGTCTAGCACTCTGGCATTTAATTTCAAAAAAGGGAATTACACAATAATGAGGAGGTTAGTTAAACAGAAATTAAAAGGCACAATGACTAGAGACAAATCCCTGTAAGCTTCATGGAAACTTTTTAAAGACACCATAATAGAGGCCCAACTTAAATGTATGCCCCAAATTAAAAAACATAGCAAGAGACCTAAAAAAGAGTCACCGTGGCTTAACCACCATGTAAAAGAAGCAGTGAGGGACAAAAAGGCATCTTTTAAGAAGTGGAAGTCCAATCCTAGTGAGAAAAATAGAAAGGAACATAAAGGAACTGTCAAATCAAGTGTAAAAATATAATAAGAAAAGCAAAAAAATATTTTGAGGAACAGCTAGCCAAAAACTCAAGAAGAAATAGAAAAATGTTTAAGTACATTAGAAGCAGGAAGCCTGCTAAAAAACCAGTGGGTCCCCTAGACGATCGAGATATAAAAGGAGCAATCAAAGACGATAAAGCCATTGCGGAGAAACTAAATGATTTCTTTGCTTCAGTCTTCACGGCTGAGGACGTTAGGGAGATTCCCAAATCTCCACCATACTTTGTGGGTGATGAATCTGAGGAACTGTCTCGGATTGGAGTTTTTGGAACAAATAGAAAAACTTAATGTTAACAAATCTCCGGGACCGGATGGCATTCATTCAAGGGTTCTAAAAGAACTCAAATGGGAAATTGCTGAACTATTATCTGTGGTTTGTAACCTATTCTTTAAATCGGCTTCCGTACCTAATGACTGGAAGGTAACCAATGTGACACCAATATTTTAAAAGGGCTCTAAAGGCGATCCTGACAATTACAGACTGGTAAGTCTAACTTCAGTACCGGGCAAATTAGTCAAAACAATAGTAAAGAATAAAATTTTGAGGCACGTAGAAGAACATAATTTGTTGGACAAAAGTCAACATGGTTTCTGTAAAGGGAAATCATGTCTTACTAATCTGTTAGGCTGTGTCTACACTGGCACCCTTTTCCGTAAAAGGGATGCTAATGAGACACTTCGGAATTGCAAATGCCGCGGGGGATTTAAATACCCCCTTGAAAGTAGTCAGAAAGAGCTGAAAGTAGAAATAAGGGATCTTCCGGAAAAAGGGCTTATTTTCCGCAAGATCCCGTCTAGACTGGCGCTTTTCTCCGGCAAAACCCTGAGCTGGAAAAAAGCGGCAGCCATGTTCAAGCAAATGCCACGGGGGATATTTAAATCCCCCGCGGCATTTGCAATTCCGAAGTGTCTCATTAGCATCCCTTTTACGGAAAAGGGTGCCAGTGTAGACACAGCCTTAGAGTTCTTTGAAGGGGCTAACAAACATGCAGACAAGGGGGATCCAGTAGATATAGTATACTTAGATTTTCAGAAAGCCTTTGACAAGGTCTCACCAAAGGCTCTTGTGTAAATTACATTGCGATGGGATAAGAGGGAAGGTCCTTTCATGGATTGAGAACTGGTTAAAAGAGAGGAAACAAAGGGTAGGAATAAGTGGATAGTTCTCTAAAAACTTCCACACAGTGTGCAGCGGTGGTCAAAAAGGCAAATAGGATGCTAGGAATTATTAAGAAAGAGATAGAAAATAAGACCCAAAATATCTTACTGCCCCTGTATAAAACTATGGTATGCCCACATCTTGAATACTGTGTACAGATGTGGTCTCCTCACCTCAAAAAAAGATATTTTGGCCTTGGAAAGGGTTCAGAAAAGGGCAACTAAAATGATTAGGGGTTTGGAACGGGTCCCATATGAAGAGAGGTTAAAGCACCTGGGACTTTTCAGTTTGGAAAAGAGGAGACTGAGGGGGGATATGATAGAGGTATATAAAATCATGAGTGGTGTGGAAAGGGCAAATAAAGAAAAGTTATTTATTCCCATAATAGTAGAACTAGAGGACACCAAATTAAGTTAATGGGTAGCAGGTTTAAAACTAATAAAAGAAAGTTCTTCTTCACACAGCATGTAGTCAACCTGTGGAACTCCTTGCTGGAGGAGGCTGTGAAGGCTAGGACTATATCAGAGTTTAAAGAGAAGCTGGATAATTTCATGGAGGTTAGGTCCATAAAAGACTATTAGCCAGGGGATAGAAATGGTATCCCTGGCCTCTGTTTGTCAGAGGCTAGAGAGGGATAGCAGGAGACAAATTGCTTGATCATTGTCTTCGGTCCACCCTCTCTGGGGCACTTGGTGCTGGCCGCTGTCGGCAGACAGGCTACTGGGCTAGATGGACCTTTGGTCTGACCCAATATGGCCGTTCTTATTGTTATGTTCGTTGTGTTGGGAACATCTATGATACAGTTTCCATCCCACGGAGATTCTGAGGAAGGAAACAGGAGAGAGTTGGAGCAAAACAGCCTGTCATCAGAAGGGAAAAACTCTCCAGAGTAAAATTGTAAAAAGCCTTTGGGCACCAATGACATGTTTAAAAACAAAAACAAAGATGCTTAATCCTCATTAATTTTAGTCACTTCCATCAAGTTAGAAAATCTGTAAAGCTTTAGGAAACAAATGAAATGCTTTGTAAAATTTGTTAATCTTATGCTCTGTTTTAGAATCTGAATGATTGATATAGATTCTGTTGTCAGTATAAACCCATATGAGCTCAGTGCTTCCGACACAGCTACTCTGGAATTAGTGCTGTTGCTAAGCTTACGATATATTTTATGGGTTTGTCAGGACTGTTCCCCATTCTGGCACTCCAACTACAGAAGATGGAGGCCCGCAAGAGACCTTAAATATCTTGCCTCTATAGGCTCTGCTTACAAAAATTTCCCAGAGTCACAGACTTTGGGAGGTAGCTGCCACCATCAAGTGGAATAAAAGAAAACCCCGTCCTTCTTGAACCCAGGAAGAAAGCACTTGGATACCCCAAGCTTCTCTGTCACAAGAGAGCTTGAAAAAGAAACAAAAGAAAAACTATCTCTGTAGCTGACCTCTCAGACTAGGCAGACACACATACAGACCTCCTGTTTCTTTCCAGGACACAAGAATCAAATCAAATCACCTTTAAAAAAGGTGAGTTTATTTACAAAACAAAAAGATATGCTTCATAAAACTTACTTGGTTGCTAGGTGTTACCAAGCAACTGAGTAAAACAAATTAAAACAGAGAGAACATCTCGGGATACATTCTTAGATAGTGAATGGGGGAAGGATGACATAGATTCACATAGAGAAGTTTAACCAAACAACCAAAACAAAGAAAAATGCCCTGATTGCAACTAAATACACGTTTTATTTACTCATTATCCGTTCCTGGTTCAGTCCACTTCCATGTCCTGAATTCCTTGGAGGCATGATAGTCCTGCCTGGGTTTAAGTCATTCTGTTTTGCAATTCCTGTCTTAACTGCCCCGCTCCTCCCTTCCCCCCCAGAAAACAGGCAAGGTGTATCTTACACAATTCAGATTTCAGCACTGTGTCCCATTGGTGGTTCTGGATCTCTTCCAATACCCCTGCTGACTAAGTGAGTTTAACCTTTTAGTTACCGGGTGTTGGCCAGCACTCCTCCTATCCATCACAGGGTTTAGCTTTATTCAATAATAAATTTTGCTTGGTTCCTTTAACTTTGTTCTGCTTTTAGGCAATAAAAATGTAAATATTGGGGGGAATAGAGAGCCGGGGAGAACACAAGCAAATCCTCCAACTAAAACAATACAAGTTAGCTTTTATACCAGCTTTTGATATATGTTTTGGCCAAGAAACTCAGTCTGCTCTCTCTGTGCCTCTTAAACTAAAGTGATGGAGACAATATAATAAATGGGCAGATAAATGAAGTTGAAGCAGAAGTGATTCTCAGTTTGGGGGGCCAAAGATGCAGTTCTAAAGATAGCAAATTATAGAGCTGGTCACTCCCAGGGAGGGCGAAGGGCGGTGGGGTGGGTGTATTTATCTTTTAAATAGTAAGTCACTGCTGCTTAATGTTTGGAAAATGATGTGCATGATGATTAAAATGGAAGATTGGTCAGGTCAGTGTCTTGGTTTCCACCCGTATCAAATAATAGGAAGTCTATTTATACACAAACTCAAAAAGCCAATGAGTAGTCCTGTGGCACCTTAAAGACCAACATATTTATATACGGGGGGGAGAGAGAGAGTGTGTGTGTGTATGTCATGGTCAAAACCCACTTCTTTAGCTGAAAAAGTAGGTTGTGCGCATGAAAGCTCATGATAGTATCTACATCTTTTGTTAGTCTCTAAGTGCCACAGGACTACTCATTGTTTTTAAAATTACAGACTAACACGGCTACCCCACTGGAGGTATGTCTACACTGCAGAGTTTTTTCAGAAAAATGACTGTTTTTACGAAAAATTTCACATATGTCTGCATTACGATTTGCATTCTTTCAAAAAAAAATCGAAAGAACAGAGTTTTTTTCCATTGGTAATGTGAACGCTATCCTTCGAAAAAGCAGATCCCTTTTTCAATGTGCTTTGGCAGTGTGGATGCTCTCTGTTTGAAGACTTTTTTTCAGAAGATCTCTTTTGGAAAAGCTTCTTCTGAAAGAAGCCTGCAGTCTAGACGTAGCCAGAAACTTCAAAATCCAATGGGCACTTCCCCATGAAAAGAGAAATTCTCTGAGGATTCTCCTTGCTGAGCTTTCTTCCCTACTGTTCCATTGATGAAGATGATGTATTACCCCACCATGGGGCAGGCAGTGGGGCTGGCAGCCACAATGTGATTAAGAAAACTGCAGGCCGTTTGAATTAATAATAGGTCTTACACTGCACTAATTTACACCAGTCTAAACTGGAAGTAACTTGATTGATTTCAGTGAAGTTACAGTACAGTAGAGTCCCGATTATCCGATCTAAACGGGACTGACAGGCGATCGGATTACCAAAAATGTCAGATAATAGGGATAGCTGCCGGCGCCGCTTGGTCCCCATCCCTGCCTGGCCCCTTCCCTCCCTGCAGCTCCCAGGCACGGGGCCATTCTCCTGGCCTGCACCTGGGAGCTGCAGGGAGGGAAGGGGCCAGACAGGTTGGGGACAAAGCGGCGCTGGCAGGAGCAGCATCAGCAGCGCCAGGAGAGCGACGGGGCAGCGAGCGGGGCCATTCTCCTGGCCCGTACCCAGCAGCTGCAGGGTGGGAAGGGGCCAGGCAGGGATGGGGACCAAGTGGCGCTGGCAGGAGGCTCCGACCCGTGGGAGGCTGCTGGAGCCTCTTTAGCCGGGGAGGCTGCATGCGGCATAGCAGTGCAGGGAGGCTGGCCTTGAGGGCCGCATACTCGCATTGTGCTCTGCTGACAATGGTCCCACGGTTATGTCGGATAAAGCGGAATGTCGGATTACCGAAGGTTGGATAATCCGGACTCTACTGTACTGTAAAATTATTGTGAGAGGAGAATTAGGCCAGATATATGTAATGGGTGATACTCATTCAACCACAAATAATGACTGTTCTAAGTCATTGGGAAATAATGTCTGTCTGGTATTTTAAAATCCTGCTGCTATAATTCTGGACCTTATCCCTCTCCACTGATTATGATGGCAGTTTTGCATTTGATTTCATGGGAACATGAGCAAGTTCTCTTCATATGATTTTCTGGTGCACAGTGACACCTATGGAAAGCAAGTTACAGCACATAGAAATACGGTTTTCATACCCTACATTATTTTTTAGCTTCAGGTATTTAGTTCTCTTGGTGTATGCTTTTGTATTATTTTTCCTTAGCGATTGTAATTGCATTCAATATAGACCCTTGCAAAATTCCCATGAATATATTTCAGCCTAGATACAAAAACTGTTATCCCACTCTGATAAAGAATATAGTTCCTTTAAAATTTGTTGTTTTTTTTTTACCCCCTCCTCCCTCCAAAGAACATTGCTCATCCTGAGTGGGTGAACAGAATTTTGCATGGCTATAATGTGGTGTGGGTGGATATCTCACAATTAGCTGAAGCTTTCTTGAAAATCATTGCTCTTCTCTCTGAAATGGTTTTTTGGTAGTTTTGATTGGACAGTTTTGTTTATGCAGTCCTTGTCCTTCCAGTCACTTTAACTGTTATTAGATGTCTTTAGGTGGTAGTTCAAAATACAGTGGATATGCATAAAATGTTTTGTAATGAGATGCAAACTTCAGGAACTTTACAGAATGATATAAATAAGCATCTAGGACTCCTTTCAGGAATATGTACTGTTGTTATATTAAGACAAAACTTTTTAATACTGTGGTGTTCTGGAAGATGATGGTTCTACCAGAGTGTGTATATATATATTTTTGTAAAAGAGTATTATAACAAACATAGCCTGATTCTGTAATGTGATTTCAGAGGAATTGAGTTGAAATACTCTTATGTATATTAGAGTAGAATCAGGCTCAGGTAATGCAAAGAGAAATAAGTATTCTTAGGCTGTATCTTGCAAAAACTTACGCATTTATTTAATTTGGTGTATTATGCATAGCCTCATTGACTTAAGGGGGAGTACTTGGTGTGTAAAGATAAATATATTTGCAAGATTGGAGCTTTGGGCTGCTGTCCTCCCACTGGCAACTGCTTTTTTTAAGTGGGTTTAGGAGGTACAGATTCCATTCCAAATGTGAGAACAGAAGAAAGATCATGTTTGCGTTTTCTGTTTATGAAACCTGTCTCCAAGAAAGTAATTTATTAAATATAGAGAATGCAGTAGACACATGTACAATCTCTGAACTTAAAAAAAAAAAGTGCACCCTTCTGGCATTAATTTTAGTAAAGACTCTTATTTGTGCTTAAAGATCTGGTTTTCTTTGGGGCATTTTTTCAAAAAATGCAGTTGCGATAGTTTCCATTTTCTTAAGATGTTCGAGTATTTTCTTTATAGTGCTGTGAAATAATAGCCTGGGACTAGATGTATTCAAATTGAGGTTAGAAAAATTATTTGATTAATGTGCATAAATACAGATCCAATATCTGATTTCTATCCGGGTCTCTCTATGTAGTAGGGTAAGATTATCCATGTATTAGATCTATCTAAGGTTGCACAGTGTGATTGATGCAACCTGACATGCCATATTAAAATAACACAACAGATTGACGACTGGAAAATTGTAAACTAATTAACAAGCACAAAAGTGTTTACATTTTATTTTTAAAGCACGTGCAAGTGGTGCCCTTTTGGCACCCATGACTGAAAATTTTCCCTGACATATTTTGCTAAAATGTTGCTAGCTGACATTATTGGTTAATGTGTATTTGACTTTGCTTTTGAGTGTGGAAGAAAGTAAACTAATGATACTTCATTGGAGCAGAAGGACATATTTATGACAATGCAGTAAAATTTTAACATATGAAAAATCTTTGCCAAAACATTTAAAACCCTGGGGAGAAATAAAGGAGTGAAAAAATTGTCTCCATAAAAACACAAACAAAAAATAAAAGATGGTGTAAACAATGGGTTCTGACAGGAAAAATAAGGATTGCTATTTGCTACTATCTTATTCACATCTGTTAAACTGCAGTAAAAGACGAAAGTACATTATGGTTCTGTTTTGAAACATGCACATTCTTTATGAAGAGGCAGCATAATTTAGATGCAAAGCTCCAGTGGATTTACTAGCAGAAATCTAAAGCTTTTAACATTCTTCACCTTGCAGAGAGATACCTCCTATTACCCTCAGGATTTGCTTTTTTTTTTTTTTTTTTTTTGTTTAGGTGCACTAAATGGGGACTGAGACTTAGGGGAAAAAAAAGTAAAGAAGTTTGTGCATAAGGGACCATCCATGATAATTGAAGAGCACACCCTCTGCTTCACTTACTAGCTTCAGATATGCTTTTGCGAACCCATGGAATATAATTGCAGGAATCCTTCAATTACTGCACGGCTGTTACTGAGAGAGACATCTGGAAAGTGTCTCCCATTAATTCTGATTTTGGCAGAAGCAGGAATTGAGTCTGTTCAATGTAATGAAACTGGCCAGGATTTGAGATACTCTATTTGTTTGCTGCTTGCGTTTTCCTTCACTGAATATTAATGGGGTTTCTAAATCTTGCACACTAGCAAGTGACCCTGACCCTACAAATTTTGACACCGTTGGTAGAATAAGAGGAAGATGCTACATCAAGAGATACAGGTAGGTTTAGGAGAAAACAGCTTTGGTTTTCTGGGCAGTGCATGTATGCTAGAAAGCTATGTATATTAGATTGGAAGCAGACTGGGTACAGAAGAGCGGAATGTCTTTGAGGCTGCCTGGGACTTGTGGAACTGCTTTGGGTGGAGAAGAGCCTGGAGCAATCAAATATAAAGAAGCATCCCCCATTCTCATAATTATCTATACTGTACCTCTATTAGGGAGGTAAAACCCTGATTGATTAGTTAACCAGTTACATTTGTCATGCCCCTCCCGCCCCCCCAGTGTACGCCAACCACAGCCAGATATGGAGTCCAGCTTGGCTGCTTCCAACACCACGCTGGGCTGCTGGCTCCCAGCCCATGCAGATTGGGAATCCGCATCCTCATACAGGGCCACAAGTGGCAGTGGTGAAGGGGGTGGCAGGGCTGCCGGCTCCCAGTCCATGAGTCTCTGCTGGCTGGGCACTTTGAATTGCCCCCCTCTGCTGCTGCTTCAACCCCCTCCCCGCATGAGCAGAGCAGTCCTCCACCTACAGCTGGCCACAGATAGGGGCTGCTCCCAGGTAATGCTTAACTGTTACCCAGTAAGCGTCACCCATTAAGTTTACCATTCGCATGGCTAACCATTTTCCCGGTCCTCGTGCAGCACTTCCTACAGCCTTGAGGTTGAATTAATTCCCATTTTGGGTTCTTTGTCTTCCAAGAAGGGCAAGTAGCATGGAACTGCTGTACCAGCAAAATAACCAAGTTAGCACAGTCCTTGTTGAAATGCTACGTCCTGCCCCACTGGAAGAGGAAGAATTGAGTTATCAGACCATCTCATCCCTAGGCAGATCCTCCAGTTCAGGGTTGAAGCATATTGGCAAAGAACTGTGAGGAGGCAACTGCTGCCTTACCAGTACTGCGGGAAGATGTATTGTGAGTAGGAATGTTAGCGTCTAGTCGACTAATTGTTAAGCAGAATCTTATCGATAAGCTATTGTCTAGTCGCTTCCCACCTCAGCTGCTGCTCTGCATTGTAAAGCCCAGGGAAGCCGGCGTGTGAATGCGCTCAGTCAGTCCCTGCTCTGCGGGTCTCTCTTCATTCAGCAGACTTCAAACGCATGCCCAGCTGCTGCTCTGCATTAAACAGCCCAGGGAAGCTGCACGCGAAGGCACATGCTCGATCCCTGCTCTGCAGGTCTCTCTTATTCATCAGACCAGAATGAAAAGAGACCCGCAGAGAGGGCTGAGCTAGCACCTTTGCACGTGGCTTTCCTGGGCTGTTTAATGCAGAGCAGCAGCTGGAACGATTGTGCTGTGAATTGGCATGAGCCAGACTGAGCACCACAACTGCCTTTCCTTGTTGACTAATCGAATAGTCGACAGAAAATCTATCGACTTTTCGATTAGGGCATTTTAACATCCCTAATCATGAAAGCTGGCAATTTAGTAAACTTCACAAACACTTAACTTATTTTAAAAAATAGGTTGAATCCTTGTACTTTGAATTATTTTATAACTCTTGGAAATATTGCTGTCTCCTTTAAGTATGTTAATGATAGTTGTTTGGTCAAACATATTTGGGGATGAAATCCATCCTGCCAACTGAAACACACACACAAGAAACATTGCATATGGAGAACATAAGAACACAAGACTGTTCTATCTAGCTCAGTACCCTTCCAACTGGGGCCAAAGCCAGATCCTTCAGAAGGAATGAACAGAACAGGACAGTTATATTCTGATATGTCCCCTGTTGTCTAGTCCCAGCATCTGGCAGTCAGAGGCTTAGGAACACCCAGAGCATGGGGCTATATCCCAGACCATCTTTGTTAGTAGCCATTGATGGCCCCATGAACTTACCTAATTTTTTTTTTTTGAAAGCATGTTATACCATTGGCCTTCTCAACACATTCCACAAGTTGACTGTGTGGTGTATGAAGTGCTTCCTTAGGTTTGTTTTAAACCTTCTGCCTGATACTTTTATCTCGTAACCCCTAGTTCTTGTGTTACCTGATGGGGTACATAATGCTTCCTTTACTCACTTTCTTCACATAGTAGGGATGTTAAATTTAGATTAACTGGCTAATTGGATAGTTGATGCAATTTGCATTGATTATTCGATTACTCAATAAGCCTCCACCTTTGAAGTGTAGCAACAGCCCCAAGCTTTTTACTCACTCTGAATATGGAAGCTGTTTCATACTCCTAAGCATTTTTGTTGCCCTTTTCTGTACCTTTCCCAAGTTTGTATATCTTTTTTGAGAGGGAGCAATCAGAACAGTAATTCAGTGTGGGAATGAGGGTTCGGTATGCAGAGCTGCAATCAGTATTCAAGGTCTGGGCATACTATGGATTCATATGGTGATGTGAGACTTACTTGTCGTCCTAGCTATTCGTAATGGTTCCTACCATTCTGTTAGGTTTTTTGATTGCCACTGCACATTGAGCACATGTTCAGAGAACTAGCTACAATGACTTCAAAATCTTTCTTGACAGGTCTAAGCTAATTTAGACCTCATCATTTTGTATATATAGTTGAGATTGCTTTCCCGTGTGCGTTACTTTACATTTAGCAATGCTGAATTTCATCTGCCATTTTGCTGTTGGTGAACTATTGTAAATTAAGGAGAAATCAGATTCAGGAGAAGCGTTTAAACACATTCTAAACTTTAATCCTGTGTTAGGTTGACAAGGATGTAAGTATGTGCGTGAGAGAGATAGTTGAATAGAGATGCTTTTTCAAGGGAGGGGGTCTCACGTTAATTGTTTGCAGAGAATAACTGATAGAAGCCTATATCAACATTTGCATGCATTCAGAGGCAAATTCTGCCTTCCATATTTATACTGAATAATCCCTTATTATGCAGTTAGTCAAGTTGATCATGCTTATTAACAGGGCTCGCCGAACCGCAGCGAGCCCCGCTCGCCAGCCACGCTGTTCGGTGATCTGTGCATGCGCAAATCGCCCGAACCCGGCTCTTCCGGGTTACAATCTACTCGCCACGGGCAAGTAGATTGTATTATTTGTCAAGCACTGCTTATTAAGACATGGTTTATTGGGAATAAGGATGGACAAATTGGGCCCTGAATGGGAGTAATTGCAGTTCAAGGCAGCTTTCTCTCCTTTCAACTGACTAAAGCTCTACAGAAAAGATACTAAAACTGTTGTCATGGCACATTTCAGCAAGAAGAAAATTAGTCTCTTCTGTAGCTTCCCCAGCCTTCTTGAGCAGTACATGAAATACTTGCTCTTAACAAATTAAATGTTTCAAAATTGGGTGAATCCTGGACAGTGATTAGCTGATAGAGGCAATAATTAACAAGAGAGTTCAGATGCATTGGTACCTGCCCAGATGGTTTTTAGTATTTCAGCGATGTTTTTTACAACTCTATTTTTTGTTCTATGTAGACACCTCTTTATGTTGTTAACCATGGGGAGACTGGGCCAATTAGATGCAACAGATGCAAAGCCTATATGTGCCCTTTCATGCAGTTTATTGAAGGGGGAAGAAAGTATCAGTGTGGACTGTGCAACTGTGTTAATGATGGTAAGTGATATTTATACATTGCTAGAAAATTTACCCAGCATTGCTTGGGTCCTTAACTCAAATAATTTTTGTTTTTCTTCATTTAAATCATTGGGTTGGGGTAAGGCTGGGGATGAGGGTGTTCTGTATGCAGGCTGCCCTGGGGAGAGAGAACAACCAAGGCCCCCTCTCATCACAGGAGCTTGGGGCCTGATGAGAAGTGCTTGTCTGTGGCTGCTGCAGTGGGCACAGCTGTGGGAGGGATGCATCCCCCATGCTGGGGGACAGACATACAAACAAACTCTCTGAAATATATAGTAGATAGCTGTCTCTTTCTCCACCCCTGCTGGCCCCATAGGGTTTTAGCTGTCTTGGTCCCCATATTTGGCTTCTTGCTGCCCCCAGTAGCCATTCTGCAGCATAACTTTCCCTCCTGACAGACCCCCTCCCTTTCCATTTGGAGAAACAATTTAGTTCAAGGCACATCCCATTGTCTTGGCACAAACAAACTCTGACCTTGCTTTAAGTTATGATAAGAGGAAGCTGCATACCAAATTTAGTGGTCCTAGCTCTTGCCATTTAGAATGAGTTCTTGTACAAACAGACTCACAGACAGACACGCATTTCTAAACTATATAATAATAAGATTTGTATATATTATTCATTCATTAATGCAGGAAACAGCATTCACTGTGATCCAAATCTTCTATTCCTAGTCAGCCTGAATACATCTGAAAACATTTATTGGTCAGATTCTCAACTTTTTCAAATCAGCTTGGTTCTGTTACAGTTGGGAAAACTGCTCTGATTTTCACTGAGGATTGAGCCCTTCTCATCACTAGAAAAGTGAAAAGTTTTCAGGAAATATAATAGAACAGTTTTGAAGAAATAGCGGTAATTATATTTTGTAATGTCTTCAACTGAAATGAAAATAATTAGTGAGATGTACCCAGTAGTATTCCATCAGAATTATTTTTAAATAGTTTACTGAGGAAAAAATACCAAAACCTTCTGGTCAAAACCACTATTAAAAAGAAATCTACTGTAACAAAATATACATGTGCATCATAATGAAATCCAGTCTATAGCTCCATCAAAAATTATCTTTTTAAATATTTTGTCAACACAGGATATGTTTTTGCTCTATTCTAAACTGCTATCTAGAATTTCAAATGAAAATACATTTATTTAAATATGCCGTTAAGTGCTTGTCAAAGAACAAATATTTAGAACAGCGTAGGAGTTTGTGTCCAAACATTTAATGGTTAAATCACCTATTAATCTTACTATGACAAGTCTTGGTTTTCACAGAAGATACCATGCCATATTTGTTCAAGTGTGCTGCATGTGACTCATAAGTAACTGTTCTCTTTCTTTTGGCTGGGTCCCAAGTCCTTGCCAGAACTAGTCTTTCTAGACGTTTGTATCAAGTTGGATTTCCTCAGCAGGATCACAGTGGTATAGTACTTTCCCTAATACAGTAATCTTTTCAACTCTGAAACATGAACCTTTAAAGATTCATGACAACTTTTTTTTTGGCTGGAAGCTCACTCTTTTGGGCAAAGAATAACAGATGGCAAGTTTGCATTGTTTGTTCAATTTAAATTCTCATAAACACATATGGTGTGCATTATAAACAGTGTAAATATTGTCATGTTTGCATGATAATATCACATTAAATCATGCTTTGTACTTCTACAGTGCCTTTCCTTCAAGGGTCTTAAAGCATTTGACATGTCACCTTTAATTGAGCCTCAAAACTCCCCTGCGAGGCAGATAAGCATTATCCCCATTTTAAAATGAGGAAAACTGAGATGCAACACATTTAAGTGAAGGTTATCAGGGAAGTAATTGGTGGAGATGGGACTAGCTAGACCCCAGAGGGTTGCTGTCTGTTCTTGCTCTAAAAATTAGACATGAAATGTTTTTGCCATCCTGCAGTTTAGATGAAATTATTTAATTTTTTTAGGACTCATTTCTTAAGGTTGCCAAGAATCCTGCAGCATAATCTGTCATTTGCTTTTAGTCCTCAAGCCCTGCGCCTCTTCTCTGTAATGGCAGAATGCTCCCGGCACAGTAGAACAGATTCAGTTCTGCTATATAGAAAGCTAAGATTGGTAAACCCTGTTAGAGCTACCTTCTGTGCAGCAGAACTTGTAGGTGGAATGGGACTGGCTGGTGGAGAGGTGCTGCTGCTGAGTCTGACTCCACAGATCCATTGGCTCTTGTCACTGGGACTATATCAGCTTCAGGTTCACCGCAACAAGCCTGAAGTAGCTCTACTGTCCCTGCATCCTGGGAAAGACAGATTCCTTTCTCCCAGCCTATACTATCCCCAGCTGCACAAGAATGAGTGTGAAAGATTCAAGTGTTGTGAGGGGGAAAAACATTTAGTTCTTCAAAGACAGTCAGTGCATGCGCATGATTGACAATATGCACAAAGTACCCTTTAAAAAAAACAGTGCTGTTGTGGCATAAAATCTGTTTCCCAGCTAAGCATTTGCCCTCCCCTGAGAAATGGGAGGCTGCCTTGGTTCAGTTGTGTTTATTAAAAGGAGAAAAATTAGTTTTGCTGTCCTTTGTTTCTTTAGTCCCTCCATTCTTTTTTCAACATCTGGACCACGTTGGCAGAAGAACAGACCACTATGAAAGACCAGAGTTATCTCTCGGATCATATGAATTTGTCGCTACATTGGATTATTGCAGAGTAAGTGTTTCCAGCTTGGAATGTTGTTTATGAATTTATGTCAAAACAAATGGAATCCTTTAAGTATCTAAAACGGAATGAAAGCTTTTCTACTTTGTACCAGAAGCTCTAAAGTCAATGAACATTTTCAAAATTGTAGATAAACTCCCAGAATAATGTACCAAAACTAACCTCCTCCTCCTCCCCCACTAATATGGTTGTTCATGGTTCCTGTTAGACTGACAAAATTCCTAGTAATTCCAAAGGAAGAAGGACCAAAGTCGGGTGTGCACTAATTTTTTTCTCGGGGCTACTTCGGAAATTTTCAAAGTGGCCCTGGGAAGAGGTGGGGCATCAAGCGGGAGAGATGAGGCCAAGATACTTCTGAATTCCCTACCCCCAGACAATGATTGGTCTGGGGGTAAGAGAGTGCCTTTGCCCTCCTCACGTTCTCCCTGGGTGCCTGTGCCCCTGGTATGGGAGGAGGCTTCGTGTGTTCCCCTGCCCCCAGGTTCTAATTGGCCTGGGGGTAGGGGAGCAGCAGGGCCTCCATGGGCTAGATCCACCCACTTGTCGGGCCAAATGATTTTCGTAAGCCTGTTTATATGTTGTAAGTTTGACAAACTCAGCAAGCTGATTAACTGACCTTTTAGTTCACTGGAGGCCTGATCCAAAGATCATTGAATTTGTTGGGAACTTTTTTGTTGACTTCACTGGGATCTGGATCAGGTCTTAGCTCAGAAATGAGCTGAAGTAGGGATATCCATTATAACCACGGTGTTCGACCAGTTCTGAAGCATTAGCCATTATAGTGGTTACTGCTATAACGAACTAGCCACACTCAAATGGCCAAATAGTCACATGTTGATAGTGGCTTGTGTGTTGGGCACCACAGATGTATAATTTAGGACTAAACTGCAGGACTCTCAGCTCGACTAAATGGATGTAGCTTCCATCAGTGTCAAC
Source organism: Pelodiscus sinensis (assembly GCF_052426305.1). Taxonomy (NCBI): domain Eukaryota; kingdom Metazoa; phylum Chordata; order Testudines; family Trionychidae; genus Pelodiscus; species Pelodiscus sinensis. Next base: position 101,200,902 of record NC_143055.1, read on the forward strand.
AAAGCTGTCCTGACTTACGGCAGCTAAAGAGCTGCCCCATAAACTTTAAAAAATAAATGTTGTCTATTGAGTGTGCGCTAAAGTATCCTCAAGATGCATGTTATCCAGTCTACAATCTGATCCTTTCTGATGCTTGCATCTTCAGATAATAGTTTGATATGCAAAGCTCTTGTCATAAAGCTTAATTCATTCAAGAGCTCTGATAAATAGCTTTTTGTCAAGAAGCCTCCTATTTTAACTGTCTTCTCACAAAAGTGGGTATTCATGTGGATTTGTATCAAGTTTTTATTTTAAAATAAAACTGTTAGAAATATAAAGTCTCTCTGAAAGTATTAAGCTATGGTCTCTTGGGAACCTGACAGAGTCATTTTATCTTTTTTTATCTTTTTTTTTTTTTTTTTTAAACTTTGGTCTGAGTCAGTAAAGTTTATTTCTTTTCTAAATCTTAGACCAAACTGAAGGATCACTTCCTTTGCGCTTATCAAATGATGAGGATGAACAGCAAAAGAAAATGTTAATAAATAACAGCTGTTTTATATTATTGCTATTCTATTAGGTGGAGATGGCAAAAGCACAACATTTCATTTCTCTCATATAGATGTCAGAAATTAGCCAAGATCTTTTTATAAACTGCTGTGGGATTTATAAAAGTACATTTGATTTTTTTAAGTGGGATCCAAATACTAAAATCAAAACAGCTTGTAAAAACGTGACCTGATTTTCCTCCCTGTAGAACTCCTGCCTTACAATAGTGTACGTGAAGGGAAAATGAGGGCCATAATTTTAAGTTTAGGGTAAATATATGGGGGATGTGAATGTTATAATTAAGGGGCTAGGTAATGAGAAAATGGAGTTTATCATGTAGTATGGATTTGTGTTTCCACTATGACTCACATGACTGGAACTATTTATCTGATGGCATACATTGGAACAGCATACATTGATGGGCTTTGGGCTATTTCCTAGTAGATGGGTGTCCACCTGATAAAAACAAGCACACAAAAACATCTTCGCACTAGACTGTAAGTAATGGTTATTGCTAGTTTTAGTAGGGAAGCTAAAGACTGAATAGTCATGGAAAATGAACTATTTTGTCTCCCCTAGCAGGGCCTTCAGAACAAAGCCAGAGAACATTTAGTGAAACGTTAAGCCAGGGCTACACTGCAAAGGTTTGTTGCTTTGTTTGTAGCTATGTCAGTGGTATGAAAGAAAACATATCCCCAACCAATATACTCATGCTGGTGAAGCCCCCAGGTGGACAAAATAATTCTGGTGGAAGAGTGCTTCTATTGGCTTACCCAGTTTGTTTGGGGGAAGTGGTTTAGCTACACTGATAATGCCTTCACTTGGCATGCATTATGTCTACACTAGGGAATTCTGCTAGAACAGCTGAACCAGCAATCACATTTGTAGTATGTGTCATGGCTCCTTCCCCACTCTGGCATGATAAATGCAGAAGTGGGGGCCAGCGAGTGTACCCCAAAGCCTTATCTACCAGGCTTTGGTATAAAACTTCCCCCCAAGATCTTAAAAACCTAGATCTGGGGAATAAAACTTCCGCTGCCACCACCCAAATGTTGATAAAGAAATCAGGGGAAAGATCATTTGGGAAATCTTACCCCTAAAATAAAAATCAAGGCACACAATTAACCACTGCCAGGTTAATAAAAAGAAAAGAAAGAACTTTTATTATTACAACAATATTCCTGTTGCAACCATAATAACTAGATAGGGAGGTAACAAAATATACTCATGGAGAAACTCCATGGGCCTAGAACTTAGTTACAAAGAAAAGCCAAAACATCTTTTAAACAGTGCCAGATCTCAGATCCCATACCCAATCCTTAAAACAATAAAACCTAACGAAACTGCCTAAACTTTACCCTACTTACAGAAAATGAAGAATGGTGTCTTGGAGAGAGAGAGAGAGAGAGAGAGAGAGACATGCTTGTCCCTCTCTGTAGTTGCAGAGAACTCTCTGAGACAAAAAAGGAGAAAGGAAAAAAAACCCAAATTCCTTTGTCCCAGTTTGAAAAGTCCCACCTACATTCTTATTGGTCTCTCCACCTGGCTAGGTGTAGTTAACCCCTTAATCCCCAGGCTGCTGGCTAACCCTCATAATCATGACAGTATGGATAAAAGGTTAGATAAGATTGCATTGCTGCTGCCCAGGCTGTCTTTGATTTGTAAATAAAGCACTTCACTGTCTAGGTTGCTCAAACTAGTGTATTTCATTGAACGTTAAACTCTTAAAACCTTAAAACCTCCTTCACCAAAAAAGGACAGTCCTCCAGTGAAGTAGACTGCATCATGGAATGAGCCACCCACATACTCTGAGAGAACCTGCTTCAGTCTGGCAATAAAACTCCCTCTGATTATACAACCTTAGTTGTTACCTTACCTTACATAGGTTGCAGCATGGTATAACTGAACAGGCCTTCAGACAATCCCCTAACCTCTCCAAGTTCATTGTCAGAAGCAGGCCTCCCACAGACCAGCACACACTTGCACTTAGCTGCAGCAGACTTTGCCAGAACAATTGATGCAAAAGCTGAAGACACTTCCCCATTCCTATAATGATAAACCCACTTCAGTAAAGACACACCTTTTGTGGTTCCTACACACGGTTATCAGAGCATGTGGTATCCCCACTCAAGGCCCCCAAAACAGCTAAGAGGGTGAAACAGACAATCACTACACACTCTTCCATGAACTGAGAAAAAAGATAGGGCAAAACCAATACGTTGCATGGTTCGCAAAACGGTCGCTCCATATCTGACCTCATAGTCTTCATCCTCAAAAGGAAACTTGTACCACATCTTCACAAGATGGGCCTGGAAACTTAAATTCCTAACTTTGCTAGACATTAAAAATCTTGGCCTGAATAGGGAATAGATTTAAGGCTTATTACAACAACCTGTAACCCACTAACAAACCTTCTCCCACCATCACCGCTACTACCTTTTTTTTTCTTTTCTTCCTTCCTTTCTGGGAAGACTAAAGAGGTGTTAATGGACCACTCCACTTTGAATGGCGTCTTGAAATATGTGTTATCTACTTATGCTAAATAATCTGTTCCATTTGCAGTATGTTTCCCAGACCCAAAGAAAAGCTAGGTGTAAGCTTGAAACTTGTTTCTCTCACCATAAGAATGATATTACTCATCTACTTTTTAACAACTTTATAAATGCATGCTATACACAGAAACTTTTGGTGTAGTTTAGTATAGTATGTTCATTATTTGTTACAGTACAAACAAGAAACAACATGGAAGCAGTTTTACCCAAAAGAATCAGTCCCAATCCAACATGTTGATAGCTTTTGTTTACGTATAAATGATGTGAACTTATGCTTTATTTATCTTATATAAAATCAGCTTTTTCCTAAAAGTACAGAGGGCCTTTCATTGGTTCCAAATTCAGCTGTTGTCAAAATTTGTTAGAGCACAAAACATACACTTTAACCGGCAGTGAAGAAGTATGTGTTGGCAAATTAGTATTGCAGGTGATTGAGCTGTTTTGTTTAATTCTGATTGTTCTTATAAATTATCAGTGTTTTGGTGAAAATGATGATGAAAATTGAAAAAATTATTATAGTGCAATGCTATTACACAAATGTAAATGGAAAGGAAAAATAAAAGGGGTTTAAGAGCCAGACATGTAAAAATATTTGAAAATTTCCAGAAAACTTTCCATATTTGTCTTCATCTGATATAAAACGTCAAGGTGAAGTTGTTTGCCAGCAGGAAGCTATTGCCCTGTAATAAAGTTTTATTCAAGAGATGGTGTTTTTCAAAAATTAGGTCATCATTTTTAGGTTAGTTTGTGAAGGTGTCAGCCATCAAATAATCGATTGCCTGATTGAGCAGTCTGTAGATTTTATTGATTGTAGCATATCTCTTTTTCTAGTTTTGCTCTGTGTATGTGGCTGATGATTGTGCCTTTTTTATAGAACAACAAGCCTCCAAACCCACCAGCCTATATCTTCATGATTGATGTGTCATATAGTAACATAAAGAGTGGCCTTGTTAAACTCATATGTAATGAGCTGAAGACTGTGCTGGATACACTTCCAAGGTAAAGAGATCAGTGTTTTTGTACAATTTTCTACATCTCAGCAACTCACTTGTTGACACCCCGCCCCCGCCCCAACGCTGCAGAAAGTATCAAAATTCTGATAAAAGTTTTAGGAGAGTATTTGACAGACAACACTAGACTACATATTTAACACAGTTGATGGTTTTAAAATAGATTGGCAATAACACTTGCTTAACTTGTGATGAGTAAAAAGTGGTTGTGTAAGGTCAAGATTTGGTTGGTTTTTATGGTTTTACAATTTTTTCCCCCTGGTAACACTGAGCAATAGCAGTACTGTCAATTGAATGCCAGTAAACTTTGGGAGTTTTCTTTGTGTCTATTTACTTCTTAAAGTCATTTCATTCATTGAAATCTGTTTTAGTCAAAAACAACACACACAGAATCTCTACCCTCTCAGAACTGACAGAACTAAAAATTCAAACCTGTTTTAAAAGATATAGCACTACTTTTCTTTAATACCTCTTTTTTTATTAGCAAACATTTCAAGCCCACCATTTGAGTTCTCATGCCAGCACCTCTGTTTAGTAAATATTTCTGTATAGTGCACTTTTGAGGAATATTTTTTTCCCAAGCTGCAAAAAAAGACTTTATATGTTGTTGAAAAGAATATCATAGACACAAGTTTGGTATCACTTGTAAAGCTTCTAATGTGGAAAGCCTTTTACCAGAACAGGTCTTGGCCTGAAAATGTTGAAGAATATACATGTCATAATAAAAAGCACTTAACACAGCAGGGATTGTGAGCAGACTTGAATAAAGACTGTTAAGAAAAATTATCTATCGTGAAAACATTAATACAAAGTACATGTACAGTACGAAGAAGACACAATTCCTGTCACCAACAGAGTTTTGTATAGTCATAAAGGCCTGTCCTAACTAATCTCAGTGCAAAATCAGATCCTAAATTCTGTAATTAGATTAAAAAAGGAAACACAGGCTCTTAATTTTTCTTCAAAAATTGTTTTGTTGCTGTTGAATACTTTTTAGCTCCTTTAAGGGAAATAGTATTAACATTATCCATATAAGGCAGTCTAACAAAATATGCGGTGTTTTTTTCCTTCATTCCATGGCACAGATTTCCCTCTGCTGCAGTAGATAAGTTTTGCAAGAAAATGAGATGAAATTACAGTAAGCATCGCCTCCTCAGTAAAATTATCAATATAAGCATTTCTGAGATGCTAAAGGACTTGCCTTTATTGTAATGAAAGGGGATTGCTGTTATCCTGTGATGGCATGTGCAAGGCCTAAGCTGAGTCTGGCAGACAGGGAAATAACTCTGTGCCCATTAGGGATGTAATAGTGTAGTCAATTAATTGATAAGCAAAAGCCTATAGGTTAATGCTATAGACTACACACATCCCCTCTCCCTCTGCCCACCTGTCAGTGAATTTTTTAGCAAGCTGGCCAGCAGCCCAGCTTACTTCGGGCTCGTGCCAGTTCCGGGACCTACCCCAATCATGACTAGTGTGGGGAAAAAAATGAAGAAGGAAATGTTATTTACTTATTCCCACAATATAAGAACTCGGGGTCATCAAATGAAATTAATAGGCAGCCGGTTTAAAACAAACAAAAGGAAGTTTTTCTTCACTCAGCGCATAGTCAACCTATGGAACTCCTTGCCAGAGGATGTGGTGAAGGCTAGGACTTTAACAGGGTTTAAAAAAGAGCTAGATAGATTCATGGAGGTTAGGTCTATCAATGGCCACTAGCCAGGATGCGTAGGAATGGTATCCCTAGCCTTTATCGGGAAATGGGTAGGGATGACATCAGGATTACTTATTGTGTTCCCTCACTCTGGGGCATCTGGTATTGGCCACCGTTGGCAGATAGGATACTGCGTTAGATGGACTGCTGGTCTGACTCAGTATGGCTATTCTTATGTTCTTATCCTGCTGCTGCTCTGCATTAAAAGTGTATTAGGAGCCATGCGGGCAGGTAGCTCGGTTCAGTTTTAGCTCATGCCAGGTCTGGGAACTGAGCCCCTCACCTGGACAGGGGCTGCTGCCACCCTGTGCCTCTGGATCAGAGGCAGCAGCACGGGGCGACAGGCAGCCAGTCCATGATAGGAGCTCGTTTTTAAACTGTCTCCCCTCGCGGACCAGCTTGTGCCTGCCAGCCCCCGCTTCTGCCTCTGGCTATGTTTACACTGTAGAGCTTTTCCGGGATACAAAATATTTCGGAAAAGCAGACGTGTCTTTTTGGCATCCCTGTAAACCTCGTTCTATGAGGAAGAAACGATGTTCTGAAAGTGGGGGTTTTTTTTCTGACATTTGGCCCTGTGTAGATGGGCCAAATGTCAGAAAAGCCTCTTTTGGAAGAAAAGCAGAAAAAGATATGCAATTTGTGGTTTGCAATTTGCATATCATTTTCTGACTTTTCCCCGCAGTGTAGAATTAGCCTCTGATACAGGAGTAGCAGGGGGTCCTTGGGAGCTATAGAATAATTGACTAATCGAAGAATTCAAGAGGTTAATCGACTATTCAGTTAACTGATATTTAACATCCCTAGTGCCCATGCCTCTGGCAACGTATCCCTTGGGGACAAGGTTTGGTTGTCTCCTCAGCGCAATTGACACTAAGATCTTATGCCAGGCAGTCCTATGGAAATGGCTCACTGATAGGCAGTAGGGATATAAAATCCTGTTTAATCAGTTAACTGCTTAATGGGGGCGGGTGGGGACTGCTCTGGCCAACTTGGAGCACTCTGTGCTCCTGGCCAGGCCTCCAGTAGGCTCCTCCGGGCTGGAGCAGTCGCTTGCTTGCATTGGGCAGGGGAGCTGCTCCAGCCTCTGCCAGTTAATCGTCCATAATATTAATTTTCACTCCCCTAATAAGCAGGAGAAAGGGCAAGTGCAGACTGCAGTTGGTAAGGAGTGAGGACAGATCATCAAAGGCTCCTAAATGTCCTTGAAGGATCTGGGGCTAGGTCAGGAGAGGGCAAAAGAGCCTCCGCAGGCTGAATCTGGCCCACCAAGCGAGTTGATCCAGCCTATGGAGGCTCTGCCACTCTCTCACCCCCAGGCAAATCAGTGCCTGGGGCAGAGGGAAGTGCGCAGAGTCTCCTCTTGCCCTGCAAGGAGTGTGCGGTGCTTAGAAGCATCACCCATCCTGGCAGGGCAGGAGGAGACTTTGCACTCTTCTCCCTCCCTCCCCCCCGACCACAAGCCCTGATTGGCCGTGGGTTGGGGTAGCACGCAAAGCCTCCTCCTGCCCTGCGAGGGACGTGGTGCTTCTAAGCACTGCACGGGGCAGGGTGGGAAGAGACTTTGTGTGCTTTCCCTGCCCTGAAGCCAATTTGGGCTTGGGGGGTGGGGCAAGTGCATGAAGTCTCCTTCTGCCCTGCAAGGGGCTCGGCAGTAAAGTCAACTGCCAGCTGCTGCTCAGCTGGAGCTCCCTTGCAGGGCGGGGGCAGGGAGCCAGAGACTTCACTTGCTCCACCTCCCCAAGCTCTGATTTATCTGGGGCAGCAGGGAGGAGCACATAATGTCTTCTCTCACTGCCAGGGGCATTGTTCAGAGCAGCTGGCAGTTCTCTCTGGAAGGGGGACTTTGAGTGCTCCCTCACTCCAGACCAGTCAGGGTCTGTGGGTGTGCAAGTATGGAAGTGTCCTGCCCTGCCCTTCTGCCTGAGGCTCTACCCCTTCTGGGGTGGCCATAGGCCACTTCAAAAATTTCTGAAGTTACCCCCAGTCAAAAATTATTACCAACCCCCGGGCTAGGTTATGCCAAGTCTCAGAAAAGTCATTAGAGTTTTCTAAAGCCTTTTCTTGGCCTGTTTTTCCCCTATTTGCTTAAAACTGTGTGGCTAAAATGTTTAAATTTAGTTGCCAGTCTCAAAAACGCGTATTTAGGCACTGATGTCTCTGGGACTCGTGGGTGCCCAATGCCTTTCAAAATCAGACTCTGAAAATTAGGTATTAAAATTAGGTATCAAAATCCATGGCTTAGGTGGACTGCCTTAAAACTATTTTAAAATATAAAATTAATTAAAATTAAAATTAGGAATTAAACTCCGAACAGTAAAGCGCTAAAGAAAACTGTGTCCTGTGTGAGCCCTGTTAGCTCATGCTGCCTGCTTCCACATCCATGACTAATCATTAGTATTATGAGAGAAGAAACTGCAAAATTCACAGTTGAAGTGATAGTTGAAGTGTGTCCTCTTATAGAACTGCCCAAGAGGCATGTTGCTTTAGGGTGTTTTGATTAGCTAAATGCGTGCATCTCTTTTCAACACAGTAAAGGAACATTTAATTGCAGATTGTTATCAATTCCTTGGCCTCAGTGAGATATTGAATGTTGGAAAAGCCTTCCTGGTGGTTACATCAGTAACACAATAATAGTGTCTGAGTGGCAGGGGAGAATTAAAACCTTCCCTTTGGATGTGATTCATTTATCTAGGTGCAGTTTGTGAAGTTATTCCAAATATGTCATAATGTAGCACAGGAAATATAGGCCATTGATTCATTTTTGATCAAAGTAATCCTTTTATGGTCCAGCTGTGTTCCCATGAGCCAAGAACGGCAGATTAATTCTTGTGTTCATGTAGAACATTACAGATTGCGGACAAGAAAAATGAGTGTTTTTACATTTTAAGTTAACCCTGTGAATCACCACGGGTGAGTGATTTTTAGCATTATCTTGAAAACAGCTAAGTCTGATAGGAAATACCATGTCTTCTATGTAGCTATTTTCTCTTTATTGCTTGACCCTCAACAAAGTAGAAATTGTAATAAAATCCTGTTTTTATTTCATCTTCTCCCACTGCATTTGAGTACTGGATGTCCAGAGTTATAAGCAGGGGCTCAGCCAAAGGTTAGCTTATGGGCGATGGTTTCTGCTGGGATGACTCCACTGAAATCAGTGGGGTTATGCCAGCAGAAAAAAATGCATAATGGTCCACTTGGAGTAGCAGCTGATTTGCAAAGAAAATATTTCTGTAGTAAGATAAGAGGGCATTTTATTTAAACACTGTCATTTTTACAGTTGTTCCAGGCATAGTGTTATTTATGTTATTTTATGACTAGACTTGAAGACTTAACTTGGCATTGTTCGGGCCCAGCCCGACACAGGGGAGTGGGTGGGGGAGACACATGGAGGCCTCCCAGTGGCACTCCCTGGGCCTGGATGTGAAGCGGAGTGGGGGGAGACAGGGCTGCACTGTCTGGCCCTGGTGCTGCTTTGAGAGGGGACATGGCAGCGGGGCCAGACAGTGCAGCCCTGTCTCTCCCTACTCCCTTTCACATCCAGGCCCAGGGAGCAATGGGGCCAAGAACTGTGGGAGAGGGGTTTGGAGTAGGTGGCCACTTACCTGAGCCGGTGCCAGCAAGATGGTGAGCCCCGGCTCCTGCCGGCCATTTCCTTCCTTGTGCAGCAGCCTCCAGTGGTCACTATGCAGTACAGTTATCCCCTGCGCTCGCTGCCCCCAGTGGTGACTACAGTATCACATCCCTCCGATCACCCTTTCTATGTCATGGAAAACAGTTGAATTCCAGGCACATCCCGTTTTCCTGGCACAACCAAACCCGACTTGGCTTTAAGTTAGGGTAAGAGGAAGTGCTTACCAAATTTCCTCAGTTTTTCTAAAAATAGTCAACTGTGGACAACCAGGATCAAATCCTGACTCTGAGTGGCCGATGACTCTGCTGCCGGGGAGGCTAGCCCCCATTCCCTCCCATGTGACCCCCTCTTTGACCCCCCCGCCCCTGCAGGAGCCCAAAGGACACCTACTGGTGCCCATGACCCCAGCACTGCTCATCTGGGGGCAGGGAGGCAAAGCCCAGCCATAGTGTGCCACATCTTCAGCACCCACTTAGCTCCTGGATGGTGCGGCCACTGCACCCAAAACCCCTGGGCTCTGGGCACCAGAACACTGGGCAGGCAATGCAGCCAACCCCGACTCCCTGTAAGAAACACACTGTCCTGGGGGATGGGCAGGCTCCCCCTGCTTATAATGCCTGGCACCCATGCTGTTCTATTAATATTGTATTAAACCATAAATGAGCCAGATTCCGGTTACGTGTCTGTCAGTGTCCTGCTGAGAACGAAGACCTTGGCATGAACTGGTAATTAGTCTGCCAACATCTACTTAAGGAGAGGTTTTTGGCTTATATAAATGAGATAAAATGTATTTGTGAGATATTGATATATATCAATCAAAGTTTCTGTAATCTATGATCTCATTGTAATCTGTGCTTTCAAAACAGACCCGACCTAGAGGCAATACTTGTTCAGTGTGGAAAGGGATATGCAAGCATATACACACACATTTTACTTTACATTTCATGTTAAAATTAATCCACAATATCAGACCAGCACAGATGAAAGTTTGAGTCTGGAAGTGGGGGATTTTACTTGTTTCTCATGGAAAGCCTTAAAACAACTCAGGCTTGCTTGAAAGTTCCATGAATCTTTCAGTGTTCCTGAGGCCTAACAACCGCAACATGTTTGGCAGCATGGGTCCATAGTGCTGAATGTCCATTGCCACATTGTATGGCTTGATTTCAGGCATTTAAAAGCTCCACAAAGTTATTACTGATCTGGTACAGCCAGATTCATCATGGCTGACCAGAAGGCCGCCACTTGTCCATGGCAGGGCAGTGTTTCCTCCTGACTTAAGTCCTGACCTCAGGGCTCAGTGTGCAGGCACTTAATCTCTGAGGCAGACTGTATGACCAACAAGTTCCAGCTGGTATCAATCCTCTCAAGGCCAGTTCACAATTATACATACCTATTACTGATAACATTCAAACCATCAAAAATGCCCATCAGTGGCTGTTCACAATGTATGTGAAATGCCTCCAGTCTTCTGCCGTCTTGTCTAAGCAACCGGACAAGAGAGTGAGGGTAGCTGTGAGCCTGGCCCATTTAACCTCAACAGATGAGGGAGCAGCAATCCCACAGCTATTAGGCTATGTCTAGACACATGGCTCTGTCGACGGAGCCATGTAAATTAGTTTACTCGGCATAGTCAAAGAAGCGGGGATTTAAGTAATCCCCGCTTCATTAAAATAAACATGGCCGCCGCGCTGTTCTGACGATCAGCTGGTCTGGCACAGTGCGGCCATCTAGACAAAGGAAGCCTTTGTCAACTGCTCCGGTAAACCTCATTTCACGAGGCATACCTGAGTGGTCGACAAAGGCTTTCTTTGTCTAGACGGCTGCACTGTGCGGATGGCTGAATTAGGAATTGAACCTTGGTAATTCCAAGGGCTTCTTTTTAAGTAACGTTTATTGTGTTTTTATGAGGGAAAAGAATCAGACACATTTTCTGACCAGCATTAGTAATAATATTGCTGCCCAGGGAGCTGTAGAGGCACTGTCTTAATTAGAATAAAGGCTGAACCTATTTGCAAAGTTCCTGCAAGAAGAATAGCTGTGGGATATGCAGTATGGCAGTCCCCTATCCATTGTTGACCTGACAGGAGCAAACATAGCCAGAAACAAGCAATATTGAACAACTTATACCAGCAATGGGGAACCTTTTTTTGATCAAGAGCCACTGACCCACAGAAAAATCAGTTGAGGACCATACACAAGCAAAACCAAACCAAATAAACTCCCTCACAACTCACTTGCTCCTAGTGCTCCCAAGATGGGAAGCAAACAACAAAACCTCCCCTCACTTGAACTTAACTGGGCACCAGCTTTTCAGGGGACATCAAGGCCCAAAGACTTGTCACAGCACATCTGATTAGTTAGTTTCTTTAAATCCTAACAAAGTTTATATTAATTAATTTAATTAGATTTTATTAACTGGCACTGAAGCTAAGATTGGGACATTTCATCTTGATGATGATTGTTCTACGGATGTTATCTGACAGCATCCTTGCAATTCAAAGAACATTTTATGGTTGCGAAGTACATGTTTCAAAATTATTTCCAGTTCTGTTTTGTATTTTTCTCACAGAGAAGAGCAAGAAGAGACATCGGCTATTCGAGTTGGCTTTGTCACTTATAACAAGGTTCTTCATTTCTTTAACATAAAAAGCAACTTAGCACAACCTCAGATGATGGTAGTATCGGATGTTGGAGAAGTCTTTGTTCCTTTGCTGGATGGTTTTCTTGTCAACTTTCAGGAATCACGATCAGTTGTGAACAAGTAAAGAACTAATGTTTCATATTTGTATATGAATTGAATACTCTTTATTATGACTTATAGCAAATCATGATCCTTTCTAAAAATCAGCCAGAAATCTTGGATTTTGATGATTAGCTTGAATAAATGTAATTATTATATTCTGTATTTGTTTTTATCTGAAAGTGTTAGAGGTGAGCATGCATTTAGAAAGCCGTAACCTATTTTTCCTGTTCCAAAACACAGAAAATGGCTATTGGCTAGACTTCTTAAAGTTGAGATTGAAGGCAAAATTAACCCCCTATATGGGACAGAAGAAGAATTGGAGAAGAGTTTTGAGCATTGTTTAGTATACTACATGCATTTCACTCCACTGACATGCATGCTACAAGCCGGCCATATTTTTATTTGTGTCGTGTGTGACTTGATAATAGTCAGTTTTATCATTACATTTTTAACTGTAAATTGTAAAATTTAAAATTCTGACAGCTTTATAGTGCTTCTGTTATAAAATTTGTGTTATAAAATTGTGAAAAATTTGTGTTATAAAAAATTCCTTTGATTTTTATTTTCATGGGAAGCAAGTTCTTGTGTGACAGAGACTGGTATATTGCAGATTTTGAGGTATTAACACAAGTATTCTAACCAGCTGAAACACTGATCCTTTTTCTCTCTCATAGTTTGTTGGACCAGATTCCAGAGATGTTTGCAGACACTAATGAGAGTGAGACTGTCTTTGCTCCTGTTATCCAGGCTGGCATGGAAGCACTAAAGGTTAGGATGTTCCTCTCTGTGTGAGAACAAAGTCTTTATTCGGATAAGCTATGAAAATTCAGTTTGCTAATAATTATGCCAAATTCTCCCATAAATTACAGCAGGAAACCAGATGAAATCACTGATAGTTTCCAGAACTTAGATTCCATTGTTGACCAGGACAAGCAAGTGAATGACTGACAAGACATCTGGGATGAATTTCAAGAACAGACCACAGCTTTATTAATTATACTTTGGGGAGGGAAATTATATTTCCCACCTTGGTTCTCATGTATCCGGTATTTAAATGGGTCCAGTGAAAATTAGAAGACTTTTACCACAAACCAAACAACTCAGGTAGACCCATCCCAGTGTATCTTGAGGACTCAGCTCAGTTTTGAGACTCCCTCACCTATCCTATAAGGGTGGTGGAGTAACCCACAGGGCTGGGTGTGGGGAACGTCTGTCCACATAATCTTCAGATTCCTCCTCTCTGAGCACTAGGTCCGAATGCCCATTCTCAAGGCTCATTTAGCTCTGGGCGCTGGCCCTGTTAGCTTTTACCCACACTGGACAACAGCTGAAAGTTGTGATGAGTCACAGTGTGAGATGAACCATGAATCCCACTGTTTCTAACTCAGATGTGCCATCAGGAGGCTGCAAGAAAGGTGAACAGAAACAGCCCACTGAACTACAAGCCAGTTTGGCCTAGTGAAAAACAAAATCCTTCCTGATCTGTAAAACAAGCAAACAGTTAGTCCATAATGAGAAGAGGCAGAACGATAAATAAAGGGAGAGGGGGCAGGGCAGCTAACGGGAGAGTTTTGAACAAGAGGCTTTGGAAAAGCCTGGGCTTAGCTTAAATAGATGGTTTCAGGGAACACTGCAGCCAGTGAGCTGGCCTTGCCTCTTTTACCCTGCTGGTAGCTAAGCAGAGAATCCCTGCCTTCCCTCTCTACCAGTGTTCCCGCTAAGCTGGGCTGCAGCACAACTTCACAGATGATTAATCAGCCCCACCCAATCATCTATGTGCACTGAGCCCTGAGCCTCTGACTAGGGGAGGCTGATTAATCACCTGTGAAGCTGTGCTGTTGCCACCTTAGAGGAAACACTGCTCCCTACCTCACCTGTGGTGGACATCTCTGATTCCCTGCTGGCCAATCTGACCACCTCCCCAGCTAAAGAGGGTATTCTAGCAGCACGTTGGAGCCACTCTACTGAAGTTTGTGTCAGTGTTTCCATTTTAATATCTGTTATCCAGTTTTTACTCACTGAGACACAAATGCTGACCCTAGCACTCAATCTCATAGACTGAATGCTTGGGATGAGAAAGGGATCAGGTGGTGAAGCAGCTGTTGGTGGTTATTTAACCTCAGTAACTTAAATAATATGCACTGGGCACTTAGCCCCCTTACCTTTGTATATACAGGAAATAAGAAGAATCAGTGCTGCAGTGGGACCTTCAGCCCTGCCCTGACTCCAGCCCCAAACTTACTCTTCTTTGTATACTGAACTGCATTAGTTCCACTTAACAGGACACTGCCAGGGCTGTGCAGGACAGAGCCAGATTTTCCCCTTAGTGAACAGCTAAAGGTGAAGTACACTGGACTCGGTGCATCTTCAATGTTTTCCCATGTGCCTAGTGCTAACATTTGGCAATTAAAAGAAAGCCACCAGGCTGTGCTGTAGCTTTTGCAGGAACAAAGCAGCACCAGTGAGATCAGTCTGATTATTTGTGAAACATTTTATCAAAAAAGCACAAACCTCCAGTTGACACCTTGTTGCGCTAAAAAAGAAGATTGTTTCCTAAGCCTTCTTGAGCTATTAATTTAATAGCTTCTTTCATCACAGTGCTTGTGTGTGCATAAGATTCATTCATTTAATCTATTCTCTCAGGTCCTTTTTCTAACTGTATTTACTTTGGGTTTTTAAAGAGTGAAATTGCCAGTCAGAACTATATAAGTTGTAACGTCCTCCGATGTTTGCAGAAAAAAAGTGAAATAGTCCTGATATTAACCTGTGAAGAAGTTACTGAACAGTAACCGCTCTTCATAAGGATTGTTAATGTATACAATGAACATTCTATGGGCATATTAACAAGAGAACAAATCCAGTCTGGAAGGAAAAAAACAGATTAAATTCCTGCTGGTGGAGATAAATTATAGCCCAAAACGTATTTTAAAACTGCCTAGCATATTTTCATTTCACAGCAGCTTTAACCAAAAGCAACTCTAAAAAACTTAAAAAAACCCAACAAATATTATTTAATCAGAAAGTACTTTTACTTTAGAAGCTTCAGAGGGGTGGGCAAGTTAGTCTGCAACAGGAACAACTTAAAAAAAAAACAAATAGTCTAGTAGAACCTTAAAGACTAACAAAACATGTAGATGGTATCATGAGCTTTCGTGGGCACAACCCACTTTTTCAGATGGGGGGGGAGGAGTGTGAGAAGTCCAGATCCAAGAATAAATAAGGGAAGGAGAGATGGAGGGGGAGAAGGGGAAAAAAAGAGAGACAGTAAGTAGATAGTTCAAATAGTTACAAGAGGCTGATAAGAACCATTAGCACCTTCATTGTTTGTTTGTGGAAGATAATGGTTTATACCATTTGCAAAAGAATTAAACTTGTGAATGAAGTTAAGTTCCAACTGTCTCTGTGTATTTCACTTGTGGAATTGGTCTGAAACAAAAGGTGACTTGGAGATCCATTGATGAGTGTCCAGGAAGATTAAACAACTGGTCTGGTAGCACTTTATAGACTAACAAAACATGTAGATGGTATCATGAGCTTTCGTGGGCACAGCCCACTTCTTCAGGTGACCGGAGTGTTCTCCAAGTGGTTTTTGTGTATTGTCTTTTTGGATATCTGATTTGTGTCCATTAATTCTTTCCCATAGAGACTCTTTTTTTTTTTTCTTCCTCCCCTCCTTTTTCCCAATTCTTCCCCCCTTCCCATTTATTCTTGGATCTGGGTTGTGCCCACAAAAACATCTAAATGTTTTTTGTTAGTTTTTAAGGTGCGATTAGACTATTGGTTGGTTTTTAAGTTTTTCCTGTTACAGACTAATTCGGCTACCCCTCTGAAGCTTCTAAAGTAAAAGTACTTTCTGATTAAATAATGTGATAAATATGAATGTGATAAATAAGGCGCTGGCTTTAGCTTCAATAAAAGATGTTTTGTTTTAAAATAAACTTAAAAAATACTACATAAATTTCCTTGAACAGTCCTGTCTGAAATTGAAGCCTCACAGAAATAATTGGGACTTTTGTCATTAACTTCAGATTATTACCACAGGATTTAAAAGTTTACATTGAAACTCTTCATTCAGAGTGCAGCTCTTTTATGTCAGTGAGACTGTCAGGCACAATTTTGAATTTCCCAGCTTTTTTCAACACTCTGACACCTTAATTTACTGAAAGCTTGATTTGTTTTTTGTAAAGAGCATAACCCTTGGCTTGTGTAGTCAGGTGGTCCTTCTGTATAGTCTGTAGTCACTGGAATTGAAGTATAATTTAGGTGTGCAGTTATACACATCTTTTTAAATCAGGAACTTTAATATCTAAACAGATCTCAAAAAGGGCCATTATAATTTTGGCTTCCACTCCAATGTGCAGTCTTAACAGAATGATGAAGGATTAAATAAATGTGGATTTATCACTTGTGGATAGAAATGTCATTTAAATTAGAACTGGTTTAGGAGGGATACTTGTTCTGTTGCTGAATCTGCTGTTCTGGGAATTAAGGACATAAACTGACTGTGCTGGCAATCTGGAGCTGTTAATAAGTAGAACATTTTATTAAATTTTCAAGTAAAAAATTGAATATAATTGTTTTTACCTCATTCCTTAATTACAGGAAGAAATTTTAAATACGTGTGTAGACACTATTAGTTTTGACTTTTCCATCAAGCATTTCCCCAAAGAATTAATTTGTTCTTATTCTTAAATAAAAACTGAAAAGTGGCTCATGCACTGAATTAATTTTATTCAGAAATTTTACAAAAAAAATCTTACACATTTATGTATAAAAATTTAGAAAAATGGTAAATAGACATCTGCCATAAGTGAAGGAAACAAATATCTAGCAGGTACTGACACAAGAAAATTAGAAACCTAGTAATGAATTCAATCTGGACCCACCTGGAAACGTCTTATGTACGTTTATTCTGCAAGTCACCCCATTAACCAAGCTGACTGTTTTCCTTTGTGTTCCTGTATCTGTAACATCCCACACTTTTGCCACCTATTCTGTTCACTTAGTGTGATTATTTTAATAATTACTAACAGCAAGCAGGACAGCAGTTGTTAGATTCTACTAAGAATGTTATTCGCTATCTTCATAAGCAGATCAAATTGTGGCAGACCCATGATGGCAATGGTGAGTTAGTTAAAGAATATAAAGAACTTCCAAATTCCTGGGTATGGTATAAAGTCATTTTCTTAAAACTTACCACATATGCTAGATGCTGAATTAATGGACTTGGAGAAAGAGAGCCAGATCCTCAGCTGATGTAAATCAGCATCGCTTCATTGAAGCAAGCATGGCTTTGCTAACTTTCACTACCTGAGGATCTGACCCAATGGTCTTCTGTGTACACATATAGCCCATATTGATCCCCTGCAACTTATGTGCATCTAGCTAGAATTGTAAGGGCCACCTGAGAAGGGTTTTTGTTTTTGTTTTGTTTTTTTTCCAATTTCAGTGTCCATTCGGTCTTTTGATTCCCTTCTGAGACTTCAGTCAGGCTGGTAGATTTTTGCAATATGAACACCAGCTTCTCAACACCACGAAACATGATATTTGCATCTGTTACCTCAAGCAGAATGGCTGAGAGTCCCTTTTCTAATCTCTTCAGCCATCCTCCAACCCCATAATTTTACATTTTGGGTTTGCCCCATGTTATATGGGGTCTGATCCAAAGCCCACTCAAGTCACAGGAAAGACTTTCTCAGTTGGATTTGGTTCAAGGCGGTAAAGATATTAAATTCCAATAATTTATTATAAGTAATGGTGTTTATTACATCAGAGGAAAATGGAAACTGCACATTTTAAACTTGCAGTTTCCTTCCAGTTCTTCTTCTCATCCCCATCAACAAAAACATCAGGACAGCTGTGTGTCTCCCCCACCATTGGAAGAGCCTTTGGAGGGAAAGGTTTAAAACTGGAGATCCCTGGCCTCTCTCCTGTTTCTGTCCCCACTTTGTGTCTCTGCCATGTCTGGATAGCACAAGGTATTTTTTCTGGCTAGCAGGATAGATAATAAACATGTAGAATGAATACAAAGAATCTTTAAAAGTCTGGAAGATCATAGGAACCCTTCTTTTAGCCTAACTGTTAAGCTTTAGTCAAATATTAAGGTATTCCATGAGCAAAGTTTGGCTATTATTTGCAGACCTTTTAAAAATTCCTTGACTACAGCCTGTACGTTCACAGTGGATACTCACAGTGATCCAAGAAGAAAGAAAAATCTCATTCCATGCAACATATGATTTAAATTTGAAGTTAATTATTTTCAACAAAAACCTTTCCAGATTTATATGCCTAACTTTCATTGATATTTATTCAAAAAGAAGTGAGAGGAGGTCCAATTCTTCTGTATTTGTTCACGCGTAATTCTGACTTCAGAGACACACACTCATACATAATGACTACAGACTTGCATCTATCTGTTTATCCTTTATTTAACCTGGTTATTTAACATTTATATTTCAGTGACACCTTCTATTTAACACATGAACATTACATTGACAGCAGTCTGTGATGTACTGTTAATTTTGTCCCCTGAGACTAGATTTCTGTGTGGAAATTACTGTAACAAAATATATCACCAGACCTTCTCTGTTAGATGAATCTATTTATGGATATTAAATGCCCAGTGATTTTTTTGGGGGATTTTTGTGCCATGAAGAGTTCAGTGTCTAAACAAATGGACTATTGAGCTTATGAGGATTTAGGGAAAAGTTTACACTGGCATTTAAGACACACAAATGTATGAAAATTAGGTTCAATTGTTTTTACCAGCAGCAGAATAAAAGGTTGTTATGGTGTCTTTGTAACAGGCAGCAGAATGTGCTGGAAAGTTGTTTATCTTCCATTCTTCGTTGCCAACTGCTGAAGCACCAGGGAAGCTGAAAAATAGAGATGACAAAAAACTGGTCAATACAGATAAAGAGAAGGTATTGTCTATTTATAGCTTAAAATGAATTGAGAAGAAAATTGCAATGATTTTTGTTAGATTTCTTCAAATAATGGGTTGAATTTCAGTAACGGTGTATTAATGATTCAAGTTTATGAAGTTTGTATGAGTACTTTTGATCTACCTAGCACACATTAATGTTAATTTTAAGTCAGCAACAAAGTGATACTACCCTAAATCACCCCACTCCACCAAATAAATGAAGCCCATACAAGTGAAAAGGCCATTCCTTTTAACTAGAAATTTTAGTTACTGTGTCACCTCAATGCTTTGTTCTCTAGAAACTTATAAAATTAAGTTCTCACTACATTTTGAGCCTGTTTCCTAGAGCACAGATGATGAGCTGGTGGCTGGCATGGGTTTTAGAAGTGATGGCCTAATTCTTTATCTTAACAGTTGAACATCGGTGCCACCTGTACCAGTGCAATGAGTTCTGACATGTCCTAGAATCACACAGTTTGGTAGGCTCTGAGATTCAAAGGTTTCCACCATTATGAGTCAGGCTTCCCAAGCAACAGAAAAGGAATGTGCTATGTATTAAGATTCCAAGTTCATTTGTTCATTTAAGAGACAGGCAAGGAAGTGGCATTTCTTCAGTCTTCTTGCCTCCTTCCTTCCCCCTTCCTCCCCCCCTCCCCCCAAAAAAAGCCATCAAGAAGCAGAGGAACAAAGCTGGGTCTTGCATTCCTCAGTGACAGACACCTTGGTTCTCCCATGACCAGACCACAGCCATGCTCCTCTTTCACAGTGACGTATGCACCAACACCCAACTGTGTATCCTTTCCATTCTCACCCCCATTTAACGCTTACATTTCCACTCCTTCCAACAAAAGTTGGTCTCCACGCAAGTTTTGGTTGTGCCACCAGATGCCTTAGCAAAACTGCCCTCTGTGCTGGTTAATATCCCCTCATATTCCAGGGCCTGTACTTAGCTATAAATTGAGAACTAAATTTTGCTCTGCTACATGCATAAAGTCGCCACTGATTTCAGTGGGAGTTGGGTATATGCAGCTGAAGGCTAAATTAGGGTCTCTAGCAGTTTTCATTCCATCATTTTTAATTTTCATGTAGACAGCTGAATTGTTAACATTATCAACAATAGCTTGAGCTATGTCCAGCGAGAAATTACCATAATTTTAAATTCTCTGCAGATACTTTTCCAGCCTCAGGTGAATTTCTATGAGTCCCTGGCCAGAGATTGTGTGGCTAATGGCTGCTGCGTGAATCTATTCCTCTTCCCAAACCAGTATGTGGATGTAGCCTCGATGGGTCTTGTCACAATGTACACTGGAGGAACTCTTTACAAATACAACAATTTTCAGGTTAGTTCTAACAGATTCTTTAATTGCCAGAGAGTTGCTAGGAATTTACTGTTTTCTTTCCATTATAAAGGTGTACCTCCTACTCTAGCATAAAAAAATGAGTGACGCTGGAGAGACTGTGTGTGTTTCCCCTAGTGGACAGAATGCAAAACTTGGAAATGAGAAGTCTAACTCAAAGGCTTTGAAAAACTTCAGTCTCTTCAATCTCTGAAACCTGCTGGTTACTAACTTAAAATAAATCCTGCTTACCTAACTACATTAAGACATTTGAATTCATTGACTTATAAGCAGATGCAGCAATTACTGTTGAACATCACAAACAAATACTTCTATCCAAAAGGAAATGGGACAGCCTTTGGAAACAAATGAGAATCTAATCATATATTCAAAAAGTTTTGCGTATTTCCAAACATCCGCAGGAGTCACAGCTTTCCAGTAATGTTGCTTATAGGGTGAAATTCATTTCTGTGTAGAGGGGAGCCATATTTGAGAATTTCTGTAGGCAAGAGAGGATTTTCTCTGTGCACAAAATGATTTGAATATTTGTGGGGTTGTTTCTTGTCAAAACAAGCAAGAAAACATACAAAGTGCAAACAGTCCTGTCTGGGGCTTTGAAATGACACCGGTTGTCCACAAAGGGAATATCAGTGCAGCAGCTCAGTAATAGTCGATGGAATGCATCCTGTGGTATCCCTTTTGGGAGTAGAGGAATTCTAAATGTTCAAGATTGTAGAATTTTTGCTATTGAACTGGATGAATCTTGCACATTCTCATTTCTGTGCAAAAGTGAAATGCAGAATATTGCAGATGGCTCATTTTAAAGAGGATAATATTTTATATACACGCCCATTTAACAGAATACGGTATTTTAAAGACTGTATGGCATTTTTTTGACTCTTTGCTGCCATCCAGTGGTAGATGTCAACTTTGGTTTTGATTTGTGTTTTTAGGTACATTCCGATGGTCCCCAATTTCTGAGTGACCTCAGAAAGGACATAGAAAAAAGAACAGGATTTGATGCAATCATGAGGGTTCGCACAAGTACAGGTAACACCCACCCTTTTGGATGAGAATTAACTTGAGTGCACATTTCAGTTTTATGGCATCATATTCATTAGTTCCTGAAGAATAGGATTGTTGAGAACTAACAGATCATAGTATTTTAAATAATAGCATGTTGGAAATTTTGTACAGGTTCTTTCTATGATGCCGTGTATTATTTTATACCTTGAGGGGCACTTTGCTAGAAAGCAGTTTGTGAAGAGTATACACTTTTACATTTGAATATGCAGAGTTCTGCTTGTGTATGAAATTAATCTGCATATACAAATGCGGGTTTTGCTCATAGTACACGTATCTCCAGAGCTAGTGTTTCTGTAAATCACTTCTATCAACTGGTGTATACCCACTCGTTCCCAGGCTTTGTAAAATCCTCTGTTGTAGTCAAAAACTTGTTTTTTCAAATAATTTTTCCTACAAATATAGGGATTCCAGGGCCAGCTTTAAACAGGTCAGGTATCCAGAGGAGCACAAACTTTTCTGTGGATCTTGAAATACAGGACCAGTTCTGCAACAGCTCGTCCTTTGCTCTGGCTCAACTGCCAGATGGAGAGTGTCTTCTGTTACCATGCCTCTTTTTGGCAGTGAAAACAGAAGTGGCCAACTACTAGAGTACTTGAGGCTTCCCAGATGTTAAAGTCACTCTGAGAATGATTGAAAAAATAGTTCCTCTCCCTTCCTGCAGAGCATATTGAACATCAATAAATAATGGGTCACAATCACTTGCAAATGACAAATCAAATTATGTTTTATCGGACTCCAGGTTTCAGGGCTACTGACTTCTTTGGTGCCATTTACATGAACAACACCACAGATGTGGAGATGGCAGCAATAGACTGCGACAAAGCAATAACCGTGGAGTTCAAGCACGATGACAAATTAAATGAAGACACTGGAGCCTTAATTCAGGTAACAAATGTTAGTTCTGTGTCCTTTCATTAAATAACGTGCAGGATTTATTTTTCAGTAATAATAAAATACCTCCCACTCATGGCATGGGTGTAGAGTATTGACTTGAGTCAGGAATAACTTATCTTGTACAAACTCAGTGCTGTCTTGCCAGGGATGTGCTGCCAATTAAGGTTCAGAGGCATGCTTTAATGAACAACAAAGTAGTAGTAATCTGCTATATAATTGTGTTTGTCTATCTGTCCAAGAACTCCTAAATTGTAAGAGCTAGGCCCACCATATTTGGTATCCTCTTATCTTAACTTAAAGCAAAG
Source organism: Pelodiscus sinensis (assembly GCF_052426305.1). NCBI lineage: Eukaryota > Metazoa > Chordata > Testudines > Trionychidae > Pelodiscus > Pelodiscus sinensis. The sequence goes on from NC_143055.1 coordinate 101,223,624, forward strand.
TCATGGTTGGTTTGTGCACACACCCTCAGATTCATATAGGGATGCATAATATACCATACAGAAAAGAGACAATCATCAGGCAGGTGAAAGGGACTGGCTGTGCCCTCCCTCTGGGACTGCCCCAGACCCTGGCCTTCTACTCCCCAGGCACCCTTTAGGGATGGCGAAGCGGTAGGAAGCCTGCAGCTCCCCCATTCCAATTAATAGGGGGACATGGCTGGCTGTTTCCCCTTGTCAGGAGCAAGAGGAAAGTGCAGTTTGCTCTGTTCCTTCTCTAACTGGGGAACTAGGAGGCAGATGAACTTGGACTGCCCCAGTCCAGGCACATGCTGGAGCTGTAGTGGCCATAAGAAGCACTTCTTACCTGGCCCCAAGCTACTACAATGAGAGAGGGCTGGGGTAGTCTTCTCTCACTGGGGCAGCCTGCATACTGAACCCCTCATCCCAGCCCCACCCCAGGGAAATGATTTAAATGAAGAACAAAAAAAACTGGGAGGGGTGCATATCCCCTGGCTGGAGCAGTCCAGGTTCATCTGCCCCTGGCTCCCCAGCCAGAGTGGAGAATGGAGCAAACTGCACTCCATTGATGAGGGGCACCCAAAATGCCAGCTAAATCTTCTATTGATATTAATAGAGTGCACCTCTTCCATCTGAGGATCTCAAAGTACTTAAGTCCCACAACTCTTCTTTGAGGTAGGTAAGCAGCATCTCCGTTTTATAGCTGGGTAGAGGGCGATTCATGGAATGAGATCCTGTTCACCATAAGTAGAGAAGGTAGAATCTGGCTGTAAATGACACTGTGACTAGCTGGCCACATAAAGCCAGGGAATTAAGTTCCCCATAAACTTCTGCCAGTGCAACATTTATGCAAACACTTCCCAATATGTTGACTTGCCTCATAGTTGTGTTGGGCACAATTGGGGACTCAGTTGAAACTTCTGAAATCCATTTCATGTTTGACTTCAGCTTGTGTGAATCCTAGACTTCAGACATGAAATTCAAGGTGTGAATTCATTGTTGTGCCAACACCCTACTCACTTCTACGTGTTTCAGTACTAAAGAGGTAAACATTTCTGTAGATTCAGATTACTTTGTGTGAAAGCTAGATTATTTTAATTACGGATTTTTTAGAAAAGTTTATAAAATAACTTTAGGGTTTATTTTTAAAAATATTTCTCATTCTTAAAAAAATCCGTATAGAAGTACTCTCTATTGCATGTGTAGTTTATCGTCTCTCTAACTCAATGTAATTCAATTTTTATGTGGAAACCATTATTAACAATCAGCAACTAGGCTTATCTGTGAACATATACAAACATTGGGCCAACTTAATTCAATAAACTCTTCAGTTTCTTTGCTATTTCTCTGTTGGCAAGGGTAAGGTTTGGTCCTACACTTCCTCTGGAGAAGAGGCACAGAGCTCCTCTCCAGTGCCTGGAGAGCTCTTCTCCCAGGATCCACAAGCTTTGGGCAACCACATGGAAACCTCTTGCCCAAGCTCACAACTGCCTGCATCACAACTCCTGGAGAAGCCCCTCTCCTGCTCACAAAAAGTTCTATAGCACAGAGGTGGAAACTGTAATATGTGAGGTTGTACTTCAAGTTGAATTGGGGGAGTTTTGTTGCGTGTCTTTTTATGTAGTCTAACTCTCCTGTTCAACTCCACCCCCTTGCCAGACAAGGCCTCTTCCTTACCTGGATCTACAGGCATTCATGGAAGTAGTGGGGGAGCATGGATGCACATCTAATGCACAAGAAATTAAATAGTTTTGAGTGCTCTGCTAACCAAGGCTGATGTCATCGATGCTCATGGTTTAGAACCAAAGTTAACAGGTGTTCCCAATAAAATGGGGATATTCTTGGAAATTTAAATTTAAAGATTGATTAGGGTTCAGAATTTTCTGCTGTTAAAGTTATTAGTGATGACTTTGATAGTTACATGCCTTAGAAGGATGCATCTCTCAATGAGTAATTGTCACCAGTTATAACTGCTTATTCATGACTTTTCTTTTTAACCCCCAGAAAATGATAGATTATGATCTTCGAAGCTAAGCCACAAAATTACCTAAACTGTTATTTTTTTGCTCTTTCTTCTGTCAAGCTCCTAGAAATCTAATGTATGATTCAGTAGTTAATCCTTGGGTAAATACAGTTCATAAAACATAACAGGCCTTGGTATGTGTGAAATCATTTCCTAGGGCATAGTACAATATTGACATTGGATGTACATTCCTTGTAGAGTAATTTTAACATCTCCATTTCAAATGGGAGTTGTTCATTAAAGGTCTGATCAAGGCACACTGAAGTCAATGCACTTTTTCTATTTATTTTAGAGGGCTTTGGATCAGGCCCATCAATAATAAAACAATGACAATTTCATTCAGATTGCGAAAAGCATTACTGGGTACAATATTTAGATGAATATGGTTCAGGAAATATGTCTGACAAAAAGAAATCCTGTTCTCAATTCCTTTCTTATTTTATATCAGTTTCCCTAAATACTAGTGCCACATTTAAACAACATAAAATTGGATTCTAGTGCAATGATAAAAAACTCTCGAATACAGCTTAACTTTATGCGACTGCGTTATTAATCTTTTCTTCATATTCTTTTCCTTCCTCCCTTTATTTTTATTATGTGATGACAGCAATAACGTGTTGTGTTGAATAGTTGTTAGATAGTTTTCTCCCTATTGTGTGGACTGTGTGTTCATTTACATTTACTTGCTGAACTGTTTTCTTTAATAAAGTTTTTCAAAATGTAAACGGCTAAAATCTTGTGACTTTTTAAAACAAAGTTGCTGCCAGTTCTTGCTGTTTTCCAATGATGTCATCTGTCTATGGCACTGAGACCAGCAAGTTTTTTAATCACTCATGTTGTTGCTGTGTAAATTTTGAGATGAATTGTTTCTTTGATGGGTTTATATATCTATGTCTTTACATTGTGACTGTTGAGGAAATTGTTCCTATAGCTCATTAATATCTGATGAACGTAGCTAGTCCATCCTCACATACGGCATCTGTCATTGTTGTTGCATGTTGGAATTGTGAAGACCAGTTAGTATAAAACTAAAAAATCCATTAAAGTAAACTGTAGTGAAAACTAAAACTGTTCTTATCATTGCAGTTTGCTGTACTTTACACTTCGATAAGTGGGCAAAGACGACTTCGCGTACACAATATTGGCTTAAACTGTAGTTCCCAGTTAGCAGATCTCTACAAGAGTTGTGAAACTGATGCACTTATAAACTTTTTTGCTAAATCAGGTACATTTATGAACTCCCACTTATTTTTGCTTTAGAAAAAAAATTATACATAGGAAACATGATTCTCCTCTAACTTACGCTGAAAAACTGAAGTCAGTGAAATCAATGGATTTACATCAGCATACAATACAGAAGAGATTCAAGACTGTATGTTTTTCAAGAAGCAGAGTTGTTTGTATCTGGAATATACTTAGACAAAATTTGTATAGTACTGATTTATTTGAAAGTCAGGCAGCTGAAACAGATACTAATTTAAAATAGCTGCAGAAGCAATGTGACTTTCTTTAACATTGTATGCAGGTTTTATGTCTAATTTAGAACAGTAGTCAGCAAGTGATCAAGCATGATTTATTGTTGAATCCTGGAGACTGGTGGTGGAGTGGGGTTGCTAAAGCAGGCTTCCTGTCTGCCCTGACCCTACCCTGCACCTGAAGTGGCCAGCATGTGGTCCGAAGGGAGGCCAGGGGGTCTCTCCACAGGGCTCTGCAAGCATTGCCCCTGCAGCTCCCATTGGCTGTGAATGGGGAACTGTTGCCAATGGGAGCTGCAGGGGGCAGTGCCTGAAGAGAGAGGCAGCATGCGGAGTATATGCCAGCCACAGGGGTGCATTGGCCTCTTTCGGGAGGGTGTGGGGCTTAGCAGCAGCCCTGCTTCACTGCTACCATAGCTGGGAGCTGACATCTTAAACCTTCTCCCAGAGCCTGCACTTCATACCCCCTACTCCAGCCCTGGCCACCCCTCCCGCAGACAGCTCCCAATAGCCCCCCTGCACCCAAATGCTTTTCCAGAGTCCTCAGCTCCAGGCCATACTCCCTCCCAAACCCCTGGCTCAGCCTGGTAAAAGTGAGTGAAGAATGGGGAGAGTGAGTGGGGCAGGACTTCAGGGAAGGAATGGGATCCTTGGTTGCCCTTTAATTTAAAACAAAAATCTTAGGTGTAAGAAGGTTGGAGACCACTGCTTTAGGATGACCTTTTCCTTTATTTTGTAATTGCAGCTTTCAAAGCCATTTTAAGCCAGCCCTTGAAGACAGTCAGAGAGATCCTGGTGAATCAGACTGCTCGTATGCTGGCATGTTACAGAAAGAATTGTGCCACCCCATCTACAGTAAGCCAGGTAAAATGCAGTCCAAGGAAAATGCTCCATATTGGAGTTTGTACTAGAGTTAAATAACTTGCATTACAACAGCTGTGATGTCAGATGAAAATTTCAGAGCAAGGTTTAATTTCCTTTCATCCTGAATAATTTCTCTTTTTTTTAAGAAAAGCAGTGATTGATTATAAGAAGAGTTATGAAAGTGCACTGGTATTTCTCACTGTATCATATTTTACTTACTACAACACTTTGTAACACACTAACCCTACTTTTTGTCCTATGACTACAGAGGTGCTAATGGACCATACTATCTTGAATGATCCATTAGAATACTTGTTAAATTCTATTTGACCTTGTATTAGCTGTGAGGCACTAAATACCTTTCCCAGAACTGAAGAACAGCTCTTTGTAGGGAAAGCCCATCTCTCCCCATGTCATTATGTATTTAGCAAATATGCTAACTATAGAGCAATATGTAGATGAGGAGCGAAGTGCATTCTCTAGTTTGGATGTTCTTTAATATTGCCAGCCAAGGAGCAACTAGTCTAAAAGGGCTTTCCGCAAATCCTTGTATCTTGTTTGTAGTTTCCACCAGGGGGTTAGTACCAGTGTAGTAACCAGCCACACTCTGGAATTGAATCCAGATTAAATGAAATGCTACTTTAACTTGTAAAAAGAAGACTCATACTTTTCACAATACTGCATGGTGGTCTACTCTGAAGGTAAAGTAGTGATTAGTCAGGACACCTGTGGCATGTTTGTTTGCTTTAAATGCCTTTTCTGTATAATAATACCTTTAGGATATTTATGCCTTTACAGTGTGATCTACTTGAATAGGCATAGGAGTGGGGATTCAAGAGCTGGATTCTGTTCCTGGTGCCCCCACTGGCCTATTGGGTGACCTTAGGCAAGTCACTTAATAGCTCTGTGCCTCAGTTTTCCCATCTAAAGAAGGATATTTTACATTATTTCCATTACATAATTAACATCTTTTTTTTCCTTCCTTGAAGAGGAACCCAGCAATTTATTGGAGTGATGATTATACTGAGTAATAAAATTATAATTGTTAGTTTATTTTGTTAAGTTACTCGGTGCCCATTCAAGCATAAAGGATATTTGTAACCACACTGGCATTTTAAATGTTAATTGTTTTAAGTTGATTTACAACAGGCTGATGTTTTATTGTGAGCATCACATTTTCATACTGAATAAAATACAGGACTATGTAGCACTTTAAAGACTAACAAGATGGTTTATTAGATGATGAGCTTTCGTGGGCCAGACCCACTTCCTCAGATCAAATAGTGGAAGAAAATTGTCACAGCCATATATACCAAAGGATACAATTAAAAAAAATGAACACACATGAAAAGGACAAATCACATTTCAGAACAGAAGCGGGATGGAGGGGGGGGAAGGTAAATGTCTGTGAGCTAATGATATTAGAGGTGATAATTGGGGAAGCTGTCTTTGTAATGGGTAAGATAATTAATGTCTTAGGTTTAAACAAAGTGTAAAGTGTCAAATTTAAGCATGAATGACAGTTCAGAAGATTCTCTTTGAAGTGTGGTGTGAAAAGGTCTTTGAAGCAGGATGCAGGTACTCAAGTCGTTGAGACAATGTCCTTTCTGGTTGAAATGGTAAGAAACTGTTTTTTCTTTGTGATCCTGCCTAATATCTGTTTTGTGGGCATTGATCCTTTGGCGAAGTGTCTGAGACGTCTGTCCAACGTACATAGCAGACGGACACTTTTGACACATGATAGCATAAATTATATTTTTGGATGCACAGGAATATGTGTTCTTGATCTTGTATCCTTTGGCATATATGGTTGTGACAATTTTCTTCCACCATTTTTATACTGGTACACCAAGATGTTGCATTGTGTGCTCAAATAGGAATGTAAGCAACTACTCACTTCCCCTCCCCCCCTTGCTGCCTCTATCAGTCTGGGGGCAGGGGAGGGCGAAGAGGAGCTAGTGCTGGGGAGAACCGGTTTAAAAATTGGCTCCCTCCCCCCCAGCACCGTCTTTGCGGGGGGCAGGTGAGGCAGAGGAGTAGTGGAGATCCAGTGCCAGCCGGGAATCAACTGATTCCCTGCTCGCGTCCAGTCACAGATGTTGCACCTCTGCTTTTTAAATGTATTAAGAGTTGGCAGGAAGCTAACCCCACTGAGCCCCCCCCCCCCCCAGTTATCGACTAGTCAATTACAGTAACTTTAACATCCCTCTGTCTAAGGGTACGTCTAGAGGCATGTAGATTAGGCTACCATACATAGTAAAATGAAGCGGCGATTTAAATAATCGCTGTTTCATTTAAATTTACATGGCTGCCGCGCTGAGCCAACAAAGAGCTCTGGTGACAGTGGCATGTAGTCTAGACCAGGCATGTCCAAAGTCCGGCCCGCGGGCCAATTGCGGCCCGTGTTCCGGTTTAATACGGCCCCACAGGTAATTTGGCAATATCTATCTTTTATGGCCCCCAACGAATCCATACGTATTGAGATGAATACATTGTAAAATCTCAGTTAATGTCAGTTGGTCTAAATCAGTTATAAATATATTTGGACACAACATGTATACTTGGTGTTATGTTCCTGTTCATATTTTTTGAACTTAAAAGTTGACAGACAACTTTTATTACCAATAATATGTAATGTACTTTACAATGTTCCTGACATATATTTCAGCTTCCTGGATTTTTTTTTTCATCTGGCCTTCAGATATGAAAGGCAGAATGATTTAACTCCTGTTTAGATTTGTCATCCATGTGATGAAATGAAAAGTATGCCGTTTGCAATAAACGTTGCATAAAATAGTTAATTTGCATTTAATTTTAATGGTTCAAAGAATGTCAGGCAAAATGGTCGGCCCTTACGCATGTTCACTTCATCAAATCTGGCCCTCTTTGAAAAAAGTTTGGACACCCCTGGTCTAGACGTACCCTATGTGCACATTAGAATGACATTCTGCTCTCATTATGCCTTCAGGTGCTGGTCTGTTTACTATTGACGTAATATCATTCTCCATCCTCCTCTTACAAAACTGGGAGAGGAAGAAGCTCAAGTAACTTCTGCATTTTGTTAGTGCTTAATTACTGACTCTAAATACTTATCTTTGCGATTTCTTTGCAAGCAGCTGCTTCAGATAGTCCTGAGTCAGCTAAAATAACACTAATTATTTCATAATTAAAATATCTTAAAAATAAATGGTAAAAGATTGTTTAGGAGAAGCTTAGAAATTCAATCCATTGAGTATATTAAATAAGATCTTTATCTTTCAGCTTATCCTTCCTGATGCGATGAAGGTGCTGCCAGTTTATATTAATTGTTTATTAAAAAACTGTGTGCTAGTTGGCAGACCAGAAATTCCAACAGATGAAAGAGCTTATCATAGGCAGTTGGTCATGTCTATGGATGTTGCTGATACCCAGTTGTTGTTCTATCCACAGCTTCTTCCAATTGTAAGTATACATTAATAGTGAATTTTTTTCTAGTGGGGAAACTGTTTTTATGGGGTTTCAGTAAAAGTGATTCTTGGCTCAGACATGCAGAATTAAATTATCTGACTATGTGTATGTGCACAAAGTGTTTGTTTTGTATTGAGTGTTTCCATGTTGTAGAGGTACTGTCTTGCTTTTGTTGCTACATGTAGTCTTCAGCTGATCAAGCAGATTGAAATTTCAGTCTGAAAATGACTTGAGAAAGTTACTAACCAGAAAAAATAACTCCACAGCAACTGAGGACAATGAGACTGCATATACACAGACATAATCACTTTAACAAACTATCTAGACATTTGGGGCAAAGAGTGGATGCTTTTGTTTTGCTCAATATTGTGCTAACCTTGCTGAATTGTTTTCTTCATGTTATTTTTTTCTAATTCAGTATTAAATGATGCTAACATTGTTAATTAACAGTTTTATTGGCATTTTAAAGAATTCCTGAATTAGAGGTAGTAAAAGATGACTATAGTCCACTTATGCACAGGAAGTTCTGTCTTTCAGAAATAATTAGCATGAGCAGAAGTATCAGAGGGGTAGCCGTGTTAGTCTGAATCTTCATAAACAACGAGAAGTCCTGTGGCAGCTTATAGACTAACAGATTTATTGGAGCATAAGCTTTTGTGGACAAAGACCCACTTTGTCACATAGGATCATAGAGCTGGAAGAGACCTCAGAAGGTCATCAAGTCCAGCCCTCTGCCCAAGGCAGGACCAATCCCAACTAAATCAACCCAGCCAGGGCTTTGTCAAACAAACTTAAAAACCTCTAGGGATGGAGATCCCATTTCTTCCCTAGGTAACCCATTCTAGTGCTTCACCACCCTCCTAGTGAAATAGTTTTTCCTAATATCCAACCTAGACCTCCCCCACTGTAACTTGAGACCATTGCTCTTTGTTCTGCCATCTGTCACTACTGAAAACAGCCTCTCTCCATCCTCTTTGGAACCTCCCTTCAGGAAATTGAAGGCTGCTATCAAATCCCCCCTCACTCTTCTCTTCTGCAGACTATACAACCCCCTGAGCCTTTCCTCGTAAGTCATGTGCTTCAGCCCCCTAGTCATTTTGGTTGCCCTCTCCAGTCCTTTCTATAGTGGGCGACTCAGAACTGGACACAATACTCCAGGGCTGTGTCTAGACTGGCCAGTTTTTCCAGAAAATCTGGCCAGCTGTCTACACTGGCCACTTGAATTTCCGCAAAAGCACTGACTTCCTACTGTAAGAAATCAGTGCTTTTTTGCGGAAATACTATGCTGCTCCCATTCATGCAAAAGTCCCTTTTGAGCAAAAGTTTTGCGCAAAAGGGCCAGTGTAGACAGCTCAGATTTGTTTTCCGCAAAAAAGCCCCGATCGTGAAAATGGCGATCGGGGATTTTTTGCGCAAAAGTGCCTCTAGATTGGCCACAGACGCTTTTCCGCAAGAAGTGCTTTTGCGGAAAAGCATCCGTGCCACTCTAGACGCTCTGTTCCGAAAATTCTTTTAACGGAAAAGTTTTCCGTTAAAAGCATTTCCGGAAAATCATGGCCGTCTAGATGTAGCCTTAGTGTATTCAAAGTAGGGATGTAAGTGACTAGTCAACTAGTGACTTGACTAGTGGCTTCCCCCACCCTTGTTGCCTCTATCAGAGACAGTAAGGGGTGGGGGGAGCCGGCTTAAAAGTCAGTTTGCCCCTTCCCCCATGAAGACAGTGCTGAGGGGGAGGCATAGTGAGGGACCGAGCGCAAGCAGGGAATAAGCTCTTAATACATTTAAAGAGCAGGGTTAACTCCTGTAGTTTTCCCCTCTTATCGAGTAATCGATTTAACACAATTTAACATCCTTAAATCAAAGTTGTCTGCTTGCATCAGTGATTAAGTTTTTACCACTGCCAGCTTTGCAGAGGCAGTACAACTATGAGAACAATGAGCTGAGTACTTTGCTTGCAAATCATTGACAGGATTGTTAACTAAATTCCAGTCAAAATTGTGCAACCCAGATGTCTCTGATTAAGACAGCAAGGCACATCAATATAGTACAAGAGTAGTCTAGCAAACTCTTTGGCTGTGTCTAGACTGGCAAGTTTTTCTGGAAAACCAGCCGCTTTTCCAGAAAAACTTGCCAGCTGTCTACACTGGCTGCTTGAATTTCCGGAAAAGCACTGACTGTCTCATGTAAGATTGTCAGTGCTTTTCCGGAAATACTGTGCTGCTCCCGTTCGGGCAAAAGTCTTTTTCTGAAAGACTTTTGTGCAAAAGGGCCAGTGTAGACAGCACAGTACTGTTTTCCGCAAAAAGCCCCGATCGCAAAAATGGCAATCGGGGCTTTTTTTTTTTTTGCGGAAAAGCGCATCTAGATTGGCCACGGATGCTTTTCCGCAAAAACTGCTTTTGCGGAAAAGCATTCTGCCAATCTGGACGCGCTTTTCCGAAAATGCTTTTAACAGAAAAGTTTTCCGTTAAAAGCATTTTCGGAAAATCATGCCGGTGTAGACGTAGCCTTTGGCTTAAGGAATCTATCAGGGGCAGTGATGTTTGAGCCAGAAAGAACACAGAGTCTTCCAAAACTTAGATTGAGAAAACTGGAAAGGAGTAATTGAGAGATAATAAATGTATGATCTAAAATGCCATTTTTTCATAGCTACACTGAAAAAGGAAATTGCACATTAAGAAGCTTCTTTATAGGACTTTTAGGGCATGTCTATACAGCGGTGGAACTCGAGTTAAGGTACACAACTTCAGCTACATCAGTTGCTTAGCTTAAGTCAGAATAGCTTAATTTGGCTTTTGACACTATCTACACAGCAGGAAGAGCACTTTTCCTCCGACTTCCCTTACTCCTCGTGAAACAAGGGTTACAGAAGACACAGTAAGAAGTCCTCCAGTGCAGATGCATGCTCTGTTACTCTGAAATAGTGCTGCTGTGTAGATGTACCCTTTGTAAATTTAGCTACACTAAAAGACTGGCAGAATTCACAACTCTTCTTCCCCTTATCCTACAGCACACTATGGAAGTAAAGAGTGATGCTTTCCCGATGGCTGTCCGTTGCTCAGAGGAACGTCTGTCTGAAGGAGGAGTATTCTTCTTGGCAAATGGGCTAAATATGTTCTTGTGGCTGGGAGTCAGTGCCCCCCCAGAACTTATTCAAGGGATCTTTAATGTGCCATCCTTTGCACACATCAGCACAGAGGCGGTGAGTACATTGGCATGGAGGGGACAGGACTGGTCTGCAGAAAACTTATATAAATGGGAAGTGGTACAATAGTTACACTACTGAGACCATAACTTGAATAGAAAGGAGAGTGTAGGTAGTCCAGTCAGTGGCTCTTACTTTACCCCTCCAGGGGCCAGTAGCATAGGGGATGTGGCTGGGGAAAGAGATCCTTTTTGCCCCCATAATTCCCAGCGGCTGTAACAGCCACTTGGATACACTGGCCACCAGTGCAGGTAAGAGCACCTAAACTGTGCTGGATGATGACCAGCTCAACACAAAGTGATCAAAGGAGCACAGAAGACCACCTTCTGGCACTACCATCTCAATTCAGCTGATGCTCTATCCCCCCATTGGTAGTAAAGTCACCTTAACCTCTACATTTCCTTATGAGACACTAAGACACAATGCTAGATTTGCAAGGGCTAACACTAACCTGCAACTTCAAATGCTAGTTCACAATCCAACTTATTTGCATTATTAATAGAGGAAAGGCACCAAGGACAGCTTCAGAACTTCTCTCAAGAGAAAAGTAATCCCATCAAATGACAGACTGAAATAATTTGGCATTGTGGTGATGGGGCAGGAGCACAGCATGCTGGGCTGGAGCACACTTGCTAAAATCTGACTACAGTTCCACCACACTGCTGCTACATCATCTAGACTCTCTCTTCCCCCCCCCCCCCCCCCCCAACCTATTCAGAGCCTGGAAACCATCCAAATATGGTTCAAGTCTTCCCAGTACCCACAGGGCAAAGTACTCACTGCACAGCAATTGCACCTGCTCTGCTTGTGCAGTTTTACTACTAGTATTTAGTAGTAGAGAGCCCTGCAGAGAACCTCAACTTTTCCATGAATTTATCCTGAGCAAAAATGCTACATATTTGTTCATGGTGACAAAGTACATTTCCTATTCAGTGCCATCGAGGGTATTACTTTTGAAATTGCCTCCAATAGCATGAACCAAAAAAAGTATCACACAGTATAGGCAGAGTTAAGACAAAAGTGAAAAATGTTAGCTCTGAACTTCCCCTCTCATGACAACACTGTTCTATTTATCTTTGAATAAATGCCATTACGTTGCATATAATTGCCATGGGTTGAGTATTTAAATAACTTCCGTGTTAGTTGTCCCACTGGAAAGCTGATATTTCATTGAAGGCATGCAGTTGAATTCATCTGCATAGATCTGGCCATTGGTATATCTTCCTGTTTGAAATGGGAATTGGTTACACCTTTCCACAATCAAAAAGTATAATTTTATTAGGTCTCTGAAAGCCTTTCCTACAAAACATATACACAGCCCTCTTAATGTTCTTAGTCACTAATGTTATCATTAACCCTTCAAATGATGTGTGTAGCCATATAACCACTCATCTTGTAATTCTGTTAGACTCTACTCCCTGTAGCGGACAATCCCTACTCAAAGAAGCTCAGATCAATAATGGATTACATCCAGAGCAAAAGGCCTTACACCATGAAGGTAGGCGAGAAAAAAAATTGTGTTTTGTTTTTTTTGTTTTTTTTTCAAGTAACTCATCAAGTCAGAATTCTTGTCCATGAAAAATACTTGTGCAGTGCTGGCTTTGCAGGATTGGCACCTTTGTTCAGGTTATAAGTTTCCAGTCAAAGGGTCCCCTGTCCACAAATCCTTCTAACTGCATGGGCTTTTGACTTACTCAGGCCTTTCCCCTGATCCAGGGCATGCTGATGATTAGTCTATTTTTTTCTTGCTGGGTAAGAATTGTAGCTCTTGTCCAGAGGGAGTTCCATTCTGCTTCCACTGCTGTCTACATCAGTTTTACTATTGATTTAAATAGTAGCAAAGTCAGGCAGATATAGCACACTTTCCGTAAATGCCACAATAAAGCTGTAAAAGCTGGTAAAAGTCTCCCCTGCTGGTAAATACTCAGCAAATCAAGCAGTTCACTTGCAGTAATTAAAAAAAAAAAAATCAATCTGGTGTTTTGAATGGGCTTGCATGTGAACTGAACAGACGCGGATTGATTTAGGGCAAGATCAAAAAATGGGTGCTTAGGCTGTTCCACAATACTAACACATTGTAGGATAGTACTGCAGACACTAAGTCACCATGAAGGTTATACTATTACATCCAAACTGTGCATGCACTGAAGCTTATGAAGATGTAGTAGTATGAATTGCACATGGCAGCCTTACCTCCCAGTGTACATAGGTGCTTGTGCAGCCCTCATGGTCATTTTTAGTAAGCTGGCTGGATCAGTTAGTCTGGGGGTGTCTGAGTTACACACACTGTACTCCCGCAGAATAGTTGGTAGTGCTAAACTCATTGGAGAGTGTAAGTTAAATGTATTGGAGACCCTATTTTCAGATCAATAGTTTTAACAAAAGCTTACTATATCCTGAATAATCAATATTTCTCATTCCAGCTGCAAATAGTAAAGCAACGAGAACAGGCAGAGATGCTTTTTCGACAATACCTGGTGGAAGACAAAAGTGTTTACGGTGGAGCTTCTTATGTCGATTTCCTATGCTGTGTCCATAAAGAGATCTGTCAGTTGCTTAACTAAAGGAAGCTAGACATATACTTCATCAGATATTCCTTGCATTTGTAAGAGGGACTTTTCATTTGGTGACTAACTCCAAATAGTGCTTTACTAAACTTTTCCTAATCTACTTTTTGTACAGTTTCTAACTTCACATATTAGTGCTCATTTTGAGTATGTAGTCAACCTTATTAATATGTAGAATAGGAAATTCTGCACTCAGGTATAAATCTTTTAGGAGGGTCTCTAAAGAGTGTCTGCTAACTGAAAGATGAAAATCTTGCTAAGCTGAAACCAGATATGTAGGAAATATAACCTATTCATGGAACATTCCAATATTCTCAATTATCCAATTGATTTTTTGCTATATATTTACATTTTAATCAACTTAATTAAACATGGAAAAAGTGCAAGTGAATAAAAATCCAGTTTGCAATATGTTCAAGGGGGCTTCTGCAGTGAGTTCCCTTTTTGGTTAAACTTAAAAACCTAACAAAACATGTAGATAATCTGAAGAAGTGGGTTGTGCCCATGAAAGCTCATGATACCATCTACATGTTTTGTAAGTCTCTAAGGTGCTACATGACTAGCTGTTGTTTACGTTTTTCCAGTTAGTCTGTAACTCAGCTACCCCCTCAACCTTTTTTGGTTATCGTTGTGTGGGGCAGCTGGAGATGTTTTATGGTCCCTTAAAATATCTAGAGCTAATCCTGGCTCACCTTCCAGTATGAAGCAAGTTGTTCAGGTAGCTTGTCCATGTCCAGAAAACAATCACCACAAAATGCACTACTTGTCTTAGGCTTACATGGCTCTTTCTTCCCCCATGAATCATGGCACTTCATACTGAACTACTAGCTCTGCACTAGTTAAAGAGAAAAGGTACACATGCCAGTCCTACTCTGGAACAGCTTATATGCAAGACTACAGCCTTCTTTAAAACACTTCACTAAAAGGTTTACCATAGGAGTGCATTAATAACGGTGATCTAGGCTAACTTTGCACAGGGTGAGAGTGGAAAGTGTTGTCCAGGACATCCTTGCTGTTAAACAGGTAAGGCTTCAGAAGTGACATAGGGTCAATACTGAAGTTTTGATATTTGTTTCAGATGACCTGGCTCTGTATATAAGTGAGACAGGGTGCAATGGGCTACCTCCAATGACTTACATCCATGTGTGGATAGTCAAGGCTACAGCAGTAAAAAGTCCATCTATAGCTAGCCCCATCTCTTTGGTTTCCCATTATGCTCAGGAAATATATACATGACAGAAGTTGGCCCATGAAAACCGCAGTAATAAATACAACAAAAACTACCCTCGATTTGGTGGATACATTTCTCTGCCCTTATGAATCTTTTCTTTAATAACTGTAAAATGAGTCATTTACTACATACTTCAACAATAGTAAATTTGGCCTACTTCCTATAAAAAGGTTTCTAATTCTGAAAATGTAACTATATTACATCTAATTCAATATAATATTATAATCCTTATTCACCAACTGGAATATTCATTGATTTTAACTTAAGAAAAATCTGCAATATGGTCTAAATATGTATCTTTTTGGAACTTCAAGGACTATAAGCACTTAATTTAACCAAAGGTCACATATGATGCTGGAAGTAACATTGTTATTTATTTACATACCAGTTATGTATTTCTGTGATGATTTGATTTAATTCAAAGACATTTGCTTTTAAAAAAACCCAACCTAGATCACTGATTGGTATCAAAGGCAATGGCTAAAAGACTAAAAGGCAGTTTAAGTTTTCTATTGATTACATTTTCCTCATATGAAACTGTTACTGCATTAAATACAAGAGAAGAACATAATGATAAAGCTCACCTGCAGAGCTTGTCTCAACAACTTGGAACTCTCTCTGCACAAACACCATGGAAGGAAAGCAAACAGCCCTCAAAGTGTGATAAACTTCAGAAGCCTGAAAAAAATTGTGCCTTTTAAAAAAATATATTTTAGCATGTCAAGTAAATTAAAAGATGATGTAATGTTGTTGGTTCAAGTGGATACAAAGAGTTCAGAGCTCTCTTGACCAAGCTGGGGTATTCCAAAGGACATAGATGAAATTCAACTGGCAACTAAATCTGTTATTTCTTCACATAGCTGAAAATTTGTATAAGAGGTTTGTAGCTATTCCAATTCAGTGTACATTATGAATTACACCAGCAACTTTTGAAAAAATGTAAACAAATGTTTATTAAATATCATTACTATCGTGTGTTATTGATCATTCTTTGTGTTGTCCTCAGTTGAGGCTATAGTACATCGCCATGTAAGAAGCTCTGTACCATCAGCATGTGGCCTGAACACAATCAAGGGGCTTTGTTCTGGTGGTACTGTGCAAACTGTCTTGTACATTTATTACTGAAATAACTAGTATAGTACAAAAGATTAGAACTGTGGAAGATTTTGTATGCCAGTACATGAACTGAGCTTTAGGGGTGAGGGACCTGAAACTGATGATTGTGAGCCCAGTTTAAGTATGGAAAAGTTATAAAGACACCACCTGGGATTTGGATGAGATGAGTCTTTCGTCTCTGGTACCAATTTCTATTTAGTCCCAGGGAAGCGGTAACTGAAAATTACTGTCATCTGGTGGTCTCCACTGATGTTGCTGTATAGCACTGTCTAGTTATTTAGGCATTACAATGAAGACAGGCTACAGTTAACAGTGAGCACTCCTAAAAACCTTACAGCATAAATAACTATTCTAATAAATAGTTCCAAATGTTAGCCCTTTGCCCACTTTTCACTTTAGGATTTTATTTGCCTTCACATATTCTGGCAACAGTAATTTCTCTTCCCTAAGTCGTTAAGATTGGGATGGACAGAAATCCTGACACAGAATGCTTGCACTAGGCAGAATTATTTATGGAGAAGCATTTGAACTTTATTTCTAGTAGCAGCAAAGTGTAGCTGACATTTGTTGATAGAACAAGGAGGCCCAGTGCAGATTACTTACATGCAAAATTCAGGTAACACTGTATTCTGAAGCAAGCTACTGCAGTACAATGGAAGTCTTCTGGGAACTTCAGAGTTTTCTTAAAAAAACGGAAGACTCCAAGTGAATATGAAAAATACGATTGGAACAATAATGCTTCTCTTTTGGTACTATATTTAAGTGTTGCAACATCTTCAAAATGCCAAACTGTTCAAGTTTTCAGGGGAAGGAAGTTGCAGAATCTTCATATTTGAGTTAGTACTCTGTTAAGATGAATGGATGAATTTGTCACTGTAAACCAAAGACGGAGACCAGTTTAGTTTAGTGGATATGGCACTAGAGTCAGAAAACCTGAGCTGTGCCAGAACTGGATTTTGTGACCTGTGCCACTTTGTCACACATCAGATTTCCTGCACCCCCGGCAAACATGAATAAAAATCTTTCCTATTTCAACAGATGTGTTGAGACCTTCAGATACTAGAGCAGCAAAAGCCATAAACTTACATAGACAGATGATGCTGGTTTGCTCCTCAGATTCTATGATCCATTATTTCAGACTGCCTGCAGAAAGAGGAAGGAAAAAAAACTAAGCCAAAACTCCCCCTGCTTTACAAGATTTCACTTCTGCATTTGTTTACTTTGTCCATAACACTACCAGTGAGAAACAAAAAACAGGATTATGTAGCACTTTAACAAGATGGTTTATTAGGTGATGAGCTTTCGTGGGCCAGACCCACTTCCTCAGATCAAATAGTGGAAGAAAATTGTCACAACCGTATATCCCAATTAAAAAAAACTGAACATGTGAAAAGGACAAATCAAATTTCAGAACAGAAGGGGAATGGGGGGGGAGGTAAATGTCTGTGAGCTAATGATATTAGAGGTGATAATTGGGGAAGCTATCTTTGTAATGGGTAAGATAATTAATGTCTTTGTTTAACCCTAAGCGTAAAGTGTCGAATTTAAACATGAATGACAGTTCAAAGAGAATCTTCTGAAGTGTGGTCTGAAAAGGTCTTTGAAGCAGGATGCAGCTAATCAAGTCGTTGAGATAGTGTCCTTTCTGGTTGAAATGGCAAGAAACTGTTTTTTCTTTGTGATCCTGTCTAATGTCTGTTTTGTGGGCATCGATCCTTTGGTGAAGTGTCTGAGATGTCGGTCCAATGTACATAGCAGACGGACACTTTCGGCACATGATAGCATAAATTATATTTCTGGATGCGCAGGAATATGTGTTCTTGATCTTATAACTCACTTGGTTAGGTCCAGTAATGGTATCAGCAGAGTGAATATGTGAACAAAGCTGGCAACGGGGTTTGTTGCAAGGGAAGGTACCAGGGTTGGTATTAGTGTGGTATGTCCTGTGGTTGTTGGTAAGAATCATCTTGAGGTTAGGTGGTTGTCCATAGGAGACTATGGGTCTGTCTCCCAGAGCCTCTTGGAGTTTAGTATCCTGTTCCAGTATTGGCTGTAGTTTATTGATAATGTGTTGGACAGGTTTAAGTTGGGGGCTGTCGGTGATGACAAGTGGTGTTCTACTGTTGGTTTTTTTGGGTCTGTCTTGAAGTAATTGGTTTCTAGGTATTCGTCTGGCTCTTTCAATTTGCTTTTTTATTTCTCCGGGTGGGTAGTTGAGGTTTATAAATGCTTGAGAGAGATCCTGAAGTTTCTGGTCTCTGTCAGAGGGATTAGAGCAGATGCGGTTGTATTGAAGGGCTTGGCTATAGATGATGGATCATATGGTGTGTTCTGGATGGGAGCTGGAAGCATGTAGGTAACTGTATGAGTCAGTGGGTTTACTGTAGAGAGTGGTGTCTAATTTTCCATTGGATCTCTCGTGTAGAATGGTCCAGGCTAAGATTGATGGTGGGGTGTAGGTTGTGAAAAGTTTCTACACGCAAGTGAGAAAATTTATTTTAAAATGATATCATAAAGTATACTACTGCAGAGAGATGGGAGTTCTGCATAAATGCTACTGTCACAGCGATGGCCTAGAGAAAAGACTGCTACTTACCTCGTAACTGTTGTTCTTCAAGATGTGTTGCTTGTGTCCATTCCGCTAGGTGTGTGTGTGCCGTGTGCACAACTGCCGGAACTTTTTTACCCTTAACAGCACCCGTTGGGCCAGTCAGGGAGCCTCCAGTGTGGCACCAATATAGCCATGCATATATACCCCTGCTAGTCCCAGCCCCCCTCAGTTCCTTCTTGCCCGATATTTCAACAAAGAGGAGGCAGGCAGGATTGGAATGGACACAAGCCTCACATCTCGAAGAACAACAGTTCCAAGATAAGTAACCGTCTTTTCTTTGAGTGCTTGCTTATGTCCATTCCACTAGGTGATTCCCAAGCCATACAAACGGAGGTGGGGTCGGAAGCCTAGAGCGAAACGGACTGCAACACAGCTGCCCCCACTGCTGATGACCACGTGGCTGCCCTACAGATATCCAGAATCGGCACCTGCGCCAAGAATGTTGTGGATGATGCCCAGGCCCTAGTTGAATGGGCCGTGATAGAGGGCACTGGTTTCCCCTTCAGGGCATGCTATGACTTGATACATGCAGTGATCCACGAGGCTAGACATTGGGCTGACACCGGGCAACCCTTCATTCTCTTCGCTATCGAAACAAAGCTGTATGTATTTACGGAATTGTCTCGTCCTGTCCAACTAAAATGTAAGCACTCTCCTGACATCTAACGTGTATAATGCCTGTTCTTTCCCATGCGGTTTCGGGTAGAATACTGGAAGGTAACTCTCCTGGGACATGTGGAACAGAGATACCACCTTAGGCAGAAAGGCCGGGTGTGGGAGTAGGGTCACCTTGTCCCTAGAGAACACCGTATATGGGGGCTCTAAGGACAGGGCATGTAACTCTGAGGCCCTTCTCACTGAAGTAACAGGCAGCCAGCGGCTCAAACGGGACTCCCATGAGGCCATGAAGCACCAGGTTCAGATCCCATTGAGGGATGAATTGTCTAACTTAGGGGTACAGTCTGTTGAGGCCCTTCAGGAATCTCTTAACTATAGCCAGGGCAAATACCAAGTGGAAGGCTGCAATGGCCGCCAGGTGTACCCTAACCGAGGAAGACACCACCACCTGCTGCTTAAGGTCAAGGAAATAATCTAGAATCATGTGGGTGGAGGTCGATACCTAGCAACCCAGGCCAACACCCTTTTCCATGTAGCTGTATGGGTCGCCCTGGTGGACCGCTTTCTGCTCTCCATCAGCACCCTTTTCACTGGGTCTGAGCAGAAGAGCTCCCCCACTCTAAGCCACTGATCTTCCAGGCCGTGAGGTGCAGAGACTGTAGGTCTAGATGACACAGGAGACCTTAGCCTATGTCCTGTGTTAGCAGGTCCTGAACCTATGGAACGGGGATGGGGTCCTCCACCAAGAGGTGCTGTAGGACAATGTACCAATGCTGTCGGGGCCACACTGGAGCAATGACGATCAGGGTCGCCCTGTACCTTCTGACCCTTAGAAGCACCTCATGAATCAGAGGAAAAGGGGGAAAAGCATACAGCAGGTGCTTCGACCATCACACCACCAGGGCGTCCGCCATTGACCCTGGTTCCCTCCCTCGGTACGAGCAGAACCTAGGGCATTTCTTCTTGTGGTTTGATGCAAATAGGTCTAGGTAAGGAGTTCCCGACCTGCGGAAGAGCGTACTGGCCTCCTCCCCTTTGAGGGACCACTCGTGGGCCGCAAATGCCCTGCTGAACTGCTCCACCAAGGTATTGTGTGCTCCCGGAAGGTAGGTCGCTTGCACATGGATATCGTGTGCAATGCAGAGCTCCCAAAGGGCTATCGCCTCCTTGCATAGGGGAGAGGAGCAAGCACCACTCTGTCTGTTGATATAGTACCTGGTGGCTCTGTTGTCCATCTGGATGGAAACACAGCTGCCTTCAGGCAGGGAAGGAATGCTCGGAAAGCAAGCCGAACTGCTCTCAATTCTCTGACATGGATATGCAGTTTCCTCTCCGCCTCAGACCATGTACCTTGTGTCCGTAGCTCTTCCAGGTGGGCTCCCCAACCAGCGTCCAAGGTGTCCGTTCCCAGCTGGGGAGGGATTGGGCGAACGGAACTCCACTGCACACCTCTCACTCCCTCATCCACCAGTCCAGCGCCAACAGGACAGCTGGGGGGATGGTAACCACTGTGTCTATGTGGTCGTGGGCTGACTTGTAGACCCTGGCCAGCCAGGACTGCAGGGGCCATAGCCGTAGTTTGCTGTGCCATACCACGTATGTACATGCTGCCATATGGCCCATTCCTTTTAGGCACTGTCTTGCCATCGTAATAGGGGCAGCCCGCAAGCGGTGGATGATCCCCTTTATGGACTGGAACCTGGGGCTCGGGAGGTAAGCTCTCCCTGTCGTGGCGTCTAGCCTTGCCCCCACAAACTCAATGACCTGATGACCTCGTCGACTTTGCCTCGTTCAGCCAGAGTCCTAGTCGCACAAAGGTCTGCCTGGCTAGAGCTATGAACTGTTGGACCTGCTCTTGCGACTGACCCCTGATGAGCCAGTTGTCTAGATGGAGTAAATGCGAATCCCCTTCTTTCTTAAAAAGACCTGTACCACCGCCATGAACTTCGTAAATACCCTGAGTGCAATGGATAGGCCAAACAGAAGCACCACAAACTGGTAGTGGTCCTTCCCTACAACAAACCTCAGGAATCTCCTGTGCTGAGGGGAAATGGAAATGTGGAAGTATGCATCCTGAAGGTGGCATACCAGTCTCCTAGATTGAGTGACAGGATAATGGAGGCCAACATCACAATCCTGAACTTTGATATCCTTATGAAGGCATTGAGCCCTCTGAGGTCCAGTACGGGGCAAAGACCTCCCTTGGACATTGGCATAAGGAAGTAATGGGAATAAAAACCCTTCCCCCTGAGGTCTAAGGGGACCTCTTCCACTGCCCCCAGAGATAGGAGTGTAGAGACCTCCTGCTGGAGGAAGTACTCATGAGAGGGGTCCCTGAAGAGGGATGGGGAAGGGTGGCAGGAGGAAGGGAGGGACAAGAATGGGATAGAGTATCCCCCTGCCACCACCTTGAGGACCCAACGGTCTGACGTGATGGCTCTCCAGGCATGGTGGAAAGGGAATAGTCTGTCCGAAAAGGGTCGATCTACGATAGGGGCTGGTGTGTCATCCTCAGGCATACCATCAAACTCTCAACCTAGGGCTCTGGGGCTTATGCAGTGGGCCCTGGTTGTGGTCCAAACTCGAATGAGAACGCCTTCTCATGTTCCTGTTGCTACTGCCCCAGGACCTACATCTGCTATCAAATCTGGCCCCTTGATTGTATCCCCTCTGCCCTTGAGACATCAGAGGGCATCGTTGTGGGGCCGGGGTATGCAGACCCAAGGATTTTAGGGTCACTCTAGAAACCTTTAGGCTATGTAGCCTACTGTCCGTCTGCTTCAAGAAGAGGCTCATCCCTTCAAAGGGTAAGTCCTGCAGAGTCGTCTGCACTTCCGGGGGAATGCTGGAAACCTGGAGCCAGGAACTCCGGAGCATGACTATGCCAGTAGCCATAGCCTGCGCAGCCGAGTCAGCCATGTCAAGAGTGGTCTGAAGGACTGATCTGGCCTGTTGGGAGTCCAGAGACAATCAGGCCTTGAACTTGTCAGCTGCCACCCAGGAGTTATAGGCCTACGTGCTGAGCATAACCTGTTGGTTGGCTGTCCTCAATTGTAGACTGGCCGTCGCGTATGCTTTTCTGCCCAGCAAATCGAGCTTTTTTGGCTCTTGGGTGTGGGGCCCATCTGCCCCTGCCTCTCCCTCTGGCAGGCCACCTGCACCACTGCCGAGCCCGGCGGTGGGTGGGAGAATAAATGTTCATGGCCTGCTGGGGGGACGTAGTACCGTCTTTCGACCCCTTTCTGTGTCGGTGGTATGGACCCTGGTGTCTGCCAAAGCGTTTTGGTAATTTTCACCACTGTCTTGTTCAACGGGAGGGCAATTTAGTGGGGCCATCCGCTGTAATGATGTCCACCACTGGGTGGTGGTCCTCTTTCACCTCCTTAGCCTGTACCCCTAGATTTTGGGCCATCTTCCTGAGATCTTGATGAGACCTTGTGCACATAGCTGGCATGGCAGGGGCTGGATCCGCCAGGGCTTCATCCGGTGGCGAGGAGGGTTCCCTTGTCTCCTGCTGCTCCTGCGGAGGCACGTCCCCTGAGGCCTGCGGGGCTGGGCTGGCACAGGAGGCTGGGGACGCTGCTGTTGGGGAGCCACTGCTCCATCCGCCTCCAGGGTGGGGTGGCTCTACTCTCC
This sequence comes from Pelodiscus sinensis, assembly GCF_052426305.1. NCBI lineage: Eukaryota > Metazoa > Chordata > Testudines > Trionychidae > Pelodiscus > Pelodiscus sinensis. The sequence continues at coordinate 101,246,435 of NC_143055.1, forward strand.
AACTCTGAGTCTCTAACCAACAGGGTGACCAAGGGGGCCATTCTGCGCCTTCAGTGAGAGGAAGCACTAACTGACCCCGACCTCGTTGAGTCCTGTCCCTGGGACCTGGTGATACACCCATGGAGTCCAGAAGGGCCACTGCAGAGGTGGCTGCCACTGGGGTGGCCAGGTCTGCCCCTCTGGAGGGGGATGTGCTTTGGACGGGTGCCAGGAGCTCGAATGGTGCCAGGACCTAGATCAGTACTGAAGGCTTGACCTAAGCAACCTGCCAGAGCATCTAGAGGAGGTCCAAGAAGAGAGGGAGTCCACCTCAGAGGCAGAGGAATAATCTGAGGCCGACCAAGCTGGTGCCGTCGCCCGTTCTTGGTTCTCCCATTGAATGTGACGAGTCATGGCTGACGGCTTTGCCACAGTGCCTTGGCGGTGCCAGTGGCAGCATGGCCTCAAATTCCGGTGCTGGTGGGCACAGTACCCGGGGCCACATAGGATCTGTCCCACGTGTGCTCTCGCCCCGCAGTGGACGGTACCAGCCACCCCGCCTGGACAGATGGCACCGGTGCAAGTGGTGCCAGTACTGGCAGTGCTGGGGCAGGCGGTGCCTGGGTCAGAGGTGCTGTGGCAGGTGGTGCCAAAGCATATAGCACCAGGACGGGTGGCATGGGAGTGGACTGAACGCCCTGCCTTTCCCAGCTAATTTGGACCTCTGCACCCCCACGGTGCCGGTTCCGGGGATGCCATGAGCTCAGTTAGCTCCTGTGGCACCAGGAGTGTCTCTGGCATCAGCGGCAGACAGACCTCCATAGGCAGGTCCAGGGAGTCAGGACTACTCTCCCTGTGAGAACTGGGTCCACATCGGCACTGCTCCAGCGTCCGGGAGCGAGGGTGCCCTTCCTTCTGGCGCACCTCTCTTCCCCTTTGTGGGAGCGATCTGCCTCTGCGCACCCTCTTGTGTGTGTGCAGGCCCGGAGACTGGGAACGGTGACGTGGTACTGACCAGTGCTCCTGTACTGAGGAGTGTAGTTCCTGGTGCCCTGTTTCCAACACCCAGTGCCGGATTAAGGGGGTGGGGGGGCTAGCCGGGCAGCTGCCCAGGGTGCCAACCTATGGGGGGGCACCTGATGGCAACTGTAAGGGGCACCGCATTCCCAGCCACGCGTCACCCCATAGAGCTGCAATCAGGCGCTGCGCACCCAGGGCCCGGGACTTTTGTCGACAAAACTATACCTGCGTCTACACTACCTCTGAGTTCTGTCGACATAACATCGACGGAACTCAGCAGTTTTGTCGACGCTGGTAAACCTCATTTTACGAGAATTTCTGTCGACAGAAGGTGTTGTTGCATGTAAACTGTCCTTTGCGTCTACACTATCATGTTGACAAAGCAGCTTGCTTTGTCGACAGAACTGAATGTAGTCTAGACGCTCTTTGTCGACAGTATCTGTTGACAAAACTTCTGTCGACAAAAGCCTGTAGTCTAGACGTACCCTAAATGTACATGAAGTTTAATTTGAATTCTCGCTTAGAACTAACTTCCATGTTTTCTTGTCTGTCCTCCCACTTCAAGCTTGAGAAGCTCAAAAACATGGTTCCATTTGATCAGATGACATTTGAGGATTTGGGTGAAGTCTTCCCTGAAACCAAACTAGACAAAGAGAAGTATCCATATTGGCCACACAAACCTATTGAGGACCTGTGAATCTGAAAGCCATTTCTGGTGACTGTCAATTTCTGTAGACTCTTTTAAATAAAGTAAATGTACAGGGCATCCGCAGTGTGTCTTCTGATCTCAAAGCTAAGATAAAATCCAGTAGGGATTTGTTTTTTAACTAGGTGACAAATGTTGTGAAATTAGCAGGCCATTGGTTGTGGAGGCGCTGAATGCTTTACAGGGTGGGATAGTTCCTGAAAGAGGATGGGACTGAGTCTTCTTAGCAGGACGCTCAGGGTTAATGTCTGTGCCGCACCGGTGTCCCTTAGAGCTGCTGGGAGGCGGGGCTGCGCATGCGCCATGCACCCGGGGGTGGAGCTGCACATGCGTCGCACTCCCGCTGCCCAGGGCACAGGAATGGCTCGAGCCGACCCTGCCCACACCGACAGTGGCTCTGGTGCCTGGGGCTGAAGCACCGACTTCATCAATATGAATTTAAGTCTCAAGTCGCGCTCTCTCATAGTACAGGGCTTAAACGACTTGCAGATTTTACTAGAGTCAGTAAGATGCCCCTCACCCAAGCACTTTAGACAATCCTTGTGCGAGTCCCTTCAGGGCATAGCCTTAGAACAGCGCCGGCCCGCTCGCTCCCTCCCCCCCCCTCCCGCCGGGAGGAGGGAGTGTTTCTAACACCCTAACTATGCACAACAAGGAACTAACATTAACTAAGACAGACAACTATTTACACTAAGTCCTTAGTGATTAGCTATCGTCTCCCAGAGCAAGACAAGCCTTCTGGTCCACTGTCACAGGCGGTAAGTAGTAACTGAGGGGGGTTGGGGCCAGCAGGGGTATATATGCACAGCTATACTGGCGCCATGCTGGGGGCTCCCTGACTGGCCCACTGCTAAGGGTAAAAAAGTTCCAGCAGTTGTGCATGCGGCACGAGCACACCTAGTGGAATGGACATAAGCAAGCACTCGAAGAAGAATATTGCATCCCCAATTGTATTCATTTTTTTAGACATATAACTCGGTAAACTAGCAATTGTAATATACAATAAAAGATGACTCAATAGCCTCTGCTATTGAATCTATGCTTGATAGCAGCAGGTTGAAAATCTGGGATCATGGAAGATGTGGTTTGAAAAAATTAGGTTTAGGAAATACTAGGTAGTTCTTGTCAAACCTTCCTTGAGAAAAGATGACTGCTTCAGCAGTTTGGTAAAAGGGATTATAATTAAACTACACTCTCTCACAGCAGAGGAAGTTTTAACCATGTTTGGTTCTCTCACTAATAAGTAATGTCACAAGAGCTAAGATGTTCATATATCGTTAGCAGAGACAGGCAATCCCTAAAAGGCTTTGAGAGAGGCAGGCAGCTTTGAAATGAAAGACTACTTTATAAATGGAGAATGTTATTTATAGTCTAGGGTAGAAAATCCAGACATAGTGTATAAGTAATACATTTAAAACAGATCAGTCACACTGTATTAGAAGTGACTTCTTCAAATACCACCCTGCTTTTAAAAAGTTCATTTTACTGAACTAAGTCACCTTCTCAGAATGGTGAATAAGGCACTCAACTCTACCATGAATTTAACAGTATGGTTTATTATATGGTACAGGCAGTTACATGGGGCAGATCTGTGGACTGCTAAAAGCACCCACTTCCTGCTCAGTTTCCTTGATTTTAGCTGCTAAACTGCATGAAGGCAGCTAAAAATGCATTTTCCTCATGTCCTTTTTCCTAACAAACAATTGTTGTAGGTAGCTCAGGCAGGTTGGGGGTTCTTTTTTTTTTTTGAAGAATTAGGGTTGTAGACTTTTTTTTGAAGAATTAGGGTTGTAGACTTTTTTTTTTTTTTAAAGTACTGTGTATAAGGAAGACCTAAAGGTATTTTATCCAAATGGGGGAAGGGAGGAAGGTGGCACAAAAGAACCCGCACACTTACCTTGGCTAGATCAAGTCTAGTCTTTTCATGCTTTGCTGTAGGACAGCTTCAGTGTATTGTGAGATCTCACTAATTGAAGTTGCTGGGATACTGAATGAGTCCTTTATCCAAAATGGCTATGAGACACTGTGTACAGATAAAGAACATCTATTTAATTTTTAAAAAATGGAGCTAACAAATGTAAACACTGATTAAAATCCTTCCCATCTCATTTGCTTAGCTTTCATTCTCTTGATATCATTTTACTAATTCTAATTTCAGACTGAACCAAACCTGAGTTTAAAGACAACCAGCAAATTTGTTTTGTTTTTAATGTAAAAGTACAAGCCCAATTCCTCTCTTTTAGGATGGTTCACCATAGGAACCAGTTTGAGACTCCTTTTTTCTATGTTAAGAGAGTAATAACCCAACATCCCCCAAAAGTGTTTATCTTTAGCCCCAGACTGCCAGAAATAGAATCAAATTCCATAAATTCAATTTTTAGCTATAACTAATCAACCAACTCAACGGAGACAGAGCATTGGCTAGTGGACAGGACACTAGATTGAATTCATTAACACAGTGTTAAATGGGCTCATAGCTTCATATAGTATCATTAGGGATGACATGTCTCTGCCAAAAGGCCTTGAGAGAGAGGCAGCTTTGAAATGTAACCACTTGATTTAGAAAGTGCTCATTTATAGTCTCCGTAAGTCGACTAAGATAGTAAGTCCTCATGCTGCGCAAGTCAATATTAGTATCACACATGAGGAACAGAAGAGTAACATTGTTGTAATACTCTACTATGTGACATTGGAAAGTCACAACCTTTGCTTCAGCCCATTATACATTTTGTTTTGTCTATGCAGATTGAGTAAGCTTTGACACAGGAGCGGTTTGGTTCATCTAGCACACTTTGCTTACAATTCAATTTTGACCCTTTGGTGCCACTTAATGCAAATAAATTACCTGTAAAGACGAGGGCAACTCAAAAGTGATATGAAAGCATAAGAGACAGTTACCTGTTACATAACTGTTGCTCTTGAACGTATGTTGTTAATGTCCACTCCACATTGGGTGAGCGTGTTCTCCATATGCAGCAGTGCCAGATTTTTTTCTTTAGCAGTACCTGTAGGGGAGCACCCGCAGTAATCCTTGGAGAGGCAACTCCATGGGGCTCCTGCGCATAGCTCCTTCATGCCGGAAACTCTGACAGTGGGAAAGGCAGGATGTAGCACGGACGTGAGCAACACATCTTGAACACTAGTTACAGCACAGGTGACTGTCTATTCTTCTTCCAGTGATTGCTCATGGGCATGCCACAGTAGGTAACTCCCCAGCAGTATTCACCTGGAGGCAGGAAGGAGTCCCTACAGGGACAAGTAGGGAGCAGCACAGCTCTGGTGAACCTAGTCTGGGTGATTAGGGCATAGTTAATGCATACATTGATGGCCAGTGGGTGTGGCCGGAACTGGACTTTATGTTTATGGAAGACCATGCATGGCACTTCAGAGGTCAAGGCACAATGCTCAAAGACTTGTTAGGCTGATGTGATAGCCATGAGTAATGCTACTTTCCAGGACAGATGGAACCAGAAGCATGTAACCAGAGGCTCAAAGGGAGGTCTCATGAGCCTGGACAGGATTAAGTTCAGGTTCCCCTTGGGAACTGGGGCCTGACCTGAAGGAAAAGTTGCTTCAGAACCCTGGCCCTGTCTTGTCATGAGAGAAAAGAGTGTGAGACAGGACCATGGGGTGAAAGGTGGAAATGGCCCTCAGATGCATCTTGAGCAAAAAATCTGATTTTTAGATGGAGCAGATAATCCAATATTGATTATAGTGGTCCAAGGGAAAACACCGTGATCAGCCACCCAACAGGAGACCATCGGCCATTTTGCAGGTAGGTCTGATGTGTCAAAGGTTTTCTGCTTCTGTGGAGGACCTGGAAGACACCCTCCGAACAGGTCTGCTCCTCTGGGTTAGCAAGGTTAGGATGGAGGAGGCGATTGTGGTCTCAGGATAAGAGGTCTGGGCTGTCCAGTAGTTGCCATGGGGAGAGCACCACCAGGTTTAACAAGGTCCCACACCAATGTTGCCTGGGCCATATACAAGCTATCATGATATCTCGGACCCTATCCGTCTTGATTTTCCAGCAGAACCTTGCTGATGAGCAGGATCGGGGTAAACATGTACAGCAAATCTCCTGTCCAACATATGAGGGAGGAGTCGGACAGGGAGCTCTCATTCCAGCCTTGCCAGGAACAGAACTGAGAACATCACAACCACTTGGAGAGTGCCCCACTTCTGAAAGATCTGAGGCAACCGCCAAGTGTACTGTCCACCAGTGGCGAGAAGAGAATTCTCAACTTAAATGATCTGCCTGGGAGTTCTGGACGCCCGGAAGGTGACAAGACAAGGTTGTGTCTGATGCAAAGCCTGAAAGCCTCCTGGCAGAGGGCTGAAGAATGAGCTCCCTCCTTGCCAATTGATGTAAAAGATCAAGGCCATATTGTTTGTGTGGACTCCGAACACTCTGCCTGCCAGCTGATGGTAGAAGGCCCTGCATGCAACATGGATTGCCTGAGCAATTTTGATGGTGATGTGAAGCTCTTGTTACCTCAGTTTGAATGTTATATGTTTATTGGTGGTGTGGGAGAGGAATGTAGTGTGCTATGAGTGCTGTCCTTTCCAGACTAAGGAAGTTAAGTCGAACTAAGGAGTCAAACTATCAATGTTAATTCGAACTAAGACTAGGAGGGAGGAGGTTTTCCCACCTTTTCTCTAGTTGCACACAGCACTAGTGCTTTGCACATCTCTCTAATCCTCTGCACTAGGCACTAAACTGCTCTGCACTCAGCACTAAATACATGCACACAGTTCAAATTGTTATGCACCCCACACGCTACAGAGTGCACTCAGCACCCTGGAGACTTTCCCGCCAAAGAGAGTTTATATACCCTAGTTCAGGAGAGGTTCAGGCTCCCTTTTTCTTCCTGGGTTCCAGTACGTGCGGTTCTGTGTATGTCCCTCTGTTGTAGTATGAATGGTAAGTTGAACGAGTGAGAGAGAGAGAGAGAGATAGCGTGAGCCTGAACGGTGTGAAGTCGCGTGAGTGTGGTGGGTATTTTGGGTTTGCCTATTACCTGTGGAGAATTCCCAGGGACTACTGGCTACATCCCATTGCATTACCATCAAGGAGCGGAAGGCCTTTGATCCAGAGTCCATTCCTCACTCGCTACCCGACTGGAGGCCAGATCCTGTGACATCATGGGACCTCCTCACAGCTCCTCTGCCACAGCTTCCAATTAGCTACGGCATTGAGGTTGTGAGCGCCTTAGCCATCCTAGGCCATGAAAGTGGGTAAAGTATAACCCTATTGTGTCTAGGGGTCTTCACTGTCTGCTTTATTTCTGGGTAGAGGGTATTGAATTGCTGTTACATGTTGTTCTGTATTCCAAATTCTAAATTGTTCTGTATTTTAAACTTACAATATATGGTTTGGCCCCAAATTGAGACTCAAAGTTTCTTTTGTTTAGAAAACCACGCGTTGGTGATAGATACGACCACAAGCAATCGGCCTCAGGCGATCCCGTCTTCTGGGACTTGGGACATTTACTATCTCTAATATAAGTCAGGGCGTGTCCAATATTAAATTCTAAAATTAATCGTTACTGCATCCCAGGGTAACACACACTCATATCTGGGTCTTGAGCCCTTCAACAGAGATACGACAAATCCAATACTAGCTTGACTGTGGGAGGCGTGCACTAAAACATGACCCTTCAAGGGTGTTCCTAGGAGCAGTCCATCACCAAAAAGTGAGGTAAGTACTTATTTGTGATCAGTGCAGACCTTGTCCAATTGATCTTTGAACTGGGAGAAGACGGAAGCCAGCCGTATCTGCACAGATGGCATACGGAGCCTGACATGGTATATGACGTAGGTGCACTCTGCCACATATCCCAGAAAATTGAAGCACACACTATCCGTTGTCACGGGAAAGCTGCTGACTGAGTCCATGAGGCCTACTAGAGCTTTGAACTTGTCCATTGGAAGAAAGGCTGTGTCAGTCATGGCACGTGGCACTGCTCCAACAAATTCTATCCTATTCTATCACATGGACTTTGTGTCATTCATCAACAAGCCTAGAAAAAGCAGCATGTGGACTGGAGGAATGCCACCTGGCTCTTGTTTTATGAATTTAAAAAAAAAAATCACTTTAAGGTGATGATTTGATTCTTGTATCCTGGAAAGTAACAGGAGTCTGTGTGTATATTTGCCTGCCAGAGACTGCAGCTGGTTTTTCTTTTCTTTTGGGGGCAAAAGAGCTTGGGGTACCCCTTGGGGAGAATTCAAATGTTTGCCCTGTTTTAGGGATAAAAATCACTTCTTGGTGGCAGCTACCCGCCCCCCCCCCCGAAAGTCTGTGAATCAGTGACTCTGGGGGAGTTTTTATAACCAGTGTGTAGAGGCAAGGTATATTTAAAGTATATTTGCAAGCCCTCACCTTCTGCACTCTAAGTGCCAGAGTAGGGAACAGCCTGACACACCCTCACCTGGAAATTGGAGGACAAAAATCTTATCCCCCAAGTAAGTCCAGTCTCTTAGGGTATGTCTACACTACCACCCTAGTTCGAACTAGGGTGGTAATGTAGGCAACCGGAGTAGCAAATGAAGCCCGGGATTTGAATTTCCCGGGCTTCATTTGCATCTCGCCGGGCACCGCCATTTTTAAATGTCCGCTAGTGAAACGAGGAGTAACAGTAGTTCGGACTAGGAAGCCTAGTCCGAACTACCTAGTCCGTGCCACGTGTAGCCGCGCGGCACGGAGTCTGCACTAGCGGACATTTAAAAATGGCGGTGCCCGGCGAGATGCAAATGAAGCCCGGGAAATTCAAATCCCGGGCTTCATTTGCAACTCCGGTTGCCTACATTACCACCCTAGTTCAAACTAGGGTGGTAGTGTAGACATACCCTTAGAGACTTTGTTTCTATGATCACTGTGAGCTGGCCCTGGTGTTCTATGTGGTTGATTGCCTTCACCACCAGAGGGGTAGAGGCTGAGTGGACAAAGATATTCATGTCCCTTGGTGGGCACAAAGTATTTCCTTTCTACTTTCTTCAAGATAGGTTTGTTACCTCAAGGGGAGGACGGTAACGCTTCTTCTAACTATGTCATAGCAGAGAACACAGAAATAGGAAAGTCCCTTTTCTAAGAAGGTGCAGATCTGCCTATGGCTATTCCAGAAGTGATAGATCCTGCAAAACAAGCATAGGTAGAAATAAAGAGGAGACAGCCAACAAGAGAACTGTATTAAGGATAAGAGTACAAAGTTGGGATACAGTGGAGAAAATAAACACAAGCCCAACAGTGCACAGTGACTGATCCCCAGAGCATGCAGCTCAGTTCCCAACTAATAACAAAACCTTCCCGTGGCTCCATAAAACAATAAACAATACCTCAAAACAGAAACCTATTTCCTGTTTAAATTCCAGGTGTTGATGGAAATGTGGCAACAGGGCGCCCAGGGCCTACAGCGAGTATTCCCTCTAAACCGTGCACATATGCAGCCACTCGGGAGAGAGTCAAATGCTGCCCACAAGATTAGCAGAGCACCCACAGCTAGGTTTTTCATTTCTATTAGCAGTGCACATTTACACATGCCTTGGTGCACATAAAAATTATTCCACACATGCATGGAAAAGATTAGAGGGACTACTGCCTACAAATATCTTCGCTAGTTTGAAGTCTCTAAAGAGGAAACTATGGGGAGTCCAACAAATGGTAGTCATCTTCACCAGCAGAGAAGCCCTCGAGGAAGATGGTGACACGGTCACTTGATTCACTATACATAAGCTGGATTCTCCATAGGATGATGGTATTAAAGATGTTCCCAGCAGGCTTTTCCTTTTCTCAGTCTCATCTTAGGAATGTTGGTATCCTTTAATGATCTGTTGGAACAGCTTGGTGGCCTGTATTGCAATCAGTGTCTCTCAGATGGACAGCCCTGCACGTGCACTGTGCAAGTCCTTATACAGAAGTGTCAGCAGGAAAAGTAATGAGGCATTGGAACGTTGGGTTCTCTCTGGTGGGAGAAAGTGGTTCCATCTGGCACCTATATGGACTAAGCAAATGCTTATCAGATAGTCAACTAGTTGATTCCCCTTCCCCCTTGCTGTCTCTATCAGATAGAGACAGCAAATGGGGTTGGTGGAGGAGAAAGAAGAAGGGGGTACTTCAAAGCAGCAGTGCTGCACAGCTGATCCCTGGCTCAGCTGTGCAGCACTGCCCCTTTGAAATGCCGAGGCGGTGTTCAAAGGAGCAGCGCTGCACAGAGCCAGGGTCAGCTGGGGACTCCCCAATTGATCTCGGGCTCCACACAGCATTTCAAAGCAGCAGTGCAACATGGAGCCCAGGGTCAGCGGGGGATTCAGGGGGGACCCCAGAGGGTCCCCACTGACTCTGAGCTTCATGAGGGCATTTCTACTTTGAAATGTACAAGAGCCCCCACTGGGGACTCTTGTACATTTCAAAGCTGGCTCATGTGCAGCCCGGAGTCAGCAGGACTTCCCACTGGCCCCGGGAGTTCCACACTCCTCCTTTGAAATGTACAAGAGCCCCCAATGGGGTTCTTGTACATTTCAAAGGAGGAATGAGGAAGTGCCTATCGACCAGTCGATGGGAATTTCATCAACTACTCGACTAGTAAATTAACCGCTAGTTAACATCCTTAGTATGCGCCAAGTGCCTGAATGATGATAGGAATGATAACAAAACAGCGTCCAGGAGTCAAAAGTTTCAAACTCCATATCGGATCCATGAAACTCCCTATTTTTACCCTGAGACTTTAACAAACAACAACTGACAGGTTTAAACATCTAACAGAGGGCAGGGAGGATGGAATTTGCCACAGGGCATTTATGATCTGGCAGTGCCACCCTGGCTGGTGCCATGGCACTGAACACATTAAACGGAGTTCCAGGGTTCTTCCAGGTCTTCCATCTGCAGGTTGAGACTAGAAGCTACACGCTTCAATAGCTCTTGATGAGCCTTAGTGTCCTTGGAAGGTGGAGGGACATCCGGAGGAGATGCTATAATAGCCTCATTGAGAGAGGAGGACAATGAGGGCACAGTAACTGGTACTTCCACTAGTACAGCAGGCTCTGGGGCCATTCTCTTCCTCATGCTGGGGGGCTTTAGAGTCCCCTCCACTCATGCTTCTGGTGGGAATGAGAGACCGCTGCTGCCAAATGGGTGGTCTGGGGTAGCTGGTTGAACTCCCACAGACTCCACTGATATCATAGGCTACGTCTACACTGCAGGCTTCTTGCACAAGAACTGTTTTGAGCAAGAGTTCTTGCGCAGAAGGTCTTGCACAAGAGCACGTCCACACTGCCATGTGCTTTTGCGCAAGAGTGTCCATGGCAGTGTGGACGCTCTCTTGCGCAAGAAAGCTCTGATAGCCATTTTAGCCACCAGGGTTTCTTGCGGAAGAAATCCCCGTTGCCCATCTACACTGCCTCCTTGCGCAAGAGGGCTTATTCCTTGTAGGGAGAGGAATAACTCTTGCGCAAGAAGCCCTCTCCTACTGATGCTTTACTGTAAATTTACTTGCGCAAGAACATGCATGCAGCGTAGATGCTCCACAAGTTTTTGCGCAAGAATGGCCATGCAATGTAGATGTAGCCATAGTGCTGACCATGGCATCTGGTGCCCCTATCCACAGGTGCAGAACCATTGGAATGACGAGGCCCACTGCCAAGGGCTGGTCTAGAAGCTGGTGTGGGCCTTGGACTGCTGTGGGGCTATGATGCTGTTGACCACTATATGGAGACACGGTCCCTGGGTAGTTGGGTCAAAAGCGGTGCTGTGCCTGCACCCCTGAGTCTGGCACCAAGTTCAACTGCCACTTGAAACAGCTGCCCTGGAACAGCTACATGCAGCTGATCTGTGATGGCCAACTGGCAGCAATCTACGCCGCTGGCTAAATGAACGATGATGTGACATGACTGGGATCACAAGGCGGAGCAAGTCTTGGTGCCTACACATAACTGACCCGCACGATGTGTGAGGCAGGGACTGCCATCCAAACAGAGATTACCTTGAGTGGGCACATGGGCAGCTCCGAGGGCTCAGGGATCTTCAGCACCAATGCCCCTGTTCTCAGGCAGAGATCTGTGCCAGGAATCCCTGTCTGGGCTGCCAGCCTGACAGTTGGAGGGAGGAGTCAGTGGGGCTTGTGCTTCACTGCCCGTCTCACAGTGACCACAGGGAACGCTGCCTGGATCCTCCCCTTGGTGCGGTTTGGCATCACTTAGGCAGACTGGGGAGGTGTATGAGCCTGGGCAGCCAGCCCCAACAGCATCATCATGTCCTGCATGCAGGGCCTCTGGCATGGAGGGCACCTGGATCAGGCTGGAAGTCCTACCAACCTCTAGGGAGGTTTGTGTAGATTGTGCTGGGCTACTCTATTCCACAGAAGCCAGGGTCCAAGAGCTTGAGGGGGACCAAGAGCTCCCTGACATGGGTCTTTGCTTACCCCCCAATTTATCTTGCTGTTTGCAGGACCATGAACGGTTCTGCACTGTCTTCTGTGGCTTCTTTGCTGGAGCCACTGATGAGGAGCAGGTCGACTCCATAAGGATGAGAACCCCTCTTCTTTCTGGTCCTTGGCTTGCAGATATTGTGTTTGTCACTAATGTGACCTCCTCAAAGCAACTGCTCCATGAATCACTCATTGGCATAGGCTTCCTGCATGTGCTGCAGGATTTGAATCCCCAGCCTATGCAGAGCCCCAAAAGAGACAAGTCGTTAACTCTTGAGGTACTACACTAATAGGGAACTACATACACAAAAACAAAGGAAAACAGTTCAGTAAGAAGGGCTACATTGGGTAGCTGGAGTGAAGGCTGTTCTCTGCACCATCCCTGCTACCATGAAGGAACAGAGGGTGGGGAGATGTGCATAGTGCCCCTTACCTGGAGGCACCACTCCAGGAACGGCTAAGGGTGCGCTCCTATGGGTATTACTAAGAGGGGAAAAAAACTTCTGGCACCAGTGCAAGTGGTGAGCATGCACACCTACTGTGGAATGCACATGAGTGATCACTTGAAGAACTCTGAAGTTTCATTTTTATTCCAGTAGGTGGTGTTACTGCATAATGTAATCTACTGTGTAAAGCTCACAAGATACGCCAATATTAAACTGTTTATAAAACAAAGAGCAACATAGATTCCTTACTTTAAAAAAATCATTTTTCAATTACAGGTTTACTTTACACAGAATTGCTCTCTAGGAAAGACATGTGGATGGTTTTACCTTAATGCAAGTTAGTAAAAGGCTGCACACATGGCTATTTCATTCAAGTATTTTTCTACTTATGAAACAAAAAAGGCATGTAGCACAATCTATCCTGATCTAACACTGACAAGTCCCATGCAATTGCTTTTAGTGCATTCACTACTTATTTAGGCAATCCTTCATGTTTTTCTCAAGTCAAATCTTTATACTTTTTTTTTTTTTAATTCTATAGTGGAAGCTCATTTGCACCCAAGATATTTCAGATGGTTAATACATAAACTGTTTAGGTTTTATACAGATAAAGCCACCAGCTTCTGTGAATCAGTAGGAAATAGCAGTTCAGTGAAGCTTGGGTATCTCTATGTGGCCTGTCACTATCACCACCACAACAGCAGCGACTGGTGAACGTTGTTTAATTCAATGCATGAAGGATCCTCAGTTATTGTGTAATAAAAGCAAACCCTAGACATCTTTTTACTTGACATGAGGGGCTATATGGCCATACTGGTTTGTACCCGTGCAACAATCACTTGTAAAATAAAGTATTTGCATAGGAAAATGCAGCTGAAGTTAGAGTCTCCTTCCCTTAGGCAGGGAGAGGTTTGCAAATGAGTACAATAGCAGGATTGGACCCAGTATTTGTATGATTTATGTGCACAAACTTTTTCTGCCCATGAGAGTCTCTCACCTCATTGGTTTGGGCTCCTTTGGAAAACAGAGAGAAATATTTATCTTAGAGTGATTTAAGAGAGTGCAAAATGGAATAGACAAATACATTTTATATAGGAATGGACCTTTAAGTGAGGGGATGTTTACATTACATTACCCCATCCAAGTTATTAATTCCACTCTTTTTTGAGCAGTACTTATAAAAGGCATGTCTATACTAGGAACATAACTCAACCTATAGTAGGTTGACTGACCACCACCACAGTAATTTCTGCAGTGCTGCATACCCACCGTACCGTCCATGGATCAGTGGTGTGCATCCTCACCAGGAGCACTTCCAGTGACTTGAGAGGGCAGTGTGGGGAACTGCAAGCCTTGTCTCAGATTCACTGGCAAGCTCGCTGCCAGGAATCTGGCTCCGCACAGGCTCTCAGCAGGCTGCTCCCACCCAAATCCTGCCAGGAGCCTTTTCAGTTACACAGCCCAGTACAAATATATATGGAAAGAGGATAGACACACTTGCTATTAAAACTGTATCTCATCTTATTACATATTCTGTGCTAACCAGACACTTCCATCATGCACATTTTTTACAGACCTTCCCACCAGCTCAAACATTTTCAGAGAAAACGTTTATGCATATCATTATACAGGGAAGTAGACAAGAAGGTACAATAGAAAAGATAGATATGGGGCAACTGAATTACTGGGAAGTTTTCCTTTGTAGGTAACACTTCCTCTATCCTAATAATTTAAAAAAGAAGCCAATTGTTAGACAATGCTAGCATAGTAGCAGATTAACTTACCTTTAAGCTTGAGGGGCAAAACATTCTGCCAAGCGAGCCTATGACCACTGAAGAGAAATGCGATTTTTAATGTGAAACAAAACATGGGAAGAAACCTTTGACAGAGGATTTATTTTGCTAAGATGTGATTTTATCTCCTGGGTAAGAAACAATAAAACCCCGTTAAGTTGTGAACCAACAATGCTATTCTATAGACCAACCCCTGTAACAAATGTTTGTCTACAAAAGCATCGTTTTATCAAGAAGTCAAAAGTGGTTTTCAAAGCACCTAAGGTTGAAGTTTCAAACACACCTATGCTTTTAACTCACCTGTATCTTGCAGGCTACATCTTCCATTGTAGAAAAGACCTGAGTTGTGAAGTAGAACAGTAGTTTTCTCCCAGTGTTGAGCTGGGATACACTGCCCGGGGGAACAAAATGCCATCCTTAAAGAGACTGTAAGTAATGGGCAGATCAGCAACCCAAGATAGGTGAAGTAAAAAATAAGGTTTGTATCGGCCTCAGCATACCTACTATATGAATTAAGGACAGAGAGCCCATTAAAAAGGACAGTGATGATTGAAGTGGCCTAAAATTGAATGTTACAGGAGCTCTTGTTTTTAAATCTTCCAATGAACCTTTCCAGAGCTTGAGAAAAGTCTAAGATATAGGACTTGGCAACACAATACCCTTGACCAGATGCCCTAAAATTTAGACAACCTGGAGTAGAGGGGGCTATTTAAAAAGTTTACATTGGGCTGTTCTGACATTTCCTTCAAACTTCAATATCCAAGGGAAGGAAAACATAACCTCGTCTTGCTCTACATGGGACCCAAAAGGAATCTACCACCTAGCAGTCTAAGCATAGAACTAGAGGTTTGGACCATGGTAAACTTTATAGTTGTTTGCTAACTGACAGAACAAAGCCATATATGCTCATTACATATCCAGGTGAAACTGCTCTTTAATATAGCATTGAACAGCCAAAGGAGCTGCATCAACAGACAAAGCTGGCAAAGTCAACCACTCAGAAGTTAGCACATGCCAGAATCAAGGTTGCCTGTGGAACTTAAACTTGACCCCTTGTGCACGTGCACATTATGACAACCTATGATTACATGATCACACTCTTCCCCTGGCCATCAGGGCCCCAGCCTCATTCAAGTGCAAAGCACAAACAATATTCAATTAATGGGATATTATCCATTTATTTTTATCCTCATCATTCATTGTGGTTGCCCAGGCTTTGTGTTACACACCACTCACAAACCCTGCACTGAATATAAAGTTATCCATTTCCTCATAGGCTGTTCTATTGTATCTTAGTTCTTTATTACCTATTAATTAATTTATCTTCACCAAACATACCCCAATGAGGTGAGGTATGTTATGGTCATTAATATTTATTTTAATAAGTAAAAAAAAGTTTTAAAACACTTTATTTTTATATCGTTGAAAGTTATGAACTAAAGCAAACTTCTGCTTAAACAGCATCTTTGTTAACCCCTCTTGTTAACAAAATCCCAGCTTAATACAAGGTTGCTATCACATTGGCAGTAAATAAATATCAAACCACTAAAACAGAAGGATCTTTCAACACAAAACTTGTGATTTTTTTGTAAAGCTCTGTTTTTGCCAACTTTGGCTGTTGCAAATAACTCGAATGCAAAAGTGGTTCTGAAAGAACATCATTTTGTTTTTCTTGTTAAAGGAAGCAACAAAGCAAAAATGCCACCAGGCTTGAAGTTTTTCTATTAACCACTAATGTTTAAAAATTTCTCGGTTTGTGTAAATGTACAGGTTTAATGGCATAAACAACAAAAAAGGGGTAAGTTTTTTTCCATTTTTGCCCATTCTGGGCGTTCAGCCAAAGAAGTGATAAAAGCTGGTTTGTTCTGAAACATCTTACAAACATATAACAGCTGCAGTCTAAAGTTTTGTTTTAGCTACAAATAAAGTGACTTGTAAGGTTCTTCGCTTTGGTAACGTCTGGAAAGTTTAACATGTAATCAAGAAAGAATTGTAAGTGTACATTTTGAGAGAAGGAATTTGCAAATCTCAAAATATAACCAAGTACTCCCCACTCCCTTTTCCTTAATTCACTTAAGGTTTGTCTTTATAAATATGATTTTATGAACAAATATTCAATCCTAGTCAAAATGAGTTTATTAAAAAGAGGGATTTCCGAATACTGGGCAGATACATTTCACTAATTCTTTACTGTAAAAAGTAAATCAAAGTTCATGAAATGTTACAATAACCTATAACAAATAATAACGGAAAGCTAAGTTGCTTTCAATAATGTTATCAACAAGCACAGAGCCAAACTATATTAGTAGAAACAAAAAAGGTCCTGTTGATAATAATGATGCTTAAAATTATGCATACTAAAAACAGATGTGGGACTAAAAATTAATGAATCAAAACTGGTATGGCAGACATTAGGCCTGCCTGACAAAATAATAATAAGGTGAACTATTCCATGTACCATTTTCTTTGTGGATTCTTAAAGACATTTCATGGGGAGAATGGATGGAATCTACTGGAGTGAGCTTCAGCATCATGGCTATCATTCCCACAATTTCCCTTCGGCCTAACCCTAAGGAATGCCCTCACCACATCAAGTCAGAGAGAGGGATCCACATTACATGGCCATATCTACCAGTTCCAGCTGAATCCCTAAACAGCATCGGAAACAAAAAGGGATCAGTCTAATACCAGCAATAGTTCCTGATCATGGGTATGTCTACGTAGCAAAGTGATTTTGAAATAACAGCCCTTATTTCGAAATAACTTTCCTAGCGTCTACACAGCCAAACCGCCATTTCGAAATAAATTCAAAATAGCGGCACTCTTATTTTGAATTTGGTAAACCTCATTCTACGAGGAATAACGCCAAATTTGAAATAGCTATTTCAAAATAAGTGCTGTGTAGATACTTATTTCAAAATAGGGGGCCTCCAGCCTTCCCAGGGTGCCATGGTGGCCACTCCAGCCTCAACCAAGAATACTTCTCTCCTTCCCCCCTGCCCCTGGAGCCCTTAAAGGGGTTGACTCTGGCCACAGTGCCTGTGCCAACTCCAATCCTGCCAGCCCAGAGCCAGCAGTCACTGCCTCTGACCCAGTGGCCCCAAAACATGAGCCAGCAAGCCACTGGTAGCCAGCCCTCCACCACTCCCCAGGAGCCATCTGCCAGCTCCCAGGAGCCTTCCAGAGCCTGGAGAAGGTGGGCGCCTTCCTGGTCCAGGGTGGAGATCATGGACCTTATTCAGGTTTGGGGGGATGTCCCCAACGTCCATGATCTCCGCACTAGATGGAGGAACACGGCCGTCTATGGCAGGAGAGCTGCCAGCCTGGCCACCAAAAGCCACATGCGAACCCAGGAGCAGGTTTGCATGACAATCAAGTTGGTCTGGCGAGACCCCCAACCCTGAGCTCTGAGCTTCCCCCTTCCAGTTCCTTCCTCTCAGGCTTCCCCCTCCCCTCTCCCACCTCCTTTCCCCAGTCTCACAAGAGTTTCATTCCCTCCCCCCAGTTTTGTTAAATAAAGAGAGTTTGTGTTCATGTAAAATTTTACATTAGAAAGGGGGGTTAGGGAGGGGTAAGTGGAAGGACGTGAGGGAGGAATGAGGCACAAGACCCCAGTGGGGCAGACCAGGGAGGCTCTTAGTGGTCCTCAGGCTGGAAGCTCTCCCGCAGGGCCTCCTGGATATTGACAGCCCCCCGATGGACCTCCCAGAGGGCAGCCTGCAGAAAGTGCAGACAGGCTCGCAACAATGCATCCAAGAGAAGCACCAGAGTGCCCAGGGGCAGCTCTGGCTCCATGTTACACAGAGTGCTGTGGTGTCCCCAGTGAGGGCAACCAGAGCACGCAGAGACAAAATGCTTTGCTGTGCCTCATCGAGGTAGACAAGCAAGCAGGGAACCTGAGAACTGGCTGTCCGGGGGGGGGGTGGGGGGGAAGAAGAGGAAGGGTGTCCCTTTAAGCACAGACCTCAGATAGCCTCAGGCAGCAGCTCAACACAGTAAGTCCTGACCTGGTACCCTGCTGGAACTGGTTCTGGCCAGCCTTAAACACGATTCAGAGTCTACTCAGTGTAGACGCACTAATAGCAAAATGCTATTTTTCAAAATGCATTTTGTGTGTAGATGTGTTATTTCGAAATAAGCTATTTTGAAATAACTATTTCAAAATAACACTGTAGTGTAGACATACTCTATCTGAATTAACTTTTTTCCTCAAAAAAGGACAATCATCATAGAATCATACAATAATTAGAACTAGAAGGGATCGCATGAGGTCAAGTCCAATCCCCTGAACTCAAGGGAGGACCAAGCACCATCTAGAATGGATTATCCCTGACAGGCGTATGTCTAACCTGCTCTTAGAAGTCTCCAATGACAGAGATTCATATTTAGTAATCTCTAAAAGATGGATCAGAAAGGGTACTTTTCCATATAAAACTCCAGCGAATTGGGATGGGAACAAGAAAGGCTGTTAAAAATGCAAGCCTTAACTAACACTTTACATGTCAGAGTTTTTGTTTTTCCTCCTCCTCCTAATCTGTAATAAAACATTAAAAGGATTTGGAATGGTTTATTTGGAATGGTTTGTTTGCCATGGTATTGGGCAGGCTGAGGTCTCTGTATAGCAGCAAACCCTAGACCTTGTTTACCACTGTTTAATATGTTAACACTTTGGGTTATTTAATTCCTTCAATTTGTACAACTGGTGGCATGATCCCTATTTTACACATGGGATATGGAGGCACATAGATTAAAGCCAAAATGGCCAGAAGTGACAACTAATTTGGGTACTCAATCTGAGAAGCCAAGGACCTGGTTTTTCAGTGTACTTAGCATTGTATATGTTCAGAGCTAAGGTTCAGAGCTAAGGTCACTGACCTCAATGGCAGTTGGAGTACTCACTCCATTTACTAATCAGGCCTCGGGGTTTGATACTCAGAAAATAAGGACCTAAGCTGGGATAAGATCAATTTCCTTTGGACAGCATTCAACTGCTTGACCCACCTTTTCTATTCCTACCAGTTCCCAGCCTCATTTCCCACTCTTTCCAACCTTCACAACCAATGAGGCTGGAGTCCTCCACACCTCTTATTCACTGCCCAACTCATTCATTCCCAGAGCTCAGTCCATCGTTTTTACTGAACAAGGCAAGAATCAGGTGGGAAAAGCAGTATATGACCATGTAATTCGAGACCACATCATAAATAGGGATGTTAAGGATTAGTTGATTATCTGATAAACAAATGCTTATCAGACAGTCGATAGGATAGTCGACTAGTCACACCTCCCTCCCCTTTGCTGCCTCTATTAGGTAGAGGCAGCAAGGGGGGGGGGGGAGAAAAGAGGGGTACTTCCAAGTGGCAACGCCGCATGGAGTCCTGGGTCAGCTGCTCAGTGCTGCTCTGCCACTTTGAAACACCACGGGGGTGTGTGTGTGTGTGTGTGTGTGTGTGTGTGTCCGTGCCATGTGGAGCCCAGGATCAGTTGGGAAGTCCCTAGCTGACCCCAGGCTCCATGCGGTGCTGCCCCTTTGAAACGCCACTACGGTGTTTCAAAGAGGCAGTGCCACGTGTAGCCTGGGGTTAGCTGGTGAGTCCCCAGCTAACCCTGGGATTCGTGTGGCACTGACCCTTTGAAACACTGCAGTACTGCCCTATCGACTAATCGAACAGCAAATGCTAATAGTCAATTACACGATACTTAAAATCCTTAGTCATAATGCATACACAGAAGGCATCAAATTAAGGTTACACCTGGAACCCAATTATGGCATTTCCTAATTTCTCAGTGTTTGGCTTTACAACCTAAATGTTTTAGCATAGTACTTCTGAAATAAGTACCTACATTTTAAAAAGATATAAATGTACAGGAACCTGCCATTAGAGTGAGATGGAAACGAACTTTACCAGTGGGTTTCACATCTGGCTGCTAGACAACAAAGAAATGTTGAGACTCAGTCACAAATGGATTCTTTTCCAGCTCCTTTAGGGGAGTGTGCTTTAACGGTTACAAACCCTTCTACCACATTCCTCTCCTTCTACCTAGTTCTCCCTTTCTGCTCTTATCCACCCAGTCCCCAATTTTTTGCTATGGCTGCTATTCCTCCCAGATCCTGCTCACCATGACTCCTGCTCTGCTACAGACTCTGCCGCTCCTATTCTCCCATTGCCCAGTTCTCTACCATGTTTTTCTCCCTCTTCCTTTCCAGAATCTGTTCTGGAACTCCACCCCTAATCAGTTACTACCCCATCCGGCCCTCCACCCCTCAGCTTTCATGTCAGGCTTACTCCCCTTCCTCTCCACATCCAGTAGAGAACTCAGAGTGTAAAAAACCCCAAAACACCACAACAACACTGTTCTCCCTCCTCTAGCAACTCAAAGAGACAATTGAGAAACGGGAAAAAAAAAGTCTATTCAGCTGCTGCAGGCCCTGGGATGGAGCATGTTTCAATCACTCTTAACTGTACACATGCACAGTCCATTTGATATATAAAAGCTGTGAAAGGTTTGAGCAAGCGTCAGAGAATGTAACTGTCAAGCCCTAAGAAGTCTCTACTGAACAGATTTTTTTTAAAAGGCTTATAACTTGGCTACATGCAAACATTTCTTTATCAGAAGGGCAAATTGACATCACACCCTTACTCCAAGTGACCGCTCTGAGCCCTTGTTCCACAGAATGGCGAGGTTCTCAACAAAGAAGATGGAAATTTCCATCCCTAATAGCTTAACTTTGACAAACTTATATGTAACTTCAAACAAGAATTTATAATAGAAAATGCTTTTCAAGCTTAACTACAGTTGTCAGTAAAATATCACCTACCACCAAAAATAATCCAGACTAATAAAAGTATACTTTTATTCTTCAGAGAGACCAGGTAACTCTTTACACATTTAAAAAAAATCTTTAATACGCTCGTCTACATCTCTCTGATCCTTAATAGAATAATCTATCTGGCTAAAATTTGGTGCAATTTCTCAGCATATAAACAGCTCTTTTTTTTTTAAAGAGTTATTACTGTACACAAAATAGGTGGAGTCATTTATGAAGTGCTTTCCTTTACTCTAATTATCCCTACAAGCAGATGTCATGGGTCAAAAAAGGACAAAGATGACAGGCAGAGGCTTGTACCATAACAAAATGAATACTCTAAGGCTACGTCTACACTGGTCCCTTCTCTGGAATAGGCATGCTAATTTAGAACTTTGGAATAGGGAAATCCGTGGGGGATTTAAATATCCCCCACGGGATTTAAATAAACATGGCCGCCGCTTTTTTTCCGGCTTGGGGAAAAGCCGGGAAAGAGCGTCCAGACTGGCGCGATCCTCCGGAATAAAGCCCTATTCCGGAGGATCTCTTATTCCTACTTGCAAGTAGCCTAAGAGTGTTCTTGATATAATCGTCTTTGCCCTAGCCACAGTTTTCATAACATTGTCATGAATCCCTTTGAAATTAAATGTCACTGAAGTCAATGGAAGAATCACAATGAATTAATTTCATTAGATCCAATGTGGATGCTAGTGGAAAAAAAACCCAGATGTATTCGCTGGAGTTGGATTGAATGGCATTTAATTCTCTCAAGTGTATTCAAAGTTACCTTACAGATAGGAAAAACTTTAAAAAAACAATGAATAGTCCAGTAGCACCTTAAAGACTAAGAAAACATGTAGATAGTATCATGAGCTTTTGTGAGTATAACCCACTTCCTCAGATGACAGGATCGGACCCAATCCTTTCCAAGAACATTAATAGTATTTGGATTTAGAGAACCAAAATGCTTCAAAACTAGAGATTTTCTTGAAAGCTGCAAAGTAATAAATGAACCCCAAAAGGTCAGGACTGGAGATCACGTTTTCCCAGTTTAAGGTAATATCTTGCACATAAAAGGTTTCATGCACATAATGGATTGAAATAAGTATTAGGAGCAGAAGATACAATCTCTTTTTAAATGTTCTATTGTCTGTTTCACTACCTTAAATCTTATTTCAGCAGTTTTAGATTTTTTCACGTGACTACGTACATAAGGTTCTATTTACTGTATACCAGTGGTCCCCAACCATTTGAGGTTGCCGGGCACCAGGGGGCGTGGCCGTTTGCCCAACGGGGGCCAGGGGGTGGGGACACTTGCGTGCCCAGGGGCGGCCCGCCCCCAAAGCCGCGCGCCCGGGGGCCGGCACTCCCCCTGCCAAGCGCCGCGCGCCCGGGGGCCGGCGCGCCCCCCGCCAAGCGCCGCGCGGCCGGCTCCCCCCCCCCCCCCCCGCGCCCGGCCCCCCCCCCCCCCCGAAGCGTCCCGCGCCCAGAGCGCGGGCGGCCAATCCGCGGCACTCCCGGGGCCGGCGCTTACCGTGCGCCATGTGCCCGGGGCTAGGCCAGCCCCGAGCACTTGGCGGGCGCATACAAATGCCCCCGCGGGCACCATGGCGCCCGCGGGCACCGTGTTGGGGACCACGGCTGTATACAATAATGATATAACTATGAAGAGAGACAAGAAACCCAGTCACAGAATACGCCTTCAAACTCCTCCATAATGGCTGAAAAAAAAGCAAACCAATCCTAGTCAAAGTTCAAAAAGCTGGTATGTCTACAGAACTCACTGCTCTGTGGCTGTCTTACCACCTGCACTGTAACTATAAAAGGCAGTTCTCTATTAAGGCATTTACTGGACGTCAATCAACAAATTAAAGTTCTAGTCACACAATGATGAATAAATTCTTCCTAGAAGCCTCAAATTCCTATAAATGTTTTCCACCCATTGGCACCTTCATATAAAGAACCAAAAGAGATATCCTAAGCTTCCACCAGAATCATTGCAAGATCTCTAGCAATCACTGTAGAAATAGATGAATTGTTTTACTGTGTCTTGTAGGCCAGTGTTTTTTAACCTTTTTTTATAAAGTACCACTTAAACAAAAATTATAAGTTCCCCCAGTACCTACAGTTTTCAGACAAATTTTTTTTCTACCATTGCAACACATTTGTTTAAACAACTTAATCGTAGCAGGCGATGAAATTTTTGGGTGTAAAAAATAGAAAAATAATAAAGCACTATAAAACTTAAAAATTCAGTTTTCTTCAAGTTTCAGTTGTGTTGATGTACCCCTAAGAGTACTTGTACCACTAGTTGAGAAACACTGTTGTAAGCTATGTATTTAAATTTTTAAGTAAATGTTCTCAGCTAAAAGTATACTATTTCATTAAAATTCTGAAAACATTGTTTTTTCAAACAATTTAACAAATTTATTACAAGTGACAGCATATTTATTGCATGTGTGAGCAAATGACTCAAGACAGCTAGATTTACACAAAAGAATTTATAGTTAAAATTTCTGTTTCAAAATTCTTCTGAAGCAGTTTGTATAGTCATTCCGGTAGGCTAGCCTTTGCAATTGTCAAATCCTTCATCTACCGCATAATTTTGAAGATCATACTTTATAAGTAACTGCCTGAACAGATGGACATTACAAGAACTAAGCAGCTATATTATAAAATAGGCTGCAGAATGAGAAACGGTGGCGTTAAGTATTTGACAAAATTTAAAATGGAGAAATTTGTTGGTTCTGTCTTCAAGGATTGGAGGTACTTGAATTAGTTATGTTAGATAAAAGACTCACCTGATAGGAAATTATGTACAAGTGTAATTATCACACCTCTCCTGTGAAAATGCTCCTGTTGAGAGACTGGATGATCATTAGTAATGGGATACAAAGCATTTCCTCTCAGAATCCAAGTGCCAGTGTGACCCAGGTGAGTAGTGATCAGAAGTTACCAAAGGGTGGCATTTTTATATCTTACTAGTTGATTTACCCAGCATTGCTCGGGTCCTAAATCAAATAAGTTTTATTTTTCTTCATTTAAATCATTGGGGTGGGACTGTGGGTGAAGGGCAGGCTGCCCCGGGGAGAGAGGACGAAATGCAGCCTTCTCTCACCGCAGCAACTTGGGGCCAGGTGAGAAGCACCAGTCCATGGCCACAGCAGCTGCAAGTGGGCACAGCCGGGGAGAAGTGCATGTCCCCTGGATGGGGAACAGACAGACACACACACACTTTCTGGCCCTTACTGCCCGCGGTGGCCATTCTACAGTATATCTCCCTACTACTAGCCCCCTACCTTTCCATTTTACGAGAAAAACAAATTCCAGGCACATCCCATTGTCTTGGCACAACCAACCCTGACTTTAAGTTATGATAAAAGGAAACTGTATATCAAATTTGGTGATCCTAGCTCTTATCGTTTAGGAGTTCTTGAACAAAAGGACTCACAGATGGATGGAAAGACAGACACGCATTTCTAAAATATATAGTAAGAAGATCTGAAAAGAGTAACACCTCACTTCAGGTTCTGTTGAATGGAGGTCAACATCATGAAGCATTAATGAGCTGCATATGCTGTCAGTCAAAGACAGACCAAATACAGGTAACATCCTACCTTGTCACATGAAGAGGAAGTCTCTCTGTATCAGTGTTGCCATGACAATAGCATACCTCAGGAACACAAAAACTGCCATGGATTAGGGATGTTAGATGGCAGGAATTTGAACAGCCTTGTAACCGCATGAAATCTTTGCAGTTACATGACTACTCACTCCCAGGGAGCCTCCTACCAACGTGCACTGCTGCCTCTGATACAGCGGCAACAAGGGTCGGGGGGACGGGGAGAGAGAGATGCAAGTAGTCAACAAGATTAACTGATAAGCTTAGGCTTATTGGTTAATCATCTAGTCAACTACTTGCTAACATCCCTACCAAGGATGGAGGTTTCTTTGTATTTCTGAAACACACAAAACTGCCAAGGAAGACATTCAAGAATCCATATTTGCCTGTGAATCAACATCAGGTAACAAGGAGCAAGTTGTTTGTCAATGCGTCTACTGGACTTTCAGTGACATCAATGGGAGCAGTGTGCATCCACAGGCAGTCAGCATATTAAGAGTGATTGGCAGGTATTTACTGCTTTCCTTACATTGTTTTAGCTGCTTTGCTTTGACAGAGAGACACAAGAAATCTCAACTCAAGTCCTGGTAAGTAAATACAGAGGAAGTGATTTTCAATTATTTTGTTTCTGAAGTTTACATGCTTCACTAATTTGAGATCTTAAACAGTCTTTTCAACTCTGCTTTTCTGAACTAAACCAAAGCATCTCAGTTCTCCTTTAAAAAGTTATTTTTAGGTTAGACTGCAGTATCGAGGATTAATTGCTCCTTTCATATTTGATGCCAGGATACTTGTTCTTCAGTTGTAGAGAAGAAGCATGTGAGGAACAACCACCAGTGGAAGAAAGCGCTGAATTAATATCGCTTTCCTTCTCACTGTGCAGAGGTTGTTTTCAGTGGCATGGGGTTGTCTGGGGTTCAGCATCTACAATATTCACTACTAAAACATAGGATGAGTGCAAAACAATCAGGAAAAATAATCATTCCCTGCTTGTGGCACATAACTGTCAAGCATTCTGGGTTTATTCCAGATGCAATCCATTCCAAGCATCAAAGATGTTCAAATGAGCTACTAATATAATAGAAAATCAAAGATTCAAAGACCCCAATTCAATCAGAAATTGACTTCTAATTCCAGTCACTGCTCAGCTTTGGAGGGTGGAGGGGGAGATAGGATGTGCGTGCGAGTGTGTGTTTTTAAACCTTAAGCAAAACAACGATGGAGATTTCATCCAGCAACACAACAGGAACCTCTGTTTCTATACAAAGGAAAGCTGAATTGCCCAAGCAGAAAATCTACAAAATAAAAATCTTTAAAGGGAAGCTGAAGAATAAATAAAACTGGCATTTTTAAATAAAACCAAACAATCCTTGAAAATATTAGGAAACATTTTTATAAAAAAATACTGGAAGAAATATCACTATTCAACACTTCACAAGACATTTATAAAAGTTCAGTAGATGAGAAGTACAAGACACCTAGAGCCAAATTCTAGCCCAGATGAAGTCCATAGCAAAATCCTCTGGACTGTAGTGAGGCCAGGATTTATTCATATGCATCAAGTACTGTACAACCAGTTTACAGAGCTGGCTTTTCTACGAACAAATACCACACAGCTGCAACACGTGTGAATCACTTTCTCTTTAGAAGCTGTATTCTGGAGATGATTTCCTATAAGACGTTCTCGGCACCTCATCACTTACTGTTTAAAGATCCGCTGGCAAAGCAAAGCTAAAACACGATTTTTCAGTTACTGAACATAGTGTTTACAAGGTGAAATGTATCCAGATTTCTCTAGAAGCGCTTTTCATGGCTTTCTCCCCTTTCTCCAAATACTACCTCAATGGGGCTGTTTCAGTATTCATACTGAATTTACTGTAATAAAACTTGGCTTTCCCTAGTCATGAACAACACAGTTAACAAGCACTGGGCAAGACTCTCTACTTAAAAACAATACATGTCTATGTAAACAGAAGTTCTAGATCAAATATGGATCACTGCCACTTTCTGCTTTCCGTGAAGCATTAGAAAGAAGTGACAACATAGAATTGTTTCTTGTTTTTCAATCCAAACAGCAAAGATAAAAGTGTTTTAAATATATCTGACAAGTCAAAAATAAAAATACTAGAAAATTACTCCCAGGAATGAGTGGGGAAATTTAAAACAAATAGAAAAAATAGAGCTCTATTTATTCAATATTACACCAGTTTACTTATGAATCTAGGGGAGGAAGAAAGAGATGCCAGTATGGACAGCTTTTTTCCTTCCATAAATACAATGCAAGTCTATATCATCATCATGCAAAATCAAATTGCATTTCTGAGTCCTGACCCATTATATTGGCAAAAGAAACTAATATCTACATGAAGTATAAAGGGTGATTTGTTCAGAGTTTAAAGGGAAGTGTTAAAGTAAAAAAAAAATTAAAAAAATAGTTTTTTAAATTGAAAAAGATCAAAGCAAATGACTCCTCTTCAATTCTTATTCACAGCTTGGGAAGATAACCTCTTCTTGATGTTCCCAGTCTGCTCTGCCATCCTTCCTGGTGAATGAAAGCTGTCAGAAGGCATTTTAGCTCTTTGCCATCAGATTCTGTATCCCATCTGCCAAGTACAGTGATGTGCTAAATGCGGGCAGGCAAAGTATCTGAAACTGCTTGCAGAAAGCATAAGCAATTAAAAAAAAAGTCATCTTGACCCTAGTTGCTGGAATGACTCCCCTTAGTAAAAACAAGACTTAAAAAAAAGATACAGAGAAAAAAAGGCATAGGACCAGAGAGAGAACTAATGACTCAAATGAAATCAGCGTGGGGGAAAACCACCCCGGTGAGTGCCTCCACGGCCCCCTCTGAATCCACCTCTTTCACCTCGGAAATTAGTTCTATTTCTTTCTCTGCCTCTCTCTCCCCGACCAGCTGAAGTTCCGCCTCTTCCTCCTCCTCTGGGTGCTCCACCTCCTCGGTCTGACTTGGATTTTGGAGGTGGAGATTTAGGTCGAAGTCTCTCAATCTCTTCCGTACAACCAGTGAGATGAGAATTTGGAGCAGTGAAATATGAGGCATAGGTTTCTGCATTGAAATTACTGTTTGTGAGAGTGGGTCCCACGGTCAGCCAGCCTAAAGAAAATAAAAACCCACACAAGGTAGAAGATTAGCAAGAGCAACAAACTAAATGTTATGCTTTAAGGACATACTCAATTTTCTTAACATCTTTGTGTGGATGTTAACCAAAGGTCTAAGTTGACAGCAATGTTTTCTGAAAAACAATTCTGTTAGGTCTATGAGAAGCCGTGTGAACTCTTCTTAAAAATAGAAATGTGCATGGGAAAGTTGCCAACTTGTGGAAACATGAACATTTCAGTTTGAAATGTACACCAGTATCAATACCAAGGCAGGCGAGGTAATATCTTTTCTTGGACAAACTTCTACTGGTGAGAGACAAGCTTTTGAGATTCACAGAGCTCTTCTCTTTCATTAACAGAAATTGGTCCAATAAAAGATATCACCTCACCCGCCTTGCATGTCTCATATCCTGGGATAAATACAGCTACAGAAACACTGCAAACAACTGGGCTGAAAAGGCATGTATGTGAATGTGTAGTCCTCATATTAACTAATTTATGTAAAAATGAAGATATCAGTCAGGGAAAATGAAGTTACCAGAAAGACATTGAAGAGTAAGAATGCACCTCATGATTCTACAAGCTAAATAAGTTGCCCAGTATTTTACTCACCAAAGAATTCCTGAAAATGGAACTTACAATTAAACATCACTTACAAATAAAAAAGATGGGGCTTAATGGACTCAGTGCCAGCAGCAAGGAACAAATTAAAATCTGAGCTCTAATACTGACTTCCTGGCCTTTGCAAAAGTCAACTAAAAGTTTGCATCACTGACCCCAGCTCCCAATTTTAAAATAGGGAATAAAAATACTAGGTTAGGTTTACAATAGGGATGCAAAATCCCTATCAGTTAACCTGCTAAATGTTAGGTTAACATTAATTATCTTACCCATTACAAAGATAGCTTCCCCAATTATCACCTCTAATATCATTAGCTCACAGACATTTTCCTTCCCCTCTGCCCCCCATTCCTCTTCTGTTCTTAAATTTGATTTGTCCTTTTCATATGTGTTCACTTTTTTTTTTAAATTGTATCCTTTGGTATATATGGTTGTGACAATTTTCTTCCACTATTTGATCTGAGGAAGTGGGTCTGGCCCACGAAAGCTCATCACCTAATAAACCATCTTGTTAGTCTTTAAAGTGTTACATAGTCCTGTTTTTTGTTTCAGCTACACCAGACTAACACGGCTACATTTCTATCACAGGTTAACCTAATGTTTATCTAGTTAACTAAGCAGAATCCTGAGCAGGGGACCACTCCAATCCGGCTGAAGCAGCCACCAGCCATGCAGGGCCAGCTCACATCCCTAACCACCAGTCATGTGGGGCTGACTGGCAGGGCTGGCTCCTGTCCCAGCCTCCAACCGCATGGACGGTGGCCCCACACAGGGGTCCAGTGGGCAAGGACAGCTCTTAGGAAACCAGTTAACTATTACCTGGTAAGCATCACCCCATAAAGATGATATTAACCGGTTACCCGCTCACATCCCTAGTTTACAGCTGTCAGAGTGTTGTAAGAATTTCTTAGCAGTTGTTTGAAAAGCATTCTGAAAATGAAAAATGTTACTTAAATGCTAATCATCACTGGCAAGTAACAGTGTGCTCTGCTAATTTTTGTCATTGCCTGAATTAACAAAAGAGAGGTGCCACTGTTAGTCTAGTGAGCCAATCATATCATCATTAATTCCAAAGAACATGAGGGCCTTATCACTAGCTTAAAACACAGAAACAGCCCACTAGGTGAAGATACCATGAGATGAACTAAGTTACGTGAATCTCTGCAGTACTGACAGAAAGAAGCCTCAAGGGCACAATGTTGTCTCTTTCTCAAAGACATATATAACGAACCAAATGAAGATTGAGGCCACCATATAGAGAACATTAGAAGGCTGGCTAGATATAATAAAAGCTGGTTAGTCATTTATGTAACAAGTTATTGGGGAAGCCAGACTACAGTTTTGGAAAGGGCTCAGAATGCACTGTTTTCTGTTGTATCATTCTCCTTTCAACCTTAAATGGACTAACTTTGTTTTTATAAGCAAGCCTTACCTCTTATAAATGGCATAACACGTCTAACTAATGTAATACACTTTCCTAGTTTATTCAAACAAAGTCACTTCCATTTAGTCCAATACATTGTTTAAATGAGAAAGATACTTAGAGTCAAATCACAGCTTGGAAGTTTCCCTGAAAATATGCATCTTTTTAATAAATGTGTTACTATCCTGAACAAGTTGTTTTAATATCCAAAGCTCAGACTAATGAGATAGACAATCTCATTAGCACAGTCATTAACCAGGGAATGACAAACAGTGAAAGTAAAAGCAAGAGTTAGCTGATTTTAACCATTTTAAGAATATTGCCAGATAGCAACCATTCCTCTGGCAACAAAAATGTTTTTGAAAACTAAATAAAGTCAGTTGTCAAAATCCAATTTGTATTATGCCCTATAATGATAAAATACCATCTACTAGTGGTGTGAAATTTGGTAAAAGTGTGCACAAGAATGAATTTTATTCTACGTCAATATATTTTTCCTAATGAAACTGCATTTCATATAGGAAAGTGATGAAAGGAAGGGTCCAGGGCAGAGGAAATGTGCAAGACTCTAAACAAAGGAACCTCTGAAAGTGTGATGCAAGCACTGGTAATTTCTAGACTAGTCACATAGTAGATATTCTAGTTTTAGATTTGGAGCTGCTACAGGGATGTGTTTTAAAGTGCTGGCAATACCATTCAAGCTCGGACAGCTATTCAAATTAGAGTTAAAATAGCTTTTGAACAAGATGGCCCTGATAAGATGTAAAAGATGGTTCTGACAAGATACCAGTCATAGTATTTTATCTGACATTAGCTCAGCAATAATGAGTAAGGCCACTTAGAGCTGGTGAGGATGTCTTCCGTATGTTTAAAGGAAGGCATTTCTCCCTTCTCTAAAAGCAATGGCTGACGCTTTCCAGATTTAGCTTCTTTTTAGTGATTGCCTGCTTGGTTGGTGATGTGGGAGGAAATCTGTTCTTAATTTATTTGAAATCTAACACCGACCCAGGACATATCTGTCTAAAAAGCTCTTTAGGATATTCACACTAATTAGAATTTACAACCAGCAGCGAGTAGTATTTCCTGCATTGCACATGATGAAGACATTCACTTTCCAAAGCTGCTATGGAATCTGCTGTTGTAACTCTTTTTTAAAATGAATTCTGACAAGAGGGAAGACATCAAAATGGCTTTAAAAAAAAGGTATAATGTGTTTTTAGTTTTCCAAGTGAGAGCCTGAACTGTTTAAACACAGACAGTACACTAAAAAGATATTATGAGAAAGCTTGTAAGCTGGAGTCACAGCATTTTGTTCATTTTTGAAAGTAGACACAAATACCTGTACATTTATAAAAAAACAACTTACTGGTGAGCAGTGCTAAGTTGGATTCTTGATCTATTGCTATACCGCTCACTGATGGCCACATGAGCAGCAGCAGAAGGTATCGCCCTAGAAATAAAATAGCCAACACCCCACTCCAGCAAGGGAGGTGAAAGTACATCCCTTTTTTGTGTGCATAGTATTCCATCTACAGGTACAATCCTAATCCGCATTTGTAAGTGCCTCTCCTATTCTGATCAATAGTGAGGGGCAATAGCCCATGACTAATACTAGGATCTAATCCCTATGTTTCTTCACTGTTGGTAGAGGTCCCCAAATATACATGACTTCTTCCCACTTCACAATCACCAGGACCTTTTGTTTGCAAAATGGAAGTGTTCTGCCCAACGGTTCCTGCTGGATGAGCTCCATTTTGGAAACATCACTAAGAAATTTTCTGTTGGCCACAGCTTCGAGTCAAACAAGGATTACTGAAATCCATTTTATTGGAGTTTTTAAAGAGAACATGCTGTCTGTGACTAGTGCAGACCTAAGCAATATAAATGTACATTAGACTAAGGATATTAAATGCAATTATTTGGCTAATCGTATAGTTGATACAATTAGTCGATAAGCACCTCTGCAGAGCCACAGCAGGGGTAGCACCAGAGAAGTTGACTCGAGCCAGGACTGAGTAGTCCTAGCTCATGCCAGCTCCAGAGCCACCCCCCGCTACAGCTCTGCATTTTAAATGCTTCGTCCCGGCTGGCGCTGAGTCCAGCAGCCCCTATTCGCAGCAGACAGCCCTGGCCACCATGAACAGAGACTGCTCCGGCACCAGCCCCTGTTCATGGCAGCCAGGGCTGGCTGCAGACAGGGGCTGCCGCCTGAGCAGCCCTTGCCCGTGGCCAGCCCTCAGCACCACAAATGGGTTGTTTGGCGGCAAAAGCCGCTGTCCACAGGGAGGCCCAGCTCCCTGCTGGGATCCCTGCGAACAGGGGCTGCTTCGCTGCTGTGGGGGAGGAGAAGGGAAGGCAGAGCCCCAGAGATGGTGCTGGGGGGAACTTGCTTTTAAGCTGGCTCCTCCCAACACTAGTTCCTGTCTCCCCCCCCCACTGAGGCAAAGGGGGAGAGGGGGAGGCGCTGTAGAGAGTACAGGGCGAGCAGAGACTGCTTGAGTCCCCGCTTGCCCTGTACTCCCTATGGCACTTCTGCTTTTGAAATGTACAAATACTGTAGCTTCACAGAAAGCACCCGCAGTGGGAACTGAAACGGTCCCTGCTCGTACTGTTTTCCCTGCTGTGCCTCTGCCTCCACTTCCCCTCACAGACACAGTGCTGGGGGGGAGGGGGGAGGGAAATCGGCTTTACCAGTTTCCCCCCAGCACCGGCTCCTGCTCCCTCCCCCTTGCTGCCTCTCTCTGATAGAGCTAGCAGGGGGGAGGAGATGGGAGGTTTGAAATTCCACCTTATGTTGAAGTTATGAAGGGAGGGACAATTAGATTAAATGAACTTCAACCTATTTGACAAAACAGAACACCTGCCTGGTCGGATTGTACTATCCCTTCCAAAGAGATGAAGGCGTCTTCTTCCAAGGCAGAAATGTTCAATGATGTGAAAAATCTCTACAGGCTTTTCTATGTTGCCAATCTCAGGCTCTTCTGTGATAATTAAGTCAATATCAACATTAGCATGGATGAAGTCACCATCTGTACTGCGGCGGACTGTTCCTTTAATTCCCATAAGGCAGTGTTCCTAGACAGAACAAGAAAAACCATTACAGAGGGTGTCTCATCATGAAGGATACTTAAGCCCAATACAAACTATATAAGTACAATGCAATCATTTCTAAATCAGAGGACGACATCAACTGACTAGTGCTCAGCACAAGTTTAGGAAATGTTCTACAAAAACTACATGGCAGGCCCCTATCTTTAAGATAAATTACAAAGGACTAACTCAACATGAACAGGTTTTAAGGTCTTAAAAAAAGAATGAAACAAAGAACAAAGGTAACAAGAACCCTTCTAAAACAATGAGAAGAGAAATCCTAATTTAAAGAGTTTCTGATTGTGTCCATTTTCTGACAGTCAAACTGTCCTGTTAATCAAATTATTCAGGGTCCAAATAGGAATTTATTATAGATTCTAAAGCTGTTTCAAATTACTACTAAAAGGGAAGAGTCATGAAGAGGTATAAGATGGAAAAGAGTCCTTAGATTATCTCTTGAATCCATAAGGAGTACAAGATGGTGCTACAAATAATACCGAGTCAGACAACTCAATGTCCCTCTCCCCCTCCCCCCACTGCACTGGCACAAACATTAAACTAAATCATGATGCTAACAGAGGAGCTACAAAAGGGGAACCTCCTTATTGGGTAGAAGATGAAACGAGGGCTGTGCATACTAATGTCACATGTGAAATTCTTCTGTGAGCACTACACTCAAATGAGCAGTTCTTCTCAGATCATAAAACACTAATTTATTAAGCATTACCCAATGGTTCGCAAAAAATCGCAGTGTATAATCATTTCCAGATTTTTGGCAGAAGGGTTGGGGTTAGAGAGTGACTGTGAAAAAGCAAAGAAAACTGATCTAGCCAACATATTGAGCTTTCTGACAGCACTTTAGTTTTAGATTTCACCATTTCTCAGACAAATACTCAAGTAGACTAAGACAAAGCACAAAGGATGGCTAGACAAATTACCCATCAGGTCATACCTGGGGCTTACCAGCATATCAGTGAAAAACAATCTTTCTAACATGGGAAATACAGTTTACAAATGCCTCTGCTTTACAATATATTTAAATGAAACAACCTACACCAAGAGATATTAATTTCTTGTCTTAAGTATGACACATGATACTGTAGAGAAAACACTACCTTTTCCACAATCGATAGAGAATATGAATTTGGCCATCTGACAGATGCAAATAAAATTGTCTCTTATGTCTCACATTTTCTTGTTATATATTCCGACACCAACATTGTTATAAAATTCATGTATATACAACATTACACAGGAAAATTCTCAAGTTACCAGCACTCAATAATGTAACTCTGACAAAACTAAATTAAGATCAACCTTATCTCCAATGTACATAAAAGCTTTAAATCCTTAGTCACAAAAAAATTGTAAAATATCTCACCTTTAACAGCTACCATACACAGTAAATAATACTCACCCACACCTATCCCCTATTTACATTAAATGCATATAAACTCCTGGTACAAATCCCATTCAGGTCACAGAAATGCAAGTAAGATTAAAGCTCAAAGAGCAATAATCATTGAGATTCAGCTTAATGATCCACCCATGTCAATTTGATGATCAGGTCAGTGAAGTTTTAAATTGTTAAGTCAAGATTTGAGACATAGCTCCTTATAACCACTCCCACAAATCTGTTCTAACTACTATGTAAAACAGTTCCTAGAGACTGTGGCATATTTATATCACTGCAACTCTCACAATGTTAAGTTTTCTAACCTATAAGCTACTCTTACTACTACTCATTCAAGACATCTAATTTGGTCTACATCATCAAGTACATGTTTAATTTGAACCAAAGTTTAATATGCATGCATATGCATTGAAAAGCCTCTTCCTTTTAAGGCACTAGGAGATAACTGCCATACACCTGTATCCTTAAGGTCCATGTTCCTTAAAAAAAAGGTAGAAGAGCATGCCTATGTATGTTTTTCAACATCATTTTTACTGTAAGAGATTAGCAATGTGCTTTTAGAGTGCCCATGTCAATTTATCATTAAAAGCTTTAAAAACAGTAAACATCTTTAAATTAATGAATACTCACGTTGTACAGTCAAACTAAGTAATTCAAACAAAAGCAAATGTTCCCAAAAATCCTGTTGCCATTCTGATTTAGAAGGAAGTTTGTAACTAGTGTGCTCCAGAATTAAATAAATCAGTTTCTATACAGGACTAATGTAAATCCCAACCCAATTTCCATCTATCATTTGAGCAAATAATTAGAGGAAACATTTGTGAAGCCAGCATTTGCTCACACAACATGCATCATTTACATTTCAATGATGAGTTTATAAATTTTGACAAGCTAAAGTTAAAACACAATCAACTCTAGCAAGAGGTAAGTGCAATGAAAGCAATACAAACTTGTATCCCATTTTCATCATCTTAGGGACGGCTGATAGAATGGGAAGCATTTCTAAGAACCCTCTTGAGATTTGAATGAAGAACATACGATTGCATATTTAATCAAACTGAGTAAAGATTCTAGAACTGTTAAGAAATTAAATACCAACTCTGTGAAAACCAATCTATTGAAGAAAATAAGAGAAATCTAAAACCCTAGCACCTATTTTTTTGAAACTACAGAGGCCACTAATTGCAACCCAACATCTGGTGTTTGTTTAGATCAACTGAGAGGGGAGGAGGCACATTCAGATAGACCTGTACCTTTGTTCTTTGGAAAACAGCTTTAGGGTCCAAAGTCTTGGTCTTCCCAGGATTGTTTTTATTTGTTTTAATCCAACAAATATCTTCACATCGTCTGTAACCCCACTTGCGTAGACACTAAAATATTTCAAACAAAAATAGACACAAAGATGCTTGTATTATATCAAATACTGAAATAATGTATTTAAGGTTGACTTTGTAAGATATACTATAATAGGTTTGTCTTCTGTACTTGTTTAAAGGAAGGGGTCAAGCTTCAATATATAAAACATATATCTCCACACTTTTACCATGTTCTGAAATCAAGTTTCGTAGTAGGGATGTTAACTGGCAAAATTTCCTCTAAGCTACATGGCTGCGCAACTATGCAGCTATTTTCTGAGCCACACACAGAGGCAGGGCATCTATAAAGAGCAGCTAAAGGCTGCTCAGTGCTGAACAGAAGAGCTCCCAGAGCAGAAAAGCAGAAGAGATAAGCAGCCAAGATAAGGAGGCAATAAGTGTGTGTGGGGAGGGGGGAAGAGAGTCATTAATTAATTGGCTTGAGGGAAAATCAGAGGGAGGGAAAGTTTGGAGAGTCCTATCTGGGGGGGGCCAGGGGCGGGAGGGCAGGCAGAAGCCTAGCAGACTCTTCAACCCTCCTGGGCTGGGAAGGGGGAGCTAAGGGGCAGACTGTATGGGGTAGGTGGAGGAAAAGAGGGGGTGGGTAGGTGCTGGCATCTGTGAAGTGGTGGCATGGGGCAGTTTGTTTTGGGTGTCAACTTGCTGCCCCCGTGCTCCGCATCTTCCTGGTCTGCTGGTGACCAGCAGACCAGGGAGGCGGGGAGCAAAGCCGCGGAGGACCCGGCGGCGGGACCGCGGTGCGTCTCAGTCCGCCGCCCGCGTCTCCCTGGTCTGCTGGGGGGGGGGGGGCGCACTAGCTGTGCCCCCCCTCCCCCCCCCAGCAGACCAGGCTTTTCTCCGGACGCCTGTGGCAGAGCAGTTTCAACAGGCTGAATCTGGACGCCAGTTCGTACATACAGATTCAACTTAAGAACCTCAGGCGCCTCCAAGTCAGCTGCTGCTGAAACTGATCAGTGGCTGATTCCAGGAAGCCCGGGGCAGAGCAACTCTGCCTCGGGCTTCCTGTAGTCAGCGCTGGTCAGTTTCAGCAGCGGCTGAATCAGGATGCCTGGGGCAGAGCAGCTGGGGTGCTGCTGGGTTGGTCCAGTAGCGCCGAGGAGCGGAGCTACTGGAGCAACCCAGCAGCACCCCAGCTGCTCTGCCCCAGGCGCCCCCAAGTCAGCCGCTGCTGAAATTGACCAGCGCTGACTACAGGAAGCCCGAGGCAGAGTTGCTCTGCCCCGGGCTTCCTGGAATCAGCCACTGATCAGTTTCAGCAGCAGCTGACTTGGGGGCGCCTGAGGTTCTTAAGTTGAATCTGTATGTACGAACTGGCGTCCAGATTCAGCCTGTTGAAACTGATCAGCGGCTGATTCCAGGAAGCCCGGGGCAGAGCAACTCTGCCTCAGGCTTCCTGTAGTCAGCCGCTGGTCAGTTTCAGCAGCGGCTGAATCTGGATGCCAGTTCCAACTTACATACAGATTCAACTTAAGAACAAACCTACAGTCCCTATCTTGTACGTAACCCGGGGACTGCCTGTACATTAATTTACAACTCAGTACAGCATTTTACAACATCTAAGAGGTTTATTTTAGATAACTTGATTAATTTAGGAAATAGTACATAATACTCATTACCTGCATCAAACTGCAGATTCAGCAGCAGTACATTAGAAATGGTAAGAATGAAATTACACACAATAGCATTTGTCTCCCGCTCTCAATAATTTACCTGCGGGACAATAGAGTGATGTCATCACAACACTCTGAGTCCCATCTGCCTCCTTCCACCCTCCCTAGTGTTCAGGAGCCAGGGTCGTACCACAGCCTCGTCACACGCCTCCCCCCCCCCTTCCCCAGCAGCGGCAGGGGGATGAGCACAGAGCCTGGCAAGGTATTGGCCTGCCCCTCCCCTCACCACCTGGCAGCCAGGGGGGAGAGCAAGAGGCTGGCGAGGCCTCGGCCCAGCCCTCCGCCCTGGTGGCTGGGGAAAGAGAGCCCCTTGGCCCTCCTCATTGGCTGGGGGGTAGGGGAGGAGAGTGGGGCTGGCACGGCCCAGAGGGCGGGACGGGAGGAAGGGGCTAGATCCGGGGCTGGTGCAACCTGGGCCCTGCCCAACAGCTGGGGAGGGGAAGAGGACAATTTAGGGTTGGCACTTCTTAGCTGGTCCCCCTGGCAGCTGAGGGGAGAGCCAGGGCTGCCTACCTCCAGAGAGAGGGTGGTTGGTGACCATAAGAAACAGGGGGTGCAGCCCCCTAGTATTTTATTGAATATTAAATGTTACATATATGTTTCACTTTTGTAATTGCAGCTGTCTCCTGAGTTGCCAGTTGATGTCTGTCCTTAAACTTTTTTTTTAATTTTCAAATTTTATTAACTCTAAGCAGACAAGTCCTCAAAACACTAAATGAACAGTGTCCTTATAACTTCTACAACTAACTCTTTTATGTTATTTCATTCTTGCAGCTAGAACCTGTATCATCTTCTTGCATTGCTTATACTTGACACATTTTCCTTTTTACCCACAGACTGAGTTTCTTCAAATATTCCCAAATAGGGTCTCTCTCTTATGACCAAAAGTCGTGACAGTTTTTCTATGGCAAAACTGTGGGGGAATATAAGAAGCTGTGTGCGTGCTGAATATGGTCTTCCCTTTTTTCCTTCCCGTCCACTCCAATTCTCTTTTCTATGCTGTCTCCATGCTTTCCTATATGTTGTCTCTGTCTTTAAGATAATGTCTTAACTAACTCCTCTGCCATCATTAGTCCAAACCAACCATCACGTAAGTAGAGAAGAAAAACAATCCTGTACAGCCTGTTTCTTTCTTTGCACGTATTACGTTAGTCTGCTAAGAAACAGAAATTGAAAGGCCAGAACTTTCAAGAAGCAAGAGCTGCACAGACTAGAGCCATTAATTCATTTTTATGAGACTGTAGGTGCAGGATGTTTGTGATGAAATATAATTGCAATTTTTAGATAAGAAGTTTAGTATTTTATTGATTTTTTTTTTAAATCTGAATTTTGATTTTAAAAAGTCATTGATTTTTAACCACCCTGGCTCTGTTCAGCTAAGGAAGCTACACTGCAAGAGATGAAAGATTTTAAAGCTCAAAAATGTTTCTACAGGGATCAGAATAAAAGATATATGGTAAATAAGAGTATGCCTGAATTTAGGGTAGATACAGACACATTACTGCATAACAAAAAAAATTATACTACAACTTTGTACACCTCACTAAAAATATCACTAAGAGCTTAAACTCAACTTAAAAAAAAAATAAAGCTAACAGAGTTTATTCTAGTTCACTGAAAAACTAACATTCTGCTGCTATTTGTTTAGATTTCTGCACAGTGACGTAATCATCTAGAACTGTGGTTCTCAACTGGTGGTCCATGGTGACTTTTTTGGAGGTCCACAGGAACATTGTCCAAAGTCACACGGCGTTAGCAGGCGCCACCGTTAGGCTGTTTTACGCCTTGTTCACAAGCACGCGGTGCATCACCCATAGCGTCACCTAGGACGCAACCGTGTTGTTTTGCCAGTAACTTCTGTCTGAGGCTCTGAGCATCAGCATAGCTGCTGCCGTCGTACTGAACGGTTGCTGGGTCGTTCGTCTTGTGCTACACGTGCTGGAGGTGGTCCATGAAAATTTTTTGATTGGCCTGGTGGTCCATGGACTGAAACAAGTTGAGAACCACTGATCTAGAATAAGGCACCCTACTATTACTGCAATCACATACAAACTAGAAATAAAAATATAATTTAGCTCTTTGGAGAACACAAACTGTATTCATCCTCAGATATTTACAATTACACATCAGGAAAACAAGTGTCTAAAGGATTAATTTCCCCT
Organism: Pelodiscus sinensis; assembly: GCF_052426305.1. NCBI lineage: Eukaryota > Metazoa > Chordata > Testudines > Trionychidae > Pelodiscus > Pelodiscus sinensis. The sequence goes on from NC_143055.1 coordinate 101,286,103, forward strand.
CTTTACCACTTATCGTAACAAAAAACCCTTCAGCATTTAAAACTGAAGTGTCTATGCAAAGCAAAGAGACCTTCATAGGCGACTTGCATGAATGTTTATTTTGTCTCAGCCTAGACTTAATTTAAAATATGTTCTTACCACTCTGCCAAGATCCAGACCCTCTCCTGAACCACACCACAGAAAAACAAAAGACCGTGAGGCTGCAATCTCTTCAATTTCCAGTTTCATAATCTACAAAAACAGAATGGGACAAAATGTTGCATCAAGAAGAACATTTACTGTATATTTAATACTGCTGTGTCAACCTTAAAATACATGTTTTTAGCATTTATCTAGATCAGGCATGGGGAACTTCAGGCCCTGCGGCAGAATGTTGCCCCTGGCTTGTCTGGATCTGGTCCCTAAGGTTCAGGGCTCCCCCCACCCCAGATTTGGGGAGCCTGCACGGACACTCCAACCACCACGGGCTGGAGCACACAAAATCTACTAGCCTGGGCCTCTCTAGACTCTGGTGTGCAAGGGGAATGTGGGGAGCACCCTTCTTTCGCTCAGCTGGGAGCACCAACTTTTGCAGTTGTGATGTGTGTGTATTTTGGGGGGGGGGGTGGTGTTTGGTTTTTTTTTTTTTTTTTTTTGCTTCTCACTTGTATGTAGTCCTCAACTGATTTTTCTGTGGGTCAGCAGCCCCCGACCCAAAAAAGTTTCCTCACCCCTGATCTAGATCCTCATTCTCTTCCCTAGTGCCACTTCAAATATATTTGCAGGAGAATGGACTATAAAATTATTTTATAATGTTTAACTGGTTAACCAACTAAGTGGAAGCCTGACTGGCTCTGCCAGCTTCCAGCCTGCACGCTGGGGCTAGGACTAGCGCTGGCTCCCAGCTCCCAGAGTAGCTCCTGCCTGTGGGCACCCAGGCCTGCCATGGACGGAGGCTACTCTGTGCAAGAGCAGCCTCTGTCCAGGGTGGGACTCCTGTGGGGCAGGAGCAACCCCTACCCATGACAGGCAGGGAGCTGCTCCAGCTCTCACCAGTTCATGGGAACCAGTAAACATCACCCACTTAGGGTGATGCTTATCAGTTAACCATTCAAATCCTTAGTTCCAATAAGAACAAAATAAATTCAAGAAAGATAGGTCCATCAATGGTTACTAGCCAGGATGGGCACGGATGATGTCCCTATCTTCAGTTTGCCAGAATGGGTAACAGGGGAAGGATCACTCCATTATTATTCCTTCTGTTCATTCCTTCTAAAGCACCTGGCACTGGCCACTGTTGAAGACAGGATACTGGGCTAGATGGATCTTTAGTCTGAACCAGTATGGACATTTTTATATAGAACCCAAATGTATCTGTCCCTTGCTGTAACTCACCAGATCACACTCTCCTTCCAGATCTGAGACAGAGCCCAGGAGTCCTGACTGTGTGTCTGTCTCTCCGCACAGAGTTAGTAACTAAGGGTATGTCTACACTACCCTTCTAGTTCGAACTAGGAGGGTAATGTAGGCATACCGCACTTGCAAATGAAGCCCGGGATTTGAATTTCCCAGGCTTCATTTGCATAAGCAGGGAGCTGCCATTTTTAAAACCCCGCTGGTTCGAACCCCGTGCAGCGCGGCTACACGGGGCACGAACTAGGCTTCCTAGTTCGAACTACCGTTACTCCTCATTTCACGAGGAGTAACGGTAGTTTGAACTAGGAAGCCTAGTTCGAACTACCTACTTCGTGCCCCGTGTAGCCGCGCTGCACGGGGTTCGAACCAGCGAGGTTTTAAAAATGGCAGCTCCCGGCTTATGCAAATGAAGCCGGGAAATTCAAATCCCGGGCTTCATTTGCAAGTGCGGTATGCCTACATTACCCCGCTAGTTCGAACTAGCGGGGCAGTGTAGACATACCCAAAGTAAGAACATACATTAAAATGTTAACCCTAATCAGTGTTCGGTAAGTGACTTGCCACAAGATGTCAGAATGTTAGTATTAGAAATGAATCAATCTAATGTTAAATTAATTTTCTCTCTTTTATACCGCTATACGTTGCCCTGGTATATGTTGTGCTCCACACTAGCATCACTGACGCTTGCGGGAACTGTTCTGTTTTAAGTCTTCCCATTACCCCCTCTTCCATCACACAAGAAAAAAAAGAGACCAATTTGCACAAACAGAAGTCAACTGTGGGGAAAAAATTCCTCTCTTTGCGTCCTTTCACTATACATCCACTTTTTTTTTTAAGCATATCTTGGATGTATAGAAGGGGCGCCCTGTATAGAAATGTAATTAGGTACATTACTCCTGTCAGCTAATTGCTAACTTACCAGCCAAAAAACTAGAGTTTTCCAATGCTTTTGTAACCCCTGGAAAGAGGTGATATGGGATGGGGGATGAGGTTGATCTCCCTTCCCCAATTAGCTGCTTGTCTTGTACTGAGCATGTTCAGTAACAGTCCTGAAGCCGCTGTCCTCACTTTATCCCCAGATTCTTCACTCTGTCCCCTATTGTCATAACTTGCACAGTTTGGCCTCTGCTACTAAAATCTGAAATGACACCCCTGCACTCAGTTTTGGACCCCTCACTCCCATCCGCACCCTCCCATCCTTCCCCTAGAGCTGTGGTTCCAAATAGAGGACAGACATTGGCATGACTATGAAAAGTTTCGGAATCACTGTTTTGGAATAAAAGCAGGAGAGTGGTCGGCACATTAAATTAAAATGAGTCAATTACCACTGCTTTAGCTACTTTTGGAAACAAATACTTGTTGGCCATAGTGTTGAGTTCTTAGGTCTTATTCCATCCTGCGCTTCTCAGAACACTGGGCTACCCATATTTTCCATGCTTGCTTATCAGCTGCCGTGTAACCTAAATCCTCTCATTTCAAATTAAATTTTTCTATGTTGTTGACAGCTGTACACTTCTCAGTTATCCTAGATCTACCCCTATTTGTTGGTGGATTTTCTGGCTTCCAACTGACAGCCATAATCAGTAGTCAGTTATGATCCATTTGTAACATGTCCTAGCCATTGATGACTTCTCTTACAAATTATGTGTGACAGAGACCTCACTTTAGCCATTTTTCTAATCTCATGATTCATTTCTCTTTTTTCATAGCTTACTCCTGATATTCTCTGCAGGCTCTTATGTTGAAACGTATCTAATTTCTGAGCAACTGTTTTCTTAAGTTGCCAGATTTCACTACCGTAGGTTGCTATGGCTAAGAGTAGATGCTTAGTTTTGTATGTAAGGAGACTGTATTAGGTTTCCGAATGTTCCTAATTTTACCTTCATCTGCGTTCGCTTTCCTCAAATAAATCTACATAGAAGTGAGTATTAAAGACTTAAAAAAATATATATCTATATTCAAACAATTTTCTTGAAAACACGAGAATATCTTAATCTCATCTCATTAGACGTTTTAACCCAGAAATACTCAGCTTCACTTATCCAAAACCAGTCACAAGATTTAGGCCAGGTCTCTACTAGCGGAGAAAATTGATACAAGATATGCAACTCCAGCTACATGAACTGTGCACCTTGCATCAATTTTCTGGAGTGGCCCCACAGTGGACAATGTTGACAGGACTTCTCTAATTCCTTGCAACTGTGAGGAGTTCCAGAGTCAAGAGGGGAAGGGGGGGGGGGGCCTGAGTGTTCAATTTAGTGGATCCTTACAAGATCAACATCTGAAGTGTCTATCTTCCCAGAAGTGTAGATGTGTGCTTACCTGATACATATTTATTCATATTATTTATTATGTATAATATAAATATATACTATGTATTTATATTTAGGTATTACATTTTTATTTATTATTGTTATTTATTTATATGTAGCTGATACATATTCATTTATATGAGAAGCATTCTTTTCATTTCCGGGTTTACAGAAAATAGGGGAAAAAAGCATCAAAATTGAGGCTAAAAAACAAGACTAACATTTAGAGTGAAACAACTTGTAATGACTAACAGATGCACACAGGTTGAAAGGATTCTCATCTATGACTTCCTAATGCAGCAAAACAAATCTCATTTACTTCAATGGCAAAAAAAATAATGAAGCAACCAGAACTACTACAAGATAAAACAGTAAAACTTAACACAAGTTGCTCTTCTTTTATGCTTTCAATTTCCCTCCTCTCCCAGATTATTAGATGTGTTATGCTTCTTAATTGCTTCAACTATATTTTCTTGCTGAATCCTAAGACAAAAGGCTACCATCACTGGTAAGGTATGACAGTTTCAAACACATTTATTACAGATGGATCCAAGATATGAGTTACCAGTTGCTTCCCTTATTTTTCATCTGTGCCTACTGAACATCTGCACCTGCATATTAGCCTGTTGCTCTCTGAGCAGAAACCACAGTTGTGCTTGTAAGTCAGGACAAACAACTGAGCTGGTCAAGGGTATATAAAATTAAATTACAAGACACTGGAGTAACAGAACTAAGTCACAAGATCCCATCTGTTGTCCAATAACTGGGGGAGGGAGGGAGACACATAATTCAGAGCTCACTGAAGTTAGAACAAGGTGATTTTCTTCTTCAATAAGATCTGGGCATGTCATTATGTTTGGGTGGAGGGCATTTTAAAAGTGTATTTTGTGTCTCATTTTCCTACTGCTAACAAAAAGAATGCATGCATTTAAATAAAATAAATACTACAGTAAACAAGACCCACAAAGGGAAAAACTGGACTTTTTTTAACTTCTTTATGATGTACAAAGTCTGAAAAGATTTATCCAGAAGCTTCCCTCTTTATTTTTTACATTAGCAACTCTGATCTTGTCTATCTTGGAAAAGTCTATAGTGACTTGACATTTAGTAAAAATGACATTAGGGAAACAACAATTAAGGGAAAGAATTTTTAATCAGCCTTTTCAGCATTATGGTGAGTTTCTGTTGTCTTGTAACCCCAATACATAATGAACACGTGGAGAAACGATGTCTGTTAAATATTCAATTATCGCACCCCTTCAGTTAAGGAACAAGTGACCCTAATACACATCTGAGACCTCCCCAAGAAGTTTTCCGGAAAAAACAATGGAGATCAGACTGGGTATTTCCTAAGATTTCCAAGGTTAAAAACATGCAGTAAGAATGAAGGTGGTTTTTTTGAGGGGGATATAGGGGTGGGTATTTAAAAAAAAAAAACATTCAGGGCTTCCTTAATCATCATAAAGGACCAAAAAAGGTTATACACCTAGTTTTTAAGAAATACTTGAAGAGTCATCTTTAACAATGTAAGTGTGTGTACACAAGCACAAAGACCTTAGTTTTTACAAAACCTCACTTTTCTCAAACAAATCCTATATCAAAAATTCCACACACACAAATCTACACGTCAATCTATTTTATAATGGCATTTGCAAAGACTTTATGCATAGTAAGAAAAAAAGCTTACATCATCCCAAGTCCAGCACTTCTCATTGGCTGTGATGCCGGTCTCTCTGTAGTATTCTTCCAATGGTGGTTCCAGAAGAATCACATCAAATTTGGATTTCAGTTCTCTAACGTCAAAGGCCTCCAAGTCTGCTTGTAAATACCTATTTAAAGAGATAATAAATTGTGACAAATTGCTTGGAGATTGCTTGTGATTCTTGGAAAGATGCTTGTCCTTTTGGTTTCTAGGGGCTACAATACATTGAACAGATGTAAAAATACATTAACATCTTGAACATAAGCAAGTTCTATGGTGACAACACAGATATAGTGAATAACGAATAAGAGTACAGGAAGTCCCCAAGTGATCTACATACACCATTACACTATGAAAGTCCAATACAACTAAACTAATGACATTTTCAAAGAAAGGTCCTTTTAAAGACATAGCAATAAGGACTGATGGATAGAGAGTAGGGAAGAGCAAACAACTATCCACACATGATCTGATACAGAATCAAGGTACAGATTATTTACATGGAACATTTAAAAAAAATCTCAATTTAAAAAGAAAAGCCAGGTGCTGCTCAGATGTGATTTTTTGGGGGTGGGCGAGGGAATAGTACATATACAGTAGTGAAATTGCAATGCTAGAATATATAGTTTCTATCTGCTCTACGTGAACTCTACAAATACGGAGGACAATTACATTCGGTGTATTGGGAATGTAGCTTTACTACTGGAAATTTTGCTTTGAGCAAGCTATTTAGTATTTGTCCCATTTCCTGCTCATGTATATTGCACCCTCCTCACCAGTTGCTAATTACTGTTCTATCTACACTTTTATGAAAGTCTTGCTAGGTTTGACTTACGGAATACTCTCTCTCCTGGCTATATCTAGGAAGTTTTGTTTGATTTATTTAGGGAATGCTAATTGGATTTTTTTTATTAAACAGATAAAGGGTGATGGTAAGAAAAATGCTATCATATTTTTAAACCACTATGATTTTTATTAGCCAACAATTAATGTTAACGTATGCCAATTGATTTCAATCAAGTTAACTGGATAAGTAAGGAATACATATAATTACTCTCTAGGTACAGATTAAAGCCAATCCAAAACTGCATCAGTCAACATTCATGAGGTTCAAAAATATGGGTAGAAAAATAGAGTATTTTAAAATACAGCAGAAATTCTGCAGGAACTGGGAGAAAACAAACAAGTTATAACATGGCAAGCCACCTCTCAAGCCAATCTCCTTTTGAAAGGATCTTTCAAAAAAGGCTTTTCTTTTTGAAAGAACCATATCTAGCCCGTGGCTTCACTTTCGAAATAGCGTTTTTAAAAAAAACCCACTGTGACGCAATTATGCAAAGGAGGCACGGGAAATTCAAATCCCAGCTTCATTTGCAATTTCGATATGTCTAATTTACATCCCTCTTTCGAAAAAGGGATGTAGTCTAGACAAAGCCTTATTGTAAAATAGATCTGGATGACCTGGACACCAGGTGTGGTACACACATGTGAAAATTATACTTATTAAATAGCATTTTCACAATATTTGGTACACAGAAGATTAAATAAATTGCCAAATTTTCTTTTAAAAGTTTGTACTGTGGTTTGAAACTACATTGTTCTATGTCAAGTTTTTTCATATATATTTCTCATTTTTGACAGCTAGATGTATGTTTGTATCTCAGTGAGATTGAAACCACAGTCTACAAAAAATCTTTTTCAGGCTTCATGAACTATCATGCTCTGGTAAGAAAATCTAAATTTATATACAATTAAACACTCAATTAAATTATCCAAAATAAAATGGTTACATTCTCTTTAGGATTCACTGATTTAATTTACATTCACAAACCAGAAATAGAAAGTGTAAATCTTAAACAGGTGCTGAAAGATAAAGAGATTTGTGGAGCAGACAGTTAACATTAAGAGAGTCTGGAAAGCAGAAACCAGTTTCTACCAAAACACTTACATGGGGGGAGTGTTAGATTTAGATATTAGCTCGTCCTTTAGTCTGATGAGCTCTCTAAGTTTGGGATATTCTTCAAACCTGTCTGCTAAGCCTGAGGAAAGTAAGAAAATTAGTTAATTTTCGATTTGTTCTAGGAGAAGAAAACCTGTGCAGACAGCTAATAGACAAATCCATTAAGTATTCTGAAATAGACCCAGATGTTTTAGTAACTCGTTTTATTTAAAAAACAAAAGAACAAGCAAACAAAGTTCTTCAAAACAATCAACAACCTATTCAGGTTACCCCAATACTTAATAAAAGCTTCCTATCTTCATTCAGTTGTCCATGCCCAAAGTTATTGAATATTTTAATCAATGGAATTTCTCTACAATAATAAAATGAAGAAATATTAGAAAAGATTATGAATGACACTTTGTCCAAAAATCTCCAAATCTTTCTAGTAACCTATGATTCACTTTTGTTCAAATTAATTTGGACAAAAGACATACAGTGGAGAGTTTTATATTTTCCCCTGTAATTTTAGTTTAAGTTTATTTTATATATTAAAACAGAATGACACAAATATTTAGTGATAACAAATATATACATTATTGTCTCCAGAACAACTGACCTTTAAAGACCACTTCTAATAGGCAACTGATTGCAGCTCCTCACTTAAATTGGGTTAATTTTAATTGTTACACTAGCAGATGTGCATACACAGAAGTTTCATAGACATTTTCATTTCTTAATAGACTTGAAGGCAAAATTTTGGCTCTGGTATGTATAAGGTACAGACCTTGTTATCTTCATAGCATTTATATATTGGCTGTGAGCAATTCTCCCTACAATCCTCCTCCAACCAAAAGAAAAGTTAAATGGAAATATTTTTGTAAATCCTATTAATACCCTAAATATGGGGAAACAAAGGATCCTGATGTATTTCCCTCTCCCAAACAAATATCAGCTCAACTTTGAGTAACTTGCAGAGCTTTTCTTATTTGAATTGTTCTACTTTGTGACCTTATGAGACTTGGAAACCATAAAGATTCTCTTTTGCTTTTATATTTGTGAAAATTCCTGTCCTGGTTATTTTAATGCAGAACAGTGGCTTCAGCCTCTACCTCCAATTTCATGGGAAAAAAAAATGTGTTGGATATTCCTAAACTCCACCCCAGCTGACATCACAGCTATTTGTATCTAATGAAATGGAAATATTTTCTTCTCTTATACATACACTTCACTTACAGATTGCATGAAACCAGTTATGTTTTCAGTAACAGCCACTACTTTAGCCCACCTTCACAGCACAATGAGAGTGGGATATAGAAAACTTTGACAGCAGGTTTTATATCATTAGGATATAATGCTGATCTTGTACCAAAAGGAATCAATGGAAATGAACTGTTGCTTCTGACAAACCCTGCAACTTTCAACAGAGACTTATCAAAAAGTTCGCCAGAGTTGCATCTCAACTGTGGTTTTGATCTACATACATGTTTAATATTCAGTTAGTAACCATGATCAGCTAACAGTGCATCACACCTACCAGCTGCCTCATATGGCACAAAACAGTCTTCCTGTAACTGGTTAACATATTTGTTTCATAAACAGGACACCATAATCATGTTCTTGTAATCAAGTTTGGGCACGTCCGCCTCCCTCTCAGCTCCACACGCAGCAGAACATCCCACAATGTATTGTCTCACATGCTATTGCATGCATATTGTCTGAGCACCCAGTTCCCAGCTAGCACTATGAATATCTGCCTAGACTTGCTTTGAAAGATTGTCCAGTGGTTAAGGCACTAGCCAAGGAACTGAGAAGCAGGTTCAAAATATAATCCTTTTTCAAAAGGAATCTGTTTAAGGGGAAACCTGAATACAATATAAAACACTAAACTTGTTATAGTCTCTTAAAACAAAAAAATAAATATGATGAATCCATGAGCATCTATCAAAAGCTTTAAAGGCTTCTTTTCTATATGAAGAATCACAGGGAAAATACTTAACTTTTGAGGTCAAGCTTTATAACTATGAACTAATAGGTCGTGTATTATATTAAGGACTTGATCCTGTGGGGAACAGAGGAGCTATGCTACAGGGTGAAAGAGACTGGCAAAGTCATCACAGGCATTCAGACCCAGCCAATAACTCTTGGAGATACTATAATTTTTTTTATGGCTACACAATACATCAGAGCAACTACGGACAAGGCAAGCAATCATTCATTATCTTCATACACAAAGTATTCATTATTCTCAATAATTTGTAAAAATAGTTAAATAAAACTTTCAAGCATATGAACATCTCATGTAACAAATATAAATATATCGGACTCAAAATATGCAGATTGTGTTATGAGTGTTAGAGCTATCAAAATGAATAAACTATTTATAGTGGAAAGAAGTCAGTTATCTAAAACCTCTTATTTCAAAAGCTTATGCCAAAAGGTTTTTTTCTTAAAGTGTTCAGAAGACTGTTACAAGAAGCATGTCTATTCTGAAGTAGCATCCAGGTGCCATGATTAAGATGTGTTTGTACAGCTCTTAGCACAAGAGCTGAAAGTCCTGTAATTAGTTCAAAATGAGATAAAACATTTCAGAGAATTTTTTTAAATGCTAAGTTGGAATGACACATCCATGTTGGAGGACAGGACCAAGGGATGTTATTTTAATTTTACAAATTCAAAACACAGAACAAGTTGGTATTTACATAGCAAACAGTAAATTCTCCATTGGCCTGAACATGTGAAACTAAATTGACGTAATAGTTTAGAAGAGCATAACTATTTAATGAAGTTATCCTAATAATGAATTTTCAGCACTTACTTTACATAGTATTATTCCTATTTTATAGATCAAGAAAACACACAGATGTCAAGTGAGTTCTCTGGGGCAGCACTGTGAAACCAATCGCTAAACCAAGATTAAAAAATAACTGTCCGTGGGAGCCAGGGATTCTCAATCTATTTTTTTTGGAGCACCCCTCCAACATGCTATAAAAACTCCAAAGCCCAGAAAGCACACTCTTCCCCCCTCCCCCCGGCACAGGTATAGTTTGACTTCCAAGTGGAGGAAGGGACACAGCAGCAAGGGCCAGCGTGGCTCATGCCAGCTCCACCCAGCAGAATCCGGGGAGGGAGCAGCACCTCCACTCCCGACCCCTCTCAACAGGTCAACCAGCTTATTCACACTGTAGGGCAACCAAAAATTATAAATGAAGGTGGAAGGAGCGGGGGCCCGAGACTCAGCCCTGCCATAGGTGCTGGAGTTTCAGGATTCACACCTGGTTCCAACCCCACATAGGCCCCAGGACTCTGGGTTTCAGGTGCAGAGCACTGTGCGGACCAATGGTTGAAAACAGCTGCACTTTATCACAGTGGAACATGAAATTTGCCAGTTAAAAGGCTTTTAATACTCAACTATTTAAAATAAAATGGGCAATAGCATCTTCCTACCTCTATATAACTGATATGACAAAAAACAAAACAAAACAAACAAACAAAAAACACACACTTGGTAATTTTACAAATGGAAGATCAGAAAGAAAGACTCTCTTCCACTACCTTTCTTGTTTCAATTAAAAAATTATATATAGCATGCTCAAGTATAAGTAATTATGGTTGTGGGGGAGGGGGAACAGGAGGAAGAAAAAGGAATATATTACAGCAAACAGAAAGAAACATTCTTAGATGACTGACATACCCACATCTCTGATAAAATTCTGCGGTCTGTGTCCTGTATCCACAAAATGTTGACAATAATCATTGTGAGGATTTAAGCTCTGGGTTCCCTAGAGAAAAAGAAAAAAAGAACAAAAAAGAGAGGGAAACAATTCAAGATATGCACATTTCCAACTGATTTAACATGCTACACAGCAAATACTTTCTAGCTTACAAAATACTGTTCTGCCCCTTCCTCAACATGTCATTCTATGCTATAAAGATTCAACAATACACAAGTTATGCAATAACATAAACTTTAGCCACTGGTACAGGTTCACAGATACTATGGCTCACTGCAAGCCAGAAACAGGCCTAAAATAGAACAGGCTGATAACATGCACTCATTTAGTCAGATGTTGGCCAAGTGATTCATGAACAATGGAAAGGCCATGTGCTTATGGATGATGTGAAATTAAGTTCCCTCATTAACCTCATAATCAGAGAAATAAGTTCATCCCATAAAATATTTCAAACTTCTTTAGCTGCGGATGCATCTTACAGTAACCACATGATGGGAAAGCAATGGCTGCAAGGTGCAGAGGAGGCTTACCTTAAGAAAGGTACTGGAATCTTTGTAAATCTCTTCTTCATAGGGCAGGTTCTCTTCATCTTGATGCAGCTCTACTTCATCCTTTGGAATAAAGCAGATTTATATGCATGTAGGCACATCCTGTTTCTCTCCTCATTATGACTCCGCTTCTTAATAAAGGAGGAACTGGGCTGTCTATGAGTATAAGCCTCCTGCAACAGTAGATCATGAATGTTTCCAATGCCAGTTTTGGAAAAGAAATAACTGACATGTTGCCAAAAAGGGCACTGTCTTTCTCTTGTTGTTGAGTAGGTTAGCTTACCAACAAGGCCTTGAAAATAAGTACAAGTAATAAAGTAAGAAACATTTATAAAGCATTACAAATATATGATGTGCTTTACATCACAAAATCAGACATGCACTGTCCTGAAGAGTTTACACCCCCTTTTTCATCTCTATCCACCAAAAGTATTATTTTTACACAAGGTAAACTGGAAAGCCTTAGTAATTAAGACACTCTCTTGTAAGTTACTGTCCATGTTTTAATGAGTCCCTATAGCCCATTATAAAAGCCAACATTTTAACTCCTTCTCCCTAGCCATATCTTCAAAAATACCTAACAAACAAATAGAACACAAAGCTTTTACAAAAAGGGTGACTGACTTACCTTTGGCTCAGTAAAGGATGCTACCTTTAAAGAGCTTCAAGAAATTTCCTTTCCCTTTAAAAGTAAGTCATCATCATCTATGTATGTTTATACATAGATACACTCAAGAGAACAAAACTAAAAGATGCCAATCTGGTTCACTCACAATCTAAAGCACAACAATGACCAGATCAGAATTTGGTTCTGCTCAGTGTATCACTCTCAATATATTATTTGCAAACAAAAGCTGCTCTCACCTGCTCTGTATAAACCAAATGGATTTATTATGCACCCTCAGAGTAAATATACTGGGAGAAAATATATATGACAGTCAGACAAAGTAAGGGAAAATTATTATTTTTTGCCTTAAAAATAAAAATGGTTCTGTTACAGAAGTTCACTAAGACAGCAGTTAAATCTTTGAACCTGAGTATCCCTCAACAATTTTCCCCAAAAGTTACGTCTCTCTTCCCTGTCCCCAATCTCTTGGTTTTCTGTAGTTACTTAAGCCCAAGTTAATGGTGGTGACAGTCGGATCTAGGCCTTAGACTTCAAACTCCCCTTGGAACAAAGAATGTTTAATTTTTTTGTTCATACAGTCTGTCCAGTGCAATCAGACCCCATCGACTGGCTTCTACAGGAACAAAACCAAAAAAGACTGAAGGGTTGGACTGCAATGATGAAATAAGCAAAGGAAAACTTTGCTTCCGCCTTCATTATCTTCTCTAATGCATTTTTGCACTTTGTATTTTAATACTAAAATGAATTCTTATTTGCTTTTCACAAATCTGAAAAGTTACTAATGCAGTCAAAGAAAAGAAAAGCTAGCCTTGTGGGTTAAAGGCTAAGGACCTAAGTTTGCTTTTGAGCTCAGCCACATATTTCCTGTAACCTAGACCAGTGGTCACCAACCAGTAGATCGGGATCTACTGGTGGATTTTGGAGCCTCTGACAGGTGACCCTGACTGGTTTGGCCAAGAGGCTATCAAGTGCAGCGCTTCATCTGCGCTTCCCCGCACAGCTGCACACCTCCTGCCCTTTGTCTTGGAGCTGCCCCTCTCCGGGAGCCTCCTGCTTGCTATACAGAGCAGGGAAGGGAGAAGAGTGGTGCTTATGTCAGGGTGCCCCTCTCCCCTCCTGTATTCTACCTCCACAGAGCAGAGAGGGAGCACAACAGGGCTTGGGATGGAGGGAGTTTGCTAGCTGTTTCTGAGAGTGGTGCAGGGCCAGGGCAGGGGTGAGCCTGCCATAGCCCCACTTCACCACCACTCAGGAGCCACCTGAGGTAAGCAGTGTCCATCTGGAGCCAGCGCCAATCCCCTGCCCTAATAATGAACCCCCTCTTGCGCCCCCAAGCCTCTGCCCCAGGCTCAGTTCAGAGCCCCTCTCACACTCTAAATCACTTAGCCCAAGACCAGAGCCTGCGTCGCAACCCTCTGCCCGACTGATGAAAGGGAGGGAGAATAGGGGTGGAAGGGAAGATGGAGTGAGCAGGGGCAGGACCTCGGAGAAGTGGCACGAAGGAGGCGGGGCAAGTGTATTTGGGTGTGAGGTAAATCTTGGACTGCACTTAAATACAAAAAGTGATCTTGTGCTTTAAAAGGTTGGAGACCACAGACCTAGACCAATTAAGCCCATTCTATCAGAACTCACTTTCTCATTTCTAAAATGAAAACTACTTCAGAAAGGATGAATATCTGCAAAATTTAGTGTGATATTCAAATGAAAGGCAATGTAGCACCATGTGAGCTATAGGGATATAAAAAGTTAACTGGTTACCCAGTAAATATTAACCAGTTAACCTTACCAGCATTCTTACCTGGTAACTGAAGGGCTGGGCACAGGAAGCAGCTCCCGCCTACAGCACAATCTTCCCCCAGGTGGGCAACAACCCTTCCCCCTCCACCCACGGCATGGCATGACACCAAGTTGCCAGAGCAGCTGATCGCCAGCCATGGCAGGAGGACAAATGCCAGCCATATGATTAACTGGCTAAATTATTACAATTAATATCAATTAATTGGTTAACTTTTAACTTAATTGGATATTTTCCTAACTAGAGACCCATCAGTTCACAGAACAGAATTATAGAAACGCAATATAAAAATACTCTACATTTCATAAGCTTGGTACAGAGGAGAGAGAAAATCTGTGCTACAAAATAAAACTCACAAGTCTTGAAACACACAAACACAAAACCCTTGACTTTGTGCTCAAAAAAGTACAAATTCCTCTTTATTTAATTTTCATTCAGCAATGTTAACATGGCAAATAGACACTTAGGAATAATGTACATTATTAGTTAGGACTATATTAAGCAACATGATTTGAGTATCAGAAATTCCTGAGTGTCTGGATTGGGCTATGCATAATTGCACTACTGATTTCTGCAAACCTGAGCTCAACCTTGCTTTAGATAATACTATGAGTTTTCCAGTCTTCATTATATCTTTGGCAAATTTTGGTCTGCATAACCAAACTACAACATAATTAGGCTTTAAGGGCTACCTGTGCTGACTGTGGCTCTTGGATCAGAAAACTACAAAGACTATTGCAGGTTAATACTGCAGAGAGAGAGAGAGAAGCAGGAAAACTTAAATCAATACGATCTGTCTCTTATTTTCATAAACTTGACAAATCAATCTATAACTGCTTATTAATGTTATCCCTGGAAGGAATATTTAGTCTAAGGTACCCACACATTTTACAAAGGAGTACTTTAACTTTTACACTTAGTAGGGATTCAGACTTAGACCACTCATGAGTTTGTATTACTAAATTATTAAATTTAACATGCTTAAGCTAACAATGAAAAAATATTAAGCAAATTCAAAGGCCAAAATTTTATTAAATAAACCTCCCCCCCGACCATTAGAAAAACTGCAGTCTATACAAGATAGTTCTTTGCTGTATTTTAGTCAGTCTATTGGTAATTTTAGATTTTCATGCGAGTAATTAAATAATATACAGGTCTCAAGTCTGAGGCTTTATTCGTGTACTTATTTTTTAAATTCAGTAATATCGCTACAGATTGGTCACCCACCTAAAGCCTTGTGTACACTACCGCAAGCTGTCTACCTCAACTTCAGCTACATGAAAACATAGAGGAAGTCGACATTCAGAGATCTGCTTATCTCAATACAGTATCTTCACCACTGTAAAGTTGACAGCTGACATTCTCCCATAAACTCTGCTTATTCTTCTCTTTTTAAGAGAGCACTAGAGTTGACAAGTCGATTTGTCTATACTAGGGATGTAATAGTGTAGTCGATTAGCCAATTAGCAAAAGCTTATAGGTTAACGATATAGACTACATGCATTTCCCCCCATCCCCACCAGTAAATTTTTTAGCAGGCTGGCCAATAGTCTAGCTTGCGACGGGATCGGCCCCTGCTATGGCTCTCCATTTAAAGTGTATTAGGAGCCAGGTAGCCCAGCTCAGTTCCGGCTTGCACCGGATCCGGGAGCTCAGACCCCCACTGGACAAGGGCTACTGCCACCCTATGCTGCTGCCTCTGTATTAGAGGGAGCAACACGGTGAGACAGGCAGCCAATCTGCGAGGACAGCTAGTTTTTAAACAGGTTCCCCTGGCAGACCAGCTCCTGCCTGACACCCCATAATACAGAGGCAGCAGTGCGGAGTGGCAGGGGATTCCTTAGAATAGGGCTGGCGCACACTGGTTGCCTATCCCACCCCCAGGGACTACAGAATAGTCAAGAAACTGATAAGAATTCATTAGGTTACTCGACTACTCAATTAACAGCTATTTAATATCCCTAATCTATACTAAATGTGATAAATCAACTCCTGCTGTATTGATCACTGCCTGTCAATCCAGACAAGCCCGAAGTAGCAACAGGCTAATTAAGAATAGGTTATTTACTTTTCATACGGTACTGATAATCAGGGCTCGCCAAGCGGCGGCGAGCCCTGCTCACCAGCCACGCGGTTCTGCACTCTGTGCATGTGCAGATCGCTCTGCACCAGCTCTTCCGGGTTGTAATCTACGCCATGGGCAAGTAGATTACATTATTTGTCGAGCCCTGCTGATAATCTTTGTGTATTAATTGTATGTGTTTTGGTCACTTAAGTATTTTAGAAACAAATTAATTCAATTTACCAGAACACAAAAATAATTGATAAGGCCTATAAATACTTGTTTCTGTATTCTATTCCAATGATACTTTCAATATATCAAAGGCTCACCTTATTTTATGTTTGCTTTCTTTACTCAGCTCAGTGAATGTATTTTTCTCATGATACCCCTATAGCTAACTTATTGTACATATGGAAGTGGGTATGAAACAGACTGTTTCAATGATCCTCCCAATTCCAGTGATTATACTATTTTTGTGCACCCAGAAGTACTATAAGCAACATCTCATTGATTTGATATAAGTCAATAGTGAGTGTCATCGAAAAATAAGGAAAGGGGAGAAAGACAATGGTAACAATTAACAAGGTCACAGCTAATCAGTAAGATACACATGCCTTGAGAGTCACTATTTGGTTCAACCTTCTCCACCAATCATTTATCCGAAGAGTCAAAAATGAATTTTTAGGAAGTACTTAAATGAGATAAAGGAAATAGGCTGTCACATATGTCTGGGATAGGTGTCTCAGGAATATGAGGAAGCAAGGAAGACTGACTTTTAACCAACATTTCCTTTGTAAAAAATATCTTCTGATGTCTTATCTTAAACAAAACATGGACACAAACCAACCTCCTGATCTCTCCTTCCAACAAACTCTTTCTTTTGCCTTTACTGAGCACACAAACATTCATCCTCTTTGTCACTTTGCCCATACTTCATGGGAATCTTCAACTCCCTGACCTCATCTAAAGCCAACTCCTACCACTTTAAAAATCCAATCTATTTTGCTTGTACTGCAAGTTCTTGGACAGGAAATCAAAATGAAACCTCTTTGGCCTCTCAGCAATACATCACACCATTTCATTTCATATAAAATTACTAGTTACGTATTCCTGGCCATTTCCTCTGACCATATCACACCTTTCCTTGAATCTGCCCACGTGTTCAACCTTCACCACTATACTCATCAGTGCTGTCATGGCCCTCTGTAATTCTGCCTTTTCACATGTATTCAGTCTGGTCTCTTCCATCACTAGCCATCCCTCCTCACTGTAACAATGCTTTTTTACCATGTTAAAAAAATATTTTCTTTGGACTGTTATTTATCTTTTTACCTTATATTCTTCAATTTCTTCTTCATCAGCTTCTCCCTCATCTGGATATTTGCGTTTTGCATTTGATGCTGAAGTATCATAAGAAGCCCTAAAAAACATATAAAAAATAGATGTAATGCAATTTCTCTTGCTTCACTACATTAGAACATATATTATAACCTATGATTATCTACAATGAATGCATATTGGTTTCTGATTCTAATTTAAGGGTCTGGTTGTACTCTATAAAGCCTAAAATTGCTTGGGACAACCTCTCTGCTAATGCTATAGCTTTCTGACAAACGAACTCTTCTAAGGAGTAGTCTCTCATTTTCTCAAATGTTCACATTGTTATAACCTTAAAATAACACCTTTACTTTGCAGTGTTTTATACTAACCAGACCCAAAACAGTCATATTATAAGGACAGCTGAAGCAGTGAAAATCCAGTAGTCATTCCTACTGACGTTATAATTTCATTAGTGTAAATGTACAGTAACAACGGCCATGCTGGATCAGACCAAAGGTCCATCTAGCCCAGTATCCTGTCTGCGGACAGATGTCCCAGAGGGATGGATCACAACAGGTAATCTTCACTTGATCCCTCCCGTCTCTCACTTCCAGAGAAACAGAGGCTAGGGGCACCATGCCTACCCATCCTGGCTAATAGCCATCAACTCTGCGCTGATTAGGCATCAGTTGGAGTACTGTGTCCAGTTCCGGGCACCACATTTCAAGAAAGATATGGAGAAATTGGAGATGGTCCAGAGAAGAGCAACAAGAATGATTAAAGGTCTAGAGAACATAACCTATGAAGGAAGACTGAAAGAATTGGGCTTGTTTAGTTTGGAAAAGAGAAGATTGAGAGGGGACATGATAGCGGTCTTCAGGTATCTAAAATGGTGTCACAAGGAGGAGGGAGAAAACTTGTTCTTCCTGGCCTCTGAGGATAGACCAAGAAGCAATGAACTTAAACTGCAGCAAGGGAGGTTTAGGCTGGACATTAGGAAAAAGTTCCTAACTGTCAGGGTGGTTAAATACTGGAATAAATTACCTAAGGAGGTTGTGGAATCTCCAACTCTGGAGATATTTACGAGTAGGTTAGATAAATGTCTATCAGGGATGGTCTAGACAGTACTGGGTCCTGCCATGAGGGCAGGGGACTGGACTCAATGACGTCTCGAGGTCCCCTCCAGTCCTAGTATTCTATGAACCTAACCTCCATGAATCTAGCTAGCTCCTTTTTGAACTCTGTTAAAGTTCTTACCAGAGGATGCGGTGAAGGCTAGAAGTTCCACAGGTTGACTGTGTGCTGTGTGAAGAAAAACTTCCTTGTGTTTGTTTTAAACCTGCCACCTATTAATTTCATTTGGTGACTCCTAGTTCTTATATTGTGGGAATAAGTAAATAACTTTTCCTTTTTCACTTTTTCCATGCCAGTCATGATTTTATAGACCTCTACCATAGCCCCCCCTAGTCTCCTCTTTCCTAAGCTGAAAAGTCCAAGTCTTTTTAATCTCTCTTCATATGGGACCTGTTCCAAAACCCAATAATTTTTGTTGCCCTTACAGTAACTGAAAATAGTGTCCGTCTCCAAGGATGAATTTGAAGATGGGGTCTAAATTCTACTTGCCTTAAACAATTACTTCAAGGGGGTTCTGAGGACCACTTCAACAGCACTGGAGCAGCCCCCAGCCCTATGCTGGAGCCGGCTGCCAGCTCCATTGCCAGGTCCCACCTCCGGCCAAGCAGCCACTGCTAGCGGGGCACCCAGGCCCACCGCAGACAGAAGCTGATCTGGAAATTGGAGAAGCCCCTGCCTGCAGAGTGCCTAGGCTCCCGCCATGGACAGAAGCAGCTCTGGATGAGAGCAACCCACGGTGGGTTTCCTACAGGGCTGGAGGAGGCCCCTGACTGTGGCAAAGGGTGATCTGCTCCAGCCCCCACTGTTTACCAGTTAACAAGAACTGGTGAGCATTACCCATTTAGGACTCTACGTGGCATTTCAAAGTGGCAGTGCTGCATGGAGCCCAGAGTCTGGCCCCAGGCTCCACACAATGCTGCCGTGTTGAAGTACCTCCTCTTCTCCCCCCTTTTTGCCTCTTTCTGATAGAGGCAGCGGAGGGAAGAGGGACGAGCGACTAGAGGACTATCCTTAACATCAGCATTTGCTTATCGGTTAGTTGACTAGTCCTTAACATCCCTTCTTGTGACTGTGAAATATTTTTTTAATTCTTCTTTTCTGGTGTGAACTAATGTTTCTTTACTTTCGTTAACATGGATGAAAAAATGCTTGTCTTAAGAAACCAATCCTATTTGCTTCTTCCCCTCTTTCAAAAACCATAGTCTCACACCGTGCAAGATTTCTAACAGAGAACTACATCAATACCAACCTGCAAGTTTCTCTTGTTTCAGCGATCTCCCTCTGATCATCTTTGCTGTTCAATACGGCACCAATACTATCTGCACTCTCAGCTCCCAACTGAAATAAGGGCAACACACCACTTTTTTGTTTGTTTGTTTCAGGCAAAGCATGCAGGCAATTAAAAAAAAATGGGTCAAACCCTCAAACCCAACTGACCCCTTGTGATGAAAGTTAGACACCCCGGATCCCACAGTGACATTCCACATGCACAGGTCTGGAGACCAGAGCACAGGAGGGACCTCGGGAGCACACATGGACATGGCGGGTGGCGCCTCACACGCCCTAGGCACAAATCTGCCCCCGCCACTTAGTGCTCAGTAGGAGTCTAACCGAATAACCGATCAACAGCCAAGCTCTGCAGCCGCCTCCCTAGGAGCAGAGCCGGCAGCCAGGCCACTCTCAGGGCGGGGGCTGGGCAGTAGAAAGTTTAAGCTTTGCACCGCCAAACCCACAGCACGTGCACCCACCGATATTTCCAGCGGGTACACGGTTACCGTTTAACCGCCTTCGCGCTTCCCCGGCGCACCGCCCCCCGGGGCCTAATCACCAGCTGGCAGAGGGGCCATGCGGCGATGACGTCACCAGAAGAGGGCACTGGGCAAACCCGCACCTGCCACAGGGGGCCGCGCGCGCGCGCAACACTCACAGCCCCCCCCAGGCTCGCGCCTGCCACAGCTGTGGGGGCGGGGTCAAAGGATGAGACCCACCCCCGTACGCCCAAGGTGGCTGCGCGCCGGGAGCGCTACGTCCCTTCCCCCACACGCCCTCTTGCCTAACCCGCCCACCGCTACCTGCTGTGCTAAGAGCTGCCGGCGGAGTTTCTGTCGCTCCCTGATCTCCTGCAACCGGCTGTTCATCGCCATGCAACCGAGGCGGGCACGCCGCTGGCGCTTCCTTAAAACGTCACTTCCGCTTCCTGCCCTAACTTCTCCGGAGACTTCGACGGCACGGGGAGGCCCGAGCGCGCGAGTCACGTGACGCAGCCAGTCGCTTTTTGCCGCAGCTGGGCGGCAGTTTCTGGGGGGAGGGGGGGGAGATGCTTGGCTGTTTGCTCTGCGCATGTGCGGCTGGGCCTGACTGTCCAGGCACCTCATGCTCATAGCAGTCAGTACCACAGTCTCCCTTTGCCTCCTCCTCTCCGCCCCTACCTGGGCTGTACTCCAGTAACAGCCAGCTGGGGTGCCTGTGTCTGACTGTACCAACTCCATTGCTGTGTGCCTGCCACAGGGGCTAGTGCCCTTTATGCAAGTCAGCGCTGCCCCTTGACGTTCACCCTGGATTCTTGCATTTCCTTGGCTCTCAGCTGGGTCCTGTACCTGCGGGACCAGCTGTCATAACACTTTGTACAGTTCTGCAAGTCAGCATGAATCCCAGAATGCAACAACACAAAAATGTCACAAAATGATATTGCCCCAATGTCACGTCACAACTCCCTCACTTCACAACACAGCATTCACATATTGCAATACAACAGCCACATTAAAAATGCAACATCCTATTGCCAAAATTACTTGAAAGTGAATGGACGGTTATGTTCTGCTTTTAGCAACAAAAAGCATGAACCAGAGTTTAATTGTGCACGAATTTTAATGATATGCCACATAGGTGTGGATCTGTATAAAAGTATAAAAAATAGATTTATGGATGTATAATATGACTACTCCATATGGCTTTCATCATTTTAAATGTGGCACAGTTCTACCTGCAATCGGCCTGCTCCCTGCTCTCCCCGCTATCAGTTACACTGTTTTCTCATATACTGTCTTGGTGAGAATCCTGTTTTTCCTGCTCTCTTCCTCAATCCAGAGATACCACATCCATTCTCTCCCTCTAGAGTTCAGTCCCAACTGTTGCTAACTTCTGGCTTCCCATCTTATCACATCGAATAGCTGAGTTTTTAATTTTTTTTATGCCTACAGTTCTAGGTTTTTACATCGTGCCTATGACCATAGACTTCAAGTGGCTCTGTAGTAACTGAGCAGCATTGATTGAATAGTGAATCATACCAGTATTTTGACATTGTTAGATACCATTAGATACTCTTTGTTGGATAGCAAATCATACCTGGTAAAAGACACTTACCTGATTATTGACTAGATCTGTGGAATCCAATAGTCACTAACCACATGTATCTTGAACAATGTGGCTATTTGGCTGGTTGAGTATGGCTAGTTCACTATAGTGGCCACTATATAGTGACTACTGCTTCAGAACTGATTGGACTGGTTGCACCATGGGGCTAGACTGTCTTGCAGTTAGACAAAGGAGAAAAAATAGGAAACTAGCATATGAACTAGATCCTAGTTACCAGACATTTGACTGGCTGAAACTGCTTAATGACTTTCAAGTCTATCATTCTTTGATAGAATTAATGCCATAAAATGAATACTCTGCAAGACAACCATGTAAATCTTCATGAAGGAAAAAGCCACTTATCCATCATCTTTTGCTGTGTGTCCCTGGAATATGTATACATATGGCTTTTTTGTTGGGTTCATTTCTGTGTTTCAATTTAAAAGAGAGAGAAAGAAAGATTAAAATCCTTTTAAAAACATTTGGTTGTAATCTCCCATTCACAGCTGCTTCCAGTACTGACCTTTCAACTGTGTCATTTATTTGAAGGGTTTTGTATAAGGGATAACCATCAGTTTTGCAGAAATGCCTAGATAGCAAGAATTAGAATGATATTTAATGAGGATTTGATTACTTTGGAACTGTGAATGATGTACATGTATGTGTGTGTGCATGTGAGGAGCCCTTTTCCCATGTAAAAAATGCAATTTCCAGTATTTTTGAGGAAAGACATAATATTCAGACAAAATTGCCAATAAAACAATGGGAAAATTCTGAATAATAAAAGTAAGCATCATCGTATCATCAAGTATTTACACATATTACTGCAGGTCTGTCGTTGCTTTTCTTCAATAGGATGCTGTGACAGATATGGCAATTTCCTGCAACATCCTGGACAAACCTTATTGAATTAAGATTAAGTATTTCAGAAGTTCATTGTATTAAAATGCAAATATTATTGTGGACTGTATGTAACTCCTGTATGGGCCATGACCATGATTAATGTAAAACTTGGGAAGTTTCAGGAGCTTCAAAGGAGTCTTTGAAATTATGTGCTAGCTAAATAAATAAAATTAAGTGAGATTTCCAGGAAACACTTGGAAGAAAGAGAAAGCCACTTCTCATTTCCAGACCCATCCTTTTGATGCTGCAGCCTGAGGAGAAACTCATTGTCTACTGATCATCTGTTTCTTTAGGGCCAGACCAGAGTCCCAGAATAGATAAAAAAGCAATTCATAGATAGAGACTGGCTTGGATTGCATCTGCATCTCTATCTGCAAAAATGAGTTGCAGATACCCGCAATGACATCCACAGATGCAGATACCCACGGATATAAAATGTATATCTGCAAATTTGGAGGGAGAAGATACAACATTTCTGAAAAAAATGAGCCACGGATATTCACATCCACAGATGCCCACATATATAAAGCGGATATCCTCAGATTTGCTTGGTTCTACTCTCAGATTAATGGGTGTGTTCATTTTGAGCTAACATCTGTTATGAATTTGAGATTACAGGAAAACCCATTGGTGGATTTTAATATTCAGCAGCCAGAGTCCTTGTTGGAGTGAGTGGGTTATTGCTAAGAAGCTTATTAATACGAATATAGATTCTTTCATTGCTTTTTAATATTTTATATAATGCTCTTATCTTAAGAATAAAAATGCTTGCTTCCAAAGAGCTATGTGGTAACTTAACTGTGGCAATTATATTGTTTATTTATATTGAGAAGACAAAGCAGGCCAGCTGAAGCAATCTGCATAGCTGGAGGATTCACAATGTAATGGGAACTGTGCAGTCTGGAAATACCCTGACAGAAGGGAGAGCCACACATGTCTTTCTTTGCCCTTAGACAGGAGACAGCAATTGGAGTTGGAAGCTTGAGAGTGGATCCCTAGCTGGATCACAACGGTTAAATACATGGTCAGTTGTCTTGAGGTATGACAGATGCTGGTGTGTTACCTGATCCTGGTAAAAGTCCCATATTCAGAAAGTCCCACCGTGTGACTGTAAACTTTTCCCTGGTTTCAAAGTTTTAATGCTGCCTAATTTTCAATAATCTTTTTACATGTGTTGGGGTCACTGGGCATGATCCTAGGTAACTCGGAGGAGTGGAAGATCAAAAGAATTGATGAAGCGCCCCACTCTAGGCCCAAGCACCCTAAAAGCACCCCCCCTTCCGCCACTTTCCCCCTCCCAGGCATAACTTTTCTCTGGCTCACTAATAGCTAGGAACGGCAAGACAGACCTTGAGGTTGCCTAGTTACTATCAGTGGTATAGAAGAAGAATTCAGATATGTCTCTGTAGAGGGGAGGAGGAGGATAGGGCTGGCAACATGTCCCAGCGTGGGAATCTTGCTACAGTTCACTATTTCCTGCAAGTAAACAACCTGGGTATATAAGGAGGGAAAACTGCTTACATTGGTGTGCTTGATCTGAGATGTCTAGTCTCCTGGCACCTATCTGAGCGTTCAAATAAACTTTTTTTGCTTCTCCACACCGGTGTGTTTATTGAAGCGCGCACACCGGGCACCGAACCCAGCTGTTGCCTCCCTCGGGCACTCTGTGCTGGCAACACATGTGTACTGCATAATACTGATTCTTACAAAAGGGTTGGGACAAAATACTTTCCAGTACTACTTCAGCAGACCGGCCCACAACATTTTGGCACCTTAGGTGGGGAGCTCAAATGACGCCCCCCTGTTCCCTTGCTTGAGCCAAAACTTTGAAAGTTCTCAATTCTGCCTTCTTCCTGTTCTATTTCTCTCATGGTACTGCTCTGCTACCTACCCCAATAAAAGAGAACTAACAACTTAAAATGCCTTGTTCAAAAATTTGAAGTAACACTTAACTTCCAGAGTAGAGAGAATACATATGCACCAGCAGCAGACAATTTTCTACACTCTTGGTCCTAGTGGCGCTCCGCCACAGTCTGGCACCTGAGGCGGCTGCCTTAGTTTGCCTTATGGTAAGGCCAGCCCTGCACTTCAGATACCAGCTATAGTACATTGCCATTAAGTTCCACTGAAGTACTTGTTCTCCCAAAGGAACGTCAGCAATTCAAACACATGGCTATGCTATACTAAAACTCAGCTTGCAAGTTTGTACAGCAGCAAAACATATTTTAGAAAAAAAGAAAGAAATGCAAACACTTTGATTTTTACAAAATTATTTTATGTTACAGTTTGAGAGTAGGACTGTAACTGAGGCAAGTCTCCAGACTGTGACACAGAGGTCAGTGTCACAGTACTCTTCATTATGTGAGAAAACAAATAAGAAGCTTTTGGATACATTACGTAAGAATTAAACTCCAGTCACTTTTAAACATGAGTGGTTGTGGCCCAATGGAATTCAGGCCTGCATAGCTAAAGAGCAATTTTGATTCCTGGTTATTTTGGAAATAATGAGTCTTATTCTCAGTTACAGTACTTTGTTCTTGTTCTTGTGGTAGAGAGAGCAGGATGTGGGGGGAAGATGGTTTTAAACCATGTTTATGCTCCCTATAGTCCAGGCTTTGCAGGAGCCTATCTTGAATGCTATGTAAATTAGGGCAGCTCTAAATTATACTGACTTCTCATGGCCTATGAGCCCTGGGTAGATCTTTGCAACATGCTAACATATACCTCTGACCAACCTGATGACCTGGAACTTTTTCTCCGTCTCTTAGTACTGGTATGAAAATGTTACTGGTACTTTTCTTCTCCTCCCCTCTTTGCTCTTAGGCTTTTATGTCTACTTATGTTTTCCTGACTTTTCCTTATTTGTTTCATTAAGTTTAAAGCACTGATCTTTACAGTGTGCTTTTATTTTTGTAGTGGTCCAAAGGTTATTTCTAGCAAAAGTTTTATAGTGTTTTTCCTCTGGCTTTTGATATTTTATTCCTTTTTATTGAATTTATTCCATAATTGTTATACCGCAAACCTACTTTTGTCCAATTAGCAATTTGTTCTAGAATGAGAATTAAAAATGAATGAAATAAGGATCAAACAGGCTTGATTCAAATGCCTCTGAATAGGCTTCAGTTCTTGGTGCCTTCCTGGGAGAAATTGATGAAACAGTAAAAAAATATCAAAAACTGTCTCAGTAATTCTAACTCGTTTAAATCTTTGTTCTCTCATAATAGACCAATTGTTCCTACAGTTGTCTGACCAGAAAATGTGAACAGAAAGAGCTGAAGAATAGCAATATTTATCTTTTATAGTAGTATGTATCCATTATATAATATGTATCTATTATAGCCAAAGATAGTGTTCTTTTACCATGAAGTGTTCTAATGTGGTGCCAGATGTTACTCCTGGGTGCTATAGTATCAGCTGTTATTCTGATTATGATATGTCAACAATTTGTTGTATAGTAAATTTAAAACCGAGACAAGGAAATTACAGAATTTTGGAATAATGAAAAAAGAAAATATTTTCACTCATCAACCTTTCTCAAGGAGATGGAGATTTCATACTACCCTAACTCTGAATTCTGTAAGATGATTTAATATCTGCCTTAGTGATGAGGTTACTACTTATACCATCCCATCTACAGAAACTCCATGGAAAAAAAAAGCTTTCTTAAACTACGATACACTTTGCTAGTACTGAGATCAGAGGGGTAGCTGTGTTAGTCTAAATCTTCATAAACAACGAGAAGTCCTGTGGCTACTTATAGACTAACAGATTTATGGGAGCATAAGCTTTCGTGGGCAAAGACCCACTTCATCAGATGCATGATGAAGTGGGTCTTTGCCCACGAAAGCTTATGCTCCCATAAATCTGTTAGTTTATAAGGTGCCAAAAGACTTCTCAGTGTGTTTGCTAGTACAGGCAGTCCCCGGGTTACGTACAAGATAGGGACTGTAGGTTTGTTCTTAAGTTGAATTTGTATGTAAGTCGGAACTGGAACATATTGTAGGGGAAACTCTAGCCAAACATTTCTCCAGAGCTCAGTTTTATTCTCCCACACCTCACTTCCCTCAGTCCTTTATTCTCAAGCTGAGGTGTCTGCTGAGAAAAGCCGCTCTGTGTCTCCTTCGTCTGCTGGGGGGGGGGTGCTAGCTTCGCGTCTCCCTGGTTTGCTGGGGGGAAGCAGCTAGTGCGGGGTTGCCTCACCTCGTCTGTAAGTAGGGATCCGATGTAAGTCGGATCCATGTAACCCGGGGACTGCCTGTACTGTAATGAATACAGCAGGAGTCCCTGCACAGTAACAAAATCACTTCCTCTTGGATATATGGACTTCCACAAATATATATAGCTATGATGAAGGAGAAGTTTGTATGAGTGTGAATGCTATTTTTAGAACTGGTTTGTAAGACAAGGTAGTTTTATTGCTATTCTACAGGCTGTGAAAAACAGAAGATCGTGTTATGTATCTGTACTGATTTAAAATAAAAGGTTAATATTATTGCAAAATGCTGTTTGCCTTTTCTTCTTCTTTCTATGTGGTGCCATTTGGCTTTCTAAGGTATCAACATTATACACAATTTATACTGTTTTTTTCTATTAATAAATACTGGGACAAAACAGGCCAGTCTAAAGCCAAAGGAAGCTGCATGTATGCAACCCTGACAGCACAATTCAGCCTGTGGCTTTGGTTTTGACAACCTTGAGTATGTTGCTTATAATGCCAGATGCAGAGAATAAGGATATGATCCATGTTGCTTTGTACCTTTCATAGCCATTTACACTGGTACAAAGTGGATATAAAATACTCCTACACAAGAATGATTGTATTTTACAGTATGTTTGCACTCACATTGCACTGATGTATATGCTTATGCAAGGGTGCAGGTAACACAGAATATGTTGGGCTAATAAACCATGGCTTCTGACTCTGCACTGGTGTAAATTACTATATGAGGTGTGGCAACTCATGCTTAAGCTCTTATCTTAATAAAACACAATCTCAGTCTAACTCTCCTTTCCCTTTGCAAAGATAAAACTAAATTATGCCCAATTAAATGCTCATTTAAATTGCTAAATCAAGGCCACTGAATGATCAAATAGTTGCAATGGAGGGAATGCCATCTCTCATCTTATCTCATCTCATCTCATCTCAAAGAAAGAGAAAATGATCTAGTATAATGTCAGCACAGGACTAGAACTCAAGAAATCTGGGTCGTTTTCCTAGCTGAAACATCCTTCCCATACTTCACATGTGAGTTCTTTAGACAAGTCACTTAGGCCTATATCTTGAAAAACACTTACTAATTTTGTTAGCGTCAGTTCTTGAACCCACTGTGAGCACCTGCTGAGCACCCACAAATCCCATTGATTTAAGTTGTGTGCACTTTCCAACTCTGAAAAAAGAGAGTCCTTGGTGTTGCAAGTTGGTTATGCAAGAATGGAAGCATCCTAAAGAAGTGGACACTTTTGAAAATGTAGTCCTTAATCAATTAAGTATCTATTTTCTAAAGATGATAAATATTTTTCCACAAGAAAACAGTGTAAGTTGTTCCCACAAGTGTGCTCAAACTCCTTTTTAATTATAGTGGAAGCCTAATGGTTCTGAGCCAAGGAGTCATAGGCTGCGTCTAGACTGGCAAGTTTTTCCTGCTTTTGCGGAAAAACTTGCCAGCTGTCTACACTGGCCACTTGAATTTGCGCAAGAACACTGATTATCTAATGTAAGATTGTCAGTGTTCTTGCGCAAATACTATGCTGCTCCCGTTCGGGAAAAAGCCCTCTTGCCCAAATGTATTTTCACTAGAGGGCCAGTGTAGACAGCTAAAAACTGTTTCATGCAAAAAAGCCCTGATGGCGAAAATGGTGATCGGGGCTTTCTTGCGCAAAACCGCATCTAGATTGGCACAGAGGCTTTTCCGCAAAAAGTGCTTATGTGCAAAAGCGTCCATGCCAATCTAGATGCTCTTTTCCGCAAATGCTTTTAATGGGAAAACTTTTCCGTTAAAAGCATTTGTGGAAAATCATGCCAGTCTAGATGCAGACATAGTGTAAGCACCTGGCTTACCAAGTGGAGTACAGATGTATTTTTATTATGTTTTCTGTAAATTTTGCAAAAGAGCATTTTTGTTTTTATTATGCTTTCTTTTTGTGGCTGTATATTTCATTTTACTTTGTTAGAGTAATTCATGCAAAATAATAAAAATGTTTTAAAAGTGTAACAATTTTTCACATGTTTGTTTTAAAATACATACACTTATAAACCTGCATTTTAAAGAAAAAATGTATTTGAGATTGAAAAGTGCTCTAACTGGTGCAAGGAGAAGGACCAGTCATGTCTACAAGTGCAGGCAACACCTGAAAAACAGCCCCATGCAATGAAATTTGTTTCTTCTCTGAGAAAAAAAATCCATTCCCAGCTAGCTCTTGTTGCTGAATGTTCTCTGTGTTCGCTGGCATAATTTATAAACATGTCTCTTAAGTTGCACATGACACCCTCTTGTAAAATGAGGTACCTATGCTTGTGCACTAATTAGTTGTACTGTACTTGCTATGGAGAAATCCTGTTTCTTGTTTGGGAAAAAGGCTCCTTTAAGCCCAGTTTTCCCTATTTGCACAATAGAAAGTAGGATTTAGCTCTTTGTAGCAAAATACTATATATTTTATATTGCTACCTCCACAGAACAAGTAAGTATTTTCCCATGTACTACATATGGCCTGAACCAAACTGAAACCACCTACAGTAGGGCTACGTCTACACTGGCCCCTTTTCCGGAAGGGGCATGTTAATTTCAGCTATCGTAGTAGGGAAATCCGCGGGGGATTTAAATATCCCCCGCGGCATTTAAATAAAAACGTCCGCCGCTTTTTTCCGGCTTTTAGAAAAGCCGGAAAAGAGCGTCTACACTGGCCCCGATCCTCCGGAAAAAGCACCCTTTTCCGGAGGCTCTTATTCCTACTTTGAGAGGAATAATAAGAGCCTCCGGAAAAGGGCGCTTTTTCCGGAGGATCGGGGCCAGTGTAGACGCTCTTTTCCGGCTTTTCTAAAAGCCGGAAAAAAGCGGCGGACATTTTTATTTAAATGCCGCGGGGGATATTTAAATCCCCCGCGGATTTCCCTACTACGATAGCTGAAATTAACATGCCCCTTCCGGAAAAGGGGCCAGTGTAGACGTAGCCCCACGGGTGTAAGAGTAGAATTTGCTCTATAGTTCTAGGTAGTTTAGGCATTCCAATTTTGGTAAGATTGTTAGATTTACTCATGTAAGATTTTACTCCACATGGACCCAATGAGACTACTCACAGAGATACTAGGAAATGTGAGTAGGGGTATTGCAATCTGATATTGTTCTTTTCATCACTGTAGTATATTGCATATTATTTCCTTATATTCAGATTATACATGATTAGTATCTAGCTGCCTCTCACTGAGAAGGCACAAGATGCTAGTCAAATATATTTAATATTACTACTCATTATTCTACAGTCACATCTAGCTAGCTTATCAAAGATTCATCAATGATATGTCGCAAATATTTTAATAAGCAGTTCTCACAGAAATGTTCCTTTTTCTAATAAATCCAAAGAACCATGCAAATAAGTTCATCAAAATACCATGCAAATTAACTCTAAAAGGATTGTCAAATTTTAACGGAACTTAAAAGTCCACAAGAGTCTACTTTCAGCACATCACATGGGACTTGAATATTAATGATCCCATTCACTGTGAGGCTGAGTTAAAAAAATGCAGCCAGCTTTCTCACTGAAATGGCTGTATATGTAAGTTTAAAAAAAACTAACATGCTGCAATGCTTTTTCTGAAGCCAGATGGATGTTGTATTGAATCTAACCCACACTTTAAATACATTGTGTAAAATTCAACTCCCAGTAACACAGATGCAAATCTGGAGTTACTGCATTGACTTTAATAGAGATACATAGTTTGATGGAGTTACTCATTGTAACTAAGAGCAGAATTTGGTCCTCTCTCCTCAAACACAATATAAACATAATTACGTAACATCTGTTGGCTTTATTATTTTAATTTTAGAAACATTATGCGCCAAACACCAAAGAAGCCTAATAGCATTCATTTCAGCATGCACTGTCTTTATAGACTTAAATCCATGAGCAGGGAGATGAGAAAACATTTTGTGTATATTTTTTCCATTTGGTCTTCCTTCACACAATACATTTTATACTGCCAATTATATACAGTATACAGAAATTAAGTCCTGTCATGCTTATGGTGTGATGCAATAAAAATAACAATTTTTATTGTTTAACATTCTGTATTCTGCCATTTCATGTGCCTATACTAGCACTACTTTGCTTCTCATCCTTATTGCCTTTATTAAAACATAATAAAGTAGATATACAAAACTATTACTATTCAAAAGCCTTTACGTACCAGAAAACTCAGCCTTATACAGTACCCTCATATACGCTATGCATTTACTTAAAAAAAATTGTATTCAATATTATTCCAATATTTCCCAGCACACTTCCATAACCCAGAATGATTAAATAATTAAATGGCTATTAATTATTATTATCTGATTACTATCTTATTACTCTGATTATCTGGTTACTACTTGATTTTTATGACTATAGCATCTAGGTGCCTACTCATGGACCAGGACCCCACTGTGCCAGGAGTGCTACAAATACAAAACACATCTCTTTTTCTTCTATCTCCAAAAGAGTCATCATTTCCAATTCATAAAGGAGACAAAGACAAAACATAGGCAACATGCACTTTTCCTTTCAATTTGTTACTTAGTGCCCAAATTACAATACTCCTACCACTGTTAATGAATAACTAGCAATTTTATAGGTAACTAACATTGCTAGTAACTAACCATGTTTATCTATGAAATGTGGCTTTTTAAGAGACTATTGTTTTGTACTAAGTTCTAATGTTTTCTTACTAGCTTTATTACACCATACAGTACTTTTTAGATATTCACACAGCTCTTTAACTTTCACATTAATGGGGGATATGGATTAAAATTTTGACTCTGCACTCATCAGGAAAAATTCCTATTGAAGCCAACAAGAACTGTAATTAGTGTATTACTGGGCTTCATAGTATGTAGATTTCAATTACATATAAGGATATAATTAAAATATGCTTATAACAAGATGAAGGTAATATATCATAGAATCATAGAACTGGAAGGGACCTTGAGAGATCATCGAGTCCAGTCCCCTGCCCTCACAGCAGGACTAACTACCATTTAGATCATCCTTGAGGGTATGGCTAGACTGTGGGGGGGTTTCGGGATACCAAAGGTATACCAAAAAAACTCCGCTGCGTCCAGGGAACGCGTTTGCTCTTCTGCTTTTTTTTGGCAGAAGAGCAAACGTGCTCTTTTGGAAGCCCCTGTATTCCTCATTGTACAAGGAAGAAGGGGACTTCTGAAAGAGGGTTTTTTTCCCAACATTTGGCCCAGTCTAGATGGGCCAAATGTTGGAAAAAGCCTCTTCTGACAAAAGAATTGGACAAAGATATGCAAAATGTGGAGCGCATTTTGTACCTTTTTCTGACAAAAACTTGTAGTCTAGCCGTACGTATCCATCCTGCTCTTAAATATCTCCAGCAATGGAGATTCCATAACCTCCCTAGGCAATCTATTCCAGTGTCGAACCCCTCTAACAGTTCTGAAGCTTTTCCTAATGTCCAACCTAAACCTCTCTTGCTGCAATTTAAACTAAATTTGATAGAGGCAGTAAGGGCGGGGGGAAGCCACTAGTTGACTATCCGATAACCATATATGCTTATTGGAAAGTCAACTAGTTGCTTACATCCTTAGTCTGAATGCAGTTTCATGTGGCTGTGTGTTATTTGAGGGAGATCTGTATGAGGAGAAGGTTCATGAACACACAGAAACACACAGAAAAGGCAGAGAAGCCCCAGAAATGACCAGAGAAGCAACTGTTGCCCCAGAAATGACCAGACTGGCAATTGTAGCATGCAACTGTTTACTGTAAACTGTGTGCTTGGGCAGCCACTCAGGTGAGATTCAAATGCTGACCAGCTGATTTGAATACTGGCAGCAGCCAGCAGTATGAGTTTCCTCAGGTGGTGCACATCCATGTATGCCTCAGTGCCCATAACAACATTTTTTTCCATACACAGATGGGAAAAAAATTAGCGACAACAGCAGGCCGACAGCCACTGTGAATTCTGGAGTAAGCTAGCTAGCAGAGGTGGCTCCACGCTCCTGGAAGGCATGGAGCTGAAGGCAGAAGGGGCAGGGCCGAGCACAGTCAGCCCTTAGCACTGTGCAGACCACAGCACCCCAACCCAGCCCTCAGAGCCGTGCAGAGGCGTTCCTGTGGCAATTCAAAGGGGGCTGGGGCTCTGGCTGCCACCACTGCCACAGCAGCAGTAATGGCCAGGAGCTCCTGGCCCCTTTGAATATCCAGGCCCAGAGGCAACTGTCCCTTTTGTCCTCTGGTGGTGGGCCTTAGAGAGAATATTGTGCATGATCTTAAGGGTATGTCTACACTACAGAGTTTTGTTGGAAAAACAGCCGTTTTTCTGACAAAACTTGAGGAACGTCCACATTGCAATTGCATTTTTACGCAAGAAAATCAAAAGAACAGAGGGTTTTTTCTGGCATTGGTAATTCTCATTCTATGAGGAAGAAGCCTTTTTCCAAAAGAGCTCTTTCGGAAAAAGGCATCTGTGGACGGGGAAGAGGGAGTTATTTCAGAAGAAGAGGAAAGAGGAAAAAGCATAGGTGCCTTGGTGGCCATGCCATCCATAGTAATCACAGCTTACATGCGAGAGAGTGTTAATTCAGTTTGGACACTCCCTTTCGAAAAAACAGATTGCTTTTTCGATGCACTTTTGCAGTGTGAATGCTCTCTTTCAGAAGAAGTTTTTTCAGAAGATCTCTTCTGAAAAAAACTTTTTCCGAAACAAGGCTGTAGTCCATATGTAGCCTAAGTAAAAGCTAAGAATGAGTGAGCTTTTGGGTATAGTGTGGGCCGGTAGGAGGCTTAGAACTGTGAGCAAAGAAACCATCCTATGCTGTTTAACTCCTACTGTATTCAGGGAAACAGAATTTTGTATATACACTTTGTAAATACAGAAAACTGCATCAAAGAAATACCTAACTCCATTATCATTTTCTCCTTAAACAACCTTGTAAATTTAAACAGAAAAAAAGTGCAAGCATGAAACAGCTGCAAAGAGGAATATGTCTCATATAGCTTCAGGAGACAGATATAAGAAAAAAAATTAACTGTTGTACTTTATAATCTTCATTTAAATACAAGTCCTAGTCCAATTGAAGCCAATAGTAACACGTACAAAACTTTCCCCTAAGTTTTTTATATATATATATATAAATAAAGATAGGTTTTGTGGTGTTTAGGGCCATTACATTTAACAGTATATTTTAGCTGACATAGTATTTGGTCTATAATTTGCTCTGATTAAAGGAAGGGCGAGCAGGTGGACAACTCCAGCCTGTCTGGAGCGGCGCCCCCACTCACTACTGAATTGGAGCACTCCTCCGCCCACTTCCTGTGGCCTCCCTGCTGTAGGCAGGGGCTGCACTGGCAAGGGTGGAGCAGCCCCTGCCTTCAGGATGTGTAGGCCTGCTGCAAGCAGGGGCTCCAGCCCAACTAGAGTAGCTCTGTCTGCGGCAGGACTCCTGTGGGGCTGGATCAACACCCTGCATGGCAGGCGAGGCGCTGCTCCAGCCCCCAAAATGTAACCTTAATTGGAAAGCCTCGCCCATTAAGGCTGAAACTTATTGTTAAACCT
The DNA here is from genome assembly GCF_052426305.1 of Pelodiscus sinensis. Taxonomy (NCBI): domain Eukaryota; kingdom Metazoa; phylum Chordata; order Testudines; family Trionychidae; genus Pelodiscus; species Pelodiscus sinensis. The sequence continues at coordinate 101,320,702 of NC_143055.1, forward strand.
TCACATTCTTAATCTACACATTTATGCTAGACCATGTCAACTAACATGTTCTTTCTCACATGGTTAAAAAGTTGAATGTAGACAAGATAATGTATGCCCTACCACTGATATTTATTTTATTTACATCAAAATAACCTGGTAAGTTGATTAAGTTAAGGCCAAGGCTCCTACCAGGTATTACCTCAGCTTGATTTTCTTGTAGGCAGTGTGACTTGTCTACATTAACCTTTTGAAACACTTTAGCTAATGAGGTCTAACAGCATGTGTTTTATCCTCATCTAGACAAGGGGTAAATTTTTCAATAGTGTCCAAGTGACTTATAAGCCTAAATCCCATTTGACTTTCAATTAAACTCAGACTCCTAAGTACCTATTGAGATTTTTACTTTTAGGTTCATGTTCCTTTCTTTATCTCTGAATGATCGACAGGGGCGGACTGGCCCGGCAGGATACCGGGAATTTCCCGGTGCGCTGTCGTCCGGTGGGCCGTCGTGTCCGCATGCTGTTGCCCCTCACTCCGAGCAACTCTGTGTCCGTGCTGTATGCGGCATGCAGAGCCCGAGCCGCTGCCTGCGCCACGTGCCAGACATGACACACGTGGCGGGGCTTGAGGGGCACGCAGGGGTGACGTCATAGTGAGGGCCATTCTCAACCCATTTCCCAGGCCTATTTTGATTGCCAGTACGCTCCTGATGATCGACTATCATCTCAACCAACATGACTTTAGAAATGTAAAGATGAATTAAAAGGGAAGAGCAAAGGATTTACCTTTCCACATTGCCATTAAGTTATTGAAACTGTCATAAAAATATATGGCTTAAAGAGGAGTAAAAGAGAATTAAGGAATATATAAGGATGGGAGGTCAGTCAGGAGTCAGGAGAGATTTAGGAATAATTAAGTCAAGAATGAAGATTACAAGTAAGCAATATATCATCGTAATGAATCTTCCCCCCTTATGCACCCTCCATTTCCCTGCGTTTGTAATAGTTTCTGATAAACATATTCAACATTCTATGGCAGTGAGATGGTTCTAAGTGCCATTATAAAGCTACAACAATGCCAGTATTGTTCCAGTTTCCAGGGGCTGGTTCAACAGGGCAAGGTCACGTTAGATCTCATCCTGTATACCTTCTTTCCTCTACCCCAGACAATAACCTAACCTCATTTATTTTAATGCTTATACAATTGCATTTGAGAATTGCAACCAAAATATAAAAAGGAGGCACCAACATAGGAGATTGTAACAAAGTGCATCTTTGTGCTTATGTGGTTCTAATACATTAGTCAACATGAAATGTTTTAACAGCTTGTTCAGCTCTGTGCATTTGTAGAATTAAATTAAGGAAAGTACTAACTAATTTATAGTTAGTGTCGATTTATAAAAACACATTATTGTGTGCAGTTTGTTTTAATTTTTCACACAAAAGATTCAGGTAACAAGACAATCAAAAGTAATACATATAGACAAATGGGTAATGCTCCTTTTTATGATGGCCAAAATATGCATGAGAAGTTTCTCTGATTTTGATGAGAGTACTTATGAATAAGACAAAGATGATTTTGCTCAGTAATGCAGCCAACAATGCACTACATATTTTAACAGTAACACTTCCTAGCTAACTAAAACCACAAAAAATAACAATGAAGAACATATTTTTAACCTGAAACTTTATGCTTCTTTCCAATAGTAGAGACTTGCATGTAGCATTATTTATCTTGTGACTGTCCTCAGTTCTTGGGGGAAGGGAGTATTAGAAAATGCAGCAGTCTTGGAAGAAAGGACTAAAAACATCCTATTTTTTTAAAGAAGATTGAACTGCACTGAATAATCTTCCAGTGCCTCCTGGGATGAGAATTACCATTGCTAATATTACTTTTTGGTAACACCGTGTTTAAATCCTTCAACTAGTGATGAAGATAAAGTCAGCCCCGATGGCAAGCAGAATCAAACTGTTTTTGTCTCCCTCCATACTTTAAATCAATGAAAATGTGTTCATTAAAAGTAATCAGATTCTGAAAGGGGGTACTGTTACTAATGATTATCAAATGCAGCTATTGTGTCTTTTTTCTCTAATTTTTAAATGTGCTTTTCACTTATAGATTTTGCTTGAATCCCCTTTCAAATTCAAATTGCCACATATTTTAAAAATAATTATTTATGAGGGATTTTTGGTGAAGCTATTTAGGATTTAATCTCAAGAAGTGCTAAGCCCTCATCAATTTCAGTGGGAGAGCACCTTGCAGAAATGGACTGTTATGCACTAAGAACAAGCCCCAGTGGTTCAATTTTCCTCTGTTAGCCTTGGCTAGAACATGAATGATGGTGGAAAAGAAGAACTGGCAAGAGACTGATTTATTTTCACTTCAAGCATGGAGAGACTTTTTATTTTCACAGATTCCTATATTACAAGACCAGAAGGGATAATCTCAAGTATAACTCAGACCTCACTTATAACATAAGATATATATATAAGTCCCTGAAACAATTCTGAGAACATATTTTTTACAAAAAACATGCAATCTTGATTTAAAAATTGCCAGTAATAGAGAATGCACCACGGCCTTTGGCAAATTGTTCCAATGGTTGATTGCCCTTACTGTTAAAAATTTATTCCTTATTCTGGTTTGTCTTTGTTAGCTTTAGCTTCCAGCCATATATTAAGGTTATACCCATTCTTGCTAGATATAAGAGCCCCATTGTTAGTATTTGTTCTCTGTATAGTTTTTTATAGACTGTAATCAAGTCACCCTTAAGTGTCTCTTTGGCTATGTCTAGACTACTGGGTTTTTCCGGGTTACTAGAGGTATCCCGGAAAAACTCCGCCGTGTCCAGGGAACACGTCTGCTCTTCTGCTTTTTCAGAAACCTTGTGTTCCTCCTTCCACGAGGAAGAAGGGTTCTGAAAAAACTATTGGAAAAAAGGATGCAAATTGCGCAGCACATTTTGCATACTTTTTTCCGATAGATCATTGTACTCTAGACATAGTCTTTGTTAAGCTAAATAGATGGATCTCATGTACTCTATCATTGCAAGACATACTTTCTAATCTTTAAATCATTCCCATGGGTTTTCTCTGAACCTTCTCTTATGTATCAACATTCTTCTTGACCTGAGGACACCAGAACTGCAGCAGTTGCACCAGTGCAAAATATTGTGTTAAATGACCTTGCTATTCTTACTTAAGATTCCCCTTGTTTATGTATCTGCAGAAGAGCAGTTGGCGGGCTTGTTGGCCTAGTGCTTGGCATACCTGATTTCCAGTTTCTTGCCTCCCAGCAGGAAGGACCTTCAGTCCAATTCCTAACATTTGTATGTGGCTTAACCTCACCTCAGCATTTTCAGTGGAAATGAGGTTTATGCCCCTCTTGCAACAAGGGAATAGGGGATAGGGAATAGGGTTGCCAGGTGTCTGGTATATTTCCCTGCTGCGTCTGATGCAGGGTGGGAGGAGCATGGGGATTTAAAGGCGTAGTGACTCGTTTTTTGTGTGCAAGGTTTTTTTTTTTCTTTTTTTTGCTCGACCAATTTTCCCCGCCACCATGTTAAATATTTTTTGTGAAACTATCTGGCAACCCTACTAGGAAAGCCTGTGCCATCCTATTCAGCCTTGCTGTGACTATGAAGGCACTGCAAGGGTCAGTAACGTTAGGCACTCTAGCCTAGAGTGTTTCAGAGATGGCTCTGTGGATGAGTTCTTACCATCTGTCTCCCCGCAAGTCTCCATGGCTAAGATAGCAAAAGAAAAAGGAAGACAACCAAACCTTCAGTTTCAGCTGAAATCAGTAGATAATCTTCCTCACAGCGAGGCTTCTTTGGCATCCTTATTCAGGGGTCTTCATGATAGGCCCGCCTTCCTCCCCAGTCTTTCCCCTTGTGAGCTTTTTTGGCTACACAGCATCACTCTGATAGCTCTTGTTCAGCAGATTATCCTAAAAAAATGTCAAGAGTTATTACTTTCCAGGCTTGAATTCCCCATCCTGTCAGTATTGCCTACATTCTTTGTTCCTAAATGTTTCCTTTTTTTATATTTATCTGTATTAAAACACATATTGTGTGCTTGCTCCCATATTAACCGGATGATTTAGATCACTCTGTATCAATGATTTGTGCTTTTCATTATTTACCATTGCCCCAAATTTGTGTCATCTGCAGACTTTATCAGTAATGATTTTATGTGTTATTGATAAAAATGTTAAACAGCATAGGGCCAAGAACTGATGCCTGCAGGATCCCACTAGAAATATATCCATTTTATAATGATTCCCCATTTACAATTACATTTTGAGACCAATCAGTTAGCTAGCTAGCTTTAAATCCATTTAATGTGAGCCATGCTAATTTTTTATTGTTCTAGTTTTAGTAATCAAAATATTGTGGTGGTAACAAGTCAAACACTTTACAGAATTTTATTACATCCACTACTATGCTACCTTTCTTCCAGTTTTCTGGAACTTCACCAATCTTTCAAGATTATGAAAAAACAACATAAATGGTAAAACAAATCCTTAGACACCTCTTTTAAGTCTCTGGATGTAAGTTATTTAGACCTGCTGTTTTAAAACTGTCTAACATTGGCAGCTGTTGTTTAACATCTTCTTGAGACTCTAGTGAAGTGGAAGAATATTATTATATGAGATCACCTCATCACCTGTTTTTTCCAAACATAGAACAGAAACGTTTAGTGAACACTTCTACCCTTTCTGCGCCATCATTGATAATTTTACCATTTCCAGGTAGTAATTAACCAATACTACAGGCAGTCCCCGGGTTACGTACAAGATAGGGACTGTAGGTTTGTTCTTAAGTTGAATCTGTATGTAAGTCGGAACTGGCATCAGCCGCTGCTGAAACTGATCAGTTTCAACAGCGGCTGAATCTGGACGCCAGTTCTGACTTACATACAGATTCAACTTAAGAAACCCAGGCGTCCCCAAGTCAGCTGCTGCTGAAACTGATCAGCGGCTGATTCCAGGAAGCCTGGGGCAGAGCAACTCTGCCTTGGGCTTCCTGTAGTCAGCCGCTGGTCAGTTTCAGCAGCGGCTGACTTGGGGACGCCTGGGGCAGAGCAGCTGGGGTGCTGCTGGGTTGCTCCAGTAGCGCAGCTCCTCGGCGCTATTGGACCAACCCAGCAGCACCCCAGCTGCTCTGCCCCAGGCGTCCTGATTCAGCCGCTGCTGAAACTGACCAGCAGCGGCTGAATCAGGATGTCTGGGGCAGAGCAGCTGGGGTGCTGCCGGGTTGGTCTGGAGCGGCGCTGCAGGACCAACCCGGCAGCGCCCCAGCTGCTCTACCCCAGGGGTAGGCAAGAAAAGCCTGGTCTGCTGGGGGAGGGGGCACTAGCTGCACCCCCCCCCCCAGCAGACCAGGGAGACGGGGGTGGCGGGACTGCCCAAGTCCTCCACGGCTTTGCTTCGTCTCCCTGGTCTGCTGACCTGGGAGACGCGGAGCAAAGCCGCAGAGCACGCGGGCAGCGGGACAGTCCAGGCGCGCCGCAGCTGTCCCACTGCTGGCATGCTCCAAGGCTTTGCTCCCCATCTCCCTGGTCTGCTGGTCAGACCAGGGAGACGGGGAGCAAAGCCGCGGAGCACGCCCGCAGGGGGACAGCCCAAGCGCGCCTGGGCTGTCCCACTGCGGGCGTGCTCCAAGGCTTTGCTCCCTGTCTCCCTGCAGACCAGGGAGACGGGGAGCAGTTTTTCTCGCCCCGGAGGACGCGGGCGGCGCATCTGGGCGTCCCGCCGCTCCCGTCCTCCGGGGCGAGAAAAGCCCCGTTCGTAATTGCGGATCCGACGTAAGTCGGATCCGCGTAACTCGGGGACTGCCTGTATTGTTAAGTTCTTTTTGTTCATAACGTATTTGAAAACTCCTTCTTATTGTCCATCATTCTGCAGGTCAGAGAGTTCTACTTGTGTCCCTTTGTTTCCATTATCAATTTTCTACAATTCTTAGGTTCTGATTTATATTCATTACTATCAACTTACCCTTTCTTCCATTTGTTAAATGAATATATTTTTATATAGATGCCTTCACTTCCCCACTAAAACAGGTAATTTTTTAGCCAACATGGCCTTCTTCCTTGATTATGAGATTGTAGCTTTTAGGCATCTAGAAAATGTTCTTAAATTATTCCCAATTATCATGTGCATTCTCCTCATTAAATTCTTCCAATTAATGTGGCTTATCATTGTTTCAGATTTCGGAAATCATCTTTTACAGGACCAAGTGGGTCTATAAATTACTGGTCTGAACTTTGTTCTGTTCACACATTATAAATGTACATTAAATCAACTCATGATGACTTGTACCAGAGTTGCCATTAATTTTTATTTCTGTGATTAGTGCCACTGTATCTGTCAAGATGAGGTCTACTATAGAAGTCCCCTGTGTTGAATGCAAGACTTTTTGAGCTAGGAAACCATCATTGATAATATGTATACATTCCAAGGATTATTTAGTACTGGCAGGATGAGACCTGCAGCAAATTGAAGTCACCTATGATGATGGAGCTTTTTTCCCTACACATTATAGATAGGTGAAAAAGAAATGGGTTGTTCTGTTCCCTGATGAGATTGTGTGGCTGGCAGCAGTCACCAACAAACAGCCCGGCTGTGTCTAGACTGACAAGTTTTTCCACAAAAGCAAATGCTTTTGCGGAAAACTTGTCAGCTGTCTACACTGGCCTCTTGAATTTCCGCAAGAACACTAACTTCCTACTGTCTGAAATCAGTGCTTCTTGAAGAAATACTATGCTGCTGCCATTCGGGCAAAAGTCCTTTTGTGCAAAGCTTTTGTGCAAAAGGGCCAGTGTAGACAGCTCAGATTTGTTTTGCGCAAAAAAGCCCCGATTGTGAAAATGGCGATCAGGGCTTTTTTGCGGAAAAGCGTGTCTAGATTGGCACGGATGCTTTTCTGCAAAAAGTGCTTTTGCGCCCCCATGTTATTCTTTATAGGATAAGGCCTTGGTTGGCATGTGAAGCTCCCACCATAGCTGCAGCCCCAGAGCACAGGGACTGAATGAGGCATGACTGCAGGCCCCGCCCCCCCCCCCAATCCGAGAGCTCTGGGACGACGGGGTGGCGTGGCTTAAGCCCCACAAGCCCCCAAGCACCAGGAGGCACCAGAGCTGCAGCCTTGCCAACCTCAGAGCAATAGGAGAGCGTGTGACAAAGCCCCCGCTCTGGAGCACTGGGAGAGCAGGTTGTGGGCCCCAAGGCAGGGCCTTCCCACACGGAGACTGAAGCAGCTGTGTCAAACAGAAGCAGGGGGGCTATTGGGGTGGAGCATTGCCAGGAACACACCTGGCTGTTTGGGGAGACACAGCCTCTCTCAGCCTATTCTACCCACTGCTCACAATCATTCAAGACTGTGTTCTTCAGAGATATCAGTGGCTTAGTAATGCCATTTTCTACATAGAATGCAATACCCTTCCCTTTTCCCCCACTCCGGTGGGCTGGGATCAAGAACGAGTGAGGGTTCCAGCTGGGGATGCAGGTTCTGGAATGAGGCCAGAGATGAGGAATTTGGAGTGTAGGATGGGGCTCCGTGTTAGGTTGAGTGCAGTCGAGGGGTTGGAGTATGGGAGGGGCTTTGGACTGAAGCAAGGGGTTGGGATGTGAGGGGTAGTATAGGCTCTGAGCTGGGGATAAGAGTTCCAGGGTGGGGACAGAAAAGGAGAGTGCAGGGTGTTGGAAGGGGCTCTGGGCTGCGGAAAAGGGTTAGAATGTGGGGGAGCAAGGGCTCTAGTTGGGGGTGCAGACTCAGGTGGGGCTGGGGATGAGGAGTTTGAAGGGCAGGAAAGGGAATAAAGGCTAGGACAGGGGATTGAGGCATAGGGGAGGGGGAGAATCCATCTAGGGGTACTCTGGGGTTGGGGATGAGGAATTTAGGGTACAGGAGGGCGTTCCAGTTTGCGGCTGAAGAGTTTGGAAGGCAGGAGAGGATTCAGGCCTGGGGCAGTAGGTTGGAGTGCGGGGAGGGGAGGGCTCGTGGGTGCAGGCTCCAGACAGTGCTTATTTCAAGCTGCTCCCAGAAGCAGTGCCATGTCTCCCCTCCAGCTCCTAAGCAGAGGCATGGCCAGGAATCTCTGTGCACTTCTCCTCCATAGGCACCACTCCTGTAACTCCCATTGGCTACAATTCCCAGCCAATGGGAGCTGCAGAGCTGGCACTTATGGTGGTGACAATGCACAGAGCTCCTGGAGGGCCCTATGCAGGAGCCATGCAGACAGCAGGCAGGGAGCCTTCCTTAGTCCTGCTGGACCACTGACCGTACTTCTAACGGTTCAGTTGGTGGTGCTGGTGCTCCTTTTTCGACTGGGCGTTCCAGTAAAAAAATCAGACACTTGGCAACCCTAGATGATACCTTATTAAAATATATATTCCTGATTTCTCATAGAGACAGATTCAAAGTGACATATGTGAGTCAGCGTATACTAGTTCTTGTTCTAGTAATATAGAAACATGATTAAATGAAGATGAATAGAATACTTGAGGAGTTATTGCATTTATCCAGCTGCAGATTAATGGTAAAGTAATTCCTGTATCCCTCAGAGGTTTTGTAGTTCCTTGGAAAATTTCCTCTCGTTTACATTTTATATATAACTTGAGTTCAGGTTTCCTATAGGACATCTGAGAAAGTCCCTGCCGGAAATATTAGAAATGCTGTAGTATCACTACTGCTAATTAGAAGCTGATACTTGGACTGGATGGAAGAGGAAACAAAGAATGCCATGGTGTCCCCACTGCACATTCATTTACATCTCACAAGAATGGGGTGCTATATTCTAAGATAGACACTGTTGAGGTTCAAAGGAAAATGTTAATAGTCAAATGAATAACTCCACCTTGTACAGATTCAGATGGTAAGAAATCAGTATGATGTGAATACTATTTTCCACTCTGCCTCTCCAAAATATCCTCCTTGCCGTGTGTATTTCAATTGAATTAAAAGATAGTTGTGTCTTTAAATGTCCTTTCTATACACTTGTAAGTTTTTTCTTTTACCAACAGCTAATAGACCAGACATATCAGATCTATTTTGTAGCATAGGGAAATAATACAGTAACTTATAAACCATCATATGATAATATCTGCCACCAGTATACTCAATTGTATGTGCAATTACCATGAGTGCATTTACAACTGTGGCAATTGCATGTGCAAATTGTGACTCCAATACTCCAGGACATATTCATGTACATTATGTACACACTTCATGTACTGAAAACTATCCCACTGAAGTCAATGGATTATTCATAGTACATAAAGATAATCATATGCATATGTACTTGCAGAATAAGGGACTTGAAGTATTTTGATTGTGTAAATGCTTGCATACACTTCTTAAAATTTGGATTTACAGGCAGTCCCCGACTTACGCGGATCCGACTTATGTCGGATCCGCACTTACGAACGGGGCTTTTCTCGCCCCGGAGCTCAAGGGCGGCGGGTCGCCACCCGTATCCTCCGGGGCGAGAAAAGCTTCTCCCGGTCTCCCTGGTCTGCTGGGGGGGGTCCAGCAAAGCCGTTGGACCCCCCCAGCAGACCAGGGACACCCGAGCAAAGCCGCCGCCTGGGCGGCTTTGCTCCTGTCCCCCTGGTCTGCTGGGGGGGGGGGGTCCAGCAAAGCCGCTGGACCCCCCCCAGTAGACCAGGGACACCCGAGCAAAGCCGCCGCCTGGGCGGCTTTGCTCCCGGGCAAACGAGCAAAGCCGCCCAGGTGGCGGCTTTGCTCGGGTGTCCCTGGTCTGCTGGGGGGGTCCAGCGGCTTTGCTGGACCCCCCCCAGCAGACCAGGGAGACAGGAGCAAAGCCACACAGGCGGCATCCCTCCGCCTGTGCGGCTTTGCTCGGGTCTTCCTGGTGTGCTGGGGGGTACTCCCCCCAGCACCCCAGGGAGACAGGAGCAAAGCCGCACGGGCAGCGGGGTCCCTCCGCCTGTGCAGCTTTGCTCGGGTTTCCCTGGTCTGCTGGGAGGGAGGGGGTGCAGCTAGTGCGCCCCCTCCCCCAGCAGACCAGGCTTTTGTTGCGGGACGCCTTGGGTAGAGCAGCTGGGGTGCTGCCGGGTTGGTCCTGTGGGAACCTACCGGGCAGCGCCCCAGCTGTTCTGTCCCAGGCTCCAGATTCAGCAGCTGTTGAAACTGATCAGGCTGATTCCAGGAAGCCGGGGGCAGAGCAACTCTGCCTCCGGCTTCCTGTAGTCAGTCCCTGGTCAGTTTCAGTGGCAGCAGCTGAATCTGGAGCCAGTTCCGACTTACATACAAATTCAACTTAAGAACAAACCTATAGTCCCTATCTTGTACGTAACCCGGGGACTGCCTGTATTTTCCAGTAACCTACAAAACACGTTCAGGGAAAGAAAACTTATATTTGAAACTGAGGTCTTAGAATGCTCCTAATAGAAACAATATGGTCTTACTTTTGTGAAAATTTGCTAACTGAGGCTATGTCTATGCTGCAGCGCTATTTCAGGATACCTCCAGTATTCTGCATCTTTTGAGCGTGCCTGTAATTTCGAAATATAATGGGCTTGCTATTCTGACGTCTCTGTAAACCTCATTCCACAAGGAGTAAGGGGTGTTTTGGAATAACGATTTATTTAAAAATAAATGCTGTATAGACAGCGCCAAATTTCGAAATAAGCTATTTCAAAATTAACTCGAAATAAACTATACAATTTGCATAGCTCAAATTGTGTGGCTTATTTCGAGCTCCGGGTGCAGTGCATAAGCACCCTCAATGTTTTGTTCTGTAGGGCCATTTATGATGTAGAAATTGCTCCAAATTCTATTTATCAATTCAAATGTGTGCTTTTTGCTATGCAAAAATGATAGTTCCTTTGAAATTCACATACATATACTTTTGAGGGGTCAAAATGATCTGACTCAAAATAGCAAAAATTGTCACTCACCAGTTCACACAAACATCCATTGAATTTACATAGGTTAATATTCTATTTAATTTCCAAAAAATTAGTTAATGTATGCCTACATAAGCATGATTTTATTATACCTATGTCACTAAAGAGTTACATTAAAGCAAGTCTTTTATGTTAAATATTAATCTTGTTGCCTTGCACAAGATAGTTTTTAATAGTTTAAAAAAGTTTCTCCTATGATCTCATTATGACATAGACTGTGTCATGCAGTAATGGAAATCCCATCAATTACTGCCTGCTTAACTACAGCCTATGTAATGCAGGGTCAACCTGGTGAGTTTATTTATTATCACAGACAAAAGGTCTATTCTCTTCTATACAAGTATAAAACTAAATACATCTATAATTCAGGCTTGGCAGGACTCCAAGTTTCTGCTGGCTAAGAGATAATGGAATTAAAGAGGATAATTTATTTTGCAGAAGCACTGACTTACAGCTTAAATATTTTGAATCATATATGGGAGAGGTTCTCAAACTGTTTTATACTGTCGACATTTGTTAAGGCGGAGATCCTCTTTTGCACTATACCTCCACCCATCTTCCCAATCCTGACTCCAATCCTTTCCTGTGGCTATTACAAGCCTGTGCAAATGTCAAAGCCCCTTATGACAGCAGTTTTTGCATTGATTTAGGTGTTCAGTTGAGCGCACACCAGGCTTGGTTACATTAAAGAGCAATAATGTAGGGAAGTATTAGGCAGCTATAAACTCATTGCAATGTGATGTATGTGGCCGTTTTGTTGCAATAGAGCCCTAGCCCCATTATATCCGTATTTACTTTCCCTGGGAATTGTATAGAATCATAGAAATTGTAAGGCTAGACATATTACTATCAAACATTTTACCATGCTGCCTGAAGCCATGCCTTGCTCTAGTCTAATCTTTTACATTTCGGCTGCTTGTTTGAATCTAAACCTGGTCAATATGGACCAAAAATTATTTGGCTTATAGTAACTGAGTTAGAAGCTGCAGTATGTGGGGTGGGATCACCCTGTCGTAGAGGTGGGCACTGCAGACTAACGCTGGCTTAAGGAAGGGAGCAGCTACTTGGGATTGGGTCTGAATGCAGTGGGATGCAGGGGAGTCAGACAGGGGCAGGGAGTGGGGCACAGAAGGAGAGTATGGGTTGGAGGTGCTGTACGGGCCAAGGAGAGTGTTTGGAGGGAGAAGGACGAAAGGGTGCAGATGGGGCAGAGGGAGTGAGGCACTGGAAAGGGGAGTGTTTGGAAGGGAAAGGGAGAGGGACCCACTGGGCGTTAGGGACAGGGATTGTGTGACAGCATACAACTTTTCAGAACAGGTTAGCATTCAGGATTTATAAATGTATTGTAACACAGAGATATATGATACCATTGGCTGTTTGCAAAGTTGTCTCGTTTGCTTTTCTTATTTTCATAATCTGGTGATGTTATTAAACAAATGAAAACTTTTTATTTCATTTGCGTGTCCAAGATTGCACCTATTTTCACACAAAACAGCAAAATCATTTTAAGGGAAAGCAGACTCATTGAGAACTTGTAATATTTGGTCCTTTCTTAAAAGAATGGTTGACATATAAGTCTAATATGAAAAGCCAGAAAGAATAATTTATTTCTTCTTTACATTTAAAGTTTTGAAGTATATCATGTAATTTCATTTTAGACACGCTATAATTGTCAAATTATTTTTCATTTTCATTTTTAGAACACTCCTGTTAGGGCCATCAAAGTTGCTAGAGAAAAAACAATAGTTTTAAGTTGGGAGATCAACAGTAGGCCAAAAGTTCTGTAAATGTAACAAGGTAGCTATTCCACAAACAGTCTGGTAGAAGGCATAGCAAAACCTTTTTCATGCCCTATGTGACATTTGATAGCACAGATTCAGATTATAAAATATATTTAACAGGGCCTCCTCCTACTTATTCTAAAATTAATGCCACAGGCTTAAATGGGAGCAAGACTGGACTCCTACTTAGCAAATTTCAATATAGGGAACATCAAGAGATCTCACATCATGCTGCGAGCTAATTTATAGCCATTGTTTTAAAACCGAAGCCATTCATACTAGTAGGATTAGAAAGATTGCAGCCAACCATGGTAAACATAATAAAAATAGTTTAGAACCAAATCCTCTCATGTGAGTAATCCTAAACTGAGCCACTTTATATTTTGAGAAGGGGTTCATTGAGGAGGCAGGGAAAGGAGATGAATTTACTTTTCTGAGGCTTGCCTTCTTGTTTCTTTGGGGGAGAAGAGGAGTATTATGTGGGATGCACCTGTGTTGCAGCCCAAATTATATCTCCAAACCCACCTATCTCCACTAGAAGCCACAGGATACTACCAGGGAAGAGGCTTGGCTGGGTACTTCAGATGGAACACTCCTTATTGTACACAGGAAGATCACTTAATGGAAGATAATGCAGGCTCACACATCTTGGGGAGACAAACTGAACTACAATGCTAACGTAGCCAGGGGACTAAAAGTATGGACTCAGTCTGAGATAGATCCTGCTGGCAAGCTTTACTATGCCATTTTACCAATTCCCATCAATCTTAACCAGCTTTCTGGTCATGGGCAAAAAACAAAAGCCTTCAGATTAGGGAAAACTGTGTATTGGTTTTATTATTGTATCAAAAATGTTCTCTAGAGAATATGATGAGAGTGCCAAGTTGGCTGACCATGATTTGAAGCATCGGGTAAAAAAAGCATATACATGCACAAGGCCAACTAGCCATCATTATAGTTGTATACTTACATACAGTTTATAAGTAGGCAAAGTAATTTTGCACCTAAGCTAGTCTTTTATATCACATTTCAGTATAGCATTTTAAAGTCATATTATTAGTTCTGAGTGCTTCGAAACCACACCAGTTCAAATACATATGCTCAAAAAGAAGCTCTGAGAGAACAATACATGCATTCATATTCATAGCATAGTGCAATGATTATGTGCAAGGGGTTAAAAATAAGGTTGCTGTGGAAACCTTAAATCAAAATGTCTTGATCTTTAATATACCAAACACAAAGTTGCAAAAATGATTGAATCAGAAAGGAGCGGACTAAAGCCCTGGCTCCAGTTACCATAAGCATTGTCATTCATGTCTGACACTAGGATCATGATACAGACTGAAATTTTGTGCCTTGAGCCCTCTCTATTTATAAATATAAAGCTTAAAACTGTAACTGTTTTGCCCTTCACTCAGAGAGGGACAACTGTCACAGACATGCCACTGAGGAATGTGATGGTGTGTGCTAGGGTTTTTGTGGATAACTTGAAAGTGCAATTAAAGAAGAAAACTAATCTCTCTCACAGTCTGTGGCAATATCATCAGAATAGAAGAGCAACCTGAAGTGCAAAGACTGACAGGGTGAACACAGAATGACACTGCCTACCAGCATCAAAAATGGGGAAAGTAAAACCACAGCGAGGCGAATGCAAAGATTCATGTTACACAGAGCTGCCAAGTAAAGCTTATTTCTTTAACCAAAGAACTTTCAGACTTTGTAAGACACTAGTAGTATAGATATAAAAAAAACCCAAAAAAAACCAACCCCCCAATGGCAGTGCAGTTTGTAGGTGCCTGTTTTAAATGAACAGTCTGTGACAAAAAGGCAAACTGATGGCCAATCTGATAAGAGGAGCAAATCAAGGATTACCGGATCATGTGGAAACCCACAATGCCTGCAGGTGGGAGGAATACTACTATGCAAAGCACATGGTTCCGTGGGGGAGGCAGGAAACCCTCCAAGACATTTTCCCCCACTGCATTTGTTTTCAACCCTCCTTTGTGTTTTCCTGGCCCTTTGGGGAATCTCTCAGCCTCTCTCCTTTCCCGATCCTGGAGCTGGGTGTATTGCTCTTTCAATCTAGATACACTCCCTTCCCCCCACCCCCATCCCATCCCAAAGGTTGCACTGTCAATTGGTGTCCAGGCTCTTCCTGCATCTCTTTGTGATGGTGTCAGAGATTGCAAGGGCCCTGGGGAGTTTGGGGTGTGTGTGTGTCCCCTGTGGGAGAAAAGATATGACAGGAGCAAGAGAAGGAAAGTTTCACAGGAGGACCCAATGAGTGAAGATGCTAGGTGCAGAGGCTGGGGATGGGGGGAGAGCAGTTGAGCCTCTTAGGAAAAAGAGAAGTGGGGATAATAGTAACTGTAAGGGGAGAATAGTGATAGAAATGTAGCCGTGTTAGTCTGGGGTAGTTGAAGCAAAATGCAGGACAATGTAGCACTTTAAAGACTAACAAGATGGTTTATTAGATGATGAGCTTTCGTGGGCCAGACCCACTTCCTCAGATCAAATAGTGGAAGAAAGTAGTCACAACCATATATACCAAAGGATACAATTTAAAAAAATGAACAAATATGAAAAGGACAAATCACATTGCAGAACAGGAGGGGGATGGGAGGGGGGGAGGAAGGAAGGTAAGTGTCTGTGAATTAATTATATACATATGTGTTAATTTTTTTAATTGTATCCTTTGGTATATATGTTTGTGACTATTTTCTTCCACTATTTGATCTGAGGAAGTGGGTCTGACCCACGAAAGCTCATCATCTAATAAACCATCTTGTTAGTCTTTAAAGTGCTACATTGTCCTGCATTTTGCTGTAAGGGGAGAGGCAGCAGGAGGTTTGTAAGAGGGAGTGTTGAGGGAGACCATGGAGGGATTTGGAGTCCCAATGGGGAGTTCAGATGGGGCCGGGGACCCCATCAGTGGCTTGAGGAGGCAGTGGTGAGGAGGGCAGGGCCGCGGGATCAATTCTTAGCGTAGGGATGCTGGAAATCATTTAACCGAACTGCAATGTAAAGCCTTTGTAAGGGAAACCGCTTACATCTGAGGGGATGGGGAAGGGGGGAGATAGTCCCATCTCCAGGCTGCTTATTGCCTTCCATGCTCCGACTCCTCCAAAGGGGGGCGCCCAGGGGAGCGGGCGGGAGGAAGCGGCACTGGCCCCCCACGGTTGCCTGGCGGGGGCTCCTGAGGCGGGTGAGGCTACCCCGTCCTGCGAGGGAGCTTGTGTGTGGGGGGGGCCCTAAGGGTCCGCACCCCGGGGAGATGCCAAAGCAGGTTGCAGCGATTCACTGCCCCTGCCCGCTGCCCCCCGCGGCTCGGCTCTGGGGGCAGGCACCTCTCTCCGCTCCGCTGCTCCGGCGCGAGCCGGCCGGGGGGAGGGTGTGTGCGCGCCGCGGGAGGTGGGGGCAGGATTAGAGCGAGGCAGCGGCCCCGCCCTCCCGCTTCACACTGGGACCGGCTCCGAGGGGGAGATGGCCCGGGAGAGGCGGCACTGGCACCATGGCATTCCCCAGCCTGCTCGTGGCGCTGATTCTAGGGACGAGCCCCGCAGCGGGCAGCTCTGACACGGCCTCGCTGAACCCTCCCTTTGCCCCCGCGCACGGACAGCGCCGCCCGCCTGGCCAGCATCCCCACCCTCCGCCCCGCTCGCCCCCCGGCTGCCCTGGAGGCCAAGGGCCAGGGGGGCGCTTTGTCAACGTGACCGAGTTCGGGGCCGAGTGCCTGCCCTGGGCGGAGGTGCCCGCTTTCCTGGAGAAGACCCCCCAGGGCAGGGGGCTGCTGGGCCAGCACAACTTCTGCAGGAACCCCGACGGCAGGAGCAGACCCTGGTGCTTCTACAGGACCAGCCGGGGCAGGGTGGACTGGGGCTACTGCGACTGCAAACAAGGTGAGCGCGCGCGCGTGTGTGTGAGCGCTGCAAAAGCAGGAGCAGCAGGCACCCGCGGCTCCAGCCTGTGCTCAGCCGGATACCGGTGGAGAGGGCTGGATCGATCGCACGGCGGGGGTGTGGGTGCAAGCCGGGTGTATTGCTTGCTTGTCGAGATTGCTGTGCCGTGCGAGTGGAGGGGGGAAAGGAGCGATGCGTGTAACAGCTGCTTGTGGGCTCCGCCGTGGCCGTTTAGTTGGTATGCGCGAGTGGGTGGACGGCCGAAAGGAGCGTGCATTGGAGGGCTGGTGTGTGTTTTGTCTGGGTCGGTGTGTGCCCGCACTGGGTGCCTTTGGCGTGTATTGAACTCCTTTCCCTGGGAACACACTGGCTATACTGTAACCGAATGTAACACTGCTAAGCTTCTACGGGTGCAAGTGATCATTTCTGTAAAGGCGGTTTTGGCAGAGCCATATTTCACTAGAAAGGAATTTTGTACAGGTAGATCATGACTTTCCTTTTGTGTGTCTTAGCTAAGCTGAACCGTATTTCATTTTCACCCTACTGTGGGTGAGGTTAACACCAATTTTCCTGCTAACAGACTGCTCAGGGCAGAGGAAATTAAAAAAAAAATCTCTTACAAAAGTGACAGGTACATAAGCGATACTCTGATCGGTTTTTACCTTTAAGACATCTGTACACTCGTTTGGAAGCATAAAAAGGTCCTTCTGTGTTCCTACTTCTGGTAATATATTTCTTATACTCTTTGAACTGAAAAGTTATATCCAGTATACTACTAATTCAATTTACAATAATCTCTTTTTTGTAATGTTCATGCACTTCTCTGGAAATCTAAGAAAAATAGAAAGGAATTGCTTTAATCAGGCAGTTTGCAGCGCTTCTCTTTCAATTTATTTTTTAAATCTTGGAAAAATTGGGTGCACAGATTAATGCTGCTGCTAGACAACTTGTATGCATGTAACTCAAAGGGCCTTATTGCATGTTCTTATTTATTCACAAAACTCCCATTGATTGAGGAGGGATTTTAGCAGATCAGTTATAAATTTCCCCACATCCAGTAGCATTCCAGGGGTGGTCACATTTGTACATAGATAATCAGATCTTTAATTATTTCCATAGCCGTAAACATTTCATTCTGAATCAGTGGTTCTCAAACTTTTTGGCCAATGGTCCACTCCACACAATGCAGTCCTTTCTGCAAACCACCAGCCAGTCACTTATGGGTGCAGGATGGTATGGGGTGCAGGGTCTGGCCAAGAGGCAGGGTGCAGGAGAGGGTTGTAGGTGGGGGTCTGGGCATGAGGAGGATGGGAGATGCTTACCTGGCTCCGTGCTCCCACTTGGCTGTGATTCCGACCAATTGGAGAAGCAGGAAAAGCCTCCTGGTAAGTGTTTTCTGTGCTGCTGTTCCTCCAGCCAGTGGAGGGGAGCAGTAGCATACAGAGCTGCTTCTCCACAAATTGGATATCGACCACGAGGTTCATCCTCCCTGCAGTGGGAAGCCAGTGCTGGCACTCCAACTTCATGGTGGGGAGGGGGAGAGAGACATGGACCTGGACTGCCAGTGCAGGTTCCCCACTGCAGGTGGTCAAGCCCCAAGCCCACCTGCAAAAGTACCACACTTTGAGACTCACTGGGATCATACTAATCTTTTTCCTGTTTATATCCATTTCCTCCAAAATAAGTTCAAACTATTGTGAAGAAATAAAAGAAAAAAGTAGCTAGCCTGTTGTACAAGTTCCCTTATATATCATTTGCATAATTATAGTGTAGGCACAGAAGTATATTTTTTTATTTTATTTTATTAGGATTTTGTTATGCTTTTCTTTAAGGATTGATTTCCCTTTCAGATCCCAAAACCAAAGTAACTGAGATTGGTTTTCTCCAACAATAATTCCAGTGTGTGTGAGAGCAGCTGGGAATGAGAAAGAGAAGGTGATATGAATTATGAGATAATTGTA
This sequence comes from Pelodiscus sinensis, assembly GCF_052426305.1. Classification (NCBI taxonomy): domain Eukaryota; kingdom Metazoa; phylum Chordata; order Testudines; family Trionychidae; genus Pelodiscus; species Pelodiscus sinensis. The sequence continues at coordinate 101,339,257 of NC_143055.1, forward strand.
TTTATTTCTATGATCCATTATGCAAAATGTATGTGGAACAATAACAGCTGCATTGCTTATTTATACATTAATAAAAGTAATGGACTTTTTTCATCCGCCTATCTGAAATTTATGTTCAATATCAAGCATAATTTTCTGTACTCCTACAATAAGATAGTGGTTCTGTGTTACAGATATTTCCTTGGGGAGAGTATCAGGCAGCTAATGTCAGAAGAGAATTCGGTGGAGAAGACATAACTATACACTAGGAGAAAAAATATATGTTATAATACAGCCCTAATTTTGATGAAGGGTTTGCATATCGGCCTATTTAAAAAAAATAGCTCTTTTCCAAATGTTTCAATTTGATTCCCAATGGTCGTCATGAATCTCTAGATAATAGAGCATGGAGTCAAGTGGATTCAGTAACTTTTAATGTGTCAGATTCTACAAAAACCCAATCTGCTTCCATTTAGATCAATGGCAAAACTCCTTTTAAGTTCAATGGGTGTTTTATTAGAGGAGAATGCTCTTAAAAGGATTGCAGGATTTGGTTTAAACTTGGCTTCTTTGTTGATTTAAGCTATCACTTTGCAAAAAGGAAATGCAAGTCCTAGTTCAGGTTGACTATTTCTAGTCCAGTACCTCATTGGTGCCAAATCAGAGAATTTGCCTAACCACGGGAAGTCAGTGTTGTCTAGCAACATTTCCACTGCTTACTGTACTTTTGGAAGACATTTAGGCTATGTCTAGACTGCAAATCTCTCTCAAAAAAGAGCATCTAGACTGCAACTAGTACTTTCAAAAAAGCAAGCCGCGTTTTTGAAAGAGAGCACTCAGGCAGTCTGGATGCTCTCGTTCAAAAAAGCAGTTTGCATTACATAGCACTTTTTTTCTAAAGAGCACTTTCGAAAAAAGGTGTTCTTCCTTGTAAAACAAGGTTTTCTGTGGTCGAAAAAAGTAAATCGAAAGAACGCGGCGGCAGTGTAAATGCAGGGGAAGCCTTTTCGAAAAAAGGTCACTTTTTTCAAAAAAACCCTGTAGTCTAGACACACCCTTAGGGGCAAATTAAAGCTAAATAACAGCACAGAAGACTGAAAGCCGGGACTGGTGGCTGTAAACAAACTATGGGACTAGGGGAAACTTAGCTACAGATATGATAAGTGCACATCTGGCTAACTAAATTCATGCTGGAACACGAATGTTGCCGGACCAGAGTGTGCTGGATTAGAGAGGTTCAATGTGTACCAGTCAAGACAGAGGACATAGCCTCTAAATAGCAGCCAACTCTTTCCAGCTAAAGATAGTTCTCTGGTCCTTTTAAAATTAATAGCAAACACCCATTGATTCCACTGGGACAAGTGTATAAAGCAGTGGTCCCCAACCTTTCAAAGTCGTCGGGCGCCAGGGGGCGTGGCCGTTCTCCCGCCGGGCGCCAGAGGGCGTGGCCGTTCGCCCGCTGGGCGCCAGGGGGCGGGGACACTTGCGCCCGGGGGGCGGCCCCCCCCCATAGCCGCGCGCCCGGGGCCGGCGCTCCCCCTGCCATGCGCCTGGTGCCAGGCCAGCCCCGAGCACCTGGCGGGGGCATGGAAATGCCCCCGCGGGCGCCATGGCGCCCGGGGCACCGTGTTGGGGACCATGGGTATAAAGCCTTTGTCAAAGAAATATCAAAATGTATGTTCAGAATATGTCTGATGGAACATGGCAACAAGTTCTCTAAAGACCATTATAATGCTGACTCAAAATAAATAGCTTCTTGTAAAATGAAAAATAATACAGCTATGTTAAAGATGAGATTTACACCAAGAAAAGGCAGGATGTTCAAAATAAATCTCAATCACTCATATTACATGTGTTATGGAAGTTCATTACATAGTTGTTAGGCATCTGCATTAATAGACATGATGGCAAGCGTTAAGCCTTTATTGATTTTCCTGGCTCTAAATTTGTCTTGTCTTTAACATTAATAAGACAGACCTTTTGTTTCATGTGTGTGTGCACTTAATTGCTTTATATTTTAACATCAGTAAAACAAACAGAAAAATCTCATTAAAATTGTGCTTTGTCTGATCCCTGTAATTCCAGTTTTTATATTTTAATTTTTTTTTCATTTCCTATTTTTTGAATTCATAGACATTTGCATGTTACTTACTTTTTGAAAGCAACCTGGCCAAAAATTGTTCATGATTAGCCAAGGAAACCATGGATTAAAACAAATGTCTACAATCCTATTCTGTCAGAATACTTAGTATGAAAATGCTAGTATAAACAATGTTAATGTTGTAATGTTTTAGGTATCTAAAAGGGTGTCACAAGGAGGAGAGAAATTTTTTTTTTCTCCTTGGCCTCCGATGATAGGACAAGAAGCAATGGGCTTAAACTGCAGCAAGAGAGGTTTATGTTGGACATTAGGAAAAACTTCCTAACTGTAAGGCTGTGTCTAGATGGCAAGTTTTTCCGCAAAATCATCTGCTTTTGCGGAAAAACTTGCCAGCTGTCTACACTGGCCACTTGAATTTCCGGAAAAGCACTGACGATATCATGTAAGATTGTCAGTGCTTTTCTGGAAATACTATGCTGCTCCCGTTCGGGCAAAAATCTTTTTCTGAAAGACTTTTGCGCAAAAGGGCCAGTGTAGACAGCACAGTACTGTTTTCCGCAAAAAAGCCCCGATCACGAAAATGGCGATCGGGGCTTTTTTGCGGAAAACCGCGTCTAGATTGGCCACGGACGCTTTTCCGGAAAAAGTGCTTTTGCGGAAAAGCATCCTGCCAATTTAGACGTGCTTTTCTGAAAATGCTTTTAACGGAAAATCATGCCAGTGTAGACGTAGCCTTCGGGTAGTTAAACACTGGAATAAGTTGCCTAGGGAGATTGTGGAATCACTATCTCTTGAGATATTGACCATCTCTTGGGATGGTCTAGACAGTATTGGGTGCTGCCGTGAGGGCAGGGGGACTGGATTCAATGACTTCTCGAGGTCCTTTCCAATTCTAGTGTTCTATGATTCTAACATAAAACTGTTGTAAATGTCTTTCATTTGAGAATCTCAGAGGAAAGTGTTCTTTTCCGTTTTACCAATGGGAAAAACAAGTCACAGAGGTTGAGTGACTTACTTAAGAGTGAATAAGTTAGTGGTAGAGTTGGAAATAAATTGACTTTCAGGGCTTGATTTTCTTCTAATCTATGAAACTTGTATAGGGTAACTTCATTACAGCCAGTTGAGTTACTACTAGGCTACGTCTACACTGGCCCCTTTTCCGGAAGGGGCATGTAAATTTCACCAGTCGTCGTAGGGAAATCCGCGGGGGATTTAAATATCCCCCGCGGCATTTAAATAAAAATGTCTGCCGCTTTTTTCCGGCTTTTAAAAAAGCCGGAAAAGAGCGTCTACACTTTGAAGTAGGAATAAGACCCTCCGGAAAAGGGCACTTTTTCCGGAGGATCGGGGCCAGTGTAGACGCTCTTTTCCGGCTTTTTTAAAAGCCGGAAAAAAGCGGCGGACATTTTTATTTAAATGCCGCGGGGGATATTTAAATCCCCCGCGGATTTCCCTACGACGACTGGTGAAATTTACATGCCCCTTCCGGAAAAGGGGCCAGTGTAGACGTAGCCCTATTGTATATATGTGTGAGAGCAGGATAAAGCCCTTTCTGATTATCCTATTCTACCTCCTTGTAATGTGAAAGCCTAAAAAACTGTGAAACTAAAAAAGTAGCATGGGTTAAAAATTATATCCAGAAGTCATATTTCTCTCTGAGACAGAAACAACTTCTCTGGAGTCATTCTTGTTACAGTTCTACATTATCCCCTGACTACCTAATTAGTTAGATAATTGCAGCTCCATTATATGCCTATCATTTCAATTTATTTTTAAAGGAGTCTAAAGCCATTGATCATTGACATGATGAACTGTAATATTCCAAGGAACTTTTGCAACCAATACATGCAGTATTTAGGAATCCTTCTGTCTCAAAGATCCCTGAATGTGCAGTAAAACTGCCTACTAAAATCTCTTGCTTGTTCTTGAAAAAGTAGTTCTCATGTGTGCACAATATCCATTTTTCCCCCAAGAGTAAACTTCTTGGATTAGATCATCATGTTAGACGGAGTTTAATGCTTATGAAAATGAGGTATCAATAGCATTGGCTAAATGGAAGCAAAACCTGATCCAGTACCCACTATAGTCAATAGGAGTCTTTCCAACTCAGCAGATATTATATCAGGCACACTGCAGGATCCAGCACATCCAGCACAACAAAAAGACTCTCCCTTTCCTGCTCTGTACCGCAAGCAGGAGGCTCCCAGGGAGGGACAGCTCCAAGGCAAAGGGCAGGAAGTGTGGCAGTGCAGGGAGGGGCAGCTGAAATGCAGGCACTTGAGAGCCTTTTGGCCAAACCAGTCAGGATCACCTGTCAGAGGCTCCAGGATCTACCAGTTGATCCCGGTCTACTGTTTGGTGACCACTGTTTTAAAGTCAAATTTTGGAGTGGGTAGTGCCATGGAAAGTCATTGCAGTAGCCTTTCATCGCTGCTGCCGGGGGTGGGTGTGTGTGTGTAAAGGAGGCAGCTGCTCTGCAGCCCAGTGATTTAAGCTGTGGCCCAGTGATTTAAAAGGGCCCAGGGCTCTCAGCCGCCCCCTGTACAGCAGCAAGAACTGGAACTGAGGCTCTTTAAATCGCTGCCAGAGTCCTGGATGGTGTTGAAGGTTTGGTTTGGGGAGGCTAGCCCCCAGCTCCGCCCCTCCTGCCCAAGGCATTACCACCACCTCTGGGGGCTCAGGGACTGCCCCCACCACCACCTTGCCCATGGCTCAGCAAAGTTTGTTGGCCACCCTGTCTTGGAACAATTGTCAGAACCAAATTGAAAATGAGTTTGATGGTCTTATCCTTGTTCGTAATTGTCAGCCCCTACAGTAATTCAGCAAAGACAGAATAATCTCGGATTTGCAAAATTGGGCCTTTCCTAATTAAGGACTGAACTGCACTAACTAGCCTCTCTCCTGCTTCTCAAAAATAGATTTACATCCAAGTTACAAACCTTTGAACATAGTAGTCTATAAAGGAAATGCTGACACACCTTTAGCTAACACCATGAACACGTGTTGTAAAATTTGCACATAAGCAAATGGAAGTGATCCTCATCTCATTTTATTCACATTAATCTATACTGATACTTGTTTTTGGTGAGATGTAGAATATAGACACCTAGAATCTTGATTTAGGAGCAAATTAACAAGAGAGGTAAGTGGTACAGCCGTACTGTTTACAAGCTGCAAGAAACATGAAGACCATCTGTTCTTTAGTGCTAATTAAAAGTTGGCTGAAAGTTTTTTCTCTGTGTCTTATCCTGAGCCTGTGTGGCAGGTGTTGCAGAGCAAGTCTCAGCAACAGCCAAGCAGATAAACTTACTTGCTGTTAGAAGCAAACCCAACTTGGTTTAGAAGATAGCACCAGTTATGAAACCCATCTGACTCAGGGCAGATCCTAGAGCAACTAAAATTGCCAAACTGTTTATAAACACATTAACTGTCAATAACCTTGGGTGAAACTGATTGAGAAACACAATGCAAATGTTTTTCCTCAGTAAAATAAATCATATAGAAGAAAAAGGGAGTTTCTGTTAAGAGTTTATAGTTCTGTATATGTGATTTTCTAGTCCTCTTTCTTCCATTCTGGACTCAATTAAGGCAGACTAGGTCACCACCTTCTACCTTACTCAGTAGCCCTGCCCTTGTGCCTTATCCCCATGTCATGGAGCTTTCCTGTTTCCCAGACAGGCAGAGCCCCCTACTTCTTCCTCCCAAGATTAGCAACAAGGTCTTTCTTCCATTGAGAGCATATTGGATGACAGTAGTGGACCACTGTACTGTAGAGAGAAGCAGGGCATCAAACTACCTTAGGGAAAGAGCAAACTTGCAGTATTCTTCTCGTACCACAGAGTCCTGTACTGGGGTAGTGTTGATTGTGCTCCTTAGAACAGTGAGTCTTGACAACAGTCAGTTGGGATGCACCTTTTACAGCATTGTCTCCAGGAACCTATAGACCTGGGAGACCTCATTGTATTAGTTAGGTTCAGGTCACTTTTTCAATATTTTCTTTGCAATCAACAAAGACAGAAACTTACTTTTAAGTAAGTGAAACAGATTCTGATGAGAACACTTGACTCTATAACCACAGGGCATTTACATCTTCATCTAATTCTGTTTCCACTTTTACTTTTTAGTTATATCTGCATCTACAGCTATTAATCCAAATAGTTTTGTATGAAACAAGCTTGTTAGAGATGTGGTGGTCTTTCACGTACCATTTTCATAGAAAGGATAAAAGAAATATTTGTATTCTTTGAAACTACTAGTTTCAGATGAAGCAGGGAGAATAGAAGGGAGAAGCAGAAGCTCCAGTGTGTTCCTCCCTTCTGGAAAGCTCAAGGTGATGGTCAGGACTCAGTGGATTCTGAGAGGGTGTGTACAATGGGATATGGTGGTAGCAGAGACAAGCTGTAGTTGGTTGCTTCCTTCAGTGCTGGTTGTTTTTTTATTATTTTTTTGATTTGTTGAAAATTCCATGACTTTTTTTAATCACCATTTTAAAATTAATTCTTCTCTTCCACTAAACCAGCATTTTAGGCAGAAATTCACACATGAGGTAATGTTGCTTTACCAGAGGTAACTCTACTCCAGACCCTGTATCCCCTCCAGAGATGGGATAATGCACAACTGCTAGGGAAACAGTAAATGAGCCTGGCTTCTATGGCAGCCTTGCTCTAGGGAGCATCTTGCTTTATAATGCCGAGGGAAGACGAAGGTTAGATCTGGGCATATGAACCCTTAGTTAGAAAGCTGTATCTCTCTCTTTCTTTTCTGTAAGGCCACAAGCCCTCTCCCTTGGTGAAAGAATGAGTAGTTTGGGGGAGGGGAGGAAGGAATAGATTTTAACGCCTGCTGGTTCTTCACTTCTGTGCATGCTAAAGAAGAGAGAATGTTATAATCCCTTCATACATATCTTGACCAGCACATTATGACATTTTCAGTTCTTTCCATACAAGCTCAGGAGGTAACAGATTAAAATCATAGAATACTAGAACTGGAAGGGACCTTGAGAGGTCATCGAGTCCAGTCCCCTGTCCTCATGGCAGGACCCAAAGCAGACATGGAGGCTTGTGCAGGATTTTCTGTGTTTTCTGTTCTAAGCATAACAGCTTGTCTGAAATTGAAACTGTAAAAGTGAAATTGACTTGTTAAATTTTCAAGATGAAAATTGACCAAAAAAAAAAAAAAAACCCCAAAAAATCCAGGAGAGAGAAAAGTAAGTTGAACTTTTACATTTTCATTTTCTTTTAAGGTACTCCCAGTAACATTTTGTTGAGGTTTAGGTTTACAATACATGATTCTTAAGGTGATGTCCTTTTAAATTATTTTCTTGTAATTAAGGGCACATCTACACCACACATCAATTGCGTAGCTTAAGTCGAAATAGCTTATTTCAGCTGTTGGTGCTGTCTACACAGCAGGAAGTCCAAGTTAGAGCACTCTTCCTCTGACTTTCCTTACTCCTCATAAAATGAGGGTTACAGTAGTCAGAGTAAGAAGTCCTCCATCTCAATATTATTTCAACATTATGTTGAAATAACTACTGTAGTGTAGATGCAGACTATGTTATTTTGGAATAATGTCAGATATTTTCCCATTGACTTAGCAGAAGCTGGATGGCGGCCTACATGCATGCACAGAATCAGTTACGCTCTGGAAAATACATTAGCATGGACCATTTATTCTCTATAAGGGTATATTAATGAATAGCTAATTACCAATATGTTATGAACATATACAAGTATTGATAAATGTAATTTCTTGTTCTATTGTGATACATCATATATCTTATATGAGGAGACCACGCCTATTACAAAATCAAGAGTGTTTTATCTATAGAAAAAACAGCCAGACTCTCAAAAAGGTTTAAAAGATTAATGTGTTTTTTTAAAGTTAGCTCTATTGCGTCCTATATAAATTACGTATCACATTTTGTCATATGGATATTTTAAAACCATATAAATCCAGGGAGTCAAATTTAGAGTAGCAGCTGCCAGAATACTGCAACATGTTAAGTAAACTTTGGGGGAAGTTGTTTTAGTTCATTGGTTAACTTATTTTATCCACTACATAATTATGACATGAGTCACACGTCTTTAGGGTGCATTACATACATATGAAGTACATGCAAGTACGGTATCACTTTATTGTGCAAACAGACATCCTGTAAATAAAACTTTTGTAGAGAACTTATACAATTTGGATAATTTTATCCTGACTGTTATTTTATGCAATGTTAGACAAGCAAAGGATGTCAAGCTTTAGGGCAAAATTCTCCAGTTTGCAGAGTTAATCTTGACTACTTAAGTCAAGATCTGCCTTGTAGTTCATAAAAGGAGGATTTTGCTCTTCGAGTATTTACTTATCCAGATAATAGAAAGGTCTTGCAATATTTACACAGGAAATATTCTTACTGCTCTCTGAGGCTGTCTCACAGAATTGTGAAAGGAAAAAGATAATTTTATTTTTTTAAGAACAACATTTAAAGCTTTTTTTTTTTTTTTGCATGTCTGGAATCACTTTGTTCTAAATATTGCTGTGTCTGCAGTTGACTTGTGATTAAAATAATGGTTTATCCAAAAGGGTTTTGGAAATAGGAGCTAAAACAGAAATAGATGATAAAATTCCAATGTGTGTAGCTGGCTATATCTGTGTGTCTGAAAGGGAAGGCTATAGAGTAAACTATTGATTTATCCAGATGTAGAGTCTTAAAAATACTGTTATTTCAGTGCTTTTATATACTATTTTTATAATTAAACCTTTTATAACATAATGTATTCTGTAAAAAAGATCACCTTATAAAATTGAGTATATTATTGTATAACATGCTGTGAACATACATCATGAACAAAACGAGAGCATACACCAGATTTGGGGTAAAGGACTTGAACTACTTTTACTGTCAAGGTTTTCTAACTCTTGAGAACAGAATTAAAAACAAAATAGACTTACAGTGACATTTGTAGGGAAGGAACAAAAATTTAGCCTAGCCATTATAATAAAGAGAAAGATTTTCAATTGGAAGAGGGACTATCTTATGCTATTAAATAGAACAGAGTACAAGCAGGTGGATCACCTGCTATTTCATGCTGTACCTATCCATGGTATTTAATAAGTGCAATATATTATCTTGTCAAATTAGTAGCATTTTTATGGCCCATTCATTGTTTGCTCTCCCTTTGTACAATAACAAATATCATTATGATTGTTTTACATTTGGTGCTTGAATTGCATGTAGCTATAAGAAGTTTTTACACTTCTGGACAGAGAATAATGTGGTATCTACTATAATCCTATTCCATTTCTTGACTTTGTTTTCTATGTTCTTAACATGTATTTTGGTGATCCACACGCAAGGACTGTGTGTGTTATAGTTACATTTTTAGGTTGTTTTATTTGGGATTTGATAGAGGCCTATAATGAATTTGTAAGAACTACATCATATGTTTGAGGGCAAGTAAATACAAAAGCATTCTTTAGCCTGAAATAAACTGTTGGCATCCATGACATGCATACTATTATATGGGTCAGTGCAGAAGCTATGCAATCCATGAGATTGTTTTATAATTACTTTAAATCAGATGGAAGGTAAAAATATAGCACTTGTGTATAATATTTTGTCTCCTTTTTGTAACATTGTTGATTATGTTAAAAACATTCATGTAAAGACATCACATTTATATTGATATGTGCATATATTTTCTCTCCCCATATTTTTGATATTTTGGCTTCAGTAATAGAACCAAGATGTTTCCTCAATAAATTATTGTGTGGAATCAGTTACCTCCTTTTGTGAGTCATCAGAAACGAATTATAAGATACTGGAGAGTGCTAATTAGAAGCAACCTCTTCAATAAACTTGAAGCAAGTGCATGATACATGAAATAGGGTTCATCATAGAGTGAACGGAGACTACATGTCCTACAAATAACACAAATTAACTCAGTCAGTGACAGCAAATATCTTATTTAAAGAATTTACAATTCTCTTTTATCTAGGGTCAGTGCGACTTCGAGGTGGCAAAAATGAGTTTGAAGGTACAGTTGAAGTTTATTTAAATGGAATTTGGGGAACAATCTGCAGTAGTCACTGGGACAATAATGATGCCTCAGTCATATGTCGGCAGCTTGAGCTTGGGTAAGTTTTAGTCGGAGATCAAATTTACCAGTTTATTTCAATGTCATCTTTAAGAGTTCTGGGTTTGATAGGTATTTTAAAAATTCATTATAAATAGGATATTCTAGAAAAAAGTATTGCTCTTAAGTGATAGTTTCATTCTCAATTGATATAGTACGTAAATGACAGAAAAAGTGGTACCTACTTAGCAAAGTTATTAGTGAGAGAGTTGTGAATATGTACATATAATCTGCATGTAACATCTTCACAGAAAGAAATGGATATTGTGTTGCAGACTTTGCTGTTGAATCTATACCTATGTGTCCAGTGCTATAAAGATGTGTGCAGCAATGCCACAATATAACATTAAGCCAAAGTTTGAATCTCTTTTCTACCATGACCCAATATTCAGACATTTACAACTAGAGGAGATGACAGCTTCTGCAGGCAATTAGTGTGGGTGTATTGGGGGGCATGCCCCAGAACAGGCGGGACCTGCACTGGAAGGGGCAAGGCTAATGGTAGCCAGCCCTCAGCGTCACTAGGACCGTGCCACTATTCCCATCCCTCAGACACACCCTGTATGGCACTCCAGCAGTGATTTAAAGGGCCTGAAGCTCCAGCTGCTGTTTCAGTAACAGCAATTGCCCCTTCTTCCTCTTCCCCCTCCTCGGTGGGCCTATTCACAACCCTTACTCCTCAGATGCACCAAAGTTTTGCTGCCTGAGGCAAGGTAAAAAATGCCAGTTTTGTCTTGTATATTAAAACTGGTTCTCCTCAGTATCCTTACCCCAAATTCTTTTAATGCTTCAGATAGAGTTGTGAAAGTGTAACCATGCACACAGTTAACCGATAAGCCTAGGCTCATCAGTTAATGTGCATGGTTACACGCAGCCCTCCCACCCCAATGTTACTACCTCTGATACAGAGGCAGCAACATGAGGTGGCAGGCAGGAACCACCTGTCCCTGGCATGTAACTGTGTAACTACTGACGTTTTTAGTGGTTACATGATTACTTAATTAAACACATTTTAACATCCCTAACTTCAAAGGATTTGCTGTGAGAATCAACACATGGTTTGTAAATTGCTTTGGCATCTGAAGAGAATTAGAGGCAAAGATGGTAATCAGGTTTTCAGACTGAAAACTGGGACATTGAAAATGAAAGGTTAGAACATGCAAGTACTGTTTCCAATGGCACTGGAGAGCCGTGCATGGGACAGTGAGAGAAAAGTGTCAAGCAGTCCCCTTGTCGTCTTTTCTGCTACCTTACAGATCTTCCATGCAAAGAAGGGATGGCTTGAGGACTTGTCTGAAGGAGGCAGCTCATTGGGAAGTCTGAGGGAGGTTGTTAAGATGTGGGGAGATCCTTGATACATAGATATGATATTCACAACAACCTTGCAGATTTAACAGGCTCATCTGGTCAGTAAGTCCTTCAGGTCTCTAGACTCATCAGAGGAATAAATATACACTGGAGGAAAGAAATATGGGGTTTAATTCTGACTTCACTGTACATGAGATAAATCAGAAGTTCCACTGAAGTCAGTGGAGCTTTAGCGGTATAAATGAGGCCACAGAGCAATTTTTTGTAAAACCAATAAAAACCTGTTTCTTAAACAGGACCTAACATTTGGGAAATTGCTGGATTCCAGGGACATATGGCCTGTCACTTCAATAGTAATTCCTTACACCTGTTCCAAAAAAGCTTTGGGAAGGGAGTTGTAACTAATTTTTGGTGTATTATTTTTACACCGGGCTTCACATGACGAGGTTCTCTGTATGCCTGCTCCACCATCCTGACTTTAAATGTTAAGCAAGTTTTGCATGGTTTCAGGTTTTCATGGAGAATGTTTACAGAATTCTAGTCATGTTGCACAGGTTGAGAAGTCCTCGATTAGGCTAACATTTCAGTACCCCATTGTCCTTAGGACTATCTGGGCCTAGCAAGCAGCAATTATTTCTGTATTTGCCTAATCAGAAACGATCTATTCTACCAGATGTCTCCAGGAAATAGAAAACAAAATGCTTTGTCAAGACTCCAAATTTATTTGAGGGAGGGGAACATGTATGTTTAATCTGCCATTATCTGTAAAGTTATCTGACAGAGACAGGAGAATGACTGTCTAAATTATGGGATCTAACAGGCAGGGTAACTATCATATCATACTCAGTAGGATGCCTTGAGTAGTTCCGAGTGGTTTGATTAATTAAGTAATAGTGTTCAGAATATTTTCTGGGGATAAATTATCACTAGGAAGATGTGAACTATGCTCCATTAAACCTAGCCAGTCATTTATCTCTAGGAAGTACCTATACAGATATGGCAATTGCTGTAAGATGAAGGGTTAGAGAGAAATGGTCATAAATGTATGGATTTCCCCCCCGAGGATAATGTAATTTAGGCTTCTAGAGAATCAATGCTGTGTGCATTAGTCAATCAAATTACTAGAATCATCTCAACATCCCTTTCAGTTTACCATACATAGTAACTCCAAAATATGGAGGCTTTATTGCCTTTATGGCATTGTTTCAGCTGTACATCAAAAGTCCTTGTTTGCTACTGGCTCTAGGTGTTAGCATGCAATATTTTCACTCTGACATTTCTGGTGATTATTCTACTTTTAAGAGTGCCAGTCAGATCTGAATCTAAGCTGTTTTGGAATGTCTACTGTTAAGCTGCATACACCAAGCCAACTTATAAAAATATGCAGCTTAGAGGAGATAAAAGTTCAGCCCATCTGGAGACTGTGATTTTGCTTATGGTTTCAGCTGCCTACGTGCAGTATTTCTTTATCCTGTTTTCATTTTAACTTGTTCTTACCTTCAGCACTCTGGGTACTGTACTTTGTTTGCATAGGCTCTTTATCAGCAAGAAAAGTTTAGTGTTGGTGACAGAAGCACTTAAACAAAACTGACTAAAAATAGGAATTCATGCAACTAAGAGTGGAAAAGTATGCATGCTTATGTTGTCATGGCACAAACTTTGGGCCGTATGTAAGTGGTCTGGGTGTTCTTCAGGTGCCCAGCACCTCCATAAATTTGATCCTCTGACCTTACACTGTCTGCTTTTTCCTCATTTGCAAAGTTCATTTACTTATGGGACCAGTGCTGTAACAAGGGCAGGGCAAGTGGGGCGCTTGCCCTGGGTGCATCATAACCAGGGCGCAAAAATGCAATAAGTAAAAATAATAAGCTGCAAAAGTAAAGCATGTGATGTGTGCTAACCTAAGGAGAAGGGGCACATAATATTTTGTCCCAGGTACAAAAATACCTAGTTATGGCACTCCATGGAACAAATCCTGGGCATCCTGTAGAGGTACATAAGGGACAGAAGCAGCTTTGGATATGTTTACACTGCAGCTGGAAGCGAGCCTGAGCTCAAGCGGCTACCCTCAGTGTCCCCCTGCTTATTTTAGAATATTAGTTCAAGCTGAGCTAGTGCAAGTCTGTCTACTTAGCCTTGCAGGGTTGCTCCCAGCTGCAGTGTAGACATACACTTAAACCTGTGTTATCTAAGTGGTGGAATAAGAGCACTAGAGGTCTCATGTAGGGAAACTGCCTTTTGTGGCCTATGGGAGAGATCTCTGTGGTTGGTCTCTGCCACTCAGAATATGGAAGAGGGGAATGTGATTGGGTTAGAGGCCATGCAGACCCAATTGGTCTATGTGCACTATGGCTCCACTGTACCAAACCATCTTACTGCAGTGAGAAAAAAGGCTACATTTGGTATTCCTCTTCCTATCCTGTATTAGTAGTGAGGGCCCAAATACATGAACATCCCGACTATCTGCAGACAAGGATTCTGCCTTGCAACTTTTTCTTGCCAAGCAAGACTTTTTCTCTATGCTCCAGGACTTGCACTTCACTGCATGTATTTGTGAGTAGGCATCTCAAACAAATATTTTGCAACTATTTTTCCTAATATCCAATGCTAATGTTTTTCCTCCTCAGCAAAAGTGGTACAGCAAAGCATGCACCATTTTCTGGACTGGGTCTTATCCCTGTTTATTGGAGTGATGTACATTGCCATGGTGATGAAGAAAATATACTGCTGTGTGAAAAAAACATCTGGAAAGGTGGAACATGTCCTCAAAAAATGGCAGCGGCTGTCACATGTAGCCTTTCCCATGGTAAAAGTATATAATTTTTTATTAACTTTTTGTCTGATTTGAACAGTCATAATGTATGAGATTACATTAAACATCTTACTGTAATTTTATCTTCCAAGAAAAGATCTGAAATAAAATATATTGCATAGGATCATTCACTTTTTAAAAGTCACATTGTTCCTTTAAAACATAGGTTATGAGTAAGGATCAGTTATGTAGCAGTGGACATTCCAGAGGGAATTCTGTTTGAAACTAGCCAGAATTCCTCCAAAGTAGAGGGGAAAAGAGTCTAAAGGCAATTGCAGCTGCTGGAGTGAGCTTGTCACTCTTGGAAACAGTGCAGTGTACAGCAGCTCCCCTGGGAACCATGAAGGGTATTGAGGCCATGATTTCATTTTCACTTTACCCCCATTCAGGAGCCTAGCCCAGTGGCACTAGATTAAAGCTGTGATTGTTGAAGGTCCCTGCAAAGGATTATAAGGAATTTTTAGGCTCTGTACCTTCTTTTCCTCTCCCTCTGACCTTATGGCCCATGCCAGAATGGACACATTTTTTTCAAGTTTCTATGAGGGATATTCTGATACAGGCAGTCCCCGGGTTACGTACAAGATAGGGACTGTAGGTTTGTTCTTATGTTGAATCTGTATGTAAGTCGGAACTGGCGTCCCGATTCAGCCGCTGCTGAAACTGACCGCCAGTTCTGACTTACATACAGATTCAACTTAAGAACCCCAAGTCAGCTGCTGCTGAAACTGATCAGCAGCTGATTCCAGGAAGCCTGGGGCAGAGCAACTGTGCCTCGGGCTTCCTGTAGTCAGCGCTGGTCAGTTTCAGCAACGGCTGACTTGGGGACGTCTGGGGCAGAGCAGCTGGGGTGCTGCTGGGTTGCTCTAGTAGCACTGCTCCTCGGCGCTACTGGACCAACCCAGCAGCACCCCAGCTGCTCTGCCCCAGGAGTCCTGATTCAGCTGAAACTGACCAGCAGCGGCTGAATCAGGACGCCTGGGGCAGAGCAGTTGGGGTGCTGCCGGGTTGGTCCAGTAGTGCCCAGAGCGGCGCTGCGGGACCAACTGGCAGCACCCCAGCTGCTCTGCCCCAGGGTCCACAACAAAAGCCTGGTCTGCTGGGGAGGGGGCACACTAGCTGCGCCCCCCCCCCAGCAGACCAGGGATATAGGGAGCAAAGCGGCGGGGGGGGGGGGGGGTGCCTCGCCTCTGAGGCTTTGCTCTGGCGCCGGACCACTTTGCCCCCGGTGCCCCTGGTTTGCTGGAGACGGTCCCCAGCAGACCAGGGACACCGCGAGCGAACCCGCAGCAGCGGCGGGTTCCCGCGCTTCTGAGGCTTTGCCAGAGCAAAGCCTCAGAAGCGCGGGAACCCGCCGCTGCTGCGGATTTGCTCTCGATGCCCCTGGTCTGCTGGGGACGGTCCCCAGCAGACCAGGGGTACCGGGAGCACCTTTTCTTGCCCCGGAGCTCGAGGTGGCTGACCGCTGCCTGTGAGCTCCGGGGCGAGAAAGCCCCGTTCGTAAGTGCGGATCCGACATAAGTCGGATCCGCGTAAGTCGGGGACTGCCTGTATTTAAAACGTCCAAAGAGTAAGTGATCAAGTTGTTTTGATCATACTTAGCTTCACAGTTTGACAGGAAACAGGGGCGGTAGTCCAGTTAATTTAGAAAACAAACTGGACTACAGGAAAAAAAACTTAAAAAATGAGTGATCCTGTAGCACCTTAGAGACTACGCAAAAACGAACAAACAAACAACCCTCCCCCCCATCTAATATATATATATTAGTATCATGAGCTTTTGTTGGCATAACCCACTTCTTCAGATGTGGACCACAGAAAAAAAGAAAACAGCAATACTGAAGGCCAAATGGGAGTTCTGCCATTGACTTGCATAGGATCCAGATTTAACTCCTAGAGTACATAATATACAGAATTCTTTACTTTTGCTATCAGAGTGAATGTGTTTGGGATCTGTAAGTATTATGTGCCTCATTTAAAAATATTTATTTTTTGTACAATTTAAATATTTTCCCCTTAATCCTAATTCCACTAAATTAAAGTTAACTGTTATATATCTGAGGAGAAATAATTTCCATAAGAGGAAGGTTATATCTAGCATTTAAGCAATTGGATTAAGCACAATTAGGGCCAAGTTTTGAGCCTTGCTTTCATTGGGCCTTTCTTTTTTTTACCTACGGAAGGTGGCCTCAAATAACTATGATATAATTTAGGACTCTTGAATATTTAACTACTTGACTGTGCCTGCAAATCAGGTACACAAGTGTCCAAGTGAAAGTTAATGCCTTAGCAAATAGTGGCTAGCAGAAATAGGTCAGCCAGAAGCCAAACATTTGAGTCTTATTATTTGCGCAAACCAGAAAACACTATACAAGTAGGTACAGTTTAAGTTTTTGAGATTCTTCCCTTCCTCTGTTCTTCCCCTCCCCCCAGGAAGTGCATTAAAATAGTGATGTTTTATGTATGCATGAAGTACAGATGTAGAAATGTCATTAAAGAGTATTTACAATCCCACTGTTTTTGTCAAATATTCACAATGTAGATGTAGATATAACTCCAGTGATGTCAGTGTTGGATTGAATCCTTTGTTGTGAAGTTTACATCTAGTGCAATTCAGAGTGGAGTTTCTAGCATGTTATTTCCAGGGCAAGTAAGGAACAATGTCAGCAACCCCAGAATGAGCCTTCTGCAATATGTCTGACACCTCCTACCACCCTAATGAGAAGGAATTACTTTCCAATGGAAAGAGATGACATTCAGCCACCACACTTGCATCTTTTTGCTAGGATTTTTCTAAGCAGAGCACGTCAGGGCTACGGCAACACTTTAGCCTTCCGGAAAAGCTTATGCAAATGAAACGCGGTGTGGAATATTGCCACGCTTCATTTGCATAATTAATTAGCAGCTACTTTTGCACAAGAGGCTTTTGCACAAAAAAGAGCTGTGTAGATGGCTTCTTTTTGCACAAAAGCCCTCTCTTGTGCAAGAGCCGTTCTTCCTGAAAAAAGGAGGAAGAACGGCTCTTGCGCAAGAGGGTTTTTTGTGCAAAAAGGAGCCGTCTACACAGTTCCTTTCTGTGCAAAAGCAGCTGCTAATTAATTATACAAATGAAGTGTGGCAATATTCCACGCCACGCTTCATTTGCATAAGCTTTTCCAGAAGAAGGCTACAGTGTAGCCTTAGCCTAACTGATCAAGTCTGTGTGTATTTTTTTTTGTAATGGGAGCTGCTATCCATAAAAGACTGTATGGATCCTGTAGCCTCATTTCACTCTATATACATCCTTCTTCCTTTTCAACTTGTTCCCCATCTAGCCTTTCAATGTAAACTTCATCAGAAAAATCGTCAGATTTCATGGCTGGTGAAATGGTCAGAGGAGCCTTTAGAAATTCCAAAATGTTTACATTTAGCAGCAAATAACTGGAAAGATAACACTAAGTAAATTTGCTGAAGGGTGCACATTGAACTAAGTCACACTTTAGTCATCCAGACATTGGATACTGATGTAATCTTTAAAAAATTAAACCAAAACAGTTCAAGTGCATTGTATAACTTTGTATCATTTCCATCATAATAGTTTCATACTGTATGAAGCTGTTGAAAGGAAAACTGTGCAGGAGTCACAGCATGAGGGGACCTTGTGCCCCCAATTTGAGCAACAAGGAAAGCTCTTTGCAGAGAGAAGTTATGTCAGGGGAAAAACTATCCTCAGTTAAAATAATCCAGACAGTTAATGAAAAGTCACTCTGTGGTACAGACTGGGATCCGTGCCAGAAGACATTCTGGGTGAAATCCTGGCCCCACTGTGTATCAGTGGGAGCTTTCCCATTGACGTCAGAGAAGCCAGGGTTTCTTTCAGCCTATGTGATCAAAACTCTGTGGAGCAAAAGCTGCCTTCACATACTTTGGTGCAACCCCCCCCCCCCCCACCATCTTCACTGAGGGCAGCATTTGTCCATGTCACCTTAAAATTCTGAAACACTTAGGCACTTGCATAACTTCACTGGGGTGATTTTTATGGGGCTACTCATCAGTGTAATATTCACATGCCTACGCATTTCCAGAAGGTGGCCTGACAAACTTTCTAACCAGTTCAATTTCAGGATTGTCATTTAGTTAAGATGTTGCATAATACTTGACAAAAGCCAGGCAAACCTGAGCTCTCTCCATTTGTGTATAGTTTTGAGGAAAATTGGGGGAAATAAATCACCATCTCCTGTTTTGTGTTTAAATGCAGCCTTTATTCCAATCCGCCTGGCTGGTGGGAGCAATGCTCATGAAGGAAGAGTGGAAGTCTACCACACTGGCCAATGGGGGACTGTCTGTGATGACCAGTGGGATGATGCAGATGCTGAAGTTGTGTGTAGGCAGCTTGGCCTTGGGTTAGTTTTTTTTTAAATACACTTTGCTCATAACCAAGTAGGAAAGCTAAAGTCACCAGAATTATAGAATTATAGCTGACACATTTATTAATGCTTGTAGTAAAATGGGCCTGACATTTTCCAACATACTACCCTGTTTTCACTTGCTTATAATTTAACCAAACTTAAGCAGGCCAAGCTGAAATTTTTCATTATAAGAAGCTGTTTTGGGATGAAGATTTTCTTCAGAAAATGTCATAAAAAACAGTGCAGTCATTTCCAGTTATTGGATTAAGAAAAAAGTTTTGTTAATGTTTAAAAAAAATGTACAACAATGTAATGTAATTGACCAAGGACAGGGTGGGCCCATTGCTCAGTGAAGAGGGAGAAGCAAAATAACAGAAAACTTGCAAATGGCAGAGGTGCTGAATGACTTTTTTGTTTCTGTTTTCACCAAGAGGATTGATGGTGACGAGATGCCTAACACAGTGAATGCTAGTGGAAATGGGCTATGTTTAGAAATTAAAATAAAAAAAGATCAAGTTAAAAATTACTTAGAAAAATTAGATGTCTTCAAGTCACCAGTGCCTGATGCAATGCATCCTAGAATACTCAAGGAGCTGATAGAGGAGGTATCCGAGCTATTATCTTTGAAAAGTCATGGAAGTCAGGAGACATTCCAGAAGACTGCAAAAGAGCAAATATAGTGCCCACCTATAAAAAAAAAAAGCCCAGGAAATAAGAACAACCCAGGAAACTATAGACCAGACAGTTTAACTTCTGTGCCAGGGAAGATAATGGAGCAAGTAATTAAGGAATTCATCTGCAAACATCTGGAAGATAGTAAGGTGATAGGTAACAGCCAGCATAGATTCGTAAAGAACAAAGCATGTCAAACAATCTGATAGCTGTCCTTGATAGGATAACAAGTCCTGTAGGGATAAGGGAGAAGCGGTGGTATACCTAGATTTTAGTGAAGCATTTGATACGGTCACACATGACCTTTTTATCAATAAACTAGGAAAATACAACCTAAATGGGGCTACTATAAAGTGGGTGCATAACTGGCTGAATAACCATTCTCAGAGTGTAGTTATTGATGGTTCACAAACATGCTGGAAAGGCATAACAAGTGGGGTTTCGCAGGGTCAGTTTTGGGACTGGTTCTGTTCAATATCTTCATCAACGATTTAGATATTGGCATAGAGACTACGCTTATTAAGTTTGCAGATGATATCAAGCTGGGTGCAAGTGCTTTGGAGGATAGGGTCAAAATTCAAAATTATCTGGACAAACTAGAGAAATGGTCTGAGGAAGACAGGATGAAGTTTAATAAGGACAAATGCAAAGTGCTCCACTTAGGATTGGATAAATGGACGGTAAGATGGATAGAAAGATGGCTAGAAGGCCGGGCCCAGCGGGTAGTGATCAACGGTTCGATGTCAGGATGGCGGTCGGTTTCTAGTGGAGTGCCCCAAGGTTCGGTTCTAGGACCGGTTTTGTTCAATATCTTTATTAATGACCTGGATGAGGGGATAGATTGCACCCTCAGCAAGTTTGCAGATGACACTAAGCTGGGGGGAGAGGTAGATACGCTTAAGGGCAGAGATAGGATCCAGAGTGACTTAGACAAATTGGAGGATTGGGCCACAAGAAATCTCATGAGATTCAACAAAGACAAGTGTAGAGTCCTGCACTTGGGACGGAAGACTCCCAAGCATAGTTACAGGCTGGGGACCAACCAGTTAAGTTGTAGTTCTGCAGAAAAGGACCTGGTGGTTACAGTGGATGAGAAGCTAGATATGAGTCAACAGTGTGCCCTTGTAGCCAAGAAGGCTAATGGCATATTAGGATGCATTAAGAGGAGCATTGCCAGCAGATCCAGAGATGTCATTATTCCCCTTTATTCGGCTTTGGTGAGGCCACATCTGGAGTATTGTGTCCAGTTCTGGGCCCCCCACTACAAAAAGGATGCGGAAGCATTGGAGAGGGTCCAGCGGAGGGCAACCAAAATGATTAGGGGGCTGGAGCATATGACCTACGAGGAGAGGCTGAGGGACTTGGGTCTGTTTAGTCTGCAGAAGCGAAGAGTGAGGGGGGATTTGATAGCAACCTTCAACTTCCTGAAGGGAGGTTCCAAAGAGGATGGAGAGAGGCTGTTCTCAGTAGTGACAGATGGCAGAACAAGGAGCAATGGTCTCAAGTTGTGGTGGGAGAGGTCCAGATTGGATATTAGGAAAAACTATTTTACTAGAAGGGTAGTGAAGCATTGGAATGGGTTACCTAAGGAAGTAGTGGAGTCTCCATCCCTAGAGGTATTTAAGTCTCGGCTTGACAAAGCCCTGGCCGGGTTGATTTAGATGGGATTGGTCCTGCCTAGAGCGGGGGGCTGGACTTGACCACCTTCTGGGGTCTCTTCCAGTTCTATGATTCTATAAGGGGATGGTTGGATGAAATAACATGATCTTGGTAACTAATTGACCATTCATTATCAGTTGGAAATAGGTCAATGGAGGGATGATAGGAGTTGCTATAGGGAACTTTCTGGGTGTCTGGCTGGTGAGTCTTGCCCACATGCTCAGGGTTTAGCTGATCGCCATATTTGGGGTCGGGAAGGAATTTTCCTCCAAGGTAGATTGGCAGAGGCCCTGGAGGTTTTTCGCCTTACTCTGTAGCATTGGGCACAGATTACAGCTGAAGGACTCTCTGCATGTTGGGTCCTTCAAAGTATTTGAATGCTTCAATATCTTTGATATAGGTGAGAGGATTATTCTAAGAGGGGTGGTTGAGATTCTGTGGCCTGCACTGTGCAGGGGGTCAGACTAGATGATCATAATGGTCCCTTCTGACCTTAAAGTCTATGAGTCTATGAGGAAGAAACCGTCAATTTCACACATACAGAATGGGAAGTGACCCACTAGGAAGGAGTACTGCAGAAAGGGATCTAGGGGTCATAGTAAACCACAAGCCAAATATGAGTCAACAGTGTGACACTATTTCAAAAATGATTCTAGGATGCATTAACGGGAGTGCTGTAAGACGTGAAATAATTCTTCTGCTCTATTCTGAACCGATTAGGCCTCAGTTGGAGTATTGTGTCCAGTTCTAGGCACCACATTTCAAGAAAGTTGAGGAGAAACTGGAGAAGGTCCAGAGAAGAGCAACAAAAATGATTAAAGGTCTACAGAACATGACCTACGAGGGAAGACTGAAAGAACTAGGGTTGTTTAATTTGGAAAAGAGAAAGACTGAAAGGGGATATGATAGTGGTTTTCAGGTATCTAAAAGGGTGTCACAAGGAGGAGGGAGAAAATTCTCCTTCGCCTTTGACGATAGGACAAGAAACAATGGGCTTACATTGCAGCAAGGGAGGTTTAGGTTGGACATTAGGAAAAACTTCCTAACTGTCAGGGTGGTTAAACACTGGTATAAATAGCCTAAGGAGGTTGTGGAATCTCCATCACTGGAGATATTTAAGAGCAATTTAGATAGACATCTATCAGGGATGATCTAGATAGTGCTTGGTCCTGCCGTGAGGGCAGGGGCTTGGACTTGATGACCTCTCGAGGTCCCTTCCAGTTCTAGTATTCTATGATTCTATGAATTAAAGGACTAGCAACTCTTTACTTCAGAGCAGAAACTTGAAATTTGGCAATGGTGCTGCATTGCCTTTTGCTGTTTCTGAAAATCTGCCCAAATTTTGCCAAGTTATGAGGCTCTGGAATATATCAATTTACACATGTTCACTAGATACTTAGCATTTGGCATCTCACTTCCACATGTACAAATAATAGTAATAATAAAATTGTTAAAAATCTATTTTAATTTAAAACTAATCCTTTAAATTCTTACAACTCCAAAAGCCAACAGTTTCTTGAACTGTCCATAGATATACCCAGTCTCCCAAAAATAGAATATAGTGAAAACACTGCTCAATTAAAATAGGGAATGTGGACAGGTAGCACTGTATAGAAAGAAACCAAACTTAAGATATATCAATATATGGATGTATAGGATCCTAGAAATTAGAGATGAAAAAGTCTGGATATATCTCTGTGGCTACGTCTATACTGAAGGTATTTGTCGGCAGAATGTCTGCTAATGAAGTGCTCATTAGCATTTGTTGCGCAGTCATTTGCATATCTCTGCCTATGCTTTTTGAGCAAGAAGTTTTTGTGCAAAAACAAGCAGTGTAGTTTTGCAAGTGTCCGTTTTGCACAAAAAAAACCCTTTTGTGCAAGATCCCTTATGCCTCAGAAAAGGGTTTTTTTTGTGCAAAAGGGTTTTTTTTGTGCAAAACAGACCCGTCTACACTGCTTGTTTTCGTGCAAAAACCTCTTGCACAAAAAGCATCAGCAGAGATATGTTAATGACAGTGTGACAAATGCTAATGAGTGCTTCATTAGCATACTCTCTGCTGACAAATACCCGCAGTGTAGATTAGCCTGAGTATTAAAAGTACTGAATGTCTTTTGTAATGCTTTCTATAAGGGCACAACTGAATTCTGGTATTTTGTATTGAAGACTCATTATGTAAAGAAAGGAGATAAATTCTGGTAGTGAAAGAAATAGAGGAATACAGATAGGAAAACTCCATTCTAAAATCTGTCACTGATTTGCTATATAAGCTTGTCAAGTCACTTAATTGCTCTGTGTCAGTTACTCCATCTGTAATATGTTGTTAATTATGCTTACCTACTTCATGTCAGGTTTGCTTTGTTGAGGTGTGTATGGATTAGGTTTAATTAATATGCTTTGAGATCAGGTGAAAGTCATTATAGAAATACACAAATTATTGACATTATATGCATGTAATAAATGATTGTTTGGACAGGATGGCTGATATATCTCCATGGTATTTTCTAGAAATATCAATTAAAAGGACAGAGAAGGAAAATGTCATGCATAAAACATAACAGAATATGGTAATGATACCAAATATCATAACTTTTCTAAACATTATGAGGGCTCAAAGTAATTGGGGAGGCATGGGGGAGACAATGTGCTCTCATTTGTCTCTGTAGAAATCAGAGTTTAGTAAGCCAATCTGACAATGTGGAGTTAAACCAGCCAGATAACTAGATTTGTGAATCCCAACTTGCTACTTGAAAATTTGCTGCTGGTAATGATGGTGATTAAAGGATATCCAACATTTCCACCTCTACCAATGAGTTAAAGGTTCTTCCTGATGGTATGAGTCTTTCCTTATTATGTTTGGATAGGGGAGTAGCCAAGGCATGGAGCCAGGCTCGCTTTGGAGAAGGCTCAGGCCCAGTGCTGCTGGATGAAGTACGCTGTACAGGAAACGAACTGTCTATAGAACAGTGTCTGAAGAGTTCCTGGAGAGAACACAACTGTGGCCATAAAGAAGATGCTGGAGTTTCCTGCACACCTCTTACAGGTAGTCTCCTGAACAATGAGCATATTAATATTAATTACAAACCCAGGAATGAGAATTGGAAAAGTGATGTGTTTTAGAATTGTAAATTACACTGAAGCCAAGTAACAGTCAGTAATAAAATATGCCAGCCCTGTCCTGCAGTCCAGCTGTAAGCATGTGTGAAACTTGGAACTACAGAAGGTCTTGCTGTTCAGCATGATGCCTTTACATCTCAGAGTGTGTCTAGACTACAGGGTTTTGTCGACAAAAGTGGACTTTTGTCGACAAAACTAAACCTGCATCTACACTACCGCTGAGTTCTGTCGACATAACGTCGACAGAACTCAGCAGTTTTGTCGATGCTGGTAAACCTCATTTTACGAGGAATAACGCCTTCTGTCGACAGAGTTCTGTCGACAGAAAGCGTTATTGCATCTAAACTGTCCTTTGCATCTACACTGCCATGTCGACAAAGCAGCTTGCTTTGTCGACAGAACTGGATGTAGTCTAGACGCTCTTTGTCGACAGAAGCTTTGTCGACAGTATCTGTCGACAAAACTTCTGTCAACAAAAGCCTGTAGTCTAGACGTATCCTCTGTAATCGATCTTTCTTCTATGCAGAAAAGATAAAATTTATGTACAATGGGTCATCGACATTAGAAGCATAATCTGACTCATATATTTACAGCCATATACTGCCTCCATTTTGTAGTACTTCTCTCATCAATAACAATACTATAAACATTTCAGTGAGGAGTGAAGGCTGTTTTTTGGTCACTGTCAAAAAGGTCAGCATTTATCAACAGTCACTCTCCTGTGCAATATACTATAGTACTTTTCTGTAAGTGGTATCCAGATCTCATTGTGCGGTGGGAGTGAATGTTGACATTTTAATGGCACCCGTAGTATATGGCTCTTAAATTGGAAATAAACAGAATATACAAAAGGAATCTGCAGAGCCACAGATACTATGTATACTTTGACATTGCAAATTAAAACCCAGTCCTGCCAACTAGTCATGTGAATAAAGATTAGCAGTCAGTGATTCAAAACAATATCCCATTGCACTTGAACAACTGCTATATATAAAGCATTGCCCACTTGACCAGATATATTATGTGGGGCTTTTTTTTCATCTTCTCTTCAAACATTATTGGCAGACATGATAGCCCAGTGATCTGACCCAGTACACTAAATGTTGCAATTTCTTTTCCTGGGAAATGGGAAGATAAGCGCATCTTAAGCAGAACTGATTCTTGTTTCTTCTTACTTGTTAATGCCACAGATGGTGCAATAAGACTAACAGGTGGGAAAGGCAGTCATGAAGGACGCCTGGAGGTACATTACAGCGGGCAGTGGGGCACAGTCTGTGATGATGGGTGGACTGAGCTGAATACACAGGTGGTTTGTCGGCACCTGGGATTTAAGTAAGATCCTTTTATATGAGACAACTCAACACTTGGCTTAGCAGTACTGATATCCCTTTGCAAAATACTGTCTGCATTCTGCAAACTATTAAATGTGCTGTGTTGCCTTTTTTACCTGGTATTTACACTAGCATCAGTTTTGCACTGTGAAAAAGCTTTGTAAACTGCACTTCAGTAAGAAACACTGTTCAGAACACTGAACAAAAATCAAAAAATTTCCTACTTAATTTATGAAGCTGGCTGTTCTCAG
The DNA here is from genome assembly GCF_052426305.1 of Pelodiscus sinensis. Lineage (NCBI taxonomy): Eukaryota > Metazoa > Chordata > Testudines > Trionychidae > Pelodiscus > Pelodiscus sinensis. The sequence continues at coordinate 101,364,998 of NC_143055.1, forward strand.
ATTTGGAAGAACATTAACACATTGCTGCTCTGAGTCAATTTGATATATTTAGAAATCCAGGGGAAGACTCTCATTGTCTTTACTGGGCTTTGGTCAGAAAGGTCATTTTCAGAATGTGAAGAAAATTCCTCCTTGAGATGAAAAGAAGAAGTTCATAGCTCAGCCATAACTTCATACTATTAAGATCATAAATAGTCACCTACAACTGATGTGTTTCATGGACACACATTGCACTCATGGACCCTGATTCTTCTCTGCAGGATATCAATAACGCCTATTCTCAATCTCAGTGAGAATTACTTTTATTCTGAAAGAGAAGAATTGCGTCTCTGAAATTGTGAAATAATGCATGCTATGTGCAAAGAAATGAGCTGAAATCCATCAAACTCTATCCCCATTTCCTCCAGTCTCTTTTAGACATGCACCAAGTTCCTTTCTAATATCCTTCTTGCTGCCTGAGGCTAACTAGACATATTCTGGAAAGAAAAGCTGCTTTACCATGTTATATTTTACTTTTAAAAGTCTGATTATGCCAATCTTTTGCCTATGGAACTCCCATTAAAGTCACTGAGGCTTCCCCATGGCATAGGTAATTCAGGATCTAGCTAAAAAAAATTAACAGCCATGTTCTGGAACACTATTTTTTAAATCCATCTTTTACAAAATTTCCATTACGATGCCGTATTTTTACTTTGCATCATCTTTGCAATTGTGTCTGAGTACAGAGATAACTATGAGCAAATGGAATCTCTTTACTAATATATATTGTCTTTATCTTGCTTCATTTATTCACCCTCTGAGGATATAATTCATTATTCATAATACAACAGAAAGGAATTCCACAGTATTTCCAGGAATGTGGCATCTCCAGATAAGTCAAGCAGAGGTAAAGAGCTAATTACGAAAGACAAAGATTGATAATAAATAATGACAGAGAAGGGAGTACAGAATGTAATGTTAATAGGGCCACAATTCAGCAAGGCACTTGAGCTCACACTTACCTTTAAAAACATGCCTAAGTTCCAAACTCAGTGCTTAAGTGCATTGAGAAATGAGAACCATACAGGTAACATTTTCAAGTAGGGATAGAAAAGGTTAACTGGTTACCCAGTAACCATTAGGCTTACTGGAATGCTTACCAGGTAACCAGTTGGATGGAAAATTGCAGCAGGCTGGAGCAACCCTGGCTGAGTCCAGCCAACCGTGTGAGGGCGGCAGGCAGGGTTGTGCCTGCGTTGTTGGGCCAGTGGGACGTCAGCCACATGAGGGCAGTAGGTGGGGCCTCAGCTGCTCCAAATTGGTTTGGGCGGCCTGGCAGGGCCCTGGCCCCCAAGCAGTGCCCCATCCTTGGCTGTGCTGGCAAGCAGGTGGTGCTCTGGTCCCCGCTGCTCTGGGCTGGCAGGCAGTGCCCTGATCCTGGCCACTCAGACTTGGCCCAGGCAGGACAGTGGGACCCTGGTCCCACTGGAGCAGTCAGGGCAAGCTGGCAGGACCTCAGTCACGCTGAAGTAGCCTGGCCCTGCTGGGGCAGTCAGCCCTCTGCGACTTAGCCCAGATAGGCTGGTGAAACTCTGGCCTTGACTGTGCTGGAGTGGCCCAGGCAAAGCTCAGCCCCGGTTGCTCAAAGTCAGCCCAGGCAGGCTCATGGGATCCCAGCCCAGCTGCTTGCCAATGGTTAACCAGTTAAACATTATAATTTTAGTCATTTAATTGGTTAACTATTTAATTGGTCATTTACATCCCCATTTTCAAGATTGTTTCAATATGCCAGTCATTCTTTAAGAACACAATGAACCATGATTTTCTCTGAAAAAGGCATACATAGCTTTAATGTCAGCTGAACTTTCTTTTGCCAGAGATACATTTGCCTATTCTCCTGTGCTTGAGAGCAGTTGGTTTTATCTACTCACAAAGAATCATTTCCTCTTTGGTGCTGACATTTCATATATCCCCTGTGCAGTATTGCTTATAAATTGTGCATACATGTTATCTAGGTATGGGAAAAGTGCATCAGAAAGATACTTAGAAGAGAGCTCAAGGCCTATCTGGTTGGATGATGTCAGCTGCTCAGGAAAAGAATCAACCATCCTTCAGTGCTCAAAGAGAGAGTGGGGAAAGCATGACTGCAGCCATCAGGAGGATGTCAGACTAACCTGTCACCCAGATGATGATAGCCATAGACTCTCTCTGGGTAAGGCACTTTTGTAACTAATGAATATCAGTATTCCTCTGTGTACAAATTGAGGAAAAATGAAGCCTCTTTAAAAGATACTACAAATTTGAATCTCCACTTATTCTTTTGCCTGTATGTAGTTAGGCTGTCAATCAGACAGAGGTAGGCATGTATGTATGTGAAGAGAGAAAGCTCTTCCCTTGAAGAGCACATGGAGCTGGTAGGCAGTGTTGCACATGGGAACAATGTGAATCAGTAATGCAGAGAATTGCAGTGAATCCAGAGCCAATGAAACTTTTTGTCTGAATGGGATTTTAGTCTCAGTGAACACCTCCTGATAACATTGATACAAGTTGGACCTCCCTGGTCTGGCATCCTCGGACATGACTGGTCCCAGATGATGGATTTTGCCAGATGATGGGAGGTCATTTCTAGCCCATATGCCACCAGCCCCCTCCAGCCCTGGCCCCACTGCTGGCCTCCCAGCCAGCTCCCCCTCTCACTGGCCTTCGCTGCTCTGCTGAGTAGGCCAGCCACCTGTGTGCACTGGGCTCCTGCTGCAGCACACAACAGCCCTGCCACCTCTGTGCACATCCGGCTCCAGCTGCAGCATCCAGCAGCCTTGCTGCCTCTGTGTGCACTGGGCTCCCTCTGCACTACTGGGTAGCCCCACTATCTCATGAGGGGCTTCTACTGCCCTGCTGGGAAGTCCCACTGCTGTGCTTTGGGCTCCCACTGCCCTTCCAGCCTGCCTGGCTCCCAGACGCTAGCTCTCTACCAGGACTCTCTGGTCCTGAAATGTTGCTGGACCAGAGAGTCCCCATTAAGAGAGTTTCAATCTGTTGTACTTTTCAAGTTGTAATAAATGGAAAATCAGTAGTATGGACTTAGGTTCTTGCACTCCATCTGAACAGAGATATTGGTGAAACAAAGGACATTCAGAGACATAGAAATGGACTATGAAAATGGCTGGAGACGTAAGATTTACTTCTAAATCATTGTCATTATTAGTGATCTGTACTGTATTACAGAAGAGTCTAGACATCCCCTCTAAAATAGATGTACTGAATTTGGAAAAGATACAGAAAGGTCAACAAATGATTACAGGTAAAGAACAGCTTCCATTGATGAGAGAGTAACAAGACTGGGACTTTTCAGCTTGGAAAATAAATGATTAAAAGGTGGGGGATAGGTTAGAGGTATAGCAAATTATGGTGTGGAAAAATAGAAGAAATAAATGTTATTTATTCCTTCATTATAACATAACACAAGAAGATCACCCAATGACATTTACTGGCTGCAGCACTGGGCGGTGGAGGGGGAAATGGGAGGAAAGCCCCTGCCAACCAGGAAGGCTGAGGAGAGAGAGAAGGTCCCTGCCACTTGGGGGGTGGGAGGGGAAGGGGGTTGGAGAGGAAGAGGAGGGGAGAGACAGAAGGCCTGCCAATCAGGGGTAGGGTGGGGAGGGGAGAAAAGCCCTGCTGGATGGGACTCCTCACCCTGAGCCCCTTCTCAACCCCCAACCCTCACTCTTGTATCCCACACATTCCCAGCCCCCTGCCCTGAGCCCCTTCTCAATCCAACCTTGACTCCTGTACCCCCACATCTCCAGCCTCCTGCCCTGGCAGACCTGCACAATGCCAGGCAAATGTTCTAGTAAATTTTATAACGAAGATCCTCTGTCCCTATCTGGGTAATGAGAGTATAATTTACACTAAAATTATGTTCTTCCAGTATAGCACTTCATTACAACAGAAGAATAAATATGAAATTGACATTTACTATAATGTTTCTTGTTGGACAGAAGACAAAGGCTATATTGTTACCATATGTTTCCTAACATTGGAGAAAACATTAAATATTTCCTTTACAGAGGAATTCAGTGGAGAAAGAGTATGAGAAATAAGCTTTTTAAATACAAACGTTAAAGGGAGAGACACAACTTGTTGAAGACAAACCAGATTTTTGTTAAAATTCCTCTGCAGATATTCATTTGTAATTCATTTTATTTCATTTAACAAGTTTTGCTTATGTATTTAAATGTTTCCCATAGAATGGTGAGAAACCAAAACCTGAAATATAAAGCTTTTTTAAAGAACAATTCTGTTCTAAAGCTTTTTTCACTTTTAATAAGATGACCCTGGGTGAATTTAGCCCAAAGGTTAATTCCAAATTATCACTAGTTTTACTTAGAGCAAAATCTCCCCCATTATTTGTTCTCTCTCATGAACAGGCAGTCATTTTTACTGGTTTATTAGCTAAGTTGTCTTCAACTGGAGGGATAATGAGGAGGAAGAATAACTTGTCCAATTATTGAAAAAAACTCTAAAGTATTAGGAGTATACCAAGTACTACATACAAAAAGTTTTAGGAGCTGGTTCTCATTTACACAGAGTAGATGGGTCTCAAATTGGATTTATGCCTACTTTAAAGCCCTTGCACTGCCCAAGAGCTGAAAAAAGGTATTAGTGTAAATGAGAATTATACCCGTAGGACCTTTTTATGACAGTATTTTCAAAACATGCAGTCCAAATAATTAGCTAGAAGAATAATATATGCAATTGGCCTTTAGGTAAGAGACCATAATTAATAAAAATATCATTAACATTAATGACTGGAAGGCTGATTTTGCATTATCAGATTTTCTGAATGAGAGTATATGAACAAACAATTTAAAAAGCCAACAAAAATCTATAGGATTTTTCAGTTGGACCTACTCTGTTTAGTTTTAATAACGTTAATATTTCAGACTATAGTAGTCAACATGCTGGAGAATACTGTGTATATGTAATGAGTGCTTAGTAACATGAATCCTCTCCAGTACTGGGGATAGTACATTTGCTGCTGAGTGAGTATACTCTTAGGTAGGCACTTTGTGTGAGTGATTGTATTTATCAGTGCGGTTTTGCTAAATCCATCTCGAAAAGCAGATGGGTGCCATGTGGGTATAGACTATAACATGAGAATCAACCAAATTGTTTTCTACTGCTGAGGAAAGAATTGGGCTTTGCAAGTTACAGTCAAGTTACAAGCTGTGCTCTGTATTTATATATAATGGAAGAAACAGATGAATTCTACAGCTTAAAACATATGGAATAGCGTGGTGCTTCATAATATGGTGCAATGTGTATAAAATGCTTCATGCTGCCTGGCATGGTAAAATACGTAAATACTTCAACAGATTATATTAAAGTGGAAATCTTTTTGAACATAAGCGTCAGTTGACCCCCTCTCTGGAATAGGATGAAAATGACCTAACATGCTACTTTTTGTTTCTACTGTTGTGCAACTTATTCCCAGGTCCTCCCATCAGGCTGATGGATGGTGAGAATAAGAAAGAAGGACGCGTAGAGATTTTTATCAATGGCCAGTGGGGGACAATTTGTGATGATGGATGGTCTGATAAGGATGCATCTGTGGTCTGTCGACAGCTTGGCTACAAGTAAGAAAAATCCTTGAACTGTTCTTCTGATTACCATATATGATTGCATAAAGTCTGTGCAACTGAGTATCACTTCATCAAGTTTCACTAGGTAATACTTGTCTGCTTAGCATACTTTTACTCTGCTGTACTTGAAATATACAAAAGTCATGCATACCACAGTTTTACTATGTCTTCATAAGGAAGCTAATATTCCTCAGAAAAGGGGTAGTAGTGCCAAAGCATAACTGTCTTTACTATGTTCAGATAACAATCGAAGTGTAGGTTAAAAGCAGTTCTAGAAAAATCTATTTAATAAAGCCAAATCTTTCAAGATAACTAAGCTACAGTATAAATACTATATTTTACTTGTTATTTATGTAGCTGTTCCTACTATATATGCACAATAGGTCAAATTCTCATTTACACTCAACTTTAGTGAGTTGCACCAAAGTAAATAAGAGAATTAGGCTCAGCATATCTGCTGAATGTTCTTCCCTGCTTTGAACTATTTTTAAATTACCTCTTTGGTTATAACTGAGCCCTTATTTCGAAATAACAAGCGGAGCATCCACACTATCAAGCCCATTATTTTTTAAATAAAGGACTGGTTATTTCAAAACAGTGGTAGTGTAGATGCTCCACTGGTGCTCTTTGAAATAACTACTCTCCAGGGTCATTCAAAGTATTTACTCCCCAGTGCTTCCTGGGGCTCTAAGTCAAGGTAGAGGGTCCACATTCAGGATATATCTAGACTACATTGGGGGTTTTTTTGGAAAAAACTGCCTTTTTCAAAAAAACGTTACCTGCGTCCACACTGCAATCGTGCTCTTTCAAAATTAAATCTAAAGAACTCAGGGTTTTTTCCGACATTGGTAAACCTCAAATTACAAGGAAGAATGCCTTTTTCAAAAGAGCTCTTTCGAAAAAAGGTGTGTAGATGCAGCACAGGAACATTTTTTGAAAGAAGAGGCAATCGAAAAAAAGTACAGGTGCCCTGGTGGCCATTCTGTGAAAAAGCAATCAGGGTTTTCTTTCAAGAGAGCGTCCATGCAGTCTGGACGCTCTCTTTCGAAAAAGCAGATCACCTTTTTGATCCAGTTTTGAAGTGTGAATGCTCTCTATCGAAAGAAGCTTTTTCGAAAGAGCTTTTTCAAAAAAGCTTCTTTCAAAAGAAGCTTGCAGTATAGATGTACCCTCAGGGAGCCTGCCCTGGACTAATTGCACCTGTGGACACGCTATGTCAAAATAGTTATTTTGGGAGTTATTTCATTTCAAAATAATTTCCTAGTGTAGACTTGCTTTGAGTTTGATTTCTAGTCTTCCTAAAGCACTAATGAAGTTCAAGGAAATTAACTGTCATATCATTCAGGAAGGGAAAGATTATGCAAACAAGAAGAAAATTAACATTCAAAAGAATACACTATGGTGTAGTCTTGAGCTGAGTGATACAGATAATGCCCATTAATGTTAACAGAAATGATTATGTGTATCTCTGAATCTTAGAGATCCTTTGGCTTTTTTAAGTTTTATTTTTATTGTAACAGTTGTTTTGGGGCTTGGGTTCTAAATGACAATAATCTGAATTTATATAATACTTTTGATCCCGAAAGATTTTAAACTGATGCATGTGGCTGCAATTTATTTATGACCTGAATTGTGGCCATGTTTGAGGTGAAACAAAGGTAATATTTAACAGTTCAGTGTAACATTACACATTAGAAAAGGAAACTTAGTACAGAATATCTATCCTAATATAACTACAAAAGAGTTATATAAGGTCAGACAGTAAAACCAGCTTTGAATTTGGATAGAGTAGGGACATTGATCTTACTCATGCAAAGACCTCAATGAAACTGTTTATTGTTTTTTATAAACTATTATTGTATTAATATCTATGTGCTGTGATCTTGAATGACGTCAAATAGTTGTGAAATCTTAAGTAGTTTTAATTAAGGATGTTAGCATATAGTCGAGTAAACGATAAGCCTACCGACTACAAGTACTCCCCTCCTCCCTGCTGCCTCTGTAACAGCATCCCATGGAGCAGCCTTTGTCTGCAGCAATCATGAGCTAAAGAACCTTATAGATTTGTATTATTTGCTACTGAATCATTTAATCTGCTTCTTCCTCAGCTTAATTAGACTTTTCATATTTGTCACAGACATACTAAATCCACTCATTCATCCCCACATCCCATTTTTAAGCCAGCTCAAAGATATAATTTGATTCTTAGTTTATATTTTGTCATTAAAGGGGGTCAAAATTATGGAAGATAACATAGTAGGGTACATATCAGCTGAAGGATTTGGGGCAAAATACAAATCTTAGATATTTGGGGATTCTGATAATTGGAAGAGTTAGCCAACACACTGCCCTGAGGGCTGGCTTCCTTGCTCATTCAGTAGATGATACAGTTACATTCCAGAAGCATGACTTTGTTCTTATTTGCAGCCATATATATGAGAATGATCATATCTCAGGACTTCACTACATATTTATCTGTTTGCTTTGGTTCAGACTTCAGTCTGAGCGCTCATTTGAATGTTCCATTTCAAAGTTAGGATGTTCTATTTACACACCTAAGTTTAAAAATGGGGATCTGTGTGTGCTGCTTTTCAGAGACAAAAACAAGCGCTTTTCTGGAAAGTGTTAGCAAAGAGCTAACTACTGGAGCTGACATCAGTTGTCATTTAGAATGACCAAGGAACTAAAAGTTCAAAAACTGAAGTATTATATTCTACTTACATGAATGTGATTTACACTTACAGCACTGCTACTGGGGACTGTAGGTCTGATTTCACATTTTCCAGGAAAAAAAAAAAAGCCTGTAAATCATACATGCACATTTTTTACTCAGGCCAAAAGGTATGGGGAGATTTCCTTAAAATTCAGATTTATGCAGCACAGAGTAAAACAAATAAATTAATAGTTGTACTATACATATTACTCCCAAGGTTAACAAGGAACTATGTTTCTATTTTTACAAAATAATCTTATTAACTTTTTATTAAGATTTGTTTCTGGAGCTGAATCTGGAATACCCAAAGTGTCTAGGGTCCAGTTAATAGTACTTTTAAAGATCTGTCATTAAGCCATCTTGCATACTTTTAGACTAAAGTTAGTAGCAGAAAAACAGTCTGAAGAACTTTAAAAAGCCATCCTCTAATGGGAAAAGCAGTTGTAAAATAAAAAATTAATGGTGGCTATTAGGGATATGGAACATCTCTCTCTCTATATATAAAAAAACTTTTCCTGTGGGATGACAGAGTGACCTGTCTCTGTGGTGCTCAGGCGCTATGTGGCCTTCCTTCTCCCCCTCCAGTGCTCAGTCTGCCACGCTGCAGCCTTGGCCTGGCCCAATCCTCCCCCCCCCCCCCAGTGGCCAGAGGGCTGGGGAGGTCTCAGCTGGCACCCCCCAGTGTCCAAGGGGGATAGAGCTGGGGCTGGCGAGGCCGGAGTGTAGGGAGTAGAGCTGTGGCTGGCAAAACCTCGGCCCTCCCCAGCAGCTGCGTTTTGTGTGTGTGTGTGTGTGGAAGAGAGCGGGGGCTGGTGAGGCTGAGATGGGGAGGGGATGGAGTTGGTCCAGTCTTGGCCCTGCCCGGCAGCTGGGGGGAGGCCACGGCTGCCACAACATGGCTTGGCCCTCTTCGGCAGCCGTGCAGAGAGCTGGGGCTGCTTACCTCCAGAGAGAGGGGGGTTGGCGAGCATAGCAAGTGGAGGGTGGAGGGGGGAAGAGGCAGGCCGCTAGTACATATATATGAAATGAAGATTAGAGTATTTTTTCAGTACAGTTTTCGTAATGTAGCAGAAACTTCCATTCCACATATTTTATGCAGATTTTCTATACGAGAGGACAGATCTTTTCAAGATATTAACTGGAATATCCATGCATCTATGGAGTTGGTGGGTCTAATCTACCATTCTGAAGTAAAGATCCCTGCTTTTTATCTGTTATTCTTTTATATACCTACATAATGCTGAATTCAGCATTCCTTCTTGTTCTACAGTAATAGTATCACTGGTGGCACAGACAATAGAATTTTCCAAAGTGTTCTGCATGAACTGAACTCTGCCACCATTGATATTGCTGAGCATTTTACCACTGTCTTCAGTATGAATAGAGGTAGGCCAATAGTGCGCACTTTTGAAAATCCCATTAGAACCCTTGGCTGGGTGCCTGACTTAATAACAAATAGGAACTTTTAAAATAAATAATGTTTATTTCTAATGGTTTACAACTACCATGTATTTGGTTAATATATTGGGATCTTAGTATCAACATGTATTTTAGCAAAAACTCTGTAAAATTCACTTTCAATTTGTGGTTATCCTTCTAATCTACACTATGGAAGAAATTTTGGTCTCAGTTTCTCTGGATTTAAACTGATGTGAAAGAGGTCAGATTTTTTCCTTTTATTTTTCTGTACTGGACTGTTTTAGGTTTACAGGGGGTTGGATGCATTTGTACTGCTTGCCATACACCACTATTTTTAGCATACTAGTGTGTGTCATTCTGCAATTCACCTTCTCATCTACTGAAGACATACCTCAAGTGCAACAGCAATCTGGGACTGGTGTTTTGTTGCTTTTTGCTTTAAATATAAAGGCATTGTTTTTTTTCTATTACAATAAAGCTACATCTACACTGCAGCACCATTTGTATCCCAAAATAGTTTTCCGTGACTTTTGAGCACACCCATTATTTTGAAATATAACGGGCTTGCTATTCCAATGTCCCTGTAAACCTCATTCCACGAGGAGTAAGAGATGTTTCAGAATAGTGATTTATTTCAAAGTAAGTGCCGTGTAGATAGCGCCAAATTTTGAAATAAGGTATTTCAAAATTGACTTGAAATAAGCTACATAATTTGCGTAGCTCAAATTGCATAGTTTATTTCGAGCTATGGTTGCACTATTGACGCACCCTTAGTGTCCTACTTCAAAGAGCTTTTTTAAATTAATAGGATTTCCAAATGAACACAAGACTCCATTTTAATTACAGTGTCCCCACAGAGCTCATTGTGTTACTGTAAATGCCATGAACCTGGAAAGTATCAGAGGGGTAGCTGTGTTAGTCTGAATCTGCAAAAGCGGCGAGGAGTCGCTCCTACACTTCAGTTAGTCTATAAGGTGCCACAGGACTCCTCGCCGCATGAACCTGGAAAGAATCGCTGAGATGGTACCTGAGGCCCAGATCCTCAAAGGTATTTAGGTCCCTAAGCACTAATTTCAGTGGGAGTTAAATACCTTAATACAACTGAGGCTCTGGGGCCTATCCTACTGCCTGGGGCAGCTGTGAGATACCTGCTCTGGCAATCTAACATATGCAGCTGGAGTGAAAGGTGGTAATTAAGAAATATATACACTTTCTGATAAAGATGGACTGAAAGCTGTTCTTTTAGCATGCTCTAGCACAAAATTGAAATGCCCAAGACCTAAATACTATTCGATATCAAAATCTCCCAATTAATTACTTTTCCCCTTAAAGCAGTACTATTTGTTGCTGAGCATCATTAGAATTAAGTCTTAAAGCCTGTTCTCTGGGAGAAGTCCTTTTAAAACTAATTTTTAATTAAGCAAGTGCCAATTAAGTGGAGTGCACTGAATAAACTCCCATGCCTAGCAACTATCAGCAATGCGGCAGCCAGCACCAGTGCATGGCAGCAGTAAGTTTCCTAATGTGGTGTGGAAGAGCTCCGATGAAACATACACTGAGAAACTTGACCAGTAAGCACCACTATAAGACTGGCAGAACGTAAAGGTATTTAACTCTCCCTCCTCGAAGCATATATCTAGTACTGAGCTGTGCTATCTGCCCAGCAGATGCAACTGAAGATCAGGACAATTATACGTATCCTGGGGTATTCATTACTTCCTTCTCTTGTGGGATGGCTGGGAGAAAAAGATGTGTAATAACCCTGGCTACCACAAACACACAGTTAATTAAACATGCTATGCAGAGATAGATGAACATGTTATGCATCCTATTTAGATGTGCCTGGGGGAAGCAAAGTCTGACTGATACATTAAAATAACTTCTCTATTAGATTATGCTACAGAGATTAATTTTCCATTTTATCAACTCAGCACTTAGATATAAAACCAATGTTATATGGTAACTACATGATCTACATGATGGTTTGTATGGCTAGAAAAGATCCAACTCTAAATTTTAATTATTGCAAAAGAATTATTGCAACAATGAAATTTCTCTTTACGTGTATTATTATTTTACTTCAAACAAAAGTACACATGCTGCAATTTGAGGGTTATATTCTGTATTAACTATTAGTGATTTTCTGTGCCATGATTTATGTTAATAGTTGCCATTAATGTATGGTATTCTTGAAGGTATAGTTCTTAGTTAACTGTAGAGCTCCTTTCTTAGCCAATTTAGTTTTCTGAAAGAATTGCAGCATAAATAAATTATTTTATCATACACAGATGCTGAGTTTAGGCAAGGATTAAACAGATTATGAAAATCCTTTCCATAGAGCTTTTTAGCAAAAGCTAGGAAAACATTTTATAAACATTAACTAATGAATCCTCCAAAGATAGTTACTATGCTAGTGCAGGGGTTGGCAACCTTTTCAAACCAAAGAGGCAAACCACATCAAAATTCAGAACAAGTGGTCAAGAAAGAGCCAGTATAAAAATATCTATTTGCATGACTGAAAATATACAACTTAATATTACTAATAATTGACATACGGATTATCGGGAGGAAAGATAGCTCAGTGGTTGAGCATTGGCCTACAGAACCCAGGGTTGTGAGCTCAGTCCTTGAGGAGGCCATTAGGGATCTGGGGCAAAATCTGTCAGGGATAGTACTTAAGTCCTGCTGTGAAGGCAGAGGACTAGATTCAATGACCTTCCAAGGTTTCTTCCAGTTCTAGGAGATAGGTGCCCCCATTCACTTTTTTTATTAGCATAAATGAAACATTGTATTCAAGAACTTTATCTAATGGGGCTTCTGTTGCTGCATTTTTTTGGACATTTCTTTGTAGTTTATATCATAACTGGTCAATTTCAGCTTCCTGAATGTATTCAGGCTGTCTTCTGTCAATCTTGAGAGCAAATTGACTTTGAAGTGATTCATATGAGAATCTGCTCTCACATATAGATGGAGCCAATCACTGAAAGTTAGGTCAAGCTGACATTCTGCATGTTGTTGTATGTGACAAAGTTCTTTCCAAGGTTGCAGAATCAGATTATCATCATGCTCCAATATCTTTGTCAACCCACTTGTGTAGATTTGCCATTTCTGCATGTTGTCGAGCAAGGCATCCTAAATCAGAAGTCAGCTTGACGAATTTTTTCACCCAGATATCTGACTCCTTGAAATCTGCTATTTTCATTTCCAAATCATTGCCTGAGATGCCTGGAAGGAGTGTCAAATCTAATTCTTCAACAGGTGCTTTATGGGCAAATCAAACTTAAACAAAGCACTGTGTTTGCAAAAGTCAACTAAACAAGACTTGAATGTCATTAGGAGCTCAGAAATAAACACAGCAAGCTGCTGTAAATCAAGGCTGATATTTGGATTCTCTCTGATACTAATCACTAAACATTCATAATCTTTCAAAATGTGCCAGTCTGCCCATCTCATTATATTTGTTGAAGACAGTCAATTTTTACTCAAATCCAAACATTACATTTCCAAGTTTGGTTCCACAGATTGCACACAAAGTGCATCCTGATGCACCATGCAAAGAAAGTTCAGAAGTGGGAAGTTCAGCTGTTCTGACAACAGTAAGGAATGCCCTGTATTTGCCAACCATGCTTGGTGCACAGACAAAAGATTATCCAACTGTATTTCTTTTTCGTTTACAAAGTTGATCACAGTTTTAAGGATGTCTTCGCCTCTTGTTTGATTTTTTTAGTGGTAATATTTCAATCCTTTCTTTGTGCACAGCATTTTCACAAATATATTGTCCCAGAATACAAAACTGATCAACGTCACATATGTCAGTTGTCTTGTCCAAAGCAAATGAAAAAAAAGTAGCTGTTCTCAAATTTTGATTTGTTCCTTGTCAATTTGATGGGCCGTTTTCACAGCTCTGTTATAAACTTTATTTTTTGCCAATAATGGTATGTCTTGAATTTTCTGTAAGATTTTGTCGTTGTGAAACTAGTTAAATAGTTCATGACCAATTTTTAGCATGCATCTCTTCACATAATCCCTGTCAGTGAAAGGCTTCCCCTCTTGAATAATGCTGAATGAGCCTGCAAAAACTTGTGGAATTAAGTGCCCACTTTTTTTTTTTTCGACCATGCCAGTAGGCTATTTTGTCCAGTGTTCATTTTTCGCTGCAACTCCTAGCAGGCTTTTTTTCATGTGTCACCCTTGGGTATTTTGTAGCAAATGCTGCATGTTTCATCATGAAATTATTTTATTTTGTTTTGTTTTGTTTAAGAGCAATCTCTCACTACAAATGAGATAGTGTGGAGATCCAGACCTATCCACAAATACATACAAGTCTGTTTACTCCTGAAAATTTTGGTACTCGTCATCTCTCTTTCTCTTCACCATTTTTAGAGTTAGGGGGTCACAGAGTTCACCATCATGTATGATTGATGGAAAGATTTCTTGACCTATCAAATAAAAAGAGAATATGCATAACCCTCAATAAGTAGAGAGGATGGTTGTTAAAATGAACAGTTACAGGTGAACTAGACAACAAGATCATATTGACATGAGTAATTGCACGTTTTTAAATTTTAATTTAGAAAGTTGGGTATATTTTGGGAACGACAAAAAAGCCATATTTGGCTATAGTGCCATAGGTTGCAGACCCCTGTTCTAGTATATAGATTACGTTTAAGGCAATGAGAAGATAAGTGACTTGTCCAAAGTTCTGCAGTGAACTGGTAACAGAATTTGGAATAAAATCTCAGTCTTAATCCTTGGTACTGCACTCACATCCTTTTCTATATATTTCAGCGTAGGCAAATGTAGGACAATACTTAAAAACATTTTAATTAAACAATGGTGTTCTGCTTTCAGAGGCCCAGCTAGAGCAAGGACTATGGCATATTTTGGGGAGGGCAAAGGACCAATCCATGTGGATAATGTGAAATGTACAGGAAATGAGAGATGCTTGGCAGACTGCATAAAACAGGATATTGGAACACACAACTGCCGTCACAGCGAAGATGCTGGCGTTATCTGTGACTACTTTGGCAAGAAGGTCTCTGGGAACAGTAATAAAGGTGAAATACTTTTGTGAGATTTATGAAAAACTAGGTATATTAATTATGATGATAGCTGGCAAAAGAAATGGAAAGAAGCGGACCTCAAGGAGAAAAACGTATCTATAGAAAAAAAGCTGAGAAATGCTCAGTATATTAAAATCTATGAGTCAGGTGCTTGCTCTCTCTGTAAGTCTGACAGTACAAAGGAAACACAAAGACAATTTAAATGGCACAGGGGAATCCTCTAGAAGTGTAACCCCGTGGAGACCATTAGTTAGGTACAGCCAGGGCTTTAAGTTATGCTTAAGTAAAATGAGATCAAGGGAGGCATAAAGGTGAGTGAACAACCACCTTTGTCCTCTCCCACCAGCTGTGCCAAGTACAGATTGGAGACAACTAAGGAATGAAACCCATATAGGGTGAAATTCTGCTCTCACACCAGTGTAAATTTGGGATTATTTAATCATATGCAGTGTGATTATATCCATGCTAGCCTCAGGGCATTAGCGACACAAAATGGATGAGTAATACTGTGTATTAGACCAATTTCTGTTGGAGAGAGAGACATGCTTTTGATCTTAAGAGTTTATATAGGCAGTTAGGACATGATTCTGCAAGGTGCTGAGTGCCCTCACTATCCAATGAGACCTGAAGAGCTCTGTGTAAGCACAAAAACTTCTGGTCCAATAAAAGGTATTACCTCATTCACTCTGTTTTTCAAATTTGTAGAAGTCAAAGGTGTGACTCCAGATTTACACTGATGTAACTAAGATCAAAATATTGGTTTTATGTTTAAATCACTTTAGATATGAAAAATAATGAAAGATTTCCAGCTCTGTGTGTATAATTCATATTACAACCTTCACATTTATTAAGAGATTCTTTTTAGTGGATCGCATGCAAAAGGGTACCTTGTTCTTACACTGAGAACTGAAAAGTCCAAAGATTATGGTTTGAATAATTGTTCAGATTTCATTTTGGGAATGGGGGTAGTGCTCATTGTCTACAGTCCTGAAAATATTCTGAGCCAGACAGAACCTTTAAAAGCTGTGGATCAAAAACCTATGTATGTGAGTCTTTTTATGGAGAAATAACATTGTGTAAGTCAATTACTGACACAAGAAACATAATAAAATACACTTTTCTTTATCTGCTGTTTGGGAGTTCAAAGCCTAAACCACATTTTCTATTTAGATTCCCTTGCTTCCGTTTGTGGATTGAGGTTGCTGCATCGTAGACAGAAGCGGATAATTGGTGGTAAAAATTCTTTAAGGTAAATGACATTCAATACTGTAAAAGTCACTTTTAGTATAAAAGTGTGGGATGTACAGTTGCCATAAACCATCAGTCTTGTTTAGCTACTGATTAAATTTTTTGCTTCTCATGAAATAAATGCAGATTAACAATGTGAATTTTGCTATGTTGGGCTTAGTTGGGCACAAGGAACATAATTTTGTTCAGGTATAGTTTTTTTTCAAGTCAGTTAGAACTGGTTGAATTTTTCACCCGTTAATTCAGAGTGAAGCATAGCTTTGTGCAGCCCCATCCAAAGGCTGGTTTTCCAGCTTACATCTCTTCATCTTCCGTCTCTGTGCCAGGCTCTGTGGTTCATTGTGACCTTTCTGTGTATAGTAGTCACACATACTATACACTCACACTGTGGTAATACTATACATTCACAATGTAACTTTGGCAGATTAACTTTTCCCCGCTGCCTGCTCTCTGCCAGAGCCTTTCCTGGCTGCCAGCATCTTTCTTGCAATGCTTAAAGCACTCCAGCAGTGGAAAGCTGCTGGAGTGTTTCACTGTAGCAGGAAAGAGCTCCAGCAAGGGGAACTACCAGAGCCCTTCCTTATAGCTGCAGTCTTTTCCTTCAGTGTTGAAAGGCTCCAGCAGTGGAAAAGCCTTTGTAAATGGAAAGACACAACTTGAACAAGCAAAAAGCCATGGAGGTTATGTATTCAAGTACATACCCACATCCTTTCCTCTACTTGCTTAAGTCATGCCTCACCTTACCATCTGCAGTGTTATTTATACATGTGATAGCATACTATGCACATTACATGCTTTTAAAGGAGGCACCCTGTAATACACAGTAATTATACATACACTTCCATAGGAGCCACTCTGCCTATAGTACTTCTTGTACAGCCCTCATATGGGACGTAGAGAATGGTTGTTTTTATTTCTCGTATCTTTGAGAGCCATTTGATGGCAATATACAATATTCAGCATTTGAGCCACTGAACACACAAATTTTATTTCATGTTTCAGTATCTTGAATGACTGTGGAAATCTTACAGATGTCTAATGAGAATGCTTGAGATTTTGAATTCAAAATTTGCTTTATGTGAATACTCTAATATATACTTAAATGTTGTTTTGAATTAATATTCCTACTGATGAATTTGTTCACTGGAGTATTCATAAAAAGCTCACACAAAAGGAGCAAGCATGCCTTCAAAGCAAATCCGAAAACCAGATAAAAAAATCACTGATAAATGTTAGCAGTATTTACCAAACTCGGTGGCTGATATTGCATTTCACTTTTAGGTACATTGTAAATTTAATCTTTAAACATATTAGATTACCCTTCTTAGAAAACAGCCATTGCAGTTTCTCCTGAGAAGCAAATCCAGACCAATAGCTATGGACCATATAGATGGATCTTTGGGACTGTCATGAATTTAAAAAAAACCTAAAAGGCTAAATAATGAAAGAAGGTTGTGTATTATTAATTCTTTAAATACATTTTGCTTACATAAAATATACTTCTTTGATGATGATATATCTGTGAAATAGGACTTTTAATTACAGTAAAACTCCAATAGTCCGGCATCCAGTAGTCCGGCACTCCTGATAGTGCAGCATCAAAATGACAAGGGCCTAGTGAGTGAGCTTCTGCAAAAAATGAGTCACAAGGTAACAGTGGCAGCAACTGAACTGAGCGAAAAGGGTAAAAAAGGGTTAAAAAAACTAAAACATTACAGTATATTGTATACAGTATGTACAATAAAAAGGGTTTAAGAACACTTTATATACTGTATACAGTATACATAACTATTTTATAGTACCTCCTGATATTCCGGCATATCTGATAATCCGGCACCACCTAGGTCCCATAGGTTCCGGATTATCGGAAGTCTACTGTAACTAGTAGTTGGTTCTTAGCCATATTGGTATATGACATGCACCCAGACTTGTGTAATTGCAGTTACAGGTAGACTAGTTTTCTTAATATTTATGAACTATGACAACCACAAAGACTATATGAATACAGCAGTAAAGAACAAGATACAAGGAATTTGATGGCGAATGATACAACGAATATTAAAGTTTTTATATAAATAAAAGCGGTGGACCATCTAGAATACCATGTACAGTATCGGTTACCTCAACTCAAAAAGGATATTGCAGAACAGGGGTGGAGTTCAGAGAACAACTCCTAAAATGACAAAAATAATATAGAAAAAAAAATGACATATGCAGAGATTGAAAAGATTGGGATTGTTTACCTTAGAAAGGAGAGAAATAAAAGGAGATAAACATACGAAATGACAGTATCAAGAACAGAGATCAGAAACTTCTCTTCTCCCAGTATCATAACACAAGAACAAGGGGACCGGTTATTAAATTAAAAGGAGAGAAATTTAAAACCAATAAAAGGGAAATATTTTTTCACACTGTGCATTATTAGACTGCTGTAGTTAGTGCTACATAAAGTCATTGAAGCAAAGTATTACACCAGATTCTAAAAAAGAATTAGATATTTGTATAGCGGTCATGATTATGAGTTATCATAATTCAAACATACTTTTTTGAAAGGGATATCAAACCTCACACTTCAGGTCTTAAGTTAATTTTTAACTATTAGAGACCTGCATGAGACCTATGTGAATGTCAGATTACCCTACGTTCCCTTGAGCATCTGGTACTTCTCAGTGTTACCCACAGGACACTGGACTAGATGGAACATTGCTTGATCCTATTTAGCAATTCCTGTGTTCCAGTATTTCTATTCAAATGGATCGTTTACAGGGACAGAACAAAATTAAACTAGCTACTACTTATGTTTTCTCTCTTCCCTTCTTGCTAGTTTTGTATATGAGAAGATAAAAGAACTAAATCTTGTGATTCCACAATGAGTTCTATCTTTAGACAGTGGGCATATGTATTCTTGATCTGATAAATTGTTTGGATTTATTTTGAACAGATGACCACATGTGGAGTTGAGAAGGAGCTAATCTGTGCATTTGTTGTTGTTTTTTGCCTTCCCCTAAATCCCGTTGATTTTGAAGGGTAGATGGAACTACTTCGGCTTTTGCCGAAGCTCACTCACTAGGCTCTTGCCATTTTGATGCCAGACTATTGGATGCCGGACTATTGGAGTTTTACCGTATTAGCTTTAATGGGAAAAGAAAAGTAGATTTTTCATGGAATTATCCCCACCTCTACTCCCAGATTTTTGGCTTGGCAGCCATCTCCTTTACAGTTTCATAGTTTTTATATAGTAACTATTAGAATTGATACCTTTTCTCTCATATGGACAATATTTGGTGGGGGACAGAGATTATATGTTTTTGGCATTAAGGACTTATTCTGAGAAGGGATGGTTACACTGATTCAGTGGGATGAAGGGCTTAGAAGTTGGATGTCCAAGCAGTCTATAAACTATCCTTGAGGATTGTTAAATGGAATTCTTAATGCTATGCTAACATGATTAAATGGAGTCCCAATTGTTACTCAGTAAATAACATTTTAAGTTGTTTAAACCAATGTAGTAATATTGACTTTACACTCTTGCCAGTTACCTTTACTCTTCCATTTTGCTTAGCACACTAAAAGACATGACTGATTTTTTTCTCTCTTTAGGGGCGGCTGGCCCTGGCAGGTTGCCCTCCGACTAAAATCATCTCATGGTGATGGAAGACTCTTATGTGGTGCCACTCTCATCAGCAGCTGCTGGGTACTCACTGCAGCACACTGTTTCAAGAGGTAGTGCTGCATGATTAACAATGGGATTGTTTTCCACTACCACTGCATTGTTACCTTAGCTAGGCCAATGGGAAGGATACAGAGGCAAAAACCCTATCCTCACTACCAGCATATTGAAAATTTTTCCCCAAAAGACAGATTTCTGTTTTTTAAAATAGTGCTGAATTTAACTTGTATGTTTAAACTATTCTTACATTCTAGCATTACACAGATGGCATTCATCACTCAACAAATCTGTGTTCAGAACGTTAGCATTACCAGGGAAAACCTTTATAAAGAAAACTTCAGACTTCCTTAGCATAATCACCTAGGGGTCTGTCCTCATGGGCTGTGTCTAGACTACACCTCTCTGTCGACAGAGAGATGTAGCTTAGGCATGTCGAAATTGCTAATGAAGTGGGGATTTAACTATCCCACGTTTTATTAGCATAAGCATGGCCGCCGCTTTTGTTCGAAATGGAGCTTTTTTGAAAAAAACCCCAGCAGTCTACACGTGGCTCTTTTGAAAAATAAAGCCTTTTTCGAAAGATCCTATAAACCTAATTTTTCAGGTCCTGAGGTTTCCAGGATCTTTTGAAAAAGACTATTTTTCAAAAGATTCACGTCTATACTGCTGTTTTTTTTTTCCGAAAAAGTGGCGGCCATGTTTATGCTAATGAAGCGTGGGATATTTAAATCCCCACTTCATTAGCAATTTTGATATGCCTAATCTACATCTCTGTTGACAGCTCTGTAACACCCTGAGACACCTCAGTGTTAACCTTACAAAATGAGTACATGAATCCTGTGTTGTATTTTGATATTCTGTCTGAGAAAGCATAGTCAGATATGAAACTTAACATTCTTCCTGTAATGTTTACAGACTAATTGAGTTTATCTGTAAGATCCTCTCTCTGATCAAATATTTTTGTTTTGTGCATTCTAAGGGAAAAGTAAATTTGCACTATGCTCTTGTCTGGAACTAATTAGTTTTTCTTACTCCTTCAGCCAGACTATTAGCAACTGCCTTACTCTTTGGTTTCTTAGGGTATAAAAATTAAGTATTTTGCAGCCATCTTAAGAATTCCCCCAGCACACTCAGGAAAGCTTTAAAACACATTCAGCCAAATATATGGATAAGTCTAAGAGGTTTTAAGCTACTGCGGCTTACACCTTCTTCCAGCCACTCAGCCTACCATAGAGTAAGTTACACCAGCTTCAGCTTCCTTCCAGCCATTTGTAACTATAGCTCTCATACAAATCATCTCTGAATTGACCTGTTTTATTTCACCGTGTACATTAAACTATCATCTAACTTTTCTATATTTATTCCCTCATTTCTGCTTTTTATATATTTTTTTATTTTTTACTATCTTTCTGCTTAATTTCTTTTCTGATAGCCCAATCCAGTATTAGTAACATCACAATCACTGCTGCTGAAGTTACTGCAACATCACAAGCACTGATGTAAATAGCAAGGCAGTGGATATAATACGCAGACATGGAGAAATCTTCATTTTGCAGCAATGACTAGGAAAGAAATATAGAAGAACTTCATAATAATAATAAGAAGGAAGCTGGATAAAATTGATCTCAAAGATGCTGTGAGCAATTTAACTTTAACCTTTGTCCCTTTCTTTTTTCCTCACTTCTTAGTAGAAGAGAGGCAGGAGATTGCGCTCATTAAAATGAATGGAAATTGGTACCTTTTATTTAGAGGCAGCTGCTCAACATATTTTCATTTTCCTGTTTCCAACTGCCATGTGGGACTCTTCTTGGTAACTGTTCAAACCTTAATAGCTAGACTCTGTTCATTAAATTGCACACTGTTTCCACTGAGATTCAACGTGGTTTTGTTGCAGAATATGAAAGTGCAAAGTCTTGGGTTTCTATCATTAAAGCTACTATAAACTGAACTCTTAATACCTGTTCATGAGTCCCATGATGATAACAAGGGATGAAGGTTAGCAGAATATTTTAGACTTTTGATAAAGCATTTTTTTCAAGACTTGAAAACAAAGCCCACTCTACCCTTCTCTCCTGTTACTGAAATTTTGACAAATAATAACTTGCATTTCACATTTTGGACATATGGGGGAAGATTCTTCACCCCAAAAGAGCTCCATTCAGGCACAGCAGAGAAAGAGGAAAACCATAGAATGCAGGGATTTGAGTGTATAAACAGTTAATGGATAAGCCTGGGCTTATTAGCTAACGTTCACAGTTAAACGCCGGGGCTCACCCTGCTCCTGGAGAGCCACCTGTCACCCCAACGCTGCTGCCTGTGATGTAAAGGCAGCAGTGTGGGGTGGCAGCTGGCTCCCTGGGAACAGCATGCACCGGCTCCGAGGGAGCTGGATATGAGTATTGTCCACTGAGTTTTTCAGCAGTTACACATTTACATAATTACCCACGTTTTAACATCTCTAATAGGAAACCAGTTGTGGTTTGCTGATCTTCAACTGGCCAGGAGGCAGCTCTAGCTTAAATCTGTGGAGAAGGTGATGTTCTGCGCCCTACTGTAACTTTCCGGTTTGCACATGCCCTGATCTTAGGGAATGCCCAAGGCATACTACTTGCATCCTTTTTTGCCAGGAGTAGGGACAGAGGGCACAAAATATGGCAGAGCTGCCACTGTGATCTTTCTGCCAGCAAAGTTCTTGTACCCAGGACTAGTTCTTCAATAACACTGGCATAAGACCAAAAAAATTCAGGCTGTCTCCCATGTACTCTTTAATGTGCCTTGTAGCACAAAAATAGGCATCCACTGCATGCATTTTTCAGCTTTTCTTATTTGTTGTAAATAGAAAAATAGATATTTTCCTTTTATAGCCTTTTGCCCACATGTAGTTAAGGATGTTAACTTTAAATTAATCAGCTATTCAATTAGTCGATAAGGGCACCTCTGCCTTTGAAATGTAGCAAGAGCCAGCAGGGCTCTTGCTACATTTCAAAAGCTATGTGCATGCGGGGAGTACAGGGCCAGCGAGGGACTCAAGCTGTACTGTCTCCAGGGGTGGGGAGCAGGGGTACAGCGGGGAACTGGCTGGAGAGGGCTAAATTTCAAAAGCAGGGAGCACAGGGCCAGTGGGGGACTGCTTGAGTCCCCTGCTTGTCCCGTGCTCTCGCAGTGCATCTGCTTTTTAAATGTAGTAAGAGGCTCGCTCTTGCTACATTTCAAAGGTGGAAATGCCACCATCCCTGCATCCCTGCTCCCCACCCGCAGAGATGATGCTGGGGGGAAACCAGCTTTTAAGCCAGCTCCTGCTTCCCCACTTGCTGCCTCTCTCTGATAGAGGCAGCAAGGGGGGGAGGAGTGACTAGTCAACTATCAGATAAGCATATGTTTATCGGATAGTTGATTAGTCGCTTATATCCCTACATGTAGCAACTCAATTGGAGCATCTCTTCTTGGGTTGAATCTGAGCAGACACCTCCATTCTCAACTGCTCATTGATATGCATCTGAGCAAGTATGTACACGTGCCTAAGCAGAAACCTTCAGTGAGGACCAAAACTCCTCTATGGTATAATTCCACTGGTTTGAATGGCTGCACTGGGGACTGATTTGGCTTTCTGCATCCCAAATTCCCATTGATCAAGTGCTTATTCTCGCTAATGCTTATATGGGAAAGCAAGAATGCAGAGCCTTATAGTGAGAATGGTGGAATGAAGGCATTTGTAGTAGTTATAAGAACATAAAAACATAAGAACGGCCGTACTGGGTCAGACCAAAGGTCCATCCAGCCCAGTATCCTGTCTACCGACAGTGGCCAGCACCAGGTGCCCCAGAGAGGATGGACCGAAGACAATGATCAAGCAACTCGTCTCCTGCCATCCCTCTCCAGCCTCTGACAAACAGAGGCCAAGGACACCATTTTATCCCCTGGCAAATAGCCTTTTATGGACCTAACCTCCATGAAATTATCTAGCCTCTCTTTAAACTCTATTATAGTCCTAGCCTTCACAGCCTCCTCTGGCAAGGAGTTCCACAGGCTGACTACACGCTGTGTGAAGAAGAACTTTCTTTTATTAGTTTTAAAACTGCTCCCCATTAATTTCATTTGGTGTCCTCTAGTTCTTCTATTTAGGGAACTAATAAATAACTTTTCTTTATCGGCCCTCTCCACGCCACTCATGATTTTATATACCTCTATCATATCCCCCCTCAGTCTCCTCTTTTCTAAACTGAAAAGTCCCAGTCGCTTTAACCTTTCCTCATATGGGACCCGTTCCAAACCCCTAATCATTTTAGTTGCCCTTTTCTGAACCCTTTCCAAGGCCAAAATATCTTTTTTGAGGTGAGGAGACCACATCTGTACACAGTATTCAAGATGTGGGCATACCATAGTTTTATACAGGGGCAGTAAGATATTCTGGGTCTTATTTTCTATCCCTTTCCTAATAATTCTTAGCATCCTATTTGCCTTTTTGACCGCCACTGCACACTGTGTGGTAGTTTTCAGAGAACTGTCCACGATAACTCCAAGATATCTTTCCTGATTTGTCGTAGCCAAATTAGCCCCCATCATACTGTACGTATAGTTGGGGTTATTTTTTTCCCGATTTGCATTACTTTACACTTATCCACATTAAATTTCATTTGCCATTTTGCTGCCCACTCACTCAGTTTGGTGAGATCTTCTTGGAGTTCCTCACAGTCTGCTTCTGTCTTGACTATCCTAAACAGTTTTGTATCATCTGCAAACTTTACTACCTCACTGCTTACCACTTTCTCCAGATCATTTATGAATAAGTTGAAAAGGATTGGTCCCAGGACTGACCGTTGGGGGACACCACTAGTTACTCCTCTCCAATCTGAAAATTTACCATTTATTCCTACCCTGTTTCCTGTCTTTTAACCAGTTCTCAATCCAAGAAAGGACCTTCCCTCTTATCCCATGGCCATGTAATTTACACAAGAGCCTTTGGTGAGGGACCTTGTCAAAGGCTTTCTGAAAATCCAAGTATACTATATCTACTGGATCCCCCTTATCCGCATGCTTGTTAACCCCTTCAAAGAACTCTAACAGATTAGTAAGACAGGATTTCCCTTTACAGAAACCATGTTGACTTTTGTCCAACAAATTATGTTCTTCTACGTGCCTTACAATTTTATTCTTTACTATTGTTTCGACTAATTTGCCCGGTATTGATGTTAGACTTACCGGTCTGTAATTGCCAGTATCGCCTCTACAGCCCTTTTTAAATATTGGTGTCACGTTGGCTACCTTCCAGTCATTAGTTACGGAAGCCGATTTAAAGGATAGGTTACAAACCACAGATAATAGCTCAGCAATTTCCCATCTGAGTTCTTTTAGAACCCTTGGATGAATGCCATCCGGTCCCGGAGATTTGTTAACATTAAGTTTTTCTGTTTGTTCCAAAACCTCCTCTAATGACACTTCAATCCGGGACAGTTCCTCAGATTCATCACCCACAAAGGACGGTGCAGATTCAGGAATCTCCCCAACATCCTCAGACGTGAAGACTGAAGCAAAGAAATCATTTAGTTTCTCTGGAATGGCTTTATTGTCCTTGATTGCTCCTTTTATAGCTCGATTATCTAGGGGATCTACAGGATTTTTAGCAGGCTTCCTGCTTCTAATGTACTTAAAAAACACTTTGTTATTTCTTTGGCTAGTTTTTGGCTAGCTGTTCCTCAAAATCTTTTTTTGCTTTTCTTATTACATTTTTACACTTGATTTGACAGTGTTTATGTTCTTTTCTATTTATCTCACTAGGATTGGACTTCCACTTCATAAAAGATACCTTTTTGTCCCTCACTGCTTCTTTTACATGGTGGCTAAGCCACGGTGACTCTTTTTTAGGTCTCTTGCTATGTTTTTTAATTTGGGGTATACATTTAAGTTGGGCCTCTATTATGGTGTCTTTAAAAAGTTTCCATGCAGCTTTCAGGGATTTGGCTCTAGTCACTGTGCCTTTTAATTTCTATTTAACTAACCTCCTCATTTTTGTGTAATTCCCCTTTTTGAAATTAAATGCCAGGGTGCTGGACTGCTGAGGTGTTCTTCCCACCACAGGAATCAGTGGATTTATCAGTGGATTTAGTATGGAGAATGTACTTGCCTTATATATTGAGTAGCTAAGTAAGGAAGAATTTTTAAATTACTAGTGCTGTATTACAAAGAACTTTTTTAAGTCTGATAGTGACAAACACACCATCTTCAACAGTTTTTGCAGCCAGAACACTGACACGGACAACTGCTAGAGCTCCATTCAGACACAGCAGAGAAAGGGGATGACCATAGGAAGCCAGTTGCAGCTCCCTGATCCTCAGCCACTGGCCAGGAAGCAGCTCTAGCTTACATCTGTGGAGAAGGTTGCATCAGTGTAATTAAGATTGCATTGATATGATTTAGATTGGGATATCCCACATTCCTAGCACATTTCACGAGGCTTACAGGAGTGGTTGACAAAGGCTTCCCTTGTTGACCGCGCCGCGTCTAGATCACCGTGCTGTGCTGGATCAGCTGATTGTCGGCACAGTGTGGCAGCCATTTTTATTTTAACAAAGCGGGGATTATTTAAATCCCTGCTTCATTGACTATGTCGAGTAAATTACTTTACATGGCTCCGTCGATGGAGCCAGGTAGTCTAGACACACCCTTCATGTAGAAAGGGCAGAAACTAATCTCACTCAAAATTTAACATTTTAATTAGAACGATTAAATATCTGTTTTACGGTAGGATGCAGAGGTCATGGTCAAGAAGCATATCTTATATTGAGTGCTGTACAAAATGCTTAAAAACAATCCCTGCTCTGAGGAATTTAAATCTAAAGACAAGACATACGTGGTTGGGGGAAGAAAGTTAAGTGTCATAGTAACATATGGTAGGTAGACTAGCTAAGTGAAGAATTTGCAGGGTCCCCTTTTCTTAAATCAGTATGAAATAGCTAACCACTCTAAGTTTTTAACAACTCTAGCCATTAATTAAAGTGTTTTATAAATAGCTCCAACTGCATTTTACACATCTTATCCAGAAGTATTACTAAACAGATCTCCAAGGCAGCAATTTTATCTTAAGCATTGAGATCAACACAAGAAGGAGCCCATATTAAGCGTACAGTTAGGGAGTGAAGCGTGCAGCTGTGGCACTTTTTCCCCCCAAATGCCACTGATGTACCTAGTACAATGGAAGGTACTGGTTTTCTGCACATACACTTTTGAGGAACTATACCCCTAATTATGTCCTATAGAGGTGGGACTACATTTGCATCTTGGTTAAGAGCAAGTCTAGAACCCAGTTCTGCAAGTCCTCTTCACACACAGGACTTTCAGGATTGGATTTTTAATGTCACCAAATAAATCAACTCTATACTACCATACTGCACTGATCATAGTTTAGACATTGACATGAAGAGGAAAATGAAAGTTCAATAAAATTATGAATGGTGTGGTCAAAGTGAATAAGTGTTATTTACTCCTTCACATAACACAAGAATCAGCGATCTCCCACTTAAATCAACAGCCAGCACGTTTAAAACAAAAAACGAAGGAAGGACTTCTTCATGCAGAGCACAGCTTACCCATGGAACATGTTGCCAGGGGACACTGTGCAGGTCAAAACTGTAACAGGGTTAAAAAACGAACTATGTAAGTTTGCTAATGCTAGGCCCCTCAATAGCTATTGGTCAAGATGGTGAGGAAAACAATTCTATGCTCTGGGTGTCCCTAGCCAATGATTGCTTATTCTGTTCACTCCTCTGAAGCACCTGGCATTGGCTACTGTCAGAAGACAGGATAGTGGACTAGATGGACTATTGGTCCAACCCAGCATGGCCATTCTTAGGACACACTCTCCAGAGTATCCATCAACAGACGCACATAACTGTAGCTGTGCACTGACTTAATTGTGTCTCAAAGTTACTACTGAATATACTATGGCTACTTCTGTGCTCCTTGCATATTTTGGCCAAACCCTCAACGCAGGATGCATAAAGCCTCCAATTTTCAAGTATAAAGGAAATGGGTATAAGGTAAATTCCTGCCTGATATAGCCATACCTGTCACTCACTTATTTCCCTACTCCAGCATAGTGGACCTGTCAGGGAATGCTAGGGAACAGGAGAGCATCAGGTCAGAGTACCTTGTGTTGCGGTAATCTCTGGTTATCATGACTGTTAAAAGTGGGCCTCAGTTGGAATAGTCCTGAGACTGCTTTCATTTTGTGCCAGCTTGTGAGAGTGCTAGGTGATTTTAAGCCAAATTTGTCCCCCTTGGTGTCCTATGCCAAGTGCAATTCAGCCAAGCCTAGGCATCTGGGCTTTTGGGGGCAATACAGTTTGGAAAAATCTATCCCTCCATTTCTTTGTGCTGCACTATTCAAAACTTGCATAATGCAAATTGTCAAGTGTTATCTGTGTAAATGTCATGTCACATATATTGCAGAAAGCCCCCAGCTCTCTGCAATACACTACAATACAAGGAAAGAAGTCTCTACTTCCTTATGAGATATACTGTGGTAAACAAGGACCAGATTATGGTCAGATGCTTTTTGTGCACATATGGGATGGACCATCCAGCTGGTGGGCACAATTACATCCTCTGGCTTCTTTGTATCACAGGTATTCTCTCATGTGCTCCCTGTGGCACTAGCCGCTATAGCAGAAGCAGGACAGAAGAGAGGAGACAGGACCATGTATCATTCCCAGTCCTCCTCAGTACACACGTTCACACAAGCTGGAGGAGCTGATCATCACCCTATCATTTACCCACTGGACAATTCTGCTTCTTTTTTGAACTGGCTCTTGTGCAATGTTTAAATGTGACAGAATGCATAATTACATTCTAAGTAGGGATGTGAAAGTATAACCATTTACATGGTTAACCCATGAACCTGGGCACATCGATTAACACGTACGGTTATGTGCAGCCTGGGCGAAGCTAATACTCAGAGGTGGGGCTAGTACTGGGGAGCTCTAAGAGATCGGGGGTTCTAAGAAGCAGTCTGACATTGGGGGGCACTGAGGTATGCGTGGTGGGGAGCAGGCACTGGGGGTGGGACTAGTAGTGGAGAGGCTTTAGGGGCAGGGATAGCAGGGGGGACTCTGAGGACAGGGCTAATATTGGGGAGTGGCACTGGGAGGAAACTGGAGGGGTGCAGTGGGGCTCCAGAAACAGGAGGCTGGTACGGGGGTGTCTGGTGGTGGGCTGTAAGGGACAGAGGGCTGGCACTGAGGTGTTTGGGATGGGGACTGCCATGGGGGGCTCAGAGCGGGAGGCTGGCACAGGGGACTCGGATGCAGGGGACTCTGGAATAAGTGGCTGGTGCTGGGGGGTAGAGTTGGGGTGCTCTAGGGATTAGGGCTGGCACTAGGGGGCTCAGGTATACCCCAGAGCCACAGCGAACAGCTGGCTTCAGCTGCGGTAGCCACCCGCCATGTGGCAACTGCTGGAGCTGAAGCTGGCTGTCCATGACGACTCTGGGGCTTTTGGCAGATGGTAACATTTTATTTCCATATTCATTATTTGCATAATGAATATGCAAATACAGGCAGTCCCCAACTTAGTAACGGGTTACATTCCGAACACCTGATCATAACTCGGAAATACCCTTAAATGCGCTGCCCGCGCTGTTTGAAAAACTTGATGTACATGGTTCTCAAATTGAAAATATTATAATGGGGTTAATGGCAGGTTGGTTGTAAGTACAGATGGTCGTAGTCAGTGTGTCCGTAAGTCGAGGGATGGCTGTATGAAAATAAAATGTTACTGTTCTGCCAAAAGTTTGAGAATGGGTTTGCCGGTCCGTGGTATAAAAAAAGATTGGGAACCGCTGCGCTAGACAAAAGAAAGATATTTACTTTTAATGCTAGTGACTCTGCATCTTGCCATCCTCATACATAGGAACATGCAGACATACGCTACTAAAATAAAAATCACTAATATGTTTTCTAACTTTTATCAGGGATTATCTGAGGCAGTAGGCTTCCATTGAGAATAGAGAGTTATTAATGGCAATGAGATCAACAGTTAAAAATACAGGACCTGAGGCAAAAATTATTGGACTATCTAGCATTGCTTAAGTGGTAAAGGAAAGAGCATCTTTTGCTTAACTGATTAGTCACCAATACTGCGTATTTGGTTTCCTGAGTGAGATTCAACCAAATATGTATATAGCCACGGAGCTATGAAATTCAAGCGGAGAATTGAGGTGTCAATACAAAAGAATTACATTTCATATTTTGGTGGTGGATTCATTTAAGTGAACTATTAAGAGATGATTATATTAGACTGCATTTAAAAGAGGAAATGTTACAGAAAAGGAAATTCTGCATCAGTTTCCTTTGTAGGTTCCTGGTTTTTTTAGTGAAAATGTAAAAAGCTGGCTAATATTTTGGTAACATCAGCTAAACTTATCCTCTGAGTATGTAAGCTCACCCAGTGGGAGAGGTGACACTGGAGGAAAAGTATTTGGCTGGCAACCTAATCCATTCCAGTGTCAGGACACACTTTGCATTCCAAGCATTACATCTGTTCTGTAAATAATCGCTAAGTGTGAAGGGAGACTGTGGTCAAACTGTAGCTTTAACCATTCAGCTACCTTGACCTTGTCTAGTTTGGCGAGCTACACAGTGATAACCGTGGAGTTATTTCTCTGGCAGCATGTAAAAAATATTTCTGAACAGGTATATTTATGCCTCTGTTATGATAATTTCACAGATGAGAATTAAGATGAAAAGTAGTTTGACTTTAACAGTGTTCCAGTTGCCACGTGCATCACTGTGGAGTGTTTTCCATCAATGCCTTATAAATAGAATGTGAAAAGCCTCCCAAGAAATCTTGTTTCTAGGGTCGACATATACTAGCACCTACACTGACATTTTCATCAAAAATGAACACTGTTCAGTTTGAGTTAGAGCTCTTGATTTGGTCATGTCACATCTCATAGCCTTTCACCAAGTTTGCAATGCAATTGATATAGAACTCCTTAAGTCACCTTCCAGAAGGTGCAAACATTACTTTTGCAGCCTCCTATCCAATGCTCTTTATAGTGACAGGCAGCGGAGATTGCTCATATGCTTACTGAATTGTTTCTGCACCTTCATGCAGGGAAGGGCACTCATGATTTCACAAGGAAACAAATTCATTACATTGCTAAAATTTTCCATATTTATAGTAGGCAGAGGCACAGAAGTTGGAACTTGGCGCAAGCAGGGACTGCAGCTTTTAAGCTGGCTCCCCCAGCACCGGCTCCCTCCATTGCTGTCTCTCTCCGATAGAGGCAGCTGGGGGAGAGGAAGGGGCCGAGAAGCGACTAGTCGAGTCACTACTTGACTACCCGATAAGCATTTGCTTATCGGGTAGTTAACTAGTCACTTACATCCCTAATCTACAGTCATACTGGTATTTTTCACTAATAAAACATATCTGTATATGAATATGTAGAAGCACTTCAAGCACTAAAATTTTCAAGATATAATGTTGAGAATTTTTGCATATAACCCATGAAAATTTAACAGCTTTGTCTGTCTTTGCAGCTTAATTAACATACTTGTTAGAACCCATAGTTTACATACAAGTTCCCAGGCAGCATTAACAGGAAAAAGTACATAACCACTGTCCGGTTCTATAGCCACACCAACAGCCAAAATATGAGAAATTTAAACATTGTTTCAGTATAAGTCAAGAAGAATTATGAAATAATATCAGAAATTACAGAAGAACATGATGCTATGAGAAACAGGGACTCTGGTATTTAACATAAATTGCCTATTGTAGCAGCATATGTATAAACATTCCAACTGTATTCTGATCTCAAAGTGCTTTCTGAAAGAGTGTAATGGATGGGAAAAATAAGGCCCAGACATAGACTTGCCCAGGCTCTCACATGAGAGGCAACAGTGAGAACTCAGGTCTCTACATTATAAGCCTACTACTTTGTACTGGCACACAACACACATAATAGTTAATAGCTGTAATAAAGAGGAACCACCGTAAGAGACACCACTACTATATGAGACCAGTATAAAATGACACATCAGTGATAAGACCAAATTAGGCCTAATGCTGTAAAACACAATTATCACTTTTCTTACCTTTTATTTAGTATGCAATGCATTGAAACAATCACCATAACAACACAGACATCCAAGAACATGGGCTAAGTCAGCACACCTGAGGCCGACCATTAACTTATATTCTGAATGTAGTGACTCAATGCTGTCAATAAACCTGCCCTGTTTAAAATAAGGCATGTGCTGATCCAGGCATGGAAGAGTGGGATGCTTGATTTTCAGAGCAGGAAATGGTTAGCATTACTAAGAGGCAGCAGGTGTCTGGGATTTTGACAGCTTTGCTTTGATGCAGAATTTTGGACTTTGCTGATGTCATAGTTCAGATGACCTATCATGCTCCACAAACCCATTTACAGCTTGATGGAGTGTATTGTTGTGTAATATCTGCCTAGAAGCATTACCAGACTAAATAGGATATCTTAAGGCACATTCCTGCCCAATCTGTGGAAATTTTGCCATTTACTTGAAAGAACTGAACCCATAAGATCAAATCGGTGATTTTATTACTGGAGAAAAAATGAGGTTTTAACAGTGAAGATATAGAAACTTATAAAAAATTAAATTCTCTGTGAGAAGTGCCTTAGAAATCAGACCAGCAAACACCAAAACATGCTGGACAGGACCAAAAGCCTCTGAGTGTATTGTAATAAGACAACAAAAGGAAGTACTTTATTTTTCCTCCCTTTATTTGAAGGGACATGCTCCTTTTTTGCTGATGATATTTAGCAATAATACTCAGAATTCTCTAAGGACACTCCCTTCCCATAAAAATGGATCCACTGATAAGTTTTCAACAGACTGTTTTGTGTTCTACCCTAGTGGCTCCCAACCTGTGGTCTGCAGACCCCTGGTGGTCTGTGACGGTACTGCAGGGGTTTGTGGCAAGTTTAAAAGGATTGGGCCCACCATGGAAGAAAAAACCCCTTTCCCGCAAGATTGGTAAACCTCCTTTTTTAGGGCATAAGGATCTTGCGGGAAAACAGGTTTTTGAGCAAACAGAAAACATCCACACTGCTTGTTCTTGTGCAAAAACCCCAGCACAAAAACAGTTTGGCAGAAAATATACAAATGAGATCGCAACTCATGCAAATGAGTCCCTCATTAGCATATTTTTTGCCAAGAAAACTAAGTGTAGATGTAGCCCAGGGGAATAAAGGAGACACTAGACAGTGTGAAAATTTGCAGGTGGAATAGAGGGTCTGGGGAGAGGGTTTTGATAAACCTTTGCCTGATATTTGTACATTCATGGTGAACCAATACATGTCCTACAAGAGGTCTTGAGGAAAAGGGTCCTAAGATTTTATATTAGGGTTAAGACAATAAAACCAACACTTTTCAATCCTAACTGGTTCTTTTCTGGGAATAGAGACAAGGCCTGTAAATCCTAATCCTCAGTAGGCAGTAACAGAAATAATGATATGAGCAATTTCTGGCCAGAGTACCTGTGCCTCCAAAGTATCCTTCAAGTTTCCTCTTCAGTACTGAACATATTAAAAGTCATGATTAGATGAATATATCCCACACAAGTAGCTGCCTGTGACTGAACAGCCTTCAGGTATCTGGGGACATTGGTCCTTCCCACCTTCTGTATTTTTTTCCTTACTTTTTTGTTAGTTTATCTTTGGCTGAGATGTATAGAGGCCTTCAAGCTCCAATGTCCCCAAAATTTTTTTAGTATTAATAATTTTCTTTATTCAAGGTTACATTTTAAAGCTATCTTCTGTTAAAAGTTTCGGTTTTTTCACCTTTCATGAATTTATTTGAGAGTACTGCAGTACTGTTTAGTTTTATTAGTGGTTTTGCATTGGATGTTTGTGTTATACTATTTTTAAACAATATGAGTCTGCTTTTTCTTTTAAAGTAATTGTCTAATAAATGAATACAAGAAACTCTCACTATCTGCATAGCTTAAAGGACTGAGGCTACATCTAGACTGCATGGGGGTTTTTTTTTCAGAAAAAGATACGTAAATTGCTATCTTTTTCCACCTTTTTTTTCGGAAGAGGCTTTTCTGAAATCTACATGGGGCAAAATTTTGGAAAAGCTTCCTTTATCGTAAGATCCCTTATTCCTCTCACTGAGAGGAATACAGGTATGCTGAAAGAACAAGCCCACTTTTTCGGAAACTTCCGAAAAAGTGGATGCGTTCCCTGGACGCGGCAGAGGGAAAGCTCTGCAGTCTAGACATAGCCAGAGAACATAGCCTAAATTTGGAATTTCAAGAAACTTCTGAATTTCACATAACTATTGTTGAGATAACTGGGTTTACCACCAATAAAACTACTTTAGTATTGTCATTTGATTAGTAAAGAGATCCTTTGGTCACAGCTGATTGTCTATTTATGTTGTGAGTTTGTGATATGAGCCCTGCTCTCATTCTCAGGTATGGTAACAACACTCGTAACTATGCCGTGCGAGTTGGGGATTATCACACACTGGTTCCTGAGGAGTATGAGGAGGAAATTGGAGTCCAACAAATTGTGATGCACAAAGAGTACAGGCCTGACAGTAATGACTATGATATTGCACTAGTGAGGTTGCAGGGACCGGAAGAACAGTGTGCCAGATTCAGCACCCATGTTTTACCAGCCTGTTTGCCACTGAGGCGAGAGAGGCCACAGAAAACTGCTCCCAACTGTTACATCACTGGATGGGGTGACACAGGTAAGAGTGACATATATACGAATTCATCCAAATTTTCCTCTGCTTCACCCACAACAATTTGAACTATTTCTTAACAAATTGTTCAATTTGCTATTTCTAACATTAAAAGGTGGAATAATTGTTACCAGGTTTCCTCATTTTTAGATAGGAAAAAAGTTTGTCCCTATACAGGACTAAAAGCACTAATTTCTTTTAATGTAGTTTGTGCTTAAAAAAAAAAAGTGTAATTGTCTCTACCCTTATCTCTTCATTCTCTCAGACTAGTGTTAATTACACTAAATCATTGTTATGTCATCTATCCACTCTTATAGCTTCCCATCAAATTGGGGTCCACACTTTCACTTTCCTTTAAAATCACATTAGCTATGCCATATTTAATCTTATGAGGACCAAAAATACTTTTACTGATTTATTTAAATGACACCTGGATGTCAAATGACAAATGGTGAGAATATGTAATGGAGAATCAAGTGCATGTTATTTTTCCTCTCTTGCTGCTACTGCCATTTCCCAAATCTGAAATTGCAGCAGCAAAGATCTGAGTTAAAGATACAGGGGAGGCAAAAAAACTACAATCAGACTTTTAGATAAGGAGCAGGACCTGTTACTCTACTGGGTATGTACA
This sequence comes from Pelodiscus sinensis, assembly GCF_052426305.1. Taxonomy (NCBI): domain Eukaryota; kingdom Metazoa; phylum Chordata; order Testudines; family Trionychidae; genus Pelodiscus; species Pelodiscus sinensis. The sequence continues at coordinate 101,400,095 of NC_143055.1, forward strand.
GGAGTTTCTTTTCCAGAGGGCTCTGTTCCTTCATAAAGAGCCACGATTTACTTTTATGTTTTTATTGGGTTAATGACAGAGGCTTTCCCTGCTGTTGCCATTGGCCGGTGCTACCTGGCAGTGGTCTCGGTGGTGCCCAGCGGGGAAGCAGCAGGCCACACTGCCACCAGGAGCCCTCTAGTGCTGCCACAGCCTGGCATCCAGCCCCACCCATAGGGAGCCAGCTCTGCTAGATGCCCTGGCATCTTCCCACAGGCCCCACTGCTTCCAGGTACTACATAGGGAAGGCACCACATCAGTAGCTGGGGAAGCCCTGGATGTGGCAGGACTGGCACTGTCATGCTGTGGGGCTGGGGAAGCATCCAGGGGAGCCCGGAGGCCTTTCCCGCATAGGACCCACCCATCCTGCCTTCCGCTCAACAGTGCGGGCAGCTGCATTTTCAAGGCGGGGAGAGCTGCTCTGTAGGGCAACTGTGCTCAGCAGGGCTCCTCCAGAAGCCAGGGGAGGGGACTGCCTGTTTCCCCAGGAAGTCAAGGGGTGTATGTGCAGCAGAAGGAGCAGAACCACTAGGGGACTCTGTCCCCTACTTTCATCCCTCACTGAAGAGCTGGTGTAAACAGAGAAAAACTTCTGTATTGCATTGTGCCCAGTGCCCCCCACGCCCTAGCTTTTTGCAGAGGTAAAGAACAAGCTATCTGGAATCTCAGGATTTCCTGTGGTGACAAGGTACCATTTGGGTTGCCATAAACACAAAGCCAGTGCAGAGGACAACAGAAGAGCCACCCAGCGCTGAAGTGGGTAGCAATTCTAAATATTTGGTTTTGTTTAGAAACAATAGCCTGTAGGAACGTGCTACTTCTAGTAGCAATTTCTGATAGGAATTATAGTACCATAGCAATATTATACTAGTAGCAGTCTTACAAGGGAGCATCTCTCTACAAACCACCTACCAATGGTAGCAACGTGAAGCCGGTAAGTGTTGGTCCTCATGCCCAGCCCCCTGCACACCAATCCCCCTCTCTAATTCCCTTCCCTCACCAAAGCCCCACACCCCCAACTTACTCCTGCACCCTCCCTGCCCAGCCAGACTCCCTACCTTAAGCCCCCTCCTTTGCTCTTGCTAACTCCGCCCCAGCCAGACTCCCTATTCCTAGCCTGATTCTGCACACTACCACCCAGACTTCACACCCTCACCCCTCCAGTACCCCACCTCCTGCGCAGATCCTGCACCCCATCTCTATCCCACTTGCTAGCAGCTGTCATACACATGAACCCCTAATTTTTCTGCCTACCCGAGCCTAAGTCGTCCACAAAATCCACTAACTCCGGAACCCCAGAAAGATAATTCTGGCGTATGGGAAACCCTGAACCTCAGTCCTTCCTGTACCTTTCCCTTGCCCCGTGGGGCTGGAGTGCCAGAGGAGTGAGGTGTCTCAGTTGGGGGCCATATCAGTGAGGGTTGGGGCTTTTTGCTTCTCATTTATGTGATCCCCAAGTGATTTTTCTGTGAGTCAGTGGCCCACAACCCAGAAGATGTTGCCCATGGCTGCCGTAAAGAAAACACTGAAACCTTTTGTATTGGACATAAATAAATATTTTACTTTATTTAAAATGAATTGATAAACATGAGAAAATTAAAATGCTTAACCTGTTTAATAATTTAAATTAAACTGTTCTCCCTAGCTGCAGCACTAGCAAAATGGCTTGGGCATAATTATGTAATTAACTGTGAGTTTCCATTAGCAACTGGAGCCAATGTCCACAAGCCAGAAAGTTTGAGAACCACTGTCCTAAATGGTAAGAGTTAGGCTCACCTAATTTAGTATGCACCTTCCTCTTATCCTAACTTAAATCAAGGTCAGGGTTTGGTTGTAAGAAAACAGGATGTGCCGGGAATGTGACTGTTTTCCATAACACAGAAAGGGCAAGGAAAGGAGAGAGGGAAAGGGAGGAGGAAGAGAGAGGAGGAACAGGATACTGAGAGTGGGCACTTGGGCAGTGAGCCAGTAGGGGAGAGCAATATGCAGAGTGGCCCTGAGCCTCTCCTCACCTCCTAGCCCTCACTTTCACTCTCCCTCACAGCCTTCTGCCCTGCCACCCCCACATCCCTAAGACCCTGCCCAGACTCCTACACTGCCAGTTACCTACCCTGGAGGACTCAGGCAATGCTGGGTAAATCTTCTGGTTGAAAATAGAGAATAAAAAACCAGGATATGAGGTCTGCAATACTGTGCATATTTTGCCAAATAAAACCCACCTCTTAGCATTTTATGTAATTCACTATACAAGAGTTCTGAAGAGATACTACTTAGTTTAGTACATCTATTTAAATGAAAAACTAGCTACTTCAAATCCTACTTTAAATGCAATAAATTACATAATTGCACCATTTACTGAGATTTTCAATGTTCTGTGCAGTCAAGTTTGTCATACAAGGATAATTAAGAATTTTTTTAAAAAACAAAAAATGATGTTTCCACTTTTCAGAGAATGATAAGGCTTATGACTTTTTATGATGTGTTATAGAAAAATATTTAAATGACTTCAAATATGGAATCTTGCTTGGACCTCTACTAGAGTGAAATACAGTAACTAGTGCTGCCAATTCATTGCAGTTAACTTGAATGAGTGAAATAGCAATTTAAAACTGTCATTAACTGCTTTGTTTAACAGTAATATTTATTACTAGACTGAGCTCTGGAATCTGGAGTCTTATTTATACAGTAGCAGCATAGTTCCCTGTAAGGTGTGCACCTGCGCAGCCATGCACAAAAATTCTCCTGCTGGAAGGTGAGTGGCATAGTGGATTTCTGCTCCAGCAGCAGCCACGTGGGCCCAGCTGGCTGGGCCATGTGGCGGGCTGCTGCCCCATGTGCTGCAGCCGAAGTCAGGGCTGCAGTGAGGCTGTCCCTGCTGGGGAACCTCACTGCATTCCCCATTCCAGCAGTCATCACGTGGCCTGGCTGCCCCATGTGCTGTGGCTGGAGCCAGGGCCACGGGAGTCGAGAACGCATATATTCCTCTGCTATTGCAAAGGCAAGGTCAGGTTCCTCCAGCTGCTGCTGCTTTAGGGTCTCACAGCAAAATGGCTGCTGCCAACTCTGATGCAAGGCATCAAAGTGAGTCGTATTTTACTAGTGTGTGATGGGGTGGAGCAACCCCGCCACTTGAGCGAGGCAGACGGGGCCGCCGCGGAGCCGGCAATCAGCGCGGCAGGCCCGAGCGGGGGCGGAGGGACACGTCATCACGCGGCGCCAGGGCGCGCCGGTGATGACGTCGGGAGAGCAACGCCAGGGACGGCAAGGGGAGGGGGGATAAAAGGAGCCGGGGAGGCCAGGGGAAGGAGGGCGGAACCGGCGGGGCCAGCGGACCCGACTGGGCAGGAGCCAGCGGCAGCGGGGCAGGAGCCAGCGGCGGTGGGGCAGGAGCCAGCGGCAGCGGGGGTGAGACCTGCGGCAGCCAAGCCAGCCGGAGGAGGGGCCCGAGCGAGGGAGGAACGAGCCACGGGAGCCAGGCAAGGAGGCAGCCAAGGCAGCGGGGAGCCCGCAGAGACAGGCGGGTACCCGGGGCAGTGAGGGTCGGCGGAGTGGAGCAAGACCCAGGGCGGGCTGTGTAACCCGAGAGCAGGGGCGTTTTGGGGTACCGGCCCCCCCTGCTACCACTGAGAGGGCACCTCTCAGTGTCAGGGCCCTGGGTTGGGGTCCGGAGAGAGGGCGGGCCCGGACCCCCCACTCCGCCCGGTGACCCAGAGTCAAGTGGTATCCTGAGCGCGGCCTAGGGGCAACAGGAGAGGCGGCGGCCCGGACGGGCGGCCTCTTGACACGTGGTGGAGAATGTGGGCAGTGGCGGCCCTGTAACGGAGGGCACAGGAGGAGAGGGGCCTCGTTTTTCTTTCGGTCTTGGTCCCTTCCCCCTCTTCCATTTCCATTGCTACCCCGAATAGGTTGAGGCACCATGGATGGGGACAAAATCGTGGAGTGGCTGGTGGATAGCCAGCGTCAATTACAGAGGCAACAGACAGAGGCATTGCGGCAACTGACAGCCGAATTTAGGGAGCAGCAGAAACAGCTAGTTCGGGAGCTGAGGGATGGGACAAGGCCGGCGGGACCCACCGACGAGGGGGAGGAGGACATGACGGGCCCAGTACGACTACCCATCAGGCTCGCCAAATTGGGGGAGGAGGACGATACCGAAGCGTTTCTAGTGACGTTCGAGCGGGTGGCCATAGCAGCCCGTTGGCCCCAGGAGCACTGGGCTACGATACTCGCCCCCTACCTGTCCGGCCCGGCGCAGCTCGCCTACCGAAGCTTATCGGACCGCGACGCGTTGTGCTATTACAAGGTCAAGGAGGCGATCCTCGACCAGATGGGCATTTCCCCAGAGACGTACAGGCAGCGGTTTCGAGCAGCAAAGTACGGAGCGGGGGAGCGCCCCCGAGCGGTCGCCCAGCGGATCCGGGAAGCCGGGCTGCGGTGGCTGGAGCCATCTAATAAGACAGCAGCCCAGGTGGCGGACCTGGTGGTACTTGAGCAGTACTTGCAGGTGCTCCCCGCGGAGGGCCAGCAATGGGTACGCCGACACCTGCCCGGGACTATGGAAGAAGCCGTGACGCTCATGGAGCACTTCATGGCGGCCGAGGCACCAGTAGGACACGGCAAGATAGGGTCCGTGACCAACCCGGCGGGTCGGGGAGACCCCAGCCCCAGAGGGAAGGAAGGGCGGGGCAACACAGGGCCCAGGGCCAGAAGCCCCCCAACCCGAGGGCCGGAACGGCGATTAGCCCCAGTGTGGCGCGGGGCCGCGCACCGCGAGAGAGTGGAAACATGGACCGGGGCCGAAAGGGGCACGGAAGAAGCACCGGGCCCCCAAGTAAAACCGACGTGCTTCCAGTGCGGCCAGGAGGGCCACTTCCGCCAGGAATGCCCCATGATGGACTGCACGTTTGGACAGCCCAAACCCCAGAGAGGGCCGCGATCGGAGGTAAGCCGGGCCCGTATAACAGGGCAGGTACGCCTAAATGGGGAGGCAGTGGAGGCCGTACTGGACTCGGGGTGCGGGCAGACGCTAGTGCGGCGAGACGCGCTAGGGAAAGGGGTGCGCACCCGAACCCCGGTGTGGATTAAATGCGTGCATGGGGACACTAGGTCGTACCCCACGACCTGGGTGAAGATACACGACGGGCAACAGGGCGGGGATCTGCGAGTAGCAATAACACCCCGGCTACCCTGCCCCGTGTTACTGGGCAGAGACTGGCCCGGACTGCGGCGGCTCCTGGGGGAATGGGACCCCCGCGACCAGGGAGGCACGCACGAGGCATGGGCCACCCAGGAGGAGGACACGGGGCCGCTGCCCCCGCAGGAACCGGGGAGGGGAGAGTCATTGGCAGCCCTAGAGATCGATAAGGGCGATTTTCTAGTCCTGCAGCGGGAAGACCCGACGCTACAGCACGCATGGGAGAACGCACTGAGCACCCCGGGGGAGGGCGAAGAGGCCGAGCAGAGGCCCGGGCAAGGCCCATATTTCAAGATCCAGGGGGATCGGCTGTATCGGGTCCCGGGGCTAGGAGATGGGGCAACCCAATTGGTCGTGCCGAAGGCGTATCGGTGGCGGGTGATGGAGATGGCCCATAACAATCATTGGGCAGGGCACCTGGGGACCGAGAAAACGCAGCAACGGGTGCTCCAGAGGTTTTATTGGCCAGGGGTGTACCAGAACATTAAGGATTTCTGCCGGTCGTGCCCGCAATGCCAACGGACCTCTGGGGCCCGGGTACCCCGAGCCGCCCTAGTGCCCATGCCGCTGGTATCGGAACCCTTCGAGCGAATAGGCATGGACCTGATAGGACCCCTGGAGCGCACCCGGAGGGGGCATCAGTACATTTTGGTTGTAGTTGACTACGCGACGCGCTATCCGGAGGCCGTGCCCCTACGCAAGACCACTACAGCCGCGATAGCCGACGAGCTCGTAAAGATGTTCGCCCGTGTTGGACTCCCAAAGGAGATTTTGACCGACCAGGGCACGAATCTGGTGTCGCGGCTAATGAAGGAGCTATGCAACTGGCTGCAGGTGAAGAAGATCCGCACCGCGGCCTACCACCCCCAGACGGACGGCCTCGTCGAGCGATTTAATCAAACTTTGAAGGCGATGCTACGGCGATTGGTGGAGGATGATCCACACGATTGGGACAAGCTGCTACCGCCCCTGCTCTTCGCGGTACGGGAGGTACCACAGTCATCGGTGGGGTTCTCGCCGTTTGAACTATTGTACGGCCGGCGGCCGCGGGGTATACTAGACTTAGTGCGGGAAGGGTGGGAGGAGCAGACGTCCTCCGCACTGGGGGCCGTCCAATACGTAATTAAGCTACGGGACCGTATGAGGACCATAGGGAGGTGGGCACGGGAAAACCTGGAGAAAGCTCAAGAAACCCAAGCCCGCCACTACGATAGGGGGACACGGCCGAGGACCCTCAGTCCGGGTGACCCGGTCTTGGTGCTGCTGCCAACAGGGGAGTCCAAGCTGTTAGCCAAGTGGCAAGGGCCATACCGGGTCATTAAAAAGATCGGAGAGGTAGACTATGAAGTCCAAGTGGGGGGTAGGCACCGTCAAAGCCAGGTGTACCACATTAACCTATTAAAACGGTGGGTACCACGGGAAGAGCCCCTAGCAGAGGCCTTGAGTACAGAGATCGAGTTTGGGCCCTGGGGCGAGGAAGAGGTCACCTGGGCAGCTAGCCCTGTGGGGAAAGAGCTAAATCAGGTTCAGCAGGGCCAACTCCGGGCAGTGTTGCAACGGGCAGCGGCCAGCCTAACGAGCCGACCTGGGAGAACGAGCCTAGTGCAACACGAAATCACCACGGAGCCGGGAAAAAAGGTTCGAGACCCAGTGCGCCCCATCCCCCGGAAGTTGTGGGACACAGTCCAAAGGGAACTGCAGGACATGACACGGTGGGGAGTAGTGGAGAAATCGCGGAGTGAGTGGCGGAGCCCCATCGTGCTAGTGCCAAAAAAGGACGGAGCGACACGTTTCTGCATTGACTTCCGTAAGCTGAACGCCGTGTCTAAGTTTGACGCGTACCCCATGCCCAGAGTAGACGAGCTGCTGGAACGGTTGGGGCAGGCAGAGTATTTGTCGACAATCGACCTCACAAAGGGGTATTGGCAAATACCCTTAGCACCGGCAGCCCGAGAGAAGACAGCGTTCGCTACCCCGTTTGGGCTTTTCCAATTCGTCACCATGCCATTCGGGCTGCACGGCGCGGCAGCTACATTCCAGCGGATGATGGACGAGATATTAGAAGACCACCGCGAATACGCCACGGCATATATAGACGACATTGTCGTCTTTAGTAGGACTTGGGAGGACCATCTGCAACAGCTGGAAGCTGTCCTGCGGGCGCTCCAACGAGCAGGACTCACGGCAAACCCCAAGAAGTGCCAATTCGGAAACAGGGAAGTATCGTACCTGGGATACACGGTGGGGAGGGGGCGGTTAAAACCACTGCTGGACAAGGTACAAGCCATTAGAGACTACCCTCGGCCCCACACCAAGCGACAAGTCCGCCAGTTTTTAGGCCTCGCGGGGTATTACCGGCGGTTTATAAACCACTTTGCCTCACTGGCGGCCCCGCTAACAGACCTTACAAAGAAAGATCGCCCTCAAAGGGTGGTGTGGACGCCCCAAGGTGTGCGGGCCTTTGAGGCGCTCCGCCAGTGCCTGATGTCAGGGCCAGTGTTACGGCCACCTGATTTCGAAAAACCGTTCATATTACAAACCGATGCCTCCGAAGTGGGGCTCGGAGCGGTTCTCGCGCAGGAGGAAGAGGGCACGGAGTACCCCGTAGCCTACCTGAGCCGCAAGCTGTTCCCTAGGGAAAAAAACTACGCAGTGATTGAAAAGGAAGCGTTAGCCGTCAAATGGGCCATAGACTCTCTGCGCTATTTCCTTACAGGCAATGCCTTCACGCTGGTGACGGACCACGAACCCCTGAAGTGGATGCAGACCATGAAGGACAATAATGCGCGGATAATGCGGTGGTATTTAAGTTTACAACCTTTTCGTTTCGAAGTCAAACACAGACCCGGCAAGGACAATGGGAATGCAGACTGCCTCTCACGGTTGCCGGGTGACGAGCAACCGGGGGTGTAGGAACTTTGCAAAGGGGGGAGGTGTGTGACGGGGTGGAGCAACCCCGCCACTTGAGCGAGGCAGAGGGGGCCGCCGCGGAGCTGGCAATCAGCGCGGCAGGCCCGAGCGGGGGCGGAGGGACACGTCATCACGCGGCGCCGGGGCGCGCCGGTGATGACGTCGGGAGAGCAACGCCAGGGACGGCAAGGGGAGGGGGGATAAAAGGAGCCGGGGAGGCCAGGGGAAGGAGGGCGGAACCGGCGGGGCCAGCGGACCCGACTGGGCAGGAGCCAGCGGCAGCGGGGCAGGAGCCAGCGGCAGCGGGGGTGAGACCTGCGGCAGCCAAGCCAGCCGGAGGAGGGGCCCGAGCGAGGGAGGAACGAGCCACGGGAGCCAGGCAAGGAGGCAGCCAAGGCAGCGGGGAGCCCGCAGAGACAGGCGGGTACCCGGGGCAGTGAGGGTCGGCGGAGTGGAGCAAGACCCAGGGCGGGCTGTGTAACCCGAGAGCAGGGGCATTTTGGGGTACCGGCCCCCCCTGCTACCACTGAGAGGGCACCTCTCAGTGTCAGGGCCCTGGGTTGGGGTCCGGAGAGAGGGCGGGCCCGGACCCCCCACTCCGCCCGGTGACCCAGAGTCAAGTGGTATCCTGAGCGCGGCCTAGGGGCAACAGGAGAGGCGGCGGCCCGGACGGGCGGCCTCTTGACATAGTGTAAAGCCAGCAAGGGCAACTGAACACACTCCAGGTTCAGCAAGGGCCCTCAGGCAGGGCAGCAGGGAACAGCACACAATGCAAACTCAATGCAACAGCAACCATACACCCCCCTTCACTTGCTGCTCAGCTGCCTACAGGGATGGATCTTATAGTCCAGAGCAGAGCTCACTCTTCATACCACAAGGGCAGGCAGGCTTCCGGCTTGCCTGCCTGGCTCTGTGGAGCTCAGCAAGCCAGGAGCAGGATCTGGGCCCTGCCCACTTGTACGGCAAAACCAGGGGCTGGGTTGCACTTGAGGAGCCCCCCGGATGCTGCCCACCTGGAGCTTATGCAGATACAAGTTTCCTCAAGTCTTGGCCCCACGGGCAGCTTGGGAGCACACTCCAGTCCCACCACACCCCTGCTTGGCCCAGCGGTCTTTGGACAGCCACAAGCAGATACCTGCCTCTTGTGCCCCCCACAACTTTTGTCTGTCCCTTCCCCAGTCGGGGTGGAGCTCAGCTGTGTTCTCCTCTTCACACCCCTGTAGGAAAGCAGTTGCCTACAAGCCCCAGCAGCCTGTGTGCTTCCACCTCACTTGTAATTGGAATGAACCAGCCCAAAGGTGGCTGGGGCTTGTCATCTGAGGATCAGGCTGAGCGAGGACTGAAAACGTCTAGTTTGGCCTAGCAGAAGTCAGGCTGGGCTTCGAGAAGGACCACATACACTGAGAGTGACTTCAAGTTGCCTGTGAAAGTGGCAGGTATAAAGGCTATAACCTATTTCCGCACTGACTAAAATACATATCCAGTGTAGAAAGGAGTCTCACTCAGGAAAAAAAAATGTAAATGGAGCACCTGGTCAGGTTTTAATTTCGGAACACTGACACTAGTGCTGAGGGGTTTTGGTACAATAAGCTTAGTAAAAAGAAGATGGAAATCAGTGTTAATTTGAGACGGTTTTTGTTTCTGGATACTTCTTTTATCTCTAGCCAGCTGTGTGTGTTTTGGCTAGAGCCAGGGCCACAGTGAAGAGTAGGGTACATATTGTGACTGGGTCAGAGAACAATTGGGGAACATAGGATTGAGCTGCAAAGGCACAGGGAAATCAAGGCGATAATGATGATTTGGGAGATGTATAGAGTGGTTTTGAATGGACAGGAAGAATGATCAGGTATAGGGTGGAGGGTTGCAGTGGCCCAGAGCTTGCTCAGATTCATGCTGATCTGGAGTAGGAGTAGAAAAGAAGTAAACAGTCAACTACGGCTGCTGACACCAAACTCATAAGGAAACCTACAGCAACAATTACAATTTGAGGAAAATCAAAACTTATGCCACATCGCCTTTAGTTCAGACTTCTCTTTTATATTGGGTATGTTTTAGCCTTTTTTATGTTGTTTTTTTTCTATTTTTAATAGAAAAATCAAACTTCTCTCATCCTTGGACCCCTAGCGTCACTCCAGCAACCATTCCATAAGTAGAATCTTCTGGAAAAAAAGTCAGGGCAACAAAAACTAGGATACTTGTCTTTAATAACATTTTACTGATTTTGTTCTGTTCTATGTTCAAAAAGTTTCTAGTAAATTGATTTGCACAAAGGTATGACTTTAATTCTTCCTTAACTACCTCGTTATTGTTTTTGTCTGTAAGCAGATTTTCTGTAAAGACAACTTTTTTTGTATTTAATTTGTCTGTTCTTTTGTTTGGTGTAGTATAGTTGTTTTAGTGTGGCACAATATAACAATAATAGAAGTCAGCCTTGGTATCACCGAGTACCTGCCCAGACTAAAGTAGCTTTCAGAAACCTTATGATAGTCTTCATTTGTAATTCTCCCCCTTTCTGCCCCTTAGATTTTCAGCTAGGAAAGTATGCTCAACTTGTTCCTCCTATCATATCAAAATACATATAAAGCACAATCTAACGCTATGGAATAGCTGTTAAAAGGAAATTAGATACATTTTAGGAATTATTATGAACAAAGATTCCTAATGTTCATATAAACTAAGATTAGCTTATGTGAATGGAGTCTGCAAACATATAGTTTACAAGGCAATCCCGAAGAGACAGAATTTAAATGTGTATGTTAATGGAGGAAAGTTTAGATACCCAGTATCTTTTAAATAACTTCGTCACCTCCGCACAGGGACCATGCAAATTTTACATAAGAGATCATCTAGTCCAGCTGGGGGAGGGGCTGGGAGATGGCTATAAACACATCAAGTTAGCTACTGAAAATTTTGCAATATTAATTTTTTTCTTTGACTCCATATAAAAAACATTTGAAGTCATGCACTTTGTTAATTATCCCTTGTTCTGTTATTCTTCTATAACATTTTAAAAGATATTTATTAATAACTTGGGGGTTATGGTGGTGCACATCCAAACAACCACATATGACCTCAATATTGGTGTACAAGACAAAACTCGCTCCACTCATGGATGGAAAATCTGAGGGAACACTGAGTAGGCAGTGCTAACTTCTTTACACTGTCAATTCTAATCCTTCACAGGGGTAGCCGAGTTAACTTAGGAAAAAATTAAACAAATTGTCTGGTAGCACTTTTTTTCTTGTTACAGTGTTTTGTTAGTCTTTATAGTGCTACCGGACTATTTGTTGTTTAAGTTTTTTCAATTCTAATCGCGAGGATCATTTTTTGGGAAAATAGAGTACAGGTTCATCAATTGCATGTCCCCAGGGAGAGTATTACATAGGGATAGTAATTTTTTGTAAGAGCAGCTTTATAGATAGTTTACTAAGAACCAGCATGGAAAGCTGAAACTCATTTGATATAAACACAAGCAGCTTGCTAAATGCTAAAGACTTCTGATAATTACCAAGTAGGCTGGTTTTGAATAGTGTTCTAAATGTGAAGATCTCTTCTGCCAATAGCTCACTCAAACCATCTAAAAACAGTTTTTCCATTACAAGTGTTACAGGCTATATTTCTGTAGAATCAATTATCTAATGCTGCTAAATCTATTGTCTTGCTTACAATTTACTGTCTTTTCAAAGGAAAAGATGTATTTTCATCTTTTTTAATCATTGCTGGAACACTATAGTAATGTTTAATAAATACAGATAAATCATACCTATCTAATCAAGTATCAAGTTATTTTGGTCTTTCTTTACAGGAAGGGCCTATTCAAGAACATTACAACAAGCTGCCATCCCCCTACTTCCTAAGAAACTGTGTGAAGAGCGTTATAGGAGAAGATTCACAGGGAGAATGCTCTGTGCTGGGAACCTCCAGGAACAGAAACATGTGGACAGTTGTCAGGGAGACAGTGGTGGACCACTTATGTGTGAACGTCCAGGCGAAAACTGGGTTGTGTATGGGGTGACTTCCTGGGGTTATGGTTGTGGCATCAAAGACTCGCCAGGAGTCTACACCAAAGTCTCATCCTTTGTACCGTGGATAAAAAGTGTGACCAAACTGTGATCATCCCGACTCAGAAACAGTAAGCATTAATAAAAGGAAGTCTGTTTGAGTCAGATATGGCAGCTTGAACACCACAGCCTATGCACAGCTGGGACCCACACTGGGTAGAAAATGCACATGTTCTTCTGTTTTACATTTTTTTAAAAATTTTTGTTGAGTCAAAGATTTATATTCACACTACTTTTGTAGTTATAGATTAATGTGTAATTTCTTTCATGTTGAGCAAAAGTGTTCCACTTAACTCCTTTAATCTTAAAAAAGGCATAGTCCTATTCTCTCAAGTACATTTCAGGTATAAGCAAAGCACATTTGTCTCTGGAACATTCTTGGTAACAATTCTGCACACTTCAGTAGAGCAGACTGACTGTTACACATGCTAATAAAAACCTAATACTGCGAAACATATGTCCTCACAAGCCAGCATTCCCGCCTTCCCCACCTTGCACAATGTCCAAGTACAGTAAAACTCCAATTGTCCAGCATCCAGTGGTCTGGCACTCCCGATAGTCCGGCACCAACTGGAACCCGGAAGTGCTCCCGCCAGCTGGACAATTGGAGCTGCTCCGTGCCACTTCCCCAAGTCCGCCGCTGCTGAAACTGACCAGAGGCGGACTTGGGGAAGCAGCTTGGAGCAGAGCAGTTTGGGTGCTGCCGCGTTGGTCCCGCACTGCCGCCCCTCACTTCCCTGCTCAGTGCCCGGCAGCACCCCAGCTGCTCTGCTCCGTGCTGCTTCCCCAAGTCCACGGCTGCTGAAACTGATGAGCGGCGGACTTGGGGAAGCGGCGGGGCAGAGCGGCTGGGATGCTGCCTGGTTGATCTTGCAGCGCCGCCCCTCATCCCCCTCCTCAGCACCCTGCAGCACCCCAGCTGCTCTGCTCCGCAGCTTCCCTAAGTCCGCCGCTCGTCAGTTTCAGCAGCCGTGGACTTGGGGAAGCAGCACGGAGCAGAGCAGCTGGGGTGCTGCAGGGTGCTGAGGAGGGGGATGAGGGGCGGCGCTGCAAGATCAACCAGGCAGCATCCCAGCCGCTCTGCCCTGCCGCTTCCCCAAGTTGCCGCTGCCACTTGCAGCCCCAGCTGGCCTGTCGCTGACAGCTGCGTAGGGCTTCCTCCGCCTCTCTGCAAAACGACGGAGGGTTCGCCCCACGCCACGCGGTTCCCCGCCGACTCGCCCTCCTCTCCCCCCAGATCCGTCACAGCCCCCCTGCCGGAGTACCTCCTGATACTTTGGCATATCCGATAATCCGGCACCCCCTGGGTCCCAAAGGTGCCAGATTATCGGAAGACTACTGTACAGCTAGACAGTGCAGCGGGGTATTAAAATTCTTGCCAATAAAATGCCCCATATACTCACATATGCCATATTAAAAAAAATGAAAGAGGGCAGAGGCATGTTTGATTTTCAGATATACAAAAGTTCTTCATAAATGCTTCAAAAAACAAGGCACACGCACATACTATTTTTGGAGAGAATTACAAACCTTTAGGGGAACATTTTAACCTGCCTGGTCACTCAATTATGGATTTTAAAAGTAGCTATTCTTCTACAAAGGAATTTGACTAACCAATTACAGAGCGAGTGCAGAACTGGAATTTATTTACAGACTTGACACCATTACCCAGAGCCTAAACAAAAATGTTAAATGGCTAGCACATGACAAAACCAATTTCTCCTGCCATTAACATCAGCATTTCCACATCAAAAGCTATGTTTGGGACATAACAGAATCTGGATTCAGGTATGGGAACTAGGGATGTTAAATTTCCATTAATCAGCTAACCGAGTAGTCAATGGAATCCCCATCGATTTGTTGATGGGGGAGTGGGTGCTCGCTATCCCACCTCCCCTCTCCCTTTGAAATTCACAAGGGCCACCTGCAGCTCTTGTATATTTCAAAGGGAGAGATGCAGCAGTGGGGAGGAAGAAGTACCCACTGCCTGGGTTCCCCTCTGGGCCTATTCCTTTGAAATCTACAAGTGCCACAGGTGGGTCTTGTATATTTCAAAGGGACAGAAGCAGCAGTTGGACCAGTGTGAGTTCTGAATAGCTGGCACTTCCCTCTAGGTATCCATGATCCTGGTGGTGGGAGAAGACTTTTTGAGTGCTCCCCCTTGCTACCTGCAGGTCAATCAGGGCCTGGGGAGGGGAGCACGTGAAGTCTCTCGCATTCTGCCTTCGCCCTGCAAGGGAGCTCCGTGCTTAGAGTCAACCGCCAGCTGAGCAGCAGCTGGCAGGTGACTAAGTGCTAAGCCTCTTGCAGGGTGGGAGAAGACTTCATGTGGCCTGGGGGCAGGGCGAGTGGCAGGGCCTCTGTGGGCAGGATCAACTCACATGGAGGGCTGAATCTGGCCCGCGGAGGCCCTTTTGCCCACCCCTGGGCTAGCCACTTGTGGCTATTTGGCCAGTTGAGTGTGGCTAGTTCGCTATAGCAGTAGCCACTATAGTGACGACTGCTTCAGAGCTGGTTGGACACACAGAGCTAGATAGTACCAATATACTCAACATATTTCCTTGCAGATATTTTATCCAATTCCTAATTAGCTTGTTCAAATTAAATGTACGATAAGAGAAAAAATTGGAGCCCAATGCCACAGGACTTATTTTACACAAAAAATCTTATTTGAAAGAACTAACAAAATGGCCAGTTTTCAGATGTCAACCCCAAAAAATTATTCATTCACATCTGTTTCTTCTGCTAATTCTCTAGTAAATACTATTCTCACGATCATAAAAACCAGTGATTAAACACTACAAAGAATCTTTCACATTGAAAAAAGCAACCCTTATTGGTGTGGCAACACAACTATTAAGGATGAAAAATTAATTTAGTCCACAAGAGGCAGTCACTAATTACTGTTACACTAGTGTCTCATTATTATACGATAAACTGAAGTACAACAATTGTGCTATTTCTAGGATGCACAGAGTGCTTATTAAAAGTCAGTTCTAAGTAGTTATAAACAAGTATTTTTTTGCTCATGACCTCTTTCACATACTATCACTTTTGAAAAGATGCAATGAAACTTATCTGGGCCAAGCAACATTCAAGTGAGAGAGATATGGCAATTCTGTGTCATCATATTTACCAAGTGTGATTGTACACAATTGTAACCAGTAACTATTTAATTGTAAGTGTTTTCCGTCTCTGGAAATTCCAGTTGTGATAATGTGTTGTGGCCTTCTGTGCACAAAATGGAATGCTTGGACTAATGCATGCTAGATGTATGACTGAATGTTACGTGTCCATGTACATGTTCAATTATGTTACTGTTAATCAGGTACACAACTTTGTTAGCATGCAGAAGTTTTGTCGCAATATTCTAGATCCACACTGATTTAATTCTTTCAGAATTGGCCCTCAATTTATATCAAGATGTGAATGAATTAATTCAAAGGGTCATTCACAACTTAAACATCTTGTTGAATTGGTGCTATATTAGTATAATCGCGTGCTTTTATACAGTATTTGTACAGCTTTCTGTAATTTTGCACTATTGGGATAACATAAAACACTGTTAGAAATGTTAATAAATATATTGAGTTCAACATTTGGGAAGTCTACTATTATGTGAATCAGCTGATTAAATTTAAACTTATTCATTGCTTATATTTACATCTTTAAAATAATGAAAATGAATCTACTGAAAGGGAAAGGAAAAAAGCTAACAATAAATTCTGTTCCATCATAAATATTTTCAAAGCTTCCTCAAAACTTTTCACATCCAGACAAGTTTTCCTGTAAAAATCATCACTGAATGGAAACTTTCTGGTATCTAAAATGAACCAGTTAAACAATTTTTGCCATACTGATAACTTTAGAAATACAAACCTGAAAAACACCTCTGCCAATGCAGATTACGAATTATAATACAATCTCCACTGTTTTGCATACTTTTGTTCTAAAAGTTTTTGAATCTGAGTTAAAATATTAAAATGTTGTCTCTATTACTCCATTTCATAGCCATAATGCATCACTGGCATAATCATGGTGGAAGCCACAGAGAATACTTGGGGCATTTTTATGATAGAGGATGAGATTACAGCGGCAACTCCCGGAGGGACGTGTATCCTAGTTTCCATCAAATTAAAAAGTAATATAAACTAGAGGGTGATGGCAAATCCATAGGATACATTGGCATTGCTGTAGGTCTGGTCTGAAAGATATGCTGAGGTGTGTAATGTTTATAAATAGGGGGCTGTTCCAAATAACTGAACTCAGGGAAAGAAAAATAAGTAGAGATTGAAGCAGGAAATAAAATTAAAGTTTCTTGCTCTTTGTGAAGAACATTGATGTACTTTGGAGGGAGTAAATACCTGCTTTCTAACTCAGTATTTGCATTTTGGAATACTAATACCTGATACTGAAGCCTGCAGCTGGTTGCACTACAACATGTAATCATTCAACCTCATGGACCTATTGGGAATTTAAGTCATTCAACCATTTTATAAAGACTTCCTAGCTCAAGTACTACTACTAAATGTTTACTGGCCAACGTTCTGACAGATACAAGAGTTCCAATGTTTTGTAAAATGTCTCAGTTGAGAATCAAGGATGTTATAGTTAATGAGCAGGAGCTGGCACAGCCCCCCGCCTGACACACGCAGGAGGCTGCTCTAGCCTGGAGAATTGCCTAGAAATAGCATCCCTCCATTGTAGGTCTATTTTCTCCCAAAGTTTTGCTGCAGGTTCTCTGCAGATGCTGTCTTAGCCCTATTTCACTTCCTTTGCACTCTTCTCATGAGGCTGCCTGCTTCCCTTCACAGGATTAGGGATGCAAAATCCTACACTTCAGTTAGTCTATAAGGTGCCACAGGACTCATCGCTTTTGCAGATTCAGACTAACACGGCTACCCCTCTGATACTTAAAATCCCATTGAGTTAACCAATTAACTGTTATGTTTAAATGCTTAGATGGGTGAGGGGAGGGGCCCTGCTTCAGTCCCCATTGGTTAACCATAACTGGTAAGCATCATTCTATAAGGGTGATGCTTACCAGTAAATCATTCACATCCTTATACAGGATGTGATACCTAGTTGGCCAGCCGTCATCTGTCCTGCTTTTTGTAGTACTGCTCAAGGATTTGTCCCTATAGCACTTCCTAAATTTCTCCCAGAGCAGCTGCAGTTGGTAATTGACATCAGAAGGCATCTTGCGTTCTCTCCTTGATAGTAGCACCCCCCCCCCCAATGCAGAAATACTTCCTAATTTCTTGTTTACACCAACTTGTTCAGTTTTTTTTCACTTGGAGAAGCAAAAAATGAACACTCAACACACCATGAATTGCTACTTTTCTCTTCAGGTGGTCAGCATTGAAGGAGCCAATATTTTGTGTAACGTTTGAGCCAATATTATGGGTAATGTTTTCTCCTTGTATTTGGATGGTGGGGGGGGGACGGGACAGAAGGACATGACAAACTGAAACTGAGATTGTGCTATTAGACAAAAAACTGCATATATTTTAACACTATTATCACTTGCTCTGCTTAAGAACATTTATTCCCATATGGAAGAATACTTGAAATGATTTGCTTAGAACACTAATGTTGGATAGCAAAGTTTGCATTCTACCTCATCAAGCTATTTTTTAAAGTGTCACTGTGAAAAACTGATGACTAGGAATCCAAACATAAATGCCCTTCTGCTACATGCAAAACCAGAAGTAGCAAATTAACAGTAATCAACCCTAATGTTTAAACCCCATTTTCTTCATGAGTTAATGCATTGGTCAAACAAGAAGTGAGGAGGAATAACTGAAGAAGCCCTTAGCACTCATGGCAGATGTGCTACTTTATAGATCATATTTGAAATGTCTTTGGCAAAGCTTTAAAAAAAAAGGCATGAAGGGGAACCTTACCTTGCGTCGTGTCCCCTTGTAGCAACAGCTGCATCCCATGCAGTCCCAGCCACCCCGGAGGGAGGCCTTGCTGCTATGGCCACGCAGTCCTAGATAAATGAGATACGGCTGCCGTGGCCATGCAGTCCAGGGGCTGGCCCTGAGGCGCTGCCCCGAAGGCTGTAGGCACCGCTGCCGCAGTCACGCGATCGGTCCCAGAAGTGCCACAGGTCATCCCAGAGGCTGGCCCCAGAAGTGCCATAGCAGTAGTGCTTTCAGCCTCCTGGGCTGGCCCTAGCCGACTGGCCACAGTAGCAGCACCTCCGGGGCTGGCCCTGATGAGGAGCCTCAGCTCCAGCGCTGCCTCCTGTCCAGAGGCTGAGAGGAGGGGGGACGGGGCTGAGCTCTTCCCCCTCAGGGCACATGCCAGTTAGGGGGCAGGGGCAGGACTTGCCTCACAGGCCAGATCCAGCCCGCTGAGATGCTTTTGCCCACCACTGCTCTCTCAGATACAGCAGCACGGGAGTGGGAGCTGCTCAGGTGGACATGGTACTCGTGGGGAGCCGGTTTTTACGCTAGCTTCTGACATGCTCTGGCTCCCCCTCTCTCTTTGCTGCCTCTTATAGGTTCAGCAGGCTGCCCTCTGCGAAGGGACCCCGGTCCTAGCAGCTAGAGACACTGATGAAATAAGCTGACCCTGCACACCCTTGGGGCACCCATCAGAGTTGGCTGTATATCTCTCTCTCACACACACGACCGTCGGCTGACAACTTCCACAGACATGATCTTAGTGGAAGTAGCTCTAAAAAGTGAAGTATGATGCTTACAATAAGAATGTCCAAAAAGTTGTGTAATAAGTGTATTTTATTCAAACAGTCTAGTATTTTTGTGAATGTAGTATTTTAAATAGCTGCAGTTCTCCCTCTCGAGTTAGCAAGGACCATTCATTTCTGAGGTAAGAATTGTGGCTGTTCTGAAGAATGGCAGTTTCATTTCTAGTTTTTCCACATTAATGTAAGTATAGCACAAGAACTCAAGTTATCTGTTTAATATTTGGATTAAAAGTCAGAGGAATCATTGCAACAAGAATTTGAATGTTGTGTAAATCATACTTTTTAGAAATACAATTTTTTGTAAGTGAAAAAACCACGGAAACGGTTAATTTCATGTTCTGAATACACGTATTGAAACAGGAGGAAGTAAAACAAGGAAAAGGATAGCAGCAGAAGCAGGTGCTATTAGAAACAACATTGCTTTTGTGCTAGTAATTTTGGACGCTAAAAGGGTTTTTAATGGCTTTTTGTTTTAATGGATGGTTGGAAAGAGGCAGTAGTGAAAATCTGTAGTACTTGCTTTGGAAAGCGGTGCAACATCATAACCCAAGAAAAGCTACCACCAGCCGGCATCATGAGCAAGTGTTAAAAAGCCTGTCCAATACTAAAATCTGGATTGAATGTGAGTAGAGAAAATTTGGATGGGCACTTAAAAAAAAAAAAAAAAACCTCGAGATGCCATCTGGTTCATGAAGACTATGAAATAGCTTTAAGAATGTATTTTCATTGTTCTGTGCTCACCCTCTTAGAAGCTGCGGTACACGCTGCCTTTGTCAGCCACACGGCTGCATAGAAACAACTGGCATGACTAATCTAGCAACTATCTATTTTATTTCAAGTTTCTAGAAGTCTGGCTGCGGTGTTTGCTCTGCCTTCTTCAAAGTCAATACAACTTAGGAATGTTTGTCATGAAAAGAATAGAGTTTGTAGTAACAGAGTGCACACAATTTCAACAACAAATATTAAAACAAGAGTAAGAAGCATTACATCCTGTGGCAGTTTCAAAGCTTAAAATCAGATCAGATAAATATAATTACCTTGCTGGTGAGACTAGAAAGTTTGTTCACCATACAACTTTTGTAACTGTATGTAGTTTTTGCACTACTGGATTTAGTTGGGCATTTTGTGATGTCAACTACTTTCAAGTACTAAAAGTAGTTGTGAAGCAACAAAAATGTGGGTACATATTCTAAAAAGTGTCCCAAGTTTGAAGTTACCCATATTAACCAGTCTGAAACAAAGCAATAGGTTTTTAAATCAAATAAATGTTTATTTGTAACACACAGAAAACATCCAACAAGTTGTAACACACATACCAAAAAAGCAGCATATGTAGGTTCTATTAGGCCCCCACTGAAATGATAAGAAATTACTAAAATATGAACAGGATTATTTATTTTAGTAAGGAACTAACATTAATTGCTTTTATCAATTCCTATATAGCTTTTAGTTTCCCCAGTTTTTATCGACTTATGCCCCAAATTATTTATTTTATCCTAATCTGGATTTTTGTTGCAGACTATACTTGAACTGGTCTTCCAAAACATCCCAGGGTAGGAAAGTTAATTCTAACTTAGATGTTTTGTTAATACCAACCACAACACAGAACGAACCACTTTCAGTCTTTACGGCAGAACAAGTAGTTCGTTTTAAAAAATAATTACCCCCAGGCCCGGATTTAAAACGACACTTACTTGGGAACGGATGGTGGCTCTGAGTCTCGGGCCTCTCGGGTGCCTGGAAGAGGGCAGAGAAAGAAGCGCGTGAGGATCGCTGGGTTCTGTGGACCAGGCGCGTTACTGCCGGCGGGGCAGGCCAGCCACGTGTTGCTTGCTCCAGTCAACTAACTGATCCCAATGAGATGGTGAAAGCTATGCCAAAAAGCAAGACGCTGCTCTTCCATGTCTAGGAAGGGAGGCTGCCACAGCAGGCAGGTCCCACGGATGCATGGAGCGACACCGAGACAGCCCCAGGCCAAGGGCCTGCGTTAGGCGCCTGCCGCTAGCGGCGCGCGGGCCGCGGGGCCCGACCCGCTCCCGACCTCTCGGGGAAGAGGAGTGGATGGCGCAGGCCCCAAAGCGCCGCACCGCCCTCCTCCCGCGCCACGGCTCCTACCTGCTGCATCGGCCCCCACTGGCGGCGGCGGCGGCTCCCTGGGCTCCGGCCCCCACGCACCTGCAAGGACACAATGAGCCACGTTACCAGAGAGGCGGCGGCCCCCTCAGCGCCCGCCACCTCCTCTCCCCGCCCGCCATGTTCTTCCTGGGGCCGCGCGGAGGGCAACAGCCGCGCGCCGGCCGGAAAGACAGGCCCCGGCCCGGCAGACAGGGGGAAGGGCAGCGCGCGCGCCGAGCGAACGCAGGGTCGCAGCCGGGAGACCCTCTTCCGCGCCAAACACCAACAGCCGCAGCTCGGAACAAGCCCAACGGCCGCCACGCGGCTCCCCGCAAGACCATCTCCCCGCCCTTTCCGGGAAGGCGGTACTTCCGGCGTGCGTGACGCATGCGGCCCTCCCACTGGAGCAGGAGCTGCCGCCCTAACCGCTCCGGCCGCGACTGCGCAGGTGCGGCCTCTCCTGCCCTGCCTGAGTGGCGCGAGGTAGCCGCGAGCGACGATAGGAGGGGAGGAGCTTGATGGTTAGACAGCCTGCTGCACCCGAATTGCAGCGCGTGCGCGTTGCCCCGTGTCCCCGCGCTACGTGGTGACAGCTCGGCTCTGCTCCTGAACGTCCCTGGGCTGCCCTGTGGTTCCTCACGCGCCACCGCCGGCTGCAGGCTGCAGCAGCCCCAGCATTGCTCTTATGCGTGTGGATCGTAGGGCGCTGACATTGCTCCCAGAGGCTTGTGTGGGGCACAGGCCTGGGGGCCCAGCTCCTTGCATTCCTCCCTTCCGATGCTCCCTGTGTAACTGCCAGCCTCCCATCCCCTGTGGGCCCCTTCTGTCATGCCCTGGGCGCTGTGTCCCCCATTGACCCTCACTTCTTCATGCCCTGCTTTCCCTGCATAGCATGGTCCCCATTTGCCAGTGGTTCTGATTGCCCCAGAAGTCCCCCATTTCCTCATACCTGTGCACATTCTCCATTCTCCCCCATGCCTCTGTGTTCCCCTCTCATCAGGGTCCCCCGCTTGCCCATGGCAAGGAATTCCTTGTGCCACCTATTACTGCAGTGTGCTGGTCCTCTGTTCTCTCCAAATATGTTCGTCTATAGCAGTGGTCCCCAATGCGGTGCCCGCGGGCGCCATGGTGCCGTTGGGCCATTTATGTGCGCCCGCGGAGCAATCTGGGCTGGTCCCACCCCCGGGCGTGCGGCAGGTGCCAGCCCCGGGCGCATGGGCGGCCCCAGCACCGGGGTCGCGGCGCATGCCAGTGTCGGCCCCGTGCATGTGGTGCCTGGGCTACCCCTGTCCAGGGTCGCAGCACATGCCGGTGCCGGCCCTGGCTCTGGGTGAGCAGCACATGGCGGAGCCGGCCCCAGGGCGCACAGCGCCTGGGCAGCCCCTGCCCGGGGTCACGGCACATGCCGGTGCTGGCTCCTGGCGCGCGGCACCTGGGCGGCCCCTGCCTGCTGTCACAGCACATGCCGGTGCCGGCCCCGGGTGTGTGGCGCATGCTCGGCCCCGCCCCCAGGCCCGTGGTCCGTGGTCCGTGAGTGGCCTCGCCCCCGTATGCGTGGCGCGTGAGCGGCCCTGCCTCCATGCCCCCAGCAGTCCCAAAACATTGGGGACCGCTGATCTATAAGCCTGCTTATTGGCCCGAGATTGTCCCTTGCTGATATGTAGGCAGGGAACAAGGACACTAGGCTGCTTTTGCCTGGCCACATGGGTTTATTAATATAATGGGCACAGTTAAAATTGGAACTGAAGTGTTACAGCTTATGGTGGGAGGGTAATATTCAAGCTGCCTGGCTTCTCTTCTAAAACCAAGGTCAAGCAACCAATTAGGACGGGCAAATAAAAGGAATGAGGGGAGGGCATAAGAAACCAAATAAAACTTGGCCTTGGCCAGAGCACAGCTTACCCCTTCTATGGATTATGAAAAGGGTGGAATAATGACCCGACTCACAGTCCTTCAAATGGAACGTGACCATAAATTGTAAGGGGGTGGGACTACATGTGTGCATAGGCCTACTAAGAAGGAGGGGAGAGTAGAAAGGGGAATGGAGAAGTGGGGCAGGGAACATAAGGACAGAGGCAAGGCTCTGGTATCACACTCAGAGCTGGGAAGAGGGACATAGGGAAAAAGCTCGGCAGCATCAGAGCTGGAAAAGAACGGAAAAAAGCTTTATTGGCATGCAGAGCTAGGGGTTAGAAGAAGAGGTTCTACTGGTGAATAGATCTTTAGTTGGGGAGGGGAAGAGGAAACCTATTGGCATACAGAGATAATAGATAATTGGTGTCTAAAGATGGTGTGAAGGGCTTTGGAATATGCTTGCTTGGAACCATACCCCAATAAACATCACATTGCTTGCACTTCATACTTCTGGTCTTCTGTTTTCTGTCTGCAAGAAACAGGGCAGAAGGTAAAGGTAAAACCTTGTAACAAAGGGCTCTATGGATATGTCTAGACTGCAGGCTTCTTTTGGAAGAAGCTTTTCCAGAAGAGATCTTCCAAAAAAACTTGTTCTGAAAGAGAGCCACACTGCCACAGTGCATCGAAAAAGCGATCTGCTTTGTCGAAAGATAGCATCCGCACTGAATGGATGCTATCTCACATTTAAGCTGTGATTGCTGTGGACGGAGTGGCCACTAGGGCACCTGTGCTTTTTCCTCTTCTTCTGAAAGAACTCCCTCTTCTGCGTCCACATACACCTTTTTCCAAAAGAGCTCTTTCGGAAAAGACGGTCTTCCTCATAGAATGAGGTTTACCAATGTCAGAAAACCCCCTGCATTCTTTCGAAAGAACGCAATAGCAGTGTGCACGTAAATGAAGTTTTTTCAGAAAAACTGCAGTTTTTCCAATAAAATCTCTGCAGTCTAGACACACTCTATGGCTGTGTCTACACTGCACCCCTTTTCCAGAAAAGGGATGCAGATGAGACAAGTCAGAATTGCAAATGAAGCGGGGGATTTAAATATCCCCCGCTTCATTTGCATAAATATGGCTGCCGCTTTTTTCCAGCTCGGGGCTTTGCCGGAGAAAAGCGCCAGTCTAGACGGGATCTTTCAGAAAATAAAGCCTTTTCCGAAAGATCCCTTAGTCCAATTAAAATCAGGAATAAGGGACCTTTCGGAAAAGGCTTTATTTTCCGAAAGATCCCGTCTAGACTGGCGCTTTTCTCCAGCAAAGCCCTGAGGCGGAAAAAAGCGGCAGCCATGTTTATAGAAATGAAGCGGGGGATATTTAAATCCCCGCTTCATTTGCAATTCCAATTTGTCTCATCTGCATCCCTTTTCCGGAAAAGGGGTCCAGTGTAGACACAGCCTATGTGTATCCCCTTTCCACCCATTTCCCTTCCATGTTATGGTCTCCCATTCTTCCCCCTGTCAAAGGTTCTATATGCCCTTTCCCATACCAGGAGCTCTGTGTTTCTCTGTCTCCTCCCCTAAGCCAGTATCTCTGTGAGGGACCCTACTTCCCTCTCCCCTTACCTCCCCATTCTCCTTTCTTCCCAACAGATGTATTTTTAATTTATCTTGTTTTCCTTTCTCTTTCTGGGTGTCAGCATTTTCAAAGTTTATGGGATAATCATCAAAGATGAGACTGAAATGTTGTTATGCTGGATTGTGTTAATCATTGTGAACAACCGTTCTTTCATTTGTAAACAATTGTAAAAGTGGTTGAAGCTGTTAGCTCTTCAAACCAGAAACAAGGAGATCCATGTGTCTTTCATTTCCCCTTTGTTTTTTGATTTTCCTCAAAATCAATAGGATTCTGGCCACTGATGACTTATGGCCATTCTCTGACTACTTGGAATTATTCGGATGTGCATTCAAAAGTTATTACATTGTGGACAATAGAGAAATGCCATTGAATTGGCTCTAAGGCCTCAGTTTGCTTCATCAATAATGTGAAGGGGCCAACTATTGTTGAGACAGCAGATTGAAAATGTAAAAAAAAAAGATCAGTGAATGAGTCTAGTTTGATGACAGTTTTCTACCTTTGATCTCATTGAAATTCTGAGTTTGTATTTCGATTTAGAAATACAGGCAGTCCCTGGGTAACATGGATCTTACTTACATCGGGATCCCTACTTACAAATGGGGTGAGGCAACCCTGCACTGGCTGCTTCCCCCCAGCAGACCAGGGAGACGTGAAGCTAGCGCCCCCCCCAGCAGACCAGGGAGACGCGGAGCGGCTTTTCTCAGCAGACACCTCAGCTTGAGAATAAAGAACTGAGGGAAGTGAGGTGTGGGAGAATAAAACTGAGCTCTGGAGAAATGTTTGGCTAGAGTTTCCCCTATAATATGTACCAGTTCTGACTTACATACAAATTCAACTTAAGAACAAACCTACAGTCCCTATCTTGTACGTAACCCGGGGACTGCCTGTAGTCCAGAAAGTGATAATGGTAAGGTGGTAAGGATATTCTTTTCTAAGCACGAACCTCAGACATTAGCCACTGGATGGCTCTGTTGCACTGTTGCTAGATAGTCAGCAAAAAAAACAACCAAAAACAGAACAAACAAAAAAAAACCTTTATGAAAGTTGTTGGGTTCCAGAAAGTTCATCCACTATTGCTTACAAGCATGTAAATCTATAATCCAGTGATGAATGCTAAGCAAGGTTATAATGTTCTTAATGGATATGTCAAACTACTGAATGTATGAGATCTTCAACCTACTAAATTAACATGCTGAAACATTAGGGATGTGAACTGGTAAGCGATCAATTTCTGTTAACAGTTAAACACTCTAGGGTCCTGGCTGCCAGCTCTGTGCCAGCTCTGCCGCCGGCAGGCATCCTGGTGCATATTGGGTCCCAGCTTCCAGCCCTGCGCCTTGCTCTCTGCTGCTGGCAGGCCTCCTGGCACATGACTGCTGGCCCCTCACCTCGGGCGTTGCTACTGGAAAGCATCCTTGTGCATGCAGGGGTCCAGCTGCTGGCTCCACTCCTGGGGTTCCAGGTGTCAGCCCCATGCATGCTAGGATGTTGCCTGAGGCATGGGGCTGGCAATCAAGACCCTGGAGCACTCCTCCAGCACCCTTCCTTTACAACGCTGGGTAAATGTTTAACTGTGTAACAAATTGTTATCCTGGGTATATTGGTCAGTGTTAATAGGGTATGTAAAATGGAGTTTGTATGGCCTCCATTTTGTGAGAGGGATACAATTCAGTTATAGAACAAAAGCTTCCAGCTTCCTGCCAAAAATTAGCGTTGCACACAGCCCTTGTCTGTGCACCCCTCTCAAAACATTGTGCACTTGGCATTATGATGCTGCAATCATCCCTCCAGGTTGCACCCCTCCCCCCCCCGCTGAATAGCTGCACATGACCCTGATTTAATGCACCCAGCAACCAAGTCCCTTTTCCTGCCTAAGAGCCAATAAAAGCCCCTGTCTGAGGAAGGCTCAGGTTCCTACTCTCCTCCTTTTCTTTTCCTGGGTTCTGAGTTCTATTGGATTTGTTAACATCTATGGACATTGTGATATATGTGGATCCTGTTGTGTGATTAACTTATGTGCTACCTGTGTGTGGAGATCTCCTGCGTGAAGGGAGTAAGCTGGAGTTAACAACAGCTGCACTCTTTATCACCTTTCCACAATTCTTCCGGACCGGGTGACCTTACTGAAGGGTTAGTCACCACCGTATCCAGAGAAGAGCTACTCTTCATACCATTGAGGATCACTTGACAGCCCTACGTCAAAAGACTGGGACTACTGCTTCGAGGGATCTCCTCACAGATCCTCCTCTGAGACTTCAAAATAGCCAAGGAGTTGTAGATTGTGAGCTCCGACCCTGAGATTGTAATGTATATCCTATTCATCTAAAGGTCTTTTCTATCTTCTTTCTTTCTTAGGGATAGGGTGGATTGTATTTGAAGTTGTTCCTTTGTTTGCATCTCCAAATTCTTTTAAATATATGGTTTGGCCCGAAACCTTGTGTTTGCCTGTAATTAGATCGATAGATCACCAGTGATAGAGATTCGGGATCTGCCAGGCGTACCTCACTTCTTGATTCAGGGACAATTATATCTTTAGTCAGAGCGAGACCTATCTACATTCTAATTCATTTCATAACCGTTAGTGTTCCCTGTGTAACAAAATAGAATTTTGATCAGTTACACAGTTACTGTTTTAATACTTTTTTTTACATCCCTACTTTATTAGTTTCTACTGATGTGGCAGAACAATTTAGTCAGATAATGGTAATATTAAGACAATTCAGGTTTATATTAGCATTATGTGAAATATGTATTGTATTTTTGGCAGGTCCACAATTTAAGGTATTTTATTTTCAGAAATATCACTGTTCAATACTTGTAGTCTACCCTATGTTCATCCTTATATGACAAACTTTGGTTGATGCAAGTTATGTTGTCATAAAGCTGCCACAGTTAGTATACCGCGTCCGCTTGTGCATTTGCATACTTAGTTCCTTGTGTCAGTGCTGCACATGCTCGTCAGGTGCACTTTGAGTAGGTATCTCAGTGTGCAAACTGCCACCATTCAGTGCATTTTGGGAAATTTTGGCAATGCATTGTGGGGGAGAAATGAGTTACACAAGGTAATTGAGCTTACAGGATCAACTTCCCAGCATGAAACTGTCTCCATCACGTGTCATCTATATTCTGTCATTTTCACACCTCTTTTAATCCCACAAATTCATGCTGTAGGGTTCTGCATGGAGGATGTAAATAACCATTAAAATAGTTAACTGGTTAAACTGATACAATTATACCATTTAACCAGTTAACTGTTGGGAAGCAGGTCCTACCTGACAGCCCCGTGTGGATGGGAGCCTGCTTGCCTGGGGCCCTGCTTGCTCCACTCCAGCATGGCCATGGTCCCCCCCTCACCACCTGGGTGGCTCTGTTGCAGACAGGTTTGGGGTCCCACCTGCCCGCCCCAGCACAGCCGGAGTCCCTCCTGGCCGCCTGGCCCACCCCTATTCTGCACTATTGTCATAAGCATTGCAAGATCAGGACACAGGATCTTTTGTGTTTGCAGAGATGAAAGATGAATTAAACCAGGGAGGAACATAATGATTTATTGGAGGACAGATTACAGTGAGACATAGCAAGAAATAATTCAAGATTGTTGGTGGTGTTCAACACACTGCTGCAGATGAAGCCCAAGAAGTGAGCCATTATTATGGTGTGATCTCACAATAATGCAGGCTTGGAATGATGAATAGTAGCTGCAGGAACATCAAAATGAGAGCTGCACTGACAGCAGAGAAGCAAGTTCCAACAACCTTTGGAACTTGCAATGCTTGATTGCTACCGGTTAGTGGGAAGTAATTTTGGAGTTGGGAAATCTGTTGTGTGAGCTGTTGGCATGCAAATGTGCAGGGCCGCTGATTGCCTCCTGCTATGCAGGACCGTGACTCTAGGTAAAGTGCACGACATAGGGCATTGGATTTACAGCACTGTAGGTCCTGAAATGCTGAAATAGACATCTCTGTTTTGGCACCAGATCATCTTGCCAAGATGGTACATCAACAGAATAGGCTACTTTTCTATGGTTATTCAAGTGTTGGTGGATCACTAAGGACATTTCACAAGCATCAGTGTTGGCTCGTCAGGAAAGGTGCATGCTGTTTGCATCTTTAAGAACACAGGGCCATTCAGAAATGATAAGTTGGGTGTTTCTTTCTCATCTGGTGAAGCACCACTGACGATGTTAAAATGCCAGTAGCGTTCCTGGGGCACTCAGCGAACATCTTGCTCATTAAATAAAACAAGAACTATCTTGACAGGATCAAAGAAAGATTCAGCTGCAGGCTCAGTTGGTTCAGAAAGACAACTGAATGCCATTGTGGTAGATTGAAGGAACATTCATGTTGTTTACTCATAAGATTGGAATGAAAATACATTGCAACAGTTATAGTTGCCTGTTGCATCCTACTTAAATTTGTGACGCAAATGGAGAAAATTGCCACCAAGATGGAGGTGGAAAGCTGTTGCTTAGGTTTGAACAGTCTGAGCAACATATGTGAGATCACATGCCCCTCAGATTTGCTGCTTAGCTTCTACTGAACATGTTCATATGGACAGAGCATGCTCACTAACGCTACTGAAGCCAGCAGTTCTTACTCTGCAAACCAACTTAGGGTTGCCAACTTTCCTGATTGGACAGACCAGATGCCATCCCCAGCTATTGGCAGGCACAGGTTGTGTCAGAACAGACAGACACAAAGTCTAATAGTAGAATTCAATACAGAGCTATATGGTGCAAGGAGGATCTGAAAGGCCACTTTACACCACAATGCATTAATATGGCTCACTGTTAATATGCTCTACCTGGCCCGTAGGATTTGAGGCCAGTAGGATTTGTTTGTTGTTTGGTATACATCTCTGAACATAAAACTGTCAATATGTGTATTAATTTTTCAGTGCTTGTTGTAGATTATTGATCATTAAATGGTGTTAGTCCCTGATCCTATGAGCTGTGTCTCACTCTACAGCAACAAGAGTGCTTTGAGAACTGCTATGCAGTCTGCAGAATATGTGATAAAACAATAAAGATGAATTATTTCCCAAAGAACATAATTTTATTCAGTAACAAAACCAGTGGAAAGAAAAATATGTGCACTTTAAAAGCAAATACATTAAAAACTTAATAAATTAATGGAACAGAACTTAACAAGGGGAAAGATCATTCATGTGCATATTTCCTACACATACATCAGCTGGGGGGCTCTCACAGGTCAGTATACATGAAGCTGTGGGTGTCCTTAATTTCTCCCAGGGTGAAGGCATGGGGTAGTGATTTGACTCCAGATGCCATGTTGATGGAGGATATAGGGAGGTGGTACAATTGTGTTCTCCATGGATTGCAAAGGAAGGCAAGCCTGTGATTGTTGAATTTGTAGGTCCACAAGAGTCTGCAGGAGCTGTTTTTGCTGCCAGAGAAACCCCATTATTTCCTGATGCATCGCCCTCTTCTCTTCCTGCTGGGACTCTGGGCCTTTTTCCTGTCCACTCTTTTCTTCTCCAGACTGTCTGCAAAGTTCACCATCCAGGCAGAGCTGCTAGGGGTGCTCATTAAGCTGGATAACTAGAAAAAAGATATTTAAAATTTTGTGGGGTTTAAAGGAGAGTGGGACCTTCTGGTCTTCCTGACCCCTGAGTAGTAGAGTTCAGAATTGTAACCAGAATCCAGGCATTGCAGGAGAGCTACTAGAAGACTGTTAGGGTTGACATAAGGGATGTCAACTTGTGCTGCATCAACCTTAATACATCAACAATGGCTTGACACTGCTTGGGGAAGTAGTATTGCTGTTTTGGGGCATGTACAAATGTAAGTGTAGATACATACATATTGAAGTCAATACAATGTGGCTTATGTTATCCCCAAGACTGCAGACCAGGCCTTATTGGTAAGGGAGACTGCCATTATATTAATAGTTCAATATTAACAACTGTGCACGGCAATAGCCACAGCGAAGCAGATTCCTTCTTTAATACTGATAATCCCCATCATCAATCACATTTAAGAAATATTGATAGATGGAAGAGATGTAATATACATGCTCAGAGGATCACTGTTTGTAGCTGGAAGAACTGCAATGGTACTTGTATTTCTTAGTACCCTTTGGCATGGATATTACCCTTTATGTAACCATTTAGCTAACTTATGCAATGTTGTATAATGAATAGCAATGGATTTGCTCTCGGGGACTTTCAGACTGGCATTTTTCACTCTCAAGTATAATTCACTTCGTTATGATGAGCAGTGTTTGACTGCATTTTTGTATGATAGCAGTACAATAATGTATATTTTCTCATTCTTATCTTCCTGGGATAGTGCTGGATTTCACCAATGTCCAGTATTAAATGTACTTATCCCACGTGTTACAATCATGCCTTCTTGCGGAAGTCCATTGATTTCCTCTGATCTTGACTAGGAACATCACAAATTGCAGCTGAAAAAGAAAGGGCTTTGCTTATACAAATGTAAACTAGGAGTCATTCAATGGAGTTACACCAGGGAAAAAATGGTGTACAGCCAGAACCAAGTCCTAAAAGAAGTTATAACATTAGTATCACAATTGTCAGACTGCCATCTTTGTATGTCAGAGTCAACTTGTCTGATTTCCTCCATTCAATTGTGAGATTGCTCCAATCATACTGATCACGTCATTTTAATTTGGAGTTCATTAATCTCCTGAAATTTCTTGCCCACTACATGAATGGTATGTGCGGATTTTTTTCCCTGGTAAGATGCTTGGATCTTCCCTCCCCCCTGCAAAGAAAGACAGTTTGTTAGTACCATCAATGTGCACTGACCAAAGGATCAAAGGATTCAGAAATGTTTTTATTTAGAGGAAAATAAAACCCCTGAGATGATTGTGCTGGTTCTCAAATCTAACTGGATCAACTAAACAAAAGGCATTAATGATTGAACTTCCGTTTAATAGGTTGCATATGAATTGTGAACGTTGGTTTTGAATTGGCTTATCCTTTTTTCTATTAAAACTTTTCTTTTTAAGGTTAAATATATAGTGTCTGGGTAAACTAACTAAATCATAGCACCAGAGAATGAAGCTAGCTAATAAAACCATGTTAGACAAGGGACCATTCCTGTCATTCCTTTCTCATTAGTTTTGTTGGGAGATTTACTATGCTTTGTGAAAATGAAAGTTGGATGATGGTATTGGGGGTTTAAAGGTCACATCTTCGGCCTAGATAAAGCTAATTTTCACATACTGGAGATCTGGCCATCTCCTGCCTACATATAAACTAAGCCTGAACAGGTCTTACTTTGTACCATCTGTGTTCCAGACTTTTGTTCCACTGTATATCATGTGAACAAATGGGTTATTCCTTCCTATTCTTTTATTTGATGTCTACATGTTATTTGAAATTTCAATGTTTGCCTTCCAGTAAGGGTCCCACAATTAAGACCTGTACACAATGGTTACAGGTAAAATGTTATACAAGAAAGGAATGTTTTTTAGACATTCTGGACTAGTGTAGCTGACTGGACAGCTGAAGAAAGGAGTTATGCTGGAAGACTCACTAGACGTCATTAGATTTTTATAGACTGCTGTGTCCTATGATAATGCAGTCTGAGCTGTATAACTGAGGACATTTAGTATTTTCTTTTGGCAAGCCCAATAAATCGGGGTTGAGGTAGGCTATATCTTTTAAAAAGAGAGCAAAAAGGTTTCAAGCGATGGAAAATCCACCACATCCTTGAGCTATTCCAGATAAAATTATCCTCATTGCAAAAACTGTATGCCTTATTTCAGTATGAATTTGTCAAATTGAGGAATAAAACAAGATAAGTGGAAAGGTAAAGGGATAAAAGAGGACAGATAGGAAAAAGGAAAGACGGCTAATGGAAAAAGAAAAAGAGAGCAACAGAAAACTAAAAGGAGACAAGAAAAAGATAAAAACAAAGTAAATTGAGGCAATTTGATAGACAAAAGGCCTAATTTTCTATGATCTTGCACTCCATTTCTTTTCTTGCTTGCCCACTGTTTTTGTCTGTGATTTCTTTAACATATTTCCTTCCTTTGTTTTCCTGGGAAAACCAGACACATTTTCCTTTTCTCCAGACATAAGCGGCGGCATCTTCTTACCCACTTATAGCCTATAACTGAGCAGCAGCTCTCATCAATGCAAGGGGTAACTGAGGGTGGTTGGCACCAATCAGCATCAACCCCTTTATGTTGTATCTCTTTTTTCTAAAGCTCTTGCTTTTCTCCTTGGGCTCGTCTACACTGGCCCCTTTTCCGGAAGGGGCATGTTAATTTCACCTATCGTAGTAGGGAAATCCGCGGGGGATTTAAATATCCCCCGTGGCATTTAAATAAAAATGTCCGCCGCTTTTTTCCGGCTTTTAAAAAAGCCGGAAAAGAGCGTCTACACTGGCCCCGATCCTCCGGAAAAAGCGCCCTTTTCCGGAGGCTCTTATTCCTTCCTTTGAAGTAGGAATAAGAGCCTCCGGAAAAGGGCGCTTTTTCCGGAGGATCGGGGCCAGTGTAGACGCTCTTTTCCGGCTTTTTTAAAAGCCGGAAAAAAGCGGCGGACATTTTTATTTAAATGCCACGGGGGATATTTAAATCCCCCGCGGATTTCCCTACTACGATAGGTGAAATTAACATGCCCCTTCCGGAAAAGGGGCCAGTGTAGACGTAGCCCTTGTGTTTTCTCTAGCCATTGGCTGCCTGACTTGTTTTCTTTCTCCTCTTGTGAGTCCTCCTTTGTAATTCTGCTAAATTTACCCTGTTCATCTAGGAGGCACATTAAGAAAGATGGTTGATGCATCTTTCAGGTCTGGAACATTTTGGACTGGAAAAATCGAAAGTTCCTATTCTGTCAGATGGCAGCTTTAGCTGAGTTGGTGATTTGAGTCTAAGAATGTTGTATTGCTGGATGCTGGTGGTAAGTAAAACACTCTCATTGTGCTAACTCAGGTTATTTGTGTTAGTACTTTACTGTTTTTTATTACCCAATTAAAGTCACTGTAGTTAATTTAAAAGAAACTCAAACGTTTTAAAGTACAAGTTACATCACTTCCCCATAATGAGCAGAATGTATCATGTTGATATTTTCTGTCACCTCAGGACAACACTATAAACTTTTGGCTGTCCAGAATGAAGCAGCAGCACATCTATAGTTCTTTTCTGACCTCAAGTATTGACAGTACAGATTTTTTCTTTCATAATAGTAATTTTATAGTTTTTTTTATAGATTTTCTAATGTTCCCTCCTGTCTATCAAGGCTATTGTAATGCCTCAATTATAGAACAAAGTTCCTTCAAACCTCACCCAAGGTAAATACTTTTAATAGAGCTCCCTTGCTCTGTGTATATAAAGATCTGAAAATGTTACCATAGCAGACTTGCAGCTTCTAGCACAAGCTATATTAAAAAGTAATCAACAAGCAAAGACAGTAAAAAAGCAGCTGCACAGCACAGTAATATCCACATATTGACAGAGTAAGCAATATTTTTCTTTTGGAAAATCTTTCATGCAATCATGAGCTTCTGGACTGTGTTGAATTGGAGACAAGAAGCAATAGCTGCAAAAAAACCCAAACAAACCGGAAAGAAGAGAATTTTTAAACACATACAATCACTATCACATGACAGTGTATTTTCTTATCAGAGTTTATTGTTGCACATCAGATATCATGCGACTATCAGAATAATATTCAGTTTTATTAATTTTAAAAAACGTTGAGAAAAATGTTTCCAGAATTTTTCATTCAATGTGAATGACAAAAATATTACACCTATAAACACGGAAATATCTATTTAATTTCTTCCTGAGGAAGTTTCACATTTTTAAGCAAAGGAACAGGATATTCTGTACAAGCTAGTCTGCAAATCAGTTAAACTCATTATTTTCTCAAATGTGGAGCTGGGAAAATACTGCTGCACTTCCATGAATGTTTACTGAAACAGTTATATGAATTTACAACATCAATATTTATGGCCCTTTATGTTCACTTTCTGAAAATAATAATGCATTCAATTTTACTGCCACAGATGTTTGTGGAAAGCAAATTTTAATATCAAATGCATGAGTATTTGCAGAAAACATGTTAAAGTCTACCAATTTGTGTAGGAACTCCTTGCACTCATCTAACCAGGGAACAGAGAATATACTATATGCCTTATTTGATCAATTACAATTAATCAACTCAGCCTGACTATCCAATATTTGCAATACATGTTTCATAATCGTTTTTTAAAAAGATACATTTAAATTGGTAGGATATTTATGGAAATGCATTTGAAGATACTGCAGTCTGCTTGAAGATAAGTGATGAGCTTCACAGATGCTAACCTTAGTCAAATAAATAATTGTTTTATGAATTACTTGCTCAGTTTTACTCGTGTGTATCTCATTATTTGCAGATTGCAGCTATTGTATGTAAAGTCTGCATGCTTTGCTGAGACTCCTTGTTTGTAAGTAACCTGACTGATTCCAAATACATGTTATATTTACTTTTTACAGGCTTTTGCTGAATATGGTAAAAACATAATAGAACATTCTAAGGACAAAAGATGGGTAGGCGCGCTTATTCCCTTTTAGGGCTCATACAACAAATTTCAGCCCCAAATATATCTGCAAATCAGAACAGTAAATATCTTTGAAAACTCAAAGAACATTATCAATTTGTCTTTACTATCCATTGATTTTAAGAGTCACAATAATATTTCTGATGCACCAGAAATTAATGTTGTTTGGATTTACTGGAGATACTCATGCTAAATAGCTTGATTCTGCACTATTTTCTGAGGCATTGCCAAAATAAGAGTTTTAAACTAAAAGGATTTCAAGAACAGGTCCTGTGCAATGTACAATTCTGGTGACAAAAGGTCAAATACTTTTGTTTTTAGTATTTACTCAGGCAAAACTCCCTCTGAAGTCAATGTGCTCGAGAGTCACCACACTTCCTGATAACCTGGATGAAATGGAGCTTTATTACCAGCTACTTGCCTGGCCATGGCAGCCAAAGGGTCCCCACTTGGGTCTGGTCTACAGTACCAGGGAAGGTCCAAGTAAGATACACAATTCCATCATAAATTATTTAGCTGGAGTTGACCTATCTTTCATCACGTTTCCATACCATCCACACAGCGGGAAGCTGATGGGAGCAAATGCTCCAGTCAGCTTCCCTTAGACTTCGTGAGGAGCAGGAGTACCAGCACTCATGGGGGCACCCTTTGAATTAAATCTAGCAGGTCTATACCAGATCTGCTAAATTGAACCCCGTAAGTTCAATCATGGCATTCCCATGACCTTCCACGAGGTGCTGCTGAACAGGGTCTTCTGCTAGAATATACTACTTCATCTATGTCAGCTTTTTGAGACTAGGGGGGAGATGATCTACATATCCCAGTGCACATCCAAGCCCCATCCAACCTGGGGCTACTCATATTCCTTACCCCATGCCCCCTCCCCTCCCTCCTTAGACCATGCAGAGAACCTTTTGAGATGTCCTAGATAGAAAAGGCTGTGCTACAAATGTATCTGAGCCCCATCCCTAGAGCCCAGAGGGTTGAGACCTGCACAAAAATATTCTCCTCCATGTGCAGCAATCTTTGTGGCATGATCTGGCTACAAAATGCTTATATAATGCTGCTTTATACAGAGTACAGTAACTGTAGCACCAGAGCACAAAACAAAAGCTCTGTGCGTTTCATACAAACGGTGGTATTTTCTTTTTAATGTTTTGGTTCATCAGTTGTGTGCTAAGGATGAAAGGACCTTATTGAAATCAGTGGGGCTATTAGAACATCACCTGAGGTATTTCTCCCCATAAGTCACATTAACATCTTAATTGTTACAAATCCATACAGACATGTCACATCCATTCTTTACACATGTGGAGAACTTTTTTTTTGCAGTTATTCAGAGTCCAGAGGTTATCTTTTACTATTAAAAAAACCCCCTTAAGACAAGTTACATTCTGGACCTAATTCACAGGACAGTAAGTGAAATAAGATTGTTTTCATTCTGTCTACAAATAATTATGATGTTCATCTTACAGAATGTCTATTCTACTAGATCCTTATTGGTAATCATGCATACTCCTTTATGCAATAATGTGCTGAGTAATGTCTATCTTTATACACTGCAAATTTTTCTCTTCTGGCCTATCAAAACCAGGCATTACAAAGTCTAAGTACAAAAATTACAAGTTAGAATTACAATAAGGATCTCAATATCTGTTTTCTATTTAGTGAACAATAAATTGGTTTCTATCCCATTACCATAAAAATTAAATTGTGTAGCTTATGACAAAGAGTGCCTAGAAAAGCTTTCCACTGTTTATTTTTAACTGCCCCTTTAAAGCAAATATTGGGAATGTAGTTATAGAACCAAGCACCAAATTTGGAGCAGTAGTATATATATAGGGAGCAGAAGTAACCTACTATGCCCATTTCTTGACTTTGGGCGTTTACTCATTGGCCATCTTGCAATTTTAAAACACATTAAGCAATATTTCAGTGGAGTAACATGAGAGCTAAATTTGACTAATTTTTAATTACCACTTTCCTAAATTTTTGAAGCATTATAATTAGGCCTTGGGCTCACATGGCTAAGTAGATGAGAAGTTTAATGGAGAGTAGTCACACTGTGTAAATATAAACATATACTTAATTGTTTGCAGTAGGGGTGTTAGATAGCGGGTAATAGAATAGTCAACTAACTGCTTGAATTCTTAGTGGTTAGTCAACTATTCTATAGATCCTAGGGGTGGGGCTGGCAGCCAGTGCGCTCCGGCCCCACTCCTGGGGAATATCCTGCCATCCTGCACTTCTGCCTCTATCAGAGGCAGCAGTGCAGGGTGCCAGGTGGGAGCCAATCTGCAAGGGAAGCCAGTTTAAAAACCAGATCCTCTCACAGACCAGCTGCCGGCTGCCTCACACTGCTGCCTCTGATACCGAGCAGCCTCTTTGCAGGGAGCTTGGACCCCGTGTGAACAGGGGCTGCTGCTGTGAAGCAGCCTCTGCCCGTGGTGAGCCAGGGCCTGCCTTGGGCAGATTCACAGCAGCCTCCTCTGCTTCCCCTCATGCTGCTGCCCCAGATTGAGGCAGCAGTGTGGGGGTGGAGAGGAAGGCAGCACCCCAGAGCCGGTGCTGGGAGGGAACTGGCTTTTAAGCCAGCTCCTCCCAGCACCATCTTCTGCTTCCCCCCCTTGCTGCCTGAGATACAGAGGCAGCAAGGGGAAGGAATGTGAGTAGCTGACAAGATTAATTGATTAGCCTAGGCTTATCATTTACTTATTGACATCTGTAGTTTGCAGTACTGCAGTCTAATTTTGTATCATGAGTCTCCACTGTATTTTTATTAACTTACTCATTTAATTACAAAACCTTTTAAAAATTATCTCCTTTGGGAAAGCAAGTACATTTTCTGCAACTTGCATGTAATAAACTGGAAGGCATTAAGAGATGCCACTACTTACTGTTCAGTTGGTAGAGGAGGAGTTTTGGGAGACAAATCAAATACAACACAAAAAAACCCAGGTCAGTGTAATATAGGTCTGTTTATGTTTACACCAGTTTTTCACTGATGTAAGTCTACTAATTTCACTGGAGTTATTCCTGATTTACAGTGGTGTCACATCAGAATCTAGGTGCAATAACTTGTAACAACAGATAGATGTGAAAGATCTACTCAGGTCATTTGTTCATTGCATTGCTATGGTTTGGTCCACAGTCATGTAATTTAATACTCAGGCTTTGCCTACACATTAAAAAGTTTAAAGTGTAGCCCCAGCAGCACTTTAAACTGAAAGCATGGCCACAGTATGAGTGCTGGAAGAGAGATCTTGCAGCACTCTGTGTAAACCATCTCCATGAGCGGAGTAACTTACTGCATGCTCTCAGCACTGTACCCTGGCTCACACTGGTGCTTTACAGCGCTGTAAATTGCTGCGCTCAGGGGGATGTTTTTTCACATCTCATGAGCCAGAATGTCACAGTGCTATAAAGTGCCAGTGTAGTCGTAGCCTCAGATTATTACAATACGAATTTCTTTTTTAACTTTGTGCATCTTATATCTAGTCCGATTTCTTCTTAATCATATAATAATCTTTTTTTCAGATAGTTTATATTCCTTTTTGTTGCTGTTTCAGTTGATTGTGTATGGAGGTGCCGTATTTAAAAGCATAGGTTCTGAACATGAAAGGGATCCACAGCATCCTATGGTTTCATCATCACAGATCAGGGCCATATTTCTTACTTATTGATACAGTGTTTTAGCTTCTGGATTCAGGATCTGGCTCACACTACATACTCTGTCCTGTTTACACTTAAGGAACATGTGTTTTTACTCTTCAACACTGTTCATTTATTTTTAAGTTAAAAAATTTGGTAAGCAGATTCCAAAGGCAGGAGTACATTTGTCCATTGTATGTTTTCTTAGTTTTGTTTTGTATAAAGACACATGATAATAATAAAAAAGTATGAAAACCCTTGAGCAGGCAAACAATGGGCTACAAAACTTACATGAGACACAACACTCCTAAGTTCAAATATAAAAGTGTAAATATTTACTATTAAATTGGACAGTTGTGTAGCTTTGCTTTTAAAGCTTATACCAGTTGCTATTGATCTCCATATGTGCGCACAGTAGTTTACAACAATTCCACAGGCCCAGAAATGGCGAAGAGAAATCTTGCAGGCCTCCAGTGTTTTAAGTGACAATCATTTTCACAATCCACATGCCAGCATATGGAAGAAACTTCATTTTTGTAGTCTCTTTTGAAGAGGTATATTTTACACCTGCCTTCTGGTAGATATTGAAGGCTTTAGGTAAGATGACTAAAGTTGGAAGAGAAGATTTCAAGAAGCTTTCTTTCAATGCTATCTCACTTTCTGTAGTTCCTGTCTCAGCCATGATGGCAGGGGTTGTCCCAATTTGTGCAGGAGTTTTGACAGGTCCACATTGTGATCTCTGTAGTAGCTTGACAGAAAAGCCCTGCACTGATAGATAAAGAAGTAGACATTTTTATTTAATAAATGATTGTACTGTAGATGCTTTGGCTTTTGTAGTGTGTTTCACCTGTATCATAGAATCACAGGGTTAGAAGAGACCACAGGAAATCATCGAGTGCAACCCCTCTCTCCCGCCCTCCCCCCCGCTTCCCAAACCAGGACCAACCCCAAAGCCAGGACTTTGTCAAGCCGGGACTTATCTGATCTATGCCATGCTTTCTTCTATGCTGTACACTTTCTCCTCTGTTACATATTATTTTATACAGCATCTATACTGGGGCAGGCAAAACACAGACTGCATTAGTCCTGCCAAAACGCCAGATCTGGCCCACCATTATCCAGCAGGAGTCTTGGGCAGGATCCCTGCCTGCTGTGCCCTCGCACTGCTCAAAGCAGCTGGCTGAGGGAACCATGTGCTTCTCTGTGCGCCACACACTGGAGGGGGAGGGGTTCAGAGAAGAGGCAGCTTCACACTACTTTCACCCTCTAGTACAATCTCACAGCTGCCATTGGCTGGACACGATGCATGTGGAGTAGGGAGCGTGCAGAGGGCCCTCCCAAGGGCGCACAGACACACACACGGCCTCTCAATGCACAGCTGAGAAGCCGAAATTTTAACTGTGTTGCAGCTTTTTGAGAGCTAGGTTTTTCAATATGAAGAAAATGTTTAAAAAACAATTTCAGGGTAAGTTAATTTGGGAATATATTGACCTTTATAGAATCATAGAATCATAGAATAATAGGACTGGAAGGGACCTCGAGAGGTCATCGAGTCTAGCCCCCCGCCCTCAAAGCAGGATCAAGCTCCGTCTACACCATCCCTGACAGATGTCTATCTAACCTGTTCTTAAATATCTCCAGAGAGGGAGATTCCACCACCTCCCTTGGCAATTTATTCCAATATTTGACCACCCTGACAGTTAGGATTTTTTTCCTAATGTATGATCACTCTTTATACAAAAGGTTGAAAAATGATAATATGGTTCATGGGATCAGAAAGGCTTTGGCTGTAGAAAATTAATACAATAAACTATAGGTTCTTAATTTTATCTTCTTGTTCTTGTTATAATTTTTTCAATTGAGATTCCCAAGTGTGTGACTGGGGCACTCCTGCAATCCATTCCGATGCTCTAGTGCCTCAAGAACCATGGTTTACCTCTAAATCCATAGGAGGGTATTTTCTGCCTTTGCTCTTTCCAAGACACTTCGTTTTTCCTTCTTCCAGGAGTTGGCACCAGAAACCTTTATGTGAATCGAACCTGAAATGAATATTTTGTACACTTTCAATTCAGCAAACAGGTCAAATATATTCCCACGGTCTTTAAGATTTTTTTAATCACTTCAGCAACTTAATATTTTGGGTCCATTTCCCCCTTATTATTCAGGCAGGGCACCTATTAGCACTAATGGGAATCTTGCTTTTATGTAGAGGAAAGAATCAAGAACAACAGGTTAGCTATCTAGGTATCCCTATAATTTCTAGAGCACACAGCTGAGCAGAGATCCCTTTGAATGTAGGTGCAAACAGACCCTATTCAATTGTATTAATAGTTAATGTTTATATTGCAGAAGTACTCAAAGACGCTCGTTGGGATTGGTGCCACATTTCATTGGGGGCTCTATAAACCACAGAAGAAGGCATAATCCTTGTCTTGAGCAGCTCACAATATTAATAGACGGACATAAGGTGAGAAAAAGGGATATAACATATAAGACAATGGTCAGCTTCTGCAACCATTACTCATCTTGAGTAGTACCTTAGGGTATGTCTACACTACAGCGTTATTTCGACATATCTTATTTTGAAATAACATGTCTACACACAAAATGCATTTCAAAATTGCTTTTTCCTATTTTGAAATAGCGTGTCCACACTGAGTGGATGCTGAATCGCATTTCAGGCCGGCCGGAACCAGGTCCAGCAGGGTATCAGATCTGGAGTTACTTTGTGTGGCTGCTGCCTGAGGCTATCTGAGGCCTGTGCTTAAATGAACTGCCCCCCCCACCCTCCAGACAGCCGTTTCTCAGCTTTCTCTGCTTGCTTGTCTACCTCGATGAGGGACAGCAAAGCATTTTGTCTCTGTGTGCTCTGATTGCCCTCACTCGGGACACCACAGCACTCTGCAACAGGGAGCCAGAGCTGCCCCTAGGCACTCTGGTGCTTCCCATGGACATGTTGCTGCGAGCCTGGCTGCACTTTCTGCAGGCTGTCATCTGGGAGGTTCATCGGGAGGCTGTCAGCATCCAGGAGGCCCTGTGGGAGAGCTTCCTCCCTGAAGAGCACTAAGAGCCTCCCTGGTCTGCCCCACTGGGGGCTTGTGCCTCATTCCTCCCTCACGTCCTTCCACTTATCCCTCCCTAACCCACCTTCCTGATGTAAAATAAAATACATGTATTTTCATGAACACAAACACTCTTTATTTAACAAAACTGGGGGGCAGGGAATGAAACTCTGGTGAGACTGGGGAAAGGAGGTGGGAGAAGGGAGGAGAGACGGTGGGACAGGGGAGGGGGAAACCTGGGAGGAGGGAGCTGGAAAGGGGAAGCAAGGGGAAGAAGGGGCAGGGGAAGCTCAGGGCTATGGGGTGGAGGTCTCGCCAGACCAACTTGATTGTCATGCAAACCTGCTCCTGGGTTCACATGTGGCCTTTGCGGGCCAGGCTGGCAGCTCTCCTGCCATAGATGGCCGTGTTCCTCCGTCTAGTGCAGAGATCATGGACGTTGGGGACATCCCCCCAAACCTGAATAAGGTCCATGATCTCCGCCCTGACCAGGAAGGCGCTCGCCTTCTCTGGCCCTTGGCAGGCTCCTGGGAGCTGGCAGACTGCTCCTGGGGAGCGGTGGAGGGCTGGCTGCCAGTGGCTTGCTGGCTCATGTTTTGGGGCTGCTGGGTCAGGGCCAGTGTTTGCTGGCTCTGGGCTGGCAGGCTTGGAGCTGGCACAGGCACTGTGGCCAGAGTCTACCCCTTTAAGGGCTCCAGGGGGGGGGGGGGGAAGGAGAGGAGTGTTCTTGGTTGAGGCCAAAGTGGCCTCCAGGACACCCTGGGAAGGGCTGGAGGCTCCGTATTTCGAAAAAAGTGTGTGCACAGCACCAAATTTGAAATGAGCGCTCCACTATTTTGATTTAATTTCGAAATAGCAGTTTGGCTGTGTAGATGCTAGTAAAGTTATTTCAAAATAATGGGTATTGTTATTTTGAAATAACTTTGCTGTGTAGACATACCCCTATGTATCCATTAGTTCCATGGAAATCTGAGTGACTACTTACAGAGTAAGGTACACTCCACTGTGAGTAAGGGTGGCAAAGTCAGGCTCTAATCCGCGCTTCATTTGCAATTTTGTTCGTCTGCATTTGCATTCCTCTCTCGAAAGACATACCCTGTCTGTGTGGCATTAGGCAACTGGCATTAGGCAACTGTTTATTTTTATTAAGATTTTTATACGATGTCCACCACTATACTAAGAGAGCCTACAATAACTAGTCTATCATTAACTTTAGTGCATCCATCTGACCCCCTGGGCTCATCTAGACTACAGGGAATGGTTGAAAGAAGATATGCAAATTCAGTGGGAATGTGCAGATCTTCTTCTGATCGCACTTTCGAAAGCAGAGTTTTTGAAAATGAAAGTAATTAAGACAAATTACTTTGTTGAAAAGCCACGTAAACCTCCTTTTTTGACGAAGAGCAGCTTTTTGATGAAAAGGGTGGTTCGCCAAAAAAGCCGCGGAATTTGCCTATCTTCTTTTGACTGTTCCCTGTAATCTAGATGAGCCCTCTGTTAACTGGGCACGATAATATTTACTAACCTCAAAGGGCTTTGTGAAGATTAATGAGAGGATGTAAAATGCTTTGAGTTCATTAGATAAAGAACATATATGTTTATTTCATATTATATTATTGCAATTTTGTAGATACAGGTAGAGGTGGGAATTTTCTATCATATAGATCAATTATGAAATGACACAGAGGGCTAAATTAATTACGGATATAACTAAACTGATTTAAATGGAGCTATAACAGGATGAATTGGGGCAAAGTAATGGAACAAGTTGCTTGAATGTCAGTTATGCTAAATGAACATTATTTAGCTGTGTCTACACTGATGCGATCTTGTGCAAAAGTGGCTGTTCTTGCGCAAAAACTTGCTGCCTGTCTACACTGGCCGCGTGTTCTTGTGCAAGTAAACTGATGTTCTGATATATGAAATCAGGGCTTCTTTCACAAGAACTCTGACACTCCTGCTCAGGAATAAGCCCTCTTGAACAAGAGCTCTTCCAGAAGAGGCCAGTTTAGACAGGCAACATGAATTTCTTGCGCAAGAAAGCCCTATGGTTAAAATGGCCATCAGAGCTTTCTTGCGCAAGAGAGTGTTCTACACTGGCATGGATGCTCTTGCGCAAAAGCACGTCTCTTGCGCAAAAGCACATGCCAGTGTAGACGCTCTCTTGTGGAAGAGTTTTTGCAAAAGAACGCACCAGTGTAGACGTAGCCTTTGTGTTTAAGGATAGAGAAGAAGGAAAAGCCTGCTGCAGAATAATAATTCACAGCATGCAGGTCAAGGCCTTGGGTGTATACAAGACATAGCTTTCAATAGAGTTACTTCCTGGAATGAACTGGGTCTATTATGTCTTTACAATATCCTTGACTTTATCTCATGAAAGATAAAATCTGTTTTGCTACATATGCCACAGAAATGAACAGAGTACAACTGTCTGAAGGCATTAAATACAGAAATCCCTGGCAGAGAAAATAATTCTTCTCTGAGCGCCTCTTATAAAAACAGAAAATAGGCTCACAGTCAAAAGGTTATCAATCTTATTTTAAGGGCAAGTGAATCTAAATGTCTGAATCCAAAGAATTTGTGTACGTGTGTTTATTACACAGAGAGTGGATTTTACATTCCTCACATTGATACTGTTGAGTCTCCTACAATGATGTTGAACATAAAAGAAAACCTGCCTTCTATCCATTCTGTTTACGCATGC
This sequence comes from Pelodiscus sinensis, assembly GCF_052426305.1. Taxonomy (NCBI): domain Eukaryota; kingdom Metazoa; phylum Chordata; order Testudines; family Trionychidae; genus Pelodiscus; species Pelodiscus sinensis. The sequence continues at coordinate 101,444,572 of NC_143055.1, forward strand.
TGAATCTCTTGCTGTTATGGAAAGCCATCTCTCCCTTTTACCCTTCTAAAATCCAACCACAAATCAATAATTGTTTTACATGTCAGGTGTCCCCTCTCTGTAATATTCAAACACCATGTTTAATACCTGGTTTAATTCATAATTCACAGAAAATGTAATCCTACTGAGTTGCACTCTTTCCACGTGTTGTTAATGATTATTTGAAGGGCAGTGTGAAATCATGCAAGAAAGAAAAATGTGCAGGCTGCCTCTGGCTTGCGATGCGATTGGTTATTGGGATAGCATCGCAAGTCGGGGGCGTTGTAACTCAAGCCAGCATTTATGACAGGCATTGTGTGATGTTGTAAATGCGGGGCTGAGGACGTAAATCGGGGGATTTCAGCCCCTTCCGCACTTACGGAAAAGGTTGTAAGTGTGGGGGGTCATAAATCAGGCTGTCGTAAAGCGGGGGCCTCCGGTACTTTCTATGTCTAATCAGCACATAAGCAAGTCCGGATTTTTCCATGGAAATTAGAGAGGTTGAAGACTCTGAAAAATACATGTTATTTCCCACACTAGTAGTATGACTTGCATGCAAAAGTTGCTGTTATTTTGTGTTAACTTCACTTACAGAACCAATACTATTTTGTTATAGCCAACAAATCTCATATAAATCTGATCTTGCAAGGTGCCAAGGGGCTGAGCACGTATACACACAAATACCCAGTACATTTAGATGTAAAAAAGTTCAATGAATAACAGCAAATTATAATTTACAGAGACTATTGAAACCCATTCTTTTCAGACTCTTTGTATACAGTTCTACACTTACTTCTCTTTAAATCAGTCCATTGCTAATATTCCATTAAATTAATTGTGAATCAACTCACGTTAGAGCTTCAGAGTAATTATAATGGGGAGAAACTCCCAGAAATTTCTGCACTTCATCCATCACAGTAGCTGGGTCAGTTCTCAATTGCTGTCCATCAATAATTAACAACTGCAAAAAAATATATATATACATTGCATTGAAAATTCATTTGTATTTCAAGCTTCAGAATAAAACTTTCACCTATGTCAAGCTTGTTCATTAAAAGAAAGTGAGATGCCCTATGGAATGGTAACAGGTTCAGTCTTATTTATCATCATCATTAATGATCTGGGAGAAGGGTAAATGGCACCTTAATTAATTCTGAAATGAAATTATGTGGGAAGCTGTTGTGAGCACCACTGAGGACAGAAAAATGATGCTGAAGGACCTAGTGAGATTAGAAATATTGGCAGGATATTAAATGAGATTCATCCTGGAAAATGCAAGTTAATATATCTGGAAAAAAATTAGATGCCAACCCCCCGCCTATACAATGTGAAAAAGATATTCTGAGACATGTTTGCTCTTTTTTTCAGAGAATCAATCAATTCATTGACAGTTATCATCACTACTAAAGAAGGCATTTAGCTCCCTGATCCTTTGTCACACACTAGTTGTTCCTTGTGCCCAAGAGCCTTCATGGTTCAACAGTGGGAACTGAAAAAGCAAAGGTACACTTGTGGATAGGAGATGACTAATCTTCAGGTCCAGGTTGACTGTTGGATAACCAGTCATTTTCCTTGTGGAAAAGCGGCTTTTTGTGGTCACAGATCCAGTTCACTAACAATCCTTCTGAGACACTTCCCCCCTCCATTAGAAGTTACCATTAAATGTGCAGTAGAGCTTGTTGCATAAAAGTAGGTCTCTCCCAGCTTCCTGTGACTCTCTACTTCTGATCATAACTGTTATCCAAAAATTCCCACTGGAGACCATCCAGGGTTACACTAGTATGGATTTATTGATTGAGGAATTAACACTCCACTATATGGTTAAACTAAAGAGGATAGAGCTGCCACTAAGGCTATGTCTACATTGGCCCCTATTATGGAATAGGCATGCTAATGTAGCACTTGGGAAAAGGCAAATGCGCGGGGGATTTAAATATCCCCCGCGGCATTTGCATTTTCATGGCCGCTGCTTTTTTCCGGCTTGTAGATAAGCCGGAGAAAAGCGTCCAACGTCTTATTCCTTGAAAGTAGGAATAAGAGATCCTCCGGAATAGGGCTTTATTCCAGAGGATCGCGCCAGTCTGGACGCTTTACTCCGGCTTATCTACAAGCCGGAAAAAAGCGGCGGCCATGAAAATGCAAATGCCGCGGGGGATATTTAAATCCCCCGCGCATTTGCCTTTTCCCAAGTGCTACATTAGCATGCCTATTCCGTAATAGGGGCCAATGTAGACGTAGCCTAAAGGTTTAAACTAGAGGGGGAACCAGCTATCTTTCAAACACACACACACCTTCATTCATTCACTCATTCACACACATTCATTCCTGCTCTCAGGCACTCACACAGGCATATGGGTTGCAGAAGGAGTCCAGGCATATAGATTCTGGAGGGTCTGTCTGCTGATCATGGTTGGGGAGCTGGTCAGAAAAGAAAGAGAACTTCTGGCTGGAGAAAGAGGAGCTTTTCAGAGAAAGGGTTTCTGCTATGTGCTCTCTCTCCTTTTATTGCCTCTGTACAATTCCTGCGACTCATCCACATTCATCACCAGAGAGCATGCCCAGACTTCCCTTGATCCAGCAGAGCAGCAATGTCTCCTTAGTTGATCGGATGACTCATCAGCTGGCTCCATGTGATCAGCCTGGCTGTTTCTAATCCCAAACACACAACAGTTTCCACTCGCGCACACACATTCATATCTCAGGGGAGAATTCAGTTTAGAGCAAGTTACAAGCAGAGTGGATGAAAGGTACAAAAAGTTATAAAGTGGCAAGGTTTTACAAAGATTACAGAGTTGCAAGGTTTAACAAAGATTACAACCAGTTGCAGAGTTAAAAGGCAATGCAGCTGAAACAATTACAAAGCTTCAGAGAATCATTTACAAATCGTCAGTAATGAAGTGTTTTGGAAAACAACTCCCCCCCCCACCCAGCAATGCAGTCAGCAGGAGTTTTTGTCAGTCTCTAAGTCATATGTTGGCAGGATCTTACAGTTTAGTGTATTTCCAGAAAATCCAGGTGTAAAATCAAGTAATAGCTTGGGAGGAGGCTTTATGCAACAATAACTTGCTTTTAGATTTAATGGAGATTGCTGAATGAACTAGGACTAGTGTGTGGCTTAGGGGGAGGATGACTGGTGAGTGAATGAAGAGACTGAGTGAGGAAGGAATTTTTGTGGCAAATACGGCTGGATGAAGACATGCTGAGGCCCTAAGATGTGTCCAGTTTAAGAGGCACTGTAGCATTACCAAAAATGTGCATTTTTCTAACAGAAAGAACAATGAAAAAGGAAATAATAAAGTTTTATATTTGCATATATTCCAGTACATAGGTGAGGATGCAACTAAAAACTAGTACTTTTTTTGTAGTTAGAGACCCCTCATAATCTGAGGCTCTAAATTGTATCTTACTTAGCTTGTGTATAAATCTGGCACTAGTGGCAAAATAGCATGTGTTCATATAATTAAAACATCATATCATAATTCCTGTGAACAGGGGTCTGAATTAATTGCATAGTCAAACTTCTGGCATTTCCTAACTTCTAAGGCCTAGACTTGCAACCTTAAGACTAAAGACTTAAGATTAAGGCACACTAAATGACCATGTGAATCTCGCTGCTGTCTAGAAGACATTCCCTGTGTGCTTTGATCTACCCTGCTTTGAAACAGGAGTAGATCACAGTACACTAGAAAACTTAACGTGAGAAGCAGCAAGGTCCATGCAGACATGCACGGCATGGCAGGCTAATATGAGATAAGATTTAAAACCGGCTTTCCTTAAGCTAAGTGTTTGTACAGACAAGTCCCTAGGAGTCCTATATTCTATATCAGAATCTGAAAGAAGTGTACTCAACTAGCAAACTTTTTTTGCCCATTTCCTGCATATGCCTGACCTCTTTTTTGCCTTGTCCCTTCAACTTGCCCAGTTTCAGGTTCAGTTTACCACTCCAATTCCTCCATATACTCTCCCATCCCAGTCTCTGCCCTCCTGGCTCCTTTTCCAAGTTTAGTCTTTGCCCCTGTCGTTAAACCTCTCTTAATTTTCCTCCTTGCTCCTCAGATGCCAGCAGTGGACTCAATGAGGGAAAAGGAAAGACTGACTTCCTCCTCTCAGTTTCTGTGCCTAGCACTTCACCAATCAGCAGCAATTGCAGACAAATGCCTACTCGGTCTCTTGCAGCCCTGAGAGGGAGTATGCTCAGTACAGATGTGATGTTCAGATTCTCCACTGAGAATATGAGAATGGAAATTTCCAGAGGCTCAAAACCTGACCAAACATCTGTAGACTTTCACAGGATTGGCAAAAGTTACATCTGACATCAGGGCAACCCTCTACCAAATTTCAAGTCCTTGATCCAAAACATTAGAACTTCTCAACAAATGTGCTTTTTAAAAACATGGCTCAATTCAGTCAGACACAGATATCTGTAATGGAAAAATGTTATTGCAAATGGTTACATTTTGGCAAAGCTCTAAATGACTGACAACAGGGTTTTTAAAATGCTTTGAGATCTAAAGATGAAAAATGCTATGGAAGAGATAGCTATTATTACAATTGAAACTATGAGGGAATCTTAAATATTTGTGTTGCTACCTGCTGTACCTAGAATATGTATGACTAACTATATATATAGTTGTATGTCTTATCTGTCCATGAGTCCGTCCGTCTGTGAGTCTGTTTGTTCAAGAACTCAAGTGCTTAGGGTGCTAACAAACAATCATAAAAACAATTTTTATTCATCAATAAAAATACATCCTGGACTCAAAATTATAGAAAATGTATGTAAACAAAATAATAAAGATATGAAAGATCACTACACATTAGTTTATAGGTGGATGAATATTGGACCTCATATGAGCCCAACATGAAAGAAATACATTACTTACTTCGTGTCCTCGTACAAGCTACATATGTACGTATTGGTCCAGTTGGGATATGCTGGATAGACTCCACACTTTCTTTGCATCTACAGCTACACTTTATGCTCACTTGCTGATTTTAGATCTGCATAGATAACCCAGTCCCTCCATTCAGTTCTTCATCCTAATTTTTCCCCTTCTGGCTCCTTGTTCCAGTGTAGCCTTTGCTTCTGCCATTAAACCTCTTTTAATTTTCTAAATTTTAATTTTATTCATGCAGACTCCATAGCAAATTTGGATACAACTGACTATGTCTTGTTGCCTTGGAAAGTAAGATTCACTACTGATGGGTTTACATAGAAACAATGAGTCCAATCAGTGGTTTGTCCAACAATTGACAATTGCTTGTTTTCACCAAAGTCTCTGTGGGACCTATCATAGAATGCATACTGCTCAACACAGGAGACCTTTGGAGGGATCAAATCTGAACAGAGAGCATCACATCAGTATGCTTGTATTTAGGGATGTTAAGTACTAGCCGACTAGTTGATTCCCCCACCCTTGCTGCCTCTATCAGACAGAGGCAGCAAAGTGTGGGGGGGTACTTCAAAGCAACAGCTCAGCACAGCTGAGCCTGGGACCAGCTGTGTGGTACTGCTCCCAGCTGTCCCCGGGTTCTGGGGAAATGCCGCACAGAACCTGCGGTCACCTGGGGAGTCCCCAGCTGAATCCGGGTTCCACTGAAATGCCGCATGGAGCCTGGGATCAGCTTGGGAGTCCCCAGCTGACCCCGGCTCCGCGTGGTATTTCAAATCAGCAGCACAGCATGGAGCCCAGGATCAGTGGGGGACTCTTATCAAGTCCCCTTCTGAGTCCGGGCTCCATGCTGAGCTGCCATTTGGAAATGCACAAGAGACCCTGCTGGGGACTCTTGTACATTTCAAAGCTGGCATGCCCCGTGCATCCTGGAGTCAACGGTAGCAGGGACTCTTGTACGGAGCAGGAGCTCTTGTATATTTCAAAGGAGGAATGTGGAAGTGCCTATCGACTACGTGACTAGTCAATTAACCATTACTTAATATCCTTACTGGAATGACAAACTGTATATTCTATGGACACTGCAACTTCGGATCCTAAAAGAACATGTAGACAATATCACCAGGCAGAACATCAGAGCTTCCTTGTTCACATCATGGGAAAAGAAATGTTGCAGACTCTGGATAAATTCTCTCCTCCATACAAGCTCTTAGACTAGGAAGTGCTTCACTAAGTGTCAGCATTCAGAAACATCAAAACCAAAAAGAAAACCTATCAATCACACAAGGATAATGTATGCCTCCCCTATGTTATGCAATAGAAGGATTACAGGGTTTGTCAGGCATGTCTTCTAAGGCGTGTGGGGACCTTAGACAAGAGAAATATCTTGTGAAGTATGTGTCTTCAGAGACCTGGCAGGGCATGCACTTTTTAGGTTCATTAAGTTATATCTGTTTTTAGAGAAGCACACGTTGGTGTGTGCTGGAAGGCACAGGTCTCATGAGATGCACACCCTGGGAAACAAACCCTTTGAGGCCGAATGGGAAATACACAGATTCATGAAATGATTAGCTCACAGATGGACCACTGAGCTTATGAGCAGATTAAGACTCTGAAGCAGTTAATAACTAATGAGCCTTATGTCTTCATTTATTTGTGTATCATTCCCAATTCCAGACATTCTAGCCTCTACATCATCAAGTGTGTACAGTGTTCAGGTCACTAAATCTCCTCTGCCCCCATGAAGGGTTGATAATGCATTAACATTCCATGATGCCAACCCAGGCTTTGATGCTGCACAGTGAAGAAGCATTACACAGTGTCATTTCAATTTATCGTGACAAACTTAGGTTTCTCATCAATGCTTGTTTGCTAATAAGCTATCAAATGGCTGATGCCTGATACATTCTAAAGAACTGGGTTTCCAATTCTGCTTTCAGATAGGTTCACCAATACAATCAATAGGATGCCAGGGGGTGCAAGAAGCTGCAGTGCTGAAGTTTCCTCAGTTCCAATCTTCAGCTCTGAGATAATGTAACCCTCAATGTTGCTGTTCCTGTTGCTTTTTGTTGATGAAGACTCAGTTGTGCAGTACCAGGGTGTCACTGCATGGCCATGATATCACAAGAAGGTACCACCAACCAATAAGACCATTGGTGTGTGGGTTTGGACAGTTAGTGCCCCAAAACACACACACACGTATATAGCAATAGTAATGAAAACTTCAGAGAAGGAAATAATCTCGTATCAAATACATACAAAATAGGATACTATGTTACACTCTATTCACCTGGTAAGTTGGAAAGTAAGTTAGCCATCTTTCTATATGGGTGGCATACCATCCAGGTACTAGACATCTCTTCTGAAGAGCTCTAAGCTCTGAAGGGGCTCGAGGTCCAGCAGTGATCACCTGATAGAAGCTAAATTTTAGAGCTGCAGGATCTTCATGAGATCGCTGATGCTGTAAAAGAAAGGTAAGTTACAAGAGCATCATGGACACCAGAGTCCAGAGTCACAGAAATGGGACAGAATATATGTGGACAATAGTCTAAAGGACCTGTTTGTGACTGATGAAATTACTTTAGAAGTGAAATTCAGATAAGTAGTTTTGGTCTATATTAGATAAGATGAGAAGATAATAATATCACTATTTATAAAAAATGGTGACCTTCTACTTATGCAGCCAAATCTTGAAATCCTTATACAGCTTATATACAGCTCTTACTCCAGCAAACCTCTCATTGAAAGCAACAGTGAATTCAGATGATTATCAGATAGATAACTTCTATTGAAACAAAAATATCCGTGTGTGTTCATATGTATGTATATAAAATCCTGAGGCCCTAAGTTTTTATTTGTTCTTCATTTTGTTCTTCTACAAATTCTTATTGTAGTCAGAAGACCAGAAGGGCTTTTTGAAATAAGAGCCAACAATTAAGAATAGGATGGATACATGCTAGTCCTCTTTGGAGAGATCCCACTGTTTCAAATACCCCATGTACATAACTAGTTGGAAGTAGGCATTATAGAAATACTTATAAAATTAGACAGATAAAATAATCACATCTTCTATTTTCTGGATATAGAGCCATGCTTTTATGGACTGTGTTATCAGGCATTTATTATTGTTTTGTCTACTCACTGTGAATTATATTTAAGATATTCAAAGTTCCCCTTTAAAATTAGCCTGGCTTGTTTGTGACACTACCAAAGAGAGAATGGTAGCAAAAGTGGTACTTTTGTAGTATTGAGTGAACTCTGAGATAAAACACAGTACTAATTTTTATTGCATGTAATTTTAAAAATACTTGATATTGACATTGGATTTAAGTTGCAAGTTTTATTTTAAAAAGCTAATTATTTTTCCAGAGGATGATGAAATGTTTTTGTGTCTACTTGTATTTCACTTAATGTATAAGTCTGAGATATACAACTGTTATACATTCAAGCCTGATGAATATATGAATTTGGTTATAATGTAGGCCCGTATGTTCCTTTTTTATGGTCAGTTTAACAAATATTTAAAAATTTAACTTTACTCAAAATTCAGGTCTTATTCTGTGTCTGCAAAAAACTGAGATCATGAGTAATTGCATGGACCCCACATTTGGAAGCACAATTTGGGTAATGCGTTCATATGCATTCTATTAAAACGCACAATTAGTTGTGTAAATGTGCATTCTTTATATGCAATTATTCTCAAAAGCACTTTTTCTGCATGCATATATTATGGCCAGAATTCTGAAAAATATGGCCTTGAGTGTTTATATATATTTTAAAAGAGTGGACTATCAAGTTTATCAAACTTTTTCTGTACTCAGAGACAACTGTTGGATGATGTTCTGGTTTTCAAATAAAGGCTTACCTAATCAAACCCCTTTGCTTTTCAGTATTTGATCACAATATATTGAGAGGATCCGAGGTAAAAACTGTTTGGTACATATTCAGTTAGAACCTGCATGTATTCTGCAAAGACCCTACCTGATACCAGGAATATGCCCGATCTGATGGGTCGATCAGAATGGTGATGATCTTGGCCTTAGGAATCAGGGAAGCTGCTCGTTTGGGAGCTTCCTCAGAATGGAAGTAGTTGGCACTTTTCTCAAACAGAAAGTCAGTGGTGACATTGGATGGTACAGGGAAGAAATCCATATACCTAAAAAAGGAACACTGTCCTCAGCATTACCCAAAAGTCCTGTTTACATTAAAAGCAAAGAGGGTGGATGCATATGTAAAATATCTTTGGGTACATCTAAATTACATCCCTCTTTCAAAAGAGGGATGTAAATTAGACATTTCAAAATTGCAAATGAAGCTGGGATTTGAATTTCCCGTGCTTCATTTGAATAATTGTGTCATGGTGTTTTTTTCAAAAAACGCTGTTTCGAAAATGAAACCACGGTCTAGACACGGTTCTTTCGAAAAGAAAAGCGTTTTCAAAAGATCCTATACTCCTCAAAAAATGAGGTTTACAGGATCTTTTGAAAAAGGCTTTTCTTTTAGAAAAAATTGCATCTAGATTGCGGTTTCACTTTTGAAATAGCCTTTTTAAACCCTTTCCCCTCCCCCCCCCCGCCGTGATGCGATTATGCAAATGAAGAATGGGAAATTCAAATCCCGGCTTCATTTGCAATTTCAATATGTCTAATTTACATCCCTCTTTCGAAAGAGGGATGTACTCTAGACATAGCATTAGAGAATAATTCATAGAAACACAGGCACAGTCATTGTCAATTAAAAACTTTTTTTAAAAGGTCTTGTTTTTTGTAGTGAGAAGAAAATGTTACAAGCATAATAAATAATTTGTCCTTTTAAAATTAGTGGGCCAATTCCTGCCTTCAATCATTTTGTTACTCATTCAAAACTCCCATTAAAGTCAATAGTAAAGATTGAGTAAAAATAAAGACTTTTCGATTTGGCCAACCGCTTTTTTTTAATATAAAAAATGTTCTTTATTATTCCTGTTACAGCACAGGATGGTGTTTGGTGTTTCAATTATACCACAGCAGAATAGTGTTAGAAAATAATATTCAGAATCAGGATTCTTGCTATCAAATCTGACAAAAGTTTGTTAACATGTAGATGTTACTTAAAAAACTATCAAGAAAACCTAACTACCTTTTCAGGCAAGAGGCCTCTATCTAGTAGCACCAATAAATCACTATTCTACATATCACAGTTTTGTGGAAAACAAAGCAGTCTGTTTCTCACTTTGTTTAGTTCTGATAAGACTTGTTTAGCAACAACCTACATACCAGTTTACATTATTTTTATGGAAAAAAAGGAATTGATAAATGTGGGTCTTTGCATTTTTCTTTTTGCCTCCTGTTTTTAACAAAATAATATAAAATATAATATATAGTAATCTCTTTCAAATGGACTGACAGTAATGGCTGCACAGAAAATTCTCAACTACACAGATCTTGTAGTGGACCTCTGCCAGGGGAATGAATTCCAATTAATATAAAAGATTGTTTCATAAAAATAAGTTGGTGGATAGTTAATACATTTTATCAGTTTGCTGTCTGCTATTTTCTCTCCATAAGACTGACTGCTCACACTCAGTAATAAATGCTGATCCACTGACCTTTGTAATAAGAATCTGCTGCAATAATTATAACTCTATAAAAACCATATATCTTAAATGAGATTGTATGTGAATTTTCTCCACTTGGAATATATAACAGCCTTTACACTATTAATTTTATGGACGAATACAGTTTAAGGTAATAACTGTTTCCCCTCATATCAAGGAGTAAAGGAACAAGACTAAATATTAAGAATCTTGTATTGGTGCTCCTTGCTTAATGCGCTGTGTTACTATTTTACACCTTCGAACATTTTTCCTTGTAGCATTTTTTGAAAGCAAGACTGACCGAATGTATCTTTGTAGAGATCTTTGATAACTTCTTGGGTGAACTATGGGGAATAAGATAGTGATGATGAGCTTTTTCTCTTCACTTATCCCCATTTACTACTGACTGCTGAACATTTTCCTCATTGTCCTAGAAATGCTTTTTAAAAGTATTTTCTCCTTCCCACCTGACTGGCACATTTCTTTTTTCCATTTAAAACTAAGAACAAACTACTTGTGGCTGAAATTTCCATTAGATTTTCCTTTCAGTATTTTAGAAATAAGATATTCAACCTGAAATGTCAATCATTCTATCTTATACTCAACTTACAATATTACTTTTATTGTCATAGTGTCAAAACCATGTGTAAATAGGAAACAAAGTACCCGCCAGGGAAATATGTGAGAATCTCACCCCTAAAGAGATGCATAATTAAGACACATGCAACGCTTTCCCTTTTCTGTTTTTCACACATTCTAAGTATATTAACATCTTGAGACATACATGTAATTCTCATTAAGATTAATTATTATTGCCTCAAGTTGAGAATAGACATCTTCTTATATGCTACATTAGAAGGAAGATAAATACTTAGGGCATTTACCATTATTTTGACTAAGGTTATCATAATTTATTTATGTGTACTTATATATCAGATAAGAAGGCTAGTAGTGGTCATTTTAAAACTGTGTAGACACACATTACCAAACGTAATGCCATTTTTGTATTGTGCACAGTACATAAACTTTTATATTTATACTAATAACCCATCTTACCAATCAATCCCCCTGTGGTAGTTATTTCTATTAAAGAACTGTACCTCCTCAAAGGTTTTTGGGCTGGGGGAGTTACTAATGATGGAAGGATGCATAATCAGGAACAAATACAAAGCTGTGGTACCTAAAAATAGGATGAAAGTACAAAGATTAACAAAGCATATATATATTCTATGGGCCAGCTTCTCACCTGGTGGAAACCAGCACAATTCCATTGAGTTTAATGATTCCATGCTGATCTACACCAGCTGAAATCCTGGTCCTATAATTCTGAACCAAAAACACTTAAAATAAATTTGTAGAGCTAATACTGAATACAGGAGCATGACTGTTGATAACACATCTATTCATGTTTTTAAAATTTGATTTAAAAAACAAATGATGGCATCTGTGCTGAGGCTGTCACAAAAGAGGTTAACCTAAACTCCAGCCCTCTTGTTAGATATATTAACAGTACACGGTTGGTGATACAGGAAAGGGAATGGATAAAAAGTGTGGCATTTTCTGATCACAATGAGAAGTGACTATGAATTGAAAGAATAAAGTCCTGCAGCCTTACAATCTCTATCTGTCCTGTAGGAATTTCTTGACTTGCAGTGTAAATTCCACTGAATAACACTGATATGCTGTAAAAAAGGCACTCTTTTCCTGTAGGACATGTTGAAGCTTAGGGGCCATAGAACTGTGTACATGTTTTGAAAAATTACTGTCTTTACCTCCTTCAACTATAATAAAATCCTGTCAATCACTCTGTCACCACTCTGCTTATCAGAGTGTTAATCACATCACTTTTTAGTTAAATCGTATGCAATAATCTAACACTCTCCACTACAGCTACACTATCAAACTTTGTAAAATCTGTTGTACTAAACTTGGATAATGTCAGAGAATAAAAAGTGTCATCAGATAATCAAGGTATATACAAAGCTCTGAGTGACTAAAAGTAATTATGTACTGTAATACTTTTAATTTATTTATCATTAGGCTCATTAAAATGCTGTAAACTCTCACCAGTTTTCTGGGGTCCTATAACCAGGAATTTTGGTAATCGATCACAGGTTTTTTCTTTAGACCAGATATCTCTGTGCCTCTTGTCATCACAGGGGTTCTAAATGGGACAAAAGTAGTATCTGAGAATTTTATATGTAATTATATTTGTTCAGTTTTTGCCCTACTTACATAAATTTCCAGTAACTATCGGGCTACAAGAAATCATAGTAGGAAATGTTATCTGCCCATTTATTATAGGTACCTATAAACTATGTGACAAATTCTGATCTCACTTACGATGGTGTAACTGGATATACTCCCGATTCACAATGTAACAGACCAGCACTGAGTTCTCTGAATTCATCTATGTGTATAGGAATTCTTAGCAACTGTATTAAAAAAATGTTGTTTTCACCGTGATCATCTTCTATGTATACATCCACTCAATCTTCAAAACAGGCTTTGGTTGACATTTGTTTAACAGACAAATCCATTCCTGTTGCTTACATTCAGTGGAATTATTCCCAGGGTAAATCTGGCCTATTGTAGTTTAGATGTAAGAACCATTCAAAATGAGCAATTTGATCATTTGTATAAAAATGGAATTGTACTTAGATCACTAATGAGGTTCTCTATTTGCCAATCCATTTTTTTTACTTTTTACATAGCAGCTAAGGCTATAAGATATAGTTTTTAAAATGTGTGAACTGATTAAAACTTTAAGACTTTATTTTGATCCTCTGCATTCACATGTATGTATTGTTACTTTGTGCATCTCCAACTACCATGAAGAGTGCATGCTCAGTCTACCACACTCCTCAGAGTAAAAAACATGCAGGTGTGAAATAACATGCAAAAGGACTTTCATGCTAGGGTTCATTTTGCTACCAGTTTCATATATGGGCACAAGCTGACACAAGTGCAGTCATTAAATAAAGGAGATCTAGTTCTGCTGCTTCTGATAAAAAGGGGAAATGAGACTTTTAGAATTTTTTTAAAGAATCTTCTGAATTATGCCAGCAGACCTAACAAATATGCTGATAATATAATTTGTTGTAAAATGAATAAGAACAATGTATATACTGGCAGCTACAATTTAATTAAAATGTTTTCAAGCAGAGGTGAGGAAGTTAGTTATATTCATATGAATTGTATAAAAACTGCAACACTGTCAGTACTTTTTAGTCCAAATTATTTGCATTTTTTTCAACAAATAATTCTTAATCTGTAGGTCATTCAAGTACAGTACATTGCCAATTTTTTAAATTCATGCTCAAGTTGTTACATGGCATGATTTTTCTTTTCTGATTAGATGTTTTATGTAACTAAATAACAACAATATACATATATATATAAATTTGATTACAATAAGAGCAATGTAAATTTCAAGCTGTGTATTCAAGTATTAAAATTTAATTTTGACACTCACAGTCACTGATTAGGCATGTAATTCAAAATCCACTGTTGGAAAACACTTGAGTGTTCAAATTTAAATTGTGGTTTTTGAAGATATTTGCTTTAGTAAAATTTGTCCTTGGGAATATTTGTGCCAAGCCAACCAAAAAGGGGGTATGATCACACTTTAAGTGAATTCAATTGTCAGAATGAATATTCAGATGGAATTTTGTGCAATAGTTGGGTAGCTTTAGTTCTAATGTGTAGTATTAGTTAAACATTAAAGAAAAATATTACATTTGAAATAATTGAACTGTCATTGATTTTGTGCACAAGCCATGCTGCAACATTCACTAGTTCCATCACTTATTTTTCTGTATATTCAGTGATCATAGTGTAATGAACAGGTGATTCACTGAGTATGTGTCACTTCCAGGTTCAGTGAAGACTATGGATTAAGTTGATATTCACATACAGGCGGATCCGCACTTACGAACGGGGCTTTCTCGCCCCGGAGGTTGAGGTGGCGGATTGCTACCTGCGAGCTCCGGGGCGAGAAAGCCCCGTTCGTAAGCTGCTCCGGTGCCCCTGGTCTGCTGGAGACCGTCTCCAGCAGACCAGGGGCACCGGGCGGGTTCCCGCGCTTCTGAGGCTTTGCCAGAGCAAAGCCTCAGAGGCGCGGGAACCCACCGCGGCTGCCGCTTCAGTCCCGGTGCCTGTGGTCTGCTGGGGACCGTCCCCAGCAGACCACAGGCACCGGGACTGAAGCGGCAGCCACAGCGGGGTCCCGCGCCTCTGAGACTTTGCCAGAGCAAAGCCTCAGAGGCGCGGCACACTGCTGCCGCTGCGGCTCTGCTCCCCGTGTCCCTGGTCTGTTGGGGGGGGGGGCGCAGCTAGTGTGCCCCCCCCCAGCAGACCAGGCTTTTGTTTTGGACCCTGGGGCAGAGCAGCTGGGGCGCTGCCGATTGGTCCTGCAGCGCCGCTCTGGGCACTACTGGACCAACCCGGCAGCACCCCAGCTGCTCTGCCCCAGGTCCTGATTCAGCTGCTGCTGGTCAGTTTCAGCAGCGGCTGAATCAGGACGCCTGGGGCAGAGCAGATGGGGTGCTGCTGGGTTGGTCCAGTAGCACCGAGGAGCGGCGCTACTGGAGCAACCCAGCAGCACCCCAGCTGCTCTGCCCCAGGTGTCCCCAAGTGAGCTTCTGCTGAAACTGACCAGCGCTGACTACAGGAAGCCCGAGGCGGAGTTGCTCTGCCCCAGGCTTCCTGGAATCAGCTGCTGATCAGTTTCAGCAGCAGCTGACTTGGGGACGCCTGGGGTTCTTAAGTTGATTCTGTATGTAAGTCAGAACTGGCGGTCAGTTTCAGCAGCGGCTGAATCTGGACGCCAGTTCCGACTTACATACAGATTCAACTTAAGAACAAACCTACAGTCCCTATCTTGTACATAACCCAGGGACTGCCTGTACTTATTTTCAGTTTGCTGACTTTTAAGTAAAGGATAAGTAAGTCAATGGAGTTCATACCATCACAAAATTAGGACCAGTATTGGTACAGTTCTTCCTTGGCCAGTTCCCAACTTTTTAATGAATTACTTTTTAATCTATTTCTAGTATGCCAATCATAATAGCATCTAGTGATAGAAATGTAGCTGCGTTAGTCTCGTGTAGCTGAAACAAAAACAGGAATTTTCTTCCACTATTTGATCTGAGGAAGTGGGTCTGGCCCACGAAAGCTCATCACCTAATAAACCATCTTGTTAGTCTTTAAAGTGCTACATAGTCCTGCTTTTTATAATAGCATCCAGACACCAATAAGCCTTAATTCTCTTTCCATTTAGTAGGATAGATACACTCCTCTGCTACTGCAGTTGCCAAGAAATACAATTTCCTTCATAGTAAAATTCAATTATTTTTAAATTATGTTTAAATTGCTTTATTCCTGTTGGATTATTTTGTAATTAGTTAGGGGAGAAATTACACAATAAAGTCTTTACTGTATATGTAAATATCAGATGCAGCCAACAATAAAATGAGAAAAATTCCAAACATAATCTTAATCTTTAAAATTCAGCAGGTGATTTATGAAATTATTAAAAATATCACTCTTTTGTATGATGGTAAGTTAAAACAGAATTATTCACAAATAAGACAAAAATATTCTCTTTTCATCGTTTCTTTTACCTACCTGCCAGAGAGGGTCCTTTTGCTCAGGAAAGAGTTCAAAGTACTTGTGAGCCAGCTGGACTGGAGGCAGAGTTTGCAGTTTCAGATTGGTCCAGCTTTCAACAAAGTTGGCTAGATTCACAAAAGTGTACAACCCCAGGCGGTCATTCCCATAGTTGGATAAATGGGTCATGAAGATGCTGATCTTTAAAAATAAAATACAATGAAGTACACATTCTCTTATTGTGCCACTAGATGGTAGTGCAGTCATATAAAAGTTTGTTTTTGAATGCTACTTCCATTTAGAACTGCCACTGATTTTGTTCATATAGGAAGAATGTCTACCACCAGTCTCACTGAACAGAACTTTTTTCCTCAAGTGGACTTACTGGGAGGGGGAGGGGTTGTTTGGCTGGCTGGCCAGAAGAGGAGAGTTAGAGGAGGGGAGGGGAGACATAAAAGTGCTAGAAAGGAGGCCAATGTGGAGGCTGACTCATCTCCCAGTAATGAGGGGGGTTAAAAGGTCAGCCTCTGCTAGGACCCTCCCCTCTTATTCAAGATGCAGAATTGGCAACACCTATCCTCTTTCCCTATTCTGGTAGCATATATACCATGTTATTGGTTATGAGTACTGTGAGCATTGCACTAGCCTCCCCGCTGAGGGGAGCTGAGAAGGAATTTTTCCTTCTTTCCATATTGGCCTAGGTGCACGTTTTTTTCATCTTCTTCACAGCAAGTTTGAATGGGTCCCTGTTCATGCAGAGCATGATGGGCGGAAGCCTTGTGTTACAACTCATTATTTAAGCGTACAGTGCAGGTACTCCATAAAAGGCATATAGTAACGGATAAATGTCTTGGGGAAAGGACTTAATGGAAAGGTGCTCAGTAATTAAGCAAGTTGGGGGTAGTTGAGGGACTCCAATGACTGGTATGGTATGGAGCCACCCCCCATCACTATAGTCCATCTTACCCCTCTTATGAGGAGAGGGGAAGGGGTGATGGTTAGAAAGGTCCTGGCAAAGGAGTTGCTTAAGGGATCTT
The DNA here is from genome assembly GCF_052426305.1 of Pelodiscus sinensis. Lineage (NCBI taxonomy): Eukaryota > Metazoa > Chordata > Testudines > Trionychidae > Pelodiscus > Pelodiscus sinensis. The sequence goes on from NC_143055.1 coordinate 101,461,704, forward strand.
TGTGGAAAAAGGAGGGAGTTGGTTGAAGCTCCTGCCGCACCCTCCCCATGGGATTGTAAGATCCTGGCAATGGATCTACTGGAGGGACCTGGGTGGAAAAGGAGGGGGTAACTAATAAAGGCACTTCCCCCTCCCTGGTAATTATGGGAGAAATCAAGGGAGGGTTACCTGCACTGTACATGTTATCTGCCAGGTAGTCCCAGACATCTAATAATAAAGTTGTGGCCCGATTAAACCCATATTGAATGTCTCCTCTCCTTTTGGCATAGCCAGACAATCAGTGTGAGAATGTGGTCCATACTTTTACCACACTGTATAATACTGTATTCACAGCATCTTTATTATAGTAGTGCAGATAGGCACAGCATTGTAAAAACAGCACACATATGTTCTTCTTGCTGTGAAATACACATGCAGAAGGGGGTAGAAACAAACAAAAAGATCTGGATGTTATTTTAAAGGAAGAAGGAGTGCTTAGCATTTATAACACTAAAGGTCTAATATCCTCTTGTTCTCTGTGATTCAAATGTTATTATTTAAGCAGTACGTTATTAAGATAGAGAACTCATCTTCCTATGTGCCTGTAAAGCACTCTACCATACCAGTGGTATTATATAAAAATAAGAAGATTGATAATTTTGGAAATTGTGAGCTCTTTTAGGGCAGCCAGCCTAATTAATGGGCCTAAGAAAGAAAAGAATTATTTGATGTAATAAATCCTTTGACAATGTCCAACTGTTTATTAGAGCTATTTCCTCAAGCAATGAACACATAGTCTAATTATATGTAGAAATGGGGAGGGGAGACATTTTCCTGCAGCAAATTAGAAAATTTTCAAACAATTGTGTATGAAATATTTGCAATGAAAAATTTTGCTTGATTTCATAAGCACCAATAAGTCTGCCTCTATTTGGCTTCCTATGGCTTGATCATGCAACTGTCATTCAGAAGAGTATTCTGAGGTAAGGTCACGGGGTCTCAGGAACTGAAGATGCTCTAGTCTGTAATACTCATAGGATGTGCCAATAATCTTACAGGATCACATCCTGAGGTATACCTCTGTGTGACTGCCTGAGAAAGACTACTGATGTGGATAAGAGGTTTCAAGATCAGGTTCATATTTAGATGCAGTTTCCAAATTGTGGTAAACAGGAGTTGCACTCACGAGTAGGACATGCAATATTGGGCACTCAAATCCCATGCTGATGAGCACAGTGTAAATATACAGACAAATAAAGACTAGGGCTCACTGGAAGCAATCATGTGAATGAGGGCTGCAAAATCAGAGCCCAGTTTGTAAGATATCTGCCTTGTGCTCATATAATAACTTGTAATTCCCTGACATTTAGAAGAGTGAAAATCCCACCCATTTTTTGAGAACCCAATGCAAAGCCACATTCTATAACCTTGCTTCTATGAGAAATTTAACACACTGAGTTTCAAAAAACTGCTAATTCTGCTCATCATCCATTTCTGTTCTACTGTAAATGAAACTTGCAATAAGTTCTCCTTTTAATAAAAGACATTTCCTGTGAATGATTCTACAACCATTTCAAAAAAATACATTATTTTGTGCGAAAGAATTTAAACCTTAAATTAAAGAAACAAAAGGGAGTGGAGAGATAGTTTTAGATCTACATTGTAAGAAGCTGACCTTTCATTGTTTTGGTCTCAAAATATTTAAAGCAATGTAGCTTGTAAGACACACAACTTGTTTAAAGCTTAGCATTTCTAGTTTTGTAATTCTAAATTAACATTGTGCACCATTTGCAGTAAGTGAATGCATTGTTTAATGAGTGTCATTTCGTGACACTTCTTGCCTTGCGAGGCGAGCCTGGGGCTTCATTTTGTGCTATTCCAGAAGAATATGGAGATACTCCAAGAGATAATTTATTAGGGCACAATCTTCTTTTTAAACTAGGACAGTAACTTTTTAAATAGATGGAAGTATTCCCTTTAGGCAAGGCATATTACATAGTTTTGCCAATTGTGTAACCTTTTCAAATTTCCTTTATTATTTCTAGTTTTGAAAGCATGAGCAGACCAGCAACTGGACTGTTGTGCTCAACAAAGATATAATTGGAATGTTTCCACAAAAATGTTAGCTTGCTTTCTTGGCAGCTTCTCTTTTTCCTACACCTGTACTGACCTCTGACATTTATAATGTCAGTTCATCTCCTGGCAATTCCTTACCTGTCAACAACTTCAGTACTGCACTGGAAGAAAAAAGGAAGAGAACTTGAAAAGGTTATTAGTTCAGGGAAAATATGTATTATTCTTTCCCTAAAGGGAATATCACTATAATTTAAAGAATGTAATAGAGTGGAAGTTAAAAAAATGGACTGAATAGATCATAATAAATCATCTTCAATATATGAAACACTGTCAATGAGGGGGAAAATGTCAACAGAGATGTCTATTTGAGTTTTGCCACCATTCTGATACTACAAAGACTTTGTGAGTAAATATTTACAACAAAAGAAAAATGATCAAATACCAGTTTAAAACTAAGATAAATAAGTATTTACAGAAAGCCATATTTATTCTTAATATATAAAGATGTAGTGTATATATAATGTAACAGAAGCTATCTTCTTTACTTCTACACTCAATCCAACATATTATAAATTACCCAATATTTTCTTTCAGGGAAAACGTAAGCAGTAGATTTCCCCACTTATATAGATATTCCTCATGTGAGCAGCTATTAAAGTCATTGTCAGTCCTAATGACTGAGGGAAAAGACCCATAAATATTTGTGAACATGTAAAATAATGACTCCATCTTGTGCTACATGGAAAATAAAGAAAAATTACTGACCTAGTAGCTCAAAACACCAGTGTATGTGACCTGAGTGCTGTGGCAATTGTTCCTTCCCTATATTGGGTCAGAGCAGCCTGTAAGTTGCCTGAGTCTATGTCCATCCATGAAAGGCCCCTGTAGGCCATTCTGTCAGCCATAAATAGCTAGAGTATAGCAGTGTTCTGGCCACACTCATTTCTCTGGGAACAAGCCTGATATTCATGAGGCACAAGGGGTTTTCAGGAGAGATGGTGCAGAGCCAGATATGCCAAACGTATACACCTGCCATAGAACTTTCTTCTACACTCGGGGAATTGTATGAGGGAGATCCACAGCACTTTTGTGGCCAGAGTCACAATCTGGTCCCTGCTTTCCTCTTGCTGTAGTGCTATGCAACAACCCTTTTGTAGCTTAAATTTCTCTTCACACTGGCCCAGCTGCATAGACTGGAGTGTTGGAGGGCAGAGTGGAGCTTCTACCTATCTCCTACTCCTGCCTTCCCACACACCTTTGCAGAAAGTGGAATAGCTTTCCAGCAAGGCTCTGGCAATGTAGAGAGCCAAGCCAAAGAGGCTCCTTATGTCCTGACTTCTATTCCTGGGAATGCAGTCTCATGACTGGGCACTGATTATTATTTTTCATTCTTGTTGAGTTTTAATTTGATGAATTATATTTTTCCATTACCACAAACTCTATAGTAACAAGTTTTAACAAAAGGGAATGCTTCCCCTCCATGTTGGGTCCTAATTACTGTGGTGTTAGCAAGCATGCCGCTATAAGCTTTATTCTCTTAAAAAGCCACAGCACTAATTAGGAGATCTAACTGAACCACATTGCTCTGCAGAGGGGCTAAATCTAGCAACTCACATACATTGGTCTATAATCCTGCCCCAACAATCTTACATCTCTGAGCAATTCCATTAAATATAAATGAAACTTCATATATTTTTCTATGCCTTTCTTAAAAGGGAACCAGCTCTGAATGAATTCCTGTGTACTCCAACCTGCCCGCATTTTAAATTGTGTCCTTCAAGGAAGGCATCCTATTTCATTCTATTATACCAAGCCCTCTTATGGCATCTCAGCATTTTCTCTATTTCAGTACAAGCAGGTTCACCCTTCTCAGCCTTTCCTCATAAAGAAACTATCATCTTGGTTGCACTTCACTGCACACTCTCCATGGGATTTAATATCCTTCATAAGGGGACTGAAACTGAATAGAGACAATCTTTAAAATGATAGTTTGGGACTAAAACTGGCCTCTGGGCAGCAACTCCTTTCTTGCTCCCACCCCTCTCTGAATCACAGTGGCAAAGGTAGTCTCTCCTCTTTTCTATTTCTGCACAGAGCCCTCTGGATAGCTGTATAATCATCTCCTTTTGGCTTCTTGTCAGCAGCTCCCTTTTATTTCCTCCACAAAATAAAAGTGGCAAAAGTGCTCTTTCTGTTCTCTCCTTCCACACCCTCAAGGTAGCTGATCAAAAGGTCCTTTTGGCTTCTGATTAGAACTGAAGAAATGAAGGGAAACAGGACAAGCATTCAAAAGATATAGCTTTTATCTTTTTGAATGCAATTCTGCATTCTGCATTTCTTATTGTGATGGAAATGACTCTGTCACAACAGTTCTTCCCAGCTGGGTGCAACAGCTTGTAGGTCAATAATTATCATTTACATTGTGACCGGGTCTCTGCTATGAAATGACATGCAAGATGAACTGAAATGATCTAATTTAGGTGTCAAGAACCAACAACATATATTTGCAAGTAGCTTATGGAAAATGAAAACTCTAAAAATACCATGCTTCTAGAGAAAGAGAAACTATTTTAAAGTACTGATTTTATTCATTCAAAACACTGTCATACCTATTAAAATATGAAAGTGAGGAATTCCTTAGTTGAGATTCCATACCATTCATACAGGCAGGTGTTTTTCTGAGCAAAGTAGAGGAGCCACCTTTCTACATGGCATTCTGCCTTCCGCTCAACAAACTTTGGGGAAACCCACAGTGTTATTTTTAGGGATGCATGTGTGATAACTCGATTATCCTTCTGTTCCCTGGGGTACGTATACACTACAGCGCTAATTCGAACTAACTTAGTTCGAATTAGTTAATTCGAACTAAGCTAATTCGAACTAACGCGTCTAGAACTAAAAACTAGTTCGAATTAGCGTTTTGCTAATTCGAACTAGCAAGTCCACATTGAGTGGACCCTGAACAGGGCTTAAGGATGGCCGGAAGCAGTGCCGGCAGGGCATCAGAGGAGGACTTAGAGTGTGGAGATGCTGTCTCAGGCTAGCTGAGGGCTGCGCTTAAAGGGTCCCGACCCCCACCCCTGACAGACAGTTCTAAAGGGTGCCCCGCTTGCAAAGCAGTCCTGGCTTGGATTGCCCGGAGTACCCAAACTGGGCACATCACACCACTCGGCCATCAGCCCGGCTGCACTTGCCGCAGGCTGCCATCTGGGGAGAGGGGGCGATCGGGGGGCTGCAGGAGAGCTTCCACCCCCAGAAGCCTGCAGAGCCAGCCCAGTCCTCCCCATCGGGGGCTCGTACCCCATTCCTCCCTCACCTCCTTCCACTTACCCTTCCCTAGCCCCCCTTCTTATTGATGTACAAAATAAAGATAACGTTTCTTCCAACATTGACTCTGTCTTTATTGAACAAAACTGGGGGAGACTGGGAAAAGGAGGTGGGAGAGGGGAAGAGAAAGGCTGGGAGAAGGGAGGGCAACTAACATGATCAGGGGTTGGGAACAGGTCCCAGATGAAGAGAGGCTACAGAGACTGGGACTGTTCAGCTTAGAAAAGAGGAGATGGAGCGGGGACAGGATAGAGGTCTCTAAAAGCAGGGGTTGGGTGGAGAGGGTGCACACAGAAAAGTTCTTCATGAGTTCCCATAAAGAAGGACTAGAGGACACCAAAGGAAAGGAATGGGTAGCAGGCTTCAAACTAGTAACAGAAAGTTGTTGTTCACAAAGCAAATAGTTAAACTGCGGAACTCCTTGCTGCAGGAGGCTGTGAAGGCTACAACTAGAACAGAGTTTAAAGGGAAGTGAGATCAAGTCATGGAGGTTGGGGTCCATGGAGTAGTCTTAGCCAGGGGGTAGGAGTGGTGTCCCTGCCCAAAGTTTGTGGAAGGCTGGAGAGGGATGGCACGAGACAAATGGCTTGGTCACTGTCTTCGGTCCATCCCCTCCAGGGTCCCTAGGGTTGGCCGCTGTCAGCAGACAGGCTACTGGGCTAGATGGACCTTTGGTCTGACCCAGGACGGCCATTGTAAGCTCAGAGCTCAGGGTCGGGGGTCTCAGTGGACCCCCTTGATTTTCATGCACACCTGCTCCTGGGTGGCCAGGCTGGCAGCTCTCCTGCCCTAGCCGGCCACTTTCCTGTGCCTAGTGCGGAGATCGTGGACGAGGTCCACGATGTCCGCACTAGCCCAGGAAGGTGCCCGCCTCTTGCGGTCCAGGGCAAGCTCCCGGGAGCCGCCAGCCTGGTCCCGGGAAGAGGGGGTGGGCTGGGGGACATCGGGTGGGTGGCTCTGTGCCATGCCAGGTGCAGGGTCTGCTGGCTGGGTGCTGGCAGGCTTGCACCTGGCACGGGCACCGTAGCCAGCCCGTGCCCCTTTAAGGGATCCGGGGCCGGGAGGGGGGCATAGAGTTTCCCTGGTGTTGGCCAGAGTGGCCACCAAGGAAACCTGGGGAGGGCTAGCCTCCCACTAGTTCGAATTAAGGGGCTACACACCCCTTAATTCGAACTTGTAAGTTCGAACTAGGCTTAATCCTCATAAAATGAGGTTTTCCTAGTTCGAACTAAGCGCTCCGCTAGTTCGATTCAAATTCGAACTAGCGGAGCGCTAGTGTAGCGGCTATGAATGTTAGTTCGAACTAACGGACGTTAGTTCGAACTAACATTGTAGTGTAGACATACCCCTGTTTCCACTTTCTTGTCTCAATCATCTCTCTTCAGAAAGGAGAGGGAACCATACGAAGGACCACTGAAATAGGGCAAAAGTTTACCAAGCTCATTGTGATAACTAGGGTGGGTCCTGGGGCTTGTTCAATTACTGTGAATAACTAATGGGAAGAGAAGGAGAGAGGTTGGCAGGCTTGGGGAGGGATAGTGGAGTAGAGTGTGTGGATTTCCCCACTGCAAACATCCTCCCCCAGTTTTATAAAACATATCAAACCTCAAACTCAGTTTGAGCATATTCAAATTTGACACAAATATTTTACATAGGTCTAGTTTAGGCCCCAGTACTCTTCCTTCCTGTAATCTGCATGCAGAAATAACTCCCACTGACTTCAGCAGGACGGAGGGGCGGCCTATACGTATAGGCTGACTCGGCCGTCACCTAGGGCACTATGTTAAATGGGGTGCCCAATGATGACATCATGCCATTGAGGGCTGTGGAGGCGGGGCATGCCGACTGCGCATTCCGCCTGGGACGCCAGTTGCTGGCAGCCCGCCTTGGGCCGCCCCTGAGCAGGAGTCACTTGCACACAGGACTTGTTGGATGCGGCTATAGTTAGTGAAGGAACAATAACATGGGAATAAAGAGCAAGTAAACTGCATACCAAAGTTCTCACTATAGTTTTACATTTGGACCTGAAACTAGATTAGCCCTAAAGGAAAAGGCTGGTGGGCACTAGTTTCATATTTATAACTGACTAAGGCAAACTAACGTGGAGAATTCAACTTTAATTGACTCATTTTCTTGGTGCTATATTATTCACTTACATATTTTTGTCATGGGCACCATTTTGCCCTCAAATTCACACCATATGTCGTGCATCAATATCTAGGGCAGAATTAAGGGATTATAATTCAATACAGGCAGTCCCCGAGTTACGCGAATCCGACTTACGTCAGATCCGCAGTTACAAACGGGGCTTTTCCCGCCCCGGAGGACGTGAGTGGCGGGATGCCCAGATATGCTGCAGTCCCGCCGCCCGGGTCCTCCGGGACAAGAAAAGCTGCTCCGGAGCACGCGGGCAGCGGGACAGCCCAGACACGCCGCGGCTGTCCCGCTCCCGGCATGCTCCGAGGCTTTGCTCCTCGTCTCCCTGGTCTGCTGGGGGGAGCCCCCCCGGCAGACCAGGGAGACGGGGAGCAAAGCCTCGGAGGATGCCGGCAGCGGGACAGCCGCAGCACGTCTGGGCTGTCCCGCTGCCCGCGTGCTCCGTGGCTTTGCTCCCTGGTCTGTGGGGGGGATCAGTTTCAGCAGCGGCTGACTTGGGGACACCTGGGGTAGAGCAGCTGGGGTGCTGCTGGGTTGGTCCCCGCTGAGGTGCGGCGCTGCGGGGACCTAACCGGCAGCGCCCCAACTGCTCTGTCCTAGGTGTCCAAATTCAGCCGCTGTTGAAACTGACCAGCGGCTGATTCCAGGAAGACTAGGGCAGAGCAACTCTGCCTCGGGCTTCCTGTAGTCAGCCGCTGGTCAGTTTCAGCAGCGGCTGAATCTGGATGCCAGTTCCGACTTACATACAAATTCAACTTAAGAACAAACCTACAGTCCCTATCTTGTATGTAACCCGGGGACTGCCTGTATAGGAAATTCAGTATTTTAAAAATATGATTGATGATTAATTAGTCTATCTCTTTTAGATGCTAAAAGCAATTGCATTGTAAGTTTAACATATTGCTGTTATTTTAGCTGCTGAGAAAATGTTTACAAGCCACGAATGTATGTCTAATTCTCAGACCACCTATTTTCCAATCAATTCTGCATTGTGTACACCGTGTTTGTAGTTCTGATATTGTCTCCATATTTCTCAGAAGAGTTCAGTTTCAGGTACTCAGGGACTCAATAACAGCTGTTCTTGTTCTATTAGACTCACAAAATGATAGAATAATGAATTAGGTTGCAGTCTACACTTGAATAAATATATTTTTTAAATTGGTAAAGAGACATTCCTTTTTGAGCTATGTGGCAGAAGTTGCACAGCCTTGTCTCACAGCTGCCATAGACGTGTCTATTTGTAAAGATACAGCTCTAATTGGTTTAATTCAACTTTCACAGTAGAATGTACTTTCTCCACAAAACTTCCTAGAATCGTGGAACATTTATTAAAAATACAATTACACATCTGGTCTAGTGAATGAAGAACTGGGCCGAGAGTCAGGAAATCTGAGTTTTATACTGAGCTTTACCACATATTACTTCATGATCTTGGGTCAGTCAATTAACTCATCTGTTGCAGTTTCCCAGTCTAGGATCCAAGTAGAATTTCTGTTCCTAAACTCATGGGAGCTCAGAAATGCTTCCAGAAGCATTGTTGCAAGTACAAGGGATTCCAAAGTGGGCAACAAGGGATGGGGAGGAGGTGAGGCTATTGCCCATCTTTCCTCCTGTGAAATGGGGCTAGTATACAGAGTAGAATCAACATGCAGGGTATGTCTAGACTATATCCCTCTGAGGTTTACAGGATCAGTCGGAAAAGTCTTTCCTTGCCGACCAATCCCCATCTAGACTGCTGCTTTTTGCTGGCAAATTGCCACGTCGGCAAAAAGCAGTGGCCATTTTTATTTTAATGAAGCGCAGGATATTTAAATCCCTGCTTCATTAGCAATTTTGTTATGTCTAATTTACATCCCTCTGGCAACAGAGGGATGTAGTCTAGACATACCCGTAGAGAGCAGCCTGTGTTCCATAAAGGGGTGTAGTAAGAGGTGTACTGTCCCATGCACCTCAGAGAGCTCTGGGAAGCACTTAAATCTCAGTGCTCCTTTGGGGGTGATGTGGGCTGTGCCTAACAGGTACATCTTGCTTATAGATATTGTACAAAGCAGTTAATGGATTAGAGAATGCCTTTACTTTTGTATCCGGCTCAGTAGTTCTAAGCCTAACTATTCCCAAGACCCACATTAAGAAACAGCAGATTCCAGTGGCTTTAATACAAGTTCTCATTTTCTGTGTTAAAGATGATAATTTCTCCCTTGTTGCAAGTCAATTAGCTTAATAATACTTCAAGTTACTAAAATATGGGGAAGATGGACAAGGAAAATAATACTTAGATCTGGGCACAGCAAATTAGAGTTATTTTAAGGTGAATCAGACATGGGGCACAAACCACTGACAATTTCGCTTCTTGCATCAGTCATGCTGTTACCATTGACAGAAATACACGTCCAATATATTATTTTCAATGCAAGGATGTCTACCAATTCAGTGCTTTTGCTGGAATGCCTTTCCACAGTATATTCTCCTTCTTCCCTTAGATACAGAGACATACAATGTCTTCTGATGAAGTGCATATACATATATATGGTATACTTGTTTTGGGGGTTGAGGGTAGGATAACGGTGAGATGCAAAAGGATTTCCTAAGCCATGATTTCCTCAGTAAGAACTGATGGACATCACATGGGATGACAAAGCACCTGAGTGGTATACAGCCACAACAGTAGGAATATGAAATAGTCACTTTAGGGTCAATCTTGCCAAATGCAGAATGCCCATCTGGAAAACAATGAGAGTCCTAACTGATATCAATGAGAAATGAGAACATTCACTATTTTGTCCTTGTTGAATTGCATAGTTTGATATTAAGATCACTGGGCTTAATAAATGGTTCATATTTTAGAATATTTATCTCTGCTAGGTTCCCCTGCTGATTCCAGGATTTAGAAAGTAAACCAAATATATTCAAAAACTGAAATAAGCTCTTGTCTTGTAATACATTCCAGCATGCTGATGGGAATCTGATGCATTTGAACACAGCACACTAAGTAAGTTTCATATGCTGAGAAAATATGCACTTTATTTTTTAATTTATAATTTATTTCTACAGTAAACAGATGTGGAATAGTCTGCCCTCCATGAAGATCTCACTCTGAATCCCTAATTAGTTATATTACTTCCACATTTTTGTTAGCACTAGCTATTATAACTTTGAACATTCTTGCTATCCCTCTAAATCGCCAAACCCTTTTTGAATCTTGTTAAACATTATGTGAAAAATGATTTCCTTTTTGAATTGTCCACCTTTTAACTTAATTGAATATCTCCTTGTTTTGGGGTCATGAGACAGGAAAAAGAGACCTTTTGATCTACCTTTCTAAACCATTTTTTATTTTATATACTTTTATCAGGTTCCCTTATATTCATCTTCTTTCTTAGATAAACAATCCAATCCTTTTCAATCTCTTCAACTCAGGTTCTTTCCATTACCATAGTCATTCTTGTCACCATTTTAATTCTATTGCTTCTAATTCTGCAATATCTTTTTTTGAGAGTGACATGTACTGCAAACAGTTTTCCAGATGATCCATACTACCACATACATAACTGTAATTATAATTTTTTCAGTATTATTCTACAGACTGTTCCTTAGACATCCCAATATCATAAAAGCATAATGAATAAGCACATATGTTCCAGCTCTACTGAAAACATTGACAAAACTCTCATTGACTTCAATGGTACAAAACTAGACCCAGTCAACTTATCTGTTTGGATTAGAGTATATTTCAATGCACATCAATGTTCAAATGGACAAATGTGTATTAAACACTTTGAAACATTTCTGTTATCATTCCCTCTCATTACTGGGATACAAACGGAAGTTCATAATAGCTACTTCGGAATCAAATGAACACAAATAATCCATGATCTATTGTACAAATCACTGAACTCCTGGCCACTATGTAGCATAGATGGGAGCTAACTCTCAGTTACCTCATGAAAGCAAGCAGGGAAGCTGCCGGCATTGCAGACCAAGGCAAACGAGTGATGTGGAACACGTTTCTCTGCCACTCCGTAGCTGCTATCAGTCCCTTTTTACAAGCAAGTGCTACATTTCTAATTAGGGCTCCATGTTAATTTGGGGTCTTAACCAGGCAACAGTTGATACAGGCAGCACAGAAGCCCATATATTTCATTACAGAAAATACAAGCGCTCTATAATGTTTTTATAAGTTCTTATACTCTGTTCACTGCTACAATAGCTAAACATCTTCCAGTAGTTCATTAAGTAATCTGAATGCACATCCCTCATGTGTTATTTGTTCTCTTATCTTCTCCCCAGGTGGAGAAGTGGGCTATCTTGTTTAAGTTTAGGGATTTTTTTAAATACACATGTTGCTGCACATTTACAAAAAGGCAAAGTCAAATAAATATGCCTTGTAACTGAAACCAAAAGTGGAAAGATGTGTGATGATCCTTAGTTCTTGTAGGAGTTCATTCCACATTCACACCTGTCCCTGAGAAGTTCTCCTGCATTTTATCCTTATTGTGGAGAGCTCCATTGTGCCAGAGGAGAGAAGTTATCGACCACTGTTTACATCCTAGCTGTGGTGAAGGTATAATTGTGTGTCATCACCATATTGTTGGTACTTGAGCCTAGGTCATCTAACCAATTCACCTCGTGCAGTTGCTGGTAGATGTTGAAAAGGACTGGAGAGGGAACAGATCATCATGGGACTTTATAATCATTTGTCCTTTGGGCTCCCAATGGAGCACAGGCCAGATGCCCCTGGGGAGCAAGCTGCTTTCACATAAGAAATGCATGATGATTGGCATGTGGAATGTAAGAAACACTGAGAGAACAAGGGACTCTATAAATGAGGGGTTTAATAGTGGAAATGCAGTTTCCATTACTACTCATTAGGTGCATCCCTCCAGGAAGGATTCAAAATATTTGAGCTCATTTCCGTGGACTCCTGCCACCTCTTTCAGGCAAGACAGAAGTATTGCAGTCAACAGTGTCAAAGGCTACAGAGAAGTCCAGAAAGAAAAGATGAGCCATCTGCCTTCCTTCCAGGAGATACAAGGAGATAATCCACCAGTGCCACTAACGTGGTTTCAGTTCCATATCCTTGCCCGAATCCTGATTGTGCTAGGTGTAGATTGCTAGTATCAGTTAAATTTGCTTGTGGTTGGCCTTTGGGTAGCTCCTGTGCAAGCATGTTCAGCAATGAGAGGTTTGACACTGAGTGTTAGTTGGCTGGAACCAATATATCCTGGTTGGGTTTCTTCAGTGCTAGTTAGATGATTGTGTATGTGACTGAGGATGGGAAGCTTTTTTTTTTTCTCTGAATAAGGCACAGTTTATTTTAATCAGGAGTGGCATTCTCCAAGAAGGTTTTCTGAATGTGCACGATCTTTCCAGTAAAGCAGGGTGACACTTGGTGATCTGTTCTGATGCATATTGTAGGCACTCAAGATTAATAAGGTACATTATCACCCTGGATAGCTCCTTGAGCAGGAATTGGAAGTTTCAGTGAAGGCTGATGGGAATGTTCTCTGGGCCCTCTTGGTCCAGCCTCAACATAGGCTTTGAGGAATTCATTATGTTTGATCTTGGAAATCTAAAGCAGGTGCTCTCTCAATTTAAACTCCTCCTCTTATATATACAGTCTTGTCACATGTGCTCCATGTCACTTGGCAATAAAAGTACCGACTTCGATGGACATAGGTTAGTAGCATGGGTGTGTGCCCACAATATCCACAGTGTTCTGTATGTGAGCAAGAGAAACAAATAGCAGGAGATAGAGAAATGTTCACACTGATTTATATCAAAGGTGTGTTTGTATGCTCAATTCTGCTTGGTCCTTGGATCCAATTACTCTCAAACTGGCCCACAGGTAGTAATAGTGTCTTCTTGTCATGTTTTATTAGTAAATCCTACAAAAACTATACTGCTGATGGCACTGTACTATATCTACCTGATGGTTATATATCATTCAAAACCTAAATGCTCACTTTTTTCATCCTTCACAAGATACCCTTATTGGTATCATTTCATTCTTTGAGACACTGACCAGAAACCTGTTTCTATTAATCCAGAATATTCATTTAATACAGCAGACAAAGATGGATGAATCAAGCTTTCACTGAAGGGTCTAACAATTTTATCAGTCGTAGATACTTGCCTGGAATATTTTTTATGCCATTACAGATACAGTATGCCTAGAAACTGCACTAGTTTATTTAGATTTTATGGGCGTATTTTGGGATTTAAAAACATTTTTGGTTAAATTAATCCAATTTGATAAATATTTGTATCACCTAACATTTCCTTCCCTAAAAGTTTTGTGGGACCATGTTTTGTCACTTTCATGATGTTACCTTAATTTTGTGAGGTGAAAATGATTGATGATGGATCCTTACATGTTTATTGTCTGTCTGTTTAAACAGATGTAGAGGACAAAAAGCATTTGAATTCAGTCCTTCCTTTTGATATATTCAATAGGTTCACATTTCCTTATATTAGTGGTTCTTATACTGTGCTTTGTGGACTGATTACTTCCAGGTCATATGATGCTTGCCTTTCCTCTTGTTCCCAGCTTTTCTCCACAGAATCAAGGTTCTTCTTTGTATGGAAGGGGCTGAAAACCTATTGAAGCAGCTGAAAAAAAGAGGAGGATCTAATCTATGTAGCTCCACTTGGAGCCACTGCTACATAAAAGAAGAAAGAGAAGAACTAGGAGTAATCCTCAGAAACAAGAGACCAATTACTAAAGAGAATTTACAGCTGGATAGATGACTAATGACATTGACACCACATTTGTTTTACATATAAGAATAAGAACCATATGATCTGAAGCCCCTTCCTAGTTCTGACCTATGGCTTTGGGGAAGTCTTATAACCTCTGTGTGCCTCAGTTTTCTGATTGGTTAAATGAGAAAAATAACATTCATATAGTACTAATAATACAGGACTGTTGTGAGGCTTGATTCACTATTTTTTGTGAAGCACTACACTAGATCTTCAGCTGTTCTAAATTGGCCCAAGTCTGTTGACATTAATGATCTGGCCCTTTGATATCTTCAACAGAAGACATGTAAAGTATCTTTAAAAAGTTGGCAGTGAGTTGTAAAACTAGTCAGTCCTTTTTCAGAGTTAAGTAGCACTTAAGAATTCAGAGCTTTTTAAACATAATAGGCATTGCTGTCAAAGTCATTCTACAGCCACTAGGAGATCACAATTCAACCAGCAGTCTCGGGATATAAACATATTCAGAGGTTTGCAGACCACAAGATTAGCTATTTTGGTACATTAGCTCTTATGTCCCACATAAAATATATTCAGCAGAGATCGTTTGCAAAGCAGGATTTCCTGTGTAGACTGATGCTTTTCTTACCTGCAGGGTGAGTGAACTGAGAATGCCCTGGGAAAATGGCACTAACAGAGGTTCTCACGTCAAAAGCTTATAGATTCACATATGGTACTGGTTTTTGTGGTTTATTCTGTGCTTGTGGTTATTTCCAGACTTTTACAGGAAGAAGGCCTCTTTGGTGAAAAGCTACCAGTGCATGTCCAGACCATAAAGAACATTTGGGGGCTGATTTTTTATGGGGATTGACTTGAATGTGAAGTACTTGTATGCAGTTTCTACGGAACCAAGTTAATAACTTAAGCCACAAAAAACTATATTCACATAATATTAATAGTCCAAAGCTAAACCAACAACATAAGTGAGATCATAGTGAGGGCTTCAATTTAAAATTAAATTAATCCCGTATCCAAAATTTCTGTGAACTGTATAAATGTTTCATTTTTAAATCAGAAAATACTATTTACTTGACAACACAATGGTTTCCTTATAATGGTTCCTCTTAGTGCTCTTTCTATCTATGGCAAGTTATAAAAAGAGAGTTCCTGTCAAATTTCATTTTCCATAATAGGCTGACTATTTCTTTAAACATAAATCTAAACTACTTTACGGTAAGTACATGAAAATTTATGAAATTAAACATAACATGATAACTGAAATATTTGAAAACATGAACTTTACTTTTTGAAATGTCTATTATTTGCACAAATAAAATATTTTTGTTAAGACTTGCAATTTATGATATAAATACATTTAACAATGTTAAAAATGTGTATGATATGTCTCTTTTTTAAAAATTGGTTACCCTTCAGCCCAAAGTCTAACAGCTCTAGCAACTATTTTAAAATAAGTATTTACAACTTATGGTCTATCTTTTCAAAGGCAGCCCCTAAATATATACCTTCAATTTGTCATGGTAAATTTTTGGCATGCTATTTGTGTGCATATGAAATTACAATAAAAAGAGTGCATTTAATTCTAATTATTTTATATTGTACTGTATGCTGAATAATATGTTACATTACTTAGACTTGTACAATCATGCAATTAAATACTATATTGTAACTCATACAAAGATATTATACTTTAAATTAAGACTAGCTGAAACAGTCATGCTGAAACACATATGCACTACACTAATAGCCAGGCAGGTTTCACTGTTTATGTTGCCTTTCCATCCAGTTTATTTTATACATCAGCTGTTGTGTTGCAATATAGAAAGGCTGTAAACTCTTTGGGGCAAGGATTAACTTTTTATTATGTGTGTGTATATGGTGCCTTTGACAAGGGGGCCCTGATCTCCAACTGTGGGCTCCACATGCTACAGTAATTCAAATAAAAAAGAAATAAAACACAGAAGAAGCCCAGTACAGGGAGGGAGGAATTCTTAATTTTGAATTTCTTGAATTTTTAACAATTAAACTCAGCTTTAAAATGTAATCCTCAATAGTAAGGCATTTTTATATACAGGAATTTCTTTAATGACAACTGGAACAAAGAGAAATAATATTAATTAACTAACAAAAACAGGAGAGAATGTAGCCAGAACATCAGAAAAAGAGTCTATTCACAACTGAATAACAGCTAGTACAGAAAAGAAACACATTTTGTGGTCTGTCACATCCAAACACACCACAGTATCAACCTTGCTCTGTTTAAGAGATCTGATAAATATACAGCACAGGCTGGCATGGTGTTGCTGTATTAATTTAAATCACAGGGAATGAGCTGGCAGGATTAGAACTAAAAGGTCTCCTACACAACATTTCAGAGCATTAGTGCTAGGCAAGATGTCAAGTAATGTATATAAAAGCCAGATTTTGCTTTTTAAATCAAATACCCCCCCATCTGTGCACATGCAGCTGCATGCTTACTTAGATGGGAGCAATGAAGGATTTTAAATAATAGATAGTGGAAGTAGAGTGGATACCAACTGCAGATTTTCTAGTAGGTGAGTGCTGACTGCATCAGCCCACTGACTGGCTGGAAGGGAAAGACGTAGAAAAGTGAAGCAGAAAAACTGGCCATGTCAAATAACTTTTTCCTAATTGGCTAATGTTAAGACTGCCAAACCGAAGAGTTTGAAAGACAAACAAAATAATCCATGAATTTTTCCCCAAACCAATATATATTTAAATTCGTGTTCTAGTACATGCATTCCTATGCCAAAAAGAACAAGATGGCACCACTGTAAAGAAATGTAATGCCTTGTAAAAATCAGGATGGTCACAGGAAAATATCTCACAGTATGGAAGATTAATGCTCCATTCCTCTTATGCCCAACAGAAAATGCTGCTTCAGACTTGGCCATGTCACTCTCCCAAGCCAAGATGTAACAATCGCTCCTCCGGCACCTCTTTTGTTTTTGGCTGGGTTTATGATTCATGTAACTAGCTCTATGTTAAGCTTTCCTATAGCACTGCTGTCAGGATCAGAAGAGGTCCCGTCAGCTAACTGGTATCCACGTATCTTTCTAATCCTGGAGTGTAGCATACCACCTGACTCCAGTTTTTGGGTGTTATATATTTTTCTTCCAGTCCCATTTGTTGAGTAAGCTCACTACACTTGAGGAGCTTTGTTCCATATCCTGACAAAGCAGCCCTATTAGAAAAAGAGCTGCAGTAACTTCCTGAAACATCCAGAGTTAGACTGACATGTCCCACCAAAAGTGCTGTTCCAATCTCACCCTATTAATGTATGGGTATGTCTACACTTGCACCCTCTTTCAAGAAAGGGATGCAAATGCAGCTGAGCGAAATTGCAAATGAAGTGCGGATTTGAATTTCCCGTGCTTCATTTGCGTATTCGCATTATGGTGCTATTTCAAAATAGCAATATTTTGAAAAAAAAAATGCTGTCTAGACACGGTTATTTTGAAAGAAAACTCTTCTTCCACAATAACTGGTAAACCTCGTTGTAGGAGGTATAAAGGTTATTCCTCTCTCGAAAGAGGGTGCAAGTGTAGACATACCCTATGTGACCTGAAAAGGGGCAATTTGCTATTTGACCTAATGACACTGGCTCATCTGAAGATAAGAGTGACTTCTGCAGACACCCACACTAGAGAGACTGCAGCTTTGTGGACGATGTGTTTTTCCTTTCTTACATTCACTGAGTAACCTCTAAGCATTACAAAAACCACAAAAAACCCAAATCCCTGAACAATTAAAACTGAAGTGTAAAAGAACTGAACTCTTGAAAAAGAACTGCTTGCCAATGTTGAGTCAAATTCCCTAAATTTACTTAAAGACAGATTCTTTTCTCTGAACTCCCACTTATGTTTTGTGTACTGAATGAGAGCACAGTAATATTTATGCTGAGCTAGTGAAAGGATCTAAAAGGAAATAAATGCCCCACCCCTCTGAGCATCTATGAAAGTCTCAGCCTTAGTATTTAAGTGTCACTGTAAACACATCATACCAAATGTTATTGTACATTGCAAATGCAACCTAGCTTTTATCAATATTTTCCCTTTCAAGTCCATCTTGATTTTTGACCTTGAGGCCAAGACTTACCTACGAGTCTCATTTCAATTCTTGATAAATCTGACCTAATCCAAACCAACTGCATTTTAATAGGGATGTGAACAGGTAACGGGTGATGCTTACTGGCTACCAGTTAACCGATACCCAAAGGCATCCCCATATGGGTAAGGGGAGCTGGGAGCAGGAGCCACACCCCTGCGCAGAGTTGTCCCCACCAGCAGTGGGGGATCAGCAGTGGCATCCCAGTTAATCGGTTAATTGGTTAAACTGATCAGCAACCAAGATCTTACATCCCTAACCTTTAACATTCTGCAGTTTAATAGTTTGGCTGTTCAATTTTTTTTCTCCACCAGGGATAAATAAAAGAGCAAACACACTAAACAGATTAATTGTGTGGTCCATTTCACTAGAACTTTACTATGAAGTACAGTGAACTGTGCCTACAAACCCGTAAATAAGCAATTCTCCAAAAGCATAGAAAAGTCACTTATTTGTGCCTTTCCCAAATCCAGTAAATGCTTCTAACATTTATAACTTGGAAATCTCAAATTTTTATTCTTATGGACTTCACCCAAGGAATCTGTTGCAGCTTTAGCAATAAGAATTCACAATATTTTATACTTTTTTAAACTAAATCCTAATTATTGCTGAATCTAAAAAAAATCAAAGAAAAGCAAAACAAAATAAAACAAAACCAGAGACTTAGGTTTAGCCACCATATCCCTTGAGAGACTTAGTTGATCAGGAAATTGCATTTTAATAATTTTTGTCAATCTTTTCAAAAGCAGGTTGTAGTACTTACTGGATTGAGAACAACTGTGAAAAACAACTCCCCTCCCTGGATACTCTTGTCTAGTTCTTTTGGACCCCCAGGATACTCCTTATAGAAAATTGTGTGAGTGAATAGACCACAGGTTTGCCTAGGAAGGACCTGTGCAAAAACAGGATAATAAAGAAAAATATTTCAAAACAAAATGACTTTCATTCCTTTTGTAAACTAATACATTAAATACAAATGAACTTTTGTAATTGTACCGTTTACTTTCCATCATGTTATGTATATTCAGCATTGACCTTGAGCTCAAGTCATTCGTTAGATTGACAATTCATCCAAGATCTGAGTAAGCTAACATTCTGATATATTGGTCAGTTACGCATTTTTGAATAAACAAAGAAAAAAATTGACTGTTATAGTGAAACCATAAGTCATTTTTCCCATAAATTCATGAGTTTTTATTTGAAACTGAGTGACTGCTGTCCAAAAAGCCAGATGTAATTCAGAATCTCCAAAAAACTCTTTTGTGTGTACTGGATATCTAATCTAACTTATATTTTAAGGGTAGTCACCAAAACCTTTTAGTTCAAAAAGTAAGGTCATAATCTGAAAAATGGTTTTATAAAATCAGGTTGGTATGTTTTGTATTTACTGATTGTTATTCAAATCTGTTCAGTTTCTACTTAAAAGTAGGCTTTCTTTTTGCCAGTCCTACAAACTCAGTGCAGAAGTTGAAAGTGAAATTGGTTCTTTCTTGCTCATGCATCATTGACATCTTATTCATATGTAGTTATTTTTTGTTGATGATACATAAGTTGAAATAGAATCCAGCTCTCTCTCTCCTAGCTGTACTAGCTCTGCAAGACTCATGGACTAAAGAGCAGTATAAACTTATTTTTAATTACTATAATAAGCATGTATGATTCTAAACCAGTCTTTCTTAAACCTTTTAAGACTGAGGAACACCAAGGACCTTTTTGCCGAGCAAAAAAAAAAAAGGTTGAGGGAAAGGGCAGCCATTTTTAATTCCGTTGTTCTCCGCAGTACACCTCTGACTGCCTCGTAACACACTGGTGTGCCATGGAACACAGTTTAAGAAACTGTTCTAAACACACATCAGGAACAGCTCCATTGAGCAAGATTATGCTATTTCATGCATTTACTTTTTACCACAGAATCATTGTTCCTTGTTTACCTAACTTGAAAAATGGATGGGGTCCAATCATACATGTATGTTTATACAGAAAACTTACATCTTAAGGCTGAACACAGCTAAGAACCAGATTTTTAATTACCTTTAAAAATATGGACTTAAATTTCAAATCACAGTGCTTATCAAATAATAGTTTGACAAATTCAGTGTCTGCTGAACAACAGGGCTCACTTTTTCAAGCCTCAAGTCTGACACCTGCTATGCAAATTCCTTATCTTGAAGAAATAAATCTTTTTCAGCATTTTATAGAATTTTATATTCTACAATGACCATATATCATAAAGCCTAAATAATTATGAAATATATGGAATTCATTTATGTATTATAATCCTACAAATGCTATTTAAATTCTTCTGGTTTCCCTGATGAAATACTAGTGCAAATGGTACAAATACATGGAGATATGTTAAGCAAGTGGGGAAATGCTTCTGGTAAATCTTATATCAGATCTTTATTTTGAGTATGTGTTTATCATCAGCAACCTGCAGATACAGTAAATTAAAGCACTCGCTCTGAAGAACAGAAAGCCAGAGACTTCTGAGACAGGTGATCTTATAATGATTGTTCTTGGCAAATTGATTTTTGGCCCTACTGGCTCATTTCTCAAAGCTTCGGTTAGATCTTATTCAATATGTGCCTTCAAAATGATACGTTTTAACCAAAATTTATGAACAGAGTTATTTGGAGAGTTCTCAGAATCAATCAGCCCTATTCAAATGCTTTATGCCCCCAAGAATATCTAGAAACATATTATTTTACTACGGCTAATCTTTTCCTGAGACTAAGTTTTAGCCTGAACATGTATGGTGATTTTATTTTTTTAAAACTTTTAGTAACTACAGATCATTTTAACTGGTTTCTCAAAAACCTAAATTCACACATTACATTTTGGAGTATTTGTCAGAATACTGCTATTCGTGGTAACTCTTCAGGATAATACCAAAATTGCTATATAAGCTAACCAAAAGTATTAACTGGAGCTAAAGCACTGGGCATACTCCTATAAAAGCACTCAAGATAGCCTCAAGCATGATGTAGTGCAAACATTAGTGATCTCTCTCACTTACACGCACATGGAAAAACACAAAAATTACCCAGAAGTTTAGAACATTTCACTGACAATAATGTTCGGGGCTTTGCAAACACTGAACAGCGAGGAAATACCCATGCCTTAGTAATCATTGCCTAAACCCTGGTCTACACTTGGAATTTATTTCAAAATAACCCCCCTTATTTAAAAATAACAGGAAGAGCACCCACACTACTAAGCCTGTTATTTTGAAATAATGGGCTGGTTATTTCGAAATCTGTACTCTGCTTTCCTCGGGGAATAATGATTATTTTGAAATAGCATTAATGTGGATGCTCCGGTGCTGCTATTTTGAAAGAATTGGCCTCCAAAGGCCTCTGACAACTGATTCCCCTCCTAGCTCTCCCAGGGCCACTGGGACCCCACAACCTAGGGCAGTGTGCCTTCTCAGGCAGCCAAAGCCTCCCGAGCTACCGAAGGCAGGTGCCAGTCCCAGCCCCAGCTCCATTGTTGAGGTGCTCTCCTCCCCCATTCCAGGTTCTTTCCTAGGCCTTCCCCTGTTGTATATCCTCCAAATAAACAGTCACCTTTTTCCACAAAAAAAGCTTTTTTATTTGCTCTGCAGGGGAAGGGAAAGGTCAGAAGGGAGGACAAGGGAAGGGAGAGGAGGGGGAGGAAAGGCACACAGATGGAATGCAGGGGCCCCTTGTGGAGAGGCACAGGGGAGAGTCTTACAGCCGGCCTTGCACGAAACTGTCCCTCAAGGCCTCCCTGATGAGCACAGCCCCTTGATGTGCTCGCTGAATGGTGCCGGTGTCTGGATGCTCTTATGCCCTGGCCAGCCTTTCAACTTCTGCCCCCCACCCTGGCAAGAAAGTTTCCCCCTTGCTCCAGGTTGAGGAGCACACAGGAGGCCATCACCACAATGGGGAAGTTGCACTTGCTGAGGTCCAGATGGTTGAGGAGACTCCAGAACCTCCCCTTTAAACAGCCGAACAGACACTCCACGACTAAGAGGCACCTGCTCAGCCTAGTGTTGAAGTGCTCCTTGGTGGGGTCTAGGCTTCCCATATAGGACTTCATGAGCTAGGGGAGCAAAGAGTAGGCTGTCACCCAGGATGCAGATGGGTATGCCCACCTCCCTGACTTTGATGGTGTGGTTGGGGAAAAAAGTGCCACTGGGCATCTTTCAGAACCGGCATGAGTTCTGGAAGATGTGGGCATCATGTGCCTTCTCTGACCAGCCAACGTTGATATCAGTGAAGCATCCCTGGTGATCCATGAGGGCCTGCAGCGCCATGGAGAAATACCCTGTTGATATAATCCGAGGTACAGTGGTTGGGGACCAGGATGGGGATGTGAGTGCCGTCTATGCCTCCCCCTGCAATTGGGGAAGCCTATGGCAACAAAGCCATTAACAAGGCTGTCCATATTCCCCAGAGTGACAACCCTACCTAGCAGCATGTGGTTGATGGCCTTGGCTACTTGCAGGAGCACAGCCCCAATTGTGGATTTCCTCATGCCGAACTGGTTCCTGATGGAGCAGTAGCTGTCCAGCATGGTGAGCTTCCACAGGGCAATGACGGTGCACTTCTGCACCGGGATGGTGGGTCTCAGTTGGGTGTCCTGTCACCTGAGAGCAGGGGTGAGCCACTCACACAGCTCTAGGAAGGTGGCCTTCCACATGCAGAAATTCTGGAACCACTGCTGGTGGTCCCATCGCTGCAGGATGATCTGGTCCCACCAGTCTGAACTGGTCTCCTCTCAACAGAAACAGCGTTCCTTGGTGTCCAGGGGAATGAGGGGCATTTGCAGCAACAGAAGCACCAGGACCTGGGCGATGACCAGCCCAGAACAGAGACCCTCATCCTGCTGGAGCAACATGTGGATAGTCTGGACAAACTGCTCCATGAGGCACAGGACGAGACCTGTGAGCCTGGCACTGCTTTGCAGCAGCTATGGTTCCATGTTGTGAGTGCTGTGACATATGCAAGGGCAACCAGAACATACTGCATCCATTTTGCGTCCCGCGAGAGGGAGGCAGTGGAGGAGTGGTGTGTGAGACAAGGCTGTAGAGAGGAGACCCTGAAAGCACGCGTCATGCATGACCAAGCAACCACAGGAAGTGTCTGCACTCCTGGTGCCCTCCTTGGAATGCTTACGGTGCTCTAAGACCGAGACAGGCTTTAATCAGTGTGGACATGCTAGTTTGAAACAATTCTGACTAATTTCGATGCTCCCCTGTAGTGAGGATACGCTATTTTGATTTTGTTCTTTTAGGAGTTATTTTGATTGTATTTATTTCAAAATTATTCCCTAGTGTAGACATGACCTAAATGCCATATATGGAGTATCAGTAATTACAAGCTACTCTCAGGAAGCAGTGCAGTCAGTGTCAATATGAATTACAGGGAGCACAGTGGGAGAATTCAGGGGCGCTGGAAAAATCTGGGTAATGTGGGTGCTGTGAGCCATTGAACCAAACTGTAATCCTTGGATATAATGGAAACTGCTTCAAGCCGGGGAATAGTTTGGCACCCCCAGCACTCCTAGTTCCTACGGGAGAATTAGGTGATTTGGACTAGAGTTGACTCCATGCAACGATTCCACACCCTGAGGGGATGCTTTCTTCCCTCAAGCTCTCTGGGCATCTGCCTAGCATCAAAGCCTTGCTACCACTTGGGCCAAGATATTAGCTCCTGGTTTAAGCCATAGTAAGAAGCACAATGGGAGAATGTGTGGGAAGAGACTGTAAGATGAGGGACATTTCATACAACTGAAGTAGCACTTTATTGTTTAAAGATGAAATGCCAGATTCTCAACTGGTATATGTTGGCATAGCTCCTTTATAGCCAATGAAGCTATGACAATTTACAACTAGCTGATACTCTCACCAATAGCACTCAACAAAGTATTACTGGTGAGATTTTCAAGATGGCTGTAAATTACTTTGTTATACTGACATTTTCCTTCAGATTTTTAAAGCAGTATCAAAAGCTGTAACAGAGAGGCCCCAAGGTCAGAAGTTATGCTACTTTCATCAGCAGTATGGTGAATGTCAGCAAGAGGCTTAGACATGCTGATTTTAATTAGCAGGTTAAGGTCAACTATAATTTATGACTTATGTGCTTCTCACAATTTGAACTTTTAGGATGAGATGCTTTTACACTTTTTGTTTTATTTTTTAAATTAGTCATGAAAAACTGAAGCAGTAAGATTGAATATAAAAATCACAAAAGCAGCTCACCATGATATTTTTGTGGATGAAGCCCCGTCTGTATCGTGCAGGTTTTAGATGTGGATACTCTTCTGTGCTGGTGATTTTGATATTCCAAACCTTTTTCCAGGCCTCATAAAGTTGAACATGTACAGGGTAAACCCCGGAGTGGTGGGGAGCTACTGCATAGCCCATGTCAGTTGGAATGCCATGTTCCTGAAAAAATATCAGGAAAAGTGAGTGGTCTAGAATATTAAATAATTTAATGCTTGTGTAGCTTGCAAGTGCCATTTTTGGGAGATTAAAATGCAGCTAGGGATGATCTGAAAATGCATGCTGGTATAAAAGGGATGCAGTGAGATATGCAAAGGTTTAAATACACAAATATGGAATGAAGTTTTAGGAATGAGGAGAAAAGAATGACAGAAACGTAAGAAAAATATTTTGTGTTCTTATACCAATACTTCAGAAAGGGGGACATGCCTTTGCAAGTTTTTGAGAAAAAAATTCTCTGAGACTGAGAATTCAAGAAGCATGCCAATGAATACAAGAGATGGCTTCTGCCATTAAACGTACCTCAATACAAAATATGTGACACTCCCCACCCACTGTGGGCCTTTAAACAGCTCATACTCAGGCAAAACTCTTCCTGATTTCAGTAATTTTTACCTGTGTAGCACTGAGGACCAGAGCCTGTCACAACTTTGCTGGTAAAATTTACCCACCATGTAGAGGACCATTACATGACCTATATATACCCCTTAAGTCCCAAGTGCACGGGGTAAATTTCCCCTAAGGAAAAAAATGTTAGATCAGATGTTTCCCTAGTACTATATACTTGCTGTACCAGCTGGTGTCATGAATACATCAATGTTACACATTTAACAATACACCAAGGGAGGCTGACAGCCTCTGCAAGCCCCCGGGCAAGGTGAGGGGCCAGCTACACAAAGGATGAGGCCTCAGGCAGAAGGGGCAGACAGCCCTCTGCACTGCCTGGAGCGTGCTGCACTCCCCCGCCCTCCACAGCTTTCAGAGCTGCACAGAGGCTACGTCTACACTGTAGCCTGCTTGCGGAATAGTTTATGCAAATGAAGCTCAGCATGGAATATCGCCACACTTCATTGGCATAATTAATGAGCAGCCATTCTTGCACAAGAGGCTTTTGTGCATAAAAGAGCAGTGTAGATGGTTCCTTTTTGTGCAAAAAAACCCCTCTAGCACAAGAGCCATTCTTCCTCATTTTTTGAGCTTCATTTGCATAAGCTTTTCCGCAAGAAGGCTACAGTGTAGACGTAGCCAGAGTGTGCAGCACAGCACTCTGGCAGAAATTTAAAGGGCCCATCACCACTGCCCTAGAATCGCCAGGTCTTAAGGCAACTACTGTATTAATAAGTGTTTCCTCCAGGTCCTTCCAGGACTCTGGAAGAACAAGTCTTGCTGGCAGACTGGCTTGAGCGAGCTTTCCTTAAGCAGGGGTGCAACAAGGCACTGAAACCTCTAACAAGGTACAGAGAAGGCCTAAAAAAGAGCACTATGACAGGATCTTTTTATTTATTCTTAAAAAGCGGGGTTTGCTTTTAGCTATAAATCCCTGATAGCCAAGGAGTGCGTGTGTTGAATTGTGAATTTTTTTTCACAACAAAATTATATTTGGACTCAGAGGGTTTAATTGTAAATGAAAACAGTTAAGGAATATTCTGAAACTAAGTAAGAATTTATGTTTGGATAGGATACCTTCATTGCAAAGTAGTCACAAGTTCTCTTTTCACTACCTGGTTTGGGGAAGGGGCACAGAGTTTCCATTGAAGACTGCCCCAACAGTAGTACACCACAAGCAGGAGCGGATATAGGGCAGGGCGAACGGAGCGGCCGCCCTGGGACCCGCACTTCAAAAAGCCCCGCGCATGCGCTGTGGCGCCGCTGCGCATGCGCATGGCATCACTGCGCATGCGCCGTGGCAAAGGGGGGGCCCCGCAGAATTACGCTGCCCAGGGCCCCGCAAAACTGTCATCTGCCCCTGACCACAAGCTTAAAAAGCAACTTGGCTGTCTTTGGGTACGTTTAGACAGCAGTGCTATTTTGGGTTACTCTGAAATAAAATTTTCTGTGTCTTAACAGCACGCCCATAAATTCAAAATGCAATTGAAGTAATGGGCTTGTTATTCTGATGTCCTGATAAACCTCATTTGAGAGTCTGTTTTCCAGTGTTCTATTCCCAGCTCTGAAGCCGCAGAGTCTTGCCTGTGTCCCCATTCCCCAGCTCCTCCTCCTTAGCAGACATAACTATACCTGCAATGCACACCCCCAATCACACCTCTTACAGCTTATGGTCATGATCTGTTTTGGAGGGCTGTGAGTCTGGGGTCTTCATCCCACCCCTGTTGTGTTCCACGGGAAGGACAATGAGTGAGGTTTTGCTCTTTGCTTTCTTTGTGTGTTCTGTCTCCCCTTATGCCGCCCCCCCTTTGCCCCTCCTAACTAGTTGCTTGACCTTGGCTTGAGAGAAAAGCCAGGCAGCATTCCAGTTGACAGTCATATATTATACTCCCACTATATCCTGTAATGCTTTAAGTATTCTTATCTATTCTCATTATACTAACAACCCCATCTAGCCAGGCAAAAGCATCACATATAGTGTTTTTGTCCTCTGTTCACACCTCCCCAAAGGGTATAAAAAAGTTATTCTTTTTAGTAATAAAGCCCGTGTAAGTAATTGCTAGCTGGGGGAGCAACAAGCCTCTGCATATCTCTTTTTACACTGAGAAAGAGGGTAAATTTCATGAGCTTTCACTGTATACATCTCTCTACAGCATAAAACAGATGATTCTAGGGTTTAAATCCCAGAGGATGTATACTTAAGTGCTGGAAAAGATCTCACACTGAGCTACTTTCAGTATGTGTTTGAAGTCTGTGGGGTGTGGCCCTGTCCCTGTGTTGAAGCAGGCTCGTGAACCAAGCTCAGCAAGATACGGTTACAGTATGCCCAAGTTGTCAGAGGAAGCAGGTTCAGTGAGACTCAGCACATCAGGTGACAGTCCCACCACATTCTTCTTGCTTGCATGGAAAGAAATAACATTTTTTTTCTTTTGTGGTGAATTAAATGCTTTTGGAAACTGACAAACATTTAAATCCTCAGAGGTACGAACACCTCAGGAATGGATATGTTTTGTAACTCCGAACAAAACGTTCTTTCAAAATTCAGCTTTGAAACTTTACTACGCCCAAGAAAAATGCTATTTTTTCCTTTTTTTTAGTAGTTTATATTTAACAACGTGCTATGACTGTATTTGCCTTTTTTGTCTCCACTGCTGCCTGATTGTGTACCTCCTGTTCATAATCAGGCATGTGGTTGACTGGTTTGTAACTCGAGTACTTGTAACTCTGAGGTTCTACTGTACTGACATCTCTTCAGAAGGACACCCTCTCTTTATTTCCAAAGAAGATACAAAATAGGGAGCAGCAAAGCACACTTATTTTCATGGCTTTGCCAAGGTGCTGGAATCCAGATGAACTCGAGGTGAAAGGGTAATTCATGTTCCATAATAATCAAACACTCGCCTCTCTCCTGAGACTGCCAACAAAGCTGTTGATTGGCATGGAGAGGAGTTGGACTTAGACCACTAACTCATTCATATTGCCCACAAACAGCCCTATTAGAGTAATCCCTTTTTGTCTGTGACTGTCTTGGGGTGGATTCTAATTTGTCTTAAGGGTATGCCTACACATCAAAGTTAATTCGAAATAACAGTCATTATTTCAAATTAACTTTAATAGCGTCTACACAAGAAAACCGCTATTTCAAAATAAATTCGAAATAGCGGGGCACTTAATTCGAATTAATTAAACCTCATTCTACAAGGAATAATGCCAAATTCAAAATAGCTAATGCAAAATAAGCTCTGTGTAGACGCTTATTTCAAAATAGGGGGCCTCCAGCCCTTCCCAGGGAGCCCTGGTGGTCACTCTGGGCCAAACCAGGAAAAATCTTCTCCTCTCCGCCAGCCCCAGAGCCCTTAAAGGGATAGACTCTGACTACAATGCATGTGCCAGCTACAGGTCTGCCAGCACAGAGCCAGCAGTCACTGACCCTGACATAGTGACCCCAATATGAGCCAGGCAACCAGATCCAGCCAGCCCTCCACCACCCAGTCCCCCAGCTCCCAAGAGCCAGGCAGGGGCCGGAGGTTTGGGGGGAGGCCTCCAATGTCCATGATCTCTGCACTAGATGGAGGAACGCGGCCGTCTACAGTCGCATAGCTGCCACCATAGCCACAAAAGGCCACATACACACCCAAGAACAATCAGTTCCATACATACAAGATGGGAAGCGACTGTCTAGGAAGGAGCATGGCAGAAAGGGATCTAGGGGTCATAGTGGACCACAAGTTGAATATGAGTCAACAGTGTGATGCTGTTGCAAAAAAAGCAAATATGATTCTAGGTTGTATCAACAGGTGTGTTGTAAGCAAAACTCGTGAAGTCATTCTGCCGCTCTACTCTGCACTAGTTAGGCCTCAGCTGGAGTACTGTGTCCAGTTCTGGGCGCCACATTTCAAGAAAGATGTGGAGAAATTGGAAAGGGTACAGAGAAGAGCGACAAGAATGATTAAAGGTCTAGAGAACATGACCTATGAAGCCAGGCTTCATGAACTGGGCTTGTTTAGTTTGGAAAAAAGAAGATTAAGGGGGGACATGATAGCGGTTTTCAAATATCTAAAAGGGTGTCACAAGGAGGAAGGAGAAAATTTGTTCCTCTTGGTTTCTGAGGACAGGACAAGGAGTAATGGGCTTAAAGTGCAGCAGGGGAGGTTTAGATTGGACATTAGGAAAAAATTCCTAACTGTCAGGGTGGTCAAATATTGGAATAAATTGCCAAGGGAGGTGGTGGAATCTCCCTCTCTGGAGATATTTAAGAACAGGTTAGATAGACATCTGTCAGGGATGGTGTAGGTGGAGCTTGATCCTGCCTTGAGGGCGGGGGGCTGGACTCGATGACCTCTTGAGGTCCTTTCCAGTCCTATTATTCTATGATTCTAAGATCAGGTGCGCATGAAAATTAAAGAATTGCAGCAGGGATATGCCAGGGCCACATGAGGCAGCTCCTCAACAGGGGCACATACCTACCCCTATTTTGAGGCCCTGGACCACATCCTGGGGGGCGGGATGGTCTGTGCCTCCCCAAGGGACAGCGATTCGGGTCCGGAGGGCTCTGACCAGGGCATGGAGGAGGAGCTGCCATGAAGGGTGCTACGGACCTCCGAGCTGTCCCAGCAGTGGAGTCACCAGGGTCGCCCGGGGAGGCCACACCATGTAAGTGCCATTACTGTCCCCTTCCCGGGGGGGATGGGGAGGGAGACCAGGGACCGCGTGCATGGGCCTTGCTTACCACGGATCATGCAGTAACCTGTGCATGTGCGACCACATGCTGTGCCACCTGAGCAGGTGGCTTCCGCTGTGTGCCACACAGGGTCTGTGGCCTGATAGCCACACATATGTGTGAAGAGACCTGACATGCTCCTGAACCCGGGGCGGGACACAGCAGGACGTCCTCCCTTCACAAGCCCCCTCTACACAGAGGAATGGGACATCTCCCCCCCACCTTGGCCACACTATACACAGCACAGGAGCATGGGTGCGGTCTTGGGGCAGCTCCCACTCTCAGGGATAGCCAGACATTCCAAACATGGCCTCTGTGCAAGCACATCGGCTCTGATGGCGCAGGGCATGGTCATCGTCATCTTGCAGATGGGTCTGGGCTTCACCCACTGTGTCCTCAGGGAGAACTGACCACTTTTCTTCTTTTTCCACAGTCACACCAGCTGCACGTGCAGGGCACACCACCCCACCTGGGACATGCTCCCGCACACGAGGGCTCCACAGGAGGACCAGCCGAACACTGCAGGAGTACCGAGAGCAGCACCTGGGGGCACTGTGAGCCCTGCACCGCATCCTCGACCGCTGGGTGGAACTAGACTTGAAGCTCTGGCTGGAGCAGCTTGTCCAGGGTCGTGCCATCTATGCCTATCTGGAGACCGTGGTGCAGAGAGTGCTGCCTCCTGTTGCTCCAGCGCCTGCTGCCTCCCCAGCTCCTGCCCCTCTTCCCACTTCTTCTCCCCCTCCCGCCTCTCCCTCCTCAACCTCCCCATCCCCCCCGGGGACATCGAGGCCCCCGCACCCACCATGCTGGGAGACAGTTGGCCCGGCGAGACCCCCACCCCTGAGTTCTGTGTTTCCCGTTCCCCTTCTTCCCCTTGATTCCCCCTTCCAGCTCCCTCCTCCCCTCTCCCACCCTCTCTCCTCCCCTCTCCCGCCTCCTTTCCCCAGTCTCCCCAGAGTTTCCCCCCGCAATCCTGGCCACCACGGGCAGTCCGAAGTGCGGCTGGGACAGAACAAACCCTCCCATGGAGGGGACTTGCACCCCTCCCCTCCTTTTTCCTGCGGCAGACCATCCACTCCTTGCTCCCCCACCCCCTGGCACAATGGCCGGAGACTGCCATACCTGGATGAGCACTGCTCCAACGGTGGATTTCCCCATGCCAAAGTGATTGCCGATGGATTGGTAGCTATCCGGCGTGGAGAGCTTCCATAGGGCGATGGCCACATGCTTCTGGAGGGGAATGGCAGACCTCATGTGCGTGTCCCGTCACTGCAGAGCAGAGAAGAGCCACTCACAGAGCTCCAGGAAGGTGTCCTTCTTCATCCTGAAATTCTGGGTCCACTGTTGGTCTCCCAAGTGCTCCAGGAGCGCTGCTCCTCCACAGCTCCCAACAGGGTCCGGAAGAGGACCTGGGGGGTTGGGCTGTTGCAGATGGTGCCAGGCAGTCTCCAGCACTTGCTGCCAGGCTTGCAGCAAAACATCCAAAAGAAGCACCACAGTGCCCAGAGGTGGCTCTGGCTCCAGGGTGCCGAGTGCTGTGGTGTCCCGAGTGAAGGTAACCAAGCAGGCAGAGAGAAAAATGCTTTGCTGTCCCTCAGTGAGGTAGACAAGCAAGCAGGGAAAGCTGAGAACCGTCTGTCCAGAGGGCCTCAGACAGCAGCCACACAAAGCAACTACTGACTTGATGCCCTGTTGGAACCGGTTTCAGCTGGCCTTAAATGCGATTCCGCGTCCAGTCATCAGTGTGGATGCGCTATTTTGATTTAGCAAAAAGCTATTTCAAATTGCATTTTATGTATAGACGCGTTATTTCGAAATACCCTAAGAGATGAATGAATGATTTCTTAATGTCCTTAGGCATCCAGTCTCCAAATAATGGGAACCTCTACCCTGCAAAACCTATGGAAGGGAAGTTGTGTCAGGAATGAGGCTCTCTTTTCCTGTAGAGGTGAAAACTTCTTGTGGAACAAGTGCCCTCAGAGGTCTGTCTGGAGGATGCAAATTGTGCTCTATGTATTCATTCACAAACAAACACATAGTTTGTATATTTGCCCCAAGATCAGAACAGTCAAGATTTAGTCCTAGACCACTGACAAGTTTTCTAGAAATGAAGTTTCTCAGCTATAAAAATCTATTTGATCACAAGGCAGAAAGGCTAAATTGGAAAGACAATGTTGTCAGTGTAATACACAGTATTTCCTTCTATTCCTGGAAGAACCTGAAAAATCAGACATTAAAATTGTAATGCTTATAAGTAAAGGATAAGCTATCTGTCCTCATTTTCAGAGTTTAGGGAGCCCTGCACCTGGTAAAGTAGGACTTGTAAAAACACATGTGGTTTATTAGGTAGATAAATTTTTTAAAATCCCAATTTTTTAAAATCTAAAAAATTTGCAAACACAAAATTTATGGCAGACGCAGAATGTATGATGGTGTAGTGTAGTATAAGGTTTTATTACTATGCATTTGGGATAGCCTGCATTGTTCACTTTGAGCTTCCTCACTTTGTGGTCATGCTTGATAAAACCTACGTATCACTCTATCAATTATTCCTTATATATTCCTTGGTTCTCTACTGAGGGAGCAGAGTGTGTAATGTACATTCACTTCAATGATAAGCAAGACTCAGTAAAAAGCGTATAGGAGTTGGCCCATTGATTTGATTATATGTAAAGAAACAATAGAAATACAAACAGTTATATAGCTTTAATCTATTTATATTCAGTACAGAAGTTCCAATTCCCTTTCTCTTATCTTAATCTTTTCTACTTCGCTTGAGCATACACAAGCATCAAAAAGAATAATCTTTAATAAAACATGTAAGAGACTGTATTCTATAATGTCCTATTTAATCTTCTTCATTCAACTCTCAACAAAAGTGTGAATTAAGGGGTTTCCTAAACTGCCATCAATATTCGCTAATAAAGATGTAATTCAATTACAATCTTTCATACTAATAATGAGCATATAATCTTTTTCCACATAACAGAGTCTTCTTCAGTATTTCTCAAATATTGTTATTCTTACGCTGAGCACTTCACACACATACTGTAAAACATTCTTTTGTGAGAGTAGGTTCCCTGCCTGGCTCTGTGCAGCTCCCCAGAAGCCACCTGCTCTGTGCAGTCCCTCGGCTCCTAGATGGAGGCACAATGGCAATGGCCATGGAGGCTCCGTACGCTGCCCCCAGGACCCGTGACCAATGGAAGCTGTGGGGGTGCCACCCGTGGGTGGAGACAGCACACAGAGCCACCTAGCCAAGCCTCTATCTAGGAGCTGAGGGGCATGTTGCCACTTGTGGGGTGCCACCCATGGTGAGCATCATCCGGAGCCTGCACCCCTCCCCTGCTCCTATACTCCAACACTCTGCCCTAAGCTCCCTCCCATACTCAAACTCCCTCACAGAGCTTGCACCTCCTCCCTCTCCCCACACCCCTCCTCCAGTTCAGAACCCCCTGCTACACTTTGAATCCCTCGGCCCCAGCCTGCAGCCCCCTCCTCTACTCAAACCATTCACCCCAGCTCCACTGCAGTGGCTGTACCCCTAGTGCAGAGCCCAAACCCTTTCCTACATCCCAGGCCCCTGCCTTGAGCCCCTGGCCCACACAAATGCCCTCTGGGAGCCTGCACCTCCTCCTGCACCCCAAACTTCTTCCCCAGCTCAGAACTCCCTCCCACACACTGGCCCTTCCTTCACCCCAGAGCCCAAACCCTCACCTGTAGTCCTCTTCCCTCCCCACACCCCACTTACCCTGCTGCCCTAGGTGGTGAAAATGAGAGAGTGAGTGAGGGTGGTGGAACGCGAGCAACAGTGGGATGGAATGAAAGGCGAGTGGGGCAAGGGTGTTCAGTTTTGTGCAATAAGAAAGTTGGCAACCCTCAGTAAGATTGGTGATAGGGAGCTCACTGGTTTTAAATGATGTAAAAATGCCCTTTCAAAGAGGTTTTGAAATAACTTTTTGGCTTTGAAATCTGAAGAGCAAAACCAAAAGATATTTTAGTCTCGGGGAGAGGGTGGGTAGCTGTGTTAGCCTGTGTCTGCAGAAAACAAAGGAGTCCTGTGGCACCTTAAAGACTAACAGGTTTATTTGAGCATAAGCTTTCATGGGTAAAAACCACTTTGCCAGATGCATCTAGGGTTGCCAGGTGTCCGGTTTTGAACCAGATAGTCCAGTTTTTGAGGGTTCTGTACTGGAAAAAAATTAAGAAAATACCGGACACATAAAATGTCTGGTATTTTCTAATTAGTTAAGTTTTATATTATTAGGAGTATCAGTACGCAACTATGCGAGAGGGTGGGCGGGGGAGCGGGGCAGGAGGGAATTCTCAGGGCCGGACTCACTCGTGCTTTGCCGGGACCGTGTGCAGGACAGGCAGCGCCCCAGAATCTGCGTGCGCTCAGGTCAGTCCCGCTCCCCACCAGCCGATTCTCTCCCCCCACTCCCCGCTCCCTCTGACCCCCTCCCAGCCAGCCTCACTTCCCGTTGGCCGGTCTCTCCTCACCTGATCTCCCGCAGCCAGCCCCACTGCCCCCCGACCAGCCCTGCTTCCCGCCAGCCGGTTCCCCCCCCCCCAATCTCTCCCAGCCAGCTCTGCTCCCCCCAACTCTCTTCTGGCCAGACCTGCTTCCCCCCAGTCGGTCTCCCCCGCATCTCCCACAGCCAGACCCGCTGCTCCGGACCCCCCACCAGCCCTGCTTCCTGCGAGCCGGTTTACCCCCCTCCTACACATCCTCCCAGCTAGCCCCGCTGCCCTCCTAGCCAGTGTTCCCCCCCATCTGAGATCAAGCGTGTCCGGTATTTTTTTTTAAACCACCTGGTAACCCTAGATGCATCTGACAAAGTGGTTTTTTCCCACCAAAGAATATGGCCAAAGATTTTAAACACACACTAGTAAACTGTATGTCGGAAGCGTATCTTATGTGTATACAACTAGTACAAACAATACAATGAGTCTTAGTTACAGTAGATCAATGCTCCTTGTGGTGAAAACTTTGTGTTTCAATGCATACATTTTTTTAACTGCTAGGATCTAAGAGCCAAGGTGCAGTTTGTAAAAGAAAAATAATAGAATGGAATATTGGAAGAGTGATGGTATTCCAACAAAGCAATCAATGATTTACAACATTGATTGTGGTGTAATAACTGGTTTGCGGGCACTTTGCCAGAGTTAGCCCCTGGTGGGCCACCACAGCTATATTTTCTTGCACCACCACAGGTATGGGCACTTGCAACACTCCTTGGCCACCCCTTGGCAACACCTGCAGGAATGGCGATCCATGGCCAATGGGAGCTGCAAGCACCCTTACCTGTGAAGATGCAGTTAAATAAAATGGCAGTGGCCCATCAGGGGCTAACCCCGCTGAACCACTTCATTCTTATGCCCAGCCCTGCTTTATACTATCCTTACAAAGGATCCAATTCTGCAGTTTCTCCGCTCACAGAACTCCCATTTATTTAATCAGATTCATTTACCTACACAAAATCCTCTGCAAAATTTTAACTAAGGAAAGACTAAGCAGACTTCAAGAGAAAGGCTCATAAGAGCAGATTACTAAGGCCAAGCTTTGTATACCTAGTACAGCTTTTTGCTTCAAGCCAACTAAGGTTTCTGTACATTATACCAGCTGCTAGTGGCTCCCAAGGGCTGTTAAAATGGTTGGGGGAATGAAACAGATTTAACAGATCTATGACTGCATATTCCTCACCTTAACTGGGCTCCCTATACTGTGCATTGGAATGGTTTTAATGTAGAAAGTGCTAAACCAGTCCTAGCAAGTCCTAGAATTGGGGGAATTCTCAGGCTATAATGAAGCCAACTGTCCAGCTGCTTTGTGCTCTATAAGCAGCACATAACAGCAAGAGTAGTGTTTGAGATTTGGTCCATGGTGTTTATTTTTAAATGGTGAGCCAGAGCCTATGGGAGCCGTGAGCCTTTGTGGCTACAGAACCTTTAGATAAACAAACTGGAGCCGACCGTTAGCAGCATTCTCAAAGTGGACTGGGAGCCCACTTTGAGAGAAACTGCTGTAAGATAAAAAATGACTATTCCACATATTTTGGAAGTGTTTAGTTTAACATGACCTGCAACTTAGCAGCTATCTCTAAAGCAACTAGAACAATGTTCTGTTGTTGGAGTCATTCTTTGTGTGTTTCAGTTAGTCTTTGCATTAAAAGTTAATTGTAAATTAATGAATATTCCGACCAATATAATAAAATTAAATGTTCACATTTTCTGTGAGGGAGTAAAAACAAAGTGACACAATTTGTAACAGTATAATGGATTCAACTCTCCTCTAATATTACCAGTACAATTCCACCGATTTCAAACTCCTGGTTTACAATACAGTAAGTGACGGAGAATTATGCCCAATAGTTCTAGAAAACCAAGGGGAGTTGTAGCCATGTGCCATCAAGAAACAGCCTCTCTTGGGCTCCTAGCCCTGTCAGTAGCAAATCTCATCTGACTCTCCTTACATTCTCCATCACTTAGAGCCAAATTAGGGCTCGCTCATATATGAATGTGCTAAGGGAGAAACACTCCCTATGCTTTCTCTCCCAACCCTCATCTACTATCTATTAACCCTTTGCTCCCCCACAAACAAAAGCATAGTTTAGCTCCCAGTGAATCCTTAAATTGTGAAAATGAACATGATTTTAAACAATACAATCTATTTTACATCAGAGTACTATACTTCAAAATTAGCAGCCTTCACACCTGTAAATAAGTAGCATAGTATAATCCACATAAGTATAGTCCTGGGGGAATTTTGTGCCAAAAAGTAAAATTTCTGTGCATATTAAAATTCTGCATATTTTATTTCTTTAAATGAGACAGAGCATTGGAGGAAAACCCCAAACCCCTCTGCCTAACAGTAATGTAGCTAGTACTGACCCTTTATTGCTAGTTATTAGTCATATGCAGCCATATGCTCAGAGTTACATCATAGGCAACTGAAGAGCAAATAAGGGCTAGGGACTCAAACTCACCATTTACATTGACTACTGACCATCTCAAGAAAGGTCAGTAACAAACAGTTGATGGACATTCTGTTAGGTAATTTTTCAGTCCAAAAATTAGTCCAGTTCTAATCACTTAAGTACCATAAGCATTTATAAGGCCACACTGTCCTTTAAAATGAGGCACTCTGGCAATGAAAAGGAGCCTTAAAATGTTTACACCCATTTTATACTCCTGAGAGAATTCACTAAGAACAATGTGAACAATTCACTGAGTAAGCAAGCAAATACATTCTGCTTGCCTGAGGGGACAGTGTCTACCCCATGTCTATCTCCTCAGAAATACTCCAAAACCCTACCCCTCCATGGCAAGCACATTGCAAGCACTGAGTCTCTCACTGTTCCTCACACATGACTGTCCAGTCCTCCTCTCCCCTGTCCTGGCAGTGATTTTATGTCTCTACTGTCTTCCCTGGCCAGACAAACTGACCTGCCTGCACTGGTGGGGAGGAATCCATGATCATTCTTGTGGCTTCCCTTTATTTCCCCATCAGAAGTCATTTTTCTGTGGAGAAGCAAAGACATTTGCTGGGGCCATGAAATCTGAGTATTTTTATAATTTATTTAAACTACAGTACAATGGATGGAGAATTGAAGAGCATTGGAGGAAATCCTCCAACCCCCTAACAACGTAACAGTAATGTAGCTAGTATTGACTCAGAATTCCCCCAGGAGTAATGGGACATCTGGCTTGTTTTTGTTATATGGCACTGAATGGCAGAATCGAGCCAGGTATATTTTGCTTTCCCCAATTTTTTTATACATGTATCTCTCATGTTGTTTTTCTTTCAAGTTCTCTCTGAAATATCTTTTTTCAGTACCTTGCTGTGAATAAATAATTACTTAGCAAAGTCAATGCTTTTCAGAATAGCTATTTTTATATATAAACTGATCAAATGTGTAATTGTAATATATATTCATAAAGAGATTTTACTAGATTTCAAAGCAGAGAAAGAGCTTTGAAAAAGTTCAGAATGGCAGACTTAGATTATATTTCATTATGCAAACAATGCACTTCAGTATTAGAGCTGGCTGAAAATTTTCCACCAGAACATTTTTTTCCTATGGAAAATGCCACTTCATGAAATGTGAAACTTTCTGAGGAAATGTGCTAATGTTGACAAAATTCTGTTTAGAAAACTGAATCAAAATGAAGCATTTCAAACTTACTGTAATGGAATGATTTGATTTTTATTTTCAATACAACTTTTTGCTTCAAAATGTATTTTATATTATAATGTAAAATAAAATCATCAAAATAGGAAAGAAAGTTTTAAATTTGATCAGAATTGAAGTTTTCAGTTGAGTCAAAAAAATTTTTTTTAAATGTTCATTTCATGGAAAATTTCAGGTTTTTTTTTTGCATTGAATAACATCTGATTCAGAATAAAAATAAAATTAACAAGCACAGCATTTCCTGAAAAAAAGCCAATTTTGATTCTCACACAGCTCTTCTGAGTATACAGAGCAAAGATGGTACTTACTAAGGCAAATTTTTTGTTGAGAATCATCTGCTCCACCAGTGATGACTCATTATGGAAGAGATGAGGCTGCATGTGACTCCACATATGGGGAAACCACCAGAATTCATCTACAGAGCCCAACAACAGGTCATCACCTTCGTCTTCCTCTTCTGTTCCTGCAAAAATATTCCCCCAAAACAAAATTTCCAGGTTTATTATGATGTTAAAATCATTAGGAAAAACAAGAGGAACACCAGCATTCTAGAGTCTGATGCATCAAAAATATTTAATAGAAATTTGATATTACAATGATGCTAAATAAAGGTTTTAAAATATACTGAATATAAACTCCATCTCCCCTGATATAATTAGTTTTGAAAAGCACACATTCCTCTCCACCAGATTTTACAAGCATCAAAATGCATGATAAAACACTGTTCTCTCACACATATATTACAAAACTAATACAAAAACCAGCTAAAAAGGACCTATAAAAAGGCATGCAATGAAGAGGATAAATAACAGTGTTAACAAGTTTTATTCAGCGTAATTTATTCAGACAAAACTCCTATTGCCATCTATTCTGATTTACCTTTTACATTACATAGCTTTTCTGAAGTATTCCTCTACCAACCTCTTCATACTGTCCTATACCACTCTATTCCTTTCTCTTCCCTTCTAATTCTTACATTGCTCATTATCTTATGACATGTCAATTTCCTGCTTATCCAGTTGTATAGTGCTTCTTCCCATAAACCACACACATTTAAAAATCCTGTTTCAGCTTCTCTAAGCATCAAGTTGCCATTATTGTTTCATAATGATTATTCATTTTATTTACTTCACTAAACTGACTTCTCTCCCAAATCACATTGTACTATCTCTAACTTCTATCCCCTTCATATCTTCCTCTTTCTCCGATGAACCATGTATGACTTATTCCTTTGTTCTTTCCACTGATTCTACCTCTGTCTTCATCTGGGGAAACTGAGTTAGAGAATCAAGTTAGAAAGGAAAAATAGGGCAGTCAGATGTAATGGCACAGCATCCCCTTTGGGATCTTGAAATTTGCTTTGTGATTTTTAACAATATGGGGCAACACTGAGCCCAGTTCCATAGTAACCTACTTATTTATGGTTTTACAATATGGATCAGCTTGTATCACTAACCTGCATGTGGAGCTGTGCTATCCCAGAAATTCTGGGAGGGACTGTGCAGCCTCAGGAAGGGAAAGCACCTGCTCTCCTCTGCAGCTGGCCAGTTCTGTCTCTTGCCTCCCTCCCCTTGGGGGACCTAGGGACTCAGAGATGCTAGAAGGGACCAATTCACTCAAGAAAGGAGGCAGAGAATTGTTATCATCCCATCCTTCTCCCATGTAATCACCACAAAAGTCAGACAATCTAATCCTATGTTCTACTTTAGCTTGACTCAATCATTTTGCATTTCTTAGTCTCATTTCTACTTATCACCTTATTTCTTTGATTTCATATTAATGTCCTTCAACTCTGACATTATCTTGTGTTGCCTTTGTCTCTCCCGGTCCCTGATGTGGTCCTACTTTTTTATTCCAGCAGCATATAACATCTGCTTCCCTGTGTAACACACTGCCCTTTTCCCTATTCAGTGCCTTATCCTGTCTTTTTATGTCTACAGATGTTCTATTTATACTTGCATATATTTTTACAACCTATCTGATGATTCAGAGTTGTGTTTTGGTCAGTTATATGAAGGGCTAAATCTGTGGCCCTTACTCAAACAAAACTCTCATTGAACTTAGCGGGAAATTTTCCTTGATTAAGGACCTCAGTTTGCTCATGAGATATTACTGCGTTTTCCACACAGAACATGTGCAATAATGACATAGATTGTAAGCTATAATACGTTATCACCCGGCAATCATGGAAATTTATGATGAAATATCCATCTTCTTCCCTCATTGCAGGTTGGTGACAGACAATATATTCTAAGGGTTTTGACCAATGAACTTTTAAATATTTCAGCGGGCTTTCAGCACTTTCCTGGAACAGATACATTATACAGTCAAACCCGGCAACTTGAGAGTTCCAGTTCTCAGAATTTACATTTTTCTT
Source organism: Pelodiscus sinensis (assembly GCF_052426305.1). Lineage (NCBI taxonomy): Eukaryota > Metazoa > Chordata > Testudines > Trionychidae > Pelodiscus > Pelodiscus sinensis. Next base: position 101,502,233 of record NC_143055.1, read on the forward strand.
TATATTTCATTTATCAAAGAAGGATTAAAAAAAAACCTTAGCTTTTCAAATATGAGTGCCCATATTTAGGCACTTAAATAAGTGGCATGATTTCCAAAATTGCTGAACACCAGCAACTGCTGCTCTCTTTCCTGAGTGCTTAACAGTTTTGAAAATCAGGCCTTTTGTTTGGGTGTCTAAATATGGATTTAGATGACTAAATATAGAGACTAATTTTCAATAAACTTATCCATAAAATTTCTTCTCAAATGTACTTTTAAAGAGCAAGATTTCATAAAGGGAGATCAAAAGCAGCAATTAGATAACATGAAAATTATAAGAGATTAAGTTTTTCTTTGTTTTTCCCCATATATCTTTCTGACAGATACCTACTGGAATTTTGTAACTGTGTTACATGCAAGACAAAAGCAGTAAACTATATCCTAAGAAACAGAAAAGATTAATGGTTGAAACCTGAAGCTCTGAATATTATCTCACATTGAGTCTACGCCAAGATCAGGTGTTTACATATTGGTCAAGAAAACAGTAACCATTTACTTTCTTAATAATGATGTAAATCCTCTTGGGAAATTTTTCTGAAATGACGTGTGTTCTATGTAGCCAATTTTGCAAAAATCGAGTGATGGGAAATATACACCAATTTACTCCCTATTATACAATATGCACCAATTTACTCCCTATTTTGCTGTTGACAGGCTATAGGGCATATCAACTGATCACAGAAAGAAATTTAAGCCTGCTAGAATCTTGAAATATGAACACTGAATAAAGTGGCTGCTATTAAAAATCAGAAATTACTACAGTTTTTCCTTGTATTGAGAACAGGAAATATACGTGACTACTCTGTGAAGTCACAAATATTTACTCTGTCAGGGTATGTCTACACTACCCCGCTAGTTCGAACTAGCGGGGTAATGTAGGCATACCGCACTTGCAAATGAAGCCCGGGATTTGAATTTCCCGGGCTTCATTTGCATAAGCGGGGAGCCGCCATTTTTAAAACCCCGCTGGTTCGAACCCCGTGCAGCGCGGCTACACGGGGCACGAACTAGGTAGTTCGAACTAGGCTTCCTAGTTCGAACTACCGTTACTCCTCGTGAAATGAGGAGTAACAGTAGTTCGAACTAGGAAGCCTAGTTCGAACTACCTAGTTCGTGCCCCGTGTAGCCGCGCTGCACGGGGTTCGAACCAGCGGGGTTTTAAAAATGGCGGCTCCCCGCTTATGCAAATGAAGCCCGGGAAATTCAAATCCCGGGCTTCATTTGCAAGTGCGGTATGCCTACATTACCCTCCTAGTTCGAACTAGGAGGGTAGTGTAGACATACCCTCAATGTTTACTTTTAGTGGCATCTTCTCTATGATACCTTTGGTAACACACTTGATCGTGGAAAGATATCACAGACTGTGTGGGAATAGAGGGTCTGCTACTGGGAATTTAGGACTTGATCAGGAGCAATGTGGTCCTTAAGATTTATGGTGCACGGCAGGTGCCCTCAGGGCTGTGAGGGCAGGAACAGGGCAGGCAGGTATAGATGTGGGGACTAGAGGGGTACTGCAGCACTCCCAAATTTTATGTGTGGTCCCAGCTGTCACTTGAGTCTCTGCTGCCAACCCCATACTCAGGGTCCCGGGGGCTGCCCAGGGCTCTGCCGTCGGCCCCAACCCCAGGGTCCTGGGAGCCGCGCAGAGCTCTGCTGCTGGCCCTGCCCCTATGGTCTATCAGCCTCTACCTCACTCCCAGCCCCATGCCCATCCCCAGCTTCAGCTCGCAGCTCTGTTCAGGTCCCCTCTCCCAGAGACATGGCCCTGGTCCTGATCTCCAGGGACACAGACCACCTTACCTGCTTACTGTCCTGTTGGCCCTAGAGCATATGAGGCCTAGGGCACGCCAAAATTACACAGCTGCATATGCTGCATATGCCTAAGAATGGCCCTAATCAGAAGAGGTACTCATTGGAGTCAGCCGGTGTTGAAGACAGCTGGAATTGAAGACATTTGATTCTAATTCAAGCTGCTCAGTACTTCTCAAGTGTCCCTTATGCTGGAGCAACCACAAGCATGGCATTCACAGATTCATAGCTTCTAAGGCCAGAAGGATCATCTGATTATCTAGTCTGACTTCCTGCACAACACTGACTTTAGAACTCCTCCCAACTTTCAAAACTTCGATAAGTTAGCCATCATCTTCTCTGTACGCTAAATAGAATCAGTTCCCTGATTTTATCACAGTAAGGATTGTTGTCCAATCCTTCCAGAATTATTATGGCTCTTCTCTGAATCCTCTCAAATTTACCAACTTCTGTAATGAATTATGGACATCAGAAACTAGACACAATTTTTCAGCAGCTGACACATCAATGCCAGATACAGGGGTAAAATAACCTCTCTGCTCCATATTCTCCTGTTTATATAGCCAAGGGTTGCATTAGCCCTTTTGGCCAAAGCATCACCTTCGGAGTTCATGTTCAGCTGATTATCCACCACAGCTCCCAACGCTTTTTCAAGTGACTGCTTTCCAGATACGTACACCATGAGGGAAGCTATCTCTTACACTTGTTGTCCCTAAATATATAACTTTACAACTGGTGACATATTGTTTGCTTGTATCCATATTACTATGCAATCGAGACCATTCAATGTCAGTGATCTGTTGTATTCATTACTTAACAATTCCACAATCTTCATGTCATCTGCAAACTTACTTTATCATTAATGAATTGTTCAGAGAGCTTTGCCAAACCAGTTTAGATGTAAAGCCATGTTTTGAAGATATTCTTTACTTGGTTGTGCATGACAATTACCATTTTGAATAGAAGATATGAATATTCAGGTATATTTTTCAATATATGCAACAGATCTGGCCTATATGCATTCCTGGATTTCCTTCATGGAAACTGAAGGTATGAGTGAAAGCTGAATAGAACCTTAATGCATGTGTAAGATATTTTAAAAAGTATCACCTTGGCTGTGTCTACATTGGCACCCCTTTCCGGAAAAGGGATGCTAATGAGACCAGTCGGAATTGCAAATGCTGCGGGGGATTTAAGGGTACGTCTAAACTACATGCCTCCGTCGACGGAGGCATGTAGATTAGCCAGATCGGCAGAGGGAAATGAAGCCGCGATTAAAATAATCGCGGCTTCATTTAAATTTAAATGGCTGCCCCGCTCTGCCGATCAGCTGTTTGTCGGTAGATCGGGGCAGTCTGGACGCGACGCACCGACAAAGAAGCCTTTCTTGATCGGCACAGGTAAACCTGGTTTCACGAGGCATACCTGTGCCAATCAAGAAAGGTTTCTTTGTCGGCGCGTCGCGTCCAGACTGCCCCGATCTGCCGACAAACAGCTGATCGGCAGAGCGGGGCAGCCATTTAAATTTAAATGAAGCCGCGATTATTTTAATTGCGGCTTCATTTCCCTCTGCCGATCTGGCTAATCTACATGCCTCCGTCGACAGAGGCATGTAGTCTAGACACACCCTAAATATCCCCCGCGGCATCTGCAATTCCGACTGGTCTCATTAGCATCCCTTTTCCGGAAAGGGATGCCAATGTAGACACAGCCCCCGTGTCTAATCCACAAGGACACTATATAAATATATGCAAAATAATCTAGATAGGTGGATCTAGTTTGCTTAATACAATGTGGGAAAACTGGGCAAAAAAAATGCATATACCTAGGACACTATTGTTATGGAGAATACTGCTTTACCACAAGGGTTAGTCAATGTAAATCATCTTTCAAAAGCAGAGTTTGACTCAGTATAATCACACAATTAAGTTATATACCCTGAGGCAGCCTATTCTATTTATTATATTCTTGTGAAGAAAGCTTTCTTTTCTACTCAGAACCTGACTGCAGTTCCGCAGTATCCAATTACATTTAATAACAAAACTGCATCATCAGTGTAATTTCTACTTCCCCTACATTACAAAGATACTTCCAATGAAAATGAAAGTGATTTTAGAGTTTCATTCTTACCTGTATGGTAAAATTTTCCTGAAAATCCCAGGTTGAAAGTAAAATTTGTAATCTGAGCTCTCAAAAGATTCTGCGTATCAAGCAGGGCCTGAAAATAAATACACAAAGAAATGCACATGATCTTACATGCTCTCATTCTTTTTCCTGTATAAAGACCATGACAAAAATACAATTTATGTCTGAAAAGCCAAAGACCAAATTTAACTCTGAAGTACATGCATCTTCATGGAGAATATACCTATATTGTAAGCCTTTTCAAAGGCTGCAATTATAATTAACCCCATTTTAAAGATGGGGAAACTAAGGCCTTGTCTACACTATGTGGTGGTTCGATGCTGCAGCGATCGATCCACTGGTCATCAATTTATCATGTCAGCTGTAGAGGAGATAAATCAATCTCTGAGAGTGTTCCAGTCTACACAAGTTCTCCACCAAGATGAGAAGAATAGCTGGTGTTGACGGGAGAGCAGCCCCCGCGAACCTCACCAAGATGCTGCAGAAGGTCAACTTCAGCTCTGCTATTTGCATAACTGAAGTAGATTGATGGCGCTGCATAGTGTGGACAAGGTCTGAGACACAGGGAGGAAGAAGAGATGTGCTAATGCTCATTCAGCAGGCCAATGCCAGAGCTCAGACCTGAATCCAGCTTCCCTGAGTCCCAGTCTAGTGCCTTGCTCCTTAGGAAACACTGCCTCCCACAACTGTTGATTAGATCAAGTGGGAGTAAATACATAGAACATCTTACTGTAGCTCAGAAATTGTTGGCCAAAAAAAAAGAAAAAAAGACAAAAGAAAAAATAGACGAGAAAAAGTGAGATGAACATTGAAGCCTATTCTGCATCAAACAACTGGAATTTAGACCACAAAGTCTGGTTCACTTAAACAACATGCTGGCTGTCACCATATACGTTCTTGCACAAAATTAGTACAAACAAAAGCTATCAGGATGAAAGTAATGGGCTCTTATTATTCCATCAGCGACATCTTCACTCTTCAAATTTCCAGATTGACTTCATATGTTGTGACTCCAAAAGTTACAAATTATTTCAGGAGACGTCCCCTAAGCAGTGATACTCTAACAGGGAAGCACACGAGTATAGTAACTACTTAGCATATTCTGTTTTAATAAAGAAAAGTATGTTAAAAAAGATAGATAATTTTAGATCACTCAAGAGAATGATTATCAAAATTACTGGAGGAGATTTTCAAGGGGACAGCACCCAACTTTCCTTGACATTCAATACCCTTACTCCCATTTTTGCCTTTGAAAAGCTCCCCAATAATTTATGCAATTATAATTTATAATTTTAAATATACATGCCTTTCTTCATATTCTTTTCTAGTTATACATTTCTTTAGAGGTGCATATATCAATTAAGGTACTTACAAGTAGAAAACTCAAGACATCAGAATGTGAGCATCGATGAAGTTGGTAAGGATCTCTTTGTTTATAAATCAAGAGATGCGAGCATTGGTTATAAATAAGTACATAATATATAACAGAAAAGAATAAATAGTAACACCCCCCCCCAAAACAGGCTATAAGAAATCCTTCACCTTCAATGCAGCTATGCTTGCTTAAAAAAGGGATGAATTTGAACCAAAGAAGGTTTGTTCAAAAAGTTTTGATGATCAGTGAATAATGTCAGGCATATCCTGAATTTGCTTTTCTCTTGTTGAGACTAATAACATGGAATGTCTCTGCTCCTCCAACTAAACAGCTAATTGCTTATGTTACACAGCTAAAGGCACAGAGATTTGTGGCAAGACAGACACAAAACTGAAACCATTGTGAAACATCATTTTTTCGTTCCATGCTGTCCAGCTTGGCTTGGAGCCGAAAGAGTACCATATTGTTTTCACTCTGCCTGGTGTCACAGTAACACTAGCAAGACTGCCATCAAATAACTGTTGGAAGCTTTTAATAAACAAAATGGGTAAGGAAGGGGAAGCTGGAACAGTGTCCTTTGATTAAAGGACTAAAAAAATCAGAGAAGTGGAACGAAAATTAGTCATAGCTAAGAGTTTTGAGGCAGAACACAAAAAGAACAATCTCTTCAGAGCCTGTGCAGCATGAACTCAGTGACAGGCTAAAAAGAGGTTAAAGATAATCAATGACCAATAAAGGAAAAAGAATATTAAAGTGAGGGGATTCCTACCCTGACTGAAAGTAGAGACTCCATGGGGTTTGTTATTAAAATAATCTCTGAGCTCATGAGATCTGACCCAATAAAAAAACTGATCTTTGCAAACAGATGTCACTGGATATGCAGATGGAAAGACACAGGGGGCAAAAAAACCTGGCAGTACCCTTATTATGATAACGATGAATACTTTTGAAAGAGACAGGTTACTTAGTTCAGCCTGACAGAAAAAAATTTACATATATGGCCATAAGCTCCCATTATTCCTGGATTATATCCAGCTGCCCAGGCCAAAAGAAAAGGTCTTACATAAAGGTAAAAAGCCTTCTAGAAAATGTGATTTTGAGGTACTTGAATACTAATGAAATAGGCACATCAAAAATAAGACAGATATACGATGCATTCTTTTTGCAGCACAAAGGAAAGAAAAAATTAGAGCAAAACTCATAATCAGTGAAATCAGAATTCTGCCCCAAAAAGCTGGGTTAAAATGAATTCCAAGCTGAATTCCAAATGAACAGCTCAGAATACTGATGTAATTTTTATAATTCTTACTAAAGAAGACCTCAGTATCAAATGTTCTTTCCTGGTCCACCTAAAACATAAACGTTTTCTGTGGACTACAGGTTAAATTCAACTTCTTTGTTATGTTAAATTGTAGCTAAAAGCTTTATACAGCCTCTTCCTGCACAACTGCCTATCTACCTTCCTTCTATTTTCATCTTAGTCTCCAAATGATGGAAGGAAGGTAGATAGACAGTTGTGCAAATTACTATTTTGGAATTAGCATTACTCCTTGTGAAAAAAATGAAGAAATAAATTGTGAAAATGCTCTAGAAATACAGCTTTGTAGAAAGTACTCATTGCACATTTCTAACACTACATTTGTTACATCATTGATATGACAATTCGAAGTATTTGAAAATGAGGACAGTGGGAGACATAAACACACTCTATGTCATCTCTGTGTTAATTTGATTCTGGTTTTCAATTTTTATTGAAGGGAAAAGAAAATATTTATTTCAGTTAGAAGTTATCACCCTCATGTATCAATGATGGCCACAGTCTTTTTAGTGGAATTTCATGAAGACCAGAAATCATGACAAAATGAGCTTTGCTGTAAAACCTACATAATTGTTTCCTGTCATGAATAACATTTATGAATCTCCAAAAGTAATCTAGAGTTTGCTTTTAGGCCATGTATCCACTAGGAAACTATTTCAAAATTACTAAATTCTACTTAAGAACTCCTGACTCAACAAATTCTCACTATGTAGAAGCATCGAAATTAGTCCCAGGCAGGCCTCATTAATGTGGATGCACTCCCTTGGACTTAGAAACCCAGAAGCACTTTGGGGAGCTATGGGAGGCCTTCTGGAGACCAATAAGTTCGAATTAGCGGTACTGGTGCTCCACACTACCGTAATTTCAAAATTACTATTTCTGAATTAGTGTTACTCCTTGTGAAAAGCAGGAGTACAGAGTATGAATTACAAAATAATGGGCTTGGTAGTGTGGGTGCTCCACTTATAAATTCAACCTGGGGGAGAGTGTATTTTGGGATAAGGTCCTAGTATAGAACTGGGCTTAGAGAGTAAACTGCAAAAGATTTTGTGTAGTCACAGAATCACAGAAATGTAGAGCTGAAAAGGAGCTGAAGTGGTCATCTGATTCAGCCCCCAATGCTGAAGCAGGACTAAGCATACCTAGCCCAACCCTGACAGGCTTTTGTCTAACTTGTTCTTCGAAACCTTTCATGATAGGGATTCTAGAGCCCCCCCTTGGAAGCCTATTTCAGAACTTAATTACTCTCATAATTAAAAAGCTTTCCCTAATATTTACATTAAATCTGTCTTGCTGCTGCTAAGTTCTTATCATAACTGCAAAGGACATAGTGAACAACTGATTATTGCCCCATTTGTAACAGACTTTATAAACTTGAAGATTGTTATTAGGTCTGTCTGTCTCATCAAATCTTTTTTCTTAAGTTTAAACAAACCTATTTTTTTAACCTTTCTGCATAGGTCAGGTTTTCTAAACCTTTTAATATTTTTGTTGCTCTCTTCTGGATTCTTTCTAATTTACCCACATCTTTCTAAATGTATGGTGCTCAGAACTGGATTTCAGTAGAGGCCTCACCCTTGCTGAATAAACACTATGGCTACGTCTACACTGCAGGCTTCTTGCACAAGAACTGTTTTGCACAAGAGTTCTTGCGCAAAAATTGTTGCGCAAGAGTGTGTCCACACTGCCATATGCTTTTGCGTAGGAGATGTGCTTTTGCGCAAGAGCATCCATGACAGTGTGGATGCTCTCTTGTGCAAGAAAGCTCTGATGGCCATCTGTTGCCCGTCCACACTGCCTTCTTGTTCAAGAGGGCTTATTCCTCATGGGGAAAGGAATAACTCTTGTGCAAGAATCCCTCTATTCCGATGCTTTACTGTAAATTTACTTGTGCAAGAACGTGTGCACAGTGTAGACGCTCCCCAAGTTTTTGCACAAGAACAGCTGTTCTTGCGCAAGAAGCCTGCAGTGTAGATTTAGCCTATGGGATAACTATCTTCCATGTGTTACATATGCAACTCCTGTTAATACACCTCCGAATATTAACCTTTTTCAACTACATCACATTGACGACTCATATTCAATTTATGATCCACTATAAGCCCCAGATATTTTTCACTTATTCTGCTTAGTAGTTCTGCTTAGTTGATTATTCCTTATTTTGTACTTGTCCATTTGATTTTTCCCTTCCAAGTATTGTATTTTGTACTTGTTTTTATTGAACTTAATTTTGTTGATTTCAGACCAACTCTACAATTTGTGAAGGCCATTTTTAATTCTAGTCTTGGCCTCCAAAGTACTAGCAACTTCTCCCAGCCTGGGGCCATCCACAAATTTTATAAGCATATTCTCCACTCTATTATCCAATCAATAATGAAAATGATTGATTTTCATTAGAATCAACAGGAGCCACATACGTAAAATCTTGCCTACCTCTTCGAGGCTTTACCAGCTTGTGCCCACAGCACCTCTGCCTATCTGCAAGCTACTTATGCTGTCTCCAATACAAGTGAGTGCAGCTGCAATGTGAACTACCCTCTAGAGTTAGACAGACAAGCTGAGCTAACATTTAATTGTCATTCCTATGACTTATTTTCTGGGTGATTTGACATTTTACTCATTGGTTAGACTCTAAAAACAAAATGTTAAACTTTTGAAAAATATACAGCCACAGATGGCAGGGACTACTACCGTGTATGTTTTAGAGAAAGAGAGAGAATGCGAGGAGACGGGCGGAGGGTGCTCTGCACTCAGGATATCTCCATTAGCTGAGTTACACAAATACAAAATTCAGCACTAGTGTATTGTGTAACCTGTTCATTAATATCTACATATTTACCCATAATTTATTATTTTGTCTATTGCGGTCATTGCATTGTTATAGTTTTCTCTAGTTTATCAGAAGCAGCTGGGTATCCTACTACAGTATTGTGCACCTGGTTAATATAAACATTTTATTTCTTTTCCACTTCTTTTAGGTAGGACCTTAGGCTTTGGACATTGCTTCCACCAGAGCTCAAGAAGAGATTGAATCTTTTATAGGGTTGCCAGGTGTCTGGTTTTGACCCGGACAGTTCAGTATTTGAGCTTTTTGTTTGCGAAACAAATTGAGAAAATATAAATGTCCGGTATTTTCTAAATAAGTTGTTATATAGATTGTGATGTAATGTCAAGTGTGTCTGGTATTTTTGTTGAAACCATCTGGCAACCCTAACCTTTTAGTATTCACACTATACTGCAAGACTGTCTTCATTGAAGAAAGAGAAAGAAAAAGACTGCTGTTCACATTTCCATCAAGCACTATCCCACAATAATTCTTGAGAAGGTAACATAATCTAGGAAAGGGATGAAAATGGTTCTGGCTACAATACAATGCTTCTTTTTTAATTCTTATATTTGGCATATAGGTACTATAGAGACAGATATAAAAAAATCCATAGATACATGAAATGAGATGAATATGTAGGGACAGATTCTCAGCAGGTAAAAATCACTTTTATTTCACTGAAGTCATTGGAGCGACTCTATTTCATTTGTGAGTTTATGCCATGGGAAATGAAGGCCTTTATGTACATAGTTAAAATGTTATGGTGTCTAAAGCTATATTTTGGTCATTTAATCTCCTTTTGGATGAATTGCCATGACCATTTGCAAGCTGAGTCCTAAAATAATAGCTTAAGTAATTTTCAAGAAGACTGAGCTCCCAAGAGTACCGGGTACCAAAATATGGTCCATGAAGCAATTGTTGGTGGTCTATGGAGAGCTGTCTGGTCACATGGCTTCTTCTACTTGTTCAAGCTACTGAATAGAATTAAAAAAAAATCAAACCCACCTTTATAGGGAATTAAGTCAAACCAAACTAAGGCCACTTTAATTCTGAATAAGAGCATCTATATAGGGATTTAATACACTTGAATTACATTTAGTTAATTTGTTTTAACTTTCCTGAGTGACCTATAGCCCTTGTCTACACTACCAAGTTTTTTCACTACCCCCCTCCTCCTGCCTTTCAGCAAGAAAAAAAGCAAGAGCGTATGCACTGCAAAGCGACTTTTGTCAGGAAAAAAGCACAGTTTCAGGGACAAAAAACTACTTCCATCCCTGTGACAGAATTTTTCTTCCCCATCCCCTTTAATGTCAATAAAGGGCCAGTGTAGATACTGCTTTTTTTTCTTTTTTTTGGTCAACAGGAGTTCAGCCAGTATCCCACAACGCCTGTGTTGGTTGCTCTGCTCAGTATTTTGATCTCTGCTGCTCTGCAGGCATGCAGCCTTCCCCTTTCAAAGCTACTGGAAGTATCTGACAACTAACTGTGCTGCTCCCTTTGGGGAACAAAGAGCAAATCATCTGAATGATCCTATTCTGTCCTGGACTAGGAACTTAAAGGCAGGCAAACTGTTGCTGAAGCGAGTCAAGGAGAGGGAGAGACTGCTGTACTGCTTTATTCCTCAGCACAGAGAGCTCATAGAGATACTCATGGTGCCACTCCTAGCAGTTGAGAATACTGTGGGAAAATTTGTAGGGAATCCCAAGATGTTCATGCTATCAGCTCCACCTTCTCACAATACTGCATTATGGCATATATACACATAGTACATTGCTCAGACTGTCAATAATGGTGCCCTCCTGTAAATTCTTTGCTATTGCAACTTGTGTTCCTACTTTCAAGTTCCATGAATGTTGCTACACTACCTATTTATAAAAGCTAAAATGACAAGATGATCAGGAAGTAGAACAGGAGTTGAACATTATGGGGAAAGTTGTGGGGGAGGGCTGGCTCAGAAGGCTGCATGGGGTAAGGGACTGGGGTGCAGGAGATGGTGTAAGTTCTGAGAGGTAGTTTGGATGAAGGAGGGAGTTGTGACCTGGGTCAGGGGATTGGTGTGGAGGGTAAGGGAGTATGGGTTCAGGAGAGGATTCTGGCCTGGGGAAGGGGCTCTAGGAGGTGGTGCAAAGTCTGAAGAGAACTGTGACCTGGGAGAAGGGGAAGACGGGGTGCAGACTGCACCAGGTTTGGGTGGTGACCTGGGGCAAGGGAATGGGGTGCAGGGTCTGGGAGGGTCTTGGGGTGCAGGAGAGGATTCTGGCCTGGGGGAGGAGTGTAGAAGGGGATAAAAGGTGTGGGAGGGAGTTGTGACCTGGGGCAAGGAGGTGCAGAGAGTTTGGATGGTGACCTGGTGGAGGGAATTGGGGTGTGAGAGGGGCTGGGGTGCCAGAGGCAGGCTCTGGCTGGGAGGCACGTACCTAAGCATCTCCTGGCCAGCAGCCCTGCAGCACCCTGATGGCAGGCTGGGATCCCTGCCTGCTGCAGCCCCAGATCACTTAGAGCTGCAAACTGCTCCCTCCATGTAGCTCTCAGCTCTGGGAAGGGGAAGAGGCTAGTGCTGCCCCCGTCCCAGGCCAGTCTCTCAGCTCCTATTGGCTGGCTGTTTCCAGCTAATAGGCGCCAAGAATTGGGCTGGGACGGGGAGATCACACAAAGCCTCTTCCCCCTGCAGAGCAGAAAGCCGCATGGACTGTGCTTTAAACTGTGGCAGATGTGTGCCTGAGAGGTGGTCTGGCCCCCGGGCCGTATTTTGCCCAGCCTGCATTACCAAAAGCATGTAGTGTTTATAATAAAAGGAATAACTCCTTTCAGTATACTGGATATATTTAAAAACTTTTTGAATAATTTTCAGACAAAAGGAGGAAAATACTTAGGGGTTTTTTTTATGGTACATTATCTTATCTGATCTAAGGAAGTAGATAGGATAGGTACAAGAAAAGAACTAAGACAATTTTCAGCTCTTTCAGCAGAATTTAGCTGGCAGAGATCATAAATTATCATAACAAAGCTGGAGAAAAGTTGCTTCTCTGGAGTTTGTTTGACAAACAAATGGAGAAACAAAATGAAAATAGGAAGAAGTATTTCACAGTTCCTTAAGATATAGTAAACATTCGGGAAACAGTTCTAAATCCTGTTTTCAACTAAAAGCAAACATGGGTGCGTATAAGTCTGCAAAGTCACTTTTGATATGTAATAGGTTAAAAGTATGGTATGCTAGCAATTGTAGTTGATCAAGTAATGTAGCAGCTAAATTTAAAAAATAAAGGCCCAAGCTCCTCAGGGTAAGAGTCTCTTATCTTGTGTCAGCCATTCAAGAACTGTGTTGTTCTCAGCCAGTGATATTTTTTGGCACTGTAGAAAATGTGTTTTTAAAATTTTTTAATGATCGTACTCAGTAGCCCAATCCTGAAGTTGCAGCATATATAAACTCCCACAGATGGCACTTTTGGTATAACCTGGGCCAGTTAATCAGGTCCTCAAATCTGAGGACTTCAAACATTTCTTAAGCATCAAGTGCCTGATCCAGGTGCAACTGAAGTGATTTCATTCATTTCAATAAATAACGGATCGTGTTCTCATTAAGCATCACCACATCCTCATAGAATGAGATATAGAGCGGTTAATGCTATACTCTTCATTACAGCTTGATTTTGTGTGCTTCCATTTTTCAGTGTCCAACTTGAGAAGGGGGTGGGGTTCTGATTTTTCAGAAGGGCTCAGCATCTACAACTTTAAGACAATGAAAGCCTTTCAAAAATCAAAATAAAGAATTCCCTATAAAAGGAAGCACCAGAAAAAAAAATCAGTGGCCAATTTTGAAAATGCTGAGCTAAATGTCATACACAGGATCAGAGTCAGTCAGTGGCTACCCAAAAATTCTGATGATTAATAATATGCAAAATTCACAGAGAAAAGGCGTGCAAATTTGAAGACTGATTCACTAAATTACAATGTTTCATTTTTTAAATGCTGGTAGTACAAATATTAAAATCATATAAAATTTCATATATCTGGGGGGTGTTCCTTTAATTTTTCAACAGAATACAATGACATGCTCATTTACAGTAAAAGCTGGGTTATCTGGCACTTTACCTACTGGGAATCTGTAAATACTGGCACTTCTGATCTTCAGTAGGGTCCAGTTGGCATGGGGCTGGCAGGCTCTGTATCTAGTTCTGAGTGACAACCTGGAAGTGGTGACATAACCCTGCCGCTCCTAGATAGAGTCATGGGGGCTCTGTGCACTGCAACCAACCCACCCCACCCCAAGCACTGGCTCCACAGCCCCACTAGCGAGGAACCATAACCAGTGGGAGCTATGGGGGCAGCAGGAAGCACACAGAGCAGCCTGGCTGTGCCTCTGCCTAGAAGCAACAGGGACATGTCACCAGTTGTAGGGAGCTGCCCAAGGTGAGTATTGCCCAGATCCTGCACCCTGAAACTCCTCCCATGCCTCAATCACCTGTTCCTAGCCCTCTCCCACACCCAAACTTCTCCCAGAGCCTGATCCCTACACCCCCTTCCACACCTAAACTCTCTTCCTGATAGTTAATGCCAACAAAACAAAGCTTTTCCTGGACATCTTCAAATTACATTGGCACATTTTTGTTACATGAAGTGAATGATTTTGATGGTGAAGTGATTGCACACTATTGGGATATTGTGCTCTTTCATCTCAATGAATCATGTGCATAAACACGGAACATAAGATATATTTCTGACTTGATCCTCTTTCACCAGTTCTTTCTGCGGGGGGAGGGGCTTCTAAAGGGGAAAGCAAGGAAGTAAACTAATTATGGAAAGGTAGATGGAAGGTTTTAAGTACCTGGAACTAATTATATTTAATAAAGGAAAGCAATTAGCAGTGCCGTTTTCAGGATTCTACATGGAATTCTTCTTTATTAGTTCTTGATTAAACTGTGGTTTGATAGAAGGGATGAGAATTACTGGCCCATCTTAAATGTTTTCATCATTCTGCTGTTAATACCAAGAAAACCCCTTCATTTCTTTTAATCAAAGGTCAAAAACTCAAGCCAATTAAAATGGAAGAACTAATAAACACCCTGCTGGAGCATATCATATTTTTTTCTCTTGGAGTTTGATTATGCAGGATTTTAAGTTCAATAGAGGGTACGCTGACTGTATCTTATTTTTATCTAAGCCTTCAACTACTTATAAAATAGTAGGAAGGCATAGGTGAACTCCCAAAGCAGAATAAAACTGTAAATAAAACCAACATCTCACCTTTAACCTGCATTTAAAGTTATTGTACATCCATTAATTTTAGTTCCTGTGAAAGGTGATTAACTGAGAGCTCCAAATTGAAAACCTATTGGTCATGGAACAAGAACATCTCAGGCAGCTGCACTGCAAGATTCTTGAGGTGCCTCACCTCAGTCATGAGCCCCATTTTGCAGTGAGATGATAATTCAAATTCTATCAGTTCATTCACTGATGGCTTCACTCTAACTACTTGATCTTGCTTATGTTGATTATATTCTACTAGAAGATTTACCTGGTGCTGCTCAGATCCTTGACTCAATTAGGTTTTTATTTTTCTTCATTTAAATCCTTGTTCTGGTGTGTCGCTAGGGATGAGGGTTTCAGTATCCATTCTCCCCCAGGGAAAGAAGACTACCCCAGCCCTCTCTCACCACAGTAGCTTGGGGCCAGGTGAAAAACACCTCTCTGTGGCTGCTGCAGCTCTAGCAGGCACAACCGGGGAAGGGGAATGTCCCGTGGCTGGGACAAGTCTAGGTTCATCTGTCCCCGTTGTCCAAAGTCAGAATGAGGAATGGAGCTAACTGTGCACTTCCCTCTCTCCCTGATGAAGGGGAACGGCCAGCAATGTTCTCGTATGAAGTGGGGGAAAACTGCAGTCCTCCCTGCAGAGCGCCAGGAGAGGAGGGAGGGGGAGAAAGACGGGAGAGGCTTGGGGCTGGGGAAGTCCTGTACTGGGGATGAGGCACACCCCTAGCCAGTCCCTTTCACTTGCCTGGTGATTCTGTCTCTTTTCATAGTATTCTATGCGTCCCCATACACATAGGGTTGAAAGCCTCAGCTTCACTCCCTCCCCCGGCACAACCAAACCTTTATCTTGCTTTAAGTTATGATAAGAAGAAGCTGCATACCAAACGTGGTCCTAGCTCTTATAATTTATGAGGGCTTCTTTAACAAATGGATGGACAGACTGACTCTCGCTCAGGTTAGGTCTAGACTACAGTCCTTTGTTGGAAAAAGCTACGCAAATTGCGCTTCGCAATTTGCATAGCTTTCTCTGGAAGAGGCTTTTTTGCCATTTGTCCCAGTCTAGATGGGGCCAAATGGTGGAAAAACCTCCTCTTTTGGAGGAGCCCTTATTCCTCATAGAATGAAGAACACAGAGCTCCCCGAAAGAGTGAGTTTCCTCTTCTGAAAAAAAAAGGAAGAGCAAACTCGTTCTCTGGACGTGGTGGAGTTTTTCCAGGATACCTCTGGAAAAACACACAAGTCTAGATGTACCGTCATGGACAAACTCACTCTCTCAAATATATTGTAGGTAAGTAATAGATAAACTTTAAGTGGCCTTTCTGGGGCATGCAAACCACATGACAATGTTCATTAGGAAGGAACCAGACTGAAATAAATAATTCATCTGCATGGATCCTTGAACAACCACTTATAATAAATTTTGGTCCTTACTAATGTAGACACAGAGTGATCTAGGTGTGAAAAATCTAGATCTCACTGTTTCCCTCATTAGTCATCTGATGTTATAACTGCCTCTTTCTTTTTGTTCACCAAAGTTTAGATACAAAAATAAAAAAAATGCAAAAGTCAGTGATATTAAGGCCACTGTAATAAAAATATTAAGTGAATCAACATGTTCAATAGAATCTCTATGGATAGTAATTCCATGCTCCAATAATAAGAAATTAGCAGTAGGGATATATTACCGACCACCTGACCAGGACAGCGATACTGACATTGAAATGCTAAGGGAGATTAGAGAGGCTACCAAAATAAAGAACTCTATAATAATGGGGGATTGTAATTACCCCCATATTGACTGGATACATGTCACCTCAGGAAGAGAAGCGGAGATAAAATTTCTCAATGGCTTAAATGACTGCTTCTTGGAGCAGCTGGTACAGGAACCCACAAGGGGAGAGGCAATTCTTGATTTAGTCCTGAGTGGAGTCCAGGATCAGGTCCAGGATGTAACTGTTACAGGACCGCTTGGGAATAGTGTCAATAATATAATAACATTCAACATTCCTGTGGTGGGAAGAACACCTCAGCAGTCCAGCACCCTGGCATTTAATTTCAAAAAGGGGAATTACACAAAAATGAGGAGATGAGTTAAACAGAAATTAAAAGGCACAGTGGCTAGAGCCAAATCCCTGAAAGCTGCATGGAAACTTTTTAAAGACACCATAATAGAGGTCCAACTTAAATGTATACCTCAAATTAAAAAACATAGCAAGAGACCTAAAAAAGAGTCACTGTGGCTTAACCACCATGTAAAAGAAGCAGTGAGGGACAAAAAGGTATTTTTTAAGCAGTGGAAGTCCAATCCTAGTGAGATAAATAGAAAGGAACATAAAGGAGCTGTCAAATCAAGTGTAAAAATGTAATAAGAAAAGCAAAAAAAGATTTTGAGGAACAGCTAGCCAAAAACTCAAAAAGAAATAACAAAATGTTTTTTAAGTACATTAGAAGCTAAAAAACCTGCGGGTCCCCTAGATGATCGAGCTATAAAAGGAGCAATCAAGGACGATAAAGCCATTGCGGAGAAACTAAATGATTTCTTTGCTTCAGTCTTCACGGCTGAGGACGTTGAGGAGATTCTCGAATCTGTACCTTCCTTTGTGGGTGATGAATCTGAGGAACTGTCCCGGATTGAAGTGTCATTAGAAGAGGTTTTGGAACAAATAAGAAAAACTTAATGTTAACAAATCTCCGGGACCGGATGGCATTCATCCAAGGGTTCTAAAAGAACTCAAATGGGAAATTGCTGAGCTATTATCTGTGGTTTGTAACCTATCCTTTAAATCGGCTTCCGTACCTAATGACTGGAAGGTAGCCAACAAGACACCAATATTTAAAAAGGGCTCTAGAGGCGATCCTGGCAATTACAGACCGGTAAGTCTAACTTTAGTACCGGGCAAATTAGTCGAAACAATAGTAAAGAATAAAATTGTGAATCATGTAGAAGAACATAATTTGTTGGACAAAAGTCAATATGATTTCTGTAAAGGGAAATCCTGTCTTACTAATCTGTTAGAGTTCTTTGAAGAGGTTAACAAACATGCGGACAAGGGGGATCCAGTAGATATAGTATACTTGGATTTTCAGAAAGCCTTTGACAAGGTCCCTCACCAAAGGCTCTTGTGTAAATTACATGGCCATGGGATAAGAGGGAAGGTCCTTTCTTGGACTGAGAACTGGTTAAACGACAGGAAACAAAGGGTAGGAATAAATGGTAAATTTTCAGATTGGAGAGGGGTAACTAGTGGTGTACCCCAAGGGTCAGTCCTGGGACCAATCCTTTTCAACTTATTCATAAATGATCTGGAGAAAGGGGTAAGCAGTGACGTAGTAAAGTTTGCGGATGATACCAAACTGTTTAGGATAGTCAAGACAGAAGCAGACTGTGAGGGACTCCAAGATCTCACCAAACTGAGTGATTGGGAAACAAAATGGCAAATGAAATTTAATGTGGATAAGTGTAAAGTAATGCACATCGGGAAAAATAACCCCAACTATACGTACAGTATGATGGGGGCTAATTTGGCTACGACAAATCAGGAAAGAGATCTTGGAGTTATCGTGGACAGTTCTCTGAAAACTTCCACACAGTGTGCAGCGGCGGTCAAAAAGGCAAATAGGATGCTAGGAATTATTAGGAAAGGGATAGAAAATAAGACTCAGAATACCTTACTGCCCCTGTATAAAACTATGGTATGCCCACATCTTGAATACTATGTACAGATGTGGTCTCCTCACCTCAAAAAAGATATTTTGGCCTTGGAAAAGGTTCAGAAAAGGGCAACTAAAATGATTAGGGGTTTGGAACGGGTCCCATATGAGGAGAGGTTAAAGCGACTTGGACTTTTCAGTTTAGAAAAGAGGAGACTGAGGGGGGATATGATAGAGGTATATAAAATCATGAGTGGTGTGGAGAGGGCCGATAAAGAAAAGTTATTTATTAGTTCCCTAAATAGAAGAACTAGAGGACACCAAATGAAGTTAATGGGTAGCAGGTTTAAAACTAATAAAAGAAAGTTCTTCTTCACACAGTGTGTAGTCAACCTGTGGAACTCCTTGCCAGAGGAGGCTGTGAAGGCTAGGATTGTAACAGAGTTTAAAGAGAAGCTAGATAATTTCATGGAGGTTAGGTCCATAAAAGGCTATTAGCCAGGGGATAAAATGGTGTCCTTGGCCTCTGTTTGTCAGAGGCTGGAGAGGGATGGCAGGAGACAAATCGCTTGATCATTGTCTTCGGTCCACTATCTCTGGGGCACCTGGTGCTGGCCACTATTGGTAGACAGGATACTGGGCTAGATGGACCTTTGGTCTGACCCAGTACGGCCGTTCTTATGTTCTTATGTAAAATATGCACTTTACTGCCACACAGTTCAGAAACAACACAGAAATGCTACTCAGAAAGGTCCTAATACTACTCAAACAGAAGGTTTACTTTCTATATAATGCATCTTGAAATGCCAACTCCAGTTCTACATTTCAGCAGAACTAGCTGCTGAGGAATTATTAAAAATGTTCAGTATTTGGGGACAAATGCTGCTTTCTACACCTCATCGGTGGAAAGCAATGTATGCAATGGAGTTGCTATGGGGTCCACTGCTTCAGGAGCAGTCTTTGTAGTTGATACCCTACACCAGCAGAGCCCTATTGCACTGTGCTCTCTATGTTGAGCTTTGTGGGGAAAGAAGATTCAATTCTTTTTGGATTCACAGGCCTTAAATCCTGCCACAGAGGCATGCAAGGCCCCAGGTTCTTATAGCCACTATTGTCCGTGGCAATTGTGCAGAATTCACACCTACATTTTCTCCCATGCTGAGAGAGAGAGAGAAAGAAAGAAAAGGAAAGAATATCCATTGAGTACACATAGTTGTGCATGTTTTTGAACAGATTTTGGTCTGTGCCCAATTGTCATTCCTTTCGTTTATGGATCTTTACTGCCTGAAACCAGATACATTAAGACTCAACTATCCCCATAACCATAAAAGTTACTGCTTCCAGCTGCAAAGAATTTTAAATAAATCATGTCTTACAGATTCTGTTTGTTTGCATCTTTATACAAGATAAAGCCGCAGACAATCAGAGCTTGATAATGGATATTACTTGCTCACCTGTTTTCTGGGCCATAAAATATTTCAGGCATGTGAATTGTCATTTTTTTCATAGTTCAGAGATACCATTGAAAAACAACAACTATTACCACTACAGTAAAAAGCTATTACATGCTTCTAGAGAAATTCAAGTCTTTATTCTAAAGGTGTAACAAGCTTAAATTTAGACAACTTAAAAAGAACAGCAGGTATGACACATTGTGGCATTACTGAATATTGGCCACTACCCAAGAAAACTAGTTTTGGATTGTTTTTTTAGTTTCCCCAGTCAGACAAAGGCTAATACACAAGCACACTATGCCAGCATTATTGATTGGTTTTATGTATAAACACAAGAAAACATGGTCCCCTGCATTTAGACAAAATCTCAGTGGTCCAAATCTTGAACCCAATTCACACAAGAGCAAGAAGCGCAGTTATCATTGCTTGACTGGTTTATTCAACAATACAAAGTGCAGGCTGGCTCAGGAGAGGGTTGACCTAATGCACAAATGGTATCACCCACTCATACTCCCTGGCTGTGTCTAGACTGGCATGATTTTGCGGAAATACTTTTAATGGAAAAGTTTTTCCATTAAAAGTATTTCCGCAAAAGAGTGTCTAGATTGGCACGGATGCTTTTGCGCAAAAGCATCCGTGCCCAGTATAGACGCGCTTTTGCGCAAGAAAGCTCCGATGGCCATTTTAGCCATTGGGCTTTCTTGAGCAAAAAATTAAGGTGCCTGTCTACACCGGCCCTCTTTCGCAATGTATTCTTGCGCAAGAGGGCTTATCCCTGAGCGAGATCGTTAGAGTATTTGCGCAAGAAGCATTGATTTTGTACATTTGCGGCCGCTTTTCCGCAAAATCTTGCCAGTCTAGACGCATCCCCTGTGTATAAATGTTCTCATCTTACCCCCTAATATACCCTAAAACTCATAATCCCACTTTATGGCTTGAGTTAGTGAAACCAGAAAAGAAGAAAGATGAGTACTGTGTCCTTTTATCTTGGAGAAGTAAGATCCAACAGCAACCACTGGAAAAGCTTCCTATCCCCTTCTCTCTTAATTGACCAGAAATTCTCTTCAGCAATGGCCAGATGGGCTCTTAGACTTTAAGACCACATTATCTAATTTTGATGGTCCCTTCTGACCACTTTCACATTGTGAGCCAGGGAATCTCTCCTGCTCACTAAGGCTGTGTCTAGACTGGCCAGTTTTTCCGGAAAATCAGCAGCTTTTCCGGAAAAACTTGCCAGCTGTCTACACTGTCCGCTTGAATTTCCGCAAAAGCACTGACTTCCTACTGTAAGAAATCAGTGCTTTTTGCGGAAATACTATGCTGCTCCCGTTCAGGCAAAAGTCTTTTTCCGAAAGACTTTTGCACAAAAAGGCCAGTGTAGACAGCAGAGATTTCTTTTCCGCAAAAAAGCCCCGATCGCGAAAATGGTGATCAGGGCTTTTTTGCGGAAAAGTGCGTCTAGATTGGCCATGGACGCTTTTCCGCAAAAAGTGCTTTTGCGGAAAAGCGTCCTGCCAATCTAGACGCTCTGTTCTGAAAATGCGTTTAACGGAAAACTGTTCCGTTAAACGCATTTCCGGAAAATCATGCCAGTCTAGACGTAGCCTAACAGATTTACTTCCTAACTAACTAGCCTGTCAGAATTGACACTAGACAGCCTATGTTTCTGACAGTCAGCTAGGGTACAAAGGGCTCCACTTATCACAGGCTTGTCTCCCTGTGTCCAGGCATAGCATTGTGGCTGCCCCCCAGCCAATGGTTACTTTGTCAATGGTCTATCTTCCACCAATTTGGCCCCCTCAGCCAGATTACATTATAATCCACTCTGTCCAGGATAAGAGTCCCACCAAGATATAGTCCAATGACCATATAGCAGGTCTTCTGTCAATTTCAAGGGTCTGTGGTCCTTAAACCTCTTCCCTCTGGGGATTTCACCTCCACCTCCCTCAATGGCTGGTAGGGTTCTAGGCTCAGCCAGGGTCCCTGAGCTAGCAGACAAAGTCTAATGCCACAGACACTTTGCTCACTTCCTGAACTGCTTCCTTCCTCTTCTATACCCCAGATAATGATTATAGTTTATCTTCTTGCAGTTTCTTTCTGATACATTTTTCCTGGCTTAATAAACAGCATCAGTCCATCCTCAGTTTGGCTTCATTATCAATTACGTCTAGCTTTTTTTTTTCTCTTGATGGGGCTGCCTGGTATGTTAATTGCCCTTTCAGGCTCACCTCTACATGATCTTTTGGGAAGTCAGGGGATGAAAAGTACTTCAGCTTGGCATGCATTAACTGGCTGTGTGCGCACTTTGTCACCATATGCTACAAGTTCCAACTGTAACAAGTTCACTATGGAATTTTAATGCACAGTAGCAGGATCCAAACAGTCAGGCACCCCAGCTTACTGTGCACTTAGGGTGTGTCTACATTGCAGCTGGGAAGTCCCAGTAAAGGTAGACAGAGTTGGGCCAATAACATGGATACTGCTGCATTAGTGGCAGCTCATGTGAACAGTCTTGGGAAGTTAGATGGGCTTGAAGTCAGGTGGCAATATGATTCATTACCACACAGCAACAATAAATCAGAGTCTTGCAACCTATCCTGAGCCCAACAGGAGCAGACTACAAGGATCAGATTTGGATCAGGTTGGGTCTGAAAACAACCCAATCCTCTGGTGGTCAGGTCATGTCCCATTATCCTGCCTGTGGGGGGGTGGAGGAAGCAGGGTCAGTACAGCAGTGACTGTATACTCCTGATTCTGTCAGCCACTGCTACCACATTGCATTCTGTGTACACTCTGGAGTGAAAGTGCTGCTGACTTCCTTGTCTATGACTGATGTTTTAGGGTTAACATACTTAAGGTTCCCCAAAAGAAGACACTTTTGGGGTTGAGGGGGAATTTGGATGGGCGCTGGCGGATGTGTATCTATACTGGGAGTTTGATTTTAGCAAAGATGACTGTTAATGTTCTCAAAATTGAGGCGACTAGCATCATCATTGTGCCAGGGACATACACTGTGAGCCAAATGTACCTGATTTACACCCCCTTTGTGCTGTTATGAAAAGTATTCAGCTTGGAGTCATTTTCACCAGATAGACACTTGGGCCGTGTCCAGACTCAGGGTTTTTTTCGGGAAAAGTAGCCTTTTCCCGAAAAAACTTCCCCTGCGTCCAGACTCAAGCCGCGTTCTTTCGAAATTATTTCGAAAGAACGCGGCTTTTCTTTCGATGGCGGTAAACCTCAATTTACGAGGAAAAACGCCTTCTTTCGAAAGTTCCTCTTTCGAAAGAAGGCGTTCTTCAATGTAAATAGGCCGTCTTCGAAAGAGAGCATCCAGACTCGCTGGGTGCTCTCTTTCGAAAAAGCGGATTTCTCTTTCGAAAGATCCGCCTGCAGTCTAGACGCGATCTTTCGAAAGAGGCTCTTTCGAAAGATGCTTTCGAAAGAGCCTCTTTCGAAAGAAGCCTGCAGTCTAGACATAGCCCTAAAGAACTCAGTTTCTGCTCCATCCTCTCTCTAAAAACGTTAACTAAATCAGTCTCATATTTGCCTAATACTGTAGTAACTTAATAAAAGCAAATGTGCCATAACACTGACTAGAACCAGAGGTGGGGGGAGGGTGCTAAGTGTCACTCAAACAACTCATCTAGTTTACCTCTACCCAAAGCCTACAGCATTTTTTTAGTATTGACTTTTTTCTTCATGTTCACATTTTTACAAAAAGTTTTTAACTTGCAAATGTGGATTTAAAACCCAGGACTGCAATGCATATAGATTAGGCCATGGAATAACTGGTATACAGGCAGTCCTCGAGTTACGCGGATCCGACTTATGTCGGATCCGCAGTTACGAACGGGGCTTTTCTCGCCCCGGAGGACGGGAGCAGCGGGACGCCCAGATGCGCCGCAGTCCGCCGCCCCCATCCTCCGGGGCGAGAAAAGCTGCCCCCCGTCTCCCTGGTCTATAGGGAGACGGGGAGCAAAGCCTTGGAGCACGCCCGCAGCAGCACAGCCCGGGCGCGCTTGAGCTGTCCCCGTGCGGGCGTGCTCTGCGGCTTTGCTCCCCATCTCCCGACCAGCAGACCAGGGAGATGGGGAGCAAAGCCTCGGAGCACGGCCGCAGCGCGCCTGGGCTGTCCTGCTGCGGGCATGCTCCGCGGCTTTGCTCCCCGTCTCCCTGGTCTGCAGGGAGACAAGGAGCAAAGCCGCGGAGCACACCCGCAGCGGGACAGCAGACCAGGGAGATGGGGAGCAAAGCCTCGGAGCATGCCAGCAGTGGGACAGCCACGGCGCGCCTGGACTGTCCCGCTGCCCAGTGCTCTGCGGCTTTGCTCCACGTCTCCCAGGTCAGCAGACCAGGGAGACGGAGCAAAGCCGTGGAGGACTTGGGCGGTCCCGCCACCCCCGTCTTCCTGGTCTGCTGAGGGGGGTGCAGCTCGTGCCCCCCCCAGCAGACCAAGCTTTTCTTGCCTACCCCTGGGGCAGAGCAGCTGGGATGCTGCTGGGCTGGTCCCGCAGCGCCGCTCCGGACCAACCCGGCAGCATCCCAGCTGCTCTGCCCCAGGTGTACTGATTCAGCCGCTGCTGAAACTGACCAGCAGCGGCTGAATCAGGACGCCTGGGGCAGAGCAGCTGGGGTGCTGCTGGGTTGGTCCAGTAGCGCCGAGGAGCCGCGCTACTGGAGCAACCCAGCAGCACCCCAGCTGCTCTGCCCCAGGCGTCCCCAAGTCAGCCGCTGCTGAAACTGACCAGCAGCTGACTACAGGAAGCCCGAGGCAGAGTTGCTCTGCCCCAGGCTTCCTGGAATCAGCTGCTGATCAGTTTCAGCAGCAGCTGACTTGGGGACGCCTGGGGTTCTTAAGTTGAATCTGTATGTAAGTCGGAACTGGCGTCCAGATTCAGCTGCGGTTGAAACTGATCAGTTTCAGCAGCGGCTGACGCCAGCTCCGATTTACATACAGATTCAACTTAAGAACAAACCTACAGTCCCTATCTTGTACGTAACCCGGGGACTGCCTGTATAGATCAAATTATGGAGTACTGTCAAGGATTATTTTTTTCAAAATTAGGTGCCCAATGTTAGGCTCTTACATCGATATTAATCCTAAAGCAGCAGCTTGATTTTTAGAGGAGCTGAACATATGAAGCTCTCATTGACTATAGCAGGTGCTGCTGGCTTTCTGCATCTCTACAATTCAGACCATTTCCTTTGGTGCCTAAATAGGATTTAAGTGCATAACTTCATATTCTTAATTCAGCAGCTTTCTAGTTTGCAGAACTATGGGGTAAAATATAAGATGCAAACTGATGTGCCACATCAGAAGAATTTAAATGTGTAAGAGGTTATTTATTTTTCTCCTTAGTGGTGATGTCTTTTTGCGGGTGGGGGAAGGCAATCGAGGCTTCTTATTATTGTGGAAAAGGTAAAAAACCAGTAATTTTTCAAATTTAGTTCTGTGTAGGGAATAGATGTTATGCTCTCTATATCTGTAAGATGTGAATATGACACATGACTTCATGTTTTCTAGACTCTTCAAAGTCATTCCACTATGTTGGAGGAGTGGGGGAGGGAAGAGAAACAAGAGGCTGGAGAAACTGCAGGAGTCACTGGCAACAATAAAGAGGAAAAGCCAAAGATTTGGCATGGGAAGGACTGTAGCTATGGAGCAGCAAGACTCTGGCATGAAAAATATAGTATCTATGCAGTAAAACATAACCTCAGCAAGCTTATTAAAGATAAGAAGTTTTCTTGAGGCATTAACGAGATGAAGAATATATTAAAGATTAAACACCACAATATAATTGGTGAGTCATCTAAAAAAATTCTTAATTCAGCTGTTTTCTAGTTTGCAGAAGTATGCAGTAAATTATAGAAGTCCTGATCCTCAATGGCCAAAGCAGCCACCTACGATTTCCGGCAGCCAGCCTTACTTAAAGCTTTTGAATGACTACGGTGTTGGAACGGCATGAGTACCAGGGACATCACTTCTCCTGTTTTTCAAGTAGAACCCAGCGGTGAGAGAGAGAAAGTGACTGCTCTTTCACAATAATTGCTATTAAAAGTTTACTAATGTTTCTTTTCCATTTTAAGAATTGCACAACCTTCATGTGAATTGGTAGTGAAGTAT
The DNA here is from genome assembly GCF_052426305.1 of Pelodiscus sinensis. Classification (NCBI taxonomy): domain Eukaryota; kingdom Metazoa; phylum Chordata; order Testudines; family Trionychidae; genus Pelodiscus; species Pelodiscus sinensis. The sequence continues at coordinate 101,528,227 of NC_143055.1, forward strand.
CAGAAGGACACTGCAAATGATTAAATGGTATCTTAGGAAAATTTTGGAATGGGTGGTAATACTTTTATCTTTACACCGAAAAAAAGTAAAATAAACAATAGAGATCACTTTGAAGTCTACAGAGAACAAGATGCTGGAAGTGGCAAAAGGCAGTGGACTAACAATTATGCTATCTTTCCTGTTCCTTTTGTTGTGTAAGAGTGATCTTAAAAAAAAAAAAAAAAATCAGACATGTTGTTAGAGTGACTTTTCCCAGGCTGAACTGTTGAAACGAAAGAACATTTTTTTTTAAAGTACTCTGTGAAAGGGCTAATATGACAGTCATTTTCGCCCACCCTTTCTGATTTGCTTTGTTATTTTGTCATGCTGTGTTCCTGTAGTCACTGTCTTGGCTTTATATGCCTTTATGTTTTGCAGTTAATTGTTTGCTTTTTTTTTAAACATGATTGTAGTGTAATTATATTTGATCTTTGTGGAGCATTTTTATTCCACTGTACTACAACAGTAATTTATCAATACCTATAGATCGTCATTTTGGAGGAGCCCAGAGCTTGTACCATAGACTTGGGGAAGAGATGAAGCATCCAGTTTGGGGAGTATTGTGTCCGGTATACTGCTTTGTTAGTGTCTTTCTCTGAACTAGGAAGAAATGAATACAACGCATAGAAAGGAGGTTAGAATCAAACTTCAGATTTACTGTATTGCCAAGGCATATCAAGCAGAGTTGTACCATAACTCTTTAATTTCCTTTCTTATTCTTGCGGAACATAAGTTTTTATTTACAGTATAAGAATCAGTGGGTTTTACAATACTATTCCAGGAACTTTGGAAGAGGTTCTTAAATGATGACAATTTCTCTGTACATACATAACAGCAATGTAAAAAGAGCAAGGTTTCAGATTCTTTTGGCCTACATCTAATTAATTTTATTTTTAATGTAAATTTTTGTCCATACATTTTGGAGCAACATGTGATCTCATTACCTCAGAGGTACAACAAACCAGGGCAGAATCTAGATTTTGTGGCAGGATACACAAATAATGTATACAGGGTCATACCAGTCTACATCCAATCTATGAATAGAGATCCTCATACTTATGAATATTCACTGCAATCCCTAAAGATAAAAGCCACTAAGGGATTCAGTATCTAACACAGCTATCTGGCTTTGGAATATGGATAGTGAATTGGGGATTGCATTTTGGCTAGTGGGTAGGAATCCTGAGTTCCTGGCACATGTGGGGTCTATGCTATTCTACACAGGCATAAGGCCACCTCTGGATAAACAAACCAATATCAATGAAAAGCAGAGGTTGTGTTGAGAGTTGGCGCAGCCTATCCTGAAGGGAACATCTGATTACGGAAGTTTGGAAGATCATAGCCTTTAAATCATAAAAATCCCACCAGGAACTGGGATGAGGATGCAACTTGCAAAAAATACAACAGTGAAAGAGTTCATTCAATCTAGAGATAGCAATATACAGAATGGTACTGGGAGAAATGATGGAAATTAAAATATAGAAAAGAAACAAACTAAAATATACATGACAGAAAAAAAATTGACTGCACAGGGTCATTGTGTTGACCATGATTAATGTTTTGTAATGGCTTGACAAATGAGAATTGGCATGAGATTCACAAAAGCTGCAACTTTCTAGTGGGGTTCCATCAGTAACTGTATGCTGAGGAAGACACCCATGTAACTTTGCAGTAAATTGCCCTGCTGAATAATCCACAGTTGAAATGTAAAACTCAGGCATAGGTAAGAAAAGCAACACTCACTTAATGAGGACACTGGTAGGGTGAGTATTGTTTTTCTCCTCTTAAATATACTTAAAGATGTTTGGCATCAGCTGGGGAGAGAAAATAATGAGACTGTAACAACTTTTTGTTCTGATTATGAATGTGTCTACTGGATGGCAACAAGTTACCATGCATGCAACATGCATGATCCTCTCAGAGTTCATCTTTATGTTGTTGTTATAAAGAGGGAAACATACTTAAATACTTCTGTATGTTTGCTATTAGTTACAATATTACTTACATTTTAATAGAAGTGTGCACTTTTTGTAGGTGAAGGTGGTGTTGCCAATAATCAGCAACTTCCTTTCTCTCCATATCTCTAATCTTAGGAAGTAAAGGACTTCTGTTCAAAATAAATGACAGGTGTATCAGCCCAGAAGGCAGAGTATATTGCTTACATATTGGACAAGTCCATCCAGGGAAGGTCCCCTGGACAAGCCAGAAGGGATAAATGTTTGGTGGCAGAGAAATGAAGTGCTACTTGAGGTAATTCATGTAAATTATCTTCCTGCCTTCCCAGCTTCATTGCTTTCTGTCTGGTGTGGGTCATTGCTTTCCTTGGCCCCGAGTCTGCAGAAGTTATTCAAGCACTTAACCGATCATATTTATTTGAAAGCAGATTTCCTTTCCAATCACCTTCATTAATGCTTCTGTTCACAGGGAACATGGACTATTTTTATAAAACTGTACTGGTGTTTAGTTAAAACACTGGCGGCATATCCTCTGCTCCATATTTGGTAGTACCATCTCCATAGAGAAATGAGGTAGGAGTAACCGCACTACCCTTACCTTAGTCCCCCCCTTCAGCCTGCATTGTGAAAATTAGCTTATGAATATGCATAACTCAAAGATGCTTTATGCCTATTAATTTATATAGTTACAGTCTGCTATATCTGTATATCCTATATTTGTGCATGTATCATTCCTGTTTGTGAAATTGGAACTATGAAGTATGAATCTGTTTATAGTAGGAGACACATTACTGGTGCCCCACAAGCCTAATGGCTTGCTGATCAACTCAATGACTTGTAAACAGCCTTGTTTGCCCTTTAAGTCCAAATGGTGCTTGGTCTTAGGAAGTTGTGAGACCATACCACTTGGTACAGGAATCTATTTTGAATGTGGCATTTTTCTATAGCTTTCCTATGAGCTTTCCCTGTGTAAAACACTTATATACAGGATAAGATAAATTTGGGGGGGTTGGTTTGCTGAGTGTTGAGCCCTTAGAATAGAGATCTGGGCCAGCAGGGCAGGATGGTGGGAAGCCCCAGAGAGCAAGGGAGAGGGTGTCAGTGGCAGGATCAGCACACTGGGGAACAATCCCAAGGGGATTGCTGTGACCACACTCCATTATACCTCCCTACTTCCCTTCATACAGCTAGCTTACCAGGCATGCTAGCATAAAGTAAGGATGGTACTATCCAGTGGGATTCTAGCTGGCCCTTGAGCAGGTCTGTACTAAACACTGTTGCCTTCATTTCTTTGTATGTCCATTCATACAGGTTCAACCTAAAAGGGCTACTATGATCATCTAGCTGTAACAATGCAGCCCCATTGATTCTATGATACAGTGCATAAATAATATCTTTAAAATCTACCATATATTTTAAGAGAGTTTGTCTATCTATCCATCCATGAGTCTGTTTGTTCAAGAACTGCTCCTAAACCAGTAGTCACCAACCAGTCGATCACAATCAACTGGTCGATTGTGGGGGCACTGCCGGTCGATGGTCAGGCAGTGTTCCTAGCCCTTCCTACCCTCAACAAGGAGCCTGCACTGGCACTACAGACTCCTGCAAAAACAGAGCTAGCTCCAGCTTCCTGCAGTGGGGTGAGAGGAGGAGGCAGTCCCACGGCTCCGTACCAGATGCAGCTTCTCAGGAAGCACGTGCTGTTATGGGGAGGGGAGGAGCAGCACGTGCTTTCTGAAAAGATGGATCAGGCGCAGAGCTGCAGGACTCCTCCCCCCCCCCCCGACACACACCTCAGGAAGGAAGGGAAGACCTGCCCACAATAGCACATGTATTTTCTTGTCTTCCTTTCTTTCCCTGTGCTCCAGGAAGGGAGGTAGTTAAGATGGTGGCACAAGATCTGGAGTGGCTGGATTTCTTAAGAGAGCCATACGTGCGTTTCTTCCAGCACTGCCTACAGATCCTGTCCCAGAGATCCGCATCCCTGGAGACCTCTTGGTATCAGCTGAGGTGCCTCTGCCCCCTCTCCCTTAGCCAGACCCCCACCAGCACCCTGTGCCCTCCCCCTGGACAAAACCCCACCAGCACCCTGCTGCTTCTCCCTGGCCAGACACTTACCCCCAGCTTGTTCCTGCACCCTACTTTCTACCCAGATTCCTCACCCCCACCCCACCCCATTCACTGGCAGCCCTGTCCCTCACACTGGATCCCTCATTTTTGGACCCACCTCAGAGTACAGAGGGGTCCACAAAATCCACTAACCCTGGAACCCCAGACGAGTTAATCTGGCCTGAGGCCTTGAACATAAGAACGGCCGTACTGGGTCAGACCAAAAGTCCATCTAGCCCAGTAGCCTGTCTGCCGACAGTGGCCAGCACCAGGTGCCCCAGAGAGGGTGGACTGAAGACAATGATCAAGCGATGTCTCCTGCCATCCTTCTCCAGCCTCTGACAAACAGAGGCTAGGGACACAATTTCTATCCCCTGGCTAATAGCCTTTTATGGACCTAACCTCCATGAAATTATCTAGCTTCTCTTTAAACTCTGTTACAATCCTAGCCTCCTCTGGCAAGGAGTTCCACAGGTTGACTACACGCTGTGTGAAGAAGAACTTTCTTTTATTAGTTTTAAATCTGCTACCCATTCATTTCATTTGGTGTCCTCTAGTTCTTCAATTATGAGAACTAATAAATAACTTTTCTTTATCGGCCCTCTCCACACCACTCATGATTTTATATACCTCTATCATATCCCCCCTCAGTCTCCTCTTTTCTAAATTGAAAAGTCAGTCCTTGATCCTCAGTCCTATCTAGTTCCATGGGACTAGAGTGCCAGGGGAGTGAGATGTCTCAGTTGGGGCCACATCAGTGAGGCTTGGTTTTTTTTTTTTGGAGGGGATGCTTTTTGGCATCTCACTCGTGTGGTCCTCCAATTGATTTTTCTGTGGGCCAGTGGTCCCTGACCTAAAACAGGTTCCCCACCTCTCCCATAAATTAAGACAACGCTGAAATGTTTTGTTTTGGACATAATATTTTATTTTAAAAAAAATGAAGCTTGGCCAACAAACCCCAAATTGGGGTCTAGCCTGCATCTGGCTGCAGAATCATAACACTCCTGTACCGCCCTCCCAACCCCAAATCTGAGCCCTTCATACACGTGAACCCCCTGCCCTTAGTCCCTCCCATTCTCAAACTCCTGCCCCTCCACATCCCCAGTCTTCTGCCACAATACTCCTACAGCATCCAAACACCACAAACCTGTGCCCTGAGCCCATCATATACCCAACTCCCCCCGCCCTGAGCCCCTCATATATCCCAGCCCAAACTTCTGCATCCCCACATCCACAAGCCTGCGGATGCTCAGCACCCCCACATCCACAAGCCTGGGATGCTCAGCATCCCAACCCTACACCTGACCCCAACACTGTCTAGTCTGGCACCCACTCCGTGAGCCAGCATCCTCTTCTCCACCTCCTCTTGCACCCAAATTCCAACCCAGAGCTTCCACCTTTCACCCCTTCCCACACCCAAATTCCTCATTCACTCCCCAGAGCCTGCACCTCCTGTCTCAACCCAGTAAAAGTGAGTAAGGGCTAGGGACAGCAAATGATGGAGAGGAGGGGAATGCAGAGCACGTGGACTCAAAGAAGAGATAGGGTCTTGGGGAAGGGATGGGTTAGGGTTTTCCTGACATTTAAAAAGTGATCTTGGGTGTAAAAAGGTTGGAGGCCACTGTCCTAAATGGTAAGAACTGGGAGCACTACATTTGGTATGCAGCTTCCTCCTATCATAACTTAAAGCAGGATAAGGGGTTGATTGTGACTGGACAATGGCATGTGCCTGGAATTAGGATTGCCAGGTGTCCACTATTGGACCGACAGCCCGGTATTTGCGGCATATGTCTGGTAAAAAAAAAAAACCACCAGAAAATACCAGATATGTAAAATGTATTCTCTATTTCTCGGACAGAAGGCTGCTTGGGGCAGTCTTCCTCCGACACGTTTGGCAGGGGTAGTATGGGCATTTAAAAGGGCCGTGACTTTTTTTTTTGTCTCAACAACTTTTGGATTTTTTTGCTCAACCAATTTTTTTCCCACTGAGTTTGGTATTTTTTGTGAAACTATCTGGCAACCCTACCTGGAATATGATTGTGTTTCATAAAACACAAAGGGAGAGATCTGCTTGCAGTCATAATGCAGAATGACCAGACAGATGGGCACAACAGGAAAAACAGTACCGAGGTGGGGGCTGGGCTCTTGATGTTGCCAGCTACTGTACATGGGTAAGAGTCCCCTGAAGACTGGACCTCTTGAAATGCCCCCCCTGCCCTGATCTCCTCCTCACTCCCAACTTCCAGTCCGCTGCCCTGAGCCCCTCCTTAATGGTCCGAGCAACGCTGGGTAAATGTGTTAGTATTAAACACTTCAGGGGATATTTCATAGGTTTGGCTGTGATTAGCACTACAAAACTACGCAAGGGGAAGAGAGAATACAAAAAGCATCCTTGTATTTTCTGAGAGCAAGGACCACACAAGGTTATTGCCAAGAACAGAAATAACCTCTGTGTGGAGGAAGGAACTAGGGATGTAAAATCCCATTTAATCTGTTAACCAATTAAACATAATGTTTAACCGGTTAACAGATTAAGTGAGATCTTACGGGTGGGGGACCACCCCAGAGAGCTCACTGTTGACCAATTACCAGTAAGCATTACCTGGTAAGATTCACATCCCTAGGAGGAACCAAACTGTGGTCTAGGTTTTATAATCACTTTCATATTTAGTGAGAAGGTTATTCATATTTTACCCCTTTAAAAAGCTCACTGTGTTTCATACTCTCCGGCAAAGCAGGCCACCTATTGCAACATTCCTCACAGTGACAGCACCTCTGCTTGCCGCAAATATCCACAAGATTTACACCACCACTCAGATTTCCATCCTAAGGTCATCCATTTCATTCTCCCCCATCAACTTTACATTTAACAATAGGGATGTAAAATGATAAGAGACAAAATCATCACACCAATTACGCGTGACCACTTTTCACAAAACCATCACCCCACATCTGACCTCTTAGTCTTCATCCTTAAAGGAAACATGCACTACACCTTCAAACAACAATTCCAAGAGCTAAAATTTGTAACTTGCTGGACGCACAAAATCGTGGTCTTAATAAAGACACCGAATATATGGCCTATTCCAACATTCTGTAACCCAATAACCACATATTATCCTAAGACTGCAAAAGCGTTAACAGCCCACTTCACTTTAAATAATCATTTACAACATTAACTACATGTTAACTTATGTATGTAGCTATGACACTATGGGTAGCTCTATACTTAAAACATCACAGATAGCATAGTGCTGCAGTGTTGACACTGCCTATTGAGAAGGGAGGGTTTTCCTCTGTTGCTGTAAGTAATTCATGTTGCTGAGTTGTGGTAGCTAGGTGGATGGAAGAACAGTAGCACTATCTGCCCTAGGGATCAGCTCTGGCATACTTAAGCCCACTACTTTTTTTAGCGTAGGCCAGGCCTACGAGTACTTTTCCCAGACCTGAAGAGCAGCTCTCTGTAATTCAAAAGGTTGTCTCTTTCACTAATAAAAGTTGCTCCAGAAAAAGCTATTATCTCCCTGATCTAGTCTCCCAGGCAATCCTAGAGGTATAGTTCCAGGGCCAAATACAATACATGAGGACTCCCCATTTGGCAGCATTCCTCAAGTCCCACTCCTGTACATAGTGGTTTTCACACCACATTCTTGTTCCATCACCAGTACTGCTTGTCAGGTAAAAGGGAGAGGGATAGCTCACTGGTTTGAGCACTGGTCTGCTAAACCCAGAGTTGTGAGTTTAATCCTCACAGGGGCCACTTAGGGATCTGGGGCACATCTGTCAGGGATGGTACTTGGTCCTGCCGTGAGGGCAGGGGACTAGACTTGATGACCTCTAAAGGTCCCTTCCAGCTCTATGAGATAGGTATATCTCTCCACATTTTAAATTACAAGCCACGTATGGCTCATCAGACCCTTCAGTCCAGCCCCTGAGATCCCACCTGAGAGTGGGATGGAGATGAACTGGCTACTCCCAGCAAGGCTAACTCTCAGGCAGCATGGAAAGCTAGCTGCCACCCCACCCTTCTTCGTCTACCTCTTCTCTCCCTCAGCTTCAGCTTCCCCAGTGCCAGGGCAGCACGGAACCAGCCCAATGCTCCATGCAGCTGCCATGCTGCCTGCCCCATGCTGCCTGCCCCAGTGCTCCGGGCAGCACTGTCAGAGGGCAAGGAGAAGAGGGGTCAGATAGATGGCAAAGGTCCCATAGAACTGTCAAGGGGTGTGGCTGGGGCAGGGTGTCCTAGGGTAGCAGTCAGGGCAAGTGGGATAGGAACTTGGAGCCCAGGAAGTAGGGAATGGGGGTAGGGGGAGAGAAACTGGTCAGGAGGCGAGATCGGGCCACAGCCTCCTCAATGTGGCCTTCCATACAATTTCCCTACCTAATGTGGCCCAGAGGCCAAAAAGTTTGCCCACCCCTAGTTTGGAGATAAAATCTGATAGTGTTAAAAAGGTAGAAATATTAAACAATCCCCTTTCACACAAAATACCGCTGTGAATTTCAGTGCATCAACTTGCCAACATCATCTGCTTTGACATTAAATGTTAATAAAACCAATTGGCTCAATTTTTTACACAATAGTAGCAGGGCATAAAAAACTATTGAATAGTTTTCATAAATTAGTTTAGAGTTTTAATATAATTTTAAGATCTAATTTGTGTCATATCTGTCTAATGCTTTATGATGCATAACTTTCCATAAATGTTGTATATGAAATACACTCCTGCAGCTAAATCAGTCTCCCTATGGCATAAGATACAAAGGAACCTACAACACAGTTAATAACGTTCCCTGTCTTTCTACCTCTTGTATCTTTTACTTATTATTCCAGACAAGTCACTGTAAAACATCATAAAAGCTCTGACGAACTAAAGATGAAACACATATATTTATAATAAATGGAATAAAAAAAATGAAATAAGTTGGTTAATAAATTAGAAATACAAAATGAAACAAAACCACGAAGCTGCAAATAGTTAATCACAGAGCTGTATGTATTTATAAAGGAATTTAAAAAGTAATCATATATATAGTAGCCCAATGTCTGTGACTAACGCTGAAATGCTGGCTGTTCCCTCTGGGGGGTGCTGTTGCCTCCCGCCGTGGTGCTCAGCTGATTGCTGCACCGCTCAGCCGGACCGCCATGCAGGAGCAAGCAGCGCAAGCGACCGTTTGGGGTCCATAATCCCCACGCTGCATGGGGAGCGCAGGGCCCAAAAGATCGCTTGCGCTGCTTGCTCCCGCGCGGCGGCTCGGCTGAGTGGTGCAGAAGTCAGCCGAGCACCACGGCGGGAGGTGAAGGGGGGTGGGGTGGTGACATTCACAGCCAGGGGGTGGGGCCTGGAGCCACTGTCACACCACATGTCACCGCCCCACCCACCTTCGCCTCCCGCTGCGGCGCTCAGCTGACTTCTGTGCCGTTCAGCCAGGCCGCCACAGGGGAGCCGAAACGGCCACTTGCTCCACTTGCTCCCCCGCGGCAGCCTGGCTGAGCAGCGCAGAAGTCAGCTGAGCGCCATGGTGGGAGGTGAAGGGGAGTGGGGCAGTGACATGCGGTATGACAGCGGCTCCAGGCCCCACCCCCTGGCCATGACCAGACCCTGGCTGGGGGGAGGGTGGGGAATGAGAGGGAGGGGGAGGACAACTGGGAAGCTGCAGGATCAGTGCTGGGAAGGGAAACGGTGCAGGGTGGCAGCTGGAGCTCATAGGCAGCTGGGCTGTCGCACGGGAGCAAGCAGTGCAAACAGCCATTTGGGCTCCGCGCTCCCCATGCAGGAGTAGGAGGAGGAGAAGAGAAAGAAAGAAAGAAAGTAAGTGAGAGGCAGGAGGGGGAGGAGAGAAAGAGAAGCAGGAGATGGAGGAGAGCTGAGAGAGAGTAGGGGGAGAGCAGTAGGAGGAGGGGTGGGGGGAGGAGGAAGAGAGAGAGAGAGAGAGAGACACCGGAGGCTCAGGAGAGAAGACCGAGATAGAAAGGGAATAGGACGTTGAGGAGAGACCTGAAAATCCCGTTTTATGATGGGCTAATTGGCTAGTATCTGAACATGATGCCTTCACAACAAGACACCTTTTCTCACAGAAGAGATCTGAAGCTCAATATGGTCGTAAGTATTCATCCTCCTGTCTAATTCTCTTTCGTTGTAACTGTGTAAGACACTTTCAGTAAGGTGTCACTCATTTACAAATAACCTTTTTCTTTAAAAACAAAATCAAAACAACATAAATAAGGAAACAATTCCCCTTTAAAATTCGGACAGTGTTTGAAGATATTTTTGGAGGTCTCTTGTAGCCAGACAGAACCCCTCCGCCCCCACAAAACCATGTCTTCAAAGGCTCCAGGGCCTCCAGAGGTGCTGGAATAACTATGGCCCTGGATGCTAGACAGGAACCAGATAATAGCGGCAATTGGGCCAGCAGATGATCGGGGCCTCAGGCTGCCCTTGGCTGGTACCAGTAATGGATACGCTTACACATCATCCCAGAAGAGGAATCTGCAGCCCCATCAGAAAAGAATGTCCGGCCCTAATGATTTAGGTACCACAACCTCACAGGTGCAAATTAAGCTTTGGACCCCCTGTGGGACGTTCCAACTTAATTGGTATTTTAATGACAAGAGAAGCATCTACGTGATCACAGGGGTATAAAGTTGGGGCCTTTTGCCCCACTCTAATTGGAGATCCAACCACATACCTGCTGGTCAGGCAGCACCGGACCCCCGAGACTAGCCCTAGCCTTCATCCTGTACCGACTGCTTCCCATTGGGATTGAGAGGAACACTGGCTTCGCCTGAGTAAGGATCGCAGGGGTGAGAATATACCTGCTAGGTGTCTATTTTGCACGCATTTCAATAAGAGCTCAGAGAACCAAAAGGGATCTATGGTACCTTTAAGTGACTTTTACTGTATTTTTCTGTCTTGTCTTTGTAGTGGCTGTGTTATCTGTAACACAGCAGTAACATTTAACAGCTAAGCTTGCCTTGTAACAATAAAATAGTAACTGTTTAAGCTTTAACCTGACTATTCCTGTTGCTGTAACAGAACCAAACACAATAAAAAAGAACCATAGCCAGTTTGGCTATCTTGCCACGGTCAGGGATAAATGCAGTAAGAGCTGAGCGTTGAGTCGTGCCGCCTCCACAGGGCAGACTCTTGGGGCACCCGTCACCCTCCCCGGCTGCCTGCTGTGAAGGGACTTTGTCCTAGCAGTTAAAGACTTGGGTGTGATAGGGCTCAGAGACCACTCAATACCCTGGCCACCAGATAACATCTCTCTGGAAGGTATTGGTAAACTGTCTGGTTTATTCACTCAGGAGTTCAAGATTTGTCATCCTCCCCACTCATTCTCCTCTAACACACAAAAAATATTATTTATATCAGGAGGAAGCTTTCATATTTAGGTCCCCCCTCGATATACAAATAATCAACAAGGTGCGTTCAAGGAAGTCCTTTCCCTTTTTTACCCCCAAAATTCATTTCAATTATGTGTTTTAAGCATCGAGGAACACCTTTTCATGTAAAACTATAGCATATTGGATGGAACAATACTTCAGAAACCATATACAGGGCAACAAATATACTCTGAAGTTGCTAAAATCTAGGCACAGTTGTAACGTTAAAAAAAGGAAGAATTTAACGTGGTTTCTATGAGTAGAAAAGTTTCAAAAAGGAACAGAGCTCTTTCACCTGCACTCAGTAAGAGTATCTGCATATTTATAGCTTCTGCATACCCAAAACATAACACATGACATGTGGCTCTGGTATGAGAAATCCATTAGAAAAAGAGAAACTGAACTCAGCAGTATCAGCAGCTCAGGGATGATACTGACATTAGAACCCTCATGGTTCTGTACTGGGACCTGTGCCACTCAATATATGTATAAGTGATCTGGGAAAAGGGACCAACAGTGAAGTGACAAAATTTGCAGATGTTGCAAAATGACTCAAGATAATGAAGTCCAAAGCAGACTGCAAAGAGTTACAAAGGGCTATCACAAAACTGCATGAAGAGGCAAAATGGCAGATGAAATTCAATGTTGATAAATGCTAAGAAGTAATGCATATTGTAAGGTATATTCCCTACTTACAAAATGAGGTCTAAATTAGTTGCTATTACTCAAGAAAGATGTTGGAGTCACTGTGGACAGGTCTTTGAGAACATCTGCTCATTTTGCAGTGGCAGTCAAAATGCAAAATGTTAATAACTATCCCTTTCCTAATAGTTCCTAAGATAGAACATATAATGCAGCTATATAAATCCATGCATGGTACACTCATACCTTGATATCCCATCTAAAAAAAAAAACATTAGAATTAGAAAACACATAGAGAATCATGACAAAAATTATTAGGGCTATGGAACAGCTTCTGTATGAGGCGAGATTAAAAAGACTGGAACTTTTCAGCATAGAAAATAAGTTGACTAACAGGGAATAAGAGTAGTACATAAAATTGTGACAATACATAGTCACCTGTGGCATTCATTGCCAGGGGATGCTGTGAAGGGAAAATGTGAAGGATTAAACAAACAAAAAAAAATCCACCCTAAATAAATTCATGGATAGGCTCATTGATGGCCAGGGATAGCTCTTGGTGTTCATAACCTCGGACCACCAGAAGCTGGGAGAAACTGAAGGGATGAATAAATTGCTGATTGCCTGTTCTATTTATTCTTCTGAAATACCTGGCATTGGCTACTGTTGGAAGGCAAGATACTCGGTTAGATGGACCATTGATTTGACACACTATGATCATTCTCATGAGGACTATGGGACACCAGGAATAAATACTTACGATCAATATTCTCTGCTTTGCAAGAGCACTGTTCAGTGTGGGATACAGAATGAGAGGGACATTAGAGAAATGGTGATAGCTTTCTGAGATTTATCAATGGCCCTACTCCTGACAGGACTTAGATGGGTTGCCATTGGACTCTTTCACCACTGGATTCTACTTAAGTGCAGATTGGCAAAGTGAAACTCCTTTCCGATATGCTCCTTACACACCTACTACATGCCCCAACACACACACACACACACACACTTTTAGACTCCAAACATGCAGACCTGACTGGGGCACCCCTAAGTGTTTATTTTTGATAGTGGAAATTTGGGCTCAATTTTGGCATACAGATTATGGCACCTTTGCAGTTTCTGGATCAAATGAGCCATATTATAGTAGCGAATCTGACTCTTATCCTAGTAGGTACCCCTAGATTAGATTGTTTAAATAGACCAAATTACAAGCTAAAGTTTTTCCTGTACTTGTATCAGCTGTTGGTTTTTTTGTCTATTTGTCTTTAAGGTTCTATTGTGAAATGCAGACTTAGAGTTATGAACACCTCAAGCATGGAGGCGGTCTGTAACTCCGCACAAAACATTGTGGTTGTTCTCTCAAAAGTTTACAACTGACCATTGACTTAATATAGCTTTGAAACTTTACTCTGCAGAAGAAAAGTGCTACTTTTAACTATCTGAAGTTAAATAAAATAAGCACGGAAACAGTTTTCCTATCTTAATATTTTTTTAAAATTTGCCCATCCCGCTCCCCCCCCCTTTTTTTTTTAAATAGTAATTTACATTTAACACAGTACCACTTTGTCTTATTTATCCTCTGCTGCTACCTAATTGTGTATTCCAGTTCCAAATGAAGTATATGGTTCATTGGTCAATTTGCAACTCTAGTTTTTGTAACTGTCAGGTTCTAATGTATACATAAACAATATAAACATCACCAAAAGTAAAAGGAAGCCAGACACATAATAGACATTGGATTTGAACCTGCAAACCTTACTCAGCTGAGCAATCCTTAGCTCTGTGAATAGTCCCATCACATTCAAAAGAACTAGACACATGAATTAATATTGCTTTAATACAGAAGGCTTACAGGATTAGATTTATATTTCCTCCTTTGATAAGTCTATTGTGAACACCATTCCCCAATACTCACTAAATAAAACAGGACACAATGACACGTGTCACATGAAAGCAAGTTGGACATGGTCACTATAAAATGGGTCTTTCTGGCAACTATACATTGTTTCTCATGAAAAAGTGACTGAGAACAGCTACATTTTCATGTGAGGGAATAGCATTAAATTGCTTGCTCTTTATTCACTCCACTTTTATCCTACAATGCCTTATAGAAGAGCTTGAACTTTGATAACCACCTCTTCTTTCCAAAACCTGTATATCCAACTACATAAAAAACATGACAAACACACAGATATTACCTTTCCCCCTGCTCATGACAGCAGCATAAGGAACATTTATTACCTTTTTCTCTTTGCTACCAGTAGCTGTATAATTATTTTCTTTCCTCCACACATGCAATGGATCAATCAGGCTTGTAGGAATATCACGTTAATCTTCTTGCTATTCTTGCTGGGCCAAATACTCAAGAGGGTACATATTGCCTACAGAACATTCAATATGAAGAATAATGCCTGAGTGGAGTCTAATGTGAACATCAATATGCAATAAAGGGGGGAATTAAATTTGTGAGTGGGAGTTTGAGACAACTAGAAAACAGTGAAGGGTAACAGAGGGATAAATACTATTTTCTACCATCCTGTCTCATATTTCTTATAAAGTACCATAATTTATAATTCTGAAAGAGAAAGGCAATGAGAGAAGACAGAAGTTTTACTTCCCACCACTTCACAATGTCATAGTTTTTCATTTTCTGAAAATGTAATCAAACTTCAGGATAGAAAGTCTGTGTGCAGGAATGGCACCAGAAAGAGCAGTCTGTTGCCAAAAAAGGTTATGCGATTGCAGGTATCAGATGCCACTGCAAAAACATGTCCGCCCCCACCACCACTCTTGCTTGTATCTCCTTCGAAAAAATCTCAGTGTTTGAGAAACACTAGATTGATAATGAAAAAGATTTAATATAATAAATGTATAGACTGCCAACCGAGATAACTATGGGCTACCAAGATAAACCTAATCTTTCTTTGTGTGTCCATTAAAATGAATTATTTGCACTGCATTGGCTTTTAGGCTACTAAAAGCAGCAGATAAAGTGAATGGAATTTAACATTGTCACTGGATAATGGCCTCTTTCTGCTAGATAAATACGGAGACAAAGAGAAACAATTAATTGAAAATGAACACAGAGGTGATATTACCAAGTTTATTTCAGTGGGAAGCAATTAGGCTACTAGAGCATTTTCTTCCACTTACATTATTTCTATTATATCAGATGTGACAAAGTAAATAAAAGATGGATGGACACTGCTGATGCAGAGTGACAGCTCCTCACTGTACCATATCGAAACAACTACATTCATACTAGCTTAGATGTCATACAGTGACGGACACATCAGCAAAGATCAGGTAACCTCAATCTCAAAAGTGTTAAAGGGTTTTTTTTTTTTTTTTTTTTTTTTAAATAGCTAAAATTACCATTGGGTGTTCTTTCCACTATAGCTAAAATTAAACAGTAAGTTAATTTCAATAAGTTATTAGAAAATGGAAAAACAAAAACAGCAAGGCCTAGTTGCCCATTAGTTTTTGTACTGATGGGCATCAGACAAAAACAGGCCCACACCACCAGATTTTTCAGAAGTGTCCACTATCTGTGTCCTTAAATCCCAGGTACTGAAGTGGAGATGCCTTCTACCTCATTTTCATATACAGAGTACACTTATCTCCCTCCCTCTCATAGTAACTATAGATTTGTGAGCAGAGGATAAACAATCAATATAATAATTATTTTCAAAACCACTCAGCTCCTGTTTAGCCACCTCAAAAAGTGGCCACATACAAAAGAAAGTGCTTAGTACCTAGTAGCTCTCATTGTTCTGGTAACTTACCAAGGGTGCCTAAGTGAAATTATTAAACTGAGTTCTTTGAAAATCTGACTCTATATGCACCTTTTCTGTAACTCATGCTGCCTCAAGTCTGCTGCACCGCCTTTGTATCTGTCACTTCTTATCATTTGTGAAAGAACATTAGCTTGCCCTGTCAGAATAAAATACTAAGAATAAAATTCTATTTATCCTGAACAAGTTAATAACTAGAGAGTTAGGCAGTAATGTCTTTCGAACACACAATGCTTGGATGAAGGTCCAGGGAAGCGAGACTCATTACTCCATGGAAAAAAAAAGTAAAGTTTAAGTTTACCCACGTACACAGAACAGTTTCTTCCAAGGTCTATTGTGTGTCACATCTAATGCTGCCACCATTCTATGATCCCCATCATAGTGAGATAAATTTTACTACATACTGTGTGGGAATCTCTGGAGTGGCATAGGGCTATCTGCACTCTCAGCTACTCCAAAGCACTTTTGTAGGTCCAAACATATTTTGAATAAAAATGACAAGCTCTACAGACCAACAATAAAGGCTCTATTTGTGTTTCAGGGCCCCAATGTGTGACTTCAATGGAGTTATACTAGGAATGAATATGGCCAGAAATTATTAATATTAAATTTAATAGGAAAGTTATGTAAAGAACTCTGTAATTGAGATGAAAATGTAATATATAGAAAAGTATCAGTTCCAGTGCTACATTGTTAGAATGTAAATGCTGTTAGTTTAGCTAAAATGAGTTAGTCATGGATGCTGAATATAAGCAACATCCCTATTAAGCAGGCTATTTCACACTGGAGGCACACAGTTCTCTATGCTACAATCAGTACAGAAGAA
The DNA here is from genome assembly GCF_052426305.1 of Pelodiscus sinensis. NCBI lineage: Eukaryota > Metazoa > Chordata > Testudines > Trionychidae > Pelodiscus > Pelodiscus sinensis. The sequence goes on from NC_143055.1 coordinate 101,544,976, forward strand.
CTCAGTAAAATACTATCCCTCATATCTAATATGGTGGCATTTATACACAAATATGGTTTCCAACAACAGATATTCAGTTATTTCAAATTAATTCTACCTCATTCATTCACCATGTCATTGTGTTGCAGAGGGTAACTCCTTTGATATTAATAGTAATGGAGATGCATTGCATCTGACAGTGCTAACATGTTTAACGGAATACATTAGCTTTAAGCAGATTAAGGATCTGAAGCGAACACTTTTTTCAGATGCAACTGTTTGAAAAAGCATCTCTATTTCAAAGGTTGAATCTGTTTTACCAGTTCAGAAATTATTTCTGCTTTGATATTTTCTATATAATTAATTACATTTTTTCTCCATTTGGCAGTGTTTTGTAAACTAGCCCCACAGAATAGTAACAAGACTAATCACTTTTGCATTTTCTTTAAGAATTAAAGATGTTTTATTCACAAGGAATGTCTTTTAAATGTCTGTATAGTATTTTTGCTTTTGGTAACTGACTTCAGTGAATTATTATTTTAACAGAACCCAAATTGTAATGTTGAGGTTCGCTTCACAGGAACAAACAAAAGAAAAAATAAACTATTTCTGACTGTTCATTTTCATGAAGTGCCTGTATTATTTCTTAATTTAAGTTTCCTTTTTGCATTTCATCAATTCAGTTCTTCAAAGCAGCTTTGCCACAGTGACTGGAATGGAAGTGAGAGCAGCAGCAGGTTCTAAATCTTCCCTATAAAATTCAGCCTTGTATTGAAGAGGTTCTCAAAATACTAAAATGAAATGCTGTAACCACACACCACATGCAAACAGGGATTATTGTGCCTTTTTTCTTGTTTACCTACCTCATAGGTATCCAAAAAAGTAGCTCCTTATAGAGTATATGTGTTGAAAGCATTTTTAGGTAGCCTCCAACAGTTTCATATCAATTTGAACAAACATAACAAGAGGTTATTGTTTTACATTTTTGGAAAAAAATTGAGAGAATGTGTCAATGCTAATTAAAAGAAGTGTGAAACTGTCAATCATTGAATGAGCCAATATATGTAGAGGGATGTCAATAATTATAGTGAAATTAGCAAAATAGTACCCAATAATATAGTATTACCCTCCCCAAACCGTGCGCTGTCTCTTATAGCTCTTACCTCCCAAATTTTCTTGTATTCTCAGTTCAGTCTAGTTAGGTTACCAAATATCTTCATCATTTACCCCATTTTTACCTTCTAGACCAAACATTTGAGTTTTTGTAAGGTTTCCTCTGATCTGTTTTGATACTAGATTCTTTAAAAAAATGCATAACATAAAAACAACATGCTTAAAAAAGTCAACCTCACCCACACATAAGCCACCATTGTAATTAAATGGTGGAGCACCACAGAGTGAAAGACAACACATTACAGGTGCTTAGAACTAAAAACAGTGGAAAACTCACAAGTCAGGGGAATTCAACAAGTGACAGAGTGATTCAGAGATTTATAAAAACTAGCTTGGCTGCATGCAAGAACCACAAAATATGGAGAGAAGGAGGGTAAAACGGTGTGACTAAATCCTAGCACTTCAAAAACTGGATTAACAATGTGGCCTTCTCTAATAGTTATGTTGGCATCAACTCATTCACCTGCTGTTTGCAACATACATGTATTACATCAAAGGTCACCAACCAGTCAATCATAATTGACTTGTTGATCCCAGAGAGTCTCTCAATCAATCGCGATGTCTATGAGTGTAGTGGGGCTGCTGCTAAGGAAGGCTTCCTGCTTGCCTCAGCTCCACACCTCCCAGAAGGGGCCTGGGTAAGGGACAAGGGTTTTCATGCACTATTCTTGCCTGAAAGGCAAGCCCCCACCACTCTATTGGCTGGGAATGGGGAACTGAGGCCAACGGAAGCTGTATGGGTGCTTGAGGAGAGGGGCAGCATTGTAAAGCCATGTGTTCCCCCTAGGGGCATGTTGGCCACTTCCAGGAGTTGGCAGGGGCTTGGGGCAGGCAGGCTTTAGCCCTGCTTAACTGCCACTCCAGAGCCACTTGAGGTAAGTGCCACCTAGTGGGAATCCACACCCTAGCCCCTCTCCTGGGCCAGCCCCTCCCACACCCAGTACTCTATTACTCTGCCCTAGCCCAGAGCCACCTCCTGCATCCAAGTGCCTGCACCCCAACCCACCGACCCAGCCTAGAGCTCTCCCCCACATTCAAACTCCCTCCCAGATAATGTTCCCGTTCATCTTTTCCATCCAGGTGTGAATTTTTTCCTTCCACGTGCGGAATACATTTATGCGAATTGAGGCACGCATGGAATGGGCACCACCATGAGAAACAAAAACAACCAAAAAAAAAAAAAAAAAAAATCTTAGCTGTGGGTGTTTTGCTAAATCTGTTAGGTAACATTTGAACCTCTCCTGAGCAGCTGCATAAGTGCACATCCTACAGGGAACACTGCTTCCAGATTCCATACCTCCTCATGCACCTAAACTCCCTCCCAGAGTTTGCACCCTTAATCTCTCCTGAACCCCAACATCCTGCCTCAGACTCAGCCTGAAGCCTCCTCCCACCCCACACAACCCTTGTCCCCAGCCCAGAGCCTACACCCATCCCCAAACCCCAATCACCTGCCCCAGCCTGTTGAAAGCAAGGATGTAATAGTATAGTGGATTAACTGATAAGCAAAAGCTTATAGGTTAATGCAATAGATGATGCATTTCCCTTTCCCCGGCCCCGCCAGTACATTTTTTAAGCAGACTAGCCAGCAGCCTGGCTCAGTTCTGGCTTGTACCGGTCCGGGAGCTGGCCCCCCCTCCACAGATGGGGGCTGCTGACTCCTCACACTGCTGCCTCTTTTAGGGGCAGCAGTACAGGGAGACAGGTAGCCAGTCCTCAAAGAGAGCTAGTTTTTAAAATGGGCTCCCCTTGCGGACCAGCTTCCACCTGGCACCCTATGCTGCTGCCATTGGTACAGAGGCAGCAGCATGGAGTGTCAGAGGGCTCCTCAGGAGTGAGGCTGGAGTGCCTTGGCTGCTGGCTCTGCCCCTGGGGATTATAGAATCGTCGACTGATTAGAATTCATGAGGTTATTTGACTATTCAATTAACCGATATTTTAACATCCCTAGTTGAAAGCAAGTGAGGGTAGGGACAGAGCAAGCAAAGCGGGGCTGCAGAGAAAGAGCAGACAGATCCTGGACAAAAAAAAGGTTGGAGCTCAGTGTATTACATACTAATGAGAGGGGTCTTTGGGCCCAATCCTGAGAGGTGCTGAAGACCTCCTGGAAAACGTGAGTGCTCTCAATTCCCAATGTAGTATCTCCCACCTGGCAAGATCAGATCCTTTGCAATTTCTTAGCCCATTTTAAGTTTGACTGCTGTTAAAGGGAACAAAGAGGATACAGTTTCCCATTCACAGATGCAGAGGGCTCTGGATATAGCAGAACCAGTTTTTACAAAGATAGGAAAGCAGAAACTTGAGATGTCAAGCAGGAGTACATACCTTCAACAAGAAGTGCAGCAGGGGCTCCTTCTCTGTCACTTCCCACAGTACCTGAGGGATTGGCGGGAGGACCTGCTACAATGACCCACCAGCCTCACCTAACTCGCCTTTTCAAAGGTGCTAATAGGCTATAGATTTAACTTCATCCCTGAAGCTATAGCATCTGCCACAAAAGAACTTGGAAGCTTGCAAGTGAGAAGGATTCTCTCTTCCCAAAACCCAAAGAATATTTACCATATCAAACACATATATGTATTTGGGATTGGAGTGGCAGGGCAGATATGCATCTTTGGTAGATTTAAAATATTAATTTCTGTATATTTAAAAATAAGAATTCACAAGGAAGCTTTTGCATATACTGTACCTGCACATCATTGACATTCATCCTTGTTCCTTCCTTCCCAACAAAGATGTCATCTATGTCAACAAGAATGTACCGATCCAAGGACAACGTGAGCTTTTTCCCAGACAGGAAAGAGACGGCATCTATAAAGATGAGCTTGTGCAGCCAAAAGTTCAAGTTGTTGCCGAAGAGGACTCTCTGAATCCCATCATGAAGCCCTAGATCATGAACCACTGTAGCATGGAGAGCACTTTTAGTGCTGGGTAGTGGGAGATTTTCTACTGTCTTTATTTTTGCAAAGATCACTGGCTGATAGGACGAATGATTAATCTGAAAAACTGTCCAGTCATTTCCAGGCAAGGGACCTTTATCAAGCTTAGAGGATTTAGTTACATGAAGTAATGGAGAATGAGGGTTAACACAACAGTCCTTAATACCCAGATTGCCATGAACATGGAAAGGAAAGCCCTTAAGCTGAACATTCTGCAAGTTGTTCTCGCTGCCTTTATGGAATCCAATGATACCCACACCATATTCAATACAGTATTTATCTAGGAGGCCTTTGTTCCATGAATCCATATTCACATATTTTGAAATATTTTCATACACAATGAGAACATATTTGCCTTTACTTTTGTCTATAAGCACTGGAAGGTCTCCTTTCCCAGGAGCAATCTCTATGTGATACTGAAATCTGCTGGATTCTAGAATTGTTATAATATCTTGACCAAGTGTTGAGTACTGGCTTTCCACAAACACCAAAACTACAGGATCTGTCCTCATGGGATCAATGGGCTTCATTGTCTTGAGTTCCATTAGCTTGTATGGCAGCAGCTGAAGATCACCACATTCCACTTCTGAAGAGATTTCAGAAAGTTCATTTTCCTGTTTGTAGCCATTATACAAATAGTAAGCAGAAATAACAATGCTCACCATACAAAAAGTGGCAAGCAAGATAACTGTTCTTTGAAAATGTCTGTGAAGTTTCATGAGAAAACTCATGTTGTACACTTGCCTTAGATTGCTTCCAACAGCAGCAGCATTTAAAAAACCAGCAACTTTTCAACAACTTGTTCCAGTTCTGCTTAATAATTTATGTCACCATTGCAGCACATATGTCTATCTTCAGCAAGCTTTATAGAAGGTATAGTCTAAAAGAGAGGAAAATAGAGGTTTATTGCATCTGTAAAAATACTGTATTTCATCTAGCTGGTCAAAGGGAAACCATTGCTAAGTATAGGTTCAGAAATTAACAATTCAGAACTTCAATAGTTTCTTTTGAGATATTTGAACCAGTTCTGTTAATCCCTCTTCATGATTATAAGCACTTTTAAACAACTCAGTTTTTACTTTTTAATTCCAGCTACTTCCAGTGTGCTTGTATAACCACCATCACTTTGATCATCACCAGGAACCGATCACAGGATATCAAGAGCTAAGAGACTCTGCATCTTGAGTAAAAGATCACATCCCAGATTGTTAAAGGGCATTTTAATTGGAATTAAACACTTAGGCATCTAGTGGTATTTTCAAAAGTGCCATTTTGCAAATTTAGGCACATAGCTATCTTTTAAAATCTGGCCCTAGAAGACATAGCTGGCAGCTGTAATAGACTCATTGGGCTCCATTCCACATAGGTATACATATCCTTTACCCATTTCCCACATCCTGCCTCCATTTGCACAGGAAACTATCAATTCTGCTACCAGCAAGGGCAGCCATGTGGCCCTCACTAAAAACTGGTAAGATACCAACTAGCCTAAACTTTGACATGAGAAGAGTTCCTCCTATGGAACTCATGAAGTGTAGGCCACAGGGTATTCCAGAAGTGAAAAATCTGGGATTGTTTCCTGCATCTAATATAGTCAACAGCAAAACTTCAAGGTTAACTCCTAATTGAAATCAGGACTGAAAGGACATTTTCAAATTTCTGATTGGGTGTGTTAATAAAAAAAAACCTCAGTATCTTTTTAACTCTCTCAACTTTAGCTATATCCCATAGGTCTGATTATGCACAGTAAAAGTAAGTAGTATAAACACAAAGTAAAAAGCAATGAGGGTGTGTGCATACAGAAGTTTCCTTCGTAGCAGAATTGAGAAGAGTTTCCTGTGCAAATGGAGGCAGGATGTGGGAGATGGTTAGGGAATATGCATATTTGTGTAGAATGGAGCTGAGGAGAATCCTGCTTTAATGGCAACTCTAATGTAGCCCCCAAGTTTTTTCTTCTTAATTACAGGACTAGGAAAAAGTGGTCTCTCATTAAATCATGGGGATTACTGTAAACCAAAGCTCATGTCTTGCCAGACAAATTCATTCTCTGCCTATATCTATTCCTTTTTTACCCTATGTGCTTGAGAGTAAAGGAAGGGGTGCACAAGTGTATTAAAACTTACTACACACAGGGGAAAGGCCTACACCTAGCTATTATCTTTACTCACAATTGGACATAACCTCGTTCACATTTGCACCGGAGCATAACAAACTTGCATTCCCTATTGCACTCTGCATAGGGATGTAATAGAGTAATTGACTAAACGATTAACTGATAAGTGGTTGCTTATGAGTTAACAATATTGACTACATGCAATATTTCCCTCCCACCCAAGTACACTTCTAGTGGGCTGGGTGACAGGCTGGCTTAGTCCCAGCTTGAGCCAGGACCCAGCATCAACCCCTGTGCTGGCTCTCAGCGGGGGTTGATGCTGGGTCCTGACACTAAGAGCTGGTGCGCAGGCAGGCTGGCTCAGTCTGGGCTTGTGCTGGGATCCGGCATCAACCCCTGCTGTACTACAGAGCTGCAGCGGAGGTAGTTGTCAGACCAGGCAGGAGCCGGGATTGAGTGGTAGTAATGCTACCCCTTACTGATTAATTGTGTAGTTGACAAAAGTTGTGTCAACCACGTGATTAACGATTACACACTTTTTAACATCCCTAGTTCAAAGCCCAAAAGCATAAAGGCAAATTATTCAGGATTCTGGAAATGGGAGGAATCCCAGCTCTAGAAAGCAGAGACAGCTATTAAAAATAAAGACTAAATGACAATCTGCGTGTGTTACAGGGACACTTTTGAATAGCAAGCATCTTACGTGATTAGGCTATTATCTTTACTATCAGCCTAGCTAGCAATCAAGGGACTGTTAATCTGATCTGAAATAAGATAAAGATTTTTTTTTGAATTTTCAAAAATCATTCAATTTTGATTGATTGAGGCAAGATGGAAAGGTCATTTTCAGACAGCTCTCACATTTGTAGACAATATGTGGCCACAAAACTTCTGTCCAGACTTCTGCACCTGAAATTCAACTGACAGATTGAAAATATCCCTTATGTCATAACATTAATTATAATGTGTTATTTACTGAGTATTTTCAGCATGCTCACTGTCTAAATAGGCATTAATTAATGGCCAATAACTATACTTTGCACCACAATTAGCACTGTACATAACTTAATACAAGATGTACATAAAATATAACGTATTTTAGATGAGCATTTGGAACGGACCTCAAAGTGGTAGAATGTTTGCAGGCTTTTTGGTTTTGTTTCTAACACTTACGATGCACTACCAATGACAATATTCCTGAAAGCAATCTATTGTATGGAGTTATTTGAATGAAGAACTGTGGTAATTTGATTCATAAGAGAAACAAAAGAGAGTTCCAACCATATGGAGAGGTACATAAGGAATCAAAAAGGCTTCTGAGAAGTCTGAGATTTTAGAAGAGCTTTAATTTTGTTTGGTACCTCTAAAAACTTGTGACTGTTCCTCAACTAGTATAACCAACAAAGCCAATTAACTTCAACTGAACCATGCTGGTTCACACCAGATGAAGATCTTACTTCCCATGTAAAAACTACCACAATATCCAGACAGAGTCTCTAACTATTTTATGGCCTTGGAGCATTATTGTACAATATTACACAATGACTTTTGAATGACCATTGGCCATTCAGTCTGAAGTAGCGCAAGATACCCATTCACTTCTTCTATTCTGTACCTTAGTTCCTGTCTGAGGATCCCTAATTTGATATCTAAACATTTTTGCATTCATGAGATGTCCACCTGCAGATTGATACCAGAATCTATTAATCATGGTCCCTACTGCATTGTTCCTAACATGCAATATCACAGGGCCTCCCAAAAATAAAAAGATAACTTATGTCTTTCTTCTCCATAGGTAAATTTGAATAGCTAGACGTTTTTGATACATATGCAAACACTTGTTGCATGTGAGAAGAACTTACTAAGGGAAATTTAAGTTAAACAAATAAGTTTTGCATTAACTTCTGAGTACCATTTTTTTTCCCTCTCGTGAAACCAACTTTCATAGCCCAGTTCCTGGGAAAATTCTGTCTTCTATACGCAGTAGTGCTCATTCAATTAGTTAAGTTGCATCATTCCAGTGGAACACAGCTGCAGTGGGAGATCATGGGTATGGAATGGTAATTGCCCGGGAAGCTAGGCCAACCCCCCAGAAGGGCTTTTAATATTAGACCAAGTATCTTAATATTTGACCAACTCCTGCACATAGGAAAAAAAGGTAACTGGAGAAAGTTATACTCATGGCCATTCCATTTCATAATAAGTATCTGTGTATTTTAGAAGTGACAAAGTCTAGCTTAATCCATTCCTGTATATTTGGGTCAATTTCCTCAAGAAATGTACGTCCAAATAGAATCCCTCTCATCATAGAAACTGCAATCTGTTAAAATTGTATTAGTGTCCGTCAGCAAATCCTTTAGCCCACCAGAAACATTTTTCTTGAACTCCTCTATATTACAAATCAAGTTTCATCAGCATAATTAATGAAAAAACTGAAAATATCCAAACCAAAAGAGAAAATATAAAAATAAAAGTTTCCTATTTGAAGCAAGATCACTTAGTTTAACTTAAAGTTTACCTCAGCCTCATGTTGTTACCCTAATCTCTGAGTAGGAACAGTACAGTTATGCTACACTCATACTCCTGTTTACTGAAATGCATACATTCTTTTTGACATCTGCATTATGAAAACAAAAATAATGTGAAGTCAGGCCTCCTGAGTTTTCCAACAAATATTCACTGTAAGTCATATTTCTGTAGTTACATATAGCTGCAGAAATCTTTAGGTCTGTCTCCTAACCTAATAACATCATTGTGGCTCTGTTCCATTGCACGCTGACCACTGCCTGCACAGCTGCAATATAATGTTCAAGTTCAATATAAAAAAAAACTGGTTTTAAATGAAAACCAGAAACAATACAAATATTTTCCAGACTGTGTAGCCTAAACATTAAAAACTATACTGTCACATTATTTAACCGCAATATAATGAACAAAAATGCATTTTAGATCATCATTAAATTACCTGGAGAAAATAAAGTGTTGGCCTAATTAGAGAGTTATTTTAAAATTATTATATTAATGTTGCTAAACAGACAAACCTCTGTGCACTAATGAATGACAAAGCATATCTATTTGTTGGCAAGCAATGGTGGTTCCGATGACAGTACTCTCATATTTTGGAGTCCAATAAAAATACATATTGCTTCCAACTACTTGGTGCCAATCTACCATAAAAGTCAAGCACTGAACACTCAGGAAAATAAGAAAGCTGATATTTAGTCTATATGTTTGGAAGATATCTTTAACAGAAAAGGATATTGATATGTGATATCAACTGTCAGGGAAAGTAATTGAAAGATGTAAGTATCACAATTTCAGGGCTGAAACAGATGACTATCTGGGGACTTAACATTTCTAAGCATACCAACTGAAAAGGTGGAATGGATTAGATGGACTAAAGATGCTTTCCCCCTTGATTTCTATGCTTTTAAACACACGGTCCAAATCTTTCTGAAAAGTATTATTCATTTTGTTATTAAATCTCTATAACTTCAGCTTTTTTATGTATAATTTTACACGTAGTGACACCAGCCAGAAATATTGCATGATATGGAGGGGATGACTGCTTAAGGAGTCAACCTGTGGAACTCCTTGCCAGAGGAGGCTGTGAAGGTTAGGACTATAACAGAGTTTAAAGAGAAGCTAGATAATTTTCATGGAGGTTAGGTCCATCAAAGGCTATTGGCCAGGGGATAGAAATGATGTCCCTGGCCTCTGTTTGTCAGAGGCTGGAGAAGGATGGCAGGAGACAAATCGCATGATCATTGTCTTTGGTCCACTCTCTCTGGGGCACCTGGTGCTGGTCACTGTCGGCAGACAGGCTACTTGTACCTTTGGTCTGACCCAGTACAGCCATTCTTATGTTACCTAGATAAAATTTCAAAAGGCTGATAGGACTTCTCAGCTATACATACAACTTCTGACATATGAAAGAAACATTTGGCACATGCCAAATCTGCAGAGGTCTGGGATGATTTTAGATGTTAACAGCTGATGGGTTATGACTGTATTATGATGATTATTTTTACTAACACAGCAATCAAGTAACTCTCTATGTCCCGAAACACTAGAGGGCAACAGTGCCACACAGAAAAAAACTATTAGCTGCAGGTCGGGCTTGGGTACCAGACTAGGAAGACAGATGCTAACTAAGCTAATAAATAAGAACTCTTCCAAATGCGATACCAAACTTGGGATGTGTCTTCTTAAAGGCTGTTTTTAGAATCGAACCCTTGCCAGCTGAGGGGTTAATACACTACGCTGATAAATAGACATCCCACCAAATAAGCGTTGCATGCAGAACTCCCCAAAGCATGTACTCCAGAGCATTCGCACCAACAGAGCCACCCCAGGAGTTGTAGGTCTGAACAGACCAGATTAAAAGGGGGGGGGTGGAGGTTTATACGCCCTAAAAGTTGCACAGCCAGACCACTAAGCAGCGGAGAACTTAGTAGGGGGGCGAGGGGGAGGCTGGGAACGAGGAGATGTAGCAAAGAACAGAGTTTGGAGACTTTTCTGTCAAGGCTTAAAGGCCGAAATGGGAGCCCAGCCCTCCCCCAGGTTATTACCTCCAGGTGCACTCCAGGAACATGCCGGTGTTGCTTCTACTGTCCCTAGACCCGCTGCAGCTGCTCCTGGGACGGGACACGGGGCCGCTGCCAGTCTTTCCGTCGCTCGCCGCTGCCTTCTCAGAGCCGGGCTGCCAAGCCCCCACCGAGGCAGCGGCAGGCGGTACTGCTCCTGGAGCCCCCTCCCCCCGCACTCCCAACCCGGGCAGCCCAGAGAAGAACGAGCCAAAGCAAAGCAGCTGCCGCCCGAGAGGCGCGGGTGGGGCGCAGCGTGGTCCAGCCAGAGCCCGCCGCCGCCTCTTGCTCCAGCAGGCTGGACGCTGCTCTGCGTCTCTCGCACTCGCAGAGGAGGAGAAGGCGGGAGCAGCGAATGGGGGACTCCGTCTTCCCCGCCATTGGCCGGCGGAGGCTCCTCCCTTCGCCAATCGCCTCTTTCGTGGGGAGAGGCTTGTGCCCGGGCTTGGGGGCGCGGCCCGCTGCGGGTGCTTGGCTTTGCTCTGCAGCCACGCAGGGGGAATGGCCGCTGGCGAGCTGCTGCTCTCACGCGCTGTGCTGGCCGCCCCACTCCCGCCGCACATGGCAGGCCAGAGGGGTAGCAAGGCGTGGTCCTCCCTCACCTCGGAGGACAGGCTGGGTGTGGCTAGCGCCCTGGCCAAAGCCGCCTGCTCTCTCTTGCTCTCAAAGTGCACGTCCCTGCCTCCCACTGCCGCTGTGTGGTACCAGAACGTGGGAGTGAAAACTAATTTCACGCCCCACGCTGCCCTCCGGGCCCCTCCTACCTGCTTGTTTCTTCCAGTTGCCTGTGATCTCTGGCTAGTTAGATATGTGGCCTTGCTCTAGTTTTTTTTAACCCCAGTGAATAAATAAGGGCCCCTGAAATTTGTTGGTGCACGGATATAGCACTGAAGCAGTCAGCAGCCCCCCTACTGTTGATGCACTAGATCAGTATAAAGCGAAGGGCAATCTAGGCTAGGGAGTGTGGGCCAAATGAGTTTCCCTTCATCTTAGTGCGGTGCAAGATTGTTGTAACCAAGCTACCCTCCCAGGATAGGGTATTTTTGCTAAATGTGCTTGCATACCTAGACTTTGTGAGGTGTGCCAACTGAACCATACTAGCACTTTGATTGGCTACAGAGGGAACACATGGATCTCACAGGCAACCTTGTGTGCAGTTAGCAAGCACCTGCTCTTTCCTTACATGAATGTGAGACTTTAGGAATACAGGTAGGAGGAAAAAAGGATGTGGATGGAACCCTATGAAATCGGGCAACCCTGTGCATGGGCAACAATAAACAAGGTCTGGGACCACACATAGAACCCACATGGGCAGCATGTGAACCTTGTGCTGCAAATTGCCCATCATTAGTGTAAAAAGTGACTGCTCCAGTTTATTTCAGTTGCCAACCCCCCTATTCATTCAGAATCTTAAACCTGTCATTTCAGTAAAGATTTAAAATTGTATTTTTTGCTTCCTTCCTCCCTTAGTCTGACATAGTAACTATGTCAGAGAACATAAACAAATCTCCAGGGTGTTTACGTACGCAGCATGCAGTGGGGGAAGGACAGGAATGAAGAGTGAGGACACCTAAATTCAATTCTCGGTGAGGTAGCCCTTTTAGTCTGAATCTGCCAAAACAACAAGTCCTGTGGAGTGTTAAAAATTTATTTATTTGGGCATAAGCTTTTGTGGGCAAAAACTCACATCTGACAAAGTAGATTTTTGCCTATGCCCAAATAAATTTATTAATCTTTAATATGCCACAGGACTCCTTGTTAAATTCAATTCCTAACTCATTATCTGATAGAAATTTACATAGTCCCCCATCTTACTATTGCACTCAGTTTAAAATATGCATTTACCGCCTCAGAAATTAATGTTATAAAGCATCCTGAAATCTTGGATAAAAAGCACTACAGAAGTGCAGAGAATTTGTATTTTAATATTTTATGTGGTTTGGGTGCAACAAAGCCAAATATGGAGGGACAGATTACATAAAAATGCTCTGTTTACCATACAAATAAGTGTGGGAAATCATACACTATTATATACACTTATTTTGCATGCCCTAGCCATGGACAACACTGGTGCTGTCTAAAACACTGAACAAATAGGTGAATAAAAACTAATTTTGTTCAGCATGTAAAGTGCCTATCACACAAAAGGTATAGTGTTGATCTTCGGAAGCATGTTGGGCCAAATCTTTTTCATTTTTCTCATGCCAGTATTACAACTGATTTCAGTAAGACTGGTAAACTTGAATGAGATGAGCAAGATTTGGTCCTGTATTCACTCAGACATGAATCAGATGCAAAAATAAGTATTAGGGATCTGATTGATGCAGCAACACTGCACTGATTGGTGCATATGAATCACCAGCTGGAGTCCAATTCTGCTCCTCTTACTCAAGCAAGAGAGTCGTAGTGAGAAAGTGAATGTTATTGTTTTCAAAAGAATATATTTATCATAAAATTACAAGAGTCTCAAATTGTAACCTTAGAATCTGCTCCTTCTGCCCCATTACCCTAAATTTAATGAGGTCAAGGGGTAGTCTGATTCAAATCTTCCAACAAAACATTCTCTTATTAGTGCAGCCTTTGTCAGATCCAAACACAAGAGACTTCTGTTTTCTTTGTCCAGTCCAAAACAGTGGAAATTCCAGAAAGTCTGCAATATAAAAGATTTGAAGATGAAATCATGCAAAAATAGTGCACAAGTTTTTAGCACCATTGATCTGAATTATCCATTCTGTCATTTCACTCTGTACCTGAACATCAGACCTCATTTTAAGACAATATTGGATTATGATCTGCACAATGCTTCCTTGCTGCTTCCTTGGCCCATCTCTAGTTATAAGCATGACAAATTTATCTCTGTGTTACAACATTAACATTAAACTTTCCATATTGCTTTAGCTGTTTATTGAAATTATTTATTTCTCAGATGTCATTCTTTTAACCACACAACTGTTTTTATAGGGTATATTTTATGCAGCTTTGCCAGACTAAATTAAACCAGGCACCCTATTTTACTACATTCTTAATAAAAAAATCTCATGTGTAATTTTCATTGGGGGAGGACTGTGACAAGCATTTAGGTTTTTGAAAACATGGAGCATCTGGGCAATAATTAGTTGCGTATTCTTATTCTTCCTTTGTTTAGTCTTAAAATTACAGCCAGACCAGGCATAATACATTACTACTATAGCTAATTACAATCCAGAAGGTTTTTTAAAAAAGATCTAAAAGTACAAAATGTTAACAATGAAATATAAATATAGCAATAAATATACTAAGCACTACATAAATATTAACAAATGAATCTTTAAAATGCTATTGCCTTATTTTACATGGAGGGGGAAGACAGACAAAGATCAACCAATGATTTTCCAGAGGGAAGTTCCAAGGGGAACTCTCAGTCTGGATTTCAGTAAGAACTTGCCTCCAGTGCTTGGTTCAGATCACCAGAGCTCATTACTCCCTATTGTAATAAAAGTGGCTGGTTTTGAGGCCAATAGATTCAGTGGCATTGTACAGTAAGGATGCATCTACACAGCACCCTAAGCTCAAAATAAGATACACAATTGATGATTGAATTTTGAAATAGTGCATAATTTTTAAATTTGACGCTGTGTAGACGCGCCAAGTTTTGAAATAGTCTATCTCAAGACATCCCTTAATTCTTGTGGAACGGGATGCTGAAATAGAGCGCCCATTATTTAAAAAAAAATATTTCAAAATAACAGGTGGCTTATGAAGACGTGGGGTAGCTCTTTTGGAATACCTGTGGTATTCTGAAATAGCTGTGCAGTGTGTACGCAACCTAAAAGATTAAGGGCCAGATTCCCTTCTTCGGTACACTAGCCATCTCATTAATTTTAATTGAGTTAAATGCATGTAACTAAGAAGATAATATGATTTTAGGCATTGACATACATTTTGACACTTATGCAGTTAAAAAATAATCAGTTAAGAAGCTAGTGGGGGAAGAAAAACAGGTCAAGTCCTATAATCTTGTTGCATTAAAAATGTTCTCTATATCACTTCACTATGCTTCATTTTTGAAGATGCAGCAAATCGCACGGGGAAGCAGCCATGCTTAGAAGATTCTCCTGATAAATTTTAGCTTTTAAATGGAGAACACATTTATAATTTCCTTTCAATAGTTGGTTTCATTTTCTATACCTTATCCTGAAAAGTCCTACCATTTGTGGGCACTGTAGTAGTATCTTTCAAGCCACTTGAAGGCAAGTTGCTAATTACATGCCTTCCTTGATGACTACTTGGCAATAAAAGTGTTTTTGTTATCTGTGGGCATAGTACAAACTGTTGTAATAACTAGGTTTTGTTCTGTTTTAATCATGGGATCCAAACAATTACCATCTTTGTTAAAACAAGTCATGTGAGCCTTCATATTGCCAATGCTTGAATTTATAAAGCTCCAAAAAATTCATCAAGGTATTTCTCAATTCTGAGCTGCAACATTAAAACATCATTTACCACTCAAGCTGCACACCATGTACTTGGTAAGATAGATTCATTAGCAAAGACGACTGAACATTTTGTCACTCTACAGGACAATTTACCAGAAAATTTGCTTTTGGAAGGAGAGAGAAAAATTTTCCTTTCCAATATCAGGTCTCTGGCTTTCAAGGGGTTGTGTTAGTTAATAAATATTCAAATCACAGGATAAATTCAGAATGTATTAATTTTAGTTAGCTGTTTTGAATATATGTCAGTTTGATTGAAAGGTCCTTAGTAATATTGAAATTGGTTAGAAGAAAGTAGAAGTGGGGGTAGGAGAGGATTAGAGATGCTGTGAGCAAAGTCAGACTAAAGCAGACTTACTCTTTTTAAAATAGTAGTATTTAATTAAAACTCCTGTCAAACAATTTTGAGGAAAAATCAAAAAAGGATTTCAAGAAATGTAATAAAATATAAATTGTGATAACCTGTAAAAACTCGAGAACAATTTAACAATTATATAGGAACAAAAGTTCTGAAAATAATCTAATTATTTGCAAAACAAAGTAAATACTGTACCTCACCCCATCACTAATGCTCAGTATATTATAGGAATTTCCTCCTCAGTAACATTTTATGTCTAAAATTAAGACATTGTACATCTTTAAAAAGAGGAGAGAAACCAGTGTAGGGTTGGACTAAAAATTTTTGGTACAGCTAGTTAAAAAAATTGATATTCTCTCAAATGTTGCAGTAATCGTATTGTTATTAAATCATCATTGTTAGGATTCAGAGACAACATACCTAACATAATAAAAGCAATTTTCACTTAAGAACTGGTGTTCAGGGCTGTATGCAGACTCAGGTGAAGACTTGAACTCTGGTAACATGAATATGAACATAATATTACACATTTTTCTTAAATGAAATTTTAGATTCTGGAACATAAGACATTATCCTTCAGGGAAAAATATTGTCTTGCCAACCTGTCCTAGCTGTCATGAGGAAGAAAGATGGCAAAATAATCTCTGCTAGAATTAATCTGAATGCTTGATATTTCTGCTTATTAATTTTTCAATTCAGATGCTATACCCCGTAGATTAAAAAAAAAAATCAGGCATTGAGAGGTATTATCATATATTGCTTTAATTTAATTCCATTGATAGGTTGCCCGTATATAGTCCTATACTATGTACAAGATCCAGAATCTTAGTTCTCCTGTTGATAAGGTATGGGAATCTCATAATAGCACAATTCTCCAATGCATCACATACTATAATAATTCTATATTTTTTATGAGAGGATAATAGAAATATTTTTATCTCAGCCTGAAGACTTGACAGAAAACAATTCTTCCAGACTTTGTGAAGGATCCAGAGATTGTAATTAAATCAAGAAAGTTATGTTATGGATATGTGGCAGTCCAGAAGAGATAGGAGATTAAAACCAAGGTCTGAAATTTATTATTTATCCTCTTCATTGCAGAAGTGCAACCCACACACCTAGGCTATGTCTACACTGGTGGCTCCTTACGCAATAATTTCTTGCGCAACGGTTCTTGTGCAAGGAGTCCTGCGCAAGAACACGTCCACACTGCCATGTGTGAGATGTGCTTTTGCGCAAGAGCGCCCATGGCAGTGTGGATACGCGGCAGGGATTCTTGCGCAATAAAACTCTATAGCTAAAATAGCCTTCTTGCACAAGAGAGCATCTATACTTGTGCTTCTTGCGCAAGAGCTATGCTCTTTTCTTGTCTTGGCAAGAGCTCTTGCGCAAGAGAGCTTACACTTGTAAGAAAAGAGTGTAGCTCTTGCTCAAGAAGCTGTCTCTTACCAAGTGTACTGTACATCTTCTTTCACAGGAGCAGGTGGGCAGTGTGGACGCTCTGCGGATTATTGCGCAAGAACAGTTGTTCTTGCGCAAGAAGCTGCAAGTGTAGACACAGTCCTAGTGTGGTTCCATGCAGTGACACTTAGACTACATACAGTGAGAAATTTATAAGGGAGCTCTAAAGCCTAAGCTGAGAGCCACCGGGCTTTACAGCTCAAGCTGTAGATGATCCCGTACTAAGCTCCAGAGGTGTCCCAGGTTCAAATCCACGTGGTGACAGTTATAGAGCACCTCTAAGTCCCAGTCTCATTTAGCTAAGCACTACATAAACATAACAAAAAGATTGTACCTGCTTCAAGGAGTTTAGATCATTTTATTAAGTAGGAGATACAGTGAAGGGCCTGAGTTAGCATCTGGTGGCCATTTCATGCAAATAGATTTTGTGTGGAGATTACCAGGAGTTATTTTTATGCAATTATGACTTAATATAGTGGAACTTTTAATTTTATCTGATCAGTGTTTATTCATATTGCTTATGCATCATGTCCCCTCAGATCTTATGCTGATTTATACTACCTGAGGTCTTAATGTTCCCCCCCATGACCAGGTTGAGTGTTGTACATCTAGGCTGCCTTACACCAGCTAATGGTCTGGTTCATTGTGTTTTATTTCCTGCAAAGTGCCATGCACTTTTAAGACAATACAGATAATAATGATAATTAATGCCCCAACTCCTCCTACGGTCCTGTCAGTGTGATAGTTCAGGGAAAGGGACATAATTCAATATCTGTATTTAAAGCATCACATGGTTGGGATTCTTTTTCCTAACATTTGCATGTTCTTGTTAGAGGGTTACTGACATCTTTCTGTCAAACAGAAATAATCCTCAACAGAAACAGGAAGCGGAAAAAAAAACCTGTAAGGGGGAAAAACAAATTCTGATTTTTAGCTACCCACATTGCAGTCTCTAAAGGTCCCAAACTAGCAAAACAATCATATTTAATTAAGCATTTGAGTAGTCCCACTGAAGTTATGCTTGTAGTCTGGGGCTTAATTTCCTAGACACTTTTTGTATGGAGAGGATTGAACTTTTAGCTGAACTTATTAATGAGGGAGGAAAAAACCTTCCGAACATGTGGGGACACTATGAAATGAAGAAAGAGTCCCAGAAAAAATGTCAATTTACATATGAAATATGACATAAGATATTACTCTACAATCAATTTGGAAGTCTTGATTATCTCTCAAAGGCTCTTCTAGTCAAGTGGTGCTTTGGAAGGACTAGGTTACCAAATGGTTCATGTTGCTGTATGACATGCCCATGGACAATGCATACAACACCTTGTTGGCCAAATTGTGGTATTTACCACTAGTCTGTTCAAAGGGGCAGTTCAAAGGCTGAAGAGCCTAAAGAGAGCTCAGCAGGGAATAGCATATGCAGAAAGCCTGGTCTCTATCCTAGCAGTCTGAGCTGTAGGGAGACTGAACTGGTGCATCAAAGAAGCAAGATTATGTATGCTTTTGGGGACCCTCTCCAGGTTGTACAGAGAGCAATATTTGCAGTCACTTTGCCCAAGCAAATATGACACTGACAGGCTCTTTTATAGATTTTGCAATCAATCCGCTCTCAGCATCCTTCCCACCTGTTGCAGTGGTTCAATGGCTCTCAGCACCCCCACTATAAAAATTATTCCAGCACCAAACTAAATCCTGTATTTAATAGAAAGCACTTCAAGTCAAGGGGTGATGTAGCACCCCGCTGCATCCTACCTCTAGCACCTATGACCTCTTGTCAGCTGCATGAGGGCCTGCCCCCCCCCCAAAATCTACCCCTATATTTTATATCCACAAGATACATATAACCTCTATCAATTGTACATTGCTGTTGAAATCAGCAGGGCTATCGTGGCATAACCAAGGAGAGAATTTGGTCCTTAATATATGTATGTATTGCATGCTTTTCAAGACATTATCCGTTAGAAAAAATTGTCAATCTTTTTGTATAGCAATTTGTGGAAACATAAATCCAACTGTCACTAGGCTCTCTTAAAAGATCCTAACTGTCTGACTAGTAAACGCTCCACTTTGGATGTTATCAGGGAGATTGCATTTTGATGAATGTGAATATAATGAGGAGTTGTATATGCACTTTTATTTTAAAATTGTCTTTATAAATTAAGCAGAGAAGTCTTGCAATATCTTTAAATCACAGAGGCTGAATATCCTCCTACCAGCTGACTTTTGCCAATGCATGTATATATGCAATAAATTTGAAAATAAAATAATTCAGATCTGAATATAGGAATAAGAAACATTTAAAATTAATGTTATGCACAAGATTCCAGGACAGACACAGCAGCCCCTTCTTTACTGTTAATAACAATATCTGGAGGATTATTTGTGCTTTTTTTCTAACACTGAGTACTCCAATATGTTTGGGTCCCAAAAATCTGGGAATAGCAGTTTGGTATCTTCCATGCGTTACAGTATAAAAAAGTCAAATTTGTAACCATCCAGCTGGGAGAAAATAACCATGTGAAAGGTTGCTTAAAGAAAAGGGGATCCCCCTCCTCCCACACACACAATACAGCAACAGTAGCATGCAGAGACAGAGCCTCAGAATAGCATTAAGGTGAAACTAACAGTATAAGGAAGCCTGAGAGTAGATATAAATTATAGAGGCATTAATAGATTGGCTCCTGGCCAGCCCCACATTTATGATTTGGGAATATGGTTAACAACATCATCTTTTGCAGATTGCAGCAGTCTGGCATCTTAATGGAGAATTTTGCTCTTTAGCCTATGCTGGCTTCCATTTTATTGGTGTGAAACTCAAGGTGCTGATTTTGATTTATAAACACTTAAGGATGTAAACATACACCACCTTTCTCCTATGAAATTGGTAACTGAAGCCAGTGGAGGTGCTTGTATGGAGGCTTTGGGTAGAGCAGTCTCAATGATGGGCCCTGCAACATTCACTTGGTCTTTGGCCTGATGGTGCCAGAATGAGTTGGCCTGCAAGGCATGCTGCAAGGCCTGTCTATTTTGTCCAGGCTCTGAGTGGTTAGAGAGGTAAATATTGATCTGATGGGAAAGGTTTATTAATGTGCCCTATGAGCTGATAGGCTATTTGTATGCGTATTTAAAGTATTTTTTAACTTGAGTCTTGGAGAGGCTCTTTTTGGTTAACAAAACAAAACAAAAACCTAAAGAACCAGTTATGGTATAAACTGCTATTTTGCTCTGTATTAACAGTCTTAAATCAAACTTACTTTGAGATATTAGTACAAAAAGATCCTGAACTCTATGAAATTGGTTTTGGTTAAGTGTAGAAAACACATTTTGTTCGTAAGTTCTGCTTTTGTTAAGATCTTTTATGCCAAGTTTCAGCTTGCAGCAAACTTTTAGAAACAGACTATAAAACACTTTTCTTTAGAGTTTTATAACGGAGATGACACAATCTAAACTGTAGTGCTGCAAATAGCAAACCTATAATAATCCTACAGTCCCCAGCAGCCAGCTTTTATTCCACTATGGGCATGATTCTGAAGATAAAGCAACAAAATGAAACTGAAATGATTGAAGAGCTCTTGTAAAATAACTTTACAGCGAAGATTAATAGAATGGAATTACTCTATAAGGTATTACAAGCACTGGTGATTCAAAATTCTTACCCCCTAAATTTAGTTTGGAATACTGCTTGTATGCCTCAAGAATGGAAATGCAATAATAAAAATCTACTTAATTGTGGACTAATCACTGGCCATTCCCTCCTGGCATATGGCAGAGTTTTTCAACCTCGTGACATAAATACTTGATAAGAGCATAAGAATGGCCATACTGGGACAGACCAATGGTCCATCTAGCGCAGTATCCTGTCTGCCAACAGTGACCAATACCAGATGCCCCAGAGGGAGGGAACACAACAGGTAATCCTCACGTGATCCCTCTCCTGTCATCCACATCTAGACAAACAGAGGCTAGGGACACCATCCCTACCCATCCTGGCTAGTGGCCATTGATGGACCTAACCTCCATGAATCTATCTAGTTCTTTTTTGGAACCCTATTAAAGTCCTAGCCTTCACCACATCCTCTGGCAAGGAGTTCCAGAGGTTGACTGTGCACTGAGTGAAGAAACACTTCCTTGTGTTTGTTTTAAACCTGCTGCCTATTAATTGCATTTTGTGGCCCTTAGTTCTTATATTGTGGGAATAAGTAAATAACTTTTCCTTATTCACTTTTTTCACACCAGTTATGATTTTATAGACCTCTACCATATCCCCACTTCGTTTTCTCTTTTCTAAGGTGAAAAGTCCCAGTCTTTTTAATCTCTCTTCATATGGGACCTGTTCTAAACCTCTAATCATTTTTGTTGCCCTTTTCTGAACCTTTTCCAATGCCAATATATCTTTTTTGAGATGAGGCGACCACATCTGTATGCAGTATTCAAGATTTGGGTGTATCATGATTTTATATAGAGGCAATAAGATATTCTCTGTATTATTCTCTATCCCCTTTTAAATTATTCCTAACATTCTTTTTGTTTTTTTGACTGTCGCTGCACACTGAGTGGATGTTTTCAGAAAACTATCTGCAATGACTCCAAGATCTCCCTCTTAAGTAATTGTAGCTAAATTAGTCCCCATCATATTGTATGTATAGTTGGGAATATTTTTTCCAATGTGCATCACTTAATAACATTAAATTTCATTTGCCATTTTGTTGCCCAATCACTTAGTTTGATGAGATTTTTTTTGAAGCTCTTCACAGAGCTGGGACAATTCCTGCTTTGGTCTTAACTATCTTGAGCAGTTTGGTATCATCTGCAAATGTTGCCACCTCACTGTTTACCCCTTTCAGTAGATCATTTATAAATAAGTTGAATAGAATGGGTCCCAGGACAGACCCATGGGGGACACTACTAGTTACCTCTGTTCACTCTGAAAACATATAATTTATTCCTACCCTTTGTTTCCTGTCTTTTAACCTGTTATCAATCCATTAAATGAGCTTCCCTCTCATCCCAGGACAACTTACTTTACTTAAGAGCCTTTGGTGAGGGACCCTGTCAAAAGCTTTCTGGAAATCTAAGTATACTAACAATATCCCCTGGGTCCCCCTTGTCCACATGTTTGCTGACCCCCTCAGAGAAGTCTAGCAGATTAGGAAGGCACGATTTCCCTTTACAGAAACCATGTTGACTTTTACCCAACAAATTATGTTTATCTATGTGTCTGACAATTTTATTCTTTACTATAGTTGAAACTAATTTGCCCTGTACTGACGTTAGACTTACCGGTCTGTAATTGCCAGGATCACTTCTAGAGCCCTTTTAAAATATTGGCATCACATTAGCTATCTTCCAGTCATTAGGTACAGATGCTGATTTAAAGGATAGGTTACAAACCACAGTTAATAGTTCTGTGATTTCCCATTTGAGTTCTTTCAGAACTCTTGGGTGAATGCCATCTGGTCCTGGTGACTTGTTACTGTTAAGTTTATCAATTTTTTATAAAACCTCCTCTAAAGACATCTCAATCTGGGACAATTCCTCAGATCTCTCACTTAAAAAGAACAGATCTGGTTTGGGAATCTCCCCTATATCCTCAGCCATGAAGACTGAAGCAAAGAATTCATTTAGCTTTTCCACAATTTCGTGATAATCTTTGAGTGCTCCTTTAGCATCTCGATCGTCCAAGGGCCCCACTGGCTGTTTAGCAGGCTTCCTGCTTCTGATGTACTTACAAAACATTTTGCTATTACTTTGAGTTTTTGGTTAGCTGTTCTTGAAACTCCCTTTTTGGCTTTTCTTATTATATTTTCACACTTAATTTGACAAAGTTTATGCTCCTTTCAGTTTTCCTCACTAGGATTTGACTTCCACTTTTAAAAAGATGTCTTTTTATCTGTCACTGTTTCTTTTACTTGTTTGTTAAGCCACGGTGGCACTTTTTTTGTTCTCTTACTGTATTTTTTTAAAATTTGGGGTATACATTTAAGATGGTCCTTTATTATGGAGTCTTTGAAAAGTTTCCATGTAGCTTGTAGAGATTTTACTTTTGTCACTTTTGACACAAATATTTAAATGGACAAATGGCCCTGAGCTCAAGCACTTAAGACAACTGTTGTCACTTTTAACTAAACCAATGTAGATGTTAAAACAGTTAAAGTTCAGAATGTGATTTAGATTCTCTTATCCAATTGATCCCATTGTTTTCCTTAAAAGAGTTTGTTGCTAAACACAAAAACAAATAAAACCCCAAAGCTAAGCAATCTATTATTTAGCTACCATAGAAGCACCAAAAACTCAGGAAAAGACTATGCTTCTACTGCAGGCTAAAAAATAAATCATGGTAAATGCCCCCACAAGTTGGGGGACAGAAACTCATTAATTTTCTCTATTCAGATTTTACAATTCATCATTCCACGCCAAAGAGGGACCTCTCTCCAGCATAACAAGCAAGAGCCACAGTTTTGGAATCAGGAGATTTGTTGGAATCAATATAGTTGTGAGGAAAGCTATGCACAATATACTTTTCTCACCCCTGCAAAAGTATGTTAATATGAATATCAGTAATACCTACCCCACTAGCTACTTTCCATAGCACAATGTCTGCATAGGTTTATCATTGTGGCGGGGTCCCCTCACCACGCCCTCTCCTCCACGAGATTAAAGCAGGCCTGGAGGCCGAGTTCTGCACAATCGCCAGCCCTGAGGCCTAGTCCCACCCAATTCACAGGCCCTGAGGCCTAGTCCAGAACAACTCGCAGGCCCGGAGGCCTAGTCTGCAGTCAAAGCGGGCCCTGAAGCCTAGTCCCACAAAATTCACAGGCCCTGAGGCCTGGTCTGGGGTTAAAGCAGGCCCTGAGGCCTAGTCCGGCACAATTCGCAGGCCCTGAGGCCTAGTCCACGTCCGGAGGGGATGGGGTAGGGGGGTCCGGGCCCTCCCTCTCCACCAGACCCCAACCCAGGGCCCTAGTAGTGGCGGGTGGAACAGATTGTGCTTGAAAAATTGACATTTTGTCACCCACTATGGCCTTTTTTTCCAAACAATAAGGTTTGCTACAAATTTACAACCTTGTTTTTAACAAAAGTTGTGATGAAAAAATTAAATTACATTTTGAAAAAAAAATTCTACATTCTTTAAATCATTGAGATGGTTATGGAAAATTCTCATTTTCTAAAAGAGTTTCAGTAAATGACTTTTTGTTTGTCAAACTAGATTTTTGATAAGTCAATAACCTTTAAAGATAAAAAATATTTTTATTTGAGCAAGTGGCAACATTTGAAAAAATGAAGTGGTTTATTTTTAGCCCTTTGAAGTGAAAACACTTGAAATTCTGTGCAAAATATTCTTTCAAATAGCTCTATAAATTCACCACCTGTAATATTTCACTTGCATCCCAGGATTTCAAAGTGCTGTCAGTGTTGTTAGGTAGTTTTAGTAATATTTCTTTGAGTTAGTTAACTATTACTTCTCTCAGATGGCAGATGGTAAAGCTGATGAACAGAGAGGTTAAGTGCTCAAGTTCACACAATGAGTTAGTGTCAGACAGAGGAACAGAACTCCCTAATTCCCACTCCTCATTACTGGTGAGCAGATACACTCCCACTTATATGTTCAGGATAATTATTTGAATAAAAATAGCCTGTTTGGCAATATTGCTTGGTATGTTTATTGTAGCCAGTGTTTGAAACCATTTTTTTCACTGTTGTGAGCTGCATTTTAGCACATGGCATTTCCTTTTCATGAGATTGCTAAATGCAATATCTGATTTTCCAGGCCCCATTAGCCATTTGAAGCTTGTTTCTGATTGTAGATTGGTGGAGGTGAATGTTGTGCCTTTAGCACAAGACTATTCTCTCTCTTTATCTTAACACTGTAATATTTCTTCTCCGTGACATAAACAGTGTTCAAAGTACTTCAATCCCAGCCACATATAGTACAAATGGAACAAATACAAAGTGATTTATGCACACTTGACTGTATTCTATATCTTATTAGATGAAGAAGGATCACTGTACTAGACAGGGACACATTATTCCAAAAAATCCATCTTCGTAGATATCTAGTGCTCGGTCTTATGTCCTTTGCCAATGTGTTCTAGCATACTATTGCTATTTTTCCACTCTGTGATCTTTGCTATGTGATGCACAGTGTATGTGGGCCTGGAGGAGTTCTGGGATGAGTTCCATTGCTTGAGGAATGCAATAGCTGCAAGATACAGCTCACTTTATATTACTTATTTACAAGTAATTTTTGCTGGAGCATCCTGTGATAAATGTCAGTTTCCAGTTTCTGCTAGATGTGGTTGATGTTGTTTAAGAAAACATTTCCCTCTGACATACCTGGTCTCCCTTCCACCAATTTTCTTCTCAGTTTCCTTATATTGATTACATTCAATACCTTTGGAGTAAGTTTCCACTAAATAAGTCATTAGATTTATAGATAGAATAATGAATTTAGCCCTGTAGATGTTTTACATAAGACTGGAGATTTGATCATGTGAGAAATCATAAAATAGAGCTACAATATGCAATTAGTGTTTTCTTCAGTATCTGAAGTACTGCTATATAATTATTGCAGATATTTAATCACAAAGGGTCCAATCCAATCCCTACTGAAGTCAATGGGGATGTTCTCTCTGACCTCAGTGAGAACTGGATCATACTGAAAAAGCCCTGTATTCTCCACTGGGTGATGTAGGGAGTGGAACTACAGTACTCACGTGGCAACATCTATGGGGAAGGCAAAAGTGGTTATACAGTTAGAGCTAATATACTGTATAGCCACCAACGCATTCTATAATTCCATACTTTGAACACCACTAAGTTATGCTCTGAACTCTAAAAATCCTATCAGAGGACTATTTTAAGGGGATTAAGGAAGTATCTGTAGCATTTTATGTTATGTACACAGCTGAGAGCTGTTCAGAGAGAGCTCATACCTTCAGACCATGTCTTTGTCAATCAAATGAGCTGGAAGTTGCATCATCTGACCATTTTTTTATTCTTGGCCACACCTCCAAAAGGGATCTTTAGGAACTCAGGGTATGTCTACACTACCCCGCTAGTTCGAACTAGCGGGGTAATGTAGGCATACCGCACTTGCAAATGAAGCCCGGGATTTGAATTTCCCGGGCTTCATTTGCAAGTGCGGTATGCCTACATTACCCTCCTAGTTCGAACTAGCGGGGTAGTGTAGACCTACCCTCAGAAAATGCAGATATTTGAAGGAAATTCTGTGTCCCATTTTACATAGGAAGCTGGGAAATAGCAAGTACAGCTTAAAACCACAAAGCAATGAATTAGCAGAACAGAAGCTAAATTTTTTTTTCTGGTAAGGCACTTTAATTACTAAGTGCTCAAACGTACAATACACAGTTTCATCTGTCTTTTTATGCTGTGCATGTGTGATGAGATTCCTCTACTCACCACTGGACAGCACTGCTTCCTGGTATTGCGAACACCCCTTCCAGCAGTTACAACCTTTCAGTTTCTCCTCTGCAACTCTCCTCTTGTTCTAGGAACCACAGCATCCTTTGCAGTGAAGTGGAGAGAGGGTTGATCAAGCTGTGGTTTCCTCTCCCAGGAGGGACCTATCAAACAGTCTCAGGCAATCTTCTGCTTCACCACCTCACAGTACCACTCCCACCCTCTACCCCAGGCAGTTCAGGGACCACTTTACACCACAGCCAATGTCCATTCCCTACACCTTGCTGCCTTTCCCTGAGCTGCTGCTCTACCTCCTAGTCCTCGCTATTTCTCCAAGTTTGCCAGTCACTTCACTCCCTCATCTGAAGAAGTAACTTTAGTCAACTAATCTCCACAACTCCCCCTAGATGTAACTACAAACTTCTTTCTTCTGACCTCTCTGCTTCCAATTTCCTCTCCTGGGCACATGGGCTTCCTGTTAGTTAGTTGACTTCAGGATAAAGCTTTCCCCACTCAATTAGCTGATTGGGTACAAGTGGCCTAATTCAGCTATTGCTGGGCCATTGTAGGGATCACGCCCCATCATTGTATATCTAATTCAAATACAGAACCAAAGTGAAAGATCTCAGATTTTCATGATCCCTTTTCCAACACTAACATTTTTCAGAGTTTCATCCTGGGCCCACTGAACATAAGTTTCTGATCAAATCAATCAGGCTGTGTCTAGACTGGCAAGTTTTTCCACAAAATCATCTGCTTTTGAGGAAAAACTTGCCAGCTGTCTACACTGGCCGTTTGAATTTCTGCAAGAACACTGACAATCTCATGTAAGATCGTCAGTGTTCTTGCGGAAATACTATACTGCTCCCATTCGGGCAAAAGCCAGAGGGCCAGTGTAAACAGCACAGTTTTCCACAAAAAAGCCCCGATTGCGAAAATGGCGATCAGGGCTTTTTTGCGGAAAACTGCGTCTAGATTGGCCACGGACACTTTTCTGCAAAAAGTGCTTTTGCGAAAAAGCGTCCTGCCAATCTAGACGTGCTTTTCCAAAAATGCTTTTAACGGAAAACTTTTCCATTAAAAGCATTTCTGGAAAATCATGCCAGTGTAGACGTAGCCCACGTGTAAAGACATTTCTATTATACTCTTCAATAGAACTAACAAACAGTGGGAAAATGTGCTACAACCCCCCTCCACCTCCAAGTACCCTGCCCTGAGCCTCCCATGCCCTCAACTCCCTGCCCAGACTCCCAGCTCTGATTCCTGCACCTGCACCTCTCCCCTACCCTGATCCTCCCTTCCCCAATCCCCTGCCAGATATTAGCTGTGATTCGTACTTTTCATATCTCCTTTGCTAATTTTTTTACAAACATTGGGGTGACTGGCTTTTGTACTCATGGTGCCTTGGAAGCAAGTAGACCTCATGTGAACAAGTACATTCACAATGAAAGTGCCCACCCTTCCACTCTATATACACACTAGCCTGGTGTAGTTCAGAGGAAGGGTATGTCTACACTTGCAGCCTATTTCAGAATAGGGCTGCAAATGTAGGCATTCAGAATTGCAAATCAAGCCCGGGATTTAAATATCCCGCGCTTGATTTGCATTTTCCCAGCTGGGGTGCCATTTTTGAAATTTACAAGCCCGGAATAACCGCCTGCGTCTACACGCAGCAGTGAAACGGGCGTTCGAAATAAAGCCCTATTTCGAACTACTTGTTAAACTGCATTGCAAGAGGAATAACAGGTTATTTCGAATGCCCGTTTCATTGCTGTGTGTAGACGCAGGCAGTTATTCCGGTCTTGTAAATTTCAAAAAATGGTGCCCAGCCGGGAAGATGCAAATCAACAATGGGATATTTAAATCTCGGGCTTGATTTACAATCCCGAATGCCTACAGTTGCAGCCCTATTCCGAAATAGGCTGCAAGTGTAGACATACCCTAAGGGTATTAGGAGGTCAAAGGAAAATAGGAGAAAGGGAAATCCAGTGATTCCCCAAGAAACAGGACTATCATTAGTTATCTTGAGCAACAAGGAGGGGCATAACTAGGGGGCATGCAGACCCACAGCCACTGGGGGCTCAAATCCAGAGGTGAAAGTAAGCGGTTTTACCCTGGTGCCACTCTCTGGCAAGAAAAATCCAGACAGCCAGGCTAAGAAGCAGGCAGCTGAAATGGGTTGGTTGGGGGTGTCCCTCCCTCACCTGGGGCTGACCCACCCCATGATCCCTACAGAACTCTGCTGCTCTTCCCCTTCCCCAGATTACCAGGGAGCAAGGGGAAAGTGGGCAGCTTGTGTGCCTTCCTCTAACTCCCAGTTGCCCAGAGGAGGGCCGGAGGACTACTTCACACAAGCTGCACACTTTTTCTCACTTCCTGATCATCAGGGGAACAGAGACAGTAGCAGTAACCTGGTATTGTGCAGCTGTAGCACCTGCCTCACCCTCCTAAAATGGCACCCTTGACTCCCCAGCACTCATCCCTACACCCCCTAGCACGCTGACCTGACCCTTCACCTCCAAGCCCCCTGCCTCCAACACCCTCAGCCCTGATTCCTGTACCCCACCTCTCTCCTACCCTGAGACTCCCATCCCCCACCCCTTGCCTTTATTCCTGAATCCCCAAGTCCCCTCTGCCCTGCGCCCTGCACACTCCAAGACCCCTGCCCTGATCCCCCAACCCGAGCCCTGAGCCTTCTCTTTCCAACCCTCTGCCCTGAGCCCCCATACCTATAGCTCCCCATTGACCCCAGCCTTCTGCCCTGATTTCTGCACCCCCCACAGCTCCACAGAGCCTCCCCAATCCCTGCCCATATTCCTGAACCCCCAATCAACCAAGTCCTGAGACCCCACACCCTCAGCTCTCTACCATGACCCCACTCCCAAATTTCCAGTGGTCTACAATGGATCAAGAGGGTTTAAAGAACCCAGCGCACAGTTTATCCTCTTCATAGATGTCTTGGACACATAGGCTGGCATAAAAGCAAGGCATGTGATACTATAACTGTAAGAATTTTAATGCTGCTATTTGCAGTACAATGTATGTCTCAAGAAATCTCCATGTTGAATAATTAGGAGATTATTTCATGTAATATTAAGCAACCTAGTAACTGCTCTCAAATTTAAATGATAGGACATTTGATTTTATTAAAACTTGAAAATGCTGATTTTTGACTTGAATAACGTCACTCTTTTTGTTCTTTAATGAAATGCTAGGCACAATTAAAACTATGAAAACTTACTTAATTGCTCTCTAATACACTGGGAAGATGGGCTAAAATAATTGTTAGCTAAGCAGTAAAATGCTCAAGAGGTGAACCATGAGAGGAGGGGAGGAGGGACACAGAGTCATACCTTGCTTAACCTCTCCAGAATAGCTAGTTGCACCCCCTGACAACAAGTAGAAGAATTTGATATTTTTACCACGCACAGTAGTTTTGTCATTTTAAACAGATATATCTTGTAGTGATGGTGAGATTTTGGGCTCAGCTTGGTATCTTGTGCTAGGAGAAATTTCATTGGGAGGGAAAATAAACCAGGAGCTATTTTAATATTTTAGTCTTCTGGGTTATCCTCTGACGTTCACTTCCAAGTCCCAAGATGGGTGGCAGGAAAGTATTATGTCTGTTATACAGATGGGAAAACTGAGGCATGGCAAGTCACTTGCCTGTTGGAATGTAGCAAATCAGAAGTAGAATTGGAAATTGAACCAAGATCTTTTATCTGCCTCTTGTTCCATTACTGCAAAACTATCCAGCCTTGAAGAATGCAAGCTAAAATAGTACAATAGCATTTGGTTTTATGTAATGCCTTGTCTTTGTAAGCTGTCTTCTAGATATTTAAAGAACTGTAACAAGATGACTATGCACAGTGCTGTATCTCATAGGCAAATGCCTTAGAGACAGATCCTCAGTTGATGTAAACTGGTGTCTCTCACTTGATTTCAATGGAGACAGGTTGATTTACATCTTCTGATTATCGTGGCCTGGCCTAGGATGTACATCCCACTGCTTTTTCTGGGGAGCACCCACACACCCAAAGGTAGAATTTAGCCCTTTGTCACAATGTGTTATAAATTGACTCACACACAGCTTTGGACAAAAGAACCTATTTTATTAAAGAGATAATGTTGACTAGAATTCAAGGATTTTTTCTAGTTTTCACAAACAGGAAGGTTTAACTTCTGCTAGAAAGAATCCAGAGAAAGGAAATAAGGCATCCTCGTTTATTATAACTTCAAAAGCCCAGCTCCTCTGACAATGCTGCAGAAGTCCAAACAGTGCACTATACAACGGTACTATAATGGCATCAATGTCATTAAACCAAATGAGAAAAGGGAAGACATTTTTAGAAATGATAGAGCTGGATAGCACAGGAGTCTCATGCCCAGAATATGCTCTGAGAGTTGAGACCCAGTGTGTTCTTTGATTCCTGTCTAGATTTGACATCTCAATGTTGTGATTTTTCATGTCTCACATACATGTTTTGGACTGAAATACACCCTTTATAAAGGTTTTAACAGTAGGGTCTCGTGTTCTCATTTCATACAGGTAGGTAGTTTCAGTTTATTTTTTAAAAACATTAATACAACTTCTCACATCACCTTGCTGACATCTAATCTCCCAGATGTGGAGAAATGAGTAATTGTTACCCATCCACTTCTTGCCTGTCTCCTAAGTCTCCCAACAAAGGTCCAGTAGTAGTTGTCATGCTGTTGCTTTTGCTACCCCCCAACCTGTCCAGGAGGAATTAAGCTGAAAACTTTTACTTCATAAAAACCACTGAATAGTATTAAAAAGGCTTACAGTGAATTCTCAGTGCACGCAGAACTACTATTGACCTCAGGAATGTAGGCCTAGGTCCCACATGCTAATGACTTTTAGAGACTATGGACATAGGCCAGATTGAAGCATCTGGTCTGGAAGTTAAAAACTCCATGCCCAAACACTAATCTCCAGTTACCTCAGTCCTTTAAATTTGAACCAGAGGAATTGACTTTTGCCAATCACAGAAGGAAAAAAAAATCCCCACAGTAGTTACAAGGGTACATTTTCATTATATTCTAAAGAGAGTGATGGCAACTCTGACATCCTTAATAGAAGCTGCATCATGTCTAATGCACCATACATTATCCTGAAAAATTTCCCTATCTTTTGCATTAGGGACCCCCTTGTGTAACAATTTTTCTTTTGCCCTTTATTGATTTTTGAAACATGTACAGGTACAACATTGTCTATAGAAGAATTTATTTTTCCTTCTTTCCTTTTCTTTCTAGAATTCAATTTATAGTATACCTCCTATGAGAAAAAAAAATCCAACTTTGCATAACATCTACCAATGCAAATTTTAAATCAAGTGAAGTTAGTAAAATGCAATGTTAATTTTAGTGTAGTTGATGAAATATGAAATATTTTTATATCCTTACCCATTAACAAATATACTACATTGGTTTTATGTTTTGGAATCAGGCAGTTATCTAGAGATTTGTCTTTAAAACTCTATTTTATGGGGCCAAAAAATAAAATAAAATCCAAACCTCATTCTCCTTCTGCATTAAATTGCGTGCTTCAGTAGGAATCTTATAGTAGAATTGGGAAAAGTTACAACACATTAACCCTCTTGACACCCCATATTCAATTGTTCTTAGGCAAAATGTGCAGCTGTATTGGTTCCAGGCTATTAGAGAGACAAGGTGGTTGAGGTAATATATTTTATTGGACCAATTTCTGTTGATGAGAGAGACAAACTTGAGAGGTTTTTTTTCGAAGCTGTGACACTTGCAGTATCTTTCCCAAACCTAAAAAAGAGCTCTGAAAGAGTGTCTCTTTTGGGCAAAGCAGTCATATAAATTACACTGCCTATTCTGTTTGTCTCACTCTTTCAACATTGACCAAAAGCAGTAATCACTTTTCTTTTGATGTTCACAGTGATAAGTTATCTGAAATGTCACATTTATTTTTATTTTGAAACTGTAAGTAAAAGGAGAAGCAGGCCAGTGACTTTTGGCAGGAGTCATGGGTTTACTGGATCTTCATGTGGGTTCTCCAGAAGGTGAAGTCAAATACAAGAGTTTTAGAATTTGCAGCTTTGGACCTATGAGGAGACACTGACTCCCTTGCAGGGTTTTCCCAAGCAGGGTAAATAGGAGCTTCCCCGCTCAGAAATGGTGACAGGAGGACGTAGAGGAGCAAAAAATTAAAAGCAGCATGGTGGTTCCCACTGTAACTAAATTTCAAAGCAGGGGAGTGTCTTAGAGGTTTCTGGTGTAAACCTGAGACTTCCCTAGGGGATGGGTGAAATTGTTAGGGGAAGTAGTGAAGGCTGAAGTAGGGAGAGACATTGGTAACATTTTATCTGATTAAAAATAATAGCCATTCTTTCTATCAGAGATTTTCCTTTAGATTGGTGTTCTGAAAGCAGTCGTACAACCTCTCAGGTGGTGTGGGGTGGTTCCTTTTACGCTAAACTGCAGCACTAGCCAACCTTTGGCAGTTTTTGAATTTCACAGTTTGGTTTTGTTTTATGAGAAGTATGTGGCACTGAGCCCTGAATCAGTATGAAATGTGTTTAAAAGCTGACACAAACAAATTCTCTAGGGCACAGCAGAGGTTCTTATGGGAATGTTCTGCTCTGCTTGGTTCAGTTTTCTTGGGCTATAACTGTTAGACTACATTGGAACTAGAAATAAATCAAAAGTTAGGAAAAAATCTAATCTCAGAGAAGCTTGTAGTCATTTTCACAGAAAACTCAATTAGTCTTCTATCCTTGTGACCAAAGAGCACATCATCTTCTTTTGTCAGACTACATAGTTGTGGAACTTACGTAAAAGTAGATGCTAATGAAATTTTTCTTGAAGTTTCAAATCACCATATGCTGAAGCACTCAGATTGAATTACTTCCAGAAAATAAGCCAAAAACCTAACACCTACTTTCAAAGCAATTAAGTAGAGGATTTGAGATCTAGCATCAGTTTTTAGTTCTATCTCAGATTAACATTTTTTGGCTCAATTCTCTGAAAACAGAGCCAAATTTATTTGTATGCTTTCAGCCTTTTCTATTTATTGAGTTTGAAATTAATCACTCTTTCCCCTCTTGTTAATATTTGATCTATATTCAAGAATAAAGCCTCTGTTGAAAAAAGTAAAATATAAAGGTACAAAAGTATAATGTTGTAAATAGTAAAATAACCAAAAATGATTGCTTGTATCCATGCATACACTAATTCTCCTCAAAATTCTTTCAGTTCATGCCATTTTGGTGAGGGTATTTACTGAAGTAACATATTTACAGTTCTATTACTGCAGTACCTTCAATAATCTAGTTTATTCCAGCGAAAGAGTGAAGATCCAGTGATCAACTGACTGGCAGGCTAAAAAGCTGTTCAGGCTATTTTCTTTTTTTCTTTCCTTTTTTAAATGCAGCTATGACTGCTGGATTAGGTAGATACGCCATAATGGGCATGATAGAAACCGAAGATAGATAATATGCACAAACTTTTATACAGTATATAAAAATAATCAAGTCAAGAATTTAAATGTGAAAAGTGCCAGGAACTTCTGAATTAGCAATTTAATTCTGCTCATGGTCTTTATGCCCACACTCTGTGTATGGAGACAGAGACATTTCTGCATTGCTCCAGTATATGTGTCTGCCCATATACACAGGCATTGCAATGGATTAGTTCTTTGTTACATAGTATGAGCTCAATCTACCCTCTCAAACATTTTTAGTATGTTGGGATGGGTTACTGTGTGTGGGTGATGGGGGTCTCTCTCACTTGCATTGGAAGGATAAAAAGGAAAGATGGATTAGGGTTAGATGACAGTGTCTAGCACAGAGTGGGGAACCTCAGTCCTGGGCACCAGATGCAGCCCCCAGCTTGCCTAGATCCAATCCCCAAGGCTCATCCCTCCTGCCCCCTGCATTGGGGAGCCCGAACCCCCTGCTGTCCCCCACGGGGCAGGAGCACACAACATCTACTAGGCTGGACCCCCCCTTGGCTTTAGTGTGTGAAGGGAACGTATAGAGTGTGTTTCTCCTTCTCAGTCGGGCCACAATAAGGGTTTTTTACTTGTGTGGTCCCCAACTGATTTTTCTGTAGGTGTAGGGGTATGTCTAAACTACATCCCTCTTTTGAAAGAGGAATGTAAATTAGACATAGAAATTGCAAATGAATCCAGGATTTGAATCTCCCATGCTTCATTTGCATAATCACGTCACGTCATTTTTTTTCCCCGAAAAACACTATTTTGAAAGTAAACCTCATTTTTTGAGGAGTACAGGATCTTTTGAAAAAGGCCTTTCTTTTTGAAAGAACTGCACCTAGACTGCAGTTTCACTTTTGAAATAGAGTTTTTCGAAAAAACACTGTGACATGATTATGCAAATGAAGCATGGGAAATTCAAATCCTGGCTTCATTTGCAATTTCGATATGTCTAATTTACATCCCTCTTTTGAAAGAGGGATGTAGTCTAGACATAGCCTAGGTCGGTGACTCCCGACTAAAAATCGTTCCTCACCCCTGGTCTAGCAAATTGGTTTTTAAAAAAAAGGGAAGAAAGTTATAGCCTTTATTAAGTGGATATATGTGGGAGTTTGGCAACAGCTGGAAATAATCACTTGTTTGTATCATGAGGGGAGATAGTTGAAACGAGTCTCAATCTTATATTTGGATAGTGACGAGGGAGTTGCTGGAGGGTGGCTTGGGAGAACAAGGAGAAGAGTGGTAAGGATATTGTAACAAAAAGGGAGAGAGAACCTTTAGACTGAAGGCTTGTGTGTGGATGCTTTAAGGGAGCTGGCCCTAAGCCTATTGAAGTCAATGGCAAAATGCCCCTAAATAACAATTTTCTGAAAATCCATTTGTTAAAAGTCACAACTTCAAACTAGCTTTGACAAAACTTTTTGATGTTTTAAACACTCAAAATGTTGTTTGGATAGTTGGTTAATAATATTAACATAGTGCCCAGAACTCTGAGTCATAAACCAAGACCCCATTCAAACACAGAATAAAAAAGAGGGTACATGTCCTTAAAAGCTTACAAAGAGACAGATGAATACAGATGGGGGATGGGTAGGAGGAGAACACAGAAACAATGAGGCGAAACTAACATGATAGGCAATGACAGAGAATAAAACTTATTATAAGAATAGTAGAACTATGAATACACGGAGCTACATTTTGGCTTGTCACTATGCATAGTCTAGGAGACGTAAAAAAGAGACAGGGAACCACCTCTTCACTAGCACCTTTTGTACAGGCTCTGTCTCAGTTGCATTTCTTGTGGTCACCTGATTTTAGAATCCAGAGTTGTCAGCATAATTCATTGCAAAAGCACTGTCTTCGCTCCCAACATAAAAGACATCTGCTCTAAAGAATCCAGGTAAATAGGTTATTTTATAACTTGTGTGTTAAAAGAAGTACTTATTCATTTGTAGTTGTTTCAGATATTCAGCACATGAAATTTTCACTTTAATCAGAGCTTTCATTTGCATGAAGCTTGCATCGTCTTAAACCTAATATAAATATATTTAAATAACTAATTATTCACATAGAATGAAACTAAAAATCAGACTGAAGACATGACTTTATCAAAGAAATCCTAACAGTGACATGCAGTGACATTCATATATTGCTTTCCTGCAATTGTTCCCCCTTGAAAATAGGATTAGTACTAGTTGTACTCTTGTAGTGTTAAAATGTAAGTATAATATTTATGGGAGCAGTTAATTTGAAATTAAATTAGCTTTTTCACAGATCAGAGGAGGCTTATTCAATTAGAGCGGCATACTCCTCTGTCTAGGAAAGAGCAAAGAACAATGGAACATTATTTCTCACAGAATTGCAGAGATGCCCCCAATCAAGTCAGATCAGGAAGAAATCAAATTAATTATAAAATCATTTCTGTTATGCGAGGCTTTTTTAAAGTCTTCAGGCAAATAAAGAATTATTTGAAGCAATATGTTGCCTCACCACAAAATGACTATGGACTCCAATATTGTACTGTTCAAGTCAATGGTAGTTTCCTCACCAGTTTTGATGGGAACCCACCAAGTCCTACATGGGTTTATGCATTCTATTAGTATATTACTTTTTTAGCATACCAAATTTGTTAGATCCTTTAAAGATGCAGTTCCTGCTCTTAACAGTTTATGTCATATATCCCTTAAGTAGCTAAGGGATCAAACCTAGAAAGCATCTCAGTTTCTTATTTTAAAACTAACAAGGGGATTATTATTATTACTATTTATTTGTATAGTGGTAGTTACAAAAAAATCTTGTATCACAAACCAGGATACCATTGGTTATCTAAGGTAGAAGAGACTGACACGTCTTTGTGTTATGAGAAAAGAGAACCAGACAAGAGAAAAGGGGTCAGAATGTAAGGCAGGTAATGGGAATGGGGCAGCAATTAGAAATATAACAAATGGGGAAAAAAGGGAAAGGAGATATTAATTTCCTACTTGTTAAAACTTGGATATAGGTTACTAAGGGGAGCTGAAACATCAGAAACAAACCAATGGCTGGCAGGGCTAAGTACAAATTTTTCTAAAGTGGGTTAGGAACAAAAAAATCACAACATGATATTTGTCCCTTACTAGAGATAAATAATAAAATTGTTAGTGACACTAAGAATACAATTTTTTTTTTCTGTACTTGGAAAGAAGCTGGTTGATGTACTCTTCACATATGAAAGGTGAAGTGTTTTTCAGTCCATTACTAAGTAGGAGAATGCTAAACAGTAGGGATACATATTTTTAAATTAGGGGGGAATAGATCCTTTGTACCCAATGGACCAAAAACAGTTGGATAAGGAGATCTTTAGTCAACTTATATTAATTTTTAATAAATCTTGAAATAACAGGGAAATGCCAAAAGACTGGAAGTATGCTAATGTGCCAGTATTAAAAAAAAAAAAAAAAGTCAAGTGGAACAACTGAGGTAATTATAGGAGATTAGCCTAACATCAGTCCTAGGAAAAATAACTGAAAAGCTGATACTAGATACAATTAATAAAAGTAGCGAAAGACAGGAATAGAATTAAATGCCAGTCCAACATAGTTTATGGAAAATTGGTTTTGTCAAACAAACCCAATTTCATTATTTGATGAGATTACTAGTTTGGTTGAAAATGGTGTAGTTGTCATATACTTAGTATTTTGTAAGGCTTTGTTTTAGTACCACATATCACTCTTATTAAGAAGTTCTCTCTCAGTATTGCTAATAAAGATAATGTTAAATGGATTAAGAACTGGCTAACTAACAGATGTAAAAAGTAGTTGTTAATGGGACATTGGCATCAAATGGGGATGTTTTTCCTGGGCTTCTGCAAGTACTCGGAACAATGCTATTCAGTATTTTTATCATTAATTTGAAAGTAAACGTAACATCACTGAGGTGACATTTGCAGATGGACTCATGCTAGT
The DNA here is from genome assembly GCF_052426305.1 of Pelodiscus sinensis. Lineage (NCBI taxonomy): Eukaryota > Metazoa > Chordata > Testudines > Trionychidae > Pelodiscus > Pelodiscus sinensis. The sequence continues at coordinate 101,582,907 of NC_143055.1, forward strand.
ACTCAGAATGTGCATTGCCCCTCTATGCCCCCACACAAATTTTGATTGCTAAGTGGGGTGCTTCCACAGGCCCTCTGCCCCTTTTGGTGGCCATATGAGGGGAGGCTAAAGAGACTGGGACTTTTCAGTTTAGAAAAGAGGAGACTGAGGGGGGATATGATAGAGGTATATAAAATCATGAATGGTGTGGAGAGGGTGAATAAAGAAAAGTTATTTACTTGTTCCCATAATATAAAACCTAGAGGACATCAAATGAAATTAATGGGTAGCAGGTCAAAAACTAATAAAAGAAAGTTCTTCACACAGGACACAGTCAACCTGTGAAACTCCTTGCCAGAGGAGGCTGTGAAGGCTAGGACTATAACAGAATTTAAAAAAGAGCTAGATAAATTAATAGAGGTTAGGTCCATAAAAGGCTATTAGCCAGGGGGTATGGAATGGTGTCCCTGGCCTCTGTTTGTCAAAGGCTGGAGAGGGATGGCAGGAGACAAATCGCTTGATCATTGTCTTCAGTCCACCTCCTCTGGGGCACCTGGCACTGGCCACTGTTGGCAGAGAGGATACTGGGCTGGATGGACCTTTGGTCTGACCCAGTATGGCCATTCTTATGTTCTTACTGGACCCTCCCCTCTCATACAGGAACCAGTCACTCCTGTTTATGGATGATAAAGTTTGGCAGAGTGGTAAATAATAACGAGGACAGGGCAGGCATACAGAACTGTTTGGACTGCTTGTGAAGAGGGACCATTATAGTAAAATATATTTTAATACAGTCAAATGCAAATTCATGCATCTTGAAACAGAGTGCTGGCTAAACCTACATCCTGGAAAGCATTTACTCTGAAAAGTATTTAGAGACCAAAGTGGACAAAACAATCTTCATCATTAGCTCTCAGTATGATGCTGTGGCAAAAAATGCTACTGCAAACACTGATTGTATAAACAGGAGAGTAGTTTGAGTCTGAGTTGGGAGGTGATTTACTTCTTTATACAGTACTGGGGAGTTTGGTACTACACACAGTTTTGGTGTCTACATTTTAAAAAAATGATGTTCAAAAATGGAGACTTCAGCTAAGAGTAACAAAAATGATTTAAAGATTGAAGAAAGTGCCTTAGAGGGAGATGTTTAAAGAGCTCTATCTATTTAGTTTAATAAAAAAGAAGAGCAAGAAGTAACTTGATTACAGTGTGTAAGTACCTTCATAGGGAAAGTATCAGATAGTAAATGGCCCCTCAGTCTAACACAGAAAACCATAAAAAGAATTAATAGCTGGAAGCTGAAGCTAGACCAATTCAAATAAGAATTAAAGCACAAATTTATAACAGTGAAAGTGATTAACCACTGGAACAACCTACTAGAGGAAGTGATGGATTCTTCTTCAGTTGATGTCTTCAAGCTGAGATTGGGTGTCTTTCTGGAAGATACACAGTAGTCAACACAAGTCACTGGGCTCAATACAGGGGAAACCTGATAAAAATGTATTGGCCTATATAAAACAGAAGGTCACACTAGATAATGGTGGTCCCTTCTGTCTTTAAACTATAAATGGATGGAAGAGCTTGGAGGGAGATGCTTAACAGTGGAAGAGACATCAGCATTAAGGGACTGAAGTCATAGAAGGGGTTAGGTGAGTAGAAAGGGGGACAGATGGGTGATATCAAAAGACATTATCCCTTGGTCTAAACTAGGAGATAAGTTCGAATTAAGACACTTAACTTCAACAACGTTAATTGTGTAGCTTAAGTCGAAGTATCTTAACTCAAATTTTGGTGCCATCCACACTGAGAGATGTCGAAGGGAGCACATTCCCTCTTCGACTTCCCTTACTCCTCAGAGAAGCAGGACTACCGGCATCGATGGGCGCATCCTCTCAGTTTGAATTAGTGTGTCTTCACTAGACCCACTAATTTGAATGCTGGAAAATCAATTGTGGCTACTACGATTTTATCTGTAACATGGACATGGCCTACATGATAGTTATAGAGGGGAAACCTAATGAGAGAGAGAGAGAGAAAGATATGCTTGGTGAAGACTAAGGCTACGTCTACACTACACGTTTTTTCAGTAGAAAATATGCCGAAGGACTCATTAGCATAAATTGTGACTTCACTAGCATATTTTCTGCTGTTTCTTTTTGCGCAAGGGGTTTTTGTGCAAAGAGAAGATGTGTGAACATTTCCTTTTTGCGCAAAAACCCTGTTTTGCGCAAGATCCTTATGCCTCTCCCGGATCTTGTGCAAAAACCCCTTGCTCAAAAAGAAATGGCAGAAAATATGCTAATAATATTGTGACTTAGGCTAATGAGTCCCTCATTAGCATATTTTCTGCTGCAAAAACATGTAGTGTATACATAGCCTGAGGCTACGTCTACACTGCAGGCTTTTTGTGCAAGAACACTTGTTCTTGCACAAAAACTTGCCGGGTGTCTACACTGCATGCGCGTTCTTGTGCAACTAAATTTACAGTACTGCATCAGAAAACAGGGCTTCTTCCGTAAGAGTTATTCCTCTCCCCACAAGGAATAAGTCCTCTTGCGCAAGAGCTCTTCCACAAGAAGGCAGTGTAGACAGGCAACATGATTTTCTTGTGCAAGAAACCCCTATGGCTAAAACGGCCATCAGAGCTTTCTTGCGAAAGAGAGTGTCCACACTGCCATGGACGCTCTTGCACAAAAGCACATCTCTTGCGCAAAAGCACATGTAAGTGTAGACTTGCTCTTGTGGAAGACCTTTTGCACAAGAACACTTGCGCAAAATAGTTCTTGTGCAAGAAGCCTGCAGTGTAGACGTAGCCTGAGTGAATAGCCCTGTAGGTCAGTGGGAGATTTCAACCAGGATTTCAGGTCAAATGAGGTAGGCAGCATGAATAGATGTGCCACTAAAGGATCAGATGGGTTAAGCTGAAGTCATTATGGATGAGCATGGGAAATTATGAAAAGGAATCAGGAGTCAAAAATCAGATAGGAAGGATGATGGGGAGAAGCTGGGTGGGTGGCGGGTGATAGCAACATAGAAGTGGAGAGGCACATTAGGTGTCATGCTCTTCAAAAGGAGAGAAAGAGGGGGAAGGAGGAAGTGAATGGAAATGGCAGGAACAGGATCTGTAGAAATTATATTAAATATAGGCATGAGAACATTTCAGGGTGATTTTAATTTAATATATAAAACAGTAGCCTATTGATGTTTTGTAAAAATCAAAAACAGATATATCAGCTCCAAGTCTGATATTGAGTAAGCCTATGGGGATTTGGGAAAATTTGGATATACTGTATTCATTCAGTTTGGGTCCCTATGTTTCAAAGAGAGAATAATATTTTATGGTTTAGCACAACTGTTTCAATTGCAGATGTCATCTTGCAAGTCTAAAACAAATGTAAGAATTACTTCAAAGCTGGGAATCATGTTATGTAAATGTTCAAATCTCTGTGTGTGTGTGTGTGTGTGTGTGTGTGTGTGTGTGTGTGTGTGTGTGTGTGAGAGAGAGAGAGAGAGAGAGAGAGAGAGAAATGGTTTTGGTTCAGCTTTGTACTAAAGTGTTATAAAGGAAAATGTGAATAAAGAGTAAGTGATATATCTGGAACTCAGAATATGCAGTGTTTTTAGATTATCAGGAGCATCACTTCAGATGTATAAAAATACCATTCATTTTTCAAAACCCTATTGTGTTAACTTTTAGCCTTGATTTTAAGTGTCAAGTAATCCTAACATGCAAGCATACTAGGATATACAAAGTATCAAGGGAAGACTGGGAAAAGTATTTACAAAACCTATAAAGCTATATTAAAACTGTGATGCAATAAAATACATTGCAGCAGACTGTGGGAAAACAATATTCACAAACCAATATCATCTTATTAAAGCTAATGTGCAATAAAACACATTGTAGCAATATCTGTAACAGTTATCAGTCTAGAGCCCTTGAAATATGTTTTTGACCTCTTCCAATGGCTTCTTGCTGGCTTTAAGTCTATAACTCAGGTATAGGCACTCAGGAGGCGGGTGGATAGAAGAAAGGGCTCTGTTCCTGTATTAACTGAACATTTAAGTTGCATTAATAGCCCAGTCCTGCAAACACTTATCCATGTGACTAACTTGACTCACATGAGTAGTCCCAATGAATCAACTTGGACTACTCATATGGGTAAAACTACTCACCCATATGTAAGCATTTTCAGGATCAGGACTTACGTTTGCTCAGGCTTTTGGGAATCTAGGCCTGATTTTCAAAAAAAGTGTGAACTCGCAATTGCACCTGAAGTCTGTGGGGTGCTACATGTGCTTGGTCCCTGTTAACATCAGGCTCATAGAGCAAAATCTAAAACTTTCTGAAGTTAATGGGGAGGGGGTGTCTTTCCATTGACCTCAATGGGCTTTTATCAGACTTCATACTGTGTAAGTTCAGAAGCAGAACACTGGTATTTTCATTGTCACTCCCATACTAACAACAGTAAGGTATGGCATGCAGGGGATGGTAGGTAACACTATTGAGGCCTGTTAGAGTTGAAATTGTTTAATGTATGAAGCCATTTTGCTTTTGAATAAAGTTGTAAATCTATGCACATGAAGCTACGGGGATACTGAACAGTAGCAGAATTTGTTCAAAGCTCAAATCTGCATGGAGATAAGGAAGATAAAAAGCTGTGAACAAGGGAAATTTCCTGTGTGAGTGTCGTCACAATGAAAGACAGAAGGAGCTGCTGGACAGAACAGCTGTGTCTGCACTGGCATGAATTTCCGGAAATGCTTAAAACGGAATACTATTCAGTTTTCAGTTTTTCCGGAAAAGGAGCGTCTACATTGGCAGGCTGCTTTTCCGGAAAAGCCCTTTTTCCGGAAAAGCGTCTGTGGCCACTGTAGACGTGCTTTTCCGGAAAAGACTACTGGGCTGTCTACACTGGCCCTTTTCCGGAACAGTGTTCTGGAATAAGGACTTATGCCCGAGCGGGAGCAGAATAGTTTTTCCGGAATAGTGGCTGATTTTGTACAGTAGAGCATCGTTGCTTTTCCGGAAATTCAAGGGCCAGTGTAGACAGCTCGCAGCTTATTCCAGAAAAGCGGCTGATTTTCCGGAATAGGTGGCCCAGTGTAGACACAGCCAACTAGTGAGCAAGTGGCTTCTTTAGAAAGTTCAGATGGGTTTAATTCACTTGGCATCCAATTCTCATACTGTTAGGGTATGTCTACACTACAGCACCAATTTGAACTAACTTAATTCAAATTAGTTAATTCAAACTAAGCTAATTTGAATGAGTGCAGCTAGACCTAAAAACTAATTTGAAGTAGCGTTTTGCTAATTTGAACTAGCGTGTCCACACTGATTGGACTCTGGGTCGCATTTAAGGGCAGCTGAAACCAGTTCCGGCAGGGCATCAGGTCAGTAGTTGCTTTGTGTGGCTACTGTCTGAGGCTATCTGCGGCTCAAAGGGCTTAAAGGGATACCCTTGGACAGCCGGTTCGCAGCTTTTCCGCTTGCTTGCCTACCTCACCGAGGGACACCAAAGCATTTTTCTCTCTGCCTGCCTGTGTTGGTGCTTCCCATTGGGGATGCCGCCACAGTTGGCACCATGGAGCCAGAGCTTGCCCTGGGCATGCTGCTCCAATTTTTGGACTTGCTGCTGCAAGCCTGCCAGGAATGGCTGGAGGCTGCCTTGCACCATCTGGTACACATCAGCCCCCTGCCTTTCCCCCTGGCCTCCCCAGGGGTTGTGGAGGAGCGGCAGCAGTGCCCGGACACCAGCATGCCCTGCTGCATCTGGCATCTGGACACCAGCAGCAACTGGTGGGACTGCATCATCCTGGAGCTCTGGGGAGACAGTGGACCCAGAACTTCAAGATGAAAAAAGACACCTTCCTGGAGCTCTTTGAGTGGCTCGCCCCTGCTCTGCGGCGACAGGACACTTGCATGAGACCCGCCATCCCCCTCCAGAAGCATGTGGCCATCGCCCTGTGGAAGCTCTCCACACCGGACAGCTACCGATCCATCGGGAACCAGTTCGGCATGGGGAAATCCACTGTCGGAGAAATGCTCATGCAGGTACAGCACTCACTGGCCACTGGGCCAGGAAGGGAGAGGGGCTGCAAGGAGGGGATGGGCCACCCCAGGGAAAATGGGGAGAGGGGGCGGGAGGAGGCGAAAGTGCCCCACACGGGAGGTTTCGGTCTGTCCCGGCCGTACTACACGCCTCCCGTGGGGGTTGCTTCCGGGAGTGGGGCGTGGGGGCAGTGCCAGGGAACGAACACTCCCAGCCACCTGGGCACCCCAGTGATTCGCAGTTTGCTGTGCCTCTCCTGCCGCTGGTCAAGGCCATCAACCAGGTGCTGCTCTGCAGGGTGGTCTGCCTCGCCGACCCGGACATGGTCATCCAGGGGTTCGTCGCCCTCAGCTTCTCCAACTGCGGGGGAAACATCGATGGGACGCACATCCCCATCCGTGCCCCGGAACACCAGGCCTCCCAGTACATCAACCGCAAGGGGTACTTCTCCGTCCTCCTGCAGGCCATGTGTGACCACCGGGGCCAGTTCACGGACATTAATGTGGGCTGGTCCGGCAAGGCACACGACGCCAGGGTGTTCCACAACTCCTCCGTGTGCCAGAGGCTGAAGGCTGGGAGCTGTACCAGATGGGGGTAGGCCACATCAGGGTCAGGGACGTGGACATGCCCGTCTGCCTGGTGGGGGATGTGGCCTACCCCCTACAGCCCTTGCTGATGAAGCCATACATGGGGCACTTCAACCCCTCCCAGCAAGCCTTCAATGCCAGGCACACCAGGGCCCGCATTATGGTTGAGGGGGCCTTCAGATGCCTGAAAACCTGATTTAGATGCCTCCTCGCCTGTCTTGACCTTGCCGAGCACAATATCCCTCCCATAGTGGCAGCATGTTGTATGCTGCACAATTTATGTGAGTGGAAGAAGGAGGCTTTCCTGCCAGCCTAGATGGCTGCGGCTGAGTGCGTGGCTGGCCAGTACATGCAGCCCCGCACCGCCGCTGTCTGGGAAGCCCAGAGAGGGGCCGTCCAGATCCAGGAAGCCCTGCGGGAGTGCTTCCAGGTGGAGGAGGACTGAATTCTCTGGGGCATTCTTCCACCCTCTCCTCCTTCCCCTTTCCCCTCCCTAACCCCCCCTTCCTAACGTAAAATAAACACACCTGTTTTGCCAACAAAAATCTCTCTTAGCTACTGTATAACCCAGGCATGTACATGGGCTGCAGCACATCCTTCTTCCCACACTCTTTTCAGGGAGCAGAAAGAGGATTTGACCCATCAATTCCCCTAACACACAGGAGAAGCCTCACCACTGGCCTAGAGAGGGAGCTTCTGATGCACCACCTCACCCCACTACTAGTTAATTAAAGTGGAACAGCTTCAATGGGTAATGTTGTGGGAGCCCTGATCACTATAACCCTTGATCCACTGATAAGGGCATTCACCTGGGTGGCAGGTGAACCGTCTTCAACTCTCTTTTCATGAAGCAAGGGAAAAATTAAGATGGTACAAATGGCCAGACTGGCTCTGACCAATGAGTTTGCTAGCCCAGTCGCTCATCTTCTGACAGTTCGATGCCAGATGCTTCAAAGTCAATGGACAGAAGAGAGAAATCATCAAGTGAACTGTCCTCTGTTGGCCACTCCCCGCATCTGGCAGTCTCCCTCCTGAAAAAGTCAGTTAAACTTATCACTAACCCCTCATTTCTGTCTTATGCACTAAGGCTTCTGTATTGTTGCAGTGACTACAGGGGTATGCTCACCAAAAAAGTAACATAAAAACAAGGAACTAAAGTTTACTGCCGTTATATAATATACATACTGCACAGCACTTGCAAACACTGCCCTTATGCAAAACAATTAAAACCCGTTTCAAGAGCAAAGGTTGTATTGTGCCTCTTACTTATGCTCTAAGGCTCATGGGTTTTCCAAGTACTGTATCACCTCTTTTAAATTAGCATTAAAATGCATGTCTCATCGGGTATGTCTACACTACCCTCCTAGTTCAAACTAGGAGGGTAATGTAGGCATACCGCACTTGCAAATGAAGCCCGGGATTTGAATTTCCCGGGCTTCATTTGCATAAGCGGGGAGCCGCCATTTTTAAAACCCCGCTCGTTCGAACCCCGTGCAGCACGGCTACACGGGGCACGAACTAGGTAGTTCAAACTAGGCTTCCCCGTCATTTCATGAGGAGTAACGGTAGTTCGAACTACGAAGCCTAGTTCGAACTACCTAGTTCGTGCTCCGTGTAGCCGCGCTGCACGGGGTTCGAACCAGCGGGGTTTTAAAAATGGCGGTGCCCCGCTTATGCAAATGAAGCCCGGGAAATTCAAATCCCGGGCTTCATTTGCAAGTGCGGTATGCCTACATTATCCCGCTAGTTCGAACTAGCGGGGTAGTGTAGACATACCCATCCAGATTATGTAAAGTTGCAATTCCTAGAGTCAAAAGACTAAAGAAATTAGCTGTGCATGCTTGTGCAAGAGAGGAAAATCATGGGGAAGTATAAATCCAAACTGGAGCATGGGACAAAGAAACCTGTTGGTCTAAATTCAGCTTTGTTACACAAATGTAAATCTAATATAACTTCATTAAGTTGAATTGTGTTACACCAGTGTAAACCTAGAGTAAATTTGGTCTAATAAAAATTTTTGGTCAAAATTTGGTCCAATAAAAAAAATGAGAGAGAAAAATAGGTGGAAAGACTAAAACTTGACAGAAGCTTTTATGAAACCGAGAACATTGAGTCAAATTTAATGAGTGGCAAATAGCTTGAAGATGCTTAGCCTTTCAGTGGTGCACAGATAAGCACTGAAAGAATGTGTATCTAGATTTAATTTTAATTCCTTGATTTTGCTAAATTGCTTGGAAAGCTCACTGGAACATGCTCTCTCATGGGATATGAAAGCCTTAAGGATAGAGTTAAGCAAAAATAGAAATTGTATATTATATATTTAAACATTCTCTGCAACCTCAGGAAGGTCTTTGGACAAAATAGATAACCCAAACTTTGCCCAAATTTGGAACAGACGAGTTTGCCAATCATTCATTTTTCATATACATGAATGAGTTTGGAGATATTTTCCAACGCAAAGGACAGCTTTTTATTTAGGCTGAATTGTGAACTAGTTGCAATCTGTGTAGACATCAGACTTCTTTCGGAAGAACCTTTTTTTTGGAAGAGATCTTCTGAAAAAGCTTCTTCTGAAAGAGTGTCCACACACAAAAGCACATTGAAAAAGTGAGCTGCTTTTTCATAAGATAGCATTCACACTGAATGCTATCTAGCATTTAAGCTCTGATTACTATGGACAAGCACATGGACTTTTTCTGAAAGTCTCTTTCAGAAAAAGACTTTGTCCTCATAGAAAGAGGATTACCAACGCTGGAAAAACCGCTTTGTTCTTTCGATTTATTTTCAGAAGAACACGATTGCAGTGTGGACGTAACTCAGGTTTTGTTGGAAAAAACAGCCGTTTTTCTGACAACTCTGTAGTGTAGACATACCCACACTCTTGGATTACTCATTGGCTACGTCTAGACTGGCATGAAAAGTTTTCCGTTAAAAGCATTTTCAGAAAAGAGCATCTAGATTGGCACGGACTCTTTTCTGCAAAAGCACTTTTTGCGGAAAAGCGTCCATGCCAATCTAGAAGCGCTTTTCCGCAAAAAAGCCCCGATCGCCATTTTTGCGATCAGGGCTTTTTTGCGCAAAACAAATCTCAGTTGTCTATACTGGCCCTTTTGCGCAAAAGTTTTGTGCAAAAGGTCTTTTGCCCAAATGGGAGCAGCATAGTATTTCCGCAAAAAGCACTGATTTCTTACAGTAGGAAGTCAGTGCTTTTGCAGAAATTCAAGTGGCCAGTGTAGACAGCTGGCAAGTTTTTCCGGAAAAGCGGCTGATTTTCCAGAAAAACTGGCCAGTCTAGATACAGCCATTGTGGACTAGTACATTCCCCTGGTCCAGCATTCTCGGGACCTGATTGGTCCCAGGTCAGGGATTTTGCTGGACCAGGGGAGGTCATTTCTGGCCCCCCGGACACCAGCCCCTTCCAGCCCTGGCCCTATTGCTGGCCTCCCAGCTAGCTCTCCACTTTCAATGGCTCCTGTTGCAGCCACCACTTCCCAGTGCACCACGCTCTTACTGCAAGGCCCAGCAGCCCCTACTGAGCAATCCCACAACCACGTGTGGGGCTCCCACTGTCCTGCTGGGAAGCCCTGCTGCGGTGTGTCGGTCACCTGCTGCCCTCCCAGCCTACAGGGCTTCCATGCACTAACTCCCCACTGAGACAAGAGAATCCCAGTTAAGAGAGTTTCAACCTGTAATATAAAGGGACCAATCCTGCCTGCCTTCCTTGCACATCCAAGTCTTCTCATTGAAATTAATGCATGTCTGCCCCAGTGTGGTTTGCATGATGGGGTTAACATCTGTGATTATTCTAATGCTGAGATGACTTACAGATTAACATGCTAAAATTTCTTATCTAAAGATTGCAATGGGTGAGGTGGGAGAAAAAAGCTTCCTCAGAGTACAAAGAGAAATGATTGCTCTCATCTCAGAATGAAGTATGAGCTGAATACATTTAAACAGCATAGTGCTTTAGGCCACTTTTTTTTCTTAATTATTTCTCTACTCAGAAAAAAAATCACAATGGGTGAATTGAACGCAATAATTAAGAAAGTTGCTGCTGTCTGCCACAACATAGGATATTAATATGTTTTCTCAGCAATCACTCCATGAAATTCATTCTCTGTGCAGAGAGTTAGTATGGGATCTATGCACCACATACATCCCAGATAAACTCTGTTTTGAGATTTTAAAGCTTCAGAGGGGTAGGAGTTAGTCTGTAACTGGAAAAACAATGAATAGTTTGCATTGTAAAGACTAAAAAAAAATATAGATGGTATCATGAGCTTTCGTGGGTACAACCCATTTCTTCAGATGAATGGAGTATTAAAATCCAGTTCCAAAATAAATAGGGAATGGGGATGGGGAGGGGAGAAGGAAGGGGAAAAAATAGTGAATTAGGGTTTTTATGTTCCATGAAGCTGATAGAGAAGGTATAAATTGTTCTGAAGTACCCATTGTTTGGTTTTTTAAGTCATTAAGATGTGGAAGGTAGAGTGCTAGCCAGGTAATGTCTTTATTCATACCTTTGTGATGAGTCCCAAACCTGTAAATGAAGTTAAGTTCCGAGGCTTCCATGTGTATTTAGCTTGTGGAATTGGCCTTAAACAACACAGTGACATTGAGATCCATTAATGTGTACCTGGGCCTGTTCAAGTGTTCTCCAACAGGTTTTGGTGTGTTGCCTTTTCCGATATCTGATTTGTATCCATTAATTCTTTCCCATAGAGACTGTCCAGTTTGGCCAATATACATGGCAAAGGGGCATTTCTGACATTTGATGGCATAAATCACATTGGTGGATGTGCAGTTAAATGAGCCTGTGATGTGGTGGCTGATGTTGGGTCTAGTGATGAAATCGCTTGTGCAGATGTGTGGACAGAGTTGGCACTGGGGCTGATTGCAGGGGTGAGTTCCTGGGTGATTAGGATGGAGATGTGTTGCATGGTTACTGAAAAGAATTTGTCTGAGGTTAGGGGGTTGTCTGTAGGCAAAGAATGGTCTTTCCCTCCCAGGCCTGTGAGAGTGAGGGGTCATTTTCCAGGATAGATTGTAGATTGTTGATAATGTGTTGGAGGGGTTTAAATTGTGGGCTGTAGGTGATGACAAGTGAAATTCTGTTTTCTTTGTTGGGGCTTTCTTGAAGTAGTTCATGTCTGGGTTTTCACTTCTCTGGGTGGATATTTCAGTTTTAAGAAGCATTTATATAGGTCCTGTAGGTGTTTGTCTGTTAGTGGGATTGGAGTAGATCCTTTTGTATCCTTGGCTATAAATTATAGATTGAGAAATGTGTCTTGGATGGAAGCTAGAGGCATGACGATAAGTAGCAGTTGTAGGCATCCGGTATAAGGTGGTGGAAATGTGTCCGTCATGTAATTGTACTGTAGTGTCAAGGAAGTGGATCTTGTGTGGACTGATCCAGGCTAAGGTTGATGGTGAGGTGGAAGTTGAAATCCCTGTGAAATTCTTCAAGGGTCTCTTTCCCATGGGTCCATATGATGAAGATGTCATCATTGTAGTGTAAGTAGAGTAAAGGTGCTAGAGGGCGAGAGCTGAAGAAACATTGGTCAAGGTCAGCGATAAAGACGTTGCCATATTGTGGGGCTATGAGGGTGCCCATGGCTGTGCCACTGACTTGAAGATACAAATTGTCTCTGAATCAGAAATAGGCGTGGATGAGGACAAAGTTGCAGAGCTCTGTAAATGGGGGTGCAGTGGTATCATCAGGGATACCTCATAATCTGTGTTCATGTGGAATGGTGGTGTAAATGTTGTGGTTTTAAGTCACACTGATATAGTTGTAGCTTTTTGAACAGGGGATAAACTTGTCTGTTTAACCTCTCTGTTTTGTGTTGTGAAGGGTCTGTGAATGTACAGTCCAAAATTGGCAATAGTTATTTTTATATCTACATCATAATTGATATCAAATTTGTTGTCCAGTATCACCTCAGGGTTTCTTTCATCATTACCTTGTCTCAGTTTTCTCTTTCTCATTGGCTGTGTCTACACTGGCACCCTTTTCCGTAAAAGGGATGCTAATGAGACACTTCGGAATTGCAAATTCCGCGGGGGATTTAAATATCCCCCGCGGCATTTGTATGAACATGACTGCCGCTTTTTTCCGGCTCGGGGTTTTGCCGGAGAAAAGTGCCAGTCTAGATGGGATCTTGTGGAAAATAAGCCCTTTTCCTGAAGATCCCTTATTCCTACTTTCAAGGAATAAGGGATCTTCCGGAAAAGGGCTTATTTAAATCCCCCGCGGAATTTGCAATTCCGAAGTGTCTCATTAGCATCCCTTTTACGGAAAAGGGTGCCAGTGTAGACACAGCCATTGAGTTTGTGTATCCAGAATTATTTTCCACCAAGAAGTATTAGTGTGGTTAGTTCTCATTTTACATCCACATTTCTAACCTCTTTTGATACTATTTTCTATTATTTTTGTGTTCTCGTAGGGTATGTCTAGACTACATGCCTCTGGTGACAGAGGCAGGTAAATTAGACATACCGACATAGTCATTAGAATAAAAATGGCCACCACGTTGTGCCAGCTCAGCTGTTTGTTGGCACAAAGCGGCAGTCAAGAAGGGGATCTGTCAGCAAGGAACATTGTTCAAGATTGCCAACCGATCCCTTATGCCTCATGCAATGAGGTTTACAGGATCGGTTGGCAAAGGCTTTCCAGTGTTTTTCAGCTGCTATGGAATTGGGAAGTGCTGTAGCTTTATTAACATGATCTTTCCCTCCTCTCCAAAATGAAGCATTTTTTTTAAACAAATGAAGATCCTTTCCCCTCTATCCATGCCCACACAATGATAGATAGTGTCTAATAACAAAGTTAAAGAAGTCATTCTGTCTAATTGAAAATAAAACCCCACTTCATTTTCTAGATGACAGAGTAGTTTAATCATGTCTAGTTCACAAATCTGATGAGGCTACAACTGAAAAATGGCAGCCTTGAAAAAAAAGCCTTGAAAACACTTACTAGGCGACAGTTGGTCCATTCCCCTGAAGTCTTGAATGGCCCTTGGCAGCAGCTGAGGATCCAGGGCAGCTGATTTAATGGAAACCATAGGTATAAAACAGAAGTTTCCTTTTGTCCCCTGTTGATAAGAAGGCATGAGGAGATTCCCACTTGGTTCTGGCCTGGGGGAAGGTGAATTGCCCTATAGGAAAGGGTCTGAAGCTTTTCAGCTAAGAGGCAAAGTGTGCTTTTTCTGATTGCTACCAGTCTCCTTGAAACCAATATTTTAGAATCACACGAATTTTTGCTCAACCATGCTGATTCAGATACTAAACTGATCATGCCATAATTACATGGTTTGTACTTTATTGACCCATCATGTTATACTGCCATTCATTCTGCTTCTGGCACCGTGCGACCCAAGTGCAACACTGTTTCTGTGACGCATATGAAACACTAACCGATCATCTATGCTTTGTTAAACATATTCAGCTAAAAATCATATAAAATATTTCATTAAGAGGTAGATTTCTCCTCTTTCATTAGAGATTTGAAAAGATTGGCAAAAACTGTATAAATGCTTCTTTTGCTCATAGATGATGGAACTAACAATGCAGGGGGCTGCAGAACCCCCTGGCTTGAAGTAGTTTCCATTATATACCAGGCTTACAGTTTGGTTCAATAGCTCTCAGCACCCCCATTATACACATTGTTCCAGCACCCCTGTTTGCTCATTAGCAGTGGAATGTGCTAGTTATTTAAAGGTTTACTGTGGTGCCATGAAAAAAAAGTTCATTTGCACTCCAGAGTCTGAAGTAATTTATTTTTGCATTCACACACAATGCAATGAAGTTACTTCAAAATACACATTAAAAGTACATAAAAATCTAATCTGTGCATTTAAAAAGATATAGGCGGTAAAATGGAGAGATTAGAAGATGGTATTCCAGTAGGACCTGTGAAGGCATTGTACATTACACAGGTACAATTCTGCCTGTAGCTCCTCCCTGTATAGAGAGAGTTAGATTGAAATCTAGTGGACAGTGGAGATAACAAAAAGGATGGGGGCTCTAGGCCTGCTTTCTCTCTAGTCCTTCTGGGAAACTGAAAGATGTGGTTGCAGCAACATTAGATTTACATTTCTTGATCTCCATGAGTTCCAGAGGTGCAGTTTTACCTAGACTCTGTACAGAAAAAGTATGCTAGAAGAAGGCCAATTGTCTCATCTTGACTCCCTTGACCAACCATTAAAAAGGGCACAACTTAATTCAAAGTATCTCTAATTTTAGCACCGGATAGTAAGGAACTCCATTGCTAAGATGAGACTCATGTAGAAGGGTTTTACTGAATCTGCAGCAGTAATTACAAGGAGGAGGGAGAAAAAAATATTCTTACCCTCTAAAGATAGGACAAGAAGCAATGGACTTAAATTGTAGCAAGGGCACTGTACGTTAGACATTACAAAAAACTTCTTAACTCTCAAGGGCTATGTCTACACTGCCACCCTAGTTCGAACTAGGGTGGCTAATGTAGGCATTCGAAGTTGCAAATGAAGCCCGGGATTTAAATATCTACCTCGGTGTACCAATAGTTTGAATTAGAGAGCCTAATTCGAACTACCTACTCCATGCCGCGTGTAGCTGCGGGCACGGAGTCCGCACTAAGGGGGATTTAAAAATGGTGGCACCTGGCAAGATGCAAATGAAGCCCGGGATATTTAAATCCTGGGCTTCATTTGCAACTTCGAATGCCTATATTAGCCACCCTAGTTCAAACTAGGGTGGCAGTGCAGACATTCCCAGGGTGATTAAGCACATGACTAAATTACCCAAGGAGGCTATGGCAACTCTGTCATTGGAGATATTTAAGAGCAGGTTACACAAACACCTGTCAGGGATGCTCTATGTTGAGCATGGCCAAATTGTGGCTCTTGAACCACATGCAGCTATTCTACAGTTAAAAGTGCAACTCCCAGAATCCTTTGTGTTCCCACCCCCATTCTCCACCTACAAGACTGGGCAGGGAGAAAGATAAGGACAGGGAAAGGGGAGTCTAAGGGCTTTAGCCCAGCAGGGTGGAACTGTGAAGAAGACCGCATCCTGGCAGGAACCCCTGGGGCAGGTTCTGTGTGTCTCTTGTGGTTCTTGAACTTCTAACAGTTATTGTATATAGGTCAGTGGGTCATTAAATTTGGCCACTCCTGACCTAGATAGTACTTTGCCATGCCATAAGTGCAATGGACTGAACTAAGTCATCTCTTTAGGTCTTTTCAAGTCCTTTGATTCTAGTTTTTATTTACTCACTTAAGTTACATAGGCCACATATTGCAAATTTACTGCAGAATTTGAGACCCTGCATATATGCCATTTTCGATAATAAAACTAAAAATTCTATTTTTAAAAATCACATTAAGTCCTCTGGACAAAGTAATACAATCCATGGTAATACTGAGATAAAATAGATGAGCACTCTGATGTAGTTATACTGGAGAAAACATTTTCTCCTTGTTTACAAGCAGGGGCAAGATGAGCTGAACTGAATGCCCAAAATGACTTTGTTCTTTCTACATCTTAGAAGCATCATTACAATGGCCAAAAGTCCCTCATCAAAGTCAACAGTGGATTCCACTACTGAAACCACAGCTTCTTAAGAGGATCTTACATTAGACTGGAACTTACCTAACATGCCATTGGCATTGGTGTGCATCTAAATGAATATTCACTCCCTTAACAAGTAAGGATAACTAGCAGGCATACCAATATCGCAGTGAATTTTTGTGGAAGGAGTTTGAGGGTAGTTGGCCCGCCTTCATTACAGCATTGCTATAATTTATAAATGCAAAGCTCTAATGTCTGTGACTGGCTCTGAATTTTTAAGTGCTTGCTGCAACTGAAGCATTTCAGTAAAACTATAGGTTCTGCATGTGCGAAAGCAAGAACTCGCATGTCAAACACAGATAGTAAATATTGCAATGGGAGCAGTAGAATTCACAGAGGCAAGTATTAACAATACAAGGCCCTGGGAGTCAGGCTGGTTACATACAGGAAGGCTTTCCGCAGACTACTCTCACTCACAGCAGAGAACCTTGTAAGTGGTAACGACTGTTACGACAACCTGAAGTCTGCCTGTAAATTTCTGATATAATTAATGAGCCAGTTCTTATTGCAAATGATGACACCACCAAGTAATGATCTACTATGTATTGAGCTGGAAGTATGATTATAAAAAGAGGAGTATTATGCGGTTTGAAATTTCTATGTTGTAACAGATTTATTGCTTTTCAGTGACAGCTTTACATTACTTATTATTCACTTCTCTTGTTCTATACATTTTTTATTTTCTTCGAGTAACAAGAAATGGTAATGTTTCTATCGATAGATTTCTCACTTTCTCTCTCATCTTGTTTCTAACAGGTAATGGAATAACCTTAGAGCTGTCTAAAACTGTCATGTAAACTTTAGCACGTTTGGTACTGTGACAAGGGTCCCTCTTCCCTAAGCCACCACTGGGTAGGCATCCTCCTCCTAGCCTCAGGGGTTGGGGTTTTGCAGTGGATCTTGATGGTAGGGAGCCAAGCCATGTGCCCTCAGACTCCTTCCCTAGCTGCGTTTACCTAGTGCTGATCCAAATTGTTCTCTCCATTTCTTCCTCTCTGTCTTTCCACCACCTTCCTTTCATTCTCTCACTCTCTCTCCCAGCCTCCAACTGCTGAGGCTTTTAAAGGCCCTCAGTCAGCCAGCAGAGAAGGCAGCTGGCCCCAATTTGCCTAAGCCAGCTCCCTCCCAGCTGCATCTAATTGGGCTGCAGTTCTCTGCTTCTTCTTACAGGGGTTTTTACCCTTTTGGCTGCCTTTTCCCCTCTCTGCAGCAGCTCCCTGGCCTGACCCTGTCACAGTATTCAAAACAGAACAAAATTAGAACATCTGTGTAATAAAGGGGTATTATCTCCATTATACAACTTAAAACATCAAGGCTGACAAGTTGAAACCCACATTTTCAAAACCGGGTAGCCTAAAATTTGGGATTTCAATATTATGAAGTTCGTTACATACTTCAACTGCTTTTCATAGCTTATGAGCACTCAGCATTTCTGAAAATCAGGGCTTTTATTTCTATCTGAATGTTTGATATTTGTAACTTGTACTTTGCAGGTTAGTTTTGATTGAAAACACTGGTCAGGTGGCACGTTCCCATTCCCTGAGTGGATTAGACTCTGGTTTCTTATCTAAGTAAAGTAGTCACATTTATTAATCAAAAGTTTATTTTCAGCTATTAGTCTTTTAATTCTAATATTTGCCATTTCCTCTGCACAGTATATTTACTCACTAAATTAGTCATGGGGAGCAAACACAAAAGAGGTGTTAACCCAAAGATAATTTGCAAACTTCAAAAACAGAGAAATCTGTTTGCAGTATTAGTTCAGACTTACTCCTCATGCTGGACATCACATAATTTGCATAATTACCACTTTAGAACTAAAGTGATATTAACATATAGACAAGTAAGTGCTTGTATGAGCTACTGGTATAGTTACATAGTTTTCTATTTCCTTTAACTGCTTATTTCTAAGGGCTAAACACTCCACTGGTGTAAATCATGATTAGTAGTATAGTATTCATTGGTATTTTTGCCTAGTACCAACTTTACCTTCAATTGTATGGACTTCCTCCCCACCCTGTTAGTTGTACAAGGTTTCAATTTAGCTACATATTCTATATTTCATTAATGGTGTGCTTAATTTAAACCTTCAAGACAAATTTAAACTGATTCTATTTCACTGAACTCATGGTACAGGCACAGGTTATTTATAGAAAAAAGGTTTTACTTTTTGCAGGTCCAATGGTAACTTGCTTTGATGTACTAAGTGTTTTGTTCACATTTTATTCTGAACTGTGCTAAATTAATGATGCTGTGAAATAAGTAGTGTATGAAGAAAATATCTCTCTGTTTGAAATGACAAATTGTTTATTTAGATTCAGGTGGTAAACAAAGCTTCCATCCAGATATTATGGATGTCCTGACAATAGTTAGAGGGCTTGATCCAAAACATTGACTTATGTAGATATTGATTTGGGATTAAAATGCACAATGCCACAAAAGCCACTGTAATAAAAAGTCACATGAAACGACAGAGTGCCTCTACCACCAATATTTTATTGCAATCTACATTCAAACCTCAAATTTCCACATTTAAATTCCTATTCGCAGGTTTTCAAAAGTGCTCAGCATCCACAATTTGAGACTGCAGAGTGGTCAGCACCCACCTTTCATAAGCACCCCCTTTTCTCTGGGGGATATACCTGAAAGCAATCTTTTTTCATGGCAACACCCATCTCTCTCGGGCAGCCCCTTTTGGTTGGTTGGGTCAGAGTCTGTTTTTTGTTTTAGTTGTGTCAGTGAGTCTTCAGTGAGTCTGCCCTCTGGCTGAACTGTATATACCAACCCCCACTTCAAGATAAGTACTTGGACTGTTTATTTCGGTGCTAGTATGGGGGACATAGCACTAAAGATTCTTCCAGAGGCACTACCTTCTTCAACCATCCAGCTGGTGCCCATGTCAATACCTACAGCTGGGTGTTCCAGCCTTCTTAGGCTCAGACTTCAATTAGACCTGAGGGGCCATATCAATACCCCCACTTACCAGGCTAAGTTCTGAGCTTAGTCCCCTGGGGCTTCAGTCTGCCCATGCTGCCCTTCCACTGGTCCTGCTGCATTTCTTACCAGTCAGACACCCAGTTTTTAGCAGCCTACCCCAGCCTTTAGTCTGTTTGCAGTGAGCTGTCCATGGTACTGCTATTCTTCCAGACAGCTACAGTATTCACAAGGTCTTCACTCCTCATTCTCCACACAGCAACTAAAGGCTGTGTTGCTAGCCTTTTATCTGGCCATTCTGGCCCCTTATTGGTCACTCCAGTAGCCTTTTTGATTGGCCGTCTTCTTGGTGTCATAGTCTAGGACAGAGTGATGCATGGTTGCGAGGACTCCAGCAGGGGCCTTTTGTCCTAGTTCACCCTACCATAGAGACATATTTTAAAGAGCAGGTAGCTCCCATTCAGTCATCTAAATAAAATGGCCACATTTTAAAAAAAAAGGTTTTGAGCACCCAGCAACTCCCACGAGCATTTTTGAAAATCTGTCACTAAACTTGGGTATCTAAATGGGAGTTTGTGTTCTTTGGAAAATCTTGTCTCCAAATCCCCTATATAAGGCCATTAACATACAATTACATTTGTTTACCCATCCCAGCCACATTACACTGAAACTAGTGATGCCATTCACAATTCATTGCTATGGGAAAGAAAATCTTTACTCTTTATTTATATTAATCTTCTAAATCACAAGGCAGTAGGTAGGACAGAACTGCTTGCAGGATGTTTTCTGCTTGCCATGCTTTATTGTGCTCAATGGCAGGCAATTTGTTTCCGTAAAGAAGAAGTCAAGCATCTTTATTTAGCAATAGGGAAAATGCTCTAGGTATCATTAATACCCATAAAGCTTACACAAACCCAGAATCCAATCACTATTGCTAAATTTAAGGCACTCTGTCAAATTTTGTCCAAGTATGCATCTATTATTCAGAAGAAATCAAACAAAGCAAAAGAGGCAAGAGAAGATCCATATTTAACACTACTCAGCTGTGGAGCTATATTACTGTAGTCACCTGCTGCACTCCTTTAGAATACACAAGGTTAAAGAGAAAGAATGTGCTAAACCAAGGGACCATCTAAGGTGAAGTGGTCCATTAACAACAGTCTGAATGGTCTCTGAGAATTTTTGCTATTTACTTATGCTAAACTATTTGTTGAACATTGTATTTAGCCTTTCCCATACCCAAGGATGAGCTCTGTGTAGCTCAAAAGCTTTTCTTTCTTGCCAATAAAAAAAGAATTACATCAGCCACTTTGTCTCTCTCATATCCCGGGATTGACATGGATAAACGACCACCACTTTTCTACAACAGACATAGAAATATTCAATTACTAGATGAGAGACAAAAAAAGGATGACTAAGTAATGTGTAATAGTGAGGAAAAGAGTGGGAAAATACAATCAGACAAAATATTTCAATAAAAGGACCAAAAACTATTCCATAGTTGAAGAACAAAAACTTGTTAAGGATTTGGCCTGATGGGCCATAGCTAATCAAAACTACAGAGATCAAGAACCAGCCAGTTTGCTCATACTCAGTGATCACTAATCAGGCAAAAACTTATAAAGAAATTGCAAGCACCTGCTCAAGGTAAATGACAACTTGGCCAAGACAAGTAAAGGGAGAGCAGATATACAAGTTGAAAACTATTCACAGACTGACCCTGAACTGTCTGGTACAGACAGATTTGCCTGAAGGGAGGTTGTAATACAACAGAACATGAAGATTGCTGAAAATGTCTCCATCAGTCTTTTATGGCATGTCAGGGTTGTGTTAAAGCAAACTGAAGAGTTACCTGTTATTGCATTTGTAATCTTTTAATAATGCTTTAATTTTTTAAAAAGAAACCCAGAACAGGGTAGAGGCAGGCTGCAGCCACACAGTGCAGTAGGAAGTTTGTTACATCATTTCTGTATATAGTTCCTTTTCTGATCCTGACGTAAGCTAGGACAGCCAAGAAGGGAAATGGAAGGAAGACTGCCGATAGCCTGCCTATTGAATGAAAATTATTTCATTGTAATTACAACAGAGATAAATGTGGCTCATCATCAGGAGTTAGAAAGTAGCTCAGTCCCTATGCCTATTCAGCAGCTTATATGGTGAGATGGAGAACAAGGATGCTAAGCAGAGTTAGACAGAAAGCTGGAACAGAGATGAGGGGTGGACTGACCTGTAGCATCATAACCTACCTCTAATTGGCGATTGGGGAGGTTAATTCCATTCTTTTGTGCTCAATTAGTCTTTTCCCCCAAATGAACATTTTTCAGCGAGGGATGAATTCCATGCAGTATAATTCCACAAACTCCTGACTACTTCATGTTTATTTTTATTTTATAGAACAAAAATACTCTATTATTCTGCCCCAAAACTGTAAACACTCAAGGAAACCAAAACTAACTTGCTATTGAACAAGGTGCTAGAGATTAGTTAAAAAGAAATATATGAGAGAAAGGATGTCTGTGTGTGTGTTGTTTTAATACCAATAATTTTGGAGTGCCCCACTGTAATATAAAGAACCCTGTATTTTACAAAGCTAGCACAAAACAAGATCAAAATGTACATTAATAAAACAAATGGCATATGTGAATCATCTGGTGACTGTGGGCAAAAAGTTGGCAGCAGTTCAGTTTGCTTACAATCTTAACAGGCCTCTCTCTCTCTCTCTCTCTCTCTGACGGTGAATCTAACATGCTTTAGCAGAAGTGCCAGAAGCAGGTCTGAGTACTTAAATCTCATGCTTTCCATCAGAAAATTGCCTGAGAAGTCTTGTCTCACAGTTACATTATGCCTCATTACAGGTCCTCACTGCTGTATAGTTTGGACATCAGCATTGTTGGATAAAAAAGTGATCACAGAGCATCTCTTATTAAAGGCGACCTACCTACGAATTGCAGATATATGTGAATTACTGAAGAAATTGAAAATTTGAAATCATCAAAGCATTTAGGAACAAATCTCTGTTTAAATGGAAACATTTTTGTTCCTCCTTCATGTGTTCTTTCTCAGTTCTGCAGAATCTAATAGCGTATCTTCAATCACTTTTAGCCGCTTTGAAGCCAAATTTCTTGCCTCTGGCGCCTCCAGGCTCAACTCCTCCCATTGAAGTGGAAGCCAGTACAATAATTTCCAGAGCCATAGAAGAATCCACATTGCAATTTTACTACTATTAAAGTAAAGGATGACTCACTCTGACAGCACTTTCTATTGCAGAGCACAGGGAAAAAGGACCAAAGTACATTTTCATTACATTCAGGCACTCATCACATTCCAAACTTGAAGCAACTGGCTGAAATCGTAGATCTGCCTGATCCAAGAAAAATAGGTATGAAGAAAAGAACTTTTTTTTCTCGTTTGGGTCCTAGATTCAGACAGTGAATAGTTTGCAGCAATATTCATGATGGAGAGTACTTAAACCATGTAAAACAACTATATACAATTTCAGATGAACAAAATAACGAGGAGTATTGAGGTAGCACTATGTACAGCACCGGATGAGGCACACATATCTCATTTCTAATACTTAGTGCAAGTATGAAGTGGTAAACAGTTGCCTCGTCCACATTTTTTTTCTCATTTGGAGCACGCTGATTCTATCCCCATGTGATTGTATACAGCTGTGGTTTTTAACAAAGGAGCTTTTCATTTATAAGCTTTTGATAAGGCATTATTTGAACCATTTTACAATGATGAATTTAATCTATACAGAAATAATGGGAAGCAGGAGCAAGGGAGAAGGGGACTTCTAAGAAGCCAATTCTGGGATCCTGCTTGAATAGCTCTCCAAAACCAAATTTCTAGGCCTATCTGTCCAAGGAAGTAAGGGGGAAATTAGGAGAGATGTATTTGTGTTGTCAAGAGGCAATGGTTCTTTCCCTAAAGGATTTGGAGGCAATAAGCACACAAATTGGGTGAAGGTTTAAAGATTTTACTAAGCAAATATCAAGGTAAAGTACAATACTTAATATCAGAGTAAAGTACAATGCGTATTAAGCCTAAGCAAATCTCCGAATAAAATGAAATGCTTATTAAGAAAGTCTTAGGATAGGATACAATGCTTACGTCCCTTCTACTGCCAGGAACCCCCTGAAGAAGGGCAGCGGACGGACCCCAAAGCCGGTGTGTAGCACCTTCCATGGCTTCGGTCTACGCTGAGGTTCGAATATTAGAAATATCCTAGGCACTTATATACTATTGGATTTTTAAATTTTTAAAGTCCTCCTATAGAATTATAAAACAGGGATTAATTTAGTACTTTATACATTTTATGATTTTCAATTATATTTGCTATTCCACTCTATGGAACCCCAATTCTTCCATTCAAGCTCTCTTCCAAGCCTACTTGCTTGTGCGTTTCCTTCCAGAACCAGCCTGGAGCCAAAATTTATTAATAAAATGAATGGAGTAGACACATGGGTGGCGGATGAGCCCCCAAGTTGGGGGAGGCAAACCTGCCTGGCCCTACCCCTTCCAATCAAGGTGCTGCCCTCACATGCTGGAGCCCTGAAGGCTCCCTTCCCCATGAAAAGAAAAGCCCCAAGGGATTCTCAGATTGGAGAAGCCCTGACTTGCCCACCCCAACATCCAAGCCCTCTGTGCCCAATGCTACCGAGGCTCTGCGCCCCAGGTTCCTGAGCACCAGGCCTACTCCAGCACCTGACAGAGCTGGCAGCCTCCTTGAGCATTATGCCAGCCCCTGTCAAGCACCAGGCTAGTCCCAGTGCTGTCCTTGTTCCTTGAAGGCCCCGCTTCACCACCGAACTGCTGGCCTCAGTGGTACCCAGCAGAGCCTTGTCACTCTACTGGCACTCTCTGTTGCTCCTCACTCTACTATCTTCAGTAGGAGGGACGTGATGAGTATTGGGAATCTTTGGGGTAGTGGGATTCTAGGGAAAGTTGGGGGGTACTATCACCTAGTTGTCCAGCTTCCCTGGCCTATTATGCCACTCATGAGTAGGCAGCAGCAACAACAACAAAAAGTAAAGAGGGAAAAAGAAGGAAAGAAAAAAAATCTGTATGTTAATAGTTATTTTTTAATTATCTGGCAAATTGTTGAAATAAATAGTGACTAGTGATGTACCATGTTTGCAGAGTCCTGTTTCAGTGGAATGCAGTTATTGTTTTCATTTTAGTTTAAAATTCATTTCTGATACAGACCCAAATCACCAAGTGCTTTTTTATTTCAGTAGAGGTTGTGGATGCTTCGGAACAGAAATCCTGTAGGTGGACAAGAATAATGAGCGCACTGGTTTGTTGTCAATAATCCCAAGAGACAGGAACAGTACATGTAGCTTTCTTTATCAAAACATAAAAAAAATATTTAAATGTTATTGATAAGTACAAAACCTTGTTTACAGTTTTGGCACTGCCTTGAATGGTGGAAATGCTACAGCCAATATATGAAAATAGCTTGTATGATTTTTCCCCTTCCTCATTTGTCTTTTACCTATTCTCTGTCAAGTTACAGAAATCAATAGCAGCACATTGACAGAACCCAGATTGGCTTGAAGCTCCACCAGTATGTAGCATCCAGTGTGATATATTTAATTCATGCAGTACTTATTGCTTTCAAGCTTTCTAGTCAACAAGAAATAAAATATGGATCTGAAAAGCAAATATACAAATCTTGAAAAGTATTTCATTCCTCCTTCCCCCCCCATTTAAGTTTCCTGCCTCTGCTTTGATTTTGGTGCTTTATACATTTCCTCTACATAAGACATGACAGCTTGTTGCCGCCTGTATTCTAAAACGACAACTTCTGATTCTAATCTTCACTGCACTGGAGCCAAGTTTTTTTTTTACTGTCCATTCTGTGATCATCTCTTTTTTGGGGCACCTGTATAACCTGCTGACATCTTATGATAAGCTGCATTTAAAATTGCATTTATCTGAGGTCAAAGATGAAGCAGATCCACACCAGTTGAGTTTTAAGTCTACATTTTCAAACAGCTTCCTTTTTTGCAGGGGATGGCTATGCTCCCAAAAATGACACCTGCATTTTGGGTGTCCATAACTACTTACCAGTGTAAAGTTGCCAGTATTTCATGAATGATAACATGTCTGATTTCAGCCTGCAAACAGATATCTCATTACTTTGATGGTTAAATATGTGCTACTGATTGATCACACTGGGAAAAAACTCAGGGTATGTCTACACTACAGCACTAATTCGAACTAACTTAGTTCGAATTAGTTAATTTGAACTAAGCTAATTCGATCTAACGGATCCAGACTAAAAAACTAGTTTGAATTAGCATTTTGCTAATTCAAACTAGCATGTCCACATTAAGTGGACCCTGAACCGGGGTTAAGGATGGCTGGAAGCAGTGCCGGCAGGGCATCAGATGAGGACTTAGAGCGTGGAGCTGCTGCCTCAGGCTAGCCAAGGGCTGTGCTTAAAGGGACCCGACCCCCACCCCGGATAGACAGTTCTCAGGGGTGCCCTGCTTGCAAAGCAGTCCTGGCTTGGAGTGCCCTGAGTGCCCACACTGGGCACATCACAGCACTCGGCCATCAGCCCGGCTGCACTTGCCGCAGGCTGCCATCTGGGGAGAGGGGGCAATTGGGGGGCTGCGGGAGAGCTTCCACCCCCAGAAGCCTGCAGAGCCAGCCCAGTCCTCCACATCGGGGGCTCATACCCCATTCCTCTCTCACCTCCTTCCACTTACCCTTCACTAGCCCCCCTTCCTGATGTACAAAATGAAGGACAATTGTGTTCCAAAATGGAATCTGTCTTTATTGAACAAAACTGGGGGAGACTGGGAAAAGGAGGTGGGAGAGGGGAAGAGAGAGGGTGGGAGAGGGGAGGGCAACTACAATGATCAGAGGTTCAGAAGAGGTCCCATATGAAGAGAGGCTAAAGAGACTGGGACTTTTCAGTTTAGAAAAGAGGAGACTGAGGGGGGAAAGGATAGAGGTCTATAAAAGCATGAGTGGGGTGGAGAGGGTGCATAAAGAAAAGTTCTTCATTAGTTCCCATAATAGAAGGACTAGAGAACACCAAAGGAAAGGAATGGGTAGCAGGCTTCAAACTAGTAACAGAAAGTTGTTCTTCACAAAGCAAAGAGTCAACCTGTGGAACTCCTTGCTGCAGGATTTTCATGCACACCTGCTCCTGGGTGGCCAGGCTGGCAGCTCTCCTGCCCTAGACGGCCACTTTCCTGTGCCTAGTGCGGAGGTCGTGGACGAGGTCCACGATGTCCGCACTAGACCAGGCGGGTGCCCGCCTCTTGCGGTCCCGGGCAAGCTCCCGGGAGCCGCCAGCCTGGTCCCGGGAAGAGGGGAGGGCTCGGGGGCATCGGGTGGGTGGCTCGAGCTATGCCAGGTGCAGGGTCTGCTGGCTGGGTATTGGCAGGCTTGCACCTGGCACGGGCATCGTAGCCAGCCCGTACCCCTTTAAGGGGTCCGGGGCCGGGAGGGGGGCATACGAGTTTCCCTGGTGTTGGCCAGAGTGGCCACCAGGGAAAGCTGGGGAGGGCTAGCCTCCCACTAGTTCGAATTAAGGGGCTACACACCCCTTAATTCGAACTAGTAAGTTCGAACTAGGCTTAGTCCTCGTAGAATGAGGTTTACCTAGTTTGAACTAAGCGCTCTGCTAGTTCGAATTAAGTTCGAACTAGCGGAGCGCTAGTGTAGCGCCTATCAAAGTTAATTTGAACTAACGTCCGTTAGTTCGAATTAACTTTGTAGTGTAGACATACCCTCAGAGACTCAGGGTATGTCTACACTACAGTGTTTTGTAAGAAAAATGGCCATTTTTCCGACAAAACTTGAGGCACGTCCACACTGCAATTGCATTCTTCTGCAAGAAAATCAAAAGAACAGAGATATTTTTCCTCCATTGGTAACCCTCATTCTAGGAGGAAGAAGCCTTTTTGTGAAAGAGCTCTTTCACAAAAAGGTGTGTGTGGATGTGGAAGAGGGAGTTCTTTTGGAAGAAGAGGAAAAAGCACAGGTGCCCTGGTGACCACTCCATCATAGCAATCACAGCTTAAATGTGAGCTAGCATCCATTCAGTCTAGATGCTCTCTTTTGAAAAAGCAGATTGCTTTTTTGATGCACTTCTGCAGAGTTTTTCGGAAGATCTCGTCTGAAAAAAGCTTCATCCGAAAGAAGCCTGTAGTCTAGACATAGCCTCAGGTCTGATCTCACAAATAGTTATGATTAGAAAGAAAAGGATAAAGCAGAGGAGACCCTGCCCCCCCTCCTACAAGCCACCTTCCAATAGTATAAAATATTTATATCTATCCTGGTGGTTTAGGATAGTTTGAATTTTAAAATTTGTGACACTGACTCATAGAAACATTGAACTCACTTCTCTGTTCCAGTCAAACAGAGCTTGCCTGAGCTCTGGGAGGGGACAAAGATGGCTTTGAGCCACCTTTGTGCATCCCTTATTCTCAGGTACTCTGAGTACTTCTCTAACATACAGCTTGATGCCTATGGAAACTGAGCTTGTTCTGGGAGCTGGGAATAGGGAGAACAGAGACACACTGGGTGTGTCTAGACTGGCAAGATTTTGCGCAAAAACTTACCAGCTGTCTACACTGGCCACTTGAATTTGCACAAGAACACTGACTTTGTAATGTACAAAATCAGTGCTTCTTGCGCAAATACTTTCCTGCTCCCTCTCAGGAAAAAGCCCTCTTGCGCAAGAATACTTGCTCAAGAGGGCCAGTGTAGACAGGGAAGAACTGTTTTGTGCAAAAAAGCCCCGATGGCTAAAATGGCGATCGGGGCTTTCTTGCACAAAATTGCGTCTAGACTGGCCACGGATGCTTTTGCGCAAAAGCATCCGTGCCAATCTAGATGCGCTTTTGTGGAAATACTTTTAAAGGAAAAACTTTCAGTTAAAAGTATTTCCGCAAAATCATGCCAGTCTAGACGCAGCCACTAGGTATACCTCCTTTTATTTAGCATGCTGTCTGTACAGGCACTAGGTCACCTATGGATTCCTTCTATGCTGTGGGAATGGATTGGCCAGATTGATCTTACTATGTATCTCCCTTTCAGTAACAAACAAATGGAAAATTGTCATGGTCATGAGCCCATAGTTTTAAAAATGTCTTTCCCCCCAAAATAATAGACTGTAATACGTATACCCTACTGTATTAATGTGTGGCCTACACAATTTTTATTTGGAGAAACTGAACAAAAGAACAGGCAGAATTTCAGGAACTAGCTTTTAAGATAAATCATTGTATCAGTAAATCTAAGTTATTTTTTTTAAAAGTCCCAAATGGCTTCCTCCCAACATGTGATATCTGCCAAATACATGATTGGACATATTATTGGCATAGGCCACAATCATGCCATTGAAACCTTTGTATCATCATGGATCTAAGGATTATAGCATCAGAGGGGTAGCCCTGTTAGTCTGAATCTTTGTTTGGATTAAACAAAGACTGTGAATGGCTCGCTAACTACAAAAGCAGCTTCTCCTCTCTTGGAATTCACACCTCCAGATCAGCTACTAGAAGTGGGCCTCATCCTCCTTGGTTGGATTTACCTCGTCATCTCCAGCCTGATTCTGTCCTGCATATTTATACCTTCCTCTGGAAATTTCCACTGCGTGCATCTGAGGAAGTGGGTCTTTGCCCACGAAAGCTTATGCTCTTACACTTCAGTTAGTCTATAAGGTGCCACAGGACTCCTCGCTGCTTTTGAAGGATTATAGCAGTTAATCTTATCATTGTTATTTGTTCTTTGCAGTATGATAGCACATAGATTCACTCCCAAAGAGGCTACGTCTAGACCGCAGGCTTCTTGTGCAACAAACTTTTATCAGAAGAGATCTTCCTCAAAAACTTCTTGTGCAAGATTGCGTCCACACTGCAAAAGCGCATCAAAAAAGTGATGAGCTTTTGCGAAAGAGAGCGTCCAGACTACATAGACACTCTCTCGAAAGTAAGCTGTGATTGCTAAGCACAGAATGGCCACCAGGGCACCTGTGCTTTTTCGCCTTTCCTCCTTTTGCACAAAACCCCCCTCTTCCCTGTCCACACACACTTTTTTACAAAAGAGCGCTTTCTCATAGAATGAGAAATACTTATGCCAGAAAAACCCCTCTGTTCTTTTGATTTTTTTGCGCAAAAATGCACTTGGGATGTGGATGCTCTGTGAGTTTTTTTAGAAAAATGTCCATTTTTCCGAAAAAAACCTCTGTAGTGTAGACACATCATTGTGTTAAGTATTAAGCAAACACAGATTCAGACAGTGATAGACATTGCTCAATGTGTATAGTTTATTCTATGAAAAGTCCCATGAACACCAAGATACTATTCAGCAAGAGTAAGTCTATTGCCATCTGGTACATAGTAAGAGACTGTAAATTCTTCAGGGTTATGACAATCTAAATAGACAAGACAAACAAACTGTCAGGGAAAGTTGAGTAAACACCAATATTTTACAAATAGGGAATTGAACCGAGAGGCACATTTTCAAAGTTATTTACACATATTTACACACCTAACGATGTCTTGTCCTATGTTTCCATTGAACTTGCTTAGGTGCTTTTCTAGATCTGAGGAAGCACCTATCTACATCTTTAGGCATGTAAATGGCTTGGACAATTTGACCCCTAGGAACCTAAGGGGTGTTTTTAATGTACAGAATTTATTTCAATGGCATTTGCACATTATTGAGATATCTGACTTGTGCAGGAATTGCATCAGCAATCAGTTTCTTTAACTATTAGGCTCTCTGTGTAACCCTGAAAAAGTCTTATGGAGCAAAATTTTCAAATAACTTAGGCTTGTGAGTGATAACACAAGTCAGGTTTCAGAGTGACATGCACATGCCATTGAAACAAAGCCAAGATATTATAAACACTCCTTAGTGAGGCAGGATGGTCAAGTGGCCAACACAGCTCTGTTCTTGCCTCTGACACAGATCTACTTTGACACCTCAGGAAGTCCCATTGATAGTCTGTATCTTTTTCTTTTTTCCTCAACTTTGGGTGTCCTGTCTCTTTAGGCAGTACACTCTCTGGTGATAATGTCTGAATCTTACTCTGTGAGTGTACAGGGCCTCCTTCTTAGAATGTCTAAGTCAGGGGTGGGGAGCCTTTTTTGGGGTTGGGGGCTGCTGACTCACAGAAAAATCAGTCAGGGATCAGGAGTTGCGGGGAGGCAGCGGCGGGTGTGGGTGTGTGGAGTGCCAGCTGAGGTTCCCCAATTCTGGGAGGAGGCCCTATGCTTCGGGGGCCAGATCCAGGCAACACAGGGGTTGCATCTGGTCCCTGGGCCTTTGGTTCCCCACTGCTGTTCTAGGTGCTACCGTAATAAAGTAATACCCTGGAAACTATCAAAGAGGCACAACTTATCAGAAAAAAAGTGACCTTTCCAACATCACTTTCCATTTTAATATTCATTTTAGAAGTAATTTTTCCAAAAGCCACTTCATAGTACCAGGATACTGTAATGTTAATGGCATTTATCCTCACTTCTGTAAATGTCCTTGTGCCAGTCATTGTTATGTCACCTATCAACCTGTCCTTTTTCATTGGCAGGCCAGAATATTAAACTACAAATTAATTAAAATAGTTAAAACAGGGTAACAGACTTGAGATAGGATAGATCTACTTTTCATTTGTTACATTTCCATCTGTTCAAATATCTGGACTGAAGCCCCTGGCTCATAAAATACTGGATAGCTATATGTGTGTCCTAATTTGTTCCACAGAAAAGCATTTTCAAGATGTCAGTATGGGGAATAGTATCAGAGGAGTAGCCGTGTTAGTCTGAATCTGCAAAAGCGGCGAGGAGTCCTGTGGCACCTTATAGACTAACTGAAGTATGGGGAATGCAGATAATGGGAAGGGAAGAACAAGACTTTATAGGCAGATAATACTTCATTGAATATTGAGAATAAATATGGTTTTATAGAACCATCGACATTATCTATCACATATACAAAGCCAGAGCTATATATGCTGTTTTACAGACACAAAGACAAGGTTTATGATCCAGAAAGTATGTAATTTATGGTCTTAATCCTTCAAACCTTTACTCTGAGTATTCCTTACTCATCCTGGCTGAGATTCTACTCATAGGCTATGTCTACACTGAAACTTTTTGCAGCAGAAAATATGCTAACGAGCGACTCATTAGCATGAGTCGCAATGTCATTAGCATATTTTCTCTCTGGGAGAGGCATAAGGATCTTGAGCAAGGTTTTTTTGTGTAATAAGTGGCTACACTGCTTCTTTTTGTGCAAAAACCCCTTGTGCAAAAAGAATCAGCAGAAAATATGCTAATGACATTGCGACTATACAGAGGACCGGCATAAGGCTTATGTGTCATCTAAGTCCTCTTAAACCATTGATTTCATTGGAACGATATGTGAGTAAGGGCATGCAGCTTTAAATCCTAACAGTGTTTCTACACAGCAGGGCTTAACTCAAAATCAACTATGCAAATTGAGCTACATCAATTGCATAGCTTATTTCACAGTAACTTATTTCAAAATTGGGAGCATCTACACAGCACTTATTTTGAATAGAGCATTCTTTCGCTGACTTACCTTATTCCTTGTACAATGAGGGTTACAGGAGCTGGTGTAAGAAGTCCTCCAGCTTGACAGTATTTCAACATTATTGCAAAGTAAGTGCCTGCTGTGTAGATGCAGACTAAGTTATTTCAAGGTAATGCTAGTTATTTTGAAATAATGTTGCTGTGTATACATACCCTTAGAGAAGATGCAGAGAAAGGAAGAAGGGAAAGAAGTAGATTTTCACTCAGAAAAATGGGGAGTTGAGACTACATTGGTCAAGGTCATGAATAATTTTTTTTGGTTTTACAATAAAGAAGACAGGCCATTGACGTGATTATCATAGACTTCTCAGGAGCTGTTGATAAAATCCTTTTGTCAGTTGTGTTTCAGAAAAAAATGCATATAATTATTTGTGCATCTAGAAATACTCGCTAATGATACCCATGGAAATGGAGTCAATTGGTGGTGATGGACAACTGAAGATTATCACTGTCACCACCTAGTTATATGAAATGCAATATTTCTCAAGGCTGTTTCCTCTCTTCCAGTCTGTTCAAACCATAAAAGTTTCTTTGTAAGATCGTTTCTATATCTAAGGGAAAGTATTATCAGTCAGTATGCTTATGTCACACCATAATATTGCCTGCAAGTTTGGTTCGTACCCTAGAGAAATGCTTGACAGATACTGCATTAATTGAATGTGTCACAGTCCCGTCAGTCACTTTCACACATTGGCAGACAGACACTTTGCCCTTCAGTAGATATCATCATGGTCAGAACACATGGCCTGAATCTTTGAAGGGATTTGTTCAGAGTTAATGAGTCAAGAGAAGACAAAAACCTACAGGGGAAAAAGTTTGTCAAGGATGGAGGAATTGTCGCTTCCCCACGAGTCTCAAATGTGGAAAAGGGCCTGACTTACACCCTTGCAGATTCTCAGGTATCAACATCAATAGCTCATCTACTGGGAGAACCTATACAGCTGCTCCCCGAGTTACGAACAAGTTATGGACTTGGTCTGTAACTCGAAGTGTTCTTAACTCAGATCCCATAGAGTTACATGGCGACCGCGCTGTTCGTAAGCGCAGATCGCTGTTCGTAACTCGGATCTGCATTTATGACCACTTTTGTCGTAAGTGAGGATGGTCGTAAGTGGAGGTGGTCGTAACTCGGGGAGCGGCTGTACCTACATAGAGAGTCTGCATCCTAGTATCCCCTTTTCCTGGGCTGCCTTTTAGCATGACTTCCTTAAGGTCTTGTTACCAAAGACTCCTAGGGGACAGCCACAATCCTGTGGGCTTCCAAGAAGAGATAATAGTAGCTGGTTAATATCTGTGAGAATAGAGGGAAGGCCAGGTGAATCCACTGCCTGTTTGATTATTTCGCCCTCTGCTCTAGGCATATTTACTTCTAGCACTGGAAAATGAAGCTGTCATACCTTAAAACTGACATTCTATAAAAAATATATTTTTAGGGTACTTATGGATCTCTGACTTTCTGTATAGTGACATCTTAACTTATGAGTAAGGCAGTAATAAAAGGTTTATACCATATTGTCATGATGTTCCTTCTGTGTATAGCATGATCTGTACCATAAAAATGTATGCCATGAAACATGTATGCCAGTTACAGAATACTGTGGGAATTTTAACACCATCATTAGTCAGTTTTTCACCGTATTAAATATGCATACTCAAAGTCACGTGAAC
Source organism: Pelodiscus sinensis (assembly GCF_052426305.1). Classification (NCBI taxonomy): domain Eukaryota; kingdom Metazoa; phylum Chordata; order Testudines; family Trionychidae; genus Pelodiscus; species Pelodiscus sinensis. The sequence continues at coordinate 101,616,327 of NC_143055.1, forward strand.
AGATTTGAATGCAATATTAACAAATCTATAAAGACAACCTATAATTCCCAAAGGAATAATTCAAGGCACTTCAAACATCTCTAAAATGGCTTTTGAAAGGAAGTAGAGACAGGACAATGTGGTTGCTCTGTGGAGGAGCAAGAGCAGTAGTTCAAATCCACACATAGGGGCCACATTCTCTTCAGTTGCAGCCAGGCAGTGACTGTAAAACAGGAGAATTGGAGTCAGAATGGGATTTGAAAACATTCCTAGTACTAGAATTTTTTCCCGTGCCCTCCAAAACAAAACCAGACACCAGACATGAGTTACATGTGCAAAATGAGGGCAGAATTATTTGGCTCTCTTTAAAAAGAAAAAAAAAGTTCTTCTTCTGCTTGCAAATAGTGCCTTTAGTTATGTAAATGAATGTACTGCTGCCCTACTAAGTCTGCAGGCAGGCAGGCAAACTAAAGCAATCGCACCAAAATTTCACACCCACCCATTCATAAATCGTTCACTTTATAGTCTGGTTGTTTTCATTTACATGTTAACAAGTAAGCAAATTACAAATTCAAGTCTTCTAAAAAAAAAAAAAGACAGCTGGGCTCTGTTTTGGGTTTTGACAGCGATGATACACAAGACAAAACCCAGCACATGAAAACAAAACCCAACCCAGCTGTCCCGTGCCAGCTTAGTGGAATTAAGGAAACAGAAACAAAAAAAAGTATTTCTAACCTTTTATCTAGATTCCAGATGCATTAATTCAATTGATGTGCAGTTTAGCCAGTCGTCATCCAATGAGTATCTTCTACAAATAGTAGGATTTGCCTTCCACCCCGCCTTTCCCTGCAGAGACTACTACAGATGTAGGAGTCCCATCATCCCCTATCCCGGTTTCCTCTCTCCTGAAATCATAATATTTTAGTACATTAATAGTGAAATGTTCAAGTAAAATGATATTGAATGCAAAATAAGTCCAGAGCTCTGTCTTGTCATTCTTTTAGAGAGGGTTTTTTTGTTTGTTTTTGCTTGCCAAAGATTAACACACCAACAACTACAAAAGGTGCTCTAGTTGCATGTTATACTTATTCTTTTTAAAGCAAAGAAGTGTGGTGACTTATGAACATTTTAAAATAACCCCCCTTTCCTTCCATTTAGTTTGGATAGTATTTAGGAAAGGGCATAAAGAGATGTGGAACTATACAGAAATGAAAGGGAATGAGACTCAGATAAATTCTAACCCCCCCCCCAAATTGAACAATGTGAAAGTGACAAATGGTAAAAAGGACAGTAGTGGAAAGGAAATCTGATGTTTAAACCTTCGGCTCCTGGCTGGTGCCCATGGCAACTCTACTGTCAAGTTGGTAAAAAAATCCTATTCTCTCCTTTGATTGCTTTCAAGGATAATCCTTGCTGCTTTTTCCTGGGAACCATGACAGATTCTCTCTTTGGGGATGGTGCAGGACTTTCTTTTATAATGACTCTAATAAATAATGGAGTGTTATCGTCCTTTTGGACAACTAGCTAGGAAATTTGACCTGCTTAGGACACATTTTCATGCTTATACACAAGTGAAGCATTATGTGCTATCTTTTGTTAGAGAAACAGGTATCTTTAAATGCTTTATATCAAGTGTTTATGCTAGTCTACAAATTCTAAATCGAATTCAGAATTAAATTAATGTACAAGAAACTCACTTGAATAGCTCTATTGAGCTCAGCATGTGGTATTCATGCTTTCTAAATTTAAATAAGGTTTCCATCTGTTCTGTCATTCAAGAATTTCAGTATAAGCTACTGCACAGAGGATACATACATATAGGCAAGGTTATACTTTAAATGCAATATATTTTTTAATACAAATCCCAAAGTTTTTTGGTTTATTATTTAAAAGAAATATGGCATGAGAAGCTGAGGCCATTGGACTTCATTTCAACACACCTGTGTCCCAATTCTGTAACTGGATCTATACTGGGGAACCCATCAATCCCATGTGCAGTTCTAGTGAGATCCACTAGCAGACCCAATTCAAGGTTTGGGCCTTTTGGTTGCATTGTGAATCTCAAGGCTGAAGGCTGGAAGACATATCCTTGAAACTCTCTTTTTAAAGAAATTATACAGGTAAGAAGGCTCTGTTTCATACACTGGGAAAGATTGCTAGAGGAAGGCTTGAGACAAAATGCAGGGGGTTCCAGATTTTAACCTCCACAAACAAGACAACATTTGCATCAGGACTGTTTCACATACCAAATTTGTTCATTCATAAAGATTTATTAGCAGTTCCCACTGACTATTGTATGTGTCTTGCATTCTTTGAAAAAAATCAAATGGCTCAATAGGCACCAGAAACTCCTCCAAATCTTTAATCTAGCCTCACAGGGAAAGCCAGAGAGAATAGCTAAGCAGCAAAGCAAGTTAGGAAGTTAAAAATAGCCTGGCTTTTTAGAGAGGGAATTGCAGAATCATGGATCCTTTCCTGAGGCTCTGCTCTCTCAGAGGGCAGAATTTGAGTGCTTCTGCTGACTGTTTCCTTATCAGGCAGGGAGAGAGACAGTCCCCAAGACCATCTAGAGCAAATAATTGAGAACTTTATGCAATAGATCAAAACCAACACTTAAACTTCACTCAGAAACCCTAAGTAGTTATGTGATGAGAAGTAAAATTTTGGCATGGGTCAGAAATTGTCTAAGACACAGAGTAAAAAACCAATAGTTTTTGCCATAGAATAAAAAAAAAAAGTTGCCCAAAGTGCCTGTACTAAGGCTTGAAGGTTTTGATACATTTTAGAGAGTCTGGAAGAGGGTCCAAGAAACACACATATTTATTTAGGATGTTAAAGTCTAGAAACCACAGAGGATTTTCTGAGGCACCTAGGAGAGCTAGTTGAATGAGCAGCATGACAGCAGGCAAGATTTGATATTGGTAAATGCAAAATAAGACACAGTGGTAAGACTAACTAGTGTTAAGTTAGTGAACAGTTCATGGAAAGAGTAGACACATATTATGGACAGCTCAGTGAAAACCTTCACCCAATGTGCAGCAATAGTTATAAAAACAAAAATGGTAGAGGGTGGGATTTTCAAAAGCACCAAAGTGGCTTTTCTTAGCATAATCTGGCCATCCAATCTAAAAAAAGGATGTAGAAGAATAATGTAGACTAGAAGAATAATGAAGAAAGGAGTAGACCCTGGCCACAGTGCCTGTGTCAGCTCCAAGCCTGCCAGCCCAGAGCTAGCAGTGGCCACCGGGGCCCCTGACCCAGAGACCCCAAAACATGAGCCAGCAAGCCATTGGCTGCTAGCCCTCCACCGCTCCCCAGGAGCAGTCTGCCAGCTCCCAGAAGCCTGACACGGGCTGGAGAAGGTGGGCGCCTTCCTGGTCCAGGGTGGAGATCGTGGACCTTATTCAGGTTTGTGGGGGATGCCCCCAACATCCATGATCTCCGCACTAGACAGAGGAATGCGGCCGTCTATGGCAGGATAGCTGCCAGCCTGGCCACCAAAGGCCACATGTGAACCCTGGAGCAGGTTTGCATGAAAATCAAGTTGGTCCAGCAAGATCCCCAACCCTGGGCCCTGAGTTTCCCCTTCCTCTTACTTCCCCCTTCCATCTCCCTCCTCCTAGGTTTTCCCCTCCCCTCTCCCACAATCTCTCTTCCCCTTTCCCACCTCCTTTTCCCAGTCTCCCCAGAGGTTCATAGCCCTCCAGTTTTGTTCAATAAATCCAGTTTCTATTTTTGAACATATGTGTCTTTTGTTTGACATCAGGAAGGGTGGCTAGGGAGGGGTAAGTGGAAGGACGTGAGGGAGGAATGGGGCACGAGCCCCCAGTGGGGAGGCTCTGAGTGCTCCTCAGGGTGGACCCTCTCCCGCAGGGCCTCCTGGATCCTGACAGCCCCTCAATGGACCACCCGGATGGCAGCCTGCAGCAAGTGCAGGTGGGCTGATGGCAACAACCCCACGAGATGCACCAGCGTGCCCTGGGGCAGCTCTAGCTCCACGTGGCTGAGTGCTGTGGTGTCCCAAATGCGGGCACTCAGGGCACTCCAAGACAGGATTACTTTGCTGTCCCCCATCGAGGTAGACAAGCAAGTAGGGAACCCTGAGAACCCTGAGAACTGTCTGTCCAGGGTGGGGGTAGGGTCCCTTTAAGCACGGAGCTCAGTTAGCCTCAGGCAGCAGCCCCACATACTAAGTCCTAACCTGATGCCCTGCCGGCACTGATTCCGGCCAGCCTTAACTTTGGTTCAGGGTCCACTCAGTGTGGACGCGCTATTTTGAAATAGCAAAACGCTATTTCGAAATAGTTTTTGTGTGTAGATGCGTTATTTCAAATTAACTTAATTCGAGTTAACTATTTCGAATTAAGTTAACTCAAATTAATGCTGTAGTGTAGACGTACCCAAAGTGACTTTCCAGAGGAGGTAAGGCATCCATTTCTGTTCATCCATTCTCACAATACAAGATGAAAGGGGCAAGAAAGGCAACAAATTTAAAACTAGGAAAAGAAAATACATCAAATAATTAAAAAGTAGAACTTATTGCTACTAATTATTGTTGAAGTCAAGGGAATAGTGAGGTATTTTAAAGAACTGCCTTTTAAACAGTGAATTATAAAATGCAGACTTACTGAAGATAGGATTACAACATTATTTTAAAAGAAGGCATGTAAGCCCTTGTATGCCAGGTGCTGACTGAGGAAGATACTCAAGCATACGCCTAACTTTAAGTTCATTAGGGTTTCCACCAAGGTCAGCATGAATAGCCATGAGTGGGTAAATTATTTTTTAGCAATCCACCTAAAGGGATTCTAGCACTTCCTTCTAAAGCATATGATACTGGTCACTTAGGGCATGTCTACATAGTAGTGTTATTTCAAAACAGAGTGCGTGTCTAAACAGCAAGCCTGCTATTTCAAAATAACTGGATGCTTACTCCAATTTCTGTAACACACAGTTCAGGAAGAGTAAGGGAAGTCGAAGGAAGAGTGTTCTTCCTTTCATTTCCTGCAGTGTAGTCAGTGCTAAAAGCTAAGTTAAGGTACTTCGACTTTAGCTACGCAATTAATGTAGCTGAAGTTGCAGATCTTAATTCAACTTTGTCCCATAGTGTAGACATACCCAAAGAGAGAAGACAGTGGGTCTAATCCACTAGGGCTCTTTAAATACATTTCAGAAAAAGAAATGAGTAGATATTTACTTACATAATCAGGTTTAAGAAGGTACATTTGCTTTTAAGAAATAAAGGAAAGGGGTTCGAAAAGCAGGAATAAATAGCCTGGAGAAAGCAGATGGTGCGGTGGCTGTGATGGCCCATCAGAAACGTATTATTTCAGCTGGAATGCAAAATAAAGATGTCTCAGCATTTCTATTACTCATAAAAGCAAATCTAACCAGTGTGCAAAAAATGCCTGCTTTGTTATATTTTCAGGCACTCCTGTTGCTACTTACAAATAACAAATGACCAGATTGTGGTAAATTAGCTTAGATATTTCACTAATATTTAATTTAGTCATTCTAGCTGTTAGTAGCAGCTGTTTAAGAAAGGAATAATCCAAACATCTCTACTCTTCAAAATACATGTAAAAAGACAAGATAAAATGTTCAAGCTTTTTTTCTGCAACCATGAGGACCAGAAGTTTTCATTAAAAAAATCAAACAAACTGAGGATTCCCACATAATCACTTGAATCCAGGAGCTGGGCATTTAAGAAAAAAATGCCAGATACTGAGACTCACAGTATATTCACCAGAACTAGCAATGCTGTTCTAGACTTCTAGGATGCGTTAGTTAATAGACACATCATGTTCCAATTGATACAGAATATGACTGAAAATCAGGACAGACATGTTCTATTTGAGCTATCAATGTCCTGTGAGACATTAGGCAAGTCTCTGTGCCTCTGTTTCCCTTTTCCTACTTTTTCTTTCTTGTCTAAAGAGACAAGATTGTCTCCAGGGCTACGTCTACACTGGCCCCTTTTCCGGAAGGGGCATGTAAATTTCACCAGTTGTCGTAGGGAAATCCGCGGGGGATTTAAATATCCCCCGCGGCATTTAAATAAAAATGTCCGCCGCTTTTTTCCGGCTTTTAAAAAAGCCGGAAAAGAGCGTCTACACTGGCCCCGATCCTCCGGAAAAAGTGCACAAAGTAGGAATAAAACCCTCCAGAAAAGGGCACTTTTTCCGGAGGATCGGGGCCAGTGTAGACGCTCTTTTCCGGCTTTTTTAAAAGCCGGAAAAAAGCGGCGGACATTTTTATTTAAATGCCGCGGGGGATATTTTAATCCCCCGCGGATTTCCCTACGACGACTGGTGAAATTTACATGCCCCTTCCGGAAAAGGGGCCAGTGTAGACGTAGCCCATATGTTTGTACATCACCTAGCACAATGGAACCCTGATCTTGATTGATTGTTAGTGCCAGGGCCGGATTAAGCGGGAGGGCTAGCCGGGCAGCTGCCTGGGGCGCCAACCTATGGGGTTGCCATCAGGCGCCATAAGGTGCGCAGCGCGCCTGGGGCGGCGCTGTGCATGCACCGTGTGCCCGGAGGCGGAGCCGCACCTGTGACACGTGCCCGCTCCCCAGGGTGCAGGAATGGCTCGAGCCGGCCCTGGTTAGTGCTACTGTAATACAAGCAGTAAACAGAATGTGTAAGATAATATTCTAATAATATATCTTTATAATCTAGTCTGGACAAAAAGTTGCAGAAAGACATTTTCACCCAAGGTTTCAGTTCTATCAGTAGATGAGGTTGCCAGAATTTCCTTAGCAGAGTCTGTGACAATTGCCTCTCAGGCAGTATGGATAGGGAAAAGGGTCACAATTCTAACTTGTTCCCATCTCTCTTGCTGAGGGTTGAGTTCTCAAGTAGCTCAACTGCCATTTCCCTTCACTGAAGCACCACTCACCTCTTCACTCCAACTTTGGACTTCAACATGCACATGTACTGGCTGGCTTCATTCCCTCTTAAGCTTTGTACCCCACTCTACCCCCTTTCCTCCCTAATACTAGATGATGGGGGTTTCTACAGTAGTCTGCTTGTCCTTCTGGCCTCTCTATTTTGCCTGCCTTCTACAACCGCAAAGCAAGGGCAGTTCATTAAAACTGAAATATCATCTAAAATTTAACTCCTAATTTAATTTTTTTAAAGAAAGGTTGAAGAGCTTTTAATATTAGTAAAGTTGCCTGGGAGATGAAAGCAAGATGTTAACAAGGCTTCTGGGAAAGGCAAGAGATGAATTTTTATATCACATTACAATTGCGAAGGCAGCAGGGGGGGAATTAAGCACAAATGTAATCCCCTCCCAATCATCTCAAAGTCTTCTCATAGTGAAAATATTGTAAATGGTCTGTATTTCCGTTCTTAATCAATGAATTGCAGACTTTCCTATCTTCTAAAACAGATGCAGTTTTCTATAAGAAAATAAGCACTGACTACATGCATATAATTTTATTACACGAATCCAAAATGCATCATGCCACTGTCTTTTTCCCTGCCTTGCTAGAATTGTCCTTGGAAGCATTGTCTCTGGCATTTCTCCTATTAGCATTAGTCACAAGGAATAAAGCATCACACTAATATTCTCTCTATTTTTTCATCCATGTGCAAATTAAATTTTGTTGTGTCCATCAAGGCTTGTGTAGATATGTACTACCAGTAGCAACACAGGATGACAGCTGTGGGTGCTCTGCTAAGTGACATTTGAATCTCTTCTGGGGGCCACCCAAACACTCAGCTTACAGGGAACACCGCATAATGGCCTTTTGGATATACACTAAAAGGTGCATGGGTATTAGTTCAGTCAGCAACTGATGTTTAGGAGCACCAAACTTTTCAAAGGTTCCCATGACAGCTTTACTAATAACTCATTGTATTTGGATCCTGGAAGTTTATGTGATTTGCTTTTGCTGCAGTTCTCTGTAACAAAGTTGCTTTGGCATGCACCACTTGCAGATTGGCAGTCACAAGAGTGGTGGACTGAGAAGCTGCAACTGCCATAGTAATCCATATGCAACAGGAAACCAAAGCAAGCAGGCATTATGATGCAAGATTCCTTTCTCTCCTTCCCCCTTCCCCCCCCCCCGCCTCTGCATCTGGACTGATACTGCATTTGAAAAATGGGATAAAGATAATGTTTCCAGGTAGAATCCCTGAAAGAGGAAAAGTAAAAGAGTAGGAGATGAAGGAAAATGTGATAGGGCAGAGAGATCCCATACCAGGAGAATAGGGGTTAAGGAGAGCTTTTGGGGGTCCAGGTAGCCCTGTAGATAGTGCCAACTCTGGAGAGGGAATGAAAGGAGGAAGCCTGGCTCAGTGCAGACCAGGAAGGAAAATGGAGTTGTTGAGGCTCAAGGGAGCGTTTCTTAGAGAGTTGAGGAAGAAGTGTGTTTTGCCCATGAAACTCATGATGCTGTAAATATATATTTGTTAGTCTCTAAGGCTGTGTCTAGACTACATGCCTCTGTCGGCAGAGGCATGTAGATTAGACAGATCAGCAAAGGCAAATGAAGCCGCGATTTAAATGATCGCGGCTTTTTTTACATTTACATGGCTGCCGCGCTGAGCCGACAAACAGCTGATCAGCTGTTTGTCGGCTCGCCGCTAGTCTGGACGTTCCCCTTGTCGACATCAAAGCCCTTTGTCGGCAGCCCCGTTATTCCTCGTGGAATGAGGTTTACCGGGGCTGCCGACAAAGGGCTTTGATGTCGACAGGGGGAACGTCCAGACTAGTGGCGAGCCGACAAACAGCTGATCAGCTGTTTGTCGGCTCAGCGCGGCAGCCATGTAAATGTAAATGAAGCCGCGATCATTTAAATCGCGGCTTCATTTACCTTTGCTGAACAAACAAATCTACATGCCTCTGCCGACAGAGGCATGTAGTGTAGACGTACCCTAAGGTGCCACAGGAGTATTCATTGTTTTTACTGAAGATAGAGACTTTCTCCTTTCTGGGGAAGGTTCCTGACTCTGTCTGGGCTCCTGAAGGTTCCACTGGGGAGCATGGGGCACAGCTCCAGTCACAGCACTACAGGAAGTTTTAAAATTATAATCTCCAATGTTGTAAGCATCCAGACATCTTAGTCTCCATCTGCGAGGACTATGTAAACTGATTTCTGCCTCTCCTCTTAAAGAGGTAGTCCAGAAGCAGCAGAATGTCTCATTAGTTATAAGATAGCCACATGTGAGGTCCCAGAAATGTTGTCACTGGTGAGCCAGTCTGAAATCCTAAGGATAGCTCAGGTGACTAATTTCCTACAATTGAACACTCAATGACCCCTGAATGGCATAAAAGGAGGAAGCCCAAGTGTGCTCCAGCCTTGCATCTTCTTTCACTGCGTGTGGTACATGCAATCGTTTGGTTATGTTATGTTGCTCCTGCCACTGAATTTCTTTGGGAAGTGTGCAGGCCTTTGGCCTTCACAGCTGTAACTGAGGGTTTTAGCTCTTAGATTACTCAATTGTTTGGTCCAAAATCTCTCTCAGAGTGTGTCAGAATTCTCCCAATAGCTCCTTCACCTGTGACTGAACAGGCCTTTGAACCTACATCTCCTTTCCCTGTCCCCCCACCCCACTTTACTTCTATTCATCTCCCATGACTTCCTGCACCCCACCAACTCCAACTTTTCCCCTTGTGTTTTGCTTCACTTCCTTCTCCCATTCTTTCAAGGGCCCCTTCCAGTGTAGGCCAGGGGCATATTTAAAAGTCTCCTCCATGCTATCAATTATAAATGTAATATTTAAAGTAAAAATAGCTCAAGAAGTGTCACTGGGACAAGATAACGATAAGCAAGACTCAAAACATCCCAAAGAATGGAGCACAGATACCCAGTTGCCTTTGCACCCAGTTGCCTCTCTTGATGCAAATGTGTACATCACATGTCTTTTCTGGACATGATTAATTGTTACTCAGCTGAGAATGTGCCATACAGTAAACTTAATTTACCTATATTTTGCCACGTTTGGCCTTATTCATATTTAGGAACCAAAATATAGCCATTACTGGGCAATAAATAGCCTGAACTCAGAAGCACTATTGTACAACTGAGATCAGAAATTAGTGAAAAATACCATAATTTTCCCTATGAGACTGCACACAGAATTATAAACAGGCAGAATGTAATTGAACATACTGAACTTTGGTTAAAATAATATGGCTAAATTCCCTACTCTTCTAAAGAGACGCAAGATTTTTATGACTCATTTGAAAGGCAGAGCTTCCAGTGACACTCCCTAGCAAAGGCATTAGGGTCAGCACTGGCTTAGAGAAAAGAATAAAGCTACTATGAAATGAAGCACCATTTTTCTGTGTAGGTCTCAAAACCATACAATCCATGGGGAAATGGTAAGATCACAGTCCAGTATGCTACAGCTTCAGCACAGAATGGTATGCAGAGTATATCGTGTGACAAAACAGAAGCTTTACAGGTAGGAATACATTCACATTACATTAGCAGTAGGTATCTTCTCCCATTCTACCCACTGCCGGAGGAAACATCTTTAGCACAGACACTGTTAAGATACAGTATAGCACGCTTCACATCTGACACTCTTGCATCACACACAAGTAATGTTAATTCAAGAGATCTGCTCTTGCCAACACATTATCCAATCAGCAGATGATTTGACATGTTCTTCCTTTTAACAACAGGCAGTAGCCAGAATCTATTGAGTTTCTATCAGCTTGAATTCCCTGCACCTCAGAAGGATAAAGGAAGTGCAATTCTCCAGGCATACATCCTCCCTAATAAAATACTCATCATTGCTTCAAGAGAACGGGTTCAGTTAATTTGGTAGATTGGCATTCTTTGAAATTAAGCAGTGCTTTAAAATTTCAGAAATCATCCCTTAAAAAAAAGAGGGACAGAAAGAACTGTGCTCCTGCCTTTATCAACCTACCAAAAAAAGATAACATTCCTTTGTAATTCTTCAAAGTGTAAGGTAGTAGATAAACTCAGTCTTCATCTACTTTTTATACAGATGTGTTGCTGGTTTACACAACACTTCTGTAAACATTCCCTGTAGAGTTTCACAGATTTGTGTGTTTCAGAACTGATTTATGAGCTCAGAGCTATGCTTGCTGCTTATGCTATTCATATGCCTAAAACTGAAGAAAAAAATAAACAACCCTGAGCCTGAATGATGGATATAATTTGTTAACAGGATTTAATGACTATTTGTCTGCTTTCCCTTTCTGTTCCTCTGCACAGTCATAAATTGGTGCAAGATTGATTCAGTGACCCAGATATTACTTCTTTCACAACCTGGGTCATTTCCCTCTCACTTTTTGATCAAAATGACTGCATACAGTATGAGCCTGTGTATGCGTTTTTCATCACGTTGTAATATCCTATCTTGAATAGTAATTTGCACCATAAATGCTAAAATGGCCATGTCAAAAAGAAAGACATTACTACTTTTGCTAGGATCAAACAGAAATTAGGCATAGCCGAAGTCTAAAAATTAATCCTTACAGCTCACCCCTTGGTAAAATTAGCTCACTTTGTCATCCTGTGATGTGTTCAATTATCCCTCAGTCAGATAAACTGTGCTTTTCACAAAGGAGATAAGAGCTGATTGAACATCTTTGCTTGAGCAATGTCCCTCTTATGCTTCCTCCTGGTAAGATGAAGGTATAAATAGCCCCTCATTTCCTTCTGTGCTAGATCACATGCTTCCCATCTGTCTGTAAACAGCACATCATATATATCACTCATAAAAGTATATATACAAGTTCAAGGGCATAAAGGATACCACAGCCAATTTCCTGCTGAAGAAGTATGGTGTCAAATACTGTGACTGTTTTGTTTTAATTAAATTACTGGATAAGTTCCACAACCAATAATATTTACAGCTAAACTAAGGATGATCAGATCTTGTGCTTCAGGGCAGAAACTGTTCACTAATGAGATCAGGAAGGAATGTCCCTACCATCAATAGTCAACTTAGCACTGTACATTACAGATTCCATCTCTCCCCCTAAATCTGGTATTGACTTGTGTCAATAACATGTGCCCAGGTTTTATGGACTACTAATATGATCAGGTATGGCAAGTTCTGTAGGCCAGAGCACTCCCTTCCTTGGATGGAGATCTCCGGGAGGAGTCTCTACTGCAGATTTCTCTACATCAGCTTGTCATGGGAGATTAATTTCCCATGGCACACAGCATGAGGTTTTCTCAAATCAAGTGAAAGCCCCTGTGGGAGGAGGTGAAATGCTGTCATATACACCCACTGGATGTAGAGCAGAAATGCACAGTTATAGCTCACACCCTAAGCTGGTGCAGGATGCCAAGATGCACTGGGGATGGGCCAGGGGAGGAACCACTGGAACTATGGTTTTCCTCTCCCATCAATAACTCTGATTTATGCACCCACTGTTGATTATACCCCAAGTGTATGGGCATTAAAAACAAACAACAAGAAGATTTACCAATAAAAAAACAGCGGGCTTTAGTTTATATGTGGGAAGGATAATGTAGTAACAAAATCATTGCAGTATCTCAGCCTAATTATTAATCATAAGAGCTGTCAAGTACCAAACCAACATTTGTATTTTACTTTTTAAATCCAGAGAAGTTTTTCTTCTCTATGGCTAAAGAAAGAGCTCTGACAAAAAGTAACTCTAATGCATGAGACATTAGAAAGTAGTGGATTAGGGTTACCCAGTTAGCTATCATCCGAAATAGCTTTCGGCGTGGCACAGGTAATCATGATAGGGAGAACCAAAAAGAAAAGTTAGTGTCACAGGTCAAGACAGAAGATTTTATCATGAAAGCATAGCAATCCAGGGAATGTCTTTTGAAAGCAAAGTGACAGAACAAAATCACAAGAATACACACTGGCAATATTTAATGCCAGGAGACTCTACAAAAGACACAGACGAAACAACTTCAAACCCCAAAGCAAATATCTGTGAACACCTCTTTTAGAAAAATTAAACGAAAAAGATTCAGATGTCTGCAATATCAAGATTTCCATTTAAGGCAGATTATCAGAACTCTCCTTTACTTACACTATACAGAAGGGAAGAGATTAAAGCTTTACTTTATAACAGCTCAAATAAGTAAACTGTACAAGATAAAAAGCTAATCAGTTACAGAAAACACATATTTATGCCTGCTGAATGTCTCTGCTTCAGGAAGAGATAGCACATAAAACCATGCCTCCCCAATTCCCCAGCAAGGGAACTGTAGGTCAGTGATTATTTGCTGTTTCCTTGTACCATGAAGGAAGCAAATCTGCACCTGCCATTTAATAGGCAAGAGCTAGTCTAAAACTTGACATTTCCATTGTGTGGGAAACATCAATATTTCAAAAACAATTTTTTTGTTCTGATATCAGAACCAAAATTGGCCACAAACTGGAAAATCCTAAATGGATAATTTCAAAGTTTTTTTTCCTTGGTAGACATTTTTACTAAAATAAATGCTATCAAGACTTGTAAAAAAAAATTTCAAATTGTATCAAAATAGGGTTTTTTTTACAAGTAGTTCCAATTCTCTTGTGTCAGCTTGGCTGTGCTGAATGGTATCCTGGAATAGAAGACAAAGGAAAAGGCAGCACTATTCCTCAATCTCACTTTCTACCAGAAATGCAGAGGACAGGAAACTAGCAGCATAGGGAACTAGCTCTTCCCTGTATGAACACAGCAGTGTTTTGGGAAAGCTAAACAGAAGTATTGCTGTGGTCCTTAATGTCTCCTTATGTTCCTGTATGACTTCATAGGGAAAACAGATCCAGTTTTGCCTTAAGATTTATATAGTTTAAATGACATTTCTGCATACCTGTCCATATGAAGACACAGTACCTTAGACAGCTCAAAATGATAGGAGTTAAGTTATACTGCTGAGTACATACGGAATATCTATCTTTTGGAAGTACTAAAAAAACAAGGCTATTTCATCTGAAAGTTTCATAAATGATCAAAATATACAGTAAAAATGTAAGCCTTAATTTGAACCCCATTGTGTATATTTGAACATGTGGCTAAACTAAGTGGACTAGCATGGGAACAACAAAACTGGATTGCTTTATGACTGCTGAGAAAAAAAAATCTGGCCTAGTGGTCGTACCACTCCATGTATGTATTAAGGCAGTGTCTCATAGGATGCCAGTGTCTCAATGATTTATTTTATTGCTTCAGTCAGCAGTATTTCAAACAAAGTTAATCATAGAATCATAGAATACTAGGACTGGAAGGGACCTCGAGAGGTCATCGAGTCCTGTCCCCTGTGCCCATGGCAGGACCAAATACTGACTAGATCATCCCCGATAGACATTTATCTAACCTACTCTTAAATATCTCCAGAGATGGGGATTCCACAACCTCCCTGGGCAATTTATTCCAGGGTTTGACTACCCTGACAGTTAGGAACTTTTTCCTAATGTCCAACCTAAACCTCCCTTGCTGCAGTTTAAGCCCATTGCTTCTTGTTCTATCCTCAGAGGCCAAGAAGAACAAGTTTTCTCCCTCCTCCGTATGACACCCTTTTAGATACCTGAAAACGGCTATCATGTTCCCCTCAGTCTTCTCTTTTCTAAACTAAACAAACCCAATTCTTTCAGCCTTCCTTCATAGGTCATGTTCTCTAGACCTTTAATCATTCTTGTTGCACTTCTCTGGACCCTCTCCAATTTCTCCACATCTTTCTTGAAATGTGGTGCCCTGAACTGGACACAGTACTCCAGCTGAGGCCTAACCAGCACAGAGTAGAGCGGAAGAATGACTTCTTGTGTCTTGCTCACAATACACTCCTTCCTAGACAGTCACTTCCAATTCTGTATGTTTGAAACTGATTGTTCCTTCCTAAGTGGAGCACTTTACATTTGTCTTTATTAAACTTCATCCTGTTTACCTCAGACCATTTCTCCAATTTTTCCAGATCATTTTGATTTATGACCCTATCCTCCAGAGCAGTCACAACCCCTCCCAGGTTGGTATCATCTGCAAACTTAATAAGCGTACTTTCTATGCCAATATCTAAATCGTTGATGAAGATATTGAAAAGAGCCCGTCCCAAAACAGACCCCTGTGGAACCCCACTTGTTATAACTTTCCAGCAGGATTGTGAACCATTAATAACTACTCTCTGAGTACGGTTATCCAGCCAGTTATGCACCCACTTTATAGTAGCCCCATCTAAGTTGTATTTGCCTAGTTTATTGATAAGAATATCATGCGAGACCGTATCAAATGCCTTATTAAGTCTAGATATACCATATCCACCACTTCTCCCTTATCCACAAGACTCATTGTTCTATCAAAGAAAGCTATCAGATTGGTTTGACATGATTTGTTCTTTACAAATCCATGCTGGCTGTTCCCTAACAACTTGCCACCTTCCAAGTGTATACAGATGATTTCCTTAATTACTTGCTCCATTATCTTCCCTGGCAGAGAAGTTAAACTAACTGGTCTGTAGTTTCCTGAGTTGGTCTTATTTCCCCTTTTATAAATGGGCACTATATTTGTCCTTTTCCAGTCTTCTGGAATCTCTCTTGTCTCCCATGATTTTCCAAAGATGATAGCTAGAGGCTCAGATACCTCCTCTATCAGCTCCTTGAATATTCTAGGATGCATTTCATCAGGCCCTGGTGAATTGCAGGCATCTAACTTTTCTAGGTGATTTTTAACTTGTTCTTTTTTTATTTTATCTTCTAAACCTCCCCCCTTCCCACTAGCATTCACTATGTTAGGCATTCCTTCACCAGACTTCTTGGTGAAGACCGAAACAAAGAAGTCATTAAGCATCTCTGCCATTTCCAAGTTTTCTGTTACTGTTTCTCCCTCCTCACTGACCGGTGGGCCTACCCTGTCCTTGGTCTTCCTCTTGCTTCTAATGTATTTATAAAAAGTCTTCTTGTTTCCCTTTATTGCCGTAGCTAGTTTGAGCTCATTTTGTGCCTTTGCCTTTCTAATCTTGCCCCTGCATTCTTGTGTTGTTTGCCTATATTCATTCTTTGTAATTTGTCCTACTTTCCATTTTTTATATGACTCCTTTTTTATTTTTAGATCATGCAAGATCTCGTGGTTCAGCCAAGGTGGTCTTTTGCCATATTTTCTATCTTTCCGATGCAGCGGATCAGCGGCACAGCCATGGGTACACGCATGGCCCCACAGTATGCTAATATCTTTATGGCTGACCTAGAATAACATTTCCTCAACTCCTGTCCCCATTTACTCCTTTACTTATGCTACATCGATGACATCTTTATGATCTGGACGCATGGCCAAGAAACACTGGAGATATTCCACAGAGATTTTAACAACCTACACACCACCATCAATCTCAGCCTGGACCATTCTACATGAGAGATCCATTTCCTGGACACCCCAGTACAAATTAGCAATGGAAAATTAGACACCACTCTCTACAGAAAACCCACTGACTCATACAGTTACTTACATGCTTCCAGCTCCCATCCAGAACACACCATACGATCCATCATCTATAGCCAAGCCCTTCGATACAACCTCATCTGCTCTAATCCCACTGACAGAGACCAGAAACTTCAGGATCTCTACCAAGCATTTACAAACCTCAACTACCCACCTGGGGTATGTCTAGACTACAGGGTTTTGTCGACAGAAGTTTTGTCGACAGATACTGTCGACAAAGCTTTTGTCAACAAAGAGCGTCTAGACTACATCCAGTTCTGTCGACAAAGCAAGTCGCTTTGTCGACATAACAGTGTGGATGCAAAGTACAGTGTAGATGCAATAATGCCTTCTATCGACAGAACTCTGTCGACAAAAGGCGTTATTCCTCGTAGAATGAGGTTTACATACATCGACAAAACTGCTGAGTTATGAAACAATTTTTATTAAAGTTCATTTGAAGAATACTACTGTTAGATTTCCTAAACTGTGAAATGTTCTAAAACAAAGAAAATAATTTTTGTCCAAGCCCCACATGTATCACAAAATGCAAGTTTCAGTTCCTCTCCCCTGTAGAAGGTTTACTTTAATTCTTGTCACTATCAAAATGTTTACAGGAGATCTACAATGTGGTCTAGAATTTTGCCTTTAAAAGAGTGCTTTGTGGTTCACATAGTACAAATATTCAAAGCAAATATACAAGTGTTTCCCTCTCCATACTCCCCCCCCCAGTGATCCAAAACCTCTTCAGATACAACATATGAAAAGGGTCAACATGAGTTTAGCCTGTATAAAACTTTACAGAGAACAAGAAGATTTATCGGAGATTCAGATCCATTGAGGCTGTGCATTTGGGTGGCTGAGGAAAGTTCATTTAACTGAGTCTTCCCACAGTTGATCAGTTGACTATTTAAATAGCTACACTATTACATCCCTAGGCTCCAATCACCTGAATCTGTCACCTGCATCTACTGGTAGAATTCAAAGACTAATGGTAACAAGAGTCAAGACTGAAAATGTGAAGGGAAAGTATGTGTAGTCATTGTTTAACAACTTAATGGCTAGTGAACATTCAGGATTAAGAATTCCTTTTCTTAAGAGATTCATTCTTTCAGCTGATAAAGGTGATAATTGTCACAACTATCCAAGATCTTCTACAGCCCTTCCATAGATATCAGATGAATGTTTCTAAAAAGACTCCAACAGTAGAAGCCCTATACACGTTAAGTTAAGGAGTTGCAGAAAATGTTCTACAGCAGTGTTTCCCAATTTTATTTGGCCACGGAACCCTTTTAAACTTGAAAGAATTTTGCAGACCCTGTAATAACAGTATTATATAAGGAGCTGAAAAAGTAGACCACAAATAAGTAAGGATAATAATAAACAAATGCTAGATAAGGTCATGATATATAGATTTATCTATCTTAGTCAATTTATATTTGTCATGGTTAATTTTTTAAATACAAGAAATTAGAGCTACATAACAGCACAGTGCCAGGACTAGTGGCTGTAAACAAATTTTGTGGGACTGTGTGCATCTTGCTCTCACCCATGATAAGTGGACATCTGGCTAACTAAAATCATACTGGACCATGGATGTTGCCAGACCAGAGAGGTTCAACCTGTAATGGCAAACAGTTGACACACAAACACAGATGTGTAAGTGGAGGTTTAGGCTACCTGAACTTCCTGCAGACTGTTTTTTTTTCTGACATTAGCCATTACTCTCTCTGAACAGCCATGGATTCCTTATTCAATAGTCACGTATTCTCCAGGTATTCCTTTTGCAGGAGCCCGTTCCTCAGCTGTCATGGATCTCCTACTTGAAGCCCATATTTGCTTTTCTGAGGACAGTTCATTGTCAGTGACTGGGCAGGCACTTGTTACTTCTGTCAGTACAGAAGCACTGTCAGCAGCATTGTGAATGACTTCAAGAATGAGAGCCAGTAATGTCCACCTGAGGTGTGTTGCTGTCTAACAATGCTAAGTATGGGTCCTGTGAATTCAACAGATTTTTTTTAAAGTCAAGATTTTTGTTAAAAACAATGACTTTTCTGTCTGCCCAAATGGTTGTGAAGAGAAAGCCCTTGACGTGGTGAGCTTTAACTGACATGGTAAAGAAAATAACCAAACTGAGCCATGTTTTAAACTGTTATTAAATCATCTGGAATACATGTATGCAAGTTAGGGTGCAATGCATCAATCAATTTGTGTGCTTGGTGCTAAGGTCACAAAGACTATTCCAGGGTATGTCTACACTAGTTCGAACTAGGAGGGTAATGTATGCATACCGCACTTGCTAATGAAGCCCGGGATTTGAATTTCCCGGGCTTCATTAGCATAAGCGGGGAGCCGCCATTTTTAAATCCCCGCTGCTTCGAACCCCGTGTAGCGCGGCTACACGGGGCTCGAACTAGGTAGTTCGGACTAGGGTGCCTATTCCGAACTACCGGTACTCCTCGTTTCACGAGGAGTAACGGTAGTTCGGAATAGGACCCTAGTCCGAACTACCTAGTTCGAGCCCCGTGTAGCCGCGCTACACGGGGTTCGAAGCAGCGGGGATTTAAAAATGGCGGCTCCCCGCTTATGCTAATGAAGCCCGGGAAATTCAAATCCCGGGCTTCATTAGCAAGTGCGGTATGCATACATTACCCCGCTAGTTCGAACTAGCGGGGTAGTGTAGACATACCCCCCGCTATTAAGTTGGAATAGCTTTCACAGAGTGGCTCTCTGCTGCAGTCAAGGAAATAGGACTTCTCTCTCCTTAGGAGATTCCCAGTTTCCATTGGAGGTTCATGCTGGTTAATACATTTTCCCATAAGTTAATGTGGTATGTAAATGGTTTTAATATCTAGAAGGAAATAAAACGAAAAAAGGAATTCACTGTCAATCAATTAACCTTTAACACTAAATGAAAATCCTTTATACTCACAGCTCTTCCCAAAAGGCATTCTGGGGGCTCATTTAAGAACTCCTCCCCGACCCCACATAAGTAGTCACTTTATAGAAATATTTTAAAATTTATGAATAGAATAGCAAGCAGGTGCTTTTGCACTGCTTCTCCCTTGCTTGTCAGCTAACAGAGATGCAGACAGCTCAAGATACACATCCACCAATCTTGCTTTACCAGTTTAAATATAATAAATTCAGATATGAACTATAACTGCAAACATTTATCTGACTATGTTAATCCAAGAGAAGCATAAACTCAAATCAGCTTTTTCCTGTATTAAAAAGGGCAAAAACTAACTCAGTTTACTTTTCTAAAGATGACTTCTATATCCCTGGTACAGTTCTACCAATTCCTCAGTTTTTATCACTTTACACTTCTCTTCTTCACTAAAGGTCTTGCATTCCAGACTTCATTCTTTTGGTTGAATAGGACTGACCAGGGCTAGCTTTGAAATCTTTTAATAAACTTTCTTCTCTGTTGCATCCCGTTGGATATTTCCCTCCACCATTTTGTCCCAGGGATGGAAAGATCAGGAAATGAATGTGTAACCACAGAAAAGCAGTGCACAACTCTAGGTATTATCATCCTTAGTTCTGTTAATCCAGTTCCTCAGGAACAATTGATTTTTCACCCAAAACCTGCTTGAGAATTTGAGCTCACCCAAGATGTAGCCTGTCCATTTAAAAATCAGCTAACAGGAATAAGATACAAAGCCAGAATTTGAAATATTACACCATTCAGTTTTTACAGGGGGGCTGCGTCTAGACTGGCAAGTTTTTCTGCAAAAGCGGTTGCTTTTGTGGAACAACTTGCCAGCTGTCTACTCTGGCCACTTTGAATTTGCGCAAGAACACTGACGATCTAATGTAAGATTGTCAGTGTTCTTCTGCAAATACAATGACTCTCCCGTTCAGGAAAAAGCCCTTTTGCACAAATGCTTTTGTGCAAGAGGTCCAGTGCAGACAGCTGAGAACTGTTTTGCGCAAAAAAGTCCCGATGGCGAAAATGGCAATCGGGGCTTTCTTGCACAAAACCGCGTCTAGATTGGCACAGACGCTTTTCCGCAAAAAGTGCTTTTGCGCAAAAGCGTCCGTGCCAATCTAGACGCTCTTTTCCACAAATGCTTTTAACAGAAAAACTTTTCCGTTATAAACATTTGCGGAAAATCATGCCAGTCTAGATGTAGCCGAGGTGAAAGTACGCAAAGGAGTTTACATATGAATCACCAGATCTAACCCAACCTATACAACGTGATTGGAATTGGATTTTTCATTTCTAGTTTTTATGTATTTGAATTCTCATGAGATAATTTTGTGAGATCTTTGCCACTGTTTTCAGTCCCTACCCAAAACCTTATGTAGCTATGGATTTAAATTGCCCCTTCAGATTGTCCATGACAACCAAGAATCTTGTGTGTTCTTGCAGCATGTATATGTTCGTCACTGTCTGTTACAGTAAGGAATCTCAGACCTAGTTAAGTGTGCGCACGCATGTGTATGCCAAGAGAAATATCATCCTCTACTGGCTACAAATTAGATCTTAATTTTATTGTACAGGAATATAAGTGGTGTGAATTCACTCTGCCTGGTTAATAATTAACCCAGTCTCTTTACTTGGCATTTGGGAGATTTGAGGTTTTTTTCCCTTAAACTCAAATGCGGTAATACAATGACAAAAATGTATACTTAAGAACCACAAAACTGCAGAGAGTGAAGAAAATAAGGTTCTAACAGTACTGTTAACTCAGCTGCATGGTACATACTTACTGTCATAAAATTTTTACAGCAGTAATTCATCAAGCTACATATATAGCCAGAATTACAGGAATACAAATTACTGTGTACCCACAATGAAGCTGAATTATCATTGAAAACATAGTTGTTGTATTCCTGATGTTATGTTATTTTTAACAGAACAAACTGAAGGAGTTCTATGCTGATAAGAAGATATGTAAAAAAAAAGGCACTCTCTGTACTCAGGAGATCTACTTTCCATGTAGACTAAGAATTATATCTGAATTCAAGAATGGGGAGGAAATTGGATGACGTCAGTGACTGGCAATAAGATACAAAGCCCTTCAGTTATAAGGCTTCAGAGTCTTTGTGACTGATCCAGGATTGTAATACAAATGTTGTTGCTACTCCCAATAACAAAACAGTTTCCATTAACTAAATTGCAAACACGAAAATACAACAAAAATAAAATTGTAACACAACATCCACAGGACCAGCCTAAGGGTTTTTGGTGCTGTAGATAAATTATTACTTTGGAGCCCTCCCATTTAATATATAGAGAAAAAATGAGAAATCTAGAATGAAATTTTACATTCACTTGGCATTTGAAATGAACAATGTCAAATTATTTTTTATTTTTTCCCTACTTTTCATTTATCCTAAAACACTGAAGGAACCTTTTTGCTTTGCTTGTTCTTTCCTTTTGCAATAATGAGCGTCAGACAGTTTCTTTTTATCAACCATAGTATTAGTTTTCTGAAAAATTACAAGCAACTGTTTAAACTAAATTATCAAAATAGAAAACAATGATAGTAAAGTAGAATACTATTGATGTTCAACTAAAAAGTTAAGTGAATCAAAATGATTAGTAAGAATGATTAAATGTGGAGTAAATAATGCATAGAAAGAAAAAATATGAATTTTCAATGCCATGGGATAGTAGAGCATATAAGCTCTCTACCCATTTAAACTTTTCCTGGTAAGTTACTGTGAATGCAATATCTTAGTAATTTCAATCTAGTAATTTTTTTTATTTCAACATTCTCTTAAAAACTATTTTAAAAAATTAAACAGAAGGCCAGAATATCTGTTGTTATTAATTGGAATTAGAAGGGAAAGGAATGTATATGTTAAGTGGTATTTGTTAACATTAGCCATCAGGTGTTTGAAAATCAGGTCTTTGCTATTACTTTAATAGTAACAGACTACAATAAACTCACAACCTTAACCTTAACTTTAACCCTTCTTTCGAAATTACCTTTACTCCTTATAAAATGAGGTTTAAGGGTAATTTTGAAAGAAGGATTTTCGTTTGAAATAACCACATCTAGACAGCATTTTTTTTTAAATAGTGCCGGGATGCAATTATGCAAATGAAGCGCAGAAAATTCAAATTTCCACTTCATTTGCAATTTCTTCAGCTTCATTTGCACTCCTCTCGAAAGAGAAATGCAGTGTAGACATACCCCCAGTAAGTAAAAGACACAACAAAGAAGAGCAGCTGCATGCTTATCTATCTTTCTAGGCTGCAAAAATGAAGGGAAGGAGCATATGTATACATCAGAAAGGCTAATGCCTGCTTTAGCCAGACTCTTAATCTATCTTTCCAGACTGCAGAAACAAAGGGAAAAAACATCTTTAAAAGCAATGCCTATTGTGGCTGACCCCTTCCCACTATCCCAGACCCCATTAATTTTTACATATCCCAACAATATGGTCAGGCAAGCCCTGCATCCCTATTAAGTTCTAAATAAAACAGGTCAGAATTGAACATTTGAACAACCATATCAGGGTTCTCACACTACCTTAAGTGTTTATATGAAAATATGAATATGTTTTCCCATCATAAAAACAAACAAAAACCACCCCAACCAACAGGCTTGGAACCCAAAATCTTTAAACAATTGGAGTACTGTATTTGGTGGCAGGATATTATCTTTATTGTGTACCTATGTTTGGAGAGATACTTTACTAGTGGTTTATCCAGCATTTGGAGGCAACACTGGAATGTTTAGTATTAATAGAGCTTTTTTTTTTTGTGAAAACATTTTTGTTTTTTCATTGAAAAACTGGAAATTTTCAAAAGGAAAAAGTCATGGAAAATTTTGAAAAAAAATGTTTTACATTTACTTATCTTTGGAACAATAAATTTAAGCTAGCTCTAAGTAGTGGATTTGTGGGTTATATTTCTGACCCTGGGAACAGAAGACAGGCCATTGATTAGATAGAGCAGAATGAGCCACCTAATTTGGCTTATATTTTCTGACAGGCCCATGTCTCATCTGTCTTGCCACAGATTAGAGACATATGGGAAAGAACCTCTTTTCCTGAAATGACTCTAAGCAGCTTCTCAGTTAATAAGTGTTGAGCAACATTTAGAGCAGTTAGGAGAAGAACTGGGACCAGAATGCATGGCCGTTGGCTTACAGTTCAATGTGTATTGCCCTAGGGCAGGGCTACTCAACTTTGGAAGTCCCAGGGCCACAATGATACTCACAGCACATGCCAAGGGCTGCAACTTTGTTGCATATACATGCAAATATATATGCAAATAGCTTATTTCACACTGACGGGCATGAATACAAAGCACTTCCCACCATGCTCCAGTGTTCTTGGCACCTCCTCTCTGGGAGCTAGAAATGTCTTTACCTGTCTGTTCCAGCCAGCCCATCCACTTGCATCTTTCAATGCTCTCCCTGCCTGGGAGATGCCTCGCTGTTGTGGAACAGATTCCCAGTGGAGGCCATATTCAAAGGATCCCACCCACAGGCCATGTGTTGAGCCCTGCGTAAACCCAAACCGCATCGTGGGCCACAAATAAATGGGCTGTGGGTTGCGTGTTGAGTAGCCCTGCCCTAGGGTTTTAAAAGTGCGATGTTTTCTCCAAGATGCAGGAGTATGACAGACCTGTCAAATGCATGTCAAGAAAGGTGAGTGACAGTTAGCAACTCGTCCTAGTGTAGGCAAGAGTTTGTGCTCTCATTGGCTCTGGTTCACCTTAAGGTAAATAAAACAGATCTATACTACTTATTCTGCTTCCAGGAGAGGTTTTTTTTTAATGTAGTATGTCCTCTAAAAGAAAAGAATCTAGCATTCAAGAGCCCGTTTTTATTTTTCAGAGATAGACTCTGAAATAAAGTAAAATAAAATATTTTTTCCTAAATAAATCTTGGCAGAAGAAGTTTCATGCAGTCTAGATAGTGGAGTTTATGAGAGTCAGTTAAAAATATAATGAGAAAAAGGAAAATATAAAGGGTGCAGAAAAGGTTTGTGTTGTTTTCTTGAATGCAATGAATGAAGATGGTGAAAAAATTAGCCTTGCCTTAAAAACAAAGAAATTAGCTGCATTTCCTCAGAAGAAAATAAATGCAAAGCACTTTGGGGCTCATTTCTAATCTTATGCATATATTCTGAGCGCACAGAGGCTACATTACAGCACAGAATGCTATGTTATAAATATAATAAGGCTTTCTTATGTGGACCTCAGGATCTGGGGTTGAAAATGATCTCTTTAATATTTAACCGTAAGCAAATAATCATTGCAATCAGTGACACAGTAGCAGCCCATCCTACCTTCTCTTGATTTAAGCTCTAGTCCTATTTAGTGATGATCATATTAAAGCACTGATGGACTTGTAAATCTGTTCAAATGAACTCATCTGTGAAGACACTTTCACTTCACTGTACTTGTCAAGAGTGCCATTACATGATGTCAGGGTGTGAGAGCTTCAAAGCAGAGATGAGGAGCTCTGCTGCTTGACAGATGTGCTATGTGAAGTGTCATTCTTGACAAAAAGAGAAACAGTGTCTATCTGTGTATAATAAAGCACTTTCATATTTAGTGTTGATACATAGACTCTTGTATATTATTTTTGGATAACTGGTCTGGGTACCGAAAGCCAAAAAACAAGACAAATACCCCTCCAAGAAAGTTTACTCCTAATGTGAAAGACAACTAAGTCCCCAATGTGTTTGTTGTTGTGGGATGCTAACAAGTCACATTTCACTAAATTTTTCCATAGGGGAAGAGGAATTATTTTGATTCCATCACTTCGGAACAGTGAATTTTGGGGCAGGTTTTCAAAAACCTTTAAGGGTGTTAAGACACTAACTCCCTCTGATTGGTGAAAGATCTTGGCTTGACACCCTTGGAAAGGAAGCCCTACATCTATCCACAGATTAAGTATAGTACTAACATGCAGGTATCCTCACAGTGCTGCACCTAAAAGCCCCAGGCCTGTTCCCGAGGGACTGACTGTTTCTAGGCCTGACAGACCAATGAAGGGGAAAACATCTGTAGAAGGAAGCTCACATGAAATAGAATATTGCCACCCTCAAAAATTTGCTTTTATTTAGAACAAACTAAATGAGAAAAAAAAGTGTTAATGCAGAGACACTGGCAAAATACAATTATAGGTTTAGTCTCTATGCCTTATTATAGCTTGCAGTAGGAGGATTGCCCCAACAAGTCACCCTGTCAAAATATATGCCCAGAGGAAAGGAAATATGTAGACATTGGCTAAAATGGAGCTTGGAAATTGCACTGTTCCAAGGCCCATGGAAGCCACAGAATCTTTCCAAACTTAAGTCTGCTGGTTGTTGGTTTTTGGGAGGAAGAGTTAGGGAGTGAGTCAACAAGGCAGTCAAAAAGGTGAATAAAAAAAATCTACAAGCTGAACCTTTTGCAGTTTCCAGGTGCTTTAGTGTTATTTTCCCTAGACGGGATGATCTGGTCCACAGCAATAACATCAGAAACAGACTCCTTGTTTTTGTACTTTTGTGATAAATTTTAACTTTTTCACAACAATAGGAAGTTTGTGATGAATAGGAAGATTTCTCTATTATTCCTTCAGGAAGATGGGAGAGAACCTCCTGTAGTCAAAACATCATTTTGCTGTCTGAAGTACAGGATTCATGGACATCATGTGAGATGAATAAACATTTATTGGAGGTAGCATTTGAGAGAGCAATATACGTTTTATCAGTTTGATTGTGAAAGTAATAAGCCCAAATACAGTAGGTGTAAGTGAAGCTTCGCTACAGCGTAAACATTCCATAATGTAGCATTAAAAGCTCTTTAAATTGTGTTTTGCAGTGAAACTACTCAACAGCCCAAAGGATCAATCATATTGTTTTTTATCCAAAACATAAGCAATACAGTTTAACAGTCTGCTGTTTGTTATAATCACAATTGTTCTCATTTAAATATGTTTGGCTGTGTTTTTAACTTCAAACCAAAAAGTGTGCTCAGTTAAAATTTCAGATGCTATTGTTTCAGTAGCAGCAAACCCCTTCCTACACTAATATTTCATGCTTTTCTTTTATATAGAAGTCAGTAGCATAAGTCCTCTTTTCATTTTAGTTAAATGAAATGAAAACCACATTTGTAAAAGGGTAATATATACAAAACCCAATTTGATGTAGTAGCATGTGGATTTTTTTTTAATGTTTAGCAAGTTACTGGATGTATCTGGTACCTGCAATTTCCAGGGGTTTAGACAGGCACATTGTCTACCAAAGTGTCTAGGATGTTTACACCTTTCAGAAGCCAGCCATTCTTCTATGACCGCGGGGAGAATTTGTATTGGTTACACAGGTATAATGTAGATTTCATCTTATTTAATCCTTCCCATATTTCCCTCTCCCTTCAAACAACCAAATGGCTTGAACACAGAAAACTGAGAGGCTTTTCTTATGAAGAGAAGAGAATATGAGATTATAACTTTTCCTAAAACTATTAGTTCCTATAGTTGTCCTTCTGTTGCTTGCTTATGCATGGAGATTGCACCATTTATATAATATTTAATTGTGTGAAGGGCTTTTCTGACTCTTTGTGATTAGTGCCTGTTGAAAGTGGTAGAAGGTATGTCACAAAGTTTCATTTCTTGAAACCCCTTTGCCCCACTGTAAGTTGCTTTGAAACGACTTACAACTTTTCTTAAAAATGGTGAAGTTTCAAAACAAATTTTGACCAACTGGGACAGAGTGTTGTGTCCAGGAGAAGATGAGGGTTGTAGACTCTGGGAAAGAGTTTGATACAGAAGGGGATGCTGACCTGGGGCAGGGGGGAATGCGAGATGCCTACTCTGGCTGGGAGAAGCTTACTATAGGCAGCATTGTATACCTCCGCTTGCATACCACTCTCCTGCCCCAGATCAGAATTCTTTTTTGCACCAAACTCCCTCCCAGAGCCCACACACTTTACACTCAGGTCGCAGCCTGGAGCCCCCTCCAACACACAAACTCCCTCCCAGAAAAAAGCTGTTCCAAGGTAAGAAGCAGGCTATTTCAAAGTAGCTATATGTTTTAAGACAGAAATGTAACCACAGAATAGCTTTATGTTAACTAAAAGGCAGGCTTAGTATAGTGTTAATAGCCTCAATGCAATAACAGTGATCATTTTGCTTTACGTTAGGAAGAAGTCTTGTATATTGGCACCCCACAAAATTTAATGACCCGAGGAGAGTTAATCCGGTCCTTCTAGGGGAGACCCTACTAGTGTGGCAGCAGAGTTGTCCGGGGGGTGCGAGGGACCAAAGCTGTGGACATAGGATTTCTGGGTAGGCATCAGGTTTGGAGGGGGGGGGGTGTCATATGGCCCATGCAAAAATATATGTCTCTCTCTCATACCAAGGAGGGTTCTTTTATGGAGTTCCACAGAAATATTCTACTCTAGAGACTCCTTTCAAACATTTCACTGCAGGAGGGAAAAATTAGACCATTATTATTAAAAAACACCTTAAGAGACACACAAATTCCATATTTGTTGAGCATGAGATATTTTAATGGGAAAATCTGATATGAAGCAAGTGACCGACCACCTTTCCTGAATCAAAGAGTAAAACAAGTTAATGTCCAGCAGGAACAGCAGAATCTGAATCTGCTCACAGCCTCATCTGAATAGACCCTGTAACGTGGGAGGTGCTCACCCCATGTAAGTGCCCCCCTTTGGCCAAGTGCGGATTCCTGCACTGTGTCAGTCTTAAAAGTCCTGCAGCTACTCAGTCCTCTGGCGGAGTCACACAGCCTTGTGTGCAGTCGCAAGCCCCTCCTGGGATATACCTCTAACAGGAGCCCATCCTGGTACCCTCTGTACAGTGTCTCTCTGAATCCAGTCTCTCAGTCTGTTTCCCCACTCAGTAGGAGAGTGATGCCTCCAGGTTTCTTCTCCTGGAGACAATGTCCTAAACAGCTTCCTACTCTGAGCTGTCCTTGGTTCTGCCGGTCTTCCACCCCTGACCTTCTCCTTTCCAGGTCAGGGCTGCAATTAAGCTGCTTCCCTGCAACTTCTTTTGTAGGCCTCCCTGGCCCCTGATCAGCCCGTTCCTCTAGAACCTCTCTAGCCTCCTGGAGGACATCTCTATGGCCCCTTTGGACTTAGGGCCCTTACCATTGCATCCATCTGTATTTATAGTAATCAGCTTGTGTTTTAAACTAGTTTATACATTATTATTTCTCACTGATGTTTTCAATATTAAAAGGCAAATAATGAACAGGAATTCTGTTGATGACTCAATATGACAAATGGAAATGCCTACCACTTATTCTTAAGGTATTAGGAGAATAACCTCAAAGCCATACCTCGAATATTTGATAATCAGTGCCTGAATCCAGAGTAGCTTTTGGGAGCTATACTTTCACAACTAAACCACTAGTTGGGCTCCTGCATTAGTGAAGAGTGATGAGCAATTTAGCAAGTGGTGTAAAGTTGTGTCTGATTTTTGCCTTGAAATCAATGGGACTCTTAACAAAGCAAGGTACAGTGTGAATAAAACAAACAAGATCTGGTGACTTGTGCATGGGTTGGACTTTACTTCATTGTCCTCCTTCTACTGCCTAAAAACAATTCCCATAGAAAGATTTGGAGACCCAGAATTCAGTCTTTGAGGATTTTCACCAGGGATTTCAAAGGGTGAGTGTCCTCACAATCAAGTCCAAAAGGAATGAAGTACCAACTTGATAAAATCTTATCACAATAAGGCAATGCAATTTCTACTACATAATATGGCTACTTTATAATCCACATACTTTATCTGTGTTTAATTATATATAAACACATTACATCTAAATAGATCAGTTCCCTCCTTCCCAGCAACAGAGAGAAAAAACTCAGAATTTTGAAAAGCTTAGGTTAAGTTCACCTGCGTCTCAGTTAGTCTTTGCTCACCAAAATGTACACAGTCTGTTAAAGCAAATGCATTGCAGCAACATCTTCTTACTACTTGTATGTTGAAAACTGCTGCTGGAATCCAAGCATACCTTTTTCCTCCACTGCAGAAATCATTCAGTTAAACTAATTAACCAACCACTCTGTTTAACTATATACATTAAAAAACCTTGCTGCAAAATGATTCAGAGGTAGGAGGGAAACAGCCAACTGTCTGCATATGGGGCTCAGCCTCTGCCAACCAGACAGGTAACACGATCTGCTCTTATAAAGCAACTGTCCAGACTACTTGCCCTCATGAAGTGAGTCAGCCAATAGGAAACCTATTGAGAATAACCAAATTATCACAACCAATTACAGAAATTTGTGAGTGTAGAGTGCTAGTAGTGAACATGCCTAACAATCCCCTCCTGCTTGTCCCAGGGAAGAACATCTGTTACAGCACACTCGTTTAGCAAAATTGTGAAATCTGGGAAAGATGCCCTTGAATTTCCAAGACCTTTCAGTCAATTACTGTCCCTTTAAGGCCTCTCTTCTTAAACCTACATATAGATGGTCCAAAAAAGGGGAAGATAAACATTAAACTTCTGTGCCCTTTAAAAGGTCTCAGGAAAAGAGGAGTCTTAAGGCCCTTACCTCAGGGTCCTAGTTCAGAGCTTCCAATCTTGGAGTCATCAAATGAAGTCTCTGAACCCACTGGATGCAGCTGGAAGCAGGCTGGCAGACTCTCACATTCCTTGGGTATGAACTCAGGTGGCAACTCTGAATTTTTGCTGGAGTCATAACTTCCACACTGTTTTTGTAAATGTGCTAACCACTACATTAGTGCAACTCATGGTCTTAGATAAAATATAGGCATACTGTCAAGGCTGTTCCCTACTCTGGCATGACAAGTGCAGAAGTGGGGCCCACAAGAGCTCTCCAAAACCTTGCCTCTACTGGCTTTCGTACAAAAACTTCCCCCCAAAATCCTAATTCCCAGATTTTGGAGAATCCATTGCCACCATCAAGTGCTTTTAAATCCACACCCACTTGAAACCAACCCCACGGGTACCCAAAGCTCTTTTTCTCAAAAGAGCTTGAAAAAGAGAAAAGAGAAAAACAAGCTGCAGTCTGTGGTAGTTGACCCCTCAGTAAGGCATGCAGATACACGCAGACAGACCTCCCAGGACACAAAAATTAACCAATACTGGTAAATTAGAAAAAAGAAAACAAACTTTTATTAGCAAAACAAAACTACAGTTGCAAGCATAGTAAAATGGCTAGATGAAAGAGCCACCAATTGATCTAGGTACTCAGAGACACCCCCTGGGCTAACAGCTTTAGTTACAAAAGAGAAAAAGCACACAACAGCTCAGACATTAGTTCCAAATTCCCAAACCAGGAAAACAAAAAAATCCTGATGGACTATCTAAATTTTGCCCTACTTGCACATTGTAGGAAGTCCATTATTAGAGAGAGAAGTGTCTCCCATCTCCCACAGTCTTGGAAGAAACCATTCTAAAGCTCAAACAAAGAAATGGAGAGAAAAACTTCTATTTTCCAGTTTGAAATTCCTACCTGCATTGTTATTGGCTGACCACCCGAAACCTGGCTAGGTACAGGAGGCATTAGTTAACCCCTTAGGGTATGTCTACACTACAAAGTTAGTTCGAACTAACGGATGTTAGTTTGAACTAACTTTCATAGACGCTACACTAGCACTCCGTTAGTTCGAATTTAATTCGAATTAACGGAGCGCTTAGTTCGAACTAGGTAATCCTCATTCCACGAGGATTAAGCCTAGTTCGAACTAGCTAGTTCGAATTAAGGGGTGTGTAGCCCCTTAATTCGAACTAGTGGAAGGCTAGCCCTCCCCAGGTTTCCCTGGTGGCCACTCTGGCCAACACCAGGGAAACTCTACTGCCTCCCTCCCGGCCCCGGACCCCTTAAAGGGGCACGGGCTGGCTACGGTGCCCGTGCCAGGTGCAAGCCTGCCAGCACCCAGCCAGCAGACCCTGCACCTGGCACGGATCGAGCCACCCACCCGATGCACCCCAGCCCTCCCCCTCTTCCCGGGACCAGGCTTGAGCGTCCAGTGGTCTCACTGGTTGTTTAGCTGGCTTCCTGCTTCTGAAGGACTTAAAAATATAGCAATTACTTTTTGAGATTTGGGCTAGCTGTTCTTCAAATTCTTTTTTGGCCTGGTTATACTTTTTTGCTTCATTTGCCAGAGTTATGCTCCTTTCTATTTTCCTTACAAGGATTTTCACTTCCACTTTTTAAACAATGTCTTTTTATCTCTTAATGCTTCTTTTTCTTTGTTTTTAAGCCACAGTAGCAGTTTTTTGTTATCTTACTATATTTTTAAATTTGGGATATGCATTTAAATTGAGCCCCTATTATGTTGTTTTTAAAAAGTTTCCATGCAGATTGCAGTGAATTCAGTTTTGGTATTGTATCTTTTAATTTCTGTTTAACTAAACTCCCCTTTTTTTGTGTAGTTTGGCTTAGGATCTACATTTTTTGTGGGTCTGGCCAAAACACACTAATCTTTATTTATGTAGGACTTTTTCATTTTTGAACACATTTTCTGAGGCTCTGCAATCGCATTACAAACATTAATTCATTGAAATTCAACATCTCTGTGATATAGGTAGATATTACTATCCCCATTTTACTGGTGGAGAAACAAACTTAGAGGTCAAATGATTTGCCCGAAGACATACAGCATGTCAGCAGCAGTAAGGGGTTCTCCTGGGATATATCTAGTACTAGTGGAACAAAATTTAAATAAAAATAGAATGAAAACAAGAGATGAAAATGTAGACTAATTTTCAGAAAAAGCCTCCTGCCAGAGAAATAATTTCCTAAGGGAAATGATGGAAGCTGCAGTGCTTGGGAAATTTTACACAAGACTGTAAAACACCAATAATGAATGGTAGGAAATAATTGTGCACTGGCATGAAGATGGGATAGATTACCTAATAAGTCATTTTAAATGTATGTAGGATCTTGTTTTACATAATGAATTATTTTCCCACATATCTTTCTCTGTGCCCTACAGTGATAGCATATTTTTTGTTACCGTTTCATTTTTTTTTAACTACCAGGGAAAACACACAAAAACTCAGGAAGAAAAGAGAATGCAGAGGTCTCAGAGGGAGGTTAAAAAAAGGATCTTGCCTATTTAGTATTCATCCACATTTTTACCACTGAATTGCCATCAGTCTTTTATTCACAAATCCTTACATCAGAACAGGGCAGGCTGAACTGGTTTGGATATAATAAGAATAAATGTTCATCCAAAATGTCACCCCAACCAAAGCCTTTTGAATGTTTAAATGCCTTGCACTGCTTTTCATTATCATCCCTATTTTCCAGCTGTGAACAACTGTGTGCTTGTTTGTTCCAGCTGGATGAAATGCTGATATACTCTCAGAAAGACTGTTGCCAAGATACTTCTGACCCAAACACAAGGCAGCAGTACTAGAATCATAACAGAAATCCTGATCTTGTCAGGCTTTCATCACAGGGACCCTGTCTGGCCAGATCTCCCTTTTGCTGTGCAGAAAGGCTTGCTGCTTCTACATTTTCCATTAAGAACCGATGAAAAGAAATACACAGTTTATTGTTTCCCCCAATTTCATTTTTGATTTCTGTGCAATATATTCAAAGATATAATTACTGCAAAATGACATGTAAAGAGGCTTTATCTTCATCAATCATCCACATACAAAACACAGCAGATTTGCATCCAATTATTCTTGTTACCTTCCTTAGAGTTTAAGTACCCCCAATATATAAGACCCCAGAATACAAGTCACTGAACAAACAAATTTGTTCCTCCTAGCATGATAAAGAACAAGATCCAGATTAACAGTGTTTAGGTTCCCTAGCTATCATTGAAATCACTGTGTGAATTATTGTATTCGTGTCAGTCCCAGGATATTAGAGAGTCAAGGTGGGTGAGATAACACTGGTCTACAATTTTTTAGAAGTCATCTGCTTCAGAGATAAAATGTGCTATTTATTATGTATTTTGATGTGCTGAATTCAAATATGACAATTAAAACAACTGATTGGCTACTGTTTCCAAGATATTTAAGTTTTTACATTTTACATCTATGTATATTGTGTAGATAGTAGAGTTTTAATCATAAATTGTAAACCTAGGTCTTTTCATGTGTTTATGGATGCTTTACATGATAATATTTCACCTGTCCTGTTTATGTAACACTGTAAAAATCAGCAAAAGGAAACAAAAGGCAAAAAACTATTATGTACATAGTTTAGTCCTATTCAGTGTCTACTCAGCGCTTCTTGGCTTGTATCTTGTATTCATTAAATGGAGCATCTCTTGTCACTGTCCAGTAATAGTCTGCAAGCATTGATGGGCTCCATTTGCCCTGATAGAATTTCTCTATTGTTGCAATGTTCTGGTGAAATCGCTCGCCATGCTCGTCGCTCACTGCTCCGCAGTTCGGTGGAAAAAAATCTAGATGAGAGTGCAAAAAATGTATCTTTAGAGACATGTTGCAACCAAGGCTTTTGTATGCCTTGAGGAGGTTTTCCACCAACAACCTGTAGTTGTCTGCCTTATTGTTTCCGAGAAAATTTATTGCCACTAACTGGAAGGCTTTCCATGCCGTCTTTTCCTTGCCCTGCAGTGCATGGTCAAATGCATCATCTCGAAGAAGTTCACGAATCTGAGGACCAACAAAGACACCTTCCTTTATCTTAGCTTTGCTTAACCTTGGAAATTTTCCATGGAGGTACTTGAAAGCTGCTTGTGTTTTGTCCATGGCCTTGACAAAGTTCTTCATCAGACCCAGCTTGATATGTAAAGGTGGTAACAAAATCTTCCTTGATTCAACAAGTGGTGGATGCTGAACACTTTTCCTCCCAGGCTCTAATGACTGGAGTGGCCATTCTATCGTGATGTAGTGGGAATCTCTTGCATGACTATCCCATTCACAGAGAAAACAGCAGTACTTTGTGTATCCAGTCTGCAGAACAAGCAAGAGAACAACAACCTTCAAATCGCTACAAAGCTGCCACTGATGTTGGTCATAGTTTATGCACTTCAAAAGTTGTTTCATGTTGTCATAGGTTTCCTTCATATGGACTGCATGACGAACTGGAATCGATGGCAAAACATTGCCATTATGCAGCAAAACATCCATGATTTCTAGGAATAACATGATGCAATTCATATCATGTATGATGCAATACCAGCTTCAGATTGCATCATTCATTGTTTTGCCTAAAAAGCAAGTACTGTCCAAACCCAGTCATAGATTTATTCATAGATCCAGTCAAAGATGTATTTTAGTCATTTCTGGTTTAAATTGAGATCCCTTCCCTTTATAACTCACTTATCCTCCACCATTCGCAAGTCCAGGGTCGTATATACTGACCCAATAGCATATCTTGAAAACTAGAGCCAATCAACAATTTTAAGCATCGTTTTCGTTCTCAGTGACCCAGAATTAGTAAAGTTTGACTACATTTATTTCAGAAGCATTTTGGCTGTAGAGCAGTGTAACAGCTTTAACTTAGACCAGCTTTTGTTGGTGAGAGGAAGACAAGCTTTTGAGCTACACAGAGTTCTTTCTTAGGTCAGTCCTGAAGAAGAGCTTACCTCTCACACTTCAAAATTTACCTCTCTCATCAACAGAGTTTGCTCCAATAAATGCTATTTCTTCCCCTACCTTGTCTCGTCACTGAATTCATCAGAAGATAGAAGACCATATAACTTTGTGAATCTGGACCCAAGTGAGACCAGAGCATGTAAATCAGGGTTCCTTCTTTATTTCATCACCTTCAACATCTTTCAGAAATGTGACTTGTCATCTTGCTCATTTTCAGTGGTATACAGTACAGTTGCATTGCAATCTTATGTTGCATCTAATACATTTGTTGAAATAGAACAAACATAATGGAGCCCTCCAGATGAACAAGATGTGCCTTTTTCCCCTTTTAATCAACAACTTTTCTTTATGAGACCAAGGAATCAGAGAAAATACTTTGTACACATTTTCTCCCACATTTTCAGTTTATGCAGGCTAGGTCTAGATTGCAGGCTTCTTTCAGAAGAAGCTTTTCCGGAAGAGATCTTCCGAAAAAACTTCTTCTAAAAGAGAGCATCGACACTGCAAAATCACAGCAAAAAAATGATTTGCTATTTTGACAGATAGCATCCACATAGAGTCCATTCAATCTTGCATGTAAGCTGTGATTTCTATGGGTGGAATGGCCAGGAGGGCACCTGTGCTTTTTCCTCTTTCCTCTTCTTGCGAAAGAACTCCCTCTTCCCTGTCCACATACGCCTTTTTCCAAAAGAGCTCTTTCAGAAAAAAGGTTTTTTCCTCATAGAAAGAGGTTTACCAATATTGGAAAAATCCCTCTGTTCTTTCAATTTTTTTCGAAAGAATGCGATTGCAGTGTGTATGTAAGTGACGTTTTTTTTAAAAAACAGCCATTTTTCTGGAAAAAAAAACTGCCATGTAGACATACCCTTAGTTAAAACTCAATTTATTAAAAAACAAAGGGCTTTCTAGTTCTAGCAACTTTAACTTGAGGCTGAATGAGAAAGTTCCACATCCGGAAAGAAAGGTCTCTGTGTCTTAGCTCTGTAAGTGACATTTTATCTTAATTAAAAAAAGAAAAAGATAAGTATTATCAACTCATTAAATTACATTATATTTTTCCAGTTATGTCAGTTAATAAGGAGAAATCTTAAATTAGATCCAACCCCTGTACAGGGGTTAGATTAGCTTTAATTGTACATTTCGCACATACCCTTCTTGACGAAGAAAGAGTCATGGCCACTATTTGTGGGAGGGAAGTTAAATTCAGAGTTATGTTCACTCATCCATAAATATAGAAAGATTTTTTTTCTTAAACAAAAACTCCTTTTATTTTTACCCAATAATTGATGAGGCAGCCAAATTCCAAGTATATACAGTATAGCCATTAACTGAGCAATGTGATGTTTGTTCAGAGCTGGAAGAAAGTCTCTGCTGTGTTCTAGAGATTTATTCAACAACTGTAAGATCACCTGAATGCTATTACACATCATGAGAAAACATTGTGATGCCTCTGCTTGGTAATGGTAACAAAATTAATAAGACTTGAAATGAAGCATAAGCAAAAATATTACTCTAGAAGGCTTTATCGGTATCCTGCATAACACTGAAATGATCAGTTTATAAAATTAGATGTTTTTATATTTCTCCTAGACAAATCCTGTCCCACAGCAGATACTGTACATGTTCTTACCTACATTTCCATCATCTTCTTGACATACTAATTAAAACATAATTTATATTAAATGAATGATCATGAAAAATGGTCACTTTTTTTTCAACTTTTTTTGCAAACATTATTCAAAGTTTTCGTCTATTTTTCCCACTAGTTCTAGTAACTATTGGGCATATACAGTTAGCTGGATATTAGGTTTTCCCCTTCAGACTCTGAAAATATCAGAATAATTAGCCATGTATAACAAACTGAGTATTTTAACTGAGAAGGAAAACATTGACATTTCTTCTTTACTGAATCACAGAGTACAAGAGGGATGTTCCTACAATCTGTCAGCCTTTCAAATAAAACTAGGAAGTGAATCTAGATGTAGCAATAATAATAAATAATACTAAAAAAACCCTCAGCCACACATATAGGAACGTATAGGGATAAAGATTATGATTAAACTTGACCTTAAAATGAAACAGCTTAGAGAAGTAAAGAGGGACATGTTCCTAGGTAATTGTTAAGGCTACAGGTTATTCCAGGTATGCAAAATTACTGATTTTATATAACACTTCTTATTTAATGAGTGGCTAAGATTTAAACGTCTGAGAGTTTAACATCTCTCTCATTTCCTTCAGAGATTGTGAAGGAAGAGGAAGAATGTTTCATTTTGTGATGTGAAAAGTTGATACAGAGCTGTCAGACATTTCGGTTCAGCTAATCTTCCATAGAAAGTGCAATGTTGTGTGGGTTCTGATTTCCCCATGAGTCTATTGATCTCATGTTTGCCAGATAAACAAGTGACATTAGCACTTCAGCCTCTTCGTGAGTAAGTAAAATGACAAATTAGATCCTAGTGCCTGCATACACTTATAGACTAACAATCACATTTATTATTTATACTAGTTCAAGGTGTTGAAGTTGCTTCAGTGGAGTCAGAACCAAGAATCCCTATGTTTGGATATAATCCCTTATATCAGACACTAACAAAAGGAAGACAACTTCACAAAACTGCTATTATAAATGCCATTATCAAATTGTGTATAATCAGTGTGAGTCAATGAGTGATGAAGTAGCCCAAGTCATTTGTCTTAACTGCAGTGGACAACCTACTGTTGAATCGACTGGAGGAAATACAGCTTAATGTGCCTAAAATCAAGTATTTGGAAAGAACATATTTTTGAATATGTAAATGAGTGAGTCAAGGCAGAAGCAAATATTGTATTACATTAACATTGGTCATATAGTTTGTTTAGCAACAGCCCTCTTCACTGCCTATAATACTTCCCAGGCTTCATTTTTGTAGCCTATTAGTCCTTGTGTGGTATCCCTTGTCTGCCTTTACTCTGGCAAAAACTGCTAATTATCAATAAAAGATCCATGCAAGCAACATACTAGGTAAGTCAGTGGTTAGTAAACAGCTGATTTCATACATCACAAATCTTATTAGTCATGTTTTTTATTGCCTTGTGCTATAAAGGGCTGTATCAATTCATTCTTTATAGCACTGAGATGTGGGAGAGAAAGTTATATAGAAGTATATGATGATTAAATGTGTACCGTATCACAAGCGATAAGACTATAGAGTCACTGACAATGAAATAAAACAGTAGATTACTAGTTATTATGAGAATACATGTTGATCTATCAGCTAGAACACAAAATATGTAAATTTTTCTTATACATAACTCCCCACTTCCATTTAACATGTATAGTTTTCAGGAAGTTAAAGACCAAAATCCCAAATTCAGTTCCAGAAGGAAAAAGAAATGCATTAAAACCTGCTCATCACTCTCACTGGCTAGCATAGACGTTCTTTACAGGAGTAGAACATAGTGCAATTGCTGTTGGCTGAAAGCCATTATCAGCTTGAACCTCTGTCTCTGTAGAGGCAATTTCAGATTACCTAGTTGCTGCCTAATTTGTTTTATTTTAGAGCTTGCTACAGGATCTCTTTAATAGGAATTAATCAAGACATTTTAAACACCATTTCATGTCTCTATCTACATCACTGAGCCCTGGTCTAAACTAGGGTGTTATTTCAAAATATTTCCCCAGGGGCAATCCATAACCTAGGCAAGGAAAGGCAGAACCTTCCCAAAATTGCCTATATGACGAACCGCCTAAGACTGTGGCTGCCTAAGCACAGCAGCCTGGCTTCCCCAGCCTCCAGGAAAGGCAGCCCAGCTTTCCCCAGCCGCTGCTATGTAGCAGCCCAGCTTTCCCTGCCTGCCGGGGGACATCAGGCTGCTGTGCTGTGTGGCAGCCCAGCTTTCCCCACCCACTGAGGAAGGCAGCCCAGCTTTTTCTGGCCGCTACTGCGCAGCAGCCTGGCTTTTTCAAGTCACTGGGGAAGCACTGGGCTACTACAAGGCAGCCTGACTTCTCCTGGCCACCAAGGAGAACCACAGCATGGCAGCTGTGGCTCTCCACATGGTCCAGAAGGATTGGGCTGGGAGTGGGCATGTCATCGGGCAGAAGGGGCGGAGCCTTGAGTGGAAGGGGGCAGAGCTGGGGCTTGTCTTACCCAATTGGCCTTTCACCTGAGACCTATATAACTCCCCTTATTTTGAAATAACAAGCAGAGCGTCCACACTACCAAACCCGATATTTTGAAATAACTCCTGCTTTCCACAAGAAATAATGCTTATTTTGAAATACTTATTTTGAAATAGCATTAGTGTGAATGCTCCACTGGTGCTATTTTGAAATAACTACTCCACAGAGTCATTCAAAGTAATTACTCACCAGTGCTTCCTGGGATTCTAATTGAGGTGGTGCATCCACATTAAGGGGTCCTGCCTTGGAGTAATTTCAAGACTTCCCTGTACTGTGGACATGCTATTTCAGGAATTATTATTCTGAAATAATTTCCTAGTGTAGACATGCCCTGAATGTGAAAAGTCCACTCAGGGTTATTTATCTGTGTAGTGAAATTACCATCTTCATGTATTGGTGCTATGTGAGATTTCTCTCCCCACCCCCGAATATTTGAGTATAGTGGCTATTTTTCCTGAGTAAAAGATCTTTTTAGTTTATATGCCCTTCTGCTCTTTGATGCTAGGTGCACATTTTCTGGTTGGTTGGTTTCATTAGGTGGCTAATTTTGTTTGTGGATTTTGTACATTTTTCCAGCAGCAATACTGTGGTTAGATATGGAAATATGCTCTTACTACAGGGGTGAAATTTATTTTGATTGCTTCATCTCTACATAACACAACATTTGCAGAAAGGAATGGTTTCTGTTTTTTTGTTTCCATTTCAGTTAGGCTTTCTATTGCCTGTTTCACACATGTCCTTTCATTTGTGTAAGAGGGTTTGCTATAGACCAGATTTTCTAATTCTTGCTCAGTCTGAGTAACATTTATTTACACATATATTCCCATTAGTAGTTACTTAAGCAGAGCCACTGAGCAGCTGTCTACACTGCATTCCAAGTTGTGACTGCAGCTTAGGTAAATACATCTAAACTAGTTTTAGCCATGCTAACATAGCTAAAAATAGTGCAGATGAATGGTATTGGTTTCAACACAGGTTAACAGTGCTTGTACATACATAGGGTTGCTGGTGGGCTGTGACAGCCTACACTGAAACCACTAGTGTTGTGTCATCTTTGCTAATTTTTAGCATTTTTAGCATGGGTTGCAATCCCACCTTGGATGCAATGTAGCCATACCTTCAGGGTGAGAAGGCTGGCAGAATCTAGTCTTATATTGAGGGAACTTTCTCTTTCAGAGTGAACTTTTAGGCACTCATTAAGCAGCACAAATACATTTAAATAACCTTTTTTCTTCTCCCTTTTAAAATCAGTGTCAAAGCTTTGCCTTAAAATTAATGGAAAGATGAAACTATGTGTTGTACTGCGCATTTTATGTAATGTAAGAGTATACTGAAATTCCTAGGCAAAACAGGATTATTTGGGGCATCAGAACACTGTGGCTATGTCTAGACTGCAAGCTTCTTTCGAAAGATGCCCTTTCGAAAGATCGCGTCTAGACTGCAGGCAGATCTTTCGAAAGAAAAATCCGCTTTTTCGAAAGAGAGCACCCAGCGAGTCTGGATGCTCTCTTTCGAAGACGGCCTCTTTACATTGAAGAACGCCTTCCTTCGAAAGAGGAACTTTCGAAGGAAGGCGTTCTTCCTCGTGAAACGAGGTTTACCGCCATCGAAAGAAAAGCCGCGTTCTTTCGAAATAATTTCGAAAGAACGCGGCTTGAGTCTGGACGCAGGGGAAAAAACCCGAAAAAACCCCTGAGTCTGGACAC
Organism: Pelodiscus sinensis; assembly: GCF_052426305.1. Taxonomy (NCBI): domain Eukaryota; kingdom Metazoa; phylum Chordata; order Testudines; family Trionychidae; genus Pelodiscus; species Pelodiscus sinensis. The sequence goes on from NC_143055.1 coordinate 101,657,034, forward strand.
GGCCTGTGTATTTCCTTACTTTCATCAGCTGAAGCTATAGCATTAATAGTAATGTTATTTTAAAATAGATATTTCTAGTGTAAGTAAATCTCCATAGGTTATTAAATATGTTGTACATTTGCTAGATGAAAAAAAAATAAAACATGATTTCTGTTTGAACTAATGCACCTTTACCATGTTTACACATATATTCCCATTGGTAGTTACTTAAGCAGAGCCACTGAGCAGCTGTCTACACTGCATTCCAAGTTGTGACTGCAGCTTAGGTAAATACATCCATACTGGTTTTAGCCATGTTAACATAGCTAAAAATATGGCAGATGAATGATATTGGTTTCAACACAGGTTAACAAAGCTTGTACATACAGGCAGTGTTTCGGTAAATATTACACCTATAACAAGGCCTGCTTACACTTCCTGAGTTACACAGAGGCCTCAATGTAAAAGACAATCAGGGCTTTAAAACTCAAAAGCAAAGAGACTGGTTGGACAACCATGTGAAATTTTAGGTACTGATGTAGATCACGACAGTCTTTTTTGAGGTTCTCTCCATTATTTGTCAAATTTCCCTTGGGTATTTTGTTGGTCACAATAGCAGTTGTAAATATAAAGGATTCCCCTTCCCTATCCTAATGGAAGTGAAGGCATTTTGTGAATGTGAGACAGTTCTTGAAGGGTTGAATTTATTTTGTTTTAATCTTTTCACTCTATAGTGCAAGTAGGTGTTTAAGAACAGGGAAATGCACTAGAGTAATGTGGTATAAGGAAACTCCTATTACAAAAATCTAGAATGTAAATCAATAGGGCTCCTTGGTAAAAACTGGTACATTCAACTGGTGGAGAATTCCCATTATACCTGAAATTACTCTTGGCCCTTATCTAGGGTATGTGGTATGTAATGGCAAAGTGGGGAAAGTTAAGGGTAAAGTACAACTGGACCTAGAGCAGGCCTGAGCAAAATATGGCCCGTGGTCTGGATCCAGCCCACAGATGTTGTGGGGAGCCCTAGGTGGGTTCCCTGCTTACCTCACCCCACCTGCACGCTGCTCAGAAAAGTGGCTGTGGGGCCATTTCTCTTTAAAAACCTGTGAGCCTGGAAGGAGAGGCGGGAAGGAGAAGGCTTCAGGCCAGAAACCAGCCAAGGGGAGCTGCCTGTTTGAATAACCGGCACCACATGAAGCAGCATGTCTCCTCCCCTCCAGCTCACAGTTAGTCACACACACACACGGCCCTGCAGCCTATGTGGGGTGTGAGGTAGGGTGGGAAACATGCTGGGCTGCTGCTCAGAAGTCACTCAGGTAAGTCTCCTGGCCTGAGCATGCCTTTCCTACTCCAGCTCCTCTCTTCCCCAACCCTCTCCCTCCCCCCACCTCTGTCTTCCTACTCCACGTACCCAAACTAAGAATGTTAAGTAACTTGTAATTCACTAATTGAATAGTTGATGCATTTTTTCATTGACTATTCAATTAGGTGATAAAGTGGTGCTGCTCCTTTGAAACGCCACCACGAGAGACCGCAGGCTGCATATGGGGCTGTCGCTTTGAAATGCCACAGTGGTGTTTCAAAGGGGCAGCATCTCACAGGTGATCCTGGGCTCCCTGTGGCATTGCTCTTTTGAAACACGATGGCGATGTTTCAAAAGGGCAGAGCCGCACAGCTGATCCTGGGCTCTGTGCAGCACTGCCCCTTTGAAATGCCACAGTGGCGTTTCAAAGGGGCAGCACTGCATGCAGCTTGGGATCAGCTGTGCGGCACTGCCGTTTGAAATGTCATCACTGTGTTTCAAAGCATCAGCACTGCCCGGAGACCTGGGCTCCATACGGCGCTGCCGCTTTGAAGTACCTCCCTTCTCCTCTCCCCTCTTGCTGCCTCTATCTGATAGCTATAGGAGAAAAACTGACTTATGCAAGCCATAGTCATCTTAGGTACACTGACATTATGCCAGACTCAAGCTCTAGGAGGCACCGGGCACCAGCCATATCCAGTAATTTGCTTGAAAAGTGAAAATTACATTTTAAGCTCTAAAAATCATCATAGCATTGAGTTTTTCCCTCCCTTCTTCTTGAGACATGTTATTTATGAACCTGTCAATAAAAAAAGCCAATAATAAGGTGCCCATAGTAAGTCAAAAAAAGCCAGTTTTGGAAGGCAGATTTTCAGAGATAGAAGAGAACACTTGTTGAAAAAAAGGTTATGTATTTCTTGAAAAATAAAATAAGACAGCAGTTTGCAGCACAAGGATAGAGAGAAGTTTCCTATAGTTAAAAGGAGCTTTGCTGTAATCACTGCAACTGACTACCTTGTCAGGTCCAATTGGATAATCTCTAAATCATCAATGGCATGGTTTTTGCTGTTCAGTTTTTATTATTTTCTTTTAACTTTTTCACCTTAGTATTAGACACTAACATTTGAAAATGGATAGTATCTCCAGGCATGGTACCTACAAACATTGCTCGATGGGCTGGATTGAAAGAAGAGAGCAAGACAGTCCTTGAGCATAAGCACCACTGCATATGTTTTAAGGCAATGGTGGGGAAATACTGCCTAATGGAATGCAACTGGTCCTCCATGGTTAGCTCCTGGTGGACTCCTACCAGTGTATTTATCTGCACAACCACAGGTACTGAGCATCATAGCTCCTGTTGGCTGTAGATCACTTTTCCTGGCCAATATGAGCTGTGGGAAGGAGTGTCCTGATCTGTGCTGCTTCCTGCCAGTCCCTTTGGTCAGGAAAGGTGATTTGAAACCAATGGGAGCTGCAATTGCTGGTACCTTTGGTGTCCACGTAAACATAGTGGTGGCAAATTGCCAGGGGCTAACCCTGGTGAGTTGTCACCATGTTATAGCCCATCCCTGCTTTAGGGGCTCTGTAGACTTAAGTGAGTCAGTAACTCATATGCTGGTCCAGTCTTTGAGATAGGAGTAACTCTCCACTCAGCCATGAGACAGTATCCCTCTTATACACTAACAGCAGAACTGTGGGGAGAAGACATTCATGACCTAACTTTCCCCTTTCAGTGCACTAAAATCTTTGCTGTCTTTGGACAACTAATGTTGTCCTTAATGGAAGTCAAAGGGGGTATGTCTACACTACCACCCTAGTTCGAACTAGGATGGTTAATGTAGTCATTCGAAGTTGCAAGTGAAGCCCGGGATTTAAATATCCCGGGCTTCATTTGCATCTTGCCTGGCATCGCCATTTTGAAATCCCCGTTAGTGTGGACTCCGTGCCCGCGGCTACACAGGGCACGGAGTAGGTAGTTCGAATTAGGTTTTCTAATTCGAACTACCGTTACTCCTTGTAGAATCCTGGGCTTCATTTGCAACTTCAAATGACTACATTAACCATCCTAGTTCGAACTAGGGTGGTAGTGTAGACATACGGGTATGTCTACACTTGCACCCTAGTTCAAACTAGGGATGCAAATGCAGGCATTAATTTTTTGAGGAGTAACGTTAGTGTGAACCAAGGGGCTTGGTTCGAAATAACGCATCCCGGGGTGTACTTTCACTTTGGAAACAGCTGGCATTCAGAGTAATACACCAGTGAGATCATGCTAATGAAGCACGGGATATTTAAATTCCCGCTGCATTAGCAATTTCGAATGCCTGCATTTGCATCCCTAGTTCGAACTAGGGTGCAAGTGTAGACATACCTTAGGTGACATGAGTTTAGTGAGGCTACTTCTACAATAATGTACCCTCAATATGACTAAAGGTGACACAATTTGTGAAACTCTCAGTTTTGTCCTTTTCACAGATCTCTATGTTACTAAAGCATCCTTACTGGTTGCACACTGGCCCTTATAAGCGTAATAATAAATGCCCTGATCCTTATTCTAATAGGACCACTCACCACAAGTAAAAACATGCCTTAGTGTTTTCAGGTTTGAGGAATGTGGTTTCAATTCCATTTTTGAATTACATGTTTAATTTATATTTTTAAATAGTAAACCTTTGTTTATTGTGAACCTAAAAGAACAATGTAAACCAGCTGGAACAACTTTGTTTTCCCCATCTTTATCTAACTATAAAACAGATGAGCCAGTTTAAAAAAAACACTTCAAAAAATTACATCCAAGCCGAGTTTCAGCCAAAAATTATTTTTGCAGCCAAATTATCAAGGCCTTTGAAAGAACATTTTCTAATAAAAATGCTGATGAAAAGCTTATTATACATATATGAATAGTTGTAATGAACATTTCAAATGATGTTTTGGCAAGTTTTATGCAAAACAATATTCTATATTTTTCAAAGAAAATGCTTAGGTGGCCGAAATGTTTATGCCACCATGATGATATCAACAATGTTCCTTTTTATCCCATATATCTACACTACAAAGAAAAGTCAGAAAAAGATACGCAAATTGCAAACTGCAATTTGCGTATCTTTCTCCATTTTTTTTTTTCCGAAAGAGGTTTTTACGACATTTGACCCGTCCACATAGGGCTAAATGTCGGAAAAAGACGCTCTTTTGGAACATCCCTTCTTCCTTATAGAACAAGGTTTACAGGGATGCCGAAAAAACTCATCTGTTTTTCCGAATGTTTTTTCGGAAAAGCAGACACATTCATTGGACACGGCAGAGATTTTCACAGTGTAGGCATAGCCCAGAGGAAGTTGAGAAACTGAGAAAGGGCTCACTACTAACTACAAAATAGTTTGAATCATACATTATTGGCCATTCTGTCAACTTTCCAAACCCTTTATCTTGCTGTATAAAGTTTTTCTGATGAAGTATGGGTTGGCATATGATAAAGGACCTTTTGTTTCAGAGATATGGGATCTACTTCTGTGTGGTAACATTTCTAAGAGATGCAGTCTTCTTTTGAACTCCTTTATACAGCTTAAAATGGGCCCTCACTTTTCTTTTTTAAAGAAAACTTTAGAAAGATCTCAGAAAGGTTTGTTTCTGAGTCACGAGGCATAATCCAAATTTCATTCAAGTCACTGGGGGTACGTCTACACTACAACGTTAATTCGAACTAAATTAGTTCGAATTAGTTAATTCGAACTAATGGATCCAGACTAAAAAACTAGTTCGAATTAGCGTTTTGCTAATTCGAACTAGCATGTCCACATTAAGTGGACCCTGAACCAGGCTTAAGGATGGCCGGAAGCAGTGCCGGCAGGGCATCAGAGGAGGACTTAGGGCGTGGAGATGCTGTGTCAGGCTAGCCGAGGGCTGTGCTTAAAGGGTCCCGACCTCCACCCCGGACAGACAGTTCTCAGGGGTGCCCCGCTTGCAAAGCAGTCCTGGCTTGGATTGCCCGGAGTACCCACACTGGGCACATCATAGCACTCAGCCATCAGACCGGCTGCACTTGCCGCAGGCTGCCATCTGGGGAGAGGGGGCAGTTGGGGGACTGCAGGAGAGCTTCCACCCCAAAAGCCCGCAGAACCAGCCCAGTCCTCCCCATCAGGGGCGCATACCCCATTCCTCCCTCACCTCCTTCCACTTACCCTTCCCTAGCCCCTCTTCTTGATGTACAAAATAAAGGACAATTGTGTTCAAAAATTGAATCTGTCTTTATTGAACAAAACTGGGGGAGACTGGGAAAAGGAGGTGGGAGAAGGGAAGAGAGAGGCTGGGAGAGGGGAGGGCAACTACAATGATCAGGGGTTGGGAACAGGTCCCATATAAAGAGAGGCTAAAGAGACTGGGACTTTTCAGCTTAGAAAAGAGGAGACGGAGGGGGGACAGGATAGAGGTCTCTAAAAGCAGGAGTTGGGTGGAGAGGGTGCATACAGAAAAGTTCTTCATTAGTTCCCATAAAGAAAGACTAGAGGACACCAAAGGAAAGGAATGGGTAGCAGGCTTCAAACTAGTAACAGAAAGTTGTTCTTCACAAAGCAAAGAGTCAACCTGTGGAACTCCTTGCTGCAGGAGGCTGTGAAGGCTACAACTAGAACAGAGTTTAAAGGGAAGTGAGATCAAGTCATGGAGGTTGGGTCCATGGAGTGGTATTAGCCAGGGGGTAGGAGTGGTGTCCCTGCCCAAGGTTTGTGGAAGGCTGGAGAGGGATGGCACGAGACAAATGGCTTGGTCACTGTGTTCGGTCCATCCCCTCCAGGGTCCCTAGGGTTGGCCGCTGTCGGCAGACAGGCTACTGGGCTAGATGGACCTTTGGTCTGACCCAGTACGGCCATTGTAAGCTCAGGGCTCAGGGTCGGGGGTCTCAGTGGACCCCCTTGATTTTCATGCACACCTGCTCCTGGGTGGCCAGGCTGGCAGCTCTCCTGCCCTAGCCGGCCACTTTCCTGTGCCTAGTGCGGAGGTCGTGGACGAGGTCCACGATGTCCGCACTAGCCCAGGAAGGTGCCCGCCTCTTGCGGTCCCGGGCAAGCTCCTGGGAGTCGCCAGCCTGGACCCGGGAAGAGGGAGAGGGCTGGGGTGCATCGGGTGGGTGGCTCGATCCGTGCCAGGTGCAGGGTCTGCTGGCTGGGTGCTGGCAGGCTTGCACCTGGCATGGGCACCGTAGCCAGCCCGTGCCCCTTTAAGGAGTCCGGGGCCGGGAGGGGGGCAGTAGAGTTTCCCTGGTGTTGGCCAGAGTGGCCACCAGGGAAACCTGGGGAGGGCTAGCCTCCCACTAGTTTGAATTAAGGGGCTACACAGCCCTTAATTCGAACTAGTAAATTCGAACTAGGTTTAATCCTCGTGGAATGAGGATTACCTAGTTCGAACTAAGCGCTCCGTTAGTTCGAATTAAATTCGAACTAACAGAGCGCTAGTGTAGCGCCTATGAAAGTTAGTTCAAACTAACGTCTGTTAGTTCGAACTAACTTCGTAGTGTAGACATACCCTGGGAGTGATTGAGTTCAGTGGGCTTTGGATCAGGTATGCAAAGACTGAGGTGTTAGAAAACAGTTTCATAACCTAAGATTTCTGCAGGTTGGCTTTTTTAAGGGTAGTATTTCTTATTGTTTTCCCCTCCAGTGTATACAATTAGCCTGTAAGTTACTGTCTTTTCCTTTATTTATAACTTATCTATACATAAAACTTGCATTGATTTAATAAAATTCATGTAGTCCTTTGATTTTGTTAAACGGGTGCAAATTCCTGGGTGGATCCTCTTAAAACCTGTCTATTGATTTTGCTTAAGGTGGAAAGGAACCTATTGATGTAGGTTAAATCAATAGATCTCAGTTTAAATTGAGTTAAGAGGGTCCTCACAGGAGTTTGCACGAGTTTAATAAAATCAATTTTAAAACACACTTTTAGTTGCACTAGTGCAATGCTGTACAAATCAGGCACTGAGCAGTATTAGCCACCCTGTTTCAATACATCTATAAATGTCATAAGAAAAATACAAATAATACATGTTTGAATGATAGAGTTGGTTAAAGAAATGGGGATTTTCACAGGAAAAATATTTTTCCACAAAATTTTGCTACTCCATTAAAAATTCCCAAATGAAACAAAATGACAAATTTGTCAGATTTATTCATGTCAGAATAGGCTGACAATTACTATCATAAATAAATTTCTTGGACTTGGCAATCTTTAACAATTAAACAAAATTATAATTATATGATTATATATACATCATTAACAAGCAGATATTTTTCTCGTGTTTCAGAAAATTATGTTCCAAAATACCTTTGACTTCCAATTACTAATTACTATTAAATCAAACATTTCTTGCAAAGGGTTCTAACATTTGCACTAAAGGCAAAGATAAGTTGAAACACAGAAGCAGTTTGAGCTAATATGCTACCTTTTTATGTTTAAAAGTCCCATTCCATTGCATATCTTAGGGTACGTCTACATTTGCTCCCAAGTTCGGACTAGGGATGCAAATGTAGGCGACTGAAGTAGTTAATGAAGCTGGGATTTAAAAATCACGCACTTCATTAACATGATCTCGGTGGCGCGCTAGTTCGAATCACAGCTGATTCGAACCAGGAAGTGCGTGCTGGGACGTGTTAGTTTGAAAAATGAGGAATAGCATTAGTTCGAACCAAGGGCTTTGGTTTGAACTAATGCATCTCAGTACGCACTTCCTGGTTCGAATCAGCTGTGATTCGGACTAGCGCGCCGTTGAGATAATGTTAATGAAGCGCGGGATATTTAAATCCCCGCTTCATTAACTACTTCAGTCACCTACATTTGCATCCTTAGCCCGAACTAGGGAGCAAATGTAGACGTATCCTTAGTGTTGTTAACTTCAGTGTCAGCCCTTGTTTTGTTTCTTTGAGGGAGAGAATGAACCAAATATGATCACTTCAGATGGACAACTTAGAAGTAGTTGGGGGCTGGACCATTTTTAAACCAAGTGAAATATGCTAATTTCTTGGCTATATTTTCTAGCCTGGAGTTAGAACTGTGGGTTGGGAATGGAAGTCCCAGGTTCAAGGGTCTGCTTCTTTAGCCAATTCAGAATTTTTGACTGCTGAGCACTCAGAAGAAGGCAGAACAGGAAATTGATGGTTCTCCCATCCTTGGCTAGCTATAATTTCATAAACACATGCCTACCTTCCCTAATCAAAAGCTCTAGCTTCAATCTGAAAATGGCTAACATCCCACAATTCCATTTTACAAAAACCTTCAAAAGGTTTTCATTTAGTTACAGTCTGAAATGAAAACACACTTCAAAACCTCATACACTGCCACAAACCAGAATGGTCATCCTCTAGTCAGCGCTGTCCCAGATCCCTTTTACTGCTAGAGTTCTCCATCCCCCCAAACTGCTCTGACGGTATCTATTCAACAAAAAATACTTGATTTATCAATTGATAATTAACTACACCCCCCCACCAAACATTTTCCTCTGCTCTGAAGCCTGTGACCGTGTGACAAAAATTGAACATCATGAGCTGCCATGCATAATCTCCCCCCCCCCCTTTTTCTTTTGGCCCAGAGAATGAGTCTTCAATGTTGAACAACAATAAAAATAAAAAATAGCTCCTAATGACAGTGCCTGGCACTGTTACAGCTGATTGCAAGCTTAACTGATAGTGGGTCCTTTCTCAGTGTGAGATTTAATTTTCTTTTAGATAGCTAGCTGTGGCTTGTGTCAGTACATATAAACTGTCTTGTCAGCGGTTGGCTGCACACGGTGTTATGGAAGTGCTGAAGTATCCCATGGGAAGGAAAAAGCAAGCCACTTCTCAGCAACATATCGGTACCCTGGGATGCTATACGGCACTGCCATCATGTCAGAAACTGGTTGAGCTTATACATTAAACATATTGAGTTATGGGACACACCATCTAATCAGCTAAAGCAAAGCTGTCAAGGCATGTTGGGGAAGGGGAGGGAGGAACACTGAGGGCTACCATATTAATAAACCATAGGTCTTCCCAAAGTAAGATATGATTAATCAAACCGGCATCTAAATGGCTCCCAATTTTTTGTTTGAATGATTAACAACCAGATAAAAATATTTCCATAAAATCTAATAGTGAGGAGGAGAGGGGAAGAAATACATGAGATGACCAGTGACCCAAACAGAAACCAATTTGAAGCACCCAAATAATCTAATAAATAAGATGCTTTTTCAGCCTAATATATTCTTATTCATAAAAATGTTTTAAACACAGGAGATAGATATGATCATTCTAATTTGTTGAGGGCCGGTTTGGTACTCTAAGTGTGGGATAATTCTCCTATTGAAGTATTACATACAGGAATTAGAGATCTGGTCTTTCAGTCATTTTGATTTAGGGTATATCTTGCAGGTGGGTTTAATAAGAGAATTTGGGAATGCATCAACTAAAATGCTAAACAAGTCTGTACTAGAAATAGAGTATTCATACTAAATTCTGCAGAAATGGTAGAGATATTAGACAGGACAATCTGATTAATTATTGTTATTTTCCTGAGATTTAAAAAAAAAAATACATAAGCATGTGAACCTATTGCTTAGTAAGTTTTATTCCAGTTCTACTCCCAAGAGCCTTGAGTTCATCTCTCCTAAATCATAAAAATTGTGTCTCATATATTGATCTTTATATTTGTTTAGGGTAAGTTATAGAAACATCGAAAAAGTGTTCATTTTTAAAATAACTTAATTTTACAAAAATTCTCCCTAGACAATATATCCATTTGAATAAGATTAAAATAGAGGGAAATATTTCAATTATAAAAAACTTAGTGTGACTAATTTTAAAAGATTTCTGCTAAATTTATGTTAATCTTTTATAAAATGTAAGCCCATCTTCTTACACATCAGTAATTGATGGGCCTAAAAAACACTGGATGACATCCAAAAAATTTGGATGCTTTATTCTTCAATCTACAGTATTATTATCAGCCTTACCTTTTGTCTTCCAATAAAATCCTCTTGCTTTTTCATCTCCCAGAGGATCCACTATTCCTTTTTCATCAAACTTTCCTTTGCCTCCTTTCTGTCTGTAGTTTACATTATAATTTGTGACATTCTCTTCGGGATAATTTAGGAATCTAATTCTTTGCATGTTCAAAACTCCCATGGAAGCCAAAGATAGCAAGACTAGGCCTTAAATCTGATGTATCCAGAGAAGATTGCACGTTTTTAAAGTTTACTCATAAAAATTATGCAAAATTACACACAAAGTTTACTCACAAAAATTACATTCATGACATGCCTCTGGGAAACGTCAGTGAGCCTATACTGGGATAATAAAGTACACATCTACTGTTCCAGCTAAAAAGTTTGATCTGGGAGATGCAGGTGCCCAGCCTTATGAGACTGTTTAAACTGGAACCAAGATCACATAAAGTAGGGGCTTTCAAGTGTTCATGTAATGATTGAAGAGTATTTATCCTCACTGATCCAAAATGTTTAAATAATAATGTTTGGGTAGTTCATAGTGTTTTACCCTTTAATATCAAGCACAAACATTAAAGACTGAAGTTCAATTTATTTTAGTCTGAAGAGATTGTTGTACTTTCACGCAACCTAATACCCACAATTGTCTAATTTGTTTCAATTGTTTGTCTAAAAGAAAGTAAATCAATTTATGAGCAATCTAGAATTCAGAATACTTCTTTCATGTACATTTCAGAAAATGTGACAGCTTGTTTAATTATGTCCAGTTTATGGAAATAAATAGTGAAAGTGCAGAATCTACGATTTGTCTTTGTGACTTTGAATGTTACTGCAATAGGTTTCCACTTCAAGGAGGATATATTAGAAGTATAGGACTGATAGAATCGATTGTCATTTATTTCCAAGCCTACAAACGTCAGCTAGCTAAAAGACAACTCATATAAGAAATTATTTAGGGCCCCTATCAAATACAAACCACCAGAGCTAGTACTCTGCTGCACAGCCTTCTGGGCATCAGTACTTAAATGATTCAATTTTCATTCTGTGACACAATCCTGATTTTCTCAAGATACAGAAAATTAACTCAGGATCTCCACTCTCAAGGGTTCTCCCAACTTACATGTTTTCTGGAGAATAACTTAACCGATCTAGAATTAGAATTTGTGCAGAATATTTAAAGTCATTTTTATTTTGCAGAAAGTCATCCATTCCATTCCAGGAATGATCATATATAATGAGATCACGAAGTAAAATTCCCAGTTCAGATTATAATAAAACTTTTGCAGTGCTCCTGTTCTTCCATTAGAAAAGTAAACATAGCATATTGCATTTGTTAACCACATATGCCCTTCAGATAACAACTAAATATGTTTTATAGTATTTGTCATTATTGATGTGTGTTATGTGGGTGAAAGAGAAAAACAGAGAAAATATGTATTAAGTTATTTTAATGTATTTAATTTTAAGAATAAATCAAAATGTTGAGCTGTTTAATTTAACTTTGCACACATTTTATTGAAAGACAGACAATTCCTGATTATCAGTATTTCTTTCAAAACGATTCATGTTGCATCTTAAGTATAAGCAATTTTCTTTGAGGTTTGGATGATTATAACAGTTCACATGAATTCTCATTTGATGTAATTTTATGTTCCATTTTATGATATGACTTAATCCAAGAGCGTATACTTTCAATTCATTGCCAGAATCTCAAAAGGAAAGCAGCATTTCATAGCAAATGCTGGTCAAAGGAATTGCATCCAGGATGCTATGGGACATAGTTTGTGATCCTAAGATGAGTGGGCATTTTGATGAGTGGGCATTTTGCTATTGACTTCAATGGAAGCAGGATTGAGTGCATAGTTTTTTGAAAGGCTAAAGGTCTTCCCACTGTCCAATATAAACCAGTCGGCATTTCACAATTTTGGTCTCTAGGTACAAGAGGGAACTCATGGTTGGAGTCTTACAAAAAGCCAAGTAAAAAGATTGGGTCTAAAAGGAATTTTTATCAAAACATCCTTGACTTCCTTAAAGTTTGATGGTCATGTCTCATGAGCTTTCCCAAAAGGCATATGTTGGAGGAGAAAGGAGAATGAAGGGAGAGATGTCACTTACTGTGGTGGTACCTCACTCTCCACTGGGGAGGGAGACCATTCTGCCTCATTGCCTTGGCACTAGTCCTCGGCCTCGGGTTGCACCAGTGGGCCAAGCCACAAGCACTGGTAGCCTAACTCTGGGCCTGTCTGACAGATGCAAACACACAAAAGGAGTCTAATGCAATCCCCTTCAGAATCTCTAGTTTGCAGCCCTACAACAGAGTTTACAGAAAATAACAGTGTTGAGTCCTAGTCCTCAGGCAGGGCTATGATGATAACTGGCTGTAGTCTAAGGGTATGTCTAGACTACATGGTTCTTATATCCCAATCATACTGGGATATAAAATATATCGAAAGGATAGAGCAGGCCGGGTGGGTGGTGGAGTGGCACTGTATGTGAAAGATAATGTAGAATCAAATTAAATAAAAATATTAAATGAATCAATGTGTTCAATAAAATCAGCCTGTGGGCTGAATCTGGTCCACCAAACATTGGATCTGGCCCATCGTGGCCTAGAGGTACCCTCAGACAGGCTTCCTGCCTTCCATGGCCCCATTCACCATTCAAAACTGCTGGGGCCATCACGTGTGTCTGGGTGACACTCCTAGACCTCATGGTCTCCACATGCTGCCCCTGACCACAGCACCATCCCTCACATCAGCCAGAAACTGGCCAATGGGAGCTGCAAGAGCAATGTTTGCTGGCATGTACAGCAGGTGGAGACCCACTACTCCTCCTCTCTCCCTAAGGATGTACAATCTGGCCCCAAAAACCATCCACTTTGAATGGCATGTGGGGCCATAGCAAACAGGGAGCCTGCCTTAGGGTCCTGCTGGGCTACAGCCAGGAGCTGCCTATGATGAGCACCTCCTGGGCTACTTTCTATCTCCCCAGGATTTGGTACCTATGGGTCTTTGGGCTCCTTGGAGTATAGAGTCAAAGGTAAGTCCAGCAATTCTTCTGGGATATCGGAGTGGCAGGGTACAGGTTCCACTCATGGGTGCTGTAGCAAGGTAGAGGTAGCCTTCTCCATTGCTCCACCCCAGTAGAGCTGCAGGGTTTTCCTTTTATAATTCCTGTCTCTCCCTGATACTTCTGGTGAAGGGGTGGGTGGATTTGACTCCACCCACCAAGGGAAGCATGGTGCTCCCTCTCTCTCTAATCTGAAGGGAGGTCACTTTTCTCAGTACACTTATACTATTCTGTAAGGTTGAAAATTACTTCATGATGAATAGTATGGGCCATACCAAATGAGCTCCATACCATCAACTATCAAGGATTTAGGAAACGTTGGTTTCTCACAATGAAATTAAACCATCATAGCAAATCCTTGTGACAGCTAACTACTTACTGTCTTTTTGAAATGCATCTCACTCCTCTACTGGGGAATCCCCATCATTTCTAATGCTTGCAAACAGTCACATACTTGTTTCAACTTACTGCATTCATCAAAGATTGATACAGGTGGCACAAGAACAACCACAGGTATACTGATGGGAGAGAGAAGCCAAAAAAGCAGAGGATTTTTTAACTAACAGCTATAGCTTATAACTATGTTACAGAACTAAATGAACTTCTGCTGCAACCATTGCTGAGAGAGGATGAGTATTGTATATGGTAGACACCATGGTAAATGTCTTTAGCTGTTTTTAGCAGAAGCTTTAGCACCTTCATGGATGAATAAGTTGTAGATATTGTGGCAAAGCTCTGGCTGTTCCCCATGTGTCATCCACTACTGGTGGATAGTGTTAGCCTCAGAGGTTCGCTGTGGCCCTCACATGGCCTTTTTCTTTTACTAGAGGCAGGAGCCACAGCCTACTGAACCATACTCATCACAGGCCAGTCAATAGATTTGGGGTAAAACCCCTCTGGAGTCCTTATCTCCCTTCTCAGGGGCAGATCTTTATAATGTACTGGGGAGGCTTGAGGGAACCCAGGTCCACCCACTACTCAGGGTTCCAGCCCAGGGACCCTAAGGCAGTGGCAACAGGCAGGTTTACCGCCACTCCCAATCTGGCAGCTTTTTCCTGGGCCACTTCTCCAAACAAGCCCTCCCAGTACCTTTCCTTTGGTACCTACTCATCGGTCCTCAGTTCACACTCAGACAGTTCTTCTGCACCGCACTTCCTCCTTCCAGTCCTTTTCTCTTTTCATTCCCCCTTCCTTACCTTGGGGGAAACCTTTTAAAGCAGCTCCACATGTCTTAATAGACTTCCGCTGTCTAATCAGCCTTAGGCTTCTAGCAAGCTCTAATTGACTCCAGATGCTTGCCTGATTATGCTGCATTAAACAGGGCCAAGCCTACTAAGGGAAGAGAAAGCTGTTCACCCAAGCCCCAGCATGTCTTCTCTCCATTAGTGTGTGGCAGCCAGCTGATCTGGGTCTGTCACAGTATAAAAATTTCACAACTAGAACATATGGATGTAGATCCTCTACAGTGTCAGAATTCTTCCATTTCACAGTCATGTTCATTATCACTTTCAGCAGTTGATCCTGTACCAACTTCTCTTTCCACATGAGTTATCAGTTGTGTTGTTACATTTATTTAATGTACATCATGCCCATGATGGAATCTCCCATTTCAGTAGTCCCCAATTTAGAAAATATCATTTGAGGAGATTCAGAGGATCTACCGGTCATTTCAATTCATGATTATTTGTGTCAATGCTCTCTAATTGTGGCAGAACAATATCTGAACTAAGTCAGAAATCCAAGGTCATCTGCTCTTATTTTTCTAGTTGTTTCAAATCAACAGACTATGTACTTAAATACAGTTCTAATTGTGAAATCCAGACATTTGGACTTTTAGACTTTTTGGCAAAATTCTCAATAAATGCGGCATACTGTCTTTTCCCCTATAAAAGATCTTGTGTGCTTCGTTTAAGCATAACACCTGCAGTGTAGACGTACCCTAAAGGGTTTACCAAAGTCACATAAGTTAGGAGTTTGAATGTGATCCAGAACTTCCCAGCTACAGATGTAGTGCCCTGAGGCAACAAGGGAAGGATGGAATTATTAAAAGATCCACTCTGGTCAATGACAGAAGTAGTGTTGGTAATCCATAAAGGGAGCTTCACCCAGTTCTAATGAACCACAAAAAGAAAGTAATAGAAAATATTGTTAGATCATGGAAGATCCCATCTGCTTCTTTCCTCAACTTTCCACTGTTCCTACCTGCAGCTGTGTTTGCATGTATCAAAAGTCAGAATTCACTTCAAGGACATTTATTTCTTCAATATTGCAATTTGTCTGTTGCTTCATTGATTCTTCTTGTAGAAACGTTTTCTCTCTGCAACAATTTATGACCTCACTATTAGCAGCATGAACAGCTCAGGAACTGGAGGAAGGAAGACTAAATCACAATCAAGAAGTCCTTTTATCTAAAATAAATGTGTTTTAAAGAGTCAATGGACATAGAGGAGAAGAAGAAAAGCAGCTCAAAATATAAGTGATAGGGAGGACTGAACCTTTCCCTTATTTCAGCTAGAAAGCAGAAGGACTTTCTCAACCCTTCAAGTGATATACATTTATTTATAGGTGTATTAATATCCTTCTGATTAGAACCATAAGTCATAACCTGAGTAGTTGTTATAAACAGCAGGAGCATCAATCAGATTGCATGCTTCTGTAACAGTTGTTAAGCAATTGCTGTACAGCTCTTTATTACGCTTAATGTGAAAGTTATTATTCAGTAGCAACAATCATAAAACCTTAACTGCTCAACAAGTTACAATGCCAAGAGTAATAAGACTTGTAAGAGCTTTGACAGTTGTTTGTACTTAATGTTTTAACCCTTTCAGTTATTCTCAAGTCTTTTATAATGTGCAGCAGGAAATACTTGCCAGTCTTAATGGGGAGGCATATTAACAGCACATGCAAACAAAAATATTTATGAATTTAGGGATACATAGAGAATATATTAAGGAAGACTTATTGGTTTCAAATAATAAATATTTAAAGATTGAAGCACAGAGGGTTATAGATCAGAACAATGCTCTCTAGATAGGATTTTCAAAGTGCCTAAGGGAGTTAGGAACCCACTTCCATAGAATGGCCATTGGTATTGATCACCTAACAACTTCAAGTGCTTTTGAAAATCCTATCCTCTAGTCTTACCCACCATTAGGTTCCAGTTGGTGCTGGACTATCGGGAGTGCTGGACCACTGGATGCCGGTCAATTGGAGTTTTACTGTAATTGTAACCAGAGTAGAGTGACGGAAAGAGCATCTGTACCAAGCCATATGTTGTCTTGAAGAAAAATCTTTGTATCTTTAGGTTATCTGGCCTCATGAACAATTCTGATTTAGGGTTTCAGTTTTGAGACCTACCCAGTAAGATATGGTACCATACAGACAGAGCCTCAAAACATTTGTGTGTATATAAACACACACACATTACTATGATGTAGTGAGATGGTCGCAGTTTTGCCTATGGACTAGAAATTTATGGTCCTATTTTTATAAACCTCTATTTATTTGTTCTCTTTCATACAGTATTTTGCACTAGTTCATGTCATGCTATAAATTTATTATTGTTATCAAGACAGTAATGTTTGATCTTTTCATAGGTGTGATGAAAATAGCTTTGTAACATTCTATTTGTATAAGAATAGGAGAAGTGATTGAGGCCATTTTGACTCAAATATCAACATTTTGTTGGTCTCTATTTTTTAATTTTTTTCACTTGACTAAGAACTCTCTTTTTCCTTGGTTTTCCAGCTTCCCCAACTCCAGTGGTTAGAATTCTTGTCTGTTGACATATGCAACTATAGAAAAAATTGAGTCATCTCTCAACATGCTTGAAGAGTGGAATTTACTCCAGAGCAGAGCAAAGGACATTGCATGCCTCTTTAGCTTTGTGTTAAAGGCTTAAAGTGGGGCACAGAACTTTGCCTGGGTCATCTGTACAGGAAGAAAGTTTAATTGTAATTCTTTTTTCCTCATTGCCATAGTAATTAGAGGCTCCTCCCTGAGTGGGTTCCCATTGGATTGGACCATGCACTACATCTTCTAAAAGACAGTTGCCATTTTTCCTCCTTAATCAAAAGTACTTCCTAGTGGAAAGAAATCTGAATACTGCGGGTATGTCTGCACTAGCCACCCTAGTTCAGACTAGGGTGGCTAATGTAGTCATTCAAACTTGCAAATGAAGCCCGGGATTTAAATATCCCGGGCTTCATTTGCATGTTCCCGAGCGCCGCCATTTTTAAATGCCCAGTAGTTCAAACTACCTGCCCGTGGCTACACGAGGCACGGGGTAAGCAGTGCGAACAAAACCTCCTAATTCGAACTACCATTACTCCTCATTGCAGCAGGAGTAAAGGTAGTTCGAATTAGGAGCTTTAGGTCAAACTACCTAGCCCATGCCCTGTGTAGCCGCGGGAACATGCAAATATTTAAATTCCGGGCTTCATTTGCAAGTTCAAATGACTACATTAGCCATCCTAGTCTGAACTAGGGTGGCTTGTGTAGACATACTCTCCTATAGATCAGTGTTATCAACCAGGGGTATGTGTACCCGGGGGGTATGCA
Source organism: Pelodiscus sinensis (assembly GCF_052426305.1). Classification (NCBI taxonomy): domain Eukaryota; kingdom Metazoa; phylum Chordata; order Testudines; family Trionychidae; genus Pelodiscus; species Pelodiscus sinensis. Next base: position 101,674,916 of record NC_143055.1, read on the forward strand.
GAGGACTTCCAGGGAGTACATCAACTGATGTAGATATTTGCCTAGTTTTACAACTGGCAACATAAAAACACTAGCAAAGTGAATACAAATCTAAATTCCACACAAACAAGGACTTATTTATACTGCTCTATATACTGCATACTGAAATGTAAGTACAATTTTAATATTTAATTTGATTTATTTTATAATTTTATGTTAAAAATTAGAAAGTACATAATTTTTCATTAATAATGTGCTCTGATACTTTTTTGTATTTTTATGTTTGATTTTGTAAGCAAGTAGTTTTTAAGAGAGGTGAAATTTTGGGATATGCAAGACAAATCAGATACCTGAAAGGGATACAGTAGTTTGGAAAAGTTGAGAGCCATTGCTATAGAAAACCTACAGCAACAGGTTTTATTGGGAGAGGAGCAGTTGAAAAATCTATATTTTCTCTTAATTCCTGTGAGTAAAACACAAATGACACAGTTATAGGCACTTGTTAAAGGCATAGTCCCTCTAAGAAAAGATGCTAGTATACTTCAATGACTAAAACTGAGTCATGTGAGAGCGGTAACTTTGCATTTTCAGTAAATGAGGTTGGTACTAATGAGATAACTGCAATTCAGTCAGAATACAGAATCAGTCAGACATATTGCTAGTTTCAAAAGTTACTTCAAATAAGAGAGTTAAACCTAATGGATTACTTCACAAAATTATTTTACATTTGTTTTAACAGACAGTGTAGATCAGCATATAGAAAAGTAATATTGTATGAAAGAATATTAAAACAGCATGACTGACTTTTATTACTATTGTGGCTCTGTAAAGGAGCATGAAGAATTAATTTTAAAAACTGAATATTTATACATTTACATTTGGTATTATGGTATTACAGTAGTAGGCTCAGAACAAAGCATTCATCCCATCATGACAAATTAACTTCTCAAAGTAACTTCTCTTCCCTTCACTAAATGCAGACAAAATTGAGGAATGGCTCATTAACTGCAAAGCACACATCATTAACTAATCTAAGCAGGCCTTCCTGCCAGCTTCATACAAGTGTTGGTAGTATTCAAATCAGCTCACCTGGTCTATTATAGAGCCAGGAGTAGAAGTATTGCCAAGTATGGCATTTGTTCTCTCTCAGTAAAATGTTTGCAGCTCTTTATTTCTGATTTAAAGCTCAAGAGCAACTGTGGATGTGGATATGGGCGGGAAGAAGTAGATAGCATTTATTGTTACACTAAAATCAACTCTGATTTACATTGGGTTTGCACTCTTGGTATTCTGTGTATCCTATAGGGAATTTCTGGTGACGGCTGAGTGAACTGCATTGAGTAACATTCAGTTCCTATAAATTGCTCTTTTCTGCAGAGCAAATGAAATTCTAAGTGTCTTGGTCATCAGTATCATCAGACTATGTGCTTGAATCAGCTAAGTACCTTCAGAGAGAAACTCAGAACACTCCATTTCTATTCAATGTAAGTAGAGAGTCCATCCCAGTATCTTGCAGGATTGGGACCCAAAAGACTTATACCATTTTCAAACATCATTTTAAAGTATAGCTGAAACCTACAGAAACTGACTATCAGTTCTTACAAATCTAGGTGGAAATTGTGGGCTCACAGAACTCAGTCAACCTCAGACCTTCTTTGGCTTCAGTGGGGCCTGGATTTCACCCCCATCTCTACAATCAAACTAAATATCTAGCCATAAATAAATACAAATAAAGCATTAAGATTGCATTAAATTGGGGGAGAGTGTGGATGAGTTTCAATAGAACAATATCAGAAAGTACTTCACTTCTAATCTTTATGTGCACATTAAGAAACATCACCTGTAAGGTGTTGGGCACATCCCACAAATAGGACTGAAGCAGAATCAAGGCATTAGGCCTTCACAGAGGATGGCTAGTTCATTGTTATATTGGGCCCAGAGAGAAATAACCACAATGTCATGATGGGATTATATTAAATCATTCTCCTGTGTTGGCCCAGTCATGCATGGTGCTGATTTAAGTCAGTGGGAGCGGACAGCACTCAGAATCTTAACAGAATAGAGCTTGCCACATTGCTGTGCTGTAAGATTGGGGGTTTTCAAAGGGGAGGGTGGCCACTCCTAAGGAATTTCAAAGGGATTTGAGCACTTAATTACTTTAAGTGTGTTTGGAAATTCCAGACTAAATCCTAAAGTTACAATGAGTTAAGCAAATTTTTTTTTTTTGCAGCAAATACACTTGATTTAGTTCTCTGCTTCTGTTCTCAGCTTATCCAGATGGAAGGCCACTCAATTTAGAAGCAACAATCAGCAAATCACATAAATATTTCAAACTTTTTGTGGCTTTTCTTCTATCTACTTGTATTGCTCTCAGCACTAGAACAACGAACCATCTCTGTTCTCCCAACACCCATATGAAGGAGGGAAATACTTCCTCTATTTAATAGATAGGGAATACGGAGTGGATTAAATGGCTTATTCAAGATCACAAAAGAAGTCTATGGCTGGACAAGGAATGGAAGCAAATTCTCTTAAGCCTCATCCAGTGCCCTTTACACTATATACCATACTTTGTACCTCCTGTTCTTCCAATTGAGTGAAATAAAGCTTCAAAAATCTTGTTTTCTTTTGCTCTGTTAAGTTTGTGTGGGAAGAAATAGTACATTATGAGAGGATTGAAAGTGCTCCTTTGTGTTGTACATGTTGAAAAGAAAAAAAAGATGGGACATACTTCTATTTTTAGTTTTTGCAAAATTCCATTAAAGAATTTTATCTGAAGTTAAATATTTTATGCAAGTGCCCCTTCCTCTGTTGGGAGGCACTGAATGGCGTAATAGAGATGAGCTACCAGACAAAGGGAACTGTGATTGGTCTTGCTGAAATCAGCCATGCAGGTGGTACCTTGGAGAAAGCTATGGGACCAAGAAGAAGTGTACCATCTTAATTTGAATGTGGCCTATCTACACTGGGTATTGGTATGTCTACATGGTAATAAAACACCCCTGATTGACCCTTGTCAGCTTCTTTAGGCTAGTTATAGTGTACAGGCAGTTCCCGCCCAGAGCACAGTGGTCCCGCCACCTCTATCTCCGGGGCAAGAAAAGCCGCAGCGGGTGCCCCTGGTCTGCTGGGGACCGTCTCCAGCAGACCAGGGACACCTGGAGCAAAGCTGGGGAGGTGGAGAGGTCCCGTGCCTCTGAGGCTTTGCTCTGGCAAAGCCTCAGAGGTGCGGGACTCCGCCGCCGCTGCGGCTTTGCTCCCGGTGTCCCTGGTCTGCTGGAGACGGTCCCCAGCAGACCAGGGGCACCCGCTGCGGCTTTGCTCCCCGTGTCCCTGGTCTGCTGGGGGGGGGGGGGGCGGCGCAGCTAGTGCGCCCTCCCCCCAGCAGACCAGGATTTTGTTGTGGATCCTGTGGTAGAGCAGCTGGGGTGCTGCCGGGTTGGTCCTGCAGGGACCTACCTGGCAGCCCAGCTGTTCTGTCCCAGGCTCGAGATTCAGCCGCTGTTGAAACTGATCAGTGGCTGATTCCAGGAAGCTGGGGGCAGAGCAATTCTGCCTCCAGCTTCCTGTAGTCAGCCCCTGGTCAGTTTCAGCAGCAGCGGCTGAATCTGGAGCCAGTTCCGACTTACATACAAATTCAACTTAAGAACAAACCTATAGTCCCTATCTTGTACGTAACCCGGGGACTGCCTGTAGTTCATTAACCGATTAGCAACAGCTTATAGGTTCATATTATAGACTGCACACATTTCCCCCCACCTCCTTTCCTGTACATTTTATGGTGGGTTGGGAACCTACCCCTGCTGCGGCTTTGCATATAAAGTGTATTAGGATCTGGATGCGCAAGCAGCCTGGCTCAGTTCTGGTTTGTGCCGGGTTTGGGAGCTTAGACTCCCCCTAGACAGGGACTGTTGCCATTTGCACCAAAAAAGTCTACTACTCACTAACTGAAAACAATGAACCTCAAAGCACACCTTTCCAAAAATTGAATATTACTGCTTTGCTAATAAGAGTTTTATGTACAACTTAAGTAAGCTACATCTTAGGTCCTCAGATTATAAGAGGCCTCTAAATAAAAAACAAACAAACTAGATTTTAGCTGCATTCTTGCCTATGTACCAATATATATACAAATATAAAACTTTGAAAATATACAACAATTTCTATTTGCATTGTCTTTTCTTTAGAAGAATGCACTTTTTTGCTATTGCTGTGGGGCCTCTTAAATTTGACATACTTTAGGGCTTCAACAAGTCTTAATCTAGCCGTTTCCACTAGAGACACTTTGGACTTACCCATGAGTAAACAATTTAGGTCTATGAGATGGTACATCAGACTCCTGCAATCCTTATAAATCATAAGGTCCACTGAAGTCAGAGTGTGTTTTGACTGAATAATAAGTGTGAGATTGGATCCCATAAACAACTCACATTTATTGCCATGAGTTTGGAATTGCTGTTTTAATTGTTGAGAAAGTTTAGTAAAATTCCTTAGTTTACTAAGATATACTTAGTTTACTAATGTTCATTTCATTAGTGGATTAATGATTTCTAGAGGAAAAGTTAAGTTTAGCATACTAAAGTAGGAATATATATTATTGATAAATCATTCATGCTTCTGTTTCTATCTATCTGTATTTGCAGTAGCCTAATGGTTTAAGTAGTATGACTCTTACTTTTCCCACTTGCTCGGCACTTGTTCTTGCTTGTAGATTTTGTTGCATAGGTTGTGCATCTAAGTCTTCTTGCAGCAGCACTATGGTTATTCTGTCACTTCTCAGTGACTTTTTTTTAATCTTTCTATCAAGATTATTACTTCTAAGGTCTGGCATTTGCTCTGTCTCCTTTGTACTAGGATACTTCACGTCTCTTTCATCTATGGTGTTCTGCACATTATACAGCTCTTCAGATAGTCTTTCTATAATTTATTATTTGCTTGTTCATCCTCACTTATTTGCCTGTGCTTTTATGTCACCACTACTTCTTAAACTTGTATGTCCCCCTCATTTTCTCTATCTTGAGATACAACCCTTATGCCATCTTTCTTTGCCCATATTCTCTGCTTCTTTATAATTTTTGTTTATCCAGTTGTTTGTGCCTATCTTTAGTATCTATTTTAACTTTTGGTCTTACAGGTTCAATTTTAGTTAACATGAGATGACTAATAATCACAGCTCAATCTATTTTATTAGTCAAAGATTAATGATTACAATAACGAAAGGTCGATATGTTACCAACCAATCCAGGTGACAGTTCTTGTGGTAATTTAGTCTGGCTATAGATCACAACCTTTTTCCTCTCCACATATTCTATCCCTGTTTTTAGGGAAACAAGAGATTTCAGCATTAACTAAGACTTACACAACAGTTTGTACCAGCTTCCTATCTTGTTTTGAACAGAACATTTTGAGAGTCAGCAAGACAAAGAGGAGTCTTGCACTAGCTATGCCCTGAATCTGATGGATTCCTTTCACAAGCCCCAACAGAACACCCATCTTACTTCCTAGCAGTTTTTACATATACAAGGAACAGAGCTCCATATACACAAGAGAGATTGCAACTGTTCAGTCCTCTGTAATTTCAACAGCAAAGTTTTCACATAAAGAATTCTGAGAATACATTTCATGGACAGAAAGCATTCTGTATAATATATCTTCCTTGCTATTAGCTACGTTCCTATTTTGCCTAATACTTTATCATGCCTTCCTTCGGGTTATAGCAATAAAGTATACATTTTCTTAATACATCTGTCTGTGAGAGCTGTTTTACAGTCTTTTAACACAATTCTATTTCTTGTATGGTGAAATTACCTATGCAACATCAGGACTAATCTGTAAGAAAGAAGATAAGAATGAATGCAAGGACCACAGAGGAATTAGCTTGCTAAGTGTTCTAGGAAAAAGCATTCAATAAGATGTTGCAAAGAACAATGAAAAGGTACATGGAAGTGGCACTTGCAAAGACAGACCAGAACGAAGTACAATAACTGACAAGGTAGACCAGGAAAATAGAAAATTTGGTTTAAATTCCAGCATGGAGAAAATAAAAACTAATGGCAATAGGAAGCCAAGACAAACTGGTATAGATCAATGTCAGAGACAACTAGAAGTCTATACCTAGGAGCACTATTATCAAAGAATGGGATGTGTGAAGATGACATAAAAAGATTTCTGACTAGCCACTATTGCCTTTAAAACAATCTCTGCAAGATCTGGAAAGCGAAAGACATCCCATTAAAATGAAACTCGGTGTATATGAGACAGTTTTATACAGATACTCTTGCATGGTTCAGAATGTTGCAGTATGAAGAAAGCTGATTGGCAAAGGTATTGACCACATAAATGAACTGGCTGCAGTGAATACCAAATCTGAAGACTACAGAAAATTAAAAATGAAGTGATAAAAAATACCTAGCATAAGAAACATCACTTTTAAAGATGCTTCAGAAAGATTCCTGGCATGAATTAGACGCATGTCATCAATGGACCTAGAACTAGAAATAGATGAAGGCTGAGGATGCACTGGACAGACAGGGTGAACAAAAATGTTTAAAGATGTATCAGTTTCATTTGTGTTCATCATCACTAGTGAGTTGATAGATGGGAATTGAAGCAGCAGCAGCACAGTTGAAGCTTTAGGGGAAATATTTTACCCCACAAACCACTTAAGTGAAAGACATTTTAAGCCTGATATCCAATTCTCATCTAACAGTTCAATATAATGAAACTGAAAAATGTCAATCCTGATATCTAGTTGTCATATAACAGTACAATATAATGTGTTTTGGATAAAATAGAACAAGGACATAGGAACGGCCATATTGAGACAGACCAATGGTCCATCTAACCCAGTATCCTGTTTTCTGACTGGGGCCAAGGATAGATGCTTTAAAAGGGAATGAACAGAACAGGGAACTCATAGAGTGACCCATTCCCTGTTCTCCAGTCTCAGCATCTGGCAGTAGATACTTAGGGACAGCCAGAGCATGGAGTTGTATCCCTGATTATCTTACCTATTGATGGATTTATCCTCCATGAATTTAAATTCTTTTAAAATTCAGCTATGATTATGACCTTTACAACACCACTGACAAAGAGTCCCACAAGTTGACTGTGCATTGTATGAAATACAACATTTTATTTGCTTTAAATCTGCTGCTTATTAATTTAACCAGATGATCCCTGATTTTTGTGTTATGTGATGGAGTAAACAGTACTTATTTATTTTCTCCACATCATACTTAATCCTGTTGTTCTCTATCATATCCCTCTGTTGTCATATCTTTTCCAAGATGAATAATCCAGGTTTTTAAAGGTGTACCGTACTTGCAATCATTTGCATTATCCTTCTCTGTACCTTTTCTAGTGCTACTAAATCTTTTATTGAGTTGGGATGACTTGAACTGCAGGCAGAATTCAAAGTGTGTGCATATCATGCATTTATATACGGGTTATACCTCCCTTAACCAGGACTCTCTGGTCCGGCAACAGCCACAATCCGGTACGACCATGGATATTCCTGGACCACAGAACCCAGGAACAGGGAAGTCTGGTGGCTGAGCAGGAGCATGATGGGGGGGGGGGGTGCAGCAACTGAGCTGGGAGCCGTGTGTGTGTGTGTGTGTGTGTGTGTGTGTGTGTGTGTGTGTGTGCGCAACACAGTCGGGAGTTCTAGCCTCAGAGGCCGGGGAGCTCTGGCCACTGCCTTGGAATTGCGTCCCCAGCAGTGGCCATGGAGCTCTGGCCCCAGTCCCTGCTGGGGCTGAGGAGCCCTGGCCATGGAGCTAAGCAGCTGCAGTGCTCCTGCCCCAGCTGCAGAGCTCCAGCTGTGCCACTCCAGACCAGGCAGCAGTAAGGCTGGCAGCAGCTAGAAAGCCCTGGGGCTGGGGCAGCAGTGGGGCCAGGCTGCCCTAGTCTGGTGGGCCATGAGGAGAGGGACTTCCCATGGTACGGCAATCCCCTCTATCGGGACTGGTTAGGTCTTGAGGGTGCCAAACAAGGGAGATCCAACCTGTAGTAGCTTCCTGTACTCAGCATCCTGAGTAACTTTGTATCATTTGCCCCTTTACTATCTTATTGTTTACCCCTTTTTCTAGATCATTTATGAATTTGTTGAACAGCAGCGGTTCCTGTATAGATCCTGAAGATCACCACTATCTCTCTCCATTCCAAAACCCAACCATTTATTCCTATCCTTTGGTTCTAGACTTTTAACCAGTTAGTGCTCCATAACCTTTTCTCTTATCTCATGACTGGTTCGTTTGCTTAAAAGCTTTTAGTGAGAGACCTTGTTTTCTGACAGGCAAACTACACTATATAAGATCATACTTGGCCTTATGTTTGTTGATTAGCACTTTGCTACCTGTTGTATATCGTGAATGTGAGATAGCGTTCCTCCCTCGCTTAGCATTGAGAGGGAGGCAGAGAAGTAAAGAGGGAACATGGACTAGATGACTTCTTGAGGTTCTTTGCAACCCTTTTATTTCTATGAGTCTATGATTGGAGATAGGAAGAAGGGTATCTTGATCATTGAAAAGATGAGTTTTACAGGTGGCGCCAAAAACATTTCTAATTAGAATTTCTTTTTAGTAATTTACATTACAGAATTGCCATATGCCTTGTTTCTTTACATTAGCACTCTGAAGCTTAAAACCTTAAAGGTTCTTTAAATTTAGAAATGGAGAGGTTTAGGAAAAGAAACAAAGATACAAAATTCATTTTGACTTTAGAAAAACAAGTGAGAAGAGAAGACGTTTATTTAAAAAAATAGTAGCCCAATGTCTATGACTCTGTAATGCTGTAGCATTACGTGTTGCCTCTGCAGGGCACTGTTGCCTCCCGCCGTGGCGCTCGGCTGACTTCTGCACCGCTCAGCCAGGCCGTTGTGGGGGAGCAAGCAGCACAAGTGGCCGTTTGGGCCCCATGCTCTTCATGCAGCACAGGAGGACCGCGGGGCCCAAATGGCCGCTTGCACCCCCGCGGCGGCCCAGCTGAGTGGTGCAGAAGTCAGCCGAGCACCACGGCGGGAGGGGAAGGAGGATGGAGCAGTGACGTACACAGCCAGGGGGCAGGGCCTGGCCGTGTATGTCACCGCCCCACCCCCCTTTGCAGCGCTCGGCTGAGTTCTGCGCCGCTCAGCCGGGCCACCGCAGGGAAGCAAGCGGAGCAAACGGCTGTTTGGGCTCCCCCGCGGCGGCCCGGCTGAGCGGTGCAGAACTCAGCCGAGTGCCATGGCGGAAGGGGAAGGGGGGCGGGGCGGTGACATACATGGCCAGGCCCCGCTCTCTGGCCGTGAACAGACCCTGGCCGGAGGGAGGACGGGGGAACGAGAGGGAGGAGAAGGACAACTGGGAGGCTGCAGGATCAGTACTGGGGGGAAGGGAAATGTTGCAGGGGGGCAGCTGAGCTCATAGGCAGCCACTCAGCTGGGTTGTCGCGGGCGCAAACAGCTGTTTGGGCTCCGTGCTCCCCATGCAGGAGGGGGAGGAGAAGAGAAAGAGAGTGAGAGGCAGGAAGGATAGAAGAGAAAGAGAGACGGAGAAAGAGACCGGAGGCTCAGGAGAGAAGACTGAAATAGAAAAGGAATAGGACGTGGAGGAGAGACCTGAAAATCCCGTTTTATGATGGGCTAATTGGCTAGTTTCAAAATAGTTTGCAACCAGCACATTTTTCACTATATATTAAGAGACACTGAGACTCTTTCAAAATTCTTGGTAACAAGTTTTGTTGCAAAAGTTTGTGATTTTTCAAAGAATTCATTTGATAAAGAGCTCTAAAGGCTCACCCTTACTTTCTCTTTATATTCATGCCAGTGATGTTGTTTTTTAACATATGACCCTCACACCATATCACCCTACAACTTTTATTTACATATACGGTGGCACAAACTGAACATGGAGGAGGGAAGATGGCAAACTGAGAAAAAATTATAAACCATTTGCATTAATTTTTAAATAATGTACACAGTTTACTGTTGTCACAGGTTGCTTCCAACCATTCTTAAGTTATTTCCGTTAGCAAAGACAAGAAACATAATCTAGTGGTTACAGCAGAATACTGTGAATCAGGATTCCTGTGTTCTATTTTATGACTTACATGACCCAATCTAAATCACAAAGGCCTAGACAGTGTCTCTTGAGGAATGAGGGAAGTAGGAGAATTATAACTCTGGTTTTACAGCATATTTCTGCTTTCAAAAGTGGCTTGTACTCACCACTTGTAGTGACCCTGTGTGTCAGGGTGCAATGGGATCCTCATCGGGGCATCTCCTGCAGACTGTCGTCTTCTCACCAGGTCTTCTGTGGCTCAGCCCTTTGGGGGTATGTCTACACTACCCTCCTATTTCGAAATAGGAGGGTAATGTAGGCATACCGCAATTGCAAATGAAGCCCGGGATTTGAATTTTCCAGGCTTCATTTGTATAAGCTGGGTGCTGCCATTTTAAAATCCCGGCTGGTTCGAACCCCGTGCCGCGCGGCTACACGCGGCACAAACTAGGTTCGAACTAGGCTTCCTAGATCGAACTACCATTACTCCTCATTCCACGAGGAGTAACAGTAGTTCGAACTAGGAAGCCTAGTTCGAACTACCTAGTTCATGCCACGTGTAGCCGCGCGGCACAGGGTTCGAACCAGCCGGGATTTAAAAATGGCGGTGCCCCGCTTATGCAAATGAAGCCCGGGAAATTCAAATCCCGGGCTTCATTTGCAATTGCGGTATGCCTACATTACCCCGCTAGTTCGAACTAGCGGGGTAGTGTAGACATACCCTGGCAGAGTCACCAGTCCACTTCGCAGGAAGCTAGAAGGTTCATCTGAAAGATGAGTTATTCCCATCTTGGCCTATTCCTTTCATTCCTTGGGGTGAGTCTTCAGCCCTGCCCCAGGCTCAATATTCCTTATAGTGCCCCTTCATTGAGATCTGCAAGGAAACCTAGGCCCACTTCTACTGTAGGTTCTGGCTCAGGGACCCTGTATTAAATAGCTAAGATTGCTCCCACACACACTATTATTTTTCCTGGGCCACATCCAACCTTGAAGCCCTTTTTGCTGCTTCCTTAGAGCCTGTGGTTAAACAATGCCTCCCTTTGGGTCCAGGTCTCTGTCTCTTTCCTAGGTCCGCCCAGCTTTTCCTTTCTCTGCAGAACTAACCACTTCTCCCCTCTCAGGATTCAGTGAACCCTACCCATGTCTTCCCACACAAGAGCCTACCAAAACTGTTGCCTCCTCCTACCTGACATTTTATCTGTTCAAGCTCTATATCACAGCTACCATCCCAGGAGCTTAACTTGCTCTCTTTTCATTTTTCTCCAGAGGAGAGTCAAATGATATAAAATCCAGTCCCTCTCTCCCCTACTGCATTCCCTCAGCTTCCTTATAAAGTTCAGTTGCCTAATTTTCCTTACTTAACCGAGCCCCCTCTGTCCAGGAGCCAATCACAAGTGCACTAATTGGCTCCCAACTCCTTGTCTTGCAGATGAGAGTAGCTATATAAATTTAGTACCTGGTTCTGAAGCTGGAAATTGTTGAGACAGTAAAGATAGAATATCACTGTGTCATTTTTGCCATGGCAGAACAAAACTATAGTATTTTGTGTCTTCAGTTTTCCCTTGTGGCAATATTTACCTCATTCACTGGAGTTAACTGTAAGCAGCACAGTATATATGGAAATATGAAATCTGTGTGCTCCCTTGCATACATGCAAACTTCTGAGATAAATAAGACATGAAAACATAGGCATGGGAGGTATCCCTACCTCCCATGCCTATGTTTTCATGTCTTATTTATCTCAGAAGTTTGCATGTGGGGGTGCAGTAGCAACCCTAGATTTTGCACCTGGCTTCCCTGCACTTGGGGGTGGAGCCCCACTGCTGGCTCCTCCAGCCCTAGGTCCCATTCTCTAGGTGGCTTCTGTGGGGTCTTGCCAGCCGCAACCCCTTTGCTGGCCTTCCCCAGGGTCCTGGCATCCCAGGCTTTGACATGTCTCCCATGTCTTGTCACCTGCTGGCCCCACAGGCCCTGCTGGCCCTTGGGGTCCCACTGCCTGCTGGCACTGCTACGGGTTCCACAGTCCACCAGCCCCACGGTCCTGCCACTGGCCCAGGCTCTGCAGCTGCCTCCTGCTGTGGCGCTAGCCAGGATTGGTGAGGGTTGCCAATTTTCCTAGACTGGATGCCATTTGCAGCAATGGAGTCTGGTCCATGAGAGTTGGCAACCCAATCTCAATGGGTCTAAAGCATGGGTGTAGCTCCACTTCTCTGGGGAAATCAGGTTCATCTTCAATATTTCCCAACTCAGCAAGGAGAGAATTTGCAACCTGCAGGTTTTCTGTCATGAGAGAACTCCACAGGGAACTCCACACAAAAACTCGACAAAAGTGAGAACGTGCTCTGGAAAACTCCTCAGGCCTCCTCAAAGACCTTTATAATATTGCTCAGGAGTATTTAAATACAATTGATATTGGGACATAGTAAGCAGTTTCAAAGAATTTGAAGTTTATTTTGAACTGGGATGTGTGGGTGTATACCTTGGACTACAATTTAAATGTTAATCTTTTATTAGAAACAAAGAGTGATATGGAATGGTTATAGAGTTCCTGGTTCTTCACAGTTATCAGATAGGACTAGTATGTGTTGAACTGGGTACTTAATATAGGTAGAAACTTCCCGATTAGGGAGTTCTCTAGTTGCTGCTTAATGCATGGATCTTTGTGTTTACGTCCTCGTGCTACAGAAGGCAAGAGGAGGCATGGAGGAAAATTAAACTGGATAGCTGCCAAGAGCTAGCCTTTTGTCATTATATTTGTCTTCTGTTATAAAACATGGGAATAGGGCAAGACCACTGAACTCATGTTTAGCTGTGACCTGAAGTGTATTTGAACCTTGTCTCACAGAGGGGAAAGGCTAGTTTATGGACATATCACATCACCTCACCCTTGTCAGTTGAACTGTGACAAAACCATCCCACTGAGGGTATGTCTACACTGCTGAGTTTTTCTGGAAAAATAGCCGTTTTCCCAGAAAAACTACACTTACATCCACAGTGCTATTGTGTTCTTTCAACAGAAAGTCAAAAAATGGAGGGTTTTTTCCGACAGCGGTAAACCTCATTCTACAAGGAAGACGACTTTTTCCAAAAAAGCTTTTTCTGAAAAAGTCATGTGTGGGTGCGGAAGAGTGTTTTTTCGAAAGAAGAGACCTCCAGGAAAAAGCACAGATGCCCTATGGCCATTCTGTCCACAGTAATCACAACTGAAATGTGAGCTAGCGTCCAATCAATATGGATGCTATCTTTCAAAAAAGCATATCGCTTTTCTGTTGCGCTTTTGCTGTGTAGAATCTCTCTTTCGAAAAAAATTTTTCCGGAAGATCTCTTCTGGAAAAACTTCTTCTGAAAGAAGCTTGCAGTCTAGGCATAGCCTGAAATAGGAATTTTGTGCCATAAAAATACTATTAGGATTCATATGTGGACTACTGATGCTTAAAAGCAAAATAAGTATAGCTGCAACATTACTTTTCAAAGTTAAACTGTTTTACTTGTCATTTTAAAAATAAAAATCCAACCTATTGGGAAAATCCTGCTGCTTCCTTCACAGGTGCCCTACTCATAGCAGAAAACACAACATGGGACAAGGGGGATCAAAAAACCTATGCAGTAGCTAAAGATCCTCAGTATTCTGCATGGAATCTCTGCCCACTCCTTTAAAATAAGGATTTGCAGGGACGGCCCATGGATCTGCTACTATGCAGATTGATCAGCTCTTCTGTGTGTGCATGAGCAGCAGCGTCTAACCCAAGTAACCACTCTGGAGTGGTTCCATTAATATTCTACACTATTGAGCTAAGATTCTCTCTCTCCCAAGTATTCTAGGAACTCTTCTATTTACAAGTCAGCTGCATACTGGTGGTAAAGTTTGTGACAGAGATAGCAGCAAATTCCGGCAAAATTTTGCTGATTAAAATCAGGCCTTTTTTCAGATAAAGCGTGACAAATATATAAAAACATCCACATGCTATTTCCCCCTAAATTGAAGCATAATCCATATAGGCAATATTTTGGAAGGAAAAATAGCATTTTGACAGCTTGTATAGTTTCGACTCAAAACAATTTCAAATTACAAATTAAAATCACTAAAAAAATCAGAGGCATAGGAAGTGTGCATACCCTCATCCAGTTACAATAAAGATCTTAAATAAGATGTTGTATGTAATTAAAGTGACTGAAATAAATCAAATCTTAACACTTATACTTCACCAGAAAGTTTCTAAAGAAACTAAAAATGAAATATGACACACAACCAACAAGAGCGTTAAAGTGTGGTCAGCAGTGCACATTTTGATGATCTTAACACAGTGAAAAGCCACAGATTAAGAAAAAACCAGCATTGCAAAATTTTAGTTAAACACAGAAAATTCAAAATAATGAGCTAAATCCTACTTTTGCTCAAAGTCCTGAGTAACTATGCACTAGTTGTAGTCATCTAAAGATCACCATGTAAACGATCACAGCATTTAACTGTTTGGAACTGCTGAGTCAACCTATACTATTTCTTGTCTGATGTATTTTCTCTAACAGTGGCCAATTATTACAACCAGAGCAGAAAAACTGGTGTATTAAGACTTATATACAATATTTGATCCCTGTAACTCAAGAATTATTGAAACAACTAATATTTGGATGAATCTCTCAATCAATTCCCTACAGTAAGGGGAGTTGTCGGCCATGCCCAGCCCTTGGTCCAAGTGGGAGTGGCTAGGGGGAGCTGGCTTTCAGCACCACCCAGACAGTGGCACACTCCCTCCAACCCACAGCGCCGCCAGGAGAGCACTGCACAGTGCTCCAGCAGCAATTTAAAGGGCCCGGGGCTCTGGGCATCACTGCTGATGTGCCTTTTGTAATGGCTGTGCTCCGGGGAAATTGTCCCCTTTCTCCACCCCCTTGTTGCTGGGCCTGCCTACAATTGTAGAAAGATGGAATTGGTAGACACAAGCTCTTCTTATTTATTACTTGCAGTCAAGTATATCACTGAGTTCCATTCAGGACCAGTGCCCTACTGTGCTAGGTGCTGAAGAACCATGGAAAAATTAACCCACAATCTGATCTTTTCTGTTCATTTTTCAAAGAATCGTATTAATTGTATTCACATTGTGAGCTGATTTTTATATATTCACCCTTCCTTATTCCTCTTAATGCAAATGAGTTAGAGCTTTTCTTATGCTCAAACTTTTGATTGATGCTCTATGTTTGCCTCTTAAAGACAACTTTTAGACGCCACACACAGAGCCTAAAATTATTCCTTAACATACTCACCTTTGCTCAAAGGCTTCTGAGAAAGTAATGCTAGTAGTTCCTGACAGACGTTACTGTGAAAAGTGGGAAAGTGACAGATGTTGAAGACATTTCTGAATAAAACAATTGGGTCTGCAGATAGAACCATATTTGATTAGGTAGATATCTCCATTCTTCTATTTATACAGCAGCAACAAGGTCTCTAATTGGTTTGCAGATCACTTAGCAATTAATGATGCTGTTGCCCTTGAACTGGCAATTCTATAGATCACTATTTGCTAGCAAAGTCAAAACATTGGGTTGATATGATACCGAAGTTAGGGTATGTCTACACTACAGCGCTATTTTGAATTAACTTATTTAATTTAAATTAGTTAATTCGAAATAAGCTAATTCAAAATAATGCAGCTATACACAAAAACTAATTTTTTTGAGTGGACCCTGAATCGAAGGTAAGGCTGGCCAGAAACAGTGCCAGCAGGGCATCAGGCTCTTAGAGGCTGCTGCCTCAGGCTATCCGAGGTCTGTGCTTAAAGGGATCATACCCGCTCCCCATCCTGGACAGACAGTTCTCAGGTTTCTCTGCTTGCTGGTCTAACACGCAGAGGTTATGTCTACACTACCCTGCTAGGTCGAACTAGCGGGGTAATGTATGCATACTGCACTTGCAAATGAAGCCTGGGATTTGAATTTCCCGGGCTTCATTTGCATAAGCCGGGCGCCGCCATTTTTAAATCCCGGCTAGTTCGAACCCCGTGCCGCGCGGCTACACGCGGCACGGAGTAGCTAGTTCGGATTAGGCTTCCTAATCCGAACTAGCTGTACTCCTCATTCCACAAGGAGTACAGCTAGTTCGGATTAGGAAGCCTAATCCGAACTAGCTACTCCGTGCCGCGTGTAGCCGCGCGGCACAGGGTTCGAACTAGCCGGGATTTAAAAATGGCGGCGCCCGGTTTATGCAAATGAAGCCCGGGAAATTCAAATCCCGGGCTTCATTTGCAAGTGCGGTATGCCTACATTACCCTCCTAGTTCGAATTAGGAGAGTAGTGTAGACATACCCTGAGAGACAGCAAAGCATTTGTGTCTTGGAGTGCTCTGCTTGCCCTCACTTGGGACACCACGGCACTCTGCAGCATGGAACCAGACCTGCCCCTGGGGACTCTACTGCGTCTCATGGACACGTTGCCAGCACCTGGCTTCACTGTCTGCAGGCTGCCATCTGGGAGGACCATCGAGGGGCTGTGAGGACCTAGGGGGACCTGCGGAAGAGCTTCCACTCTGAGAAGCGCTAACAGTCTCCCTGGTCTGCCCCACTGGGGTTTGTGCCCCATTCCTCCCTCTTGTCCTTCCACTTACCCCTCCTTAGCCCCCACCTTCCTGATGTCAAATAAAATGCACTTTTGTCTCAAAAATACAAACTCTGTTTATTTAATAAAACTGGGGGAGGATGAAACTCTGGGGAGATTGGGAAGGGTGGCGGGAGAGGGGAGGAGAAAGGATGGGAGAGGGGAGGGGGAAAAGTTGGAGGAGGGAGCTGGAAGGAGGAAGCAAGGGGAAGAAGGGGGAGGGGAAGCTCAGCTCTCAGGGATGGGGGTCTTGCCGTGCCAACTGCCTTCCAGCACCGCGTTGGAGGGATCTTTGGTGTCCCCAGGGGGATGGGGAGGAGGGTGCGGAGGTTGAGGTGGGGGGTGTGGAGATTGAGGAGGAGGGTGTGGAGGTTGAGGAGGAAGAGGTGGGGGGGCAGGAGTGGGAGGAGGAAGAGTAGCTGGGTGGCAGAAGGCGCAGGACCGGCATGGGGCAGCACACTCTGCACCAGGACCTGCAGATGGTGACAGATGGCACGACCCTGGGCAAGCAGCTCCCGCTGGAACTCCTGGTCGTCCTGCACCTGCTGCTCCATGATCTGGGTCTGGGCTCGCAGGGTTTGAAGATGCTGCTCTCAGTACCCTTGCCACGTGGTGGTGGTCCTGCTGAGGCCGTGGGTGCGGGAGCATGTCCCTGGTAGGGTGATGCGCCCTGCACAAGCAACTGGTGTGGCTGTAGAGAAAGAAAAGAAGTGGTCAGTTCTCCCTGGGGACACAGTGGATGATGCCTAGGCCCCACCTGCAAGATAAGGGTGACGGGGCCCTGCACCATCAGAGCCGATGTGCTTGCACAGAGGTCACGGTCGGCATGTCCAGCTCTGCCCGGAGTGGCAGCTGCCCCAAGACTGCACCCGTGCACCTGTGCTGTGTATAGTGTGGCTGGGGCAGAGGGAGATGTCCCCTGCCCCTGTGTAGAGGGGGGCGTGTGAAAGAAGGGCATCCTTCTGTGTCCCGCCCTGAGGTCAAGAGCGTGTCGGGTCTCTTCACACACACATGGCTATTGGGCCACGGCCCCTGTGTGGCACGCAGCTGGAGCCACCTGCCCAAGGGTGGCACCACATGTGCCCACACGTGAACAGGTGGCTGCGTGATCCATGGGAGGCATGGCCCACTTGCACGGTCCCCGGTCTCCCTCCTATCTCCCCCTCGGGTAGGGGACTGTGCTGGCACTTACCTGATATGGCCTCCCCGGACGACCCTGCCGACTCTGGTGCCGGGACAGCTGGTGGTGGCTCCTCTGCTGCACCCGGGCCCTCAGCTTCTGGCTTGCTGCCCCCCGGGCTGGTGTGGACATGCCCACCCCCCAGGATTCGGTCGAGGGTGGGGAAGTAGGGGCGGTCACCTTGGGTTCGTCCGTCAGTCTGGCGGTCGGATATACGCACGCCTACCCCTTCACGCCGGGGCTGGTTCTACAGCCTGGGTGGCCACCGGGTCCGGACTCCGGGGGGGGGGGGGTTTCCCACAGACCTCCCCTCCTCTGCAAACTATCCTCCCCTCCTGCTCGCCACCTCTCGCTCTCCTCCCCCCTTCTCGGCGGAAGGGATTCCCTCTTTAAACTTCCCTCCGGGTTTCCACCCCCACCCACGTCATCGGGCGGGCGTTACCATTGCCGCCCGTGCTGCCCCCGGGTTGGCTGGCTGCCCTGTCAGTCCGGGCGGGGAAACACCGCCCACACTACCCCCGTGCCGTCTGCCGCCTTGCTGCCGCTTGTCGGAGGGGCGTCTCGCTTTCCCTGCCCTGGAGCGGCTTGTGTGCACGCCGCACGCCCCTGGCAGGGCCCCCCCCACGCCTAGCAAAGCCTGCTCGGCGGCACCCCAGGGACGGGCGGGGGTCGCCCCGTCACAAGACCCTATTGAAGTTAATTCGAAATAATGGCTGTAGTGTAGACATATCCTTACTCTAGTAATAGAACTCACAAGCAATGGTAGTGGAGTTAGACTATCTGCACAAGAATGCGTTTCTTTCCCAAATAAATATCACTCATATTGTCCTTAGAGAAACAGACAGACCTGAATTGTGAATAAAAGAAAGCACAGCCAAAATGTTTACTTTCCTTAGTACTCTCTCACTGTACTCAACACTTCATTGTGTTATGTGCTTTCTCAAATATACAAGTACAGTAAACTTATGATAATCCGGCACCTTTAGGACCCAGGGTGTGCCAGATTATCAGATATGCCGGACTATCAGAAGGGGGGGGCTATGAGGAGTCTGGGGTGGGGTGGGGTGGAGGGGATGCCACCCCAGACCCTTCATAACCCCCCCTTCTGATAGTCCGGCTCTGTCCCGGGCTTCTGGGAATCAGCTGCTGGTCAGTTTCAGAAGCGGCTAAATAGGGGCGCCTGGGGCAGAGCAGCTGGGGTGCTGCTGGGTTGGTCCCATAGCACTGCCCCTCGGTGCTGAGGGACCAACCCGGTAGCACTCCAGCAGTTCAGCTGCTGGTCAGTTTCAGCAGCGGCTGAATCAGAGAAGCCGGGTGCAGAGCAGCTCCAATTGTCCAGCTGTCCCAAGCACTTCTGGGTTTCGGCACAGATCTTTGCCCGAAAAAAGCGCCAGTCTAGACATTGATCTTGTGGAAAATAAAGCCTTTCAGAAAGATCCCTTATCCCTCTCTGAAATAAGGAAAATAAAGTCTTTTCCGAAAGATCCCTTATCCCTCTCTGAAATAAGGGATAAGGGATCTTTCGTAAAAGGCTTTATTTTCCACAAGATCAGCGTCTAGACTGGCGCTTTTTTCCGGAAAAGCTCCGTGCTGGAAAAAAGCGGCAGCCATTTTTATGCTAATGAAGCGGGGGAGATTTAAATTCCCACTTCATTAGCAATTGCGATACGTCTAATTTACATCCCTTTTATTAAAAAGGGATGTAGTCTAGACGCAGCCATGGAGTTTTACTGTAGTACTCAGGTTATCCCTCTTATTCTGGTAGGTCTTTCTGGCATTCAAAAAAACCTACAGTAGCAGCCCTCAATAAAGAAATAGAGTTTGTGCCATTGGTGTTGATATTGTGAGAACACTTCCATAATAAAATCTTAATTTTATGGGCGCTAGCTGAAATCCCTCCCTCATTCAAGTCAATGACAAACTTCCCATAGACTTCAGTGAAGTTAGGATTTCACCCATTATTGCTTGACTATTATAAAAAAGGCATTTGACTTCAAATTTTGGCATTCAACTTTCCGTTTAGAGCACAGTTGATTTTGTTTAATTTTAATTTGATAAAAATATTAACAATCAGCACTGAGAAAGTTATATAATTGATAAAAAGTTTGAGGTTTTTGTGCTTACATGATTCAAAACAGTTTTAATACTTAAAAATCACTTCAAGTTAGGAGTTGCTTACATTTCTAATACAACTTTAAATTACAATTTTTGAATGCCTAAGGAAAATTTTAATTGGTAGAGAACTGCAGTTTGAAAATCAATTACTTTCAGGAATTGCCCATACTAGTTCTTCAATAAATATCCATGTAACAAACTCTGTAAAAAGCCCTCAAGATCAATTATTTATGAGCCTGTCTGTTAATAGTCAAATGCCCTGTAAGAACATTGGTGTCTGGCTTGATCCTGGTTCTGAACTAAATTAACTTCTGACTGGATTGCCACCTGGAGCAGAGTACAGCGGGGTGGTGGTCTCTTTTTCCAGCTGCAAATCCTGGTGAACCTTCTACAGAGAACGTCATTGGAGAGATGTCTGGTAGATGTCAAGAAGATGGGTGGTATTACAAGAGAGGTACAAATCCTTTTTACGTAAGAGTTGGCAGATGTGCCCCGATGGGAATACTTCTGGCCCTATTTGTCATAAAGCTTACAGGATCATTTTATTTGTAGAAACTGTTCCTTGTTTATCTCCTGATATTTGAGGAAAACATGACATGAGACATGCAGGAAGGCATGTTGCTCAGTTTGTGGAAAAGCAGTTAATGTCAATAAAGTGTGGAGCAGTTTTTCACTTCAGTACATCCTAATCACAACATATGGCATCTGATTCTGATCATATTTAAAAGGACGTAACTCCACATTTTCAACCGATTCACTCTAGACTGACATTGGTGCACAAGAGTTGGATATATTTATAGTATCAAGATATACAAAGCACTAGCACATTTACGTGCTTGGTGGATCATTAAGGAGGAACAGGGGGGATAAAGGATGCAAGAGTTAGTGCTGGGAAGAGTGAACAGACAGGGCACCGGGTGTGCATATATGTAGGTGGGTGGACAGGGAAGGTGAGGGGACCAACGTTTCTCCCCTCCCCCCAAGATGCATATCAGGACTGCTTGCTTTTCCCCTTCCTGTCCTTGTTAGGAAGCGTAAGCCAAGTTCACAGCCCATCTGTCTTCTCTCTTCCTCAGCCAGAGTGAGGAATGTAGCAAAATGTACAATTTCCCTTCGTTCCCTGACAAAGGACAACAGCCAGCAATGTCATCATACAAATCTGGTGGGGGAAGCATCAGTCCCTCCCCCCACTTAATGCGTTTCTGGGGGTGGGAGACTCAGGATTGGGGCAGTCCTGAACTGGGTGGCAGGGGAGGCTGCTAGTCCCTTTCACATAGCTGGTGATTCTGTTTCTTTTCTGTATGGTTTCATGAGAAACAATCCCATTTTAGGCACATCCCATTTTCCTGGCACAACTGAACCCTTACATTGCTTTAAGTTATGATAAGAGGAAGCTGTATATTGAATTTGGTGGTCCTAGCTCTTACCTTTTAGGGGAAGGTCTTGAACAAACAGACAAACTCTCAAATATATAGTAGATTATGTTAGAAGCTTAAAAAAAGCAAACCACAATAAGTATACCAGGTGGGAAGTATTAAGGAGAGGATGCATTTTGTGGTATCTAAAACATATTTACCCATTAAACAGTGGAATCTATAAGAGAAGGTAACTTTGCTTGAATCATTGCTTAAATCTTGCTTATTATCTCTGAACTTTCTTAGGTAATCTGTCAAAGAAAAAATCCTGCAGATGCTATAGAAGATCAACTGCTTGCCAAAATGTCAAAATGAAGCAGGAATTTCCAATCCACTAGCATTCTGGTTATTATATGCTTGACTAAGTCCTTGGACAGTAAGGAACTGAGCAGACAAGGGCAAAATAATTTAGGTACTACTGATGCCCGCTCACTGACAGTATGATAATCAGTTTTGTCTTCCTTTGCTTGTATGAGAATGAGATGATGAGTGGGAAATCAATATTATAGCATAACTTTCAACCTGGCACTAACAAAATTCAGGTGTCTTCCAAATTTTGGAAACAATCCAAACCTTGAACATTTTTGAAAGAACACCATAATGTTTTGTTCAGAATGACAAACATTTCAGAATTATGAATAGCCTCCATTCCCAACGTGTTTGTAACTCCGAGGACACCAATGAAAGAACTGTGTTTGGTTTAATAGTAGCTTTTTAGTGTTTCTAGCATTACTCAGTGGTACCTGAAAATAGCTGGATTAGGAGTAAATAATGATAAATAGCTAAGGGAAAAATAAAGAGAGATTTAGAAATTAAGGTTCTGTTAAGGTCCTTTTTGCTACCACAGCAGGGCAGTAGCATATATACATACTTTGCCCACTGCACCAGTTGGAAGGCATCATCTTGACTGCATTATCCTGGATTTTAAAAACTGTTGAGAATACTTTAAGAAAATAGTAAATGCACAGAAAAAATGAGATGCAAGGAAGAAACAGAGATGAGCCCCTGTATGAACTGAAGTTGTAAGAAGTTTAACACCAGATGCCAACCTTTATAAAAAGAACCCTGTATAATTTGATCGGGATTTAGCCACCAGGGATCTAGAGAGATTATTCTGGAACCCTACATAAATTAAATGAGACTAGTATGATGATGATAGATTTTGAGACAGAATCCTGTCAAATAAAATCTAGAATTTTATCAGTGCTGCATAATTCCACTGATTTATTGAACAATTTTATAATATGATTATCTTATATGATATCAAACTGTTGATTCCTACCTCTGCTCTGCCAATGATGCCACTCTTCATTCCACGAGGTGTAACAGTTAACTCGAACTAAGCACTTAGTTCGAGTTAACGTTTGACTGCTGCGTGCAGTTAGTTTGGACTAAGGGGATTTAAAAATGGCACCCAGATGGGAAGATGCAAATAAAGCCCGGGATATTTAAATTCCAGGCTTCATTTGCAACTTCGAATGCCTACATTAGCCTCCCTAGTTCAAACTTGGGGGCTAGTGTAGACATACCGATACAGTTGTGAAATGGGGCAGTAGAGATAATGTATTCACAGTCATAGAGGAAGTCAGTAGGCATAGAAATCATGACTTCCTGACTCTCAGGGATGTTGTAGTAAGATCATAGGTCATGATTCACTTCAGGGGTAAAGAGAAAAGGATCACATTTATTGCTTCTCTAGTCCCATGTTTGTGAAATGAACCAACTCAGTATCTCTCTCTCTCATAAGAAGAAATGGCTGAAACAAGGACACAGAACTAGGGATTAAATTGAAAAATTGCTTTAGAAATCCTTTAGGAAAAGTCAGAACACAGGACATTAAAAGTTATGTATCTAAACTGAAAATTTAAAAGGAATTTGAAACGTATGTGCTTTTTCATAATACACACATCCATTCAGGCAGCAGCTTTTATGATCTGATTAAGAGTCTGCAAGCATAATCATAAACGTAGCATAGGTTAACAGAGATTCCTGAAAAGAGCTGCAGGCCTGTAACTTTAAATCAACTAATAATTAAAATAATCCACAGCTTTATTAAAGTTGACTTATTGGCCAGGATGCAGAATCTGCTAATGAGGATGGAAGGCAGAGGGAGAGAATATAAGCTGAAGAGAAATGGGAAATTGTGGCTAAGGACAGAGAGAGAGAGAGAGAGAGAAGGAAAAAATAAAGGAGCGTGAAGAAAAGGGGTGGTTAGTGGACAGAAAAGTCCAGCATGAAGTGAAATTAAAGTATGAGAGAAAAGTAATTTAGCTTTATGAACAGCTGCCTCACCGAGGGTCAGGTGTATAAGCAATTAAAATTAAACATGTTGATTTTAATATGCTTTAGTAACTGTGATTGATATTACAGAGTTGCTGTTGACTGTACATCAAGAAACAATTTAGGATCCAGTTTAAAATAAAGTTTATAATCCTTGTTTAATGGATTTTTGTACCTCAGGCAGTATGGCTGTAAAAATGATTAAAATGCGCCCTGTCTCCAGGTAATCAATAAAACTTCCTGCTATAAGATTGGTTCAGTTCCAGAGACTTTTTAGCATGCTCGGCAGTACTGTGTCTGTAGAATTCCAAATAAGTCATCTATCATTATTTCTATATACCGTATTCATTAGACATCTCATCCTTCAGCTTATTAGCACTGAAGTCAGCCAAACAATCAAATCGAAAGGTCACCTTTTAACAAATATGCAGTTAGACCAAAACATACATCAAAACCTTAACAGAAATATGTCAAAATATAGCAAGGAGGATGGATAAAAGGTTGATATGAGGCAATCAAAATGTGGAATGGAATTGCCTACGAATGGAAATTTGGAGAATTCATCTTGGCATTCTATAGGAAAGCTTTCCATTACCTCAGGTTAAGAAATGGGTCAAGCCACTTATTAGAAATGGGAAGAGAATTAAAAACAACAAAAGAAAACAAAAACTCCTGTACCACTGAAATGCCATTCTTCATACTGTATAAAATTTGATTTCCAAGCAGCTGGAGTGTCTAGTTTCAGCTTTAGAGGGAATGGGTGGGTTGTAAAATTGCCTGTGTGAGAAAAACAGTTTTATGATTGTGCAAAGACTCAACACCGGTCCTTCACACTAACCATTCTCCCCATATGAATGCTAGCCATGTGGGGTTAGGAGTGGTTGGGTTGCTTATATGCAGGCTCACCTAGGTTCCAAAAGAAAAAGGGCATGATTATGTTTTTCTGACAGCCAAAGAAGAACATCCAAGCAATCCATTCTCCCTGTGACCATTTCAAGTGTTTATCACCTTTCCCAGTCCCTTATGTCTGACCTCACAGCCCCTCTGCAGAAGCCAAGAAAAGTGGGGTGGGGTGAAGCATCCCCTCTGGTAGTTGCACAATCATAATGCTGGGTCCCTTAGGGTGTGTCTAGACTACATGCCTCCTTCGACGGAGGCATGTAGATTAGCCAGATCGGAAGAGGGAAATGAAGCCGCGATTAAAATAATCGCGGCTTCATTTAAATTTAAATGGCTGCCCCGATCTGCCGATCAGCTGTTTGTCGGCAGATCGGGGCAGTCTGGACGCGATGCGCCGACAAAGAAGCCTTTCTTCATCGGCACAGGTAAGCCTCGTGAAACCAGGTTTACCTGTGCCGATGAAGAAAGGCTTCTTTGTCGGCGCATCGCGTCCAGACTGCCCCGATCTGCCGACAAACAGCTGATCGGCAGATCGGGGCAGCCATTTAAATTTAAATGAAGCCGCGATTATTTTAATCGCGGCTTCATTTCCCTCTTCCGATCTGGCTAATCTACATGCCTCCGTCGAAGGAGGCATGTAGTCTAGACACACCCTTTGTGTTGGAGAGGTGGCTGGCTTATGACGTTAATCCAAAAGTTCAGGGAAGAAAACACACTTGCAGGATGATTGTATCCCTGCCCCTTTCAGTGATATTTGCTAGACCCAGAGGCTGGACTTTCTGGCACAGCAAAGTAGTTAAGGACAAGATGGATGCTTTCTATGGTTCTCTACTCCTCTTCTATGGGAACTCCATCCGATAGCTTAGAATTTGGTCAACTTTAACTTAAATTGCCTCCTCATCTGGTAAGCATAATTAGTGTAGCAGAAACTCAGGATATTTCTTCAGGTTTCACAGGAAAGCAAATATGCTTGGTTCACCTTTATAGTTCTTTATGCCCCTCCAGGGGTGGCCATCAGCAGACACATCTCTCTAGAATAAGGGACTGCATATCCTTCCCAAGTCTGGAAAGCCATTTCTTTTTTCCATTCCTGTAACTTGAACTATGTTCTCCTGATAATGGCCAACCTTAAAAAAGAAATGGCTAACTAGTAATGTTAGATCTGAAAGCAACCAAGTGCCACCCCAAGCATACCCTTGCTATATTAGAAACATAGCAACATTTAGAACAGTATTGCAAGTATTGTACCATTTTTATCTTCAGTTTCTTCCTCATGGGCAGCAAGAGTAGTTTGAAGGAAGGAGACTGTCACAGTAGCATTCCTGGGATGCTTAAAAGTATCACTATTGTGGCCACAGATGTATTGTGGCGGTGTGAGGGGGAGGATTTCTTTGGTTTCTTCACAGGAGAAATGACACATAATGCTAGACTTATTTTTTACTTGACTGGACAGTCCACTGATGATAGGAATCCATCCATGGTAGGGTTCCACAGCAATACTGCAGAGACTGCAGAGGCAGACAGAGAAGAACCCTGGAGGACCTCTTCATGAACAGTGACCAAAGGAGACAGAAGTTCTTTGAGTTCCTTAGAGCAAAGGAGGATCAGGGTGGAGGGGACTTGTACCCCCTCCCCTCCTTTTCCCATCCACTCCTTGCCGCCTCCCTCTGCCCCCCTTCCCCAGCACAATGGCTGGAGACTGTAATACCTGCATGAGCACTGCTTTGACAGTGGATCTCCTCACACTGAACTGGTTGCCAACAGATTGGTAGCTATCCGGTATGGAGAGCTTCCATAGGGCGATGGCCACATGCTTCTGGAGAGGAATGGTGGGCCTCATGTGCATGTCACATCGCCGCAGAGCAGGGGCAAGCCACTCACAGAGCTAGAGGATGGTGTCCTTCTTCATCCTGAAGTTCTGGGTCCACTGTTGGTCTCCCCAGTGCTCCAGGACGATGGGGTCCCACCAGTCACTGCTGGTGTCCAGGCGTCAGATGCGGCAGGGCACACTGGCGTCCGGCCGCTGCTTCTCCACAGTCCCCAGGGGGGTCCAGAAGAGTACCTGGGGGTTGGGCTGCCGCAGATGGTGCCAGGCAGTCTCCAGCACTTGCTGGCAGGCTTGCAGCAAAAGATCCAAAAGATACACCAGAGTGCCTGGGGTGGCTCTGACTCCATGGTGCTGAGTGCTGTGGTGTCCCAACTGAGGGCAACCAAGCAGGCAGAGAGACAAATGCTTTGCTGTCCCTCAGCGAGGTAGGCAAGCAAGCAGGGAAAGCTGAGTACTGGCTGTCCAGGCGGGTCCCTTTAAGCAGAAGCCTCAGATAGCCTCAGACAGCAGCCACACAAAGCAACTACTGACCTGATGCCCTGCTGGAACCGGTTTCAGCTGCCCTTAAATGCGATTCAGCGTCCAATCAGTGTGGACGTGCTATTTCAAAATAGCAAAATGCTATTTTGAAATGCATTTTATGTGCAGATGTATTATTTTGAAATAAGCTATTTCGAATTAACTATTTCAAAATAACGCTGTAGTGTAGACATACCCTAAACTGTACAGCCACCCAAGAGTCAATAAAGTACCATACACTCAATTAGCAGAGCCCCTCCCCCCGTTCTAAAGTCATGTTGCTCCTGCCCTCTGCCTTGGAGTTCTTGGCCAGCTGCTCCTGAAACCCTCTTCCTTGCTGTGCAGAGAGGAGGGTCTCGAGAAGGATGGCGCTCCTATCATCTATTGTGGTCTAAACAAGCTTTCTATAAGAGCCTTAGAGACAGTGCATAGTTTCTCATAGTCTTTCCCAGCAGTCATCTCTCTCTTTCTCTCTTTTATACTCACCTCCCAACACATACTTATATGATGGTTATTCTTACTTCGTGGTACTTCCTATGATGCACATATATTCTCTGTAATTTTATTTTTTCAAAGTGTTGTTTTAGTTTTTTGACTGATCTGTGCATTTCATTATTTTATTTCCCTTTTACGCTTAAATTTGAATAATAGAATCATAGAGTACTAGAAGGGACCCTGAGAGATTATCAAGCCCAGTCCCCTGCCCTCACAGCAGGACCAAGCACTGTCTAGATCATCCCTGATAGATGTCTGTCTAATCTGTCTGATTCTTTGAGTAGTAAGTTCTAAAATGCCTAACTTGTCGTGGTTGGAGTAATTATCCCTGTGGTAACTTTTAAATAAATAAATATATTTCATCTAGGTGTTTTCTTTCTACTCATGGCATTCATCTGCTCCCTACCTCAATATTGGTGCACATAACACACATTAATTAACTAAGGGTATGTCTACACTACAAAGTTAATTTGAACTAACAGCCGTTAGTTTGAATTAACTTTAATAGGGGCTACACATACAAACCGCTAGTTCGAATTTAAATCGAACTAGTGGAGCGCTTAACTTGAACTAGGTAAACCACATTCTACAAGGAGTAACGCCTAGTTCGAATTAAGTAGTTTGAATTAAGGGCTGTGTAGCCACTTAATTCAAACTAGTTGGAGGCTAGCCCTTCCCAGGTTGCCTTGGTGGCCACTCTGGGCCAAACCAGGGAAACTCTTCTGCCCCCCCTCCCGGCCCCGGAGCCCTTAAAGGGGCACTGTCTGGCTACAGTGCTTGTGCCAGTTGCAAGCCTGCCAGCACCCAGCCAGCAGACCCTGCACTTGGCACAGCATGAGCCAGCCACCCGCTGCCACCCAGCCCTCCACCTCTTCCCAGGACCAGGCTGGCAGCTCACAGGAGCCTGCCCGGGGCTTCAAGAGGCGGGCGCCTTCCTGGTCTTGTGCAGAGATCGTGGACCTCATTGAGGTTTGGGGGGAGGCCTCCAATGTCCACAATCTCCCCACGAGGCACAGGAAAGCGGCCGTCTAGGGCAGGATAGCTGCCAGCCTGGCCACCAAAGGCCACATGCGAACCGAGGAGCAGGTTTGCATAAAAATCAAGTTGGTCCAGTGAGACCCCCAACCCTGAGCCCTGAGCTTAGAACATAAGAACATAAGAACAGCCGTACTGGGTCAGACCAAAGGTCCATCTAGCCCAGTAGCCTGTCTGCCGGCAGTGGCCAACACCAGTTACCCCGGAGGGGATGGACCGAAGACAATGACCAAGCGATTTGTCTCCTGCCATCCATCTCTAGCCTTCCACAAACAGAGGCCAGGGACACCATTCCTATCCCTTGGCTTATAGCACTCCATGGACCCAACCTCCATGAATTTATCTAATTTCTCTTTAAACTCTGTTATAGTTCTAACCTTCACAGCCTTCTGTGGCAAGGAGTTCCACAGGTTGACTATGTGCTGTGTGAAGAAGAACTTTCTTTTATTAGTTTTAAGCCTGCTACCCATTCATTTCATTTGGTGTCCTCTAGTCCTTTTATTATGGGAACTAATGAAGAACTTTTCTTTATTCACCCTCTCCACACCACTCATGATTTTATATACCACTATCATATCCCCCCTCAGTCTCCTCTTTTCTAAGCTGAAATGTCTCAGTCTCTTTAGCCTCTCTTCATATGGGACCTATTCCAAACCCCTAATAATTTTAGTTGCCCTTTTCTGAACCCTTTCTAAGGCCAAAATATCTTTTTTGAGGTGAGGAGACCACATCTGTACACAGTACTGAAGATATGGCGTACCATAGTTTTATACTTCCCCTCCTCCTTCGTCCCCTGGCTATCCCCTTCCAGCTCCCTTCTCCCAGGTTTCCCCCTTCCCTCTCCCACCCTCTTCCTTCCCCACTCCCACCTCCTTTTCCCAGTCTCCCCAGAGGTTAATCCCCTTCGCCCCCAGTTTTGTTAAATAAAGAGAGTTTCTATTTTTGAACACAAGTGTCCTTTATTTTTTACATCAGGAAGGGGGGCTAGGGAGGGGTAAGTGGAAGGAGGTGAGGGAGGAATGGGGCATGAGCCCCCGATGGGGAGGATTGGAGTGGCTCTGCGGGCTCCTTGGAGTGGAAGCTCTCCTGCAGGGCCTCCTGGATCCTAACAGTCCCCCAATTGACCCCCCCGAGATAGCAGCCTGCGGCAAGTGCAGCCTGGCTGATGGCCGAGTGCTGTGATGTGCCTAGTGTGGGTACTCAGGGCACTCCAAGACAGGACTGCTTTGCTGTCCCTCATCGAGTTAGACAAGCAAGCGGGGAACCCTGAGAACTGTTTGTCCGGGGTGGGGGTCAGGTCCCTTTAAGCACAGCCCTCGGGTAGCCTGAGGCAGCAGCTCTGCACTCTAAGTCCTAACCTGATGCCCTGTCGACACTGGTTCCGGCCAGCCTTAACTTCGGTTCAAGGTCCACTCAATGTGGACATGCTTGTTCCAATTAGCAAAACGCTAATTCGAATTAGTTTTTAGCTTATTTTGAATTAACTAATTTGAATTAAGTTAGTTCAAATTAGTGCTGTGGTGTACACATACCCTAATTCTGCACATAGATGGAAAAAAGTAGGGGGAACCACATCACAACAAACTTGCTCCATGGACAACTCAGTTAGGCAGGAGGGAAAGGTGACTGGGAGCTGCCATTGCCAAGTGTGTGAATGTGGTGTACAGTTCCACCAGCACATAGCAAGGCAGTTCCCACAGTGTCTCCAGTGACACTCTGGACTCTGGGATACTGTCCCAGAAATTGTAACTGTACCACTGCATTCTGAAAAGAGGGAGTGTGTCCAGGTATTACATGGACAAGTACTCAAGGAAGCGCACAGGTATAGACATAAACCATATCACACTAGATGTGGGGGGGACAACATAAGACATTCAGTAATCTCTGAAGGCTAAATGGGCTAATAAATGGTGAAATGACAAGCTGTTGTAAATTAGCTTGCACAGTTTGCTACAAAACTAACGCAAATTATCCAGGAACAACCTGCTACAGCAGAACCACAACAATTGATCAGAGCTTTAAATTCCTGTCTATTCTCACTTCCACCTCAGTTCCCTCTTCAAACCTCTGTATTGTTGGAAAGGACAACGCATAATTAGTAAAGTAAAGCACAGGACAGAATAATGAAGATGTTTTAGAATATGACCTGAACAGTGACTATAGATACCCATGATCCAGATTCGTCATCAGGCTCTCTACTCTCAGGTCTGGGAGCCTCAACTCTGTATGTGAAAATATCAGTGACATTATTACATTCAGCCTGATCCCATGAAGAGCAGACTGTCTGCACCAGAAGATCATCTGCTGCAGCACCAGAAAGCCACCAAATGGGAATGTTCCCAATGAGAGCTATGCCTTGGTCCCACAAACTCCAGAGGATATCTGGCACTGCCACTCCTCTTTACAGATGGGATACAGAGAAGAGGGTCCCCAAATGCCTCTCCTGTTCCAGGTTTGCATGTGAGACAAAGATGAGATGAATGGAATTAGTTGTTTATTCTTAATTACTCCATGCTTGTCCTTTAGCAAATGTCTGAGGCACTTTCTATCAAGGGGAGTGCATCGCTATAGTTAAGAAAACCACCAGGAACTAATGGCAGATGGCAAGCTCACACAGGCATTTATCTGAAACGTTATTGGGTAGCATATGTCTGTTGCACCTATGGCTGTCAAATACACACACACTCCAAAATGGGTAAACATTGTCTACTGACAGAACAAATGATGTGTCTGGATGTATTTTTCACAGATGATTTGTGACTACTTAAAAAGCAAGTTTTAACAATTCCACAAGCATCCTTTGTTTGCCTTCTCCCTTAACATCTGGGACACAGTATGGTTCACAAGATGGGGTTTACCATATTTCTCTCTCTTCTAGGTCCCCATCAGAACTAATAAGGGCTTCCCTGCTGCATAACTTCAGCAATTATAGCTGTTTGCAATTTGATGAGACACAAAAGAAATGTGATTTGCAATCTATACTTTTCTCCTGTTATTTGTAGGCTTGGCAGTATGCCTTTTAGTCTTTGAATCACTGTCAGCCGATGGTCAGGGCAGTGCGTGTGTTTTATACACCCGAGTCTTCAACTGCTAGGACACAAGGTCCTTGTCGCAGCAGGTAGCCTTAGGGCTCCCCGAGAGGTTTTTACGTCCATGTCTTTAGCCGCTAGGACCGGGGTCCCTTCGCAGCGGGCAGCCAACAGGCTGACAGACGCCCCAGAGTTTGCAGGGAGAGCTTATTACACCCGTGTCTCTAGCTGCTAGGACTGAGGTCCCATTGCAGCGGGCAGCCTAGGGAAGGCTGACGGATGCCCCTATGGATCTGCCCCCTGGAGGCGACACGATCCAAAACGCCCAGCTCTGCCTGTGTCTGCCCCTATGACCAGCTGAAGTTCTTTTAAGTGTGTCTGGTTCTGTTACAGCAACTGAAGGAGTCCGATTAAAGCTTAAACAGTTACAGGTTTATTAAAGAAGCTTATAAATCATATAGTTATAATGGCTATTGCTCTATTTCTTAACTGCTAGCAAATATAGATCTTAAAAATGGTTACAAAGAAAATAAAGATAGAAAATAGAAATAATGGTACCAAGTGACAGCTTAATCTTTAAAGAGCTCTAAGTCTATGTGTACACTTAAGACAAAGGACCACATCCAGGTACAATTTTTATCCCCCTTCTGTGCCTCTTGACTCCAGCATATCAGGCCAGGGCCAGTCCCCCAATTCCTAGGAAAGACGAATACGAGGTGGGCATCCCCGTGGAACCTCGGGAGGTCAAACACCTAAACCAGTCAGAAGGTAGATGGCAGATCGACGCTCAGCATGAGTGTGCTGCTGGACCCATCTTTATACCCATAGGGGCCCATATCCTCTTTCTTATCTAAGATGCCAAATTGTAGTGGTCCGTCTTTGTGGCGCCAGTTCTTACAAGGGAGTTTCAAATAATTTACACTTGTAAGAGAGAGATAACTAAATTAGGAGTACTGGACGTTCTTTATTGGGCGGGAGATTCCTCCCCCCAGGCGAGTGTGTGATCGTATCAATATAGGGGCCAGCCAAGGCAGTTCTCGCAGCCTCGAGGTCAACAATTGGCGTATCTCTGTTTACAGTCATCCATGGTCACTGTGAGCTAGCATATCTGGGCCTCCTGTCAAGGCTTCAAAGACTATGCTGATTTTATTGCTCTGTCTATGCCCTGTATGCTTCCAGGCAAGCAAAAACGGATGGTACAGAGGGGTTCCTGTCTGGCTACAATCACTAATACATGCAGTTCTCAAACAAGCTAGATTTCAGGTACTTATATGCTACTGATTTCAATTTGGGCCAATCTAAAAAAGTAAATTGATGAAACTCTGGCAGATATTCCCAGAATGAGACTTTTCAGGGGGAGCTCTGGTCATAAATTTGGAAAAAAGAGTAGCTGTACCTATCAGATTAATAGAAACCTACTGTAAAATTGTATCACTGAAGCAACATAGCATTTGGATTGGGAATGGTGGAATTGCTCTCCATTTACTATAGCACTCTGTCAGAAATTAGGTCTGCAATGGGGAATAGAGCAAACCATGAACTTCCACTAGACCCACTAGTTCTGCTAGCTGTGCCACTGAGAAGAGGCTTAAGAGCATCAATACTTCTAAACAGAACTGTCCTTAGCATTTTGCCGAGGGTCTATGAAACGATGTTTCACGGTATCCAAAAGTTAACAGCTGATAATCTTGGGAGAGGGAGGGAAGTGTGGAAAAAGGGTAAGCAGAACAGAATGTTGAAAGGTAATTTTGCAAAGGGGATGAAGGAAAGGGGCACTGCTAGAAGACAGGAGTAAAGCTATGTTGTGCAGTCTGTGGTGCATGATAGTTGCAGTATAGGTGCATGCTGGTGTGAGAGAAGTAGAAGGAATTTACTGCTAGGAAGTTAACTTTTTATTGCTATGATTTTGAGGCAGGTGTATAGGTATGCGATCGATGCAGCAACCTGACCTGTTTCACAGTGAGTCTGTGTGTTGATAAATATATGTCTGTAAAATACTTTCTGGACCTGATCCTGCTCTAACTGCCTCCAATGGGAGTAGGAGCAGGCTGTATGAGCCTTCAGAATGAATGGAGTCACATCATTGTGACTTGTGGTTCTTACATACCACAGGAGCTCTCTCTACAGCTGTGTCAGACATGGTACATTTTAGACCAATGACATTAACACACACACTTAGATTTGTTTATCCTGTGCCAAATTCTTATGCATGCCTTAACCGCTGAAAAAATTTGCTCATTAGTGAGGCTGATAATACAAGTGTAATATTGATTAACACAACCCAAACTGTACAAGTCTAATTGAAAATGGATTGTTCAGATTCATTTCAAGTTAGTCCCCAATTCCCCAACCCTCTCAGAAGTGAGTAGTGCCATTGGGATAAGGGAAGATTATTGTTGGGAATAAATTTAAGTACCTGCATAAATGTTTACAGGCTTGGGGATTAACTGTGGTAAATTGTATTGTTCGTGGCAGGAAAAAAAACACATGAAATAATATCAAATCTCAATCCTTAGGGCTCAGGAGAAAGGTCTCTGGGCAGCACTGAAGAAATTATTTTCTGTGATTTAAAGACTCAGTCTTGGAAATTGCTGAGCACTTTGCATCCAATGCAACAAATTACCTAAATATGTCCTTACCTGGAAGCACATAAGTAGTTCCACTGAAGTCTATGAGACTATGGCTGTGTCTAACTTTAGATATACGTTTGAGTACTTTGCAGGATCAAGGTCTTAGTAAATAATGTAACAATATAACAACAAGAACAATACCAGACTGTGAAAAATGCACGGTAGAAATGTGCTATGTTCTTTCAGAGGACTATTGAGTTATTTGGAACCTAATCTCTGTGAATCAGTGGAATTACACTTTCTGCAGGGAAGCAGCAACAGGTAGAAGTTTTAATATTAAATAGTCTATTTCAGGGATGAAGAGACAATGAAAGAAAGTTAAAGACAACCATGCAGCATGAATTTTAATGGTTTCAAGGCCTAGAAAGTAGAACACAAAAACAAATTGTCTCACTTTCTGCTCTCAGAGGAAGCATACCTAATGCATATGTCAGCTTTTTGTGTTTTTCTAATGATCATTACTGGTGTTAACATTACAGTGGCAGCCACTGTGTGCATGGCGCTTTTGAAACACTCTGGAAGGATGTGTTCTGATCCAACAAGTTAAGGACAGATAAGAATACAGCGATTAGTGGACATAGAATTGAAACAATCATTGGCAAGATATATGCAAGCATCGTAAGAAATTAGTCTGTTAAGAGGGCTTTAAATATAGACAGGAAAGGGTCTTTTCTGATGGTCAGAGATATTACATCATGCATAGGGAGCAATGTGGAAGAAGGCACAGGGGTTACTGGGAGAACTGACAGATAGATGGATAGGGCTGGGAGCCCTGGCAGAGCAGAGAGAACAGAGGCAATGTGAAGTTTAAAGCTTTTATCTTTAAAGATCTATATAACTCTGCCCCTCTGTACTCTGTACATTAACCTGTGATAGATGGAAAGTGAGCAGCGGGATTCAAAACAGGAATCCCATAGACACAGTAGATGAGTTAAGGGGGATCATTTTTTATTCACAGAAAGGGGACATTGGGTGTATTTTGGAATCCAGACAGATAGATGTTGCAGTAGTCAAGGCAGGATTTTAAAAGTGCCAATTTCAAGAGTGTCTGACTCCTGAATTATTCTACTGAGAAATGTTAAGCTGTGGTCAGTATTCATCTTTATTGTCAATAAGGCTGGATAAGGTATCCCAGTGCAGTGAAAATCCTAGCTTACATCAAATAACACTCATTCAGATGCTCACACATGCCTCCCCTCCCCTCCCCTCCTTCTCTTTCACATCACACACACTCTGGACTCTTGTAAGGCTGAGAAACTGCCATTGCTTTGGATGCTCGAGGAGAGGGGTCACCTGCAACTCTTTCAGCTGCTCTTGCCATGACTGTATAAGAGGGCAGTATGATGTCCCTCACACCATGCTTTATGAACATTGGACAAAATACCGATCAGTTTTAATGTTACAGTCTGCTGGATCTGTAGATCCTATTTTGATCATTCTTATGAATGAAGTTAGAAATAGGAACGATGAGACTGTTTATAGTTTTAAATGTGCTAATGAGAACCATGACTGATGCCCCCCCTCCCAAAGCCCTAATGAATGGGGGATCAACATAACAACTTGAAAACAGCCTGGATTGTCCTGTAAGTCCAAATGTGATTAGACTAGCAAGACATGTGACCATATCACCTAGTACTGGGATTCCATTTTGATCCAGGTAGTTTGTATTATACAAAGTTGAATTATTTCTTTATATGAAATGTGTAGTTATATATTTATGCAGTCAATTCATACATTATATGAATGGCATTGATTGCTTACTCAGGCTTGTGCCTTTTTAAAGAAATATCCTTATGTGGGAGCAAGATGTCTATAGGATATAAATATGGATGCTTTATCTTAGGGCATAGTTTAGAAATAAAGACATTTAAATATATTTAAATAATCATACAGCAATGCAACTGTGTATTATTGGGAGGGGGAGAGAGGGATTCAGAAATAAAACATAGTGTTGTGATCACTCAGTTCATTTGGCAATGGATGGGAATAGAGAGGGCAGGAAAAGTAGTTGTAAGTGACCTCTGCTTTTGAATCCTGGTGTAGAGCAACCTCTCTGCGGCAATACGCTATACTGGTTTGCAACCTCAAACCCCTGATGCATCCCTCACACACAGTGGCCAGAAGGGAGTGATGTAGAACCATCTATGACATACCATCTGAGGTTTCCTCATCCCATCTCCTTTGTACTATTGCAGCTACATAAAAGGGCCTTATCTCCAACCAGAGTTTTGCCCTTAGCCTGAGCTATGATATAAAAATCTCTTAGTCCATGCCCAAAGAACTTGAATGTGGAGGAGTATAATTTAATACCTCTTGTTCTTTTTCATAAGGACTATGCTAGATTGGATCCAAACTCTACTCTTCCATTGAGCACAGAAAAGCGATGGGCAACCAAGACTGGTGAGTGGGCTGCGTGAATGGCCCTCCTTTGTCTCAGCTGCCTGCAGTGGGGGGCAACCTGTGGCCCGCAGCCCACTGGGTTTCTAGCTATGGTCCATGCATCCCCTCTCTTGTCCCTTCCATGACAACTCTCGTGCACTGGGGTACTGAAGCTCCTCACTTCCTATTGCTCCTCCTACTTCTCTCCCTCCCTTCCAGTACTTTCAGAGTGCCATGAATCTGCTGAGTCACACTCCATCCCTCAGCTGATTCCTGGCATTCAAGCTGTGGGAGACTCAGGTGATTGGTGGGAGGGAATGGGAGGAGAAGGAAGTGTGGGATGTGAAAGAGGTGCATAGGGGAGGGGCAGAGAGAGGGTGCGTGGCCTGCAAGTAAAACCCTAGTGGGCTGCATGTGTCCCACGGGTCACAAGTTGCCCATTGTTACAGAAGCATGAATATACGATAAAGAGAATCCACCTCCCTTTGAATAACAACTTCCTTTGTTTTGCATCACCCCAAATTCTCTCTTTCGTCTTTTACATCTGAGATTCTATGTAGAATAATTCTCTTGCTTCCTCTATTCCACCCGCACCCCCTTGCCCCGTGAAAATTGTAGGACTCTTATATTGCATAAAAGGATAGTATATGATATGGAAATGAAGTATTTTTTAGATCTGGCTGTCCAAAAAACATATTATCTCCTTTATACTCCTTAGCAGCCCAAAGATACTGATGTTGTTTGGTCTAATTTGATTTTCAGTTAGTTCAATATTCAGCGAAGAGCAAATTATTCTTTTTATTGAAAATACTGCAAAGCAGAGACATATTATCCTATTTACTGTAGCCACAAGTTTTGTTTTTGACAGCTGCATACTCTCATCTGCTAGGGTTGGTTTTGTAGTGTTCTCCAATTTATCAGATTTTATTTCTGGAGTCATGCAAAAAAGTCAGACTTCTTAAAGCATTGTAATAATAAAATATATTCTTCTGAAACATGCTAGCAGAACAGAGATAATTCCAAGACCGTGAAAATCCAAGATGTAGAGAAGGTATTTCAACAATCTGATTATTCAGTTTTCATCCATAATTACTGTAAGCTATATATAATTACTACAACTCTAAATCAGAACACAAAAGGATTTTTTTTAAAGTAGAGGTTATCTGGTGGACATAAAAACAAATACTTTTACTGGCTGTTCGATCTTAGCCAAACAGTTTTACCGATCTAAAACATTTATTATGGAATGCATTGAATGTTTTTAAAGTGCAGAGTTCTTTAGAAAGCTTTCATTAGAGGCATCTTTTTTAAATTGCCTATTTTTTCTGAGAATATGAATATATATGAAGAAATGGTTCATTTATATTCTAGTTAAGCATTTATATTCTAGATAATTTAAAGTTTAAGACCTAACAAAATAATGCACTGTCAGTCACAGGAATGCTTCCATTCCTCAGAAACCTCAATTCTTCTCAGTGTCCCCTATACCTCAGAAAGACTGAATGAAAAGGTGCGCATTTTCCCAAGCCCCAGAATTCAGATTTTGTCTTTGGTATATCAATAAGGTGAACATACTGTGAAATTGAGTGACCCTCTCTCAAAATATATTATCTCTAATGATTCTAGATTAGTTCTGGAGACTGCCAGCAGACATGCTCTAAATTATCGCAATCCCTTAAATAGCATTGAGAAAGAGGGGCTACCTTCAGGACCCAGAGATCAAAAGTCTTCACCTTGAATCACACCCAGCAGTAAGTGGAAAAACTGTTACAATCTGGGGAGAGAAAATATAATATGTGATATATGGCTGCCACTGTTAAGTACAAGCTGAACTCTATAAATTGACTTCAGGGCATAGTGCATATAATAGTCAACCTGAAAGTTCCAGGGGTGTAG
This sequence comes from Pelodiscus sinensis, assembly GCF_052426305.1. Lineage (NCBI taxonomy): Eukaryota > Metazoa > Chordata > Testudines > Trionychidae > Pelodiscus > Pelodiscus sinensis. Next base: position 101,713,227 of record NC_143055.1, read on the forward strand.
CCATTTTATTCTATATTTGCAAAAACTATGAGGAGTCCTGAGGCACCTTACAGACTAACAAATTTATTAGGGCATAAGCTTTCGTACCTAAAACCCACTTCATCAGATGAATTAGAGTGAAAGTTACAGAAGCAGGAGTGCATAGAAGGAAGAAGTTGCTTGTTTTAATGAAACTAATCAATTTTGATTACTCAGACATGATTACAAAGGGAGACAGCTGAAATGGAATTCATTTGCAAATTCAACACTGTCAATTAAAGAATGAATAAGGATCTCAACTGGTTAATGCATTACAAAGGCAATTTCCCCTCTCTGGATATTAACATCTCCACACCAAATGCTGAGAGTGACTGACTTCAATCCTGAATTGATTAGCTTCTTTAACACAAAGCAACTTCTTCCTTATACATAGTACTTCTGTAACTTCCACTCCAATTCATCTGATGAAGTGGGTTTTAGGTACGAAAGCTTATGCACTAGTAGCACAGAGTCTCCAGGGTGCCACAGGACTCCTGGTTGTTCCTGAATGTCCCAGACATGAATAAGAATAACCATGAGGATGGCTGCATCAAGGAAGAAAAACAGCAAACTCCTCAGCAGATGCAGATGATAACTAAAAACAAAACAATAAAATGTCTATTGCACTACCGCTGCAGGTAATTTTGGCCACACACCTAAATTCTTACAGACGTCTAAAATCCATAGCACATGTTTGGCTAAAGTAAAAAAAAAATATATCCAGAATTCAAATGAACTATAATACCGGCCAGCGTAAGATTCTAAAAATATGCAAGTGAAGTCGACATGTTATTATTACCTCAAAAAGCACCTAGCAGATATTTGGCTTACTCCTGGTCCCATGGGAGCTGATGGCATGACCCCCACTGACCTTTTACAGGAGGTAAATCCAGCTCTTTATTAAAAAAAAATGTACTAAAGCGCTGAGTTGGCATTTCCAGGCACTGCTTCATTGTGACAGACTGGATCTGGTGGGCTCAAGTTAAAGAACTAGGGGTATGTCTACACTACCCTCCTAGTTCGAACTAGGAGGGTAATGTAGGCATACCGCACTTGCAAATGAAGCCCGGGATTTGAATTTCCCGGGCTTCATTTGCATAAGCGGGGAGCCGCCATTTTTAAAACCCCGCTGGTTTGAACCCCGTGCAGCGCGGCTACACGGGGCTCGAACTAGGTAGTTCGGACTAGGCTTCAAATCCCGGGCTTCATTTGCAAGTGTGGTATGCCTACATTACCCCGCTAGTTCGAACTAGCGGGGTAGTGTAGACATACTCTTGGATAGTAACATTGTAACAACTCCAATATCAGCTTTATAGTAGATACATTTTAATCTTAACTTTGCTTATATGTAGATATAAAGGTGTGGGAGGTTCCTCCACACCCCTCTGCAGCCCAGCAATGGTACTATGGCATGCCCTGCATTAATTCTCAATGCTTGGGAGCAACAATTGCACGTTAGCAGCCTAGGGCAAGGAGATACAAACACACACTAGCAAAATAGCATGTCCTTTCTTACATGCTTTCTACAGTGTGTAGCCATCCTTTTTTTTAAACAAGATTATGGAAAACATGCCTATACTACTTGATAATTAATTCAAATGAGCACTTTGACTCATGACAAAAAATTGTGGCATTTGTTGAAAGGCAAATGGTGCTGTATGATCCCTGGGACTAGGATGTGTAGCTACAAAATGATAATTTTATATGTCTTTTGCAAACTGAATCATTTTCCTCTTTAAGGTGGCTTCTGTCACAGAGTTGCTAGGCATCCTCCAGGGCCTTTTTTGTATGGAGGCTCCATTCACAGTGCAAGCACTGAGGAAGATGAAGGGTTCATACTTTGCTTAAAAATATTCACAGGAACTTGGTTACTCAATTTAGACAACATTGGCCAGCTGCCCAAATGTAATAGCATACTGCTATTACATTAGCATACATTAATAGGATAATAGCATAAGAAGGACATGAGAAAATTGACCTAAGGCTACGTCTACACTGCACAGTTATTTCGGAATAAGGTATTCTGGAATAATTATTCCAAAATAGCTTATTTCAAAATAGAACGTCTACACTGCAGGGAAGTCTCCAAATTAGTCTGAGGTAGGCTTCCCTAGTGTAGACACGCTATCTCAATTTAGAGCCCCAGGAAGAATAACTTAGAATGTGAGGGGCTATTTTGAAATAGCTGCAATGGAGTGACTATTAGCTATTTCAGAACAGGTGTTATTCTTCATAGAATGAAGTTTACAGAAGTTGGAATAAGCCATCCGTTATTTCAAAATTATTTCAAAATAACGGAATTGCTGCGTAGATGCTCGCATAGTTATTTCAGAAGAAACGGACGTTTCAGAAATAACTTTGCTGTGTAGACATGCCCTAAGGGTAAGCCTTTACCACAGAGTTTAGCCAGATGATTGGCCCTCAGGTCTGAGCTCCTGCCTTACTTAAATGCACAGAAAAGCAACAATTGAGACACTCTTCTCACTGGTGCTACTCATCTGTGTATGTCACTAGAACTTTTGGAGACTCAAGGACGGGCCCTATCCCATGATTCTTTGTGCTACAATAAGCTGAGCCATCCCATGGTTCTTTACTACTGGCTTGTGGGAAATCTTGTCTGTCTTTCTGGGCACATAGAGGGAAATATGGCAAAAGATTTAGTCAAAGTGGACAGCTTATAAGCTCAAGTGAAAATGGCACCCAGTCTCTAGGCTCTGCCATTTTTAAAGCACCCCTGAACTTGGGGAAGAGGGTTTTGTGTGTGCCCAAAAAGGGAGTTGGGGCAACAGTATGCTCACAGTGTTGCTGTGGTGTATTGCAATGTGAATGAGCTCTGCTCTGAAGACGCTGGCTGAAAGTCAAGACACACTACAGTGGAGTGCGATGACTGGCAAACCGGTTTAAGTGGCAGCTTCTCCTGGGCCTTGTGACGTACATTTACCTTATTCACAGCCCGCCTGAAAGTGCTGACATCAAACTGGCTGGACTCTGCTCAATTCTGAAATGTCAAAAGGTCCTTAGGCACAGTAATGGCAAGGGAAACCTAATCTAAGCTACCACAGTCAGAACATCATTTGTGTAAACCACATAAAGGCAGTAGCAGATTAGGAAATTAAGGAGTTTTCATTTTTCCATAGGCCTCCAGCCCCATATGTTATTGCAACACATTGGTCTGACCAGAATGAGTAACTTAGACCCATTGGAGGCCTTCGGGGGAAGGAGGACTCTACAAAACAGCTTCACCTTCAACACCTATCTTTAATAGAGGCAGGGTCTGCATACTTCTTGCTGCAACATGCATGCTTACTTCTCCCATGTGCTCCCAAATAAACACTGAAAATTTGGCTTTAACAGACTTATCCAAAGCCATAGAGTATATGAATTGCAGGCCCCAGGAATATAATCCATGTCTTCAATACAATGTCAATTTTAGGACATTTTCCCTCATCAGTCAATGGATTGCAAGTATCAGTTGAGAACTCAGGACTGATAACTCATATTTGTGAAAACAGCAAAGAGTCTTGTGGCACCTTAAAGATTAACAGGTGTGTATCTGGGCATAAATTTCATGGGTAAAAACCACTTAGAAGCATTGATGAACTTGGTTATCTGAGACTTGACATCTGTGGACTGACCAAAGTGGACACTCTCCTCTTGATTCTCATTACCTGTTCTATCCACAGGACTACCCTATTTCCCCGCCCAGACAATACTACCTTTAATTATATGGAAGTTTCTCCAGCTTAATGATGACAAAAAACAAGCAAGCGAACAAAAAAACCGAGATATTTATATACTGTGGATACAATTAAAATGGATTTTATGATCTGATAGACTCTACTGGTTTGAGAGAAATTTGCTTAAAGATAATGGACAATACTGAAGACCCTGATTTTTTTCCAAACAATTAAAAATGTCTTGTACTTGAAAAAAATTATATAACTAGCAACTTCAAGTGAAAGACAAAAAAGTTTGCTATACACTCAATTAATATTAGGATTATATTTAGGTACATTATATGAAGTCTAAATTTGCTGAACGATTAAATTAATTTATAAAGTTATTAATTATAGTGAATCACTGGATTGTGTCTTTTTAAAGGAAACAGAATTGCCTACAAACTTGAACTATTTTAATGCTAAACACGAATGACACATTTCAGTCAAAGGGGACATTTTCAATTAAATAACATGCAAAATCTTGTGTGTGCTAACTCCTCAAGGTTTTTTTTAGAGAATACTAGGGGGCATAGTCCCCTGCTCACTACACTCACCAAGCCCCCCTGCTGCCAAGGCCACACTTGCCCCATCTTTCCTCTTCCTTAGCCCCAGGCTGCGCCAGACCTCGCTCTTCCCCTGGCCAGTGGGGAGTGGAGGGTTGGCTGGGCCCCAGCTCTCCATGAGACTCTTGGGGCGGGCCAGGCTTGGAGTGGGTGGTGCTTGGCTCCTGCGGATGCAGATGAGGTGATGACATCATTCTGTCATCCTGCAGAAGATTTGTTTTTAATAGAGAGAAATATATGTGGAGCTCTTTACTGTACTCCCTCTGCTAAGTTTACTAAGATAACTATATAATACACTACCCAAAACACTGTTCATGCAAATTTTAGAGAACAGTGACAAAGAAGGAATGATGCATTTTTTATGGTAACCAATTTCCTAAAAATGTTTTGGGCAATAATTACAACAGCTCTCAATGGAGGAGATGATACAGTAAAATAGTTTTGTTGCCAAAATTTACACTTGTAGTGTGAAGTATTAATTAGAACTCACATTCCCATCCACAATTCCCTTGGTATGTCAGAGCCTAGATTTGTTAATCTTCTAGAAATGCTGCAATGTCATCCCTTAACCTAGAATATTGAGGAAGAGGTGGATGGACGGCAATAGAACTGAAGCCGGATACATTTGGGAATGAATAGTTCATTTGGTGAAAAATTCTTTGGGGGGGCGGGGTTGATGCACTAAACTATTTGTGCATTTGAGTTGACTTTGGCAAATAGTTTCAGACAAATAAAAATGAAACAAACAAATAGATTCTTAAAGTCAAAACATTTCATTTAAATATTTTTGGAACAAAAATTTGACTTTTTGTTTCAAAAAGACACGTTGTTTAAAAATTTAGTTATATTTAACTGAAAGAAAAGCCAATACAAGAAACCACTAAACATTTGAATTTTTTTAACCAAGAAGAATTGTTGATGTGGGATGACTCAAAATAATCTTTTTTTTTTTTTTGGTTAGTCACTGAACCAAAATATCAATTATTTGCCTACTTTGAAGAAGAATTCTTCATGGTTTTTTTTATGTTTAAAAAATACATTTTTGCCTGGTAAATCTATTACTTTTTATTGTGGTCAATTGTTGCATAAGGACGTTTTAATTTTGGCATGAAACTGTTTTGAAACTTATCTAGAGCTAAATATGGGTGCTCAGATTGCAGCTAGTCCTTCCTAATAGCAATAGAATGAAGGAACCAGCTGTCCTCTCCCAGTTCCCTGGTTGGCAAAGAGAAGTGTCAAGAAATCCCACCCTTTGGAGGAGAGACTGCATAGGGTGCTGGACATGGAATATACTACTCTTGTAGGGAAACAGCAGCCCAAAAGTTTGAGCTCAGCCCTGGTGCTGCCTGACTTCTTGGCCCTTATGAGCTTTAACAACATGCCATAATCCGTTAAAAGGGCAGAAGTGCCCAGATGGGTGACTCAACAACTGATGGTGGGAGGCACTTGGGTTGTTTGTTTGCTGTTGAAAGTGTTTATTTTGGGGGCTTTTCCACCTTTCCAAAGGAGGCTTCTCCACCCCAAGACAAGAGGTGTGAATTTAGAACAGACTTCCAAGAGGGGCAGGAAAAAGGCTGGGCTCTACACCACCTCTCAGTGTAAACTGGCTACTCGTCTTTAGCTCTTAGGCCTATTTCTAGCAACAAATGAATTTGATAAGAACTCAACTAGACTGGACAATGATGGAGAGAAACCTTTCCAAGCTACAACCACTAAGGCACCTGATCTAGGGCATGAGACTCTTTTTCTAGTAGCTTAAGCCTTTCACTGATGAGCCTTTTGATGATGCTGGTGCTCTACAAACCTCTTTCATGTAATAAACTTGCACAGACATCCACAGGCAGGGATACACTCAACTAAATTACTCAAATGCGTGTCTCATGCCCTGCTCAGAAGCCTGTGTAAGTTCATTGTTTAGTCCTCCCTTCCCCTAATGTGGAGAGGACACAAACTAGTCTTTATAAAATGACCAGAGTGTCACTTGGATATCATGCATAAAATATGTGAATTTCATTATTCTGATTATCTGTTATATATCCATGGGTCACACATTATAGAGTATTTACAATTCTTTGCTAGAAGTTTGTATAGCAGCACTTCCATCTCAGAAATGGTACCAGTTAAAAGTGAGCTAAGCATTCTCAGTGAAAAATGATACATTCTTCTCATTTTCACAAGTTAATATCATACAGTAACATACTGAGCTGTCTGCAACACACACACACACACACACACACACACACACACAAATGCTGAGAAAAAGATTTCTTTTCTAGATATAGATAATGTTTTTGAATCCTGTCAAGGGAATAAAAACATTATCAATTGATTTTTTTCCCATAGAATTCTTGTCAATAAAAATAATGGTTACAGCACCTAGTGACAATATTAATATAAGTAAGGGAGACTAGACTGCCCCATATGATACTTTCTTTTCAGGGGAAAATTAGTCTGTCATACGTTGATGCAAAGCTTAAAGTCTTTCTTCACCATGTGTATATTGATTTTTTTGGGAAGCTTGATTTTCAAGTAGTAGAAAGTCCTGCAGCGCAGATGATTTAGCCTTCCACTGATGTATCAGTTATCCAGAAGGATTATACTTACTACTATGTATTTGTCACCTGTCGTACCTTAATGTATATGATATGGATATCACAGTGGTACTGGATTGCTTTAAGGAAATTGACTAAAAAAATATTTGTACTATTAACATGAATGCCTATCTTGGAAGGGCCAGGCATTTCAGCTCCATTCACTATGAATCCTGACCTTTCAATTTGTTTTAACTTGTTTTTTTGCAAAAGATGAAAAAATAAGTTTTGCAATACTCTCTTTCTCTCTCAAATCTAGTTGTTAAAACCCAGAATACTTTATTAAAGCCCCCAAATCATTGTTTCTTCTACACAATCAATCATATGGCTAAAGCTAACAGCTGCTTCTATGAAATAGTATTGCTGAATTGTTGAACAGAGGGAGGCATAACAATGCAAAGAAAAGGCTTTTTCTAAGTGCAGTTGGCATTTATATGTAGCTAACTTCTAATTTGAGCCTTTTCAAAGTTAACATAAGGTGTCTGAGAAAAAGAAGAAAATGTTCTTTAGGATGCTATTTGCCTGGATTTTCTGTTTTACATCCTGTACTGTGTAATGATAAATTCTGATTTAGATTGCAATGGGTCATGGTAGACAGCTGTGATGTCCTGATGTGGTTTTGGGGACATATTTTAAAAAGCTCTTTTCAAACACCAGTGATAAAAGAAGTCTCCAGTTTGAGGCAGAGCCATTTTTATAAAATGTGAGCTTAAAAAATCTTAGATAAAATTAGTATTAATAACCTGCATAAAATTAGCATTTAAAATGATTAAGAGTAGTGAAAGAGCATACACATTCTGCAAGTAATTTATTATGCTGATTTTTAGTAATTAAATACTAATGAATTCATTACTGAGCACTATATTGACTTATAATATTTATTGATATTTAGTGTATCTATATTTTATTAGTTGTTAATTTATTATACTATATGACTTACATAATGTCATCGGTGTCTATAATAAATTATATAAGGCCAAAGTCTGCTCTCAGTTTCATCTTTGTTGTGCCAGTATATTCAAAGTACTGGGAGTAGTAGGGTTGCACAACTATAACCTAAGCAGAACTAGGTTCATTTTCATAAGACAAATTCCTACTTCAAAGACTTTTGGCTCCATGTATTGAGGAAACACTTGTAGATTAAGGGCCTGATCCAATTTCCATGATTGGAAAGCATCCCAATGGCTTGAATGATAGGTCAACCGTGCTCAGAAATGATGCAATATAAACAGTGAATGAATGAAACACAAGTTTGTCATCTTCATGTAACTGACACATTTTGTTAGGTAATGAGAATCTGCTGACAAAAAGGTATTTTTAAAATTAATGTTATGTCATACTAAGTAAATTCATGCAAATGAGAGTGATTCTTTTAGCTGGGACAGTAAATGAAAACTAGTTGATCCCAGCTCACACAAACAATTTCCATTCCAAATTTATAAGGAGATTAAATCTACTGAAGAAAAAAAAGTGTAACTAAGTGCATCTGGAAAAAAATATATAAAAAAGTAGCATTGATTTTTACTCGTGACTTTAAAAAGACCATGCTGAACTGGTGACTGAACTACTAGACCTATAAGTTTTTTAATCTCACTTTTTCTATTCACCCTGTTATGCAATGATTGCACCTCTTTGGCTCTGCCTTAGGTTGGTTTTGAATGTAAATACATTTTGCACCTTCCTTTTACTAACTTAATACCTTCCCCTGCTTACTTCTCTTCCTAGCCCATTAGGAAAGATCCCAGTCTTGGATTCCATTTAGCATGTTTTTCAAGGGATAAAGACCTTTACCAGCACTGATGTTCTCACCACTTCCATCTATGCCTGGGCAAAATATGGCCTGCAGGCGGCCTGCCAAGCCACTGGATCCAGCCCACGGAGGCAGTGGGGAGCCCCAGGAAGGGTCCACTGCTTGCCTTGCAGTCCGGCACATTGCTCAGAAACATGGCTGATGGACCCTGTTTCTGTTTCAAAACTGGCCAGAAAAGCCAATGGGAGCTGCCTGTTTGAATAATGGGCACCCAAGAAAAAACATGTCCCCTCCCCATGGCTCAGTTATTCACACAGGCACATGGCCAGGCAGGCATGCTGGGAAACATTTTATCCTCTGCAAACCTTTAGGTCTGTAGGCAGGTAGGCTGGTTTGGCTATTGGCTGGTAAATCTCCTAGCTAGAGCCTGCCTCTGGTACCCCAGCCCCTCTCTTCCCTAACCTTTTTCCCCCACTCTCACTATACCCAAACCCTCAGGCCCCCTCTTCCACCCATATTCCCTCCCATAACTGTCACCTCCTGCCCCAGATCACAATCTCCTCCTACCCTAGGTCACAAACCCTTGCACTCCAGTTCCCTGCCCTACATTACAATTGTCTCCTTCACCCAAACTCCCTTCTCCCTCCTGCACCCCAAATCCCTTACCCCAAGCTCCCATCTGCACCCAACCTCCATCCCAGTCCCTGTATCTCCTCCATTAATATTATGGAAGAGTGTGGCCCTTGACCACTTTCCAAAATCTTGGAGTGGCACCAGTCAAAAATTATTGCTCACCCCTGATCCATGCAGTTATGGGTAAAACACCACTTTTAAAATAAAGGTAAAATACCATGAGTCAAAGGTACTGAACACACTAGTCACATCAGTTTACACCAGATGACAGTTCTTTCCTATACATTTATATTTCTGAATAAGCATGTACTAAAAATCAAGGACATACAAATGATGACACTTTTCTTCAGTTAAACAAATACATTTTATCATACTCATATGGCCCCTTTTTAAACAATTACATGAATGAATCCACAAACAAATGGCTGTGACATGATTGTCTAAAAAGAAATCACTTACACTGTGGGTGTTAAAGTCTTGATATTTACAATACAGTAATATTTACCTTTATACAGGCAGTCCCCGGGTCACGTACAAGATAGGGAGTGTACATTTGTTCTTAAGTTGAATTTGTATGTAAGTCGGAACTGGTACATATTGTAGGGGAAACTCTAGCCAAACATTTCTCCAGAGCTCAGTTTTATTCTCCCACACCTCACTTCCCTCAGTTCTTTATTCTCAAGCTGAGGTGTCTGCTGAGAAAAGCCGCTCCACGTCTCCCTGGTCTGGTGTGTGTGTGTGTGTGGGGGGGGGGGGGGGGGGGGACGCTAGCTTCATGTCTCCCTGGTCTGCTGGGGGGAAGCAGCTAGTGCGGGGTTGCCTCACCCCGTTTGTAAGTAGGGATCCGATATAAGTCGGATCCATGTAACTCGGGGACTGCCTGTATTGGCATTTACAATGTTCTCCTTTCTTGTAACACAGGGATACTGCAGTTAAGATGGTAAATTTAATTACTGAAAGATGTAAACATCAAGGCATAGACTCTCAGTTGGTGTAAACTGGCATATAATGCTGATTTACACCAATTGTAAACCTGGCCCCCACATTTTAAGTTTTCCTGTTGCATAAAAGATAATTTTAGTAATAACAGCATAGTATTTCTATGATGATTTCTCTCTGTTCATCTCATCTGTTCATTTACAACCATTAATGTATTAAAGACTCGCCGCAATTCTGTGAGGTAGGTGAGTAGTATTAATCCTCATTTACATGTAGGCAAATCAAGGTATATGAGGGTTAAATGATACGCCCAAACTCATAGAGAAGGTCTATAGCAGAGTCAATAATTAAAACTATACTTAGTTTTGTATATTAACTATTAGTTTATCTTCCCTCTATGACAAATGTGCACTTCAATAGTACTCAATTAATGTTGTCTTAAAGAAAAAATTGGGAAAAGAATGGCACACTTCCGTACTGGAAGAGAAACAGAAAAACATCAGGGATCCCTCTTGCTTTTTAGTCCACAGATTTTTTCCTATTTAAAACACTCCACTAATATTACCAAATCCTAGAATGTTTATATAAAGAGGTAAAACAGACCCAGTAAATGCTGAGAGGGTAGTCAAGGTGAGTCTAGCATTTCACCTATTTTATACTTTTGTCACAAATACTATAATTATTGATGAAATACCTTCCAGATCCCTGAATAACCAGAGAATCCTATCACCACATATATTTATTAGGAGCACTTGATAAGCTCACATTGTCCAACAATGATTAAAAGCATAGAGTTTTTTTATGTTACCCCAAAATATTTTATTCAGGAGTTGGCCTCATACTGCTTATACATATAACATGATTGAATTGTTTACTACAGTTCTGAAAAAACAACCTTGTTTAGAAGGAACAACTGAGAGTAATATGACAAGATCTGAGTATGTAAGAAGCTATTTAATCCAGATTCTAACCTTTTAATACATTGAGACCAGATACCCAGGCCATGTGTACAGACTGGGCTCCATTCAATTGTATTGAGCTATATGGGTATATGGCAGGGTAGGGATCTGGACTTTCAATCTCTGAAGAGTCTCACTGTACAAAACACACTCTATTATGTATGATTTTAAATGCTTGCTTTAATATTTGTCCTGAATGGATTTTATACCCACATGGCTTCATCTACCATTTTATGTACAGTTTTTTGCACACCAATGAAAATGAAGGTGACATGAATCAGTGCCATATATACTCGTTCATAAGCTGACATCTCTTGGAAAAAATTCTGCTGTGAAGGGGGGGGGGTCAGCTTATGAATGGATTCTAAAAAGGCAGAGCAGTAGCAGGGGACCCAGCGCAAGCCAGGACAAAGTAGTCCTAGTTCATGCTGGGTCCCAGATGCTGCTGCTCTGCCTTTTAAATGATGTAAGAGCCTGGCAGCTCTTACTACATTTAAAAGGCAGAGCAGCTGTGGTCTGGGACCTGACCCCCCAAACTCAGAGAGAAAAATGGTAAAAAGTCACTGGCCCATTTATAAGGTTCCAGATTGCTGTAGTCTGGAGCTAGCTTATAAATGGGTCAGTGACTTTTTACCATTTTTTCTCTGTAAATTTGAGGGGTTGGCTTATATTTGAATGGGCTTATGTTCGAGTATATACAGTAAATCTTTTATTTGAGAGTGGGATTGTTTCTTTTCTTTTTTTTGCATTGTTGCAGATAATTCATGGGTAGAATTACTACTAAAGGGAAGGGTATAATTCTCCTCTCTATTCGCAGTCAGATGTGAATAGGTGATAATCCAGATACAGAAAAATTTTAGGGTCAGATTCTCTGCTTTGCTAAATTTACACAGGGTGAAACACATTAGGGGAGAAGGCTGTTGGTGGCTTCCTAATTCTCTGGCCAGACCCTACCACTACCTGTTTACTGGAGGGTCTAATAAGGACTGATTAACAGCTGAGCATAGTCAGAATGCAGCATTCCCTCTTCTCCAACCTTGACATGAACCCTGAATTATGGGATATGAGGAGAGTGGTATACAAAAGGCTACACTAGTTATATGCCTACCGGGAACTTCCTTATGCCAGGGATGAATCCCCAATTAGGTGGGTATAACCAGTCTGGATTGTTACATCAAATCTCCTCTTGATGTTAATAGCTTTCTATCCTATCCCAAGGGAAACCTATCACAATAATATTCATTATATGCAGCACTTTAAAACTTCAATTTCTTTGACAACATTAGCTAATTAATTCTTAAAACGATCATGGGGTAAATTAGTATTATCACATTTTACAGAAGAAACGGAGACAAGAATATTTAGGGGCAGATCAAGTTGTGCAAAAGATTAGATTTCAAAGTAGATGAACAATTCTAAGTATCAGAGGAGTGAAGTTCTGGAACAGCCTTCATAAAGGGATGTGTGTGTAGGGGAACCTAACTTGTTTTAAACTGAGCTTGGTCTTATGGAGGGAATGATATGATGAGATTGCCTTCAGCGGCTATAGAGTGATAGGCAATATCTCCAACTGCAAGAGTAGGGATATTAGGAGGAGAGTTACCACAGGGAATTCTTTTCTAGGTATTTGGCTGGTGCTTCTTGACACATATGGTGTGTCTAACTGATTGTCATATTTGATGTCAGGAAGGAATATTCCTCCTGGTCAGATTAGCAGGTTATTTGCTTTTCTTTGCAGCATGAGGCATGGGTCACTTGCTAATCTAAACTAGAATAAATAGTAGATTATAAATTAAATTTGAATTTTAAATCAAGGTTTGAGGACTTCTGTAACTTAGCCAGAAGCAACAGGCCTATTACTAGAGTAAGTGGGTGGGTGAAGTTCTTTGGCTTGCAAGCTGAAGGTCAGATTAGACCATCACGATGGTCTCTTCTGGCCTTAAAGTCTAAGAATCCTTTATTCACACTGACTTCCATGGGCCAACTCTTAAGTAAAGCACTACTCAGTGTAACTAAAGATGATAGACTATCACACTAATTGAGTACCTCAATAAAACAGAAACTGTCAATATTGGAGCCTGTTCTTGGCCAGTAGTATACATTAGGTAATAGAGAATGAAACTTTAATGTTAACATATAAAAATGACACAGAGAACAACATAATGCATGGGTAGATAGCAAATTGTAGCCTATATTTCAATAACAAATTACAGTAGAACCTCAGAGTTAGGATCTCCAGAGTTCCAAACTGACCAGTCAATGACACATCTCATTTGGAGCTGGAAGTGTGCAATCAGGTAGCAGCAAAGAAAAAGAAAAAAAGCAAATATAGCATGGTATTGTATTAAACATAAACAACAAATAAAATAAAGGGAAAGCAGACTTATTGATATAGCTATAAAAATGGAAGTTGAAGGTATGTTATAAATTTAATTTTAGTAAAGCACTTACTATAATTTTAATTGGAAAACTAATTAAGATTAGTTTCATACTAAAAACTAGCTGAGACTATAAACAAAAATTCTGTCAATGTATTGAGCTGGGGGCAGTATTTAGTACAGTACTGTCAGGATTGGTGGTATGCTCTATCTTCTTTAATATTTTCATAAATGATTAGGAAAAGGATGCAAACTATAGTCAATGCATTTGTTCTTATAATAAATTGAATTTTTTTTGCAAATATCAGTGGGGAAAGGGTATCAAATACAATGATTACTAGAGAGCAAGAGCAGAAAGGCAGGCAGAAAACAATCAAATGCTATTTAATTTGGAAAAAATGCAATGTAATCCCGGAGGAATTAAAATCCAAAATACAGATATTCAAGAGAGAAACCTGCAAATCAATAATTCTGATAGAAACTAGTGTTTATAGATGTCAGCTCATTAGAGAGTAGATTGCAACACAACGTGGCAGTTAAAAAGGCCAATGTAATTTTGGGCAGCATATGCAGTGTCATCTTATAAAGGATATGTAGCTAACAGCACTGCTCTGAAATTTTCAGCCACTTATGCATTTCTACTTCTTTATCTCTGGGTCTGTGTTTTAGAATTTTTTTTAAGAGTTTCAAGTTTCCAAAACTCCTGCAAACTTTGGCTAAAGTTACTTGCTATAAACCAAATTCTAGACCCTATGCAATCCACAGGTTTTAATGATTGCATGAGGGTGGCCAGTGTAGAACTGGGCTCTTCCATCACAAATCAGTTCTGCACCTGTCCTTGAAATATACCACACATTACAGTTTGGAAGATTTTTTTCAAATATTGCAAGCCCCCAGAAGAGTACTTTTTCAACTAAATGAAACAGTTAACTGACATTGATATAAAGGAAAGAAAGACATTTTGTAAAAAAAGCAATGGGAAATATTACTAGTCACTGTTAGTCTATTTATAAGACCACCAATGGAAAACTGAAAGGAACAGAGTAAAGTTTTTTTGTGAAATTTTTGTAAACACATTATGCCTTAAAGTTAGGATTACAAGGGTGAGGAGTAGGAGGGTAGGGATTAGGGTAACATGAGAAAAGGAGGCAAAAGAAGAAGAGTTTTTTCTTTTAAAACAGTCCATTTCTTCAATTATGCTTATTTCTGCTTTCATACAGTTTAGAAAGTATAACAAAATCTGAGAATATTGTAAAGTGAGATATTCATCCAGCCATGATCATCTGCAGTTGTGGTGTCCAACTAGTTCTGAAGCAGCTATAGTGAACTAGCCACAATCACCAAGCCAAATAACCACATCTAGTGCAAGGGTGGGCAATAATTTTTGGTGGGGGGTCCAATTCCAAGATTTTGGAAAGTGGTCAAGGGCTACACTTTTCTGTGGAGAAGGTGCAAAACAGTGCATGGGGTAATGGGTAGGTTGCAGGAGACAGTGTGAGGTCTGAGAGAGAGTTTGGGTGAAGGAAGGGGTTGTGACTTGGGTCAAGGGATTCAGGTGCAGGGTCCAGATGGGGGCCTTGGTGTAGGAGAGGATTCTGGCCTGAGGGAGTGGTATAGAAGGGGGTGCAGGGTCTGAGAGGGAGTTGTGACCTGGGACAAGGAGGTGCAGAGAGTTTGGATGGTGAAGGGGAAGGCCTTGGGGTGCGGAGGGGCTGGGATGCCAGAGGCAGGCTCTGGCTGGGAGACACTTACCTTAGCTTTTTCCAGCTAGCAGCCCTGCAGCACCCCCAAGGCTGGGCTTCCTTCCTGCTGCAGCCCCAGACCATGTAAAACTGCAGGCTTCTCCTTCCATGTGGCTCTCAGCTCTGGACGTGGGAGAGGCTTGCACTGCCCCCACTCTCCAGGCCAATCTCTCAGCTCCTATTGGCTGGTTGTTTCTGGCCAATAGGAGCTGAGAAATTGGCTGTGGTCAGTTCCTATTGGTCGGTTGTTTCCAGGCAGTAGAAGCTGAGGATTGGTCTGGAGGCGCAGAGATCATATGAAGTCTCTAACTCCCTCCAGAGCACAGAGCCACACAGAGAAGCCCTGTGCTTAAATCAGTGACTGCTATATGCCTGAGGGTCCTGATAGGATGTCTGTGGGCTGGATCTGGTGGCTTGGCAGGCTGGATCTGGCTGATGAGACGTATCTTTCCCACTCCTAGGCTAGTGGCTATGTATTGGACATCACGGATCTAACGGCAATTTTCTGCATTGTTTGCTCTGCTTTAGAATAACTCATAGAGGCTTCTCATGTTTATTCTCTTGAGAACAGAACCTCACTTAGTGAAATTTATCATAGAGCCATTGAAAAGTTTCTGAGGACAAGGTCTGGACAGTGGTTTTCAACAGTTTTTCATTTGTAGACCACAATATTTTATAAATAGAGTAGCAGATCCCGCTGGAAATCTTAGATGTAGTTTTCAAATTGCCAAGGCTCCATGGACCACTGGTTGAAAACCACCTATTTGGACATTCAAGTTAATGGAATTGTGCTCATTTACACCTGCCAAAGATTTGGATCTTGGTTTTTGTATGTCCCTCGTTTGGTCTTACATACTTCCTTTTGCTGTTTCCTTAATATAAATTAAATTGTAACCAAAAGACTTCTGTCATAATGGTGACTAAATCCACCGTGAAACACTATCTGGTTACGAGTTTGTTTGGGTTATTCTCCTTAAGAATGTCCCTGACACTGGTTCCATTAGCCCATGAGTTTTTACAGCAGGGAACAGTTAAATATTTATTGCCTCAATGTTCTGGTCCATCTAGCAACCCAGAACACAGTGAGGGTTCTTTGGAAGTTCTCTACCAGGCTGTGTCTAGACTACATGCCTCTGTCATCAGAGGCATGTAGATTAGACACATAGGCAAAGGTAAATGAAGCCACAATTTAAATGATCGCGGCTTCATTTAAATTCATTTAAATTTACCGTTATTCCTCGTGGGATGAGGTTTACCGGGGCTGCCGACAAAGGGCATTGATGTTGGCAGGGGAGCATCCAGACTAGCGCGCTGAGCGGACAAACAGCTGATCAGCTGTTTGTCGGCTCAGTGCGGCAGCCATGTAAATTTAAATGAAGCCGCGATCATTTAAATCGTGGCTTCATTTGCCTTTGCCATAACAACAAATCTACATGGCTCCGTCGACGGAGCTATGTAGTTTAGACGTACCCCCATTGACTCAAAGACATGAACAAGGGATTGACATTGTCATTTGGCACTTAAATGTGAATAGGCCTTTCAAAATAATTGTAAGTTAGACTAAGCATAGACGGTGTCCTCCAGGAATTTACTCTTTGCTGAATATTCGTTGTAAATTTCAACATGTCTTTATTTTCTGCAGTAATAAAGCTTCTGTTTGGATTCTTCTGTCTGCTATCCACAACACCCCTGAAAAGTAGATGATTGTAATTTTGTAGCTTCAGAGCCATTCTATAAATACATTCCGGTATTCCCTTTTTTTCAGGGAGAAATATGACAGGAAGAGTTATGTGAATATGTGCTCTGTTCCTGTAAATAAATTCTTGCAGAGAAAATGGCTTGCCAAAGTGTCCTCTGAAGTCATTTCATGAATGGATTTTTTGCTAAAAATTAACTTGTGGTTAGTCAGGTTAAAAAGAAAAAGTAGTCAGATCAGCAGCTGATTTTTTAGATAAACACCATAGTGAGGCAGTGCACAACCTACATTTCTATTCCTGCTACTCCTGACTAAGCAGGCCACCATGAGACTATACAACAAGTACAGCATAATGATAAGCATGGTCAAGCACGTTACTGATACTGCACTGCAACTATCACTGAAGTTGACCACTTTCTGGATATCATTATCAACTAGAATAAGACTTCCACAGCCTGATACACAAGAAACAGATCCTCTGTTTCACAGCTTTACTTAGTTCAATGTACCTATGATGATTTACATCAGCTGAAAATCAAAATGTTTATGAACTAAAATTTGGGGTGCTTTCAAAAATTAATAATGGCTATTAATATGTTATTGAACAATGGAAATAGGGTCCTCTCAATGAGGAAATACACTTTTACAATCTCCTACTAATATGTTCTTTACTGCTCAAATTAAGTGCACATTTTAACACTGATGTATAAAATGCATGGAATGGTGGTACAAGAAGTAGTAATATCTGGTATAATTGAATTGGATACATTCAGTTTCAAACTTCCAGAGTTTTGAAAGAGGACAGTAGTTTTGTTGTTTTATTATTTTAGATAGAGAATTATAATACTTTATTCCGTTTCTGGCTGTTGAATAGATTGTGTAGAAGTACACTCAACCTTAACTTCCTTTTAATAAAGTTTTTTGTTTAATCATCAAATCCAGGGCCATTTGCAAATACTAGCTCACACTTCTGAAATGCTTTTGCCACACAAATTCTGGATCCAAGATCTTAGTTCTGTCCCATCTTTAGTAGAAATAGTCTCCTATACAAAACATTCGGAGATTTTCCTCCTTTATGATATTCCAAACCTGCACATTAAAGCAACTTATGCTATAAAAAGAATGCAATGGAGGGCTATATTTTATTCATTTTGACTTTGTATATCCACATTTATTTTAAAGTTGAATATGATAACCACTAAGCAAATGTCTCTAGCTTTTGTGGATATTTGTGGGCCTTTTGTTTTCTATTTGAGGTGTCAAGAATGTCTTGTGAAAAGCAGTTTGACTCTACACTGACCTCCCAGATTACAATAAATTGGACATAACAATATCAATATCTTAAAAAGAATAGTAATAGACTGCACAAGGCCAATTCTCCATTTAAACAACACATACACCATACTGGATATCATCCAGTGCTGACAACCTGTACTCAATGGCTACGTCTACACTGGCACCCTTTTCCGGAAATGCTTAAAACGGAACAGTTTTCCATTATAAGTATTTCCGGAAAAAGCGCGTCTACATTGGCAGGATGCTTTTCTGGAAAAGCACTTTTCCCGGAAAAGCGTCCGTGGCCAATGTAGACGCTCTTTTCCAGAAAAAAGCCCCGATCGTCATTTTCGCGATCGGGGCTTTTTTGCGGAAAAGACTACTGTGCTGTCTACACTGGCCCTTTTCCAGAACAGTTTTTCCGGAAAAGGACTTTTGCCCAAACGGGAGCAGCATAGTTTTTCCGGAAAAACACTGACAATTTTACAGTAAAAGCGACGAGGAGTCCTGTGGCACCTTATAGACTAACTGAAGTGTAGGAGCATAAGCTTTCGTGAGCAAAGACCCACTTCGTCAGATGCATGTCTGGCCTTCACATAATCCCCCAGCCTCTCTACACTGCTCAGATGCAAGATCTCCAAGGACAAGGACATACCAACTCAAAGTGACACCGGATCTTTCCAGAATATCAAAACACATAAATCTACACACATATCTCCACTGCTAGAATTCACACAACACATCTTTCAAGATCCATGGCTCCTACACATGCCTATCACAACATGTGGTGTACCTTATCCAGTGTACTAAATGGCCCGGTAGCTAGACACATGTTCTTAAGAAAGACATTGGATTTATGGCATATTACAACAATATGTAACCTACAAACACTCCTTTTTGTCCTATGACTACAGGAATATAAATGGGCCACTTTTTGAAGGGTCCCTTAGAATTTGCGACACACTGGGTAGCTTCCCCAGACCTGAGGAAGAGCTCTGTGTAGCTTGAAAGTCTCTTTCTCTCTCTCTCTCAGCAACAGAACTTTGATCCAATAAAAAACATTACCCCACTCACCCAGGCTCTTTAATATCCTGGGACCGAGATAGCTACAACACTGCATATATAAGCCACTGAATCGGAATAAAGGTCATCATTTGAGCACTGAATAAATGGAGGCCTTTAGTAAATTTGGCCTTAAAAAGGGGAAAACATTTAAACAGCACTGCCTCCTCAGAGGGTGCAATGCCTTCTGCAGAATATTGCATATGTGTTCAGATGTATGTGTTCAGTCACATGAATTAAGGAGGAGCAGGTTCACGTTGACATTTTTATCTTAACAACCTAGTTTTATTTCTACATTTTGTAATATTTAGAATTCTAAGTCTTTCCTGAGTATAAATTTCCATACTCAGAATGTGCCTGAAGTTGGCCTATGCAAACCTGTAAGCATCATATGGCCATCTGAATGCTTGTTACCTGCTGTCCAGAGCTAGCCAAATCAGTCCTAATAAGTATGCAGATGTCACTCAGGAGAGAGTATCTGATTCCTCAGACAGGAAATACTAAGAATTCATTTACTGTCACTGAACAAAAAAAATCTGCTAATACACCAAAACCAACCAATGTTACAGGTATTGTCTAGGTTGCATGGGGTTCAGGAAGGGAAACCACTCACTGAAACAACAGTCCCTAATTGCTCCCAAACAGTCTTCAGGGTAAATCTTGTCAAAGAAGTTATCAGTTGAAATATTTTCTTCATGTTCTTCTTGACATTAATCTGTTAAATGACAGGAGCTGGGCATTCATCTCTACAGTGAGTTTCCAAGGAGAACTGGCATCTAACAGCAAGCAGATGTTGCACTGCAACTAGATTGCAAAGGGTTTTTTTCCCTTCTTCTAGAAATTAGTCTTTAAATGCCACCCTCTTCCCCCAGGAACTTGGTTCCAGTAGGTCAAGTAATTCCCTGCAGAACAAGTGGAATATTGAAGTACCAATATTTATGCAAAAGCAACAATTCCTGTTCTAATGCTTTCTCTTCCTGGATGCACTCAAAATAATTCTGCTGATGGCTTATTGGTTCATGTATGCACATTTCTCACACGGTAGGTGGTCATCTGGCTATAACAGCCAATTCCATAGCTAAGGGAATTCAGGACAAACTTCTGCATGCACAGAGGAAAACTGAGTACAGCAGAGACAGGCCACATCCAAGAACACTTTTTCAGAAATGAGCACACCCAAGTGAGGTACTTACTGAAAGAGGAGAAAATAATCACCCAGTGCAAATAATAGAATTATAAGTGAACATGTGTACTGGCTGCACCGTCTTTCTGCATCCCAAGATATTCCACATAATAATTTACTATTATCTCTAATTGACTTGCTCGCAACAAAAAACACTTTTCTAGACAAGTACAATACACATGCACTTCTGGGCATCAATACAAAAGAAATGTAATTACTTCAGAAAGTTATAGCTTGGCTGCCCGTGAAAGGAAAGAAAGGAAGAAGAAATTATTCATTGTATACATTTCCCATGTCCATAGTTCAAATTCAATGAAACCTGTCTGAAGTGAACACCCAGGGACCTGGAAATTTGGTCACCTTATAGAGATTGATTTTTAATTAAACAAAATTATACTCAGAAACATTGGAAATATTTTGAAGTAGTTGTTTATTTAAGGAAGTTGATTATTGGAGATGGTTCTTAGGCCAGGCTTTATGGTACTTTTCATAATTGTCCATTGCTGGTCCCATGATTAACACAACACATTGCTCAGATTAATTCTACATGTTTGTACAATTTGTATCTCCTCACTGGTTAATATATAGTGAGAACTTATATGTGCAATATCTGATCAATCACATCAGAGTAACACAGCTCAAGTTTCACATATTTATGATCAGTGACCAACAGTAAACAAAAGTTAGAAAAAGTATAGATCCTACATGACAAACCAAGCATCTCTTACAGGCTGTGTGCATTTGACCTATAGTAATTGGATTACATCACCTGTTACATGAGCACAATTATTGGCACAGCTTTTGCTTTATTAAATTATATTGTTTTTATTGACATGTGAAATATGCTTTATTTTTCATGTTGAATATTGAGTATTAGTTAATATAGGAAAAAAATCACCTTTTCTGCAGTACAGTCTCAAGGTACATAGAAGATGTTCTATGATGATAAAGACCTTATAAAGCTAATTATATAAGTAAAATGTGTATCAATTTAAACTCAGTCTGTGTTGTGTAACAGAGTAATCAGATTTATGTACAATACATAGTAATGCCGCTTACAAATCAATGGAATTCATAAATGCAAAAATGTTTTGCAGTTAATTCCAAGTATTAGTGGCAGTTACCTATTATAAATATTTTGAAAATGTAATTGGTTTTAATATAACTTTTTAAAACAATGGGACCATCATCAGTATTAAAAAAAAAAATCTGTGCTTACCTTTTGAAGCTGTCTTTTTAAGGCAGGATTTTTTTTCTTCCAAACTTTGACCAAGCTATTGATACATGCACAAAACCAGTACAGTATTTAATGTAAAATTATTAAAAAACCCTCAGCAAATCAGTCTAAGCATATAAATAGCCCAGTGACCTCCAAAAGAGAGAAAAAAACTCTCTGTATGGCCACATTTTAAAGTTGAATCATAAATATTTAATGATAGTTAAGAATACCGCATTGGACCAGTGTTAAGTTTTAAACAAATGCCCTTTACTTGAACTCTGCTGGATGACTCCGATGATAGAGAATATAATCCATAGCAGTGAGCTGTAATTGAATTGTGAGCACTGGGACAAATAGCTGTGTAACAAAGTTAGATCACAAAAAACTCCTCAAGTCAAAACTTCTGCCTCCAGTGCACTGTAAATAAATGCCTCCAAAATAAACTTGATTATCAGTTACATCAAGCATCTGCAGATCCCGGGCCATGTCCCTGGATATACTGGGACTATTTTTGCATTTGGCATATGTTGGCTACAAAAACTGAGTAAACATTTGAGGGAGGATCAGCCTAGTTTAAAGGTCAAATTACAGAGACATTGGGCTAACACAGGCACCTGTGTTTCTTTGCAGCTAGTGTAGCACTCTAATGGCTCCTGAAATGAGGGTGTAGATGGGGTATAAATATGCTAGTCTATGTTTTCAGTCCCTTTCAGCAGTCACAGAATGGTGTAACAGAGAGCAGCCCTCAGGCTGTTTGAACACAGAACAAGGCAATGTGATGATCAAAGCAGTGCAAGTGGCAACTTTATACTAACTTTATATGCCAACCCCCCCAGGCTAGCAGTGTGTGTGTTTTGGAAACATCTGATGGCGTGGTCTCCTGATGTATAAGTGGAAAGAAAGCATAAAGCATGCCTTGGCAAATAAGTTGACCTCTACCTCTGACTCAAAATGGATGAATAAAGAATGCAATCCATAACCCCAAACATCAATTTAATTTGACTGCACTAACTTCTAGGTTAATTACTATGTGTCATTCATTATTGACGCTACTAAATGTAGCATATTTTATTTTTTAAACATCAACAGAAACTTTGCTTAAGGTGCTTTGGTAATTTTACACAATGGACATAAATTAGTCATAGAAATGATCTGGACCACTGGTCATACATTATTCCTTTTTCTTTAAGAAACCCATCAAAACTGAAAATCAGAGGAAAATATAAGAAAAGGGAAAAATTTTACAGTGGCTATTTGAATTGCAGTCTGTTGTGAGAATTAATAGTTGTTGGGTGGCTTGATGTGTAACTGAAATCCAGCAATCCAGGAATTGTACATGTCAGG
The DNA here is from genome assembly GCF_052426305.1 of Pelodiscus sinensis. NCBI lineage: Eukaryota > Metazoa > Chordata > Testudines > Trionychidae > Pelodiscus > Pelodiscus sinensis. The sequence continues at coordinate 101,736,298 of NC_143055.1, forward strand.
TTTAGACAGCTAAAAAATTGAAAACAAAGTTTGCATGGCTCTTTTGAATGTTTAAAGTATGATTGAAGACTTTGGTGGAGGGAAACAGCATGCACTGGAATCGTTTCCTCTCCTCTTGACTATTTCTGATGGACAAGTGTTGGTTTTTGAATGAGATAAAAATAAAATAGGGGAGAAAAATAATCTGCTGGATAGAACACTAGGGTGGGACTTTAGCGACCTATGTTTTAATGTAATTTCCAACAATAACCTGCTGTATGGCCCTGGGCAAGAAACTTCACCTCTCTGGGCCACTGTCTCCTTCTGCCATAGTTTGTTTAGATTATGCACTCTTTGGAGGTAGCGAGTGTTTCATACAGGTATCTGTACATTACTTACATCCTCCATTGGAGTCTCTGAGTCCCAACCTCCATTGGAGTCTGTAGGCATGACTAGATTGTGCAATGAATAATATAATAAATAATAATATTTTAAAATAAAAAAGAACAAAATAGTTTTTATGTGCCTAGGAATCCACTGTGTTTTCTGAAGTCTGTCAGTTAGACAATTGGGGACAAACATTAGGTAATTTAAATGCTCTGGACACAGGACAATGAAGAGTCACTTCAGCATGTATACATGTTGAATGCTGTAAATCCAGAGGTAACTGTATATATCAAATGAATTTAGGGATTTAAACTGATTGGTATTTATAACTTCTAGTACATCTTAAACTTTTTGGCTAGACATCTTCATGAATTTATGATACAATAGAGTAGAGCACAGTTGTTTTTGGACAATGACATTAAGAAATGACAGAACCTGTTTTTTGTATCTATTCCATCATGTGCTTCCACAAAAGCATTTATAAGAGAGAGCCATTTGCACATCTGAAACATATATAAGTTCTTCAATATTATTGTGCTTGGCTCCATTTCTTGCCACTTTCTCTTTATCTACAGTTTTCAGATTGTCATAAGAATGAATTAATTTGTATGCAATTTTCTATTCTTGGTGCAATCTTTTGCCACTGATCAGTGTTTTTAATACATGATAGATTCCCACTTCCATTATATAAAACCATTTTATACTTGGGACAAAGATACTAAGCAGAACAGAAAAGATACATACTGTATTCAGCTGATAATGCTGGGTTCTTCTTAGTGGTCAGTTATGAAAGTGTGACATGGGGCTCTTTTATACTTATCTGGCTACAATGAACACACCTAGCTAAAAAGGAAATTGTTCAAAGAATTATAAAAATTAGAGATGAAAAGTCCTGCTAGGTCAGTTGATCCTTTTATCTCTCATGTTCTGCAGTTCTATGTATATTTTATGTTGCTTTATTTTTTATTGAGCCAGTTTTGCTGCTGTGTAAATTAGTGAAAAGCCACAAAAGTAAAAAAAAAGTATACTGATTTACTCCAGATATGGAACTGACCTACTATCATTAGATGAAAAAAAAAATCAATGAAATTTTGATGTTTTTTACTCCACTCACTTGAGTTCAGCTGAGCTACTACTATTTTTCTTGTAGTACTAATGAGAGCAGAATCAGGCTTATAATCTAGTTTTAAATTACGCTAGCAGGGAGGGCAAAGGGGGAAATTGCTCCAGGACCTGGTGATTCAAAGGGGCCCAGAGCCCTGGACACTTTAAATTGCAGTTGGAGCATTGCACCATGCACTTTGGGAAGTGCTAAAGGCTGGGGGGAAGGGTGCCATACCCCAGGCAGCACTGAGGATCAGCTGCCCTTGGCCCTGTCCCTTTGAGCTCTTTAGATGACAGATGCTGGAAGTCCAGAGTACTACTGTTTTTAAGGATCAGTATTACTTCTCATTTAATTTAAGCACAGTACCACACTGGGAAAAATGTGGAACCACACAAAACCCAAGAGAAGCTCTGGGGAGGTGTCCGGTCTCAGGAATTCCTTCCAGAACTCTGTGGGGCAAAAGGAGAATGCACCTTTTGCTTCTGCCTTTCACGTGATGCAGCATATTCCTCCTGCAGCACCAGACTCATTCCCTGGACTCATGCAGAGAGGATGATTGGCCGTGACTTTGCCTCCTTTCACTCCCCATTCCTCTCCTTAGGATCTCATGAGTCCCTTGTGACCCATGGAAAGATCCTGTCCCTGAACTCCCCCAGGGCAAAGACCTTCATGACAGATTTGCAAGGTTGGGGAGCATACTGGTGTGTTCCTGGATGACTATGCCCCTGCATCTAGGTAAGAAGAAAAAAACCTAACTCTTGGGGAAAGATCATGTTTTTATATGAATTTGACTCTTCCAGAAAATTGGCCATAATTTTCCCTCAGAGAACATTTCTAGCATTATTAATGAAGAGCTGCCTGTTGTATAGGTTAAAATAATGCTGTTAAAAACTAACTGAATTAAATTAATTTAATACTGTAACAGAGGTTATATTTAGCCACAGACAAGCACAGATAAGCCTAATTAAATGTGGGTAATACAGGGGAAATGATGGATAAAGGACTTTAAAGAAGATATTTATGGAAAACCTATATTTCTTAATTGTGAAGTATATTACTTTACACCTATACAGGTGATAATTCTCACACAAAGAACACATTCCTTCACCCACTATTTTATAGTGAGTGCATTATTGGGTTAGCAGCCAGTCATGGTCATTAGCAGGTCCACTGCGCTATAATCAACTCAGTGATGTTTATTTGCCTGTAATAATGATTAACTGACAAAACAATTATCCATGAGATGCTAAGTCAACAGGCAGCATTAAAAAGGAGGTAAAAATATTTTGTTAATTCAAATGCCAATGAGTACATTAGATGGCTATTGTTACAACAAGCATATTAATTTTTTGAAGGAAGTGGGATTTTTGTTTGTTTCCCAGCCACATGAAAGCAAATGACATTAACAACTCAGCATGAGGAAAATAATTCAATTAAAAAGGGATTTTAAATACTTTGGAAGGATGATAGTCCAACAGAAAAAAATCATATTAAAAAGTTTATGCTTTGTCCCCTTGACCACAGAGATATTGAAAAATCATTAAAGTTAAAATCATTAATCACTGACTAGCTGTGTCAAACTAGCAGCATTATAAAGTTTGACAGACTTTGAAACTACCATACAAGAAATCTAGGCATGAGTCACAAAGGAATGTCATACTCCAGAGATCATTCTTGTCTTTTCTATGTTTCACGAATTATTGTTGGGTACAGTAAAGTTTATCTTTTTCAGCAACTGACAGACACAGGCAGTAAAAATGTAAAAAACAAAGAAAACAAAATATGCTGGTAAGAAAGATTACCACTACCTAACAGTGAGAGGCTTTGAAAATGTAACCCTTTACTACCACCTAGTTTTTGAGCACAACATTGGAACAGGTGGTACGAGAAATCTTATGTGCCCAAATTGCATGTGGGCACACAAATATAGAGGCAAACTTGTGACAACTTTGAAAAAATTTGCTGATCAAGTTTCAGAGAGGTAGCTGTGTTAGTCTGTTTCAGCAAAACAACAAGAGTCTTGTGGCACTTTAAAGACTAACGAATTTATTAGGGCATCAGTTTTTGTGGGTTGTAGCTCACTTCATCGCATGCATGAAATGGAAGCTTCAGTATGGCAGGGATTTATACATACATGGGAGTGTTCTATTACTCTGTGGGAGATCAGAGCTAATGAGGCTAATTCAGTGAGGGTATGATACTAATGTGATGTATGCTATCATGTGCCAGCAATGCACCTCTGCCACGGATATTGGACAAAATGGATTGTCTCTACTCACAAAGGAATAAATGGACACAAATCAAACATCATGAATGGTAACATTCAAAAATCAGTCGGAGAACACTTCAATCTTCATGGTCACACAGTAACAGACTTAAAAAGCTGCCACATTTCAGTGAAATAAATTCAAAACCAGATTGCAGTGTGAAACTGCTGAGTTGGAATTCATATTCAAACTTGACATCATCTGAATGGGTCTGAATAGGGACTGGTTATGGCTAGCTCATTACAAAGATAATTTCTCTCTTTAGATAGTCTCTCCTTCTTATCAACTGTTGGAAGTGGTCACATGCACTCTTTATACGTATGTACAAATTCCTGCCATACTGAAGCTTCCATGTCATGCGTCTGATGAAGTGAGCAGCAGCCCACACAAGCTCATGCCCTAATAAATTTGTTAGTCTTTAGAGACTCAACTATTCACCATTTCCTAAGGTATACTGCTTTACCGCAAGTAGACCATAATGATTGGTTCATTATGCAGATGGATAAACTTGGGCCTTAGACGATTTGTGGGAATTAAATTAATAATATTTGTTAACAATTGAAAAAACAAGACCTCAAATCTGCTTTACCTCAAACAGTTCAATGCAGACGGCAGCAGAATATTTTCAGCAATCAGAACCTTGGATAGGTACAGAAATGATCTGAATGAGTTATTTGTGCTAATCTCCTCTTCAGGGACAGTGGCACAGTTTTAAAATATTAAATAATCTGTCATCTGGGAGTAAATGTATTGCAAACCTAGTTAGCAGAAGTTCCACACTAAGGACTTGGCTAAATGGGGAATTCCAGGAGAAGATAGCATAAAATAATTAGGGTGTGAATTGAAAGTGTGAGTGCCTTTGAAAGTGGAATAATCTAATCAGTACAAAGGCACTCTTAGTGCAGAATAAGAGTGTCCACACATGAAGCTAGTGTAGGCTAGCTATCCAGCAATAGTGATTTCACGCTAGCTATTGTAGACTTTATCCCCATGCAACTAAGCCCTAAATAAATGCTAAAGCCCACTTGAATAATTGGATATGATCATCTTTTTTTCCACAAAGCTTTCAGATGCTCAAAGAGTAATGAACATTGAAACAGAGCCTGTTAGAGGAGAAATTGAAAGACTGTCTAGGCTTGTGATGTTCCAGGTTACAATGTGATACATTTATTTTCTGATGGCTCTGGAAAAACAATAACTGTCAGTTGCACACTGAGTCAGAACTAAATGATATCACATTAGAAAAGAATCATTAGAGCGAAGAGGATGCCATACTCTTACGGACAATAGCCTGCTTCAATAAGGAGACAATTAACCGTTAAAGTGGATAAGACTTATTTACTTCTAAGGGTGTTGTGAGCTTTAATAATTCATGCTTGCAAATCATTGTGAAGATGCAAGGGAGGAAAGCTGCCATATACTGTAAGTACAAAGCATTATTATTGTAATTTTCTTATTATAGTTAATCTGGCTATTAAGGACAAAAGCTGAGGTTGCAATGCAGGCATTACTAAGATGACGCCAAGGTATTAATTGGCATTAACAATGTGAAAATGTGAATGGTTTATTGTAATTGTTGCCTCGTACTAACCTCCAGGTTTTATCGGTGTCTCTTAAAGCCGTAGCAGTCAATACAGGGCAAGGTGGGACAGCGAAAATAATTAAAAGCAGCTCCGATAGTTTGTATTATAAGTTGCTGATAACTGTTGCAGCCCTCAAAGGCTCCATTCTGAATCAGAGCCCCATTCTGTTAAACTCTGTCCAAATTTATTAAAAGACACGGTCACTGTCATGAAGAGCTTATGATCCACTTTGGATGCAGGCACAGAAATGGGAGGAAGGGAGAAAGAAGGTCACTGATGATGGCAGTAGAATCATGTGGGTAGATTGGTGACATATATGCACAAATGGATGGTTCCAAATAATCTGGAAGTTTCTTTTTGAAAATAACCAGCCAAACCAAGCTGACTCAAACCATTGCTCAGTCTAAACATTACTGGGCAAGAGGCTTCCTGTAGGAACAGGAGCAGAGTCAGAGTGCTGGGGCTTGCTCTGGTCCACCTGCCCAGTGCTCCAACAGAGGAGTGGTGCCAGGATGCTGTGTCTTATCCTGCTTTGTCTGCCTGGTTCTCCCAGTGGGATGAGAGCTGGAGTTTGCACAGCTCCTCGTGCTTGGTGCTTCAGCAGGGTAGAGGGGTCTGGTTACAGAAGCTTGCCAGACTCAGTCTCTGCTACCAGTCAGGAACACCAGGTGAGTGGAGCAGGACAATCCCCAGACTCCACTCCTCTGGCCCATCTCCATTCTGAAAACTCCCCATTTATTCCTACCCTCCCCCCATATCTTTTAACCAGTTTCCAGTCCATGAGAAGACTTTCCCTCTTATCCCTCTTACTTTGCTTAAGAGCCTTTGGAGTCAAAGGCTTACTGAACATCTATGTACAATCTATCTACTGGATCCCCCTTGTCCTCATGTTTTCAACTCCCTCAAAAAATTCTAGTAGCTTGGTGAGGCAAGATTTCCCTAAAAAAAACTTGTTGACTCTTCTCCAACAAATTAAGTTCATCTATGTGTCTGACAATTCTCTTCTTTGCTATAGTTTCAACCAGTTTGACCGGTATGGAAGTTAGCCTTACTGGCCTGTAATTGCCAGGATCACCCCTGGAGCCCTTTTTAAAAATTGGCATCACAGTAGCTATCCTGTAGTCATTTGGTACAGAAGCTGATTTAAAGGATAGGTTACAAACCACAGTTAGTAGTCCTGGAATTTCACATTTGACTTCCTCAAGAATTCTTGGGTGACTGCCATATGGTCCTGGTGACTTACTATTGATTTATCAATTTTTTCCAAAATCTCCTCTAATGACACCTCATTCTGGAATAAAGCTTTAGATTTGTCCCCTAAAAAGAATGGCTCAGATTTGGGAATCTTCCTCATGCCTGCAACCATGAAAACCAATGCAAAGAATTCATTTTGTTTCTCTACAATGGCCTTATCATTCTTGAGTGCTCCTTTAGAACCTCAGTCCTCCAGTGGCTACTAAGTGGTTAGCAGACTTTCTGCTTCTGATGTACTTAATTTTTTTGCTATTACTTTTTGAATTTTTTCGCTAGCTGTTTTTCCTATTCTTTTTTGGCTTTCCTAATTATACTTTTACTTTTCATTTGCCAGTGTTTATGCTTCTTTCTATTTTCCTCACTATGATTTATCTTCCACTTTTAAAATGATTCCTTTTTGTCTCTCGCTGCGTCTTTTAATTTGTTGTTTAACCATGGTGGTACTTTTTTTGTTCTCTAATTATGTTTTTTAATGTAAGGTTTACATTTAAATTGAGCTTCTATTATGTCTTTAAAAACTTTCCATGTAGCTTGCAGGGATTTCAATTTAGGCACTGTGCCTTTTAATTTCTGTTTAAATTTCTAATTTTTGCGTAGTCCCCCTTTCTGAAATTAAATACTACAGCATTGGGCTGCAGAAGTTTTTTTCTCTACCACAAAGATGTTAAATCTAACCATATTATGGTCACTATTATCAAGTGGACCAGCTATATTAATTTCTTGGACTAAATCTTATAGTCTATTTAGGATTAAATCAATAATTGCTTTTCTTCTTTGGGTTCTAAGACTAGCTGCTCCTAGAAACAGTCATTTAAGGTGTCAAGAAACTTTATCTCTGCATTACATCCTAACGTACCTGTGAATACGCAGAAAGATGAAATCTTAATTATTATTGAGGTTTTTTTTAATAGCCTTTTTAATCTCCTAAAATATTCCTTAAAACTGTCTCATAGATTGTACTGCTCTTCTCAACTCTGCCACTTTACTTAGGGAAAAGCAGTATCATTGCAAAAAAAGCTAAAATGATTCTGGAATGCATTAACAGGAGTGTTGTGAGCAAGACACGAGAAATCATTCTTCTGCTCTACTCTGTGCCGATTTAGGCCTCAATTGGAGTATTGTGTCCATTTCTGGGCACCACATTTCTAGAAGGATGTAGAGAAACTGGAGAAGGTCCAGAAAAGAGAAAAAAATGATGAAAGGTCTAGAAAACATGAGCTATGAGAGAAGAATTAGGCTTGTTTAGTTTGGAAAGGAGACGAATGAGAGGGGACATGATAGTGGTTTCCAAGTATCTAAAAGGGTGTTACAAGGAGGAGGGAGAAAAGAAGCAATGGGCATAAACTGCAGCAAGGGAGGTTTAGGTTGGACATTAGGAAAAACTTCCTGCCTGTCAGGGTGGTTAAACACTGGAATAAATTGCCTAGAGCTATGTTTCTCAAACTTTGGGTCCCGACCCCCCGGGGGGTCTTGAGCAACTTAGAGGGGGGTTGCAGCTGGATTTGGTTTTTCTCTTGCAAAAATGTGTGTGTCTCTGGTATCTCAACTGGCAATCCATTGACACTGATCACTGATAGTCGGGCTCGGCTTGTCTCACAAATGTTCACGTGTCTCTGATGTCTTAACTGATCATCTAAATGCCGATTCATGATCTCAGACAATCAGGTTCAGCTTCTTTCACAAATATTCGTGTGTCTCCAGTGTCTCTGCCAACGTGGCGTAGTGTTTACTAGTACAACGTCTTTAATAGTGCTTGGAGTGTATGTGAAGTTCCATTCTTTTATCAATTATTATGAATTCATAACAACTTTTATGTTATTTTAAATTTTTAGCCTTACAACATAGAAAGGTTTTTGTTGGGTGGTAAGCAAAAAGCTGATGACAAATCTACCGATATTGCTGATAAAAATAGGCCTAAATCAAGAAAGTATGATGAAAGTTACATATCTTTTGGTTTCACAAGTGTTTTTGTTACTGGAATAGAACTGCCTCAATGTGTTATTTGTCAGAAAACATATTAGTGAAAATGTGAAATTTTATATTTTAAATCACCTTTCTTCTTTAAAATTTCACTTTAAGAACTATTTCTCAGATATGGATATTGAAAAATTTGATTGGATAAGGAACCCATTCAACGCTAAACTAATAGCTGCTATACTCACTACTACCGAGGAGGAGCAAATCATTGATATCTCTTCTGACACTGCTTTAAAAATAAATTTCTCAACAATGTCTCTCTCTGAATTTTGAATCAGTGTACAAAATGAGTATAAAGAATTAAATGAGAAGGCTATGAACATACTGATCCCGTTTGCAACATCTTATTTGTGTGAGTCAGGGTTCTCTGCAGTTGCTGCTATGAATAGCAAATATCGATCAAAAGTAAATGTGAAACAAGAAATGAGAATGGCTCTCTCAACAATGAAACCCAGATTTCAAAAATTATGCAATGACAAACAAGCTTATCCTTCGCATTAAACAATATGATTCCAAAATTGATATTTTTTGTATATTTCCAATAAAAATTTAGTTATCAAAAGTTATTGACATATTTATTTCTCATCCAATCCTAATCCCAATAAAATGATTAGCTTTACTCATAAAGCAGTGAGGGTGGGGTCACCTGAATTCGTTTAGCATTTTAGGGGGTTGCGGAATCACAAAGTATGAGAACCCCTGGCTTAGGGAGGTTGTGGAATCTACATCAGTGGAGATATTTAAGAGCAGGTTGGATAGACACCAGTCAGGGATGATCTAGATCAGGGGTCTCCAAACTACGGCCTGGGGGCCGGATGCGGCCCACGAGGCCCTCTCATCCGGCCCGTGGAGACCTTTTTGGATTCAAAGGCAGAAGAAGTGAGATTGTTTCAAAACCCATTTGAAGCAGATGTGGCCAGTTGCCCAGATGAACTGCAGCTGGAAGTCATTGAGTTGCAAGCAAATGACCTCCTTAGGGACAAGTTCAAAATAGGACTGGTGGGTTTTTACCAGTTTTTGCCCAAGGAAGACTTTCCTAATGTCAAAACTTTTGCATCAAGGTACCTTTCAATCTTTGGAACAACATACCTGTGTGAACAAACATTTTCAAGAATGAAATACGTGAAGAACAATTTGAGAACAAACTTGTCCGATGATAATCTCAGGTCACTGTTGATGTTAGGGACAACAAATCTAAAGCCAGAAATGTCTGCTATTTTGGCATCCAGGAAACAATTTCACCATTCACACTAATACAGGTGTTCATGTGTAGTGTATGAATGTGTTATTAAATAATAACTGAATAAAATAATATTAAATACATAATTAAAAACAACATCCATGTTTTGATTGTTTTTTATTTGGACCTCAAGTGTGTAGTCGGCCCCCGAACTGCTGTTTGATAGTTAATGCGGCCCTCGGGCTGAAAAGTTTGGAGACCCCTGATCTAGATGGTGCTTGGTCCTGCCATGAGGGCAGGGGACTTGACTTGATGATCTCTCGAGGTCCCTTCCAGTTCTAGTATTCTATGATTCTATGTTGGAGGATATTCAGTGTTCGTCCATCTGGAAGGTCAAATATGAAGAGCCCTGCCAACAGTTACTACTTCATGCAACTCTCCCCAACTTACTCCTTTAAAAGAATGGAGAGAAGTTGTCCCTTGCAGCATAGAGGAATTGAGCACAAGCTGAGACTGAGGTTGGTGGGAACTGGAGGAATGATGATACTGCAGGTAGAACATCCTGACCCCTCTTCCATCCCTGTTTGTTCCCTTCCTATTGGGAGATCCCCTACAGTGAATATGAGAACCAAGGGGAGAGGTGTGCATGGAGGTTCCTGGTGGAAAAATCTAGCCGTCAGGACTCAATCCCTATTCAGGAAGAACTGTCAGTGGTGAGTCCATGAGACTTTGCCTGAACAAGTCCTGAGTTAAACATGAGTGAGTAGCTCAATAACTGGCAACAGAGAGGGATGAAGATGGGATATGAATTCAATGCTGTCCACAAAATCAAAGTATCAGATCAAAACAAGGGGTGAATATGGGATGATAAATTCATTTAGAGAGTTCTGTTCTAAGAGGTGTTCACTCTCCTGGAGAGTGCTGTGGGTAGGGAGTTAGTAATAAAGTCTCTAAAATAATTTAAACAATAATTATTGTTTAAGACCAAGAATCTCAGGGCTTTATATAGTTTGTTACTGTCATGGCTTGATGAAAACCCAGTAAGAAGTGTGGAAGAAAACATTGTCCTCACTCTGAGTTTGTAAGCAACAAGTAGCCAGAGGCAGTTTTATTATGAGCTGCAGCAAGGGAAAAACTGGTTCGGACAGGGGGGAAGCCCCCCCTTCCCCGGGGGCAGATCTTCGAATACAAGCAATTATGAAGCAGTTTATATACTGTCTATTAAATATAATAACAATAACAATTAGTCTCCTTCCCATTACAAACACCAATGGCTAACAGTTATTTAGTTCCACCCAGATGCTCCTTATCTCAAGGTTCCTACCAGAGTCATCATTCTATCCTTATCTCCGTATGGAGGCGAGAGGCGAAGGCAGCGTCTGATTACAGATCTCGCGTTGTCAGGCCACAGACTTAGCCTGACTCTTGCTCTCTTGTTAACAAGACCAAGATGGCTGCACACAAATTCCCTTATTCCCTTTTCCTGCCTCCACAGAAGTATATCAAATTAATAGTAGCACCCTGCATGTCAGATCTCATTGACATTAAAGCTGTTAACTCAGTGTACTTTCCCCTACTCCAGGAGATTTTACAGATAAAGATTTTCTCCCACTCTACACAAATAAATATATTTTCCAGACACACATCTGACAACACTTACTGTTCTGTTAAAATAAATGGCATAGAAAGGCTCTCAGATGTGACATAGGGTAGGAACAACAAAGCTATGGGCTCTATTTGGCTCTCCATCCCCAAACCTCCCCTCCAGATTAGAAATGAAAAAGTAGACCTTTTATTCCATCGCATTTTACCCTAGACAACTAATCAATCTCCCTCTTGGAAAAACTTCCCCACACTCTTGCTCAAGCATGCTTAGAGCTTCTAACAGTAAATAGCGATTCTCATATTGGCCCCCAGATGGCAACAAGCATACCAAAATACGCACAATATTACATTCCTTCCTCTTTAAATTCTTAGTAATAATAAACTTAAAAACAATAAAGTCAAGAACAAAAAATGCTAAGAGGTTGGTATAGACTATCTTAACCCTCAGACTATTATAGGTAATTATTTTGTCCTCTCTAGCATAATTGCTTTATTACTACAAGCTCAGTCTGTTCCTAGCTTTGGGAGAGCTTGTAGAATGGCACAATGGAAACAGCTATGGTCCTTTATCAATAATTGCAGAAGGGCTTTCTGATAATACAACTATCTCTTCAAGCTTAATTTTCAAATCTTTTGCAGTGGATGCTATGGTGTCCTCAGCAATCTTATCAAATCAATTTAAGAGTAGTCTAATGACTCCATACCACCTGGTTCTTCAAAATCTGAATGAGAATTCTTAATGGATAACACCTCTTGGTTACTGCAGATGAACCTACAAATTGAGTCTACATGAAGCCTCACCCTGGGTTTCTGAGGCCACTTCTATGTGTGTAAAGCAGCTTTTGGTGGAGCATGGTGGCTGGATTAGCAAACCACACACTGTCACACGACTGTCTCAACTTCTCAATCCATTCTTGGCAATCACACAGAACTGCATGTGTGCCATTTCATAAGGTCAGTGCCAGTGTTCCTGCTCTGCACTAGTGTCTTTCACTTTTCTATATGCAGCCATTTTCTTTTTGCTAATATTGTGTAGAACTTGCTGGTGGTTGTTTTCAGTTTATTTTTGTCACCAGCGAAGAATTTAGAGACCCATAACAGATTAGAAGTGAAAAAGGAGATCTTCTATTCCAGGTTTACCTAAACAACTAATCAGCCTCCATATTGGGAAGACTTCAAACACTGGCACATGCTTAGTATGGCCTTAGGTATACAGCTATTCTCACATTAGCCACCAGATAGCAATAAGCCTAACAAAAATACATCCAATATTCCAATTTTAAAGCAGTTTTGTCAAATTAAAGTAGTCAGGAGGACTCTTGGACCCATATTAAAAGAGGCAATATATTATCACCTCTGGCATTCAAGTATTAACTCCAAAAAGTAGCTGATGGGTACAGCAAGTTTGTGTGTCCACAGCTGTGCTATTGCAGGTATTTATTCTGGGCTGGCATTTCCTTTTTTCTAACACAGCATTGGGCACTGAAAATATCTTGTGCTTCAGGGATGTTGCCCTCTGAAAATATTCAACACAATTGCATTGTGTGCTTGTTTGTATGAATGCCATTTACGCCTCTATTCTGCAATTTGCTGAGTGCAGACAGATCCCTTGCTTGCATCTAATTCATTCAAGTCAATGAGGCTCAGGCAGTTGCAGGGATCTGCCTGTGAGCATAACATTGGACGGGGGTCTTAGAGGGGAAATTATTTTGCACATATAGCCTAAAGGATGAAATTGGGAGTACAGGATCACAGCACCTTTGCCTTTAACTCAAACAGACAGTGTGAGTGGGAATGAGAGATTTGATCTGGATCAGTTCTTTGTTTTGTTGCACAGGGTTTTCCACTTTGCTTTGCATTGTCAATGTTGCCTTTAGCATTAGAGTTGACATGCTTTATCCAGTGTCACTGATGTCACTGTCTCCATGGCCAGACAAAATATAGTGCCTGTAGTGGTGAATATAACCTAAAATATTGCTGGAATAGAAGCATTTTAAAAAGAGAGGAGCCTGTTTTTCCCCTCTCTGTAAAATTCAACACTGATGCTCAAAATTACAGCAGATCAATACTTTAAAGCTAACGTGTGAAAAAAGTTCTTTGGGATGTTACAATCGGAATTAAAAACAATGAAGCATATGGGTTGAGAAAAAGGATTTCCATGGCATGGCTATGACTAATTATGTTAATAAGCTAAAGCAGGATTTATTTGAAGAACGAGTTTATCTGGCTTTTGAGTTTGTTGCTGGATCCAGAAAATTCCAGTTTTGGGAGGTGCAACCTGTACACAAAACTATCAATTTACAAACACAAAAGATTATTGTCGGTAAATATAATATAATTTAATGAATCAGGAGAAAATCTTGCCTTAGTGAAGTAAATGGACTTCTATGGGATCAAGATCTTTCCTTCTTTATCTATATAAGCTGCATCTCACATTCACTGAGCTATCCAGCATGACACACAATTTTCCACGGATAACAACTGCAAGTCCAAAGATCACTCATGTATTTGAGAAGTTTAGATTGTATTTCACCTTCCTTTTATCTAAATTACTTTCCCTCTGCTAATGCAGTGCCTAAGCACTCTATTATTCCAAATCCATCTTGTGTTCATCACAATCCTCCATAATTTTACTAACTGAAACATCATCTCACTGTCCATTTCCTTCTCCATATCATCATTAAATATCGGTAACAGCAGTGGTCTTCTATATGCTGGCATCTGGGAACCTCTACTAGCTCCTTTCCATTTAAGCAGCAGCAGGGCCTTTTAGCTGTGTTGTTTAACCAACTGAAAATTCATAACAAGCATTTGCCCCTTTGTGATTATCTGTTTGCTTAATACTCTATCACGAATGATTTGTTTACAATGCTTTGTACGATAAAGTTGACAAAACAAATGAAGTATTAAAGCTCATTTGTTCAGCAAGATCAGTGCATGTGATAAAATATGTTCAACATGAAGACGTTGTGAGAACTTGTTTGAAAAGGGAGGGCTTCTCCTAGTAATTGAGAGGATGTCTGTACTGTTTCGTTAAAACTGTAGCAGGAAGCCAGACAAGGGGGCACTTGGGAAGGTTCTAGATCAAATATCTACAGTGAAGCAAGAAGAGATACAGAGTAGATTTAAGAATAATATATTTTATCCTTTTTTAAAAATCAAGTCTGTTTTCAGTCTTAGAAATAAGTGTTTATTTTTGTGAACGTTCTACCATTGTTCACCTTACAGTAAAAGCTTGAGTCCATGCTCTGAGATTGAGGAAACAGCTTTCATGCCATCATATACTATAGGGGATGGAATACTTTCTATTCAGATGCTACTACTACAGTAACCCTGCCAATTTCTATATCCTCTGCATGGGACTTTGGATGATTAACCTTCACAGCTACCACCTCTGAAAACTATCACCAAACTTGCCCCCCAAAGACCCTCCCCCTTGCTGCCACACATGAAACCCTCTGGAATACAGACAGACAAGAAGCACAGTTCCTGTTGGTTTAATTCTACATATTCATGACCATCCCACACTTTTTATGATATACAAGCTCCCCTAATTTGCTCTTTACTATGCCTTATATGCCTCAACAAAGTATATCAAGCTGTCTTCCAAAATGACATCACAGTTCTCAAAGGGTAACTAACATTTGGAAATTAGGAGTGATTATTATGGCACCGTAGGGTGTCTTATTAATATTAATTATCCCATAAAAATATATATCAACCACCCAGAGATAAATTAAAATGTTCTCCAAGGAGAAGAATATGCACCCTAGTCTGCTCACTTTTTTTGGGGAAAAAACCCTTTTTTGAAAAAAAAATGCTCTTCCTTAAAAAAGGAGGTTTACGTGGTTGTTTGAAAAAGGGTTTTTTCCCCTGAAAAAACTGTCCAGACTACTTTCACTTTCAAAAGACCTGCTTTCGAAAAAGCAATCAGAAGACGATATGCAAATTCCCACAGAATTTGCATTATTTTCTTTCGACATTAGAACATAGTCTAGATGTGCCCTTACAAAGTAATTTCAGGAATCAACTAGAAAGAGAGTCTGTGGAATTGGCCTTCACATGCAAATTTGATGCTATGTCTCATGGCTTGAACAAAGATGTGAATCGGATGAACTGTTATGTTCACCACCCAAATTTCATCAAAAGCTAAGTATTGGGCACTTACAGCCCACTGTATTTAGCACAGACACATTAATTGACAGTTTCCCCCCTCCCTCTCACCCCTCTTTTTCTGCTTTATACTTGAACCTCTGTGCCTCTTGCTCCATATTTGTCATCTGAAGAAGTGGGTTGTGACCATGAAAGCTAATGATAATTTCTATATATGTTTCGGATAATCTCTAAGGGTATGTCTACGCTGTCACCCTAGTTCGAACTAGGGTGGCTAATGTAGGCATTCGAACTTGCAAATGAAGCCTGGGATTTAAATATCCCAGGCTCTATTTGCATTTTCCCAGGGACCGCCATTTTTAAATATGCGGCATGGGCTAGGTAGTTCGAATTAAAGCTCCTAATTTGAACTACCGTTACTCCTCCTGCATAAGAACAGGAAGTGGAAATTTGACAAGGGGGTTCTTCTGGGATCAGAGAAGTGCTTTTTGCTATCCTGATGAAAATTAAATTTGACCAAATTATAAGTGTCATTTTCACAGTCAGAGGTTTGTTAAAGACTGCCAGCAAAATTCTCAGAAGACTCTATTTATACAGAGCATGCTTCTCCCCCACAAAATTCAGAGCAGGATTTTTCTTGCTATTGCTACCTCTACCTCTGTGCTGTGGGACCCAGATTCTTTCCTATGCTGTCAGAACCCATGCCTCTTCTATTGGTGCTCAACCTGCCTGACATGGAGTAGAAAAGAACAGAGGGGAGGTGCAAGGAAAGGGAGAAATGTAAAGGTAAAGGAGGAAAAGGCAAGAACAAAAGACTAACAAGACAGGCTATGAAGGACAGAAGTGAAAGGGGAATGGGACAAACAATCAAGTGAGAGCCAGGAGCAGAAGAGAAAAAAAGTTTTCAGTCAAGAAGAGAAGAAGAAGGGAACAGATGAAGGGTCAAGCCCTTGGGCAAATACTCCGGGGGGATGAGCAGTAAGCAGAGAACTCTCCTTCCCAAAACCTGAAATAAAATCCAAGATTCCTGAGTCTCTGCTGCCAGCAAGTATCTGTGAAACTACTGGTAAAGGCTGTATAGTATTCTCCTTTAGTAGCTGTCCCACACAGAAGATAACAGACTGCAACTACTACCAGTTAGTCCATTAGTTCAAGTGGGAAAGGTCTGTGCTGTGTATTTGAAGGTTACAACAAGGTATATAGTGAATGAGGCAAGGAACTGCAAAAAGAGAGAGGAAGGTTAAGGCTGCTGAAAACCACCTTGCCTTCTATCTCCACCTTTGCTGCAGAGGTCCTAGCTGACAACAGCTAAGGATTTAACAAAAGGTTTTACAGCTGACCAATTTGTTTCTTGTTTCCTGGATGCCTAACATGAAATTCCTGGGAGCATATTTACAGAAATGTTGTATGCTCACAGCTACAACTGAATTGAAGGAAACTGTACTTTGAACATACAAAGTGCTATACATTACTAAATACTTAGAGTCTAGGCCTTAGGCTACGTCTAGACTACATGGCTCCGTCGATGGAGCCATGTAAAATAGTTTATTCGGCATAGTCAAAGAAGCGGGGATTTAAATGATCCCAGCTTCATTAAAATAAAAATGGCCACTGCATTGTGCCGACAATCAGCTGATCCGGCACAGCTCTGCAGTTTAGATGCGGTGCGGTCGACAAAAGAAGCCTTTGTCGATCGCTCCGGTATACCATTTTATTTTAATGAAGCGGGGATTATTTAAATCCCCACTTCTTTGATATGCCAAATAAACTATTTTACATGGCTCCGTCGACGGAGCCATGTAGTCTAGACATAGCCTAAGGCCTGAGTATTTAGTATGTTCAAAGTACAGTTTCCTTCAATTCAGTTGACGGAGCCATGTAGTCTAGACCTAACCTTAGTGTCTCAAATTTGGTTCCCAAAGTTAGTGGGCACATTGAACAATCTGTCCCTTAATCACACTTCCTCAGTTCCCTATCTGCAAAATGGAGATATTAACACAAGCTCACCTCTCAAGTGAGTTGTGAAAAGAATTTCATTCATGTTTGTGAAGCACTCGGGTTCTACTGTGATGAACACCATAAAGAAGCCCATGAGAAAATTAGTATATCTGTATTCAGTACTGTGTTTGAATGGTGTGCAGTGGACCAAAGCACTAGAGAATATTTCTTTTATCCACTTCATTCAATAGCCATCATTCACTGAGCATCATCCAGCCTGTGCACAGAGGAAGTTAGTGGAGCCTGTGGAAAACATAGCATGTAGTCATTTAATCAACGTTTGAATCAGAATACATACGCACAAAACGCTCAAATTAAGATTCAGCAGGAAACCATAATTCTGGACTGTCCTAACTTTTGAGTGCTTGGCTTTTGCAGCGTTAATGCATTTTAATGTGTTTTGTATACACGTTTTGTATATGACTCTGTTTCTGATCCCAGATATTGTATGTCATGTCAAGTGAGTTAGTATATGGTAACACTGTACATAACAGGTAATACCAGTGGTTGAATTGGGTTTATTATTTCTTTTACGTGCACTTGAAGGCACATAGAACATATTTTAGCACACTCTCTAGAAGAATTCACAATTTGTTAAAATGTTATATTCAAGGAAAAGGTGGATCTACTACTTGTATTTTACAACTGTACCTCTGCCCTCTGTGTGTTTGAACAGATTTATGAAATGCACATTGTGTTCCCTTCCAGATCCTTGACCTCTCATAGTCTACAGATTTATTTCCCTTGGCAGCAAACAGGGAATGATTAAACTAGGTGAGAATTGATTGCATTCATGTATTATAAATTAGTTCAAATAATTTGGGCTCGCATGCCTTGCAATGCTATGCTAAGACTTGTATCTATCTTTGCTTATTTTATTTTTTGCTGAGTTGAGAATAATTCATATGAGAAACAATGTAAACAGAGATAAAGTATCTTACTACAACGACAGCAACTACCCCACCGTTTAAATTGAACTCCTTGTATAATCCCAGGGACGTTAGACCAGCATTTCCCTATATTTACTTTTCTCTTTCTCTGTGTAATCAGACATCTATCTGATTTGATTATAAACAACTAAAGTAGATTTGCAGTGAGCTGTTTGCCAAGGATGCAAACACTAGACAACAACACAGCCCTGTGGGGGGCCATCTGAAATAGAAGAAAATAGCCAACCAACTGTATCCCTCTCATTTGCTCAGTAGGTTCGTATTGTGTTTGTAATTAAACAAAATCAATCTTCTTGTCTGAGAGAGCTGAGCTGATGGGAGATGAACCATTTGCTCTGGGAGCAGGGAAAGTGAGGTGAACAGGTAGCATCCAAAACTGCTGTGCATCAGCGGTGAGCATGATTTCTTAGCACTACGAAGTGCAGGAGAAGAAAGCAAGTATGTGGGATGTACAATTGTGCTCTGGCTGTTGAAACCCCTCCCTCCTTCCATTCTTTCATGAAGTCAGATTGTTTGCTGTACAGCAAACTGTGCCCAAGGAGTACCTTAAAATCCTTCATGTTAGAGAGATTTGGCACATAAGAATAATATTTTCTAAATCTAGCTTTCCCATTTGCTTTTGTTGCCTATGTTGCTTCCTATTTTCATTCTCCTGTGACATGTGAGTACAGACAAAAAGGGGTTTTTTTTATTATGAATACAAGAAAGGAGGTCTTCATGGGAAAAATGTTCCTGAGCTCTGAGGAGTGTAGTCCACAGAAGGGAAGTTGAAAGAAGCTGGGTTTGTTTAATGTGTGCCCATGTGATATCTGTTATTCTCCCCTTATTACCCTCAACACAAAGATAAAGCAATTTTTTTTACCTTCAGTATAAAAGTGCATATATTGCAGCATTTAGGAGCAGCAGCAGTGGCACAAGAGCCCCATTTGGGGCCCTCTATTTGCCTCTAGCCTAGAGTTCAGCAAAAGGATAATCAAGACCTCAGTGCTTCCCTTTGAAGACACATGGAAGGAAGCAGGAGAAAAAGAGAAAAAGAAAGCGAGAGCGAGAGAGAGAGAGGCCAGGATGTGTATGGGAGGGAGGGTCTGGAGCCAATCCCTGAGAGCAACAGGACTTCCCAGGAACAGCCAGGAGCAGCAGCAGGGCTGAGGGAGGCCCAGGCATTTATTTCTCCTAGTTCATTGTTCACTGCTCATATCATCTCTGCCTGCTGATGGGCTCTTTGTTTTAGCCTCTCACTACCCAGCCATCTCCTTGCTCCCTGTATTTCTTACTATCCTCCCCTCTTTCTTCCCCTTCTTTCCACTTAGGATCTTCTTTTCTACCTTGATGGTCTCTTTCCCCTTCTTTCATCCCCCTCCATGCTGTTATTCCTATTTATTTACCCCGTCCTCACGTCCCATCCTGCTCACATAATAAACACACAAATAGAATTACATTTGAACAGAAAATATGCACCTCACAAGCAGTTCCCCATCATCACACTGAATACTTTGCTTGCATGTCATATAGTTTCCCTTCCCCTTTGTCCTGTTTTATCCTTTTGGACAGTAAGCTCTTCACAGCAGGATCATATTGAATACATCTGTACAGTGTTTCATATAATGCAGTCCTGATCCTGAGAGGGGGAGTCCACTGGTACTGCCACTGCAAAAGGTACAACTCTGCTTGCCAGTCCCATTGAATGCAATATTTTATAACTGAATGGTTTATCAAGCACATTTATTTCCCTCCTAAAACCCAGAAGAACTGCATTACAGGGGCCAATTAGTTTTTACACATTTTAAGTATTCTTTTAGTGAATGATATTTCATCTGTTAACCATTATCATCAATATTGTCAGTTTTGTGCTATATTACAAAACTACCTCTCACACAACTAATTCACCATTATACATTTAGCCATGTTACAGAAACACAGGAGTTCATCTATATACAGGGATGAAGAGGCAAAGTCACTAGTTTGGCCTCTCTCTCCTGACTTCACAAGACTACTGTCCTCCTGTTGCATTTCAAGCGTGAGTAATGAATCAGGAGGAGAATGAGGAAAAGAACGGTGCTTATTAATTAGCAATTAACTGAACAGAATCTAGCAAAGTTCTATAGAACTCCATAACTAAAAGATCTTTCTCCACTCTTTCTCAACACCAAACATTATCAAGTGAAAATACCATTTGAATATGAACACTCTCTGAATCAAAACAATAGATTGAAAGTAATTACAAAATGTAAAGTGACAGTCAAATTGTGACATGGTATGCTGCCTGTTTGAATATATTGGCAATGTTCTCACCCTCCCAGTAGCTTATTTTGTTTCTGTCCATGAATGTTTTGGGTTTTGTTCTCTCTCTGCATATGCTACCATTTCGAGGCTGCTCTGCTCCAGTGCATTTCATATCTAAGCTGTGTTTGTTAGAAAAGCCATAGGGGGGAAATTCAGATTGCATTTACCAATACCACAACAAGTTCCCATCTGGTTCTTATGCACCAGTTAATCCCATGAGATTATGTGTGAATCAGACAAATCCAGGCCATAAAGCAAGGAAAGCTATGAGCTGCCGCAGGGCAAGTACAAACCCCAACAGACTTTTATTACCCCTAGATACCAGTGGATTTGCCATGAGACTTGGTCATGGTTTTTTGGATTGTATTGGTTCTTTGAACACATTCAGAGTGTTTGCCAAAAAACAGACAAGTTCAAAAAGGCCATCAGGAACTCCATTTCAAACTGAAATTGAAAGGCTTTGCAAGGCATTGCTTCCCACTTTTTTTTCTTTAGTGTAAAACTGGAGAAGACTAGAAAATTACACAAATGAGACATCTTATTTGTTATTTTATGAGGCTCTGGTCTCCCCACTAGGAGTTGAATACGCCCTATTAGAATAAATGAGAGTAATTCACAGTCTGTAGGCTGTGTCTACATTGGCAAGATTTTGCGCAAAAGCAGGTGCTTTTGCGCAAAATCTTGCCACCTGTCTACACTGGCACGCGAGTACTTGTGCAAGAACACTGATGTTCTAATGTATAAAATCAGCACTTCTTGTGCAAATACTTTGACGCTCCCTCTCAGGGATAAGCCTTCTTGCACAACTGTTCTTGTGCAAGAGGCCAGTGTAGACAGGCAACATCAATTTCTTGCTCAAGAAAGCCCGATGTTTAAAATGGCTATTGGAGCTTTCTTGCAAAACAGAGTGTCTACACTGGCACGGATGCTTTTGCGCCAAAGCACATCTCTTCTGCAAAAGCACATGCCAGTGTAGACGTTCTCTTGCGCAAATACTTTTAACACAAAAACTCTTGGGTTAAAAGTATTTGCACAAAATCATGCCAGTGTAGATGTAGCCATAGAGTATGGGCTTTGTTGTAATCTTGCTACTGAGCTGAGGGTCTATGCTTTAAATAGTGAGTGAGGGTCAGATTTTCAAAAGCACTCAGCATTGACCTAACTCCTCCATTACTGAATGACAGAACTTCCATGAAGCTAACGGTTGAAGACTTGAGCCAATGTTTAATGCTTTTGAAAATGCTACCTAGAGTCTGCAGCAGTCTCTCTCCATGCCCCCCATTCCTTAGCACTGGCCTATTCAGAAAAATAAAATAAAACATAGTAAAAGGAAAGGTGGTGCTTCCGTCTCCAGCTATCTCCACTCAGCCACTGTGCCAAAAACTATTTACCAATGCCAGCATTACCAAGTAAAGCCAGTGTACCTTCTTGTGTATGTGGGATTTCTGCCACCTCTTCTGTGCCCCTAGTGCCCCCTAGAGAATTTCTGAAAAAGAGCAAACTGCTATTAAATGCTGGTTTCAAAAAAAGCTATTAAACACAAATGCAACAGTCCCTCCCCATTCTTCTGATTCCAGTGTTTCCATGTGCCAAGGATTATGTTTCTGTTTTTTGGGGAGAGGTTAATTTTCATTTCATTTTTATTCAGTAAAAGCAAAAAGCATTCCTGGGTTAATAAAACAGTTATTCGATTTGGGAGAAAGAGGAGCAAGCAACAGTAAGAAAAATGATGAAATGCTGCCCTTCCTAAAATGAGATGCTGGCCTTCCAAAAATCAATTGCAAAAAGTTGCCTTATAAATCATCTTTGTTGTGTACTCAGAGCATGAGATGTGGATGTCATAAGCAGTGATGAAAGAGATTAAGTAGGTTTACACTGACTTTGTGGAACAAATGTAACGGATTCCAAAAATTGCAATCTAGGACATAGCTTGCTGGAGTTGATGTATACAAAATAGCAACTTGAGAATGACTGCTGCAATCCGTATTTACAACATCCCAGATTTTGCTTTCCATAGGACAAGATGTAAGGTCCTAGTAGTTTTAAAGGCAACTCCTGCTGGTTTCTGTCAGTAGTATTAAAAATTCCATATCTTGCTTTCCTCCCTCCCCCCCTCCCCCACACTTTCTCTAGCCTCATGGATCCAAACAAAGATCAACCACTTGAGCTGTTGTTTTCATATATCATATTTTCTCACACACCAATCCCACTCTTTTCCATTATGCAAATGAGTGCCACAAGCACAAATAATATATTATTACTTGGCATTCAAAATTCTGCAGAAGTGGTTAACCTCTACATGCCTCAGTTTGCTCATTTGTGAAACTAAAATTACCATAGTACTTGATTACCTTACAGAGATGTTGTCAGGATTAACTAGATAATATTTATATAAAGATTTGAAAATAGAAGTGCCATGGAACCAATTCTGTTTTCAATGGTAAGTATGCATTTTCACCAATATAAAAGAGCAGAATTTGTCACATACTATATATATAATTTTTATATTGGCTTTGAGGGAAATAGGTGAGTAGTGAGCAGCACTATGGTTCATAGCTACAGCACTAAATCAGAATTTTAGATGCAACCTTATCTCCCTCTTTAACAGTCCTCCTGTACATCATAACATGGGTGCTACTGTAATAGGGATAAAACAATAAAAATGATGTGCACCTTTGTTTATGATGTGAAATACCTTCATTTGAAGGGCTAATATTTTAATGAATTAGCAGACTGCTGAGAGCCATGCATGTACTATTAGATGTTCAACTGAATACACAGGTGTGACAGACTGGGCCGTGTCTGGGCACAGCTGAGGGTGTCCGCTCAGGGCGAATTGCTCAACTTCGGGGCTCCTTACAGTCCCCAGACTGGTGACCTCTCCAACCAGGCCACAAACCAGTCCCACAGAGTGCTTCAGCTGCCTGCCTGAAGCCTCACGAGTAAAACCCCTCCGACACCCCAGCAATATCCGTGCCCCAGATGGCCCTGGGCCTCATACACAGGTGGGGGGTCCTAGCACCCAATCCCACCTACCCCGAACAAGTTCTGTCCGGTTCCAAGAAACTAGCCACAGATCCCTGGTCAATTTACCCTCTGGATCTTACCCACAAATCACGTTGGGCCAATCCTTTAGAATCTATATCTAAAGGTTTATTATCACAAGAAAGAAAAGCATGAGAGTAAGGTTGTTAAAGAATAGTACGTTACGTGCACCGAATCTCCCAGTCCTCGATGCAGGCTCTAGCAGAGATGTTACAGCTGCTGGTTTAAAAGTCCTTGTTGCACATCCTAGCATCAGGATGGGTTCACAGGTCTTCCGGGCTCTTCGATCCCTGCAATGCTGCCTCTGGGATGAAGTGCTGAGCTGAGAACCAAATGGCATCGACCACATGGTCTCTTTATACCTCCTTCCTGGCTTCTTCTTGTATGCAGCCGGTCACCTGTGTCAGCCGACGGTCAGGGCAGTGTGTGTGTGTATGCTTCCGAGAAAAGGTTTAACGTCCGTGTCTTTACTGCTAGGACCGGGGTCCCATCGCAGAGGGTGGCCAGCAGGCCAACAGACGCCCCGTTATATAGGAAGAGCTTATTACACCTTAGATTTTAACTGCTAGAACACAAAGTTCCTTCGCAGCGGGCAGCCTGGGAAAGGCTGGAAAGGTGCCCCAACGGATCTTGTCACCTGGGAGTGACACAAATCCAAACGCCCAAGCTCTCCCTATGTCTGTCCCTTTATGACCGGCTGAAGTTCTTTTAAATTGTGCTTGGTTCTGTTACAGCAACTGAAGGAGTCAGGTTAAAACTTAAACAGTTACAGGTTTATTAAAAGACTTATAAAAGCATATGGTTACAATGGCTATTGCTCTATTTCTTAAATGCTAACAAATACAGATTTTAAAAATGGTTACAAAGAAAATAAAGATAGAAAATAGAAATAATGGTACCAAGTGACAGCTTAATCTTTAAAGAGCTCTAAGTCTATGTATATATATACT
Source organism: Pelodiscus sinensis (assembly GCF_052426305.1). NCBI lineage: Eukaryota > Metazoa > Chordata > Testudines > Trionychidae > Pelodiscus > Pelodiscus sinensis. The sequence goes on from NC_143055.1 coordinate 101,760,974, forward strand.
TAAGCAAAGGACCACATCCAGGTACAATTTTTACCCCTTTCTGCGCCTCTCGACTCCAGCGTGTCAGGCCAGGGCCGGTCTCTCAATTCCTAGGAAAGACGAATACGAGGTGGGCGTCCCCTTGGAACCTCGGGAGATCAAACACCAAACCCGACCAGCAGATAGATGGTAGATTGACACTCAGAGAAAATGCGCTGCTGGACCCATCTTTATACCCCTGGGGGCCCGTATTCTCTTTCTTATCTAAGATGCCGAATTGTACTGGTCCGTTTTGTGGTGCCAGTTCTTACAAGCAAGTTTCAAGTTAATTTACACTTGCAAGAGAGATAACTAAATTGTGAGCACTAGACATTTTTTTACTGGGCGAGAGAATCCTCCCCCCGCGGATGGATGTGTGTTCGTATCAATATGGGTTTCAGTCAAGGGCACTCCTTGGCAGCCTCTTGGTCAGCAATTGGCGTATCTCTGTTTACAGCCATTCACGGTCACAGCAGCCTGGGCCTTCTGCTCTGTGTGCCCTGTATGCTCCAGGCAAGCAAAAATGGATGTTACAAGGGGGGTTCCTGTCTGGCTACAACCTGGCCCTCAGCCTCTCTCTGCTGGCAGCTCTTAGGTCTCCGCCCTCATGCTTTAGGTGTGTCCTTGGCCCATCGAGTGCCATTGTCCCACAGGGCCTCGCTAATCAGCCTGTTCATAGCAATGCTCAACCACATTCGGAGAAATATTCAGCTTTCACACAGATTACAGATTCCTACCTACACACACAGACATTATACACTCACATAAATAGCGTACACAGGATCAGCAAACAATAAGCTCCCATTCAATACCCCACATGGCCCCCTTTTATACCATTGTTGGGGTCAGCACCCCCACCTATGGGTGCAGCCATGATCTGGCTGCTTCCCTCAAATTCCAGTAACGTGACAACAGGCAGTTAGATCTTGGAAGAAATGTTGTTAGTTGTGATGCGTTTCTTTTTAGAAGCTGTTGTTGCACAACCTGAGGAAAGTTGGTTCATCACCCGAGTCTTCCTCATTAGAATCATTCTTAGATGCAATGGTGCTTACTGCCTCTAGGAAAAGCTCACACAAAACAAAACATTACATGTTGTTTAAAAATTAAAAAAGAGAAAAGGCATTTTAAATGTATGTTTTAGCTGCTGAACTCTTCTAAGCATTAACCCTGAAGTCTTGTGAGCAGCTGCTGCTGCTGCTAAAGACTCCCTACTAGAATAAAACAAAGAGCAGGTCTGTGGCCCCTTAGTGACTAACAAATACATTATATCATGGGTTTTCATGGGCAAAACCCACTTCATCAGATACCCACAAAGACCATGATACAATATATTTGTTACTCAATGGTAAAAAAATTAAACTGATCGTGTCAGGCTGGCCAAATTCACAAAGTAAATCTACCCCATACGAAGACTTCTCCACAATTGATTTTAACAAGCCTTGTTCATTTAAAAGATTTGTGAGAGGGGAAGTACAGATTGGATGACATATCAGACACCTCGGCCCTGGTACAGAAAAGCACTTAAGCATATGCTTAAACATCCCTGAATAGGAATAGTTTCCTGAATGGGGATCCTAGTGAGAAATAAAACTAATTAGGAGCAGTGGATGAGCATTTCTGTTTGCACCACACCTCTAGTGAAGTGAGGGAAGCAGATTAATTACATAACCTTCACAATTCAAAAGACAGTGCACCAGGGCCTATGGGCATTTTTTGTGTCCAAACAAGTCCCCCCCAGTACAGAAATTTGTTTAGCTGTTTCATTGGCTTTTTCTAAAGCAGGCATTGAATAGCAGTTTACTCTTTTTTCAACTGTTCTTAAAGGGCCTATGAGCACAGAAGCTGAAGCAGAGAATATAAAGGCAGAACACTTGTTTCAAACAGTAGTGATGGTGTTGGTAAATGGCTTTTGGCACAGTGGCTCCATAGAGAACTCTGAAGACTGAAAATACAGCTTTTTTTCCTACTATGTATTTGATAAGGCAGGATTCCTAACTTTTTATTTGGAATTTTTCCTCTAGGATGTGAAACAGGATATTTCACACAACAAATAGCCAAGACACAATAACAGAAACCCAGAGCACAAATTCCACTTGGAATTAAAATATTAACAGCCTGTAGGGTGACCAAATGCATATAGATTCCTAAAATTTATTTCCCCTTCAGTAATGCTACATTTAAATGTACCTATAGTATCCCATTTGGTCATTTACAAGATAGTACATCAAACTGTTTCTCAAAATGCACATTCTTTCATCAACCTTCTCCCTTTTATGCTATTTGCACTCATTTACATACATACCCACTAAAGAAAGAAGAGGTCTACCACGTATGTGGATTGTAGCCAAATTTTATCTTAGTTTGTAAAATCTATGGGGCACTTAGCACACTTTGGGGGATTTGATAATTAGTAATAATATAATACTATTATCAGATTTATGAAGCTATAGCATGGCAGTGCGTTAGGAGTTTTTTTGGTGAGGGATTTGTCTCCAAGGCTTTGGTCCACAGATAAAAAGGTCTTTTAAAAAGGACATTTGCTCTCAGCAGAAACAAAAACCCAGGATTAGAAAAATAACAAGAGAGATGCAGATCAAGATAATTATTAGTATTTGTAATCACAGTATTAGTAAGTGAGTTTTAATGGCTTTTAAATATAATTTATAAAAAGAAGAGGAGCAGAAAAGACTCATTTGCTCTCTTAATCTGTCACATTTTCCATTACTTTAGACCTCTGGGTTACAAGGTTTGCTGTCTAGCCTCAGACATGTCTAGATACTCTTGTTTGTCATTAAAAGCTGCAATATGACAGCTTTTTTTAAAGGGCTGTTTTTTTATAAAAGACTTTCTACAAGCAGGCTTTTTTTCACTATGTACTTCCAGTAACTAGGTAAGGAGAGTGTAATTTCAAAAGAAAGAGTGTAAAAAATTTTATTAACAATTTTTAGAGTCTTAATGATAACCACTTCCATAACCTTTTCAGTAAATAAGTAATCTGTTCATCTGCATTTGAGCAATTCACAGGCAAACTTTTAGAAATTGAGGGGCATCTAGTCCCCAATCACTTCTTTTCTTTAAAAGTCCATGGTGTGCTCTCTGAGCAGTGGTGCTTTGAAGTACGCAGCCTAGGTTCATTTTATGATTTCCAATAGGTTCATGGACAGTCACCAACTTTGCATTAAAAAGGAAAAAAACCCAACAAAATGGTATACTTCATTATCTTTTCCTTAGAGCATCTTCATGTCATTTAACTATTAATGTTAAATGACCAAGCAACCAGTTCTTGTAAAGATATTCCAGAATGGAGATGCTGATAGAAAGGTAAATTGAAAATCAGTTGGAGTTTTTTCCCTTCCATGTTTCTCAATCAAGCTTGAATAATTTCAATCCCCACTGGGGTGAGATCTATGCCAGTTGTTGCTTCCATATCATCTTAGCTATCAGCCTCAGAACTGCCAATACTTTCCCAGATGATGCTGCCAACACAATGACAGATGGCCCACTCAGACTTATTTTTCTGTGCTTCCTTTCAGATTGTTTTGGCACTACTGGCTGGCACTTCAAGTTGTCTGGTAATAAATTAAACCTTAAAAATGGCTACAGCATGGCCAAAAAGCAATTCACTACAGTGCTTCAATTGGTTTCTTTTCCAAAGCTGGTATGTTGGTTTGTCTATCAGTAAGCAAATTACTAATGGAAGATCTGCAAAGATAGGAGAAGTCACGAGCTTGTTTTAAATGAGTTTTAAGATCAGTCCAGATATACCAGCAAAGGTTAAAACCAAAGTAAGGAAATAAGAAGGGGTTTATTACCCTCGTGGTGAGTAGAATAATTTTAACAGCTGATTGAGACTTTTTATTTTCCTTCGGGGGAACATTAGGGAAGGAGTTTGATTGTCATTAGTGGTGCAGGAAGATTTGGTGACTAAGGAGTTTGGGATCTGATGATTAAAGGGTGCCTACTTTTTGGAGAATCCCAATAGAGTTTGGTCCATTGTTACAACTTTTACACTTTCTGGTTAAGTCTGCAAATTTAAAAAATTATCTGTTAGGATCTAAACTTTAAATAGAGGAGAAAAAAGGGGAATCTTGATACCTGGTCCTCTTCCCATCTCTTGTATTGGAAGATGCTTCTATTTTGGTCTCTCTCTGCTTAGGAATTTCTCCTAAAGGATAAGAGCTAGGACCGCCAAATTCAGTATACAGCTTCCTCTTATCATAAATCAAGGACAGGGTTTGGTTATACGAGGAAAATGGGATGTGCCTGGAATGGGATTGCTTCTCATAAAACCATGCAGAAAAGAGATAAAATAATCAGGCAGGTGAAAGGGGCTGGTTGCAGAGCCGATGAACCTGGATCTGCCCAGGCAGGGGACATGCATCCCTACCTCAACTATGCTCATTGTTCTTGGCGAAGTACTTCTTACCTTTCCCCAAGCTGCTGCTGTGCAAGAAAACTGGGATAGTCCTCTCTCCCCAGGGCATCCTGAATACTGAACCCCCCATCTCCAGCTCCACCCCGAGCAATGATTTAAATGAATCATGTACATTTTCATTTTGTTTTCCAAAAAAGCAGAAATTAAGTAAGAACCTGAACAGCACCAAGTAAATCATCCAGTTTATATTTGTTTCTTTTGTTGTTCCCAGATTTTTCTGGCCTTGCCTCACTCATCTTTTCCATTTATCTATGACTTACTATTGTGAATAACAATAAGTAAAATAGTTACTTTTAGTAAGTCAGGATCAAACAGTTAAGAGGTTGCAAACCTATTTATAAACTAGTTGCACAGGTGAGAACCCTTGACAAACATGACAGAAATGACACAGTGGGACTTGGCCATGAGAAATTGAGCATTTTACAGAAAAGTAGGTTGTAGGTAAATTTTTTGAGTAGAGATTAAGGATGTTAAGGACTAGTTGATTAGTCGACTAACCAATAAGCAAATGCTTATTGGATAGTTGAGTCAACTAATCAATTCCCCTCCCCCTTGCTACCTCTATCAGGTATAGGTAGCAAATGTGGGGAGAAGAGGGGGTACTTCAAAGCAGCAGCATCACATGGAGCCCGTGGACTCCTGGACTCTGTGTGGAGCTGCTGCTTTGAAATGCCATGGCGGAGTTTCAGAGGGGCAGCACCGCACAACTGATCCCGGTCTCTGTCCAGCACTTCCCCTTTGAAATGCCATCTCAGCGATTCAAAGCGTCAGCACAGCACAGAGCTGATCCCGGGCTCCATGCGGTGCTGCCCCTTTGAAATGCTGCCACAATGTTTCAAAGCATGTGGAGCCCAGGAGCAGTTGGGGAGTCTCTAGCTGACCCTGGGCTCCCTACAGCATTTCTGTGGAACTTGTGGTCAGCTGGGCAGCCCCCAGCTGACCCCGGGCTCTGTGCGGCGCTGCCACTTTGAAATGCTGAGTGGATCCCAGTGTGGCATTTCAAAGCGGCAGCATTTCAAAGGGGCAGCGCTGCATGGAGCCTGGGGTCAGTGGGAGACTCTGAGTCCTCTGCTGACCCCATGCTCCATGTGGGTGTTTCTACTTTAAAATGCACAAGAGCACCCACTGGGGACTCGTGTACATTTCAAAGCTGGCCCACCACATGCAGCCCGGGGCCAGTGGTAAGTCCCACTGACTCTGGGTGCCACGCAGGTGCTTCTGCTTTGAAATGCACAGGAGCCCCTAGGCTCTTGTGTATTTCAAAGCTGAAATGCCCTTGTGGAGCCCGGAGTCAGTGGGATTTCCCGCTGGCCCCGGGCAGCATGCGGAGTTCCAATTTTGAAATGCACAAGAGCCCCCACTAGGACTCTTGTAAATTTCAAAGGAGGAATGCTGAAGGGCCTATCGACTACTTGATTAGTAAATTAATTGTTATTTAACATCCTTAGTAGTGATAGGAAAAAAATTGATCACTTCATTTAGATCAGGGCTACTCAACTTAGCAAGCCGCAGGAGCCACAATGATACTCACAGCCCATGCCAAGGGCTACATCTTAAGTGTGGTTGCATATACATGCAAACATATATGCAAATAGCTTCGTTCACACAATGCCCTAGCACTCCTGGCACCTCCTCCCTGGGGGCTAGAAATGCCGACACCCTATACTTGTCTGTTCCAGCCAACTCATCTGCTTTTTGTCTTTCAATGCTCACCCCGCCTGGGAGATGCCTCAGCATTGTGGAGCATGTTCCTAGTGGAGGCCATATTTAAATGATCCCACACATGAGCCATGTGTTGAGCCCTGCGTAAAGCCAAACTACACTGGCCGCATGTTGAATAGCCCTGATTTAGATCAATGGTTCTCAATTTCTCCCACAGCCAAGTCCCCCTTCCATCTAGTTGCAAGTTAGCCAGAATCCCTCTCTCATTTAAATAATATCAAAATGTGGGGAGAACAAGGTGGTTATGGCCCTTGGCATTTGTTTGCAGCCTCTCTGGGAGTCAGGACCACCAGGTTGAAAACCTATGATTTAGATCATAGTGCTTTCCTCCAGCCCAATTTTAAATGTCTCAAACAACAGAGCTTTCTCAATTGTCCTAGGAGTCTATTGAATACCTTGTTTTGTTTAGCTTGCATTAAGCCAAGCTGATTAAAGCAAAAGGCAAACTGATCTAAATAACCAATATACGGAATTTGCACAAGTTATACTTAATTGTTTGATTCAGTTAACGTGGTGCAATTTTTCTTGTATTTACAAGGCCACAAGAAGGGGATGTCGTTCTGAACTAAATTTTGCTCCACTTGAAGTGTGCATGCACCCCATGTTATTAAAATAAACTAAACAGTGAGTCTACAACTAAGGAGTTAGAGGCAGGAAATGACAGGGAATATGGCTGTTCTGTCTCTAGCCAGGAACTGGTAAATGGTAAACTCACTCCATTTCACATCTGTATTTTGTTAGAAAAAACTTTAAAAACAGGAAAAACTTAAAAAACAACAAATAGTCTGGTAGAACTTTAAAGACTAACAAAACATGTAGATGGTATCATGAGCTTTCCTGCAGGTTTGTTTGGATAGCTAGGGACACAGAGATTCAAGGCAATCAATTAGTCCATCACTAGCTTACATTCTGACTTGGCGGGAAGAAAGCTGTACAGGCCTGTAGTTTCTGCCAGAAATTAAAAAAGCATGTTACAATAATAACTTTTTTCTTGGGCTACGTTTGATCTGCTAGATGTTCTGCAAATCCTCAATCTTGGTTAGGGCAAAATCCATCATATTTTAATATACAATGTCTCATGATTTTAAGATTTTTTTTTGTTTAACTGAATAGCACAACAGGGGCTTAAGCTGAAGCAGAACAGGTTTTCTAGGTAAAACTATGCTTCAGGACAGCAGCATATCTCAGAAAAAAACCCAACAAAACAATTGCACTGTCAGCTACAGGAAAAATCTAAGCTGCTGCCTATATCTCCTCTCGGGGAGCAAAAAGCATTTGTAACTATGGAGCCTGCATAAGCACATCCAATTAGGCTTACAAACGCCTGATGAATGTGAAATTTGTGATTACTGCTATTGTTCAGATCTTAATAAAATGTTATGGAAATGCAAAGACATTTTAATTGCTCCAACTATGATTTCCATCTTCTTCCAGACATTGTATTTTGCTCACAGAACTGTAACCATTTCTTTCCTTTAACAAATCCAAATTTGAAAATCCAGTTCTCCATATCTTGAAGGGGCAATAAAGAAACATGCTTATGGGCTTCCCTGTCTGGGAGACCTGATCTCAAAATAAAATCCAAACATGCTGTCTATACTTATATATTAATTGCTTAACAGCCAGAACCATGAGGAGTCCTGTGGCACCTTAAAGACCAACAGATTAATTTGGGCATTAGCTTTCGTAGGTGAAAACCGCTTCACAAGATGCATGGCTGTAACACAAAATGCAAATGTGGGTCTAGATTCATTAAAGCTGGTGCAGGGAGAAGGACCATTTGCTCCAGTGTAGGAATTTACCCTGAGACTCATCTATTCTGGAGAAGCATTTGTTCCACATGAGCGCTAACAACAGAATCTGTTGAGTGGAATCTTTGAGTCCATGCAGCCTCTGATTGTCCTGGACATATTGCTTTCCCAACCAGCTAGTTCCTTTTTTGGTGTTTGAGGAGTTGTGGTCTCGCGGAACTCCTGCAGCCCGCACAGAGCTAAGGACATTGCCAATAACATCACCTTTGACCTTCATAACCTTTCAACACCCTGGCTATGTCTACTCTGGCCACAATTTCTGGAAAAGGGATGCAAATCAGGTAAGTCAGGATAGGGAAATCCGTGGGGGATTTAAATATCCCCCGCGGAATTAAATAAACATGTCCGCCGCTTTTTTTCCGGCTTGGGGAAAAGCCGGAAAAAAAGCGTCTAGACTGGCGCGATCCTCCGGAATAAAGCCCTTTTCCGGAGGATCTCTTATTCCTACTTCGAATGAGGAATAAGAGATCCTCCGGAAAAGGGCTTTATTCTGGAGGACCGCGCCAGTCTAGACGCTTTTTTTCCGGCTTTTCCCCAAGCCGGAAAAAAAGCGGCGGACATGTTTATTTAAATCCGCGGGGGATATTTAAATCCCCCGCGGATTTCCCTATCCTGACTTACCTGATTTGCATCCCTTTTCCGGAAATTGTGGCCAGTGTAGACGTAGCCCCTGAGGCAGTGTTTCCGTCTCAAAGGCTCTGTCTCAGGGTTTACACTACAGTAAACCAGCATAAATCTGGAGTTGGGTCCTTGGTTCTTAATCTATTTGTTACCGTTGAATGTATTATTTTGAATACCCTTTTTAAATCAAATCTGTCCTTTTACCTGATGAATATTATTAGTCAAGTGCAGGCCTGCCAATAGCAGGGGAGGGAGGGCATCTGCCCCAATACCAAATGATTGTACAGACCCCAGGACTCCCAGCCACAGCTACTGTGGGACACACATTTGCCATTTACAGAAGTCCTCTGCAGAGAGAAATAGAGGAAGGTATTCATTAACATTTGTGTTTGCTGTAGACCAGACAATGTCATCTACGCAAAATGAGATCAGGTGATGAAATCATGAAGTCTTCATGTCTATCCATTAGTAGACTGAGGTATATCACTGAATGAAAGAGTTATGTCTATTAAAAAAACGGGTTACTTACATTTTGTGCTCTTTCCAATGCTTTTATTATTCAAAGCCTTTTTCTAAGTTAAAAAACTGGGGCAAGATTCTGGACACTGCTCTGGCAAAGCAGCCATGAAACGAGCAGCTTTGGCTGCTTTAGCATTCCCTCTCTGTAATAGAGTAGAAGAGTGGTGTACTGGTTCCTGTGCAAATTCTCTTCTGCCTTTAGTGCAGGAGGCAGAGCATGTCAGGGTGTCCCTCCACACCAGCACATGTTGGGAACTTCAGGATTCATGAGCACAAAGGTGATGAAGTTATGCACAACTCAGTCAGAGTGGAGGATATTATGGTTAGTAATTAGAGAGACTAAATCCCTGAATTTCAACAAGATAAGTATTAATACATTTCCCTTCACAACTTTTTGTTTCTCTACACTGTACTTTAGTAATTATGGAATAAAATATCTTTCTATTTCTATATATATACACACAGAGAGATATCTGTATTACTTTCAAACTTTGATGCAAAAGAGTATTTTATTATTTTTAGTCACCACTTTGCAAGGTTTCAAATAAATATACACACAGAGCAGACACACATCATGATAGTCTACACCAGTGTTATCAAATAACTCTATGTAGTTTTTTTCACTGCTAATTACTCTACCCCAATCCTTTCTTTCCTACAAGAAAAAGTCCACCAAACCAGATCCTGAAACTTACTTGGATAAGCCATTTATTAGTTTTAACATCTTAAATTACACTTTTCTGTGCCTTCATTTTCAGAGAAGGGACCATTTGAGGGTTTGGTCTAATGCCAGCAGTGGGGTATTACTCAATTGAGCATCAGTAGCATGACTGACTGACTGCCAGGTCAACTTCTCTCTCCCCAACATAATGATTCTTCCAAACTTCCCATGCACTTTTTTGTTGAACTACTTGTGTAAGCAATTGCTCCCCACAGGTTCAAGTCACGCCTAAGCAGAAACCCTGCAGCACAAGGCCTGTGCATCACTTGAGCCCCACTTAATTTCTGTTTTGAGAGTTCAAGTGAGATTTAAGTGGTGTTGGCTTTTTGCCTAGGAATGAATTTTACCTTGATGCGAATAAGAACTACACTTAGGCTTTTATTCTGTTTTAGAGAATGATCTCATATTTTGCTTGATTAAAGAGGTGTATATATTCTGTTATTGGTGGTGGTGGTTTTCTTTTTTGATAAAGATAAAGGAATAGAAGTGACACATTAAAAAGCTTTTATATTAAACATACAAATGCATACCTTTATAATGTGCTCCTCCAACCTTGATTCTGTAGGTGGTTCAATTTTTGTTTTGTTTTCATTACTCAATTATATAATATTGTTCAGTCTTAGATAGCAAACCCCGCAGACAAATCTCATTTTAAACTTTAATTGAAACATTTCAACTATAGAATGTTGCTGTAGATGTATGAAGTAAGAACCCAGGGCAGAAGATTCTCCTTTATTTTAAATTCACCAAGCAGGTCTCATGGGTGCCAAGGCATCAAGAATACTAACTTTAGTGACCTAAAAATCAGCTTCAATGATTTTTTTAAAAAAATCTGGTTTCTAAAGCTCAGGGTGATTTACTGTAACTTTTAGGATATTGCTGCCTCTCCAGCTGTACTTTCATTTTGGGTCTGTATATGAAGATTCCATTTATACAAGTTTCAAATGCACGTATGTGAAAATAGCACTTTCCCCTCTTTGGTGTTTTTTTTTAATCTGACTGTGGCGAGAGAGGGATATCTTGCCTTAAGCATTTCTTTTTCTTCGGTACTTTCTCTGGAAAGACAATGGTATACAGTATTCATTTTAATACATCTTTGTATGTTGTGCAGAGTAGTGTAATACTGCTACTTGTGAAGAATGCTTTGGTCTGTATTGCTGCAGGCTGAGAAAATTATGTTTTCAAATTTTGATTCAGAAGGCTACAGAAATATTTTAGTTATAATATTGCAAGGTTGCAAACATATAACAATAAGATTTAGTTTAGTATTTAAATATTTGTGATAAAATTTTGATAAACATTCATGATGATAACACAAAACTAAGGAAAATGCAAAATATCTAAGGCAAAATGTGGTTAGTGTTTGAGATGCTGGATTATTAATAGATTCATAGATTTAAAAGCCAGAAGGGACAATTATGATCACATAGTTTGACCTTTGCTATAATACAGGCAATAGAATTTTGGCTATCTCGTGTAATAGATTTTCATGCAGAACTCCTCATTGAAAACAATAAGTAATTCTGCTTTATGGCTAACTGAAAGTGTCACTTTAGTTATTTAGGCATTGATTCTACAAAGACTTACTCACAAGTTTTACTTTTTGCACACTGAAATCCAGGGGTTACTTATAGTGCATGAAGTTAAGCCCTCGTTGAGTCTTTGCATAAAGACACATAACCAAAGGAGTAATTTCACTGATATGAGTAGTTCTCTTAGGAGGAAAGTTATTCACGTGCATAAATGTTTACAAGACATGGCCCTTATTTAGCAGCATACCATGAATATGCACGCTATATGCACAAAAACACATTACTAAATTACAGACTAATCTAAGAATCCCACAAAATGATGAAAGACAATGGCAGAGAAAAGAATTTAGTGTCACTATTTTATACACACAAATATATTATTATTTTCCAGCTATCAGGATTTGATTCTGTTCAGATTTGAGAGAGAGAATGTATGTAAAATCTATTGCTATTGGTTCATATTGTATTTTATCTATCAATATTTAATTTAAGTCATAATATAGATCATATATTTGAAATCATTCAGCATTTAATTTAGGTCATGCTGTACAAATTACCAAATAGTGTCTCAGCCCTCAAGGCTAATATGTTATAATCACACAAGTTAACTCTCATTAGCCTGAAGTTTAAGGGTATAATTAAATATGGTATAATTTTAGCTATCCTTTATTAGAAAATGAAATGGAGGAGTTAGGTTTAATGAAAAATGAAAATGATAGCTCATTGTGTATAATATAGTTTTCATGCCTTTTGGAGTTACCATGGCCTATCTGCCCATGTAAGGAGAAAAGTTTGCAATCTGATTTCTCTACACCATTCCTTTTGTCCTAGTTAATTACTTTGTAATTAAAATGCTTATGTTTTTCTTTCCTCTGCAGTTCTGACAAAACCCCCTGGCATGATATAAAATGAGAACTGAATAGTACCATGGGACTTCATGCATGGGATTTTAAATGTAAGAATAGGGCCAAAATCTGCTCTCAGGTACCAAAGGGAAGGAATGTCATTGATGGGATCCACACATGTATAAACCTAGGAGTAGAATGCGGCCCAAATTGGTGCCAAGTTGTGACCTGTCTAGTGCTGTGATACCAGGGGAGTGGGAGTTAGGGGGTGCAACTCCTTTATGTGCTGGAGTTGGCTACCTACACCCTGGGTCAGAGCATGGGAAGGAAAGCATATTTGCATATAGACGGGTGGGAGTGGATGGAATGGGGTAGAGCCATAGCCATCACAACAGTTCCTATTTGTAGAGTGGGGATGCTGAGAGCCACTGAATCAAGCTGTTAACTCTGTATATGATGGATTTAGAGTTAGTGGAGCCCTGTGCACAGCTTCATTTTCAGTCTCCCATACCCCCATTTGGGATCCAAGCTAGCAAACCAACATTCTCTCTTATCTACCCTCCCCTCAATTTTTTATTCTTTTCTTCCTTCTCCTCCTATATTATAAGTAATAGGAAGTAAATGGGAGGGAGCTCAGTGCTGGGTGCAGGTGTTAGGGTGTGGGAGGTGCAGGCTATCACCTGGGGCAGGAGGTTGGGGTGTAAGTGGTTGTGGAGGTCAGGCCGTGGGAGGAAGTTTGGATGCAGGGTGCAAGCTCTGGCCTGGGGAGGGGTTGGGTGTGGGAAGGTGGCAGGAGGGTGGTGCTTACCTTGGGTGGGAAGCTCCCAAAGTGATTGGCACACACCTCTGACAGTGGCTTCTAGGCAATGGGGGAGGGAGGCAGGGGTTCTCCGCATGCCATTGCCCACAGCTCCCATTGACTGCAGTTCCTGCTCAATGAGAGCTGCAGAGTCAGTGCTCGGGGCATGGACAATGCACAGACACACAACCCCACGGACACATTGTCCACTTCTATGTGCAACACGGAGGGAGGGAGGGAGGCAGACCAGGCAGTGAGCTGCCTTAGCCCTGCTATGGGCACGTCTCTGCATGCCCCCTTGTAATTGAGGGGGCCACAAGTCTCTGTGCACTGCCAGAGGCAGAGGGCAGTGTGTGCATAGTCATCTCCTCCTAACTGTGGTGTGCAGAAATTTGACAGAAGCTGGCTGCTTCCAGGAGCATTGTAGGGAGACTGGTTACAACATCTGGGTAGCCTGCCAACCTAAGCCTGCTGCACTGCTGCATTTTGACTAAGAATTATAATGAAAAATATTACTCGCCTACTTCCTTAATCAATCTTGCAAACTGATGGACAAGGGCACAGTGGTCCTCCCACACTGATCAGTCTTTTACCATTAATTGCTCTGAGAAAACACAAACAGTGATGTGCTTCCAAGGGAATTTGGTGTTTAGAGTGGAAGATCCAGCCATTAAAATGGGTCATGTGTCATAACTGAAGCATAGAGATCAACAGGTAGGGTTAAGTCAAGAGAATGTCAACAGTACATGGAAATGTAACACAAAATCTCACCTTTACTATGTATCCCCTTCTCAATGTCTTGGTTCCCTGGCAACCCAGCAGTACCAAGGCCAAGTGTAGAAGTATCAATCTTCATGTATGCCCAAGTAATATCTGAACCATAGGTTTATATTTCTCCTCTCTAATAATTTGATGTCATTCAAATGAAGCATATTTTCAGGCAAAATACTACTAAGCATCTTTCCTTTAGGAAGCAATTATGTCCTGTCAAGTACCATCATGGCTGTCAGTCTGGTAGTTTGAATGAACTGTGTGACAGAGCGGGACAGAATCTGAACAGATTGTATTCACAGTCTGATGTTGCGTACAAGTAGAAGCTATTCTGTGGCTGGGCCAGTTGCTTTTAAGGGTTCCACACTAAGGGAAACTAAGCTGTGTTTTCCAAATAACATGGTGTAACTCACCATCGTGACACCTCCTCAGGAATTAGCTCTTCAGCCTCAGAGCACTTTCCGCTAGCCAGTGTCTCGCCCTCAGTTACCTGTCCTCTGCATGGTTTAGGCCCTGTGTCCTTCCCGGCCAATGGTGCCCTTTCCTCATAGTACTGCCCTACAGCAATGCCCCTGCACTCGGGGGTCCTCCACTCCCAAGAAACCCCAATCCCATATACCTCAGTGATCCCCTGCCCATCATCAGGTAGGCCCCTAACTCAGGAGCAAACTGTAGTCTGAAATGGCCATTCACTATTGGCAAAGGGGGTGGACCTGCTGCCTTCTACTGCCCTGGCTACCTCAAGCTTCAGCCTGAGAGTTTGCCTATCCAGAGCTCCCCAGCTTTGCAAGTCCTTCCCCAACACTTCTCTGTCTTAGGAAGCCTCTGCAGTTTCTCTGACAGCCAGGTCCCTCCTTCATCACAGATGGAGCAAGCATGTGCTCTTTCCTCTCCACAAGCCCCATTTATACAACCCCAGCTGAGCCTTAATGGGTTACGATGTGACTCAGCTGCTTGCTCCACAGCCCCAGCCATCTCTCAGGGCTAGTTTTAACCCTTTGTAGGGCCAGGCAGAGCAGATGCCCCATCACACATGGCTAAGAGTTGAGATGGGGATTTTCAAAAGCATCAGAAGATATTAGGTGCCCCACACTGATTGGCATAAAAAAGGGGATGAGGTGTCTAATCCCTGTACATGCTTTTTAAAATTCTACCTTTAGATTCAGTGCACAGTCACATTGCTGATTTCTGCATTGGCTAATTTATCTCAAGTAAAGTGGAAGAAGCTCTAGCAATGAGTCTTATGAATATTAAAAGTGACTCAGCAATTGACAAGGGAACAAGACTGTCTTACCTTTTTTGTAAGATCCAAAGTTAAATTTTAAAAACAAGAATGAAGTTTGTAAGATGTAATCAGAATTCACGTAAATGCTTCATTAGCAATGGTCCAGTAGCAGAAATTTGGACACTACATCGTCACAGATTTGAGAGAAACTTGAGTAAAACCAAATCTGAAGCTGGTATAAGGCTAGGCACAATACAATAGAGAGACTGCCAAAAATGGATCAGACTAGTGGTCTGTCTAATGTTGCATTCTGCAACCAACAGTGATTAAGGACTTTAGAGGAGCTGTAAGAAATTCCGTAGAAGACAGTTATTAGACAACTTGCCCCCAACAAAATTTCCACTGTAACCACCAATAGTTAGATGCTGCCTTATATCCTGCCAAAAATCTTATTTATCATAACTGTAGAGATAAATGTAAAATACCAACAAATTTGTGAGCTGAGTTTTTGATTTAAAAATCAGGAAAGCCAGTGGGGAAAGTGAAGGTCAGAAAGTGTTTCCATTCAAAGTTGGAAAATGGATATAGTTGAAATGATTAAGCCAGTGAATGAAATGTGATTTTCTTAAAGCAGCTTGTTCAAATGCAGGCACCTAGAGAAAAGAGAGGTAAAGTGCCCTTTGTGAATTCATTTAAAAATTTGAGAACATGATTTCAGTCTGTAGCTCTAGAATGTGCTGAAACAGCTCTTGATTAATTCCCTTGTCTTGTTTCTTTATGAGTGAAGCTAAGCCATATTTTTAAAATGCCCCTTTTCCAAACTGGTGACATCACCAGTTATCTTTTCAGTAGTACCAGACTGGGTAATAAAGTGGGCAACAAAAGACTTTGTGGAGGATGTAAAACTGGAGAGCAGAAATGAGTTGTCAAAGTCAAGCTTGTGTAACAACATTTTACTAAGAATGACGTGAAATAGAATGATTGTCCTGACATCAGAGGTAGAATAGGAAGCAGCAGAAAATGGATTGAAAGTAAATGCTGAATCGCTCCTCCCCGCCCCCAACAAAAATTATGACAGTAGGAAAATGGACAACAGATGCAAAGGTGTACATGGAGGGAAAAATAAGTTGAACAGGTAGAAGAGTTCTGCTACACAAGAAGTGTGATGACATTTGAAGGTGGCCACAATAAAGATATTCATATAAGAGTATGAAAAGCCAACACCACCTTTCAAAGGATGAACTATGGTCAAACAGAGTTCTTCATGCTAAATGAAAGGTCAGATTATACCATGAGGTTGTACTGAGCACGTTACTGTATGGACCAGAGACCTGACTTGACAGTGGCTAACAAAAAAAGAAAATAAAAAAAAAATTGGAGGCTGCCCATTATAGATGGCTGAGGATTATATTACACCTTCCATGGACAGGCAAAACAACAATTGTGAGAGTAAGGGAGCTGACAGAGCAGGATGTTAGAAACTATATCAAAGAAAGAAGACGGGTGGCTGGGACACATGCCTCATATAAATCATGAGAGGTCTGCAAAGCAAGAATTGAATCTGGCAATCAAGAGAAGAAGGAGAAAGTGGAGAAGACCAAGGAAGATCTGGCAGAGGACAGTGATGCAAGATATTGAATGTACTGGCATCACTTTGGAAGAAATACCACAACTAGAGAGTGGCTAATGACGGGAGGAACTGGACTGCCTGATAAATCAGTGGCACATGTCCATGTCCAAGGCAAGGTAGAGTATTTGCAAAGGAGCCAAAAGGAATTAGGTGCACAAATTGATATTTTACTAATGGAAAGAAGTCCAAGGGTGCAATTATGTGCTGCACCTCTCAGAGCAATAGCACAGAACTCGCAGTCCCAAGAAAAGGGGGCTAAGATGGCTTTAAGCTACCCTTACACCCTCTAGATTCTAGACTAGAGTAGCCCCCCAACATAATTTAGACATCCTTAGAGAGCTACCTAAGTATAGTCGCCTGTATCTGGCTACCTGTGGGCAGCAGCATTGCAAAAAAATCTCTGCAGTGCTACTTCCTGTGCCAGAGTCCATTTAGCTCCCCACTGGGATTGAATGAACAATTCCATTGCCATCAAATCCCATTTCCCTGCAAAAAGGTTTTTCATCAAAAAACAAAACGATCCAATACTTGACCTGCTCGAGTGTGGATAAAGATAAACAAATCATACAAAATATCAAATCAGATGAAAGGATGCTGTTTTACAACAAGGTCTTTGTAATCTGATTGTCTAAAAAGCCTGCCTCATAAAAGACCCTTTGTGCGGGCTTCCATCTTGCCATGCAAATATGTTCAGATGACAGGAAATATATAGACCTTGCTAATGATAAAGAATCAAATTAGTACCATGGCTGAATGATTTTCATTATTTCTGTTACTGATAAATATTCCTCACAACTTTTAACTTTTTCCCCCTCATTGCTCTTGAGAATGGCATCTTTGGACATGAAATTCTAAATACGTTCCTGTTGTGTCTTTTGGTCTGTAACACAACTATATGAAGAAACCACACTGACATAACCAGCTAGGTTCCACACAACTGGACTATTTAAAAGGATAGTACTCTATTCCAGTATACTCCAGTTATCTTAGCAAAATACACCCCCACAGCTGCACTTCTTACAGGAGTGCTAGTTTTATTATACAGTTTTGCAAATAGATATACTTTGGGCCTGGTTTTGCAACCTAATCTTGAATGATTCAGGTGTTTAAAGAATGAAGATGTGAATAGTCTCTCTCTCATTCTTTTTAACTGGGCTTAAAATAGAGCTCTCCTTCGACTTCCTACTTGAATTGTCCTTCTCTGAAAATTTAGCTTGGGAGTTCGTTATCTTTGCAAGAATCTTAAATTGATATGAATCCTCCATGGTGCAGCACAGGAAGAAGAAAAGCAGATTATGTGCAAGGGCACTATCGGGTCAAATCTGAGCACTAATGTTAGGGTTCTATATTGGAGTCACAAATGCTCAGTGCAGAGCTCAGGTAACACTGAGGTTTGGCTCTTCTCAGAATATAGAGGGAACGTATCTGATGCTCAGTTCCTTGAGAAGGTGCAGTATGTGCTCTGCTTCCTTCCTGCCTCCCCCTTCTGGCCTCTCCTTCCATGAAGGGAACAGCTGCCACCTGGCCCTTAGATTTCATACAAACAAGCTTTTACAAAGTCTATCAATAAACTTGTTTCCAAACCTTTGTTGTTATTGTTGTTGTCCTTCACATAAAATGTTTTTTTCAAGAGGAAAACCTCCAACAACAAATAAACCTTTCCTCAACAGTGTTTGCCACCCAGTATCTATCTGATTTCTTTCTGACAAATTTATTTATATTGTACTCAACACTATGGTAATTGAGTGTCTCAGATTTATGTAGGAGAATCAGAAAATACAACTGTGCAAAGCCCCTGAATTTGCTGTTCTGTTATTTTTTCCAATCACATCTCCTTGCCATCACTATAACCAGCCTCTATGTGTGACACCAGGTGGAGAAAATACCCATAATTACAACACTTCTTTAATACTCATAAAAGAATAGAGTGTCCCTAGTGTTAATACAACCACATGGGGGTTTGATAGCTCTGGAATGTAAGGAAGCATTTTACACTTAAATGTCTTTATGGCTTATTAATTAATAATGTAACTGCCAGATAAGTAGAACTTTAACTGGTTAGCAGCTGGTCGTAATCCAGTCTATTTTTTGGGAAGATTGTTCCTTACTTTGGTTTAAAAGCGCAGCTTCTAATAAGCCCTACTGCATATAGGACTGTGCAAAACCTACTTATAGCTGAATATTAGAGCTTAGATTCCTGTGTTTAAAATTAGAGGTGGCTAAAACTCATCAGGATTTATTCCTACATTTCAGAAAAATACACCTTTGAGTACTTGCCAATTGAAGCATTACTATCCTACGCTTCTGAAAATCTGTTATTTAGATATTGTGGCAAGGGCCCCTCTTACCCAAGCAACCACTGGGCAGGCCTCTCACTCCTAACCCCAGAATTTGGGTTTTGCAGCAGGTCTCTGTGGTAAGGAGGCTGGCCACACCTCCTTAGACTCTCTCCCTGGCTGCCTCCACCTAACGCTGTTACAGATTGTTCTCTCAAACGTCCTCCTCTCTGCCTCTCTACCAACTCCCTCTCACACACTTCCCCAGCAGCCAACTGCTGAGGTTTTTAAAGGCCCTCAGTCAGCCAGCAGAGAAGTCAGATGGCCCCAATCTGCCTGAGCCAGCTTCCTCCCAGCTGCATCTAATTGGCCTGCAGTTCTCTGCTTCTACTTACAGGTTTTTTCTACCCTTTCAGGCTGCCTTTTTCCCTCTCTGCAGCAGTTCCCTGGCTTGACCCTGCCACACATCTCCCCCTTCCCCGCTCAATACCATAGGGTTGGGCTACTTGGGTCGGACAGCAATGCACTTTTGATAACCTGTCTGCATTCCCATGCTGGGTTCCTGATCTGTGTTGCACACAGAAGTGGAAGGGCTGCAGGGACAGGAACCACCGGGTCACCCTCGCATTCTTGTCCTTCTTTCGGTGCATCCATTGCAGGGGTGCATGATCAGTGACCAGGGTAAACTTCCGCCTAAGGAGGTAGTAACATAGGATTTCCATGGCCACTTTACTGCAAGACATTCCCTTTCAACTACCGCATAGTTTCATTCCCTTGACAGAAGCTTCCTACTGAGGTACAGAACTGAGTGCTCCTCTTCCCCAACCATTTGTGACAATACAGCCCCTAGCCCTACTTCTGAGGCATCAGTCTGCAGGATAAACTCCTTAAAATCTGGGGCTATGAGAACTGGATCACCGCAGAGGGCCATCTTGAGAAACTTAAAAACTTCTTCCACTGCAGTGGTCCATTTTACAATGTCGGGACCGCGAGCTCTAGTCAGGTCGGTCAGAAGGCAGGCCCTAGAGGCAAAGTTGGGGATGAATCTATGGTAATATCCAACCAACCCCAGTAATGCCTTGACCTGCTTCTTTGGGGTTGGTCAGGGCCAATTTTGTATTGCGTCCACGTTATTGAGTTGGGAACTCACTACACCCCTTCCCACAATATACCCTAGATACTTGGTCTCAGCCAGCCCAATTGTACACTTTGCGGGGTTTGCCATAAGTCCTGCTCTCCTTAGGGTTCCAACACCGCCTCTATGTTCAAGGTGGGTGTCCCACTCAGGACTGTGGACAACAACATCGTCCAAATAGACAGCTGCATACTTGGCCACAACAGCTTGTCCATGAGCCTTTGGAACATTGCAGTAACCCCATGCAAATGAAAAGGGAGGACCGTATACTGAAAGAGACCCTCTGGAGTCGAAAAGGCTGTATTTTCTTTTGCTCCTGGTGCTAGGGGGGTTTGCCAGTAGCCCTTGGTCAAATCAAGGGTGGATAGAAATTGGACCTTGCCCAGTTGGTCAATGAGTTCATCTACCCATGGCATGGGATAGGCGTCAAATTTGGATACCTCATTTAACTTTCAGAAGTCATTGCAAAACCGAAAGCTTCCATCCGGCTTGGGCACCATAACTATAGGGCTAGACCACTGGCTATGTGACTCTTCAATGACTCCAAGTTTCAACTTGGATCTTCTTTCATTTTGCCTCAGGTATCCGATATGGCTTAATGTTCACCTTCACCCCAGGGTCTGTGATGATGACATGGTAAACCTCTGTAGTTCTACTAAGTTCTGTCGAAAACACATCATGATTTTGCTCAATCGTGTCAGATGCTTCTGCCTGTTGATCCGGAGTCAGCTCAGGACATATTCCCACGTGCCTTTGTGGGCTTTCCTCTTAGGGTGGTGACCCCAGAGCAACCAATGTCACTTCTCTGTCTCGCCAGGGTTTCAGCAGGTTGACATGATACACTTGCTCAGGCTTTCACCAGTTAGGTTGGTGAATCTTATAGTTTACCTCTCCCACTGCTTCTATTACTTCATATGGCCCCTGCCAATGTGCTAGGAGCTTACTTTCTGCTATTGGCACTAGCACCATCTCCCGGTCTTCCACCTGGAATTTCCGGGACGTTGCTTGCCAGTTGTAATAGGCCTGTTGGGTTTCCTGTGCTTTTTCTAAATTTCCCCATACTATGGGGGTGACTCTGACTATCCTGTCCCTCATTTGGAGCAAATGATCAACATTTCTCCCCAGGTTGGGTTGTTCTTCCCAGGCCTCCTTGGCAAGGTCCAGTATGCCCCGTGGGTTACACCTATACAAAAGCTCAAATGGGGAGAAGCCAGTAGAAGCTTAGGGAACTTTCCTTACCGCAAACATAAGGTAGGGCAGTAGCATATCCCAGTCTTTGCCATCCCGGCTTACCACTTTCTTGAGCATATTTTTCAGAGTCCTGTTAAACCATTCAACCAGACTATCAATTTGAAGATGATATACCGATGTCCTCAGGGCCCGTATACAGAGCATGGTACACAAGTCTTTCATGAGCTTGGATACAAAGGGGGTCCCTTGGTCCATTAGAATTTCTTTGGGTATCCATACCCTAGAAAAAATTTGAATTAGCTCCCTTGCAATTGTCTTGGATAGGGTGTTGCGTCGGGGCACCACCTCTGGGTATCGGGCAGCATAGTCCACCACAACTAGTATGGTCTGATTGCCCCATGCAGACTTCTCTAGCGGGCCAATTATGTCCTTAGCAATCTTCTCAAAGGGGACTTCAATGATTGGTAGGGGTACTAGCGGGGCCCTTAGGTGTGGTCGGGGCCCATGTAATTGGCATGCTGGGCAGGAAGTACAATACCTCTGGACTTCCACATAGACACACTGGCCAAAAGAACCTCCAGAGAATGTTGTCCAAGGTCTTATCCACCCCTAGATGCCCTCCAAATAAATGTGTGCCAATTCCAGTACTGCCCTCTGGTGCTTTTGAGGTACCAAGAGTTGTTCCACCTCTTGGTCCTGTTTATGAGAGACCCTATATAGAAAATTCCCCTTAATTATATAGTAGGGCCCAGTGCCTTTGTTCCTCCCCTCCACTGCGATCCCATTATCTTCAACCACCTCCTTATGGATATTTTGATATATTGGGTCATTGGCTTGATCCTGCCCAAAGGTCTCGCTTGGGGATCCAACTTGCTCAGGCTTCAGGGAACCTAGCCCAGTTTCCTCCCCTGATGAGCTGGATCCTGCCTCAGGCTCATCATTCCTGGGGCTTCTGACCTAGTAGTTGGGTAGGCCACTCCCCCGACACACTTGCTTCTGATTTTGGGCCAAAATCCTTGTCCCCGACTTTTTAGTGGCCCTCCTCTCCTGCTGGGTTTTCCGGGGATCCCCGGACATTGAGAACAGGTCCTAGGAGAATTTGTGGAAGGCCAGGAGGGAGCTATCCTCCTCCACCCAGTCCCGTGGCAGCAGGTCACTAAACCCGGGTAAGTCTTGTCCTATGACCACTGGGTAGGGGAATCTTGGGACCACCCTATAGTTACACCTGTTACCTGCCTTCGTACCTCTATTTTCACGGGGATGGTGGGGTAATGATTAGTATCTCCGGGTACACAGGATATCCCAGTGCATTTGGCTTGGGTCAGCTGGTCCTGCCCCACTAGGTTCCCCGAGATCAACGTAACTGCGCTCCCGGAATCTACTAACACAGTGGTTTTCACCCCATTCATTTTCATAGACCGAGTATACTGATGGGGGCCTACTGCTATGCCTGAAAGGTTGACCGGGCACAAGGGTCTTGTAGGTTCCCCAAGTTACATTACATAGGCTCTTCTACGTTGGGGCACTGAGCTGCAATATACCCTTTCTCCCCGCAGGCATAACACCTATAACCTGCATGGGATGCCCCCCTTCTCTTTGGGCTGTTGGGTCTTGCCCCCTGGCCCTCTCCAGTCCAGCCCCCAAGTTCTTTTGCCAGCTCTGGTCGCTCTTCTGCTCCCTTTCTCCCTGTCCGGACTCAGTCTGAAGCTTCAGGGGCACGGGTCCTCAGGGTGAAGGTGAACCTCCTATTCCGACACACCTCGACCCCGGGACCATGGAAAAGTTCCTTAGCAGTCAGCCGTCTCTCCACAAGAGCCACCAGCTCATCCAAATTTGCAGAGTCAATCTGGCCCATCTACTCCCAAAAGTCTGGAGGTAGCCCCCTCATGTACCTGTCAAGGACGATCACCTTGATAATCTTCTCAGGGTTGTGGATGTCGGGCCGCAGCCACTTCCGGGCCAGATGGACCAGATCAAACAATTGAGTTCTGCAGGCTCGGTCATCTCGATATTTCCATTCATGGAATCTCTGAGCTGTGACTGTGACCCCCACCTGTGCCAGGATCTCAGCTTTCAGCTGGGGGTAGTTGGATGCGGTATCCTCTGCCATGCTTTCTGGGCCTCCCCGCTCAGAGAAGGGACTAAAATGCTGGCCCACTGAGCTTGAGGCCAGGCCTCCCACAAAGCTGACCTTTCAAAGGTCAACAGATCGGCCTCAACATCATCATCTCCTGTCATTTTTTTGTAAGTAGCAATTGGCCTGTAACGGTCAGGTCCCATCTTGACCACATACGTGGACAGCCAGGGCTTTTAGCTGGTTCACCATCTCCTGCAGGGTGGCTCTGTCATGGGCCACCTGACTCATCAACAACTGGTTGGTTTCTTGTTGGAGCCATGCCAACTCCTGCTGGGCAGCCGCTTGCACCCAGGTAGCCTACTGTTGGGCAGCCGTGGCCTGCACCAGTCCCTTCACCAGGTCCTCCATATGTGCTTCTCCTTTAAGAGAGGTCAACTTGTCTGGATTTAGGGTCTCTGTGAAGCCTCACAGTTGATAATCCCACTACTGGCACCACTTGTGGCAAGGGCCCCTCTTACCCAAGCTATCACTGGGCAGGCCTCTCATGCCTAACCCCAGAATTTGGGTTTTTCAGCAGGTCTCTGTGGTAGGGAGCCTGGCCATACCTCCTTAGACTAGCTGCCTCCACCTAACGCTGTTACAGATTGTTCTCTCAAACTTCTTCCTCTCTGTCTCTCCACCACCTCCCTTCCGTCCTCTCACACTCCTCCCCAGCTTCCAACTGCTGAGGCTTTTAAAGGCCCTCAGTCAGCCAGCAGAGAAGTCAGCTGGCCCCAGTCTGCCTGAACCAGGTTCTCCCAGCTGCATCTAATTGGCCTGCAGTTCTCCGCTTCTACTTAGAGGTTTTTTTTTACCCTTTTGGGCTGCCTTTTTCCCTCTCTGTGGCAGCTCCCTGGCCTGACCCTGCCACAATATCCATAAGGGTATAAACTTATGCCTATCATAGTAGTATCTTACCAACTCCCCTTTTCCTCCCCTCCTCCGGCGATGCTTCCCCAGGAAAGTTAAGATCAGCTGAGGTACCTGAGCTGGAAACCTCTACTAGACTCTGGAAGGAGATCTATAGACTGTTCTTTGTGAGGGGGCCTCAACTTTGAAATATGTTCTCACCTTGGACTGCTATAGCTTGGAGTTGTTAACGTTGGTCAAATGGAAATACCATATTTTCTCTCTCTTTTTTTTCAGGAGAGGTCAGAGACTTAAATTTTGATAATGATGGAGACAGTCCTCCTTAGTACTGTGTAACTATGCATATTGTTTACATACATTATAGATAACTAATTTGTCCATCTCTGAATATCAGCTGGCTAAGATGTATATATCTTTATATGACAGTGCCCATGATGGGTATCCGTTTAATAATAATAATTATTTGTTATTTTTCTTTGTCTCTTAAAAAATTCGTATGACTTCAGCAGGGCCATGATTTCACCTGATGGATTTACAAAATGAAAAATGCCTCTGCTTGAATGTGCAGACTGAGCAGTACACACAACAGTTTGGGAGTTAAGGTATATCCTATGATGGGAACCAGATTTAAAAATCATGTGACGAGAAAATTTTTAAAACTTCTACTTTGTTTCCTTAGGATGTACTTACACTAAGTTAGAACCTTGGAGTCCCAGTACTTTCAGTGCCAACATTTAAGGAATAAAATAATAAGTCTGAGTAAGAATTTCTGAATCTAGCCTGGAACAACAACCCCAGTTAAAAATCTTACCGAAAACAAAACCAACTGCCCAAATTCTTTTTCTAATATAGCACACACAGAGAAATATTCAGTGCAGAGAGCTAAAAATATGCAGATATCCCAGAGAGAATCTTTTCACAAAATTCATTCAAGTTTGAAACAGGATAAAAGCTGCAAATCCTCAAACCTGTACAATCAATTCCAATGTATGCTACCTTATGTTGTAATTAGTTATGCCATTGTGCTCCACACAATGCCATCCACTTCATTCGGCCTGTTCTTGAGGCTATACAAAGCTAGTACAAAATGTAAAATGAAGAACCGTGAATATTAAGAGAAAATCATGCTGTGAAATTAGTTGACTGAAACACCTATAACAGCCCAAGAAAAAAATGCCTTTCTGAAAAGCTAAAAAATTACAATAGGATCTTCTGAGACTGTTACATCCTTCTTTATACTAGTTATCAGACTTTCATGAGCTTTTAAAAAATTAGTTACTAAACCTAACTCTGACACTAGGATTGCAAAGAAAGGCATAGAACAAACTTCAAATCAATTTTGTTCAGTAATTGCTTGGTCAGGAAACTCTGATGACCAGTAAAATACTCTCATGATTGAGATGCTTCATTCTGAAGAACAGATCTCATGTAAAAAATTAAAAACATAATTTAGTTGAATAGGAAGAAAGAAAACTGTTTTTCCAATTATCTCTGTCAAGGCCAGTTATTGCAGGGGAGGCTTTATTTAGAGAAAGCATGTGGGAAGTAGAAAACTACAGGGTTTTAGTAAATCTTAAGGTTGCATAATTGAATTTGATAAAACTGACATTTTCCTAGGATGTTGTAATGTTTCTAAAAGCTACATTTAGTAAAAACCCTGAAACACACAAAGTTCACTTTAAAGCAGTGTTTACATCTTAAATGTGTATGAGATGTCCTATTTTCATCACAATACAACAAATCAATTTCTCCTGGTTTATAGAACATATTATTTAGCTCCCTCCACACTTTAAAAAGATGAAGAATGAATTGACCCGAGGGGAACATTATAGAAAAGGAAAACAATCCTTCTTGTAACTTATGGTTCAACTAACATTAATATCATACAAAGAAAGCAGAATTTTGGTGAATCTGCTTTGCTTGTGTTAAGTGGAGAAAACACAGTGTAGTTGGGTAAAGATTAGCAATGAATTCAAGGCCAAAATAAAATGCACTTTGAGATATTTGGATAATTTTACAATGAGGTCTTATTTTTAATTGTCTCTGTCTCAGGCAGAGTAATGTTTAATAGTGAATGAGAGAGAGGTTTTTAATAATGCTTGCTTCCATCTCGTGTCTTGTTTTAGATATATTACACAAAATTCCCAATAATAAAAAAGTTGTATTGTGTTAAAACCAGGGCTGGTCAAAAAACGTCCATTTAAACTCTTTAACTGATAAGATTTTAGCTAACTTTTTCCTCCACAGACCATCTGCTGTCCACATTAAAAAACATTAAAAATGAATTTTTGTTGAAGAAGCAAACACCTAAAAGCCTGAAAATGTTTGAATGGGAAATGCCTAGTGGGAGCTCAACTAGCCCACAACACTGATGCAGCACCAAAACCAAGGATTCCCATAATGTATTGTAGCAGCTTAGCAAGAAGTGAGATTCTGGTGCTTTATCAAAGATGTCACCTGGCTAGGGAACCTAGCCAATACAGGGGAAAGGATGGGGACTGAAGACACATGAACAACAGCTCCCATTAGGCACCATAGTGGTATTTTACAAATCAAAATGCTTTGGCTTTCAGCTGAAAGTTTGGTTTAAAATTTTTAGGCTTTTGTCTTTTGTCCAGAAAAGTTGATTTTTTTCACTGGGGAAAACAAATTCCAACTATAAGTCATTACTACAGGAAAGGAGAGATTAGAGGCCTTTTTTGTCCCTATGCCTTTCACTTTTTAAGGGTGTGGAAAGAACCCTCTGCCCCATACACCAAAACAGATAGGGGAGAATAAAATAGATAGAAAGAGAAATAGTAAGAATTACAATGCAAATTACATTAATTTGCATTAGTCTACTGGGTCTAAGTGCAGTTATGAATAAGTAATAATTAATGGAGAGCAACAGTACCACTAATTACTTTTGCACTAACCCAGCATTATCACTCACACCTGTCTTATAGAAAACCACCACCAGAAGTATGCAAACATACTTCAGTCTTTTCTGTTTAAGACTACCGTGATGTTGACTTTGGGCAGAGATTAACAAATGCCAGGGCAAGAAAGAGCTAATGGTAGTTCAAGATCAAGCCTAGAAGAAGGATCTTCTAATTGGGAGGAAAATATGTGAAGGTAGCAAGCTTTAGCATAAGACTTCCTAGAGAGATCATTCCTAGTTTTGAAGTACAGAGGACCTCAAGGTAAGCAAACCTTCTCAGGTAGGTATTTAACAAACAGCCAAGCCTATGAAAGCGAGTACAGGCAGTCCCCGGGTTACATGGATCCGACTTACATCAGATCCCTACTTACAAACGGGGTGAGGCAACCCCGCACTAGCTGCTTCTCCCCAGCAGACTAGGGGGACACGAAGCTAGCGCCCCCCCCAGCAGACCAGGGAGATGCGGAGCGGCTTTTCTCAGCAGACACCTCAGCTTGAGAATAAAGGACTGAGGGACGTGAGGTGTGGGAGAATAAAACTGAGCTCTGGAGAAATGTTTGGCTAGAGTTTCCCCTACAATATGTACCAGTTCCAACTTACATACAAATTCAACTTAAGACCAAACCTACAGTCCCTATCTTGTACGTAACCCGGGGACTGCCTGTATAAAGGCGCATGCACGCGCACTTACACATATACGTTTTAATTGCAGAAATACTACATATTTAAATTAGCAGGGTTTCAGGCACTAAAGCTGAGATTTGCAAGGAACCCCATTGGAATTTGGATATTGAACCCCTAGGGATCTTTGAAAAATTCCCATTTTGAAAGCGCTCTCTCTTCCTCTCAAGACACAAAAAATATCCAGATTGAGTTACTGGCAGAAGCTATGGAACTCTGGATTGTACTCAAAATGAAGATTGACTTTGTCAATAAAAAGAACTTCATTTGTCTCCTCAGTTGGCTCTCTGTCATGGTAATTAGATATGGCCCTTCTAGGTCACAGCTAAGACATAGGATATTTGGAAAAGTTTACAATGCTTTTGGTGATGCTGCAATTTTATAACTATTCTGTTAATTGATAGCAATCCAGGGCTGCCAATATTCATTAACATATATATATATATTATATAATATGTTAATGAATATTGACAGCCCTGGATTGCTATCAATTAACAGAATTGATATAAAATTGCAGCATCACCAATAGCATTGTAAACTTTTCCAAATATGAATAATTAGTTATCTTTATGAATTAAACAAGTACCTCAATGGGCTCTCATAGCCAGCTCATAATTTATTTTTATAAATAAATGCAAATATCTTACCAAAATAAATGATAATTTATGAACAGAATGACTCCCATGTCACAAAATCATGACATTTGGGTTGTTTTAATAATTACTGCTAGACAATTACATTCAAGATCTTAGCCAAGTAGGACAGGAGCTCAGAGTTTGGGGGAAAGTACAAAGAGTTTGATAGTTTGCCAAGTTCATTCACAAAGCTAACCAGAGAAATCATCATCACACACACAAAAGATCATGACAGTGACAGAAGAGACTTCACATTGGCAGTACTAGAAAGAAGTAAAATTATTATTATTTGAATACTAAATGTAGTAAGTGTCATTTAACAGTCATATTATAGTAGGTCCTAGAGGTTTCAGTTCTCTTTAAATGAACCAGGTTAGTGCTCAGGCATTGTACAAACATATAATAAATAACCATAGCTGACTAAAAGAGCTTACAAGCTAAAATATGTGCTCATGAGGTGCTAAATATATTAATTAACAATAATCCAATACATACTGTGGTATATATTACTGTAAAATAATAACAGCAACAATAATAGAGTTTCGCACTTAGAGGCAAAATAATAAGAATATTCACTTAACTGCACATTTCTTGAAAGGAGTTAGATAAGGCCTTTTATCTGAAGATCTCATGTTGCCATCTATTATTTGTTTTGTGGTAGCACCCAGAAGCTGTTGTTATGGATGCAGTTCTAGGGACCATAAAACAACAGAACAAAAACATGGCCCTTGTCAATCTAAATGAAGCCTAGAATGTTTCTCTGAGGAAGGAAATTATTTTTATTCCTATTTTAAAGATGGACACATCAAGGCAAAAAGGTTCAAGGCGAATTGCCCAATGTCATCAAGGACATTCTCACAAAGATTTCTATTGACTTAAGTGGGCTTTGGATCAGGTGTAGGTGGAGTGGGAAGCACAAATGTTGATTTCTGACTCATTATCAGAGTCTATCTTCTGGAGGAAAAGCATCTTTTAAAAAATTAGTTTACTACATCAAATTGTTGCATATTGATACCTGGGTTCAAAAGGTGGTGTAACACTTAACTTTTAGGCACCCAGAAAAAAATCACTGGATTCTATAAACTCTGGGTTAGTTGTTTAAGGCTCCAAAGCTTTATTTGTGCCAGGGGATTACTAGGGCTGAGTGCTGGCTCTGGCTTGGCAGCTGGTAGCCTGGCACCCCTGAGCACCTCTCTCATTACAAATTAAGCACCATTCAGCTCTCTATACAATACATGTAGAGAGAGAGTTGCCTGAAAAATGAGAGCCACAAAAGCCAACATACTAGGTGGGGAGCCCATTAAAAGTACTTAATAGCAGATGGCGAGGAGAGGAAAATGTCCTAAGCCCATATTGAATGGGGCTGGAATGCTTTAGAATGGAGTTCCAACACATTTTATGAGAGCCAGAATAGCATACTGGTACTATTCATAGAAGCTCAATGTGTGTGTGTGTGTGGGATGGGGAGAGGCTTTACCACTGTACAGGCGGAACAAGTGTAGTGCTAGAAAAATGGTGACCTCCTTACTCTCTTTTTTGCTACCAGTGAGCAGGTCACCTCGGCCCTGGATCACACTTCTCTAATGGATCCCTTTTTTAGAACTCAAGAACCATCTACGCCCTACTCAGTGAGTGCGACATCTAAGTCCAGACTAGAAGGATCACCTGTCTGCTTATGATCTTCAGTCAGAAATCCTCCAGGCTATAGAGTAATCCTCACTCTCGCTCTGGCCCACCTTAGTATAAGACATTTGGCCCGAGGCAGAAACATAGGTTCCTAGAACATTTTTCAACAAAAATGTAGATGTCATATCAATTTAGGCACCTATGTAGATAGGCAGTGGCTAAGTGGGTGTTTTTATATAGCAATAGCCCCTAAATTTACTTTGTGGATTTGGTCCAGAATGACTCTCAATGTACCCATTTGGATTTTCTCAAGAAAGGCTTAATTTTTATTTAAACAGAAGAAAACAGCTTTGATGGAGTTTAGCAAGCATTAATGCCATCTAAGCACTTAGCAGGAAGTATTGTTCTGTTATGCTTCTCTGCTCTATCTCCAGACAAAGCCATAAGACTATTAAAATACAATGGATATAGCTGCAGACTATCACAAGCTGCAACATGTCATTTTACAAAGGTGTCATCTTTGGGGTGATGAAGAAAGATTCTTGGCGTTTATATTCATTGGACCCAAAATTCTTTGGTTATTTTCTAACTGCTGTGTTCTTAGCTGTAGGTTTTATTTAATAAACCAAATAAAAAGCAAACCTTATGGATGCAGGCCTAAAGTCAGATTTCAGTCTTAGCTACTTTGGTGTAAATTTAGAGTAAATCCACTGATGTGAACATAGATACCCCAGATTTACAATAGAATAAATGAGATCAGAATCTTACCCTCAGTATTTCATCTGAAACTTACATTATTTAAAACAAGTTATACCTGCACTAGGGAAATTCATATCTGTCAGTATTTTAATGATTATAATTGACTATTTAGCATGTTTTATTCAGTCAAACCCCAGAACACTATACACAAGTCACAAATTGATTTACAAATTAAATGTATATACATAATGTATAACAATCATTTCATCTGCCATTCAAAAACATCCACTACAGAGGTGAAACAAAATGGGACCAAGAACATTTCATAACCATTTATTGTAGGAGTGAAAGAAAAATACCAAATAAAGTTGAATCCGCATTAGGAATATTAGGTAGATAGAACAGTTAACTAAATGGAAGTGTATCTAGGACATTAGTTCTAGCTAGTCATTATAATCACTTAGGTCAAGGGACAGTCAAATTGTAAGTTAAAAAACTTATGCCATGCATAATGATTTTTTTTCATGCATGTGAAAGGACTATGAGTAGAACTGGTGAGGAAATTTTCACTGAAAACATTTTATTGGATTTTGTTGAAATTTCATTTCAATTTTTTCAAAATACAAAAAACTGAAGCCCTGAAAAAATAGATTGTTGTTAGCATTTTAAGCCTCCAAAAGTTGAGGTTTTTATGGTTGTTTTATTCAAAATACTTCTTTTTGATGAAAATGATAATTTTATGAAAACATATATTTGAACAAAAAAACCTAAATTCCATTAAAAATATTAAATGAGAATAATAGTTTGATTTTTAAATTTTGAGGAATAATTAATCAGCTCTGAAAACACCTGTTTTCCATGGAATGGGAGTGAAGTCTAAAACTGGAACACAAGAACAAATGACTTGTTAGTTCTGCCATTTTCTCTGTGACACCTATATTTGTTTTATAACAGGCTTTGTTTATATTTTGTTTTGTCCTACAAGACTATGTTTATAATATATTGTTTAATTATGATTCCTTTGATTAGTAAATAGATAAATGCTGAATCAGACATTAGGACATGACATACTTGAATTTACAAGAAACAACAGATTCAGAAAAAAGTAGGAAAAAAGCAAGATAATTATCCAGAAAAGTCTTCTGTATTTAGCAGGACTACTCATTACACCATTCTCAGTAATTTAATGAGTCCTGGAACAGATGCAGATTACAGTCTTTCATAACTGTCCTTATGGCCTTGTCCTACCTCTTTATGGGGAAGTAAGTCAGTACATTTCCTTCATCCAATATCTCTGGCTAAAATGGTCCATTCACCACAAATTTTTTCTAAGGCACTTTCTAGTTCTACCAACTCTCATTCTTCTAACAAAGGCATGAAAGATATTTCAGAGTTCCATCTTTCCCAACATTTTTAAAATTTAAAGCATACTGAGCTAGGATGCTCCTAAGTGTAAATAGCTCGCTGCATTCTGGGAAATCTCAGCTCTACTAAACTTTACATTCTAAAGGAGGGGTTCATTAGCAACTGCCACAACATTGTGAAGTGGTGGCTGACAGCTACCCAAGGCACTGCTTTTTAAAGGATTTGGGGGCTATTTGTATTCCACTTAATGAAGCAAGAGGAGGAAGCGGATTAAATCTGATGCCTCCTAAGGAGTCAGGTTGGGCACTCATGGATGACTCCCAAAGGTTTTCTCACAGGGAGAACTTATACAACTAATGAAAATTGAGTTGGGGAATAGAAGTTAGAGCAGATTTTGGATCTTCCAATTACCTTCTGGGCTGGAGGGAGATATTGTTAGGGAAGGCATAGTTTCTTTATCTAAATTTTCCCAGTCCTCTTTCTCTAATCTAGTCTATCCTATTTGAAGGTCACTGCAGTATCAATGCAATTTGAACCATTTTAGAGTAGGTTTGGTGCTAGGAATTGGCTAAGGTTCTAGGAGTCTTATTTCTTTTTAGGAATTGGTTCACACATCTACATACCACTACATAATTGCTCTATAGTGTTAACTATTTCCTTAATCTCTTCTTCCTTCTCTTCAGGCTATTGTTTCTTGTCTTCTGAGACTGTAACTTACGTTCTGCCTTCATTTATTTATCAAGATTATAAAGTGTGACCATGTCATCATAAAGTAATCTCTTTTTTACACTACAAAATATAAGTATAGTATCCTTACTCTTTCCTTTCTCTTAAAAGTAATTTAGTGGATTTTCACAGGGATTCCTGACAAAATGACCACTCTTCCCTGCCAAATTCCAAGTCTCTACTTCAGTGCATAGGGACATTAAAGCATCTCAAAATAAATGTCACTGGAATTTGTGTAAAAGGGAAAAACAATATTTTTCCTCTGGCCTGATTTTTAGATATAGCGGATTTATTTTGCTGACATTTTCCATTCAACACTGAAAATTTCAATCTGAAAATTTGAAGTTGCAACTGAATGGGAACTCGTAGGAAATCTTGTGCTAGTACATTTCAGTAACCTTAATGTTTTTCCTGTTACCATCAACCAGCTTTCCCCAGTAAATAGTATCGAGTTGCCTTTTGTACCCATGTAGTTTGAAAGTCTATTCTGAGGCTTTATGTGTCAGGACAGAAAACATGAGTGATGCAACATGACACCTTGAGATAGTTGGAGAACTCCATCATGAGATTGTAAGAGTAATTTTCAAGGACATTGATAAAATAGCGTGCTGCATCATTCCCTGAGTCAATGGACTGGAAATCTCTTTTGAATGTTGCAGGCCTAACAACAATGAATTCCTCTTAGGGAAGCAGAACATGTAAAACTAAAGTACCTAGGTGAATTTGTATTAAACTCTTATAGAGATATGAAGTAGAAAAAACCTTTTCTCTTATTTTAAGAGCAGTTGGTCTATTTTTAACACCCATGAATATGAAGTATGGACTTGAATTGCTTTGCTCCCACTTCTGCTATTGGCAAAAAAACCAAAACGAAATAAAAAGCCTCAGGCCATGTTGCATTTGAACAGCAGGAACACTGTAGAGCAACTTCTTGGCTGCCAAGCTTAAAGGACATATTGCTCCTGGATAATATTGGACAGCGCACAAAAATGAGAAATTCCTGCTGTTAACATGTTATGAAAACCCATATAGATCAGAAATTTTCTGTTGATTAATTGTAATCCGGTGGAGATAAAACAGTCAATTTAACAGTAGAATTATTTACTTAACTAATTTCCAGTGTGTTTTGTGTATTTTCACATTTAATTTTGTATCTTACAGTGGGATACAGCAGTCAAATCAAACACAAAAGAAATCAACAAAAAGAGCCAACTTCTATAGTCTTCAAATCAAACAAACTCCTATCCTTGCCATGTTCATCATCTGAGGCAGGCTCACTACAAACCAGGACACCCCAATTCAAAACAGCAGTAGGCCCTGCCAAAACAACAGATGGAAATCCTGCAGCCATATCTCCAGTGCTATTGGGATCAATGCACTCTCCAACAAACTCTCCAAGATTGATGAGTCTGACTCATGCCTGTCACAATACATGCCGTACCTCATCAAATGCCCCAACAGTTATATGGATGAAACTAGACAAATAGTATGTGCTAAAATTAATACACAGAGAAAAACACTACAAGAAACACCACTGCTTCATCCATGGGTAAACACATTCCACAAAATGATCTTTCCATATTTGATCTCTTGGCTTTGAGCCTCAAAGGAAACCTGCAAAACACTTTCAAAAGACAAGCCTGGGAATTTAAAATCGTAACTGCTAGATACCAAAAATCACAGAATTGATGGAGACAATTGTTTTCTGTCTCATTACAACAATCATTGCAACCCTCTACTTTCCTTTATCCTGTGACTGTTGAGATGTTTATCATGTACTCCATTCTGAATGCTTTCTTGCAACATTTGTGAACTCCTTATGCTTAGCAATCTGTTCCGGTTTGTATTTACCTGTGACACTCTGATTACCTTTCCCAGACTCCAGAAAGAGCTCTCTGGAGCATGAAACCTTGTCTCTCAACAGATGTTCTCTCTCTCAAATCCATGTAAATTTGGCTACAGTAAAGATGGATTTGGCCCTCTGTGCCATTTAAGAAGAACACAGTATTTTAAAAAATTTGGGGCAAGTTGGAACTCCTTACTCAGATCTGACTAATGGGTGAATAAAAATGAATGAAGATTTCAGGACTGGCCTATTAAACCAGTATATATTTTTGTTTTTATCAGTAGTTGTCCATAAAAAAATATCATCTATTGTGTCCTTCATGTATAGTCACAGGGATGTAATCTACACCACAAAGGAATTCCTTGCGTCCATCCTTCCAGACAACAGGGAAGAAGCAATTTCCCCACAGTGTACAGGGAAATAAAAGATTCGGGTTTATGTCTATATTGTGAACAGAGGGGTCTAGTACTCCAACTTTGATCTTGTCAATATCGTAGAATCATAGAATACTAGGACCGGAAGGGACCTCGAGAGGTCATCGAGTCCAGTTCCCTGCCCTCATGGCAGGACCAAATACTGTCTAGACTATCCCTCATAGACATTTATCTAACCTACTCTTAAATATCTCCAGAGATCGGGATTCCACAACCTCCCTGGGCAATTTATTCCAGTGTTTAACCACCCTGACAGTTAGGAACTTTTTCCTAATGTCCAACCTAAACCTCCCTTGCTGAAGTTTAAGCCCATTGCTTCTTGTTCTATCCTCAGAGGCCAAGATGAACAAGTTTTCTCCCTCCTCCTTATGACACCCTTTTAGATACCTGAAAACTGCTATCATGTCCCCCCTCAATCTTCTCTTTTCTAAACTAAAGAAACCCAAACTAAATGCAAATATGGCTAAAAGTAGCAGTGAAGATGTGCTGGCACAAACTATATAAGCTTGCTCGGAAATCTAGGATGTTGCTAGGCTGCAGCAGAGTCTTTGTTTCCCTTAATCCTTGATTTCCCCTGGAAACAGACTTCTTGACACAAGTGGCCACAATACTGGACCATACTCATGTAGCTTTTGGCAGACGGTGAATTTGCTGCTTCATTGCTGTTTATCTGCCCACAAGGATGGACTCAAGAAGTGTCTTTTGTCCACATGAAGGGATTTATTTTCTCCTGTTCCATGAAGAAGTTGATCTGGATCTATTCCTGAGCCCTGTGGGATGAGGAACCAGGGATCCTTATGTATACTATTTCTTTAAAGGAAGAGACAAGATCACAAGCAGGAAAGGTTTTTTCCTCCTCTGCAAATGTTTTGTGGATACATGACCCATGACTTCAAAAGCTATTTGAAAAAGTTTATGAATCTTACAAAAGTGTTGAACTTTATGAAGTTCCACCTTCTGCATTGAGAAAAATTCACAAGGGACAGCTACTAGCCTACATGGTCATCAATATACTGTCTCTGTCACCTGTGGGTGATACTATAAAAGAACTGTGATCTTTCTTTCTCTTTCTGATCTTTCTTCTAAAACTCTAATAAAGCGAGGCACAAAAATCTCAAATACTGTAAAATTTATAAGGCAGTTCCAAGAAAGTAATAACCAAGAGAGTTCCAGACAGTAGGACTACAAGCCTAGGGGAATATATAACCCTGGACACAGGCATAACTATACCACTCTCTAGAGGCTAAATTCTGAGATGATAGAAATGGTGGTTTATAATAAATTACATTTCTGTAGCCGGGTGCAACTTACATGTGAAGTGGTGGAAAGGAAATATAGCAGGAACAGAGGAAGGTGAAAGAAGATGTAAGATAAAAGTGATGGAGGGGAAGGAAGAGGTTGTTAGTCTTTACGCTAGCTACTTTTCCTGATGCAGTTACCCCTTTTTTACTCTTGCCATGTAGTTGTATGTACACACACTATACATGTACAATTTTTTATCTGTGTTATCTCTGAATTTTACTCCATGCCTGTGAGTTCCCTTATATAACTGAAGTAGGATGCCATGTAAGAAGAAATATTATTGATAATAAACAATAGTTATTAACACCAGCAAAACCCACCACAATTCTAACTAACAGGGAAACTATCAGGACATAAAAAAGATGCAGGGCATATGTCAGCCGCAGTATGACTTGTGCAAAATAAATAAGCAGTAGTTTTTACATGACCATTTTCAGATTGCTGATAGAAGGAAGACAGTGAATTGAACACAATTGCTTTTCTGAAAACTAAGCATCATTGGCTTTTGTAGTCCATTGATATAGAAAAAAGAAATATCTTGTGACTTAATGGTATGGCTGCCACTAAGAAGATCTGCCAAATTCCAAATGCAACATTAACCATGAGAACTTTACATTTTTCACACATTTCACACAGATACTGCAATAGCTTTTGGACTAAATATTCCTTTCACTTACACAACATTCACAGCATGTTTGTACCAAACATTAGTTGAGTGATCTTCTGCAAGTTAGAATCTCTCTTTTTGCTTTCCAGCCTTATAATTTAAACACTTCACAATAAGTTTGGCGTGCCAACAATCTAAACCACCTTTATTGTGGTCTTTAGTAAAATTTGTAATTTCCTATGTTAGCATTGGTTAACAGAGAGCTGCTACTCACTGCTGCCACCTACTGATTGAGAGAATTCTTCCTGGAATCATACATAAAAGAAAAATAATAGGGAGGTAAAGTTACTTCTTCAACTATTTCCTTTCAAGGTGTTCATCAGCTCAGAAAGACTGCATTTATCTGAGGGAAGCTTTCCATTGTCTGTTTATCTGCAGAAGAGGAAATGAAGTTTAAAGGCAGATGATAGTAAAGAAAATGAAGACTTGCAGGTCGCAGAAACAGTTTGAACAAAAAGAAAAAGATTTGATTGAATCTCCAGTTCACCAGACTTAGAGATTTACTTGTTCTATCCCAGCAGTCTCTAAAACTCTGCTATGCAAACAATTACCATTGCTATCACTCTATAACAAAGAGAATACAGATTTGCAATTCCACGCTCAATTTTATGCTTTAGAAAAAAAGGGACTAACTCTGTGTTCACCACAAAATGTTTGTGCCCTTTCATGCCACAGAAAGCCAGTCATGTGTTTCACAACAGCACTTCCCTGAAAAGCAGAAATACATTTCTGGAGCTTCTTTAGGCTATGGGGAACTAATTGAGATGAGTCCATTATTGAAGTCTCCCCTCTGCCTTTCTTGTAACTCAGGTGGGTTAAGAATGAGCTCTTCACTGCTGTAGAATCAAAACTGTAATAATATTGAGCCACACTCCAAAGTGGTTACCCTGGCACTTTTTATATACTGTCTCCTGGAATACAGCTGTTGGTCTGAGTCAGGACTTCAGGATTTGTTTCAATAATAATGTTTATTGTTGTCATTTGTTTCAAATATTTAGTTGAAATACAAGATATAAAAGCAGTCAATAAGACCATAATTGTTGGCAAAAGATAATTCAAATTTTTTCCCCCTTCCTCATGGAAAGTTTTGACTTTTTCACAAAACATCAAGCACTGAAAGATTTTGTGGTACCTCACAATTATTGTAGTGTCGCCCCCATTCTCTTCTATAAAACCGGTTCCCTCTTTGAACTGTGTCTCCCATGATGTTCCATGTCTTCCTGCTCCACTCTTAGGGAAGGGAGGGAAGTGGTTCATGAGAGAAAGATATAGGCAAGTGAACAACTACCACCATTAGGCACCACAATGGGATTTCAGAATATTTTATTTTTTGTCCAAAACCAGAAAACTTTTTTGACTTTCGACGTGTTATTTTAACAAAAGAACTCCCCCACATTTTCTAAGGAAAGCAAATTTGTTTGTGAAAAATTTCATTTAGTTGGAACCTCTGCTGTCTATTGAACACAGTAGAGATGGAAAATTTTCTACCATCTGTAGTTTAGCCCCCGACACAGAAGTTTAAGATGAATGACTGGCATTTGTTGAAAGAATTACATGACATGAATACTATAGTCTCTTTCATATAAAAGAGTAAATACCATAGGCTACGTCTACATTGGCCCCTTTTCCGGAAGGGGCATGCTAATTTTTCAGATCGTAATAGGGAAATCCGCGGGGGATTTAAATATCCCCCACGGCATTTAAATAAAAATGTCCGCCGCTTTTTTCCGGCTTTTAGAAAAGCCGGAAAAGAGCGTCTACACTGGCCCGGATCCTCCGGAAAAAAGCCCTTTTCTGGAGGATCTCTTATTCCTACTTTGAAGTAGGAATAAGAGATCCTCCGGAAAAGGGCTTTTTTCCGGAGGATCGGGCCAGATCGGGGCCAGTGTAGACGCTCTTTTCCGGCTTTTCTAAAAGCCGGAAAAAAGCGGCGGACATTTTTATTTAAATGCTGCGGGGGATATTTAAATCCCCCGCGGATTTCCCTATTACGATCTGAAAAATTAGCATGCCCCTTCCGGAAAAGGGGCCAATGTAGACGTAGCCATAGTGTTTACATACACACAAGTGTGTCCCAAAACAAAGAAATCATATTATATGAAAAAATATATATTCCAATGGGGGGGGGGGGGAGGGAGTAGTGAAAATAGAAGGGAGAGAGAAATCTAGTAAATATGTTCCCAAGATGTGTGATGACAACACCTTCACCCCCCCAATAAATCTAAAAAATGTTGTGATTTCCCTTTAAAGTGCAAAGATGTGAACTAACAACTCCAGTCATCTGAAGAAGTGGGTTGTATCCACGAAAGCTCTACATGTTTTGTTAGTCTATAAAGTGCTACCTGACCATTTGTTGTTTTTTAAGTTTATCCTGTACAGACTAACTCGGCTACTCCTTAAAGCTTAGCTAAGATAGATGAGAAAGAAGTGAGACAGTAAACGTCTGATCTTTAGTAACCTAAGATGCAATTGTGAGATTCTTAAACTATAGATGGTTTACAAACATAGACATCTATCACAATGAGGCACAAGGAGTCTTGAATGTAAGTGAAGCCTGCACAATTAAGAGTTTTCAAAAAGCAACAGTGCAAACCTGAAATCCATCTACCATTTGCAAATGTGGCCATGAAAAACACCATGGATGCATAATAAAATCATGAGTTCGAACCAGTGAGCAGCTGGGCTGCTGCAAGTGCGAGGTGACAGACATGCCCAGATGAATGCCTTGTGAATGAGTTAAATATTTGAGCATTACTGTCATGAGAATGTGCACTGTTGCTCTGAACATGACACAGTGTAAAGAAGAGTACTGCTTCTGCAAACTGCACCACAGTAAAAATGTTTTCATTTCATATTCCTTGTGTGATTTTCAGTGGCATGGGTGGAGCCATGGGTGATGCCAAGATTGTTTCTTACTCTTCACCTCAACTGTGTCTTCTTAGTAATAGGCTAGTACAGAGAGATGTGGTGTGCTCACACATGCTATTCGAACCATAAATGTGATTTGTAACCATCAGCAAGATTTTTATTTTCCTCAGTTGAAGACTGAGGTGGTCTGACATCGAGCATGCCTCTAGAGCAGGGATTAGTATGTCTCTGTTGTTTGGAGCACACACTGACTGAAAGGTTGTCTTATGGAACTCTTGCCCTCCCATTTGCAGTTGTGATCCCTGCACTTATTAACATCAGGAGAATATTACTTATTCGTATTTTTGCTGTCTTGAACATGAAGAATATTTTCTCCTTTTTTGAAACAAGTTATTTGCACTGTCTCTCCCTTTTGCTCTTCCTGTCATCTTTGGGGACAACAGTTTGAGAACCTTGCTCTGAAGCAGACATCATGCTTGCATGGTCCCTGGATATGGTACCATGTGGCTGATGTTTATGTCATGCAAACATTAAAGCCGCATTACCAGGAGGGTAAGCCACTCTCAGCTAAAGAAAATTGTCTTCTGGAACTTGCTATTCATTTCCTAGCCATTTTAGCAATAGTGGCACGCTGGCAGAGTCGGTGTCCTCCTTTTTATGCTACTCAAGATGCAATCTTGCAACTGCAGAGTTCTCCTGTAATGGGATTAGCATCTCTTTACCATAACAAGCACATCACTCTAGCCTTTTAGCCTTTGCAGAGCATTATAGGTTATATTATGCAACCTGACTGCACCTTCACTAGATGAGCATTCCTGGGAGGAACATGCTGAGATGCTAATCAAATTCTGACCAGGTATTTGTATATTTTCTTCACCTTCTTTCTTCCATTTACAAATGATTGCACCAGTACTATCAATTATCTGACCATCATTTTGCTGTGGTTGGTGAGGGTGCAGGCTTTCAATGCGTCTTTTCTAGCTATAGCTCAGCGCAGTTTCAGAATTAAGCTAGGGACCCTGAATTTGATAAGATTAATTCTCTCCCTCTCTCTCTCTCTGTGTGTGTGTGTCTGAAGTCATATTATTTCTGAAGTCATATTATTTTAGGACAGCCCTAATTTTATGTATGGCTCCACTATTGCTTCCCACTTTTACTCATGGGGATCATGACTCACTATCCTTGTTAGGTATTCTCAGGATCCTTTGTGAAATCTTTTCCGGTTAGGATATTTTAGATATAACTATATCCTAATAAATTATGTATACAGCTAGGAGTTGAAAATCATATTCGTTCTGGGATTAAAGGAACTCAAACATTTTCACCAGATCAGGTGGCACAAAGGTGTGCTTTTACAACAACAGAAACTGCCATCTCAGATGGTATCCAGATCGGACAATTGGCCATCTAGTCCAATAACCTGTTTTGGGCATTGATATGAATAGAAATACCTTCAGAAGAATGTAAATACCATTAGAAGAATGTAAATACCTTCAGACAGTACCTAACAATTGAGAGAAAATTGCTACCTGATGTTAGCTAGCAATGCAGCAATGGTTTTATATGCAATATAATTGATGATCACATATTTCAAGAATAGTGCACTCACCTCACATTGTCTTAAGTTTGTGGAGTGCAAGAGTTAGGGTATGTCTAGACTGCGTTACTATTTTGGGATACTGGAAGCAGCACCACATTTTTAAAAGCACCTGCTATTCCGGGGTCCCTGTAATCCTCATTTCACGAGAGAGATTTGTTGGAATAGTGCCTTATTTTGAAACAGCACCAAATTTTAAAATAAGCTCTTTTGACTTAGACTTGAAATAAGCTACACAATTTGCACAATTTGTGCTTTTTCCGACAGAACGGCTGTTTTTGCGCATAAACTCTGCAGTCTAGACATAGCCCTAGAGGGAACCACCAGCTATTTTAAAACAGCTGGCATTTCTCTCTGGAGGCTGAGGGAGGAAGGGAGACGACTTCTTGTGCTCCCCGACCCCAGGCTGATCAGGATGAGCGGGGAGCACAAGAAGTCTCCTTGTCCCCCACTTCTGCCTGAGGTCCTGCCCCTTCCCCTTTTTAAAAATGATTGTCCACCCCTGCACTAGGCATACATTTGCACCTGTGAAGTGTAGATGTACATTTGTCCTAGAACAATTTTGCATGATAAAGTGGAGTCAGAGAGTAAAAAACTGGCACAAAATAGCAAACAGTATTGTGAACCAATGAAAACAATATACAGTATTGCTGATTTGTTGTCAAAGCGCTTGATGCCCTTTATTGCATTTCCAGATGTATCTTTCATCAAAACCACAAGAAAATTCACCACCATCTAATCTGCGTTGCTGATTTTTATTAGGAATTTGACACAGCTAAAGTATTCATTTTTCCAAATGGAGAGCATGAGGTTTTTTTCTTGTTGTTTTATCTGGGTTACAAATAACTGAGAGCTGAATATAAGCAAAGTGACATCCTGAGTGACACAAACAAATGGGGCCTATGTTCATGGAGAATGACCTTCAAAATGCCTAAATAAAGGTCTACGCTCTGAAGTTACATTTTATCAGGAAACTGTTTAGATTTGTAATACAGTTTCATGTTTATGAAACACCTAGTTTCTATGTAATGAGAAAAGAACACCTCTTTATTCCAGACTTTAAGTACACACAGGCATGTAGAGATGCTTTTTAATGACCTGCATCAATGTAATTCCTGTGGCCACAGTACGAGATAACAGTGAGTAACAT
Organism: Pelodiscus sinensis; assembly: GCF_052426305.1. Lineage (NCBI taxonomy): Eukaryota > Metazoa > Chordata > Testudines > Trionychidae > Pelodiscus > Pelodiscus sinensis. Next base: position 101,803,727 of record NC_143055.1, read on the forward strand.
CAAATTAACTAATTTATATGAAGGAATTTTGTCAGAAGTCAGATCGTTATAATGAATTCAGGCTTCAGAGATATTCGTTCTCTGTGAAAACTAACCAACAAACAAACAAACCCTGACTACTGTCAATATTACAAGTTTTATATTGCATTAAAGGCATTTACTAGAAAAAATCAGCAATTCAAGAAAAAATACAAGAATGGAAGACAAACTCAGTGCCGCTCTGGTAAAAGCAATGGGGCCATATTTTCTACAATACTCCTAATGGACTAGAAAATGACAGTTGGCTATTAGAGAGATAAAGGCTAGTTTAGATAGATAGATTTGTAAATTTCTACATAGGATCATACATGGCAATTTCATAGAAGCGACCAAAACAAACTAACAAATTAAGAAAAGCATATACATTCAGATTATAAACACAATTTTAAGAAGAAAGGCTGAAGTCATTGTGCAAAATATGCACGTTATTACCACAATTGTACTATGCAAGCCCAATTCCATAATTTGTTGTTTTCTTCATGTTACTATGGTAATTTCTTTCAGCACTCATGTGTGACAACTTTGTGAACTGATGATGGTCTAACTTTTTAAAATTGGTCCATAAACTACTCAGATAGTTTATAGAAAATTATACCACAGTTTTTAAAATAACTTCGCTTTTTTATCAGCATACATTAATTTGATCTGAATTAAATCTAAGAGTTCGTAAACTATACTTATGTTAGGCAACCCATTTTGCTCCTGTTTTTTAAAGAGAGAAACAGAATCCTTTCATACTGTAATTAAGAGTGGATAAAATTAAATATATAGATTAAGTTCACTTCACTGATACAGTAAACAGACATCTGCAATATCACCCTGCTTGACATGAAGATAAAAATAAGAAATAGTTACAAGAAATTCCTTCTACTAATCCGATAAACATGGTTTAAGTCTTCTGTTTATTCTGAAAAGTGATTTACTTAAAGACAAAGAGTTAGAACATAGGGTAAGTTTTCAAAAGCACCTAGTGACATGAATCAAAGTTCCATTTCAAGAGTGACTTTGCCACTTAGGCTTCTAAATTCCATTCACTTGTAATGAGACAGGCTCATATTTTAGCACATTTTGAAGGTATTTAGATACTTAAAATGCTGATAAATATCTGGAGGGATTTTCAAAATGGCCTAACAAGATTAGGTGCATAATTCCTGTATAAATCAATGCGAGTTAGGTGTCTAGCCTGCTTAGGCACTTTTGAAAATCCTGGTAGATACATATCTAGATCTTTAATTACCTAAATACCCCTGAAAATTTGGTTCCAAGTGCATACATCAGTCTTGAAAATAGATCTTAGACCCCTAAGAAACTTGGATGTTCTTGAAAATTTTACTCCAATTATAGTGTCATATTTCACTAGTTTGAAATAGCATTGAAAAACAGAACAATTGTATATGTATATGGTACCATGCCTTCTATATTGAGAAAATTACCCAGAAGTGAATTCAATAGTTGAAAAAGCTACAAAACAAATAAAACTCCTTCCGTTTCTCCTTCCCATTGTGTCTGGTTTCTTCTGTGTCTATCATTTGGATTGTCAATCCTTTGGGGGTAGATACCACCCTCTTTTTGGGGGGGAGGTGGGAGGTGGGAGGTCTTGTATAGCTTTGGGTATAATTTACAGCTTACCCAATAATGTATTTACATGCCAGGTCCTTGGAAACATGAAGGAACTACTTTCATTTTTCCTTCCATATCAGACTTTTCACATGAAATCCCAAAACTTACAGTCATAGCAATAGCAAAAAATTTGCATGGTATATGATAACCATGGCCCATATCAGAATGGGACAATGTTAGTTTAATTTGGCCTTACAGAAAATCATCTCCAACATTCCATGGGTGAAGCAGAGTCATGCTGCAGTTGGAAGAGACAGCTACATATTTGGGGGGTGAGGCGGGATGGAGTGTTCATCTGATGCTGTCTCTTCAGAACTCCATGGAAATTCCCTGTTTGCTTTAATGCTAATCTACTCACCTTTCCCCTTTTATGAAGTGGGCCCTTTTTGGAAGAAAGTTACAGGATCAGTGGCTAGTGGCACCACAGTGGACCAATGTAGAGTGTAGATGCAAAGTGTTTTTATACTGCGTGGCCTTGCTTCCAGCACATGCCCTAAAATCTTCATGTGTGTTGGGAATCCACAGAGTTTTGACGTACATCTCCTTGCCAGTCCACGTGGGTGAGGAAATTAGGGAAAGGGAAAAGCATCGGGAAAAAAACCCAAGAACTAGCCAATAGAATTTCACAGAATATCCTGTCACTACAGGTATAGGTTTTTTTTTCTTGCTTAGGAATTGTGTTTCATTAATATTTATGACACATCTACATACTGTATAGTTACTGTATTTAAGACTACTAAAATGAAGAGCTATCCATATTATTTACTAATTATAGTAGCTAGGGCTTTGTATTTTTAGCAATTCATTTTGCTTATTGAACAGCACTATTTTCTGTACCCCAAAGCGAAGGCCCATAGCCAGATGAGTCAAAATGAATTTTTAACACTGCAAATATTCCCCATGGTACAGTTGTGATACTTTTTTTATTTTTTATACAAAGAGATGTGCCCTCTGGGCATCAAGGTTTCAGGTTTAAATAAGACCAAATTGATTTTGTGGCCGCCTCAGTACCGTGTGGGTTTTTTTCCTTTTCTTTCTTTCCTTTTTTTTTTTTTTTTTGGTATGAGGTCTATGTTAAGTAATGCTTTAATTAAATGTCAAACCTAGCTTGGCTCTGGAAATGCAGTATATGCCTGGTGTTTGGGGAAAAGCTGTCAACTCCTCTTTCCTCTTGTCAAATTGCCATCTGCCTTACAGTGATTAGTTTAGGCTAAAGGTTCACTCTTTGGCAGGGTACCATATCAGAAATGGCTCAGTACTATACAGTCTGGGGTACCAAACTGTGACACTGCCCATGTGTCTTAAGATTGAGATTTATCATTCTAAATGATTTAAGGATAATTTTGGGAACTTTCTTTTCCAAGGAATTAGCAACCTGAAATCTGTCTTAGAGTTAGGACAGAGGAGCTGGAGATGAAATCCTTCACAGCTGCTTGACTTTAAGCACAAATCCAGTAGTTGTAAGCATGTGTGTAACTTTGTGAATCCTCTCAGATAAAAACCACCAGGAGGAAAGTAATCACATGTCCACTGGAAAACAACTAAATGACTTTAATTATGATTTTTTGTGTCTTAGTGCGTAAAAAAGAAAACTGAAAAAAATTGCAGTGAATACCATCCAGATTTTTGGTCAGGATGAACCCAGAAAATGCCCAAGTGTGGTGGAAAAGAATATATATGACTATTGAGGGAATAGGATGGAATAGGGCAAAACTTTTCACAGACAGTGCAATATATTTTTCCCCCTTGGAAAACAATAAATTCAGCCAAAACCAAAAGTCTTCATTTCCAATATTTATTGGAAAGTCTAAATTTTCCTTAAAATATCTATGAAGTAGAAAAACCTATTTTGTCACCAGCTCTACCACTACTTCTTCTTCTTTCCTTCTTCTTCTCATTATTATTATTAATAATAAAAATAATTATTATTATTTGTGTGTGTTAGGGTCTTCTTTTTTTCCCTTCTTTTTGTTGTTGTTGCAATTATCACTTTGTAGGCATAAGGAGGAGACTCCATGGTCTGTGGAGTCCAGTGTCTAAAGACAGGCAGAATAGTGATAGAAATGTAGCCGTGTTAGTCTGGGGTAGCTGAAGCAAAATGCAGGACAATGTAGCACTTTAAAGACTAACAAGATGGTTTATTAGATGATGAGCTTTCGTGGACCAGACCCACTTCCTCAGATCAAAAAAAGACAGGCAGACAGACAAAGTAGGAAGGGGAACAACAAAAGGGATTCTCTATATACAAGTCAACAAGATTCACTATAGAAAGAACAGCAGAACTGGGGTTTTAAAAAGGGACTTAAAAGTAAAGAAGTTATTTTTAGATGAATTAAGGCAGGTTGAACTTTGCTTAAAGACTCTGTGGAACATGGCATGGAGGATATTATTCCAACACTACTGTGTGTATACTAGGGATGTAATAGCATAGTTGATTAACTGATTAACTGATAAACAAAGGCTTATAGGTTAATGCTACAGACTACATGCATTTCCCTCCCCACCCATTACCAGCACATTTATTAGCAGGCTGGCCAGCAACCCAGTTTAGTCCTGGCTTGCATTGGGTCCTAGACCTACCCCCATTGCGGCTCTGCATTTAAAGTGTATTAGGAACCAGGTGGGCAGGCAGCCCAGCTCAGTTCCGGCTCATGCTGGGTTTGGGTGCTCAGACCTCTCCACCCAGACAGTGGATGCCTCGGGATTATAGAATACTCAACTAACCAACAAGAATTCATGAGATTAATCGACTATTCAATTAACCGATATTTAACATCCCTAGTGTATACATATTATCTGAACTGTCTTAAACTTAAAAAAAACCTGACCCTGTTTTGGGTCAGGTTGATTTTTTGGCAAAGTTTCAGAGTGTTCTTTTTTTCCCCAATTTGATGCTCATCCTTGCTGATCAGCTCCAATCCTCCTGTTAAAGTGCTATAAACTTTAGGTAATTTAGAAATAATTTAGAAGAGATAGGACACAGTGATATATTTCTTTAATGGGCACTACCCTTAATAGAGTCTTGAAATAACTGGATGTCATATCAGTATCAATACATTTGGATAGAGCTCTTTTGCACATTGCTATAGATCTTTCTGCCAGAGACTATTAAGGTTTAACACTTCCCTTTGATTCAGCAACTGTTTTTTCTTCCCATAAACAAGAAACTAAGATCAAGAGGTGCTTTCCTTTAATAATCTCACATCACAGATTGTGGCTCACAGAAGGAAACATTGAAGGGTTTAGCATGAATAAGAGACACACAATCTCTCTGCTTTGTGATGAGAGAATGTGATACAATCCACTGTTAGCCTCCTTCATATGTCCTCAGCTAATTAAGCCTGCTCTGCTTTTATTGCACTGAAAGGACTCATGCATTTTATTCTGTATGGTATTAATATGTCACAGTAGTTTTCATTTTTACATGCTGTAGCATTGAGTATGACATGAACCTTCTTTGAAATCTGATTCTAAATAGTTCATACTCATTTGTACTTCTTACACAAATAAGCTCTGGTTCAGCTCTAAGATGCACTTGATTTATAGTGATATAACTTATAAAAATATGTTCCCGAGTCTTTTGCAGTTGATGAGTCACTGCTGGCAATTTGAGACTCTGATGCACTAATCAGATGTACAGACCATCACCCAATTTTAAGGGCATGTTCAAGGCTGTAATGTAATTGAAAAAGTTTCACAGTGATAATGAAGTGATGGCTCAATAGCATTAATGCTAAAATAGCAAATTTCAGGCTTGCTTAACTGGCGAAACGAAGGAATTTCTTGTGACCGTTAATTACATTTAAATAATTTGCCCTGAAAACAGTTTTTCAAAAAGGTTCAAATACACGCTTTCCTCAACACACTGAATCAAAGCCTATCCTTATATCAATGTGGCACAAAACTGTAAGCACAGAAAGGAACGCGGAGTAAAAAAACAGGCATGGACAAGCCTTCTATACTGCTGTTTGACAATATTAAAACTTGTACTTTTAGGGGAATGGTAAAGCTAGAGGATATTGAGCATCTTAAATTAGAATAGATTTAGATCATGCTGGCATACCATTTACCTTCTGCTTGTTGGAGGCGTACTTGTTTATCAATGGCTTCCATACATCATTCTGTCCTGGAATTTGGAGAGCTCCGGGGCTGGTGGCAGAGATGGATTCAAGGAGAAGGGCACAATGGACTAAAGATTGGAATGGGGGATTCAATACTAGCTCATTTGAAGGTGCCTTTGAGAATGATGTTCTATATCCCCTTGGTCTCCTATTTTAAGTTAGCATCTTGTGCTCCAATTCACAATCGGCCTTCTTCCCCCTCACCCGTTATCTCTTTCTGCCCCTTTATTTCATTTACATACTGTAGCTTCTGAGGGGTGAGGCGCTGTTGTATGACACATGATGGCAGATACAGAGGAGCCCTCTCCTGTTCTGAACTGTGGAGAGTATGACATGAACCAGGGAGAGTGATCAGCAACACTAAGCAGATTCGCCCCTGCACTCCAAGCTCAGTACGAGTGCTGTGGAGATCTGTTGCTGAAGACAGAGACTGGTAGCCGGGTTTAATGGCATTCTACACTTTATAGTTACAGCGAATTCCAGCAGAGGTTATTAACTCAACTTCCTCTTGGCACTTATTCATAATATTTCCAGACATCACCTTTGAAGAAGAAATTCCCCATGAATGTCCATGAAAATCTCCCCCATCTGTTTGGAATAGCTCTGCAATAAGGATGAATTTCAACCACTGTATTATACTCTCTCATTTTAATGAAAGGAAAATTGATAAATTTACCTAAATATGATGTGATCTAATCATGTCCAATGACAGTAATCAAATGCAACATGGCCATGGAGGCAAAACCATGTTCATGTGTATATTACAGAATTGTGTATGCTCTAGCAAGCTATATTTGCAAGGATTTCCGTACCTGCTTTGAGGCTGGTAGCAGCAGTTGCTGCACAGCAACTGGGAGAGAGTGGACAGGTTTTGCTTAACAGGCTGCTGGAGAGACACATCTCTTTCACCTCTCCTTCTGGGAGATGTGCAGTTTCTGTCAGTACAGTGACCAAGAAAAGAGAGAAGCCAACTAGAACAGCACAGTTCAATATGCTGTGTGTCCTGCCTAGCTGACGAATTGCTTGTCAGAGGTGATATTTGGGGGGAAAATTGTTTTGGATGCATATGTTATGAAAATGAAAAGTGCAGTGATGTAGCAGAATCTAAACCATTGTTATACAACAAAAGCAATGGAGGAGAAGAGGCTAAGCCTGAATTATACCAGTTGAATAACATATGTACATGACTAAAACTTGGACCAGCAAAAATGCCTTATTAACAGGCATCTCAAATTAAACTTGGACTTTGTTGACATACACACTTCTCTTCTGGAAATAAGTAGGCCTAATAATGTACTTTAGTCTGACAGTATGATGTACATCCTGTCTTATTTCAGACAGTTTTAATGGTGTTTCCTTGAGTATTTATTCCAGTTGAATTTGCTCAGCAAATCATGAACCAGTTGTTGGGGCAGAATGGGGCTTAAATGGATGAATATAACTTGAACTGCAACTTCCAAATCTCTGGCAGTTTAGGAGGGAGTAGCAAATAAATAAGAGGAGGGATTTAAAACAATGGGAATTTTTTTAAAGCATCATTTTTAGAAAAATTAAATTACTGTTGTTGGAGTCAAAGTTTAAATTAAAAGTTGTGTTATATTACTCACACAAAGTAATTTGTAAAGCACAATTGTTTACGTAGCTGCAAAGAGTGCATTCAGATTCTCATCTGGCCAGTTTAATTTTTGCTTTCTTAGGTTTCTGGTACGCCTGTTGAATTAGTAAGAAGTGTCTAATTCAATATAAAACATACCAAATGCATATTGCATTTACTGGTTTGAAATTTTCAGTCCCCTGCATGGAAGTTATTGATAGGATTCAATCTTGGTGTGACTGTTCCAACTGTTGCCATGCCAAAGTTCTGGCAAGGGGGTTTGAGAACTCTGTTCCCTCTTGTGACAAGCCACTGTGATTACAGTTTGATCTATTTCAATTTTTTATATTCATTTTCCACAAAGTAATGAGTGCATTGGAAATAAGTATTTTTAAAATTTAAAATAATGCTGTTAGAACAGGATGAAATCTAAGGGCCTAATCATGGAATCATAGAGCAGCCTGAGTGGTTCTCTTCAGAGGGAAGGAACCCTTTCTGTTTGTGGAGAGGTAGTGGAGCTGCTCAGGCTATAGCTACACTATATTGTACATTCTAATTCTGTGAGGCTCAAGCTTGTAGGCTCAGTGCTTCCAGGCCTATGCTTGAGCATTCCATTTTCAGCTGCTGGACTGAGGTCTCACAGTTGTGCTAACATGTCCATACTACACGATATTGACTTTCTGACTGGGTCTGCAGCATGCATTGCATCCATTTTGCAAAATGACGAGACTTGGGCTAAATGAGAGTAGGAATTGCAATATGATCCACTTCCCTAGCAAGATCCTGAGGGCTTGCTGACTCAAGTTATCAGTGTGTGTGTGGAGTGAAGAGGGGCATGGACTTGAGTTCATACCTGAATCAAGGCTTAACATGCAGTGTAGACATTCCTTCAGTGCCTGCTATTGTGATCTTACAAATTGATAGCTGGTCTGGAAAATAACTGGTGGAGCCATACATAGACATAGATCCATTGCTGCACCTCCCCACACAGCTCTGATGGAACAAAACACAGCAGAACTGTGTAGGATAATTCTCCTTTCCCTCTCTCACTATTAGTTGTTCACAGACTCAGCTGTAGCTTCCCATTGATGCAGAAGGAAGGAACTTAATACCATATAGCTAGTATTAAAGAAGGAGCATAGAATAGAAAATACTGCATGTGTAACATGATTTTATCCACATTGTGTAGAGACCTTAATGAATTGCATTTCCTGTTCTCTGCTGCTGGATTTCTCAACCCCATGTTTCATAATTTTAGTTTTAATTTCCATAATGTTAATTTGTTTTTTACTTTTTTCTTTTTTCTTTGGGTGGGACGGGAAGAAAAATTAGAAGAGTGAAAATACAGGAAAATGGTTTAAAAATACTTCAGTATTGCAAAAGCACTGTAGAGGCCAGACTTGTGTCTTGACACCTTCTAGGTGCAATGTAAGATTCACCTGTCCGCAGAAATTATTGCAAAATAACAAGGGAAGTTAAAAGTAATATCTATGTTCCTTTCTTTATACTGTAGAAAAGTCTATCTGAAAAAATTCTCATTTTAAAGTAAATGATGAAAATAAAATAATAATAATAATAATAATAATAATGTCCACGATAACTAGAAAATATTTTGGAACCTCTGTAATTCTGAGATATCAATGTAATTAGAACTTTCTATGTCTGAAGAAAAGAGGTTGTTGCAGAATTTGATCCTATGTTCTATTGATAAAATATGTTTAAAACTGTACTGCTTTTGTAAGACTTGCCTCATCTCTTTATCTGGAGACTATTTGTTAGCATTCTCCTTCAATGTGTATTTATATGTATTTAAGATTTCCAGTCCTCGGTGTGTAATTTTACATTTCAGACATAAAAATGGGTTTTAAAGTAGTCATAAAATTTGGGAACAATTGACATATATTGTCATACATTTGAAACACCTGAAGCACAATTCTTATGGTATGTTAATAAATGACTCAAAGCTTTCCAACATTAACCGTGAATAAAATGGTTTAGTATCATCTAAACTCAAGCTATGATGTAAGGGACTAACTTTGTATAAAATAATGCTGTATGAGGTTCATAAAAATAAAAATTCAATCTTTGAGTTCAGATTAAATTATTTCATCTATGGCCCTAACAATCACTTCTGTATGGATAAAGTGTAGAACAGTGTTCCTTAAACTGTGTTCCGTGGCACACTAGTGTGCCGTGGAGAACAACAGAGTTCAAAATGGCCACCTTTAAAGGGGCAGGCAACTTTTTTTTATTTGCTCGTGAAAAAAATCCTTGGTGTTCCTCATAAAAAAAATTATTGTTTGGTGTTCCTCGGTCTTAAAAAGTTTAAGAAACAATGGTGTAGAAAGTGACCGTGGAGTTGGTGAGCATTATGATGAATGTAATTGGATTGTAGGAGACAGAAGGATGATCCAGCGGTTAGCATAGTAGCCTTTGGGTTCAATTCCCTACTCTGCCATGTACTTCCTGGGTGGCATTTGATAGGCCACTTAGGCTATGTCTAGACAGCAGGGCTATTTCGGGATACTGGTAGTATCCCAAAATAGCAATTCCACATCTTAAACACACCCATTATTTCAAAATATATTTCAAAATAATGGACACGCTATTCCAGCATCCCTGTAATGCTCATTCCATGAGGGTTTAAGGGATTTGTCGGAATAGTGCTTTATTTAAAAATAACCTCAATATAAGTTACACAATTTGCATAGTGCAAATTATGTAGCTTATTTCAAGGTAAGGTGCACCCCATGTAGATGCACCCCATGTCTCTCTGGGCCACAGTTTCCTGACTGTAAAATGGAGATACATAAGCATGGTGTTTTAAGCTGGACATTTTAAGTTTCTGCCTCTACAGACTATTTTCTAAGATTGTCATCAGATATGTAAATTAGTATGATGCCTATTATTATGTTAGGGAGACCAGACCAGCAACAACATCATTGAACAGCCATCAGACTACAGGTAATAACTTTTCATCTCAATCAGCCTAGGCTGAATTCAAGTGGGTAAACAATATCCTATAATCAATCCCTTGGTCTACCAGTCCCCTGAAATGTCAGTTTGTATCACATCAGGTTTGCCCCTAATTTTACAAACAAGTGAAGGAACACTATTTGTACCTCTATTTTTAAAAGACAGATAGCAGTAAGAACAGGGAAAGTAGTATAGTAGACAAGATATTCCAGGTTTGAGATTTATGCACTTTGCTGCTTTTTTTGTGGTGCTGCTTTTCTGATTCCCCTGTTTTTTCTATTGAATTTATTCTCACTTTCTTCTCTTTTATCTGTGGTGTGGGTTTTGTTTTGTTTTTTAACTCAAAGCTCAATTCTGTCTTTGGATACTAGAGCTCAAACCATTCAATAATTACTGCACATACTGTGTACATGCTGCAGCTAACTGGACTAACTATACAGAACTACACATCTTTATACTGACGTCAAAGTCGAGCCAGGCATTGGGACAGTCATTCTTACTACACCTTTGTTATACTACTGATAATTTAAGAGCTCATAAGTTTTATAAATTTGCTTTAAAAAATTTTAACCCCTTTTTTGGCAGTAGGAGGGAGACAATGTTTATTCAGTTTAAAGAGTCCTACCAGAAACCTTATAAAAGTCAACGCTGCAGATAAAACCGAGTGGTTGAAAAATGGTTTTTTTTGTGATATTTTTTATAAAAAATCTTTTGCTGATTTTGAAATTTAAAAAATTACAACTCTAATATGAAAACGTAATAGATATGTTATAGCTGGGAAGAAAGACAAACAGGTACATATGTGTTTCCTTTATGTACATGAGTGGCCCCACTGAAGTCACAAGCTTTATACATAAAATTAAGCAGTGATAAAATTGGGGGATTATGGTTAAAACTTTGATTTCCAGTGTTCAAAAGAAGACTGAACGAAGTACTGTGTTTTTTATCTTATTTTCTCATTGCTTCTAATTTGGTAACTACAACAAGTAATCTAATTTATGTGGTATAAATGAATCACAAACTCATTTGAGATACATGACTGCTTGGAATTTCTTTTCTTTTAACAATGTCTCAGCACCCCCCATCACAAAGACAGAGGTGAGGATCATAAGAATGATATGCTGTAACTTGCTGGCAGTATGTGGATAACAGAAGAGAGAATGCTTTCACCTTCATTACTGTATTGCCTTCATTTCTATGTGCTACTCTAGTATGTTTTAAATGTACAATGCAAAGCTAAATGGGGAGAGAATAATGTATGCCTTGATAAAAACCTTGGCAATTGTCAGTGTTTTTTAGATCATCTGAAAACAGCAATGGAACAGAGAAAGTCAACAATTTCATTATTTTTCTTCAAAAAGCAAAACACCAGCATCTCCGTTTCAGTGAAGACAAACCCCACTCTACCTTCCCAGCACAAAAAGTTGCCCGTTGTGTGCCTTTGAATGCTGCAGTTGCTTTCAAAACTCCTCTGGTCCAAAAATATGAATAACATTGAAGATCAGAATAATTAAGAGTGGAATCTTCAAAAGAACCCAAGTGACTTAGGAGTGTCTTAGTTATTTCTTAACATTCCCTCGTTTGTAGTCATATCATTCTGATCCCATTGTGCAGTTTTTTGTTTCATCCACTCTTTGCACATGAAAATAACTTTTTAGAGTGTCTTTTCATCATCTAATAAAAGGCCACAATACTGACACTGAATATAATTATGATAATTACTTACATTTATTGGACCAATTTCATCTTTGGTATAACCTTGCTAACTACAGTGAGGTTATGCAAGTGATGAAATCAGCTCACTGTTTATACTTCCTTTCACTGCAAATGATCCAAATACACTTCGCAAACAATATAGGAGATAAAGAAATCACTTCATCTATCTCTGAAAAGCAGCCACTGGTGTTGAAATAAAGACTGCCTAATAGCATACAGCAACACTGCTGTTCAAGAAACAAAGAATACCACATAAACTGAAACTATAAAATCAATTTTAAGTAGGTGGAATGTAATTTCCAAAATACCATATTCCTACAAATAACTCAAAGGAATCTTTCATTAGCCCAAATTATCTGGACTGGACTGTTGTACGTCTCAGCTATCAGAAAAACTTTAAAAAGAATACTATGGCTACCCCTCTGAGTCAGCTAACAGAGTGTACCTGAGTTTCATTCAAAAGTTGAGCAACATTGTACCTATTTGGCTCATTCTGAGACATTGATCTAGTATTCACTCAGGCCTCATATGTAACATTTCCAACTATCGAGCGGCATTGTTAAGCCCACCTAACTCCCCAGGTAGACAAAGTGAAGTTTACAGAAAAATTCTTCTATTTATCTAGCTACCACCTCCTAGGTAGGTGGATTATCTATGCCAATGGAGAACTACTATTATCACCATAGGTAGTGACTACACGGAAGTGCTGCAGGGATGCTGCTGTAACATTTTAAGTGTATACAAGCCCTACATGTTTTAGCTTCTGAATCACTAACCAACAACACTTCTTGAAGCACCTATTTTGCCTGTAGATGTCCATTCTCTAAACACTGTCCATAACCTACTTTTTTGACAAGATCACAACCTGACTTGGTGCAACTATAGAACTCTACTGATGTTTTCAGATACAATCAACAAAGCTGTGAACCTTGTAGGACAGACAATATAGCAAGCAACAGTACTAAGCTCCATTATATTAATCCAGACTTATCTGTGAGTACAGCTGATTTATCTATACCTCATTGCATGGAGAAAATTAATGAACTATTCTCTCTCAAAAGGAGTGCATCCTGTATACAACACCCTCACAACTGTAATCCACCAAATTAATACTGAGATATGCTAGAAAACTGCTTTTGTCTCCCCCAATAGGAATTAAAAGTATAAGAACTTGGGCATGTCTTCTAATGCTTTGTGCAGTAAAGTCAACAGGGCAGAAAAAAAACTTGAATTTCTGTTTCAAACAGTGGGCACAGGAGATAAGGGGACATTTCCAAACCAAAGAGCTACAGTTCTGTACACCAAAGCCCTTGAAGCTGAAAAATATGTTACATAAGACAAAAATGACAGTCGCATGCTGATATTTCAGAGTTGGTTGATAACAGGTAACAGTACTGATGTAATTTACTTACAGTTATGTAAGGCATTTGATCTGGTATCAACTGACATTTTAGCTGTAAACCCAAGAAAATGTAAAAATAACACAGCACGCATTAAATGGATTAAAAGCTGGCTAACTGATGGATCTCAAAATGTAACTGTAAATGGGGAATCATCATTGAACAAATGCTTTTGTAGCAGGATCTGGTGGAGATTAGTTCTTGGCCCCACACAATTTAACATTTTTATTAATGACCTGAAAGAAAACAAAAAATAATCCCTAATAAGGTTTGCAGATAACAAAAATTGGGGGAAATGATAAATAATGATGGGGACAGCTCACTAATACCAAGAGAGCTGGATCTTTCGGTAAGTTGGGCACAAACAAGGAATGTATGTTTTAATATGACTAAATACAGAATCATAGAATCATAGACCACTAGAACTGGAAGGGACCTCAAGAGATCATCAAGTCCAAACCCATTCCCTCATGACAGGACCAAGCACCATCTAGATCATCCCTGATAGACGTCTGTCTAACCTGCTCTTAAATATCTCCAGTGATAGAGATTCCACAAGCTCCCTAGGCAATTTATTCCAGCATTTAACCACCCTGGCAGTTAGGAAGTTTTTCCTAATGTCCGACCTAAATCTCCCTTGCTGCAGTTTAAGCCCATTGCTTCTTGTCCTATCATCAGAGGCCAAGGAAAACAATTTTTCCCCCTCCTCCCTGCAACACCCTTTTAGACACCTGAAAACCGCTACCATGTCCTCTCTCAGTCTTCTCTTTTCCAAACTAAACAAGCCCAATTCCTTCAGCCTTGCCTCATAGCTCATGTTTTCTAGACCTTTAATAATTTTTGTTGCGCTGCTCTGGACTTTCTTCAATTTTCCCACATCTTCCTTGAAATTAGGTGCCCATAACTAGACACAATACTCCTAATTCAGGCCTAATCAGAGCTGAGTAGAGCAGAAGAATGACTTCTCATGTCTTGCTCAGAACACACCAGTTAATATATCCAAGAATCATGTTTGCTGTTTTTGCAACAGCATCACACTGTTGACTCATATTTAGTTTGTGGTCCACTATGACCCCTAGATCCCTTTCTGCAGCACTCCTTCCTAGACAGTCACTTCCCATTCTGTATATGTGAAACTGATTGTTCCTTTGTAAGTGGAGTACTTTGCATTTCTCCTTATTAAACTTCATCCTATTTACCACAGACCATTTCTCCAGTTTATCCAGATAATTTTGAATTATGACCTTATACTCCACAGCAATTGCAACCCCTACCAGCTTCGTACCATCTGAAAACTTAATAAGCGTACTCTTTATGCCAATATCTAAATCATTGATGAAGATATTGAAGAAAAGCCCAAAATAGACTCTTGGGGAACCCCTTCCTGCCTGTCAGGTGGTTAAATGCTGGAATATATTGCCTAGGGAGGTTGTGGAATCTTCATCTCTGGAGATATTTAAGAGCAGGTTAGACAGAAATCTATGAGGGATGGTCTAGATGGTGCTTAGTCTTGCTGTGAGGGCAGGGGACTGGATTTGATGACCTCTCGAGGTCCCTTCCAGTTCTAGTATTCTATACACTCAATGAAGAATATACCCCTGCAAAAATCCCTGTTGCCAACTTTGTCCACATATCTACACAAGTGACACCATTACAGGATCTAACCACATCAGGGGCTCTTACAAGTGCACAGCATCTAATGTGATATATGCCATCAAGTGCCAGCAATGCCCTTCAGGAGTGTTCCCTCTAAGATTTTCCATCCATGAGCGGAGTGAGTTTTGTCTTGTGCACCAATACCGAGGTCATGTTTGCTTGTTCAGATGTGTGCCACCGTGGCACTCAAATTATTAACAAATATAAATATTTTTAAAATGTTATGGAAGAAAGAATACTAAAACAAGGGATAATTAACAAGGTACTTGACTTTATATACTATGAAGTCAAGCAAAAAGAAAAATTTTCAGTATCCAGCTTCCTCTGTTTATAATCCTCTCCCAGACTATACCTGCAGCTGGGCTTCTTCCTCAATTAAATTTGACTTTCCTTTCAGGGAACTGTGTTAATTGGCCGTCCTGAACCTGTGTAGCATACACTCTCCATTGCACACCTAGATAACAGCTTATGGAATATTTCTACCCATTCACATTGGCTGTGTCTACATTGGCACCCTTTTCCGGAAAAGGGATGCTAATGAGACACTTTGGAATTGCAAATGCCGTGGGGAATTTAAATATCCCCTGCGGCATTTGCATGAACATGGCTGCCGCTTTTTTCCGGCTCGGGGTTTTGCTGGAGAAAAGCGCCAGTCTAGACGGGATCTTGCGGAAAATAAACCCTTTTCCGGAAGATCCCTTATTCCTACTTTCAAGTAGGAATTTGCAATTCCGAAGTGAACCCTTTTCCGGAAAAGGGTTCTAATGTAGCCATTATGTCTCAGGGCTATACTTTATTCTGGATCAGAGTTGAAGTCAATCCAGTATAATTCTAGACAGTTCTTTTTATTACAGGTAAATAGCCAACTTAGAAAAAGTAGTTACATGAAATGCTTGTTCTACACACACAACATAAATCAAAGCTAAAGATTTCCCTTGTCTGATTTGATTCACTCATAAGTATTATTCCAAGCTTGAATGTCTATTAATAAAAATAATGTATAAGGAAGGTGACAAATAATATTCTTTGCTTTATGCCAGGGTGCACAGGTACTTGATAGTATCATTTCAAGTGATCAACTCAACTACAAGAGTTCTTATTTTTCCTCAAAGTAAAGAATTGTGTATTTGCATGGAAAGGTTATCAAAGGAATCAGTGTGAAGCTAAGCACATGCTGGATGGGTTTAATTAATTTATTGCAGTTTTAAATAAAAAAAAATCAAGCAGACAAGAAAACAAAGGACATTTAAGGTCTGTTCTGACGCTCCTTGAAGTTAATGAGAATCTTTCCAGTAACTTCATTGGCCTTTGGATCTGGATTATTTAACTTCAAAGGGTGATGTATTATGGTATTTGCTTCATTTTATGTCCCCTAACAAAGACATTCAAAGTATTTAGAGAAAAATATTTTCTCTACCTTTTTGTATATATAGAAAGATGAACTAATAACGGTCCTTGTAGGACAAGAACTTTCATGGTCTTCTTTTATTTAAAATAACTATTGAGTAGCATTTTTATACATTATGCAACCATTTACCTTGGTGGTTCTGAGCTACAGACAACTGCTATCTGATCACTAACTGCCAAGTTCTTAGTTGCAAAGCCTCTGGTTGAACATGTCTGTATTTTGTGTTATGAATATTCAATAAGCACAATCCCCCTGGCATCTGCATCTTCCCTTACTCCCTCCACTCTTGTGGTGCCTCCTCCTTACCTCACTTCCCCTTCTCTCCTTGCCCTCTTTCTCCCTGGTGCCCACCCCCTCACCACTCTCTGCCCCAGTTCTCCTCATGCCCCTCTGTGCCCTCACACATGACTTGCTCCATCCCCTACCTTCCTTGTGCCCACCCTCCTTTCAACCCACACTCTTCCCTCTCCTCTTGCCCCCATTGTCCCTCCTTGTGTCTGCCCTTCTGCTTCACCTCAACAATCCCCTTACCTAGGATCACCCTGTCACCTCCCTTCTCCCACCCCTGCTGACACTTTCCTTCCATTCCCCTCCTCACTCTTGCCCCTTCTTGCCCTCCTGGCATTTGTCTCTCCTCCACCCTGCTCATTGGTACCTTCCCCTTTCTTCTCCTGCCCTGACCCCCTCCTCTTCCCTCAGCACAAGCCCCTTCCTCTCCTTACCCCACTTGCCCATTTTGTTCTCCCCCTGCCCCTTCCCTCACCTTATGCCTTTGATGTGACGGGCAGCAGGTGAGGTTTGTGGGGGCTGGAGCTGTGGCCATGGTGCTATTTTTAGTAATGCAGTTCTAGCCCCAGAAGCTGCCATGCAGTCCCGGCTCCAGCTGCTCCCAAGGCTGGATTGCAGTACTAAAAATAACAGCACAGGTGGTCCCAGCTCCAGTCTCAGACCATGGGGCAGCCGCCCACCATGCTGTCCTGCTTTGGAAGCAGCTGGGGCCGGGGCTGCATGGTGGATTCTGGGGCTGGGACCGTGGTACTAAAAATAGCACAGCAGCCCTGGCTCCAGTCTTGACACACAGAGCATGGTGGGTGGCTGCATGTGCCATGTGCCAGGACTAGAGCTGGGACCAAAGTACAGCTGCTCCTGGGCTGGGGCTGTGGTGCTATTTTTAGTACTGTGTCTCAGGCTCCGGGTCTGGCAGCTGCCGTGGCCCTCCCTGGATGCAGCTTCAGCCTCGGAGAAGGGCTGAAGCAAGGAACAAGGCCTCATAATGGCTGCCCAGCTGCTCCTGGGGCAGGGTAAGTTGTTCACCACGCTGCCCGCCCCAGAGCAGTTAAGCAGCCTCTGTGCAGCTCTTCTAAGAAGGTGGGCAGGAGTCAGGTGCAGGTGCGCACCCACATATTCATGCACCTTAGAGGGAACCCTGCCCTTCAGCTATGCATACTGGCCAAACCAGACAATCTGTGACAAAGCATAAATGAACACTAATCAGATATCAGGAATGCTATCATACAGACCTATAGGGGAACATTTTCATGTCCCCGAACATTCAATAATGGATTTAAAAGTAGCCATTCTTCTACAAAGGGATTTTATCACACAATTACAGAGGGAGCCTGCTAAACTGGAATTCATCTACAAGACTGACACTGTCAACCTGGACTTGAATACCGATATTAACTGATTAACACCTTACAAAGCCAAATTTGCAAACCTTTGCTTTGATATTTGCATTTTGACATCAATAGCTGTGAATGGGACCCGCCCAGGCTACTTAATTAGTGTCATGAACATGGGTTCTACAATTGACAGGTTACTGCTTTTGGTGTTATATATACCTGGGATTCTGTATTTTCCACTCCAACTCATCTGATGAAGTGGGTTTTACCCACAAAAGCTCATGATCTAATGTATTTGTTGGTATTTAAGGTGCAACAGGACTACTTTTTTAAAGATATAGACTGACAATGCTACTTCTTTGAAACTATATTTTTAGGAGTCTAACTTTAGGTAGCTATTTTTGATAATCTTCACTCAGCTTCCTTACACTTTACCAACAAGCTGCCCTGGGCACTGTCAGCACTTAGGAGGAAATGCAGCTAAATTTAGCTCTTCCTTACTCTCCCAAATGACTTGACTACACTACTTCCACTTTTTCTTGCCTCCAAAAGTCCCTAAGATACTGCAACTAGAGAATATCAGTACAGTGTAGTACATTATTTCCATGCTCCATTTCCTCCAACTAGGCCCTTTCAGCAGCAGGGAGATAGCAAAGGAGCTGCCATATACTATGAGCCTCTTCCAATACATGGTCCTTTTAGGACAAGATAGGCTGGCCGTCTACAGCCAGCATATTCCAGGGGCAAGGCAACTCCATCAGAATGGACAACTTGGTCAATAGGGAGGAGATTGAAGGTGATTGAATCAGTGGAAAATCTGTGTATAAAAAATTTATAATATATTTTGAAATGCAGCTAGGTACGTACCAGCAGAATGGGTCTTGCAGTTATGATCATTGTTTGGTTTTTTTAAAGAAAACTCCAGCAAATGAATAATATATATGAAGAACTGTTTCTAAGCAGAGTGATTTTCAAAATGTCTCATGAGGCACCAATAATAAAAGTGAAAATAAAAAGGAAAATATACTTTTGGGGTAATAGTATACAGTTTGTTGATTCTCACTGGTGGGCTCCAGTCTTTTAAACCTCATGTGAAGCTATTATCTTAGTTCAAATTCTCTGAAATGAACATTTTATGAATTCTCTAGAAAATAATCATAACCTCAGACAAAGAAATTGAGATAAAAATAATCCCTTTTCCTGTGGATCAAACTGCTCATTGTATGTTGCATAGAAAGGATTCTACATGCTTTTTATTTAACTTTTCATGTATAGGGGAGAGGAGGATAAATAAGTTTCTTTTTTTCTACTGAAAAGTCTTTCTTTCAATCATAACCATATTCAAAATCTACAGAGAGTAAGTAGATATTGAAGGCTGAAATAAAATTCACAGGGAAGATGTAATTATATAGTAGGTTTCTATCAAAAACAAGTTAAGATAGTTCATTATCAAGGTTTCTTTGTACTTACATTTTTACCTATTGAAAAAACCCAATAACTTTCATCATGAATGCAAGTCATTCTCATTGATTTCCAATATGGCTTGAATACAAGATCATCTTTCATTATAGAGATGTTTAGTTTCCTTCAAGGCTGCAGTTGTATAACTGAAGGTCCCAGCTCAGATATCAAATTGATGGGAATATGTTAAATGCCTCAACAAAATGAGATAGATGCAGCATACACACACATGTGCACAATTATGTATTTGTATTTGAAAGGAAATCATAACTGTTTGTACAAATGTATACATCTCTGCTTTTGCAAAATATGGCTCCCATTGGCTGCAGTAATTTCCATTTCCTTAGGGTCTTACTTTTGTCAACCAAAAATGACTTTTTTTTGCTTGTATGTAATTTATCCTTTATCTGCTAAGGTTATCAGCATAGTATCTGAGTCTCTCATATACATCTATGAATGTACCCTCACAATAGCTCTCTAGGTAGGAAAGTATTTTAGGTAGAAAATTAAGCTACTGAAAGATTATGTAATTTGCCTAGCTTCACTCGGGAGCTTCTGTCACAGAACTAGGAAGAAATTCCAAATCTCATATGTCACAGTTTCATAGTTTGCATACAAAACTGTCTTTCTTTCAGTGCTCTAAAATGTTGAAATGTCATTTTTACCCACTGTCATTGAATAAATATCACTTAACACCTCCACAAGATCTGGGGTCTCTCATCAGAATGTATAGAATGAGGCAGTACAATAATTATCCTTGAAAGAGGTTCTTTCTGTCTCACTCCTTAGACTAGGTTCGAGGTTTTCATGTAACCCACTTTAGTTTTAGCATTTCTAGCAATGGACTGATTGTTAAATGCAAATAAAACACTTTTTCATTGAATATGAAGCACAGAAATACAGGTTGCATCTCGCTTGTCCAGTATCCTCAGGACATGACTGATTCTGGATGAAGGACTTTGCCAGATCATGGGAGGTCATTTTTGGATCCCTGCCACCGGCCCCCCTGCTGGCCTCCCAGCTGCTGGCTTCCCAGCCGGCTTTCCACCTGCTGCTGGCCCTACTGTCCTGCCAACCCACTGGGCAGCCCTCACTGCCATGGCTCAGATAGCGCTGGGGCCCCAGGCAGCTGCAAGCAACACGTTCTGGGGTTCTGGACAACCACACATGCCAGGGCTCCCTAAGCAAGTCACATGCACAGCAGCAGGGATCCTTACTGCTGGCCCTCCACTGGGACTCTCTGATCCTGCAGCGTCTATGCTGGACCCTGGTTGTTGTTGGACCAGAGAATCCAAGTTAAGAGATTTTCAACCTGTAATAGGGAATCATCTTCTATTAGAACAACTAAGTAGTCCTATGGAACCTTAAAGATGAACAAATATATATTTAGCATCATGAGTTTTCTTGGATAAAACCCACTTCTTCAGATGATGAGCTGGCATGGAAATAACAGAACCAATATATTTATAACAGAGGAAGAAAAAAAGTACCTGTCAGTTGTTGGACCAGTGCTAATGAGGTTAATTAAGTGGGCTGAGAGTGTCCCATTTGTAGCTTTTGATGTGAAAATGCAGCTTTTAGAAGCAGGGTAGACTGACTTTATAATGCAGCATCCAGTTAATATCTTTGTTGAAGGCCAGAGAAACAGTGGCAAATTTGTAGCTGAATACCATTGTCTCTCTCTCTTTCTCTCTCTGTAATTGGCTGGTGAAATTCCTTTGAAGAATGGCTTCTTTTAAATCTACGTTGTAAGGTGAACAGAAGCAGAGTTGAGGTTACTGTGGAGCCAGGCTTATTCTATTTAACTATAATTTGTTTTTTAGGTGAAACTAATACATAGTAAAATGTCAAATTCCCTAAGAAAAAATAAATTCTGTATAAAAAGAGAAATTCTTTACCTTTATTTTTCCCCAGAAAGGGTCTTTCTACAAAAGGAAGTTATAGAACAGAGGAAAATGTCTCAGTAAGACAGACAGCGATAAAGGATGGTAAGTAGTTGGGGGGGGGGGGCATGATAGGACTCCCTTAAAATGTTTATACTTCGTTTTTCCAGTGTGGATGGTCAGGTCAATCTCTTGTGTTCTTACCGATGTCATTGAGTAGGGTTTGCGAATGTAACCAGTTGGATACGACCCGCCCCCCCCTTGCCCCCCACCTGGTGTGTACCTGACTGGACACACTCCTCTGCTTTCCCCTTTTCCCTTGACCTTACCTCTCTTAAGGTATGTCTACACTGCCACCCTAGTTCGAACTAGGGTGGCTAATGTAGTCATTCAAACTTGCAAATAAAGCCCGGGATTTAAATATCTCGGGCTTCATTTGCATGTTCTCGGGCACCGCCATTTTTAAATGCCCCATAGTTCAAACTACCTGCCCGCAGCTACATGCGGCACGGACTAGGTAGTTCGAATTAAAGCTCCTAATTCGAACTACCGTTACTCCTCATTTCAGTGGAACAAAGAAGATAGGCTGAGATTTTCAAAGGTACCCAAGAGAGGTATTCAGTTTCCATTGAAAATTAGCAATAATCCTATATTAGAGTAACATTTAGGGCTAGTTCCTGGACCTGTTGAAAAATCAACAGACATTTTAATGACATTAAATTCCTGATATTCTGAAAATAAATTAATTTTGAAATTACCACCAAATTTGTAATTTTTAAATCCCAGCCTCTGTTTGATTTTTATATGCATTTCAGAACATCAGGCATAATATGTTGCAATAAAACAATTGTTCAGCAGTGTATAGCTGATTTGAATAATACCATTAGTATAATAGAAAACACTATTCTATGGAGCATTTGTTCTTCTTTATAGCTATCAGTTTTCCAATCAGTTTTAAGTCCACAGAGGTGATAGTATGTTAGGTTTATAAACTATCGGAAACAAATTCCCAAGCACCTTTTATCTTTTTCAGAAGAGCAGAGATTAGAACAAGATTACACCCGTTTAGAAAATCTTATGGGGATAGCACATGCCTAAATCCTCTGTTACAATGAGAATAAAATCTGGTCCTAAAACATAAAGGTTAGCAGAAAGTCTTTCGGGGACAGGTATGTTCCTTGTCCTCAGTGATGGAATAGCTAGCATAATCTTTTATTGAGAAATATTATTCTCTAGTGAGGTAGCTTCCTTTTTTGAAGTCCTATATCACTAGAATTCAGTAAGGCATAATGGTCATAAGATTTCCTTTCTTCACTAGCAAGCATATGGTTTCATATAAAATCTGGAAAATCTATTTGTTTCATAGGCCACAGGAACAAAACACTTTAATATGTGGGTTTTTTAAAAATGTCCTATACTGTTCTGCTTTTCAACTGCCATAGACATATTTTGTAGTCTTTTTCCTACTATTCATGTTTCTTGTTTAAACTGAAGGATGTGACTCTTCTGAAGCTCTCCTGAGATGACTTTGTGTATTTTATAAAGAATTAACAGCGTCTGAAGCATTTTAGGAATTCTGTGTATGACCAGTGCAGAGATTCCAAACCTCTCAGTCTGGAATTTAACAGAAAAACAAGTAGTTGCCTGTTCTCTTTTGAGGCATTTACACCATTGCATGATGCCAGTTGGAAAGCTATTTTGCTGAATGATTTCAGCTTGCATGGTAAAAGCCACATATCTGATGCTTACTAAACTCTTCTAAAGTGGCACTCTGTTAAAAAAAAAAGCCATTGCTTTAGTTAGGAGAGGCAATCAAGAGAGGGTAGGAAAGGTAGCTCCCGACACAGAGAACAGCTTGGAAGAACTGTGGAGATAACTGTGGAAGAATGGGCAATGGGACATAGAGGCTAGCGTTGCTGGCAGAGGGGCAGTGAGGAGGTTAAGACAAAAAAGAGTCAAGTACAGCAGAACAAAATTATGGAAGGTCATTGGTGGGAGTGGGGAAGGGAGGGATGCTTGTATTTAATGCAAGGAGAAACCAAGGGAGGGAATATAAATCATAAATCCAGAACAATAATCCAGGAAAATGAACTCAGCCCATGTGTTGTGCAGAATAGAGAGGCCAATGGAAAGAAAATTGCACTAATCAAAATGTGATCTTGGATGAGAGTTTTAGTTGCGTAGAACTAGAGAAAAAGAGGGGTTGAAATTTTGGACTTGATTCTGTACTCGATGGAGTTGCCTTCAATGGGTTACAACAAGAAACAAGCCTCATGTGTAGTGTGAAGCAGCAAGATTTAAGCCCTTCCTGGATGAGTGGAAGAAAGTAATTCTCAGTTATCCAAAGCTAATCTAAAGGAAAACCTTTGCCTTTTTTCAACAAGCTCTTGTTTTTTTCTGTGAAATGAAAAGGATCTGCAAAATTATGAAAGGCACAGTGAAAACTAATCAGTCATTCCTTTTTACCTTGCCATATAATACATGAACAGGAGGCCATTGCATGAAATTAAAAGGCAATACATTTATAATGGGTAAAATGACTAATTTTTCCACACAGTGAAAGTCAGTGTGTGAAATTTGCTGCTCAAGGGGATCACTGACATAATTCTGTGGCTAAATTTTAAAATGGGCTAATTATTTTATGATTATTAATAATGCTTCAGGCTGTGTAAGTTAAAAATGATAACAGCTTTCACATCACATGCTTTTTGGATGGAATCAGGAAGGAATCTCTGCCCATATTTAGCACTGTACAGTTGGTTAGGAGTATCAAGTTCTTATTTTTTCCTTTTGCCTTCTTCTGAAGAATCAGGTAATGGCTAAGAAAGAATAGAAGAGTACATTGAAGGCTAGTGTAATGTATTATGACAATTTGTATGTGCTCTAATAAGAAAATAGAAGACAGTGTTGCCTTGGATATGGTAAGTCTGCACCTCCTTTTATGGGATTTAATCAGGGGACCTTATCTTCTGTATACCATCAAGTCAACAATAAGCCTCATCTTATTTCCACACAGACTTAATGTAGTACTTTAAAGCCAAAATGGGAATTACTTAAATACAGAGATATTATCTGAGTGCCTCCAGAGTATTTAAATATGGAAACAAAATTAGTGTGCGAAAATATTTTCATCAATTTTCCACGGGCAGTCTAGCCAGGAGGATAAAGTTGCTTTGCTCATAGTATCTTGAATCATCTCTTTCTATTCTGCTGTAAATACTTGCTGATTTATTTCCTTTTCCAACCCAAAATTCACATTGCCAATACTGCCTTGTAGAAAAAAGGAAGAAAATATACCTGTTTATTTACAAGAGATCAGATTAATTTGTAATTTTCCTATAAAGATTTCTACTGAAGACAAATCTACTTTAAACTGCATTCTATTCTTACCATTTTAAAAAGGTATCTTGACTGTGAAGAAATATGGACTCACTCTAATTTATACTGCCCTTGGATTTGTGAAAAAGTTTAGCTCACTTACATCAAATATATTTTTTATGTTTTAATCCTGTTGTATTTATGACAACCATGGAGATTGGGGTGGAAGAGAACATTGCAGAACAGTATTTGGGGATTGGAAGTGTCCCTAATATCTCCACCCCTGAAACTCTTGTTTGGGTGGCTGGAGTTTTCTATAAATAAATTTGGGATTTGGCATGGTCCCAAGGCTTTTGCAAACAACATGGTGAGAGTTTCTTCTTGCCTTTTGACAGGGACAGCTCTCATTTCCATCTGGAGGAGGAAGTGGTCTGACTAGAATAGGAAGATATCTATATCTATCTATCTATCTATATATATATATATATAATTTTTTGAATTTCTTATGCCTTCATCCAGACTGATAAGCCAAATCCAGGGTATTTCTGTCTGCACGTATGGCTCCGGAGATTGTGTATGGCAATCCTAAATCACATAGTAGGTTTGGGCTGTTGACTGTGTAAATTGTGAAGCCTGCTAAAATAGTGAGCCTTGCAAAATTTCCTTTGCACAATAGATGGTGTCTAGAATAGCACCTCTTGACATGTGGAGGTTTATAGGTCAGCAAAATGTCCAAGTTAGTCACTCTCAGGACACCTATTTTAGGCAGACATACTAGTGTTCCTCCCAGCCCCCCCATCCCTCAAGAGCCTTTTCCTACATTTAATTCCAGATGGGAGCAGAATGGCTATTCCATCATGTGCACAAAACTGCCCTTAAACTGATTGATCCAGCAAATGGAACAGGTTCCTGGGATGAAAAGGGTCACAGTAACAGGATCTATACATCCCATCACTATTGTCAGCATAGAAGACTGTTCCTTTGCCTTGGCATTCCCTGGTTTCTAAAAGCTGTCTTGTGGCAGCCAGCATTAATCATTGCCCCTTTCAAGCTATTTCAATTTACCCCAGAAACCAGCCCTGAAGCTTAACAGACTAGAAATGATAAGAGGTGAAAAATCCACCTTTCTCCTGAATAATGTCAAACACTTTTCAGCTGATCACAATGGTCAAGTGTTCAAATTTCACAAACTGCTGCCATTATGAGTGCCTTAATTCTGGGAGTTGGGGTTGTGTGCAAACCTACTGACTGGATTCAGTGAAAGAAATGGCAGGAGGTGATAAATTAGCATTGTCACATCCAGCAGAGTTTGTACTCCAGGGAAATAAACTTGGTGCCTAAAATTTTTCCCCTACATTTCGCATAAATTCCTACTTTTTCTAGCCAAATATTGTACATAGTCAACAATCAATATTACTGTCAAGCAGAAAAGTTCTAAGCCTTGAGACAATGGTTAAAGATTTCCAGGTTGGATTTTATGAATGGCATTCATACATACTCTCTCCCGCCCCCCCTGCCACCCGACATCTCTTATGGAAAGGCAGCCTATAAAGCTTTACAGTCATGCTTGAGCTCATGCCTTGACAAATCAATAGAATAATTGTGAACAAGATTTTCTCTCGGTTCTTATGACTTGACAGTCTTACATTTATGCACAGAGTCATCTGTTTGTATCCAAGAGATGTCAGGATTGTTTTCAGCCAATGGACCTGATTATCTGAAGATTTCAAATTGGTGCCAGAGGTGCTTTGGGGCAAGAGATTCTTGAGATTATAATCAGAACTTCACAGAAGTCCTGCCAGACTCCAAAGAAGGATGATGAGGGGATGTGTTAAATCAACACATTACTCTTCAACTACAATAGCCATACCCCTTTCCTGATGACATCACTCTCTTTTTTAGGCTGCACTGGCCACCCAGCAGACAGAGAATTATATCTGTTTTCCTGAGCTCCCTGGCTGACCTTCAGCCTTGGATACCCCCATCAGAGTCTCTGATAGTTTCCTCCTTAGACCCTCTAAGCCAGGGGTTCCCAACCTTTTTCGGTCCCCGTGCCCCCTTGGCTTTTAGTAAACCTTCCCGTACCCCCTATTCAATATGAAAGGAAATAAATTCTAGACTCTAGAATCCACAACTTTTTTCACTAACACTACTATTTTTGGAATATTTCAAATAGGATAATCTAGTTATTTACCAAATATTCCCCGTACCCCCTTGACAAGCTTCTCGTATCACCTGGGGGGTACGAGTACCCCAGGTTGGGAACCCCTGATCTAAGCTAAGGCTACTCAACTTTGGAAGTCCCTGGAGCCACAATGACTCTCACAGCATATGCCGAAGGCTGCAACATAAGTATGGTTGCATATACATGCAAATATATCTGGAAATACGTGCAAATATCTTTTCACACTGACGGGCATGAATACAAAAATTAAGGCAAGACTACACAACACATAGGCCCCATTAAAGTCCGTTCTGCTGATATTAATAAAATGCAATATTTACCCAATTTCCACCCACATGACAGATCTTTTAATGAGCAATGACAGTCCAGGAATTTAACTACTAAAATGCATATCAACAGAAGACCATTATATTGACGACTTTTTTGTTTTGGTGCCCACCCACGGGCCATGTGTTGAGCCCCACGTAAACCCAAACTGCACTGTGAGCTGCAAACATATGAGCTCATGATACCATCTACACGTTTTGTTAGTCTTTAAGGTGCTGCTAGACTATTTGTTGTTTTTTAAGTTTACGCAGAAATCTGTTGGGGAAAATTTTAACTTGCACAGGTACTCATTAATGGATCTAAAAGTGACTATACTCTTACAAAGCAATTTAAAAAACAGCTGGAGAGAGAAACTGTGGAACCTACCTTCATTTGCAAATTTGACACATTTAATCAAGGTTTGAACAAAGACATGAACTGAATGGGCTACTATATTCAAAACCCTAAAGACATCAAAAGCTAGGCATGGGGCACTTACACCCCATTCTATTTACAGCCTCACTTAGCGTGGACACTCTAATTGACAAGATTTTTTTTCTCTTTCCCTCTCTACATCCCCTCTTTTTCTGCTATTTGTTTGTACCTCTGAACCCCTTGCTCCATTCATCTGCAGAAGTGGGTTGTGCCCACAAAAGCTCATGATACCATTAGCATGTTTTGTTAGTCTCTAAGGTGCTGCAGAGCCATTTTTTGTTTTTTTAAGTTTTTCCAATATGATATGTATAGTGGGCACTAGGCAAGTAAGTGTCATTGCTATTTATCTCTTTAAAAACTTTGAAAGGAAATATTCTGGCTTCATTTATACAAATGTTATTCCCTCTAAAGGCACATGCAGAGGTAAAAATATGATCGTAAATAATTGTAGTTACTTATATGGCATTTGTTTCCTTTTTCACTCAGAATAAAGCTCTATTTTTTGTCAGTTATGCTAACGTTTTGTTAGGACACTATCAAATAGTTTTTTTAGATTCTTTTTTGCATTGAAATGATAATAAAATATACATTTAGAAGTTATTATTGAGACTAATAATTTGTCTCAATGGTTTCCCAATCAGATTTGCTTTCAGTTTTCATTTTCAGAACCAGATTTGAACATTTTACTATTTAAAAAGTCCAATTTTTAATTATGAATATATATATTATGTTCATGAATTTTCTTCAAATAATATGTTTATTGCCTTTATAAACTTGTACTTAAAAATGTGTGCATTCACACATATGGCAACACTGATGCAATGAAAAGAAGGATTTCCTAAATATGAAGAATTTGATACATTAATTACATATTATTACACATAATTGATGATTTTACATAATGATATTTCAGTGTTACTGAACATCATGTTGCCATATGGTCCATTACTCACAGTACAAAAAGCCTGACAAGGATAGAATTTCTTGGTTACAAGCCTCTGTGGCCTACATTACAGAGATATTCACAATCAGACTTGCTCACAGTAGCTACCCATGATATATTCCAGGATATGCTGCACTAAACATGGCAAATATTCATAATATGGTCCCTAACTGACTTACACACAGAAAGCTTCCGATATTCTCAACAATAACAGTAGTCAAATCTAAATTCTTTAGCGGTTATCCAAAAATCAACAGTGAAGCAAGCTGTTCTCTATGTTCTCTGGAGTTTCATTTTCACATTAAACTACAGAAACCCAACTGATCCCAGTTATAGTTAGAAACTTCAGGTATCCAAATGACGCAGCAGTAAAATGTAAAATGCTGCCAATATTGTGTTGCTTCCTGTAAAAATGCACATGGAAAAAAGTACTATAGAAAATTGTTCGTTTACCCGGAGCCAGATCTTTCAGTTGGTTCAGTTTCCGGCTGACTGTCAGTTTTGGTTCACTTCTTTCTTAGACAAATTTCCATTGACTTCAGTGTGAGTATACACGAGTCAAAGCTGAGAAATCAGTGCTACATGTTATTCACATTAGTAGTCACATTGTCTCCACCTGAATTACTTTCCTAAGTGAAGATTGCCACAATAAATACCAAGTAAAAATCTTAGGACTCTATCCAATGAAGATTTTGCATTATAAAGCATCTTTCATCTGACGACCTTAGAATGCTTTTTGGACATTCATTAAGCCTTATATCTGTTCATATATATTATGTCCATTTTACAGATGAGTAGACTGAACTAATCTGAAAACAAATTAGTAACTAAGATAGCATAAAGCCCAGCAGTTCAGATATGTTGCACTACAAATTGGTCAAATAAGTGTGGGCAGTAATCAGAGGTGTTAATAAGCAACATGAATTTACATGCACACAATGTCAAATTAGTGTTTTCATGTGGGTTCCAGATTAAAAAAAGAGGTATCATGAATGGCCCATAATACTTCCAAACCCCTCTCCAGTTAACGTGGCAAGGCTGAGATTTTCATCAAGCAAACCACTCACAACAGAGATAAATGAATATGCAAGTGAAGCCATTGGCAATTGCTCACAAAATGCAGGGTGGGACCATCCAAATAAAAGTTGGTATTTATTGTCATGTTACTGTGTTTTTGTGTGATCACTGAAATACAATCAACTAGTATGTTTTTAACTACCACTGAAGTATTACTCATATAATTACAATAAATGAATATATATTATTGTGTGAGAAAACAAACACTTAAATGACCCACGGTACTTTTTCAATGGATCTTCTGAAATAGCTAAATTTCCCTCACATTATAAAACTATATGCATCACTGTCCCCCAAATGGCTCCCAGGTGTAATATTGCTATTCTTCTTGTGTCACTCTGCATGTTAATAAGACCTCATAAAACGATAATCATCCTTGAGGGACTAAACTGAAAAAGATGCCCTTTTCATGACAAGTCTAGTTCATAGACTACGTTAATCTAGTTTTGCCAAATTAGATGCTACTAGCAAAGATATTACTCAAATCTAACACCCCTTCAGTTTTCATCACTGGTAGTTCTTCCGCCCTCAGCAGTGAAAAAATTATTACAATTAAAAATAACTGAAACTGATGTTTTAAAAATGACAATATTAAAAAAATACTATTATGAACTAATCAAAGATGGACTGAACTGCCAAACATTCTTACGTAAATCCAGATACATCTGAACACCAGGCAGATGAACTCAAGCACTGTGAATATATTTAAGTATACTACTTCCAGCAAAAAGCTCAGAAGAACAGGATTTAAATCCTATGGAACAGGAGCTGATTGAATTACACATTATAAATACTGGGCAAGATTTTCAGAAGTGCTTATGGGAGAAAGTAATTTCTATTGGCTTTAGAAGACTATTGGGAGTTAAACTAGCTCGTTTAGGATGATTTTGAAAATCTCATTCTTAGACACATTTTTCACTAATTTCAATTGCAGAAGAAATAAAACCTGCATACCTGTAAATGAATTCATTATTCCTAAAATTCTCTGTGAATTAATTATGATGAATAATTTTCAACTCTTGCAGGGAGGAGGAGCTGGAAGCCAAGGAAGGAATGGTTTGATGAATTGATGATGTTGAGTATCTAGATACTTGGTCAGACTAATGAATAAACTTTCATACACTTTTTCAAAGCAATTGTACTTCATGCTTAAATTCAGGAAGCTTTTAGGACTTGCTATCATTTTCAGAAAATACCAGGAAGTTATTGAAATAATCATACGTGACATTAGCTGAGTCTAGCAATCATAGCAAGTTGAACTCAGTGGTCTTGTTTGCAAAAATATTGTTTTTCTCTGCTGTGGATAATGAAGAGACACAACCATCCAGGAAATGTAAGTATTTTTTGTGCATGGTAGATGGCCTTGTTGACATTTTTCCAAAGATTTTTTCCTTTTACAAATGCAGATGAGGGTTGACTGAAAAATGTCATGAATTCAGATCAACATTGGACAAAATGAAAGAAAAATTAAGATATGTGAAAACAAAATCACATCAACATTATGCAAATGATGCACTTTGATTATTTTGGGCTAGATTCACAAGGGGATTTAGGCCCCATTTGCAAAACTGGAGGAGACAGTGGTGTTCTCTGACATTGTAGCAGTGCTCTAGCAGTTACCATGAAAGTGTAACTTCCACCAGGAGGATTTGAACCTGGGACCTCTGAAGCGGAGTATAGGAGCCTCTGAGCTAAAAGTCAGCAGGCTCCCAGCCCGTGTTCTAGAAGTCTCTTGATCTTAGCTGTTGCTGTGGTCTAAGTACCACTTCCATTGCTCAGTAACCACACTAGGACTATGTCTACACTGGCGCAATCTTGCGCCAGAGCTATGCAAATGAGGCTAAGTGTGGAATATTGCCAAGCCTCATTTGCATATCTAATGAGCCGCCATTTTGCGGAAGAGGCTTTTGTGCAAGAAGGAGCTGTCTACACTGCCCCTTCTTGCGCAAGGAAAAACCTCTTGCACAATGCCTTTATGCCTGAAAATAATCAGCATAACAGCATTGTGCAAGAGGGTTTTTCTTGTGCAAGAAGAGGCAGTGTAGTCAGCTCCTTCTTGCGCAAGAGTCTCTTCTTAAAAAATGGCAGCTCATTAGATATGCAAATGAGGCTTGGAGATATTCCACGCTTAACCTCATTTGCATAGCTCTGGCGCACGATCGCACCAGTGTAGACATAGCCTAGGTATATGGGTTACACAAGGAGGGGACCCAGCAGTACCAAGTGACTGAGTGGGGTTAGCAAATTCTTGGTATATCTGGGGGGACAATTTATCCCACATGTGTTGCCTTCTAGCTTCTCCTGAGCAAAGAGGAGGGGCTCCTGGCCCTTGGCTCCCAAACATTTGATGATTACCATATATGACTTGGGGGGGGGGGGGGGTCAATAAGCTTTGCCACCATGTCATATGGCATCTGCAGGCCTGGCAACAGTGGGAGGCAAAAGGGGAAATTGTCCTGAGGCTCAGTGTTTCAAAAGACAAAACACAGTGGCAATGACAGTGGCCAGAGCCCCATGTCCCTTTGAATTGTTGCTGAAGTGGCATGCTGTGCCAGGCTCTCTGCCAGGCTTTGAGGGCTGGGTGTGGGGGGGGGCAGCAATGTGCTCCAAGTGGAACTAATGTCTGCCCTCTGCCTCATCCCTTCTGGGGGCACAAAGCTGGCCTCCCTCCACACACCTTGCCCTCATGTCAGCGGTGGCTGTCAGCCCTGCTGGGCATCTGTCATCCTTTGTTTCACGCATGCCTATGTTACAGAGTCTCTTTTCTTTTTCCAGCCATCCCTTAAATTCATCACCTAGAACAAAAATGGAAACCACAAAACCCAAGTCAAAGTAAAAGCACGTCAACCCTAAGATCTTTTCCAAAGTAAACACCCTTGTGGACATTTCAACACTGTAGCTGAGTGAGTGGACTCATGCTAGCCATGCAGGAGCTAATGTGCAAAAATAGCAGTAAAGATATTGCAGTACAAGTGGAGGTCTGGGCTAGCCATGCAAGCTTGGATCAAGGGGTCAGATGGCCTTGACCTTGGGTTGCTAGCTTGAGCCTCTGCCCATGCTGCAACACCCATACTATTATTTTTAGAATGATAACTTGGAACTGTGCTAGTACAAATCTGTCTACCTTGACTGGGAAGTACACTCCTAGGAGCAGTCTTGGCTTGTCTGTTTTTGATCATTTCCTTCTGATGCTCAGGCAGGGTATATGCCATGCCACAAATTTGAGTAAAAGAGATTAAAGCTGCTTTATCTGAAAGGTCTGTAAATGTGATTACTTTGTAAAACGGGCTGTTTCCTTGTGAAATTCTGTTCAGTGGATACAGTATATCAAATTTAAGAACATTCAGAAAAGCAATTACTGTCAGGGACTCTTTATATCGCTACAGTATTCATACAGTTATTTAATTGGTATCTATAGCTATCTAAATGCTCATTTGTATGCAAGATGCTATATTGTACAAATGAACACCATGACCCAGTATATTCTAAAACTTCCTAACTGCACTTGATGGCTGGATTAGCTACTGTTCATTATCTGCTATTTGATGTCTCTTCTTTTATTTTCCATTCCTGCTATTTTTTAATGCCCCCCTCCCTTGAACCATCATAAGATCCAATGTCTTAAAAAAGCAGTCCTTTACAATACACCCTCATTCATAAAGAGTCATCTTAGGCACCATGGAAAGGCGCCACATACACTAAAAGGGATTAGCCACGAACTCAGCAGGAAGCAGAATTTCAAAGAAATACCGCTCTCAACTAGAGCAGTGCAAATCCTGCAGGGCTCAGTTTGTGATAAATTTCATGAACAGGGCTTACAGACAAATGCAGTTGCTGGAAGAATCCCCTTTCCTTCCACCTAGGAACCCCTTTTCAATCTCAGCTGACTCTTTGTCCAGATAAGCCCCGGATTCTTCATGGTCCCTGTGGACTTCTAGTTCCTGTCCCTTATAAATAGAGTGCTCCATCTCTACAGCCCAGCATAAATACAAAATCCATCCACATCTGTATCCTCAAAAATGAGCTGTGGCTATCTGCATCCACATTTGCAGATGCGAATACCCATGGATATAAAGCAGACAGCCGTGGATTTACTGGGCTCTATCAATTTCCAAATCTGAGAGTGGACTGAGAATTTTGTAGCTGGGAAAAATCCTTTCTCCATACTTAGAGAATGATTCAAACCCTCAAAGTAAGACACATGTAAGAGGTTGTGGCACATAAAAAGGTATTGAGAGATTATTCTGAACTGTGCCAGCCCTGCTAAACCTGCAGCAAATGCTGCATCTGCTGGGGCAATTAAAAAGCAGAGAATTAGCTCAGCTGGGGGCAGAGCTAAGAGCAAGTAGACCTGCAGCCCACAGCTCTAGCCAAGAAGAGGGAATTGTAAGACTCTGAGGGTATGTCTACACTACCCCGCTAGTTCGAACTAGTGGGGTAATGTAGGCATACCGCACTAGCAATGAAGCCCGGGATTTGAATTTCCCGGGCTTCATTTGCATAAACTGGGCACCGCCATTTTTAAATCCCTGCTCGTTCGAACCCCGTGCTGCGCGGCTACACGCGGCACGAACTAGGTAGTTCGGACTAGGCTTCCTAGTCTGAACTACCGTTACTCCTCATTCCACGAGGAGTAATGGTAGTTCGGACTAGGAAGCCTAGTCCGAACTACCTAGTTCGTGCCGCGTGTAGCCGCGCAGCACGGGGTTCGAACGAGCAGGGATTTTAAAATGGCGGTGCCCAGTTTATGCAAATGAAGCCCGGGAAATTCAAATCCCGGGCTTATTTGCAAGTGCGGTATGCCTACATTACCCTCCTAGTTCGAACTAGAAGGGTAGTGTAGACATACCCTGATAGAGCAGCCCAAAGTGAACTGCCCTGAGGGAAAAGGAGACCTACCCCAAATAAGTTAGTACCGTGTGGCTCTTGGGCATTAGTAGCCACTTCTTAACTACTGTGGTTGGGGTTTCCCCACTGGAGGGATGGACAAGAGGAAGAGGCCTAGGCAGGACTTCCTTAAGGAGCCTTGGTTGTCAGACTAGTTGCAGCCCAAATGGCCCGGGGATGGAGCCAGGAGGAGTGGGAGAACCTGGGCTCCCCTCCCCTCAACCCTCTAGGCAGTCAGGAGTTGCAGTTGTGACCACTGGACACACTCTCTGAGTGGGAACTATTGTAGTGGATTTGAAGTTAAATGCAACTGTTCCTTGTGGTTTTATTCCTAGGCAATTGTAAAAGAGGTTAACACAGGAACATGGGTTATAATGCATCCCAAAGGCTACCCAAGTGTATGTTTCATTGAAATGTTGAAGTTCCAAGTTAAAGCCAATACTTCAGAGACCCTTGCCACATGCTGCTGGGAAAACTCTGAGGTGGAGTTCAGCAGCGAGATGGATAATGAATTTTCAAAAACATTTAGAGAAGGAGCTCTCCTACATTAAAAAGGCAGAGAGTTCCAAATAAAGGGGCACAGGTATTGGTAGAACAAAAGGCTGAACTCTGGAGCAGAGAGCAACTGAGAGCAAATGGATCTGAGAGACCTGGTAAGGGTTTAGGGGGCATGAAGGTATAATGAAGGAGGTGGTGAGAGACCACACAGATCTTTGTGAAGTTCAAACATTTTAAAATCCACGGCCCACATTTAATGGACTTAACTGAGGGATGAATTTTGCCCAGTGCTTTATTAAATTGGGACTTAATACAAATTGAAAAGCACAAGAGTGGATTACTCTCATATTTTAGTTATACTTGAGAGTTCAGTTAATTCATTTTATATTCTTTAAGTGGATGCAGATCATTTGCAGGAGGCGGAAGTTAAAAAGCACTGTGACAATGAAGTATCAAATTAAAAAAAATTGATAATAGTGGGGGATTATAACGATTGACTGGGTACATGTCACCTCAGGACAGAATGCAGAGATAAAATTTCTTGATACCTTAAATGACTGCTTCTTGGAGCAGCTGATTCTGGAACCCACAAGGGGAAAGGCTATTCTTGATCTAGTCCTAAGTGGAGCACAGGATCTGGTTCAAGAGGTAAATATAACTGGACTGCTTGGAAATAGTGTTCATAATATAATGAAATTTAACATCCTTGTGCTGGGAAAAACACCTCAGCAGCCCAACACTGTAGCATTTAATTTCAGAAAGGGGAACTAATCATAAATGAGGAAGTTAGTAAAACAGAAATTAAAAGGTAAATGACAAAAGTAAAATCTCTGCAATCTGC
Organism: Pelodiscus sinensis; assembly: GCF_052426305.1. Classification (NCBI taxonomy): domain Eukaryota; kingdom Metazoa; phylum Chordata; order Testudines; family Trionychidae; genus Pelodiscus; species Pelodiscus sinensis. Next base: position 101,839,713 of record NC_143055.1, read on the forward strand.
ATAGAAACATTTCAAAGATGCCATAATAGAGGCCCAACTTAAATGCATACCCCAAATTAAAAAACACAGTATGAGAACCAAAAAAGTGCCACAGTGGCTTAACAACTAAGTAAAAGAAGCAATGGCAGATAAAATTATATCTTTTAACAAGTGGGAGTTAAATCCTAGAGAGGAAAATAGAAAGGATCATGAACGTTGTCAAATTAAGTGTAAAAAAAAATAAGAAAAGCCAAAAAGGAGTTTGAAGAACAGCTAGTCAAAAACTCAAAAAGTAATTGTACAAGGTTTTGTAAGTACATCAGAAGCAGGAAGCTGGCTAAAAAATCAGAGGGGCCCTTGGACAATCAAGATGCTAAAGTAGCACTCAAAGGTGATAAAGTCATAGCGGAGAAGCTAAATGAATTTTTTCCTTCAGTCTTCACTGCTGAGAATATTGGAGAGATTCCCAAAACTGAGCTAATTTTCTTAGGTGACAAATCTGAGGAATTGTCCCAGATTGTGTCATTAGAGGAGGTTTTGGAACAAATTAATAAACGTAACAGTAACAAGTCACTGGGACCAGATGGCATTCACCCAAGAGTTCTGAAAGAACTCAAATGGGAAATTTCGGAACTATTAATTGTGTTTTGTAACCTATCCTTTAAATCAGCTTCTGTACCTAATGATCAGAAGATAGCTAATGTAACGGCAATACTTAAAAAAGGGCTCTAGAGGTGATCCTGGCAATTACAGGACAGTAAGTCTAACATCAGTACCGGGAAAATTAGTTGAAACTATAGTAAAGAATAAAATTCAGACACACGGATTAATATAATTTGTTGGGGGAAGTCAACATGGTTTCTGTAAAGGGAAATCACGCATTACTAATTTGCTAGAGTTCTTTGAGGGGGTCAACATATATGTGGACAAGCAGGATCCTGTGGATATAGTATACTTAGATTTCCAGAAAGCCTTTGACAAAGTTCCTCATCAAAGGCTCTTAAGTAAAGTAAGTTATCATGGGATAAAAGGAAAGGTCCTTTTGCGGATTGATAACTGGTTAAAAGACAGGAAACAAAGGGTAGGAATAAATGGTAAGTTTTCCGAGTAGAGAGGGGTAATTAGGGGGGTCCTCCAAGAATTATTTACTTATTCCCACAATACAAGAACTAGGGATCACCAAATGAAATTAATAGGCAGAAGGTTTAAAACAAACAAAAGGACTTTTTTTTTCACTTAGCACACTGTAAACCTGTGGAACTCCTTGCCAGAGGATGCGGTGAAGGCTAGAACTTTAACAGGATTTTAAAAAGAGCTAGATAGATTCATGGAAGTTAGGTCCATCAATGACTATTAGCCGAGATGGGTAGGAATGGTATCCCTAGCATCTGTTTCTCTGGAGGTGAGTAACAGGGGAGGGATCACATGAGGATTACCTGTCATGACCCTCCCTCTGGGGCATCTGGTACTGGACACTGTCAGCAGACAGGATACTAGGCTAGATGGACACCATATGGCTGTTTTTATAAGTATGCAGAATATGAATGCATGGATGAGTGTTGCTGCATGGACTTGTGCAAGAGGCAATATTACTGCCTACTTTTTTTATGAAAAAGAGATAGTTTGGATTAAAGAGACAAACATTTGCTTTTAACTAGCACATACTGTTGCGGTCATCATGGAAAGATCAATATTTGTGTGCAATTACTACACACAAGTATCTGAGATACCACTGCTATTTTGAAATGAGAGGAATGGGTGTGTGCAGAAACATCTGCAAGATGAGCTAACAGGGAAATGTAAGTGAGGAAAAACACCTGTGTAGAGATGATGTGGCAGAAGGGATACTACTCTGTGAACTATTATATTCTCAAATTCAAAGGGCCTAACTCAGGATAATGGTGACTGTACAAAGGTCCCAAGTTTTTCAGAATCTCTCACTCAGTCCCCTTGGCCAAGGTAGTCACTGCCATAGGAAGGGTGCTGTTGAAGTGAAGTGGAAGTCAGGACCGACTTTTCTGCAAAAGAGAATTGTGCAGGAGCAGCTCTGGGATTTTAAGGGATTTCTTTCAACATCTGATTCTCCTACAAGTAGGTAGGAATGAAACTCTAAGTGCTGTACAGAATCAGAGATAATCAAGATGTACTAAACTCCAAAATATTTTGATTATAGGATAACTTCACACACAGAAGAACGACCCTACAGAGACTTGACCACATGTCAAACACCACAACAGCCAGGCTGAACAGATCATTTTCAGAATAAATAGGGAGTCATAGATTCCATGATCTGGGACAATTGTTGTTGCTCATAGCAACAGATGGAAGCAAAAGAGAGATATTTTAGGATTTTTCCAATTATATTTAATCAAAGTTTTTCCAAAGTCTTATCCTGGAACACAAGATCAGGAACATATCATTCTGCATGCCTTTGTGAATATACTGTAAAAGCAAATGTGTGGGCTTCATGAAGCAAAGGACGCAGGATGGAGGCTTCCAAGGCAATAACTGGATTGTGAATACTCGTAAAAATCGAGTGACAGAACATGTACTCAAAACTAGTTCTGTCTTCCTAAAACTCAAATATCCTCCTTCTGGGGTCTTTATCCTCTCATTCTGCTCTGTGCGGGGATGGAGGTGAGAGAAATGCCATCTTGTCAGGCCCCTGGCTCTGTGCTACTGGAAGGGGTGGGGTTTGGGGCACAAGGGACAGGGCTGTGACAGCCATCCCTCAGCACCACCCGGAACACACTGCACCAGTCTCCCCAGCAGCTTTCAGATTCACCCAGAGTTTAACGCACAGTGCTCCAGCAGCAGGGCTCTGGCTGCTATAATAGTGGCAGCAGCAGCCAGAAGACCCAGGCCCTTGGGCAACTGCCTCTGCCCCTTGTCGTCAGACCTGGCACTATGTATATATGAGAGGACTTTATCATCCAGTGTTGTCAATCCAATATTTTTCATGAAAACATTTACTTTAAAAACATACATTAAATTTAAGGGCCCATTGGAAGCCTCAGTCTTCTCCCATAACTTTTCTGCATCAGTGTAATTCTGGTCTCCAAGATTAATAATTCAGATAGCTTGTTCTGTGCTTTTCCTGTGTTGAATTCTATCTCCCTCAGATCTTAAGATATTTAATCAACAGAGCATGAATGAGATCAAAACAACTCAGTAGGCTAAATACAGTAATATTTCAAGTTGTTCGTATTTCACTAGAATTTTCTATGTTGTAGCTATCAATGCATGTTAGATATACATTCACATAAAACGCATTTTATTAAGCTTCCCCACATGTACAGTAATTCACTTTGAGACCTTATAAATGTGCTCTTATTTTAGAAAGAAGTAGGCAAATGTGGGTGTTTATGACACTAGAAAGAGGAAAAGCCTAATTTAACTGGTCAGAAAATTGCTTCAACTTCTAAATATATTATGTTGTAGTGGTATTAAAATATTCTCTCGATGAATTGTGTAAACCAGCCAATAATCAGTGTAGAAGTTTTTGCACAAACATATGCATGGAGCTTTGACAAGTATGTTTTTGGGAGAGAATTGGCCTCAGTGAAAGGAGTGTTGAAAAGAAATAAACTCCATTTGCTTCCCATCAATAATCTCTGGAAAGCAAGCGTCAACTCTGAGCTATTCTTGATTCTGCCATTGACTCACTGCATGTCAAGAGGCAAGTTGCTTAAGCCTGTATTTTCAAAAACGCCCCCTACTTTTGAGTACCCCCCTTGACATACCTCTTTTTTGAATCTCAAAAATGCTGAGCAACCCCAACTCCAGCTGAGCTCAGCAGGAGCTCAAATACTCAGGACCAGTATTCCCTCTAAGCTGCACAGCACCAAAGCTTCACAGATGATTAATCAGTCCCAGAGAGTCAGTCAGCTCCATGCACAGAGCCCTGAGCCTCTGAGTGGGGCCAGGAAGGGGGCGGGGTAGGGGAGGGCTGATTAGTCACCTGTGAAGCTGTGCTGCAGCACCACTTAGAGGGAATCCTGCTCAGGACTAGAGCTAGGTGGGAATTTTCCAAACTTTTGTCACTGGAAAATGTCTGCTCATGAAAACTAAAAGTGGTTGTAGTAAAGGATATTTTTTGATGAATCTACTGATTTGAAATTTTTCCAAAAAAGTTTCTAACTGGAGTTTTCTGCTTTCCTTGTACATATATACTATATGTATGTATGGATGGGTTCCCTCTCATGTATGTTAAATCCCAGCAAAGAATGATTTTTGTGCAGCATAAATAAACCACTCAGAGGGGAAATGTTATGGAAATCCTGGCAGGCTTATCAAGACTGTCACAAAATTGATGTTCTCTTCCTCAGAATAATATTTACATAAAAACTATTTTAACTATTTACCCTTTTTTGTATCACAAATAAATACTGCCATTACAATCTGGTTAGGAAGAATATTTTCATAAACTCCTCCCCCCCCCTTTTTGCCCCTTTGATTTATCTGTCATTTTGATTCTATTTAGAGCATTTTGCATAGGCCACAAGGTCCAGCATTGTCAGTAAAAGAGCTCTACAAAAAACAACAACAAAACAAAAAACAAAAAGACCCCCCCAAACAACAACCACAAACCCCTATCTATCAGGGCCCCAAGGATTTTGCTATTATTCATCTCTTCTTCACTGGTGTAAGGTCAATACCATAACAATGTATCTCTTGAGAAATATACAGTGGGATAAAAAAATTGCCAGAAGGTTGGAACTGCTAGCTGTCAATACAATTAATGATAAAAGTCCTCTAGGGATTGTACAGCCATTTGGGAATTAATTTCCTCAGGATTTCCCCATTCTGAGCTTTTTATCCATGAGAAGTGTCTATTTCTTGTAAAGTATGATTTGCCAGTTGATGTTCTTTACTATATTTCATACATACCCACTCCCTTGCTCTGTTTTGCTCAGATTAATTTTCTCCTACACACATTGCTTTGTGCAGTTATATATTTATTTTACACAGAGTCTTCTCCCATGCACCATGCCATAACCTAAGAATCTGGTTCCAAAGAGTGGAGTACAAAGCCTTAATTAGACACAAAACCACCCTTGCCCTCTAACCCTTACCTCCTGAAGTCCCTGGACCAAAAACCAATTGGCCATAGGACCACAGCTGGTGATTCAGCACTGAGCACATAGACCACGTTCCTTTATACAGCCAAAGACCACCTTACTTAACTTTAAGTTTTTGGCATCATTCTTTCCCTCATCTTTAGCTTCTTTCTTCATACAGACTTTGTTTTTTCATGTTTTGTATTTCTTTATCATTATTAAACATTTTAAAATGGCATCACCAGCATGGACGTTATAGTGAATAAGAATAGTACATTCTATAGTGATATTGTATTATCACTATTGAAAATATAAAAATGTTATTTAAAAAATGTGAAAAGCCATTTTTGCAGTTTGACCCAACTAAAATGTTGACAAACATTTAAAAATAATTCATAAAGCACAAATCTTTTTTATTTTTCTCACTTTTAAATTGAACATTAAGCCCATGTTATTTTGTTTACTTGTTTCTTCTGCCACAATTACAAATAATCCCCCAATGCCACATCACAAGATAATTGGAAAAGATGTAAATCTGAGAAGTAAGAGCTGAATAAAAAATAACTTACGTTTTCACCTGTTTGACCAAGTTTGACCAGTATTGACTAAACTGTGTGTGTGAATTATGGTGTTTTATGCTTCTTTGGATTTATCTTTTACAACTCATTTGTTTGAATGTGCAACATGACAACCATAATTCTGCTACAGCACTGATTACTTTATCATCTACCATTATATAATTGATAGGCAGTGGAAAATAAAGATCTGATCTTTAACTTAGCCATATCTCAGTAGGGATTCAGTTTTCATCTTTAAACATGATATTATCTAATATGTTATATGGCTTCATGTTTCATCCACATAAGTTACAACTGGTGAAAGTTACAAACCCATCACTCTCTGTTAACACAACAGCCTTTTGACTGTACAGTATTATTGCAATTAGGGCCTTTATTTATTTTTTCAGATCCAACAATAAACTAAAGATTAGTGAAGTACCACATTTGTGATACAAAATAGGCAAAAAGCAAATATTAGTACTGGAGTAATGGGGGATATCTATAGATGACATTTGTATGGGTATGAGGTTTAATGCTGTGAATTTTTCAAGTTTAGAACTGATCAACTATCATGTATTGAATGTGTTTAACAAAAAATGTGCTTTTGTTCAAATAACTTATTTGATAAATTTTCTCCAATGACTGTTCAAATGGTCAAATCATTTATCACAATATAACAGTAAAATCCATTCAATAATTTGACAATTTTTTCCTGCTATCTGATTATCTCTACTGGTAATACTGATCCTAATTTACCAGTACATAACATTGTTTTACATTGGTCCAACGCTCTGATTTATACTGGATTTTACTAGATTTAAACTTGGTATAACAAATTAGGCCTACTGTAACTAGAAAATAGCATTACAAAATACTTTCCCTTTATTTCAGGTGTAATGCTTTGAGAATCCAGAACAAAACAGGTGGTGGGATGTGATCAAATGCATCCCTGTCCTAGAAAACATACAAACAGGCTCTTACATTAATTACACTGTAATAGGATGTTTATTGAAGCTTAGAGATACAGATTGCATCTCTGAAATCTGGGATTCTTTGGTCTGGCAACATTCATGGTCCAGCATGACCACAGATGTTCCAGGATCAGAGAGTCCCAATGTGCTGCAGTGGGGTGGGGACCTGGGAGTTGGCAAGTGGCTCAGTTGGGCTGCGAGGGGGGAGCAGGAGCTGATGCACCGCTCAGCTGGGATGCAGTGAAGGGGGTGGGATGGGAACTGGTTGGTGCACAGCTCATCGAGACTGTGAGGGGGAGGGCTGGGAGCCAGCACGTGGCTCAGGTGGGGTGGGGAGGAACTGGGAGCTGGTGCACGGCTCAGCTAGACTGTGGGCAGAGCCAGTAAGCCCGGTGGAGAAGGACAAGGGGAGGGCAGCAGCAGCAGGGGGTCTAAAATGACCTCCCCTGGTCTGGGAAAAATCTTTCATCTGGGACCAGTCAGGTACCGAGAGTGCCAGACCTCGGAGGGCCAACCTGTACTGAAGCAACTACAAAGAGTGAAGGAAAAATATTAATGATTGAATGATCAAATAAAAACCAAGGTAACTGATGACATTTTGGCAATGCAGAATCTATTCTACATGTTGTATTAAGAAAACGAGATTAAAAAGAAAAAAATGTAATGCTGTGAATTTTGCACAACCTAACATTTCTCTGCCTTCAAAAAATTCTCTCGTAGAATAAATATGATTTTAAATCAGTCTCAATTAGGTTAAATTACACTCAATGTGATTCTCCCCTAAAATTTCTGGTATTGCCCTTTGCCTTTTACTAAATTACTCAAGGATGTAATGCTTTGCATGTGAAGTCTTCTTATGATGAGCTGTCTGCATTAACTTAATTTGATTTTACTAATTTAATAGTAGCACCCTGTTTAGACAACTTAGAAAAAAATCTTCAATGAAGACAAAAATATCTGGAAAATGTTCCCCATTGTACAAATATACTGGGCTTCATTTTACTGTCAGCTTCAAGCAAAGGGAATGTAATCGTGAATGCGTGTATTTAAGATGCACAAACAGTGGGTGAGCAAAGAAGGTTAAAACATGACATGTTTTAATATTATAGAAAGTAATATTATGGGTAATCCTGAAAATTGTGGATTAATCATGGCCTTTGATGACTTTATAAAGTATAGTTGAGATAGGGTGTAATTACTTACTGAACAGGACATATTAACCAACCAGTTTTGAAGAAACATACACCCACCTCCTTGAAGCTTTGTTCTTTCCTAGAGCCACATATATTTAAATTAGATCTACACCTGGTACAAACTGGCAGAGATCCATTGAAACCAAATTGGCCTAGCTCCATTACAACAGTTGTTTAGGTGCATTACTGTTTTAATGTCCCGTTTCCAGAAGAGACCATAACTGAAGTGGCAAAACCATCTGAGAAAGCCTGTGTCTGTGAGATTTCAAGCCCAATTTTGCAGACTTGGAAAGTTGTCTAGCTGTATGGTTCACATGTCAATAGTTTGAAAAGTAGATTTTAGTTGTTACTTGACTTAACCTAACTTAAAATGCCAAGACACATGGTTGCTCAGCAGCAAATTATTGTTTATGTCTGTCCAAATGCTTGCAGGACACACATCAAAACTGAATTTCAAGACTGTTAGAATTTTCATAAATTATTCACATTGCTAAGTGCACAGAATAAACATAGGATCATGCATTTTAACTGTGACAGTAATTACTGGAAACATGCTTTATTAGTTGCTAATCAATTTACTAGACCTTGCATATGGTCATGTTCTGAAACATGATATGGATCAATGATCACTTAAGTCAGGTCTTTGTTAATAGAAAAATGTTCACAGCAACAAGTGTGGTGGAAAAAGAAAAGATTAAGACATGAAAGCAGATATTCATATGCAGGTGAAACTCTTGTTAATATCAACAGCAACTCAAATAGCTCTTAAAGGAGAAGATGCTTATATATTCAGTTAACTAAGTTAGCTCTGGAGAGAGAATACCCATCAATACACAGCATATTTCATGGACATATCAAATGTAAAGAGCTTACATGCAGATGGTTGTAAAGCTTGAATACTGCCATAATGTAGAAACCAATGTTTGAAAATGCTTATTAGGAATTCTAGACTTATCTGATCTTCTTCTCTACATGTGTCTCAGGTCTAGTTTCAGTCCTTGTCCTCCCACACCCCATCCTTCTTATCCCAGTTTCTTCTCACCAATATATCTTGTACCCACAAGTTCTAGTTGAAAAAAAATCTTTTTCTTCACTACACTCAAGGTATTTTTGGTATCTCCCATTCAGGGAACCCAGAGGTTAAAGTAAGGAGGAGCAAAGCTCCCACATCTCAGATAAAACCAAAGGGACCTTTTCACCTCACCCTGGCTACAGTAATCAGCACTCCCTGACAGCCTTTGCCCACTGTGCCAAAGTGGCTAATCCTGTTGTCCTTGAGATAAGTGTGAACTCTCATTGACTTTTGGAGATGGATAGTGTGTGTGTGTGTGTGTGTTAGTGTTAATATCACACTGACGGGTTCATATCTATTTCTTCCTCCCCAAATCCTCTGAATTCTTGGATTTCCATGTGTCAGATTGCACTTGGGATGTACCTTCTTCCTCTAGCATTAGCAAAACCCTGGTTGTGAAAATTCACACAATTGGTCACTATAGAGTCTATTAAACTTTAAGACTAAGATAGTTGTCAACACAAGCAGGCTTGCTAAGGTCCTGGATCGGATATTTAGTTCAACATTTCTTAGCATTAAAAAAGTCAAGATTCAGAACCAGTTCACTTATTCTCAGAAGTACTCTACTGTAAATAAACTTTGGTAAAACTGATTTCTAGTTTTTACAAGGAATCCTGAAAGGTTCACAGAATCTTATTTATCCAAAATTGTGACAATACATTAGACAATTTAAATGAATAATTATGTGGTCACAGCACTATAAATATAGAACCAAGAGATAAAAATTATCTAATTCAGTGACATGCAATTATCATCATTTATTATTTTATAGAACTCCCAAGGAACTGACTGTGTCAGTCATAAGGGAGGATAGGCCTTCGCCCCCAAAGCATTCACCAAGAGTAATTTATAGATTAGAAGGAAAGTTGCACTGTATGTTCTTAATTCCACAGTTATTTTAATTACTTATTCATTGCAAAATATTCTCACTCCCTCTTTTCATCAGTCCAGCTGACCTGATGTACTTATATTTAAGATGTAGGGTTTAGTCCGAAACTCACTGGGTTCAGCAGGAGTCAAGGACAAGTACATCCTCATGACTTCTGTTCTCAATTCTCTGGTAACTCCTGCCACTGTACTTTGCTAGGAGTCAGGGAAGAGATTCAAAGATAAGTCTGGTCTAGTTTAATCCATTAAAAGGGGATCCATTCTTTCAGTTTCCTAAGTAGGCTTTTTATTGTCTTCTCACTGTATAGGTTGAACCTCTCTAGTCTGGCACTCTGTGGTCCAGCAACATCCATGATCCAGCATGATTTCAATTAGTCAGATGTCCACTTATCATAGGTGTGGCTAAGTTTCCCATAGTCCCATAAAGTTTGTTGACAGCCACCAGTCCTGGCTCTCAGAGTTCTGTGCTGTTATTTAACTCTAATTTACCCCATGTGTCTTCTAAAAGCTCAGTAGATAGTGGAAGTGTTGGTAATGTTGCTAGATAATAACCTCCTGTGGTTTGGCAAATTCTCTGGTTCGGCAACAGTGATATCCCGAGGATGCTGGACTAGAGAGGTTCAATTTATATTTATTTTCCTTGGAAAAGAATCCCTTTTAGTTTTAAGGCTATAAAAGAACAGTGATTACAGTTAATTGGTTCATGTGCAAGATGAAAATGTGTTTAATCAGTCCCATCTGACACACTATCCCCTGGGAATATAGTTACACCTGAAATAGAAGGTAGAATACCAAGAATCTTATGTGAAATTTAAGTCAGAGGAATGTGTCCATCAATTTGGGGATGAGCTTTGGATTAAGCCCCAATGAGTCATATTGTTATTTTTTACATTGTTCAGATAGGTATACGGTAGAGAAAAAAACAACTGAAGGTTGAATTCAACCCTTAGCATATTTGATAACACTGTCCAAAGCTATGTAGATGTAAAATAATTGCAGTTCATCTTATTGAAGTCTCACTTTCTAAATTGATTAAATGGGAGCTTGGCTCGGAACCCTGTCAAACAGAGTGACAATAAGCAAAAGAACTATAATCAAAGTATAAGATCCAAATAGAAATATTGGAGCTAGGGAAGGTGTCAGGAGATTGCATGCACCAGTCACCTCTCCTGATAGAGAGAGGGAGTTTGTGGAAGGCTACGGAGAGCATAAGGAAACACCACATTTAGCAATTTGTGGCAGAGCTCTGGCTGTGCCCATGTGTCCTGCAGTTCCAGCAGATAGTATTCAGCCTCAGAAGCTCCACTTAGCCTCTTCTTTTTTAGAGGCAAGGGTCACAGCTTACTGAGCCATATTAATCACAGGCTAGTCCATAATCTTGGGTGAAACCTCTTTAGTCCCGGTTTCCCTATCCAGGGACAGACTCTGTAGTGGTGTGGGAAGGGTTGGGAGTAACCCAGGCCCACCCACAACTCCAGGTTCCGGCCCAGGGACTTAATGGCAGCTGCAACAGACAGGGTTTCTTTTACTCCTTGTCTGGCAACTATTTCCCTGGGCCACTTCACCAAATGGTTCCTCTCAGTACCTTCCTCTGGTACCTGAGCAATCTATCTTGCTCCTCCACAGCACTCTGCCTTACTTGCAGACCCAGCTCTCTCTCAGACACCTCTCACTCTCAGATCTTTGGCTCCTTCTTTCCTCTTCGCATTTCTCTGAACTAACAGACGAGGAGCTCTTTTAAGCCAGTCAGAACTGGTTCTTGTTTGGCCCCAGGTGTTCTGATTAGCCTGAGTCTCTTGGCTCTGGGAATGCTTCTAACTGTCTCCCAGTGCCCCAACTGGCCTAATTGTCCAGAGTGCCTCTGGAAAATCCCTGCTGTTTCTAGGCCAGCTCCGCTGCCAGTTCACCCAAGGAACAAAGACCTCCTCAATCTAGGGCTAAGACACCTCCCTTCGAATACTCTCCTATAACCATCTAGCCTTATCCTATCCCAATTAAAATTTTATCAAGGTCACAGGGGATGGGGCACCTCCCATGTGATACCACAAGTTAACTGTGGATATCAGAGAGTCTTATTTTAGTTCTAGTCCAATTTAGTACCTTTACTCTCTCTTCTATATCATCATTAAACAAAAAGCTAATGTAATCTGGGGACAGTAAATTCAGAGGAGTTGGAAACACCAGTTGATAAATAATTTGCATGAAGGGAAATAGAAATACAGTAAGGAAATAAAATAGATTCATTTTGTGAAAATACTAACTCATACAACTTAGGAAAAATGTGTCCTTAACAGAGATAGTAGATGGAAGGGAGAAACTTGAAAAGCAATGCCAAAAGAGACTTAGAAGTGATATGAGCAGCAAATAAGACAAATTTGCTATACAGATACATGGAGGCACACATGACCAATGCTGACTATTTAGTCTGACTCCACATTGTGGAGAAGAAAAGCAATATTCCTCTTCAATATGGCGCTGGTGTAATACCTGCTATATAACATTTATATCAGGACTCCTTATTACTACAAAGACAATGATAAAGTGGAGCTAGTTCAAAGAGCAGTAGAAATCATAAAAGATCAGAATACTTGAAGGAGTGAAATGATGAGCAAGAAATACAGATTTGTTCTGTTATATGACAGCTATGGAAATGGGAGGTGGGGTATAACACTGTACAAATACAGGAAAGGATTTAAGCCTAAGGAGGTTAGCATCATTAAAGGGCTAGAAACAAAGGGGTACTATTAGGAAAGGGGATGTATGGGCAGACATCCAAGAATACCTTCTTACTGTTAGAAATATTAGGCTGAGAAATAGTTTTATATAAGGCCAGTTACAGAAGCCTCATTATTTGGGGATATTTAAAATTAGATAGGACAAAATTCTCTCTATTAAATATACACCAAGCAATTAATTTGACTTCTACAGGGATAACTTAAGTGATATACCAAATCTTTTATTAACTCTAGCTACTATGGCACTGACCATACAAAATACATCTGGAGTCACTGGTTTCCCAGGAACTGAGAGTTTTCCTCTTTTTGCAAGGACATTCTTAGAGACCTCAAATCAATGCATTATGATAGGCAATACACATCTTGCGTGCCATTACCCTCTATTGGAGAGAATCAGAAAGACTCACCTCCGTGTCCTAGCTCCCATATTTTTGACTGCTGGGATATTTACTGCTCTGGGAGAAAAGAATAAATTTTGGAGAATGAGTCCTATCTATCCTTTCCCCTGATTTAGCATAATGATAACAGTGAAGTCCTCAGTCCTAAGGGAGTTGTTACAATTTGCTAAAAATCGTGGTCTCATTTAACTAATATAACAGATTACATGTATAGTTAAACTTATTAAATAGTATATTCACAGCCAACATTGCGTTAACCAATAAATCTCTCCAGATAGCAGCACACTGCAAATTCCTCCCATACAAATGACTAAGAATTCTATAAGATGAGCTGCTTCCTGCAGCATTGCTCATTCCTTACCCCATTATAGGTTTGTCTCAAATTAGGTTAATCTCATTGCATTTTTCTTAATGCCGTTGTAGAATTAATGGTCTTCCATGATATGTTCATTGTCCCGCAATAAATTTGGCAATTATAGCGACATGCATGATTTTCACTAGGTTATGGAGTAGAAAACTGAGTGGCAGCTGGAGCCCTGAGATTTTTTTGTTATATCAAATGTAAACTAAAATTTCAGTATTCACAGACATGGCTTTATGATTCACAAAACAAAACAAGGTTAAAGGTGAGGGAGAGAGGAGGAGAGGCTGTTTTCTTCCATTTTGTTCCAAGCATCATATTCTTCATTCTACTCCCACCATACAACAAAGTACTCAGAGGTGTGGCTATATCAGCAAAGCCCTGTCTTGCTCTGACATCATATTCAATCTTTGAAGCATACAGCATGGATTGAAATAGAGTCTCCTGTCAAAGTATTGTGTTTTATAAACATTTTACTGGAATCAGAACAGTCGTCCCGTCCCTTCCCCCCTCTGCCCCCTCACAAGAGCCTTATCTTATTAAGTGCTGGTTGTTTTAATTGGTGCTGAAGGACTTGAAGTCACAATGACTCTATGGGGAAGAATGTGGAGGAAAATGTTCTAGCCATGTTCTTGTACCTTGCTTGTCACCATAGTAACCACTCAGAAATCAAAGAATGTATGTTTTCCTTGTCACCGTGGAAGACCAACAATTGGAGAGTGTCTTCATGGAGATAGACTGCTGCTTGCAATGGATCTTCAAGATCTGTGCTGATCTCACAGATCTACGGGATCTGGAGAGAAACTCTAGCTCCTCCCATGGAGAGTGGGCCAGGTCAAATCACCACCCCAATTCAAGAATCTACAGGACACTTTGCAAGAGGATCTTATGGAGGCTTTTTTTTGGCAGGCTTCTTTCTGTGGGAAAATGTAACCTCCATGTAATACATAAAGTTTCACCTAATGGAGTTTGTATTCCTCAGTGACATTCAATAAGCAGGATGAATGTTATTCATTGCTGGATGCATCTAAAGAGTCAGTTCTTCCTTTTTCAAGAAACTTCTTGAAGTCTCACTGGAAGATGATCTCTCCTGAAATCCTCAGTTTGCCCAAGACCAGGCAGTCCAGAAAGCTTACCACAACAGTAGGCTTACCTATAACAATTAATTAATTAATTAATTAATTGATTTCTTCCTTCCTTCCTTATTCTTGTCCTGATCTACTGGGAGGTGCAGGGACAAAAGCAGAAATAAGAAGAGGAAATGAGATGGCATTTTCCAAGACTTGGAAAAAATTGACTTAAGTTTTGAATACTGAATAATTCATTTCAGCACTGTTCTGCCAATTCTTAATTCTGATTCAAAGGAGTTGTAGAGGGAGTTAGTGTAATCTCTTTTTGTTTTCAGTGTTATTTTCCTTAAGATCTGTAAGGAACACTCTCACTAAGGAGAGGAAATCAGAAGAAGGAAGCTGTATTCAAAAATCCTGTTTAGTTGTTTTAGTCAATCCCATATGCCGCTTAGAAAATCTTGTTCAGTAATCTATCAGCTTTCCTAAGTGGCTCAAGAAGGAAAGATAAATAACTAAAGATAAATAGGCCATCATAGGAAAGATAAATAGGCCATCATTTTCAAGCACAACTTCCCACTGAAATTGTACTTCACAAAATCTGGAAACCAATTTAAAAATCTATAGCACAAAATGGATGTCAATCTCCAGAATAAAATCAAATGCTTATTATTGCATGAGGTCTCTTTTTGAGTCTAGATGTTTGAGCATTCTTGTATTATCTGTAATGCCAAATAATTTGTATCTATGCCATGTATAGCTCCTGTGTTGTTGCTGTTATGTATTTAAGTCCGAGGCATTTTACAATCCAATACAATGAAGTCTGGGTAGAAAGAAACATGCTTCAGCATAAACATAGCCCATAATGTTATTAGCTATGCTCCTGGGTCATGACTTAATCTTTGGCCTTGCACATTCTGACTGTCTACCATTTTACTGCTACCCCTAACTCCCTTGCTACATGCATTAAATGTGATAATTTCTATTGGCCATTTTTTCCATTTCTCTCTAGAACAAAAGATATTCACTTTTTTAATTGCTCAGTCTCAAAATAGTCTGTCACCCCCTATTTGATTTGTCATTTTTGCAGATATATTTCTCTGCATGACACATAATATGCTGACT
Source organism: Pelodiscus sinensis (assembly GCF_052426305.1). NCBI lineage: Eukaryota > Metazoa > Chordata > Testudines > Trionychidae > Pelodiscus > Pelodiscus sinensis. The sequence continues at coordinate 101,855,122 of NC_143055.1, forward strand.
GCTTTCATAATAATACATCTGAAATCAGGAGAAAATGAAGGCTGGCTGCCTGCCTTTCAAAGGGAAAATGATGAAAGGCTAGAGAAGAATTTTGCATTAGAGAATTCCTTTTGTTGTCAGCTGGTACAGTGACCTCAGCCTTTTTTATTTTTAAACAGGAGGGAAAATTCTTAAAAAGTGTTTCTTGGTCTAGAAATGGACTTTTTCAACAATTAATTAATGCTCAAGATTCCTTTCAGTTATGACAATATCTTGCCAGAGACACTGAAAGGATTCACCTACATTTAGAATGAAAACAATCTAATTTTAAGTTATGCAATTTACAAATTTTTAGAAATCAAGAGCTGAAAGTTTATAATTACAAACCATTACCTAGATTTCTTCTTTACTCTCCCTACTAAGAGAGTCTTCACAGTGAAAATTTGAAATGTGATGTCCATTTATTCAAATTGTTAACATTTGTCCAGATCTGAATAATAATTATGAATGTAGCGTGAGCACTGATCTTTACTGAGTTGAGAGCATTTTGTTACTCATGCTAATGCATGTTTTTAAGAGGATGTTATATTTCTCTTCAACTTGTTTAATGAGTTTTGTGACCTGAGCTGGTTGAAACTCCTGGCTTTCATTAAAAAAAACCCTAAAAAACCCACCTCGGTCAAGAGACTTAAAAAAAATCCCTAGAACATAAATTCACATTTTAACATTTCATAATGTTTCTAATTTGTTATTGTTGTTGACGTTTGTTTCCATTTTGTAAAATTCTCAGGACATTTTAAGCAATAGTTAAGATTAAGACTAAGTCAGAAAAAGAGTTTGTAATGTTTTTATTAGTTGAGCTGGGTATAAAGGGTTTATTGATTTATTTTGCCAATGGTGTTTGATATACAAGTACTCAAAGTTAAAATAACCAGTTTTAGGATGGTGAGAGCTTACACCCAGAAGTTCATGAGAGGTTTCTATGAATGGATTCATAGGTTCAAAAGATCAATGGAAGGGATGTAGCCAGACGTGAACCCCCATTTTAACATCCATTTTTGTCTGCTTGAAACCATGCAGGGCACATAAGAGCAGGAAAACAGCATATTCTTTGAAAACCTTGGAGCAGGAGGTTTAGATATGCTGGCTCAGTGACCGTGACCAACTGTAAGCAGAGATAGGAGGGTGGTCAAACTAATTGTTGACCAAGAGGCTGTACATCGTGCCCTTGACTTAACCTATATTGATACGAACACATAACGGCCCGCGGGGGGAGGAATCTCCCGCCCAACAAGAACATCCGGCAGTCCTAATTTAGCTATCTTCCTCTCTTACAAGTGTAAATTAACTTGAAACTTGCTTGTAAGAACTGGCGCCACAAAACGGACCAGTAAAATTTGGCCTATTAAGATAAGAAAGAGAATACAGGCCCCCAGGTGGTATAAAGATGGGTACAGCAGCACACTTGCTTTGTGTGTCAATCTACCATCTATCTGCTGGTCGGGTCTTAGCAGTCAAAGACTTAGGAGACATACCCACACACATTGCCCTGACCGTCAGCTGACAAGGGACCATTGTGATCATCTACTTTGACTGGCATAACAGAGGCCATAGAACTTGCTTGAGCAGATCTTTGAGAAAAAACATCTAATCTTGATTTTAAAATTTCCAAAAGATGAAGAATACACAGTGACCCTTAGTAAAGTGTTCAAATGGTTACTTACTCTCATTGTTAAAGAGGTACGCCTATTTCTCTACTAGGTGGAACAGCCCATTTTCCTGCTTCTCAGGACAGAGTCCACCATCCTCCAAGAGTTGTCTACAGTCTTTGTCCCTAGATGTACACGTAACTACATTGAAAAATGTGTATAGTTAATAGATAAACAGATTTTAAAAAACTCAACTGAAACTTTCTAATCATTTAGGATATGTCTATACTTTGTGCTGGAGGTAGGGTTCCTAGCTCAAGAAAATGTACCCGTACTAACTCTGAGCACACTAGTGTGCCAAAAATAGACTGTACTTATCATCATAAGAAGTAGTGTCTTGGCTGCACACTAGCGCATTGCTACCTTCCTGCATGTGGTCTAAGATTAGTGAACATCCTTTGCACATTGTGTAGGGTAGCAAATGTCATCTTCCTCTAGAAAGGAGAAGGGAAAAGGTGGTTGTAATATATGCAGAGAGTCCAGGTGGTTATCCCCTTCCACTGCTTGTACATCTGTGATTTTTAGCACAGTACCTTAGTCAGAGCCAGCAAAGGTGTGGTGTATTTCCTCGAGCTGGGACTAACACCCCCAACTCAAAGTGCACACATATCCTTAGAGCCCAGAAACATCAGTTCATAGAGTAAATGGCCCAGCTCATCAGATGGCATAAAAGGAAATGATGTGGATTTACACCAAGAGAAGATTAGGCCCATATCTTTAAGACCAGAAGGGATCACCATGACAGTATAGCCAGACTCTGCTGCATAACATGTACCCAAACCTTGCAGCCAATAATTCTTACAGCAGAAAGGCATGTTTCTTCCCTGCTATGTAAGTGGACACCATTGAGCCCATTAACTCAGAAGATATCTAATCTCAACTGAAAGACACCAAATAATGATAAATTTACCACAACCTTTGGAACCACTTGCAAAGGGGCAGAGTCCTCTTACCTTACTCTCTCCCAAAGGATTAGTCCCACTCCTCTTCTCTCACTATTTTGTTCTAATGGAGGTAAGGAAAGAGATTCAACATTCTATCTTGTCCATCACAAATATCCAGCAGTAAAATGATGGAACCATGCTGGTTTTAACCTGCTAGGCCTGATCTTTTTCTCTTGCTGCTGCTGCTGCCACTTTAGCTATCAAACATTTAAATGGACCATACCCTTCACAACTCACCTCTCGCCTTCTCTTCAAAGCAAACCAGAAGACACTTGGTTACAAAAAGAGAAGGGCAATAAAAGCAAAAAGTAAGTCACTTGCAGGCAGTTCTCTTACACATTTGTTTGGCTCCTGCTGAGACTCCTTTTGTAAATGGGGCCTGTTCTGAGTATGAGCAGCTCTGGCAGATATTATCTGTCAGAATCCACCAAAGATGTGTTCAACCAAGTAGATTTACTTTCTCTTTAACCTATAGCTTCCAGCATACATGTGCAGCAGAAGGTTCATTTTCTCCATGGCAAGTGCCTTAATATGGTTTAATGTTTTGACATTCACTCTATACATTTAAAAAATATAGATGAAAAGACAATATTTCACCAACTGGGCATTCCGGGTAAACGCCATTGTTAATCCTGGAGGGCAAGGTATCTAATTTATATGGCCAATTAGTGGTGTGTGAAAATATGCCTCAGAACCGGATATTGTGAAATCTATACTATATCTATTTTTATTTATGTCACACATTGTTGAACCATTCTGGCACACTAGCAAATGTCATCTTCCGTTAGGAAAGGAGAGGAGAAAAGAAGGTTGTAATATATTCACGCCCAGACACTGGGGACTCCTCTCTTTAATAAAGGGCCTCAAAAACTTGGATAACAAATAATTAGTTGGAGCTGGATAGTAACTGCTGTATGGACTGTAACCTAGTCCATTGGGGACTAAGTGGATTTTCACCTGGGAATGTGTCTGCAAGTATTGAACCATAAGTAACTTCTTCACATAGTGAAATCCCCTGAGGAAGTGTTTGAAAGAAGATGGTGGTGGTGGAGACCAATTGGTGACACAGTTCCTGAAAGTACAGTGTTGCCATGCAAGAGGAGAAGTTAAGACAATACCATGGTGACTCTGGGCTTCTAACTCTACTAGAGTTCTTTGAGGGAGTCAACAAGCATGTGAACAAGGGGGATCCAGTGGATATAGTGGACTTATATTTCCAGAAAGCCATTTTCAAGGTTTCATCAAAGGCTGTAAAGTAAAGATAGCTGTCATGGGATAAGAGGGAAGGTCCTCTCATAGACTGATGACTGGTTAAAGACAAGATACAAGGGGTAGGAATAAATGGTAAGTTTTCAGAATGGAGAGAGGTAACTAGTGGTGTCTCCCAAGTGTCTGTCCTGGGACTAGTCCTATTCAACATATTCATAAATGATCTGGAGAAAGGGGTAAACAGTGAGGTGGCAAAATTGTCAGATGATATTAAACTGCCAAGATAGTTAAGAACAAAGTAGACTATGAAGAGCTTCAAAAGGATCTTACAAAACTAGGTGGTGGTGCAAGAAAATGGCAGATGAATTTTATTGTTCATAAATGCAAATAATCCCAACTAAACATACAATATGATGGGGCTAATTTAGCTATAACCACTCAAGAAAGACATCTTTGAGTCATTGTGTATAGTTCTCTGAAAATATCCACTCAATGTGCAGTGGCAGTCAAAAAAAGCAAACAATGTTAGGAATCATTTAAAAAGGGATAGAGAATAAGTCAGAGAACATCTTATTGCCCCTATATAAAACCCTGGTACGCTTAACATCTTGAATACTGAAAACAAAGGTGGTCGCCTCATCTCAAAAAAGATATATGGGCAGTGGAAAGGGTTCAGAAAAGGGTAACAAAAATTATTAGAGGTTTGAAACGGGTCCCATGTGAAGATAGATTAAAAAGACCATGATTTTTTATCTTAGAAAAGAAGAGACTAAGGGGGTGGGGGGAGGGGAGGCTATGATAGTAAATAAGGAAAAGTTATTTACTTGTTCCCATAATATAAGAGCTAGGGGTCACCAAATGAAATTGATAGGTAGCAGGTATAAAACAAACAAAAGGGTTTTTCTTCACCAGATGCACAATCAAGCTGTGGAATTCCTTGCCAGAGGAGGTTGTAAAGACCAGAATATTAGCAGGGTTCAAGAAAGAACTAGATACATTCATGGAGGTTAGGTCCATCAATACTTATTAGCCAAAATGGGTAGGAATGGTGTCCCTAGCCTCTGTTTGTCAGGGGCTGGAAATGGGTGACGAGAGAGGGATCACTTGATGATTATCTGTTTCTGTTCACTCCCTCTGGGGCATTTGGCATTGGCCAGTGTTGGAAGACAGTATGGCCATTCATATGTTCTTATGCCTTTTCCCTCTGAAAATATCCCAAGATTTGATGGTTGAAGCTCATGGCTCTCTTACAGAAAGTGAACTCCGGCCCCTCCTCCCCCCCCCCCCCCACACACACACAGTGAAGAGGAAACACAGAGGGACAATATTTGCACAGATTCCTAGCATGTCTTGAATTTTTTCAGTGAATATTTGTTCATTTACTTGAATGTATACTTCAGTCTAAAAATTACATTGAACAAACATTATTAAGGTTACAAAGTCAAGCATTCAAAAGTCAGGAAATGCCAGAGTTAAGGTTGTTATGCCACCACAATTTGGCCAATTTGTGCATGTGCATTAGGAACCCCTCCCATTCTATAACCCCTCCTACTTTCCATTGATGTTATACCTCCTTCTCCCCATTGCATGGGCTGCAGAATATGGGCACTGAACACACGCGGGGAGTGACAAGGGACAGATTCTTTGCCTTCAGTTCAGGTACCCAATCCCACAGTAGCCCCTGGATGCTGAGAAGAACAATTATAGAGAAAGCCTTGCTTGGCCCTTGAAGTCATGAGATGGAACATGCTCAGTCATGCCATAGGGATGGCACATGCCCACTGCAGATGGAATCTTGATGGAATGTAGCAGCCAAACTCTAAAAAGCCTCTATTCAGTAGATAAGCTGAAATTTTTTCGGAGGCATTTAACTTGGTTAGTGGATTTTCATGGGGCCAACAAAAGACACATCCCTGACACCGTAGTGATACCCCTGCCAATTTTCAGGTCCTTGCTTCATGTATTAGAGCTTCTCAAAAGAACAACTATATGTCTGTTCATTTTTTACCATGAGGAAAATAATGTTTTTCCCCCAATTTAATGCTTGCAAATGACTGTACCATTTTAGCTGAAATGTCCCAACAAGTTCTGCTTGAATCAGACAACCAAATATTAAAATATTAATATTTAAATATTTCAGTCCAAATATTTAAAGATTGGCAATGTTGGCTGTAAATAAGGGGTCCACTTAAATTCTGGAGAAATCACATGGGTTAATCACAACATAAATAGCAAAATTCACACATGCTGCACATCTGCAACATTTGCTATTTGTGCCTTGGCCAGCCCTGGAGAAATGTGTGATTTTGCTGTAGTGTTTCTCAGACTAGGTGTCTGGATACAAAAGGGGGATGCAAAACTATTGGGGGTGTGGCATTGCCACCCTTACTTCTGCACTGTTGCTGACACTATCTTTGGAGCTGGGTTTCTAGGCAGCAGCCATTGCTCTCAATTCTGTCTTCATACTGGGTAGCCGGAAGCCAGAGGAGGAAACCAGTTTTCATGGTCTGTGATCTCAGTGTGGATTAGCTACTGGGCCAGTAAGGCTTGTGCCCTGGGGCCTCAGCCAATTGTGGGGCCCCTGGAAAAATGGGTGCCCCCAGTATTCCCACTGAGGAACAGGGGAAGCACTCACTCCCTAATCCTGCTCCCCAGAAGGAGCATGGCGGCAAGAGGGACCTGCAGGAAGAAGGACCTACAAGTCCCTAATCTGCCTCTGCATAATATGATTTTCATGGTTGCGAATTAGGTAGATGCCTAGTTATAAGCAACAGAAAACTTAGTCCTGTAATATGACATGATGGGAAATGTTAATGATAGGTGGTGCTGCCAACTTTACTTATAATTCATGGTATGTCCATTTATTATATAGCTCAAAAATTAATAAGATTCAATTAAAACACTGTCACACAACTCCAGTGATTAGCTCAGGGGACTTGGAGTCTAGACACCCGGATCCTATTCCTGGATCAGTCATTAACTCAACATTTGATTTTGGGCAATCCTATCTTTCCATGTCTCAGTTTTCTGTTGATCATTCTATATATGAATACATTATCAGCTACCCAAGACCAGCATATAAGGTATGATTAATGTATGTAGCGCACATTATGATCCTCACATGAAAGGAGCTATAAAATATTGTAATGATGTGAAAACTATTATCTTCCAATTAGTCTCAATAGCATTGTGTCCTTTGTAAAAAAAAATAAAATAAAAAAAAATAAGGAAATAAGAAAGAAAAATGTTGTAATATTATTTTTAGTGCATTACAAAGTAGACCTGAGTTGTTTGTCTGCTGTGTGATCTCTTTATTTCTGGGAGTATTAGTGTCTTGCACAGTGTCTTTCATTCTTCAGAATAAAATCCAATTCTGTACCTAAGAGTAGTCATAATGAAATGTTAACTAAATCAACTAGCCTAGGCGCATGAACACTGATTTTCAGGACCAAGCACTCAATTTCTATCGAGGCAAGTTTAGTTTCCGTGTTTTGAAAAAAGCTTTCAAAACACTATTCACAATAGAAATGTTTTCCTTGTTATTTCTTTTCAGATACTAAGAAAACAGGTTTTTGTTTGCTTTCACGTTGGCTGGCACTGTTTGTGACCTAAATGTTCCAGCACTCGGGAACATGCTCTGGAGGAAGGCACACAAGGTCATATGTTAAGAGGTACAGACTTCTAATCCTGGCTCTGCCAAAGCCTCAGCATGCGGCAAACCACTTCACCTTTCTGTCTCAATTTGTCTGTAAAATGAATTTAATAATAGCTGACCAACTATTTTACTGGTATGCGGTAAGGACTAGTGGCTAATATCTTAACAGTGATTTGAACACACAAAATGCTATAAAATTCTGAGTATTGTTCATGGATGAGAAACAATAGCAATAACTGAGATATGCTAGAAAATGATCAATGCAGTTTCAATGACTAAGTGAAGTACAAGTTTTTCACTTTTAAGTATCCAAGGTTACAACAAACAGAAGGAGGGACATTTTTAACCCAATATCTTTTAATTTTAAAAAAAATATATTTATCCCACCACACAGCACTATTTTCATACAGTAAGTTATTGCATATTCTTTTGATAAGTCCTGCAGTATTAACTTAGAAATATAGTTATTATTATCACCGTTCTCTCCTTATTTTCACAACCTATTATCCTCAATAGACAATCTCAAATACTGTGAAAACTGCAGATATTATTACATTCATTTTAAATATCAGAAAAAAGCAGCAACTAGTAACCCACTCATGGTCAAAGAGAGGGTCAGAAGCCAAGAAGGAAATAGAATTCAGAAACTCTCTCTCTCAGACTCCTGTCCTAACTTCTGTACATCAACATCAACCTGTCTAGCCCTTTAAAACATTAGCTCTGCTATACTATGATTATAGCAGATAAGTTCAGAGTCTGCATATTAATTTTTATTTATGACTGATGATTTGAACACGTTTTCTTTCAACCACCAAATCCTAGGGGTTCATTACATGTAAAATATGTAAAAATATGTAAAAGCTTTTTAAGCTTTAAAAAAACTAGCATCAGGTATATCCTGGCACCATTTGATATAGGTCTAGTCAGTGACTCCATAAGTTAGCTTAAAGATGTTTTTTTAAATAAAAGGAATAAAATAATAGGGTAAAAATAGATCCAAAGCAACAAAGCATAACTTGAATTAGGGTAATATGAACATATCCCTCAAAAGCTGTCAAAGGCAGATCCTTCAGCCGAAACTACAGCAACATAACTCATGAATTGTTATATCCTGAATCATGTTGACGTGAAAAAAAGAGCTCTGTAAGGCTCAAAAGCTTATCTCTTTTACCTACAGAAGTTGGTCCAGTAATAGATTGTATTATATCCATCTTGTTTTTCTCATGTCATAATCAGGCAGGAATAACAAATTCAGCAGCACTCCATTAAAAATCATAAAATTCTGCATAGCAGTTACATTCTGTGACCTTTTATTTGTCATGAACTGAATCAAGTTAGCCTCAAGGTCTATAAATGTATCCCTAATGGCTTCCATTATAGCTTTGATTATTGTCCACCACTCTCTATTTACAGCATGTGTCAGAAAAACTGTCAGGCAGGCAGGACATCTATGGCTGGCGTAGGACTAGGAGACAACATAAGGTCTGGAATATGTCTTTTAAAGAATGTATAAACTGGCTTATACATTTTCTGCTATCAGATTAGAGAGCGGGATACACTGAATTGGATTTTAATTCTATTTATGAAGTTGTAAATACCCCAAACAAGAAGCTAGGAACCAGGTTAGAGCCTTGAACCAAAAACAACACCGGAAAGACAATTCCAAGCTATAACTATCTTTGAAGCATTGAGATTCTTTAATTCCAACACTTACAGAAAAGTGAACACATATAGGCTATGTCTAGACTATGTTCTATTTTCAAAAGAGGATATGCAAATTCATCAGGAATTTGCATATCTTCTTCTGATCTCACTTTCGAAAGAGGTTCTTTCGAAAGCGAAAGTAGTCTGGATGTCGTTTTTTTGGGAAAATCCCCCTTTCTTGAAAAAACCGCTCTTCCTTAAAAAATTAGGTTTATGCATTTTTTCCGAAAAAGGGGATTTTTATCGAAAAAAACCAATGTCCAGACTACTTTCACTTTTGAAAGATCCTCTTTTGAAAGTGAGATTGGAAAAGATATGAAAATTCTTCAGGAATTTGCATATCTTCTTCCGATCTCACTTTCAAAAAACGTAGTTTAGACATACCCAAAGTCTTTTGCTTTAAAGTGAAAGAAAAGCTGAACAAACAGCACTAAATACTAGTGACAGATCCAAAACTGATATAGAACTAAAAAGCAGTAACCTTGCAATTACTCCCAAAGCTTTGATACCTCCCCAAAAGATGCTTGCAAAGGAGGAATAAAAAACCACCCAAAAGCAAGTGACTACAAGAGGCTTTAACTTTAGAAGGTGAATACACCTACAGAACTCTCACTGTGTTCTTCTTTGTGTAACATGACACTCACCATCTTGGTTGTGGCTCAGGCAACTCCAGAGCTAAAGAACACTAGCGCCTATAAGCCTAAATCTTGTAACTGGGAGCTGTAACAGACTTATACACCCTCTAGCTGAGGCACAGAGAAGGACACAACATGCACTGAACAATGGGCTGCTTCATCTCAATATGAATTGCAATGTGTCTCAAAGAGCTGGTGTAAAGATTTAATATCCTACCCACTACCTACTACAGATTTGCCACTGTCTGATTACCAAGGCAGTAGCCACACTTAAGGTCTCAATTGTAGTTTAACATGTTACAGCACTGATGAACCTTTGGCATATTTGTTCTCACTGGTATCTTACTTGTATATAGCTTCCCTGGGAACTTGCTGTAGGACTTCTCATTGTATACATTGTGGGTATAAACTGCTAAATGTTGCCGTCGTCCATTTTCTCTCTCAGCTTTACTAACACCTGTGCCCATCTTCTTCCTTTGTATTTCCACAGAGACAGAAGAGCAGGGGGCTGAGGTGCCGGGGCTGGATGGGGTCCAGGGCTGAGGCAAGGGATTGGACTATGGGTCACTTATCTTGGCAGCTTCCCTCTAGTGGTGAGGGGGAAACAGGTGGCTCAGTGCCGATCATGCTTGCCTGGAATCACTGCCCCCTGCAGCTCCCACTGTCCAGGAATCCTGGTTAATATGGAGTGGCAGGGGGTGATGCATGCAAGTCAGAGCAATGTGGGGACTCCTCCCCCTTTACTTCCCCCTTGGTTAGGCAGGGCCAGATCAGGTTCCGGAGCTTTAATGACTACAACTCAGGGCCCTGTGTTAAGGGGGCCCTCACAAAAAGATCTGGACTTTTGGCAGCCTAGAAGTCTTTTTGCTGGATCCCCAGGCTGCAGCCCCTAAGACTCTTCTCTTAATCCAGCCCTGCCTAAGGTGGGAACCGGCTCAGAGCACTGGTGTTCACATGTGGGGCTTCCAGCCTTCAGCAGAGAGACTTGCAGAAGACCCACACAAATTTACCAGAAGTCTGGAAGTACCCATCCCACCTTTAAATTATCTCTTCCCTACCAATCCAATTGGCAACCTTCGAAGGAACAAAACCATACAGACAGAACAGTGTTATTACACAATGGCCAAGTGAAACAAAGAATAATTTCTGGCTTCCTTCATACCCAATGGGACATAATCGATATGAAGTATGTAGCTACTCTTTAAAGGATTAAGCACATTGTGAATCTTAGACATCAGGAACAGATTCCCCTAAAGGAACTCCAACCAGTGCTAGTGACGTTATACTCTTTCCAATATTTCTGGCCAAAATTACTGTATGCTATGACTCTCTCCCTGCATTACTTGTGCAATCAAAATTCTCATTTGCAAAAGATTTATGTGCACAAGGAACACAGGATCAGAATCTATATGTGGACAACATAAATTCATGCATTTGATACTATAAACTGTATGGCAAATGACAAGTAGTTCAGAATTTGGGAACTATATGACCTTGGGACATTATACATATTGAAGGTTTCTTAAACAGACTCCTATCATCTGTGAAATGTTGCTTTAGTGGTTTCTAAATGACAAACCATATTTTTATCTTAGTCCACTCCATCCAATCAAAATATAAAATTTACTTTAAGGGACATTTAAAATTAAAAGCTAATAATTGTCTAGTGAGAGCACTAATATTATTTAAAAACCTAGATGCTATCCATCTGTGGAAAATATTTATTGTTTACTTGTATGAAAGTAACCTAATAGGATAATCCTAATAGATAAGTTTGCTTCTTCAATTCATTCCCCCAAGCACAATAGTCTGTCAGAAAAAAATGTCAACTGTCCAGATATAACTTGCTATGTTATGGCATGGCTGGTAGCCTCTCTTTTGTAGAGACATTATTTGGTGTAATATGAGTGTAAAGATAAAATGATGTATAATTTCCTTTGTTTAAAGTTGTCACAGTTGCAGAGAAGGAACTGGCATCCACTTGTGTACATTTAGCAGATTTCTTTCAATAACAATAGCAATAACAACAAAAGTTAATAAAGTTTACAGCTTTTAATCCTTCTAACACCACTAAAGTAACACAATAATAAAAAGTTGTTTGGGAGAAAAAGATAGATGCAGTGATTTTGTATTGGGAAATTTCAGAATGGAGAAAATACACTAGAAGTAAAAGGACGGCAATTGGAAAATATCCTCACACAACACCACACGTATGCAATGTGAACACAGGAAATGCATATTTCTTCATCAAAGGGTCAGCATTATCTAACAGCCAGATGTCATCTTCATAAATTATATACAATGGGGGCAAGTTCTCAAATGTAACAGGAAATGAACGCTATCTTGATAGATTCATGTACAGCTCACTGCATGATGGAAGCCAAAAAATTTGAGTTACTTCTCAGATGCAGCTGAGCCTAATATTGAAATGTTTATATTTAAAAATAATCAAGAGGCAAACAAATTTTTTTAAAAAAAGCAGTAGCAAAGATTCTGTAACTGTTGAATATGTGCATGTCTTGTCTCAGTGGCTGGATTTTAACTACAGGAAACTTCTATTTGTATTAATTAAGAACCTATCCCTTATTATGTACAAAGTCTTTTTGTTACTGATATGTACTTGGGCAGTAAGTTGTAGCTGTGATAGTGGATGATGCCTTGTCACCGACTCCACCATGTCCTGTCCATTTTTTGTTGCAGTTGTAAACTCAGTACTTCAAGACATGTTTCTGGCACAGTGGCGGACTTGTTTCCATCCACACAGATTTTTTCCTCACCAGTTTTATTGAAGTGACACACATCTAAAGCTAGGGAACACGTGAAGTGAGGTGTATGCTTATTGCACAGAACATTAATTGTAAGAGCCGTGCGCTCCCTTCACATCCAATCAAAGGGTTCAGCTAGCACACCCCGCAAATTCCAGGTAGCACAGTTAGCAAAAGTTGCCTAGTCAGATTTTTAAAAGCACCAGTTATCCATTAATTTCAATTCGAGCACTTCAGAAAATTTCACTAGACACGTGTCTGCATCATTAGGCACCTAAGTACATTTGAAAAGGTAGCTTGTAATGCTTCCTGCAAGATACCAAGTGCTTTCTACTGAACACAAGTGCCAGGAATTGAAGGTGCTCTGCATTTCAAGGGCCAGGTCCACACTCTTCTCTCTTGTGCCTGACCACTGAACAGCCAAAGTCATGAGACAAGTGGACACCTGCACACCCTACATCAGCAGGAAAATCATATGCTGCACCAGCATTCAAACAATCAATCAGAAGACTGCTCACCAGAGTCAGATAAGCATTACTAAAGGGTCATTTTTGTTAAGCTGGCATGCAAATCACCACTTTTCACTATAAAAAAATCTATTCCAAAATTAGACATTTTGGAATCCTAATAATAAAGGAATCGTGCTGAAAAGGCACGATCAGAATTATGGTTTAACTAGAATGAAAACCCATTGCACTGCTTTTTAATAAATGCCTGCAGAGGCAGCTCAAGTCGGCCTCATAATTGCCAAAGACAAAATGCTCACCTGGTTCAAAGTACCTTGGCACCCAGCATCCCCCACATCAGCATTTAATTGGAGGAAGAAGCTCATCAAGGTATAGAACAACACTGAGATAACTGCCATTAGGAATCAGGTCATTATCTGCATTGTGGTACTCACAAGCCTCATCGTTATTAGCACAGCAGATGGCTGAGATTTTTGACACCTGTCGCAGCTGTTTTATTTTTGCTACAGCTTGCAGAAATTCATACACAAAAGTCATTTATCAAAAACTAATTGACAAAAGGCAAGTTGGGTGAAATAGTGTTTTTGCTGAGAATATATTTATTCCTAATAATAGCAGCGTTGGGGCAAAGGGAATCTCTCTTGCTGCCTCAGGTAAGCATTTCCCCTCCTATCCCCCAGATCTATGGAATGGTAGAACTGACAAACATGCTCCCACATCAATAGCAGTTTACAATTTCAGATAAATAAGTAACATGCTGCTGGTTTCCTGACACTAGTATTGGTATGTTAGATTATCACTTGTAACTGGAATTCATATTTTCAGGCTGCTGTCTTTTTGATAATTTTGCCTGCATTTAGAAGCAAATATGCTGTTTTGAGCTAACTATTTCTACATACAACATTAGGAATCACAAAAATCGCTCCATTTTGTAGCATTTAGAAAACATTTACAGCCTTTTTGGAGGTTTATATTTTAGCACAGCTAGGATTTGATTATGAGGTTTCAGCTAGAACAAATTTATTGTGAAACAGTTATCTTTGAAATATTCAAAGTGTAATGATTCTTATTCATTCTTTCCTGATATTTCCTCTGAGGGGGTATCATCTTGATCATTATTCGGATTATTTTAGGGCTAAACTGCACTAGCTGGTCTTGCAGTATTTCTGCTCTGCTTATTTCTATGCTTAGAGTCAATTTAGCAGCCAGACTCATCTGTTATTCCATGTCGTCTTCTCTACTTTCCCCTCATTACTTCTAATCTCTTGCCTCTAGTTAGCATGGCCAGCAAGACAGCCATTGCTGAACCTTCTTCTGACAGTTAGGATCTCATTTACATTGTCTCTGCCAGGACAGATTCTCATACGCATTTATGATAAATATACACATATAATTTACATAAGTATTATGTGTTATCTATACGTTCGTACACACTGGTACATTCATTTATTATGTGAATGTAATGTGGAAGTACTGCTTTACTCAAGGTTACTCAACATTTTAAAACCCTGTCTTCAGTTGTTTATAACTTTGCCAAACATTAACTATTTTCATATTCCAGCTGTCTGCTTCAGACAGACTTGATGGAGGAAATTTTTATCTAAAATGGTTCAGCTGTTTCCAAGATTGTGGCTGAGAGCAAAACAGTTGTTTTTTTCTGGGGCCCTTTTTTTTGAACAACACCCCCACTTAAAAATTAGCAGAAGTTTGTCTTTGTGCCAAGCATGTGACTTTTGCCATCCACCTAAATTTGAGCAAGTCATAAGCTTTTGAAAATGTATAAATTGCACGTGCTCAGCAGACACAGGGTTTAAGAACTAAATTCTCTAAAGACTTTGTCCATAAAAGACACACTTCAAGAGCAAAAGCAGGAACTTCCCTGCAAGTGCTGCTCTGACTTGTGCTCGGTCTGCATCTGGGCACCTGAATCGGGAGCAAGGACACCATCATCTGTGTTCTGAGGGTACGTCTACACAGCAGTGTTATTTTGGAATCGCTGACATTATTCTGAAATAACATAGTCCGTGTCTACACTACAAGTAGTCATTTCAACATATTGTCAAAATAATGTTGAGCTGGAGGACCTCTTACTCCAACTCCTGTAACCCTCATATTATGAGGAGTTAGGGAAGTCAGAGGAAGAGTGCTCTTCCTTGGACTTCCTGCTGTGTAGACAGTGCCAAAAGGCGAAATAAGCTATTTTGATTTAAGCTACACAACTGATGTAGCTGAAGTTGCATAGCTTATTTTGGCTTTAGTCCTGGTGAGTAGATGTGACCTATTTACTGGGTTCAGGCAGTTGTAGAGGAGAAGGCTGCTTGATTAAAATGCATAAGAGAAAAGAATAACAGTGGGGTGGGATATGGCCAGTACTCTCTGAAGAGGAGCCTGGGAGTTGAAGTTAGAGGAAAACTGGGACTGGCAGCTCACCTGCCTGTCCTGCAAGGTAGGGGCGGCTCCCACCTGCTCCATCAGTGCCTCCTGCAGGAGCCGGTACTCTCTGAAGAGGAGCCTGGGAGTTGAAGTTAGAGGAAAACTGGGACTGGAAAACTGGGACTGGGACTGGCATCCCAGTTAGAGGAAAACTGGGACGGCAAGGAACCAGTAGATGGGGGAGAGACAAATGTAAGATGAAGAGGAAGGATGAGAACAGGACTGGCTGGACAAGGAGACTGTGACTGAGAACTAGTGAAGTAGAAGGGAAGAAGTGAAGGGGCAGAGGCGGTCCAAAGGGGATCTAGGATAAATGGGGAAAGTTGGGACTTGTTACCCCAAAAGATTAGAAGAGCTGGTGAAGGTTGAGGAGGAAGATTATGCCTGAAAGCCAGTGGGACAACTGGAAATTAGGGAAAGGAGAAGGCAGATTCACGAGAGACTAGGAGGGGGGGAAATTAGAACTGAATTAGAAAAGAGTCAGAGGACAAGGGAAAAACTGGAAATGGCAGAGCAAGGAGACCGGGACAAGGGGTCAACTGTAGAGATGAACATAGCACTGGACTAGGACTGTAGACAGAGTTCTGATTACCCATGTGAGTGATAATATGATGCCAGGTAATAGAATTTGGCGACATTTTTCAATTTGCTTTTAGAAAAAAGCTAAGAAGTTACATACAAAAATTATATTAAAAGAATACTAAAGTTATAAACCATAGGCTAGTGAGAGGGTCATTAGTGGCCCTCCATCTCAGTGGGCTGTAAAATTGTTATAAGCAAGATGGTCTCCCAGGGTAGGGTAGTTTTACCAACAGCGCTTACATACTTCCAGAATTCCAGAATTTGTGGGACATGCCAATTGAACCATAGAAGCATTTTGATTGGATGCAGAGGGAGTACATTTTGTTGTGTGCAACTAACACTCACCGCACTTCATGTGCCTTTGCTTTAAGTGCATGTCACTTTTGTGTTGCCGGTAGGAAAAAAAGAATCTTCCTAGGACTCTTTGCTATGTTATGTGACAATGAAGTGCAGTTGTGGCAAAGTGCTGTTCCTTTTTGAGTTCTCTAAAATGCATTATAATCCTGACAACATATTTTCTCGATCTATTAAATAACTTCTCAACTAACTGTTCCAAAGTAGAATCCACCAAATGTTTAATTATAACAGCTGCATAATTTTCAGGAAGAATGAAAGCTGTATTCTATTTCTTTCCATTTTATATTGTGCCTCCATTCATCCATTCTTTAGAATATGAATTATAGAAATTAATCCCAATAATGCCGAGTTCCATAAAATCAATTTACTGCACCAAATAATAGAGTTGGTTAAATTATTCACCGTGAATAAACTATCCAACAAATATATACCTTTTCTGCTTTTTCATGAGTAGTTCCTGATTTCTATATGACTATATTAAGTATTGTATTTGCTAAACAGTTTCTGCAAACAGATATAAGCTTATGCGTGGCATATGAACTATTTATATTTTATTTGATAGTCATATATGATTGGTTACTGTGCCACATAGTATTTCCATTCCCATTAGATTACTACATTTTCAAAATAGTGAATAAGAGTGAAAAATCCATGCACGTATGCTACAAATTTTTAGATAAACAAGCATTCATGATAGAATTTATGACTATCTTAATGAATAAACCATGGTTATCCAAATACATTGAACAATGACTAACATGACTTCATTAATAACACTGGCATGAATTTGCCACATTTATTTGCAAAACATATTGGCAAATCACTATTATTTAATCAGCTGTCTAGTAAACAGGAAGTATAGAAAATGTCACTCTCGACATATGTGGAATTCTGGCATATTTCACACTGATAGCATTTTGTAAGTTGCAGTAGAAGTTGATAATTGTGAATACAATGATAAAAAAAATAATCCACTTAAGAAAAAGGAAACATTTATTAACGTTATCAGTCAAACTGGAAAGAAAATATGTTTTTTCCCTAGGGAAAAGTTTTTCCAAAAGCATTTTTGGCAATGTTTTCTCTGGAAAAAAAAATCAACTTTTTCGCAATAATAAACCAAAAGTCAAAATTATTTGAAGCCGAAATGCACATACAGAGTCTTTTGGGAACTGCAGTATATTTTTCATGATGTCCTCTGGTCTCTCTCTGTGGTGAGAGGAGGTGGTGCACCACTGAGTCCCAAGGAAATGAAGCATAGCTGGGTGGTTGGCCAATAAGGCACCTGAGCTATAACACTCGTGAGGTACCACAACAGCATATCTGAATCAAAACATTTTGGCTTGGAGATGATTTTCCCCCACTTTTCTAATTTGATAATACAGTAATTGAGATTTTACATGGAGAGCAAAACCTTGAGAAAATGCAATTTAGTCAAAAATCAAAATATACAGTGGAAAAAACAGTTTAAATAGAATTTTTTTGTCCACCTACTCCTGGTCAAAATTAAGTACATCTACAGTATTCTCTATCATTTGCAATCTTGCATAGCACTCATGACGCTTTCACAATCATCAAGGATATACAGCTACTATATATTTTAAAAATGTGCACGTGTCTGTCCATGAGTCTGCAGATTCAAGATCTCCTTTTAAATGGTACGAGTTAGGACCATCAAATTTGCTCTGCAGCTTTTTCTTATTGTAACATAAAACAAGGTCAGGGTTTTGTTGTGCCAGGATAATGGGATGTTCCTAGAATTTGACTGTTTCTCATAAAATGGAATGGGTGGGATATGGCAGGAGAGAGAATTATCTGCAGAATAACCACAGGGCCTATAAATACATTAGCCTTTAAGGTGCCACAGGACTCCTCATTGTTTCTGGGGACATAGAGTAACACAGCTGCCCCTCTGATACTTGTGCCTATATAGTATAGTATATTTTCAGACCAGAACTGGACTTTAAAGGTGTAATTTACTTTAAACCTAGTCCTTTAATATAATGTAACAATTCTATATTCCAGAACTATTAAATACACAGTCAGATCAGCTTTTCATTGAGCACAGACTTGAGTTGGGGTGATATAAAATATCTAAATTAGACCTGTATTTACTGACTGAAGACACCTTTTGTTCATTCTTTGCTATGGCAGCTGGGCTATTCACAATTAAGTTGTCTAGTTGTTATCCACTGGAATGGACTTCTATGTGCTCTGTAGTCTGGGATAAATACAACTTCATTTCCTTTCCTTTATCTGAAAGTGCTAACTTAGGGCACTAGCAGCTGTGAAAAATGCAAAAAACTGGACCGATATCTGGCTATTTCATTGTCCTGAATGTGGAAGATATGATTACAAAATATTTAATGCACTAAAAAGTAAATAATTAAACTAATATAATACAATAAGAAGTAATTAGTATTTGGTGTATAAAAATATTTCCCCAAATTCTTACCTGACAAAACAAGACATAGCTATCAACAATTCCCTTTTGAAAAATGTATCAATTAGTTGGGCTATATAAACAAAATGAATATATAAGAATGCTGGAGAAGGCAAAAAGTAATTTATGTAAAAAGAGCCTTCTCAGGCTATGTCTATACTTCAGCACTATGTCGGGATACTGGAAATAGCTATTCTGCTTCTTTTGAACACGCCTGTTATTTCAAAATATAACAGGCTCGCTGTTCTGACATCCTTGTAAACCTCATTCCATGAGGAATAAGGGACGTTTTGGAACAGCAATTTATTTTGAAACAAGTGCTCTGTAGACAGGGCCAAATTTCAAAATAAGCTATTTTGAAAAAACATTGAAAATACGCAATTTGCATAGCTCAAATTGCATAGCTTATTTTGATGCACAGTGCAGTGTAGCTGTATCTTCACTGTCTGAACTGGAAGTGCATCATGGTTTTTTTCTCTCCCTCACTGCCTTCAGTATAAAATCTGATTTGTACTTACAGTTTTTATTTTCTGTTCTCATTTCTTTGTGCGTTATCAAAATGAATTTCTTTTTATGTATATACAGTTGTGAAACAAGATTATTGGTCTCATGTATAAGAACGAAAGTCAGCAGAACATTGGGAAGGACATAGAAGATCATGCAGCATTTACTTCTGACAAGAAGAATGACTTTAATGTCCCTAAGACACCCTCCTCACAAATTTCTTTCTAGAGAGGTCATTAATCAATGTGAGTCACTTACATGGCAATAGTTGTCATCCCTTCTGGTTGTTATATTGCTGCAGAGGGGATCTAATGCCACTTCACACAGAATTGACAGCTTGAGCTGAACTCAGAACACATTTTCTGTATCAGTTTCCAAAAGCTGGATGATAGAGATCTATCTACTGCATGGGTACTTAGTCTTTAAGCTGGGTTAGTTATTTGCAGTGAGCTGCTATTTAGCCCCTTTTCCTCTTTGTAAGGACAACATGATTTTTTTGCAAATGTGTTTGGTGTTCTAAATTCTTCATATACATTTCCCATAGAAAAAAGGCTCATGGATTGCACATGAATGAATCATTTACTTTAACTATTCCTTCCGGTGTTGAGTATGCATACTTAGAGCTGTTACATTCCCTAAGTCTCATCTAGTGTGTTGTCCAAGCACATCACAAACAAATAGCTGTATTCCTGTAGCACCTCTATTTTACAGGTGGGAAATGGAGGCAGAGAAAGTTAAGTGACTTGTCAAGGTTGCTCAGGAAGGCTATGACATAGCCTGTAATGAAACCTAGATCTCCTAAGGGCCAAATCCAGTGTCTGAACAATAAGACCTTTTTATGGTACTACTTCTGTTTTCTGAATGAATGACCTAAACTTAGTAAACATGAGGACAACATGAACCATGCTGTGACAAGATACACCCCTATATTCACACCCTGCACACAACCATAAAAACCTTTTTGCAAAGTATACCTTGTGAGGTATGATTTGAAAACTAACTTTCAGCCTCATAACACAATGATGAAATATGTTAGCAACGTTGCATGTGAAGTTATGAATTCCTCTTGTATGATGTTCATAGCATGTGTCTTCTCAGAAGACTCCACTTCAAAGGCAGACTGGACTATAAAAATGAGGGGCAAAACCACCCCATAATCGTGCTCTCTCTCCCTCTTTCACCGAAGACAAAGGAACCAACCAGTTTGACTTAAGGTCCTGATCCTGACTCATGAATTTGGTCAGCTATGTTCCTGGGAATATACAGGCAGTCCCCGGGTTACATACAAGATAGGGACTGTAGGTTTGTTCTTAAGTTGAATCTGTATGTAAGTCGGAACTGGCGTCAGTCGCTGCTGAAACTGATCAGTTTCAACCGCGGCTGAATCTGGACGCCAGCTCTGACTTACATACAGATTCAACTTAAGAAACCCAGGCGTCCCCAAGTCAGCTGCTGCTGAAACTGATCAGCGGCTGATTCCAGGAAGCTTGGGGCAGAGCAACTCTGCCTCGGGCTCCTGTAGTCAGCGCTGGTCAGTTTCAGCAGCGGCTGACTTGGGGACGCCTGTGGCAGAGCAGTTGGGGTGCTGCTGGGTTGCTCCAGTAGCGTGGCTCCTCGGCGCTACTGGAGCAACCCAGCAGCACCCCAGCTGCTCTGCCTCAGGCGTCCTGATTCAGCCACTGCTGAAACTGACCAGCAGCAGCTGAATCAGGACTCCTGGGGCAGAGCAGCGGGGGTGCTGCCAGGTTGGTCCGGGACCAACCCAGCAGCCCCCAGCTGCTCTACCCTAGGGGTAGGCAAGAAAAGCCTGGTCTGCTGGGGGGGGGGGGCACTAGCTGCACCCCCTCCCAGCAGACCAGGGAGACGGTGGTGGGGACGTCCAAGTCCTCCACGGCTTTGCTCCGTCTCCCTGGTCTGCTGACCTGGGAGACACGGAGCAAAGCCGCAGAGCACGCGGGCAGCGGGAGAATCCGGGCGCGCCGCGCTGTCCCACTGCTGGCGTGCTCCGAGGCTTTGCTCCCTGTCTCCCTGGTCTGCAGGGAGACGGGGAGCAAAGCCTTGGAGCATGCCTGCAGCTGGACAGCCCAGGCACGCCTGGGTTGTCCCGCCGCCGTCTTCCCCAGTGGCTTTGCAAAGCCGCAGAGGGGCTGGGGCTGCGGGGCAGCCGAGGCGCGCCTGGGCTGTCCCGCCGCCGGCTTCCCCCGTGGCTTTGCAAAGCTTCGGGGGAAGCCAGCGGCAGGACAGCCCAGGCGCGCCTGGGCTGCCCTGCAGCCCCAGCCCCTCCGCGGCTTTGCTCCACGTTTTCCTGGTCTGCAGACCAGGGAGACGCGGAGCAGCTTTTCTCACCCCGGAGTACACGGGCGGCGGGACCGCGAGGTCCCGCAGTCCGTGTCCTCCGGGGAGAGAAAAGCTGCATTCGTAACTGCGGATCTGACGTAAGTCGGATCCACGTAAGTCGGGGACTGCCTGTATGTTAGGAATTTTACTTTGAACCAAATCTACTTAAGACTTTGCACTACAGTTTAACCTCCTGTAGTCCGGCACACTCTAGTGTGGCAACATCTGTGGTCTGGCATGATTTTAAGTTAGCCCGATGTCCACTTATTATGGGAGAAGCCAAGTGTCCTGGGTTTCATAAAGTTTGTTTACAGTCACCAGTCCTAGTTCTCAGTATTGTGCGCTGTTATTGATCTATAATTTACCCCTTAAATATCTTCTATTGCAGTGGAAGTGTTGGTTATACAATTAGTCAATACTGATCTCCCATAGTTTGGCAAATTCTCTGGCTTGGCACCGGACTGGTCCCGAGACTGCCAGATTAGAGAGTGGAAAGCATGTCACCTTAATGTTTTCTGATAACTGTTGCTGACTCTAATACCTTATACTTATACTCACTTAAAATCTTTTAGTTGAATAAATTTATTTTATCTGTAATCAAAACTAATCCAGTGTTGTGTTTAATTGGAATTAACAAGCAATTCAGTTTAAAAGAGCCAAGTGTTGTACAGGAGCAATGAACCTCTAATATCTGACCTGTCCAGGATACACAGAACACACCCTGCAAGAGTCACGCTGCAAGTAGTAATCAGAGGTTCAGAATGCAGCCTGTATTTTGGCAGGTCCTTTGTTGACAGCCCAGCTGGGAGCTACAGCAGCAAAGCCTGAGGAGGCACACAAGTTTGCAGGGCAGGTGGGTCACAACTCCTCTCTAGTCAGGATTAAACCTCTAATTGTGATACAGGCAAAGGTATAGTTTTCAGATAGTTTTCATCTGAACTCACTCTGCTTTACAAATCAGTGGGAAGGATTATTTTTCTCCTATCATGAACAGTTTTCTTTTAGGAGCTTGCACTGAGTTCTTATGTGTTTGTTCCTAGAACAGGGGTCAGTAACCTTTGGCTCATGGCCCATCAGGGTAATCCACTGGCAGGCTGCAAGACATTTGCTAATGTTGACTGCCCACAGGCACAGATCCCCCCACCCCCAGCCTCAAATTGGCTGCGCTTTGCCATTTGCGGCCAATGGGAGCTGCGGGAAGCAGCAGCCAGCATGTCCCTGCAGCCCAGGCCACTTCCCACAGTTCCCATTGGCTAGGAACAGTGAACCGCAGCCACTGGAAGCTCTGGGGGCAATGCCTACAAATGGTCAACGTCAGCGAAATATCACATGGCCTGTCAGCTGATGAGCTTGATGGGCTGAGAGCCAAAGATTGCTGACCCCTGACCCAGAACAGCAGGTCTCTGATCCTGACTATGGGCACTGCCATCCATATGCCCTAAAAACATGCAATAATTTTGGATCAATTCTTCATGCTAATTTCTGAACTCTGTCCTCAGGTGGTATCTCATTACTCAGCCCTTCATTTTTTACATAATGGAGCAAGATTGTAAACATGTTTTTTTCCCCATGATGTTGAAAGAGTAGGCGAACAAAGGAGCGACGTTGAACATTGTTTAAATATGTTTCAAATATGAACTAAGAGAAAATCATCTGGCATGTCTAATAATTGAAATATTTCTGCAGCACTGCTCCTACTAATCCAAGCATCCCACACAAATCTGGTTAACATTTACTTACTTAAAACTCCCACTTATTTACATTCAGAATGCACACTGCCCTGCTCCGGCAGAGACCCGCCTATACACTATGGACTATTCAGTACATGCTACTGAATTCTTCTGCTTTTTTCTGGAACTGGCCAAGGGAGTTACTAAAGAAGACTGTTTAGTATTTCATCTACGTGGATGTACAATAGATACTGAAGGTAAATTTCACCTTTCTGACCTTCACACAAACCAGTGCTAGAAAAAGAGAGAATTACAAACAAATGAGGGAAGAGGACAAAACAAAATATAGACAGCTTTCCTGTTTACCAATGGAGTGTAGGCTTTCATTAAAAATGTTCTGGAAATAGGCCTGAGGGTTTAGAAAAGACCTGCTAAATAGACTGCTGATCACATTCCTGCCAACTCTGGTACTTCACAGGAGAAAGAAGAGTAAGAGGATTCAATACGAGAGTTTATCCCATTGACCCACTGTAGTAAGTCGAACTAAGCTATGTCAATGTTAGCTCTGCCATTCCCGTAGCTGGAGTTGCATACCTTAGTTCAATATTACCCACTGGTATAGGCCTGGCCTGAAATAATTCATTTGAAAAATACCTTGGGACCACTCCAACTCTCAGTTACACTTGTGTGAAACCAGTCTTTACATAGACAGGCCCACTTTTGTGGACTAGTTGGGTTTGCAATTTAACCTAACTACCATTGGTTCTAAAACACTGGTTCATGGGGCCTGTCCTCGTGATTGTCAGAATGAAGCATTTTAAAAGCTGGGCATATGTTTAGACTGCAGAGTTAAATCAGAAAAAGATACATAATTTGCGTACCACAAATTGCGTATCTTTTGTCAATTTACTTTCGAAAGAGGCTTTTCTGAAATTTGGTGCATCTACATGGCACCGAATTTTGGAAAAAAGTGTTCTTTTGACATCCCTTATGCCTTGTAGAAGGAGGTTTACAGGGATGGTGAAAGAACGTGTCCACTTTTTTGAAATTTTTTGGAAAAGCGGACATGTTCCTTGGCTGTGGCATTGCTTTTCCGGGATTCCTCCAGGGGATATTTATCTTATGAAATGATGTGAATAATGACAAATTTGCAAGTCATTGCTGTATGAAATAGTAGTTTGTATTGAACAGGAAACTGAGTGATAATACTCAAGATTTTTGAAAATAAGGTTAAATATTTACTTCTCTTTTGATCCTTCTGATTTCACTTGCAAACACTTACATCTTATTGTTGTACTTACACTAGCCCTCTAGTTCAAACTAGGGAGGATAATGTAGGCTAATGTATACTGGGTTTGATAGTAAATAAGGGTATGTCTACACTAGCCCCCTAGTTCGAACTAGGGAGGCTAATGTAGGCATTCAAAGTTGCAAATGAAGCCCGGGATTTAAATATCCCAGGCTTTATTTGCATCTTCCCATCCAGGCACCATTTTTAAATCCCCTTAGTCCGAACTAACTGCCGGTGGCTACACGCGGCAGTCAAACGTTAACTCGAACTAAGTCCTTAGTTCGAGTTAACTGTTACACCTCATTCCACGTTAACGAGGTGTAACAGTTAACTCGAACTAAGGACTTAATTCGAGTTAACATTTGGCTGCCACGTGTAGCTGCAGGCAGTGGGTTCAGACTAGGGGGATTTAAAAATGGAGCCCGGACAGGAAGATGCAAATCAAGTCCGGGATATTTAAATCCCAGGCTTCATTTGCAACTTCGAATGCCTACATTGGCCTCCCTAGTTCAAACTAGGGGGCTAGTGTAGACATACCCTTATTTACTATCAAACCCAGTGTAAATAATTGTTATCTGGGGGATTGGGGGTGGACAATCAGTGTGCATAAATGTCTTAATCATTCTTAAAGAGGGCTTACACAAATGAGCTTTCATCATATTAACTCTTACATGCAGAAAGACTCACTTATTTGGGAGTTTGAGCCCTTTTGGGGGTTGATTTCTTGGGTGCTTTGCTCTTAAACTGCATTCTGCCAGAGCTGAAGTGGTTCAGTGTCTGCATTGCTCTTCAAGGCGGGGGCAGATACCCTAGCTCCGTACCTTGTCTGGAGAGACCAGGGAATTTGGCCCAGCAAGAGAGAGTGGTGGGGAGCTCCAGAAAGCAAGAAGGTGCGTGTCAGTGGCATAATCAGCACACCAGGGAACAGTCCGAAAGGGCCATCTGTGACCGCCCCCATCACAATTATCAAATATTAGAAAACAACCAAGTAAAGATTTGTTTGTTTTAAAAGACAGGGTTTAGAATGTCACTGCTTGGACACACTCCTCAGCTAATCAGAGTTTCTGCCAAATGGCGCTTCTACCAGATGCTGCTTTAAAGAGGCAATATGTTACATCCACAGAGTTTGTAACATTAACTAAGTGTACAAGTTACATGGTAGTAACTGTGTGACACCCATGGTAAGGGAGAGAAGGATGGGGCTGTAGCATAAAATCAGTCACCTGAAAGAGACTATCAATAGAAAGGTAGAGACTTTCTCTTATAATCTCCTATTGGTGCCTTGTTTTGTTGCAACTTTATGCTTTTACTTCCTAAGCATTTTAGTGCACTCACCTGGTAGTCAATCACACAACCACCAGTGAATTGTACCAGTGTAAATATGGGGGAAACTCTGTGGAGTTGGAAGTTGATTTGGTTTAATACTGATGTGACTGAGCAGAAGTTTGTCTAGTCTAAGGGCACGTCTATACTATATTCCTCTTCTGAAAGAGGAATGTAAATGAGCCCAATCGAAAATGCAAATGAAGTGCGGATTTATGAATCTCGTGCTTCATTTGCATAATCACGTGAGAGCACTTTTTCAAAAAAGAAACTGCAGTTTAGTCGGGGTTCTTTTGAAAAAAAAATCCTTTTTTGAAAGAACCCGTAGTCCAGAAAAAATGAGTATGGGTTCTTTCGAAAAAGGGTTTTTTTTTTTTTTTTTTTTTTTTTTTTTTTGCAAAAGAACCCCATCTAGACTGCGGTTTCTTTTTCAAAAACCCCTTTTTCGAAAAAGCGCTCTCATGCAATTATGCAAATGAAGCGTGAGATTTGTAAATCCGTGCTTCATTTGCATTTTCAATTGGGCTCATTTACATTCCTCTTTTGGAAGAAGAATGTAGTTTAGACATAGCCTTAGAGGTTATTTCAGGATACTAATAACAAATCTGGTGTAAAAGCAAACAACTTCATTGACATTAATGGAGATACACTTAATGTTACCAGGTCTGAATTTGTATCATGTCTTCTCTTAAGTAAACTCCACCACCAGCTCACTACATGTCCTGGAGCAAAAAATGCACACTACTACTTAGCTAAACCTCATGGTTGGTGAGGTTTAATTTATTTTGGAAAGTGCTTTGATATCTTTGGCCACAGGTGCTTATTAAAAATTAACATGCAGTGCTTATCCTTCAGAAGCATCCCATATTATAGGGTAAAAATCAACAACACCTCATTTACAAGACCTTTACCCTGGGACTTGGTGAACAGTTCAATAGCTGAATTCAAACACAATTCATAATTTATAAATGTGTTTGTTTCTGTTTAAAAACACAAACTGCCCTCGCTCTATCTGGAGATGATTTGGCTCAGCTCAGCAAACAGTGCTCCTTGCAGCCATATTTCATTGGGATCACATCAAGTTATGATAATGACTTTTAAGGATAGAAAAATAAACTCTTTTGTAATGCCTTTAGCAAAAAGAATTGTGGGCAATGAGCTTAGGGAGGAATTGGCACAGCGCCCCCAGTCTTTGCTAACCTTTAGAAATGATAATTGTGTGCCAGAGGTTTATGGCACTTGAGGAAAAAAATTCATCTAAATAAAGTATTCTGGTTCAGTAGAGAATACTGGAAACTGCCTCCTTCTAGCGTACTTGAATTGTTTATTGCTAATTTTTAAGACAGTCCATTAATGCCTATACATTTTGTTATTTTTAAACAATCCTGGATATTTGTATTAATTTTCGGGAACAAGGTTCCAGTTACTTTAAAAATGTATCTAGTACCAGTTGAAATACACAGCCACATGATGGGACTGTCATATCCAGCCTGCCGTTTGGAAGCCTCTGCCTGAACCTCTTAACATTGTAATATGAGGTCCTTAAAAGTAGAATAATAATCATTAGTTGGTTAGTGTGGTTGCTTTGGCAACATCTTTGCTTTATGTGAGTTTGGCAGTAGTATGCTCTTTCATTGTTAGTGTGCAGTGTTTATGAAATATTGATAGAAGTTTTGTTGTCCTATAACAAGATGCTTATTTTAAACGAAATGTTACATCTCAGTGAGCCACTGCCTGACTAAATATTATATATCAGATGATGTAGCTTTTAAGCGACTGAAAAAAAATAAACACTCAATAAATTGACCGGCATAGCGAAAGTCATCTCAGTCTGTAACTGTAAAAAAGGGCCTAGTTTTAAATAGTGAATATTAGAATAGAAGGAGAAGCCTAAAATGTAATCTTATTTACAGGGCAGCTTTCCTCTGAAATATAATATCCGGCCAAGAGTTCTCTTCAATTAAAATGTATCAATTACAATTTTAACATAAGTTACATCAAAGTTATTTTTGAATCCTACTGGGTCCTTCTGCAGAATTGAACCAATACCGGAGAGCCAGAAGATGTTCTCCAAAAAAAGTCTTTCTCCTGGCCTTTGGAAACCTGCTTTAGGAACACCTGTTGCACAGTGCAGTTTCCTTCAGTGCAAGATCTCTTTCTGGTAAACAGCAGGGCCAACAGATTCCATAGACCCCCGGCAACATGTGAAGGAGGCCTGGCTCCATGACTCAGAAGGGGCAGGGCCTCAGGTGAATAAGGCAGAGTTGGGGAAGAGCCAACCCTGAGCACTACCCAGAGCATAGTGCTGTCCCCAGAGTCCTCAGAGCTGTGGACCATGCAGTTGTGGTGCTCCAGATGTGATTTAAAGGGCTTGGGGCTCCAGCAGCTGTGGTGTCCACAATCCCCAGGCCCCTTTGAATTGTCAGGCCCCCGAGCAACTGCCCCTTTTGCCCCCATCTCCCATTGGCAGGTATTCTGGCAAATTATATTTGTTCAGTGCCCATATATTTTAGCAGCTTCCTTCCCATAATCAGATCTATTACTATAGCACTATGATCTACTTTCATTTGAAACCAGCTGTTGATTATAGATTTTGGTGTTGCATTTGAACTCTGTCCTGCTTTTGGTAGTGTGGGAACCTAGGGCTGTTGGGGTACAGCTGTACCCCTAGCCAGAAGCAGTAATAAGAAACAAATACATAGCTTCCGTCATTAGTAATCTCCATTATAAAAATTATTCCAGCACCCCCGTCTGCTTCTCTTTGCCTTTCTGCTGTTCTGAAATGGGTTATTACATCTGTTATTTACACGATGAGGTAAATAATAATTGTTGAGTTTATTATAGTTGAGGGTCACCTTCCCCCCCCCCCCCAGCAATGTCTATTAAAAAGCTGACCAACATGTGTTGGATAGAAGCCATACATTATTTATGGGAAAATAATTGAACCACCAGGTAGAGGAACACAAATATAAAATGTATCACCATTAATTCCTTTTTCCCATTTCCAAAGTTCACAATCTGCTGGGAGAGCTTTGTTAGAATGATGTATGTGTTTAATATAATCCAAATAGGCACTACAACAAGTTTCAAAATGTTAAGCACTCTATACCTATTATAAGCCCACAAATTAGTTGTGATCCACAATATGACCTCACACTTTCCAGATGACGGGGGAGTTTCTATTACTTTGCAGTTTTTTTTTTTATACCTAAATCATCTTAATTCACACGTAGCTACATGTG
Organism: Pelodiscus sinensis; assembly: GCF_052426305.1. Taxonomy (NCBI): domain Eukaryota; kingdom Metazoa; phylum Chordata; order Testudines; family Trionychidae; genus Pelodiscus; species Pelodiscus sinensis. The sequence continues at coordinate 101,884,368 of NC_143055.1, forward strand.
TCTTCATTATGGCACAGGAAGAATAGAACACTTTGCTTCTCTCTATTGTTGGCAGTTTCATCAGCTATCTCGCCCTCCCACCCCAATAATATGCACTTCCAGACAGGAAGAAAGTGAAGATCAATGTGGGAAATAATAAAACTCTATTACTGCTGTAAAACTTTTCAAGTTCTTGAGTTCCTTTTTCCTCTTAAGTTGCTAAATTTGTTGTGTGAACAGAAATTTATGGATATCATTATTGTGCTCTTATAATTGGATAAACTGAGAAGATCTAATCCATTAAACTCTCAGATCATGATGCTAAATACAGTTTACAGCTTCTGCTCCCACAAATACCTATACTAGTCTCACAGCTAGTAACAAACAAAGAGCAAGATTCTGTCCCCTCTGTTATGTAATGATTTTTTTTTAATAAGAAGTCCGACTATAATTAGTACTCATGGAATAAGGCACTGACAATTGACACAAAGGTGGCCGAATCTGGCTCTAAAACGGAGTGTGCAGGGAGCCAGAATCAGTGGTCAATCAACAGAGCTGAGCAAATAATGGATTGTTATGGTTTACTGACAAGTCTGCAGAATTCCAAAAGGTTTCATTTTGGGTCCAATCAATTCCCCCCCAAAAACATTTAGAGTATCAAACAAGTTTCTGCTTGATTCAAAATGACACATTTTTGGTTTTGACTTAACTTGATTTTTTAAAATTTTCATTTCAGGCATTTAACAAAGGCAAAAGAGACCCAGATTCTCTAGATTCCAGCGAGTGTGTGTGTTGGGGGGAGAATTAGAATACTCTGATGAATAAGTCATTCGTTCATAATCCAATCAATTGTGACTGAGTCAGGAGGGAGGGAGAGGGAGAGAGCAAGAGAGAGACAGAGAATGTGTCTATAAACTGGTTGTTAGGATATTCACCTCGCAAGGGGGGCCAAAGTTCAAGTCATTGCAATAGTGACTAACTATTAATACAAAGTGGAAAAATTCCAACAGGAGAGAGTGAGAAGGACCCACGCCAGAATATCCCATAGCCCAAAGACTAGAGCATTTAAATCTCTTCTCCACTTACATCAACCACAAAGGAGAACTGATCTGTTTCTTACGTCCTAGGAGAGTATCCTAACCACTTGTAGTCAGCCTTCCTCTCTAATATCTTGTCTTCTTTCACTTTTGTCAATATGCCGGAAATCATTATCACTACATTTTTAAAAGGTATTAAGGTGCCATTTTTAAAAAGTAATCTAAATCCTAAATTTAAATATTGCCCTAAAACTTTACTGTACTAAAACAAACTCATATATTTGTTACTTCAGCTTTGCTGGCATTTAACAGATCAGCTACCTGCAGAGACTAAAAAGCTACATCTCAGAGAAATGCAGCCAAGAAGAGGCAGTGAAATCCTTATGAGCCATAAGGACCTGATCCTGTTACTATGGAAACCCAAACAACTTCTGTGGCTGACTTCTCTTGAAGCAAAAGAAGGTGCTAAATGGTTATACCTCTTCCATATTATCTGTAGTTTGAAATAGTTAGCCTACACTAGATTTTTTATATTAAAAGCCAGCAAAGATCTCTAAAGAGCAATTTGCAAAACAATAGAAGTTCTAAGATGTGAGTAATTAGATATTTATGGATAACACCATGGACAAACACCAATAGCTATATAATCACTGAAAAACTGATAACTTGGAATCAATGACCTCATAAAACTGCAAAGAAATGCCAAAACCTTACAATATGATCTATTAAAAAAAGATTTCAACTAATGAACAACATTTCTTTTCTTCAGAGTGCTGATAATTATTCATTTCACTAAATATGATATGCTGTGTTTTCATAAACAGAAACAAAAAGGTTTTCTGTAACCATATATTAAGTCTCTGATACTGCTGTTTGATACTTGCAGGCTCTGCATTCTTTAGTTTGTAACACATTCTGTCAATCTAATGCTGCATATTACTTGACAAGTTGCTCTATATCAGCTGTGCTCCTGTTCTTGTGAACGCCCCCCACAGTTCATAGATTTTTAAACCCAAAAGGGAACACTATGATCATCGAGTCTGACCTCCTGTATTACACAGGCTATAAGCATTCACTGAATTAATTCCACTTTGAGCTAGAGCCTATCTTTTAGGAAAGACTTCAATCCAGATTTAAAGGTTGCCAGTGATGGAGAATTCACCACAACCCATAGTAAACTGGGTCAAATATTCTCCCTGTTAAAAATGTATGCTTTATTGCAATCTGATTTTGTCTCACTTCAGTTTTCAGCCTTAAATATTCTTCTCTGATGTGAGCCAGACCTTATAACCTTGTCTTCGTTAAGCTAAATAGAGTGAGTACCATGGGTCTATCACTATAAGGCATGTTTTCCAATCTTTTACTCATTCTTATAACTCTTCTCTGAAACTTCTCATTTATCAACATCCTTTAGGAGCTCGGCATGGCATAACCAGACACAGTACTCCAGTAACAGTCTCTCAGGGTATGTCTACACTACAAAGTTAATTCGAAATAACAGCCGTTATTTTGAATTAACTTCAATAGTGTCTATACATGCAAACCACTATTTTGAATTTAATTTGAAATAGTGGCACGCTTATTTTGAATTTGGTAAACCTCATTCCATGAGGAGTACAATAAATTCAAAATAACTATTTCGAATTAAGTGCTGTGTAGACACTTAATTCGAAATAGGGGGCCTCCAGCCCTTCCCAGGGAGCCCTGGTGGCCACTCTGGGCACAACCAGGAAAACTCATCTGCTCCTCCCCAGCCCTGGAGCCCTTAAAGTTGCAAACCTGTCAGCACACAGCCAGCAGACCGTACACCTGGCACAGGATGAGCCAGCAACCCGCTGCCACCCAGCCCTCCACCGCTCCTCAGGACCAGGCTGGAGGCTCACAGGAGCCTGCCAGGGGCTGCAAAAGGCAGGCGTCTGCCTGGTCTAGTGCAGAGATTGTGGACCTCATTGAGGTTTGGGGAGAGGCCTCCAATGCCCATGATCTCCGCACTAGGCACAGGAATGCAGCTGTCAACAGCCACATGGCTGCCAGCCTGGCCACCAGAGGCCACATGTGAAGCCAGGAGCAGGTGCCAACTAAAATCAAAGAGCTGCGGCAGACCTATGCCAGGGCCTCCCAACCAGGGGCTGACCCTGAGGCCTGCCCGCATTATGAGGCCCTGGACTGCATCCTGGGGGGTCAGATGGTCCGTGACCGTCTGGTGGTCATTGACCCCAAGGCAGCAGACCCTGCCCCTGACACAGGGGAAGAGGAGGACGACAGCATCCAGGAACCACAGGAGCCTGCAGGGAGCGTGCCCTGCACCCAGGACCCACGAGCCGTACCGGAGAGCCCGTCAGCAGCCTCATCTGAGGCCAGGGAGGTCTCCACATGTGAGTGCTATCACAATCCCCTTATGCAGCTGGGGGGGGGGTGGGGAGAGGAGGAGCCCAGGGACCATGCGTGTGGCATTGCCGACCACGGAGCAGGTGGCAACCTGTGCATCTGCCATGCCAGCCAGGACATGTGGCCCCAGTCTATGCATGAAGGCACATGACAGGCTCCTGATCCCGGGGAGAGAGACTGCACACTGCCCTCCCTCCAGACGCCCCCTCTACACAGAGGCAGGGCACATCTCCCCTCTCCCCCCTGCCACCACACTATAGGTAGCACAGGGGCTGGGGTGCAGTCCTGGGCCAACTCCCACTCCTGGGGATAGCAGGACGTGATGGTGCAGAGACCTGCCGTCCTCGCCTTGCTGAGGGGGGCTGGGTTTCACCCACTGACCACTTGTTTCACCTCAGGGAGAACTGACCACTTGTTTCACCACAGCCGCGAGTGCAGGGCACACCACCCCGCCTGGGACATGCACCCGCACCCAGGCCAGCAGGCGCACCTGCAACCAGGAGTACCATCAGCGGCAGCACCTGCGGTTACAGGGAAGGCAGGTCCACAGCCAGGAGCACTGGGTGCAAGAAGACCTGCAGCTGAGGCGGGAGAGCTTGCGGGAGCAGGGCCATGCCCTCTGCGAGCACCTGCAGAACCTGGTGGAACGATTGCTGCCTCCTGCTGTTCCGCCCCAGCTATCGCTCCTCCTCCCACCTGCTCACCCTCCCGCTTCTTCCACCCCCCAGTGTGTATGTGCTATTTTGAAATAGCAAAATGCTATTTCGAATTAGTTTTTGTGTCTAGACACGTTATTTCGAATTAGCTTAATTCGAATGAACTATTTCAAATTAAGTTAATTCAAAATAGCGCTGTAGTGTAGTCGTACCCTCAGAGTTAAACACAGATCTTATGTAACACCTCTACTTCTACTCAACCTTACAGTGAGCATATTGCCAAGGATCACACTAGCTCTTTTGGCCACAGCTTCACACTCAGGACTCACATTCAGCTGATTTTCCATCAGGGTCCTTCATGTCTTTCTCAAAGTCAATGACAGAGACCCCTTCCCTGTAATACAGCCTGCATTCTTTGCTCTTAGCTGTACCCATGTACGTTTAGTCAAACTGAAATGCATACTGTTTGCTTATGCCCAGATTACCAAGAGATCTTGATCACTCTGTATGACCTATCTTCTTCATTAATTTATCATTTTCCTAATCTTTATGCAAACTGTGTGTGTGTGTGTGATGATTTTGTTTTCTTCTGTCTTGTTGGTCAAAATGTTAAATAGTAGAGCCAAGAACCAACTGCTTCTGGGATGCCCTTGGTGTTTTCCCATTTGCAATCACATGTTACCATCTGATCAGAAGAGACCACAGGGTCATCTTTTTTAACCTTGTGCCAAGCTACAGGATTTGCTGTGTCTAAACAAGACAGATGAGACACATCATTTTGCTAATTTTCCACTCATTTACTGTGTGTCGTGTTAGTTTAGTATCATTTAGTTTTTTAATTGAAATGTTACGCAGGGTCAAGACAAATTCCTTACAGATGTCTAAGTTTATTAGACTATTACCTTTATCAACCAAACTTGTAATCTCATCAAATATATATCAAGTTAGTTTGATAGGATTTCTCCCCCATAAATCCATGTAGACTGGTTTTAATTATATTGTCCTCATCTAATTTTTGATTAATAAAGTCCTGTATCATCTATTCCATTATTTTGCTAAGGATTGAAGTCAGGTTGACCGGCTGATAAAGACATGGGTGTCCCATTCACCCTTTTAAAATATTGGCTCAAGATTAGCTTCTACCCAGGCTTTCGGAATTTTTCCAGTGTTTTAACATTTTATGGAAAACATCAGAATTAATATTCTGTTAAGCTTCTTGGCTAGCTCTTTAAAACTCTTGGATACATCCTGATGATTGAGGCCCAACTTTAGTAGCCACTGTTTAACATGCTCCAGAGTTACTACTGGAATGGAAGGGCTATTAGGGACCATCTGAAATAAAGTTTTCACATACAGCACACAGGAAATGATTCACCCAGCCTTTTTCAAGGAATGTATTAGTTTAGGTAGGAAAGGGCTCTCAGTCATGCCTTCCTTCAGCCTATTTCTCAATTTTTTTGTTTTCCTTTTTGGAACGAAATCTATATATTCAAAATGTTTTGATTTGACTTTTCAACAGATCCATGTGTATGGATCACTGAGACTCTGGGTACAGCTTAAACCACAGGTAATCTGTACTGCACGCTGCTAAATAGCATGAATTCAGAATGTCTAAAGAATTGTCACTCTCACCATTGCCACAAATATGTCCTGAATTTTCCTGGAATGTGCTTCTTTCTGCCCACCTGGTACAAAATAGCATGAATTTGGTGGCCTTCTGGGCTGACTGCAAAAGACATAGTCTTGATAGGATTTTTGGGCCTAGATAAATTAATGGATGCTAGATCCATCAGAGCTGTGGTTCAGAATGGGGAGGAATGATGTCCCTAGCCTCAGCTTGTCAGAAGCTGGGAATGGGTGACAGGGGATGGATCGCTTGATGATTACCTGTTCTGTTCATTCCCTCTGAGCATCTGCCATTGGCCACGGTTGGAAGACATTGGGCTAGATGGATTTTTGATCTGACCCAGTATGGCTGTTCTTATGGTCTTATGAGAAGGCTGAGTGTAAATTACCAGTATTAAAAGGGGAGGTGTAGATAATTTTTATAGGCGAGAAACCCACAGAGTTCCTGTCTGGTTCTTTTCATGCTCCTGGGGTTCTCTGATAATTCTAAAAATGTGTTAGGATGCATACAACCTTGAATAGGCATCTTTTTATTTAAGTCAAAACAAAATGATTTGGTGCCTTTTTCAATAGTTTATTGTTTCTTCTATATTTACTACCCTTTCAGCAAAGCAATTCTATACAGTCTCTTTAAAAGCATACAAGCTTCTTTTTTATTTCTACCAAAAATACTATCACTTTTTCATTGTTAGTGGTGTATCACTTTACTACTAGTGCATACAAATCTGAGCATCTCACATCATCACTGGGCTTCCCACTCCTTCACTGACATTTATAGATTTTAAGGCTAGAAGAGAATATTAGATCACTCTTGTCTTACCCTCCACACAGCATAGGTATGGGTTTTCATCTACTTATCTCTTTGTTGATGGGTTACTGGTAGCCCAATAATTTATTTTTGACAAAAGTATCTCTCTCTCTCATATAAAGGTATCCCGTCTTGATATGAAGACAGCAAGAGATGGGGAATCCATACTTTAAAATGTTAAAACAAAATGTGCCTCATTTGTAATTGGAATTTGTCAAGCTATCCACAATAACACCAAGATCTTTTTTCAGTGGGAATAGTTAATTTAGAAACCATTTTGTAAATCTGTTTGTTAATGTGTTTTCCAACGTTCATTACTTCATGTTTATCAGCATTGAATTTCATCTTTCATTTTATCGTCCAGTCACAGAATTTAGTGCAATCCCTTTATAATTCTTCACAGGCAACTTTGGACTTAACTACTTTGAGTAATTTTGTATTATCTACAAATTTTGTTAACTGACTGTTCACAGTATTTTTTCAGATTATTTGAGTATATTGTACAGCACTGGTCCCAGTACAGATCTTTGGGGAACACTGCCATTTATCTTTATCATTCTTGAAAACTGATAATTTATTGTTACATTTTTTGTTTTCTCTTTTTTAACCAATTATCGCTCTACGAAAGGATATTCTCTCGATTTTAAGATTAACAACTTTGCTTAACAGTCTTTGGTGAGAGACCTTGTCAAAGGCTTTCTCTAAGTCCATGCATTCTGTATTGACTAGGTCACCCTTGTCGACATGATTGTTGACTCTCTCAAATAATTCTATATATCAGTAAGGTATGATTTCCCTTTACAAAAGTTGTGTTGACTCTTCCAACATACTGTACTGATAATTCTCTTCATTACTATAGTTTCAATCCATTTGCCTCTGTAATTGCCAGGATCACCTCTGGAACTTTTAAAAAAGAATTCAGAATTCTTGGGTGAGTACCGTCTGTACCAGTTTGTTCCAGAACCTCTGACACCACAATCTGGACAGTTGCTCAGATTTTTCACATAACAAGAATGGCTCAGATATGTGGGTGTCCCCCCCCCCCACATCTCCTGCAGTGAAGGCTAGTGCCAAAGCTCCATTTGACATCTTCTCAATCCCTGTGTTCCCTGAATACTCTTTTAGCTCTTTGATATCCAGTGATATCCTTGAGTCAGGGCCGGTCCACAACATTTTGGCACCTGTGGCAAGGAGCTCAAATGATGCCCCATGCCACCTTTTCTCCTGCCTGCCTGTTATGTCTCTTGTGCCCTCCTTCCTCCAACACAGCACTTTACCATCTCTGTGCATCTAGAGCAGAGAGAATATATATGCACCAGCAGCAGACACAATTTTCTACATTCTGGGTCCTAGTGGCACCCCCCCACAGTGTGGCACCTGAGGCAGCTGCCTCAGTTCACCTCATGGTAAGGCCAACCCTGCCTTGAGTGTTTGACTAGCTTCATTCTTTTAACATACTTTTTTTTTATTGCATTTAGTTTTGCTAGTTGCTCTCCAAATTCTTGTGTCTCTTTAATTTTCTCTAAGGCATTAACTCCAGCACTTGAATCATTTTTGTTACTCTTTTTTGCATTATCTCTGGTTTTTCCAACATTACTTTAAACATGTAAAACTACACACAGGATTCTAGTATCAATCCCAGTAATACCATATACCAAGATAAATTGTTCTCATACACTAATCATCTGTTTATACGTCCAGATAAGACATTAGCTTGTCTTTACGACAGTACCTTACTGGGTTCTTATGTTGAGTTGCTTCTGCACAGCAATCTCTACTTTCTTTTCAAAACCTCTGCTTTCTAGGATTAGTCCCCCATTCTGTAAATATGTCCTGCACTCTTTGTTCCTAGATGTGTGGCATTGCTTTTGGCTATGTTGAAACATTTTTTTATTTGAATGGGCCCTTTTATCAAGCAAGGCATATCACATATTCTTTTGGCAGCCACGGATATTTAAGAAACTTATGTTTGCCTTTCTCTGACCCTGGCACACAAACATCAGCTGGTAGGAGACCATATTGCTGTAATATAGTAACCATCATGAAAAAGAATAACATTTGGTAATAGTTAAGTCTCAGAGGTATTGGATATACATGCTTTATCCCTATACTTACAATAGGAAATAATTCTAATAACTGTTGGCAAATAATAGAAAGTAATAACAGAACTAAATTATCACTCATTTCCAATACTAACATAAAAGTAAAGAAAGTGCTTGCTTTGCAGAGAAATTTTAGGGTTCAGATTTGGTCCAGAAGGCATTACTGTCTCAGAGGACAGGTTTCTCTCAGATGGAATTACAATTTATCATCTAGTTATACTCACATACCACATGTGAGATCCTGTATCATAATACAAATTTAAGAAAGCATATTGCAAATAAATAACTATTAGGTTAACTTTTCCATCTTCTGCCAATTAAGGATTAATAACATTTTGTATGATTTTGGCCAAAAAGAGAATTTTTGTGTACATTTTCCTTTTTTTGAGCAAAGATAGGGCTCAGCAGAGGAGCCAGATTGTTAGAACCAGAAGATAATATTGCAACATGCTAGATGGATGGTCTAACATCTAGATATCATGGCAAAGAAGTTAAAAATGACAGGGGACACCGTACTACAGAAACTTATAGAAGAATTTATTTCAACTTTTCAAGAGTTGAATAATTCATAATGAAAAATCTCTCTTCTACCTGACTATTCATAGACAAAGTAAAGATACAATGGATAAGGTAGAATGGATTTCTAGCTATCAGTGTGACTTTGTATTTTTAACATCTCTAATTCAAAGATCTCAAAGTGTTTTAAAAACATATTTTTATATATTTTATACCAGTGAAACAGATCATTACACACACACACACACACACACACACACACACACTCCATTTCACTCTCCACTGAAATACAACCATATCAATGCATAGTATAATATAACAGCTATATAGCCCTCGGGCTGTTAAAACTTTGCTTTTTCACCAAGCGAAATGTGGTTACCGCTGGACGGATGCACTCTAGCAAGGACTAGGCAGTTCTCTAGGCAGCAGATTTCTGAGTGTGGCAGAGGAGGTGGGTGGGGCTGCCTGGCACACCAACCAGCAGAAAGCAGACACCAGTTTGGGTCACACTTCCAGTTCCTTCCTAGCTGCTCCCTGTTCTGCCTGAGATAGATGCTATGGTTCAGGCCTGCTCCTGGGGACACCTTAAGCAGCCTGGGGCTTTAGCTAAAAATGGGGCGGGAGATGGGTAGCACACTCAGGGAACATCTAGACTGTGGCGCTATTTTGGGATAAAGGCAGTCCCCGGGTTACGGACAAGATAGGGACTGTAGGTTTGTTCTTAAGTTGAATCTGTATGTAAGTCGGAACTGGCGTCAGCTGCTGCAGAAACTGATCAGTTTCAACCGCAGCTGAATCTGGACACCAGTTCTGACTTACATACAGATTCAACTTAAGAAACCCAGGCGTCCCCAAGTCAGCTGCTGGGGTTCCCGCTCCACCACCGCGCCCTGCCGTCTGTTCGGGGAATTATATCTGCCGGCAGGTGGCGCGGTCTTTTCAGGACACTGCCCTCCGGCAATGTCCACAATAGCCTGAGCTTTTCCCCCCTTTCGGGGGACGGTTAGTTGTAGGTCGGCAGGCCTTTAGGAGGCGGATCCTCCGCCCTGGTACAATGGATGGCTAGTCCGCCCTATGGCCCTACCGTGCCTTAAAAATAGTCCGAGTCCTGGCCCTTTAAAAGGTCCGATCCGGATCCTGGCCGGGTACCAAAACCCCCATACGGAAGCCCAGGCCCTTGAGCAGGGCAGGGCAGGGCAGGGCAGCAACTGGCGGCCAGGCCCTGATGCAAGGCAGGGCCGCAAACAAACACACAGGTCTGTAGAAACTCCTAGTTCAAGAGCGGGGCAGGTAGTGCACCTGCAGCAGTGGCAAGGGGGGGTGAGACTGCCACCCGGTTAGTGGGTGGCAGGGGGGGCGCAGGCCCACCCACTCCACTGCGCCCCGGCCCAGGGGCCCTGGATGCAGCCATTCAGCTGCTACGGGCTCAGCAGGGGCTCCAGCCCGCAACTTGCTGGCCTAGGGCTGTTCTCAGCCCATGCTACCCCCTGGGCCACTCCTCGTCTCCCCCCTTCCCCAGTACCTGTAGCCCCAGCGGCCTGTCGGGGAGTTGGAGCCTGCGTCGTCTCCGCAGGGGCCGGGCGGCCCAATCCAGGGGTCAAGAGGTCGGAGCTCTGTAGCGTCCCGCGGGGCTTGTCTGGCCCGGCATTCCAGTACCCACCGAGGGTCCAGCTGGTCCAGCGGCTTGGTCCCGTCCTCTGGGTCCGCGAGTGGTTCAGCTGGCGGGCCTGGCCAGGCCTTAGTAGCCCGGGCAGGGAGGCCCTGGGCTCCCTGAGCTCCGTGGCAGCCTTCTTATAGTCCTAGCCCTGCCCTTTGACTTCCGGTCTGGTGAGGGGGTGGGGCTAGGCTGGCCCCAAGATGGCTCCCAGAGGGTTTCCTCCGCCTCCGGCTCAGAGGGTGGCCATTCCACACCTCTACAGGCTGATTCCAGGAAGCCTGGGGCAGAGCAACTCTGCCTCGGGCTTCCAGTAGTCAGCCGCTGGTCAGTTTCAGCAACGGCTGACTTGGGGATGCCTGGGGCAGAGCAGCTGGGGTGCTGCTGGGTTGCTCCAGTAGCGCGGCTCCTCGGGCGCTACTGGAGCAACCCAGCAGCACCCCAGCTGCTCTGCCCCAGGCGTCCTGATTCAGCTGCTGCTGAAACTGACCAGCAGCGGCTGAATCAGGATGCCTGGGGCAGAGCAGCTGGGGTGCTGCCGGGTTGGTCCGGAGCGGCGCTGCGGGACCAACCTGGTAGCCCCCAGCTGCTCTACCCCAGGGGTAGGCAAGAAAAGCCTGTTCTGCTAGGGGGGGGGGCACTAGCTGCACCCTCCCCACCCCCAGCAGACCAGGGAGACGGGGGTGGTGGGACCGCCCAAGTCCTCCACGGCATTGCTCCGTCTCCCTGGTCTGCTGACCTGGGAGATGCGGAGCAAAGCCGCAGAACACGCGGGCAGCGGGACAGTCCATGCGCGTCGTGGCTGTCCCACTGCTGGCGTGCTCCGAGGCTTTGCTCCCCGTCTCCCTGGTCTGCAGGGAGACGGGGAGCAAAGCCTTGGAGCACGCCCGGAGCGGGACAGCCCAGGCGCGCTTGGGCTGTCCTGCTGCGGGCGTGCTCCGTGGCTTTGCTCCCTGTCTCCCTGGTCTGCAGGGAGACGGGGAGCAAAGCCTTGGAGTACACCTGCAGCGGGACAGCCCAGGCGCGCCGCGGCTGTCCCACTGCGGGCGTGCTCCGAGGCTTTGCTCCCCGTCTCCCTGGTCTGCTGGTCGGAGGACGGGGGCGGCGGACCACGGCGCATCTGGGCGTCCCGCCGCTCCCGTCCTCCGGGGTGAGAAAAGCCCCATTTGTAACTGCAGATCTGACATAAGTCGGATCCGCGTAACTCAGGGACTGCCTGTACTAGAGGTTTCCCAAAATAGCTATTCCGCTTCTTTTAAACCAGCCTGTTATTTCAAAATAGATTTCGAAATAACAGGCTCGCTATTCCGACATCCCTGTAACCTTCATTCCACGAGAGTTAAAGGAAGTTTCGGAATAGCGGTTTATTTCAAAATTAGATCAAAATAAGATATGCAATTTGCATAGCTCAATCTGCATATCTTATTTTGACCTATGGGTGCATTGTAGATGCACCCGCAGGGTTTAGCTAGAGCATCATGTTGTCTTGATTGGCATCTGCTACTGGGAATATATTTTGCAATTGCTATTTCTTTACAAAAAGATCTTTCCCTTCAGCAGTCAAGTGCTGTGCAGTCTTTAAACAATTACTTATATTAGAATGTATCTGAAATTCAGGTGTACCCTTCTGGAGGCAATTACATGTAAGAGAAGACCAAAAGATTGGTGCAGTATGTTAGGGTGAATTGACCTGGGTTTCTTACCTATCATCCACATGACATTATTATTTCTTTCAGCAACCGTTATGAAGTCTGTAGTCAGCTAGTGATAGAGAACTGCTATCACAGCTTGTGGCATTTGTAGAGCAAAAAGTATTCATTTAAAAAGTTATGTTTTTCTTAGCATAAGGAGAGATATGTTCCCTTTTGGTGATCCAGCTATGCCTATGGATCTCCAGGAACCCTGTAGATTGCTATCACAGCAGCAATGCATACAGAAGGTAATGCAACTATTATGAGATTTGACTGATACAGAGCTGTGATTATAGTGCTTTGATATGTAATTTGCTCCAGGCTTTGCCAGCAGGGAAAACTAAAGAATGGACTTCCTCCCTGCTGTTCCTTTTCATACCTTGACTCTTACAATGCTAAAGAAGATGTGGCATGCGGGAGGAGAGGGGAGAGGAGGGAGGCGAGAGACTATCAGCATCCATTTTCCAGGTAAAAGGTACAGTGCAACTATTTTTCACTGTGTACAAAATAGTCTTCTCATTAATTTCTCTCTCCTTTTTCTTGTACTGTACACATAAAAGGTACCCTCATTCTGACAGAAGGTAGAGGAGGTTGACCAGGCGCAGATGACCGTTTTGTGGGGCCCCGGGCAGCATAATTCCGCAGGCCCCCCCCCTTTGCCACGGCGCATGCGCAGTGACACCATGCGCATGCACAGCGGCGCCACAGCGCATGCGCGGGGCTTTCTGAAGTGCAGGGCCCGGGGCAGCCGCCCCGTTTGCCCTGCCCTATATCCGCCCCTGAGATTGACCTAACTAGACATTTATTATAAATAACCAGAATGAATGAAACACAGAAATGGCATTGGTAGAAATGGAGTTTACTAAATCCATCTGCAGCAAATGGTTGTTAATATTCTCATTTTCCCAATAATAAAGAGTGTGTAATACTTTAGCTTGAATGACCTGTTTCACATGTTTTGTTGTTGAGTCCTGATTTTTTCCTGAGGGCGAGTGTTTAGTGATGTACAACTTCAACCAACTGCCTGTTTACTGATGCAAAACCCAGAACATCATTAACCTTCACTCGAGATAACAAAATAAGGAGTTCTTTTGATGGAGGTAAAACATCACACCCGGTTAATGGTTTGGAGGAATGAAATGTAGAGTAAATGACATTACCTCAAAAGAAAATGCGCTATTTGCAGTCACATTGTGTTATCCTTGCAAGATAAAGCTCCTTTGTCATAACATATATTACCTGATGTAAGTTAACTTTGTCTAACTTATGTTAAGACAAAGTTAGAGTAAAAAACACTACAGAGATGCTATAATTTCCCCCCAAACCAAGCAGTATAAATCTAAGTTAAAACATAAAATAAATCAGAACATAATAAGGCATGGAAATGCACAGGTTGGGCACCCAAACATTGCACAGTTGGGGTATGTGGTTATGATCAAGGCATTTTATTGCTTGGTGATCACAGAGTAGATTAAAATCATTTTGCCCTACATGTTGGCAAGTGCTTTATAGAATTCTTGATAACAGAACATTATTCTTTAGCTCCTACTGAAGGAGCAAGTTTCAGTTACAAAAAATAATAGCAGAAAAAGGACCATTAATTTCCATTTCTCTCCCCACCCCCTTCCAGAATTGTTGAGTTCCACTCTATGCACAAGATTTCAATAACTTTTAAGTGCATGGGAACTTGGAAAAATCTTGCATTATTCCATGATTAAGATTACTGTGTGTGGGGGGGAGGTGGGGGGCGTGGAAGGAGGCATAACCCCTTCACAACCAACTAAAAAGCACACACAGTGAGAACCGATACCAGGTACTAATTTTCTTAAGAAATTCATTTAAAAAAGTAACTTTAACTCCTTCAAATCAATTAGTTATACATTTTCAATGTATCAAGTCTATAGTTGGACAGTAAAATACAATAATTCTGGGGAGGATACACGCTGTTTTTTCATACATCAAAACCCTTTAAGTACAACTCAAAATTAACTACAGGGCTGCATCTAGTGCCTCCATAAATAACCCTAAACTTGAAAACATGAGATACATGGATACCTGCACATAAAAAACAAAGTGGACACTAATGTTAAATACAGAATTTTTTAGATTAAACTATTTTGAATTGGTTATCTAGAAACCCTTTTATAATTTGTACCATACTAGCAAATAGAAGGCACAGTGAGAGTTGGACCCCACTCGCCACTGTGGCTACATCTAGACTGCAAGCCTCTTTTGAAAAAGAGTCTAGACTACAACCAATACATTGGAAAAAGCACAGTTTGCATTACATAGTGCCTTTTTTCGAAAGAGCACTTTCGAAAAAAGGTGTTCTTCCTCGTAAAATGAGGTTTTCCGCAGTTGAAAAAACTGCCACGTTCTTTCAATTTACTTTCAAAAGAACGCGGCAACAGTCTAGATGCAGGGGAAGGTTTTTTTTAAAAAAAGGCCACTTTTTTCGAAAAACCCTTGTAGTCTAGACACACCCTGTATATTTAGTTTTTGCTTTGTAATAGAATGGCAGTGGCTCAGTTAGCAGTTAAACTGATCCCTTCTTGACTAGGATGATTACCAGAAAACAGCGATAGAAATGTAGCCGTGTTAGTCTGGGGTAGCTGAAGCAAAATTCAGGACAATGTAGCACTTTAAAGACTAACAAGATGGTTTATTAAATGATGAGCTTTTGTGGGCCAGACCCACTTCCTCAGATCTGAGGAAGTGGGTCTGGCCCACGAAAGCTCATCATCTAATAAACTATCTTGTTAGTCTTTAAAGTGCTACATTGTCCTGCATTTTACCAGAAAACAGACTCACTACAGTTTATTCCAATTACTCTACAAAAACTGATAGGTGGTACAGCTAGTACTTTAAAATGGCACATTGTCTAGTGTGGTCTACAAACCATTTCACAATAATTTACAAGTATGAATGACAGTTTCCTGGCAAACTTTCACTGCAACATTTTGTTGAATTAGCCATCTCCATGCTCTGTTGTTTCTACTAAAAATTTCAAAGCTACCTTGACATATTTTGAATGGTGTTAACATTTTGTAATGCTTATAAAAAATTATTGTAATGATTGTTTCATTGAATTGTTTAATTGAATTGTTTTCAATTGAAATGTGATATTATTGTACAGTGAGAGCTTTGCTATCCAGCACTCTTTTAACTGGAAAACTTTGTTAACCAGCATTGCACCCAGACACAATGCCCCTGAGCCTTCAGGTGTGTGAGCCTTACTCTCACCTGTCCAGCCAGCCTTTGCAAGGCTTCTGAGAGTCAGCACTGCTGGCTGATGTCATCAGCAGGCTTCTACTTCCTGCTCAGCCTGCCTTAAGCTGCCAGGAGCTAGAACTCCGAGTAGGCAGCAGAGGCAGAGAAATAAGCTTTGTTATCCAGCACATTCAATTAACCAGCAACTCCCATTCCCCATGAGTGCTGGATAACAAAGCTTTCACTCTACTATATGCATCAGATTTAAAAGTATTTATTATCCTGTTGATATAGTTGACCCTTGTAAAAACCTCTATTTTTATAGTATTTAACCAATTGTAACTTCACAAATTTTAGGGTTTCTCCCCCATACATTTATACATCTTCAGCTACGATGATGTATTAAATATTAAGAAAATGATACAGGAACAAATAGAAGTACGGTATAAATTTGGTCCTGGTTCAACCCTCCTTAAAATCCAGTGGAAGTTTTTTTATTAACTTTGCAAATATTTTCATTGCTTACTAAAACTACAGTGTTACACAGGCTCAGGACCATTCTTAGGATTTATGGAGCCTTATGCAGTACTATTAAACTTATGCCCCTAGACCTGATGGCAGCCTGGGGTGGAAACAATGATTTTTTAGAAATGTGATTTTAGAATCATCAGCAAGACTAATAAAATATTTTTAAAGTGGTTTTTAGACTAAGGTCCTGTAGACTAACACAATAAATTCAGAACCTGACAGTATATATGTGGGGTTGGCAAATGTCTGTTAAATGGCTTTGTTACCACTTGAATGGCTCTTTCACAGGTTTGATGTTCTATTAATAGGTTTCATAGGCTTTTCCACTTTTATATTAACTAGATCCTCTCCAGAGGAAGCAAAGCCATAAAACAGGATGGGAAGAGGCAGTGGACATTCAGACCCAGTTGTGTGTCAAATTTTTGGGTCCCCTATACAACTGTGTATTCTGCATATTGGTAAAGATGACTCTGCACAGACTATCTACTAACATATGAAGCCTTTCTTCATGAGAAGTATACTCTAAGTAAAGACTACTTTTATTCAAGTTCTCTGATTTCTTTTAGTCACTTACCTCTAACTGTGGTATTAGTTGCAGTGTGTCTACCCTCATCCTTAAGTTCTATTCTCAATATTATATATATATATATATATAAGCTATTTATATATCTGTATTATATGCATGATCTTGTTCTAAACATGTGTTTGGTTGAGATCTCTAGGTTAACCAATAGCTTCTGGTCCTCCTATTCACAGATCTGGTTTTCATAATATGAAGTGTTGCTAATATTTCTTCTATATGATGATAAGTTTGTCTCTCCTGTGGCTGTATGCTACTCTGAGACGATTCCTACTAAGGTGATGTATGAGCTTTCTCATTTTTTTGGCCTCAGATTAAATGCTGATTGCAAATTGATACAGTACTTGTTCTCAAGTAAGAGATTTCTTATCCACTGTAAAATGTGGATGAAAAACTGCAATTCACTTATCATATGCTCTTTTTTGTTTTTAAAAAAGTATGCTTCAGGGCAAGCATACTTTAGCTCTCGAGATCTAATTTACATCTGCAATACCCACTCCACAACATGTTTGACATAAGAAGCTAAAGATACGTTGAGGCAAAGTTATCAATCCCTAGAAACATTTCTTCTGAAGATATTCTATTGGTGTTACAAAAATGAAATTTCAACATGAGGATTTTTAGAGTTAGGATTTAAATCTCTAACCGATAGCCTCTTTTATTTTTTGAAAAGGATCCCTTAGATTTTTTTACCATGTACAGAGTCAGTACTATCAGTGAATTTTTTTCAGAAAGATTACTCTTTTAACAAGGTCCCTCAGAAGTTTTTTCCTTAGATAATGGTACATTAATCTTTGATAGCATTTGTACAAACAGCTATATTGTTCCCCTCCTCCCCAAGGAAGAAGGTTACAGACTTTAACACATCAGAATTTAAAACTTCTCATACATATACCAAGTATGTTAGCCATACTAAAACAAAAGAATTCATCTATTAACAAATACTTCACTCCATTCCAAATTTAAGACCAGTGTAGGATTCTCTCAGTTCATTGGGTTCATCTTAGATATTCACAGTTGTCAGAAAACTTGACCCCAGAAATATTGTTAAATTGTATTCAGTAAAAACACCATTCATTTTACTCTTTTATGACACATTTATAATTTATAGAAGAACAGAGTGATGTCTAGAGGTTAAAGCAGACAGCTGTTAGGAGATCAAGGTTCTGCTTGGTTACATACTTTTTGTATGTAATTGGAATAAAATACATGACCTTAAAAAAAGTAGATTTGACAGATCAACATGATCTCCACCCCCCACCCCGTCCCTCCACCCAAAAATAACTGATTTTTGGGAAATTCAGTAAAGGTAATCTACATGGATTCCAATAAGATTTTTGATAGATCCACATGGGGAATTACTAAATTGGTGGTGATGAGGATTAATAGGAGAACTGAAAGTTGGATAAAGAACTGATTAAAGGGACAAGGAGTCCTATAGCACCTTATAGACTAACAGATGTATTGGAGCAAAGACCCACTTCGTCAGATGCATGTAGTGAAAATTTCCAGAGGCAGGTATAAATATGCAGGCAAGAATCAGGTTAGAGAAAAGGGGGTAAATTCAAATTGATTGAATTTACCCCCTTATCTTTAGCCTGATTCTTGCCTGCATATTTATACCTGCCTCTGGAAATTTCCACTACATGCATCTGACGAAGTGCGTCTTTGCCCACGAAAGCTTATGCTCCAATTCATCTGTTAGTCTATAAGGTGCTATAGGACTCCTTGTCACTTTTGCAGATCCAGACTAACATGGCTACCCCTCTGATACTTGATTAAAGGAAGATGATAATGGGTCATACTAAAGAGTGAACTGTCAAGCCAAAAGGAAGTTGCTAGTGGACTTCACAAGGAATTGATATTAGAACCAAACTTATTTAACCTTTTTTTAACCTTGGCACAAAAAGTGTGAATGTGCTAGTAAAATTTGCAGCTGACAGAGTTGGGAGGTATTATCAATACTGAAGAGGAATGTAATATTATAGAAGATGATCTGAAAATTGGAATAATAGAAATAGGGTGAAATTTAACAGTGCAAAGTGCAAGGTCATACACTTAGGGACCATCATTGTTTGCTATAAGCTACATATCTGGGTAAATTGGCTGATCTCAGGAATACAATAGACTGCCAGTGTGATGCAATCAATAATGATGGAATGCAATCCTGGGGTGCATCAGGCAAAGTGTTTCCAGTAAAAATAGGAAAGTAATATTCCCATTATATACGGCACTGATGAGTAATCATTTGGAATACTGCGTCCAATTTTGGTTTTCATGTTTAAGAAAGATCAGTTCAAAATGGCAAACATTCAGAGAACGGCTATTTGGATGAGGAATGGAAACCTACCTTATGAGAGGAGACTCAAAAACCTTGTCTTATTTAGCCTAACAAATAAAAGACTAAGGAGAGATTTGAGAGCTCTTTATAAATACAAGAGAGGGATAAATACTAGGGAGGATGAAAAGTTAAATGCCAATGTTGACATAAGAACAAATAGATATACTAGCCATCAAAAATGTATGCTTGAAATTAGATGAAGATTCTGATCATCAGCAGTTCCTCCATGGGTGAGACATCACTGAAAACTATTTAAACTAACTCTTTGTCTAGTTCATGTTTTAAGTTAGTTAGCTTAGCAAAGTATTACAACAAATATGGAGGTTTTAAAGGGGTGATGCTTATACTGTGGTATTCCTTGGCATACATTTCAGGTCACATTGGTTTAGATTTCTCATCTTTTTTAAAGAGATTCATGTACTGTGCCATATTTCCAGGTGCAACACTTGTATTTGCTATGGAAGCATTACAACGTGCAATTTAGAAAAAAAAAAATCTAGAAAAACTGTTAATATAGGTATGACAGGAAGTGCATACCCCAAATTAGGCCAGGAGGGCTTCATGCCCTATGGGAAGATATTCCAGCTCCCCACTCCACCAGCCACACAGAGCATGCTCCAAGGGCTAAGGCATAAAAGGGAGCAGCTCAGCTCAGTTTGGACTAGACACAGAAGACAAAGGTCATACTGGAGTAGTTCCAGAGGTAGGCCAGCCAGAAGCCCAGATGACAGGAGCTGTAGGCCTGGGAGACTGCACTGAGCCCCCAGACCTGGTGGAACTGCAGGAGGAGACTGGTGCTATGGAGTGTAATGACCTGGAAACCACAGGGATCATCCCAACGCCAGAACTGGGAGGAAGTGACCCAGGGAGCGTGCACAAGTGGTATCTCCAACCCAAGTGAATGCAGCATGTGGTAGTAAGATTCCCCATTGAGCAAGTCGTGGATCACTCCCACACTAATAGGACCCTGAGTCTGGGTCTGGTGGAGTAGGGTAGGCCCAGACTCCCCTACTGGGGTTGCTTCCTCAAAGCCCTGTGACTCTAGCCATTAGGCTGTGGTGCCCTACATCCCAGGGCTGTGTGACTGATGTGTATTGACTTTAGCAGTAGGCTATGCTACCCTGAACCCTAGGAACATGTTATAGACTGTGGCCATTGGGCCAACTGCTTCAGGATTGGGCATACTCATAACGTGACAATAGGAAATAAAGAAAAATCATTCACAACTTTAGCATGTGCTAAGAGACTCTATGATTTAACAATCTGATTTCAAACTAAACAATGTAAAACAGTATGAATTATTTTAGGGTATTTGGCATGAATTTAAAGTAAAACAAACTGTTGGTCATGAAAATAAGCAACTACACTTTTCAAATTATTCTAGCACATTAGGTCATATTGTGGATTTTGACTACAATTACTGTAGGCAAAAGCTGATAAAATCATTCATGCAATACATCTCTTCTGCAGTATGCTATACACTTCAAATTTAGTTAGCATACCTGACCATCTTTTTTAAATTTTCTATTTGAAGATTTTTTTAGGCATAAACTAATAGAAAGGAATAAACTCTGGCTAGTCAAGTGTAAAGTAGAATTAGACAGACTAAAAAGAATTTGAAGAACAATTAGTGAAAGACACCAAAAAATAACAGCAATTTTTATAAAGATCATCAGGAGCATCATCAGGAAGCCTGCCAAAAATCAGTGGGAACAGTGCTAAAAGAGCACTGAAAGACAAAAAGGCCATTGTAGAGAAGCTAAATTAATTCTCTGCATTGGTCTTTACTGCAAAGAATGAAAGGCAGTGTCCCACACCTGAACCATTATTTTTAGGTGAGAAATCTGAGCAACTGGTCCAGACTGAAGTGTAAATGCTGGAGGTTTTGGAACAAACTGATAAATTAAACAGTAGTATGTCATCAGGACCAGTTGGTGTGTTCTAAAGAAACTCAAATATGAAATTGAGGAACTAAACTAACTTTGGTATATAGCTTATCGCTTAAATTACCTACTGTACCAGATGACTGGAGGGTAGTTAATGTTTCACCGATTTCTTTTAAAATGGCTTCAGAGGTGATCCTGGAAATTACATGCTGGTAAGTTTCACCTTAGACACAATCAATACTATGTATTCACTATATATACTTTTGTTACTCTAAGGTGCTACAGGACTACTCATTTTTAAAGTTTCAGACTAACACGGCTAACCCTCTGAGATTATGTAATAAAGAAAAGAACTATCAGACACATGGATGATTATAATTTGTTATGGGAAGAGTCAACACAGCTTTTGCACAGGGAAATCATGTTCATCAATGAATTAGAATTCTCAGAGTTTCAAGAAACAAGTGAATTAGGGTGATCTAGCAGATACAGTGTGCCTGGACTTTCAGAAAGCCTTTGATAAGGCTTCATCAAACCACATAGTATTGGGATAAGGGGGGAAGCTCTCTCAGGATCAGTAACTGATTAAAAGATAGGGAGAAAAGGGTATGAAAAAATTATCAGTTTTCAAAATGAGGAGAGGTAAACAGCTGGGCCCCCAGTGATCTGGGACCAGTTCTATTAAATATATTCCTAAATGTGGTGGGAAAACATTGAAGTACCAAACCTTGCAGATGATAAAATATTACTCACATTAGTTTAGTCCAATGTTGACTGCAAAGAGTTGCAAAGGATCTCATTCAGCTTGGTGACAGGACATCAAACTGTCACATGAAATTCAATGTTGATAAGTGCAAAGTAATGCATATTGGAAAAAATAATCTCAATTATATATGCAAAATGGTGGAGGCTAAATTATCTGTTTTTGCACAAGCAAGGAGTTCTTGGAGGCAGTGTGGATAGTTCCTTGAAAATATCCTTTCTTGTGCAGCAACAGTCAAAAAAGTTTAACAGATGATTAGGAACCATTAAGGAAGGGATTGATAAGAAATGAAATATAATGCTACTATATAAATCCATGTCATAAGCATACTGTATGCAGTTCTGTCACCCCACCAAAAATGTATTAGAATTAGAAAAGATACAGAGAAGAGCAATAAAAATATTTAGGGGTATGGAAACTCCAGCTTTATTAATATTCACAAAACTTCACTCGCTACTTCTTGTATTGATTGGAATATGCCTATTTTGTACCTTTAGGATATGATCTTAGTGTGAATTGGTGTGGTTCTATGTACATTACTACTGTGAAGCATGCAAGCGTATTCAAGTTTAAGAACCTGGAACCGATTTATGATATTGATTTAAAATAATTACATTAAACTTCCAAATTTCAACATAATATTGGGACAAATGTAATAGTTTCACTTGAATGAGCTTTGAAATTGAGTTTGTCTGAACCAGCTCTTGAATTGGAGTGGAAAACGAAATATTTCACAATCCTCTGCAAAAATTCAGCTGGACAAATCTCTAACACACAACTTTCCTTCCCTCCTTGCATATTTCTGAAGTCACTTTTAAAAAATAATTCTCTAACATGTAACAGGTGCACCAGCATAAATAGAGGATGCATTTATGATGGACAATGAGCCATCATCATATCCCTTTACATCAACATTTTCAATTCTTCATATGTTAATTGGAGTGTGGCATCTTTATAGCCAACCAGTCTGCCAAGCCAGATGGCACACTCTTCACAGTGCTCCAGACTTCAGTAACCCAGAGCACAACCTCTGAAGGTGATTGGCCTTCTTGTGCTCTTCATTGACCTCCAGACTTAGAGAAATAGAGCTCAACATTTGTAGAGTGCAGTCTTGGAGAACGTTTAAATGAACTTGGGTTAATCAGGCTTGTACTACACATCTGTGATTTGCTGGCAATGCAGTTGGCCAAACAATGAGAAATGATCAATCTAAACTATTCTTGCACCCTTTTCTTCCTTATTAGTCAGTGACATAAAAGTACAGAATTACAGAGAAATTCACACTGGTATTACACTAAATCCATGTCATAAACATACCTTGAATACTGTATACAGTTCTGGTCATCCCATCTCAAAAAAGATGTATTAGAATTGGAAAAGAACAGAGAAGAGCATATTTAGAGGTATAGAAAACCCAACTGAATTAATATTCAGGCAACTCACACAGGTATACCTAACTAAAAAAAGCATTTTCCAAACTGTTGAAGAAAGTTGTATTTTGCTTTATGGCATAGCCCAAGTTCCAGCCACTCCATCACCCTCCATAAGGGAGACATGAGAAACATCAACAGCCACTGAATGCTAAACTTTCACAGTGGATCAGCACAACATTACTCAGAACATATGTTTCCGTAACTGTGATACATTGGAAAAATATCTGAGATTCTGTGGCCTCTAACTCTTTCAGCCATTTTTATGGCACTCTAATGTTAGTCATTGCTCTTAACAGCCTTATTAGTTTAATTTTGGATTACCAAGTGCACCTCTCCCAAGAAATCAGAGAGATTCAAAGAGTGATTAGACTTTTATATGGATAAAAAGAATATCCTGAGTCCTATAACAACCACTGAAAAAGTTTTAAAAGGGATATAAAATCTCATATTTCCAGGAACAGGAAGAGACTCACCTGCAGACATTCTGGGATTTATGACCCCCTTCCTTTAAAATCTTCTGGTGTTGGCTGTAGTATATTGGATGAGACAGATCACAGATCTGATCCAGTGTGGCAATTACCATGTTCCTCTCCTTTTATTTTAGCCTCTGCCACATATAACAAAATCATGTGAAATATGCTCATGTTTAAAAACAAAATTTCCCTGCTGTAAACGAATCAAGAAAATGGCAAGGCTTAACAACAATCTTCCATCTGGCATTTGAAAATACCTAAATCTTACAGGTAATGCATTAAAAATGAAACTAAACTTCGTCAGTCACTTTTGGACCTGGGAAACAATCAAATCCTGACTCTGGTGCTCAAAGCACAAAAGGGCATACTTGGTGGAAAAAAACCCACAAGAAAGTGAAGAGCCATAAAGTGTAAGAGATGATGCCATGCCAAACTAAACATATTGGCACTAATGTGTGGTTTCCCTTCCCTTTACCCTCAAATTTAATGGTGATCTGATCTGCACCATGGTAAGAAGACTTGAACAAGATGGGAAGAAAATGCAGTCAGGCATATGAACGCCAACACAAGCTTTTCCAACAATCCTTCACCTCAGCTGTGGTACAGATCATTTTTCTCCTGAATGCGAGAACCACTTTATCAAGCTCTACTGCTGCTTTCACACTACCCCAGAAATTAACTCTTCACAATGTAAGAAAACTATCAACTTACTTCTGTGATGTCATTTCCAGTATGCAGCATAGATGACTTCTACAACACCCCTTCACTGAACAAAACCCTTTCCTATAGCCAGGTAAGCTGATAGATTCACTAGTCCCTTGGGCAAGTTGGGGGGAGGTGGTTGTGTTCCTGGAAGGGGCAGGGCCTCCGGTGGAAGGGCCAGGGCCTTGGGTGGAAGGTGCAGGTCAGGGGAAGCCAGCCCTCAGTGCACCCGGATTACTCCCCTCCTCAGAATGCCAATATCCTGAAAAATCTCCATTCTGAGTTCAGACAGTTAATGGAACAAACATTGAAAGTGTCACTGATGTATGCTCTTCTTCTGTCCATACATGGAGAAAAACATCCATACATGCTTCTGGATCTGACAGAAGCATATCACACAACAGACCATTGTTACATACTGTCCTATTTCAGAAAAGTAGTATGGGCTAATGGAAAAAGTGCTCGAAAGGATTCCAGTCCACTCTTTTGCACTCCCCTCCTGCCCAGATCTTGCAATACTGAAGACAGTGGGCAGAAAAATCAGACCTGAAGAGCACAAACAGGTAGCTTTCCTCTACTTTCACAATATCTACTTATAGAGTTACAACGTTTACATGGAGCTGTCTTTTATTCTGTATTCACCACAACAGTTCCTTCATAGCTATTCTTTAAATTTTACATGAAAAATACCAGATATACAAAAACAGAGTGATCTATAATAAATGAGTGTAAGGGGTCAAGAGAGAGCAGTGTTCGCCCAAGTGACACTTGTAATGGTATAGAAGTGCTGTTTAATTCTCAATGGCTAACAGTAGGGAAGAGTGAACTTTAATCAGCATGGAGAGATGACTCAGATTAGTACTATACACAGTTGCTGGTTGATTTGTACTACATACTTCTGAGCTATAGCTTGCCATTGATTTTCTTCAAGACTTCCTTTGACTTCAGTGTGAGTTTCAGAAAGGAATAATAGCAGGGTATGCTTTTATTTTGTACTGCGTGTAAGCGTGCCAACAACTGGCTTTTGTTTAAAATAAACACACACAAAATGAGCAATTAAGGAAATGTTAGTACAGGTGGAACCTCTCTAGTCTAGCACCCTTGGGACCTGACCAGTGCCAAACCAGAGAATTTGTTGAACCACAGGTGGCCAATAATGACTAGCAGCATTACTGACACTCTTACTGGGCTCTTAAAAGACATTTAGAGGTAAATTAGAGTTAAGTAATAGCACAGAACACCAAAACCCAGGACTAGGGGCTGTAAAGAAACTTTAGGGGATTGTGGGAAGCTTGGTCACACCCTTGATAAATGGCCCTCCAACTAACTAAAATCATGCTGGTTCACGGATAGTGCTGGACTAGAGAGGTTCAACCTGTAGCATTATAGTCCAGTGGAGGGAGAAGAACTGGGATTATAAAATTGAAGACACTGGGCAGTATCCCATTTACAAGTCATGAGGGTAAAGTGATCAAATGCACTACCAAAACAAGGATGATCAGCAACTGCAAGTGCATTTGGCCAGACACTGCAGAACTCACTGAATGTATTAGTGAAGCCTGTATTAGATAGTGAGGAGAGGATACCTATTGTTTTCAAAATGGGCTGGAATAGACAATGTAATATGTCTGGTAGGTTCTGGATAGAATGTCTGCCAGGTTCAGGATAGAATGTCTGCCAGCCACGTCTAGATTGCAGTAACAAAAAAAATGAGAATGTTTGTAGAATAACTGAAAAATAAAAACTAGAGTAAGAGTTTTGAGTGCGCAGTGAAAAGCTAGTTCCTCTCACCTGACAGGTATGGTCCTGCTTCCTTAGTTACAAATACAGTGTGCATGTATGTATGTGTCAGTTTCAGCTCCAGCAGGAGAGCCAGGAAAAAACCTCAATTCTTATATGCTTAAAAAACAAAGTTAATTTCTTTTCTAGATTCTTAAACGTTTTCTTCTTCTCTGGATCTGTGTCAAGATTCTTCCAACCCAACATTCTATATCAACCCAAACCATTCATGTTTCATAATGTAAGTGCAAAGGAAGGTCTCAGTTGATTAATTAGGCTGGCTGATTAATATCATCCTTGCATTCTTCTTTTAACAGTGCCACTGTGTTTTCTGTTTTCCCTCCTTCTTCAGGATTAACAAGCACCTTAAGGTTCTTATCACTTCCCTTTTTATTTTCAAAAAAGTTAAATTTTCCATTCAGAAGATAATTAGAATCTGTTTCTAGTATCCAAACCCTTGCCAACAGGCAGGCTGCTCTAAGTACTTCAGTCCGACAGACACTGAAAATGTGAAAAACCTGAAAAGTTACAGAAAAGCCTTTAACTATCCCCAAAACTACTTAACTCCACATCACCTAGAGATCTTCAAGAAAGAAAAGGCTGCAGAACAAATACAGTAGAAATCAGAATTAAAGGCTCATATAGGCTACAGAGCCATTAGTAGAAGAGCTCTGCTAGCAAAGCCTCCTAACTCCTATCATCATAGCTAAATTGCCTCCCTACGCAATATTTTCTCAACTGATAGAAGCATTCTTCCATAAGCATAGCTGCATCCATGTTGGGATGTTGCCAGCAACATTATATTGGCTGAGGAAATGAATTCCACACGCTATTTCTAGTCAACATAGATGTGCCTTCAAAACTTTGGAGAGCATTTGTAGAGCAGGCTAAGAATAAGTGCCCCATCTTCCTTCCTATTTTGAGAAACACAATAGTTTCAAATTCCTGGCATATTTTCCCAAACCACAAGTACTATCGTAGCTGGTGAAAATCTCAGAAATTTTAAGAAAAGGAAATCATCATACCTACATAAACTTCACATGAGTACCTCAAAGTTCAGTTTGAATTTCAGGTTCAGGATTAGATTAAGGTTTTCTTACCAAAGCTGGTTTGTCTGAGCACTTCACAGATTGCAATAGTTTCTTAGTATGTGATAAAAGGGATATCCCTCATGAGTCTTCTTCAGTCCTCCACTATTTTACATCACATATATATATATTCGGTCTTTTTCTCTTTTACTATGCAAAGTAAATAATTGCAGCTCATGATGGGTCTATGATCAGATAAGATCATGAGTATCTAATCTGTTCTTTTAAAGAAGATTTTTGTGGAACAGTTTGTGTGTCTAATTTTTGGTCTCTATTCGACACATGAACAATTCTGTACTGGCTAGTTTGGGGCTAGTATTGATTGTGATTGGGGAGAAATTTTAATGCAGTTTTATGAACAAGGGCTTCAAACTGATTGCAAATATAGATACTCCCACCCACCCCCTTTCTTCACCAGAACCATTTAGGGGACCTTTAGTGCAAATGACTATCCCTGTCCCTGCTTTTGTGTTCTGAGTTTGTGTTAAAGACATCTAATAATTACCTGTGAGAGTTACATCCATATATGGCAAGAGAAAAAAGGTTACTGGTCTCATCTCAAAGTACAAATAGGCAAGTTATTGTATAATCAGAATCAAAACCCTTTCTTTCTGCACCATTAGATTATTCCATCACTATCTTTCTGCACCATCAGATGAAGAACATGAAAAGGCTCCATCGTACTTGTCTACATGTTTGTTTGTCTGTCCTCTTTGCTGTTAAGGCTTAATATATAAAAATACAGCAAATCCACTGGATGTCCATGTCAGAGGATATACAAGTTAAAGAATAAAACATAGAATAGATGATTAACATGAATTCTGAGAAAAGTCAGACAACTGTATATATTTATGAAGATAACACATGGTTTTGCACAGAGAGTTAAGAATCCCTGGGCATCCTCGCTCCCATTCGAAAGGAGTAATTTCATCAATTTTTGGATGTTCAAAAAACGATTTTACAATGTTCTCAGTGATATGGAAGCGTGGGATTGCATTTTAAATGATTACCACATGGCTATACACAAAAATACAAACTGAGTGTAATCACTTAGATATTCAATACCAATATGCATTATTCCTACCGAATAGTTGTTCATAATATACTAGTGTTCACACAACTCAAGAGATTTCTGAACATTTTCCTGTTCAGGCAGGATAAAGATAAATCTAACATAGGTAAGTTCATAGTTATTAGATTCAGAAGACTTATATATATTGATTGTGTTTGGGGAAAAATTTGAAAACAGTTTTATGAACAAACACCACATAATACGTAGAAATGTGCAAGTTTTGCTTTCAATGTTTATGATATTTTCTGCTAAATTTATCCAAAAGTATTTTGGTTTCAGCAGAGCTTAAAGAAATAATTGTGCCCTCTAGATAGGTCTATGCTGCATTTCGTATTACTCTTTCCTCAGGCACAGTCCTTTTAATCCAGGAATATTTGGTTATGGAACTTGCGAATTCAAATCTTATCTGGTTTTATGCTTTCAACAATCCACAAGGAAAATGCATTTCTTAATGGGTCTTGTAGGTCACCACTGCTCAGATGAAAAGCTAGCATTATCAAAGCTTGTTTTCTGAGGGACAGGAATCACCTTGAGTACTATCTAGATATTTAACAGGAAGAAACTCAATATTTCCCTCCTTTGCTGCTTAAATCTCACCAAGACACTGGGGTTGTGGGATAAAGTCACAGTAGCATTTTAATGAAGTAGTTTTTAGAATGTGTGTCAAGTCCTATAATCATTTTCCCCTAAACATTTGATTCACTGTCTGTAATTATCCTTGACGTCAGTTGGCACAATCGGTGTGACTAATATAATTCCTTATTATGTTGCTTCAATAAAAGCTTTGACGTGAGCTTGCATAAGTTACAGTAAACCACGAATTTTCTTTGACATTTATTATAAAAAGTGCACACTGCTTCAAAATCAAGAAAGTCAGCTTGATTCTGTCTTCATGAGACAAAAACCCTCACAAACTGATTTAGCTCTTGTTATAGCTCCCTTGCCCTCCCACATATCCCAAAAAGCTTCCTCCAAAATTGAAGTATGTTGGACTTTTTGAATGCAGTGCTTAGAACATTGTAAATGCTATATTGATGATTAGTGATGTACTCCAGCATTTAACTTACTGAATTTATTAGGTACCAACAGACTGAAGCAGAAGAGGGGATCATTTGAGAGACAAAACATGCCTTATATCCCCTTGAAACTATTCCGTAGTCTCTGGCATCAGTTAACAGACACGGACTACAAAACACATGCTGGAGTTACTGCACGTAAGGATTACAACCAAAATAAATTGAAGACGTACAAAATTTGGATTCAGCAAGTGTGCTGTTAGAGTTGCTCCTTAGATTTATAAATCCTGCCTCAAACTTGTGACTGGGAGATGTTTTTAAAAGCTGTAATTCACCATTAAGATTGTATAGGAAATATCCATGAAGCCAAAAGAAACTTTCAGGATAGTACCAACATATTAAATGAGGTCATTCCCCCTTACCAAGATGTCTCAAGTCTCTATCCACACAACACTATGTGTACCTATTTCAAAATGACAACTCTGGTAGTCCTTCATCAAATATTGATTGGTGGGGATATGTACACAATATGGTAAGACACCCTGAGACCAGAGAGGTAGGCAAAATGTAAAGAAACTAAATAGCTTAGTTACTTAAAGAGGCCATTTTATACAAATTCATTAAGTCTTATGGAAAGTAAGCAACATTCTTAAAGGAAGGAATTTTGTGTCACAGGGAGTCATCTGATGGTATATGACCAGTAGTTTTACAAACACTTTTAAATAAAATGTTTAAGATTTTAGACCTGTTACTAACTGATGTAGTTCTTTGTGGAAATAGAGCATTTCACGAGAAGAGGTTGGACTTGAGCACACCCAGTCTGTTGGCAATCATTCTTAGATACAGATCAGCTGCCTATGGAATATAACCGTTCAAATCAAAACAACATTATATGCAGTCAAAAATATTGCAGAAATGATGAAAGCCAGTATTCACATTTCTCTGTAACCAAAATTTCATCTCTTAGAGAATGAGAGAGTGCTAAGCAGACAGCTTGTGAACCTACCAAGTAGGTAGTAACCTATACACTAGGTTAAAACTGTCTTGAATCTCAAATATACTGTAAACAGTTTGCAATGGTCACTTTTTTTGACCCTTGTGAGTGAGTCAGGAGAATCAGGAAAGGAAAATGCATCAACTGCTAATCTTAAATCCCTTCTCATTGCCACTAAGAAATATTCCCTCTGTCACCTCTAGCTTTTTACTATGTACACTGTGAGACAACCTCTGCTGTGTAAGTATTGCCCAGGGATTGTGGGCTGAAGGACAATGAATTCAAATGTATGACGGTCCAGTAAAATGAAGACAGATGGCAAGCCCACTGTCAAAGAGGAATTGGGGAAGGCCTCACTTTACAGTCATAATCACAGTGCGCAACTGAGCGGATGTCACACATTGCAAAATAATACCCAGATTTTGGACTCAATCCAGGTAAAGCTTCCCTCCTTTCATGGCCATCAGCGCCTTTGACAAAAATGACATATTAGTTTTGCTTAAAAACAAAAATGCTTTCAAATGAATACTTGTATGGCAAAGTGGATTGTTAAACTGTCCTCCAAGTTCTGCTGTTTGACCATTAATTACGTAAATATGGAAGAGGGACATTAAGATTCATGTTTCCCAGTTTTGCAAATGCTAGCCTGTCATAGATGTCAGCAATGTATGTACTGAGACATCAGACAGTGAAACACAGGAATACTGGAGCTCCAACAAAGGCCATTTTCCTACATCCACAAACAGTCCACATTTACATCACCTTGTTCAAGAGGCTTTTATCCTCTTTATCTGTCAAAGTTGTCTACATATCTCCCAGAAAGGGGACTTTAACCTTAGTGACCTCTAGCACTTTTTACTTACACAATATGCAGCTTGCTTTCTCTGCATGACTAACATTTTTTTCCACACTATTCTTTAAGCCAAATATTTTGCTCGTTACAGGAAATGGTCTGCTGTGCACAGTATGTGCATAAATATACTTTAGTGCAGCTGGTAGCCACATAAGTAAATTTCAGCATAACAAAGGACACCAGAACGAAAGTTGTGCATCAGAAGATTTCATTGAAACAAATATTCTCATTATCAATGAAGGTAATTAACCACTGGAACAATTTACCAAGAGTTGTGGTAAATTCACCATCACAGGAAAGTTTCAAATCAAGAGTTGATGGGTTTTTTAAAAAAAAGAAGATACGCTCTATTGAAAAAAGAATTAATTCAGAAAAGATTTCACAGCAAATCATTCTGACTTTATAATCTTTCAGTATAGCAGAAGAGGCTCTGTGAGCATCCCTACATCAGTTATTTCTTAATCATGAAACTCAAACAATATGGTGTGGTCCAGTGTTTAGAATACACACCTGATTCAGTAGACCTGTCTCTGCCACTGACTTGCTGTGTAAGAACTTGCTTGGATAAGGCACATCCTTTCTGTAAAACGGGAATGATTAATGATCTAGTTTGTAAACATATTGCGATCCTTAAAAGGGCAACACTTATAAAGTACGTTGAGATCCTCTCTTTAGGTGAAAGATGGTATCCTAGTTCAATGCAATATCCAGTAGTCAAGTCACCCTTTATCATTAACAATCCTTACAGTCTGAAACCCTGCCATGACTGGCATCACTGAAACCTGGCTATATGATATTGTAGGCATACTGGTGGCCCACCTCGTTCCCCTTCCTCCCAATACTCTGTTCCATTGGATGTGGGAAGTTTAGTGCTTTAGGTGAATATAAGAAGTAGTCATCTGGAGAGTGGGCCTTACCTGTCCGGGCGGTGTTCCTCGAGAAAAATCAAGGTAGGTGAGGGAAGAATGTACAGCAGGAAAAATAATGGGGTTCTCTGTAACACTGTTGAAGAGTCTGTGGCAAATATTATATATTGTAATAACTAAGCACTTAGGTACTTCACCTAAGTTCCATCGAAATAAAAGAAAATCTTTGTTTTTATTTCAAAGAGCTTTGAGCCTGGCCCTCATAAAGCAACCAGAAGGACCCTCGCTGCTGAAGGGATGAGAGAAAGCAGCACCGTGTCTCATTTTCAAATAACTTTGTCATGGAAGATCCCCTAGGAAGCGTAAAGTTTTGAACACTGCACCTTAACATCTTTTTGCAGGAGAATTTAAAGTGACTAGAAAAGTTTCGTGTATTTGGGTGAGGGTGGGGGCAACTAAAGCAGCACAAAAACATAAAAGCATAATAGATCTGGGAATTATTTGATTCAACACCAGTCAAGAAGATCTAATAAAAACAAAAAAAATGACAGTGGAACGCTCCTTGGGGAGCTACATAGGCTAAAAAAAAAATCTGTGTTCTCAAAATTTAAAAACAACTTAAAAAAAAAACAAGTAGTCTTGTGGCATCTTAGGGTATGTCTAGACTACATGCCTTTGCCGACAGAGGCATGTAAAATTGGCTACTCGAGATAGTCAATGAAGCAGGGATTTAAATATCCCCACCTTCATTAAAATAAAAATGGCTGCTGCGCTATGCCAGCTCAGCTGATTGTCGGCACAGCATGGAAGTCAAGATGCGGATCGGTCAACCGGGGAAGCCTTTGTCGACTACTCCTGTAAACCTCGTTTCATGAGGCATAAGGGAGCGGTAGGCCGACTGGTCAGTGAGGAGGGAAAAACAGCAACAGGAAACTTGGAAATGGCAGAGATGCTTAATGACTTCTTTGTTTCGGTCTTCACAGAGAAGTCTGAGGAATGCTTAACATAGTGAATGCTAGTGCGAATGAGGGAGGTTTAGAAGATAAAATTAAAAAAAAGAACAAGTTAAAAATCACCTAGAAAAGTTAGATGCCTGCAAGTCACCAGAGCCTGATGAAATGTATCCTAGAATACTAAAGGAGCTGATAGAGGAGATATCTGAGCCTCTAGCTATCATCTTTGGAAAATCATGGGAGACAGGAGAGATTCTAGAAGACTGGAAAAGGGCAAATATAGTGCCCATTTATAAAAAGGGAAATAAGAACAAACCAGGAAACTACAGACCAGTTAGTTTAACTTCTGTGCCAGGGAAGATAATGGAGCAGGTAATTAAGGAAATCATCTGTAAACACTTGGAAGGTGGCAAGGTGATAGGGAACAGCCAGCATGGATTTGTAAAGAACAAATCATGTCCAACCAATCTGATAGCTTTCTTTGATAGAACAATGAGTCTTGTGGATAAGGGAGAAGTGGTGGATGTGGTATAACTAGACTTTAGTAAGGCATTTGATACGGTCTCGCATGATATTCTTATCAATAAACTAGGCAAATACAACTTAGATGGGGCTACTATAAGGTGGGTGCATAACTGGCTGGATAACCAGACTCAGAGAGTAGTTATTAATGGTTCACAATCCTGCTGGAAAGGTATAACCAGTGGGGTTCCGCAGGGGTCTGTTTTGGGACTGGCTCTGTTCAATATCTTCATCAACAATTTAGATATTGGCATAGAAAGTACGCTTATTAAGTTTGTAGATGATACCAAGCAGGGAGGGGTTGTGACAGCTCTGGAGGATAGGATCATAATTCAAAATGACCTGGACAAATTGGAGAAATGGTCTGAGGTAAACAGGATGAAGTTTAATAAAGACAAATGTAAAGTGCTCCACTTAGGAAGGAACAATCAGTTTCACACATACAGAATGGGAAGTGACTGTCTAGGAAGGAGTACGGCAGAAAGGGATCTAGGGGTTATAGTGGACCAAAAGCTGAATATGAGTCAGCAGTGTGATGCTGTTGCAAAAAAAGCAAACATGATTCTGGGATGCATTAACAAGTGTGTTGTGAGCAAGACATGAGAAGTTATTCTTCCGCTCTACTCTGCGTTGGTTAGGCCTCAGTTGGAGTAGTGTGTCCAGTTCTGGGCACCGCATTTTAAGAAAGATGTGGAGAAATTGGAGAGGGTCCAGAAAAGAGCAACAAGAATGATTAAAGGTCTAGAGAACATGATCTATGAAGGAAGGCTGAAAGAATTGGGTTTGTTTAGTTTAGAAAAGAGAAGACTGAGGGGGGGACATGATAGCCATTTTCAGGTATCTAAAAGGGTGTCATAAGGAGGAGGGTGTCATCTTGGCCTCTGAGGATAGAACAAGAAGCAATGGGAGGTTTAGGTTGGACATTAGGAAAAAGTTCCTAACTGTCAGGGTAGTCAAACACTGGAATAAATTGCCCAGGGAGGTTGTGGTATCTCCATCTCTGGAGATATTTAAGAGTAGGTTAGGTAAATGTCTATCGGGGATGGTCTAGACAGTATTTCGTCCTGCCATGAAGGCAGGGGACTGGACTCGATGACCTCTCGAGGTCCCTTCCAGTCCTAGTATTCAATGATTCTTTTCCCTTTCCTTTCCAAATTTCTCCAAAATCAATGTGATATGGTTAACATTTAATATTAGTAAACTTATTATTAGTTTATATAAGCACCAAGAAGTTTAGATAGACAACCCTTCAATGTTCATTTGAAAATTCAAGTTTCCAGACTCAAGTCTCCAGGACATTCTGTTCTTCTCCACTCAGTATATTCTTATATGTTCTTATAACGTGCTCAAAACCAGAGCATCTTACAGCAATGCTTGAAGCAATGTGACTAGTATCTATCCTGTGTGTTTAGCTATCAGGTGACAATAGCATCATCACCCCTCAGGTGCTTTTCTGTCCCCAAACAAACTTAGAGATCGTTCTGCTAAACAATACTTTTGAAAGTAAAGTTACATTAATTTTTTCTTTAGCACCTTAATACATAAATACCAAGAATCATGCTGCGATGTTTAAATATATTTAAAATATATTTCACACAAAAGTATTTATAACTTACTAATATATAGAAAAACTATTATGGCACATCGTCTTCTGACAGGTGCATTTACAATAGGCTGTCTGTCTTGCCACAAGCAGGGAACAAAATGATAAAGTGAAGAAGGCTTTTGTAAAGTTTTCTCTAACTTTATTTTGTCTCTATTTTCTCTTTTGGAGTTTTGCCTTCATACGGACTTCAGAATTTGGCCTATAGGAAATATTACAGTTGATATGCTGATCCACACAGTCAGTATCTGCTCTATATGGCATTCCATGCTTAATCTGGAACTGAATTAGCATTTCTAACACCACTTACAGGGAAAAAACCACAACGATTTTTTTCCCAAGTGAAAGACAATATTGTTCCCGACAGTCTATATTTTTAAGTTAGACTGTTAAGACTATTCATGCTTTGTAATCCCACTGCAAGCACTAATACACATCCCACTGCTGATTGAAAGGAAGATTAAAAAACAACAACTACAACAAGAACACTGACACTCATAATGAATGTAGCTGTTTTCCACAATATGATAGCTGAGGGAATAATTCTTTCCTGACACTTAGGTTCTATCATTTTACAGTTGGAGACAATTCATCTTATACTTTTGGTGTTATTGAGAATTGCTAATATTATTAATGTCCATAAAGTTAACTAGATATTTTTTATAATTCAGCTATAGTACTTCTGAGGTAATGAATCTTTGAATTTGAGTACAGGCAGTCCCCGGGTTACGTACAAGATAGGGACTGTAGGTTTGTTCTTAAGTTGAATCTGTATGTAAGTCGGAACTGGCGTCCAGATTCAGCCGCTGCTGAAACTGACCTCCAGTTCCGACTTACATACAGAATCAACTTAAGAACCCCAAGCGTCCCCAAGTCGGATCCGCGTAAGTCAGGGACTGCCTGTATATACTATGTAAGGAAGAGCTTACCTTTTGATAGATTTCTTTCTTTCACGCTTTACTTTCACATTTCTAAATTTCCCCCTTTCTCTACCCTCACATAAAATAACACTTGACAATTACATAGTGCCTTTCATCCTGAAGGATACCAAAATACACTAAAGATGATGGCCAGCTTTTATTCCTGTGCTTAAGTGTACCACATGCATATTGTCATTATATGAGTCAATGAGAGTACTGTGCATGCCAGGAAATCAGGATGATGTCTAAATTGATACATTAAACAGTGCACGCCTGAATTGGTTAATACTTTTTACAGTAGAAGAGCATAGTTTCTCCTTATATTTCTAAGGGCTTAGGAAGGGAGACCAAGGGTAAATCCACCTTTCAGAAAAAGACTCCAATTCATCTGATGAAGTGGGTTTTACCCACAAACGCTCATGACATAATATATTTGTTAATCGCTAAGGCACGGGTGGGGAACCTTTTTTGGGTTGGGGGCCACTGACTCACAGAAAAATCAGTTGAGGGCCACACACATAAAACCCTCACTTAAGTGGCACCCGACTGAGAAGGAGAAAAACACTCCCCACATTCCCCTTGCACACCAAAGCCTGGGGGGGGGGCAGCTTAGTAGACTGTGGGTGCTCCAGCATCGTGATGGGGTCAGTGGGTGTGTGTGTGTGCTGGAGCACCAGCACAAGCTCCCTAATGCAAGAGGGGGGCCCTGAGCCTCGGGCACCGGATCCAGGCAACCCAGAGGCCGCATCCGGCCCCAGGCCTGAGGTTCCCCACCCCTGCTGTAAGGTGCCAAAGGACTGTTTGTTGTTTTCTCAGTGATTGTGTCAGTCAACTCATTTGGGCTCCTCTTATGGGGCTAAAAATAGCAGCAAAGATATTTGGGCTTGACTCAAACCTACACTGACCTACCCAGGTTTTGATACTCACAGCTGAAAGGCAATTCTTTTTTTCTGGTAGACATACCCTGATTGTGTTAGGTATCCCTGTGTTAAGGATTTCTGCAGTTTCTGTGCGAGATATAGTATAGATTCTTTTAGCAAAAACACACACGTGTGTGTAATGCAACTATACAGACATATGTATGCAATGTAACTATACTTAATCTGGTTACTTAGCCCACAAATACCACTCCTGTGTACCCAAAGAATGCATGGCCTGATTTTGGAGATGCTAGCAACTGAAATAATGAGAACAGTGGGTGCCCTATACCAGTGTTTCTCAACCTTTTTGATATCAGGGACAGGTTTCTTTCCTTCCTAATTTGTGTTAGGGAAATGTCAGGGGTCAGTCACTGAGAAACACAGCTCTGTATCACTGAAAGTTTAGACAATATAACATTTCTACAAATTCCACAGCAATACCTTTTCATGCAGAAATGAAGAATTCAGCTGAGAATTGCAGAATCTTCAGAACAGTGATCCCTCTGCCCCCCTGTTTTCCTAATGCAGCATTCCACCTAGTTTTCAGTCCATCTAGCTTTATATTGATTTCGATTCCTATTCAAAATAGTTGAGAGATATTACTAAACAATATATTTGAATCTGTTAATTATGTGATATGGAACTTTCCTTTCAACCAATCATATATTTCTATGAAACAAAGTAATAAAGTTTGGCAAATCTGTTCTTTAGTGGTGTGAGGGGGTCACTCACCACCGTAGCGGGGGTCCGTCATCTGTCTCCGGAATCAGTCCATTCCGCCCGCACAGGCCTCCGCTCACGTGGTGTTTCCCCTCTGGAATCTTCTGGTCGCGTTGCTCTCTTCGCCACACTGCCCTCCGGCAGTGCCCAAATCACTCGCTCTGAGCCCCCCTTCCGGGGGATTGATGTCTCTCCAGCAGGCCTGTCCGCCGGCCTAGCAGGCTGGCCGGCTGGCGGTCCGAGCGCCCTGGCCCAGCCTAACTCTCTAGCCCTGCCCTAGCTCCAGAGAGCGTCCTGCTCCCTCGGCAGCCAGGCTCACAGCCTTGCCGCAGGCCTAGCAGGCTGGCCGATTGGCTGTCCAAGCGTCCTGGCCCAGCCTGTCTCTCTAGCCCTGCCCTAGCTCCAGAGAGCGTCCTGCTCCCTCGGCAGCCAGGCTCACACTCTTGCCGCAGGCCTAGCAGGCTGGCCGATTGGCTGTCCAAGCGTCCTGGCCCAGCCTGTCTCTCTAGCCCTGCCCTAGCTCCAGAGAGCGTCCTGCTCCCTCGGCAGCCAGGCTCACACTGCCTGGCTGAAGCAGCCCTTCCCCTTTTATAGCTCCCAGCTGGGCCTTAATTGGCCAACGCCGCCCAGCTGGGCTGAATTCCCCGGGCCTGCTCCAGGCCAGGGTTTGGCTCTTAAAGGGGCCAGTACAGGGCAGCTGCCCTGTTACACACCCTCCCCCTTACATATCTCCCGGGGGGGGGGTTCCCCTGCTGCCTGCCCTGTTCCCCAAATCTCAGCCCCCCATTCCTGCTATGAGGCGGGCCACAGTTCCTGGCGTGTCCATATCCCGTCCTCCTCCCGGAGTGGACCCGGGACGGCCCGGGGGGGGGGGGGGGAAAGGGGCGCAGGCCCGCCCGTCTCACTGCGCCCCGGCCCAGGGACCCTAAGTGCAGCCGCGTTGCTGCGATTGCCTCAGTCCGGATTTTGCTGGCCGTGAAGGCTCTCCGCCTGAGCGATCCCTGGGCCCCTTCTTCCCCCCTCCCTTTTCGGGTACCTGTAGCCTCTGAGGGCCCGTCGGGCTGTCGAGCTGTCTCAGTCATCCTAGTAGGTTCCAGGCGGCCCACTCAAGGGGTCCAGGGTTGGGTCCTGCGAGGTCCCGGCGGCGGTTCGGCCACAGCGTTCCAGCACCCATCGGGGATCGAGCTGGTCCAGCCCGTCGGGCTCGTCCTCGGGGTCCAGGGGGGCTCCTGCCGCTGGTCTGCGCCCCACCTCCATACCCCATTCTGGGGCATTTCGGTCGGCCCCCAGGAACTCAGCTGGGGGCAGCCCCGCCCGGGCCTTAGCCTCCCCAGGCAGGAGTTCGGGGTCTGCCTCCCGCTCCTCCAGTGGCTGGGCCCTGACTGCCCTCTCCCGCCGTCTTCTTAACCTCCCTGCCCCGCCCTCTGGGGTCCGGTCACGTGACGGAGTGGGATCCGCCTCTGCCCACCCGGGCGTCCTGAGGGGTTCCTCCTCCTCTGGTTCCGTGGGCGGCCAATCCGCCCGGCTACCTGCCCTCCCCCATAAGTCCCGGTCCCCCACCTCGGGGTTGGATTCTTGTTCCTCATCCAGGCGGGACAATGCGTCCGCATTGGCGTTGGCCTTGCCCGCCCTGTGGTGTATGGAAAACACATAGGGTTGAAGGGCTAAATACCACCTCATAAGGCGGCTATTGGTGTCCCGCATAGTTTGTAGCCACTTTAGCGGGGCATGGTCTGTCAACAGGGTAAACTCACCCCCTAGCAGGTAGTACCTTAGGGCTTCAACCGCCCATTTGATCGCCAGGGCCTCTCTTTCTATCACGGAGTATTGGCGTTCTCGGGGAAACAGCTTACGGCTGATAAAAACCACCGGATGCTCTTCTCCACCAACCTCCTGGGAGAGTACGGCGCCCAGCCCAGTGGCGGAGGCGTCTGTCTGTAGACAAAAAGGTTTATCGAAGTCTGGGCTAAGCAAAATGGGCTCGCTACACAGGGCTTCTTTAAGTTGTTGAAAGGCCGAGTCACACTCTGTGTCCCACCTCACTCTCTGAGGTTTGTCCTTCGTGAGCAGAGAGGTGAGCGGCGCCGCTATGCTAGCAAATTGGGGGACAAATCGGCGGTAGTACCCCGCCAGTCCCAGAAATTGTCTGACCTTCCTTTTCGTGGTCGGGGTGGGGTAATTTCGTATGGCCTCTACCTTCCCCACCAGGGGCCGGACTAGCCCGCGCCCCAAACGATACCCCAGATAGGTGGTCTCTTGCGCGCCGATTTTACACTTTTTGGGGTTGGCCGTGAGACCCGCGTCGCGGAGCGTTCGTAGTACTGCCGCCACTTGGTTTATGTGGTCCTCCCAGTCGCGCCCGTAGATGACCACGTCATCCAGGTAAGCTGCGGCATACGCCAGATGAGGGGCAAGCAGGCGATCCATCATCCGCTGGAAGGTGGCGGGTGCCCCGTGGAGGCCGAACGGCATGCGCACAAAGTGGAAAAGCCCGGACGGGGTGGTGAAAGCTGTCTTCTCCTGGGACTCCCGATCCAGCGGGATTTGCCAATAGCCCTTAGTCAGGTCGAGGGTTGTTATGAACTTGGCTTTTCCCAGGCGCTCCAGCAGCTCATCCGTCCGTGGCATTGGGTAGGCGTCAAATTTCGATATAGCGTTTACCTTTCGAAAGTCGATGCAAAACCGAAGGCTTCCGTCCGGTTTAGGGACCAACACGATCGGGCTCCTCCACTCACTCCTGGATCGCTCGATCACTCCCAGCTCCAACATGGTGTGGACCTCTCGTTCCACGACGTCACGCATCCGTCGGGGAAGAGGTCTGTTCCCCTCCCGCACGACCTGACCGGGCGGAGTCTGGATGGTGTGCGTTATTGCTGAGGTTCGGCCCGGCCGCGAGGTAAAGGTCCTGGCGAAGGTTTCAACAAGCAGCTGGGCTACGCGCCGTTGGTTCTGCGACAGGGTGTCCGCGAGCTGGGGTGTCTCTTCCCCCTCGGCGTCAGGGACCCTAGGACCTAACCCGGGTTCCGACGGGTAGGGCGCGACCAACATGCATTCTCGCTCTCGCCAAGGTTTGAGGAGGTTCACATGATATATTTGTTTTTTTCTTCGCCGGTCCGGCTGATGAACCTCATAGGTGACTGGGCCCACTCGTCGGGATACCTCATACGGCCCCTGCCAGCGGGCCAGCAGTTTTGACTCCTCTGAGGGGAGTAACAGCAGCACCCGATCCCCGGGTTCGAACACTCTTTCCTGGGCTCCCCGGTTATACCCTCGCTCCTGCTCTCGCTGGGCTGCCTGTATGTTTTCTTGAGCCAAGGCCCCCACCTGCGTGAGTCTCTCCTGTAGTCGAAGTACGTACTGCAGAAGCCCGACCGAAGAGGAGGGGGTCCGTTCCCAGGTCTCCCTAACCAGATCGAGGACGCCCCGAGGTCGTCTGCCATACAGGAGCTCAAAGGGGGAAAATCGAGTGGAGGCCTGTGGCACCTCCCGCACTGCCATCAAGAGCAAGGGGATAAGCTGGTCCCAGTGCTTCATGTCCGCCGGAGGGAACCTTCTCAGCATCCCCTTCAGGGTGCGGTTGAACCGTTCTACCAGCCCGTCGGTTTGGGGGTGGTAGACGGAGGTCTGTAGCTTGTGAATATCCAGGAGGTCGCAGACCTGGCGCAGCAACCGGGATGTAAAGTTCGTTCCTTGGTCTGTCAGTAGTTCTCGAGGTAGCCCCACCCAGGCAAAAATCCTCACCAACTCGTTCGCGATCGTGCGGGCACGGGTGTTTCGGAGGGGGACGGCCTCAGGGAACCGGGTTGCATAG
This sequence comes from Pelodiscus sinensis, assembly GCF_052426305.1. Classification (NCBI taxonomy): domain Eukaryota; kingdom Metazoa; phylum Chordata; order Testudines; family Trionychidae; genus Pelodiscus; species Pelodiscus sinensis. The sequence goes on from NC_143055.1 coordinate 101,925,858, forward strand.
TCCATGATTGTTAAAATATACCGAAATCCAGCCGCGCTCCGCGGAAAGGGCCCCACTATGTCCAAGGCGATCCTTTCAAAGGGGGTCCCTACCACGGGCAAAGGGACGAGGGGAGCTTTCGGCACGCCGGGAGCTGCGGCGAGCTGGCAGGCTGGACACGACTGGCAATAGTCTTTGACCTCTTTGTACACCCCGGGCCAGAAGAAGCGGGCCAAAACTCGGGCCAGGGTCTTCTCATGCCCGAGGTGCCCGGCGGCGGGAAGGTCGTGCACCAACCTCAGCACGGCTCGTCGATGGGTCCGGGGTACCAACAACTGGGCCTCTTCTTCCTGCGTCTGCGGGTTCCGCCCGACCCGGTAGAGCCGGTCGGCTCGTAGCTCAAACCGAGGCCAGTGCGCCGCCCTCTGTGGATCCACCACCGTCCCATCAACACAAGCGAGCTGGATGTAGGCCTCCCGCAGGGTGAGATCCTCCCGCTGGTCGCGGGGAAAGTCGGTCGAGTCCAGCGCGACCGGCATGTCCTCCGGGTCCGAGCGCCCTGGGTTGGCCGGTTCAGATGCGTCGCGCCCGGCGGGGCCCTCCCTGTCGAGCGACCCCTGCGGTCGGACTGCTTGGAGTTCCTCCCCCAGGAGTTCCACACGGGGCTCGGTCGGTGCCGGTACGTCTGTAATGAGAGCTGTAAGACCTGGCCAATCACGACCCAGCACCATAGGGTATGGCAGGTGCGGCACCACGCCCACTCGCATCATTCGGGTGACTCCCCGTACCGTCAAGGGAAGCCGGACCTGAGGATAGGTCTTCACATCCCCATGGACGCACCGTAGCTGCAGCTCCCCCTCGGCCAACGCGGTGTTAGGCAGTACCTCGGGGCGAATAAGCGTCTGGCTGCATCCCGAGTCGAGGAGGGCGAACACCGCGGGATCCCCCGCGGGTCCCCGCGTGGTCAGGGAGGGGGAGCTAGCCGGGGGAGTCGGGGCGGCCCCCATACCGGCCTGGTCCTGCTCCGCCACCTCCTGAAGAGCCTGGCAGTACTGGGCTCGAAGCTTCACTGACGGCTGTCGCCCCTTAGTCAGTCCTTCGGGCATTGCCTCTCCCTCCATGGCCCTCCCGTCCGAGCTCGCCGAGAGGGGAGGAGGGAACCCCGCAACTTCTCTCTCTTTACGGGGGGGGGGGGGGTTTTTTTTTTTTTTTGTATTAGGGTCCACTGAGGCACACGCAGGGCCCTTACCTCAGGGCCGGGATCGCGTATATACCCACATTCTCCACCATCTGTGAGGGGGTCACTCACCACCGTAGCGGGGGTCCGTCATCTGTCTCCGGAATCAGTCCATTCCGCCCGCACAGGCCTCCGCTCACGTGGTGTTTCCCCTCTGGAATCTTCTGGTCGCGTTGCTCTCTTCGCCACACTGCCCTCCGGCAGTGCCCAAATCACTCGCTCTGAGCCCCCCTTCCGGGGGATTGATGTCTCTCCAGCAGGCCTGTCCGCCGGCCTAGCAGGCTGGCCGATTGGCTGTCCAAGCGTCCTGGCCCAGCCTGTCTCTCTAGCCCTGCCCTAGCTCCAGAGAGCGTCCTGCTCCCTCAGCAGCCAGGCTCACACTCTTGCCGCAGGCCTAGCAGGCTGGCCGATTGGCTGTCCAAGCGTCCTGGCCCAGCCTGTCTCTCTAGCCCTGCCCTAGCTCCAGAGAGCGTCCTGCTCCCTCGGCAGCCAGGCTCACACTGCCTGGCTGAAGCAGCCCTTCTCCTTTTATAGCTCCCAGCTGGGCCTTAATTGGCCAACGCCGCCCAGCTGGGCTGAATTCCCCGGGCCTGCTCCAGGCCAGGGTTTGGCTCTTACAGGGGCCAGTACAGGGCAGCTGCCCTGTTACAAGTGGGCATAGGATCACATCCATAAAATCAATGGGAAGTTTTGCATTGACTTCAATAGGTCATTCCTTAGACCCTATAGAAGCCCATAGACTTGATGCTTGTTGCTTATAGTACTTTTACTGTGTCAATATTTGCTTCTTTATTACACTTGGATAAGACGACAAATAAAATTACTATAATTCATCTTTTGTTTTTTAGGAGCAAGGCAGTAGGAATTTTTCAAAATTATTGATTTCTAGTGAGATTTCTTTATAGTAAGGTACAGAATTTGAACCATAAAGTGGAATTTTGGCTTCATTGAAATCAATCAAATTTTTTGCCATTGTCAGTAGAGACAGATTTTCATTTGCAGTATTTTGGGTCATTATTGTACAGTGCCACAGTAGGTAATATAAATGTATTGGTTCAAACAGAAAATATATGTGGGCTTCCATGTATGTAGAAAAAAATCTAATTATAATTTCTGCTGAAGATAGTTCTCTCTACTAGGGGAAATGTCAGCCCAACTTTTTGTAGCATTCCGACATGGATATCCCATTTATTTCTGCTAATTGTGACAATGATCCTTCCCCTCCCCCCCTTTCCATGCTGGACAATTCAATCAGAGAATGTTCCTCTCTATGAAAAATTAATTGTCACTTTAAGTTATATGCATTTTAAATGCATTTCAGTTGTGACTGGTCAAGCCTGCTATTTATTCATGACACACAAACTAGACTGGTGATATGCTCTCTTGGAGTAATATCTCTTCACAGTTTTCTGTGCATTACCATGCTCATATTAAGGGGAGACTTTTTTAGGGTTTTTGCTTTTTGTTTGTTTGTTTTTTATCCTTGGGGTAACAGGAATTAGGGAACAATTTTTTTTCATTTATGGAAAGTGGCTGACTAGTCTATATCAATAAACAGGAGAGATATTTCCCCAACTCTTTTGTATTAAGCGACATAAAAAATGCATTCTAAATTAATAATAGCTTGTCTGTCCCATAAATTTCCCCAGATTTTTTATGGGGATGTCAGTGAACAATCAGCTAACTATTAAATATAAGTCCCTAGTCTCTTTAGTTATAATAAGTGAGAGCTGCAACCAAAAAGTTCGATTGATAGTCTGCCATTATTAATATCGAATGTACTGCAGTTAATTTCTACAAAGAGCTGCAAATCAAAAGGAAGTCCAATTCCTGGAGAGAAACAAGAGTCATCTTTACTATCTAAGCAAATAGCGAATGCTTCATCTTTGACATCAAATCACCGTAACTTATTGGCTGTTTACAAAGAATTGAGTGTCAAGTATAAATACAATAGTATTTTACAACACATAAAAGACTTGACTAGAAGCTGGGGAGAAATTAAGATACCATTCAGGTAGTTTTTAATTTGCTAATGGTAGAAAGGTGAATTGCTGAGTCCTTATTAAGCAACTAACTTTTTCACATGCTGTCCTTTTCTATTCTAAGTCATGTCAAAAAATGTGGACAAAGTGTTCTATGTGAGCAGCGTCTCTTTTATAGGAAAAGAAACATACTTCACACACACAATTAATTTACCCTATAGTGAGGAAATAATTCTACTACTGGATAAATTAACTACAATAACTATTAGCATAATGAATCTCAACATTAGCTAAGTCAGTCATTAAGTAAGTTATACATTAATAGAAGTGGTCAAAAATCTGCATATCTTCCCTCAAAAATCACATAGTAAACAAGTAGACACTGTAAATAAGTAAACAAGGAGCAAATGGACATTACAATTGAAGAGAAAAAAAACTAACCAACTTCTTTTTTCTGAGTATTGCGGCTAGAGGATACACTAATTGTCTTGGTGGGAGAAGATTGCTGGTTTTACAAGCCTATGGTTGTGGCTGCAGCTCTATCAAATGTCTTGGGAATTATAGCTATGGTGGTAACAACTCTTTTTTTCAGTATAGTAGATTGCATCAATTACCTTCAAAAGACATGGAAAAATACCCAGAGGGCAGATTTCCATTGCTGATGTACTAGCAGAACCAGTCTGTCAATGTGTTGATAGTGCAACATTAATGTTGCAGCCAAGGGACAGGGACAAGGACAGAGTACATACTTTTCCTCTAAACAATCAACAGAAAAAGTCTTCCTGGACATCATGACAGAGATAGAAAAGTCACTCAGAGAAGGAAAGAAGACTGCAGGAGAGACTGAAAAAAAATTCATCATGTTTTAAGTATTCAATCACTCAACTCTGGAATGTGAAGTATTTCTATGTGCATCAAGATATGGTCTCTTCACAGTTCAAGTGGTTACTACACATGGATGCATTGTTATCTTTGCCTGCTGTACCTCTCACCACTAGTACTTTCTCTACCACTGTTTCCCATCTTTTCTACTATGTAAAATATAGAATACTTTCCAATAAGAAACAACATTAGGGGGTGGGAACATAAGGGAAAAAATACACCAAAAGAAGAAGAAACTTGGAATTTTTGCTTAATTAGACAGATTTTTATTCAGACTCTCAGCTTCCTATTTGCTTGCAATCATGCCACCTTGGGCTTTCATCTCACCAGTTCTTACAATGTAAGCAGTTAGGCTTTGTCAGCCTTTGGATGACAGATCACAAAGGAAAGAAAAGTAGGTTCTTTAAGAGGTGGTGTTAGGATGTACAACAGGTGGCACTCTTCCCTCAAGTTATTTAAGTATTTAAACCAGCCCTACTAACCTGAGATCCAGGACACTTGTGGTGTATAAGATTCCAGCTTTAAGAGGAATGAGATAAGAGCACATTGTCCCACCCACTTACCTGCTTTAAAATGGCCAGGTTTATTTTTTAAATAGACTAGGTGAAAATGTATCTTACCTTGGGACCCATACCCTTGCAAAGACATATCAAATGATATGCCAGGAAAGAAGCTTTCTTTCCTTTTTTTATGATTATCAAATCAGTTGCAAAGATATAAAGTAGTCAGATTGGATCTCAGCTAGAAAATAATAATGTTTTATTATCTGTGCATCTACATTGCACCCCAACATGAAAGAAGATATGCAATTTGTTTACACAGCGCCACAAATTTCGAAATAGAGTGCTAATCCTCAGAGAATGAGATTTACAGGGACGTCTCCCATTATTTCAAAAGCTATTTTGAAATAACAGGCGTGCGGTCAAGTTGTGGAAAATGCTATTTTGGTATACTGGAAATATCCCGAAATGGTGCTGCTGTCTAGACACATCCTCACTGGATAAGTACACTTAAATATATGATCAACAAAAGTTAAATTTATAGACATTTAGATTATAGGTTTTTCCTGTTCCAATTTTTACTTTGGGCAAGCAACAAAAACTTTGGCTTTGTTGTTGCCCTAAATTTATTTAACTCTTTGCCACATCATCTCCAATTAAACATTCTAAGAAGAAATTTTGGACCTACGTCACCTATTTTTCATTGAGATAGCTTCATACCTGCTAAGGATCAGGGCACAGAACTTTATACCAAAAATGAATTAGCTTCAAAGTTTTTAATTCAAGAGCTCCCTTCAGCAAATCAAATTGCAGACTGCTTTTCCACAGCTGACACAGATAGTCCAGACCTGATTTTAGAACTAAGTTCAGGTGAGATGGAGAGCTCGAGAACAGTATGTTGCAGCAAGTGGAGAGCAGGAGTTAGAACAGAAGGTATAATGATATCTTAACTGTAGTAAGTATTAAGATTCATACTAGAACTGAATGGTAACTAGTTAGATATTTTAAATGCTCTATTTACTAAGGAGATTTTGGGTTCACACCATCCCACTATTCCTGCCCACAAAACTCTAGATGGAAAGCATAAGACATTTGAAAAATAAAGAACTAAATTGCTGTTATTGCAGCATTCAAAGAAATCTACAGAGAAGAGATGGGCTTGAATAGGAAAGCTGCAGCAAACACCCTTGAAGCATAGTGATGGTGTTGGCTCTGAAATCTGGAAATGAGCTCCAATCCAAATGATACTCCTACAGTCTATTTCAATAAAGGACTGAGTTAGCATCTGATATGATTAAAAACAAACAAACCTTAAAGTGGGGAGGTAAAGAGTAGCTTCTAGACTCTGATCCATTTTTTTGCATCTCAAGCCCATCTCTACCATTTAGACTTTAAATATGCCAACCAACAGATAATTGGCTGTTAGTCTTTTTCTGCTCCCATAGCATAATGGAACATTTATGTAGTAACCTTCAATTATGCAATATTAATCAGAAAACCATTTTATGCTTCCTGCAGAAAACTAAAAGCATTTTAGCTACCTTTGGGCCTAATGGTAATTCTTATTGCCATTTGGAGAAACTAGCTGAAGCTACAGTACCATTAAGTGCCTTATTTCACACACAAGTGATTGTCCTAGGCAATTAAGCACCTGCACTACAGACCCTGTTGAGAGTCACTTCATTGCCAAATGCGTCTTTCACTGAGCAAACAACATGGTGAGAAATAAAAAACAGAAGACTTTTTTTTTTTTTTACTTGGAAACTGTTTGCAATCCTGTATTATGTTCTTAATGACCTTTGGTTTCACAACAGATTTTCACTTCTTACTACTGTGAATGAAGTATTGACAGCTGTCTCAAAATGCCAATTCTTTCTTCTATCCAGTGGTACAAATTACTTTTTAAATCTGCAGTAGAGTGGTCTGCAATTCAGTTAAAAATGTTCCTTGAAGAAAAAGAGAAGGGTTGAGATATATGAGGGTAACACAAGACATGGAATCAGGCAGAGCGCATCCCAGAATGCTTTTTTTCCCCATGGGTAGGAACAGGAGTTTTCTACACAAAGAATGTGAATCTCATTAAATAATTTCTCAGAAGTTTCAGAGGTGATCAGTGTAAAGACTATCTAGAGCTTTGGGCACTGTGGCATTATGTGGAATTCGAGGGACACTTTAGAATATTTTAGGTTATAAACCTATATGTATGTCTGTATTAGAAAATTGCTACATTGGTTTCTGGCCCTGTGACTGTATATTAAGTGGCAAGGTCTGCTTCTTCACATCACTGCTGTTTTCTTAGGCCAGTTCCACCTCTGAGCATCTTGTGCTGCTTCCCGGCATCCTGTGCTTGATATGGCCTCGCTCCTGATTGCTAGGCCTCTGACTTTTCCCTTAAGTCTTCTCAGCTCCTTCTTTCTCCTCTGGGATGTTGACCCTTCTGGACTTCCTCTCTGTGCCTTGCCTCCATTTCAGGACCCAACCTAGGGATTAATTTCATCCCTGAAGTCTTCATCCATCTGCTTTCACAGAGAGCATTTCCTATTTCCTCTATCCTGGGTTTTTGTATCTACTTTGGAGCTCCTACTTCTTTGATGAAGACAATCAAGCTCCCCCAGCTGGGCCTAACAACAATGCAAGCCTGACACACCCTCCCACAGTGCAGCAAGGTGGTCTAACATAGCATTAAGACTGTAGTTATCCCCGCTTTGTTCATCTCTATGGGTACAGGAGCTTCAGGGGGTAGCCGAGTTAGTCTGTTACAGAAAAAAACAGCAAGCAATTGGTCTGGTAGCACTCTATAGACTAACAAAACATGTAGATGGTATCACGAGCTTTCACGAAAGCTCATGATACCATCTACATATTTTGTTAGTCTATAAAGTGCTACCAGACCATTTGCCTGCTGTTTTTTTCTATGGGTACAGATTCTCCATCCATGTGCAAGTAAGAAATTGTGAGATAAAATTATTGTGGCCAAATATTTAAAAAAATTAACCAGATTAATGATAAATGAGATTTGGATATAGGTTAATAATTTTTAATTTGCTTGTGAGCAGGTGCAGGAAAGCAACAAAAATCAACAACAAACATTCACTATTTTCATATTTCCTCAAAACCCCTGTCAACAACTTCTCCCTTACTAAAACTGCAAATATCTTCAAGCAAACTTTTACAGTCACCTTATTACAGCTTCCATTTCTGCCAAGATTAGGTGCCACAAGGAACAGCCTTAAGTATTATTTGGTTCTCCATGCCTGAATTCAGGCAAAATTCCTTATGATTTTCATGACTTATTGGGAGTTTTGCCTATGTTGTACGACTCAGTTCTGATTCTCTGCACATAGGTTCCTCTCCCAATTCAGGAAAAAACCCACTTAAATGTATTCTTAAATCCCATTGATTCCAGAGCACGCGCTGTATGAATGGAAAATTTACTAGAAGTAGAGCTGATTACAGAGTTCATATCCAGAACCAGATCCATATGCAAATATTTCTAAAGTATCAGCCCATTAAAGAACTAGGTGTGAGAGGTGAACTTTGTATTTGAACATACAAGTGTTCAACATGCAGGGAAGATTCAGATCTGATGTTAGATTTGATCCCATCTCTAGATAGAGCATCCCTAATATTTCTTTTTCTGGGCCCAGCAAACAAAAATAGATGTAGACGATGTGCTATTTCTTTTTGGTTTTTACTCTTTTTTTAAAAAAACCCTCAGAGTTATAAATTAGTTTTAAAATAGTTTATTAACATGGAAGACTACTTCCCTAATTGTAATGCCCTTTCTTATTCTTTTAGAAAAATTCTGTTAAACACATTTTGTGCGATTTGCTTCATTATCCTTTCATTTAAATCATCTTCAATGAGACACTATTTAATTAGGTTTGTTGTGCAGGTACTGACAGTTACACTTCTGTATTCATTGCATGCACTTCCATTTGACTAACATAATAAATCTTATTCATGCCAATGGCTCCATCTATTACAAAAAATAATAAAGCATCATCCAGTTAAATTCAGCTTACAGAATGTTATAAGGGATTTTTGTTTCACACTATTATAAAACTCTTTATTGACAAAATTTTGACAAACCCAGCCACAAACAAAGATTCACTTGTCAGCACATATTATAAATGCTACCTGCAGGAAGTTACATTGTCTCCTTCTTAGGTCATAAGTACAATTTGGCTTTGTTACAGCTGCATTTTTTTCTGTTATGAGACTTGATAGTTGTGAGTAGGAATAGAAATTGGCTAGTAGTTAATACAAGTGAAATAGGATTTTGTATCCTATTTCACTGGTAAAAGTGATTTATTGTGAGAGGTAAAAGTATGTGGTCCTCCAGAACTTGCTAACTCTGTAGGTAGCCATGTATGCCTGGGCATAACACCAATATTGTCAAAATAAATAATCACATATCCAAAAGCAGAAGACAACTTAAGAAATAATTTTGTCAATTATTCTTAAAAGGACTACTATAATGACCTCTGTTTTTCCATTACTCTTTTCACAGCTAATTAAAGATTAATTTTGAAAGTGCTTACCTTTACTTATGCATCTACTGCAAATTCACTTAACTATGAAGGTCAGTATTAGTTAGCATCAGTCACTAACAATCAATATCAATTTAGTGATGACTTTGTAATGAGAGAGGGAGAAAACCTGTGGGCTGAACAGCATTATATATTATGGATCAAATAAAACCTGAATCTCACAGGTTCTGTCAGACACACAGAAAGTACAGGTTTAACTACTGAATTTATCTATATTATCATCATCATCACAAATGCACCATCTACTAAGGGCTGTTGCACCAGCCAAAGTAACCATAGTTGATGGAGTTTGCACAGGCATCATTTTATGAAGTTCTCAAATTAGGTTCACTCCTGTCAATCCACAGTTCTGCCCTGTAGGCAGCACCAAGTTAGGTCAGGCTATGCCAGTGGAGATTTTGAGACCATGATGTGCTGGGGTGTTTTTCTCCAGCCTGGTGACATAGCAAAAGAGCATGTTGCAATGCCACTTTTGTATATGATTGACTGAAGAAAGGCCTGATCTGTGTGAGATTATGATGTTTTGCACAAAAGGAAGCCACCTTGCATTCAACATTGGCATGGATAGCGCATATAGAATGCCTCTAGCCCTCCAAGTCTGCCTGCAAGAAGATCCAGGTTTCTGATATGTAAAGCCATTTGGCTAACACAAGTTTGGAGAAATCCTGACCTGTGCCTTAACACAAAGAGTTTTTTGCATCTATAAGTGATAAATGGACTTTGCCCAGGAAGCAACAAGACTCAGGTGTTGAACAACATCAACCAATGTAGATGAGCATTTACCTGCACTGGGGTTCTTGTGGCCAGCTGTGAGGATCTAGACCTTGGTCCCAGTAGTTCTCAAATTTTTGTACTGCTGATCCCTTTCCTACAGCAAACCTCTGAGCGTGATCCCCTTTATAAATTTAACCCCCCTTCTTATATATTTAACACCATTTTAAATGCTGGTAGCAAAGGTGCAGGAAGACAATTCACAACCCCCATGTAATAACCTCATGAACCTGGGGTCCTGGTCCTGAGTTTGCGAACCTCTGGATCTATCATGTTCATTCAAATCAGTGTGTGTCCTCTTGTTGATAGGTAACACTGAATAAAACATTTAGTAGTTATATCATGCAAAACAAAAAACAAAAACAAAGTAATATTAATCCTTGCTCCATGAAAAATACTTTAATGTGCAGGTTGAACTTCTCTAGTCTGGCACCCTTGGGACCTAACAACTGGTTCTGAATGAGAGAATTTTCCGGACCATGGGAAGTCAATATTGTCTAATACTATTACTAACTCTTCCACTGCTTACTGGGCTGCTAGAGGACATTTAGGAGTAAATTAGAGCTAAATAACAGCACAGAATACTGAGAACTAGGACTGGTAGCTGTAAATAAACTTTATCGGCCCGTGGAAGACTTGGTCACACCCATAAAAAGTGGACATCAGGCTGGGTTCAACCTGTACTTCAATTACATATCTGCCACATGCTAAATATGTTCAATATATTACGTCCACTATTTGCCCAACTTTGTGGACTATATAATGCATGAAGCTTAATTTCATGGGACCAACAGGCACAAGGTCAGGTTTCTATATAACAATATTAAACAATCGGTTTGAAGGCAATTTTTAAAAAGGGAGTAGATTGGAAGAAGAGAGTTTTAGCTTGTCAGGGCAGCACAAACAACAAAGCAAAATCAGTACCATCTGAGAGTAGGAAGTCACAACAAGTAGAAGAGAAAGGACAGATCCCTAAATAGCCCCCTCAAGGATTGAACTTACAACCTTGGGTTTAACAAACCAATGCTCAAACCACTGAGCTATCCCTCTCCCCAATGAGATTACAAGGTGAAGTTTTGATCAGGTATGTCAAAGGTTCGGTTTTCTTATATCGAAATGTGTAAAAATGAATAAAGCAAACATTCACGGGTTCATACTAGGAAGTTCATTTAAAATATAAAAATACAATATTTCAAAACACATTCTTAATTTTAGTACTCTCTGGTATCTTGTACAGCTCTTGATATGGATCCATGGTGAGAGAACATTATTGTATCACAATGCACAGAAAAGAGCCCATTGTAAACACAACCACAACTAATCCTTTCATTATGTTCCCACTGACTCAGGTCACTAGTAAGTTATTTATATGCAGGTATTGTAGCCAGACAACCCCCCCCCATCTCATCCATCCTGCTTGCCCCCTGAGATGTCTGTATACAGGGCAGAGAAGGAACAATAAGAAAATCAGCATAGCCATTAAGCTTTGATCTGCTTTGATGCAAGATCAGGATATGTGAGTGTTCCCTGACTCTGAGTAACGATTAAGGCAATAAACTGAGCTCGAGGCTGCAAGAAGTGCCCGGCTGGCACCCATGTTGATTCGAACACACACAGTCCCTGGGAGAGGAATTTCCCACTGAGAAAAAGAATGCCCAGTACTTCCAATTTAATTCTCTCAACTCTCTCTTACAAGTGTAAATTAAGTTCACAACTCCCTTGTAAGAACTGGTCTCACAAAAGACAGACCAGCACCATTTGGCATCAAAGATAAGAAAGAGAAATACGTGACCCAATGGGTATAAAGGTGGGTACAGCAGCGCACTCACTTTTGAGTGTCATTCTACCCTCTACCTGCTGGTCGGGTTAGGTGTTTGACCTCCCGAGGTTCTATGGGGACGCCCACCTCGTATTTTCGTCTTTCCTAGGAATTGAGGGACCGGCCCTGGCCTGACACGCTGGAGTCGAGAGGCACAGAAGGGGGTAAAAGTTGTACCTGGATGTGATCCTCTGTCTTAAGTGTACACAGACTTAGAGCTCTTTAAAGGTTACTTGGTACTATTATTTCTGTTTTTCCTGTCTTTATCTTCTTTGTAACCATTTTTAAGATCTATATTTTGCTAGCAGTTAAGAAATAGAACAATAGCCATTGCAACCATATGATTTATAAGCTTCCTCAATAAACCTGTAACTGTTTAAGCTTTAACCTGACTCCTTCAGTTGCTGTAATAGAACCAGGCACAATTTAAAAGAACTTCAGCCGGTCTTAAGGGACAGATATAGGGAGAGCTTGGGCGTTTGGATTTGTGTCACTCCCAGGTGGCAGATCCATTGGGGCACTTCTCAGCCTCCCCCAGGCTGCCCGCTGCCAAGGAATCACAGATTTTAGCAGCTAAAATCTGAAGCGTAATAAGCTCTTTCTGTAAACTTATTGGGGCACTCGTCAACCTCCTCTAGGTTGCCCGCTGCAAGGGACCCCGGTCTCAGCAGTTGAAGTCTCGGGTGTATAGCACACACACACACCACTCACTGCCCTGACCATCGGCTGACAGGTATATATAAAGTTTCAGACAAAATATTGCATATTGTAATATTTGCCAGGCTCTATGTAATTGTGCAGATAAAGCCTGTGTCACAACACATGCACAAAGAGTCAGAGTTGTGTGGGCAGCCTTGAATTTATAATATGCAGCCTTGAATTTGGCAACTCATGACTATTGCATGTTTAATTAGGCATCAATGTCATTTTAATACAGGTGTTATTTTTTTATTTGTTTTGAAGACTGGTATTTAGTGTGTGTGTATGTGTGTGCATGCATCTCAAATTGTACACACTTTTTGTTATGTTTGAATATAAAAAGAGTCAATGTCAGGATGTCTAATTCTAGAAGTAAAACTACAAAATATTCCTACTCATTGTTAACAAGCAACTTATCTGTACTCTTCTGTGGGAATATTCAAGAACGGCGTATTCTAGAATTTCTATTTTTGGCCTGTGTATTTTACTGTGGGTTGAATGAAGATATATAATGATATGTTCAAAAACAAGACAACTGTTTTTGTTATACTTTACAGCCAAAATTAAAATGACTAATCTTGGCATTTTCATGTTGTCTATATTTAGCTGTTAATCCAAAGCTATTCTTCCCACTATTTTTTTTTCCTGGCTGGTCCTTTTCAGGTCCTTTCAGGTTGAATTTGAATATTCAACAGAGACAGTGGGTAACCTCAGCTTTTTCTACATGGTCAGTACCAGTAGCAGGACACCAAAGTAGAATTCCCTTTTTCTAATTTCTTCTGTTGGAACTTACAGACTGCAACAATCATAATTTTTGCAAAGGTAGGACCATTTGAGCTGTATAAGGAGAGCTTATGTATTATCTGGCAGCCCTCCAATCATAAGATAATGAAAAAATAACTAATACAAAGGCAGGAGCCGGAAAAATACAGAGAGAGAGAGGTTTTAATATTATTTACTCAGAGAGGGAGAGAGTCCTTTACAGCCTCAAAAATCTGAGTAAACCCCCAAATCAGACAGTTCCGCAAAGTTCAACCTGATAAGAGGCGTGAGAGAGAATAAAACTCTAATGCAAAACATATACATGCTAAATGGGCTATAGGGGTATCTCTAGCAAAGGACAGAGAAAAAGCATGGCTGTTACTTAACAGATAACCTTTGGAATTGCTATAGAAATAAGAAATACTGGAATATTATCTTTGAATAGTTTTGATAAAAGCTGGGCACTCTATGACCAAATAGCAACAATTGTAGTAGGTATACTATTTACGGCTAAATTAAAAAGTATACTCTCTTTATTCCATTTTTCAGAAGTAGTAACACAGTGTATTAAGTCTGATTTGTATTACATATTTCATGTACATATTGCAGGTATTTATTTGATGTATGAAAATCCTTTGCTATAAAAACTATATAGCCTACCAATTTAATGTTCTTATATTACTCAATATGATTCTGTTACATAAAGTAAACCATAGGGGAACCTCCTAATTTTATACTAGTAAAATTGTGTAGTTATTGAAACAACAAATGTTTGGGAAACCTAACAAAAAAGAAAAACCATCCTCACTATCAAAATCCTTTGAGTAAAATCCTATTTATGATTGCTAAATATGCAATTTTCATATTATCCTAGATATCTCCTGGTTGCTTCCCATATACCTTTTGTAATAAATATTGGAATATTTTTATTGAATTTCTTAGTAAGTTTCATTTGCATACATATAAAAACATAAGCAATCCATCCCTTGTTGCCCATTCCTAGTTTCTGACAAACAGAGGCTAGGGACATTATCTCTGCCCATCCTGGCTATTGATGGACCTATCCTCCATGAATTTATCTAGTTCTTTTTTGAACCCTGTTATAGTCTTGGCCGTCACAACATCCTCTGCCAAAGAGCTCCACTGATTGCACATTGTGTGAAGAAACACTTTGCTTGTATTTGATTTGAATTGGCTGCATATGAATTTCATTTGGTGACTCCCCTAATTCCTGTATTATAAGAAGGAGTAAATAGCACTTCCTTGTCTACTTTGTCTAAATCGATCATTTTATAGACCTCCATCATATCCCCCTTAGTTTTCGCTTTCCAAGCTGAGAAGTTCCATTCTTATTAATCTCTCCTAATCAGGGCTGCCAATAGAGGGAGGTAATGGGGTCAATTTCCCCAGGGCCCAACAGTTTAAAAGGAACCGGGGCTCCCAGCCGCTAATGCAGCAACAGCAGTGGCTGGAGCCCTGAGCCCTTTAAATTGTCACCAGAGACCTGCACAGCATGGTCCAGCTGACACTGAGGAAATAGGTCAATAATATGAAATGATAGTCACAAATATTTTTATTGCCAACATAATACATCTTCCTACCACTCCTTCGATTAATGAGATGCTGACCAAATATATCAAAAGAAAAGGTTCTGCTTGGTTTTAAGCATATCAAGATTTTGGACAGGTGACACTGGATACATAAAATAAGACTCAACCATGGATCTTCACTCAAAAAAACCTACAAATTGAACTAAACACATCATGATGTTTAAAAAAGTTTAGATAACTTTTTACTGAATTTTTGCAAGTCTTTGTACTGCTTGATGTTTGGCTGTGATTTGAAGTGAAAGTAACAGAATATTATAGACAAGGTATTTTTGAACTACCTGGAACAGGAAGTCTCATAAGAAATCCTCTCTCAGGCAATATCTGGACAGCTCTCCAAAACAAAACAAGTTTGCGCAATTTTGGCTGAAAACTGATGTGGTTCAGAAGTCACAGCATGGACCATGGGACGTGTTAAAGCAGTTCTTAGCCATCTTTGTACTTTCCAGATCCTATTTTGTTTTGGGGGCTGGCTGTAGAAGGGAAAGACACAAGAACTAGACTGAATGCTTAAAAAACTCCCCCAAAACTAACACCTAAAATGATCTGAATGAAAATTCCATAGAATTTAATCAAGATAAAACCTATGGGCTATGTCTACATTTCACTTTCTTGTGCAAGAACATATGCTGCACCTCATTTGCATACTTAATTAGAGTTTGGCAGGTCTAATATTTATATAATTTTCTTTTTTTATATAAGAATTAGATACAGTGCTCATGTCAGCTAACTGCTAAGTTGGCTGCCAAAAAAAATAGAGTTAGTAGCCTAAAGAGGTAATGTATGTGTGTTTCTGTGTGTGTGGGGAGGGGGGGCGAGGTTGGTGGAATTGGTCCCCCCCCCCTCATTTCATGCTTGGCTTATACTGCACATGCTCAGCAACACTGCTAAAGCCTTTGTCTCAGTGCACCTCCCATGCTTTTACTTTTTCCCTCCCATATCACAGCATGCACACGTCAGCTCCCTGCAACCAAAATCTGAAATGGCACCCCTGCTGTCAGGTTGATTTGACATGATTTGCTCTTTACAAATCCATGCTGACTGTTACATATCACCTTATTATTTTCTAGATGTTTGCAAATGAGTTTCTTAATTTTTTGTTCCATTATCCTTCCTGGCACAGAAATTAAGCTGACTGATCTATGGTTTCCTGGGTTGTCCTTTTTTTCTTTTTTAAAGATGGGCATTAATTTGCCCTTTTCCAGTTTTCTGTAATCTCTCCCATCTTCCATGACTTTTAAAAAATGATAGCTAATGGCTCAGGACCTCCTCAATCTGCTCCTTGAGTATTTTAGGAAGCATTTCAGCAGGCTCTGGTGAGTTGAAGACATCTAAAGTAAGTTTTAACTTGTTCTTATTTCTATTTTAGCTTCTGAACCTACCTCCTTTTCTCCAGCATTCACTATTGTAGGTATTCAATCATCACCAACCTTTTTTAGTGAAAACTGAAACAAATAAGTCATTAAACACCTCTGCCATTTCCACTTTTTCTTTTACTATACTTCCCTCTTCATTATGCTGTGGGACCTACTCTGTTCTTGGTTTTCCTCTTGCTTCTAATATATTGGTAGAATGTCTTCTTGTTACCCATTATGTCTCTAGCTAGATTAACCTCCTTTTGTGCCTTCACCTTTCTAATTTTCCCCTATATACTTGTGGTATTTGTTTATATTCATCCGTTGTAATTCGATCTAGTATCCACATTTTTATAGGACTCCTTTTTTTTAATAGGACTCCCAGATACTGCATCTCCTTCACTGATGTATCAGAATGAGGTCTTTTTATATTGGCTCTGCTAATAAACAACTCATCTGAAATCTACCAAGCAATGATAATTTACATCTGTTGAGGCTCTGTCTCCCCAGTATTTTCATGCTTTTTTCGACACACCTCCTCTCCTTTCCCCCAGTCCCTTTCTCTCCTAATTAAATGTACTGTAGTTTTGTCTGTGCCTTCTTTCCACTAATCACAAATGCTGGGAGCTGCACGTTACAAGTGTGCTCGTAGGCTGGTTTCCTACAGTGCTACAAATGGCCTTATTTTAATACCTAGCTGCTATTATTTGATCTTCCACTCTCCTCTTCCCTGGTTAAGTGTATAGTGAAAAAATGAGATGAGCTCATACCAAATTCCTTCCAGCAGAGTTACCCTCAGCAGGCAAAGAGGTTATAATTAGAGCAAATTTATGCAGCAGGATTTTTGTGCCAGATATAATGTAGCATGCTATTCATGAAGGCAAACAGTATAGGAATTCAATATTACATTTGTTATTAAAGAAAAAATCAGCACCGAGTTCTCATATTTTTTGGAATAAACAACATTTTACAAGCCAGCAGAGAACTGCATGGACCAAAGATGCATGTACAACCTTAAACATAATATATAAATCAGTACGTGTCTCAAACACTAGACTTTAGCAGCCATATTATCCTCTTATACACTGGAGTAATTCCAATAATTAAAATGCAATTACCCTCATGTACAACAGTATGAACAAGACTGGAACAAGATCCAGCTGTACTAAGTCTGTTTAGTTCTTAAGTACAGCAGCATACACAGAATGACAGATTTCAAACTACCTGATGTACTTCTGCCTTTGGGAAGTTTGCGTTTAAAAAAAATCCTGTGAGTAAATAAATTCAGCGTAATTTTAGTTCAGATTTGTCACTGCCTTGACCTTGCTGTTAGATGACTCAGTTACCTGGGGGATCAACCAATTCAAAAAATCTGGCAGGAATTGATGAGTTCCTTTTAAGACTGCTGTTATGCCTGCATTTTATAAAAATGATATTTAAATATCGAAATAAAACTTGCCCATCATAATATCCACACATTGTCTCAACTTTCAAAAGGATTATATGGAAAGTCCAATAGAAAAAAAACTATGTCATTGGAGTAACCTCCTGGGAGTTTCCTAGGGAGAATTCTTGGGCTTCTCCCTAGAATTTTGCATAAGAGACTTGTAAGTTACATACTTTTAATTTACATTTAGAGATGACTCCAAGGTACAACATTTGGAATCTGATTCAGAACTGAATTGCACCAAAGTGTGGCATTGTTCAAATCTGGTTTTTTTTTTCGGGCCCAACCAACTTTCCTTACAATATATTTATGATACCATTTGCAACTTTATTGTCCCTATTCTCCTTTTATGCCTTTCTGTTTAGCCAGATTTAGGATTGTTGAGCCTAAGCAGCTATATGCAATAAAACAATGTGACTGCTGTCCTTGACTAAACTGATCGTTAGACAACAATAAAGTGGATAAATTTATTTGAACTCCGATTACATTACACAATCCCTATATTTCTTCAAATGCGCAAACTATCTTACCCATTACCAAGATAGCTTCCCCAATTATCACCTCTAATACCATTAGCTCACAGACATCCCACTCTCCCCACCTCTAATATCATCAATTCACAGACACTTACCTTCCTTCCTCCCCCCCCGCATCCTCCTCCTGTTCGGAAATGTGATTTGTCCTTTTCATATGTGTTCATTTTTTTAAATTGTATCCTTTGGTATATATGGTTGTGACTATTTTCTTCCACTATTTGATCTGAGGAAGTGGGTCTGGCCCACAAAAGCTCATCATCTAATAAACCATCTTGTTAGTCTTTAAAGTGCTACATTGTCCTGCATTTTGCTTCAGCTACCCCAGACTAACACGGCTACATTTCTATCACTATATTTTTCTAAGGACAGTTGCTAACTATGGTTAAATTTTCTTCCAGGATTTTATATACATCTTTGTGATCTTTCCCTAGTATTTTTTCCTCATCTATGTGGGCCAAGTCTTGTTAATCTTTCCTCATAATTCAGACACTGAAAAAAGGGTACCTTTATGAGCAATTAAAAAATAGAATGAATACCAACCTGTAAAATCAATTGTACTATGAAGCTGATGACGTTAGCACTGTTCAACAGCTATGAAGGTGGAATCAAGGGTAAGTGATTATTTAATATTTTAGAATACTGATGCAGAGCACAAAATGAAAAACTAATGAAATAAAACTGCTACTTGTGGAAATGAATGATGCTGAATAAATCAGCATGTGAGCTTTTTTCATGATTAAACTTATACTTTGAAGCAGAGTGAATCACCTGTTTTCTAAGATCCACCAACTTTCATGGATGGTCTAATCAATAACAGAGAGGATTGTGAATTACAAATGTATCCATCCATTGAAGGATATATCCTATTGCATTGGAATAAAAGATCTACAGTTAAACACATAAGAGATATACAAATGCAAAATAAGTGACAGCTGCCATTCAACATTCTACACAGATATTGTTCATCACAGCTCCCCTGCAATTCTACACCTATTTGAGTCTGTCACACATGCTAGAACTCAAAGTTCACCTTAAATTTTTGGTCTCGTGTCTTAATTTGCTTCCTACTGTATAGGCAGAGACTCCATTTTGGAGTTTAAAAAAATCCACACACACTAGAGAAAAGTTAAGATGGAGGGAAATTTACCCAAACAGGAAAGTATAAACTTGACAATATTATTCTGTCAAATCTCCCCAAAATGTATAACCTCACCAGTACACTAGGTATGGTTTCAGTCAAATTGGAAGTTCCATGTGAGGAAGATGTAACATTTACCTAAATTTTACCAAAGAACTTAGAGTATGACTCTTAGCCAATCTACACACTATATTCTGTAACCATAACAATGATCTCAGACATGAAAGATTTTTATTATGCCTTACACAAAGGTAGTATTAGTAGCAGCTAGTGGCCTCACAATACAAATATGGAAAGGTCGATCATGATAAATCAGGCAAGAAATCAAAAGAAATAATACCTATATATCTTCGAGGTAAATCATAGATAAGGTAAGGTGCAGCTGATGCAGGTGTACATAGACAACTTATACTGGACTAAATTTTCAGAAGTGATTTTTGGGTGTCTATTTTTGAGCTCCCAACTTGAGCCATATGGATGCTAATGATGAGATTATATATTTGTTACTTCCATAGGGTAGATCGAACAATCACATCTTCTATTATAAGTATTTTTTAAAATTATTAGTGAAACCTAGAGCCATTGATTCCAAGAGTAGAAGCCACCATTGTCATCATCTTTTCTGACCTCCTGTCTATGTTCTACAGGACATAGAATTTTCTTAAAATACTTCCTAGAATGCATCTTTCAGAAAAACAACCAATCTTGATTTAAAAATTGTCAGTGCTGAAGAATCTACCATAATTCTTGGTAAGTTATCCCATGTTGGTAAGTTGTCTCAATGGTCAGTTACTTTCACTGTTAAAGAATGTATCCTTTATATCCAATCTGAACTTGTTTAGCTTCAATTTTCAGCCACTGGATTGTGTTACACCTTATCCCCATTTAAGCATCTCAGGATCAAATTAGGCCTTTTGAGCACAGCATCACACTGGGAGCTCACATATAGTTGATTATCCACTGCGACCCCTGAGTATTTGTTCAGGGGATTCTTTTTGTTCCCAATCTACTTTAAAACTCCTTATTATCCATACATCTGCTAGCCATAGTTTTTTCCTTGTGTTCCTTTGTTTCCTCTATCACAGTGTTTCTTAAACTTTTTAAGTTTAATATATTGTTTGGAACACCAAACAATATATATATATTTTTTAATGGGGAACACTAGGGAGTTTTTTGTCAAGCAAAAAAAAAAAAAATCCCCCCACAAAAAAAACCTTTCAACCCCCAGGGAAAATTTGTCAAGCAAAACAAAAACAGAAAACCACTGGACCAGGAGGGAGGGTAGAGGAGGCTCTCGAGGCAGGGTGTCTGGCCCAAGGGAGGGTGCAGGAGGGAACTTGGGGCAGGGTGTCAGAGCAAGCTGGGAATGTGGGGTCATGGCAAGGGGAGGGGAGTGAGGGGTCTGGGCATGAGAGAGGATGCTTACCTGGCTTGGCACCCTGCTGCAGCAGGGAAAGCCTCCAGGGAGCATGTTCTTGTTCCTTGGGGGGTAGAGAGCTCAGTTCCCCACCCCCCTATGAAGCGGGGAACCCAGCGCAGCTACAGCATCAGACCAGGCTTTCCGCAGGCAGGGCGGGGAGTGTGGGGGAGAGGAGTAGAAACCCCGACTGTCCCTGCCAGATTAAACGTTGCCATTTCACCAGCAGGCTGAGGAGAGGTACAGGGGAGAGAGAGCAGGAGTGCATGGGAGGCAGCAGAGCCCAAGTGAACCCCGAGGGGGTGGGGAAGCAGAGCCCAAGCATGCCCCAGGTGCAGCGGGGACTGCAGAGCCTGAGCTGGGTTCCCCACAGGTGGCAGTTTTAAAATGCAGAGGTCCAGGAGTGGCTCCCATCTCCGCCCACCCCTCCTCCCCGTCCCATCAGTAGCAGCCACTATAAAAGCTGCCGCCTGCACACATGGAGGAGGAGGAGGCTGCACAGTAGCAGAGGTCCCGTGGGACAGGGGCTGTCCTGCGGCTGGGAGGGAGGGGGTGCAGCTGCAGCAGGAGCTGCCTACGGACTTGCAGTGGGCGGAGGAGCAGAATTTTTTCTGTTCTTTCCATGGCATACCTCTGACTGCCTCGTGGCACACTGGTGTGCTGCGGAACACAGTTTAAGAAACGCTGCTCTATCAGTTTTGTGTAATTCCTAGTTAATATGAATTTTATCTTTTTTCTGTGCTTACATGCACACATCTTTTGAAAGTACCTTCACTTCCCCTTTAAACCAGCTTCGTTTATTAACTAAGAAAGCATTCTTCCTCAATTGTGAGATTGTGACTTTCTTAGCATTTAATAAAGTGTTTTTAAACAATTCCCAATTATTATTCCAATGTTTCAAATTAAATTCTTCCTTCCAACTCATCTGGCTCATTATTGTTTTCAGCTTTGTGAAACTGGCCCTTTCAATGCGCCAAGAATATATATTACCGATTTGGATTTAATTCTGTTTGAACATTATAAATATAATCAAGTAATGATCACTTAAGTCGCCATTATTTTTTAGTCCTGTGTTTCATTACTTTTTTTCTGTCAAAAAATGAGGAGTAACATTAGTTCGGACTAAGGGCTTTAGTCCGAACTAACGCGTCCCGGCGCGCACTTCCTGGTTCGAATCAGCTGTGATTCGAACTAGCGCGCCGGCAAGATCATGTTAATGGAGCGCGGGATAGTTAAATCCCCGCTTCATTAACTACTTCGGTTGTCTCCATTTGCATCCCTAGTTCGAACTAGGGATGCAGTGTAGACGTACCCTGAGTTAGAATGTTCTTTTTCCATCCATGCTGGATGATAGATCTTTTGAGTTAGAAAATCATCATGTATAAATATTTAGAAAGTCCCAGCACCTTTTAGTGTTGGCTGCAAGAGACCTCCAGCATGTGTCACTCAAATTAAAGTACACTGTCAATATGCAGCTTCCCCCACCCCGTACATTTCAGAAAGTTGCCGAAGAAGCTGGTCATCCTGCTCCCTGGAGTGATTTGGTAGTCTGTCATCTATTACTGCATTTTTTGCTTTTTTGTTAGGATATTGATTCTTAAGAATTCAAGCTCTTTTTTTTCATGTTTTCTTTCCCATGTAAAGCCAGAAGGGACTTCATATGCAGAAAGTGGGTGGCTGTGCTGGAAGAAAAGCTTCTTGGATTGAAGGGGCAAGTACAAATGCTACTGAGAATCAAGAAGCAGACATCTGGGATTGCAAAACATGAGTACGTCAGGATCATGGAAGAAAGGAGCAGTCTGGAAAGGATGTCTGGCAGTTCAGAACCTAAAGTAGTGGCAACTGAAATGTGCCACTCCAGGTGGTATGAAGAATAAATCAATGGGAACAGAGAGCTCCCAGACAATGAAAAATGATACAGATGCGTTCTTACCTAAAATTATTTTTGTTAGATTGGAGCATACACAGATGTAAGTAGTAATGTTAGAACACCCACATAGTTTCTAGAATCTGAGATGGTACTAGGTAATTAGCAGCATATCAGCAATGGGCAGTTGCTTCCCAGCCATGGAATATGGTATCAGGAGAAAGACTCTCCAGATAGTATCAGACAATTGCTCCAAAATAAACCCTATTATTTAGTCTTTTTATAATTAAAATGTACAGAACACAGAGCTCATAGTGACTCCTACTGGGTCATCACCTCTCCTAATTTCAATAAATTACTAATCAACAAAATGCTCTTCATCTTACTCATAAATTTCTATATCAAAGCTACAAAAACGCAAGGTCTCCATCCACTTCCTTCCTTCAGTCAGGAATTTGTTGACTCTCTTCTTCCCTCCTCCCAGTCAGATTGACAGAAAGTGTAAGTTTGCTGCTAGCATTTGACCTTGCCTTCAGAGGCCCTGCTTCTTCAAATTATCCCTTAATTGGTGGTGTTCTATTTTATTAATTCATTGTGGCTGAATGTATACATTATGGTTGTGATTAGCTTGATCAGATTCTAACATTCCCTCCAATTTTAGAATAATACCAGAAGTATCAACATTTTACGTGCTTGGAGACCGTGATGATGGATGGCCGAGAGAGGAGGTTTCAGAGGAATTGCAGCTAGACATTATTAATCAATTTCAGGTCTGGTTAGAGAACCTGAGGAGAGGTCAAGAGGCAAGGTGACAGAATTGCTGGGCTCTCAAAAACGGAAGTGGGGCTCAGCTGCTCACTCTCTGAAAGGGCATGGTCTCAGGAGGAAGGGGTGGGTCCAGGGCAACTAGACCCCAGAACAACCCAGACAACACCACCCCATCCAGTGACATCTGGAGCATTCAGTGTGCCATGTGGGGCTCTGATAATAATCTAAAGGGCCAGGAGCGCTATATATGTTGGATGGCATATACCTCAGGAAAGGGAAATTGGCCTCTCATGGGACAGGCTGGCATTAAACTAATAATAGAAGAGGAGATAAGAGCATTCAAATTGGCACAGAATCCAGATCTTGAGAACAACATTAATCAAGCGAATTAAAAGACATGAGAAGATATTATTTAATTGACTACACAGTCTGGGTAACAAATGAAATTCTGATTACTTATTTGTGAATAAAGAGCACCAGCTGTCAATGGGTTCCATTTTTTTGTAACAATCTCCCATCATTTCTGAATGGAATGGAACTGGTTGAGGTATATATTCTGCTTATCCATGTCTCCTTAAAACTGAAAAGATGATAAAATATGAGTGAAAGCTCAATGACTCCTCTAACCAGTCAATGGTACACAAGCATTAAAAGGAGGAAAAGAGCGGTAAAACAATGAAGTGGTTATCAATGTACAGAGCTTTAGGGACAGGTATTGACACTAATGGTGACTGAGCTGGTTATGTTTATAGGAAAACTAAGAAGGTTTCCTAGATCAGGAAGTTACAAAGAAAAATGCCTGAAGAGAACAAGAAGTATGGATGATCTTTAGATAGACCTAAAATGGTGACTGGAATACTGCATGCTTGAATCAGTGCCTGAAAATATCTAGCTATAACTAGAAATAAAGGATTTAATATATTGCTTAGGGAATTGAGGTGACAATACATCATCACTTAATGAATATACCATACATCTGGGCATCATCTGAAACTCTCTTGGAAAACTTGGTGTAGGCTCTTTTCTTTCAAACAAACTTCATTTGTGTTTAGCCATATTTGAATTCTACCCAAGGAATTCATTATGTTATATTGATGTATTGATACAAGAGCCAGAATTGATTTGCATGTGTAAATTAGCAGTAAGAACATTTCCCATCACTTTGCTATGTGGCTGGATTGACTGTTTACTTAATTTCTTTCTACAAAACTTGGGAATTTACTAGATGCATTAGCAACCAGTTTTAGTTACATGTTGTATATACTTTACAAAAAAAGGTAAAGCAATATAAATTTATGTTAATTAGAATTAGCAACCCATTTTAAGGTTTTCAAAATAGGATGAATCTATCTTTCAGAACAGTTGACTCCCCCACCACCTGAGAAGCACTAGATAAGCTTATCTCAATCTCAGATTTCCATAAAGGAGGCATATTCTATTATCGGATATTATTTTGTTAGAATTGTCATACACATAATGATTTTGGTGCTCTATCTTTGGGGGAGGTGAGCAATAAAATGTGCTTGAATCTAAGATAATTCATCACTTATGGCTTTTTTCTACAAAAAGAATTGGACATTTGGACACTTTCTCAATTCAAACTAAATGGGTTGGAACCAAGAAATAGAGTCTAAATGAAACTTAATAGTAGTGCTCTGCATCACTTTATCAAATGAGGAGTTTCAGATATTACAACAAATGTAGTTACAATGAATGTAAGAGAGCAACCGTACTAAATCAATATTGTAACATTATCAGCAACTTTTGTGACATTTATGCATAAGGATATGATAATTAACTGAGTCTGATGCAGAAGAAGTTAAACTCCCAAAGTAGCAAATAATATATAGTGCTAAGGAAGATTTGTTAGACTTTAAAACAAACAACTAATGTACAAGAGAACAGGGACATATTCAGTGGAAAGTCAGGAAGAATACAAAAGTACAGGTGAAGCCACTGAAACTTTAAGACAGAAATATAGTATCTGATCAGATGCATATGCTCATGACAGTGAGAAAAAGGCTTGGCAATTGCCTTATGATCAATGGGCATAGCACCCAGGTGATAAGGTGGAAGAATTGGCTTTTGTGTAAGGCAGAAACTTCTTATGTGACCATGAGAAAGAAATTCAGAGCTAAATGTTCTGAATGTTCTGAAGTACTCAGACATTGAAGAGGAAGATAAGCACTTAATGGAATTTTCAAAAGTACCAAACTCCTATTGAAATGAACAGGGGGTAGGCAACTGCTGCTTTTGAAAATCCAATTATGCACATATGGGCACCCATAGACATCTATGGACTCTGAAAAATCTCCTTGAGACTTGTCAGCAGCTTGACAGACTAGAAAGACTGTGGACTGGCCTTCATTACCATGCTACACCAGTGCCATTGCATCAAAGTAGTGGTGGTGATGTAGTGCATTAGGTAAAGACATGCTATGTCGATGGGAGAGTGCTTTTCTGTTGATGTAATTATTCCATTTTAACAAGAAGCAGAAGCTATATTGGAGGAAGAGTGTCTCCTGACAACATAGTGTGCTGCAGGCACCACTTTAAGTTTTTTCTTCACAGCCCTGAGTGGCGAAAGTTACACTGACTTAAGCAGTAATGTGGACAAACCCTAAGTCAGTAACCTCAGGAAGATCTCTGCCTTGATATCAAGCTAGCCAACTAGAAGTGCAGAACATATGATCCTCATGAGGCCTCAACATTGATATCAATCCTACGTGTTCATGCTCTTAAATGAGTGGCCTTGAAACAGCCTGCCCCTCAACAGCAACTGAGCAAGACAAGTGTTGAGTTGGCAATATTAGAGACACCACTATTTGACAACAGCTCAGCAATTCAAAACTGCTGAGCAGCTGTTAAAAGGAGGAGCTGTGGGAGGCAGCTTCCTGCTTCTCGATAAAAACAGAGGGAGAACTCCCTTCCTTCTGTTCTGGGTTTGGAGAAGCTTAGTCAGAATCATCTTGAAAGGCTACTATCAGTATAGCCAGTGATAGCCTTTTGGCGACAAAATGTCAAATAAAATTTAATGTTGATAAATGCCAAATAATGCACACGGGAAAAATAATCCCAACTACACATACAAAATGATGGGGACTAATTTAGCTATAACCACTCAGGAAAGAGATCTTGGAATCTTTGTGAATAGTACTCTGAAAACATCCACTCAGTATGCAGCAGCAGTCAAAAATGTAAAGGTATAATGATTTAAAGAACCATTAAAAAAGGGATAAGAGAAAATAACTTATTGCATCTATATAAATCAGTGGTGCACCCATGTCTTGAATACTGCATTCAGATGTGGTCACCTCATCTCAAAAAAGATATATTCGCATTGGAAAAGGTTCAAAAAAAGGGCAACAAAAATTATTAGGGTTTGGAATGGGTGCCATATGAAGAGAGATTAGGACTTTTCAGCTCAGAAAAGAGGAAACTAAGGGGAGGCGGATATGATAAAGGTCTACTAAATGATGACTGCTGTGGAACAAGTGAATAAGTAAAAGTTATTTACTTATTCCCACAATATAAGAACAATTAGTAGATAGCAGGTTTAAAACAAACCAAAGAAAGTTTTGCTTCATGAAGTTCATAGTCAACCTATGGAACTCCTTGCCAGAGCACTTTAACAGGGTTCAAAAAAGAACTAGGTAAATTCATTGAGGTTAGGTCTATCAATGGCTATTAGCTGGGATGGGTAGGAATAGTGTCCCTAGTCTCTGTTTGTCAGAGGCTGGAAATAGATGAAAGGAGAGGAACCACTTGATGACTACCTGTTCTGTTCACTCTGTCAGGGACTCTAGCCCAGATGGCTCGGTTCGTTGTCTGACCGCAAAGAGACAGGCAACACCAACAAAGTCCAATCACAAGCTCTTTATTGTAGAGTGCACACAACAATAGAGAGCGGCCCATCTCCGAAGAGAACCAGCCCCGATTTTAGTAACAGGTAGGCTTATAAAGACCGTTCCGTTGCGTCATAAGCTCTTCACCCAAGCCACTCATCCCCCTTTCTAAAATGTTTAATATCTATGCATATCTTGGCCAACCATTCATTGTGGCCAGAAGCGCTTCATAAGGCATCAGCAACTTTCTTATCAATCACAAAAGGCGGGTACCAGGAACAAGGAGACAAGGGATTTGAGCACAAAGGGGCAAAAATAGGGAGGTAAGATCAGTGAAGGGAAACAGAAACAGGTAGTCACTGACCAGTTCCCAAAGCAAGCTGTTCTACTTACAGTAGGTACAAATATGTCATTTATCACTTATCTTACTTTTATAACCTAAGCCAACATGTAGGGTGCGCCTCTGTTTGAACCACATTCCTGGTTCTGGTCAAGAATACTCAGAGGCCTATGAAATTAGCCCTTGTTAACTTTCCTTAGCATAATGTCGACCAGGCCTTGGTTTTTTTTTCTGGGCCCGACAACTCCCTCTGGGGCACCTGGCATTGGCCACTGTTGGAAGACAAGATACTGGGCTAGATGGACCTTTGGCCTGATCCAGAATGCCCGTTCTTATGTTATGTTCTTTGAGTGGCCTCGGGCTGTGACAGGCAGAGAGCTGCCAGAAGATCCTACTGAGGGCCCCGATGAGCTGCAGGCCAAGAGCCACCTAAGTAAGCACTTCCTAGCTAGAGCCTGCATCTGGCATCTGACTGAAAAATATAGCATCCCTCTACAAAAAAACAACCCAGGAAACTACAGACCAGCCAGTTTAACATCTGTGCCAGTGAAGATAATGGAGCAATTAATGAATTCATCTGTAAACATGTGGAAGATAATAATGTTATAGGTAACAGCCAGCATGGATTTATAAAGGACAAATCATGTCAAACCAATCTGATAGCTTTCTTTGATATGATATCAAGCCTTTTGGATAAGGGAGAAGCGGTGGACAGGTATACCTAACCTTTAGTAAAGCATTTGACACAGTTTCACATGACCTTTTTATCAATAATCTAGAGAAATACAACCTAGATGGGGCTACTATAAGGTGGGTGAATAACTGATTAGATAACCAATCTGAGAGAGTAGTTATTAATGGTTCACAATCATGCTGGAAGGCCATAACAAATGGGGTTCCATGGGGGTCTGTTTTGGGACCAGTTCTGTTCGATATCTTCATCAATGATTCAGATGATGGCATAGAGAGTACAATTAAGTTTGTTGATGACACCAAGCTGGGAGGGGTTGCAAGTGCTTTGTAGGATAAGGTCAAAATTCAAAATGATCTGGACACACTAAAGAAATGGTCTGAGGAAAACAGGATGAAGTTTAGTAAGGAGAAATGTAAAGGACTCTACTTAGGAAGGAACAATCAGTTTTACACACACAGAATGGGAAGTGACTGTTTAGGAAGGAGTACTGCACAAAGAGATCTAGGGGTTATAGTGGACCACAAGCTAAATATGAATCAAAAGTGTGATGCTGTTGCAAAAACAGCAAACATGATTCTGGGATGCATTAATAGGAGTGTTGTGACCAAGACACAATGGCTACGTCTACACTGGCCCCTTTTTCGAAAGGGGCATGCTAATTTTAAACTTCAGAATAGGGAAATCCGCGGGGGATTTAAATATCCCCCGCGGGATTTAAATAAAGATGTCCGCCGCTTTTTTCCGGCTTGGGGAAAAGCTGGAAAAAAGCATCTAGACTGGCCCGATCCTCCGGAATAAAGCCCTATTCCAGAGGATCTCTTATTCCTACTTCAACATTTTACAGACAAACCAAAAAGAACCTACATTAGATAACTGCTACCTATCAACAGGATTAGAAAGAGATTGAGAATGAAAACCATTCCATATCATCTGAAAAGATGTTTTAAAAAAACCAGAATACAATATCTATGGATTTCTTTGCTTAGAAAGTTACTGCGTAACACCTAAGCTACCAACTTCCCTCTTTGTTTTCCATTAGTACACATTAAAAGATTCAGATTTGTTTTCTGTTTAGTTGGTTTCCATTGTGTTCTCTCTCAGTAGCTCAAAAGTTTCAGAAACGCAGCTGTGGTAGTCTGTAACTGAAAAAAACCTTTAAAGAACAGCGAATAGTCCCACAGCACCTTAGAGACTAACAAAAAGAGTAGGAGGTGCTTTTGTGGGCACAACCCACTTCTTCAGATGAATGGAGTAAAGAGGTCCAAATTGCAAATAGAGAAAGAGAGGGGATGGGAGGGAAAGAGAGAGGAAAAAATATAGTCAATTAGACTGCCCAAGCTAAATGAGTCTAATAGAGTGGGCTATAAGTATTCTTAGTGTCCAGTGCTTACCATTTTATGTCATTAGGATCTGGAAAGTAGCGGCCTGTCCAGGACAGCTCTTTGTTTAAATCTCTATTCAAGGTGTCAAACTTGTAAATGAAACCCAGTTCTGTAGTTTCTCACTCCAGGGGACTTTTGAAATTGCTCTGAAAGAATACAGACACTTTTAGAGCCATTAGTGCGTGCCAGGGCAAGGTGAAATGTTCCCCAGCAGGTTTGTGTGTGTTACCATACTAACTCAAGTTATTTGAAAAAGCTATAGAAGTTTGGATAAACCACTATCATTCAAGCAAGGCTCCTAGTTTATATAAAGTGTAGCTACATTTTTTTTTTAAATTGAGGAATCCAGGTGATAAATTACTCTTTTTAGAAACAGAGAATAATTTATAAATAATTTGAGGATAATATGAAATCTTGGGACCAGCAACCATTAACTACTTTAATTCAATACCATAGGGAATGAATCAATATAATTCTGCCTTATAAAGGTATTAGCTTTCAAGAAACCAAATTTTGGGGAATTAAGAAGCTTAGCAAGCAGAGTTCAATGGGAATAAGACTGATAATAAAAACTGTCACACTGGAAGAGACCACTGTATGTGTTTGTAATCTATTTTCTGTAATGTTGCATAGAAACAGAGGAATCTAACTTGTTCTGGACTATATGTATATTGTAAGAATGTTATTAAACAATTATACAAATGTTATTTCTAAGCAAATGATATGCAAGAGTACAACCTAAGGATTTTATAATTGCAGCAAGACAATGCAATAATCTACTCAATGTACTGAAAAATGAGCACTTAACATGTTATTTCCAAGGAAGGAATTACTATTATTTTGCACCTGAAGAGTTAAGATTTTGAAAAATGAATGTTGAGTATTATTTCATTCATATCCTATTGGCCACTCTAACAACTGGTTAAGTCCACTGCCCAGGGTGAAAATGATTTTTAACAGTGCTGCCAAGAATACAGACTAGTGTAAAGAACGTTACTGCCCAGGAGCAAGCTAAATTCATTTTTCCCCCCCAACTCAGTGTTAGTTGTCAGCATTAGCTCCAGCATGTAAGGTATTATATATTCTTTTTGAAAAATTAGGTTGCAACTCTTATCACATATGCAAAGCACCATTGAGTCAAGAAGGAAAATGTTCATTGAGCTTGCTGGTAATGAGAAGGGCTATAGCCAGTTGTGACAAATGAGATGTAAAGGAGACAGATAAACCCATAAAAGACAAGTGGAAGTAGAACTAGCTTGAAAGAAATCTGAAAGAATATAGGAAAGTATTTTTGTAAAATGTGATAGCACTGGAGAGCACGTCACACTTGGCATACATGGGAGATGTTATCAAATACAGTTTGCCCTATTTCTTCTAAGTGACATGTGCCCTCACTGGGCTCAATTTTGATCTAGTTTACCATTTTAACACCATTTATTTCTGTACCTTGTATGTAAACTGTGTATTTAGGCCTTATATATTCCCTCCAACTTTGACATCAGACTTAGTCTTAATGGAAATGGGCATTTTCAAACAAGCAGGAGGCCCTTCACAGAAATGGGACTGAAAATTATCAGGTTGACCTCCATAATCATCAAACCCAGACAATGTAGAAGAGCCACTATCAAGTCTCATACGACTTCCATTTGTGCACAGAAACCACTGGGCCCTCTTTAGAGGATGGTGTCCAACAGAAACTTGGCTAATAAACCACTTGCTGAAACACAGAGCTATAAGACAGGATGCATCAGGAAATAATATACAGGAGTTGCACCTTCAGTCTGCCTGCATTAAACTAATTAATGTTCACAATACCTATTGCGAAACACCTATAATCATGTCAGAGATTGAGAAAACTGAGTCTGAAATGATTTAAATAAGAAGATGGAGCAAGGACTCCTGAAAACATGGAGCGGGCTAAGTAGTGGAATCTCCATAGAATAAGCTTCCTTTCCAGGAAGCCCACAAGAGCCCTGCCACAAAGCCAGTACTCAGTGAGAGCTGCACAGGTCAGAAATAGGACAGAATTGGGGAGATGGAAGGTAATTATCTGAAATAATATTTTTAAGTTCAATTTTTACACACACAGCTGTGGAATGTGACTTCCAGTGTAGTTGCACTATTACACGTGTTGTCTTGATGTGGCATGAACTATTTACAAGCCTGACTTTTCTGTTGTCACTGGCTCTTAGAGCTTGTCTCTCTGCAAGTTAGTAGTACTGTGTAATTCAAAGAGGCCTAAGAATACTGAAATGGTACTTTTCTCCTACCACAAGGTTTATTGTCAGATTTATCATTAGCACAAGATGTGACCACACATCAATAAAATCATAAAGACCAGAAAACAGTTTGCTTACAGGAGTGACAGCAGATGAATTTGACTTCTCTCCATTTTACTTCCATTTATATTGAGACACATTGTCTTACATTGTCTTTTGCTGTGAGAGAGTAAGAGCAATTAAAGAATGCTAGAGAAGTATCTACTGAATCTTTGAACACAGGTAGATTTTGATTAACTCCCTCAGGGTATGTCTACACTACAAACTTAATTCGAACTAACAGACGTTAGTTCGAATTAACTTTGATAGGCGCTACACTAGCGCTCCGCTAGTTCGAACTTAATTCGAACTAGCAGAGCGCTTAATTTGAACTAGGTAAACCTCATTTTACGAGGACTAACACCTAGTTTGAATTAGCTAGTTCGAATTAAGGGCTGTGTAGCCACTTAATTCGAACTAGTGGGAGGCTAGCCCTCCCCAGCTTTTCCTGGTGGCCACTCTTTGCATCACCAGGGAAACTCTATTGCCCCCCTCCTGGCCCCAGACCCCTTAAAGGGGCACGGGCTAGCTACGGTGCCCATGCCAGGTGCAAGCCTGCCAGCACCCAGCCAGCAGACCCTGCACCTGGCACGGATCGAGCCGGCCACCCGATGCCCCCCAGCCCTCCCCCTCTTCCCGGGACCAGGCTGGCGGCTCCCGGGAGCCTGCCCGGGTTCGCAAGAGGCGGGCGCCCGCCTGGTCTAGTGCGGAGATCGTGGACCTCATCCACGACCTCCGCACTAGGCACAGGAAAGTGGCCGTCTAGGGCAGGATAGCTGCCAGCCTGGCCACCCAGGAGCAAGTGTGCATGAAAATCAAGGTGGTCCACTGAGACCCCCGACTCTGAGCCCTGAGCTTACAATGGCCATACTGGGTCAGACCAAAGGTCCATCTAGCCCAGTAGCCTGTCTGTCAACAGCAGCCAACACTAGGGACCCTGGAGGGGATGGACTGAAGACAATGACCAAGCCATTTGTCTCATGCCATCCGTCTCCAGCCTTCCACAAACAGAGGCCAGGGACACCATTCCTACCCCCTGGCTAATAGCACTCCATGGACCCAACCTCCATGACATTATCTCACTTCTCTTTAAACTCTGTTATAGTTCTAGTCTTCACATCCTCCTGCAGCAAGGAGTTCCACAGGTTGACTCTTTGCTTTGTGAAGAAGAACTTTCTGTTGTTAGTTTGAAGCCTGCTACCCATTCATTTCATTTGGTGTCCTTTTGTCCTTCTATTATGGGAACTAATGAAGAACTTTTCTTTATGCACCCTCTCCACACCACTCGTGCTTTTATAGACCTCTATCATATCCCCCCTCAGTCTCCTCTTTTCTAAGCTGAGAAGTACCAGTCTCTTTAGCCTCTCTTCAGATGGGACCTGTTCCAAACCCCTGATCATTTTAGTTGCCCTCCCCTCTCCCACTCTCTCTCTTCTCCTCTCCCACCTCCTTTTCCCAGTCTCCCCGAGTTTTGTTCAATAAAGAGAGTTTCTATTTTTGAACACAATTGTCCTTTATTTTGTACATCAGGAAGGGGGGCTAGGGAGGGGTAAGTGGAAGGATGTGAGGGAGGAATGGGGTACGAGCCCCCAATGGGGAGGACTGGGCTGGCTCTGCGGGCTCCTTGGGATGGAAACTCTCCGGAAGCCCCTTGATTGACCCCCTCTCCGGATGGCAGCCTGCGGCAAGTGCAGTCGGGCTGATGGCCGAGTGCTGTGATGTGCCCAATGTGGGCACTCAGGGCACTCCAAGCCAGGACTGCTTTGCAAGCGGGGAACCCCTGAGAACTGTCTGTCCGGGGTGGGGGTCGGGTCCCTTTAAGCACAGCCCTCGGCTAGCCTGAGACAGCAGCTCCACGCTCTAAGTCCTAACCTGATGCCCTGCCAGCACTGCTTCTGGCCATCCTTAACCTCGGTTCAGGGTCCACTCAATGCGGACATGCTAGTTCGAATTAGCAAAACACTAATTCAAACTAGTTTTTAAGTCTAGATGTGCTAATTCGAATTAGCTTAGTTTGAATTAACTAATTCGAACTAAGTTAGTTCGAATTAGTGCTGTAGTGTAGACATACCCTCCAAGGACAGGCATAGCAGAGTGATAGAAGAATAATGCTTATAATGGACATTTTTTGTAGCTTATATTAGAAGAACAATTGAATGTATAGTCTTCACCAAAAAGGCTGAAAATTCCCCTAAGACCAGAGTCAACAACCGGTGGAAAGTTTGGGAATGGGAGGCAAGTTTCATAGGTGGGGAAGGCATTGCCTTCCCAAATCACCAGTCTGGCCCCACCCATACTCCACCCCCAGAATGCCTAATACAAGCGTACTGCCCTCGAATGCCCGCCCTCTCTGTGCTCTGGAGCTTGAGAGGCTGGGGCCACGTGCCCTCTGCCCTCCTGGTGCTTTGGGCTGGGAGGGCCAGGGCCCGTGCCCTTCACCCTCCTGGTGCTCCATGGCTGGAGAGGCTGGGGTCACATGCCCTCCCTATGCTCTGAGGCTGGGGAGGCTGGGGCCATCCACCCTTCCAGTGATGCTGCGGGGTGAAGGGTGGCAAGACTCCTGTGGAAGTGGGGCCTGGGCAAAAGGGGTGGGGCTGGAGGCGGGGTATGGGGATTTTCTCTCCCAGCCCTACCTTCACCCACTGCCCATGTACCAGGGCAAAAGAATGTCTTTGTGCCATACCTAAAACAGTGATAGATGTCCTAGACACTTCTGTAACAAATAATAAAGCACTGAGGATTTAATCTTCCCTAGGGTTCTTAAGCAAATTAGTATAGAAACATATATTTAGACAGAGTTAAATATTGTATGTATCCTAATTGGAAAGACATGATGGCATTGCAGCCATTCTTTTTATAAGTTTAGAGAAAGAAGGAAGGACTTCACCTGAAGCAGTAAAAAGCACAAAACTAAAGAACATCATAAGATACCTGTAAGACTGAAGCAAAATGCAGGACAATGTAGCACTTTAAAGACTAACAAGATGGTTTATTAGATGATGAGCTTTCGTGGGCCAGACCCACTTCCTCAGATCAAATAGTGGAAGAAAATAGTCACAACCATATATACCAAAGGATACAGTTAAAAAAATGAACACATATGAAAAGGACAAATCACATTTCAGATTTGTAAGACTGAGAACTCTTGACTTACAAGGCAGGTGTTTAACAGATAGACAGCATCTGTAAGTGAGGTAAGTGGTACTAAATTGATCTTGAGCTCCCTTTTTTGCAGTTTTCCAAGTACATGAACAATATCGTATTCAGCAGCTTGACTAATGCTATGTGTTATATTTATATTTCATGTTACCAATATGACAGGACTTTGCCACTCTCAGTAGTGACACTAAGAACTACAATTGTACTACTCTTTCACTGTATTATTTTTTAGCTTATCCACTCAGACCACTTCTGCAGGTATGTGGCTGGAGTGGGTATGTCTTCACTAGGGAGTTAGCTACCCCCACTCATTGGGGGTGTTTTAATTATGCCTACGAGAGCTCTCTCCCGCTGGCACAGAGTGGCTAAATGGAAAATAGAATAGAGCAGCTGTAGTGATACAGCTGTGCTGCTGTAAGATCTGTAGGGTAGACATAGTATTAGATTCAAGGTGTGGCTTACAGTCAAGAACTATTGAAGCATTTGGGAGAGGAGAGACAATGAACAAAAACGTCTTCGCTAAGCACTGAACATGAGATAACACATACAGGATAAAAGGTTCAGAGGGGTAGCCTTGCTATTCTATAACTGGAAAAACTTAAACAACCAATAGTCTTACAGCACCTTAAAGACTAACAAAACATGTAAATGATATCATGATATCCTACATACAGGATAACTTATTGAACAGGGCAAGACAAGAAAATGAACTGTTAGCAAAGACTGAACCCCCCTCCCCCAAGTTAACAGATTGCTCCCACAATATCTTTTCACAAAGAGAAAAGCCAAATGTGGTAAAGCCACCAGGACAGAAAGGACTGCATACATGCTGTGCTTTCTTAGAGGAAAAAAGTCTTCACAGCAAAATTAGTAATGGAACAAAATAAATGAATAAAAAAAATAACCAACATATTCTATGAAAACATAAGATGTAAACCTTTGATGCCAGACTGCAAATTCAAAGAAGGCGAAAATAAAACACAACTAGAGTGTATGTTTTTTGATATTTTAGACTACAACAATCAATGTCACCTTTAGTCTGCTAATCACATGTATTTATGGGGTAGGCACTCTAGTAAATTATACATATATTTTTCATTGACCTACTTCTGTTCCAGCTCATTAAACTGATCTGCTTTCCAGTCTGCTTCCCTCTGGCTAGGTGTAATAGTGTCCCTGCCTTCTGGCTAGGTGATAATTAAATTCATTGAATAAGTGGCAAGTGGGTGGAAAAGAACTATTTACACCTATCCAAAGGGGATAAGCCCAATTAACACTATGTTTAGGAACCTGGTTTTTAAAAGAATTATTAAAACTGAAATTAATTCTGAACTCTGCTGCTCTCCCCATATTTAAGTTGGTGTATTTCACCTTATGGTAAATTAAATTTTTAAAAAAATAGTAGCCTAAATTTAGGGAACTATGTTCACTTTTCCATTCAAGAAGTTGTGACTTTTTAAAAATGCTACACCCAAAAGCTCATTGCCTTCGTTAAAAAGCTACAAGCAAATCTGAACAACTATTGATGAAACAGCTGAGAATTATATCGTGTTGCTAAACCTGGAGAGAGATCACTTGTTAAATGAAGTGGGCCAAATTCAGATTTCTGGCAATTTGTTACTGAGGCATAGGACAGAATCAAAAGATTTGAACTCTAGTCCTTGTTCTGCAACCAACCAATCCAGACTTTGAACAATTCAAAACATATTGCATTTCCCAATTTATCTTTCTAAAGTGCTTGGAGACCTTCACATGGAAATTGATATATACGCACAGAGTACTCTGATAATATTCACCATGACCATTATCCAAAGCCCATTCAGATGAATGGGCATCCTTCGACTGATTTCAGTAGGTTTAGATTCCTGCCTAATATATTATATAAGTGAGACACTGGTGAAGCCCTCTGTCTAAAAAGGGAGGTGGAAGACTCAGCCAGAGTTTTTAGCCATTGGTGCCTGTAGCTGGGGACAAGATTAAAATGTTTGCCTGTCCCCTAGCAGTAGGTACAACATGAGGTACCAGGGTGGTTTCTAATGAGTAGGGTTGCCACTCCTCCAGGATTGTCCTGGCGTCTCCAAGAATTAAAGATTATTCTTTAATTAAATATTATGCCATGTGATGAGTCTTCTAGGAATCCATCCAATCAAAATTGGCAATGCTACCCACTACTTCCCAGAGTATATGTCTGCATGAGCATATGACTGAAAGAAACATTATCTCCTTGCTTACCTGGAGCAAAAAAAATCCCAATATAGTAGTAAAACTGTAACTTCTCCTTCATGACACAAATTCACTGCTTGACTACTACCATGTTGTCATTTAGAGTCTCTCTACACTGTTGCTAGGAGTAAGCCTCCCAACCCAGGCAGACAGACTTGTGCTAGCATGCTAAAAAATAGCTGTATAGATGCTGCAACTCTGATTGGACCTCATGCTCTCACATCTAGGGATCAGAACTCAAGACCCAGCCCAATCCATGACACCTACATTGCTTTGTTGAACCTACTATTTTGAGCCTCTCTAGTGAGAGTCTATCTATACCAGCTGGGAGGGCTATTCTCAGCTGCATTGTGGACACACACTATATTTAGGCCAACACAGTTAGTACAAGATACCTTGGAATTTGGTCTACAACATTTAAAACAACTTGCTGCTGAAAAGAGTCATTTTGCAAGTAGCAATGAAATAATTTGTGAAAACTGAAGAAACTGTGATTATTCTTCTCACTTTCTTTTTACCTGTGAAACCCTCTTGGCTAATTTTATAAAAATTCTCAAATGAATATAAATATTGCCATAGACACACTATATTGTAAATGACACATTTACAATTTTTTCCTGCAATTTGTATTTGACTTTTATTATTGTTGTAAAATCTTTATCAGAAAATTTTAATGTGACTACAGAGGTGATGACTATACCTTGTGATAATAGTACAGTAACTTAAGCAATAAGAAACTATGCAGCTTTTATGCAGACATTCATTATGTAAAAATATTCAGGATGCATCGGCCTATACTGTATGTATGTAGGTCCAGCAGCATAAAGGTTAATGTATAACTGGGTTACATAGAAAGCTCAATGCTCAAATAATATAAATGACATTTTTTGAGATGATTGTGTCAGGCGAGGCCAGCAGTTCCATTAATTCTGCAATATCATCATATATCTTGCTAATAATAAAGTTCTGCTTCACTGTTTGCTGTTCTGATTTGCATCCGGAGTGACTTTGACAGACACAGAAAGTCTGGGGAAGGATGCAAGAGAACACAGATCACTGAGGGTACACCTACACAGCAGCATTATTTCGGAATAACTGACGTAATGAATAATAGACAACTTCTTAATCCAACTCTTGTAACCCTCATTTCAAGAGGAGTAAGGGAAGTTGAAGGAAGGATGTGTAGACAGCACCAAAAGTCGAATTAAGCTATTTTGACCTCAGCTATGCAATTCATGTAGCTGAAGTTGCGTAGCTTAATTCGACTTTTGCCCTGCAGTGTAAATGTGCTCTATGGGTAGAATGCAGAGAGTGCTGGAGAGTTTCTCTGTTTGGTTTTTAAATGTGACCCTTCACCTTAGAACCCACAAAAATTTAGCTTTTAAATAAAGAAAAATACCCCAGTCCAGGAAAATATTTATATGTATTATTCACTTTAAACACATGAGTAATTTGATTGAAATCCATGGGCTCCACATAGGCAAAAGCTTTAAAGTTTCCAAAGGGTTTCAAAATCAAAGTAATTGTTTGAGTCTCCAGGAACGGCATAAGACGTTTGTCCTGTTTCGGTCAGGACAGTGCCATTTTTAAGCCCTGTCCTTGATATCCTGACTTTTGGAGAACAAAAAGTGGGCATTTGTCTCATTTGCTTTTACAAACTGATTAGCTGGCGAGAGCAAAACTGACATTTCTTTTTACCCAAAAATGCCTGGTAAATGTCCATAGGGGGTGAGATTGCGGGGGGGGGGGGGGGGGGGGTTGAAAAGTGAAGTTTTGGGAGGTGAAGGCCAGGAGACTGGTTGATGTGTGTCTGCTATACCAAATCCTTCCAACCAGGAAGAAATTTTAACTCTGCAGCCCCATTGCAGGGCAATGCAGGACAGGACTAAGGAACTATGATTCATGGGCCCTAGGCCCTACTCGGCAACTTGGCTTTCACAGTATCTACTTGTGCCTGGGCACCAAATGAGGCATGCATCCCCTACAGCCTCTGAATTGTTCCTGAAGTCCCCACCCCAGCCTAGCATCTTCCCCATCCGCTGGCCTTTAGTTCTAATCCCTGGAATCCTTCTAATGCCCCACCTACCCCAGCTGGCTTCTTGACCTTCCCAGTCTGTCCCCCGTTGCCTGTTTCTTCCACATGCGAGCAGGGGAGGAATTTAGGGAGGGTGATTGGAGATGCCTATCCCCATCCCATGTTTCTCACCAGTCCTTCATCTCTCACTCCTCTGCCTACATTCCCTCACCAGTTGAGAGAGGCCCATCCCCGGTTGCTTGCTCCTGTCCTCTTGTTCTCACAGTGTCTGGGACTGACATGTCCCTGCTCTTCACTCTCCTTCCCTCACCAGTTAGGATCAACCTGTCTCCTGCCTTTCTCTTCTCCCCTCACTGCGAAGAATAACCTGTTCCCTGCTCCTCCTTCCATGACCGTTCACCAACTGGGAGTCCCCCCATCACCCACCAATGCTAAAATCTGAAATGGTGGCACTGTGATTGTCTTTTTTAGGAATCTAGTGTATATGATATGTAACTTGATAGATTCCCAGTTGATGAGCATTTTTTTCCCCACAGAATCTGTCACGAGTGCTACTCACTGGAAGCCTCATCAATCTCGAAGTGCGTGAAAGAATAACTATGGAGGAAGCCATTAGGAAAGGACTGATTGATGGCCAGCATGCTCAGAGATGATGGCAGTAAAAACACTTTAAAGTTTGTTACTTTAATGTGAAAACCATGCTTCAAACCTCAGAAATCTCACACA
Source organism: Pelodiscus sinensis (assembly GCF_052426305.1). Lineage (NCBI taxonomy): Eukaryota > Metazoa > Chordata > Testudines > Trionychidae > Pelodiscus > Pelodiscus sinensis. The sequence goes on from NC_143055.1 coordinate 101,965,899, forward strand.
TCATAAGGGAGATGGACAACTATGGACTCACAATTATGGGCATTAATAAGAGCACATTGACAGGTACGGATAAGAAGCACTGCGAGCAAGAGAGAAAAAAACCCAGTAATAGTGATAAACTCTCATAGGGTATGTCTACACTACCCTCCTAGTTCGAACTAGGAGGGTAATGTAGGCATACCGCACTTGCAAATGAAGCCCGGGATTTGAATTTCCCGGGGTTCATTTGCATAAGCGGGGCGCCGCCATTTTTAAAACCCCGCTCGTTCGAACCCCGTGCAGCGCGGCTACACGGGGCACGAACTAGGTAGTTCGAACTAGGCTTCCTAGTTCGAACTACCGTTACTCCTCGTGGAATGAGGAGTAACGGTAGTTCGAACTAGGAAGCCTAGTTCGAACTACCTAGTTCGTGCCCCGTGTAGCCGCGCTGCACGGGGTTCGAACGAGCGGGGTTTTAAAAATGGCGGCGCCCCGCTTATGCAAATGAAGCCCGGGAAATTCAAATCCCGGGCTTCATTTGCAAGTGCGGTATGCCTACATTACCCCACTAGTTTGAACTAGCAGGGTAGTGTAGACATACCCATAGGGAATATCAGCCATCATATATACCAGATTCCAAACCAGATTCCTGAAAAAAAGAGTCAGTCACAGATGAACACAGCAACAAAGATAAAGATAGATTCTATATTTACCTCCAAAGTACGAATGACAGAGTACCAAAATATGACTTATTTCTTGTGATAGGTAACTTTAATGTTAAAACAAGATGTGACAACCATGGTACACAAAGAGTCATGTGGAAACACAAGCTGTAGATCACCAACAAAAAATGGATAAAGACTCACTGAATTGTACTTGGTATCTGACCTAGTTCTCACCAGCGCTGTGTTTTCTCAGAGAGAGATACACAGAGAAACATGAAATTTGCCAGATGACAAAATGAAAAACCAGATCAACCACAGCTAACTTAGCTTGAGATTCAGGTCACCTGTCCAAAACACAAAAGGGGTATCAAGTAGCAGCAATCACAATCTGTGTATTGGCAAACTGGAATTAAAATTGATAATAATTGAGTTTAAAGAGAAAGCAGTAAAGAAAATCTACAGTACAAACTAAATGTGAAAGAGTAAGATGGGAAATTTCAACCTGATGCATGGAATAGATTTGAGGCACTACCAGAGGCAAAGGAAGGTGAGAGACAGAAGCATTAAAAATGAAAAGAAAGAAGAGCAATGCTCAGAAACAATGTGATTCAAGCTGCAGCCGTTACAAGTTGGATATCCACAGAGCAAGAATTGGATGAGCCAACAAAACACTGGGAAAAAGGAGTACAAGAAAGTGGACAAAGCCATGAATATCAACGCAAGGAAAGATACCCAGAGATGCATTCAAGATTGTTAGAGAAAAGAAACTGCTCCCCCAGAAAAAAGGTTTGGCCAGGCCGCTCTTGCTATAGTGGGCTGTAGTACTCCTTGAGAGAAACTGGCTGCACCCTTCCTGCATACCATTGCCTTTAGAAAAAGGGGAAGGTGTGAAAAGGGGAAAATAGCCTCAGACTCTCCCACCCGTCACCTTGGCGTGAGAACTGCGGGGCTTACCTGGTCGCATGAAACCTGCACAGTTTCAGCCCAACCCCTGGGATGCCGACCCCCCCACTTGGTGACCATTGGGCCATATATGGTAACATGCAAGCGCAGGAAAGCGATGTGCAGATTTGGGGATAAAAACCCAGGGCACAGTTCGCTCTAGGAGGTCTTCGCAACACACGTACCACTGTGCGTGTGCTTTCTCATATACTTCCAAGCGCTTCCGGCCTGATCAACCGACCTGCCACCTCCCCCGACTCTTGGGCGTAACCAAGGCCTTCGCAACCGAACCGATATCTGTGAAATGTTCCGTGTGCTGTGTCAGTTGGTATGGGCCATAAACAGTGAAGATAGAAAATGCTTACAACTGACATAGAACAGAAAAAATAGACGGGCAGAACATTTCAAAGTAGTGCTCAACTGAGCTAGCCCCATCTCAGGACCAGATATTGGTGAATGTACAGTATGGCACGCTCCCCTAATCCATTTAATTCATTTTCTAATGATAATTTACACCCTGCAAACAGACAGATTCTGAGACATACTCTTCAGTCCTGTGAAATCCCAGATCAAATTGTCAAATTCATCCAGACCAGTCAACAGCCAGAGTCATTCATGATGGATATTAGTGTGAATCAGGGATGCATTTTCTCTCTGCGATGGTCTGGCATTGCCGCAGACTATCCGGCTATTAAAGAAGTGTATTAGCAATATACATGCTGGAACAGCATGCCTAGAAGACCTGGACACTGCTGATGTTATTGTGCTACTGAGTTGAAAAGTTATGAAGGTAGACAACCTGGCAAAAACAACAATCCAAGGAGGACTTAGGTAGTTATCTCAAAAGAACATCCCTGAAACCCAGATGTTCAAACCAAGCATTGACAGTACATTAAAAACAAAAAATTTCAAGAAAGTACAACAGTTTATCTACCTGGCCAGCACTATACTAGCCAACGGAGACCTCAAGAAGAAAGAACATCAAGAATAGGAAAGGCATCCACAACATTTGCTAAAGCATAACAATACATAAAAAATAAGGGGTGGGGAAAAAAAGAATTTTCAGTTCAAATGTAATCTCAGTGTTAACATACGTCCCCAAGAACTGGCAAGCCACCAAAACGTTGGACAGAAAAATAGATACAAGACCCTCTGAAAGACATTGGATGTTAGTTGCAAACATTGTTACCAAAAAAGGGATTCAATAAATCCCCAACCAGCTGTTTGCACCAGAATGAGAAGGATGCCCTAGATATATTTGGGGCAAACACAACGGATGACAGCACTTTCCACATGAACCAGTTAAGTAGAAACTAACTGAGTGTATAGAAATGAGGGCACCCAAGAGAAGAACCCATAGCAGGTAAGATAGATCTATCCATCTTAGCATTACAGAACAAATGGAAACAGCAGCCGATGTCAGAGAGGAATGGAAGAGACCAATTCCTGTGGCACAGGAAGGATGTAACACATCTGCTCTACCGGGAGATGGTTAAAAAATAACTTTTGAATCTATGTTCATTTTCTTACTTGATTATTTTCACCCATTTACGTAGATGACAATCCATCTGTTTCACTTGCAGTTTTTCTTGTTTGTTTCCAATTTTATCAGATATCAGCACAGGCTGTACCCATCTTGATCCTCCATGCTCTGGCATACTAATGGCAGGAAATAAGGTGAAAACACTAGTATGAACACCTGATTCCGCCACATAAAAATGATTTAGCAGCTTCCACATAAAAAGCTACGCTCACATTATTTATAGGAATGAATGCTGATAACTTTTAGAGCCCACCAAATTTCAGTATCTAACACTAATTATATTATATGCCACATAGCGATAAGCTCGATAAGTTTCTAGAAGCAGACACCTGGTAAAAATGTGAAGTCTGGCTGAGATATTATGGTTCACACTGATTTATTGGGAGAAAACTTTATATTGCTACAAATTTGTACCGAAGATTAATTTGAATGATCTTACTTGAATTATCCATTAACTGGTTGCATAACTTTATGGTGACTATCTGTTTCCACTCTGCCCTTGCTGGTGACATTTTAAAATATGAGGTTTTATTACTAGATGTCATAAGGTTAAAAGACATGATGGTAAACAGTTTGAGCTCTGCCTACAATAAAACATCCACCCTTGCCTAACGCTGATGGAGAATTATGGGTCTGATTTTTATTAGTGTAATAATACCCTATTACTCTAACACCTTGAATTTCACTGAAAAGTATAATGGTAAATAAGCATTATTTGTACTATCATGGTGCAGTTGCAGAGAAACCCTACTATCAAGGATTAGAGCCCCACTTTCCAATCACCATACAGACGTAACTAATACATTTCACAACCCAAAGAGCTTATATTGTTACATGTTCATAGTGAACAAACTTGCTCAGAAAATGGGCCACTGGATTCTAAGGGATATATTTAATTCTATTGGTTATAAATGTTTCTTTAATTGGTCAAGGTTTAAAAAAAAGCAGTTTGTCAAATTTCATGTTGCTTCTCATCATTTTAAATACCGCAATGAAGTCTGAATTAGACTACAGTACAAGTTCTTTGATGACACAAATAATAAATGCTTTCAACTCTTCTTCTTTTCAGGCTAAGTAGTAGCAATTCTTTACAGCCTTTCACATGCAAATAGTGACATACTGTTAACAATTTTGCGAGCTCGGCCTAGGGTGGAGAGGATTAAAACTAGATGCAGATGAGTAGCACAAATCTGATAAATTAATGATGTTAGTGTGTTTCATGTTACTATCTGAGTTCAAGATATATCCAAGCATTTTAAATGTTTCCATATGCTGTGCAGATATTTGTGTGAGCTTTAACATAGCATAGGTCTTTTTCCTTTGAAGATCTCTACTGTAGACTTCTATATGGCTGCCGCAGCCCGGTATCAAGCCCGGTATGCTCACACTTTCTGCCATAAAATATTGAGACTTTTAAAAAAGACTCTTAATATCTCCATTGTTGTCATCAGGCCTTTGAAATTTGGCTAGGGGGCAGCTTTGGAACTGGAGAGGTAACTTTTGCTGATTCCGTGTAAATCTGTATAGATCAGTAAGAGCTAAAAGCTGGTGACAATAATAGAAGCACACTTGTACAGTATGGGAAAACCCTTTGAGATTTCATTAACGCTGCACATATACCCCTCACTGGTGCTCCACTGAAGTTTTTTTTTTTACAGACATAGCAGAGAGACCTGATCCTGCATCACTTGTCCCTTGCTTCCAATTCCCTTTAATCTACTCCACCCCTGAGTCTACTATATCCCCTTATCAAAGTTCCCTTTGTGAGTATAGCCTTTTAGCTCTAGTTTATTCCCAGAACATTATCCATCCTGTGCATTAATGAAACCCAGGGGCCCTGTGGAAAATAATATTTAATCATGTAATTTTAAAAAGACTATGGCAAAGCAAATGCACCAGGGGGCTGAATTAAAGTTGCAAAGAGAAGCTTAGTATTGCATTTCCTAAACTTTCATTGCTTGACTTTGCAAACTAAACACAATTTTCAAGTAGTTTAAAGCAATTGCTTTGTACTTGCTTAATAATACAATCTTCATACATACTTAAACCAATGGCAACTTACAGGATGACACAGATGGAAAAACTGATGAAAGAGGAAACAAACATCTTAGAGACAAAGTAAGACAATGAAAATAATGAGGCTATGTTCAGAAGCCACTAGCATTTAGGAAGAAGTCTCTGCAGTACAAGAAAAGACAAAAACACTCAACAGCATCATTAATCTTAGTAGTCTTGTAAAAGTAGAAAAAATACCAAATAACTTCTAATAGCAGCAGCTCGGACTCTAGAGATATTTTTCATAAATTGATTCTAGTAGAATGAAAAAGACAGCATAAGAAATACCCAGACACTACAGTATATTTTCCCTGCACAGACAAAATTTCTTCTTCCCTTGAGCCATTGCCTTTCCCCTTGAAAAAGGTTGATTTCAGCCCTTTCTCCTGCCCACAACCATGACTTTAGTTCCCATGTGCAAAATGTAATTTTCCTGATTCCCTTGTACCTATTCTTTTTTCCCCCCTCCCAGGACTGAGCTCCTTCTTACTCTTTTCTTTAGTCTACTGTAGACCCCATGACCCTATATGCTCTTTTCTTTGGCTCAATGGTTATTGGTTTTCACAAGCTCTAGCCATCTTCCCTCTATGTTCCCTCATGCCTTCTCATCCTACTTCTTTTTCCTTATGTCCACTCCACAACCTTCTTTAGTCTGCCAACTGCTTTGTGTCAATCACTGTTCTTACCTGCCCATCCAAATGCAGTCTATTTTTTTGACAAGTCTTATCATTCCTCAGAATCTAGGTTTTCTTCTCTCTTTCGGCTCACTTAAAGTCCCTATGCAGCCAGGAGTCCTATGCATCCTTTCCCTCTGGCACATAGTGGTGGTGGTGAATGGGTACCATAATATTATCCAATTAGCAAAGTCCTAGGTTTGAGAGCTTTTGGGTTTATGGAAAAGAGGAATGGACATGGCTCCTTTATAAAAATCAGTAACCCCTAGCTGCTCCTTCTTCCTTTCTTAAGTGGCCTTACTGCAGCTGAAATAAGGGAGTAAAACAGCAGTCTGGATATCCAACTACCACAAGGAAGAGTTCTACTATATGTCAGTACTAGTTAGACCACAGTTTGCTTTAAATGCAATCAATATATCTCATTGTGATCTTAAAAATGGTATTTCCAGTTGCAGTCAGCTTATAATGTGAATTGATACAAAAGACATAGATTTACTCTCAGGCCTATGGGCATGGGGATCATTGGGCATGCACAAAATTCTCTCTTCTGAAAAGTCTATATGTAGTGATGATTCCTACCAAGCCCTGTACAATCAATATTTCTCCTTGGCTTTAAGTGTACTAAACATTCACTTATGCAGAATTAGATGTCATATGAAGCCTGATTCTTCAATGCTTCATAAGACAAGATTGATAGGGAACTAGAAGCTTTGTTGTTTCTGCTAGGTCCACTAACCACCAAAATGCTAACAACAAGAGAAAACTAGTATTTCTGACGCACACGTTATTAAGGCTATTGACTTTGTGCTGTAATGGCTTGTTATCCTCCATCTTGGGAGTAGTCATGACCTCCTGCCCTGAAGATGTATTTTCTTTGTTCAGAGACTCTAATCTCCACTTTCTGCTACCTGCTGTTAAAGGGATTTTTAATCAATAGCTCTAAATGACTCTTGCACTCTGCTTAGCTTTTTATGCATTAGATCTGGGATTTACATATAGGCTGTGTCTACAATGGCATGAATTTCCGGAAATGCTTAAAACGGAATACTATTCCGTTTTCAGTTTTTCTGGAAAAGGAGTGTCTACATTGGCAGGCTGCTTTTCCGGAAAAGCCCTTTTTCCGGAAAAGCATCTGTGGCCAATGTAGACGCGCTTTTCCAGAAAAGAGCCCTGATCGCCATTTTCGCGATCGGGGCTTTTTTCCGGAAAAGACTGCTGGGCTGTCTACACTGGCCCTTTTCCAGAACAGTGTTCCGGAATAAGGACTTATGCCCGAGCGGGAGCAGAATAGTTTTTCCAGAATAGCGGCTGATTTTGTACAGTAGAGCATCGTTGCTTTTCCGGAAATTCAAGTGCCAGTTTAGACAGCTCGCAGCTTATTCCGGAAAATCGGCTGATTTTCCGGAATAAGTGGCCCAGTGTAGACACAGCCATAGCGTCCAAGAGAGTGGTGTAGGATTGACTTAAAATGCTGACAGCCTTTGTCTGATTCCTTGAATGCCCTGTCCGTTTCTTTGGCATACTGTTTGAACTTAGACATGGAGTTCCTCCTACAGCTGCGGATTTGCCTTCTGAAAAATTGGGGGTTGGTGATAAAATAAGGAAACTCATTTGGAGTTGTATTTAAACTACTCCCATAAGACATTTAAAAAAAATTACTTCGATGCTTTTTAGATGTGTCCTAAAATTTGCAGATAGGAACTGAAGCCCTCTTTCTCACTGTGTAGCTCAGCCACCAAAGTACATCACCCTGGATTTTGATAGATCACATCTAGGGATGAAAAGATGATTTAATTATATACACAGTCTATCTGGGGTCTCTTTGCTTGTTTTACCAACCAGGGTGCCAATAAATGCTAGTTTTAGTTACATTTGTGATATGAATACTTGTAGACAGGGCCATCCTTAGCCATACACAGAATATGCAGTTGTGTAGGGCATCTGAAAATGTGGGGCACCACTGGGTCTTATTGTCCACTCATCTCTTCCTATTCATGTTCCGTGGCTTTGCTTTCTCCAGAGAGGGTCTAGTTAACTTAAGAGAAAAAAAAGCCTGCCAGACCGATTAGCAGAACACTGAATCTTTGAAAGAACCCTTCAAGTGGTAATGAAGCCATTTAACAGGCATTTGCCAACCCCATGTATATGTTGTCAGTTTCTGAATTTACTGTAAAAACGAGTAGTCCTGTGGCACCTTAGACTAGAGACTAACAAAAACATAGATATAGCATCATGAGCTTTTGTGAGCAAAGTCTACTTCCACATATGTACTTGAGTGTCACAAGCGTATTGTTTTTAAAGTTACAGACTAATGTGGCTACCCCTTTGAATTTACTGTGTTAGTTTACACCACCTTGGTTAAAAGTTGCTTTAAAATATTTCATTAATGTGTTGAAAATTATAAAATCACATCTCTAAAAAATCGTCTCCTCCCCACTTCCCGTGCTGCCACTGGGCATAGATGCACCGGTTTAATAGCACTGTGTAGGGCCCCATAAATCCTTAGGATGTCCCTTCTTGTAAAGTAGGAATAGGACAGAGGCCATCTACTTATGAGAAATCACCACAGCCTTCACATAGAAGTCGTTTTTGGTCAGTTTTGCGCACTGATTTAAACCCTTTTTTCAGTTTTGGGTTTTGCTTTTAAAGAAAAAGTTAAATCTTTTGTGTCCAAACGGATTTAGAACTGTGCAGTACCTGCTCCAAGCTTTCATTTGCTTTCTGTTCAAATGGTATAACACCATTCCAAGCATTGCCAGCCTACATGATGAGTAATGTATTTATATGCGTGCTAACAAACAGTATTTGATGGAATAAGGGAATGCAAGTTAATTAACTGTTGAACAGGATATCTTTATGAAGAATTCCAAACACATAAAAGAAAATTGACTTTTTGGCATGTACAAAGTGGTTGCTATTTCTGTCAAACTAATTTTTGATATGCATGAAGATTATTCTTAATAGGTACATCATTCTCCTGAGTCTTCATTAGTGTTTATAGGAAAATAATTTACCCATATGCAATTGTTAAGAAGCACAATGCACAAATTTGGTTATCTTGGTCCGACAGACAGCTAAGAGTGCAAAGTAATCAAGCAGGTACTGAAGCACACAGTTCTGCTCAATTTTACCACTAATCCTTTTTCAATAATCTCTTGCATAATTTCCTTCATTTATTCTGCGTTGGGTGCTCAGAGACTTACAATATTGATTAGGCCTTGTCTACACACAAACTTTTCATTACTTACAATAAAACTGTTTAAAAACAACTAGTGGCAATATTGCTGTATGGTCTAGGAGCTCCAGTCATTGGTCAGAACCCCATTGTACCAGGTGCTATATAAACATAGAACATTAACAAGAAAGATGTAAACTCTGGGTGGCAGAAACAATCTGAGTTTATACAAAACTAGGAGTGTATCAATTTATCTTAAGACAATTCCGTACCAAATTAAACTAAATTGAGAGGTCTCAGAGGGGTTAAACTAGTTCTGTGGAAGCTTAGAGACAAACAAAAATCTACATAGTATCATAAGCTTTTTGTGGACATAATCAATTTCTTCAGATGAAGTGGATTTTGCCCACAAAAGCTCATGGTACTATATAGATTTTTGTTTGTTTCTAAGCTGCCACAGGACTACTCATTGTTTTAAAAAGTTACAGTTTAACACTTTAAAAACAATGTAAATTGACAGGAACCATTTTAAAAATCAACTAAACATGTTTGCACTAATGTAAGAAAATAGATTTAAAAAGCACACTTTTTGTCAAACTGGACCAAACTACATGTGTGTAGGCAAGGCATGACATGGAGTTACACAAGGGTTGTGGAAATGGAAAGATGATTTAGGACTATTCTTTTCACTTTCTAAGAGAAAGTGAAACTGTCCCTAAGACTGTGCTGTTAATACCAACATGTAATGATAGACAAATCCTAATCCTATCATTCAAAAAACAACTTGTTCTTTCATGTTCTGCTAACCTCACCAGTAAATAAATGGGAACAAGCTGAAGTATAATATTCCTGCTCAACAAAAAGTTTTAAAAGTAGAAAATGCTACAATAAATAATTAAAAGGTTTAGTTGCATAAGTAACTCCAGTATTGGTGGATGTTACAGAGTATACAAGGCTGCAAACTAGTGGTGATCAAAGCCACATCTTGATTAGTCAAATGGGCCTTTTAGATAATGTTTACATTATGCATCAATTCCCAACAGTGAACAATTGAGTCCTTATCACTGTACCTCTCTCACACACATCTCCCAGTGTTTATTAAGTAAATGCGGGGAAGGGATGTTTTTGAATGGAGGGAAAAGATAAGGTTGAACAGATGTAGGGCTGAACAGATGTAGTTGGATGAGGAAAGGAGGGAAAAATTGGGAGAGAAATTGAGAGTTTTAAAGTGCCACCTTCTAAAAAATTCAGCTGCCTTTCTAGCTCCTTCCAGACACTTTTACTTACATTTCTTACAAAAAGCTAAATCAGTTGTTTTGCAAGAGCACAATAATATTTTTATTACAAAAAAAGTGAGTTTAAGTTAGCCACTGGCAGCCAAAATTTCTGGGATGGGAAAGGAATCTGACTGTTCTAGGACATCTTCATATAGAAGATGAAGGATATATAAAAACCAAAGAATTCCAAATGTTTATAACAATTTCTCAATTTTTTCACAGCATAACACTGAGACCTAACTTTAACAATGAAAAGATACATTTCAGAAACTCCCAGATCACTTTTTTTAGAAGTTTAGTTTACCAGAAATGTATAATTAATGATTCAGATAAAATGACCTCTTAAATAAAGCAATGGACATGAACTTGGAAGATATGAATTCTATTCCTAGCTCTGTCACTGTCCTTAGCCATAGCAATGAGAAAGTCACTTTACCTTTGAATCTGTTCTGCCATCTGTAAACTGGGAGTGATAGTGACTGCCTTTAAAAAGAGCTTTACATCTATTGATGAAAAGTGCTATATAAGAATGAGGTGTTAATAACAGCAGCTATAAAACACTCCAAGGGATGCACGGACATTTCTATTGGTGCATTTCTAATGTAAATAATGGCATGAGACTTTAGGCTTGTAAGTACGCACCAATACCTGCTAGTCCACCCCATACTGCAGTTTATCATTATAGTCAGGAATGACACCTACATTTAGCATATTACTCAGGATTTTATGGTATATCTGAAGAAACCTAAGAAAGCTTTATGCCAGGGAGGCTGAAAGACTTTCGGGGCCCCTGAACAAGGATGTGAGGGAGTGGCTCTGTGCTCCCAGAAGGGGCGGGGCTGGGGCAGCCAGCCCTCAGTGCGACTCAGGGCTCCAGTGGCAATTTAAAGGGCTTGGGGCTTTGGCTACCACCACTCCTGCAATAACAGTAGCATCTGGGAGGCCTCAGGGCAGTTGCCCATTTTCCCCCCTCCTTATTGACAGGCTACTTTATGCTGATCTACAGTATGTCAAGTGCATGATGGTGAAGAGGGGAGTAAAAAAGGGGAATAATATAACTGATAGCTAAAATGAAAACAAACAAAAACCCTTTAAAAAAGAATGTTTGAAGTTGTCCAAAAGGCAGGTTTTTTCTTACCACTTTAGAACTCTCCCATGCTTTGTGAGTATATCTGAGATACTATTGGAAAGTCTTGGTTTGTTGGTCTAAGTATCCATCAGATCACTATTTTATCTTCTATTACAATATATAACCCAAGTCCTTTTGCCATATATTCCCATTTCTTTATCAAAAAATATCACAGCATAAGACAAAAGCTGCAACATTTTCATATCTGATACCTTCCTAGTACAATAAAACTGAAGCTTCTAGCAATTCAAACTGTGCCGGATACTTCTTTCTCTAAGTATCATACGTATCAAAAGAAACACTCTGCCTAGGGATGCAGAATTAGAGGACTCTGCAGGTCAATATTAGATTAGCATGAGACCTTAAATACTATTCTCTATCTGATAAACTAAATATACTGAAATGAAAATTTCATAGCCTTTATTCAACAGACTTCACCTTCTGAAATGAAAATTTGCAAATCCTAACATTATGATGTGGACTAGACCCCTTGGGCATATAAAAAGCACATAAGAATTTTAAGTTTAAAACTGTCAAGTTTTAGAGATGTAGAGTAATTATACTACATGTGTGGGAATTTTGCTATGCATTCAGATGTACATATATCTTAATTTTAATATATACTCTTAGCTTATCTATAGTGTGTGTTGTGACTGCAAAATGAATAATATAAAAAATGCTTAAGGCATTTTGCACTGTGGATTCAAAATACACAAATATATATTACTGAAGGAAATAGTGTGTGTGCTAGTGTAATTAGTGAGATAATTACACTAATTGTTGCTAAATATAATTCATCCGTTGGCATTATAGTGTCCAAAGGAGCCTCAGACATGATATATTGAGGATATAGTTTCTGTCCTCTTTAGAAAGAAAGGTGGTTTCCTCCTAAGTGATACAAAGAGATAATATCTTCCCCTATCTTTGCCATTTAGACTTGGTCCTTTTCATCAGTAAGATCAAGGAGGACTGAACTGAACTTCAAAGTCCTGACCTCTTGAGGTTTCTTCCAGTTTTCTGATTTTCTGTGATTCTACAATGTTGAAAAGAAGAAAATTTCCTCACCACGAGAAGCCACTGAGGATCACCTGTCACTGGGCCCAAACAACGATAAGGTCTGATACACTTAGTGCTGATGCAATAGTTGTATCACTAAGTAGACTTGGAGAACTGTAGCATGGGGATTACTCAAATAAACCTCAGTTTTGAGATAGCTGGGGTAATTTTACATTTTGCAGAAGCAGCCTCTGCTTGGAGACTTCTTTCAATGGGAAGCGTATGCATCTGTGTTTTTCCTGGTCTGTTAGTGATAACAAAATTGCAGTCTGTAGATCATGATGGTAGTGAAGAAAATACACCCTCTCTTAAGGTACCTATTATACCAATATCATCTCTAGGATTCCTACATTCAGCAATTCACATCATCAGGCACTTCAACATGCATATTGGTACTTGTCGGCCCGATTTTGCTCCTTGCCTACGTGCTCTTGCATTACTCCGGTAGTACAGAAAGGGATGTAGAGCTGCTCCAAGAGGAAAAATAGATATTTTTCTGTATCATCTGCTGTCTGCCTTCCAGCTTACCCTACCTTCTGGTATAGCAAACTTTCCTAGCTGGGCTAGAGTCAGGAAGAGATGGAACTGGAGCTCATTGCATTTAGTAATCTGGAAATCAGTTGGATACAGGGCCGGCCCACAACATTTTGGCACCTGAAGTGGGGAGCTCAAATGATGCTCCCATGTCCCCTCTCTTGGCCAAAACTTTGAAAGGTCTCAATTCTGCCTTCTTCCCATTCTACTCCGCTCATGGTACTGTGCATCTAGAGCAGAGAGAATACATATGCACAAGCAGCAGACACAATTTTCTACACTCTGGATCCTAGTGGTGCCCCCCCCCCCACACACACACAGTCTGGCACCTGAGGTGGTGAGACTTAGTTCCCCTCATGGTAAGGCCAGCCCTGGTTGGCTACTCCCCATGGATCGCCATCTCTGCACAGCCTTGCTCTTTTATTCTCCTTCTTCAAGGGCCTTTCACACAAATTCCATGCACTTGCTCAACCAATCAACACCCTTGGGGATTGGGTTTATTTAGACAAAATGGATGAAAAAGTAAGACAAACTTCCCCAAGTATTTCTTAGGGCATGTCTCTTTCTTAAGTGAGGAAAGGGTCCTTCACAGAATCCTCTCATCAGTTCTTAGGAGGTGACCCATTGTGGGATTTGGCTTGTAGCTGCCCTGCTCAGAGCTGAATCCTTTATAAAACTTTCCAAAGTAACTTCTCCTTCAGAACTTTTTACAAGGAACCAGCTACTTGAGTTCACTTCCTGTGCCAGATATCTCATTTAATTCATTTAGTAGGCACAATCCAGTTTTGAAGTCTCTGTCAGGAAGTTCTTTCATTGCCTCTTCTCTTACACAGACCCCCAACAGGTAACTGTGGTCCCTAAATAACACCTCTAGCCAGCATTAGTTAAACTTTTTTATACTGCTTTGGATGCAGTGATGATCCCTTGTCAGGTGAAGGGTCTTGAAAGTTCTAAATTACCTCACTCCTCCCTTCCAAGTCCTGCACTGAGATAATTTGGATGGATTCAGAGATCTGTCCATACACTTTTAACACAGGAAACAGTGCTTCAAAGAAATCTCTGTACTGAGTCAGCTCATTGCAATGTGTTTATATTTATTAAAAATAATTATATAGCAACTTTAAGTGTATTAGCTAAGTACGCTCACATCTCCCCACCTCTATCAAGGTCATTGTAAAATAGGAATACTGCTTTTCAGAAGGAAAAAAACAGTTCCAAATATTCTTAATTCATTCTTTTCCTTTCCTCCATTCCTCCTACTCTTCAGAGTAATATACTTGTAGTTTTGACAGGACTCTAAACCTAGATAATATTTGCAACTACGTTCTTCTGAAGCACTGGTGACTTTTTTTAAAGCACAAGAAAAAGCCTTTGCTTGCAGAACAGGAGATGTATCTTTGATGGAGAGTGGAAGAAAAATGTTTTAATAAAAGAACCAATCTTAAGAAAGCAGAAATCTGAGAGTACTGTGACACGGTGCATAAATCTTTACAACTCACTCTCTTCTTATATGTTAAAAAAAGGAAAACTCGATTAGAGTCAAAACTCTTGCCGGATGTGCAAGAGGTCTGAATGAGGACTGGAGTTTTCAACAGCACAACTCCATGTGCCATGTACCTCAATGTTTTAATCTAAATTCTGATTCAAAATTACTGTTATAGAAATACATCTGTTGCAATCTGGCTGAAAAGATATGTAGGTTTCCAGAAAAAGGCTGTTTAACATTTGGATTCCTTTCCCATTGCTATTAGTTTTCTTTCTAGTTTATGTGTATTAACAGTAATGCAATTTTAACTTAATAAATGAAGGTTTGATTTGTAGCCAACTTAAGCCCATAGGAGTTTTTGCTATTGGGGCGTAATCTAACAATGACGACACATGTTTTTAAGAAGTATTGGTTACATTGTGTTATATTTCTTTTTATGGATTCATTGTGTTACCTTTGTTCTATTAACACAAAGGATGCCCAAGAATGAACTCAAATAGCCAATATTGTTAATTACAATAAATGGAAAACCATGAACACCAAAGATATATGACAAAGGGTACTTCCAAGGTACCTTAATCATGAAAGTCCTGCATTCTATCTTCTCAAGATTCCTGGAAAAGTTGAGGTGGCCAATTACTGCAATAGCATACTTAGATCTTGTGCAATTTCTGCTGAGGAAAACTGACAGATTCCCACTGACTCAGCTGGTATTGGATTGGGGTCAATGCGCATATTCTTCCAAATATAGGTCTTAGTGTAGCAAAACACTTGAAAATTAAAGCATACACTTACATATGTGAGTAGTTCAATTGCCTGAAGTGTTGGAAGAAAATTTTGTTTTAAAATCGAGCCCATCTTATTATTTTTGAGACTCAATTCATGATGGTTTTTGGAAGGTCAGGTTGCCTATTTCTCCTTTTAAAAAGCACCAGGCCCTCTAGTCAGGTGATTAGATGGCAATTCCTTCCTTCTTCCCTTCCTTCGTCTCATCCTTCATTTTTGTTTAAAGAGCAAATTTCTACCTCCATCCAGACGTGAACATTAGAGTCAGTGTGCTCTGGTGTGCTGCTCTGGCAAGGAGCCGGCTTGCAGGGGCACTCCGCTGGAGAAAGCAGCCACATACACCTACAGCTGGGCTCCTGGAGCTTCCTATAGGTTGCTGCACTAAGCAATCGACAAGCAGGTTAAAGGGACTGGCTGGAAGTGTGCTCCCCCACCAGTCCAGGATTGCACCAGCTCCAAGCTCCCCAGGGCACCGTTTAGGGAGGACAGAGAAGGCTGAAATCTCCCACTCCCTGAGATTCATTCAGTTGCTTGCTGTTTCCCTTCTCATGAGGGAGTGAGATGAAAGCATGCATTCCCCGCTGTGGAATGTAAGTGCGTTCCTCTTCCTCCTGTCTGGGGCAGGGAAGGGGAGCAGAGGAGTGAGTGACCCACACTCTTTGAAAGTGGCAAAGGGTAACAGCAAGCAACCTCCTGCTATGCTCCCCACCCTCCCAAAATAGCACCCTTTCCCCCCTGCCCCATGCTTCTGGCATACACACACATTCCAGTCCCTCACCCCGAGCCCTGCTGCACACCCCCAAACCTGACTTCTGCACCTCTCTACATTCCCACCTCCCTGAGTCCCCCCAAGCCTAGTACAACCCCCAATCCTCAGCTCCTCCCCCACTGCACCCACACTTACATTTCTAACAAGTACTGTCATATTGCAACCTCTCCAGCCCCTGAGCCATCCCTCCCCAAGCAGGGAGGATGTGATAGAGCAGTACTGGTAAGAAATGTAAGTTACTTTCACTGCTGTCTCCATGTTATCAGAGAAAAAAGCTTAAACATTAGAATGAACCCTAAACGGTTAAAACATTAATAAAATAGGAGGCGATGGGAAGAATAAAAAATACACCCACACAGGTTCAGGAGAGCGAAAGAGAATGTGAAAAAAATTCACAGGAAGTGGCAAAGCTGGAATCCAACACATGGATTTCCTTTTTACCCGGGTTTTATGCACTGATTTCGACTGAGTTCCTTCCAAACTTTTGCCCTAGTGTGGAATCAGAATCAAATGCCAGGCATTCTCTTTGCCAATTTGAGAACTATAGACTTAACCTAGGAAGTGCTTAGATATTATGGTGTTACTTGAAACTGTATGGCAAACAGAGCTGGCATACATCATATGTACAGTATACACATGCACAAAATATCTTGGAATGAAATAGAGAAAAAAACATGAATTGGTACCAGTGCATGCATAAATTATACTTAAATGTAATTTTTTTAATCATAGCTAAGTATCAGAAGATGTATATAGGTAAAGACAGAAAATCTATAAAACCTAAAAATAAATTTAATTTTAGAAGCAATAGGAAAAATATGAAGGTAATTAGGAATGGAAAATGTTAAATCAGTGATACCATTTAGTAATGTATCAGATATTGTGTCCAGTTCTGGGTGCTGCATTTCAGGAAAGATGTGGACAATTTGGCAAAAGTCCAAAGAAAAGCAACAAAAACTATTAAAAGTCTAGAAAACCTGATATGAGGAAAGACTGAAAGAATTGCCTTTATTTAGTTTAAAAAAAAGGAAGACCGAGGGAGGACATCATAGCTTTCAAGTACAGATTAGACCTCTCTGCTCTGGCACCCTCCCTGCCAGGCTGCTGGGCTTGACTTGACTGGTCCTGAACCTACTGGCTCCCCAGAGCATTCCCTGCTGCCAGGCCCAAGCACCCTGCCCCCTTCCTGCCGGGCTGCTACAGGCCCAGTAGCCTGGACTTCCCCAACTCCAGCCCCACTATCAGGGCTGCTGCGTCCCTGGCTCTGGCCCCATTATTGGGACTGCTGCAGCAGCTGCATCTCCCGCCTTGGCCCCGCTATCGGGGCTTCCATGTCTCCAGCCCCAGCACCGCTATCAGGGCCACCATGGCTGCTGCATCTCCAGCCCTGCTACTGAGGTTGCTGTGGCCCCTGCTGTGCTACCAGGACTGCAGCACTGGTCCCAGCCCCAGCCCAGCTGGGGTCTGAGCCACCAGCCCTCTTATCAATGGGGCTCCCAGTCAGGACTCCCTAGTCCAGGAACACCGGTGGTCTCGCCAGACCATGGATGTTGCTGGATGAGGGAGTCTCAGTTTTGAGAGGTCCAATGTGTACTTAAAAGTTGTTACAAAGAGGAGGAAGAAAAATTGTTTTCCTCAACTTTTGATGATAGGACAAGGATCAGTGGGGTCAAATTGCAGCCAGGGAGGTTCAGGTTGGATCTAATGGTCACAGTGGTTAACCACTGGAATAAAACGTCTAGGTATGTTGTGAAATCTCTGTCATGGGAGATTTTTCAGAGCAGGTTAGACATATACCTGCCAAGCATGGTCTACTCTAGATGATGTTTGGTCCTGCCATGAGGGCAAGGTACTGGACTTAATGGCCTCTCAAGGTTTCTAACAGTTTTATGATTCTATGAAATAGAGCATTAATTAAAAATCTTGTAAACCAACATTTTTCAAATGTGAACATACAGCTGAAGACCCAAAATTAATGAAATTCTACAGCATAAGTCAGGTTTGCACCAATTGGAGTACACAATTGTAGCCAAGTTTGTAACTTAAACATGATAAAGACACTTCCTTCAGTGCTCAGGCAGGTGTTTTGCTGTACCCTTGGAAAGTTCTTATAAAACAAAGAGCCATATCGCTCAGGATGACAGACTATCCAATGGTTTTGATAGGATGTGTAGGAGTACAGATTAAAAAAAACCCTCAACTGACTTTGAAAGGAGATAGAATACTTAAAATATTTTAAGAACATAACTGTATTAGACATGTCTTCAATTTTTATCTTTTGTGATGTTGTCTTAAGTTTTGGCTCCATACTTCTAGCAGTAAAATATATATAAATGCAAAAAAAGGCAAAACAAACTGTCTTCTGCCTCTGGATGAGATTTAAATAGGCAGAAGGAGCAGGTACTGCATAAAGTCTTAAGCATTAGCAATGTTCTGTCAGTGGTGTGTAGCGAAGTCTAGTCTTGTTTCCATTATTCTTTGTAGCCTGGATATGCTACTGAATTTTTTCATGGCAAATGTAATAAGCTATGGAAACTTAACCCACTGCCATATGAGCCATGCAACAAAAAGGAGACATTTCTTTAAAATATTTTAGAGATGCTTGGATGATATACCAAAAAAAAAAAAAAAAAAAAAACCCTCTGTATCACTAAAAGATACGAAATCCTCAAGACAACAGGTAATTGTTGGGATGAAACTAGAAATAGAGTAAGCTGAAATTCCATGTATTGTTTAATGCAATGTTTTATTCACTTAATCTCCAATTACAAAGGCAAAAATATGTTTTTGCAAGTATTTTCTTCTAGCAATTACCTGGGAATGAAAAGTTGAGCACTAATGACAAGTGATCTTCAAAGTGTTTAACCTGGATAAGCGCTGAAATGTTTGAATACTTTCTTATCTGAACCTCTGGACTTTACAAACTGAGCTCAAAGTCATGTGAGAATAAGATCTCTCAGAATTTTCAGTTCTTCCTGTTCTAAGTTAGTGCAGTATTGCTATGAAATTAACCACCTTCACAGCATTTCAGGGCTTCGTGTCCCAGAGAAAATCTGGAAGGGCATACACAAATGACTGGGTAAGAATTAAGAGACCTGTAACTAACCTGAAAAAATATTCAATGTAGCATAGGTTTGAGTTCAGGGATAACCATGCAATAATACCCTATTTTCTTTAGTCTAAACTCCCCAACAGAAGGAAGAGAGAGAAGATATCCCCCTAGCTCTATACCTAGGTGGGATGAAATACCCTTGCATAGCTCAATACCTAGGTGGGATGAAAAAATGATATTAGAAACAGCCTAAAACTGGGAAAATTGCCAGAGTCCATCCCTTCCCCACAGGATAGATAAAAAAAATAATTCTGATTAGAACATGATTCAATCTAGGTGTGGGGATAATGGCTTCAATTTGGAAGTCTTCAATTATTTTGAAAACACCTCCTTCCCCCAAGATAATTGCAAAAACTTAAAACGTTTGTCTATCCTCACCTTATCAAAGAAATGCTGACAGAAAGGGACTCGATTGGTCATCTAGTTTAGTCTGTTGCACCGAAGATGACAAATTATTTCCTAGATCATCCCCAATAGCTGTTTGTCTAACCTATTCTTAACACCATCCAATGACAGATTCCACAGCCTCCCTTGGTATTTGTTCCCATGCTTAATCCTTACAATTAGGAAGCTTTCCCTAATGACTAACCTAAATCTTCCTTCATGCAATTTAAACCTATTACTTCTTGTCCTGTTATCAGTTGCAATCCTCGTCTTTATACAATTGTACGTATGTGAAGACTTATGTCCTCCCCTCTATCTTCTTTCTTCCCTACTAAACAAACTCTTTCAGTCTTTTGTTGAAGGTCATCTTTTCTAGAACTAAAATGATTATTCTCTTCTGGGCTGTTTGCAATTTGTTTGCATCTTTCCTAAACTGTGGTGTAGTACTCCATTTGAGGATTTATCAGTGCTGATTAGAGCTGAAGAATTACTCCTCACTCATTACTTACGATATTGCTGATAATACATCATCCAGAGTGATGTTTGCTTTTCAAGTATCAGTATTACATCATATTTAGTTTATGGTATTAATTATACCCCAAGATCATTTTCTTCAGTACTCTTCCTTAGGGACAGAGGCGTAGTCATGTTAGTTTGTAACTTTGCACTTTAGAGACTAACAAATATATATGATCATGAGCTTTCATGGTTAAATCCACTTAATCAGAAAGCTCATGATCCTATATATTTGTCAGTCTCTAAAATGCTACAGGACTACTCGTCCTTCTTAGGCAGTCATTTCCCATTTTTTATATGCACATAAAAAAATCAACAGAAGCAGGAAGCCTGCCAGTCAGTGGGGCCATTGGATGATCGGGATGTTAAAGGAGTGCTCAGGGAAGACAAGGTCATTAGAAAGTAATTGAATGAATTATTTACATCAGTCTTCATTAAAGAGGAGGTAAGGGAGAGTTCCACAACTAAGCCATGCATGTAGAATAGTGATAGAAATGTAGCCGTGTTAATCTGGGGTAGCTGAAGCAAAATGCAGGACAATGTAGCACTTTAAAGACTAACAAGATGGTTTATTAGATGATGAGCTTTCGTGGGCCAGACCCACTTCCTCAGATCAAATAGTGGAAGAAAGTAGTCACAACCATATATACCTTTGGTGACTACTTTCTTCCACTATTTGATCTGAGGAAGTGGGTCTGGCCCACGAAAGCTCATCATCTAATAAACCATCTTGTTAGTCTTTAAAGTGCTACACTGTCCTGCATTTTGCTACAACTAAGCCATTCTTTTTAGATGGCATATCTGAGGCACTGTCCCCAATAAAGAAGTCAATAGAGGTGGTATCAGGTCTGTTCCTCACAGGAGTAGCCCAAGGCCGGCTGTGGCAGCTGGTGCCCCAGGCAGAAGGCGTGATCGGCACCCCCGCCTGCCCGGCCGTCAATGGCCATGATGTAATCATCGTGTGCCTGGGCACTTCATGATGTCATCATTGGGCACCCAAGGTCGGCAGCGCCCTAGGTGACCATCAAGTCTGCCTATGCTCACGGGCTGCCCCTGGTTACCCACTCTGCCACTCTGAGTGCAGAAGGTACTGGCCCCTCAAGAGAATTTCAAAATCTTACCTCTACAGGCACTAGTTACAAAAACTTCCCCCGGGAATCCAAATACACAGAATTTGGGGAATTTGCTGCCACCATCAAGTGCCTTTTGATCCCTAAAAACCAGGGGTGAACACTTAAAATCACCCCCAGGGGTACCCCAAGCTCTTTTGTCCCAAAAGAGTTTGAAAAAGAAAAAAGAGAAAAACAAGTTTCAGTCTCTGGAAGCTGGCCTCTCAGTCAGAGGCATGCACATACACACACACACAGACAGAACTTCCAGGACACAAGAATCAAATCATCACCTTAAAATAAGTGATTTTATTACAAAGCAAAAGATAAACTTGATAAAGCGTACTTGGTTGCTAGATGTTACAGAGCAACTAAGGAAAACAATTTAAAAATCAGAATAGTCTCGGCATAATGCTTAGATGGTAGTAAATGGGGAGAGGAGGCATTGATTCACACAGCAGTTCAAACCAAACCACAAAATAAAGAAAAGTTACCCTGAATGTGACTGGTACTCACTTCTAATTTTCTCTTTGTGGGGGGGGGGGAGGGGGGGAGGGGGAAGGAAGTGGTAGTCCTACCTGGGTTTAAATCATTCTGTGTGTCTCAACTCCTGGTTTCTCTCTCCCATACAAAGAAAGCAGACAAGGAACCTATATACAATTCAAATTTCAACCTTCTATCTTGATTGGTTCTCCCAGAGCCATGGCTGACTCCTTTGCTAGGTACCTGAGTTAACCCCATAGTCACTGGTTGCTGGTCAGCACTCCCCCTGGTCATGACACGTGGTTTTGGAAACAACTGATAAATTAACTGATAATAAAATCACCAGAACTAGATGAAGGAACTCAGATATGAAACTGCAGAACTGCTAATGTGGTTTGTTAACTATTATTTAATCAATCTCTGTACTAGGTGACAGGCAGACAGGTATTCTAAAGTCAATTTTTTAAAAAGTCGCCAGAGGCAATCCTGGCAGCTGAAGGTCGGTAAACCTAACTTCAGTACCAGGCA
Organism: Pelodiscus sinensis; assembly: GCF_052426305.1. Taxonomy (NCBI): domain Eukaryota; kingdom Metazoa; phylum Chordata; order Testudines; family Trionychidae; genus Pelodiscus; species Pelodiscus sinensis. Next base: position 101,988,101 of record NC_143055.1, read on the forward strand.
CACTGGTTAAAACTATAGTAAAGAGTAGAGAATGTGCTATATTGGGGAAGAATCAACATGACTTTTGTAAAGGGAAATCATGCCTCTCCAATATGTTAGAATTCTCGAGCAAATATAGGGACAAGGATGATCCAGTTGATACCATACACTAGGAATTTCAGAAACCTTTCACAAGATCCTTTACCAAAGAATCTAAACAAAAGAAGCAGTCATGAAATAAGAGGGAAGCTCTTTCTTTGAGTGGTAACTGGTAAAGAGAGAAAGATAGGAAACAGTAGATTTTCACACTGAAGAGAGGTAAGTAGCAGACACGCCGAAGAATCTGTATCGCAACCAGTGCTGTTCAATGTATTCATGAACAATCTGGAAAAAGGGGGAAAGAGTGAGTTGTCAAAAATGTGCAGATGATGCAAATTACTCAACATAGCTAACTCCGAAGTTGACTGTGAAGAATTCCAAGGAGTTCTCAGAGTTATGAGACAGTACCAAAATCCTTATTCAAGTTGAGATGTGTCACCTCTACTGCTTCTTACCTATCCACAAGACTTGCTACCTTGTCAAAGAAAGACTTAAGGTTGTTTTGAGGACTGCTATTTGTCAGCTTCTATGTGCTTACTAATTGATTGTTTTGATTATTTGTTTCATTCTATTTTTGGTTACTGAATTTCAGCTGACATTTACAATTCTCTGGATTGTCTTTATTCATCATCTTTCACCCCATCTTCTTTTAATAGAGAGGTATGCTTACCCTTATACTTACCCTTTCCCAGTCCATTGTGATCTCTCTTGTCTTCCACGAGTTCTCAAAAATAGTTGTTAATGATCAGAAATCTCGCCAGGTAGTTTAAATATTTTGTGATATATTTTGTCAGGCTCTGGTGATGAACTCATTTAATTATCTAAGTAATTCTTAACTTATCCTTTTCCTATTTTAGCCTCAGATCCTATCCAGTTTACCCTGATGTTTACTATGTTTCTCAAAAGATCACTCAAACTTTGATGAAAACTGAAAGAAAAAATTGTAATTCTTCAGTCATGTCTGAATTTTCTGTTACTGCTTTTTATTCCTCCTTGAGTAATTAGCTTGCCCAGTACTTGGTCTTCCTTTTGCTTCTAACATATTTGTAAAATGTTTTCTTGTTACCCTTTATGTCCCTGCCCCTATGAAATGTAAATTTGTTCCTGATACTGTAATTATAAATCATTATTGCCTGTCCCATATTCCCATGGATCATCAAGCTGTCTCTTGCAACTATTAGAAGTCTCTCTCTTTCACACTAGTTTTTTTATTTTTAAGGAAAGCTGCTTAACACTCTTGCTGCCAGAATATAAGTTCATATTGGCAGCAGTTCCCCACAAAATTTCTATTCAAATTAATGGAAAGTTATTGCAGAAAAAAAGTTTCACCAACTTATCCAGAAAAATGGATGGGAGTTAAATCAAGTTTTAATTTAGTTTCCTCCCTTCTCTCCTCCTGATTACCTCCTGTTGCTGTCATGTTGCCTTGTCCATCTGACTTTAGTAGCAGTGATAATGAAAAGGAGAGTTGAATTGTGTGAAGTCATTTCCCAGGCCCACCATGCAGATGCCCCTTCAGCAGTTACCTTACTAGGCTGAAGAACTAAATAGGAGCTTCTAATCAGAAGGAATCCACTCCCTTCTCAATTGTGGAGTCTCTGGCTCAGCAGCTGTAACTATGCTGAGGGAAAGTGTCCTGAAGGAGATCTTTACCCAGCTTCTTAAGCCCAAAGCACTGCAGTGCTGTCCCCACCTCAGCAAATACATGCTAGGTCTTTCTTCACAAATGAGATGCAGGGACAGTGGAATTCAACAGTCTCTGAAAAAGCTATTTACTTGGATGTACAATCAACTTCAAACCTTTATATTTTCCAGATCCCAGGGATATTTGTAATATTCAAAATTAGATGATTCGTCCTGATGCTATCACTAATACGTGTGTCCAGATCTTTTGCCTGAGCTTCCTAGCTGACAATCAAATCACTGCACTTTCAGACAGTTCAGGCACAACTAGGAATCAACAGGCCCAACCCTGCACATCTGTTAGAAGAGCTATTCATCACTGAGATTTCACCAAACAATCTCATTCCTTTGAACCATAGGATAAGGGGCATGGTGGGGAGCGAGGGGGGAAGAGAGAGAAGAAGTAGTCAGTAGGTCTTCTCCTGTGACCTAGAGGATACCAACGTTTCCCTTCTCCACAACTCTGTCCTCTGGAAGGGGAAGCAAAACTACTTCTCAGTATGCTCTGTCATGAAAGGAGATTTGAAGATCCCAAATTGCTAGTAATCCCAGCATGGCAGTTGGGATGCATAAGAGAAAATCCCTAATCTACAGATGGATATATGGAATAAGTGTGCTGCAAGATTTCTAGTATTTTGGAATTCCCTCCACTACTGATTAGAAGAAGTCTTTTTAAAAAATCTTCATTATGCACTGATCTTTTTGTTTAGTTCGTATCTGTAGAGCTAAGAGACAGATTCTCTACTGCTTTACACAGTGTGTAGTTATTTTCAGTTGTGGAAAGAGAACAGAATATGATAGTGCTTTGCAAGTTGTATGTTAAAAAAAATCACTAATTAGTTACTGTAATATTAGAGAAACAAGGTAAGTGAGATACTATCCACTAACAGTGTACACCTCATACATCTGGTCCCTCAAACACATTTCTGCAAGTCAATGAAAATTTACAACATATACAGGACTTATGACAAAAGTTCAAGTATTCAACAATGTATAGTGTCCGTCCTATAAGGCTTCAGAAACAAATATGTTAATTCATTGTTAAGGAATTAGCATTAGTCAAATATTGACGGGGCAAAAGAGTGGCAAAAATAAGGTTGCATGTGCCCTCCTAAATTTGTCAGTTCCTAATTCTGAACCATGAAGCTTTAATATTCCCTCAACTTTTAGTTTTAAATCATTTCATTCAATAACTTGGTATTACTTGGCTAGATACCTTGAGAATGCAGAGCTACATTTGGGTGAATACCACAAAACTATATATTCAGAACTGCTTGAATTCATGAATAAGTTTTATTTAGTTGCTCTTCTTGTCTTTGTACCAATGCTTTGAGACAGCAAATTTTAAGTTTGTACACTTGAGCATTGACTGGGAGAGGCAATATATTTTATTACAGAGGGGACACAGCAGTAAAGGTTTCCATAGTTCTTTGCCAAAGCCTTAGTACAGAGACAATTAAAGAAATTGAAAAAGATCTGACTGCAGCCTTTCCAAACAGGACTGGGAACACCCTTGCATTACTTGCAGTGAACATGAAATAAAAGAAAATTACAATTAAATGTTGCACTTATGTTACAAGGTGTCCCCTTTTATAGTTTTTTTTTAAGAGAGGAAGATGCATTAGGCAAGGCCCACATATGTTTGATATTAAAAAATCTCTATGATAGTATCTCTATGTCTGTGTCTCCAAGAGTTTCTCCTGTCCTTGTGCAGCTTACACACTGCCCGTTGGTCAGGGCTGCGCCTGAAGCTGCACTCTACCATAAATTGTTTCTATTCTATATGCAGAGCATGCACTGAGGAGTAAGTAAGTGGCAGATCATATATCATGTACAAATATTTTATAACATGATTTATCATTTATTTTTCCTATGGTAGACTCAACACCTGAATGCATCATGTTGTTATGTCCTAGGCACTGCTCTCATAACAATCAAGAAGAAACCAGAGAGAAGTGAAAGCTAAGGCAGTACCAAAAGAGATAATTCAACAGCAGGAGAGCACCACGGTGAGGAATTTATATTAGAGTAAGAACTACTCAATTTGTATTCACTTACTTTTTCTCTGTTTATCACCTTAGATTCCATATAAATGTTTGACCCAGCTGCATGGGTCAGATTAAGACATTAACATTCTTTTAATCCCCTTCCAAAATCTTCAGCTCCTAGAAATAGCCATTTTGTTCAAATACTTTAAGAATCAAAAGACTGCTTGTAATTCAGAGATAGAATTTGTGACTGGCATAAATAAGTATTGAATCAAATGGTCTTTGACAGCAATACAATCCAAACACTAAGCCACCTAGTAATTGCTGAACCAGACTTGACACCTTTAACTTGATGCAATTTTATTCACAAAAAGGGGCTATGTATTACGTGGCCATGGAAGAAATAAAAAGGAATTAAACCGATCTGAAATGGCAAGTGAACCTGAACTTGCCAGTGAAATTCAAGCATGGGCTCACTCAATGGTAAGACATTACTGTGTAGGTGAAGCATTAATAAAACTCCTACATGCTTTAATGGTATGAACGTTATGGATTGGTAATGCAATCACAACATTAGACTTTATCTCTGTTTCTTAGCAAGGTTTTTCCCTTTTAAAATTCACCCCATATCTTCACTAGCTCTTGTGACTTCTGTATTTATTCTAACATTTTGGAATGCAGAGTATATTTTGCATTTTGAATGACAAAAATTTCTATGTTTCCATTATCGTTTAGGCATTTACCACAGGGTTGGGGAACCTTTTTTGGATTGGGGGCCACTGACAGTCAGAAACATCAGTTGGGGGACACATACAAGTGAGGAAAAAAACCCCAAACCCTCACTGATGTGGCCACCTACTGAGAAAGAAAAAGACACTCCCCACATTCTCCTCATGTACCAGAGCCCAAGGGGGCCCAGCCTGGTAGATTTTGTGTGCTCCAGCCCCATGGTGAGGCAGCAGGGGGAGGGCCTGGAGAGCCAGCCTGGACTTCCCAATGCTTGGGGGGGCCTGAGCCTCGCGGGCTGGATCCAGGCAAGCCTGAGGTTCCCCACCTTTGCTTTACCACTATGGTATCTAGTACATATCAGTACAGGTTGAAATTCTCTAAACTGGGACTCTTGAATCCAGCAACATCTGTGGTTGGACACAGAGGACCAGAATCAGGAAGCCCTGAGGTGCCAGTAGGGCAACGGGCTGCTTGTGGCATATTGCTGGCAGGGTTGTCTAATGTGCAGCAGCAGGGCTGCCCATTGTGGTTGTGAGACCTGGCACATGGCTATCTAGTGAGGCTGGGAGCCTCATCAGTGGCAGCAGCAGCCAAGTGGGGCCAGAAGCCATAGCAATGGTGGGGAGCCAGCTGGGAGGACAGCAGACTAGGCAAGGACTGGGGACACAAATGACCTCCTTGATCCAACAAAATCCCTCATTCATGACTGGTCAGATGCCAAGGGTGCCGGACCAAGGGGGTCCAACCTATTTATGAGTGCTTAGTGCATGGATGTGTAAGCTACAGTATCCTTGAAGTCTATTTTTAAGTTATTGGCTCAGTTCATCACTTTTGAAGAGTTGGACAAAAACTGTCAGCTTTTTAAAATGAAAATCAGGGTTTCAAACAAAAAAGGGGTTAACTAAAATTACATTTTTCTGTTACCAGAAACCCATATAGCTTTCGGTTTTAAAAAAGATCAGTTTCAGTTTTCGGTTGAAGACGTGGAAGATGTTGATGGTAAATTTTGGAAAAAATATTTTGCAATTTCCCTATAATATTTTTTGTTTTACCAGTTTTGTTCTTTTGTGCTTTCCTTGCAAGTCAATTGATAACTTAAACACACTTTCCGTTAGGTTCGATGAAGCTACTCTTTGTAATGTTTCAGTTTAATACATAGTAAGTGGTCATGTTTGTTAGAGATGTTTCATTAAGGCATTTATTAGTTATTATTCTCAATCAGGCTGACCCTGCAAGATTCTAATATCCCAAATGCCTGCTGATGTCAATGGGAGCTGGCATCACCCAAGATTTGCTAAGAAGATTTCAATCTTGCATAGTGCTAACCATCGATGCTTAAACCCCTTTTCACTGAAATGTTTGTTTCATATAGGAGTGGCACTTCCATGGATCTGATAGGAAAAGCTTACTGTACAGGGCTTCCCCGCTATAAGTTGCCCCTGTATAGATCAGTTTCACACTATTGTTGACACTTGTAAGAACTGATGCATTATAAATCCTCCTATTCCCTGCTCTTAAGTCATGCCAAAAACCAATCAACCAACCAACCTACCAAACAAACAAACAAAAACCCCAATTTGTTCAAATGGAAGGCAGCTGTGGGAAAAAAATTCCCTGCTTTAGGTTGTTTTGCTATAAGTCCAAGTTTTTTTGGAGCCTATCTTGGGTTTATAGCAAAGACTGCCTGTATGCTATAATAGAATATGGACATTCCTACTCCACTGTATAAACACCCAGGCCCACAGAGGATTTTTAACAGAGTCTTCCAAAAGTATGACTGACTAATTACTTTGTAACTCCTAAGTACAGTAAAACTCCATTAGTCCGGCATCCAATGCTCCGGGACTCCTGATGGTCCAGCACCCGGAAGTGCTGGGGCAGCCGGACAGGCTTCCCCCATTCAGCTGCTGCTGAAACTGACCAGCAGCTGAATCGAGGAAGCCGGGAGCAGAGCAGCTGGGGTGCTGCTGGGTTGGTCTGGTAGCGCTGCCCCTCGGGGCTGCGGGAACAACCCGGCAGCACCCCAGCTGCTCTTGGGGACGCCTGGGGCAGAGCAGCTGGAGTGCTGCCAGGTTGGTCCCGCAGCGCCAAAGGACAGCAATGCGGGACCAACCCGGCAGGACCCCAGCTTCTCTGCCCCAGGGGTCCCCGATTCAGCCGCTGCTGAAACAGATCAGCGGCTGATTCCAGGAAGCCAGGGGCAGAGCTGCTCTGCCCCGGGCTTCCTGGAATCAGCCGCTGATCTGTTTCAGCAGCGGCTGACTTGGGGACCCCTGGGGCAGAGCAGCTGGGGTGCTGCTGGGTTGGTCCCGCAGCGCCGAGGGGCGGCACTAAAAGACCAACTCGGCAGCACCCCAGCTGCTTTGCCCCAGGCGTCGGGATTCAGCCGCTGCTGAAACTGACCAGCAGCGGCTGAATCAGGGACTCCTGGGGCAGAGCCTGACTATCGTAAGGGGGGGCTATGAGGGGTCTGGGGTAGCATCCCCTCCCACCCCACTCCAGACCCCTCATAGCCCCCCCTTCTGATAGTCCGGCATATTTGATAATCCGGCACCCTCTGGGTCCTAAAGGTGCCGGATTATCGGAAGTTTACTGTACCACCTCCTGGTATCCACCATGAGTTATGGTGTTAAAGAAATCACATATAGAGAGCTAGACAGGAAATATTTGACCAAAAATTCCATCCTGGACCTGAGAAATCTTTCCCAAAACAAAGGTTTGTAGAAGCTGGTATATTTCTGAAAAGATTTGGTTTCAGCTCTAATTATGCAATCTTAACTAATTAACTCTCTTGATATCTGACAAGAAGTAGATAAGGATTATTACCTTCAAAGGCTTATGTTAGTGCTATGATTATGAACAAGAGTCCTTTATTCTAAGTTCCAAGCTTCTTAGACCAGACTGTCTCACTCTACTGGGCTACCCTTCTGTGGCTTGAATCAGCTATTATATTGGCCGTATAAAAAAGCCAGTTGCACTGGACAGGCAGGAGCTTGTGTTACCCCTGTAGCCCCCGGCAAAACTGACAACAACCTGAAGGACACCATCCACTTGCTGGCTAGGCCCCATTCCAGAACTCAATAGAATCATGGCACAGACTGTTTCAAAGCCTTAAGGTCATACCTGGATAGATGAAAAGGAGATTGTGACCCACAAGTAATCCATGAAAAGCATCACTATAGCAAGATTTTAGCCTAGTCAACTGTTTACATTTGCAAAACTATCTTTATCATGTGAGGAATAAGCTACTCTTTATAAATGAAAGTGGAGATTAGTCTGAACATTTTTAGTATTCCCAGAACTGAAGGAGATCTGTTTAGTTTTCAATTTATTATTGTTTATTACTTAATGGTTTGTACTGTAGGATCCCTCTAGATTAGATTAACATTTCAAAAATAAAAATATGACTCCCTTTACTCTTTGGAACTCTACTGTAGATCAGTATTTTACTGCTCATTCTGTTTGTGTCTGTCAGTTTCAGTGTGCACATTGCTACATGGGGGAAAAGAAACAACTGACAGCATTTTAGAACAGAAGAATCTTTTTATTTTAACAAAAAAACCATAGGTATCTATCATTGGGGAGGTCGCTACTTTTTAACCGGCGTCAAATGGCTAAATGTTCTGGCTCTGTATTTGGAACTCAGAATTAAGGCAAAAATGGTTTCTATCAACAAAGCTCATCATTCCATATATAATGATGTGCATTGACATATGAGCATTAGGACTCTGGATCCTGCTAATTCTCATTCAGACTAATAATCCTTACATCTTATCACGAGATCCAGAATGCTCTATTTTAATGACAAATTCTCTTCAATATTTATCACTACCTCAATGTGTGTCATTAGATGTTATAATTTCTTCCTGTTCCTTTATAAAAATGTTACTCATTATAGAGCTATCCCTATGGTATGCAACTAGAAACACACCTGCTCTTAGCAATGATGATTCCCATTTACAGTTACATTGAGACTTGTTAGAGAACCAGTTTTTAATCTGAGTGTTTGCAATGTTAAATTTTGTATTGTTCTAATTAAGTTTTGAATCAAAATGTTGCACTGTGCCAAGCAAAATGACTTATACAAGCCTACATGTATCACATCCACACTAATACCTTGTAACAGCATAAAAATGATGTTAGTTTGACAATCTATTTTCCATAAACCCACATTGATTGACAATAATTATATTACCCTATTTTATCTCGATTAATAAAATCCCATAACAACTATTTCATTATTTTGCCTAGTATCAACATCAAATGGACAGATCTATAACTACCTGGGTTATTCCATTTACTCTTTAAATATTGACTCTAAATTAGCTTTCTTCTAGACTTCCCAAGAATTAATGAAATCTCCACGTTAACAATTCAGTGAACTTATTTGCCAGCGCTTTTAAAACCCTTTGATGCAGATTATCTACACCTGCTGATTTAAACTTTAGTAGACATTTGTTTAACATCCTCCTAAATAGGAATGGAAAATGTTTCATCATCATCTGATGTGGCTGCATCATATTTTATTATATCAGACACTGAAAAAATGTACAATGCACATTTAATTTAAAATCTCCCCAAATGTTATAACATCAGTGAGGTGGTAGAGAGGTGGTGTAATGCAGAAGTAGTACTTTAAAAATTACACTGGTCAGAACACTTTTGCTCCTTTTACTAAGGATCTGACCTTATTTATCGAACTCTATGCGGATACAACATTTTGTATCTATATCTGTGTCCACAAAAATGAGCTGTGGATATCTGCATCCACATCCACTGATGTGAATACCCACAGATATTAAGTGGATATCCATGGATTTGGAGGATTCTGCATATTTAACATTCAGTTTGCACTGATCTCAATGACTAAACAATGCACATTACAACTGTGAATCAGGCCTCAGAGATCAATTTTAAGGAAGATTTAACTTCAAAGCGTCAAATTCACATTCTCCCAGTGTGTTTCAATGCTAAGCATATCGCTAAATGCCTGCATGATACATTACCTTCAATAGACTAGATGTCCTGTATCAGTGTTTTTTTGGATAACCAGTGTACATGAAACTCAGCCTATTCTGCTGTTATCTGAAATGAAGTATCATGAATCATAAGTGTTATTTTCACTCCTTACACTGGAATTTTGGAATCAAGATTTTTATAATGGAAGCTAGTGCTGCTGTTCTGTAACCCCTTTGGAAGTACCAACTTCAAAAAGAAGCTGGCACAGTCCCATTGCTGAGTTAACAGCAATAAAAGTGATAGCCCCTGCTGAGGGAGTGAAGTGTTAATTGGCAAATTAACACAGTGCTGCACTGAAGCATTGAGAATAAATTGCCATATTGAATGTGCATTTTCATTGGCTCATAAGTAAATTGAGTGGAAGATATTTAAAAGGTGTCATCCAGATTTACTCTGAGAGGGGGTGTCTGATTTCTTTATAGTCCATATACAACAATCTCCTGACTCTCTGGGAAGTGATGAGTTCTTTCCAGAATATTACGTAGTTAAGGACTGAAGTTTAGCTAAGAAGGACTATCTATCACTTCAGCCAGATTTCCAGTCTATCAGATCATTACAAAGGTTAGGGCTGTGTAAAACAAAGCAATGAAAGTTACGCCTGAATACTGTGACAACTACAGAGCTATTTGCATGCTCAATTTAGGTATCTATTGTGATTATTATACAATGAGACTGACAACGAAAGCTATTTTCTAAGAAGCCAATAAAGGATTGATTGCTATGCCCTACTCAAGGCCATTTTCAGTCAGAGGAACTGATTCTTCTATCACATAATCAATCAAAAAATCAGGATCAACACCAATGACATCAGCAGAGTTAAAGGAGCAGGACTGCCAACAGGGGAAGGGTGGCAAAAGGAGATAATTGCAGGCGGCCCAGTGTTTCAAAGAGGCCTTAGGCCCCTGGCCACTGCTGCTACCCTTGCGTCAGCAGCAGGAGCCAAATCTATGGGCCCTTTTGAATTAGTGCTGTGCCGAGCACTCCACGTGGCTTTAAATGCCTGACTCTCATATCTGTAGCTTCAAGGGGTAGCCAAGTTAGTCTGTACTGAAAAAAACAACATATGGTCTGGTAGCACTTTACAGACTAACAAAATATGTAGATGGTATCTCACTGCTCCCCCCCCCCCAACCAATCCCACAAGAGGAAGGCTTCTATGTCGACCCCCACCAATGGATGTAATGAAAGTCTTGATTTCTACATTGACTGCTTCCGCAAATGCACTCGAGCTGACATCAGCAGCAAACAGCAACATATAACATACAACCTCAGTCATGCACAACGCAATGCTATTCACAGCCTCAAAACCAATCCTAACATTATAATCAAAGAGGCCGATAAAGGAGGCATTGTAGTCATCATGAACAGGACATATTACGAACAGGAGGCAAACAGACAACTCACCAATACCAGATTCTACAGGCTTCTCTCCTGTGATCCCACTAAGGAATACCAAAAAAAACATGACAAAACTGCTCATGAAGCTTCCTGATGCTGCTCAGGAACGAATTTAAACTACCCTCCTCCCCCAATCTCCAACCAGGAACTTTCTATCTGCTACCCAAAATACACAAAACTGGTAATCCTGGACAGCCCATCGTCTCAAGCATTGGCACACTCTCCACAGGATTATGTGGCTATATCGACTCCCTCCTCAGACCTATGCTACCAGCACTCCTAGCTACCTCCATGACACCACTGACTTCCTGAGGAAACTTCAAAACATCAGTAATCTTCCTGAAAATACCATCCTGGCCACTATGGATGTGGCCCTTTACACTAACATTCCACATGAAGACAGATTACAGGCCATCAGGAACAACATCTCCGATAACAACACTGCACACCTGATTACAGAGCTCTGCGACTTTGTCTTCACCCACAACTACTTCCAATTCGGAGACAATTTCTATCTCCAAGTCAGCGGCATGGACATGGGCACTCACACGGCACCACAATATGCCAACATCTTTATGGCATACCTTGAACAATGTTTCCTCAGATCTCCCTCCTAACACCCCTACTTTACTTATGCTACATTGATGACATCTTCATCATATGGACCCATGGAAGAGACTCTTGAAGAATTTCACAAGGATTTCAACAACTTCCACTCTACCATCAACCTCAGCCTGGACCAGTCCACATGAGAAATTCACTTCCTGGGCACTACAGTACAGTTAAATAATGGACAAATTTCCACCACCCTATACCGGAAACCCACCGACCACTACACTTACCTTCATGCCTCCAGCTTCCATCCCAGACACATTTCTCAGTCTATTGTATATAGCCAAGCCCTAAGATACAACCAGATTTGCTCTGATTCCACAGACAGAGACAATCACTTACAGGATCTTTGCAGAGTATTCCTAAAATTGGAATACCCACCTGGAGAAGTGAAAAAAAAAGTTGACAGAGCCAAAAAAGTACCCAGACATGAACTACTTCAAGACAGACCCCAAAGAGAAAATAACAGACTCCACTTATTACCTAGAGTCCACAAGGCAGACCCCTCCTGCGCATTATACACAATCTACAACTCATCTTGGAAAATGATCCCTTACTCTCAGAGGCCTTCGGAGAAAAGCCTATTCTTGCTTACAGACAACTCCGTAACCTGAAACGAATTCTTTCCGGTAACCACGCCATATAACCATATCTTAAGCATTCAGGAACCCAGACCTGAAATCAAACACGATGCTAACTCTGCCTACATATCTGTATTAGCAAATTCATCACTGGAGCCAACAATATAAGCTACCAAATCAAAAGGTCATTTGACTGCACATCCAGTAATTTGATCTATGCCATCAAATACCAACAATGCCCCGCTGCTATATATATTGGACATACTGGACAGTCTCTGTGGGAAAGAATCAATGGACACAAATCAGATATACGTAAAGGAAACATACAGAAACCTTTTGGGGAACACTTTAATCTTCCTCATCACTGTTTAAAAGATCTTCAAGTGGCTGTCTTGTCACAAACCAATTCTACTAGCCAGATACACAGAGAAGCATTGGAATTAGAGTTCATTCACAAATTCAATTCGCATGCTAATGGACTCAATCCTGATGAAGGATGGTTGGGACACTATCAACTTAACAGTCAATGAAGGTGCAAACAGCTCTTTGTATAGATTCCTGTGTCAGGAAGGATACTATCAATTGACTTTGATTCTTATCTGCTTTGTTTTAACTACCCAATCTTCAGATACTTACTGATTCCCTCTACCTTCCTGATTTTCTATACCCTCTGCTCCCTGTCTCCGCCGCTTTTTCCTGATTTATTTTGGGTCTGCACATCCTAAACTCAAAACCCCTGTCATCTGAAGACATGAGCTGTGCCCACGAAATGTTTTGTTAGTCTATGAAGTGCTACCAGACCATTTGTTGTTTTTCTCATATCTGTGTTATGACAATTCTCTCATTGAACAGCAAAAAGGAAAATTACATTGTGCAAGCAGGGAAAGGGAAAAAGGGATTTGTGTGCAGCCATTTCAGGTTTGTTAGGAATAGAGCAAAAGACAGGCTAACCCTATTCCTAAACCACGCGAGAGTGGTAAGAGACGCTTTCTTCATCTCGCTTTAGGAGATAAAGATGGAATGCTGACTCCAGTGGGAAGCTTGAGATAAGGTTGCTTCTGGAGAGAGTATTGTATAAACAAAGAGATAACCGCTAGCCATTGATGTATGTAACGGGAAAGTATATATATACTTTTCTTTTACTGCTTGTATTTTGAAGATCTGTCTAAGGAAGGGGAGCCACTCCCCCGTCTGACTGCAGTCTTCCCTTGCAATTGCTCCGAATAAACTGACTCTGACTTGTTGCTTACAAACGCGGAGTGAGGACTTGTTTTCTTCCACAACATGCACATTTTCAGTCTTTTTAGATCTTAGAAAAAAAATCACAGAACAAGTCTATGTACTATACTTTCTACTATGCTTCATAAGGTAGCTGATATTGTTTTTCATTTTCTGCAAACAACTCACTATCTTTGCTTGAGGTAGACTACAAGTTCTCAAACTTCAATGCATTGTGAAAGACCCTTTTCTGACAAAAAACAAACACAAAACCAAAACAAAAAACTACTACTGAAAGACCCCGGGATGGATTAGCCCACACAAGCACCTCCACCTTGACTGGAGAGGCCAAAGCCCACAGGCTTCTGCCATGGGGGGCCTGTAACTCAGTCTCACCACCCAAGGCTGAGGCTTCTCCCTGGGTAGTGGAGCTTAGACTTTGGCCCTGGACTCCAGTAAGTTTAAATCAGCTCCATAAAAAAATGGGGTGATGATCCACTTTGGGTTCCTGACCCACAGTTTGAGAACCACTGAGATAGATCAGTTAGTTATCGTAGAAAACTTTTCTACAATAAAATTGAAGGTAGTTGATGGCAATGAAGTCAGAAACAAATGCTAGTTAGCAACACTTGCTTAGGAATATGTAAAACATAATTGAAACCAACACTTTCACATTCTCCTGCTCCCCTAAGTATAGTGTATTAACAAACAATATACAGGATTCAGCAATAACATTGACCAGAGGGATCATCATCTATTCCTTTAATTCACTTTGATTCTGGCATATGCTGTACTTCAGAGACACATATGATCAGTAATTCTGGTTTCAGGCCACAAAAGTGAACTATATTATTCATGTTTGCAGCACTTTTATGGCAAGTCTTGTGACAATGTGTTTTTCTGGAAGCCTTATCTCCTGAGGCCAAGTAAATGGGAATCTTAGCTCTCTGTAAAACAAACAAACAAACAAACAAAGCAACCCACAAGTTTCTAAAAGGCATGATTGCAGAGAAAAGCATGAAAGAATCCCAAGTGCACCCTAAAGAATCAAAAAAGACAAAAGGAGAAAAATAAATCTCATTCAAAATATTTTAATTTTGCAGCCTGACAGGTTTTGAACTCGTGGGGTTGTTTGGCAATATTGACTCCTACCTCTGCTTATCAAAGCCTCTGTATATGTTGCCAATAAGCTCAGATCTATAGAAGGATCTTCCTTTCAAACCATGGATATTTCCATTTGGTACTGCAGACCAATGGCAGCAATGATGGAAGTGCTAGTATAGTCAATACTCCACACAGCCGCTTGTGTTGTAAGCTTATTTATACAATGCGAGAGAGAGCAAGCCTATGTGAACCAGTGCCAAGACAGCTTGGATAACCCGAAGTGCCTAAAGTGACAAGAGACTAAGGACATGTCTACATTTAAAACACTGCATTGGTGCAGCTAAGCTGATGAAGTGCTTTAATGAAGACACTCTATGCCATTGGTGGAGAACCTGCAGCCCATGGGCTGCACAATGCCCATCAGAGTAAATAGATTGGCGAGCCAGAGACATTATGCTAACACTGACTGTCCACAGGCAAGACGCCACACAGCTCCCAATGGCCAGCACACTGTTTTTAGCCAATGGGAGCTGCTGGAAGCAACAGACAGTGAATTGGCCACCATGGCTCTACACCAGTGGTGGGAAACCCTTTTTGGGGTAGGGGCCGCTAGCCCACAGAGATATCAGATGGCAGGGGCTGCCCAAAAAAACCCCCACACCACACACACAAAAATGATTGTGGTATGATTTTTTTAAATTAGAATTTTAATGTGGTGGCTAAATTTGCTTTTGAGAGGGCCGGAAGGTGTAGGGGGAGGTGAAGGGGAAGGGGGTGGCAGGGGGCTTCACCACACTCCCACTCCTGCAAAGGATTCCATCTCCCTCAGGTCCTGCATGCATCCTTAACTGTTAAGGAAGCATTGCTGGTAGCGTATGGCTCCAGTCTGCCAGATGCTGATCCCTGCTGCAGCCAGCCTATTCAGGGAAAGAGGAGGGGAGAGAGACTCTGTCGTGGTCTCGCCTTCCTCCAGAAAGGTGCCCCATGTAGGGAAGAGGCTCAGGGGCTTCCCTTCACTCCAACTCTGGAAACAGATTCCCCCCTCTCTCCTCTCCTCTGGTCCTGCATGCCTCCTTACCAGCAAAAGGAGTTTTACTGGCAGCCTCTGCAGCTGCTGGAGGCTAGAAAGCAGCGGCCGCTTCCGAAACGCCGCAGAGCTCCACCATGTGGAGTTTCTCCCTCCTGCCAGATCTCCTGCGTGCACTTCTCCTACATGCAGGAAAGGAACCATAAGTATCCGGCCACGCTGCAGTGGAGGCTGGGGAGAGCTTTAAAGCCCCTGAGACCCTCTGTGAGATGTTTCACAGATGCTTTTCTCCCTCCCTCCCCCCGAGAGCCAGATGAAATTGTTTGGTGGGCCGGATCCAGCATGTGGGCCAGGGGTTCCCCATCTCTGCTCTACACTAATGAGAGAGTTCTTCCCCATTAGCATAGGTCAGTGTTTCTCAAACTGTGCTCTGCGGAGCCCCAGGGCTCCACGAGACATCTCCAGGAGCTCCACAAGGTTGACAAATTGGAAACATACAATCAGTGGACCGTTGGGGCTCTGCATAAGAACAACACATACAATCAGCAGACCGCTGGGGCTACGCATACATTTTTACGCATGTAAAGGGCTCCAGAGCCCAAAAAGTTTGAGAACTGCTGGCATAGGTAATTCACCTCCCTCAGAGGAAGCAGCTATATCACCCTGGAAAACTCTCCTAATTTTACAGAGGGGCTAGGCTGGCATTACTACATCTCTCAGGAGTGTGGATTTTTCACACTACTGAGTGACATAGTCATACCAAAATAGGTATAACTAAGTTATACCAATATAGACCATAACCACGTCACATTTTGTGATTTGATCCACTTAGGGTCCTAATTCATGTATGTGTTTTTGAAATTTTACCTCTTGCCTATACGAGAGCTGTAAATGTTGTTTGTGGATCATAACTAGAATTTGAAATGGCAAAACTTCTTGGAAAGAAACTCCCAGGATCAATAAGCCTTTTGAGATAACAAGATTACATTACACATTGTCCAAAACATCTTCCATATGTAATTTTTTTATTATGGAGATTTGGAGCACCACTCTTCAATTTGGGTAATATTTTTGACTTGGCATCTTGATGTCCAGTTTGGTAAAGCAGTTTTTATTTAATTAATGCTCTTCACAACACAACTCCTGGAAATTATGCTGAAAGTTAATCTCCCTGTCAGGGGAACTGAAGCAGCAATTCTCAAAGGAGGGTACATCTACACCCATTCCTTTCCTTTGGTGTCCTCTAGTCCTTCTTTATGGAAACGAATGAAGAACTTTTCTGTATGCACCCTCTCTATCCCACTCATGCTTTTAGAGACCTCTATCCTGTCCCCCCTCCGTCTCCTCTTTTCTAAGCTGAAAAGTCCCAGTCTCTTTAGCCTCTCCTCATATGGGACCTGTTCCCAACCCCTGATCATTTTAGTTGCCCTCCCCTCTCCCACCCTCTCTCTTCCCCTCTCCCACCTCCTTTTCTCAGTCTCCCCCAGTTTTGTTCAATAAAGACAGATTCCATTTTTGAACACAATTGTCCTTTATTTTGTACATCAGGAAGGGGGGCTAGGGAAGGGTAAGTGGAAGGAGGTGAGGGAGGAATGGGGTACGCGTCCCCGATGGGGAGGACTGGGCTGGCTTTGCGGGCTTCTGGGGTGGAAGCTCTCCTGCAGCCCCCCAATTGCCCCCTCTCCCCAGATGGCAGCCTGCGGCAAGTGCAGTCGGTCTGATGGCCAAGTGCTGTGATGTGCCCAGTGTGGGTACTCTGGGCAATCCAAGCCAGGACTGCTTTGCAAGCGGGGCACCCCTGAGAACTGTCTGTCCGGGGTGGAGGTCGGGTCCCTTTAAGCACAGCCCTCGGCTAGCCTGAGACAGCATCTCCACGCTCTAAGTCCTACTCTGATGCCCTGCCGGCACTGCTTCCGGCCATCATTAACCCCGGTTCACGGTCCACTTAATGTGGACATGCTAGTTCGAATTAGCAAAACGCTAATTCAAACTAGTTTTTTAGTCTAGAAGCGTTAGTTCGAATTAGCTTAGTTCGAATTAACTAATTCGAACTAAGTTAGTTCGAATTAGCGCTCATGTGTAGACATACCCTGGGGGATTCTATCCTGAGAAACAGTGATTCTGAGAAAAATGTGGTAATTATGGTAGATAATCAGTTCCCAGTATGAATCTGTGGGATGTATTTTGCACCTGTGAGACCACTGTGGGACTACTAAGTCTAGTTCTAGTGTTCATAAGTCTCAGAGGGATAGCCTTAGTCTGTAACTTAAAAAACAAAACAAAACAAAACAAAAAACACAAAAAAATCCATAATGGTCCTATAGCCCCTTGAAGACTAACAAACAATATAGAAAAGCTTCAGAGGGGTAGCTGAGTTAGTATGTAACTGGAAAAACTTAAAAAAAAATTAATAGACTAGAAGCACCTTAAAGACTAACAAAACATGTAGATAGTGTCATGAGCTTTCATGGGTACAACCCACTTCTTCAGCTGAATAGAATATTAACAATCCAGTTCCAAAATAAATAGGGGATTGGTAGGGGGAGAAGGAAGGAGGGGAAAATAGTGAGTTAGAGTGTTCATGTTATATGAAGAGGATAGAGAAGGTGCAAATTGTTCTTAAGTAGCCATTGTTTGGTTGGCTAAGTCATTAGAATGTGGAAGGTACTGTGCTAGCCAGGTAATGTCTTTGTTCATACCTTTGTGGTGGGTCCCAAAGACATTACCTGGCTAGCACAGTTCGGAGGTAAATAGGATGAAGTTTAATAAGGACAAATGCAAAGTACTCCACTTAGGAAGGAACAGTTTCACACATATAGAATAGGAAGTGACTGTCTAGGAAAGAGTACTGCAGAAAGGAATCTTGGGGTCATAGTGGACCACAAGCTAAATATGAGTCACCAGTGTGATGCTGTTGAAAAAAAAAAGAAAAAAAAAAAAGCAAACATGATTCTGGGATGCATTCACAGGAGTGTTGTGAGCAAGCCACTATAAGTCATTTTTCCACTCCACTCTGCACTGATTAGACCTCAGTTGGAGTATTGTGTTCAGTTCAGGACACCACATTCCAAGAAATATGTGGAGAAATTGGAGAAGGTCCAGAGAAGAGCAACAAGAATGATTAAAGATCTAGAGAACATGAGATATGAGGGAAGAGTGAAGGAATTGGGCTTGTTTGCTTTGGAAAGGACAAGATGAAGAGAAGATATAATAGCGGTTTTCAAGTATCTAAAAGGGTGTCACAAGGAGGAGGGAGACAAATTGTTCTCCTTCGTCTGTGAGGATAGGTCAAGAAAGAAACTGCAACAAGGAATGTTTACGTTGGAAACTAGGAAAAACTTCCTGCCTGCCAAGGTGGTTAAACACTGGAATAAATTTCCTAGGGAGGTTGTGAAATCTCCATCTATGGAGATAATGAAGAGCAGGTTAGATAGACATCTATCAGAGATTGTCTAGACAGATCTTGGTCCTACCATGAGGGTAGGGGACTAGACTTGATGACCTAAAGGTCCCTTCCAGTACTAATATTCTATGATTCTATTGTATACCTGGTTAAAAAAATGGACTCTAGCTTTGCAATTTTGGCCACTGGAAGAAACCTACATTGCTTCATGAATTAAATACTGAGAATTACAAGGAAATACAATATATATGTCAAAGTCTAAATAGTATGTTTCCCTGTTAAAATCAAGATGTACAATAAAAAGGTCTAGGCTAATTTAATCAGTTCTGATTATTGGGAAAAAAAAGAACATTGTCTTCATTTTTATTATAGGTAGCACATATACAGCATGATTTTTAGGGTAATAATCAAGTAGGCCTTTACAAAACACAGAGATGGATGTTCCAGTGATTGGTTTGATCAGGGCTTTACTTCAAATTCAAATCTGAGCGTATGCAAGTAGTAAATAGCAGCATACATTTTCTTTTCCATCAATCACAATTTTGACTGAAATATATAAGTATCTTCTGACCATCAAACATAATGTAAAACTATTTTGAGAAGTCTGTTGGGCAGCTATTCTGTCCAAAAAGCCTATGGATAGCAAGAACACATTTAAGATGCTGAAAGCTTGACATTTTAAAATGTTGACAAGTGCTCTTTCCTTTCTAATTTTGAGGACTATTCATATAAATTACATATAGAATTCCACAAAGGTCACTGAAATGTGTACATCTATTTCTTAATTTAATTCTTGCCTTGACCGACTGACTCATGAGCATTTCACAGCTTCTTTGAAAAAAAGCTGTGGTAAAATTGTCCCATATACTATAAGATAAATGTCCTTTTTCTTGCATTTTCACAGCCTGGAAGTTAGGGGCTCAGCAAGTCATCCTAAACTTAAGGATCAGCTGAATTTTTCCAGAGGTTTCCAATTAAAAAAAAATTTCAAACAAAACCCCCCAGTAGATAAAAGCTATCTAATTCTGTATGGTTGAAACTGATCTGAGTGCAGAGGACCAGCATAAGGCCTTTGCACCCAGAAAGCCCTCCAAATAAGGTTTAATTAGAACTTAATTGGTCCTTAATTGACCTGTGCTGGCTTTTCATACAGGGCTTAATTTTATCTCACCTCTCTATCACACAATTATTCTTGAAACAATTTACAAAAAAGTTTATTATGATTCAGCACAAAGGCAGCAATGCTCCAGAAAAGTGTTCAAAATACCTATTTCCTTAGAAATTCCACTGTATTTTTATTACCTTATAAATATGCGTTCTAAGCATTTTTTGTAATTTTTCATTAAGGGCATCATTCATTCGCAATAGTTACATTATTGAATGACATGTCAAAGATAACCTAAGAAATCTGTGGCCGGACTGGGACCTGAGCCCATAAAGACAGCCTCCCAGGTAAGCATCTTAGCCACAAGTCCATTCTTCTACCAAAAGAAAAAAAGCAGACATAAGAAAAATGGAGACTGAAGAAGATCAGAAAGACATATTTCAATTTAACATTAGATCTTTTTACTTTTATGGATCAAAACTTGCCATTCACATTTCTCTTATTGTCACCTGCTTCAACTGAATCCTAATCACTGCCTAGGATGTGAGACTTGGTCTCATTCACACTCACCTTTTCCTCACCTACCTCATTTCTTCACTTTCTTATTCTTTTTTTTTTTCTTGTCTAATAAGAGTTTGGCTTAACTGACCAACCTTGAATATTTTGCATTAATGCTGCATAAAGAAGAATTTCTGGAAACATGCCAAAACCATTTATATATCAGAACTTAAATTCCCGCACAGACTTCAACCACAGCTTCATCTACCATCACCCATGCATTACATTGTCTCTGACATCCACACATTAGCACCATCTTCCAAGACACCATAATCAGTTTCAACCTGTCCCATTGACAAGGGAGGGCAAAGGGGGCAGTTGCCTTAGGGTTCAGTGATTCAAAAGGGCACTGGGTTTCCTGCAGCAGTGGTGGTGGCCGAAAACTTGGGCCCTTGAAATTGCTGGTAAAGTGCACGTGCTCTGGGCAGTTGTGTCCAGCCTTGCCCGTTCTAAGAGCATAGAACTGCTTCCTCCCCACCTTGTGCAAGAGCCTGGCAAGTCTGTCAGCTCCCCTGGCTTCAACAAGAAATTCACAGATCACCACACCTACCATCATAGATCCAGAAACCATCCAAACAGACCAAGAAATGTTACCTACAGCCAGCCACCCAGATACCACAGAGTATGCTCTGAGAAGAAAGTCTGGATTATACACCTCAACACACTGAAGACAGCCTATACCAAATGAGGACACTCCAGAAAAGGCACAGGCCACCCAAATAAGCCAAGAAAAAATGCTTCAATACAGAAATAAAGCCCACTCTTACTGTACATCTCTATTTGTTACCTAGGTGTTGCCTTACACTAGAACCAATACGGGAAACATTAAATGACTGTAACAAAGACTCCATTGTCATAGGTGCAGGAACTAGAGCTGCAGGGGGTGCTGCAGCAGTTTATGTAGGGCTCTGCTGCCATCCCTGTGCCTGGGGGTCTGCATCCCCTCTCCAGCTGTGGGCCCAGCTTGGGCCCCTTTATCTCTGTCCACATTCCCCCTCCTGGAGCCATGGCCCTGTTTCTGGCCCCAGCTTTAAGGGGAAGTAGGGGGTATGGACAGGTGTTAATAGGGGCACAGCACTATAAAAAGTGTTCCAGCACCCTTTTCTGAGGAGTCCCCATCCTGACATCTTTTCTGAACTCTCACTTCTGATCTCAACTAATCCCCCAGCCTCTCCAAAATCCAAAATCATAATCAGAAGCAAGCTACCCATTGATCAATACACACAGATTCAAAGCAACACCAGATCCTGCCATAACAAGAGATACAAAACCACAGACCTATCTCCAGTGCTACAATGCTCAACACCTCTCAACACAGCTTTCCAGATCTGGGGATCTTTTACATGCCTATCACGTGTACTAAATGTCCTAACTACTACTACATGAATGAAACCAGACAATTATAGTAGACTTCCGATAATCTGGCACCTTTGGGACCTAGGTGGTGCCGGATTATCGGATATGCAGGAGTATCGGGAGACACTCCGGCGGGGGACTGTGATGGGTCTGCCGGGACCCGCGCTGCGTCCGGGGGCTGGGCGGGGAACGGCCATTTTGCAGGAAGGCAGGGGAAGCCCCACGCCACTACTGAGAGTTTCCAGGAGGGGAGCGGGTTCCCCACCCCCCAGACTGCAGTAGTTATCGCCGAGCAGGAAGTGAAGGGCAGCACTGCGGGACCAACCCAGCAGCACCCCACCTGCTCTGCTCCACTGCTTGTCCACCGCTCATCTATTTCAGCAGCGGCAGTGGCGGACTTGGAGAAGTGGTGGAGTAGAGCAGCTGGGGTGCTTCCAGGTTGGTCCCTCAGCACCTCCCCTCACCCTCCTGCTCGGCGCCCGGCACCTGGGGTGCTGCCGGGCGCTGAGCAGGGGGGGTGAGAGGCTGCACTGCGGGACCAAATCAGCAGCACCGCAGCTGCTCTACTCTGCCGCTTCTCCAAGTCCGCCACTGCCGCTGCTGAATCTGACGAGCGGTGGACAAGCGGTGGAGCAGAGCAGGTGGGCTGCTGCCGGGTTGGTCCCACAGTGCCTCCCCTCACCCCCCTGCTCGGCGATAACTACTGCAGTCTGGGGGGTGGGGAACCCGCTCCCCTCCTGGAAACTCTCAGTGGTGGCGTGGGGCTTCCCCTGCCTTCCTGCAAAATGGCGGAGGGTTTGCCCTTCGCCGTACCGTTTCCTGCCAGCAGCTCCAATTGTCCAGCTGTCCAAAACACTTCCAGGTTCCAGTTGGTGCGGGAGTGCCAGACCACTAGATGCCGGACAATTGGAGTTTTACTGTACTATGCTCTCAAATGAACTCACACATAAAAATAAAAAACAAAACCCACCATACCATTTGTATCTGATCTACCAGTCCTCTTCCTCAAAAGAAACTTTGCACAAGACCTTCAAACGATGAGTGTGAGAGCTTGAATGTATTACTCTGCTAGACACCTGTGATGCATTGTATCTCAAAATAGCATCCCGTAAATCACTCCTCCACTTCAATGTCTTCATCTGCACTAGGTGGTAGTAGTCTTTAAAAGGACTACACAGTTAGCTAATATATTTGCTAAACGTACCTCATTTTCCTATATTACACAGGACTTGTCGCTTCTAGTTTTACTCATTTGAAAGTAATTTTTTTCACAGATAGAATAAGTAATATTAAAGATCTCTTCCAGACATTTATAGCACAGGTCAGTCTAAAAACCTTTTAGAATTTGTAAAGAATCTCAACTTCTTTCTTTCCCATCTTGGTCGATTATTTATTGTGAGAAAGCTTACTTGAAACAGTGAGTTCCCTTGGCACTGTATCTTAATCAGCAACATATTCCTAAATCCAAGCCACAGGGTTAGCAAGTCTTTGAACTACACTGCCATGTAACCAAAGGGATACACTCCTTTTCTGAAAACAGCATATTCTTATTCCTTGAAAAGCCCAAAATACATATTTTTGATTTCACTCAGTAAAACAGCATTAAATTTTAACTGTTCTGAGCATCAGAATAAGTTATTTCTTACTGCTCATCTCTCAGTGAAAGATCTATGGGAACAGACTGACTATTAGGTAACGTAGGCAGTCAGAATTTATCATTTTTATAGGTACTACTTATTCAGTTTGAACTTTCAGAGTCTGAAAGAAGTACACACACAAACACACTTTGAAGATTCATGTCATAACTACATCAAAATTTTGTCTATTATATTTTAGACCTAGCATGAAAAAAGCATTGCAAGTTAAACTCAGAGGAAGACACTTATATCAGATCAAGTATCTAATATGTATTTAGACAACATATGCCACATACAAACATGGTCAGATTGTGGGCATTTTTGCTCTGGATCTGAGGAAAGCTTATAGATGCAAAAAGCTTACTTTTTGCAGCCTCGGCACCATCTCCAATTTTAAACATAGGAATTCCTTCATATTGAGAACCTATACAGATTCTTGTTAGGTCCTGGAACAAAATTACTTAGGAAGTTTGTGGAATCTTTATCATCGGAAGGTATTAAGAACAAGCTAGAACACTTTTCAGGAATAGTCTAGATATTACTTTGGCCTACCCTAGTACAGCATACGGGTCTAGATGACCTATCAAGATCCCTTCTAGTCCCATATGTCTATGATATTTTTTGTAATAAACTGCTGTTAATATTAACGGGAGATAAGTGCCTAATTCTCTATGCAGGCCGGGGGGACTACTGGCACGTGAGCTTGCCAGCACGTTACTCCGATCAACAGCTGTTTTGAAAATGAATGTGCGCACCGGGATGCGTTAGTTCGAACCAAACCCTTTGCTTCAAACTAACATTACTCCTCAAAAAATGAGTAACGTTAGTTCGAACCAAAGGGTTTGGTTCGAACTAATGCTGTCATGATTATTTGGGTACACTTCCCCCCAAGATCTTAAAAACCTAGATCTTGGGAATAAAACTTCCGCTGCCACCACCCAAATGTTGATAAAGAAATCAGGGGAAAGATCATTTGGGAAATCTTACCCCTAAAATAAAAATCAAGGCACACAATTAACCACTGCCAGGTTAATAAAAAGAAAAGAAAGAACCTTTATTATTACAACAATATTCCTGTTGCAAACATAATGACTAGATAGGGAGGTAACAAAATATACTCATGGAGAAACTCCATGGGCCTAGAACTTAGTTACAAAGAAAAGCCAAAACATCTTTTAAACAGTGCCAGATCTCAGATTCCATACCCAATCCTTAAAACAATAAAACCTAACGAAACTGCCTAAACTTTACCCTACTTACAGAAAATGAAGAATGGTGTTTTGGAGAGAGAGAGAGACATGCTTGTCCCTCTCTGTAGCTGCATAGAACTCCCAGAGAGACAAAAGGAGAAAGGAAAAAAACCCAAATTCCTTTGTCCCAGTTTGAAAAGTCCCACCTACATTCTTATTGGTGTCTCCACCTGGCTAGATGTAGTTAACCCCTTAATCCCCAGGCTGCTGGCTAACCCTCATAATCATGACAAATGCGTCCCAGCATGCACTTTCACTTTCAAAACAGCTGTTGAACAGAGTAATGCGCTGGCAAGATCATGCTAAGGAAGCCCGGGATATTTAAATCCCCGCTTCATTCACTATTTCTAATGCCTACATTTGCATCCCTAGTTCGAACTAGGGTGCAAGTGTAGATATACCCTTAGGTCCCCTCAAAAATATGAGGGCGCACCAATAGGTGAATTGGGTAAGCTTTCAATTTAGAAATCTTAATTAATATTTTTTAATTTTCAAGATGAGCTGCCCATAATGAAGCTGTGCAAAATTTAATGTAAACTTGATAAAGCACTTCTAAACTATAATCTCCTGGTAGAAGTGTTGTGCACAGCTCATAAAAGAGATTTCTCATATTAGTTCTTTCTCTTCTCTGGTAACCTTCTTTCATTTATCTAGCTGCTCCAAATTGGATGTCAGGAAGCTTATGTGAATTATCTAGTTCTCTTGCATTCCTGAATCTTTAGTTATGCTTTTCCATGAAAAACTCAGTGTAGTTTTCATTTAAAAGCAATGAAGATTCATTGTTCAGTAAATTTCAAAGACCTTTCGGGAACTGATTTTATATACATCCATATCTAACTACAGATGCAAGTTGTAATAAAAGTTAATGATCTTGGCTTTCTGAAAAAGATTTCATATTACACACGTACGCAGATTTTAAATCTATTTTGCACATGCACCCATTTGTCCTAGTATATAAAACTATACTTCCCAACATTTAGATAAAAATATACATTTATAGAACTGGAAAAATATACATTCTATTCAGAAATAAAATTAACCTGAAGTAATTAACAGAATTGAAA
Source organism: Pelodiscus sinensis (assembly GCF_052426305.1). Lineage (NCBI taxonomy): Eukaryota > Metazoa > Chordata > Testudines > Trionychidae > Pelodiscus > Pelodiscus sinensis. The sequence goes on from NC_143055.1 coordinate 102,013,911, forward strand.
GGTTTCTTCAAGGTGAAAACTAAGAATCTGATTCTGCCATTTTTATTCAGGTTGAATGATCTCCTTTATGGGTGGTCAAGTTTACTCCTATGCCTGTATAAATCCCATGGACTATTCAAGTCCACCGATTTAAAAGGGGCACTGGCCTTGTTAAGACCTTTCTATTGTTTGTTCATACTTTTAATTTGGGGGACACCCCCCATCAACATCAGAATCAAACTAACACTATATTATTAGTTGCTTCTAAAAAGTAAAATGGTCCTAGAGGAGAGGTGTGCCACCTGCATTCTGCATTGAGTTGGGATTGGTCCTGTCTTGGGCAGGGTGCTGGACTTGATGACCTCCTGAGGTCTCTTCCAGCTCTATGATTCTATGATTTTGAGCACCATATGAGGCCCGTGAGACATTTTGTTTACTGTTGCCCATGTGCAGGGTTGTCATAGTATTGATTTCTGTCTTCAGGTTTTCCCCTACTGATATCACTGAAGTGACATACATGTGAAGCAAGGATATATGAAGACAGAAGTCTGTTGATTGCATACAACATTGACTGTGGGAGCCATGCACTTCCTCTGCATCCAATCAAAGCATTGATACGGTTCAATCAACACATCCCACAAATTCTCAGTTAATAAGAGCAGTTAGTCAAGTTATCCAATCCTGGGAGATCATCTTGGTTATGATAAACTTGAGGCCCACTGAGAAGGAGATCCATTCATGCAACCCACTCAATAGCTTAGGTTGCTCATTGCTGCAATGGAGCATCTCTTGAAAATTTGTCAGTTTAAATAAAGTATTACTATTTTACCATGAAGGGCTGATCTTGCGAAGCACTTAAGCATGAGCAGAACTTTGCTAACATGAGACATATTAACAACCATACATACTGATTCAGTGGTTTGCAAGCTGAGAGACTTACTGAGGAAAGATGTCAGCTATCTTGTTGAATGTTGTTTTGTTGTATTGGGTGCAAAGTTTAAACAATCACTATTATACATAAAGAAAACAAATGGAAAACAACAGTGTGGCCAATAGACGTTTTCTAAGAAAAGTTTTTGGCACTATAGCAGATAGAAAACTTTCAGTGGCATTTTGTCCATATTGCAAAATAGAATTTATTTTGACAAAAAGACTTTTGTGGATCTGCATTGATTGTCACCAAAAAATACACCTCCAAAAAAACCCTCCATTTTGTGGGCTAGGGCACTCAACTGATATGTGAGCATCTACATTATTCAGACCAAGAAGTCTGGACCTGGGTCTCCCACATACATAGTAAGTATCTGAACAATGAGACTAAGGTTAAAGACAGCAACATCCGTGGTCCAGCAACATCCGTGGTCTGGCATGATTTTAGTGAGCCGTATGTACATTTATCATGGGTGTGGCCATGTTTCCCACAGTCCCATAAAGTTTATTTACAGCCATCAGTGTTCCCTGCAGTTATTTAGCTCTAATTTACCCCTAAATGTCTTCTAAGCACCCAGCAAACAGTGCAAGCGTTGGTAATACTGCTAGATACTGTTGACCTTCCATGATCTGGCAAATTCTCTGGTTCGGCACTGGTCAGGCCCCGAGGGTGCCAGACTAGAGAGTTCAACCTATACTAACTATCCTGGGGTGCCTCTCTTCTTTTCAGAAAAATTTCAAAACATCTCATTTTTATGCTGCATAAGAATTAAATACATTTCGAAACCTCAAAGATTTTCACAAATGGAATTTTTGTTTCCCAGCAACCCTCAGTTAGCGCTTCAGGATAATTCGTAGAAACTCACTCTCTCAAGCCAGAAAATTAAACTTGTTAAAATGTTATATCTGTGAAGGCTAGAAAAGTTTTTTTTTAACATTGTCTCAAACACCAATGTTCTTCTAAATCAATTTGCAAGACTAATTTTTTTAACCAAAAAAATCAATTAAAACAAAATTGATAGTAAATTTCTTTTCTTTTGCCAGAAAAAGAGATTAATAATGGCCTTCAGTTTCTATTGGAACTAAAGGCATTGGACCACAACTTATTTTTTTGGGCCATCTGCCTCGCTTCAGGTAGCTAATAACTGTGTCAGAAAGTGAAACAAATGGGCAGTTGATACTGACTCATTCACATGCATACTGCACACCAGTAAATTCCAGCACAGTCTATTTCACCCATTGTGCACTTCAGCTCCATTATAACTGACATGGCAGTGTTAAGCAAGGCACTTCCAGCTTTTAGAAGCACATTATAAGCTAGTAATCAATTTTTACCATACTGAGGCAAAGAAAAAGGCTCTCTCTACACTAGTAAACTATTAATCAAAACTTCAGTTATTAGGACAGCTGGGGAACTAAGAACACAAGGTTCATGTTACCATAAGTCCTGCACAGAAGTAGCCTTTCTATCTCGTTATAGTCTTGAAATGCTCCGTTGAAATTATCTTACTTACAGTAAGCACAAAATTGAACTCTTTTATGAACTCTTACTTTCAAACAAAATAAAGTCTAATTTCCCTTTTGATTATTATATTTGCCTTAAACTGTTAGTGTGAAACATATTCTAAGCCAAGCGTCATATCTATGCCCACATACAGTTCAAAACACAAAAAGGTAATTACAGTACATTATCTTATTTTCAGGTTTATAATAACATTAACAATCCCATTCATATCTTTTCAATTAAGGACCAGAGAGGAAACACCATTTCCAGTTATCAGAATTGCTTATTTAAATCTTCAGTTAGAGGTGATGATGCTAAATTTAATAACCTTTAGGTCAAATTCCTCTCTCCTGTGCACCTTGTATAAACTCAGTATGCTTTGACCAGCGAACCCGTGACTTCACAGAAAGCTGTGTCTTGTCATCAGCAAGCCAGTAGACTACAGGCCTTATGGAGACATGCCTGGGACAGCTCTCATATAATCTTGCAAACTTGAAATGATAAAAATTAAGTTCCAAGAATTTGTGGCATGATATTAGCCAGGACAACAGTAACAGACAACAGTAAAATACTGAGCTGACCGAGGCCAATGATTTACTAGCTCAGTTGAGCAGGGGTTATAAGTAAAGGCAGGGTGGAATGAGGACATTGATGGTGGGAGAACCTAAGATGTGATCAGCAGATGATGTTGCCTAGTGTGGGAGTTTGAGGCTTCATCTTTGTCCAGTAGTAGATAAAGTAGCACCAACACATGTACGTTTTAAACAGATGTCTTATTTTCTAGAGGAAAACTTATAGCTCTGCAAGTTTCCCCTCCCTTCTAGGGTACCCACTTCAGCTCCCCCTTCCCTCCAGTCAAAGGAGTATGGTGCTGATGGATGAGGTGGAAGGGACTGGAATCCAGCCAACTCTATCTCCTCTCGCCAACCCCTTGTACATAATAAACTTAAAAAACAACAAATGGTCTGGTAGCACTTTATAGACTAACAAAGTTTGAGCATTTGTGATGAGTCAGACTAATTTTCTGATTAGTAAGCTGATGCATGATTTGATGAGGGCTGATCAGCTCTTGTAAAAAGTGAAGGAAGAGTTTTCCATTGGAAATTCCAGTTTCTTTAACACTGAGACATTCTGCTGGAACTTGTCAGTATAGACGAAATTTTTAACACCAAAAAATCAAAATAAATCATTTCTCATTTCAACAATATGAATACATTGGATTACAACTTGATCACTTACAATAGATTTCAGAGTAAAAATTCATATTCAATATTATAACATTTTATACTTTGGTTAACAGGAGATTTGGAGGCTTTGTTTAAACATGGAATGAGAAACAAAATTTCCAAGTGTTGAAACTTCTAGTGGATTTGAAATTCTGTTATTCATTTGGCTCCACAGGTGCATTTTTCCTGCCGATAAGAGGCTTGTGCCACTTTTTTGTAGACTTTCAAGGAGAAGTCAGTTTATTTAATTATTTTTATTACAATTCGTAGTGTCCCAGTGCTCACTCAACGTTCCATAAATAGCAGTAGACTGTTGAACATGTCAGTGATCTTATATTGGTGACACTTTAAAAGGAGTGATCACTAAACATCAGACTTTCTTTATGAACATTGACATATGATTAATCAGTCAGTTTTCCTGACAAAAAGGAAGAGAGACATTCTTAAGTTAACCTAATATTCCATTATGGATTTGGAAAGTGGCTTTAAACAGAGGATATGTGATGCTGTGTAGTGAAAAGGGCATAAAGGGCATTTAGATTTCTTTGTATAGAACAGATCAAAACCCTAATGACTCTTCTGCCTACATGAACTATAAGAAATCTGGGGGATTAATAACATGTTCCTAAAATTTTCACAATGAGAACGTTCATTACTCAATCCTGACCTAGAATGTTTGCTAAGGATGCTGCATTCAAGCCAAATTTAAACATACACATGCATCAAATGAAGTCTGTCACTGAAGACTTCAGAAAAGCAGTGTTTTTAAAGTATAACAAACATATCATCAGCCTTGCCAAGAAAACAAGGGAAGAAAATTATGGGAGATCAGAGAACTTATGGGTGTAATTTTGTTTCAGAAAAGGGGGTTCAACAACTAAATAGTTAGACTGCATGAGGTTTACCAGAGAAAGTCATTAATGAGGAACTGAGGTCTTGAAAATGAAAGTTATACTTAAATGAAGAGGACGGATGCAGAGTTACTTTAGTTAGGCGTTACATTTTCTCACTACTATTTTCATATAATCATCTACAACTCTTCTATTTTTTTAAACAAAAGTTGAAAGGTACCTCTTAGCTGTTGTCTTACTAGGAAAAATATAGTGATATTTTGCAGGGAGTTGCTTCTTGGAGTCTTCCTTAACATTGCTTCGGGCCAAAATGAATAAAGATGTGGCTGCAGAATACCATTTGTATTGTTGAAAACAGTCACATATGAAGACTTATAATATGAATGATTATTTAAAATACAGACAACATGACAGAAAGAGGATTATTTTATATTTATTCATCTTTGCTTTCTTCTCCCTTATTATATTAATCTTTCACTAAAGAGGTTACATAAAATGTTCAAAATATTCCCAAGGACAATTACCCTGAATGTTGCTTCCACAGTAAGGGACTACAAAATTGATCCTTTGAAATAATTTTCATGACCTTTTATTTCCAGATTTAGAAAGCCTCCTATAGAAGGCCATTTAGTAATTCACCGACAGGAGATATTGTTCAATACATCTCAGAGCACTGAAGTTCTGATCAAAAGACAGCTAAAGTGAAGGGAATCTTTCTTTTTTTTTTCTTGGGATTAAAATTCTCATTTAAAAACAATACAAATAAAGAATACGAACAAAGAAGCAGCAGAGAGAAATATGTGGATTCAGAAACTCTAGGGTTCTATTGATGACATTGATAGGAATAATGTTTTTCAATTTACCACTCATGGTTATTGGGAGGATTACAGCACTTTGAGAATGTACAGAAATATATAAACTGCATCATTAAGTAGTAGCACTGCAAGGCAATAACATTAAGAAGAAAAGATGAAGGTCTCAGGAGCTATGTCTAGACTACAGGGTTTTTTCAAAAAAGTGGCCTTTTTTCGAAAAAAAAACCCTTCACCTGCATCTAGACTGCCACCGCGTTCTTTCGAAATTAAATTGAAATAACGCGGCGGTTTTTTCGACACTGGTAAACCTCATTTTACAAAGAAAATCATCTTTTTTCGAAAGAGCTCTTTTGAAAAATGGTTTTCTTGACCACAAACAGGGCTTTTTCAAAAGAGCGCATCCAGATTGCCTTTTTTGAAAAAGTTGTGGCTGTCTAGACAATCTCTTTCGAAAAGTTGTGTAGTCTAGACATACCCTTGAGGAAGTGTTAGCTAAAATAACTGACTCTCAATTCAAATAAGGATATGCTATCCTAAAAACAAAGAAGGAGAAAAATTGAGGAACTATGAAAGTGAATATCTATAGATTTAAAAGCAATTGGGGGGAGGGATAGCTCAGTGGTTTGAGCATTAGCCTGCTAAACCCAGGGTTGTGAGTTCAATCCTTGTAGAGGCCATTTAGGGATTTGGGGCAAAACTTCATCAGGGATGGTACTTGGTCCTGCTGTGAAGGCAGGGGACTGGACTCAATGACCTTTCAAGGTCTGTTCTAGGAGATACGCAATCTCCATTAATTTTTTAAAATACAATCATGGAAGAATGGGAGATAGCAAAAAAGGATTCCTTTTAAAGAAGAAACATGAAAGATATTTTGTGAGCTTCCTGCAGACCTGGTTGCTGGGAAACATGGGAAAGGGGACTTGCATTTTTTAGAAAGAAGTGAAAAATCCATTATTTATCCATTTAATTTCCCGTCTTCCTCAACCTCTTTTGGTTTAACAGCTTTAAAAATAACAAATTCTTGCCTTCTAAGAATGATTTGGATTGTGACCCTCTTACGTGTTTCTGATTGAGCAAGTTTGTGTTCTAGCATAGGATGTTCAGTGAAGTGTAATGCAGCCAAGCTGGGCTACCTCTGGTGCTATAATTTACTTGCCTGAATATATGATGCTTGATTCATGCAAGTTAGAGGGATTTATGCTCAACTTCTCAGTCGTAGATCAGCTAGACCAGTGATGAGAAACTCTTGGCCTGCAGGAATGTCTCAGAAAGTCTTAGCAGAAAAAGCAATGTGAATCTAATATTGCTTTGAACGCAAGTACAAAATACATATGTATGCACAAGCTGGGCCTTTTAAAATACATGACATTTGGTCATAAATGAAGGAACTAATGCATCAGTATTTGTCTTATGAAATTGTCATGAAAAATGGCCCATTTTTAAAAGTGCAGCACCTATTGAATTCAATGTAATGTATGGGTGCTCTGCACATTGGAAAACAAATTAGACCACATCAAATTTAAAGCCTTAATTTGGATATACAAGCTTAAACTTACATATCCTGATTTGAGAGAATGCCAAAGTTTGGAGTATATCGTATTTATTTTTTCAAGTACAATTTTTTCAAATGGCCTAATAGAATTACTGTATAGAAGTTGTAAGAGCGGACCTCAGAAGATCATCTAGATCAACCCCCAGCTCAAAGCAGGACCTAAACTCAGGAATGCCACCTCAAAGCAGGACCTAAACATAGGAATGCAACCTAAACCTCTCACTGTTAGAAGTTTGGAATAGATGACAGGGACTGGATCATTTGACAATTACTCTGTTCTGTTCATTCCCTGTTGGATACTTGGCTAGATAGACCAAATATGGTCATTCTTATGATCACTGTGGCACTATCTCTAATTTTTGTTATACTATACATCACTAACCCTAAACATGCAGCATGATAGTCATATCTGAATATGACTGGACATTCAGACAGATGCTAAGTGATGTTAAAGGAAATGGATAAAAAGAAAAGCAGGTAAGAAATGAAAGGGATGAGAACATGAACATGGAAGTTGTGTGTTAATATTTTTGTTGTATTGACATCTATAATATCATCATAGTTAAAATAGTCCCTGTGGTAGTAACTGGAACCATTTCTTTTGTACCTTTAAACAGTTTACTGTGGGTACATCTAGATTACATGCCTCTGCTGACAGCCTTTGTCGACCGCTCCTGTAAATCTCATTTCACGAGGCATAAGGGAGCGGTCGACAAAGGCGTTCCCTGTCGACTGATCCATGTCTTGACTTGCGCGCTGTGCCAACGATCAACTGAGCCGGCACAGCGCGGTGGCCATTTTTTCTTTAATGAAGCCGGGGATATTTAAATCCCCGCTTCATTGACTATGTCGGGTAGCCTATTTTACATGCCTCTCTTGGCAGAGGCATGTAATCTAGATGTACCTTGTGAGTAAGCTATAAGTAAACAAAGGATAGGAATAAATGGTCAGTTTTCGCAATGGAGAAAGGTAAAATGGAGAAAGATAAAGGCTCTGTAGTGGAACTTGTGCTGTTCAATAAATCATAAATGATGTGGAAAAAGGGGTGAACTGTAAAGTGGCTCAATTTGCAGATGATACTGCCATATTCCATGGTGCAATAAAGACCAGTGAGGGGTTGTGCCACTGTCTGCCCAGTAGCTTTAGGAGGCACACAGTGGTTTGCTGTTGTAGCTCCCACCAGTTTTCCAGCATGCAGGTCACACTCTGAGGTACCCTAAACTATGCTTTATTTTCAAAGAGGATATGCAAATTCTGATCTCACTTTCGAAAGCGGGTCTTTCAAAAGTGAAAGTAGTTTGGATGCTTTTTTTCGGAACCCCCTCCTTTTCGAAAAACCGCATAAGCCTAATTTTTTAAGGAACAACGGTTTTTCGAAAGGTTTTTTTTTTCCAAAACCCCCCCCACATCCAGACTACTTTCACTTTCAAAAGTGAGATTGGAAGAAAATATGAAAATTCCCACAGAATTTGCATATCCTCTTTTGAAAATAAAGCGTAGTCTAGACATAGGTTTGTGTATCACCTGAGGCTAATTCAGAATCTCTGATTCTATCAGCTCATTTTACAGCCTGACAGCTGCATTCTGGCTTTCACCATTCTGTGTTACAGCTAGCAAGGTAATGCTAACACTCCCTGTTCTGAATTTCCCTTATACGACGCGCCTTGAGATGCCCAGCCCTTTCCTGAAAAGCTCAGACACATCATAGTTTGTTTGCTCTTCTAAAGACACAAAAACATATCACAGTTGATTAACTAGAGTGAATACACAGTTTTCTTTATACATCCTACTGAATTGGTTTATAATAAAGTAAAACATATTTATTAACAATAAAACATAAGTTAAATGATGTTAAGTACTGTAAAAGGAATAAAGTTAGAAAGGATTACAAGCAAATAAAAGTGAAAAAGTGCATCCAAAAGACTAAAACAATCTAACAAGATACAAGCTTTGTTCAAAATGCCTTCTTTTACTTGTCATTTTACTTCCCCGAGGCTAAAGACACCACTCCTGTCTGTCCTGGATAATAACCTTTGATGGACCTATCCTCTAATATGGCCATTTGTATGTTCTAAACACAGAAAAAAAATCCTAGAAAACTGTGCAGCTGTACACGGCTTTGACGTTGTAAATGTTTCTTCTAAATCTTGTCTGCTTTGGTTGCCTATGATGCCAATGTATGGGTAATTGGCTCAGAACCCCCAGCTTTGAAGGAGTAAGATAATCTATTCTTAAAATGCAGACAGAATCAGATAAATATTACTTAAGTGTTGGTGATGCTGAAAGTGAAGTACAGTAAAATGATAATCCGGCACCTTTGACGCCAGGGGGTGTTGGATTATCGGATATGCCGGACTATCAGAAGGTACTCCAGAAGGGGGGCTGTGAGGGACCTGGGAGGGGGGAGGTCAGTGGGGAATGGCACGGCATGGGGCGAACCCTGAGCTATTATGCAGGTAGGTGGGGGAAGCCCCACGCAGCTGCCGGTGACAGGCCAGCTGGGGCTGCAAGCAGCAGTGGTGACTTGGGGAAGCGGCTTGGGGAAGAGGCGCAGAGCAGCTGGGGTGCCGCCCGGTTGGTCCCGCAGCGCCGCCTCTCACCCCCCTGCTCGGCGCCTGGCAGCACCCCAGCTGCTCTGCTCCGCAGCTTCCCCAAGTCCGCCACTCATCAGTTTCAGCAGTGGCGCAGAGCAGAGCAGCTGGGGTGCTGCCAGGCGCCGAGCAGGGGGGTGAGAGGCGGCGCTGCAGGACCAACCTGGCGGCACCCCAGCTGCTCTGCGCCTCTTCCCCAAGCCCGCCACTAGTCAGTTTCAGCAGTGGCAGCAGCGGACTTGGAGAAGTGGTGCAGAGCAGCTCCAATTGTCCGGCTGGCCGGAGCACTTTTGGGTTCCAGTTGGTGCCGGATCATCGGGAGTGCCGGACCACTGGATGCCAGACAACTGGAGTTTTACTGTAAATGTTGTTTAATTATCCTTTTTAAATCCAAAAGTAAATACAGTAAACTTCCGATAATCCGGCACCTTTAGGACCCAGGGGGTGCCAGATTATCAGATATGCCGGACTATCAGAAGGGGGGGCTATGAGGGGTCTGGAGTGGGGTGGGAGGGGATGCCACCCTAGGCCCCTCATAGCCCCCCCTCACGATAGTCTGGCTCTGCCCCAGGTGTCCCTGATTCAGCCGCTGCTGTTCAGTTCAGCAGCAGCTGAATTGGGGATGCCTGCAATAGAGCAGCTGGGTTGCTGCCGGGTTGGTCCCGCAGCGCTGAGGGGCGGCGCTACGGCACCAACCAAGCAGCACTGCAGCTGCTCTTGGGGACGCTACGAGACCAACCCGTAGCACCCCAGCTGCTTTGCCCCAGGCGTCTGGATTCAGCCTGCTGGTGAAACTGAAGCTGCTGGTGAGTTTCAGCAGCGGCTGAATCCCAACACCTGGGGCAAAGCAGCTGGGGTGCTGCCAGGTTGGTCCCGTAGCGCCACCCCTCTGTGCTGCAGGACCAACCCGGCAGGACCCCAGCTGCTCTGCCCCAGGGGTCCCCAAGAGCAGCTGGGGTGATACCGGGTTGGTCCCGCAGCCCCAAGGGGCAGCGCTACCAGACCAACACGGCAGCACCCCAGCTGCTCTGCTCCTGGCTTTCCCGATTCAGCTGCTGGTCAGTTTCAGCAGCAGCTGAATGGGGGAAGCCTGTCCGGCTGCCCCAGCACTTCCGGGTTCCTGATGGTGCCGGACCATCAGGAGTCCCGGAGCATTGGATGCCGGACTAATGGAGTTTTACTGTATACTGTTAGTTTACTTTTAAAATAACCATGAAATCTAAAATAGTGTACTTAGATAAAACAAAACACTATTAAATATTATTTCCCATTCCTATTGTCGGTTTAACCTTGCTTGATAGTATAAAACTCCATACCTCACATCCACACAGGACATTTAGAACCATTTTCCCAAAGATTACATTTAAAACTTAATAATCTTAGTGCATAGGCTACTCCTTAGAAAATCATATGTCATATAATTATGCAGAATAATCTTGCTGTGTGATATGAAGCAGAGTAAGTGAAGGAGGAAAGGTTGCTTATTTTTTAAGGGGCACTTAGTGACCCTTATGAACACTGAGCAGTATCTTATTCTGCAATTAGTCCTCTTGCCATTAATGAGATTTCACTAATAATGCATTACTCAACTTGAGAAAAAGTGAGAGAATAGGGCCATGTGTAGGTGGTATTTTGGTTACAGGATTTTAAGGACAAGTTTTTATTTTAAACATCAAAAAAGTTTAAAAGTTTGATTTTTTTTTTTTTTACAATTTTAGCAAAAGGTTAGCCACTTCTGGCCCTACTTTCACTCCAGCCCTTCATCCAAGTCCCAAATCTATCTCTTTCTCCACCTGGTCCACCCCTGCACCACCTCCCATTTCACTAAAATCTCTAAACCCCTGCCCCCACCATGCCTCTTCCCCCAATTCTGCCTCCATTTCACTTCTTCCCCTAAGCTTCCACTCTGCCTCTTTTCCACCTGCTCTCCAAATGTGCTGCATCCCCACCCCTCTTCGCTCCCAGAGCCTCTCGAATACAGCAAAACAGCAGTTTGTGGGAGACCGAGGCCACTCAGAGGGGGCTTGGCTGCCAGTTGGTGTTGAGCACCCAGTAATTTTTCCTCATAGGTGCTTCAGCCACAGAGTGTCCATAAAGTCACCTTATGCTTTGGACCCTCTGGCACTAGGTGGCTCTACTGCATACTTTGTATTTACATTACTATACTATCTACATTTTTTGTTGGTCTCTAAGGTGCTGCAGGACCATTCATTGTTTTTTATTTTGCATCTGTTATTCTGACAGGGTCTGGTGCTGCTTTGAGTTGTGTGTCTGTGAGGAGCTAGCTTATGGATGGGAGGTTGTTTAAAGGATGGAACAGTGGGGTTGGGAAAGATTTCTTTTGAAGTCTTTCTTCCATCTTATCTCATGTATATTCATTGAAGTTTAAAACATTTTTCCACTGCCAATTACAGATTTTATCAGAGATGTACTTCACTGGTGAAAAATATGGGACAAATATCCGAACACTGAAGAAACATACTTATTTAAAGATATTTGAAAATTAAAGATGCAAACCCAGAACTGCAAATGTCTTTAGAGATGTACTCAGATGCTTAGTTGTTTTTCCTCTGCAAAGAGGAATAGAGATACTGACATTAAATGAAACATGGGGTAAAGTGTCACATTTATTCATTTTTAATACAGACATTATTAGAAGATAAGCAGTCAAGCAGTTTTCTTGCCAAAAGTTTTTAGTTTAAAATTAAATATTATGTTCTGATACTTTAGAAATGTAAAATGTATGATACAAGAGATGAATCATATGATAACTTCCCATGCTGCAGAACAGAGAAATAGGGAATAGATTTTCAGTAGGGCCTTAGTAAAGTACAGAATTCATACAGTGCCCAAGGTTCACCTCCCATGTACAGAACCTCTAAATTACTTTTGTCTATTGTGATATTTTAATATTTTAAACATTCTTACTAACACTATGGTGTCACCCATCAATGGCAGATGCAGCAAAAGAAGGGAAGTTGAATGAGGGAGGCAGTCAGCACAGATGGAGAACAGAAACAGTAATAGACCATATCAACTAAAAAATTCCCTCTGCATTAACTTTCCTGCTTCCCAATTAAGGTGCAGAAATTCATTTTAACAAAAATGTCTGGAATAGGAGAAGCCATGAAATGTTCTTAAAGAAAACACCCAGTTCTGATCTCATACAGGAAGCCCATGGAATTACATCAGCTGTATCAAATGTGACAATATGTCTCCATCTAATTTGGGGAGAACAAAAATGTTGATGTTAAGGGTGGTTGAGCTTCTTAACCCACTTGGTTTCAGTTCTGAAAATACATTCCCAGCATTAGGTAATTACTTTACCTGGGGTTTCACTGTGATACCACATGATTTAATATATTTTACACATAAAATAATGAAAACTTGGCAGGTACATTTAAATCCTAGTACTAAAGAGAATTTAGAACAACTGTCATTAAGGATCTCAAGACCTTTTACAAACACTAAATCTCAAGTCCTGGGAAACATAAGTGCTCGCCATAAATAAGCATTTGCCAACAGTTTACCACAGTGTTATATTGAAGAGCCTACACTTCTCACATACTTCAGATAGAGAGTGTGACTGTGGACCTCAAGTACCACTTAAGTAAATGTCATTTTAAATGGTCAACAGCCATCTAGTTCTTTCTGAACCAATGTTGCAACTAAAGAAAAATGAGGTTTGGTGCTGTAAGTTCCTTAACTTGAGCTAACAACATGTCAGTGAGTGCACAGGCCTCTGCTAAATAACTTAGACCATATTCATTCCAACATTGCCAGAAAACAAATGCCATTAGGGATGTAAAATAATCTATACAAAACAAAAAACCCTGTAACCATTACAAAGCCTATCAGTTACATGGTTAACCATTTTACCTGGGAATATATGGGTAGGTACAAAGGAAGGAAGGATGGTGGAGGGGTGCCCCTATGTCCACTCCTGGATGTCCTTTGCTGGCCCCTACTCCTGGAGTTCTGGCTGCCCCGTGCTGTGTGCTCTGTTGCTGGCAGGTGCCCAGGCCTGGTGTGCACTGGCTTTCGGCCCCTCTCCCAGGGTGCCGGCTGCAGAGCCTGCAGTGCGGAGCAGCTAGCTCCTCAGGATCAAGGCCAATACCATCAGCCTGCAAAGCCTACAGCACAAGGCAGTCGGTGCCCTGGGAGTGGGCAGAGTTTAACCAGTAACAGAAATCGATAAGTATAAGCTTATCAGTTAACTTGGTTAAACCCTTACAACCCTAAACACCATCACCTATTTAGGTCTTTGATAATGAAAATCATAAAATAGAATGGCTTCCCATCTGTTCAGTCATCTAAGAGTATTACAATTAATAATGAACTCTCTGATAACAAGCTGCTACTTCATGCCTTCTAAGGACAATATAAGCATATATGGTAGTAAAACATATGAAATTATACTAGACCACATTAGAAAGGAAAACATCAATGCAAAATGTGATTTTTGTAGAATTTTGAAGAAAAACTGAGAAAATCCTCAAAAAAAAATTCTCCCAAGGACAGCAGTGAGCCTGATTTAGTATAGCGTAGAGATCAATCCATTTTAATATATTATTCTGTCACTGTACGTTGGTGGATTGATCACATCTCCACTTGTGACTTGCTTGCCAGCAAATACAGACTAATCTGTCCACTGAGTTTCACTGGAGTACAGTCACTGAGCACTAACTTGATCTGATCGATACCCCTTACAGTGTATTTATTGGGCTGTAGACTTTTAAAATGACAAATCACTGTCAGCAGGGGCTACCAAGGAGGGCTGACATGGAACAACATGCAAGGGCATGTTCTGTAAGACTGACCTACATGACAGAACCTTGTAGCAATTTCATTTACAAATTAATTTGACAGTTGGTTCTAGCACAGAGAAAATGCTTGTTACCAGGGGCGTGACGAAAGGGTGCTCCACGACCAGCAAAATTATGCATGCCTCCTATTTATTATTCCTAATTTCTTCCAACAGGTTTGCAATACTTCCCCTCTCCCCACAACCAATTGTAATACAGGCAGTCCCCGAGTTAGGCAGATCCGACTTATGTCGGATCCGCAGTTACGAACGGGGTTTGCTGCCCATCTCCCTGGTCTGCTGGAGACGGAGAGCAAAGCCAGGGGAGCACGCGGGCACCGGACAGCCCAGACACGCCGCGGCTGTCCCGCAGCCGGCGTCCTAAGAGGCTTTGCTCCCCCTTTCCCTGTTCTGCTGGTCTCCAGCAGACCAGGGAGACGGGGAGCAAAGCCGCGGAGCACGCGGGCAGCGGACAGCCCAGACGCGCCGCAGCTGTCCCGCTGCCGGCGTGTTCCGCAGCTTTTGCTCCGCTTTTCTCCCCGTCTCCCTGGTTTGCTGGTCTGCTGGAGACCAGCAGACCAAGGAGACGGGGAGCAAAGCCGCGGAGCACGCGGGCAGCAGGACAGCCGCGGCGCGTCTGGGCTGTCCCGCTGCCCCCGTGCTCCGTGGCTTTGCTCCGGACACCTGTGGTACAGCAGCTGGGGTGCTGCTGGTTGGTCCCGTAGCGCCGCTCTGGGCGCTACTGGACCAACCCGGCAGCACCCCAGCTGCTCTACCCCAGGCTTTCTGATTCAGCCACTGCTGGTCAGTTTCAGCAGCGGCTGAATCAGGACGCCTGGGGCAGAGCAGCTGGGGTGCTGCTGGGTTGCTCCAGTAGCACCAAGGAGTGGCGCTACTGGAGCAACCCAGCAGCACCCAAGCTGCTCTGCCCCAGGCGTCCCCAAGTCAGCCGCTGCTGAAACTGACCAGCGCTGACTACAGGAAGCCCGAGGCAGAGTTGCTCTGCCCCGGGCTTCCTGGAATCAGCCGCTGACTTGGGGACGCCTGGGGTTCTTAAGTTGAATCTGTATGTAAGAACTGACGTCCAGATTCAGCCTGTTGAAACTGATCAGCGGCTGATTCCAGGAAGCCCGGGGCAGAGCAACTCTGCCTCTGGCTTCCTGTAGTCAGCCGCTGGTCAGTTTCAGCAGCGGCTGAATCTGGATGCCAGTTCCGACTTACATACAGATTCAACTTAAGAACAAACCTACAGTCCCTATCTTGTACGTAACCCAGGGACTGCCTGTACTTCACTGTCAGTCACTGGACTAACTGATAGAGAGATGTGGAAAAATGCACCATCATCAGAAAAGCAACAAAACACATGTTGCCCTGCATATATCCTTTGACTTTCCTGCTGTTTTTCCTACAACAAAGAAGAAAACATTCAAGAAATAACCCTTTTCCTGGGAAAGAGGTAGCATTTACACATGAAACCTGGAAACTTCAGGCAAATACAAGAACACTTCCAATATTTTTATATTTCTCTAAATTTCCTGTCCTCCCCCACCCACTAAGATGTTCAATGCAATTACATTATGGTTGCTATTACTAAGCAGTTCAGTCATATTCACCTCTTGGATGAGATCCTCTGTGCTACTTTGGAGTAAATCAATCATTGCCTCTCCCCTTGTGAGTTCCAAGACCAGCTGCTTCAAGAAACAGTCATTAATTATGTCTAGAAATTTTATCTCTGCATCCCATCCTGTGGTGACATGTACACAGTCAATGTGGGGATAGTTGACATCACCTATTATTATTGGGTTTTCTATTTTTATAGCTTCTGTAATCTCCCTGAATGTTTCACAATCATTCACCTTGTCAGAGGTCGGTAGTGTATTCCTACTTCTATACTCTTATTACTCAAGTATGGAATTTTTATCTATATAGATTATATGGCACAGTTTGTTTCATTTAGAATTTTTACTATATTTTACTCTATGCTTTCACATATAGTGCTACGCCTCCTACAGAATGACCTACTCTGTCATTTCTATATATTTTTCACACTGGTATTATAGTATCCCATGGATTGCAGTCATTTCATTGAATTCCTATGATGTCTCTTATATCAATATCCTCATTTAATACCCATCTTAGGGTATGTCTACACTTGCACCGTCTTTCAAGAGAGGAATGCAAATGAAGACATTTGAAATTGCAAATGAAGCTGGGATTTAAATATCCCGCCCTTCATTTGCATATTCGCATTATGGCGCTATTTCAAAATAGCACTATTTTGAAATAACAGACGCTGTTCAGACGCGATTATTTCATGAGAAAACCCTTTCATGAGTAAATCTCATTGTATGAGGAATAAAGGTTATTGCGAGAGAAGGGTTTTTTCTCGAAATAACAGTGTCTGAACAGCGTCTGTTATTTCGAAATAGCGCCATAATGTGAATATGCAAATGATGCGCAGGATATTTAAATCCGGCTTCATTTGCAATTTCAAATGTCTTCATTTGTATCCCTCCCTCGAAAGAGGGTGCAAGTGTAGACATACCCTTCATGTACAAGTTCCAGTAGTCTACACGCTAAGCACTGATAAAATGAGTTAGGTTTAGTTGCCTGCCTTTTTGTAATATAATTGAAGGGGACTTGTTCATTGGTTTGTTTCTCTGAAGTTCCTCCTGCATCTTATCAATTTCTAACCTTTCCTCTTTCCTAAGATATAGAACATCCTCATTAATATATCCTCCCTTCTGGGAGATTTCTATCCATTCCTTGTGCTTCTCCACACCTGTTGGCTTTCCCTTCATCCCTAGTTTCAAAACTTCTTTTAAATAACCTTTTTAATTGTACATGCCAAGAATCTGTTTCTATTTTTGGTATAGATGAAGTCCGTCCTTCTCATACAGGCTCCTCATTCCTCAATAGGTTTCTCAGTTCCTAAAGAATGCTATTTCTCCACCCTTCACCATTGTCTGATCTATCCATTGAGACCCCACAGTGCAGCTTGTCTGACTGGCTCTGTACAATGAATTAGAAGCATGTCAGAGAAAGTTGCCATGGAGTTCCTGGACTTTAATATCTTACCTAACAGACTAAATGTGGCCTCTCGGGCCTCTTTACTACTTTTCCTTATGTGACTGGTATGTACCTATACCACAAACACCAGCTCCTCTCCAGCACTGCGCAAACCTCTGCTTAGATGTGTGGAGAGAACCACAACCTTTTTGTCCAGCAGGAATTCATCTTATGTTTATTTTGATCATCATAAACCCAGTTATCTATATTTCCAAAAATGTAATCCCCCATCACTATTACCTGTCTCTTCTTAAAAGCAGGTTTCCCTTCCATAAAGAGGTATACTCACTGCAAGAGGATACCAAGACATTATTTCCAAGGAGGGTCCCAACCATGGAACCATTTCATCCATTCTGATTTGGTGTTCTTCCCTGAGACTTTCAGCCTCCTGAACAGCACAGAGGCTACCAGATTTGGAGAATGGGGGGGAAGGAGAGCAAGGTGAGACCACTTTGATATATCCTCTCTGTCTTGCTTGTTTCCTCCAGTGTAGTCACTCTGGTATCAATGCTGTAATTAGTCCCTAAGAGCCAAGAGCGCCGTGCACTGAGAGCATATACCTACCACCTGCTCACAAGATTAGTCATTACACAGGTATTACTTTCAGTGCAATGAACTGGATAACTCCTACTCTGCACCTGAACTTGTGCCTGCATTCTTTTTACTCCTGCACCTTTTGGAGTATTTTAGGAGAGGATCTTATTGGCCTAATTTTAAAGAAGGTTAGTGCAGCTGGCTCTCGTGTTCCCTCTCTAACCTCTCTCACAAAACTTGCATTTGCTGGTCCTGGCTACTAGCTCTTCTGGATGCTTAGGGGCTGGCTTTTCAAACTGCTTGTCTCCCTGAGTAACCCTGCCCCCGGATAACAGTTAATGGATCCTAAAGGAATTAGTGCTCCACGTCTTGTTAAGAAGTTTCAGTCTTGCTTAGAATGCCACCATGCTAAGCTCATGTCCTCCCACCCTCAAACCAACCACACACAGTCAAGCAGCAAAGACATAATAAACAGATAAACTTACGCCAAGGGTCACAAAGTCACTCCTCCTTCATCTGGACAACTCCCTTGCAAAATTTCCTTGGCTGTTCCTGTTCGATAGTCCTTTTCACTAGTTGTGAACCCACCTTAGTTTCATTTAGACCACATTTCTCTCATTTGGTCATAAAAATATGCGGGATTGTGTCAAAAGTCCTACTAAAATCAAGATAAATCACATCATCACTTCCCTATCTGCTAGGCTGTTAAAGAAGGAAGTTAGGTTAGTTAGGCATGGTTTGTTTTGGATAAATCCATGTTGGCTATTTCTTATAAAATCTGTGATCCTCCAGGTGCTTACAAATTGTTTCATAATTTGTTCCAGTATCTTTCCAATTATCCAAGTTAGGCTGACTGGTCTATAATTCGTGGGGTGTTCTTTGATCTCCTTTTAAAAGACAATCTAATCATTCCTTGTGATAAAGGAAATTATGAATAAATCTCTTTAGTTTTATTTTCACACTCCATCCCTGATCATGTATTTATTGTGTATTAAATACAGCCAAGATATTTAACTTATCTTTTATGGTCAACTATGGTAAACAGCCCTTTCATACAAATTAGTTTCAAGATATATATCAAGTGATAGAATTAATATGCTAAATTATAAAAGCGTTGAATAATTTTTGCATTCATAGAAATATATTAAAATGCTTCTGATTATTAAGCTCTTGTTTACATGTCATTTTCATTTTCAGACAAATGGTACGGCAACACTAACTTTTGTTTTAGTACAAATAAAAATAATTCTGTAGTCAAGTGGAATTAGTTTTTAGTTATTAATATTCTAAAACCTGAACAAATAATCTATTCCAAATTTGCCAGGAATATATATGCATTGTGTGTCGTTTTATGAATGATTTAGCACCTTATGTAGTCTTTCTAAATCACCCTTGCATAAAAAGGAATTAGAAGTATTGCATTTAGCAGGGAGAAATATTTCTTGGTCTTCATCAACTGCAGAGATGAGATCTAATTCATCTCTAGTATTTAGGTCATGCTCTGTTTCCATGGTTTTAGTGCAATTTCAGGAGCTGACTTAAAAAAAGTCAAGCTCACCATATGTAAAGTGGGCATTATGAATCACAAGTAGACAGCAGAACAGGATCCAGCACAGATGGTGGAAATGAAAGCATGTATTTGGGATTTTTTTTTGGACCATAGAAATTTGTGAATTGGAACTCATCCAGAAGTTTAATTCAGTGACATTCTAAGAAACATCCGCCGTGCATCCCTTTAACCACTATAAATGGATGCAGCATCTACTATGTCACCTGCAGTCTACAGAGCTCATCTAGTTCCTCTGTTTTATAGGTGCTCACCCAGGATCTCCTTGCTCTTCCCATTAAACCGGATTTGAGTGTTCATGTTTCAACTCTCACAACCTTTGTTTAGTTCTATTTTAAGCAAGACATATTGGAATACTTGCAAGATCTGTGATTTAATCGATGCTAATAGTCTCGCCACCGATACAGATCACAACTTTTCCACATCTTGTTTTGTGTGGTTCTCATCCATGTCCCTCCACAAATCCTCCATAAAGGATCCACCCACTATGCTGGAGACCTTCCTCTTGTTCTTTTTATGTTTCATGGATACCAATGGAGTATGCGCACTGTCCATCTGCTCTCATTCTCACTACATGGCCAGCCCATCTCCTTTTCTGATTGTACATAACTTGAATGATATCGTTGATATCACTTCTTGCATGCAAATCATTGATAGTAACATGCTGTAGCCTACTTAGATTCACCATGTGTCTTTTCATTGCTCTTTGGGTGTTGCAGCTTTCATTCTTCTGTAAGCGTGGTACTGCAGGTTTCTGCAACCATACAGAATTGCCAGGACACTGGTGTTAAAGAGATGGGTTTCATTGTAGAAGAAAGTTTGGGATCAGTGAAAATACTCCCAAAGACAATTGAACCTAACCTCCTCCTCCTGCTCAACTCTGGGCCTCTAATCCACTGTCCGTCTGCAACACTTGTCCAAGATATACATGGATTGTCCACCCAGCTGCATGACATACTCTGGAAAAAATGTCTTTTTCATCCACTTCATTTTTCCAGTGTGGCTGGTCAGCCAATCTCCTTCATGTTCTTATCGATGGCATTGAGGAGGGTTTGTAATGTTTCAGGTTTTGACACAATTAGGACAACGTCAGCTGCGAAAAGGAGCATCTGAAGAACCTCACCAATCATCCATCTTTCACCTCAATCTTCCTCAGGATGTTTTCCAGGATGCTGGCAAAAAATTTGGACAAACAAACATCTTCCTGCTTTATTCCTCACTTAACTTTGATGATCAAGGGGTCACCAAAAAGCCTGATTTCCATAGTTGTATCCATCATGGAATCTTGCACGATTCTAACATACAGGAGATTCACCCTGCGAAAGGAGAGTACTTAAAAATGCATTTTGTTCCACCGAGTCAAAGGCTTTTTTAAAATCAATGAACAACAAGCGTAGTGGATCTTATACTCTCTACACTTTTCAGTCATGTGTGTGACTGCAAAAATGTGGTCTACTGAGGAGAATCCCCATACGAAAACCTGCCTGTTCCCTTCTAATGTTTTCCTCAAGGACACTCTCAATAACTGTATAGATCATTTTCATAATGACTTTATAAAGATGAGAAAGCATGCAGATGGGTTGAGCATTGTGAATGTCTTCGATTGCCTTTTTTCAGAAGAACAGTTCACG
Source organism: Pelodiscus sinensis (assembly GCF_052426305.1). NCBI lineage: Eukaryota > Metazoa > Chordata > Testudines > Trionychidae > Pelodiscus > Pelodiscus sinensis. Next base: position 102,034,964 of record NC_143055.1, read on the forward strand.
ATCTTTTCCAATCTTTCGGAAATGTCCACTTTTTCACATATCTTAAGAATCTCTCACTAAGTGCTTTTAAGAGTGTATCACTTCCCACACAAAGTTCTATGTGTACTGGTTCTAAACTTGCTGGTCTTCCCAAATTCATCTTCTGAAAGGGCCGCTGCCAGTTCTTCACAGAGTACATCAGGTTCGGGAGTGACAGAGCCTAGGCACAATGTCTCAACTACTGTTGCTGATGAAAATGGTTCCCTGTAAAAGCTCCAGCAAATTTGTTCCATTTCACATCTGTTTGTTGTTCTTCTACCTTCTTTATCAACCAATGCACTTGGAAGGGTTTGGCTTAGCTGGATTTCACGTCGAGTTCCTCACTAATTTGTTTTCATATAAACTGCCTTTTGCTGTTTTGCAAGGTGATACTGTTCATAATTTTCTATCATCTTTATGATCAACATTTTGCTTATTCTCTAGGCTGCCATGTTTTTCTGTTTAGCAAGAAGATCAAGTGTTTGCTGGGTAAGATGGATTCTGGACTCAGGTTTCTTCACAGTGGCAGCAGTTTTACATTTGTTAAACTTCACTAAAAAGTGATAGCAGTCACAATCAATATCTTTGGTTTCATTGATTTCCTATGACTCAGTGTCGACAGCATACTTAAACAGATCTGAGCAGAACTGTTGTATCCGCATGCAGTGCCTAACTCTCGCCTTTGTCCTTTTTTCATATATGATGCTTATTTTGACTCTAGCTCTAACCAATTGATGATCTGACTATATACAGATGGCCGATTCTGAAATGACTGTTATATCTGTAACCAGTCACCTCTTGTCCACCAGGACATAATCAATTTCATTTCTTATTACATCATTTGGTGCTCGCCAAGTCCATCGCTTTCCCACCCTTTCCTTTAAGGCATTCATAATATACAGATGTGAGGCTTCTGTGTCATCAGCCTGACTTTGAGCTCTTTCATTTCTCATACCTAAGCCATATCGTCTGGTGTAGTTTTCTTGATCCTCTCCTATGCCCACCATAGCATTGAAGTCGCCAAGCACCACCATGTATGTCATTTTAGTCTGAAGAATCCTATCAAGCTCTTCATAGAACCTTTCCACTTCTTCATCTTCCGGAGTAGATGTCAGTACGTAAGTTATAATTATTTTCATGGTGGCCAGTTTGCGTATGCTCATCATGAGTACTCTGAAACTAGATGATAATATTATCCATGAAATGATCTTTCCTGCCAGCTTTGGGTACACAGTAAATTCAACTCCCCTGACTTACCTTCTGCTGCTCCCAGAAGAATTTTTGATTCATCCTACCATTTTGCCACAACTTCCTTTTTGCTTCTGGTTTCAGTTATGGGAAGAATGTCAATGTGAATACAATGCAATTCTTCCAGCAATATATAGACCTGCTCATTGCTTAAGAGGGATCACACATTAAGTGTGCCAACATGTAAATTAATACAAATGGACGGTCTCAATACTGAGAGACTCTTGGCATCCTCTGCCCCCATATCCACCACTCTACTATCATCCCCATCACTGTCAAAGTGAGGAGAAACTGCACAGGACTGAAGGTCACGTTGTGTTATCATAGTGTTTGAGGCTTCTGTGGCCAAATCATCACCTGGTGGCCAACCTTCTGGTGACAAACCTCTCCGTACTTTGCTCCGTACTGGTTCTCGGATGATGAACACAGAGTCCACTGCCAGGGCCATACTGGAAACCTTTCCAGCTTGGTAGAACCTGCCAGATATTAAAATCCGCTGGCATAGTCTTCGAGAGCCCAGGGTCACCTCCATGGCACAATGAGGCAACTGAATAGGATTTTGTGGAGGCAAGACATGTAATAAGAATAAAAATTAAAAACAGGCTTATTTTAGACGAGATTTAAGATATTAACACATTAAACTGGGATGACTTTGGGTCCCCATTTCGAATTAAAATCTTAGAAACAAGAAAACTGGACAGTAAATTGAGACTATGCAGTATGGAGGAAATGATCCATCAAAGACTGCTTGCTTCCTAACACTCTTTTCCATCACTAGTTTCCAAGAATTGGGAATCTGGGCCTAATAAGTTTTCTTCGGCTGCTTCAGTGGTGCACAGAGAATCAAAAGTTACCTAAAGCAGCAAGTAACGAGCTCCTTAACTTAGGAGAACCTCAGCTGGTATAAGGCTGTCATTTTGTGCACTCTGTGAAGCCAGGTTCCTGTGGAAGGAAATTATCATGCTATTATGTAATTAAGAGCATATAATAATCTATATGAATAAAGGGACAGAAGTAAGGTTTGTTGACTGATCTCAATTGTAACTTTTGGATGCTTTACATTGAAGGTAACTTTTAAGATATATTGAGTTAGCCTGTCTCAAACATGTAGCAAATTGGAAGAAATGAAGACAAAAGGAAAATGAACAACCATAGAAAAGATGAAGGAACTATTTGTTATAAAGGCATAGAGAACTGAGGACTAAAGCTAATTAGAGTTCAGTAATCTGCTTACTGTAATTGAAAAAGAATGAAAAAATGGGATATAGGGCATACTTATATAGAGATATAGTTGCAATTTTAGTTACATGAAAGAAAGTCTATGTTTACACTACAAGGAGAAGTCAGAAAAAGATGTGCAAATTGCAAACCGTTTTTCTTTCAAAAGAGGCTTTTCCAAAATTTGGCACATCTACACGGCACCAAATTTCAGAAAAACCTTCTCTTTTGAGCCATCCCTTCTTCCTCATGAAACGAGATTTACAGGAATGGAGAAAGAATGCATCAGTTTTTTCAGAAATAGGTCCAAAAAAGCAGACGCATGTCTCTGGTATCCCGGAAAAGCTCTTATGTCTAGACATAGCCTAAGGAATATTTATAAGGCTCCTTTGGTTGGGCACAAGGCTCATTTCTTGTCTACACTTCTTTTATTTGTGCATGCATGTCTGTTTGCTGTCATTTCCAATTCAGCATTGCTGCAGCTCTTAGAAGGATAAACCATTCTACAGTGTTTGGGGATGAGCATATATATTAACTCACCACAGCAGTTCATGCAAGCTATTGTTATGGGCTAGCAGAACATGAGTAGAACCTTCCAATCACAGTAAAGTGGACATGACTGGACAAAATGCTGTCAACTGTAAGAAGTAAATAACATGGAGAAAATAAAGGAATGTTTTACTTTTATTCACATTTAAAACAGTATTACGGGTTACATGTGGTAACTGGTACATTTTCAGATGGAAATTTAATTTTTACATAAGGCTAAAGAATTTTTACATAAGGCTAAAGAAGAGCTTTGGTGTAGTGGCAGTGTGGCTAACAGGAATAAGGATACGGAAGCAGAAATTATCACATCCAAGGTGGAAAACTCGAACAGCGTAATGGGACACAAAACAGGATAATCTCCATCCAAAAATATCAAAGGAACTGACACATGAAATTGCAAGCTCCAATAGCAAAATAATCAATCTGTAAACTCAACAGTTGTACCCTATGAGTGGTGAACTGCTAATATAGTCCCTATTTTTAAGAAAGGGAGGGGAAGATGATCCAAGAAACTACCAGCCTATTAGTTTGATCTCGGTTGCATGCAAGGTCTTGGAACAAATTTTGAAGGAAAAAGATAAGGACAAAGCAGTAAGTGGTAATTATGATAAAATGCAACCTGGCTTTTCAAAAGTTAGATCATGCCTTACTCACCTGATCTCTTTTATTGTGAAAATAACTCATTTTTTTAACTGAAGGAAACGCATATAACTATACTACCTGGATTTCATTAAGGAGCTTCATATAGTTCCACATAGGAAATTATTAGGTAAATTGGAGAAAATGGGGATTAGTATGAAAACACGATAGAGTCCCTGTAATTTGAAGTCTTTAAATTGTGATTTAAGGATTTCAGTAACTCAGTCAGAATTTATGGTTCTATTACAGAAGTGGGTAGACTTTCTGTGGCCTGCTATGTGCAGAAAGTCAAACTACATCACGATGGTTACTTATATATGTAATGCCAGTCAATGCAATGCATGCCAGATATGGTGTTTAGTGATGAATACTATCACTTGTATTTTTATTCTTCCACTGAGGTCCATGATTCTTTTGGGACTAGCAATGGGCAAGCATCAACTAGATTAAAGTACTCACTGTTAGGCATATCTGAATGCCGGACTTGAAATCCCACAAGACTGTCCTGTGAAATTTCCAGTGTAACTTGCAGACTGGACATTTCAAATTAAGAGCGTCTTCATTTAGAGTAGGGGGAGGGGACTTTTTTGAGTCGATGCCACTGACCCACAGAAAAATCAGTCAGGGGCCACACTTGTGAGAAACAAAACACAAAACCAAAACAACGGGTGTGGTCCCACTGGTGTGGCTCCCCATGTTTCCCTAGCACACCAGAGCCAAGGGGAGCCCAAGCTAGTAGAGTGTGTGTGCCTCCAGTGTTGCGATGGGATGACGGGAAGGCCGGAATGCCAGTGTGGACTTCCCAGTGCCGGGGGGGGAACCCACAGCCTCAAGGGCCGGATCCTGGCAAACTGGGAGCTACATCCAGTCCCCCTGGATTGAGGTTCCTCACCTCTGATTTAGAGAGGTTTACTGTAAGTTCCATTCTGGAAAGGACTCAAATTAATTCTTTACAAATTATTAAAAATAAACCTGCCTTTTGGCCTGAATTTTATTTTGATCAGGGCTTTATGACCAAGTAAGCTATTGGTTCCTACTTGCCCTCTAAATCCTTTTCTATCATAACAGTGTCTGATGGCCTGGTTACAACAAGCAGAATTGACTTTAGTCCAAACAGCAGCTTTTTTCACAAATCACTAAGGTGGCATCTGCGTTTATGCATCAATACCTGCCCTTCTGCCAAGAAACCCAGATTTTCCTTGTATGAAGCTTCATACTGAATCAGGAAATGGAGCTTCAGGAGTATATGTACATGGAATATGGCTAACAACATGTGGTGCAATAAAATTTCTGATATCCTCGCCTTGTTAGGACTGGGAGGTAAAAGGGCTTGTCCATTCTATTATGCAGCCAGTGAGGGAGTTCCTATCTACACAGACAAATAATGGTACTGAAAGATGAAACAGCTATGTACCTGTCTATACCTCCAGCAAGAGCAGATTTAACTGTCACAGTTACTTGAATTAACCATGTTGTGACTGCACACAAATAGAAATTAGTATCCATGGAAGGCTCTATCTGCACAGGGCATGAACCATGCTTTAAGCCAACCATGTCACTAACTGGTTACACACCTGAAGAATTTATGCAGACAGAGATTAATGTTATGACTATCTACTACCAGTTTAATTTTCCTCTTCTTTCAAGGTGACCTGTGACAGATTCTCCAGCAAAAATTCTGCTCTTTGCAAACCACCACCACCTATTCTAAAACTTTGGGCATATTACAATTTGCCTTTTTCCCAAAGGAATCACCAATTCAGCTACAATTATGCAGGAAGAGAAAGTAGCATGATTTCAAAGCAATGTTATTTGTCTCTACCCAGGATGACACAATCAATATTAAATTATATCCCCCATAAAGCCAGACTTATTCTATTTTAATGTAATAAGCTCCATTTTTCAAATTAATTTTAAAATAGTAAAATAAGAATTCATACAAAACTGCTGATCAAAAGGACTACCCACCAACAGACCATTAGCAATTCTGTCTTATGTTCTACGATAAAACATGCTGTGCAGAAGTGATTGCATTGGAAGTTATTGGTACATTTCACTGCAAACTACCAAACCATGAAAAATGAGGCAACCATTTGCTATAAAAATAAATTAGGAAGCAATGCTTTGCTGGCAAAGCCATTTGAGCACCACAGTTCATAACTATTCATGCTACCATTAACAGATGTCTTTACTTGTAGTGAGAGCTGCCTTATGAAATTGTTGTATTCAGCAGTACTTTATATCTAAAGTGAGCGCAAGCAACTTTGTTTTAGAACATAATAAAATCTTGTCTGATGTAGAGATCCTATGGGAAATTATACAATAATGTTACCTACATAACTAATTTTTTTCTTATGAAATCATGATTCCCACTACACTTTTAGAGCTATTCAAAGTATTGTTTAACATCACCATTTCCATGTTAATATCTTAATATATCAGAGAAATATAATACTTCATATGAAAAGTGAGCCATAGCTTGGGGAACATAACTTTTCCTTTCTAAATTAAAAGTGGAATAAAACAGATGCAGAATGTACTGTATGTTGTTCACTGACAATAAAAGTAGTTTCAGAATAAAGCTTCATATTACACTAAGAAAATACATCGTTTAACAATTGAATATGATACTGTAAGAAATTAGGACACTTCCTGTAGGGTATATTGAGGCAGTCCATGGTATCTTGCTGAGAACTGACAAACTCAAATCTCAAATCATTAGGCCAGCCGTGGGAAGCACACAGTATAGCAGTTACTGTGACCCTGGTTCACCTGGCAACCACATTCCAAAAGGGCCTCACTTTGATAAGGCTGGTACCAAACAACCAAACAACCGCGCGGGATTGTTTTTCTTTGTCTGCTTTGTTCCTAGAAAATAAGTTTGGATCTCAAAGATCACGCCAAGGCAATACCACCGCCATGGGAGACGCATTATATTTCTGGCCGACAAAATGACCATCAACATGCCTTTGTTTATGTTGGCTTATTTAGCTTGTTAGGAATAACTATTTGTATTAGTGATAACATGTTAAATTGGTAATGGGCGGAGATGCTGTGTAACTGTTGTAGACCATTGGTTTATGTGCATATCTCACTTCCGCTAGACCTATCAAATTACTTCTCCTCTGTCCATCTGCTACCTATATAATCTAATCTATATTTTGGTTAAGTTAGTGATCACCGGATTAACCCCTGATGAGTACTCCACCAGCTGTGTGAACCAATAAATCCTCTGCTTGTTTTCACCTGCACCCCGTGTGTCCAAGAATTATTCCCAACACTTTCAAAGATAACCTAAGGGAAAACAGAACACTCAGATGCCTCTGATGATTGTGTGTCTGTGACATGGTATTCCAAACTCTTTATAAAAAATGCTTACAATATGAAGATGACATAATGGATATATTTTATGCAAGATGGCTCATTTAAGATATCATTGCAAAGGATATGTTTACTAAAGATAAATATCCAATTTATAAGTATATATCATTTTTATATTTGAAGTTAGGAATATTGATCTGTGTATCTCTATTTAATATTTGCTCCTTTGAGTCACTGCCGTGCTGACACTTCAGGGATGACAATGGAAAAACAAGACAGGGCTGATGAACCATCAGTAAGGACAATGGATTATGAAAAGGCTAGGCCTTCCTGTGGACCTTCCATAATGCTACTCCTCATGGACGAAGGAGTCAGGTGATCTGCTCACCTAATACAAACCTGCATCTTAGGCTACTGTACTTTTCCTCTGAGGGATGAAGAATAAAACAAAATATGTCCACCTTATGAACTTAACAATGGCCATACAGGATCAGACCAAAGGTCCATCTAGCCCACTATCCTGTCTGCCAATAGTGGCCAATGCCAGGTGCCCCAGAGGGAATAAATAGAACAGGTAATCATGTGATCCATCCCCGGCCATCCGTTCCCAGCTTCTGACAAAGAGAGGTTAGGGACACCAGTCCTGCCGATCTTGGCTATTAGGTATTGATGGGCCTGCCCTCCATGAATTTACCTAGCTTTTTTTTTAACCTTGTTAAAGTTCTGGTCTTTATGGCATGGCAAGGAGATTGAGAGGTGACCATGCTTTGTGTGAAGGAAACAAGAAGCAATGGGCTTAAACTGCAGCAAGGGAAGGTTAAGTTGGACATTAGGAAAAACTTCCTAACTGTCAGGGTTGTTAAACCATGGAATAAATTGCTTAGGGAACTGGAAGAATCTCCATCATTGGAGAAATTTAAGAGCAGATTAGATAAATCTCTGTCAGGGATGATCTAGATGGTGGTTTGTGTCCTGTGGAGAGTGCAGGAGACTGGATTTGATGCCCTCTCAAGGTCACTTTTAGTTCCAATGTTCTATGATTCTTAAGAAATACTCCCTTTTGTTTGTTTTAAGTCTGCTGCCTATTAATTTCATTTGGTGGCCCCCAGTTCTTGTGTTATGGGAACAAACAAACAGCTTTTCCTTTACTTTCTCCACACTAGTCATGATTTTATAGACCTCTATAATATCCCCCTTAGTCTTCCCTTTTCTAAATTCAGAAATTTCTGTATTGTTAATCTCTCCTCATATGGCAGCCACTCCATACCCCTAAATTCTATGTAAGGGGAGAAGGAAGACACTTTATTTTATTCAGCTTGCTTCAGCTCTCTCTCTCCACCCCAAAGTGGTACTTGAAAACACCTGGGAACAAAAGAACTGTAACTGAAGTGGCTAGGAGAAAAAACCTTGCCTGTGAAGAACTCTGCTTGAAACAATATCTAAGGTGAGAAATTATTAGTTGAAACCAGTTTATTTAGAGAATATAGCTTAGATTGTGTGCTTTGTATTATTTGCTACCCCCTGACGATTAAAATATGTATTTCAGTTCATGTATGTCTGCCTTATAATATAACCCAGTTTATGTAATTTCTAACAAGGGGGAGGAGAGGCTGGGCAGGCCTTCCCCCACAGTGAGGGAGGAAACAAATTTCATATAACGTTGGGTTCGTATCACCCGGATGAAGTGGGGGGTTGAACACTCAGTCCTTTAAGATGAGTTTTCCCAGATATTTCAGTATCTGTAGGTTCTGCTGCTGTGTGAGGCCCTGCTTTGCTGGAGAAGGCTTTAGTGTCTGGCTCAGCAAGACCAGGTAAAGGGGCCCAAATCGGCAGGCAGAGAGGCTCAATAATATATGAAGTATTTCACGTGGCAGCTGAGGGCTTCTAAACTGTCACAGTATCTATTTATTTGGAATTCATGAGACATCTTTTCAAAAGTTAGAAACAGCTTTTAACACCTCCATCATTAAGACATTTCTCGTAAGAGTAACCCTTACTCAAACACATAGTACACCACTGTCATCCAAACTTTGGTAGATTATTTGACTACTCAAAGCTTTGCACAAATGCGTCTCAAGTTTCACTCCCGTATTTTAGCTCAATATGTAAACAATGGCAGGTGAAAGTATCTCACTGAAACAATGTTTATAAAATATCATGAGTTCATCTAAAGTAAGGCAGAAAAAATGTACCACTTGTGTTTTTACTTTAATAAAATGTATTCAAAAAGATAATTACAGCAATGTTTTATAACTATATTGTAGCAAAATTCTATACCAGTGTGTTTTGCATAAGATTACTACAGAGAAAAAATGTTTACTGTACAGTTCAGCTAATGATCATGATAGAAAGCATCATGCCTGATGGTATATGTTTGCAGAATCAGACCCTATAGTTAGACATATTGTAAGTATAACATATGCAACACATATAGAACAAAACTGCTATTTCTATAATAGAGAAAGTCTATTTTGAGTGGTGCTTCTGCCTTAATCTTCTAGGAATTTCGTTTGTGTATAGATCTGAACTTCTCCATGCCTTTCTCTCTTGTATTAGTTTCTTCTGTCGCAAAAAGTGGATATTCTGTGTCCACATTTCATTTACCTACTGAAGTGGTTCCCAAAGTGGGGTCTCTGGATCTCTGGGGTAATGCAAGGTCTCAATCTCTTGACCTAGGGCTGGAACACACTAGAATGTTGTTCTGGAACTTTTGCTGCATGGAGGATGCCATTTTGTTTTCAAAATTGAATCCTCTGTTAACAGGTAGTTCGAAATAGGGCTTTATTTTGAGCGCCTGTTTCACTGCCCCGTGTAGACGCAGGCAGTTATTCCGGGCCTGTAAATTTCAAAAATGGTGCCCAGCCAGGAAGATGCAAATCAAGTGTGGGATATTTAAATCACGGGCTTGATTGGCAATTCTGAATGCCTATATTTGCAGCCTTATTCCGAAATAGGCTGCAAGTGTAGACATACCTATATTTTCAACAATTCTTTTAGCCTTCATAGCCTGACCTAAAAATGTGTAATTAGACAAGTTGAAAAAAAAATCAAGATTTTACATTAAGACTAGGATTCAAAGATACTAAATTCCTCTAAGTTGTAGAATGTTATTCTTGAAAGGTTTTTTATTTAGTCATTATTTTTATTAGTTTCCTATATTTTCTGCTGCTTTATTGATCATCTGTCCAGGAACTGCGCAAACCTACCAAAGCCACAGAACTGTATTTCGTTAGCCACTTTTAGTAGATTACCACTTCATGCCCTTTCCAGTGTTAGAAACTAGTAGAGAGAAGCACCTATTAAAATGTTCATGAAACTACCTGTAGCCTTTTGCCATAGTATTATTTTATATCATCCTGAACACATTCCAGTAGGCCCATTTATACACTACTATAATATAAAAAGTTACTTACATCTTGGTCTTAATGTAAATCATTTAAATAAAATTTTAACTAACCTACACAAAGGAAAACAAAATTATGTCTTCAAAGTAAACATTATCTCCTAATAGAAGCTGCTTAGCCCCATTGCCATCGAGTACATTAGTTATTTTAATAAGATACAGGCAGTCCCCGACTTACGCGGATCCGACTTATGTCGGATCCGCACTTACGAACGGGGCTTTCTCGCCCCGGAGGTCGAGGTGGCGGATTGCTACCTGCGAGCTCCGGGGCGAGAAAGCCCCGTTCATAAACTGCTCCGGTGCCCCTGGTCTGCTGGAGACCGTCTCCAGCAGACCAGGGGCACCGGGCGGGTTCCCGCGCTTCTGAGGCTTTGCCAGAGCAAAGCCTCAGAGGCGTGGCACCCCGCTGACGCTGCGGCTCTGCTCCCCGTGTCCCTGGTCTGCTGGGGGGGGGGGGCGCAGCTAGTGTGCCCCCCCCCCCCAGCAGACCAGGTTTTGTTTTGGACCCTGGGGCAGAGCAGCTGGGGTGCTGCCGATTGGTCCTGCAGCGCCGCTCTGGGCACTAGTGGACCAACCCGGCAGCACCCCAGCTGCTCTGCCCCAGGTCCTGATTCAGCTGCTGCTGGTCAGTTTCAGCAGCGGCTGAATCAGGACCCCTGGGGCAGAGCAGATGGGGTGCTGCTGGGTTGGTCCAGTAGCACCGAGGAGAGGCGCTACTGGACCAACCCAGCAGCACCCCAGCTGCTCTGCCCCAGGCGTCCCCAAGTCAGCTTCTGCTGAAACTGACCAGCGCTGACTACAGGAAGCCCGAGGCAGAGTTGCTCTGCCCCGGGCTTCCTGGAATCAGCTGCTGATCAGTTTCAGCAACAGCTGACTTGGGGACGCCTGGGGTTCTTAAGTTGATTCTGTATGTAAGTCAGAACTGGCGGTCAGTTTCAGCAGCGGCTGAATCTGGACGCCAGTTCCAACTTACATACAGATTCAACTTAAGAACAAACCTACAGTCCCTATCTTGTACGTAACCTGGGGACTGCCTGTACTTTTGAGTGCAAGTTTTGGCTTAATTCTATTTCAATAAATTGGCAATAAGTGTGGTAATTGTGGATTAACATTGCCTGAATACTGAGGGAGAGAAAGGAGAATATGTCTAGGAGGACTGTCAAAAGTAAGCTTTTTGAACCAGATTTCTTGCTTTGTGTGTGATCATGCCTGATTGCTACAAAAAAAATATTTGGATGAATGATCGTAGTCATGAAAATATTTACAAATATAAAAAGCTGCATGAATGTGTATAAGAACTGCATTTTGTTATTAATTTCTCACTTTACAGTAATCCAGTCAGCGAGTAGGAATAATATGACTAAGCTGTTACACAAGAAATAATTAATAATAAAAAGCAAATAGTGTAGCTAGTCTAAAATTTAGAAATCTACAGGAACTTATAAATAATGGTGTTCGGGTTTTTGTTTATTGGGGGGGGGGCGGAGTGGGGAGATTTCTGGCAATCCTGAAAAAGATGGAGAAAATTCATCTAGACTCAAAACAAAAATTTTATGTAAACCTGAGCTAGTGTTTCATTTTGATTTTGAATATTGGCTTTAAAAGACAGAAGGCAATTTCAAAGTGAAATGTCTTGACAATTTAGCAAAAAAGATTTGAATTCACAGAACAGTCTCATGTCACCCAATCTGCATTTTTTTTCTGCTGAAAAATGTTTCAGTCGTAAGATTTTGCCTAATTCTACTTATGAATAACCACGAAAGCTGGCAGACTACATAGGAGAAGGGGCATGGGTAGCTCCACACTCCAAAAGGGGTGGGGCCTCGGGCAGAGAGACTGGGACCAGGAGGCAGCCAGTCCTCTGTGCCTCACAAAGCAGCGAATCCGCCCCTCAGCCCTCAGAGCCACATGGAGCATGCAGCATGGCTTTCTGGCAACAATTTAAGCAGAAACTGTAATAGCAGCAGTGCTGGCCAGGAGCCCTGGGCCTTCTTGAATCACCAGGCCCCAGAGCAACTGCCCCCTTGGCCCACTCACCCACCCTCTCTTGTCAGCAGGCCTGTGAATAACTAATAAAAATGCAGAAATTAGGAAGAGTAACAAGAGAGAGAGAGGACTACATTATTCAAATCTTTGGTTTAGAAAATACTCATCTCAGGTAAATGCTGTTTTTCTGAGATCAGTGGGAGAAAAGGGCATTCAACATTTCAAAGACTCAGTCCCTTTAATGATATCTTCAATCCAGTGATCCCACAATGCTTTAGGAATTATTTTTATTATCCATACTAGCCAATTAGCCCGTCATAATACAGGATTTTCAGGTCTTCTCTCCTGAGCTCTCTTGCTTGGTCTCTCTCTCTTTCTCCTCCTACTGCCTCCCCCCCCTCAGCTCTCCTCCGCCTCTTGCCTCTCTCTCTGTCTCTTTCTTTCTCTTCTCCTCCTCCTCCTGCCTCTCTCTCCCCTCCTTCTCTCCCCACCCCCCTTCGGCGCTTGGCTGAGTGCTGCCTGCTTAGCCGGTCTGCCACGAGGGAGGGAGGCGGGGCAGTGACGTACACAGCCAGGGGCAGGGCCATGTATGTCACCGCCCTCCCTTCCCCTCCCACCCCAGGGGAGCCCAAACAGCCCCTTGCACTGCTGGCTCCCTTGGCAGCCCTGCTGAGGGGCGAAGCACTCAGCTGAGTGCCACAGCAGGAGGGGAAGGGGGCGGTGATGTACGTTCTGTTTTAGATCATCATTGCAAAAATATATTATTGTATTCTGCTAAAATGCTATAGAGTTTTGTCCATAATCAAAATACTTAATGTTGATTTTTGGTAATTTATCCTCTCATCTCATCAAGCAACAGAAAGCAGCAGACCATGTATGTTTTTAGTTATAGAAGTAGCCCCCAACTCACAACCAATGCTCTCTGACACAATGATAATATACTCTCAAACATGCACATCAATAAACTGTGTTCTTAATAGTCTTGATACATCACAAACATATAGTGGTGTATGTATCTGGTATAGGTACACCTAAAAAGTTCTCCATAACTGGAGATAAATTTGATCAAACACTAAGCATGTGTACTTGACTTACAGTAGCATCTAAAAAAATGGGTAACAGGTAACATTTTCTGAAGTGACTCAAATGCCTAAGACCTTACATTTCTTTTAAAGTCAAGGAAAATGGATATTTAAATGTATTATTCAATATCATACAGGATAACCAAAATTTCAGTTTAAATTTGCTAGACATAGAAAAAAATAACAGTCTTTTGGGTGTATGCATGGACTATCAAAATGTCTAGTTCAATATTTGATAGAAAAGAAAGTATACTTTTCATTAAGATGTTAACTGGCTATTTTCTTGTGAAAAAAAAATCACCATATTAATGAATGGTGCCCAAGTGTTACATATATATTATTTACTTACTCTGAACCTTGAATGTCATTTGTCTAGTGTACTTTCAAGAGCTATTTCTTTTGCTAGTCTGTCACTATACCAGCTTCTGCATCACTTAAAAAAGCAGTGTTATTTCTGCTTCATTTATTAGCAGCAGTAGCAATGACAACCAGACCATGACAAGCACATTCCAGCTCCAGGTATGCATGGTTTTCATTAAATTCATTGGAATAAGCCTAACTTTTTGGAGCTATCCTCACTGAAACCTTCACCCATGCAGAAGCCAAGCCAATCCTTTGCAGATATTTGAATTTAGGATCAAGGTTTCTAAAATTAGTTTCCATTCTGTCACACTTTAAAATGCCTAAGCTTAGAAATGGAAGAGTTGAAATTTTGCAGTAGAGTTTGTTCTTGTAATATTTCCAACCAGACTGGACACAAGAAAGTAAATAATTCTTAACTAGTAATTATTAGTTACTAGTTATTTTCTATTCTTCTCCTGTATTCTCAATTCCCATCTTCCCTTAGCTCGCAGCTACATAAGCATTCCCAGATCACTGATCCTTCAAGGTCCTCACATCTTAACACCCTCTTACCCCCCTCGCCCGCACATACCCTTCCTACCTTCCTCCATGACGTCTACAGCCTTTGGTACCCTTGTTTCCTCCCTAGGCCCTCCCCTGTTATTTCCCAACCATTGTGTGACAGTCACCATATTCTCACCTTCCATCCTTCCCAATCCCAATATCCCCAGCTCACTACTGTGTTTTTCCCAAGTCCTGTTTCACTGCACTTTCACTCAGTACCTCTACTGTCTAACTGTATCTTCTAGAGGCTTCTTTTAGAGGAAAGGAAATTTGACCTTTGCCACCATTGTCTTCTATGGTTTTCAAATCGGTCAGGCTTTCCATTTGTGGTCTCTGAGACACTACTATGGACAGGGGCGCTGGAGCATTTTTATAACGGGGTGGTCTACCAAATCAAACAATAAAGATTCTACACTTAGAAACCACTTCAACTCAGGAGCTGCAGCAGCACCCTCCACACCCTAGTTCCAACCTCTGTGACTGTAGGCATGTCCTTGTTAATTGCCTGGAGTGAGCAACAGAATTTGCTGGAGTACAGCTACTACTCTTTCCCACTCTACATAGATGAAGCCCTGCTGGAAAAGTGAATAGCTGGATACCAGGGCTTAGGGAACCTACCCTCAATGAGTAAGGTTTGCCTTTGCTGGTGAAACTCCACAGTCATAAACTGGGGTTTCTTAAAACACAGGAGTACTACTTTCTGGAAGGAAAGGAAATTTGCCAGTTTGAAGTGGGGCTTCCATAATATCTGCCTGTCACACTAGGAATGATCTTCTTCTACATTGTTTTCTCACATTCAGCCTAGAAAACTGGAGTGTTATATATCATCATGTTCATGAGACACGTGCATAATAAATATTTAGAAGAACCTAAAGAAATCCTCAGGCCATGCTTTGGTAAGCTGAAGCAAGGTTGATTACAATCTCCTGTTCAACCCTCTTTGTAAAAGATCCTTAAAAGAAGATTTAAATTTAAACAAAACTTCTAATGGTAGTAAGCATGGACTACAGCCAACACCATAGACCATGAGTAACGTTGACACACCTGACAACAGAAGCCTGAACTGCTCTCTCTTTTTCTAAAGGGAAAAAAACCAAACCCCAAAATTACTTTTGTTCATTTTTTCCTTTATTCTCTTGTATAGGGTATTAAGAGGTTATCCTATTCCACTGCTCTAGTTTTTCAACATGTCTTTGTATAAGCTGAAGAATTGGGTGGCTTTGCCCACAATAAGATCAGTATTGTAGATGTTCTTTACTCTGTGATGCTTCTTACTAGAATAATATTGCATCTGTGCTAAAGATAAACTCACCATCTATCAGTTTGTTTCAAAGAACAATCTAAGGTGTTGATTTATATGTATGAAGTCTGACATGATTTGGACTCTGATGATTTTATAAATAATTTCCCTCTTTAGTCACTACCCTGAGAAATATGATAATTTGGATCACTTTTACAAACAGATCTCTACTCCAAAATTTGAATTCTGGGATAATGATGACTAGAAAATTGATGTTTCAGGGTTTCTTTTGGGGGATGGGGGGTGTGGGAGGAGGTGAGACGAATATCACAAAAATAGTTTAAACCAAGTTTTTTTTTTTATCTTCCCCCTCACCAAAACAAAAAACAGAAAAGGGAAAAAATGGTGCCAGCTGAAACAATGTTTTCTTTGACCAGAGATAATGTTTGTTTTGGGTCAGTTCTCCCCCCCCCCCCAGTCTTTTCTTATATAAAAATACTTTGGTTACCTTTTGAACAAGGTGTTTTAAAGTGAAATGTCTTAAATTGGAAATGGCTGAAACAAATAGTTTAATTTTTTTTCAAATCCCCTCCCCCAACTTTTGCAGCTGAAAACATTTGCCTAATTCATAAATAATTTTGGTACCCCAAATCCATAATTGCCTGTGAACTTATTATTTGCTTTAAAGGTTTTGCACAGCTCTACTCTGGGTTAGTGAAATCTGTGTGTTCTCAGAGGTTATGTCTGCCCTGCTGCTGGGAGCAAGCTTCCTAGCGACTCATACTAGTGGGGTTTGAATTAGAAAACAGAAAATACCATTGTGGAGATTGTGACTCCACTAGAGATTTGAGCTAGCCACCCTAGCTCAGAAAGTCGGGTGGGCTTGTGCTAGGTATTACCAGCCAGCTCCAGCCCCTAACTTACGCTAGTCTATGTTCACAGAAATGCAGGTTTGTTTCCAGCTGCAACATAGACATACCAATGAGGTTCCTTGACTCTGGAATTCCCTTTCAAACACTTGATCTCACAAATTCAAATATAACAATGGTCAGGAAGCGATAAGTCTCATCTGTTTTCTCAGGGTGTATCTACACAGCACCCTAAACTAGAAATAAGATATGCAATTTGTACTATGCAAATTGCGTAGCTTATTTCAAATCTATTTTGAAATAGCACATTATTTTGAAATTTGGCGCTGTGTAGATACACCAAATTTCAAAATACGCTATTTTGAGCCATCCCTTATCCCTCGTGCAACGAGGTTTACTCGGATGGCAAAGTAGCGTGCCTGTTATTTTGAAAAATAACAGGTGGCTTGTGTAGACGCAGGGTTGCTATTTTGGGATACCTCTGATATCCCAAAATAGCCATGTAGCATAGACATACCTTCACTGATTATCCTGAAGATGGCCAAACCCACTGAATCGTGTCTGGCTCTCAGGCCACTTATTGCCTACTTGTGATTAGGCTTCAATTATTTCACTAAATCAATGTAAAAATCTAAGAAAATGAAATCCAAAAGATACAAACTCTTTGGGGAAGAATAGTCTATTGCAAACACATCCACAGTTCTTTTTCTCTTCCTAAAAACAAACAAACAGTCAAGAAATGCAGCATTTGTTTAGCCAATACCAGGCTTGTCTTTACTTGATAGATTAATCCTTCCTGGAACTGCTTACACTGTACACATTTTAAAAAGAGTATATTAAGGCTGCTGAATTTCTGCAACATCACGTATAAGAATAATAATTCCTTTGTAACATTGTAATTGGGATCTAATAAAAAGATTGCATTGCAGCGTCACTGATAGGAGCATATTTAACAGTGACAGGTAACCCAAACTGATCTTTTCCTCTACACATTTTATTCTGCAAAAGTACACGAGAAAATTCAAATAAAACCTAGGTGAAGCAGGCTAAGTATGTAATTACTACAGGGTCAAAGATCAGGGTTACAAATAGAGGCCTATAATTCTAAGAATCCCTCCTTACAGATATGCTCCCCATTAATTCCTGAACAACCTATTTTTATCAGGATCAATGCTCAAGTTCATCAACAATTGTACCACCTGTTCAATGTCTTAGTCAAAGTCCAGGATATAATTTATACTGAATAAGAAAAAACACACAAATTAAAACACACACAATATTAGATTCAGGTACATTGTCGAACTCCTGTTACTTCAGTCTTCGTTGCATTTTCAATAAGGTTACAGAATTTAGACATTTAGCTCAATTATTCTTGAATTTTAAAGAATACAGACATGTCATTATAACAAACATATGTCCTACATTAGGTCTTTGAGATATCACATGAATTCCCACTTGAGAATATCTAACAGTTTTCTAGGAAAAACTTATAAAGCAAAGAGTCTTGCAGCAGCTTAACAACTGACAAAACATGTAGATGGCATCATGAGCTTTCGTGGGCACAACTCACTTCTTCAGATGAAAGAAGAAGTGTTCATGAAAGCTCATGATACCATCTACATGTTTTGTTAGTTTTTAAGGTTCTGCAAGACTATTTGCTATGTTTTGAAGTTTTTCCAGTTATAGACTAACTTGGCTACCCCTCTGATGTTTTTTTTAGAAATAGTCACCTTGTGTTACTAGTATTTAACAGCAGAATGCACCAGGTATCACATTTGCTAGAAGCATCCTTGTTAGTTTTTATTTGTAGTAGGCATGGAGATCATCTCTAACATTCTAAATTGCATAGGTAGCCTAGTGAGACTTCAATCCATTAGCATGGTTTTTCCAAGAGGTAAAATGTTCCACAATGGCTCCATTCAAAGAAATGGAAATATTAGCTCTGGTTGATACTGGTTTTGCTTCCTAAGAACAGCAGTCTCTTGCAGGCAATACTTAATGAGTAACATAAAGCTGAGCACAATGAATTTGCAATTGAAGGGGGAGAGAGATAGTATTTTGACAAACTGGGGGATGTGAAGAAGCACTGTTTTTGCCATAAAAGTGATGAAATAATTGGGAGGATTTTTCTCCCTTCTAGCCCCAGTGAATCTCCCGTGAATTATGTGTTTCTCTCTTACATCCAGTCAGGCCTGAGACCTAGAAGGGGATTTCAGACTATACTGCTGTTGTTACAGAGTAGTCATCCTCCATCACTCGTATTTTGACCTTACCGACAGAAAGGCATAACTCATAAAGTCATTGCATTACATTGCCACCAGTTTTATTCAGCAACATTACATTTCTGAAAATTCAAGTGCACTGACCAAAGTTTACATACAAATCAACGAGGATAAAAAAAATCATGAATATGTCTATTCCTGCACAGAACTTTTACTAGTGTATCAAAACCTAAATTTTATATTACTTAATTTCATCAGTAAATTTGGATGAACTGAACACTGCATTGTATCACTGGGATTATGATGCCAATTTCAAACTCTGTTGGCATTTCGTTGCTAAACCCCAATTTTCAGAGGTTTATTACTTTGTTATCTTAAATCTCACTGAGCTTTCCTATGATAATGTGGGATTATTATGTCTAGACTTCATTAGTTCATTTTATTGATGATAAGGATTACAGGTCCCTACTGACTCTCTCTACAATAAAGGTATGGAAACAATACAGATGGAGACCCAGTATAGAGAATGGTGTTGATTTAAACTACAGAGGACAGAATTGGGGTTACTGAGCATTATTGGAAAAAAATGTTGTTTCCCAAAGAGGTTTAGTTACAATTTAAAGCTGAATTGTTGCATTAAAGTGTGTGCAGGTGTGCTGTTTGGTAGCACAGTGTTGGAAAGCTGCTGACACATCCCTAAAAAATGCATGCAAGTCTTGCTGGAGTAAAAGCCTAACACTGATTTAGTGCATCTCTGATAGAGCCTGAGCTAGTGGGGCTCTTCCTAAATCTCTCTGGTGGAAATTAAAACTAATTTCCTGGCAGGAATCCTAAGGGAGTACAGCAGCCACCTGGAATCAATTCCTCCTGGGCCAGCAGGCCTTGCTATCTCAGAGAGATGTCAGGCAATATGCCTAAGCAGGTTATTTTTACTTTCATGAACGAGCCAGAGTGGACCTAACCCAAGAGATATAACAGAGACTTTATTTCTGTTGTGTTACAAGTCAGACATGGCTAGAACTTGATATATACAAATCATATATACACTACCCTGTTCTTCAGTGGGTCACACTCACTATATCCTCCTAGCTAAGTATTTTTATTCACACTGACTATGCCTGTATAGCAGTGTTCAGAACCTGGCTTGAATCACAAGGGACAATGAGCTTTCTGAGGAGATGAAGGAAAGAGAAAGATGGAGTCAAGGCATGTGTTCTGAGTGCCCAGTATAGAGAGTGTTTTTAACAAGTTCATTCTAGAACCCAATTGTTGCTGACATCTTATTTAGGTTAACCTAGGTGGGAATGTTGACTTCTAAAACCATTAAGGTCATTATCCTCAGAGCATAACATTGTTACAGTGTCGTGGTTGGTATCTTATCACATTCATCATTTCCACGGGCAAAAACCAGCAATGGTTTTCCTCCACTTTTAGCTAGCGAAGAGGTTGCACCCATTCCCTTAAAATAAAGAACAAGGTCCTATGAAGCAAATCCAGTTAAACTACTTGACTTCATTTTGCCTGGGAAGGGAGAAGTTTATCACACCACACCTCTCTTAAAACCAAAAAAATGCTGCTGAGAGTACACAATCCTAGCTCTTAGCACATTCGCCTAGCTCTTTATTTGATTGGTAGGTTTTAGTCTTTAAGACCCATAATCAGCTACTACATAGGGATTTGCTACTACATTTTAGGGACTGCTTTTTCCCTCCACAACTCAGTAATATACTAGGATTCCATGCCATGGATCAGCAACAGGGAAAAGAACATTCTCAACTCTTTATTAGGAAGTATGCGTATGTCTACACTTACTCCCTATCTCGAGATAGGGATGCAAATGTAGTGTACCAAAATTGTAAAGAAGCGTGTTATTTTGAGAGAAAATCCTTCTCTCGAAATAACTGTTATTCCTCATACTATGAGGTTTAACAGTTATTTTGAGGGAAGGGTTTTATCTCAAAATAACGCTGCTACATGGGGAGTTTTATTTCGCAATAACGCAATTTCAAAATGGCAGCCGGACACAATTATGCTAATTAAGCATGGAATATTTAAATCCCGCATTTCATTAGCAATTTCGGTATACTCAAGATTGGATATGTCTACACTTGCTCCCTATCAAAATGAAAGCATTTTTAGATCATGATGCGAAACACATTTTCAACACGGTCTGCAATCAAGAGGGCTGAAGAACAACCAACAACCATTTCTTTTGAACAGACACTGATGGAGAGAAAAACAAAGGGAGAGCGGGGGGATAAAAACACTAGCTAGATCAAAGAATTGTAAATAGGAAACTTCATAACAGATAAATGTAACATCAGAAAGACAAGGTCAGGGAGGTAATATGTTTTATTGGATCAACTTCTGTTGGTACAGAGATAAGCTGTGAGCTACACAGAGCTCTTTTTTAGGTCCTGGAAAGACACAAGGGGAGTCATAGATAAATACGAAATCTAACAGATAGCATATATGTTAAATACTTATGCTATACTGTTTATTTGCTATTATTTATTATACTTTTTACCTTTCCCAGACCTAAAGAAGAACTCTGTCTCAAAAGCTTTCCTCTCGCTGTCACTAACAGAAGTTGGTCCAAAAAAAGATCTCTCACTCAACCTTTTTTCTCTAATATCCTGGGGCCAACAATAGACATAATATGACTTTTTTAAAATTCAATGCTATATACTGCAGTGCGGGATCCATTTAGAGACACAAAAAAAGCCCAAACAATTATTCCAGGTCTTAGAAGTGAGGACATGCCAAAATAGATGGATAGATGCAAAACAGAACAGATAGATGGATCAGGCTCCCCTTACTCACCCCACATCCCAACCCTCCTCCCCTGACACTGTCAGGTTTTCTCAGAAAAACGTTGCCTTAAATTTCTACATACAAGTCCCTTAACTGGGACTCCCTGGTCCAGCAACATCTGTGGTCCAGCACGGACCACGGATGTTCCTGGACCACTGAGCCCAGGAACAGGGAGGTATGGAGGTGGAGAAGGAGCTCCATAGGGGGAAACCAGCAACTCAGCCAGGAGCCCAGTGAGTATATGAGATGGGGGGAACGGGTGTCACAGTGGGGAGACGGGCGACATAGCAGTTGCCGTGGAACTCCAACCCCAGCAGCAGCCAGGGAGTTCTGCCCTGGCTGAGGAGCACTACGCTCAGCCCCATCTGCGCAGCTCCAACCCCAGCCACGAAGCCAGATAGCTGTGGAGCTCTGCCCCGGCTGCTGAGCTCTGGCCCCACAGGTCTGTCCCAACTGTTGAACTCCAGTCATCCTACACATCATTTCTGACTATTATCTGATACTTCAATTCACTTCAAAGCCTATTTCCTTTTGTTAATGAACTTGTTTTATTTTTAATCTAAACCAACTCAGTGTTTATTTAAATGAAACCATTTGGTAAATCCAGCTGAAGTTGCAAACTATTGACAAAACAGATCCTTTACAGGGGCAATAAGCCTTTAATGGCTGTACTGTCCAAGAGAGATCTGGACAGTGCAGAACACAGGTTTGGGGAGAAATTCCGAACTGAGAGTATGCTAGGATCACCCTGCAAGTAACAACAAAGACTGCTGGAAGTCAAAATTTGACTGAAGTGTTGCTGACCTCCTGAGTCACACCTGCTGGACCAGAGCTATAGCTATATGCAGATTCAAGGTGTGACCTACATACTGATAGGCTGTTTGTGAGAGGCCCAGGATGGAGTTAACAGCAAATCACTGCATGAGACCTCAGCTTGTGGGACAGGTCTTTCATCCTGTGTACTGAGCTAGAATTTGGGAATAGTGGCTGTGATGCATGAACAAAAATGCCTCAACGAAAGGAGAAAAAGGCAAATTCACACTACTTTTGCTTCATTCACCAAGGGTGTGTCTAGACTACACGGTCTAGACTACAGGGTGTCTACTATACGTGCGTCCACACTGCTGCTGAGTTCTGTCGACATAACGTCGACAGAACTGAGCAGTTTTGTCGATGGCTGTAAACCTCATTCTACAAGGAATAACTCCTTTTGTCGACAGAGTTCTGTCAACAGAAGGCATTATTACATCTACACTGTCCTTTGTGTTTACACTGTCATGTTGACAAAACGGCTTGCTTTGTCGACAGAACTGGATGTAGTCTAGATGCTCTTTGTTGACAGAAGCTTTGTCGACAGTATCTGTCGACAAAACTTCTGTCGACAAAACCCTGTAGTCTAGACGTACCCCAAGAGGGTTTTACTTTAGTACAAAATAATTTGTATTGAATGCAAGGTGGATGCATACAAAGTAATCTAATTTAGTATAAGGGAGACACAAAACTGTACTTCATATTACATTACTGTTGTAGCAGGAGTGTTCACATATGGCTTACTTACACTTAAACCTCTTTCTGGAGATTAAGGCACAACAATTATAGGCTACTCACTAACAATCAGGAATTGAAAATTTGACAATTTATATCTTAAATCACCTTTAACAAGTCTTATTATTTAATCTAGTGGAATAATTGTTAGCCTTGATATCATAGTAAGCAGGACACCCCACCTCTCAGTTGGTTAAAATAAAGTCCCTACATTTTCTTAGCTATGATAATACTAAGAAGAACATAGGGGGCACGGCCACATGGCTCTTCCCTAAATGAATTATGTGCAGGGGCAGCCCCCTGGAGAGCCTGGACGCTGGCAGAGGGGCCAGAATTGACCATCCCACTCCCATGTTCAGGACAGGTGAGGTCCCAAAGGTGCCAGAACAGGGAGGTCCAACCTGTATAAAGAAAGAACCACTTTTTAGCTTATGGAGTTAAAAGATTGCAGTACTAGAAAGAGCGTACTGCATTGGGCAAGTGGTGGTTTAACTTAATAATACTGCCTGAACTCAATGGTAAACATACATTTAAAAGAAATTGAATATTTCATTATGAAGAACAATTTAAATATAAGATGGCTTTAAATCCAATGTGTGTAGCCATCAAATGTAACTTCTCTCCTTAGGTCATGCATATATATTTCAAATTCCCATCTAGCTTGCATACATTATATATTTCTACAATAAAAGGCATAGCTATTATTTTATAAAATATAGGTTAAAGCAACTAGGAAAGATGTATCGTAGCTGACAACCCCTTTTTTTCCAACAGCTGTGAACAGACAGGCCTACATTAACTTAATATGATATTGCAGTATTTGAAGGAAATAGATTGCATTTTCTATTTTCTAGAAAAAGAACTAAGGAATAACTAGCTCTCAGGCTTTGGGGATGATCAAGGTGTAGAACAAAGCAGTGACTGTCTTATCTTGTGAGGTGTTGAGTGCTTTCAATGCCAACTAAAACTTAGCAAAATTGGTAGGGGAGAGCAGCTGGTAACTCATAAGAGGTACTTAGCATTATAACTGGGAGAATAATAAATTGTTCTGTTTCCTGGCAATTCCTGAAGAAAGAAAGATTATTTTGAATAAATGAAATATTTCATCTGAAAAAACAGTGTTAATTTCAAAAATTAAAAAAAAAAAACTTAAGCAAATTCCTAAGCAGAAAGTAGTTTCAACATTTCCTAAGCTGTTTATCTGAAACAAAATATTTCATTTTTAAGGGTCTACTCCCTTTCAGGTGAAGCAATTTGATGAAATCAATGTAAATTCTTTAAATGTTTTCACCATCACTTGATCTGCCTTTTTCTGTTTTGGTTGAAAGATTTCACATATTGCTTCTTAGTACCTCTTAGTACTATGGAATTTTAAAAATGGAGTTTCATTAATATCATTGGAAGTTGCTCTTACATGCTAACACTAAAATAAAAAAAATGAAGCAACAAATAAGTTATGACAAAAGAAAAAATAAAATCCATACATTAATAGCAGATAAGAATATGGCTCTAACTTGCTAGTATTTGTAAATAAAGTTGCCATTTTCAGAAATAAAAGTCAATAAAAAGATTCTTTTCAGCTTCAAATGCTCGTTGTAGTTAAGTATTGAATAAATTGTTTAGGGAGATTTTAAGAGCAGGATAGACAAACACCTGTTAAAGATGGTCTAGATCATATGTATTTCTTCCATGAGTGTAGAGCACCAGACTAGGTGATCTCTCAAGGTCCCTTCCAGTCCTATGATCCTATATGCTACAACAAGCTTTTGTTTTCTTTTATCCCCATTACACATGAAAATTGCTGATGTAAATATGCATATAGTTCCAAGAACACTTCTGTCATAAGAGGGCTGCACAAAAGGTCCATCAATTATTTAAGGCCATTTTAATTCCTTAATATGAGGTAGAAAGGTTAATAGGGTATTCTGAGGGGCATTTATCCTGACAATTTAATCCTCAGTACATTAGTCTCAATTTGGTCCACTAAAATCTAGGATCAAACTTTTGGGGTCTTCTCTGAACTTATAGATGATTACTTAATATTCTGTACTTAACTTGATATAGAATTTTTCAGGATAATAGTAATTAAGAATTTTCTCTTCCAGACCTTCTTTTTTATATATTCAGGGATAATTTTTTCACTATCACCACCATATAGCCAGTTCTCTGAGAGGATATGACTATTAAATGACAATACACAGAAACACTGAACAATTTCAGAAAAGCAGCAAAGACTGTGATGGTCCAGTTGAAACTACAGGAGCAATGTAGACAGAAGACAGGACCAAAATATTGGCAGTTACCTCTAACACTTGCAAGTAGCACCCTGTGATCTTCAACTACCAAAAGTCATTTGGACTTTATTTTATATCTCATTAAATACAAATAATGACACCCAGACTAAACCAGTTATCCTCAGTACAATGCTTGAGCATTGATTCTGTTCTGATTCAGAGCAAACTATACCACTTATTGATCAGAAAGATAGAACCCTGGACTTTCTTCGAAGGTATTACAGTCAAATACTGATTAACTTTGATCCTCAGTTTGTGAGATCTTGCAAGCCTAAAGCTAAAGAGGTTATAGCTGCAGTAAAATGGCTCCATTCGGAAACTAAATAGCTGGTCAGTTACATCACTTTTTTAAACAGTTTTAAAAGCAGAATTGGCAGAGAGGTGATTTTTCAAAAATCTTTAAGTAGGGAAGAGGGGAGAAGAGAAATCCCACAGCTGTCATTTTACTTGATAAATCATTCATGTAACAATCCTGAGGAAATTGCTTCAGAAAAAATTGTGAATGCAAGCACTGCTGACAGTCTACATTATAGGGATTTTACAGATTACATGATAACTGTTGAGATGATATTCAATATTTACATATGAATATAAAGTAAACAGTACTTGCCAGAAATGTTTTTCCATTTCTTTCATAGTTAAATTCCTATCAGACTTTGGCTTACTACTGCCACTTGGGGCATTATATCAACACAGGAAGGCATTTTTTCTTATTGCCAAAATGACAATGATATTCAAAAGGAAGAAATCTGATTAGTCTTAACAAATTAATCTGATTAGTTTTATGTGCTAACTGGGTCCCTAACCAGCTCCAAATGATACATTGTAACTATGTTTTTCATTAGCTTACTATCATAAATAAGTATCAGAGGGGTAGCCGTGTTAGTCTGAATCTGAAAAAGCGGCGAGGAGTCCTGTGGCACCTTATAGACTAACTGAAATGTTGGAGCATAAGCTTTCGTGGGCTAAGACCCACTTCGACAGATGCATGTAGTGGAAATTTCCAGACACAAATCAAATATTAGGAATGGCAACATACAAAAACCTGTAGGGGAACACTTCAATCTCCCTGGACACACAATTGCAGATCTTAAGGTAGCCATCCTGCAGCAAAAAAACTTCAGGACCAGACTTCAAAGAGAAACTGCTGAGCTACAGTTCATCTTCAAGTTTGACACAATCAACTCTGGATTAAACAAAGACTGTGACTGGCTCGCTAACTACAAAAGCAGCTTCTCCTCTCTTGGAATTCACACATCCAGATCAGCTACTAGAAGTGGGCCTCATCCTCCCTGATTGGATCCACCTCGTCATCTCCAGCCTGATTCTGGCCTGCATATTTATACCTGCCTCTGGAAATCTCCACTACATGCATCTGACGAAGTGGGTCTTTGCTCATGAAAGCTTATGCTCCAACACTTCAGTTAGTCTATAAGGTGCCACAGGACTCCTCACTGCTATCATAAATAAAATATTCTGACTGAAAACATTTAGTGTTGAACAATGAGTCATTTAACTACTGGAACATAAATTACATGTTGCTATCTTTACAACAAAGAAAAAAATGTCAGGAGGCATACAAGTTGTATAGAAAAACAAACACATGGTTCTGCCAATTTTCTTCCACAAATTGATCTGAGGAAGTGGGTCTGGCCCACGAAAGCTCATCACCTAATAAACCGTCTTGTTAGTCTTTAAAGTGCTACATAGTTCTGTCTTTTGTTTCAAAAGCATTACAGACCACCATGCTAAAATGCTGTTGCACAGGATTGTATTTCACCATGCTCTTTCTGAATACTAGAAGCTACTTTGAATGGAATGCACATGTTTCAATGACTGATGAAACAAACAAACCAACAAAAAAACCCACATGCTGTGAATAGAGTTTTTGTCACTATCCAGTTCAAGAACACACAATTTAAGCATTAGAATCCCAAAATGCAATGTCATGATGGGAAATCTCAACATTGGCTTCCTTTAATTCTTCCACATGAACTCCATTCCCATGTGAATTAAAAAAAAAGTATATGTTTCTATAGCTTAATTGGGTCTCCTTCTGCCTTGGCCTCCTTTATTACTTCCTTCAGACTTCTCATTTGGATATGTCTTTTGTCCTCCTTACATGCTGCATCCTACAACCAGATCCCCCTTTCTGAGCACATCTGCCAGGCTGACACCTCCTCCTTCAAAGTAATTAAGATTTATTTCTTCAAGTTTGTCTGTAAACTGTGGGCTGTTCTATGGCCTGTTCAAATACCTTATCATCACTCATTGAACACCAACTGTCTGTAAAACCCCTGTTGGGGATGCCAGTGGAATAAATAGGACTCTTGATCCCTCCCTTGAAAATTTGGGAAAGGAGGTTAAATATTATCTATAACAGTTATCCTGGAGAAGAGTCAAACCTTAGTAATGTCATATAAACAAGGAAGGGGTTCAAGAAAGTAAAAAGTGAGTTTTGCTTGCATAATTTTCCCCATAAAAATCATTGCTCTTCCATACTTTCAATGTAATAATTTTCAAAACTACTGGGTTGAATTTTCCTCTTGCTATACGCTTGGGACACCCTTTGGGAATTACCTGAGCACATATAGATATGAGAATTGTGTCATACATTTTATGTTTGTGGACATGGGCAATGTTCCCTGAATTTTTTCCATCCATGTTATGAATAAATTTTGTTATATGCACCAGGTCATGTGTGGATGTGCACTACCAGTAGAGCTACACACTGTGGGCACTCTGCTAATCAGTGGGGAAGCATCTGAATTTCTCCTGGGTTGCTGCCCAAGTGCTCAGGTTACAGGGGATCACTCTTGTAGGAACTACCAAAGAAGCTTAAAAATTCTTTTATGTCTGATGCACAGCATGAAAGAACAAGTCTGTTTCACACCATTACAGACACTCAATGATGGCAAAGAATTTCATGAAAAATAAAATGATTTTGAACCTGCAAGAATTGAAGAAAAAATATGACTTAGTGATTTCACCACCCAGTGTCTCTCAAAAGCTAAGGAAACCCAACTCATTATATTCTCAGATAATGCACTGCTGCCCACTGCTGCCCCACCACAGGTCTGGAGCACAGAAAATCTACTAGCTTGGGCCCCCCAAAGTTCTAGTGTATGAGGGGAATGGGACAAGTGTCTTTCTCCTCAGTCAGGGGCCATGTCAGTGAGGTTTGTTTGTTTTTTGCTTCTCACTTGTGTGCAGCCCCCAACTGATTTTTCTATGGGTCAGCGGCCCCCCGGCTCAGAAAAGGTTCCCTACCCCGATATAAAGAAATTTCATCACAGAGATAATATCAAGAAAAGTTAATCAAATTTGGGACAAGTAGTGTTAAGAAACAGATTGATTTTGATTGTTCAGAAAACTATGTTTTTGTATTGTTCAGTTAACATTAAATTAACATCTTACTTATAAAAAGGCAGATAAATTCACATACCACTTAGCGATCATTACACTTCAACAGGGAAAATCAAAAAGACTAAATTAGATGAAAAGCAAATTCTTGCAACGTCAGCATTTTTAAAAGTTACATGTCATTTCAAGTCACTGTCACTTTTTTTCCCCCTCAAAAACATTCCTTTGCTGAATATGGATCCAAAGTAGTAGAGTTGGTTGAAATTTTTCAGAAGCAAGTATTTGACCAAAAGAACTAATTACTGAAATCTGAGATTATTTTAAATTGTTCTTTGATCTTTCAGGGTACTCCAACATGAAAAAATGACAATTGTTTTGAATCCCTCCCTGTTCCCCATGTCAGCTGCAACCTCTGGCAAAATGGAACGACAGAAAAAGGAAAGGGATAAAGGGGAGAGAAAATGTTCTAAACAGAAACATTCCAAACAAATGAAAAGAGTTCCTTTTTAAAAATGTGGGGAGGGAGCTAGTTGGAAGTTTTCAAAGTTTACCAAAAGAGATCTTTATTATTTTTAACCAGTTCTAATTACCACCAATTAAAGTACAATAATATAATTAGTGATCCAAGAGGAAAAACCAGAGATGAAAATTTAACGGTATTCTGAAAGTTTGGGCAATTTACAATGGTAGATCAAAATGTTTGTTCATGCTACTCTCCACCTGCATTCTCCATTCAACAGTCAGAGAAATCCCCTACTCATAAGGATTACTTCTGGGAGCACATTCCACCCT
Source organism: Pelodiscus sinensis (assembly GCF_052426305.1). NCBI lineage: Eukaryota > Metazoa > Chordata > Testudines > Trionychidae > Pelodiscus > Pelodiscus sinensis. The sequence goes on from NC_143055.1 coordinate 102,064,473, forward strand.
CCTCCCCTCCCCCGAATTACCCCCCTAAAACAAAACAAAAAAAGTAACAGAGCAAAGACGACATGGGTTCCATATTGTACTTTTCCCCAGACTCCTGGATGAGATACAGACAGGGAAATGATGTACTGATAACCCACCCTGATTTTTCTGCATGTATTTGTTTTTCATAAATATTTGCCAAATATTTGGGCAAACATCCTATTGGATGTTGAGTAATTTTTCTTCATTGTTGGTGCTATGATTGCCCATTTAAGCCACACAGATGACTGAAATTTTGTAAATAGGTTAAAAAATAATGTTATACAGATATCTTCATTCATGTGTGAATACAGACATCCAACTTGAGAAAAAGCCATGAGCAAGCCATTTGTGCAAACAAAGAATAATAAATAAGAGGGGCACAAAGTCAAACAGCTGCTTGGACTTTGAATTAATGGATGTAAGTAAGTTACCTTTTCTCCTACCCCCAGAATTCAACTTGTTCTCTTAGATTTTTCTTCCTTCTCCCTAGCCCCCAAACTCTGGAAGAAAATCAGGCTGAAAGAAGGGCTTTAAACACACACACACACACACACACACACACACACACACACACACACACACACACACACACACCAAAAAACCCTCACAACAGCTATTAATGAAGGTGAAGAAAAAAGTACTCTTTGGTTCTACCGTGGCTTCAACTTTTTCAGACACAAGCATTTATAGATTTCTATCACTTCTTTCTATGACACTTTCCATTCCCAGCTACTTGAGAGCATGTGATTTGATTCACATCAAAAGTTTGAAGCACATATTGGTTATATTAGAGATAAAAAAATCAAAACTGAAACTGTTGAAATAAACTGTATAGGAAACTATGAAATTTAGTATAGCATATTCACTATTTTTGCCCCATCTTAAGTATGTTCTAACAAGTATTAAATGACTTCTTTTATTCAGTGTGCAAAGGCAACTCTTAGAAGAGAAATTACAAGTGTATAGGCAAATGCTTTCTTAAAAGGTTCCCCTCCATTATTGTGAGATGGCCATGCAGCTATCATGGAATTTCTTTAATGTGTATTTCTGACAGTCAATGTAGCTACTGAAACAAATAAGTACTTTTTCAACATGGAAAAGTGTTGTAGATTTAGATTGTATTTGCTCAGAGTGCCCAAGAGACAGAAAAGTATTGAAAAAAATTGGAGTATGTTAAGAAGGAAAAGGGGAATCAAGAGAAGGACTGAAAATCAACCAGTCTGTTTTCACAGACCAATGGCCGGACTATTCTTACTCAGGACCCACTGAATCCAGTAAGAAATCTGCCCAAATAAAAACCACAAGATTGGATCCCTTAGGATATATCTACACTGCATGTGAGAGGAAGCCTCCAGTCCATGCTGACAGATCATTAAAAATAGCTGTCTGACACTGCAGGTTGGAATCCCCAGCCTGAAGTTGGGGGAGGAAGGGAATGAGAGTTTGAAAGTCTGTCTCCTAGCTCACTGCACAACATCCACAACTAATTTTAGTCTGGTGGTGCAGTTTTGTGGCCTGGATGGCTTGCTCCCAGATGCAGTTGCACAGATTTACTGCATGAACACTTTGCCACCCATCTGTGATGACAAACTTTCCCTAGAGGGGAGAATAAAGGTCATATGCTTGATCTAACTATTCACACACTGCCATTTGTGCAAACATCCAATACACATCATGAAAGAATTATCTGTAAAAAGACTGATCTCCTGTCTTTGTAACTTTTATATAACTGGGATGTTTTTAAGAATGTAAATATTGTATTTCATGACAAAGTGGGTCCTCAGACACTACCAGTGTGTTATTAAAATGTCTCTCACTGACTAGAGCAAACAAACTGGAAGTTTCACCTGCGCAATCATTCATAGAGCATCAGAACACTTAATAAATTCAGAGATAAATAGCTAAAGGAAAAATATAAAAACATGGGAGGGAAAACATAAAGGGTTAGTACTTGCACTGGCCAACAACTTCAACCAAGTCAGTGAGAAAGTAAATCAATAGGAAACTCTCCAATGGAAAGAAAAGTAGATACCATAATTTAGCACTATTTTCATCCTTACACTGACAATGGGATACCACACTTAAAAAAACAAAACAAAACACAGGAGGCATCAGCAGTATATTGAAAAGCCAGGTCTATAGTTGGGGGATTGCGGGTGGCAGAAATGATGTGTGGGATGGAAACTAATCTGCTAAACAATTTCAAAGATCTGAGAAAAATATTAACTTACATTTTTAAAAAGAGCATTGACTTATTTGGGATAAATTACTCTGGTCTCATTGTGACAGAAGGAAATTACTTTCATATTTAAGACTCCTTCATTTTCTCTGAGCAGTTCGGTTAGACGTACTGAACCTTTCTCAGCCCATTTGTTTTATTGTTCCGTTAAGTTTATTGAGGTTTTTTTTTTTTTTAAAGCTGTGACTCAAACAGCTCTTTAAACTTACTTAAGCAGTACTTCCAGCAGGTTTCTTTTTAAGATAACTGAGCAGTTGCTGCTGCAAATTTGGCAATTTTGAAAGCTTCCTTGCAATTTCATCTTAAATCAGATGTTTAAAGATTTGAATTTAAAACCTTTAATAAAACTTATATGGAACTAGATCTGTGCTCAATGTTGCATACAACCGCACATGGCTGGATGTGGTTTTAGGAAAGGTCTTTGGACACTACCCTCAGGCTGAAAAAAAATAGAAGATCACTTTGGAGAGCACTTTTTCCTAAAAGAAAAGCATATTAGGTTTGAGTGGGAAAACTACCCCATGACTCCTTTTCTGGCAGTCTAGGAACACCAAAGACTTGTTCATAGATGAGCAGAATATAATAACTTAGTTTCCATAGAGTTGCTGCTGATCTGTGCTTAAAAAAATCTTGGATATGTTACTTGACTGGTACATTAGTCTCAAGGTTTAAAACTAAATAATACCTCCCATCTAAATGTTCCTGTGAGGAGCGTCAGATATCCAAGTACTTGACTGCATAACTTGTCTGGCTTCATACAGCAAATTGCATCACACACTGCAGTCTGGTAAGGGAGTATATGGCAAACTACATATGCCCTTTACCCAAAGTGCACTGTAGTTCCAAGGTATTTACAAGAGAATCGGGCCATAGTGTGCATTTCAGCTGGTCTATTACTTTGACCAAATCACTGTGGAAGTTATCATCCAAGCCTGAAGAGACTATTGATGCAGACTTCTCCATTCATGTATTCAAAGTTTAAGCAGATGACTAAGTAGATGATGCAGCTTTAAAGAAAATTTTGTCCAAGCATCCAGTGTGGAGTGTGAGTACCAGGTTTACGTCAAAGATTAAGACAGGTTGATATTCCTTTGCTTTGTTCTGCACATAGCTAGTTGTTTTTTACTCCATGCTGCACAGAGTTTGCATGGAATATTTGGATTATGCGGGGTTCTTTTCCAAACAAAACTTCTGAGGCTTTTTAAGGTTCATGTGTCATTCTGGGTACAGGTTGAATCTCTCTAGTCAGACACCCTGAGAACATAACCTGTGCTGAACCAGAGAATTTGCCTGACACCAGGGGGTCAATAATGTCTAGCAGCATTACCAACACTTTCACTGCTTACTGGACTCTTAGTAGATATGGGGGGGGGGGGCGGGGGGCTAAATTAGAGCTAAGTAACAGTACAGAAAACAGAGCCGAGACTAGTGGCTGTAAACAATGTTTATGGGACTATGGGAAACTTGCCCATGTTCATGATAAGTGGACATCTGGCTAACTAAAATCATGCTGAACAACAGATTTTAGCAGACTAGAGAGATTCAACCGGTATTTAGTGTGAAGGCAACAATGAAAAACCAGATGCTCAGAACAAGGGATAGGTAGCAGCCCCATGACTGTCACTTTGTCTGGTCCACTTGCCAAACCAAACCATTTTATTATTTAACAGGACAACTAGCATACAACCTAATTGTGTTGGCTGGGGCAAGGAAAAGCTCAGTATATAGCATGTAGGATTATTTTCACTAAAGCAACTGAGCAGAGCTAAGGCAACATCCTCTAGACATGTACCACTTCTCATATCTTTCTGTTATCTCCATATTTGATCTCATGCATTGCAAACCTGCTTCTGAAACAAATGTTAATTAGAACTGACCTGAGTACTGAGCCTTGAGGGAACTGCTGTTTGTCACCTTTTGCTGGAGGACTGTATTCCATCTAACTGCAAAATATCAATCCTGTTCCCCAGTGAAATACAATATTCTTGACTTCAGTGGCTTCCTGCAAGATCGGCTAACCTATTCTTAGCTAAACAAAGATAAATTGAGTAATCTGATCTCCCTTCATCTATTAAATTAGTTACTCCAACAAAAAAAAAAATCAAATTAATGCAACTAGATTTATCATCAGTACTTCTACAGTGACATTTACCACTCAATACAAATTTTCCCTAAGCATCGTATTATTTCTCATTAACTCTAGTATTATGTTAGCATCAGACTAACTAGTCCACAGTTCCTACTTTCACTTCTGTGAACCATTTTAAGAACAGGCACATCACATTTCCTTTAGTGCTATAACCTATTTCAGTGATAAGTCAAGTCCAAATGTTAGTGGAGCTAACAGCAAGTATGTGTTGAAGGGAGAAAGGCACTGAAAGGTTCTTGATTTAGTTGATCCTTCAACTTTCCACATCCTACAACCACCACCTTTAAGCTATAGCAGGCTTAAATAACCCCTATAGAAGGCAATGGATTGGCTGCTCAAAAGTGATTCATGCCATTCCCATGCTTTCAGAGTAGGGATATGAAGGACTAGGTGACTACCCGATAAGCAAATGCTTATCGGATAGTCGACATGCTAGTTGACTAGTCACTTCCCCCTCCCCTCACTTGCTACCTCCATCAGAAAGAGGCAGTGGGGGAGGGGACGGTGGAAGAGGTGGTGGTACTTCAAAGCAGCAGTGCTGCTTGAAGCCTGGGGCCAGATCCCAGACTCCACGTGGCGCTACCACTTTGAAACACGACGTGCAGCCTGGGGTCAGCTGGAGTATCTCCAAGCTGCATGCAGTGTTTCAAAGCGGCAGCACTGCGGGGAACCTGGGATCAGCAAGGGAGTCCCCGGCTGATCCCGAGGTCCGTGCAGCAGTGCTGCTTTGAAATGCCGCGGGGAGCCTGGTGCTTCTGCTACACTTCAAAGGCAGAATCACCCTGTCAACCAATCAAACAGTCAATGCATTTATTCAATTAGTCAGTCGATATTTAACATCCTTATTTCAGAGGCTCAATTCATTCCCACTACTACCTCATTCATGGCCTCTGATTCTCTTAAAGAAGGTTTTTGTTTACAGTTTGCTTAAAACCTTGCATTCTAATAAAATGTACAGCATGCCTTGTGTGTTTGTTACTGTGAGAGGTAAACAGAGCTTAAGTAGATGAATTTCTAATTTAGAAGGTCACAGTGGAGCAGTTTGTATCATATGGAAAAAAGGAATAGCTTAATACTGCTGCTGAACTAGAGGCAATTGACAGAGCACTCTCTCATATCAGTGGAAAGCTGCTGTAGAGAACTCACGTAGAATTATAATTTCCTCTTGAGGTGTCCCTTCTCCTTCCTCATGAAGTCTGTGTAAGCTACTTGTTATATCCAGAATTATACGAAACATTCCAGATTTGAGGGTTTGTCCCAAACTAAAGATTTTGAAAGAATCACAAATGTCCCCAACAAAATTAGGCCTTGATAATGGCAAGAGTGGTATAATTTGGGGGCACACATGGAAATCACATTCAATCTGCAGTTTTGATGTGAAACTCATTGGTTTCAACAGAGCCCCCTACTAGATTTCAGAGTTCACTAAACCCTCAAATTTACAGTAAAAGAGAGGGACAAACCTCATGAATAGAAAAACTCAAGAGAATTGTACAAAGACTGCAAAATGAAGACACGCTGTCACACATTTTTAATTATGTGCTTGTGGAACCTGGCATCTAGATCAAGACATTTGCTTTGGAGAGTAGCATTACAAGTGTATCTTTATCAGAGACCTTGGTAGAATGATAAATGGTTTTGACAGCACCCAGGGAAAGAAGAAATTGATGCATGAATGGGATATTTCTGGACCTCTCCCCAAAAACATAATTTGGAAGAAGGAAGCCTGAATACAAACCTTCACAGAAAACAAACTCTTAACTTCAACATTATTGCCAGTAATTTAAATTTATTTCGTATGGCAAAATCCTCTGAAGCCCCATTCTTACTGAACCAATTCTACTGAGTTAAGGGGACTATCTCTGTGGACACAATATCAGTTAATGTAAGTAAAGGTTGCAGATCCAGTTATCCCATTTCTCAAAGATATTCCCTCGGATAACCAATTCCTGAAGGAATTATAATTTGAGATATTCTATTCTTTTTCCATATATTCAATAATGTAGAACACCTGTCTTAGAAATAAATATGGGCACAGGACAAGGTTTGGATCCTTATTTCAAATCCCTGTTCTTCCAAAGTTTACGATGGGGTTTTGCTTTCTCCCATGACAAACGTAAGTCTCAGGTGTAAAATTTGGATAACTGTGCAAGTCTGAAGCTCTTCTACTTTGGGTCCAGCTATTTGGTTTGCACACATTCCTTTAGACCTTATCTGAATGTTCCAGGACAGAGAAACCTCCTTCTACAAAGGGATTTCCCAACCAATTACAGAGAGAAAGAGCAGAATTGGCATTCATCTGCAAATTTGACATGTTTCCCTGGGTCTGAACAAAGACATTAACTAGATGTCTCATTATAGAACCAGCCTTCCCTGCATTTAACATCTCATTTTTACTTCAAAAGCTAAGTATGGGACACTTGCAGACCTCTTAGCCTCATTAACACTGGTCCTAAAATTGATAGCTTCCCCAATTATCACCTCTAATACCATTAGCTCACAGACATTTACCTCTCCCCACCTCTAATACCATTAGCTCACAAACATTTACCTCCTCCCCCCGCCGCATCCCCTTCTGTTCTGAAATTTGATTTGTCCTTTTCATGTGTCTTCTTTTTTTTAATTGTATCCTTTGGTATATATGCTTGTGACTATTTTCTTCCACTATTTGATCTGAGGAAGTGGGTCTGGCCCACGAAAGCTCATCATCTAATAAACCATCTTGCTAGTCTTCAAAGTGCTACATAGTCCTGTATTTTGTTTCAGCTACACCAGACTAACACGGCTACATTTCTATCACTATTCTAAAATTATTTCCCCCCTCTTTTTCTGTTATAAATTTCTGGGTTTCTATTATTCCTATGCAGCTCATCAGATGAAGTGGGTTTTTTATTTTAAGTTTAAAATTAAAGTAGACACTCTCACCAGTATGTTAAAAGATAAGAAACTGAAAAGTCTTATTTAAAAATACTGATTATTATATATGATTCCAGTTTGGTTCTTTCATTCAATTTTAAATCTCACATCTACTCAGTTTCTTACTCCTGCCTTCAGCTCCCTCTCTATTGGGAAGGTTACAACACTCAGCCAAAGGAACAAAGACATAATCAGAATACTCAAAGGAGCTCACTAAATTTCCCTCAACTCACTTGACAGCAGCTTAGTGTCCTCATAAACACATTTAGGAGAAGGAAAGAGGGGAGAGAAAATGGAGGTGGAAAAAGAAAAACACCATACACTATGAAACACCAGCCATTGCTTCAGACCAGAAGTACCAGAGATCAATAAATGCTGTCTAGCCTTTTACATAATGCTAATCACTATGATATCCATTATAGAAATTACATAAATTACAGAATAGTAGTCAGATCTAGACTTTGAATTCGCCCTCGACTCCCTCCTTCTATAGCAAGAATTATAATGATTTCCAGACAAAAAACTTCAGAACTCTGTAACTAAGGAAAGAAATATATATCAAAAAGCAAATATCAGAAACCTAGAAATTTCAGAGAAAACTGAACATTAAAGAAACCAAAACATTTAACAGTACAGATATGCATACCTAAAACATCCAGACACGTACATGCATAAAAATGAAGTTCCTAAAATGTAATAAATACCTTAATAAAATTAACTAGACACACCTATCTACTAAATACGTGAAAAAGGCAACTTGTAATAATCCTAAAGATGAAGGGGGGCTGGATAGCCCTATTAAAAAATAAAGCCAATTAATAAAGCTATATTGCTCTATCACGTTACAAGAAATATGTTACTACCTAAAAAGGGCACTTACCCTTTCTGATATCAAGGATTGTGTCTAGCTATGCCTCATTTTTCCAGTTGGTTTATGATCTATAGTGGATGGACAATTTAATGCTTAAGTTTGCCAACTAAGTCTTATTATGAGATAAACAAAAACTCTAAAAAAAAAAAAAATCAACACCTCATTGTTTATAGTCTTTCAGCTATTTCCCAGCTTCAAAATCTCTTTCTGGATCATTTTAGGGTTCACACAATAGCCCTTCTCTCACTAGGCAACTGGTGACATACTTCTTTCCACCTTTTCCAGAAACCTTTTAGCTGGAACCCCAACACTAGACCTTCAGACCACGTCCATACTATATTGCTCCAGATTTTTTTCCTTCTCCCCTCCTCAGACTGCTGGTGTTGGATCACTTTCACAGAACTTTTGCATAGACCTTCTGAGCTGAGTTTCTCCCCAGTAATCTAAATAGAAAGCCCCTCTACTGTACTTCCCATAGCAACCCTGGCTTTACATACTGGTTTTCTTAGTCACGTGACTGGGGGATGTGAAGCCATGGAACCTCTTCCATGCCCATACTACCCTGTGACTTACCACAAGAAAATGAAAGAGATAAAAGATTATTTAGGCAGGATATGTTTTCTGCTCTTCTCATTTAACCTGACTACAATAGGAAGTTGCTATTTTCATTCACCTCTTCAATTACATATTACACTGGTAGTTGACTGGGGCAGAAGTATCTTGAGAAACTGAAGGTAGGAAAATCTCTCTTTAAACTACATATGCATCCAACAACATTTCCCCTCCTCTTAAATAGACATTTGGTAACTATTCCAAAAAGTGCCTAACTGATTTAGAAACTAGAGTAATTTTGTCAAGAGTGACTTAGGCACTTAGAAGTCTATATCCTGCAAAGACAGTTAAGCTTCTAAGTTACTGGCTGTGTCTATATTGACATAATTTTGCGCAAAAGCACCCACTTTTGCGCAAAAACATGCTGCCTGTGTACACTGGTGGGGTGTTCTTGTGCAAGAACATTGACATTCTAATGTGTGAAATCAGTGCTTCTTGTGCAAGAACTATGATGCTCCCGCTCAGGAAAAAACCCTCTTGTGCAACTGTTCTTATGCAAGAGGCCAGTGTAGACAGGCAACATGAATTTCTTGCGCAAGAAAGCCCGATGGCTAAAATGGCCATCGGGGCTTTCTTGCGCAAGAGTGTGTCTACACTGGCACGGATGCTTTCACGCAAAAGCACATGCCAGTGTAGACGCGCTCTTGCGCAAATACTTTAATGCAAAAACTCTTGCATTAAAACTATTTGCGCAAAATCTTGCCAATGAAGACGTAGCCACTCTTGTAAATGGGACTGAAGGCCCTAACATAGGTAGGTGGTTTTGAAACTTTTATCTACAGACTACCTAAAAGCTGCCTACGTGATTGAATTTTAATTGTACCTTGAACAACATATATATGTACTGATCTAACATGCTAAATTGAAGAGTTTGTTCACAGAATAGCAGAATAGTCGGCATGATGTAGTGTACAAGAAGTGCAAAAGGAAACAAGAGCTGAATAGTAGGTGGAGTCGTGCATTTTAGTCACAGGATAAAACTTCCCTTTCAGATCACTCCCTCTTGCCCCCCAGCTCCATCACTGCAAGAAACCTCTGCACCACAGATGGTGTTATTTAAAAACTTGACAGGCTACTACTGGAGGAGACAAAATCCAGCTGCTTCATGGAGGTGGAAAATAATGCCAGCAAATTCACAGATTAATAGATTTCAAGACCAGAAGAGCCTACAGAGATCATCTATTCTGACCTCCTGGTCCCTGGGCCTGCGGTCTTTGCTGGTTGGACAGGCCATAGAACTTCCCTGAAAAAATTCCCTGAATCTATCTTTTAGAAAGAAGATGAACCACCCACCACAACCTTTGGAAATTATTCCAATAGCTAATTATCTTCACTCAGGCCCATTGACAGGGAGCGAGGGCTGGAGGGACAAAAAAGGCAACTGCCCTGGGGCCCAGTGATTCAAAAGGCCTGGGGCTCCTGGCCACTGCAGCAGCTACAGGAGCCCTGCGGCAGTGGCATAGCGAGAGTGTTATGTGTCCAGGGGCAAAGGGGGTGCAAACCATTCCTACCCATTACAGCCCATCCAAGCCCACAGCTGATGTCGCTGGAGTCTGGTCCCTGGGCCTGTGGTCTTTGCTGGTCAGACAGCAAAATACAGGTCCCCAGAGGAAGGTGAGCCAAGGTTGGTGTCTGAACGCAGCACGCCCTGTCAAAGGGAAAGCAGCACCCTCTGATTCCTGTTGCCCAGACACAGTGTGAGGTGAATGTAGCACATCTCAAGGGGCTAGAAAAACCCATGGGGAGCCTGTGAGCCATGGGACAGGCTGGGGGCACTGCCCTGAGAGAGCACCCGCCAGCTGGTGTGTGAAACCAGATGAACCCGCCTGGCCTGCCCAGATCGCGGAGGGAACAGAAACAATAATGCTGATTTCCTGGGAACAAGCTCTTGCTCCCCACTCTGAGCTGGGAAACTACTTAAAGCACCCAGGATTTTATTTGATCTTAATCACCCTGGAATTTATTTTAAAATGAGCTGCTAAAAAACCTAGGAAATCCCCATTCGCTCAACTGGCTGAATCTTGTTTACTTTGCTGCTCAGATTTACACAATCGAAACCAGCCCCACGAGGGAACTTTCTGCCACTGAAGGAAAATGAGAAGCGAAGTCCCAAGAGGAACAGGGGACTTTCTGAGCACACCAAGCCTAGCCCGGCTGGTCAGCCTGGTACACGGCAGTAGCAGACAGACAGACACACAATTGCAGGGGTATCTAGAGCCTGTCTGCAGCCCCAAACCTACCAGCCTACAGTGCGAGGTTCCACTTCCACACCCCAGAGTGTTCAGCTAAACTTTTGGCAGCTAAACTAGCACCCCCCTATAGCATGGTGCCTGAGGGCAGCTGTCCCCCTGACCCCTCGCTACACCACTGTCCTGTGGAGCACTGCAGAGCCCTAGGTTATGCTGAGGACCATCTATTCCAGCCCCACCTCTTCTAGGAGCATGGAGTTGCCCCCTCCACCTGCCCTCACTGTAAAGAAAATTAAATCCATACCACTGGAGAGGTATCACCAGCAATCTTGTGGAAAATCCTAAATGCATTTCTCATAGACAAAATAACAGCCTTCAGTTCAGGAATGAAGCAGTGCACAGAGAAAATTTAATCCCTCAAGACCTATTTGTAAGTGTAGAAAAAGGCTAAATGAGGACACAAGCAAAAATGTCTAGAATACAAGAAAAGGGAGTCAGGGCCAGCCCCAGGCATTTTGCTGCTCTAGGCATATTTGAGTATTTTTCCACCCCAGCTTTTCCAGTCCTATTTTTTCTTCCCTCGGGAGTTTGCCTCTTTTTATAGGTATATTCTTCCATTTTGGGAGTAAGCTTCCTGTTAAGATTTATTTACACGTACTATACTTTCCTTGGTGTCAACTCATCCTTTTGAATTTTTCCTTTTTCTGGTAGCTGCATCTCAATGTACTTTTCCTTCTTTTTCTCCCTCTTTTACCATCTGAAAAAACTTATTTTATCCTCATGCACATATTTTCTTTCTTTCCAGCCATCCCATATTTTGGCCTTCTTTCTATAAGGAGTTTGTTCAGGTTTCCCCCCCTACTTTTTAAATTCTCCCCCTCCTAACATTCTTCCTTACACTCGTGAGCTTGATATTCAAACAATCACTCCATATTCAGTTCTGCACTGTCAGAATAACTCACTACAAACCTACATACCCAATAGCAATGCTGTAGTCTCATTTCTCATGCTCCTTAGAAGGAAGGGCTTCTTTCTTCTGAAGGGGAAGGGATTAGTCTCTCCATCTGGGGGGCGAAGGGGGGAAGAGACACACAGATTTAGAACTCCAACCTGAATGGGACTCAGTTTTCCAAGTCAAGTCAAATCTCAGATTACACAGAAATGGCTGAACTCCAATTAGCCCCTCATCTACCATTTTACTAGAGTTTCTGGTTCACCTCCCTGGGTATTATGGTTTAGGTGTTAGCAGCTTTCTTGCTCTTGAAATGTAGGACACATTCATTGGCTGTACTATATATGGAAATAGAATGGAAGGTTTAGAGACAGTACTTTGCTAATCGGCAAGACATTAGTACTTTCAAAATGTTTTATGTATCAAATGAAGCTGCCATAGTCATCCATAAAATAAATCTGTAGGTCTCTTTTTGGGGGGGGTTGGGTGGAAAGGGGGTTGTTTTCAATTATATCAGCAGTAATGGCATTAGTACAGGGCATATACAGAGGATAAATGATTAGATATATCTAATGTTCCTTATTATGGCCTCCCAAGTGGTCATTAATCCTCATGAAATACCCATACTTAATAATTGCTTCTTAAGAGACTGACTCAGCTGTCAGTTAAGTCATGCCAAAACTGCCACAGGCTTCAGTTGGAGCAGGGTTGGGTTCTTTGGGATCAATGCGCCTTAAAAGCCCCTACATTTTCCCTATCAAACCAGCAATGTTTGAATTTTTAGTTTTAACATACACAATTTATTTTTGTTCACTATTGAACAATATCTGTGTAAGTTTTCAGTGAAGCAAAAATATTCTCTGCAAAATTAGCTGGATGAAGTTATTCTTGGCAAGGAGAAAATTCCATGTACCACTATAAAGGACTAGAGTTGGGTAAATAGCACACAGTCATACACAAAGCTTCTGCAAACAGCTGTTTAAATTATAATTCATATTGCTTCTTCCCTGTTTTGCTTCCTTATGCATTTACAAAATGTTCATATAACACAAGTGTTTGTACATATACAAATATTTGTGCTCTTTTAGGTAGTTTCTTTTGGGTCAGAGAGATGGTTGTAGATAGGAGACATGAAGTAAGAAAAACTTACTGTGTACACACACACACACACACACACACACACACACACTTTCTCTCTCTCTCACACACACACACACACACACCATAGTTATGATGAGTAACAGAGGGATGAGATAAACAGGCAGATGTTCCAGTATACAATATGAGGAGTACAGCCAACAGGTGCATGATCCCCACCATGGTTGCCCTGAGTTCACTTGAATGCAACAAGATGCCTCAAATGCATCAGGCAGGGAGATCAGCATTCAGGAACAACCATACTGTGACATATGGAAATTTACATCTTGTGCCCAGAGAACACCACTGTGCATCCACTTTCCTGTCAAGATTCACAGGGCAGTTCAGTTCTGCAGGTGAAAGAAATAAGGAGAATGGGGAACAAACAACAAAAATCATGAGAACACTGACTTTTGTAAGGCCTTTTTTGTGGGAGTTTTAGTCACAAGGGAGGAGAAACAATTGCACATGATTTAAGTGACCAGTTTGACATATTATTCAGAATTAGACATCTGAACTAAGTATTTGCCACGATACTTGGGTTTAACATGTGAAAGTTGGTGGTTTGCAATATACAAGTTGGACTAGATCTGGAAGTCCCTATGGCATTAAAATTCTAAGAGTTATGACTTATATTAAACAAGCCATGAGCAAGCTAAAGGCTTAAAAAAATGTTTGGTCCAAAAACAAATTCACAAAATCCCAGTCAGCTCCAAGATATTCCTTGGCCAAAAAATCATCCATTCAACAAGTTGTTTTAGTGAAAAAATTCATCCAGAGTTGCAGTTCACTGGGTGGAGGGAAGTTAATATCTGTGAGGTTCTTGTTAATCTGTGTGGTTCAGTATCCATACATGTATTTACAGTATTGGTGCCTCTGAGTTTGCACTTGATATATTCCATTCTTCTCAGTAAAAATGGCTGCTATCAAGTTTCCTCACTATCTTATAGACTGCTTTATTACTATAGGATATTTATTTTAAATTATAATTTAATGCTGCTCATTTCCCCCTGAAAGATGTAGTTTTTCCATAGGTCTTAACTTTAGAAGACAGAATTTGAGCTGAAACTGAAAGAGACAACTTTGAGTCTTCCACATTGAGGCTAAAGGAAAATGGTGCATGTGTTTTATCAGCAGAATTTGAATACTGTGTATGGTAATCTTGGACTGTCTACAATGCTATGGGGAACAATGAGTTAACCATGGTTTTATCCAGAAAAATATATTTTTATTCAGGTAAATAGCTATGGTTGACACCTATGCTGTGATACATTTTAAATTTTAAGGCATGAACCAACATTACAATCTAACTGTGGTTTATATGCATGGTAACTCAACATGTCCATAGCACTGATTTGCTCCAAAGGTAACTTAATTCTTAATAAAAGTGGTGAGGAGTCCTGGGCCCCTTATAGTCTAACCGAAGTGTTGGAGCAAAAGCTTTCGTGGCAAAGACCCACTTCGTCAAATGCAGTGGGTCTTTGCCCACGAAAGCTTATGTTCCAACACTTCGGTTAGTCTATAAGGTGCCACAGGACTCCTCGCCGCTTTTGCGGATTAATTCTTAATGTGTCCAGACTCTGATCAGTTACAACTGTATTAATCTCATTTGAATCTGTGAAGTCCATCGTGTTGTCCTGGATTACTCAGGCATAACTATGAGCATAGAATGGTCGATTAGCTCTAAAAGTAGACCAGAATATAAATGTCCTCTAATTTAGAAGGTAAAAATAATCAGCCTCAAACTGATTTATGTGAATGCTATACCAGATCTCCCTACAGATGGTCGTAAAGCTCTTTGCCATTCCAACAATTTATCACAAGCTGGTACAGAAGCAGAGACCATACAAGTAAGGATCAACAAACCCATTAGAAAGAAATAAGAACAAGTCCAAATAATAGACAAATCTCAAATCTGAACCCAAATCTTTACATGAATCACTTAGTGGTTTAAAACACTATTGTAGTCCTTCGGGGTTCACTAGTCCTCCTGAAAAAAAATCAAATCAGTTCTATGCTATTTAATTGTTACCCATTTTGTGTATTGGCAGAAAGCACAAAGGCTGCGTAGGTATTTCCACTGAAATCCATGGAATAAAATAGTGGCAGCGAGGAGCCTCAATACCTTTGTGGAAAATAATTTGACCAGTCAACTCCTTAGATCATTTGTCTGAGCGGTAGGATGATGGCATAGGGACTATCTAAAATAGACTTAGTGAGGTTTGCTTTGTTTACTTGAAAGCAAACTATTGTTCAGGCGCAGGCAGAAGGTGGTTGTTGCTGTGGTCTTTAACTGTCTAACTGTTCTTCGCTGTTCTACAAAACTGTCATGTAGCAGAATATCTAGGATACTGATCCTGCTATTGTTCTCATAATTACAATTTATCTCCTTTGAAGCTTTGCATTTTCACTCCATGCAGAACAGACCATTCTGTTAGGAGAACTCTGTAAAGATTCTGGAGTCATTCATCATTGCCAGTAATCCGATTTAAAAAGCACCTTTTGAAAAACTTTTGCATTTATCATTTAAAAACATACAGACTTCATAAAAAATAGTCTCACGCCCTATGGCTATCAACAACAGTAATAATAAATCTCTTTTAAAGAACTGATTACACACACAATGTGCTTTTTCATACCTAGTACACTTTATCAAAAATGAACACCCATTCCATATTCCTCTCCACATATACACCTACAGATTTGGGTTCAGCTATAGGCTTGCATTTTTATTTACAGAAAACATTGTATATGGAAGGTAAATGGCACATGCATGGAGTCAGATTGTGATACCTCTGCCCGCTTCCCACATAGAATAATACATCTGTAGAATTGGAAGGAACCTGGAGAGTACATCAATGCCAGTCCCTTTCACTTATAGGAGAATCAATCACCATCTAGGTCGTTCTGACATGGGTTTGTCTATTCTGCCCTTGTGAAATCTCCATCATTAGAGATTTTTAATCTTACTAAGCAATTTATTCAAGTGTTTAACCACCCTGACAATTAGAAATTTTTTTCCTAATGTCCAACCTAAATCTCTTTGCTGCTTTAAGCCCATTACTTTTTATCCTATCATCAGGAGTTAAGGAGAATAATTTCCTTCCTTCTTACAAGAATCTTTTAGGTACTTGAAAGCCATTATGTCCTCACTCAGTCTTCTTTCTTCAGACTAAATAAACCCATTTTTTCCATCTTCCCTCATAGCTCATATTTTCTAGACCTTCAATAATTTTTTGTTTCTCTTCTCTGGACCTTCTGCAGTTTGTCCATGTCTTTCCTGTGGAACTCAGAACTAGACACAATACTCCATTGGAGGCCTAATCAACAAAGACTAGAGCAGTAGAATTACTTTTTGTGTCTTGCTTACAACACTCCTGTTAATGTATCCCACAATGATGTTTGCTTTTTTGCAACAGTGTCACACTATTGACTCATATATAGCTAGTGGTCCACTATTACTCTTAGATCTCTCTCTGTACTACTTCCTATACAGTCATTTCCCATTTTGTATGTATGTAACTGAGTGTTCTTTCTTAAGTGGAGTACATTGCACTTGTTCTTATTTAATTTCGTCCTATTTACCACAGAGTATTTCTCCAATTGGTCCAGAAAAATTTTCAATTATAATCCTATCTTCCAAGGCCCATGCAACATCTTCAAGCTTGGCACAAACTCTAAGTGCATTGGTAAGCAATTATTCACATGAATAGTCCCAGTGTAAGGTAGTAAGCGGTATAAGAAAGGCTGATAAAATCCCATCCGAGCCCATTTTAGTCATAGTTAAATACTTGAAAATAAGGCAGAGACATTATATTTGTTGACTATCACTAAGGCAGACTGTAACTGATGATACAGGTACATACTACTCCCACAATCTGACCCACAGTTCGTACCAGTAAATAATCTACCTCTAACATTGTTTATGGGCAGATTCTGCTGCCTTTGCTCCTTGCGAGTCATAAGTTCTTACAACTGAAACAATCACATTACTCTGGGAATAAAAGTGCTTCACTACCTGTGTGAAACGCTCTGCTTCTGACTCTCAGGTACAGATTTTTCTAATTCACATGTTCAGTCTTAGCCAAAGAGCTCAGTGTCATATGTGTGCAGTGGTCAATTTGTGGGATTGATGATGACGACGATGGGCAATTACTCATTGCCGAGTATGATCATCTTCCATGGGAGTTATGGACCCACAGGTGGCTGATAAGACCGATCCTTGAACCATAAGTTCTGTTACAGTGAGGACAGATGTTTCCAGGTACAGCATTACTTTGGGATGGGAATAAAGGTGTACCTGGAACTAGAAGCCAGTCTCTCCTTCCTCCTGCACCTCTTTTCCTCTTCAGCATATCGTGGGCAAGTTCAAAATGCATAGGGCTCATCTTAACTTTGAATGATCCTGGGCAAGTGTCCCCCAAGTGTTAATGTCGCACTTCTTTAAGTTATCCTTTAGCAAATCCTTAGAACACTTCCATTGCCCTCCACATTATGGTACCCTTCTTTCAGCTGAGAAAACAGGACTTGTTTTTGGAGGTGATAGTTTGGCATCAGAACAATGTGACCAGTCCGGCGAAGTTGCTGATGCATGATCATTGTCTCAGTACTGGTGGTCTTTGCCTCTTCCAGAACACTGATGTTAGTGTGCCTGTCTTATAACATAAGAACATAAGAATGGCCGTACTGGGTCAGACCAAAGGTCCATCTAGACCAGTAGCCTGTCTGTCAACAGTGAACAGCCTGTCTGCCGACAGTGGACACCAGGTGCCCGGGAGGAGGTGGACCGAAGACAATGATCAAGCAATTTGTCTCCTGCCATCCTTCTCTGGCCACTGACAAACAGAGGCTAGGGACACCATTTCTATTCCCTGGCTAATAGCCTTTTATGGACCTAACCTCCATGAAATTATCTAGCTTCTCTTTAAACTCTGTTATAGTCCTAGCCTTCACAGCCTCCTCTGGCAAGGAGTTCCACAGGTTGACTACGCACTGTGTGAAGAAGAACTTTCTTTTATTTGTTTTAAACCTGCTACCCATTAATTTCATTTAGTGTCCTCTAGTTCTTCTATGGGACACTAATAAATAACTTTTCTTTATTCATCCTCTCCACACCACTCATGATTTTATTTTCCTCTATCATATCCCTCCTCAGTCTTCTCTTTTCTAAACTGAAAAGTCCCAGTTGCTTTAACCTCTCTTCATATGGGACCTGTTCCAAACCCCTAATCATTTTAGTTGCCCTTTTCTGAACCCTTTCTAAGGCCAAAATACCTTTTTTGAGGTGAGGAGACCACATCTGTACACAATATTCAAGATGTTTTATACAGGGGCAGTAAGTTTTATACAGGAGCAGTAAGATATTCTGTGTCTTATTTTCTATCCCTTTCTTAATTCCTAACATCCTATTTGCCTTTTTGGCCACCTCTGCGCACTGTGTGGAAGTTTTCAGAAAACTATCCACGATAACTCCAAGATCTGTTTCCTGATTTGTTGTAGCCAAATTAGCCCCCATCATACTGTACGTATAGTTGGGGTTATTTTTTCCCCGACGTGCATTCCTTTCACTTATCCACATTAAATTTCATTTGCCATTTTGTTGGCAATCACTCAGTTTGGTGAGATCTTTTTGAAGTTCTTCACAATCTGCTTCTGTCTTGACTATCTTAAACAGTTTAGTATCATCCACAAACTTTACCACCCCGCTGCTTACCTCTTTCTCCAGATCATTTATGAATAAGTTGAACAGGATTTGTCCCAGGACTGACCCTTGGGGGACACTACTAGTTACCCCTCTCCATTCTGAAAATTTATAATTTATTCCTCCCCTTTGTTTCCTGTCTTTTAATCAGTTCTCAATCCATGAAAGGACCTTCCCTCTTATCTCAAGACAACGTAATTTACACAAGAGCCTATGGTGAGGGACCTTGTCAAAGGCTTTCTGAAAATCTAAGTATACTATATCTACTGGATCCCCCTTATCCGTATGCTTGTTAACCCCTTCAAAGAACTCTAATAGATTAGTAAAACATGATTTCCCATTAAAGAAACCACGTTGACTTTTGCCTAACAAATTATGTTCTTCTACGTGCCTGATAATTTTATTCTTTACTATTGTTTCAACTAATTTGCCCTGTACTGAAGTTAGATTAACCGCTCTGTATTGCCAGGAATGCCTCTAGCGCCCTTTTTAAATATTGGTGTCACGTTAGCTATCTTCCAATCATTAGGTACAGAAGCCGATTTAAAGGGTAGGTTACAAACTACAGATAACTCAAATGGGAAATTGCTGAACTATTTTTAGAACCCTTGGATGAATGCCATCCGGTCCCGGAGATTTGTTCACATTAAGTTTTTCTATTTGTTCCAAAACCTCCTCTAATAACACTTCAATCCTGTACAGCTTGTCAGATTTATCACCCACAAAGGACGGTACAGATTTGGGAATCTCCCTAACACACTCAGCCGTGAAAACTGAAGCAAAGAAATCATTTAGTTTCTCTGCAATGGCTTTATCATCCTTGATTGCTCCTTTTGTATCTCGATTGTCTAGGGGACCTATTGGTTTTTTAGCAGGCTTCCTGCTTCTAATGTACTTAAACATTTTGCTATTTCTTTTTGAGTTTTTGGCTAGCTGTTCCTCAAAAATTTTTTTTTGCTTTTCTTATTACATTTTTGCACTTGATTTGACAGTGTTTATGTTCCTTTCTATTTATCTCACTAGAATTGGACTTCCACTTCTTGTAAGATGCCTTTTTGTCCCTCACTGCTTCTTTTACATGGTGGTTAAGCTACGGTGACTCTTTTTTAGGTCTCTCACTATGTTTTTACATTTGGGGTATGCATTTAAGTTGGACCTCTATTATGGTGTCTTTAAAAAGTTTCCATGAAGCTTGCAGGGATTTGGCTCTAGTCAATGTGCCTTTTAATTTCTGTTTAACTATCCTCCTCATTTTTGTGTAATTCCCCTTTTTGAAATTAAATGTTCTCCCCACCACTGGAATGTTAAATGTTATTATATTGCTGTCACTATTCCCAAGCAGTCCTGTAGCGGTTATCTCCTGGACCTGATCCTGCGCTCCACTCAGGACTAAATCGAGACTTGCCTCTCCCCTGTACCAGCTGCTCCAAGATGCAGTCCTTTAAGCCAATGAGATATTTTATCTCTGCTTCTCTGCCTGAGGTAACATGTATCCAGTCAACATGGGGATAATTAGAATCCCCATTATTATAGAGTTCTTTATTTTGGTAGCCTCTCTAATCTCCCTCAGCATTTCAATGTCAGTATTGCTGTCTTGGTCAGGTGGTCGATAATATATCCCTACTGCTAATATCTTATTATGGGAGCATGGAATTACTATGCATAGCAATTCTATTGAAAATGTTGATTCATTTAGTATTTTTATTTCATTTGATTCTACATTCTCTTTCACATGCAGTGCCACTCTGCCACCCACACGGCCTGCTCTATCCTTCTGATATATTTCATAGCCCAGTACGATTGTGTCTCACAGATTTTCCTCATTCCATCAGGTTTCAGTGATGCCTATTATGTCAATATCCTCCTTTAATACGAGATACTCTAGTTCACCCATCTTATTAGTCAGACTACTAGCATTTGTGTACAAGCACTTTACAAATTTGCTACTGTTTATTTGTCTGCTCTTCCCTGATGCATTGGATTCCTTTATATGCGGTTGTTTGTCTGCTCTAGCCCATGGTTTGTCCTCTCCCCTCCTCTCTTTCTGACTACAACTTAGAGAATCTCTATCAATGGATTCTCCACTAAAAGAATTCTCCATCTGATTTATGTGCTTCTCCGAACCAATCAGCTTTCCCCCATCTCTTAGTTTAAAAACTGCTCTATGGCCTTTTTAATGTTTAGTGCCAACAGTCTGGTTCCACCCTGGTTTAGGTGGAGCCCATCCTTCCTGTATAGCCTTCCCCTCTCTCAAAAGTGTCCCCAGTTCCTAATAAATCTAAACCCCTCTTCCCTATACTATTGTCTCATCCACGCATTGAGACTCTGAAGCTCTGCCTGCCTACCTGGCCCTGTGCGTGGAACTGGTGGCATTTCTGAGAATGCCACCATAGAGGTCCTGGATTTCAGTCTCTTCCCTATCACCCCAAATTTGGCCTCCAGGATATCTCTTTTACCCTTCCCTATGTCATTGGTACCTATATGTACCATGGCCTCCGGCTCCTCCCCAGCACTACACATAAGTCTATCTAGATGCCTCGAGAGATCCTCAATCTTTGCACCAGGCAGGCAAGTGACCATACGGTTCTCCCGGTCATCACAAATCCAACTATCTATGTTTCTAACAATCAAAGCACCCACTACTAACACCTGCCTCTTCCTAACACCTGGCATTCCCTCCCCCTCAGAGTTATCCTCAGTGTGAGAGGATACCACAACACCCTTTGAAGGAGGATTCCAACTACGGCATGGTTTCCCTCTGCTCCCATTGAATGCTTTGTTCCCTTGAGACTTTCACCATCCTTAAGAGCACTGGGGCTCTCAGACTGGAGGTGGGACGGTACTACAGTGTCCCGGAAAGTCTCATCAGCATAGCTCTCTGCCTCCCTTTGCTCCTCCAGTTCAGCCACCCTAGCCTCCAAAGCTTGAACTCGGTTTCTGAGGGTCAGGAGCTCCTTGCAACAGGTGCACACATACGCCACCCACCTCAGGGCAGGTAATCATACATGTTACACTCGACGCAATAAACAGGATAGCCCCCACTCTGCTGCTGGGCTTCTGTCTCCATTTTTCTTATAAGTTTAATTATAAAAACAGGGCTTCTTATGAATGTCTTCCCATTTGATCTTTAAGATCTTGTGGAAGCAGTGTTCGTGATGCCTCCCAAGGACTTTCAAGTGATGTCTGTAATTTCAGACCCATATAAAAATGTTGGAAGAATGATGGCTTGATAGACAGGAAGTTTAGTGTCTGTTTAAATGCCATGATCTTCAAAAATCCTGTGATGTAAATGAGCAAAGGCCGCACCAGCACAGTTCAGATAATGTTGGATTTCTACCTCAATATCTGCCTTGGTGGAAAGATAACTTCCAAGGTAGAGAAAATGATCAACAGTCTCCTGTGCGTCTGTTGATTTTAATAGATTGAGCACATGGTATCTCATTTGGAGAGGGATGATGGAGCACTTTGGTTTTTTTGATGTTGAGGGTAAGACCAAGATGTGCATAAGCATCAGCAAACACATTCAAGATAGCCTGGCTATCTCTCTGAATGGGCAAAAACTGCATTATCATCAGCATACTGAAGTTCCACAACAGATGTAGTGGAAATCTTACTCTTAGCTTTCAGCCTGCTAAGCCTAAACCACTTTCCATCTATTCTGTAGATGATTTCAACGTCAGCTGGGAGCTTCCCAGCAATTAGGCTAAATACGACTGCTAATATGGTTGGGGTGATGATACGGTCCTGTTTGTACTTAAAAGTTCACTCTGGGAGCCAGTGATGCTCATAACAGTCGCTTTCATGTTGTCATGAAGCAGCTTTAGGACATCAAGTCTTCAAAAGTACAGTTCAAAGGACACAGTGATTCACTGAGTCAAAGGCTTTAGTTAGATCAATAAAAGCAATGTACCGTGGTTGGTTTTGCTCTGGACACTTTTCTTGCAGCTGCCCTGCAAAGATCATATCCACAGTTACGCAACAGGGTTGGAAGCCACTCTGTGACTATGGTAACATTTCTTCTCACAGGGGCAGAAGATGGCTTGCAAGGACCCTGTCCCAGAACTTTGCCTGCTACAGCAAGGAAAGAGATACCACAATAGTTTCTGCAGTCCACTTTATCCCCTTTCTTAAATAGGGGAACAATCAGGGTGTCCCTCATTTCACTGGGTTTGTCCTCATTTATCCAGATTTTAAGGATAAGCAGGCTAAGCTGCCAAATTAACTCTGGTTCACCATCTTTAAAGATTTCAGCAGGGATCCCATCTGGACCTGTTGCTTTGTTGTTCTTCATCTGCTTGATGGCATTGTATACCTCAGACAAATTGGGAGGGTCTCTGAGCTTCATCTGCAACCATGGAATTATGATTACGAAGATCTTCAAAATGTTCTTTCCAGTAAAAATTAATGGCTTGGTAGTCCTTCAAATATGGTTCCATCCTTTGAGCAATGCTGGCCCATAAACAACCTTAATAGCATTATCGAAACCACATGTATTATTGGTAGCCACAAAATGTAGGGGTTCTTATGCTTTATTAGTCTACCATTTGTTCTTAAGTTCTCTGGTTATATGTTGGACTTCTGCCTTCGACTTAGCAAGGGCTTCTCTCTTTGTCTTGCTATGTATATCATTCTTCCAAGCACGAAATGCCATTCTCTTCTCATTGATGAGCTGATCAATTTCAACATCACTCTCAGCAAACCAGTCCTGATGCTGTCTGGTGTGGTACCCAATGATTTTTGCTTTCAGCTGTCTCCAATGTTCCTCAATTTCTTCCAGAAACTCTGATGGAAACTTTTCTTCTGAGAATGCTTGGAAGTGGTCATGATTAATGGGGTCCTTCAGGTCTTGAACCTTTAGCTTGCACCTGATCTGTTTCTTTTGCAGCCTCTATTTGGGGGTGATCTTGATTTTCATCATGGATCGAATGAGGCAATGATCAGTCCAGTATCCATCAGCACTTGTCATTGCTCTTGTGAGAAGTACGTCACCACGATCTTGAGCACAAACTATGACATAGTTGAGACAATGCCAGTGCTTTGAACGTGGATGTCTCCAAGATGTTTTGAACTTGTCCTTTTGTCGAAAAAGGGTATTTGTGATAAGTTCACATTCAGCACACTTGGTCAGGAGCAGGATTTCATTTGAGTTGCTTTTGTCAACTCCTTCTTTCCCAATTGCTCCCTTCCACAGGTCTGAATCTCATCCAACACATTCACTGAAATCTCCCAGAAGAATGATTTTATCTTCTTTTAGGGATCACCAGTAAAATGATTTCCAGACAAGAGTAGAAATTTTCCTTTATATCCTCATTGGCATCCATTGTTGGTGCATAGGTACTCACAATAGTTAGCTGTTGGTTTTTGGTAAGCCTCAAAGTGTCATAAGCCGCTCATTGATGGCTACTGGCAGCCCAGAGAGGCACCTTCCGAACTTGTTCTTAATAAAAACCTTAATACACTTGAGGTTCATCTAAAGATCTCCTTTCTCCTCCCTCACCTATCCTTCATCAGCTCTTCTAGTTTCGGAGAAGGCAGCAATATCATGAGCAACCAGATTACCCCAACTGAGAACAGGCCCCAGAGGGAAACAAGGGCACCAAGAGATGAAGGGGCATGTCCAGTGTTATACAGCAGGTTGATGCAAGAACTGAGAAACCTGGGTCTCATAACTCATGTCGATCAATGCAACGTCCACTGCACCACAGGTCTCTTTCAAAATGGCATGTCTTTAAACTATGTCAGATGTGCAGTTATTTTTCATCTCTCTCTAAAATGGAGAAAAGACAAAAAAGATCTGTCTTTTAATAGTTTTATGTCTTTATTTTATTATTTGGCATATGCTCACATGCATATGTCTTGATCAATGCATTTCATTCCAGCTATATTCATGGTCTACTAAAATGGGCAAAAAATTGAAATATATATTTGGGATGAACATTACATGATGTTATAGGGCTATTTCCTTTAGTTCTTTATGTTTAAAATGAGGGAGAAAGAAATTCAAGTACAAGCCATAACAAAACAAACAAACAAAAATACAGCCATAATTTAGACTTTAAGCTTTTTTACCCCATACAGTTTTTTCACTGATGAGCTATTGTTTCCCGAAAGGTTTGATGAGGCTTTTAATTAACTGGAGCCAGAGGTGCTGTGACCTCTAATTAAGTTTAATTTTGTTCCTTCTGGCAGTAAAATAATGAACTTAGTCAAATGAAGCTGACAGCTATGCAAACCCCAAACTGATTAGTAGCTAATAATGAAGAATGTCAATAGAAGTGTAAAAGTTTTAGGAAAAAAATGAATTTAAGAGCAAAACCTTAATTATCTATTTTTGTGAGCTGAGAATGCTAGGGCTAATCCACAGATGGTGTACATGGGGATACCTCCCTTGAAACCAATGGAACTATGCCATTAATACCAGTTAAACTTATGGCCTGTGGACACTTATAGTGATGCTACAGTGACATTTTCATATGCGTGTAAGTGTTTTTGACATACATCTGTGTTCTGTCAAACAAAACGGAGTATACATTTTTACATTTTTGTAGTAGGCCCCATACAGAAGGATTCCAGTTTTAGAGAGTAGAAAGGTGAACTTTTATCATCAATGCTCAGTGTATAAAATTGTATTGTTCCTGAAGGTGGAAGTTCCCTTTTACATCAATCGTAAAATGATTTAACATAACTGACATCCTTATATGCCTTGAAAATTAAATCCTAGGCTAATCTATTCCCTTGAGTCAGTAAGTCTTATCAGGGTTATTATTAATTACTGAATCTCAGTAGTATCTAGAGGCGAGAGGTGGGCAAAGTTTTCCACATGATGTTTTAAAATTAAAAAAAAATGCAAATCAACATCAAAATCCTGCAAGTTTCACTTTATTTTTTATAACCCAAACAAAAAGAAACCCTAAATAACTTCTGAAAATAAACCCATTTTTGTTTTGACTTTTTTTGAAATAAAACATTTTTATTTTACCATTCAAAATGGCTGCGTTCCAAATTTCCTTTAAGTCTGTATTAAACAATGAGAAGTCAAGATGGTTAAAATATAAATGAAACATTTCTACTGTGTTCAAAAAAAGGTTTCATTTGAGCAGAACTTTTTTTTATTTTGTAATTTGCTGATATGGAATATTTCTATTTTTGTTTGACCTGAAACAGTTTTGTTTTAAATGATAGACTTGTCAGTGAGCTGAAAAAAAAAATTTGGGCCCTGTTGTAATGATACAGTGAGAGTCAGTCCTTTTTCTAAAGAGTTTAAAAATCTATTTACATACTTTATCTGCAAATGGTGGGAGAAAAAAGTATTGTTATATCCTTCTCACAGATGGAGATGCTAATTGTCTTGCCCAAGAACGCACGTATGAATTCTGTAGCCGCACTGGGAATGAAGCCCACAAATTGTTTTTCAAGCCAATGCCTTAATGTCAAGACCATCTTTCCTCCCCTGACCCATGTTCCATTATCTCCATCCCCTGGGTTGCTGCAGGTTTTCAGAAAAAACGTAAAGTCCTGTGTGTGCAGTTAACAGCTTCAGACCCAAATAGTGTAAGACCTCAACACTTCATATTATTGGTCAACATCATTTTGGAAATTAGATACAGGTATGTATAATAGCCATAGTGAAACTTAAAATGTTTGAAAACTTGGACATTTAACCATTTTGTTTCAAATGTGAAACCTGCACCAGTTTTGCAAAAATGCTTATAAACAAATGATGTATTTAAAAGTGAAAGTGTTGTCACAGTGAATATACTGAAAAAGAGCATGTCTTTCCCCCACAGCAAAATTAACTTTTGTGCCAATTCCAATTAATCTCTCACAGGAAAAATTAACAAACTTTTCTGGTAGCTTTAAAATGGGTCACTTCAATCAAATGACGGACATAAAAACTTTATCTTTTTTATTTATTTCCCCAACTTACAAAAATCTGTCATGCAGTATCTGGATGTTTCTTATGTATACCAACTACTCAGGTGTCTTGTGGAGAGTTATAGGTTAGACAATATATGTTAGAAACCTAATTTTGTTCAATTTAAGTTTAATTTCTCCTTTCATTTTAGACTGGAATTATTTATCTTTTCGGTTGCTGTAATAAACATCTGTCTTACAACTATCTGGGGAATCCAAAGCTTGAGTTCTACTCGTAGAATCCGATTTTTGTTGGGCTATCTTTTAATTACAACCGTGGAGAACTGTTCAAATTTATGCTACTGCTCTCTGGGGGACTGGAATGCTTCTCAGGACCTGTGATTTGATGATCATTTACCAGATTTTACTTCTAGCTGGTGTATCTTTTAAACATTTGTTTTGCTACTATGGGTAACAATTTGCAGCGGACTGCTGCCTGTGGAAATTATGTACATTGAGTGTATCTTTTTATAAGAACTCCTTAGATGACAGAGTGGATAAGGAGTGGTGCTTAAGGGAATCAACAGCAGGTAGCAAGGACCTGATTATTTACTTTGTTGGTTATAGGATAGTTCATGTGAGGATGTTAGAACATAGATTCATAGGACTTGAAGGGACCTCAAGAGGTCATCTAGTACAGTCCCTTGTACCCACAGCAGGACTAAGTATTATCTAAACTATCCCTGACAGGTGTTTGTCTAACCTGCTCTTAAAATCGGTCCATTGGTGGATGATCTGAGAGATCATATTCAGTTCAATTCAGTGAAATTTTATTGGTATGTCAAGTTAGACAGGTGTTACCAAAATATAGGGAAAAAAAGATGGTATGACCTATCCAAGACAGGTTTACATATTGTTTGAGGTTTGGTCCCCAGAAGCCATTACAGTCCATTCTACACTGGTGTCAAGGCTGTGATTATTGCCTGCCCACCATTAGCCTTGTCAGAAGGGCTTGCCACCATTTAAGAGATGCTCTGGTGAAAGTTAAGTCACAGAGTCAGCATGAGTTTAGGCCTAGAGAGGCAGGGGGTTATCAGAGATACTGTCTTGTTGTAAATACTACATGCCTTTCTGATCCAGTGGTGAGGGAGCCTGCTAGATGCTATCTTGAGCAAAGGTTTATGAAAGGAATGATATATACAGAAGTTATAAAATCCCATTTTGTAGGTGTCAGGAAAGAATTTCCCCATTCCACAGGCACAAGCATATCACAACTAACTAGGTGAATGCTTCATGTGAGGTAGAGTTATGTTCCTCTGAAGCCACAGACATTTTCTTTGATTTCACTCTTATTTGCCATCCTGTAATTGTCAGATGAATGATCTGAGCTGATATGCCAGATAATTAATTCCTATATGCTTTCTAGCAAAAAAAACCAACCAAACAAAAAAAAAAAAACAAATCGGAGTTTTGTCAATATTTCTATATGCCCTACATTAAGATGTTTTCATCACTGTGAATTTCAGGCACTGACTTAAGAGAAAGGTAAAAAATGAAGTGAAAATATACCTGAAGAGAGCCAAATGAAATCAGTTTGATTGAGAGTACTCTTGAGAGAAGCCAACAAATAGGCAACCAAGGCTGGCATTGTTGATAGCATGAAAGCAAGAGCTAACATCATGATAAACTAGTAGGATGAGGGAGGCTAGATTGTAGGATTTTGAAGATTAGGACAAGAAGATCGTATTTGATGCAGTGGCAGAGGGGTAGCCAAGGGAGAAACTTATAGACACGAGTGGCCTAGTCAGAGTGCAGCAACAGTTTCAGTAAATTTCTGGAGGCACAATTGCAGAGATTAAGGTCAAAGAAGAAGAAATTGCAATATAATCAGCATATGGACTTGGGAAATGGTTTTCTATTAAAGTAACCACATTTTTGGCAATTCAGCCAATGCCAAGGTTATTTTGAACAAAACAGAAGCACCATTAACTTCAGCAAAACAAAGTAACAGACAAAAAGGAAAAATTTGCTTCTTACTCTGGTGTGTTGGGATCTTCAGACACACTTTTAATATAAAAATAACTTGATTTTGTTAGTAGTATACAAATAGATTTGGGCATCAGAATTTCACTAATGACAAAAGAGCTGCCAGCACAAAGGCATTTTTTTAAAGTAGAATGTGTGGCAGAACTGTAGTCAGTGAGTATTGATGTTCAATGTATTTATACTCATACAGCACCTGAATTGTTAGTGTTAAGAAATATGGTAAATCCATCATTTAAACTTTTATCCCACTGAGGTAAAATTTAAATAATGTGATCAGGACAACATTTTCTTGGTTCTAAAGTTATTACCCAAGATTATTTTTCTTCAAACATTTTATGCAAGAAACTTTTATTCCTGGTTTCTCAAAATGAACTACTCTATACCAAGTTATTTTTTCTTCTGCGGCATGTACTTTTATATATAGACAGCTGCAATATACAGAACTCTAATCACAAAATGCAAATACAATTCTTTTTGGCTCTGGAAAATGATTTCAGAGCATAAGAACATGGGAAGTTGTGTGTCATGCAGTAGAGTCATTTTGCTTGTGTCATGTCTGATTTCACAAGGAAAGCACTTAAGGCAGCAGTGATATTTGTATGTTAGCTGATTATTTATATCACACAATACATTTGCAGAATAAACAGAAATAGAAATAGAGCCTACAGAGAAAACATTGTTGATAAAACACTCAAAGGAATTAGGACCCAATCTTGTAAAAGCTAACTGACATTGTTATTTAGTCAAGTAGCCTCGATGACTTCAGTGAGTGGTAATATTCATAAGTGTAAGAAATGTTCACATGAGTAAGTTTTTTCAAGATCAAGCTTTACTTCATTTCATTCATATTTTCCCTTATGCTGAACTGTTTGGAAAAGCCCTTTTAATTGTAATTAAATAATTTAAAGGCTTGCAAAAAACACTGAAGTTTTATGTTTTGCTGCAAATATTTCACATTATTTAAGGGCCTTACACAGATGAATAATGCTAATTTTGCCACTAAAATAATATTTTTGTCTTTGACCAGTCTATATCCAGACAATTTATCGATCACCCTTTTCATCTGTACTCACTAAAAGAAAAATTTCCAATTTTGACCTGTTCTCATCTTCAAAAATATTATACTTCTGGTACAAAATTTGATAGTTTCAATTGTAGCTTTACACATTCAATTAGAGATGACATAATTAAACAGAAGACTCACCATAAAGGATAGCATACATTAATTTGATCTTAAAAAATATCACTTACTCTTTTTCTATTTTTGTAAAGTTTATCCTTGAACTTTTTAAACTGTTGCACTTCTGAAAGATTTTCATAAAAAAATCAAATTAGTGGGGAAAGGGTCCATTCTGATCAGGTCTCTAGGTAAATTATTGCACTGGTGTGTGAGTTTGTTCACTAGGATCTTGATTGCATAACAGACATGTTAACATACACATTCCTTTGAATACAGAAGATAATTATTTTTGACAAGAAGGAAATTAGTTGCTGGATTGTGTTATAATTGTTGAAATAATCACTGAATTTTACATCACTGTTTTCCAAGGGCACCATTTATGGGCTAAGGAGGTGGTAGCCCCCCTATGAGTTTGAACCCCTGGATTTTATACTTGAGGTCTGCTTAAAGCTGCATGCCATGACTCCAGAGGCAGTTCTTAAATCCAACAGAGATTGAGTTGCTTGCAGCTTTGCCGTGGAGCAGGGAATTTGTTATAAAAAGAGGAAGGCAGGGTGATTAAGAACAACAAAAGGCTGGGCATTCAAGCAATTGAAGGATTGGTAGATCAACATTGCCAGGTACTCTATTTAAAAAGATGGGGGAAGAAAGAATAGGAATGAGTCTTGTGCTGCAGGGATCTGCAACTAGATTACTGTTTTAAATTTAGAAATATTCTTGAAAAGGGAGTGAATGGGGACTAATCTAAAGCTGACTGCAAAGAGCTAGAAAGGGATTTCACAAAATTGGGTGATGGGCTAACACAAAGGCAGATGGAATTCAGTGTTGATAAGTGCAAAGTAATGCACATGGAAGAATATAATCCTAACTATAGAAACAAAATAGCTGTTATTCAAGAAAGAGATCTTGGAATCATTGCGGATAGGTTCTGTGAAAACAGCTGTTCAATATGCAGTGGCGGTTGAAAAACTAAAAAGCAAACTGAATTCTGGGAATCATTAGGAAAGAAATAAGTAGTAAGACAAAATACCATATTGCATCTTTATAAAATCATTGCATGACCACATATCGAGTAGTGTATGCAGATCTGGTCAACCCATTTACAAAAAAAAAAAAAGATATACTGGATTTGGAAAAGGTACACAAAGGGCAACAGAAATTATTAGGGGTAAGGAACAGATTCCATATGAAAAGACATTAACAAGACTAGTAATTTGTTTTCCAAGCTAAAAAGTCCCAAAGGGAGGGAGGATGTGTTAGATGTCTAGAAAATCATGAATGGCATGAAAAAAAATAGAAGAAATGTTATTAATTCCTTCACTAACATAACAGAAGAAGCTGATCCCATGAAATTTATAGGCAGCAGATTTAAAACCAACAACATACATTATTTTTTCACAATCAACTTCAGGAACTTTTTGCCAGCAGATGGTGGAAAAGTTCAATTATACCAGGGTTACAATAAGAGCAAATAAGTTCAAGAAGGATAGGTCCATCAACGGCTATTAGTTATGATAGGTAGGAATGATATCTTTAGCCTCTGTTTGTCAGAAGCTGGCAATAGGTAACAGGGGAGTGATTACTTGAGGATTACCTGTTGTGTTCATTTCCTCTGGGTCACCTGACATGGGCCACTATTGGAAGACAGGATACTGGTTTAGAAGAACCTTTGTTCTGACCCAGTATGGCCATTCTGATGTTCTTATATAGAGCTGAAATGTATCTGACCCTTTGCTGATCCCACATTCCCCTTCCAGAGCTGAAATAGAACCCAGGAGTCCTGAAGGGGTCAGTGTCTCTCTCTCTCTTTCCACAGATTTAGTATCAAAGTAAGAATATACATTAAAATGTTAAGGCCAACCAGTGTCTCTTAAGGGTCATCTAGACTACATTCCTCTTTCGAAAGAGGAATACAAATGGAGGAAATTAAAAATGCAAATGAAGCACTGATTTACAAATCTCGTGCTTCATTTACATAATCTCTTCCAATCGCTTTTTTGAAAAAAGCAATTGGAAGAGATTATGCAAATGAAGTGTGAGATTTGTAAATCCATGCTTCATTTCCATTTTCGATTTCCCTCATTTGTATTCCTCTTTTGAAAGAGGAATGTAGTCTAGATGCACCCCAAGTCACTTGCTACAAGGCATCAGAATATGTCTGTGTTAGAGCTGAGTGGGTCTAATATTTTGTCTCTCTTTTATATAGGAATTTGAGACAGTGCTCCTGTCAGCTAACAGCCAAGTTGCCTGCCAAAAAAGTTAAGTTTTCCAGTAACTTGGTAGCCCCTGGATAGAGATGATGCATGGCGGGGGGGGGGGGGGGGGGGAGGGGAAGAGGGTGGATAGGGTTGGTTCCCTCCCCCCATTTGGTGCTCGGCTTGTACTGAATATGCTCAGTTACACTGCATAAGCCTCTGTCCTCAGTCTGTTCTCCCCTCATATTTCATGCACAAGTCAACTTCCCCTACCAAGATCTGAAATGGCACCCCTGCTATTTTCAATTATGAGCCATAGTTTTGTGTGTGTGTGTGCGCGCGCACGTGTGCACTCTGAGTTTCAGCTGCTGAGTAAACTGATCTCAGCAAAATAAATTTCAGGAGGCAAAAGAAAGATGTAGGTAGCCACACTAGAGATAGTCAATAGATGTGAGAGTTTTTAGCATATCAAAGCGTTAAATGCATTATAAAGGGCTCAATAGCTTTACTCATAAATATTCCTCAACAATCATAACCTGCACTGCAAGGTAATCTTGAGTAAATATTTTTCTGTTGGGGCAGGAATAAGCAAGCCTGGAAGTGAAATGAGGAAAATCTTGAAAACAGCTCACTGATTGAGGGTAACAGAAGGAAAAGAAAAGATGCCCCTTGAACGGGAAGGGGGAGAGGGGCGCATTGGACAACCATGTTCTAATAAATAAAAATGAGATCATACTAAAAGGAAGTATTTAAGAAACAATTATTGAACGGACACATTTGCCTTTGACAGTGGCCCACTTCTTTAATTTTTTTCCACAAAGACCTAAAGGAACTATGCATATGTAAGTGTTATTTTCATTATTGAAAAAGTGTACAGACACTTGCATGTGAAATCATAGCCACATTGTGCATATTCTGACCCTATTGTTCTTGTCCAGCAAGTACATAAAGATGCTTACCTTTAGCAAAATTAATTTTTGGAAGAGTTACATAAAAGCATTCCTAAATGTTTGCACAAAGTGTCTGGTTGTGTGGGTTCTATAAATCTTTTCCTACTGCTAATTTGATTCATTTCAAACCTGAGAAGTATAGTCTTGAAATTGCAGGCATTTGAGCTTTTTCACTGTGCCTAGCTGGTGGTGGCTTACTATACTGCAGCTTGAATGCTCAGCCATGAAGAGATTAGCTGTAGTGCTTTTAGGACACTGACTTGCATTTTGAATCCACTTAAGCGGAGTTACTAAAGGTCAAATGCTAATTTTGCTCTAGCAGTTAGGAATTAGTGTCACGGATTTGTCATAGATGGCAGGTGAGCAGGGTATGAAAATTATGACAAGCTTGTCAAACAATACAATCAAAAATGAAATATTAATAAGCCTTGTTTTTAAAAACTAGTCAGAGCAGCTGAACCAAATAATTCCTTCTGCCTATATCAACAACTGATGGAATATTGTCTATTACTTAAAAAGATGTTCCCATGGCAATGGCATTTTTGTCTTCCCTGTGCTAATGTCAAATTTGGTAAGTCAGTGTAAGAGGTCATACATGTTTTTGCAGGGTATCAGTCCATGAAAATACACAGTGCCACAATAACACTACCCTTTCAGTTTTACATGGTTACATTCTAATCATTGTTCAAGCAAAGTAGAATTTTACATGGCACCTTGCTCCAGCTGGTTCCATCTATCATTTCCACAAAAGGGATTCAATAAAAGGCCTTCCTCTATCTTTCCCCACCAGATCTGGAATTTACATGGCAAAATATTCTAGGAGAAATGGCGGGAGGGTGGGAAATCAAGCAAAAGCTTAGTATTATATGGATTTAGAGTTAAAAGGAAAAACTGAAGAAACATTTACTTCATGAAGGATGCCACTAAAGCAATTACATAGAAACTTAAGTACATTGCCAGAGACACCAAAATATATATTTAATATGTAATAAAGGCATATAGACCAATGACATCCTTTCACTTTCATTTCAGTCACTAGTTTTGTCTGCTTCACTTTAAGAAAGGTTTATCAAAAAAGTCAAAATGGCATGAAGATAAACATTATAGGGAAGGAAGGATTTACATATAATGAATATAGTAATTTGAATTATTTAGCATGGGAAAGAAATGTGTTGGAAACTTTATCTTCCGGATACACAGTATCTCTCACCTGGTTTTAGGTTTTGTTACAAAAATGAAACCCAGTGGAGGTTCATGAAGGATTTGATGAACCTTTTTCTTGAATCTTTTGTGGGAATCTGGACTTAGTTTCTACTTAAATGTATCTTAAAGTCTGCTATAATACTGAAATGCAATTCGAATATTTGAGTTAGACTATAAGGGATGTGAACCAGCATAGACTGAATAGACAAAGTGGTTTGCATGAACCTGTTAAGCAAAACTGCTACTTTTATAAGCTCTCATGAGCAGACTTTTCTGTGTTTCTTCAGCACCTAGAACAGTGGAATCCTGATACCAGAAGGGCCTTTGGCTGCAACTATGACATAAATACCACATAACAGCAACCCTGAAGGAAAAGGAAAGAGGGTGAACCTGATTGAAGTACTTGGGTACATGAACAGAATAATCTTAAGGACAAACAACTCTCATGCTTACAGAAATTATTAGATGGCTACTGCTGTTTTTTGTAACTACATACATTAGTTGAGGTAAACTAGATTTATTTCTAGAACCAGGTGTGGCAAAAAGGAGAATCTAAGTTCATTTACAAACATTTATGTTGTTTTATATTTGTCTGTTACTGCAGTTACATAGGAAAAGGGGATAGAGCAAGCTGGGAAGCCAAACTCTGCTAGTGCTATGCCACCTCTGCTTCTCTCTATTCTTATATTTCTTCCTCAGGTTCTTATTAGCTCAGTGTCTGAAGATTATGTATACAGTGCAGATGTCTTTAAAAAATATATATATATATATATATATATATATATATATATATATATATACACACATACACACATACATACACACCTAATGCAGAGGTTAGGGAATCAGTCAAGGAAAAAATACCAGGATTTTAGTTTCCGATTCCAGGTTTGGCAGGTACACTTAAGAATGTCTAAAACCTAGTCATTCAAGTAATTCTTTGCTGCTTCTTCCCATCTTTAAAAAAAAAATCTACTCGGTGTTACATTTATTTGAAAGTGGCTCTTACTCTAAATGTATGACTATTGTTAGCCAGACAGCCCTGCCTCTACTTCCATATCAAGAGGGTACAAAAGCTCTGTTCTGCAGAATAAAGTGCCTCCTTCTTCTAGAGCTGCAGTGACTTTACCATGTTTGACACACAAACTTAAAGCAGACAGAAGTATTGCTGTTACATTAAGTGCAAGAAGGCAGGCAGCACCCTTCATTCCCTTCACCTTCAAACTACCAAACCGCTTCTAGTTGTGCACATCTGTGAAGAATATAGGAATGGTCTATTTTTTTCATGAAAAAATGCCTCAGTTTCCCCATTCACTTTTGATTGGTTGTGCATAAAAAGGTTAATCTCTTTCCAAGGACAGGCAGTTAATGATTTGATAGCAGATGCATCTGCATTAGTACGAATGAATTATCAACATGAGAGACGGCGAGGAGTCCTGTGGCACCTTATAGACTAACTGAAGTGTTGGAGCATAAGCTTTCGTGGGCAAAGACCCACTTCATCAGATGCATGAGTCATCAGTTAGTCTATAAGGTGCCACAGGACTCCTCGCTGCTTTTGCAGATTCAGACTAACACGGCTACCTCTCTGATACTTGACAACATGAGAGACATATTTAGGCTTTTACTGTTTTAACCCAGCCTCCCTAAATACTGTATGTCTTCTGAATAATAAATGTTGGGTCTTGAAAGGCTATTCTGTGCTGTTACAAACATCTTATGGTCACATAGTTCCAGGAGGATAAGTCTCCAAGGTCATCTTTTGGACCGTCTAAAGGAGCCGCAGCAAGAAACAGAGGAGAAGAAGTTTGAAATCCAGTCTTGGCATAGGGAAGCTGCAAGTTGGCCTCCACTCCCCTCATATAGAGGGGGCCAGAGGCCAAGTGCCTACCACTAAGAAGGATACATTCCCTGCAAGGACTATTTAAAGGTTGGATTCATAGCAGAATACACCCTGTGCATGTGCTAGACTATTGGGATTCGGAATACTGCAATAGGATTTTGTGGTGATAGCAGTAACAGGCATAATCAAAG
Source organism: Pelodiscus sinensis (assembly GCF_052426305.1). Classification (NCBI taxonomy): domain Eukaryota; kingdom Metazoa; phylum Chordata; order Testudines; family Trionychidae; genus Pelodiscus; species Pelodiscus sinensis. The sequence continues at coordinate 102,100,722 of NC_143055.1, forward strand.
GAAACATTAGGGAAAAAGTGGTTCAAGTTCTTTTGGGAAGAGGGAAGGAAAGGATAGCTCATCTTCCTTACCTATCAGCTACCTAAAAAGCAGATTACAATGGTTTAAAACTTTTAAAGTTCACCAACATACAATTGGTTGACCTATTATATGAAAATGACCTGGTAAAGAAACAAAGTCCAGTCCCCAATGAGGTCAGTCATTCAGGGGAGATGGAGGCCCAGATGTTTTAATGGTGCCAAGGGAACCCAAAGAGGACCAGTAGTGTCTGCAGCAGCTGGAGTAGAATCAAGGCATCCTCAAGACCCAGTTTTCCAGATGAAAAATTGGAACAATAAGAAACTAACTGGGAGCCTGGAAGCTTCAGGTGAAGGAACAAAAGTTGGAGCTGGAACATCAGCTGCTGGCTGACTTTGAAAAGGAAAGCCCTACGCTGAGCAAGCCAAGCAGTAGAAATCTCAAGAGCAGCCAGGAAGTTGTAATTTGGAAGTAAAGAAATGGAGGCACAAAATGCTCCAGATCATGATAAGTGAGAAATGGCCATGGAAAGTCAACTCCACAGGGAACACAGGTGTCACATGAACGCCCTAGTTTAAGAGGACAGGGAGAAGATATAGATGCTTATTTTACCACCTGTGAAAAACACAGGAAATTTGAATCAGGCTTGCCCTGTGGACTCTGTCTTACTCCCTGGCTCCAAAGCTATCTAAGCACAATGTCAGATAGAACTTATTCAGGAGGCTATAACTAAGATGCCATAAATTAGGTTAACTTTGACTTAATTGGTGGAAGCACAGAGTCTTTTGCATTAATTACTAGATTGCACTGATTCACTAGTGTGACTAGAAGTGTGCACAATATTCTGTGTCTGTAAAGACAGTGACTTTTTTTTATTCCCCCTTTGGTGCAGTAGCAGGTTTGTGCAATAACAAGAGCTCAAGCTTTCTCTCTCAGGCAAGCCTAGTAATGCTTTATAAAAACAAAACACACCCTGATGACAGCTTGTACATAGTTTGGGATACTGAAAACTAGTTTTCAAACCTTAACATCTTGTAACCATAGTGTCTTATTTTCCCAATGTAATTGAAAGAAAATATTCTCCCATCTAGTTTGTATCTCTGCAAACAGGAAAAAAGTCTCTTTTCTGAATGCTTTGCATTGACCCACTGTGACTATAACAAATTTCTGAGGCAAGCCCACAGGTCAAAAAAGAAGGTAACTACACCAGTGAATCATCCCCCTAATGGTGGACAGAAAAAAAGGATGTGTGTTATGGGACATGGATGCTGAGGTAATACTGACACCCCCTAAAATACAGTCCAGAACAGTTTATATTTATCAAATCTGCTATTAATTTCTTCTCTTGTTCATTATTTTAAGTTCTTTGTCCCTCTCCATCCCAGACTGTGGCTATGTTGCCAGTCAGCATATTAAGCCAGAGAAGGCAAAAGATGGGTTGATAGTCATCTCAACTTGTTCACTTGGTTTGAGTTTGCACATTGTGTAATAATGAAAGAACAGGCTATGCTATGTCAGCCACCTGCTTGTGTCTTCCCTAAGAGTTACTTTATTTTTAGGGTAGAAAGGCAGAAGGGATTTCTGCCCCTCTAACTAGTACAGCTCCTTCTGCTTCTCTCACTGTGATCTGTATGCTATTTTTCTAATGTGCAGTAGCAAGCTTCATTTTATTTTCTTCTCTGCACTGAGCAAAGTGACAATTTTGCTTTAAAAAAATCCCATAATCTAACATTTAACACCTCAGGCTCTTTACTCGTATTTAATCTCCTTGACACCAGCAGGCAGGATTTAGCAGCATGACATGATAATCCATTTTGCATCACCAGTTTGTATCAGGAAATGCTGTCCTCTTTCTGGCTCCTGAGAATTAACAAAAATCACCTTAATGTAATGCAAACCTCTCTTTCTTAAAAACTACTTTTCAAGCAGTGCCATCTCTTTAACATTAGTTTCATTAAGAGGTTGCTTTCTGAATATGCAGAATGCTTTGGGGATTTTTCTTCCCCAGCCAAATGTGCTCCTCCTCTCACCTAAAATGATTTGTAAAGGTTTCTGAGTCTTAGTGGTAGTTATGGTGCAGTTAAAAATAAGAAGCAGGCAAACCATGATAGACTATTTGGATGATCCCAAATACAAGGTACAGATCATATTTCCTGTGAATCTATTCTTTATCAATTGTGATCAACTAAAGATCTGATCCAGCGTCAATGAGTCTCTTTCCAATAACTCCAACTGACCTTATTTGGCTTTAGATCAGCATTTCTATCTTAGCAAGCAAGCAGAGAAAGGAAGAATCCAAGGGAAAGGAAAAATCAGTGTATAATCTGAATTATCCCTCTTTCAAAATGTCAATTTACGTTTCAGAAATGGAAGTCAAGGATTTCCACTTAAAGAAAATTTTCATGTGTCCTGATGGTTCTTAGAGATAAAACAAAACATGATTTGAAGGCAACTATACTTGTTACACTTAATTTGCCCACTAAACAGTGATCCAACAGTACTTTGCAATATAGTAAATTGGTTCCTATTAATGACTTACTGCTTCTGTTTAAAATATGTGGGCAGAGCTTTTAAGCAAGTGCTCTGTGTTGTTGCCTTCTGACTTGCAGGGTCAGGCCTTGCTAGTATATGTATACATAACCCAGCAGTGAATAGGTTACCAGTACTACAGAATTATCAAAATATTTGAGAACTCTTTTGAACAGAATGGTTCACTCAGAAGAAAAATGAACATGTTGTCATGGAAAATAATGCATATATAATTAAAATTTAGTATTTTATTTCTGATCTGCTGTAACATCTGCATGAATTAAGATTTCTAGACTACAGGGAATGCAGAATAATTGGAAAATGCTAGATGACATAGCAAAGTAAGTTCTGTAACTTTCAGTTTTGTACTGTACATTTTTAGTCTTTAAATCTTTTCATAAACTGTTAAAATGTACAAGTTGTTTTGAGTATAATGCCTGACTGTTCAGGGAATAGGAAGAAATCTCACAGTGGAAGATTAGCAGGATGAGTAGTTGATAACAAATTTAGTTTATACATATTTTGGTTCTCTGTATAATGAATAAATCAACCATTTAAACCATACATAGCATGTTTTTTCCCCCTAATATAAATGTAGGATTTCCCCATGTCAGATAACATTCTTTTATGGGCTGTAAATAGAAGCCTCGCTGATGGGATTTTCAGGCTGGGAAATTACTCAAAAAAACCCCCCACCCCTCCTCCAAGTCATGGCATTTGATTACAGAAGACTGCTATTTTCCCCTCACACCACTTATGACTATAACCAAACATCCATACCATGCTAGACCTGTTTGCAAGCCCAAAATCCAATTCACCTATCCAACCTACCAGTCAGAATAATTTTTCACTTTCATCTATGTTCCATCATATTTCAGTTGAAACAGCTCAAACAAAGCTCTCCGTAGGACTTCTTCAGCTCTAGTCAATACAACTGAAGGGAGAGGTTCAATGCTAAGGTTCAAAGAGTCTCATGATTACAATTGTAGGATTTTAAAGTGTTCGTAACACTGAGATACTTCTGTATTCCTTGCAACAATGTTTGATGTTGGACAAAAAACCATCTTCTGCAGCCTGCTTAGAGCTTTACAGTATCAGATACTGTGTAGTGAAATAGTTTTTCCTGTGTCAGACTGCCTCAGCTATCCCTTTGAAACTTATCTACCCAATGTTCTCTCCCTCTGTCCAACTTTTTCCTTACCCTTTCCCTTATTTATTCTTGGTTCTGGACTTCCAACACTCCAGTCATCTGAAGTGGGCTGTGCCCACAAAAGCTCATGATACCATCTACATGTTTTGTTAGTCCTTAAAGTGCTACCAGACCATTTGTTGTTTAAGTTTTTCTTTTTACAGTCTAACTTGGCTACTCCTCTGAAGCTCTCTCTAGTATGAGGAAGAAAGATTGAAGTGTTAGAACTAGACTGTTGCAGGGTACTGATTAAAATGCTGGGACCTAGTGCCAGAGCTGAAGCCATGGCCAAATAGCTAGGAATACAGCTTGCACGTGGAATATTGCGCAAAGCAGACATGTTAAGAGGAGTTCTCCCACATCCAAGATGTATATCCTTACCAGGCTATTGGCTACTTGGGAAGGTTGGTGGTTTCCAAGTTCTCTCATGTGAATAGAGAAACTTTTCCCAGTGAGTTATGGTTAAAACAAATACATTCAGTAGCTGTGTCTAGACTGGCATGATTTTGCTGAAATACTTTTGACTGAAGAGTTTTTCCATTGAAAGTATTTCCACAAAAGCGCATCTAGATTTGCAGATAAGCATCCGTGCCAAAGCATCTGTGGCCAGTCTAGATGAGATTTTGTGCAAGAAAGCCCCGATTGCCATTTTAGCCATCGGGGCTTTTTTGTGCAAAATAGTTCTTCCATGTCTACACTGGCCCTCTTGAGCAAGTATTCTTGCACAAGAGGGGTTTCCCACCCCAAGCAGGAGCATCAAAGTACTTGCACAAGAAGCACTGATTTTGTACATTACTAGGTCAGTGCTCTTGCATGTGAAAATAGAAAGAATTATATTGTAAGAGAAAGATGAATTATGCTGTAATAAATTGAATAAGTTGAAGGAATCCTGTTTGTCTCTGAACAGGAAGGAGAAAAGTATGTTAATGTTATTTGTAGGTATGCAAGTCAGAGTGCTAGCCAGGTATGCCTGGGGTAAGAGGAAAAGGAAACATTAGGGCTATGTCTAGACTGGCATGATTTTCCGGAAATGCTTTCAACGGAAAAGTTTTCTGTTAAAAGCATTTTCAGAACAGAACGTCTAGACTGGCACAGATGCTTTTCCGCAAAAGCACTTTTTGCAGAAAAGTGTCCGCGCCAATCTAGACACATTTCCGCAAAAAAGCCCCAATCGCCATTTTCACGATCGGGGCTTTTTTGCGGAAAACAAATCTGGGCTGTCTACACTGGCCCTTTTGCGCAAAAGTTTTGCGCAAAAGGACTTTTGCCTGAACGGGAGCAGCATAGTATTTCCACAAGAACACTGACAATCTTACATGAGATCGTCAGTGCTTTTGCAGAAATTCAAGCTGCCAGTGTAGTCAGCTGGCAAGTTTTTCCAGAAGAGTGGCTGATTTTCCAGAAATACTGACCAGTCTAGACACAGCCTAGGTGTTATGCAGAAAGTAAGTGAGATAGGGACAGAAGATAGCTCTGCGCTTGATGTGGAAATGAAGATACTTGACTAGTCTCATACTAATGATGTGAAGTTTTGCCACCTTTTAATCTTGTTAAGTTGGCTCTCTTTTGACTGTATAAATCTAAGGGGTTTGAGCCTTGCATTTTCTGGGTGCATTTAGCAGAGCAGCTTTGCCAATAAACAGAGCCATCTGTGAATCCTGTCTGACTTTGACAAGTGGCCAGTGTAGACAGCCGGCAAATCTTGCTAGTCTAGACGCACCCAGTGAGTTTTTGTTTTGGAAGACAGTTTTAATAGAGGGTTCCCAAGCCTCTGTGCCCCCTCCACTAACGCCACCTGAAACAGTTTAATCTTCTAGATCAGGGCTTCTTACCTAGTGAGGTGTGCCTCCCCCGGGGCGGTGTGAAGGGGATACAGAAGATGTGAGGTGCCTCCCAGAAAATTTATCTCAATTGCCTTCTCACTGGATAAAATTCTAAAGTTTAGATTTCTTCATAATTAGTATTATGAATTAAAGTTATAAACATTAATTTCTTATTAACTTCTAGAGATTGGCACACTACAATAGCAGTGCAAATTAATCAGGCCTGTGAGACACACTACAATAATATGCGAGCATTGCTGACTATCATCTTCAAATATAATGCAAATTTATTGGGAAAAGGTTCAAAGTAGAAAACTCATATTATTTATTTAGGCATTGTAATGGGGTTCACTCACCCCACAGCGCCACCAGCCGTTGGACTTGGGAATTAGCTCAGATGGCTGCATCCAGCTGGTTTGCCAAGTCTCAGGGTTCACGCAGACTTTGGGGTTTGAGCCAGGCCTTCAGCTCAGGCCAGTCCTCTGAATCACCAGTAGAGCCTTGGGTTCCTCTAAGTCAGAGGGTAGCCCTATTGGCCGGCTTGCCCAGGCCTTGGTAGCCCAGGCAGGGAAGCCTTTGCTGGCCTGAGGGAAGGTGGCTGTGGCAGGCCCAGGCTAGGTCGCAGCCTCGTCAGCCAGGAGCTTTGGACAGGCCTCTAACTCCCTCAGAAGCTAGGCCCCAACTGAGCTCCCTGGCAGAGCTCTTGTAGTCCTAGCCACTCCCATTAGTTTCCTGTCAGGCGAGGGGGTGGGGCTAGGCTGTGCACAAAATGGCTCCCAAGGGGAGCAGGGGGCAGCACAAACATGAAGTTAACCTTTTTACTGTCTCACCTCCCCTGAAAGTGAAGAAACCCTGTTCTAGATCATATATATTAAACCCCCCCCCCCACCCCACACACACCTGTACTGGTCTAACAGATCACTGTGAAGCCTGATGACCTCTATCTTTGCCATGAAAGCATTGTAAATCTAGCATTAGATGTACACCATTGCTCAGATTGCATCACATATTACAAGTCTTACTGTTGTTAGTCTTTGACTGGTAGTTACCCTGCACCAGAAACATGGTTATTTGTCAACATGATCAGCCACAGCAAAGCTTCCTGGCCTGCCAAATCTGGGGTGACCCTACCATACAGACTGCTCCAAGCAGCTGGAAAGGATGTCCTTCACCCTGCTAAAGTCAGACACTTGAAGCTCATGCTCCAGGCTCTTTCCAGCACACCAGAAAGCCTGGATGGCCCTGGCTTGATTCAGAATTCTCAGGACTTCCACACTGCTTGCTGAAGTGTTAAGAGGCTAGATTTCAGACGCTCTGCATTGGCAGGCCTGCTTTGGAGCTACTGATCCTAGAAGCCTCTGATAAGTGAGGTGGCAAGGTGACTGCAGCTGTGTGGACACTGGTGTCCCTGGCCAGGACTGCCCAAGACCACAAGAAGCCTGGGCTCTAGTAGTCCATGACACAAGTTGGCAGGGAACCAGGTTTGAAATAGGACTCTTGCAGTGACAGTTTTATTCATTGTCACTTTTTTGTATCTGACAAACAGGCCAGCTCTAGCCATTAGAATTGAGACCCATCTTACTGGGGCAGACTACTTGTCATTCCCCCCCATAATGAACCACCATGGTGTTTTATTTCATTTTTATTTTTCCCCATTCTCATATTACACAAATAGTTTAGAAAAGCCAATTCATAAAGCTCAAATTTGTAGTAGAAAGGTATCCAATTTTTTCCTAGGTGCAAGTCAGGCAGTTCAGTCTTTAACATGGTTTCTTCATCAGTGGTATTACAGTGAATAGCTGGAGCATCAATATCCTGCACTTCTTAAGTAGCAAGCCATATCAAAACATTTCTTGTTAACATTTCCCCCATGGATTCCTTCTTTGCCCATTAGCACAACCAGAGTTTTGGCTGTACGGGAGATAGTAATGTTGAAAGTGGGTTCTCCTTCAGTGCTCTTTGTTCTCAGGTCCATGGTGAACTCTTCGTCTGCCATGAGACCATCTCGGATCACTGAGCACTTCTGGCCTCCCAGGGTCAGTCCATTGACAAATAGCTGGGTACGATCCTGCCCCAACAACAGGCTCACCTCCACAGGAGAGATGCCCATAAAGATCTTGCCAGGGACAGCAGCCCACACAGAAGGCACTTCCTTGTAACCAACAATGGCAGCATCCTGGCACATTCCATCAGCCATCAGGTGGTCAATATAAGATTTCCAGCCTGCCATGGTTCTTAGGTGTGGGTGAAGGGCTGTTTGAGAAGAAAGGAAGTGTCTGTCAGTCTTAACCCACTATGCTTCCTTCAACAAACAACGTTATCCCTATGTGCGGATCCCTAGGTCTTCCCTTATGAAGGCTTCCATGGGGAAATAAAAATTGGTCACACTTGATTAAGCCAGTGACCCTTCTAGTCCAGCATCTTCATTCATCAGTAGCTATTTAGAGGAGGAGCCCTGAAGTAGACAGTCAATGATGCAATATCTTCTTTTGAACAGTTTCTCCAGACCCCCTAGCCTGTGGGACCACCACCACACTTTAGTCCTATGTTCTCCTCCCCTTACTTCACATCCTATGTGTGTGCAACTCTAGCCACTTTTCTGTAGAGCCTAGAAGTGCAACTTCATCTATGCCACAAACTCTTGTTCAAGCCCCATCTATCATATTATTGCAGCTTCATACATCTCCATAAGAATCATGCATAGAGCTCCTGCTGCCATGACACTTTTGCTGCCTCATGTTCTGGCCAGGTCAGAGTAGTCTCAACCAACTTCCTTTTCCATCCCCATAGAAATCAGAGCTTGTCTTCTCCCCAAAGCCCTTCACAATGGTGACCCTTCTTTTATAGAGTACTGCCTGTATCCCATTCCACAAGCTTTGCAAGCCCATTCTTCTGCTACACAAGTTTATAGAAATTCAAGGGGAGAATAAGAGCTAGTAAATACCCCCTACCCTTTCCTACAAAGGCCCCAAGACCCACTTCAATGCAGCACCCATAAGAAATTTAACAACTTAGACATCAGTAGCTGGCAGTGACCAGCAAGTCGCCAACTGATAGAAATAGCTACAGGATGTGACCAGATTATGCCTCCCATTTTTAAAGCTGGTTGGGAAAAGGGAAAGGTTTGTTTTGGTGGGAGGGGGTTGTATTTTAAAACAAATCCTGTGTTATGCGATTTTTTTTGAATACTCACTCTGTGAATCCTATTTCAAGAGGATGAGATCCCCAAATCAAGATATAAGTGTTACTTCAGCACCCAGCAGAATGCGCCTATTGAAGATCAGAGTTCTCTTAAAGAGAGTAACTGCCACCAAAAGATTACCACCATGTTGTTATATTTGAAACACTAGGACTTGCCAAACTTTAGCCATCGTGCACTCCAAGCAGGCAACTATTAACAGAAGAGTCCAGTCTACAATCATTGATTTGAGGTGGCATTACAGGTGGGTGCTATATACAGCAGAGCAGTTATTCCCTCTCCTCCAGGAAAAATGAGTACAGCTTAATAAAAGTTGACAGCTGCTCCATGTAAGGGGTGACACTTAAGACATTTTAAGAAGGATCTTCCCATGGGAAAACTATTTTTAGATTCCCAGTAACTTAACACAGCAAACTGTTTAATGAATGAGAAGTTTCCTCAGAAGCAATTTACTGTTTACAAAAATATGCAAGAAGAACAAAATTATGATTTGTGAATTTTTGCAAGATCCTGTGTTTAGTGGAATATTCGTTTCTTTAGGATAGCATTACTACAGCTGTGCTGCTTAAAAAAAATGGGATTTGATGCCAGTTTTCAGTAAGTGTCTGGTGCAAATTATAAGCTACTCACATTAACAGTCTAATTCAGAAAATAAAACCTGTTTATGTACACCATTCAACATGTGAAACTAAGAAACTCAGATACACTGCCTAACCCAGAGTATCCCACATAGGTTTTTAATAGAAGACTAAGATATGTTGAATACATTTATTAAGTCTCAAGTCAGTATTTGCTTACTGTGTTTTAACGTAATCTTAAAATCTATTATTCAAGATAGTCATTGAGTTTTGACAACCCTATTAAGGAGGTTTAGAGCATTGCAGCTTGAGGAGTCAACACTAAAACAGGAAGAGTTAGTGCCTTACTAGGTTCTCAGTATTAATAGTTTAAGTTTCAACTTCATCTTAAACATCAACTCCATAAGCTATTTTTGTCATTGTAAAAACCCCATTAAAATTGTCAATACTTGTCAGTCCTCAGAGCTAGTGCTGGGCAAATAGAGGCCCTACACAATTGCATGCACAAAATATCTCCAAAGCCCACCGGGAAAGGGGAAAACATTTTCACTACATCCCACAAGTTCCAGTCTGTTAGGTAGGAAGAAGCTCAGGAGTCTGCCAGCCCCTGCTGAGAATGCCTTGAGAGTGCTTTATAGTTTTATTTTAGACATTCTCTTCCTGGTCTGATCATGTTGCTCTGACAATAACACTCACCACCTCCCTCATTTTCTTTGACTCAGTCATTCCACCTGCCGCGCATCCTTTCCTATACCTTTCCCCCTGCCTGATCCCTCTCAGGTCTACTCTCTTCCTCTTTAAGGAAAAAGATTCCTAAATTATATGCACAGCCAAAACAGAGACATGATATTTCTAAGCACCAATCTGTCTCCAGCACCCTTTCTTTGAGCCTCTGGGTAGGGCTTGTTATTTTCTGTTTTAGGAAGCCAACTACAGTTGCAACATGTTTCAGTCTTACTTATGTCTACATAGTCAATATAGTTATTTAAAACACAACAGGTCCCATGTGGTTTCTTTATATTATTGGTAATTAACTAGGAATAACAACTGCATAGGATATTATCAGAACTACTGGTCTCCTTTACCTCAGGTTTTAACACTTAATTTTACATCCTCAATCTTCTCACACATGTAGTCCAGAAAGTTATTTTAAGAAGACTGAAAGCTTGATCAAATAAATCCAGGAACAAGTGCTTAAACTTCCCACATTCCCTCATAATATTGTGAGACTCATAACAGTACAATGAATTGATACCACTTAGAATGTAAATGGGCAGCTTCCATATTAGCAGTATATGTATCTATTGATGATAGAGGCACCCAGAACCCAGTAGTGGACACAAAAAGTGCATTTACTGTAAACAAACTAGAAAGCTACACATATTAGAGATCCATTACTATAATGAATGGACCAACAGAACATAGAAAGACTGAGGACCCAAAAGAACAATTGGCAACCAACATGCCTCATATTAAAGGGTTTTTTGTTTTCTTACCTGTCCCCTTGCTACTAATCAGCAAACTCCTACTTTACTTTTCCTGCTGAATGAGTTGTCTGTCTCAAATTGGGGTCCTGTTCTAAGAGAAAATAACATTAAGCTTTATTTTAAAAAAAAAACTTTAAGTATAACTACCTTGTTCTTGATTGTAAAAGCACTTACCTGTACTAACAAACAAAAAAAAAAAAATGCTGCCTGCATAACAGCAGCATGCAAACCTTTTAAAGAGGCTAAAAAACACAGGTGAATGGAGGCAAAGTTAACAAGCAGCATATTAGGCCTTGATTCCAATCTTACTGTGATCCAAGGACCATTTAGGAAACTGCTTTTTGTGATCCTTTAAGGGGCAATCAGTTGGGGACAAATCCTCATTAAAACCAACAAACAAAACCAACCGAACAACCCTCAAATAAAGAAACAAAAACATACAAAAAACAAGGAAGCTTGTACTTCCAAATGTTCATTTTATATTTGCAGTTTCCAATTTATAGATAAAATTTGAACTGAATCCTAATCAGAAACCTAATTTAGCTTTCTCTCTAAAAGCCACAGCAATTAACATATTAGCCTCAGAATTACTAAATTTAGATGGGGCTGAAGTAGAATTGTTCTACCAATATGAAGCAAACTAGACAGCATGAATCATGACAATTTGAAAATGTTCATGTCAAAGAGAGCAGCAAACTTTGTTTAACATTTTTGCCATTTTCTTCCTACTAATAAAATAAAGTGAGAAAATAATCAATGAAAAGAGAAAGAGATAAAGTCTGTTGCACTGTACTTCTTTAGAAGAGATGAAATATCATGATCAAATATCTAAAAGGGTGTCACAAGGAGGAAGGAGAAAATTTGTTCCTCTTGGTTTCTGAGGACAGGACAAGGAGTAATGGGCTTAAAGTGCAGCAAGGGAGGTTTAGATTGGACATTAGGAAAAAATTCCTAACTGTCAGGGTGGTCAAATATTGGAATAAATTGCCAAGGGAGGTGGTGGAATCTCCCTCTCTGGAGATATTTAAGAACAGGTTAGATAGACATCTGTCAGGGATGGTGTAGACGGAGCTTGGTCCTGCCTTGAGGGCGGGGGGCTGGACTCGATGACCTCTCGAGGTCCCTTCCAGTCCTATGATTCTATGATTCTATGAGCCATACTTTTCACTATGAATTCTCATTTCCTAAATTATTAAAAGTCCCAGAGAACAGCAGGTCAGGTTACTTATTTTGTAAAGGGGGAAAACATTATGCAAGTATTCTTAAACAGAATACTATATTTAAGGTTGCATTGCAATTTACACTTAAGCTAAAATTATTATAATCTCTTTCACACGTTGATGATTTCAAGGGTATAGTGGAGAGAAGGGCCAATGAGGGCTCATGGAAAAGAGTGGAAGAGGCTGAGAGAAGATACTGAGGAGATAGTGGCTGGGAGAGGTTTCTATGCAGGGGTCTAGGTTGAGTGGGGAGGTGGACTAAAGGCTTTCAGGTATCCCACTGGTTTTACATTATGGAATTAACCTTCGAAAGCCTCGATACGGTTGCATCGCTGCCTGGGGTGGAGATTGAAGACTAGAGGAGCAGCATAGAAGCGTTCCCTAAAAGGTTGCTTTACACGTGACACTAAAGAATTGATATAGCAAGGAGGACAAAAGCACCCCTGGGTGAGGCACCGCGCTCCGTGGCCCCTATATCAGCTGCTCCCCATCGGCGGGCTGCGCCCGGGGGGGATGGCAGGCCTGTTCCTTTTGCAAGGGGAGACCCGGGTGAGCTGAGGGTAGAGAGCGGTGCACGGGGGAGGGCGGATAGAAGGAGCAGCTGCAGAGGAAGGAGCTGGACAGAGACCGTGTCTCGGGAGGACTACAGGATCCAGCTCGTTCCAGGGAACAAGCAGAGCAGCTCTCCGGGTACCGGGGAGGGAGCTGGGCATAAAACAGCACCTTGGGCAGGAGAGAGCAGAAGCAGGGCGGTGCCCAGATGGAAGAGCTGCTCTGAGGAGGGGGTGCCCCGAAGATATTGGGGAAAGACCATTTCCCATTAATAAGAAGTGGAAGGGAAGAGGACCAAATGTGTGTTTTCTTGTAGGTTTCAGACTGATCACACAGTCGTTCTGTTTGCTTATTTGCAAAGCAGAGCAAGGCCTTTGTGTTAATAAACTGTAGGATACCACCATTGTTTATTTTGTTCTTAGCTGAGGGGTGGTACCTGTTACTCCCAAGCTTGAAAACCCATGTCCTCAAGGAATCGGCATACAAGGGAGGAGCTGGCAGGAGGTAAATACCAAGTTGTCTGCAACCTGGCCAAGCCATGTTTTTCTGGGATGGACTAGGGAGTGCGTGTACTTTAAGTTTACACACCCATAGTTATTCCACTGAGGTTGATAGGGCTGCTCACCACTCTAACGTTAAGAGGCTTTGCAGGAATGAGGAGTTAAGCAGAATTAGTTAGAAATGCACAATTGTATTAGAGATTAGAATACCACAACTTGAGTTTTCTGGCATAAAGCCAGGCTCTTGACAACCTAGATTTCTACAAGTCGTTTTTAAGATATTCTGTGAGGTGGTAATTTCAAATGCAAAGGTGTTTGTTGTAATCAGAATGTTCCAAGGTCAGTTTTAAAAAAAAATAAAAATTAAAACTTACATCCTTATGTCTACAACACTTTATTTGAGGTGTGTCATGATAAGTCATCTGTTTATACTTATGGATGAACATATCTAATTTGTCAAAAAGTGTTACCTGTGTATGTGATGAATGCACAGAAGTGATGTCCTGTAAACCCATGAGATGGATTTGAATTGGTTTTTAGAAATTGCTGGCTTGAGAAACATGTGGGGTTGCTATTTTCTTTTTTCCTTTCAAGTTTCATTTTGTAGCTCTGTGTTGTTTGGTAGTGAGCTCATGGTCCTAGAAGCCGATTAAATATCCGTGCTGCAGAATTTTCTTTCTTTCTTTCTTTCTTTCTTTCTTTCTTTCTTTCTTTCTTTCTTTCTTTCTTTCTTTCTTTCTTTCTTTCTTTCTTTCTTTCTTTCTTTCTTTCTTTCTTTCTTTCTTTCTTTCTTTCTTTTAATTTAAAGGATTACTTAGCCATGAAGCCACAATGGGAAAAATCACTTGCATTTATGTATTAATCTAGGAAATGCCTGTTTGTCTCTTTGAATTGTACAACATAAAGATGGGATTTTATATCACCTGCATCATGGTCCGTTAAGTACTTTTTTCTTTTGAGCTTATTTAGCTAAATTGACTTTGCATAATGGAATTTTATGGTTTCATTGCTCTGGAAATGAGCAAAAAACATATTTCAGAAGTCCATACAACATGCAACCTTCAGCACTGTTTGTTAGACACTATCTTTGAAAAGGTATAAATAGCTGAGTAAATATCAGGTAAATGTTGATATCCATTATAAGGGACATATTAAGATGATTCACTAATCACAATCTGAATAATACAAATATTTTACAATGTAGGAGCACCTCTCATGTCAGAGAACATTTAGCAAACATTCAATGGAAGGAAGGAAGGCCCAGATTCTCAAAGGTAATTAGGTGTGCAACCCTTTGATTTCAATGGGAGTTAGGTGCCTAAACACCTTTGGACTAAAATATTTATTATGTATGTATTGTAGATGTGTAAACTGAATGGAAGAGATGCTGAGTGGTTTAAGGTTTTTGTAGGCCTGATAGTGCAAACACACATATATTTTAACTTTATTTATGTCCGAAGTTCTATCAAGCCAAACATACTGGATGGATTATTCTACCCCTTTCTCATTGTCACCAATGAACCAGAGGGAATGCAGCACAGAAAAGGGTCTGTCTGGAAATTTAGGTCCCAATTCTGCATTAAGAACCCTTCAGGTATGAGCCTTCATGGAACCTCAGTGGAGTCTGTGTGTCTTCAAGCAGATGCACCCTTGCACCTTCATGCAGTCAGAGTTCTAGTAACAATCACAACCTTGTGGAGTGTGGGCCTTTCCCACAGACAGCCTCTATTTCTGTGCTCCTGTTCTCTCACCAGAAATAGTGAGAAGTGGGTCTGGCCCACGAAAGCTCATCAGTCTTGAAATATGATATTATAAAGAGGACAGTGATTGTTAGTCTTTAAAGTGCTACATAGTCCTGTATTTTGTTTCAGCTACACCAGACTAACACAGATACATTTCTATCGGAAATAGTAGTGTGGCCAAATTGCAACCATTCTAGTGTTAGCTTCTCATTACTACCGATGCTTTATGGCTATGCTTCTAGGACAGGGGTTCTCAAACAGTGTCTTGCTTTGCCTCTCTAAGCTAAAGGATTCAGAAAGAGAGGTTAGGGAGTCTCACTGGGAAGATGTAGGAAGGAAACCCAGAGAGGGATGAGAAAGGGTCAGGGACAGCAAGAGATAGGGGCAACGGACAGGATTTGGTTCTGGAGAAAAAGAAAAGGGGGAGGAGAGCAGAAGAGCAAATTAAAACAATGAGAAAATAAGCAAAAAGGGTAAAGAAAAAGCAAAATTTAAGTAAATTAATTAAAACACCCATGGAAGTTTAATTTGTCTCTCTTTTTGTGTAAATATTAGGATTAAACTCTTTAGCTGATCGTATAGTGCTTATTTTTCTCAAGATTGGAGTTGTTCAGAATTTTTTTTGTTGAAATAGTTTTTCAATAAAAAATGCTGCTTTTGTTAAATGGGTGTTTATCGATGTTGATTTCAGTAACACTTCAGTTAGAATAAATAAACCACTTTGATATCAAACCATTCCTTTCAATATGTTCTGTATGTAACATCTCACTTTCATTTTTTAAACAACTTTTCAAGACTTTTTTTTTAAGGGATGTAAAAGTGTAATAATTTAAACGGGTAATTGATAATCATGAGCTTATCAGTTACCCAAACATTTACATGTCTGCTCCCTGTCTGATTCTCAGGGAGCCAAGTGCCGCCCTGCTCTGCCTCTGTCAGAACCATAGTCTGTCAGAGGCAGGCGAAGCTGGTAAGTGCAGAGAGCCAGCTTAAGTGCCTGCTCCCAGTGTGCACTGGCTCCTGGATAGCTGGCTACTGCCCTGCATTGCTGATTCTGTATGGGTGTCTGCAGTGCGAGGCTGGCAGGCTCCTATGGAGCGGTACTGGGAGCGCACTGGCTGCTGGCCCTTCTCCCAGGGAGCCAGTGTTTAATTGCTAAAATTTTTAGCAGCTACACGGTTGCAATAATAACAGTTTTCTAATATCCCTGGGTTTTATATATTTTGAAGATTAAGAATTCAGAATCAGAATAAAATATTTAAATTGTATCAAAACATTCTGATCAATCTAGAACAATTTTTTAAAATTTCATTTTAAGGGAAATTTTGATTGTTTTTAACTTTTGGGATTGTTAAAAGGATTTTATTTTCAATTTTAGTTTTCACTCAGCTGTAATTGAGGTTCCTTTCTTTATTCAGTGCACAAAATAGACTTACTTTGGGGACAGTCAGAATTGTCTGAAGGTCACCTTACCTCATGTGTTGCAGAAATTGGAAGGTACACCAAGAGTGAGGCAGAGATTGCAGAAAGAGTAAGGTTGTTTTTTAAGGCAGCTGAGTGCTTTCCTGGAAATTGCATTCTATTCTAGTCAAATCTATCCTAAAATGTGATACTAGGTAAGTCACTTAAACCAATCTTTGCACAGTGGCCATCATTTGAGTATTTTTCATGTTTTGGGTTCACAGTCTTCCTGTGACTCTTAGGGGTGTTGTGAAAATAATTTAATTAAGGTGAATGAAGTATTCAAATGCTACAAGCAGTATAGAAAAGTCTTCAGGTCAGGGTTTGACAACCTTCTCTGGCAAGGAGTTCCACAGGTTGACTTTATGTTGCATGAAGAAGTACTTCCTTTTGTTTTGTTTTAAACCTGATACCTGTTAATTTCATTTGGTGACCCCCTAGTTCTTATGGGAACAAGTAAATAACTTTTTCTTAGTCTCTTCTTTTCTAAGCTCGACGTCCTAGATTTTTTAAAATCTCTCTTCACATGGCAGCCATTCCAAACCCTTAATCATCTTTGTTGCCCTTTTCTGAACTTTTTCCAATGCTAAGGTACCTTTTTTTTTAGATGAAGCAACCACATCTGTATGCAGTATTCAAGATGTGGGTGTACCATAGATTTATATAGAGACAATAGATTCTCTGTCTTATTCTCTATCCCTTTGTTAATAATTCCTAACTTTTTGTTTGCTATGCTATAGCTTCCATTTTGTGCATATGACAAAGTAAGCTGGAACCCCTGAAAACTTAAGCCCTAATAAATATATTTATTTTTAAGGTGCCACAGGACTCCCCGTTGTTTTACTCATTAGAGTAACCCATTCAATCAATGTATGAGTAAATACTGCAGGGTTAGTTCTCAGGGGTCATAGTCTGAATTCTTGACCTTCCAGTTTGATTCCAAGGACAATTTGAATATGCATGGTTGTGATTAATATCGGAATCTGCAGTGGTGTAATAACAGAAATGTGTAAGTAATTTCAGAATATAGGTTGCATCTCTGAAATCCAGCAATCTCTGGTCTGGCAAAATCCAGGGTCCGGCAGTCCCATGGGATTGGGGATTCACTGCAGAAGCCAGAGCCGGGGCTGCCGAGGGATCTGGCAGCAGTTGGGCGAGCAGCCTACGTGGCAGGGGGTGAGGCAGGGTGCCTGCTGGGGCAGCCTTCCTGCAGCAGGAGATGGGCTTTAGGGCCGATGGCATGGGATGTCCCATAGTCCAGAAAATTCGCCTGTTCAGGCCAGGTCCAACCTGTATTAAAATTTTAAAAAGTTATCAGGTGCTTATTTTCAAGGGAAACAAGAAGATCAATTAATATACAACTATAAGTTAAAATTATTCATTTAGCTAAAGAAACTAAGACAATCAGTCTTCTATATTGGCATAAACTTCTATAATTCTTTTTCCACAAATAAGGTCAGTGTAGAACTTTATAATGAGATGATTATGATATGTATAATCAAATAGGGTATGCTATTGTTTGAGTACACTATTTTTTTACTAGCAATAATGTTTTAAAACTTGTAATCGCACACTTTAGGGCAGGGTGTAGCATCTGAAAGTATTATGATTCCTAAATAATGTAGCATCCAATACTTTATTTAAAAAATTTCATTGAATGTTTAATTACAGATAGTGGCTATATCCACAAAGAATTTGTTTGACTGGCATTAGGTAAAAGGTAAACATGCACAAACAATAGAAACACCTCAGGAATTGGAAATCTGAAAAGTTGTAAATTTATAATGGAAGTCTAATTTAGTATTAAATGAAAAAATGATTACTCATACAGTATCTACATAGTTCCTCCTGCACCAAACTCTGTTATGGAAGTGTTTATTTTAAAAAGAGAACATGAAAAATGTTTGGCTACTTAACATCTTAATCATCATTAAGCAAGATGATTTTCTTATGTTACTAAGAATCCCTATCTGTAACTTACCTGTAATCCATTAATTGCTCTATAAAACCCAGAAAATAGTTGCGTTTGACTTGACTTCCTCTCTTTTGTCACATTTATTATGCCCAAAGAGGGAGGTGACCTTGGTCACTGGTCTGCTCTTCTGCTGGTTGTGAAGGAGTTGGCACTGAGCTCACATTGTGGATAGGCATTGTAGCAATAGTTAAAATGGAACCATTCTTGCAGAGGGATCTTTATTCCTGTGTGAACATAAGCGAAGCTTCATATTGTTTTGTATGGCAATTACGGTTGAGGCCTCAAGGTCATTCAGACTGATCCTCAGTTCTTACTCTGGGTTAAACTAATCACCAGATTTGGATTGGAAAGAAACCCACACAGCTCAAACTATATTTTCCCGTGTCTTTTCCTGGGCCAGCATTCTGGATCAATTTTTTGGAGTACAAAACGATAAAGGCTTTGTGCCCAAGAGGGAGGCACACATTTGCAAGCAGGCTGGTGGCTGCCCTAATTAAAGATGTTACACAGGTATGTACACAGGCAGTTATAAATTTCCATTCATGGTGCAATTAAGCTGTGAAGTCCAGAGTGCTTATTATTAATGTCAGAACTTGGCACGTGGCAATCTCTAGCAGTAGACGCTGAATGTCATATTCTAATTCCAAACCAAAAGCATTATGCTGTAAGCTCTTCAAAGGGATTGTGTGTTTTTGTCCAGAAGCTAGTATGATGCAGGATTTTTCCTCTGGGAAAAATAAATCATCCCATCATCATGATCAACATAGACTGGATAATAAAAAGGTGATTTCTTAAAATTTTATAAGAGTCTATATTGATTTTCTCAGATATGGCCCTTACTTGGCAAGACACATAAGTGCATTCATAAGTTCATAGTCTCATTAACTTTAATATGCTTAAAGTTATGTATGTGCATAACTGCTTTGCTGGAAAAGGGCTTAAATCTGATAACATAAAAAGAACTACAGTTCTTGTGTTCTGAAATTGTCCCTTCAGGATTTATTTCTTTCATCTTATTTGACAATCAATCGATCTTTTTATATATGAAAAAAGATTTTATGGTTATGAAAAACCGGTACAACTTTTTAATAGTCATGTTAGGGGTTTTGTGCTGATGAGAAGTTGAATGGTTCAAGTGAAAAATCAAGTGATTGATTTGATTTTTGCATTGAAACTCTGTTATGGAAGGGGGTATGTTTCTCTCGGTGAATAAGCTGCTTCAGTTATTTAAAATTTAAAGCATTTAAATGTCACATTTCTACTGTTGTGTGTTTTTTAAAATTATTTAATCTAGCAAGCAATACTGTTGTATTTACTTGTATCAGTGGAGTCCTCTTTTCGTAGGATTTTCACGTAGTAATTTTCTGAATAGAAAAGCAATTCAGAATTGTTTCCTTTTTGATATCTGTGTATGTGTTAAAATTCTATGGACTGGAGAGTTTTTTTTATTTATGAGTGCTCAGCCTTCTTTTTGTAGGCCTTTGTCCATTTCCATCCAATTTAACTGGAATTTGATGGAAAAATACAGCTTCAGCTTAGCTATTTAGTGTATATTACAACTCTTATAGGCTGAAATGAAACAACAGCAGTTGTCCTATATAATAGTTACTAATTACTTCCAGTGTTCTGAGAGCTTTGGGCCTAATTTATATCCATTTACCATCAATGGGAATCTTTCAGTGATTCTCATGGGTTTTGGATCAGGCCTTTGGAACCAAATTGACTTGACTAATTTATAGAATATGCTTGTCAGAGTTACAGATACAGAGCCCCAGATCATCTTCTCTTGTGGAAAAAATCCATCAACTGTATAATGTCTACATACACATTTGAACCTGGTGGCATGATGGCCAGCTCTAAAAGACATAGTTGTGCTAATTCAGATTGATTTAGCAGGCTAAAAATAGAGTGTAGCTATGGTAGCACAAGCGGCAGAAGAGGCTAGTCTCCTGAGTGCATGCTTGTCAGAGACACTGGATACATAATGCTAAACTGGTCACTGTTTCCTTCCTATATACAGGTTGGACATTTCTTATCCAGCAACCTCTGGACCTGACTGTTCCCGAACCAGGGAATTTGCTGCACTAGAGATGGTTCCCTGCCACAGCATTCAACCTGTGTAGGGGGGAAGAGAGGCGATGGGATACCCTCCAACACCTCCCAGACTGCCATGGGCTGCTGGGACTTTCTCCAGCGCCAGACCCAATCCCTCTACTGTGTGGTGCTGAGAACATGGGCTCCTGCCCCCAACAGTCCACAGGGGCCGGCCCTGTTTTTGTGGGCTCTCTGGGGCTTCCAGCCCCATGCTGCTTGGGACTGCTGCCAGCCCCGGTCATAGTCCTGCTTCCACAAGCTAGCCTGATCCTGCACTGCTGTGGACTGCCTGGACCTGGTCCCAGTGCTGCGGGCTGTTGGGGGCTGCCACAAGCTCCTGCCCTGCCCTGCTGCTTCAATCCAGCCCCTCCTACATTGCCCTCCTGCATCTAGGTTAGCGGGGTTCTCTGGTCAAGGAACATCCGTGGTCCTGCCGGACCAGAGAATTCTGGTTTTGGGAGGTGCAACCTGTACTATTAAGAGGTGATTTCTTAGTACACAATCCTGCATAGGTGCATAGTCAGTGTTTTCCCTCGTGGTTTCTCAAGTAACCACCATAACAAAACAATAAACCTGATAAATTCTCTAAAGTCAAACATTGCTTAATTTGGAATTTTCAGTCACTATAAATGGACCTAAAAACACTAAAGATAGAATGTGGAAGAGAGTTTTACATGCTTGCTAATCCTTGCACATGGTACACCCCAATTGCAGACAACTGATAAGGGGTGCTAAATTATTGGGAGTTTTGTGTGACCAGGGACTTTAGAAGTCTTGCTGCAGGAAGAATTTGGTTATATACTGCATATTTATTAGCAATGCTAAAAATTAAATTCTAATCAAAGATACACACAGGATAGGCAGAATGTAAAAAAAAAATCCTTTTATTTGAGAATAAGAAAAATGATGTATGTCATCGTATGGCAGTGTTCAGGATTCTGTTTCTTCATGAATTGGAAAACACAGTATACATAATGATTTTCTGTCTGTTAAACAAAGTGGGGAGTAGATTACATTATGTCAACACTTCACTCAGGGTTTACATCAATGCTCATATTATAATATAGAGGATATGATTGCGGATTGCTTTGAAAACAGAAAATATTTCCTTTTACGTTTTGATTGACCTATCGTATTCTGTCAACGAGAGTTGCCATTTTTTCCTTTGGAGCTTATTACTGTCTCCTCTAGACATGTTTGGCAACAGACAATGTAATGTAGAATCGCTAGCATGGTGAAAACAAAATGAACAGTACACAAATACAAACTTAAGTACTGAGGAAAGGGAGAAAGTGAACTCTATACTGGTCAGATGTTCTCTGCAATCTTTCAGAAATCTTTTAAACATGATTATGTGAGAACCTGAGTTTTCATGACTGCAGGAGTAGGGGCTTTAACAGAGGTGAGAGTTGACAATATTGAAAACATATATCTGCTTTGAAGATGGTAACACTTCATAGACTATATCCATTCACCATTGAATTTTTTTGTTTTAGCAAGGAATAAAAGTGAAAATACTATAACGACGCTGTTATTTCAGAGTTTGAAACTGAAACCAGGAACTACAGGAAAACATACAAGCCACCCCATTCCTGGGATATTTCCAAATCTCTTTGGCTAAGGATATGAACATTCCCACTCAGCCTGTCTTTTTATCTCAACACATTTTGCCAAAATGGATAATTTGGGTTGTGTTTTTATGGTTTATATTTCAAGTAAAATTTCTCATTCATAAACTAGGACCTGGGACACTGGTTTTCTGTGGCTCTCTGGTTTCTAATTCAATTTACATTTTAGAATGGTGACTCTCTTGCTCTATTTAAGGGTCTACATTGCACCAATGTAGACATGGATGCTGTGGTATCGCCTTTGCTGTCATCAGTACTTCTCTCTGTGTTGTATTATGGTGCTAAGTACTGTGATGGGTCATCTACCCCTTGGGACTGTGCTGAAAGACTACTAAGCCTGCTTGCCCTATAATAGCCTGGGTACCCTGCTACAACCTTGTCTTGATGAGTTCAGTTTTCTAGCCTACCCCAGAACAGACATAGGGAAGGGCCATGCCTATTTGCTTGTAATACAGGCAGCAAACATCACAGTGAGGGGCAAATCCTCAGCACACAGATAAACAATCCTTCTAGGATTTGAGCCTGAGGTAAATCTGTTTTATACTGTATAGAATTCCATGAAGAGTAAGCTCATGAAAACTCACTCTGGGTTATTTTACACTGAGTTTCTTAATAAACAAAAGTATAAAATATTAAATGTCAGTGGTCATAAGACAAAGGACAAAGAATGACACAGGACAAAGAATGTCACTAAACTAAAAAAGAACATGGAAATTAAGCTTAATACACTAGGGCTATGTCTACACTAAAGGGAAAAAGGTATGCAAATTGCACTCCACAATTTGCATATCTTTTTCCGATAGCTTTTTCAGAAGAGGCTTTTCCAAAATTTGGCCTGTCTACCCTGGGCCAAATTTCAGAAAAAAAACCTCTTTTGGAAGAGCCCTTCTTCTTCGTGGGAGGAGGAAAACAGGGCTTCTGAAAAAAGCACAAATGATCTTCCTCAAAAAAAAAAAAAAAAAAAGGTGGAAGAGCAGACGCGTTCCCTGGATGCAGCGGAGTTTTTCTGGGATACAGGAAACCCCCTGTAGTCTAGACATAGTCTAGACTTGGTTACAGACAAGTTCTCATTCTATACGTGGGTCTCATAGTCTCCATGAAAACTGGCTGCCCTTACACTCTGGGTCTAGTCTTTCCCTTGTTGAGCCTCAAATGTTTTCAGAAGTCTCCTAGATGGGCTCAAGGGGGAGAACTGATGACCACTATTACCTTACTGGCCACCTGGTTTACATAAGTGCTTTGTTCCATAGCTTGACTCCCTCCTAGCTTCTCAAGGAAAATTACAGAATTCAAGGTAGGTTCCAGGATCGGGTGATATGGTCACATAGCTCTGTAGCCATTCTTCACAGGCTGCCCTGCACTGTTCCCAGGAAAGTTAAGCTCTTTTAAAGTTCATTGTCTCTTGGTCATGGTCTATTAGCATTGTGTCCTCTTTCATAGTCGTACATAAAGTGTCAGCAGTAAGTGCTGCCCAAAGTAGCAAACAGAAGGTTTCAGATACACTGATCAACATGATCCTAACTTAATCTACAAAACTGGTACAGGCATTCAAATGGAATAAAATCATATTCAGTACATTATAAGCTTTCCAATGATATATTACAGAAGCCATCTTGTACCAAGCATATATGAATTATGACATTCATATTCATAAACATTTTCATAAAGCACATGAAATATTATATCACAAGTACAATAGAAAGAAATAAGATATCTAGGGTTAGATTTTTGTTCTAAATTGGCATAGTTCCGTGTGTGTTAATTAAGTTGTACTAATTTTCACTAGCAGAAGATCACGTCTCTCTTTCTGTCTCTATTCCATACAAAAATGCTTAGGGGGGCAAGAGGGAGAAGTGCTTTTTTTAGATCTTGTTCATTATCACTATTTCATTATCAGTGAGAATAAATAATATCATGAATTACATAGCCATGTTATAATGACAATCCCCGGGCATAATATATAGGTTTTGTTATAATAAACTGAATAAACTGCCTTTAATATTTTATTCAAATCAAAGAGCTATGTTTTAGTTACATGTGTGTACAAATTCATTGGAAACCAGAACAATTCTGTTGGCTTTGTCCTCTAACTTTAACATAGCTGAAAAACCATTCCTTAAAAAAAAATTCAGTTGCTTGAGCTCAGTGAAAACAATCATGACCAAATTATAAAGCCTGTGAAGCCAGACTTCATAACGGAAATGCTGACTACAGATTTTATTGAAGGCTTGTGAAAGGTTCCATTACAATATTAGGCTGCTTAAAATGAGTTTCAAATTACATTTTGAATGTAACTTTATTCGTATGCCAATAGTTGTGCTGACAGTTACAGGAAGGAATAACATTCTGAAGACATGGGAGGTCATATTATTTTACGGGTTCACCTGGCTACACATAATATCTTTTTTATAACTTGGACAGTAGAACTTGGTAGCAACTCTCTATTGATTTCTGTCTCTAGTAAATGAGGAGGCAGCATTAATAATGTGCTAGGGGGAGCTTATGTGTTATAAGATTTCAGAGTGGTTTTAATACAGTTTTCTATTATTAAGTTGCTGCTTGTGAAGAATAAAAACACTGCTTATTTCATGATAGTGATATATATTTTTCTGGTTCTCATTAGTGTTCTCTTGATACTATTTTGACTATTAAATATAAGAACTGCTATACTGGGTTGGACCTATGGTCTGTCCAGCCCAGTATCCTGTCTTCCATCAGCAGAGTTTCAGTGAGAGTGTGCAGAATTGGGCAGTTTTGGAGAGATTCACCCCATCTTTCATTACCAACTTTTGGAGTCAGAGGCTTGCTTCAGTTATGGAACATCCTTAATGATCTTGGTGATAGGCATTGTTGAGTCCATTGTCCATGAGCCATGTCTGGTTCTTATTTGAACCCAGTATACTTTAAACTGTCACAACATCCCATTGCAATGAGTTCCACGGTTTGATTCTGAGTGACTTAAAAAAGTACTTCTAGTTTGTATCTATCCTGCTCCTTTTCATGTCACTGTGTAATCCCTGTTTTTGTTGAAGTGGGAAAGGGTAAAAAACTTCGCTTTCTTCACTTTATCCATACCATTTATGTTCACATAGAATTCTGTCATATTCCCCCTTAATCATCTGTTTTGGAAGCAGAACAGCCCTAAACTTTCTAGTTTCTCTTCAGATGGAAGCCATTCTATATCTTTGGTGCTCTTTTCTCAACCTCTTGGAATTCTACCACCACCTTGTGCAGACTGGGATTAGATTAGAACGGGAGCGCAAATCATGCATTTGGTTAGTGGCATTATTATCCTTTCAGTCTTAATGTCTATCCTTATCCTAATAGTTCTTGGCGCATGTTAACATTTTTGACTGATGCTGTGCATTGAGAGGAAGTTTTCTGAGCGTTATCCATGATTACTCCAAGCTCTCTTTCTTAAATGGTAACAGTTATTTTACAATCCATTCTTATATATGCACATTCGGAATTATTATCTCCAAAGTACGTTACTTTTCACTTACTAGTGTTGAATTTCATCTGCCATATTGTTGCCTAGTAACAAAAGAAGTTAATTTAAGATTCATATCTGATGTGCTTTGACTGGCTGTGCTTTTAACAAGCCATTTTAAGGTGGATTAATATAGCACAGGACATTTGGGAAAGAAATAGATCTGAATCGAAATATATCCATTTTGTAAGTGCTGGTACATCCTGGCCAACATTTTTTGAATAATTAAAATAATAAACAAATCCTTGTTTAAAATTATTTGGTGGGAATCCAAACTATTTTATCTGATTGGTTTGGGATTTATGTAAATCTTGTCAATGGGATTTATTTTAAAATATTATTGTTGTTTGATTAGTGAATATTAAAAGCTGGGTCCAAAACTCATTGTCAGTCAGGTTTAATTTTACATTAGGGTATTTAACTATTTTGGACAACACTTTCAAATTTGGATGTCTAAACTTACGCATTTAATTCCATCTCAGATATCCCTGGAAAAAAAATCAAGCCTCCTGTTTCGGTGCTTATGAAATCTGTTGTATCCCTTATTTCAAGACAGTTAGATAAATTGACAGCAATGTTTCAGGAAATTAAGAAACTACTGTGCGCCCTCTCCCCTGGCTTCCCAGCCCAGTGGTCTGAAGGCTTCGGTGCCTTATGGTCTCTCCTCCCTGCCGGCCCTGCAGGCCTAATTGAGAAAAGTACTTAGCAAGCCAGTCCCAAGAAGAGTCTACTCATGGGCTTGGAGTTAATCATGTCCCTAAGCCCCTTTCTAAACCTGTCCAGAAAGCAGAATGTGACTAATTATACATTTCTTCTAATTGTATTCTTTGAAATCAAAAGTGCCCCAAAATGTATGATTATCAGGAGAAAATAGCATTTTTATTGTCTTCAAAGTGACAGGTAAATTAAAAACGAATAGTAAATTTAAGAGAGAATAGGAATAAAAGAACATGTACTATATTCCTTCAGAAACAGATATTTCCATTTCCCCTTCCCATAAGAACTAGTAAGCTTTCTCTTTCTTTTGGCACCAAAACCATAAAAACCCATTTTCAAAACCGACCCATTTCTACCATCCTCTAAACTCAGCTCTAGAGGAATGTATAATCTGTAAAATGGAGAAAGAAAACCGATTTACTTTAATATAATTCTTTGTAAAGAATCCACTCCGTCAGTTGGAATATAGCGTACTGTTGTTCCAAAGAAAATTGTAAAAAGAAAAATAGGGCATGGAAAATTACATGGGGGCTACATCTACACTTCCCTCTCTTGTGCAAGAAAATATGAAAATGAGGTGAAGCGGTGAATATCGCTGTGCCTCATTTGCATACTTAATGAGCCACCATTTTTGCGCAAGGGGCTTTTGCGCCCAGAGGAGGCGTCTACACGATTCCTTTTTGCCCAATAGCCGTTCTTCCTGAAAAAAAGCGGCAGAACAGCTCTTGCACAAGAGGGGGTTTTTGCGCAAAAGCCCCTTCTGCAAAATGGCGGCTCATTAAGTATGCAGATGAGGTGCAGTGTTATTCACCGTTTTGCCTCATTTGCACATTTTCTTGCGCAAGAGAGGGCAGGGTAGATGTAGCCTACGTGGTTTGTGCTAAGGGTGACATTCACTGTCTACTTAAACCTGGATGAAGTGCAAGGCTTTGAAAGCTCATGTCCACACTGGGAAACATGATAGTGGCACAACTCAACCAATAATTAAGCCACCTCCAACGAACAGTGGACATATTGGCACTGTCCATATTGGCACTTCTGTTGGTGTGGCGCATGTTGCTCAGAGTGGTGTTTTTTCACTCCGTTGAGTGACATATGTTCTACAACTAAGTGCTGGTGAAGACATAGCCTTAGGTAGCTGGAATCTGCTTCCATACCCTAGTCTTATACCCCTACTTAGTTGGACCTCTCTAGTCCGGCACCCTCAGGACCTGATCGGTCCTGGACAAGGGAGATTGCTGGACCAGGGAAGGTCAGGGGGGTGGGAGAGTCAGCCTCTCCACTAGGTTCCTCTTCCTACCTTCCTGGAACCACTGTCCTTGGTCTCCTGGCTGTGGCAGCTCTGAAGGTGATTGCAGCCCTGCTGGTGCTTGCACCCTTCCCTCCCCCCATGTGAGCTCCAGCAACCCCGCTGGCTTCCCAGCTTAGCCAGCTGCAGGCTTTGGTTCCCCATAGACTCTGCTGCTCTGCCACTCCTGCTGGCTGGCTCTGCTCCCAGCCATCAGCAACCTCTGCACTGGGGCTCCCTAGTCCAGCCACATCCTTGGGGTCCAGAGACCAGAGAAGAATCCCAGACCACAGAGGTTTAGCTTGTATTGGGATCCTCATAAATGTGAATCCTGCATCGGCCTGTACTGTAGTCTTCCAGATGAGCCTAAGCAGGGGTTCTTTCAGTAAGAAGACCCTGTGTAAAGGCCCTTTTCAGGTTCAAGTGTAGGGCCCTGCAGATCTGTGGATGTCTGTGGATCATGATTGCAGTTCAGATGCAGACACAAATTTTGTATCCGTACAGCACTCAAGTGATGCAGATAGGTTCAGGAAACAGCACAAAACCAAGTGACTGCATTTGGGTGAAATGCTACTGTCTCTTCACCTTGATGTAGAAATGACATCTCAGCACTTGCCACCACCTTGCTCATAAGACATTCACTTATAGGGTTAGTGTTACCAAAATCAGTGTTTCATAAAGATAAATTGGGGTTAGGTTTTTTTTTTAAGGTTTTGGACTGAGAAGTTAGCTAATATTTGGGGTCTTGTGAGTTGTTTCTTTGAGAAGGAGAAATTCCGAGGTCATCAGTATTTTTGATAGAACTCTCTTTATTTAACAAGTCCTGTGCTCTGAGTACAGTACAAATCAAACAGGAGACAGCTTCTTTCCTCACAGATCTTTTCAGCACAGTTCTCAAACTGGAAGTTTATAATATAAGTTCTTCTCTGACTGTCTTTAGAGGTTCTTTGCTGCCTTCTCCTTGCAATTCTGTGGCGTTTCTCCTCTTCTCAGGTATGGAGCGCTCTCAAACAATATCTGTCTTCTCCAGAGTTCACAAGAAGACACCAGAAAAACCCTGAAGACTGCTGGTTCAACTCCTACTCTAACTAGGCGTGTGGCCTGTGTTTCAGTGATGGCTCCTATTATTGAAACAATCTATTCCATAAAGGATCTTAATTGCTAATTAGGGTTGCCAGGTGTCCGTTATTGTACCAGACAGTCCGATATTTGCATGTTCTGTCCGGTAAAAAAATCAGAAAATACCGGACATGTGCAATGTCCGGTATTTTCTGATTTTTCTGGCTGCATACCGGATGGAAGCCTGGCCTGGGCGGGAAAGCGGCAAGGGGTCCCAGCTGGGAGGTGGGGCCGTGATTGCCACCGGGAGCCCTCAGTTGGTTGAGTTTGAGGAGAAGGGGAAGCCTCCTCACTAGTGCGTTGCCGGGAGCCTGCTCGGGACAGGCAGCAAATGCCCAGGTCAGTCCTGCTCCCCACCGGCCGATTTTGCTCACCTCCCCCCTTCCCCGCCAGCCTGTTCCTGATCTTTTCCCTTCCCTCATTTCCCTTCCTGATCTTCCCTGGCCAGCCCCCCAGTACCCCCACCCCAGGTCTGTTTCCCACCGGCCCGTTCCTCTTCCTGATCTCCCTGGGCAGCACCGCTGCACCCCCCCCCCCCCGCCAGCTCTGCTTCCCGCTCCCCCTTCATCCCGGCCACCCTTGAGGCCCCCGATTCCGCCCCCCCTTACTCTCGGCCAGCCCTGCCGCCTTCTGATTGGTCCTCCCCCTCCCGATATCCTGTGGCCAGCCCCCTTCCCCCCCTCCCCACGACCAGCCCTTTCCCCAAGTTACATATAAAATCAGTGGTAGAAAAGGGAGTTTAATTCAGACCAACTGATTCTTAGTCGAAGCTATTAACCACAGAGCCATCCTTCTTCAGCTTAACATCATACCAGTGCATGAGGCAAAAATCTGAAACTATCAAGCAACTGCCTCAAAATAAATGCAATGCAGAGAAATAATAATAAAAAAAACCCTAAACAAGCAGAACAGAGAATGAAAAGTGATCATTTAATAAAAAATGCCATTTAGTAGCCCGAACTAATGCTAAGTTCACAAAATAAAGAAATATAGGTAAAAATTAATATTGTTTCTTATTTTTAAGGAACTAACCTTGCACTCAGTTTGCAGTGATCCAGACAGGAAATGTTAGTTTGCTCCTTGTACCATTTTCAATCAATCATGTTTTAGGTGACACAGTGTATTATGGTATTACAAAACTGGTGCTGGAATCACATCATAATTCTCTTGTAATCATTGAGTCTTCATTAAAGTATTTTCATTTAGGAGTAATCTGATATTTTTCAGTTCTTTCAAAAGTAGCTTAATGTGTTTTTATTGGATATTCTTATTAAATAGTCATGCAGTTTTTATTAGATAAAAATTGTTTAACTGCAGACCAAAAATGAGATAGTTCACAGACAAGATCAGTGATTAAGGAGCAAGAGACTGCTTAAAAAAATCATTGTAAATACATTTTCAAGTGATGGCATTACTCTTAAAGGTATTCTGGTTTTTTTATGCGTGTGTGCTTATTGACAAAATTCTCAAGGTCATAGAAAATACTTAATGACAGCCTTGCAAGGTTTTCCCAAAATTAACCTGTCAGTTCACTTTCATCAAAAAAGCACGATTGACTTACTTTCTCCTCTGGGCTACAAACATTCCCCTTTTTCTTTTTTTGTTTTGTTTTATATTTGGTAAATATTAACAGTTGATGCTGCAGACTTTGTCCATTCAAAGCAATTTTATGCAGTACATGCTTATGCATATTCAACCAATGAGAGATTACTTGCCACTTCTGTGTTGATGAGCTCTTGTTTTATATCTTTCACCTGTGCTTTCCATCATGAATGGTTAGTCTGCGGGACCTGATCTTGTATTGCTGTGTAGCTAAAAATCATGTTTTAGGTGCCCTGCAATTTAGGATCATGTTACGTTCATGTTACACAATCAGCCAAATTGTGTTGTTTATAATTCTGTAATGAATAGAGCAGAATTTTGCTCACTAGATCTAAAAAAACAAACTCTCTTAAATTTGTTAAATATCTTTCCATTTATAACTTACTATCAGGGATGAGAGTGCATATTTGTAGTTCAAGGGAAACAAATAAAAATAAAACCTATGTAGCTCTTTTTTAAATTGGAGTAGAAGCAATCTGTTTCTAGGAATTAGGATATTAATGTCCTTAAAAGAACATTTAAGAAAAACATAAAATAATTTGAAATATGATGTAATTTCAAATCTCCAAGACTTTATATTGTATCTTTTATATTTTAGAAGAAAAGACCATCCTGACATTAAATCATTACATGGGGATTGGTGCAATTATAGTACCTAGAGAAATGTAAAAATTAGGTTTGTAATGGAACGATAGCTTCAGCTGTAATTAAATTGTCACAGAATGGTGGCCATTTAAGAGGAGGTGGGTCTTAGCACCACCTGTGACACAGTCAACTGCCCAAAATGGAGCTAATAGGATAGGTGGGTCATGTGACCCAATCAGACATAGGGATGTAAAATTCCATTTACAAACTTAGCCAGTTAAATGTTAAGTTTAAGTGGTTAACTGGGATTTAGTGTGGTGGGTTGAGCTGGGCTGGAGTGGCCTTGCTTCTCCTCACCCATTGTATGGCGAGCCAGGTGGGCGGGGCTTGGCCGGAGTGCTGTGGACTGCTCTGGCCAAGTTGGACCAACTCCTCCATGCCGCAGGCAGGGACCTGGCCAGGCTGGGCACACCATGTCACACAGTGGTAGTGGGACTGCTCCAGCCTGCCTGTGCTGGAGTGCAATTTTGGCACAGAAGGGTTGCTGGGCTGGAGCAGCCCCCTGCCCATGTTGGATGGGGGGGATTATTGGCTAGCAGTTAACGGCTTATCCAGTTAGCATTACCCAGCAAGGGTGATGCTTACTGGTAGGGATGTTAGAATCATCTGTTTTAGTAAGAGTGTATCCACAACAATTCTTAGCCATTTCACGATTACTAAAATACTCCCCTCGGAGCAGGGTTGGCAGCCAGTGTGCTCCCAGACTCACTCCCAGGTAGCACCCTGCCACACTGTGCTGCTGTTTCTGTATGATTTACAAAATGGATTCCCACGCAGACCAGCTCCTGCCTGCTACCCCACATTGCTGCCTCTGATACAGGGGCAGCAGTGTGGGGCAGCAACGGTCCCTATCCACTGGGCCCCCGAGCTCCCCGTCAACAGAGGCTGGTACTACATATTTGAGAGAGCCTGTCTGTCTGTCAATCTGTTTGTTCAAGTACTCCTAATAGTAAGAGCCAGGACTACCACATTCGGTATAGAGCTTCCTCTTATCATAATTTAAAGCAAGGTCGGGATTTGGTTGTTCTAGAAAAATGGGATGTACCTGGAATGGGATTGCTACTCATAAAACCACACAGAAAAGAAACAGGTGAAAGGGGATGGCTAGTGGCATGTGCTTCCCCTCCCTCATCTGCCTCTGTCCCAGCCCTGAGCTTCTCACACCCATTTTGCCCTCCATTATGTTTTGAGCCCATTAAGAAGAATAGAGGGGGGTGAATCTACTCCCTATTCAAACAGACCATAGAGCAATGATTTAAATTAAGACAAACAAAAATTAATTGAGTTAAGGACCAATGTTGTGTAAATCTTCCAGTTTTAAATAAACTAGACTCCAGCAGAGGGAGATGGTATGTGAGTGAATTATTGCCAGGAACCTGAGAGAAATTGAGGCAGGGCTGCTACAAAGATACTCTTGGGTGTGAAGTGTTGTTTTGGAGATGGTAATCTGCTACACAGAGTCTCCAACTTTTTCCAAATACACTATGGCTACGTCTACACTGCAGGCTTCTTGTGCAAGAACTGTTTTGCGCAAGAGCGCATCCACGCTGCCATGTGCTTTTGCGCAAGAGCATTCATGGCAGTGTGGACACGCTCTTGCGCAAGAAAGCTCTGATGGCCATTTTAGCCATAGGGGTTTCTTGCGCAAGAAACCCTTGCTGCCTGTCCACACTGCCTTCTTACACAAAAGCTCTTGCGCAAGAGGGTTTATTCCTCATGGAGAGAGGAATAACTCCTGCACAAGAGCCCTCTATTCCGACGCTTTACTGTAAATTAACTTGCGCAAGGATGAGCGTGCAGTGTAGATGCTCCGCAAGTTTTTGCATAAGAACGGCCGTTCTTGCAGAAGAAGCCTGCAATGTAGATGTAGCCTAAGTTTAGACATGTTGGTATAGTGTCACCAATAAAATGCAGTTAAATTTAATGCTTAAAGGTGCCCTTAAATTCTTGGTGAGGAAGAAAGGTAGGAAGAGGAAGCGCTTGCCATGAGAGGGAAGAGTGGTGGTACTTAAAGACATAAGATTAAACATAGTCTGAAACTAGAACTATGCCAATAATGGATGTTTGGTTCACTGAGAATTCCTAGCAAAAATAATAATTAATATAATATAAAATCAGGTTGAACCAACTTTGGCAAAATAAAAAGTTGAAGAAAAATGTTTCAGGTTGAATGAGACATTTTGTTTGGTCTGAAATTGAACATTTCAGTTAGATTTTGAGCATTTTCTAACATTTCTTTAAAGAAAATTTTGAAATAGGGTAAAAAATTCAAATAAAGAAGCAAATATTTTATTTGTTTGAGACTTTTTTAAAAACTAAAACAACTTGGCTGTGAATTAATTAAATGTTTTGGTGCTGCCAAATCAGCAAAAATTCCACGTGTTTAATTTTTGCCTAGAGTGACTACACTACTGCTGTGTGACCCAGAGGAAAGATTTTTATTCTCCTTGCTTGATTTCATATGAACCCACTCTGTGCAGGTCCTTAGGGTGGCAGTGGCATGAGCACAGTTGGCAGAAATGAAAGTTTAAAAGTCCTTGTCAGGATCATGTTTGCATTTTTCCATTTCTCCATTCTCAAAACATAGCAGTGGCAGCATAGTAGCTTTCTTTGGGGAAGTATATATAAAGAGTAACTTATGGTTTCCTGCTGATTGGGACCGTTGGAGGAAGAAGTGCTTACTTATACCATACTGGGGAGGGGGGGGGGGGAGAGTCTTAATGTGATGTGTGAATTTATTAGCTTAAAGATTGCCTAATATATGCACATCATTGCAGTGATAATTTTGTCTAGTTGCTTGGTCAATGTAATGAAACTGATGTATGTATGACAGTCCTCCCTCATTGTGTGCTGCACATTATAAATAGGAATTGTCACATTACACATGCAACTAAATGTGTGTTGCTAACAATATTTTTACCCTGAATGATAAAAAATAAACATGTTTAGATAAATTAAATAAATATTTGCTGTAGAGGTGTCACTGATTTTGCTTGGAAAAAAAAAGTTAAACTTACTATATGAAATGTTAAATGACTGCAGAGCTTAGAGTGAAACTTCTTGTGGAAAATCACATGGGTTTTAATTGTGAGATCATTTACACGCTTGCACAGGAGAGTAAGGAATTTTTCATGGACTGTTGAATCAGTAGTCTGTGTATGTGGAGAGCTGTACACCTGCCAGTTAGGAATGTAAAAAAGCAGCCAAACCAGCTGCTTCCAATCCTGCACTGGGCTGCCAGCTCCCTGCCCTCTTCCCTGCTGCTGCTTCTGGCCTTGGGCAAGGCAGACTGTTCTTAGGTAAAGGTTAACCATTAAGGGTGATGCTTACCAGGTAACAGGTTACCTGTTCACTTCTCTGCTGCTAGTGCAACTCTGCTGCTATGGAGAGAGAGGTGAGCCGTGGCAGGGACAGCTCATTCACTGGAGCAAAGTGGAAACAGAGACCAAATTATGATGACTGTCAGTACTGGAGCTCCATATTATAAAGGAGGTGTGTATCCCTTACACATTCTGATCCATATTGGTCTGCAAATCCTTACCAGTTCTGCTGCTTGTTGGTCTTCAAACATTAATCTGGGTAGGATTTTAACTATGGCTGTATTGTGGTTTAAAGATGTCTGTATATGAAACAGTGAGTCTGTTATGCTTCAGCACACATTTTCTCATATGAATATCACCTGAATGGAGTGAATAAAATGTTCAGTATGTGTTGTGGAAGAATCATTCAGTAATTAGTTGAATGACAGCTGTGAGCATGATGGGCCATGTATGTATGTTTATTTTTCTGTAATGCAGTATGATTTAAATATTCATAAAGAGAAACTCCACTCACCTTTGCTTATGCATTTTGTTTCCTCGTATTCCAGTGCCTTCTTTCAAGTTCATTATTTCCTAGGGTTAGAGAGAGACAGGATGGTTGGTGTCTTTGAGCAGTAATCAGATAATGCACTACTACACATCTTTTATTCTTAAAACAAAGGTTGATGGCTTACCAGTCTAATCTAGCTGCTCCTCATATATATATCTTTCTGTTGTAACTCATTAGGGAAATATGTATTATCACTGTTCTGAATGAGCTAGTAGCTGGGAAATCCAATAAAAATAAACCAGCCATATATTAACCCACTAAGAAATAATTTCATTACCTGACTTTTAAAAGTGTATATACCCCCTCAGGGTATGTCTACACTACCCTCCTATTTTGAAATAGGAGGGTAATGTAGGCATACCGCAATTGCAAATGAAGCCCGGGATTTGAATTTCCCGGGCTTCATTTGCATAAGCAGGGCGCCGCCATTTTTAAATCCCCGCTGGTTCGAACCCCGTGCTGCGCGGCTACACGCGGCACGAACTAGGTAGTTCGAACTAGGCTTCCTAGTTCGAACTACCGTTACTCCTCATTCCACGAACCAGCGGGGATTTAAAAATGGCGGCGCCCCGCTTATGCAAATGAAGCCCGGGAAATTCAAATCCCGGGCTTCATTTGCAATTGCGGTATGCCTACATTACCCCGCTAGTTCGAACTAGCGGGGTAGTGTAGACATACCCTCAGTTAGTTTCATCTTTCATGAAGACCCAAATTGAGAACCCTTTCTGAGGTACCTATAGCCTTCTCTGATGCTCTTCTGATTTTCATGTTTATACTCTGGTTTACACAATGCTGTTTTAGGTGTTTCAGTCCTTAACTTGTCATATTTTCTTCTTCTCGCCTTCTCTTCATTCTGTCATGTGTTTCTCTTTCTACTTCCTCTTTACTCTAGCGGACAAGTATCTAGAAGTCCAATTTGAAGATCTATTTAAAGTGTCATTTCAGTAATGTGGCTGAGACTACTGCCTCCAGCTCTCCTTCACCCTGGCAATAGTTTTTTGTTCATGCAACTCTACTACAATAGACTTAAGATCCTCTTTTTGGTCAGGACTCCTAGGTTCAGAAATACTGATTGAAATAATGAGGAACAGAAACCATTTTGGCTACCTGGTTATCCAAACCTGTGGCTTCTCAAATATATGCACTACACTGTGTCTCTCTTACTTTAGTGGACATCATTTTTGCTTGTGATATCATAGTACTCACAACATTTGTTATGTTACTTTATTTCTCCTTTCTTAAATATGTTGTCACTGGTATATGAAGCCGCTTTTGTAAAATAAAAGATGCACATGTTCCTTGTGGTAACAGCATTACAGATCCATAGGCATTATCATAGAACTTGAAAATCATAATGGTGGGGCATTAAAACCTGCCCTGATTTACATGCATTCAAGTTCTCAGGTCCTGGACAACGGAGACAATGAGCACATTTTTTATTATGGATCTTCCAAAGATGATAGTTTTCAACT
Organism: Pelodiscus sinensis; assembly: GCF_052426305.1. Classification (NCBI taxonomy): domain Eukaryota; kingdom Metazoa; phylum Chordata; order Testudines; family Trionychidae; genus Pelodiscus; species Pelodiscus sinensis. The sequence goes on from NC_143055.1 coordinate 102,136,920, forward strand.
GGCAATTTAGTATATAATGTGATGGGGGTTGTGGTCACTGCCTTTAGGAGGTACCAGCAAGAAAATCTTGCTGTCCATTTTACTGTGTTTTCTAACATATTTCTTGTTACAGTCTCTGGGTGATACTGCAAACCAAATATAAAAAAATGTTAGAAATGAGACCAATTGTGTGCTATGTGCTGTACAAACATGTTCAAATGCACAGCTCCTGCCAAAAGAGAGTCTAAAAAGAGGTGGAGGGAAGAGACATATAGTAAAATATATAGTGTGTTCATACATGTGCACTTAAAAAAAACCCCTGTAAACCATAATTTTCTGCTACCCTGTCCCCAGTTACCTTAGTTTTTAATGGGCAGATTTTAAAATTTGTTTTGAGGTGGTGGCATCAGAGATGGGTCATTGGATTTAAAGGGGTTGGGAGTAAGAAGTGGTTTTAAGAATCTGTTCAGAGAGGACATTTCATGTATCAGGGAATCTTTGATTTGAGACAAATATCATCAATATTTTACCTACTAAAGCAGGAAAAACATCTATTCTGTTCATTGCAGCAACTGGAGATAACTTTTACCTATGCAGAGCAGTGTTGTGTGTAAACTGCTGAGCACTTGGGTGATAATGCTGGAGCGATTCAGGTGTTTTCCACCTGGCTAGTAGAGTGCTCACGGCTGGTAGAATGAGTTTCCATTGGTGGTACACATCTGTACTTACCTTGGTGCATTTAACACAATTTATTGCACCCATGGATGGAAAAAATTACAGGGAGCACTAATGCACATGCTTTATGTCTGTAAGATTAGTGATGAAATCTGTGCTTAGGCTAAGGTTAAGGATATGATGGTCCCAAGTAGATACAGTTTGGGCATGGTTGTGCCTGTAGAAAAATCAAACTGAAATCTCTGTCCTGACCTACATCACTCTTCAGACCTGAGGACTGAATTTAGACCACTAATCAAGAAACTGATTTCACAACTCTACTTTATTAATGGCAGGGTCAATCCAGAGATTGGAAGGAAGCAGATGGTTCCTTATTTGATTTGTAATAGAAGCTTTGTCAAATTATAATTAAGCCATACAATTGTAGTTACAAATCTAAATACAGAAGTATCTATCTATAAGGTTACATTTTACATCTGTTTTCTTAAATATTCTTCAGCCTTGTGAGAGCTTCAGTTTTTTACATAAGCAGGCATTTGTTTTAGTGTAAATGAAGGGTAAATCTTCCTTTAGTCATTTCAGTGACACTATTCACATATTAAGATAGCAGGCTTTCGTCTGTTTTCTTTTATGATTGGTCTGGGTATGCCCCTTGGATTCCTGATGATAAGCTTGAATCAGATGTGCAAGTTGCCTATAATTCCCACATCTCTGAGGAGCCAAAAGCAACCCAGCACAGACCCCATAGTGAGACATTGACTCATATGGGTCATGGCAAGTCTAGGTAAACAATATGCTGCTGATTTAGCAGACAGTACCTGGAATCCTTCACTGGGGGCTTCTTTACAGTGACCTTCTCCCAATCGCACACATGGTTAGAGTTGGAAGAATTTATTTCAGTGATTTGTATGCAGGTTTCCACAATCATGGGCAGTTTTCACTTGGATCTCCCACTGCTTTTTGTTAGATTCCATTGTGTCTGGATAGGATAATGTTGCTAGAATATAACTCCAGTGGAGCAAAGAGCGAGAATCTTTGTGAACCACAAAATTCATTGCCATTGGTTCCCTGATTCTGGTGCAAAGAAATTTCAAGATTTTTTTTTTAATTTGCTATGCCTTTTCCCCTCCAAAGATGGCTTGGAAATAGAAAGTATTGTACCATTTGTCACTGCTTCTTCTAAAAGACCTCACAGGTTACTGATAACTGTAGGGATAGGGTAGGATCTATCTAGAAAAACTGCTCACAGGTCCTTGACAGCCATTTCCAGCCATTGTCCAGCGGTAGGTTAGTACTAGCTGCCATTATTAGCATTAACATTTCTGCAAACATAGGTAAATTCCAGTAACCGAATCAACTACCGTCTTTTAGTGAATATACCCCGCATCCGAATATACCCCGTGGGGTTTTTGCCATTTGAGTTTAGAAACCCCTGTATACCCCATGTACGGGGGTGGGGAGGGGCGGGGTTTATTCGGGTGCAGATACATTCCTGCCTGCCCCCGCTCCTGTGCACCATGGCTGTCTGCAGCCTCCCGTTGCTGCTGCTGGCCACCGAGCCCCACTCCCGCTACTGCTCCGAGGTGTGGCAAGGGGGCTACAAGGGGGATTTTCAAGGTGCCGCAGGGGAGATTGCAAGCGGGCTGCCAGGGGGTACAGGCGGTTTGCAGCGATCCACGGCATAGGACTCCGGGCTCCTTCTCTTTGTCAACCCAGGCTGGGAGCCTCCCGCCTTGTGCCTCTGCTGGGGATGCCTCTGCCCTGGCCCGCGGGTTATATTCAGGCTGAATCTGGATTTGAGTATTGAACTGTTGGTCATTTAATCATTGATATTGCAACAGGATAACTAAAACACAGCTCCATTGATACAATAACCATTCGTTTTCAGTAGTTCCTCCCCCATTTCAGTTGTATAATATGTGTCTCAGTTTCTAGAACAGTTGTCTAGAGCAGTAGTTTGTGGAAGATGTCATTTGGAAGTGCAAAAGGACTTGAGATTCCCCTAAGTTCTTGGGCACCGCTGCAAATTTCTGAGGCTTTTTCTTAAAGTGAAGTTAGGATGAATGATCAGAGCTTGCTCTTTAATTAGATTTTTTTCTGCTGAAGCGCTTGAGTTGTCTTCGGCAACTTAGGAAAGGCTGTGGAGGGTAATAAGGCAGTACTTCTGAAAAGCCAGAGAATTAGACCATCAGGTAATTTATTTATTATGACAAGGTTTGTGCCCTTCTCATCTCAGAAGGAATAACCTCAGTGCACTACTTCATTTGGTAAAAGTTGTGTCTAACACATAAAGGACATATCCTCTTGTAAAGAACATTTTACAGTATTTTTTCCAATATCCCACTTTTTCAGTGTTTATAAAGAATATTTTTCAAAGTGTGTTATTTTAGAACTTGTCTATAATATACTTCAAGATTAAACCTTTTGCACCCAACAAATTTAAGGAAAAACTCACTGAATCATTCTTTGATCTTGTCTTACATTTCAGAGATTTGTGTTGTCTCCTCCTTACAGACTTGGTCTCATCCCATAACTAGTATTTTGTAAGACTACAGAAACAAGTTGTGGGTTTTTGTGTGTGACAGTAAAGATGTTCTATTGCCCTTTATTATAACACCAGCGGTGCTGAAAATACATTTGAAAGAGGCATTTCTTGTAGTAGAACAGCTGAGATAAAGGCCATCCTAAAAAAGGTGTCCTGGTCTTAGATTTATCTCCCCACTAAATGAATGGGTTACTACTGACATGTACAGATGTTTTTGAGAAGAGATGCATTTACCATAATTCCCAGACATCTATGTTTTACAAAATCATTCTTGAAGATCCTCACTCTGTACAAAAAAGAAATGTCTCTTGTGGTCATTCAGATGTGTTGTCGAAGACCTGCACCAAGTTGTGTGAAGTCTACGCTTATAATGTTCTTGACACAAAGTACTGAGGTTTTGAGGGAGAGTCATAGATTCAGTATGCAGCTATATGAAAATGATGACCATAGTGTAGTACGAAATCTGTTGTCCAAGGACCTGTATTAGTCCAGATAAGTTATGTGTGGTACTCTATTTTTTAACATTGTGAATGTGTCCAGTCTTCCTTTTTTCTTTTTGTGTTGCATTCAATTTTCTTAGTCAAGAGAAGAGCTCTTGTTAAATAGAATATGACCAGGAAAATATGTTGTTACACCAAAAGAAGGTTGGCAGGCAATAGAATGACTTAAAATGCAAGAAAACTGAATCTTTAAATGGCACAAATGTGAATCAATATTCATCATAGTAAGTAGACTCTAAATCAGTAAGCATCAAAGTATGTATAATACATTGATCTTAAAGCATAAGTAGATCTGGACAGAAATTGTAGATCTGGATTGTCTGATATCTGAAACTCCTATAAGCAGAGCTCGCCAAGCGGTGGCGAGCCCCGCTCGCCAGCTGCGCAGAACTGCACGCTGTGCATGCGCACACCGCACTGCGCAGCCACGTTGGGCTAAAATCTACTTGCCACGGGCGAGTAGATTACATTAATTGTCGAGCCCTGACTATAAGAATGTCTTGAAAAGTATGCACCTTAATTCATTTAGCCATCATTAATTTATCCATTCTAAAAAAAACCCATTTCCATATTCAGTACTCATAATTTAAAATCTGGGGTTTGCTTTTGTATCATTGACTCTGTGAATTTCTGCAAGTAGATGGAAGAACCATGTGAATTCTTGCTTTCTATTTACTGGGAGATTAATTCTTTTGAAGACCTTTGTACACATGTAGTGTCAGTATTGAGAATGATGGTTTCTATCATAGGATGTGGAAATATGTATTTGCACATTAATGCTCAATTAAAACCCCTTTTCACAAAAATATCTACTGTTGTTATTCCGTGGTTCCCTAAACGATACCCTAGTTTAGATGCATAGGCTGGGCCAGGAGTGGGCAATAAAATGGCAGCTGTTCACGGGTTAGCCAATGTGTAACCTTCAGTGTAGGGCTGGTGGGCGGCCAGGCATGCCATGTACTGGGGTTACTCCAGGCTGGAGAGGCTCCCTACCAGGTGTGGGCCCATAGCTGCTCCAGCCCCTATACATTAATTGGAACCAGTAAGCCTCATCCATTAACTGTGAGGCTCACTGGTTAACTGGGACCATTTTGAATTTAGTAGAAAATCCATGTTTTACACAAAGCAAGTGCTTTGGTAATTACAGATACCACTAATAAACACTACAGCATTACTAACTGAACAAAGTATTTTACTCAAACATCCTTTACAAAATATAGAAACACAATATACAGGTTGGACCTCCCTGGTTTGGCACTTTCAGGACATGACTGGTCCTGGATGAGGGATTTCGCCGAATCAGGGAAGGTCATCTCTGGGCCTCCCTCCCCCCAACCTCCACCACCGTCCCCCTCCCACTGCTAGCCTTCCAGCCAGCTTCCCCTTGTCACTTGCCTCTGGGCTCTGTGCATGGCTCCTGACCCCACTGTGGCAGCCTCATTGCTACATGCTCAGTCCCACTGCCAGGCTCCCAGCCACATGGGGCAGCCCCCCTTCCTGAGATCCAGTTGGCCACCGGGTGGCAGCCCCCCTTGGACTTCAGCCTCGCTGGACAGCCCTGCTGCTACCTGGCCTCACGGGCAGCTGTCAGGCAAGAGTGGGGCTGGCAGGCTTTCTGGGACAGCACAACTCTTGAGTTCCTAGTCCTTACACCAGGCAGCCCCACGGTCAGGCTCCCAGCCCGCAGGGACTTCTGAGCTCCTGGCCCTGTCACTGCCTCCAGGCAGCAGCCCCACTGCCTCCCAGTCTTCCCTCCCTCCCCCCTTGCCTAATGTCGCCACTGGGCAGCAGCCCCATTGCTGGGCTCCTGGTTTCACTGCCACAGGACAGCCCCGCTACTGGGCTCCAGCCCTCCATGGGATCCTCTGGTCCTGGAACATCTGTGGTCCTTCTGGATCAGGGATATTGCTGGACCAAAGAATCCTGGTTAAGAGAGGTTCAACTTTTATTGAATCTAAATGCATCATGATGAACAAAGTCCCTTAAAACTGTTATGTGATTTTAGTATATTAATGCATCATTGCTGAGCGACTAAAATCAGGGGCCTCTGAACTTCCCTGTAAACTGGAGATATTAAGCAGTAATCTCAGAGGCCTGTTGATATAAGCTGAAAAAACAGAACCTGAAATGTAGGTGTATGATCAGCAAGCTAGAGCATTTGCATTGGTGACATCAAACAAACCTTTGATATCAGCCCACCAAGAGGTGTGCTGATTCTGAGCTTTGATATCAGCTCAGCGAGCTAGAGCAGCCGAAACATGATCTGATTCGCAAGCAACCTCAAAGCTCCAGACCTCACATCAGACCAGCAACGTAGATGTGGATATCAATGGCCTCTTCTGAAAAGCTGTATATATTTTCTTTTGGACAGATCATGTCCTGTACAAACTAACACTTTCCATATTCCATATGTAGTCAGAAACTTCAGCCCTTATTATTAATTCATCAGTGTATTATCTGAAGAAGTGGGTTATGCCTACAAAAGCTCCTGGCATTATCTACAATTTTTGTTAGTCTCTAAGGTTCTGCAGGACCATTTGTTGTTTTTAGAGACTAACATGGAAACTTTTAAATGTATAGTCTGTGAGTGAAACCCAGCTTGCCTCTCCAAATGTTCTGTTTTCAAATTTCCAGCATGTGCTCATCTCTGATTTTTTCCCCCCAAGAGATAATTCAGCACACAAACATCTTCTCTAACCCCATATAAAAATTGGTCTAATGTATTCTGTATAGAGCAATGCAAGATACTGTAAATTTCCCAATTGTCTTCAATATAGCTGAGTATTTGGAAAAGCAGAGAGTAGAACCCTTCAAAGTTCCTTCATTTCTGTATCTTAAAAAGAAAACCTTAGCAAGAGCACCAGTCATTCCAGAGGTCTTGTGGCAGCATTATCAGTCTGCTGAGCAAAAGGGCCTGGATGTATATTCTGTTTTCAGCTTTCAGTCTTGTCATTACTATGCACTGTTTGCTTCCTTTAATCTGCAGTAAGAGAGAGAAGCACAGTGATAAATTCTATGTGATACCATAATTGTCTGACAACAATACTCTTAAGTCAGGGATATAAGCTACACATTTGTCAGGAAGAGTTTGTTAGTATACTGTACAATGATCTGCTCTTCGTGTTGGTCCATGATGTTCAATAAATAAGAAGGTGAATATTATTATTTGGAGACATAAAACAGTAGGTTGCACCTATGCAAAAAGTAAATGAATTTTTGAAAAATTGGGCTCTTGAATTGTATCATTTATTGTATCATGTATCATCATCTTAGTTCATTCATCCAGATAAAATGGTATCCATTTCCTATTTAAATGTCAAATATGTAATATATAGTTTGAAATAGAAAGGATACCTTAGGGTACATGCTAATGTACTCTCTTCAATTACATTTTATGATTATGACCTTTATTCTAACAATAATTTAATGTTTTAATTAAATTTGCAACCATTTCTACAAGATGTCCTTCATTCCTCTTTACTATAATTTAATGAAGTAATTTTCAATCACAATCAACAATATCTATCAATTTTAATATTCTTATTCTGTAGTCTAAGATGATATTTTGTTTTAAAACTAACTTTGTATTTCTATGTCAAGAAATAATTCAATCTTTATTGTAATGGATTACTGTGCATTTTAGATTGCATCACTCAAATCGGAAGATTTGGCATGTTAAACATTCCCCAGAAGTAGCTCGAATACAAGTATCTTTATTATGTAAAAAACACCACCACTACCTTATATCAAATTAACAGGTTGGAAAAGAACACCCCTTTCTAACTACTATATTTCTATTTTTTTACATTGCTTTCATTATTAAGTTAGGATGCAAATGACTTATCTAAATTACTACAGATTTAGTATTTTAAACCCATTAAAAATTCATGCAGAAGAAAAAAAATCAGATGATATTTAAAATGATTAGTAAACATTTGAAGACCCCTCTGACAATATTTTGATACTTCTTTGAAAGCCTTTAATCAGAGGAGTGAATTGTATAGTTCAAAAGTCATCTGCAAATATAAAGCAGGAAAACAGTGAGAAAAACATACTTCTTCTCCAGCAATAGTCATCTTGTGGTGTGTGTTGTGCTTTTGAAGCCTCATTCTGTTCTCTATTAAAGTCAGTAGCAGGACTCCAATAGATTTCAGTGAAATTGGGACTGGGACCTCATGAGCTATGGTAGCAGTTGCCAAATCTCTTTTAAGTGTGGAATACCTGTATGGCATCAACAATAGATTCTTGTGTGCACCAAGCTAGCTTTTTAATTTTTTGGTACTTGCACACTCATTCATGTTTGTCTTTGCACCAGATTTTTTCATTTCAAACATCTAGAAAGGAGGAGGAATAGCCACCATCATGTGACTTGGCAGTCTCTTGGGCCTGGCCTACAGTAAAGAAGAAAGTTGACTTAAGATCTGCACCTCCAGCTATGTTAATTAGGTAGCTGGTGCTGACGTATCTTAAATCATGCTTTTGGGCCATCCACCCAGCGGGAGGTTGATGGGAGCAAAGACTCCCGTCAACTTCCCTTACTGCTTGCAAGGAGCAGGACTACCAGTGCCGACTATCTCATTTTAGCGGGACTTCACTAGGCCTGCAGATTTGAACACGGGAAGATTGACTGCAGTAGCGTTGATCTTCTGTGTTGTGTAGAAGTGGCTTTGGGGGACTACTCATAAATTCTCTGCAAGCTAGAGTTTGGAAACCTTTTCCGTTATAACATCACAGCACAGTAATTCTAAGCATCAGAAGAATCTTTTGTTTTTGAGTGGCTACTACCCCGGAACCTCACAGTTCAAAAGGGCCTGGGTCTGTCAGCTGCCACCACTGCTACTGCGGCAGTAGTGGAATCTGGAGCCCCCAGCCCTTTAAATTGCTGCAAAAGCCCTATACAGCCCACTCCAGGAGGTACTAAGGGTTGGATGGGGAGGGTGCAGTGCCACCAGGTGGTGCTGTGGCCTGGCTACGTGAAGCCCTGCTCCTTTGGCCTCAGGCCACCCCCATCTTGCCCAGGAGCCTGGCAATTCTGTTGGCTTTGCTGTTGACTTAATAATCTCTCCCTGAAAAGTCTGTATAAAATGTCTTTTCTTTCTCTCATTCCATAAGTTCACCAACCAAAGCTCCTATGTCTTACCTCAGAGCCATTTTTCACGATAAAAGGGCATTCTCCAGTCTCCTTTCTGTCCAACCGTAGGTATTGCTGACTCCTCTTACATTTCCTGCTTCTCCTTTCACGAGAACAGCCAGTTAAGTTGCCAATCTTTTCCCAGTTGTAGCTGATAGGTTTCGTTAGCCATCTGCATAGCTCTAACCCTGGAGGAAGACTGTCCCTTTTACCTTCATAGTAACTTTACCTTCATTACTTACGGAAATTATGTAATTCTGTAAGTGCTGCCACTAAATAGATATTATATGTAGAGAAATGCTGGTGGACAAGGATGCAACAGGACAATCGGTACAATACTAGTGAGCCCATCTTCCAGCAGCCATGTTCCTTTCCATAAAGGCTTTTATTATCATGTAGCAGATCCTTTTTAAACCCACAGAACTTTTTCCACAGTAAATATTGGAGTCCTTGATTTACACATAGTGTTTAATGAGCTGTTTGTGAGCAGAATGGTGTTAGATCTTAATGAGGGATGTGGAGAAAACTTATCTAATATACAGCAGACAGGCTTTTCTTAATATAATAAAGTAACAGACTGAGTGCTGTAGAAGGTAAAGGAAAAGTGGCTTATGAACACTTCACACAAAGGTGCTTCTTAAATGAGGCTCATTTCAAATGGAAGACTTACCTGTTATTTTTGAAACAATTAATTCCAATCCTAATTAATCCATCAGCACAATATAATTTTTTTCTTTGTCAGACTCGATACCAATCTCAGTAATAAGAGGAGATAATAACTGTTTATCTTTGAAGTAGTGCTGGAAATACACTTACATAATCAGACACTCATCTTTCCTATTCTAACTTTTCAAGGACCACAATGTGACAATTTTTAATCCATCTTATCTGGCAACATTACCTAGAAAAAAAAAGAAAGAAATTGGCCTCTAGGGAAAATAACAGAAGCCTTCAGTAAAAACTAATTATCTAGGGCAATAAAAAACTAATATGCATAATCCACAGAGTAAATTTAAAAAGCATGTGAGGAAATATTGGAAAACACAAATCAAAAAAGATAAGAGAATTTTAGAAGTGGGGGACATAATTAGAACAGGTGAGAATGCAAGAAACATTTCCAGAAATTTTAACAAGATCACATTGACAGAGAAATGCTTGCTGGCTGCTAAATTGGATGATGTGGTTAACTGAGGCAAAAACTTTCACTAATGGGTTTCCCAGGTAACACTGAAGCTTAGGACCAAATATATATTTTACAAGAGGTTTTAAAAATGTTTCCTAAAGAGCTGAAAATGTAACAATGTGACATGTAGGGTTTGAGTCTGTCCCCTTGGCTCACATTGGATAGTTTAGTGGGACTACTCAATGAGAGCAAAGATGGCAGAACTTGGTTCTAGTTGTTGTCAAAGCCTGCTAGTAAGAGAAGAATGCAAGTTGGCATGGTTATGTGGTTACACGTTCAAGGTAATATTCATATTCAACAAGATGTTTGGAATAAAAACAAAATGTCTTTTTTTTTTACTAGTCAATGAAATTGTCCAGAAAATGAGGAACCTTCCCACAAGCACTAGAACACTTCAAGTTGCCATTATGTTGTTTAATAAATATACTGTTCCTAACAGTAGTATGTGAGGGTACATCCACACTTGCTTCCTAGTTTGAATTAGGGATGGAAATGTAGCCGACCGAAATTGATAATAAAATGGAGATCTAAATATCCTTCATTTTTTTAGGAGTAACGTTAGTTCGAACCAAGGGGTTTCATTTGAACTACCGTGTTCTGGAGCGCACTTCCTGGTTTGAATCAGCTGGCAAGCGGAATAGCGTGTGGGCGAGATTATGCTAATGAAGCACGGGATATTTAAATCCCTGCTTCAATTAGCAATTTCGGTCGGCTACATTTCCATCCCTAGTTTGAAGTAGGGAACAAGTGTAGACATACTAGAAAAGTCAGTACTGTTGAAAATACAACCAAAATATCATAATATGGAAGTCAACAAAACATCAACCTCAGAATAGGAAATATTTTACAATCCAAAAATGGCTTATTTCTTGATATGACACTGTTAGAGTCCACAAAATTTTTGCCAGTACCTTCTCTAGGAGCAGGGATATGACCTTGCTTAGGATGTTAGAACTGAATTTGGGCAATTATGTTTTTGGAATCTACTGTGAGCTGACTGGAATGTCTTATACGGGACAAAATAAACCTTTTATTTGATGACCTACCATAAATGATTTTAGGTCTGTCAGTTTGAGTGCCCATCTTGAGGCATCTTAAAAATGGCTGGATTTCAGAAAGTGCCAAACAATGTTTTCTCTAATTGTTTTTCCATCCAGATATAGGTTTTTTTCTATCTGTGTGCAAAATAGATTTTTATGTGCGTAGAGGTATATCCGAATGTACATCACCAGTGGAAACAAAAACGAAACAGTGGGCGCTCTGCTACTCAGCTGGGTAACACTTGAAATTCTCCTGCACAGCTTACAGGGAACACTGGTGCCAACTCCTTCTGAAAATCAGGCCCTTTTAAACACTCGGGTGCTGAAATAACCCAAATCACTAGTTACTTTTGACAATATACACCTAGTATTCTTTTTGGGAGTCCTACCCATTCTTGTTCTCTCCTTCCTATTTCAAGAAGAAAGAATCCTCCAGATTGCTCAGCTTACTGACAGTGTTAAAAATTGGAGGAAAGGGGGCTAAAAGAGAAGCCTGATTACTGCTACTAGTTGTCTTCCTTCATATATCAATAAGAAGTTTAGATCTCTATGTGTTGATTTGTAATAGTTGGGCAGGGCGGCAGAAAAGCACTTGCATCACTGAATAATCTGTGTAGGGTTGGAATAGAAGAAAACATCCTTTCCAAATAACTCTATCATGCTTTGCTGGTGGAAGAGCATCTCCCACTGAGAGTGTGTGGTCCACATTGACACTTTCTTCCAGTCAAATTTTTGTTGGATGAGGGTGTTTTTTCAGATCTCTGATCAACAGAAGTTTTACGGATGAAAGTGCAGTGTAAACATAGCCTAAGTGAGTATTTTCTGAAAATACTGAAATATTTTTGAAAAATGTGTTGATTTTTTTCTAAATATGTATATTAGAGATTTTAGCATATAGATATTTAATTATCAGTTAATCTAAATGACACCATACACTCCTTCTTCCCCCCCCCCCCACTTGCTGCTACTCTATCAGAGGCAGCAAGGGGGGAGGCAGGATCTGGCTCACTGTGTGTGCTGGGGGGTAGGGCAGGCAGGAGCTGGTGCTTCAGTAGGAGCTGAAGCACCAGCTCTACAGAGCCCCCCCTTGACCCCCACTGCTGCCATTTTATCAGAGGCAGCAGCCTGGGGAGTAGCAGGAAGGATGCCGGAACAGCCTCTGTCAACAAGTAGCTCAGGCCCCCATGAATAGGGGTTGCCTGTCGTCCCAGGCTGCTGCCTCTGTCCACAGCGGGCCTGAGCTCACCACAGAAAGAGGCTGCTCTGTGGGATGCCAGGGCAGTTTCTGTCTTCAGGAAGCTGTCCCCACTCCCCTGAGACAGGGGCTTCTGCTTCCCCATGCTGCTGCCCCTGTATCAGAGGCAGTAGTGTGGGGCAGCAGGTGGGAGTCGGTCTGTGCAGGATGCTGATCTTTAAACTGTCTGCCCTCGCAGACCGGCTCCACCTTCCACCCGTGCTGCTGCCTCTGATACAGAGGTAACAGTGCGTGATGTCAGGGGACTTCCTGGAAATGGGGGTGGGAGCCAAATGGCTGCCAGCCCCGCCCCAGGAACATTTTAGTAACTGTGCACCAGCTAAAAAATTGTTGTGGCTACACAATTACTAAAAAATCTATTAGCTAACATCCTTAATGTGTATTGTGTGGACTTGGCAAAGAAATAGAAGCCAAAGTAGTTGAGCCCATTTAGGCATTCATCTCCTTCTAGTCTGGAGAATCTGGGAAAAGTTGCAGAGGTCTGGTGGTTGTAGTTATCAGTATGTACACTCGCTCTTGGTTGCTTTCAATTGTAATGGTCCATTAAAAAGCAATACAGATTTCCAATTATGTGTCTCAAATAATAAGGGGTAGTGTAATGTGTTTCGTTGGACATTCTTATGTATCACTCCATATTGTAGAAGATTGCTGTCCCTAACCCAGTGTAGTTTAAAAAAATCCACTTTTACTTGTATAAAAAAGTTACCTGTTTAAACAGTGTTACTGCTGAATTAGGTGAACCCTGAAATACTGTTCTATTCTGTAAAAGGACACTAAAAATGACATTGTGCAGTTCCATATGCATCATCTCTATAGCTCAGAGACAAGCACTAAAAGAACGGCAGCCCACAGGGTTAATCCTTGGCGGGCCACTGCCACCATATATACTAGCCCCTCAGCAGGTATCAGAGGATTACAGCTCTGGTTGGCTGCGAATCACCATTTGTGGACAGTGCAAGTGGTGGGATGCCACTTCCTGGCGCTTGCATTGGCAATGAATGATTAGCGGGCAATGAGTGCTATGATCCTCGGATACCTGTGGAGGCACAAGTAAACATGGAGGTGTGGGCCTTCTAGGGACTAACCCTGCGGATTGGATTTAGCCCGTGGGCTGGAATTTGCCCACCTTTGCTATAGCTGCTAACTCAGATCATTTCAGTTGTGCTCTGAAGTAATATTTTTTTTCTACGTACCATTCCTAAGATCTTAAAGTCCATTTAGACTCATTGAGTAATCAGTTTTATACAGGCTAATTAAACAGCTTCGTTGACCCGTGGAACTTGTATTTCGGACAAGGTGAGTTTTAAATAGGGATTGTTGAAATTTTTCCATCTGTATGATTTCTTTCAACAGAAAAGCGAGTTTTGACTAAATTAAATAGTCAGAAGAGCATGATCTTTCTCTGGAAAGTTTAGATTTTTTTTTCATTGAAAAACCCCAAATACCAAAACCCCAAATATTTGATTTTAGGGGCAAAATATTTGGCTTTCAGGATTTTGGTTTTTAAATTAAAAGTTGTCAGGTTTTGTTTTTTTTCATGGAAAAATTCAACAAAACAACAATGTTCTTCATTTGAATTGAGATTTTCAGCATAGGAGATTTTTCATTGTGGGAAAAACCTCTAAACCTGAGAATAATGGAAAACCTAAAGAGGAGTTCAAGGTCACATGAACAGGTTACATGCCTCTGCTTGCTTTTAGTCATTGGAGCATTATTTACTCATATTCTCACTAAAACGTCCAAAGGAAGGCTTCTCCATCAGATATAAGCTTCCTCTACGGTCTTTTGCAGGGGTGGGCAATAACCGACCCATAAGCCGGATGCTATTCACCAGGGTTTTCTCCTGGTTGGCCACCAGATGCTTTATTTACCTGTGTGTATGCAGGTAAGGCCACTCACAGCTTCCATTGGCCAAAGATTGCCGTTCCTCACCAATGAGAGCTGTGGGAACCAGTGTCCCAGTCCATGCTACTTCCCGCAGCTCCCATTGGCTAGCAACCAATAGCCCAATTGCTATGTCATACTGGCTTTGCACCATTATTTTCACATTCATTTCAATAGCATTAGAACAGTGGTCACCATCCAGTAGACTGGTAGATCTTGGAGCCTCTGACAAATGATCCTGACTGGTTTGGCAAAGAGGCTATCAAATGCCTGCACTTCAGCTGCCCTGCCCCCCACTGCTGCACATCTCCTGCCCTTTGTGTTAGAGCTGCTACCTCCTACCCCCGGGAGTCTCCTGCTTTCTGTGCAGGGCAGGGGAGGGAGAAGAAGGGTGGTGATGTCAAGGTGCTCTCTCTCCCGCCCAGTACCTTATCTCTGCAAAGTGGTGGCGGGGCACAATAGGATTTGGGATGGAGTTTGCTGGCTGCTTTTGGGAGTGGTACAGGGCCAGGGCAGGAATGAGCCTGTTTTAGCCCCCCTGTATCACCAGCCAGGAGCCACCTGAGGTAAACAGTGCCCAATCAGAGCCCACATCCTGAAACCCTACCCCAGTCACGAACTTCCTCCTGCACCCCAAGATCCTGCCCTAGCTCCAAGCACCCCTGCATCTAAACACCCTCCAAGAGCCTGCACCTAGAACCCCCTCTGACACGCCAACTGCTTGCCCCAAGCTCAGCTCAGAGCCCTTTTCACACTCCTAATCCCTTAATCCAAGACCAGATTCTGCACCTTTGCCCCTGCCTGGTGAAAGTGAGGGAGGATGGGGGAGGGAGGATGGAGTGAGTAGGGGCAGGGCCTCAGAGAAGGGCGGGAAGGAGGTGGAGCAATGGCATTTGACAATTGCACTTAAATTCAAAAAGTGATCTCATGCTTAAAAAGGTTGGAGACCATTGAGTTAGAATCATAGGACTAGAAGAGAGCTCAGGAGGTCATTGAGTCCAACCCACTGCACAAAACAGTTAATTCTGGTATAAGTGAGAGAAGAATCAGGTTCTCACTTTTCATTAAAATACCATATTTAAATATTTTAAAGAGGCACTTAAATTGAATTTAGATAACTCAATTTTTTCCTTCCTCCATTTAGTAATGGGCCACATTCTGAGTTCACTTACACTAGTGTAAATCTAGAGTAATTCTATTGCCTGCAGTGCATTTGCTCAGGAATTACCTATTTTGGAGTCTAGCTCTTTGTTTTGTAAATGGCACAGTGCTGTGAGTACGCATGCATTCCCATCAAATTTTAATCAGTAAGATGATCTCAGGGACATTTCTAATAACTCGTTGGAATCAAATAAGAAAGAAGTGTAGTTCATTTATTTTATGGTCTCCCTCCGTTTTACCATAAATAAGGTAGAAGAAAAGCTGTGGGCTACCATTAATGTTAAACATTTGATGGAATGCATTAAACTAACCAATTCCAAATATAATCATTCCTCTTCTTTGAAGTGCTGGAATGACCTAAAAGTTCATTTTCACAGCAGGGATCTAAACCATTTTGAAATATGAGTGCAACTTTTTTTCTCTCTTTTTTACAAGAATGCTCTCCATGTCCGTTTATATGCATGTTAAAGTAATCTTATTTTTTTAAGTTTTCTCTGCAGTGGTTGTCTGAATCTAATTTTTTTCAAGATAGTATCTTTTTTTATAATGTACTGCTTTTAAATGAACATCTGCAATTCAGACAGAAAGTGTGCTGCTTTACATATTATTGATTTATATTACACATGTGAAATCTGTTGATCTCCTAGTGTTCACGTTGTTGCCTTACGTAAGCAATAAAAAGGCTACTTTCCACACATTTGCAGTTACCTGATACACATTTCAGCTTAAATAGATGTCTGTTATAACAGGCTGCTGTATAACTGTATAGGCAAAGGTGCACACTGTGTGATTCTTAGTTGTTTTTTTTAAGGTCAGAACAGGGACATCATAAACATCTAATCTGACCTCTGGCATAGGTAAAGTTCTTTGCCTTTTGTTAGTTACTTCTGCATCAAGTTCATAATTTATTTTGAGCTATAGGATATCTTTAAATCAAGATGCAGTATCTTTGTGAAAGACTTCATGTGGTGGGGAGTACATCACATGCATAGTAAGTTATTTGAGTGGTTGTTCAGTGTTAAAAGTTTGTACCTTATTTCCTATCTAACTTGAATTAGCTTCAACCATCGCTATTGAATCTCATAATATCTCTTTCTGTTAATTTAAAGAGTCATCTATCTGAAATCTCTTCCCTGTGGTGGTACTTTTAGATCATGAACAAGTCACCTCTTACCAGTCCCTTAAATAAACTAAGTAGGTCAAGTATATTTCATCACTAATAAAGTATTTCAGTAACAATCATACTCTAATATCTCATAACTTCATACATGTTAACAATATGCATAATTGGATAGAATAATGAATTTTCATTTGATACTTTACCTGGCATGCTCAATATGGAACCTATTATAATTATATTGTATTGGTGAACATGGGGGTCTCAGGGTATTGCCTGGTCTACAGAGCGCCACTACACCACTGCCAGTTGCTTCAGAGGGAATGAATACCATAGGGCACCTATTGACTAATCCATCCCTTGTTGTCTAGTCCCAGCTTCTGTCAGTCAGAGGTTTAGGGACACCACAACATATCCTGGCAATGAGTTCCATAGGCTGACACACTTCCTTGTTGTTTTAAACCTGCCACCTATTAATTTAATTGGGTGACTATTGGTTCTTGTGTTATGTGGACATATAAATATCACATCCTTATTCATTTTCTCCATTAGAGATGGGTAAGCGAAGAAACCAGGAATACTCCTAATCATATTTCTTTTCTGCACTAATTCTGACTGATATGGGGCAACCTAAACTGCACACAATATTCAAGCTGTGAGTGAGCTAATCATTTATATAGTGTCATATTTTGTCTTATTTTTCCTTTTCTAATGGTTCTTAATATTTTGATAGCTTTTTTGATTGCCACTGCACATTGAGTGGGTGTTTTCAGGATACTGTGCATGATGACTCCATGATCTCTTTCTTCATAGCAGCTAATTTAGACTCCATCATTTAGTATGTGTAGCTGGGATTGTTTTTCAGTGTTAATTACTGCTATTTTGTTGCATTTTTCCCAGTTTTGTGAGATAGCTAAATATCACTTTGCAGTCAGTTTTGGAGTTCACTGTCTTGAGCAATTTTGTATCATTTGCAGACTTTGCCACCTTGCTGCTTATTCCTTTTCCCATTATGTTGAACAGCAGTACAGAACCTTTGTGAGCCTATTTACTTGTCTCCATTGTGAAAATTGACCATTTATTCCTACCCTTTGTTGCCTCTATTTAACCAGTTAACGATCTGTTAGAGTGCTTCCCTCTTTCTATGACAGCTTAGTTGGCTTAGGAGCTTTTGGTAAGGGCCATGTCAAAGGCTTTCTGACAGTACAAATAGATTAGCCACTCTTTCCACATACCTGATGAGTTATTGTGGGGACAGCCCAAGAAAGCGCATGATACCATCTACATGTTTTGTTCATCTTTAAAATGCTGCCATATTATTGGTTGATTTTAAGTTTATCCTGTATAGACTAACTCAGCTACCCTGAAGCTTTTGCACATACTTGATATTATCTTCAAGGATTTTTAATGGATTGGTGAGGCATGATTTCCTTTTACAGAGGCCACATTGAGTCTTCCCCAACTTGATGTGTTCATCAGCGTAGGTGATAATTCTGTTCTTTACTATAGTTTCAGCCAATTTGCCTGGTTTATTTGGCCATAAGTGTAAGGAGAATTAGCTGTGTGACTCCCACTGACTCATGTAAGTACTCATATAAGGTTTTCAGAATAAGGACCTGACCAGTGCCAAACCAGGGAATTTTCTAAACCACAAGAAGTCAGTATTGTCTGGCAGCATTATCAACACTTTCAGTGCTTAAGGGGCATATCTGAGCAAGTTTAAGCTTTCAATCCATTTGTTCGTCACTTTCCCCCTCTCTCTCCACTTGCATTGATCTAGGTGATGTTTTTCCTCTGACCACTGGTGAGAATCTGATAGCTAAAGCCTCAACCTGGCAAGTTAGAATCACAGTGGGTTTCAAAACACTTTTACTTCACTTTGGTTCACATGCCTTCATATCCTTTAATTATACTTTGATTTTGGTGTTAAATGAATATAACTTAAGGAAAAACTTCCACATTTGCTTGATATAACTAAAACCTATAGTCTGCTGGTTGTTTTTGCATAATTTTGAATTATTAAAATGTAACTCTTTATCCAGAAACCAAAGGAAGGGAAAATGTCGGAGACTTGGATTAGGTTCTCTTCAATGATTTATGTATCTGGGACAAACTCCTGGATGTATAGTTTCCTCGAGTCTCCTTCCACTTAGTTCTCCAAGAATGCAATTCTACTCCAGTCTCATCACTCAAGTATAGTGAGTGGTGTAGGGCATATTATATGTCCAAAGTTACTTAGTAAATCTCTTCCTTTGTATACATTTATGTATTACATAGCAGTTACTATACATTGTATCAAATACGTTTTAACTATTTTGGTCATTCAGTAAGACCCAATCCCTGGATGGTATGCTCTGTCCACATAATGTTCAAGTATGACTTACTCTTTATGTCATCTTTACATTACCAACTTACCTTATCCTTAGTTATCTTTTCCATCACAAACGGTTGTCTGGGCATTCCCCCTCATTTCAGGCATTCTGTTTCCAGCTTCAGTTGATCCAATTACCTTTCTAATCCTTTCTCTCAAGAAATGATGCCTTACCCATGCGTAACAATTCATACCAACACAGACCCATATTAGAGGGTTGGCTTGTGTTAGAAACAGTTTGCGTGGCTCTGTTACAACCTGGAGCTCCAGTGATGGGAGCATTCAGGAGCAGGAACGGAAGGAGGTTTGCAAGATCTAGCACAGTGGAAGGGACAGATTTCAATTTATCAAGAATATAGCAAGATGCTTCTTCTCTGTGTAACATGCATCAGTTGGATAATGCACAAAGAAGACGCTGCAAGAAAATAAAGCAAAAGCAATAAAAGAGAAGCTTTGGGGATCTGTTTTGAATGTGGAGATCAGCTGTGCTTTTCTCCTTTCTAAGGCTATTACTTAAAGCCAGTTGTTGGTCATGCTGTCATGATTTGTCACAGATTTTGCCTTTGTCATTTAAAAGAAAAGAGTGAGAGAAGTAACTTTGGAAATTTTCTTAGGCCTTAAGATGAAGTAAAGAATATGTTCTTTTTAGGACAGTGCTGAAAATGCAATACTAGTATTTGCTAGCTAGCTCCCATACTGATACATATAGATTAGACTGGTACATTAAATGTGAATCGAAGGCCTAACTTCCCAGATTCACCAAAGAGTTCTCTTTCACGTGTGTACACCGTTCATCATTTTTAAAAAAAATTAATACAGTACTGGAAGAGTTACCTAGTGTCGTTCAGGTCCTTAAATCAATTAATGTCTGGGTTTTTTTTTTGGAAAATAAAGTGAAAATCTTCTTTTAAATCATTATTCCGTGGGTGGGACTGGGGATGAGAGGTTCAATATGCAGGCTGCCCCAGGCAGAAAGGACCACCCTAGCCCTCTCACTGCAGCAGCTTGGGGCCAGGTGAGACACACCTCTCCATGACTGTTGCAGCTTCAGGGAGCACAGCTTGGGGAAACTTTCCCTCTTACTCTCTGATGAAGGAGAACAGCCATCAGTGTTTCCTTACGAATTGGGGTGAGGGGTGCTTCATTCTTCCATGCCCTCCCTAAAGGGTGCCCAGGGGTGTGATGCTTGGGGCAGAGACATTCCAGGCGGGTGGCGGCACCCCCAGCCAGCCCCTTTCACCTGGTAATTCTGTCTCCTTTCTGAATGGTTTTGTGAGAAGCAGTCCCATTCCAGGCACAACCCGTTTTCCTGGCCCAGCAAAAACTTACTTATCTCAAGCTATAGTAAGAGGAAGCTGTATACCGAATTTGGTGTTTCTAGCTCTTACCATTTATGAGGAATTCTTGAACAGATAGACATACAGACTGACAAACCCTCTCAAATATATATTAGACAAATACATGGGAAGGTGCTATGAAATACAAATCTAGACATTTCCAAAGTGTAGAGCGGTTTACCTCTTCGGTCCTGATTATGTCCTACCTGCAGTTACAATTTTGCTATTGCTGTGTTACTTAAAATATGTAAAATATGTAAAATATGTAGTGCTTTCTGAATACCGGCAATAGTCCCATAAAATTGTGATATTTTAATTTAATAATAACCACAATTTTATTTTCCAAATATTTTTCATCCCAAATATTTTATAAGTGTATCCCATTTTAATATTTTTTTTAAATGGGGAGGATGAAGATAGGGAATAGGCACTACTCAAAAGCCAACTAGGTTGTTTTCCTTTCATTCACTCCAGCATTAGTTCAGTTTTGATTGCTTCAACTGAAACTGAAGCAATTCAGACAATACTGATACATTGTACTAATTCTCTTAATCTGGAATCGGTTCTGAATATACCTCCTTGTCATTGATATTTGAAGTTCATCTGATGAGGCTATACTACATTAATCTGCTACCATTTTTTCATTGCCTTGCCTTTTCCCATTTATCTATAGGTTTATATTCTATATATCATTACTTTCTAGGTCACTGTCTGGGCTTTTTCAATGTTAACTTTCTTTAAATAAACCGGGAACTCTGTTTCTGCTGTTTAACTGAATAAAGGGAAGTGGTTTCTTCTGCCAACTATGAATTGGACTTATTGCTGCATTTTATTATCTTAATACAGTCTGCAATACTCAGGTCTCAGAATTCTGATGTGTGCCTCTATCCCAATCTATCATGGTATCCCACTTAGCTGCCATAATGTTCAGCTATTTTGCACTGTTCTACAGTTTTATTTTCTGTTATTGCACAGACTTTATCTCTGAAATAGTTTAGTTATCTATAAAATAGAATATTTTATTTCAAAGGATAGAATGAGCCTCTGGAAATTTTGATTCTGAGGCTTAGGTTTGATTCAAGGAAGACTAAGCTGGAAATGGAATTTTTTTTAGTAAAATGTTGTATAAGAGCATGATACAAAACACAAAAACCTGGGCTTTCAAATGCTTACATTTGTCAGTAAACCCAAATTCTTTCTACAAATTAATAAATATCTGCGGTGGAATTGCCATCTGTTTCAACTTCTAAAATTAGCAGACTTTCATGACATTTGAAATGAAACAGCAAGGCTGTCTTAATTGTCTCTTTTAGATACAAAAAATGTAGGATCTACCAAATCAGTCCTGTTTTGATGATGTGCCATTCACAAATACTATCTCTTTTCCAGAGAGATGGAAATCAGTTCCATTATATATGTTTTAACTATTCTTGTTTGTTTAAAAAAATTGACTGGAGTTTATTACTGAATTTTAAATTCAGAGATGGAGTCCAGTCATTAACACCAAATTTATCAGGACCTCTAGAAATAATTGTAAAGTATTATCAAGGTGCCTAAGTGACTTGGCCCATATGTGAGATAAGAAACCCCTGGAATACTATGAATAACTACAAAAGCGACGATGAGTCCTGTGGCACCTTATAGGTTTATTGGAGCATAAGTGAAATTCCCACTATATGCATCTGACGAAGTGGGTCTTTGCCCATGAAAGCTTATGCTCCAATAAATCTGTTCGTCTATAAGGCGCCATAGGACTACTCATCGCTTTTGCAGATTCAGACTAACATGGCTACCCCTCTGAGATATGAATAACTAGTGACATATAATTAAATCCATTCTGATTTATCTGTTTAAGATTTTCTTTTCAGTAGTCATAACCTCTATAGCCTTTGTTAGTATATAAAATGTTCATTATTTAAACAGTTGGATGAATAACTTTGAAGTCTACTACACATTCATTATACAAAATATGGTGACTCACGGAAGGCTTTTGTCCTACAACTCTGAGAGAGAGAGATTTTGCTTATGATACCCTAGGAGTTTACATATGCAATGATTATAATGGTAATAAACAAACCTGAATTAATAATTTCCTTTCAAATTAATAGTGATAGAAATGTAGCCGTGTTAGTCTGGTGTAGCTGAAACAAAATGCAGGACAATGTAGCACTTTAAAGACTAACAAGATGGTTTATTAGTGATGAGCTTTTGTGGGCCACACCCACTTCCTCAGATCAAATAGTGGAAGAAAATAGTCACAACCATATATACCAAAGGATACAATTTAAAAAAAATGAACACATATGGAAAGGACAAATCACATATCAGATTTGTCCTTTCCATATGTGTTCATTTTTTTAAATTGTATCCTTTGGTATATATGGTTGTGACTATTTTCTTCCACTATTTGATCTGAGGAAGTGGGTCTGGCCCACGAAAGCTCATCATCTAATAAACCATCTTGTTAGTCTTTAAAGTGCTACATAGTCCTGTATTTTCTTTCAAATTAAGATACCAATCCCCTTTTACTTGAGCTCAGTTCTCATTTCTTAGTCTAGCTGTTTTTCTCAGAATTGGAGAAAAAAAGAAGAGGGAGGAAAAAGGATTAGCATCTGTTATATGTAAATTTTATAATTGAATACTTCATATAAAACAGAAACAGGAATTCTGAATGTAATAAATTTGAATAATAAGGAATACTGATATTACATTCTGGGTTTTTATTATTCCTGGCTGCAATCTGATAGGGGTCAGGTTTACAAAAGTTTATCCCTTGTCACATAATAGAGGTCCGTGTCTAAAGACTCTTTTGGTTGTTATTACATTTGATGTAGCAAGAAAATGGATGATGGAAATACATTGTAATACATCCAGTTAAAAAAATAGTTAATAAACTAATTCAATTAATCAAACACCCGTGAAAATGTTCACAATGAAGGTAATATTAGATACATGAACACTTTTGATGGATGAGAGATGTCTCTTACTGGACATCTGGTAATATCTATTATCACCCATGGCTTTCAAATCACAAGGTCACTTTTTCTTAGTTCCTTCTGCAGTGGTGTGTGTAGTGGTGAGGTGGCTCAGCCACTGGGAAGTTGTTTGTTCCTTCTCTAGGATGTCAGTCCAGTAACTGTGAGTATGTGCTCATATATGTAAAGAAATAGCACTTAGTTATAATGTGACAGCCATGGACGTGACACACAGACGACCTATAGAGCTAAAAGCTGCTACACAGCTTGAGCAAAAGAGCCAAGGCTTTTTGATTACTCATATAAATCAGCACAGGCAAAGATCCACTCTTTTTTTAATTTTCCTCCTGTTAAATATTAGAATCAGGCTAGACATTGAACTAGTCTGTTTCCATTCCAGTCTGGAATTCATCCCAGGAAGTCAGTCCTTTGCCCGTGAATGACTCTGGTCAAACATCTCAAAGCCTGCCTTTATAGTGCTATTACCTTAGCTATTGAACATCACTTTTGTTTACCTTTCCCCCTCATCTGTGTGTGTCTCCCTCTCTCATAAGCTGTCCTTTCATATTTAGAGACACATTGAAGAAAGGCATTAATGATGACCAATACCAGCAAACCAGTGCGGATGATATGTGAGTCAACATAATGATTGTTGTGATGATCAGTTTGCAGGGCACATACACAGACTGAGGGAGATCAATTGTCTGAAGCAAATGAAATAACGTCTCTTAGCACAGATCAGAATTCTATCATGCCAAAAGATGGAGCGGTATGATCTTTATATTATACACTTGGATCCCAAGCTAAGAAATAAAAGGATAATTTAAAACAGAAACCAAAGTTTTACATCAGAGTTGTGAGGAACAGTGCTACCATTATGCTATTGTTGCTGGTAGCAGTTAGTATTTTCCACAACTGTCCCATTGCTAGGAAGTAAAATGCAATTTCACAACTATTCAGTCTAGCATATTCAAGTAGATGCATCTCAGAATTATATTTCTTTGGCTGGGGTGTTTCTGAGTTAACTACATTACAAGTATCAATAAGTGCTCTTTGAGTAATCAATTGGCATTTAATTAACAATAACTATTGTTAACATGCAAATTAAACATTTATTGGAGACAACATAATTTGAAGTGTTCCCATGTTATGTGTATTGATTTGACCAACAACTTTAATTTGGTAATACATCAGTTCTTGGCATCTAAATTTTCACACAAATAGGATTTGTTATAGGTGTAATATATAGGATATTTTCAGACAGAAGGCAACCAGACTCCTATTAGGGATGTAAAATACCATTTAATCGGTTCACTAGTTAAACATTACATTTCACTGGTAAACCACTTAAATGGCAAAGAGCAGGAGGTCACATCTACCACCCCCCATTGCAATGTGGCATTGTAGGCACAGCCAAGCTGGAGTAGCCCCACCACAGGTAGGGCTCATCCCCACTGTGGTGGGCTGCTCTGGATGGGCATGCCGTGCCTCATCACAGGAGGGCAGGGAACTGCTCCAGTGCAGCTGGGCTGCCAGTTTACTGGTTAATCTCTATCTCTTATGTCCTCTTAGGTGCGGAGATACCTAAATTATTTTGGTCTTTTAGTCAGTTTTTTTTGCTTTATTTTTTGCAAATACATATTTTGTATGAATACATAACTTGGTAATAAATAGGTCAGGAAGGTTTCTGAATATGCTGTTGTTTGGGAGTGCATAGCTATAATAAATACTTAACATCTGCTGCACTGTTATTGGATTATCTGTTCTTCTATAATGTTCTGAGGATGTATGTTATTGGATTATCTGTTCTTCTATAATGTTCTGAGGATGTATGTTATTGGATTATCTGTTCTTCTATAATGTTCTAAGGATGTATTTTTAATAGATTCTATCTGAAATAGCTAGATGATAAACCCAATTCAACGTTGGCTTTCTGTTACATCCTTTCTTTACACTCTGTAGGCTTGTTGCTAAATCTGAAACAATTTTTTTTGTGAAATATCTTCTCTCCGTGTGTTTCTTATATCCATCTGTTTACATTCAGAGCTTTCACATGAGAAAGGAGGGAGAAAGTGGAGATTTTCTAACTCATTTTCTTTTTTTGAATTAAGGTTTTGATTTTTTTTTCCTGAATGATGATCTTTGCAGCCAGAGCACATTCTATAATTTGGATGGAAGGGTCTCCATTGAAGAATCCACCAAAAATAATTGCTATGCACGACCCTCCTGTGGTTTCTAAGACACAGTTCATCTTTTCATTCTTTGACGTTAACCGATTCATAAAAGTTACTGATGAATGATATTTGTTAGATCATGCAGTCTGTAGGACAGTGCTAATTTTATTTCTCCCCTCCCCCAACATACTTTCCAGTGTTATCTCCAAGTTAGTTTCTTGAATGAGGAGCTTACCCAAATTTCCTTTCAAAACTTTTCTACAATCCAATAATATCATGCCATCAGAATATACTTCCTGATAATAAGCTTTCATTTTCCATGTCTTCATTTCACCCAACTAATCCTATTTACAGTTCTGTGTTATAAATTAAATTCCCCTCAATGCTTGGTTTTTATGTCCTTCAAATATTTGGCTCTAATCTCTCAGCCAAGGTGTGCATATTTATTTTTTCTTCAAGACCCACTATAATTTTTATTTTAGATCTTCTCTGAACTCGCACAACTGTATATTTTTGATATTGCAGTTTTCCATAGCAGTACAATATTTCATATAAAGTCCTCTATTCTATTTTCATACGTGTCATAAGTCAGTGCCTAGCTTTTCAGTCATCCAGCTGCTGTATCCTCTAAGGTGAAAAGGTGTTCCAGCTCATCCTCCAGTCATGCATTCCTCCACCAGCTGTTTGACTATCTGCATTGCCACCTCCACAGTCACATGGGTGAAGCTAAATGCTTCCATAGTGGCAGTCATGCTGGACATTTCAGTTAGCAGCCTATTAAGACTAGCCCAGGTTCTGTGTCCCAGGTTGCAACCAGATGGACATAAATCAGGGCTTCTGAAGTTTTGTTAGCACACTTCTGTGTCTATCTCAGAGTTGCTGCCACTCTGCGAGGATGAAGCTATGGGCTCTGGTATGTTGGTCATCCGAAATTGGAACCAGGCTGGCAGCACTAGACATAAGTGTTTGAATAGTCTCCTTAAAATAATTGACTTGGAAACATTGTGGAATGTCAGCAACAACTGCAGGTGTAGGTGTTTTCCTGGAGGCACAGAAATCTTGTCTGGAGTTGTCATTGCTTATTTGTATCTACTGGAAACATAGCCAGCCTTATGTGCAACAGATTGTTTCAATCCATCATACTCTTCTGTGAAGTGTTACGGGCGATAGCTTCTCATCAAAATGTCCTATTCAGGATTAGACCGTGGTTCAGTTTGTCTCCTAAGTAAGGGATAACTGGCTAGAAAGGTAGTGGCCAATCCTCAGCATAGGCTGTAAGGGGTCCATTGGCCAGGCAGTTGCACAGGTGGAAGGCTGTGGCCACTGTCTTTAATCACTTAGTGTAGATCTCCACTGATGAAGGTTAATGCTGATATCCTACATTTCTTGGCTGACTGATCCTTAGATAAGGTATAGGTCACCACCCACACCAGCAAGGCAGGTGTCATCTGTAGGGCTGTGTCTACACTACATGCCTCTGTCGGCAGAGGCATGTAGATTAGGGTTGTAGGCAAAGGTAAATGAAGCCGCGATTTAAATGATCGCGGCTTCATTTACATTTACATGGCTGCCGCGCTGAGCCGACAAACAGCTGATCAGCTGTTTGTCGGCTCGCCGCTAGTCTGGACGTTCCCCCTGTCGACATCAAAGCCCTTTGTCGGCAGCCCCGTTATTCCTCGTGGAATGAGGTTTACCGGGGCTGCCGACAAAGGGCTTTGATGTCGACAGGGGGAACGTCCAGACTAGCGGCGAGCCGACAAACAGCTGATCAGCTATTTGTCGGCTCAGCGCAGTAGCCATGTAAATGTAAATGAAGCCGCGATCATTTAAATCGCGGCTTCATTTACCTTTGCTAAATAAACAAATCTACATGCCTCTGCCGACAGAGGCATGTAGTGTAGACGTACCCTTGATATATACTTATGGGCTTCCTTTGTTGGTAGGTATGATAGGATGGTTGCCCTGTATTGGAATAAAAGGGGTGTAAAGAGGCCTGGAAGAGGACTGGTTAGGGGCCAATAGAGAGAAGATTTAAGTGAGTTATAAGATCAAGAACACATATTCCTGCGCATCCAGAAATATAATTTATGCTATCATGTGCCGAAAGTGTCCGTCTGCTATGTACATTGGACAAACATCTCAGACACTTCGCCAAAGGATTAATGCCCACAAAACAGATATCAGACAAGATCACAAAGAAAAAACAGTTTCTTGCCATTTCAACCAGAAAGGACACTCTCTCAATGACTTAACCACCTGCATTCTGCTACAAAGACCTTTTACATCTGCACTTGAAAGGGAATCCTCTGAACTGTCATTCATGTTAAAATTTGACACTCCCCGGGAAGGAATGAACAAAGACTCTAACTATCTTACCCATTACCAAGATAGCTTCCCCAATTATCACCTCTAATACCATTAGCTCACAGACATCTAACTCTCCCCACCTCTAATATAATTAATTCACAGACACTTACCTTCCTTCCTTCCCTCCTCCCCTGCATCCCCCTCCTGTTCTGATATGTGATTTGTCCTTTTCATATGTGTTCATTTTTTTAAATTGTATCCTTTTATATATATGGTTTGGACTATTTTCTTCCACTACTTGATCTGAGGAAGTAGGTCTGGCCCATGAAAGCTCATCATCTAATAAACCATCTTGTTAGTCTTTAAAGTGCTACATAGTCCTGTATTTTGCTAGTGCTAGAAGGAGCTAATTACTACCATGAGCAGCAGGTTGTGCTGTGGCGATCAGTGTAAATTGGTTACAGTAGGTTCTAAGTGTATATGCTGAAAAGGAGAGGAGACAGAGAGGATCCTTGTGGGACATAAGCTGTCTGACTGTACCTCCAGCTTGCAAGATGGAGCTCTGTTTTGTTATTTCCTTTATGTGCTTACAGGATAAGTGTCTGAAAAAAATGGATGGTCAACTCTATATTGACAAGATAGTATCATCAGCAGCTGACCCATCAAAATGGTAACAATTTTCTTGTCCTTCTCAAACAAATATTCAATGTCTTTTGTTAAGTGAAGGATTTGATCTTGGGAATGTCATCAACTTACACCAGCCCGATCAAAACACAGTTGTGCTTTGATAACATCATTGATGTGCATCAGAAGGAGTCTCTCCATAAGCTTGTCTGTGACACAAAAGAGACAGATGGATCAGTAGCTCTTGGGATTTTGCAGTGTGTTCCCTCTTTTTTCTGAATAGCTTTGACCAGAGTTTTGGGATGAGGTTGTCCTGGAAACTATATTTATGAAATCAAAGCACCAGCTTTTTGTTCTTGGGCCTAGGGTAAATAGGAACTTCATATAGTTTAAATCCAAGCCTAAAGCTTTTCTTGTTTTCATAAACTTTATGGCTTTATCTATTTCTTTCTCTGAAAATGGAACTATGAAGTTTTAATTCACACCAGGAGCCTGTCACTTCTCTGTAACCTCAGACTTTAACCTCATGGCTGAAAGGCTTATACAAATTCTGTTAAAGCCATTAGCCAGTAGTTGGTATATGATAGTATGTATGAGGAGTGGAAATTCCTTTTTGCCAAGGCTGGAATCTCCAGAAAGTCTTGTGATGGTCTGCCAGGCTTTTCTGCTAAAATTAATAAAGTTCATCTTTGTGACTCTCTCCCTCTTTCTCTCCATTGATCACGCTTGGTTTGATCAAACAATTGAAAGCTCTTAGTAATGACTGGCTGTTCATTACCAGCAGATATGAATTCCTGGTAGAGCGTAATTGCCTCTGACAAACACCATGGGCTGTGCTGCGGGAGATAGACTCTGGGGATTGATTTCTTAGCAGTTGCCTTAACTAATTTATAAAAAGTTGGTAGAATCATTTATGTTGACTGGACATATCATGTCCAACTCATTCAGTTTGCTGACAAGTGTCACTAGCTCTGCTAGAAAGATCTCCTGCTGAGCTTTCTGACAATTCAGCTAGGCCTTCAATTAGCTATTTTATTGATATTTGTAGGCCTGTAGTGATCAAAGGTGGCCAAAACAGAATAAAACTTTGAGCATTTTCTGCTCTCTGACTGCTAGCAGCACATTCCTGGAAAACAAAAAATGTTATGACTGTTAAAAGCTTAATATTCCCTTTGTCATAGAGCTGTAGAAGCTTCCTGAGGTACATGTCAGCTGTCTTTTGTGACATGCCCCATAAGAAGTATGAAGTGAAATAAAAATAGACAAAATATGGAACATAGGCACATATTCTAATCAACAATTTGATCAAAAGAGCTAGTCTCCAGTGAGATTCCGTCTCAGGGCACATTCTAAATGCTACTGCTGGGACTGGTTCTCCATATATTGCATTTCAATGTTGAGGGGTAGGGAAAAGAGAGATCCTCTTCCACCTGTTTACAAACCTTAAAGTGCTTCTGGAGATGGAGTCTATTTCTGATACACAACTTTCAATTCCAGGCTCATCACCACAACAAACGGGATAGAATGCTACCTCAGAGAATGGCTGGCCACTATTACATTAGCGTCACCTGTTCTAAATGGCATTGTACAGTGAAGGCAACAAAGGTGAATGAGGTTATATTAATTAATGTCCTTTAAACCTTCATTAATTAATTGGCCAGCCACCACTCTGCCCATATTTTGAAGTCCCTCAATCACAAAGATCATTTCAATTTCTGCTATTGGATACACTGACACCAATGGAGCTGAAAAGAATCTAATGGAGTAGGCATGAGTCGCCAACTTATAACTCCCCACTCCATGATACCGTGTGTTTAAATATGTAACTCAAAATTGCATTGGCCTTTCCTCCTACCATTGCATAGTCATTTGTTCTAATCTGATGGCCATTGTTAGGAGAAGTTGTAGGGGTGTTGCTCTCATTCTGTCAGCCAGAGAGGACTAGCTCCACACCAAAATCTCTTTCAGCACTTCTGTCAGGGCAAGTTTTATTAGTTCAAACACAAAACTCACCAAAGAACACAAAATAAAGTGATTGTGTTCAACTGGGTCCTTTCTATTTATGTGCATATCTCTTTCTCTTTCTACTTCAAGACCAGTAACAGGAGACAACTTCCTTCCAGCAGCTCTCTTTCTAGTGAAGCACTTTCAGGTGTCACCTGAACCTTTTGCAGCTGGATCTAATAATTGAATTGGACTGGCTAGCTTCAGGCCCTGGCGCTTGAAGGGGGAGACCCTCCCTGTTAGGATTAATAACTAACTATTTGTTTGGCAAATTTAGCCCTTTTTACTGGTTGTGAATTTTTAAGGATTTTTTGATTGCTCAGATGTATTAGTTTTCCTAACCACAAATTGCAAAGAGATTGGGCAGGAAGAAAAATCAAAACAAAGCGCAAGCTATCTTCATGCCTTTGTTTATCACCACAGAGTTTCACCTTTATGCAGGCATCTGAGGCCAACAGTCAAGAAATCTCGCGCAGCAGCAGATTATTGATTAGCTTTTGTGCCCTGATAGAGTTTATATGAACTTTGGTTTTACTACAGTAAATTCGATTAAAACAATTCCATTATCTAATGGTGATGTTGCAAGAAAAAATCATGAACTGGTGGAAGATGCTCATGAGCAACGATTGAGAGTATTTGTTAGAGTATTTCTCTCTAAAGGTGGACTTGGCCACACACATGTCATCTTATGTGCAGCTAATTGGACTCTTCTGGTATAAATCTGAAATTTCTCTTCATAAAGACTTTTTTAATTTGAAACTTTTTAACGTGAAACTTCTTGAATCTTGAGATATTGGCAAGCAATCCTTTGAAACTTTTCATTTAACCCAAAGGTGGGCAAACGGTATAACTCCAAGTTGCTGAACCAGTTGCTCCAAGGACTTACATAATGTTGAGAACTTGGTGAAAGGTAAACTTATAAAAATTATACTCTGTCTATTGATATATAATGGGCTTGGTATAGCTGATGAGAGTGGGGTGCATTATGCACTAGTAAGATGGTTTTCAGGGTGTGGCAGGGAGTCCTTGAACTGTTTTTGCTCAAGAAAGAAACTCATGTATCTGGAACAAGTATCTGAGAATCATACTATTTTCAGTTGCTGGATGGCATACACTCCAGGTTTGTTGTTGAAATATCTGAATGCTTAAGTTTACTTAAATATTCTAGGAGGGAAGAGATTGTTATATTCTCTCCTGTTCATTAAATTGTTAGAAGAATTCCTGGGGTGAAATCCTTGCCCTATTGAAATCAATGAAGTTTCTCTATTGACTTGAAGAGATCTAGGATTTCATCTCTGGTTTACCCAAAGGATGAAGATAGCCTATGATTTTTAACAGTGATTTTTTTAATGACATCCAGAATTATCTTCTCTTTGTTACAGCCTATTTACCCTGCATTGATTGGGTCCTTAGTTGAATTTTGGTTTTTCTTCATTTAAACAAATGAGTTGAAGTTGAGAAGTTCAGTATGCAGGCTGCCCCAGGGACAGGGGACTACCCCAGTACTCTCTCATAACAGCAGTTTGGGTGAGCAGTGCCTCTCCTTGACTGCTGCAGCTCCAGGGCTGAGGGGTGCATGACCCCTGGCTGAGGCAGGTCCAGGTTTGTCTGCCCCCTGTGTTCCCCAGCCAGAATGAAGAATGCAGCAAACTGTGCGCTTTCCCCTCACTCCATCATGAAGGGGAACAAATAGCTTTAGTCCCTCCTACCCTGCTTAAAGAGTGTCAGGGGGTAGGAGGCTCTGATCTGGCACAGTTCCAGATGGGGGCGCATACCCTGCCAGCCCCTTTTACCTGGTGATGCTCTTTTCTACATGGTTTTATGAGAAGCAGTCCCATTCCAGGCACATCTCATTTTCCTGGCAAAACCAAACACTTACCTTGCTTTAAATTATAATAAGAGGAAGCTGTATTTTAAATTCGTTGGTCCTAGGTCTTACCATTTAGAAGAAGTTCTCGAACAAACAGACACACTCAAATATATAATATGTAGCCTATGTACATCAACCCTGGAACACTATACCGGTGTAAATATGCATTTGAAACAAAAACATTTCTATGGGTAAGCTACTGTCTCTGGATCTTAGTCTAAATCTTTCTGGGACTACTCATTTGAGTGTTATGCGATAGTTAAAATGATAAATGGCAAATCTTTTCTATTTCTTTGGATTTATACAAAAATAAAAATTACACACCCACTCTCCATATGCACATGCCATTATATATGAGAAAAATAATTTCTTGTATGCACAGTCAATTGCTTTCAAAATTTACTCAGATAAGCTTTCCACTTCAGTTATTTGGAAACTAGGTCCTTGGAGCTGAGTTTTGCTTATCACCAGACTGTTCTAATGAAAGGTTTAATACAGACTTAAAGTATTATTTGTATGAATAATGTTTAAATGTAGCTGGAAAACCATTTTTTTTCTAAAGAAGGTACATTTACTTTTTTACTCTTCTGAAAACAAAGATTTATAACAGTTGTACTTTTTTGTGGAGGTAACTTGCACTGTGTGTTTTTTAGCACCAAAAACTGCTTCATTGTCCACATGGAATTTAATAGCCTAGTTTTCTGCCACCTTATGGTTTATAGAGGCACTAGGAATACTGGGTGCAAATTGCTATTGGATCAGGATGGTGCAGTGAACTGCTCCTGGACTAAATTCAGCAGACTTGGACCACCTATTGACAGCATTGTATATCAATGCACAATGGTTTGAACTGCTTTCAAAATAGCAATAGTAAGATGTGTAGATCTGATACTAAATATTATTCAAGCCAGAGGGTTTTACTGTTAACTTCAGTGGGATGAGAATCTAGCCTAATACATTATGCAGTAATCTCTTATCATTGGTAAATAACCTATTCTTTTTTTGGCAATGGGACACTAAAAGACAACTATTGTCCACAATTTATTGTTGTTCTATGTTAATATCCTCCGGGCCTACTCGATATCATACTGATGTAGCCTGCAAGAGGAGATGAAAAGTGATTCTGTTGAATATTTATATGGAATTCAGTGGCTAACTTTTCTCTAAATTGGGCATGTAATGAATGTATTACTGTAAAGCAGGGAAATAAAAGCTATTATAGACTAGAAATGAATCATTGCAATGGCAAATCATTTTCTAAGCTACAGTATTTTTTTCTGCTATTGCTTTAAGCTTTGCTGAAAACCAATTACTTTACTCTTTCTCTGTACTTTTATTACTGGTAACTCCTATGCTAATTTTTCCTCTGTATTTGGTTTGTCTTTGAAAAGCAGTTTGGAATTTAAAATTAAAACTGCCTTGGTGAAGCTGGCCTGTAGCCTTTACCTCTTGCCCTTTCCTCTCCTCCAGTGATCTGAAGAATTCGTAAGAACCAAACAACTTGAACAACGGAGCGCCATACACATTGACACTGTTTCTTAACTTATGAGTCAGTGTCCTAAAGTATTAGAGCAGTAGTTCAATGCAGACCTTTCCGTGGACCACCAGCCCATGATAACAGAATTGGTGCAAGAGGGGGTTGGGTGCAGGAGCAGGGTGGGGGGCCTGGGTGGAAGAAAGTGTGCAGGAACAGGATGGGGGTACAGGGCTCAGGTATGTGTGTGTTGGTGATGAGGGTATAGGGTCAGGGCATGAGGGCGATGGGATGCACTTACCTGGCTTTGTACCTCCCGCAACTCCCAGCCACTTCTCCCCACTGCTCCTATTGGCCATAATTCCAGCCAATGGGAGCTGAAGGAATAGCCTCCAGATGAGTTTATCATGTCCAAGATGGAATTCCATGCCAAAACCAGAGGGAAAGAGACCCACTTCATAATGACTTAGTGCTTAGAGGTTAGAGCACTAATGTGGCATATGGGGGATTCAAGTTCAAGTCCATTGCTTCAAATAAAACAGGGCAGAGATTTGAACCTCTTACATCCTAGATGAATGTCTTGACTCCCCAGGACTAGTAGGTATTCTGGGAGCTCCTTTAGAGGTGGTTGAAATGCAGGATTCCTGATTCACTCTGAAATTTGTTGTTTTGTAATTTTGTTTCATTCCAAATGATAATGAGCTCAAATTTTTCAGTTATCCACAGATCAAAACTCCCCTCCCCTCTATTGGTTTCAAAACAATGACATGTGGTCTTCACTTCTGAATATCAAAGAATGGAAGAGTTTACACAGAAACATCAGACAGACAGTGGAGTTGCCTAATGTAGATCCAGAAGGGGAACCCCAGGTAGAGCCAAGAATCCCAGGCCTTTCAGACTCCCAATTCCACAGCAGGGAATTACTATCACTACCTGTGTAAACTCTTCTATTCTTTGATATTCAGAAGTGAAGAGAACACATTCTAAAAGAGTTGTAGCTTGCTTTTGGTTGTCACATTCTGGGCAATAACTTAGAGTAGCATGAATATAGAAGATGGTGGAAGGTCCAGCTGTCTAGGTAGTACTCCTAGGTAGTAAGGTGGGAGGGAGAAATGCCCTGCAATTTCTGAAAGTACCCTGAAATGCTATGTAATTGAGAGGCTGTTGGAGAATGATTTTGTACTAGAATAACATTAGCTAGAAAAAAAGTGATAATTTAGAACCATATTTAATACACAATGCTAGAGAGAACCATGTACTAGGATAAAGGTCCAATGCTTCTACAGTACATAAATGTTGAGGTGAAGCTGAAATATTTTTAATAAATAACATATATATTGTTACAGTAACATTTCTATTTTGCTGCATGATTGATGTAGTTGTATTAATTCTATGAGATGCATTTTGTTGCACTAAATTAATTGTTCATTCTGGGCTGATCCGACCCAGCTGAGACAAAGGAGATTTTTTATTACTTCATGGTGGCTGATGCATAATTTTTTTAACATAAAAGGCTGTGCTGTGCTTGTCTTTAAAGAATAGAACAGTTGCAAACTCATGCTAGTTAGAGAGCAGAGTTTTCTGTAGCAGCACCACTTTCTGGAAGTTTGTCATTGTCTATAATTAAGTTGATTCTTGTTTGCTGAAGTCTGATTTATTTTTTTCCTATTAATTCAGGGATCATAGCCATTTGAGGGCTATATAAGTATGCATTCTATTGGGTTTATTATTTCGGTGTATTGCATTCTACATATACTGTCCCTTTTGTCTGTGCTGCATGACACTCTTATGGCTACATGTGTTGTAGTACACCTACCCCCACCTATTAAAATGTTCAGATTTCTATGGTTTGATCACAGAAAACCAGGTGGGGGAGCTAGAGTGTTTTTTAAAGCTGTACTGTTAATAAACCAGTACAGTATTTTTAGTGAATCCCTTGCAGTTACTATTGTCTGTGTTTTTATTATCCAAAAAATTCTGCAAATGCCAAGAAATTTAGCAGAGAATACATTCTCTCAGGTCTGGTGGAAAAATTATATTCAGGAGACTCTCTAGGGACTGCAAAATTTAATGTAAATATATTGGTCCCAGTTTTTCCAAGATTTAGGCTTGTGCTTAAATTTGCACTGGGCAGTTAGGGTATAATTACCTGAACTTGAGTTATCAGAATTAAAATGATGTTCTTATTAACTTGAAAAGGTATCTATACTGCTCGCAAGTGGACAGTACCTCAATTTTATATGAAATACGAGCGAGGGAAAACTCTAAATCCTCCTCTTCCTAAATAATCCAATAATCTTCAGCTTTTTTACATGTCAGGTAATGTGCAATGCACACTAATAGCTAGCTCACACTCAGTGCGCTTTGTTCTCTGTATACAGTGGTGGTTTGCTGCAAACTGAGGACATGGCATTCATGCAGAGTATCTCAGGGTTCTTTTCTTCATTGTAATGTAGTGTGAATTGTGGAATTTTTTTCTCAGTTGCACAGTAGAGGAAGCCAGGAGAGGTGTGGTGTGTTGTTGGGTTTTTTGTTGGTTTGTTTTTTCTGTTTGTTTTTGGTTTTGGGGTTGCTTTTTTTTTTTTTTTTTTTTTTAAATCATGTGTCTCCACTTTCTTTCAGGCAGGAATTACAATTTTCAAATAGCTGCTGGCCAACATTGACCCAGCAATGATATTCTTCTTTGTGCTGGTAACCTCCACCACAGAAAAGCTGCTTGGCCTGTATTTAGCACTCTGTTAGAAAAGAACAGGCTGATCCAGAGGTGGCTGTGGTAATAGGGCATCTTTGTTGCTGAGACTCGTTCCGACTTGGATCTCACCTACCTGGGATGAGAGTGAGCAACAAATTAACCCCAAGAACGCCTTTTTATCTTCAGTGTATTTACATACTAACTATCATTTACATCACTCTTTGAGCCAGGGGTGGGGAACCTTATTTGGGTCGAGGGCCTAACACAAACCCCACTGACATGGCCCCTGACTGAGAAGGAGAAAGACACTCCTCACCTTCCCCTTGCACATTAGAGCCTAGGGAGGCTCAAGCTAGTAAATGTTGTGTGCTCCTACACCGTGGTGGGGCAGCAGGAAGATGGGAGGGCTAGAGTGCCAGCACAGGCTTCCCAATGCAGTGGGGTGCCCTGAGCCTCGGGGGCTGGATCCAGGCAAGCTGGGGGCCAAATCCAGCTCCTGTGCCTGAGTTTTCCCACCCCTGCTTTAAGCCCTAATTTGGTAATGTAAACACCCATCTAAAATATAATCATAACCATATGATGAATATAATTACACCCACCCCTGTTAACTGTTTACAGCTTTTTAGGTGAGGTAGGTAGTTTTCACATCACAAAACTCCTTGAATCAGCAACATACAAGGGGCACAGGATATTAAATAGAATATTAATAGGATCTTAACTATAGTATATTTCAGAGCAGCAAGGGAGTAAGGAAGATAGCATTGTTAACACATAGGCTATTCATTAAAAAGTTACAGCTGTATGTTCATCTCTCCTGAGCAAGCAGGGAAGGAGGAATCAAAACAAGTCTGTGAATCAATAAAAACAAAGTCTGACTG
The DNA here is from genome assembly GCF_052426305.1 of Pelodiscus sinensis. NCBI lineage: Eukaryota > Metazoa > Chordata > Testudines > Trionychidae > Pelodiscus > Pelodiscus sinensis. Next base: position 102,174,096 of record NC_143055.1, read on the forward strand.
GGCTGTGCCCCATTACCATGGTCAAAACTCCCCAGGTCCCTTATTTAATGCTTATACACCCCAACACACTCAAAGACAGATGAATTTGGCTTTGGATTTCACCTGAAACCCCACCAAGAAAATGATGAAATAGCAGCTTCTCCAACTTCAGAAAGGTCTTCAGCAGCGATGAAATCAGGCCAAGAATGAGGAAGACACGGAAGAAGTAATTAGTATGGAACTGGTTCCTGGAGCATGTTGTACTGTTTCTGGGTCAGGGAAATAGCATGAATTGGTGGGAAAGGATCATTCTGCAGACCTGGGATGACCAAAAGTAGTGAGAGAATTTCAAAATGGGGAAGGCAAGCATATGTGCTGAACTAACCTCAGGATTACAATGGCAGCATGCCTTTGGAGTGCCCCATACCTGTTGATTGGCTGGTTGCAATTACTATCTGGAAGCTGCCCATCCCCAAATGATATCAGACCATAGCAAACTGATTGAGCTTGGAGAGAATGACCATTGTCTTGCAAATGTATGGTACCATGAAAACATAATCAGTCTAGGTTCTAAAGTTTGGTATTGCACAGGAGATTAGGCACTTGGTTCCTAAACTGCACTGGTGCAATTGATATTTGCCACTCATAACCATCATGGCTCAGAATTTATAAACAACAAGTTATTTCTCCATAGATCTGAAAGGTCTGGTTGGATACTGAGGTTTACAAATGTAAGGGTTTACAAATGTAAGGGCCCACAATTCAACTGGTTTTTTGGAACTCAGCTCTGTTGATCTTAAGGGAGAAAGGATCATTTGCTTCCAGGAATACCATGGACATTAATGATGGTGTTAGCCATCAAATTAACCAGAGAGATCAAGCTTATTGTCTGTTTCCCAGAGCACTTGGACAGAAAGAAACATCTGCTCAAAGAAAGCACTCTGCAGAATGATAATGATCATGTGCAACTGATCATTTGAAGGGGAGATGGTGCTGTTTACGGAATAGATTAGACGCAGCAGGAAAAGAATCCCAAATTATAGCAGCATGTTGCACTTTGCAAAATGCTAGTAAGAGTAAGGGAGAAAGCCTGAGCGATAGATGGAAGGCTAAGGTGCAGACTTGCTCAGTGGTTTGAGCAGCCAGCAAAGCATCCAATACAAAATGAAAACAGCCATGGATGTATATGGCTTTTATTTTGAGCCTCATGCCTGGAATCGCACAACTGTACATTCAACTATTAACTCATGGAGAGGGAGTAGGGGATATAGGGATGCAAGTGACTAGTTGACTATCCAATAAGCATATGCTTATTGGATAGTTGACTAGTGACTCGACTAGTTGCTCTTCCCTCCACTTGCTGCCTCTATCAGAGAGAATCAGCAAGCGGTCAGGTGGGGGGAGCAGGAGCAGGAGCTGGAGCTGGTGGGGAGCCAGCTTAAAATCTAGTCCCCTGCCCCCAGAACCATTGCCATGGGAGGTGGGAAGCAGAGCAGGACAGGCTGAGGCAAAGCAGGGGACCGGGCGTGAGCTGGGAATCAGATGTTTCCCAGCTTGTGCCCAGTCCCTCTGATGTGCTTCACTCTTTTAGAAGTATTAACATCTTAATACATTTAAAAAGCAGAGCTGCAGTGGGGTTTTCAGTGCCGCAGCAGGAGCTGTTCCCCTCCCACCCCATCAACTAACCCCCTAGTCGATGGAAATTCCATCAACTAGTCAATTAACCAATCAAACACCATTTAACATCTCTAGTAGGGGATGGACACTTTTTTGGGTAGTTCGCTGTTGTTTACAGGCAGGGCACTGCGGCAATCATTATATTATATTGTGTCTCTGCTTATGTGTTTTCAGAAAATCTTATTAGTGCAAACTTCATTATTTTCTGTATAAAATGAATTGTTGAGTTCTTATGAAGATTTAAGTGTTTGTTTAATAGTCTGTTATGTAAAATACATTAATGAACTTTTATCTGAAATGATAATGAAACAATGTGTTTTAATTATGAAACAAAGCAGTGGTGAAATAAAACAACAAAGTATTTCAGGACACAGCACAAGGGGTAGAGAGGTTTAAAAGACACTGGTAAGTACGTTTTTTCTCTGCTTCTTGGTCTTCTGGTGTTTAGTGGCAAGGCTCAAAATTAGCATGGAAAATAAAGGGCTCAAAGGAATGTGGGTCCAGGCAGGAAATGGCTTCTGGGAATACGGTTGCAGAGTGGAGTTGCTGTTGTTTCCCATAGTCCGTATTGTCCCTGGGTGGCATAACACAGCTGGGAGTTGGCTTGCAGAATTGCATTGCTTACTGGAACTGCAACTGGAAGCATGTATGGTCTCAGAGTTGCCTCTTTATCTCCTTTTTGTTACTGTCTGTGGCCATGGCAATACTCTCCCTGGCAACTGCCATCCTGTCTTTGGCCATTACAATGATTGTAGACTCATAGAATCCAAGGGCTGGAAGAGACCTCAGGAGGACATCGAGTCCAGCCCCCTGCCCAAAGCAAGATCAATCCCAGCTAAATCATTCCAGCCAGGACTTTGTCAAGGCGGGACTCAAAAACCTCTAGGGATGGAGATTCTGCCACCTCCTTAGGTAACCCATTCCAGTGCTTCACCACCCTCCTAGTGAAATAGTTTTTCCTAATATCCAATCTAGATCTCCCCGACTGTAACTTGAGACCATTGCACCTTGTTCCCTGGATGGTCCTTCTTCCACTTTTTTAAAGATTAGCACTACATTTGCCTTTTTCCAATCATCGGGGACCTCTCCTGATCTCCATGCATTTTCAAAGATAATGACCAAAGGCTTTGCAATGACATTTGCCAACTCCCTCAGTACCTTTGGATGCATTAAATCCATCCTCATGGATTTGTGTATGTCTAACTTTTCTAAATAGTTCTTAGCCTGTTCTTTCCCATACTGCGTTGCCCAGTGCAGTAGTCTGGGAGCTGACCTTGTCTGTGAAGTCAGGAAAAAAAAGCATTGAATACTTCAGCTTTTCCCACATCATCTGTCACTAGGTTACCTCCCTCATCCAATATATTTATACTCCTCCCTGGTTATCTGTCCAAGTTTCCACGTCTTATAAGCTCCTTTTTTGTGTTTAAGCTTACCAAGGGTTTCCCTGGTAAGCCAATCTGCTCACCTACCATATTTTCTTTTTTTAACGTGCATCGGGATGCTTTGTTCCTGTACCTTCAATAAGTCATCTTTAAAATACTGCCAGCTCTCCTGGACTCCTTTCCCCTTCATGTTAGCATCCAAGGGGATCCAAGGAAGTCAGTCTGCTTTTCTGAAGTCCAGGGTGTATATTTTGCTGCTCTCCTCTCTTCCTTTGTGATCTCCTTCAGTAACATCTTGTCAGCTTACCTCTCGGTCCTCAAACATTGGCTTCACGTCTCCACTATCTGTTTGGTTGGGTTTTTTTTGCTGGGGGTGGCTCTGCAATGATGTCTGCAAACATTTCATCATGCTTTTTTTTTTTTTTTTTTTTTCAATCATAAAATCACGTCTCCCCACTCAGGTTATCCAGTTAACTCATGCACACACTGGTCTTTTTGTCTGGGCAATACATGGGCTACGTCTACACTGGCCCCTTTTCCGGAAGGGGCATGTAAATTTCACTAGTCGTCGTAGGGAAATCCGCGGGGGATTTAAATATCCCCCGCGGCATTTAAATAAAAATGTCCGCCGCTTTTTTCCGGCTTTTAAAAAAGCCGGAAAAGAGCGCCTAGACTGGCCCCGATCCTCCGGAAAAAGTGCCCTTTTCCGGAGGCTCTTATTCTTACTTTGAAGTAAGAATAAGAGCCTCCGGAAAAGGGCACTTTTTCCGGAGGATCGGGGCCAGTCTAGACGCTCTTTTCCGGCTTTTTTAAAAGCCGGAAAAAAGCGGCGGACATTTTTATTTAAATGCCGCGGGGGATATTTAAATCCCCCGCGGATTTCCCTACGACGACTAGTGAAATTTACATGCCCCTTCCGGAAAAGAGGCCAGTGTAGACGTAGCCATGATGTTTGGCTTTGCTGTTGTAACTTGGGGTACGTCTACACTGCATCCCTAGTTCGAACTAGGGATGCAAATGGAGACAACCGAAGTAGTTAATGAAGCGGGGATTTAAATATCCCGCGCTCCATTAACATGATCTCGTCGGCGCGCTAGTTCGAATCACAGCTGATTCGAACCAGGAAGTGCGCGCCGGGACGCGTTAGTTCGGACTAAAGCCCTTAGTCCGAACTAATGTTACTCCTCATTTTTTGAGGAGTTTGAACTAGGGATGCAGTGTAGACGTACCCTCGGAGACTGGAGGTGAGGGTTGGAAAGAATGGAAATTATGTTCTGTATCTGGCTTTGCAGTTCTGCTGTGCCTTTGAGATGCTTATATAGTGTTGGAGGGATTAGCGGGAGCATTTGGGAACAAACTCGAGAGTAATCCCCTTTACATCTCCTGTAGGCTGTCCTTACTATTGGTGATGAGGTGCATGATTAGGAAGTAGAGAACGGCCTTATTCAAAAAGGGAAGGACAGACAAGTGAGAGACACTGTGAAGTTATCTACCAAGATGGCTCCCCTCTCAAAAGCAGAGTTTCAGGCTATATTATGGTTTTGCAGTTTATTCTTCATAATGTCCAGACAAAAACTGAGTAACTGTTCAGTCTGAAATTTTGCTTTCTGTCCTCTGCAGGCAAGGGTGAAAGGGCAGAGAAAGAATAGATAGGGTTCTGCAATGATTCTTGAACCATTCTTTCATGTCTATAATATACTGTTTAGAGCTTTGCTATCTCCAGAGCAAATCCTTTTCTTTTCTCTATAAGAATGTGTGTGACAGGGCAGTTATACCTCAGCAAGGAGCTGTAGTTTTTGTAGCTTTACTAGCATGCAATGTCAATGTCAACCTCACGTAAACCGAGAATGCAAAAATAGTTGGTATTCAGAGCTTTCACTTGTAACGGGCTTATTGCCTGACAGGAGCAGCTGCTTTTGCAAAGATATACAGAGGGGAGGGTAAACAGACAAAGAAGGGTGCTGGAAGTGTACTTGGAAAAGGGTCCTTGCTCATAACCGTCAACAATGATTGTGGCTGTGAGGCACCTGGAATAGTAACTAGCAGGATAGTAATTAATAATTAAAAATGTAAACATATTAACATGCTCTGGTTTCCCTCTATAGGATTTGCTGCCTCAGTCTCAGTCTGATTTGATGCTTGGAAATTGTTGCCTGGTAAGAATTGGGGTTGCCTTTTACCTGGTCAGCATCAGGGTCCTCAGTCCCAAGGAGGCTCTTCACTGGTCTCCTCATGCTCATCATCTGTATTTTGTTAGACATCCTTGGCAGAGGAAGAAAGCAGCAGCAGGTAACCACCCTAGGTTTGGTGGTTCTGTAGTTTATGCAAACCTATCCTCTTTCTCAAAAAGTAGACCAGTTATATGTCCCCTGCTGGATAGTTTGTTTTCATCACATGTTTTTAATGTTTTAATCCTGAGCTCTTTGCTCTTTATTTGGTAATGTTTGGTGTTGTAGCATCTCAAGAACATCTACTTAGCAATGTCCACTAGACCTTCCTGCTTTGAAATGCCTCCTCAGATGGGGTTGAGATGTAGCATCTCAGCATGGTTCCTAGTAGTTACCTATTCTAGGGCTTCTCAAGTGTTATTACAGCTATTATCAGATATTCAAATCCAAGAGCAAATGGACAAAATCTGGAAGGGTGCCATCCTATCAATACAAGAGGGGTTAGCCAATCAATGTGACCACAGAGGAGAGGAGGGCACATGAATAAACAGACTTCTCAATAACAGTCACCTGCAAAGCTGTGGGGGATAACAATAGTTTGCAGCAGAATTGCATGTGCATGAACAATAAAGCAGACTAACTTAATTCACAGAAAAGTCAATTCACTTTGAATTAGGACTCCTGAGATGATGGTAACTGGAGAGTCAGTACACTACAATGAATTGTCATGTGTATATACAAGTGTTTTCAAACCAGATTAACTTGCCACCAAGATGCAGGTATGGACATAAAAAACAGCGCAACATGATGGAGATAGACAGCCAAACTGATTCAAGTTAAATAAATTCTTCAGAAATATCCTACTTTCAGCTTAAACTTTGTGATTTGAAAAACTTTAGCCCAGATACTATATGGGACATTTATATGATAACCAAAAGAAAATTGTTTCTTGACAATAACACTTTTTCTCTCCCCCCCCCCCCGCGTTAACTGCTGAATTAAAACCTCACTTGTGTGAATATTCATTGATCTTTCCTTTTCTCTCTCTGAGTAAAAATTAGAAGTATTCAAACTTTATCATAGCAGAACCCATAACTTCTCATGACCGTCTCTGAATATGTGTAATTCTAATGAACATCTTAAGCCAGCAATTACTGACTATGTGACTGGTACCTTATGCCAGTAGAGGTCTTTTAGCATTGCAGTCATAGCTGGTAAAGCTGAGGTTCAAGCTCCCAACAAACCAGAAACGGTTGACATCTGCTGAAATTTGGCTGAGCACTTCATTATGAAGCTACTGAGAAAATACTGGACCTATGATGAAGTCCACTTCATGCATACAGAGGAATTAATTTAAAATGTTACCAGAAAGCCCTCATAGTATTGCATCTGTCCAATTCAAAATTGCTGGCTCCACAAACATCTCTAATCTCATCAGAGCCAGACTAAGGGGTGGGAGAGCTGGGCACCTGCCCGGGGCACCAACCAATGGGGGGACCTGATGGCAGCTGTAAATGGTGCGCGGCATCCCTTATAGCTGCCATCAGGCGCCGTGCGCCTGGCTCCTGCAGCGCTGACCCCCCCCCCCATCCCTGCGTCGCCAGCCACCAATGGCCGTGGGGCCCTGCATGACCAGGTGCGGCAGCCAGGCCGGGCTGGGCAGTGCACGCGCCATGCGCCCCGGGGGCATCAAAATGGCTCGGGCCAGTCCTGAATGTCATAATGAAGAGGCTACTGTCTCATACTCACATGAAAGATGATTTAACTGTATACTTTGCAGGGCAAATGCTTCAGCACACAAAGAATTGCTCACATAATTTTGTCCTTGCATGACCTAATGAAGTTATGGTTTTGCACTGTTTAGTGGAGTTTCTTCACATTCCACGAGGAGGCTGACTCCACAATTTGGAGGCTGACATGCATCTGACGAAGTGGATATTTGCCCACAAAAGCTTATGCTCCAATAAGTCACAGGACTTCGCGTTGTTTATGCAGATTCAGACTAACACAGCTACCCCTCTCATACTTGTCCACAATTTTTATGCATGCTATCAATGCTACAGAAAGAGATGGTTCAGATTTCCACAAGACAGAGCAATGTTGTAATGTACCCTGTGAGATGTTGTCTCTTTGAGATGCAGATCCCTCAGAGATGTGTTCCTATTACTCGGAACATAAAATGCTGTCGCACTGCTATGTCATGCCTTCTCTGGATGTGACACTATTAGGCATGGATTGGTTTTGGAAAATGGACTGCTCATATACATTCTGCACAATACTGCATGCTCTTGAATAAACCCTTTTAACTAATCAGATGTTTGTGTTCAAAGACCAGATGTTTGCCACCTTGCAAATGTTTGCTCAGCAGCCTGCCTCGTACAGAGATGTGGGTGTGCAACACGGATGAAGGCCAGTGTAACAATGGTGGATATAACACTGATAATACTTTGGATGATAAATATCTAAAAGTAATATTCTAGGCTTGTACCAGGGGTTTGTGAGTGAAAAGTTTTTGAATGGTACCCAACTTGACCCATTTCTTACCATTTTCTCAGCAGGTCCCAGGGGCAGCTCCTCTGGTTGTTAGAAATTTTCTATTATCAAAATTTCTAACAACCAGACCAGCTGCCCCTGGGACCTGTTGGTTGGGACCAATGAATTCCACTGTTGTCACATCACAGAAAGTGGAACCACTGAAATGGTGATGCTATAGATTTTATGCATCAAATGACACCTCCTTTTGTTTTCGCAATTTAACTGCCCACAGAAAGAAATGGCATTATATTGTGCTCCCAGACTGTGAGGGATCAGGTGATGACATCACTCGTTGACACAAATCTACTTGAAATCTATGTACTTCAATACCCCGTTTGTTCTAAACAACTGAATTAATGGACTAATTTAATTGAATGAATGGTTTTGTTTTAGAATATACCTTTTTAGTAGCATTCAAAGCCTATAGAGCAAGTATTAGCATTTCATTTCTAAAAAAAGCAATTATTTCATCACAGATCGGTGAACAGATTGCAGAACAAGGTCCTTCTTAATTTGATTATATATGATGTACTCTGTGATTATGTTTTGTTCAGCAAAGCATTCAGCCATTTGCTAACAAGAATTCCTGCTTCATTTTTTAGATCCCAAATAAGCTTGTGCTGTGGAGATCTTTATATTATTGTCTTTTAAATTTTCAGAGTAGCTTGATCCAGAAGGGACACATTGCTTGGTATTCTCAGTGATGTATAATTAAATTTAGAGCTATTATTTTTATTTGATTGAAGTTGTAGTGCACACATTCTTAGACTGATATGTAGGGCTGGAGATGCATATGTCTTTTAATACTGGAGGAAATCACACATCATAAACCCCAGTATGGTATAAAGAATATTCTCCATAGCTAAGAACCAAAAATTTCAAAAATTCTACTTTGCTGGACAAATACTGTATGTCTATGAAACTTTGAGCTGTAAAAAGCATATGGATATATGTAAGACCTATGCATTTCTGACATGGATGGGACACCAACTTTCATGTCACTTGAACTCAGTTTCACACCAAATTAAAAATTAGGATGCTCTGAATAGAGCCCTGCACAGATACAAAATATGTATCCGCATCCATATCTGCAAAAATGAGCCGCAGATATCAGTGAATTTGTAAGGCTCTAGTGATGAAAGCTGGCCATAAACAATCTAAATAGATATTTTCAAAATGTATATAATCTATTATTGAATATCTGAACTTTTTAGATTTTCATTTTTGGGTGCAGGGAATGAAAATAATAGACGCATTCCTAAACTGTCCATGGGTCATTGGCTTAGAGTACATTCAAAGGTACAGTAAACTTCCAATAATCCGGCACCTTTAGGACCCAGGGAGTGCCGGATTATCAGATATGCCGGACTATCGGAAGGGGGGGGGCTATGATGGGTCTGGGCTGGGGTGGGAGGGGATGCCACCCCAGGCCCCTCATAGCCCCCTCTTCCGATAATCCGGCTGTGCCCCAGGCGTCCCCGATTCAGACGCTGCTGGTCAGTTTCAATAGCGGCTGAATCGGGGATGCATGGGGCAGAACAGCTGGGGTGCTGCCGGGTTGGTCCCACAGTGCCAAGGGGCAGCACTATGGGACCAACCCTGCAGCACCCCAGCTGTCTCTGATTCAGCCGCCACTGAAACTGACTAGCGTCTGACTCCGGGATGCCCGAGGCAGAGCTGCTCTGCCCTGGGCTTCCTGGAATCATTTGCTGGTCAGTTTCAGCAGCGGCTGAATTGGGGATGCCTGGGGCAGCGCTACGGGACCAACCCGGCAGCACCCCAGCTGCTCTGCCCCGGCTTCCCCGATTCAGCTGCTGGTCAGTTTCAGCAGCGGCTGAATTGGGGAAGTCAGGTGCAGAGCAGCTCCAGTTGTCTGGCAGCCGGAGCACTCCTGGGTTCCTGATGGTACCAGACCATCAGGAGAGCCAGAGCATTGGATGCCGGACCAATGGAGTTTTACTGTATTTGAATTTATCATCTTGACCTGATATCCTGTTTCAGAAGATGACACATCATCTAAAGTTAAACAGGGCCCCAATCTTGCAAAGACATATGTACTTAACTTTACACACACACGACACACAGTTTTCAGGGACACTATACGCAGTTCACTAAGTTAAATATATGTATACATTTTTGCAGAATTTGTGTCTAAGCTAGGAGCTTATAAATCAAATAGGGGTACCTTTAAAATATTCCTTTTGTCAACAACCTATATTTCATACTTTGGAAGAGCTCTGTTCCAAAGTGCAGTTTTCAAAATCTAGAGTTCATTTTATGCATTATGCATCACTGACATGGACACTCTCACTTGTCTTTTAATTTTTGAATGTGAGGAACTGTACAAATAGAACAGGAAAACATTTCATGGGAGATTTTCAAATGCACAAAGAACTCTTAGGCACTCAGCTAGGGCATCTAACTAGTATTAATAACTTTATATCACTTTTTTTTAGAATCCTTTGCTGTTGAAGTGGTGTTGACTATGTAGTTCTAACTGGGAAGGATTGTGCTGGTTGTATCTGGGAAATTGGGAGGTGAAGTTGTGGTAGAAGAACAACTATAACAAATATGTGAACTACATTATAATGCAACATGGAAACTGTGTGTAAATGAAGTTTATTTCCATTTGTTATTGAAGACAAAAGACTTTTCTGCAAACACAGGGGTTTGGACTTGTTTTACATTTGGAGTTTTGGTTACTGATTTCTTCTGAGGGAAATCAGATTATTGGCTCTTCATATTATTTTGTTCTGTTGTTCATTGCTTTAAGGTTGCCTTTACTTGAGAAAAGAACAAAGGAAAAATGCTTATAGTTGCGTTAAACGGGAATGGTGAAGCGTATTGTGTGTTTAATGAGGGTGTGCTGTATTTATTAAAGGGACTTTTGATATGTTAAAAACTATATGTTCATTTACACTTTACTATGGCTACTCATCAGGGGGTAAAGCAATTACTGAGTATGTAACTACCTTTTCATTTTAATTTTTGACCAAGACTGAGGAAAGCCTTTTTGTTTTGATGATTTGGTCAAAGGGCCAGAACATACGAGTTTTTAATTGTTTTGAAAGTACATTATTCAGTGCCAGCTGAATCCATTACACCTGTAGGGGTGGATAGTCACCTTTTTGTAGGGAAGTGTTTTTATGTTCCATTCTCTGAACTGTCAGAGCTCTTCTGGCAGCACCATCTGTAAGGATTTGCTGATTGGTCAAACTTTCCCGATGTCCTTGCTGTACCCGTGTTTGGCCAGTGCTTCCCAGTTCAAAGTGACACTGGCCTTTGCAGAATAGTTTGCTTCAGCATAACCCATCCCATCCCTCTCTGTACCTTTTCTGCCAAAATGGTAAATTTAGCCCATTCTTTATAAATAAACACCTTCCTTGAACTTGAAAGCTGGTTCAAGCTGCCCACTAAAGTTGCTTTTGCCACTGATTTCTCAGATGAATCAACTGATTCACCCAATGTACAATTGTACTGTAACCTACACTATATATTTCCTATATCCTTTACATTTCTCCAGGCTTGCATAGACCAGGACAAACTCTTAACTAAATAATATTGTGATTGATTAAAATGAAGCCTATGCCAAGGTTATGATCACCCAAAGATATTTGAGAGATGTCTACACTTCAGAGTTAGTTCGAACTAATGGACGTTAGTTCGAACTAACTTTCATAGGCGCTACACTAGCGCTCCGCTAGTTCGAACTTAATAGGTAATCCTCATTTTACGAGGATTAAGCCTAGTTTGAACTAGCTAGTTCGAATTAAGGGGTGTGTAGCCCCTTAATTCGAACTAGTGGGAGGCTAGCCCTCCCCAGGTTTCCCTGGTGGCCACTTTGGCCAACACCAGGGAAACTCTATTGTCCCCCCCCCTCCCGGCCCCGGAGCCCTTAAAGGGCTGGCTACTGTGCCCATGCCAGGTGCAAGCCTGCCAGCACCCAGCCAGCAGACCCTGCACCTGGAACGGCTTGAGCCACCCACCCGATGCCTCCCAGCCCTCCCCCTCTTCCCGGGACCAGGCTGGCGGCTCCCGGGAGCTTGCACGGGACCGCAAGAGGCGGGCACCCACCTGGGCTAGTGCGGACATCATGGACTTCGTCCACGATCTCCACACTAGGCACAGGAAAGTGGCCATCTAGGGCAGGAGAGCTGCCAGCCTGGCCACCCAGGAGCAGGTGTGCATGAAAATCAAGGGGGTCCACTGAGACCCCCGACCCTGAGCCCTGAGCTTACAATGGCCGTCCTGGGTCAGACCAAAGGTCCATCTAGCCCAGTAGCCTGTCTGCCGACAGCGACCGACCCTAGGGACCTTGGAGGGGATGGACCGAAGACAGTGACCAAGCCATTTGTCTCGTGCCATCCCTCTCCAGCCTTCCACAAACCTTGGGCAGGGACACCACTCCTGCCCCTGGCTAATAGCACTCCATGGACCCAACCTCCATGACTTGATCTCCCTTCCCTTTAAACTCTGTTCCAGTTCTAGCCTTCACAGCTTCCTGCAGCAAGGAGTTCCACAGGTTGACTCTTTGCTTTGTGAAGAACAACTTTCTCTTACTAGTTTGAAGCCTGCTACCCATTCCTTTCCTTTCCTTTGGTGTCCTCTAGTCCTTCTTTATGGGAACTAATGAAGAACTTTTCTGTATGCACCCTCTCCACCCCACTCCTGCTTTTAGAGACCTCTATCCTGTCCCCCCTCCGTCTCCTCTTTTCTAAGCTGAAAAGTCCCAGTCTCTTTAGCCTCTCTTCATATGGGACCTGTTCCCAACCCCTGATCATTTTAGTTGCCCTTCCCTCTCCCAGCCTCTCTCTTCCCCTCTCCTACCTCCTTTTCCCAGTCTCCCCCAGTTTTGTTCAATAAAGATAGATTCCATTTTGGAACACAATTGTCCTTCATTTTGTACATCAAGAAAAGGGGCTAGGGCTAGGGAAGGGTAAGTGGAAGGAGGTGAGGGAGGACTGGGGTACGAGCCCCCGATGGGGAGGACTGGGCTGGCTCTGCAGGCTTCTGGGGGTGGAACCTCTCCTGCAGCCCCCCAATTGCCCCCTCTCCCCAGATGGCAGCCTGCGGCAAGTGCAGCTGGTCTGATGGCTGAGTGCTGTGATGTGCCCAGCGTGGGCACTCCAAGCCAGGACTGCTTTGCAAGCGGGGCACCCCTGAGAACTGTCTGTCCGGGGTGGGGGTTGGGTCCCTTTAAGCGCAGCCCTCGGCTAGCCTGAGACAGCATCTCCACGCTCTAAGTCCTCCTCTGATGCCCTGCCGGCACTGCTTCCGGCCATCCTTAAGCCTGGTTCAGGGTCCACTTAATGTGGACATGCTAGTTCGAATTAGCAAAACGCTTATTCAAACTAGTTTTTAGTTCTAGACGCGTTAGTTCGAATTAGTGCTGTAGTGTAGACGTACCCTTTGAGAGCTAAGAGGAAGAATGCATTTCACACATCGATACCAAGGTGATAGGCCACGCACATTTTGGGGCATAGTTTTGTCCCTTCTCGTCCCATTCAGGTAGAAATCTTGGCATAGACTTAAATGGGTATAGAATCAGGCCATTATCAGAGAACTATTTAATTATTTTCTATCCAAGGCCAATCAAGGGTTTCTGTTGCAATTATTTGCAAACCTCTTTTGGAATGTTCTCTTTACTCAATAAAACTACATGTTATAACTAATTGAGGAAAAATTGCTTACCTCACAAAGTCATCGTGTTTAGCCCCTTGCTAACAGCAGGACGAATCCCAACTAAATCATCCTAGCCAAGGGTTTGTCAAGCTGGGATTTAAAAACCTCTTAATAGTGGAGATTCCACCAAGTCCCTAGTAATCTATTCTAGTGTTTTACCCGCCCCCCCCCCCCCGCCCAGTGAAATAATTTTTCCTAATATCCAAGCAGGATCTCCCCCACTGCCAGTTGAGACCATTGTTCTCTTTCTGTCATTTGTCACTACTAAGAACAGCCTCTTTCCATTGTCGTTGGAACCCCACCCTTTTTAGGTAGTTGAAGACTGCTATCAAATCCCCCCTCACCCTTCTGTAGACTAAAAAGGCCCAAATCCCTCAGGTTCTCCTCATAAGTCATGTGCTCCAGCCCTCTAATAATTTTTGTTGCCCTCCACAGTACTCTCTCCAATGTGTCCACATCCTCTCTGTTATGCGCCCCCCCCCACCTCCAAATTGGATGCAACACTCCAGATCTGGCCTTACCAGTGCCAAATAAAGGGAAATAGTCACTTTCCTAGATCTGCTGGCAATGCTCCTCATAAGGCACCCCAATATGCCAGTAGTCTTCTTGGCTATAAGGGCTCACTGTTAACTCATATCCAGCTTCTCATCCACTGTAATTCCCAGATCTTTTTCTTCCAAACTGCTGCTTAGTGAGAGGGCCCCCAGCATGTAGCAATGCTTGGGATTCTTCTATCCCAAGTAAAGGAGTCTGCACTTTTCTTGCTGATCCTCATCATATTTCTTTTGGCCCAATCCTCCAATTTGTCTGTGTCTCTCTGGACCCCATGCTCCCAAGTATCTCCCTCTCCCCCTAGATCAGTGACATCCGCTAACTTGCTGTGAGTGCAATCCATTCTCCTCCCGATCATTAATAAAGATGTTGAATAAAACCAGACACAAAACTGACACTTTGGGGACTACATTTGATACCGACCACCAACCAGACATTGAGCCATTGATCACTACCCATTGAGCCCAATCATCTAGCCAGCATTCTATCCACCTTATAGTCCATTCATCTGATCTATACTTCCTTAACTTGCTGTCAAGAAAAATGTGGGAGACAATATCAAAATCTTTACTAAAGTCAAGGTATATGCTGGCCACCTATATCCCCAGAGTCAGTTACCTCAGCATAGAAGGCAATTAGGTTTATCAGGCATGATTTACCCATGGAGAATCCATGTTGACTGTTCCTGATCACCTTCCTCTCCTCCGAGTGTCACAGAATGAATTCCTGCCTGAAGATCTGCTCCATGATTTTTTCTGGGAACTGAGGTGAGGCTGTTGGGGACCTCCTCCAATTGCCATGAGTTTTCTAAGATAATGGTCAATAGCTCTGCAATCATATGAGCCAACTCCCTCAGCACTCTTGTATGTATTAAATCCATCCCCATGGATTTGTTTGTGTTCAGCTTTTATAAATAGTTCTTAATCTGTTCTTTCTCCACTGAGGGCTACTCACCTTCTCCCCACATTGTGCTGCCCTATGAAGACAGAAGCAAAAAAAGCATTGGGTACTTCAGCTTTTTCCACATCATCTGTCACTAGGTAATCTCCCCCATTTAGTAGGTGTTCCACACATTCCCTGACCACCCTCTTATTGCTAACATGCCTGCAGAAACCTTTTATATCCCTTGCTAGCTTCATGTACAGTTACACTTTGGCTTTCCTGATTATACCCCTGCATGCTCGAGCAATCATATATATAGTAGCCCAATGTCTGTGACTCTGCAATGCTGTAGCATTATAAAGTCACCTCTGGGGGGTGCTGTTGCCTCCGGCCATGGCGCTCAGCTGAGTTCTGTGCCACTCCGCCAGGCTGCCATGGGGGAACAAGCGGCACAAGCAGCAGTTTGGGCTCCATGCTGCATGGGGAGCGCAGGGCCCAAATGGCCGCTTGTGCCACTTGCTTCACCCGTGGCGGCCTGGCTGAGAGGCGCAGAACTCAGCTGAGTGCCATGGCTAGAGAAGAAGGGGGCGGGGCCCAGCCATGTAAGTCACCGCCCCTTTGCCTCCCGCCGTGGTGCTCGGCTGAGTTCTGTGCCACTCCGCCGGGCCACCACGGGGGAGCAAGCAGCTGTTTAGGCTCCACGCTCCCCAGGCTGCATGAGGAGCGTGGAGCCCAAACAGCTGTGAAGGAGAGGCAGGAGGGGAAGGAGAAGAGAAAGGGAGAGTAAGATGCAGGAGGGGGAGAAGAGAAAGAGAGACGGAGAGAGAGGCAGGAGGTGGAGGAGAGCTGAGAGGGGGGGGGGAAGGCAGGAGGAGGAGAGAGAGGGAGATGGACATGTACATGTAGGAGAGTCCCGAAAAATCCCGTTGTATGACGGGTTATTGGCTAGTATATTCATACTCTTCCCTAGTCAGTCTGCTTTTCTGAAGTTCAGGGTCTGTATTTCACTTATATCCTTTCTTCCTTTAGTCAGGATCCTGAACTCAAGCATCCCATGATCTTTGCTGCTCAGGTTGCCACCCACATCTACTTCCCCTACCAATTCATAAACTTCATTGCATGGTGAACCCTTTCTAATACAAAAGTTACTTCACAATCCCTTGAGGGTTGGCCCCCCAGAAGGTAGGTAGGTAGGGGTGTGTGTGTGTGTGTGTGTGTGTGTGTGTGTGTGTGAAGCCACAGCTCTCTGTTGCCGTGGGTGGGTGGTGAGGGAGAAGTTATGGCAGGGACTTGGCATTTGGCCCCTGCTGTGAGGCTCATGCTTTGGCTTTGGTCTCGGGCCCTGGCAAGTCTAACACCAGCCCTGGCAACCCCAGTATAGTGGGGACACAGCCTGCCTTGGGGTCCCAACCTACAGTTTGGGAACTGCTGCACTAGATCAGAGTTAAAGAATACAAGCATTAAAATGATACCATGATCTCAGAATTGAAGGGTAACTTAAATGGAAGGTTTCACAACAGAAACAAGAATAGTCAAAAAGATCTGCACCATGCAGAGAAAAGGGTTTCTTATACTTCAGGCTTAACTGGAACATGGTGGGAAAATATAACTCTCAAATATTAAAGAGCAAAAGCTTATGAAAGGACATACAAGAACATAGGTAGGTATATACACCCTTAACTGGAAAAAGCAGCAAATGAAGAAAATTAAATAGGCACGTGTATAAAAGAAGCTCATGAATAATCATATAAAAGCAGAAAAGCATCTTCAGGCACATATCACTATTTCTTTTGTAGACTATGGATAGTGTGCAAACTCTAAAATAAGTGATAATTTGCTTATGTTAACAAGCAATGGGAAAGTAGTTTTTACATCCTTTGATGACCAGCCATGAATTAGAAAAGCAGGTTGATAGTCACCTCTTGGATGGTCTCTTACTGTTGTGATGTTTGTACTGTAGTTGTGCTCAAAAGCCCCAGTCAGGATGAAGATGCTATTGTACTAGCTGCTGTACTGTAAAAGATAGCAGCTGCATATGGGGGCCTGAGTCACAGCCCGTTGCAGTCAGACAATCTATCCGTTGACTTTGGTGGGCTTTGGATGAGGCTCTTACACTGAAGCTTGCTTTTCCTGCTAAATATCATGGAAACAGCAAAGTCTTAATAATAGTCATTAACAGATTCTCTGGTTGCAGTGACAAGAGGGTTCAGATTAGCCCGTTCTTGCTTGACAATATATTTTCCTTATGCTAGAAAATCTTTTGATGTTTTATCCACCAAGAAAACATCCTCTTTCTTCTAAATATGATTCTGATTTTTGTCACTTCATTTGTAATCTGTCTGCTGATTCCAAATATCTGCATTTATGCATTGCTGTGACTTCCTTTTAACTTGTTTGAAAAACAACATATCCAGATCATTTCTGGCACGTCTGCTAAATTGAAGTAGAAAGACTTCTTAAGTTTTCTTCTTGGTACATTGTTTTAATCAGTTCATTATGAGTCTAGTATTAATAAGCTAGCCTCAAATTGCTTACACTAGCAGTACCATTGTAGACCTGTAACAGTAATAATTAATTCAATTACAATAATTACCAAGATTAATCATGCTGATTTCTGTTTTACATTTACAAATAGAAAATCAACAACATAGATAACACACCTGCTTGCCTTGTAAAATAATTGCATTTAGAATGTATACTTTTATATTTAAGTGCGTTCAATTTACATAGGGTGAAACTAACTCTCCTTTGCCCTCAGACATGAAGCCTGATAGTATTTAATATGTCCAAAAGTGTGAAACCCTTCAAAAGATATAAGGGATACGTCTAGACTATGATAAAAAGGTTCATGCCCAACCCCCATCATCTACTGTATTAGAGTATGTCTACACTAGCACCCTAATTCATTCTACAGAGGCTAATAGACAGAACAAGTTGCACTCTAAGGGTATGTCTAACTAGCCCCCTAGTTCGATCTAAGGAGGCTAATGAGGGCGACCGGAATTGCAAATGAAGCACGGGATTTAAATATCCTGGAATGAGATTTACCAGCTAATTCGATTTAGGGCTTTAATTCAGAATCCCATTTCACTGCTGCATGTAGATGCGGGCAGTTACTTCGGGCTAGTCAATTTCTAAAATGGTGACCAGCCAGGAACATGCTAACGAAGCCTGGGATATTTAAATCCCGCGCTTCATTTGCAATTTCAGTCGCCCTCATTAGCCTCCTTAGATCGAACTATGGGGCTAGTTTAAACATACTCTTAGGCTGTGTCCAGACTCAGGGGTTTTTTCGGGAAAAGTAGCCTTTTCCCAAAAAAACTTCCCCTGCATCCAGACTCAAGCCGCGTTCTTTCGAAATTAATTCGAAAGAACGCGGCTTTTCTTTCGATGGCGGTAAACCTCAATTTACGAGGAAGAACGCCTTCTTTCGAAAGTTCCTCTTTCGAAAGAAGGCGTTCTTCAATGTAAATAGGGCGTCTTCGAAAGAGAGCATCCAGACTCACTGGATGCTTTCTTTCGAAAAAGCAAGCCGCTTTTTCGAAATTTCTCCGTGCAGTCTAGACGCTCTCTTTCGAAAGAGGCTCTTTCGAAAGATGCTTTCGAAAGAGCCTCTTTCGAAAGAAGCCTGCAGTCTAGACATAGCCTTAGAGTGCAACTTGTTCTGTCTATCCACTTTTAGCCCCTGTACATTTTATCCTTCTTTACCCCAAAGATTTACTGAAAAATAGTGTAGAGGAAATTGGGTGATGGAAAGACTAGAGTTGCAGCAAAATCCTAGTATTGGAAAGATTTAGTCATGTGATTAATGTTAAGTACTACAACCTGTCCTCAACTCATGGTGAGAGTCATATTGAAGCCAGTGGGACTATTCAAAGTGTAAAGTTAAATATGTGCATAAGTCTCTGTGGAACTGAGACAAAGATAGTGTACTTGACTGATAGTTGGTTGCTGTCTCAGTAAACTCTTGTTATTCTTAGTGTCCTATTAGGTTTGTCAATCTCTTATGCCTTCCAGATTCCAAAGAACTGGGGGGAAGGGAATCAAGTCCAGCTCTCAGCATCATCCTTGCTTCCTAGTGCTACAGGCAGCTCACTTGTGACTGGTGGCTGTTGATTCTGTTGCCTGCAACTGCTGCCTCCTCACCTACCAGTCTCCTTTTAAACAGTTTCTCCACTGGGAATATCTCTACTTCCCTAGCTCAATATTGCTCTACTCTCTCCTCACCCTGGTCCTCACCCTGTTGGGCTTGTAGAATCCATCATACACCAACCCACTCACCTCAGTTTCAAAGTTGGGTCCACTTGTGTTGCCAGTCCTGTTGCACTCCTCCCCTGGCCTCTTGCCACCATCTTGAGAAAAGAGATTTGCATTTTTATGGAGTTGACTGGTTCTGTTCAGTACTTCAAAACAGGAGGGCTGTAAGGACAAATACCACTACATGATTCAGGGGTTGTTGTCCTTCACAGACTACATACCTCATAGGGGCACATGATCTGTCACTAGCTGGAATGACTGGCCCCCCAGCTGATTCATGGCCTCCACAGCCCACTTGACATCTGGCTTCTCTTTGATGAGATTGCTTTGCAGGGAAGCGGCTTCGTGCTAAGATATAGGCCAGGATGTTCCTGTCCCCTACTTCTTGTGTCAGTGTGGCTGTCTATTGTATCCACTGGTAGAGTTAAAGATTTTAAAAGATGAAATAAAATAGGTTCCTACTCCAGCCATTACAAGATAAGGAAAGTGAGTTTATCTCGTGCACTACTTTTAAGATACTAGTTGTAGTGCTATTTCATTGTTTCTGCTGTCTATCAAGTTTTTTGAGATAGTCACAGTAGTGTCAGGCTCAATAACACGTGAAGACTTCTTTACTATACCATACATTGTGTTGGGATATGTAAAATGAATAGAGGTCTGGGATGGAGATAAAGATTTCAGCCATAGCAGGCATTATCCTTGGACATGTTCTTTCCCTTCATTTTTGCAGCCTAGAAAAATAGATGAGCATGCACCTGCTCTTCTTTGTTGTCTTTTGTTTATCCTCATTGGCGCTGTATAAAATATCTTCAGGGTTAAATTTCTTGTAATTACTGTAAACTGATGACTTAGAAATTGTTGATTCAATTACAAAATTCTGTAAATAGTAATTAGGGGCAGGTATAATTATGTTTATTATTTACTTATTAATATTCATTTTATGGGAGTTAACATTACTAAATAAGGCTTTAGGAAAATTAGTGATAAACATGTGAATTAACATACTAAAATAGATAAAAAGGTTTGACTAATACCAGTTTGGGGCCACTCAGAGATTGTATGGAATGTCCAAGGTAAACAGGCGTAGGCAATAAAGCAATTCCTTTTACCCCATCTGTTCCTGGGTCGCCTGTCTCTTCTCTAACACATTGTTTGCCAGTAAGAAAAGGGATCTATCACATCTTTACTCTTTGCTATTGTGTGCCACATTTTTTAGACCTGTGCTGGTTGGCAAGTGTCAATCCTCCTTCCTTTGCTAGTATTTGCTTCTGAAGAGTAAAAATGTTCAGGTTATCAGTGCAAATCTGAGTGTATCTGTTGCAAAAATCATGGAAAGAAACCACTGAAAATTCCCTTTTTTCTATGAAAGGCGAGAGGGTTTTTATTTTTTCAGTTCCCCCAAGAGGATTGTTTGTTGTTTCAAGAAAAAAAAGAGACACTATGCACTTTCTGAGCAATAACTTCCTCCTGATGATGACTTGGGAAACACTCACAAAACAATAGTTATTTGGTCACCTACAATAAAAGTGCATGTAATCCAGCACATGTGTAACGTTAAGCATGCAAGTAGTAAATTGAAAATAAATGTTTTCTTGAACTGACAGTCTCTGTAGAGAAGCCAAGGGTTGATGTTTAGCCTGGAACTGAGAACCCATACAGGTGACTGATATAATGTGGATGGATGTGTGATTATTGTAAGCAGTCATGCAGAGGGTGGGATACATGTGTTGGTAGGGGCACCAATAAGATGTCCATGAAAAAGTGAACTTTCCCCAAACAACAAATGAAAAGCCCAAATGGCCAATGGGAAAATTAAATTATATAACTTTGCTTCTGTTGCAAAGCTCATTGAAGCTCATGGGAGTCATTGACTTCACTGGCCTTTGAATCAGGCCCATAAAAAGACAATGCTTTGGCGATGACTCTGAACATTTTTACTGTCTCTCAGTGACTTTTGACATTTGCCTTGACAAAAAATATAGCCCAACTAATTTTCCATGAGATATTGTACCTGAGTAATTATCAGTTTATGCTATTAGTGATTTGACCTTCAGTAATTTTGCTGACAAATTGTCTGCAAGCAGGCCTTGTTTGTCATTTGTCTTTTCTATCTGTGCATCTGTGGGTAAGAGTTTTATTTACTATTCCTTGAAATGTTGTTGAACTGTAGAGCACACCTGCGGCATCTGTAAACAATCTGGCTCCTACAGGGCTGCAATTAGAGCCATGCCAACACAGCAGTTTTGCTTCATGCAGATTTTGTGAAAAAGAACAATGGCTTTTCCTAATTCATTAAAATAGACAAAAAAAGAGCAAAAACTACTTCGGTGCAGAGAGCGCAGGGTTACTTGAGAAATGTAAGATATGAATATAGTCAATATTTGTATATTATCTTATCCAAGACTCCTTATATACCTTAAAAGTATTATCTTACAGTTCCAGAGTCACTTAGAAAAGTGTTCATTGGGGATGTTATATAGGGTTAATAGAATAGTTGACTAACTGCATTAATTCTTAGCAGTTAGTCAACTATTCTACAGTCTGCAGGGGTGGGGCTGGCAGTGTGCTCTGACCCCACTCCTGGAGTACCCCCTTCTACCTCGTGCTGCTGCCTCTGTATCAAAGGCAGCATCACAGGGTGCCCAGTGGGAGCTGATCCACAAGGGGAGCCAATTTAAAACCCACCTCCCTTCGCAGATCGAGTGCCTATCTACCCTCACTAGTGCATCTGATACAGAGACGGGGGGGGGGGGGGGAGGAATGCAAATAGTTTACTAGATTAACCAATAAGCCTACGCTTATTGGCTTATTGTTAATTGTCTAGTTGTCTACTCATTGACATCCTAAGTGTTCATCCTTGTAATACAGGCAGGAATAGTGTTCTCTGAAAAGCCTGTGGGTAGTTCTTAAGGTGTCCTAAAGGTTGGGAAACAGAAGCCATGTCTCTGCAAACCAATTCTGGCCATCATGGGCACTCAGTAAATGGTAACTCTCTTACAGGAGACAGTTATGTAGGGGAGATGTTCAAAGGCATGAATAATTATGTATCCAGTTCAAACTGATTTCAATAGGTTTTTAGTTTCTCTAAATATTACTCCTACAGATCTTAAACATCTTCACTAATGGCTACACAATTACATGTACATATCTACGGCGTGCCTATCCAAAGGCTTTGTTCACCTGTATGAAAGGATTTTGAACTGTGAAATCTTATGATCTTACTACAGAATACATGTAGATTCCATTGTTTTCAACAGGTCAATAAAATGGCCAATTCAAACTAAAAGAATGTGTGCCCGTTATTGTAAAACACTAGATAAACATCCCATCTTTGCTTCAAAGGATGAAAATAATCTGTGAGTGAAGAAAAGAGCTGAAATAATTAAAACATTTTAACAAAAATGTTAAAAATATTCACTTTGGAATTTATTTGGTTTGTGATTCACAAGGACATTTTTTGTGATTAAAATTCCATCATTATTAGTTCTGTCCTTCCCACCCTGTTACTGAATGGATGTAGGTTTATTTATAGTTTCTCATTAAGTAAAAAGAACTTTTCAATATGAACCTGAAAGCCTTATATGAACCTGCTGGGCGCCCCATTGACTTTATTTTGAAGGATGCCTAATCAGTGTCTATATTTACACCACTTTTGCCAGTTCAGGAGTCTTTTATGCTAGTTCTTGACGGACTCTTATCATTTTAGCTATAAATGGCTCAGAAATGGGGAACAAAAATGATTAGGGGTTTTGAACAGGTCCCATATAAGAGAGATTAAAAAGATTGGGACTTCTCAACTTAGAAAAGAGGAGATTAAGGGGGGATATGGCAGAGGTCTATAAAATCATGACTGGTGTGGAGAAAGTAGATAAGGAAAAGTTATTTACTTGTTCCCATAACATAAGAACTAGGGTATGTCTACACTACCCTCCTAGTTCGAACTAGGAGGGTAATGTAGGCATACTGCACTTGCAAATGAAGCCCGGGATTTGAATTTCCCGGGCTTCATTTGCATAAGCGGGGAGCCGCTATTTTTAAATCCCCGCTGCTTCGAACCCCGTGTAGCACGGCTACACGGGGCTCGAACTAGATAGTTCGAACTAGGTAGTTCGGACTAGGATTCCTATTCCGAACTACCGGTACACCTCGTTCCACGCTACACGGGGTTCGAAGCAGCGGGGATTTAAAAATGGCGGCTCCCCGCTTATGCAAATGAAGCCCGGGAAATTCAAATCCCGGGCTTCATTTGCAAGTGCGGTATGCCTACATTACCCCGCTAGTTCGAACTAGCAGGGTAGTGTAGACATACCCCTAGGGATCACCAAATGAAATTCATAGGTAGCAGGTTTAAAAGAAACAAAAGGAAGTTTTGGTTGTGAAGACCAGGATTTTAACAAGGTTCAAGAAAGAATTAGATACATTCATGAAAGGTAAGTCCATCAATGGCTATTAGCTAGGATGGGTAGGAATGGTGTCCCTAGCCTCTGTCAGAGGCTAAGAATGAGTGACAGGAGTGGGATTGCTTGATGATTCCCCGATCTGTTCATTTCCTCTGGGACATCTGGCATTGGCCACTTTCAGAAGACAGGATACTGAGCTAGATGGAACTTTGGTCTGACCCAGTATGGCCATTCTTATGTAAATAATGTAATATCATATGTGCTTTGTATTCATTTATTTTGAATGTCAGCTTGAAATTACACTTCGATACATATAGTTCTATTTTTAACCCATAATATTATAACTTCATTTTTGTTTTCAGAATTAGTAGCTTTCTAGTTGTTAGACACTGTTGTTTACTCCTGTGGAGTCCAGTTTCCTTTTATTCTGGTTGAAAGGGATCCGTTTCTTATCTCTGAGAGAAAGTAAAAGGTTGGAGTTACTTTGATGAAATTAAAGGAAGTTGAGAGAGGATAAATATTATTCCTGTTTACATATGGGGATTGCTGCTGAATAAAAGCAACCTGCCATGTGGAGATGCTGGTCTTCTCCAGTTAGATGGCTTGTGTTGGTAGCATCTTCTAATTTCCAAGCATCAGCTTATCAATTAATCAGTAAAACAGTTAAATTCTTACATCCATACTGATGGTTGGCAGACATTTAACAGTTAACTTTTGAGTAGTTCTGGGCTTGAACAACTTATTTTATATACAGTTAGGGCTGCTGTTAGTCCCTCTTCAATGTATTACTTCTGGCACTCTCCACAGAACTAATGCTGATGGTTAGCTCAGTAAAGTAACATGAAAGTAACATGAAAATTCAGAAATAGAGGATTTGGACAACGACATAGTAAAAAATAATTATTTAAAATAATTATTCTTTTGTTGACATAACTCTCCATCCTCTACCTGAGAGACCTGCCTACAACTGAAATGTCAGAGAAGAGGGGATTTGTGGTGCTGATTTAAACAAAGTACTCAGTGGGACTTAAGCATGAGCTTCAGTATTTTTCTGAATTAGCGTTTTCTGTAATGTTAAGTTACAAAAATCTTTAATTTTTGTGTGTAGTGTTTATGAATTTTGAATTAATTTTTCTTTCTTTTGCTATTTGTAGGTCTGTGTGTGAACTTTCATCTCCATTTTCAGTCTAAAAATGTGGGATGGGGGAGCATTAGGAGTTTCTGTGTGCTTTGAATTTGTGATCATTGGATCTATGAGAGAAATCTTTTCTTAAAACATATGTAGATCTCAACCACGACCTGTGCTCCACCTGCTTTGTGATATTATACTGTACCAGGAAGCCAAACAGCCCATTAACTTGGAGATTCTTCCATTGCAGGGGAATTCTCAGGTAATGTGAAGCCAGCATAGTTCTCAGTGTCACTAGAACTGGATCTGATGTTTCAAACAAATGGTTTATTTGTCAGAAAATGTAATTTCAGTCAACCTGAAACTCATCGGCTACGTCTAGACTGGCCCCAAATTCCAGAAAAGGGATGCAAAGCAGGTAAGTCAGCATAGGGAAATCCGCGGGGAATTTAAATATCCCCCGCGGATTTAAATAAACGTGACCGCAGCTTTTTTTCTGGCTTGGGGAAAAGCCGGAAAAAAAGCGTCTAGACTGGCGCTTGAAAGTAGGAATAAGAGATCCTCCGGAAAAGGGCTTTATTCCGGAGGCTCGCGCCAGTCTAGATGCTTTTTTTCCGGCTTTTCCCCAAGCCGGAAAAAAAGCGGCGGACATGTTTATTTAAATCTGCGGGGATATTTAAATCCCCCGTGGATTTCCCTATGCTGACTTACCTGCTTTGCATCCCTTTTCCGGAATTTGGGGCCAGTCTAGACATAGCCTTCATGAATTTGAGCCAAATGGTTTTGGAAAAGAAAAAGATTTGCAGGATCAGCTTCAGTACAAAAGTCTGGTTTGTACACCTTATAACACTTCGCCTGTACCTAGGTCACTTGCGTGGAAGGTGAGGTTTGACTTGCCACTTAAGAGCATCAGAGGATTGCCAAGTTAGTCTGTTATAGGGGAAAAAAGGGTCTGGTAGCACTTTATAGACTAACAAAACATGTAGATGGTATCATGAGCTTTTGTGGGCATAGCCCACTTCTTCAGATGATGGGGTTATGAGTTTAGGATGTGTACACCCAAAATAAATAGGAGAGGGGAAAGGGAGGGAGGAGGGAAGAGAAATGGAGGGAGTGGCAGACAGAGAGCAGAGGGAATCAGTAAGTATCTGAAGACTGGGTAGTTAAACTGAAGCAGATAAGAGTCAAAGTCAATAGATAGACTCCCAAGTCAGGAAGGATACTACACAAAGAACTGTTTGCACCTTCAATGGCTGCTAAATTGGTAGTGTCCCAACCAACTTTCATTACCATTGAGTCCATTAGCATGCACATTGAATTTGCAGATGAACTCTAATTCCAGTGCTTCCCTGTGGATGTGACACGTAGAACTGGTTTGTGACTTGTAGAACTGGCTGCTGTGGCTTTGCTCCCGGTGCCCCTGGTCTGCTGGGGACCGTCTCCAGCAGACCAGGGACACCGGGAGCAAAGACTCTGAGGACGCCGGCAGCGGGACAGCTGCGGCGCGTCTGGGCTGTCCCGCTGCCGGCTTCCCCCGAGGCTTCGCCTGGGCTGCCCCGCTGCCTGAGCCCCTCCGCGGCTTTGCTCCGCGTCTTCCTGGTCTGCAGACCAGGGAGACGCGGAGCAGCTTTTCTCGCCCTGGAGTACACGGGTGGCGGGACCGCGAGGTCCCGCAGTCCGTGTCCTTCGGGGCGAGAAAAGCCCCGTTCGTACCTGCAAGTCGGGGACTGCCTGTATGTTTATACCCGGCGTATAAGACAACCCCTGATTTTTGGGGGATGTTTTTTAGTATAAAAAGTCGTTTTATACGCCAGAAAATACGGTATTTAAGAATGATTTAATAGTTTAGTGACTAAAGCATTCCTCTGGGTGGTAGGAGATGCATGTTCCAATGTTCCTGAATAAGAGAAGATGTAAACCCATATCTATTTCCCACACCTCAGTTACCTGGTGAGAGAGGTTGTTTATACCTGCCTCTAGAATTTCCACTACATGCATCTGACAAAGTGGGTCTTTGCCCACGAAAGCTTATGCTCCAATAAATCTATAAGGTGCCACCGGACTTCTCGTTGTTTATGCAGATTCAGACTAACACGGCTACCCCTCTGATACAGGTGAGAGAGAAACTCTCCCTTTTGTGGCCCAGTGAATATTCATTTTAACAAAGTGGAAAACTTTCAGCATCAGATTTTGAGTGTCCCTGCTTAAGAACAGGAGTTCAAACCTGCATCTGCTACATCCTAGGCAAGAGTCTTAATTATGGGGGTAAAGGTTGTAAGGGGGGCAGCATCTATATGCATGCATGTTTACTGACTGGAATGACACATTTCATATGACCTGAAATAGACATTTGGATTTGCTGCCAAATTGCAAATATTTCGGAAGCCAAACCAAATGTATATTTTTTTGATTTGCCAGTTGAACTAAAAACCCCACGTCCTTCTCTGCCTCTCTACTCTCCTGCGCTCCACCTCCCCATCATCTGAATATCGAGCAATTTCTTTCTGGCAGTGAAATGTATGAAATTGCAGGGTTTGGGGTATTGTATAAATAAATAAAACCAATAAGCACTGTAAACATTTAAAATTATACTTCACAAAATATTAGAAAATATGCCGTAGGAATATTCCTGTGCCAGCAAATGGAGGAACTAAGTTATTTGATACTTAATTCCATGCAAAACTTTGACAACAAACGTTTAACTTGAACACAACTCAGTTGGTTTTGGGTTTTGTTAGAAAACCAAAGTGATGGTTGAACACATGCTAAAGCTCACAAATGCAGACTTATTTTGTGCCAAATCATGCAAAAATTGTGGTAATTAATGAAAACAGATAAATTCAGTGATTTGAGTTTTATTTTGAAATTTGGGGATTATTTGAACCCACAATCTCAAAGGAAACCTGGTGGGTGTGAACACCCCCTTAATCAAAACTGAGGGAAATATTTGTGCGTACACTGTGAAGTAATTCTTCTGAGATTTGTCAAGATAGCAGAAATAGATATAGTTTACAAAGAAACCTTTTTGGTGTTATCAGATTTACTGTTTCTTCAGTGTTGTCAGTCATTGATATGGAAGAATTTCAAACACTCAAATATATATACTCTGACAGTGGTAAACAGAGAGGTTTTTTTAATGATGCACTCTTCATCACAGAATTTGATAAAGGAAATAGACACATATTTTGGGGCACTTCGAATCCTATAAAACTCTCTACAAGTTTGAAATGGACAGCTAGAAAAGGAGCCATTTGGTTAATTTGTTTCATATGACATTATCCCCTTAAGAATGATTGAGAGTGGGAGAAATATTGCATTCAGTTCTACATTTTGTGTTTCACACTGTATTAATTAACATCAGAGAAGACTTATTTTTAATTTGTGTTTGGGTTGTAGAAGTGCGTAAAGACCATATTCTTTGATACTACTTTTATCATCCAGTTTCCGTAAAGCCTCAGTTGCACTTTTTCTAGTATTGTATATCTTACTTTGTCAGCTCAGTGTACCTGCTAACAATCTCTTATTTCAAAGCTTATATTTCTAATCATAGCTCTAATTAATCTGTGTCTGTACAGTGCTATCCATCTGCAAATTATGAAAAGCTGAGAGTTCTGATGCAGGATGAAAGCGTTAATAGAATTTATTTGTGTCTGCATGGATATAATTTTTGGACAGCTTTTCTGATGTTACCAGTGAAGTTCATATTTTAATTGCAAACAAACCTCAGAGCCCAAGCTTTGAAGACTTGTATAATTATTTGGTGCTTCTATCCTTTATCTATGATTTAGAAAGGCTTTACTTTCATCTTTATAATAACAAATCTATTTCTTGTCCCCAAATGTTTTTGTGACATAATGTGGGATTTAAGATCCAAATTTACAGTCATTAGCATTTTCCAACAGTTAGAACACAAGAGAGATAATACAGTTATTCTCTCTCCTGAGCACAGTAAAAATTATGGTATTTCAGATACCAAGATGTTGAGACTTCTCACAAAGTTTGAGAAACTTAAAATGGCAAAATCTTCTTTTAAAAACCAAGTATTTCCTGAGTTCTAAATACTCCATACAGCAAATCTTAAGTACTACACAGGCTATGTGTTATATTAATTATATTTAAAAATCAGTATTATTTCACTCTGCTTACAATAAATAACCAAGTAGATGATGTATTGGTATGATATGTCACTTCTGTCAGCATAATTCACTGGGCATCTTTAAATATCAATTCATAAGAACATAAGAATGGCCATACTGAGTCAGACCAAAGGTCCATCTAGCCTAGTTTACTGTCGGCCAACAGTGGCCAATACTAGATGCCCCAAAGGGAGGGAACACAACAGGTAATCATCACGTGATCCCTCTCCCATCACCCATTGCCAGCCTCTGACCAAAGCTAGGGACACCATTCCTTACCCTTCTTGGCTAACAGCCATTGATGGACTTAACCTTTCTTGAACCCTGTTAAAGTCCTGGCCTTCACAACCTCCTCTGGCAAGGAATTACACTGGCCGACCTTGTGCTGTATGAAGAACTTCCTTTTGTTTGTTTTAAACCTGCTACCTATGAATTTCATTTGGTGACCCCTAGTTCTTATGTTATGGAAACACGTAAATAACTTTTCCTTATTCATTTTTTCACACCAGTCACGATTTTATAGACCTCTATCATATCCCTCCTTAGCGTTCTCTTTTCTAAACTGAAAAGTCCCAGTCTCTTTTAATCTCTTTTCATATGGGATCTGTTCTAAATTCCTAATAATTTTTTGTTGCCCCTTTCTGAACCTTTTCCAGTGCCACTATATCTTTTTTGAGATGAGGTGACCACATCTGTATGCAGTATTCAAGATGTGGGCATACCATGGTTTTATACAGAAGCAATAAGATATTCTCTGTCTTATTCTCTGTTCCTTTTTTAATGATTCCTAACATTGTTTGCTTTTTTGACTGCTGCTGCACATTGACTGGATGTTTTCAGAGAACTATCCGCAGTGACTCCAAGATCTTGTTTGAGTAGTTATTGCTAAATTTAGTCACCATTGTATTGTATGTATAGGTGGGATTCTTTTTTCCAGTGTGCATCACTTTACATTTATCAACATGAACTTTCATTTGCCATTTTGTTGCCCAATCACTTAGTTTGGTGAAATCTTTTTTAAGCTCTTCACATCTGCTTTGGTCTTAACTATCCTGAGCAGTTTATTATCATCTGCAAGTTTTGCCACTTCACTGTTTGCCACTTTTTCCAGATCATTTAGAAATAGGTTGAATCGGAATGGTACCAGTACGGACCCTTGGAACACACTTCTCTCCATTCTGAACATTTACTATTTATTCTTACCCTTTGTTTCCTGTCTTTTAACCAGTTATTAATCTATGTGATAACTTGCCTTATAACTCTTATCGCATGACAACTTCCTTCCTTTCAGGTGTGCATGTAAATCAGCCTTTGGTGAGGCACATTGTCAAAGGCTTTCTGAAAAACTAAGTACACTATATCTACTGGATCTCCTTGTCCACATGCTTGTTGACACCCCTTCAAAGAACTCTGGTAGGGTATGTCTACACTACAAAGTTAGTTCGAACTAACAGACGTTAGTTCGAACTAACTTTAATAGGCGCTACACTAGCGCTCCGCTAGTTCGAATTTAATTCGAACTAGCGGAGCGCTTAGTTTGAACTAGGAAAACCTCATTTTACGAGGATTAAGCCTAGTTCGAACTAGCTAGTTTGAATTAAGGGGTGTGTAGCCCCTTAATTCGAACTAGTGGGAGGCTAGCCCTCCCCAGGTTTCCCTGGTGGCCACTCTGGCCAACACCAGGGAAACTCGTCTGCCCCCCTCCTGGCCCTGGACCCCTTAAAGGGGCATGGGCTGGCTACGGTGCCCGTGCTAGGTGCAAGCCTGCCAGCACCCAGCCAGCAGACCCTGCACCTAGCACGGATTGAACCACCCACCCGTTGCCCCCCAGCCCTCCCCCTCTTCCCGGGACCAGGCTGGCAGCTCCCGGGAGCTTGCCCGGGACTGCAAGAGGCAGGTACCTGCCTGGGCTAGTACGGACATCGTGGACCTTGTCCACGACCTCCACACTAGGCACAGGAAAGTGGCCGGCTAGGGCAGGAGAGCTGCCAGCCTGGCCACCCAGGAGCAGGTGTGCATGAAAATCAAGATGGTCCACTGAGACCCCCGACCCTGAGCTCTAAGCTTACAATGGCCGTCCTGGGTCAGACCAAAGGTCCATCTAGCCCAGTAGCCTGTCTGCCGACAGCGGCCAACCCTAGGGATCCTGGAAGGGATGGACCGAAGACAGTGACCAAGCCATTTGTCTTGTGCCATCCCTCTCCAGCCTTCCACAAACCTTGGGCAGGGACACCACTCCTACACCCTGGCAAATACCACTCCATGGACCCAACCTCCATGACTTGATCTCCCTTCCCTTTAAATTCTGTTCCAGTTCTAGCCTTCACAGCCTCCTGCAGCAAGGAGTTCCACAGGTTGACTCTTTGCTTTCTGAAGAACAACTTTCTGTTACTAGTTTGAAGCCTGCTACCCATTCCTTTCCTTTGGTGTCCTCTAGTCCTTCTTTATGGGAACTAATGAAGAACTTTTCTGTATGCACCCTCTCTACCCAACTCCTGCTTTTAGAGACCTCTATCCTGTCCCCCCTCTGTCTCCTCTTTTCTAAGCGGAAAAGTCCCTGTCTCTTTAGCCTCTCTTCATATGGGACCTGTTCCCAACCCCTGATCATTGTAGTTGCCCTCCCCTCTCCCAGCCTCTCTCTTCCCCTCTCCCACCTCCTTTTCCCAGTCTCCCCCAGTTTTGTTCAATAAAGACAGATTTCATTTTGGAAGACACATGATCTTTATTTTGTACATCAAGAAGAGGGGCTAGGGAAGGGTAAGTGGAAGGAGGTGAGGGAGGAATGGGGTACGTGCCCCCGATGGGGAGGACTGGGCTGGCTCTGTGGGCTTCTGGGGGTGGAAGCTCTCCTGCAGCCCCCCAATTGTCCCCTCTCCCCAGATGGCAGCCTGCGGCAAGTGCAGCTGGTCTGATGGCCGAGTGCTGTGATGTGCCCAGTGTGGGTACTTCGGGCAATCCAAGCCAGGACTGCTTTGCAAGTGGGGCACCCCTGAGAACTGTCTGTCCGGGGTGGGGTTCGGGACCCTTTAAGCGCAACCCTCGGCTAGCCTGAGACAGCATCTCCACGCTCTAAGTCCTCCTCCGATGCCCTGCCGGCACTGCTTCCGGCCATCCTTAAGCCTGGTTCAGGGTCTACTTAATGTGGACATGCTAGTTCGAATTAGCAAAATGCTAATTCGAACTAGTTTTTTAGTCTGGATCCGTTAGTTCGAATTAGCTTAGTTTGAATTAACTAATTCGAACTAAGTTAGTTCGAATTAACATTGTAGTGTAGACATACCTGTAGATTAGTAAGACATGATTTCTCTTTACAGAAAACATGTTGACTTTTCCCCAACAAATTATATTAATCTATGTGTCTGACAATTTTATTCTTTACTATAGTTTCAAGTAATTTTCCTAATTCTGGTGTTAGACTGACCGGTCTGTAATTGCCAGGATCACCCCTTTTAATTATTGACATCACATTAGCTATCTTCCAGTCATCAATATGGGTAAAACAATTTTAAAATATACACACTTGTGGGTATCAGGATATACTGTTTGATAGCCTTGAACAAGAATGGTGATTATCCAAGGGATTTAGAAAAGGGAATTGGAAATGGGGAAAAAAGTGTACTTCTGGGCTATATTAGTCAAATAAGTTAAGTCATATTTATTTAATGGTTTAAACTCAGTATTCCGTGTTCATTTCTGGCTTCACTGTATACAATGAACTTCAGTGGAATTTGAGAACATATAGGTAGAACTTCTGTGGTTTTTTTAAGGTTTCAACTGATAAAAATCCTTGATTAAACAAAATTAAAATGGTGTTTATCCAATAGACTCTGGAAATGGTTACTCAAGTCCACTTTGACTTGATCTTTTTTCTAGTACCAGTTGTTTATATAGGCATTATTCCTGATCCCCAGCCTGTGTCTAATGTCTTGTCCACCTGGGGTAGTAAAAGATGATTGATTTCTAAAATGCGTTAACATGTTAATTGGTCTGTGCAGGCCCTGCTGGTGCTGGTGCTCTCTAAAGCTGTGGTCTCCAACCTTTTTAAGCAGGAGATCACTTTTTTGAATTTAAGTGCAATCCAAGATCTACCTCAAACCCAAACACCCTTACCCCTTCTCCGAGGCCCCACCCCCAGCTCACTCCACCTCCCCTTACCCATCTTCCCTCCCTTTCACCAGGTACTGGGGCACAGGCTCTGGCCTTGGATTAAGGGATCTGGAGTGCAGGGAAGCTCTGAGCTGAGTCTGGGTCAGGCAGTTGGAGTACCTGAAGGGGTTCTAGGTGCAGGCTCTGGGAGGGTGTTTGGATACAGGGGTTTTCAGGCTAGGGCAGGGGTTTGGGTTGTAGGAGGAGGTTCATGACTGGGGTAGGGTTTTAGGGTATGGGCTCCAGCTGGGCCCTGTTTACCTCAGATAGTGCCTGAGTGGTGGAGCAGTGGGGCTAAGGCAGACTCACCCCTGCTCTGGCCCGGTATCACTCTCAAAAGCAGCCAGCAAACTCCATCCCAAGTCCTGTTGTGCCCCTCTGCTCTGTGGAAATAGGATACAGAGTGGGAGAGGGAGCACCCTGGCATGAGCACCCCACCCTCTCCTGCACTGCACAG
Organism: Pelodiscus sinensis; assembly: GCF_052426305.1. NCBI lineage: Eukaryota > Metazoa > Chordata > Testudines > Trionychidae > Pelodiscus > Pelodiscus sinensis. The sequence continues at coordinate 102,207,478 of NC_143055.1, forward strand.
AAAGCTTATGGATCCTGAAAGGGACAGCTCCACAGCAAAGAGCAGGAGATGCACAGCACTCTGGGGAATCAGCTGAAGTACCAGTGCTTGATAGCCACTTTGCCAAACCAGTCAGAATCCCCTGTCAGAGGCGCCAAGATCTACCAGTAGATCCCGGTCGACTAGTTGGTGACCACAGCTCTAAAGACTACCTAGTGCATTTTAATCTAGTGCTATTTGAAAGAGAACTGTGTAAAAGCAGTGTGTTTTAAGCAGGTCCCCCCTGTTGCCTCTCTGGGAAAGGCAGCAAGAGGTGGGGGCATGTCATTTAGATTAACCTATAAGCCCAGGATTATTGGTTAATCATGTGAATGACTATATGCTAACTTCCCTATCTAGAAATGGGAATTTTGCCCAAAGAGTTTTACAAATGGGGTGAAGGTTTTGAGGTGAAGCCCGTTTACATTTTTTTGCCTTTTGATCTTGCTGCTCCTGGTTGATACAAGTGGCTAGTGAAATTTGGGGAGCCTGAGGAATGTTTTAGCTGCAGGTAGAAATTCATGATTGCATCCAAGGAAACAGAGACTTCTTTAGTTACAGGGAATGCACAATCTTCTATTTCTCCAACTGTAGAAAGAATCAGAATCAACAATATAAAAGATTTTTGTATCTTAGGGTACGTCTACACTGCATGATTATTTTGAAATAAACTATTCCGGAATAGTTATTCCAAAATATTTTATTTTGAAATAATACTTCTACACTGCAGGGAAGCCTCTAAATTAGTCCAAGGTGGGTTTCCCTAATGTAGAAGTGCTATCTCGATTTAGAGCCCAGGAGGCACTGAGGAAGAATAACTTAGAATGGCCCTGGTGAGGGGCTATTTCAAAACAGCAGCAGTGGAGCGTCTACACATGCCTTAGTTCAAAATAGCTATTTTGGAATAGGCATTATTCCTCGTAAAATTAGGTTTACAGATTTTGGAATAAGATATGCATTATTTTTAAAAAATTTCAAAATAATGGAATGGGTGTGTTGAGGCTCACATTGTTATTTTGAAATAATAGTAGATGCACCCTTAGAGCCTCAAATCTCTTTACAACAAGATAGACAAAAAAATGAGCAACAAAAATTATTAAAGGTCTAGAAAGCATAAGCTATGAGAGAAGGCTGAAGGAATTGGGCTTTTTTAGTTTGGAAAAGAGAAGACTGAGCAGGGATATGATAGCAGTTTTCAAGTATCTAAAAGAGTGTCAGAGGAAGGAGAGGGGAAAATTGTTCTCCTTTGCCTCTGATGATAGGACAAGAAGCAATGGGCTTAAACTGCAGCAATGGAGGTTTAGGTTGGACATTAGGAAAAGCTTCCTACCTGTCAGGGTGGTTAAACACTGGAATAAATAGCCTAAGGAGGTTGTGGAATCTTCATCACTGGTGATATTAAGATCAGGTTAGACAGACAACTGTCAGGGATGATCTAGACCATTCTTCATCCTGCCATGAGGGCAGGGGACTGGACTTGATGATCTCTTGAGGTCCTTTCCAGTTCTAGTATTCTATGATTCTATACCTCAGCATCTCTCTCCCTGGGTTTACTCAGAGCCAATATCACTGCTTACAGGCTTGACTTTTTGCGTTTCTGCCTCTCTCACAGTTTCTTTCTCTCTTTATTCAAAACAATACGGTACTCACTGAAGGCTCCTCTGTTCATTTAGGCTAACCTCCCTAGGTAGAGTCACATAAAACTTATTTAAATGTAGTACCTAGCAAGGTTTCACTCAGTTCATAACAATATTGTTTATCAAAATGTGAAGCTGAAGATAAAGGGAAACAAGAATCTAACAGTACCCTAAGCTTAATTTGTTCGTTCCTCATCACCAGGTTCCATTTGGATACCTGAGCTCCAGGCTGCTTAAAATAAATTGAGTCTCTCGGCAAGAAGGAAAGCACTAGCAATGCATGAAGCTAAATTAACAGAACAAGTGTCAATGTCATCTTGACTCCCCATCACTCATACTTGTTTCACTAGCATGCTCTTTGATTCCTCAAGTTGGTCAGTATGTACTGAAGTACTGTGGAGTTGGGGCTTTTCAGGGAAAAAAATAAATTGTGAATTTAGGTAGTGTTTAATTTTGTTTATGGATTTACAACAGTTAAGAGGAAGAGGATAGGATTCAACACTGAGGAACCTATACTAGCCAACAAATACTGGAAACATCATCTTGGCATTTATGCATCAGCTTGCAGTTGTCCTAGGTCATGTTACTGCTTACTGCAAGAAGTTCTGCTGTAAATATTCAGATCTAGTACAATATCTTTCTTTTTAAATAAAAACATGTTTTTGTCTTGGTCAAATTTAATGTGTCTCTGGATGAGAGAGTTCTAAAGCTAAAAGGCAGCTAGAATCCAATAATGACATCCCTGGCAGAGCATTGTTTAACATTATACAGAGAAATAGGGAAATCTGTCCAAGCAATACCAAAATCCAGGATAGCATGAAAAATGGCTTTTATTTGATTGGCCATTTTTAAGATGAGAGAGATCATTGTAGACTTTCAAGTACCATTGCTATGTGAACCTCAGTAATAGGCTAGTAAAGTTTGGTAAATTTTCTCTAGTTGAATAATGGAGCAAATAAATATTCTTCCCTGTTTTGCAGGGTTACTGGATTTGTTAATGGAGGTAATCTTTTTTGAAGAAAGATATATGGTTTATAAATGTCACATCTTGGTATTGTCTTTTGAAAGGGAAGTTTTAGTGGTTATCAATGAAAAAACTCCTCATTAACACAGATGTGTCCCATTTTTCTTCTAACACTGGATTTCTTACTTTCCTACCAATAAACTGTTGATGGCACAAAAATGCAAGCTCTTAGCATGTTAAATGAAAGGGATATCTTTGTGAAGTGGAGTTCAAATTGATGATAAAATGTAGCACACTAGTTTCAAGGAGAACAGAGTGGAAAAATATTGATCACTGTCAGGAAATATTTTTCAATATAAAATGCTTACATGCTCTGCCTGGTTTCCATTTATAGAAACTCTGATATTACCAAAAATAGAGAGGGAAAGGGCGAGAGAGAAACTCCATAGTCTTTAAGGGTACGTCTACACTACAGCGCTAGTTCGAACTAACTTAGTTCGAATTAGTTAATTCGAACTAAGCTAGTTCGAACTAACGCATCTAGAACTAAAAACTAGTTCGAACTAGCGTTTTGCTAGTTCGAACTAGTAAGTCCACATTGAGTGGACTCTGAACAGGGCTTAAGGATGGCTGGAAGCAGTGCCGGCAGGGCATAAAAGGAGGACTTAGAGCATGGAGATACTGTCTCAGGCTAGCCGAGGGCTGCGCTTAAAGGGTCCCGACCCCCACCCCGGACACACAGTTCTAAGGGGTGCCCCGCTTGCAAAGAAGTTCTGGCTTGGAGTGCCCTGAGTGCCCACACTGGGCACATCACACCACTCGGCCATCAGCCCGGCTGCACTTGCCGCAGGCTGCCATCTGGGGAGAGGGAGTAATTGGGGGGCTGCAGGAGAGCTTCCACCCCCAGAAGCCCGCAGAGCCAGCCCAGTCCTCCCCATCGGGGGCTCGTACCCCATTCCTCCCTCACCTCCTTCCACTTGCCCTTCCCTAGCCCCCCTTCTTCTTGATGTACAAAATAAAGATAACGTTTCTTCCAACATTGACTCTGTCTTTATTGAAAAAAACTGGGGGAGACTGGGAAAAGGAGGTGGGAGAGGGGAAGAGAAGGCTGGGAGAGGGGAGGGCAACTAACATGATCAGGGGTTGGGAACAGGTCCCAGATGAAGAGAGGCTACAGAGACTGGGACTGTTCAGCTTAGAAAAGAGGAGACGGAGGGGGGACAGGATAGAAGTCTGTAAAAGCAGGGGTTGGGTGGAGAGGGTGCATTCAGAAAAGTTCTTCCTGAGATCCCATAAAGAAGGACTAGAGGACACCAAAGGAAAGGAATGGGTAGCAGGCTTGAAACTAGTAAGAGAAAGTTGTTCTTGACAAAGCAAATAGTTAACCTGTGGAACTCCTTGCTGCAGGAGGCTGTGAAGGCTACAACTAGAACAGAGTTTAAAGGGAAGTGAGATCAAGTCATGGAGGTTGGGTCCATGGAGTCCTATTAGCCAGAGGGTAGGAGTGGTGTCCCTGCCCAAAGTTTGTGGAAGGCTGGAGAGGGATGGCACGAGACAAATGGCTTGGTCACTGTCTTCGGTCCATCCCCTCCAGGGTCCCTAGGGTTGGCCGCTGTGGGCAGACAGGCTACTGGGCTAGATGGACCTTTGGTCTGACCCAGGACGGCCATTGTAAGCTCAGGGCTCAGTGTCGGGGGTCTCAGTGGACCCCCTTGATTTTCATGCACACCTGGTCCTGGGTGGCCAGGCTGGCAGCTCTCCTGCCCTAGACGGCCACTTTCCTGTGCCTAGTGCGGAGATCGTGGACAAGGTCCACGATGTCCGCACTAGCCCAGGAAGGTGCCCGCCTTTTGCGGTCCAGGGCAAGCTCCCGGGAGCCGCCAGCCTGGTCCCGGCAAGAGGGGGTGGGCTGGGGGGCATCGGGTGGGTGGCTCTGTGCCGTGCCAGGTGCAGGGTCTGCTAGCTGGGTGCTGGCAGGCTTGCACCTGGCACGGGCACCGTAGCCAGCCCGTGCCCCTTTAAGGGGTCCGGGGCCGGGAGGGGGGCATAGAGTTTCCCTGGTGTTGGCCAGAGTGGCCACCAGGGAAACCTGGGGAGGGCTAGCCTCCCACTAGTTCGAACTAAAGGGCTACACAGCCCTTAGTTCGAACTAGCTAGTTCGAACTAGGCGTTAGTCCTCGTAAAATGAGGTTTACCTAGTTCGAACTAAGCGCTCCGCTAGTTCGATTCAAATTCGAACTAGCGGAGCGCTAGTGTAGCGCATAGGAAAGTTAGTTCGAACTAACGTCCGTTAGTTCGAACTAACTTTCTAGTGTAGACATACCCTAACAGAAGTTTCCAATTCACTGATGCTCAGCCCTTGAATCCTGCTTGAGAGCATGTTTACAATAGAACTAATTGTATATTTTTTAAGATGTAAATCTCTGCCTTTGTTTTTGAAGCTACAGTGATTTTTGCCATACTTGGCCCATCTGGTCTCTAAGTATGTTCCTAGAATTGGCCAAAGTCAGATGTTTCAGATGATAGAAAAAAAAAAAAGATAAATACTTGGATGGCTAAATTGTGTCTTTGGGCATAGCCCTGTGCAGAGGGTTGTGTGCACAAAACTTCACCATTCCAGGAATAACCTCAGGAGGCACTGCAATTCAGACTGACATGAGAGGCACAATTCATTCTCTGGCTGTGTCTACACTACAGAGTTTTTTCAGAAAAACAATTGTTTTTCTGAAAAATCTTCGCTTACATCCACACTGCAATCGCGTTCTTTCGGAAAAAATCAAAAGAACAGATGGGTTTTTCCAACATAGGTAAACCTCTTTCTATGAGGAAAAAGCTTTTTTCCGAAAGATATCTTTCGTAAATAGGCGTGTGTGGATGGGGAAGGAGTTCTTTCAAAAGAAGAGGAAAGCGGATAAAGCACAGTTGCCCTGGTAGCCCCTCCATCCATAGTAATCACAGCTTAAATTCAAGATAGTGTCCATTCAATGTGGATGCTTTCTTTCAAAAAAGCAGATCCCTTTTTTGATGTGCTTTGGCAGTGTGGATGCTTCTCTTTTGGAAGAAGATTTTTCAGAAGATCTCTTCCAGAAAAGCTTCTTCCGAAAGAAGCGCAGTCTAGACGTAGCCCTAGCTGCCTCTTTAGATGTGTGAGAAAGGTAGTAATTTTTCTACTGATCTATACCAACACTAAATGACAACTATCCTATGCTGGTTTAGCTAGTTAGTATAGACCTTCTGCTCACCTGGGCTTGGGAGAGAATAAGCAGGTGAGTACTTGACTTATGACTATGATCAAGGTCTGAATAGAGAAACAGGAGTAAGGAAGGTTCTTTCTCTCTCCTGTAGGCTTTTAGTAATGGTTATAATCTAGCCCTACTCATGCGAGAATTCTGTGCCAAAAGTAAAAATTCTGTAACTATTTTAAAATTCTGCATATTTTACTTGTCAGAATTATGATATAATCACACCAGGTTGAATTACTTTGATAATTTATTTAAAAATACCTGTCATCAATGGTTTTTGCGAGGGATGGTTAGCCAGTTGAACATGATGTTTAGCCAGTTAACCGGTTAAAGGAGGGGCAAGTAGGGGCTGCTTCAGCCAGGCCCTGTCTGTGTTGGGTACGGGCATGTCACAGTCAGGGTTTACTCTGGTCGTCTGCAGCAGCCCATTACTGTGGTGCACCCAGACCGGCTGCAGGGCTGGAGCAGCTCCCTGCCCCTGGCAGGCAGGGAGCTACTTCAGTCCCCACTAGTTAACTGGATTGGTAAGCATCACCCATTAAAGGTGATGTTAACTGGTTAACCTTTCACATACCTATTGTCTGCAACAATACAGACAAAAAAAGATTCTTTGAGTAATTCAATTACCCACAATGTATTTCCCACACTTTTCAAAAGCAGTTCAAATGCTTGTGTCGGGTACGGGAGTTAGGAGTAACACAGGATCTGAGGAAAACAGAGTGAGACTTGGGAGTAAATCTGGAAGGTTGTTGGATATAGGTGAGAGAAATTTTGGAGGAGAAAGGGCAGGGATTTTTAGGCAGCTGGGGAGCCATCCCATGCATACCCTGGCCTGATTCCAAGCCTCTCCTGTTCAGTCAGGATTATCTGTCTGTGTCCCCATGTGGTCCTGCAGCCCACTACTCCCAGTCCTCATGTCTCTCAGCAGTCCCCACATGTGGCTCTGAAGCCCCTCTTCCATTCCACTACAGTAATCGAATTTAACACCAAAAGTAGTCACTTGATCATAGAAAGATAGGACTTGATCATGGAAATGGATGCATCTAAACTGCACCACAGCTGGAAATAACATACGCAATTATTTCGAGCTTATTTCAAAATAGTTTATTTTCTTCCAACCACCATGGCAACTGCACTGTGTGTAGAAACTAAAGCTATAATTGTCTGGGATAAATTTCGAAAGCTGGAAGCAAGTGTTGAGGTCTCCCCTGTGGAATACCATAATGAGGGGATGGAAATGAGCCGTATGTAGGCTTAAACTCACCCACTTAGGGTATGTCTACACTACCACCCTAGTTCGAACTAGGGTGGTTAATGTAGGCAACCGAAGTTGCAAATGAAGCCCGGGATTTAAATATCCCGGGCTTCATTTGCATCTTGCCAGGCGCCGCCATTTTTAAAGCCCTGGTAGTTCGGACTCCGTGCCCGTGGCTACACACGTCATGGAGTAGGTAGTTCGGATTAGGCTCTCTAATCCAAACTACCATTACTCCTCGTGGAACGAGGTGTACCGGTAGTTTGGATTAGAGAGCCTAATCCGAACTACCTACTCCGTGCCACAGGCACGGAGTCCGAACTACCGGGGCTTTAAAATGGCAGCGCCCGGCAAGATGCAAATGAAGCCCGGGATATTTAAATCCCGGGCTTCATTTGCAACTTCGGTTGCCTACATTAACCACCCTAGTTCGAACTAGGGTGGTAGTGTAGACATATCCTTAGGCTACGTCTAGACTACCTGCCTCTGTCGCCAGAGGCATGTAGATGAGGCTACCAGGCATAGGAAAATTTACTATGTCTGCCGCGCTGAGCCGATCAGCTGTTTGTCGGCTCAGCGCGGTAGTCTGGACGCGCGGTGTCGACATCAAAGGCATTTGTCGACCACCCAGGTATGCCTCCTGGAATGAGGTTTGATGGCGACAGAGGCATGTAGTCTAGACGTAGCCTTAGAGATGAAGGGGAAAAAAGATGAGGGAAGGAAGGAAAAAAAGGAGAAAGAGAGTGGCTGGAAGAAAATTAATTCTAAAACCAGATTCTAAAATTAATTCTATAACCTACGGGCAAGGTTCTATAGAGGCTTATAGATATCTATATTTATTTAAAAGGTATTGGTGCATAACAGTGTACAAAAAGCTTCACTTTCAGAGCCAGATTTTCAACTGCCATTAAGACAGGAAAGCAATCAGCCTGTGCTAGTACCCAATGTGAAACTTTCAACTGATAATCTTGCCCTAGACATGAACCTTGGGGAGGGGCCATAGGGAAGAGAGGAGTGCTTTTGCTTTTTCATTGGTACTTTTTCATAGGTAACTGTTGGAGTAAGGTTAATGTACTCTGGTCAAAGCTGATGTGATTATTCCTGTGTTCTTTTGCATGTATTTGAGCACTGACTGAGATTTAAGCATAGATTCTCAATAGTCAAGTCAATGATGCCATGCTGATTGACATCAATTGAGGTTTTGATCCTTAAAAATATCCCATCTCCTTTTATATTCCCTGTAGAAATAATTGTAATAACTTACAAATGAGACATGTCCAGCAGCAGTGCAAATGGAGTACCTCTCAAATTATCATTACTGTATTATAAATTCCATATTCAGTGTGATCTATGTTCACATTAAGGTGTCTGTTAATGAAGCATCTAGACATATGGTTAAATTAAACTTCACAAGCAACTTCTGCAGGCAAGTGTGATTGTCATAAAATACACAGTTGTCCAATTTATTTGGACAGACTAAAATTGTGAGTTCATAGCACATCAATGACAGCTTTATACTTTCATGGCTGGTCTGTGGACTGAAGATAGAAAATACAATTTAGCTAACTCCCTCTTATTTAATTAAATAAAGAAAAACCAGTGGAGCTGCTGTAAGGGCATCAATCTCACTTGACTTGCAAAACTCCTAAAATGAGTCAAATCTAGTATTAAACAGATTATAACTTCTTAAACCTTGGGAGGACTCAAACTGGCTGATCAGCATCCTAATGGACAGATTAATCTATATGAACCCTGCTGTTGAAACTTCATCACTCAGTGCTCTTAAAAATATTAATTTTCATATTATAATGAAACACTTAAGTGTTTTTATAATTAAATGAATTGTTGAAAAATATTCCTTCCCTCTGCCTGAGAGAGGATTAGCAGTCAAAATGTCAGTTCAATTTTCTTTTTCTTTTCCCAGAATGCACTTTATTATCTCCTAATTTTTTTCTACCCAGCACTAATTTACTTTAAGAGGGCAGAGAATTTAAATAGAAAGGTAAAAGTGACTGAACTATTGTTAGCTAAAGCTTTTCATTTTTGTTTGTGATATAGTCTCTATTAGTATTTGAACTGTAGATATAGCAATCATAGGTATGTAAAAACAATGAATATAGGGCACTCACAACCTACACTGGGCTGGAGAAGAAAAATACTTACCTGCGATTAAAAAAAAAAGTCAATTTAGATGTGCTGGGGTTCATTTAAGATACTTCATGTGAGTATGTCATTTTGTACGGTGTCTCAGAGTCTGATTATTTTAGTTAAGTGTAGTGATATTAACCCCAGTAGCCTGGCCTACCTCAAGTTCACATAATTATGTTATTCCTTATCTTCCTTCAGTTTCTTCTTCATTTACTCCTGTAAATTCTTATGTAGGGTTGCTGTGTACTGTTAAACAGCAGCTGTGTTCTGCCCTTTAGGTAACTGTTTTGACATTACCCAGGGTACAATCTAGACTCATGAACAGCTGTGTTCCCTCAGTTTCCCTTGAGATGCCATTTACATACACTGCTTTTCTGTGAGAGCTACCACTCCTGGTCTGCTCACAAACAATCTTCTTATTCCCAGTTGTATCATATGAGTGCTATAGTCAGCCACACTTGAATTGCACAGCAGAGCAACATCAGCACATTCCCAATGCAAGACTTTCCACAGAAATGTATGTTGTATAGTTCTCCCCTGGAGAAAACAAACTCAAATAAGTCTGTAATTTGATAAATAGAAAATAATTTGCATAAATCCTGTTATCCTAAATGGAGATTCCCAAATTTTCTTCAATCCATACACACTGATTTAGATAACACAGTAAAACAAGTTAGTTAATTACAGGAGGATAAATTTTAAGTGACTGTAAAAATAACACACAAGTCAGAACTGGTTATGCAAAAATAAAATTAAAACAAAACTACTACCTAACTTAACAAGCTAAGTGGATTCAAAGTAAAATCTCTGTCACTATATGTTTCATGAGTCTTCCTGGCTGAATTTCTTTCCTTCAGGATCCCTCGACAGTCCAATACTGCTTCCTTTGTTTTTGAAGTGTTGTCCATGCCTTGGGTTGAGAAAAAGAGAGAGATAATTTGAGGCATCTGCTCTTTCTTCTTATAGCTATTTCTCTTTTTTGAGATTCATCTCTAGCTGAGGTTCAGGAAACAGAGTCTGTGTAGATTTTTTTTTTTTTTGCACGCGCACTGTCTCACTCTGGGTACGTCTACACTACAGCGCTAGTTCGAACTAACTTAGTTCGAATTAGTTAATTCGAACTAAGCTAGTTCGAACTAACGCATCTAGAACTAAAAACTAGTTCGAACTAGCGTTTTGCTAGTTCGAACTAGTAAGTCCACATTGAGTGGACTCTGAACAGGGCTTAATGATGGCCGGAAGCAGTGCCGGCAGGGCATAAAAGGAGGACTTAGAGCATGGAGATGCTGTCTCAGGCTAGCTGAGGGCTGCGCTTAAAGGGTCCCGACCCCCACCCCGGACACACAGTTCTAAGGGGTGCCCCGCTTGCAAAGAAGTTCTGGCTTGGAGTGCCCTGAGTGCCCACACTGGGCACATCACACCACTCGGCCATCAGCCCGGCTGCACTTGCCGCAGGCTGCCATCTGGGGAGAGGGAGTAATTGGGGGGCTGCAGGAGAGCTTCCACCCCCAGAAGCCCGCAGAGCCAGCCCAGTCCTCCCCATCGGGGGCTCGTACCCCATTCCTCCCTCACCTCCTTCCACTTGCCCTTCCCTAGCCCCCCTTCTTATTGATGTACAAAATAAAGATAACGTTTCTTCCAACATTGACTCTGTCTTTATTGAACAAAACTGGGGGAGACTGGGAAAAGGAGGTGGGAGAGGGGAAGAGAAAGGCTGGGAGAGGGGAGGGCAACTAACATGATCAGGGGTTGGGAACAGGTCCCAGATGAAGAGAGGCTACAGAGAAAAGAGGAGATGGAGCGGGGACAGGATAGAGGTCTCTAAAAGCAGGATTTGGGTGGAGAGGGTGCATTCAGAAAAGTTCTTCCTGAGTTCCCATAAAGAAGGACTAGAGGACACCAAAGGAAAGGAATGGGTAGCAGGCTTGAAACTAGTAAGAGAAAGTTGTTGTTCTTGACAAAGCAAATAGTTAACCTGTGGAACTCCTTGCTGCAGGAGGCTGTGAAGGCTAGAACTAGAACAGAGTTGAAAGGGAAGTGAGATAAAGTGATGGAGGTTGGGTCCATGGAGTCCTATTAGCCAGAGGGTAGGAGTGGTATCCCTGCCCAAAGTTTGTGGAAGGCTGGAGAGGGATGGCACGAGACAAATGGCTTGGTCATTGTCTTCGGTCCATCCCCTCCAGGGTCCCTAGGGTTGGCCGCTGTTGGCAGACAGGCTACTGGGCTAGATGGACCTTTGGTCTGACCCAGTACGGCCATTGTAAGCTCAGGGCTCAGTGTCGGGGGTCTCAGTGGACCCCCTTGATTTTCATGCACACCTGGTCCTGGGTGGCCAGGCTGGCAGCTCTCCTGCCCTAGACGGCCACTTTCCTGTGCCTAGTGCGGAGATCGTGGACGAGGTCCACGATGTCCGCACTAGCCCAGGAAGGTGCCCGCCTCTTGCGGTCCAGGGCAAGCTCCTGGGAGCCGCCAGCCTGGTCCCGGCAAGAGGGGGTGGGCTGGGGGGCATCGGGTGGGTGGCTCTGTGCCGTGCCAGGTGCAGGGTCTGCTAGCTGGGTGCTGGCAGGCTTGCACCTGGCACGGGCACCGTAGCCAGCCCGTGCCCCTTTAAGGGGTCCGGGGCCGGGAGGGGGGCATAGAGTTTCCCTGGTGTTGGCCAGAGTGGCCACCAGGGAAACCTGGGGAGGGCTAGCCTCCCACTAGTTCGAACTAAAGGGCTACACAGCCCTTAGTTCGAACTAGCTAGTTCGAACTAGGCGTTAGTCCTCGTAAAATGAGGTTTACCTAGTTCGAACTAAGCGCTCCGCTAGTTCGATTCAAATTCGAACTAGCGGAGCGCTAGTGTAGCGCATAGGAAAGTTAGTTCGAACTAACGTCCGTTAGTTCGAACTAACTTTCTAGTGTAGACATACCCTCTCTCTCTCACTCTCTCTCACTCACTACTTCTCAGACTTGGAACATGTTTTAGTAACACCGTACTGAGGAATCATATAACTTTACATGCAGTGTTGCCACACATATTTTATTGGCATGCTAATTATTAGCAAATTATGAGTTTAAGTGATGCTTCACATGGCATACTTTGTACAGACTTAATCATAGTCCTATAAAAGGGCTGAACATGGAGGAGCAGACTGTCACAACTTCTCAGTAAAGGTGATCAGTGTATTTACTGTGTAGGGAGCCAAATGCTACCATCCTTCTCTGGGCTTGTAAGGTTCTAAATACAATGAAGTCCCTGAATCACTGTGTTTGGGTATGTCTACACTACCCTGCTAGATCGAACTAGCGGGGTAATGTATGCATACCGAACTTGCTAATGAAGCCAGGGATTTGAATTTCCCGGGCTCCATTAGCATAAAGCCGGCGCCGCCATTTTTAAAAGCCGGCTAGTGCGAACCCCGTGCCGCGCGGCTACACGCAGCACGGGCTAGATAGTTCGAACTACATAGCCATTCCGAACTATCTGTACGCCTCGTTCCACGGAATGGCTACGTAGTTCGTAGCTACGTAGTTCGTAGCTACGTAGTTCATAGAATGGCTACGTAGATCGCACTAGCCGGCTTTTAAAAATGGCGGCGCCGGCTTTATTCTAATGAAGCCCGGGAAATTCAAATCACGGGCTTCATTAGCAAGTTCGGTATGCATACATTACCCCGTTAGTTCGAACTAGCGGGGTAGTGTAGACATACCCTAACAGTATAGTTAGTGCAATGTGAAAATAATCATGGCAACTGGATCAAGCCACCTCAGTTTCACAGGCCTAATCCAAGGATACAACTGCATCTGCAACCCAGAAACCATAATTGAATTAGTGAAGGGGCTTAGTAGCTGCTCTGAACTAAGTCAATGCATTCCTTCTCCCAACCAAAGTTGATCCCCTGTGCAGTGCCCCATTTATGCTGGTTATGAACTGAGGCAGGAATAGCATTTTCCCTGTGCAGAGTAATACATTTGGGTGACCCTTTACATGAAAAGTGCTACATGAACATATTATCCAGGAAAACTCTAAAAACGTGAGAATGTTTACAGAAATTGGGTAAGAGCCAGAACAAATTCACTCTACATTCTGACAAAGTGCTAAGCAAAATTAGTTTAAAAAAACCCAAGCTTTTCATTTATAGGTTAGAATAGAATACAAGGACAGTCTCCTTATATGTATCAGCAAGAAACTTCTTGGTGAAGAGCAGATGAACGGGTCACGATGCAGATATGTGAAATTCTAAGATATTCTAAGATACCTTCCAAAACATCAGTAACATTTTAAGATTTCAAGCAGTACCACTTAAATGTATTAATTTGTCTTTCTTTTAAATGTTGTCCCTTCAAACTATTGTTTTCATTTCATAATAGTGATGTGCCCTGGAGTAGAGTTTGTTAGGTCTGTAATGTGCATTTTTTCCCCATGATCTTCAGATTTTTTTCTGGACTTATTTTATTGGGTAATACCTCTACTGTAGCATTTTGGTTTCTACCCTGTAAGATGGCAACGGAGTCTACTATTTAAACATTCTGAAATGGAACAATATATGAGTTTGGTATTGGGAAATGGCCTATACTTGACTCATTGTGTCATTTCTGTTGTATTCAACTTTTATGTTTACCCAGTTGAGCTTTTGAACCAAATACAGTTTATGAGGGAAGTTACCCAGTGGATGACAATCGCCAGCCGGGTATTTCCATTCATTTTCAGTATAGAGGTGTGGGATGCCTTCTAGTATACCTTGCAAATTTATAAAAATAGATGTTCAATATTTAGTCTATTATAAAACCTCTTTTAAGTGCAATGGAGGGAAGTATAATACCAAATAAATTGCATCAGTATAAAAAAGTGAGCTTATATACTCAATAAACTCTGCCTGTGTCATCATATGTTTGTAAGCATATCAAGACATTAAAAGCCCCTAACTCAGACAGTTGGAGGATTTTCCCACGTGAAGTGACTTGTAGGGCTAGTCATTTACTTATTGTGCACTGAAATTCACACAATATATTTCACATTTTCCTGCCCACTGAATGGGAAATCTTTTCAATATCCACGTGCATAGTCAATAGAATATAGTATTAATAGAAGAAAGCCTATATGAGTTTGGTATTGGGAAACCAAATATTGGGAAACCAAATATTACCACCAAATATCTGTCCATATATGCAAAGTCTGGTTTTAGAGCTGCAATGGGCAACCTAAACTAGTAAGTGGATGACATGAGTGAACCACCTTCATCTCAGTGGGTTGTAAGATTGTTGTAACCAAGATGGTTTCCTGGGCTTGAATACCAAGAATTTACAGGATGTGTTCATTGAACCATAGTAACACTTGCACTGTAGAGACAGGCACTCCTTCCACATCCTATCAATGTTGTGTGTATCAAAGTTGACTTTAAAGTTTTGTGAACAGTATTTCACCCTTAGTATTTCATTCCATACTATCTAGGAAGATACATGTAGAATGAGATGGTGATTCACAGATCCCTGGACTTCTTGTTGTTGTGGAGAAAAGACATTCTCATTGGGTCAGTGCACATCTCTGCACAAGGAACAGAACTAAAACAATTTTGGTGGGTCCGAGACAAACTATCTGGTGCTTCTCCAGGACTAGTGTAGCTCTACCTCTCCTGTTATGCAGGCATATACTTTAAAATTCAAAATCTAGCTCTATGGAAAAAGTAAATTGCACTTTAAGAATAGATAATATGCTTGAAAGAAAAGAGAATTTATCTTTCTATAATATGGGATTTCTAAAAGTGTAAAATATATAGTGTTATTCATTTTATTTACAGTTCTTTCTAGGGCTGCTTGTAAAAACACAGGCACATAGCTTTTTTTTAAATGTACTTTCTGTAAAATACTGAGTTTAGGAATATAAAAATGTATTCTTTTATTCTTGTCTGGAACTGCAAGATCTCTCTCAATGAGGAATCCGTTATAAGAATCCAAATTCTTTCTTAATCACTCAGAAATATTGTGCCTTTCACATCAGTTTGACATCAGAGTATCTCTGCTGATTTTAGACACCCTGGATTTATACTGGTGTACCTGACAGCATAATCAGCCTTATAACATTTTCCTAAGATGTGATTTTTGTGAGTATGTATATTACAACTGTCTGTTTTAATGTTCATTAGCTGCACATTTGAATACAGCTGATTGAGGTAGTATTTCTCCTGCTTGGCCACTATTGCAAATAATATACTCCTTAGGCTTTTCTTAATTTTCTGCATAATTTTACATACTACTTGTGACAGGGTGGGTCTAGTCTTGTCACATCTCTTACAGAAAAATAGCAGCAAAGCTAAGTCTTCCAGGCAGCCTGAAGTCTTTTCAGGAAAGCAGCCAATCAAGGAAAAGCTACAAAGAGCTAGCCAGTCAGAGGATTGCGGGAGAGTATAAAGGAGTTACAGTGCTACCCACTCTCAGTTCCTTGGAACTGGAGGAGTATAGAGGGTCTTTTTTGGCTGGTTAAAGGGAACCACAGTACTATGCATGGCTATTACTGCTAGGAATTGGGGGAGTGGAAAATAGCTCCTGGCTGACTGCTTGGTATGAACCTAAAAGAGCCCTGAGGTAAGGGGAAAGCTTTGGTGAAGGCTGGAACTGTGGAGAAATGACGTAGAGAACCAAAAATGAACAGAAAACAGTTTTATTAAATCGACGTGGTGGTGCACGATGATGTTTCTTAGGGACCCTAAAATAGTAGGTGGATCTGAGGTCCCCCCACAAAGGCCATTAGGGAAATCACCTACAACTGGTTAGTGAAACCCCCCCAGATGGGGATCTGAACTACTTATTAGCTGGCCTGGGGCCAGAAGAGCCCAGAGATGGTGAAACTATTGCCTCCAGGGAGGAGGTTCTGGGCTAGGACTGTTTAAAGCAGGGGTAGGGAACCTAAGGTCCGGCGGCTGAATGAGGGGTGGGGTTGTTTTTTGTTTTGTTTCTCACTTGTGTGCAGCCCCCAACTGATATTCCTTGGGTCAGTGGCCCCGAACCAAAAAAGGTCATTCTCCCCCCCCCCCCCCCCACACAGTTTAAAGGCTCTCACCTGACAGAAGGGGAACTTGAGAGAGGCAACAAATGAAAAGTCCCAAAGCTTCTCTCTTCTGCACCTTTCACTAGCATTCAGCTGGGGTTAGATTGTTTGTTTGCTTTTACTATTGAAGTGTTTTTACTCCCTTTCTCCTGATCCAGCACCACCTCCACAATAGACTTTCTGTAAGAATTGACTCTGCATTAAAGGGTGGTCTTCACGTAAGAGACAGATCTCTTAACCTTTGTGAAAAGTCAGTGCACCCTATACAGTGTGACTACAATAGTCTTGCTTGTTTGATGTTTTCATAAGCAGCGATTCTTTCCCTTTAGAAGCCCAGATGTGTAACATAAATGGGTTCCTAGTAAAAAAAACTAGTATAGAATATGATTATACTTAGAATATGAATGAACA
Organism: Pelodiscus sinensis; assembly: GCF_052426305.1. Lineage (NCBI taxonomy): Eukaryota > Metazoa > Chordata > Testudines > Trionychidae > Pelodiscus > Pelodiscus sinensis. The sequence continues at coordinate 102,224,180 of NC_143055.1, forward strand.
TTTTTTTTCCATTGATCAAACTGTTACTCTAAGATTTTTGGTGGATATAGGTTCTATAACACCTGTGTGGCCTTACTGTAGAAGTAACTAGCTTCCTTAGAAGAATAAATTTATGTGTGATATTTTCAGTATTCTAAATGTCTGATCTTGTCCCACTGGAATTAGTAGCAAAATTCACATTGAGTTCTGAGGTACTAGATAAGCAGATTGAAAAATAATTAATGTGATTTGTAACTAGTATAATTATTCCTCAACCTATTCAAATAGTGTCACACATCATTTTAACCTGTCTCTCAAATGGAGTGTCACTTAAGGAATATTTTTATTCCTACATTTTTTTCCCTACATTTTATTGAGATCTTACTCAGTGCCTCCTATTCTTCTGTTGGCAGCTTGTCCATCAGAGTGTGAAACTGTGTGTGTCCTTTGATTCATGATGGTCACTCCATTAATATGTAAAGTAATGGTGCCTCTAATACATGTTTCATGTGTATGGTAAATGCTTAAATCTATTCAGAAGAAAAATTGTGGGTCTTCAGGCTTCATTCCAGGGAAAAAGAATTCAATATACTCTTTCAGTTTTATTACTCTTCTAGTATACCCATCAAGTAGATCTATCTAGTTGAAGGTGTTTCTTTGCTTGTGTTGAAGAGCATTTTTAAATGAAAGTTTCCTCTCGTTTCAGTGCAACACGTTGTGTTTTAATAAAGAATTTGGCTCCCAATAGAGTCTGTTTTGGCAGAACAGTACAATTGCTTTTGTTTGCTATTTAATTTAGCACTAGATCAATAGAGTGAAGCATAACTACTATTGGTACTAAAACTCTCAAATTCTTAGGGCAATGGAGGTTAAATTGTAAACAAAATATTTCATTGGCATTGATCTCAAAAGCATGCTGATGGTGCAGCTAAAAAAATCTTCAGTATCCTTCTATAAATCTCCCCAAAGTGACGAGATGGATTTGATCATTTTACTTTGAAATGGTCATTCCTTTAAAGCTGCAAGCATTTACCAATTTATGAAAGATTAAATGAAGCATATTTCCTTTAGTTTTTGCAACAGCTATTTTTGATGATTATTTGGTGCTAATCAAGTTATGCAGGTGACTGATTGTTTTTTTTTTTCATCTTTTTAGGCCACCTCAAATCTACAAAATTTATGACTCATGCCACAAAAGCTACAAATAACTTGGGCTTATACAGCTGAGAGTACAGTAAATATCAATGGCAAGTCAAGGATGTGAGGTGCTATTAAAAACACTCTAATTAGGCAATAAAACAAAATTACTCTTAGAGTTTAAAATGAGAATTTTTTTTAGATGCACTGTGCTGAGGTCAGTTGTGGTTTTTGCTCTGAAAGTATTTTATCTTTTCTTCTCATTTGAGGAGGGGAATGAAATAGTCTAGTTCTTTAGGTACTGGACATATTAATACCAGAAAATTCATGATCCATAATGTGTCAAAGCTTTGTGGACTGGGGAAAGGAATAAGTTAAGATTGCACAAACCAAGCACCAGTCATATTTGCAAAGAATCTTTGTTGGAAGACAACTTCTGTTTCAATATTCCATTATTTGGGCCATCTCAAAGGATGTCTGTATTGTTGAAGCTATGTCATTGTTATAAAATGATCAAACTGACACCCAGGCACAGTAGATCAATACAATTGTTGTGTTGCAGTCTGAGCCCTCAAGAAAAGGCTCAGAAATGTCTGCAGGGTGCACAGTATATTATAGAAGGCAGAAATTCATTTCTGGTGCTCTTTCTTTCTACAGGTTTGAGCAACAGAATAAGGGCAGGAACCTGAACCCTGTAGTGTGGCTAGAAGAGGATTATGGAATGCTAATTTAAATCCAATGTGTTGAGTACATTTGGGGCAGCCTTCCAGACTGCTGCTCATTTCATTGATGAATGCCTATTCCATTTTTCTCCTAATGCTCACAGATTTGGTAAGTTCCTTATTGATTGTCAATATGATGAGAAACCATGCATGAATACAAGAAGCAAGCAGAGAAGGTTAATGAAGTCAAACATGAATACTAATGTGAGATTGCACCTTAAGCTCCCATAATGTGTTCCTGTACCTATAAAGCTTATTAACAGAGGTTAATTAATAGATGTACATGTGATTTTTTTAATCCTTGGAACTTAATTACATCACCAAAAAGTATATCTTAAAAAATCGAGAAATTGTGATGCTTCTGGCCATAGTTTCTATATATTTTTCCATATTGCTTCACCTTTTCAATGAATTTAACAGTAAAGTAGATGTCAGCTAATCATCTAATCCAAGTGGGAATATTGGCATTTATGGTATTTACAATATTCATTGACTCACCATATTTTGCATTTCACTGGTCATTAGAATTGTTCAAAGAGTAAGAGAATGGATGTCAGTTTGTTACCCACACAAATTTCCTTATCTTTTCCACACCTTAGGGACACTCGTTTACCCAATTCCTAGGCCCCAGGGCGTAACTTCTTGTGGGTCTGCAGGATCTTTTGCCACTGAAAGAGCCTTACACAGTCACATTCTATTTATTGACAATTACCAGGCAAGCAGAAAATACATGCTGAAAATACAGGTCATGCTCAAGACATAGGCAGGCAGATTTCCCCTGTTGGCCAGGCAACCATGTGGATCCTAGCTGCTGCGAGTCAACAGTCATGCAGGGAGTCTTGGCAGCTCTGGTCTTAGGCTATGTCTTGGAGGTGAGTTCTTCTTCCAAGTCTTCCCTCCTTCTTCTTCCTCTTGCTGTTCCTTTCTTCTTTCCCTTCCTCTTTCCCCTCTCGATCTCCTTCTTGGACCCCAGTTTATAAAGTGAAACTTGAGTCCTGCTTAGCTATTCTTTAACCAGTTATTTTAGTATAATTTTACTAACCAATCATAACATACTGTAACAGAATTACCTAACCACCATTGTTGCTCACCACTTTAGTTGATCTATTCCTGGCAAAATTAGTTATGTAGCAGACAGAAACAATTAAAACCCAGAGGGAAATCATACAAACAATAGGAGAGTGAGGACAATAATCATAGAAGGAGGATTCCACAACCTCAACTATTGATAAACAGTTTCTCACCAGACAAAATGCTGTTAAGCTAAGTCTTCTCCACCCATCTTGAGATCTATTTTTTATCTGGTGACAGCAGGTGCTATTAACAGCCTGGTGTGACACTATTTTAATGCAATTTAGATAGAACTTGAGTATGTGACTTCAAGCTTTATAGCTAATGGCTGCTGCTCTTCATTCTGGCTGCAGAGGAAGGCTTTAGGCCTTCCATTATGGTTACAGGCCTTCCAATATGGCTATATAAAAACCATATTGTTACAAGTTAGAAATCACTATGTGCAACCAGCTCCTTACATGTCAGTTGATTGCTATCTACAGTTACAGAACAAAAACACCAAAGCTTTGCTCTTTAAAGATTCACATATTTCAGCCTGAAATGTACAAGAAGGAGGTTTTTTTTAATGTAAAACCTCCTATTTGTATTGATTAAACTGTGGAACACATTGTGGTTGGAGTACAGATGGAGCTTCTGCAAAAAACAAACCAACCAACCAAAACACCACATCCACCTTCCTGGAGATTAATTTGATTTTTAAAAGACTTTTTTTATAGATTTTTTTGGTAATATTCCTATAAATGAAAAGATAAAAATGTTGCAGATGCATTGGAGACGATTAGGGAAAGAATTATTGCCACACATTCCCCATCCTTGCCATCCATGGGCACAAGAACAGTGGCCCCGTAGAGGCTGCTCTTCCTTTCTTCTCACACTGCTGCCCAGCACTGGATAGCCAGTACTCTATGGTTAGCCAGCACTCTATGCTAAGGAGTGCTTTGTAGGTGTGTAGATCAATTAAGTATCTTGCCCATAATTTTAATTTCAGGAACCCAGGACTGAGTTCTGGCCAGGAGAAGTCTTGCTAAAATCTTAAATTAAACTCAGTGCTCAGAGGAATGATAGCCTGGTAGGAGAAGGAGAATTAAGCATCATAGAAGGTTTAAATGTTCTAGTACTAGGAATTGTCCGGGCATATGAAACATAAGATAAACTGGGCAGCAGATGAAGGTCAAGTATCAGTAATGTTGGATGATCAGTGAGACTGAAGTCATTTGGCAGATCTGAGGTCTTTTGGTTTCTCTGCATTAGACACTATGCTATTTCTTTTGATATCTAAGACAGTACTGTGTCAAGTGACTTTTCACCAATGCCAAGGGTCCTTTCATGCAGGGTACAACAGTCATCTTCTGATACTGTTCTTCTTCCATGTGACTATTAACTATATTTCCTCACTGACTCTCCTTTCATGCATTAATGTGTTAATAACTTCAGCTCTTTCTACATCTTCAACTTTGACAAATCTTCTGTGCCTCTTCTGTACAGATAAGGAAACATATAATTCTTGCATATAAAATACTAGCAATGACACAACCTTCCCTCTGTCCAGCTTGTCACTTGAGTTCTCATCTTTAAGTTCTTATTCACTCAAAGTTTCTATTCCAGAGCTTCCCTCTCCACCTTCTTCAGGTACTTTTGGTATCCTTCCCATTTCCCAAATGACTGACATCTCCGAGACAAATCTGAATTGCTGTCTTTCTAGCTCTTAATTAAAATGATCTCAAATTGTTTATGAAGATTCCACTGTCGCTGCAAATCAACTAACCTCTACCTAGGTTGAAACAGAGTACTAAATAAGATCAGTAGCTGCAGTTAAATCATTGCTGTGAATATCTTTATACGTGAACAGATTTTATAGGAGTTTAGATTAATAAAGTGTAAACTCAGGAAATAGCAGAAACAGTAAAACAGTATTTTGTCAGCGCTTTAATTTGCTTTCATATTGTACTTCCAGTTTTATAGCTTTCTTTGTTTTAGATAACTTATAGCTATGCTAAGCATAGCTATGTCAGTGTTTCAAAATTCCTTATGTTCTAAAAGTTACCCATGCAACTGATGTTTTATGGTATATGTTAGCAACTCATCAATTTTTGATAAGTATGTGTTGCCAGTAGTCTATTCCCATCACTCCCTATATAATTGTCTGCCTGAGGCCACCATTCAGAATGTTGCAATTTTAATGCATGCTTCAGCAACTTTTTTTCCTTCCTTGGCTGAAAAGACGTGTTTTCAATTGAATTACATTTTTTTTGTTTAGTCATCCAGGCACAAGTTTCTAACTATTATTTTTGGGAAACAGACCAACTGACACGATATCAGAAGTTTGCCTAACCAAACTTCAGGTGGTCATTTAGCAAGGCATCTCCAAATACCATAGCTGAATATTAGAAGAATGAAGTATAAGAACTTAAAGAATAGAACTGAGAAACAGCGTCATCCACTACATCAGTTCTATACTACTTATAGAAATAACCTCTCAATGTATTTTTTTAAATCATTATAAAATTAATATAGATATGGTAGATCCAAGATTTTTACCTTTAAATAATTTGATCTCATCCAGTCACTGAAGCATGTGCTTAACTTTAAACGCATGAATAATCCCAATGACTTGTATAGCCAGCTGCCCAGTGGACTTCCATATGGCAATTCACATGCTTGATAAGTAAATATTTTGATTCAAGGCAATAAACTATACATGCAGCATTGAAGTCAGAGCTGATGTAAGTGGGAACAACTCCACTGAAATTTACTAAGTGCCCATTTATGGCCGATAGAAGGTAGTTTTACATACAAGTGTATTGATGTTGTTAAGGCCATAAAACAATAGTTACATGTTTATACTCGAAATATCAACAATACTGCTATGTAGGGAAAAGTTGGTAGGATATGGTTTTTTGCTATTTTTTAAGTGTTTCTTGATATAGATATCTATTAATTGGTTTTAATTAAAGTGGGAATTTTAATAATTTACAGGAACCCAGAGATGGTAAACACACAAGAAAACACTATTTCCGTGCTCCTCTTGTCATTCAAAGTAATAAATACATAGAATTACACATTTTCCAAATAACATGTAGTGATTATTTAGACAGCTGAATATGATTACATGTATTTGGCTAAAGTTTTCTCCTTGTCATAATATATCAGCCAACAGGAGAAAAAGAAAGGAGATTAATTTGTCATCAGTGGCCAATATGTGGAGTCAGTTTCTTAGCTGATGTTATTGCGAGCGATTCAATTGACTCCCATCGAGGTGCAGATGCTTACACCAGTTGTGAATTTCTGGCATGTGGCTGAGTCAGAGCTATTTGATTACTGTAATAGTGTTACAGACACTGATTAGAATAAAATATAAATCTATTTTGATGTAATGCACAACCCTATTTGATCTGACTGCAATCACTCGTGCACAATTATTTGTGGAAAGGGTTGTGTAAATAGAAATTGGCATAAGTATTGAAGGAAATGTTTAAATCATCCTCAGATTTGTTGATGAGTCACCCAGTCAGGAAACAGAAATAATACAGCATCCCTTAATTGGCCAGTCACATAATACAAGTTATAGAGACTATGCAATGCAAGTCATGGTGAATGTTTTTCGATGAGCCCGGTATTTACTATCCATTTTCTGCTGCTGCAGCTCTTATGAAACGAAGATTCTTAGAGTGACCAAGAATAACTTCAAATTATTTTAGTTTGAAAACAATCATTTCTACTTGGGAAAGACTCCTACTCTTAGTGTGAAGCAAAGACTGAGTCTTACTATTGAAAAGTCTTATGAGCCGTCTACTACATGATGTGAACACTTGGAGGGAGCATGGGTGAGTGGGTCACCAAAAACTATTTCAAGGTAATATCTCACTGAAGTTAGGCAGCTTCAGCATGTCTATCATTTCCCCAACGTTTATCATGAAGTACAATTTGAAAATCATACTACTGTGGCATAGCACTGCTAGACCATTTTAAAAGTTCTGAAATTGCAGAGGCCAGCTGATCTCGTATTGCTCAGAGGTAAAATCTGAAGTTAGTCACACTCTTATGAATATGCCTCAGATGAATGTCCTGTGTGTATTGTGATCTCAAGTTAGAAAGTTAGAGAAATATTGAAAATATTGGACAGAATTTACTTTCTGAATACAGGTTTGCAAGTAAATTTCATTGTGTTTTTGAGAAATTAGAATGTATTCTATGTTTCTTTTCTTTTTTAAAAAAAAGAAAATAATTGGTAGACTAGTTTATCGTGCTCAGAGAATGTTTCAGGGAGGATATAACAACTGTTTTTATATTTTACACCTACAACGTGAAGGCTCTAATCCAAAGCCCAGTCAAGTCAATGGAAAACCTCCAATTGCCTATAATGGATTCTGTGTCAAGTCCTTTGAGCAGCTAAGCTCCTACAGTGATGATGTATGCAAAACTAGAAGTTGAATGGAATAGAATAATGTCATCAGTAGTGACAATGACCGAACGAGGAGCATTGCTCTCAAGTTGCAGTGGGGAGGTCTAGGTTGGATATTAGGAAAAACTATTTTACTAGGAAGGTGGGGTTTCTTCTGCGCTTAGAGCAGGAAAAATGTGTGGAAGAAAGATATTTGTGGTTAATATTGTGAATATTAACTCTTATGGTGGTAACCTCTGTATATATATTGGGTCCGTATCCAGTAACACTTACCCAAGTATGCCCCCTGTTTTTCTTTTTATTTGTCCCATGTAATCAATTGGCTTCCTGGGCTCAGAATCCTCCCCATAGGCTGAAGGAGGGTCCTTTATATATGGGCGTGCTTAGAAATAAAAAGTACCCAAGTATTCTTTGCTCCAATGAGCAGAACCAAGGAAAAGAACAGGACTGTTGTCATGAGCAGGGTTATAGGAATGGGCCATTTATCAGTTGGTGTTTTGGGACTGCATTCTTTCTTCCAGTATTTTACCCTTTCCTGCCCTTGTCATTCTTCTGTGGTTCATGCTGTTGATATGCTTTTATTTGAAAATATGAAAATATCTTAATTAAATCATCAACATGTACAGTACACTAACGATTTTTCTCAATATTTACTATGAGACATTTTTGCAAATAGTAATTTGAAAAATTTTACTAATTCCACAGATTTGCGAACTATGCAGACATAGACAACATGAATCATGATAGAGCACATCAGCAACTTTTCAACCAAACCTTTCTTTCACTTAAAAAAATAAAAAGATCCAGGGAGGTCAATGCCGGCCCCTACCAGCCTGGCTACCGCCAGCCTGGCCCCATTGTCCCAGCCTGGGATGGGCTCCTGGCCCCAGCAGGACTCTCAGCCAGCAGGCCTCCTGATGCTGGACTTCCAGCTGCTGGAGCCCTCTGGTGCAGGAACAGTTTAGAGAGGTTCAACCTATATTAGACAATGGTGCTTTCGGGATTCTGCCATTCTATCCAAAAGATAATTTTGAGAGTGATAGCTCAGTGATCAGTACCACTCTTGTGGTAAACAGTACTAAGAAGGAAGTAGTCAAGGATGACAGTGTATAACATTAAAAATAATTTCTTCGGGTGAAATACTTACAAAATCTTTACACCAGCATTTAATGACCTATATTAATATTTGACTTCTAGCTCATGTATATATATTGTATTTCAGAATTGTTTTGTGCATAATGTAAGAAGATCTTAATAAAAATTTATTACAACTGCAAAGTTGTTCAAAGGTGCTTTGGTTTTCTTTTTCATTAGTAGATATTTTATTGTACTTAGCCAATATTCTATTTTAAATATAATATAAATACATGTTATTTGATCTACTTGCGTGCTTTAATGATCCATCAAAAATTCCAGTTGTTCATGTCTCGGAGAAACCAGCTGATTGGGTTTTATTGTTGTTAGTTGGTTATTTCTATATCTACGTAATAATGTGTATTTTGGTGACTATATTGTAACTTCCTTTTACTGTTAGGACATGTGGAGGTGGGGGGCAGGAGGAAGGGAAAAGACAGAGGTAAGACACACACACAAGATAGCAGCATAACAAAAAAACATATTTGTAGCTGCAGTGTAAAAACAAAGATGATACTATTTATGTTAGATTCTGAATTAAAGATTGTTCTAGCTGGTCCAAACTTCACCATGTTGTTAGTGATTTGAATATATTATAGTCTCAGCTAAAGCCCAGATTGTTTTACCTAAGCTTTATCTCCAAACTTAGCTGTATTTTCTGTGGGAATGAACAAAAATCCAAAGCCTCAGGGTAAATTGCAAATTACTTTTTACTTCTTTACACCATTTGTAAGAATTGACATTCACAAATTTTCTCTTCACAAAATGTTACCTAAACCTTGTCTTGAGCAATATATATTTTCCAATGGTAGCAGAGTGGTGTGTGTGTTTTACGGCATTGATTTTTAAACGGCTTGCAGCCCAAGTTCACAGTAGCAGCATTTGATGGAGTCACTGGCAAAGAGGAAAATCTGAAGTGCTTCATTCCACCTATTTAATGATTGCCACCTGGAAAGACTTGTAAAGATGACAAATATGGCAAGAGGCTGGTAAACCAGATAAAAGAAGTTTCTCAATAGATATAGACCTATAGCTATGGATTTTGGTGTAGGAGTCAACTTCCGTTTAACTTTATTAATGTCATAAAATGTAGTTGCACTAGTTAATGAGAGTTTAGCATGTATTTTCAAATAGGTGAGGTTTAAAAGTAATTCTAGCTCTTCTGATCAAACCAATAATCTCAACATATATATATAATATATTAAATATAGAAATCTGAATAATTGTTTAGGATGAAATTAAGTTTTCACATATAATCACAAAGTTCAGAGCTACCAGTAAGATTTGCATAATCAAAAGGAGATAATTTTGGATTTCAATAGATGGTAGCACATACAAAACACATGTTAATCTTTTTTATAAAGATGTTAAAATCTAAACTATTATAAAAGAATAGGTGTCTGTCATGCCGTCTGTCACAGAAAACATGTGAGAATACACTGAAGATCTGAGATGTTTCTAGAAAATGCCAGAATGAGTGAGAACTCCAGAAGAGCACATTCCCATTTCAAGCTTCCAGTTAAACAAACAGAAGATGCAATATACCAAGTATCCCCACGAGATGCCACTGGGAAACTCCTTCAGACTGCCAATGTCATTGTCTGGGATGAAGCATCAACAACTTAATCGGTGAAATGGCTGCCCAGTAATATTCCCCGGGAACTTGAATCCAAGGATGGGACACTGCAGTGGCACCCAATATATTGGCAGAAATCTCATTCAGGCTGAAATGCTTGGAGATAGGAGCATAAGAGGAATGGTTCTCATTCCAAGGATAACAACCCAATCAGATTCTGACTTCCCATTCCCAATGCAGCGCTGGCAATTTCCCATCAGACCAGCCTTGGCAATGATCATAAACAAAAGCCAGGGCCACTTGCGTTTCTTTATTTTTCACAGGGATTGAAAATGGGCTATAAAATATCTCAATCCTGCACCCAGATAATACTCTTTTTCATGGGAATCTTGTCTAGGTACTGAATGCTAGCTCACATTCAGAAAAGACTGAAGCAAAATGCAGGACAATGTAGCACTTTAAAGACTAACAAGATGGTTTATTAGATGATGAGCTTTCGTGGGCCAGAACCCACTTCCTCAGATCAAATAGTGGAAGAAAATAGTCACAACCATATATACCAAAGGATACAATTAAAAAAAAATGAACACATATGAAAAGGACAAATCACATTTCAGAACAGGAGGGGGATGCAGGGGGGTGGGAAGGAAGGAAGGTAAGTGTCTGTGAATTGATGATATTAGAGGTGGGGAGAGTGGGATGTCTGTGAGCTAATGGTATTAGAGGTGATAATTGGGGAAGCTATCTTGATAATGGGTAAGATAGTTCAAGTGTTTGTTCAATCCTCTTTGGAGAGTGTCGAATTTTAACATGAATGACAGTTCAGAGGATTCCCTTTCAAGTGCAGATGTAAAAGGTCTTTGTAGCAGAATGCAGGTGGTTAAGCCATTGAGAGAGTGTCCTTTCTGGTTAAAATGGCAAGAAACTGTTTTTTCTTTGTGATCTTGTCTGATATCTGTTTTGTGGGCATTAATCCTTTGGCGAAGTGTCTGAGATGCTTGTCCAATGTACATAGCAGACGGACACTTTCGGCACATGATAGCATAGATTATATTTCTGGATGCACAGGAATATGTGTTCTTGATCTTATAACTCACTTGGTTAGGTCCAATAATGGTATCAGCAGAATAAATATGTGGACAAAGCTGGCAACGGGGTTTGTTGCAAGGGAAGGTACCAGGGTTGGTATTAGTGTGGTATGTCCTGTGGTTGTTGGTAAGAATCATCTTGAGGTTAGGTGGTTGTCTATAGGAGACTATGGGTCTGTCTCCCAGAGCCTCTTGGAGTATGGTATCCTGTTCCAGTATAGGCTGTAGTTTATTGATAATGTGTTGGACAGGTTTAAGTTGGGGGTTGTAGGTGATGACAAGTGGTGTTCTATTGTTGGTTTTCCTTGGTCTGTCTTGAAGTAGATGGTTTCTAGGTATTCGTTTCTAGGTATTCGTCAGAAAAGACTATTTGAGAAGGACATAAATAAATAAATAAATAAATAAAATAGCTTTCAACTCAGTCTTATTTTGTGAGATTTCCAACTTAATTTGAGGCCAAAAATGGTTCATAAACATCCACACTTTTTGATTTTCATCCAAAACAAGTCTGAATCATTTCTGGATTTCCCATAACTAATATATTTAAGGGAGACAGATGGCTTAAGGGAAATAAGAAGGGCGTTTACAAATATTACAAATGAATTAAGATACCTTAGGGAGAAAGCAGGGATCTTCATAAATGAGGAATGGAATAAAAATAGAGATGACTCTTAAGTGAGAAATTTCGTGATTTTTAGAAATCTGCCTTCAGTAAATAGAAGGATACATAAGTAGCTTTCAGCAGAACTAACAAGCAAATAGTTGCTCAAATTTGAAAAAAAAAATCAATTCAACTATATTTGCAAATGTTTCATGCTATTTAATAGTAAGCTTGAATTACTTAATTTTTGCCAATATTTTCAAGCAGTATACTGAGTGAATTTGAATATTGCAAATTAACTGTGTATCTGTCAAAGAACAGACACTGTATCACATGACTCTTGAATTAAATATCCGCTATTCTGAATTATGCAGTTAAACCCTAAATATTAATAGTTGGTAAACAGTCATACATTTTAAATAAGACATTTGAGAATTTTGTGTTATTCCCACCAACATTTAGTGAAAAAAGTCAGTGTTTGACTGTAAGCCAGAAAAAAAAATATTCACTCTTAAATTTAAACCTGTAGGATTATTTTGACTTGGTACACATGTATAATGAATGTTCAGTGTGTGTCAGATACTTGCAAGGAATAATTTGTACACACACACACACACACACACACACACACACACACACACACACAAAACATTGATATAAATGAGAGAGATTATTCTTTTGGGTAAGCACTTTAGTTTCAGTATTTGATTTTGAAGGGTGAGGGAGATTAAAATTCCATAGTGCAACTCTGTGATTATATCAATTGTATAAGTGCTGTAAATAAAGTAAAAATAGGATGAAAGAATGTTTGTAACTGTCTATACCATACAATGTGACCTTCGTTACAATAATCATTACAGTACTATATATTTCTAGCATTTATAAAAAAGATATTAAAAAGAATAGTGACAAAAATGCACATGACTTCCTTCATTTTAACATCCTGACACCACTGCAAAAGGAGAATGTAATAATATTCAATACGCTATGACAAACATGGCTATAAAATGGATTTATCATTTTTCTTACAGTTTAAAATGTGGAACCACATACCTATGAAGAGCTGAATGAAAGAACAGCTCCCTGGTGAGATTATTTAAAGACTATTTCACATGTTACGAAAGCCAGATACTGTGCTCACGGTATTTGGCAATGAAGTACAAATGCAGCAAAGTAATAAGCATGCATATAACAATAAATCAGCTGAGGAAGGGCTTGTTAAGGTCACTGTAGGGGCAGGATACAGGTGGGAGGTGTAAGGACCATGGAAACCTTACTCCAGAAGCACAAATTAAATAGGTGCCACACTGTTGCAGCTTCCATAGAGACTAAAGGCTCAAAGATCAGGGAACCATAGTTCCCTATGGCTTACCGTTGGAACATAGTGGAAAATGAGGAGTAGAAGATTCAATTTGAAAGGAATGATCCCTAGGAAGAACAATGTGCAATACCAGTATTGTGGAGTGGCAAAAATAGCAGAATGGTAGCTATCTCATAAGATGACTCTAAGGAAACATTTTTTGAGAGATGTGTACTGTATGAATTATGCAATTTTAGAAGTCTTTAATGAAATACAAATATTATGCTAATCAAGTAATAAGAAGTGCCAAATTGTCAACTGGGCTCTTATAATCTCCTTGAAGTCTCAATCATATTTTAGTCAGATGCACAGATTGTGACTTGGTTATGTAAGTTCTAACTTCTGACGCAAACTCTCATTTGCATCCATAAATGCATATTTTTGCATATTCAAATAAATGCCTTTAAGATCCCGTGGGCACATTTTTTTAAAGGATCACAATTTGTGCACATTTGTCAAAACTAGAGGATTCAGAAATATGGATGTGGCCCTCCAGCAGCAGAACTTGTTATCTTGGGAAATCTTAATCTCATCTTTACTCATCTTTTTCTGAAGGTTTTCTAACACATAAGCCTCATTGGGGCTTGTATCTATGGGCTCATCTAGACTATGCTAGAGTGTCGAAAGAGAATATGCAAATTCCGTGGAAATCTGTATATCTTCTTCTGATCTCACTTTTGAAAGCGAAGCTTTAGAAAGTGAAAGTAGTTTACACAGCTTTTCGACAAGGGGGAGAGGGAGGAATTCACTGAAAAAGCTGTATCTTTGGGGGCTTTTCGGGAGCCTAGGGAGCTTTTTGGCTTTCGGGGTTCACCAAAAAAAGCCATTTCTAAACTACTTTCGCTTAGCTCCGCTTTCAAAAGTGAGATCGGTAGAAGATATGCAAATTCCTATGGAATTTGCATATCTTCTTTCGACACTCTAGAGTAGTCTAGATGAGCCCTATGACACTTTGTTGACCCATATATGCTGGCTGTCTATAAAATCATAAATTTCAGAGGGGTATCTGAGTTAGTCTGTAACAGGAAAAACTTAAACTACAAATAGTCTGGTAGCACCTTAAAGGCTAACAAAACATGTAGATGGTATCATGAGCTTTTGTGGGCACAGTCCACTTCTTCAGATGACTGGTGTCTAGACTTACATAGACTAGCAGTTATATTGCCTAAATGTTAACTATAGTTCTTCTTTTTTTCATACATTAAGTATCCCATAACACCTTGCATAGCTGAAGTAAGTTTTGGCATAAGTAAATGGTAGAAAAACAAGGTAGAAAGCTGAAAGTGCCTTGTAAATCTATAGGCTATAAAAAAAGATGGCTTTATGGGTATAATTCTGGGAGGACTTTGTGTAAGGTGAATGCATATGAGGGCTTCCTGAAGACTGGTGTGGAATTCATGTTCTATATTATTGGCGTGTTGCACTACACATGACTGATACTGCTTAGCTGATCTCCTGAATGTATCATAATGACTACACAATTTATCAACACATCCAAAACACAACTGAGCATTAACCCTTATATTCAGCATTTTAAAGAGGTAAACTTCTAATGGAAGTTAAGGGAACCCTGACAGAGAACTTGCACAACTTCAAAAAGGGACTTTGAATAGATTGATTAGATTCATAGGCTTATAAAGACATAGGAACAATTGTGACCAATTGGTCTAACAAATTTCATAGGATTTCTAGATCCTGGTGGAACATATGTTCTGGGGGGAAAAACAATGAATCAGATTGAGCTCCATTGGTCTTTTGCTATAAGGCATGTTGCCCAATCCTTTAATCAGTCTCATGGTTCTATTCTGAACCCTCACTTATCCTTGAATTGTGTATGCCAGAACTGCATAAAGTAATGAATAGTCCTGACACCAGCGCCACATTCACTGCTCATATTCTGTTTCCTTGTTTATCTATCCAAGTACAGTATTACTTCTTCTGGACACTGGGAGTTATCTCCAGGGGTACATCTAAACTACATCCCTTTTCTGATAAAGGGATGTCAATTTGACATATCAAAATTGTAAATGAAGCCGGGATTTGAATTTCCTGCGCTTCATTTACATAATGGTGGCCGCGGCTCTTTTAGAAAAGCCACTTTTTGGGGAAAACCCCCCCCCCCCCAGTGATCAAGATGGGGATTGTTCGACAGAAATGCCCTGCTTCAAAAGATTCAGTAAACCTCACTTTTTGAGCGTTACAGGATCTTTTGAATTGGGGCATTTGGGTCAAACGATCCCCATCGTGACCACATATTTTTTTAAAAAGCAGCTTTTAGAAAAAATCCGCGGCCTCCATTATGTAAACGAAGCACAGGAAATTCAAATCCCAACTTCATTTTCAATTTTGATACATCTAATTTACATCCCTTTATCGGAAAAGGGATGTAATTTAGATGTACCCCAGCTGATTATGCACCATAGCTCCCAAGTCTTTTTCAAGGGCAGTGCTTCATATGCATAGCCTACATTCTTTGTTCATAAACATGTTTTTAGATATTACAGTATAACTAAATGTATTGTTTGCTGTTGCCTAGTTTACCAAATGATATGGAGTATTCTGTATTGGTGAGACAGACTATTCTTCTTTTTATTATTATTACCACTCTCTTAATCTTTGTGTCCTCTACAAACTTAGTCAGTGATCACTTTACATTTTCTACTGTATCTCAGATAAAAATGCTGAGTAGAATGGAAGGATTTAAAAAAGAACCTTCAAAGATGAGCTCTTCTAAGACTCTTTGCAAACTGATTACTAAAAGTATGTTTTGACAAGTTCATGTTGCAAAATCTTCCCCCAGATTTTTATACACAGCAATCCAAAATGCTTGGGTGTTTGGATTCTGGATTGATTTGCTCCATTATACAAATAAGATGTCTACACTATTTGGTTCTACTCATTGTTTCAGGCCCATCTATAAACCTTTGCTTACAAACTCTGGTCAAATCTGTAGAACAGAAAGACTTCCCATTTACATTAATGTTAAATTCCTTTCTGAATCTGAGTTGTGATAATTTTGTTTGAGTATTTTGGCTTCTCTTTATCCAGTGATATTTTAACAATATATTCGGTGCAGCATGATACCATGTCAAATGTGTAAAGAGAAAAGGATGGTTACAACTTGAAAATGATAGTGTTAAAAAGAAAACAAAAATATGTTTAAAGAGGACAGAAGTGGGGTGACGGGCAAAACAAAGTAAAAACTACTGCAATGTGCAAATGAGTAAGGATGTTGCTCCCCTCACAATATAATTGCATGACCATATAATGAATAAATGTACAGGGAAAACGGGTGCATTTTTTTTTTTTTTGCACAGAGATTTTCTGATTCTTTTTTCTGAAAACTTGGCCTTATATACTTGTTGAATATAATGGATCAAATTAATCAGTTCCAAAGAATGTCAATAGATTTATGCTACAGATTCATTTGGCCTGATAGGATATTGTAATTGACAAACGTTTGTAAATCAAATTTTGTTTTGCAATTCTAAGCTTTTTAGCCAGGCTGCAACTATAAGCCAATTGAAGTAATTGTATATTAAGAAATGGAAATTATTACTTCAATAATCGAAAACATTTCCATATTCTATGTGGATTGTTAGAGCCAATTTCAACCTCATAAATCAAAGCAGTTATTCAGCATATGTTAATCCATAGTCCAGAACTGAGAAGTGGCAACAAATCAATACTAATAAATGAATATTGATATTGCAAGACTTTAGCAACACTGTATTTATAGTGCGCCTGGAGCAAGTTAGATCTTACATTAAGGAATCAATAAGGTAATGTGAAGGCTAAAGCCTTGTATTCAAGAAGCCTTGGTATCAAGGGGGAAGGTGGAGGCAGATAAATATTTATTTCTGCATTTGTGATGTGTATGCAGAAGTTTTCCCTCTCATTTGTATGATTGAACTTAGGGCATTGATTTCCTTTCCAGTGAAGAGCAAGGCCATTTTACAATGCTGGGTCAACATATTTATGTTGGTGGAGGGCCTATTTTCTGTTAATGTTTCAGTATACAGGCAGTCCCCGGGTTACGTACAAGATAGGGACTGTAGATTTGTTCATAAGTTGAATTTGTATGTAAGTTGGAACTGGTACATATTGTAGGGGAAACTCTAGCCAAACATTTCTCCAGAGCTCAGTTTTATTCTCCCACACCTCACTTCCCTCAGTCCTTTATTCTCAAGCTGAGGTGTCTGCTGAGAAAAGCTGCTCCGCGTCTCCCTGGTCTGCTGGGGGCGGGGGCGGGGGGGAGCGCTAGCTTCGCGTCTCCCTGGTCTGCTGGGGGGAAGCAGCTAGTGCGGGGTTGCCTCACCCTGTTTGTAAGTAGGGATCCGATGTAAGTCGAATCCATGTAACCCGGGGACTGCCTGTACTAGATACTTTGTTTCTAAGGAATAGAAAAAATAAAATGTTCACTTTTTTTAAATGAGTAGGAACATAAACCTTTAAACGTCTTACTTTACTGCACACATTGTTGTCAGTACTAAAGAGTAATATTAAAACTTTTATATAAAGCCAATTCATTTCATGAGTCTACAGTAAAATGAAGTGATGGATAAAAAAATTGCTAGTCTAAGTAGCATGATGGACAAATTTTAAAAATCCCACAATGTATTAGTACAAGCCTTGATATGTTTTATTTAGATTGGGCAAGGGTTAGATGTTCAACAATCTCTTTTATAAATGAATACCACTTATATTTTTTAAAAATCATTAATACAATGTTTAAGGTTAAAAAATCATTTAGGAGTCTGAAAATTAATAACAGATCAGGCTTGGTTATTTCACATAAGAGGGGTATAAAACTGAAACTAAGTATGGAAAGAAAATTGCTTGAATAATCAAAATATAACAAACAGTTCCGGTTGGCAAATGAAGGTTGTTTAGCTTGCGTGGCTTTTTCAGATAGTATTTGTAATTTTAAAAAGACTTTTATCAAATATAGCTAGTTCAAATTTGGCATGAAAATCAGGCCACATTTTCAGGCTTAATCTGAATCTTTTTGTTTAAACATTAAAAAAAAATGCTATTTGCTATTGTAGGAAGAAATGGAGAAGCAAAAAGAAATTTAGGAAACTTTTTAAAAAGTATGCAATATTGTAACCTTCCGACAAACTGGTCAGAAAACAGTAGAAGTGCATGTGGGGAAAAAAATGCAAGTGAAATATTTCAAAATATTTCCACAAATTGGCTGGTCTGGTTTTTTTAAAATTAGAAAATACAACTCTTCATAAAAGCCCTCCATCTGCATACAAGGTGCATTTATTTATTTATCTGAAAAATGATTTATTTTACCATAAGTAACTAAAAGTATAATATATAATAATGGAGAGGAGTTCAGTTTGAGCTTCTAACTTTAACCCCAGATTTTCAATAGTCCATTTTGTAAATATTAACCCTGTCTTCATGTTTTTATATATACTGTAACTTCTTATAATCAATGAATATTTTTAATACTGTAGAGTTTAAGGGCCTTGTATCCTCCCTGATTGTGCTAAGTTCTTGTCAGAATCCTGAAAATACAAATAAAAGTAACTGGGAAGTAGTCTTGGACAATTCACCTGACCTTTCTAAGAGTATGTCTACACAGAAAGTGACTGAGCAGGGGTAGGCTTTCCTAGGCTAGCTTTAAGTAGCTAGCATGTGTAAAACTAGTAGTGAAGATATGGTAACATGGGATTAAGTGTGGCCTAGCCACCCAGGAATCTGCGTTCTAGGGAATCTGAGTACGTGCTCATGTTGCTATCCTGTGCTGAAGCTCATGCTGTCATATCTTCATAACTTTGCTAACTAGATGAAAGCTAGCATGGGTAAACCTTTCTGTGCTAATTGTACCTTCACTTTCAGTGTGGACCCTGAGGACTCATCTTTACCTCTGAAATGAATGGAACTGATGTGTGACCAATTACACCCACTTCCAGGGTGCCAGATGTGTTGAAATCCACTGTACCTGTGGCCCTATCCATCTGGGTTTCCCTTGCATTGGGTGGTTGTCAGACCTCAAGATCCTTTCTAGCACATATGCTGGCAAGAGCACATTCAGCAGGGCAGACAGACTGCAGTCAGATCTGTCTGAGAGAGATTTACCCAGTACTCTAGAGCACACACCACTGAGAGTAGGAATCCAATGTAATATTGTCTTACGTTATACAGAGAGAGCTAGCTACCCAGCATAAACTCATAAGAATTCACCCTCTCTCTCAATGTGCAGAGAGGTATGCACAGCTTCCTCCTCACCCGCCCCACTCCCGCCCAGAGTGACACACACTGGGTTTTGAAATAAACAAGAAAAATTTACATTTTGTAGGCAAATGTCTAAATGATTTTAAGCAAACAGAGCAAGCAGAACAGAGCAGATTACCTTAGCACGCCAGATAGCTAAGGATATACCTAAGCAAAGTCTTCTCCTGAATGATAAACAAGTTGCCCTGCCGTTCCCATGGTTTTCATACACAGGCTAAAAATCCTTCCAGCCTGGGACCATCACCTCCATAATTCAAGCTTTGTTTCCAGGTATGCCCCATTTATGTCATCTTCAGATTTTCTAGAAAGCTCTTTCAAACCTCTGAGAGGTTTCTATTGTACCCACTTCCAAGGATAATTCTCGTATTTATGTGCATTTCCTCAGCAAGCCATTAACATTGGTTTTTTTTTTTATAATTGTACTGAAAAGGTTGCTTCACAGCATGTTTCAGTAACACATACAGAGCCAAGCTTCATAAATTCATATATAATCCGTTGAGATATTAATGTTTAGCAGATCAAAACTTTTAGAATGATGCCTTCCCAAACACTTGATACAAAACATATCCTAATTACATAATGCTGGTTGAGTATTGGGGTGTCAGGTGTCACAATGTGTATCTACCATGCCCTGTTGGAGTTTTATATGGTGTAATATAAGTGTTACTGAATTGTGGAAATAGAATGATTATTCAGGACCTTTTGGCTTTTTAGAGCTGATCTTATTCCTTGAAATTGACATTAATGCCTCAGTTAGTCTTTAAAAGTCTTTGTGTTTTTTTGTCAACTCACCCACACATATAAGTAAGTCTGTAAGCATGCCCAATTACTTTGTTTTTTGTAGTATTTGTGATTAATTTTCACCATTGAAGGATGAATAAGTAATAATCTCTGTACAACATTATATATAGGGAGAAGTGAAAAGATACAGTTGTTTTGAGCATTGGAATCCAACAATAGGGAAAGAATAGTGTTGTGGAAAAGCGTAAGTGCCAAGAAAACTCCTGTTCTTAGCAAGGAGTACTGGAGATGGCTGATAATAAAAGCAGTTCAGTCTTGCCCAACACTTAACTCTACCTACTGTGTGTCCCATTGGAGGAGAGCTGTGTGGAATGTAAGAGGGGACAATTCCTTTTCATGATCCCCAGTACCTCGTTTTCCATTTGGAATTGAAATCCATGGTTTCTATGAAGCCATCACTCTTCCTTTGCTGGTTGCAATGTAAGTTTTTCTCCCAAAACAATTTAAAACAGCATATTGTTACTAAAGAAGAAAACCCTTTTTTTTTCAAAATATTTTTCAGATAACTTGGTCTGCATCTCAACTATCATAAACCATATATTTATTTTTCAATATTACGGATGCTTACTGTTTTTACATCCTAACACATGCAGCTAAGATTGTCTTTTTAGATCAACTACAGGTTGGACCTCCCTGGTCCAGCACCCTTGGGACCTCACTAGATGAGGGATTTTGCTGCACCAGGGGAGGTCGTATCTGGCTCCCCTGCTACTGGCTCATCCCAGCCCTAGATCAGCTGCCAGCCTCCTGGTTGATTACTCCTTATCACCAGCCTCATTGCCCTGCTGGTTCTCCCCACCTCCTTCCTTGCTATGCTGGACAGCCCAGCTTCCTGTGCATTGGGCTCCTGCTGTGTTGCGATGAGTCCCTGGTCTACGTGGGAAAGCCTTGCTGGATGGTGCCTGGCTGCTTACTTGCAGTGCACTGGGTAGTCCAGCAGCCACCAACTCTTCCAGTGGGACTTTTTGGTCGTGGAATATCCATGGCCCTCCTGGACGACAGATGTTGCCAGTCCAGGTAGTCCCTGATTACAGAGGTTTAACCTGTACATTTATTCTTTGTAAATCAGGTGTGACATCCAATGCTCTTACCCTGCTATTTATATTGTACATTTTAGTGTGTCCTTACTGAAGCCATTTCTGTTTCAGTTAGGTGCCAAATTTTTCACTTGAAATAACAGAATATAATTAAGACAACAAAAATGCAGCTATTTCTCAAACTGCCAATATTTTGACAAGGTACAAGAGCTGATTTTTGTTTCTAAATGGCAATGCTGAAATTAAGATTGATGTGTATGTATTAAGAGAAAATAACTTTGCAATAGGTTTTAATTGTATCACTTAAACTCTTTAAGTATTTCAATTTTGTATTCATTCAGGTTTTTGCATAATTAATTTGCAGATTGCCAGAATGCGTTAGGACGCTACTTTTAAATGGAGGGGTGGTTATTAATGGATGATAAAAATATATTATTCATTATGTTTGGTTGTCATTGTAAAATTGCATTGAATAGTTTTGAATGCATATTAAATTCAACATCCTATTCTGAATTCAAAGGCAAAAAACACATTTTAAGTTATAACTTTTGTTGGCATATAAAAAACTATGGGTTAAAAAAAATCTGGAGCACAGTATAGGAATTAAATCAGGTAATAAACTGATTTATTATCTCTTTAACAGCAACTGAGATCTGGCAGCCCAGTTTCCCGACTCCCAAGCCCCACTCTTCCTGCCAGCACAGCAACCTCTTTCTCTCTCCCCCTTCCTCATTGTATCCTGTCCCCTGAGGGATGTGATCTCATGGATTACTGGGGGAGGGGAGCATGGTGTGGGAGAGCAGCAGCAGCACTTGGTCTCTCCCATACACTCCACACCAGGCCCCCGATCCGATAATCCCAGAGGCTATATCCTCGAGGGACTCGGTGTGATGCGGGAGAGTGGGTGGTGGTGGTAAGTGGTAGGGCTTGAAGACTGGGATGGGCATGCCACTCCAAGTGATCAGGTATCCCAGGCTGGATTTCGAATATGTTCCAGCTAGTAGATGGCTTGTGGGCCATGAGTTAGAGACCCCAGGACTACAGCTCAGTCTTCATCTGAGACTCTCTGCCTCCCACACAAACTCTTCACTTAGTTTTCTGGTAGAAGACATCTTAAGGATATATACATAGTGTAGTTCAGAGAACTAAGCCTCATCAGTTGTGCTTTGGCAGTCCTAAATAGCTTGAGCCCAGAAATTGCCTGGTATTTCCAAGTTTCCACAGTCATAATTATTGGAACAAAGCTTGATGCAGATAAAATTTCATAGTGGAGAGTGCAAGTGCCATATCTACACAATATGAATGTGCTCCAGCACTGTGGCTAGCACTCTGCATGGATGTTTGCCCGCCTTCTCATCCGTGTAGGAATTGCCTTTGCCATTTGTATCCTGTTCATTCCTTTGCAGCTCCTCAGACTAAAGTGTAATATTCTAGCAAAGAATTCTAATAAGTTCTTTTGCCTCTCCTCCCAAACTTCATGCTGGCCTCCTTTTATCAGAATCAGAGAAGGATGGAAATAGAATGGCACTGCAGGGAATATGACAGATCACTTGTTTGACTTGCTGGGAAAACAATCTAAGGAACACTAGACTTTTACTGAATAAGTGATAAGAATAATAGAATCAAGCCTCCTAACCAGACGCACTGTTTAATCCCTTACGTTACACAACCTTCTGTAACAAATGAAGCATCATCCTTGTGGTAATTTTATCCCTTCGGTAATCTATTCCAGAGGGCAGTCAAATATTTGCATAAACTGTGGCTTTCTAGCTAATACCTAATCAAGTAGTTCAGTATATGTATAATCAAATTAGGATGTCCTTCAGACGTACTCCATATGAATGATAGTCTTAATGCTTAGTTTGCAGGAAAAGGCTTTTTACTCGTAAGTAGTTTGTATAGAGTTCCACAGTCCTTTATGGGTATAGAGTTTTCTTGTTTAAAAATGATTTGTATTTTCTTGAAATGTAAGTGTTCTGTCTTTATTTCCACATACCCCTCTCCCCCTCTTTTCTTTGAACTTCAAAATGCAGTTTCTTTCTACAAACCCAAGACCTTTCCCAGACCTACAGTTGTCTTGAAGATTCCTGGGAATCTCTGTAACGGCCACAATGGAACTGAAAGCTCCATCCTGGTCTCATGCTATCTTTCCAGTTAAGATAGAGGCTAGGAGTTTATTTATTACAAGAGGTCTTCAGACCTGAGGGAAAGCTTCTCACAGATCAGTGAAACTTACCATATAGTGCCACACACACAAAAATGCCCAGTTAAATCATATTTCCCACTTCAGAGTATTTTTTTTATTCTTCCTCAGTCTGCCAACCATATTTTCTACATCTAACTCAACTCCTTTCTATACCACTCCAATTTCTGTCACCAAAGCAACACAGGTATTCTGAAGCGGAGGGATCAACATCTGCTGTTCCACATATTAAGGTCTGGCACTGCAGGCTACAGAAAACTAGTCGCAAAATGCCAACAGATAGGTGAAGCAGTCAGGAAAGGTTGATTGCCTGGCCTATGATTTAGAAGGGGATTGAAAGGGTGTGTCCTCTCTCTGGGATGGAGAGATGTAGCCATAAAAGTGGAGCAATCCAGCTACAAGATGGTGGTGGAGCAAAGCAGCTGGTTGGGGTTGTTTCATGTCCTGTGGCTCCCGCTGCCACTGTGAGTGTGGATGGGGGGACATCCAAGCCTGAGAAACCTTGTACCAGGTCCCTCAGTAATTCTCCAGGGTGTGTCTCAAGGTGTAGGCATCTTTGGGGCAGGAGCAGGCCTGAGGGAAGGGGTGGAATAAGGTGCAGGGTGGGGATAGAACAGGTGTGAAAAGTGGTGGGGCCTATACCCGGGGTAATGGAGGGTTTGCCCCAGACCCTGCCTCCCCCTAGGGAAGGTGTGGGCAATACTGACCCATAGACTGGATCCAGACCACCAGGGTTGGTCCTTGGCTCGTCTCCATCACTACATTTACTTGTGCCTCTACAGGTGTCACATGATCACTGCTCTCATTGGTCACAGATAGCCAGGGAGAGTGGGAGAGTGGTGGGAAGAAGTGTCCCAGTCTGCGCAGCTTCCTGCTGCTCCCATTGGCTGGAATTGGTGATCCGTGGCTAACGAGAGCTGCGATCATCCAGTACCTGCAGAGGTGCAGGTAAATATCGTGGCAGCAGCTCGTCAGCAACTATCCCTGGCATACCATCACCTTTCTATTGTCTATCGTTGCCCAAGGTACAGACCTTCTCAGGAATATACTTTTGGTAATTGGTTCATCACTTCTCTAGTGGAAAGCAGGTATACTCCTGTCTTTGTAAAAACCTGAAAAATTTACCAAATACTTTAAGGGAAAAACAATTTTGAGTACATAAGATAGTATGATGAGGTGGAATAGGCCCTGATGCTCCCCTCCAGGAGGCCAGAGGCCTTGCCATACAATATCCCATTAAGAGGAGCAGAAAAGAGGTCCTCCAGGCAGGATAGAGTGGCTGTCTATGGGTGTGTCTAGACTACAGAGTTTTGTCGACAAAACTATACCTGCATCTACACTACCGCTGAGTTCTGTCGACCTAACATCGACAGAACTCAGCAGTTTTGTCAACGCTGGTAAACCTCATTTTACGAGGCATAACGCCTTCTGTCGACAGAAGGTGTTCTTGCATGTAAACTGTCCTTTGCGTCTACACTACCACGTCGACAAAGCAGTTTGCTTTGTCAACAGAACTGAATGTAGTGTAGACGCTCTTTGTCGACAGAAGTTTTGTCGACAGTATCTGTTGACAAAACTTCTGTCGACAAAAGCCTGTAGTCTAGACGTACCCTAAGTGACAGCCAATCAGGACCCAGCAGACAGGTATAAAAGAAGCTGCTGGGAGAGGGCCTGGCAGTTCCTCACAGGAGCTCGACCCAGGCAGGTCTATTTAGTGATTGGAAGACCAGCAGCACTATGGACAGCTCCAATTGTGAGCTGAATTTAGACCTGGGTAAAGCCCAGGTTCAGTGGCCAACCAGTGGCCACAAGCCTAATACAAGAACCAATAGCATTGTGGACAGGGCTAGTCAGATCCTAGCCTCAGAACTTTGAAGACAACCAGACGGAAGCATCCAGGGGAAGTAAGGAAGGAGCAAGGAAAGTACCAGATGGGAGCAAGGAAAGTGCCAGATGGCCAGGCAAAGACCTTTCTCGGCACCCCTTTGGCACAGAGGGGGACTCACAAATGGGTGGACCCCATTACAGATAGATCTTAAGTTATACGCAAAAAGTTAGCATAGTCTCCAAAATAAAATAAAATATAAACATGCAATCTAAACTCTCAGTCCTATTAGACTGAGCAACAACTAGATCAAATCATTTTTCTCACTCCACTAACCAGCTCCCCTAAGGCGGGCCAATCCCTGCCCCCAGGGCAGCCTTCACTCAGACCTTTGGTCGGAAGGTGGTCATTATTTTCACAACCCCATTTGCTGGCAACTTCAGCAGCCTCCCAGAACCCCTCACAGGCCTAGGATGCAGAGGTGGCAGGCTTCAAGGGGTCATCATCTTCACTCCGGGATGAGGCTTTTGCAGGGGCACTGCCATTTATGTCCTCCATGGACCCAATGTTGCACCAGACCTTCTTCATCACCTGGCGCAGAATTTAGAGTTACAAGCCAAAAATTTATCAGACGACTTGGACCTGACTGTCAACATCCTTCAGGCTGATATGCCCACCAGGATGGCCCTGCCATTGAACAAAACCATGACGAAGATCACAAAGACGCTGTGGCAGACCCCAGCCTCCATTCTGCCCACTGATAAGAAGGCCGAGCGTCGCTATTTCATCCCACAAGAATGAGCATTTCTTCTTCATCCCCCTCTTCCCGTTTTTGAAGGAATGCGTGGCTGTCATTATGGAAATGAAGCACGGGAAATTCAAATCCCGGCTTCACTTGCAATTTCGATCTGTCTAATTTACATCCCTCTTTCAAAAGAGGGATGTAGTTTAGACATTCTCGATGTTTGGTTTTATACCCTCAGTCCCCTGTGCATGGGGAGCACAAGTCCAAGCATGTCTGTGGGCCTTGCTGAGTCATCAGGCCAGGCTTAGCAGTTCCCCAAGCCTCATGCAGGGGAGACACTGAATTGTTGCTCACCTGCTGGACAATGACTGTTGATGTGGATGGTGGTTTTTTTTTTTCCAAATCCTGTCCAGGCTTTGGTTACTTTCCTTGATGTTGTCTCTGGGGAATTAATAACTGGCTGAATCCCCAACTTACAATATGTTTTAGTGACCACCATACAACATAATTCTCCTAACTTCATATATGTTAATTATATACATTTCTGGACAGGGATCTGCTGAAAGTCATTTTATAATCCTTTACCCTAATACCTTACATGCCATGCTTTATGTGCAAAAACCAAACAAACCAACAACAGAAAAATAAAGAAAAACCAATTATACACAGATGAGGAATATGGGAGTTATAGGGTTTTTTCCCCCAGGTTAGAATGTCACAATGCCATTATTACTCTTATTATGTGGAATTGGAAAAAGTCCCTATTAGTAATGTATATAATACTTGCTTTAAAATGCCCAGTTTCGCAGAGGTGAAAACTATTAAGCCAAATCTCCTTGAAGAGACTTTAAGAAAAGTCTTTAAACAAATCTTAAAAGATAATTGGGAAATAGTTAAGGACACTTTTAATCACACCACAATCAAGAGAAGGCTGTTGTTGTTAAAGTGTGTAAAAGAGCAGCTACAAATATTATTCTGAAAAAAACAGCAAAGAGGGAAAAGTTCATAGCAGTGGACATAAATTAGAAACTAGCAATTGTGGAAAACTGGTAAGGGAAGACATGATGTAAGGAAATTCCATGGCTTGCAGAATTCAAAATATTGTAGAGATTTCTTGTATGTGTACTAGAAACATAATGAATCCTAACAATGGTATTGGCACAATACTAGATGAAAATTATAAAACTGTTATTAATAAAAAATGCACAAGTGTTCAATAAATATTGTTCTTCAGGACTTGGAGTGGGGAAAATTATTCATATCCTATTATGATGATTAGTGATAGAAATGTAGCCATGTTAGTCTGGTGTAGCTGAAACAAAATACAGGACTATGTAGCACTTTAAAGACTAACAAGATGGTTTATTAGATGATGAGCTTTTGTGGGCCAGACCCACTTCCTCAGATCAAATAGTGGAAGAAAATAGTCACAACCATATATACCAAAGGATACAATTAAAAAAAATGAACATTGATTCTTTGGCGAAGTGTCTGAGATGTTTATCCAATGTACATAGCACATGATAGCATAGATTATATTTCTGGATGCGCAGGAATATGTATTCTTGAACTTATAACTCACTTGGTTAGGCCCAATAATGGTGTCAGCAAAGTGAATATGTGGACAAAGCTGGCAACGGGGTTTGTTGCAAGGGAAAGTACCGGGGTTGGTATTAGTGTGGTATGTCCTGTGGTTGTTGGTAAGAATCATCTTGAGGTTAGGTGGTTGTCTATAGGAGACTATGGGTCTGTCTCCCAGAGCCTCTTGGAGTATGGTATCCTGTTCCAGTATAGGCTGTAGTTTATTGATAATGTGTTGGACAGGTTTAAGTTGGGGGCTGTAGGTGATGACAAGTGGTGTTCTATTGTTGGTTTTCTTGGGTCTGTCTTGTAGTAGATGGTTTCTAGGTATTCATTTGGCTCTTTCAATTTGCTTTTTTATTTCTCCTGGTGGGTAGTTGAGGTTTATAACTGCTTGATAGAGATCCTGAAGTTTCTGGTCTCTGTCAGTGAGATTAGAGCAGATGCGGTTGTATCGAAGGGCTAGGCTATAGATGATGGATCGTATGGTGTGTGCTGGATGGGAGCTGGAAGCATGTAAGTAACTGTATGAGTCAGTGGGTTTTCTGTAGAAGGTGGTGTCTAATTTTCCATTGTTGATTTGTACTGTGGTGTCCAGGAAATGGATCTCTTGTGTGGAATGGTCCAGGCTGAGGTTAATGGTGGGGTGTAGGTTGTTGAAATCTCTGTGGAATGTCTCCAGTGTTTCTTGGCCATGCGTCCAGATCATCACCTCTAGTTAATGGTATTAGAGGTATTATCACCTCTAATACCATTAACTCACAGACATCTACCCTTCCCCACCTCTAATATCATTAACTCACAGGCATTCACCTTCCTTCCCCCTCCCCCTGCATCCCCCTTCTGTTCTGAAATGTGATTTGTCCTTTTCATATGTGTTCATTTTTTTTAACTTGTATCCTTTGGTATATATGGTTGTGACTATTTTCTTCCACTATTTGATCTGAGGAAGTGGGTCTGGCCCATGAAAGCTCATCATCTAATAAACCATCTTGTTAGTCTTTAAAGTGCTACATAGTCCTGTATTTTATTATGATGATGAAATATTTTCCATTCTAACAATAACTCCGAAAAATACTAAATGCCTACCTACCATGTTTCTAGCATTCTAATCATGTGGATTTCAAAGTTCTACCCTAATCTAATGTAGCTACCATCATTTACCTATCTTCTAACTAGTCTTCAAAGGTTGACCCTGATTAACTCTTTCTGGCCATATGCCACATTTTAATCAATGACATGCAAAGTGTATATTACACATCACATCCTGAGAAATGTACTTTTCAGTTGCCTCCACAATTACTAGCTATCAGATAAAGAAATACAGTTATGTGACATTTGTTCCCTTGAATTTCCTTATTTTTATTATATTATTAATATTGTGTTGGAGAACTAATATCTCAGGTACCATTCTTATGGCTGTTTTTAGCAAATATTGATTTTATACTGTTGAACACTGCATATATGACTACACCTACCTCTTGTACAGCAGTTTTCATCCATAGGTCAAAGAGCTTTAAAAATAGAAGTATGCACATCTTAGAGAAGGGAAAACTGAAACCCAGACAAGAGATTTGATTTGCCCTAAGTCATTCAGCCAGAGCAGTCACAGGAGTAGAGCCCGTGTGTATCCTGGCCCCCAGTCCAGTGATGTGCCTGTTAGCTGACACTGTCTCAAGTCCAAATGACTTACTGCACAGTATTATGCATCAAAAGGAAAAAAATGACTATCAATGAATGAATCCATGAAAGAGATGCAAAGAGGCTCTTGATGGAGACATGAGTTCAGAGTCATTTACCTTAAGCTACAAGTTTTGAGTTCCAGATCCCCTTTCTACTTTTGTCAGATGGAGATCCTGATTCTTCCATGTGTCCTGCTTTTTAAAATGTGACTCTAAACAGCTAATATATTTTTGTTGTTGTTCATTGTTCTCTGGCTCCCTTGGTAAGTGGGTGTTAATCACTTGCCAGTGATACCCAAACATTGTAACATTTGCTGTTGGACTTGAGTTGACTAGTGAGGTGATGCTGGTCTCATTCTTGTTTCCATCTATTGCATTGAAGTCAAATGCATGTAGGGTCAGAATAGCATTAATTTTTATATCTATATAGCTTTCAGTAGCAGCTACTGGATATTCATTCAATTACCAAAAAGAGATAAGGTTAGTCCATGTGAATGAGAGTAGGGGCCAGTGGTTCTTGAAACTCTCTCTGCTAAACTGTTATACACACTATGAAAAAAGCTTGGAAATCTTTGCCCCAGTGAGATGTACCAAAGCAATAAATTGAATAATCAGTATACCCTGTACAACACAATGAAATAGATGTAGAGCTCATGTCAGACAATAATAAATGGCCTTACACCATTTACATTTCACACATTGCCAGTCAACATTCTTCAACTATTTGAGAGTTCTATCCTCTTGCCCTCAGTTTGACAGAACATCTGGTTGGAAAACAATTTCCTACAGATGGATAGGTCCCCCTGATTTTTAAGATAGAATTTGGTGTTACTGATGTTCTTGCAAATGTGCAGTCTATTACAGCAGGTAATGAAAAATCCATCTGTCCATGGCAATAATGTTCTACGAAAGCAGCCTTCCGTAAAATTTCATACTCTCCCACTTATGCTTTAATAAAGAAATAAGCAACAGCAACATAATTCCTAAATATGTCTCAATTCCCAAGAACCAAGAAAATCAGAGTGACCAAATGTAGTCAGGAGAAGCAAATTATTCACTTAAAATGACATGTTCTGATGAAAAGGACAATTGTTTAGTGTGGTGGAGTGAAGAGGATGAAATGTGAGGTTCGGTTTAATGTTTATTCACCACTTGCCAATGCGCTTCTGTTCTTTAAATCTGTCACTAGTGAGTAAATGTTGATGCCAAGTTACTTCATGTCATGGAAATCACTTAAAGAATTAGCTTGGCTCTTAATAAATAGAATACAATTCATACAAAACCATGACAGTGATTATCTGTATGAAATGGATGAATATGTTCTCTGGCACAATCTCACTGTAAGGTACGACCTGTTTTGTAGAAATAATCTACTTCAATTTAGAGACTGAAGGTAATCAATGCTAATAGGAAAGGGTTGCTTCTAGGATTATACCCAGCAATGACCCTTCCAAAGAGATATCAAGACAAATTACAAGTGGTACAAGAAGCTCTTCCTAAGTCCCTGGAAGCATATACAGCTAAAACTACAAATAGTAGGAGAGAAAGAAATAAAAATGGCTCTAATTCATTGGCTTTAATGGAGATACACCATCAAATAAATTGGCCCAGTATCTTTTCATCTAAATCAGTATGGGTATGTCTACACTACCCCGCTAGTTCGCACTAGTGGGGTAATGTATGCATACCGAACGTGCAAATGAAGCCCGGGATTTGAATTTCCCGGGCTTCATTTGCATAAGCCGGCTGGCGCCATTTTTAAATGCCGGCTTGTTCGAACCCCATGCCGCGCGGCTACATGCGGCATGGGCTAGATAGTTCGAACTAGCAAGCCATTCCGAACTATCTGTACACCTCTGCTTTGTCGACAGAACCCTGTAGTCTAGACGCAACCCTACAGGCAATAACACCTTCTGTCGACAGAAATCTGTCGACAGAAGGTGTTATGCCTCGTAAAATGAGGTATACCAGCGTCGACAAAACTGCTGAGTTCTGTCGACATTATGTAGACAGAACTCAGCGGTAGTGTAGACGCTGGTATAGTTTTGTCAACAAAAGTCCACTTTTGTCGACAAAACTCAGTAGTCTAGACACACCCTTAGTTGAGTGCATAACTGCTTGAATGACCATTTTTCAAGGAGTACTTATCAGTGGTCCACTGTCACCCAAAGAAGGAATATGTAGTGGAGTTACTTAAGGGTTGATCCTGGGTACAATACTAGTTAATATTTTTTATTAAAAATGGATAATGGTATGGAGAGTATGCCTAGAAAAAATTGCACATGACACAAAGCTGAAGGAATTGCTAGCATTTTGGAGGACAGGCTTTAAATTCATTCTGGAGAACAAAATGAAATTTAATAAAGGTAAGTGGAACATACAGCACTTCAGAAGGCAAGCTCAAATGCATAAATACAAAATGGGGAATAACTATCTAGTTAGTAGCATTCCAGAAAACGATAGGATGTTATAGTTTATTTCAAACTGAAAATATGAGTCAGGTGTGATTCAGTTGTAAAAAGGGGCTAGTGTAATTCAGTGGTGTGTTTACAAGAGTGTTGTAGTTCCAGCCCTACATTTTTATTTTTCTCTGTCTACTCAGCTGGGTTGCAAAATGTTACATAAGCAGGGTGTTTGTAGCTGTTATGGTCGCAGGATATTCAAGAGATAAAGTGGATGTGATAATACCCTTTTATTTGACCATCTGCTGTTGGGGTGAGAGAGAGTTCAAAAGCTTGTCCTTCTCTCCAATAGAAGTTGGTCTAAGAAAATATTACCTCACCCACCTTGTCTCTCCACTATGTTACAGTTATTTAGTTAAGATTTCAAGGAAAGGTAGTTTTGCCCCCAGCTAACCTAAGTGCTGGGGCTTCTGGCTGAAAGTGGAATGTTTGAAAATATTAGCTACAGAGAAGATTAGCCATTAAACCTGGTAAACAAAAGAAGGCTTATTTATATTATGTTGATTTTTGGTCTACTAGAATGTAATTTGGTGGTTTTTTTAAAGGAATTAACTTCCATGTTGTATATTTTGAGTTTTTATGAAGGAAATGAATGATATTAAAGTCAAATTGCCATTTTATGGCTGATGATGGGGAACTTTGGGGCATGAGCTGATTAGGATAAAAAAATGCCAACTTAGGGAGCTAATCATATTCAGAGGAATATACTACAAATGAAATATTTCAAATATTAAAAGTAATGTGGTGGTGTATATTTTAACAATTCTTTGTGTTAAATTAGATTGAAGAGTAAAGATAATTGCGTATATATAAAATGTATCCAATCCATGATCTGAAGTAAATACTTCTGTAACATAACTTTCCTTTTAGAGATGCTAGTTAAATTACTATCTTTCTTTAAATAAAAATTGAAAAAAGCCCCTTTCATACTATTAAATCATCAATGTAACATGAACTACACCAGAAGTAGGATTGTACTATATACAA
Organism: Pelodiscus sinensis; assembly: GCF_052426305.1. NCBI lineage: Eukaryota > Metazoa > Chordata > Testudines > Trionychidae > Pelodiscus > Pelodiscus sinensis. The sequence continues at coordinate 102,256,822 of NC_143055.1, forward strand.
TGCTGGTTAGGTCTTTTTCTGTATTATAAAAGTCTCTAAATTCTTCTACTGTGATTAGATTGATTGTTCGAACATGAGATCTGTTTAGAACAGGCCCCAAATGAAGCAATCAGAGTCTTTCAATTAATTTGAATTCATTTTAATATAGATACAAAAAGTTACCAAAATTTCCCATACTAGCAACCTAAAAACAAAGTCTCATTTTCTTCCAACAGTTACATTACTGTAAATGCCTATAACAGTGAAGAAGCATGGGAAACATAGATTACTATAAGAGGCATGTTGCCTTAAACTAAAAGCTTCACCATCTGTCCTCCTCACTAATTAAGAATGCAAAGAATCCACTTCAGAGTTACATCAGTACAAAGTAAGATTAAATTGTTGAAATTCCTAGGTGAATGCTCTTTATACACAATGGTTTCTCCATCTGCGTTTGTCATGTTTGTGAAATAAGTAAAGGAAAATGGTTCCCTTGGTATGATGAATGGTGTGCAGGTCCTTAATACTTGCTTATGTATCCCTCTGAATATGCTGACCTGAATGTTTAGTATGCACAAATTTCAAATCAAACCTTTGGAACTCAAATCTAAATCATGTGCATGTTTCCAAACTGCCTTAAGTAACAAATCTTAATTAGGATGTGCTGCTACTCATCTGGACCTTGTCATTAGGTAGGGAGAAAATAAATGGGGGTGTAGTTACATCGTAACTGGTAACATAGAACTCCTCCTTGTAGAGATGACAGAAAAGATGGGAGAGGGTTAATATTCCTATTCTTTTTAATGTGTTGAAGGGTAATTGTTTTTCTTATCTGTTGGCAGAACTCTCTCCACTCTTTAATAAACCAAACAGCAGGGTGCTAATAAAAGAAATTGCTATTACCAAAGCATATTCTGGTTTATATAAAAAAACAAATTCATGCTTTTGTTTTTAACAGAGTCCAACATCCCTTAAGGGTGTGGGATTGGTTTAAAGTGGCTATTAAAATTATAGCTAGGAAACTAAATTAGATTGAAACCCCAGATACATTACTTGATGACAACTTTCAAGTAAAATATTAGTATAGTTTCAGGACATGATTTGATTATTTTCTCCTGCTTCTTGATTGGCAAAGCCTACTGGAGCTATTAGGAAATCATTCAGCTTCCTCCTTTGTTGCACTTGATGCTTACTTCCCGTATGAAGTGGGGAACAGTCTATAACTTTATGTAATACTTGCTAAACATGAAATCCTATATACCACAGACTTGCTTATTCTTTTACTGTGGGCTCATAGTTCCTATTCTTGCTAACACAATTTATACTAGTACTTTAAAGGAAGCATGTGACCTGTTTTTATATTGGGGTGACTTCTAAAATAAATATCATTCAAAGATATTCAGGAGTCAGATGGCATGTGATGTGGTTTTGGAGGGGTGGGCACAGTTAGACATATATGTAGAAGTGTGAGCATCTCATACCTATCCTAAGTAGGAATGTATCATAGAACACTAGAACTGGAAGGGACCTTGAGAGGTCATTGAGGCCACCCCTACGCCACTGGGGGATCCACTCACTTCCCTGAATTCAGTGGGTGCCTTATCCTTCCTTCCTTCAGCTACTGCCAGCTCCAGCCCTGGGACAGCTGGTGTTGCTTGCCCAGCTGCTCCTAGGGTATGCGGAGGGAGGGCAGGGCTTGAGCTCACCACCCTGTGTTACCAGGATGATGCCGTAGTAGTCTCTAGGCCACCCATCCTCCCTACCTTCAGCAAGTGCTATTGCTACCTTCCTTCACCAGGCACCAGCTCCATCCCTGAGGCATCTGGTGATGTCTTCCTGGCTGCTCTTGGGGTGGGCAGAGGGTGGCTGTATAATAGAACAACCCAAGTATTAACAATCATTGGCCGCTTTGCACATTGTTCATTTCTCTCACAGAAAGGCAGTTTCTGCCTGTTACTAATGCATGGCTGTTGTATTACTAATGCATGGCTACTGTGTGTAGTGACAGTCTCGGGGCAACTGCGTGTATATTCTACATGGTCCACCAAGTCTCTCACACAGGGTTCTGGTTCCCAGCCATCAGTTCTCCTGATCAGAGAGCCATTTTGATGGAGGTCAAACAGGTGTCACATCTTGACAAGTCTTTAGACCTCAGCTGAGTACTGACAAACTCACAGCTGGAAACCAAGCCAGTTTACTTGGGTGATAGTTTTGTACAAAATAGATACAGTAGACTTCCGATAATCCGGAACCTATGGGACGTAGGTGGTGCTGGATTATCAGATATGCCGGAGTATCAGGAGGTACTATAAGATGGTTATGTATATACTGTATATAGTGTGACAGGGTCAGGCCAGGGAGCTGCTGCAGAGAGGAGAAAAGGCAGCCCAAAAGGGAAAAACTCCTGTTAGAAAAGCAGAGAACTGCAGCACAATTAGGTGCAGCTGGGAGAGAGCTGGCTCAGGCAAATTGGGGCCAGCTGACTTCTCTGCTGTCTCTCTGAGGGCCTTTAAAAGCCTCATCAGTTGGAGGCTGGAGAGGAGAGTGAGAGGACAAAAGGAAGGTGGTGGAGAGGCAGAGAGGAAGAAAAGGAGAGAACAAGTTGGACCAGCATTAGGTAAAGGCAGCAAGGGAGGGAGCCTGTGGGCCCCTGGCTTGGGCTCCCTACCACTGAGACCCGCTGCAAAACCCCTGTAGTGGCTTGGAGAAGAGGGGCCCTTGCCACACGTGGTGCCAGGAGTGGGATCTTGGCTGTGAGGCCTCACAGCAACCCAAATCTAGCTAAGTTGGCCCCTCGCAAAGCAAAGTACCCATGGAGGACCTGGTAAAAGCACTGGTGCAGGCCACGGCAGCTCAACAAGAGGCTACTCGGGTGCAAGCAGCTGCCCAGCAGGAGTCGGTGCGGCTCCAACAAGAAACCAACCAGTTGTTGATGAGCCAAGTAGCCCAGGACAGGGCCACCCTGCAGGAGGTGGTGACCCAGCTGAAAGCCCTGACAGTCCAGGTACGTGATCAAGATGGGGTTCGACCCTTGCGGGCCAATTTCTACTTACAGAAAATGACAAAAGATGATGAGGTCGAGGCCTACCTCTTGGCCTTCGAACGGACAGCTTTGCGGGAGGCCTGGCCTCAAGCTCAGTGGGCCAGCATTTTAGCCCCTTTTCTGAGCGGGGAGGCCCAGAAGGCATACCTTGACATGGCAGAGGAAGCTGCATCCGACTACCCCCAGCTGAAAGCAGAGATCCTGGCATGGGCTGGGGTCACGGTCGCAGTGAGAGCCCAGAGATTTCACAATTGGCGATATCGAGATGACCAGGGCCCCAGAACTCAGTTGTTTGATCTGGTTCATCTGGCCCGGAAGTGGCTGCGGCCCGACATCCACAACCCCGACAAGATTATCGAGGTGATCGTTCTTGATCGGTACATGAGGGGTTTACCCCCAGACCTTCGGGAATGGGTGGGCCAGAATGACCCCACGACATTTGATGAACTGGTGGCTCTCGTTGAGAGGCGATTGACAGCTAAGGGACTTTCCCGCAGCCCCAGAGTCGAGGTGCAGCAGAGCAGAAGGTCCACCTTCCCCCCAAGGACCCGTGCCCCTGAAGTTTCCGACCGAGTCCAGACAGGAAGAAAAGAGGCGGAAGAGAGGCCGGGACGGGCAAGAGACCTTGGGGTCTGGACAGGAGAGGGCCAGGGATCAAGACCCAACAGCCCAAAACGAAAGGGGCTGTCCCGCCCAGGTTATAGGTGTTATGCCTGCGGGGAGATAGGGCATATTGCGGTTCAGTGCCCTAACGTAGACGAACCTATGCAATGTGACCTGGGGAACCTACAAAGTGTTCTAGTTAACCTCGTAGGGGTAGCAGTGGGCCCTCATCAGTATACCCAGCCCGTGAAAATGAATGGGGTAGAAACCACTGCCTTAGTAGATTCCGGGAGTGCGGTTACATTGGTCTCAGGGAAGCTAGTGGGGCAAAATCAGCTGACTCGAGCCAAGTACACTGGAGTATCTTGTGTACATGGGGATACTAGTTATTACCCCACCATCCCTGTGGAAATAGAAGTACAAGGGCGGGTTACAGAGGTAACCGTGGGGGTGGTCCCAAGGCTCCCCTACCCGGTGGTCATTGGGCGAGACTTCCCCAGGTTTAGTGACCTACTACCTCGGGACTGGGAGGAGGAGGATAGCTCCCTCCCAGCCTTCCATGAGTTCTCCCAGGACCTGTTCTCGGTGCCTGGGGAGCCCCGGAAAACCCGACGGGAGAGGAGGGCCTCAAAGAAATTGGGGACCATGATCTTGACCCAAGGTCGGAAACAGACACGGGTAGAAGGGGAGGCCTACCCAACTACTAGAGCCGAAGCCCCAGGACAGGATGAGCCTGAAGCAGGGCCCAGCTCATCAAGGGAGGAAAGGGGGCTAGGTTCCCTGGAGCCTGAGCAGGTGAAATCCCCAAGGGAGACCTTTGGGCAGGACCAAGCCAATGATCCACTGTATCAGAATATCCGTAAGGAGGTGGTTGAAGTTAATGGGGTCCCAGTGGAGGGGAGGAACAAGGGCACGGGGCCCTTCTATATAATCAAGGGGGACCTTCTTTATAGGGTAGTTCATAGACAGGGCCAAGAGGTGGAGCAACTCTTGGTACCCCGGAAGCACCAGAGGGCAATACTGGAATTGGCACACAGTCATCTATTTGGAGGACATCTAGGGGTGGATAAGACCCTGGACCGCATTCTTCGGAGGTTTTTTTGGCCTGGGATCTATGTAGAAGTCCAGAGGTATTGCGCTTCCTGCCCGGAGTGCCAACTACATGGGCCCCGGCCACACCTGAGGGCCCCGTTAGTACCCCTACCAATAATTGAAATCCCCTTTGAACGGATCGCTATGGACATAGTTGGCCCACTAGAGAAGTCTGCCCGGGGCCATCAGAGCATACTAGTTGTAGTGGACTATGCTACTCGATACCCAGAGGCAGTGCCCCTACGCAACACCCTATCCAAGACCATCGCTAAGGAACTAATTCAAATCTTTTCTAGGGTAGGGATTCCTAAAGAAATCCTAACGGACCAAGGGACCCCCTTTGTGTCCAAGCTTATGAAAGACTTGTGTACCTTGCTCCGCATACGGGCCCTGCGGACCTCGGTATACCATCCTCAAACCGACGGTCTAGTTGAACGGTTTAACAGGACACTAAAAAGTATGCTCAAGAAGGTGGTAAGCCGGGATGGCAAAGATTGGGATATGCTACTACCCTACCTCATGTTCGCGGTAAGGGAGGTTCCCCAAGCGTCGACTGGCTTCTCCCCGTTTGAACTTTTGTATGGGCGTAATCCACGGGGCATACTAGACCTTGCTAAGGAAGCCTGGGAGGAACAGCCCAACCTGGGGAGAAATGTAGTTGATCATGTGCTCCAAATGAGGGACAGGATAGCCAGAGTCACCCCCATAGTGCGGGAGCACCTAGAAAAGGCACAGGAATCCCAACAGGTCTATTACAACCGGCGAGCAACCGCCCGGAAGTTCCAGGTGGGAGACCGGGTGATGGTGCTAGTGCCGACAGCGGAGAGTAAGCTCCTAGCCCAATGGCAGGGGCCATATGAAATAATAGAAGCAGTGGGAGAGGTAAACTATAAGGTTCGCCAGCCTGGCCGGCGAAAGCCTGAGCAGGTATATCATGTCAACCTGCTAAAACCCTGGCGAGACAGAGAAGTGGCCTTGGTTGTGCTGGGGCCACCACCCCAAGGGGAAAACCCACCAAGGCAGGTGGGAATATCTCCCGAACTGACCCCAGACCAACAGGCCGAAGCAGCCGACATGATTGAGAGGAATCAGGATGTATTTTCGACAGAACCAGGTAGAACTACGGAGGTTTACCATGACATCATCACAGACCCCGGGGTGAAGGTGCACGTTAAGCCATACCGGATACCTGAGGCAAAACGAAAAGAGGTCCAAGCTGAAGTGGAGAAAATGCTGAAGCTCGGAGTCATTGAAGAGTCCCATAGCCAGTGGTCTAGCCCTATTGTTATGGTGCCCAAGCCAGATGGAAGCCGGCGCTTTTGCAATGACTTTCGAAAATTAAACGAAGTATCCAAATTTGATGCCTATCCCATGCCAAGGGTGGATGAACTCATTGACCAACTGGGCAAGGCCCGATTTCTGTCCACCCTCGATTTGACCAAGGGTTACTGGCAGATCCCCTTAGCACCAGGGGCCAAAGAAAAGACAGCCTTTTCAACTCCGGAGGGTCTCTTTCAATACACGGTCCTCCCTTTTGGTTTGCATGGGGCTCCTGCAACGTTTCAAAGGCTCATGGACAAGCTGTTGCGGCCTCATGCCAAGTACGCAGCTGCCTATTTGGACGATGTTGTGGTCCACAGTCCTAACTGGGACACACACATTGAAAAAGTAGAGGCAGTATTGGAGACATTAAGAAGAGCAGGACTTACGGCGAACCCCGCAAAGTGTACAATTGGACTGGCTGAGGCCAAATATCTCGGGTATATTGTGGGAAGGGGGGTAGTGAGGCCCCAGCTCAACAAAGTGGATGCAATACAGAATTGGCCCCGACCAACCCGGAAAAAGCAGGTCAGGGCATTCTTAGGGCTGGTTGGGTATTACCGCAGGTTCATCCCCAACTTTGCCTCCAGGGCCTGCCCTCTGACCAACCTGACTAGAGCACGTGGTCCCGACATTGTAAAGTGGACCATGGAAACGGAAGAAGCTTTTAAAGATCTCAAGAATGCCCTCTGTGGCAATCCAGTTCTCATAGCCCCTGATTTTAAGAAGGAGTTTATCTTGCAGACGGATGCCTCCGAAGTAGGACTGGGAGCTGTATTGTCTCAAATGGTGGGAGAAGAGGAGCACCCAATCCTGTACCTCAGCAGGAAGCTTCTGCCGAGGGAACAAAACTATGCCTTGGTAGAAAGAGAATGTCTTGCAGTAAAGTGGGCCATGGAAAGCCTTCGCTACTACCTTCTCGGGCGGAAGTTTACCCTGGTCACCGATCATGCGCCTCTGCAGTGGATGCACCGAAACAAGGACAGAAATGCGAGGGTTACCCGATGGTTCCTGTCCCTGCAGCCTTTCCACTTCCGTGTGCAACACAGATCAGGGACCCAGCATGGGAATGCAGACGGGTTGTCAAGGGTGCATTGTTGTCCGACCCAAGTAACCCAACCCCATGGGGTTGAGCAGAGGGGGGGGATGTGTGACAGGGTCAGGCCAGGGAGCTGCTGCAGAGAGGAGAAAAGGCAGCCCAAAAGGGAAAAACTCCTGTTAGAAAAGCAGAGAACTGCAGCACAATTAGGTGCAGCTGGGAGAGAGCTGGCTCAGGCAAATTGGGGCCAGCTGACTTCTCTGCTGTCTCTCTGAGGGCCTTTAAAAGCCTCATCAGTTGGAGGCTGGAGAGGAGAGTGAGAGGACAAAAGGAAGGTGGTGGAGAGGCAGAGAGGAAGAAAAGGAGAGAACAAGTTGGACCAGCATTAGGTAAAGGCAGCAAGGGAGGGAGCCTGTGGGCCCCTGGCTTGGGCTCCCTACCACTGAGACCCGTTGCAAAACCCCTGTAGTGGCTTGGAGAAGAGGGGCCCTTGCCACAATAGTATATACTGTATATAAAGTGTTCTTAACCTTTTTTATTGTACATACTGTATACAGTATACTGTAATGTTTCAGTTTTTTTAACTTTTTTTTACCCTTTTTGCTCAGTTCAGCTGCTGCCGCTGTTACCTTGTGACTCATTTTTCGCCAAAGATCACTCACTAGGCTCTTGCCATTTTGATGCTGGACTATCAGGAGCCCCGGACTATTGGATGCCGGACTATTGGAGTTTTACTGTATTGTTCTTCTATGAATATATTTAGTATTTAGACTTTGTGAAATACTTTATCAGCTGCAGCATGCACTAAAGCATATAAGAATGGTGATATAGGATCAGACGAATGGTCCATTTAGTCCAGCATCCTGTCTTCTGACAATGGCTAACTCAGAGGGGATGAACAGAATAGGTAATCATCAAGTGATCCATCCCATTTTGGCAGAGAGAGGCTAAGAACACTTTAGAACAGGAGTGGCCAATGATTTTTAATGGGGTGGCTACTCCAAAATTTTGGTAAGTGGTAAAGAGCCGCACTTCCGTGGAGAGGGCACGGGGTCTGGGATGGCAGATGGGGTGTAAAAGGGAGCTTGGGATAGATGACTGGGGTGCAGGAAGGAGTGTGGGGTCTAAGCGGGAGTTTGGATGAAGGAGTAGGTTATGATCTGGAGCACCGGCTTCGGGTGCAGGGTCCAGGAGGCATTATCTGTCAATGCAAAATATCTTTCAAGGCAGATATTTCCTTATAACAAATACAAGAATGATCTCCAATCCTAAGCAGTATTTTTAGGTGCAAATCTGAGGTAATGACCCAGGTTGGGATGTCATAAGATGAAGTTGTGGAACAAAATTATAAATTAAATACAGAAATACATAATCAGAATCAGATGGTATTCACTCAAGAGTTTGGACGGAAATCAATTTTGAAATTGGAGAAATACTAATTGTGATATGTAACCTATCTTTTAAACCAGCTTCTGTACTGGATGGCTATAGGATAAGCTAATGTGATCAAAATTTTAAAAAATTTCAAAATTAAAAAAAAAAACCTCCAGAGGCGATTCCAACTTACTACAGTCCAGAAGGTCTAATTTCAGTGCTAGGCAATTTGATTGAAACTGTAGAAAAGAACAGAACTACTAAATGCAGAGATTAACACAATTTGTTGGGGAAGAGTCAACATAGTTTTTGTAAAGGGAAATCATGCCTCACTGATCTATTAGAATTCATTGAGGGGATCAACTGTTACTGTGTACCCAATTTTTCAGAAAACCTTGAATAAGGTCTCTCACCAAATCACTTAAGAAAAGTAATCAGGAAATGGGATAAGAGGGAATGTCCTTTCATGGGTCAACAACTTTTAAGAGAGAGGAAAAAGGGTAGGAATAAGTGACAATTTTTCAGAATGGCGAGAAGTAAAGAGTGGGGTCCCTCTGCACCCTGCAAGGTTCATGGACCGTATTGTTCAACATTCATAAATGATCTGTGAAAACATGGTAAACAGTGAGGTGGAAAAATTCGAAGAAGATACAAAACTGCTAAACATAGATAAGTCCAAAGCAAACTGCAAAGAGCTACAAAGAGATCTCAAACAACAGGGTGACTGGGTAACAAAATGGCAGATGAAATTCAAATGTTGACAAATGCTAAATAATGCACATTGGAAAACAATCTCAATGATACATTTTAAAATGACTTCTAAATTAGCTGTTACTACTCAATAAAGAGATCTTGTGGTCATTTTGGATAGTTCTCTGAATGTGTAGCAGCAATCAAAAAATAACAGAATGTGGGAATCATTAGGAAAGGGATAGATAGTAAGATAGGAAATATACTGCATATATATAAATCAATGATATGTCCACTTCTTTAATACAGTGTGCAGACCTGGTCATCCAACCTCAAAAGATATATTAGAACTGGAAAAGGTACAGAAAAGGGCAGCACAAATCATTAGGCACATGAAAGCTGTTCCATACAAGGAGAGATTAATAAGACTGATATTCTTCAGCTTTTAAAACAGAGGATAAAAGGGAAATATGATAGAGATCTATAAAATCATGACTAGTGTGGAAAACATAAATAAGTGTTATTCACTCCTTCTCATAAAACAAAAATAGTGGTCATTCAATGAAATAATTGCCAGCAGGTTTAAAATGAAAAAAGGAAATATTTCTTCTTACAACATCCAGTCAATTTCGAACTCTTTGAGAGATGATGTTCTGAAGCCCAAGAGTATAAAAGGGTTAAAAAATAGACACATTCATGGAGGATGGGTTTATTAGTGGTTATTAGCCAGAATGGCTAGGGATGTAAAACTATGTTCTAAAGCAGGCTTGGACAAGAGGTGGCTAACAAGCCAGATCCTGCCTGCCAAACTGCAGGATCCGGCCTGAGGCCACCTCACCCTCACCTTTATTTCATAGCAACTGCACTGGCTTTGAACAGCAGGTTGCTAATTGCTATGCAGTCTGGGCAGGGAGGAGAAAGCTTTGCATGCTGTCCCCACTCCCTAGCAAAATCCTCAGCTTTCATTGGGAAGTTTCTGGCCAACAGGAGCTGAGAAATTTTGCTGAAGGCAGGGGCAGCGAATGAAACCTCTCCACTCCCTCCCTCCTCCACTCCCTGTGCTGGAGCAGAGCCACATGGTGCAGCCCTTCCAGCACACAGGCAAGGAAACTGCCTCAGGTTCCTGCGGAGCTGCTGGCTCGGAGGCACTTAGTGCCTCTGGCATCCCACTCCTCTCTCTTCTCCCAACTACCTGCCCCAGGCCACCTCCCAAGCCCTCTGTATCCCTTCTTCCCACCTCCTCCAGGCCATTACTCCCTCCCCAGGCCAGAATCCTTTTCTGCACACATACACTCCCTGACTCTGCACCCCATTCCCCTGTCCCATGTCACCACCCAAACACTTTGCATCCTCTTTCCCCCTTCTCCCAGGTCACAACTCCCTCCTAGATCCTACATCCCCTCTTGTACTCTTCCCCCAAGCCAGAATCCTCTCCTGCACCCATAATGCCTCCTGGACCCTGATATTAATACACAAATGTTGCATTTAATAAAATGGACCCAAAGATACTTACTTCAATAAGATATGCAGTAAATTGCCATATCTGTTACATGTAAAACAATGAAAAATTACCAAATTGCCTCATCTGTTCCATCTCACTCCTGGCATACGTCGTGTCCTAGGGATGTAAGCGAGTAGTTGACTACCTGACAACCAAATGCTTATTGGGTAGCTGAGCAGGAATTTGACTAGTCGCTCCTCCTCCCCCACCTTGCTGCCTCTATCAGAAAGGGGCAGCAAGGCGGGAGGACGAGCTGGAGCTAGGGGGAACTGGCTTAAAAGCTGGCCTTCCCCCAAACCCTAGCACTATTGCTGCGGGGGCTGGGGGAGGCAGAGGTCAGCGAGGAAACTGTGTGAGTGAGATTTGAAACAGTCCCACTTGCGCTGGTCCAACTGAAACTCCTCTCTTTTTGAAATGTACAGGAGCCACCTCCTGTATATTTCAAAGGGAGAGAAGCAGAGGGAACCCATGTGTCTCTCTCTTTGAAATATACAAGAGCCATCTATGGCTCTTGTACATTTCAAAGGGAGAAGCACAATTGGGATAGCAAGTGTCCCCCTTATCGACTAATCAAGTAGTCGATGGAAACTCCATCGACTACTTGATTAGCTGATTAATTGAAATTTAACATCCCTAGTGTGTCCTGAGCAAGATACCTGCATTGTTCATTGTTGGTTATTTCTCCCTAGTTTTAGGCAGTTAAACCTAATCATTTTAACTTAAAAGACCAAGATGCTAAAAATAAATGAGCTGTAAACTAATGACAGGCTGGAATGGAAACATGTTAAGGAAATATTGTCCCTCTTGGTGCAAAGAGTGAAAGGGAAGGAAAGGTATGCATATGTAATTAACTCTGATGTAGTGGGAATGTGCAAACAAGACATGCTCCATGACTAAACAATGTCAGATTTGCAGTAAAATAGCTCATTTATGAGTATTGGTGGGCCCATGAGAAGCAGAGTTGATACCAGCTATAATATAGTGCTTATGAGGGAAGTCATGCACTGTGGTAATGATCATCATAATGTCTATAAATAACTCTTTATTGGTAGTCTGCCATAGTTGGCCAATGCTTGCAATGTAGATGAGTTTGTCCTTCATGAAGGTAACAAGAGCCTACTGGGTAGTGTAGCATGAGCCAGTAACTGATGCTGCTAGATCAAGGGTATGCAAAAAGCAGCCTGTTGGTCAGACATGGTTTGCCAGGGTTAGCGCCTTGCAGGCTCCTTTATTTACCTGTGCCTCTGCAGGTACGGTCACTCAGCTCCCATTGGCTATGGATCACTGTTCCTAGCCAATGGGGGCTGCAGAAAGAGGCATAGATTGGGACACCTTTTCCTGCAGCTCCCATTGACTGGGAGCAGTAATCTGCAGCTAACAGGAGCTGTGAGTGCCAGGATCTGAAGAGGCTTAGGTAAATATAACATCTGGCAGCCGTTCACGGACTAACGATGGGCTGCTTCCCCTGTGTTAGAACATGCTCTATGCAACAGCTGTATCATGACCACCAAATCTAGGTTATAACCAAAATGTAACTATCCAGGACCTAGAAACAGATATTATGCTTGATGGCAACAGCATCCTCCTGTTCTTAGATGATAAATAACTTAAGTTTAAATTCATACAAATATGGAAGTTTACACTGCCCCTTACTTGTACCCAGGAATACAGAAGAAAGTAGCAAAGCCTAACTGGTTAAAAAAAATTGGCTCATCTATCCATGTCTGTACTGTGGGGATAGCCTGTAGCACTGTAATTATCTCATGCATAAAAATCTTGCTTTCAGATAATTACACACTTATTCAACCTTAGTATAATACATAAGCCTATCATGATAAAATTACAGGAATAGATTAAATGTGGAATGCACACATTTAAAGGAATGGACTAGCTCTATACTGAGGCAATATTTTATAAATCTGAAGCATAATAAACCTTTAGCTTCCACAATACAAATGCATCTGCATAATTGCTTAATGCTGTTGGGTATCTTTCTTTTACAAGGCCAATCATTTCACAGGGCCTGCAAAATCAAGTCTTTGCACAGTTTAAAGAAGCTTGTAGTAAAACTTTGCATATCCTTAAAAGGAATATTGTCCACTCACTGGAGAGTCCTTTTGTAATAATAGCAACTGTTCAACCAAAGACCTTAGGAAATATAGCCTTGGCAACCTTTTCAAACCAAAGAGCCAAACTACATCAAATTTCAGGTGAACAAAGAGATGTATAAGAATGCCCATTTGCATGAAAATATACAAACTTAATATTATTATTAATTGACGTGATGATTAATAATAGCATAAATGAAACATCGTACTCACAGACTTCATGTAATGGGACTTCTGCTGCTGTATCTTTTTGCACATTTTGAAGTTGACATCATAACTGGTCAAATCCAGCCTCATTCATGCATTGAGGCTGTCTTCTGTCAATCTTATAACAAGAAGCTGGGCATATGGGGGTGCAGGAGTCTGAGCTGGGCTGTATGAGGGACTCAGGGCAGGGGGTTTGAGTGTATGATGGTGGTATAGAGGCACAGGAGTGTTAGTGCAGGCAGCTGTGTATGTGGGGGCAAAAGAGTCTGGGTTGGGGTATATGAGGGGCTTAGGGAAGGGAGTTGGGTGTACAATGGAAAAGAGTGGTGGGATGAGGTGTGTGGGAGAGGGAGGGGAGGGAGGATAAAACAGCACCTGGAGGTAGGAAGGTGGGTTGGTCCTCCGCTGGCCTAATAAATAAGGCATCAGCCTTCGAAGCCCCGGGTTGTGGCAAAATGCAGGACAATGTAGCACTTTAAAGACTAACAAGATGGTTTATTAGATGATGAGCTTTCGTGGGCCAGACCCACTTCCTCAGATCAAATAGTGGAAGAAAGCAGTCACAACCATATATACCAAAGGATACAATTAAAAAAAATGAACAAATATGAAAAGGACAAATCACATTGCAGAACAGAAGGGGGATGCGGGGGGGGGGGGGTGGGAAGGGGGAGGAAGGAAGGTTTGAGTTGTCCCCTCCACCTGCTCGGCAGTAGCTGGGAAGTGCCACCATCACCTTCCTCATGGCTGGGGAGGGTAGCTGGCCATGAGGCTGTGCTCAGTCACCACACAGCCCACCCTGGCTGTGTGCTGGAGCTGGGCTGCAGTGTAGCCCAGAGCAAGATAACCACCCCGGGAGCAGCCAGGCAGCCACTAGGGCTGGAGCTGGCACCCACTGAAGGGAGGATAAGGCACCAGCAGAAGGTAGGCTAGGTACTCCAATGGCCTAGTAGATGAGGTGTCAGCCTCCAGTGCTTGGAGTGGTGGGTTTGAGTTCCCTCTCCACTCTGCCCACTGCAGGAGCAGCTGGGCAGCAAACAACAACTTTCTCAGATCCACCATTGGCACCTGCTGAAGATAGGAAAATGGGATGGGCCTGTAGTGGATAAGTCATCAGCCTCTGGAGGACAAGGCAGTAGGTTTAAGTCCTGCCCTGCTCTGCCAACCCAGGGAGTAGCCAGGCAGCCAACACCAGCTGTCACAGGACTGGAACTGACACTGCTTCAACGAAGGCAGGATAAGGAACCCACTGAAGGTTGGGAGGTGGAGCTGATTCTCCAGTGGCCTAGTGAATAGGGCATCAGCCTCTAGGCAGGTGGGTTACAGTTCTAACCACTCCACCCCACCCTAGAGTGGCTTGGCAGCCAACACCAGCTGTCACTGGCACCTGCTAAAGCAAGAGAGTTTGGGTGAATCCTCCAGTGGCCTAGGGGATAGGGCATCAGCCCCCAGAGAACAGTGTGTTGGGTTAGAATCCCACCCCCCTCTGACCACCTCTGGTGTTGGCTGTCCAGCTGTCCCTGCTTCCCCAGGGATTGAACTGATTTCCACATTAGGAAGGCAAGATAAGGGACTTGCTGAAAGTAGGGTGGTGGGGTGGGATCTCCAGGGGGATAGGGCATCAGCCTTTAGAGCCCAGAGTGGTGGGTTTGAATTCTTTCTGACCACCTTGGGGACTGCTGGGCAGCTAACACCATCTGTCCCAGTTTTGGAGCTGTCATTGGCACCGACTGAAATCACAGCAGTGAGGTGGGTCCTCCAGTGCCCTAAGAGATAGGGCACCAGCCACCAGAGCACAGGTTGATGGGTTCTAGACACCCTCCCTCTACATATCCCAAGAGAGGCTGGGCAGCAAACACCACCAGCTGCCCCAGGTATGCACCCATTGGGCCAGTATGGGAGCCTCCTGGAGTGGTGCTTCTATATTGGCTAATATACCCTTGTTGGCCCTCCACCTTGCATCTCATGCATGTGCTGCTGGGCATGCCTGGGCCTGCAAGATCTGTAAGGCTTTCAAACTGTGAACCAAGGGAGCACAAGAATACCACCTGAAGGTCATACTCATGGAAGCAGCTCTCTGCCAGACACAAGCATCGGACTCTGCACTGACAACCCACAGGACTTGGGCTTTAGTGCTGGAGTCATCAAGCTGCTTCTGTGCCTCTCCGGTGTTGCGCAGGCTTCGGCACCAGTCTCAGTCTCTGGTGCCACAGAAGAAACTGTTCCAGCCCTCATCAGCACTGTTCCAGCCCTTGTGAGAACTCGAGCTCAGTGGAAAATCTGCTGAAGCCCACGCCTTGTCCCTGACTACGCCGGGCTCACCTAAGGAGAGTTAACCTCAAAGGCACTGCCGCATCTACATAGCATGTTGATGTGGTCTGGGCACCAGCAACAATTTTGGGCTCCACAGTGCAGCCAGCACAGCAGTCCCACTGTAGCGGAAGGTTCCTGGTCAGTCGCCCTTTTGGACCCCCTCGGCATATCACCAGAGCCAGGGTGTGGGTCCTTCCAGAGTAGAGTCTGTCACTTCTGGGCCCAGGGCCCCTCCACTGACCTGCACTGACCTGCTCTCCTACATCAGGCCAGTCCCTGCCCCAGGGCAACCTTCACCCAGAACTTCAGTTGAAAGAGGGTCATTCTTGTCACAGCCCCACATGCTGGCATCCTTAGCGGCCTCCCAGAACTCCTCGCAGGCCTGGGATACACAAGTGGCAGACCTCAAGGGATCATCTTCTTCACCTCCTGATGAGGCTCTTGGAGGGGCACTGCCATCTATGCTGTCCATGGACCCAGTGTTGCACCAGGACCTTCTCCTTTCCCTGGCGCAGAGTCTAGGGTTACAGGCAGAAAACATGTCAGACAACTCTAACCCGACTGTTGACATCCTACAGGCCGATGTGGCCACCAGGGTGGCACTGCCAGTGAACAAAACCGTGACAAAGATATCACAGACGCTGTGGCAGACCCCAGCCTCCATTACACCCACTGATAAGAAGGCAGAGCGCCACTATTTCATCCCACATGAGCATCTCTTCTCTCATCTCCTTCCAGGAACCCAAGTGGTGAAGGCTAGGACTTTAACAGGGTTCAGAAGAGCTAGATAGATTAATGGAAGTTAGGTCCATCAATGGCTATTAGTCAGGATGGGTAGGAATGGTATCCCTAGCCTCTGTCTCTCTGGAAATGGATGACAGGAGAGGGATCACATGAGGATTACTTGTGTTCCCTCCCTCTGGTATTGGCCACTGTTGGTTGACAGGCTACTGAGATGGATGGACCATTGGTCTGCCCCAGTATGGCTGTTCTTATGTTAGTGGGTCAGGCAGCTAACCAGCGGGAAAGGCAGGGACAGGGTCGTAACTTCTAAGAGAGGGATGCCAAGACGGCCAATCTTCTGTGCAGGAAGACTTGTGAAATTTGGAATAGAGCTGAGTGACTGATTTTTTTTCCAGTTTGTTGGTAAAAGAGAGAATTTTGCCCTACTCTCCTTGGGAGTCCTGCAGACAATAGGAAAAGGGAAATATTCTGTAAGAAAAATGAACATTTTGAAATACAGGTTGGACCTCACTAGTCTGGCACTTTTGGGATGTGACTGGTCCTGAATGATGGGATTTGCTGACCAGGGACAGTCCCTCCCTGAATGGCCCCCTCATGCTGCCACTGGGCTAGGGCCCTGACTGCCCCCGTTGATGTCCCAGCTGCCCAGACTAGTGCTAGAACTCCCTAGCTGTCACTGGGGTCAGAGCTCCCTGACCCCAGCCAGAGCTCCACAGGTGCTGCCAGTCTAGAGTTTCTCAGCCGCTGGGGCCAGGGAGATCCACTGGGGCCAGAACTTCCTGCCATGCTGCCTGCCTCCTCTACCCCACTGAGCTCCTGGCTGAGTCACCGATGCCCCCTACAATGCTCCTGCTCCACCACAGATCTCCCTGTTCCTGGGCTTTCTGGTCCAGGAACATCCCTGGTTCATGGATGAGAAGCATGCATGGTCCTAGAGAGGAGAGAGAGGGGATGGTAAGAAGATGTGATGGGAAGGGAGTTCAATGAAACTTGAAAGATTAAGAATGGATTTGATAAACCATTTTTTTCCTGGAACAATGAAATAAACAGGTCAAACAAGAAATTCTGTGAAGGCTTATTATGCAAAAATATATTATTAATCTCTGCAATTAGCCGAATTCTGTTGAACAAGTTGATATTCCTGCTCACATTAACATCACTCTGTAAAGATCTTTAGTTTATTCCCTATCTGAGACTCAGATGTCATATGTCAGAGTAACAGGTAATAAAAATATAACAGCCACTTTCAAAGAAATCCTAAATGGATACAATGTATTACAAAGTATCTTTTGTTGGATCAACTTCTGTTGGTGAGAGAGAGAAGTGTTTGGGTCTACATCAAGTGATGCCAAGAAGAGGCCTGTGTAAGTTTAAAAGTTCTCTCTCTCTCACCAACAGAATTTGGGCCAGAAAAGACATTGCCTTTTTTGTGTTTATAATATCCTGGAACTGACAAGTTTCTAACAACACAACATTGTATATTGTCTTGTCCATTTCCCTACATTGCTTGCTACAATATCTTCCCTAATGTATTGTTCATCTGATATATCATCAATTATGCTGATAGTTGGGCTTTCTTCATAAGAAGTTAAATCAAACTTTAGGATATTAGCGTATGTAATGTGGTGATGCATTAGCTGGGGTATCAGTTACCTTTATTTTAGTGACTTGTATTTGTTCAGGCAGAGCTTATCAGAGATCATTTCATTGCAATGCTAGCATTTCTAGCGAGGTAAAATTCATCCCTGTGGAGTCAGCATGCACCCTGTTTTGAGAACTTAAATGTGACAAAAGTAATGAATGAAGCCTTTCTCTGATCTTCTAAAACAGGATAGGTTTCTCCTGTTGAATAAAGTTTTTATCTTTAAAAAACTCTATTGTATCATTGAGTAACATGCTACATATTTTTTCACAGTGTATGAGTCCAAATGTAGCATGGAATTTGAATTCACACGAGCAAGTGGATGGGACTTAATCAAAGCTTGTTAAAATCACTGGGGTTCCCCCCCTCCTTTTTTTGTGTGTGTGTGGCTTTGATGGCTTTGGATCAGGTTTAAGCCTTCCATGTCTTCTACAAAGTGCAACATATTGAAAACAAATGGGGAACTAATAGCTGTTTTTGTAAAATATCTTGAATGTTTTAAAGCAAATCATTTTATTTTGACACTTT
The DNA here is from genome assembly GCF_052426305.1 of Pelodiscus sinensis. Classification (NCBI taxonomy): domain Eukaryota; kingdom Metazoa; phylum Chordata; order Testudines; family Trionychidae; genus Pelodiscus; species Pelodiscus sinensis. Next base: position 102,275,005 of record NC_143055.1, read on the forward strand.
ATCAATATCACAAACATGTAACGTTATATTAATAAAGTAATTGCTCTAAAGCCATGACTTGTAGTGAAATAATATTATCAAACAGCAAGAAATAGATCACTAGACCTCAGATGCAATATTTGTAATATATTTTATAACAGGTTTGGTATGATTAATGACAAGGGAGGTTTTTGAAAGGTATTTGACACAGTGTCTGAAAGGAAATTAAGTACACACAAAATACAGTTCTAAAAATCTAAAACTTAATCTAGCAACATATAGGTTTTGTTCATTCTTCTCTGCTGTGACTTACTTTCCCTCAGTGAGGACCTTCCACAAAAGTACAAGGTGCTGCTTCCCTTCTCTTCGTTGAAAGAGCTTTATCTAAGCAGGTTTCTCACCTATATTTAGGTCCAGAGATTTCATCTCCTCTTGGTTGAAGGAGTCATCTTTCCCAGTTTCCAGGGCTCCGTTCTCTTGTGTTCATCTAGTGATGGATACCAAAGATGGGTAATATCCTTGCAAAAATCTTCCAAAGTTCAGTGGACGTGTTTCTGGAGGCATGAGCTTTATGTTCTCAGTTTACTGTGTTCACCAGGAAGCTGATCTTATGTTGTCCTTGCTTTCCTGAGGTCTTCCCATCCCCCTATATGTAAATAGGAGAGAGAAATATCCATAAATTTCATAGTTCGCTTGAAGCCTAAATTTCATTTTCAGAAATGATCCCAATGATAATTAGGGCCCTACTCTAGTAGGCCTTGTATAAATAATCCCTATCCTGAGCAATTCACAATCTAAAGGTCAGGGTGTTATTTCCTTATATTGAGGACATCTTATTGCGAAAGTACTCCCATTGACTTCATTGAGACTTCTCTTGGTGTAAAGTACACTTTAAAAATCTATAGGGGTATTGCAGGATGAAGTTGTGAGTTAACTAGCGATTAATTTACTAATTGAGTAGTCAATGGAATTCCCATCGACTACTCCACTAGTCAATAGGTACTTCCATGTTTCACCTTTGAAATGTACACGAGCCCCAGCGGGGGGGGGGGGGGGTTGGTCTCTGGAGCATTTCAGAGTTGGAACACTGTGTGGAGTCTAGGACCAGTGGGAAGTCCAGGGCCAGTGGGGAGTCTCCAGCTGACCCCGGGCTCCATGCCGTGTTGCCCCTTTGAAACACCACACAGAGCCCAGGATCAGCTATGCAGCGCTGCCCCTTTGAAACGCTGCCATGGCATTTCAAAGAATCAGCGCCGCACAAAGCCTGGGCTCCGTGCAGTGCTGCCGCTTTGAAGTAGCCCCCACACATACATTTCTCCTCTTGCTGCCTCTATCTGACAGAGGCAGCAAAGGGGAGGAAGCAATTAGTTGACTATCCTGTTGACTATCCCATAAGCATTTGCTTATCGGGTAGTCGACTAGTCCTTAACGTCCCTTGTTGTGAGAGGAAGGGAATACTGTTATCCCTAATTTACAGATTACCAATGCACAGGCAGATTAAGGGTGGGACCCTACAACTGGATGCAGTGCTCAAGCAGAACCCATTGGAATGCTACGCAGATGCGAGGGTCTTCCTTCAGAAATCTAGTTACAGGATCCGTTTCTAAATGACTTGTCCAGGTCATCCAGGAATTGTGTGTGAAGTCAATAGTTAGTCTGAGTTTGTTGCTTTTCATATGATTCATTAGTTCATACAGGTATTTTAAATACTTTCTTTTTTCTAATATTTTCCTTGCTGGTTTAGATTTTGAAATAGGATTGGCAATCTACTAATTACCTGTGTTTACTGTTAATAAAGGCATTAGTTTTATGACTTTGCATAATGCTTGCTGAAATTGTTTATTTTTCCCTAGCAATTAAAAATAAACTTATAGTTAAAACAATTTGTGGAATTTTTATGCATCTATAAAGATGTCTATGGATATCATTAGTGGCGTTGTGACCTTTTTATGTTAATGTGAAAAATTATATTTGAAATCCTGAAAGTGGAAAAACTGCAGTTGCTTGTTTTAAATTTGATTTTTAAAATAATTTTGGGCTTGATCCAATTACCACTGAAGCCAGTAAAAGAACTCCATTTACAGCTGGATCAGACCCGTATGGATCACAATCCAACATTAGTCATGTGTTTAAACATCAATAGTCCCAGTTCTAATAAAGAACATTTTTTCTTCTAGAACTGATGTTGCTGAGAAACTTTAGGAAAATATTTTCTTGCTAGCTTCATTCCCTCATTCCAGCTCTTATAACAGTGTAAAAAATTATGGCAATCACTATGCTACAAAGCTTGTTGGACCATGACAGAAGAAATATTAAGACACGTACATTGATTGTGATCCCTGTTGAGGTTTTTGCTGTTTCAAGTTTTAATCCTGCAACCAGGCAAGTGACTGACTACTCCAGTTTAGCAGCAATATTCACATGCATAAAATCAGTTGTTTGTATTAGTGTTTGTAGGATTAGAGCTTTATTGTGAAACTGCTATTTCCCAAACTACCAATATATGCTAATATTTCTGCATCTACCTTCAAATCTCCGTGTATAGTATAAAATGTGGATGATTGCACACCTTTGAGAGAGGTGGCTATTGGAATGTTGGAATTCTAAGCACAGATGTTTTGAGTAAACAAAAAGTGACCATTCGGACTGAATGAAATAGCTCTGCATAAACATATTGTATTATTAAACAAACAAAAAAAGAGAAATGTTTTAATGATAAACATTTTCAGTAACTGAATTGAAATAAATAATATTGTCCAATGTTGGCAAAAAATTGTAAGCACAATTGTACTGTAAGGGCTGTTTACTTTAGTTAATATAATAACCCATCAATATTTGCTTAAAAGAGTATAAACGAGCAGGTTTGTGTGTAACTTCAGTATTTTTCCTTAATTCCCATTTGAGTATATATAAACCATGCTCATTGCCTTGAAATGGCATTATAGAGGGTCATTACTTTAAAGATTTATTTATACAGAAATATTTTGAATTACCTCATTCATTAATTCTCAATTTATTAATGGTCTTGTCAGTATTTAAGACCAGCATGACTAATCAGATGTCAACAAAATGCAATTACTTGAAACGAAAATGTAATTTCCATCCTTATACTTATGTTTTTTAATGAGTCCAGTACAGAGCATTTTCCCCCATAATTGCAAAGTTTCTCAATTATTTAGCATAAAGTCACATCTTATGAGTGCCATAACTGTGAATTCCTTAAAGAAGGAAAAAGGGGGAAATGATGGTATAGAATTCCCCCTTTGTCTTTTGCATTCAAGATAAATTACTAGCTTAAAGGACTTTTTCTGATGGTTTTTTATTGACAGTTACTGATTAGTCCTCAGTGTGTAAAAATGTTTTATAAAAATGTCTGCATTCCTGGATATTTTCTATGTTTGTGGAATAGCCCTCATAAAACAATCAAATTGAAATTATTAAATTCAAATTATTGTTTATTTGACATTAAACTTCTCTGTGTAAATATTTTTAATTTAAAAAAAATTCTTCATACTTTCTTCCCTTATTACCAACATTTTAAATATTGTGCCTATTTAAGTGGCATAATAGAACTCAATTATCTGCCTGTTCTTCTGCCTGAAGCTCACTTGAGCTATTTTTAATTCCATTCTAGTGATTTAAAAATCAGTTCTTAAATATGAATTAAACATAGTTGGGAAATCACTCTATAGTGTGTTGTGAAACTCTTCAGATGAACAAAATATTACATTGTAGAACTGAGAGAGAATTTACTGGAGACTGGATTTTTTAAAAATGTATTGCCTTTTCTGTAATCCTGGCTCCCAGAAAGGTTTTTAATGTTCTGAGAATAGCAGATGAGTACAACCTCCTGTACTAATTGCATACCTCAGATAGACTGTGACTTGCCATAGATAGTTGCAGGTGAAGTTGAAGGACAAAGCATTTATTCTGCTTAGTTCATCTATTCATGGTATCTGCTTTCTTCTGGCTGCAGCAACACCAAGGGATGTCAAAAGAATTATAAATTCCCACTCTGAATGCCCAAGTGTAGAGAGCCTTCCTATCATGCATGTGGTTGCCTGCTTTGGCTCTTTATTTCCCTTTTAGCATCCCCAGTTGCAGTTTCAGGGACTTGTCAGAAGAATGCTGAGGTGGAAAAGAGGTACGGCCAGGGCATTTCTACACCCTGGCTTTGCCTCAGTTTTATGGCTGTGCCATAAAACACATGGCAGTTGGGACATGGTTTGGGAAAGATTCTAGGTCTATCTTAATCAATACCAGGAGCTGAACTAAATCATATCCACAACCTTCCTTCTGAAGTTGCCTGCATTTTCAGATTTTGAAATCTTGTTCTATTATGCACTTTGAAAGGTATGTTGAACCTGAAGTCATAGAACAAGTTGATGCTGCCCTATTTTCAGCTTCTTTCCCTATTGTAGTCATTGCTGGGATGGTCCTTTGTGGTGTGTATCTCCTTCGGGACTCCATGACCCTCCCTTTCTCCCTGCTACTCGGAGTCTATTTGCTCTTTAGACGAGAAACTGAAGGGGGAGTCAGGCCGTGCATGAAGCATTCAACGACCAGCAGCACTAGCCGCCTGCTACGCATATGAGGCTGGACTGCAAACTGCTATGAAAAAGGCTCCAATTCTGTAGCTCCGGGGATGACCCATCACGTTATGTGGAACACCCATGGGGACACACACCTCAAAGAACAGTTGTTACTGCACAGGGGGAGTAACTTCCTTTTCTCTTCTCCTAAAAGGACACTTATTACCATCTTTAGTACCACCTAGAAAACTGACAAAGGTAGGGAATCAGTTTTTCTATAATATTTCTCCAAAACTAACAGGAACTGGGGACACTGTTAAAATGTCTTAATATTTTACATTTTAAATGAATTCATTGTTTTTAGATCTTTAATAACAAAAATTTAAAAATATGTTTGCCATAGAGTTAAGCAGGCTGTTGTCTCTGTATGCTAACCCAAACAACATTAATTGTTTAGCATCAGACAAGGAAAGTGTCATGCTAACAGATTTTACTCACTAGGCTCATTTATTCCACTGAAATTAACACAACAGGTCTTGGTGTCTTGCTGTTACTGTGATGCAAATAGTAAATAATTATAACCGTCTACTATAGTTTCTATCTTAATATGGAACCATTTCATATCTTAATTTTAACTCAAAATTCTTCCCACTAAAAGTGACAGACTCCAGTTTTGCTACTGCACATACATAGAGAACTCCTTGTGTAAATGTGTTTGCAGGGTTGTGGCCTAAATCAATCAAATTCTAAACATCTTGTTTAGCTTGTTAAAGTCACACTTCAAACACAACCATCACCACATAATTGATATTCAAAGAGATCTGTGCTCTGGTGTAAATCTGACATTCCCTTATAGAGTGCTACACTACAGAGCAACAGCAAGACTTAATATATTTTTGTCAGCTATTTTTAACTTCAATAAGTTTCCTTTGTAAAAGCGTACTAATTTTTTTCCCAACAAAATTTGTATTTCTAATCTAATTTGAGGATGACTGGTTTCTGCACCTTCCCTATATAGGTGTGAGACCTTGTGTACTCAGATGGATTTCACTCTGGATATATCCAAGTTTATGTGAAGTTTCCTTCTGTATGCCTTTGTCCAGAGGACATCATCATGAAAAAACATAAAATAAGTTGGCTACCTTTTTGTTCTTTAATGGGTCTGTGTGAGGAAAAAAAATGGCTCCCAGTAGACTAGATACTGTAAATTGATCAAGTATTTAGATAATAAATTACATTAGCGTCATCCCAAGGGAACTGCATTATCTGGAATTCCTCACCAAATACTTCAGAGAGGCATTTAATCACCTGTTCACTGACAATGAAAATGCCATTTTTGTCCATCTGTATACAAAATCATTTTGTATCATAAATTTGGAAACAGCCAAAAATACAAGTCTATATATAACATCCTACTTATGCAAATGATACATCTGGTGCTCTTCAAGGTAGAGCCAATGACTAGTTCTGAGTAGCCTTAGAAACCCACAATGAACTGATGGTGAAATAAATCAGAATCATACCCTGATATATCTAAAATCTTAATTGATTTGTTCTGGTACATTAGTTGCACCCTGTCTATATAGGATATTTACATTATTCTAATACATATAACATTAAATATGCTTTCTGACTTGTCAATAATAAAATGTCACCATGATAAATATCTTCCTTTTAATAAATATTCAGATCAATATAACTACAGTTCCTCTTCTAATTCCTCTTGATTGTATGCCTATAACAACTTAAAAAAGCTAATTTATTTAATATTCAGACCATCTATTAGACATTCCGTTTATTATTATTATTGGAGAAGAGCTGGTCAGGTATGGAAATCCAGAAGTTCATACTTTTCAGGAGCTATATGTTCATATAGTCTCACATAAAAACTGAGGTGCTGGCTTCCACTCATCAGTCATGAATGCTAGAAATCCAAGCTGGCAAAAGACAAATATTATTACAGATTGTACCTCCCTACACAGGAACTCTCTGGTCTGGCAACATCCATGGTCTGGTAGGATCATGGATATCCCTAAACCAGAGAGCTCCAGGGCCAGGAGCCCAGTGGCAGTGGGCCATCATCTGGCAGTCCTGGTCAGTGTCCGGAAGCCCACAGCAGAGGACCTGGGAGCCTGTGGCAGCCCCAACCGGGGCCAGCAGCCTGCAATAGTGGAGAGGTGTCTGGGAACCCCCAGCAGCTCTGGCTGGGCTGACCGTAGTTGGGTTAGGGGCAGGTTGGGGCCAGTCGCTTAGCTAGGCCAGATGGGGCTGGCTGGGCTGGATGTGGAGCTGGTGATGGGAAGGGACAGCAGGTTGAGGGCATGGGACCTCCCCTAGTCTGGAAAATTCCCTCGTTTGGGACTGGTCGGGTCCCGAGGGTACCAGACTCGGGAGGCATCCCCTGTACTTGGTTTGCAGGGATGCCCCAAGATCGAATTCTCCACAGAATATAATGGAGAATACTCAGGATATTTTTTCTTACATATGATATAGAATCATCTGCTGAATTCTTCATACCTAGATATACAGGAAAGCATTGAATTACAGTCACCATATTGTCCCATCTTAAAGAATTTAAAGCAAAACTACTATTCTGTACAAAATGGAACTCATAATCTCTCTCTCATATACCAAGAGCAAATTTAGAAGAATGGACCTGGAATCCTTCTTCTCAAGAACAAATGTAGACAAGTAATTTGGGGCTTTGCAGTAGTTATCCACACTATGACTCCTCATGTAAGTACCACTCATTATGTCAATGGGACTTTGGGTGTAAGTGCTTACCAACCTTGAAAAAGGGTAACCGCAACAAAGCAATGGTTACAATATTGTATTATCTGTTCCACTTCTTACTGGATCATCTTAATCAGTGTTTTTAACCCCCATATTGAAAGATGTCTTTTTCAAACTTTCCTTTTTTTCATATGTCTCTTACTTCAGACTAGAGATGTGACTAGTCGATTAGTTGACTGTCAGATAAGCATATGCTTATCAGATAAAAGCGGCGAGGAGTCCTGTGGCACCTTATAGACTAACTGAAGTGTTGGAGCATAAGCTTTCGTGGGCAAAGACCCACTTCATCACATGCATCTGACGAAGTGGGTCTTTGCCCACGAAAGCTTATGCTCCAACACTTCAGTTAGTCTATAAGGTGCCACAGGACTCCTCGCCGCTTTTGCAGATTCAGACTAACATGGCTACCCCACTGATGCTTATCAGATAGTCAACTAATGACTTGACTGATTGCTTTCTCCCCCCTCCCCCCTTGCTGCCTCTATCAGAGAGAAGCAGCAAGGGCGGAGCAGGATCCAGTACTGGGAGAGCCGGCTTAAAAGCCAGTTCCTCACAGCACTGTTGGGGGTGGGGAGGGGCGGGAGCAGGGGCATAGCAGGGAACTAGCAGCACTTCTGTATTTGAAATGTAGCAAGAGTAGGGTTACTACTACATTTCAAAAGCAGAAGCACTCTGGGACCACGGGGTAAGCAAGGGACTCAAACAATGGATCATGGAGTGAGCTATTTCAAAAGCAGGGAGAGCGGGGCCAATGAGGGACTACTTGAGTCCCCCCCACTGGCCCCATACTCCCCACACTCACTTTGCTTTTGAAATCAAAAGCAGGGAGCACAGTCCCAGCAGGGGACTGCTTGAGTCCCCCACTGGCTCCGTCTTCCCCTCGGTGCTTCCTCCTTTGAAATGTAGCAAGAGTCCTGCCGTCAGGGCTCTTGCTACATTTCAAAGGCGGAGGCACCCTTATTGACTATTTGATTAGTTGATGCAAATTGTATCGACTATTTGATTAGTTGATTAATCTAAATTTAACATACTTACCTCAGATATGGTTTTACCTATTAACCTATCACTCTCATTAGGTGAGAGAAAACATTTACACCTCCTTTGCCATTGGGGAATAACAATTCATACATTAATCTGTGATCTGAAGATCTCTCTTTTTAAAAATTCAGTACATACTTATGCACATTTCAAAGCTATGTAACTTACAAACATAGCACCTCCCAGTATTCTAGTAGGAACTGTGTCAGACAAGCAGCAACAATATTGCAAGTATTAAGTCAAAATTAAACTAGATATCTCTTTGAAAGTAATCTGAAATCTCCCCAGCATACCAACTCTGTAACAGCATGACACAGTACATTGTATGTGCAGTTCTTTGGAGCTCTAATGGTTCAGGTCTTCCCATAAATTCTCAATACAACCATACAAAGAACTGGCCACTCCTTGGCCACAACTGGTCAGCTGATACCATCACATAGCAACTGCTGTTAGTACAAAGATGTGGAAGGATTAACAGACTGTTCTGTTGGGTACCTAACAGCTTTATTAAAACTGAGTGGCTTTGTCACTAGTTCTTGGTTGAAAGCAGAAATATCGGAGCCATATTTCTCATATGTTTTTTTAACTTGTATTTTAAACATGTAAGTGATCTGAACTGTATCTTGGTTTGTTAGTATCTTGGTTTGTTCATGACTGCCTGTAGAGAGGCATAATATTTTTCAAAAGCCAGATGATGGCTTGTCTTGCATGTCCACTAGACACAAAATTGTCTCTGTGGAAATATTTTTTGCAATCCCTTTTGATTATCTTCCATATCATTAATATAGCCTTGAATGTTTTTTTCTTTTCCTTTCACATAAGAAGAACAGTTTTCTTCTTTGCACGGTTCTTTCTGGAAGTGTTTGGCAGACCATAATAGAGTGGTAGTAACATCTTTTCTCATGTAGTTAGATATGATTGGAAAGCAAACATTTATAATGGGTCTCATACACAAAGGAAAGCTGAGCAGAATATATATTCTTATTAAATGGGAAATTAGGGAGTTTGTCTTTAGTTTGAAGAGTTATTTATATGATCTTATGATGTTTGACTTTGCCAAGATTGCTTTTTAATTTTGTTGAGACAGTTCTTTCCGGAATCATGATAGCATAATCACCAAAGGCATTAACTTCACTGTCCACTTCTTTTATCACATTTTTCTCTCACCCACATGCATGGATAATTTCTCCATCTTTATGGAATTCTTAGATTAGCAGATTGTGAGAAGTGGCTTTATCAGACAGGTCCACAAGGTAGTTCATCCTCCGTTCATGAAGATTTGACTGCTTCTGTTTGCTAATTTCAAAAGTCTCCAAAACAGTATGGGAAGTTTGCTGCTGCACAATTGGATACGCTTTCATGGTACTGAAATGCTGCATGTGCTCATTCTCACCATATCTTACTCAGATCCATTATTTTGGGAATACTTACAGTGTACCATCCCAAACCCCAGTTGGCTTATGATTTGACATTCCAAGAGCCACTTCCAGAATTATTTTTGAGAATGACATTTGGGCATCAGTGCTCACAGTAAACAAATTCTAGGAGAACATGTGAGCACTTGCAAGTTTCAGGTAGTTGCCAGCTGTCATCTCTACTGCCAACTGGCTAATCTCAGATCAGATGCATGCCATATTCTGTATAGTAAGGAGAACTCAGGTGTGTTCATTTGTCTTATCTCTGTAATAGAAACTCCCATGGGAGTTCCTGAAATGATTAATTCAGTGGAGTAGGAACAGAAACATACATTTGTTTTTGATGATGTTCCTTAATATGGGTTATCATTGATTTTGTGGACAAAGATTAAGCGCGAACACTGTATACTTAGGGATTTGAGGTTTCTTATTTTTTATTTCATTTTGTAAGACATTTCTAAGGAATAAAGGGCGCTTCAGGATGAGAGAAATCTGTTCAGTTCCCCATTGATTTTATTTGGGTCTTCATTATGATTTGTTCTGAATAACTATTGTGGGCAAAAGAAATGAGATTTCATACATCAACAAAAACATCCAAAAGAGAAGATAAGACAATTTGTATTGATAAGGGTGATATTTTTTATAAATCATGAAAGTATTTACTTTTTGAGTTGCTGAACAATTATACTCTTACGCTGCGTCTAGACTGGCAAGTTTTTCCACAAAAGCAGCTGCTTTTGCGGAAAAACTTGCCAGCTGTCTACACTGGCCGCTTGAATTTGCGTAAGAACACTGATGATCTCATGTAAGATTGTCAGTGTTCTTGCGGAAATACTATGCTGCTCCCTTTTGGGCAAAAGCCCTCTTGTGCAAATGCTTTTGCGCAAGAGGGCCAGTGTAGACAACGCGGTATTGTTTTGCACAAAAAAGCCCCGATTGCGAAAATGGTGATCGGGGCTTTCTTGAGCAAAAACGAGTCAGATCGGCACGGACGCTTTTTCGCAAAAAGTGCTTTCCGCAAAAAACTTTTCTGTTAAAAGCATTTGCGGAAAATCATGCCAGTCTATACGTAGCCTTATTGTAGTAGTAGGTGCTTCAGTAGCTCTGAAAATTATATTTATAATCCATGCTTTTCTTGTAAAACTACAGGTTACAACAAAGACACTAAATAATTTTTTACAAACAATCTGTAAACTACCTTTCAGTTTCACTGATGTAATTTTTTTAAAAAGCCCACATTTGTAAGGGTAATTAATTGCTGTTATAAAATTTATTTCTATTTATTTTCTTTAGAAACAAATCACTTTATGGACAATACTGCAAGTAGTATATCATTGCCTATGTGAGATGGAGAAAAGGAAAAATTAATTCTGTCCTTGGAATCTGAGAGAAGTTTTACTAAGTGTTTACAAATCTTAGAAGCTCCTAAACTGTGGCCAATAATAAAGCAGTTGCTGGTGGTTTTCAGAGAGCTGCTGTTTCCAGAGTGTGGACTACTCCTTGTTTTTATCTGTAAAATTGCATTAAATACATTTCTTGGAGGTTTTTTTTTTCATGTAAGCATGGGTGCTATTCAACTGCCATGTCAAGGGGAAATGATCCACATGATTGTGGCTGAAAGGGGACTGCTCTATGACCAATTACTCTGTTCAGATATGATCAATGCTTTTGAAAAGAATTGAGAATCCTTTTTTATATAATCTGAGCACATTCACTCATTCTTTACTTTTCCTCTCTTGGGAAATGCAGTTATGATCAAGTGGTATGATATCTAAAACAGGGAATGTACAGATCACCAAGAATCACTCTTACATTAAGACTGTGTTGCTGTGTGGTAGTGAGTTAAATGTGCGTGAAATATAAAGCTGCATTTTCTAAGGGCTGTTAAAGACAGGCAGTAGAAGGGGTCATCAACACTGTACTGTGTAATAAAGCTCTGAAGTGACTGCACATGGCAGAATAATTAAGATACACTGTTCTTTTTCAACAAGATATTGATTTATTATTTACAGCTAATTGGAGACCTATTTACTGTGGTTGGCCAATAGCTTTAAACTACTTTATTTTTAGTAGGAAGGGGAGAAAAAGCAATCTTAACTAATCAGCTTCCTGATAAGCATTAATATACTGAACAGCTGTGTCAATTGTATTGTGTGACACATCTAAATAAAGTCCCTTCTAGCATTTAGGGCTTTTCCACTTTTTCTCCTAGTAAGTGTTGTCAACAGAATTTTTTGTGTCAGGTTATACTAATTTTACATGCTTAGCCTTGTCAGAATAATAATTTAATATTTGCTTAATTTCATAGTAGTGTGCATACATTGATGCTCAAATGAGGATCTTAGGGAATCTTGTCAAAAGAGGATAGTTTTTGCATCTAAAATGTCTTGAGAGGTCAAATACTGCTTCTGAAGCCAAACATGGATGGAGATACCTGTGAAAACGTTGATTGTTACTTATGTTTTAGATTTATAAACTTTCTAAGAACTTTCCCTCTGTTCAACATTCAAGACCCGTTTTGTTCGAATAGCTAAAGAAGCACCTTATGCTGGCAGTCTCTCATGGCAACATTACTTATATTTATTTTTGTTTTTTTCTTTTAATCATAGTTTTAGACTCTAAGGGTACGTCTAGACTACATGCCTCTGGCGACAGAGGCATGTAGATTAGGCTACCCGGCATTGGAAAATGAAGCAGTGATTTAAATAATTGCCACTTCATTTAAATTTAAATGGCTGGCGCGCCGAGCCGATCAGCTACTTGTCGGCTCAGCGTGGTAGACTGGACGCTCTGCGGTCGACATCAAAGGCATTTGTTGACCTCCCAGGTAAACCTTATCCCAGGAGGCATACCTGGGAGGTTGATAAATGCCTTTGATGTCGACCGCGGAGCGTCCAGACTACCGCGATGAGCTGACAAACAGCTGATCGGCTCAGCGCGGCAGCCATTTAAATTTAAATGAAGCAGCAATTATTTAAATTGCCGCTTCTTTTTCCTATGCCAAGTAGCCTAATCTACATGTCTCTGTTGCCAGAGGCATGTAATCTAGACATATCCCAAGTATTTGATTTTGCACCCTACATATGGAGACATAATGGTATCCTTACAGGGGTTTATTTAGGCTACTCATAGGGCCAAAATCAAAATTATAGTAATCATTATCTTAATGGAATATCCCCCACTTTATGACAGTATTGTCCTTAACTAAATGTATAAAAATAAATGTATTGATAGTAATACTATTTGATTCTCTTAGATAGACTTATTACATATGTTCTGGAGATTGCGAATGTCCTGGTTCTGCCCATTAGGGGGTAGTTATGGGTCTCTCCCTGTCTGGCAGGGCAGGAAACTGCACCCTCTTGCTACACACCCCAAGTCACAAAAACAAAAAAGACCGATAAAAGTGCAGTGTAGACATAGTCTCAGTATCACTATTCAGAGGTACTTAAATGATTTAAGAGGATTAGCAGATTTGACCCCGGGATATTCTCCAGATGGCCCCACACATGAATTACCCCAGGGTACCTAATTAGTCTGACAGAATACTAGCTATTAATACTTGTAATAAATTACTTTAATATAATTACTTGAAGGAAAGTGAAGATTTTTAGAACAGATTTTTTTAGTAGTTTGACTTGATATACTATAGTATTTTATAAGAACAAAATAATTCTTTGCATTAATTTAATAAAAAAATATCCTTCAACTTGTATCACAAAGGGTGTGTCTACATAGCAGCATTATTTTGGAATCATTTAAGTTATTCCAAAATAACAAAGTGCACATCTACACAGCAAGCCATTATTTCAAAATAATGTTGAGCTGGAGGACTTCTTACTCCAACTCATGGTAATCCTCATTTCACAGGGAGTAAGGGAAGTTGAAGGAAGAGTGTTCTTCATTTGACTTCCTGCTGAGTAGACAGCGCCAAAAGCTGAATTAAGCGATTTCAACTTAAATTATGCAATTGACATAGCTGAAGTTGCATAGCTTAATACGACTTTAGCTCTGCTGTGTAGACATACCCAAACAGAGTAGAGAGGAAATTTAAAAAGTAGCTTCTGGGGATAGCCGAATTAGTCTGTTAAAGAAAAAAACAACAGTTGGTCTGGTAGCACTTTATAGACTAACAAAACATATAGATGGTATCATGAGCTTTCCTAGGCACAGCCCACTTCTTCAGATGACTCCATACATCTGACCATTGACCATTTGTTGGTTTTTTTATTATTATTAATCTAATACATATTTATACATGCTAACAAAATAGCTGAGAGTAAGCAAAGGCCATGGACCTGATTTTGCTTCTGTACAAATATCCTTTAATTTATCTATAACTTGTTGGGCTAGAAGTAGGAAGTGTGTGGTGAAATCTAAGGCCTTGTTTTGAACGAGATCCAACTAGATCATCATGCATGTCTCTTCTAGCCCTAATCTATGAAAACTCTATGACGTTTTCCCATTTACTTCAAAAAAACCAGCACTGGGCACTATATTAAATACTATAATAAATAATTTAGTTTAAAAAAGTTAGTCTTTTAATTGACTTCAGTGAGCTTTGCATTAGATCATTAGGTCACAGGACCTCGATTTTTAAACCTCTTAACATATGATGTGTGCGAAATCATGAATTTGAAGCGTTGAACCATGGGGCCTACAAATTAGCTTAAATTGTGAGCTCCACTATAAAAAGCATTTAAAAGTTCATAAGGTGTTACAGCAACCTATGCTAAGAAATGTTGAGAGGAAAAGATACAAAATGGAGGCAGAACAACAGAATATGTCTAAGCAAAAATGTCAAATTGATGAAACTCAAAGACTGTGTTGAAATTATGCTTGTTAAAAACAGAAGGATGTAGACCTATAAGTAAATTTGCCAAAATTGGTATGTTTGGGGGGAGGGAGGCCTAATTGGTGAACACAATAATGAGGGGGGGATTATTGTACCGACCATTCCCTTTCTGTGTCCTTAAGAGAAAAAAGATTGTGTGGGGAAAGGAGAAAAGAAGAAAATGAAGAACAAATGAAAATAACAGATGGAGGCTACTGGAATGAGCATCCTTATCCTGTCTGCTTCAATTTCCTGGGATGTTAGCCTTCATTACCAGTGATCTGGAGAGCTGTTGTAATGAGCCTGAAAGAGAGTGATCTAGATGACATTAATACCACTACTAGAACCAGATGATTCCAACCCTCCCCCATTATGACAATTACTACCATCTTTGATACCATTTATGAGATTATCAAACAAGGGTTCTTTTTATTTCAAACGCTTTAACTGTTTTTCTCCTTGGTCTTTAATCAATGGTTGTAGGAATTTTTAGTGATATTTGCCATGCCACTAAGCTGACTGAGGTATCTGTATAGCAACTTGTATAACACTGTTTAATGACAGATGATGACTGAGTTATATGAACAGTTTAGCCTGTAAATTCCATCTGTCCAGATACAATAGTGACCACGTAATCATTCAGATATGCAAAAGCTTGATTTTTCTCATGAACTACTGGGTTTGTGAATGTATCTGTGCATCCAGCTAACAATGGCTGAAACATGGAATTTGCAGTTCATGGGAAATTTCAACATTTCAAATTTTGGCAGGGCCTGGGTTACCAATCATGAGAATGTCCTGGAAGTCCAAGTTCCCTAGAAACCCTCCAGGTGAGTTGGCAGGAAGACAGACAGGCTTCCAGTGGAAATGTACCTGTGGCCCATGGAAAGTTCATAGAGTCTGATGTGTTTCTGTGAAACATTTCACATTTGATAAGTCAACATTTTCCACTGAAATCCTGTTTCATCAGAAAAATCCCTACCAACTGTACATCTAACTTTAAAAATCTGGACTCAAAACATTTTGATGGGCTCTGGTCTTTAGAGTGGATGTTTAGCACTTTCTGACAATCAGTCTCAAAAAGGGCACCCAAATACTAATACAACCAACCTTTACTTGCTACTGCTAAAGATCTTGGCTTCAGTTATCCAACTGGATATTCACCCACTCCCTTTGCTCTTCCACAGTCCTCATCTTATTAAGTCCTCACTTCCTTTAGAAAGAAAATACTTGCAATGCCAATTAATAATACCAAAGATACAGACTTTGGAGTCTATTATTCTTTGTGTGTTTTAGTTTGTCTGCTGAGGGTACTGTAAAGAAAAATAGCTTCCAAAAGACAGTTAATTATTGTGGTTTCCTCAGGGTGAGAGTATTTCTGAATTAATGATCTGACTTTTTTTTATGCTGTTGTAAAGGCTTCACTTGTGTGTAATGTCGAACCTGGAAATGTAGAGATATTGTGAAATAAACCAGATCATTATTGACATTTCTCCAAACTGTAATGAAAAGTGGAAGGGGCAGACTGCACATTAGACAGATATGAGCAAATATTTTCAGACAACCTTTACTAAGAATACACGTCAGAAATTAAACATTAAAAAATTTCCCCACTTTGGACTTCATTGATACTTGATCCCATGACTATTAAAGTGAGTGGAAGACTTTTAATCACTTCAGTGGAGATGATAATTGACCCTAAATGCAAAAGTACCCAAATTCTAAGAGATAAAAGCATAGTGCTTTATGTCCTACCTAGCTGAAGCCAGAAAAGCCCAGTGAGAGCCTGATTTTGAAATACTTATAGCCCAAAGAGACATAAAAGAAACCCTTGAAAAAGGGAAGCTTACTGAGAAATTATCTGAACCTTTTGCAGTTTTTCGCCCATCACTAATGAAAGAAATTGACTGATGTATATACCCCATAATTTGTACACAAAGCTATTCAGTAGTTAGTCCCTCATGGATTTTGCACATTGCATTGTGTATTAATTTGCTTTTATGCAGCTTCTAGTTTCTTATCACTCCTTTGCAGTCAGCATGAATACACGAAAAGTAATCAAGGCTGTGCTTAAAAGCCTGCCTAATTGTCCATTATACTAAAAAAAACAAACCCCAAACCGCCAAACAACATTGTTGTTATGATTGGGTTACCTCTCTGCCCCATGCATATATTCACAGCAATATGCATCTCACTTGCACTTTTGTTTGCCAAGCTCTGGGTGTTGTGAAAGGCTATTGGTGAAATACTAAAAATAAATATTCCTGTGGTATATGCCTGATGATGAAGAAAGGGAAAAAAAGGAACAGTTACCCTTATTCATATCCACTAATTCTTGAAAGAGAAGCTCAAAGGAAACAATAAGAAATCGATTGATTTTTTTTCTTTAATGTCATGCCATGTTCTATTAACTGCCAAGATCAGGGATGGAAGCCATCTATTGGCATTGAGCAAACTAAAATAAATCCCTTACAACATTTTGGAAGGATTTGCTTGCAGAATGAACATATGGTTATAGGTTTGATATGTTGACTTGTATGTCTATATTATTCTTCAAACAGATTATTCCTGTTTCAGCAAGTAACAACAATTAATCAAAGGTATGACAGACACAGTGTTTGAAAATAATGTGAGTTATCACCAAGCAGATGGTTCACAACAGTAACTAAACTTAGTAAGATACTTCTTTCAGAAATAGACATTTTAGAAGATGTTTCCAAAGAAGTAAGGGAAGGAAAAACAAAATTTAATGTTGAAAAGTGTGGCCAAAATGAACTGCGTAGGAAGAATGTTACTAAAGGGACTAGTCCTAAAAAATAAGGACTTTTCCTCAATATATATGTCTATTATGTCTACACTTGATTCCTCCTTCAAGGGAGGAATGCAAATGTAGACATCCAAAATTGCAAATGAAGTGGGGATTTAAATATGCTGTGCTTCATTTGCATAATCACGGACTGCTGGTTTACCCACAATAGCGCTATTTTGGGACATCAAACTCAGTCCCCTTAAAACTGAGGTTTAAGGGTTATTTCAAGGGAAAGGTTTTCTCTCAAAATAACCCCATGGGGACTGAGTATGATGTCCTGAAATAGCTCTATTGTGAAAAACCAGCAGTTCGCGATTATGCAAATGAAGCGTGGCATATTTAAATCCCCGCTTCATGTGCAATTTTGGATGTCTACATTTGCATTCCTCCCTTGGAGGAGGAATCAAGTGTAGACATACTATGAAGCTAAATTGTGACAGTCTTACCTTGCTTTTGCCTAATAATACCAGCATGACAGAAACTTAGTCTGCAAAATTGAATGGTAGGAATAATACTACATTATTAAAAAATGCTAATTGGTAGTTAGGCTTTCTTACACTACCAAAGGAAGAGATTGTTTCTTCTAAGTGTTTAGCTAACAGTGGCTCAAAACCAAATTTTCTTTCCATTATCTAGATTAAAAAAAAAGTTCAA
The DNA here is from genome assembly GCF_052426305.1 of Pelodiscus sinensis. Taxonomy (NCBI): domain Eukaryota; kingdom Metazoa; phylum Chordata; order Testudines; family Trionychidae; genus Pelodiscus; species Pelodiscus sinensis. Next base: position 102,293,059 of record NC_143055.1, read on the forward strand.
CATAGTTTCCATCTCTCTGTAATTTAATTTATATTGAGCCTAAAACATTATTCTCTTTATAACAGGGCTACAGTTTGTTTTCTCATCCCTCAACATGGAGCATGGTAAGAGAGACCCATTCTTTCCACAGAAAATAGAGGTGATAGGAATGGTAGATAACAGTCTCTTTAGTCACTCAAACTCTTCTCTTACCTACCTTCATTACCTGTCCTTTGAAAGAGTATTGTAAATACCATCCCAATATGTCATGGTCCACAGGTATATTAATAAGCTTAGTTATAATTAGAGAAAGAGAAAATCATGTAAAACATTTAAAAGTCCGATATTGATATCCGGTCTTAGGCTAGATACTGACAGATAGCAATTATAGTTAATTCAGCCAATACTCACTTATATCTTAAGGGTATGTCTAGACTACATACCTCTACCGACAGAGGCATGTAAAATAGGCTACCTGACATAGTCAATGAAGTGGGGATTTAAATATCCCTGGCTTCATTAAAATAAAAATGGCCGCTGTGCTCTGCCAGCTCAGCTGATTGTCAGCACAGCGCGTGAGTCAAGACGCGGCTCAGTTGACAAGGGAAGACTTTGTCAACTGCTCCTGTAAACATCGTTTCACGAGACATAAGGAAGCGGTTGACAAAGGCTTCCCTTGTCGACCAATCCGCATCTTGACTCGCACGCTGTTCCGGCAATCAGCTGAGCTGGCACAGCGCAGTGACCATTTTTATTTTAATGAAGCCGTGGATATTTAAATGTCAGGTAGCTTATTTTACATGCCCCTGTCCGCAGAGGCATGTAGTCTAGACATACCCTTAGGGTCTAATTTTGGGGCCATATGTCATCAGAAATTTTCAGAAGTGCTCCTATTCCACTGACTCTCTTGATGTGGACACATTTCAGTTTACTTATTATCCACTGGGGTCACAAAAGTATTTGTAAGGTTTTCAGAGAATGATTGTTTTTGTGTTAGAGCTCATTCCTCTGGCTCCATATCCCATGTAGTTTCCACTTTTATTCTCTATCGCATGGACCTATTCAGAGCAACGTGATAACATCAAGTGCAGCATGTACAAACAATTCTGTGATATTCTTCTCCCTCGCTGTTGAAGCCCACGAACATGGAAATCTTGCTTATTCTAGTCTGAAAAGGAATCTTTCAAATCAGGTTAATGTTCTTTTTTTATTTTTCAACTGTCCTAACTGAAGACCTTTTTGAATGCTAATTAGGCTTGTCTTGATTTTAAATGTTAACCCAGAATTGATTCATCAGGATGTCTCGTGTAGCTGTAATGTGAAAGAAACCCCATAATTCTTAGTTCCAATATATCAATAAGTCCAATCAATATCAAATATGCGTGACTGGTATCCTGCTCATCATGCATGCAGTAGTCTGTGGAATTTACAGTAACACAGTGACAGAGTGCTAAGGCTTGACAGATGGGTCAGCACTCTGAGCATTGTAGTGTCCGTTTCCCCAGTGATGCCTGATGGAGCAATTAGCTAATCAGAAGGAGAGACTGGGGAGGAAGGAACTAATTAGGAAGGAAATGTTAAAAAGAGAGGAGGTTAGAACTAGTCTGGAAAAAGCTCCAAAGATAGGTCAATTGCTTTTCCCCCTATAGCCCTGGTAAAGAAGGTCTGAAATACATAGGGATTGGAAACTGTGATGTTGAACTGTACCGGGGCTGATGAAAAGGTTTTGAATAAAATAAACTTCATTTGAGTGTTCAGTCTGTCTGAGCAGTTTCTGGGGCATTAGTGGACTGGGACAGAGCATTACCCCATCACCAATATTATATTAAAAAGAGGTGAAGACTGTTGTCTTGTTTGATCCATGTATTGTGTATTAGGGCAACAACTACTGACTTGAATAGATGCACATTCAGATGAACTGTAAATATATTAATATACTCCTATTTCAGATTATTGGCTTATACCTAGAGGGAAATTAAATGAATGAATGAGTTCAATGTTTCCTGATACTTTTCTTTTGTGTGTGATCTATTGTTCATCACTTTTATATTGGCAACTCAAGTATGATAAATTATAGAATAATAAAAATACTGAGCTCTTATGTAGCTATTTACATTGTTAGAGTTCTCTGAACAAATAGCCAAAAAGGATGTTTATAACAAAAGGCTGAGATTGTATCAGGCCTAGTTTATGGATTATTAGGTCTGCTTTTCAAGTCATCTGAGTAAATGTTAAAATAACTGACACATATTTCCTTTATTATAAGGGGAATTGGTGCAAATGCTTTATTTGGGTTACCTAATACTTTCAACTATAAAAGATTCTTGTAATGATAATGGAGGTGGCATTTTGAGCTGCACTGACATCTTTATTATTTGCAGCAAACCTTTGAAGTTCATGAGTGGGAAAGCACATGTGCTGCAGAAGTGTTTTTTGTGTGTCCCATTAAATATCATTACATGTTTTGTTGAGATATAAATTGTGCCAGGAATGTCTGATAGTTGTCAGAGCAGTTGCAGTGGGAGGGAGGAGGGGAAAGAGAGTATTATGGCAGGCCTCAGTGCCCATTGTCCTCTGGGTGTCACATGGGGAAAGAGCTCCTCCAACTCTGGGGGCTGGGGAGGGTGGAGGGAGGCAGAAGGAGAGTAGGGAGAGGGAGAGACTAGATTCATATCCTGCTAATAATGCCTGACGTTTGGAGGTTACAGCCTAATTCTTTTTTTTTTTTCTGTTTTTTTTCCTTTAAAATAAAACCTATCCTCCCTCCCGTCAGAATACCTCTGGCCGGCCCTGTGCCCACACACAGGAAAACTCTACACATAGACAGGGTTTGTGGCTTGCAGCAGGTCTGACAGCCCTGAGCCACCCTATAGCTGCCCCTGACTGCATTTAGGCCCCGAAATGAGCGAGTCTGATGCTGTCATCCAGCCCTCCACTGCTCCCTGGAGCATTCAGACATCTTCCAGGAGCCTGCCAGGGGCCTCAAGAGACATGCACCTTCCTGGTCTGGTGTAGAAATCTTGGACCATATTGAGGTTGGGGGGACGAGATGAACCTCCAGGATCTCTGCACCAGACTCAGGTATGCAGATGTCTATGGCCAGATGGCAGACAGCTTGGAGAGTAAAGGCCACAAGGCCACATCCGCACCCAAGTACCAGTGTGGATGAAGGTTAAGGAGCTCTGCCAGGCTTATGCCAGGGCCAAGGAGGGCAGCTCCCGATCTGGGGCAGTGCCTTCCCTCCCCAGTTATAGGTTTCTGGCTGGAGATGCCCCTTGTCATCCTCGCGGAAGGGAGAGACAACAGGGAAGAGGAGGAGGAGGAGGAGGAGGAGGACCAAGACCCGGACGAGGCCAGCTTCAGCACGCAGCTGTCCCAGGAGCCTTGAAGCCTCCCTGTGAAGGTGTCCCAGGCATTGTCCAAGGCCGGGGAAGATACATCATGTGAGTGCCCTCACTTTCCCTTCATACAGAGGGTAGAGGGGATGGTCAGGTGAGGGGAAGCTGGGTGCTCCATGCTTGGCCCTTGCTGGCCACAGATCATGCAGCAACCCGTGCACATGGGATATGTGCTGTGCTGCTTCTGCGCACATGGCCCCAGGAGGCTGCCACAGAGAACCCTTGGGCTATCGGTGACAGGGTGTTTGGAGAGGCCTGCCATGCTCTTGACCCCGGGGTGGGACACCTTCCCGCACCCTCCCTCCACAAGCTACCACACACACACACAGAGCAATCCCATACAAGGCACACTGGCATGCCCACATTGTCTCTGACAGAGCCAAGAACTGTCAATCTCAGCTTGCAGATGGGGGCTGGGCTTCAGGCATTGTGTCCCGGGATGACTGACCATCTCTCTTTGTTCTCCACAGCTGGACCACCTGAGACAGCCTCTGGGACATGAAATTTCGACAGGCGCACCCATCCCAAGAGGCAGCACCTGGTAGCACTGCGAGCCCTGCGCCACACCATCCACGGCTGGGTCCAGGAGAACCTGCAGCTATAGTGGGATAGCTGGGGGTAATGTAGTCATCCGCAGTTGCAAATGAAGCCCGGGATTTGAATTTCCCGGGCTTCATTTGCATGAAGCCGGCCGGCGCCATTTTTAAATGCCGGCTAGTTCGAACCCCGTGCTGCGCGGCTACATGCGGCATGGGGTTCGAACTAGCCGGCATTTAAAAATGGTGCCGGCCGGCTTCATGCAAATGAAGCCCGGGAAATTCAAATCCCGGGCTTCATTTGCAACTGCAGATGACTACATTACTCCCGCTAGTTTGAACTAGCGGGGTAGTGTAGACATACCCTTACAGTGCTTAGCTTTCTATTTCTATTAAGCATTTAATCCTTGATTGCTTCAAAATTGCCATGCGCCTGCACTTAACACAGGTTTTGTAGCAGAAACCATCTTTTTACTAGAGCAAATTTTATTTACAGTGTATCTGTTTAGTAATGTTCTCATCTAATTGGCATATTATTGCGTGCTGTGTTGAATTTTTTTCATTATGTTAAAAAACAACAAAGAAATCCCACATTTGCCATTTCAGAGCTTCTTTCTACTGAAGTTTGTGCACTTTGGCAATCATTCTTTGTCACATTGCTGAAATCTATGTCGGATCAACATTAAAGCCTCTTGTGTTTTCCAGCAGGCAATATCTGTGCAGCTAATTATTACTCTCTGAATCATCTTATGTCTCTTAAAACATAGATCATGCTAGAGTTAGATAGGGTGAGATTTTCAATGGAAAAAACTACATGTAAATTGGACTGATTCTATCCTGAATTAAACTTGGGATCTTTGGAATATACTATATAATAGTTGTGGATAATTCTCAAAAGTTCTAGAAGATTCAGTTCAGTTCAGATGAGCCTTCCAAAGTTTGATTGCTCTATAAACCTAGAAACCTGGGAGGATTACACTTTACCCTCTAGGTCCTTTTCTTTCCTAAACAATACTCACTGCAAAGAAGGCAGCAATTATATACCTTTGCTCATGCTTTTCAGGGAGCAAACTGATGACATAACATCCCCAATCACATTCTCTCGGTCTGTAGATCGTCTTCAGGGGCCATTAATTCCCGTCTTAGTGGGTGGACACAAAAGGTGTTCCAAATGCTCTCTCATTTTGAAGCATAACGCATAGTATGCCAGAATTTCTATGGCTGCTGCAGAGTGCTAAACTTCTCTAGCGTGTCTACAAAAGCTGAATAACTTTTGCATAGCTGGAAGTGCATCATAAGAGTGCCTAGTTTCAGTTCTAGTTTGCTTGGGAAATGGGCTCTACCTGGGAACAAGTTCTTATGTTGCTTGAAGGATAAAAAAAACTTTATGTGGAAATAGCAAAGGTATTTAAGGTAAAGTAAATATTTTCCCCTTACCTTTTTCAAAATAGGTACGATCTTCTTTTCCTTTGAGAGTTACCAAACCACACTTTATCTGCCCACTCGTATCATCAGAAGACCTGTGTGTGAGGAGACCTGCACTGGCTGTCTGGTGGCCTTCCAGATGGAAGGTTATTGTACAATGTACTACAGTTTCCAGCAGAGGTAAATATTTAAAGAGATGTTATTGAAATTACAGATGGGACTGTTTGCTGCTGGATGCTGGTGAAATATATCCACATCCTGAGCAGGTTATGAGGTAAAAGGATGCCATGAGACATCCTGCTGGCACATGAGAGCTTACTGTCTTCAAAAAGAATAGTAGGATTGGAAGGTATGTAATAAAGAACCAGTTGATAATACCCTGCTTTCTGTCCTGTATAGTCTCTTGCAATATGTTTCCCTCTGAGAAAAGAAAGTGTGTTATAAAAAAAAAAACTTCCACTGGAGTAGCATCTGGAGACTAGACATATTGAGCTTCATTCTGATGAATACAATACAAAGAAATAGAAAATACTGCAATATTTTATTTGGAATTTATTTTAATGGACGTGTTGGTAGATACTACAAAAGAAGGAATGCATTGGCCAGATCAAGCAATTGTATAAAGCTTATGAGACTTCTTTGAAGTCAGTGGAGTTATGCCAGAGATTAATTTTTTCTGATATCTTTTTGTGTGTGTTCTGTAACCATGCTGTTTAAAATGTTCTATATTTATATTGTAAAGTGTTGATTTACAAACACGTCATCCTACTGTTTGGATGCAAATTCCAGTAAAGCTACTAGACTCTCGGTTGCAGGGTAACAAAACATTTTTGTGAGGATATATAGTTGAAAAACTGAAGAGAGCTTCTAAAAATAAAATGAAACAAAATAAAAACTATAACCAGAAATAGCTTAATAGACCTGTTTGTTTCTTATGCATTATTTAATAAATTATCTAGAATAAAAATATAAAACATTGATCTACTTCATATTTTAAGATTAATTATCCCACAGAGGTTCTCAAAATTCATTGCACCACAACCAAAAATTACAATACAGTCCCAGGAAGGGAGATTATAGATGAAGCCCTATCTCTCTGGGGGGAGGACCAAAGCCAGAGCCACAATACCTCAGGTATCGGGGGGTGGGAGAGAGCAAAGCAAAAGCCAAAGGGCTTCAGCAACAGGAGGGATGTTGTATCCTGAGCCCAGACACTCAGGCTTTGGCCAGGAGCTTCAGCAAGTCTAAATCAGACCTGGTCGATCCCCTTAGAATAGGGGGCAACTCCATTCCTGACACCACCAATAACAAAACCAAATCCAACTCTCTTTATGATTTTGCTCCCCCCCCCTTTTTAAAAAGCCTGATTTAAGCTTGGACCCAGTTATTCACTAAGTATTCATACAGTATTCACCTAGAGGAAAATAAACAGGTGTTCTAACTTTTGCTAAATGTCCTCTCTACCACTGTATATGAAAAAGCTTTAGATGTAGAATTTCAACTTTATATTATGTATCACAAGGAGGTGCCTAACTTTATTTCTGGGTGCTGTAAACTAACTAAGCTGTACTCTCTTATATTCAAGGCTTTTTATATTCTACAATTTTATTTTTCACTCATAATTGTGATATTTATTATACAATAATAGGACATTTGTTTAAGCATAGTCCTAATCCAACAGAGAAAATTAATTTACAATTTCATCATCATCAGTAAGTCCAGTTACTCATAGACAGAATTTCCAGTCCATTTTAAGGAAAAAACAGCAAAATGTATCTATAGAAATGTTCTTAGTCCCTTCATATCCTAAAAATATTAATCAGTGAAGTATGAATTTCTTTGAACAGTACAACTGAAAAGAGGCTCACTAGGTTGACTTTTCTATGTGAAGAATAATCTGTTTTCTTGAAGAAAATATACCCCTATGACAGCGATGGAAATTGTGATTCCTAGAGCAATTGTCTGGATGTTTGCTAGCGGCATGTTTGAAGCTGATGTATCCACATTCAAACTATACTGAATAAGCTCTGCTGTGTAGGCTTATTGCCTAGCACAAATGTAAGATGTATTATCCTGCAGTCCATATGAGATTGACGACAGGATTATTAATATTTTTTCATAGTTATGCTTTACTTTTTTTTCTAATAATCTTATCTGTATGTGGGAATGTGATTTTTGAAGAAATAGGTGGAACAGTTCCTGGGAAACTTTGCTTGCTCTCATGAGCTTGAGTCTCTTTGTGTGTGCTTTCAGCTAATGCTGTTGTTTTAAAATGTGTATCTGATTCTGATGAACATTGAAATTTCATTTTAAAAAATCAGTTTGCTACTATTACCCTGCTGTGTGATATAAATCAGATGTGGAATAATACATCCTTAGTAAAACACAATGGGAAATCTTTCATGCTGCTCACACAAAGTCAGGTTTATCCTGGTACAGAAACATACTGGTAGGCAGTCCATTCATGATGTGGAGGATGGAGTAGAGGGAGAGGCAGAGTCCTACTGTGCCCTAGTGACCAAGCAAAGAATTCCTTATTTCTTTAAAAAGAGGTGACTTGGCAAAAGGAGCATAGCAGTAATGAGGTACCAAGACACCCATAATAGAGTGATACACTTCCAGAGGTTTTGACAGTAGAAGTTGTTGTGGAGAGGTGGGGGAAATTGCATTTTTGTGTACATTTTTCTGATTTTCTTTTCAAGTGGAACATGAAAAAAACCATCAGTTTTTTTCCTTCTCTCCCTTTTTTTCTTCTCCTTTCTTTCTTAGGCTATGTCTAGACTGCAGGCTTCTTTCGAAAGAGGCTCTTTCGAAAGCATCTTTCGAAAGAGCCTCTTTCAAAAGATCGCGTCTAGACTGCAGGTGGATCTTTCGAAAGAGCAATCCGCTTTTTCGAAAGAGAGCACCCAGCGAGTCTGGATGCTCTCTTTCGAGGAAGCCCTATTTACATTGAAGAACGCCTTCTTTCGAAAGAGGAACTTTCGAAAGAAGGCGTTCTTCCTCATGAAACGAGGTTTACCGCCATCGAAAGAAAAGCCGCGTTCTTTCGAAATAATTTCAAAAGAACGAGGCTTGAGTCTGGACGCAGGGGAAGTTTTTTCGGGAAAAGGCTACTTTTCCCGAAAAAACCCCTGAGTCTGGACACAGCCTTAGTGCCAAAATGACCTGTGGAAAAGATGAGGAGGGAGGTAGTGGAAAGGGAGAAAATGGAAATAAGGAACACTAGGAATTATAATCTTTTGGGTTTCTGTAAAAATCAGAAAAATTAGGAATACAAATATTCTTTGGCATTTATTGTATTTTAAAAGGCCACTTTTCCTGCTAAAAAAGTTTGGATGAGAAATGCTTACTGGTAGTGTTCAGCTGCTGCACCTAATTTGGCTGTTTTTTAAAACTAGCATATAATTTACCCCCTCAATTTCTTTGTGTTACTTTTAAACAAGTTCGAACCTGGAATGAGCAGGTGCTATTTAAGCAGTAGGTTTTCCTCTAATGAGAAAGCTGTCATGCTTTCAGGATGCAGTGACCATCTTTCTTATGATTGTTACTAAAGTCCTAGAAAAAAGGGCCAGGCACAGAAGTACCTAGCTTTTGACCCTTATCTTCACCTTTGGTCTCTCAAATATGACTGAGTGGAGAGAAAAAGGATGTTTTCTGGTATTTGTTCAATGGTGCATTAATTTCCATTATGCCAAATAAATATACTGTTGGGCAGTTTTTCAAACTTAAATTGCTTTTTGAACCGCTAATCATAGAATCATAGAATCATAGGACTGGAAGGGACCTCAAGAGGTCATCAAGTCCAGCCCCCCACCCTCAAAGCAGGACCAAGCTCCATCTACACCATCCCTGACAGATGTCTATCTACCCTGTTCTTATATATCTCCAGAGAGGGAGATTCCACCACCTCCCTTGGCAATTTATTCCAATATTTGACCACCCTGACAGTTAGGAATTTTTTCCTAATGTCCAATCTAAACCTCCCCTGCTGCACTTTAAGCCCATTACTCCTTGTCCTGTCCTCAGAAACCAAGAGGAACAAATTTTCTCCTTCCTCCTTGTGACACCCTTTTAGATATTTGAAAACCGCTATCATGTCCCCCCTTAATCTTCTTTTTTCAAATCTAAACAAGCCCAGTTCACGATGCCTGGCTTCATAGGTCATGTTCTCTAGACCTTTAATCATTCTTGTCGCTCTTCTCTGTACCCTTTCCAATTTCTCTAGTGCAGAGTAGAGCGGCAGAATGACTTCACGAGTTTTGCTTACAACACACCTGTTGATACAACCTAGAATCATATTTGCTTTTTTTGCAACAGCATCACACTGTTGACTCATATTCAACTTGTGGTCCACTATGACCCCTAGATCCCTTTCTGCCATGCTCCTTCCTAGACAGTCGCTTCCCATCTTGTATGTATGGAACTGATTGTTCCTTCCTAAGTGGAGTACTTTGCATTTCTCTTTATTAAACATCATCCTGTTTACCTTTGACCATTTCTCTAACTTGCTAAGGTCATTTTGAATTATGTCCCTATCCTCCAAAGAAGTCGCAACCCCACCCAGTTTGGTATCATCTGCAAACTTAATAAGCGTACTCTCTATCCCAATATCTACATCATTGATGAACAGACCCTTGAGGAACTCCACTTGTTATCCCTTTCCAGCAGGATTTAGAACCGTTAACAACAACTCTCTGACTACGGTTATCCAGCCAATTATGCACCCACCTTATCGTGACCCTATCTAAGTTATATTTGCGTAGTTTATCAATAAGAATATCATGCGAGACCGTATCAAATGCCTTACTAAAGTCTAGGTATATGACATCCACCGCTTCTCCCTTATCCACAAGGCTCGTTATCTTATCAAAGAAATGTCTAAAACGCAGCAAGTTCAATATAGCTCTGTAGAAAATATTGTGTAGGTATTTGAAACAAAATCAAGGGGAAAGTCACAGATCCAGTAGTCAGGAATCCTGGATCTTCATGGGCTGCCTGTCTTGAATAAGATTAACCTATACATGTCTGCTATTATAGGGCTGGTTTTTTAGTTTTGATTGGCTATGGTCTGGCTACTACAGAACTAGCAAAAAAAGTCAATAAAATTCAGGCTTCTGACTCAGCATAGTACCCAATCCTTTTATTCTGAGCCTCACGTTGCTATTAGATAACAAATTAAGTGGAAGAAAATAGTTTATGTGGTTTAATCTTCTTATGCATGAATAGGGTTTGTTTTCCTTCAAATAATATTTTATGAGAAATGTTTTCCAACTAATCCCATTTTTAATCTATGCAACATATGTACGTTAAATAATTAAATTATTGAGAAACAAATGCGGGCACCCATTTTTTGCAGTGATTTTACACTACTTTATTTCGGAAAAAAAAGGTGCTTTTTCCATTTTTTTTTCTACTGGCTAAATTTAGGGCCAGAGGGTGGAACCTTTATTCTCATTGGGAGCAGCTATTCAAACAAGTGGCTCCATTTGGTTTTTCAGGGAATCTACTAATCCAACCACATTCACTAAAGCAAATGACAGTTGTGAAAATTTTAAAGTGACCACTTATTTGAAAGTTGTTACAGGAAAAAAAAAAACCCCATGAAATAAAATACGCACTTTGTGCAATGCAAATTGTGTATCTTATTTCAAATCTACTTCAAAATAACTTATTTTGAAATGTGGTGCATCTACACAGCACCAAATTTCGAAACGATGCACTATTTTGAGATATCCCTTAACCCTTGTGGAATGAGGGTTACAGAGATGCTGAAATAGAGCATCCGTTATTTTTAAAAATATTTTGAAATAACTGGCAGCTTGATAAGCTTGTTTCCGGTATCCTGGATAGCCGCACAGAGTAGAGGTACCCTTAAAGAAAAAAAATAGTTAACATTTTGTGGTGCCACCACATTCCCTTCTCTGATGTGGGCTTAATAATGGTGTTGCTGAGCAAAACGAGCATTTTTTGCTGCTTTTTGGCCAATACACAAAAATCTAAGCAACAGTGAAATGTCTGAAATGCTATAGTTTTAACAGCATGAATTGTTTAAATCAATATTAAACTGATAGTTATATTGTGATTAGTTATGTTGTTTAGCTGACGGTCTTTGAGGGATGCAATGAGCAAGGTACAAAATATGACTAAAACTGTTTATAAATCTTCTCTCAGCACGAAAAAGCTCTCTCTCTCTCTCTGTTTCTCTCTCTGTGTGTGTGTGTGTGTGTGTGTGTGTGTGTGTGTGTGTGTATATATATATAAAATTTCCTGCGGGATGACGGAGTGACATCATTACTTAATTTTGGATTCTGCCTGCCTCCTTTTTCCCTCCCCTTTTCCCCATGAGCCCTCTCACTTGGTGGACGGGGGGAAAAAGCCAGGGCTGGTGCAGCCACCCCCTGGTGACCAGAGAGAAAGAGCCGGGGCTGGCTCAGCCTTTGTCTGGGAACTGAGGCGAGGAGGGGGCCTTATCGTGGCCCATCCCGGTGGCCAGGAGAAGATCTGGGGCTGCCTATCCCCAGAGAGAAGGGGGGTGGCGAGCATAGCAAGCAGGGGGTACAGACCTCTAGTACTAATATATATAATGTCTTACCTAAAATATTAAAAGGAAATTGTTCCTTGTTCTTGTTTCAGTCACCATTTTATTGGACAACCTAATGAATGTTGTCCATTAAATCCTCAGATATTTAAGTGGAATTCTGTGGTGTGCTACCCTATTTAATGTACTCTTCAACAAGAGAGATGGTGAAGAGGAAGGAAAGCTGGGAAACTGTAGACACGAGAAACAAATGAAGACAACGAATAAGAGAAAATGAAAGGAGGAAACCACCGGAAAGAAAAAAATGAGAAAGAGGCAAAATGAGACAGGAACTCTGGAGTTAGAGGTACAAACAAAGATACCAATAAAGAGAAGGGGATTTAGCTAGAGACCTGCATGGACACAAAATTGGTATCCCCATCCAAATCTGCATTTGCAGAAATGATCGGCAGATATCTGCACCCACATACGCAGCTGTGGATACCCACAAATATGAAGCAGATAGCCATGGATTTGTAGGGCTCTAGATATGGCTGTGATTCTTTTCTGTCTGAAACATAGAAAACTTTCCACGTCACTCATGTTTTTTGTTGCCCTAACCTCTGAATTTATTCAGATCTTCTGCGTCTGACATTAGCAGCTTGATAGGATGAGTTTTGAAGTCAGTGTAAGGAGACCAGGTCAATAATAGAAGTTTGGGATTTTTACTACTTAATCAAATGATAAAGGCAGTTGAGAACAGGTAGTATAGGTGATCTATTCCAAGAACCCCCGATATTTAAAATATAGCACTGTGGCTCCCAGTGCTATTTAAATTTGTTATTAATTTCCAGGGTCAAATTCTTTTCTGATATTAGTTCATCTGCCATTGAAATTAGAGGAAATTTTTCACTAGTGTAATCAAGGGAAGAATTTGGCTCCAACCTTATTTTTTTTAACTGTATTATAATACTAGGGGACACAGCCTTAATTACACTAGGCTTATGTAGGACAAGAATAGCACAGTAGATGTGTCAAAAATCAGATAAAATGCCAGCATTTACAATGGGTGTTTTGGAGGGGAAATTGAACAATTCTTGTACGTGAGATCTGGGTTCAGACACCTGTGCATGATACTGGACTATTTCCATGCGAGTTATATGGGAAGACTTTGGTCTTGCAAGCTTACGGAAAAGAAAGCTGATCAGATTCTATAAATGAAAGTTTTAAAATAAAAAATAGCCCGTCCCAAAATATCTTTAGGTCAAAAAACATTTTTGAAGTTCAATTTTTCATGAAAAGATTTTCAGTAAACATTTACATTAAAAATTTTTTAATATTATTTACCAATAATATTTTATTTTATTATACAATTTTCAAAAATGCTTGCATTCTATGAACAAATGTGAAAATGAAATGTAAATTTAGAATAATTTCAAGCTAAAATAACTTTACTTTTTTGTAATATTAGGGGGTTTTCTTCAACCAGCTTCAGTGAAAAAAATTCCACTGTGGCAAAGTGCATGACCACCATCATCCATGAATGGGCAATATTGCCGCCTGACATCAAATCTAATCTTCAGAGCTTGATGGGAGGGCACTTTCTCTCTGATTCAGGCAATATGACAATAAAAGGAAAGACAGCCAGTAACAGCCAATGACAATTTCAGTTCCCTCAGGAGCCACCCCTGTCTGCACACAGCCCCTGGCTGTCCCTCCTTCTTCTCTGACTTAACTTGTGGCCACATACAGCCCATAGCAAACCACTCCCTGAACCCTAAGCTACTGCCTCCCCCCCACGCCCTAGTTACCCCCAGCCTATCCTCTGAGGTACTCCCATCCACACAAAGATTGTACCTACCCTCCTCCTTCACACTGAGCTAAAACCTGCCTGCACACACAGCCCCTAGTTATTCCTCTTTCTACACCCTAAGCTATCCCCTCACTGCACCCCTAAGGTGTTCTTTTTTAGCTGAGACCCACTTACCTTTGAGTTATAATTTTTGTTTGCACCTCCCCTGCCTCTCCCCATCTCAGACCCTTATGGCCCTCTTTCACTTGCTGGGCCCTGGCATTGTTATAGCAAGGTGGTGAGGTGGGAGGGGAGGAGCTACTGCTTAGTTTGATTGATTCCCATTGAACTAGTTTGAATATTAGCAATTTGGGGTAATGCTGCTCCAAGAGTAAGTTGTGCCAGGATTCACTCTAGCCACTAGGCCTTGCTGCTGTGAAGGAAAGGGCTGCTGTGATTGACTCTAGCCTCTGTGCTGTGCTACCCTAAAGGCAGGACCCAGAAACTGAGGCCTTTAGGTCACATTGTCCCAGATGTGAGAGTAGGACCACAGAAAGCATAAATATATCCTCCCTGATCTAAGTAGGGATGGGTTGCATGAGCCCCATCAGAAGCTCTAAATTCAACTCTTTGACAAGTAACATTTCCTTGTCTTTGCAGCTCAGAAATATAACTGCTTAAATATGTTCACCACTTCTCAGAACTTCTATAAGTGTGGTGAGGCAGTCATTAAATATTTAGGGCAGTCAACAAACAGCATGTTAAAACTTCCACTGTATGAAAACAAATAACATATTAATATTATCTGTTTATAATTTATAACTCTGGGGTTTAAAATGAGTTTAAAGTAAAAAAGTGTTTAAAGTAAATTTAGCTGCTACAAATTCCCCTGAATCCCTCTATTAATTGTTATAAAAGATGGTTGGAGAGGGAGAAGAGATACATGGTACTCTTTTTGTTGTAATTAGTTCCCTTCTGGCTTTAGTTTACTGTTAGTCTTCCTTGACTTACTTTAAAGTAATTGGGGTGTCAGGGCAGAATCTCGCCCTAAAGGTCTGAAATTTAAAAATCAAGCTTGTTTGAATTCATTAGAGGACAGAAAATGGCTTTGGGCTGAACAGTTATTACTTGACATTAAAAGAACAACAGGATGTTTTAGAATCAGGTAGGCTTTACTCCATGGATGAAATCCTAGCTCCACAGAAATCCAGTGGGAATCTCTTTCCCTGATAGATCCCTTGCAGAAGTTTGAAACTCAGCAACACGCTTTAAAGGAAATGAGGGAAGTTAATATTATCAAAACAACATTGATGAATGTCTGTTTAAATGACTGTCAAGGAAGTACTTTCCTTTTCTGCTACAAATTCAATATTTAATTTTTAATTTGAAACCTGGTCATCCTATGGGGTTGGCTTCTTTTGTTTATTTTCAAAACCCAGAGCTACAGGCCTTTACAGAAAGTTGTACTTCTGACACACTGCATAAAAATTCCTGGGGCTATAGTTTTCAAAATTGAAAGTACAGTCAGAATACTTGACCTATTGCTGACCTGTTGGAGACATTTTTACAGAGTTTTTTTGAATACTTGGAAGAGATGTAGAATATATCTTTGTTGACTGTTTGCTTGGTAATACCAGTAATACAAACTCACATTGTTCAAAATGAAATTTTGGGCTTAGCTAACACTGTTATATTATTGATGTGCCTTCTTGCTTTGCAAATAATTATTATAGGTGTGGAAGAATAAAGTGAAGTGTGAGAGGATCCCATTAAATGACACTGTTCAGGTGTAATGGAAAAAAGGATATTTTTCCTTTTAAAAATACTATGGATGAAAAAGCTTTCAGGAGTAAACTTTTGATTACATTACAATGAACACTACTGGAACTACTGGGAATGAAATACATGCTGCCTCTTCCATTTCACAAAACTCGTATGTAGTGGGGAAGGTACTATAAACTGCCAAAGTGTATACTTATGGCACCATTATATATCATCAGTCATGCAGTGGGGATTTTCTGTGTAAATATGTCTACACTTGCACCCTCTTTTGAGAGAGGGATGAAAATGAAGGCATTTGAAATTGCAAATGAAGCCAAGATTTAAATATACCACACTTCATTTGCATATTCACGTTATGGCGCTATTTTGAAATAGCACTACTTCGAAATAACAGACGCTGTTAAGAGTGGTTATTTCAAGAGAAAACCCTTCTCTCGAAATAACTGATAAACCTCATTGTATGAGGAATAAGGGTTATTTCAAGAGAAGGGTTTTCTCTTGAAATAACTGCGTCTTAACAGCGTCTATTACTTCGAAATAGCGCCATAACGCAAATATGCAAATGAAGCACGGGATATTTAAATCCCGGTTTCATTTGCAATTTCAAATGTCTTCATTTGCATCCCTCTCTCGAAAGAGGGTACAAGTGTAGACATACCCTGTGGCACTGTCCTAACCTGTTAGAAATCAGTAGTCTTTGACACTATTCCTAACCTGCCCTAAACCCTGGGAAGAGACCATTTTAGGCTTGCATTCCATATTTGGGGTAAGGAGGGGAAGTTGAGAGAAGGACATGGCCATCGATCTCCTTTTCTTCCTCCTCACGCCATTGGAAAAGCTGGTAGAAGGTTAAAATTGACTGGACTCACTGTGATGGGGTATCTGCCTCACACATCCTAAAGTAGGTTGCTAGATCCAGCCTATCAGACTAGTTAATCTAGGGGAGAGCCAGGGATTGATAACCTGATTGATGAGAGGGAAGAGCCAGAAGATGCATGAAGGAGTCGCAGGGAACAGCAGCAAGGTTTTGGAGAAAGAAGATCACAGTTGCTAGACATAAGGTACCTGGTCTGGAAAGCAGAGTAGATGGTCAGACTGGGTGACCTACCAGTCATTAGGGAGGTGGCATAGACTGGGCCATAGAGCCACAGACTGGGACAGTTCTCTGATAGGACCTTGCTATCTCAGAAGGGCAGGATTATTGTTATCTAAATAAGTCTATATTTATGGACTCATTAGAAATTAATTGTCAGGAATTCAAAGGGCAGTGAGGTGAGAGGAAGGACAAAGACCCAAAGTAGGTAGTGGAGGCTCAGGATCTCTGTATGAATTGTTCCAATTTTTTTGCTGGATCCGTAGGCTTACCATTGCCTGTCTTGTGAGTGCACGTGCTACTATAGGAGTTGCCCACTCAGACAGAATTATTTTAAGGAAATATCCTGGAAGAGATGTTTGTAGTTTTCCTCCACCCAGAGCCACATGTTGTGAGTATGTCATGGGACAGAGACAGAGTGAAGTAACGGTGAAGCTCTAAAGGCAACACATGCTGAATGTGTAATGCGATATGGTCAGAGGTCGAGAAAGCTAATGAAAACTGGGTTTGTATGCAAAGTTAACATACAACTATAGAATTATAAAGAATCTTCCTCTGTCAAACATGGATGAGACCATGCATGAAACTACTGCTGCATTTAGGCTTTTTACATGCAGCTTCCCACAGACTTTTTACATTCAGCATCCCACAGACAAAGTTTCACCTTTGACACATGCTCACCAAATTTTAATTTGAGAACTTTATGCTAATGAAAGACCAAACCCAGTGCATAATCTAAGTGGGTTGCAGCTCTGGTGCATTAATAATCCCAGAGTAGGCAGTGCAAATAAATGAACACAATGTACAACAGGTGCCCTTAAAAAGTTCCACCAGCTGGAAAGATTAATTCTGTTCTAAAGTATTTCCCTATTTTTGAGATAAGGAATATATCTATGAATGGTAAAACCTGTCAAAGTACTGGAATACTTTATGGGTTTTCACTATACAGACAATTAGAAATAAATTGGTTCTGCCAATCAATTCAGTGCTTCTATATGATATTAATATGATTGAATACTTCCTCTCCTTATTTTTACTATTTTAACATTTAACATATATCAAACAGATTTAGATAGCAAGGGAAAGGATCATACCCTTCATATCTTCAATATGTGTGACTGCTTTTGAAGTCAATGGTAGATTTATATGCCAAAAGTTTGCAGAACTAAGTCGAGATGCAGCAGAAAAATAGTGTGAACTAGTGAGGAAAGAACAAGAGAATTAAGTTTGGAAAGATTACATTTTTATTGGTAAGTGCAAGTAAATGTAACTTACACACACAAACCAATGAAAAAAAATTCCAGCTATGATAATTGAAATTTCCAGATAGGCAAAATAAAAAAATGGCTTCATGAGAAATTAAGAGTTTGGATTAAGGATATTTATTTTGTATATTTTGACATGTGATGTTGACAATTTGTGTTTTAATTGTCATGAAACTTTTAATCCAATGTCATAAATTTTCTGACCTCTTAAAATTTCCTACAACCGAATTCATAGATACAAATTTGAAAGAATGCTTAAAATTAACAATATTTGTTGAAATTATATATGTCTTCGGTCTTGTCTAGGAATAATACACAGAAAACCCTGTCGTGCAGTTATTCTGCACAGGACAGAATGGAATACTGTGCACCATGTCTCTTCTCTGGGATAGTCGCATTTGCAATGCTTATTTTTAATCTATTGTTGCTCATCCATATTCACTAGAAGCAACATGTTTACGCTACGTACAATCATAATTATTAATTAAAAATATACATAAATAATATCTAAAAACTTCCCCTGACAAAGCATCTGACACATATAGCAATGAGATGGACAATGAATAACATTGAGCATGACAGTACTTGTACAATACAAAACTGATTCTGCCAATTTTCTGAGCTGTGTATAGTGTTCAGAGAAAGCCCAGAGGAAAATGAAGGGTTACATTGATTTAGAAATCTTGTGGTACAAGAGTCTTCCTATATGAAACATATTAGAAAATCTAACTTAATTTTTCAGCAAGGCATTGTTCCTTTACAAACTTGTTGCTATGGGAGGCTCATTTTAAAGACATATTTGTCACATTCATGACTAAGTTTTGTAAGAAATAATACTCATTGTCTACTTTTCCTTGTAGGATTGAACTACATTTTCTATTTTATCATGTTCTTCTGAAGCTCCAATTTAAAAAAAAAATGACAATTATTCTCTTATGAGGAAAAAACAGAGATATGCTACAGCTAATTAGATTCACCAGGCCTCAGATTGGCTAACATAAATTTGGAAATATATAATGGCTAACATTTAAATATTTATGAACCTTGGTAATTAATCACTAAATTAGCCGTGTAAGTTAATTCGTATAATAGGCATCCTTCGATCCCGAAGGATCATGGGTTTGCGCCCCTGTTGGACTGATTAGAGCAGCGTCTTCTGTGGCTGTGCAATCCAATCCGGGAATGGCAGTCCTTTCTGCACTGTGAGCAGCAGTAGGCAGATGTCGCTCTGGTGTCACAGGTCTTCCTGGGGGCTTTCTTGTCTTCCGCATCCTTCACCAAGTTAGTTTCATACATAGCAAGAGCTTCCCTCACTCCCTGTTTCCAGGCATACGTGTCTAAGGCGAGTGAATGCCAGGTGTTCGCACTGATAGAGAGAGTGCTGAGGTTACGCTTGCATGTGTCCTTATAGCGCAATTTAGGTCACCCTTTCAGCCTCTTTCCAGACGCCAGTTCGCCAAAGAGAAGGTCCTTCAGTATTCGGCCATCCAACATGCGTGAAACATGGCCAAGCCAGCGCATACGCCTCTGCTTGAGAAGGGTGAAGATGGAGATGGTGCCTTCCCTCTTAAGCACTGCGCTATTGGGGATCTTGTCCTGCCATGAGATACCGAGTATACACCTAAGGCAGCACATATGGAATGTGTTGAGCCGCTGCTCTTGTTTTGAGCACAAAGTCCATGTTTCACTGGCTCAAACACAGTGAGCTCAAAACACTGGCTGTGTAGACCTGTACCGTGGTGTGTACAGTGAGCTTATTATTGGCCCATTCTCTCTTCGTCAGCCTGAAGAACGTTGTGGCAGCTTTTCCAATACTCTTGTTAATCTCGCTATCAAATGACTAGTTGTCTGAGATTGTAGAGCCTAGGTACACGAATTCATGGATGACTTCGAGTTCGTAATCTAACACACTGATAAGTGGCTCGTTACCCACACTTTGGCCCATCACCTGGGTCTTCTTTAAGCTGATTGTGAGGCTGAATTCCATACACGTGTCCGCAAAGCGAATTATGAGTGACTGCAGTTCCTGCTGAGTGTAAGCAGCAATAGCTGCATCGTCAGCAAAAAGGAACTCCCTTAGACACTTCGTAAGCACCCTGGTCTTTCCTCTAAGCTTCAACAGTTTGAAGAGGTTGCTGTCCGTTCTCGTGCGGAGAAAGATGCCCTTTGTAGCAGTTCCAAAGGCATATTTGAACAAAACTGCTAAGAAGATGCCGAACAGTGTTGGAGCCAACACGTACCCCTGCTTCACTCCACTGAGAATCTCAAAGGGTTCAGATGTGGATCCATTGTATTCGATTGCCCCCCTGATACCATCATAGAAGGTCCTAATAATGCTGAGGAGAGTTGGAGGACAGCCGATCTTAGCCAGAATCGTGAACAGACCTTTGCTACTGACAAGGTCAAATGCCTTGGTCAGATTGATGAAAGCAATATACAAAAGTTTGTTCTGTTCCCTGCACTTTTCTTGTAGTTGCCTAACAGAGAAAACCATGTCTATGGTGGACTGTTCAGCTCTGAACCCACACTGAGACTCAGGATAAACTCTCTCTGCAAGAACATGGAGCCTCTTCAGGACAACACGTGCAAATAGCTTCCCTACGGAGCTGAGAAGGGAGATGCCACGAAAGTTGTTGCAATCACTTTTGTCACCCTTGTTCTTGTAGACAGTAACGATATTAGCATCCCTCATATCTTGCGGTATTCTGCCTTCTCTCCAACATTGGCAGAGTATTCCATACAGCTTTGAGACTAGGGTACCATTAGTACATTTAAGAATTTCCGAGGGAATACCATCTTTTCCTGGGGCTTTTCCAGAAGAGAGTGCTTTTAGCACATCGCTAAGTACTTCCATGGTGGGTTCAGCATCAAGTTCAGTCATGGTGGGCATAGGTTCAATGGCATTCTGTAACTACAGTCTCTCTGGCGTACAGCTGTGAATAGTATTGCACTCAGCATTCCATCTGCTTGGTTCTGTCCTTCAAAACCTCGCCTGTGGCCAACTTAAGGGGGGCAGTCTTCCTTTGTGATGGACCAATGACCTGCTTGATCCCATCATACATTCCTCACATGTTACCAGTGTCCATGGCCTGCTGAATCTTGGAGCAGAGTTGGAGCCAGTAATTATTGGCACACTGCCGAGCAACCTGCTGCACTTGACTCCGAGCAAACCGGAGCGCCTGCAGGTTCTCCTCACTGGGAGAGGACCTGTATGCAGTCAGTGCCTGTCTCTTCTTCTCAATCAGGGGCATCAACACTTCAGTGTGGGCTTCAAACCAATCAGCAGACTTGACTGTCTTCTTCTCAAAGATAGATATCGCAGAATCATAGATAGCGTCCAGTAGATATCTTGCTGATATCAGTGTCATCCCGACGGTGCAAGGCCTCTTCAAGTGCTTGGACAAACTCGCATACTTTTGAAGGGTCACGAGTCTTACCCGTGTTAATGTGTGGCCTCCCTTCCTTTCTGGAGTGAAAAAATCTTTGCGGCTGGATGCACACCTTACTACACACGAGCAAGTGGTCAGTATCACAGTCTGCACTGTGGTAGCTGCGTGTCACCCTGACACTACCTAAACAGCTGCGTTTGGTGAGGACAAGGTCAAGCTGGTGCCAATATTTCGATCTTGGGTGTCGCCACGAAACTTTGTGCTGGGGCTTGATGTTGAAAAAGGTATTGGTTACGCAGAGATCATGTTGGGAGGCGTTCAAGGCGGCGCTGTCCGATTTCATTCATCTTCCCTGTTCCAAACTGTTCCAGACAGGATGGCCAGCTGTGATGGTTGCTGCCAACTCTGGCACTGAAGTCGCCAAGGATGAATAGCAGCTCATGGGAAGATACCTCACTGATGGCAATACTAAGTTCATCATAGAATTTGTCCTTATCTTCCTGGGCAGAAGTTAAAGTAGGCGCATAGACGTTGAAGATGTTGGCCGTGCCCACTGATGTTTGAAGCTGGATTTTCAGCATTCTCTCAGTTCCCACATTTTGGTGGTATGACTGAGCAAACTAGGTTGTTTCTAATTGCGAAGCCAACACCATGTTCCCTGGTCTCTTCTGGGGGCTTCCCGTGCCAGAAAAAGGAAAAATCCTTCTCCCGGAGACATCCAGAGGACGATAGCTTTGTTTCCTGGAAGGCCACAATGTCCATCCACAGTCTTCTCAGCTCGTTATTAACGACTGCTGTCTTCTGGGGGTTACTAATGTTCTGTAGGTCTTCTGTAAGGCCCAGAATCATGGTTCTTACATTCCATGTGCCCAGCCTGAAGGCTGGATTACTTTGTTGCTTGTTTGTTTTGCCTGGTGTAAGGTTAACGATCCACCTGTTGGTGATTCCCTAAGCCCCACACACCCAGTGGAGCAAGTGGACCGTGGTGAGGCAGCACCTATTTGGCTGGGGGCTGCCCAGCTTGAGGTGTGTGGTAGCTGCCCAATGAGATCTGAAGACCTCTCCCACTGTCGGAAGCAACCCCTGGCGCCTCAGTCTACGCCAATCAAGTGCAGTGGCTTAATACCAGTAACTGCTGCTTCCCGTGTTGTGTCACTACTCAGAAAGCGATGCTGGAGTGTCCTCTCCAGGGTGCAGGCCTGGTCAAGTAAGTTGAGAACCAGCTGATGCCCAGCAGCAGGATCCCCCTCTCCACGCCACTGATGTAATCCAAGGGAAAGGCGAAATCCAGTACAGCTTGGCACCAGTGTCATTGCAGGAGTTGCCAGAGTGAGGTTGAGTACAACCTCAAACTGCCTTAGGGGCTCCATCTCTGGATTTATCCTCGGGGTTTACTCCTGAAGCCTTTCCCATAACTAGGTATCGCCGTAAGGCAGCGGAGGTTTTAATTCAGAGTTTCCCTTCTCCTAGGTGAGTGGCCTTCCCAGGCTAATGAGCCCCACCTGCTCGAAGGTTTCAAAGGTTTGTTATAGCCGAGGGTGGTAGTGGGGTAAGTTCCCACTATGTATAAAATGCTCCCATGGCGTGCGTCTCCAGCCTCTGACAACCAAAGTCCAGCTACTGGCCTTCACGTGTGGCTTAGTTTTCTAAGTCCGGCGAAACTGTTTGCACTGTCAGGAGAAGGGGCGAAGGCAAGTGACTGGCGCCTTAAAACCAATACGTTAATTATTTATTTAAATAATAGTTTGCCTATCAATATTCTATTTTGTAGTTGCATGGTTAGATGTCTAAGTCGATGGGGGAAAAGCCTATCAGAAAGATCCATTTTTTAATTTGTTTGCATTTCTTATATAGTTAAAGTACAAATTTCCTTGCCCATCTTAGCCTCCCAATTAATCAGAAGTAGAACAGAATCTAGATTAGAGCTGCATAGAATTATCACTGCATGAAAGTCAGATTTGTTCATGAAGCAACAGTTTACTGAATCTATAAAACTGAAAAGCCTGTTAGAACAAATGTGTGTTTTTGTTACAGGAAAGTTAAAACAGAAAAGTTAAGTTTGTAATTTAATTTTGTAGTTGGTATAATTATTTTATAAAACATTTAAGCAGGACAGACTAACCATGGCAGCACCTCCTGCTGGTCATTCTGAGCATTAGCTCTCCAACAGTGTACTTTCTTCTAGTGGTGTCTCACTGGTGTTACTTCTGCTGTCTCCATGACTCTTGGTCCCATAATGTTCCCTGGACTGTGGCATCCTCTTTTGGTCACAGCTCTCCCACTTGATCCTTTTTTCCCTTTGCAGGGGACTGACAGTCCTCAGTCCCTCCACTTGCTTTATCGGCCAACTGCAGTCTAAAGTTTAGCCTCTCACCTCAGCAACCAACTGAAATCTGGATATTGGCCATTCTCCTCATTGGCAAGTGGGTGCAAAAGATGAGGCAGAGACTCAGGGACCCTCTGGACAGCAGGCAATTTGCTGTGTCTCCTTCAATTCTCTCTGGCTATGTCTACCCTACAGATGTCCACATTGCAATTGCGTTTTCAAAAGAAAATTGAAAGAACTGAGGGGTTTTTCCGACACTGATAAAACTCTTTCTATGAGGAAGAAGCCTTTTTCCAAAAGAGCTCTTTTGGAAAAAGGTGTGTCTGGACGGAGAAGAGGGAGTTCTTTCGAAAGAAGAGGAAAGAGAAAAAAGCAGAGGTGCTTTGGTGGCCACTCCATCCACAGTAATCACAGCTTAAATGCGAGATAGCATCCACACCAAATGGATGCTATCTTTTGAAAAAGCAGATCGCTTTTTTGATGTGCTTTGGCAGTGTGGATGCTCTCTTTTGGAAGAAGTTTTTTTGGAAGAGATCTTCCAAAAAACCTTCTTTTGGAAGATCTCTTCCGGAAAAGCTTCTTCCAAAAGAAGCCTGCAGTCTAGATGTAGCCTCTGTTTGTTTCTCTGATTTTCTCCCCCATAGCCCTAAGATTTTCCCAGTTCTTTGTATCGGGGCCTCGGCATGTAGTGTCTTCTTGCTCCCCTGACTCTGCTAGCACTGCTCTGTCCATGGTGCTATCTCTAAGATAGCCAGAACTTCTTCCTTACACTCCAGGGAGAGACTTTCCTTTGCTCTGCTGAACAGACCTTTATGTATGGCCCTCATTGACTGTGAGTATCTATCTAGCAAGTCTACCTTTGTCTGGCTCTCTCAATAAATCCTTTCCTGATTGGCTGGGCTCTGTGCAACCTCTCTAATGTTGTTTTATCCCTTCTTGTGCCTATGTGGGGCAGCTGCCTCACCACAAATATGTATTGTAACTTTGTGCTGCTTTAGATTATCTCTTTTTTACTCCTTACTATCTATGGATTATATTGGCTATTTGTGGTTTTGTCTACAGATACACAGCATACATAATGAGGCATCTAAACCAGGTGTGATATATTGTATCACAATGAAAGGAATTATTTGGAACTCTGTGCAGTTTCAAAGTTTAAAATACAATTTTTTAGATCTTTGAGTGCTCTCACCCTTCATGTATCTGTACAAGAAATAAATGCAGTTCTGTGAGTAACGAAAGACAGAGTAGATTGGGGACAATATGAATGCATAAAGCATGGAGGTACTAGATGAATATCAATTGCCGACCATAAGTGCCCAGCCTTCTTACTGTGGTTGTTTTCTTTTGTGTGCCACCTGTTTCAGATATGTGGAAAATTCCCAGGTCAGTTATAGGACTGTGAACATGTTAAGTTCTGTACATGAAACACATGCTCATTCGTACATGGTGATAATGAACATACTTGTGGATAAAAAGGATGAATTAAAGTCACTGGCTTGCTAAAGTGCTTCTTTGCCTCTAAAATGTGAAATTTCAGTATACAATATGACAGACATCAAATAGAAAATGCTTAGAAAGTCAGTAACAGCAATGTAGAATAACAGATCAATGTAACCGGTATAATTTAGTTTTACTTCTGTGATTTCAACACAAGGAAACCAGAACTATTTGTATTGAAATGGTTATCTGGTGAGCTATGTAGCCTACTGCATTGTAAAAGAACAGGTTTTCATTCTCTTTAACCATTGTGAGTGATGATTGCCAAGTGTAACCTTGAATGTCAGTGTTAATGATTGTTGCATTTGCCACCATCAATTGCTCTCAGAGGAGTTTCACACTTTATCTTATAATTATGTAATGTGAAATATAATCACAAAAAATGACTGTTCTTTATGCTAATGATATGTGGCACTTCAGCACCTTCCATGTAAAGATTCCCTTCCACATTCCAGACAAATATGTGCAGTATATGCCTTATTAAAACTTTAAAAATTAATACTTGATTTTAAGTTAGTAACACTTAGAAATATTTTAGCACTTCACATCTTCAGAGTGTTTTGGAAACACTGATAGACCACAATAAGCCTGATGAACATCAGATGTAATAAACTGTTGCAGCAAAGCTGAATTTAGCTTTAACTAACTTGTCATTCCATCAGTAGATAAGTGTAGGTTACTTTTTACCCAAGAGAAGTTCATTCCATGCCGTGTATTCGCTCTCAGGAGAGGCTTGCTCCTACTCCTGTCCTTGGATGATTAGTCCTCTCCACTCTACAGCCATTCATGGTGTATAATAGAGGCAACAGATAGGACCCTGGACTATACATTTTGAGATATGGGTTAAATTCTCAGTTTTCTAACAAATCTGTTATCTTGAGCCAAGAAATTTCAGCTCTCTGCCTCAGCTTCCCAATTTACTGAGGAGGGAATAATGGTATTTTGTAAATTACTCTGAGATCGACAGGTACAATATTTTATGGGTGACCTAAGCTCTGTATTCAACTGTCTCTCTTAATGGTAAGTGATAATTACCAGACGGGATAAATTGTTTTCATCTAACATGCAGTACAAAGAGCTCTGTTTAGGACAGGAGTGTTAGTGTAAAGCTGCCTAAAAGTAACATAATTGCAGGAATTGTTTGTTTTTGCAGTTCCTTTAGGGTTGAATATCCATAGTTATCCAAATTGCTCTCAACTTTGCTAAAGCCAATCGTCTCTGGAATATGCTGCTGACACAGTATTATGACAGCGGCCCTCCCTCCCTCTAATCCTCCTTCCTCCCCCTCCCCCCAGTGTTCTGCAGATATGTAATAAGGAAGTCCCTAAAGTGCAAGAACTATTTATTGCCACAAATAACAGGAACTCAAAACCCTGGAGGCATTTTTGTACTATTTTAACTCTTCAGTAGCAGTCTTTTCTCACCATCATCTTTTACCTTCCTTTCCTATCACACTGTACAATACTGAAGTTCATTCATTGATTATCATTTTCAGAATCCATATCTTTTTTCTGAAGCTTATTCTGAGAAAGTCAGATCAGATGGCTACAAGAGATGATCCTATTGTTTTCTGCCAGTGGGTTACACTGTTACTTGCTAAGCACCACAAAGCCCTGATTAAGGAATGGGTTAACCCAGTACATAGATCTGACAATTTATTTAAAAAGGCATATTGTCTAAACGGGTAAAAACTTAGAGCTGACCTGTTAGAGACCTGATTTGTAGTCTCAGTTCTGCAATAAGTGTCCCTGACTCAACTAAGGGTTTGTCCATATAGTGAATTATTACATAGCAAGGCAGGATGTGAATGTACAGAATGCTAGCTTGCCATGCACCAATGTACCTTTATGGGTCCTACCACAGTGCATTGAAAGTTCTGAAGTGGTATTTGACATACTGCAGTTCATTACAGTAGTAAATTAAAGTGCACTATGGACATGCAATAATACGTACAATATGATTGGGACTAATTTAGCTACAACTACTCAAGAGAGAGATCTTGCAATCATTGTGGATAGTTCTCTGGAAACATCCACTCAGTGTGCAGTAGCAGTCAAAAAAGAAAACATTGATAGGAAAAATTTTAAAAGGGATAGAGAATAAGACTGAGAATATTTTATTCCCTCTATATAAAAGATCTTGGATAGTGCATACAGACATGGTTGCCTCAGCTCAAAAAAAAGATATTGTGACACTGGAAAAGGTTCAGAGAAGGTCAACAAAAATGATAAGGGGTTTGGAATGGGTCCCATATGAAGAGAGATTAAAAAGAGTTGGACTTTTCACCATATAAAAGAGGAGACTAAGGGGGGATATGATAGAGGTCTATAAAATCATGACTGGCATGGAAAAAGTGAATAAGGAAAAGTTATTTACTTGTTCCTATAATGTAAGAACGAGGGGGTCAACAAATTAAATTAATAGGCAGCAGGTTTAAAACAAATAAAAAAAGGAAGCTTTTCTTCACTTAGCACATAGTCAACTTCTGGAACTCTTTGCCAGAGGATGTGGTGAAGGTTAGGACTTTCAAAAAAGAGCTAGGTAGATTGATGGAGGTTAGGTCCATCAATGGCTATTAAGCAGGATGGGTAGGAATGGTATCCTTAGCCTCTACTTGTCTGGAAATGGATGACAGGAGAAGGATTGCATGAAGGTTACTTGTTGCATTCACTCCCTCTGGGGTATCTAGCATTGGTCACTGTTAGCAGACAGGATACTGGTCTAGATGGACCTTTGGTCTGGCCATTCTTATTTAGCAGTGTTTGTGCAGCAGCTAGCATGCTTTAGATTCATACATTCTCAGGCTGCACACTAGTTTACCCTGAAGATAAGCCCTCATTTGTTCAATGGGAAGAATATTTGAGAAAGAGTATGGGACTATACTCTATAAGAATTTCTCCATAAGATTTATAGGGGCAGAGTAATATAGACAGCAGTTCATGGTAGAGGTGAATTAAGAATTGTGGGCCACCTTACTAGTTTGCCAGTATGTTCTCCAATAATCTAAAGGGATTTAGTCAATCTCTTTTTGTCAACAGAACAGGGAAAAATCTAAGATTCTTTTAAGTCTGTGTCCAGTGTTTACTTAACTTGCATATTCATAGCAATCCTGAATATTTGCAAAAAGTTCTAATTAAGGGGTTGTATTATGTTTGAGGAAGATTACTGTGTGGTGAGTTTCCTCATCAGTTGGAGACAGGAGGAAAATTTTAGGAGTGTTGTGATAGTCTGTTAGTATCAGAGCATCTGTTAGTATGCTCTTCCATCACTGGAATGTGGTTACCAGTTATTCCATAAGCTGATATTTCCTGGCTTTTTCGAGATTTGCATTTTGGGGGATTTCACATTTTACTGTCTTTTAGCACTTTCAAACAAAGTTATTTGTTTATGAAATAGTATGTAACATGAAATACTCTTTACAAATATTGGTTAATTGAGTACATCATAACTTTCCTGCATAAAGCCAAAACATAAGACTCTGAATCAAGGCTTCCATCAATTTATTTGGGAAAAGAAAAAAAAGGGGGAATTATTTGTGATTCCCAATGGGGTCTAAGTACAGTCCCCATCATTTTCAAATAAGAGTTGAATAATAAATGCTCATTATGTGGTAATGAGGGTTTAATGATGAAGGGGGAGGGTCACCAGAGTTAATTATATATTTTTTGGATTGGATAGTTTAAACCTTCTGAGTGTTATTCATAGGAAACACAGTTGTAGTTTTTTGTTTGCTTTTGTTTTTGATACTTAAAAATATAGAACAATTTTCTCACCAGTCAGAGAGTGATGCAAACCTGCAATGACTACAAGAGCACATCTCCATGCAGAGCAGGTTTACAGCTGTTGGGGCCATCTGCATGCAATTACTTTGCTTATTTTTCTAAAGCAAGGAATACAGCCAGTATAAACCGTCGATAAATTTGGACCAGAAATTTAATATAGAATTCTATTATCCCTGCCTGCTGAACCATTTAAAGTAGCAGGTGAAGAATCTTTCACATGCTGTAAATACAGTTGCTTGAGAAACCATTTTTCTGGTATCTTTGTGAGCAACATTTCTGTTGCAATTTGTTTGTGCCTATCTTTGAGAAAATACTGGGTTATGGAATGGGAATGAGTGAAGAAAATTCCACACCATGAAAAAAGTTACTAAGAGCATTTCAGATGTTAATGTTTCTATAACAGTTATTGAGAATTTGGTGTTAGTGCTATTACACAGTACAGAAAGAAATAGAAAAAATTACATTGGTAAAATTTGACTCTTTATTGTTCACCGTTTTCCTAAAATTCAAGAATTTTCAATCTGTGCAGTTGTCAGGGGTTTTCTTTAAGCAAACAGTGAAAAAAGCCAACAAAAAAAAAAGAAGCAGCAATTTTATTTGACATTTCACAAAAAAGTTGTTATATATTCAGTAATGGTAATTGTGTAAATCCTGATAAATTATCCTTGGTGAAGAATCATGTAGAAACAGTGCATTTTTATTTTTACATCATTTTGTGAACCAGACGTGGAATATTTTGTCCAGCTGTATTTTATCTATTTTTAAAGTTCAAGCCATATCACTTATATTTCTTTTCTATGATGCTATGTTATATGTGTGACTTCAAGGCAATAGTAAATGGCTATAATGTTAAAACATAAGTATAACCCCCTCCCCCAAATTTTAAAGATCTGGGTGCATAGCTGCAGCTGTACATGGTTTCTGCCTCCTAGACCTAAACTCCACATTCCAGGCTCTTGCACCTTACATTTTTGGTGCCTTCTGAACCTAGAACTTCTGTCTTTGATCCAAACTGCAGCTATAGTCTCAATTTTTAAGGCTAAGCGTAAGTAATATTGCTTGTCTTCTATCAAAATATCCCCCTCATATATTGTATGGAACACTGCAGACAATATACTTCATAAATTCATAATACTGGAAGGGAAGTCAAGAGGCCATCAAGTCCAGTGTCCTGCACTCATGGCAGGACCAAGCACCATCTGGCCAAGTGGTGGGCAACCTGAGGCCCATCAAGATAAGCCATTGGTGACCTGTGAGACAGTTTAAGTTGAGTGTCTGCAAACACTGCATCCTAGAGCTACCAGTGATCACAGTTCAGTGTTTCTGGCCAATAGCAGTGACAGGAAATGGCACTGAGTGAGTTTTGGCACATACAGACTTAGGCTGCAGCAATGACTAAATCTGGTATTGAAGTACCCAAATTACTTTTTTGAGTTTAGGTGTACATCCGTTTGTTTTTCAAGTTTATCTATGACTTTAGTCATGAACCCATTTTGTAACCTAGCCTTTAAATCTTCTGTACCTAATGACCGGAAAATAGCTAATGAGATTGTCAATATTTAAAAAGGGGCTCTAGAAGTGATCCTGGCAATTACAGTCTGGTAAGTCTAATGGCAGTACCAGGCAAATTAGTTGTAACTATAGTAAAGAATAAAATTGTCAGATACATATATGAACATAATTTGTTGAGGTAAAGTCAACATGGTTTCTATAAAGGGAAATCATGCCTTACTAATCTACCGGAGTTCTTTGAGAGGGTCAACTGGCATGTGGAAAAGGGTGATCCAATGGATATACTTAGATTTCCAGAAAGTCTTTGACAAGGTTGCTCACCAAAGGCTCTTAAGTAAAGTAAATTGTCATGGGATAAGAGGTAAGGCCTTCTCATGGATTGATAGTTGGTTAAAAGACAGGAAACAAAGGGTAGGAATAAATGGTTAGTTTTTAGAATAGAGAGTGGTAACTAGTGGTGTCCCCCACCTGTCCGTACTGCGACCAATCCTATTCAACCTATTCTAAATGATCAGGAGAAAGAAGTAAACAGTGAGGTGGCAAACTTTGCAGATTATATTAAACTGCTAAAGATAGTTAAGACAAAAGCAGAACTTCAAAAAGATCTCACAAAACTAAGTGATAGGGCAACAAAATAACAAATGAAATTTAATGATGATAAAGGTAATGCACATTGGAAAAAAATCCCAAATATACATACAATATGATGGGGACTAATTTAGCTATAACTACTCAAGAGAGAGATCTTGGAGTCATTGGGTACGTCTAGACTACAGGGTTTTGTCGACAGAAGTTTTGTCGACAGATACTGTCGACAAAGCTTCTGTTGACAAAGAGCATCTAGACTACATTCAGTTCTGTCGACAAAGCAAGCTGCTTTGTCGACAAAACCCTGTAGTCTAGACACAACCCTACATGCAATAACACCTTTTGTCGACAGAACTCTGTCGACAGAAGGTGTTATGCCTCGTAAAATGAGGTTTACCAGCGTCGACAAAACTGCTGAGTTCTGTCAACGTTATGTCGACAGAACTCAGTGGTAGTGTAGACGCAGGTATAGTTTTGTCGACAAAAGTCCGCTTTTGTCGACAAAACTATGTAGTCTAGACACACCCATTGTGGATAGTTCTCTGAAAATATTCACTCAATGTGCAGTGACATTCAAAAAAGCTAACAGAATGTTAGGAATCATTAAAAAGGGGATGGAGAATAAGACAGAGAACATTTTATTGCCTCTGTAGAAATCTATGGTGCGCCCATATCTTGAGTACTGCATACAAATGTAGTTGCCTCATCTCAAAAAATATATATTGTCACTGGAAAAGGTTCAGAGAAGGCCGCAAAATGATTAGGGGTTTGGAACGGGTCCCATATGAAGAGATATTTAGAAAGACTTGGAGTTTTTAGCTTAGAAAAGAGGAGACTAAGGGGGGATATATGCTAGAGGTCTATTAAATCATGACTAGTGTGGACTAAGTGAATAAGGAAAAGTTATTTACTTGTTCCTGTAACAAAAGAACTAGAGGTCACCAAATGAAATTAATAGGTAGCAGATTTAAAATGAACAAAAGAATGTTTGTCTTCACACAGCTCATGATCAGCCTATGGACCTCCTTGCCAGAGAATGTTGTGAAGACCAGGGCTTTAACAGGTTAAAAAAACCCTAGATAATTCATGGAGGTTAGTTCCATCAATGGTTATTAGCCAGGATGGATAAGAATGGTATCCCTAGCCTCTGTTTGTCAGAGGCTGGAAATGGATAACAGGAGAGGGATTGCTTGACAATTGCCTGCTCTATTCACTGCCTCTGGGACATCTGGCATTGGCCACTGTTGGAAGACAGTCTACTGGGCTAGATGGACCTTTGGTTTGATCAAGTATGGCTGTTCTCATATTCTTATGTAAAAAAGACAACGTACCAGTTTGGCACAAGTTGCCTGCTTCACACAGGTGTTCCGCTAACACAGGCTGAGCAGAAGTCTACAAAATACATTTGGAATGGTTTCAAAATGGGATCTTACCTAATATTAGTGGTTTCTTGTAGAGGTTCACTATATTATTCATGTTTCCTGACACTAGTCTCCCATTCCTTAGTATCTAGTCATGGTGGGGTTGCAGATTTGAGAAGATCTTCTGATTCTGGAGCTTATTTTTTTAAAAGCTCCTTGTGTGACATATTAACCTATTTAGGGATAGAAAGATGGATCAAAATCTCATTTACTACACTTTCAGAAACAAGACTATTTTCATTTTTCAATGGCACTAAAGTATCTTATCATGAGTCTTTTACCTTTAGATTGTTAACTATCCAGCACTTCTGTCACCATAAGCTATTTGTTAACAAGAAATGGTGATTAACTTCATCCATCATGCTGGTGACAATATACTTTTACTCTTGTCAGAAGATTCATCTAAGTCACACATTCAGTTAGACTTTGTGGCTTTTTTACGAATCACTTCTCCTAGAATGGCTAGTCTTAAAATCCAAATCAGCTTGTTCGAGGGTAAGCAGATTTTCAACAATAGTTGGTAAAGTGCCTGCATTGAACAGTGGTTGTTTCTGTAATTGAGTCTGATTTACCTCCTTTATTGTCTCCTATATTGAGTGTTCAATGTCCTTTATTAAAGATATGGTTGATGGAAAACCAACCATTTATCATTGCAATAATGTTGACCAACTCCAGTTAGAGTTAACTTGCTCTTATGTCCAGTAAGTAACCATCAGATTATTTATTTTTATCAAAATGTATTAAAATAATGTAACCCTTCTGCCAGGCCGAGTAAATAGCAGCAAGGTCTGGGTTCTGTATCTAGGGGTCTCCTCCCAACAAGGTAATACACCACCAGCTCGAGCCCCCACCCAGTGACCAGGGAAATCTTACATACACCTCTGGGTGCCTCAAAAGAGGCAATTCTTCCCCTCTCGCAAGCACAGAGCCTCAGTATAGTAGCAAACCTTTAATAACAGGAGGTAACCGACATCAGCATTAAATTGGGGAAACACCAGAACTCGGATTTACAGACCAAACATGAGCGAAGGCCCTCCCCCAAGCCACAAATCCCCCCAAAGTCCCAAAAGTCCAACACCCCAAAAGTCTCTGCCCCGGGTCAGTGCCGCCCCAGGGTTCAAAAGTTCACCCGGCAGGGTTTCACCATCCCAACCTGGAGGGGCGGGGATCGATACACCTTACGTGGTCCGCTGGTGGCTCCGCCAATGGCTCCGCCTCTCCGTGGGGTTCTGGGGTTCTGCCGCCGCTGTCGACACAAGTCACTCCACCACACTCCGCCTGTCATCCAGTGAGCCACCTCCACTGTCTGGCTCCGCCAGCCGTCTTGGTCCAAGCCCCTGGCTGCCAGTTGGTTGCTCCTGCTGCTGGTCCACGCCCCTGGCTGCCAGCTGGTTGCTCCTGACTGCCAGCTGGTTGCTCCTGACGCTGCTCCGCTGGCTGTATGCTGCCGCTCCTACCAGCCGCAGGTCGCCCCCGCCAGCTGCATCTACTGTCCGCCTGCAACCACCGGTCGTCCCGGCAAACTGCTCTGCTGTCCACCTGTGCTTGCTGATTGTCCCTTGCAAGCTGCTCTGATAGTAGCCCAGCAGCTTAGCACCAGGCTCCCCTCAGCAACAGTGATTTCAGCTCTCATCCACAGCACAGCGCCAGACTCCCCACAGCACACAGTGATTTCAGCTCATAACAGAGGAGCCTTAGCACTAGTGCTCCACTGGCCCACAGTGAAGTTAACTCCACAGCTCACAACTAGACTCCTAATGGAATCCAAATTAACTCTGATATTCTGCAGTGGAGAGAGGAGGGGGTGCAATCGGTGTTGTTTAGGCCCCACCCCCAGGTACAAAGACCTGTCCCTACCCTCTCTTAATTTGACTGGGTTTGGAACCCATGCCCCTTGTCTAGTGAGTGCTACTTAGTTTATGGTGAATCCCTCTGTCATAAACAGTTCTACCAGTCCATTGTCCTTGATTCGCATAATCAGGGTAACAACACTTTTACCCCCCCTTCCTCAATAACAGAGAGACTGGGGATCCCACAGTGGCCAAAGTGACCATTTGGGCTGCTGTGAGCACTTACTAGACAGAGTGGGTGTGTCTATGCAAATTGGGCTCAGCCCCTGAAGTCTCTTTGAACCACTTGCCACAGATCACCACCGGATGTCAGGATAGAGTTTACCCTGACCCCGCTTACATCAATAAAACAAAGTTTTTATTATCACACCAGTTGTTACTCTCATTATTTAAAATTTTATAAAGAGTAACAAAGGAAAACTATGGATTTATCTTGGCTATGTTGGACAATTATTCATAATTCTAATCGCAAATCCTTCATAAAACTTTGGCTTCTTTTTTATTTACCTTACATTTGTCAGTGTGTTACAACTTTTATTTATTTGGGAGTGCATGTTAAACTCACTTCTTCTGCCTTAAAGATGACCCAACTCAGAACATGGCTGGAAAACCAACACAAGGAATAGTGCTGAGCTATAAAGACGTTGTGCAAGCTGTCTCTGCTAAAGGAGAATTATGTCTTGCTCAGTATTATTGGTACTTAAACACATGATACTCTTTGAGTGTGGTCTTTTGCACAAAAAAGAGGGTTAAATTAATTGTTTTCCATTGGCAATGTTGTTGGCTAATCAGGTGAGTTGAAATTCGCCCCATGCAAACGGCTAACATTTTTTGAAGCACCCTATAGTCCTACTTGATGTTGTGAAGACCAAGATTTCAACAGGTTCAAAAAAGAACTAGATAAATTTATGGAGGTTAGATCCATCAATACTTATTAGCCAGAATGGGTAGGAATGGTGTCCCTAGCCCTTTGCTTGCCATGGGCTGGAAGTGGATGACAGGAGAGGGATCACTTGATTACCTGTTTCTGTTCACTCCCTTTGGGGCATCTGGCATTGGCAACTGTTGGAACACATGATATTGGGCGAATGGAACCTTTGGTCTGACCCAGTATGGCCGTTCTTATATTCTAATGTTCTTAACTTTTTCTGAGTGGGCTTAAACATTGCATAGTCTTTGTGAAGGCTTTTCACACAGGCATGAATTTTATCTAAGGTTTCTTCCTTTGTCACTGGGGAAATACATTCCCAACAACTTGTTTTGACATTATCAGCATTAATGGAGAGACATCTTTTTGTTGCTTTCAATGGTCAATTACGCAAAATGTGTATACTTTCCCTGAAAAAAGGTCCGTATAATGACCTTTCATGGGATGGATACAACCCATTTCATCAGATGAGTTGGAGCACATTTTACCCATGAAAACTCATGAGACTCTCTCTCTCTCTCTCTCTCTCTCTCTCTCTCTGTGTGTGTGTGTGTGTGTGTGTGTGTGTGTGTATTTATTTATTTATTTATTTAGTCCTCTGGCACCGTCATACAGACTCCCATTGTTTCTAAAGTTACAGACTAACATGGCTATCCCTCTGAAACTTTATATTTTCTCTGTGTATCTGATTCTATTTGAGTATGAATCTGAACCATGCTCTTCCAATTATAATGAGCTAATCTGCAATATCTAATAATTGAAAATAATTTGTAAAATCACAGTAGCTTCCATTAATTTAAAATGTAATTTTTGGTATTTGCCTTTAGATTGAATGTATTTCTGTTTGGTAGTTTCACAATTATGTCC
The DNA here is from genome assembly GCF_052426305.1 of Pelodiscus sinensis. Classification (NCBI taxonomy): domain Eukaryota; kingdom Metazoa; phylum Chordata; order Testudines; family Trionychidae; genus Pelodiscus; species Pelodiscus sinensis. The sequence goes on from NC_143055.1 coordinate 102,329,009, forward strand.
CTAACTTTCTTTTCCATTGTTCCTTCCACAAGAAATGTCAGAGTGGGGGTAGAGAAAATTTCCACAAATAATTGGGAATACAGCTGGTATTGATTATTTTCTGCAGCAAAGAAACTTCAGCTTCCAGCAGATTCTCAGCCATGAAGCAATCAGCATATTTATTTGGGATGGCTATTGCCATTTCTGGAGTCACTGTACTACATGTATCATGGAGCTAGTTATTATGGGGAGGGAAGAGACAGGGACAGAGAATCTGGCATCAAAATAATTTGTGGATTTTGATTGACAGACATGGATTTAAGATACTGAATTTTCATAGTTAGTTGCAGTAATGACTATTTCATGGGTGGGTTAGCAGGTAGGCAACTGAAGCTGTATTTGTTTTGGTTTGTTCTGCTATTTGTAAGCTCCTAACGACATTCTATGCGGGAGTTAGAGGAAATCAGCCATTAGAAATTGTGAGAAAAGCTGAACAGAACACATGCATGGCATTTTTGCAGTGATGGCATCAGTGCTAGTAAATTGTTAAGCTAATAGTAACCTACCATACACCCTAAGCATGAAGGGATGATGTAGTTAATTGGCCATTAACTATGTTGCTGACATTGCAGTACCAAGGAGATAGCTTTTGTTATTGTTCAGTATAATGTTGAATAAGCTTTTCTGAATATTTGTATGATTCAAAACATCTGGGTAAGCTGTTAATTGTTCCTGAATGGTATTTGCTTCTAAATGTTTCATAGTGATCCAGTAAAACAGTTAAAAATCATTTATATCCATTACATAATGTCCATTATCTCACAGCAAGGGTATTCAATTTTCCACAAAGTAATAAAGTATGGTCCCTATTTAAAATTCATTTGTAATTTGTATGAAAATAGATGTGTCTCTTGAACAGTTTTTTTCTTATCAGAAGTGCATTTTAATAAGCAGCTTAAAAAGTGAAGATAATATTTTTAAAAATGCTATACAAAAAATCACATTAACAGGTCCAGTGAACATTTCATTATAAAAATGCACCATAAGCAGTTTACACTACTAAAATGTAAAATAGAAGATGGTTCATATTGCCAAGTCCTTCACAGCTGTAGACAGAGTAAATGGATTAATATCTATGCAAAGGCTTAATCCCATCAAAAGTTATGACTTGATTGCCTTCACCTTTACCACTTCAGTTGGAACAATATCCAACATGGATATTAATGCCTGTAACACATGCTGGCTTAAATCACTTAATTTACACGGAGTATATAATTGTTAGCAAAATTCCATGCAGCATCTCGGAGCCAAAGGCAATGCAGCAACTTAACATCTGGTGATACATAAACATATTTGATTTTTTTTTTTTTTTTGCTAAGCAGAGATAATGAAATACTTAAATTACCATCAAGCCTATATTTAAATAAAACCAATAATTCTGGGATATTGTAAGTGCTTCCTTTCTACCATATGGACAATGGTACTCTGACACGAATTTAAGTTTACCATCAGCATCAACATCTTTTCTGCTTTATTCTTAAACACGAGAATGTGAAACTTGAGGGCACGTGTGAGTCTCCATAAACTGCGTGGCTGCCTTTTACATTGTATTATACTTCAATAGCCGGTGGGAGGGTAAATAATGAATGGCGTTAAGTCCCAAAACTGCAGCCACAAGTTTAAGATCATATCTAGGGGTGTGTCTAGACTACATGCCTCCTTCGACGGAGGCATGTAGATTAGCCAGATCGGAAGAGGGAAATGAAGCCGCGATTAAAATAATCGCGGCTTCATTTAAATTTAAATGGCTGCCCCGATCTGCCGATCAGCTGTTTGTCGGCAGATCGGGGCAGTCTGGACGCGACGCGCCGACAAAGAAGCCTTTCTTCATCGGCACAGGTAAGCCTCGTGAAACCAGGTTTACCTGTGCCGATGAAGAAAGGCTTCTTTGTCGGCGCATCGCGTCCAGACTGCCCCGATCTGCCGACAAACAGCTGATTGGCAGATCGGGGCAGCCATTTAAATTTAAATGAAGCCGCGATTATTTTAATCGCGGCTTCATTTCCCTCTTCCGATCTGGCTAATCTACATGCCTCCGTCGAAGGAGGCATGTAGTCTAGACACACCCTAGATGTCCACATGCAGCTGTGGGATTTACATTTAAAGTGGATGCCCCCACGGGCAGAACAAATAATGGAGATTCAAGTAACCTTAGGTTTTCCACAATCATACTTCATATTTTTTTTTCTTCTATACTAGATCACAACCCTTGTTCTGATCAGGAAAAGGACATGATTTGTTCAGCCTTGGGCCACCATTCTTTTAACTCCTCTTTCTATACCAACTCCCATGAGATTTAATTCATGATTGTATAGAGATGGCTTTCCCAAGTACAGGAGAGCTGATGGCTGTGCTGATGGAGAGAGATGGTGGTTATAGGGATGGTTTCAGAGAACAGATCTGGCATAAAGTCCATTTGAAAATCCCAATTGTTAAACCATAAGGACATAAATTCAATAGTCAGCTAATTCTCTTAGACTTTTCAAAAATCCCAGTCTAAATTGAGTGAGTCATCCAGGGGGACATGTCAGAAAGAGAACTGGATTGGCTGTAAGAAGACAAGTCAGTGGGAAAGTAGATTAGTGAATATACTAGTGAATTAGTCAGTACATAAATGGTAGTTACAGTCCCCTGAGTGAATGATTCACTCAAAGAAAGGATGCTAAGAGGATTGGTGGCAAGAACAGAGCCTTGTGGAAACACCTGTGGAGAGGTAAAAACCCTCAGAATGAGATTCTGAAGGATTGATCTGAGAGGTAGTAGTATCTTTGAAGATGGCCCACCCCCCTTCAAGTTGTCCTTACTGAGCCTTTCTGTCCACCTGACCTACCTTTTCAGAAGATGAGTCTGTATATTGTAGATATTCCTAATTTAGCTTTATCTGCAAAACTATTCACACATTTCTCTGCTTCCCCCAACAAAATGACATCACCAGAAAAATTATAAAATGTCACCTGACAGTGTGTTGTAGGCTTTAATATCTATGTTGGATATCTTGCCAACTGAAGTGGTAAAGATGAAAGCAATCAAGTCATAATTTTTGATGGGATTAAGACTTTCCATAAATATTAATCCAGTTACTCTGTCATCATTAATGAATTGATCCTCTATTTCATTATTGGCACATGTGAATGAAACACCTATGCTATGTGCATGCTGTTGGAACTTTTTGTGTAGTTTTCTTCCAAAATGAAATTCTGGTGAAACTGATCTAATTTCATGGAACATTTTCATTTAAAATGAACTCTATTTCTTATGTTTCTGTTGAAGTTTTCCCAACCAGCTCTGTTTAACTTTGTTCTTTACTGTTAGAATGCTTTCATAGTGAAATAGCTAACATGTAGGATTTGCTCAAGCAAATTGTTTCAATATTATCCTGGTAGATTCAGCTGTTAAAATCAGATGGACCTTTCATGTTTACCAGGTACAATACTAATTTCTATCTTCTAGCCGCTCAGAGATAAAAGGATAATTTGTGCTACATCCAATGAGACCATTGAATTTCCCCAATCTTTAACTAACTAATTAAGATAGCCTTAGCTCAGTTCATTTGTATAAACATAAGAACAGTCAATGTATTCATTCATCATTTTCACCCTTGTCTGTCTTTCAGGACCATTATGAATGGTCATAATATGCCAAGGAGGCGTTTTCCTAACTAGCATTAAAAAGGGTACTGGAAATATTGGATTTTTGTCAGGTTATAGCATTGCATGTCAGTCAGTTTTGGCACTGTGAGGAATTAATTGCAGCGAGACCTTGGGAAACACAAAGGTTGAATAAACTGTGCTGGTGTAAAGGGCAAAAATCCTAAATTGTTCACATTCCTGACAAATGAAATAATTGTGGGATTTTTGTTCCTAATATATATTAACTGGACAAGAGTTTATGAAATAGACTCGGGGAGCTTAATCTATGTTTCTATCCATAATGATTAAGGGGTGACTTAATCATAGTCTGTAAGTACCTATCAAGGTTAACAGAATTTTGCTAACAGAAGACTCTTCTATTCAGTAGAAAAAAGTATAACAAGAGTAGAAAGGTGAAGCCAAACAAATTCAAATTAGAAAAAAAGGCACACATTTTCAACAATGAGGGTAATTAACCTCTGGAATATTGTGTTAAGGATTGTGGTGGATTCTCCATTACTGAAAATTTTTAAATAACATTTGGATGTTTTTCTAGAAGAAATACTCAAGTTCAAACATAAATTCATTCCAGTAACTTGTGTTGTACAGATCAAATGATCACAATTGTCCATGCTGTCTTGTAATCTAAGCATCTGTGAGCTCCATTTTCTTGATCACATTAGGAAGAAAAAATATCTAGAAAGTTTTTTAATCTTCTTTTTCATTCTTTCACTTATTGTTGACCAAAGCTGCTTAACTTTTGTTGTCTTACCTCTTCTGCATTTTCAAATAAACTTTCATGACATTTAAAAATTAAGAGAACCACCATAAAGAACCACCACCAAACCTGTGGGGGATCTAGGCAGATGGCATTCGTCCATAGTGGGCTTACCTGAAGAAATGACTTGACAATAATGTAAAGAAGTGAAAGATTATTTATTTTTAATTCAATAAAATGAAGAATATTCATACCAGGGATCGTAATGATCACACTTTTCTGAGTGGAGATGGTATTATCTCTCCTTTCCAATCTTACCTAATATAAACAGCCCTACCTCTGAAACACTAATGTGCTAGCCACAAACATTCTTACTTCCTATTTACATTTTCTTTCTAAAATATTTAGAGATGAAATAAAACATTGGCTCCACATGCCCTCCAGCTTGGTGGTGATGGTAGAATAGGAGTTAAAGTCAAGACATTAATCTTGTGCCGATGACCATCTTTAAAATATTATAATGCATCATCAGCAAATGTTCTTATCCAGCAAGATTTTACCAGTGTATTGGATATAATGTGATGTGACATACTGAATGTGATTAATAGAAAAGCAATAAGAATCATTTTGCCCAGACAACTGAATAAGTTACACTTTTTGTTACCTATATAAAAATGGGGAACATGTTTTGCATTGATTAAAAAAAGAGGAAAAAAATCTTCATCCAATTTATGCTTGTTTTCCTTACCATCTTTTACCAAATTTAAGCCAGGTACATGTAATACAATAAGAAATATTTTCTGCATTTATACAAACACACACACACACACACACAGAGACACACACACACGCTTGCACACACACAGAGTATAGCCCTGTGGCCACATGAATGGATATGGAAAATAGATAGTTAAAATAAAAATTGTCGTGTACAGCCAGATGCTCCTGAAAATGTTGCCAAGATTATAGAGAGAAGCAGCCATCTGAGGCTCTGGCTGTAAGCAATCTGTCAACAAGTCCAAATTGATCAGCTGGAGTTGGAGGCTGAAGTCACAAATAGACATCTAAGTGCCTAATTTCCTGGGGTCAAAAAATGCAAGGAACAGATTGGAAATCTGAAGACTTAGAGGAATCAGAATGGCAGCTTCCTTGACTTCATCCAACATTGGGATATCCTTTGTTTAATGTAGATGTTGGGTCTTTGCAAGCCCCATCCTTCTTCATATGGTTGTTGGCTCTGGAAAGTTATTTTTCTTGGGAGCACTGGCTATATGGTAAATCTCTGCTAATGGAAAACCCATTCTGCAGGTTCCAGCCATTGCAGCTGTCAGTCTCTCCTGATGCTTGCAGCTATCCCACTGAAGTACTACTGATGCACTTTTCATCACTGAGCTAAGGAACAGAAATCAAAGATTGCCATCTGGGTCCTGTTTGTTTTTTGTTTTGCTTTACTTTCCTGCCTGATCTCAGTGCACAGAGCTGGCAGATAAATTATCAGATGGTGCAATATCTTGCAACAGTCAATTGACTTTGTAACAGGCAGTGAAAGACCTAACAGTGGTTATGCAAAGGTAAGGATATAAAACATTTTTATATAACTTAGTTAATAGGCTGCCATGGGGGCTGCTATACGTCTGCACAAATAAACACTGGTTCTGAGAACAAAGTTCTATACAGCTCTTCAAACTCATCTGGTTGTCTTGTTAACTCCTGCTATTCATGCCCCTAGACCATAAACAGCACCTCTAAACTGTCATGCAGCACCAGCATTAATGTGAACGTTGTGACAGCTCCAGAGTAATGTTTTCCCCTGCTGAAGCCCCAGCTTTTAGCATGTGGGAGTGTGTGTTAAATTCTCTAAGACAGGAGTAGATTCAGGTACAGCCATTTTGGGTACATGCCTAAAGGGCCAATTTTAGCTATGTGCTGATGTCACAATCACATCTCATTTTAAGTGAAAATGTAAATTTTCAGCATGCCTGGTTCCGGTGAAAGCTTGAAAACATAACTCAAAGACAACCAGTGGAGAGATGTCTGCTGAGTCTGTAGCCAGTTTCTAGCAAAGGGAGTTTCAGTAGACACTAAATTCAAGGAGAAAGCTACCTGGCCTGACACCCACCACCAGAGTAGCCTGGAGTCTGCAAAGCCTTTTTGAGGAAAAAAAAGTAGATAAGGTCCAACTCTGCAGGGAGTTATAAGTGCACCTTTGTTGTTATTACCATTTGCGTGCTTTTTATGGAATCTGCATTTCAGACTCCATCCCAATCAGCTCTGGATCCACCCCTCTTGAAGTATAACCAGCTGGGAGACTCCAACTATTCCAATCAGTTCTGGACCACTCTTCCTGTGTGAGAGTACCATCTTCTAAATTATACCTATTGAAGGGGAGGAGGAACAGTTTCCTTCCTGGTCATTTTTTCCAGATGCCAAGGTGAGTGATCTTTCTAGAACAATCAAGTAACAAATAGCATGTGTTCACTGGGAGTCAAGATTGTCAAACTTATTCCTGACTGTCATCAGACTAAAGAAAACAGATTTACAAGAAAAATCCTCCTTGAGCGTTAATTATTATGAGACAATTCATAAGAACTCAGAGGGTCTGTATACACTTGCATCTTAGTTCGAACTAGGGATGCAAATGCAAGCATTCAAAATAGTCACTGAAGTGGGGATTTAAATATCCTGCACTTCATTAGCATGATCTCTCTGGTGTGCTAGTTCGAATCACAGCTGATTCGAACCAGGAAGTGCGTGTCGGGACGTGTAAGTTTGAACCAAACCCCTTGGTTCGAACTAATGTTACTCCTCATTTTTTGAGAGAGGGATGCAAATGAAGACAATTGAAATTGCAACTGAAGCCGGGATTTAAATATCCCATGCTTCATTTGCGTAATCACGTTATGGTGCTATTTCGAAATACAAAATGCGGTGTAGATGCGGTTATTTTGGAAGAACACCCTTCTTCTGAAATAACTGTTAAACCTCATTTCATGAGGAATAAGGGTTTATTTCAGAAGAAGGGTGTTCTCCCAAAGTAACTGCATCTACACCGCGTTTTGTATTTCTAAATAGCGCTATTTTGAATTAACATGATTATGCAATTTCGAATGTCTTCATTTGCATCTTTCTCTCAAATGTGGGTGCAAGTGTGGACATACCCTTATAGGCTTCCTGTCTTTAGCTATCTGTCCAAATTTTATTCTTATATGCAGATATAATTATGGCATGATGTACACCATCAGCCGCCTTCCCCAAGTTCTGAACTCAGACTGCACAGTTGCTGGGCAACTGAACCTACTCCTCACGGTGACTGAAGATTAGGGTTCTGTATGTCAGCTGTATATCTGTGTTCTCATTGCTACATCTTGAAGTTAATTAGCTACTGTATTTTATATAACAAATTCCCACTGAGTTTTAATTTTTTTTTTTCTGAGTAGCCTATAAATCCACCATTATACAATTTTTCCAGTATACCCCCACAGAGATGACTCCTATATCAGAGTATGAGATCCTCTGCACTAGGTTTTTTCTCCCATCAACTTCTCCTTTCTTTTATCAGAAGACTAACTACTGTAGTGTAAATGAGGTGAGAAACTTTGAGTAACATGGCAACTCTCTAGGAACATAGGTGCCTTCAGACACTGCAGTGAAGAGACGCTTTTTGAAAGTTACTAGGGACTAATAGTCCTACTAAAACTAATCACTTTGGGCTTATCTAAACTACACGAAAGAGTCGAAAGAGGAATTCCTGTGGAATTTGCATATCTTTTTCCGATCGCACTTTCGAAAGCAGAGCTTTTAAAAGTGAAAGTAGTTTAGACGCAGCTTTTTTGGCAAACACCCTTTTGTCGAAAACCTCCGTTTATGTGGCTTTTTGACAAGGAAAGGGCTCGCGTCTAAACTACTTTTGCTTTTGAAAGCTCTGCTTTCGAAAGTGTGATCAAAAGAAGATACACAAATTCCCATCGAATTTGCATATCCTCTTTCAACTGATCCGCATAGTCTAGATAAGCCCTTTATGAAAAGCTCCTTCCACTCAAGCAGAAACATAGTCTCTTGGCTCTCACTAACTAATAAAGTTTTTATACTGTAGTTCTTGTGAAATCTGCTCTATGTAAGTCCTCAGTTTTAAACTTCAGACCCTCTTAATGAGACACGAAGGAAAGATGCTTCAGTTTGCTGTGTGGTGTGAATTTATACTGTCGTTCTTTTAAAAGTGAATGTACATGGAGACTGTTGATGGAATTCTACTATGGCTGTAGAAAGCTCTCTCTGTAAAATCGCAACACCCTGCCTTTTAAAGGCACTCTTAAAAAAACAGCCTACATTTTTTTAAAGGGCTTTCTGTAGGCTAGCAAACACTTAAATAATTACTCAGGGATTTAAGAGAGAAATGTAACTTTTAAAGTGGCCTTTTTTCTTTCAAGGCATGCTTATATTTATAAATATGGAGTTTTCTTTTTAAAGAAGAGTTTCAGATATACTGTGTGTGTGTTAATTTGTCAAATACACTGCAGATATGTAACTTACAAAGGTACTAGATGCATTTTGTAATAACAAAATGCTGTATTTTAATACATTAAACTATGAAACCAAATATTTAAAAATTTAGGTTTTTTCATAGTTATTAGGACTTATTCATTGTTTGTGTTACAGGCAGTCCCCGGGTTATGTACAAGATAGGGACTGTAGGTTTGTTCTTAAGTTGAATTTGTATGTAAGTCGGAACTGGTACATATTGTAGGGGAAACTCTAGCCAAACATTTCTCCAGAGCTCAGTTTTATTCTCCCACATCTCACTTCCCTCAGGGTATGTCTACACTACCCTCCTAGTTCGAACTAGGAGGGTAATGTATGCATACCGCACTTGCTAATGAAGCCCGGGATTTGAATTTCCCGGGCTTCATTAGCATAAGCGGGGAGCCGCCATTTTTAAATCCCCGCTGCTTCGAACCCCGTGCAGCGCGGCTACACGGGGCTCGAACTAGGTAGTTCGGACTTGGGTGCCTATTCCGAACTACCGGTACACCTCGTTTCACGAGGAGTAACGGTAGTTCGGAATAGGAACCTAGTCCGAACTACCTAATTCGAGCCCCGTGTAGCCGCGCTGCACGGGGTTCGAAGCAGCGGGGATTTAAAAATGGCGGCTCCCTGCTTATGCTAATGAAGCCCGGGAAATTCAAATCCTGGGCTTCATTAGCAAGTGCGGTATGCATACATTACCCCGCTAGTTCGAACTAGCGGGGTAGTGTAGACATACCCTCAGTCCTTTATTCTCAAGTTGAGGTGTCTGCTGAGAAAAGCCGCTCCACGTCTCCCTGGTCTGCTGGGGGCGGGGGAAGGGAGCGCTAGCTTCGCGTCTCCCTGGTCTGCTGGGGGGAAGCAGCTAGTGCGGGGTTGCCTCACCCCATTTGTAAGTAGGGATCTGATGTAAGTCGGATCCATGTAACCTGGGGACTGCCTGTATATTAAAGTAAAACGGGCAGCCTCCAAACAGGGCCTGGGTACCCATTGCATTAGGAATGTAGATGAAGTTGTAATGAAAAGATGGTTCTGGTACTTAAAACCTTAAGGTCTAAGGCCCTGAGTGTGCCCTCTGTAGTTTGCTGGTGGAGTGCTGCACTCACATAAAGTTTCATTAAACCTAACTAATATTTTGCACGGGTAATCTGTAAACTTGATACAATATGCAGCACTAGGGCCCAAGTACATAACAAGAAGCAGCATATGGGGAGCCAGTATAAGGCAACTATAAGACCATTATAGTTAGCACAATAAATGGAAGTTGTAGTAAACCACCAGCCTTGCCATTTTCAAGTGTTTTGTAGTCATTATAGTATATAGGAAATTTAAGGAAGTTTTAATTTTTAATAGACCTTAGGAAAGCTGTTAAAATAAACAATTTGTAGCAACCTTTGGTACCATGATGAACTCTTAAGGAATTCATCTGCAAACATTTGGGAGATAATAATGTGATAGGTAACAGCCAGCATGGATTTGTAAAGAACAAATTATGTCAAACAAATCTGATATCTTTCTTTAATATGATAACAAGCATGGTGGATGAGGGGGAAGAGGTGGACTTGGTAAACCTAGACTTAGTAAAGCATTTCATATGGTCTCGCATGACCTTCTTATCAATAAATTGGAGCTATTATAAGGTGGATGAATAACTAGACTGATAACCATTCTCATAGGGAATTATTAATGGTTCACTATCATGCTGGAAGGGCATAACAAGTGGGATTCTGCAGGGGTCCAGTTTGGGACTGGTTCTGTTCAATATCTTCATCAATGATTTAAATATTGGCATAGAGAGCATGCTTATTAAGTTTATAGATGATACCACGCTGCGAGGGGTTGCAAGTATTTCAAAATGATCTGGACAAATTGGAGAAATGGTCTGAGGTAAATAGCATGAAGTTTAATAAGGGGATAAATGCAAAGTACTCCACTTAGGTCGGAACAATCTGTTTCACGCATACAGAATGAGAAGCGACCTTCTAGGAAGGAGTATTGCAGAAAGAGGCCTGGGGGTCATAGTGGACCACAAGCTAAATATTAGTCAACATTGTGACACGGTTGCAAAAAAAGCAAACATGATTCCGGGATGCATTAACAGGTGTGTTGTGAACAAGATATGAGAATTAATTTTTCTGCTCTACTCTGCACTGATTCAACCTTGGTTGGAGTATTGTATCCAGTTCTGGGCACCACATTTCAAGAAAGATGAGGAGAAATCGAAGATAGTAAAGAGAAGAGCAACAAAAATGATTAAAGGTCTAGAAAACATGACCTACGAAGGAAGACTGAAAGAATTGGAATTGTTTAGTTTAGAAAAGAGAAGACTGAGAGGGGACATGATAGCAGCTTTCAAGTACCTAAAAGGGTGTTACAAGGAGGAGGGAGAAAAATTGTTCTCCATGACCTCTGATGATTGGACAAGAACAATGGGCTTAAATTGTTGCAAAAGAGGTTTAGGTTGGACATTAGGAAAAACTTCCTGTCAGAGTGGTTAAACACTGGAATAAATTGCCTAGGGAGCTTGTGGAATCTCCATCACTGGAGATGTTTAAGAGCAGGTATTGGAGAAGTGACCCAGGAGCGGATGGGGTAAAAGGAACTGCTTTATTGCCTATGCACGTTTACCTCGGACATTCAACACAATGTCCGAGTGGCAACAACCTGGTGCTAATCACACCCTTTTATCTATTTTTTATACTACATTATATTTTATACTACAAACTAACAGGTTACAGCAATTACAAGGAATTTGACCCTAAAGATATGTTATACAGAGCCAATGAGGATAAGCAAGAAACATAACAGAATAAAGCAACTCCATATTAATCTGGTTTCCTAGTCTACAGATCAGAGAGAGAGAGACAGTTTACATATCAAAAGATAATACTGGTCTTGACCAGACCCTATCTTCCCAATCTACAAAAACAAAAGGAAAAAACATGTTTAAGGGTAATGCAGTGGCTGACCCCTGAACCATTAATGCAAAAGGCCATTTCAGAACTATTAATTTTTACACACCACAACAGCAGGTTCGATGGACATCTATCAGGGATGATCTAGATGGTGCTTGGACTTGCTGTGAGAGTGGGGGGACTTGATGGCCTTTGAGGTCCCTTCCAGTTCTAATATTCTATGGTTCTATAGTTCTATGATTCTTATAACTGGCAGTTTTGGAATATACAAAGTTGGCCTTCTAGTGCATCCTTCAGCAGGAGTTCTTTAACACTAGAGATCTATATTCCCAAAAATATGTTAATAATTTTCCAAACACAGAAGCATACACAGAGACTGTCCCAGTGATCAAAAGAGACTGTCCCAGTGATCGATTGTAGGCAGTGGAGGTAGTGTACAGTGTACGAGCAACTGGACAGAAGCAGATGTTTCCAAAGATTTCTAATTATTTAAATCTCTACTAGAGATAAACAAGAACTAATAAAACAAGAAACATAATTTATGGTACTATATTAAAACTGTTTTTTAATATTAATATTTTAACTTTTCAATGGATTTTCTTCTCTCTTTTAAAAAAGAATCTGTACTATCTCCACTGGTGCTTAGTAAATCTAGCAATGGAATAATTATTTCATTTTCATTTTCTAGACTCTTTGTATCATGCAAGCTTTTTGACCAGTTGTATTTCCTCTTCCAACCTTGTAACATTCTTTATTGTCTGCAGTATATTCAGCTTGTTTGGCATTTTTTTTAAAGCTTTTTTCTTGCTTGATCAGTTTAGTCATTTTGAAAAGAGACATCTTCCTGTCTGAACCACAATTGTAACTCTTAACTCCAGTGAAATATAGCAAATCAGTGCATGCAGGTTGAGCCAGACGTAAGATCTAACATCTGTTAATAACAGGAGTGAATTCAAGCCCCCTAGGAGAAGAAAAGCACAAGGGTAAAATTCCATATAAAAAGATAAAACATAACAAGATTGTGCAAGCAACTTCTTTCACATTGCTGCAGAAATTTAAGACACATGACATAATAGAGAGAGTAATAATGGTTGTAGTAAATAATTGCTTTCTGAGCCAATGTATTTTAGGAACCCCACTGTCAAAACACTGTCTCTCTCTCTCTCCTGTTTAGGTCTAGGGTAAACAATACATGGGCCAAATTTTGTGCTTTAGTGTAATGACTGCTGAATAAATCAGAGCAATGCTCTTCCCCATAGTTAGACAAAAACAATTTATAGATTTTTGGCTTTTTCTCAGGTGAACCTGTTTTGTGTCTTTATGTGCTTTCTTTGTTCCCTCTTTCTATAGGCTCACATAGGGCAATCCAAAAATAATGTATCACTGGAAACACATAACATTGTGTTCTGAGTGTCGTATATGATCTCTTTAGACCTATTGAGTTAGATACTTTTTAGACACACAGGAAAACGTAAGTAAAGGGAATGAGAGACAGGATACATAAGAGTAGGTTAGAAGGTAAGATATGAGTTGGAGGCAGAGTACAGGCAAGAGAGAATTACAGGAGGGAAGTAAGTATATAAGAAGACAAAGATCAGGATAATGAAAGCAGATAGTATAGTGTCATTTTGTGAAAAATTGGTACATTTTAACTGGTGACGAACAGGCAAGTTTAGAGTTAGGTAGTCAGTTGTTGAGAGTGTTGGGTAGACCTTCTCCTCTTCCCATAACCCTTATTCATCACTATGAGGGTGATGATGTACTTGTGCAGTGAAAGTTGCAGCATTCCAAGGGATTCAGGTTACTTGTAGACCTAATCTTGGGAAAGAGCCAATATGGTTACCCCAGGTGATTTGGCAATTTTTTTCCAGTACAGATGGAATACTGTACTACCCAGCCCAGCCATGCCCTGCACACACACCTATCAATAACTTTTTAGAGCTGCTTAGCCCCCCGAGTCCCCTGCTGGTTATAGCGAGGAAACTGATTGATTAGTGCTCATCATTCCTCTTCCTGCAGGAAAGAGGCAAACAGAGCCAGCTGAGCTCCTTTTGAATACTGTTTCTCTTTGTGATTGACCATCAGTACACAGCTTTCTCCACAGAGCTGTCTCACATAAACAGGGGTGCAGAACAAGCTTTGTAGGACAAGCATGGGAATGCTGAGATAATTTAAGGCGCAAGAACATGGGCTGCCACCATCTGGGAAATGATCTTCTCTGCTAGGTTCAGGAGAAGCGCTAAATGTGAGACTGGAGAGGAAGGGGGAGAATGTGGTCAGTGGAGAAGGAAGAGCCAATGCTGACAGAAAGAAGAACAAATAGTAATCTATGAAGGAATAGAAAATAAAATATATACACAAATTAGACATTCAAGAGGGAAAAATAGCTTTCAGGAGAAAAAAAAACATACCAAGAAAGATGGAGTTAGAAAATATATTAATGAAAAAAATGGAGGGCAAAGAAAAATGAAAAGTTTTGTTTATAAAGTTGTTATACAAATCAATTCTGTCCTATTTTTATTTTCAACACAAGTCAGTGAAACGTGATGCCCCTGATACACATTGAAAAAGTGGTGTCTCAAAGGCAATTTTCTCCTGACTGAACTGTATGCTGACTGGTAAATGTACTGAAAGGTTAAATTAAATAAGAGTGAGAGATTAAATCAGGACCCTTTAGCAGAAAACCCTCCCCATTCAAAAAACCCAATCAAATCATCCAGCCCAAAACAATTCACCACTATTCTCAAACGAAGAAGTTTTTCTACACAGGTTGTCAGTGCATTATTCAGGTTTTCTTTCATAAATTGATACCATCTTAATTTAAACTTTGACTTGCTATTATAAAGTCTAAATCAGAAGATTAAAAACCTCCTGATATAGATTTTTTTTTTAATATAAAGTGACAGTTTAATTTGGCAGAGTTGTGCTGAAAGGGTACTTAAAGCTCGTAGGGAGTGCCAACAGCAGCAAGCTCTAGAGTAACTAAAAAGGAAAACAGAAAGATGAATAATTAACTGATAGGGTCTGGTTCTCTGGGTTTTTAAAAATTATTTATTCTTTTAAAAAAGTTTTTCCATCACGCTCAAATTCCCAGAGGGCTATTCTTAGTAGGAGACCTGTCTTTGTTCACTGAAATATATAACACCTTTAAAAATGTTGTCTTCATTTGTGTCCGGCATGGGAAAAAGTATTGTGTTGATGTTCAACTGGTTGCAGATTAACACATGATCAGTCATGTTTTCTTTGCTGTCATTTTAATGGTGATTTGCACACAGGTCATATATCTACACTGCACGCTTATTTCAAAATAAACTATTCCAGAATAAATACTCCAAAATAGCTTATTTCAAAATAGCATGCCTACACTACAGGGAAGCCTCGAAATTAGTCTGAGGCAGGTTTCCCTAATGTGGACGTGTTACCTTGATTTAGAGCCGCAGGAGGCACAAGGGAATAATTACTCTGAGTGGCCCTGGGGAGGAGCTATTTCAAAATAGCCGCAGTGGAGCGAAATAGCTATTTCAGAATAGGCATTACTCCTTGTGGAATGAGGTTTACAGATTTTGGAATGAGCCATCCATTATTTCTAATTTATTTCTAAATAACAGAATTGCTGTGTAGAGGCCCACATTGTTAGTTTGAAATAACAGCCATTATTCTGAAATAACGCTACTGTGTAGATGCACCCAGGATGAGAACATTGAAAAGTATAAATCTTGGTTTGTGCTGCTAAGATCACATAGCAGATATTTGACACAATGAAAAATGTATGTACCACTGTATTGTCTTAGATTCCACCTTCTTGGAATTGGGCACCAGTGTATCCAGCATTGTATATCTAACAATATTAGCTATTATCCTTATGCTTTAATGCCAGAATAACTAACTTCAGAAAATTATCCTTATTGCAAAAATAGTTTTGACCTGCTAAAAATACTAGTTGCTCAGATATTGTCTTGTGTATGTTACTAGGTGGCATGTTCCATTGTTAAGGGGATAGTTGTAGGTATCACATTACAGCTGTTCAAAATGACCAAATGCCAGAATTGTGCAAAGCTGTCACTTTGCACTTCAGGTGCATTCATGTGCACAAAACTCATATTTTCATAATTTTACTATCTCTGCCAAATGACTAAGTTATAAAAAAAGTACTGAGTTATAAAAATTGGATAAACTTAAAAAACAACAAATAGTCTGGTAGCACTTTAAAGACTAACAACATGTAGATTGTATCATGAGCTTTTGTAGTGGGCTGTGCTATTCATGGTTCTCCCTTTCCTGGACCCACACTGCATTTGGAGCAATATTTGCCCCAGGAGAGTATGGATGCAGCATCCTATGCACTGACTGTGATTTTGCTTAGTCCTCACATTGGTTGCATAAGAAGCAATATGTTGCCTTGAATTCTTCCTCTTCTTCAGCTCCTGCGCATACAGCCATTACTAACAGTAACAACCTAGGCTGTACTTTCCCTTAACTACCATGTATTTTGCAGACAGCCATGAGCATCACCGAAGTACCAGTTTCATTTAGAAATGAGGACACAAGATAGCTCATTATCTCATTCACTTCTTTGTTTTCAGTGTAGCTTACAGTAGGATTGATTTAACTCAAAGGACATAGCAAAGTCTTGTTGACTGTATATGATACAGTGATCAAATTAAAAAAGAAAAAGATTCAGGTTGGAATTTTAGAGTATGAGATATCAGATGAGATAACTGCAGTGAATGGCTTCCACAATGAAGTGAAGTGGAACAAATAATATTAAAACAGATGTCAATCAATTGCCCAATCATTTCTGCACTGTCCTTGCTGTAGTGTTAGTGAGATGTTAGTGCTTGAATAAAAGATTCCTTTCCAAAACATCCTTTCTTTCTGCTAGACCCTACAGTTACTTCATTTCTGAAATCATATTTTATTCCCATGGGAATACACTGATGTCATAAATTCTGTATTCCACTCAAATCCTGAAGCACAGAGTTAGCACTAAGTAAGAATTTCAAGTATTTGATCCTGCAATAAATTCATACAGCATAAGTATGAAAAGGAGTTGGACTGAGGAGAAGCTACCTCTTGTTTAAATCTGATCTAATTGTCACAGAGGTGTGGGGAATCAAGACCCAGCTTCCCCCTCTGCAATGAGCTGTGACTCCCAACAGGTGGAACAGGTGGTTTATTACATAACGGGAACACAGCATAGAACAGATGTGTTAGCACAGTAACCAGAAGCAATCAATACAATCCATCTTGTGGAGAAGGGGCCCAGAACAAAGGTCCCTGCACCCCAAAACAGCTGAAACTAACTTACACACCCAGCAGCCTGGTCCCAGTGCCCCAGACAGCCCCTCCTTCCTGGCAAAAGGTGTCACCAGGGTGCACCCCTTCACAGGCTCAGATTATTAAGGATATAGACTATTGTGTACCTGTGCAAGGCTAGTACACAGAAATTCCCATCATCATCTAGATAGTGGGGCATTCCAGGGAAACTGAGGAACACACGCGGGGTTACTTTAGGACAGAAGAATTCACATGCAACAGAACAAGGCAATTACAATCCCTACTTTGTTACACTAAAATCTTCCAAAAAC
Source organism: Pelodiscus sinensis (assembly GCF_052426305.1). Lineage (NCBI taxonomy): Eukaryota > Metazoa > Chordata > Testudines > Trionychidae > Pelodiscus > Pelodiscus sinensis. The sequence continues at coordinate 102,346,419 of NC_143055.1, forward strand.
AGCACAGATGGCAAAAAATATTATGAAAATTCAACTTAAAATTAAGAGCTCTTAGTTGTTTTGTTTGAAAGTTTTTCCCCTGTGAGAAAGCCCCTCTTTAATGCCAAGCACCTTGTCAATGTCTCTGAAGTTGAAAATGGAAACAGTCAGAACCTACGAAACCAAGGCTGATAATATGCACTTAAACTTTTTACCAATGACAACTTAAGACAGGAGGATCAGTATAGTTCCTTTTGCATTTAATCAGAGTTACAATATCGTGTATTTTCTTTCCTATTTGGTTGTTCAGATTACCAGGCAAGAAGCTAAGACATGTGGTAGGGCAAGATGCCTCACTGAAAGAAATGTGTGACCAATTTACTTTTAACTAAGGTTCTTAAAATAATGAGAACACAACCTGACATTTAACGAAAAGAACAAGAATACTTGTCTAATTATCCTGAGTGTATGAGCACTCTGGCCTTCAAACTTTTACTTTCTCTGCAATTCCACATAAGCACTTCTAGGTTTGGAGGGAGAGTGTATCTTTTTTTCCCTCTCCTCAATAATTTAGTTTTTAATAAGTGTTCAAAAAACCTCTGGAGAATAAGACGCAGTATCACACTGTAGAGCTTCACTGCTCTGACAAACCAAAGAATATTTCTCTCCAGAGTCAATGGCTCAAGATACTCTCAGACAGATGGTACCTGTCTTTGCTGCATGCTTCATGATATTTCACAGGAGCACATGCCTTCCTGGACCTTCTTTCTTCATTACAGCAACAAGGCCAGGAAGAAAGACATCACTATCATAGGCCAGTGGTTTTTACCTCAAAGAGCAGATTGTGGTCACACTTAAAACTTGCTTCTTCAGTAGGAGATACTGAAGATACATTCAAAGAAATGTCAAGATACATGTTGTTTTGTTTTTATTTCTTTAATATTTAAGTAAATTTGTACCCTTTACATGGATTATGTAAGGACATGCTTCCCAAACTCCTTTAAAGCTTAATTAATAAAGAATAGGTGGTGGGTAATATAAGAAGAGCATCTTATGGATTTATGGGAAAGAGAGCGTGTCAGACTGACGTAATATCTTTTTCATGAGATTATAAATGTGGCTGAAAAAGGCAACAGTATTAACATAGTATACCGAGACTTCTCAAAGATATTTGACTTGATATACCACACAACACTTTGATTAATATAAAATGAACATGGCACACATTAAATGGATTAAAAACTGGCTAAATGACAGGCCCCTAAATGTAACTGTAATTGAGGAATCCTCATTAAGAAGGTGCATATCTGGGGGGGTGGGGGAGGGGCGGGTCCAGGAATCAGTTGTGGGCCTTATGTTGTTTAATATTTTTATCAGTTACCTGGGAGAAAATATAGTCATTGCTTATATAATTTAAAATGAAAAAAAAAAATAGGGGAACTGGTAAATAATGAAGAGGACAGGTCATTCATTCAGAATGATCTGGATCACTTGGTAAACTGGGAGAAAGCAGACAGTATTGTTTTAGTACACCTAAATGTAAATGTATACATTTAGGTTCAAACAATGTAGCCCCTTATGAATGGATCTTCGTATTAGTGGAGACCAGACTTAGGAAACAGATGAGCTCATTCTGTGACCATCCTGTGGTAACTGCTGCAGTTCCCAAAACATGGAACTGATAATGGTAAGGTGAAGTCCTCTTTCTGATAATTTAATGAGCAATTATTTTTCAGTTTAAGGGCAGCAACAAAAACAACAGATTAAGAAACGGGGAATGATACCAGTGTATCATGTAATCAGTATTTGGAAGAAGACAAACTTATATTTCAACTATTTGTCCTTGTTGGGGGAATTCTAATGACATTAGAAGTTCAGAAAGTGATAAGTAACAATAAGCTTATTCCTCACAATCTATGCCTTGCTGAGCTCAAAGATTATCTAATGATTTCACTATTGTTACAAAAGCAGTACCCCCAAAATATCTTTCGAAAGAGGCTCTTTCGAAAGCATCTTTCGAAAGAGCCTCTTTCGAAAGATCGTGTCTAGACTGCAGGCGGATCTTTCGAAAGAGCAATCCGCTTTTTCGAAAGAGAGCACCCAGCGAGTCTGGATGCTCTCTTTCGAGGAAGCCCTATTTACATTGAAGAACGCCTTCTTTCGAAAGAGGAACTTTCGAAAGAAGGCGTTCTTCCTTGTGAAACGAGGTTTACCGCCATCGAAAGAAAAGCCGCGTTCTTTCGAAATAATTTCGAAAGAACGCGGCTTGAGTCTGGACACAGGGGAAGTTTTTTCGGGAAAAGGCTACTTTTCCCGAAAAAACCCCTGAGTCTGGACACAGCTCTGGAGAAAGAAGCCTTTGCACTCCTCTCTATTGCTTGTGCACACAGTTCAAAACCTTTGCACTCCTTCCTATGCCCTGCATGTGCACCCCTGCTTATGCACCCGGCCCTTTTCCTTATGCACCTGGCCCACTATCATTGCACCCTGCTTGCTAGTTCATTTTCCCACCTTAAGTTCTTTATAAGCTTCCTTTGAAGAGCATTCATGTTCTTTGGCTCTTCTATGTCCGTGTATGTGTGTCGTCATTGTGTACCCCGAGGAGGCCAAGGTTCCAGCCTACGATCGAACCGAGACTGCCCATATCTTGGGATATTATTTTAAGGAGTAAGGGAAGCCTTCTTCTACTATAACTCAAGACTTTGGGACTTATAATCAGACGTCTGGCTCTTTTGGACATTGACATTCGGACAGGATCCGGTGCTTATCCTGAGCAGTAGATCGGGTGAGGCGAGAACCCACGCGGTTCTGGGATCCGGACCAACAACGAACATCAAAGGATCTCTCCGTTAGTCCTCCCTTAAAGCTTAAAATTAGCTGAGAGGTTGTAGGTCACGGACATCAATCGCCGTTTTATGTAATGTATACCCTTGTGTGTGTGGGACTCTCTTTCTTGGGGTAGGGTGGGACAGTTATAGTTGCAGTATTTGCTGATGTTTGTTCCTTATTCTTAAAATATATGGTTTGGCCCTAAATTATTGTCTGGTTTGTTCATTACTAAATTAGTTACCTGGTGATTAGATACAGGATACCAGGGCGAATCTGACTTCTGTGGAGAGAGTAACTTAGGCTTTAATTAATTGCCCACAGCAATTGTTTACCTCCGCTCTCTGGGTAACATTTTTATATCAGAGAAAAGGGAGCAGGAAGCAGGGGATGAGATATACAAAGAAGAGTGAGAGAGGAAGTGTGAGGAGAATGAAATAGATTGGAAAGGAGAGGTGATGCTAAGCCTCTATGTACATTAAGGAAATTCACAGCAGTGTATGCATGTCAGTGCAAATGATGTAGATGTGCTATGTTAGCATACAGATTGTTTAGCTGGTAAAATCCTGAGATAAGTTGCACCAGTGTAAGACTTACTTTGGGTCTGCTAGTACAGAACTCTCTTTTAAGGAAATTCATGCTGGTACGACTTTATTTCTGTGGTGCAGCTTTATTGCTAAACCAGCATGAAATTCCCTAATATAAACATGACCCCATTCACATGTTCGGTGGGGACCTCTGATAATGTATGATCCTAAATGTGATTTCCTGGTATCATATGCACATTATCTTCTTTTCAATACTGGGAGAGTAGTTATCTTAAATACCAGGGCTGTGTTCTCCCCCTCAACACTAATTTCCTTTGTTAGGTGAATCAAGGAATGATCCTCTATCCTATCTTCCTTACCACCTTTCTTTCTCTCATTAAAACTTACATTGCACTCATCTATTATGATAAATCCCCAGACGGTACACAAATCTTGCAAAATCAAGGAAAATCTTGCAGATATAATGGACCGAATTCAATAAGAGTGTTTTTTTTTAAATGACATGGTAAAAATATTTAAACCTGATGAAAAGTACAAATGCCTTGCCTGAAGCAAAGATAACTTTAAACTATAAATAATATAATACATATTAATCAGTTTTACTTTATCTATAAAGTAACTCATCAAGGAACTTCCTTTAAAGTAAAGGGAAAGAACAGATTTGGCTGAATAGTATTAAAATGTTAAATTCTTCTCCCTACTTTGAGACTTGGATATACTTATGAGATATTCTCTGACTTATGTGCTCTAAGATGACTGAAAAAAGTCTCTATTGGGAAATAGCTTTCAGAGCTCCTGAGGGCACACGTTTGCTGGCCTTGGGGCAAACTGGAAGTCATATCATGTTGACTTTAACTCTTTGCTTGTCTTTGGCTAAGGGTGTGTCTACACAGCAGGGCTCAACTCGAAATAACCTATGCAAGTTGAGCTACATCAATTGCATAGCTTATTTAGCAATTGGGAGCATCTACACAGCAATTATTTTGAAATAGAGTACTCTTCCTCTGACGTCCCTTACTCCTTCCACAATGAGGGTTACAGGAGTCAGAGTAAAAAGTCCTTCAGCTTGACAGTATTTTGACATTATTTTGAAATAACTGCCTGCTGTGTAGACGCGGACTAAGTTATTTTGAAATAACTCTAGTTATTTTGAAATAATGTTGCTGTGTAGACATCTCCTAAGAGACTATGGAGTGATTTTCCCTCTGTTTGGTTGTTTTGAATGATACAGGCAGGACTATTATTGATGCCCAACATAAGCAATACTTGGGGGGTTTGTGTGCGTGTGTGCATGCGTGCGCACACACACATGCTGTTTAAGTGTATATAATTCTTCTAGATGTCATATCAGTGGGTACATAACCAATCATTAAATAAATAATCATAAGAAACTGAAAGTATCTTATGGCATAGAAGTTACAGGAAAAATACTGTGGGGCAATATAAATGTGGGTTTGAACCCACACATATTCACAGTTAAAAAAAAAGATAAACCTTCCAGATATACCATCACAATGGCACACTGCATAGCTACCAACTGCAGTATGGAAGTTTTTGTTCTTCAATATAAGTCTGCTTAAGCTCAACCCCTTAAGGTATGTCTGCACAACTAAGTTTATCCAGTTATAGAAACCTTGGTCAGCCAAAACCAACTGCAAGTATCTGCCCTATTAAGCAACTAGAACAGTGGTTCTTAACTTTACTGCAGCCTGTACCCCTTTGGGTCTCAAAATATGTTCTTGCACCCCTTATTAAAAATCATTCAAGTGGGTCAGTTCTTTAAACCTAAGATATATCATAAAAATCTGGCATGTCTCGCACCCCCAGAAAGGGCATCTCGCACTTAAGAACCACAGGACTAGAGTCATACATGTGCAACCATGTCTTCACTGATTCTACAGTAACCCAGGTTAGGTGCTGGGATTTCTGGAGGCGCGTTCTGTGATGCTGAGGTACAGATGCAGGACAGTGATCTGCTCCAGGAGCTGACTCTGTTAATGTAATTTCCTTTTGTACAGCTGGAGTCAGATAGAGGGCTTGAGATGTAATGAATGGCATTTTGAACAGTGATTTTTCACCATCAGAAGATAACAGCATGCCTTGTTGAGGAGATAATGCAGACTACATAAAGATGTGAGTGAGTGGAGACATGATGAAGGTTTAATAGCTGTGGACTGTCCTATGGAGATCAATGGGGTCTCTGCAACCAGTATTAATTTAGGAGACCCTGTCTCATGTAGCTATATCCTGATTTAAGAGTGCCTGGCAGAAAGAGTTTGTTACAAACAAGCAGATGCTGAATGGAGGTGGAACGTTCATTTGGCTGGTGGAAGGCAAGATGCTGCTGCCTACAAAGCCATTTAGATGCCCACAAGTGTAGTGCTGTTCACGTTGCTGGATCATGCTGCGTACTGCACAGCACATGCAAGGATAAGAGGGAGAGCCTGGGTCAGAGATGGTATTGGATTGTAGGCCAGTGCAGCCAGGCAGAAATTATACCCTTGACAGCTGGGTCTGGATTCAGGAGAGAGGTAAGGGGTGCCCTGTTTGCCCATGTCGTAGTACTATTCATATCAATGTATCTATTATTGTTTTTTTTTAAACTTTATTCCAAGTTTGGTTTCAACTCTTTTCTTCTTTTTCGACAAGCACTCCCTGGAAGATTGCCCAAATAAATATGTTGATAACAAAGAGGCAGGAAGGAAAGACTGATGAGGGAGTACATGGAGCATGACTGGACAATGAGGGAGTGTGACAACAGCAGAGAGAACTATTCAAATAGCTGCTTAGCTTGATGGCCAACAGGCAATGGAACCTAGCACAGGCCATACAGCTGCAGATATTATCAGTGGACTCTCCTTCATACTGTACTGCTGCTAGCAGCCAAAGTTGCCACTGGCCAGTTCCAGAGTAGGGAGGGGAATGAGCCAGTCCTTATGCTCTTGGCATGGAAGTGTGCATCCATACAGTAGGGGTATGTCTTGACTACATGACTCCATCGACGGAGCCATGTAAACTAGTTTACCCGGCATAGGCAAGAAGCAGGGATTTAAATAATCCCTGCTTCATTAAAATAAACATGGCCGCCACGCTCTGCCGACGATCAGCTGATCCGGCACAACACGGCAGTCTAGACGTGGATCTGTTGGCTGGGGAAGCCTTTGCCGACCGATCCCGTAAATCTCATTTCACGAGGCATAAGAGATCAGTCGGCAAAGGCTTCCCCAGCCGACAGATCCATGTCTAGACTGCTGCGCTGTGCCGGATTAGCTGATCGTTGGCACAGCACAGCAGCCATGTTTATTTTAATGATGCAGGGATTATTTAAATCCCTGCTTCTTTGCCTATGCCGGGTAAACTAGTTTACATGGCTCAGTCGATGGAGCCATGTAGTCTAGACATACCCTAGATGTGCTGTGTTCACTCTACATGCATAAATACCCAGGGGAATGAAAACAGATTACACTGGAGATGTGCAATTCCATTACCAGTGACATTGCATTGATTAGCATTTCTGTTGATTTTATTTACACTTTTCACTTTTTTTATTAACATTCTCAAACTGCTCTGCCACCAGACTCTCCTCCCTGTCCCTTATCTTTTATTCACAGCCGTTTGCTTGTTTCTCCAGCTAGTCTAGCTGCTGAATGTGTACAAGATTCATATTAATCGTAGCTAGGAAAATACACCAAAGTCCTAAATATAAGGTTATTATAAATAAGATTTGACTGTTTTAGCCTTTTTGTTGGCAGCTAGCTTAAGCCCTTGGAAAATAGAAACCCCTCTTTCAAGTTCCAATATTTTAAAGTGCTTTTTTTTTTAACATCCATTGCTATGTATTCATTGCCACCTGCCTCACAGTCAGAGATAATCTGAAATAGGGGCATGCAGTGACAGGTCAGAAATCATACAGTGCTTGTGGCATAGAAGGAATGGCTTATGTGGCAGGGGGAAGTTACAGTTTAAGTAATATTCTCCAAGACTGATTCTGATCAGTAGTCTGAACTAGCTTCAGAGTCCTGTTGGGTTATTTCATGGGCTGTGGTGAAAAATTGCTATTAACACATCTCTGCCTGTGTCTGCGTATGATGCTTCATACTTCATATGGTACTATGGTGCTGGTATTTTGTTCAATGAATTCAAGTTAAAAAAAAGCCATATTTGGCTTGATTTGTCATAAAAGTTTGTGCTGAGAATTGCATTCTCTAGAAGGGCTTATGTATTTTAGAACAAGATGGGCTTATATTTTACAGTAAAGTGTCCCAATTTCACTGTACTGCAGATGATTGGATGTTTCTGGTAAATTCAAAACCAGAAGTTTTTGTAGAAATATGTCTGAGAGTTAGCATTATTACCTTTCTTATTTATCATTAACCAAGACAGGGATTTCTTTTATTATTTACTTTAACATTAATTACAATTTGTGTCATTTTGCCCCAAATGCTTAATTTTCAGTATATACAGGGAATTAGGGTTTTATTGTTTGTTTTTGTGTTTTTGGTTTTTGTAATGACAATATGCTGCCACAGAGCAGAAGGGAATGCAGCTTAATGAGACATGGGAGACAGTTAGAAATTCTTCAGAAAACAGTATTTCTCTTCTTTGCCCTAGGCAACATTGTTAGCTACTTGATGATTTTAGGAGAAACTAGAAAATTAGTGTTCTGATTCTGAAATTTGTATTCCAAAATGGAATTAAATCAAATTTGAAATTGTAAATTGGTCTATGAAAGTAAATTATTGCTCTTCCCCACAAAACTAGGAGTACCAGCTCTGGGGCCTTATGACTGGTGCATTGCCCAGGAGCTGAGGACCTCGGAAGTCCCAGCTGCCTCGGAACTGTAAGCCTATGAATTGGAGATCCCAGAGGCTGCCATCAAGGCTACTGAGAAGCTAGGCAGGCAAGCTGGCTGGCATGGTACTATCAGAAATCTGCCCAGTTGTGTTTCCTGCAGAATGTTATCATTCATATTAGCAATGCATAATTATTGATAATGACAGTAAATAGTAATTATGCAGGGAAAGAATGAAAATGACACTACACCTCTAGTCAGAGCATTTATCTCGGATAGGAAAGCCCCAAGCTTAAGTCTTTGCTCCATTGACTGTTTAATTTATTTTATAGAAAGTGTAACTACAGCAAAAGGATACTAAGAAAACTCAATACCACAATGTCCTATAGCACAGTGTGCAACATGGGAGACCCAAGTTCAGATCCCTTCTTCACATCAGGCAGAGGTAGCATTGAAACCATGCCTCCCATATTTCATGTGAGTGCCCTAACCACTGGCCTACGGTTTAAGGGAGGCAATGCCATTATCTTCTCCTCCAGATTTTTGTGAATCCTTTGTTATCTTCCTTCAAAAAAGCCTGAAAGTCTAAACAAAACTTTTCTGCTTGAAATATTTTACTTTGGTTGTGTCAAAATGTTTCAAGAAGAACATAAGATTGGTCTAACTGGGTCAGACCAAAGGTCCATGAGGGAATGAACAGAAACAGGTAATAATTAAGTGATCCCTCTCCTGTCATCCATTTCCAGCCCCTGACAAACAAGCTGGGGACATCATTCCTACCCATTCAGGCTATTAAGTATTGATGGGTCTATCCTCCATTAATTTATCAAATTCCTTTTTGACTCAAATCTTTTTTTGATTTTTCAGTTAGTCAAAAAATCTCAAACAAGGTCCTTCTCACTTCAGCCTGAAACACCTTTTTGTTTCAAAACTGTTAGTGACCTAAAAATACATGATTTGCCCCACTGTAATGATGGAACATCCAGGTAGTCCTGTGCCAGCAGTTCCATTGTGAAAGAGGTATCACACATTCTTCAAAAAGTGTCAAGCGCCAGGGAGAGAGATCTACAAAAGCATGTACTTCCACTGAAGTCCATGATAAAACTCCCTTTGGCCTTATCTTCTAGGGATGTTAATGGTTAACTGGTAAGTCTCACCCTTAAATGGGATTTTACATCTTCCCTAGTGAAAAGATACAAATGTTAACAAATTTTAACTGATTTGTTAGTCTTCATGTAAACAAGGCAAACGGTAGTTTGCCAGAGTAAACCCTAGACTCATTCCTAGTATGCTAACAATGCTCTTCTTCTTTTCTACTAGGGTTATAGTCATCAGTTTCAAAGGGAATAATGGTACAGTAGGGAGACTTTAGTAAAGTGTTCTCAAAGAATACTGCCCAAAGAACTACACCAAGGCAGGCTACAATTGCAACTGGATCTCTATTCTGGGGCTAGTCTGAATTAAGCATTCCTTTGTCTCAGTGGGGTGTGAAAAAGAACCCAGTTTCCAGCAGGCATTGATTATAGTCATACCTGTCTGAGGACTTCTATCAACCTACCTTGTCTTTATATTGCACAGTAGCTAGACAAAATGGGAATTAGGGTCCTCTTGAATTAGCCAAGCATGGTACTGAGAACAATGAAGGCCAAGTGATATTGAGATAAGAAGATCTGTAGGTGGGAGAGTTCAGGAGATGGACTGATAGGAAAAGGAATTGCCAAGAAGAAAGCTGTTTTTCTGACTATAGGGCTGGACACAATGTCATTTACAAATTACTGTGGGAAGAGACGCTGTTGTCTTTTTCATCTTTGCTGATGAATAGGACATGTACGTTTTGTAAGTAAATAAATGACACAAGAAAATACGAGTCCATGACCCCAGTTTTTCCTTCAATGGAAAACAGACCCATTGCAAAGTTCTCCAATTTCTGCAACAGATACATGCACCCCATTACAGAAAATATATATCTCATAGGGTATGTCTACACTACCCTCCACGAGGAGTACAGCTAGTTCGGATTAGGAAGCCTAATCCGAACTAGCTACTCCGTGCCGCGTGTAGCCGCGCAGCACGGGGTTCGAACTGCCGGCATTTAAAAATGGCGCCGGCCGGCTTCATGCAAATGAAGCCCGGGAAATTCAAATCCCGGGCTTCATTTGCAAGTGTGGTATGCCTACATTACCCTCCTAGTTCGAATTAGGAGGGTAGTGTAGACATACCCATAGTCATTAGAGTGAAACTCCTTCAATGAATATCAATCAGGTTGATCAATAGCTACAACGGCACATTCAGAGGCGTCTGATCTCTTCATTGACAATCAACTACTATATGACACATACTGCTGTATGGAAGTTAACTTAACAATTTCTCAACTACTTTTATGCATCTTGGTATGCCAAATGCCACTGTTTAGACTCTTTGCTTATAATTGCCTTCAGCAAGATCTCGTGAACAACTCTAGACACAAGTCAGTGAATACAACAAGCCTCAGAGGAGATTTTTTATATGTTGTGAGATCTAAGGATGTTAAACCCCAAAATGTGGTTTACAGGATCTGTCGAAAAAGGCTTTATTTTCAACAGATCCATGTCTAGACTACCGTTTTTTTGAAAAAACTCCATTTTTAAAAAAGTGACGGCCATGTTTATGCTAATGAGGCACGGGATATTTAAATCCCTGCTTCATTAGCAATTTTGATATGCCTAATCTACATCTCTCTGACGACAGAGAGGTGTAGTCTAGACATACCCTGTGATATAGTAGCAGATGTTTTAAGACAATACCAATTAACTATGTTGTTAAAAGTGCATAAATATCAAAATCTCTCCTAAACTGCTTTGTTGCCCTAATGAACTTCCTAACCCTGGAAGTGGAGCACACTGTTCACATTACATTTGTACATTTGTCAGCTTGATTTTACTGATTCGTGTCATTGTGCTTGTGTGATATCTCAAATGGTCTGAGAGGCAATTAAGCAGAATACAACAACTATTTCCATGGGCTTTTCTTTCAGAGAAAGCTGAACAATTTCCTGGCCATCCTCTGAAGTTTACAGAATCTCAGAATTTTGTAATTTTTGACACAGCTGTAGTGGCTCAAGCAGTAGAAGCTTAACACTTGTTAAATTAAACAGCTCTTAACAAACAAATGTGTTATGGCACAGTCCATAAATCTGCATCTACCCACAGAAACAATTGTTTTTCTTCAAAAATAGGAAGAAAGAATTGAAACAAAATACAGGACTATGTAGCACTTTAAAGACTAACAAGATGGTTTATTAGGTGATGAGCTTTCGTGGGCCAGACCCACTTCCTCAGACCAAATAGTGGAAGAAAATTGTCACAACGATATATACCAAAGGATACAATTACAAAAAATGAACACATATGAAAAGGACAAATCAAATTTCAGAACAGAAGGGAGATGGGGGGGGGGGGAATAAATGTCAGTGAGCTAATGATATTAGAGGTGATAATTAGGGAAGCTATCTTTGTGATGGGTAAGATAATTAGATTGTTTATTCAGACTCAGGTATAAAGTGTCGAATTTAAGCATGAATAACAATTCAGAGGATTCTCTTTCAAGTGCAGTCTTAAAAGGCTTTTGAAGCAGGATGCTGGTAATTAAGTCATTGAGACAATGTCCTTTCTGGTTGAAATGGCAAGAAACTGTTTTTTCTTTGTGATCCTGTCTAATATCTGTTTTGTGGGCATTGACCCTTTGGCGAAGTGTCTGAGACGTTTGTCCAATGTACATAGCAGACGGACACTTTCGGCACATGATAGCATAAATTATATTTCTGGATGCGCAGGAATATGTGTTCTTGATCTTATAACTCATTTGGTTAGGTCCAATAATGGTATCAGCAGAGTGAATATGTGGACAAAGCTGGCAACGGGGTTTGTTGCAAGGGAAGGTACCAGGGTTGGTATTAGTGTGGTATGTCTTGTGGTTGTTGGTAAGAATCATCTTGAGGTTAGATGGTTGTCTATAGGAGACTATGGGTCTGTCATGTCCAAGCTCTCTCTGCTCATGCCGAACCAAATAAACCTAAACCATCCTTGGCAGGAGGTTTGTCCAATCTTGTTCTTAAAACAGATTGAGATTCCACAACTGCTTTTGCAAGCTTAGGGGAGGGATAGCTCAGTGGTTTAAGCATTGGCCTGCTAAACCCAGGGTTATGAGTTCAATCTTTGCAGAGGTCATTTGGGACAAAAATTTGTCAGGGATGGTACTTGGTCCTGCTGCAAAGGCAGGGGATGGGACTTGATGACCTTTCAAGGTCCCTTCCAGTTCTAGGAGATAAGCAATCTCCCTTAATTAAAAATTTAATTTAAAGTCTAGTCCAGTGCTTGACTATCTGTATAGTTAGAACATTTTTTCCATTTCTGTCTATTCTGAATCTCCTATGCTGCAAATTAACCCATTACTCATGTCTACTGAAGGTAGAACAAAAGAACAATTGATCATAGTCCTTTTTATAACTACCCTTGAAATGTTTGAAGATTATCAGGTTCATCCTCAGTCTTTGATTCCCCTCAAGATTAAACATATCCAGAGTTTTAAATATTTCCACATAGTTCAGGTTTGAAAACATTTATCATTTGTGTTGTTCTCCTTTTAACCTCTGTTGTTTGCCAACATCTTTCCTGAAGTGTGACACCTAAAACTGGATACAATACTGCTGCTAAAGCCTCATAAGTGTCTACTAGACCAGTACTAGTACTTTTGGGTGCTTGCCTACTACACTCCAGTTAATACACCTCTAATGATATTACTTATTTGCAACTGCATCATATTGTTGACTCATCAATTTGTGATCCGCAGTAGCCCCCAGATCCTTGCTAGCAGTGCTACCATCTAGCCAGCTATTTTTCCCATTTTGTATTTGTGAATTTTACTTTTTTCTTCCTAAGTAAAATATTTTACATGCACCTTTACTTCAATTCATCTTGTTGAATTGAAATTTACTATGCAACTTAAGGTCATTTTGAATTCTAATCCTATTCTCCAAAGTGCTTGCAATCTTCAGCTCGATGTCATCTTCAGAATAGTACTTAATACAGCACTGACCCCAGTAAAAATGCCCTCTCAATTTTGATAGCAAGTACAGCACTGACCCCAGTAAAAATGCCCTCTCAATTTTGATAGCAAGTCATTGATAACTATAGAGTATTGTCTGTCAATCTGTTGTATATCCACCTTCAGCTAGACTGCATTTCTTTAGTTTGCTCATAAAAATGACATGTTGTCTTTTCAAAAATCTAACTAAAATAAAGATATATCTAATATATCTTTCCCCTATACATGAGGTCACTAATCCTGTGAGAAAATAAAATTATGTGGGTTTGGCACAATTTATTCTTGACAAATCTATGCTGGCTATTGCTTACAAACTTATTATATTCTAGGACTGTGGTTCTCAAATCGTTTCAGTCCACAGCCCACTAGGACAATCAAAAAATGTTTGTGGACCACCTCCTTTTTGAGACATGATAAAAAAGAGCAGACAATGAACATTTTCATTTGAAATTTATTTCTTACTAACAGATTTTTGGATACCACTACAAGCTGATTCCTCTGTTTGGACTTAACGTGCAACAAATACGAAAATCCAGTCTCACACATATAAGTTGATTCAAATGGCAAAAGAAATCTGACTGTATGTGCTGACAGATTTGGGTAACTCCCGGTCATGCTGGCCCAAAATTTCTCTATGGTAGACTGCTGGTACACGTCTTGAGCCGCAAAATCATTTTTCAGATCCAAGAATTCCTCCTGCAGATTCTCTGGAACACTATTAATATCTGTTATAAATGGATTCCTGATGAAAGATAATACATCTCTTATCCTGTCCACCTCCAGAAAGTATCATTGGAATTTGTCTCGTAGCTTCCGTAAATGATCGAGAATTTGCATCTGAATGGCTCCCTTTTCCCTGAGAATGGCATCCACATATGGAAATTGAACCAAATTATTGCCTTCGATTCTTACAATCTAAGCTCCAATTTGTCAAGAAAAGCCTTGAGGATGCTTTGGTGAGAGAACAGATTTGTACCTTTCCCTTGCAGCTGAAGATTCAGTTTGTTCAAGATTCCAAAAATATTGACAAGATACGCAAGTTCTAAATTTTACTGCATCAGCACGTTTCGGAATTCCTCTTTCCCTTGAGCCTGGAGAAATAAATCCAACTCCTCTCTCAATTGAAAACCTCTGTTGAGTACGTTCCCTGCTGACAACCACCGTACAGAAGTGTAGAACAGCAACACATCAAAGTCAGCACCGATGTCGAGGCAAAATCTTTTGAACAGACTGGTGTTCAGAGCCGATGATTTGATATGATTCGCCACTTTCACCAACCCCTTGAAAACTGTGTTCAGTTGATCAGGCAATGTTTTTGATGCCAAAGCTTCCCTATGAATGAAGCAATGAACTCCAGTTACCATTGGAGCACACTGTTTCACCAGCGTTTGGAAACCCAATCTTGAGCCCAGCTTGGTAGGTGCACCATCGGTGGTGACACCCACAAGACTTACCCAATCCAGACCATGTACTTCAAAGAAATTGTTAACAATTTCCATCACATCCTGAGCCTTTGTGGTGGTATCAAGAGTCTTACAAAAAAGAAACTTGTCTTTGACGTCTCCCTCAACCATGTATCGTGCGAACACCAATAGCTGAGAGTACAATGCGACGTCGGTCGATTCATCCAATTGTATGGCAAACAATGGACACTTCTTTATTTCATTCACAACTTGTTCACTGATGTTATGTGATATCTCATTTATCTGTCTCGATACTGTGTCGTTAGAGACAGATATATCATTCAGCTTCCTTGCAGCTTCCTCGCCAAGAACAAGCTGCACCATCTCTTTTGCATAGGGGAGCACGAATTGCTCTACAATGTATGAGGCTTCTTGGCCTCTGCAACTTTGTATGCAAGAATGTAGGAAGCACGCACTGCCTTGTTTATCTTATTGTAGAATGCGCTTGTTGAGTTAAGGTGCTGCTGTTTCAGACCTGATAACCACTGCTAAAAATAATTGTCATCCTTTTGCAACAAGTTGAGGTGACACTTTTCAAGATGGAATTTCAGCTTAGCCAGCTTCATTGAGTCAGTCCCCAAGACTTTGAAACAAATAACACATTGTGGCAAATCTATGCCTTCTTTTTCTTAACAAGTGAAGCTGAATTTGATGTAGTCCTCCGAATACTTGTGCTTGACATTTCTTCCTGTCGTTGTCATTATAAACAAACTACACCACACCTGTTAAACAGCACATGTAGCACAGGACGAATGACACAGCAACCGCTCAGCACGACGGCGGCAGTTACACTGACGCTCAGAGCCTTAGATGGAAGCTACTGGCAACACAGTGTGGTTGCATCATAGGTGACACTATGGATGATGCGCCGCGTGCTTGTGAACACAGTGTAAAACAGCCTAACGGTGGTGCCTGCTCACGCCTTGTGACTTTGGACAACGTTCCTGTGGACCACCAAAAAAGTCACCTTGGACCACCAGGCTCTCTTTTAAAGATACTTCTATGTTTTCCCTTCCCCAGGCCTCTGGGATCATACCCATCTTCCACAAAATCTCAAAGATAATTACTAATGATTCTAAGAGAGCTCCATCTGGTTCCCTAAGCAGTTAGGGTATGTCTACACTACCCCACTAGTTCGAACTAGCGGGGTAATGTAGGCATACCGCACTTGCAAATGAAGCCCGGGATTTGAATTTCCCGGGCTTCATTTGCATAAGCGGGGAGCCGCCATTTTTAAATCCCCACTGGTTCGAAGCCCGTGTAGCATGGCTACACGGGGCTCGAACTAGGTAGTTCGGACTAGGATTCCTATTCCGAACTACCTAGTTCGAGGTATACCGGTAGTTCGGAGTAGGAATCCTAGTCCGAACTACCTAGTTCGAGGTGTACCAGTAGTTCGGAATAGGAATCCTAGTCCGAACTACCTAGTTCGAGCCCCATGTAGCCGCGCTACACGGGGTTCGAACCAGCGGGGATTTAAAAATGGCGGCTCCCCGCTTATGCAAATGAAGCCTGGGAAATTCAAATCCCGGGCTTCATTTGCAAGTGCGGTATGCCTACATTACCCTCCTAGTTCGAACTAGGAGGGTTGTGTAGACATACCCTTTGAGATGAATTCCATTAGTACCTTCCAACTTTTAAACATCTAAATTATATATATATTCTTTAACCTTTTCTTTCCCTATTGTTGCTTACATTTGGTCTCCCATATTTTTAATATTAATTGTTAATATTATTGTTAATATTAATAATGTTGCACGTCCTATTATCCATTAGCTCATTTAGTAAACTTGATGTTTGGTTCCCGCAGGACAGCTGGAATATTAAATCTCTAAAACTGCATTTCAGTCTTTATTCCACTTCTACCACTAATCTAAAACATCCCAGTTGCATATATAATTGTAACACATAGTCTATCTCAATATCTCTTCCTTTTGCTTATTATTAATGGCCCTCATTGTAGGTAACATTTTTTTGTGTTCATTTCTTGGTTTATGATATTTAGAATAATAAACTTTCTGCAAGTGATATTGAACAAAAAAGTTTTGAAGGCAATGTGATATAGCACTGCTGATTTTAAATGAGGGCTAAAGCCAATAAAATATTAATCTTCAACCCTATTATTGACCTTATCTCTTCAAATATCATAAAAAGCCTACCTTTTTAGGTCTGGTCTCTTAATAAAAACATTACACCATATGTTGCACTGTAAATTCAAGTTGGTAAAACCATAATAAAAAAACATTATAGAGAAAAGAGCTCGTAACAAAATTCCAGTGAATATTTTTCATTCATTTACAGTCAGTTTAGATGTCTGTATACTTTTTATAGAATTCCATTTATTCACAAAGAAGGTTTTTTCTCAGTTTGTGCCAAGAACCTTTGGGATAATTGATTGTAATGGACATCTTAAATCTGAAAGCACTTTATTTGTGCCATGATGTATATTTGGGATAGTTTTGAAGTAGGATTTCTTTGTATACATTTTGTAAGGAATTGGGTGATGGCTGGCCTGCATATAAATGAGATAAGCTACTGCATTTACTATAGCAAGTGATTTCACACCATAAAACCACTATTTAATTGTGCAGATGGGCTACAGAAAAGCTTAATCCCAGTAACACTCAATAACATAATTGCCTGGATGAGACGCACACATTCATCACAGCCAGCACCAAAAATAAGTTAAGGACAGGGTTTAGACTACAATTTATTGACTAGGTTCTAGCAGCTGCACTGAGACATTGCTCATTTTTGTAAGGATCTTATTAGAAAACAATGAAGAATCTGGTGAAACTCTTTATGGATGATACATAATTTAATCACTCACATGCTTGTCAATCTGCACTTTGTGCACTTGGAGTACTGAATTTACTTTTTTTTTTCTTCACTTTCTGTGTTATGACTTTGGAGTATTATTCCTAAATCAGCTTTAGTCTGAAAAAAAAATGAAAGCCCTGCACATAGTCATTTCCTATTATAAGCAAAAACTTTCTTTCAGACATTCAAATTTAGTTTAAATCCATTACTCACTGAACTAGGGAAATTAACTATGGAATTTAGTGTGTGTTTAATCAAAAATACCTTTACAAATCAAATTCTCAAAGATTTTTCTCTTTTTCCAGTGCACAGGAGCTCTTTGCAAATGCACAGACACCCTAAAGTGGCACTGAAGAGATGTACTGCTGGTGGGATACTGTGATTAAAGGAGAAAATCTGTGTAGAGGGAAACTGACCACACACCCAAGAAGATAGCTATTATTAGTTTGGGGGAAAAGAGCAGAGAAAGCTGCATCTCATTCATACCTAGCTGTCTCAGAAACTAATATTGATGAAAACAGAGCTTGGTTGCCTAGTATTCTAGTATCTAAAGCCTTTGCATTAACTAGGTAATCAGTTATGAAAAAGACATAGAATTTCTCTACAAGTTTTAAAAACATTTAGAGAATTCTGAGGCAGTCTCTGATCACTGAGGGTATGTCTACCAAAAAAACTTCAATTTCGTCCACACTGCAATTGCGTTCTTCTGAAACAAAATTGAAAGAATAGAGGGGGGGTTTCCAACTTTGGTAATCCTCATTCTACAAGGAAGAAGCCTTTTTCTGAAAGAGCTCTTTCAGAAAAAGTCGTTTGTGGATGGGGAAGAGAGAGTTCTTTCAAAAGAAGAGGAAAAAGCACAGGTGCCCTGGTGGCCACTCCGTCCACAGTAATCACAGCTGAAATGTGAGTTAGCATCCACCCTGCATGGATACTATCTTTTGAAAAAGCAGATCACTTTTTGGATGTGTTTTTGCAGTGTGCATGCTCTCTTTCGGAAGAAGTTTTTCTGAAAGATCTCTTCCAGAAAAGCTTCTTCTGAAAGAAGCCTGCAGTCTAGACATAGCCTGATATACTGGCAGATGACCTTTGACAGTAGGGCTGATGTGAGGTAGTCTATATATTTTTGTTGAAATAAGTAAATTTTCCTAACAGTTTCGATTTTGATAGGTTTTATTTTCCATCATAAACATGTTTCAGTAATATATATATAGAGAGAGATGGATAATATGATATCCCAACTAGAGCTGGTTAGAAGTTTTTCACTAAAACATGTAATCTTAGAAAAATGTACCTATTTCAAGAAAAAAAATCTGACTGAAATACTTCAAAATGAAAAAAAAATCCATTTTAGAAATTTGTGGTTTGGAGTTTTAATTTTATTCATCTTGGAATATTGTTTTCAATGATACTTTAGGTTTTTATTTGTATTTACATTTCATGAGATGTCAGTAGCAGAAGTGCAGCGTGCATTAGTATTGAAATTACAGTATGACATATGATAATAGTTGAAATATTATATTTTTTGTTTTTAAAATCAGTGTGGGGAGCTGCTTTTAGTACTGATTGAAACACCTGTATCTTCTTTTTTAGATCAAAATGTTGCTTTGTGTTGTATGTTATAATGAAACAGTTAACACGCTGACACAACCCCATGTTAATCAGTTCTCTGCATGCACAAGTTGTCAGATAGATATGGCAGGTGTGAAATCTGAATCATAAAATACCTAAAACTCTAGTGAATTGTGCCAAGTAATCAAAACGATGCTGTATTTGGGTGGTATAAACTAGAGAAATGATATTCAGGCTGATGAAGGAAGGAGACATATTGTAAATCAAAAGACAGGATCATTGCCCAGAAATGTAAGGTTCTCACACAGTACAAAGTATGAATGTAATGACTGAATTTTTGTGAGAGAGTAAGTTCACTATGTATTAGCACAGCAAGTCATGAAGTCATTGCTGAGAGCTTTACTGTCTACTTCTTATTAATATTCAGATGCCGTGTGGAATTCTAATGCGCTGAATTCCGTTTTTTTGTAAACATTTTTTTCCTTGACTGTGACTTAACTTTTCATAAGAGATCAGTTACCTTATTTAAGTAAATTCAGTTTAACTTCAAAAGTTTAACAGAAGTGTGCACAGTGTGGCTGATGAATTAACTGAGTTGTTGAATACTTCAAGGACTGGAGTATAGAAAATGGATTGTATACTACTTTCTGAATCTTCTATTTAAATGTGTTGAAATCATTTTAATGAAATGTCACATGTTTAAAGCATAGTAATGTAGGACATTTCTCTAACTTCAATGATAATAGCCCTAAAAATCAGATAGAACACAAGTGTTCTCATTGCAGCAGTCACAGCTGCTGCTTTATTTGGCTTCAGTTGCTAGGCTTCTGCCAAGTGTGATTAGGCATGGGAAATGTGCCCTGCCATTCTGGACTTCAATTTAAAAGAATCAAGAACCAAGAACCTTAATGCAAACCTTCAGAAAGAGTTCCAGTAGGAGGTTTAAGTACTAGAATGAATTGTGGCTTGTAAGGTCTATAAGTATAAATAATTGAAACGTGTACATCAGATCTCTTATCTGCTGTGTTATGAATTAATGCCACTGAAGTCAATGGACAAAAGATAACATAAATGAGAAGAGAATCAGATCCTAGGAATATAAAAAATCTTCACTGATTTGAAAAATGTGAATTTTCCTCAATAACTCGGTGTTTTCCCTTTTTGTACAGTACTTTATAATCACCAGCCATCTAAAGAACCACTTCATCAGCACTCATTAGCGCTACGTAAGTCTGATTTTTCAATAGTGCTGAACTCCTATTGCAGGTGGATACTCAGCACTTCAGGAAGATTGTGATGGAAGAACATTATCAATAGATGCATCAGTGGCCCCAGCATTCTAAGTACTGTGCAGACATATTGGGTGTGTCTAGACTACATGCCTCCGTCGACGGAGGCATGTAGATTAGACAGATCGGCAGAGGGAAATGAAGCCGCGATTAAAATAATCGCGGCTTCATTTAAATTTAAATGGCTGCCCTGCTCTGCCGATCAGCTGTTTGTCGGCAGATCAGGGCAGTCTGGACGCGCCGCATCGACAAAGAAGCCTTTCTTGATCGGCACAGGTAAACCTGGTTTCACGAGGCCTACCTGTGCCGATCAAGAAAGGCTTCTTTGTCGACGCGGCACGTCCAGACTGCCCCGATCTGCCTACAAACAGCTGATCGGCAGAGCAGGGCAGCCATTTAAATTTAAATGAAGCCGCGATTATTTTAATCGCGGCTTCATTTCCC
Source organism: Pelodiscus sinensis (assembly GCF_052426305.1). Lineage (NCBI taxonomy): Eukaryota > Metazoa > Chordata > Testudines > Trionychidae > Pelodiscus > Pelodiscus sinensis. The sequence continues at coordinate 102,367,231 of NC_143055.1, forward strand.
TCTGCCGATGTGTCTAGTCTACATGCCTCCATCGATGGAGGCATGTAGTCTAGACACACCCATTGTGAGAAAGTCATTGGCCCAAAGAGCTTTCAGTCTAGCAGAGCAGGTAGACAGAGAGTACACCAAAAGGTGAAAGGATCTGTACAAAGTCACCTCTCTATCCCTCTTCCCTGCTTAAAGCTATACCTGCTGCTCCTCAATCGATCCAAGCAGAGGAAATGAAGATCTAGGTCTAAACCAGAATCTTCCTTAATTGAAGATCATTCTCCCAATGCTATTCCAAAAACACTGGAAGTAGCTGCAACTGCTAAATCATTTATTATTTAAATGTGCCATTCAAAAAATCTGTAAAATGTTAACAAACACTTCTCTTAAAATGTGATTACCTAGGGCTCCCCAGGTAGTCTCAGATATAACAAATTATCCTGGAGTTGGGGGTCAGTACTGTATTTTAACTTTTTCTGCATAATATTGTAACCCAGACACCTTCTGAGTGTTCTGTACTGTCCCATCTAGTGGCACTGAGATCACTTACTGAGAGAATAATGAGTCTGCTCAACAGCCTTAGCTATCAGCCAGCTGGCTTTTAGCTCATGTGGTAGAGGCTCATGTTTCAAGCTCCAGAGATCCCAGGTTAGATTCCACTTGTAGGTGTTAAAACGCCTTTTCCAAAAATTGAGCACTTTATACCTAGCAAATCAGATTTCGTAACATATTTGCTTTACTGTAACAATCAGTTACTCAAGCTCTCAATCTAAAAGTCAGTTATGCGGAAAAAAATATGGTAATTAAGCTAATGTTATCTTATTTTCATAGTGCTCCAATTAGAGGCCAGGAAGATTTCATGTATTATAGAACTTGATTAGTCTTTCTAATTACTGTATGAGCCCAAAATAAAACATAGTACAGGCAGTGACCGGGTTACGTACAAGATAGGGACTGTAGGTTTCTTCTTAAGTTGAATCTGTATGTAAGTCGGAACTGGCGTCCAGATTCAGCCGCTGCTGAAACTGACCAGCGGCTGACTACAGGAAGCCCGAGGCAGAGTTGCTCTGCCCCGGGCTTCCTGGAATCAGCCACTGATCAGTTTCAACAGGCTGAATCTGGACGCCAGTTCCGACTTACATACAGATTCAACTTAAGAACCCCAGGTGTCCCCAAGTCAGCTGCTGCTGAAACTGATCAGCGTCTGATTCCAGGAAGCCCGGGGCAGACCAACTCTGCCTCAGGCTTCCTGTAGTCAGCGCTGGTCAGTTTCAGCAGTGGCTGACTTGGGGACGCCTGGGACAGATCAGCTGGGGTGTTGCTGGGTTGCTCCAGTAGCGCCGCTCCTCGGCGCTAGTGGACCAATCCACCAGCACCCCAGCTGCTCTGCCCCAGGCGTCCTGATTCAGCCGCTGCTGAAAGTGACCAGCAGCGGCTGAATCAGGACGCCTGGGGCAGAGTAGCTGGGGTGCTGCCGGGTTGGTCCAGTAGCACCCAGAGCGGCGCTGCGGGACCAACCCGCGCGCCCCAGCTGCTCTACCACAGGCGTCCGGAGAAAAGCCTGGACTGCTGAAGGGGGTACTAGCTGCCCCCCCCCCCAGCAGACCAGGGAGATGCAGGTGGGGGACCGAGACGCACCGCGGTCCAACCCCCCGGGTCCTCCGCGGCTTTGCTCTGTGTCTCCCTGGTGCATCTGGCTGTCCGCTGCCCACGTGCTCCGTGGCTTTGCTCCGCTTCGCTCCCCGTCTCCCTGGTCTGTTGGTCTCCAGCAGACCAGGGAGACGGGGAGCAAAGCCGCGGAACACGCCGGCAGCGGGACAGCTGCGGCGCGTCTGGGGAGACGTGGAGCAAAGCCGCGGAGCACACGGGCAGCGGACAGCCCAGACGTGCTGCGGCTGTTCCGCTGCCGGCGTCCTCAGAGGCTTTGCTTCCCGTCTCCCTGGTCTGCTGGTCTCCAGGAGACCAGGGAGACGGGCAGCAAACCCCGTTCATAACTGCGGATCCAACATAAGTTGGATCCGCGTAACTCGGGGACTGCCTGTAATACATTGATTTTGATATTTTCTGCTGTATGGGTCTGCCAAACAATGTCTAAAGTTTACTTATACATGTTGCCATTAGGATTATGATTAAAATTCAATACATCTGTTTCCAAAAATAAACTTGTTTCATGTTGAATTGTTATGTTTTTTGCAAATTTAATTAATGTATTAATAATTTTACAGAAATGCATTTGTGCTATACTTCTGAAGTTAGAAGGCATAACAACACTGTTTAATTCATATAGTACTCAAAAAGAGTATTGGCTAATGGTCCAAATATAGGAGTCCTAAATTCTCATCTCAAATTGAAAAAATCAGAAAAATCTTTCTGTTTCCAATCGTCAGTTGTAGTTATTAGCACTATTAGAATATTCAAAAGCAACGAGGAGTCCTGTGGCACCTTATAGACTAACTGAAGTGTAGGAGCATAAGCTTTCGTGGGCAAAGACCCACTTCGTCAGATGCATGCATCTGATGAAGTGGGTCTTTGCCCACGAAAGCTTATGCTCCTACACTTCAGTTAGTCTATAAGGTGCCACAGGACTCCTCGTCGCTTTTGCAGATTCAGACTAACACGGCTACCTCTCTGATATTTGAATATTATATCATTAATCTTGGACTGAGCCGTCGCTCGACGGATCTCATTTTCTATGACGCCTTTGATGAGCAACTAAACCAATCCTTGATAGGCAGAGCTGATTATAGATGTCACATAAAAAGCTGCCAAGTGCAGGTGCTGTATGTTCTTTTCAGATCCTCCGCTTTTTCTGCAATGCCTATATATGGTGACTCTCAAAGCAATTAAGAGCCTGTACAATGGTTTGTTGCCAGGACAATCTGTCCTGAACTAGAGTTTCCAGATCATTGGGAGATATGCCGCATGACTTCATATTGGTCTTTAAGATGTCTTTATAGTGCTTATATTGACCACTGATAGAGCGCTTTCCATGAGCAAGCTGGACATAGAAGAAGCACAATTTGAATATTATACCATTAGTAATGCAAAATGAAAAATTGAAATAGCAATTTTGAAATGATGGGTTGTAGTATGGTTAAATTTTAATAATTGAACAAATCTGGTATTTCACAATTGTTCTAAACTTCATCAGGGCAAATCAGAATACAACATGTGCATAAAATATGGACAGATTCAAATTGGCATGAACTTTCAGTTTATTAAATATCAAATGTGCTCATGTGCTAACTCTGTACAATGGAGTGCATGTTTTCTGTCACAGAAGCCAGATACCATAAATGTTCAATTTCCTTTGCCATTTGAATGTTTTATAGGGAGATCCACCTCATCAGGGAATAAGATATATTGGCAGCAAAAAGTTAATTTCTTAAAAGAATGGCTTCTTCACTGTTCTATGCCAGAAAGGCAGAAGGATCAAAATAGCTAACAGGACATGCTAGAGATTTCATGGATTTGCAAGTGGAACAGGTAAAATGTAAGTAAAGAAAACTAAAGGCTACTTATCATTAGCTAGTGTTTGGGCAGGTTGTTTCCTGAGCCATATCGAAAGACGGAGAAAATTATTAAGGACCGTTTTTATGTTATTTTTGTTTTATTTTTATAAAGTTAGGTGTCAATGCAGAGTGTTGGTTTGGTTCCATTAAATTAACTCTCAAACTTTGTAGGGCAGGCAGAGCCATATGCCTTCAATTAAAACTATGATTGTTTTGTGAAAAGAACCTTAATTGTTTTGATTGTGTGGACATTATTGCAATTTAACTATCCTTTTTAGCTATTTGATAATGTTTACATCCTATTCTTTCTATATTTTTTATCATAGATGTTTGTCAGTTTGTCTCTTTCCCTCTCTGTAGTGCAGCATATGGTACAGAGATGGCTACATCTACACTGGCATGAATTTCCGAAAATGCTTTTAACGGAAAAGCATTTTTGGAAAAGCGCGTCTAGATTGTCAGGATGCTTTTCCACAAAAGCACGTTTTGCGGAAAAGCGTCCGTGGCCAATCTAGACGCGGTTTTCCGCAAAAAAGCCCCGATTGCCTTTTTCACGATCGGGGCTTTTTTGCTGAAAACAGTACTATGCTGTCTACACTGGCCCTTTTGCGCAAAAGTCTTTCAGAAAAAGACTTTTGCCCAAACGGGAGCTGCATAGTTTTTCCGGAAAAGCACTGATGATTTTACATGAGATCGTCAGTGCTTTTCCGGAAATTCAAGCAGCCAGTGTAGACAGCTGGCAAGTTTTTCCGGAAAAGCAGTCTAGACACAGCTTGAATGTTTCCCTAATGTGGCAAAAGGTATCTGATTTACATGTCCTTGAGTATCAGTCTGTGATACAAAGCCTCTAGCCCTTTCTCACTCACTCCTTACTCTATCCTCTCTCTACTTGGGCCAAGGTATGCCCCCAAGATCTGTACACAAAGGAGAACAGACTTTCATTTGTGGATCTCCCCTATTCCATGTGTGCTCAGGGATTGTCATCTGCCACCATGACAGTGTTCCCACTTTAGAACACTATGGAGGATGTTTGTGGGATTGATTCATGTTGGAAGAGGGCATGAGGAATGGATTGATTAGCATTGGATCCTTGATGGTTTTGCATTGTGTGGAGATGGTATTACTCATGATTTTTTTTGTAGAAAATGTCTAGACAAGTTGATGCACCCCTAGAAGATATTACCCCTGGTTGAGAGCCACTGGGTTACAGTAACAACATTTTAAGGAAACTGTTTTCATCTCCAAAGTATTCACATTATTATTACCCTATTAATACTGTATGAAATAAAGCTAAGACTGGTATAAATATTATGCTGTGCAAAGTACGGCACAGTTATGATTGTTTTAAAGGTTCCAGGAAGAGATTTTTAATTATTTATATTTCAATTAGGCTTGCATTAAATGAAGGGAATAGAAATGAGTTTGTGGCAGGAGATGAACATATATTGTAAGTTAAAGCAAATGTGAAGTAACTGGATACTTGATAGCATCTAAAGTGCAATTGTCATCTCATCCAAATGGTATTGTCAGGTTTTAATATGGGTTTCAAATCTTTCCCAGGGATCATTCATGGATGCATAACTTCTATTTAGTAACTACAGTTGCTTAATGAGAATTGTACATTATAAACATAGTTTATTCATTTGTAATTGTCTTTAAATGAACTTGAGCTGCTTGAAAGAAGCTGGTGGGGCTATCACAATGTGACTGATCAGCTTTCTGTGAAGCACTATGAAAGGCTCTATGGAGTGCAGTTTGAGAACCTTTGCCATAATGAAACTTTAGAGCTAGACAAGGTTACCTTGTCATTCAGTGTTGGTTTATATTTAAAAGTATCATCCTATTGTCTTTGGGTCAGCTCTGACTGCCCGCAATCTAGCTAATTATATATGATGCTATTTATTCTAGATTAACATTTAAATTAGGTAGTTTACTTCTTAGAATAGCTTTTTATTGCCTTCCTTTTGAGGTTCTTTTCAGCATCAGACATTTTTCTGCTCACTCTAGGGTCCTAATCAAGTCAATGGGACTACAGTCCTGACCTTAAAAACCAAAAAAAACCCAAAACAAAGACAAACAAAGAAACAAACACACACCTGGCCTTGAAGAAAAAGAGCGTCTCTTTCTCTCGAGTTAGGTGCCTAAATGCCTTTAAGGATCTAACCAGAGTTTAGTACAGTATTTGTTCACATGCAGAGATAATTAGGCATACAGGATATTTGACAGATGACAAATTCTGATACTTTTATACTTTCATTATATCACAAAGGAAGGGTGTTCTAGACATTAGGGGGCTAGCTTTGGTGTTAGGAGACTTATATTCAGTTTCTCGCTCCACCATTGTCAGACATTGGGCACATGATTTAATTTTTGCCTCAGTTCCCTACCTGTGAAATATATCTCGCTACTTCAGGGATGTTGTGAATATAAATACATTATAGATTATGAGGTACTCAGGTACTGTAGGAGGTTTTATATCTAATTAAGATAGATAATCAGTACTTTGTTTTGCAGTAATTATTTTATAGCTTTTCACACATTATATACGCTAATTAATTATTTCAATGTTCAAGTGTTTAATCTAGCAGATGTATGGCAGTTTTCAGGATTTAGTACCTCAAGATTACACATTCAGTGCAAGTGTGAGTGGAACATTTTATTAATGTTTGATAGTAATAGATTAATCAACACAAAATATCTTGCATCAAATACGAGGAAGATGATATAGGCAAGTGCACTGGGGAAACTGAATAATTCAAGCTGCCCGAAAACCAAGGAAACAATTGCATATATTTTAATAGTGATAACCAGTGTTTATTTCAGTCAGGAAAATAAGTAAAGAATGGGTTTTCAGTATGTATTGTAATTATTTTATATTATTACTCCCATAACCATAAGTGAAATGAATTGCCAAAGGTGATCATCTACTACTTACTTTAAATGCAAAGAGCAAGTTGCTTCAAGTTGATTACAGTCATTTTTAAATGCCAAAGCCTAGTAAAATATTAATAAAACTACATTTTATCAGCACTAAGTGCCTACTTGTGAATACTTGCTGCAAATCAGAAGTAAGCTCTCAACTATTTTAATAACACACTATAAATTTTTAATAATACAGTGCAAATTTTATTTCTAAATAATGCAGCTTGGTATGTGATTTATGTGGGACCCAACATCACCAAGCTCAGCAAATGCATTATGCACTGTGACTTCCTTTTGAAAAGCTAATAACACTTTGTTATCAAACAGTCATAAAGTTTGCAATCATAATCTAACTGGTGCTCTTAGCTAATCAGGATCATTCCTCCTTGCATGATATTTTTCAGATAATGTTTTAGTAAATTGAATATTTTATTGCTTTTGTAATGCTGTAACTATCCTTTCCTTTGTAATTTGCTAAAATCCTCTGTTAACACCTTGAAAACAAGTAAAGTTCTTCAGTGAAAGGTTTGCATCCTTCTTCAGTATGTAAAATAAACTGAATATTGGATTTATTTTTATAAATCAACTAAGAGAAAAACACTTACATGTAAATGTGAATGGATAAGATCTAAAGCTGTACTCTACCAGTACTCGATGCTGTTCACTGGAAACACAGGGATTTATGTTAGTATTTATGTTATTTCTGCTCCTGGCAGTTTTTGGTTGGTTGGTTTTGTATAAGCCTTTTCTTCCATGTCTACACTTGCAAACCCTTAGTTACACTTTGAAGGCCAAATTCCAGTCCCTTTTCTGTCTCCTTTGCTTTATTCAGGTGACGTAAAGAAGATGGCTAGCTGGCTTAAACATCTGGTTTACCATCCTCCTCTCCACTGAACTGTTTTAGCATATTGTGTTGCAAACTACACGCTTGGTGAAGTGGCCGCTTTTGCACAAAAACTTGCCTGCTGTCTACACTGGCCGCTTGAATTTGCGCAAGAGCACTGACTTTGTAATGTACAAAATCAGTTCTTCTTGCGCAAATACTTTGACACTCCCACTCAGGGATAAGCCCTCTTGCACAAGAATACTTGTGCAACAGGGCCAGTGTAGACAGGCATCTTAATTTTTTGCGCAAGAAAGCCCGATGGCTAAAATGGCCATCGGAGCTTTCTTGCACAAAAGCGCATCTATACTGGGCATGGATGCTTTTGCACAAAAGCACCTTTTGCGCAAAAGCATCCGTGCTAATCTAGATGCTCTTTTGCGGAAATACTTTTAATGGAAAAACTTTTCCGTTAAAAGATTTTCCGCAAAATCATGCCAGTCTAGACGCAGCCCTTGAGTCTTACAGAGTTACTATGGCAGTCATCTTGGCAAAGGAAGAATAGAGAACTATATAGATACAAGGATATACAGTACAAATACACACCCGTGGTTGTTTGATGCAATGACTTAGGCTTGCGGACCTAGGGCTAGGGGATTCTTTAATTTCACTGTAGACCTTTGGGTTTGGGCCGCTTCCCAAGCTCTGTGACCCTCCCATCTCACAAAGCCATAGAAATGGGGCTCTAGCATCTACACTGCAGTCAACAGCCTCTTAGCAAAAACCCTCTGAGCTTGAATCAGTGGCATGGGCCTCACATGGGCATTTAATTGAAGTGGAAACATACCCTGAGGCTCATCATTCTTCAATCCCTAGATCCTCCACTCCTCCTTCTTTTCCTTATTTTCTCCTCACCCATGTCAGGCAGGGACACAAGTAAAAATGTGAACTCTGCTTTTACTTCCAGAAGTGGCAAGGGATTCTGTGACCCAAGATTGTTTTACTCCATAGTCTGGAAAGGATTAAGTGCCAAGATGAGGTGCTGAGATAGATGCTTGCTCACTTTTCTGAAGCTGTTGTGAAAACTGTCTGTTAAATGGGAGCAGGCAGTAGCCCAATTTGGGACTTCTATTACTCAGCACACTGTGGGAAGGGGAAAAATGGGCTGCCCCACAAGCCCTTGATGACTGGGAGGGCTAGCTTTTTGGTGGAAAACAAACCCATCCTTGTACTGTTACAGCAGGAACTGAAGTTCGGAAAATGTAGAAAAATGTAGGTATGAGAGCTGATGGTACACCTCCTCTGTTGCTCTGACTTTGGTTGGCACTTCTACTTCTCCTATTACTATTCTTGCAAACTCATTTCCCCCCCTCTTCCTCCCTACTATCCACAGGGAGCCAGTCCGTGAAGAGCATGCCTGAGATTTTGAGTGGGTGAGGGGCAGGAAGCCAATTTCAGAATTGTTGGCATTCTGTAGCAGCTATTAAACTTGTTTCCTAGCTATTGATGCCTCTGTGCTTGTTTGAAAGTAATTAGATAATATTTCCAAATTGCCAGAATAATAGTGAATACAAAAGTTATTGAATTGAGATTTGATAAGAAAATCCAGCTTTATTAATGTACTGTGAATAATTGTCTCAAGTGATTTATCTCACTTTAATTGCAGAGCCGTTCAAATACCTACAATGCATGTTCACACTAGAAAATACTCTTTGTACAAATATTTAAATTTCTAATAATTGGAAGCCTTGACATTTATTAGAACAATGCAAATGTAGATTTGGAAAAGGTCTAAGTAACGCTTTTAATATAATTTGACAATACAAAAAATTAGAGCACCAGTTTGGTGTTTAAAGTGTCTTAAGGGGACTTTTGTGAGAATTCAAATTTGGACATATACACGTTTTTGATAGCTTATATTTTATATTATAAATATATAACAATTTTTCCTCTTTGTTTTTATTGGAACCAGGAGTTAGTCGACAGATAGTAGATAGGAGTTAGTTTTCCTTGCCTTTCATTTGGAGGAATCTTGGGTCTCATATCATCATTAAGTATATGTTTTTTCTCCTAATTGTCTAACAGACTGAGTTGGATAGTCTTACTAAAATCCTTTCCACTGTGGATTGTAATGCTTTCACTTTCTAGGCATACAAAAGAGCAGGACCAGGTGGATCACACTAGAACAACACATACTGGTTCACTGATAAAATGGACTTTCAAAACCTTCCTGAATTGTATAGCTCCACACTGAACTTTTTGAAATAGCTTTATATCTAGCTATTCAAATTCAGCAGATAGCAGCTCTTCCTCCACCCTCTATCCTGGCAGGACCTTTCCTTTCTTTGTTTTCATATATATTATGCAGCACACTGCAAGAAACTATAACCATTTGGGATATTTTTCTCACTGAAGTCCAGTCTGGTGAGTAAACAGTGCCAGCAACTGACCACATGTCCAAAAGCACATTCAACTATCATTCTGCATCTGCTGACCCACTAGCAATCTTGAATTGGTTCTTGCTATATCCCACAGGAATCTGTCCTCCAAGGACATGTCATTTTCCACAGTGATTCCTGTGGCTCTGCAAATACTCCAGGATTGTATGCCCTGAGCTTACAGTGCTCGTGATAATAGCACAAAGCTGTGCAGTCTTCATGCTTCTATTAGAAGTGGCAGACAGAGAGGAGGTTTATGCAGATTTGAGGGATTTTATAAAAAAGGCACAAAAATTATGAATAAAGGTCATACAATGGGATAGAGACAATTGCAAACTGGGAAGTTGACTGAAAGCTCCCAGTCAACCTTTTGCAACTGGTTTCAGCTCCAGTCTGCATTCCTAAACTTTTCAAATGACAATTTGCTGGATGGTGAGAAGTTGCACAATGGAATACCTAGCCATGATTTATCATACTTTCAGTCGATATGAGCACTCCTGGTGAGTTTGCACATTGCTGACAGAAGAAGCATATCTACATGAGCAGAAGTGATATTCTAATTGTGGCAGGTGCATGCTGGCATAAGTAGAGTTGACATAAGTCTGCAGTGTAGACCTGGCTTGACCTAGTCTTATTGTTTAAAAGTATTGCTTTAGGACAGGTTCTGAGGATGATTTGTTTGTACAGAACCTAGTGCAATGGAGCTCAACTTGGTTGAAGCCTTTAGGTGCTATAAAAATAAATATTAAATAATGAATGATAAACACATGATTGATTGGTGATTTACCATATATTAGGCTACAATTACTTGCTTTTTTGTGATCATACATCATCACACTGAACTAGCAATAACTGATTGTACACTGTAACTCCAAAGTGCACTATATAAAACCACATCAGAGAGACAGCCCTGCTCTTTACTTCCAGACTTCAAAGAGAGGACATGTATTCAGCTGGCTGCGTTTTAGAAGAGTACCTATTGACAAATGACACTGTATTAATGCCTTCTGACAATAACAATACCTTTTGCCAATTTCTTCTGCCCATAATAATGACTGCCTGTTAAAGCAAGCAATTAATCAGTGTTTCCAGATGACCTTTTAACAACTATGTTTATGGAGTCAACATTTACTACACTTCAGTATAGATGCCTTATAAAATTTCCTATGTACATTTTTGAATGAGTGCCACAACAAGACAGTATAATTTATTTGCAGTAAATAATGGTACAAATATCGACCTTCCTAAAGCAACACCTGGCCTAGTAGTTCAACTTTTGGCAAAAATTCTGGATAATACTTTTTTATATTACTTCAATGATTTAGACTTCAAATAGGAGGTCTAAGTATTTCTTTGAGTACAGACTGCACACAAAGATGACTTATTGAAAACAGTAAAATAAAGCTTTTTTTTAAATGCTTTGTTACCAAACTAGTATAAATGCTCTTAAAAGGGATGATCAGAGCAGCAAGTGCTAAGGGAGACCAAGAACATGGATCAACATTGATGGGCACAGAGAGTCTATTCCTAGCCCCTGGAAATTAAAACAGTTTCTAAGCTGCTTTAAATTATATCCCAGTGCTCTGTAAGGATAAAAGAATCAGTGCCATCTGTAGACAGAGGATGAGGGTAGAAATATTTTGTGTGAGAGAAACAGGGAGTGAGTCTTCAGGTGGCCATTGGATCACATAAACGTCTAAGGAACTGTTAGGTACTGAAAAATATTGATTTGGTACTACCACAAAAATATGAATCCCCTGTATGGGAGAAGATGGATGGTCTTGTGGTAAAGGCCCTGGAATGGGACTCGGTGTTCACTGTATAGCTTTACCCCAGATTTCTTCTGTGGCAAATTACTACTGCTCTGTGCCTTTTCTATAAAATGGGGATAGTGCTGCTTCCTGTCTCTTACTTGTGGTTAGGCAGAGGGGTTATCCCTCAAATTAATGCACATGTGTAATCAAGTAAATGCAACATTAAAGTTGGGTAAATAAAATTTTAAAAAACAAATATAAAAGTTACCAAAAGTAGATTTTTTTAAAAGTTAGGACAGTATGATAAGTTAGGATAATACACTATAAGGGTATGTCTACACTACATACGTTATGTATGTCTACACTACGGACGTTAGTTTGAATTAACTTTCATAGGTGCTACACTAGCGCTCCGCTACTTCAAATTTACTTTAATTCGAACTAGCAGAGCGCTTAGTTCAAACTAGGTAAATATCATTCTACGAGGACTAAGCCTAGTTCGAACTTACTAGTTACTGTGTAGCCCCTTAATTCGAACTAGTGGGAGGCTAGCCCTCCCCAGCTTTCCCTGGTGGCCACTCTGGCCAACACCAGGGAAACCTGTATGCCCCCCTCCCGGCCCCGGAGCCCTTAAAGGGGCACGGGCTAGCTACTGTGCCCGTGCCAGGTGCAAGCCTGCCAGCACCCAGCCAGCAGACCCTGCACCTGGCACGCCATGAGCCAGCCACCCGCTGCCCCCCCAGCCCTCCGCCTCTTCCCGGGACCAGGCTGGCGGCTCCCGGGAGCCTGGCCAGGACCGCAAGAGGCGGGCACCCGCCTGGTCTAGTGCAGACATCGTGAACCTCGTCCACGAACTCTGCACAGGAAAGTGGCCATCTAGGGCAGGAGAGCTGCCAGCCTGGCCACCCAGGAGCAGGTTTGCATGAAAATCAAGGTGGTCCACTGAGACCCCCGACCCTGAGCCCTGAGCTTAGAATGGCCGTCCTGGGTCACACCAAAGGTCCATCTAGTCCAGTAGCCTGTCTGCCGACAGCGGCCAACCCTAGGTACCCTGGAGGGGATGGACCAAAGACAGTGACCAAGCCATTTGTCTTGTGCCATCCATCTCCAGCCTTCCACAAACTTTGGGCAGGGACACCATTTCTACCCCCTGGCTAATACCACTCCATGGACCCAGCCTCCATGACTTAATCTCACTTCTCTTTAAACTCTGTTCTAGTTGTAGCCTTCACAGCGTCCTGCAGCAAGGAGTTCCACAGGTTGACTCTTCGCTTTGTGAAGAACAACTTTCTGTTACTAGTTTGAATCCTGCTACCATTCCTTTCCTTTGGTGTCCTCTAGTCCTTCTATTATGGAAACTAATGAAGAACTTTTCTTTATGCACCCTCTCCACACCACTCTTGCTTTTATAGACCTCTATCATATCGCCCCTCCGTCGCCTCTTCTCTAAGCTGAAAAGTCCCAGTCTCTTTAGCCTCTCTTCATATGGGACCTGTTCCCAACCCCTGATCATTTTAGTTGCCCTCCCCTCTCCCAGCCTCTCTCTTCCCCTCTCCCACCTCTTTTTCCCAGTCTCCCCCAGTTTTGTTCAATAGAGAGAGATTCTATTTTTGAACACACGTTTTCTTTATTTTGTACATCAGGAAGGGGGGCTAGGGAAGGGTAAGTGGAAGGAGGTGAGGGAGGAATGGGATATGCGCCCCCGATGGGGAGGACTGGGCTGGCTCTGCGGGCTTCTGGGGGTGGAAGCTCTCCTGCAGCCCCCCGATTGCCCCCTCCCCTCGGATGGCAGCCTGTTGCAAGTGCAGCCGGGGTGATGGCCGAGTGCTGTGATGTTCCGTGTGTGGGCACTCAGGGCACTCCAAGTCAGGACTGCTTTGCAAGCGGGGAACCCTGTGAACTGTCTGTCCGGGGTGGGGGTTGGGTCCCTTTAAGCACAGCCCTCGGCTAGCCTGAGACAGCAGCTCCACGCTCTAAGTCCTCATCTGATGCCCTGCCGGCACTGCTTCTGGCCATCCTTAACCTCTGTTCAGGGTCCACTCTGTGTGGACATGCTAGTTCGAATTAGCAAAATGCTAATTCGAACTAGTTTTTAAGTCTAGATGCGCTAATTCGAATTAGCTTAGTTTGAATTAACTAATTCGAACTAAGTTAGTTCGAATTAGCGCTGTAGTGTAGACATACCCTAAGAGAGTATTAAAATATGCTAAAAGGTATACCAGAAATAGTTGCTTTGTTATACTGGTTTGTTATATTGAAAATAAAGCAATGGAATGATCATAAGCTGACTATAAATATAGTCTAAAATCCTATGTGATATGCTTCTCCCTCTGTTAAGATTTTAGCACAGATAATTCAGCAGTTCTGGCCAGGATATTTCACTGACGTCAATATATTCCCAGATTTCCATATATTTAGTGTAGCATGAAAAAGCTATGGCTTGGACCAAAAGGATTCTGTGATAGCTCACTTGAAAATATTAGAAGTACCTGTACTTGTAAATGTTCTTCTGATAGTTTCTGTAGGCAAATCTCACTTACTGTTTGCTTCAAGATTAGAGGAGAAAATAATGTTACTAAATATATCTAATATTATTGGTAATGCAGTTGACAAACACGTGACTCATGTAACTTTACTTTTAGATAAACTCTGGGTTAACAGTATAAATGTATCCTCTACTGAGTGATTTGCATTATTCCAAACAGATTCTCATGAATGGAACATATTACATTTCTATCCATTAAGTTGTGTTTGTACCTAACCTCTTTGAAAAGCATCTGTAATATTTCGGTCATGTTATGTTTAGAATTCCTCTAGCTTGAGCAGAGCTGAAGTTTGGACATCTTTTAATTTATGTGCTCTGGGTTCATAGCAGCAAGTAAATATGATAACCTCTCCAAAGAGAATCTGTAGTGGCTGGAGAATAGCACTGCAAATAGGCTTTTAAAATTTGGAACAGAAAATACTGGAAAGTAATGATAAACATGAAAGAGCAAAAAGGAAGCACTGAAGCATGGACATAGTTATTTAAAATTTGGACTAATTAAGAACTAATATATAATTCTTCAGACACATGAACAAGTGCTGAATTTTTTTTGTAAATAGTCAATTGGACTACCATTAAGCATGCACATAAATGTTTGCAGAGTTAGGGGCTTCAGGGACCCACATAAATAACAAAGACAGTACCATTTAATGTATTTACTCTTATTGTCTTATTGATATTACTGCCATTTTAGCATTATTGTATGTCCTTGATAGGAGTATAAACTTGTTAGTTATGTCATATGGCTTCCTTTTATGATTTAGTGCTAGCAAATCACTTAGTAGTAAAACAAAGATCCTCAGATGACAGATATTGTATAATTAATCCTTACAAAATCATTAGACATTATTATTATTCCTTATTTGTTATTCTCTCCTTAGATAAACTGAAGCCCAAATTGAGGGTACAATCCTAGCCCCCGTGAAGTCAATAGCAAAACTCCCATTAACTTTAGAGAAGTCAGAATTTCACCCTAAGTGTACATCTATATTGCAGTGTTATTTCAAAGTAGCTATTTTTGGAGTTATCATTCAGAAATAATTTATTCCAAAACAAACAAACAAAAAAAGCCCCCTAAAGTGTAGACATACCCTAAGTGTAAGTCTACACAGCTGGGCTAAAGTTGGAATAAGCTACACAACTTCAGCTACATCAATTGTGTAGCTGAAGTCAAAATAGCTTAGCTGAAGTCAAAACAGCTTCTTTCAGCTTTTGGCGCTGACTGCACAGGAGGAAGTCGAAGGAAGAACCCATAATGTTATCTACTTAAACGAACCATGCGAGATCTTTCACAGGGGAAAAGGCAGTACGCTGCATTTATTGAGAATACAACAGTTTCATATACTTTTCAATCACTCATACACACAAACAACATACACACAAAGTCTTGCCAGACGATGTCATAGTTACCAGTCCAGAGTCTGTATCAATATAGTGGCCAGCTAGATTGAACACGGGGGGGAGCAGGGCCTTTGTTGGTCGATCGAACCGATACTCTTCTGGATTTGTTGGCAAGACGAACCCAAAGTTCCATAGCAAAGCACCCTGCTTTTATAATCCTTTTCTCTGTTGAAATCAACGGATTCCGCTTATCATTCTGTGACCGGAGTGTTATCTTTTGATGTCAGTGTTCCCAAAACATTTTCCAAGGCTCACCCTGTAATCAATCGTCCTTCGGGGTTGCCCTCTTGCTTCAAGGTTCATCAATCTGCCAATATCCAATCATCTTATGAGTTGGGGTATGCATTGATGATTATAGATGGTTTCTCTGCAGCCAGGTTGTCTCGTCTTCACCCACGCTTGCGACCCCTCCTTCTCTGGCCATTTGGTTCTGAGAAATAACTTTGCACCTTATCTCAACACATTCATACCCCTTTCACACATATAAGCAATGTTACAAAGACTTTCAAGGCTATGCGTCATATCAACATCTGTATTGGTATGACAAAGAGGTATTGTAAATCAAGCAATTAAGGCCTCGGCCTTTAACATTCTTGTAATCTTCATTAACACAGACACAGTATGAGATCCTGTCTCTTTACTTACTAAAACTTTAGAACAAGTAAATATAGGAGATATATACTTAACTAAAAGATTTGACTTACTACAATCTTAAATATGATTATCTATTACCTTACATTGCTAAATTACTAAATCTAAGATAAAATATGAAAAGAATAAAACTTTCAGTTCCAACATTTTCAGTACTTCACCACCGTCCTAGTGAAATAATTTTTCCTAATATCCAACCTAGATTTCAAAGACCCCTTCTCTAAACTTCAAAATAATTTTACACAACTTTGCAGAAGGAATTGTGGTGCGTAGGATGAAGTATCTGGTATAATTTGGGGAGGGACTTGATTTTGTGCCGTGAAACATGATGGTAAGATCTTATCAAATTTCATACAGGAAAGTCTGTAACGGAACCAAGATCTTCTTGAGTTCTAGTCAACAGGCACCCATCTCATTCACTACCTACCTTATGTAAAGAATGAAGCAGGAATCCTATGAATGGAAAAAATATAAGGTTCTGTCATTAAAGAACATACACACAAAGGAGCTGAATTAAGTTTGCACAGTCAATCTTTGTTTTGGAGCATATTAATTTTTGTGTGCTTGGTTTCACAACCGTTAATATACGTTCTATATAATTTAGTGCAGAACTGGTTAAAACATTCCAACAGAATTTCCTTTAGGTGAGAATGGTGATTTGATGACATCAAAACATTTTGCAGGAATACATCAATTTTGGTGACAATTTCTATTAATTTTTTAAATGTTTGCTTTGTGGCAACATCTATATTATTTATAATACGAAATTAGATGACATCAAAACAAAGTGTTTTGACCTGATCAGAATGAAACATTGTGTTAAGGTTGTTTTGATATTTCCAAAATGAAATTTTTCAGAAATTTCTTTTAGTGGAAAATTAAGAATTTTTGACCTTCCATTCCAATACAGGCTGAAGGAGAAATTGTCAAGTATTGGAATTTCATGCTGAAAGAAAATTCCAAGTTTCAGCCAGCTCTAGTTTTTTGTATGTCTTTTTTTTCTTTTGGGAAACTAGGGCTATGTCTAGACTGCAGGCTTCTTTCAGAAGAAGCTTTTCTGGAAGAGATTTTCTGAAAAAACGTCTGAAAGAGAACGTCCACACTGCCAAAGCACATCGAAAAAGTGATCTGCTTTTTCAAAATATAGCATCCACTCTGAATGGACACTATCTCACAATTAAGTTGTGATTACAGATGGAGTGGCCATGAGGGCACCTGTGCTTTTTCCTCTTTCCTCTTCTTTCAAAAGATCTCCCTCTTGCCAATCCACACACACGTTTTTCCGAAAGAGCTCTTTTGGGAAAGGCTTCTTCCTCATAGAAAGAGGCTTACCAATGTTGGAAAGTGACAAGTACATGGCGCAAACAGTTCTTCACATTCTTGTGTACTATCAAGTGCAAAAATATCTGCCGCTTTTGAAACACATTTCCCTCTTAACAACCACACCAGGTGGTTTTTTTGCTAATGTTCACAACTTGAACGACAAATGTTCTGAAGAAATAAAATAATATTTAATCATTAAATTCGGATCTTTCAATTTTTTTTTGAAAGAACGTGATTGCAGTGTGGACTTTAGTGAAGTTTTTTTGGAAAAATGGCTGTTTTTCTGAAAAAAAAACCTCTGAGGTGTAGACATAGCCTAGGAAAACAGAAATTCCAATATGGTGAACCACACTGAATTCAGATTGGCCATCAGAATGGTTTAAACCCAGTTTAGCCACAGCACAGATCACTATTACTTGATGTGATGTAGTAACCAATAGGAATGGTAGGCTGTTATAATCTATGTAGATTAGTAATATTACCTAATTTTATTGTTATTAATTTTACTTAATCGCATTCTTGGAAATGGGAACCAACAAAATCAACCTGAGGTTGATACCAAGCATTGAACGTTTTAGCCAAGCCCACTTAAATTTATAAAAGTTTTATGCAACAGAAAATGGCACATAGTCATGGAAAATGATGGGTTGCAATTAACTATAGGTATTGCTACCAGTTCCAGATGGAAGAACAGCCAGAATTAAAGTCCTTAATAGTCATAATATATATCACTGAAAGCAAATAAGCCAAAATGGATGCACTTGGTACACAGTTATTATAAGACATGCATGCAAAAAAGTACTTCATTTAAGCTATTATGATCTGTTACACAAACATAAATTGAGAAATATAGCCTACTGTTAAAAATCTGAGAATTCAAATCCTTATCTGATTTTTAGTGATCACACTTTCATCAGTTTGTCTCAAATTTTAAATTAACATCTTCGTATTTTTGCCTGTGAATTTGTACATCCCTCATGCAGTATTTAAACAAAGGAAAGTCTGCAGAATAAAAGGCTAGAAACCAGTTTCATTCCAAGCCTCTGTTTTCAGACCTCACTGAAAAGAGAAGCATAATCCTATTTTAAAAAGCCAATATATTTGTTATCTACATGGCTGATCTTGGTTGAGGTGCACAATAAGATTTTTATTCTGGTGATTGCAGATCGAATGAAAATAGTTAAGAAATATTGTTTATTACTGATTTTTTTAAATACAGGAAAGTAAAATGGTCTGCTAGACTGGCTTCTTGGCAAATTACTACAATGGACAGATGGTTTTTCATTATCTGCTATACAGAAATATAAGGCTTGTGACAGTGTGTTTTGTATTGATGCTTATTCATCTGTGAGAGAGTAATTTTCAGGCTGCTTGTCCAGAACACATTCTAAATCTTCTTCTGCATCTGCAGAACATCTGCTTAAACTAGAATTGTCACTGTCAATATTTTATTGCTAGTAAGATACAGACTGTCTTAATGTCTTCCCAAAGCCAGAGAAATGAGTGTAAAATAGGATTTCAGGGCGAGGATGCAGGATTTACTGTCTAAATGTATTCTTCACTTTGTATGCAATGTAAAATCTTATTCAACACCCATTTTGCTCCAGGTGACATATGGTCTCAACAATTAGCACAGAAAAAAGCAATTTCTCTTTGTAACAGTTTACAAATGGAAGGTACACTGGGCTTAGGGTTTTTTTAAGCAATATGTCTGATGGAAAGAAAAAACATATAAATTATAAAATACCACATTGCAAACATCTTAGCAAGATGAATCCCTCAGTTAATTACTTGAAGGAGAAATGCATGGCATTGTGAGTCTGGCAGACTTTGCTGTGATAAATGATGGTTTACCCAACTTCTGCACTTCAGTATGCAACACAAGTTCCAGCAGGGAATGGAGTGCCATTTTGTGTTACATAATATATTATAGTTGAGCTGAAATTTGTCAGCCTTATCATTTTTCCCTCCAATTTTATTTCTTTCTCTTTCTTTTATTTCTTTCTACTTTATCCTTGGTGATACCTATTAATAGCAAGGAGCTTGTGTATAATAGGTTGTGAAGACTTCTATGGCACAGACACACTAGTACTATCAATAATATAGTAGGCTGTAACGAAATATCAGCACTAGGCTCTTTTTTATGTTCTTTCTTTGTTTCCCTTGTGCCTCCGGGGTCAATTGCTTCTGGAGATATTCCTTGCTGGCTTGTCAAGATCTGAAAACTTACTGCTGGAAGACAAGTACATGGCAAACACAGTTCTTCACATCCATATGCACTATCAAGTGCAAAAATATCTGCTGCTTTTGAAACCCATTTTCCTCTTAACAACCACACCAGGTGTTTTTTTTTTGTTTGTTTGTTTGTTTGCTAATGTTCACTACTTGAATGGCAAATATTCTGAAAAAATAAAACAATATTTAATCATTAAAAGTGAGATTCACTCCGCCTCCCTATCCTGACTCTATGCTGGTAAAGTACCGAGCTATCGTGGAGGAGAACATCACACATATTGTCTGCTATGCACTTTCTCTCTATCTCCACAGACTGAAATTGCAGCTATGGATCATCTGAGCCTGTGGCTGTCTGCATAAAAGTAGATTTTTTTTTCTGTTCCCTGGTTCACACCCTGGCTTTCTTTGTGTCCGCACATGGTGTTAGTGCAGAGAAACTTTCTGGGGTATATGGAGGTGTGCTGTTGCTCCACTTGTGCTGTCTACCAGCTGAAAGCTGCTACAGGTCCCATCTGGTATAGAAAGACAGGCACTGAGCCCCTGCAGCATAGGTAACTCTCATTCTAATACACATTATCAGTATAAAACAGAGCCATATCCACTGGAAAGAGACTTTGTAATACAGGTTGAACCTCTCTGTTCCGGCACTCTCTGGTCCAGCAACATACATGGTCTGGCATGGTTTAATTAGCCAGAAGTCTACTTATTATGGCCGTGGCCAAGTTTCCCGCAGACCCATGAAATTTGTTTACAGCCACCAGTCCTAACTCTTAGTGTTCTGTGCTGTTATTTAGCTCTAATTTACACCTTAATGTCTTGACACATTAAGCAGTGAAAATGTAGGTAGTACTGCTAGACAGTATTGACCTCCTCTGATCCGGAAAATTCTCTTGTTCAGCAGCAGTCAGGTCTCCAGGGTGCCAGACTGGAGAGGTTCAACCTGGAATAGCTTCCTAAGTGAATTCTTGTGTATATTGTTTTTAACCCAATAAATGTTATGTGAACATAATTAGATGAACACAGTGAAGTTCTAATATCTATTTACAAAGTATATACAACCTGAAAAACCCAAGCACATATACACACAGAAGCTCGGGTAGGATTATGAAGGCTTCTGAAACACAGTAGATGACTCTCCCACATGAACAGAAGTCTTCTTAGATTTTAGACTATCTAGAAAAAAGTCATTATAGTTATGCTGAGCGGCACTGAAGTTCTCTAAGTACACAACTCCAACTGATGTCAGTAAGAACATTTCAGTTGAAACATGGACATATATGAACTCATTTTTTAAAAAAATCTTTGACTTTAAAATGGGGAATACCAATAAGAAGGATAGAATCTTGCACATTTGTTGAAAGACTCTCACTTACTAAAAGTGGCATGACAGTTCTTGAAAAAATAGTCAATAAAAGAAGGTTAGACAAGTACAAATTTGACATTTAGGGTACAATTTTCAAAGGCCCAGATGGCAGTAAGATTCCTAATTCATGTTGACTTTCCATCAGAACAGGATACATGTCCTTGTGCCACAGGGTGGAGGTTAGCTCAGCGCACAATCCCATGAAAGTGGCTTGCCTCAGCCAAATGTTCCAGTGTAATGGGAGTGGGTTCCTTCAGGAAGGTCAACATAAGATTTGATCATAACTTAGTAATAGCTCATAAAAAATACCAGAATGTGAAGTGAGAAACAACCAGCAAGCATTTTCACAATCTGTTATAACATCAACAAGCTGAAAATCCATGAAACGTAAGTGGAATTCAAGGTGATCATTGCACTAAAGCTGCATGGGAAACATTGCTCAGATAAAGCACAACATCTCACGCTACATTAAAGACTCTGATGAACTCCTGGGGAAATAGATCTTAAAAAATGTTGGATGACAGCGAAGATGATCAAGTTATGTGATCAATGTAGGAAAGATGCTAAAGGCTCAAAGAGAAGTTGATGAAACTCCCAGTGGAAATGTACTGAATAAAATGGCAGAAGATGATTGCTTTCATTGAGATACACAACGTTCTGTGGCACATGGCATCAGGAGAGCTTGCCAGTCCACTAAGCTCTTTGGAAAGATTGCTCCTGCAGAAAGAATATCAGTTTAAAACACTCAGAGTAGATATTGTCAAGAACTGTATTGTCAAAAACAAATTCTAAGTCATAAGGGAAAGAGGCAGAGGAATCTGTGCGATGAGCTCAGGTTATGATGATGAACCTCTTTCTGCAATCAAAGAAGTTGAATTTGTGGTGCAGAAATAAGGCCCCTGGAGTGGCTAATATAGAAGTAGAAATAATTAAAAATGGTGGAGAGCATCTGGGAATACTGTAAGTTGGTCAATGTATTTTGGGAATCTGGAAAATGGCCTACTTAGACACATACCAGATCGTTCCTTTTTCACCAAAAAGGGGACCCAGCTATTACTGTACAATTGTATTGAACACATCATAGCAAAATACTATTTGCAGTGATGTTGCTGTGGAGAAAATGGACACCAGACCAACATTCTGGGGTGAGAACTTTTGCCTGTCTTGAGGCAGTGTGAGCTTTTCAATTCCCTGTTAACTTTTCCCACATCCTAATGAAGTCCCAGGAGATACCACTTTCCCCCTGAGTAAACACTGATATGACTGGTTTTTACATTTTACTTTTATGAAGAACAGCAAGGTTGGAATCATTCATCAATACTTTTCATCATCACACAAAGCAACTTCCTCCTTGGGAGTCTTTTGTGCCTACACTTCAAATAGAGGAGA
Organism: Pelodiscus sinensis; assembly: GCF_052426305.1. NCBI lineage: Eukaryota > Metazoa > Chordata > Testudines > Trionychidae > Pelodiscus > Pelodiscus sinensis. The sequence goes on from NC_143055.1 coordinate 102,389,575, forward strand.
AACCTATAGGGCAAACAGATGAATATGTGAAGGTGTGTCTGCTACCATAGCCCATTAATGAAAACAAGCTTCCAGTTTCTTTTCTAATTAGTTTTACCAACAATAAATCTTCTGTATCACACCGCTTAATGCTCTTAACTAATACAGGTTGGACCTTTCTGGTCCTGCACCCTCAGGACCCGACCAGTCTCAAATGAGGGAATTTGCTGGATCAGAGGAGGTCTCCTGCCACCAGCCTCCCAGGACTCTGCCCCGCCCTCTTGCTGGCTCCACTTCAATGCTGCTGCTATAGGGATTGGGGCTTGCCTCTGGCCCACTTCTACCAGCTGGCTGGGGCTCCTCTGGGAACAGAGCTCCCCAGCCACCATGGTCCCACTTATGCCCCTCCAGGCTGGGGCTTCTATGAATGGGGCTCCGCGGCTGCCCCTCTGCTGCCTAGGCTCCTCAGGATGGGGCTTGCCAGTCCTGATGGTGGGGCTTTCCCATTGCTGGACTCCAGACCAGTTCGCATTCCTGGGCAATGGGGCTTTCTGGTCCAGCAAAATCCATGATCCTGCCAGACCACGGATATTGCTGGACCAGTGAGTCCCAGATTTAGGAGGTTCAACCTGCTAAATCTTCAACCTACTTAAACTACAGAACTATAACATGGATATTTTAAAAACCTCCAAACATTTGAAAAAATGGCAATAATCAGTTAAGGTAATTTACATAAATATTCTATTATCATTAGAGTTTGTACAATCAATTAACCAAAATATTAAGAAGAAAATTCACTTTCAACATTCTAACAAACTTAACCCTTAACTACAAGATTTACTTACGAGCTTTCCAGCACATATAACAATAATTATATTCAAGCAATGGTATACATAGATTGATGGTGAAAGATTTAATGTGTCAGCATTAAGGCTGTTGATAGATTTAATTATAGTGGGATGGTAGTCACACTATGGTTAAGGATGAGACTAGCTTACTATTTATAGCCAGTTTTTCCTGAAATCCAAATGTGGACTAAGATTATCTTGGTAGCTCAGTGTCACTGTTACATTTCCAGGAAGCCTCCTTGTGACCTTCCACATGTCCCTCCAATCATATCTCTATCACTACTAAAAATAAACATGGAAATTTACTGCCCAAAACTTGTTATTTAACAGAGCAATAAGGATAACAATGCCTTGTTCCTTTCCAGCGCAGTCCATTTATGCTCAAACATATGAAAAGCAATAAGATGCACCCTGATGTACCTTACCTGCCTGGAGCCACATTCTTCTTTGTTGGCAAAATAGTTTTGGTTCATAGGATGTACCCATCACAATCCTGCTCAACCTCTGCCTGGCTCAGTAAGAGCAGGGTTTTTGTTGATAGTTCACATAGTCAGCGAAGGTTTGACATCTTTTAATCTATCCCAGGTAAGCAGGAGCAAATAGATTCACTACATGAAAAGCAGAGCAGAGACTGTTCAATAATTTTAAGAGCCATGATTTTTAGCCCTTGCTCCAGGTGGAAAGTAAGATGAGTCAGTCCTTTTCCCGGAGCAGCTTACTACGCACTCTGTGCTGGCATAGCTCTTCTGGCTGAACTTCCCTTTTCTGCCTAAATTTCCCACTTCTGATGCCTACTTTCTGCCCTCCTCCCATCTGCACTGAGATTAGCAATGCAAGTAGCCTATGCATGGGAATAAAGAAGTTTCTTACGCCTCTTCCTCCCTTGCATAATGTTATAGCAAGATTTACATTCTGGCCCCAAATTTTTAAAGCACTTTGGAATGTTTCTGGTTGGAAGATGGTACATCTGCAAATCACTGTCATTATAACAGTATATGTTATAATTATACCTTAAATTAAAGTTAGCTTTCATTAGCATTCAAAGGAAGATATTTTGATACGGGATAGTAATTGATTCCATACAATTAGTTGTGTTAGGGTCTGATTATACCATTGGGTGTACATTCATGAAGAGAGACAATATTAGAAACAAGCCCTAATGAGCTAAAAGGGTAAACTTACTGTCTTATTTATCATTAAAAACCAAATGTACTGAAGAAATTACCTTCTGCAAAATGAAAAAAAAATCAACTTGTGACTGATAGGATGTGGTATTAACTATTTAAGTCCTCTCCTCAATGCATATACATACTTAATAAAGTTGTTTCCCTCTAATGATTACAACATGATGAGTTGAAATTTGTATTTGCCATATGTAATTTAGCATTGCTTTAAGATGTTTTGATCCTCAGAAAGTATGTTACAAAACTCCTCATAAACTGAGCATGAGAGAGAGACTTCCTAAATGAAGGTGCTAGTTACCCAGCAATTTTCCTTCTGTGTTAATTGGGATAAACAGCTCATCAAGCCAACCAGAAATGTTAAGGTAATGACATAGTTTCTTATGGATATTTTCTCAGCATGGTGTGTATAGCTTTGTGGTTATGAGTACTGAGTGTCTTGACATTTGTTTCAGCTATTTGCTCTACTGGCATTTTACAGATACATGTATTCTGAGCAATATAACACCATAAGAGTTTCCTTGACAAATTAGCCTGCTGTCTGCTTATAAAAGAAAACGTACCTACTGAGTTCATCTTAGTTCTGTAGTTTTAAATTTCATGTTACCTTCACAAAAATTCTGAAATGCAAATATACTAGCAGAGGCCAGTGTTGGATCAAATGAAATGAATAAGTGATCTTGTATAAAGAATGAATCAACATGTTCCATAGAATCACTAGGGATAGTAATTCCATGTTCTAATAAGAATATAACAGTAGGGATATATTATCGACCCCCTGACCAGGACCGTGATAGTGACGTTGAAATGCTAAGGGAGATTAGAGAGTATCAAAATAAAAATCTCAACAATAATGGGGGATTTCAATTATCCCCATATTAACTGGGTACGTGTCACCTCAGGATGAGATGCAGAGATAAAATTTCTCAATGCCTTAAATGACTGCTTCTTGGAGCAACTGGTACAGGAATCTACAAGGGAAGAGGCAATTCTTAATTTATTCCTGAGTGAAGCGCAGGATCTGGTCCAGGAGGTAATTATTACAGGACCGCTTGGGAATAGTGACCATAATATAATAATATTTAACATTCCAGTGGTGGGATGAACACCTCAGGAGTCCAACACTCTGGCATTTAATTTCAAAAAAGGGAATTACGCAAAAATGAGGAGGTTAGTTAAACAGAAATTAAAAGGTACAGTGACTAGAGTAAAATCCCTGCAAGCTGCATGGACACTTTTCAAAAAGACCTATTAGAGGTCCAACTTAAATGTATACCCCAAATTTAAAAACATAGTAAGAGACCTGAAAAAGAGCCACTGTGGCTTAACAATCATGTAAAAGAAGCAGTGAGAGATAAAAAGGCATCTTTTAAAAAGTGGAAGTCCAATCCTAGTGAGGTAAATAGAAAGGAACATAAACACTGCCAAATTAAGTGTAAACATGTAATAAGAAAAGCAAAAAAAGATTTTGAGGAACAGCTAGCCAAAACCTCAAAAAATAATAGCAAAAAGTTGTTTAAGTACATTAGAAGCAGGAATCCTGCTAAAAAACCATTGGGGCCCCTGGACGATTGAGATACAAAAGGAGCAATCAAGGACGATAAAGCCATTGCGGAGAGACTAAATGATTTCTTTGCTTCAGTCTTCATGGCTGAGGATGTTAGGGAGATTCCCAAACCTGCACAGTCCTTTGTGGGTGATGAATTTGAGGAACTATCCCAGACTGAAGTGTCATTAGAGAAGGTTTTGGAACAAACAGAAAAACTTAACAGTAACAAATCACTGGGACCAGATGGCATTTACCCAAGGATTCTGAAAGAACTCAAATGTGAAATTGCAGAACTATTAACCGTGGTTTGTAACCTATCCTTTAAATCAGCTTCGGTACCCAAGGACTGGAAGACAGCTAACATAACGCCAATATTTAAAAAAGGGCTCTAGAAGCAATCCTGGTAACTATAGGCCAGTAAGTCTAACATCAGTACCAGGCAAATTAGTTGAAACAATAGTAAAGAATAAAATTGTCAGACATGGAGAAGAACATAATTTTTGGGGCAAAAGTCAACATGGTTTCTGTAAAGGGAAATCATGTCTTACTAATCTATTAGAGTTCTTTGAAGGGGTTAACAAACATGTGGACAAGGGGGGTCCAGTAGATATAGTATACTTAGATTTTTAGAAAGCCTTTGACAAGGTCCCTCACCAAAGGCTCTTGTGTTTAGTAAGTTGTCATGGGATGAGAGGGAAGATCCTTTCATGGATTGAGAACTGATTAAAAGACAGAAAACAAAGGGTAGGAATAAATGGTAAAATTTCAGATTGGAGAGGAGTAACTAGTGGTGTTCTCCAAGAGTCAGTCCTAGGACCAATGCTAAACTTATTCATAAATGATCTAGAGAAAGGGGTGAGCAGTGAGGTGGCAAAGTTTGCAGATGATGCTAAACTGTTCAAGATAGTCAAGACCAAAGCAGACTATGAAGAACTTCAAAAAGATCTCACCAAACCGAGACTGGGCAACAAAATGGCAAATGAAATATAATGTGGGTAAGTGTAAAGTTATGCACATTGGAAAAAATAACCCCAACTATACATAAAATATGATTTAGCTAATTTAGCTACAACTAATCAGGAAAGAGATCTTGGAGTTACCCTAGATAGTTCTCTGAAAACGTCCACACAGTGTGCAGCAGCCGTCATAAAAGCCAATAGGATACTAGGAATTATTAAAAAAGGGATAGAAAATAAGATGAAGAATATCTTACTGTCCCTATATAAAACTATAGCATGCCCAAATCTTGAATATTGTGTACAGATGTGGTCTCCTCACCTCAAAAATGATATTTAGGCATTAGAAAAGGTTCAGAAAAGAGCAACTAAAATGATTAGGGGTTTGGAACAGGTCCCATATGAGGAGAGGCTAAAGAGACTGGAAATTTTCAGTTTAGAAAAGAGGAGACTGAGGGGGGGATATGATAGAGGTATATAAAATCATGGTGGTGTGGAGAGGATGAATAAAGAAAATTTATTTACTTGTTCCCATAATATAAGATCTAGAGGACGCCAAATGAAATTAATGGTTAGCAGGTTTAAAACGAATAAAAGAAAGTCCTTCTTCACATAGTGTACAGTCAACCTGTGGAACTCCTTGCCAGAGGAGGCTGTGAAGGCTAGGACTATAACAGAGTTTAAAAAAGAGCTAGATAAATTCATAGAAGTTAGGTCCATAAAAGGATATTAGCCAGGGGATAAGGAATGGTGCCCCTGGCCTCTGTTTGTCAAAGGCTGGAGAAGAATGGCAGGAGACAAATTGCTTGATCATTGTCTTCAGTCCACCCCTTCTGGGGCACCTGGTACTGGCCACTTTCGGAAGACAGGCTACTGGGCTAGATGGACCTTTAGTCTGACCCAGTATGTCCATTCTTATGTTCTTATGTTTTAACACTTTTCTTCCTTTGCCTATCCCATGATTACGTGGCTTAAAATGAATAATGCCTTTTACAATCTGTGATTTCCATAAGCATCAGCCATTCATTTTGTCATCTTCTGCTAAAGCAGAATAATAATAGTTACCACGGTGGTGTTTTGGATCTTTCTCAATACTTTTGGGAAGGATATATGAGGTCATGAGGTCATTGTGCCTCCTATAGACAATCACGAGTGCCTATTTCTACTGCTGCTCTCATTGAGTAGCACTTTGATAACCACATGACTGTGTCTGTACCAATAGAATATGTAGAGAGGGCAAGTGCAGAGCAAGCACTGAAAATGAAGAAGGCAAAACAATGTTTTTACACTTCTAATGTTGTGACAGTATATAGTTGCTAAATTGCTTTTAAATATGGAAGCTACTTGAACACTTTTCCAATAGATTACGTTAATGGAATAGTGTCTGTTCACTCTTTGGCCAGGATTTTCAGCAGTGACTAGTGACATTCAGTACTTCGCTTTCCAGGATATTCAGCAAGAAGGAATTCTGGAGCTTCTAAGCAACCTTCAGAAGTGATTTTAGATTGCATCAGAAATTCCACCTAATCTGAAACCTTTAACTCATACTCAGGGCTGTTGACAGGTAGAGGCAAAAAGGGGCAGCTGCTCTAGGGACCAGAAATTTAAAAGGGCGTGGGACTCCCGGCTGCTGCTACTATGACAGCAACAGAGACCCCAACAGCACGGACCAGGCAGCACTGAAGGTCTATCTGTGGCATGGGAGGTTATCCGTCAGTCCTGCCCCTTCCACCTGAGGTCCCACCTCTTCTGGGGAGCTGAAGACCACCCCTCGCTTTGCCCAAGGGCTCAGCAATTCTGTCAACAGCCCTGCTCACACTAGTAATGTATTGTCATATTCCTGATGATATTTATTTATTTATTTAAATAATTGCTTTATAGTTAAGTTTTATTCTTTTCACAACATTATTTTACAAATTTGGATGTTAGTAACTTCATATAAAGTTCATCCGCAGAAATATCTGCCACGGGGCAGAAGATTCCAGCAGTACAGGTTTATATGTAGAGCCCAAATTCACCATTCAGCCAACAGAAGACTAATGTCATGCCTTAGAAGCAGAATTTGAGTAGGCTGGTTCTAACTAAGTAGACATCTGCTGCTGCTTTTTTAGATGCACATTTTTAACTATGGATAATTAACTATTGGAAGAGATTACTAAGGGATGTGCTACTATCTCCAACATTGGGAGTCTTTAAATCAAGATGGGCTGCCTTTCTGGAAGATATGCTTGGTCTAGTTCAACCACTAATTGGTGAGCTAGATGCAAAAATTACTGGATGAAATCCTATGGCTTGTGAGCTGTGCAGGAGATCAATCTAGGTGATTGGTATGTTTTAACTTTTAAATCTATTGCATTTATTTTTGTGAGACAATAACCATTCCACATTGAAAAAAATCAAAGGCTGAATCATCAATTAGACTCAGTTCCATTGCTTCTTAGGGTACTCCTATACTGCACGCTTATTTTGGAATAAGCTGTTCTAGAAGATATATTCTGAAATAGCTTATTTTGAAACAGAGCATCCACACTACAGGGAAGCCTCAAAATTAGTCCAAGGCAGGCTCCCCTAATGTGGATGCACTATCTTGATTTAGAGCCCCAGGAAGCACTAGGGAGAAATTATTTAGAACGGCCTTGGGGAGGAGCTATTTTGAAATAGCAGCAGTGGAGCGTCCATACACGCTCTATTTTGAAATAGCTATTTCGGAAGAGGAATGAGGTTTACAGAAGTCGGAATAAGCCATCCGTTATTTCAAATTTATTTTGAAATAATGGAATTGCTGTGTGGACACTCTCTTTGTTATTTTGGAATAACTAGTGTTATTCTAAAATAACAGTGTTGCGTAGATCCAGCCCTAGAGAATCATTTTCTTTTCAGGTTTTGTGAGCTGGACATGATAGCATCTGAAAACAGTTCGATAATCTATTTCAAGATGTCTTGGAAGAATTAAAAACAAAACAAAACAAAAATCCAGAATGAAAGAATTATTTCAAACCTTTTTTTCTCTACGTTTATTCACCAGAAACCAAAAGCTGCATGCCTTTCAAGGTCAAGGCGCTGTCTCTTGTTCAATGACCTGTATGCTAGGCAAAGGGCTCAAGATACGTGAAAAGGATCTACAGGCATCAGATCCAGATAGGGAAATATTCCCCTGATGCATGAATTGAGAGTCAGTTGCAAGCTGTCCTCCAAGAATCCCACCATAGGCCCTTAAAGGCACATCACAGAATATAACTCAAGCGACATTGTCATGTGAACTACTAGCTTGAGCAAAGAGGGGAGGATAAGATCCAAAGTACAAGGAATATCCAATCAGTTGTTAGGATTTCTTTTAAAGAAATAAAATAAATTCTTGTTGTATGATTAAGACATTTTTAATTACTTCCTTTTCTTGTGATCAGAAAAGAAAATGTAACATACATAAAGTTAGTACTCAGTAGGATCGGTACCATGTTCCCAGCATACGAATGTTGGGGGAGCCACGTGAGGATGGGAGAACAACACTTCCACAGTTTCTCTAGTAATAATTTTAATATCCTTACACGCTGTGTTTCATTCTGCACTGGAGCCCATTCCTTCTGACAGTGGGAGTGGAGAGTGTCTTTCTATGAAAAAACAATTAAGCAGCAGGCAAATCTAGTCATATTTTTTTCCAGTAAAATAATATGATTCTTTTTAAAAAATGGTCTAGATTCTGGAAACAACTCAAAATCCTGGGAACAGTCTCACTGGGACCACTTCAAGGATTAAGGACTACATTTGTAATTAAGGGTTCAGAAAGTAAGCTCCATGTGGAGATCAAGATTTTGAATTCAAGGACTGAGCGCTGCAGGTTCTTCTGAGTGCATTACTTCTTAAACAAATTTCTCATGGACGTTTCCTGAGGTGATCACTTAATTTCTTCACCACTCTCACCTCTCCTTAGCTCTAAATCAGCAAGGGACCTAAGACTATGTGTAACTATTATGCATGAGAGTTGTTCAGGTCAATAAGATTTGTAATAGAAGGCTGGGCAGCAGCAGCTGATCTGGTCACTGCAAATCCAATTATTTGCTGTTGAGTAGGCCTGATTTAAGAAAGAACTGGGGATGGATTGGGATAGGCTCAGAAGAGCTAAGAGGATTATTGGACCATTAGATACAGTAGAAGGTAGAAAAGATACAGAAAGAAATGCAAGGGGAGGGAGGCTATCCAAGTGATCTCCCAGAGGGATGATCCTTTCTGACTTTCTTGGCCAAGGGAATTGAGTAGTATATATGACTAAATACAGGGCTGCATAAGTCTATAGAAGTGGTGAAGAGAATAATGTGGAATAAACCACATGAGGTTTATTTTAGAAGATCTCTAAACTGTAACTTAAAAAGAGATAGGAACAGGATCCTACCCTATGTTAGGATGCCTTACATTCTTCAAGTTCAGAGTTTAAATACCTTGCTGAATCAGCACAATTTTTATGACTGGCAGATTTACAGGTTGCCAGGATAAGAAGTGATTAGTGAAAACATAGTTCAAAAAGAACAACAGCATCTCCACGCCTGATCAACATATTTGAATATTGAAAGGGAAAGTAATTTCCAGGAGTGCTAACTGCTATTTATTTGTGATGAAAAATGGACAGATTTGCCCCACTGAAAAGGCCTGTTAATCATAGTGTTGCCTTTTTGCAAAATTGGTGAAATGCTAAAAATTGACCCATTTTGCTTCATTTGCAAATCTTTTATCACAGCATAATTTGCATCAGAAGTTTACGCAAGGAAAAAACACTATTTGGACAAGAGATTTTAAGCTTGCAGGAAAAGTCCAAAGACTGAGCTAGAGAAAACAAATTTTAAACAGTTGTAATTAAAATGTTATCCGTGTTTGTCATTTACTCTAGTGCAATGAGGTAATGGATCTTCTTAAATGTAAAATGCAGCACAGAATTGTTGCATATTTGTTGATCTTCATAATGCTCCATTCTTTTTATGATTATCATTACATGTTTATTGTTGATAATTATTGTTTACTGTTAATGATCATAAAATTTTATCGGTCTATGGAGAAACAGCCACAGTTACTTGTATTGCTGCATTAGTTTTCTGAATAAAATTTTATTTATTCTATTTCTATAGACAGTGGAAACAAAATTTGAAAACAGAGCCATTAATCTTATACGAGGGAAGAAAAATTATCTATTGGCCTCTTTACAGTAGTAGATAGGACGGTGACCACTTTTAGAGATCAATTACTGGGATTTAGTTTTAATTGTCAGTTGTGTGAATTTTTCTAATATGAAGTGATAAAATATTTGCCTACAACAGTGGATTTCTTCTAATGTATGTTCATTGGAGGGGGGCAGTGAAGAAAAAGGCACAATTAGAGTATTTTAGGTTCTATAATAATTCTTCATAATGCAGATATTAGGCTTTGATGAACACTTAAGAAATATATGTGGATTAATCTGCAGAGAGAGAGATGTAGGGAAGGACTATTTAACCTGCTTCTGCATTCAGGAGTGCTCTCCAAAACTAATACTTATACCTGGGACTAAACATAAAAGGATTTTACATTCACGGGTAGTAAATTCAAGTAGGGGGGGAAAAGAATGGAATGAAAAGAAAAAATCTTCTCAGATATAATACATTCACTGATTAATCAGTTGTGGCACAAATAGGGAAATTGGAGCCAGATCCCAAGCCACTAGTATAAATTTTTAGCCCTTAGTGAGAGCATTTATTAACAAAGGATTTGAGATGCTCTGCTTAGTCTCAATATGACTAAGGTCATGTCTACACTACAGTGCCACTTATGTCAATATTTCTTGTTCAGGGGTATGTAAAACAACACCCGCCTGTGATAAATTTTGCCAGCATAAGTGGTGGTGTGCATAGTTCTGTGTCAACAGAAGTTCTTCTCCTGCCAACATAGCTATTGCTGCTCATTCAGGGTGGTTTAATTTAGTTGTTGGGAGATCTCCCTCCCATTGGCATAGAACAGCTATACAAGAGAGCTTACAGCAGTGCAGACATAAGATCTCAAGTATAGACATAGCCTAACACTCTACACCAACCTCACACATTAAAGGTGGCTTAATGTGGACAGCAATATCATTTACCACCACTTAGAGCTTCCTTACACTTCCAGAGTATGTCACAAAATCTTTCCAGAACTGAGAAATGAGCCCCTATGATTAACCATTCCAGGCCACAACACTTCCCACAGCTCCCATTAGCTGGGAATGTTGATACATGGCAAATGGGAGCTATGATCACTTGTACCTGCCAAAGTGCAGATAAGCAAAGTATCTCTCAGCTAGTTGGCAGCTTGCAAGCCGCAATTCAGAGTTTGAAAACCCATGGATTAGAGAATATCTTATGCATGAAGGATTACATACATTTAAAAAAAATTCTTCCTATTGATGTAATTGTGGATGCTCTCATTACTGATATATATCAAATCCTTTATTAAACTTCACTAAGCTCTTTGCTGAAATGATATCTTGTGGCAATGAACTCAGATTAAATGAAAATGAATTTGGTCATTCAGACAACACAATTAGTAATGTGAATATTTGGAGATAAAACATAAAGCATGGAATATAGAACAGAACACTGTTCTATTAGACCCAGGGAAGCTGCCTAGTGTTGTGGGAATCTTTACAAGTTGCAGAGAGTAGGGGTTTGAGAAAGCAGCTCATAGTAACTGGAAGCTAATATGACTCAAATAATGAATTCACAGGGAATGACCATTCAATTGATGCACACAAGGCAAGAAATAAAACCAAACAAACTTATACTTTCTGAATGTACAAAAGTTGAGGAAAATACAATGCATGAACAAGAACATAACCAATCTGGTTACTTACATAGCTAAAACTTTGAAGTAAGGAAAAATACATTTTGCTTAGATCCAACCCCGCTGACTTTCAACTGGGTAAATGTAAAATATGATCAGTGTAGTGCAAAACCTATACTACCGTCTCTATTTTGCCTGTCCCATCACTGCTTTAAAATAAAATAAAGATGGGGCCAAACCACAACTGCTCGTATGAGTCCACCTGTATTTTGCAGGATTGTAGAAAATGAAAATAGGATCCAAAGCTTCTGCTGGCTATGGAGCTGGCTTTGAAAAACAAACCTAACTAATGAAGTTAAGAAAAACCATTTTCAGTTCTCTTGCTTTCAGAAGTTTAAGAAAGACAGAGAGAAATCTCACATCAGAAGGTTCCATTCAAGAGAACAAAGAATCTAAATAACTTTTTGTAGGAACTGTCCACACATAGTACATGATCAGAGGATTTCACAATTTGAAAAATACATATACCTTAGGCTTGATCTGATCTCATTGAAACTAGTTTTACACTGGCATAATGCCAGCCAAAAGTCAGAATTGCCAGGATGAAACAAGTAGAGGAAAAGAAAGTAATATACTTACTAATTCTCATGGTCAAGTTACCTGAACTTTTCTGAACCATCCTAGCCAATGTTTTAGCCTTAATATATTTTGATTATCAAAACCATATAATATACTCTAATTCATACTATTTACATACATTAATCACGTCCAAGAATATTTCAAGACATTCTAAAAGAATATCTCACAAGTGTTTTAAAGTTTTACACAATGGCTACCTCAGGAGTGATTTTCAGAAATTGCCTCTTGCTGGAAACCTTTCAGGGGAAAGCATCTGCTGTGATGCTTACAGTTCAATGGAGCAAAGAAAAAAATAGAAAAAAGATACTAGAGGAAAAAAGAGAGAGAAAGGTCAGTGGAATATATTCCATCTGAATCACATGATCTGTCCTCTTGACAGTTACCTGTTTGGGCAGTAGTGATACATCTGATAAGGGGAAAAAAGTAACTAAGGAGAAATCATATTCCCATCCCTGGAGGCATCAGTGAAAATGAACTCATTCAAGCTCTCTGACTTAATGCACTGTTAGTAAATTTTCTGATGAAGGAAAATAAATGCTCACTTTTTAAAAACAGAAGACAAGTAGTAGAAAAAAATCACAAAACTTTATGGCATGTTTAATATCAATAATCCCAATTCTGTCTCTATGTTCTCATTTGTGGTAGGACTTGAGACTCATTCGGGTTCAGATCAGCTACTAGAAGTGGGCCTCATCCTCCCTGATTGGATCCACCTCATTATCTCTAGCCTGATTCTGGCCTGCGTATTTATACCTGCCTCTGGAAATTTCCACTACATGCATCTGACAAAGTGGGTCTTTGCCCACGAAAGCTTATGCTCCAACATTTTGGTTAGTCTATAAGGTGTCACAGGATTCCTCACCACTTTTGTAGAGTCTTTATAGGCTCTCAATGGCAAATAAGGAAAACTCTAGCCTGATCATCATATGTTAACCTAAAAAAGTGCATAAAATAGAATCTTGAGATGACATCTGATATCTGATGGAGCCAAAGCCTAGGTCAGTGTGTTGAAGCGAAGTCCTGATATTTTAAAGCTCACCACTGTAAAATTAGAACATGTTTTTTATGAAGAATTACTACAGGAACAGAGTGTTAGGAATATTTTTTAATAAAAAGTAGGCTGTATTTACAGCCATCTGCTTGTCTGTCTCTGACATGTAGATAGTTATGCAATCCTACATCTTTGTGGGAAAGAGCATTACAGAGTTTGCTTTTGTTTGACCATTTTAAAGGAGTGATAAATAATGAATGATCCCAAAGGCAGATTGCATAGCTTTCCCTTTTGCATTTTTAATGTGAATTGACCAGTTTCAATATGAAGGAAAAGTCACTCCTTAATCATAAGGTCACGTTTTCCAGAGGGGGAAAAATGACTCTTTTAGGTCTCTCTCTCACTTGCAGAGGAAAAGGATTTCCCTTCTGTTGGCTACTGTTTTGCTAATCAGAATCTTGACAGTTTTTTCTCCAGTGTTGAGATGATATTTAATTGTACAGGAAGAGATGGGAAAGGGTAAAGCATGACTTTGATTGTGTAAAGGAAGGAGCTGGGGTAGGCTGAAGCACCAGCAGGATTCCTCAGTAAGCTGTTCCTTCCTGGCCCTCCTTGAGCTCCTTCTGTGTCTGATTATAGTGGGATTTCTTTCCCTCATCTCACAGAGTGTGACCTGCACAGTGCCCATACACATCCCACTGCTGATTCATACTGCACTGCTTGCGCAGCACTGAACTAGTTCATTGAATGAAACTTCCTTTGCAAACTGTCATAAAGTAGTTCAGACTTTTTGGGTGTGCATCTCTTCTAAATAATCCAGGAATACATTCCCAAATAAGGACATGTTTCTTCCCTCAGGGCATGAGTTATGTCAATTGCATAGCTTAAGTTGAAGTAGCTTATTTTGTCTTTTGGCGCTCTCTACGTGGCAAGAAGTCCGAGAAAGAGCACTCCTCCTCCAACTTCCCTTACTCCTCGTAAAATGAGGGTTATTTCAGTTATTCTGAAATAACACTTCTATGTAGATGTACCCTCAGTGTATATATCACTAAGCATCCACACACCTCGAGTAAAAAAAAATCTAATTGAGAGCTAATACTCAAAACTTGTTGCAAAGAGACACACAGTTGTTCTGTGTTTTGTGTTGGTGCACATTTCTGTTTATTCCTAAACCAACATACTGTAATTTATTGCTCATGGGAGTCTTTTGTTTATTGTGCTTCATGAATTTGATGACTGAACACAATAACTACAGCACTTGGGTATGTTGGAAAAGGTTTAGAAAATTAATGCGTGTCTTCAGGATGTAATCCCTTCCCTGTGAGGTTCTGGCTAAGGTTAATGTGACATAAGCTCGGAAGCTATCCTTTCTAAGTCACCAGCTGTGCAGTGAAGAGTATTAAAAAAGCTTCATTTGATCCTGGCTGTTGGTCTTTGGGGAGAACAAATAACAGGGGATTAAAGGAAAGAGTGTACTGCAAGAATTTGGCAGAAAAATCTATAGCAAAAGGATTACGTATCTGTCCCTGGTGAAAGAGACAACCTGGATGTGTCTTTTTGATAGAAAGACCCAAGCCATTTTATGTAATTTTATTCATTGAGACCCATAAGGTCAGCATAATGCTCAAATTTAAAACAACATCCATGTGAAAGGTAATGCTTCATTTTCCCTCATGCTAGTTCTGATTCTATTATTTCTTCCTTTTTACTTAGAAGATTACAAGAAAATTGAGATTTTATCGTAACCATAACCTGTAAGTCTCCCCCTCCCCCTTGGGAACCTAAGGATATGTCTGCACTTCAATAAAACAGCTGCAGCTAGCCTGGGTCAATTGACTCAGGCTCAAGGGGCTCAGTCTGTGAGGCTATAAAACTGTTGTGTAGATGTTTAAGCTCATGGTAAAGACCAGGCCTTGTGACCTTTCAAAGGGACAGGGTCCTACAGATAACACTCCAGACCAAACTCAAAAGTCTACACTTTGCAATTTTATAGCCTTGCATTCCAAGCCCAAGTCAGGTCAGCTCAGTGGCCAGCTGTGGGTGTTTTACTGCAGTGTAGACATATGCTATGGCTGTTATCTTTGATCTTTAAATCAGCCTTAAAGTTGCATGAAAGTAATTACTCATGAGATTCCCAGTACTTTCTGGTTCTGGGCAAGTAAATACCACTGTGGAGATTTGGGGAATCCGGCTATGTATAATTTATGAATTCTGTTTGAGATTATGATCTCTCTGTTTGTCTGTGTCAGAGTGTAAACTCTGTTTTGAATGTGGATCTGGTTGCCTTCTGTAGTCTGTGGGGTGGTTTCCAGCTGGAACAGAGCCTATATATCTATCTTTGAAAGAAATAGCCATTAAGAACTATTAATTAGTGACTAGACCCAGCCAAGATAGAACAATACGTAGGCTGACAGCTGGGGAAGCCAGTTTTCTCCAATGTCTCTGAAGAACTTTGTAATTCAGGAAGTAGTTTCTCCGGCAGCAAAAACAAACAAACAAACAAACAAACAAACAAAAACCCCACTAGGTGTCCCTGTTAGGGTGTCTCTAGACTACAGGGCTTTGTCGACAAAAGTGGACTTTTGTCGACAAAACTATACCTGTGTCTACACTACTGCTGAGTTCTGTCGACATAATGTCGACAAAACTCAGCAGTTTTGTCGATGGATGTAAACCTCATTCTACAAGGAATAACTCCTTTTGTCGAGAGTTCTGTCGACAGAAGGCATTATTGCATCTACACTGTCCTTTGCGTCTACACTGCGTCTACACAAAGCGGCTTGCTTTGTCGACAGAACTGGATGTAGTCTAGATACTCTTTGTCGACAGAAGCTTTGTCGACAGTATCTGTCAACAAAACTTCTGTCGACAAAACTTCTGTCTAGACATACCCTTAGTGTTAAGATAAGTAAGCTCCAGGGAGAATGAAGAAGCATGAGTCAGGAGAGAGGATCTGTTTAACTGTGGGTCAAGTGGAAGAAGGAAATTAGCTGACCTTACGCAGAGAGAGCCTGTCAGATTTAGAGAAGTCATGTTCAGGAGGATGCAGGACTCCTACAGGATTTCCTCTAAGCTCAAGAATGGCAAGGCGACTGAGGCAGGAAAATGCATGTGTGCTTTACTGTTTCATCTAGATTCATGTATTTTTCATGATAGCTAAGTAAAAAGGTTAATTGTGTTTAGAAACTCTTGCATATCAAGCATGGTTTGCTATATTATCTCTTGTCCATGAAAAGGTTAACCATCATCCTAACATGTACACAAGCCTGCAACTCTGATGTCATGTCTAAATAACAAACTTCAGTGGACACAAGTTATATCAGAGCAATGCCACCACTGTTAGAATATGACTTCTGTGCATGTATATTTGACTGCTTGTGTCAGTGCTGAGCCTACTCACCTGGAGAGCTTATGTCAATGTGGAGGGCAACCATTTCATATTTGGGAAGGAGGGTGCTGACCTATGCATGCCATGATTGGGGGGGGTGAAGAGAGTGAGAGCATGAGGGGAATGGACTGAGAACTGAAGCTTCGGCAGCGTTACTGAGCATGCTCAGTACAATCCAAGCACCAAATGGGAGGGAAGAGAACTGACCCCATCTGCCACCCCCCACACATGCATCAACTCTGTTTAGAGGCTACTAAGGCACTGGAAAAAACTACTTTTTTGGCAGACACCTTAGCAGTTAGCTGACAGGAGCACTGTCCTATGCAAAAGTATCCTATACAAAAGAAAGAAAATTAAACCCACTCAGCTCTAACACTAGGATATTCTGACATCTTGTGGCAAGTCATTTAAGGGACACTGGTTAGCCTTAAAATTTTAATATATATTCTTATTTTGTTACTAACGCTGTGGAGAGAGCGAGAGAGAGAGAAACCCCGTTGGGACTCCTGGGCTCTATCTCAGCTTTGGAAGAGAAGTGGACACTAATGGGTTACAGCAAGGGGGGCAGAACATCAGAATGGCCATACTGGGTCAGGCCAATGGTCCTTCTAGTCCTGTATCCTGTTTTCCAACAGTGGCCAATGCCAAGTGCTTCAGAGTATGTCTATACTACAGAGTTATTTCGAAATGGTTTATTTTGAAATAACGCTTCTACACTCAAAATGCATTTCAAATTAGTTTTTTGCTATTTTGAAATAGCGCATCCACACTGAGTGGATGCTGAATCGCATTTAAGGATGGCTGGAACAAGGTCCGGCAGGGCATCAAGTCAAGACTTACTTCGTGTGGCTGCTGCCTGAGGCTATCTGAGGCCTGTGCTTAAAGGGACACCCCCTTCTTCCCCCCACCCCGGACAGACAGTTCTCGGGTTTCCCTGCTTGCTTGTCTACCTCAACGAGGGACAGCAAAGCATTTTGTCTCTGCGTGCTCTGGTTGCTCTCACTCGGGACACCACAGCACTCTGCAACATGGAGCCAGACCTGCCCCTGGGCACTCTGGTGCTTCTCTTGGACACGTTGCTGCGAGCCTGGCTGCACTTTCTGTAGGCTGCCATCCGGGAGGCCCATCGGGGGGCTGTCAGTATCCAGGAGGCCCTGCAGGAGAGCTTCCACCCTGAGGAGCAGTAAGAGCCTCCCTGCTCTGCCCCACTGAGGGCTTGTGCCTCATACATCCCTCATGTCCTTCCACTTACCCCTCCCTAACCCCCTTTCTTGATGTAAAATAAAATACACATGTTTTCATGAACACAAACTCTATTTAACAAAACTGGGGCGGCGGGGAATGAAACTCCAGTGAGACTGGGGAAAGGAGGTGGGAGAGGGGAGGGGGAAACCTGGGAGGAGGGAGCTGGAAGGGGAAAGCAAGGGGAAGCTCAGGGCTCAGAGTTGGGGGTCTCGCCGGACCAACTTGATTGTCATGCAGACCTGCTCCTGGGTTCACATGTGGCCTTTGGTGACTAGGCTGGCATCTATCCTGCCATAGATGGCCACATTCCTTCATCTAGTGTGGAGATCATGGACATTGGAGGCAGCCTCCCAAACCTGAATAAGGTCTATGCTCTCCACCGTGAACCAGGAAGCGCCTGGCTTCTCTGGGGCCTGGAAGGCTCCTGGGAGCTGGCAGACTGCTCCTGTGGAGCAGTGGAGTGCTGGCTTCCAGTGGTTTGCTGGCTCATGTTTTGGGGTCAGGGGCAGTGACTGCTGGCTCTGGGCTGGCAGGCTTGGAACAGGCATAGGCACTGTGGCCAGAGTCAACCCCTTTTAGGGCTCTGAGGAGTGGGGAGGGAAAGGAGTGTTCTTGGTTAAGGCTGGTGTGGCCACCAGGGCACCCTGGGAAGGCTGCAGGCCCCCCCCCCATTTCCATATAAGTATCTACACAGCACTTATTTAAAAATAGCTATTTCAAATTTGGCGTTATTCCTCGTGGAATGAGGCTTACCAAATTCAAAATAAGCATTTATTCAAAATAAGGCTGTGTAGATACTCGTAAAGTTATTTCAAAATAACGCCTGTTATTTTGAAATAACTTTGCTGTGTAGACATACCCTCAGAAGGAATAAACAGAAGAGGCAATCATCATGATCCATTCATCCCTATTTTGTTCATTTGAATCTGCTACCTATAAGGTCAATTGGATCAGTTTCTTGTGTTATGTTAGTGAAGGAATGAATAATATTTTATTATTCTATTTTTCCATACCATTCATGATTTTCTATATCTCAAATATCCCGATACCCTTTAGTCATTTGTTTTCCAAGCTGAAAAGTCCTAGTACAAATCTTTTTAATCTCTCCTTATATGGGAGCTGTTCCTTACCCCATATCATTTCTGTTTCCCTATTTGTGGTTTTTCTTAGTACAGAATATCTTTTTTAGATGAGGTGATCAGATCTGCATACAGTATTCAAGATGTGGACATACAATGGTTTTATATAAAGGCAATATTTTGTCTCATTTGTTATTCCTTTTCCTAATGAGTCCCAGTATTATGTTAGCTTTTTAGTTTGTAGACTGCCAGTGCACATTGAAGAAATGTTTTCAGGGAACCATCTACAATGATTCCAAAACCTCTTTCTTGAATGGTAACATAGGCCGTGTCCAGACTCAGGGGTTTTTTCGGGAAAAGTAGCCTTTTCCCGAAAAAACTTCCCCTGCGTCCAGACTCAAGCCGCGTTCTTTCGAAATTATTTCAAAAGAACGCGGCTTTTCTTTCGATGGCGGTAAACCTCAATTTACGAGGAAGAACGCCTTCTTTCGAAAGTTCCTCTTTCGAAAGAAGGCGTTCTTCAATGTAAATAGGCCGTCTTCGAAAGAGAGCCTGCAGTCTAGACGCGATCTTTCGAAAGAGGCTCTTTCGAAAGAAGCCTGCAGTCTAGACATAGCCATAGTGATAGAGATGCAGCTGTGTTAGTCTGGTCTAGCTGAAACAAAAGACAGGACTATTCAGCACTTTAAAGACTAACAAGATGGTTTATTAGGTGATGAGCTTTCGTGGGCCAGACCCACTTCCTCATCATTTTTGTATGTATAGTTGGGATTATATTTTTCCATGTACTTTACTTTGCACTTATCAACACTGAAATCTGTCTGCCCTTGTGTTGCCCAATCACCCAGTTTTGTGAAATCCTTTTGTAACTTTTGGCACTCAGTTTTGGATTCCTCACCATTTACCCCCTTTTCAAGAACATTTATGAGAAGTTTAACAGCAGTGATCCAAATGCAAATCCCAGTGCACAACCCTAATTACTACTCTTTTTCCCCTTATCTTTCAAGTGGAGTACCTGGCAATGTTCTTCCTTTACTTGAATGCCCAGCCTTTTGTTATTCTTGATCACCCCGCCTCCCTCTTTTTATAACAATCTCCCTGCCCTGAGGCAAAGCTGCAAGCATGCAAGCATCTGTTGAATTTGAGATCTGCCTGTGGACTCAAGACATGGGCTTTCAGCAGACCTCAAGTATCAAATCTAGGGGCTCAAATTCAGGAGCAGGGTCTACTGCCACGTTAGTCCCCCATAAATGGTGCCTTTGCACTACTTACCCTTGGTGTTCTGATCTACACATTGACAGACTGTCATACACCACCATCAAGGATATTGTTTTTGGTGAACTTTTTGCAATGCAAAGTGCGGTAGAATTAGAAACCATCTTCAGAAGTGACTGGGAGCAAGGGAGCAAGTTCCCATCGTACAACTTTGCCTATTCCATAATGTCATCTTGATTCCATAATTTTTACACCTTTTAAAAAATGCCATAAATCCATTTAGCAATTGCCTACCATCTCGGACAGAAGCATGGAGCCCTTAAAGATCTGTGCTCTTGTCAAGAATTTTGCAACCACAGGAGGAATGATCCACTAGTTACTAGTATTTGCAGAGCTTCAAGAAAAACAACAACAATTTCATGGAGGACAGATTGCTGAGGGACATGGTCAAAATCTTGTCAAGGTTGCTTTTGGCAAGTTTTGGACAATGAGTATCGGGCAGAGAACATTTGGATGCCATTTTGCTGGATCTATGCCCAGGGCTTGCCCTAGCTTTCCAGCACATGGATACCAAAATGAGAACTGCATTAACAGGGACCAGTGAGTTCTGGAAGCTTGTTCTGGAAGCTTGTCATACTGGATTGGTATCAGTGAGTGGGCAACCAGCTGGGAGATGGAAAACCAACCACACAGGCTTTTGTGATGCAACTGCAACTGTGATGCAAATGCAAAATCATTGCCTGCTGCACAAGACTGACTCTTGGCAATCTGAGGGACACCGTGGATGGTAGTGTTTTAGCTATGTCCTGCTTCTCAGGGTTACAAAGGTACAATTATTTCAGGCATCCGAAAGCCACCCAGTTCTGTATGCTGCTATCCATTGTGGAATGGCAGAGGAAAGTGACTTACGGTGGAGGAAAAAAATAAAACTGCTATCCCTAGGAACCTTTGGGAAAGGATCACAGATACTTTATTGAGATCTCTTGGAAGGATAAAAGGGACATTCTTGTGTAGATAAACAAAGTACTTCTCATGCTCCCTTTTGTCCCCCACCTAACTCAACAGGGGAATAGAAAGCAAATATCTCTACCGCTTGTTGTGCTGCTTTCTACATATTTACAGTTGCTATACATAATATCGTACTATTAATGATTGTGTAATTGCTATTAATTTAATTGTGCAGTAATTATTCAGTACATTACTATTTTAGCGTGATTTTGTAAATTCATTGCTATGCCATTAGCTTTTTTCTTTCAAAGTCAATATTTTTATTAATATAAATATTAGCTTAAGCTATGTATGTTATGCATAATTGCTGATCTCCAGTGATCTTAATATTCAGTAGTTCTAATTAATCCAAATTTAAGACTGTAGGCTGTGTCCTCTAGACTGAAAGCTTCTTTCAAAAGAAGCTTTCTTGGAAGAGATCCTCCAGAAAAACCTTTTAGGAAAGAGAGTGTAACAAAAAAGTGATCTGCTTTTTCAAAAGATAGCATCCACACTGATTGGATGCTATCTTGCATATAAGGCCACCTGGAATCGGTTCAGGCAGGGCATTAGGTCAGCAGTTGCTTCTGAGTGCTGTTGCCTAAGCCAAGCTGAGACACACACTTAAAGGGACCCCCCTGGACAGCTGTTTCTCTGCTTCTGCTGCATGCTTGCCTACCCTCTGAGGGACAGCAAAGCATTAGCAATGCATACTCTGGTTGCCCAGCTTTTGGACGCCACAGCATTATTCTTCGTGACATGGAAGGCTGCCTTCCTGGCCCTCCATGAGCTTGACACCGAGCTCATCCTTGAGACCCTCTCCCTGTGTGTGAGAGCAAGACCCCACAGTGGAGAGGCATTTCTGGAGGCTGGACACCAGTTCAGACTGGTGGAACTGGCTGGTTATGGAGCTGTGGGATGATCAGCAATGGCTCCAAAACTTCCACTTGAGGAAGGCTACCTTTTGGAGCTGTATGCCTGGCTTACCCCTGTCCTCCAATGATGCAACACCCTTCTGTGACCCACCATTCCCCTGAAGAAGCAGGTTGCCATCATCATATGGAAGTTCACCACTCCAAACAATTACCAGTCAGTAAGCAACCAGTTTGGCATGGGGAAGTCCACAATCAGGGCCCTCCTCATGGAGGTATGGTACTCTGGGGCTGCAGTCCCTGCCCGGAGGGAGAGGGGGGCTAGAGGAGGGGAAGTCCTGGAAAAGGGGGACCCTTGGGAAAGGGCGGTTGGGTCTCGTGGGGCTTGTGGCTGGGCCACGGGCAGCAATGCATGTGGAAAGAAGGCCCCGTGGTCAGGTGCTGCTCCCAGGGCCATCTTCCTGCCACAAGGCTTATCCAGGGTGCCTGCAGCTTTAAGATCTGGCAAGAGACAGGAACTATAAAGTTGTGATTAGTTTGGATGGCGTGTCCACTAGGGCACCTGTGTTATTTCATGGAGGCCTCTTCTTTAAAAAAAAAAAAAAAAAAAAAAAGCGTCTTCCATGTCCACACATGCCTTTTTCTGAAAGAGTTCTTTTGGAAAAAGGATTCTTCCTCATAGAAAGAGGTTTACTGCTGTCAGAAAAACCCCTCCATTCTTTTGACTTTCTTTTGAATTAACGCAGTAGCCTTGTGACGTAAGTGAAGATTTTCCAGAAAAATGGCTGCTTTCTGGAAAAACGCTGCAGTGTGATCATACCCGTAATCATCAGTGTTGTCTATCAGTCAAAGCAGAGAATTGTGAGTTAGGACTTTTTCATTCTGTACCCAGCTATGCCACTGAGTAATTTCAGTTAGGTTACATACAGGGGCGGCCCGTGATTATAGGCTGACTCAGTCGTCTCCTAAGGCTCCACGTTCAACGGGGTGCCCGGGGCACCCGATGATGATGTCACTTGATTGATGGCCATGCAGGCGGGGGCGCCGATCATGCATTCCTCCTGGGGTGCTAGCTGCCGCAGTCCACCTCAGGCTGCTCCTGGTTATATAACCATTCTGTGGTTCAGTTTTGACTATCTATAGAATGGATATAAAATAACCATAACACTGAGTTTCTAACGGCTTAATTGAATGTTTATAAAGAGTGAAAATGTCAAAGCTGGGCAGGAATAGCTGGACCAAGACCCACATTAGCTCCTTGCATGGCACTGCTTAACCTCCCCTCCCCACACACAGGGTTGGGTAAACTGTTCCACGAAAAGAAGTGAAGTGATTTGCCTCCTTAGACAAAGGGGGAAAAAGTGACTCTAAATCCATTCTCTAATCTGTTCCTGCATAAGCCCCCTTACTTAGGGCAGATTGTAAGACTAAGGTTTGAGATTTTTGGATGACGATAGTTAAATATACCTGCAGACTTTGGATGGTTTATTTTAAATGTTTCCTAAATATTTGTAAATATCAGAATGGGAAATAATAAATTAATTCTGAAAAAATCCCAAACAAAGGAGCTGTTTGTATCATTGCTATACATTGCACAGAGGCAAGTAACACACAGTGCTGAGCATCCATGAGCCTTGCTGTTAGTGTGTTGGAATCACTCAGTATAAAGCATCTTGCAGGATCAAGACCTAAAATAATGTAAGATACAAAACCAATTTAAACCAATTTTATTATACACTGTAGGAACATAAGATTTACAGAATGGCCTTCCCCTTCTTTCCAACTAACAAAGCTTAGGTTTTTTCCTCCTTTCTTTGTACTCTTCTGAGTGTCTCTGGGCTACTATGAAATGCTAGAAATGATGAAATATTTATACTCAGAAGTCTGCATTTTTAAAGGACACTTTCTATTTACAGGCTTCAGCTTTGCTTTGACAGATTATAGTATAGTTTCTTTTCTTCAGAAAGAGATGTGTGTGTGTACTCATGCGCAGTCTTTCTTTTACTGGGCTAGCTGGCGAACATTGTTTATTAATATTTCTGCCTTTTGGTCTTCAAGTTTATAACTATTTTCATTTTGACTTTCATTAAACATGATGTTAGAGTTCTTTGAAAGCATCAGGAAAAACACAAAAGGTGTTTCTTCCTCTGCTAGTAGAAGAAAAACTTACTTGATATTCAGTGTTAATAAATGCAAAATAGTGCACATTAGAAAACATAATCCCAACTATAGCTATACAATGTTGAGGTCTACATTAACTGTTACCACTCAAGAAAGAGATCTTGGGGTCCAGGATAGTTTTCTGAAAACACCCACTCAGTGTACAGCAGCAGTCAAAAAAGAGAACAGAATACTGGGAATAATTAGGAAAAGGATAGATAAGACAAAAATATCATATTACCTCTCGATTGTACACCCACTATTTGAATATCATGTGCAAATAGATTATCCTATTGCAATAGAAGTATATTGGAATTGGCATGGTCAGCTGGATCAGCCCTCAGTCCTTCCCTTTTGCCAAGGCCCTGCCCCTCTTCTTCTATTCCTTCCCACCACAGGAGGGTCCCAGTGGCCTTGGGTCCCAGGAATGGGGAGATAGGCTCCCACTCTGGTGTGCCACAGCCTCAGTGCCTACTGTCCCATGGCAATTCTGTTGCTACGCTCCCAGCCCTGGGACTCCCAGGCCTCAATTCTGAATCAGTCCACTTCCTTGA
Source organism: Pelodiscus sinensis (assembly GCF_052426305.1). Lineage (NCBI taxonomy): Eukaryota > Metazoa > Chordata > Testudines > Trionychidae > Pelodiscus > Pelodiscus sinensis. Next base: position 102,413,995 of record NC_143055.1, read on the forward strand.
CACTTCAGTACAGTTATATGATGGTGACACCTTATACTGGAAACCTATCAACCACTACGCTTACCTTCCTGTAGCGTCCATCAAAGACACATTTCTCAATCTATTGTTTACAGCCAAGCCCTAAGATACAACCGGATTTGCTCCAATCCCACAGACAAACACCTTCAGGAGCTATAAAACTGATTCTTCAGATTCTTAAAACTGAAATACCCACCTATAGAAGTGTGTGTGTGTGTGTGCAGGGGGATCTACAGAGCCAGAAGAGTACCTAGATATGAACTACTTCAACACAGGCCAAGAAGAGAAAACAAAACAGAACACCGCTTGTCATCACCCACAGCCCACAACTTAAAACCCTCCAACACATTATCAACACTCTACAACCTATGCCGCAAAATGACCCCTCACTGTCACAGGTATTGGAGGAAAGGCTAATCCTCACTGACAGCCAACCCCCGAACCTCAAACAAATTATTTCCAGTAATCACGCAACATACCTCCATCATAATCATCCAGAAATCTAAACCTGCAATCAGCCTTGATGGCAACTGTCCACAAGTCTACACAAGCAATTTCATCACTGGACCCAACCACATCAGCCACCACATCAGAGGCTCATTTAATTGTACATCCACTAATGTAATCTATGCCATCAAATGCCAGCAATGCCCCTCTGCCATGTATATTGGCCAAACTGAACAGTCTCTATGGGTACGTCTAGACTACATGCCTCTGTCGCCAGAGGCATGTAGATTAGGCTACCAGACATAGTAAAATGAAGTGGCGATTTAAATAATCGCTGCTTCATTTAAATTTACACGGCTGCGGCACTGAGCCGACAAACAGCTGTTTGTCGGCTCAGCGCGATAGTCTGGATGTGCGGGTGTCGACATCAAAGGTATTTGTCGACCACCCAGGTAAACCTCATCCCAGGAGGTTTACCTGGGTGGTCGACAAATACCTTTGATGTCGACACCCGTGCATCCAGACTATCGCGCTGAGCCGACAAACAGCTAATCAGCTGTTTGTCGGCTCAGCGAGGCAGCCATGTAAATTTAAATGAAGCGGCTATTATTTAAATCGCCGCTTCATTTTACTATGTCTGGTAGCCTAATCTACATGCCTCTGGCGACAGAGGCATGTAGTCTAGACGTACCCTATGGGAAATAATTAATGGATACAAATCAGATATCAGAAAAGACAATACACAGAAACCTGTTGGAGAACATTTTAACTTGCCCAAGCACTCATTAATGGATCTCAAAGTCACTCTGTTGTGTCTGGTCAATTCCACAAGTCAAATATACAGGGAAGCCTTAGAACTTAACTTCATTTACAGGTTTGGGACCCATCACAAAGGTATGAACAAAGACATTACCTGGCTAGCACACTACAGTCCACACCCTAATGACTTAAAAAACCAAACAATGGGTACTTAAGAACAATTTGCACCTTCTCTGTCAGCTTCATGTGGCATGAACTGTCAAATTGACTATTTCTTTCCTCTTTTTCCTTCTTCTGCAGTCCCCCCCCCCATCCCATATTTATTTTGGATTTGGACCTTTATTAACTCAACTCATCTGATGAAATGGGTTGTGCCCACGAAAGCTCATGATACCATTTACCTTTTTTGTTAGTCTTTAAGGTACTGCTAGACTTTTAGTTGTTTTTTAAGTTTTTCAAGTTACAGACTAACATGGCCATCTCCTGAAGTTCATAATTTCAGTAATTTAAGTTAATATAATAAAAGAATAGTAGATATTAGAGATCTGAAAAAGACATATTTGTTAACCTAGTCAATGTGTCTGCCAGTGCAGAATTTTTCTCTGCTAGTATATTGTCTATTCTAGTAATAAGTGCACTAAGTGATGACACTTCAACCACATTCAGGAGAATTTTCTATAGTCTAGCAGAGTGTGCTGTCAGGTACATTTGGCAGGTAATCAGCCTGAATTTTACCTTTCTGAATTTCTTCCTGTTCATCCTAGTTACATACCACTTTAATTTTCAGATCGTGCAAACATGTATTAGAATATGGAGTAGTCCCACTTAAATCACTTCAAGGTAGTGAAGAGATGACTCTACATACATCTGCGCAAATATGGGCGTTGTTAAAAAAATAGAATCACAGAAAGATAGGGCTGGAAGGATCCTCAATGGGTCATCTAATCCTTGCTCTGAGGCAGGATTAAATATAAACCATCCCTGATATGTATTTGTCAAATATGTTTTTAAAATCTCCAGTAATGGGGATTCCACAACCTACCTTGGAAGCCTTTTCTGCAATTTAACTACCCATATAGTAGGAAGATTTTCCTAATGTTTAATTTAAATCTTCCTTGCAGCAGATTAAATTAAGGTAATCATTCCTCTCCGGACATGGAGAACAGCTGAACACCATCCTCCTTGCAATAGACCTTAATATAATGGAAGATTAAAGATGCCCAATTTTTAAAACTTTTCCTCTTAGGATAACCTCTTATATTTTCTAAACATTGTATCATTTTTATTACTTGCCTTTGGACTCTCTCCAGTTCATCCACATCTTTCTATAAGTATGGTGGACAGAAGGCGACACAGTACCCCAGTAGAGACCTGTCAAGAATAAGGGCCTGTAGCAGTGGCAGAAGCAGGGCCCTGGGGTAAGGTGTGGAGGTGAGTCTGAGGTCAGTCAGTCTTTAGTGCCATCCAGACCACAGTGTGTTCACCCCCACAGCCCTCAGAGCTATGAGGAGCAGCTCTCCGATGGCAAGAGTGGTGCCTGTGAGCTCCAAGACCCTTTGAATGTCTAGGCCGCTTTTCCCCATCACCAGGCCTGTGTACCTGCTCACTCTCCTGCCAACTTTATGGTGTACATCTGTGCTGCATCAGCTAGACTGTCTTATTGGGCAGAGAAACCAGCAGACTTGATCTTAGGCCTAGTAGCTACTAGCTGGCTAATCAGAGTATTGGCCCATGACTGTGATAGTATCTGTGCATGCTTGTTCCTAGCCTTATCTCTACCTGGCCTCACTCCAGCTAAATATACTTTTTTACTCTTGGCTCTGATTATTGACTTTAATCCTTAACCCTTCGCTTTAGCATCTGGCCTCTGATTCTAGTTCAGACTCTTAGCTTTGATTCCTGGTTATAAACACCCACTTGAAGCATGAGGGATGATAACCCACATCTTGATCCCTGGGGGTATGTCTACCATTTTTAAAAGCCGGCTAGTGCGAACCCCGTGCCGCGCGGCTACATGCGGCATGGGCTAGATAGTTCGAACTACGTAGCCATTCCGAACTATCTGTACTCCTCGTTCCAGAGTACAGATAGTTCGGAATGGCTACGTAGTTCGAACTATCTAGCCCGTGCCGCGTGTAGCTGCGCGGCACGGGGTTCGCACTAGCTGGCTTTTAAAAATGGCGGCGCCGGCTTTATGCTAATGAAGCCCAGGAAATTCAAATCCCGGGCTTCATTAGCAAGTTCGGTATGCATACATTACCCCGCTAGTTCGAACTAGCGGGGTAGTGTAGACATACCCTGAGAAGGCCTTACCAGTTTTGTATAGAGTGAGATAATTACCTCTCAAGCCTAACATACAACACTCTTATTAATACACAGAAATATTCGTTTTTTTCACATTGTTGAGTCATATTCAATTTGTCATCCACTAAAACCCTTATATCCTTTTAAACAGTATTGCTACCTAGCCAGTTATTCCACTTTTTGTAGATATGCATTTGATTTTTAACTTCTAAGTGAAATATTTTGAATATGTCTTTCTTGAATTATATCTTGTTCTCCAAAAACTTAAACAACAACAAATAGTCTTGCAGCACCTTGGGAGATTAACAAAACATGTAGTTGTATCATGAGCTTTTGTGGACACAACCCACTTCTTCAGATGTGGCTCATCTAAAGAAGTAGGTTGTGCTCACGAGAGTTCATGATACCATCTACATATTTTGTTAGTCTCTAAGGTACTGCAAGACTATTTGACAAATTGGTGAACAAGATTTTCAGAGGGGTAGTTGTGTTAGTCTATAACTGTTGTTTACATTTTTTTCCAAAATCATTTTGAATTCTGACTCTGTCCTCCAAAATGTAAATAGCCCTTCCAGGCTTGATATCATCTGCAAATTTGATAAGTATGCTTTCCTCCTGAAAGGAGGTTCCAAAGAGGATGAATAGAGGCTGTTCTCAGTAGTGATGGATGACAGAACAAGGAGCAATGGTCTCAAGATAAAGTGGGGGAGGTCTAGGTTGGATATTAGGAAAAACTATTTCACTAGGAGGGTTCTTGAAGTACTGGAATGGGTTACCTAGGGAGATGATGGAATCTCCATCCCTAGAGGTTTTTAAGTCTCGGCTTGACAAAGCCCTGGCTGGAATGATTAAGGGTATGTCTAGACTACATGCCTCTGTTGTCAGAGGCATGTAGATTAGGCTTCCAGGCATAGGAAAATGAAGCGGCAATTTAAATAATCACTGCTTCATTTCAATTTACATGGATGATGCGCTGAGCCGACAATCAGCTGATCAGCTGTTTGTTGGCTCAGCGCGGTAGTCTGGACACGCGGGTGTCGACATCAAAGGCATTTGTCGACCACCCAGGTATACGTCATCCCAGGAGGCATACCGGGTGGTTGACAAATGCCTTTGATGTCGACACCCGTGCATCCAGACTACCGCGCTGAGCCGACAAACAGCTGATCAGCTGTTTGTCAGCTCAGCGAGGCAGCCATGTAAATTTAAATTAAGCAGCGATTATTTAAATTGCCGCTTCATTTTCCTATGCCTGGTAGCCTAATCTACATGCCTCTGGCGACAGAGGCATGTAGTCTAGACGTACCCTTAGTTAGGGTTGGTCCTACTTTGGGCAGGGGCCGGGATTCAATGACCTCCTGAGGTCTCCAGCCCTATGATTCTATGATTTCATTATCCAACAGGGTAATGAACACATTGAATAGTACTGGATCCAGGACTGACCCATGTGGGGCCCCACTAGATAGGTCTTCTAATTTTGACAGCGAACCATTGACAAACACTCTTTGAGCATGGTCTTTCAACCAGTTCATCTCCCTTATAGTATTTTCATTTATACCATATTTTCCTACTTTGCTTATGAGAATCTCAGATGTCAAAAACCTTACTAAAATCAAGATATATCAGACCTCGATATCATACCTCTTGAGGTCCCTTCCAGTTCTAGTGTTCCATGATTCTATATCAGTAGCTTCCCCCATCCTCTAGCTTAGTAACCCTATAAATAAATAAATTTATTCTTAACTAATTGTGATATGTAGTGACACTAGACAACTTATCATATTTAATTAATGTTAATGAACTTTGGAATGTGGCAGCCAACCCAGGTACATCCTGGAGAAATTACTTTTTCATCTCCCTATAATTCCTGTTTATGATGATTGCTGCACTGATTAGCCAGTAATCTTTATTCTAGCCTGAATTTAGACTGTAATCTTTCTCTTCTTGAAAAATAGCCAGCAATTGCCAACTGGACTCTCTGTAATACTTTTTACAACTGTTCACAAAAAAAAATTGTAAATTTTTTTCAGAAGAATAACAAAACAATTCACTTTTGTAAATATTCAGTGAAAAATTAAACCCTATTTCTTTAGTGTCTGAAAATCACATTAAAAATTGTTGGGAGGGGTTAAATTTTGATTCAGAAATTAAATTTGAGAAATGTTTGATTCAGTTTTGCTGGATTTCATGGGGAGAGAGGGCATTTTTGAAGAAAGTATTTGATAACCTATGCACACAGTGCACCATGCTCTACTGCATACTGGTCTCAATGAATTCAGTGGGTAGCATTAACTTCAACACTGCAGTATTTATTTTCCCCTGTTTCTGAGTGAGTGCAATGTGGTAGGTAAGCAAATAAAAACATATCAAAGGAGTAGAGAAAAACTTTACTCAAGCCTCTAGATAGAACAGAACAGAGGTAGCTATGTTCCCCTTCTTCACGAGTCTACTCCTGATCCATCATTTTGGTACCTTTATTACCAATTGATCCTGAGCTCCCTGTCCTTGTTGGCTAACACATTCACAAGCCTACCATAAAGACATGTCTAGAAGGACCATGAAGTGAAAAAGCAGCAGAATTATCAGGACCTAGGACAACTTACTCTTCAGCGAATTTTTCCTATTGGAGGTAATGACCACATTCACAAGCATACACCTTTCAGATGATCTGTTTCTCTCCTCGAGCCTAGCAAAAACATTGGCATGAAAACATAATCTTTAAGTTTGCTTAGGCCTGTCACTCATTTGTAATAAGAAAGCTTAATCTTTTGTTGTAAAAACACAATTGTTTCCACATCAGCCAATTGTGAAGTGTCTGAGATGTATGTCTTCAGATAGGAATAATCTGAGAACAGATCAATTCTTAGGAACTATTGTTTCTCTTTTTATGCAAATTCCCTTGGTAATTAAAGAATGAGATGAAAATACAGGGGGAAAAAACGAAGAACATCCTAGCAGCATTATTTTAAAATAGAATGGTTTTCAACACTTTTCATGAGACACTAACAGCTCTTTAAATAAATTGTGTAAAGAAGAGGTATCATATAAGTAATGTGTTGTCAGATATGTTTACACTAATTGGGGATGATCTTATATAATCAATTTGTGACTCTACTACTCAGGTTATGGATGTTGTCCCCAATTCGTGAAAATATTTCTCATTATGTTAGATAGTTTACATGATTGCTATGCTTCATCTCAGTTAGACCTTTAGGTTATAGCCTATAATTGCACACATAATTGAGACCTGGATCATGTTTGGGCTTGTGCATGCTTCCCATATGCATGTATAAGTGTCTGCATGTGGTGTGCTGGAGATGAGTATAAAGGTGTTTTCATATAAAGCTATGTCCACACTGATGCTCTAGATACTCAAGGTTTTCTCTCATATTTGATGGGTGTATACCAGCAGTCTGGGCAATGCTGGGAAACTGTCTAAGAATCTTTGTGCTCTTGGTACTGTTCCCTTCCTTTGCCCATTTGCCAATGACGCTTCCTGATCATGTTACCCCTCACTTTTATTCCCTGCAAAACTTGGTCAACGACATGGATCATCTGGATAATGTTATAGTCCTGCTTTCTGTTCCCAGGGCGAGCTGAAAGCTTCGCTAAGCCCCATGTGCAAGGTATGGCAGGGGGCCCAGCTCTGTGGTCCCAGAAGGAGAAAGGCTTCAGGCAGAAGAGGTGGGGCCAGGGTCAGCTAGCTCTCATCCCCAGCCCCAGGCCTCAGCACTGCCTGGAGATTGCTGCACCATATCCCCTCCCCTCCCAGCTAGTTTATAGTGCTCCAGCTGAAATTTATAGGAACCAGAACTCCAAGACAATGGAACCTTTTGCATTGCCCACCCCAACCCCTGACCAGACCTAGCTGTTCCTTATCAGGAGAAATGTATGTGCAGTAGACTAAGTGCTCAGTGAGGTAATTAGACTCCTACATTGTGTTAACAGGTTTGGGTTATTTCCGTTGTTGAGGGAAGTGTCATGCCACTCCTTCTGTGGTGCAGCATAGCCCTGGGCACCGCTGAGAGGATCAAATCAGTGTGAATTGCTTACAAACAGGGCTACTTATAGCCCAAGACTGGGGTCCTCTTCTATAAGTCCCTAAACCAGTAACACCCAGCACTTCAGCTGCTGAGCTGGCCAGCAGGAACTTTGTTAATTAATTAATTAATTAATTAATTAATTAATGTATTTAAATATTTTTACCCTGCCTCTCTAGTTAAAATATTTGAAGTGGCTTACAAAAATTGTAAACACAATACAAATATATATAAAAATTTAAATTATAAGACCCTAGAGGACATAAAACCTACTAAAAACATATAAAAAAGAAGCACACACATATACAGACTCAAACACTAAGAAAAGCACAAGTAAAAAGGGTAGCTTTAGCCTGACGGCAAAACAATATTAGCATTGGTGCCATGCGAATATCCCAAGGAAGAGAATTCAACAGCTTGGGAGCAAAAGCTGAGAAGACCCTGCTCCACATAGGTATTAATCTTATCTCCATAAGGGGGGAGAACACTGAGCAGAGCCTCCCCAGCTGACCCCAGGCAGGTTCATATTATAGAAGATGGTCCTTCAGATACCCCTAACCCAATCCATTTAGGGCTTTATAGGTCATAACTAAAACCTTAAATTATGCCCGGAAACATACCGGAAGACAGTGCAGCTGCCAGGGCACTGGCATAATGTGCTCCATATAACAAGTACTACCTAAGACTCGAGCAGCCACATTCTGTACCAGTTGAAGTTTCTGAAGGCTCTTTAGAGGCAGCGCACATAAAGCACATTATAGTAATCCAGTAATCCCCTTAGACACTCCAGCTTTACCTGTGCCACCATCAGCACCACTCCTTACACAAATGAAAGGTTATGAAAACCAATCTCACCTACTCCGAACATGTTCTCCCAGTCCCAAATGACCAGCCACAGTACCAGGTCAATTTTATACCACAGGGTATGTCTACACTACCCCCCTAGTTTGAACTAGGAGGGTAATGTAGGCATACCGCACTTGCAAATGAAGCCCGGGATTTGAATTTCCCGGGCTTCATTTGCATAAGCGGGGAGCCGCCATTTTTAAAACCCCGCTGGTTCGAACCCCGTGCAGCGCGGCTACACAGGGCTCGAACGAACCCTCGAGGTGTACCGGTAGTTCGGAACAGGAATCCTAGTCCGAACTACCTCGTTCGAGTCCCGTGTAGCCGCGCTGCACGGGGTTCGAACCAGCGGGGTTTTAAAAATGGTGGCTCCCCGCTTATGCAAATGAAGCCCGGGAAATTCAAATCCCGGGCTTCATTTGCAAGTGTGGTATGCCTACATTACCCCGCTAGTTCGAACTAGCGGGGTAGTGTAGACATACCCACAGATCTTACCCAAAGAAGGACACTGCACCAATCCCTTTGGAATCTAAAAACTACAGGCTTTTTAATAAAAAGAAAGAAAAGGTTGAGAGTAGGATTGTTAAAGCAAGCACATTACATATGTCAATCATCAAGTTCTTTGATGCAGCTTACAAGTCTCTGTAGTACATTCTATGTTAGGATGGGTCAACAAATCCTTCCGGGATCTCTGTCCTTAGCAAGGGTGCTTCTGAAGTCAAGAGCAGGATTGAAGTCAAAGATGGAAGCATCCCCAGGATACTTCTATAATCTTGTCCATGTGGTGGGAAATCCATTGTTCTCCTCAGTGCTGGTATCTCCCAAAATGGGGTTGATCACATGATCAACAAACCAGTCTACGTCCTTTTTAGATAAGGAGCACTAGGGTGCCTGCTAATCTGCGGGTTTGCAGCAGACTTCCTTAGGTGTTAACTGACAAGACCCAAGAGCCTTTGTCCAGTGCAGCACAGTTGTTCATCAGGTAAACATCCCTCAAAATAGCTATTCATTGAGCAGCCACCTCTTACAGTAGGTGGTCGCACAGCACAGCTATCCATTGAGAAATTGCCCTCACAATTAGTCGACACCTGCTGCCTGTCCCCAGACAGAAAACATTTAAAATATAGGCACAGGGCCCATATTAATAACTTTATGTACAGAAATAATACAAGTATATGAGCAGCATAGATAGAATCAGCATAGCATAAGCTTTCATTAGCCACCTCAAATGGACAACTTTGCACAGAATTTGGGGCAAACATACAACAGCGAGTGCAACAATGATCTTCCAGCTCTCATTAAAATCCAGTAACGTGACATGGGGTCAGATAGCTGAGGTTAAAGAAGTCTCAAAAGTCCATTAACATCCTGGAATGGATCCATGACCCCCTCTGATAAAATTGTATCCTTAGTTCTGGCACAAGCTATGGATGGAAGCATGTACGTTGCTAATGCTAATCCTTTAAGAAAACTTGTCTTATATTTTGAATATGTCACCAGATGAGATTCTGAACCTGACTTATCAGATAGTCTGATCTCTCAGGACAACTACCTTATACTTCAATAGTGTGATACAGGAGCTCAAAATACCTTATCTTAGTAAGTAAGATAGTAAGTATCTTATTAAAAATTCTTCACCTCTATTTCACTGTGTTGGAAGATTGATTGGCGTAGCAGAGTGGTAGACAGCTCAGAAATGAGCAGGGATGGTGGCAAGGAAAAAAATATGCTTAGGAATGCATCTCAGCCTCTAAGGGCTTTGTCTCCCATTGGTGAAACAGAGAGAGCTGATTGGCTCTCCTTCCCCTCTTCATTAATGTAAACCTTTGAGCTTCGGGGAGCCTCTTATTCCTTTTAGCTTCCCTCACTCCCTCACCATGCTTATAGTAAAAGGGCTGTGTTTTTAGGTTGATTTATGCCTGACTGATCACCTATTTTGTGATCAGAAAAGATATTTTCCCTTTAGGGACAAAATGATAGTGGCCCAGTGGGCTTTTTTGCCTTCTTGGCAGCACCATGGATGTTCGGTTTAGTTAAATAGGAGTGGGACTTGGAAACTGGTATTAAAAATGTTTATCTTGTTATCTCTTATGACAATGCAGTGCAGATAAAGACCAAGAGGGCCAGCTCCCAGAAGTTAGAGACTATAGTTTTGCTAGTGGGCTTTGTGTGTATTGGAGAATGGAAGCCCTGAAGTCTTAGCAGACTGAGTTCCCCCTTTTTTATTTCTCTAGTCCAATTGCAGGACAGGAGGGTGAGAGGACTGAGAAATGAGCTGAAGTATTAAAGTTTGGTTGAACCAGGGTCCATTGTGAGATATAGGTTATATGATGGGAACCTTGTATGCTTTGCACTAAGTGCACTTAAAAGCCTATTCCTAAGAGACAGGGCAAGTTAAATCTGTGCCGGTCTTCATTCACCTATGTACCTCGATCAGTTGGTATTTTGCCCAGTAGTCAAGCAAATGTTTTCTGTATTATATTAGTATAACATTGTAGAATCTGACTACTCTGTTTGTTTTATGCATCCTCCCACTTAAGAATTTATATCAAGAAAAGTGCCTTTTCTTCCACAGAAAAATGAAATATCAAAATGCAACAAGACTGTATTGGTACATTGTATATTACAGTATCTTTACTAACACATAATGATGTATTCTGATAAGCAATAAATGTTCACTGCCAAAACAGATGAATCAAAGATCATTTGGTGGTGTGTTCTCCTTACCTTTTTCTATGGTTGCTCATGTACCTACTGATTCACAATATTCAGTAATTTGCAATGGGTTCCCTAGTTAGTATAAGTGTAAAGCCATTTTCTTTATTGTAGTAACACCAGGCCCAGAATCCTGCACTGATATTGGGGTTCCATTTTTATTTAAGTTTGAAATACTCTATACTTCCTTGATTTTAAATTTGGGATGAATTTGAGCCATGGATTCTAACCTAGAGCCAGTTGTGTTATCTATTCACAAATGGGCCAGGATCCTTTAACTTGTTACATCTGCATTCAGGAATGTGCCTCAATGGAAGCAGCTGCAGGATCAGGAACCAGAATGTTCAAATCAGATTTATTAAAATCCTCATTATTTTTGATCCCTGAAACTGCAGTTCAAATAGCTGCCTTCTCATTAGAGGAAAAATTCATTTTCCCCCTGGTACTCACCACAATGCTGAGTTGTAACGATGATGTTGGTGAAATTTAAAAAGCTAAACAATCAGGCCCATAAAACCACACCAGCCCCCCATTTGGTTTGGAAAAGCATCCCGAAATTCACTCTTCTTGAATGAATTCTAGACACAATGAAGCCAACCACTCCCCAGCCCCCAAATAAAACAAAGACTGCAAAACAAGACTACTGTTCCTTAGCAGAGTTGAGTAGCAGTTATATTCTAAATCAGTGGTCCCCAACCTTTCAAGGTTGCCGGGCACCATGGGGCGGGGCCGTTCGCCCGCCGGGCGCCAGGGGGCGGGGACACTTGCGCCCCGGGGGCGGCCCCCCCCATAGCTGCATGCCTGGGGCCGACGCTCCCCCCGCCCAGGGCCGGCGCTCCCCCCACCTAGCGCCGCGCGCCCAGGACTGGTGCTGCCCCCGCCATGCGCCGCGCACCCGGGGCCGGCGCTCCCCCCGCCATGCGCCCGGTGCCAGGCCAGCCCCGAGCACCTGGCGGGCGCATGGAAATGCCCCCGTGGGCGCCATGGCGCCCACGGGCACCATGTTGGGGACCACAGTTCTAAATGATAGAGCACTGTGTCCAAACTCCCTGGACACAGATTTCTCAATCTAATCTATGCCTCAGTTTCTCATCTGTAAAATGGTGATGGTTCTTTCCTGCTTAATGGGCTATGGTAAGGAATAAATCTATTACGGCTCACATATTCCAGTAAAAAGAGCTATATAAGTATCTACATTGATACATAGAAAATCTTGCAATAATAAATTCTCTCTTAGGATTTATGAATAAGTGTCAGCCATAACTATAAAATGCATAAATACATGAAAATGAAAAAAGGTGTTTGTGTTTATAAGGGAGAAGGGTTAACTGGCAATACAGTTTTGTTCTTATTCACCATTATTGATTTCCACGCACCCCAGTCAAAGTTCAGTATACAATTATAATAAAAGTAATTGAGGTACTCTTCATTTCCTGTGTATTAGTATAATCCCAGCAAATCGTTCTTTTAATTACCTAGGAAATGGCCTGCTACCAAGGCTATTTTTGTTGTTGTTCTCATATTAAATTGAATATGCTGAGTAACCATTTCATCCTTCTACTAGACAGCTTTTATTTCTTTACTCTTTTGTTAAGGACCGATTCAAACAGTAGTGATGGTGCCAGGACCAGTGAACTTACACAATCCATGTCAACAGTTTGATCAGGGTTCTAAATTGAAATATGCCTGTGATGTAGGTCTGGGGAGGAGAGGAGTGGCAGGAAGAAGTAATTAGAAAGACATTCTAAAAACTGACACAACAATACATTTTCCCTATCAGTCATCTTTGTAGGGGCTAATTTACAGCTAAGAGAGCTAACAGGAAACTTAACCAAAGATGAAAGTAACTGAAATAAATGTGAAGAAAAATCCACCTAACCACAGGAAAGTAAGAAAGGTAGGTGCTTTGCAAATGAAAGATGCTATTTTGTTATGCTGAATCCAACCATGAAGAATGTTCTCCAAACATCAGGGTTATCTTAGGCACTGTCTTCACTGCTAAAAAGATGGGGCGTTATCACGCCTGCTGACAAGGAGGAGTAAACGGATCAGTTGCCCTGGGGCCTAAAGATTCAAAAAGGCCAGGGCTGCAGCTGCCACAGTTAGTAGTGGCAGTGGCCAGAGCTCCTGGCCCCTTTGGTTTGAAAAGGTTGCCAACCTGTGCTCTGGCAACAATTCAAAGAGCCAAACTACATCAAAATTCAGAACAAGTGGTCAACGAAGAGCCAATATAAGAATGCCCATTTGCATGATTGAAAATGCACAACTTAATATTATTGATAATATACATGATCATTAATAATAGAATGAATGAAACATCGTACTCACAGATTTTTAATTTTGAAAGTTGCATGTATTTTGGGAATGACAAAAGAGCTATATTTGGTTCCATACTGAGCCATGTTTGGCTTAAGAGCCATCATTTGCAGACCCCTACGCAAGATGCTGGAGGGGTAGGGGGCATGCACTGTGTTCTGCACAGCACTAACAGCTGGCTTCCCTGGCCCCTCACTTTCCTCCTGAGGAACCTCTTGTGTAAGAGCACAAACTTCTTGTGCAAGAGCACATCCACATTACAAAAGTGCATCGAAAAAGCAATGCACTTTTGAGAAAGAAAGCATCCACACTGCATGAACATGGACCAGGGCATCTGTGCTTTTTCCTTTTTCCTCTTTTTGCGCAAAACCCTCCTCTTCCCCATCCACACACACGTTTTTGTGAAAGAACTCTTTTGCAAAAAGGCTTCTTCCTTGTAGAAAGAGGAATACCAATTGTGCAATAACTCCTCTGTTCTTTCAAATTACTGTCAATTTACAGTTGAAAGAATGTGCTTGCAGTGTGGACACACCATGAGTTTTTGCGGAAAAACAATTATTTTTCCGCAAAAACTCTGTAGTGTAGACATAGCCTAGATAACAAGCAATAGTAATCTTGCTATAAAATTGTAGTGGACACAACACATTTTTACTGCAAGGTAGAGAGGTAAAATCAACACTATAAATGTTGACCTCTAAATTGATCGTGATTAAAATCACCACATGATAGAACTGCAGCAGCTTGTCTATACAAAGCTTAAACTAGCAAGTTAGTTAATCCATGATAAAAACACACATTCTATTTTGGCAGTGAAAACACAGCCATAGGCATGTAATGGTAGCTGTTTCTCAGCTGTCATTTTTAAACTAAGGCAACCATGCTTTTCACCATGTCTGTGAGGTGAAAGGAGATTGCATCTATGGAAGGGAGATTTCCACTGAACATGGCATATTTTGTTTTATTTCGTTTACTAATCCACATATTTCATTCTTCTATCTTTTGTGATCACTTAAATCCTACATTTAATCTTTAATACAATCACTTTTGTTTCTTAATAAATTCAGGGTGGAGAAAGTAAATAAGGAAGTTACTCCTCATGACAAAAGAACTGGGGGTCACCAAGTGAAATAAATGGATATCTGGTTTGGTTAAAAAAAAAGAGAGAGAGAGAGAGAGAGATTTTCTTGACACAGTGCATAGTCAGCCTGTGGAACTTGTTGCCAGAGTATGCTGGGAAGGCCAAGACAATCACAGGGTTCCAAAAAGAATTGGATCATTCATGGAGGATAGGTCCACCAGTTGTGGTTAGCCAGAATTCGCAGGGTTGGTGTCCTGAGCCTCTGTTTGCTGGGAATGGGAAAAAGGGGATGGATCATGATGATGACTACCTGTTCTAGTCATCTCCCCTGGAGCATCTGGCATTTGCCACTGTCAGATGACAGGATGCTGGGCTGGATGGACTATGTGGCCATTCTTATCTTTGTAGGTAATTTCTAAGGGGTGTGCATGTCTGTGTCTTGGTGTTCTCTAGTGCCAAATACATTGATAGTGATTTGCTAAACAGTGCAATCTCATAAATTCCATAATGCAACATTTTTGCTTTTCTTTAAGAATACCAGCTACAATACACAAAAATCTCTCCTGGTGGAGGTACTTTAACAGTGTTCAGAGAGAAGAATAAATTCAGAAGTACTGCTCATTGCTCCTTTTCCAAATCAAATGCTGTAAGAGGGTTTCTTCACATCATGATCCCCCCCACTCCACTTCCTTTTTTATGTAGCCTTATATATTAAAAACATGTATACACTTGGGCTGAAGTGGAGATGCATATAGGAGACAGATGTGTTCAGAGTCTCTGGGTTAGGCTAAAAGGGTGATCTCATGCTAGGGGTCTACTACAGGCCACCTACCCAGGAGGAAGAGGTGGATGAGGCTTTTTTTAAACAACTAACAAAATCATCCAGAGTGCAGGATCTGGTGGTGATGGAGGACTTCAACTATCCAGACATATATTTGGAAACTAACATAGAGGGGCACAGACTATCCAATAAGTTCTTAGACTGCATTGAAGACAACTTTTTATTTCAGAAGGTTGAACAAGCTACAAGGGGGGGAAGCTCTTCTAGATTTGATTTTAACAAATAGGGAGGAACTGGATGAGAATTTGAAAGTGGAAGGCAGCTTGGGTGAAAGTGAACATGAAATCATAGGCTATGTCTAGACTACATGGCTCCATCAATGGAGCCATGTAGTCTAGACATAGCCATAGAGTTCATGATTCTAAGGAATAGTAGAAGGAAGAACAGCAAAAGAGAGACAATGGATTTCAGGAAGGCAGATTTTGGCAAGTTCAGAGAGCTGGTAGGTAAGGTTTCATAGGAAGCAAGACTAAGGGGAAAAACAACTGAAGAGAGTCGGCAGTTTTTCAAAGGGACATTATTAAGGGCCCAAAAGCAAGCTATTCTACTGTGTAGGAAAGATAGAAAATATGGCAAAAGACTGCTTTGGCTTAACCAGGAGATCTTGCATGATCTTAAAAATAAAAAAGGAGTATTTTAAAAAGTGGAAACTAGGACAAATTACAAAGGATGAATATAAGCAAATAATACAGGTATGCAGGAGCAAGATTAAAAAGGCAAAGGCACAAAATGAGCTCAGACTAGCTACAGACATAAAGGGAAACGAGAAGACATTCTATAAATATATTAGAAGAGGAAGACCTAGGACAGGGTAGACCCACTTCTTAGTGAGGGGAGAAAGTAAAAAAGGAATCTTGAAAATGGCAGAGATGCTTTGTGACTTCTTTGTTGCTGTCTTCATCAAGAAGTCTGATGAGGAAGGAATGCCTAACATAGGTAATGCTAGTAGAAATGGGGTAGGTTAGAAGATAAAATAAGAAAAGAATACATTAAAAATCACTTAGAAAATTTAGATGTTTGCAAGTCACCAGGGCCTGATTAAATACATCCTAGAATACTAAAGGAACGGAGAGAGGAGATATCTGAGCCTCTAGCAAAACATCATGGAAGACAAGGTAGATTCCAGAAGACTGGAAAAGGTCAAATATAGTTCCCATCTATAAAAAGGGAAATAAGAACAACCCAGGAAGCTACAGACCAGTCCGTTTAACTTCTGTGCCAGGAAAGATAATGGAGCAAGTAATTAAGGAATTAATCTGCAAACACCTGGAAGTTAATAAGGTGATAAATAACAGCCAGCATGGATTTGTAAAGAACAAATCATGTCAAACCAATCTGATAGCTTTCTTTGATAGGATAACGAGTCTTGTGAATAAGGGAGAAACGATGGACGTGGTATACCTAGACTTTTGTAAGGCATTTGATACAGTATTGCATGATATTCTTATCCATAAACTAGGCAAATACAACTTAGATGGGGCTACTCTAAGATGGGTGCATAACTGGCTGGATAACCATTCTCAGTGAGTGTTATTAATGATTCACAATCTGGCTGGAAGGGCAAAACAAGTGGGTTTCCTCAGGGGTCTGTTTTGGGACTGGTTCTCTTCAATATCTTCATCAATGATCTAGATATTGGCATAGAGAGTACGCTTATTAAGTTTGCAGATGATACAAAGCTGGAAGGGGCTGCAACTGGTTTGGAGGATTGGGTTATAATTCAAATAATCTGGACAAATTGGAGAAATGGTCTGAGGTAAACAGGATGAAGTTTAATAAGGACAAATGCAAAGTGTTCCACTTAGGAAGGAACAATCAGTTTCACACATACAGAATGGGAAGTGACTGTCTACGAAGGAGTACTACAGAAAGGGATTTAGGGTCATAGTGGTCCACAAGCTAAATATGAGTCAACAGTGTGACACTGTGGCAAAAAAAGCAAACATGATTATGGGATGCATTAATAGGAATGGTGTGAGCAAGACATGAGAAGTCATTCTTTCACTCTACTCTGAACTGATCAGGCCTCAGTTGGAGTATTGTGTCCAGTTCTGGGCACCACATTTAAAGAAAGATTCTACAACCTCCAGAGGAATAGGAAAGGGTCCAGAGAAGAGCAACAAGAATGATTAAATGTCTAGAGAACATGACCTATGAAGGAAGACTGAAAGAACTGGGCTTGTTTAGTTTGGAAAGTAGAAGACTGAGAGGACATGATAGTGGTTTTCAGGTATCTAAAAGGGTGTCACAAGGAGGTGGGAGAAAAATTGTTCTGCTTGGCTTCTGAGGATAGGGCAAGAAGCAATGGGCTTAAACTGCAGCAAGGGAGGTTTAGGTTAGACATTAGGAAAAACTTCCTAAATGTCAGGGTGGTTAAACACTGGAATAAGTTGCCTAGGAAGGTTGTGGAATATTTAAGAGCAGGTTATATAGACATCTGTCAGGGATGGTCTAGACGGCACTGGGCCCTGCCATGGGGGCAGTGGACTAGACTCGATGATCTCTCAAGGTCCCTTCCAGTTCTAGTGTTCTATGATTCTATGTAAATATTCATGTTGGGTAGGTGAGCAAAAATGTAAATACTACAGAGTTCTATGCAGCATATGCCCAAAGCCAAACCATTCCTTTTCCAGTAATCCATCTCTAAGACGTTGGGTATTGAGTAACGAATTCATGTAGCAAGCACTAGAAGTAGGTCCTATTAGTATTAGTTACATTACAAATGTAGATGCAGATCCTTGGCTGATGTAAATGTTCAAAGTTCCATGGAACTAGATTTGCATTAACAGATGGCAAATCCTGCTCGTATTTCTAGTTACCGTATTTTCCGGCGTATAGGGCGACTGGGTGTATAAGACGACCCCCTATCTTTTTAATTAAAAGATAGGGTTTCATCTTATACCCCAGCGCCCCTCCGCCTCCTTTGCTCCCGGTGTCCCTGGTCTGCTGGAGATGGTCCCCAGCAGACCAGAGGCACCGGGAGCAAAGCCGCCAGGAGCGCCTGGGCTGCCCCCCCCCCGCCGGAGCCCCTCCGCGGCTTTGAAAGCCTCGGGGGAAGCCGGCGGGGGGGCATCCCAGGCGCGCATGGGCTGCCCCCCCGCCGGAGCCCCTCCGCGGCTTTGAAAGCCTCGGGGGAAGCCGGCGGCGGCGCATCCCAGGCGCGCATGGGCTGCCCCCCCGCCGGAGCCCCTCCGCGCCGCCGCGGAGGGGCTCCGGCGGGGGGGCAGTCCATGCGCGCCTGGGATGCCCCGCCGCCGGCTTCCCCCGAGGCTTTCAAAGCCACGGAGGGGCTCCGGCGGGGGGGCAGCCCATGCGCGCCTGGGATGCCCCCCCGCCGGCTTCCCCCGAGGCTTTCAAAGCCGCGGAGGGGCTCCGGCGGGGGGGCAACCCATGCGCGCCTGGGATGCCCCGCCGCCGGCTTCCCCCGAGGCTTTCAAAGCCGCGGAGGGGCTCCGGCGGGGGGGCAGTCCATGCGCGCCTGGGATGCCCCGCCGCCGGCTTCCCCCGAGGCTTTCAAAGCCACGGAGGGGCTCCGGCGGGGGGGCAGCCCATGCGCGCCTGGGATGCCCCCCCGCCGGCTTCCCCCGAGGCTTTCAAAGCCGCGGAGGGGCTCCGGCGGGGGGGCAACCCATGCGCGCCTGGGATGCCCCGCCGCCGGCTTCCCCCGAGGCTTTCAAAGCCGCGGAGGGGCTCCGGCGGGGGGGCAGCCCATGCGCGCCTGGGATGCCCCGCCGCCGGCTTCCCCCGAGGCTTTCAAAGCCGCGGAGGGGCTCCGGCGGGGGGGCAGCCCATGCGCGCCTGGGATGCCCCCCCGCCGGCTTCCCCCGAGGCTTTCAAAGCCGCGCAGGGGCTCCGGCGGGGGGGCAGCCCATGCGCGCCTGGGATGCCCCCCCGCCGGCTTCCCCCGAGGCTTTCAAAGCCGCGGAGGGGCTCCGGCGGCGGGGCATCCGGCGTACAAGACGACCCCCGATTTTGGGGGGATGTTTTTTAACATCAGAGGTCGTCTTGTACGCCGGAATATACGGTATGACATATCTGTTTTATCTGACCACAAAAGTGACAGTCTGGAGGAGAAAGGGAGATGGTGAGGCTAGAGTAATTCCATTACTGAAGGAGAAGCAAAATTGCAGATTAGCTAAATGAGAAACTTTTAATAAATATGGGCTTAGAACTACAGGAGGAAAAGCCCAGATACTAAAGGGAATGCAGAAATTTAAAATAAAGTGCCAGAGTCATAGCAATGACTGTGCTATGGTATGAATGGCAATGTTCATCATGCAGGTGTCAGTGTTAAGAGAAAGGCGTCAGGATCCATGCAGCCATAATTCCATCTTCATGAAGCCATAATTCCATCTTTGTGCACCATGGCCAAGCAGCTTGAAAACAAGGTCCACTAGCAAGAGGAGATTCTTTTTCTTGCTCCATTTGAAGGACAGCAGGAATTCAATTTGCTCTTAAAAGAGGTAAGTAATCAGAAAGGAGAAGGGTGTTACCCACATGGGGATGATGCTCTAGATTAGAAACACACGTGAAAAATAAAGCCTTTATAGCAGGGAAGAAGCCTGGATACAACACTCAGAAATCATTGAATTAAAGACAATACTGCTTTACTGTCACCTAACTATCGAACAATAGTGTATCACTGGAATTCAAATCTCAGGCACTGGAGCAGGACTGGTCATCCATATTAACTGATTATAGAGTCATGCAAAAACACTACCTTCGTCTTTAGAAATATTTGCTGTGTAAAAACTGACACGTATTTGGAAATACATTTTAAGGCAAAGTATTCTCTCTACTAACACAGCTTTTTATGGTGAAATGCTAGTTTAGAAAACACATACATTTCTGTGGATTTGCCCTTGATATTTGCAACAACATTTTATAATTTTCACAGTAAGTGCTGCAGTTTTCTATTGTGCACATAATTTCCAGAACAAGTCAAGAATTAAACTTCAATTTACCAGAAACAATTTCAGCCATTCCATGTAAGGACGGAACATTTTGTAATCTAATGGAAACCATATTTTAAACAACCAGATTTTTTTTCCCAGGGTCACCTACTGTCTGCTGGAAACAAGTTGAAATCCCTTTTCCCCACCAACCATCAATACCCAATTGTCAACATCAATGAAACAACACAGTGAATCCCAATATTGGGACTTAGGTGCCTAAATAACATTTTAAATTTTGGCCTAATTTTATATGTTTTTGCTCCACCCCTTTTGTCATCAACCAGTCAGCTTTCAGTGCTACCCTCTAGCTTTTAGTGCTACTTTTCTCTTTCCTCCAAAGGTGTCAGAGGGCTAGCCATTCCTCCAAAGTTTTGCTTTACTAGTGTTATGCCATTTTCCATTAAAAAACAATTTGCCAGCTTAGCCTTCTCTGATCATGAGGAAGTAAGAATCAAAAACAATAAACAAGAATTACAACAAACCAGATAAGGTCATTGATGTGCTGTGATTGCTGCTTGTCCCATTGCTCACAATCATCCCACTGTTATCTGGTGGCCTTTGTCTGTTTGTTCTAACTTCCTGTTGTTTTTCTATTCCTGCCACCACGTGAAGCTGTGTGAGGCTATAAATCAGGTTCACCTCCCAAGCTCCTTACGTGACCAAACATGGTATCTACTAGCAAGAATGGTTAGCTTCAAGTGACTCCTAAGAAAATCCAGCACAACAAAAAACAAAAAAACCTACTCCTTGTAGGTAAGAGTGCTCCTGCTTTTTTGATAATATAAGGAAAAAGGAAATAAGAATGTAGCTTTGCATTGAGTTAATTTCAGTGATTTCCTTTTCTTTGAGTCTCCCTTGCAGGCTTTGTATAGATTTTAAGTTACAATTTTTTAAAAATAAAATCAGGATTCCCTTCTGTCTCACCAACTGAAAAAATCTCTCATTTATATTTTTTCTGACTTTCAGCAGCTGATTGCTGCTCTGTGATACTCTTTAACCTCTAACAGTTGTCAATTGCTAGATAGAAACTTATTTTTAAAAGATCAAATATATGAATTGCATCATTAATCTCTTGCATGTGCCACTCAAATTGTGTGCTTAAGTGTAGTACCCAGGCACAAAAATGTGTAACCTGACCTCGTGAAGATTGGGCATGTAGTATTTAGATGTAGTTTTATCACTTGTTAATGTAAATGTGCTATATTTATAGTTCAAGGGAGCAAAGTCAGGGATGAGTGGTGGATCAATGTTGGAAGTCTGAATGAAGTAGGTCTTAAAGAGGGATTTGAAACAGAGTGAAATTGCTTTTAATTAGCTGAAACATCATGCAGTCTGTCAAAATCATCTTCATTCCTAGAGAACTAAATTGGTTTTTCTGGCACATTATAACTAAAACTACTGAAAAAGTTGTCACTAATGCTGGCTAGGAGAAAAAACAACCTCAAACCTTTCTTGACAAATGAATCATCTGGCATGCTTTCCTATTGGTTTTATTTCCCGTATATGAAAACTTGGAACTGAAACTCACTTTTCACATTAATAAAGCCATGTTTCCATATTTACCAGTACAAAATGTTGCCTTAATTAGCAAAAATAACATAGAAAAAAATGAAAGTAATATTTTCTGTGGAAAAAGAATTCTGAATGTCACATACATTTGCAGCATTAAAAGTAATTTAATGAAAGGAAAAGGTGCTGGAAGTCAATGCGAAATTCCACTTTCCATAAATATTTAAGAATATTGGTAACTATCAGTTCTACTCAGAAATATCTCATGTTTTGAAAGGCAAACATTGGTAGATTTGTTTGTTACTGCATCCAAATGGTTCCAACATGTACTTCTGGCTGGTAGAGGGGAGGGTTGATTGCATCTTGGCTTTAACTGGCTTGTAACTGCAAAAAGTCCATCTCTGGAAAAGTATGACTTTTCTTTTTGAAGAGGAGGAAGTGTTAAGAAATCCTAAAAAAATGATTATTGTAGGATTCAGAAGGTCTAATGAGATGAGTAAGAAGCAACTGATGAATCTGACCTTGCAGTATGGCAGTCTCAAAACTTTTGCAGTTTATGGATTTATAACATTTGGGCTGCGTCTAGACTGGCATGATTTTGCGCAAATACTTTTAACGGAAAAGTTTTTCCATTACAAGTATTTGCGCAAGAGAGCGTCTATAGTGGCATGTGCCTTTGCGTAAAAGATTTGCTTTTGCGCAAAAGCATCAGTACCAGTGTAGACGCTCTCTTGCGCAAGAAAGCTCCAATGGCCATTTTAGCCATCGGGCTTTCTTGCGCAAGAAATTAACTTGGCTGTCTACACTGGCCCTCTTGTGCAAGAACACTTGTGCAAGAGGGCTTATCCCTGAGCGGGAGCATCGGAGTATTTGCGCAAGAACCACTGATTTTGTACAGTACAAAGTCAGTGTTCTTGCGCAAATACTCACGGCCGGTGTAGACAGGTGGCAAGATTTTGTGCAAAAGCGGTCGCTTTTGTGCAAAATCTTGCCAGTCTAGACGCAGCCTTGGTGAAAGATTTGGTATAAAACAAATATTTGTCACTTCAGAGTGAAGCTAATTTTGGGGCCATATTTCTTTCAAGTTTAATTCAAGTAACAACAGCCTCTTAATATACCTGAATCCCAAGTACTTGTTTTAATTATAGCACTCTACATTTGTATAATGCCTTTTAGCTGAGGACTTCAAAGTACTATTCAAACAAATATATTGAGGCTTGCTATGCCTTCTTACCTTCTTACCATGGTAAAGGTAAGAAAAAGAGAAATCACTTCACATACCTTTGGAATGTGGGAAGCAACTACTCCTCAGTGAGACTAAGGAGTTCACAGTTGGAATCTCTCTCTTGGGAATACGTCAAACACTGCAGCCACAGTCTCTAAAGCAACTGGCAATTGTGAAAATAGTAATGGAGAAAGTGCAGAAACATGGGCAAAATGTAATCACCCATGCAGGATTTTGGCAAGGAAACAAGGACAAACATTAAGAAGAAGTGAAATGGGAAAGAGAAGTGGGAAAAAGTGAAATTTTCATATCCTCACAAACCTAAGAAAGAGTACAGAAAAAAATACTTGGATTTTGGAATGTGTTTCTGGTTTTGACATAGCTGTGACAAATTTAGGCTTTAGTTTTTGTTGTTTTCAATTCAGTTACAATTTGATCAAGGATTAAGAGAGAGTCTATTAGCAGTGAAATATATCTAATGCAGAGGGCATGTGACAATTGCAAAGACTATTTATTAGAGGAAGCTAGGATGAGATTTCTAGAGCCTTAACTATGCTGTTCCCATTATTTTTAATGAGTTATGTAGCTAAATCCCCTAGTCATTTTTGAAAATCTCTACTTCTAAGTGAGCCTTGTGATTAGATTTCTGAGCTGGGTTTTTTGTCACTAATTGACAGCTTGTAAATACTGTATGTTTGAATTGTATGACACCAGGAACAAACATAAGTGTCCCAACAGGTTTAATTTGAAGACCATTCCGTTACAGAATATAAGGCTACTTTTTTTATTAGATCACATTTAAGAGTGATTTTGAGTATATTCATCTATCTTTCATACAGGAAATCAGAAGGAATGGAAAAATCTTGTTATGAATAGAAGAAAATCTATGTCTATCAGTAAGCAAACTTTGATTTAAAGTTAGATCAGCAGTGACTTGTTGTCTCCATTTTTCCAGAATAAATTTGCATATATCACAAGTTTCTTGCTTGTGAAGTGATCTGTTGAATTCAATAGACCTATTCTATTAGGTACATTTGTACCAGAAGATGGAGCTGAAGAGCCTAAATTCAAGATCTCTGTAGCACAACAAAGCTAAATTTCAGAAGTGATCACCTGAGTCATGTATTCTTCTTCACTGATGAGATCAGGCAATGCAATCATGCTTGCAGCTGTTTCACATTCTTGTTACCTTGCAGCTTTTTTAAAAAAGTAACATGTAAGTAAAGGTGAAGCTAAAAAAACAAAAGTCATGCAAGGTTATCCTACAGTAAATTTCCCCTAGTATTCTGTTTGCTGATTACAGTGAACCAGCACATAAAATGGGGATACTTTACTTGAGTGCAATTTAGAATGACTTTTGGTTCCAATTCTGTACATAGACATTTTACTTCTCATTGGAGCAACTCTCAGACATGAAACCCTTATGGAACTACTTATGTGGTAACTTTCTCGTGAGCACAAATGTCTGCTGCACTGAGTCCTTAATTCTTTGTTAGATTGGGAAAAGTAAAGGAACTGAAAAGCTCCTCTGTAACTCCCTTTGGTTTCAAGGAAAATTCTGCATGTGAAAGGTTTTCGAAGACAGAAATTACAGTTAGGTCCCTAAGGGTGCATCTACACAGCAGGGCTTAACTCAAGATAAGCTACACAAGTTGAGCTACATCAGTCGCATATCTTACTTTGAAATAGCTTATTTCAAAATAGGGAGCATCTGCACAGCACTTATTTCGAAATAGAGAACTCTTCTTCCAACTTCCCTTATCCTCATACAATGAGGGTTACAGGAGTCGGAGTAAGAAGTCCTCCTGCTTAACAGTATTTTGACACTATTTCAAAATAACTGCCTACTTTGTAGACATGGATTAAGCTATTTTAGAATAGGGCTAGTTGCAGCGTAGACATACCCTAACTCTCATTGACTTCCAGTTAGAATTATGTACCTAAATGCCATTTGTGCCTTTGTCTATGTCTATACTACCAGGTTATTTTGAAATAATAACTCCCGAAATAACTATTTTGAAATAAGCTTATTCCCCTTCACAAGCAGCAGTTATTATTTCAAAATAAGAAACAAATTATTTAAAAAAAAAAAACAGGATTGGTATTGTGGATGCTCTGCATGTTATTTCAAACATGCCCTTTGAAAATTTCCCCTTATATGCATGAAAGACTAGCAGAATTGGATGCAAGATACATGGCCCTAGTAGTCTATGTTTTTGCTTTGCAGCTTTCTTTCCTTTAAGTGGGCTATCAGCATGAACTTGTGAACCCCATTTTCAGGGCTTTTAAGCAAAGTAAATGTACATATGTATAAACAGACAAGGAATACTCTAATAAAATTACCCAGTTAAGCATTAAACATGTACTAACCCTCTCTTTTTTCTTTGTCTATATTTTTAAAATTAAAAATGTGCTAAAACATTAGTTGCCTTACTTAATCTGACAAAAGTAAGATAAAAGCAATTTATACTACTGAGGACTCCAAATACATACATAATGACCAATCTACTCTTTGTACATGTCATGTGTGTCTACAATTTTAGGCACATGCGGCTGTGATAAGAACAGATTTAAAGGCTTAACTCAAAATGTCTTTGCTTTCATGGGTTTAAGGCAAATCTTTAAGGCAAAGGGTTGAAAAGCCCTTTGACGATAAATAGTAATGTATAGACGCTAAATATCAAACAACCATACCCAGTTTGTATCAAGGTGGAATGCCTTGCAAGGGCTGGAGGACCTGTGACAAGCCAAGGCACACTTGAGATGGATCATGTTTTTTTTCCTCCATAAAGAACAGCTGTTCTCCCCACCACGCAAATAAAGAGGGTTCAAAAGGGTTAGAGATTGCTAGGAGAAATTAGATTTTGGAAGAGTCTGGGTATTTGCAATTAAGACTCCAGCTAGGAAGGACTTGGATTCGCCTGGTAGGAAGAGACCTGAGGATGCAGGGAGAAAGCCTGTAGAGCTCTCTGAGCAGAAAGGCCTGAGAGCAGAGAGACTTTTATTTGTTGTCCTTTAACTTGGGCTTAGGGAGTTATATTTTGAGTTTATTTTATGTGGATAAACCCAAACCCCAATGAGAGGTACTTTTGACCACAGAAGAAGTGAGTGGATTTTCTAAGGGTCACTGAAAAGGTGGGAAACTGAGGCAGTCCCTATTACTCTGTCTTTGAATTTCCCAGAAAATTCCATAATTATTTCAATAGCGAATTTGCCATTCAGTTGAATAGTATTGGGCATACACTTGTTGGCAGATAGCACGAGCTAGGCTAGGATAATGGAATATTCTCAATAGCACTAAGCGTCTGTGTGTGTGTCCCTCTGCTTTTTTTCTGGCCTTCCCTTCAGTAAGGATACAAACCTTTACCTCATCGTTATTTGCTACATAATTTAACTACTCCCAATAGTGCTCATCTAGCCACTCTCATTATGGCTTTCCCCTACTTTCTCTCACATTTGTCATCTTCTTCCTATGCATCCTGTCTGGCCTGTTTTTTCAAGGTATATATGTCCTGATCCTATTTAGACATCCTCCCTTTTTTCACTCTTCAAGATTGAGCTATTGAAGTTCCTTGCCTAATGCATCCCTATTCTTGTGTTCCAGCATTCATTGAAGTCCACAAAGCTTGCTCATTCCTTCTTTCTCCCTCAATGTAGCCTGCTTTCTCCTAATGCTGCCTGTCTTCCTGAACTATGGGTACTGATAAATTTGATGGGAGGAAAGCCGTAATCCACTATAGATGCTATTTCTTTTGTCAATGAAGAGTTAATATTAGTGGGCTATTTATGATGAACTGTAACAAATGCTTAACCCTTACCATATTGGCATTTTCCAGGCTGTAAAGATTTTTTTTATGTTTTCTGTATTAGTACAAAGTAAAGGTTAGGAAAAAAGAAATTAGCAATAACAGATGAATGGGAAAAGTATGTAAGATTTGACATGATCAGGGAATACTAGTTCTGAATTGTCTATGAAATCAGTTGTGTGACTATGTGAACGGTGTTAGCACAAATGCACAGCAATATTGTGAATGCCCTCTGACAAAAAGTAAAGCAGTTTAAAGAGAACACAATTATCCATGTAATTGCTACGTAATCATTGTAACTACTGACCATATGCAATCAGTATCAGGTAGTTATGTTAATGATCTGGAATCCAGTTGCTAAACTATGGCATAAAAAACCCTGGGATAAATTCATTACTATGTGATTGCTGGTTCTTAGCAGAGTAACTTAACTGAAATTGATGGTGTTATCCTGGTATAAACCTGGGTTAATGCTGGGACAAATCAGTATAGCTTCAACTGCATGTCATTCAAAGTAATCTGCACTAACATGGAATTACTATTTTTTTTCTAGAGCATTGTTATATGATTGTATGTGTGAGGTGAAAAGAAAAGTGCTGAGGAGAGAGGAATTACTAGGCACACGCTCTGTAAATAGCATAGGCAGTGCTAGATAAGGCTGAGTAAGGAAAATAAAATGCACACATCTCTCTTCACAGGCTTTGTGTTTCAATGCTTTCCTTTTTACACTTCATATTGCATCTAGTTCATAGTCCTTTCAAAAAGCCTGATAACAAAAGGATGCACCATGCTGAGGGGAAAATGTCTATTTCATCTCAACTGAAGATGGGAGCTCACTGAAATCAAGAGGAGTGCAATATGAAGGTCAGTATATAGTCCTAGTGACATTAACAGCAACAACAAATACTATAAACCAATGGATTTGACAGGGTGGATATTTAGCCTGGGTTCCTGCTAATTTAAAGTCCTTTTTATATACAACTCTCACCTAAATAACTGGATTCAGTTCAAACTGCTCCAAATTTGACCTATGTATCTGTAATTAGAATCTGGTCCTGCTCCTTTAAATGTGTATTCAGGCTATGTAACAGCAGCAAGAGCTGGCCCTGGATGCATGCTTACAGTTACAGCTGCTATTTGCCACAAGCACAATGAAAATCATGGGATGGGGTAGCGGGAAGTGTAAAAATAATATTTTCACTTTGTCTATAAGCCAGTGGTGGGGAACATACAACCCGGGGGCCAGATCTGTCTCTTGGCTTGCCTGGATTCAGCCCCCGAGGGTTTTGAACCCTCCTTCCTAACCAGATCCCACACCTCAAGCTCACTTCCTGGTAGCTGCCTCTCACATACTAAACTCCTCAATTCTGACCCCACCCCAGAGTCTGGGGGGGGGGGGGGTCCACAAAATCTACTAGCTTGTGTCCCCCTAGGCTCTAGTGTGCAAGGAGAATACAGGGAGTGTCTTTCTGCTTTTTAGTCAGAGACCACATCAGTGACTTTTTTTTTTGCTTCTCCCTTTTGTGCAGCCCCCCAGTTAATTTTTTTCTGATAGTCAGCAGCCCCCTGACCCAAAAAAGTTTCCTCAACCAGCTGTAATCCAGTTAATATTGTTAGCTAACAGTTAAAATATCATTATATTGAACAAGTAGGTTCTGGTACATGACTGGACATCCTAGGCACTATTGTAGAACAAATAACAATACAGAACCATAATTATACATAATTATACAAATTCATAGAGTTATTCTGATTTTTTTTAAAGTTCACTGAGGCTGTGTGGGTACAGAGCTCTGCTTGTAGCAATCCATTTGATAGAGAGTCCTTGCACAACATCAATCTGAAAAGTTCTCTGGAATTTTACATTTTTTAAAGGCCTCCCCTCCCCCCACCATATTGATCTAGTGTAAAAGATTTAAAAGGACTCATCTGCACTTTGTATCAAGCTTGTATTTTATGAAAACCTGCATAGGACTTGTTGCATAAAAAGCCTCCGCCTAAGCTCACTAGATTTATAACATGGATTTTCTAAAGCTACACCAAACTGTAAGGTCTAAGGTTTTAAACTGCAACTTATTATGATCCTTGTCAATCTTTGAAATCTGTGTAACTCTCAAACTTACTGTAAACTGCAACTTTGTAATCTTTGTAACATGCAGCCACCTTACTTGTAACTTTCCCTATCCTGCATTCTCCCCTGAGTGAACGGAGAGAGAGTGTGAGGGACTGCGTCTAGACTGACATGATTTTGCGGAAATACTTTTAATGGAAAAGAGCATCTATATTGGCAAGTGCCTTTGTGCAAAAGATTTGCTTTTGCGCAAAAGCATCTGTGCCCAGTGTAGACGCGGTTTTGCACAAGAAAGCTCCGGCAGCCATTTTCGCCATTGGGGCTTTCTTACACAAAAAATTCCTGTTCCTGTCTACACTGGCCCTCTTGTGCAAGAACACTTGTGCAAGACGGCTTTTTCCCGAGTGGGAGCGTCAGAGTTCTTGTGCAAGAACACTGACAATCTTATATTAGATCGTCAGTGTTCTTGCGCAAATTCTCGTAGCCAGTTTAGACAGCTGGCAAGATTTTGCGCAAAAGCAAGCACTTTTGCGCAAAATCTTGCCAGTCTAGACACACCCAGTGTGTTTGAAGAAGACTTGGAACAATGGAGCACATTTCAATGAGTCATCACAGTCTGGGCATGCTCCTTGCTGGATAAAGGGAAGTCTGAGAATGCTCCCTGATGACAAAGTGAATGAGTCACAGGGGCCATTCAGACACAATATAAGGAAAAGGAGCACATGTGAGACTCTCTCTTTTTCCTTCCACTGATCCTGAGAAGCTCCTCTCCAGTGTCTTTCCTCCTGACCAGCTTCCCCAGCCATGATGAGCAGACAGACCGTCCAGGATCCACATGCCTTGCCTCCTTCTGCAACCTATATGTCTGTGTGAGTGTGTGATTGCCTGAGGGCAGGAATGAATGGGTGTGAATAAATGGACGGGTTTGTGTGTGTGTGTGTGTGTGTGAGAGAGAGAGAGAGAGTTCTATCTTCTTTCGCTTAAACCTTTGGTGGCTGCTTTCTCCTCTTTAGTTTTATCTCGAGGAAATAGACCCATACTAGTGTAACCCTGGGTGGTCTCCAGTAAGAATATTTTGGGGGTAACAGGACTGGCACTAGATAAGAATTAGGTTGTAATTTTCAAGTTTATAATTTGAGTTGGTTGAACTACAGACAGACATGATGTTCCTGGGGCTGTTAATTTAAAAGCTGAAAAGACCACAATTAGCTTGATTTCATTATAACTAGCAGCTGCATGCGCTGTTTGTTTTGCATTATTGTAGATGAAACTAAATTGCATAAGAACAAACAAATGCACAAAGATGGAGGGATAATTTCTCTATTAATCTGCACAAGCCCTCAGTGTTCTACCTTATACACTTTGTGTGGAATGGTTATAAACTCCCAGATATTTTCTAATTAGCCCTTTTCTATCTCTTATCAGTTTCATTTCCCAATACTATATTTAACACTGGAATGTCAAAGCTTGTATTTTTAATGCTGAGCACTTACACTTCATAATTAATTTGTCTTAAAAGAGAATGTATATGAATAAAACAGTTTAATATTCCTACCGGTTTGGAATATACTGTTAAGAAAGCCCTTTCTCTATCTGGTTTTGTCTTTGAATGTGTTTCCCTGGATTTGCTATAAAAGAGAGAAAAGACTTCTGTTGATACTGTGCACTACCTCCTAAAATTTATTAGTGTTACTGAAGGAAAGATACAACCGTAAGTGCACTATATCCTAAAATTTATTAGTGTTACTGAAGGAACGATACAACCGTAAGTGTATGATTTGGCAATTTTTTTAAGTGGGGAATTTAAAATTGTCATTAAATGATATGTTTTCTAAATACAGAAAAAAATGAATATTTTACCTAAATCAATAAATAAACTATAAACATTTCAAGTTAGCTGACTTAATCTTCCACCTCACAATTTAATTAATAATTTTCCTCTATTCTGTGCTGCATAGTAAAGGAAATAAATGTAAGTCTTGATGCAAAGGCCATGGAAGCTGGTGGGATCTGGGGACTCATTGGGTTCATAGGGTATATCTACATAGCACTCTTATTTAAAAATAAGCTATTACAGAATACTTATTCTGAAATAGTTTATTTCAAAATAAAACATCCACACTACAGGAAAGCCTCAAAATTAGTCTGAGACAGCACGTCCACATTAGGAAAGCCTGTCTCGATTTAGAGCCCCAGGAGACACTGGGAAGGAATAACTTAGAATGGCCTTGGCAAGGGCTATTTTGAAATAGCAGCAGTGGAACATCTATATATGCCTTGTTTTGTAATAGCTATTACAGAATAGGTGTTATTCCTCGAAGAATGAGGTGTACAGATTTTGGAATTAGCCATCCATTATTTTGAAATTATTTTGAAATAACAGAATGGCTGTGAAGACATTTGCATTGTTATTTTGAAATAACGCTGGTTATCTCAAAATAACGGTGCAGTATAGACACACTCTATAGTGATCAAACCAAATGCCTCTGAGCCTATTGCATAGGGGCATCTAAATGTGTTGAAGAGAAATAATAAAAACCAAGTATAATTGAAAGTCTTTTGTGTTGTTTTAAATCAGAAAACTGTAAAACTAATTTTCCAACATTTTACTGTGCAATTGCTCCTTTTATGAGACAGCTGTTCACATGGGATGCTTATTTTTAATATGCTTAATATTAAATGTAACAGTGAGCTATTATGAGACTAAGTTTCTCCTCTTCATATTGTCAGGGAAACAGGAAGCCCACCTGTCCATCAAATTCAGTCTTTTTTCTAAGTAATCTTTCGGTCATTTCTGTGACTCTCAATAAGAAACCTACTTTGCAGAATATCATCATTCTCGATTTTCACATGATTCATGTCAAAATTGTTCAATAGTTCTTTGACATATGTTTTTAAATATGTATGTTTTTGTTTTCCGGTAGTGCTTTAAAAAAGATTTTATGCGATCTAGGCACTAAGTCTAAACCCATACAACCAGAAAAGGGTCTAATTGCTGTTTGTATGGATTATTTGTAGCTAAGTGGTGGCTATGACGGATAAAAGTTCATAAAAATACCACTGAGTATTAAAACTAATATGTTTGCCTCAATTTTAATTGGGATATGTGTAATATCTCATAGGTTTCAGAAACAATACATTGTAAATTTTATGTTTATAGTCTAATGTAAATATTGAAAAAGAAGAAATAAACACTAATAAACTTTGTCTAATAGGGACTATATTCAGCCCCAATAATTGAGACAACTGAATTATTCTGAATGTATACTTGTATAATCCATCTATTGGTGTAAAAGTTTTATTTGGAAGCAGAAAGTTTTTCTTTTAACATAATATAAACTAGTATTTCTTTAGAACACTGGAGGCATCAAGTGTCAAATTCAGACCTTATGTAAATTGGTGCAATTCTATTGACTTCAGTGAGTGTTTGGAATCAATTGGACTATTGATGGAGTAAGGGAGCACTCAACATGAGTAAGGGTGGCAAAATCAAGGACTCTCTTATTTGTAACTTTTTCTGTCATTCAAAAACCAAAAGACTATGGTTGAAACAACTTGTCAGTGGTGATCATAGTTATTTCCTTTTCTCAGAATAGTGAGATGCTCTAGGGCTATGTCTACATTTTGCTCTCTTGCAGTGTAGACTGCTCCTTCCTGCGCAAAAATGGTGGCTCATTATGTATGCAAATGAGGCATGCCGATATTCATCGCCACACCTCATTTGCATATGTTTTCACGCAAGAGAGCGCAATGTAGATATAGCCTAGGGATTTTATACATTGATGATATAGTGAGATCATAACTTCCTTTGGTAAAATCTCAAAGACATTTGTGTGCATGGTAATCCAACCTGCACATATTCCAATAGGAGGGGAGGTTAGTAAAGGATTCTCCTTTGCTGTACCTAGCCCATATTTTCTCAGAGCTCTTTCATTTGATCCCATATCTACTTCAATGGCGCTACATTGATTTACTCCACATGAGAATCAGGATCCGTGTTGGTGTCTCCATTATCTTTTCTGCACATGCAGTTATTCCTGATTAACTATCTCTGATTAAATCCCAATGTGGACACTTTTATTCACTTTTATGAACAAAGGTATCCACACAGCGATATTATACAAACACACACACACACACACATACATATGCGCACACTTTTTTTTGCTTGAATTTGTAGAATAATTTCCTCCTGGACTTCCTTAAGTGTCACATTTCAGCCCAGAATGAGTTTTTACAGGCAACTTATGGAAAATAGTAATATCTCAACTGTAATGGCATTAACACTGCTGCTATAATACACAATTAAAATCTGTCTATAAAGTGATATTACAATGCATTACCTCCCTTGAAAGTTACAATGGACACCTGACACCTAAATTGATATATTAACCCCTATCTTTTGCTAACCTATTGATTAGATACTCTAATGTATCTTTTCCCCCTCTGGGAACTGCTGACGATGATGATCCATGAGCGTACCCATTTAATGCTTTTCTTGCATTTTGGGCAAGATGTGCATATCTTTCAGGAAATGCAGATTTGGAGGCCAGAGATGGATAGTACTGGGGAACAAAATAGACGATGAACATCTTTCTCATCTTGCAGTCTCTGACAAGGAAGAAATAAGAATATAACATAAGACCAGAAGCCTATATTTAGTTGAAACTGAAAAAGCATACTGTCTAAAATAAAAGTACGGATATAAATGAAAAGGGAAATATTCTTAATACAGTTAGTTTTTTCTTAACATATTGGTCTTAAATCATAATGTGATTCAATACAGCTTCCTGAAATAGGTTTAACATTCTTTATTAATTATATCCATCACATTGGCAAGGCACTACTGATTCCTATGAAAAAAAAAACTACACAGAAAATAGAGATACTAATTGAATACTGGGATGGGGTATGATCCTTTTGGGATTGTTCCCTGGTGTGCTGATCATGCCAATGACAGCTACCTTCTTGTTCTCTGGGGTTCCCAGTCACCATGTCCTGACATGCCAGATCCTCTGGTCTCCCCCAGACACGGCCCAGAGTTGTGGGGGGTAAACCAACATCTGCAAAGCAGTGTAAACACTGAACCACTCAGCTCTGGGAGAATGCAGTTCTAGGGTACAACACCCAGGAAAATGAGCCCCAGATGGGACCAACCTCCTCTAATAAATTTGTCTTCGTCTGTGTAACCACTTTACAAAGAGAAAGCTCATCTGGTAAACCCCCTTTATTAATGAAAGAGGGATGGTTGTCCCCCTCCCAGGTACCAATTATTTATGCTGGGCCTGATAGTAAACAAAATTATTTATATGAAGTACAAAGAGTAGGATTTAAGTGGTTGCAAATAAAAACAGACAAACAAAAGTAAGTTACTAAATTAAAATGAAGAGAAAACACAGTTAGTTCTAATTCACTAAAAAGTTAACTGCATTAATGAAAGAGCTGGTCTTATTTCAAGAATAAACTTCAGGTCAGAGAAAAACTCTTTTACTCTGACGTTGTCTTCCACTGGCCTGGCACATCAGAATACAAAGGGCAGATAGTTTTCTATTGTGTAAATAGACTCTCCCCCAGTGTGGGAATTTTTTGTTTTACATCTCCCCTTCATGGAAAAATACCAGCATCAAACTGAAATCTTAGCACCCAGCAGTATGGTCACATGTTTTCTAAGGTCCAGCTACCTTCTGAACTTAAAGGACAAACAAAGCCATTTACAAGTTGTTAAGTTGATCACCAAGTTGTTAAGGCTTCCAGGGTAGGGCACCGGTAATGGCGCTCATTAGCACATTTTAAACTATAAACCAGTGGCCTCCAACACGGTGCCTGTGGGTGCCATGGTGCCCACCAGGGCATTTATGTGCACTCGCCTAGTGACCAGGGCCGGCCCAAGCCATGCACACATGCCTGGCCCCACCCCCGGGCGCCTGGCAGCCCCAAAAGGTTGGGGACCACTGCTATAAACTGTCACATACTTCATATTTTAAACTTCACATACAAGAATGATACATTCACTAAAATACGATATACAGATCCAGCAGATGGTCATATTAAAATTGATCTGTCACACAAAGTATTTTATCCAAAGCATCTCTGAGTTAGCCATATTTATATTCATAGGCCAGTTTTCATAAAGAATGGTTGGGGACGGTCACAAATACTTTCCTTGGGCGTAGTATACCGACATTGGATGTTATTTGCTAGGACATTCCTTGCTGAACCTTAGTTTTCAGGCCAATACCAATTACCCTCTACTTAAATAATAAAAACCCCTAAGTTCCAAAAAAGATTGAATGGACAGGGCTCACCCCCAGCCCAATTGGGACTCGCAAGATGGATTGCACAACTATTGCATCCGGGAATGGCTCAGGGTCATGAGTTTGATTACCCCTGGTCTAGGGAATACTTAGTCCTGCTTAAGTGCAGGGGACTGGACTAGATAACATCTCAAAATCCCTTCCAGTTCTCCGTTCATATTGTGAATGGAGCATAGCATTAGGAGGGGAACTGCTGCTTTCAATAATATTAAAAAACATGAAAACACTACATATTGCTGAATAAGATTATTACTATTTTCCCCTACAATTTACATTCCAAGCTAAATTGTCATTGTTCCTTTTAAGAGAGAACAATTATTGAGGTTAAACTTTACAGAGAATGCTAAAGTTGGAACTATTTTTAAAAAAACCAATCAAACCTCTAATTTCATTTGAATTTTGCTGCAATCTCTCTTCTGATTTGTAACACTGGTGTCATAGATATTCCCGATGAAAGTTCATGTCTGAGATGATACAGTACCCTTGAGTTCCTCCCGCAAGTCGTCTTGTAAAAAACAAATCCCTGACTGATTGACTTGTGCAATTTGAGATTCAGCCCTAGTCATTTGGGCTTAGAGCAGAGAATATATTCTGAAAATGCCATGTTATCAGTGGATTGTCAAGCTATTTCTGATTTAGCCTTCGGCTCTGACCAGACTGTCATGCTTTCTGAGATAGTAATAAAAAGATAAGCCCTCAGAGTTAGGAAAACCTCATTTGCATTCAGATGAAGTATTTTTCCAGCATCCTTTTTTTTATTTTATCTTAAACAAATTATTATAGATATGATCAAAAGCAGAGAAAGAAAACAAAAATCCAAAGACAGGTTAACAGGAGAATTTCGTATTCAACTTCAATAGATAAACTAATGCATACAAGAATGTCTTCCCACTTGCTTAAGTCTACCAGGCAGTGTATTAAGTTATTGATCAGGGTATTAGATGCGACACTGAAATGTCAAATAATTTCATAACAAATGAAATACAGAGCTCCCTCTTTTTAAAGTTTCTCTTGAAATACTGATGTACCTCCCCACACCATTAAATTCTGTCACAGTTAGTAGCAGTCTCTTAGCAAAAAACACATGCACACTCAGCAACATGCAAAACATTTCATTTTTTAGTAGTTTTAAAGAGAAGGGGCAATATAAATGTAGTAATATATACACATTTTTAAATGGCCATCTTGGCTATATACCAGAAAAGGCTCCAGGAACTAATAGGAAAATGTCCTGGAACCTGTATCTTTATATAGACATATCATCTAATAATAATAATTTCCTCATATAAATTTAGCATATAAGATGCCAGGTGCTCAGGTGGTAGAACTCAGTATAGTTCCATTAGTCTAAGAAGGTAGTTTTCTGACATTTTTTCATGGTAGAACATGGTAGGCTATGCAAACATAGGCCCTGATTCTGCAATCTGATTCTTGCTAAAACACTCTGTTATTGGTACAAGCAGATTGCAGGGGAAAGATCAAAATTTGGTAGCTGCTGGCAAACACAATCCTTCTTCTACATGCTACATGCTATTGTAGGAGAAGCATACATTTCAAGACACTAGTACATTTCAAAAGATAAGTAAGTACCTGTTAGCATGTCTAAATTTGGAATATTGTTTAAAAATGACAGGCTTCTAGAATATTCTAAAATGGCATAATGTTTTTAAGATTATTTGTGTGAGAATCCATAGTGAATTATAGACATTCTTTTACAGCACAAAGTGTGAGGGAACAAAAGAAATAGAAATCACTTCCCCCAAAAGAAAGAGCAGTCTGAAGCATATTGTGTGGTTGTCAGTGGTTTGACAAGTATGTCATACGCCGTTGTTTTAGCTGCAGCATGTTTCCTAAGCAGCAGAAGAAAGTGTTGAACTCCAAAACTGAATTTATAAAAGATAAGTCTAAACATTAACAAAAAATCATGGAGATGTTGATATGAAGTTTGAGAGATTTTTTTTAAATAAAATTCTCAATGTCCCTTAAGCTGTAAAGGAAGCAAGTATTACAGAATTAATACTTGATTAATACAGAATTACAGGTGATATAAATTTATTTACATTGAATGGGGGAGGGCATAGCAAGAGAATTTGTCACAGTCAGATTCCCTGAAGCTATGAATCTTGCAGAACATTTACTATTTCAACATTACTAAAGAAAATGTCTATGCCTTGAGACTGATATAGTCATTGGCATAACTGACCAATTGTATCTAACTAAAATATACAAAATGTTGGAAGATCAGACCCTATCACGACTGATACAATCTCCATTAGAAAAGTGACATTTTTGCATTAAGCATTGATGGTAGCAACAGAAAAACTTCTACCACAAGGCCATGCACTCTTGCCAATACTCAACTTCTATATGCATGGACAATTGATTTATCTCAGCCCAAGTAGATTTATCTTTGACAATAGCCTATGCATTACCAATTAAGACAATGCTCTCACTTAAACTGAAGTTATGAAAATATAAGCATGGACTGGGGGCTCCCAGAGCAAGTTTATTACACCAAGAACTAGTTGCATGCTAATCCAGTCAACATGCAGGTGAGTTTCTTCCATCTTCAAAATTGTGAGGACAATAGACAATTCAACATCACCTGGAATTAGAGTTTGTTATTACTCCTACAGTGGAGTAACTCTAGTCCACCCTGTTGCCTTAAGGCACATGTGGAGAAGACAACAGGCAAAATTAGGGCCTAGAATAACAACATATTCACAACTTGCACATTCAAATGTGGAACGAACAAGGCAACACTAAGAACTTTCTCGAGAGCACATTGCTATTTGTTGGGATATAGCTATTCAGGCCTGCTTGTATTCTCACCTAATTTAATTAATTACAGGAGTATAAAAACAAGGAATCAAAATCACAATCTGCCTGTGTATGGGTTTTCTTGCACTGTGACAGCGTGAGACCTGATTCTTAAGGACTTTGGCAGAGCAGCAGGCACAGACATAAGCTGGGAATGTATTGTCACATCCTCACACATCTCAAACCAGTTATATTGAAATAAGGCAACTTTGGGCTGTTAAAAAATGCAATCCAATCTGTGGCTTCCAGTTAAAGGGAAAAGCCTAGGCGATTTAAAGAAAACTTAGGTTAATAGCTTACTATCTGGCAAGGAATCATTTATCAAGAGTTGGGGTTGTAAAAGCCTCACTATTTTATTGTTTTATCATTATGCTCTCCATTCCTCTATTGTTTATCTGTCTGGTTTCTGTCTGGTTCTTTGTTTTTTGACTGCAGTATAATTTTGCTGGTTGTAAACCAATTGAGGTGGTAGGAGATAATTGGTTAGATAATCCTGTTATAATATTTTAAGACTGGTTACTTAAATTTCACGTACATAATTTCTTAAGTTATACCTGAGAATATGACACTCTCTCTCTCTCTCTCTCTCTCTCTCTATATATATATATATATATATATAAACACACCACTACAGTTTGTGGCCTGAAGTAGCAAGAACATTTCATAGCCGCAAATAGTTGCAATGGAACCCACAGATACGTAACTAGAAATGCGGTGTACACAAGTCAAAATAACAAGGACATCAAACAGCAGCCGTGAGGAGAGGGCGGGTTGATAACAGGCGTGAAGAGAGGGAGGGATGATATGGGCATGTTTAAATTTCTTCTAAAGAAGACTTGGCATGTCAAATATTAATTTGCAGTAGCTGGGCTATTACCAGACATGACTGCAGTGGAACACAAATCATGGAACATCGATTGGTCAGCCTGCTTCAGGAGGAACTATGCACCATTGGATGATCTCATCAGGGCTATAGACTGGGCCATATCATGTGCCCACTACTAAATAAGCAACAACAACAAAATCCATGAATGTGGTGGAAGTACTTGCAAAGAAGACAATTTATAGTAAATTATATCCTGAATGTTGAAATGCAATATTTAAATGTAATACATTTCATAAAGTAATTAAATTAATTAATGTTTGCAACATGAACAGTTCAGCAATACTGACATGATTTTGCAAATCTTTGGTAGAGAATTTTCATTTTTACCAAAACATAATTTTGACAAACATTTCACCCATCTCTATTCATTGCTATTTTGTGGCCAAAGGCTTTCCAACATCCTTTTGATTCTATGGTTGGATTACAGTAATCTGGGGCTATGGACACACCTTGACATAAACCCTGTATTACTCTACCCTCAGGGCCCCACCCCTATTTGACATAGTGATGGCATGGGGTTCCCATCTGCTTCAGAAGAGACAGCAGAAACAGAATGAGGCTACCTTCTCCTAAGAATAGCTTGGTTTACTCCCACCCCAGCCCTGGAAATCAGCATAGATTTTGTCTACCTCATACCTAGAAAAGCAGACATGGCAACTAGAGCATCTCCTCCTTCCCCTCCCCCAGCACTTACTATAAAAACTGGGTATACCTGCTTGTGTGTGTATGATTAGTCATTTCCTTCCCCAGAGAGCAGATGATCATAGAATCATAGAATACTAGGACTGGAAGAGACTTTGGGAGGTCATTGAGTCCAGTCCCCTGCCCCCATGGCAGGACCCAGTACTGTCTAGACCAACCCTGATAGACGTTTATCTAACCTACTCTTAAATATCTCCAGAGATGGGGATTCCACAAGCTCCCTGGGCAATTTATTTCAGTGTTTAACTACCCTGACAGTTAGGAACTTTTTCCTAATATCCAACCTAAACCTCCCTTGCTGCAGTTTAAGCCCATTGCTTCTTGTTCTATCCTCAGAGGCCAAGATGAACAAGTTTTCTCCCTCCTCCTTATGACACCCTTTTAGATAACTGAAAACAGCTATCATGTCCCCCCCTCAGTCTTCTCTTTTCTAAACTAAACAAGACCAATTCTTTCAGTCTTCCTTCATAGGTCATGTTCTCTAGACCTTTAATCATTCTTGTTGTTCTTCTCTGGACCCTCTCCAATTTCTCCATATCTTTATTGAAATGATGCTGGAATTAATATCCCATTGTGATGAATAGAGTTTGTCTTACCTCTTTCAACCTTTCTGCAAACTCAGACATCTCTGCTTTGCTTACATTCCGTTCTCCCCCTTCCCAAGGTCATGACTTTTTTTTCTTTTTTATCAGAAGGGGGTCACAGTACAATGAAGTTTGAAGTTCATTTCCCCTTCCACTCCTATTCCCTGAATTTCTTTACAGAAGGTGTTTTCTGTGAAATTATTTCAACATTTGACATAAGACTAAGCACTTCATAGCAGCCTAAACGGAGTGTCATACATAAGTTCATGGGACTAGTTCCATGAATCAGTCCTATGGGCTTTCAAAATACATGGATTACCGAGCTATATATTACTTTCTCTCTCCCCAGTCACTATGTGCTTTTGTGACCGCCGTCTCCTGCATCTTTAATGCCCCCAATAACTGGGTTGCTGTGATTTCTCTCCCCTCCCCGATTACTCCAGATGCTCAGAAGCATTCTGATCTCACTTGTCTGCTTAAGTCTTGCCAGGCCTAGTGAGCAATTCTTGTACTGAAAAAATAGTCTTTCTAGGGCCCCTATTGTTTTATTGGTGTTTTGAAGGAAAAAATGAAAAGAAAATTGTAATGTAACTGGCCAATTGTGCAATATCATACCCAGGTGATGATTTTTTTTTTCTGATTGTAGCTGGTGATTATCATCCCTGGGGCATGATGAACTTAAATTAGCTAACATAAAAAATGTTAACTGCAAAACACTGTTTTTGTTTATATAAGGGTTTAATGATTTTATAAATCTTAGTAAGCTTTTGGCCTCTGTCTTGCGGAAATGAATTCCATAGCACTTTAAAATATTTCCACTGTTGGCTTTAAAAATGTATTTTTTTAAATTTAGTTTTGTTGGAGAATATATCAGTGGCCTTCTTAAAACAATACCTCTAAACTATCACCTCCTTTTCCAAAAAGATGAGTTTTTTAAAACCTTGCCTCCTGTTGAAAAACCATTCTAACCTCAAGACTTTAATCATTATTTTTGTCTTCTTTAGGACCTTTCATATATCTGTTTTTTTCTTTACAAGTTATAAAAATGAGCAGTGTATTTAATGTGAAGAATAATTCCTTTATATTGACATTTTCTGTTCTGTGACCAGTAGAATCTAAAATTGGAGTTGTATCATGACTGGCCTAATTCTACATCTTATGCAACTGAAACATTTATACCAGGATATACAGCTATATACCACACAAATCCTTTGACTTAAAAAACTTGTCTTTTATTCTGTTGCTGGAATACAGAAGTTTGAATTACATCAGTAAAGTGTAGGGGCTTCTACCATTTCTTCCAAAAGACTGTTCACAAGCTTATGGCCAGTCCCTAAAATCATTTCCCCAGAGTTTTCAACTTGTATTTTCTAACTGTGTCCAGTTCTGGGCGCCACATTTCAAGAAAGATGTGGAGAAATTGGAAAGGGTACAGAGAAGAGCGACAAGAATGATTAAAGGTTTAGAGAACATGACCTATGAAGCCAGGCTTCATGAACTGGGCTTGTTTAGTTTGGAAAAATGAAGATTAAGGGGGGACATGATAGCGGTTTTCAAATATCTAAAAGGGTGTCACAAGGAGGAAGGAGAAAATTTGTTCCTCTTGGTTTCTGAGGACAGGACAAGGAGTAATGGGCTTAAAGTGCAGCAGGGGAGGTTTAGATTGGACATTAGGAAAAAATTCCTAACTGTCAGGGTGGTCAAATATTGGAATAAATTGCCAGGGGAGGTGGTGGAATCTCCCTCTCTGGAGATATTTAAGAACAGGTTAGATAGACATATGTCAGGGATGGTGTAGACGGAGCTTGGTCCTGCCTTGAGGGCGGGGGGCTGGACTCGATGACCTCTTGAGGTCCCTTCCAGTCCTATGATTCTATGATTCTATGATTGCTCAGGTTTTAATCAATAATTTAAAAGGGATCACTGTAATATCTTTCAAATATTTGCAGGTGATTAGACCTTATAACTTCGTACTGTACTAGTACCTGAAAGCCGATGATGTCACCTGGGTGTGGCAGTTGAGCCAAGTAATCCACTATCTGTACAGCCTTCTTCCAATGATATTGTTGAATGCAAATTAACTGTAGAGTCAGGATGGTGATTGGTTGAGTTACCTCTGATATCAAAATACAGTAGGACTTTTGGCATGGGATATCTATTGTGTTTACTGAAACTGTACACTATATAGTGTAATTGTTAAAGGCAAAATGTCTGAAACTTAAAAATGAATAGTACCAGGCTGCAAATCCCAGTGATGATTGAACCCACTGAGCTTTCAACTATGCTTGTACCTTTTTCCTTTGCTTCATCTTGACTCAGGAGACATTCTGAGTATCAGACAAAGGGACACATCCTGGAATCTTATTAAAGAGATAAATATTTTAATCCTTTATTATACATCAGTGGCTTTAACCCCATCTATACTTGTGCTACTGCAGTTTAAGGGCTGTAATACAGCCACACATTGGTACTGAAGCTGCTCTGTTATGTCTTCTTGCTATTTCTCCCTGCATGTCTACAGCTGTTTGCTTGGTACTTGCCTCAAACTTTCAAATGTACAATTGTACTTATTATTAGTGATGTTGCAAACACAGTTGGAATTTTAGATTCCAATCTGAATGTATAATAATAATAATAATAATAATAAAAATCTTTACACTGATAAATGGTGCTGATTTACTTTATAGTGATTCACAAAGAATAATACATTCTATCAGGTAGTATGCAAAGTTTATTTATATGTAAGGTTTTTTGAATTATTTTGAAGTCCTCTCTAATTGGTGATTTCTTTCTGGCATGAAGGTTCCCAAAGCTATGCCAAGGCACTGTTATATCAGCAGTTTAGAGTGACTATTTCTGATCCCACGATGTGATGATTCTGTATAGTGCACCTGCTCCACCCTGTATGTTGTCCACATTTGTTCATGTTTGAATCCAGATTCAACCCCAAGACATGAGTAAAAGATAAGTGTCTAGAGGAACAAAATCATATTGACTAAACTTTTATTATTTTGTTGGTAATGAGGCTGAAACATACCACACAAAACTAGCATTTAATGTTCAGTCCAGGCTATCCCAGGAAACCTGCACCTAATTTGTCCCTTATATATCATAGATTTTCTAGGGCCACAGCTGTCTATAGGAAAGCTTCCAGTACAGTCAAGATCAGAGACTAAACACTCCATTCCTTATCCTCTTATGCGGAATGAAGATGGTGTTCTCTCATTTCACAAAGCATTTCAAAATAGCATGCCTAGAACAGACATATAGTGCTATGTTATTTGCTTGATATAGTAGTTTGATCAGCTTCATAAAATGAGAAGTACAGTGAAACCTTTGTTATCTGGCACTCTGTTAACCACAAAACTTTGTTAATCAGCATTGACCCCAACCACAGTACTGTCACATCTTCAGGTGCACAGGCCTGGCTTGGTTTACCATGTTTGGCTTAATGTTTTATTTAAGACGTACTAATCATCTTTAACTCAAAATAGAAATGTGAAACCAACTGCTTCACACTACACAACTACCAATATTAAAAACTTGAGTTTTACTATTATTGTTCAATG
Source organism: Pelodiscus sinensis (assembly GCF_052426305.1). Taxonomy (NCBI): domain Eukaryota; kingdom Metazoa; phylum Chordata; order Testudines; family Trionychidae; genus Pelodiscus; species Pelodiscus sinensis. The sequence goes on from NC_143055.1 coordinate 102,457,800, forward strand.
GTTTTTCCTAGGTCAATGGGACCCTCAGATAATCAGAATTTTTAGATAACCGGCACGCCCTAATCCCCAAGCATGCCAGATAACACAGTAGTACAAAACCTGAAATATCCTTACAGACAAGTTATCGTGTTGTAACTTTCTCACAATAAGACAAGTAGTGACATAAGCCTTGTCTATAGTGGGGAAATATTATAGAAATTTCTCACCATTACTATCACCATTCAGCTCCATAGGAGGTAGAGAAGTAGAAAGGATGATCTCATGGGGTCATCGTCTTGCACGAGCATTATAAGCTTCATACCATCCAACCCTGATTAAAACAGAATCAAAATAGTACTCAAAGTTCTGGCAGCCCATCTATTCCAAGGTTTCTGCTGTTGCTAACACTATGGGAGATAATTCAGCATTAGCAAGATTTGGATGCTTTTAGCTTTGTAGATAAAGCCATAAAGTGATTGTGTATTCATTTTTAATCTGACTCAAAAAGGACTACAAATTATTAAAAAAATGTCTTTTATACTGTTTTCCATCGTCATATGTTGAATTATTACAAGCCATCTTAAAGCCTCAAGATCTTCATTTCTGATGACTTTGTCAACTGTTTATCAATTATTTTTGATAGACATACTAGACCAACAGTAAAATTTACCCAACTAGAGTTGTCTTCCACTTAATTCACTGAAGATTTTTCAAAATTGCTCATAGTTATAATTTTAAATATCTACATTTCCTACCAAATTAACTTTCACCAACACTGTAGTATAATAGTAATGGATTAGTTGCTTATCACTAAAAATAAATTCACTCTTATCCTCAGTTCCATGGGTATTTTATGCATTAATGGCTGACAGCTGAAATGTTTCAGTCTATGTGCTGTGAAATGTTATTGCTAGGGATGACTGAAGTAAAAAAGCTCTTTTTTGACCCTTGTTTGAGAAACTAATTGCAGTAGAAATATACTAATTTAATCAAAGACAGCTATAATTGGAGAAATACTAGTTTTCTCACTCCTTTAAAATCAGATATCAAAGGTATCTGGGATGGCATCTGAACTTTCTGCTGCAGATGAGTTGCATGCAATTCAAACAATGCAATTTTAGAGCTCTATTGATGATATATTCTTTAAACTCAGCTTGTATATTGGGGGCTTTTAATCTCTTCAGTGCAGAAAAGATTGATCAAATACTAAACATCTAGTAGTTATTCCTGCAATGTAGTCCAACCTATTGATACCTGGTACTTGCCACATGCTTGCCTGGCTTTGAGTCAAATGCTTCTAATCATGTTTTATCTCACAAAAATACACTTCTTAATTTTAATTATTTTACTTAGTGGTACAACAAAAAGGAAGTTAAACAGTGTCTTGGGGGAAATGGTAACAGTTAAATGATTTACAAGAACTAGGCAAAATTTCATATAGTTTAACTAAAGTCTACATACAGCATTACCCAGATTTATATCAATGTAATTGAGATTTGAATCCAGTAAACCCTTGGAAATGTAAAGATGAAGGGTAAAATATTCAAAAGTGATTCAATGATTAGAACACTAAATCTCATTGGCTTTCAATGAGAGTTAGGCGACTTTCTCACTTAAGTGTCTAGTGGGATGTATAAAAGTGCTTATCTGCATCTTTAGCCAGCCAAATACTTTGAAAAATTGGCCCTAAGTGTCTGTTAGTTTTTAAAATGGAATTTTGGTTCTTAAGTCCCTTAAAAGATTTAGAAAATGTTATCCAAATTTACTGAAAATGAAGTTAGGAGCTACATGTATCACACATTTTCTCAATTTCTTTTGTTCGTATTTTTATAAACATAGCGGCATATGAGGTTTAAGTAGAGTAGAAATATGTTACACTTACTACGAGGCTATGTAGACATGTATCAGAAATGTCTACCAGAGACAATCTGTTTATTTAAATGAAAGTCAGGATAGTATGTGTTTCATAACTCATCAGGTAAAAGAAAAGAATCAATCCATCCACAGCAAATTATTATTTGACACTGAGAAACCATCTGTTAATGTTAGCAGAGCAAAAATGGGAATGCAAATCCATCATTCACCTCAGAATAAAAGAGAACCTTGTTGAAGAATAGAGATCAAGACACTTTTCCCTGTATTTTTTTTCCACAATAGATTGTTAAATTGAAAAAAAAATTCCATTAATATTTAAAAATCAAGCTAACTACAAGGGTTAGAGTTATCCAAAGGGCATTCCTACTTGGCTTACTATGCACCTTCTTCATGCCCTCATGCATACTGGAAAAGTTGTATTGTTTAATGAAGAGTTAAGAATATATTCAATAGAACAGTGAAAATTCTGTTTGGTTGAAGGAACTATTAAATGCACAGTTCTGATACTTACCTAGATAGGAGAAAAACTGAAAATTTGGAAGAATGTAAATAAAAGCTCTTTTGCAGTATTCAGTCAGCTAAATGAGGCTTTAGGGCATGAATTTCACACTGGTGTTGCTAGCTCAGATGCTCCTCTTTTTTTCTATGTCTTCCTTCCAGCAGTCACTACTCTTTTACAAGTCTTTTCCTTTTGAGTGAATTCAGCACAGTTGGTGACATAGGTCCAGAAATAAGAAAAACCTGGAGAAAGTTGGAAAATAGAAAAACCTATTACACCATGCTAAAAATAAAAGTTTCCTAAAGTCTTCAGCCTTTTGCTCAAATAAACTGGTCTAATACTTGTTGAAACTTAATGGGAGTCATTCAGTAATTGGCTCTCCTGAAAGTGAATACATGCCCAATCTAGCCAGTAGCAGAACCTATAACTTCTCTTCCTGTGTTGTACCCTAGGCCCTGGAGAATGTATACATTCTAGGGGGAGATTTTCAAAGCCATACTGGATTAGGTACCCAACTTCAATCGAAAGTTCATGGAAGTTGGGCATGAAAATCCTCATTCCAGCGAACATCCCCTAACTCTTAACAATAGTCAGAAAATATCTGATCACACCTCTATTGGTTTGTATTAACTATATTGGGCATTATCTTGCTCCTGACCACAATTGAGGAAATCATCTTTGTGACAGTATACTGTATTTATCTGAACTCTGTTACAGAGACCATGTAATAAAGTATAGAATGAAGGATTGCAGCTGCTTTGTAAATCCAGCCCACAGGATACAATTGAGCAAACATTTCCTTTGTTTGTTTGCCACCATATTAATTATTCATTATACATGATGCAAAACCCTCAGGTGTTTTCCCCAGGTGTTTGGATTTGCTTTCATGAAGAACAGATTTATCCCCATTAGCCAATCAAAACTGTTTTTAAAAAGTACAGTGGTATGACTTAATTTGTTTTCTTTAAATATTTCCATTTATTTATTTTTTATAACATTCTTAACTTTGCTTGCTATAATATTATAATCTATTCTATAATAAATTCAGGTGGCTCCTGCTGGTACAGACTTAATAAATCGGTATGAAATATTCACTCTAAATTCCTCAAGTAAATTCAGATGGAATATTATTTCTCTTGCTTTCTTTTCTCTCCCAGGCAATGGCAAATGTTTATTTATCCAGCTTCTGATATGTTTTTTTCCTCCACCATTGCTCAAAGTGATTCCCGCAGTGATAAGTGGCCAATGACCCCAGTGCAAGGTGAACTACAGTAGTCTCTCAGTGCTACCCATTATTCATCTCAGTGGTAGAACAACTGCAACGACATAGTGACATTTTACTAAAAGCTCAGCTTTCTCCCACTAGGTTATTATGCAGGTGGAACGGGATGTTTTCTGAAAGACCACCACCACTTCTTGTTCTCCCTCTGAAAGGTCACTTTTTATGGTTATTTTTCTTACTTTGTTGAAAAACAAAGTGAAAAACAAAGAGGTTTCTTAGTAGTAAAAGACACTCAGAAACTGTAAAATAGATAGCCATAAAAGAAATATTAGTTGTTTTATAGTTCTGAAGGCAAATTATTTTCTGAATATAGGTCTTTAGGTTCTGGGGATTTTTTTGTTCGGGTTTTTATTCTTGGTATTTACTGTTTGCAGTGAAAATTCAATTGTCAAATTTAAGTAGACTAAATGTAGACTTTTCCCACATTCTGTAAAGTCATTGCATTATTTGACAGAAACATTGCCATTAAAAACCCTGTATAATAAAGAAGATGAAGATAAACTATGTGAATATCTTTATTTATGGTTAGGACAGGGGAGCTGGTTTATGGTTTTCTGACCTACTGGGCTTTTGCTGCTTTGGAATATTTACAAAGCAACTCTGAAATGCGCCATGCACTCTCATGCACACCAGGAAAAACCCATAGGGAGATAAGATTGAGGAAAAAAAGGGTAGGAAACATTACAGGGTTGCTGTAATTATCCGCAAACCAAGCATAAAAAGGAAATTCAGAATTAAAAATCACCTCAAAAGAAATCCAGATGGCAACCAAACAGTTTCAACTCTGACTTGTAATGATGCCATGAAATAACCTTTTGATTATAATTAAGGCCTTTGCAGTCTCTGATTAGTTTAAGTTGATTTTAAATACACATCAAGTTTATGTCTACCTCTATCTCTCTTTATCCACCTGAAACAGAAAAGCATTGGGGCACACAGGACTGCTTCTGGAGTCTATGAAAGTCCTTCCATTGATTTATGCCTTAGGTCCCTTCCAAACTATGTCCTAATTGGTTATGGTGCACAAGAAAGAATGGCCCTAGCTTGACTTTCAGATCTCAGTCTAGTTGCCTCAACTAGACATTTTTATAACAAAATATCAGAATCTCTTCCTAATTTGCCCCGATGTGTCACCGATTTGGGGTGGGGGGAGGAGTGTTCATCTGTTTATAAGAATGAAGCAGATTGTAGCTTTTAAAACTAGAAACACTAAGCATAGAGTTGCTTAGCCTTGAGATAACATTTCAGAATGCTCAGATGGACTGATGTTGCGAGGTTGTGTCACATTGCCCATTTAAAATAATCATGCCAAGAGCAAATGCATAACGCTCTGTTACTTGACTGATTGCTTCCCCACCATTTTACGTAACTACCCATAGAATAGTAATAAAGAACGTGAAAACCTCCTTAAAGGCAAAACAATGTGATAACTTCATGTATAGATCTATGGTAAGCTAATAGTGATATAGCCAATTTAAATAATGCTGAAAAAAGAATATTCAATTATTTTGGAGCTGGATATTTCTATGCTGTAAACTAAAGCATGAAGGAAACAGTCTTTTATGTTAATTTCCTTGAGATTAAGCTACTGCAAACCAACGATAATCCTCATCTGACAATTACAATTATAGCTGCTGCAAATAACCTGCAGAACAGCTACTAGATCCTCATCTAAATTCCATCTTTACAAAATTCTTTTCCCCTTTAGTCCTGTAGGGGTGAGTGCTGATAGTTTGTTTTAGAAAAAAATGTCACACTAGCAGGATAACTCTTATTGTCACTGAAGTTTCATAGAATAGCTGTTTTCTACTCCAGACAGGTCTACTTCTACCTTCATTTATCCATAGGTTTTTATGTATTACTGGCTGACAGATTGACCTTTTCACAGATTGCATGCTGTGAAGTTGCCACTAGGGACAGCTGAAATGGGGAGGGAATAAAAGTTAATTTCGTAGCTCTTACTTTAATAAAGAATTGGAAGATGAGGAGGTTCCAATTAGGCCAGACTAAGTAACAGAATGGTGTATTATTAGGTACCCGAAATGAAGAAAACATTATTTACCCTCCTCTTTTTTTTTGAGCAGGGGTTAGTTAGTGACAAGTTTTGAAACAGGCTTCTGAAGTGATATCTGCAGTTCACTGCTGCTCTTTCTAAGTAGTTTTCAAAATTGCAAAAATGGCATTACAAATCTTTTAAAGATATTCTCTTAAACCTGAAACTGCAATACCAAGGTTTGTTATATGGACCTCTCTCTACTCCCAGTATTTTTTTTTAACTATTGCGATTCTGTTTTCCTTTTTCCAGCCAGCTACTTCAGATATAACTTAAAATTTCCACCGGGTTTTTTTTTTTTTATATTTTGAATCATAGATGTGCTTTTAGACCAGACCTTTATCTATATTAATTTGCCCAATAAATTTGCAGCTGTTAGTTTTGATATCAAGGAACATTCTATCTTGTCAGATGTCCTGTGAAGGGAATATGCATTTTTACGCAGTCACCAGGCATATTCCTTACTAGAAGGTCACATAGTGAAATCTGCAGCTAAGCAAGGATTTGAACTAAAGTCTCTTGAGTGCCAGCTCAGTGCCCTGTGTCCTAGACCTCCTTCCTGCTAGCAAAAGACAAAGAGTGAGATCCACTTCATTTTTATAAACACAATCACTGACCAAATAGGGACTGGGGCATTTGCCTCTAAAAATGAGGATTGTCTTTAGAGGTGAATAATTTGGTGGTGTTAAATTTGGGAGTGGCTGACACCGAAAAACTCCAGTGACTACCAAAGAAGAACATTACTTTTCTGAATATAATTAAGCACATTATTTCAATTCTTTTTGGGATAGCGCTACATAAGAGGCATGGTATCTTTGCCATAGTTTGTAGACTGAGTATTATTGGCACAATCAGAAATTGCTGCTTTTCCTGTGAATTATGTTATCCACTGTAATTCCCTGGATATTCCTTGTATCTGAAGGCATGTAAAATATTTGAAGGACTAGACAATCCTTCTACTCTTTTGTTGAAGACAGGTCTTGTAAGGCATTGTATATTCTCATAATATATTTGTGTATATATTCTCTTTATATTAAACTACATAGACTGCCAAAAATATCACTGCAGTCTTGCTCCCACTAAAGTCCATAAAACAGAAGAATTCCATTTATATGTACCAATAGCACTTTGTGTTCAAAGTACTAATAATTGCAACAGTTGATTATGAAATTACTTTCTATGAAAATGTTAGCAAATGTCATTATTTTCATTAGCGACGAGGAGTCCTGTGGCACCTTATAGACTAACTGAAGTGTAGGAGCATAAGCTTTCGTGGGCAAAGACCCACTTCGTCAGATGCATGTAGTGGAAATTTCCAGAGGCAGGAATAAATATGCAGGCCAGGATCAGGCTGGAGATGAGGAGGTGGATCCAATCAAGGAGGATGAGACCCACTTCTAGCAGCTGATCTGGAGGTGTGAATTCCAAGAGAGCAGAAGCTGCTTTTGTAGTTAGCAAGCCATTCACAGTCTTTGTTTAATCCAGAGTTGATTGTGTCAAACTTAAAGATGAACTGTAGCTCAGCAGTTTCTCTTTGAAGTCTGGTCCTGAAGTTTTTTTGCTGCAGGATGGCTACTTTTAGATCTGCAATTGTGTGTCCAGGAAGATTTTTCATTGTAATTTTTAAAAATAATATTTGGCTTTTCACTGAAAATTTTTTAAAAATCAGTACACAGCAAGCAAGCAAAATACCAATAATTCTTTTTTACAGCAGAAAATATGTTGATAATACCACAAGTGTTCAGATTGCTTTACCTAATGACTAGAAGATAGCTAACATGACACCAATACAGGGGTAGAATAAATGGTAAGTTTTCAGAGTGGAGAGAGGTAATTAGTGCAATCCCTCAAGGGTTTGTTCTGAGACCAATCCTATTCAACTTATTTAGCAATGATCTAGAGAAAGGGGTAAACAGTGAGGTGGCAAAATTTGCAGATAATACCAAACTGCTCAAGATAGTTAAGACCAAAGCAGACTGTGAAGAAAAGAAAATGCTTCAAAAAGATCTCACCAAACTAAGTGATTGGGCAACAAAATGGCAAATGAAATTTTATGTTCGTAAATGTAAAGTAATGCACATTGGAAAAAATAATCCCAACTATACATACAATATAATGGGGACCAATTTAGCTACAATTACTCGAGAGAGATCTTGGAGTCATTGTGGATAGTTCTCTGAAATCACCCACTCAGTATGCAGCTACAGTCAAAAAAGCAAACCAATTGTTAGGAATCATTAAAAAATGGATAGTGAATAAGACAGAGACTATCTTTTTACCTCTATATAAAACCACGGTATGCCCACATCTTGAATACTGCGTACAGATGTGGTTGCATCATATCAAAAAAGATATATTGGCATTGGAAAAGGTTCAAAAAAGGTCAACACAAATTATTAGAGATTTGGAATGGCTCCCATATGAAGAGAAATTAAAAAGATTGTGACTTTTCAGCTTAGAAACAGGAGACTAAGGGGAGATACGATAGAGGTCTATACAATCATAACTAGTGTGGAAATAGTGAATAAGGAAAAGTTATTTACTTATTCCCACAATATAAAAACTAGAGGTCACCAAATGAAATAAATAGGCAGCAGGTTTAAAACAAACAAAATGAAGTTTTTCTTAACTAAGCACACAGTCAACTGTCCTATGGAATTCCTTGCCAGAGGATGTGGTGAAGGCTTGGACTTTAACAGGGCTGAAAAAAGAGCTAGATAGATTCATGAAGGTTAGGTCCATCAGTGGTTATTAGCCAGGATAGGTAAGAATGGTGTCCCTAGCCTCTGTTTGTCTATAAATAAGTGACAGAAGAGGGATCACATGAGGATTACCTGTTGTGTTCCCTCCCTCTGGGGCATCTGGTGTTGGCCACTGTCAGCAGACAGGATACTGAATTACATGGACCTTTGGACTGATGGACCTATGGCCTTTCTTATGTTCTTATAATAATTAATTAAACAATCATGCTGTATTTGCTTATGTTCAATCCAGATTTTCTCAATTTGGCAGATCTGCTTTGTAATGACTGTCAAATACCCCAGGTTGGAGTTATTAATTATCTTTGTCATCTTTCTTTAGGATCAGGCCCATTATGTTCTTCAAAATAAATAACAGTAAAGTCATTGTATTATCTTCAGCAGGAGCTGCATACACTTCATTGATATACCACATATACTTCATAACATTTAATTTTAATCTTTATGACATGTCTGAGCAACCCGTGAAATTGTGACTGCCTTCAATATCTAGACAACCTTCCAGAATAATCCTGCAGTCCACAAATATCTGCTTACCAGCAATGTCCGCATGTTAGGAGTAGTAGAGAAAGGATGGCTCTTTCGTATTCTATAAAGCTTTTACACTCCATAGGAAGGAGGCTTCTTCCTATTCAGAAGCTGAACTTACATAGTCCTAATAAATCCTGCTCTAGCCCAGCACTTGCTGTCCTTTCACTTTTAACTTGTGGAACGGAAGTAGATGAGATGAGAATGCCAAGGGTTGTCAATAGTCATGATCTAAGTCTTCCCTGACCCTTACATAGTACTTACATCCCTACATGAGCTTCATGCAAAGGATGTTAAAGTCAAAATGGTCAAATGTGTTGATTAAAATTAGTACACTCGAATCTCTGGGAAACTAGGTGGCCAGATAAAAGATTTTGCTAGGTGGGGGAGGACACGAGGAAGATGGTGCTAGGGGCTTACCCAGCACTCTGCATCCCTCACAGCTCCCAGGCATACCTCCCTGCCACTATGGGTGTGTCTACACAGCAAAGTTATTTCAGAATAAAGGCGTTATTCTGAAATAACTATGTGAGCATTGACACGGAAATTCCATTATTTCATAATAATTTTGAAATAATAGACAGCTTATTCTGACTCTGTAAACCTCATTCTATGAAGAATAACACCTATTCCAATATAGCTATTTCGAAATAAGGCATGTGTAGATGCTCCACTTCTGTTGTTTCAAAATAGTCCCTCACAAGGGCTATTCTAAGTGATTCCTCCTGGGGCTCTAAATTGAGATAGCACGTCTACATTAGGGAAGCCTTCCTTAGACTAATTTTGAGGCTTCTCTGCAGTGTAGATGTGCTCATTTGGAATAACTATTCTGGAATAGTTTATTCCGAAATAACTGTGCAGTGTAGACGTACCCATAATATGAGAGTAGTGGGGGAAAGCCTCTAGCATAGCATGTCACTGTACTGCCCTTCCTCCATCTTGGGGAGAAGGAGAATGGCTGCACACAGAGCCACTTCCTCCTCCCCCCTGCTAGGATCAATACCATGGATGTTCCCAAATTAGGAACACCCAGATTACAGAGGTTACAGATTATCTATGTCTCACTGCTGGTTCGGACCTTATCCTAGGCAGGAAATGAATAAACAAAATTTCCACACCCCTTTCCATCTCTGACACACCATCTGATTTGGCTGAACAATAGCCATCTGGTTTGCTTTCAAACCTCACCCAGAAACATTTGTAAATGGTCATCTTCAAACCACCTACTTCCTTGTCCTCATGTCCTGCCCTTGCACCAGGCGACAAGATATGTTGCCATCCATGGAGTGTAAGGAACCCTAGCGGACCAGTCTGTACTCTACTCTGGTTGCATGGTCTGTCAGGTATGTTAGTTGGGAGTTCAACTATGGTCCTGTAAGCACAGGAGTATACCTGGCATTGTTCACAACCTCCCCTGATACCTGTGCCTGTTGTTATGAGAGGGACCCTGACTCCCATTTATGTAGAGAGCATCAGGTTGCAGCCTCTTTCAGCTCCTTCTGAAACTCTTAGGTTCTGGCTGCTCTTCCTCCTGCATAGTCCATTCATGGTCTTGCAATGTTTCAAGACATCCTTGTCATTTTCCTTCTGGTGCTGGTCAAGATGGTCACCAACCACTCTAATTGGAGGAAGTTGGATAAATTGAGGGTGGGGATTGGGATGTTACTTTGTGATATTTGTGACTTTGTGACTGTGGAATCTATTTTCACCCCTTATTCAGTTATATTGGCCCTTATCCAATCTAGGCAGAGTACCTATATCTTGCCTTTACGGAGCAATGGGCACTGATAGAACTTCTCTGCTCTGTATCCCTCTCTGCTTCCTGATATTTAAACTTTGACCCCACTCCCTCACCTGTTTTCTTCTTTGCTGTCACTCAAACTTGCCTGTGGCTCTTCCCTGCTTTTGCAAAGGTTGTGGACTTATTCTTTAGAACACAGATAAGTCCACCTGTCCATTAGCATGACCTCAATCTTAAATCTAAAGATAGGAAGGAGTGGCATAGAACTGACACAGGGATATGCTCCCCCTCACATCTAGAAATCCTTAACTGTCTTTTAAACATCAGTTGACAATCTTATGAATTGAACCAAGCTACATTGAAGGCCAGGATCTGTCCTACGTTTTGTACAGTTTTCATTTTGCTGTCTGCTTCTCATGTTTTTCCTCTTTCAATTTTATTCTACAGACTTTCCCATCCTCCTCCATGCATGATTTGTACAACTCGTGTGCCTTTCCTTTTCTTTGATTTCTTTTCACATTTCTTGGTTTATCCACATTGGCTTTCTTCTATTTGGTGTTTTTTTCCCTTGCCATTCGTAACCCTGGAGCATTTTTCTTTGAACATTTTTCATTTCCCTTCTGTATCCTTACCATTACTTTATCCACTTGATTTGATCTGGCACTTCTCGCTTTCTTTCAGAATGTAATCTGTTGATATTCAGTGTTCACTTCTCTCTTTGCATTCTCAATTTAGTCATGATTGCCATACCCCTTTTCAACTCTAAACAAACATGTCAGCTCTGTTTCTCAGGTGGGAATCAGCCTCTTTATATGTTGTGGGGCAAATCCTACCATTAGAATATTCACAACTCACATTGTGTTCAATAAAACAAAAGGAAAAAAAGATGTAGCACTTTAAAGAATAACAAGATAGTTTATTAGGTGATGAGCTTTCATGGGTCAGACCCACTTCTTCAGATCATATTCTGAAAGTGAATTGGCATGACCATATATAACAAAGGAATACAATGAAAAAATTAATCAGATTATAAACTAACAATCAGCTACAAGAACAGAAAGTGGGGGCAAGGAAGAGACAAGAAAAGAGTCAATAAGTGGCAAATCTGGAGTTACTACGAATATCAAAAGATGGGGATGCTGTCTTTTGAATGTGTAAGGTAATTAGCACCTTTATTAATGCCCATTCGAATAGTGTCAAATTTAAACATAAATACATGTTCTGAAGTCTCCCTTTGTAATCTGGTCTTAAAGTCTTTTTGAAGTAAGATGCATGTTTTCAGGTCTTTAAGGGAATGGCCAGTTAGATTAAAATGTTGAGTAACAGGTTTTTCTGTGTGGAGATGCTTGATGCTGGACGTACAGGAATATGAGTCCTTGATTGTATAACTGACATGGTTAGGTCCAGTGATGTTGGGTCTCCAGAGTAAATATGTGGACAAAGTTGGCAATGGAGTTTGTTGCAAGGGAAAGTTCCAGGGATAGTTTTAATGTGGTATGCCCTGTGGTTAGGTGATTGTCTGTCCCCCAGAGCCTCTCGGAGTGTAGTATCCTGTTCTAGTATAGGTTGTAGGTTATTGATAATGCGTTGGAGGGGTTTAAGTTGGGGGCTATAGCTGATGACAAGTGGTGTTCTATTGTTGGTTTTCTTGGGCCTATCTAGAAGTAGACAGTTTCTGGGTATTCGTCTGGTTCTTTCAATTTGTTTCCCCCCCCCCCTCTGGGGGGGGGTAATTACAAATACTTGGTAGAGATCTTGAACTTTTTGGTCTCTGTCAGTGGGATTGGAGCAGTTGCGATTGTATCTAAGGGCTTGACTATAGATGATGGATCATATGGCATGTCCTGGATGGAAGCTGGAGGCATGTAGGTAAGTGTAGCAGTCAGTGGGCTTCCTGTAGAGAGTGGTATTGATTTTGCCATCCGTGATATGTACTGTGATGTCCAGGAAATGGATCTCTCGTGTCGAATGGTTCAGGTTGAGATTGATGGTGGAGTGTAAGTTGTTAAAATCTCTGTGGAATGTGTCCAGTGTTTCTTGACTATGAGTCCAAATAATAAAGATGTCATTGATGTAGCTTAAGTAAAGGAAGAGTAATAGGGGATGGGATTTGAGGAAACATTGTTCTAAGTCAGCCATAAAGATGTTAGCATACTGTGGAGCCATGTGGGTACCCATGGCTGTGCCGCTGATCTGGATGTATAAGTTGTCTCCAAATTGGAAATACTTGTGGATGAGAACAAAGTTATACAGATCTGATACCAGATTAGATGTGGTAACCTCTGGGATAATGTTTCTAATCACTTGTAGTCCATCTTCACGTGGAATATTGGTGTAGAGAGCTTCTACGTCCATTGTGGCAAGGATGGTGTTATCAGGAAGGTTATCGATGTTTTGTAATTTCCTTAGGAAGCCAGTGGTATCTCAGAGATAGCTAGAAGTGTTGGTAACATAGGGTTTGAGGAGGGAGTCTATATAGCTGGATAACCCAGTAGTGAGTGTGCCAATACTTGAAATGATGGGTTGTCCGGGGTGTCCAGGTTTAGGGATTTTAGGAAACAAATAGAATAATCCTGGTTGGGGTTCAGAAGGTGTGTCTTTGTGAATTTGGTTCCAAGTAGAGGCAGGGACCTCCTTAAGAAGAAGGTCCTTAAGAAGTAGTTTCTTTTGGTATTCCAAAGTGGGATCATAGGAGAGAGGTTTATAAAATGTGGTGTTGGAGAGTTGTCTAGCTGCCTCCCGTTCATAATGTGACTTATTCATCAGGACCACAGCACCCCTTTGTCAGCCAGCTTGACTATAATGTCAGAGGTATTTTTGACACTCTGGATAGCATAGCGTTCAGTACGGTTGAGATTATATGTCACTTGTTGTTTGCTCATAATGTTAGTCTGTGCACAGTTGCAGAAGCACTGAATATAGAAATCCAGGCTGTCGTTACAACTGTCAAGGGAAGTCCACATAGAATTTTTTTTCTTTTAGTGTTGGTAGGAGGGATCTAGTCAGTCAGCTTGATGTTCATTGGTAACTTGGAAGTATTCCCGTAGACAGAAGTGGTGAAAGAAGACTTCAAGGTCACCACAGAATTGAACCCAATTCATGGGGGTGGTGGGCAGAAAGAAAGACCTCAGGATAAGACAGACTCTTCTGCTGGGCTGAGTTTGTAACTAGAAAGGTTGACAATATTATCTGGTGGGCTGAGGTAGTCGCTGTTGTAGTATCCTGTGGCATGGAGTGGTTTAGAAAGTTTCATATCTTTTCTTTTTTGTAGGGAGTAGAAGTGTGTATTGTAGATTTCTTGTCTAGTAGAATAAAAGTCCTGCTAAGTGGTAACTGGTGTGGATGTTTGTCTATAGATGAGTTTCAAGGTTAGAGATGTCATTCTTGATAGTCTTTTGTTTCTTGTACAGGATACTGATCAGATGGTTCCTTAATTTCTTAGATAGTGTGTGGGACACTCTCTCACTATAATTAGTACAATGGAACAGTTCAATGATACTTTCATATGTGTCTGTGAACAGAATTTGGTGCTAGAAAAGTAAACAGTTCTGGGTCTTAGTTACTAAACTAACGTACAATATATATTTGGCAAAGGAGCTAAATATTTAATTTGTGTTCATAATTATATATGCACAACTATTGGCACCCCAAAATGATGGAATGTGAACTGATTTCTTCTCTAAGAGTGCTAGACACACCAATATTTCGAGATAACTAGCGTTATTTCAAAATAATAATGTGAGAGCCTACACAGCCATTCCATTATTTTGAAATAATTTTGAAATAATGGACAACTTATTCCAAACTCTGTAAACCTCATTCTACGAGGAATAACGCCTGTAGGGGTCAATCACAGAAGAATTATGTATGTGTGAAATATGGGGTGGCAAGGCTTGCATTCTTCCCCCTTTCCCATTTGCCCTCCTTTCCTTGCTACTGATCAGCCAGAAGTAAGCCTCCAGGAACAAACACCATTGTAGCAAGAACAAATTGTAGATAAGGGCAGGAACAGAACAATCTTGTTTACCTAAATGTACTGATCACGTAAACAAAATCAAAGGACAATCAGTACAGCTGAGCCATACTGTAACAAGCAATGAGTGACCCCCGGAAATTTCCAAACTGCCACAAACATGGTAGAGATACAGTATTTAAAGCTACACCAGAACACAGCAATTTGGACCTCACTGATGGGCTTTGGGTACTGGCGCCTTGGAAGCTGAGACAGTCTCCCACTTCATCTGCAGCTGAAACGGCGTTCCCCGACTAACAGAAAGGATGTAAGAAATGCCGCTTTTCCTCTCATGTTTTCTTTTAGTTAAAGAATATACTAAATTCTTTAACTAATTTAGCTGATAGCTGTCAGGAAATAAACTACTCATGTTTGACAGATACCTGGGTAGTGTCCTTTGTACTTTGAGAACCCAGTGTCAGACCCGAGATTTACTCTTGCTGGCAACAATGCCTATTCCGAAATAGCTATTTTGAAATAAGGTGTGTAGACTCTCCATTGCTGCTATTTCAAAATAGCCCCTGCCGGGGCTATTCTAAGTTATTCCTCCTCATTGCCTCCTGGGGCTCTAAATCTAGATAGCACATCTACATTAGGGAAGCCTGCCTCAGACTAATTTTGAGGCTTCCCTAAAGTGTAGATATGCTATTTCAAAATAAGCTATTTTGGAATAACTATTCCGGAATAGCTTATTTCAAAGTAGCCATGCAGTGTAGATGTACCCTAAGATGTTTCTGAGTTTATGCAAAAGATGAAAAGAACACAAGCCCTGACTGAGTTCTTCCATGCAGACAACTTGAAATAAAACCTCTTTACTTTTAAACTGAAGAAATTTTAAGCTGAAAAAAAAATGATATGGAAATGATTAAGTTACCACACAAAGCACTTCCCAACAACATTTTTACCTAATTACTTTTCAAAATAAAACTCTACAATATTATTGGATTTTCTCTTTTGCTTCTCATTAATTTTTATTAACACATTTTAAATAAACAAACGTATTAAAAAAAATGTTGATCTTTCACATTCTTCTTTTCCCCTCTTTATCTGTCCAAAAGGGAGCAATGGATCTAAGAGGAAGTTACAATTGAAAAAATGTGTAAATATTTTATTTACAAATAAGGAAGAGAACCAAGACAAGGTTTGTTTCTCATTCATTGTAATCCTCCATGTGCTCACCTTTATCTCCTCACTGTTAAGATTATACAACCAACTGAAAATAATAATTTAATTCTAAATCTGGAACTAAACTCTGACTAAATACTTAGTGGGCTAGAGAGAGAGAGAGAGAGAGAGGAATTCAAATCTCTTCTCTGAATGAGATAGGGAGAAAATTGGAATCCACATTTTTTAACTCCCAAATGAGGTTCCTCCCATAATCATCAGGATAAAGAGTCACTCATTTTATCTTTTTGGACAAATGACCTTTTATACCAAATGAAATAACTTGATCAGGAAATTGTTGCCTATAGTCTGGTGATTGGGGCATTCACCTGGCAAGGGAAGCGCTGAGTTCAAGTCCTGATCCAATGCATATTTGAGTATTTATACAAAGTAGAACACCTTCAACAGGAGGGACTGAGACTTAATGACCCCATGCTAACCTATACCCTTGGTTAGGAGCCTCATCAAGTCCTTTTCTACACTTACCTGCAATGTCAATCTTCTTCAGCTATGCAAATAGCATAGCTAACGCCAACATACTCACCAAGTCATCTTGAGTGCACTAAGATTGATGGGGGCTGCTATCCTAATGACATTGGCTATACTTGTCTTGGTGTAGTACCAGTGCTAACAGTAGCACTCTCAGAGATTGATTTATCACACCTACAGCAGACACAATAAATAGACCTCTGGTGAATTGATTACTGTAGCATTCATCCACCATATAGTGTAGATAAGACCTCTGTTCTATTCCTCCCCAAACCAGTGTTTTATTATTCCTTATGCTACATTTTTGTGGAAGACCTCATACTAACCCACTAAATATATATTTATCCAACATTAGAGCTCTCATCGAGGAACACATTTGTACAAATTGTCTAAAGGATTACATTATGACTACATTATGATTATAAAAGTAGGTCTGCTTTCATATCTGTATTTCTTGTGTGTGAGGTTTCAGGGACTCTCTCATTCATGGCATTTTTCATTCCTATTTTCCTTCAATAATGGGAAGTGTCATTGCACAAGGCAACATGAACAATAGTAATTAAAAAAAGGTCTCCAGGGAAGGCTTGGACCTCAGTAGAGTTGCTCTGTTAAGCTCAGAGGAGTTGAGGAACAACTATGATCTTTTGAGGACTTAGTCATGTGAGGAAACTGTAGTTCATTTGTAATCAAGGTCTACACACAGGATGTCACAAAGTTGGGCTGAGGGAGAGGAAACAGCTCCTGGAAAACAGTTAGCGCTCCAGGAGATAACATGAAAAGAAAACCTTTGTTACCTTTATTTCTTGAATTTGATTAGTTGCTCTACAGAATCTTGATAGCTTCAGGGTTCAGCTGTGGCAACTTTATTTTTCTTTTGTTGCACTCTAATCAATACACGTAAAAGTCTTTTAGGGAATATAAGATGCTGATGTAAATAGCGGAGATCACAATACCACACTTCCTTAAAAAAAAAAACCAACAACAACAAGTGACCTCCCTGGATTTATTAAAACAAAGCCAATCACAGAATGTGGCTTCAAAAATATTTGGTTCTATTCTAATTCTTTAATGGCTTTCTCATAATTAGAAGAAAGTTTTCAAAATCTGGAATTGCTACATAAGAAGTGTGGATTATTTTCAAAGTTGGGGATCTAAGCAAATTTTATATAGTATTTCCCTCTCTGCACTGAAATATTTAATGTACTATCTGGACTAACATCTGAGACCTGAAGCCCCTGTAATAATGACTTTGTTTCAAAGAGAAGTAACTTGCATATAATCATTCCATAAAATTAACTTCAACTAATGCTATTTCTCATTGGCAGTAGATGAAATACTTCAAACTAATTTGTATGAAGAAAAATGTATGTTTTCTTGTACCAGTTAAGAACATTAACATAGAAAGCTTGTTTTACTGTAAGATTCTTCAAAAGAAGAAACAACAAAATCTTCATTTTTCAGACTTTCATTTTTCAGACTTTCATTTTAGTAGCTTTTCTAACCTCGCCAAATTATTCAGTTTACCTTCCCATGTGCTGTACTGTATTAATAGTAAGGAAATGGCCTTTCAGACAGGCCACATTATATTCACTGAAGCAGGATGCACAAGACATTAGTCAAGTTGTGAGCATGCCTCTTTGCAAACTATTCCTATAGCTAATGCTATTTAAGAACATAAACTTTCTGTAATCAAATGGAAAATATTGGTACATGACTGAGGACAAGAAACTGAATCTGTGTTAACAAGAAGCCAATATAAATACATTTAAAATAGAATATGAACTGGGTTGATAGGGTCTATATACGGGTATGGGAATCAAAGTATCATATCAATGTACTAACTGAATGTGATAGGTTCAAACTATCCTCAGAGCTCATAAAAACAGTAAGGTTCAGACATTTGACAGATAGGCATGCCAATTTAATAGGCTCATGTTGAAACACCTATGCTTGGGAACCCTTTGGCTATTGTAGATTGCTAATGCTGGAGGGGGTTATGTTTTGCCAGTCTGAATTTGCATTCTATATGCTCCTATTTGTCAGAATTCTATCTCACTTTTACAATTCATCTGGTCTCCCATTTTCTAAAGACAGCTTTCTCCGTTGCTTTCAAATGGGGAATTCTTAGAGTAGTAAAAGTAACACTGTAGCTGATGTCCTGTGTGGGTTTTATTTATTTCCTTTTGTAACTTTCAGTGGCTCCATAATTTTCTGTGACAACTTTATAAGCTTTTATTTTTGTAAACCTGTGATCCTTCTTGAGAACAAAATTATAATTAAATGAGATTTAACTTATGCATGGATCTTCTCAGTGTTCTTGATGGTTGTCAATCAATTAACTCAATACACAATTTCCTGTTCTTATTATAACTGTATTTAAAATACATCATCTTTGTATAGCTCAGAAATCTTAGCACTTGGGCAGGTATTTTTGCATTAGGTAGTTTTAATATCTGACCACTTGACTGTACAAGTGATGAGAAAACATCAACAGTACAGAGGTTTGGCTCAGATCAAGGAACTCATTTAGGTTTGCAAAACTTGTCTGTAAAATCTACAAGAAAATGTATTTTAAACATATATTTTTATGCCCTGTTTCTGGGAAAGGTTGATACAGTTATAACAACCTTCCAACACTTTTTGGAATAGCTTTTCAAAATCTGGGTGGGTGATTAAATTTGTAATCTTTTAAAAAATGATGCATGACTACCAGCTTTCAATGGTGTCATCAGAAGCTGTTGAATCCTCCAGCACTCTTGAAAATTGAAATGTCTAAATATACATTTAGGAACCTTACTTTAGACACCCATTTTTTACCATTGTGGTTTCTGCTGCTAGTCCTATTTCAACTGGGAATATAAAAAATGAAAATGAATAGAGGAAAAAACTTATTTCTATTTGTATGAAATTTAATAGGTTCAGTCTAGAACTAGTGCTAACTCAAGTGCACAAGGAGTGCTAGCTGTTACATGTTAGTTTCATTCCAATTTCCTGGAGACTGGGGGGATTCCAGGGCTTTAGGATACTGGAAGATGGATCTTTGTGACCTAATGTAACTAAGTAGCAAGTTTGATGGCCAAGGTAAAAAAGATTGAGTCAATAAGCATAAAATATTATGTTAGGGCTAAATCTGAATATTTAAGTTTTCTTAGATTGGAAATCAATTTTGAAATCCTGTAAGAACAGTATTTTCATATAGTCTACTCTTTAAATTTTAGATTTATTCTTAAGAACATTCACCAGAATGAGATTGTCACAAGGATTTCATAAACTTAGTCTGTGAATCTTGCATGAACCTGCCATGCATATATTTACTTCTTCTTTGGGTAGTGTCCCTGTGGGTGTTCCACTGTGGGTATTGGGCTCCTCCCGGCAACGCAGATCAGAGATCTTTTAGCTGTCGTTTTTCAGACCGCGCATACGTGGCGGCCATCTTGCGGCTTTTCGCGCCGTTTTTGGTCACGTGGTCCAGCTCCCGCCAGTTCCTTCTAACCATCTTTGGGCACAGACGGAGAAACAGCTCCCTCTCATATTAATCCTGTCAGGAATTGAGAGAGGAGAAATCTGTATATAGTTTGTCATTATAGTTTATTACTTCATAGTTCTTCGTAACATAGTTTGCACGTTCGCCAAAAAAAAAAAAGTTTTAAATTAAAATACATCCACTCTTGCCAGGATCGCCAGGATTCAAGAAATGCACAACATGCCAAGAGTCAATGCCAGCATCGGATAGGAATGCGTCATGTATAAGATGCCTTGGTGATGGACACATCCCACAAAAGTGTTCCAACTGCTTAAAACTGACAGCCCAAGCACGATGTGATAGAGGGGATGCGGCTCAAGATGCTTTTATTCAATAAAGCTCTTCAGCCACAGATGGATTCTTCAAACCCACCGCAGCTTCTCCTGACAATGGCCCATCGACCTTCTCTGAAGGCAACACATACAAAGAAAAGTTGTTCACCGTCTCTCTCCTTACCATCAGCTCGAGTAAGTACGGGAGACAAGCAGGGCACCTCTGGATTGGTGGTGGCCTGCAGGCTGGACAAGGAAAAACAGGTGAGCAGTTAATCGGCACCGAGCCCAGCAGTACATACCACACCGCTGCCAAAGTCGGCACCGATGCCAGCACCCGTTCCGGCACCAACATCGGCATCAGCCCCGCACGTTTCGGCGCCAAGCCCGCCAACTACATCGGCACCGTCCGGCAGATGATGGCTAAAAGATCTCCAATCTGCAGCGCCGGGATGAGCCTGACACCCACAATGGAGCACCGACAGGGACACACATCTCGAAGAACCATCGTTACTGCACAAAGCGAGTAACTTCTTCTTCTTCACTGTTAAAGGAACAAGTTTTTACTTCATTCTGTTACCTGATTTAACAGATTCAGAGAAACTATTAGGAATAGCTCTCCGGACAGTTACCTAGGAACTGTACACATCCGCTTTGGGATGGTATTTCAGGTGCGGGATGCCAACCAGTATCTAATCACCTGGGAATTGTCTATCTCAGAGGTATGTCACGAAAATAAAAATTTAACACGATGGATAAAGTTAGACCACTAGACTATATTGTTTTACATTAAATTTAACAAACATATACCTCAAATGAATAGGGGGCAGTCCCCTTCCTAAAATACATGAACGTTGGAGGGGCAGTCCCTCCAAGGTTCCTATACCTACTTACAGAGTCAGTCGGCGCGGAGACGATGGTGGTGTTGCTGGCGACCTCGAGCCTCTGGCTAATTGTAAGCCTTGGGTGAGGACCAGCCAGGCATCCCTTGGCAGATGATCCTGACGCTTGGCGACCTCAAGCCTCTGGCTATTTGTAAGCCCTGGGCGAGGACCAGCCAAGGAGATCCCTCGATGTACAGGTAGAGTGTGATGGTGGTTGGTTCACCTTCCGCAAAGCGTCTGGCCCTCGCCCTCTCTTCCCACACTTCGGAGCGGCAGGATCAGACGATGGTTGACTCTGTTTCTACTCTATGCTAATCTAAATCGCGACGCACCCGCTGAACAGACTCGAAGACGGCCAAAATGCTTCGAACCGATGCAGCCTGCCGGACAGACACGAAGACGATATCTAACCTATACTAATCCTAAGCTAACTAAAACTAATCTAAACCTAAATAATAAGAAAGCATGAGCCTTCTGCCCAGCTTACTTAAAAGACTGATTTAGACCTCTCTCTCACATCAGGAACCTAGGACTAAGAATGGGATATCTTCTACTCCCACCTAACCTAGAACCCGACGAACCCGATGCAACAGCAGTCCTAGGATAAGCCTAGAGACAGAATAAACTGCTGTGTGGCAGAGACTTAAATAGCCTAGATTCATGAATATGCATGAGTTCCGAAGTTTAAATTGATTGGTCCTCATATGATGCTCTTTTGGCATATTTTGAATCTATTGGAGGACGCATGTGACTCATGCATATTAATAGATATTCAAATTCTAACAGGTATGCATATCATTATGTTCAAACTCTAACAGACATACCTGTGAGACGTGTAATACGTGACATGGCTTAAGTTCTCTAATGGATGCCAAGAGAATGGAACCTATTTCAAAATGGAGTCTAGGAAGCCATTTTGAAATAAACCATGCTATTTTACATGGTCGTGATTTTAACATACATTAACAACAAATATTCAGACAGTCCTTTGATATTCACAAGTCTACTGTAAGCCTTATACAGGGTGTTACATTTCAGACTCTTCATCGGGTGGTTACAGTTACATTTTGAGCATGTTGTTACATAACTGCTTGTTACATTCATAACACCTGGACATTAGTGTTACATACTAATTCTGCATTACAATTCTTATAATTCTTCATTAAATTTCCACCATAAAGAGGTAAAAACTACTATGAAAATAACAATCTAGAATGCTAATCTATGTATTTGACAAAAGATGTGAGTATTTTGGAGCCCTTAAAAGTTGTTCAATAAACATTTTAAAAGTTGACTACTAGTTTAAAATGTTTTGCCATAAAAAAATAGGGGAAGAAAAATACAGTAAGGGTACCTCAACACTGTAGAGGAAGATTGAAGTAGCTGCTGTTGATCTTCCAGGGTTTGAATTAGCAGTTGAATTAATACAGCTAATTTCAACTGACGGGGGCACTCCTGTCGATGCTAGAAAAGTGTTCTTTCTTTGACTTCCTGCTGTGTAGATGGCACCAAAAGCCAAGTTAAGCAATTTTAACTTCAGCTACACAATTAACATCGCTGAAGTTGTATATCTTATTTCAACTTTGTCCCGCAGTGTAGACATATGTTAACTCAGAGTTTCTCAACTTTTTTTAAATAGAGTACTCCTTTAAAAAAAATGTATAAGTACCCCCAATAGCTACAGTTTTCAGACACTCGTAGTTTTTTCTACCATTGCAACACATTTGTTTGAACAACTTAATTGTAGCCAGGCGAACAATGACATTTTGGGGGTAAAAAATACAAAAATAAAAAAAATGCTGTAAAACTTAAAACAAAAAATCAGTTTTCTCCAAATTTCAGTTGTGTTGATGTACCCCGATCCCCAAATATCTCAAGTACCCCAAAGGGTACTCGTATCACTGGTTGAGAAACACTGCCCTAACTGCCCTAACAAAAGCAACAAGGAGTCCTGTGGCACCTTATAGACTAACAGATTTATTGGAGCATAAGCTTTCATGGGCTAAGGCCCACTTTGTCAGATGCATGTAGTGGGAATTCCAGAGGCAGGTATAAATATACAGGAATAAGAAAATAGTACCAATCACTCTAGGCTAGAGATAACAAGGTCAATTCAGTCAGGAAGGATGAGACCCACTTCTAGCAGCTGATGTGGACGTGTGAACTCCAAGAAAGGAGAAACTGCTTTTGTAGTTGGCTAGCCATTTACAGTCTTTGTTTAATCCTAATGTGATGATGTCAAATTTGCAGATGAACTGAAGCTCATCAGTTTCTCTTTAAAGTCTGTTCTTGAAGTTTTTGTGTTGCAGGATAGCTACCTTTAAATCTGCTACTGTGTGTCCAGGGAGATTGAAGTGTTCTCCTACAGGTTTTTGTATATTACCATTCCTGATATCTGATTTGTGTCCGTTTATTCTTTTACGTAGATACTGTGCAGTTTGGCCGAAGTATATAGCAGAGGGGCATAGCTGGCATTGGTAGATGTACAGGTGAATGAACCTGTCATGGTGTCACTGATGTAGATATGTGGGCAGAGTTGTCACTAAGATTTGTTGCAGAGATTGATTCCTGAGTTAGAGTTACTGTGGTGCGGTGTATAGTTACTGGTGAGAATTTGCTTCAGGTTGATGGGTTGTCTGTGGGCGAGTACTGGTCTGCCTCCCAAGGCCTGTGAAAGTGAGGGATCATTGTCCAGGATGGATTATAGATTACTGATAAGGTGTTGGAGAGGTTTTAGCTGAGGACTGTAGCTGATGGCCAGTGATATTCTGTTGGTTTCTTTGTTGGGCTTGTCTTGTAGTAGGAGGCTTCTGGGTACACGTCTGGCTCTGTTAATCTGTTTCCTCACTTCCTTGGCAGGTATTGTAGTTTTAAGAATGCTTGGTGAAGATCTTGTAGGTGTTTGTATCTCTCTGAGGAGTTGGAGCAGATGCGATTGTACCTTAGCGCTTGGCTGTAGACAATGGATCGTGTGGTATGCTTGAGATGGAAGCTGGAGGCATAAAGGTAGGCATAGAGGTCAGTAGGTTTTCGGTATAGGGTGGTGTTTATTTGAAGCATAGTGTCCAGGAAGTGGATCTCTTGTGTAGACTGGTCTAGGCTGAGGTTGATGGTGGAGTGAAATTTGTTGAAACTGTGGTGGAATTCTTCCAGAGCCTCTTTTCCATGGGTCCAGATGATGAAGATGTCATCAATGTAGTGTAAGTAGAGAAGGGGCACTAGTGGACAAGAGCTGAGAAAGCGTTGTTCCAGGTCAGCCATAAAAATGTTGGCATATTGTGGGGCCATGTGGGTGCCCAAACCAGTGGCAAAGAGCAATAGGCTCTTACTACTTCCTCAGTTACCACTAATTGCATAAAACCAGAGGAACTGTGAATTTTGAAGAAAGGCTTAAGGAAGAGCATTCTGTGGCACAATAAAAGGCAATATTTGAGAGAAGTTGTCATAAGGTAAGGTGTGCAAATTCAGGAAAATCAAAATCAAGATGATGGTGCAAAAACTCTGTGCTGCTGCTCTAGAGAAAGAATACGTTCAAAGCAAAAGGGACTCTTTCTCTCTTTTTACCGAAGCAGGAACAAATAATAAACACAAAAGAACTGTGTGAGAAATCTATCCCTATTTGAACTAGATTGAATTTAATGAGAGTGTTTATTTGAAGTCAGTAAGAGAAGGAGGTTTTGGTACTGTGACTAAAGGGGTATGAATTGGTTCTAATAACAGAGGTCTTCAACTATCATTCAGAAATTCAATTCAAGCGTGAAGCATTCCAAGTTTTGAAAAGTTCACAGAACTTAAAATTCACAGGCTTTTTAAAAAAATGTGAGTGAGGAGCAGAAGCAGAAATGCAAATCTACTATTACTGTAGCATTTTTGATTAGGCTCAAACAAGGGAATAAAGGAAATCACACAATAAACTATCCCAATAAGGATTTACAGACTGTTTTTTTTTTTCAGACCAAAAAAAGTTGCCTGAGCTTTCAAATGCTCTTCTGGAACGAACTGAATGTTTAGAAGTTCATCCATGTCCAATTCTGCTTTCTGAGTAAGTTATGAAGATGGTGATAGGCTCCTTGAAAGAAGCAAGAATACATGTTAACACTAGTGTTTCTACAATAGAATCCTCATCCTACAGACAGTGAGTTAAAAACAAAATCTTAATCCAAAATGCATTTGTATCCCAGGCTTCCAGTATCTTTTACATTTCCACCACCACCCCTTTGTTTTTTTGAGGGTTTTGTTTGTTTGTTTTTAAGGAAGGGTTAGGGTGTTCCTCTAGACCGCTGTGAAATCCAATTTCTATGCTGAGGCAGGGATCACTTTCTTCTTTGTACAGTGCTTAGCATACTTTAGGGTTGGGGTTTATAGGTACTAGTACAATGCAAACAATTTTATTGATGAATACTACACAGAATAAAGCAAAGCTTGAACTGTTTTACTAATATCTGAATTCACAGACAATAACCTACATCTGTCTATAGACAGCTTTGTGACAATGAAGTCAAAAGGGATCCACTGTGTAACAGGCACTGTTCTTTGAGGAAGTCTTCACAAGAGGTACACTGTTCCTGAGTGGCTTTGTGGTATGTGGATGGTCTCTCCATGACAGCACACAGAAATGTTTGCAGGTGGAGCAGTGGTAAGTTTGGGGATACATCAGTAATTCAGTTGCAGTACAGATCCTGTAGGTCCCACATGCACAGAGAGAGGATATTCAGAAGTTTTAGAGGTTACTCCAGCCATTGTCCTGGCTTTGCCTTAGAAGAGTGGGTTTGCTGTAATCTTGGGGTGGAGTGGGAAGGGATTTGCTCCTGAAACTTTCTGATTAATTCAGTTGCCTCGCAGAAGATTTGTTTGAGGAAGTATGTTGCAAGCAACTAAAACAGGACACGGTCTTATTTTGTAGTATACTGAGGTGTTTTCTGCTCTTTTGAGGTCATTGAAGATCTCAGAGAGCAATCTGTAAATTATGGGGTGATGATGCACTGCTGTGGATAAATTTAAATGTGGATATTATGCACATCTACCATAAAATTTGCTTTTGATTAAACATTTTATTCCTCACTGAGTTCTACATTTCTGTTTGGTATTTGTATGTGCTATTTAAAGAGTTGCTACATTTCACCTATATGTCAGTGGTGGTTGAAGTGATTTCTGTAGATTTATGTCAAGTTTATAAAGCACTTTGCCTAAGACCTTGTCTAGAAAAGACTCAGTCTTGGCTAAGAGATTCAGATGCTGAACTACATTCTTAGCTCCAAAGGTGATCCCTGCAGAATAAGAAAAAAAGGTATGTTGATTGAATGAGTGATATAGAGAAGCTTATGAGACCAGCAAGTATCTTCTATAAATAGAGAGGATTTCACAAACAAGGGTTCCATTGTTGCCAATCTAGTATATCTGAAAAGCTGTATATTCATTCTAAAGAGACGTATTAAAAGCCGTCAATGGTAATTCTTTGTCACTTCAAAAAATCTAATGCAATAAATCCTCTTTTTTATGCATTTAACAGAGCATAACTATAAATCACTTCTAGGATTACACTTTTACACATGTTGTAAAGTTAGATCAATGTTATGTGTTAAAGCTGTAATTTAAAAAGTAATTTAAACACAGGATCAAAAAAGAAAATATTTTGTGCCTATCTACTTCATATTGTCTATTAGAAACAGGAACAATATTGAAGCCTATTGTACTTTTGAATGTCAGGGGCATTATTCTATATTAGTATTTCAGTAATATGCAATCTAATGGAATCTCATTTTTATTCAATTCATCTGCACAGTTAATTTAGAGGATACATAGCCACTCTACCATTATTATTTGTGTAGCTGACATAAGCAATTGTTATATTGTTTGTCAGTGAAGTGTATTGGGGGGGGGGGAGTCAGATTCTGCTTTGGGACTCTTGTGACCCTGGTTTGTCCAGTTTTAAAATACAGAACTCACGCTTCTACCAGCTCCTTTATCTTCACAAAATTCAGTGATTTTCTCTGACCCAAAAATAACTTGTAAACTCACTCTCTTCATGGTTCAGGACAATTCCTTTTTCTGAGGTAGGAGAAGAGGATGGAGAGAGGCTGTTCTCAGTAGTGACGGATGGCAGAACAAGAAGCAATGGTCTCAAGTTACAATGGGGGAGGTCTAGGTTGGAGATCAGGAAAACAACTATTTCACTAGGAGGGTGGGGAAGCATTGGAATGGGTTACCTAGAGAGGTGGTGGAATCTCTATCCCTAGAGGTTTTTAAGTCCCGTCCTGACAAATCCCTGGCTAGGATGCTTTAGTTGGGGTTGGTCCTGCTCTGAGTAGGGGGCTGGATCTGATGACCTCCTGAGGTCTGTTCTAGCCCTAGAATTCTATGAAGAGGATGTGCAGTGGGGGGGCAGAGCAAGTCAGTAGGAATGAACATTGTCTCCTGCTTTACAGAATCATCACAATAATTATGACTCACATCCACTCAATGGTGACTGACACAGCTCAGTTATCATACTCACAATGGACTATAAAAAAATCAGACCAAGAATAATTTGATGTTCAAGAAAATTATAAGGTGCTTGATTGATAATCAGTGAAGGGAAAAAAGCTATATTCACTGACTGGTTTTGCTCAGGTCTACTCATCTAGAGTTTCATCACAAAACCCTTTATTTTGTATCTCTGGTCTTGATTATCTTAAAGTTTGAATCTATAAGTCCTTATTAATGCTTCTGTCTCCAATCATATTAAACTTTGTATGTGTTAGCCCTAGTGGGTGTCTAACTTCTTTAACCTTCAGGAAGGAAAGACAATACTATTAAAGCACTGCAGCTGGGCTTTGTTCCCATCTCTCTTGTAGACCTAGCTCTGTGATGTTGGACAAGTCTCCATTTTCCCTGTCTCCATTTAGCTGTTAAGTAGAATTATTAGAGCCAATTGGAACATTTTGTCAAGAGGTTCTAATGAGAAAACCCTCTTTAAAATGAAGAATGCCTTGAGAAGCTTTCACTTTAAAAAAAAAATTAACTATCCAATGTGCAAAATTATGAGGCTAAATATGTTATGTTGGCAATATATTTCTTTTTAGAATCCTGGATGGAAATTTACTATAGAGGTGGGATATATGTGATCAGAACAGCTTTCATTAACATATTTAATTCTAGCCTGTAAAACATTGCTCTACCTGTGGCATCTGTTCAGATAGCACTCTGCAAATGAAGCAGCCACCTGATGTCCACAACAATCAGTAATTGATTTTCAGCATTGCATTTAGATAAATATATGTGCATTTGTTTGCTGAAACAGTTCCTGTAATTATTGTGATTTCAGTTAGCCATGCCTGTTCATGCACAAAAGAACAGTTTGGCCTCTTAATGGTCAATTTGTGCATGTAATCACTTAATCTAGACCTGCCATTGTAATATCTGCAAGTGCAGGTTAAGCACGGAAATCTGCATGGAATTCTGGAAAACCCAAGCAATTGCATAAGCTCCTTCAAAATTTTGCTTTTACAGGTTATAATTTTCAAAACGTGTATGTAAGCCTGATAAAAGGGTTGTTACAATCTGTGTGTTTTCTATTGTGAAGGGAAATTTTGGTATTTCTCCTTAATAAAATTCTCCAGCACAAGGGCATTTTCCCTCTGCCAGAGTTCCATGATGTACTCAAAGTCAGTCCCTAAACACAGCAGTATTCATTCTGATAACTGTGTTTTTTCTGTACCCCACCAGCAGGTTGTGAACCCCATGAAAACACTAGAGGCTTTGCAGTTCTTCTTGTAACAAAAGCACAGCACTAATTCATGCCAGAGAAGTTGCAGCAGAAAGACACTGACTCATTCTTTCATCTTCCTCCAGGATAGGAAAATGTTTAAAAGCTAGCATCCCATTTCCTGATGTGCACCAAAACAACCTTTATCAAAGACCATAGAAGACCAGAGAAAAACCCTATTTTTTTCTATGCCTGGCTGGTACGCACCAAAGTCCTCATCTGCTCTCTCACCGTGAACTCTTTTAAACTCAATGTTTCTTTTTACTTTCAACTGGCTAACCCACGTCCCAATTGTTATTTAACCCTGTTGCTACTCCATTGAATAGAATACAACTATATATGGAGACTTCATTAAAGGAGACCTGTGCCCATTTCCCCTTTCTGTGTTGGTGCTGATTCATTAAGCCAGTCATCCAGTTTGTCAGTCTGCGAGTGCTGATGGAGGGATTTTAAATTGAGCAGTGAGGCCCCCTGGATAGCTTATGGCATTGTGTCAATATCACAGATCAACCACATAGTATTTGCGTGATGCCGAAGTGCATGCTCTCTTGTGCTCTCTCTCATATAATATATAAATAAAACAGAATAGTTTACTTCCTGCCAGACTTTGAAATCATGAGGCTCATGGCACAGCTGGCTCTGAGTAATATGTAATTATTTTAATGTGATATATGGTATTTTATATAACCAATCTCAGAGGTTTGCCATATTAGTCTAACTTTATAATGAATAGTTCTGTAGCACCTTAGAGCCCCACAAATATTAAGTGCTTTTTTTGTGATGGTACTGCCCGGTACGTAGTATTGGCACCTCCAGACGCAGTACTGGCACCTCCAGTCAGAGCTCAAAAACGTTTCCCCTAGAGTACCAGCACCTTTTTTTTTAAACAAAAAAAGCACCGAATATATATATATATATATATATATATACACACACACACACGCACACGCACACGCACACGGACGCGCACACGCACACACTATCATGAGCTTTTGTGAGTAAATCCCACTTCTTCAGATGGGCTGAAACTTCAACCTCATCTGAAGAGGTGGGTTTTCCCCACAAAAACTCATACCACCATGTATATTTTTGTTAGTCAATGGCTCTCAGCAGCCCCAGTATGAAACTTGTGCCAGCAGCCCTGGCTGTAGTTGAAAAAAAGCTGCCTGAAAGGGGTTACAAAGATCACACAGAAAGAAACACCTTACTAATACCTGGTGTCCATCTTTCAGGGATAGAGAACTCCGATCCAACCTCAGAGTTCAGCTCAGCTCCAACTCCAAACATGGCAGTCTTCACACAACATGGACAATGTTGTCCTAGCCTGAGCCAAAAGGCTAGTTCCCAGTCCCTATTAACCATTGTACATAAGCAGACTCTGTGAAAACATCTATTAAAAATGGTTTGAGGATAAGGAAAAATACTTTCTAATTGGCTTCCTATAAAGCTCCACATTTCTGTCATCCTGGACAGCTGAGATTCAGTATACCTCTTAACTACTTGCCCCAGAATAAGTACTATTCAGAGACATTCCTATGACAGCTAATTTGCATGACAGTTGGCCTACTGTCAAATAAGAACACAAGGAGGGATTTATGAAAAATTCAAGTGGAGGTGACTCTACCCAAGGTCCTTGGGTCCTCATCCATGTGCTCCAGAACCTCAAGATGCCATTAGGGGAAAGGGGGTTAAAGGTTTAGAGAGATGCTGGAAAATGCTCCCCCCTCCCCACATGTAGAAAGTGGAATCTTCTATTAACTTATTTTGATAGTTTTACTTTTACAGTTAAGCTCTTATACATCATTTAACATTTTAGAGATGGTTGTAGGGGCAGGGGGAATCAATAATATTTAAAATCTATAAAAAGGAGAGCGAAAGACAATCTGAACTAAAGCAAAAAATCTAAACTTAAAACAAGGCTGAATGCAATAGAAAGCTTGGGTTGCACGAAGCAAAGCATTCTCCGAGTAGAGTGGATACATAAAACAATTCCTAATGCTGAAGGAAAGAAAAAACCAACAACACTGATTTTTACGTATTAGCGTCCCTATGAAGAAAGAAACCTAACTCCCTTGAGGAAAACAAGAGGTCAGAGATTGCCCTGAGATGCTTTTAGCAGGAACTCTCTCAAGTCAGAGTATTGTGCAATTTTCATTATTTATTTATCGTTGCTGAAGGGTTTTGGTTCCATAATGCCTACAATGCCTTTGAAGGTTACTGGAAGGTCTTTTCTCCTTTGAACAAAATGGCTATTCACTAGTCTACATGAAACATTAAAAGCATAAAGCACAGAAGTGGAATAGCTTTTGGTCTGCTTTACAATTCTGCACTCCCATCCATCCCATGAAACATGCAGGGAATTTATGTGAATAAGGTTTTGATGTGGTCAGGCAAAGATAAATGTTCAACCTCACTTAAGCTGAACATTTACAAGCACTCTTTTGTAAAATCAGAAAGTGACCTGAGAGCATCTGTCCTGGGATGAAAAGGTATCACCATATGAACAATTAGGATTTTGGCTTTAGTCACAGAGGTGCTGGGGATGCTGCTGCTGCTACATCCCCTGGCTGGAAATTTTTTCCATTATAAAGGGCTTATACTTCGATTCAATGGCTCTCAGCAGCCCCTTTTACTAGAAGCCCTGGCTGTGGTTGGGAAAAAAAGCAGGTAGGGTATGGGGTCTTGTTAGTCGGTATGATATAAAAACCCACTGAGGTCAATGAATGACTTTCCATCTTCTTCAATGGGCTTTGGGTGAGAACCTTGTTTTTGGGAGGAATGGGAGTAACTACTAGGTTCAAAACCTCTACCACGATTATCCTGCCACACTTAGCTGTGAGGGTTATCTCCTCTTCACTGGAGGCTAGGGCCTGGGTTAACCAGAGTCTTCTCTGTTTTGCATCCAGAACCAGAAAGATTAGAGTCAATATTGTATGGTCTACTCTCTTCCCTACAAAGGAGCACAGTGAAGATAGCAGACTACACTTGTCCAGACAAAGTAAAGGTCATAGGTTCTTCTCTTCCCTGCATGTTAGGGCGGTGCTTCATTTCACTACTGGTATGTGAGAGAAATGGGAGGAGCTACTGCGTTTTAGGGTCAAATGATGAATAGCAACATTATCCATGTATTAAGCTACTGTGTGAAGAGCAACCTTGAACAGTTCTGTCTTGCTGATTGTATGGAGAATACATGATTTGTGTGGTGGTGTATTTGGAAACAATTACATGCTCCAAGAAATGACTGTTAAGCGTTTAAAAAATACACTTCTTTTATTTCCTCCCCTTCTATCACAGCTGTAATGACATGATACACTATATGTTCCAGTAAGAAAGCTCTTTAAGGCTGGACAAATAGGAATGTTTATCTAATAGAACACACTTTCAGCTTGATTTTTATTTAAATGGCACCTATCAGCCATAGAGGTCTTAACCAATTTTTCTCCCCAATTAGCTGTGTGCTATGCTACCCAGTACCCAATAGATGGCTGCATTTTAGTGGCACTATATACAGGCAGTCCCCGGGTTACGTACAAGATAGGGACTGTAGGTTTGTTCTTAAGTTGAATTTGTATGTAAGTCGGAACTGGTACATATTGTAGGGGAAACTCTAGCCAAACATTTTTTTTAGTTTTGGATAGCATAGGGAAAGGTTAACTCCCCTCTAATGTTTGTTTTGCTGTCTGTTCCCCTGTTCAGAAGATTTCACATCTATTTCTGTCCCTGTGACAAACTCAGGACTAAAGGAGTAACTCATCAAATACCAAACAGCTCTGCACCATGCTTTGAGCTAATAGCTTTATTTCCACACACCACCCAGGGTTCTAGGAGGAGGGTCCTTTTTTTGCTAACACAATGAGGCCAGCACTTTGTTTGTTTTGGTGGAGTCTTTGTTTGCCCAGGGAGCCCAGCATGTATAGGGGGAGGAGGGGCAGAGAGGCTGCTTTTTTCTGTTCGGCAGCCTGTTGCTCAGGGGAGGGGGCAGCCTGTTGCTGGCAGGGGGGGAGGGGGGAGGCGTGCAGGACGCGAGGCCGCGGGGGGGGGGGAGCAGCGGGCGTGGGGAGGCACTTTTCCTCTGCCCAGCAGCTCTGCGGGACCCCAGTCGGAGCCGGCCCGAGGAGGAGGAGGATCCTAGGACCCAGGTGAGCGAGCCCCGGGAATGCTGCTGCGCATGTGCGGGAGTTGCCTCACCCCGTTCGTATCTAGGGATCCGACGTAAGTCGGATCCACGTAAGTCGGGGACTGCCTGTACATCAAATTTGTAAAGAGTAGTTGAAATCTGATGACTCAGATCCTCAGGTGTGGCTCAATGGCACACAGTGTAACTGGGGGTTCTGGTGAGTGGCACCTGGGGCATTCACAGTTCACTTTTGCAGTCTCTTGATTCCAGGCTGGCTGTGTACTGAGTCAGGACCCTAACACAGCTTCAACAATCTTTAGGGTTATTCAAAATTACCCTAGATGACAGTGCTTCTAAGGGCAGCTGGTGATTAAGGCACACTAAGGATACGTCTAGACTACAGGCTTCTGTCGACAAAGCGCGTCTAGACTACATCAAGAAGATAGACAAAACTATTTGTTTTGTCGACAGAGAGCGTCCAGACTGCAGGACGCTCTGTCGACAGAAGAAAGTACCCGGAGCTGCTTCTGCCAGGTCACAGGGGCAGCATGTACTTCCTGGTGATGCTCCCTACCCTTTGCAGAGACGCATGCTAAAAGGGACCCCCAGACTAGCTGTTGCTCTGCTGCTGCAGCTGCCTTGCTTACCTCCTAGAGGGCCAGCAAAGGTTCTGCAGTGCTTGCTTGGAGTGCCCTGCTTCCTGGCACAGCACAGCACAGCAGTGTGAGTTTTTTTTTTTTTAAAGGTTTTTCCGAACCTTTGTTTGCCATGGAGCGAGAGCTTCTCCTGGGCAGGCACTGGCTCAACTCCACGGTGCTTCAAATGCTGCTGCAACTGCATGAGACTTTCATGATGTTAATGCCTGGTCCAGATCATGAACCCAGACTGGAGCCCCTCCTTCTGGATGCAGCAGCACTGTTCCTGCCTCTGAACTTTTTCCCGGAGGGGCGATTTTGGAGGATGGAAACAAGTGGGACCAGCTCGTAATGGACCAGTGAGATGATCAAGCTTGGCTCCGAAACCCACCTTCCTGGAGCTCTGCAATGGGCTTGCCCCCACCCTGCAATGACAGGACACCCACCTGCACCCTGCCATCCCACTGGAGAAGAGGGTAGCTATTGCATTCTGGAAGCTGGCCACTCCTGATAGCTACCAGTCAGTGGGACACCAGTTTGGTGTGGGGAGATCTACTGTTGGTGCTGTGTTGATGGAGGTAAGTCCCTTGGGGCGTGTGGGGGGCAATGGAGGGGAGGTGGCGGAGGGCTCCTGTGCCTTACACTATCATACTACCGGGAGCAATCACTGGGGGTGGGGAGATACTGGAATCTTGGTGGGGAGGGACGGTCTCCCAAGAACTTGGGCAACCCCTCTTACTTCATATTCTGTGTGTGTTTGTATGTGTCTATTTCTGCAGGTGGTGAGGGCCATCAACTCACAGCTTGTCCACCTCGGAAACCTAGATACCATCATGGCTGGTTTTGCAGAGTTAGGATTCCCAAACTGCGGAGGAGCGCTTGATGGAACGCACATTCCCATCCGTGCACCACCCCATCGAGCCGCCCGGTATATCAACAGAAAAGGGTACTTTTCCATTGTGCTGCAGGCCCTGGCTGACCACCATGGACTATTTTACAGACCTGTGTGTGGGGTGGTCGGGATGGGCACACGATGCTTGGATCTTACGCAATTCGCACCCGTACGAAAGGCTACAGACAGGAACCTTCTTTCCCCAGCGAACCTTTGCTATTGGGGATGTAGAGATGCCGGTCTGCATTGTGGCCGATGCAGCGTACCCCCTCATGCCCTGGCTTATGAAGCCATACATAGGGCATCTGACCCCGAGCAGGGAAGTGTTTAACGCGTACCTGACACATGCATGTTTACAGGTGGAATGCGCATTTGGCCGGCTGATGGGAAGGTTTAGGTGTCCTCTAATTCGCCTTGACATGGGAGAACACAATATCCCAGAGGTGGTGGCAGCATGTTGCATCCTCCACAACCTGGTGGAGAGCAAAGGGGAGGCCTTCCTCTCAGGTTGGGAGCCAATGGCTGAAGTGGAGGGGAGGCAGTGTGCACAGCCTCAGACAGCTGCTGTTCACCAAGCCCATCAGGTGGGGGTTTGCATCCGGGAGGCTCTGAGTGAGCACTTCTCAGCTGGAGCCCAATGACTCCCCAAGGTATCCCAAATGGGGTCTGTGGCCCTGGGCCCCCCTGTCCCAAAACCTTCCCTTCCATAATCCATCTCTGCATCAGCCTCCAAGCAGTTAAGACACACACATATTAAATATGAAAAATATAATGTTTATTAACAAGTAAAGTTAGAATTAGGAACTGTTATAAAACAATACTGTTCACCAACTGTTAAAAAATAAACTTTTTTTGGAACTATTAACCTGTGTTTATAACTGTGATAGGAGGGGGGATTTCAACCTGGAGGGAGGAAGAGAGGGAGTGAGGGAGGGCAGACAACTCAAGGGTAATGGTGGTATCGCCTGGGCCACAAGGCTTGGCCACCTCTTGTCCGTGGACCCTGCCGTCTTCGGGCTCGAGTTGGGGCTGAAGATGACTCTGCTCTAGCGGGGGGGGGGGGAGGAGGAGGAGGCAGGGATGAAGGGATGGCAGAGGCTGAGGGAGAGGAAGGGGTGGCAGGGGCTGAGGGAGAGGAAAGGGTGGCAGGGGCTGAGGGAGAGGAAGGGAGGTCAGAGGGGGCTGGAGCTGGATGTCTGTGCCTTTAAAACATGGCTACAGACAGGAACAAGAAGAGGTTTTTCCTGAAGAAGGACTGTCCAGCAGGGGGTTCCCTTGGAGATATTCTTCTGTAGACAAAAGAAACCCCTGCATCCAGACTGCCCTGTTTGTCGACAGAACTCTGTTGACAAAGGCGTTATGCCTCGTAAAATGAGATTTATCCGCGTTGACAAAACTGCTGAGTTCTGTCGACGTTATGTCAACAGAACTCAGCGGTAGTGTAGACGCAGGTATAGTTTTGCTGACAAAAGTCCACTTTTGTCGACAAAACCCTGTAGTCTAGACACACCCTAAGGTCTCTCTCTCTCCATCGGGGAAGTCCTCTCATTGAAGTCTGTATTAGCAGTTTAGTGGAAACCATGCTACTTGCCACTCAGGCTTTGGATTCAGCATTTTTAAGACTCACGTGATGGGATCTGACATACACATACCTCCAGAAGCTTGGATTCTGAAAACTGACCTTAAAGATAGAAGGACCAAATGAAGAGTTTTGCAGAAACCCCATAGATGCCAAATGTATTGGAAATTGAAAGTGATACAGTCACAAAATCTGTGGTAGCAATTTTATGTTTAAAACTTAGAATCTATATTCTAAAACATAAAAGGTTTGAGAAAGAATATCATCAGAAAGAGTGAATAATTTTTTGTCGTTTTTTAAACAGTAATTTAAAGATAAGGAAATTAATATAAAAATTCTTTTTGAGAAATACTAACTTCTTCTAACGAGTGTGGTCTGTTTCTAAGCCCTTTACAAGCAATGATAGTTACAAAAGTCACTGCAGCCACAACAGAGTTGCACCTAGTTCTGGGCCGGACAAGGACAGGTAATTACAACCGTTTAGAACAGAACAAGTGAAGACAAGCATTTGACATTGAAACCTTAAAATAAATTAAGGAGGCAGAATATGATTACCCAACCTGGAATTTATACAGAACACCAAGCGCTTTGGGAAAATATAATGGGATATTTAATTTTTATGAGACTAAAGACATTAGCAGTTGTTTTTCTGTTTCATTTTGGCATATGTTTTCTGAATATCTGCTCATGAGCTGAACTGTCTCCATTTTTATGACTGGTTCAGCTGTATCCATTGCTAACATGTTGTCAAGCAACAAATACATTTCCTCGTATAGCTAACGCCGTAACATAGCACTTACGGCAATGCAATGCCCTTTAACAGCAGGGTGGGGACATTGATTCAGTGCTGATGCAGAGGAAAGAATGCCCCCTGTTCAAGCAAAATTATGGAAAATTTACTTTTTATACTGCTCTTCCTAAAGAAAATCTACAAATGATTTATGTTCAGCGTTAATTCTTCATCTCATCTAGGAAGTAAAAACAAACAGATGTTGCAAAATGTTCATCTTTTCTTAGGGAAAATGCTAATGTGATTAATTTGATGGGGGAAAAGTTGAAAATATGAGTCTAGGTTATTGTTAACCTGTCTTGACATCACTGGAGGGTGATTCTGAACTTGTTTCCTACTACTGTGAAAAAATGAAGAATTTCTTGTCCTACAGTCATTCCTTGTTAAGTAAAAAAATGTGTTTATTCACAAATAAGTTTCCTTGAGAAATGGTAAATATCTGTATTTTGTAGAAAGTAGTGACCAAAAGGACAGTGCAAAGTGCTGAAACTGACATTTCCTCCATGTTGAAAGGTGGTGGCTCACTTGTATTTGTTCAAACCAGAGTTAGGAAATAACTACAAAATGTTGTGCTATGTTGTTACTTAATTCCAGGTGGAATAGTATACTCACATTAGAATAATGAGACTAATCAATGCTACATGAATTCAGGAGCTTAGAAGAAGAGTTGTTTTTGAATTTTTCAATTAAACATTTTAAATTGGAAATGTAGTTTTATAAAAACATTTTTTCTTCAATTTTTTTCCAAAATGTTTTCAAAATAGTGTTTCAGTTCAACATTTTAAACATTTCTCAAGTTCAAAATGATCTTTGGTTTCCTAATTTAAGCTATTCATAGTGTTAAAACATGACCACAAACTTCCATCCATTCATCCATCTCTTTTGAATTCAAATTTGTCTGTGGAAATGTTTTCTATTCAAATTGGGACACTCTCTAATTCTGCCTATTGTAGCTGCTGAATAATAGAAAAAGACCTGGGATGAGAAGGAATGCCATGCTATCCTACACAAGAGAGTCCAGCACAGAAATCCAAGTCAAGAAGTAACTTCCCTTTCCACTACTCTCTCAAAAAGACAGATGGCTGAAATGACTTAGAGCATGTATAGACTCCATTGCTCTTTCAGGATACTAGAAGTATCTCAAAATAGCAACACCACATCTTTAAAACTGCCTGCTATTTCTCGAAATAGCAGGCGCACTATTCCGGTGTCCCTGTAACTCTCGTTCCACAAGGGTTAAGGATTTGTTGGAATAGTGCCTTATTTTGAAATTTGGCACTGTGTAGACACACCAAATTTCAAAATAAGATCTTCCGATTTAGACTCAGAATAAGCTATGCAATTTGATAGGCTCCCAGGCTTTGGGAGGGATTGCTAATTATTTTACTCACTTGTAGTAAACACACCAATTAGATTCTAATATTTTACACCAGGGTTTTCCACAGGCCTGCTTTTTGAAAGCCACTACTGGGTCTGCACTGCTTTGTTTACCTAAGGGGTCCATAGCCATAGAGCCTTGCTGCTCCCATTGGCACAGTTTCCTTTTCCCATGGCTCCCTTTGGCTGGAAATGGCAAATTATGAGACCTCCTGACTATGGGCCCTTAGTTAAACAAAGCGGTGTGGGCCTGCTAGCAGCTTTCCCAAAGCAGGCCTCTGGAACACTTTGAGAAACCCTGTTTTAACCTAGTTTTTTCCATGTTTACACAGTAAAGCAGGTATATAATAAATTTTGCTGTTCAATGCCAATTCTGAAAATCCAATAAGAGTTTCATTTCAGATTGAACCGATTAGAAAGTCGATAAAAACACGAGCCTTCTTGAAATGCAACATTTCATTTTGGCAGTTGCTAAATATTTTAATTTTTTTCCATTTAGTAAAGATTATTTGATGAATTCTAAGCAAATTGGCTAAGTTTTGGGCCAACCAAAACTGCATTTTTCTGTTAAAAAAGTATATTCTAAAATAATTTTTCTGCTTTATTATAAAGTCCTTACTAGGACAAATCTGTTGATGATATGGGAAATGTTCCTATAAAAGGACTGCAAGATTTTGTTCCTGATGACTGCCAACTTTCTATAAAATAGGAACCTCATTAAAATAATGTCAAACTAGTGTAATCTTTTATATACTTTGAATTTTATGTCAAGTCTATGTATGGTGCATTATAGCAATTCCTTTTTATTAAAAGTATGTGCTTTGTGGATTAACAACTAAAGACTTAAAAACATATGATATTTCAATGAGAAATAGGTAACTTAAGAGACAGTAAGAAAAAGTGCAGCCTCATGAAATGTTTTATTTTCTTTTACAAAAGTCTTTTTGATGTCGCTGACCAATTCTTCCCCAAGAACCCTAGTGTGTGGGAGAATCACTGCTACTATACCTTTTAAGAAAGTTTGTCATTAATTTTTCAGAGCTACCAATCATGAAGCTATAACTCTGCTTCTTTCTCTGCCCCCATATACTGTTTGTGTGTTTATTACTTGCAGGAGCAATAAAAATAAGAGGGGCAAGTTGTACACAATATACTCTCATAAATGAGAAACTTTTGATATTTTCACTGTCTTTTCCTTTCCTTTCAACAGTAATTTAATTATCACTATCCAAGGAAACAGTCCCAAGACTAAAGATTATTACTTTATTCCATAAGTTCTCTCACAATTTCCCCCTGAAATATATTTTAAAATATAAAATCATGAAATATGAATAAAAGCTCCATATTGTTAAAATAAACAAGGTTTTACCAGTCATTCTGGAAAGGCATATCTCCTATTACTAGGAGAAAATAGGGTTAGTGCGGGTATCCTCATATTTGAAACACTGTAAAAATCCATATATAGGAGGTAGCTGATTTCACAGGTCAGTGCCTGAGTGTATGGCATTTTCACAGAACTTGACAGAACTTTTCGATTAATCTGCGATCTTCAATAAAACATGCTAAGGAAGAGTAGAAAACTTGTATTTGTCTGAGAAGGAATCAGATGACTTTTTGAATCTTGGGGTTACGTAAGGTTCATTTCATTGAATCAAAACCCACATTTTTAAAACATTTATTAAAACCATCCACATTTCCCTCAGGGCACTTTCTTCCCAATCTCAAATATCACCTGAAATTTGTTGGTTTATTCATTGTTTTCTCTACTCCCTGTTCTCATGCCAAATTCACCCTTGAGCCAAAACTATTACATGTCTGCTGACAGAAAATCCACATGAAATATGTGGTTTAGTGCAGGATTAGAAGGCAGGGCATTCTAAGGTGGACTATCCAGAAAACAAGTATTTTGCCTTGTAAAAAAATGAATTTCAGAATTTGTTTTCATTTTGTAGCAGAATGAAACTGAGAGTGTTAATTTTTCTAGAAAAAAAATGAGTAAGATTTTATCCCCCCAGAAGTTAGGGCAGTCACATGAAATGTGAAGCACCCTGGTCATCTAGATTTGGGTCCAATCAAGGTCGAGAGCCTGGGTGTCCCATATCCCAAATGAATGCCCTAATCTTAGTGACATTGGCTACTCTGCTGTGAGTTGTTCTGTCCTGAAATTCCATCCTGGATCTATGGACATTTCCCAGTGAGAACTCAATTGAATAGGACACATTTCTATAAATAGTTTTTGTTGGTGGTGTTTTGATAAGTCTGCCTTTTCCTGAAATAGACTTTTTGTGGAAAAGTTTCTGACTAGCTCAAAATCTGTTTATATCTCTGCTAATAACTGGCCATAATATTGTGCTTGTATAATACTTTACAAATATTAAGTATGATGAAGTAGGTAAGCATTACTAATATGCAGATGGTGAGAATAATGACTGGGAGATTGAGACTTGCCGAAGGTGACAAGACTTTCAGAAACAGGATTAGAACAATCCTGGGTTTATGACTAAACCAATAGATCATGGTGCTTTCCTTCAATGTCATTCAACCTTTCTAAATGTCAGTTTCCTAATCTGGATAATGTTTATATACCAGCCTGCTTCAGGCTGTTGACCTCTTAAACGCCACATACTTTCATATTTTGAACATGGTAAATATTTCCTCATTTTACAAATAAGGAGATGCTTTAGAAAATATTTAGTAGTGTCATCTAGTACATTAGCCATAGGGCTTGATGTCAAATCATTTTAGAGTTTAAGATGGAGAAGACATTTATTGATGGCAGCATTGGGGCAGGGGGTAGGAATAGGTGAATTTCTAAATGGTACGTAATGATAAACAGACCTACACATTTACATTAATTGTTAAATGTAAAATATAAAATGTTCATAGTTTCACAATAAGCTATAACAACAAAGATTAATTGGAAAATGTGCAAAAGACAGAATTTGTTCAGACAAAAAGGTTTAGTGATGTAACTCAAGGACTTTTAAGATCATGTCTGATAAACAAGAGTAGTGTAAGATCAGAAACTAGTGAACCAAAAATTGTGTTGGAAATTAGGCCTAATTGGTGGACAAACTAACAAAAGGATGGACTTTCTTTAAAGAGAGACTTTGAGAGGGAAAATTATGGATGAACAAGCAAGGACTACTGAAATGCTGGCTGACTGAGAAGACTAATAAAAGGGGAAAGTGTGACCTTCACAATCATGGGTGCCACCACTGTCTCCTAGGTCTCTGGATCTTCTTCATGCTAATTCTGTGAGATGTCTTGACCAGAGAGTACTGCAGAGAGGGAGCCAGACCTCAACCCCTCCACCAGTACCATCTGAAAACAAACACCTGGGACGTGAAACTATCTTCCAATGTGTTCTTTTATTGACTTATTTCTCTTGCCTATCCCTCTTTTTCTTTCTTTCTTATTAAAGTCTGGTTTCACTGGCCAAGACTGCATATTATGCAGCACTATCACAAGTATATGACCAAAAATGCAGCAAAATGAGATGCCCTGAATAGCCTGATGCTGGTACAAGTT
Organism: Pelodiscus sinensis; assembly: GCF_052426305.1. NCBI lineage: Eukaryota > Metazoa > Chordata > Testudines > Trionychidae > Pelodiscus > Pelodiscus sinensis. The sequence continues at coordinate 102,499,525 of NC_143055.1, forward strand.
TACCAGGTCTCAGAGTGGCTAATAAGACCATGTGCTGTGCCTGTGTTTCTTTCATCAGTAGTCAAGTTGCAAGTGAAATTCCACATCAGGTATGGAAATGGCATTTTCTCTCTTTACTGTTCTTGTCTTTCCCTTTTGTGTGTTCTTCTTGATCTGCCATCTTAGAAATTCAATTGGATTTTAACAATAACAGCAGCTGTTCCAGCCTATCTAACTTCTCTTTTCCACAACAATATAGTTATTGCTGTCTTTAATACAATCTATTAGACTGTCAAGCAAAGTATATGTGTGGGGGAAGAGTTTCCTTCTGAAAACTGTCTCCAGCTAAAGGAAACAAGGGATGTTTTTAAAATAAAAGCCCAAACTAAAAAACCTTATTTAATACTTTGTTTCAATTGTTTTAACTATTTTCCTTCTTTTCTGTATCTTAAAAAAAAAGATATAAAGGATGGTTAGAGGATGTGTTTCCCATGGTAGTAAGCAAGCTGACATTTCTGTATACCAAATTCAGTATAAAGCTGCTTAATGTTGGACAGTAAATGGTTTATGTTAATGCTTTTGGCTTTTGGGACCCAAATATTCCCTTGAAATTAATACAACAGCATAAACATCTTCCTGTGGTTTTTTTGCTAAGACTTTTTCTTAAATAATCTCAGGGTAGTTTTTTTCAATGTGTCTGTTTTCAGATGCCTGAAATGAGATATTTAAATTGTAACTTTCAAAAGTTATAGCCATTGCAACTTGGTTATAGAAAAATATTCCACTTGGAAAGGTCAATAGCCAAGAGCTAAGAGGAACTGAAGTCCCAAATGTATTTGAATGAGAATGCTGACATTCTTGCTGCATATGTTGGCTAAATATATGACATTGTTTTTCTTTTCTGTCTTAATAAGAGAAAAAAGTAGTTTAAGGATTCTGTTTTTATTCTGAGAAATGTATTACATGCTACTAGTGCTTTTTTTTGGCATTGCTTTTTAGTGGGCCAAGTCATTTGGTTTAATGTTTTTAGCTTTAAAATATTTTGCCATGCTGTAAACACTTATATTTGTGACATTTGAACCTCTGATTTTGGAATTAGGCAAAAGGCTGTCTCTGCCACTTTGGAACAGTGACATTTACCCTTTCTTAGCACAAAATATAAACAAATGGAGAAACTGAAGGAATAAAATTCAGACCGCAATTTTTGGCCAGAGTGCAGAGCAGCTCCAAACTTCCTCTCTGGCTGTTATTACAGAGCATGTGCAACCACTGCATTCCTCTTATTTTGAGGGGCTTTGAACATGAAAAATAATACGTTCTTATAGCTGGGGTATCATAAAAATAAAAAGATTACTTCCAGTGTTCCCAATAAGAGTTGCTCGGCAGCAACTCAGGAGCAATTCCAAGGCTACCGAGATGATTCGCACAGCTAGGCTTTTTGTTACTATGGGTTGTGTGCATTCACACATGCCTTGGTTCACATTTTTTTTTCTGCACATGGGTGGAAAAGATTACTGGGAACATTGATTACAGCACTGGAATGCTGAAGTCCTTTGGTTTGGCCAAGTTAGCTGGTGTGCAGTTCTATGCCAAGGACATGTTTTGTTCCCTGCAACCACCATTCACATTTATTTGACAATTGGGTTTTAATCTTAAACTCTCCCCTGATAAATGGAACGGATTTATAATTATGTCTTCTGATGTTGCAGCCATTTATTTACTTCCCTTCCCATCTAAAATAGTTATAAAGGTTTGATCCCAAACCCGATGATAAAAAAAAGACAGTGCCATTTACTTCAGTGGGTTTGGATTATATAGATAGATAGATTAGATAGTTCCTCATTCATTTTTCAGATTCTTTGAAGTCTACTTGCTAACACCAGCAAAACTAAAACTTAGTTGTCAGAGGTATCAAGACTAGCAGCTGTACAGAAATGTGTGGTTCAAACACAAGCTTTTAATAGACACAGGTTTTCATAGGCAAACTAATACATACTAGATTAAAATATATGAAAAATCTATGTGTAATTAACAGCATGTAATGATTCCTTCTGTAAATTGTCATTGATTACAGTGAAGATTATAATCTCTTCTGGTTAATGATGCATTATACAAATTGAGCACACATTTATTAATTCTTGTAGAAATATATATGCAATTAAATGGCATGCAAATTTTCCCTGATTAAAATGACTTCTGACCAATTACATGTGGAGATGTTTGTCCAAGCATGCACTCCATGAATTTTGTTTCAATTAACCTGATGTCCCTTCCCCTTTTAAAAAAAGTAAAAAAAAACCTCTGAGTCCCACTCACCTGTGCCAGGCAATCCAAAAAAATGCAAGACAGTCTGTAAAGTAAGATTCCTTCTTTAGAGAGAGAGAGAGAGAATATATCCCACGTATTAATCTAAATCCCTTTCATAAATGTCTATGGTTCAATTCTGTGTATAACATGATACAATTAGAGGCACCTGATGGACAGTACTTTCAATTACTAATGGATTTCCAAAGGATCACGAGGAAAACAAGTAATTGTGATAATTGTGATGCAGAATGACAACTAGCACTATCCTATTTTTTTCTGACTTTTTGAATAACATCAACTACAAGTTAAATTTAATCATACATGAAATGACTCTATTCTGATCTTTTGCACATATTAAATTTTTTTTCATGACCATCCACTTCAATTCTGAGCTGAGCCTCTGTTCATCTAGCCCTCTGCTTATTTCATCATTCATATCTACCCCACCAGAAATTCACTTTGCAGCACTGCTCTCCATAGCCCTACTTTCTCACATAACTGTTCGGAAAAAAGTACTAAAAGAATTACAGAGACTTGCTGAAAATGGCACACCGTTTATTTTAGAATTTGGTTAAAAAATTTCTTCAATGCAGAGTTAAAAAAATGTCTGAACACAATGTAATAAGGATGCAATTTCTTGGCAAGTCATGCTTCAAACACTCCACAGATTCTTTGGAGACTCACCCCTCTCCTTTAGCCCAAACCTTCCCTCCCTGCATTTTAACCTTTTACCTGGTGCATCCTGATTAGTGTTTCATGGCTAATTTGCCCAATAATCAGATTAAAAACAACTTGAAAGATTAGTATTGCTATGTTTTTTAGTGAAATCATTTAATAAACATTATTTTAATGACAATACAGGTTGAAACTCTCTCGTCTGACACACTCTGGTCAGACAACATCCATGGTTCAGCATGATTTTAGTTAGTTGTATGTCCATTTATCATGCATATGGCCAAGCTTCCTGCAGTCCCATAAAGTTTGCTTACAGCCAAACTCTGTGTTCTGTGTTATTTTGCTCCAAATTACCCCTGTATGGCTACATCTATATTACGATCCTCTTCCACAAGAGGAAATGCAAATGGAGCACTCATTTGCATATGTCGCACTCATTTGCATTTCCTCCTCAGATCCCTTTTGCGCAAGAGGTTTTTGCGCAAAAAAGAGCTGGGTAGGCAGCTCCTTTTTGTGCAAAACCCCCCTTTTGCACAAGAGCCATTCTTCCTCATTCTTTTGCGCTTGTGTATGCAAAAACCTCTTGCACAAAAGGGATCCAAGGAGGAAATGCAAATGAGAGTGCAACATATGCAAATGAGCACTCTATTTGCATTTCCTCTTGCAGAAGAGGATCGTAGTATAGACGTAGTATTATAAGAGCCCAGTAAGAAGTGGAAGTGTTGTCAATGCTACCAAACAGCATTGACCTCCCATTCTTTGGCAAATTCCCTGTTTGGCTCCAGTCAGGTCCCCAGGATGCCAGACTAGATAGATTCAACCTGCATATGATAAAATTTGTAGAGGCATAATGGCCATGTTGAAATCAATGGCAAAACTTTCATTGACTTAATTAGGAGAAGGATTTCATCCATTTTTCATTTTAACACCCAAACTGTGTATTTAAATATTGCTTTAGGTAATCTTTAACATAACATAATAAGCAATATGTCTTTCTTTTATTTGGTGGAGACTGTGTTCTTTTAAACAAATAAAAGAGAGAAATATGTCAAACAATGAGTCAAAGTGAAGAAATTGCTCAAATCAACATTTGATGATATTGTTTACTTATGCAACTTATCATTATAAGAAAGATTCAAGGGCAGTAATACATGGATATTTAATAGAAGAAGCTACATTTTTAAAAGACCTGTATCTAAAAAGAAAAGAGACATTTTGAACTATAAATCTTGAGGCAAGTTAGAAGAAACTGGGATGGAGTATGGTCACTTAACATTCACTTTCTACTAACTCTGCTTAAGTGGAAGTGATGCAATGTGCACCACAGTGGAGAATAAAGGCTTTTAAAAACAAAGCCTCAACAAACACAAATAAAGAGTCCCGATTTTCTATTTCATTACACTAGCGTGTGCCTGTGTAACTCCGTTCAAGTTAATAAACTTATTTAAGTGTGAAGCTAGTGCAAGACAGTGAACCAGGAAGCTCTATGTTGCTGTAACTAGCAAAAGGAACAAATTTCTTCCTTCTGATTAGCCTTTGTTCCTTTCCTATCCCCATCTTTAACCTTCTTTTCTTTTCTCATTACTAACCTCTCCTTTAATCCCTTATCTCCTTTGCAGCTGTTCTTCTATTGCTATATATTCCTGAGAGATCTGTGGCATATATGAAGGAATTAGAAATCCATGGATTTGTCTAGATTTTTTTTTTTTTTTTTTTTTTTTTTAAAAGACAACCTCTTTAAGCCCTGCCATGAACAGCCACAGAGTGGTTAATGGTAGTTGCTTTGATCATTGCTTCTGCATTCTTTATATAGATATGACATGGGAGTTGATTTTTCTTTTCCTTCTTCTTCGTCCTCTGTTGTGAGGTCAAGTATGTTCCTGAAGGATTTACCCTTGCCAAACAAATGAGAATATCCAAAGTTTTGTGAATTGGAAATCAATGTGCATAAAGCAAGAAAAATGGGCACTATTATCAAGTGAACAGTTTGCATAGCCAGTGAACACGGGAAAAATAGGCCATTTAATAAGCGCTAAGTGAGGAAACTGAAATATGACAGATTCCAAGTTTATCGCCCAAATCATGCTAGCCTGCACTACACCGAGCCCCTTGATTATGTCACTATTCAACTTTTCTCCTGATAATTTTGGATGTGGAGAGCATTAGGATATCTGAGCTGTCACACACATCCTAACTACCACTCTCCTATTTCTTGCCTTTAAAAAATACTTTGTTTTCTAATCACTACTGGCCTCTTTAGTGCCTCTCATGGCTGAAATCTTGTCTTGTGTTTTGCTTGGTTGAAATATGACCCTGATCTTGCAAATATATTGACTTGGGCAGACCTTTGCACCTGCATGTGCCCCGTTGAACTTACTGGAGCTCTGTGCTGGACAATGGGTTTACATGCACATGTCCAGCTGTCTGGTGGGACCTTAGACTGTTAGCCCTATGGTGCAGTAATCTTACTATGGAAGTAAAATGTTGTATGAATTAATTGTATGATATAATTTATAAGACTGGCTATCCTGTTTTTTTAGTGAAAAGAATTATCTTTCAGTAGAAGTTTCTATTGGGAGATGTGCAGGAAATCCAAGCAGTTAAGATCTGTAAGTAAAATCCTTGTCTTAAAGTCAATGACAAAACTCATTGACTTTTTTTGAGGTCAGAATTTCACCTCAGGGAAAAGTAGTTAATGAAAACTAGGCAAGAATAAGTTCATCACCAGTCCCTTTGCTCTTGATTCATAGGCCTTAAATATGTAAAGAGCAGGAAGGAAATCTAATCAAGCATAAATACATGTTACACAAAATGTACAGTTATGAATTGTTTCTATTTCCTATATGGTTTGTTGTGAGATCTCACTGTTAAAATTCACTGAGTTTTCAGAACTGCAACAGTGGTCAAATTCCAAAGTAATAATGGAATGGTATAGAAAGAAGGTGAGAGAAACCTTTAGAAAATATTTTTTTCCCCAATCAAACTGAGCTGGATCTGTCTGTGTGATTACTTAACAGCTCAATTTTTATTGCAAAACCTGCTCTTTTATTTCCATTAAATAAATGGAAATATCTTTCCAAATTCTTTTCAAGGAGCTCATAAATGTTTACCTGAACATGAAAGTCCTTTGGCAGGTCTAAGAGTTAATGCAGGCTAATTTCAAAGGTCTTTCTGAAGTCAAATTTTTCTGATTTGTTAGCAAACTTACTTAGATGGTAAGGGGAAATCTTTCAGAATATATAAAGTTTTTATGTTCATTTGAAAAACAGTAATAAATCTGTACTATTTTCTTCTTACACCTGAAGACAGCTGTTCACCTATGATTTAAATTCATGGAAGTATAGTGGTAAGTGTATTATTCACTGGAGGTTTTTTAAGAACAGGTTGGAAAAATACTGGTCAGGAATGATCTAGGCATACTTGGTCCTGCCTTAGTTGGGGGTGGGGATCGACTAAATGGCATCTTTCAGTCCCTTCTCACCTATGTTTCAATGATTTTGTGATTGGATTCTCACATTATAGGTGGGTAACAAGGAAAGCCACAGTGATGTGACAGAAAATTTCACATTGTTCTGTACACAAGAAAGGTTGAAATGTCACTGTAGGTTAGATTACATTGTAAAGTTAACAAATAGCAGCCTTCTCCTCTGTGGAAACATTTCTGGGGGTATTTTAAAATGATGCATTGATGAGGCTTTCATTGTTTGCAAAGTACAAACATTATGAGGAAATTTGCCATGGTCATGGGCCTCTAACCACATAGGCTTTTCCAGTAATAATGATCTTGTAGTTTTATTATTTAATGTAAACTATATCCCATCAAAGAGCATGAATTTCCTTGTGGAATGTAATACACAGTCCAGCTCTGAGTTCTAAGCACTTTTTGCTCCCCAGTCAGTCATTATCGTTATTAATATTTTGTCTATTTTGCAATTGTCTCCAAAGAACTCGAGCATGCACTAACCGAACAAATTACTAGATGTTGCACAAACAGCTAACACAATGATGGTCCTTGTCCTAGAGTTTACAGTCTAGAATTAGACAATATACAACAATGGATAAACAGACCAATGTGGTACAGGGAAGAGTAGGTAAAGTAACAGTAAGAACTAGTGTGTATTTATAAATTAGCAGTCTCTATGTAAAACCACAGATACCTACGGAAGGAGAAATTTGTTCCCATGCAAGGAAATCTTCTTTTAGCCCTTATTAACAGGAGGAAGAAGAAAGGAGAGAATATTGAGGGATGTAACTCTAGTAGATCACTTCTCTGAAATTCAGACAGACCCCACAGACTATGTCATTTTTATTTATTTCCCTGGAGCGTTATGACAATCTAAAGGAGGTGTGATGAATGGGAAGGGTAAAACTCTTCTGGACATTCAGCCATTCAATTAACTAAAGTCTTTTCACAGTGGCTAACTCTTGAAATCTAACACTAATTGTCTTCCCTGTAAGGGTGAAAACCATGGACAGTGGGTCCTAGAGAGTCTCCAGGAATGCTTAGGAAAACAAGAAGTGAGTTGGCACAAAAACAGGAAAGTCAATGGAAACAGAATGTGAGCTCTTGAATTGGAAGCAGTGATCTTCCTGTTCCAGTCTTTGTGTGACCAGCACAAATCCTGGGAGACATAAATTAAGCCAGGAAGCAGGGCATGGCATATCTAATGACATCCATACCTAAGAAAGGAAATCTTTTAAGAACAGGTATGTGAGTAGAACAGGGAATGTTTACTAAGACATGATCTGGTTATTTTCTTCATTTTGGGGTTTGTTGGTCTTCTCTGTGCTGAGCACATGTAACTGTCCCCTCTTACACTATAATACTCCAAATTGAATCCCAGGAAAGCAATTGTCTGTGTTTTAATCTTTCTTCTTTCATTTACTCTGTAACATCCTTGCAAGCAAGTAATGTTGCACTAAGTATGTTTTCGTTGTTTTGTTAATAAAAATAATCTTTAAGACTATGATCAGATTCCTGTGCCTTAGAAGGCAGAAGATTCTGTATGCATGTGCCTAAGACTGGAAGATGAAGACTGTTAAGAAAAATTACAGTTTTTTTCAAGATCTCTCCAGAGGGAGGGCAAAAGGGCTTCAGTGTACCCCACAGGAAGGAATTCCCAAATGCACCTCCCAAGGTTCTCAAAAGGGTGTTTTGCATTTGTGTAGTGGCAGCAATACCAAGCCAAGGTCAGGGAATCTGTGACTTTGGGGTGTTTTTAACAGAAGCATGTAGTAGCAAGTCATTTAAAAAGTGTCCTGCAGACCCCTACCTTATGCACTTGGAGTGCCAGAGTGGGGAACATCCTTGACAGAAGGAAACATGTTTTTCTTTAAAGAACAATTCTTCAGAATTTAACAAACATAAGGGAAATTTCAAAGTATCTAGGCTTTTTTCCTCTTTACTCAGGCTAGACTTAAGGATTTGGCTCCCTGTGGATTGATAATTGTCTGGCAATAATTCTAATATAGTGCCATTGCATCTTCCTGACATGTAAAAAATAGTTTGTTCAGATCAAGTTTACAGGCCATATGTCACCCTCCACACATGCAGACAACTATTGAGCAAGTACAATATGTGTCCCTAAATATAAACAAATCCCTGAACAGATTCCCATTAGCTTTATGTTCTCCAACTGTTACATATAATTGTGTCACCCCATTTCACAGCAGTGATACAGGAATGAAAAAAGTAAAGACTCAGGGGATTGCATGTTTAATATATCAGGTTTTGACTCATAGGTCACATTGAGGATTTCAAAACTTCTTTTTACTCCAGTTTCACAGCATTTTCATGTGCAAACGAAAAGTGTTTCTTGTGTACAGTTAGCTGAAGGTGATCTTATATTAAATTTTCTTTTTTTAAAAAAATTCTACAAATTAGCTGGATCTCCTTATGGGAAAGATTTATCTATGTATTTATTTATTTATATTCATGTGTGATTAGACAAGACTCTCTTTCCAACCTCCATAAACAAGAAATGAACATTAGTTTAATTGAATGATGAAGGAATCTACCAGCATTGCTTTCTCTCATAATGGAATAATTACATAGAGAGATCAATATTTTCCACAGAGGACTGATGAAATCTTTTTATTGCAGTAAAAATTTTTGGCTTGTGGTTGAATATTGTCCCTGCCTATCCAAATTATAATGAAGATTAAATTAAAATGACTTTTGCTAAAATGATGGCTTTCCAAAGTGTGAACTGAAATAGAAAAATAGAATCATATTACAGATGACATACTATTGATATGTATTTTATCCTCTTACAACACTAGTAACAGCATAAACTCGTAAAAATGGAATCAACATTTAAGGCTAGCAAGAAATGTGAATGTTATGATTGCCTTTGGTAACTTTTGTTAACAAATATATGTATATACACACAGCTTCATATTTCTGTTGTAAAACCACTTAGAACCAGATTCTGCCTTATGAGTAGTACTTTGCATATCTCCTTTTGAAAAAAGAATGTAGTCTAGATGTACCCTTTGTGACTTAAGGATGGCAAAATCTATTCTTTGGGGCTTGTCTACAAGAGAAGCTGTTCTGGATAGTTAACCCCGACTTGCTCAACTGTGTGAGGATACTCCATTCCAGAAAAGCATTGAATTCATAGTGGATTGATGTGAATTAAGGAACTCTTATTCTTGATGCCTAAATCCAAATTAATCCATTTTGAATTCCAGGTCTCTCAAACAAAAGAATACAAGAACAACAAGGAGTCCTGTGGCATCCTAGAGATTAATGTTTTTATTAGAGCATAAGCATTCATGGGTAAAACAAACTTCATCAAAGAAATTGGAGTGAAAGTTAGAGAGGCAGGGATATTTATATTGTGTTAACGATATATAATGTGTTACCTTGTGCCAATATAACTTGATTCCTCAGTTGTTCATTAAATACAAATCCAAAAGGAATGTGTTATTTACTCAACTTTAGTTACATAAAGTAGAACTGATTTTTGTTACTATAATATAAATAGCAGTATGGTTTGAGTAGTAGAATCGGGCCAAATATATTTAACTAGTGTGGTTTGGAAGAACTGGTGCAATATTGAGAGTGGTATGGGTCTGAATTTTAATCCCTGCTTATAGTGTAGCCATGTGCAATTTACTTCCTACCCCTATTACAATTTACCAAATATACAATGTGGATAGTAATATTCACTCATCTCTTGTACCTCCATTGCGTGGGCTGAGGCTTTGAATATGTTAACTGTTCTATAAATGGTAAAATGTTCTCACTAAGCAGCTACTGGTTAATTATGTATTCTCTATGGCAATTGGCACTGACAGCTATTATTGGCCAAGGAAAGCAAGGGCTAAGTCTGAACAGCATTTATTTCTTTATCTCTATAGAATTCAATAAGTTTGAAATGCTGCATCCAATCAATTCCAAAATTTTAAGGAATGCTTTAGGCATTGGTGGGCACAACTCTATTCATGTTGGTAAATATTAGGATATGGGAAAAGCTTGATTCATAGAATAAGCTGTATTTTCAGGCTTCTTGGTACTGTAGAGGGAAGAACCTCTACTGTTACCTAAGCATTGAAGACAGCAGGAATTTTACTTGTTGCAAGGCAGACAGTTTAGTCAAGAATCTGACATGGAAGCCTATTAGGTGGATTTGCAGGTGCGTTGGAAGGTGGGGGTAGAGTAGGGGAAATAGGGACTTAGTCAATTTTTATTAAAAGTTGAAATTTTCCTTGAGATGAAAATATGTAAATGGTCAGCCCTAATATTACAGGTTGAACCTCTCAAGTCTCGGACTTTTTGGTCCAGCAACATCTGTGCTCTGGCAGGACTTGGATGTTGCTGGACCAGACAGCTCAGCAGCTGGGAGCCCCAACCTGGGGTCAGGCATCCAGGGCCAGTGGCAGCTAGGAGCCCTGGGTCAGGGCAGTGACAGACAAAAAGTCCCAGACTGGGCCAGTGGCAGAAGGGTGGCAAAGGCCAGGAGCTCTGGATTGGGTTGGAGGCCAGGAAGCCCCAGGTCAGGCCAATGGCAGGGGGTCCATAGGTGGCCAGGAAGCTGCATCTGGGAGCTCTGGCTGGGGCTGGGAAGCAATAGCAGGTAGGTCAATGGCCAGGAGCAGAGCCCAATGGCCAGATCTGGTGGCTGGGAGTAGGCCAAGGGCCTAGAAGAGAGCTGGGAGTGGAGCTGGTGGCCAGTGGTCAGCAGAGGAGCATTTACTTTCCCTGGTCTGGCAAAATCCCTGGTTCAGGATCACTCCCAAGGGTGCTGTCCTATGGAGGTCCAACCTGTATAATGACTTAGGGGCCTTAGGAGCTGTCCGATAGCAATATGGCCTGATGAAATGCATTGTAGAATACTCAAGGAGCTGAGAGAGGAGGTATCTGAGCCTTTACCTATCATCTTTGGAAAATCATGGAAGACAGGAGAGATTCCAGAAGACTGGAAAAGGGCAAATATAGTGCCCATCAATAAAAACAAGAACAACACAGGAAACTATAGACCAGCCAGTTTAACTTTTGGGCCAGGAAAGGTAATGGAGCAAGTAATTAAGGAAATCATCTGCAAACACCTGGAAGATAATAAGGTTATAGGTAACAGCCAGCAGGGATTTGTAAAGAACATATCATGTCAAACCAATCTGATAGCTTTCTTTTATAGTATAACGAGTCTTGTGGATAAGGGAAAAGCAGTGGACGTGGTATATCTCGACTTTCATAAGGCATTTGATACGGTATTGCATGATATTCTTATGAATAAACAAGGAAAATACAACTTAGATGGGGCTACTAGAAGGTGAGTGCATAACTGGTTGGATAACCATTATCAGAGAGGAGTTACTAGCAGTTCACAATCCTGCTGGAAGGGCATAAGAAGTGGAATTCCACAGAGGTCTGTTTTGGGACTGGTTCTCTTCAATATCTTCTTCAACTATTTAGATATTGGCATAGAGAGTACGTTTATTAAGTTTGCAGATGATACAAAGCTGGGAGGGATTTCAACTACTTTGTAGGATAGGGTCATAATTCAAAATGATCTGGACAAATTGGAGAAATGGTCTGAGGTAAATAGGATGAAGTTTAATAAGGACAAATGCAAAGTACTCCACTTATGAAGGAACAATCAGTTTCACACATACAGATGAGAAGGGGTGCAACTGTCTAGCAAGGAGTACTGCAGAATGGGATCTATGGGTCATAGTGGACCACAAAACTAAATATGTGTGATGCTGTTGCAAAAAAGCAAACATGCTTCCAGGATTTGTTAAGACACGAGAAGTCATTCTTCTGCTCTACTCTGCGCTGATTAGGCCTCAATTGGAGTATTGTGTCCAGTTCTAGGCACCACATTTCAAGAAAGATGTGGAGAAATTGGAGAAGATCCAGAGTAAAGCAACAAGAATGATTAATGGTCTAGAGAACATGACCTATGAAGGAAGACTGAAAGAACTGGTCTTGTTTAGTTTGGAAAGGAAAAGACTGAGAGGGGACGTGATAGTGGTTTTTAGGTATCTAAAAGGGTGTCACAAGGAGGAGGAAGAAAAAGTGTTCTCTTTGGCCTCTAAGAAGCAATAGGCTTAAACTGTAGCAAGGGAGGTTTAGGTTGGACATTAGGAAAAAGTTCCTAACTGTCAGGGTGGTTGAACACTGGAATAAATTGCCTATGGAGGTTGTGAAATCTCCATCTCTGGAGATATTTAAGAGCAGGTTGGCTAGACATCAATTGGGGATGGTCTAGACCAGGGGTCTCCAAACTACGGCCCGCGGGCCGGATGCGGCCCGCGAGGCCCTCTCATCCGGCCCATGGAGACTGTGACGGGGAAGAAACTCCCCGCACTAACAGCCCCTCCCCTGGAGAAGCGCCGAGCGGCGCAGCGCCGCGGAGCTGGGGCAGGGAAGAAACTCCCCACACTGACAGCCCCTCCCCCGGAGAAGCGCCGAGCGGCGCAGCGCAGCGGAGCCCAGAGGAAAGCCCACGGGGAGGGGAGCGAGGGCACACAGCCGCAGGCGCGGCAGGCGAGGAAGGCGGCAGGACCCAGGAGGAGAAGGGGCAGGGACGCCAGGGTGAGCGGCACGCCCCGTGCGTGCCGGCTCAAAAGGGGGAGAGGCCGGAAGGACAGGGGCGGCCAGCACTCACTTTCTTTTGGGCAGGCAGCCAGGAGAGGGAAGCCGGAGGAGCCAGCGGGACGGAGGAGGGACTCTGGACCCGCACAGCCCTTGCCCTGGGCAGCGAGACTCCCCGGCCGGGAGTGCGGGGGATCGGAGCCGCCAACGGACGGCCACACGCCCTGCGGACCGACGGCCGAGCCCGGGCTCTGCGCGTCCCTCACAGCAAGAGGGGTTGGGACTTGGCGTGGACAATTGCTCCCTATTGGCCAGTGCGTTCTTATCCTATTGGCTAGCTCTCTCATGAGGTCACTAGTGGGCTGGGCTCTATTTTGGCATCCAGGAAACAATTTCACCATTCACACTAATACAGGTGTTCATGTGTAGTGTATCAATGTGTTATTAAATAATAACTGAATAAAATAATATTAAATAAATAATTAAAAACAACATCCATGTTTTGATTGTTTTTTATTTGGACATCAAGTGTGTAGTCGGCCCCCGAACTGCTGTTTGATAGTTAATGCGGCCCTCGGGCAGAAAAGTTTGGAGACCCCTGGTCTAGACGGTACTGGGTCCTGCCATAAGGGCAGGGGACTGGACTTGATGACCTCTCGAGGTCCCTTCCAGTTCTAGTGTTCTATGATTCTACGAGTCTATGAATTTGAGATTTGTTGGGTCCTCCAAAATCTAGGACTCTCTGGTCTGGCAACATATTTTGAGGTCAACTAGGGAAGCTGTGCTCAGTGTTCCCCCACTTATAGAGATAAGATTAACATCTATGCAGAACAAGGCCTTCTCAGCTTTTGCTCCTAGGCTGTGGCATTGTTTCCCTTGGGATATTCGCATGGCGCCAATGCTAGCATTGTTTTGGTGTCAGGCTAAAGCTACCCCTTTTACTCGTGCTTTTATTAGTGTTTGAATCTATATGGATATGTTCCTCTTTTCAAAATTTTTTAGCAGGTTTTATGTTCCTCTGCAGTCTTGTGTTTTAAATTTTATATATGTTTGTATTTCATTTTACAATTTTTGTAAGTCACCTCAAATATTTTCAATAGAGAGGTGGGATAAAATATTTAAATAAATAAATAAAATATTTTATATGTTTTAAGTAACAGTTAACAATTATGTTAACCGTTTAACAATTATGTTAAATTTTATTATTACTAAAGCCTAAAAAGAAAGTTTTCCCCATTTCAACTTTTCAAATTTTAAGCCATAAAAAAACAAACACTATCTTGTTGCAATGCACACAGTCTCTAGACATTTGGTGCATTAAAGCCACATGATTGCTTTCAGCTGGCATGACTGCAAAGATTCATAATTCAGTTGTTTACAATAACAGAACTAAATAGTCACATATGAATTACCAGATGATTGCTTTTTGTTGATATGACAGGCATGGCATTCTTCTATATTTATTTTAGGACACTGAAACAAAGACTTCCACGGAGAATTGGATATCAATTCCCCATGTAATCATGGGGATCTTCAATGCCTGGAGTTTTTGACACTGAGCTCAGAGGCATAAGATGGAGGTATCATTCAGATGTTATTGAGGTGTGCTCATAGAAGAGTTCACAAAATGCAAGATACGTGCAGATCAATTTCTTCTGCTAGATTTGAAAAATATTTGTTAATGTCCTAAGCACAAAATGCTACAAAAAAAGCAAAAGTTTTAAACCTGTTACATACCCATCAAAACAGATTTCATATTGGATATAATAATGTGTCAACATGTGTCCCTCAGGAAAAATATCATGGCTTTTATGTTTTGGCCAATATTTTCAAGCCTATGTGCCTGGAGTTATTTTCCTTATTTAGGCATCTAAAAGAGAAGTGAACTGATTTTTGAGAGGCAATGAGCTGCCACAGTCCTATTGACTTCATTGGAAGCCAGTGTTCCTCTTAAACTTAGATGTCTACGGGTATGTCTTCACTGCAGAGTTTTTCTGGAAATATTGCCATTTTTCCAGAAAAACTACACATATGTCCATACTGCTATTGCATTCTTTCAACAAACTTGAAAGAATGGAGGATTTTTTTTTTACGACAGCAGTAAACCTCTTTCTATGAGGAAGAAGCCGTTTTCCGAAAAATCTTTTTCGGAAAAACGCATGTATGGATGTAGAAGAGAGTGGTTTTTTTCAAAATAAGAGGCCTCCAGGAAAAAGCACAGGTGCTCTGGTGGCTATTCTATCCACAGTAATTACAACTGAAATGTGAGATAGCATCCAATTAATGTGCACACTATCTTTTGAAAAAGTACTGTCAGCAGTAGATCAGAAGCAATCAGAGCCAATGACTATGCTGCATTCATGTGCCATGAGACAGGATGGGGCATCTGCTCCAAATCATAAGGGCCAGTTTTAGGGGTGGGCGAGCCAGGCGGTCGCCTGAGGCCACCATTTTCAAGGGACCCCTGACAGAGCCGGTCTTAAGGGCAAGCCCGACTTCCTAAATCCTTTCTCAAGGTTTCCCTGGTTACTCCCTGACCTCCCCTTTTTTTTGCTCAACAAATTTTCCCTCTGGTTTTTTTTTTTTTTTGGCTTGAGAAATTTTTGTCTGGTATTTTTTTTAAACCATTTGGCAACCCAGGGCCACCAATTGGTTAGGACCAGACTTGCAAATCAGTGACCGAAAAGGTCCCTTTTTTCCCCCTACAGAGTATGCAGGAGGCTAAGCAGACAGTTCCCCACGCATACCAGCAGAAGCTGTCGTGAGAGATCCAGAACTGTGGAGGTTGCAGTGGGAAAGACTTCTGGTGAAGGAGACACAGAAATAGCTGAAGTCCAGGAGAAGAATAAGGAGAGAGAATTGGAACAACAAGGACCTTGCTGACCAGGCACAAAGAGGCAGCTGGAACAGAAGAGGAGAGGCAAGTCTTCTTTAATACTTTACATTTCAAATGCTTTAACTATTTCCTTCTTTCTTATGCCTTTAATAAAATATTAAAAAATTATCATCATCATGTGTTTGCAATGGTACTAAGCAGTCTGAGGTCTCTGTACACAGAACATGGTTTCTGGTTAATATTGAACAGTAACTGGGTTATGTTAACACCTATGTCCCATTTATCCCATGTAAATGAATACACCAGCCCTCCCCATTGTGTAATTATTCACTACATTGTTCTTAAATGTATACATTTACACTTAGCTATACAAAAGTCCCTAGTTTTTGTTTGCTCCCAGATTACCAACCAATCCAGCTTGCTCTGCATCCATGACCCGTTCACCTCGATATTTAAAATTTCAGGATTTTGTGTCTTCTGCAGACTTTATCAATTATGACTTTGTTTTCTTTGAAATAATTAATAAAAATGTTAAAAACATAGAGCCAAGAAACAATCCCTTTTGGGCACCATTAGAAACACACCTATTTGCATGATTCCCATTTACGGTTATACTTTGAAACCTATAGCATGGTCCAGGTTAATTTTAAATACTGTTCCAGCTTTTTATTAAAATGTCATGCAATCAAAAGTCCAATGCCTCACAGAAGTCTATTGCATCAGCATTATTATCTTTATCTGATAAACTTGCAATAGCTCAAGAAAGGTATCAAGATCGTTTGAAAGTGTCTGTTTTCCATATACCCATATTGATTGGCATTAATTATATTGGCCTTTTTTTAATTAATGAAATTCTATGTAAACTGCTCTAATATCTTGCATGGGATGAATGTCAGAACAAGAGGCCTATAAATATACAGGTCATCATGTTTATCTTTTTAATATTGGCACATTAGCTTTTTTCCAGTCTTCTGCAACTTCCCCAGTGTTGCAAGACTTATTGTAAATGAATAAAAAAAGCCCAGCAAGATGCTCATACAACTTTTTTAAAATTCTTGGATACAGGACCTGCTGATTTTAAAATGTCCAATTTTTTTTCATAGCTGTTTAACATCCTTCTGAGGTACTAGTGAAATGGAAAGAGTATTGCCCTATTATATTACTACGTCATCGTGTTTTTTTCTACTCCTTCCTCTCAAGTGGTAGAAATCTGTGCTGTGTGTCAAAAGCTCCAAATCCTTAAAATGACCTGAAATGGGGTTCAATATGGTTCCCTTAGGAGACATCAACTGATTCCTAGTGCCACCAGAGTTGTGGGAAGAGGGCAGAGGTACAGGTGTATACCTGCACAAGTATAGGTCCTGGGGACATGCTGCATTAAGGTATGTCAATTCCACACATTAATGCTTGATTTTTATTTATATGTAGTAGGGCTGTCAATTAACTCATGTGATATACTAAAAAAATTAATCACAAAATTGTGATTAATCACAGTTTTAATCATACTGTTAAATAATAGAATACCAATTTAAATTTATTAAATATTTTTTGGTTGTAGTGATCCAAAGCGCTGCATATTGATGTATGCTAATTTTTATCAACGAAGTCAGATGCCACAAGCAGAAGGTTGATTTTTCTACATTTTCAAATATACTAATTTCAGTTGTAACACAGAATGCAAAATGTACAGTGCTTACTTGATATTTTTGTTTACAAATATTTGAACTGTAAAGATGATAAACAAAGGGGTATTTTTCAATTTACCTTATACAAACACTGTAGTACAATCTCTATTTTAAAAGTGCAATTCTCAAATGCAGGTTTTTTGACATAATTGCATTGAAAAATAAAAATAATCTAAAACTAAGAGCCTACAAATCAACTCAGTCCTACTTCTTGTTCAGCCAATCATTGAGAGATAAGCTTCAGGGGGTAGCCAAGTTAGCCTGTACAGGAAAATAACAACAAATTGTCTGGTAGTACTTTATAGACATGTGGGTGATATCATGAGCTTTCGTGGGCACAGCCCACTTCTTCAGATGACCGGAGTTTATTTGCATTTACAGGAGATAATGCTGCCCGCTTCTTATTTACAATATCATCTGAAACTGAGAACAGGCATTCACATGCCAATTTTGTAGTTGGCATTGCAAGATACATACATGTCAGAGATGCTAAACATTTATATGCCTCTTCATGCTTTGGCCACTATTCCAAAAGATATGCTTCTATGCTGCTCGTGCTCATTAACCAAATAATGCATTAATTAAATTTATGACTGTACTCCTTGAGGGAGAATTGAATGTTCCCTGCTCTTTTACCCACATTCTGCCATATATTTCATGTTATAACAGTCTCAGTACCTGTAATGCTTTTTAAAAACACTTTTACTGCTGGTCTGACAAAATGCAAAGATGGTACCAATGTGTAATTGCTGAAGACAGCGACAGCACTTGCCCCAAAGTTTCAGAGTCTGAAGTGCTTTCCAAAATTTGAGAGGAGCTAATGTCTGGCGTATGCTTCCAGAAGTCTTTAAATATACAACCTTCTGTTGCAGAAACCTTATAACCTGAACTACCAAAAAAGAAACATCAACCTTCTGTTTGTGACATCTGACTCAGATAATGAAAATGAATACACGCAGCTATGCACTGCTTTGGATCATTATTTAGCAGAACCTGTTATCATCAGCATGGATACATGTCATCTGGAATGGTGGCTGAAGCATGAAGAGACATATGAATCTTTAGCATGTCTGGCACATGAGTATCTTGTGACACTGCTAACAGAGTGCCATACAAATACCCTTGCTCACTTTAAGATGACACTACAAACAAGGAGTGAGCAGCATTATTTGCTGCAAAGGTAAACCAACTTATTTATCTGAGTGATGTGCTGTACCAGAAATATGATTGAGTGGACTTTCTAGGCTTTAAGGTTTTACATTGTTTTATTTTTAATGCTGTTATTTTTGTCCATAATCCTACATTTGTAAGTTCAACTTCCATGATAAAGAGATTGCACTGAAGTACTTTTAGTAGGTGAAGTGAAAAAATCTCTTTTGGAGTTGTTTCTTTTTTACAATGAAAATATTTGTAGTAGTAAGCAAAGTGAGCAAAGTACACTTCACATTCTGTTTTGTAATTGAAATTAAAATATTTGAAAATATAGAACACATTCAAAATATTTAACCAAATGGTTTTCCATTATTGTTTAACACTGCAATTAATCTCACAGTCAACCTGTGGAACTCCTTGCCACAGGATACAGTGAAGGCTAGAACTTTAACAGGGTTCAAAAAAGAACTAGATAGATTCATGGAGGTTAGGTCCATCAATGGCTATTAGCCAGGATGGCTAGGAATGGTAGACCTAGCCTCTGTTTCTCTGGACAGGGAAGAGATCACGTGAGGATTATCTGTTGTGTTCCCTCCTTCTGGGGCATCTGGTATTGGCCACCGTTGGCAGACAGGATACTGGACTAGATGGACCTTTGGTCTGACTCATTATGACTGTTCTTATGTAATCATGTCATTAAAGACAGCCCTAGTAAGCACTAGTTATATACTTAGTATGTGTTAGGGTTGTATGTGTGTTGAATTGTATATGTTTTTTATATATGTATATTTTTCTATATAAATGTATACCTTTTTACATAAAGTAGAATACACAATCTGCTGATAGTCCAACATGAAAATATTCATGCAACCTGGATTTGATTTGTCAATAGTAATACTTCGACTTCTTTATCCAATGCTGTTACAATATCTTAGACATGCATTGCAATCCATTTACTGCTTAATCTTTTTTTAGTAAAGTATTGAAAGAAAAAATAAAATGAGGAATGTTCACACTGGAGCAAAAATTCCATTTGCTTGACTCCCCCAAGTCTGACTGCTGCACTGAATATTCCTAATTTTCTTTGTAAAATTGAAAAAAGCAATAAACCCTTCTTTCATTTATCTTATTTCCCAAACCTTATCGTTTTTGTTGTTCTCATCTGAATGAGCATCAATTTATCTTTTTGTAAATGAATCCTAAACTGAATCTAATCAGCACTCTTATTGAAGCAACAGCAGTGCTGAACCAAGCAGAATGATTTCCTTACTTGTCTGACATATGTTTTTTCTGTTAATATCATGTAGTGTAACATTTTTCTTTTCAGAAACATCATCTCATAGTTGACCGTCATTCAATTTATCATCTACTATAGAATTATCGTAGCCTCCTTTCTTGTACTACTGCTTGGTCAGTAATTCACAGTCTGAATATATGCATTTGGTTTGAAAATAATTAGCAATGCAATTTTAATATGGTGTAAAGCTATATAATATTTGCTTAAAGCTTGCACAGTTAGTGCCCCTCCCCCCACCCCACCCCCCCCCCCCAGCAGACCAGGGAGACGTGGAGCAAAGCCCGGGGCCTGTGGTAGAGCAGGTGGGGCACTGCCGGTTGGTCCCGCAGCACCGCTCCCTGGCGCTACTGGACCAACCCGGCAACAGCCCAGCTGCTCTGCCCCAGGAGTTCTGGACCAACCCAGCAGCACCCGAGCTGCTCTGCCCCAGGCGTCCCCAAGTCAGCCGCTGCTGAAACTGACCAGTGGCTGACTACAGGAAGCCCGAGGCAGAGTTGCTCTGCCCCGGGCTTCCTGGAATCAGCTGCTGATCAGTTTCAGCAGCAGCTGACTTGGGGACGCCTGGGGTTCTTAAGTTGAATCTGTATGTAAGTCGGAACTGGTCTCCAGATTCAGCCGCTGTTGAAACTGATCAGTTTCAGCTGTGGCTGAATCTGGATGCCAGTTCCGACTTACATACAGATTCAACTTAAGAACAAACCTACAGTCCCTATCTTGTACATAACCCGGGGACTGCCTGTATTGTAATTATGCTGAAATTGTATGTTATCTTCAACCCAGCTGCAGAGTACTCCCTGTTTAAAAGAAACAAACAATCCCTGTACTCCCTGCCTTCCCTCCCAAAAGGCTGATGTTTGATATATTTGATGTCATGTTTGATTTCTAACAACTCAGAATTCTTTTATGTTGTAAATTTAAATAAACTCATTAATTTTGACTACAGGTTATTTTAGGAGAAGAAGATACGGGAGGTGTATAAAAGAAGAATCAGTGATTAAAATATTACTTGGCATTTGAGAGTCCTGTGGAAATTGCTAACGAAATCTTTGGAACAGAACCAATCTTCCTGTGAAAGCTTTATTGATTGTGCTGAGAAGAGACCATTCTAAACAGTCTCTAGCTCTGCCTTGCCTGAGGAAGTAAATCTATTAAATTTAGATTGTGAACTTTTTGTTTATGAACTCAGTTGTCTTAGTGGACAGCTCACAGAATCTGGACAGCATTATCCTCTCTCTTTAGAGCAAAGTTATTAAAAGTCCCATATTTTTGTCTACTTACGTTCAGCTGCAAATATTTTCAAAAGCTTGGATTGACTCAAGTGTCCTACTGCGCACTCTCATGGGACTTGGTACATTTTGGACATGCATTGGTTCTTCAGGACAGATGATTACTTGTGCCAAGTCCCCAGACCATTCTGTGTACCTTACAGCACCTCCTATATACCGAGTCAGGGTGAGGCTAGGTTGCTATATTGGGATTTTTATGTTTGCACTCACTGATGATTGATGATTCAATCACAGCAGGAGCATGGCATAGCCAGTAAGTGGTGTCTGAGTAACTTATTCCCTTCCTCAGTCACTCTCTGGTAGCTCTGTGTACCACACCACCATGACTGCGGATCATTTTTAAAGGCCCTAAGCATCCCCCTCCCCCACAAAAAAAAAAAAACCTATCGATGAGAGAGCGAGAACAGGCTGTTGTCTTTTGGGCAAGAGCTGGGCTGGTAGAGAACATTTCGCTAGATAAAAATACGATAGACACATATCCTGAATTTGACATTTCTGAACAATGGCTTCTGCCACCAAAGCTGTACTGCAACACCTAACATAATTAGAGTGGTATGTGGTGGTGAGGGAGAGGATGAAGACAAAGCCTGTCCTGGCTCACAGATAGAACTCTTATATCCTTGACTGAGTCTCTGAGGAAAGGACTACCTTCATTGACCTCATCTAAATAGCCCAGAGATACAAGAAACCATCACATGACGGCTATGGGCTGATCTGGGGAGACACACAGGAGACCCTGCACAGTACCTTAGGGATACTACTCTTAGAAGACAATTGGAGACACCACTGTCATCAGCCAGTTTGCTGCCTCGAAATGTCTTCGATGTTATAATGAGGAGAGCTACACAATACATAGTTTTCCCTATGAACTGAAGTAGTCAACTGGAAATCATGGAGGAATTCTGAAAGTCACCCAAAAGGCAGATAACAGTTGTTAAACATACACATTCCTGGTGTGTGTGTGTGTACGTGTGTGTACACACACACACACACACACACACACACACACACACACACACACACACACACAGAAAGAGAGAGAGTGTATATGTCTCTCTCTGGGTTTTGTTTTGGTTATTTTGTTTTTATGGTGCTTGTGATTCTTATGTGCTGTTCAAGTTCTCCTTGTATTCAATATTTGAGTGTGGCGCTATCATATCTGGATTCATCCTTGTTGAGTAGAGTACTATGCACACCAAGATCAAGATCAATCACACATGACTTATTGTCACAGACTAATTTTGTCCAATAGTCTGTATCCCTAACTCTCAGATCTGGGGATAATTCTTATGAACTTTACTCTTTTCCCATCACCCACCCACAAAAGAATGCTAAAAAAGGGTACCACATAATGGTGCCCTTCATGCAACTTCAGTCATCATGGTGAGGACTTTTTGATTATTTATGCAGTTTTAAAAAATCCTATCAGTAGGTTGTCAAAAGAAATTTTGGATTTTAGTCAATGATTTTTTAAAGTGAAAAATATTTGCTTCCTTCAGAAAATTTTGGGATTTTGTCAACCCTCACCCCCACAAACTGCACCTCAGAAAGGCTGCTACAGTACCTCATAGGAGTTGTATTTATACCCACATTCTCTCTTATTGGCCAGGTTTCCCTGACTGCATTACTTTACCCATGATACACCATGTCCACAAATAATCAAGAGAAGAGTCCTTGCTGCATCATGAAAGATATAATATGACCAGAATTCCAGCCTATAAAGAAGAAAGTACATTAGAAGCAGGAAGTACATTACCAAAGTACATTAGAAGCAGGAAGCCTGCTAAAAAACCTGTGGGTCCTCTAGATGATCAAGCTATAAAAGGAGCAATCAAGGACAATAAAGCCATTGCGGAGAAACTAAATGATTTCTTTGCTTCAGTCTTCACGGCTGAGGACGTTGGGGAGATTCCTGAATCTGCACCATCCTTTGTGGGTGGTGAATCTGAGGAACTGTCCCGGACTGAAGTGTCATTAGAGGAGGTTTTGGAACAAACAGAAAAACTTAATGTTAACAAATCTCCGGGACCGGATGGCTTTCATCCAAGGGTTCTAAAAGAACTCAAATGGGAAATTGCTGAGCTATTATCTGTAGTTTGTAACCTATTCTTTAAATCAGCTTCCGTACCTAATGACTGGAAGGTAGCCAACGTGACACCAATATTTAAAAAGGGCTCTAGAGGCGATCCTGGCAATTACAGACCGGTAAGTCTAACTTTAGTACCGGGCAAATTAGTCGAAACAATAGTAAAGAATAAAATTGTGAAGCATGTAGAAGAACATAATTTGTTGGACAAAAGTCAACATGGTTTCTGTAAAGGGAAATCCTGTCTTACTAATCTATTAGAGTTCTTTGAAGGGGTTAACAAGCATGCGGATAAGGGGGATCCAATAAATATAGTATACTTGGATTTTCAGAAAGCCTTTGACAAGGTCCCTCACCAAAGGCTCTTGTGTAAATTACATGGCCATGGGATAAGAGGGAAGGTCCTTTCTTGGATTGAGAACTGGTTAAAAGACAGGAAACAAAGGGTAGGAATAAATGGTAAATTTTCAGATTGGAGAGGAGTAACTAGTGGTGTCCCCCAAGGGTCAGTCCTGGGACCAATCCTTTTCAACTTATTCATAAATGATCTGGAGAAAGGGGTAAGCTGTGAGGTAGTAAAGTTTGCAGATGATACAAAACTGTTTAGGATAGTCAAGACAGAAGTAGACTGTGAGGGACTCCAAGAAGATCTCACCAAACTCAGTGATTGGGCAGCAAAATGGCAAATGAAATTTAATGTGGATAAGTGTAAAGTAATGCACATTGGGAAAAATAACCCCAACTATATGTACAGTATGATGGGGGCAAATTTGGCTACGACAAATCAGGAAAGAGATCTTGGAGTTATCGTGGACAGTTCTCTGAAAACTTCCACGCAGTGCGCAGCGGCGGTCAAAAAGGCAAATAGGATGCTAGGAATTATTAGGAAAGGGATAGAAAATAAGACACAGAAAATATTACTGCCCCTGTATAAAACTATGGTACACCCACATCTGGAATACTGTGTACAGATGTGGTCTCCTCACCTCCAAAAAGATATTTTGGCCTTGGAAAGGGTTCAGAAAAGGGCAACTAAAATGATTAGGGGTTTGGAACGGGTCCCATATGAGGTTAAAGCGACTGGGACTTTTCAGTTTAGAAAAGAGGAGACTGAGGGGGGATATGATAGAGGTCTATAAAATCATGAGTGGTGTGGAGAGGGAAGATAAAGAAAAGTTATTTATTAGTTCCCTAAATAGAAGAACTAGAGGTCACCAAATGAAATTAATGGGTAGCAGGTTTAAAACGAATAAAAGAAAGTTCTTCTTCACATAGCGTGTAGTCAACCTGTGGAACTCCTTGCCAGAGGAGGCTGTGAAGGCTAGGACTATAATAGAGTTTAAAGAGAAGCTAGATAATTTCATGGAGGTTAGGTCCATAAAAGACTATTAGCCAGGGGATAAAATGGTGTCCTTGGCCTCTGTTTGTCAGAGGCTGGAGAGAGATGGCAGGAGACAAATCGCTTGATCATTGTCTTCGGTCCACCCTCTCTGGGGCACCTGGTGCTGGCCACTGTCGGTAGACAGGATACTGGGCTAGAAGGACCTTTGGTCTGACCCAGTACGGCCGTTCTTATGTTCTATGTTCTTATAGAATGGAGACCTGAAGCACTCAAACTACAACTCCCATAAAGCACCATGGTGACAAAACTAATTTTTTCAGTCTATACCTGAAAACTTTCAGTTCTCAATTTTTCATCTGAAGGTTGAAATTTTCAGCATGCACAAGCAGTGAGGAAATCAGACTATGACCTACTCTATTGTCTGGTGCCACCTCCGCAGCAGTGGGAGACAACAACAGTCACTACAAAAAGTTAAGAGGATGGGATATTCTATATTACTGTATGTTGTATGACCTAAAACCATGAGATGTGATATCTAAGCCTCAATGAGAGGGAGAGAAGTGTAAATTTATGAACCCAGCTAATAAGAGTAAAGGCAAAGAGGGGTCAGGTGTCAGAGGGTCTCTAAGAGCTGAAGTGGTTTTATTGAAGACTAAGGATACATCTAGACTACAGAGCTTTTCTGGGATACTGGAGGTATCTTGGAAAAGCTCTGTCGTGTCCAGGAACGTATCTGCTTTTTGAAAAAAAAAAGTCGCAGCGAAGCAAACATTTTTTCAGCATCCCTGTAAACCTCATTTTATGAGGAAGAAGGGATGTTCTGAAAGAGGGTTTTTTCCCCAACATTTGGCCCCATGTAGATGGGCCAAATGTTGGTAAAGCTTCTTTTGGAAGAAAAGTGGACAAAGATATGCAAATTGTGGTTAGCTATTTGCGTATCTTTTTCTGACTTCTCTTTGTAGTGTAGACACAGCCTAAGGCCAGAATGCAGATAGATAGGCAGAGTATTGAAACCATCAGAAAGAGATTAACAGGTGATCAGTGAAAGACTGAATATTAGTGAAATTAGCCATGTTTTCATGGCTGGGGAGGCAGAGTGTGATAGTTGTGAAAAAAGCCATACCGCTGTCTCCCTGAGAAGATGATGGAGCAAATAAATACAATATCTATACAAAAAGGAGAAGAAAAGAAAATTCCATAGCAGAGCACAATGTAGGTGTTGAATATGTACATGAGTGTTCTAGGAGATTAAATAAAGAATTTTGAGACTTTTTGAAAAGTAATAAGGGTGAGAAGATAACTCTTGCTTTTTTTGTATGGTCTATTCCGGATGATGCTTGGCAATACTTTCACATATAATGCTGTCCTGCTAAACTGCACCACACTTAAGTTTATTAAAAATAACTTGTGTGTGTCAAACGTTTTGATTTATTGAAGAGATGTACAGTCCTCAGCATTTTCCCCATTTAATGACATTAAAGCTAGTTGCAAGTGTTTTGGCAAGAGGATTCCTTTAAAATTGGTCGTCTATATTTAAGTAAAAAATAAGTTGATGTAATAAAGAAGAGAAGTAGCACCATAAATCAACACAAACTAAATCTCACAAAAACTGCTCATCCATCCTCTCAGAAAGTATCAGTCTGCTTTGGATATAGTTGAAGAGGACATGTTGCAACAGCAGAGGGAATAGTCAGCCTCCCAAATATATATTTTAAAAAAAGTTGCAATGGGCCCACTTCATAAGGGAGTGAATAGTAGCCCAGAGCTTTCATAGTAGAGCCAGTTGTGATGTGTCAGCCCCTCTGATCAGTCCACACTTCTCCAGAGTGTCACAGCCCTCCATTTAGGACCCACCAGGCAATGTTTTTATATTATTGTGGAGAGGGCTAATAATAAAGCACAATATGTTACAGCTAAAAGAGTAAGTGGTAAAACTTCTAGCGTATCAGAATTACACAAGAATCGGAGTTTTATCTTTGTTCTGATCCAGTGTGAAAATTCAGTTGCTCATTCTTATTTGTAATGAGATGGCCTAATGTCGAAACTCCTAATATTATACAACATTATAGTATAATAATCAGACTATCAAATTAATCCCATTTCCCCAGCAGCTCTTTCAAATTGTTTGTCTGCTCTTATTCCCTGCTCCCATCAGCTGCTAGTCTCTTACATCCATTAGCACTGCTAGCAGACAACACACGTCTTGCTTTTTATAACATAATATTTTGTTTCTGCAGTAATATTTAGAACTTTTTAAAGGGGACACAACTTATACTGTCATACAGAAGAAAATTGAATTTCAGAAAAAAAGATTCACAAATAGTAAATAAAGATACAGGGCTGTGTTTGAACAAGAGTCTATATCATATTCCAGAAAAATAAATAAACCATCAGTCTTCACTCAGTGCCTAAAGGTGGGAATTTTATTGTACTTACAATTAGAATTGTTCTTAATGCATTATACATTTTCCCCCAAAATTATCACGACTTTAAAGTTGCTTAAGTATGTATCCTATTAACAATTAATCAATAACATGAAAAAAATCACAGCTTAAGAGAGGACTATCATTTATCTTGACTTGTCTACCATCCAAACAAATTCAGAGCATATCTACTCAGCAGGGCTAAAGCCAAAATAAGCTACACAACTTGAACTATGTCAATTGCATACCTTAAGTTGAAATAGATTATTTCAGCTTTTGGCGTTGTCAACACAGGAGGAAGTCTGGGGAAGAGCACTCTTCCTATGACTTCCTGTAACTCTCATTTGACGAGGAGCAAGGGAAGTCCTCCAGCTTGACATTATGTCGCTATAACTGCTTGTAGTATAAACGCGGACTATATTATTTCAAAATAACATTAATCAATCAGAAATAACACTGCTGTGTAGACATACCCTCAGACTCTTCAGGGCAGGAGGTGTCTGACATTGACATTCCTTTGACATCTTTATTGGTTACATAGGTGACTCATAAGAGCACTTGGGAGATGCACTGCCCCCCCTCCTCCCACCAAAATTTTAATTTCTGAATAATGTGTCCCCTCATGCCTCCTCCCTCTCCCTCTGGGTGGCTTTCCATGCACCCCTTTCCCCCCAGAGGCACCAGTCACCTATGACTGGTTACATCCTACCCACATTAATAGAATGTTTGAAAAGGGAGCATTCTTTGCAAACCATATCATGAAGTCTCCACTTTTCCACAAATTAAATTATTCACAGTCAGATTCGGAAGTTTCCTTTATTTTTTTTTTCTTATTTTTAAACTAGTCACTGGATATTTTCTGCACATTTCGATTTGTTCTTTCTGAGCAACTTATTGATGTTATTCAATATTATAAAAATTGAATTCTTATGACTGGGCACAGTCATATATGATGTGATTGTTGCCTGATTAGATAACTCTTACTATGAGGTCAGAATAATTGAAAACAAACACTGCACACAAACCAAGCTCTGCTTCTTTGAACAACCAGAGAGAGACAGATGCCTTTTACAGTAGATCATGGAAGCATTTTTAAGGGCTTGATCCCAAGGCCACTGAAACGGAGGTTCATGCTGACTTCACAGGTCATTGGATCTGAGCTAATATGGTTCTCTCTCTCTTTTCAAAAGCAGTAGATGAAGAAAATGCTGGCATGAAAGCATCACATTTTCAGAGTTAATGT
The DNA here is from genome assembly GCF_052426305.1 of Pelodiscus sinensis. NCBI lineage: Eukaryota > Metazoa > Chordata > Testudines > Trionychidae > Pelodiscus > Pelodiscus sinensis. The sequence goes on from NC_143055.1 coordinate 102,527,881, forward strand.
GTCATTTGGACAAACAAGAGCCTGCTCTCACCACCTGCATGGGAGCTTTGGGGTGGATTGTCAGGGATGAGGTGATAAAGATCAAGAAGGGTTGCTTTGTTTTTTTTACATTCATAACTGATGCAGCAAGCCCAAGGGTGCTGAGACTATGAACTGCCAGGCCTGTAGGTGCAGGAGCTCAACCCTGGTAGAAATTAAGCACCGGTCAGGGAGTCAAGGCACTGTGAACTAGTTGAGAACTAGCAGAGTGAATTGGTGCTCCAGCCACACCACCTGGAAGCTGCAGAGGAGCATAGCACAGTAGCTAAATCACTGGCTTTATTTCAACTGAAAGCTTGACCACCACTCGCAGACACTAGTCAGTCTCTTTATGTCACCTTAGCCACAAAAAGGTGGTGGAACGTGGCATGTGGCCAGTAATATTAAGAATAGCATGTGCTTAATATGCTACTCTAATTGCACTATTTTAATTATTATGGCAACACTCAGGGGCCCCGATCATTGCCAATGTTATGTGTTGTACAAACACATTTAAAGACCTAGCTGTCCTGGGCTGCTTTCACTAGTCTCTAATTATTAATTAAATTATTTTCTTACATTTATCTGTGCATGATAGCTATGCTATAATGGGGAAAAAATACCTGAAGCTTAAATTTCTTCATCTTTGTTTAATACCATCATCTTTTTGAAAACCACAGTGAAGGGTGAAAGTTCCTTATTCATATAAAATGAGGAACAGGATAGTTCTGCAGAAGGACAAAAATAAAACTGACCAATGCTTTTATATTTACGTGAAAGGATTCTCAGCCTTTATAATATTCTTGTGATCTAAGTTTTACTCTTACAGATAGTCCCACTGAAATTATGCTTGAGTATTCAAAGCCATTTATTTTAATATTTAGGAAAACCCTGCTAGTGCTAGGTAGCCACATAAATTGTGTGCAGGTGCATCAATGCAACAGGATAATCTACATTAAACATTATGAGCATGATCAACAGGGACTTGCTGTAAGTGACACTGCAGGTATTGGGTCCTCAGGGGTGGGATAGTTGGGGTCTGGGCATCCCTAAAGACTGGGGCAGGTGGATGAAATGCTAAGGCCCTCAGACAGGAACCTCAGAATTGCAATACCAGATCAGGTCAGTGGTTCATTTATTCTGGTATCCTGTCACAAACAGGGGCTAGTATCAAACATTTCAGGGGAAAGTGCCTTTCCATGCTGCCTAAACTGCATTGCTACCCTAACCCTTGGAACAGCATGCAATCAGGAGGCACTAGGGTGACTTAAATCCACTTAGTCTTGCCTCTTCTGCTCAAAATAAAAAAGAGGATCAGCCATCACAATTTTTTTCCGCCATAACATTTGCATTGTCTGGGTTTGTGCTAGAAAAGGAAGCAGAGACTTGACAGAACAGAAAGAGAAAGGTGAGTGCTGAGGTTAGGGCCAAGAAAGGGCTCATTTGAGTTCTCTCTGACCTCATGGAAAGTAGTCAACAACAACAAAATACACAGCTTTTCAGCCAGTCTACCCAGGAGTCAGGAGAGGGTGAGGAAAGCCATTGAAGAAGCATCGTTTCTCCATGCATACATGAAGGATCTGCTCAGTTCTCTTTCCCATAGACATATTAGGGTATGTCTAAACTACATCCCTTTTTCAATAAAGGGATGTAAAATAGACGTATCGAAATTGTAAATGAAGCCAGGATTTGAATTTCTCACACTTCATTTGCATAATGGTGGCTGCAGCTTTTTTTTTTCCCCTCCAAAAAAACACTTTTCTTTAAAAAAAAAAAAAAAAAAAACCCAACCAGACAAGACACGGATCTTTCATCAGAAATACCCTGTTTTGAAACATCCTGTAAACCTCATTTTATGAGGGTTTCAGGATCTTTCGAAACAGGGCATTTTGGTTGAAAGATCCCCATCTTGACTGAGGATTTTTTTTTTTTTTGAAAAGCAGCTTTTTGGAAAAAAAAGCTGCAGCTGGCATTATGCAAATGGAGCACGGGAAGTTCAAATCCCAGCTTCATTTACAATTTCAATATGTCTAATTTACATCCCTTTATTGAAAAAGGGATGTTGTTTAGACATACCCTTAGGTAGTATAATCCTCCACGACGGAATTCTCCTGGCATTGTCTATCATCCAGAAGCACACCCAGGCATCTTTTCTGTGGGAGGGTTGAAGGGAGTGACCTGGGCAGTGGGAAGAATCCTGAGGATTCCCTCATTTTTCTGCCCATTTAGTTCATCAGACTATGATTATTATCTTTCCAAGCAAACAGAACTACTTCAATCCCCATTTATCAATCAAATATAGCATCACTGTTGAGTGGTGCATGTTACTTTTCACTTCCACATTCCTGGACAATCTGCTTCCACAACATTCTGAACTCCCTTGGTTCTGGAAGACAAGAATTTTATGCCTTGTTTTTCTGGGCAAGATGTTGTTGTAGTTCTACGCAACTGTGCAAAGGTGTAATTTTCAACAGCTTCTTCCTCACTGACAGCTTTTGAAAACTTTTAATACTTTTTATTAAAATTCTGCACAAGCAAACAGACCAATTTAAAGATGGTCAATACAACCCATTCTCCAAAGCACAAGAGTTTTAAGCTTACAGAGACATATTATATGTCCTTATCAGTTGAAGACCTCCCATGAAGGGTGCATAGCTTAAAGATCACAAACTTTTTATTTAATTTGAGGCCCATATTTACTCACAGAGCACTATCCCCACAGATATAAGTGCTTGGCAAATTCTAAATTGAAGCCAGAGCTTAAAGCAAACATGGATTTCTTGAAGCTTATACTACTCTGCAAAATGACATAAGATGGTGAAAACCTAGCTACTTAATGAGAAAAAGAAGCAGAAAAGAGAATTTATATCTGGCTGCCAAATACTAGGCATTACATTTCCCCTTTCAGAACCCAAATGAAAGTCTGAGAAATAATAATGTGAGGTGCAAAGGTAACATAAATGCCCACCGTCAGAACGTCCTATATTCCCAGTTACAGCCACTCAGCTGGTCCACGTCTAGACTGCAGGGTTTTTGTGAGATACCAGAGGTATCCGCAAAAGCCCCACCATGTCCAAGGAACGCATTTGCTCTTCCGCTTTTTTTCATGGAAGAGCAAACACGCTCTTTTGGGGAGTCCTGTATTCCCCGTTTCAGGAGGGATAAGGGCTCTGCCGAAAGAGGAGGCTTTTCTGGCATTTGGCCCCTTCTAGAGCACATTTTGCATAGCTTTTTCAGCAAAAACGTTGCAGTCTAGACCGAGCCTCAGATTATCCACTAGCAAAGAGAACAGTGATATCAGAAATGACGAAGAATAAGATATGTAACCCAAATCCAAAACTCTACCAACTTTAGCGGCCTTTGAATAAGGCATGGAGGGAAGAATGTAATGAGAAGTACAAAAATAGCAAGAGAAGGTAATTTAAAGGGCTCTATTCATCCTTTTAGAATATAAGACTAACAGAATGTCCATTGAAATTGTAAGCCACCAACAATACATTTATATGTATTTACTAATTACTATAGAACTAATTACAAGATGATCATTTTGTCTAACAGTTTGAGAAAAATTCCAAAAGGAGTAGAAGGTGAAGATTTTCACCTCAGTTCTAACTCATTTAGGCCAGTTAAAAATGCCTAAATGGACCAAAGAGCCCATAAAATCCTGGAGGTGTCAAATGGAGAATGCCCTGCTGAAATACACAGCTACCAGCTGACCTCCAAGCATCCTCATATAAGCTGGGTGGGGTCACAACACTTTGCAGAGTCTGAAAATAACTGGTACACAGGGAATGTGTCTTCCTAAATCCCATCAGTTAATGCTCAAAAGCAAGAAGGTCCATATTCCTTATTTTAGCTTTCCTAATATGACAGCACATGTTTGCATTAGGATATGAATGCACATAGTGAGGTTTTTTTGCTGTTCCTCTAGAGGTGCAGTGCAGATTTTGCACCTCAAGGGGCTGGGGACGAGAGTGGATTTAACCACCCTTGTACCCTCCTGACTGCATGCTGCTCCAAGGAGTGAAGTAAGGAAAGGCTAAGTTATGGCAGCCTTTCCCCAGCTCCCAGTGGGTCACTATAGTGCATTTGATGCCAGCCTTAACCCCCTGCCTCATAACAGTCAATGGAGCTTTAAGCCAAGTGCATTTAAGCACTTTTCCCTAAAGCATTTGATACTGCCCTCCATCCCACATAGCAACGCAGATATGCCAGAGTACATCAGTTTAGAATCAGATGTGTGCCTCAGTAATTTGATTTTTAGGTAATGGAAAATTAACCATTCATATATAGAGAGTGCTTTTAAATACAGTACAACATAATTAATTACGTGTGCCAATAGGTTAGCTAAATGCAGTAGTGCAGTTATAGGGATTATAATTTGGAGAGGTTGAACATTAAAACTTCCACTTAAATTGGCTTCTCTTTACCTTACTTCTTCCCTACACCCTGGGGCCTCTCTCTAGTGCCTTGTCTTGGCACCAAATGCTGTTTTTCATGGCAGAGGAAGCCTTGCCGCTGCTGGGCATACTTCAACTGTAGTATCAGTGTAAGTAGCCCAGCTTAGCCAGGATGGACTGCCAAGGAGAGAGGATGCATGTTGCAGGCTCTCACCCAGGAGCTACAAGAGCCTCACACCACAGAGGCCAAGCCCCCATACACCTAGATGGATACCCAGCTACCTGCTGACTCTCAAGGTATTGAAACCATCAGAAGCTTCAGAGATTGCTGACGTAAGAGCCCTGGGGAGCATGTTACTGGAAGATAGGATAGGAAGCCTGAGGTATGGATATGGATGTAGCCATTGAGAGGGATGTAGGACCAGGAACGCCATTGATCCTGTTGTAAGTCAACTAAGTCAGGGTATGTCTACACTACAGCGCTAATTCGAACTAACTTAGTTCGAATTAGTTAATTCGAACTAAGCTAATTCGAACCAACGCATCCAGACTAAAAAACTAGTTTGAATTAGAGTTTTGTTAATTCGAACTAGCATGTCCACACAGAGTGGACCCTGAACCGGGCTTAAGTATGGCTGGAAGCAGTGCCGGCAGGGCATCAGATGAGGACTTAGAGCGTGGAGCTGCTGTCTCAGGCTAGCCGAGGGCTGTGCTTAAAGGGACCCGACTCCCACCCCAGACAGACAATTCTCAGGGGTGCCCCGCTTGAAAAGCAGTCCTGGCTTGGATTGCCTGGAGTACCCACACTGGGCACATCACACCACTCGGCCATCAGACCGGCTGCACTTGCAGCAGGCTGCCATCTGGGGAGAGGAGGCAATCGGGGGGCTGCAGGAGAGCTTCCACCCCCAGAAGCCCGCAGAGCCACCCCAGTCCTCCCCATCGGGGGCTTGTACCCCATTCCTCCCTCACCTCCTTCCACTTACCCTTCCCTAGCCCCCCTTCCTGATGTACAAAATAATTGTGACAATAAGGACAATTGTGTTCAAAAATAGAATCTCTCTTTATTGAACAAAACTGGGGGAGACTGGGAAAAGGAGGTGGGAGAGGGGAAGAGAGAGGCTGGGAGAGGGGAGGGCAACTACAATGATGAGGGGTTTGGAACAGGTCCCATATGAAGAGAGGCTAAACAGACTGGGACTTTTCAACTTAGAAAAGAGGAGATGGAGGGGGGATATGATAGAGGTCTATAAAAGCATGAGTGGGGTGGAAAGGGTGCATCAAGAAAAGTTCTTCATTAGTTCCCATAATAGAAGGACTAGAGGACACCAAAGGAAAGGAACGGGTAGCAGGCTTCAAACTAGTAACAGAAAGTTGTTCGTCACAAAGCAAAGAGTCAACCTGTGGAACTCCTTGCTGCAGGAGGCTGTGAAGGCTAGAACTAGAACAGAGTTTAAAGAGAAGTGAGATAAAGTGATGGAGGTTGGGTCCATGGAGTGGTATTAGCCAGGGGGTAGGAGTGGTCTCCCTGCCCAAAGTTTGTGGAAGGCTGGAGAGGGATGGCACAAGACAAATGGCTTGGTCACTGTCTTCGGTCCATCCCCTCCAGGGTCCGTAGGGTTGGCCACTGTTGGCAGACAGGCTACTGGGCTAGATGGACCTTTGGTCTGACCCATTACAGCCATTGTAAGCTCAGGGCTCAGGGTCGGGGGTCTCAGTGGACCACCTTGATTTTCATGCACACCTGCTCCTGGGTGGCCAGGCTGGCAACTCTCCTGCCCTAGACGGCCACTTTCCTGTGCCTAGTGCGGAGGTCATGGACGAGGTCCACGATGTCCGCACTAGCCCAGGCGGGTGCCCGCCTCTTGCGGTCCCGGGCAAGCTCCCGGGAGCCGCCAGCCTGGTCCTGGGAAGAGGGGGAGGGCTGGGGGGCATCGGGTGGCTGGCTCGAGCCGTGCCAGGTGCAGGGTCTGCTGGCTGGGTTCTGGCAGGCTTGCACCTGGCACGGGCATTGTAGCCAGCCCGTGCCCCTTTAAGAGGTCCGGGGCCAGGAGGGGGGCAATAGAGTTTCCCTGGTGTTGGCCAGAGTGGCCACCAGGGAAAGCTGGGGAGGGCTAGCCTCCCACTAGTTCAAATTAAGGGGCTACACACCCCTTAATTCGAACTAGTAAGTTCGAACTAGGCTTAGTCCTCGTAGAATGAGGTTTACCTAGTTCGAACTAAGCGCTCCGCTAGTTCGAATTAAGTTCGAACTAGTGGAGCACTTGTGTAGCGCCTATCAAAGTTAATTCGAACTAACGTCCATTAGTTCAAATTAACTTTGTAGTGTAGACATACCCTCAGTGTGTTTTGGTAAGAGCCCTGCAAACTCTCCCCACTGCTGACAGAGCCCTGGGCTAGGGCCCAGTAAAATAAGGAAGGCCCAGGTCCCCCATCCTGGCCAGTCTCCCCCCATGTGGTGGCCATCCTCACTAGCCATTAGACCACCTAGCCCTGCAGGGGAAGGCAGCAGTATTGACTTTGGCCAGTCCTGTGTGGAAAGGCAGCTGTATTCACTCTGGCCACTACATCAGACTGACCTGTGGGTAAGGATAGTTGGATAGACTCAGCTGTGGGCCTATAATGTCTCTTCTCACACCCAAAAAAGAGGATGGGGATATAGTTGCACTGACAGACCTGATTTTAGCCTTCCATCTAAAACAGAGGAAATGACAGAATTATCCTTAAAACTTTTTAATGTGATGTTTTTGTCTTGCCTATCATCTTTTTCCATTATTGTAGATTTATACATCAGAAATAAAGTAGTTTGCTAGAGCACCAGATAATCCTGTGTAATCTGTTAGAATCATTTGAATCCAACATTAGTGAATGTGATGTCCAAATATACCAGTTAAATGAGTCAGTTTGGTGCAATTGTCCAAACTTGACAAATATATCAATTGTAATGCTGCATTTTTATTATTGTATATTTTGGGGGCTGTGTCTGCCAGTTGAAATCATTGCAAATATTCTTGAGAATTAATTACCTGATAAATTATACAACTTATTAGTATATAGAGTAGTTCAATGTTTTGGGGGTGGAAGAGTGGCTTATACCAAAACAAAGAAATTAAGAGTGTTTAAAGAGTAATCAGTTTTGGAAGTTAACATTAGAAGTGATAAAATTAATGTTTGTGAACTGTGATCCACACATTACGAACGTAAAACGGTACTTAAGATAATGTATCACACACTGATGGCAAGCAACGGTTGAGAAAATATATAACTCATTCCTAAGTCTGAAGATAGTTTGGAGATCCCATTTTAATTTAGTAATGATCTCTATAGAGGATGGCATTAGGATGGATTGTTCCCTTTTAAAAAGGAGAACTCTGTCATTGGATCACTTCAAATTATGTATGTGATTATATTTAAACATATTATAATGAATATGCTTATATCATAATTATAACCAAAGATTATTTATATGAGAGAAATTTGTTAACTAACACATTTTATTTGAAGTAAATTTTAGGAGAGGTGTTAGGTATCTATATCTCTCTAGTTTGCCTGATAAATTACATTTAAAACAATGGAAAACCTCAATTTAGGGGAACTTCTCTGTATAGCATTCCTCTGAAAGCATTCCTCTGAACAGAGGTAGACTTAACTGTGTGCTTAGCAGAGCTGGTCAGCAGTGAAAGTATATAGAATCATAGAATCATAGGACTGGAAGGGACCTCGAGAGGTCATCGGGTCCAGCCCCCCGCCCTCAAGGCAGGACCAAGCTCTGTCTACACCATCCCTGACAGATGTCTATCTAACCTGTTCTTAAATATCTCCAGAGAGGGAGATTCCACCACCTCCCTTGGCAATTTATTCCAATATTTGACTACCCATATATAAAATGCTGGGTCTTATTGCAAACCAGGTCCCTGCCAGCTCTTTAAATAGCCCTGCTGGCTTTTTGCTGCAGATCAGCCAGCTCTTTCCAGAGCTGCACAACAGGGTGCACCTGCTTCCTCTTGCCTCTGGAGCAGGTTGAAACAATTTCCTGACAGAAAATGTCAATTGGTTGCAACTAAACCAATTTTTTGTGAAATTTTGTAAACTTTGTCAACTTTGTTTTGAAATAAGACTGGAAAGACACTTCAAGAACATCAAAAAATCCTGATTTTATGTTTTTGGATTGGGAAGATTTGTTTTATTTTTAACTTGGTCAAATTAAAAATTAAACACTGACACAAAATTAAACATTTTTCAAATCTTGTTTTTCAGGCAAAATAGTGAACTTTTTTGCTTTTTGTCCTGATTTGGGATTAAATACATATTTGAAATCTTTCAATTTTTTGCAACATGGATATTCCATTTTCAAGCCATCTGTAGTATTTTATGAGCTTCCAAAATCAGTCAAAGGAAGAAAAAAATATGATTTTCTGGAGTAGCTTTTTTGACACTCGTGAAATAGATATTGCAAATCTCTCCTAAAACATTTATGATCAGATCAGTGGAAGCAGCAGGAAATGTCGCATAATATTTTATTTTTCTCTATTTGGCATAGATCATACAACACTACTGATGCAATAGCAAGTAAAATCTTGTGGATTTAGGAGTGACAGGAAAACCATACTCCTTTAGCTGATAGCTGTCTCTTCACTTTCATGCCCTTTATGACTATGTTACATTCTTATTCTAGTATCACATGACTTATCAAATTGCTTTGAGCTTCCAGTTAAAAACACTCCCAGTTACTTTGTAGAAAGGTGTGGAAAGCAAAGGACTTAATTTAATGCTGCAGGAGGTTTTTATTTAAACATGATTGATATTTTCTCCAATGAACACATGCTACTGTTACTTAGAGACATATTTACTCTACGAAGTTGGCAGTGTAAGCATCCAAACTTTAATTACTGTGCTGCATCCAAAACTACTTGGCTTTAAGATCAGGCCAAACATACATCAATATAGTACTAAAATAAATGCTTTGGAAAGGAAGCCCTAGTAACAAGAGTATTCTGGGAATTAAACTTGGATACTGAATGAAGAATGGGCAAGCATCAAAAGATTAGAAGTTTGAAATGTTTACCTGTCATTCTGAACTCTCAAATCCTTTACATTCCTCCCATCCCACCAGCCTGCAGATCCAGTTCTACTATACTAACAACTTCCTTCCTTGTTTCCAGTAGGAGATATTTCTGAGGTAAGCTCCCTGGGAATCCTATCTTGAGGCCTTAGCCACTTGGCAATACATTCAGGGGAGTTATAAGATTTATTTAGTTTAACTGATCCAGTATCAGAGACAAGATGGGAAAAAAGTTCTTAATGCACAGTTATGATTTGTCAAGGTGAAGGATTGTAAAGTTTCAAATGCTGAGATTTTGGTTAAAAGAAAACACAAAAAAACTGCAGTGTGATTATGCCTTTTGAACAAAAGCTATCAAGCCTTTGACCCTCCTAAACCCAATAAGCTACGTTAATAGAAACAGTCTGGGTAGTTATCATGGGCCTGATGTTGAACATATCCAAGCATTTTATTAATTACCTTCATTACACTGAAATGGGGAAACAATAAAGAGAGCTTGTTGAAAAACATTTTCTACAATGTATAATTTGTTTTCAGCAGAAATTTGAATACTGAAATCGTTTGTGTGGGTTTGGTTTTTGATTAAAAATTGAAATTTTCTACAAAAAGCACTCATTTTAGTTATACATATGGCTTAGTTGAAAATCCCCTTTTTTAAAGTGAAATAGTTTCAGTAGAAAATATTTGATGAACTCTAGCAATATCCTGTCTTTACAGATGAGGAACTGAAGGGAAGCATGACAAACCTGCACACGTTAAACTCCAAACGACTCTCAGTGTGTTATACTGATTTGTTCATGTGCTCTTCCTTGGAGTTCCATGTACTTAAAGTAAGTGACCTTAGGAAGCTTGCTTACCCTTTCTCTATCTCTCTCGTATTAAGCCTAAGAGTGAGACTGCTGGATAATTATGAGGCAGAGAGGGTTTTGGCCAAGAAGCTTAATTGAAACTTGGTACGTTTTGATTTGGGTAAACTGCAGTGGTTTAACTCCATGGCATGGGGTGTATTGAGATGTAAACTGAGTTAAACAAACCAGAAATTTCTGTTGTAACCTACATTTTGACTGGCCTAATGGGACTCTGTAGGCTGAGCAATGGTTACGTTAATGTGTGTGTATAATTTTTGTACTACATCTGAGACTTAGTTGTTCACACTTGCGACAGAGAAAGTTATTTTTCAATCTCTTCTGAAAAATTAAATGGACAGTTTTGACACACCAAGCAAGGTGATGCCTTGATTTCCTCATGTAAGGCATAATATAAATATAGCTGCAGTACTCCTTTGCTTTCTTAGTCTAGAAGGAGGCCACTCTGTTGCATTGTCTCAGGGGTTTAGTCATTGTCCTTGGATGACTAAAGGGGGACTCAGTTCTAGAACTATAGACTGCTGACACCTATCTGTCTGGCAGAGGTCAACTCACAGTAATACTCTAGGAACTTGGGCCCCGCTCATGAGCGGGCAAGGCCCTGTGCTAGTTCACAGTCCTGCAACAGGACAAAAAACAGTTTACCAATCAGCTCTATGCCAATGGGCAGGTTAGAACAGGGAGCAGGCTTTAGTTTGGGCTTGTAGGCTGTGGCAGCCAGCAGAAAGACAGTGCATGAACTCCATCATAGACTTGATCTGAACCTGTAAACTTGTGTGAAAAGTTCAAACTTCTTGATTATGGTTAAATTTTAACACAAGCTACCTAATTTTAGGTAAGAATACATGTTTCCCCTCAATGAAGTCCATGTCTATACTAGTGAGAAGATCGATGCTGCAGTGGTCAATCTTCCGGCATTTGATGAAAGCGCTAGTAAAGACTTGCTAAAACGAAAGCAGAGAGCGCTTCCATCGATGCCAGTACTTCTTGATTAGTGAGCAGTAAACGAAGTTGACAGGAGTGTTTGCTCCCATCAACCTCCTGCTGTGAAGCTGCTGTGAAAGATTGAATTAAGGTACACCAACTCCACCTACATACTTAACATAGCTGGAGTTGCATATCTTAGTTCAAATTTATGGGTAGTATAGACGTGGCTGAAGACAGTGCCTTAGTCAATTAGTCATCACTGGACATTAGAGTGAGATTTTTCCAAGCTCCTTGAGTGATTTGGTTGCCATCTATACACCTCTATTGCCACATAAGATTTGAAAATGTAATCTATAGTAACAACACTCTCTATATGGCTAGACACAGGTTGTCTTTAGGCATGATGTAGCTGAATTTCTCGTTAAACCAAAACTATAGTTTCAGTTCAATAAATCTATAGAAATCTTAGAAAAATGCAAGGAAATTTGTAACATCAGAATTTTCTTCTTACCAATTGATTTCTAATACCTTAATGTATAAAAATGGTGTTTACTGTAATTTAGTGTTGTGTTTCTTTACAAAAAAAGGAAGCTGACAAGTTGTTATTATCTTCCAGGAAATAACTACAGTAAAAATATCATTGATCATAACACTGTGTGTGTGTGTACACGTTATTTACAAAATCTATCCATAATATTACAAATATTGTGCAAAACATACACAAACATATTGAAAAACACTAGGATCTTCACAAGAGAATAAACAAAGAGAATAAAATATATTATACAGTTATCACCAACTCCTCATGATTTATCTTATGTAAAATTGAAGTGAAAGCTCCTTGCTAATCTGTGTCCAACCCAAAATTAAATACTACAGCACTATCTCAATTTCTCTCACAAGGAGTTTCACTTTGTGAACTACTGTACATAAAGAACAGATACACCTATTTGATCTCAGGGCCTCCTTGGGCGCTTTATTTCTACAAGTATGTGGAAGAAATTTCACATGTTTATATATTTCTGATATTTGCCATCAAAGGATTAATTTAGGCATGGTAAAAAGTCTACCAAACCTGGTAAACCCATCAATAAAAGATGGTATTTCTTTTTTCCAAGAATAGGTATTAGAGGTAAGAGAATTGCTACAATCTTTATTGAAGTTTATTATTTAACTGAGAAAGGGGTGTATTGCAAGAGTGTAGGCGTGGGAGATCAGTCACCTAGAATTTGGGATGAACTATACAAAGTCATTACCTCTCCAGTGTCATTCATGTTACTCAGTTGGGGTGAAGTCACAGAATTTAGATTTGGGCAGGGAAAGAGTATGGCAATTGTACTTCATAGTCACCATTTGGGTCCCCTTAGCTTTCTACAACTAGCTAAATGATGCAAATTAGGCTCAGGATTCTTATTCTGGTAAGTTGTCTCCAAACTGTGGGAATTATAGCAGACAGTCACAGCACAGCAATGGGAATCCAGAGAGCTGGGCTATAGTTCCAGATCTACCACAATATTCAGTCACTTGACATGGAAGTATGCAGGTTTTCACCTGTAGAACAGAACTTCCCTACTTCCTACTAATCCACTACTTTTATATCTAGAACATTTTCCTAATGTCTAGCTAAAATATCCCATACTGCAGTTTAGGCCAACCACTTCTTATCCTACATTCAGTGGACAAATTATCATTGCCCTTTAACATATCCGATGATTATATGGTCCCTCCAGTCATCATTTTTTCTCATGACTAAACATGCCCTTCCTTATAGGTAAGGTCTAAACCTTTGATTGTTATTTAGCTTTACACTGGCCTCTCTCCAGCTTATCTACCTCTTTCCTAAAATGTGGTGCTAGAATGGGACACAACACTCCAGTAGAGGCCTCACCAGTATTGACTAGAGAAAAACATTTATCTCCCATGTCTTACATATGATACTATGACTAATTATCGATAGGTTCATTTTATATTATTTGAAGTGGTTGGGTCTAGTGGTTATAACAGGAAGCTAAAAATCAGAGGTTTTGACACTGATATATATTGTGTATCTTTAAGCCAAGCATTTAACCTCTCTGTTGCTCAGTTTACACTGGATGTACTTATGGGTGCAATAATAATTACATTAATTAGTTATCACCTCTGCGTGGGAGATAAACTACTCTGCGGTCTTCAAAATGCATGGTAACATAACTGTCAAAAATTAATTTAGTTTCAGGAATTCTTCTTTTTTCATGTTACTCAGGACATACCAAGATAAAAAACAAAGCCAATCCCCTGACTTATTTATTGAAGACTTTTTGAAAGTTGAACAAGATATGAAAAAAGTCCACATTATTCTCTTCTTCATTCTCTCTCTTTAAAAAAAAAAAAAAAAAAAAACAATTAATGTAATATATGGAAACAGTTTTTCTTTTCTTTTTCCTTTTAACAACAATTTATCACCACAGTGGCCATCATATTATTTTACTAAAGATAAAAAGTTAGAACTAGTTTTGTCTTTGAGGAAAACATTAGTCACTAAAAAGGAACCCTTCCTATTAAAAGAAATTTGATAATAGAAGATGGGCATGAATTTAAAATCACCATTACACTTTGAAGATAAATGTGTTAGACTGAAATAACAAAATTACTGTGGACAATAAATAAAGCTACAGGAGGGCAGTTTTATTGTCACAGAAACATTAATTCTTTATAACAATGTAAATTATCACAATATTGCTAATGGAGACATCTTTCTGGGAAGCTAGACCAGACTGTCGATCCCATTTCAGCAAATACAAGAAAGCATTCATCATAGTTCAGTCATGTTTCTTTTATCTGCTGCAAATTGTCATATGTGGTTGATGTGATTTATGAATTAGATAACAGTAGCAAAAACTAGAAGAATAATCATTGGGCCAAATCCTGCTCAGTTTACTCATGCCATAGGAAAATGAAATTTCTCAGGTGAGCAGGATTTGGTGCTAGAGATGTAACAGAAAATCATTAATAGAAATAATTAAATTATGATTAGCTGTTTAACATGTCAAATATAAATTTAAACTTAATTGACTTCCAGTGACACAAATTTTGTTCTTATCTGCAGAGTTTAACACAATATTTATTGTGTTCCAAGAAACAAGAATTGCAAAAGTTTCATTGCTGATGAAAGTCCTACTAAAGTTAATGTGACTGTATGCGGGCATAATGGGCTGTGCTAATGGATACATTTACAAGATCAGAATTTATATGATTACTGATCATTTTAATATGTTCACCCCACAAGCTCTGGAGAGTCTGTTCAGAAAAGTATCTGGATGTTGAAATGCTTAAGCAAACCTCCTGAGTTCATACGTTTTGGGTCCAACTGAAAGAAATAGGTTTGCATTTGTTGGTATAGGTGTTAGTTTTTAGAGAGTAGATTTTAAAAAGAACAGAGATATTGGTTAAGGATGGTTATATTGGAAGAGATTAGTGCATGTACATGTGTATTACTTGCTATAGTTACGTTTGAGCTAAATTTTCCAGTCCTATAATGCAGATTTAGACTATACACTTTATGCCTTACTGAGGCCTGCTGCCTAGTTCTCCTTTGAATGAGACATAAGGAACTAAATGATTCCCAATTATGCCCTACCCCTTCAAGAAGCTCCCAATACCCTAAAGATGGAGGCAGGACCAAAACTCCACTCTGCTCTGGGAAGTGGCCTTAGCCAGCAGCATGGAGAGTAGCAAGCTGCTTTTCACAGTGGTGTTTCAATGAATGTGCACAATTCATAAACAGCAACTGTCAAGGTAGGCTGTTTCAAAGGAGTAAATTTGAAGAGCTAAATACCAGTAAACAAAGCACAAAATCCCATAATTTTCCAAAAAGGCTCAGCACCTTTGCTGTTTTGAAGAATGCAAAGTGGCAGATTTTTCTGTCCCAAAAATGTTAGAAATCTTTGTTTTCCAGCAAGCTAAATACATTTATTTATCTGTCCTTATAGTTAAAATAATTCTGTTTTTAAAGTTTTAAATGCTCTGTTCTGATAAATTTCAAACAAAAATAGAATGAATGTTTTGATGTCAGGTCATTATTGAACAGTCAGAGAGGCAGCCGGAATTCAGCCCCAAATCTCTAAACACTGGACAACAATTTTTTAGAAGTCATCTGCTTCAGAGATAAAATGTGCTATTATGTATTTTGATGTGCTGAATTCAAATATGACAATTAAAACAACTGATTGGCTACTGTTTCCAAGATATTTAAGTTTTTACATTTTACGTCTATGTATATTGTGTAGATAGAGTTTTAATCATAAATTGTAAACCTAGGTTTTTTCATGTGTTTATGGTTGCTTTACATGATAATATTTCACCCGTCCTGTTTATGTAACACTTTAAAAATCAGCAAAGGGTTATATAAATAAAATTTATTATGAAACAAAAGGCAAAAAACTATTATGTACATAGTTTAGTCCTATTCAGTGTCTGCTCGGCGCTTCTCGGCTTGTCTCTTGTATTCATTAAATGGAGCATCTCTTGTCACTGTCCAGCAATAGTCTGCAAGCATTGATGGGCTCCATTTGCCCTGATAGCGTTTCTCCATTGTTGCAATGTCCTGGTGAAATCGCTCACCGTGCTCGTCGCTCACTGCTCCGCAGTTCGGTGGAAAAAAAAATCTAGATGAGAGTGCAAAAAAAAATAAAAAATGTATCTTTAGTGACATGTTGCAACCAAGGCTTTTGTATGCCTTGAGGAGGTTTTCCACCAACAACCTGTAGTTGTCTGCCTTGTTGTTTCCGAGAAAATTTATTGCCACTAACTGGAAGGCTTTCCATGCCGTCTTTTCCTTGCCACGCAGTGCATGGTCAAGCGCATCATCTCGAAGAAGTTCATGAATCTGAGGACCAACAAAGACACCTTCCTTTATCTTAGCTTCACTTAACCTTGGAAATTTTCCACGGAGGTACTTGAAAGCTGCTTGTGTTTTGTCCATGGCCTTGACAAAGTTCTTCATCAGACCCAGCTTGATGTGTAAGGGTGGTAACAAAATCTTCCTTGATTCAACAAGTGGTGGATGCTGAACACTTTTCCTCCCAGGCTCCAATGACTGTAGGAGTGGCTAATCTATCTTGATGTAGTGGGAATCTCTTGCACGACTATCCCATTCGCAGAGAAAACAGCAGTACTTTGTGTACCCAGTCTGCAGACCAAGCAAGTGTTGCAGCACATGTGTGGGGCCCACCTCTTGTCCTGATCTCCAATTTTGCAGCCAAAATAAAGGTGATAGGCTTTCTTAACTATAGTGGTTATACTGCACTTTTGTGATGCAAAAGTCACTTCACCACAAACATAGCAGAAGTTATCTGCACTGTTCACACAAGTACGAGGCATCTCTGCTCACTTTGTTGTACCAAATAAAAGCAAGCAGGATCTTATGAGGGGGATAAGGCAAAAAGCCACATTTATTGTAAAGATAATAATAAAAAAATAAAGAAAAGATAGAAGCAAACAACGTTGTTTAACTACTTATTCCTAACACTACTTAACCCTTATACACTTGTGTGTGTGTATATATATATATATATATAAACCATTCATTCATACATCCATTCATTCAAGTTCTGTGTATAGTTACCAGCCTGGAAGTTGCTTGTGACAGAATACTGGCCAGGTACTCTGTACACAAGTGATGGTAGTAGGGAGCGAAGTCCTGATCAGATGTGCATCTGAAGCTCCTGGTGGGCTGGCAGCAGAACTTTGGACTCTGATTCCATAGTTTTTTAGTCCAGTTCTTATAGGAATTTCTTCCTATGCCAGTCTATGGAAATTGCTGCATCATGCTGATGTCTCCAGGGTGGCTGCCAGGTGCTCGTCAGTGATCTCATCGGGGGGACCTCCAGTTTCTCCACTTGACACCTTTTGGTTGCACTGGCACCTGATGCCTTCTTCAGCCCTTTGTTGCTGTACTCTCAGGCTGGCACCTCTCAGAACCATTCACTCATCATCCAAGCACTCTCTCTCTCTTACATACATTCCTTAATGTTTCCCATACAATGTTTTTGTACAATAATAACTTTACATATATCAGAGTTGTAGTTACAAAAAGTTTCTGGGTGGTATTGCTTAAAACATTCTCTGAGTGCTGAGTAAAGTTACAATGTTTTAAAGAGAACAGGCGTCAATTAAGTAACAATGCCCTTAGTCAATTACAGGGCTTGGCTCCCATAGCAGAGTTAGTGGTTTGACAATGCATTGTTACAATGTATCTTTGCAATGTCAATTTCAAGCAGCCCCTTGCACAAACTTTAGCATGCCCTGGAGCATGGGGGGGCTGTTTCTGGTTACATAGGATTATATTCTTAACAGTTCTAAGTTACATGACCTAATACATTATATTCTAAAGGGACAATAATAATAATAAATCTAAACATTTAACAATCTTAACAAATAATAATAATAAGAAGAAGAATTAATAATAAATCTAAACACTTTAAGTTGTGGGGAACAAATTATGGGGAGTCACTTCCATTTGGGGGAATCACCACTTCCATTTGGGGGAATCACATTTTTAATACATTAATATGTTATCCCTACAACTTTGGCTAAACAGAAATGTGTCCCTTTGCAAAATCAAACACTGACAAATAGAGCACAACACTGTATGATTTCTAGAGCTGATATAGGGCAATTTGTTCAGCAGAGTGATGTAAGCTTTGTTATGATTGCATCATCCATGACTTCTAGGAATCACATGATGCAATTCATATAATGTATGACGCAATACCAGCTTCAGATTGCATCATTCATTGTTTTGCCTAAAAAGCAAGTACTGTCCAAACTCAGTCATAGATTTATTCATAGATCCAGTCAAAGATGTATTTTATTCATTTCTGGTTTAAATTGAGATCCCTTCCCTTTATAACTCACTTATCCTCTGCCATTCGCAAGTCAAGGGTCATATATACTTACCCAATAGCATATCTTGAAAACTAGAGCCAATCAACAATTTTAAGCATCATTTTTGTTCTCAGTGACCGAGAATTAGTAAAGTTTGACTACATTTATTTCAGAAGCATTTTGGCTGTAGAGCAGTGTAATCAAATCTACTGTAGAGACCATCTTGTTGCTTATAAACACATTCTATCCAGAACAGATTGTTCTTGTCATATGTACATATGCATATAATTCAACAAGTGATAGGCATGCAGTGAACTTCAAGTTTAAAATTGATTATGATGGACATCTCTAGCCTATCCCTGAGTCAGATCCAAATTGAATAGTGCAGATGGAACACATGGGAAATGGATAGCACCCAGATGCAATACTATATGGCACAGCTATTCTGTTTTATTCTTAACCACCAGACTGTTATTTGAACTGAAAAAATAATATGTAGGAGAGGAAAAAAAAGATTAACATTCCAAGCTATAAGTCTCTGTTTTATCCCTGAAAACAAGAAAAGACGTATGAAATCTAGCTCACATCCTGCAGCAAGATTATTTTTCCATTTTCTAAAAAGGAATCCTACTAAATTTGGTTTCCTGACAAAGAAAAAGTTACTTTAGTATTAGGTTTCTTTTCCATCAGTGGTGATGATTTTTGAGAGGTGAAAGGAGAGTGATTTTTTTTTACAGAGATAGTAATGCAGTTAATGTTTATTAGTTTTCATATCAGAAGTTATACATATGTATTATACAAAGTGTGTGCGCACACAAATTCACAATGTAGCAAAGGAATTGCAAAGGCTCCTCTGACTCATTGGAAACATTCAATCTGCAACAAAAGTTGACTAACAAAGACAAGAATGTTTTCAGAAGAAATATGGAAATACTGTGAAAATATATTCAGAAGCATGTTCACAAAATCCAGTTTGTGATGAAAATTGAAAATATCTGTGTCCATTTATTTAGAATGGTACAGAAAGACTGTTCCATTTAGATGGGTAAGTCTATACCTCTTTTAGGGCAATTTTTGTTCCATGTGCTATGGATTATGAGAGCATTATTATATACAAGCTGGTGCTATTCCTCTGTGGAAGTCATGAGACAGAATTTGGAGATCCTAGACCTAATCCAACTTCTACTGAAGTGAAAGAGATAACTATCATTGAGGTTTTTTTTAATACACATAGTGACTGCTTTATTTTTGTACAAGTATCCAGTTAGGAATGCAGGAAGGTAATGACAGGATTTTATCTCTTCCATGACCTGCAGGCTTCCTGGGTGGATGTATATGCCTCTGCATGAGTTACAGTGCTCAAAGCCCAGAAATAAGTAACCTAAAAGATCTTTCTTATTAACCAAAAGAAGATAGCCCAGCAACCACTTTCTGAAAGAATAAAGGCAGAACTCTTGCATCACCCCTATTAGAGATGAAAAAATACGTTTTTAAAGGTCTCTGAAATTCAAAGAAGAAACATCCAGGTACTCCCAAATGTGTGCAGTTCATTATTCATTTGCATTAACAAATATTTGTTAACTACCACATGCTATAGTAATGACAGTCATAGAGGAAAGCATAATTCTGTATTTAGAGCAGGATTTTGAACTGTCTGCAATTAGTAAGACCTTGGCACACACTGAGCAATGAAGATAAAACAACAAAACAATAATAGTTAATTAACTGTAATTAATTGAGCACTATCTATTCCATGTATTGAATAAGACAGGGGACTAGACGCAGCATTCTCTCCCAGAACAGCAGAAGTTATTGCTGCAGAATGTGTAGTGTAGGATTCCTTGTGGGCCTTCTGTTTAAGTCTGCCAGAATTCTTCCTGCTCAGAGGCTATTCTCCCTCATCCAGTCCTTCACAAGATGTGTCTATTAACCATAGTCTAGCTTTTGTCGTCTTATTTTCTTTTCTCTAGGGTGCTCATATTCTCTATGGCATTTTGCACATTCAGTACAATATTTGAAAAATGCACTTAATTGACATTGTTTAGATCTTTTTTATTAAAATTAGTATTTTGATGTATTATGTACAGGAACTAAGTTTGTCTGTATAAAATGACTTGATTCTCTTTGGGCCGTCTCTTCATGGACCTGCATTCCTCAAGCATACTAAGAAACGAGTAGAAAAAGAACTATCATCATATCAGACATTTTTGTTGTGGTTTTCATATCTATGGAACTGAGTGCTTTACAAATGAAGGGCCTGCTGCAGTGTCTGCTCCCCTTTGCAGATAAATCGTTTGGATCTCAGGATTTGGAGGACTTGCAGGACCATAGGTCAGCATGGTGTATGCCACTCAATTCATTACAATGAAAATAGGAACAGATTTTTTTTTTTAAACCCAGAAATCCCTGTGGTGTCGTGGGAAGGGAGGAAAAAAGGGGCTCTGAAGATTCCCTTAACATGTCCACAGATCTTATGACAGATACGACAAACACACGCGGTATCTTTGACACTATCATACCAACTTCATAAATGTTATCTGTACCTCTGTGAACAAGGAATTCTATATGATCTCCATGGGACAAGAATACTAAACTCTCTCTAGGAATTAAGTGGACCTGGGATGGGCAAACAATTCCAAAGAAGGCAGCTGGGGGGAGAAAGAGAAGGGAGATAGCATATATGGGTTCAGACCAGGTTCAAGAGGCCCAGGAAATAAAGAGTTGATGGTCAAAGTTGATGTCATGATGTAATAATCAAAATGACAGGCACTGCTAAAAGGGTCTCAAGGATTTTCTTCTACATATGGAATCTGGTTGGTTTTAGAGGTGATCTCTAGTAAGTTTAGCATGCATGTAGACCTTTTACTGTTTTATAATACGTTTTATCTCTAATGCTTTTTTTCCCTAAAAGTATGTACTTTTCTTTATGAAGACTGTCTCGTTGTCATGACTCTTAAAGAAAAAACTCCCCAAAACACTGCAGGTGCTGAGCCAAGATCAGACTTCTGGAAAAATCATTATGAATTTTGTGTGAAAGCAGGGGCGGATGAGAGTGCCGCAGGGCCCAGGGCAGTGCTGCGGGGCCCTGGGCAACAGAATTTCACGGGGCTCCTCCTTTGACACGGCGCATGCACCGTGGTACCACAATGCATGCGTGGGGCCTCTGGAAGCACGGGGCCCGGGACAGCTGCCCCGCTCGGCCTGCCCTAAATCCACCGCTGTGTGAAAGGGACAGGGGGAGCCTAAATCACTGGTACAGTAACTCTGACATTGTGACAGATCTCAGGAAATTCATCACAAAATACTTTACTTCTGTGCTCTATTCTGGCTCTTTACAGGTCTCCTCTAACTTTTGTATTGTTGGGAGATCCACTTACATTTTAATCGAATGTTATATTCTAGCCATTATCACACCCCAGATAGAACTCATCCAGATATTCTCTTATTCAGCTATTTAAATAAATATATATGTTGGCTTCTAATCTCTGTTTCGGTATTTATCAGTTACAGGAATCAATTATAGGCATCTGAAATTAACTCTGACATTTTAAAACAACAATAAGGATTTATTATGTTTGTATTATTTTCTACTTCCTTTTTTATATGCATCACAATATCCTTTACTCAGAATTGGAATGTTTACATATTCTACAGTAATAGAGAGGTAGCCATGTTAGTCTGATCTTGCTAAAACAAAAGGAAAAACAATGTAGCACTTTAAAGACTAATAAGATGATTTAATAGGTGATGAGCTGTCATGGGCCAGACCCACTTCCTCAAATCATATTCTGGAAGAGAATTGGCAAGACCATTTACACCAAAGAAATACAGTGAAAAGATGAACACATTATTAAACTGACAAATCAGATTTAGTGCAAAAGGTGGAGTGAGGGAGAGGCAGGGAGGGAATAGCTATTTATGAGTCAATGAATGGTTAATCAGAGGGTGATAAGTAGGGAAGCTATCTTTGTAATGGTTAAGATCATTAGCATCTTTGTTAAGGCCCATTCGTAAAGTGTCAAATGTAAGCATGAAAGGAAGTTCTGAAGTTTCCCTCTGTAATCTGGTGTTAAAGTCTCTTTGAATGTAAGGTCATTAAGACTATGTCCAGGTAGGTTGAAATGAAAAGCAACTGGTTTTTCCTTGTGAAGATGTCTGATTTATAGGCATTAATTCTTTGGCAAAGTGTCTGAGAAGTCTGTCCAATATACATAGCAGAAGCACACGATGGCATAAATTATATTTCTGGATGAACAGGAATATGTGTTCTTGATCATATAACTGACTTAGGTCCAGTGAAGGTGTCACCAGAGTAAATATGTGGACAAAGTTGGCAACGGGGTTTGTTGCAAGGGAAAGTTCCAGGGTTGGTATTAAAGGTGGTATGTCCTGTGGTTGTTGGTAAGAATCTTCCTGAGGTTAGGTGGTTGTCTGCAGATGACTATGGGTCTGTCCCCCAGAGCCTCCCATAGTGTAGTATCCTGTTCCAGTATAGGTTGATAATGCATTGGAGGGGTTTAAGTTGGGGCTATAGTTGATGACAAATGGTGTTCTATTGTTGGTTTTCTTGGGCCTATCTTGAAGTAGATGGTTTCTGGGTATTTGTCAGGCTCTTTCAATTTGTTTTTTATTTCCCCTGGTAGATAATTGAGATTTACAAATGCTTGGTAGAGATCTTGAAGTTTCTGGTCTCTGTCAGTGGGATTAGAGCAGATGCGGTTGTACCTAAAGGCTTGACTATAGAGGATGGATCGTATGGTGAGTTCTGGATGGAAGCTGGAAGCATGCAGGTAAGTGTAGCAGTCAGTGGGTTTTCTGTAGAGTGATATTTAATTTTCCTTTAGTAATTTGTACTGTGGTGTCCAGGAAATGGCTCTCTCATGTATAATGGTTCAGGCTGAGATTGATGGTGGGGTATAGGCTGTTAAAGTCTCTGTGGAATGAGTCCAGTGTTTCTTGGCCATGGGTCCAGATCATAAAGGTGTCATCGGTGTAGCGTAAGTAAAGGAGGGGAAAAAGGGGATGGGATCTGAGGAAATATTGATCTAAGTCAGCCATAAAGATGTTAGCGTACTGTGGGGCCATGCGGGTAACCCATAGCTGTGCCGCTGATCTGGAGGTATAAGTTGTCCCCAAATTGGAAATAATTGTGAGTGAGAACAAAGTTACATAGGTCTGCTACCAGATTGGCTGTGGTATCCTCTGGGATAGTGTTTCTAATTGCTTGTAATCCATCTTCATGTGGAATATTGGTGTAGACAACTTCTACATCCATGCTGGCAAGGATGGTGTTATCAGGGAAGTTATCCATGTTTTGTAGTTTTCTTAGGAAGTCAGTGGTATCTTGGAGATAGCCGAGTGGGAGTGTTGGTTACATAGGGTTTGAGGAGAGAGTCTACATAGCTGGATAACCTGGTAGTGAATGTGCCAATACCTGAAATGAAGGGATGATGGGATGTCCGGGGTGTCCAGGTTTATGGATTTTGGGAAGCAAATAGAACAATCCTGGTTGGGGTTCAGAAGGTGTTTCTGTGTGAATTTGGTCCTGAGTAAAGGCAGAGAGATTTCCTTAAGGAGATATGTAGTTTCTTTTAGTATTCTGAAGTGGGATCAGAGGAGAGAGGTCTGTAAAATGTGGTGTTGGAGAGTTGTCTAGTTGCCTCCTGGTCATAGTCTGACTAGGGAGGAAAACTTCAGAATTTTCTTTCATGCTTAAATTTGACAGTTTATGAATGGGCCTTAAGAAAGATGCTAATTACCTTAACCATTACAAAGATAGCTTCCCTACTTATCACTGCTGATTAGGCATTCATTGACTCAAATAGCTATTCCCTCCCTCTCTCTCCCCCTCACCCCACCTTCTGTACTAAATTTGAAAGCTCATCACCTATTAAACAATCTTGTTAGTCTTTAACGTGCTACAAATTCTATGTAATATCATAAGGTGTCAGGACTAACGATCTGATTATCTTAATATTCCACATTGCAATTGACTGATTCTGTGAACCCAAATCCATATACTCATTAAGTTGTGCCCATAGGTAGGAGCAGCTATAGGAACTGCTTTGTAATGGTTAAGGTAATTGCCAACACAGCCAAATGCAGAATGTTATAAATGACCCATAAACTTCCAGATTCTTCATTGTTCTGTCCAAGAATATAACTAGAACAAAAAAAGGCACCAAATAATGTATTGTAATAGTACTGACTGTAACAAGGGTAACAAAGGTATAAATTTCAGTCACCATTTCAACAACTTCAGGGTTATAATCTTTTGCTTGCCTTCAGATGTTGTAGGATGGAATTAAAATATTATACTGAAGTTGTCATATAAATTAATTAATTTTATATGATTTTTGCATTAAGGCTGCAGTTCTTATTACTAGAACTGAGCCTGTTTTGTATTCTTTCCACTCATTTCAATTTTAAGATTGTCATGAAAATGGCTTACAATGAAGAATGAGAACTGATTTTCATTCATTCTTGTTCTCATCTTCATCTGTATGACAAAAATCAGCAGCAAAGCAGAAAACAGTACAGATGCAATCCATTCTAATGTCACATGTAATTCATTCAAATGTCACAAATCATAAAAAGAAAATAATAAGGTAACAATTTATGTTTATGACATGCCTAAATTACTCATGAAAGAACTACATTTTATAACATTTCACATTCCTATATGAATCTCAGAACGGTCTTAAAGTAATTCATGTGCAAAACATTACAACAGGAATACAAAACAGTACCTAATGATTCTATTTGGGAATATTTAACGCATCAGATTTTAGGACCTCCACCAATCTCACATGTCAGGGTTAGTATCTGGCAGGGTACCATAAAGTACCTTTCAAATTTTGAAGAACAACTTTATAAATAAGAGCTCCCATAACAAAATCCTTGCAAGTGCTCAGGAATAACCTTCTGAAATACAGAGGTCCAAATATATAAACGTTTATATTGTATTTATATTTTTTATATTAAGTTAACTATTAAGGACAGTAAAGATCACTCATGTCTTGAGTTGTTTTATTCATGTCATGTTGTTTTCCTTAGAGTGGAATTTATTTAAATGAATAAAACCCCATGTGATGATATTTACGCCACAGAATTAAGTACTCAAAAATTAAGAAATAACAAAGGTAAGGTTATGCATCATCACTTGAAAGCATGCATTATAAGATGATTTGGTTAAATAGCCACAAATTTCTTGGAAATGGTGAATTTCATGATGGGACGCAGACACGGAAAGCTCCATCTAATTTACACCCTACCCCAGCTCCAAAATAATGGAATTTGCTCAGTAGTGTTCTAAATGAAGAGCTTCTGAGGGATTCCAGTGAGGACTGGGGAGATAATCCTGTGTAGCAAGCATTTCCAGCTGCTTTATTTTATATTTTATGCAAACACGCACAAACTCCCTCTACATGTAGTAATACAGAGGTCATTCAGAGTTTACAAGGACAAAAAGAGCAGATTTGTGTGTTTCCTCGTGATTAGATGATTCACACTTCAAGCAATTAATTGCTACTCTGTCACTTATAGTATACAATATTTCATTAATTATTGTTAGACAGTGACTACTGGAGCTACTGCACATTTACAAGCTTGTGAAAGAATGTTCTTATCTAGTCTGTATTTTATCTCTATCTTTTTGCATTATTGTGCAACATATGAGGTAAGGCTGGACTTTCCTGTCAGTTCTTTAGGCACAATGATTTAAAACTGCTTGCTTTGAGAGATATTTTACATGAGTACTCATTGACAATATTAATGTATATATCAGTTTTAAGGCTACTAATTTAATTGCTGTAGCGTAACATGTAGTGAACAACATTAAACAACATTCTAAAGTCTCCTGTTTGTCACTGATAATTGCAGTTTGCTGACTCTCTCCCAGGTTGAGGATAATTCCTTATTTTGTGATTTGTTTTTTCAAACTTGGAAATGACTGTCAATCTGGTAATATAAACTAAAATGGGTCAGGTACTTATTAGTTAAAAGGATACTGGTCAGCTTTTTAGACTGAAAGTCAAGGTGAAATCTAATTAACAAAGCAGATCAGTGATTGCAGTTCAAGTCCCAAAAACTTAGTGAAATTCATGGTGTCACACACTTGTGGGCGCACAGAAAGAGAAGACCACTAAATCCCCATGTTAAAGAATAGGAGTTAAATCCTATCCCAATTAAGGCCTAAGGGAGTTTTTCCATTGATTTCAACAGAGCCACGATTTCAGCTTTCTGCCTCAAACCTCTCCCATTGTAGTTTTCCACCAATCTTGCTTTTTTGTTGTGTAGACTTGAATTTTTGGTTACATGGGAAAATTGACTTATTGGCCTACTTTAGATCTCTAATAGCTCATGAACATCAGATGTCATAAAACCAGGTCCTGGTAATTCATATTATATCAAGAGTCTCATCTATGATCAGGTAGCAGATATTTAATAAACTTTATAATGTGTGTAATATGGCTATGCACGTTGAACCTCTCTAGTCCAGAACCTTCAGGTCCTGACTGGTGCTGAACCAGAGAAGTTGCTGGGCCACCATGTTTAGCTGTATTGCTAACACTTCTAAGAGCCCAGTAAGGCACAGAAGACATGTAGGGATAAATTAGAGCTAAATGACAGCACAGAACACGGAGAGCCAGTGCTAGAAGATGTAAACAAACTTTATGGGACCGTGGGAAACTTAGCCTACTTATCATGGGTCTAGCCAACTAAAATCATGCCAGACCACAGATGTTGCCAAACCAGAGAGTGCCAGACTAGAGAGGTTCAACCTGTGTCATCATTGTAAAAGAAATCTTATTATATGGCATTTCTCTCCTTTCTTGTGCTGTTTAACTTAAATTGTGATTCTACCTTATTTTACTTTATAGAAATGGCTTTCAGGGCTTTTGTATTTAACGCTTTCAATGACCTCAAAGAATCAGTTCAATATATTATTTTAAAACAGTATATCAAAGATCTTTACCTTTACAAACTTAGTTTTTCAGATTCCTGGCTAAAACTATGTTATAGGGCTTTTGGTTTTGTTTTTTTGTTTGGTTGGTTTTTTTGCATCACTGATCCTGAAGATTCTGTATTAGGGAGTCAGTTAAAAATAATTCTGTGAAAGCAAAATAGAATCCACTTCACATCCCTAGAACTCTATTAGTTCTGCAATACTAACACTGAATAAAAGTGCTAGCCATGTGTTTTCATTAGTAAATTAATCAGTATGATTCTGAATGTATCTGGGTAACAAATCAATTGAGTAAAGAAGTGTCATTTTAGTATAGAACTGAGCTATAATGCTGAATCAATGCTAATTTTTCATTATTTACCTCTGTCTGTATGTCTGTCCATCATAATATTTATATAGTGCCTATTGCCAAAACATCTAGTGTGCCTATATATACACACACAACCTCCATTTTTAAAACACATTTTAGTCATTCCAAATCGAGATGCTTTGAGAATTATGATTTTAATAATGAAAAATGCTTTGAACACAAACATTTTTTCATACATAAAATTCTGTTCATATTATAAGCAAATATTTGAGGATCTCTGACATATTTAGTTAAGGATATTCACAAAGCTATAGTAAATTAGAATCTCTTGTTCTGCTAATAAACTGTTCCTATTTCTAGTTGTTGTTATAGCACTCTCACAGGTAACCTTTATTATCCAACTAGAAGATTTACCTGATGTTGTTTGTGTCATTCAGGGCAGAAACTCTATAGACTGAGCGGATGAAATATACTTCATGATGTAATTATCTCTTCTGCTTGAATTGCATTATTGTATCAGTGATACTGTAATTTAAACAAAGTTACTAGAATTTCTACATGAAGCTATGATTTCAGGAATCAAATGTCAAATCAGTAACTGCGGATAAGTCTTAAGTTTTGAAAGTATTTTTTTCCAATTACATAGTCTAGAAGAGAACAGCACCATAAAAAAAAAAAAACAGAATATACCTAGAAAATTAATTGCAGAAGGACTTGTTCATTGAGTACTTAAAGCAATGTATTTAAAGTACTTAATGACAAGAATGTCAAGCATATGAAGAATTTTAGCCTGCTACTATTTTGTCGCAATGAGGCTATGTCTACACTACCAGGTTATTTCAAACTAAGATATTTTGAAATACCTTCTGAAATAACTATTTCAAAATAAGCTTATTTCTCTTCGCAAGCAGGAGTTATGTCAAACTAACAAGCCTATTATTTCTAAACAACAGGTTAGGTAGTCAGGTCGCTTGCCTTGTTATTTTGAAATAAGGTGAGTTATTTCAAAATAACTCCCCAGTGTAGACATTCCCTTGTCCACACATTGTCTTATTTGAAGCACACAGTACTACTGTGTAGGTTTTGACAGGTAAAGGATTTAATCCAAACTGAAATGTCATTTTAATGGGGGTACTGACTGATCTACTGGAGGGAACAAGTGCTTTATGGCTGGGCAAGGGGAATAATATAATAATTGGTGCAAAAGGGTCAGCATGGTCACTGACTCATCAACTGGGAATGCAGAGTTTAAAATTCTCTGTGTCTAATTTCTCCCTTCTACATGCAGACTTAGGTAGGACCCACCCACAGTCCCTTTTAGGGAGTACAATATCAGGTTTGGTCAAGACCAGCTATGGGCATTACACTAACTAACCCTTTTTAAGAGGGCTGGGAAGGAATTTTTCCTTTACTTCCATATTGGGTTGGGCGCCGTTGGGTTTTTTAAAACTTTCTGCACCATGCAAGTGGCCACCCAGCTGAGCGGAGTGCGGGGGGCTGAGTTCTGGGACAGGAGCTGGAAGCGGGGGGCAGGGCCGCACATGGCAGTAGGGTGGGGCCAGAGCGTGCATGTGTCCCTGATGTCAGGGGGAGAGGTGCCAGCAAAAGAGAGCGCCGCATTCAAAAGAGGAGTAGAGGAGAGCGGAAGAGAGGAGGGAGAAAATATTAATTCCGAAAGTCGTCATGGGCCACACAGTGAGCCCCTTCGTGCCCGCGGGCCATATATTGTGCAGGCCTGCTCTATGCAGTATAATGAGTGCATCTGGGCTCTAACTGAGTTGTCTGGATTGACCTAGCTGCCTCACAGGTTGAAGGAATCAGCAGATCTGTTCTTAAGACCAGCAATGGCTCTAGGGTCTTATTTGTTCAAAGCAAGGATGAGGAACCTTTTTTGGGTTGGGGGCTGCTGATGCACAGAAAAATTAGTCAGGGGCCACACACAAATGAGAAGCAAAAACAAAGCACAAATCCTCACTGACATAGCCCCCATCTGAGAAGGAGACAGTCCCCACATTCCCCTCACACATCAGAGCCTGGGTGCCCCAGGCTAGTAGATTTTGTGTGCTCCAGCCCCACAGGGAGATGGTGGTGGGGGATGGAGCACCAGTGCAGGCTCCCCAATACTGATGGGAAGGGGGGGAAGCCATGAGCCCCAGGGGCCAGAGCCAGGCAAGCTGGGGGCCACATCTGGCCCCCAGGCCTTAGGTTCCTCACCTCTGGTTTAAAGCATTTGCCAGAACCTGTTTGCGCTTCTGCTGTGTTCCAGTCCTGTTCCAGACTTGATCCAACCCCGCTTCTGCCTTTCCTGAATCCAGATGACTGCGTCCTGATTCTTGGCTCAGATTCCTGGCTCTGAACCCTGCATTTGTCTTCTAACTCTAGTTCTGACTCTACCTTTTGATTTTCCCCTCTGAATGACTAACCTAGATTGCCCAATTCTTGTCACCTTACACTATTACAATTTACACTAGCTGAGGTTCTGCTGCTATAATTTTTTAGACTCCATTAGCATGTTTGCCAGAGATAACAATTTTAAATTTCAGCTAGGATGTTAACAAAATAGCAGTGGGTTATTAACTACATTACTGGACCCTATTTAGTCTGGCAAGCACAGTCCATCCCTTAACTGTTGTGATGGGCTTGCCTCACAGCTCTAGCTCTGAGCTCCCAGTCAGGGTTTGTACTATAGTTTGTTCAAATTTGCCTTACAGTAGCTTCCATCTCAAAATCCTCAAAGATTGGGAAATTTGGGTCCCAATTTCAACATGCAAGTGCAGGATTGTTTGGATTCTGTGGTGCACTACTTTTAGGTAGAGAGGTTTGATCTAAACACCTTATCGCTAGTATCCACATAAAGTGTTATAGACATTAACTCCTATTCCTCATATTGTCACTGTATGCTGAAGTTGTTTTCCATTTTACTTATCAGGAAAACTTGAGGAAAAGAAAAAGGCCAAAGGTTATAGTCAGTTCTTGGTTCAGGCTATATCCTTGAGAAAGGCACCAGGCTTCCGAGTTCTTGGGTATTAGTCCGGACTGACACGGTGTTATCCCAATATCATAGATCCTAGTCTGCCTCATCTTTCCCACAGCTGTATCAAAAGACTAGCAATCAGAGAAGAAAGCTTGAAAGTGTTTTCAGCAAGAAACAAATTAGTACTAGAATTCTGTGGGAAGTTTTGCTTTAAGTAAACTGAAATAATTGAATACTCTTTCTTTGGTCTGGGTGCCTGAATTCACAGCCCTTTTTCTGTTACCAGAGGGCATAGCTCATTTGATTCATCAATAAGCCCATGTCAGTGGGGCTTATTGATGAAATTACTGCCTTGTTTTATCTGAGTGTTCGTTATTGCTCATATTGCACTTATTTACGCATATACAGCAGATAGAGTGATATCAAAGAAAAGGTGAACTGGCATTAACATTTTTACATAGCATGCATGTTGCTTTATGGTAGTCTGATTGACAGTACGGTCATTATATTTTATAACAATACTTTGCAGTCATTTTGCTGTTACAAGTGCAGTATATTGCCATTAAGTTGAAGATAAACTTGGTTGGAACACTGCTCCAAAACAATAAAAAAACTCCTTTAGACCTTACAATTCAACAAATAGAAACAGAGAAAGTATAGTCACTCAAGTACAGCCACTGGTGGGCAACCTTAGGAAAATCTAGATAAATAATTTTAAATGCAAAATGTACACTAAATCAATGGCATGTTTGCAGTTTTAACAGAACAAGAGTCAATATGTGGTTCCTCCAACAAATAGAATTTTATTACTCTGTTTGACGTCACATTTTTTGCCCGGTGTTTTTTTTAATTATCTACCCAACAGATGTGTGTTTGTTGTTCTTTGGGCCAGGTTCACAGCTACCATCATTCACTCTTTAGTACAATTGCTTAAACAACACATGAGAAGACTGGAAGCATTTCATATGCATTGCATACAGCCACTGGTGGGCATTTTTGATGGTTTGATTTTTGTAGATAGGTGAATCACGTCCCAGGTCCTGTTGTATGGAACTTATGTGTGTGAAGGTAATCCAAAAATATTGTGGGCTTTTCCCCCCCCTTTCGCATTTCCTTGTAATGAAATATAGTGTCAGTTATAACAAGACATGTCTGGGGGAAATTGGGTGATCCACATAGCCAAAACATTCCTGTGGAGCTGCAGACAGACAAATGAAATTCAGAGCACAACTGATCGCCATGATGGCTCCTCCCAACCCATGCTGTGGTGCAGTAAAAAGGAGCTTAGAGCAGATGGGTTGGAGGGAAACAAAGTTGGTTCTACATCTGTCAGAGCAGCAGCTGAGATTCTGATCATGTAAGGAATTAATGTCGGTGCAGCTTCCCTAGCTCTTTTGAAGGAAAGGACTTAGTAGCCACTATAGCCAATCCCAACAGAGAACTAACTGTCTTTGAGAAAAGCAAGTGGTGTTATAAGAGGCGCTGTGAGCAAATGGAAATGAAAACATCTGATTGGAAACAAGGCTCTTGAAGTGAAGCTCTGTCTTAAAGTGACAACTCAAGTGTCAGTTACAATGTACTTGGTCAGCAAAGAGACAAGCCAAATGGGAAGAAAAGATGTGGCTGAAGGAGAAAGCAAGGAAAAACAAAATAAAATACCCTCCCCTCCCTCTGCTGCCCTCAAGGAATCCTTAAACCTTCTAAAATCGCTAGTGTTTAAGAGGAGAATTAATTTGCAGCCAGCACAAACAAGATGGCTGTATACAAAAGTAGTATGTGAATTCAGCCGAGAAATCACAGCCCAGTAGCATCGCAGTTAGACTAGAACTTCACCAGTGTGAATAGTAGCACTCAAGATGCCCTAATCCACTAGTACAGCACCATCACTAGCAGCAAGTAGGATGGATTTCCATTTTAAAATACCCCATCAAGAGAATTTCTATTTCCAAACAAAGTTGAAGGAAAGGTGCCAAACTAATATTATGCTTAAAGAATCTCCTCTTCACTTAAGAATGAAAAGATTATTCAATGAGTCAGTGTGTTATCTGCTTAAATGAAGCACATGAGATCTTTCATAGGGCAAAAGGCAGTACGCTTCATTTATTGAGAATACAACAGTTGCATATGCTTTTCAATCACACACACACACAAACACAACACATCATGCATACACAGTCTTGCCAGATGATGTCATAGTTACCAGTCCAGAGTCTGTGTCAATCTAGTGGCCAGCTAGATCGAACACAGGGGGGGGAGCAGATATTTCGTTGATCGCGATCTGATGCTTCTCTGGGGATGGTGGCAGATGAACCCAAGTTCCATAGCAAAGCATCTTGCTTTTATCATCATTTTCTCTGTTGAAATCGAAGTATTCCGCTGTGTCATTCTGTGTCTGGAGTGTTATCTTGTTGATGTCAGTCATTCCCAAACATCTCTTGAAGGCTCATCCTGTCCTGGATTGTTAATCAGTTGTTTTTAGGGGTGCCCACCATTCCCCATTAGAGCCGTCAGTTCTGCCAATCTGATCCATTCTTGACCGTAGGTACGCACTGATGGTTTCTCTGCTCTTCACAGTTTGTCTTTTACAGTTTGTCTTCACCCCATATTCTCCCCCTTTTCTGGCCATCTGGCTCTAACAGTAGGTGTCCCCCTACGGTCAATCCTGGGACCAATCCTTCTCAACTTATTCATAAATGTTCTGGAGAAAGGGGTAAGCAGTGAGGTGGTAAACTTTGCGGATGATACCAAACTGTTTAGGATAGTCAAGACAGAAGCAGACTGTGAGGGACTCCAAAAAGATCTCACCAAACTGAGCGATTAGGCAACAAAATGGCAAATGAAATTTAATGTGGAAAGGGTTCAGAAAAGGGCAACTAAAATGATTATGGGTTTGGAACAGGTCCCATATGAAGAGAGGTTAAAGCGACTGGGACTTTTCAGTTTAGAAAAGAGGAGACTGAGGGGGGATATGATAGAGGTATATAAAATCATGAGTGGTGTGGAGAGGGCAGATAAAGAAAAGTTATTTATTAGTTCCCATAATAGAAGAACTAGAGGACACCAAATGAAATTAATGGTGTCATGATTATGAGGGTTAGCCAGCAGCCTGGGGATTAAGGGGTTAACTACACCTAGCCAGGTGGAGTGACCAATAGGAATGTAGGTGGGACTTTTCAAACTGGGACAAAGGAATTTGTTTTTTTTTTTTTCCCTTTCTCCCTTTTGTCTCTGAGGGAGTTCTCTACAGCTAGAGAGAGGGACAAGCATGTCTCTCTGTCTCCAAGACACCATTCTTCATTTTCTGTAAGTAGGGTAAAGTTTAGGTAGTTTCGTTAGGTTTTATTGTTTTAAGGATTGGGTATGGGATTTGAGATCTGGCACTGCTTAAAAGATGTTTTGGCTTTTCTTTATAAAAAAGTTCTAGGCCCATGGAGTTTCTCCATGAGTATATTTTGTTACCTCCCTATCTAGTCATTATGTTTGCAACAGGAATAATGTTGTAATAATAAAAGTTCTTTTCTTTTCTTTTATTAACCTGGCAGTGGTTAATTGTGTGCCTTGATTTTTATCTTAGGGGTGAGATTTCCCAAATGATCTTCCCCCTGATTTCTTTATCAACATTTGGGTGGTGGCAGCGGAAGTTTTGTTCCCAAGATCTAGGTTTTTAAGATTTTGGGGGAAGTTTTATACCAAAGTCTGGTAGATAAGGCTTGGGGGTACACTTGCTGGCCCCCACTTCTGCATTTATCATGCCAGAGTGGGGAAGGAGCCATGACAAATGGGTAGCAGGTTTAAAACTAATAACAGAAAGTTCTTCACACAGTGTGTAGTCAACCTGTGGAACTCCTTGCCAGAGGAGACTGTGAAGGCTAGGACTATAACAGAGTTTAAAAAGAAGCTAGATAATTTCCTGGAGGTTAGGTCCATAAAAGGCTATTAGCCAGGGGATAGAAATGGTGTCTCTGGCCTCTGTTTGTCAAAGGCTGGAGAAGGATGGCAGGAGACAAATCGCTTGATCATTGTCTTCGGTCCACCCTCTCTGGGGCACCTAGTGCTGGCCACTGTTGTCAGACATGCTACTGGGCTAGATGGTCCTTTGATGTTATCCAGTACGGCCGTTCTTATGTTCTTAAGTTCTAAAACTCTGGTTAATATTTTTGTCCTGGGAGAGACTTTCAGAAATGAGATGGAGTTCTCCCAACTGTACTGAAATGCTTGTAAAAAAAATGAAGTCTTTCCCCCCACAAAACATGGCACCAAATAATTATGGAAATGTCACTGAGGATCCCATCCTCTTCTTGCTCCCATCTCTACCCCAGCCCAAATAGAACAGTACATGCAAATTATCAGAAAGTGCAAAAAGGACTGGAGTTATATGTATGCTATGGACTTAAGTTTAACTGTGATGATGGTGCAAAATATATTTAGAATTATTTGGTTCATTTTTTAAAAACAAACTTGTGTTTTGGTTATCTGAAGCATTAGTGATAAAGAATGTAATTAGACAAACAAACATAAGAAAGGCCATACTGTATCACACCAAAGGTCCAGCTAGCCTAATATCCTGTCTGCCAACAGTATACCAGATGCCCCAGAGGGAGGGAACACAATAGGTAATCATCACATGATCCCTCTCCCGTCATCCATTTCCAGACAAACCGAGGCTAGAGAAACCATTCCTACCCATCCTGGCTAATAGCCATTGATAAACCCAACCTTCATGAATCTATCTAGCTTTTTTTTGAGCCTATTAAAGTCCTATTCTTTACAAGATACTCTGGCAAGGAGTTCCATGGGATGATGTGTGCTGGGTGAAAAAAAAAAAAACTTCAATTTGTTCGTTTTAAATATGCTACCTATTAATTTAATTTGTTGACCCCTGGTTCTTATGTTGTTGTAATTTTTCCTTATTCACTTTTTCCATACAAGCTTGATTTTATAGACCTCTATCATATCCCCCCTTAGTCTCCTCTTTTCTAAGTTGAAAAGTCCCAGTCTTTTTAATCTCTCTTCATATGGGGACCCATTCCAAACCCCTAATCATTTTTTTACCTCTTTCCAATGCCAATATATCTTTTTTCAGGTGAGGTGACCACATCTATATGCTGTATTAAAGACGTGGGCATAAACCACGGTTTTATATAGAGGCAGTAAGATATTCTGTGTCTTACTCTATCGTTTTTTAATGATTCCTAATGTTCTATTTACTTTTTTGACTGCCACCGCACACTGAGTGGATGTTTTCAGCAAACTGTCCACAATGACTCCAAGATCTCTCTCTTGAGTAGTTGTAGCTAAATTAGTCCAGACATATTATATCATGGGTAGTGAAAACATTTTAGGTATGTATATTGTTTACTTATTTCTGACAGTTTCTACATACTCTTGAATAGCTTTGGCTAGTTTAACATTTTGTTATTTAGCTTTTCTATCTGTTCTCGAGCTCCTGACATTTAGCATTAGGATAGAATTGTAACTAGTAGTAATTGTGTTATTGACCAGTATTATTTATTATTGCCACCTTGACCCTGAAAAACCATTGGACCTGCTCAAATATACACATTGATTTAAATGGGATGACTCACAGTATGTAAAGTTAAGCATGTGTCTATGTCTTGATAGCAGATAAGTGCTCTTTGGGGACATCTACCTCAGCTGTATAAGCAGCAGCAGAAGCAGCCACCGTGTCATCCACTGCTTGCTTACTTTTTCCCCCACTTGGATTCAGTATTCTATGAAGAATCTTCATATTTCCATGAAGAAAAAACCCATCTTCTCCCTGCCATTTTTATGTTTTATTTTTGAGGCATGAAGTGTATTTTTACATGATTTTTTTTCTGTAAAACTAGAATGAAAGTGAGAGTTTCCAGAAATTCCTGGTTTGTCACTGAGCACATCATGTGAGCTTCAGGTAGTTAGGTAACTCTTTGAGACATTTACAATTCTAAATTAATGTTGCTATTCTTTGTAAAAATGCTAGTATATGTGCACAACCTAAGAACATTGTGCTAGAGATTGGTTGTCACTACTCAAGGACACCACCTATCTTTTTTCTAAACTATTACAAAAACGGTGGCCGTAATTTTGTATGTTTATTATAATACATGTATGGGAGAAAGAAGGAATCTGTAAATCCGGATTTCAAATAAAAAAGAAACCCCGACAAATGTTATTTGAGGTGACGATCATCACTAGTGGGGATTAAAATCATGTATACCATAAAATCTCGAGTATAATGCGCACCTATGTATAATGCGCACTACCTGCCTTTTAAACATTAGAATTCTTGAATAAACTAAACTCTTAACTATAATTCGCACCCCCATTATACTCGCAATTTTACGGTATATATAGAAAGGAAGGGTCTTGCGCCTGCCGCGGAGCTCCCTGCCAAGCTGAGCTCACGCCTGCTGCTGGGCCCCCTGCCCAGGCCGAGACCAGGCAGGCAAAGAGCCAAGGCGATGCAGCCTAACGGCGCCACTGACTCCTCGCTTCGCGTGCTGTAGAGGCCCCCTGCCCAGCTGAGCTTGTGCGCGCTGAGCTTGCACCTGCCGTGGGGGCCACTGGGCGCAGCCTGAAGGAGCACCGGGCAAGCAGCGAGACAGGGCACTGCAGCCTGGCAGCGCAGCCGGCACCTCGCCTTGTCTGGGAGCCTGGCAGGGATGTGGTCCCGCGCCGCACTGCAGAGGGAAAGTTTCTGTGCAGAAGGGAGGAGGAGTTTAAAACTTTAAAAAGATAGCTCTTATGTATAATGCGCACCCCGGATTTGACCCTAAAAAACCAGGAAAAAAGTTTGCATTATACTAGAGATTTTACGGTAAGCACATACCCATCCATGGTAATAGCAGCATAGACTATAAGTGCATCGCTTAGCCTCAAAACCTGAATACAATTAATAAAATGAAAATTTCAGTATTTAAATCTAGGAGATAATATCAAGTAAAAAATATTGAAAAGCTGAAAGTGAAATCTCTACCCTGGAATATATTGGGAGTAAGGGACAAACCTTAAATAAACTTAACTAATCCAGTTAATTTTGGCTCTCTGAACATGTTTTATCTCAAAAATATTATCTAAGTGTCTACAATTTAAATAAAAGAACTAGGAAAAGGGAATATGAGTGCTCTAGATTTAATATTCTCTAATAAAAAAAGAAACTAAAAAACATTTGCTTCAAAAGTTACAGAATATCTTGACCATATTTATGGTCAGTATCTTAGAACATTTGGTTTAAGAGCAAGTGCTAAGTACAATGAAGGAATTCAGTATGAAGTAAATAGGATCCATAAATTACAAGTGCTTGAATCTGATAGGAAATTAGTCATAGAAGTGTTCACATTACAGTGTTGTTTCCTACCAATGCCTTTTATGCAACTTAGATCAAGCCCTTCTCACTATTCTAAAAATAATGTTTTAAAAAAACCCATGTGTTTATGCCTCCTTAACTGGAACTCTCAGGATATCACTAGGTATCTTAAAAAAGTACTATTCAAACTAAGTGTCAGAGGGGTAGCTGTGTTAGTTTGTATCCACAAAAAACAATGAGAAGTCCTGTGGCACTTTAAAGACTAACATTTAATTGGGCATAAGCTCTCATGGGCAGAAACCCACAGAAGCTTATGCTCAAATAATCATCACTAAACATTCTTCAATCATCAAGATTCTTCAAATTCTTCATACTGAATTCCTACATACATCTGACAAAGTGGGTCTTTGCCCACAAAAGCTTATGCTCCAACACTTCGGTTAGTCTATAAGGTGCCACAGGACTCCTCGCTGTTTTTGCAGATTCAGACTAACATGGCTATCCCTCTGAATACTTGAAATAAATAGCAATTTTCCATTAGGAATGCCGAAGCTAAAATCTTACTTCTAAGCGTTTCCATCTACCACTAAAAAAAACAAAACAAAAGCACAACCCTACCACCACCGCCAGCAAAACCAACTGGACAATGAAAATCCAAAGTGAAAAATTCACTTGCCCAGACATAGCATCTTCCATACTGCTAACTCAATCTATATTCCCTCCTTTAAAATTAGTTCTGTTCCTGAAGACATTTTATTTGCCAAAGTGGACTTTATCTACTGATTGTGTATTTTCATTGAGAAAGTAATCTGGAACCTTTCTATTTGAAGAATCCTGATAATTGAAGAATTTTTAGTGTTGATTATTTGGGCATAAGCTTCTGTGGGTTTCTGCCCATGAGAGCTTATGCCCAAATAAATCTGTTAGGGTGTGTCTAGACTACATGCCTCCTTCGACGGAGGCATGTAGATTAGCCAGATCGGAAGAGGGAAATGAAGCCACGATTAAAATAATCGCGGCTTCATTTAAATTTAAATGGCTGCCCCGATCTGCCGATCAGCTGTTTGTCGGCAGATCGGGGCAGTCTGGACGCGATGCGCCGACAAAGAAGCCTTTCTTGATCGACACAGGTAAACCTGGTTTCACGAGGCTTACCTGTGCCGATGAAGAAAGGCTTCTTTGTCGGCGCGTCGCGTCCAGACTGCCCCGATCTGCCGACAAACAGCTGATCGGCAGATCGGGGCAGCCATTTAAATTTAAATGAAGCCGCGATTATTTTAATCGCGGCTTCATTTCCCTCTTCCGATCTGGCTAATCTACATGCCTCCGTCGAAGGAGGCATGTAGTCTAGACACACCCTTAGGGTATGTCTACACTGCCACCCTAGTTCGAACTAAGGGGGCTAATATAGGCATTTAAATATCCCGGGCTTCATTTGCATCTTGCCGGGTGCCGCCATTTTTAAATCCCCCTTAGTGCGGACTCCGTGCCCGCGGCTACACGCGGCACAGAGTAGGTAGTTGGAATTAGGCTCTCTAATTTGAACTACCGGTACACCTCGTTCAACGAGGAGTAACAATAGTTCGAATTAGAGAGCCTAATTCAAACTACCTACTCCATGCCGCGTGTAGCCGCGGGCACGGAGTCCGCACTAAGGGGGATTTAAAAATGGCAGCGCCCGGCAAGATACAAATGAAGCCCGGGATATTTAAATCCCGGGCTTCATTTGCAACTTAAAATGTCTACAACAGCCACCCTAGTTCGAACTAGGGTGGCAGTGTAGATATACCCTTAGTCTTTAAAGTGCCACAGGACTTCTGATAGTTTGTATCCACAAAAAAACGAACACAGCTACCCCTCTGACACTTAGTTTGAATAGTACTTTTTCAAGATACCTAGTG
Source organism: Pelodiscus sinensis (assembly GCF_052426305.1). Classification (NCBI taxonomy): domain Eukaryota; kingdom Metazoa; phylum Chordata; order Testudines; family Trionychidae; genus Pelodiscus; species Pelodiscus sinensis. The sequence continues at coordinate 102,567,477 of NC_143055.1, forward strand.
ATATCCTGAGAGTTCCAGTTAAGGAGGCATAAACACATGTGGGTTTTTTTAAACATTATTTTTAGAATAGTGAGAAAGACTTGATCTAAGTTGCATAAAAGGTATTGGTAGGAAACAACACTGTAATGTGAACACTTTCTATGACTAATTTCCTATCAGATTCAAGCTCCTGTAAAGTATGGATCCTATTTACTTCATACTGAATTCCTTCATTGCACTACATGCATCTGATGAAATGGGTCTTTGCCCACGAAAGCTTATGCTCCAACACTTCGGTTAGTCTATAAGATACCACAGGACTCCTCTAAAATTACCCATGTACCCCAAAAGCACCAAGTATTATTTACCAAAAATACTTTAACATTTTTAGGCAGCTGAAGATTGACATGAAAGCTCTGGGTTTTTTCCTACTGAACTCCATAGAGCTAATTTCAGAACAAATTAAATATTTTCCCTTCAAGTAAGATCCTTGCGTGGATAATATTTACTGCCATAGATCTTATAGTGATATATGACTGTTCACATGTGCATATAAAATTGGAATTAATGGAAACGAGAGAGATGAGTCAGCTCTAGAGATTTATTGCTGCTCTAATACAGTATGAAGTGTTCTGAGAAAACAGAAAAATGCCTACATGATTTATTCTCAATTTAAGAAAGCCAACGTAGCTTAGGCCTGGATGGCTTTTAACTACACAAAATAGAATAGGACACAAACAGTTTAGTGTATTTTTGTTTTAAAAAAAGTAGTAATTCACAGCTTTATCTTATCTTCTGTGGGAGATTAGGATTTAGTGGGAAGGAAACTCCATGAGAGTCTATTATCTCCTCATTCCTTGGGGAAGACGACTAATCTTTTCCCCCATGGAATGGGTGGGACACAGTAGCTTGATCTCAAAATACATGAATTTTGCACAGTAGTTCTGTTGTTCCCATTCCTAGAACATTATTGGTTCCCTCATTGGCTAACTCCCCCACAGTTCTGAAAACCAAACTTGCTACCATTGAAATAACCAACACCACCTTCTCAAATATTAATATTTGTATTTTGATTAATATTTGTATGCTCCCATAATGGTAACATCTGAGTATCTCGAAATTTTTATTAAATTAATGTTCACAATAGTCTTTTAAGGTTGAGATAATAGTGCTGAGGCATTAAGAGTATGTCTCCACTGAAATTAAAAACACATGGTGGGTCCATTCCAGCTGAGACAAACTCATGAAGCTCAGGCTGATGGGCTGTTTAATTGTGGCATAGATGTTCAGGTTCAAGCTGTACCCTGAGTTCTGGGCCTTTCCCATGCCACGAGGTCCAGAACCTAGGCTACAGGCAGCAAGAAATACCTTAGTGAATGTTGGTTAGTACTGCTTATTAGTAATGATAAAAATCAAGAGGAGGAATGAGGCAGGAATGCTAAGAAAACAGTCCCTTATTTTTGAAAAGCAACGTTAGAAACCCTAGCTCCAGCCCAAGCCTAAACATTCTTCTACAACATTAATCAACAGATCCTTAGCCTGAGCCCTATGAGCCTGAATCAGCTATGTAGCCATCCCCAAACAATCTAAATTTCTTATCCCACTTTCACACAAAAAATCTGTGGTAGAACTGGGAAGATGCACGTCCTGTGTATATCCAAATAGATAAGGATGCTTACTGCAGAAAGCAACTACTTCTTAGCCCAACATCTTTTTCATCTCTCTCATCAAATTCCCTTGGAGGCCTGTTATCTACAGATTTATATAAAGCAGATCTGATGGATCTAGAGAGGCTGGGAGGATACTGTGAAACCAACATCTTACATATATATGTGGTAGTGCAGACATATTTGTTACATATGGGGGGGGGGGGGGAGAATGAGAAAAATTAGAGAACACTTTTTTTAGCTCTGGAAATAATACATTAAAATATGACCTTAATTTAATCCATAAAAGTAGAAAAGGTAAAATCTTATTTTGCAAGCCAAATTCTAAGCAGGAATTACATTTCAGGTTGCATGTTAGCCAAATACTTGCAATTCAAGCAAGCCAAATGGAAATTAGGATTTTTTTTTTCTTCTAGACAAAAAAGAACCCAGAACCACAACCAGAACTTGAAGCAGGACTTGGACTGGGACATGAAGCAAGCATTATTACTGGGAAATTGTATGGCCTGTATATTATTCAGCAGATCAGACAAGATGATCAAAATGATCCCTTCTACCCATTATTGATCTTTGGCCGTATCAATAACTTGATTAATAACAAATCCGTAAAGTGTCCTCTATCCTAAACACCAATTACTTTTCTTAGAAAAGCCACTACCATTTCCCTTACTCCAATGGATTTAATGTCCCATAGCTACCACACTGAGTGAGTAGGAATCAATCATGTTCTTTTTGTAGATTCCAGTGTCTGCTAAAAGAATGGATAAGCAGAAGAACCTTATCAGTCCATGACAGAGAACAATTGAACTACTTAGCTATTGAGTGGAAGCAGTATCTAAGGCGAGGATGGACATTAAGCAGCCAGCGGGCCAGCTGTAGTTTGCCAGGGTTAGTTCCTGGTGAGCTGTCAGATGCTTTATTGACCTGAGCCTCCACAAGTATGGCCACTTACAGCTCCTGTGGGCTGCAGTTTGTCATTCCTAGCCAATGGGAGCTTGCAGGAAGCAGTAGCCTGGTCTGTTCCACTTGCCTCAGCTCACATTGGTGAGCCATAGCCAATGAAAATTGCGAATGGCTGTCCCTATGCAAATAAATGATCTGGCAGCCCTGATAATAAAAGGGAAGCTATACAGCCTTTCAGTGGTCTAAGGGACAGGATTCCTTTCTGTCCATTATCCCTGGTAGAGATTCACATAATTCAGGTTGAAGTCCAAGTCTCTGCGTTCAGCTTTGGCTGAATTAGTCATGTGGTAGAGTTGCTAGCTTCCTTCTCTTTGTGTGCTGCAGTGCTTAACTTTGGTCATGATGAATGAGGCTGTAGAATTAAAAATGGCTTGGGTTTGCAGGCTCCTTTTATTAAGCAAATATCCTTTGTATGTATCCATCTTTCTGCATAAGCAGCATATTTATCTGCAAGTAACAATTATGTTCTTCTGTCAAAAAGCAATAGGAGAAGGGTTGTTTTTGTCCCTTTAATTTTGACACAGACATGACTGGGGTGATTTAGCTGGGGTTGATCCTGCTTCAAGCAGGGGGTTGGACTAGTCCTTGAGGTCTTTTCCAACCCTATGATTCTATGTATCTGATGAGCATATCACTAAGATGTCTAAAAATAGCAGCCATCTCCTCACAGATGAAACAACTGAAGTCCTCTTCAGTGCATAGCATAAAGTGGAAAAAAATTAAAGAGGCTGCCTTTGTCCTTTTTGATGGATTCAATATTGAATGGAAATTGCAGAGGGTTGATTAGGCAACCATTATATTTTAAACGTTCTATATACTCTAAGTGGGAATTATTGATATATAATGGCTGCATTATGAGGCCCACTGCCCAAAATATTTAGGCGTTCATTATCCAACTTAGAAGGGTAGGTAATTCATGCTAGTGGAGTCTACATAGGGCAGTTATTGCACTTTAATGTACATCTGTAAGGCTGAGGAGACAAGTCTGTAGTCTTTGATCAAGAGCACTAAGACCTAGTTCTTTCACAATGCCCGTAAAAGTAAAATCCAACAACTAGACAAAGAAGCATGAATATACTGATAATTTATTGTAGTATATTTCATGTACAATTATATCAAATGAGGTTGTAGTGTGATAATTTTTTCTACTATGTTGTTCACTAGTCTGCTATTGAAAAATCCAGTTAAACCTATAATAGGTTTGATCATAAACATTGTCATCTTAATTCCATTATTAATGGAATATCACTTCATAGTAAGACTTTGAATGAGGAAATGGGTTTGAGATGGTGATAGAATACGAATAAAAAATGTCTAGCTCCCCAGTGGGAATTATGAAATTCCTGTTTTCTTATACATAGTTCTGCAGAGAGAGAGAGAGAGAGAGAGAGAGAGAGAGAGAGAGAGAGAGAGAGAGAGAGAGAGAATTTGTTTCTCAAAAAAAAAAAAGAAGAAGAGTATTTAAATTAGTTATGCATTTTGCTCACTTCTCTCTCTCTCTCCACCCCTGAAATCCAGCTTAAAGATCAGTATGAGCATGGTATATTCTATCTGTCCCAATGAGAGAATGTTTGGGTCTCAAATCATGCCAGAATGTTTTATTTAGAGACTTTTCTGGAGCATCTCTCACCATAGATATATCACAGATATTGGTGAACGGTTTTCACAACTCTTCAGGGAGATAGGGATGGACTACAATTATCCCTGTAACTGTGAAACAGAACAGAGGCACAAAGAAATTTAGGGGCCTATTTCACAGCCCCTTGAAATCCAGTACAAAAGTGGCCATTTATTCAAATGAGCTTTGGAGCATGCTCTAGGGGCTTTGTCTACAGACACACAGGAAGTCTGCAGTAGACCCAGACATCAAACTCACACTACTTTTATTTAGTCCAGTATCTGAACTTAAAGGTATGTCTACACTACAAGTGTTATAGTGGCATAGCTGCCGCTTTTCAATTACATCTCTATAACACTGTAGTGAAGACACTATAGCAATAGAAGGGTTTTACTCATTGTAGTAAATCTTCCCCCTTGAGAGGTCATAGGTAAGTCAGTGTAAGAATTCTTCCATCAACCTAGCCAGGACTTTAGGAAGTGCGGGGCCCAATTCGAACCGTTTTGGCGGTCCCCGCCCCCAGGATTTTTTGTTGAGCAAAAAAAAAAAAAAAAAAAAAACCACAACAAAGCCCACAACCACACACAATGTATAACTGAACATTTTCAAAAAAGATGCCATCCTTCATTATGCAAAATTTTACACAAAATTAAATCAGTTGCCTTAAGTGTAGGTCAAATATTTTCAATTGCAAACTATCCAATTTTTTCAATAAAGTTTAAAGTTTGATTTTTAAAAAGTTACCAGAGAGCATAGTTTTCTGTTACATTGATTTACTTTTTAAATAGCAAAAATGGAGTCTTTGTTAAGAAAGTGTCAGTTCTGTGGTCAAATTCCAGTCCTTAGTGATTTCAGCACCAATGATTTCACTAAGTAATATGGTACCTCACCACCATTGCCTCATTTGCACTGCCCTTCAACACATTGCCTGCATGTTGAGGCCAAGGTCAGTCTACACAAGATTTTATCAATGATTTTTGCTCAAGCGATCACTGAGACCAGACAAGCACTCTCAATTGATTCTAGTCAGCTCTGCCTTTAAACACTGGGGCTGTGTCTACATTGGCACCCCTTTCCGGAAAAGGGATGCTAATGAGACCAGTCGGAATTGCAAATTCCGCGGGGGATTTAAATATCCCCCGCGGCATTTGCATGAACATGGCTGCCGCTTTTTTCCGACTCGGGGTTTTGCCGGAGAAAAGCGCCAGTCTAGACAGGATCTTGCGGAAAATAAGCCCTTTTCCGAAAGATCCCTTATTCCTACTTTCAAGTGGGAAAAGGGCTTATTTTCCGCAAGATCCTGTCTAGACTGGCGCTTTTCTCCGGCAAAACCCCGAGTCGGAAAAAAGCGGCAGCCATGTTCATTCAAATGCCGCGGGGGATATTTAAATCCCCCGCGGAATTTGCAATTCCGACTGGTCTCATTAGCATCCCTTTTCCGGAAAGGGGTGCCAATGTAGACACAGCCTGGATGTAAAGTGTCAGATATAATTGAGGACTCCCAAATAGACTCTACACCACCAGAAATAAAACCTGTTTCCATCTTCTGTGACTTTCACTCAGATGTGACTCACTGTCCTCTGCTTAGAGTTCAAGTTATGGTAGACCCTAAGCCAGGTCATATTAAGTTCATGTCTTTAACCTTTTAAACATACAATATGGATAACAACATTTCATTCTCCCAGCTCCAAGTCTTAAGGGAATTTCAACCCAAAAGAGCCAAAATTGATCACCTTGACACTGCAAGTGTGTCTACTGCTCTCTGTGGCAAAGTAGGTTGTCTATATAAATAAGGTCTGTTCATGAAACCTTTTCCTACAGTTGATTCACAGATTGCAGTACTGTAGATAGCTCATTCAGACTGATAATAGTTAGTCACCCTGACCAGTCATTAACCATAGTCATGGACTCACCCTACTCTCCATTGTCTCCATTGTCTCTATGATTCTCTGATGACCTGTGACAAAAAAGGAGGATGGAAAGGGAAACTGAAGGGAGAGACCTCTCTAAATTCACCAATCAAAGAGCAGTATTGCCAACCCAAAAATCACAAGAACGCCTACACAGAGTTATGAAAATGGTCTACAAATCATAAGATATTTTAAAAATAAAACATGTTGGATTTTTATTGGCCTTTTGTTTCTTGAGTATTTAGGGTTCATGTTTTAAAGCTTTCCTCCTTAGCTGAAAGGCCCAGAAGTATAGAGAACTTTTTTTAAATGAAAGCTGAGATTCCTACATAATCAGTTGACTCCAGGCCTTTAGAAAAACACCAAAGAAGCTTAATTACCTTTGAAAATCTGAGCTTAGATTTCCAAGTCCAATTTTCAAAAATGACTTTAGTCACTCAAGTGCTTTTGAAAATTTTAACTGGGGGCCTAAAGAGACAAAAATAGACAAAAGGCAGGAGATATGGTATTCCTTTTAAAAACGTGCAACATCTATTTTTAACTAAATTTTATATTATTTTTCTCCCAAGGGCAACTGACCCATCTGGCCCCCCTCCTACAGATCTATCATCTTATGCATGTGCAAGATCTGTAAGAGCCATCCCATGAATCTGCAGCGGCACCTGCTTTTGGGTGGTGTCTCAATGCTGCCACACTGACCTCCAAAGAGGGGGCTTCCCAAAGCAGGCCCTTGCTGCTGACTCCTAAGGCACCCACAGGTCCAGTCTCCTTTCAATGGGCCCACTTCCCAGGGCTCATTGATCTTGGATCTGGCTTCTATCCCCTCTCCAACCTTTGCAACTGCCCAGAGGTACTCACCTTCTGCCTTGTCCATTCCCACCTCATTCACCTCACAGGGATAATCTCTGCTTCACTTGTCCTAGGCACCGGTGGCCCGTGAGCCTAGGTGAGCTAGGCAGCTGCCTAGGGCCGCCGATTGCGCCGCCCTGCCTAGGGCACCAGCTGCTGCAGCCAGCCTCGGGCCACTCCTGGTCCTAGGGACTATTTTACCAAGATGTAATACAAAGTTTCCATGTAAAAGGACTCACTACAAAGCTAAAAACTTCAATGACAGAATGATTAATACAGAGACATGTCTACATCTGCTGCAGGGAGCCACCTCTGCCTGCCTCCACCCCTCTCCTCCAGAGTCTATAGCCCCATTGCAAAGTGGGAGAGGGGAAGGAAAGAGGCTGAGGCCCATCAATAGGGCTGAAGCAGTCATGAGCAAGCCATGCCCGGGAGCCATTCTTCTGTCCATTGCTGGTGCAGTGTTCCTTCAGGCACACGCTGAAATGCAGTCACCTCTAGGGTGGGCTGGACAGATGTTTAACACCTGCACAAGGTTTCAGGCAGGGGGCAGTGCGGGCTGCCTTCCTGCAGAGCCCCCATCAGAACTACTGTGCCCTCCTGGCTTAGGAAAACAATAAACAGGAGGATTGGAAATTAACCCACGCAGTCTCACATTCCCTAGGCAGGGAATGAGCCATCTACATCAGGCCCCAGCTGGAGTATCATGTCCAGTTCTGGGTGCCACATTTCAGGAAACGTGGAGAAACTGGAGAAAGTCCAGAGAAGATCAACACAAATGATGAAAGATCTAGAGAACATGAGATATGAGGTAAGGCTGAAGAAATTGGCCTTGTTTACCTTAGAAAAGAGAAGACCAAAAAAGGGACATGAGAGCAGCTTTCAAGTATCTAAAAGTGTATCATAAGGGAGAGGAAGAAAAATTGTTCTGCTTGGCCTCTGAGGTTAGGATGAGAAGCAATGGGCTTAAATTGCAGCAAGGGAGGTTTAGGTTGGACAGTTGGAAAAAACTTCCTGCCTGTCAGGGTGGTTAAACACTGGAATAAATTGCCTAGTGAGATTGTGAAATCTCCATCACTAGAGATATTTAAGACCAGGTTAGACAGACACCTGTCAGGGATGAGCTAGGGCAACTCAACTTTGGAAGCCCCAGGGGCCACACTGATACAGAACATGCTGAGGGCCTTAACTTAAGTGTGGTTGCATATGCAAGCAAATATATACAAATAGCTTCTCTCACACTGACAGGCACGAATACAAAGATTAAGGCAAGACTACATAACACACAGGCCCCATTTAAGTCAGTTCTGCTGATATTAATAAAATGCAATATTTACCCAATTTCTACCCATGTGACAGCACTTTTCATGAGAAATGACAGTCCAAGAATTTAACTACTAAAACACATATCAACAGAAGATCATTACACTGACTGCTTTTTTGTTTTGGCTCCCACTCGCCAGCCACGTGTTGATCCACACATAAACCGAAACTACATTGTGAAGCGCAAACAAACTGACCGTGGGCAGCATACCAAGTTATTAATAAATAGTTTTAAACCTTTATCTTTTCTCTCTGCTGCCATGTCTCCTCTCCTTGCTCCATCATCTCCTCTGGTGCTTGCTGCCCCCCAACTCCTCACCCTCCTCTGCTGTCCTGACTCCTGCCCTTCTCACTGACCTCAGACCTCCTGCAACCTGCCCCCTCCACCAGCCCTTCACTCCCCCCTGTGCCCTCTCCTCCAGTAGCCCCACTCTGATCAAGTGAGCTATGCCTCCTCATCCCCTCTTCCAACACCTCCATCTATATACCTGCCCTGCCTCTCTCCTCTGGTGCTGGTCCCTTTCCTGCAGGTGTCTGCCCTTCTGCTTCACCCCAGAATCCCCTGGCACCTGCACCTTCCCTTAGCCCTGGGAGGTGGAGGGCGGGGGGGGGGGGTCCAGGGCCTGCTCCACACAGAGCCGGGGGAGAGACCCAGCTCCACACATTGGTGGAGCAGGGGCCCCAGCTCTGAATTGTAATGCCAGCCGGCACTTCCGGGTTCAGGGGCATGGGGCCCCCTTAGGCGCGGGGCCTGATTCGATCGAATCGGTTGAATCGGCCTAAGGCAAGCCCTGAACCTAGCTCTCTGGTGAAGATTAGCTTCACCTAACTAAGACACACAGGGTGTGAATTTTTTCACAGCCCAAGGCAAAGTAGGATGACCTAAGATTAAGGAATATACAATGGCAATGGTTACCAAGGGATATGCTGCAGCATCTCAGGAAGTGTCCATACAGCACTTCCAGCCTGCGAAAATTACTCCCTGGAACAAACATTTTATTCTAGTGTCATTTCCTGGGATGCCCTGTGTGCTCCCAGCTCATTTTCAGGGTATGCAGAATGAAAACATCTCCAGTCAAAAATCTGAGGCATGTGACACTTTTTCAGAATGATTACTTTGGACCCTGACCATCTCAAAATTTGTTTTAGCCAAGAGCCAGGTAACAATTACTATAGACAAAGATCTTTTGTCCGGTTCCATGCTGGGAATGGAGGCCACTCAAGACAATCTGGCAACTTTAGATAAAACTTCAGATCAAGGATTCACTTTTCTAAATATTCACTGCTGCAGTAACCTAACCATAAGACAACTCCGTGGCATCCTATGGGAGAGCACTCTCAGGGCAATATTCAAGTACCACATTTGGGGTTTTGCTTGGAGCACAGTGTACATGTAGCAATTGCATTAGTTGAGTTAAAGGAGTGGTGTGTGTCGGAAAGAGCAAGTTTGAAGGCAATGGATAAGATCTCGACAAGTAAAGCAATTAGCTGAAGCTGAGCGTCTTGAAAACGTGTGTATTTAGCAACATGTTGTACAGATGAGAGAAATCGGTGATAATGAAAGATTTGAAGAGAAGGATATTGGCATTCAAGGAGTAGTAGTTATAGAAAGATCCTGAGAATAGAATGGATGCAGAAGGTTACCAACGAGGAATTATATAGGAAGATACAGCCAAAAGAGAACCTACTGAAGGTGGTTATGCAAAAGAAGTTACAGCTATTTGGGCATATCTGTAGAATCAATGACGAGCAAAAAGTTAAGACTCTGGTATTCGGCATAATAGATGGTCCGAATAGGAGAGGCAGACCCCACAGAGAATGGGTAGATGATATAGTAGATTGGTGCGGAGCTAGTCTACAGAAACTAAGCCACTCCGCACTGGACAGAGAAAGATGGAAGGAAATAGTGAGGGAGGCATCGGACACCAATGGGTGCTGAGCCGATGGTTGTTGATGATGATGATGATGATGCGTGTCGGAGCTATTTCTTTTAGTGCATCATATGTGTGGATGTTTAAATTTGTTTTGGATCAGTCTGCCTTGCTCTTATTAACAATTTGACAGGCTAACTTCCCTTACACCAGGTTTAAGTTGGTGTATGAGTGTCCACATGCAAAGCTGCACCAGGTTAACTTAAACAGTCTAGTGTGACACCTTTTATACAAACTGATACAACTGTGTTTGTAGACCAGGACTAAGAGAAGAGGTGGGCAATAATTTTTGACCATGGGCTGATTCAGAATTTTTTGAAGTGGCACCAGGCCACCCCAGAAGGGACCTAGCCTCAGGTGGAAGGGGTGGGGCCAAATCACTTCCATGCTACCCCACTCTCAGATCCTGGTTGGTCTGGGGATGGGGGAGCACGCAAAGTTTTTGACCCCCTCAGAGAGAGCAAAGGTACCCGTGCCCCTGTTCCCTCTAGGTACCCATGCCCCTAGCAGTGGGAGGAGACCTTGCATGCTCCTCCCAGCTGCCCCCAGGTCAATCAGGGCCTGGGTAGGGTGAGCACATGATATGTCTCACTCCCTGCCCTGGCCTCGCAAGGGAGCACCTCACTTAGAGTCACTTGCCAGCTGAGCAGCAGCTGGGGGTTGACTTCAAGAGCTGTGCTCCTTGTAGGGTGAGAGGAGACTTCATGCACTCTTTCCGTCCCCAAGTCCTGATTGGCCTGGGAGGAGTGTGAAGTCTCCTTTTTCCCCTGCCAGGAGCCCGCGGTGCTTCTAATCAGGGCAGGACAAGAGGAGATTTCACTTGCTTCCTGCTGCCTCCAGGCCCTGGTTGGCCTGGGGGCAGGAGGAGTGGCTGGGCTTGTACGGGTTGGATCCAGCCTGCAGAGGCCCTTTTGCCCACCCCGACTAAGAGGGATATAATAGAGCAATAACAGGCATCTTTGTGTTAAAAAGTGTTACAGAATCCTAGTTTACACAAACTGGCTGTGTCTAGACTGGCAAGTTTTTCTGCAAAAGCACGTGCTTTTGCGGAAAAACTTGCCAGCTGTCTACACAGGCCGCTTGAATTTCAGCAAGAACACTGACAATCTCATGTAAGAAATCAGTGCTTGTTGCGGAAATACTATGCTGCTCCCGTTTGGGCAAAAGTCCTTTTGCGCAAAAGGGCCAGTGTAGATAGCTCAGATGTGTTTTTTGCAAAAAAGACCCGATTGCGAAAAATGGCGATCGGGGCTTTTTTGCGGAAAAGCACGTCTAGATTGGCACGGACGCTTTTCCGCAAAAAGTGCTTTTGCGGATAAGCGTCCGTGCCAATCTAGATGCACTTTTCCACAAATGCTTTTAACGGAAAACTTTTCCGTTAAAAGCATTTGCGGAAAATCATGCCAGACTAGACATAGCCACTGAATATAAACCAACGTAGTGTTGTCTTCATGGAACCTGAAACAACACACTGTGAAGTGTCTGTCTTATGCGGTATTGGTTCTGAATATGCAAATGTCATTGTTAAAATAACATTAAAAATCCACAATCCACAAATGCAAATTCTCTCACATACCTTTCCAAAATGCCCCACTGTTGCATATGCAGATGTCAAATCCTCCAGCTTCTCCAAATCACTTATATACAATATTTAAATATTTTCAATACAAGTTATGCAGCACATTGAAAGTTACAAATTTCAGAGTAGCAAACTCTTTAATTTCCATCTGAATAGCAAAAAGAATACTATTCGAATTATATTATTCATGCAAAGTTTTTAAAAATCTGAAACTTCTGTAGAAAGCTTTGATGCAAAATTTAAGTCTACCTTGATGCAGAGCCGTTAGGATCCGGATTCTGGTCCAGAAGATGGAAAGAGTCATTGACAAACAAGACCAGGGCATTCTCCGTGATATTCCAGGTTTAAAGTTTCACTGAAGTAAAATTGCAATTGTTTTTCTTCCTTCTACTCTCATCTAATTATTTGTCCAGTGTCATCCCTAAGTTTATATTAGTAATACTGCATTCTGTTCTCATTGTAAATCTGTGTTTTGGATTAATCCCTTGCCCCTCCAATAGATAAGCTTGCATTTTTCATAAGGTTAATGAATCTCACTGTGTTCCCACTAATTTTCTGTTATAATACAATGAGAATTTCTCAGATTCTAGAATTTCCTTTCTGATTTAAATTTTGCCCTTTTCTCTTGTGCAAATGATATGTGTCTGAAGTACTTTTGTGGCAACCCTCTTTTGTCTCATCGTACTCTCAAGAGCACTCTGCCTCTAAAACAAGCATTCACTACACTCATAGAAATCATAGTACTCAAGTCTAGCCAGCTGTTCAAAAAACTAACCACCATATAAGACAGGTTCTGTTTGAACAAAACTAGTGAGGAAATGTACTCATGCTAGACTTGTTTTCTGCTGAAATCCTCATTGGAGCATCTGCAGTATCAACCGATAGCAAACAGTAAAACATCAGAATTGCAGCGGATGCTGCCAAAGGTGTAGTACACCATATGTATTTTTCCTTACGAAGATAGGTCCCATCTTGTTGCAGTTTTACCAAATGTGTAATTTTAGAGTATTTACATATTCTCGAGTAGCACAAACAAAGGAGAAACCTTCATGGATTGGCAAATCACAGGATTCATTGCAGGCCCTCTCTCAGTTACAGATCAATCTTGAACCACTGCTTCACTCTTTCAGGTGACTGAAGGCTCTCCATTATTCAGGGGACATGTTTAGCTGTCTCTCTTGGTAGCGACAAATGACATTTATAGGTCTCAGTTGTGAAGCTGTCTAAATCTGAAAGCAAATGGCACAACAGCACCATGAGAAAGCCAGAAGATCCTTGGAAACTATCTAATCAATCACATGGTTGTGAGAGGCATGCAGATGATATCTGAATTTGTTTGTAACAAAATATATTCATAGGTGGTAACATCTTCGTAGGCCAAATTTTGCTGTCACTTGCTCTTAAATGAGACTCAATTTAATTTGATGAAATTAGTTTTCCTTTGCCCTGGTATAAATCATATCAGACTCTGCTCCAGTGCCTCAACATGGTAATTTACATTCTAGCATTCCCAGGGCACAAAAATTGCTAACAAGAAACTATCCCTCCAGTCTGATGGATCTGTCTGTATAAAGGCTGTGAATAATTACATATGTGAGGGTGCAGGCACACACATGTACAATCTTTGCTTTCTTTTAAAAAGGCTGGCTCAAATTTCCTTTTCAACTGGTGGGTTTTTTTTGGCATTTTCAAGAGTTACATGAATTGTCTCTGGCTAAAGCACAGACATGTGGAAAGAAAGTACAGTCTGAAGAGAGTGGGAGGGCTCTGTCTTGAGCAGCAGCTGTAGGATTTGAGAACAGATAAATAGTTTCGCTCTCTCCCTGGCTCTGTGTCCTGGTGTAATTAGTGGGTCAGGGTAACATGCATTGCAAATCATGAGGAATAGAAAACTGTGAATCATTCCAGCTGTCTGAGTGTTAAATGTGCTTTTTGTGAAGAAGGGTTTACATAGGAAGGGCAGAGTGACTACAGTTGCTGCATGAAAAAAATCTCTTTCTGGAGATGGCAAAGGGGAACAGTTCCTGTCCAGCTAGTAATAAGGAGCCTTGCTAGAGTGATTGAATTTCTGGATCAAATGGTAGTGGTGGGCTCTTTTCTTCTCCCTTTTTTTCATTATCTAGGATGAAGTTCAGTTTGGTGATTCATACTCCACTGTAGCACTTGCAGGAGCTCACGCTGCTTTGTTAAAGTGTGAGATTGGCTGTAAATGCAGAGATGAAATTGGGTTGAAGGTGCTGCAGCGTAGGCCCTATGCTAAGGGTGTATGGGGGGGTGCCTACTTGTAAAGCATGGTGTGAATTGAGGGAGCTGGGGAATGGCATGTTTCAGAGTAGTAACCATGACACTGAAGCTGCAGTAAAAGGAGATTATGGAAGCTTTGGAAAAGCAGCTAGGTTCTTGGGAACAGCAGGATCCCAACAACATGGAGTGAGCCCCACCATGTCCAGGGTATCTGAGCTCTCCACCTGTGGTGGAGGGAGAGGTTAAGGATGACAATGGAGTTGTATTTAGACTGCCTTCGTGTACTGTGCTACCGCTTTTCATGCAATTCCCATCATTCCCAGGTACAAAATGGGGGGGGGGGGGTGACTGATTGGTGCCTGCATCTTGCTCTCTAACCTCTTCAGCATTGGGATGTTTGTTGCCATAGGATGGGTGCCTGTGGAAATGGGTTTTGTGGAGAGTGATGACCAGGCACTGTACAACTGATTCTCTCCAGGTGCACCCAGAATGACAGAACAGTGATGCAGTGTTTGAAGACCCACTAACTCTGAGGCTTTAGATTAATTCAGGAAACTTTAGGGAGTCTTCAACCTGGTGACAATAACCTTGAGAAGGAAAATCCCACCATTGTTTCTACTTGCTCCAGCCCATAGGCAGCTTTTTTCTGAAGGAGTGGAGGAATGTGTGTTAACTGTGAGCTGCATGAGATGAATTCATTATTGTTATTCTTCTACAAAGCAGGTCACAAAGCTATACCTTTTATGTTTTAGTGGGATTGCACTAAAATTATTAACTACTGTGTTATTTTTACTGTGATCGCCTCACTATAAATAAGGAATGGAGGATTCCAACCCCCCAGGAGCTTACAAACAGAAATAATTGGATCTTTGAGCTGATTAGTGTAGAGCTGGCTGACAGGGTTTGAATTTTTCGAAGGTTAACAATGTGCCTGGTTTGGGGGATAGTGGTTGGTTAAAATTTCTTCCATTTTTGACTGACTTACAGAGCTGGCCACTTATTTTAAATTCAAACATGTCATAGTTTTTCATCAGTTTTAAACCCACTGTAGATCAATGCAAATATGGATGCACCATTCCCTTCTTCTGGTGGATTCAAAACTACTAAACATTTGGTCTTAGGTCCCTAATGCCAACAGCTAATGGAGATTTTCCCTGAATCACAAGCCCTGTGTTCCTGGAGCCCAAGGACCAGGGTTTTATCACAGCTAATGCCATGAAACTCTAGATGATTATAGAGCACCTGACTGAAGTAATAGAAAGACTCACATTGGACCAGGGCTTCAGAATGTTAATTCTGAATGAATGTCTATATTCATGTGGTCACAGATATGCTACAGTTTCTTTTGTATAGACCTATTAAAAATGAAACCTCAAACTACTTGTGATTTATTTTCTCTAATTATTGCTGACCATTTTGTACCTTAGTTATTACTCTTGATTTTCAGTATGTAGGCAGACTTTACATTTATCATCAGTTATTTTACTCTATTTGTAATATGAACCCTCTTGTGTTTCTCTTTAGATATTGCCATTGGAAATCTGGATTATTTTTCTATGTTAACTGTATAATTTTTACCTGATGTAGTAATGGAGACACTGATCACAACATAATATCACAAGTTTAGAAATTATAATATGCTATGCATAGGTAGCATACACCTAACCGAAAATGTGGACTTACAAATACATCAACTTCATTTAAATAAAGAACAATTACTTACTGCTACGGTTCCATAAATTGTTAGGGTACATCTGCACAGCAGGGCAAAACTCGAAATAAGTTATGCAACTTGAGCTATGCAATTGATGTAGCTCAAGTCAAAATTGCTCAATTGAGCTTTTGGTGCCTTCTACGCTTCCTTCGACTTCCCTTACTCCTCATAAAATTAGGGTTACAGGAGCTGGAATAATAAATCCTCCAGCTCGTCCTACGCATATATGAAGACTTTATTTTGTATGGCAAGCATAGCTGTTTATGTTTAATATTTGTGCAATGGATACAAGCAAGAAATAGAATTTTGTGAGGCTATGTCTAGACTGCAGGCTTCTTTTGGAAGAAGCTTTTCCAGAAGAGATCTTCCGAAAAAACTTCTTCCAAAAATGTGTCTCCACACTGTGAAACCACATTGAAAAAGCAATCTGCATTTTCAACAGATAGCATCCACACTGAATGGACGCTATCTCACATGTAAGCTGTGATTACTATGGGCGAAATGGCCATCAGGGCACCTGTGCTTTTTCCTCTTTCCTCTTCTTGAGAAAGAACTCCCTCTTCACTGTCCACACATGCCTTTTTTCCAAAAGAGCTCTTTCGGGAAAAGGTTTCTTCCTTGTAGAAAGAGGTTTACCAATGTCGGGAAAACCCCTCAGTTCTTTCCATTTTTTTTTTTAAAAGAACATGATTGCAGTGTGAACAGAATTGAAGTTTTTTTTGAAAAAATGCCCATTTTTCCAAAAAACCTCTAAAGTGTAGACATACCCTAAGACTGTCCCAAAATAGAATGTGGAGACATCAAGATTTTGGTGTACCATCTATGAGAAACAAAGAGATCAACACATTGGTCCATCTAAAACTGATCTTGTTCTGCTGTTGATAGACAACCAGTATTCACAACTGGAATAGGACATTATTTCAATTCTACAATTAAGTAGATTTCAATGTAACAAGGAGATTACAAGTGGCCTGAAAAAGTACTAACAGGTCTTATTAGTAAAGGAATGGGACAATATGCACCAATTATTTATTAAAATATTTAATATATGTAAATATGGATCTATGCAACAGAGACCTTTTGCAGAGATAGTGTGTAGATTGTTTGCCCAATTAAAAGGCTTTCCACTGTATCTGTATAACAACTTAGACCTTAAGGACTGTTGTGTAAACCACCGTACCCCTTTACTTCAAGTTACAAAAGCTTCAGAAAGTGTAATATGTCCACTGGCTGGAAAAGACTGAACAATTTTCTAGTCTAACCATTTCACATGAATTCAATCTTTAGCTCATGAAATCACTGGGACAACTCCCAGAAGGCATTTCTGGACTTATTTTATATGGTACAGTTGTTTGAGATTTGGGACTTCACGATGGGATTCAGCACCTTTTATTTGGCAACAACATTTTGGTTGCCCAAACTGATCTTAATAAGTTCTGTCTCTTTCCTGTCAGGAAAAAAGCTCACATTGCTTTTGGACAGGTACATTCTTGTCAACATAGATGACATTGTTGGAAAGAAGGGAATGAAGGTTTAATGTCAAGCATGTGATGGTAAGAGAGCGAACTGGTTAAAGAGTATAACCTTAATTGCCCTTGTTTATAGGGTAATTGCCCTTGTTTATAGGGTAATTCTATTTTACTGCACAAATTATAGTGTGAAGCAAAAATATTAATTGCTAGTGACTGTATACTACAAACTACACATACAATGCCTACCTACATCAGTAATGCCTAAGGGACAGATCCTCACCCAGAAGCATGTTTGTCTATTTATGTCAGCTGAGAATCTGTCTTGCTTTCCTAGCTGAAGTTAGACTTTAAGAAGCTATATGACTTTGCTTGTTTTCTCTTTCTGTATATATAGTTAAGTTTCTGATAAACTGTAATGTTTAGTATAGTTCTGCACACTTACTATAACCATATGCAACTCAACAACCAATGAAATAAATGGCTTTTTCCCCCTCTGACTAATAAAAGCAAGATTGAAAGCATTCATATTGTAGTAGGATATACATTTAACAAGTTACATAAACCAAAATGTTGAGAATAAATAGATAAACATTTTACTCAGGTTGATATTCATTTAAGATAAAGATTGCATAAAGCCTAGAGGTAATATAATTGAAGCATGGCTATGAGGTTGAAAAAAATGAAGCAAAAATAAAAGAACATTTGTTGTGCTGAGTTTTCATAAGCTAAAGACAGCTTCACTTATGTAAAAATATATGCACTTTTACAGTAGTTTGCTAAAAATAACGGTGAGGTAACATTTTCCATTTTATTCAGATTAAGGTCATATATAAAGTATATATGCATCTTGAATTTCTTACATTGTTAATTTCGTTAAAATTAACTACTCAGGAAACAGTCCTTCAGCCTTTACCCTTGCAAGTAATCCTTATTCACACAATGAACACCATAGATTTAATGGGACTTTTCAAGGACTAATCATGTGACAAGGGAACTTTGTAGTGAAGAAGCTTAACCACCCTCAGAGATTGACCATGGGGGCAACCACACAGACTTACAGGCTTCTTACCTGGGTAATAATTTCTTGTGAAAAATATCAACTCTATCCTTCTTTGTTAATTGTTTTCTGGCATCCATTCCGTTGAGACAGATGGCTATTTGTATAGTTCTTAACAAATTGTGTGACTAGAGACAGGAAGAGATGTGGTTTGGAAGAGAGCATGATGGTACAGTTTTTTTCCTCACTTTGGGAAGTAGACTCAGTCCTTGAGTTAGCATGTTTGAGGTACATTTTTCAAGCACTGACTATTAAGAACATTTCTTTAGAAAGGCTTTGTCCTATCGGTCTTTCCTTTTTTTGGTGTTTTAAGAGACAACTATCAATGTTCTTGGCAGTTATTTTTAAGATTATACAGCAGTCCAAATACTAACTATTTCAGCAAAATCAATTCCTGTGAGTACAAGTGTCATCTTTTGAGGAATTTTATAAAGTATTTTCAGCAAATCAGTTTTCCCTCTGCCAGGCAAAAATAAGAAGCCTGTTCATGCTGAATATTTCATTGCTGCATGTGGGTTTGGGAACAAATGACCTGATATTGAATAGGTAGGATCCTTCATTTCAGAACCTCTTTGGCGCTATTAAGGCTGCACGAATCAGACTTGCTGTCTTGGGGCCTTAGGACATGACATGTCCAAGCAGAATCTCTTGTACTCAGCCATATGCCTAGCAGCTTATTAGTTTTGGACATTTAGGGTGAAATCTTCCACTGAAGTCAATGGCAAAACTCCAATATGTATCCAGGATATCAACCTTCTTATTCAGAAATATCCTGTGCATTGGATGTTTCCCCAAACAGTATTATTTTATTACTATACCACATAGAGATATGTTCAGCAAAATTCTTATATATTTGAGATATAAAATGAATTTATGGAGGAGAACAAAATGATGCTTAAGACTCCATGTATCAATATTTTTAACATCTGTTCATTTTGTGAGCACAAATTTCTCTAATTTCATATTTGTGTGTGCATGCTTGGCCTCATCTGCATTGTGCAATTTTAGAAAAATATTCTTACTAGTGCCAACACTGGTTCAGCTATAGCACTGGTAGCTACATTGTTCAAATGCTGAACTCACTAGGGCTCCCAAACTGATGTCCTAAACTCAATGTATACATAACCTCTGCATTTGTATGAGCTATGAAAATTAGAGAGACACAAAAATGTTGAAGACTTTAGGCTTAAAGTTAAGGGCCTAACTCCATATTCAGGAATCTAGACATTAGATTGGCTAAAATGCTTTAGTGATTTAGGAGCAGATGTGGACTTCAGTAGAACTCATGCTACTAAATAATTTAGGGACTTTAAAAAACTTTTTAAAAGCTACTTAAATGTGGATTTAGGTGCCTAATTTTAAGGCTGAATCTTTTGAAAATTGTGGCTTTTTTTCAAACCTGTATGAGTTATGCCTGGATATCTTGATTGTGTTGTAGCTTCTCACTATAGTTACTAGATGTTTGTCAAAGACACACAAGAATGGGAAAATCATCAAGAGTACTCTTTGGATTTCTATGGATCTCTTGTTTAAAAAAAAAATCTATTACCATGCTTAAGAGAAGTTTAGAATTTTTCCTTGCTTGTGATGGAGTTGGCCCTGCTCTGTGGACTGTTAAAATACCGTGGAGCTTATAAAGCTACAGACAGAAAAAAATACTTATTTTAAAAAGCTGTTTTGTTGACTTTTTTAGTGGACCAGATTGTGCCAAATGGTAGAAACTTTTAAAAACATTGCTGGAGGAAAAAAGATCCTCCTAAAGAGATTCTCTTTAGATTACATACATAGCATATGCTGTAATATTGTTAGGATATTCAAGAACATACAGCAAAAATACTGAGTAGTTTTGTAGCTTTGTTTGCCAAGTAATATTGCCTTCCTCTTTGGTTAAAAGGAGAAGAGTATTCTCCCAAAGAGGAAAACAACAACAAAAAAACCCCAAATACCTGATTTCCCACATATTCTCTTTTATCTTCTCTACAAGTACATGCATCTGATTACATTGGTTTGTAACAAGTAACATATCTGTTAACATATTGGCAGCCTGGCACTGTTGTGATCATTCCTACTTGTAGAGCTAGATGTTTAGTTCCAGAGACTTCTGTGGTGAATATTTTCCAAGATGGCTTGCCAGTCTTCCTGGTGTATTCAGTTGACAAAACACCATGTTAGCTTTCCAAAATGAAAATGGCCAGCAGCTGGTTGAAGTTTCTTTTCTTTTGCAATAAGAATGCTTGATGAGAGGGGTTGTGTGTGTTTTGGTGGTTTTGTTTGTTTGTTTGGCTAATGTTGATGTTTAGTCCTTCGAGGTTCTCCGATCTGGTTCAGGAGCTATTGTGGGAGGAGTTCCATAAAATGACCTTGTCTTTTTAAACTCACCCTATTGGAACCAGATAGTGAGAAATAAGATGGTTGTGTTGTAATAAAGAAGCAGGTAATGTTGGTCTATGTACAGAAACAGAGAAGTCATGACAGCCTTGGAAAGAGGCTAAACACATTTTATTAAGATATGTGAAATTAAGTTTTGTCATCTTAATTAATCTGCACCCATGTCTGGTAGATCATTTCGTGCCACAAGAAATTGATTGGGGACTGAAGTAGAAATGAACAATTCAGGCTATGGTTTAAAGGGAATTAATTCTTAATTAAGTTGGCTTATATTGGATTTTTCATCTTTATGGAAAATCAGCTGTTAAGCATTTGAGATATCTGGAGTTAATTTAATATTAGGAAAAGCTTTCATGAGAAATTTAAGGCACTTTGCACATTAAGTAGATCAGTATGAAGTACCTGACTGTAAGGTAAGGAGCAGAATTTATGCTGACATTTAGGGGTGTCATATTACACTTTTCAGTATTCTGGAATCAGCACTGGCTTGGATTGATCTCAAATTAAGCCAAAGAGTGAGGTAAAGCTGTGAAGTCCAAAAGTCTGTGTTTGTAAAGGAAGACGTGAATTAGACCAAAAGAGATTGTGTGTGGAGAACTGCTCGTTTTGTGTTTTCCTTATATATTTCTATTAAGATTTTCCAGAAAGTGTAAATTTTCATCTTTAACAAACAACATTCAAATGCCCATTTTCATGCATTTTTACTAGCACTTCAGCACATTTAACGTTGCTCAGATAACTTTTATTTTCTTAAATTCTAGAGTCAGATTTATCCTTTTTTGTGCTAATCTTCAGATGTACAGTACAACACAGACATGATCCCAATGGTATCGCTTTGACCAGATAGGAGTTTTGCAGGTTGCTTCTACTAAGAAAAGTTGTAGTTTGTTACCTCTGTTGCAACCCTGTTTATTTACAAAGAATATACAAGATGCTGTTTCCCTGAATACAAAAGGAATCAAGTAGCAGAAGGCACTTTCTGTGTGTCACTTTCTTTGTGTTCAAGCCCTTCTTAGGCAGCACTCAGCCCCAAAAGTTCTGTGTCCAGGTTTTTCTCAGGCTATCCTCCTGCATTTACCCAGGCTATAACTGGTGCTGCCATGCTGCATCTCTTCTCAGATTCTCTGATCTTCCTGACATTTCTTTCAGACATACAAGTCTTCACAAGAGAATATCCAGTGAAACCCCTTCATTGCCATGTGCCTTGCATGGGCCATAGTTTTGGAATGGAGGCTGCTATTGTTTCAGCTATCCAGTTATATAAAGAAGCTTAAAATAAAAATTGCTATAAGAAGACATTAAGGGCAATAGTTCCACCTCATTTCTAAGAGGTTTAACCCAACCGTTAGCATGGAAAAAGACTAATCTAAAAATGTGTATGAAAAGAGGTTTGGATATGTATTTCAAGTGATTGCAGCATTATATAATATACTACATTTCTGAACAATTTTTAGCCATAAATACATAGTCCTTTAAAAATCAAGTAGCATCAGCCAAGGCAAAAATGAAGATCATTGGCTGATTTACTGAGATTTTGATGCATCATAGTGAGCTATATTTTAACTGTATGTAGGTGTCTAAAGATTTTTAGATAGGTGCTTAATGGGCTTTTCCAAGAGCGCCATGATACCCAATTTCCCCTAAGCAAGTATCTGCATCATTAGGCACTTTTACAAATTTGGTCTTTAACTGTCATTAGTTTCTGCTCAATTCTGTTTCCATCCAATAAAAAAGAAAAAGCAATTTCCCCACTAGTGTTCACGGTTTTTTTTTAACACAACCTCACAATGAAAAATGTAGACAAAGTTTTGTGAAAATTTCTACGTACCTTATGACTACTTCTGTGCTTTAGAACTAAAATGGGAAGTGTAACAATCCATTTTTTCTATTTATTTTAAAATATGCAGCTGTGTGCTTTTCTCCTGTGATTCTGAGGAAACAGGTCAGACTGGTAGGTGAGTTTAAGAGTGAATTCGTTCAGAAAAAGCTTCAGGCAATACCACCTCCTGTTGAGATAGTTAAAGAAATCCATAAAATATGGAGTACAAAGAAGGGGGCATCTGTCTTTTGCTGATAACATTCTAATCAGAATGGTTGTATGTAGATCATTTAAACTGAAGTCCATTGTTGGGTTTGTTTAAAAGATTGGACATGTTGCTACCTGCGGTTAGACTCATTAGATTGAGAGTGACTGTGGTGAAATGATTACCCCACACTCACCATGCAGGGGTAGAATGTAGGCCAGATGGATCAAATAAGCAATTAGGGAGCGCTCAGCTGGGCAGGAATTGGTGGGGACTATAAAGCCCAGGAGCTAAAAGGAGAAAGGCAGGAACTCCAAGGAGAAAAGCAGTCAGTGGAGACTACAGATTCCTCTTTCCAGAGAATGAAAGCAAGAAGGCTTTTGGAATTGGGAGGTCCAGGAAGAAGAGGGGATGCAGTAATAGGAAGAAACCCAGGGATAGAGCAGTAAGGCTGGAGAGAGCAGACCTGTCTGCTGTGCTATTCCAGCCACTGGGTGAGTGGCATAGCATTGCCAACTTTCCAAATCAGACAGACTGGACACCATTCACAGCAATAGCATCTGGTTCATCCAGTCGGGAAAGTTGGCAACCCTAGGCACTAAAGAAGTGAGTGGGAATGCTGCTTAGGACTATTCAGGAGCTAAATCTCCCTAAGCCTAGAGTGGGGGGCACAGTTGATACTACGGCTGGACAGCTGAGCCATGAAGAGGATACTGTGGTTCTGGAAGCTACAAGAGGCATTGCCAGCATGGAGCAGAAATGGAGTGACAGCGTGAAAACTGTGGACAGGCAGGAGAGATGGGGAGGGGAAGAAGGAGGGTTGCCTTAAATCAATCCAAAAATGGAGGTACCAGTCCAAACATGAAAGGAGCACCCCATGACAGTGCCATTAACACCTTGGTTCTCCCTTCAAAGATCGACATATCTCTGTAAACAGCTTAGAAATAGGTACTGGGGGGATGTTTAGTAGGTATGTAGCCACTAATAAGAGAAAGTGAAACTAACACAAAACTGCTTTAGGACGTAGCTGTGCATTTGGAAATGGCAGAGATGCTTAATGACTTCTTTGTTTTGGTCTTCACCGAGAAGTCTGAAGGAATGCCTAACATAGTGAATGCTAGTGGGAAGGAGGGAGGTTTAGAAGATAAAAAAAAAAAAACAACAAGTTAAAAATCACCTAGAAAAGTTAGATGCCTGCAAGTCACCAGGGCCTGATGAAATGCATCCTAGAATACTCAAGGAGCTGATAGAGGAGATATGAGCCTCTAGCTATCATCTTTGGAAAATCATGAGAGACAGGAGAGATTCCAGAAGACTGGAAAAGGGCAAATATAGTGTCTAGCAGGGATGGTCTAGACAGTATTTGGTCCTGCCATGAGGGTAGGGGACTGGACTCGATGACCTCTCAAGGTCCCTTCCAGTCCTAGTATTCTGTGAGTCTATGATTTGAAGCTGCTTTAGAATGTACGCCAGTAGCTATGCATTCAGAGACTGAGGAGCTAGTGGATGACTATCCTGACTGCTACACTTAATATTGTCAGATGTACTCAGCCAAGAAAATTCATTTTAAAATAAGTAACAGAGAAGATTAAATCTGATTACAGGATTTAAGGAAATGAGATTCAATTAACCACATTATATTCAAGTTGACAAAGCATAAATTATTAATGCAACATCAAGTAAAACTTGATTAATCATAATTAATTTTAATCACTTGATAGTTAATCAAGTGATTAATTGTGCTGTTAAATGGTAATAAAATACAATTTATTTAAATATTTTGGTTGTTTTCTACTTTTTCCCTAGATACATTGTACATCTTGTTTTCTATTCCAACAGAAATAAATGTTCATGTTAATTTTTAATTACAACCATGTGCACTGTAAAAACCCAAAACAAATAGCATTTTCAATTCTCCCATTGAAAGCTCTGTAGTGCAAACCGTTAATGATGAAAGTTGAATTTACAAATGTAGAATTGTGTACAAAAAATTGCATTAAAATTTTTGAATCCACTCAGGTTATGTCTTTTTTCGGAAAAATTACCATTTTTCCAAAAAAAACCAACTTATGTCCAAGCTGAAATCACGTTCTTTTGAAAAAAAAAAAAACCTGAAAGAACAGAGGGGTTTTTCTGATGTTGGTAAACCTCTATGAGGAAGAAGCCTTTTTCCGAAAGAGCTCTTTCAGAAAAAGACATGTGTGGATAAAGAAGAGGGAGTTCTTTTGAAAGAAGAGGAAAGAGAAAAAAGCACACTGAATGTATGATATCTTTTGAAAAAGCGATCACTTTTTCAATGTGCTTTGGCAGTGTGGATGCTCTCTTTTGGACGAATTTTTTTTAAGAAAATCTCTTCTGGAAAAGCTCCTTCCTGACGTAGCCTCAGTCCTTCTTCCTGTTCAGCCTCTTACTCAGACAATTGAGTCTGTTTACATTTAGAAGAGATAGTTCTGGCACTGTTCTAGCTTGCATTGCAAGATATTTACATGCTAGATGCATTATAGATTCATATACCCTTCATGCCTCAACCATCATTCCATATGACATGTTCCCATGTTGATGACAAATTCCACTCATTAAACAATCCAAAACAATGGGGGCTAATGCATCTTCATGCATTAATGATAATGCCACTGATTTTCTGTTTTGGTGGTTTGAGGTATGTAGTTTCTGATTTTGTAGTGTTGCTCTTTAAAGATATCTGAAACATGTTCCACATCATGTCCTTTTAAAATTTTAGAAGGCAGTTCAAATTCTTAAAACTATGGTTGAGTGCTATACAGGCAGTCTCCGGGTTACATGGATCTGACTTACATCGGATCCCTACTTACAAACGGGGTGAGGCAACCGCGCACTAGCTGCTTCCCCCCAGCAGACCAGGGAGATGCAGAGCGGCTTTTCTCAGCAGACACCTCAGCTTGAGAATATAGGACTGAGAGAAGTGAGGTGTGGGAGATTAAAACTGAGCTTTGGAGAAATGTTTGGCTAGAGTTTCCCCTACAATATGTACCAGTTCCGACTTACATACAAATTCAACTTAAGAACAAACCTACAGTCCCTATCTTGTATGTAACCCAGGGACTGCCTGTATCTATCTTTAGAAATCTCACATACGTATCTTCTTCCATTTGAGAACACTTTCACTGCAGATTTGACAAAACGAAGAACGTGTGTTACATCATCATCGAAGACTGCTATAACATGAAATATATGGCAGATTGCAAATCATACAGTATACTGGAGTTCAGTCAAATTTAAATAGTTATTTTTAATGAACATGAGCAGCATCGAGGCATGTCCTCTGGAATCACAGAAAACAAGAACTGGAAGGGACCTCAAGAGATCATCAAGTCTAGTCCCCTGCCCTCACAGCAGGACCAAAAAACGTCTAGACCATCCCTGATACATGTCTATCTAACCTGCTCTTAAATATCTCCAAAGATGGAGATTCCACAACTTCCCTAGGCAATTTATTCCAGTGTTTAACCACCCTGACAGTTAGGAAGATTTTAATGTCCAACCTAAACCTCCCTTGCTACAGTTTAAGCCTGTTGCTTCTTGTCCTATCCTCAGAGGCCAAGGAGAACAATTTTCTCCCTCATCCTTTTAGATACTTGAAAACTGTTATCATGTCTCCTCTCAGTCTTCTCTTTTCTAAACTTAACAAGCCCAATTCTTTCAGTCTTCCTTCATAGCTCATGTTCTCTAGACCTTTAATCGTTCTTATTGCTCTACTCTGGACCGTCTCCAATTTCTCCATATCTTGCTGGAAATGTGGTAGCCAGAACTGGACACAATACTCTAATTGAGGCCTAATCAGCGCAGAGTAGAGCGGAAGAATGACTTCTCGTGTCTTGCTCACAACACTCCTGTTAATACATCCCTGAATCATGTTAGATTTTTTTTTTGCAACAGTGTCACATGACCCCTAGATCCCTTTCTGTAGTACTCCTTCCTAGACAGTTGCTACCCATTCTATGAAACTGATTACTCCACTTAGGAAGGAACACTTTGCATTTGTCCTTATTAAACTTCATCCTATTTACCTCAGACCATTTCTCCAATTTGTACAGATCATTTTGAATTAGGACCCTATCCTCCAAAGCAGTTGCAAAACCTCCCAGCATGGTATCATCTGCAAACTTAATAAGCATACTCTCTATACCATCATCTAAATTGTTGATGAAGATATTGAACAGAACCGGTCCCAAAACAGACTTCTGCGGAACCCCACTTGTTATGCCCTTCTAGCATGATTGTGAACAGTTAATAACTCCTTTCTGAGAATAGTTAACCAGCCAGTTATGCATCCACCTTATAGTAGCCCCATCTAAGTTATATTTTCGTAGTTTATTCATAAGAATATCATGCAATACCATAGCATATGCCTTAGTAAAGTCTAGGTATACCTCATCCACTGCTTCTCCCTTATGCACAAGACGCATTATCCTATTAAAGAAAGCTATCAGATTGGTTTGACATAATATATTCTTCACAAATCCATGCTGGCTGTTACCTATCACCTTATTTTCTTCCAAATGTTTGCAGATAAATTCCTTAATTACTTGTTCCATTATCTTTCCTGGCCCAGAAGTTAAATTGATTAGTCTAGTTTCCTGGGTTGTTCTTATTTCCCTTTTTATAGATGGGCACTATATTTGTGCTTTTCCAATCTTCTGGAATCTCTCCTGTCATCCATGATTTTTCAAAGATGATAGCTAACAGCTCAGATACAACCTCTATCAGCTACTTGAGTACTCTAGGATGCATTTCATCAGGCCCCGTGACTTGCAGACATCTATTGTTTCCAAGTAATTTTTAACTTGTTCTTTTTTTTTTTTAAATTTTATCTTCTAAATCTACCCCATTTCTGCTAGCATTCACTATGTTAGGCATTCCTTCATCATCAGACTTTTTGGTGAAGACCAAAACGAAGAAGTCATTAAGCATCTCTGCCATTTCTAAGTTTCCTGTTACTGTTTCTCCCTCTTCACTGAGCAGTGTGCCTATCCTGCCCTTGGTCTTCCTCTTGCTTCTAATATATTTATAGAAAGTCTTGTTACCCTTTATGTCTTTAGCTAGTTTGAACTCATTTTGTGCCTTTGCCTTTCTTATCTTTTCCCTGCATACCTGTATTGTTTGCTTATATTCATCCTTTGTAATTTGTCCTAGTTTCCACTTTTTATAGGTCTTCTTTTTTATTTTTAGATAATGCAAGATCTGGAGAATGCTGACTAATTCATCAAGGGACATATGAATATTTTCCATATGTGTCATGTAAATATCTTTTGTAGCCGATGTTGCATATGAACACCTGAGGGAGGGATAGCTCAGTGGTTTGAGCATTGGCCTGCTAAACCCAGGGTTATGAGTTCAATCCTTGCCGAGGCCATTTAGGGATTTGGGGCAAAAATTCATCAGGGATGGTACTTGGTTCTACTGTGAAGGCAGAGAATGGACTCAATGACCTTGCAAGGTCCCTTCCTGTTCTAGGAGATAAGCAATCTCCATTATTAAAACCTGATCTCACTTTGTGGTAAATAAAAAAAACAAATAGGCAATTATCTCCTCTAAATGCAAATAAACTCTTTTTTTGGTATTAGCAGTTGGCTGAAGAAGTAGGACTGAGTGAACTAGTAAGTTCTAACATTTTGTAATTTTTTAGTTTTGAGTGCAATTATATAAAAATATACATTTGTAAATTGCTCTTGCATGATAAGATGACTACAATTTAGTACTTGTATAATGTCACTTAAAATACCTTAAGTGCAAATATTTGTAATAAAAATAATAACCTTTGCATTTTAACCTGAGCACTTTGCATTTTAACTGAAGTAAATATATTTGAAAATGAAATTTATTAAATGTGAGATTATTTTCTACAATTGGGATTCTATTGTTCAATGGTACAATTAAAATGTCAGTTAATCACAGTTAATTTTTTGCATTTTTGTGTGAGTTAACTGATTAAACAATAGCTCTATTTTTAACTATTGCAATACAATGTCGGTGAAAAAGGAAGACTCTTCAGGACAGTGAATTTCAAAAATATGAAAAAGGTATACATGTATATTCATCTCCATACAGGTTGTCCTAACTCTTTGGTCTGTTAGGAGATGTGGTGGTCTAACTCATCTCTGTGCAAATTCTTTGAATTCTTCTCAAGCAAATTGGGACCAATGTGAGTGAATACAGTGTTTGGTTGTGAAGAAAGCCTGGGAAACGTGAATCCTAGAGACATTAAAAATATCAAAAGGCAAATAAGACCCAAACTTCATTATTTAAAAAAAAAAAAAAAAAAAAAAAAAAAAAAAAAACACGATTTTTTGGACATCACTCCAATTTCTTCTTGAGATTGTCAGTGCTGCTGAGGACTCAAAGAAAAGTTTAAGGAGTCTGAAAATGGACATGTTTGATTCTCCTAGGTAAAAAGAAATTTTTCCAAGGCCACTAGATATGTTCTTGTAAGTGGAACACACTGAATGAAATTATTAAAGTAGAAATGGAATTTTAAAATAACTTCACAGAAAAAAGCACTCTTTTCATGGCTTTTCCTTGCCTGGTTGTCAAGTAGTTACTAAATAAATAATTTCAGAAAAACAAAATGAGAATAATAATATGCCACCCTTTCTTTCACCATAGGAGAGAGGGCCATTTTAGTTTTCATGTTCTTCCAGTAACTGACAAAGAAAGTTCTTGTATTTTTATTGGAACTTATCAGCCAATTTAATGACTCCAGCTAGCGGTAGTTTAGCCTTTAATTAAAATACAATTTTCAGGCTTTTCTAGTGCGTTAATGAGACAGCAAAAATGAATTCATTGAGAGAAGGAATGGATATCTAGACCTAACAGCAGTGAAAGATAGAGCCTCATTAGCAGCTAATTATGCAAAACACAGTAGATAAATAAAGCTGGTATAGTGTAAAAAAGCCTCTGTGCATTACCTAATGACATAAATTGTTTACAGTCTATATTGGGTAACATACGTCTTACTGAAATTAATGGAATATTTAACTGCAACACAACTTGAATCACCATTGCTTTACAAATATAACTTTAAAGGTAAGGAAAGAAACAAAAACTGCTTTCAGGAATAATTCTGTGGTCAGCATGATAATCTAAGAAATCTTCAAAGGAACATGTATGCTAGCTGCAAAAGATGAGATGCAGTCAATTTCTGACTAAGGCAGGGTTTAACATTTAATATAGGCAAGATTTTTAAAAGTGACTTGTGATTTTGGGCTAGATCTATAAAGGGAGTTAGATATCTATTTGCCACTTGGCACACTATGTTCAAAATATAAATCCTCAGAAGCCCCACTCATGTGCTGTCTAGCCTCTCTCAACCACATAACAGATTTAATTAGTGGAAATTTACCTAAAAATCTTCCACGGGGCATGTGCACAACCCTCACACTGAGGCCCGAAGACTGAGCCCAGAAAGGCTCTTTAAACTAGGTGTCACTCTGCCCATTTTCTTTGCGGGTGACAATCCAGTAGCTCTATTCAGGGCACTTAAAGCTGGCCCCATACATACTGTCACCAGTGCTGGAAAAGGAAGAGTTGGTGGCACTCATTCCACCACATAACTTTTAGCTCCGTGCTTAGAGCACTCATCCAAGATGCGGGAAACTCAGCATTAGCTCCCTGTTCTGGCTGATAAGAAAGGGGATTGGAACTCAATTCCTACAGGAATACAGAATCAGTCTCACATAAAAACCAAAGACAATGTGTATCTAGTTATTTGGTTATTCAAAATGGAATGATGTCAAAAAGAGAGACTGAGAGATACCGCCTCCCCTTCAGAATATCCCATAATTGAGTGGTTGGGGCACTCACCTGAGAGTTAGAAAACCCTCCATTCAAATATTTTCTTAATAGGCAGAGAGGGAAATTGGACCAAGGTCTCCTTGATCATGAGCAAATAGTTTGTGTAATGTTATAAGGAAGGAGTTGTCACTGTCCTCCCCCTCAGACATTTTGTGTAGAGTTAGGCAGGTACCTGCAATGTTCTTGTAAGAAAATGGTAAGGTGCCCCTGCATCCTGAGAAAGAACCTACATCTCTCCATTCATCGTATCTGGAGGCTTGGAGCCTAACTGTTAATTCCATGAGGTGGTATAGCGTTGAGAAATTAGATGTTTGAAATGCTATGGATTTAACCCGTAATGCCATTTTTGGGTGTCCTAGTTGATATATTTTAAAACGACCTGATTGTCTGAAAGTTCTGACCATCCACCTTTTGAAAACCAAGCCCAGGAGTCTCTCGTTTGGCACCCAAAAACACTAGTCACCTTTGAAAACCTTGCCTTTGTGGGACTTACGAAAACAATGAGATTCAGTAGCTATCAATGGTACACAAACAAGACTCAAATGCACACAAAATACGAAGTTGTTAACAGTAATTCTTAAAGTACAAAGGCACATGGATGATTGAGGCAGATATAGTTAAAACAATGGTTTCATGGCAACCATATGGTTTACCAACATCCTTAGTAAAACAAAAATGAAAGTTTTTTTTTCCAGGAGATAGTATTGTATGCACAGTAGAAGAGCTAATAATAATAATTATGAACTAACAAGATTATGGAAGTCACACTAAGATTAAGGATATAAACTAGAATATTAAAATATGAGCACATAAATACAGTATAATGAAAAATAGTCTCAGTAGTAGTGGAGATACAGCTCAAGGAAGATATTAAATTTAGGGAAATAGATAATATACTGAACATGGAGCTTGTCTAGCACATCACAGTTTATTTGGATATAAGTAGAAAAAATATTGTGGGGAGGGAGAAGAGAGGTTGAGAAAGGATATGAGATGTTTATACATATATGAAAGACCTGTAAGATGATCTGAGCATTAGTCATAATGATTCCAATTACTGTTATATTGACTAGGAACCACAGAAACAATCAGATGCTTAAAAATACAAAAAAAGCTATTTCCTTGCTCAATTTATTTGCAGGTCAACAAGCTCAGAGTCTGTTCCAGAAAATTATTTTTGGTGTGAGGATCAAGATAGAAGCGGATAAATGTCGTTTTATGGGTGCGTAAACTAGAATGTTTTTAGCTATTCCGTGTTTTATTATTATTATTTGCCACAGAGTAAGTCCTCCAGGAAATAGCAAGAGGCCATTCTTTATTCAGTCCATTTATTTTCTGAGAAGCATTACATACTGAATAAATAATATTTTATAAAAAGCAACCAGGACAGCTTCAGTTGGAGGTGATAGCTAGGGAATAGTAGAAGTTTTATTACCTTATTTGTGTACATAAGGTAAATACTTTATTAGGAACTTAAGCTCACTCTTGCTGATCGGTAAGATATCACATTTTTATTCTGTATCCTATAGCATTCTACAATGGAATTAAATTCTGAGGCAGGGTGAGATAGGACATGTCATCACTCTGGAAGGGAAGAGAATCATGAGCTCTTCTAATGCAGCACACCTGCAAGGCTTGTTCTGTCTCAAGGTGGAGGTGAGACAACCTGTTATTTGCTGGGAAGCGGTAAGCAAAGGAAAAAAAAAGAAGGGTTGCTCCACCTCAGACTGCTGACAGCAAAGAACAGTCAGCTGAGAAGGAGACAGTATGCCCCTAGAAAGGGGGCTGGAGATATACCCCCACTAAGACCCTGATAGTTCAAGGTCATACCGCTGAGTCCAGAAAGATTGCCTAGGACACAGGTCACCTTTTCCTTTCTTTGTTTCGATATGAACCCTTTCTCGAATAAGTGAAAGAAATGGTCGGGTCGGGGGAGAGGGGAGGAGAGTATCTTTCTCATGTCTGTTTACATGATTCAGAGAACTCTCACGTGTTATGAACGTTGAGGAAGGACAGCATAAATGACAGACCAGGAAGTCTGGAGAGAATGTGAGGGCTCCCCAACCTTCCCACAGATGGTCCCAAATGTTATCTATGGGCTGTTTCTGGAAGGGATTTCTTCACAGCATTGTAATCTATTCCAAAAGGGTAACTGTCTGAATCTGTTGCAGAGGAGTTAGTTCAAACACCATTTGTGCTTTGTATTCTTGTTATCTAAAAAGCTGAAAATATGTACATTAAGGCTTGGAACATTCCACTCTGCCTGTGTCAAAATGTGGTTAGACTGCTTTTTTCCCCCCCTCTTTTAAAATCCTCAGAGTGTCTGTGTTTTTAAAATACTTCTATTTGCTGAGGAATTCCCAGGGGTTGCTCACCAACTGACAATTTAAGGTTGGTCTATCAAGGGAAAACTTAAAAAAATTATTTAAAAAAACCCCAAACAGTCTAGCAGCACCTTAAAAGACTAACAAAACACATAGATGGTATCATGAGCTTTCCTGGGTACAACCCACTTCTTCAGATTATAGGCCATCAGGAACACCATCCCTGATGACACCACCACTCAACTGGTTACAGAGCTCTGCAACTTTGTCCTTACCCACAACTACTTCCAATTCTGAGAGAATTTTTATCTTCAAGTCAGTGGCATAGCCATGGCCATCCGCATGGCTGACAATATGCCAACATCTTTATGGCTGACCTAGAACATTTCCTCAGCTCTCGCCATCTAGCACCCTTACTCTAATGATGCTACATTGATGACATCTTCATCACATGGACCCATGGAAATCCCTGTGGAATTCTTCAACAACTTCCATCCCACCATCAATCTCAGCCTGGATCAGTCCACAGGAGAAATCCACTTCCTTGACACTACCATACAGTTATATGATGCACACATTTCTACCACCTTATACCAGAAACCTTCCTACCAACCTCTACACTTACCTTCGTGCCTTTAGCTTCCATCCAAGACACATTTATCAATCTATTGTTCACAGTCAAGCCCTAAAATACAGCTGGATTTGCTCCAATCCCACAGAAAGACAAACAGCAAAAGGATCTTTATAGGAACTTAAAACTGAAATACCCACCCAGTAAAGAGAAAAAACAGATTGACAGAACCTCAACAGTACCTAGACATGAACTACTTCAAGATAGGCCAAGAAGAGAAAACAGAATTCCACTGGTCATCTCCAACAGCTCACAACTTAAATCTCTCCAATGTATTATCAACAATTTATACCCTATCCTGGAAAATGACCCCTCACTCTCACAGGCCTTGGGGGGAAAGGCTAATCCTCACCAACAGACAACCCCAAAACCTCAAACAAATTCTTTCCAGTTACCATGCAGCATACCTCCATCACAATCATCCAGCAACCCATCCCTGCAATCAGCCCCTGTGTCAACTGTCCACACCTCTACGCAAGTGATTTCAATCACTGGACCCAACCACATCAGCTACAACATCAGGGGCTCATTTAACTGCACTTCCACTATTGTGATCTATGCCATCAAATGCCAACAAGGCCCCTCTGCCATGTATATTGGCCAAACTGGATAGTCTCTATGGGAAAGAATTAATAGACACAGATCAGATATCCAAAAAGACAACATGCAGAAACATGTACCTACCGTGGCACTCAATGGATCTTAATGTCACCATGTTTTTTCAGATCAATTTCATAAGCCAAATACACAGGGAAGCATTGAAACAACTTCATTTATAAGTTTGGGACCCATCACAAAGGTATGAATAAAGATATTATCTGACTAGTACTCTACTTTCCACATCCTAATGGTTTACCCAACAAACAATGGGTACTTGAGAACAATTTGCACCTTCTTGATCAGCTTCATGTAATATGAACTATTTTTACCCCTCCTTCTTCCCCCCCCCCCCCATTACCCTATTTATTTTGGAACTGGACTTTTAATACTCCATTCATCTAAAAAAGTGGGTTGTAACCACAAAAGATCGTGGCACCATCTACATGTTTGTTAGTCTTTAAGGTTCTGCTAGACGATGTTGTAGTTTAAGTTTTTCCAGCTACAGACTAACTCGGCTATCCATCTGAAGCTACCAAGACAAGTTAGTGTGCAGTAAGCACAAACTTAACACACACCAGCTACTTTGCCCTACTGTCCCATGTAGATGCTTATACAGTGAACTAATACCATTAGGATGTTTGGCTACTAAGCTTTAAAAGTACTAAGCTAATGTGCAGAGGCTTCACTAAGAAGATTGTCTCATTAAAATTAACTTGAGTTTATCACTTTTCCTAGTTATCAAATATTTTGTTTTCAAATATTTTTTTATAAACGTGAAGTTTATGCACAGGTCTAGTTAATATTTTAGGACCTTATGGTTATTTCTTGTAAAACAGACATTCTAGTCACTCTCAAAATAAACCTGTCCCAGTGGGGAATAAAACAAAAGAGAGAAGAGAAGCAATTGGATGTAAAATTTCTAGTATTGAGAAAGCCGAATCCAGTGTGGTTCACATGAAGTAAAATGAACAGTTTCAAAAACAGAAATAATTTAACAGCAATCCTTGAGGATATGTCCCTGCATTATAAATTAAGGTAATTTATGTTGCTATTTTAGTAGCACCTATTGCAATGCAGCACAGGGGCTCGAAGGTGGAGATGAATATCTAGTGCCTGGGATTCTCACGCTAAGCCACTCCCTTTTCAGAGGCAACCCTACACTTGCCAGCAGTGCTTTGTCCGTAACATGCAGAACTGTTCAGGCCCATTCATATAGCCCCCATTTCAGGACTTGCTGATTGTCCATTCCAGTCCCAGATATTATTGACCTTCTTCCCAGCAGCCACCTGCCTCCGAACTTGGCTCTCTGCCCTTCAGTCCTGCCTCCAACCTGCTTAAGCGTCTCTCTATAGCCAGATTCCAGGCTTCTGCCTCCACATTGTACTCAAATGCAGCCTCTGTCTTCCTTCTGAATCAGGTCTTCATGACCTTGGCTTGAGGGATTTTGGTCTTTAGCCCTCTGCTAACTGGATGCTGTAATGTGAGTTAACACAATGTCCACTACGGAGATAAAAGATTGGTTAATATATTGATACTAACTTCGTAAGGTCAGCCATAAAGAAGTTTGCATATTGTGAAAAGGTGAAGATAAATGTTGAATGAGTCATCTTTTTTCAATTTTTTGATATCTGCTAAAGAGAAATGTACTTCCTGACTAGGAAGGAGATTGAGCATTTACAAAGTCTCTCAAGTCCAAGGAAGTGTAAGCATCAAACCAAACTGACATCTACTGGAACATAAAAAGTTTAATTTTTTTTAAATTTAGTCCGGTGGCAGATTAGAATATTTTCATTGTTTCTTGCATACTACAAATGAGACATAAAACTGAATGAAAAGTTTCTTTCAGGCTTTTCTGAGAGATATTGCTATGCATTGGCTGTCTTGTAAAATAAAGCAGAATGAAGAAAAAAAATCTCAAACTTCTTAGTTTGTGGAGAAAACAGATTAAGATATAGAACATTTAAGTTTTTAAAAACATTAAATATGGAAGGAAAGTGTGAGCAATGGAGAATCTTGGGTAAATTGCAGAAAGAATGTGGTATGGCAAAGTACAAATCAAATAGAAATGAGAAAACGAAGAAGAGGCACAATAGACCCAAGGTTCTTTCATTTTTACTAGGATAACTATAATCTCTACTAGTATATGTACACAGAACTACTTCAATAAAAATCTACAAATTGAAAGTTAGCCAACACAAAGTCTTCACAGTAGATCTCATCAAGGAACCTGTACAAACAGATGTTCTTTAGTTAAATTAATCCACTTGCATTGTAATTATCTCCTATTTTTTTTAAAAAAAAATATGTTTTATCTTGTTTCTTTTACATTGAAAGTTTCCCTGACCAAATCTACTGTTTTTTCCTCCTACATTTTTGCTTGTCGTCTAATAACTAAATAGTTTTAGAAAAGAGCCCAGTCCTGCAGCTCTTGTTTATAGGAGTATCAGTATTGGTTTTAATATTACTGTTTTGGTAAGAAATTCAAGATCACACATTTAGGGCTAGATTGGCCTTGGCCCATGGGAGAGAGAGCAGAGTGAAAAAGCAAGGAATTACCCTCCCACACATCCTTTGCATTCTCTGTACAAGGAGCATGAACAATTCCGTTGACTGTGGGGTGGAACTTTCTATCTCCTTCTGGACCAGAAAACATTGAGAAAGGATTTGGGAAGGATGCAGCAACATACAGTGAGCCAATCTCCATCACTTTTCTAGGTGGTGGTAAAGTGTTATGTACATTCCTTCCTATGCTCTGGGAGGGATCATATTCCATTACTAAGGGCTGGTGACTATCTGGTCTGTCACATACATGGGTCAAAGTATAAACTCTACCTGGCTCTCAATCTAGGACATGATCTCCTAAGTGTGATGCTTTTATTGTATCCTATTTTCTTGGTCCATTAGTTTAAGACACTGAAATATTGTCTGTGCAATTCACTTCATAATTTAGGCGTTATCTACATGGTAATGACTCATAATGGTCGTACTGGGTCAAACCAAAGGACCACCTAACTCAGTATCCTGTCTTCTGACAGTCGCCTTTGCTAGATACCCCAGAGAAATGAACAGAACAGGTTCCCTGTTGTCCATTCCCAGAACTGGTTCCCTGTTGTCCATTCCTGACAAAGGGGATGCCATCCATGACCATCCTTGCTAGTAGCCATTGATGGACCTCACATTTGATGCTTATGTGAACTCCAAGTAAAGATGCTTTTAACAATACTGAATATTGTAAGCCCCACCTGTTTATTCTAGATTTTGAGGAGAGTTAGGATACAGAGCGGTGAAGTATCATGGAATATGTTGTTTTATTCAAGAACTGTTCTAGACAAAGATGAGGTTATATGATATTTTTTAATGGTAAGAGAGAGACTTTCTATTTCAAATGTTATAACATTGATCAGATTCTTGTCAAGACTGGAGGCTGTTCTGGAAGATGCATTTTTTACTACTGATGTAAAATCCTGTTTAATTGCTTAACTGGTTAAACATTACATTTAAACGGTTAACCCATTAAGAGGGGAAACAGGGATTTGCTCCAGCCTGGCTAATGTCCATTGTGGGTCTGAGCACATTGTTGTCAGGGGTTGCTCTGTCCAAAGCAGCCCCTGTCTGCAGCACACTCAGGCCTACCATGGACAGGGACTGCTACAGAAGACAGGAGCAGCCCCTGTATGGCAGCTTCCCCACAACACCAGAGCAGCCTGTAACCCCAGGAGGTTTGGAGCTGCTCCAGCCCCCGTTGGTTAATAGTTAAGCAGCACCCATTAAGGATGCTTACTGGTTAACCTTTCATATCCCTATTCTTTTAGCTAAACTTAGAATTGAATCCAATAATATTGAATCCAATAATATAGGCCCAGTGCTACAGCCTTGATAATCTAATGTTGTGGTTCTCAGCCTTTCTAGGAATCTGATTGGTCTTGCTTTCCCTAAGTTTCACCTTGCTCAGTAATTCAGGTTGTCTTCAGCCCTGAAGGTGGGGCTCTTATTTTAGCTTTTTTCCCTGCACTCCAGTGAGTCTAACACTGGCCCTCACAACTTCATTAAAACAAACTTGCCTCCAGATTGAGAACTGCTGAGAAACTATATAGAACAGTATAAACAAGTCATTATCTACATGACATTTGTGTGTGTACTGACTTTGCTAGTGCTTTTTATGTAGCCTATTATAAACCTAGGCAAATAGCTAGATGAATTGATATCCCAACTGGAAGATCCCTGGTTGAAAAACACTCATCTGAAGAAGTGGGCTGTGCCCACGAAAGCTCATGATACCATCTACATGTTTTGTTAGTCTTTAAAGTGCTACCAGACAGTTGTTTTTTAAGTTTATCCTGTACAGACTAACTCAGATATCCCTGAAGCTACTGATCTAATGGTCCTTCTGCGCAATAATGATTTTCATTGACTGTACATAAAGTGTATTCTTTTGAAACCCCTTTGCTAGATAATTGTATTAATACCAAGTGGCAGTGTCAAAGGGAAGCATGACCATGGGATAATGTGCACTTCTGGGGAATACAAGGGGGGCAGTCTGAGGGTCTCCTACTATGCTTTGGTCCTTATGTGCATTCCACTCCTGCACACCATCGGGCCACTAACAAACTGGCTCCAAGGCAACGCTTCAAGATAGTAATGTGATGTAGCAGCCAAAACTGGCAAGTGATTAAATGTACTGTTAGTTCCATCAATTGAAAAAAAAAAAAATTCTCCACACAATTCCCATTCACATGTGGCTTGGGGAATGAAATTCGGTGATTTTTTGTTGTTGTCACAGTCCTCCCTTACCCTTGTTGTACAAGACTATGGTACCAGTCAAGTCAGCAGGGTAGCTTGCAGGCTTCTAAACCTAAGTTATTTTTACAGGTTTATAAATTGGAGGTTATGGAAACAGTTCGATAAAAATGTATGCTGACGTTTTGAACATAAAGGCAATACTTGATATTTTCCTGCTTTCATTACCGAGTGGAAAGTATATTTAATAGTTTGGTTCTGAATATTAATGTAAACTACTTTGTACGTTGTATTTTGAGAACAGCGATAAAGTCAGCTGGTGGAAAAAAAAGGTCTGTAGATTAATCTTATGAAGATGGTTATGGATAAAAATGCTCTGGGTGATTATGTGATGATGTAACTCTTATCTTCATAGAAAATCTTAGCCAGGATGGAGTTCAAAGACTTTTCTCCTTGATTAAGAAAATATGCTTCTGTTTTACTGTCATGGAATGGATTGAGCAGAACGAGGTCTCTCTTAGCCATGTAACATGCAATGAGACCAGGGAGGCACTAGGTCAAGGATATAGTTCATGGTCCAAGACAATAAAGATGACAGGGAGAGGGAAGGTTCTGCTGATAACAGGGACAGTTATACTGTGGAATGACCACTGGGGGAGGGAAGGGGGTAGCAAAAGGCCATAAAAGGCAAGTAGGACAGTTAAAACCCCATTGGGGCAGCAGAGGGCAGGGGTGGAGAAAGGGACATCTATCTACTATATATTTGAGAGAGAGTTTGTCTGTGTCTGTCTCTCAGGCAGGGGACATCTCCCCTCCCCTGGCTATGCCTGTGCAACTACAGCAGCCATGGCGAGGCATTTCTCACCACTCTAGCTTGGGGCTGGATGAGAGGGCTCTGTAGTCCTCTCTCCCTTGGGCAGTCTGCATACTGTATCCCTAATTCCCAGCTCTACCCCAGAGCAATTATTTAGAAGAAAAAAAATGAGTTAAGGAACACAGGGTAAATTTTCTAGTTAATAAATGTAATATTGATTTTATTGCTAATCTCTGATGCAAGCTACGTGAGGTCTATTAAAGACGGGAAGACATTTATTTCTACTCTTGGGAGTCCTGTCTGTCTGCTGATTTTTAATAAAAGGGAGGACGTGGTTTGCAATTAATGGTTATACAGTGTAGTCTAATGGTTACAATAGAGACATGTCAGCCAAACTCCTGTCAAATGCTAGTGCTAAATACAAAATTGAAATTACAAGTACAGAACAACAGGTTTTCTAACTGAAAAATGCAAATGTCCTTTCCTTGTAGGAATTCTGGTGTACTAAGAACTGACCTTGTCTATATTTTGTAGGAAATGAGGAAGAGAATGGGATCGTTGGGGTCTCTGGATGAATTTTGATGGCTTTCCCATATGTGGAGCCCTACATCTCTTCAATAATGAGTCATCACTGATGTAGGTGATGATTATTAATGATGAATATGTCTTAGTGAGTATATGAGGAAGACCTGTATAAGAACATCATGATGATTCTGTTCTTTTGTTGTGCATGTCCCAGACACTGCTGTATGAAACATACATTTGGAAGTAATCAAAGAATCTTGTGTTAGCTATTCAAGTAAGTAGGTTTTTTTCCGGTTCACATTTCCTTTTATGAAATGTGGCATAAGTCAGATAAGGAAACTTAGTTGACTATGGATACAGAAGTATCCGTTTATCTCAAAAGCAGAAAACTTTCAGGGGACTGGATGATTCAAGAGACAAGCACATAATTTGGAACCATATACTACAAGGTCATCATGCATTCAAATCTAGTCTTGATCATGGTGACCTAGAACTCTATGTTCTAACAGGCAAGTGACTTCATCACAACAACAAAAAGAGATTGCATTTTGTAGTTTTTGGTCACCTAGTTGAGAAAAATCTTAAGAGAAAGTGCAGTTCAGTAGTTTTTATATCTCCCTTTTAGAGAACTTCTTCATCTGAAGGTTAAAATTCATTGCTATAGCAAGACAGGTAAGTTTGCATTGCTACTGCCTATGCAATCCTAACTCTGTTACTAAAGGACCATATTTTAGATCACCATATTTTAGACCTGGACACAAAAAAAAGAAAAACAAAATAACTTATGGTGAAGTTTGTGTGCCAACAGTTTAAGTTATTGAATCATTTAACTTGCTGATAGTATCACTTCTCTGCTTTAATTCCGGTTTTGGTTCAGTTGCTAAAACTAATAGCGTTTTAGTAGTGTATATTTTGGAAAGCACCCAAACCCAGATTTATCTGTGACTGTCACACGAAAAAAAGTCAAATGAAATATATGAAATTATTTTAAATTAAGAATCTGTCTTGTTAGGTTTATCTAATGGAGGCCTGGTTGGATAGTATTTTTTACTTGTGCTTGCAGAAAATGTTAGACTGTATTGTTGTATTTTTTTTGTCATGCACACAGGAATTGCTTCTGATAAAATGGAATAATGCAAGAGGGTTCTCTGACTTGCCAATTTAGTGCAGTGGAAAGGAGTGGACACAGAAGAAATAAAGAGGACAGAGCAGTTTGCATGAACTGATTTTCTTTACCTGCATGTGATGTCAATATTGATATTTTACTGTGAATACTAATATCTTCATGTTAGCATTAAATACATCTATGGAATAAAGAATAGTCTATATGTTTAGCTATACAGTGATCACTCTTGTTATCAGAAGCTCCCTACCTTTCAAGACTGGATTGATTTTGTTCTCCCACCTGTTAAAATTAGTAATAATGCAACTGACTTTAATTGACATGTACCACTGGAAAAGTGGCATGAATATGAGCAGAATCAGGCCAGTGGTGTTGTAACAAATTATTCAATGACAGGTAGGACCTCTTGGTCTGCCTTCCATACCATGGATGTTGCTGGACCAGAAAGCCCCAGTGGCTGGGAGCACTATCGAGAAGGAAGACCAACAACCATGAGGTTGGCAGCCCCCCATAGAAAGTCTGGAGGCCAGCAGCAGGGAAGTCAAGTTTGATTTTCCCCAGTCTAGTGAACTCCCTCATTCAGGACTGATGGGATTCTGAGGGTGTTCACCAGACTGGGGAACACACATAGAGCATCTTAATATTAACTAAACTTATTATTAACTAAAGTTGCTAAGCTGACAGAGTTGGGTGGTGAATATGCTAACAGTAGAATGTTAGGTAATGAATGACTAGCATTCCTGTTTGATGGACATAATAATATACCCTGTTTTTCCATTCAGACCTTCTATTACTAATGGTCTTGTTATTCTAGTAGAATATCTCCAGGTTTTGATGATAAATCAGAGCAAAAACCAATTAAAACTGGATAATTGTTTTTCCACAAAAATAGCAGCAAATGTAGGTAGTTTTCTAAGTGGCTTCAGAAATTTGGGTTTTAGTGGTGGTATTCTGTACAGGCAGTCCCCAAGTTACGCGGTCCCCAAGTTACGCGGATCCGACTTATGTCGGATCCGCAGTTA
This sequence comes from Pelodiscus sinensis, assembly GCF_052426305.1. NCBI lineage: Eukaryota > Metazoa > Chordata > Testudines > Trionychidae > Pelodiscus > Pelodiscus sinensis. Next base: position 102,609,801 of record NC_143055.1, read on the forward strand.
CGAACGGGGCCGTTCCTTTCCCTGGTCTCCAGCAGACCAGGGAGAGGAAGCAAAGTGGCGGAACACGTGGGCAGCGGACAGGGCTGTCCGCTGCCCACGCGCTCCGTGGCTTGGCTCTGCTTTGCCCCCCCCCATCCCCCTGGTCTGCAGACCAGGGGGAAGGGGGGCAAAGCAGAGCCAAGCCTCGGAACGCGTGGGCAGCGGACAGCCCTGTCCGCTGCCCATGTGTTCCGCCACTTTGCTTCCTCTCCCTGGTCTGCTGGAGACCAGGGAAAGGAACGGCCCCGTTCGCAACTGCGGATCCGACATAAGTCGGATCCGCGTAACTTGGGGACTGCCGTAGACCAGGGGGACGGGGGGGAGGGGGACAAAGCAGAGCCAAGCCACGGAGCGCGCGATCAGCTGACAGCCCAGACGTTGTGCAGACCAGGGGGACGGGGAGCAAAGCAGAGCAAAGCCACAGAGCCCGAGGGCAGCAGGACAGCCACGGCGCGTCTGGGCTGTCCCGCTGCCCCCGTGCTCCGTGGCTTTGCTCCGGACACCTGTGGTACAGCAGCTGGGGCGCTGCCAGTTGGTCCCGTAGCGCCGCTCTGGGCGCTACTGGACCAACCGGGCAGCACCCCAGCTGTTCTGCCCCAGGAGTCCTGATTCAGCCACTGCTGGTCAGATTCAGCAGCGGCTGAATCAGGACACCTGGGGCAGAGCAGCTTGGGTGCTGCTGGGTTGGTCCAGTAGCGCCGAGGAGCGGCGGCGCTACTGGACCAACCCAGCAGCACCCCCAGCTGCTCTGCCCCAGGCATCCCCAAGTCAGCCGCTGCTGAAACTGACCAGTGGCTGACTACAGGAAGCCCCTTCCCCGGGCTTCCTGGAATCAGCCGCTGATCAGTTTCAGCAGCAGCTGACTTGGGGATGCCTGGGGTTCTTAAGTTGAATCTGTATGTAAGTCAGAACTGGCGTCCAGATTCAGCCGCTGTTGAAACTGATCAGTTTCAGCAGCGGTTGAATCTGGACGCCAGTTCCGACTTACATACAGATTCAACTTAAGAACAAACCTACAGTCCCTATCTTGTACGTAACCCGGGGACTGCCTGTACTTCACAAGTAATCATCCAAAGGTTTTGGTTCAGAAAGGAACTCAAAGAACATTGAGTTTTATCTGTATGATCTTGTCTAGCACAGATGTGTCACACACACCTATAGCAGTATTTACATGATACAAAATAATTGCTAGTATTCCTTCATAGACGTGCCGTGTGTGTGTCTGTGTGTAAGTAAAAATTGCTTTAAAACAAACTATTGGATGTATGTTCCACATTAGTAAATTAATTAAAGTTCACTGGAAATTTACAGTTTCTTCTCGCTTCGTAGGATTTCAATATGGTGGATCCCAAGAAAATTCAGGTTTCAAATTGTACTTTTTTGTATCAGGAAGTTTGTTATTAATTATATTTATTACAGGAGTGCATAAGGACCAGATAAAATTGACAAAGAAACAGACCCTGAAAAGTTTACAAGAGACAGGCAAAGAGTGGGAAAAAAGGGACATAATCAAGTCGGGTGCATCATGGGATAGATGCCAAAAAGCATGGTAATGCCATGATTTTTGGGGGGAGAGGAGATATTTAGTTAAAGAGAAAAATGACACAAGGAAAGAGACATTGAAGGGAGGCTGCAGAGGGTGACTGGTAGGGAGAAGGAAGGCGGTTACAAAGGGCAGACTATGTATATCAGTATATTTGGTGCTTGAAGTACTTATAAAAAGGGTATTTTCTGGTACTTTATATGATCTGGGTTACCTATTTGGACAAAGAGACTCAGTTATTCAAGTGTAGAAACTGTGCTAGTTAGCTCTTTGACATTAGAAAGAGCTAAGTTTTTAGACTCTGAGGGTATGTCTAGACTGGAGTATTTTTCTGGGATACCTCCACTGTGTCCAGAGAATGCATTTGCTCTTCCACTTTATTTATTTTTTTTTTGCACAGAAGAGCAAATTTGCTCTTTCGGGGAGCTCTTTTATGAGGAATAAGGGCTCCTCTAAAAGAGGTGGCTTTTCCACCATTTAGTCTCATCTAAATGGGGCCAAATGGTGGAAAAGCCTCTTCCGAAAAAGCAATCGGAAAAAGCTATGCAAATTTGAATAGCTTTTTCCGACAAAGGACTGTAGTCTAGACCTAGCTTAAGGGTTTAAATCTGAAATTGTGGCACTTAGGATAATAACGGTTCACTAAATGTAGATTGATGGCAATAAAAATCTAGGGCTTGATTCTCTTACACCAAGTATACCTTAGGCCCATGTGAATACCCTCTTACATTACTAGATCTTGCTTTAAAGCAGATTTAGGTGCTCCGGATCTGGTTGTAGCTGTTGGTTCAGATTACCATGAGTCCTCTGATCTGTTATCCTTTGCTTTTAAAGAAGGAGAAACACACATCTCTCAGGGCACTGACTACAAAGCACTCAAAGCATTTGTTGCTTCAAACCAGTCATACAAAATGTATATCTTTTTAACCTAAGGATTCAGGTGTACTCTTATGTCAACTGATTCTGTAGACTAGGGAGACTCAGCACATCAAGTATATTTAGCTCTGAGGGTCCATCAATGAATGACTCAAATGGGAAATGAGGTCAAGGGCTAAAAAGCAACAGGAAAGGGAAAGTGATATTAATTATTGGGAGCAAGTATTTTTTCGGTGCCTTACAATCTTTGTTTTCACAATCTTTTTATTTATATTTAAATTTTATTTTAGAAACAGCTAGTATTTCTGGTCTTTGCGTTACAGTGTTACACATTTTTCTGTAGGCTTTCCCAAGGTCCCATAACAATAAATCAGTTGTCTTATTTTACAAGTGAATGATACTCTGAGGCACGATCATGCCAAAAGTCAAAGAATTATCTCAGGATAATTAGTTTTTCAGAATTGATTCTCGGGAACTTTTCTGCCCACATTTTTGGAGGAAGTTGAGAGGGTGTGTGTGAACGCTTTACTGCTTGTAAAGTTCCTATTGACAAGATGCATTTGTGATATCCACATTTTTGAAGAACTATGTTTTTCAATTTATACCTCAGTCAGATCCATTGTGTATATTTTATCATTAGATTAATTTCTTTACTGTTACTCCCTACTGAATCCTTTTGTGACTGACAGCATTTTGGTCATTCTTACAGGTGTGACATATTATCTAAGTTGGACAGCACTAGAATTGTCCGGCATACTGTAGCTCTGAGCCATCCTGAAACAGTGGAGTTTCTAATGAGTATAGAGCGAGCTACTATTTTTTCATCCCCCACCATTGCCTGAACAAGGGTGTGTGTCAGAGCTGGTTATGGGGTGGAGACATAGGCGCCAACTCCAGGGAGTGCTCTGGATTGGAGCACCCATTGGTAAAAATGTAATGGGTGCTACATACCCACTGATAGCCAAGCTCTCCCCCTTCCCACCATGGTTCTTGATTGCTGGTGGTCCCACTTACCTGGGTCCTCCCTGGCCCTCCCTTTCAGAGTTTCTGGAGCTCTGGGAACAGCTGATTCAGGAAGCTCTGGGAGATAAGTGGGAAGTGAGGCTAAGTCACACTCAGGGGAGAAGACAAGGAAGAGGCGGGGCATGGACGGAGTTTGGGGGAAGATTCAGTGTGAGGGCTGAGCCTGGATTGGGGAGGGGGTGAACACGCCCCCGGGTGGAAGGGAAATCTGCAACTGTGGATGGAGAGGCAGTGTTGATGGTCCCTTAGCACAATAGCAAGCTGCCAGCAATCCCAAGGCTTTCCTAACCTACACCCAAACTGGAGCCAACAGAGAATTATTATCTTCCTTAAAGTTCACTTACTCTGCAGCACTCAGCAGAATCTGGAAGCAGCTGAGAATCTGGCCCTCTGATGGGGTTGTTGGGGTTTTCTTCTTTTGTTTTATATTTCAAACGATATTCTTTTATATAGAGTGATTTATTGTTCTCTTGTCATCTAGAAATCCCATACCTCACCAACTCCAATGGCAACACAGATTATATTTTTATTAGTGCTAATCATTATTTGACCTTTGCAAAACAGCAACACTTGGGAACTATGCAGTCTGAGTGTGGCACAGATTAAAGTTTTTAATATATGCACAGAGGAGAAGAAATGGACATTTTACAGCCAACTTAGATAAAAAGAGTGAAGAAGTCTGGGGTTATGCAGAGGGCTGTCCTCTGGATCTTGCAGCTCTCAGGGATGCCAAGAACATTTGGCTCTGTGAAGAAGTATAACTGTAAAGCAAATGATTTTCCCAAAGCCAACTGGGAATGGAGACAAACAAGGGAGCTTGAAACATCTTAGCTAATTTCAATGGTAGTTTGCTGTGTATTTCAGAACATGGTCTTGAGATTGACATTTGCCACTTGTTCTTAATTAGGACTTTTGCATTACCTCTTCAGCATTTTCCTAAATCATTAATATTATGTGGCCATGCAGTTTTCCCTTTGCTCTATTTTTGCCATGGTTGGATCCCCATAGAGTGTTAGCGGGACTGCAGCATATTGTCCACATTTGGAAGTCCTCACTGGTACAGTGGCCCTTGTGGGTTCAGGTGGTTGCTATTTATATCCTTTTGCACCTCAAAAGTTGAATCCAGTTCATATGTTTTAACTATTGAACTACCCATAAATCTAGATTGTCCAATAAAAAACACTTGTGGGGGGAGGACCTCATGGGAAAATGAGAGGTGGTGTTTGTGAACTCATTCAGTCCTAAAGGTACATGCATATATAGATTTTCATTTTCGTCTGCTTAGGTGCTTTTCTGAAAAACTTGCAGTCTTTTCACAATATCCATGGAAAATACCATGGTGGTCCAAAAGAAGCATTCAGGGAAAACTTTTCTTTACAATTGTTCTTAACATAGTAAGTAATTCAAATTCATCTTGGTAATAAGTATTAATGGAACTTAAAACATTTACATATGGTATAGCATACCATCTGTGCATCTGGCCCAGCCATCTCACTAGTAAAATAGAAGCAATAAAGGCTGTGTGTGACCAGTATTTTCCTTAGAATGCAAGGATGATACAGTGGCAAGCAAATTGCTTTTCAAAGACAGTGAATCAAGAATATTTAGGAGTGTTATTTAAACTGAGAGTGAAGGGAAACCCGATATTTACATAGGAACTCTTAGGTGAGATGATGAAATCCTCCAGCTACTGCAGAAATACAAGTAGAACTTTGTACTTTCAGTGTTAGGGCATAAATGAGCAATTAAAGTTGCACAGGGGAAAGGAGAGGAGAAATTCAATAAGGTCACCTCGTTTCAGCAAAAAGTACAAACATTACCAATACAAAATATGATCTTAGTTTGTATTTGTAGTCAGCATAACGGTTCCCACAATGCTTCCATAGCACACCCATTTCCCATCACAGAAGGGACTGAAAGACAAAATGCAAGATCTACTGAATGACAACATTGGTAAGCCATTATGACAGCCATGCTTATGTTAACAAGGAATGAAGGAAAGAGAACTGCAACAGTTTTCATTTTTTGAAGGTGATGAATCATGCCACCTGAAATATCAACGATTAAATCAGTAACAAAGGATTTATGCATCGCTCGTCAAATCTAATAATCTAAACTAAACGAGCTAATTGATTATGGAAATACTGTAGCCTTTCTATTAGAAGTAACATACAGGTGGAAAGCCTGCCACACAATATGTTTTGTAGCCATTCTGCCAGTTCAGGGTACAATAGTTTAAGGCAGCCGGGGGAGAAGAGGGGAGTCTCATTCCAAAGTACATTTTGCTAATAATCCAAGCCAGATTTCCCACCTATTGTGTGATCGGCACAATAGCAAATGCTATTGTGAAAGAACATCTCCCTTTAAACATCATATTCAAACGCTGTATTAAATACGGGGTCTACTAGAGAACTATTATCAAGATTCCAATTTAGAAGCCCTGGGATTCAGCCCAAGGCCATATGACCCAAGAGTGTATTAAATCAGAATTCAAAGAAAGAGGCAGCAAATATTTATGCTGATCCATGAGTAACTTAGAAAACAAACTGTAATCAAAGTCACAGTTCCTCCCTGCTTCCCTATTGTCTTGAGAGAACAGCAAATGTCAGACCTTTTAGCAGCTTCAATTATTCCTCTGCCGCCTCTCTGAACCTGCCCACTTCTCTGCACCCAGCCAGGGCAGTTCCCATTCTCCAGCCCAGCTCCCTCCTTTCTCCCTGCCCACTTGCTCATATTTGGGGAATACCCTAGATGTAGCCCTGCTCTCTTCCCCAAAGCCTGTCACAATTTGAGTGGAGGAATAAAGATGGACTTTTCTCTCTCTTACTTCCCAGTTCCACTGAGTAAGGGCTGTGACCACATCTTCAGCTTTCTTTATATAGGCACATGCCTTCAATAAAGCATTGTTTAAAGGTTAGATAAATCATGTTTTAATCTAGTGGCCGTCTGAAAGGTTAAATTATGAACTTCATATTTTCAAAGGTTTATTAAATGATTTAGTATGTTTTAGCTCAGTTGGGTCAAGCATTTACAAATAACTTGGTCTACCTTCCTTTCTGCTGAACTAATTAATTCTGCACACATGACTCTGAAAAGGATATCATTTCAGACTGTTTAGGTCAGAGGCAGTAAAAACAACCCCCAACATCCCCCAATAAAAACAGCATGTGAAAGTACAAAGCCTGCGGGAGAAAACAAGATCCCTGTTGTGTTGTTATACTTCTATCATATCGTATCACCTAGGATCTCCAGTCATGGACTACTGTGCTAGGAGCTACAAACAAACACAGACATGAGGTGATCTCTAGCAATGCCATACAGGAAAGACTGATGGCTAGAAAAGTAAGAGAGACATATTACTTATGCTCTGATTTGTTTTCATTTATACCAGCACAGATCAGGAGAGATTCCACTGAAGTCAAAGGGGAATCAGGCCCAGAAAATAGGCCACACGTAGTTGAACAGACTTATAAAGGTCAATGCACGAGTAGGAAAAGAATTGCCGTTTGTGAAATTTTTCACTATATTTCTGGAATGCATATGATGGGAACTAGTAGTACATTTCCTGCTGTACAGTGTGTCATGGTGCAGCACTCCATGTTCTTAGTTGTATATTCTGGTTTTAGTTAGGAAACCTCACGCATCCCCAGACTTCCTTTTTGTTTGCCCTATCAGATTAAATTATTACCTACGAGTGTAAGTGACTTCTTTTATTTCTTGGGGTAAAGGAAGGCAAATTAGGTTTTTTTAAATATTACACAAATCCTTAAATGTGGAGACATTAAGTTTCAGAGTGTGCAAAATAGCAAGATAAAGCCATACTTCTCCAAGTTTAATATAAGCAAGCAATTAAAAATGCACAGATATTTAGCCTTTCCACTATTTGGCCTTTAACCACTGTTCAGAAGAAAAATGTCTGACAGCTTGGCATAAGAGAAGTATTAAAACTCAACAATATTGCCCAGTTGTTAAGCTTCACTTAAAAGCAAAATTTATCATGTCAGTTGTATTTCTGAGTCACTTCAGTTAATTTAACTCTGACTACATAATATTCTCCTCTTTTAACATTAAATACATTGCTTCTTCCAAACTTATATTTATTATGTGTCAATAAAACAGGAGAGTATGAGTTATAATGTAATAATTTTTTTTATATTATAACACACAAAATACTTTGACATTATATGTATGAAATATAACAATGTAATACATTCATATTGATAGATCTAATTTTGCACACTACATGTTTTCATTGCAAGAGGTGAGTCGAGATGTCCTTAATCTTTATCATGGCTTGGATATTAGTGTGTGTATGTAGGGTAGAATATTATATTACTAATTTATATAGCACTATACCATACACAGCCAAATTCACATTGAAAGAAAATGTTCAAGTTTTTGGTGCAGTGAAGTAGCAATCAATGAAGTGCTATAGCAGATATTTCTGCAACCAGGAGGAGCCAGTTCCTAGTCTTCAAGCTCCCTGTGGGCAAATGGGAGAGCAGACATAACTGGTCTTTCCCTGACAGTGAATTCAGCATGTAACAGGATTATATGCTGTGAACATGCCATCTTCTATCAAGTGCTGCTATCTCAGAGGCACTATCATGCTTACTCCTCTGACAGCAGGCCCACTGAGAGAGAAGTGGATCTCAGTGACCCATTTCAGGAAAATAATGGAGAGGTCTATAAGAGTGGTCCCTCCAATAGCTCTCTTATTAGGGGTGATTCAAACTCATCTGTGACTCTCTATACTCATGGTAGTAATACAAATGCTGCAGGTAAAATCATGCCCTAAGTTATGCTACACTCAGCTAGGGATATAAGCAACTCGTTGACTATCCAATAATCATAAGTTTATTGGATAGTCAGCTCCTCCCTCAACTAGTTGCTTCTCCCCCCACTTGCTGTCTCTATCAGTGGCAGCAAGGTGTGGGGGAGGGGAGCAGGAACCAGTGCTGGGGGAGGCTTTAAAAGCAGATTTGCAATAAGGTTATCTCCTAGGGTCAGGAGCTAACCCGCTGAAGCTCCCCTGCTTATCGACTATTCAATAGAAATTCCATCCACTAGTAGAATAAACTGAATTTAATATCCCTATCCTCAGCATCATTGTCAAATTCTGCACTCTGTTTCACCTATGGTGCCCAACAGGTTTGGGGGCAATGAGATTGCATATCATAGGAGTAACAGGCATGGATACAAAAAAAGTATGTGTACACAAATTTCAAGTCATTCAATTCCCATACATAAGAATGAACAAGGAGGAAAATATTTTTAGGCTTATCATCAAAATGAGAATTGCCCCTTTTGTAATGCATATACTCAGTAATATTAATCTTTAACAGACAGTTGTACTCATGTACTGGTGCGCAGAATGTGTCTTATTCTCTTTAATATGCAGAATAACATGTATTTATAGGATACCATAGACAGCAGGTAACCAGGAGGTTAGTCCTTGTCCCATTCCCTTGTGCCCTCCCTCTTTTACCCCTTCAGTCCCACAGGAGCCCAAAGCATTCCCACTGTGATCCATAACCCCAGCCCTTCTTGGCTGGGGTGGGAGGTAAGGCCTTAGCCATAGCGTGCTGCAGCTTCAGCTTCCTCAGCTCCTGGGTAGAATGGCCTTTGTGCCCACAGCCTTTGGGCTCTGGGCCAAGGAGCACCGGGAAGGCAATACATCCAACTTTGACTCCCTGGGGGAAGTATACTGGCCTGGGGAGGGGCCACAATAGGGGATTGTTGTCCTCTCCCTGCCTACAATACTTGGCACCCATGCTATTCTATCAGACAAAGCCAATGATGTGTCTATCAGTGTCCTGCTCAGGCATGGAGACCTTCTCATGAATGGGCAACTAGGCTGTCAACATCACATCATCTACTTAAGGAAAGGTTTTCAGCTTAATGAAATAAGGTAAAATGTTATAATCTATGATCTTATTGTATAAGAGCCTTCAAAACAGGCCAGAACTAGAGCCAATATTTGTTCAGTGTGGAAAGGAATATGCAGGCAAGCACACACATTTTACTTCCGTTTCATGTTAGAATGAATCCACAATATCAAACCAACACAGATGAAAATTTGGGGCTGTCGGGAAATGGGAGATTTTACTTGGTTCTCACGGAAAGCCTTGAAACTTTCAAGCAAGCCTACACTGAATCTTTCAGTGTAAATGAGGGCTCGTTCTTAACAAGAAACTCTTAACTTGGAAACTCACGTCCATAGCAATCAATGTCCAGGGCCACATTGTAGGACTTTATTCCAGGCATTTAAAAGCTTCACAAAGTTACTAATGATATGGTACATCCAAATTAGCCATGGATGACCACAGGGTTGCCACCTGCCCATGGCTGGACAACATCTCCTCCTGACCTTAAATCTAATCTTCAGGACTCAATGTGCAGGCACTTTATCTCTGAGGCAGGCTGTATCACCAACAAGTTCCAGCTGCCAGTGACCAACGAGGACATCAATCCTCTTCAATTATACATCCTTATTACTGATAAAAATCAAATGGTTAAAAATGCCCATCAGTCTCCATTCGCAATGCATGTGAAATGCCTCCGGACTCCTGCTGCCTTGTTTAATCACCTAGACTATAGACTGAGGGCACCTGTGAGCCTGGCCCAAAGCACCTTTAACTCAAGTGGAACAGCTTCAACAGGCAAGAGAGCAGCATGCAGGGCTATTACTGAACAGGGGACAGAAAGAGGCATCAGGGCAGATTCAAACCCACCCCTACTGCCATCCAAGCTCACAGCCAAACCTCTAGGCTACTGAGGAAGTTGGAAGTAGCTCCTGGGTTAACCAATAGTTAATTAAATAGCTTCCACAGGAATGCATCACCCAGGGCACATGCAGCACAATGGTGTTTAAAAACATCGCCAAAGCCCTTCTTAAGGCAGGGAGAAGGAGACTTCAAATCCACAGCACCGCTAAGCAAGAGAGATAATCTAACCACTGGACTACAAAGTGCAGAGTTGCAGCTGCTCAACTATTTAATTGAAGTGCATCAGCTTCAACAAGTAAGGGGTCTCCAGCCTCCATAACCGAGGCATATACATGGACTGCAGCACATCCCTCTTCTCACACACCTTTTTCAGGGAGCTTAAAGGGGATTTGACCCAGCAGTACCCTAACGCACCCACCTCTGGCCTAGACAGTGTTTCATGCACCACCTTACCCCAATACTAGTTAAAGTGAAACAGCTTCAAGGAGCCCTCATCTTTGTAGTTCATGACCCAAGGATTAGGACCTTCACCTGAGCTCTCTTCAGCTCTCTCCTCCAGAGATGAAGGAGAAATTAAAGATGGTATTGAAAGGCCAGACTGAGTCAGACCAATGATCCTGGTAGCCCAGTCACCCATTTTCCAACAGTAGCTGATGCCAAATGCTTTAAAGTCACTGGACAGAAGAAGGCAATTAAGCTGAAATGGGAGACGGGTCCCCCTTCTATGCAGTCATATGTGAGGCACATAACCACGAGGTTAAAAGTTACATGCGAGGTCTCAGCCTCCTTTCCGGTCTTGCCTCAGGACAAGGTTTGGTGGGGCATTCAAAGGTACCTCCCGAAAAATTATTTTGGTACCTATGTGGTTCCTAGCCATGGATCACAAGCAGAGGTTGGTACCTGGGAGGAGCAGATGCTGGTTCAGTTTCCTCCTGCCTGCCTGAGGAAAAGAGATTTTAATGGGGTTCTGCATTTTCTCACAGTCAGGGACATAAGGGATACGTTAACATGGGCTAAGTCTTGAGGCTGTGCCATTGTTATTAAGTAGCAATTAGACAAGGACTAATTGCTGAATTCCTTTGTATCCAGTGCTGTATTCCTTTGTACTCAGCTGTGTGTGGGGGTGATGCAGGTTCCATTCCTTCCTCAGCTTCCTTAGAGAGGATTTGAGCAGCTGCCTCTAAAGTGACCATCTGGCTGCTGGACTATGAGATGGTGTCCCTGGAATGGGTCTGGTGTGTGAGTGCCCCCTGGATCAAATCCCTGCTCTGTCGGGCAGAAGGGCTTCTAGTGTGAGAGGGCATAGATCTTGTAGCTAATGAAGGGATATTTGCAGTCCTTCTTGCCCTTTTAATTAAAGAGCAATTGCTGCTGGGTAGTAACCCCACCCCCTTATTCTTGTCCACCCAGATTGTGGCAGACTCCAGGACACACTCCTGCTCTTTTGAGGGGTGTGAACTGAGGCTGCCACCTCCTGGGGAGAGTCACTGGTGAGCAATCCCTCTCTGAATCCCTTCCCCATCCCAAGAAGTCAACAGCCTCTTGAGAAAGAGAAGGCTTTGGACAAGGATGGTCACTTAAGCAGCAAACCCCTGGGGGATTTGAATCAGGATCTTACAACCCAGGCAAGTATCCTAACAACTGAACTAGAGAGTGAGGTTATGGGGTGGAGGGTAAAGCTGTTACTTGGAGGAGCAAGCACCCCAGCCAACAGTTCCATCCCTCCACCACCCAGGACTCTTACTTTCACCTTCCCATTGTCTCCCTTTTCTCTCTGCTCATCCATTCCAAACAAATCCCTGTACCTAAATGTAGCAAGTGACATCAGCGGAGTGGGGAGGGGGGACCCACTCTTCTAAAATGTCTTTCTTTAAAAAAAAAAAAAAAGCAGCACATTTTCCACTGCATATCAGATTGTGAAGACAAGACATGCAGAAGATAGCTAATTCAAATCACTAAACGTGTGAATAAAAAGTGTCAGTCACAGGTTTTTTGATGTATCCTGGAGTTTGTCAGAGATTTATTTGTTTAAAAAAAAAAAAAAAAAAAAAACACTTAGTAAGGGCAAGTCAGTCTGTCCTGTGAAATACAATGTTAAATATTATGGAATACATAAAGCCCTGTTTTACACTCGTGAAGAATATGTATCTAAGCTGATTTTATGTTTTAAATATAAAAGTTTAAGAGTATAAAGTAATAATTCCAGATTACTACATATTTAAAAATCACAGAAACAAATACATTATTTTAAATTACAGTGGTTCAGTGTGTTCACAACAAAATTCAGAAAAATTACTTTCAGAAAAAGGGAATATTCTGTGTGATTTTGATAACATTTATGAAATTTTACTATATGTTCATTTTAAAAACATATTTCCAAGAGTTTAGGCATAACAAAAGTTATACTTTAGTAAAATACTGATTTTGGTGGAAGATTCTCTTATAACTAGTTCATCAACTAACAGAAGTAAAACTCATTTATCCATCTATTAATTAGAAAGTGTATTTTGGGGGTAGGTCTTTTGAAGAATTTATTTAAAAAAATAATGTCTGAAGATCCAAGTATTTAAGGTTAAAACTGAATATTCAGATTATGCATCTAAATATCTATGCAAGGATTTTTTTGAGAGATGAACTTAAACTTCAGCAACAAACTAATGAAATATTTAAAGCAAATTTTAAACTAAAGCTCTGTAGGCGCAGTGATTCACAACTGTTTGTGTCAGTGAAATTCAGGGTTGGCACATGCTCGTTACATGGTTTCATCACCACTTAATGGATATTTCACTGGTTCAGTACTAATAGGTCTGGCAAGCTAGAAGTCCTTTCACTTTTCCGTAAACAGACCGACTTCAGGGGGAAGAGTCACCAGTCTGCAAGCAGCAACAACCTAATGAAGGAGCTTTCAGGAACGATCAGAATAGGAATAGGGAACAGATTCAGCATTTAGGTGGCAGGTATAAGAAGCAAGGGGAGGCTATCCCTTCTCTGGGTCTAGGTGGAGTATGTTTTTCAAATGGGAATACTGTCCATATCATACCAAGAAAAGTTCATACAAATCAAATTGTTTATGTACAAAGAGAAGTTGTTCTTTTAGCAGGTATTGCACGCAAGGAAAAATGTAAGTGTTGATATTCTGTTCACAGCAATGTTAAATTGTTTTCAGTTATAAATCACCTGTGCTGCAATATTCAACTGTAGTTAAGGTGGGAGGGGTAAAGAATCATGGTTTGTCAATGAAGTGCTGCTATTAGAAGAGGTGCTAAAGCGTATCATAATGTAACCATGGGGATCCATTTTTATCATGTGCAGAAAACCCAAGATATTCAATAACTCATTAGAAAGACTGATTAATTTAATAAAAATGCAAGCTCCTGTCCCATATTTCATTCAGCTCACTGTAGCTTAAAATTGCACATTATGGTTTTTATTAGCTATATTACTTAATTATCCTCAAAACTGTGCATTTTATTTAAATTAAAATATTTTTTTCCAGAGAAATATCATGATAGGAGTGGTTTTTTTTAAACACCACCCATAGGTACAGGCACTTTGGAGTTTATTGTTTTACCACATTCCAGGGGCTAGACTGATGATCCTGATTCTACTCCTGCACCGTTATACTGGTTAACAACTTTGACACCTGCTCTGAACCAGGCACAGTGGGAAACTACCGTGCCCCAGAAGCAAGTGGAGAACCAGATTCTGACTCAAAGGGATTCTCTGTCTTGTTCTGGGGCAGGAGAGAAGGTAGTTTTCCCTACACTTATATCACCTGGTATGGACTATTTCCCCAGGGTTGCCAGGTCATCTTGATGACTGGAGCTGGGACAATTGAAATCAGGAGTCTTCCCTTCTCTGTTCACCTAACTATCCAGGATGGGGAGTAGTATCCCTGAGGAAGCTACTTTCCTATGCCATGATACAGGGGAGCAAGAGAGCGCCTTATGTCTTTCCTATGTGAGATCATACAGGATGTCATACCTGGCCCTAAATCAGGGATAACCCCCTAACAAAGTCAGTTGTAACCCCAGTGTAAAATTTACGTAAATGAGCATAGAACCAGGTTAATTATTTTGAATTTCCTGCTAGCATTTTAGTTTATCCCCTTTGCACCATATTAACAAACAGACTTTTCAGAAACAACGTTTGGTAAAATCACTTGTGTAAGTTTATACCTACTGAAGATTTGGGACTCTTCCTATCTCTGTAACTTCACTACAGCAGTTGAAGCTCTCACCTATATCCTTATAGCATGGAAAAAAATATGTGGGGAAAAAAATCCACAATAGATACAAATCAGTGCTTTTTGAATTTGTTATTGCAAAGTGACTTAAGTTGGTATCTACCAGATTAGGGCTAGAAGACACTTCATAGACCACTAAAATAATCCCACTGCATCTCAATTTCCCTTGCATGTGTTTATCTAATCCTTTTATTAACACTTCAGTTGGTGTAAACAGGTGTTTCTCTGTACACCAATTTTCTGTCATTTTTGATGCCTTATCACTCAGTTCTGTTCCACTGTAAAATTGCTGTTACAGAATACTACAATTATAAAGCTTCATACCCTTAGGATGTACTTCATACAGTAACTCCAACTGGTGTCCTCTTTAAAATGTATGAGGGGGAAAAGTTCAATGTGCACAGTAGTTACTTATTTCAATCTCAAGTTTCAATTTTTAGTTAATCACTACTTTGGGAATTTGCAACTGACTTCCGGTTGATGTGTTTTTTTTGAAGGTCTACTGTGATTCTTTCTGGCAAGTTTACCCAGAGGAGAGTGCCTGGTGTCATATGCATTCAATTACCACTAGGCTATCAATTTTATATAATTAATGAGTTACAGTCTAAGACTTGGTAAAAACATATTAGAGTATTTATTCTCAATAGACTGTCAAGACAGAACATATTTTCATGGAAGAATGCTTAATTTAAGGGGCTAGAGCAGGTAAGAGGGATATTTTTGGTTAATGTGTGTTTTAGTTCATAGACTAATTAGTTCAATACAACTTCATTAAAAAGTGGATTGACTGTATTTTTATTCCAACAGGTTGACCAATATTTGAGAACAATAGTTCAATCAGATTAGTCAGTATTTTATCCTATAATTATTCTTATATGCCATGGGGCACATTTTATAAAAAGGAATGTTCTATTGTAACTATGAAAAGTACATATATAGATGGGGGAGATTAGGCCATCTGATGGGGGGGGGGGGCAGGGAGGTACAAAGGGGGGCAATTACCCCCAGAGATTCAAAGAGGTCTTGAGCTCTTGGCCTCTGAAGTACTACAGGAGTGTCACTTTATGCAGTTCTGAGGGCTTGGGGGGGGGGGGGTGGGAAGGAAGGGAGGGAGGAGAAGGGAGGATGCTGCAGTCTGAGCATCACTAAGGGCTGAATGCCCATGACTCCCCCCCTCCCTTCTGTCCTTGGCCCCACCCCTTCTGGGGACATAGAGCCACCATCAACCCACACACCTTGTTCCAAGGCCTGCAGAGGCTGTCAGCCCCATTGAGGGAAGATTATCTGAGTTTCTCAAATAAGGTGTTGCATAGGGAAAGCAAGCATTCATGAACGAAAAAAAAAGTCACAGTTATAAACAATTGTGTACTGCCACCACCGATTTTGCTTGCACATTTTTGGGCCTTACACCTTCAATTCAGCTAAGCATCGCCGTTGGAAAAAAAGACATCTTAAACAAATGCTATAATTATTTTCTGAATTATGACCTAGCTGCTTCAAAGATTTCAGAAGTATGTCTCATTTACTTTTCATTGGATTCTGGAAAAGATTTGGGAGTTGTTGTGGTAATCAGCTGAACATGAGCTCCAAATGTGATATGTTGTGCAAAATAGCTAATGTGTTAATGGGATGCAGAAACCAAGGAATTTTGTGTAGGAGCAGAGAGGCTATTTTCTCTCTCTACGTGACACTGATGTAACCACTGCTTGAATACTGTGCCTAGTTTTGATGCCCTTAGGTCAAGAATGATGTTGATAAATTGGAGAGAGTTCAGATAAGAGCTTTAAGATTAAAGGATTAGAAAAGATGCCTTATAGGTTATTTTTTTGTCTGTTTATCTTAAAGGGAATGAAAAAAGGGTGATGTGATGAGACTTTATAGGTACCTACAGGGGGAACACTGATTATGGGCTCTTCAATTGAGCTGAGAAAGGTATAGCATGATTCAGAGACTCAAACCAAAGCTAGATAAATTCAGATTAGAGAAGGTATAAATTTTATTTCTTCAGCATTTTTCAGAGTCACTGCCTCCCTGGACAGAGTACCACATCTTGTGAGTATAACCTATGTTATTTACATTTAGCCATATTAAATCTGTATTTGTTTACAGTGCAATTTGAATTGATTGTATGAATTAGTGATATATCCTCATTATTTATCACATTCCCAATTTGTGCCATCTTCATACTTTCAGTGGTCATTGTTTACTCAACATGTTCATCAATAGCCTGGAAGACATGTACAGGACTCCACTACTAACACATTCTATTGATGTTTCCCTGTTTATACTTCTATTTTGAGACCAATTAGTTAGCCACTTTAATCCATTTAATATGTGCCATGTTAATTTTATATTGCTCTAGTCAGAGCCAGATTAAGTTTTTGTAGGACCCTGAGTCAGAGCAAGTGTGTGTCACTCCTCACCCCTTCCATCTGCAGTCCCCTTTGCTCTCCACATACACTCCTGCTGGGGAATACGGAACACAGGGGTGGAGCAGGGCTAGTCTCTGCACCAGTAGCCTACTCCCTGGCAGGATTGTCTGGAGGGCGAAGTAGAAGGACAGGGCACCCATTTTTCCAGGGCCCTTAGACACAAGTCCCATTGGCCCAGTGGCTAATATGCCACTGGCTCCAGTTTTTTTAAGTCTCGCTGTTGTGTGATACCAAGCTAAATTCTTTACCACAGTTCAAGTACTATATCAATTCAGTTACCTTCATCAAAAAAAGGTATCAAGTCAGTTTGACAAGCTCTATTTTCCATAAACCCATGCTGATTGGAACAGCTAATACACAAATTAATACAGAATTAAAGGAGGATAATTAATGCCACTCTCATACTTGAGATCAATGTCAGACTGAAAGGCCTGAGTCATTCTTTTCACACTTTAAATATTGACACTAGATTTACTTTTTTTCATGTTCACTGGAAGTTCTCTCAAGATCCAAGACTTACTGAAGAAAAGAAAAACATTAGAGTTCATCAGCCAGCTTTTTTAAAAACTTTTGATTGCCAGTTATCTTGAGTTAGTGATTTTAAAATGTCTTAGTGATGTTAAAACTTCTGTTTAACATCCTTTTGAGATACTTGTGGAATCAAAAGAGTGTTAAAGGATGTGACTACCTCTGTGTTTCTCCACACCTAACTAAGAGCAGAAATATGTATTTAACATCTCCCTTTTCTGCATATTGATTTATAATTCTACCCTTTCCATCTAATAATGAACAAATATCATTGTCAAGATAATGAAACATTTTTTGCTGAGGCCTCAGCAATTAATTGTCAGGCTTCAATGCTGCAAATATCATTGCAAAAATCAGTACATAATGAGGGTCAGAAGAATAAGGAGGACTTTAAGAAATATTTGTGGTGGGGGAAGAGAAGAAGGAGAAAACATAGGAGCAAATAGCCTCATTAGTAAATAAGGAGAGACACATAATATAAGCATTCTAAAAGCATGTGACTAAGCTGCATAAACTCAATTTTCAGAACTGGTTTAGGCCAGTATTTCTCAAACTTTTGTATTGGTGACCAGTTTGAGCAAGCCTCTGAGTGCAATCCCTTCTTATAAATTAAAAGCACCTTTTAAAATTTTACAGTATTATAAATACTGCAGGTGAAGCAAGGTTTGAAGCTGACCATTCATGATCCCACCCATAACCTCATGACCCCCTGAGGGTTACAAGCCCCAGTTTGAGGACCTTTGATTTAGGCAATTCAAAGCATGCATCTCAGCAATATTCAATGGATCTGAAGTGCAGACATAACTTTCAAATATGAGCTGGGCTCCTAAGTCAATTAGGCATCTTTAAAAAGTTAGCTTACTTCAACATAGGCGACACACTCCTAAACTTCTCCTTTATAAGTCTGTAAGTGGAAGAGAAAGGGAGAATAGAAAATTAATAAGGAGAGCAAGTCATAAAATTGAGATGTGTTTCCACGGACTACTTTGTTTGGTATATTAAACCTTTTCTGTGGGTAGTTTTGACTGAGAGACTGAACTATTTTAGTCAACTGAAAAATTTCAGAATTTTTCCAAAAGTGGGGGAGGGGCAGAGGAAGAGAGGGTTTTCAGAAGATCACTATCATTTTGGGGAATTAGACACAACTTTGAAATTTTAAACACTGGATACTAAGTATTTTGTGAAAAGTTTGATTTGGTTGATAATGGAATATTTCATTGAAAACCAGTTCTGATGGAATATTTATCTAGGTCTATTAATAAGCAGTGAAATTGTCTAGCTGCACAATCACTATTAAGATAACGCACAAAAATTCCTGGGCAAATCGTGTGTATTTACAAACACAAATGTACATTAAAAGAATATTGAATTAACCTTTCAGAAATTAGAAAGTGACTTAATTAAAATTGTCCATGTCACCTTAATTCAGCCCCATTGTACATAAACATGATCTCATTCTGTTTTTACTGTGACAGTCTTGTGCAGAATAATTGTTCAATGAATTCAGAGAATATGCCTTGTCGCAAAATGAAACTGGCCATGGGTCTATAAATAAAGGCAATGATCAACACCGGTTTATTGAGTTATGGAAGAGATTCATTGCAGGGTTGCAGTGATCCATGTTAAACTTGATTTACTTCAAATTTTTATTAATGACCTAAAAGGAAGACTAAAGAATACTAATTATATTCACAGCTCATATTATATTATGGAATGCTGTAAATACCAGTGAGGACAAAGATGTGTAAAACTAGAGCTTAGTTAAATATATGAGCAAGGAATATCAATAGTAAATACAACCTCACCAACCCTACAAAACTCCAAAATTCATATATACATCTGATATGGCCCTCATTAATAAAGTGCTCAGGTGCTATAGTAATGTGTTTATACTCACAAAACACGAGGTAAGGCAGTGCTACACTTCCTAATTTACAATGGGGAAACTGAGATGCAGAAAGACTACGTTGCTTGCTAAAGGTCTTGCTGGAAGTTAACAGTGGAAAATTGAACCAGGGTCTCCTAAATTTCAGGCCTACGACCTAGACCACGTATGGAAAAAATGAAAATTTAGATTGAATGGGAAAGGCAATATCATGTCATAGAATTGCAGGAATCCAAAGCAAAAAAAAAAAAAAAAAAAAAACGGATATGATGCTAGATCAACTTAACATGGATTTGATGGCTTTGATTCAAACATATGCCTGTAAGCATCTTGCTAAGTATGTGATTCACTGGGTGGTGTTTCCCTGGGGTTTGGATATGGCATAATGGGAAGGACTACAGGAGGAAAGTCTGCTGACAGCCATGTCAGCCTTGTGGTGGTCAGTGTCTTTTTGTGACTGGGCTCTCCAGCTGAGTCACAGAGTTCAAAATAAGCCAGTGGCCCATACATCCTTTTCCCTTTGGGTCCAAGGCCAGCTAATTCTCTTTCATCATCAAGTGGTAAAGAGGGGAAACCTTTTCTACCTTCTTCAATGGGCAGCTAGGGGAAAACTAGACTCCGAACAGCCAGTAAAATCCTGGCTACACAACAGGGTTCTCTAATGTTTTTCCACCCATGAGCAGAGTGAGTTTTGTCACGTGCACCAATGTGTGTGCTTGTGCCACTGCCAGTTACTATACACTTAAAATGGAAGAAAGAATACTAAAACAAGGGATAATTGATAAGCTGCATGACTTTAAATGTTTAATGAATACAAAAGCAAATACAATTAATACTGCAAAGTTTTCAGTAGCCATTTGTTATCTTATTTTAAAAAGTGTCTGCTCTTGTCTTTGCGAGAAAAGCAGACTTGAAGGCACTGGGGCTTGAGCTGGAAGGGATTAGATTGGGTTGGGTGGTCAGGATAGAGGTGTTAAATTGTTTTCAACTACTGGCTAATTATTATTTAATGGGATCACTTCTGTACACATATTGCTCCTTATTACCTAAGAAAAAAGATTAAAAAAATATTTCAATTGCATTTACATCTCTCAAATCTTTCAGTTTGGTCTGCCATTCATCAAAGCTGGTATGATTCAGCTCAGGGAAAAGATTGAGGAATGAAATCCTTCTGCAGATATTATTTTTATTTCTGCACCTAAACATTGTCTAAAGATGAGTGGACAGCCAGAGTTTTAGCACTAAGTTAGTGCCGTGTCACTCTCGGATCTGGATTGCTCTGTTTTATGGGTCCTTCCAGTCAGGAGGGGAAGCCTGGAGATATTTTAAGTCATCTTATTTCCTACCTAGTCAAATACAAGGTAGAGTCAGAATTTTTCAATCATAAACTATTACACAATGAATCAGAACCAGGACAATAGCACCTGGACTTGGACTGATGGATGTTTACCCTGAAGTAGGCTTGGACTGGTGGATGGATTACACTGAAGTAGGCAGGAAACAAGACAATAGACTCTGTCTGGCTGATTATCTTCTCACAAATGTGGGATACCACAGCTTCACTTATAGCTCATGCTATCTGAGGAGAGCAGCTAAGTATCCCTTGGTGTAGAGCACATGCATGTTATCATCTTTTCTAACACGTCAAGGTAGTAAATATACCAAATCATGGCATGCTGAAAACTATACAGTATACAATTTCAAAAAAAAAAAAAATAGCTTGCCGAGTAAGTGAAAGCACAAAAAATATGCACCAAAGGCCCAATTTCATAATCTCCTCCCATAGACAACTAAGTCTTCAGACTGTCAAAAATTAAAGCATCTGCCAGCACATTAGCATGCTATAGACTTTTGCAATCCACAAAACCATACCTCCATTATCTGCACATAATTGCTTTAAAATGCTTTCTAATCTGTATCACAGTCAGCAAACAAAACTGACACTTAAAATATAAAGGGAAGTAAAACATAACACATTTCTGCAATAGTGCAAAGGAGCCCTCTCAGGTTGTGTTTCAACAATTCAAATACAGGAGAAGCAAGGACACTTATTCAGTTTTTACAAATGCAGGCCGTTAAGTAAATGGAGCACATCAACACATGGCTTAAGAGCTACCACACAGACCCATTGCTTAAAGAACTTGCAGATAAACTCTTCCTTCCAGGAAACAGCTAGCACCAAGTGGAAAAATACAAGAGATAGTGAGAGTCCCAAGAGCCAGATCTATACCACACAGCAAAGATCTTAAAGCTTTTAATACCTGTCCCAAACAAATTCTGAAACTTAATGGAAATCACTTAGAGAGCATCCTGGCTCTCCAGCTCCAGAGCTATGACTGGGACATTACAGGTTGGAAAATACAAGAGCGATATGCAGGTCAATGGGGGGAAATATGCTCAGACAAAACTAAATCCAAACATTTTAAGCAGCTACTGGAGGTGGCATTAATTTTAGGAACTAACTTACCTTATGTACCAGTTAATTCTGAAATGCCATCCAGTTCAAAGCTAGGTATAAAATAACCCATTGTCACTTTTGTGATGCTAGAAATACTTATTAAATACAGTTTTAATGACAGTTTGGAGGAGATAACTTATTTGGATTCTTTAAAACACACACACACACACACACACACACTCTCCAACCAGAATCAGAACTATTTATCCAGGGATCTTCTTTTTGGAAAAATAATAGTAGTTGTATATAAAGCAAGTCTCCAATCCTATTTCTACTTTTTCTATTCAGTAGACTTGGCTTGGCTTGACTCAAACTGCTATATAAAATCCATATACATTCATCAAATGTATTTAGCTCACTTTCATTGTTTCAGATTGTGTGTTAGCTTTTTTTTTACATTAGATAGGCAGAGAGAGGTAAAAATCCTGCAAAATGCATATATTTGTAAATGGCACACATTGGGTAACCTCCAACACACCGACGAAGAAATAAAACATAACATTTAAATACTTCTTACTGGTATCAGTGGTACATAGGGGTTGTCCTGTCAGCTGGGCCCATCTGCTGTGGATCTCCTTGTCTGGTGCCTCCCAGCTACTGTCTGCAGCCTCACTAGGACTGATTAGGAATTTCTTCTCCAGCCTTTCCCAACTGCACCTGGCTTGTATTTCAAACAATGGAGCAGCTGAAGTTACCTGTGAGTAAAAAGGTGTTGCTTTTATTCAAAACATCCCAGCACAAGGAGGTGGGCAACCCAAGACAGAGTGGGTAGGAGGCCAAGGAGACAGAGCAAAAGCAGTCCAGCACATGGGGCTGCCTGAGAAGGGGAGTAGAGGAGGTGTACCACTCCTATTTTCAGAAACACTCACTGAGGGCAGCCCAGCAGCTGGCTGAAAAGGAGGAAGTACAGCTTCTTTAGGCACAGTGCAGCAGCTGGAGCTGCCCAAGAGAGAGTTGGACTCTCAGAATTTCTTCTGCCTCTGCCTCCCAAACAGATGACTCACTCCCACTCCTATTCCTCCCACCAACTTATTTTTTTCCACCTTTTCCAGCTACAACAGGAGGTAGTTAATTGGTAGAGGCATGCTGCATGTCTCCACTAATGAGGTGGGTGAATCTTAATTGCTTCCTATGCAGCCACTCAGCTGCACGTTGTACAAGGAACTATGTCTCACAGACACTTTGCTGCCTCTTTAGATCACTTCCTACCTGGCCCTGTTTCAGGATTTTCTCATCCTCTTCCCAGGCTGCCAGTGTATCAGCCCCACTCTGTCTAACCCCCCCTCCACACTCCAGACCTCCTTAGTATGTGATTCTTCTACATGAGAGTCTTTTGCAGTCTCTGCATCAACAGGAGTCTTCTTGTTTCCTGCTTTCTCTTCCACCGAGACCAGACAGACTCATTTGCTGCTCTTTTCCTTCTTCATTGCCATCAGCTCCCTGTTGGAGGCCTGTCTGCCTTCCTTTAGGGATGATCTGTTTGATAGCAGTCAGCTCAGCTCCCAGGCATTAGCTAGCCTTCTCTTGATGAGTAACAGCCAGAATTCTGCTCCCTTTCCTGTTTAGACCCCAGCTGAGCCCCAGATTTAGCTCTTTTAACACTGCCCTTCAGTCTTGACAGCTATTGCAGGTTTAGCATGGCAAGATTAATTGTGTCCACAGGCTCTCTGTAACATGTGGGGTTAATATGCCCCATTACAGTGGCCATATCTGAGCATGCAAAGAAAACTTTCAGTGAAATTAATTGAACTACTTTCATGGATAAAGTTTAAACACATGTATAAGTGCTTGCAGAACTGGAAGCTAAGATTGAATAATGCTATCCTTTCTCACAAGACCTGATCGTGTAATATTCCTAATAAAATATTACATAATTCAAAGGACATCAATGTTTATCAAATTATATTTGTTTGTACTTATTCATTAATTGTTCTGTACACTGCATGAATACCATATTGCAGGACTCACTGTTACACATCTTCCAACTTGGTTTGGTTTGTTTGTTTGTTTATTTAATGTGAGAAAAAGGTTTTAATCATGAGAAGAGGTATTGAGTTTGTTCCATGTGTTGGTCTTTGATGAGACATAATTTTTGATGCAGATTTGTTCAACATAAGTCTGGCAGTGTTGTACTCAGATCATTCCAAGAATGACATGCATTATGCATTGCCATTTTGTTTCAGGACAAGAGTATGTGTATAAATATAGCATGTTTCACCTTAGATATAAACAGACTCTGTATTCCTGATTTCTTTTTTATTGGGAAGCTATTTCATTCAGCATTTCTGGCCATGGAACAATGGGATAGGTTGTATTAATTTGGGTTATCTGGTCATAGAGTCAAAAATGTTAATATGACCTGCAATTTTAAACAAGTTTCAGGGTGCCAAAGGGGGTAGCCGGACTTGAGCCCACCATAGCCTGCAGACCATTTAGTATCATGACAAACTTATAATTAAAAATGTGTTTTGGATAGCAGGAAGAAGAAAAACAGTTAATGAATTTGAAATATTAGGAATTACGAGAGGCTTTCATTTTAACAACATCCTTTGTCCCCTTTCCCATTAGCTAGGAGAGAAGAAGGAAGGAAGATAACCTTGCCAATTAGATGGTAAATAACTGCCCAGGAAGGGGGGAGCATGAGGGAGGAAGAAAAAAAAAATTATTTGGAAAGGGTTTTCATAGCCGTTGTTGCCATTGTCATTAAAGTTCAAACTGATTTCCTAAAATAGAAAACAAAACAAACCCACCAAAGAGGAAAGAAAAGAACAGCAAAGATAGAAAATGCAGCTTCTGTCTCTGCTATTGACTTTTACTTGCAACCTTGCTAGTGTCATGGCCTAAGTGGTGATAAGAATTTAGTCAGAGACAGCAAAGTTAGCAGTGTTGTCTGACTCCTTGGGCTCTCCAAGACAACTCTCAGGATTAGAATGAAGGAGGTCTGGGCTTCCAGGAGATGATGGTGAAGCTCACTCCTCCTTCATGTCTCTTTCAATCAGACAGGGTCATTAGAGGCACCCCCTTCCAGAGACTTTTTCTTAAGAACCCAAAAAAAGGAGTGGTAGTTGGAATAGCCCATCCCCTCATTATTTTTTCATAAATTAGGCATGCTTTGTAACACCAGTTTTGGTTAATTGTCTGTCTGGTTTACTAAGTATGATCTTAACACAGTCCATGAATGATATTAATAGACCTTTGGGTTTGGACTAATTCACTCAATCGCTTTTTTCACTTCCCATCAGTTTTTGTAATTATACACCGTTATAATGATTAAACATTAAGCAATCATTATCCATTGCTGAACTCACAATCAGGCTAAATTTGTAGACCCAGTAACACAGGTAACATGAGGATATGATTGTTGGAAGTAAAGGGTAACAATAGGGTCTGAGTACCTCAGTTTAGGGTGCATTTAAAGAATAATCACATTGAGTCCTGCCAACATCCTCAAGCTGACTCTGTGCACAGTGGTGTGTCCACAATAGATGTTAATTATGTGTGTCTGGTGATTAAAAACTGTAGTAGTTCTGCATCTTGCCCAAAAAATGCAAAGAACAGTTTAGAGATTGTGTTTTTGTTTTGTTTTTTCTGATTAAAGTAATAACGATTTGCTGGGTTTGGATAAGGAATGTAAAAGAATTTTGCAGAAAGAACTTTATGAAAGAAAACTCAGTATCAAAACTTATGCATGTAGTACCTCTGCTGCCTTGAGATTCATGGATAAGAAAATAAAAGCTCTTTCAGGTTTTTTCATTAGATGTTTCAATAAGAAGATTTCACATATAGTAATTAGTGGAATGAATCTCACTGACAGTGAAAACTAGGAATGTTAGCTAAATCATTAGTACGAGGTACTGAGTGATGTCTCACTGGTGAGATCAATGCAATACAGTTGCACTTCTTTAATCTAGTAACTCCTAGGAAACACAGTATACTGGATAAAAGATTTTGCCAGGACAGGAAGAGCACTCAAAGCTCTGGGCAGGAGATGTATGGGGAGCACTTACCTGTCACCATGCTCCCAGGGGCACATGTGGCTCTGCCTTCCCCACTACTATGGGAGAGGTAGGACAAAGTCCCAGGGGAAGCAGCTCTACATGCTGCCATTCCCCCAACTGGGGAGAGGAAAGGGGGGAGGGAGAACAGCATCCCACAGAGCCACTTTTTCCTCCAGAATACATCTGTTCCCAGATTAGGACCAAAGTAGACCCTGTTTTCTTATCCCTTCTCCCCACAATTTTTTGTGAATTTATCAAGTTGAAATAGTTATCAAAGTGGTTATTACAGTTTGTGTTCAAACATAATTTTTTTCATTTAAAACTTTTTCAATAATCACTGCTATTTTTCAATCGAAAGTCTGATAAAATAAGTGTAAACTATCTCATGAACTATTAATGTTTGCAAGTTTTTCACAGAATTTTTAATTTTGAACAAAGGCCATTTTTTTAATAATTCCAAAATTTTAGGTTTAGGTTGCATTGTTCCAAACTAATTCATCTTAGATATTTCTCCAATTTTCTTACTTCCTGATGTTCACATAAATAGCTAGGCTTTCTGTGAATTCTTCATCTCTTGCTCAGTGTTGTCCTGTTCCATGTGGCTCCATCTGTGGATCTCTGCTTGACTTCCAGGTCATAGATGCTGAGTGATCTTTTCCTCCACGGGACTGAGACTTTCTATAAACCAGCAGCTATACTTGCAACGATTTCCTGGTTTGTTCTGCACATTTCATAGTAATCATAAAATCTATTATATATATAATTAGTGATTATTTTATTCATATATATGTATGAATTCATTTCTGATACCAAAACTACCATGTAAACAAAATGTGGGCTGTATCCAGAAACTGTGAAGTGCTCTCATTTCTCCCTGGAGGTCCTAGAACTGTACAGAAAAAAACAATACAGTAAAACCTTTCATTTATTAGTAGAACAGGACTTCAATTACTAATGTAAAGAAGGGGGGTAAGTGAGACGAGGAAGAGTTTCCTTGTTAATAAATCAGAACATTTCATAAAATAAATAGATGTACAGTACAGTGTAATATCCTAATAAAATTGTGGGTACAACCTGTCCCAATGGCTGCTATATTTTTTTCTGGAAATTAAAGAAAACCAAAGAGTGCTGGAGAGGAAATGCATATCAGGCACTTTAAACAAGGCTAGGTGCTACTTTTTTGCATAATCTCATCAGCTGCAATCCATGGGTAATACTATTTTTAAGCATTCTGATTTTTTTGATATTTGCTCACGCTGCATTTTCTAATATTTTGTATAAACACTGAATTTACTAGTTAGTTAATGATAAAATGAGTGAGTAAATAAAGGAGCTGGCTTGATAATACCGTCACAAATGTTTGCATCTTATCTGTCAGTTACCAATAATGTTTGTTTCATGGCAAACATAAGACATAATGTGAACTGCTGAGATTGGTTTGAAGATTCTAATCTATACAACCTGATGAGCTGTTTCATGTGGAAAGGAAGCCATGGATACTAAATGGCAAGGAATAGATGGCTCTTCCCCCTGAACTCACACTAAACACAATAGCAACAATATTTGGACCTTACGGCCAATGCATGATTTTTGCAGGCAAAGAGGAATGAAGAGTTGCTCTGATGTCACATTCTGAAATCCATAATTTCACAGGAGCAGCTATAGTTTCATTATTTGATTATCCATAAAAAGGAGACTTGATGACACTGGTCCAGCCACACTGCTCCAGTGCAGTGGAACAGGAAGCATGAGCTGGGGAGAAATCACCTGAGCATATTGCACAGGAAAGGTAGGAAGCTGGACAACCTGATGACCTATCCTGAAGGCAACTGAAAACAGGACTTGTAGCCCATTCATAATTTGAACTTTCAGCTTGAGTTTTCAGGTTTGACAAAATTAAACACATGAATTCTAGTAGTGTGCAAACTGACCACATTAAGCCACCCATGCTTACAGTGATGGTACCTTGCTTCTCAAGCAGTCTCACTGATGTCTAAATGGAATAAGCTTTCCACTCAAGAAAATTATGGTTATTGCGTGCTGTTCTAATGCCCACAGATTCATATTCGATGTTACCTTTTAGATATGTAACAGCTTTTGCCCTTACTACCATTACACACATAGAACTGAAAGGAGAACTCATAGTCAGGCGTTCTTCTGGGGAACAGGCACTAGTGCACCAGCTGCACCAGCCTTGAATATCCTATGTAGTAATTTCAGTCATGCAACAGATCACTTTCAGTCGCTTATAATTTTCAAGGATGATAGGAAGGATCGAGGCTATTCCCCCTTCCTGGGATTCTGACTAGCCTCCAACTTTGCACACCATGTAGAATCTGGCCCAGAAAAAGTGAGATTGAAATGCAACAAGCATTAGCATAATGCATTTTATTTATTTGTCCATCTACTCAACATAGTACTGTAATTATGTCATGATTGCAGCTTACTGCCTAAAGAAATTAATACGTTAGAACCAACATTTATTAAAGAATGCAAGTGCAGATCTTATTAGGAGCATATGGTCTCTAGTCCTAAAATGTCTAACCAAAGCCTTGCTCTCCATAGGGGATTTTTTGCAGTAAGTACCAACTGTGGGTAACACTAATTACAACAGTGGTGACAAGAAGTCTCCCACTTTTTAGCAATGCTGTGGCTAGTGACAATGGGAACCACAGTGTCAATCAAGCCTTTCTGGGTTCAGAAGTTAGTTTAAGGACTGTGATCGTAAAACATGCTTATAGCTAATCCAATTAACACATCCTGAAATTAGCTGCATAAAATAGAGAACCACCTAGCTAACATCTGTATTGATGAAATTTTGGAAGTGGCAGAGATTACTATAAAATTGCCAACTCCCAAGGGGAAAGACTAGGCTTGTAATCTCATTTATTATGTTTAAATGGGGACTAAGAGAAGTTGGGTTTTTGAAATATTACAAAAAGTCTTGTCTAGAATGGAAATTTTTCAAAGGCCTAGAACCATCTAGTATAATGATAACGTCACAAGAAGCAACTAAGTGAAAGTTGAAATATGGTGATTGGAATATAATTTTGGTCAAACTTTTAGACGCTTTTGCGATTTTAGTTTTTTACTAATGGCTTTTAATGGTAATGACTAGTTAACATTTTGAATAAGAGAAAATATTCAGTCAAGTAGACCTCCTGCTGATCTACTATCAAAACAAAAAGAGCCAAAATTTTCCAATCCTGATAGTTGTAAGATAACTAGAAAAGGAAACAAGACAACATTTTTTTAAAAGACAGAGACATTTTTATTATATCTGTTGACACTTGCATGGAGCAAAGTCACTGACCAGGCCAAATAGGGTTGCCAGCTTTCCCGACAGGATGGACAGGACACTATTGCTGCATATAGGAAAGTTGGCAACCTTCAGACCAAAGCTACACTCTGTGTTCAATCTGCTTTTATGGACTGACCAAACCCAACTAAAGTACTATAAATGGAAAGATGCAGATCAGACTTTTAAATAGCACCGGATTAATTGACAGCAGATCTAATTTTGGATGGTCCGAATAGGAGAGGCAGACCCCACAGAGAATGGGTAGATGATATGGTAGATTGGTGCAGAACTAGTCTACAGAAACTAAGTCACTCCACACTGGACAGAAAAAGATGGAAGGAAATAGAGAGGGAGACATTGGACACCAACGAGCGTTGAGCCTATGGTTGTTGATGATATCTAATTTTGCTAGTTCATCAAAAGTGCTCACCTGCTTGCAGCTACTAAAATGAATGTACAGAAGAAAATTCTGAGAACAGATACATGAGAGTTACAGATAACAGGGAATTTTAGAAATGTGTGATTCAATTAGAATATATTGCCAGTGATGACATTTACGTAATCTCTGAGGGGTAATGCAACATTAAATGTGCATTTGCTTCATGAGATAATGAGGGTTCAATTCAGGAAACTATCTATTGACAGAATAGCATTTAAACATGGCCATAACTCTAAACATGTACTTAAATATCATTAGACTTATGTGCTTAAGTAGGTAAGTCTACTGAGTTTAGCACTTAAGTCTTTTTTAAACCAAAGGCTAAACTTACAGAAAAATTCCATTAATCTTTTATTTTCATTTTGCTAACTTTAGGCCAGCTGTGTAATGTTTTTATGAGTATTTCAGATGGAATTTTTTTGTTATACATTTGGCTGTCAATTTTACTGCCAGCTGGCAACATGAAAATCCACCTGGAGAAGCAGTTACCTTTATTATAAGTTTAATTTGACAGCTACTCTGCCTCACTTTCAATTAGAATCTATTTTTTTAACAATAGAAGTGCAAGTTGGGGAAGTGATATTTGGAGCAGAACAGAGTACATGGGTCTCACCACAAAATAAGGATGAGGATGCCATAGTGCTAAGCTCTTAAACCAAACAAATAAATATGAAACTGTAATGCCAACCTTTAACTGCACCTTTCAGTGTTACATTAGTAACGGTATAGGACTTAGTTGACTATTTCAGTGAGCCATATATTGGAAGTCACAATGCACCAAAGCGAGCACAGGCTGTAATTATGGACAGCCCAATTCATGCATGCATTGCATCTATGGGAGGGATAAGAACCCAAGGCTGGAGGTTGTAGAGTGCAGCAGTAAAGTGAGTTAACTCAGATTTCTTCCCCTTACAAATTTGTCATTCCACAGACAAGGTTTAAGACATATCTTCAGCTTCCTGCGCTGCTGAATGCTTTTATTATGAAGCAGCAGGAGCCTAGCATGTGAAAAAGCTTAGAATAGCAGGAGGTAAAAGCTTGAGCATCAGTAAAAGCTTTTTCTGCTTGGAGTGTAAAGCTTTAAACTATGCATATTTGATAGATTCACCATATCTTCATTTTCCCACTTCTGAGGCCTAACCCAGTCTCCATTCCTTGCTTTAAATCACAGTCTTTAAAGTCACCTTGTTATGTCATGCCATGTCAGGAAGAACATCAGTGCATCATTTCAAAATCAACTATATTAGTCTCCATAGCTCCAGAGTCCAGAATCTGTTTAACTGAAAACAAAATTAAAGTTCTCACCTGTCTGATGGTAAAGCTAAATTTTAAACATTAATTAAGCATAATCTAATATCTGCCTGAATCTGGGAGAAAGCTTTAAACAACTGATCCAATAGGGGTAAACTAGGGAACATGCTGTACTGAGTTGCTGGTTCAGCATCTAATTTTTGAAAGCCAGACACCCCTGCCTGTATTATCACCAAAACAGTAAAGATTCACAAATGGTGAATCTGCAAGGTGGTTAGGCAGACCATCTGAAACAAATGCCAAGAAAAACACAGGCTACGTTTAGATTGCAGCTCTTTTCCGGAAAAGCTATGCTGCATCCAAGGAATGCATCCACTTTTATGAAAAAAGAGAAAAAAGACAAAGTTTTTCTGAAATTTGGCACCTTATAGAAGAGCCACTTTCTAAAGAAAAGTGGGAAAAGATATGCAAATTGCGGTTCACAATTTGCGTATCTTTTTCCAATTTTTCTTTGGAGTGTAGACCTAGCCATAGAGATCTCGTTTCAGTATGACAAATGGAGATATGATTCACCTTCTGAACAATTAGCAGGTAAATCATGCTTCTAAAACATGCTTCATTCTTCTGGTTACTATCTGTAACTGTAATGAACCACTTACTAACTGTGGATGGACAGCAGCTAAGAAAGAAATCAAGTCCAAAAGTTTATTGGGATCTCACCAATGTAAGTGTTATACATTGTTATTTTAGTTAATGTATTTGTGTAAGAAAAATATATACAAATACATATGGTGAGGGCAAGGTGCTTTTGCTGATGACAAGTGAGTTCTCCCAGACTTGTAGAAGGTGTTTAGTACTTCACAATATTAGATCCTCTAAAGTTATTTCTTTTCATAATTAATTAACATAATCCTGAACATTCAGTCAGTCTTCAGGCTTTCACAAGCCACAGGTACTGAGAGAGGGCCCTGCTGTGTAGACATGTCCCGAGTGTAGATACATGTAAATAAAAAGCAGATTATTTATCATGGTTGCAAAATACTTCCAAGATATTGGTCTTGATGGATTTCCCTTGGAGATAAATCACAAATTTCCCTTTCTCTCTAGTAGAAGAGGTTGGGCCAGCTCAACTATATTTGTTTGTCTTATCTTGTGTATTTTGTATCTATATGGAACTGACTGTTAGACACTATTTATTGAGACATGAATGACCTAGAGCAACTCTTTAGTGTCTGAGAAAGTGAATGTTCCATTCTCTGAAGGGACATACTGCCCAGCAATAGGCATATTCAGAATTTCCATTGGAAGTTACCCTATCATTTTCAGAAGGATGCGAATCTCTATCATAGGTGGCAACTCGGAGTTACAATGGTTGGTGGAAGGACTTAGATTCAAGTGAGATCTGCTAAAACAGATTGTCAACAGGTCGATGAGGGAGCACAAGATCCTTTTACCTGAAGAACTCAGGGTAAAATCTTGTCCCCCTTTAAATGCATGACAAAACATCCACAGATTTTCCTGAGGCCAAGATTTCACCCAAAGTAATCAATACAAGAGATGTTCGGATGGCGGGGGTGGGTTTGGGGGGTAAGATGCACAGACAAGTGAAGGTTGGATTTTTAAATTTATCTTTAGGCTTCTAAAGATGTACTTAAGTGCCCAGCAGGTTTTAAAAGTAGTCATCACGTATCTTCCAGCCATCCAAAAAGTCCTACAGATTACATAAACCTTCTCAAATCTGATATCATTTCTCTATTGGCTTGTCTGCTTGGGTATAATACCATTGCTTTCAAACACCACATCTGATCAGGGACTGTTCTAGGCATCACTGAGCAGAATCCTATTGCTTTTGGTGAAAGACAAATGAGGGACACATGTAGTCTCTGGCATTTAGTTAGCAAAGCTGTCAGCACAAGTTCACAGACCAAAGAATCACTTGATAGTGCCATCAATATCATCTAGCAAAACAATTCACCCCATCTCATCTCTGTTCTTCATCACATGTAAGTTTAAAATGTGGGTAACCAGAATGATTTATCTCCTGAACCGAGAAGAAATAAATAAATAAGGGCAGGGCAGTGTTAGGGCATGGAGGAAAAGGGAAAATGAGGCAGCAGACTGAGCTGTAGGCATGGCTACAAGCCACCTAATAGCTATATGATGGATGCTCAGTCACCAGAGGTAGCCAGAAGGAAGGAGAGTGAAGGTCCTTCTCCCCAAACCCTGCTTTTTGCTTTAGTGGGAATGAGAGTCAGATAGAGAATGAAGACACTAATTCCCTTCCCCTCCCTTCCAGTCTGGAGGGGAAGAAAGAAGAGATGTGCAGAGTTCCTGGTATGGGGGTGGGGACAGACTGGTGGACCCTCTGATGGGGCCAGTGGGAGCATGTAGAAAAGGGATGCAACCAGACTCCAAGCAGAGATGGTGGGAAAGTGGTATGTGTGCACAAAACTTCTGGCATGAGGAGAAAGGCAAGGGACACAAAGATCCTGGCATGAAATGAATAGTGATTCTGGTATAAGGGAAGAAATGGGAGACTGTGGGAAGCCACTAAAATAGAGGGGGATGTGAGTGTGATACACATGAAGATACCAATGGAGAATACACATACTCTTGTATTCTTCCAATGAACTTGGTGTACAAAAGCAACAAATATTAATTATAGACTTCATAATTTAGAAACTCTAATGAATAATCTAGCACCATACACCACCACTTATAAATTCCACCAACCAACTGCTCATAGTCTTCCATCTTGGCTTGATGAGGCTGGTTTCATAGGGTTGACTTAAAAATACCACTAAGCTCTTTCCTGAGGGTATGTCTACACTACAGAGTTATTTCAAAATAGTTAATTCAAAATAAGATATTTTGAAATAACACGTCTACACACAAAATGCATTTCGAAATAGCATTTTGCTATTTTGAAATAGTGCGTCCACACTGATTTGATGGTGAATCGCATTTAAGGCCAACTGAAACCAGTTCCAGCAGGGCATCAGGTCAGTAGATACTTTGTGAGACTGCTGTCTGAGGCTTGTGCTTAAAGGGCTCCCCTGGACAGCCGGTTCTCAGCTTTCCCTGCTTGCTTGCCTACCTCGCTGAGGGACAACAAAGCATTTTTGTCTCTGTCTGCTTTGGTTCCCCTTACACGGGACACCACAGCACTCAGCACTATGGAGCCAGAGCTGCCCCTGAGCACTCTGGTGCTCATTTTGGATGACTTTTTGTAAGCCTGGCAGCAATTGCTGGATTCTGCCTGACCCCAGGCTCGCTTCCAGACCCTCCTGGGGGATGAGGAGGAGCAGCAGCAGTGCCTGGATGCCAGTGTGCCCCGCTACATCTGATCTCTGAACACCAGCAGTGACTGGTGGGACCACATCATCATAGAGCGCTGGGGAGACCAACAATGGACCCAGAACTTCAGAATGAAGGACACCTCCCTTGAACTCTGTGAGTGGCTCGCCCCTGCTCTGCAGTGATAGGACACGCACATGAGGCCCGTCATTCCCCTCCAGAAATTTGTGGCCATCGCCCTCTGGAAGCTACCAATCTGTGGGGAACCAGTTCAGTGTGGGGAGATCCACTGTCGGAGAAGTGTTCATGCAGGTATTGCAGTCTCCGTCCACTTTGCTGTGGGGTGGGGTGGGAGATGACAAGGAGGGGATGGGCTGCTCCAGGCAAAAGGGGAGGAGGTGGTGCAAGTCCTCTCCCTGGGAGGGTTTGTTCTGTCCCTGCTGCACTGCGGACTGCCCATGGTGGCCAGGATTGCAGGGGGGGGAGGGTTGTTCCTTGGGAGGGGGTTCAGGGCAGTGGTGGGGAAGGAGCACTGTTAGACACCCTGGAACCCCAGTGACTCTCAGTTTTCTGTGTCCCTCTGCAGGTGGTCAAACCCATCAATAGAGTGCTGCTCCACAGAGTCATCTGCCTCACTGATGTGGATGCAATCATCGAGGGCTTTGGCACCCTGGGCTTCCCCAACTGCAGGGGGGCAATCGATGGGACACACATCCCCATCCGTGCCCCAGAACACCAGGCCTCCCTCTACATAAAACGGCAAAGCACACAATTCGTGGGTGTACTGCAACTCCTCCGTGTGCCAGAGGCTGCACGCTGGGACTTTCTTCCCCGACCGCCACATCAGGGTCGGGGACATGGACATGTCTGTCTGCCTGGTGGGGGATGCAGCCTATCCACTACAGCCATGGCTCATTAAGCCCTACATGGGACACCGCAGCCCCTCCCGGCACGCCTTTACTGCCAGGCTCAGCAGGGCCTGCATCATGGTGGAGGGTGCCTTCGGTTGGCCGAAGGCCCGATTTTGATGCCTCCTCACCCACCTTGACCTCTCCGAGAGGAATATTCCACACGTACTGGCGGCATGCTGTGTGCTGCACAATTTGTATGAAAGGGAGGGGGAGGCTTTCCTGCCAGGCTGGATGGCAGAGGCCGACCACTTGGCTGGCCTGTTCATGAAGCCCTGCATAGCTGCCAGCCAGGAGGCCCATCGGGGGGCTGTCGGTATCGGGGAGGCCCTGCTGGAGAACTTCTAGATGGAGGAGGAGTGGCGTCTCCCTGGCGTGCCCCACTGGAGCCTTGTGCCTTATTCCACCCTCACGTCCTTCCACTTTCCCCTTCCTAACATAAAATAAAAACACATGTGTTACCAAAAACAAATTCTCTTTATTGAACATAACTGGGTTGGGGGGGAAAGAGGGTGGGAGAGGGGAGATGGGAGGGGGAGGGATAAACTTGGGAGGAGGGAGCTGGAAGGGGGAAGCAAGGGGAGGAAGGGGGAGGAGAAGCTCAGGGTTGGGGGTTTTTCTGGTTCTCCTGTCTTCCAGCACTGCAAGTGGAGGGGCCTCGGTGTCCCCAGGGGGGAGTGGGTATGGAGGGTGCAGTGGGTGGGGATGGGGGGAGGAAGAGGTGAGAGGAGGAGCAGGAGTGGAAGGAGGAGCGATAGCTGGGGCAGCAGCAAGGGCTGGAGCAGCAGGAGTTACCAATCTCTGCACCAGGGTCTGCAGGTAGTCGCAGATGGCATGGCCCTGGGCAAGCAGCTCCTGCCAGCTCTCCTGCTGCAGAGCTCCAGGATGTGGACCTGCCTTCACAGGATCCCCAGGTGCTGCCACTGGTACTCCTCCTGGCTTGGGTCATCCTGCTGGCTTGGGTGCAGGAGGATGTCCTGGGCGGGGTGGTGCGCCCTGCACTCGCAGATGCTGCAGCTGTGAAAAAACAAGAGAAGTGGTCAGTTATCCCTGGGGACACAGTGGATGAAGCCTAGCCCCCCTCTGCAAGGTGAGGACGGCAGGTCTCCGCACCATCAGAGCCAATGTGCTTTCACACAGGCCATGTTGGCATGTCATGGTATCCCCGGGAGCGTGTGCTGGCCCGGGACTGTACCCATGCTCCTGTGCTGTATATAGTGTGGGGGTGCTGAGGGAGGAGAGATGTGCCCTGCCTCTGCATAGAAGGGCTTGTGGAGGGAGGGCATCGTGCAGTGTCCCTCCCCGGGATCAGGAGCATGTCATGTGCCTTCATACATACACGCATGTGGGTAACAGGCCAGGGCCCCATGCCCGGGGTGGTACGGCACATGAACAGGTTGCTGTGTGCTCCGTGGTCAGCAAGGCCCATGCGCTGGTCTCCCTCTCCCCGCCTACCCCGCATAAGTGGCACTCACATGTTGAGACCTTCCTGGTCTTGGACGACACCGGTGACATCGCTGCTGTGATGCCTTGGGAGTCTTGGGTGAGTGCCCTGCTCCTTCCAGGCTCCTGCAACTCCTGGCCATTGTCCTCCTCCTCCTCCATGCCCTGGTCAGGGCCCTCTGCCCCAGGGTCGATGACCACCTGGGGGCATGGACCATTTGCCCCCCCAGGATGTGGTCCAGGACCTCATAATAGGGGCAGGGGTCTGGGTCAGCCCCTATTTGGGAGCTGCCCTCTGTGGCCCCAGCATAGGCCTACCAAAGCTCCTTTATCTTCATGCGCACCTTCTCCTGGGTGTGAATGTGGCCTTTGGTGGCCAGGCTGTCAGCCATCTGCCTGTAGATGGCCGCATTCGTGTGTCTAGTGCAGAGATCGTGGACATTGGAGGCCTCCCCCCAAACCTCAGTCAGGTCCATTATCTCTGCATTGGACCTGGAAGGCACCCACCTTTTGTGGCCCCTGGCAGGCTCCTAAGAGCTACCAGCCTACTCCTGGGGAGTGGTGGAGGTTTGGGTGCCAGTGGGTTGATAGCTTATGCTGGGCCAGGGGCAGCAACTGCTGGCTCTGTGCTGTCAGGCTTGCAGCTGGCACAGGCACTGTGGCCAGGGTCTTCCCCTTTAAGGGCTCCGGGTCTGGGGAGGAGCAGAAGAGTTTTCCTGGTTTGGCCCAGAGTGGCCACCAGGGCATGCTGGGAAGGGCTGGAAGCCCGCTATTTCAAAATAAGCGCCTACACAGAGCTTATTTCCATTTAGCTATTTCGAATTTGGTGTTATTCCTTGTGGAATGAGCAAAAGCGGCGAGGAGTCCTGTGGCACATTATAGACTAACTGAAGTGTTGGAGCATAAGCTTTCGTGGGCAAAGACCCACTTCGTCAGATGCATGTAGTCGAAATAGCAGTTTGGCTGTGTAGACACTGGTAAAGTTATTTCGAAATAATGGCTGTTATTTGCTGTGTAGACATACCCTGAAAGAGACAAAACTGATCAGAAATTCTGTAACATTTCTGACACCTTCATATTAAGTTAGCATATGTCTGAAAATAGAATGAGGAAATGTCATAATCTAAGCATTTCAAACTGTTCTCTAGTGAGGATGTCATATATCAGGTCAATGCATCCATTCCATTAGTAGAATGTCAGTAGGAGTAGCAAAGCTAGGCTTGTGTTTGACTCTCAAAATCTGTTACTCAGGAAAATTTTTATCAAATGTTTTCCAGTGCTTAGTTTGAACCCTTCACCTGTCTTTCCTCAGGTGCTGTATTATCTTCTATTCTGAAACTCAGCCACAATAGGAACGAATAGATAGATTTTAAAAACATTTTGCAAACAGGCTGTATAGTCCTACTAATCTATTTTCTGCTTCTCTCATATCTTAAGCATATAGAAAAGGGAAGTGATTTATGAACAGGACTTGATTTATGAAGAAAGATTAAAAGAACTTCAGAGGTAGAACTTTACTAAGCCAAGACTAAGGAAGAATATATATACCTCTACTATGCCATATTTGAAGAGGGGAAATGGGAGAGAAAGAAAATATTTAGCATAAAGGAATATAACTAGGTGTGGTGGGCTTAAATTTAACATCGGATGACACCATAAGTAGTTCCACTCAAGTCAGTGGAATTTCTTGTAGCGAAAGATACTCTTCAGTATTAATACCCATGTCAGAATTGAGCTCAGAGATAACCAAGACTTAGATTATAATAGTACAATCTTCTTTGATAAATGCTGACACCAGGGCAGAGTAGTGGCCGAAATGTGATTGAGTCAAGACTCCACCCACTCCTCACCCTCTTGCCCAGCAGGGGAAACAGTGCAAGCTACAGTCCTGTCCTGAAGATAATCTGTGTTACCAATAAATTTGAATTATAATCTTATAAATAAGGGAAGATATTGGCATTGAAATGGCATAGGTTATGATTTACAGAATGATAGGTATGGATTTGAAAAGAGTTCCAGTCCATCATATAATGACATTAAATGGCTATTTAAAAGTCAGCTAACTGGCAGGGGAAAGGTGTCCTGCCAGTAAGATTCAGAAGTTTAAGAAATAATTAACCAAAGGAACAACATGGAAGCAATGTTCATGGTCAAATTCAAATAAAAAATGGTCAAAGCATTAGAGAGGGCATTGCTAGAAACAATTCCCCATTGCCTGGCAGAAGGATGGAAGAGATGTCATTGTACTGTATCTTTTTCACCCTGATATCTATTAGTGCATTAACTGTAAAAACTCTGTATTCATGTATAGAACATTGATTTCAGATTTGACCATTTGTCTTTTCTTAGAAGAAGGAAAAACCAAATGTGTAGAAGAGACTGAAGGTTAAAAAAAGAACAAAAAAAACCCCTATGAAATTGTAGAAACAATGAAGAGTCCTATGGTACCCTAAAGACTAACAGATTTCTTTAGGCATAAGCTTTCATGGATCAAAATCACCTACTCCATGCATTGACAAAGTGATTTTAACCAACAAAAGCTTATGACCAAACAAATGTTAATCTTTAAGATGCCACAGCACTCTTTGTAGTTTTTACAGATACAGAATAACATGGCCACCCCTCTGATACATAACATTTTAGGGAACTTTTAAAAAACCTGTGTGGGGGACCACCCGCATCCGCGTCCCCCAACTCCCAAGTAACACCCCCTTTTGGCGTATTGGGTGCCTTCTAGTTTATTAGATCATGTGCTTTTACAATTTTCACGATGCGCCCGGTTGCCCCCCTGCTTGCTGGGGAAGGGGGGCCCACCCTCACTCCGGACCCCGACCCAGGGCCCTAAGGTCAGGACACGCGTTTCTGCCTAGCGGAGGGGGTTGAAAACCCCTAAACTCCCCCGCTCTCAGGGTCCACGCCCCCGCCCTGGGCCACTT
Organism: Pelodiscus sinensis; assembly: GCF_052426305.1. NCBI lineage: Eukaryota > Metazoa > Chordata > Testudines > Trionychidae > Pelodiscus > Pelodiscus sinensis. The sequence continues at coordinate 102,649,132 of NC_143055.1, forward strand.
CTTCCTCGGCAGTGAGCTGCTGCTAGTCTGGGGCCCCTGGGTTAAGACTCACCCAGGGTCTCCAGTAGTCGGGTCCGTGAGGTCCTGGCTGTAATGCTCCCACTCTTTGGGGATCCATCCCCTCCTCTGGCCTGGAGTTCCATTTTAAATTTCCCGCCAGACACGGGGGGATGACGCTTCCCCCAATGTCATCACCTGGCGACGCCCCCAGCTGGTGATGTCATGGCCGACGCCATCCCAGCCAGCCTCCCGTCCCCGCCGGTGTGTTCCCCCGTGCTATGGCCTCTCTGGGGCGTCCCTGCTCCCTGCCCGGGGCTCCGCGCGGCTTTTTGCCTCGGCGAGGTGCCGGCCCCGCTTCCCCGCGGCGACGCGGGGGTTCTAGGGAGGGGCGGGGCTACCCCGCCACACCCTGTATAATATTTAAATGTTAGAACTCAAAATACTGAAATAAACTTTTAAGTTCCAATAAATACAGCTGTGTGGCTTAAGAGAATTCCAAATATACTAGCATAGCCTGACAATAATAATGATTAATAAATACCTAGCTCTTATAAAACACATTGTCATCAGTAGGTCTTTCTGTGCCAGATTTTAATCACAGCTTTACTCAGTTTAATGAATGGTTTCAAGAAGAGTCTAGAAAAATGAATATTTTCCTCATTGTGCCTTTATTTCATCAGAACTTTTCTCTCAAGCTGCTACAGAGATCACAAAGTAGAATTGTCCAAGCTGCTGTACAGACTAGGACGATTTCCAGCATCAAGGCTGAGATAGGAGCTATAGAAAGGTATAGAAAGCAGAATTACAGCTGGAACTGGGGCAAACTGCTTCTATCAGATGTCAATTCTGAGATACCCTCCATGCGCAAATACAGTTAAAAGATATTTGTATTTCCATGGTTACTTAGAATATGTGACACTAGTATAGCTCCTGTAAACATCGCTCAAGGAAGCAAAAATATAAAAAAACCCAGGCCCTCTACTTCACAAATATTGTATTTAGCTTAGCAATATGAAGAAATTTTTAAAACACACACACACACACACACACACACACACACCATGGCTCCAGTTCAGCATCTGACACCAAACAATCAGGCCTGTACATTCATTCACACAAAGCAGCACTAAAGTCAATAAACTACTGGCAGTGTTCCAGTCACAGAGCTATGATTCCATATTAGTACAGGTTGTACCTCCCTTAACCGGGACTCTCTAGTCTGGCAGATCTCTGGCTCCTGGATTACATGGGCTGCAGGGTGGGAGTGGGGTGAGGAGTGTGGGAGAGGAACTGTGACTTAGCCAGGAGTCCTATGTTGAAGGAGGGGGGTACAGCAGGGAGTTCTGGCCCCTGCTGCTGTATGGTACTAGGAGGACGGAGGACTGGTAGCAGCTGCAGAGTCCTGGCAGTCACAGCAGCCACAGAGTCCTGACTGCCCCAGAAGCCATGGAGTTCCAGTAGCCATGGATCTCCTACCTGGGGAGCCACAGCCAGGGTGGTAGCAGCAGGGTTTGGCTACAGACCTAGCCAGGGATAGCATGGGCCATACTGGGAGGGACTTCCCCTCATTTGGCAAATCCCCTTGTTCGGAACTAGTCAGATCCCAAAGGTGCGGGACGAGGGAGGTCCAACCTGTATTTAACTCTATACAAGTACAGATCCAGCACCCTCAAGACGTGACCAGTTTCAAACAAGGGAGTTTGCTAAACCAAAGGAAGTCAATGCCAGCGCCCCCTGCCACCAGCCCATTGGACTCCTGGCCATCAGGGTTCTCTGATTCTGCAACATCCGTGGTCTAACAGCTAAATGAAAAAGTTTCAGTTTAGAGAGGTTCAGTGAATGAATGAGTGGATGAATAGAAGCTCAGGAAAGGATTTGATTGTTCTTTATTCCTATTGTTTTAACAAAAATGTGTATTCAGCAAAAAACAAATTAGAAATAAAATTATGCATTTATTTCATGTAGTCTTTTGTATATTTTAAAATCTAGAATACCTTTTGAAATTTAATGCTTGACAACAACAATCATATTAATCTTAATTTTGGTCTTTCTTGACTTTATTTTGCTTGAGTGGGCAAATCCCCATGATACCGAGTGCTTTCGTAATTCCCTGAACTAAGTACTGGAGGACAAATTCAGTCACTCAGTCTCTCTCTCTCAGTCTCTCTGTCTCAGACTGAGACTGTGAGAGAGAGACAGAGACTGTGTCTCACATAGTCACAGTCTCTCTCTCTCTCTCTCTCTCTCTCTCTCTCTCTCTCTCTCTCTCTCTGACTGAGGCAGAGAGAGACTGAGATAGAGAGTCTGAGACTGAGACTGTGAGAGACTGAGACTCTGCCTCTCTTACCCTCTCTCTCCCTCTCCCCCCGCCCCCCCACATATGAACAGAGGTGCTGACTTACTGTAGCACATTTAATGTTGACAATTTGAAATTCCAGGTTTACACAAATAAATAGCCTGAAAGATGATATACCAGGATTTCTCCAGTGCTATAATATTTTCTTCTGTCAGGCAGGTCCACAGTTGCTGACTGTGGGTGTTCAGCTCTTTCCCCTTTGTCTCTATTTGATCAAATTTAGTTTTGGACAATCAGGGTAATAAACTCTGTTCCAACTTCCATTACGAAGATGAAGAGGGGTTTAAATATGCTCGTTTTTAACTGAAGAATGTGTACACGACTGCCACCGACTGGCAACTGTGAATGCAAATGTAACTATTGCCCAATTGCTAATAATCCCTTCTTGGGCAAAGTACTCGATCGGGTGGTGGCATTGCAACTCCAAGCTTTGATGGAAGAAACAGATTATTTATATCCATTTCAGTCTGGCATTAGGCTGTATTTTGGAACTGAAACCACCTTGGTTGCGCTGGTAGACGACCTACACCAGGAGATAGATGGGAGAGTGCATCCCTTTTGATTCTCTTGGACCTCTCTGTGGCTTTTGATAGCATCAACCAATGGATCAATGGTATCCTTCTGGAATGCCTGGTGGAGTTGGGTATTGGAGGCATTGTTCTGCAGTGATTCCAATCTTATCTGTCGGAATGCTTTCAGAAGGTGGAGCTAGAGGGCTGCTATTCTACCCCATGGTGATTGTGCTATGGGGTCATGCAAGGTTCCATCTCTTCCCCTATGCTGTTTAACATCTATATGAAGCCACTGGGAGAAGTCATAAGGAGTTTGACGATGGTGCTTTCAATATGCAGATGACTCCCAACTCTATTTCCCTATGACATCAAAACCAGGTGGGCGGTGACTGATCTAAACTGGTGTCTGGAAGCGGTGATGGACTGGATGAAGTCAAACAAGCTGAAGCTGAATCCAGATAAGACTGAGGTCCTGTGGATAAGGAGGCCACCTGTTCGGGAATGTGGCGTGGTACCTGTTCTAGACAGGGTTATTCCCTGAAAGAACAGGTACAGAGCTTGGGAGTCCTTCTGGATTCATTTTTAACATTTGAGAACCAGATTTCTTCGGTGGACTGGAATGCTTTTGGGCAGCTTTGTCTGATCCGCCAGCTGCGACCCTTCCTGAACAAGCATGACTTGGCCACAGTGATCCATGCTCTTGTTATAACCTGACTGGATTAGTATAATGTGCTTTATGTGGGGCTGCCTGTAAAGAGCCTTCAGAAACTTCAACTGGTCCAGAATGCAGCTGCTCAAGTTTTAACTAATACTTGTTATACAGAGCACATTATGCCAGTGCTCCAGCAACTGCACTGGCTTCTGGTAGGTTTCCAGGCACAATTTAAGGTCTTGGTTATGACCTATAAAGCCCTAAATGGGTTGGATCTGGGGTATCTGATGGACCATCTTCTCCCGTATGAACCTGCCCAGGGATTGAGGTCAGCTGGGGAGGCTCTGCTCAGTGTTCCTCCACTTATGGAGATAAGATTAACATCTACATGGAACAGGGCTTTCTCAGCTATTGCTCCCAGGCTGTGGAATTCTCTCCCCCGGAATATTTGCATGGCACCAACATTAGCATTGTTTCAACGTCAGGCTATAGCCTCTCTTTTTACTCTTGCTTTTATTTGTGTTCAAGTCTGTGGGTGGATGTTCCTCCTCTTGAGACATTTTTAGCGGGTTTTATGTCCCTCTGAGGTCTCGTATTTTAATTTTTGTTTATATATATGTTTTGTGTTTTAAAACAATTTTGTAAGCTGTCTCGAATATTTTAAATAGAGAAGCAGGGTAAAAATAATTTAAATAAATAAAATAAAATAAAATAAAACTGTGCTTTAATAGGTGAGACTTAGCAAAACACTATTATGGCTCCAAGTCAGGAAAGAATTTTAGCATGGGCTTATATCCCGGTCATGTCAGTGAGACTGAAGCATGTGATTAAAAGAACATGTGCTTCTTTTAGTATGTTGTTAAATTAATGCAAGGCCAGCAATAGAATCCAACTATTTGCGAGGGTTCCACAGCTCTCTATCCCGGGCCCCATTCTCTTCTTCCATCATACTTCATCTCTGAGCAATGTTGCTCATAAATACAAAATTCAACCACCATCTGTCTCAACTCTATACCTCTGCCCATGTGCCCTAACTAAAATCTCAGCTTGTGTCTGGCATAATGTGGATTTCTAGTCATTAGCTCAAATGCAACATAGCTAAAACAGAATTCCTAATTTTTCTTTCCAAGCCCTCCCAGCTAACTCTCTCAGTCACTGTGGACAACATCACTATCATGCCCATTAATGAGGCCCATAACATCTTCATCTTGGACCTCTTTCTATGTTGCCACATCCAGGTTATGTATAAAACATTATTTTTTCTTACCTCTGTAAAATTTGACTTTTTCTTTCTATCCGCATAGCTAACACACAGATCTACACTCTCACCATCTCATATTGGTTATTGCAGCATCCTTTTTCTGGCCTAGATAAAAATCAGTCTTGGCCCACTCTTATCCATTCAGAATGCTGCTGCAAAGATCATTTTTCTATTCTGTAACTTTGACAATGTCACCCCTCTTTTTGGGTCCCTCTGCTGGCTGCCACTTCTCTGCAGGATCAAATATTAACCATATATATTCAGCTTCAAGGCCTTTCACAGCCTGTCCCCATACTACCTATCATCTCTCATTCAATAGTAAGAAGTCAAATCCCACCTCCCATCGGCCTCCATTGTTAAAACTGCCCAAATGGCAGCCTCCAGTGTTAAAATTGCAAACCACCACTTTTAATGCATTTTCCCATTTTGTCCCTTAGACCTAGTAGGAGCTGCCTACGAAATCCTCCTTTAAAACTCTGCTTAAGACTCTCCTTTTCTGTGATGCCTACAAAACTTTGACAATGGTTAGGACACCAGTATGTTGAAACAGGGAGCTCATACTAGTCCATCACAGTTTAAATCCGACCCTGCCATTTCTTATGTATATTATTCTCATTGTAGTGTATCATAAAAACCCTAATTTGCCAGGTAACAAATGGAAATACTGAACTATACATTTGGGATGGGGCTACTTATGTGCTCAAAATTAAGCAAATGCTTACCTGCTTTGCTAGATGGGAATCCCTAATACATAGAATACTATCAGATTGGGTTGTATTCAATGCCCTGGCCTCTTTTTGAAGGCACAGTGTGCATTAGTGTATTACATTGGGCAAAGCCAATTCCTGACCTCAGGGTAAACAGTGGCTATCAGACAAATCAAACAAATCCAAAAAGTAAGTGATGCTTTAAGATGAGAAAGAAATTTTATTTTCTGAAGACTGCATTTCATGTTTGATTAAGAAATTAATGTGTAAGTAGTAATGCCTCATGTGACATGTTTTAGGGATGGTGAAGTAGTGAGCAATGTTTTTGAGGTGTGTCAATTATAGTTGGGATTGCTTCTTTGAATATACAGGCAGTCCCCGAGTTACGCGGATCCGACTTATGTCAGATCCACAGTTACGAATGGGGTTTTTCTCGCAATGGAGGACGGGAGCGGCGGGATGCCCAGATGCGCCATGGTCCCGCTGCCCGCGTCCTCCGGGGTGAGAAAAGCTGCTCCGCGTCTCCCTGATCTGCTGGGGGGGGGGGACTCCCCCCCCAGCAGACCAGGGAGACGCTGAGCAAAGCCGCGGAGCACGCGAGCAGCGGGAAAGCCCAGACGCGCCACGGCTTTCTTTGCTCCCCGTCTCCCTGGTCTGCTGTCTCGGAGCAAAGCCGCAGAGCACGCGGGCAGCGGGACAGCCCAGTCGTGCCGCAGCTGTCCCGCTGCCGGCGTCCTCTGAGGCTTTGCTCCCCATCTCCCTGGTCTGCTAGGGACCAACAGACCAGGGAGACGCGGAGCAAAGCCGCGGAGGACCCGGGCGGTGGGACTGTGGTGCATCTTGGTCCGCCGCCCGCGTCTCCCTGGTCTGCTGGGGGGGGGGATGCAGCTAGTGCCGCCCCCCCTCCAGCAGACCAGGCTTTTCTCCGGACGCCTGTGGTTGAGCAGCTGGGGTGCTGCCGGTTGGTCCCGCAGCGCAGCTCTGGGCGCTACTGGACCAACCCGGCAGCACCCCAGCTGCTCTGCCCCATGCGTCCTGATTCAGCCGCTGCTGGTCAGTTTCAGCAGTGGCTGACTTGGGGACGCCTGGGGCACAGCAGCTTGGGTGCTGCTGGGTTGGTCCAGTAGCGCTGAGGAGCGGCGCTACTGGACCAACCCAGCAGCACCCCAGCTGCTCTGCCCCAGGCGTCCCCAAGTCAGCCGCTGCTGAAACTGACCAACGCTGACTACAGGAAGCCCGAGGCAGAGTTGCTCTGCCTCGGGCTTCCTGGAATCAGCCGCTGATCAGTTTCAGCAGCAGCTGACTTGGGGACGCCTGGGATTCTTAAGTTCAATCTCTATGTAAGTCGAAACTGGCGTCCAGATTCAGCCTGTTGAAACTGATCAGCGGCTGATTCCAGAAGCCTGGGGCAGAGCAACTCTGCCTCGGACTTCCTGTAGTCAGCCGCTGGTCAGTTTCAGCAGCGGCTGAATCTGGATGCCAGTTCCGACTTACATACAGATTGAACTTAAGAGCAAACCTACAGTCCCTATCTTGTACGTAACCCGGGGACTGCCTGTACAGGCATTCTGGATCTGCTGCAAAATTGAGCAGTGAGGAAATTAAAGGTAGAGCAAGGTGTCAAGTAGCAAAAACTGCTATGCTGAAAACAAAGTGGAATTAATGGATCCAAATGGGCAGCATGAAAAAAACAGCCTTCTGAAACTAAAGAATAATGTTGCTTTGTTAGGAGATTTTCAGTTAAGTTAAATATAGGGGTTAGAAGAATCAGTGCAAGGCAGTTTCTTCAAAGAGAGTTTCATGGAAGGTGCTGTCAAGGAAAGCAAGGCACATTTTGAAGACACAAATCAATAGAACTTGAAGAGCTGCAGAAGACAACAGTAGGATGGAGTGGGGTAAGGAAAAAGTTAGGGACCCTTAGTCTCTGAATCACATAACTAAGGTTGACTTTTTTTTTAAATGGGATGTTATTCCTCAGAGTTCTGCCATGGTTGATACATAGGTCAGTTAAACTGTAATATTGAAAGAGGCAGGTGAGAGCTGACCAAAAGGAGCAGCAACACAGAAGTAAACAAACTACAGAAAACACCAAGGGACAAGCATCTGTAATGGTGTAAAGAGTCCTCATAATAAGATTGACTGACTGTGTGAGAGTTATCTTTGAGGACAGAGAAAGACGACAAAATTAACCAAGAGAAGTGTGAGTCTCTGAGCCATGAAGAGCAAACCCTCTATAAAATGGCTGTCTGAGTTAAAATTAAGTAACTGATTAATTGAGATATTAAAATTAATAAGACTATAACTACAACTAGTTAATTCATTCTTGCAGACTTAAAGATATTTTAACTCTATATTGCCAATTAATTAAATTCTGGAACTTCATATAAGGGCAGAGTATGTAGTACATTTCAGAGTTTGCCTAAGTATAAAATGGCCAACATTCACTGACTATGAACAAGACAACTGCAGTATAATTAATTGTTCATAATTTATAGCTGATCTTTATCAAATGTAATTTACCATTAATTAACTCATATATAATTTCTTTAGCCTCACACTGAGAAGGATAACAATCCATTATAGTAAACTTAGTAGTTCTTTTTATTTATGCTACATTGCCATGAATCCAGTGGCTATATCTATTATTGATTAGGAATTTGTATTTGGAAGACAAACCTGGATCTAGGAGAAGGGGGGATGTGAACCTGCTAGTCAGCAACAGAAGAAAAGGATGGTGGAAAGAAGAAACGGAATGTGACAAAATAGGAACATAAATATTGTCATGATGGATCAGACCAAAGGTTTATCAAAAGTGGCCAGTACCACATGCTTCACAGGAAACCTGCAGCTAATGGTTATAGATTAATCTGCTAAATGACATATTTCTCTTGATTCCCATTTAGTTAGCTGTTGGGTTTTGTCCTAAAACATGAGGATATATATCCCTACCAAAACTATTTTTTAAATTCTTAGTGACATTATTCTGGGTACTCTTGTTAGCCATAGAAACTCCCCAGCAATGTTGAATCCTGCTAAGCCCCTGGTTTCAGTTATATCTTGTAGCAATGAGTTATCCTACAATTGCTGAAAGAATGGATGCAAAAAGGAGATACTTTGGAGATTTGGAGGTGGATTTTTAAGGTATTGAGGCACCTAAAGATGGGAATTAGGCATCTAAGCCCTTCTGAAATCTTGCTAGGCACCAAGTGGATCTTTAGGTATCTATCTACCTTTTAAAATATAACCCCACAAATTTGACTATCATATTTATCTTATCTATTCTAATTCTTCCACCATCTCCCTTCTACAATGATATAAGTGTGAACCACTTATATCATAGATGCTTTGATCAGTGGGTATTTTGCAACCTAAAACTTATATTTAGTTTATTTAGTCAAAGGTACTTTTTGTTTTCACATTGTTGGAATCACTGTCCACTCACTCATATGTGAGTGGCAGCCACCAACAATTTGTTTAACTCATTGTAGAATCCTTGAATGAATTATCAACACTTGAAAGATTATTATGACTACTTTAAGATGAGGTCTGATGTGGGAGTTCTCATATGATGTCATCAGAGAGATGGGACTAGAAAAAAAAATGATACATACTACATTAAGACCACTTTGAAATATTGGCATTTGTTTATTAGTTTAATGATGTACTAATTTAAGGCATAAAATTGGATTTCTTTGTGACCTCACAGCATCACAAGAGCCATGTGAAGAGTAAAACAAATTCAGATGTTAAATTTTTGCCAGTACAGGCAGTCCCCAGGTTACGTACAAGATAGCGACTGTAGGTTTGTTCTTAAGTTGAATTTGTATGTAAGTCGGAACTGGTACATATTGTAGGGGAAACTCTAGCCAAACATTTCTCCAGAGCTCAGTTTTATTCTCCCACACCTCTCTTCCCTCAGTCCTTTATTCTCAAGCTGAGGTGTCTGCTGAGAAAAGCCGCTCCACGTCTCCCTGGTCTGCTGGGGGGGGGGGGGCGCTAGCTTTGCGTCTCCCTGGTCTGCTGGGGGAAGCAGCTAGTGCGGGGTTGCCTCACCCCGTTTGTAAGTAGGGATCCAATGTAAGTCGGATCCATGTAACCCGGGGACTGCCTGTATTATTCAAATGTAATAATGCTGGTTATTTTTCTACTAACTATTATTATCATTATCTTGTTCATTGTTATGATTTCTGTCAAGAGTATGTGGGCTATGACAATTTATTGCCTTGGTGTGCACACAGTTCTAGGCACGTAAGTTTGTTCTGAGTATAGACATGGTTGATCGTGCAGCAGGCTTTGCTGGTTCAGGCACAAATAAGTAGTTCATCATTCACATTTTTGGATCCGATATCAGGAATACTTGTGTGCATGGACATCCCCATCTCTGCTCTTCTGACATGCTCTTCAAAAAACAAAAAAATAACCTCTCAAGCAGTGGGAGTTTTTGATGGATAATTTGAGACAAAAGCAATTCAGCCCTGTTTGTCTTTCTCTTGCTCTTTTTCACTCTGGCCATTCAGCACTGTGATCAACTTCCTTGCTGCTGAAATTATGGCTTATCCATAATTGCCTGATATTTTTTTGCATCCAATCTTATTTGCTACCATCTTTCTGCGGTTTTCACAGTTACTGTTGGCATATCTCATAAATTTGCTGTCCTACCCTTTTCTTGCCTCATTCAGTTAATCAAATGTGTGGAATTGTTTCCAGCCATCCTCTCCAATGAATACTCGCATTTCATTGTTTCATAGCTCTTTTAGTTCATGGATTCTTCCATTTTGAGCTTCCAGTTGATTCCCTAATTCATTTGACTCTTCTAATTGTTTAGAAGAGGAACACATGCTTAGGTCTTATTGAGTGACTAAGAATAATTGTCACTGAAACATCATCTCTGCATCTTGCTCTGGAGAGGGCTTCTGGATTGATAGCTGATGTGGGTGTCCTTCTCTTTCCATACTTAAATTTTGTCCGTCAGCATATGTTTGTCACAAGATTTCTTGACAGAGCAGAAGAAGCTATATGAACCATCAGAATCAAGTGTGCCTCTCACAAATCCTTCCATTTGTTCTTCACCAACATCTGCTACTTTCAAATATTGCGTATTTGATGTTACATGCAGTCCAGTAGGTATGTTGACAAGCACCTCTGGATGTGATTCAGGGTCAAAGCTATTAATCAGGCTTACTCACTAGAAGACTATTTACAAAACATTTGGATAACTTAAATTGATTCTTCAGATTACTAACAGCTTGAATAGCACCAGCTAATGTTATTGCACTGCATAAAACAAATGCCTTGTCCTTGCTGTGCACAGAATGAAACTGCAGATCCATCATGGTTTTTCTAATCTTGACTGTAATTTACCACTGGAAAGGCTTGCAGTTTCTACATCTGAAGGAATTAGGGCTTTATATCTTTGTAGCAGCTTAGAGAGGATAAGACATAAGGTAATTGTCTATCTTTTCAATCAGTTGATAAAATGCAGTGTCATCAGGTGAGTATACTAATGCAGTGTATCCAGATGGCTTTCCTTTTTATTTTTCTCAAGGAGGAAAAAAGACACGTTGAGTGATAAACTGCATCCTTAGCAATCAAGTCTTTCAGATATTCAGTGCAATATGTTACTTCCTCTCTGAAGTGCTGCCTCTTAGATTGGTTGGTGTCTCAAATGCTTTTGTTTTATGATGATTTTGTCTATCTTTCTCAAGTGTTTTTTTCACAAGCAAACACTGCAACAGGACCAACTGCTGAAGGATATGCTTCTCTGGGGTGTATAGGAGCAGGTGAATGTGATGCTTTCTAATCAGATTCAGTTAGTTTTCTTCCCTGAATTTAAATACACCTCTAACATACACCAAATTCAGCTAGTTTGTGTATTTCTGAAGGCAACCATTGCAATAGAATATTGGTGGCACATCATCTAAACTAGAAAAGTCATCCTGTAGCTGCCATACAATTCATTTCTCCTGGCTTCTGTTCTCAGCATCACAGAATTCTGTCCAGCACTAGAGACTTTTGACAGCTTTGGAGTCCATTGATTTTCATGACAAACAGCACATTTTTTCAGCATTTGTAGACAGTCTCTCTCTCTCTCTCTCTCCCCCTCTCCCTCTCCCTCTTTCTCTCTCTCTCTCTTTGCTGTAAACTTTAAGGAGTTTTATCCTCTATGGCATGTACTGTAATTTCCCTATAAAGGTAAAATTCCTAAAAAAATATTGTTAGCATTAATACCAGAACTAGTGCCACTATTTTTCATTTTGCACCTACATACAGACTGATGCTAAATTTGATCAATTTTAGTATCAAAATTGCCATTTTAGTTTACAGAGCACTTTGATTAAAATCCGATATGAAATTTTGTTATCTAACACTAATATTGACCTGCATATAAGCATCACTGAAATAAAGAGCTAGGTTCTGGAATATTTCAAAGGCTAGTTGCTATGCCTAGGCATTTACAAATGAAAACTTTCTATGAGGCAGACTCAGGGCTACATTGTATGGACAAAAGCTTACAAAATAGAGAAGCATTACATTAGGAATTCCCTATGCAGTACAACTCAGGGCCTAACCTTAAGCCATTGGATCAGGAAATTTCAATTTAAAATACATAAAACTATTGTTATTACTTATGAAGTATCTTGACAATTAAGAATACCTGATGTGAATCATTTCAAATTAGTGTCCTGCAAAAACATTTATATTTGCCATCTTTGCTACATGCTTCACTATGTCCTCATTTTTCTGAAATGAACACTTGTGCTTTCAAAAACAAAACAAATAAAAAACAAAACAAAAAACAAAAACATTGTTCTTTGGTACCCTTTCGTACCAATAAATACCACATTAAAGTGCTGAAATTAATTTACAAAATTAAAAATGTAATGGGTCATTATTGCAGTATGTTAGGAACTGTACAAAAATGATACTCTTCAATTTTGAGTTCTATTGTTTCACCAGGCCTACAGCCTTACCAGCACCACTTGAGCGCTTCATATCATACCTCATCTAAACTTATGTAAAATTGGATTTGTGTAGGGTGGTTACAACTAAAGCTCAAGCATGTGGCTGTTTTTTCTTGTTTTGTTTTAAGAATTGCCCCATACCTATCCTGATAGACAACTATTTCATCACATTTCTTGTGCTTTGTATTTTTAGAAAGCTTAGCAGTTCACAAAACATGGAAGGCCAGAATGACAGTCCACAAATCAATTATATTTTTATGCAATGAAATCAGTCTTAAATTATAAGTCAGGGGACTGACAAATCATTTCATTGCTTCAAGGTGGTAGTCTAATAAATTGGAGCAAAATGGTACTCATGGGATGATACCCTCAGTTGATTTAAATTGGTGTACCCCATTAACTTTCATGATGCTATTCCTATTTGCACCACCAGAGGATTTATCCCAATAGAGTTGGGCAACTTTGGAGAGGTTTCTCAAGGCAGGCTTTCCTAATAAAAATGGCCTCTTACAGGGATTATATGGTATTGTTTTAATTGTTATTGATAAAAAAATATAAAGAATGATTAATAGCCATGTTTGACACTATATCCTATTTGTGTTGCCATAGTGTCCAAAGACCCTGATGAAGTGGGTTTTGCATTGGGCACCAAAGAAGTTTAGGATTAAGCTGGGTTTTCTCTCTTCCAGGAGGATACTTCACTGTCTAGGAACCCTGATTAGACTGCTGTGCCTACCAATTTCCAAAGTTTTGTCTTGGACTGAATTATTTTCACATGTCAGTGGATCATAAATGTAGCAGAAATGTTGGAAACAGGGTAGTCTCAGGCTAGGTCTAGACTACGGGGCTTTATCAGAAAAAGTTACACCAATTGCACTCTGCAATATGCACAGCTTTTTCCAATAGCTTTTCCAGAAGAGGCTTTTCCACCATTTGGCCCTGTCTAGATGGTCTAGATGGGGCCAAAAGGCAGTAAAGCCTCCTCTTTTGGAGGAGCCCTTATGCCTCGTGAAACAAGGTATACAGGGCTCCTTGAAAGAACACATTTGCTCTTCTGTGAAAAAAAGTAGAAGAGCAAATGCGTTGCTTGAATGCAGCAGGGGTTTTGTGGGATACTGGAGGTATTCCTCAAAAACTCCATAGTCTGGACATAGCCTCAGTCTCCTAAGAGCCTTTAAATGTTAACAGATTACAAGGCCAAAAGGAATACTTTGTGATCTTTTAGTACTACCTCCTGAATAACACAGAGCATAGACTTTCCCTGAATTAATTTCTGTTTGAACTACATGTTTTTTTTTAAAATATCTAATCTTAATTTTAAAATTTCCTATGATAGAGAATCCACCACAAGCTTTGGTAGGTTGCACCATTGGCTAATTACCTTACTGTTAAAAACATGTGCCTTATTCTGCTTCCAGACTTTGGATATTATACCTTCCTGTGTACTTACAAATATTAATGAAAATTTGAAATCAAGCAAGAAAGAAGATCTTCAGCACTGTAGCAATTGATAACATTGCCACTATACAGAATTTTTATTTAATAAAGGGCAGTAGTTAATATTAATCATAAAATCAGAAAATAATGTTAAAACAACCTCAGTTAAAGCCATTACTGTGTATGCAATACTCCTTTCTTGTTGGCATGAATAGCAACAAACAGATACAAAGTAGAGGGAATGTGTTCAATGCAACAGTTGCTTAAAATAGTGCCTGGGCTTAGTTTTGCAATCCATATACACACATAACCATCAATGAAATCTGTCAGAATTCTGGCTGTAAAAATACAGTTGTTAAAAATGTTGATAAGGTAAGGACAGAAGCAATTGTTCCTTACCGGGTCCGTATGGTGTAAAAAACAACTAGATTCAAAAAATACAGTATATAAAATGTTACTGTGCCTCTCTCTACCTTTTTATGATATTTAGAAGATGGAAGGAAGAAATGTTACATTGACATATCATGTCTGGTACAAATGAAAGTGCCACATATTATGCGAATATATGACTAGGAACAGTTCCTTTGACAAATCCTTCCTCTGAGGTCACAGATGATGCAGAATGCACACAGTGATGGAGTGCATGGATTTTTCCTTTAAAAATGTGGTATCATTGTTTTGTTTCTCTTCAAAAGTCTCTCTCTCTCTCTCTCTCTCACACACACACACACACACACACACACACACACACACACACACATTTTTGTTATTTAAAGAGCAGCAGGAATTGGATACAAAGTTTTAAGTAAATATGCTGTAATATTAAAGGATACACTTTCACAGTACACAGGGATCTGGCAATGCAACTCCCACCAACATCCATGTCAACTTTGTAAATGAAAAAAAGGTCAAGGAAATTCAGAGTTAAGGCTGCCTTTATTTACTATAATGGCTTTGTTTATCTATTGTAGCACAGATATGTGTGAGACAGTATATAATAGGCAACTTATGTTACCTATCTCATAGAACTGGAAGGGACCTTAAGAGGTCATTGAGTCCAGTCCCATACCCTTACAGCAGGACCAAGTACCATCCCTGACAGATTTTTCCCCAGATTCCTAAATGGTTCCCTCAAGTTGAGCTCACAACTCTGGGTTTAGCAGGACAATGCTCAAACCACCAAGCTATCCCTCCTGCCAATTCTTGTGGGTATCTAAGCACAACAAGAAATAGTTTAAGATGGAAGAATTACTTTAAACCATCAATGGGCAACCTAGGCCAGTGAGTGAACCACATGAATGGCCCTCCACCATCTCAGTGAGCCACAAGAGTGTTGTAATCAAGACCATCTCCCAGGATAGGGTAGTTTTGTGAACTGTGCTTGCATATCTGGAATGTGTGGGGTGGACCAACTGAACTGAAGCAGCGCTTTGATTGGATGCAGAGAAAAAGCACCACTCTGACAGTCAATTTTGTGTGCAGTCAGCACTCACCTGACTACATGTGCATTTGCCTCACATGAGTATCAGTTTAGTAATACTAGTAGGAAAAAACTGCATAGAAGGAAATCAGCAGAATCTGGCAACCCTAGTCATGGGCAATGGTAACATAACAACTTGTGGGCTGCATGGAGAGCATTGATGAGCCGTATGTGGCCCTCAGGCTGCAGATTGCCCAGAACTGCCTTCAACTCTGAATGTACTTCTGTTTTATACATTTGTTACCACATTACTCAGAGGGATATATTTCCCATGTGGAGTGGGAGAACTACACATATTTCCACATTCCACAAATACCATACACACTGTAGAGAACAGAGTGGCATGTTGTATATTTATTGCAAAGCAAATAAAACTATTTTGTCAGCCATGCAAGAAATCAATTGTGTGTGGGTGTGCATGTGTGAATAATTTATGGGCATCTGTATAAATATATAGATATAGTTATGACATTGCATCTAGACATGGGAGATGGGAGTACAGATAGAAAGTGTGTCAAATCTTACTATATTAGACTGCTATTAGTAGAATGGTGTGCCATATAAATTAATCTTAATAATTTAGTTCAGTAGAGCAAGAAGACATTCCAAACAAAGAAAATTCTAAAAGTGTGTATTCAGTTTTATTTGAAAATACCTGACTGCTTTTACATTGTTAAATAAAATCAATTTGTGATTGATAGCCCACAGATCCAAAGGCATGTTTCCAAAATAGCTAGTTGCCTCTACAATCCTGTCACGAGATCCCATTGACACCTAATGCTACATCATTTCTAAACTGCTTATATGCTGATTATGAATAGCTTATAGAAAAATATTCAGGCAATCACAAATGTCTTTATCAGTGTTATAACAAATGACACTCACAGTGTAAGAGAAAGCATTAGGCTAGTGTTCTAACCAAGCACTCAGCAGAAGCCTATTCTGAATATTTTTCAGAATATTTTTGTTTGGGTTTAAAACAAACCCCAGATTTGTTTTATTTTAGAACGTCTTTGTTTAAGAAAAATTGGCTCAGATTCAAATACTTCTTTTTTGGTTGTTTATCAGTTCTTTTTCAATGCTCTTAGAAACAAAGTCAGTAATAAATATAAATATAATATAATATAATATAATATAAAGCTAGATGGTTGGATGGATGCAGAATATTAATATCTATATTTGTTGCAGGGCATATGACAGCTGCCAGATTTGCCTATATGCCTTTATCTACTACTCTGTAATATTTATTCATCTGAAACACACTTTTACATGAAGTATATGAAGGGTAATATGTAAATTAAGTCTGTTTTAGGCAATCAGAACCTTCTATCATTCAAGAGCACTTAGCTTTAAATTAAAAAAAATTAATATATGCATGTTTAGATATATATAATTTTTAAAGCTGCAGTTTTCTAACTATAGCAGCTGAGTTAGGGGCTGGGGAAAGGCTAAAAGTGAGAGAGGAAAGGAGAAGAAAAAGAAATATGGGAGAGAGGAATTTAGATAGTGAATATGGAGAGGTGAGAAATACAGTGCAGTCAGAGTAGGGTCACAGTGCAGCTCTACATACAGATGAAGACAATGAGGGAAAGTGTCATCTTGAATAGCAGGAGAACATTACAAGTTCCTGCAGTTAAATAGCTATGCCAAGATGTGGCATGGGACCCTGATGTCAGACCTGTGAGCTATCAAGAGATCCTCTGTAGTAATTCTAATGCCCTAAGGGGTAAAAAAAAAAAATACTTGTAAAATGTTGGATGTCCATTTAGTATTTACAGTGGTTCTCAATCTAGGAGATTGTCACCCTGAAACCTATTTGTGACCTAATAGGTTTCAGGAGGTTATTTTCCTTTCTAACCCTCTTAATTTTTTAAAGTTAGTGATGTACAAAGGATCTGATGACAGCAGAACTGGTTAAAGTCAAAGGTTGTACAACTGGATGTTCCTTCCAGCTAAATGAAAGTGCAATTACACCGTTTATGTCGTGAGAGTTAAAAAATAGAAACTACCACCCAAGCCATAGGACAGCATAACAAGCCCTGTATAGAACAAAGACATGTAAGACAAGGGGTTGTAAACACAGGGGCTAGGACATGGATTGGCTACAGCTATGGGTCAGAGGCAGAAAGTGACAAGAAAAGCAAGAGAAACTCAACAGACAGCAAGAAAAAGCATTCTGACTGTGATCTTGAAAAACTGTGCTTCTTGGGGCTTAAGATTCTGGAAGCAGACTTGGAAATTGTGAGCAAGGTAATTACTGCTGTTTGTTCCTACTAAAAACAGGATTTTGTATACATTCTTTCATATTGAATAGATTGAAGTAGAAATACTTGACTCATATCAACACATTCAATTCCTAATGGAAACAAGCTGATAAGACCCTCAAATACTGGCTAGCTGTTTAGGTCAAACTGTTTATGTTTTTAGCCAGTATGATTGTGGAGGGGTTTATGAAAACATGAACCAAAGACAGACTTAGAACAATTTGTTTGATTTCTAGTCACTTTTGCTAACTATTCTCTGATTGTGAAGACTACAGTAGGCAAGAAAACAATATCATCCCATGAGCCAAGTCCCGATTGAATTTTCTTCAGCCATTTTGTGCTGAAAATGTTGAGCTAGAGCAGGGGTGGACAATAATTTTTAAAAGGAGGCCTCCCTGGAAGAGGTGGGGCCTCAGGCAGAAGGAGCAGAGCCAGGAGACTTCTTGTACTCCCACCACCATTCTGATTGGCCTGCCTTGGAAGAGCTTGAAAAGTCTTCCCCTCCCTCCTCCACCCCCCACTCCCTAGAGAGAAATGCCAGCTGTTTAAAAACTGCTGGCATTCCCTCTAGGCACCTCGCCTAGTGGGAGGAGACCTCTCGTGCTGTCCCGACCCCCAGGCCCTAAAGTCTCCTTGCCCTTCAAGAGCATGCAGCGGCTTGAGAGAGATGCCAGCTGTCAGGATGGGGAAAGGATACAAGACACTTCTCCCTGATCGACCTGGGGGTGGGAAGCGCGCAAAGCTCCCCCTGCCAAAGATGTGCGGCAGCTAGAGATAAAAGCCAGCTGTTTTAAAACAACCGGCATATCTCTCTAGCAGCCATGTGCTTTTGTGGGGTAAGGGGACTTTGCACGCTTTCTCACCCCCAGGCCCTGATTAGCCGAGGGGATGGAGAGCGGCAGAGCAGCCACGGGCTGGATCCAGCAGCTTGTCGGGCCGGATTTGGCCTGCAGAGGGCCCTTTGCCTACCCTTGATAGAGAGACTTAATGAAAAATCCTTGCAGAGAGAGGAATGCTTGGTCTATCCCTACATTGCAGCCTCTTGGCACTAACTGGTCCCTCTCCAAAGGAGTTCAGAATGTGTACACTAATACTGCCCCTCGAAAAAAACCCTTAATCCACTAAATAGGTGATTCCTATACTCTTAGCATACATCTAGACTACAGGCTTTTGTTGACAGAATTTTTGTCGACAGATACTGTCGACAAAGCTTCTGTTGACAAAGAGCGTCTAGACTACATTCAGTTCTGTCGACAAAGCTTCTGTCAAAGAGCGTCTAGAGTACATTCAGTTCTGTCGACAAAGCAAGCTGCTTTGTCGACATGGCAGTGTAGACGCAAAGGACAGTTTAGATGCAATAACGCTTTCTGTTGACAGAACTCTGTCGACAGAAGGCGTTATTCCTCGTAAAATGAGGTTTACCAGCGTCGACAAAACTGCTGAGTTCTGTCAACGTTATGTCGACAGAACTTAGCGGTAGTGTAGACGCAGGTTTAGTTTTGTCAACAAAAGTCTACTTTTGTCAACAAAACCCTGTAGTCTAGACATACCCTTAGACAAAATGGAGTACCAGAAAGCAAATTTATATGGCAAGGAGATCACCAACACTGCAGGGACATTAAGTACAACTACATGAAAAATATGGGACAAACCTTGCTCAAGAGAAATTCCACTAAAATGTTTTGTAGATGTATGAGTTACTTATCTTAAATAAACACATGCATAGCTACTGCTGGAAAATACACCATTTTTTCAAGCAATGCTTACTTACTGAATATTTTCACGTCATCAAGGCACTAAATAAGAATGTCCTTCACTATTGAGGGACAGATGGTCATCTGATTGGAACCACATAAGGGAGCAGGAGAGTAACACAGTTTCTCCACTGCCAGTTGTCAGAACAAGACTGAAATCAGGAATGGATAGCACCCTATAAATTGTACTGCAGGACAAAAAAGCTCTTGAATCTAGGGAGCTTCACTGCCTTAATGTGGGGCTACTAAAAACCTCACATGGGTTTTCAGTGACAATGTAAAGAATTCAGGATAATACTTGGCTCTGCTCTTATTCTAGCCAGTGTCACAGTAAGACAGTGACTCTTAGGCTATGTCTACACTATCAGGTTATTTATTTCAAAATAACAACTCCTGAAATAACTATTTCAAAATAGCATGTCCATGCTAAAGGGAAGCCTTGAAATTACTCAGAGGCAGATTCCCTTAATGTGGACGCGCTACTTTGACTTAGAGCCCAGGAAACACAAGGGAGTAATTACTTTGAATGACTCTGGGGAGTAGTTATTGCAAAATAATAGCAGCTGAGCACCTACACTAACCCTATTTTGGAACAGTTATTTCAAAATTGGCATTATTATCTGTAGAATGAGGGGTTACTTAGAAATAACAAGCCTGTTATTTCAAAATAATTTTTAAAAAATGGGCTTGCTATGTGGATGCTCACCTTGTAATTTTGACATGTAGACATGCCCTTAGTGGGGAGATCAAGGATGGTGAAGAATGTCTCCCAAAGATAGATTATGAAAGGAGTACTGCAACCTATATTTTCCCCTATGCTACAAGGCTGAAGAAGCAGCCAAGAATCATCATTGCAACAGAGCAGCTTATAATAAAGTATCTTTGTGGCAGCAGGATATAGGCTGTGAGAGCTATCAACCCAGGTATGCCAACTATTTCTGAACCTTGACTGATGTTCATAGTGCTACTGAAACCTCAGCCTTGTTTTGGTTTCTGGAAACTTTGAGATTTAGTAGTAAAGGTTGATCTTCATCTGATCTTCCCAAAACGTGCAACTCTGAAAGATGCACATTGTTGGTGCATAATTATGGAGTGTAAAAGGAGGAGAATCATGTAACCCAGTTTCATTAATTAGGCTGTGCTTAGTCCTCTTCTTAGATCAGTGGTTTTCAAACTTTTTTTTTCATGACCCAGTTGAAGAAAATTGTGGATGCCATGAACTAGCATAATTATATCTTTTGTGTTACTCTCCTGCTCCCCTATGTAATCCCAATCAGATTTGATGCCATGCTCCAGGGTGGGGCTGTCGGGATGCGAGGTTCAGGATGACAAAGGGTGTGGGGGGGGGTCTGAAGACTTTGCCTAACGTTGTGGGCACTGAGGTGCGTCCAGAGATGGGAGGCAGGAGTGCAGGCTGGGTGTGGGGCAGAAGGGATCAGTATGTGGGTGGGGACTCTGGAATAGGGGTAGGATACAGGGTCTGTCTGGTGGTGCAGGCTATGGGTTAGGGTTGGGTATGAGGTGTTTGCGGTGCAAGACGGGCTCAGGGCTAGGACAGGAGATTGTTGGAACAGAGGGTTATCTCTGGTGGCTCCTGGTCAGTGATACAGAGGGATGGTAAGACAGGCTTCCTGCTTCTGCTGGCACAGAAAACTGCACCATACCCTAGAAGTGGCCAGCAGCAGGACCTACTCCACAGACTGCTCCCACCCCAAGTTCTGGCCCCATATTCCCATTGGCTGGTTCCTGGTTTGGTGCCAGGCATTGCTGAGCAAAAAATGGATGGGGATCATTTTTGGCTTGTTTTGAAATGGGGTTGGCTTCACTTTTCTGGCTTGTTTTGTTTTTTCATCTTGTAAGAGTTGGTTACTTGCCCCCACCTAGGAGACAGACCTGCTGCTAGCCACTTCTAGGGCACAGCGTGATTATCAGTGCCAGGTCAGGCAGAAAGATGGCCTTAGCCCCCTCACTGGTCACCTTGCCATCCTACAGCAAGGCAACCCAGTACCTGTCATTTCGCAAGCCAGCATTGGGTTGCGACCTGTACTTTGAAAATCATGGTCTTAGACTGAATTCTTACGACTATTCAATTTTCAGGAAGGTGGAACTCTGCAAACAATTCCACAGAGGTGAAAATTATTTGCCTTTAACTGGAGTTCTCTAGGTTATTTAAAAAGGGAGAGGTATAAACCTTTGTATTTATGTGCTTTATTAAGTGCATGCTGTAGAATGAGGACAGAATCTCAGGAAGTTGAGGCATGCTATTTTATATTTATTATTACTGCTAGCTCAGATTTAATGCCAATCTGTGGCCATATTAAGGCTTCCAAAAAATCTTTAAGATGTTCAGAATATGTGACACTAGGGCTTCCATAAATACCTCAATATCATTAGTACAAAATTAAGTTGGAAGAACTATTGGTGGGTCAGGAAAAAAAACCAAGCAAAGTTTCCAAAGAACTGTACACACCTAGAATTCCAAACCTCATAATTCTGCATTCAGTTGTAAAGGGGCTGGACTTCTCCAAACAAGGACATTCATGTTTAAATTTGTTTTCTTGTATTTTCCTTTGCTGATCAAACTGCTGCTTTGCATCAGCCTTGGCAGGTATTCTATCTGAATTATTGTGGGGGGGAGGGGTGGGGAGGAAGGAAATCTTTAACTTTGAAAGTGTTTTCAAAATTCAAAAAAGCACAGCCTGCTGTCTGTCTGAATCATTTTTAGTACATTAGATATGGCTTTACTTTACAATTGTCTCATTTTTAATAATTGTACAGTTTAGATGACAGCAAGAAAAACGACATCCCAACTTTTGGGTTTCTCATTCCAGAAGCCACTTTAAAAAAATATCGAACTTACATTAAGGTTTGGTAAAAATCTAAAGTGGAAGGATTTTAAGAATTTATTTTTCACTACACAAAATAAATGGATTATGTATTGGGATGGGGTGAAGTGTTGCTAGCACTAAAAATTGAAAAAGTGTCATTAGAAACAAATGAGATATGACAGATATAAAAGTGTAGTGTTTTCATGCTGCCAAACCTCAACCTTAACTAAATGCACCTCCATTTTCTGTAGTGAAAAAACAATGTAGTTTCCTGTATTTCTGACCTCAAGGATTCTGATCAATGTTGAATTATGGAATATATTTTTGTACAGTGGATTTTTACCCACAACAGGACCTCGCTGGTGACCTGGAACAATTCTTTCAGACTGAAAGCAAGAATATTAATCTGTTTCACCTTTTAGCTATTGTGAGTATCTCCCCATCCTAAATACATTATAAAATAAAAGTTATAGTTTCATGGAATTTTTATTACTTGGATAAAGTAATATTTTATATAATTGTCAAAAATGAACATTCGCCTTTAACTGTGAAAACTGTTCACAACAAGATTCTTGGATTAGATTCTCATGTTGTCATGGGGCAGCCCCTCCTGCCGATAGCTCCAGGGAATTAGTTCTGGGGCAAGCAGGGTGCCTCCTTCTGGCTGGTGTCTCCCTCATCTGTGCTCCATGCCCACATTCCAGACCTGCATTGCTCTCAGATCATGATGTCCTCTTTGGGACATGACAATGTTCTCTTCACTCCTTCCGGGTGTGTATAAGCAGTTCCAGTTTCACCTGCCACTATTGTCAACTGTGTCTCTAAAGCCTAGCCCCTCTGTTTCGCAAGCAAGCCACAGTCTGTACTGGCCACTACTCTTTGTGGCAAGGTGCAGTGCATGGAGGAAGCAGGGGATCCAGGCCCACCCACAAGTTAGCCCAGGGACCCTCTGGCAGCAGCTTTGTCCTATACTCCTTGGCTATGTCTACACTCATGGCTTCTTGCGCCAGAAATATGCAAATAAGGCCAAGCGTCGAATATCGCTGAGCCTCATTTGCATACCTAATGAGCCAGCATTTTTGCAGAAGAGGCTCTTGCACCAGAAGGAGCTGTCTTCACTGTCCCTTCTTGCACAAGAAAAACCCTCTTGTGCAATGCCATTATGCCAATTATTTTCAGGAATAACGGCATTGCTCAAGAGGGTTTTTCTTGCTCAAGAAAGGGCAGTGTAGACAGCTCCTTCTGGTGCAAGAGCCTCTTCTGCAAAAATGGCAGCTCGTTAGGTATGCAAATGAGGCTCTGATATTCCACACTTACTCCTTTACTCCTCTTTGAGTGCCTCTTCCCGTGACTCCCTTGCACCTTCCTGGCCCTTGTTGCAAGGTCTTCAGCCTGGCTGGTATCAAATGGGAGTGTCTTGTTCTGCTTCCTCTAAGTCTGCCTACAACCGCTGTATCAGTGGTGCCCCTCCTTTGCTGGGAGCTGATCCTGCACTCTTGCTAGTCAGGACCTCAACTCCCTCTTTCTCCTGGGCAGGTTCTTATAAACAAGGCTGCCCCAATAAATTACCCTTTGGCAGGCTTCTTAAAAGCCTCTCCCTAATTGGCCATGGCTTTGCGCATGCTCCCTCCAGCCTGCTTTCGACCCTTCCCACACATGTGTGTAGTCATATTGAGCAGTACTGTTGATTCACAACTTTGTGTAAGGAAGCATGACAAAAATCTAGCTCTCTCTGATTGTTGTTTACAGCATTACAAACCATTTCTGGAATGCATCCTACTCAGACAAAAAAGGGGGATTTCTGCAGGCAATGGTCATTATCACCGTTTTAGAATTATCCGTATCTCAGGCCAAGACAACTAATCCCAGTTCACAAATCCTGAATTCTAATTACGCAACCCATCAGTATTCAAATTCTCTATTTCCCTCTGAAATTATAAGCTTCTGCTACTCTTATACATGTACAACAATGGGCTACTTTAGCAAAACAATTTACAATCAACTGTGTGTACTTAGTGATCTCAGAAGTCTAGCACTAGAAAGACATGGGGTGAATGCCATGAGAGAATATAATATATATAAAAGACAGGGTATGCTACCCACAGTCTATATAACATTTCAGCATAAATAGAAAACCAGTTTTTACTATTTTAGCCCAAAGAACAATATAAAACAATTGTATTTCAGAGATCTTTGTCTACTTGAGTAGAGGTGCAGGCCTGACAGTAAAGATGAGGAGGGTGTCCATCTATTACACACATATAGCTTAATTATCAAAAACCACCATGTGCCAGATTGTGTGCTCCTCCTTCCCTGATTTTATATATATGAAGTTTTTCTCCATACTCTGAGGAATTGAATATTACCTGCTTCCCATATGACACTGATCTTTGTAGAATCATTTCCATGCTATGACAGGGCACCACCTTCCCAGAGGGCATTCCTTAGGAAGCCAGGGAAGTTATAGCACTTTTGACAAAAGGAGCCACCCATTTTCCTGTAACTCAACTGAGAATAAGATGACAGCCATTTATAAAAGTGCATTTTTTTATGGAATTCTCTGTAGTAGAACATTATTTGTCAGCCCTGCAAGAAGAAACTTGCACTCAAAGAATAGTGAAAAAAATACTATTAATGTTTGAAACAGAAAGGGCCTGTTAAACTACTAATAACCCTGTTAATCTGCTTCAGAGAGAAGGCTGGAATGGAAAAATGGATTTTATTTCTGTCAAGTAATAAGAACAGCCATACTAGGCCAGACCAAAGGTCTATCTAGCCCAGTATCATGTCTGCCAACAGTATCATGTCTGCCAATGACCAATGCCAGATGCCCCAAAGGGAGTGAGCAGAACAGGTAATCAAGTGATCCCTCTCCTGTCATCCATTTCCAGCTTCTGACAAACAGAGGCTAGGGATACTATTTTTTGCCATCCGGGCTAATAGCCATTAATGGACCTAAGCTCCATGAATTTTTCTAGCTTTTTTTTGAACCCTGTTAAAGTCCTAGTCTTTACCACATCCTCTGGCAAGGAGTTCCACAGGTTGACTGTGGGCTGTATAAAGAAAACTTCCTTTTGTTAATTTTAAAACTTCCAACCTATTAATTTCATTTGGTGAACCCTAGTTTCTTATATTATGGGAACAATAACTTTTCCTTTTTCCACACCAGTCATGATTTTATAGACCTCTTTCACATCCCCCCTTAATCTCCTCTTTTCTAAGATGAAAAGTCCAAGTATTTTTAATCTCTATGCATATGGGACCCATTCCAAAACCCTAATCATTTTTGTTGCCCTTTTCTGAACCTTTTCCTATGACAATATATCTTTTTTGAGATGAATACTGCATACAGATGTGGTCACCTCAAGATGTTGGCATACCATGGTTTTATATAGAGGCAATAAGATATTCTGTCTTATTCTCTATCACTTTTTAATGATTCCTAACATTATTTGCTTTTTTGACTGCCACTGCACACTGCGTGGATGTTTTCAGAGAACTATCCACAATGACTCCAAGATCTCTCTCTTAAGTAGTTGTAGCTAAATTAGTCCCCATCGTATTGTATGTATAGCTGGGATTATTTTTTCCAATGTGCATTACTTTACATTTATCAACATTAAATTTCATTTGCCATTTTGTTGCCCAATCATTTAGTTTGCTGAGAATGTGCAGGACAATAGAAACAACAACATGTGGGAGAGAGAAGAAGAGGCAGATTAGGGAAGGGGAGACTGTATAGGATAAAGTAGAAGCCCACACAACTGAAAACTCCATACTACTACAGTGATTCGTATCTTAGGATAGTCGTAGACAAAGGTCACAAAGGACCACCGTGGTCATCTATATATGACAAAGCACAAACACTGCCCAGGACCTACACACTAAAACCAATAGCTGAAATTAGATCAGCATATAACAGCACATCACAAGAGACTACATTATTCTGTGATGCAGAGAGGCTTAGGTGATAGAGTACAGGCATACGTGAAAGGTGGGGTATGCGACTAAGTACATACCCTACATCGTTTTTTATTCACCCATGCTCTGTCTTCCCATCTACACTGTTGTTTTTAGCTATAATGTGTCTTGCTGCCTTCCAATTGCTGGAGATTTTCCCCACTGTTCGTATCTTTTTGTGGTGGGGAAAGTCTTCAGCAGGCAGAAGTTAGCAGGCCCTCCTCCGGTCAAAGTCTTTCACTGATGTGTAGCTACACCATAGTGTGGGCAAAGCTTGCTTTAGACTGAGATATATAGCTACAGGATGCTGAAAATAGGCTGTACTGTAGACGTAGCCCAAATGTGGACAGGGGAATGTTGGGAAAAGCAATGAGGGGAAAAGTGGAGTATCTGAAGAGGAATGTGGAGGTCAGGATTGGAAGCAAAAAAACCTGCAGTTTCTGGCTCTGCTTGTGTGCTGCCATGGGTTGATGCTGGCCCAGTATTGTACTGCGGGGGCTCCCTGAACCTGGTCCCAGTGCCACGGGCTGCCAGGGCCTATAGCCAGCTCCAGCCCCACTACTGTGGGCTGCCGCCAGCTCCAGTACCTTCTCAGTCCTGCCACTTCAGCATGGCCCCACTTCTGGATTGCTTTCCTGCCACTGGGCTACCAGGACTCTGAATTTGGAACATTTGTGGTTCTCCTGTCTTTTGAGAGGAAGAAGCTGTATATTAAACTTTCCTTCAATTTACATTTTATTCTGACAACATGAACTAGAGATTAGTATGACAGAAGAAAATTCCATTATTTAAAAAAGTAAAAATTCCAAGAATTTCTAAAAATAAGTAGTTGAATGTCATAATTTTGTATTGTGCTCATGGTTTACATTTAGGCATGATCTGTGCCAGAACCCACATGCAGTCCATCTCAAATTTTGGGAGATATCTGGTCCACAGCTAAGCTTCATAGTTTCGGCCTCTCTCTTTATAGCTCTTTTGAATGGCAATTGTTTAAATAATTCTCAGGTCTTGTATTAGTCAGGTCTTCCATTGCTAAACGTGACTCCACAGAGTAAATGCAAAGTTGGTAGTGAGACAAGATAGGGAGTGTTTTACAGTTAAGCACTGTATGTGTAGACTATAATTACCATGCATTACCTTGCTTTGTTTTTACATTCTATAGTTAAAGCTCATTGAACATCAACATACCAGCTTATTTGAACAGAACAGGCTAAGCACATTAACAACTGGGAAATTCCCTTTATTAAGAAATTAAACAATGTTATTCACAATTTGCATGTAGTTTGCAGCTCACTGTTCTTTCCATTTGATTTCCAGTAGCAATTATAGGTCCAAGATTGCTCCCATTATTGTCAGGAGGATTTTGTTTTTTCATTCCATCTCAACTATTTAAAATTTTTAAACTACTTCACTGATTCAACCAGTTCTCATTAGGATAATCTATTACCTTTTTCATAATGCAAATACAATGGAGCCTATAATGAAATCGAGGAGCAGTATATTTCAAACAGAGAAGAAAGTGTTTTTACCCAACACATTACACCTAGGGAACTCATTACCGGAAGATACTATTGAAGACATGAGCACAGTGGGATTCAAAATCACTTATATGGATAATACTGATCCCCATTTCCACCAGCAAGATTAAAAATGCATAAAGGATATTAAGCTTCATGCATCAGCACATAAACCATCCTATAATGTATGGGGTTAGGAAAAAATCTTGAGTATAGGCATGTTATTAGGGTTATTTTTTTACCATTTGTCACTGGCTACAGTAAAATATAATATGCTGTTCTAGATAGACCATTGATCTGATCCAGTATGACACTGACAATTCCTAGTTTCTTGCTCATGTTAGCAAGGTGAACATTACAGATACTGTGCCGTAACAGAAGTGACCATACAATGAGTATGTAATTAAGACAATTTACTTCTAATCTACGGGATTGATGCAACTCTGACATAAGTGGCCCTTTCACAAGTATCCCCATTGACTTCAGTGGGACAATTTGTGTAATAACTATTATGAAAGTAAGACACACTCAGGCTGCTAGAAATCAGCTGGTTTAATAAAACAGAGATAACACAAAAATTCTCTAAGCAATGTCAAGAGGCCTTTCTTTCACATTCATGATGAGAACAAGATTCCTTCATAATAATTTATTAAAGGGAGAAAGAAATGATAGGACATTTTTGTATGTTGATAAGAAAAATCTAAGAGTGTATACATATGCATAAATGGTCCATTGTGGTAGTACACCAGTAGACCATGCTGCACTAAAACAAAGTGCCTTCATTATATTTCTATGATAAATATCTCCCTGTGCAGCTGAAATTATCAAAGGACTTGATTAAAGGATTGATTTGAATGAAACAGCATAATTGACCCAAGAGGAAAGATGAATTAATATGGACAGCAAAGCCTTTAAGTTAGCATGATATATTAGAATGCAGCACTGGGAAATGTCAACAGTCATGATTCATTATTTTGTAGTCATCTTCTGATTACAAAAGTGATTTGGTTTTATTGCATACAATATTTTAAAAGACCTGATATACTGCAAAATATGTCTTCAAAAGGATTAAGTGAAGATGTCCTGCTTAGCTCATACATAAAACTTGTGCTGTGTACACGTTTGAAATGAATACTTAGCTGGAGTCCTTTTTGTGAGCAACAATAAACATAGCACATGGTTATTGGAATACTTCAGATTTCACTTTGAGGGGGGAAATGTGGAAAATTTTTAGGAAATATTGAGAAACAGTCTCTGAAAGAATCAAACAGCGTATACATTTTCCCATGCTCCATATTTTTAAGTGCCAGCCTCCAGGGAAATAGATCTTTTGTATTTTGCTCTTTAATGTCCTTATGAACTAATGCTAATAAAAACACTTCTATACAGCTTAAACCTTGTTATCCGGGGCTCTCTGATCCAGCAACATCCGTGGCCCTACTGGACCATGGATGTTGCTGGACCAGAGAACCCCAACCACTGAGGTTGCCAGCAGCTGGGTGCTCAGCCAATCTGACAGCAGGCAGCCTGCAGGAACAGTGACCTGGTGGCAGAGAGCTGGCCAGTGGGCCGTTTGCACAGAGCTGCTGCTAGACCAGGACGTGGCCTGGACGTAACCCCACCAGCAGGCTGGGGGTAGGGCACTGGCTGGGCCAGCAGTCAGGAGGGGAGCCCCAGAAGAGCCCAAGGCCTGACCTCCCATAGATTGGCAAACTCCCTCCTTCAGGGCTGCTTAGGTCCCGAGGGTGCTAAACCAGGGAGGGCCAACCTGTAGTTCTTTTCATCCTGAAATCATGTCACAATATTAAATGAGGAATCGTCGTAACATTCCTGTAAAGTAGATTAATTTTATTATCCCCATTTTGTAGATAGGGAGATTCAAGTGAGAAAAAGAAATCAAGTAGTGAAGAACAGAGGGTATGTCTACACTACCCTCCTAGTTCGAACTAGGAGGGTAATGTAGGCATACCGCACTTGCAAATGAAACCCGGGATTTGAATTTCCCGGGCTTCATTTGCATAAGCGGGGAGCTGCCATTTTTAAAACCCCGCTGGTTCGAACCCCGTGCAGCTACCGTTACTCCTCATTTCACGAGGAATGAGGAGTAACGGTGGTTCGAACTAGGAAGCCTAGTTCGAACTACCTAGTTCGTGCCCCGTGTAGCCACGCTGCACGGGGCTCGAACCAGCGGGATTTTAAAAATGGCGGCTCCCCGCTTATGCAAATGAAGCCCGGGAAATTCAAATCCCGGGTTTCATTTGCAAGTGCGGTATGCCTACATTACCCTCCTAGTTCAAACTAGGAGGGTAGTGTAGACATACCCAGAGTGAGTATCAGGGTCCGAGCAGTTATATAAACCCAAGAGTTACTGAAACCCAGTTCAGTACTTAGACAATGAAGCTCCACTTTCTAATATGATTTATCTTCATTGCCTTTGGCTTCAGCTAATTAAATGCAATTTTCAAAAGCAAATTTACCACTGTACGCATGGTTCTGTACAAAGATAGAAGAGTGAGACTCTTGGTCGTGCATGTAAAGTTTAAGAGAAGCTTGATTTCTGGATTGTGCACAACATACATGACTTGTGCTGTGCACTAATGAGTGCTTAAGAACATCTAACATGTGCCAAATGAAAATTTAGATTATGGGGAGACACAGAAAACATAGTATTTGGAAACATCTATTTATAATGTTGAGCTTGACTATGCCTGGTCCTTGTACAGATGAAATGTTCAGGGGAGTTTTCAAGGAAACTCCTTCCACTGTTTTTGCTTTGATACAAAGCAATTCAGTTCCCCCTGGAACACTGGAAGGACAAGGTTTGTGCTTGGGGTCGGGGGGTCGGGGGAGGGAACAGGTGGCTAAACTAACAGCAGAGTTAGGTGGAACATCCTCAAAAATGGTATATTTGCCTTTATGAATATTTGAACTGTAAAGATGAAATGGATGTTACCTCAGCTATTTCTGCACGTGTCAGACTTATGGAAGCACTAACACAATTTGCTACTAATCCCTCTGAACTTTGCTTTTCCCAGCAAAAACAACAATGACAAAAGCAAAGTGATCCATCTTATTTAGAAAATCATTACCAAACAAAAAAAACTGTTACTTATATTTTTGATTAGCAAAAATGTGTTCCAGCTCAACAGAAGGCATATGATATGCATGTATGGATATAATATAAGTGCTTTCTGCTTTTATTAATAATGATAGTGTCAAGGAATATTTTGGAAGAGGTTAGAGAGTCAGAAGCCAAGATCAGACTTCTGACAGTGTTCACAGACTTAACTAAATAGAGTTACTAGTGGCTAGCATCACCAGAGTCTCTCTCCTGCTAATGTCTGCCCAGCTTTCTCCTTGCTAGCTTTTCCCATACTTATTTTCATATTCCTCTTCCATTTCTGGCCCTGATTTGTCATGTGTACTGTCCGTAAGTGACAAGAGAAGGCTGTTCAGGTCTATCAAGTTCACTGCAGCTCTTAGGAAGAGTGCGTCAAGAGCATAAAGGAACTTCTCAGCTTCCTAAAAAATGTAACCCCACATCCCAGCTAACAAGAGTTCTGAGAGTGCAAAGATTTTAGTGCTGTCATTGTACCTGCTTTTGTTGGTTTCTGTGAAATGACCTAGCTGCCTCCAAATTGCTGAACTCAATCACTAGAAAAGGTCCCAATAAAATAAGCATTATTTTTTGCAAACAACCTTCCCCCAAAATCAAAAACACACTGTTTTGGAATAAAAGAATTGTATTAATTTATAGAACCCACTCCTCTGTTCAAGAATGTTCCATCTAAAGTCAGCTTCTTAAACCAAAGAGGTCAAGTTAGTTGACTTAAATTTAGACATAAAAAAAGGAAAAAAAACTATTGAATTTTATGACTTTCAATAATTAAAATTGTAGCCTGATATCAAATTCTGCAGAAACATGCATGGTTATAGTATGCATAAAAGGTTATTTTAACCAAATCCATAAATTCAGTATAAAGCCTAATTTAGACCTGGTGTGAGCTGGTAAACAGGGCTCAGTTCTATATTTAGCTTCTATGACGAGGTAACTGGCTCTATGGATATGGGAAAATCAGTGGATGTGATATACCTTGACTTTAGCAAAGCTTTTGATATGGTCTCCCATAATATTCTTGCCATCAAGTTAAGGAAGTATGGATTGGATAAATAGACTGGAAGATGGATAGAAAACTGGTTAAACTGTCAGGCCCAAGGGGTAGTGATTAACGGCTCAATAGCAGGTTGGCACTTGGTTTCTAGTGGAGTGCCCCAAGGATCGGTTCTAGGGCCGGTTTTGTTCAACATCTTTATTAATGACCCAGATGAGGGGATGGATTGCACCCTTAGCAAGTTTGCTGATGACACTAAACTAGGGGGAAAGGTAGATATGCTGGAGGGGAGGCATAGAGTCCAGAGTGACCTAGACAGATTAGAGGATTGGGCCAAAAGAAATCTGATGAGGTTCAACAAGGACAAGTGTAGAGTTCTGCACTTGGGACGGAAAAATCCCAAGCATTGTTACAGTCTGGGAACCAACTGGCTAACTATCAGTTCTGCAGAAAAGGACCTGGGGATTACAGTGGATGAGAAGCTGGATAGGAGTCAACAGTGTGCCCTTGTAGCCAAGAAGGCTAATGGCATATTAGGTTGCATTAGGAGGAGTGCTGCCAGCAGATCTAGAGAAGTGATTATTCCCCTTTATTAGGCTCTGGTGAGGCCACATCTGGAGTATTGTGTCCAGTTCTGGGCTCCCCATTATAGAAAGGATGTGGACGCAATGGAGAGGGTGCAGAGGAGGGCGACCAAAATGATTAGGGGGCTGGAGCACATGACCTAAGAGGAGAGGCTGAGGGATTTGGGTTTGTTTAGTCTGCATAAGAGAAGAGTGAGGGGGGATTTGATAGCATCCTTCTACTTCCTGAAGGGAGATTCCAAGAGGAATGGAGAAAGGTTCTCAGTAGTGATGGATGTCAGAACAAGGAGTAATGGTCTCAAGTTACAGAGGGGGAGGTCTAGGTTGGATATTAGAAAAACTATTTCGCTATGAGGGTGGTGAAGTACTGAAATGGGTTATCTAGAGAAGTGGTGGAATCTCCATCCCTAGAGGTTTTTAAGTCTCAGCTTGAGCAAGCCCTGGCTGGGTTGATTTAATTGGGATTGGTTATGCTTTGGACAGGGGGCTGGACTTGAGCTCTATGATTATTCCATTCGCTCCTCCAGTTTTCCTGAAATCAGTGTGAATGAAGGATTAAATGAATAGAGTTCAAACCTGTTCCCAAGGTTTTCATTGTGTTACCTACCAGCCCTGTGCTTTTGGGAGCCAGGGAGTGACATTCATGGAAAACCATGCCCTCTCCCTCCTCCTCCCCCTTCCCCTAAGCCTTTGCTGGAATCAGACAAAGCAATGAAAAGGCCAGGGAAGACACACCTAAACAAATCAAGGAAACACCCCAGCCTCATCTGCATTGAATATAGAACTCATTAGCATACAGAATGGAGACCAGCTCTTCCAAGACAGGAATCGCAGTGAACTATGGGATACCGAAAGCAGAGAAGCACTGCCTGATGGGAAATCTCTACTCCAGATGCTAATGAACCCAGGCCTGCTCACACCCAAATTTGTCATTATCAGACCAATTCTAGTAACCTATTGACATCTAAAATACTGAAACTGCCTAGTTGCATTGTGAGCTCGTTCAAGGAACATCACCCATAACCAGGGGTAATCAGTCTCTATTGTCTCTCCTCTTTCTCTTTGAACTATCCCTATAAAAACTCCTATCCTTGCCCCAAGAAAAACTGTTCTGATACTTGGATTTACACTGCATCAGTTCCATTGAGACTTCTTCATCTCCTGTCTGATCACGCTGGGGGCTCTGTTCTGCTCATCTCCCGACTACCATCATCATCTGGGAACCCCAATCAGTGCAAGCTCCATGGAGTGGTGAGGTTTCTCTCTCTCTCCCTCTCCCTCCCATCAACTACCTCTCTAAGCATAGCCTCCTGACCCTGCCTTGTTATATGGTTACCTAACATTTGTAATCAGTTTCAATTTAGATTTCATATTATAACTTTTTGATATCTATTCACTACTCAGAAATAAATAACTTTCATTATTAAGCTGGTTGCTTCTCTCTCTTTCTTTCGCTCACTCTTCCTTAAGGGGTGTTGTTTTGGCTTCAACATTCGCTCTGCAACAATGCTTCTTGTACCTAAGCTAAAGATCCCTGTAGTGCCCAAAATCCTGTGGGATTTGCTCATTGTGTGGTTTACCAGTGAATGACTGTGGGGTGAAAGTGGGGATAGGTGGTGCTGAACCTGGGGGCTTATGAGGATGGCAGCTTAAATTGCTGTTAAATCCAGCCCACTGAGTCCAAAGGCACATGAGGGTGCAGTGTGGCATTGCTGTTAAACCCAGCCAGCTGAGTCCAGGGACATATGAGGGGGTCAGCTTGTGAGTGCTGATTACCCAGTCCTCTCAGACGTGCTCTGTTAGCGGGTATGAGTGTCTGTGTGTGTTGCTAAGGTGGTGACAACCCCATCCTGAGGAACCTAGTTCCTGCAGGAGAACTCCAGTGGGAGGGGGAATTGGCAGCAGGGAGAATTCAGCTCCATATGAGAGCACAAGTAAGCACAAACAGCACACTGATAGAATGGTTAACCTTTCCCCAGTCTCATAAGAGTAACCCTGATAAATGAGCATACCGCAGAGTATTGGGCAAATATGGTAACAATTGAGATCTAGGATTACACCCCTTACAGGATCAGAAAGTGAGTGATGGTTCCCTGGGATGATGTTGAAGAACAGTGTGGAAGTACTATCCTCCCACACACAGCTAAATAATAGCAGCAAGGTATGACAACACAATTTGGCTCAGGGACTATCTTTATAGTAAGAGATACATGCACTTATTACTTGTGGAGCTTTCACAGCACTCATGGGATTTGGTAAAGGACAATCACAATATCTAGAATAAAATAACTTTATGTTCCTCCTTAAAACTGACCTTTACGGAAGCCATCAGCTAGTAACTGTTAGGAATGTCAGAACATAAAACTAGCTGTACTGGGTCAAATCAGTGGTCCATCTAATTCAGAATTTTGTCTTAGCATAATGACCAATGCCAAATGATTCAGAAGTAATAATAAAAGAACTATACAGTGATCCATTCCATCATCCAATCTTAGCTTCTAGATGTCAAAAGAAAAATTGTGAGGAGTGCAATTGATTAGCTGTGTGAGCAACTATAGACAGTCAATGTTAAAAGTGTCCTATTATCTTTGTTACCCTAGCATCTCTCTCAAACCCTATTTGTCACTTTGGGGCAGGGACAAATTACTATACTGTTGGCACATAGCCTAGAGAAATAGCTCCTTGACTCTAACCACCTCTACAATATCAATGATATTACTAAGTAAGTTATAATCCCATATATATAAAGAATACCTACAATACTATACAGCAATCATCCTAAATATTTAGTGAATTGATTAAATGTATCTCTCTAGGTCTGCTTTGAAAAGTTCAGACTGTATCTTTAAGTAAAATACTGCAGGTTCCTTTGTGCATTGGGAGTCTTTCCTCATTAAAACATTTCATTTGTAGATAATTGCAATTTAAAAAAATTCTTTGTACTATAACAAGCAGTTCTGTTCTGACATGTGGCATAGGAACAAAAGCATAAATGAACGTGCCAGAACTTAGCTCACTGATAACAATTCAGAAGAAATGAAAATTGAAACAATTTATTTTTGATGGGTCAGTTCTTAGTGTGTGCAACTCTGCCCAAAACAAAATTATATTGAAGTTTTCATATATCACCTAGTAGGGGTTCTTTGAACTGGTATTCAGCCCAGAAATGCTCTGTAACTGCTTCAATTCCAATTTCAGTTTTTATTTTCAGTTCACTAGGCATCTCATTTTTTCTATGTAGTCTCTAGGGATCCCAAACAATATACACAAATTCTATTTTACTGCCCTTGTTATGGTGTTGATGCTTCAGACTAGTTAGGTGCATGAGAAGTAATATATTCAGCATAAGCTAAAACCTAAATAATAGTTACACTATCACTTGTGAAGAGGTGGGTCACCCTATTTTGTTGTTGGGAACTATGTGAAACAACAAGATTGTCCAACTCCCTTGTAGGATTGCAGGAGATCTTGAGCTCAACCAGTTTCGGATCCAGCAAAGTACTTAACTCCATCTTTTACTCTAATTATGCAAATAGCCCAATTGAAGTTATTCATATGCTTAAATTGAGCATACGCTTATCATATTCTTTGCTGGATTGCATCTCCATGAATTATTTAAATATGCCAAGATGTATCTGGATAAATAGCATAATAAAAAGCGTATTTGCGCTAAGTGCTATATATGATTGTATGCTTTCAGCAATAAATTTATTACTAAATAAACATAATGAGAGGAAATGCTGTGAACCAAAAGCAGAAGAGGGATGGAAATGCTGCATTTAACTATATTTATTGCTATATAAAGTAGACAAGAAAACTGCATATTATTTTGATAACTGAGCCTGCAGGACAGCAGGATCCCTAAGCTTCCCAGATGTGGGATGTCTACACAGCAATGAAAGAGCCCTGCAGTATAAGCCCCATGAGGCTGAGTGAGCTGACATGGGCCAGCTGAATTTTTCTTTGCTGTGTAGACATACTCTTATTCAGAATTAAAATGGTCTTAATTCAGTTTCATTTAATTCACTTCCAAGGTAAATTTAAGATAAATTGAATTGAAGGCCAATTGAATTCCACATAAGAGTCCACATAGGGGTTTAGTGTAGTATAACTAATCTACTTTTAATGTTCACACCAATTAATTTTCCTATGTGGCATCACAGAAACTAAACTAATTCTGCCCAGTATTAATAACAGAACTCAGAGGTCCTGACTTCTAGACCACGGGAATGCTAACCATGGACACTAATGCTCTCTGAACGTGGGCCAAGTTTACCTGGGATGTAGTATGTGAATCCAGTGCTGTGGGTCTAATAGTCTCCTCAGATATTCTTATGCAGCTTCCACATGTGTTAACAGGAACTGTGTCTGCATATCTAGAGGCAGATTTGGTCCCAAAATGACAAAAGCCATTTGAAGAAAGATTTCATTGTAGTAGTTAGGAGTAGGGATGTTAAAGTGTGATTATCTGGCACATCAACTATACAATTAGTTGATAAGCGCTGGTGTGCAGAGCCATAGTGGAGGTAGCTCCAGGAGCTGGCTCTGGAGCCACCTGTGCTGCAGCTCTGCATTTTAAATGTAGTAAGAGCCATTGGGCTCTTACTACATTTAAAATGCAGAGGCGCAATGATCAGCTCGAGCCAGAACTGCTCGGTCCCAGTAGCCCCTGTTCTCCATGTTTTAGTACACTTCTCAGTGAAATGAGGTCAATTCAGAGCTCATGAAATTAGACTGATCATCACAGTTTGGAAAACAAGCACGACAAATTGAAAGGCACCATGTGCATTCTTTTTTGTAGTTTCCAAATATAAATCCTCAGGGTATGTCTACACTTCATGACTTTCAAAATAAGCTATTCTGAAATAGTTATTCCAAAATAGCTTATTTTAAAATAGCATGTCTACACTGCAAGGAAGCCTCAAAATTAGACCAAGGCAGGCTTCCCTAATGTAGATCTGCTCTCGATTTAGAGCACCAGGAGCCACTGGGGAAAAATAATTTAGAATGGCCCTGGTGAGGAGCTATTTTAAAACAGCAGCACTGGAGCGTCTACACATGCCTTATTTCGAAATAGCTATTTCAGAATAGGCGTTATTCCACGTAGAATGAGGTTTATAGATTTCAGACTAAACCATCCGTTATTTTGAAATAACGGAATGGCTGTGTGGACGCTCACATTAGCGTTATTTCGAAATAACGCTAGTTATCTCAAAATAATGGTGCAATGTAGATGTACCCTCAGAGAGATACAAAGTAAAGATGCTGGATAACTCAAACTCTTCAAAGATCAAAATCTATAAACTGTTCTTTTATTTTCAAAACCTGTATTTTCTTTTGTTCTCAGTTTTTTTCTCCCTTCTTCCATACTTTCCCTTGGTTATTCTCTTTTCCAAATGGGAAAATGAAAAATTAAAAACAAAAAATTTCAGTTTCCATTTTTTTGCTGAAGAAACTGAAGACATTCAGACAACACAAGAGTTCTCTTTTAATTTTTAAAGAGCCATGTTCCTTCAATTTCAACGGAAAATTTTCTGTCAGCTCTGATGGTTTCCCTATACATTTGCACAACCTGCTATCATACATCTTTACTTCTAGCTCCAAACATTTTTCAGTTTAGTTTTGTGACTATCATGACAGAATAGATGCAACAGCAACGCTGGCGGATCAGTCATCTCCAAGAGAATCAGGACAGGTAGTGTGTAGAGGGATAGGGCATCAGCAGTAAAGTTCATTTTGAATGGGGGATGTCTAAAATCTTATTCCTGTGGAATGATATCCTGCACCTACCTGTTATGAACTTTATATCTCTTGATTTTTCAGTTAGTTTAGAAACTTTTAATGGTGTTCTAAAGGTTAGGGTTAAAAAAAATTAGAGCTTGCATTTTTAAATGACTTACTACAGAACAATAAAATACTGTCTTTTGAAATATGTACCAACCTACCTTAAGTTTGAGATATCCCACACTAACTTTTCAATGTACAGATTCACTTTATGGAATAAAATAAATTATACTTTAAGAGCTTATAACCATCTATAATAGATGCATGCAAAATAGAATAGATTAGAATAGTGGTAGAAATGAAGCTGTGTTAGTCTGGTGCAGCTGAAACAAAAAACAGGACTGTGTAGGACTGAGAAAGTGGGTCTGGCCCACAAAAGCTCATCACCTATTAAACCATCTTAGTCTTTAAAGTGCTACACAGTCCTGTTTTTTGTTTCAGAATAGATTAGGAGATTGAAACAGATACCTTCACTCAGATACCTTCACTCAAAACTTCTAAACATAGTCACTATGGGTTTGTCTAGAACAGTCCAGTGTAGAGAGTTTGGGACAATTTGGTTTTGTTTCATAATTTTATAATGATTGAAAAGCTTTGTAAAACAAGCAAAAACATGCTTAAAGACTTGCTGGTTGGAAACATTTATTGAAATCTGAAAAGGGGACTGGGAGAGGCAGAGCCCTCTAAAATTCTTTTCTTTTCATAGGTTAATCTTTTACAGCAGTGTCAGAAAAATCATGTTTTTGGTGCACTTATTGTAATATGTAGATTGCGTAACAAAAATATATTGATGACACCAAATAAATTAGAAGAAAAGCTAACACTGTCCAATAACCTTATCCATTTGATAGAGTGATTGTGTTAGAAATCAAATACCAATACAGGTCCGAGGGTTCAACCTGCACATGAACAGAGCCTAATTTGAAGTGCATTCTCTCTTAAAGGAGCCTCTTACTGCTCTTTGCTCACCACATTGTTTAGAACAAATGGTTTTAAAGTGTATAGTTAATTATCTCTCACTCAGAATCAGTGTTATACACTCTGTATATATTCATGTAAAACTGTATACAGATTACCAATTTAAAAATAGTATGGCACTCAGGATCCTTAAAACTGACGCATCAGTAAACAATTCTCTCCACTAGCTCATCTAGATATTTCATTTTAAAATACTGTCTATTAGTTTCGGGTTTTTTAAATCACTGGTGTCAGCTTAATTATTCCCCCCTTTATAAATATCTGCTTGACAGCAATATATAGACATATTAGGGTTTTTCATGAATATTATTATTGGTTTTTTTAATTTTAAAGATAGAATCATAAATATTAGAACTGGAAGGGATCTTGAGAGATCATCAAATCCAGTCCCCTGCCTTCACAGCAGGACCAAACACCATCTACATCAGGTGTTCTCAACCTGGAGAATATTTGGTAAATAACTAGATTATCCTAATTGAAATATTCCCAAAGTAGTAGTGTTAGTGAAAAAAGTTGTGGATTCTAGAGTCTAGAATTTATTTCCTTTCATATTGAATAGGGTTTACTAAAAGCCAAAGGGGTATGGGGACCGTAAAAGGTTGGGAGCCCCTGATCTAGATCATGCCTGATAGATGTCTATCCAACCTGCTTGCAAATATCTCCAGTGATGGAGATTCCACAATCTCCATAGGCAATTTATTCCAGTGTTTAAACACCTTGACAGTCAGGAAGTTTTTAATGTCCAACCAAAACCTCTCTTGCTGCAATTTAAGCATTGCTTCTTGTCCTATCCTCAGAGGCCAAGGAGAACAATTTTTCTCCCTCTTCCTTATAACACACCTTTTAGATACTTGAAAACTGCTATCACGTCCCCTCTCATTCTTCTCTTTTCTAAACTAAACAAGTCCAATTCTTTCAGTCTTCCCTCGGAGGTCATATTTTCTGGATCTTTAATCATTTTTGTTGCTCATATCTGGACCTTTTCCAGTTTCTCCACGTATTTCTTGAAATGTGGTGCCCACAATGTGACACAATACTTCAACTTCACACTGTTGACTCATATTTAGCTTGTGGTCCACTATGACCCCTAGATCCCTTTCTGCAGTACTCCTCCCTAGACAGTCACTTCCCATTCTGAAGCAAAATGCAGGACAATGTAGCACTTTAAAGACTAACAAGATGGTTTATTAGATGATGAGCTTTCGTGGGCCAGACCCACTTCCTCAGATCAAATAGTGGAAGAAAGTAGTCACAACCATATATACCAAAGGATACAATTAAAAAAATGAACAAATATGAAAAGGACAAATCACATTGCAGAACAGGAGGGGGATGGGGGGGGGGGGAAGGAAGGAAGGTAAGTGTCTGTGAATTGATGATATTAGAGGTAGGGAGAGGGGGATGTTTGTGAGTTAATGGTATTACAGGTGATAATTGGGGAAACTGTCTTGGTAATGGGTGAGATAGTTCAAATGTTTGTTAAGTCCTTGTTGGAAAGTGTCGAATTTTAACATGAATGACAGTTCAGAGGATTCCCTTTCAAGTGCAGATGTAAAAGGTCTTTGTAGCAGAATGCAGGTGGTTAAGTCATTGAGAGAGTGTCCTTTCTGGTTAAAATGGCAAGAAAGGACACTTTCTCAATGACTTAACCACCTGCATTCTGCTACAAAGACCTTTTACATCTGCACTTGAAAGGGAATCCTCTGAACTGTCATTCATGTTAAAATTCGACACTTTCCAACAAGGACTTAACAAACATTTGAACTATCTCACCCATTACCAAGACAGTTTCCCCAATTATCACCTCTAATACCATTAACTCACAAACATCCCCCTCTCCCTACCTCTAATATCATCAATTCACAGACACTTACCTTCCTTTCTTCCCCCCCCCCCCGCATCCCCCTCCTGTTCTGCAATGTGATTTGTCCTTTTCATATTTGTTCATTTTTTTAATTGTATCCTTTGGTATATATGGTTGTGACTACTTTCTTCCACTATTTGATCTGAGGAAGTGGGTCTGCCACGAAAGCTCATCATCTAATAAACCATCTTGTTAGTCTTTAAAGTGCTACATTGTCCTGCATTTTGCTTCAACTACCCCAGACTAACACGGCTACATTTCTATCACGTTTCCCATTATGTATGTGTGAGACTGATTGTTCCTTCCTAAGTGGAGTACTTTGCATTTGTCCTTATTAAACTTCATCCTATTTGCCTCAGACAGTTTCTTCAGATCATTTTGAATTATAACCCTATCTTCCAAAGCAGTTGCAACACCTCTGAGCTTGGTATCATCTGCAAACTTAATAAGAATACTCTCTATGCCAACAAATAAATCATTGAAGATATTGAACAGAACTGATCCCCAAACAGACCCCTGCAGAACCCCACTTGTTATGCCCTTCCAACATGACTGTGAACCATTAATAACTACTCTGAGAATGGTTGTTCAGATAGTTATGCACCCACCTTATGTAGCCTCTCTAGGTTGTATTTCCCTAGTTTTTTGATAAGGTCATGTGAGACTGTACCAAATGCCTTACTAAAGTCTATGTATACCACGTCCACTGCTTCTCCCTTTTCCACAAGACTTATCCTATCAAAGAAATCTATTAGTTTGATGTGATTTATTCTTTACAAATTCATGCTGGCTGCTACCTATCACCTTATTATCTTCCAGATGTTTGAAGATGAATTCCTTAATTACCTGCTGGCAGATGTCATATAATGGTGGTATGTTGCCTGTCTACTTTTACAATTTTGGATCCAATTTTTCAAAACATCCTAAGGGAGTTAGGAAGTCCCACTGGATAGGTCTACACACTAATTTGAAGTTACTGGGAGTGACCCCCTTAGACAGGATCAACCTCTAAGAATATAACCCTCAACTGCCAATGAGAGTTGGCTTCTAAGTTACTTATGACAATGGGAATTAAATGTCTAAGCCTCACTGGAAATCAGTGAGACTTTGGCTTTTAAGCTACTTTGGAATTCTGAAAGTTAGACCCTCTGTTGATAGGTGCTCCCCAATCTGTACAACAGTATGTTACCAGGAATGAAAAGAAAAACTTGATAGATTCTCTAAAGCAGTGCATCTCAACCTATCAGCTATTGTGGGCTGTATATGCAGCTCTGTGTTTTGTGGGATGCAAACACACAATATAACCTCACAACCAGATGAGGAGGTCAACTGCAATCTCAGGCTACGTCAACACTACAGAGTTTCTGGAAAAACAGATGTTTTTCTGAAAAAACTTCACTTACGTCCACACTGCAATTGTGTTCTTTCACCAAAAAGAAAAAGTCAAAAGAACAAAGGGGTTTTTCCAACATTGGTAAACCTCTTTCTATGAGGAAGAAGCCTTTTTCCGAAAGAGGTCTTTCGGAAAAAGGCGTGTGTGGACGGGGAAGAGGGAGTTCTTTCGAAAGAAGAGGGAAGAGGAAAAAGTACAGGTACCCTCGTGGTCACTCCATCCATAGTAATCACAGCTTAGAATCATAGAACTGGAAGAGACCGCAGAAGGTCATCAAGTCCAGCCCCCTGCTCTAGGCAGGACCAATTCCAACTAAATCAACCCGGCCAGGACTTTGTCAAGCCGAGACTTAAACACCTCTAGGGATGGAGACTCCACTACTTCCCTAGGTAACCCATTCCAGTGCTTCACCACCCTCCTAGTGAAATAGTTTTTCCTAATATCCAACCTGGACCTCTCCCACCACAACTTGAGACCACTGCTCCTTGTTCTGCCATCTGTCACTACTGAGAACAGCCTCTTTCCATCCTCTTTGGAACCTCCCTTCAGGAAGTTGAAGGTTGCTATCAAATCCCCCCTCACTCTTCGCTTCTGCAGACTAAACAGACCCAAGTCCCTCAGCCTCTCCTCATAAGTCATATGCTCCAGCCCCCTAATCATTTTGGTTGCCCTCCACTGGATCCTCTCCAATGCGTCCACATCCTTTTTTTAGTGGGGGGCCCAGAACTGGACACAATACTCCAGATGCGGCCTCACCAAAGACGAATAAAGGGGAATGATGACATCTCTGGATATGCTGGCAATGCTCCTCTTAATGCAACCTAATATGCCATTAGCCTTCTTGGCTACAAGGGCACACTGTTGACTCATATCTAGCTTCTCATCCACTGTAACCCCCAGGTCCTTTTCTTCAGAACTACTACTTAACTGGTTGGTCCCCAGCTTGTAACTATGCTTGGGATTCTTCCGTCCCAAGTGCAGGACTCTACACTTGTCCTTGTTGTACCTCATCATATTTCTTGTGGCCCAATCCTCCAATTTGTCTAAGTCATTCTGTACCCTATCTCTACCCTTAAGCATATCTACCTCAGATAGCATTCATTCAGTATGGACACTATCTTTCAAAAAAGCAGATCACTTTTTCGATGCTCTTTTCCTGTGTGGAGGCTCTTTTTTGGAAGAAATTCTTTTGGAAGTTCTCTTCTGGCTGGGTGAAGGGAATAGTGCTTTATGGCAAGAGGGAGATGCAATCTTCTGTAAAAAAAGGGACAGCATGATTGCTAACTCATCCCCTGGGAATGTAGAGTTTAAAAAGGACAGCTCAGTGCCTTAAGCCTTCCTTTATACATGGACTAAGGCTGGAGCAGG
The DNA here is from genome assembly GCF_052426305.1 of Pelodiscus sinensis. NCBI lineage: Eukaryota > Metazoa > Chordata > Testudines > Trionychidae > Pelodiscus > Pelodiscus sinensis. Next base: position 102,692,905 of record NC_143055.1, read on the forward strand.
ACCCAACATTCCTCCTTGTCAACCTGATATTTTACCAGGTTTGTCAACTCCTGCTCCGGGCCTTATGCTAGTCATCCCTTTTGTTGTTGTTTTTTTGGGGAAGGGGGGAGGTGGGGAATTATTTTTTCCTTTAGCTACATATTGACTTGGGAGCAGTTGGGGATTTTGCCTTCCCCACAGTGTGTTTCAGGAAGGGCTTTGTTCAGTCATGGCATGATGGGCAGTAGGCTGCACGTTGAAACTCATTTAAATGTAATGAGGATGTCCAATGCAGGTACTCCATATGAAAGGCATACCATGATAAATGGCTTGAGAAAGTAAAGAAGACAGAGCAGTTGGGAACTCCTATGATTGGTGTGGCAGGGTAGTATGCACCCCCACATTTTTATAATCTACCTGAGGAGGCAAGTGGATAGTAAGGTCCCAGTAATGGATTTGTCGCAAGGAAAAAGAGGAGCCAGTAGAAGCTTCCCCACATGGTCATGGAATAAACAGTGGGTTACTCATGCTGTATACTGTTATCTGATGGGTAATAATAATCTAATAATAAAATTGTGACCTTATTAAATCCATATAAAATCTCCTGTCTTTTCAGCATAGCCAGACAATCACTGCTACATCCTACAATTCCTTTACAGCTTCCATAGACTTTGTGCAGTTTATGCTGGAAAATGTGGATTACGGAGACAAGAAATGGCATTTCCCCCCCAAAAGGTCAGATTTTTATGGGTAGATAGTACCCCAAAATATCAAGCATACCCAGCATAGTAAAGGTTTGTAAGCCTCATCCTTTTCAGTATACAAGAAGTGGCACTTTAATTACACTGTTACAAAAAGAAAATCAACACTTATCAATCTGTGGGTGAGTTTGTTACTGTCCTGCAGTTCAGTCAGGATGATTAAATCAATCAATTCAGCAATTAAAATTATTCTAAATGTGAGAAGTATTCACATAGACAATATCTCTAATAGCTTAATTACAAAAATTATTTAACTGAAATCCAAACCACCACATTTTTGTGTTATACAATTTTTAAGCTCTTCTTGTATCCTATTTACAACACAGCACAGATTTATAAAAGGGAGAACCCTTTAGATTCAGGAATGATGAATCCCCGCTGACATAGCAAAAATGAATGGGGGGAAGTTAGAAAGAGAAGTTAAGAAAAAAAGTGATAACTTTAAGAAAATCTAGTGAGAAAGCTATAGAAAGTCTTATTGGATTTTGCACAGTCAATCTGAAACCATAATATACCCATGTTTTTCTTCATTCTATTCATACTCAATGGCCCCTACAGAACAGATTCCATTAAAAATTCAGTACTCATATTTGTATAAATACATGATGGATCTTAAAGTTGTGATATGTAAAGTACTCCTCTGGTGGAAAAAAGCTCTGGTTTTGTAATAAGCTCTGGTTTTGCCTCAGCTGTCCAGCACTTCTACATGGTTAGGGCATGACTCTGACATCCATTGTAGCCATAGATGTGGTCTCTTCCTTTCTGGAGGCAAGGGTCACAGTCTATTAAGACACCTTCCTCATAGGCCAATCAATAGGCTTGGCATGAGAATCCTCCATAATTTTAGCATTCCCTCTCAGAAAATTTGTGGGGACAGTGGAGGGAAACCCAGGCCTACCTCTACTCCAAGTTCCAGGCCAGGAACCTTAATGGAAGCAGAAACAGGTAACGTTTCCTCCACTAACAGAGCTATAACCCTGCCGTGGGCCGCTTCCCCCAGCACTTCACTCCTCATTCTCCCAGCTCTCCCACAGCACACTTGCTTACTCCCAGCTCCTTACAAGTCACCATCCCTGAGAGGAAGCCTTTTAAACTACTCCTAGCAGGTTCTTAATAGGCTGTAGGTGTTCTGATTAGACTCTCTTAATTGCCCCTAGCAAGTTCTTAACTGGTTCCAGGTGTCTTCAGGTGTCTTCCTGACTTAATTGGTTCTAACATATTCCTGATTGCTCTGGAGCGGCCCCTGCCCTGGTCACTCTGGGAACAGAAAACTATTCATCCAGTAGCCGGTATGCTTACCTTCTACTGGACTACTGCAACCAACTGGTCTGGGTCTCTCACAACCTGTAGCTTGTTATTAACTATAAGCATTAGAATCTGCAGTAACACAAATAGTGAAGTAAGTTTTAAAACAAGGACTAACTAACATTAAGATGGTACCAACATCTCATATTCAAACTATTAACATTTGGGGAAACTGAAGTCAGAAAACTGGAAATAGGCTGTAGGCTGGAAACAGTATGGATGAAATTCTGTCTGAGTTGAACCTTCACTGAATGAAATTACAAGGTTGGAAGGGAGGGTAAACATGTCTTAATTGAAATTTCCATTGGGAGAAAAACTATTCATGATATTACCCACATTTTCCTATCTTTGCAAACTGAATTTAATTGAAAATTGAATGTTACATGGAACCTTGGTGTGTAGTAAACTGTACTGATCATCCAGCAAAGATTTACCAACAGTTCTTTTATTCACAGAAGAGATATCCTAATACACTAACATGAAGGAATCCATCTCTATGTTATATACTTTCCAATATTAACCAACCTGGCATCTTCTAAACCAACAGGAAAAACTGAAAACTAGATAAAAGGAGTAAGGTAGATCTTTTTGGAAGGGAAAGATAAAGGTAAAGGTAGATCTTTTTGGAAGGGAAAACCAGCAAATCATGGATAAATCATTTTGTTATTCTTAGAGGATACAGTTCTCCCCCACTGAAAATGTGGCAAAGTCAGTCAACACATTGGTTTACCCAGTAGTTAGACTCAGCATCAGGCATCAATTGACAAGGAAAGAGAATTGTCATACTGCAAAGGATGGATGTGATAATTATTGGGACACAGTAAGACTAGGGTACAAAATATAAAGGGAATGATAGAGTAAATCACAATGGAGGGGAAGTGGCTTTCCAGGTGAACGAAAGCATAATGTCAAACATAGCAAAAACCCTTAAATGAATCAAATTGTACCATAGACTCTTTATGGATCAAAATTCACTGCTGGAATAATAAGATAAAGCAGTAGGAATATTCTACTGACCACTTTGCTAGGATGGTGACTGAGACTGATACGTTCAACACTGAAATGATTAGAGACGCCAACAGGAAACCCAATAGGCAATTTCAACTGTCCCCATATTGGCTGGGTATGTGTCACCTCAGGACAGGATGCAGCAATAAAATTTCTGTACTCCATTAATGACTAGTTCTTAGAGAAGCTACTCCTGGAACCCACAAAGGAAGAGGCAATTCTTGAATAAATACTAAGTGGCTCATGGGATCTAGTCCAAGAGGTAAATATAGCTAAGCTGCTCAGGAATAGTGATCAAATTATAATTAAATTGAACCTTCCTTTGAGGTGGGTGTACAAAACCAAAGAATCCTTATCACAGTGCATTCCTTCCTGCACCCCAGCTCCCTGCCCCAGCCTGATGAAAGTGAGTCAGAGTGGGAGAGAATGAGTGCGGGAGGAGGGGGGATGAGTGGGATGGAGCCTCAAAAAGGGCAGGATAGGAACATGGCCTCAGGGAAGGGGTAGGGCAAGAGTCTTTTAATTTGCACAATTAGACAGCTGGCAACTCTATTAGGCAGGCACATGGAAGCCCTGGCCATGCTGGAAGGGCTTACTGAGAAACACAGTGTTCAGCTAGGTGGACACCAGCCAGTGCAGGTGCAGCTCTGCTCAGTCGCAGGTGTGGTTTGTATGTGATGGGGGACCATTGACTGCTCTGTCCTGTGGTTTAGAATTGCTGTTGGCAGGCCTAAAGAGAGGGAAATAGTGGGGAACTCCGAAGACTGGAGCCTGTACTTTTCAACATATTAATAAGTGATCCGAAAAAGGGTGAACAATGAGATCTGAAGTCTGAACACAGCACAAAATTACTCAGTATAATTAAGACTAAAGTTGAGAACATGAAGAATTATAGAGATCTCACAAAACTGGGTTGACAGATGAACAAACTGGCAGGTGAAATTCAGCACTGATCTGTGCCAAATAATGCATGTTGAAAAACAGTCCCAACTATACATACAAAATTATGGGGTCTAAATTAGCTGCTAGCACTCTGAAAAAGAGATCTTGGAGTCACTGTGGAGAGTTCTCTGAAAATTTGCTCAATGTGCAACTATAGTCAAAAGAGTTTACAGATTGAAAGGAACCATTACGAAAAAGGATGGATAATAAGACAGAAAAAATCATAGTGATGCTTTATAAATATATAAATACATGGTACACTCAAACCTTGAATATTGTGTGCGGTGCTGGTTGTCCTAGTGTAGGGCTGAGAGATTTGCTGGGTCCTGAGCAAGGTGGGCAGGGCAGCTCCACATTCATGGAATGGGGAGGACCTTGGGCAAAAGGGGTAGGGTTGGGAGCAGCCAGCCCTCAGAGTGACCTGGAGCACACCACCCAAAGCTCCAGCAGCAATTTAAAGGGCCGAGGGCTCTGGCTGCTGCTGCTTCTCTTGTAGAAGAGGCAGGATCCAGGAGCCCTGGTCCCTTTTGAATTATCAGACCCATTAGGACTGGGTTGTGTTCCATCTAAAAAAAAAAAAAGATATATTATGGTTAGAAAACGGTATAGAGAAGAGCAAAACTCATGATAGGATATTTAACAGATTCCATGTGTGGAGAGAAGAAAAAGACAGGCTGTTCAGTTTAGAAAAGAGATGACTATTGGGGGATAGGGCAGAGGTCTACAAAAACATGAATGATAGTGGAGAAAGTGAAAGTGATATTTATCCCTTTACATAAGAACAAGGGATCACCCAATGAAATTAATAGCAGGTTTAAAACAAACAAAAGGAAGTACTTCTTACAGCAGTCAATCAGTGGAACTCATTACCAGGTAATATCGTGAAGGCCAAAGCCAAAAGCGATAAAGAAAGAATTAGGTAAGTTCTTGGAAGATAAGACAGTCAGTGGCTATTAGGGAAGATGGTCAGGGACATGACCCCATGCTTTGAATGTCCCTACACCTCTAAGTGGTAGAAGCCATGGATGACAAGGAAAGGGTCAGTTGATATTTGTCCTGTTTTGTCCATTCCCTCTGAAGCATTTGGTCACTGTCAGCAGACAGTATATTGGTCTAGATGAACCACTGATCTGACCCACTGTAAACATTCTTATATTCTAATGTGATTGGAAAGCATGGCAGTGATCAAGGGACAAATTTATTAGCATATCCATGTTAAGTAAATGAGGTTGTATTATCTGTGCTCTATGGCCCCTTGTTGTGCATAGTGATGATTAATTGGCATCACATTGAAAAGATTCAGGGGCTTTTCAGCCTGGAAGAGATCACATCATTTATCTAATCGGAGGCTCTGGTGTATCATAAATGCACTGATATTTGAACATAGGAACTGACAAAAGTTTGACTAGATCTGAATAGTTTTCTTTTAAACAAGTCCAATTAAAAGAGAGTTAAAGTTAACTAGCGTCTGTACTAGACATTTGTGTATCATACAAATTATTCTCCACTTAAGAGAATATTTTTCATTTTGGGCTTGCTTTTGAGAGATTCTGACAACTCCCAAGTGCCACTGAAGCTAATGAGCCGACTCCTGAAGTGTAAATGCAGGACATAATTTCATTCTCATTGACCTCGATGAGAATCTCATTTAGAACATTGGCTGAGAACATTGGCCCTCACAAAAACAGCTCTGATGCCAGTTTATCCAGCTAGGGAAGGATTATCCCAGTCCAATGTAACCATCTGAGGATGACATGTTTAAGGGAGCTGTCTGGGTTACAGCTGATGGTACTAAGCTAAGGTATTTATGCCTTCTCATTTCTCCTCTTGCTCAACCCTTATACAACCCTGGCATGCAGCCAACAGGGATTTGGCTAGGAAAAATGGGTTTGTTGCTGGTATTTCTATATCCTATCAATGTAATAGCCCAGTGGGGCATGAAGCAAGTGCACTGCTTGCACAGCAAGATATTACTCAATGGGCATGTAGATGGCAACATAGGGTCTTGAGTGATGAATGAACAAATACTGTTGAATGGTTTCCAGCAATACTGTATTTTTTTTAAAAAAGAAAAGAAAGCAAAAAGATGTCGTCAGCTGATTTCTCTTATTCCCATTAGATTAGCTAACCAGAGAACTGACCATGCTTTTGAGAATTTCAGCGCATGGAAAACTGCAACACAGAAACGTCTGCTCTCTCATAGTTTGTCTGAAGGGTATTGTCAACAACTTCACTGTCTCTTGTAATTCCTTGTCAACCAGACTAATATAGTTGCCACAATGATCTATAATAGCAATTCATAACAGTTTCTGCAGGACACATGATCAAAAATTCCAAATGGTGATCTGTTGTCTGCATCTTAGAAATCTTATTTACAACATAGGCTGGGTATTCTTTCAAATCTAGTTGATATGGTTACATGATACGGGGGAGAGGTGTATGGCAGAGAGATTGCTTACTATGGGTCTTTGCACATCTGTTTGCATTGACAAATGTTTTTGTAATTACACCATCCAAGAATCTCTAAATAATGTCCTGTAATCCTTGTTCCTGGTAAAAGTCAGGGCATTTGGATGAGTGAATTCCATTGCCTTTCTAAAATGGCAAGCTTTGAATAACTTTAACATACACATTTTCCTTTCCCCTAATGTGGAAGAGGGAAATCATTGGCTGCCACCTTTACTATAAAAGCTCTCCACATTATATTTTGAATGCCCTACTGACATTCTTCAGTGTCATTGAGGTCTCAGAAGATATAGTGTTCCTTGATCTTTCACAGGGCAAGACACACAAAGCTTGTGTCTACTTTCACTGAAGTCAATAGGAATTATGCAGAATCATGCCCTTAGCCTTGTCTGTGCTACAGAAAGGAGTGGTAGGATAGTAAATGGGAAAAGGCAGCATGAACAGGAAGATAGAACATTTGAATCTTCAGTATCATGACAATCACTTAAGCAGCCAGGATTTCACCCTGAACAGAGTAGAAACAGAACTGGAATGAGGCCATGACTCAGAGACAACACCCACATTCCTGTGAGAAATGTCATAGGCTCTTTAGTGACTAAGTAAGGAACTTGTTTTGTATTTCATCTAACTGGCAACACCCTTAGAAGTAGTCTTTTTAATACCATACAGTAGTATTCAATACCACTCAGAAGAAAATATGCTCTTATTTAAATACTGCTGCAAGTACACCCTAATTAGCTGATGAGAACTAAGAAAATCCCAAAACAAAATGGCATGGCTGCCATTGGAAGACACCAAATATTTTGACTGGGACTGAAATGTATTCAAATGTGTAATCGCAAGCCCAATTTACAACCAGAAAAATCCACTATATGCTTTATTTCTCTGGAGCAACAGTGACATCTTGTGGATTATTTTTACGTATGTTCTATGTGATTCTTAGCCACTATCTCCATTTCCTGCTCCTTCTGTTTAAAACTGGTAGTCTGAATATAAATGGCATCTACTGCCATCTGTTCAGCACAACAGTAGACATGACTGCAAAATAAGTGATGGGTAGCAAAACTGCTCATAATGTATTATGCCAAGGGCTTGCAAGGAAATTCAGTCAGAACAATTATATTATTTGAAAATGGTATTTTAATTGGAAACTGACTTGTTAGTAGATATTACACAAAGTCTATTATGAACAGAGTAAAACTCAAGTTTGTATTTGGTCAATAAAGAATTTAAGTAGATGGTATCAGTCCTAATTTTGAAGAGGACAATATTCTGTTTTCATGACTCCAATAAATTATGAATGTTGTTTGAGATCTTGATCCTCTTCATATTAAAACTTTTTTTTGTCAGCAGCATTGAACATGACTTTCTTACTATTTTTAATTTTGTGTTGCACTTCTAGCTTCTTGTTAGGTTCAAATGCGTTTTTTTTTTAAACTGAGGATATTGCATTTGTTGCTCCAGAGGATTTTTCATTCCAACTGGGCTTCAGTTATTTCTAGGATTCCCCTAGGGCTCTATTTTGAGTCTGTGATTTGCATTTGTAATCTTTCAGTGGATAAACATTATTGCCTCTGAAGATCTGTACTGTTTTATCTGTTCAGATGGCATTCAGCCCCTGCTGATCTTGAAAAAAAAACCATGATGTTTTGTTAATATTCTGCAGGACATTCAGTACTTACATCTACACTTTTAAAAATTAAAATCAGAAGAATTTAATTAACTGTCTAATATTAAGGAATCATATTGATGTTAATGGTTTCTTTGGGTTATATTTTATTCATATATAAAATATGTCATTGTAGAATATCAAACTTATTTTATAGGAACTTGTCAGCTTGAATATTTATCAATTTGATTTCTAACAACATTTACTTTTAGTTTTCAAACCTTGGGCATTGTTTTAGCTGTGCCAAAACTCCAAAATTCTCCATTTTATCTCTTTTTTGTAAGGTTTACTGAGAAGCAATCCTATTCCAGGTTCATCGCATTCTTCTGGCTCATCTTGATCCAACCTTTTAACATTTTCCCAATTATGTCCATTTTGAAGCTGGTAATTGATTTGGTGATTCTGCCTCTTTTCTGCTTGGTTTTATAAGAAGCAAACCCGTTCCAGACACATCCCACTTTCCTGGCACAGCCAAACTTAAGTTGCTTTAAATTCTGATAAGAGGAGGCTGAATACCAAATTTGGCAGTTCTACCTCTTATTGTTTAGGAGGAGTTCTTGATTAAACAAATAAACTCTAAAATATATAGTAGATATATTTGCGATAATATACCTGTGTGTGTCTATATACAAACAGTGCACATTCAGTATACATGTTTTGCTCCTCTGGATATTTAGAAGAATCATTTGGATGAGCCAGTCTGTGACTGACGTCATGATGCACACTTATTTCCACCTTTGCTCCCCATCCTTCTCTCTGAGCACAATATTGTTGTTGCCTCTTGAGATTCTGTCTCACTGCTGCTGTTACCGGTCTGCATCCTTGTGAAGTACGTGCACCTTCAGAACAATACTACTAACTATATTCAAGGTGCTGTCAAATGCACAAAATAAACTGAAAACATTTTTCTTCTAATTACTTTTAGTACTTTTATGTGATACATGAAAACGACTTTGGTTTCAGTTATCTAATAGGAAATATTTTCCTCTTGGTGTGCCTTTTAAAGCTTATAATGATCTTATGCATGAAAGCATTTTACATTTGATAAGCTACTCATATGTAAAATTACTCACATGCTTATGAGTTTGCAGGAACTTGGTTTTAGTATTATAATGTAGTTATTTCTGTTTCCCCAAACCTCTTGTTAAGAACTACATTTTGCTTACTTAAGTACAATATTCAGGTTGGACCTCCCTGATCTGGCACCCTTGGGACCTAACTGGTTCTGAATGAGGGAAATTGTTGGACCAGGGAGGTCTCTGCCACCAGTCCCCCAGTGCTTCTGGCTCTGTTGCCCTAGCTGGCCCTGCTCTCTCCGGCCCCCACTACTTCTGGCCCCAGCAGGACTGCCTGCTGGGTGCTGGCCCTTGGTCCTGGTGAGGCTGGTTTTTAGGCTGCAGCAGGCTGCCAGGGGCTCAGGTCTGCTGCTGTGGGCTACCGCAGGCTTCAGACCTGACCCCACTCCTGGATGCTGGCCCTCCAATTGCTAAGTTCCCGGGGCTCTCTGAGGAACATCCATGGTCCAGATGACGGATGTTGCTGGACCAGAGAGTCCTGGTTTTGGGAAGTACAACCTGTGTTTGTTTATTTATATTTACAAATACATTAGAAGCAAGAGGAAAGGCCAGTGAAAGGACTGACTCATTACTCAGTGAGAAGAGAAAGACACAACAAAACTCAGAAATGGCCAAAGCATTAGCTGGATTTGTATCAATTTTCATTAGACAAGGTTAGTACCGATGAAATGACAAACATAATGAACATCAATGTAAATGGGTAGGATCTAATGCTAAAACAGGGAAAGAACAAGTAAAGAATTACTTATGTTAACTATCTTAATATTGTAAAGATCTGATGAAATACATCCTAGAATATTTAAAGAACTGGCTGAAGAAATCTGGAACACTAGCAACAATTTTTCCCATAGGACTGAGAAAGGGTAAATTAGTTCCTACTGATAAGAGGAAAAAGGACAACCCATGGAATTATAGACAAGTTAGCTCAACTTCAGTACCAAGAAAGATAATGGAGGAAACGACTGATTTGTAAGTACCTAAGGGTATGTCTACACAGCAAAGTTATTTTGAAATAACTATCCTAGCATCTACACAGCCATTCTGTTATTTTGAAATTAAATCGAAATAGCAGAGAGCTTATTTCGAAATTGGTAAACTTAATTCCACAAGGAATAATGCCAATTTTGAAATTGCTATTTCAAAATAAGTGCTGTGTGCACACTTATTTCGAAATAGGGGAGTCTCCAGCTTTCCTAGGGTGCCCTGGTGGCCACTCTGGCCTCAGCCAAGAACACTCCTCTCCCTCTCCTCTCCTTAAAGGGGTGGACTCTGGCCACAGTGCCTGTGCCAGCTCAAACCTGCCAGCCCAGAGTCAGCAGTCACTGCCCCTAACCCAGCGGCCTCAAAATATGAGCCAGTAAGCCACTGGCAGCTAGCCTTCCAACGCTCCCCAGGAGCCTGCCAGGGCCAGGAGAAGTCAGGCAGCTTCCTGGTCCAGGGTAGAGATCACGGACCTTATTCAGGTTTGGGGGAGATGCCCCCAAAGTGCATGATCTCCACACTAGATGGAGGAATGTGGTTGTCTATGTCAGGATAGATGCCAGCCTGGCCACTAAAGGCCACATGCAAACCCAGGAGCAGGTTTGCATGAAAATCAAGTTGGTTCGGCAAGACCCCCAACCCTGAGCCCTGAGCTTCCCCTCCCCCTTCTTCCCCTTGCTTCCTCCTTCCAGCTCTCCCCTCCCAGGTTTCCCCCTCAGCTATCCCACCCTCTCTTCTCCCTCTCCCACCTCCTTTCCCCAGTCTCACCAGAGTTTCATTCCCGCCCCCCCAGTTTTGTTAAATAAAGAGAGTTTGTGTTCATGAAAATACATGTATTTTATTTGACATCAGGAGGTGGGGTGGTGGTGTTAGGGAGGGCTAAGTGGAAGGACATGAGGGAGGAATGAGGCACAACCCCTAGTGGGCAGACCAGGGAGGCTCTTAGTGCTCCTCAGGGTGGAAGCTCTCCCACAGGGCCTCCTGGATACTGACAGCCCCCCGATGGATCTCCCAGATGGCAGCCTGCAGAAAGTGCAGCCAGGCTCACAGCAATGTGTCCAAGAGAAGCACCAGAGTACCCAGGGGCAGTTCTGTCTCCATGTTGCACAGTGCTGTGCTGTCCCGAATGAGGGCAACCAGAGCATGCAGAGATAAAATTCTTTGCTGTCTCTCATCGAGGTAGGCAAGCAAAAGCAGGGAAACCTGAGAACTGGCTGTCTGGGGGGGTGCCTTTAAGCACAGGTCTCAGATAGCCTCAGGCAGCAGCCACACAAAATAAATTCTGACCTGATACCTGGCCAGAACAGGTTCCGGCCGGCATTAAATGCGATTCAGTGTCCACTCAGTGTAGAAGTGCTATTTCTAAATAGCAAAAAGCTATTTCGAAATGAATTTTGTGTTTAGATGTGTTATTTCCAAATAAGCTATTTTGAATTAACTATTTCAAAATAGCTTATTTTGAAATAACGCTCTAGTGTAGACATACCCTAAGATAATAAGGTGATAAGTAAGTCATGTCAAATTAACCTAATATCCTTATTTGACAGGGTAACAAGACTTCTGGATAGCGTGAAGCAGGAGATGTTACATCTTAAACTTTAGTTTGGTTTTTGATATTGTCACATGGCCTTCTCATAAGTCAACTAGGCAAATACAGCCTAAACAAACCTGCTATCAGGAGGGGAGAAAACTATACTCAGAGGCTACATCTACACTACAAGCTTCTTGTACAAGCCTGCAGTGTAGACATAGCCAGAAAATAGTGATCATGGTTCATAATCAAACTGGAAGGGCAGCAAGTACAGCAGAAATCTGGTTTTGGTTTGGTTCTTCTCAATATCTTCCCAAATGATTTACATGTATATAAATATTACATTTCTAAAGTTTGTGGATAATAGCAACAGGGGAGGAGTTGCAAACATTTTGAAGGACAGGATCAGACTTCAAAAGGATATTGACAAACTGGAGTAATGGTTGCAAATAAATGGGATGAAATTCTATAAGGACAAATGCCAGGACATTTAGGATTGATTGTTCTATCTCACAAATATAACATGGGAAATGGCTGCCTAGGATGGAATACTGCAGAAAAGTATCGGAGTGGACGGGATAATAATGATCACAAACTAAATGTGAGTCAATAATGCAAAACGTTGCAAAAGAGAATAAAAACTATAATCTGGGATGTGTTAATAGCATAGGTAGCCAACCCCACCAATTAACTCTTCTCCCTTCCAGGGCCGCCTGCCTACAGCTATTTTGATGTGTGCAGGAGGCACTAGGGAGGGAAAGGGAAGAACAAGGTGGGGCATGCTGGACTGGAAGAGGTGGAGCAGGGATGAGAAGAGTTGGATGGCTAAGGGAATGTTACCAGGAATGTTGTAAGCAAGAGACAAGAAAGCAATTTCTCCACTTTACTCACCACTGATAAGGCTTTAGTGGGAAAGAGATGGGACAAATTGGAGAAAGTCAAGAGAAGAGCAATAAAAATGGTTAAAGGACTAGAAAGACTTGGCCTGCGAGGAAAGGTTGAAAACATTGGGTTTGTTTGGTCTGGAGAAGAGAAAACTTAGTGGGGACATGGTAACAATATGTAAAAGGCTTCTACAAGTAGGAGGTTGAGACATTTCATATCTACTGAGGCCAGGAAAAGTAATGGGGTTAAACTGCAGCATGAGAAATTCAAGTTAGGCATTATGGAAAGTTCCTAACTGTGGGGATAAGTAGTTAAGCATCAATACAAATTACCTAATGAGGTTGTAGAAGCTGACACTGAGGATTTTAAAGAACAAGTCGGACAAACATTTGTTAGTTATGGTGTAGTTCTCTTGATCCTTTCTCAGTGCAGAGGACTGGACTAGATGACCAATTGAGGTCCCTCTAGTCCTACACTTCTATATTGTTTTAGTGCATGGGAGTGGGGATTACTCAATCTCCCATTGTTCTGCTTTATCATACAACCATAAATCATATAAAGTGCTTTAGCACCAATAGCTAAGGAATTTGGGACAAGCTTTGCAATTCATACTTGGATTCCCTGCCTGGCAGTACATAACCTGACAAGGGGTTAACAATGATTTCTCAGTATCATTACTCATCAATTTTCTTGTAAAAGTAGCAGCATCTCCAAGGATTTACTTGTTGGAATCAGATCATTAAAAGTGAATAGATGTGAGAGATGGCCATAACCCAATAATCTATGAATCCTCTAAAGTGCTAATTCATCATAGTGCTATCTGTTTAGAAAAATTATAAATCAGGTGCTTTCACTGCACCTGTAACAATGCATATAGTTGGTTGGTGTTTTTAATCTATTAAAAAGAAATTAAGGGAGATAACAATCCAGCAGTTTATCAGTTCCAGAAATGGACTGTGTTGGATTCTAAAAGTCAATTAATTAAATAATATCACAGGTGCACTTTGTAAGTCTGTACTGTTATAATTTGTCTTACAATCAGTAGTCCTTTTTATATTTCTAAGCATTATGGTTTATGTTATTCTGGAGACACATTAATGTGATAGGGAGGAGCGTATATCAGCAGAATATACTCCTATGCTATCATTCACTGTTTAATGTATGTTTTTTGGCAAGAACATTATTTTAGAGATTAGTTTTGCAGTTCCCTCATTATTTTATACTGATCAAATTTTGCATCTGCATATTTACACATCTCAATGAATTATGAGGATGAACATGTTATTCTTGTTAATTATTGAACCCACAGTTAGGTTGGTTTCATTCATACACTGAAGAGCAAAATAGAGTTCTTACGCTAATGGAAGGATATCTAACAGTCACTGATATGAAGACAAAAATATGTAGACAACTTTATCACTGCTATTATTAGTGTTCTTTATGAGATGTATGTGAAAATATAGAGGGTTCAGGCCTATTTGCAGGGATATCCTCTGTTTAAATTTCTTCACTACTAGCTGCATATTACTTGTGATCACTCTTTCAAAGAGGATAAAAAGCTTTTTCTGGACTTAAACCCACTTAACAGTATAGCAACTGCAATGTCCTGAATTGGACCATGCTCTATAAACAGAGGTCAGGTAGGTATAGCACTTGAACTCTCTGATACTTTTTTGTGGATTGTTTCAGTCAGCTGTTGTGAGAGGAGAAATTCCTTTAGTAAAAAAATTACATTAGTAAAAAGTGCTGAAGGAAAAAGTGTTGTCAGAATATTCACTGTAAATCCTGGGGATTGATCCAAATAGTGAAGTTCAGATTTAATCAAACAGTCCCTAAATTTGGGATGATTATGATCAACAGTGTGGGTTTGGCCCTTTATAGGCCTAGGACCCACTTGCAAAATTCAGGTCCAGAATTCAGGAATCTCCAGATATAGGGGTTTGGTTCAAACACATTTCAAGTTCATACTTAACCCAGCCTCAAAACACATCTACTTTCCCACTGATCTCCATGTGTGCAACACGTTTGATTGTATTTTAATAAATGTATGCTTTGTAACTCAAGTGTAAAAGTCTTGAGCATTATTAAATGTAGCTATGAGAAAAATTACATTAAAATAAATTAAAAAGGCATTTTTTTAAAAAACAGGGGTCTATAGAGAGGCTCTTCCAACCATGTGTAGACTCCCAAGCATGTTGACTTATTTTCATAAGTCCCAACCACTCCACAGCTCCCACTGAAGTCCATGACACTTGCTGGGTTCTCAGTAATTTTGAGAATCAGGCCACTTATGTAGGAGCCTAAATATGGATTGCAAAGTTCAGCCTGTTATTTCAAAGTAAAGGGCTGGTTATTTTGAAATAGTAACTCCTGCTTTCCATGAGGAATAACGCTTATTTCAAAATGGTTATTTCGAAAGAGCGGTAGTGTGGACGTTTCAATGATACTATTTCAAAATAACTACTCCCCAGAGTCATTCAAAGTAATTTCTACCCAGCGCTTCCTGGGGGTCTAAGGCAAGATAGCACATCCACATTAAGGGAGCCTGCCTTGGACTTTTGAGGCTTCCTTGTGGTGCGGACACACTATTTCAAAATAGCTAATTGCTGGTATGGAAATGAGAGTCACAATTGTTATGTAATTTCTCTGCGGTAAATGTGATGCTGCTTTTAAATTTGGATAAAATATGGTGACAATTCTGTTTAAAGATGCTCTTTGCTTTGAATCAAAGAGAATATTAGACTAATTTTATTTTGAAATACCCATTCTGTCCAAAGAGCAGCAGCTCTATTTACTTTGATTTGTATTACTTGACTTGAAACAATAGGATGCTTTTGGATCTAAAGCACACAGAGATGTACACACACACACCCCTCTGTGTGTCTTATATCTGAAAACATTTCATATACATACTGCAAAATGGAAAATATAATTTCCACCTAAAGTGTCTATGTCCTTTTCTCAGAGGAAAATGCATGTAATTTTTCTGTGTTCAAAAGGAAAGGAGAATCTGTACGCTCGCTGCTGTTTCCTTTTAGTTTGCAAATAGAGATGTGCCATTTAAGTAATGGAAACTATGAGGCATCACTGTACTTTTCCATCTGTGCCAGCTGCTTTCTGTTTCTGGGGGCCAGGGAAGATGTTCTTTAGTCTAGCATTGCATGCAGTGTTATAAATTGGGAGAAATACAGCCTCATTATAGCAGTGAATGAAAGCATTTACTGTACCTGTGAATGGTGGGTGTTCTCTCACCAACAGAAACAAGAGGCACATATTTCACAGTTGTCTCATCTTCCTTTTATGAAAGCACTTTCCTGGGAAATTAAAAGTGAAAAGTGGTCTACATCAATGTGTCTTGTGCATTTAAAATACAATATACACTTTCTGGGATAAATCCTGCATGCCTTACTGATGATTCATCCCACTTAGGTCCAGGGACCTGCTTGTGTATGCAAAGATTAAAAGATTTATTCTCTTTAAATCTTGTCCACTTCTTGTATCATTTTTTATTCAGTTACAAGTGGGGTGACCTGGCTTACAAAATATACACTGGCCCACCACCTCCTTGTTAACAGAGCGCTCCTTTGGGCTCCCTATCTCAGAATTTCATCTTTCATTTAAAATGGGGAAGGGTGCAGGAAACAAGTCTGTGGCCCAGCGGTTCCCTCACGATCATCTGTAGATCACTGAAATTCCACAGAGCAGTTGCTGTGGTCCGTGAAGCATTGGTTGGCCACAGGGTGTTGGCTTTTCCACCTAGTCTGTAGCTCATAGACTGTATTAAAATACTCCTTTATATTAACTTCCATGTGGGCCATTGCTGTGGTTGCCACAAGGATGGTATGTGGTTGTACATAGGAGAAGAGGTAGTCTGCACAATAGCAAATGGGAGGGCACAGGTCTGAAAGGTATTATCTCTCTTTTTGGGCTACGTTTGGTGCACATATATTGGGCCTCTGCTGCTGACTCCAGATAGCTGCTACTCACTGTGGGGCTCATTCTGCCACTTTTAGTCATACTGAGGACTTACCCTAAAGTAATTCCTGTTGGTTTAAATATTGCAATTTGTGAGGTAAAGTGCAACTCAAGGATAGTGTGCAAAATAGGGAGTTTGAGCAGCTGTACCTTTCCCTGCCAATGACAGCTGCTGCTAAAAGTACCTTCCATCAGATTATCAGTAATATAGAAAGAGTGCCCATTTTTTGGACAGTCGGTAGATTTGTGTGAGGGGAAGAAGAAGAAGGTTTGGGAGTGGGGACAGTGAGGATTTTGAAATTGATAGATTTTCTGACCGAGGAAGCAGAGTGTAGATGTGGTGAATCTTGAGAGAGCCAGGATCAACGCATTCTATCCAGCTGAGGTAAGAAATGTTTAAAGTAGTCCCTTTTTAAAATGTTGACAGTACATAATAGTTTAAAAGAGGATACACGTCATTTCAAATTATAAAAGTTAGCTTGTCAACAGCAATGTGGACTGATGAGACCATTGGCATGCAGTTATCAAATGAGATAGATTCACCTTTCTGTGCTTTATCAGAAAGCAGGCCGTATTCCTTGTGCCTGTGATATATATGCCTGTGATATATCCCCCCCCATATATATATATATGCATTCCTCTCAGACACTTAATTTGTTCTTTGCCTATCATAATTCCAACTTTTTTGGCATAACTTACATAGGCTTTATCATATTGTCTCCCCACTGAAACTCTATCAGGATATTTCTGTGTCAGAAATGCATATTCCATCCTCAATATATTTTAGCACCATTTTCTATAATGCTAGACTCTGATTGGTGATGAGCAATTTTGAAGTTTTTATTCTAGTACTTAAGAAGCATTACAAAGATAATAAATGTTGGAACTGACACCCTTAAAAAAATGAACATGCATTGCACTGTGAATTTTTAGGCATATGCAGAAATTGTATGATTCACTTTCTAGTTATAAGATGATTTTATTATTATGTGAAAAGTTAGTTAAATATGTTAAGTCCACAAGTGTGCTGGCTTCCTGTTCAGTATAATTAATGACAACTTGCAGTGTTCACATACATAGGAAACAAATCTATTCTTGTGTTAGTCATTTTCCATTATAAGGATTTCTCAAGTTTCTGCAATTTATCTAAATTGCAATATTATACTAGGATTAGGATTACCCAAATCCTGTAATATCCATTATAATCTTAAAAGGTAAAATGTGCAGGGCCAAATTAATCCCCATCCATTATTTTCAATAGCATCACACCAAGAAGGAATTTGGATTCAAATGTTTGAATTATTCTCTTTTAGAAGAAGGAAATTGAAATCTTGTGGCTGGTTTATTTGATGATGATGATGATTTAACAGTAATTCTTATTTACCTGAATTGCAATGAGATTTCACTTTTTTCATCGTCATTTTTCAATTGATCATTAGTTTTATTTTCTGAATTGTTTTAGATATGCCATAATTAATTATGTACTGTCATTTTTAGTATTGAATTATACAGTTGATTTTGAGAAACATACACCAAAATACAACCTGCCCATTTGAAATGGAATATTTCTTGAAATCTTGAGGCAAGATTAGAGAAGACATTTGTGACTAAAAAAAAAAAAAGAAAAACAAAAACCCCAACCAAAACTAGATGGTCACATTCTTGAACTTGTCTTCATTTGCTCTATAAAAACTCCAGGGAACATCATATTTGGTTTAATCTGTTGACCTTGATAAGGAATGGCATCTTTGTATTTGGAGTGTGAGATGATTATTGTTTATAAGGGACTCTGAATATAGTAAAGTGCTTTATGAATCACATGAGAGCTGCATTGTGAACCATGCATTAAAGGTGGGGGAGATAATATCAGTGACTGAACCAACTTCTGTTGGTGAGAGAAAGAAGCTTTGAAACAAAATATTTATCTTCTTCAGGTTGTTGACATCCTGATTATGCAGTAGAACTGATTATACTGTATCCCGAATCCAGTGTTTCCCAAACAAAGGATCAAGTTTGTCAAATTAGCACAAGGGAGAAGTGCAGGCTACATCGTACTACAGCTGAGGATCTGTGGGGAGTAACTTTTCTTCCCTCTCAGACTACACAGTAGCCCCAATGAGATTGTAGGACATACAGGGCAGCTGACAGACTTAGCCAAACCCTTGGCAAAGAAAAGGCTAGGCCTGGGGCTCAAAGGGTGGGGTGGTGAATAGCAACCTCCAACCAATCCTTCAGCACCAGCCAACATGCCACATGGGCTGCAGTGGCAATTTAAAAGGCTGAGAGCTCTGAAACAATGTAAAGGTCTCTAATATTGTTTTAGAGTGAACATCTCAATTAAGCACTCTCAGCACTTAAAATCCTACATCAGTTTGTTTATCTGTTTCTTTGTGTTGTGTGTTTCTTCATATTGCTACTTAGGATTTGTATCTTGAGGTCAGACTTCTATGGATTATATACATGCATACAGTTATCTGTGAGAGTCACAATGAGGACAATACAATCTGAGAGAAGATAAATGGCATCAGTGTCTACAATGACTACACCATGCCCATTGCCACTATTCTGCCACACAATATCTGTACTTTGTGTACAAATGTATTATAAACTCACTTATCACTGAGTTCCCTACTGGAGTCCATAATAAATATAGCAAGAGAAGAGGAAGAAAGATGGAGTGTGGACTGCATCTGCAGGACAGGCTGTCAGATATTGGCAGCGACAAGTCTGCCAAGAGCTAGAGTACAGCTGCTAAGCCACCTGCAATCCCCTCACACTGGGGAAGGTCAGGAACTAGACATCTCTGCAGAGGAGGGGGCCAGCTGAGAGAGATGTACCAATTTGGCACATCTCCCAGAGAGCTTAGGTTTGTAGGTTGCCTGTAGAGTCCTGGCCATGTATTAAAGCTGACCTGATCTTAGCAAAACCTCTCAGGAAAGTAACAGAACTGATTCCTGCCCTCACCCTGGGTGAATGCTTCCATGAGGGCAATCCCCTTATGCTCACAGGAGGATGTAATTGGCATCCTCTGTAGTGGAACTGGGCTGCAGAATTAATTCTTCCCTAAATTTTGGTATTGAACCCTAAAGAAAAAATTGCTGGTTTTTAATCCTGTGTTGTTAGTTTCAGCTGGTGATTGACAGACAGTAAAATACTTGCATTCATTGAGGAAATGCTATAGGTAGAAGGTATGTCACTTTGTTTTACTTTCTGCTATAACCTCATGGACATTTTATTGTATCGGGGACCAAAATTCATGCAGATTTGTTCAAGAGTATTTCAGAGCAAGACAAACATCGTAATGCATGTCACTTACTTCCCACACAGTGGCACTGTACTCTGCGATGCTTCTTAAAATAAGGTGTATTTGTAGACTGGGCAGGAGATTGGGTTAACATTCCTACTTTTGCCATGGGAGCATTAATGACCATAAGTGTTCAAAACTTCTGTTCTATTTCGCATCCAAAAGATGCCTCCAGCTGTATATTGTGCCAAAGTACTGAACCACATGATGGTTTATTGATTCAGAACAGTCTCAGAATGGAGAGTGCAACCTTATAAATACTTCCCATCACTGTAGCTCCTGGATGTCTCTCGGAAGTCTCCCATCCAAATAATGAAGACATCCGACCTCGCTGAGCTTCTGAGAACTGACAATATCTTGGTTCGAGTCAAGTCTCGCTTCCGGCTCAAACTTGTTATCTCATATTCTTCATTATTGTTATATTGTGTGTGTGTGAACAACTTAACTTTCGACCACATTATGCCTGAGGTAAGATCAATACTGGTTTGATTCCATTGAGCAGAACAAAGGTCACCAATTTTGATGTGACTGAGTTATATAGCTTTTTTTATTTAGAAGGAAAACAAATGTTTGCCTTTCAAAGTCATTTTCTTATTTATAACTACCTCCTGTGCCAAGAGATACTGGAGTTTTTATTATCAGACTTGAGGGATTTTGATTCCCATTCAGTAGAAGTAAAGAAGAGTTTCTTTAGGTAAGGTGGCCAGCAACTTGTGGGTATTAGCTTTAGCCAATTTAACTTGTGGTTGTGGATTTTTCAACAAAAATGACAATTTGTTGAACACCAAACCTTTCATGGGCAAGATTTGGGTACAATGCAATTTCATCAAGACATTTTTCAGGTTCAGGATATAGCCCAGAAAAGCATTTTAAGAGACACATAGCCCAGAACAGCAAGCAGCTGGTTAGGGTATATACCTTGAATAAGAGAGACTCAGGTCCCTGCTCTGAATAAGGCAGAAGATTTACATTAAGATCACATAGTTTTTTTACCAACAAGAATTTGTGGCAATTCAGTTGGTATCTGGAAGAGTTTCTTTCATAATTGTTTCTGCTTCCTTATGAGCCACAGCACTCTGTGTTATTAGCTTCACTGGTGTAGAATCAGATGCATAATTGTGCCCATGATAGTGGGTAGAGTGAGGCTACCGTCAGCTTTATTTATGGAAGAGTTAATCTGCCATCATTATTATAGGATTGCTGACAAACTGAAATGTGGATACAATGGCCAAGTTTTGCTGGTAATATTCTAAAAAACTAGCTAGCATTCAATAAAAACACAACTATTGCTGGAAAGTGATAACAAATAAGAGGGCTGCATGACTTTCCAAGAGTGCTCCATTAAACATTCTGAACACTCAGGTTTCCTGAGAGAGAGCTTTCACACCATTTTTACACTAATAAGTCTTCACTAAATATTTCTATGTCACACTTATGCAATGGAATGCTGGATCAGGCTCCAGGGTTAACGTTCTGTACAACTGAAGTAAATGAGAATCTTGCCATGGACTTCATCTCTCCTCTATTTTCTTCCTCTTCTTCCCTTGTATAGCAGTGACAAAAGGCTCTGTTTGCATGGTTTTTTGAGTTCACTGTTTTCCTGTTGATTGTGACCATCTCTTTCTTTAAACAATATACTTATAACTTTCCCCAGACCCAAAGAGTAGAAGATTAAGTCTTTACAATTAATGCAGTTTCATGGAGTGTTTGAAGTGTAGGGGTGAAAGCAATGTGCTTTTCAGCTTCACTCGGGATGCAGAATGAGCCACATGATTCTACTAGCATGGGCTCTGACAGCCTTACCTTACTTCCAGTGCATCACCAGCTAGACTGCCTGGGAAAGCTGTCAGGCAAACATTGTTAGGTTTTTCACAGCTCTGATTTCCCTATCCCCCAGAGTGCCTTTGCTAAAGGAAAAAACATTGATTTTTCTATCCAGTGTATATACCTATGAATATGATTCATTCTGCTGTTTTCCTCAGAATAACTTTTGTGGGTGGTTATCCTTGCTAAAACATTTTTTTGCAGTCACATATTTCCAACCAGAGCACGCATGTGCGTGCACGCACAGAGACACACACACACGCATTACTGGATGTGAGATAAATACTTTTTGAAGTAGGAAAAATTATTTAATTGTAGAGTTTCAGAGATAAGTTGATTTTAGATTTATATTTATGCATTTAAACCAACAGTATTATCAATTTGGTGCAACTATGTTATATGCTAAGAACCAGTACGTTATTCAAAAAAGCATATGCAGTTTGCAAACAATTCCTTTTTCACCAGATTGTATCCAATTACTCTGAAGTACAAAAATAAGGACATGATCTGCCACCCTTACTTGTTGAGTAATACTTTGCTTTGGGAGTGGGAGTAATAGTGGGAATAAAGTATTTGACATCTGGCCCAAAATCAGGGCCTATCCTGACTTTCCATCATGAGTACCCCATAATTTTGTTCATTAGCATCAAATTCTTCCTTAAAATTCATTCATACTAGCATGTTTGTTAGGTATAAGTAAAACCAAAATTTGAGCAGAATTTTTTAAAACGCACCTCTAATGTGGCATGCAGAAGATTATCATTCATCACCACAAAGAAAATTTTTATTGTTCTGAGATTCTGTAAGTAACCAAAAAGGAATATACAAAAAGTGTATCAAAGAAATATTTAAATAGTGTTGTGAAAATATGAGTAGAAATTTATAATTACACAGCTTTCATGTAGCAAATCACTTGTATTGCATTCAGCCTAAAATTACCAGAGAACTATTATAGAAAAAAATCTTTTTATAAGCCTATCATATACACATTCTACTTTACTTTATATTTTCCCCTGCTTCTCTCTTCTAACATCATACTGAACAGCAACCACAGAAATAGCAGGCCAGAAAGCCAGAAGGTTGACTGGAACTACTGTTGTGTCTTGGCTTTAGTAGCTTTAGTTACCAACCATAAACAAAAACTGTTTTTAGTTTTAAAAAGTCTAAATCATATGTTAATAAAGATTTGTAATACAGAATTTTTTTTTGCAGTGAAGGAATCAAAAACAGAGAAGAGGGAAATGAGACTTTCTTTTCTTTCCTTTTCTTTTCTTATACTAAGGCTATGTCTAGACTGCAGGCTTCTTTCGAAAGATGCTCTTTCGAAAGCATCTTTCGAAAGAGCATCTTTTGAAAGATCGCGTCTAGACTGCAGGCGGATCTTTCGAAAGAAAAATCCGCTTTTTCGAAAGAGAGCACCCAGCGAGTCTGGATGCTCTCTTTCGAAGACGGCCTCTTTACATTGAAGAACGCCTTCCTTCGAAAGAGGAACTTTCGAAGGAAGGCGTTCTTCCTCGTGAAAAGAGGTTTACCGCCATCGAAAGAAAAGCCGCGTTCTTTCGAAATAATTTCGAAAGAACGCGGCTTGAGTCTGGACGCAGGGGAAGTTTTTTCGGGAAAAGGCTACTTTTCCCGAAAAAACCCCTGAGTCTGGACACGGCCATAGGCTTTAGCTATTTAAGTCATATATAGTCTATCCACATTTCAACTAATCTGGAATGTTTTGAAAATTGCCATTTACCTCATTGAGAAGCCATAAAGCCGTCTGAAAAAAACTGCATACTAATAAATGTCAGTGAATGGACCTTAGTGGTTTATGTTCCTTTCAACACCAACCCCAGCAAAAGAAAGTGCTGCTAGGGTGTATGCAGTTATTAATAAGAAATTCTTCTGGTTGGCTATCCCTTCATCCATTTGTTGTGAAAACTTTCTTGAGAGAGGAAGATTTTCCTAGAATTCAAAATGCTAAACATAAGCATGAAAAACTAACAAGAAAGTTATTTATAAAAGAAAAGCCTAGTAAAATGAATAAAAGAAAAGTGCATTTTATTAGTCAAGGAGAAAAAGAGAGTTACCTGTTCTGTAAGTGAGGTTCCTCAAGATACGTTGCTCATGTACATTCCATGTTAGGTGTGTGCGCTTGCCACATGCGCCAGTGTCCACAGGTTTTCCCTCAACAGTACCCATAGGAGAGAGTTCTGGTGAACCCTGGAGTGGCACCTCCGTGGTTCAATGGAAGGGTTGTGGCACACTCTCCCCTCACTCTGTTCCTTCTTAATGGAAACTCTAACAGTGGGGAAGCAGGGTGTGTTGTGGAATGGACATGAACAACATGTCTTGAAGAACACTCCCTCCTGCACTGGAAGGTGAAAAAGACCTTTGGCAGAAAAGCTAGATGGGGGCACAGCTAGACCTTATCCTTGTAAAAGACAGTGTACGGGGGCTCTGAGGTCAGTGCTCTGCTCTCTTGGACTCACCTCACTGATGTTAATGTCACAAGGAATGCAACTTTCCAGGATATGTAGGAAAGGGAGCAGGATCCAAGCAGTTCAAAATGCAGGCCAGTGAGCCAGGAGAGGACCAGCTTGAGGTCCCACTGCAGAACAGACTCTTGTACCTGTGGACAGAGTCATACGAGGCCCCCCACAGGAATCTCACCATCATGTCATGGGAGAACACCATCTATCCCTGTACTGGGTCATGAGAGGCAGGGACAACTGCAAATGCACTATGATGGAGGAATGCAGACCCTGTATCCTGAGCCGTAGCAAGTAATTTAAAATGGACTTCACTGGAGCATGCTTGGGAGAGGTACTTTGCTTTGGCACATAGTGGGAGAACCTTGTCCACTTCACTTAATAGGTCAGTCCATTCTGGGTAAGAAATGAGAAGAAGGAGGAGCCCTTTCCACAGTTAGAGGATGGAAAAGTAGAGCAACAAGATATAGGGGAGAGGGACTGCTCAGAGGTAAGTCTTCCCCTTCTGCAGTCTGGAGAGACAATCATGCCAGCTCAGGATCCATTGCTCCAATACCACCAATGAGAGGATTAAAATAATGTTTTCATTGGGTCAAGGGAAACTGTCATAATATTTGCAACCTATCACCTAGAAAAGCATCAGAAGCAGGATAAGGTAACAATTCCCAAAGGCAAAGTCAGCACTGAGTCTTCGATAGAAACAAGTATCAGAAGGAATGTGGTTTCTGCATACTCAACAAAGTAAGGAGGGCAACAAACATAAAAAGGCACTTTGAATAACAAGTGTGTGATGAGAGGCTGTGTATAGCTGTCAGGAAGAGGAGGAAGCTAATGTAGGATTGAGAAGGCCCTCAAGTAGATGGTCAGTGATTTAAAGTGACTGTTCTATAGAAAGCAGTGCCCTTGAACTACTTGTGGGTCAAAGGAGCTGAAATCTTTGTGAAATCTAGTAAATCTGACTATTTGTATCAACCTGGTATGGAAACTATCAGAATCTGGTTAAGGCTGAGCAAAAGGGTTAGTTTAAATCTATAAAGCTAACATTTTACGTATGTTGGTTGGGGGTAGAGTATGTGGAGAGAAGTTTAGGAATTAAAGGGTCAATTAACTAAATATATTGTTTGTGTAAGATTGGAATGTTACTGGCTGGTGGCAGATGGGCTAATATGTGTTGACTGAGGATACATATTTTGAAAGTGATGCTATCAAAGGACTTCAGTCCCTTTAAGGGTATGTCTACATAGCACCATAGCACCAGAATAACATAGTCCGAGTTTAGACTCCAAGGAGTTATTTCAGCGTAATGTCAAAATAACGTCAAGCTGGAGGACTTCTTACTCTGACTCCTCTAACCTTCATGTTATAAGGAGTAAGGGAAGTTAGAGGAAGAATGCTATAACTCGGACTTCCCACTGTGTAGACAGCGCCAAAAGCCGAAATGAGCTATTTCGACGTAAACTATGCAATTGACTTAGCTCAATTTGGGTAGCATATTTCTGCTTTAGCCCTGCTATGTAGACATGCCCTACATGAATGACAAACACATAAACAAGAAGGAGTAACGATAAGCCTTTGAACAGATGAGAGCAGAATATAAATATAAGGGAAATGCAAGTTACCATGCTATGAGGTTTCAAGTGGTCTAAAAACTATTGTCTATCAATTGAAGTGCTATAAGTAGGCAATCTAAGGGTAGGAATATATATTGGCTATAGAGGTACTAGTCTCATACTGCCCAGGGAGTGGAGTGTAAACACTGACTGGTGCATGATCTGGGCACTAAAAAGGACACAGCACTGCTGGTTTGCAATCTGCCAGCTGGAAGAACCAGAACGTATGGAGTGTGATGACAGCTGGGTACTCTAGGAGGGAGTTGGACATGCAGGCAGTACACACAGCAATTCTTAGATATATAAATATTTTTATCATAGATGGTGTATTAGTGTAAACAACAATCCCTGTATTACATACTAAAATATGAACCTGACATCTTATGATCCTAAATCTCCATGCATAATTTCTAATCTATTTTACACTGACATTTTTGTGGCAGAATGCCTTCAAACGCTGGCTGCATGCCCATCTGGTTGCAGGAGACTTACACAGTGAGAGCCAGAGGAACAGCAGCTATGTCCTCAAAGAGAAATGTGCAAAGCATATGGCCTGGCAGAATTCCTTTACCTTGGACAGGCAGGGAGCTTGTTTGAAGGGTGAGAGGGGAGTCCAGAATCTGGGGTCTTGTAAATGAATGGCTGTACATCTTTCAGCTTAACTTTTCCATCAGTCATTAGGAAAACTCATTCTAATCAAGGTGATCATTCTAGTTAGCAGAAGTATTACAAATGAAAGCATGCTCCGTGATGGATGAGACTTTGAGGTATTTAAATTCAAAATGACCGATTCAATCCCCTTGTAGGTCAGGTTCCCCCCCCCCCCCCCATTGATATCAATTCACTTTTGATCAGACCCAAAGCCAACTAAATCCAGATTTTCATATAGTTTTTCTCCTTTCTGTAAAAGAGGAGTGTTTTCTTGTTAAAAATTTAGGGGAAATCATTGTATGTTCAAAAATAAAAAGGCTAGCAATCATCACTTAAAAGAGAGAGAGAGAAAGAGAAAGAGAAAGAGAGGAAGTGTATAGCCCTATGGAAATATAGCAAAAAAAATGTAGTAGGCAAAAGATAAGCAAACGCAGATGCCTCAATAAATTCAATGCCCATCTGACCATCAGAAAGATATAAATATGAAGCCAGTGAAAGGTATGTTATTCTTGAATTGCATAGCATCTAACACAAGAGTCCTGGTCTCTGACTGGGGATCTAGGAACTATGAAAATACTGCTAACTACTATTAACTCAGGTGGCAAATTTTCATTCTGAAAAGATGTCTTGATGTCATTGAAGCAATCTTCAAGAATTCCTGTGATTCCACAAAGACTGTAGTTCTTATATTATGTGCAGCACTACCACACAAATTAGCTTCATCCAAGAAATACAATACATTTGAAGATTTTTGGAAAGAAAAAGGACTAATGCATCTTTTATAACTCAGTATTTTATTGTGGCTATTGTCATGGAAATGTATTATAAGATGGCTTAACATAGATAATTAATACTAGAAAAATTGTTACATATTGCATAAGGGAGATAAATTAATTCTGGTTGATCTGTCTGTATGAATTCTTGGGGAACCTGTTTCTATGCACAACAACACTGGTCTACAATTTTTTAGAAGTCGTCTGCTTCAGAGATAAAATGTGCTATTTATTATGTATTTTGATGTGCTGAATTCAAATATGACAATTAAAACAACTGATTGGCTACTGTTTCCAAGATATTTAAGTTTTCACATTTTACGTTTATGTATATTGTGTAGATAGTAGAGTTTTAATAATAAATTGGAAACGTAGGTCTTTTCATGTGTTTATGGTTGCTTTACATGATAATATTTCACCTGTCCTGTTTATGTAACACTTTAAAAATCAGCAAAAGGGTTATATGAATAAAATTTATTATGAAACAAAAGGCAAAAAACTATATGAACATAGTTTAGTCCTATTCAGTGTCTGCTCGGCACTTCTTGGCTTGTCTCTTGTATTCATTAAATGGAGCATCTCTTGTCACTGTCCAGCAATAGTCTGCAAGCATTGATGGGCTCCATTTGCCCTGATAGAATTTCTCCATTGTTGCAATGTCCTGGTGAAATCACTCGCCGTGCTCGTCGCTCACTGCTCCGCAGTTTGGAGGAAAAAAATTTAGATGAGAGTGCAAAAAATGTATCTTTAGTGACATGTTGCAACCAAGGCTTTTGTATGCCTTGAGGAGATTTTCCACCAACAACCTGTAGTTGTCTGCCTTGTTGTTTCCGAGAAAATGTATTGCCACTAACTGGAAGGCTTTCCATGCCGTCTTTTCCTTGCCATGCAGTGCATGGTCAAATGCATTATCTCGAAGAAGTTCACGAATCTGAGGACCAACAAAGACACCTTCCTTTATCTTAGATTCACTTATCCTTGGAAATTTTCCATGGAGGTACTTGAAAGCTGCTTGTGTTTTGTCCATGGCCTTGACAAAGTTCTTCATCAGACCCAGCTTCATATGTAAGGGTGGTAACAAAATCTTCCTTGATTCAACAAGTGGTGGATGCTGAACACTTTTCCTCCCAGGCTTCAATGACTGTCGGAGTGGCTAATCTATCTTGATGTAGTGGGAATCTCTTGCACGACTATCCCATTTGCAGAGAAAACAGCAGTACTTTGTGTATCCAGTCTGCAGACCAAGCAAGAGAGCAACAACCTTCAAATCGTCATAAAGCTGCCACTGATGTTGGTCATAGTTTATGCACCTCAAAAGTTGTTTAATGTTGTCATAAGTTTCCTTCATACCGACTGCATGACCAACTGGAATTGATGGCAAAACATTGCCATTATGCAGCAAAACATCCATGACTTCTAGGAATAACATGATGCAATTCATATCATGTGTGACGCAATACCAGCTTCAGATTGCATCATTCATTGTTTTGCCTAAAAAGCAAGTACTGTCCAAATTCATAGATCCAGTCAAAGATGTATTTTAGTCATTTCTGGTTTAAATTGAGATCCCTTCCCTTTATAACTCACTTATCCTCCGCCATTCGCAAGTCAAGGGTCGTATATACTGACCCAATAAAATATCTTGAAAACTAGATCCAATCAACACTTTTAAGCATCATTTTCATTCTCAGTGACCCAGAATTAGTAACGTTTGACTACATTTAATTCAGAAGCATTTTGGCTGTAGAGCAGTGTAACCTGTGCAATATCTAATCTGAGTTTATAGCCACAGCTGTCAGATCACTTGTTCTGTTGTGCAATACTCAAGTGGAATTTTCACAAGTCCCAACAGGAGGTAGGTTTTTCAATAAGACTTTCAATAAGAGCTGGGCACCTAATGTCCTTAATCACTTTTGAAAGTCGCACCCAGGAACTCTTTTCCTTTTCATAGTTAACAACTTTGTTTATTTTAATCATTTGTTTAGCCCCAGGGGGGAACATGGAGTCAGTATACATGTTCTTGGAACTGAATAACATTCTCTGAAAAGAAACAAATAAGAAATATTTAAGAAAGACGGGGTATGGAAAAGTAAAACTTTGTTTACCGTGCTCCAGGACACACACATTGAATGAGTAAAAGAGTAAAAGAACATGGAGCCAGATCCTCTGATATGCCTGAGCTTTGCCTGGTGCAATTGAATAGGGGTAAGAAGGTAGCTGTATATCAACCTTTGTCTCTTTTGATGTCTGAATATGTCAGTGCTCTAAGGGCATGTCTACATACCAGGGCTAAAGTTGAATTAAGCTATGCAACTTCAGCTATGTCAATTGCGTAGCTTATGTTGAAATAGCTTATCTTGGTTTTAGGCGCAGTCTACATACCAGAAAGTAAAAGGAAGAACACTCTTGATTCAACTTCCCTTACTCCTCATGAAATGAGGGTTACCATGAGTTGGAGCAAGGAGTCCTCCAGCTTGACATTGTTTTGAAATAAAGGCTTGTAGTGTAGACACACTCTTCGTTATTCCAGAATAATGCTGCTGTGTAGATGTACCCTAAATTACACCCCTTGTAAAACTGCATTCTCCTGGTTAGCTGGTCATTTGGTGCTGGTTCTCTTCATTGGCTCCAGCTACAGAATTGCATTAAAATACATAGTTAAACAATATTAAATACTTCCCTAAGATTATTTATTGATGTAATTGCTACATCATGGGATATAATGCATTTACAAATGGAATGAAAGGTGTTCCAAAAGATAACCTTTGTATTTAGATTACACACTCAGATTGTATGTGTGTGTGTGTGTGTGTGTGTGTGTGTGTGTGTGTGTGTGTATCTTAAGAATTTATCATTTATGTCCATAGCATAACTGTTAATCCCTTTTATATTGCACAAGAAAAATTTAATTTAGCCCTCTACTCCAAAGTAGTCTGATTTTCTAGTTTGCCACAAATCATCCTGAATTCAGAGGCAGTAGCTTCTGTTCTATATTTACACCAGGATAGAATCTGTTGGTGTACCAGTCAGCAGTTCACAACAGTTTCATGTGTACATAGACAGCAATCCAGAAAGAAACTGATTGGGTTTGTTTATTCCTAACCAACAATAATGAAATCTGGGAACTTCCATATATTTAGCTGTTTCACAAAGTCAGTGAATTCATGTTTGCAAAGGATTCTGTTCAGTGTGCCCTGCGTGCACTATTCATAGCTCTCATATCAGTCCTTTGCTTCAATGTGTGCTAAACTTCAGCAATAAAGGATATAAGTAAAGCAGATCTTTGACCCCAACAGCCAGTGCTGCTTCTAGGACAGGAGCTCTTTTGAGGGCCAGCTATGTATTAGTGTACTTCTACTCAAATAAGAGATTTGAGAATGCCATATTTTATTTGAGCTCCTGATCCATTCTGACAAGATCTATTATTCTGTCTTAAAGGTCTAAGCCATTTCTTGCCAGTGATAACTGATGAATGACAATATTTGTTTTTAGAAAAATTACATCCATAATAAGCAAAGCTAAACTTTATCAACTGAACTTGATAGAATGCTCTTGAAAAGTGATTGGGGATATCCATTGTAAGCGCCATCAAGTTTGTAAAAAGCCTGGTTTAAGCTCTTCTTATAACAGATTGTAAAACTGCTTGTTGTGATACGTGAAAAATATTGGTGGATCAAAGTGGATGCCAAGTTTTTATACTCAGACTCTTCTTTCAGATTACTGTATCAATGTAATTGGCCATATCAGCATCGCCAAAGATTCCCTGCAGAACAGCAAACAGCAGATTGTAAAGTTCTTTGTTGATACTTCCCCAAGTAGACTTGTAGATGTTTAATGAGTCCATATTTTATTGTTCCTATGGTATATGAGATGTATCCAAAGAAATGTAAAGCATCTTCACAAAGAGAATGGTAGACATCAGTGAATTGCAGGCTTATTTGGTGTTTTTCAGGTTTCTTATGGCTACATTTTGTTGCTACCAATTTAACTGCGATTTAATATTTTTAGTTCACTGTTGGGTTATATGCTGATACTACTGTTACATAAAAATATATATATGTATGTATAGATCAGTTGCTGGGATTGTATTCCTTTTTGTGGGGTAGTTCCCCATGGCAGAAAGTATAAACAGTAAGCAATTTCTAGAGTAGAATTAGCATTTTAAGGGGATTGATTTGTCCCTTAGGCTGTGTCTACACTACAAAGAAAAGTTGGGAAAAGATATGCAAATTGCAAACCATAATTTGCATATCTTTTCCCCCTTTTCTTCCAAAAGAGGCTTTTCTGACATTTGGCCTGTCTACATGGGGCCAAATGCCGGAAAAAAGCCCTCTTTCAGAACATCCCTTCCTCCTCGTAAAACGAGGTTTATGGGATGCTGAAAAAATGCGTCTGCTTTTCCAATTTTTTTTTTTGAAAACAGATGTATTCCTTGGATGTGGCAGAGCTTTTTCAGGATACCTCCATGTAACGGGGTCCACCTTTCATGTGAGCGCCCTTTGGCTGTTGAGAGGACTCTTACAGTCTCTACTTGCCTGTCTGCAGGTTAAGCAGCATCCAGTAAGTGGCCAGAGATTGGGCCTCTTCTTTTACCCCCGAGTGCGGTTTGCACGGGATTTGGGAGGGGGACGTAGGCCCACCCACTCCTCTGGGTCCTGGCCCAGGAACCCTACAAGTAGCAGTTACCTGCTGAGTTTCACTTGCTGTCACTTCCCTGGGATGCTGTTTCATCCAGCTTTTCTCTAGGACCTTGTGGTTGACTTCCCCTTGTCTGGGGTTCTGCAGGGTTGTCTTTGGCTTCTTGTCTAGCCTTCAGCTGCAAGATCTGGCTCTGAGCAAGTATGATGCCCAGCTCCCACTCGGAGCTGTCCAGAGTGCGGGTGTTCCCCAGTCAGTCCTGGAAGCAACTGACAGGCCCTGGACTAGCAGTACCCTGATTGGCTGCAGCGGAGGCTGCAGCGGAGGCTGCTACTCTGTTCTGCTCGGAGGACCTCTCTACTGCTCCTGTTGCTGGCCAGGATGCTGAAAGGCCTCCAGCAGGGATGTTGGGCTTTTTCCACCCCATCACACTCTGGTATCCCAGAAAAGCTCTGCAGTCTAGACATACCCCTAACGTGCACACATAAATCCCATTGATAACGGATTGTCATAACCATGGGTGGGAAGAGCTGTATTATGAAAAAACAGAATTTCTTCTCCCGAATCCCTGATTTTTCACCCAATTCTAGAATTGAATTTGTATCAATCTTTATTTTAAGGGTTTGTATCTTTATTTTAAGAGTTTATCTCTACTCAACAAAGCACAGAAATTCTTTAAATTTATCACCTACTTAAGTCCTATTTAAGTGAATGGTTCACTGCATTATTCACAAATGGCAAAACTGTGAAACACTCAAGTAACTAAGTACTGTACAAGTGAGACATTTTATTATTAAGTATATTGAGACATGAATAAATGATATCATTGTAATTTATTTTACAATATAAAGAAGAAAATGCTCTTTGTATTAACACCCCCACCTATCAAACCCAAGGGTCAGTTTAAAAATGTGAAGAAAATATTAAGCAGAGCCACTTCACAATTAATAGTCAAGAACATGTACAATAAGGGGCTTGAAATTAATTTTTGTAATGGAGTAGACCAGACACTATTAGAAGAGTTGTATCTTTCTATTATAATAGCACTGATATAGTAAATACTATGAAAGATACAATGCAATTTATGGATCGACATTTAGAATTTTAAGTTGATATTAATGTGATTATTAATAGCTGTAATTTGGCTTATCTCTGTTTATAAATAAGTGTTGGAAGTTGCAGTAATATTGAGAGAGCCTCATTCACCATTGCATTATACCAGTTTTGCACTGATTTAACATGAAATTACAGCAATATAAATATGTAAAGTGCAGGGAAATCAGCCCTTAAATATGCATTGCTGCACAACAGTAAGCACGCAACATATGTGTAGTAGGTGTATGTTCTGTAAAATTTAAAATAAGAAGCATTTTCTAAATAGTTCCACTAACTTCACTATTAACTTAGATGGGATCCTACAGCAAATGAACCAATGTCCAGTGAATAAAAGAAAGGCTAATGTAGAAAAGAGATAGCACTTATAAGTTTCTTTCCTTGTCCTCATACTATTTTCAGCATTAAAATACTAATATTAATTCTTGACCTCCATTGAAGTCAAAGTCAATGACAAACACAAACACACAAAGGGTGTGTCTAGACTACATGCCTCCTTCGATGGAGGCATGTAGATTAGCCAGATCGGAAGAGGGAAATGAAGCCGCGATTAAAATAATCGCGGCTTCATTTAAATTTAAATGGCTGCCCCGATCTGCCGATCAGCTGTTTGTCGGCAGATCGGGGGAGTCTGGACGCGATGCCCCGACAAAGAAGCCTTTCTTCATCGACACAGGTAAGCCTCGTGAAACCAGGCTTACCTGTGTCGATGAAGAAAGGCTTCTTTGTCGGGGCATCGCGTCCAGACTCCCCCGATCTGCCGACAAACAGCTGATCGGCAGATCGGGGCAGCCATTTAAATTTAAATGAAGCCGCGATTATTTTAATCGCGGCTTCATTTCCCTCTTCCGATCTGGCTAATCTACATGCCTCCGTCGAAGGGGGCATGTAGTCTAGACACACCCAATGTGCTGAAAAATATCTAGAGATGGAGCAAAATTAAAACTTTTGGACCAGATCTTAAAGAGATAATTTAAACTGACTGATAATCTGCCCCTTAATTTCCCTTCCTTTTGAAGTTTGGAGAAGTTTGGATCCTAATGAATCCTGTTTTTGATGGAATGAAGACCCATGCAAACTCAAAAAATTATGTCTTCAATAGATTTCTACTAATACAAGATAATAAAATATTCCAGTAACCTCTTGTTCTCTTACTATCAGTCAGGGATCTAAAGGCATTGTGGAAGGGTCTCAAAGGCCAATTCCAAACTACTCCTTTGCAGCTATGGAATTCATGGGACAGCATGGTGTCACTCTTCAATGTAACAGGGGTGGAGCTGATGCAGGGGCCTTGAAAGGTGTGTGGAAGATGCTGAGATTTAGCCAAGCTAGATAAGACGTGAAGACATGTCTGGAAGATTTATCATATGTAGGTCCTTCTCTCATCTAATCATGGAGTTCTGAGTAAGGGAATGGAGAAGCTATTTCTCATTCAACTGATAGGTATGCTGTGGAATGGTTTTGCAGCTGCTGATGTGCCCAAAAGAAATATTTCTCTCAACATCATTATTCCTCTGCGTAGGCAATTGGGACTGGCATAGAGTTATGGATTTGGCCACATTTTCTTAGGTTTATTTCTCTGTATATTAAAAAAAATTCCTACGGGATGACAGAGTGATGTCACCACATCACTCTTCATCACAGAAGCCAAGGTCCACCAACTCACAGCCTGGCTCTCCCAAGGGCCCAGGTGGAGAACTGAGACTGCCATACTGCATCCCCGGCCCAGATCTCCCCTCCCCCGTGGCCAGAGGGAGAGCCATAGCTGCCACAGTTTTGCCAGAGGCCAGGGGGTGGGGAGCCGAGAGACCATAGCTGGCACAGCCTCGGCCCCAGTCATCCCCGGTAACCAGTGGGGAGGGAGCAAGAGACTGGCGCTAGCATTGCCTCAGTCCCAGGCCTTCCCTGACAGCTGGTGCGAGAGCCAGGGTAGCCTATCTCCAAAGAGAGCGAGCAAGCAGGGGGTGCAGCCCCGTAGTAAAATTATAATAATTTACTGTCATTTTACTGTCCTATTTTTAATCTCTCTAGCCCTCTCCCACAACTGAATAGTCTCTATCCTATGTACTGTCCAGAAGGATTGCATTTGTTGTGACAGAATGTTCTCCTCTTTGTTCCGTCATGCTCAAAATCACATTTGTGGTCAGAATAGTTTTAATGAAAAACATTATGTAGAATAAACATCATGAGCTGGAGTAAAAAGAAAAAATAGCTTTCCCTTAGAGTCTGTAATTGTGCACCCATAGTGGAATTATGGGTGCATCTATAAATAAACAAATGCATTTGGAGATCACACATTAAAAATTGCAAGCATTCAAATCAACACCCACAACTTATTTTGTGGCCTCCCACAGGAAGTCTGGGCTCCAGTCCTTCTAAAATATCACTCCATATTAATATTTACATAACAATACAACTTTAGATTAAGCCAACCCCATCTATTCTCCCCCCCCCCCCCCCCCACATCCTAAACAATAGCATGAGGTACATAACAGGTTTCATTTCAGCAAGAAAATATCAGTGAGGAAATATGATTTTTTCCCATTACTGATTTCCCCAGCTGTGAGAAGAATTAAGCAATGAGGTGAAATAATTGTTTAAAATGATTGAAAATGAATCTTAATCATAACCCCAAAGCTGAGAATCCTGATCGCTATATTTGCATTCTCATGAATGTTCATTAACTTATTGTTGTGTACCAGAGTAGGTATTTGTGTATTAACTTTATCAAATTTAAGTGTTTGTGATATCTCAGTGAGCGTGAAATGTAGTTACTTGGTTGCACCTGTTCATAATAATTGGATTCAATATTCATGAAAGATTTTTCCAGCAGCCATGTGCATGAGCAGTGATCATTAAGACAGGCTTACAGGTTCCCAAATGTTGTACTGTGAGTGATCTGCAAGCTCCATGAAAGCAAATGTTTATTAAAAATCAGGAGAGACTTTGAAATATATGCCCAGGTTATTCTGGTTCACTTGGCCATGGTAATAAATCTCTACTTGTTTATAGATTTGGATTCACCTGTGTGTAACAATTAGGAATAATGTCAGGTGCAACACTATTTAGAGTAAAAAGTGAACATCAAATGCAATAACTGTTTCCTGGTTTTGAACCAGAAGCAGACAGGGGTCTATAGAATACAAATATTTACTGAATTGTACATGTGAAAAAACCCTACAAAGTTAAAGAATATGAGTTGATATATACTATAGTAATGAAAGCAAGGTTTAAGGAAGCATTTATGTGCCCTGAAGACCGTGCTTTTGAGAATTAAAATTACATAAATCCACCAAATATAGAAAATCATGACAAACCCAGTCCTGTTTGTGTTGCCAAAAAACATCTCCAGGTCACAGTGGTGGGAAATATGCTAGAAAAGAGGACATGGCTGTGAAAAGTGACATTATTATGGGGAGCCATAGCAGACTGGTATGTACGTGTTGACCAGGAACGGGGTGTGGATATAGTGATTGAGTGCATTTTCGCCAAATGAAACCATGTTACTTTAGTCTCAGCATATTATAGACGTATGCACAGTGAGATCAAGTCTGGACAAAATTTATGCATTAGGTGATACACACCATCCCATCTTAGAGTCTCTAATGTATGAAATATACACATAGTTCACAATACTCAATAGCTGATGTGTAAAATAGGCTATGTGCAGTATTGGTACAACAGTGAAATGTACACACAAGCCACACAGTGATCGGAGGCAGGGATCGTTATTCAGCAATTGTTATACAACTGTGCAATGATAGTGTCACTCAGCTCCTGATCTAAACCCATTTAAGTCAATGGGAGTCTTCCATTGATTTCAGTGGGCTTTGGATCAGATACTGAGGCTACATCTGCACTGAAGAGTTTTTGCGCATAAACTCATGGAGCGTCCACACTACAAGCAAGAAAATTTACAGTAAATAGGAAGAAGAGATGGCTTTTTGTACAAGAGTTTTTCCTCTTTCTATAAGGAATAAGCCTTTTTGCGCAAGAGCTGTTGTGCAAAAGGTCATGAGTGGACGCTCCACGGGGGTTTCTTGCACAAAAACAGCCTATGGGAAAAAGCACAGGTGCTCTGATAGCCATTAACAGAATGGCTATCAGAGCTTTCTTGAGCAAGAGTGTCCATGCAGTGTGGATGCTCTCTTGCGCAAAAGCATATCACTTTTTTCTTGCACAAGAAGTTTTTGCAGAAGATCTCTTGCACAAGAAGCCTGCAGTGTAGACGTAGCCTTAGTGAGCTGATTATGCAAGCAAAGGGAGATCATTAAATTGAAAGATACATGCCAGTGCTGCTGAGGTTACCACAGTGAGAAGTTTGCTCCCTGAAGTCCCACCTATACTTTATCTGGGGAGTCATTGAGGATGTTGGCAGCTGCCTTTAAGGAAAACCTATGACACTATAGAATAGCTCTGTAATCACCCTGTGTAAAATATGGGGCATACAATGATCTCGGAGTTCAGTGTGGGCATGTAGATTTGACCACGAGGTAAATCAGAAGCCTTAAATAATTGCTACATGACTACATGCACAAGAAACCAATCTCACATGCTCCAGATGACTATGTGGACAATACCTTCACAATTTCACCAACCTTTTGGAAGGTCTGTGAATCAAATCTCAGAGAATACAACTCAATGTGCTAAGTCAATTCAAAATGAGCAGAGCCCTACAAATCTGCAGATATCCACTGTATACTACAGGAAGTGCTTTTTTTGTTAGAAAAAAGGTGCCGATACTCTATGGCAAACTTGCTAAGAAAAAAGCACTGTCTATAGGTATTTGCATCTACTTTTTGCAGATATGAATGCAGATCCAGATACAAATTTTGTATCTAGATCTCTTCAAATTTTCAGATATCCCTGCATCATTTTTGCAGGTTGTGGATACCAATTTTGTAACTGCATAGGGCCCTAACAATGAGGTGAAGGGTTTAAAGAACTCAATGAACAAGTGGGATCAACTCTGTTTTGATTCAGATTCTCACTAGTATCATTCTCCTGAAATCAGTGAAGTTATATCACTCGAGTAACATTGGTGAACCAAACCCTATAAAATTGTCAGGCTAGTTTCTGAACTGTTGAATCCCGTATTTTCACTTTTAGTTGTACCAAGAGAATGCAAGCCGGGGTGAGTTTTTCATTTGATAGTATGTTACACCCACATGCACTTTGCATATATTGAAATGGAGCAAGCAGAAAGGAAAACAAGGTCCATATTGGTTATAATACCTAAAGCCTCATGTAAGCTTTCAAATGTAAAGTTTGCAAAATAGTCTGTGGGTACGTCTACACTGTGGTGCTATTTTGGGATATTTCTGGTATCCCAATTAGCTATTCCAGCTCTTTTATAATGTAATGGGCTTGCTATTCCAATGTCCCTGTAAACCTTGTTCCAAACATTTCAGAATAGCGGTTTATTTTGAAATTAACTCGAAAGAAGTTACGCAATTTGCATAGCTTAAATTGCATAGCATATTCGAGCTCATGGTGCAGTGTACATGCATCCTGTGTCTTAGGGATGTTGGTCTTTTTTCCTCCTTTTTGGAATGGAATGTGCATATATGCATGAGGTTCATCACACCAGTGGTACTGTGTAGAGCATGTACAACAGTGGAGCTCTGGTTTTGATAGGGAATTTCAGACACTAAAAAGCAAAACTGAGATGTAGCTTTTACTTTACAGTGGTGCAGAGGTTTGTTTGCTCATTCATTTGGTTGTTTGATTAAAACAAAGTGATTACTTTAAAAAGTTTGCTCTTGTCAAAAATAAACAATAAAATAAGCAATCAGAGATGAACCTCAGTAAATACAAACTATACCCATCTTTTCTTAATAACTTAGAAAATTGTATCTTTGCTTATGCAAAATTGACTTTTCAGGAAATTTTCAATTCTGCCTTCCACACAAGGGCTAGATCTTAGGACATGTCAGAGTTTTGGTGTTTCTTTTATTTGTCAATTTTTTGATTCAACAGCAGAGGGTGGGTATAATAACGTTATATGTATTGGATCACTTTTCTCCATTTGCTGCTCACAATGTTGTAAACCCTAGATCACACTATTTTTATGCAAAACCACCAAGTATATTTGAGTGTAAGCTGAAAATTGTATTTGAGTGCATGCTGTCATTACATATTTCACAAAAATCCTGTCATACTTCCTAAGGTTATGGTTAGGGGAGTGGTGGCATAATAGAAATAGTTTTGATGTAAATTAAGGAAATCAGATAAGACTGAAAAAAAAACCCACAAGACAATACAGAAGGAGATAAAGCTGACAATGCAAGGTCACTTGTGTAACAGAAAGAGAAAAATGCAGATATCAGGCATTATGTCTACTTTATAACTTCATATCAGATGTAGCATAAAGTATTTTCCCTCCCAAATTAATTTAGTTCAGATGTGCATGTCTTAATGACAAATCACGATTCAGAATTTGATTGTGTCTCATATTTGGGAAACATTGAAAGAGAAATCTGTATTTTATGCATGTCCTCCTCTCAGGCTTTGTGGTGTATTGGAAACTGTTTTAAAATGACATGCCATCATTTTGAATGTGTCGCGTTCCTGGTGCTGCTTGTAAGTGAGGAGGTTCAAAGGCCAGCCATGTGACATGCTTCATTCTGAGTCAGTCAGCAAATCATCACACTAGAAAAAGCCAGTTTAAAGCAAGGTACAAAGAGTTATGCCTTCTTCCTCAGGAAGCAGCTTGAGCATTCTTTCTCTCTCTCTCTCTTTTTCTTTTGTTCTACTGTTCTTAATACTAAGAAATAAAGTATTTATATTGCAACATTCCAGCAACAGTATTTATGTTGCAACTTATCAGCAAAAGTATTAATCTACTATCTAATTTGTGTGTTTGCTGTGAACATAATCTTTTGCAAAGAAAAACTCCTTACCAGGTAAGTTGAAGACCCTTGCCTCTGTATTTTCACACTTGTAAATTCTCACTTACAGGATGTGCCCTACTCTGCTGAGCTTTAGGAAACTTCCAGAAAACAGAACACAAGCACCTGTTTGCAACACTGACTGTTCAGGCCCTCATGTCTGTTACAAGCTGTGAGCATATACTCCTTACCCAGAGAGGTTGCTGTGGGTGTTTCCTGATCTTTAATCACTCAGAATGTTTTATTAGATATTGTTTAGACAGTATTTAGGTACATAGATTCATTTAGGTTTTGGGTCTCTCAAAAAATGGTTTGGTGGCCTCAGAAATTTTGAATTAAATAAAATATACACTATCTGTTAACCCAAAGGGCTGACAATATGTCCACCATCTGGCAGAAGGAGAAAATCAGCTGGAGGGCATTTTATAGCCTTCAAGTTTTCTCATATGAAATTGAAAGATATCAAAATGACCCAAGTATTTTTATGCAATTGCTCATTCACTAACAGAGGGTTACGTAAGGATTTTCTGCGAGACATTGGATATTTTGTCAACAAGAAAAAACTCTACTTGTAAAAACAGGTTTGTGAGAAAACTAGCACTATATTCTCTAGCTGACATTTTCTTTTTTAGCTGTTGTAGAAAAAAAACCATTCCTATTGACAGACATTCATTTTAAAAAGAGGATGAATATTATTCAGTTTAATTGAACTGGTTAGCCAATTTGGAATATTCCAATTATTACAATATGAAAAGGGCCACTGTTTTTTAAAATAAGGATTTATAATGTTGTAGTTACGTTTTTGTATCTAATTACTGCAAGCCATCTTAGGGTACATCTACACAGTAGTGTTATTTTGGAATAACTGGCATTATTCCGAAATAAAATAGTCCATGTCTACACTACAAGCAGTTATTTTGACAATGTCAAAATTATGTTGTGCTGGAGGACTTCTTATTCTGACTCCTGTTACCCACATTTTATGAAGAGAAAGGAAAGTCAGAGGAAGAGTGCTCTACCTCGGACTTCCTGCTGTTTAGACAGAGCCAAAAGCCGAAATAAGCTATTTCGACTTAAGCTACACAATTGACATAGCTCAAGTTGAATAGCTTATTTTGGCTTTAGCCCTGCTGTGTTGACATGCCCTGAAAGTTGGTATTTGGTTCCTGATTCAACTGATGTTGAAGTCAATGGGAATATTCACATTGCCTTCAGTAAGAGTTAGATTATGCCATTAAACACCTAACTAGAAATTTCTGCACGCAAATACTTGACCCAGCTTTTCACTGAGCAGTTACTCATGTAAATGTAATTGAAGAGTTACACATACCCATTTTGCATGTGAAATACATTCAACATTTTTTAAAGAATGTTGATCATAATAATCAGCTATAACTTAAAGGACAATTTTTATATTTAATTGCTATTAACTTATCTTTCTTGCAAGATAGTTCTTCCAATGATAGCTCTATAAATATTACCATTAATTAATACATTAAAGATAAATACATATATCTCCGAATTCCTACCAATATGTATTGCTCTGAATATCCTAGTTAGTTACTGTG
Source organism: Pelodiscus sinensis (assembly GCF_052426305.1). NCBI lineage: Eukaryota > Metazoa > Chordata > Testudines > Trionychidae > Pelodiscus > Pelodiscus sinensis. The sequence goes on from NC_143055.1 coordinate 102,734,331, forward strand.
TAGGATTAAAATGAAATACAACATTTACCTTATGCATCCTTCCAACAGATCATAGAGATTTTCAGTTTACAAAATAAATATCTTTACTTTTCCATGGTATTGATTTTAAAACGTCAAATGAGCAGGTGTCTTTCTTATTGTCAGTCTATCAGTTGTGCTATTATTGGGGAATTCTGTATCTCCAATTTAAACCTCAGAGCAAACTCAAGTATAGGACAATATCCTGAACACACTTTCTGCAGGACACAGTGTTTAATCATGGTAGTAGGCACTTATATTTTATATTATGAATTTGAAGGATCAGCCCCTTGATTTACAATGTAACTTTCAGACCTGATTTATAAAAGACCAAGTTAGATTTACAAAAGAGTCTAATCAGATTAGGTATTTAACTTTCATTGAAACAAAGAGAGTTTTATGATCATAATAAGTAAACAAATTTCAGGCTTTATCCATTTACTTGCTTTCCATGGAACTTTAGATAATTTCAAAACAAAGCAAAACAAAATAAAAGGATCCCAAATGTTAAGGAAATAACTAAACCTGAGTTATGGCCACATGCAAGCACATCTGAAATAATTTTTTAAAGTTTATTTTAGAAACATTAGAATTCTGTTTGTTTTGTTCTCAGGGTGAATGCGTAGCTCAAATTGCGTAGGTTATTTCGAGCTAGCACCTCTGTGTAGATCCACCCTTAGTTCCTAAAGAAGGTATTTTAAAAGACTATATGTAGAGCCCTATGGATAGACATAAGTATCTGCCAATCCGCAGTACTCTATTCCCACAAGACACTGTAGCCAATGGAGAGGAGTATGGTCCTGTTGCTCCCAGGAGCCAGCACCCCACTCCAGCAGCTCCTCCTGGCTGTGCAGCAATACTGTCCCCCCCCCCCCCAATCTTGCTGTGGAGCAAGACTGAATGACCCCACCTAGGAGATGCTGTGGCTATAAGTAGGTTTGGGGGGGCTTTCATTATCACACTGAGGTTTAATTCCTCTGTAAAGCTGATGTAAGGGCTAAAATAATGTGTAAGTTACATCTATTTAGGCTACCTCTGTTATTTTTTAGAGATTGCTTTTCTGATTTTCTCTTGAGTTTTCTCATCCAGGTGTACAGAAACAAGATTAAATCCATTTCCATCCCACCTGCTAATGCAGAAATTCACCTACTGATTTCAGGCAGTAAACATTTATATTCTTAGGGGAATGAGATCTGTGGAAATAATAGCCCTTCTCAAAAGAGTTCCATCTGGGTTTTTTTTAAACACTTTTCTCTAGCATATTATCTCATACTGAAAAGCTGAAGTTTTCCATCTGATTGGAACAATGGTAATTCAATGCAACTTTGAGACAATTTGATCGACTAATTGCAACATGTCAACTCAAAATTCAGAAATAATAAAATATATTTTATTACACCAATTTGCTTAAAGGGGAACATTCAAACTCAGGGAAACTTTTAGATACAATACTGATATGCAAACTCAATGACATCCCTATTTTTCGAAAGTCTAGAATATGGATCTGTAAACGTGTCTATCGGGCGCCCCGTTGGCGCCTCTCCACTGCTTTTTGAGTGCCCTCCGGCATCCGAGTCTGTCTTAACTGAGGTTCGTAGGCCCTCCTTTACGTTGGGGCTTCACTGGCCCCCGAGGCGGGGCTGGCCTCGTTCCGACCGCGGGGAGAGGGAGGTCCAGGCCCGCTCCCTCTCGCAGACCCCAGCCCAGGGCCCTAAGGACACGAACGCCTATGCCGTCCGGTCTGGCTGGCGGGGCATCCGCCATAACTATCCAGATCACAGGCTCCCCTTGCCCGCCCTCGGCTACTTCCTCTCTCCGCAGTCAACACTTCCCCTTGCAGCCAGGCTAACCTCCTCATTTTGGGTCCCATCTGTCACTGCTCCTCAGTGTGGGGCTGCTCCCTCTGAGCTCCCCTTCCCCGGCATCTCACGGGGTTTAAATCCCTGCGCCGGCTCCCAGCCCGCGGGGCCCCGCTCCTTCCTGTTGTATTCCTGTACAAAGATAATAGCAGGGTGATGTAGTGTGATAAACACCACTGAAGAATATTTTCCTAGACTGTACTGTTTTACCAAATCAGTTTTGAGGTACAGTGGAATTTTCAAATTACTAACATAACATTGTCAAGCATTACTGTGCTACTGATATACCAGCATTTTAGAATATGTGTGCTAGAAGTCTTGACATTTCTTTGTGGCTGTATGAGGTGCTACTATAATACTTGACAATTTAAAATTAATACAAAAATAAGATTACTAGCAATTGACAGACCCTAAAACTGGGCAAAAGGTGTCATGTATTGTTTCTGAGGAGCAGGATGATTTGAGAATGACTAAAGAGCAAAAGATGAGGGGATGTGGATTACATTTGTAGTGGAAAAAGGGGACTACACAGAATAGAACAAGGAATCCACTACCAAAGTTTTGTTATGTAACCAAAAGGAAATACGTAATCATTTGAAAGAAGACAGAAATGCTTGAGGGGGAAGCTAGTAAAAATGGAAGCAAGTAGAAAACAAATGGAATTAAAGAGGACAAGGAATACTGATGTCTAATTGGACTTGTTTGTAGTTTTGTTGTCAAGATGTTGGTCCCTGTATATGAGAGAGAGAGAGATGATGGATGAGGTTATAGCTTTTATTTGACCAGCTTCTGTTGTTGAAAGAGACAAGGTTTCAGACCTGAAGAAGATCTCTGTCAATAGCTTATTTCTTTCATGAGCTGAAGTTGGTCTAATACAACATATTACCTCACCCACTATGTCTCTCTCTAATATATAGGGACCAACATCTTAACAACAATACTGCATGTGTACACTTCACCTACCTTGTGTTTCTCATAGGAATTGTCAATTACTTTCAGGGAGGTTGTTAAGGCTATATTCAGGGCAGCGGATGGACTTTGACAAATCCTGGGAAAGGTGGAAGGGCTAGCTCTGGGCCCCCAGAACTGTGGGCATTTGGGTGGAAGGGGCAGGACTAGGGGCTAGCTTCCCCCAGCCAACCCTTCAACACCATGCGGCAGGCACAACCCAGAGCTCCGGCAGTGATTTAAAGGGCCCAAGGTGCCAGTGGTTGCTGTTGCCGATTGTAGTGGCAGCAGTGGCTGTGAGTCCAGGACCCTTTTAAATCGTTGGGCCCTGAGGCAGCTGCTTCCTTTATCCCCCACCTCCATTAGTGGCTTAATATTTTATGTATGTAATGGCCTGGCAGAATTTAGGATTTTTTCCAAATGCAAGACATATTTAATGTATATTTTATGTATTTTAATTCTGGCCTGGCAGAATTGAGGATTTTTTCCAAATGCAAGGCATTTAAATTGAACAAACACTGCCATCTGCCATACAAGGTATAAGGGAGGCCGTGGTCCTGGCCCAACTGAGAAGAGACCCCTGGTGGTGGTGGAGGGAGATTTGGTGCCTCAGTGTGATGAGGGACATTATGGGAAGGAGAATAAGATGGGTGGCAGGACAGGAGAGAGAGGTTTAGACCTCAGGTAGAGGACATGAAAAATTCCCTGGCCACAGGGGATGTCACCCTGCTGCTGAATGGTTCAAGCTTGGGGACAACCCTTTCCCCCATGGATGGTGAGTGATTGGAGCTGTGGCAGGAGGGCTGAAGAGGGCTTCCTGCATGGCCAGAGGGATAGCGGCACTGGATCCTTGCAGTATTTCTAATTACCCCACCATTATGCACAGGGATGGTCTAAGAATTTGGGGCAATGGTTGTCATGATGCTTTTTCAAGTTATTCCTGAAACTCAACCCACTCTTTTAACATAAACAGTGTGTAGGTGTGAAGGTTGAAATGGGGACAGGAGAAATGTTTAGGGTTGTAGACATGCAATTCAGCTGCTTGTCCAGGCCTAGCAATTAGTCTTCACTAGTTTACATCCATTTTCAGTTTCAAGGCTAGCTTGGAAGAAATGTTGGAAACTGAGATTCTTTTAAAGATGAGATTCTCTTTTATATTTATATTTTCCCCAAAATGGGTGGATGGGAGAAGGAGGATGAGACATCTTCAGCCATCGGGTCTCAAAGGCAGACTCTTTGCTGTGCATTATTTTCCAAAGAGGTTGTCTGTGGCGCACATGTGAAAATGGATAAGTAGCATTTTCCCTAGCAGTGTGTCAGGTGTATCCACAAACTGAATGCCACCAAACATGCTACATTGGCATAGCAGAGTATTATAAGCACTGAAATAGTGTTATGATAACTATATTACTGAGCCTCCTTGTTCCTAAAAGAGGATCATGAACAAAGCAGAAATTCACTTGAAGGACAATAAACGTCACAACCGTACAATTATAGCAATTTTTTCCTTCAGGAGAAAAGTTTTTAATTAATTGTGCCAATAAAGGTTTTCATACTTTAGAAGGAAGCTGGCTTTAGGGTATGTGAAATCTCTCACCAATTCTTGTGTTAATCTAGCTGTCTTTAGAGATGAGAGACTCTGCCAGCAATAATGAACAAAAGATCCCAACCAATTACTGAGTATAATCTATTGTAGATATTTTCTCTTTTGTAATAATTTTGTCTTCCCACAAATAGTGCAACAGATCTCTGCCCTGTGCCTGCATGTTTATCTGCCTTTTACATGACAACAATCTGATATTGGTTGACACTTCCTTTTTCCCTCCATTATGATTAGAAGAAAATAAAACAAACAAAAATTTTCAACAGGGAATTTTCTTTTTTAGGATGCCCTAACACCTTATCCCTGAAAACAAATCCAAATGAAATCCCAAAGCTCATTTAATTTTTCACAGATAATGGAAAATGCATGAGTGCGTTTTATATTTAAAAAATTAAAATTAATGGAGATTGCCAATCTCCTAGAAGTGGAAGGGACCTTCAAAGGTCATCGAGTCCAGTCCCCTGCCTTCACAGCAGGACCAAGTACCATCCCTGATGAATTTTTGCCCCAAATGGCCTCCGCAAGGCCATTTCCCTATACAGGGCTGCTTTTTTTTTATTTCTGCTTATAAGCAAAAATTAAAAATTGAAAGAAAACTACAATGTAGCAGAAAATGACCCTAACAGATTCTGACAAGAAACCAAGCTGAAACACTGGATGTTCAATTACAGAGAAATAGTATAAAATGCATAGTTTTCTATCTTTGTTATGTTACTGTCATAACAGTTTTGTTAAATAAAGAGAGGTTGGGTCCATGGAGTGCTATTAGCCAGGGGGTAGGAACGGTGTCCCTCGCCTCTGTTTGTGGAAGGCTGGAGATGGATGCCACGAGACAAATGGCTTGGTCATTGTCTTCAGTCCATCCCCTTCGGGGTACCTGGTGTTGGCTGCTGTTGGCAGACAGGCTACTGGGCTAGATGGACCTTTGGTCTGACCCAGTATGGACATTCTTATGTTCTTATGTTCTAAGCTCAGGACTCAGGATCGGGGGTCTCACTGGACCACCTTGATTTTCATGCAAACCTGCTCCTGGGTTCGCATGTGGCCTTTGGTGGCCAGGCTGGCAGCTATCCTGCCCTAGACAGCCACATTCCTGTGGCTAGTGCACAGGTCGTGTACATTGGAGGCCTCCCCCTAAACCTCAATGAGGTCCATGATCTCCACACTAGACCAGGCGGGTGCCCGCCTCTTGCGGCCCCGGGCAGGCTCCTGGGAGCCGCTAGCCTGGTCCCAGGAAGAGGCAGAGGGCTGGGTGGCAGCAGGTGGCTGGCTCATGCTGTGCCAGGTACAGGGTCCGCTGGCTGGGTGCTGGCAGTCTTGCAACTGGCACAAGCACTGTAGCCAGACTGTGCCCCTTTAAGGGCTCCAGGGCCGGAAGGGGGGCAAAAAAGTTTCCCTGGTTTGGCCCAGAGTGGCCACCAGAGCAAACTGGGAAGGGCTAGCCTCCAACTTGTTCAAATTAAGTGGCTACACAGCCCTTAATTCGAACAACTTAATTCGAACTAGGCGTTACTCCTCGTAGAATGAGGTTTACCTAGTTTGAATTAAGCGCTCTGCTAGTTCGATTTAAATTCGAACTAGAGGTTTGTATGTATAGCCTCTATTAAAGTTAATTCGAACTAACGGCTGTTAGTTCGAATTAACTTTGTCGTGTAGACATACCCTCATTTATTCACCTGAATTCCTGGTTCGGCAAGCTAAATAGGCCTGATTTTAAGCATAAAGGTAGTCTCCCTGAATACAATGATATTTTATATATTTAAAAGTTTGGCATGTGGATAGATGCCTTCTTCAGTCAGAGGCTATGTCTACACTATGTGAACCATATGCGAACCAGAATTTGTGTATCTTTTTCTGCTTTTCTTCCAAAAGAGGCTTTTCTGACATTTGGCCAGTCTACACAGGGTCAAATGTCGGAATAAAACCCTCTCTTGGAACATCCCTTCTTCCTAGTAGAGCAAGGCTTACAGGGATGCTGAAAAAACTTGTCTGCTTTTCCCATTTTTTTTCGGAAAAGCAGACTCATTCCTTGGACATGGCAGAGCTTTTCCGAGATACCTCTGGTATCCCGGAAAAACTCTGTAGTCTAGATGTACCCAGAGTCTCAGAGTGGATTTGTGCTTGTTTTTCCCCCACAAAACATGTCATCCTAAAACAGGCTGTCCTTTTATTGTTGTGTTCCTAACAGACACAGCTGTTCTGGGATACGTAGGTTAATATTAACCAGGCTGATTCATCATTCACTTTATGTGTATATTAACATGTTTTCAGTCCAGAGGAGTTTGACCCTTACACAACCTCCCAGGGGCTATGAAAAATGTCGTAAAAATTATATTAAAAATCCAAAGATGACAGGAAGAGGACGATTCATACCCACTGAAGCTCTTAACTTGTGTTTACTGTCATCTGGTATTGTAATCCTTTGAGGTACTGATCTTCCTTGCTTTTCTTCAACCCTCTATCCCCCACTTTCTCCCCCATGTCAGTATTTCATGCAACTACCTCTTCTGCTACCATGTGACTGAATGAACCTTTTCTATCTACCTCTCCCTTTTTGCCTGCAGGGGATTATGCTTGATATAGATCTTTCTTTTAGATAGCACAGTCAGATTCACAATCTTGGAGCACTTCATTCGTAGATAATAATCCAATCTGTGTTCAGATGCTGTCATGGCTGCCTACTGCTAGATTTGATCAAAAAGTGGAAACCCAAGCTGATGTAAACTGGTTACCATTCATTGGAACTCCATGGGTTCCATAACAGCTTAGATCAGCTCAAAACATGCTCCCCTGTGCCTCCTTCTGATGTGTTATGCTAGCTAAGACTGAGAGAAGATTTCCATAGTCTACAGGAATAAGGTCTCATAAGGGAAACTTCTCCAGGCCAGATTTGTAAAATCGGTGCTGAAATAAGTCTAAGCTTCAAGCTATATATTTTGTATCTCTGACATGCAAGCTTTCCCTGTTTTGATTTAAATATATTTTTTAAAGCCTCACCTTCCATTCTTTGCAGGTAAGGTGAACAAAAGCAGAACTTCTCTATTGGTGCCAGGAACCCAGACTGTGTAGTATCTTATGAAAAACATTCAATAGGAGGGAAAGGAAGCTATAGTCAAGCATTCATATTTCCACCTCACCGAACAATACATTAAAAGTAACTGACCTGCTCAACTACCTTGTCCTTTTTAGAAATACTTTGTAGGGAAAAAGTGTATGTGACAAACATCCTTCTAAAGGTCACTGTAAGCAGAGGAAATCTGGCACCATTTCTTTCTGCTTCTGTCATTTGGCTTAACTTCTGCATTTGTTGCAGTCCCTTCTGTTGAGAATTAAGCATTTGGCCAGTTATAAATCAGAGTCACCATTCCCAGTATCAGGAACATACTACAAAATGCTAGTGTCTGCACTTAACAAGATTTAGCTTTCTGAGCAAAAGTGACTAAATGCAGAATCACAAGCAGCAGAGCTGTAAATGTCTTTCGGGCAAAATCTTGTCAATGCTTTCTCTGTATTCATGGACTGTGCAAGTCGGATTGGTGCCTTCCATACATGTTCACCCAAGACAGCAAACTGTAACCAATACTTAGCATTTCAGGACCCTGGAATTACTCTGGTAATATGGAATTTGGTCTAATGTCTCTGATATGGTGTAACTTATTTTTGTCCATGTGGTGGAATAAACTTTTCTGTTGCCTTCAGTTGAAGCTAAATGTCACCTTTGTAAGGTTTGAATTTTTAGAGCCACTCTTCAAGATGGGAACTGGGGGCCTAGAGGAAGTAAATAAAGATCTACATGAACAAAAATAAAGACATTCACTCTTTCACCCCAGCTACTGTCTATTGACCTTTAAAAAAAAATCTTCAGAATGTCTATAATTTTGGGGGATGTCAGCTGAAAGTAAAGATATTAAAATGTGATTATCTGGCTAATCATATCGTTGATACAATATATAACGACAATACAATTAGTTGATAAGTGCCTCTACAGAGCCGCAATGGGGGTAGCTCCAGAGGAGCCGAGTCAAACTGGGACTGAGCAGTCCTGGCTCATGCCAGCTCCAGAGCCACATGCACTGTGGCTCTGTATGTTAAATGTAGTAAGAGTTTCTGGGCTCTTACTACATTTAAAATGCAGAGGCACAGAGATCAGTGCGAGCTGGAACTGCTCGGTCTTGGATTGTGCTGAATCCAGCAGCTGCTGTTCGCAGTGGAGAGCAATGTCTGACACGAATAGAGATTGCTCTGGCACCAGCCCCTGTTCATGGCACCCAGGGTTGGTAGCGGCCAGTGGCTGCTTCTTGTCCCTTATCCCCCACTTAGTGGGGACAAAGGCAGCAGGGGCAGGTGGCACGCCAGAGGTGGTGCTGGGGGCAGCTGGCTTTTAAACCAGGTTTTCCTCCAACACTGGGCTCCTGTCCCCACCTTGCTGCCTCTCAAAGAGGGAGCACCATAGAGAACACAGGATGAGCAAGGTCTGCTTGAGTCGCTGCTTGCCCAGTGCTCCCTGAGGCACTTCTGCTTTTAAAATGTACAAGAGCCATTTCCTCGACTACCTCATATCAGAAATTCTGTAGTAGCTTCTCTGCCTTGTCCTATCCTCCACTGTGGAGCACATCACTGAGCACAACTACCACAAACTGATAGTCTTGAACCTGGAATTTGATTCATGTGGCAGCAATGCCTCTCCAAATGCAAAGCAGAGGGGTTAGACTCCCCTCCATCTGAATAACTGTCAGGGATTTGTGGAATACAGACAGTAGACTGCTGCTTTCGCTGAAAAAGGGATGGCAGCTGGAGAGGAAGGATCCTGAGATCCACTCTCATAGTAATTGTGACGCGAGGTGACACTGTTATTTTGTCCATTGGACTATTAGATTTCAAGAAAACAAAACACTGAGCAGGAGAGAGACGGAGACACCCTCATCCTCTCAGGATCTGACAATCTCCCTTCAACTGTCAAAATGAATATTTTGATCCCTTTCAAGGTCCTATTTTCCCTTTTTCTAGGGAAAACTAACTGCTGCAGGTCATGAGAGAGAGAGAGAGAGCGAGAGAGAGAGAGAGAGCGAGCACAGACTCTATGGAGATCTTTTTCTGGGGCGGAGGCTTCCTGCCAAATGCTCCCACAGTAAGAATGTATAGCTCCTTTGCTTTCCTTCTGCTGCAGGCTTGACATTTTAAACATCTATAAAACTACTTAGAAAGGATAAGAAAATGATATGGCAGGTGTTAGAAAAGCTGGTTCTATATAACCATGGATCAGGATTTGGTCCCAGAAAAACATGTCTAAAATCAGAATGCTTTTTCTATTTAAGTTTAAAGAAAAAGTCAAGACCTTTTTTCTCTCTTTTTTTATTGTGTTAGAAAAGGCAGTACTAGCATACAAAAATATTCAGGCACCAGATGAGAGCAGACAGAATCAATAAAATCAGAAATAAAAAAGGGTGTTTTATTGTGCTCTGGTGGCTGGGTAAATTATGCCTCTGAAGCATGTTTCTTTGTGCACCGGTGTGGTGGTAAGTCACCCTCATTGTAACTGCTCCTTCGTGTTTGCTCAGAGAGAGCATCGTGGTGTAATAGCGATAATGACCTGTTTGAAACTCTTTTGATGGTCTCATAAAGACTAGAACTGAAGTCTTTTAGTGGACCTGTAATGACTGAACACTGAATTGCAGCAGCATATTGATGATCCTAGAAAGCATGATGTGTGTCTTCAATAAATAAGACACGTGGCAATCTTTCCTAAGTGCAGGTGACTGAATGGCAAAAGAAAAAGTCAAGAAAACTGTGCAGATTCATACATTTTAAGGCCATAAGGGATCATTCAGTTATCTAGTTTGACTTTCAGCATAACACAGGACAAAGAATTTCACATGCTAATCCTGCTAGTAAGCACAATAACTTGTGCCTCCTTAAACCATATCTTCTAAAAAGGCATTGCAACAGGGAAATGACTTACTACAGCAGCACCTCCTGCTGGCCATTCTGGGAATTAGCTCTCCCCCCATCCTGTCCTCCTTCAACTAGTAGTGTCATGCCTACCATCAGTGCTGTCTCCACTAGACTGTCTCCCTGGACTACAGCGACCTGGACAAAACCTTCCAGCTGTGCCCTCACTCTGTTATCACCCCCTTCTGGGGGGGAACAGTATCACTTAGTCCAGCCTCTTGCTTTTGTGGCCAGCTGTAGTCTTTGCTCTGGCCCCTCCTCTTGTTGGCAAGTGAGGAAAAGAGGCAGCAGCACAGCAAGGCCCACCCATTACTTCAGGTCCTGTCCTTGGACCTCCTGGAAAAGCTTCTTCCGAAAGAAGCCTACAGGCTAGACATAGCCTGAGAGCTATTTTAACGCCCCCCCCCCCCCATTATCTGTAGCTGCCTCACCACTGGCATCCAGCCACAATCTGAAGATATCAGAAGATAGAAAATCCACCACTCTCATTGGTAGTTTATTTGAATATGTAATCACACTCATCATTCATGAAATCATTAGGAGTTAAATGCCAGGCTCATAAAATCATCTTTCAAAATCTATCTGCATCTTTATGCACTTAAATATCTTTGAATTGTGGCCCGAACTGATTTAATTACCTACATAGAGATGATAAGAAAACATGGTTAAAAGAAATGAATGGAAAATTCAAGAATGCTAATGGATAAAAAAAAGCAGTGCTACACTGATTCTATTTTCTTGTCTCAGTGAGGTTGTCCTGGAAATGATGGAGGCGAATAATATTCTTGGTTACATCTCGTAATAAGACAAATGAGAAATTCAGAGGGATTTCTGAGATTTACCACGACACTGAAAGCCCTAGCATGATATGGAAGACGATAAACAATGAGTGACTCATACACTATTATAAAGATGTATAACTGAGCATTTGTGATGTGCTGGTAGGGAGAAAAAAAAGAATTCAACTTCAAAGTTCAAATTAGTTTATTCCTGGACTTAACTTCAAAACCTGTTTGCTCCAGAGAATGTAAGGCACCTCTGACAGATTAATATACATTCCAGTAATGCTGCTCTATTGGCGTAAGAGACATGAAAGAAATTATCCTAGTAAACATATTCAGTGTGCAAAACTGTAATTTCCTCAGACTGAGGGCAACCAGGGCTTTGGGTGAGATATATTTAGTGGCTCAGATTCACTTACTTTAGTGCAGTTCTGCCATTTTGCACAAGGTAAGAATCTGGACCTGTGTAATTAACCAATCTTTAGACACATGGTATCCCCAGCCAGAATGAATGACACTTGAAAGAGTCATAGAAAACTGATTTCCTAGAATAAATCACTCTTTGAAGTTTGCCTAATATCACCCCAGCCCAGATACTCAAAAATATTGAGACAACTAAGTCCCATTGAAAATCAATAGAAGTTTAGGACATAAGTATTTTGGATAATCTGGACCTTCCTGAAGTATCAAGGACTTCGCAGAGGAATGATGCCCATACAAGGACAGCATAATGTAGAATGGAAATGATATTGCAGCAACAGAGACAATACTGGATGGCTGACTACTCATGCCCTTCAAGCAACTGAAGAACAAATAGAGCACATACAAAAGAAAGCTGTCTTTCTATTATAACTCAGAGAGAAATGATACACTTTGGAAAGCACAGATAATTAATTTCTTTTCCCCTTAGTTGCATCCTCTTCACAGCTACTGTTATATGGATGCTGCTGACAGAACTTTTATTAGGAACAACCTCGCTGAAAAGAAGTTGACTGCACTTTTTGAAGTGCAAGACAGGGTAGTGTGATCAGTCTAATAATGGAAGCATAATTAAACTCACAGTCTAACAAAGTAGGTCTCTTTCTCAAAAGGCTGTCATAATTAGAAATAGACCTATTTGGTAGGAAAAAGACCAGCAATGTTAATGCTGGTCTGCTGAGTTATGGTTGCTTGGTGGTATAGCATCCCAATTCAGAATGGTGAGCTAAGTACAACTCAAACTTCCGAAAACTGGGAAATGCAAAGTTAAGATTGTAATCTAACCTCTGCATCTTCTGGCAATGACCCTATGACAGACATACTTTTATTCTCCCAATCCTGGCTTGCTGAAATGCACAAGCTTATCATATCCTTGTATAAACCCCTTCACTTTCACCCTCAGGATTTCACTTTCACCCTCAGGATTCCATTGAAGGACAAAAAGGATTTTTTTTCCCAAAGAGTAGTCCTCTGTTCTCATAGAGATGGCAGTAGCCAATGTTAATTATTGGTATACAGTCTAGGTGCAAGTCAGTGTGGCTCTGCCAGAGTTGGGACTGCTAGGCAGTAGAGCTACAGGGCAGCTGATGTCCACTGCCAGAGCTGGTGAGATGAGGTCCCAGTAGGTTTCATATGCCAGGGGGATTTTGGTACACTGGCAGAGCTGAGGGTACGGGAGGACTGAGGTGCACAGCCATAGCTGTGGGATATAAGGGATTGGGAGTTTGGGAGGTACAATGTGGTATGCAAGTGGGTTGGTCCATGGGGATAGATTTCCCTAAGGAACTGGTAGTGGGGGACAATTTGTCCAAACGTGCAGGATAAACTGCTTTCCAACAGCATCACAACTACTTTCACCAATGGATACACAACTTTTTTTTCTTCTACCCAGGTGGATTTGAAACAAGGCAGCAGGAATTACAGATGGCTTGATCAGAAGTAAAAAGTAGGTTTCTATAGATGTCTCATCCCAGCTAGAGCATTCCACAGAGAGATACTTCTTCCTTCTTCACCAGCTCTGATCTCCGGAACCCAGACTAAGAGGCGGTAATAAGAGATGGGGAACAGGAGAGAGGGTCAAGTAGATTGTCTTCTCTGTCTATATCTGAGAGCTCTTCAGGTATGTCTCATCTTCCAGTCACTGTAGCAGAGGGTTATATGTGACCATCTGATAACAGATTTTTCAACAAGTGTCAGAAACACCACACTCTGGTAGTCAGTTTGATGGACGTAATGTGGGAAAGTGAGAAAATCACATAATTATAGAATTGGGTGTGTTTTAAATAACCTTCAGAACTGAATTTTCAAAAAAAATGTTTTTCATGAGAATCATGACTTCTTGATTTTAAGAATGAAAATTATTATTAGATACATTCTGATTAGGTCCCTAAAGCTAGAAACAGAGAAAACAAGCACTAGTAGAAAGGCAAAGTGGTCAATGTAGGCAAACACTTCGGGTATAGGCTTACACAATACACTGAGAATTTGTGAAGGCCAAGAAAAATGTGTGGACCACATTCTATTATATGTTCTGGAACGTTCCCTAGAAAATTCTGTGGCTTAAGAGACTTGTGTATCCTTACATGAACCATAATTACGAATTGTGTGGAAATTGATGTAATGCTGTTATCTTTGTCTGTTCCCCTAAAAAAAAAAAATTGTTTCAAAACAAAATGGATGAACAAAACTGATACACACTGCCAAAGTATCCAAGGACATAGCCAATACCTTACTGTGTTTTGGGAATACAGTCGACAATAAAAAAAAGAATGCTGGGCCATCCAGAGGGATGTCAGATATATTGGTAATATAAAAACAGTAGTCCCAGAAATATCATAATACCGATGATAGGTGTATGGATTTAAAGTATCAGCTCTTCCTTGAAATAACAACTCTGCTGATTTGCCATGGTGAATTTTCTGTATTAATGTAGATTCAGAAAATGTTTGCTCTATATTTCGCACCCTCCTTTGCAAAAACAAATGTTAAAAAAATCAAATAATGACAAGGTTGCTTGTTGGATCTGTGCCTTCCTAGGGGAGGCACTGTCACTGGAAGTTTTGTGAGAGAATCAGGAATTGGTTCAGGGTGAGCAAAAACAGTTTTTGTGAATTTTCAGCAACATGACAAAGTTGGGAAAATGTTCTGGGACTTGTGCAACTGAAATAAAATATTTCCTTTTAGGTTTTTAAATCTGTGTTTTAAAAGACAAAATTAAAAAATAAATGGGGAAGTCTAGATTTATAAAATGGAGGTGCTGGTTATTATACTCATTGGCCCCATGGTTAAAACACTCAGCTGGGATATGAAGGACCAGGTGAAAATCTCTGCTTGAAATAGTTGAAAAGCCAGTGGGGCAAAGAAAGTGACTCTATTGTGTGGTGTTGACTACCCCCTAGGGAATGCAGACACCCTGATTTCAAGTCCCTGCTTCAGAAGAAAGACATGAAACTGGATCTTTCACAACCCAGGAGAATGAACCAGCCACTGGCCTATTGCATAAAAGGGAGGGGTGACATGATGTCTTGAGATTTGCCCCTTTGGAATCTAGCCTGAAAAATCAATATTTTATTTATTCTTGGTTAACCAAAATGACTCCTTAAAATCAATACATTCTCAAAACACTTGTCATCCCAAACCTTCATTTTCTATTGAAAGAAAGTTTTGGCCAAAAATGTTCATGTGTCTGTAGTTTATAACAGAGCTTCCCCATATAAGAAATACTTTTACAGGTGTGGCAGACTCTACTGGAGGCCTCAAGATCTGCCACACCTGTCCCAAGAAAAGAGAAATAGAAGAATCCTCGAAGCTAATGGTGAGTGCAGTTGGAGAACCACTGTCTCCACATGAATCAAACTCCATTTTCAAGACTATCAGTTTGTGATAGTTCAGGATGGGCTCTACAGTGGGGAATAGGACAAGGCTGAGAAGCTACAACAGAACTTCTGATAGAAGGCAATCGAGGAAAGAGTTTGTCAACCATCAGAATACAGTTAACCCTATGGCAAATGAAGAGCACAACAGGGCCAAACAGCTCCATTGAAGTTGTGAAAACTATTTGTAGGTCAGGATTTTTTGCCTATGACTATTTTTGTAAAATGTCCTGTGTGTATAGCATAGGCTTTTTGTGGAGTCCCCAGGCTATCCAGAGTTTGAGAAACGGACCCATAGCTTGTTATGTGGCGGTAGAAAGTTCCTCTCCCTTCACAGAACAATATTGGGAACACTATTTTCTTTTCAGACCTAGCTTCTCTTCCCCAAGATTTCATCACAAGATCAGGCAATTTGACCAAGTTACTCAGCTTTACATACAGAAAGTGCTAGGCCCTGGTAAATCAAGGTAACTATTAATAACTCTAAGCATACATGTAGTTTCACCAAAGCCAACTCAGATTTGGGCCTGTGCTTGGATACTTTTCTGATTCACAATGTAATCACTTGGGGGTGGGGAGGAGACAGTATTATTCTGTACATAGGCAAATTTCATTTCAAGGAAAACAGAGGATTCAAAACATTGAGCTCGACAAATGATACCAGCCTATTAAAAATACCCTGATATTCAAGCGTGCACTTGTTGGGGAGGCTGAAAGGAGCTAGCCAATCAGTGGGATGCAGGCTAGTATAAAAGGAACTGCAATGCAGTTTGGAACCTGTTGGTGCTTGGAGCCTGAGGCCCAAAAGTGGTGTTCTTAGTGGCATGAAGGGCTGCAGATCATGCACAGCTCAGTGCTGGCAGCGATGGGGGAGCAAGAAAGAGTTCCTGGCCAGTTTTTGTGCCTGAGCATAGAAGTGGAGCTCTGCAAATCTGCAGGTACCCACATCAGTGCACATGGATGGGGATATCCATGGCTCATTTTTGTGGATGAGGATTCAAATTTTGTAAATGGGGCCGTGCAAATTTGTGAATATCTTCTTTATATCCATGGGTGTCTGCATCTATGGATGTGATGTGATGCAGCTATATGTGGATCATTTTTGTAGATGTGGATGTGGATGTGAATGCCAATTTTGAATCTATACAGGACTTTATATAGAAGAGCCTGAGTTAAAGGAGAAACATTCCTGAAGGCTGCAGTCATAAGGAAGTAGCCTAGGGAACGGACAACAGATTAATTGAAGAGGCATGAGGTCATGTGCCTGTTATTCTTATGGTCATTAGGTTGGGACCCAGACTAATTGGAGGGTCTCCCCCCTCTCCACCCAATTAGCAACAAGGCAAGTGGCCTACAATTGGCTTTAATAAGCTGCCAGAACTTACCTGTTAAGGAAGGGCAGCATGACGACTAGCTCGCACCATAACTGACCAGAGTCTTCAGGTTAAAAGTCTTCAGGTAGGAAGCCTTAGGGACACAGCCATTTCCTAGGACCAGGAGCACCTAAAGACTTTGGACTAGTGCCCTGGAAAGTGTCTGTCTGAGTTGTTTTCTATTCAGACTGTGTGTGACTTGGCTGGAGGGCTGAGTGTCTAGAAACGACCACAGAAATTGCCACAAGGGGTTTTCACAGTCTGAAAGAAGTGTGCAGATAAACGCAAACAAGGAGGCACATGTGAGACATCTCTGCCACCCTGTTTCAGTGACTACTCATTTTAGTCATATTTATGAGGTCATCAATCAGTTTATTTTGTATTTGATATACTAGTTACTTTTTAGAAAACAGAACAAACTTTCTGACATGAGTTTCCTTCATAGCCTCATTTTGAATTTTTACCTTTCATAATTCAGTATTTTTCTGCATCATAATGTATCATAAACTGACTACCAAATCAGTTATTTTATAGCTCTTATGAAGAACCAGTAAAACTTTCCAACAGAACTCAAAAATTCCAATCTCTAAAACCTACTGAAATTTATGGCTCTCGGTATTTAATCTACATGATTTGCTTTAGTGTTCACTCTTTGCCTTCTGTACACTAGAAAAACAGCTTATAAATACATATCTTTATCCTTAAAATGAATAGAAATAGATAAATCATCACTGACCAACATGAAAGTGTTGTCAAAATTTATGTAACGTTAGCTCAATGGCCATAAGAAATACCCAGCAAAACAATATGGTAGCTGTGCACCAATATGCAATTATGATACTGATAAAGGTAAAACATAAAATTTCTCCTCATTTCTAAGCTTATAAGAATTCAGCTTGGGATCCAAAAGAGCCAAACTTTTTGCTGGTTCAGCAACATTGACTGCACTTGTATTAGAAATTATAATATAAATGACTATCCTGTTTGCTACTGTATGTGGCAGCAAAACGCAAATGATTAGGATTCTGATGTGCAGACTGGTAACCTGATTTGCTTGGGCAGTTCTTCTATAATAGTATTGCATAAAAAGGAACAGTCTGCCAAGGTGCTTGAAAGTGTTTTCATAACTTACCAAAAAGTAAAGATGACTTCACATGTGAACATCTTTAGGAAGAAGGGGGTCAGTTATCTTGAGTAACAAAGTTAAATCTATATAATTTCCCCCATAGGCTATAGTTAAACATTTTATTTATTTTTGGGGACTCTAACCTTGAAATATTCATATTCTAGCAGCTAATTTCATAGACAACACATTAACAGCACTTCAGAGACATATTGGGGTGTATAAAGATCCACTGTATCTTGACAAGGGCTGACCCATTTGTTTTTACATAGGATTAGTAGCTATATCAAATAATAAATGCATCAAATGGACAATTTATAAAGGAATACCTTAACCGAGCTAATAGTGCCATGTCTTAACTGCAATGTTGTATTCTATTGTTGAACAATAGAAGTCATGGTATTAACTATGACATTCCCAATAACATCTAGAGATATTCATTTTAGAAGTTTGTATTTTCTTATTCTTTTGCTTTCCTTTAATATCAAGGGGTAACACAAAGCTTGCTGTATAACTGATTAAAATTCCTTGTTTAAAAGAAGAAAAATGTATTGCTTTTGTTATTAGACAGGGTTGGTAGTAACACCAAGTAATAAGGTTGACTGACACTTCATATCATAAGATCCTGTTTTTCAGTTGCTTCAGCTTTACTGAACTTGAACAATTTGAGCTGAGGTTTCCCTGTCAGGTGTCTGCCTGATTTTTTTCAGGGGAAATTCAGACATTTCTGAGAATAGAGCTATTGAAAATGCATTATTTTTGACCATATGTAATAAAAATTGACAACCTTATTTAAAAAAAAAAGCTTTAGCTCCCCATGCTTTGAAGAAGAGACTTAAAATTGGTAGGAGGTAACATTTGTATTATGGATATGGCCTTTTCCAGTGAAAATCTACACAAGCTTGGCAAAACTGCTAGTTGAGAAATGGCTGTTTACACTTAACTGCTAAATAAAACTCTAACAAATCTCTGCTAAGTGTCTTAAAGGTTTTCCCCATCTCAGGCTTGTTGCACCCTATTTCTGAACAGAAAATTATCTGGAACTGCAGCTCTCGGGTGCAGTAATTGGTGCTGGGCCAAAGTCCAGATATCAGAACTCAGAGCTGGGATCTTGTCTATTCTCTGCTCTCAGTAATTTCCCCTACTTAAGCGGCAATTGAGAGCAGTGGTTTTCACATTTTTTTTCTCATGACCCAATTGAAGAAAATTGTTGATGCTCACGACTTAACATAATTTGATTAGAGTATGGACTCCAGGGTAGGGCTGAGGATGAAAGTTGGGGCTGTAGGAGGGGGTTTTGGCTTTGTGAGAGTCAGGGCCAGAGCAGAAGGGGCTTATCTTTAGTGACTCCTGGTCAGCGGTGCAGCAGGGGTGCTAAGTCTTTATAGCTCTTATGAAGGTGTGCTGCTTCCTGGGAGCTCAAATTCAGGATGTGACTGAGAGTTTTACAAAACTGATCAAACCTTCAGATCGCTACCCCTTCCTGCTTCTCCATGTGGGAACTAACGATACGGCCAAGAATGACCTTGAGTGGGTTACTACAGATTATGTAGCACTGAGAAGAAGGATCCAAGAATTCGGAGCACAAGAGGTGTTTTCGTCCATCCTCCCTGTTGAAGGGAAAGGACTTGGCAGGGATCGTTGAATTGAGGAAGTAAATGCGTGGTTGCACGGGTGGTGTCAGAGAGAGGGCTTTGGTTTCTTCGACCATGGGACTCTGTTCCGGGCACAAGGATTGTTAGGAAGAGATGGGATCCACCTAACAAAGGAGCATTTTCGCGGGAAGGCTTGCAAACCTAGTGAAGAGGGCTTTAAACTAGGTTCATTGGGGGACGGTGACCAAAACCCTGAGGAGAGTGGGAAAGTCGGATACCGGTAAGAAATGCAAAGAGGAACGAGCAACAAAGGAGGACCCCGGATTCAAATGGAGAAGGTAGGGCGATCAACTGGTTAAAATCTGAGGTGTTTGTACACCAATGCGAGAAGCCTGGGCAACAAACAGGAAAAATTGGAGGCCCTGGCCCAGTCCAAGAAATATGATTTAATTGGGATAACAGAGACTTGGTGGGATGACTTGCATGACTGGAACGCTGTCATGGAAGGGTATAAATTTTTCAGGAAGAACAGGCAGGAGAAAAAAGGAGGAGGAATTGCACTATATGTAAGAGAAACAAGAAACAGGACTATGTAGCACTTTAAAGACTAACAAGATGGTATATTAGGTGATGAGCTTTCGTGGGCCAGACCCACTTTCTCAGATCAAATAGTGGAAGAAAATTGGCATGACCATATATACCAAAGGATACAATCAAAAAAATGAACACATATGAAAAGAACAAATCAAATTTCAGAACAGAAGGGGGATGAAGGGAGGGAGGTAAATGTCTGTGAGCTAATGATATTAGAGGTGATAAATGGGGAAGCTATCTTTGTAATGGGTAAGGTAATTAGTGTCTTTGTTAAGACCTAGATGTAAAGTGTCAAATTTAAGCATGAATGACAGTTCAGAAGCTTCTCTTTCAAGTCTGGTGTTAAAATGTCTTTGAAGCAGGATGCAGGTAATCAAGTCATTGAGACAATACCCTTTCGGGTTAAAATTGCAAGAAACTGATTTTTCTTTGTGATCCTGTCTAATATCTGTTTTGTGAGCATTGATTCTTTGGCGAAGTGTCTGAGATGTTTGTCCAATGTACATAGCAGACAGACACTTTTGGCACATGATAGCATAAATTATATTTCTGGATGCGCAGGAATATGTGTTCTTGATCTTATAACTCAATTGGTTAGGTCCAATAATGGGCAAAGATGGCAATGAGGTTTGTTGCAAGGGAAAGTTCCAGGGTTGGTATTAGTGCGGTATGTCCTGGAGGGGAGATGTATCTTATAGGAAACCAGGATGGTAATGGAAATCTAGGACTGTCTGGGGATAGGAACAGGGACAAGAAGCTAAGGTGGGAGGAGACCATTAGAGATTGGGTGAGGAGCCCAGGGAGTTTTTGGGACTGAGAGTTAGAAGAAGGGGAACATCGGTAGAGGGCAACTATGAGAGGTGAGAGAGTTCAGATGGTGAGCTGGGAATGACTGAAGAAGGGAGAATTGAGGGAGGTGGCTAGAGGAAGAGGCTAGTACTTACTGCATATGGATATTGGCATTGAATTAAGAAGACTGAGGAGTGGAGACTGGGGCTAACTAGGTGAGGACGTTTATCTAGAACTTCAGAGACATGAGAGGGAGAAGAAAAGGTTGAAGAGGATTTGTTAGAAGAGTCCAGGCTTAGGGGATGGGCAGATAGGCATACTTCTGCCTATTACGGAAACCTGGTATAGAACCTTAAATTATGGATCTTTACTATTCCTCTGCTGTCAGCAAATATCTGTGAAACCCCTCTGGCCAGATGTCCCATCTCCCTCTAGTAGTGGCCAACATAATGGATGATACCCTATTACTGCTATATTATTCCTCCATTAGCTCAAAAGGCAGAGAGGTCTGTGCAATGGATCTAAAGATTCTAATCCAATAGATGACCCATGTGGATTTCAATGTGAAGCCCCATGATGGAATTTCTGTTTATTCTGTTTGCTTTCTTTAGAAAACAACAAGGAATTGTGCGGTTAAAAAATTTGAAATATAAAAGTTCTTTTAACATGTGCAATGTAAACATGCAGATGTTAGGAAATGCCATAATTTGAGGACCCTTATGATGCAGTCTTCAATTACATAATTTTTCTCCTCACAGGTCTCCTGCCTCATTTGGTGTGCAGCATGGATTTGGTTAAGAAATTAATCAAGGTTGTCTAGTAAAGGAGATTGTGCTCTGTTTGACTCTTCTATCACTTGGTGCAGAAGTTGGAAGATGTGTATTGAGTGAAGGAGGGGATTGCTGAAAGAGAAAGGATGGATAAGGCCATGTGATACTTCTCTGGAAAATGCATTCTATTCCTTCCTCTGTTACATAGCTGTTGGACAAGTGACAGAAACAGATTTTTCAAGTGTGATCATGAACTATCATTTTCTGGGTGCTTGACTTGAGATTCTGTGGTCTGATTTGGAAAAATGTGGAGTACTCCCTGCTGCACCTGACATCAATAGGATGTGCTTTGAACATGTGAAGTGCTATATTATGCTAAGTATTCTGAAAAATCAGGCCAGTGGTATCTCCGAGCATCTGTAATATGGGGATAATAGCCCCTCATCACATGGATGATGTGAAAATAAATGCATTAATGTTTGAAGCCCTCTAAGACTATGTGCATAAGCTCCATAAAAACATTCACAAAAAAATGAATAATTCTTTCTTCAGAACATGGTTGGTGTGAATAGCATACAGTAAAAAATATACAAAGCCACACATTGAACAATAAAGAGAAAACAAGATTGAATAGATGCTCATTAAGTGATTACTGTCCATTCTGTGCACTCAGTAAGACAGGTCCTGTGTGAGAAAGTATATAATCATAGAATTAGACTGTAGCATCCTGCATATGCAAAAGGTGACAAATTAAGGTTGCACAGACAGTCTTAACTCTGTCATTCTTTAGCTTTTGGTCTTGATTTGCAACCTTACTGCTCTTTTAAAAATAACATTTTTGTAATGTGCATTTTCTCCAATTATCTTTGTTGCAATAGTATGAATGTACGAGTTATAGGTAAGGACAAATAAGCAAAAAACAAAAACAAAACAAAAAACAGACTGAAAATCCACCCACCAACAATGTAAAAAGGAGAAAATCAAGCTATGTGGATTCACAGCATGTGCAAAAATTTAAAACATATGTTCAGTAGGCTAGTCATCAGTTTCAGAATGTTCCGGAGTTTAGGAGAGAACTAATTACTTGCTGCAAATGCAACTCTTAGGACTATGAAAAGAGAGATAGTAAAGGTTGTTTCTGGAGAATTGTTACCTGTAACACTACCAACTCACATCTCCTTGGTGTTTTCGCTTCTCCACTGTGATCACTAGACAAACTTTTGACACACACTAACGGAAAAGGAGACTCCTAGAAACTCTTCACTTTTCAATACCTCTCTACAGTTTTGAAGAATTCTCATCTCTTGTAGACCAGCCTGTGTGACGTTACCCAATGCAACAGTTGTCTCAAACAAGTTACACTAAAAACAGATTTAAAAACAAAATCCAGAAATTGTTTGCATAGAATATATTGCTGAAAGCAAACCATTACTTGCAACTTAGTTACAAAGGAAAAGCAAATAAAAACTTACATTTTTTGAAATCAAGTTATTCTCTGGCAATTCCATTGTCAGACTAACAACTTCTTCCTGTTGACCAGAGAAAAGTCCCTATCCCTCACCTGACCCACTTATAAAGACCTTGGGGTGAGAATTTATCACACCAAGGTGAAGTATCCCAACATTTTTACAATGAAGTCCTTGTTCGAAAGAACCACCACACAAGAGCTATTTTCTCCCATACTTCTGGGATGTCCCCCAACTATATCCACACCCAGCACTTCACAGTCCATTTTGATTACTACCTGCCTAGATGCTATTCATCCTTTTGACTAGACTTTTTATTTGTATGTCCAGGGCCGCGGGGGAGAGGGAAAAAGCAAAGAGACAGTTGTCCTGGTGCCTGGCGATTTAAAAGGTCATGGAGTTCTGGGCCACCACCAGTGCTAACACAGCAGCAGAAGCTCCAGACCCTTTAAATCACTGCCAGAGCCCTTGCAACATGGTCCAGGTGACACTGAGGGGTGTACCTAGGGGAGGTGTGGCAGGTGTGGCACAGTCTGTGTGGCACAGTGGGCTGGCTGCACTTAACCCTGCTCCTTCTGGAAGGCTTGGAGCCAATTTACCCCCCAACCCTCAACACACACATATACTGCCCAGGGCCTGGAGAAGCCTGTCTCCATCTCTGTGCATGTCCATTCCTTCTGGCTGTAGAAATTAGATCCAGAGCTTGTTAGAAATTTTCTAGTGGACCATTTTTCTCACTTGAATTAAAGTTTTCCCATTTGCAATAAAGTTTCAAATTTATTTATTTAAAATATTTTCCCATCTCTCTTTTTAAAATATTTGAGGCAGCTTACAAAATTTAAAAACACAATATAAATATATATAAAAAATTAAAATACGAGACCCCAGAGGGACATAAAACCTACTAAGACATCTCAAGAGGAGGAACACACACACACAAACTCAAACACCAATAAAAGCACGAGGGAAAAGGATGGCTTTAGCCTGACGTCGAAACAATGCTAATGTTGATGCCATGCAAATATTTCGGGGGAAAGAATTCCACAGCCTGGGAGCAAAAGCTGAGAAAGCCCTGTTCCATGTAGATGTTAATCTTATCTCCATAAGTGGAGGAACACTGAGCAGAGCCTCCCCAGCTGACCTCAGTCCCTGGGCAGGTTCATATGGGAGAAGATGGTTCGTCAGATACCCCAGATCCAACCCATTTAGGGCTTTATAGGTCATAACCAAGTGTGACGGGGTAGGCGGACCCCCCCGCCTGACCCCGCACTGAGATAAGCCCCGAGGAGGGGGGCAGAGTCCGGGAGGGGAGATTGGGCGGTGGGGATTGCACCGCTGAGCGCCGGACGGTAGCGCCGAGCAGCGGCGCGACCGATAATGGACAGCCCGGGTCGGCACTAGGGGATGACATCAGCAAAGGCGCCGGCCAAGACGCCAAGCAGGGCGGGGGCCGGGACGCAGTGGTGACATCAGGCCAAAGCGCCGAGGAGCGGGGGATTCAAAAAGGTCCCGGCCGCGGCCGGGAGGAGGAGGAGGGTGTCCGGCTCCGAGGGGAATCACAGGACTAGCGAGAGGACCCTGACCCCGAGGAGTCCGTGCGACCAGGAAGCCTCCAAAGCGGACAGAGGGTAAGCTTGTCCCCACGCTGGGGGAATCCGCAAAGACATTGACCGGGAAGAAGGGACCCAGGGCGGGGCCGCGAAACCCTGCGAGTGGAGGGTTTGGGGGAAACTTGACCCCCTCCACTGACAGGGGACGCACGTCCCCTCGCCCTGGGTCGGGGCTCGGAGTGAGGGAGGGCCCGAGCCCCCTTCCCAGTCCCCCTGGGGATACACATAGGCTCGACCTACTCCGGCGGCACGAGTGCTGCAATAAGGCCAGAGGCCCTGACAGGGAGTGGAGCTCCCACTTAGGACGGTGTCCCACCCAGACTCGGGGTGGGCTTTAAGAAAACGGTTACACCAAGACCTTAAATCGTGCCTGGAAACATACCAAAAGCCAGTGCAGTTGCTGGAGCACTGGCATAATGTGCTCTGTATAATGAGTATTGGTTAAAACTAGAGCGGCCACATTCTGGACCAACAGAACTTTTCAAAGGCTTTTCAAAGGTAGCCCCACATAAAGCACATTACAATAATCTAACTGGGATATAACAAGAGCATGGATCACTGTGGCCAAGTCATACTTATTCAGGAAGGGTCGCAGCTGTCAGATCAGTCAAAGCTGCCCGAAAGCACTCCTGGCCACTGGAGAAATTTGGTTCTCAAATGTTAAAAAAGGATCCAGGAAGACTCCCAAGTTGTGTACCTGTTCTTTCAGGGGGAGCGTAACCCCATCTAGAACAGGTACCATGCCACATTCCAGAACAGATGACCTCCTGATCCACAGGACCTCAGTAACTTTGTGGCACCCCGTGGAAATAATTTATTCTTAAACCTTTTATAAAATCAAATACAAATGAAACTTTTGGATTCACTTCAATTGAGTTCTTGATTAGATTAGCAGTTGGCAATTATTTTTTGAGCTTTCAACTTTGTCCCCATAAGGGATGGTAAGAGAGTGGAGGTTTTCAAATGTTATCAAGATGGGAAAAGTTTCTGTCCTAGCTCCAGTTAAACCAGGCTCTCCTTCTGGAAGTATTCATTGCATTTACGAGGCAGTAGACACTTGATTTGGGGAGCTTAGAATCTTAAACACCAGTTTAGGGGGAGATCACACAGAAGTATAACTCCATAAAGTCCCCCTACCACAGGTTTTGGCTTAATGGTGCAGCGACAATTCACAAAACAAAATTGTTTTTGTTGTTTTATTAAAAGCGGTCCTTTTGCAGTAAAGCTGTATTAATGTTTTTTCAGTAATTTTCCCCTCTGTTTTTAAATATTGGTATCTTCCAAGTTAATGCATGTGTAAACTCCTCTTGCACCAGTTTTACAGCAGTGTAATTCCAGTGGAGTTATCAGTAGAGTTATGTCTGAGTTATTCAGGTGGAAGTGAGAGGAGGACCAGATCCCAGGAGGTAAAATACCAATTTAACTATAAGCTTGTGTACAGACACTTATTGATATAAATTATGTGAAAGTCATGGATATCCTGGTGGAACTGAGCCACTAATCTATTAATGCATTGAACTCACACGAGGAGCAAAAACAAACCTGGAGATCTCTGACAGGGTTATAAAAGCATTCCCAATGTGGCATACACTTTTAGAAAAATTATAAATCATACCCAATCTTTTTGTAAATTGACCTGTAAGTTACTGGCAGCAAATCAATAGGATACAAATGAAAAATAATAATGCAATAACAGTGCTGTGTATTGTCTTGCACCTGAGATGAAAACATGTAAAGCAATCAATATAATAAAGATTCAGCACTGCTACTCCTTTACAAAGAAATGACAAAACACGGATACTAAAAGGTCATGGTAAAAACTAAAACCTGCCTTCAAAAAGCAAAAGATAAACCTGAATATTAAAAACATTTCCATGATTCTTCCAGGATTCTAACCATTTGAAATGGACTGAATCACAGAGCAAATGTGTTTGGAGGAGGATGAAGGAACCACTTTCTGTACACTTCTCCCATTCACCACCATCTCAATGTAATTGACTAGGCCAGGTCTACATTAGACCTATAAGGTTAGGTTAAGATACCCAGCTCCAGCTACGTAAAATATATAGCCAGGGCCGGATTAAGACCTTTAGAGGCCCTAAGCACTGAAAAGATTATGATGCCCCAACCATATTTAATTCAAAATAAAAACAATATTATACCGTAAAATAAAATTTTATTTTTCAAAATGACAAAAAACTTACATGTATGCTGAAATTAAAATAGCTTCTTTCTAGATTTTCTGATTGCAAAATTCTGGATAAGTTTATCGAAGCTGACCTGATGAAGCATGTCCGCTTCCATACACAATAGGGAAAGTGAATCAAGTCTGTCCTGACACATTGTTGTTCTCTAAGGGTTTTTTTATTCTTTTCAGATGAGAAAAAGAACGTTCTGCGGAGTTCTGGTTTTTCCCATGATGACTACTTTGATACTTTTTTTGAAATATCAAATATCAAATTAAAAACAAATCTAATTTTTGGTGCCCTTGCTTTGCTGGTGCCCTAAGCACATGCTTACTCTGCCTATTGGGTAATCCAGCCCTGTACGTAGCTGGAGTTGTCTGACCTTGAGCCGAGCTCAGTGCTGTCTTCACAGAGGGAGGCCAATGTGAGCAAATGCTCCCATCGGCTTCCCTTGCTCCTCACAATAGTGAGGAGTACTAGTACAGACTGGCGCCGCCCTCAGCATTCATTTTAGCAGGTCTTAAATAGAACCACTAAACCGAACACCAGAAGATTGATCTCTGTCATGGCAAGTGACTATGTGGCCTAAGATGATAGCTCAGCTGCACACTATAAATGTACCAATGAGTTGGTGCTAATGAGGAGCCTAGGCACATTTCGTTTTTAATTATGTCTATTCCAGTACTATCTGCTCTGACACACAGAAGCCAAGTGGCTAGAAAACATGGCAACCCACTTCCTCATTGGAACAGGTAGATGAAAGCACATCTAATATATGCTCAACCTTCTGCAGCAATTTGCTATTTTGTATTAGCTTTAGTTCAGGAATCTGATCATCAACTGCCCAGTGATGTAAAGGGTCACTAATCTCCTCCAGTTTCACAAAGTACATACTTGTGTGTGTGAAAAAAGATTAAGTGTAGTAGAACAATATAAGAAGTGAGAAAAGGTTTAGAAAAGCTCAACTTTTATGAGCTTCAGGGAGTAGCCGAGTTAGTCTATTACAGAAAAAAACAACAAATGGTCTGGTAGCACTTTATAGACTAACGAAACATTGAATAAAGAATACTGAATGAGTTTGAATGTATGCTAAGAGATTTTATAAACAATATGGTAATAATTTTTTGTCCTTTCTTCAGTGGAAAACATCTAATTGGCTGTGTGTGGCATGATTGGGTTGGATATTTTAGCTATAAGAATATTAAGTACCAGAATAAGTAGAGTCTTGAAAATCCGTGGATATCCACTTTATAGCTAAGGGTATCCACATATGTGGATATGGATATCCATGGATCATTTGCCGATGCAGATACCAATTTTGTATCCCCTCAGGGCTCCAGGAATATGCTTCCAAGTGAGTTGTGGATTCCACGTCATTAAAAGTTTTAAGAACAGGTTGGACAAACACTTGTCTAGGCATGGAGACGATGGACTAGATAACTTCTCCAGGTCTCTCGAAGCTATAAATTTCTGACTCTGTAAATCTGAAGCAACTAGCTTAATCGTGGGTATTAAGAAATAATATTTAGCCTCAGACCTTATGCAGAATGTAGCTCCATTATGGATAAGGGCAGTGGAAGCAAACCTTTAATGTTTGTAAAGCACATTATGTTTCTCAGAAAAGAGATGATATAAGTCATTATATTTCATTACAAGTGATAATTTGTAATTCTTTAGGAATTATGTTTGCTTAGATAAAGCATCAGCATTTTTAGAAAACACAACAGCGCAATTGGTGCTATCACTCATAATATTTCTAAATACGTGCTGAATTGTTGAATCAGATATAATGGCATTCCAAAATCTCCCAAAGGGCTAGCTTTCCTAGCTTAAGAATACCTAGCTTAACATTCCAACATTTAGGTACTACTTGTATTCACAAAATTCCTGCTTAACTGCCACCTAACCCTGTAAAACTTAAATTCCTCAAGTTCCTAAGGTTATGTCTACACTATCAGGTTATTTTGAAATAGTTATTTTGGGAGTTACTAATTTGAAATAACTTATTTTGAAATAAACTTATTCCCCTTCACAAGTAGGAGTTGTTATTTCAAAATAACCAGCCCCTTATTTTGAAATAAAAGGCTTGGTAGTGTGGATGCTCTACTTGTTATTTTGAAATAAGGGGAGTTATTTCGAAATAAGGGGAGTTATTTCGAAATAACTCCCCAGTGTAGACATGTCCTAAGTTTCCATGGTTAAGCCACTAAGGGTCTACATTTCTACTAATAGGCATTCACACAGACCCTAAGCACCAAAGCCATTCAGTGCTTAATTGACACCTGAGCCCTGACAGGATTCACAATTTGGCTTCCCTCACCTCTTTCTTTCACTGGACCCAATCCAGTAGGCATGCTCAGAGCATGCCTAACCCTCACAAAAGGTATCATCCCTCATTTTGATTTTTTTTTATTGGTTAGCTTTGGTGTCTCCCTGCTCAGTGTGCAGTCTTCTATGAATCCCTTTTAGGCACCTAACTCTCCCCATGCAATGCATAGGGAGCCTGGACACCCAAGTCAGCATTGTGAAATCTATTGGGTGACATGGTATCTGAGTCACCTCTGCCCTCTTTGTGAAACTAGCACTTGGTAACACGAGCAAAATGATCAAACAGCAGGCTGTTTCTTGCCTATGTATGCTTATTGTATAGTTTCAATGTACAGCATTCAGGAAACATTTATTCCATTGTTCTGCAGCTCAATTTAAATAGGATAAAAAAGCTAAAAAGAGTTTGGTATCAATCACAAATGTGATGTTCACTTTAAAAGGTTTTATGACTGGCCAGTCTTCAGGGAATGACAAAAGGATAAGAACACAAACCCTCTTGTGCAACGCTGTTCTTCCTGAAAAGTAATAGGTGTAACAGTGTTGTGCAAGAGGGTTTTTCTTGCAAAAGAAGGGGCAGTGTAGACGGTCCTTCTTACGCAAGAGCCTCTTCTGAAAAAAATGGTGGCTCATTAGGTATGCAAATGAGGCTCGGCGATATTCCACGTTTAGCCTCATTTGCATATTACTTGCGCAACAAGCCGCGAGTGTAGACATAGCCCAAGACTTCCACTGCTTTCTTCTTCTCTTCATCCATCTTCACTTTTGAGGGTACGTCATCAGTATTTTCTTCTTTTGCAATGCAGATGTTCATATTTTCATTGTGTTCTTTCTTACAAATTGAATTAATATTTGCTTATGAAGGCTTGCATATGCATGCACATGCTATACATGTTGCATTTTTAAAAATATATTATGCAGAATATTGTTTAGGTTGGAAACTCAAGCACTAGCTATTAGCAAATGCCATAATTAAAGTTGCTTTGTTAAACTTAATTCAGTCCCTCTGTGTGTGTGTGTGTGTGTGTGTGTGTGTGTGTGTGTGTGTGTGTGTGTGTGTGTGTGTGTGTG
The DNA here is from genome assembly GCF_052426305.1 of Pelodiscus sinensis. Classification (NCBI taxonomy): domain Eukaryota; kingdom Metazoa; phylum Chordata; order Testudines; family Trionychidae; genus Pelodiscus; species Pelodiscus sinensis. Next base: position 102,764,243 of record NC_143055.1, read on the forward strand.
TGAGAGAGAGAGAGAGAGAGAGAGAGAGATATGAGTTTATATGATCATATTCTATTTTTCCCCATAGGACCCTATAACACAGGAGTACAGGATCTTTCGAAAAAGCCTGCCGTTTTCTACAGAACCGTGTCTAGACCGCGGTTTTACTTTCGAAATGGAGCTTTTTCGAAAGAGCGCCATAATGTGATTATGCAAATGAAGCATGGGATATTTAAATCCCTGCTTCATTTGCAATTTCCAAGTGTCTAATTTACATCCTTCTGTCGAAAGAGGGAAGTAGTCTAGACACAGCCTTCATGTTAGGACCCAAGCGGTGTCCTCCCATCGAGTACTGCCTGGTCACAGTGCCCTCACACTATGGAACCCTCCACACTCTGCGATCCTCCACTTCAGGGAACCCCCAAATCTCTATGCCCACTTTGCCTCAGTGACCCTATTGCCATTCTTCATCTAGCCCCTGGCTCAGAGGCAAACTGCAGTCTGAAATGGCCACTCCTCATTGGCCCCAGCTGGGCCCTAAATGTCCGTCTCTGCCTCAGCTGCTGACTCCACTACTCCAGTCCTCTCCAGGACTGGGTTTTAACCCTTAAAAGGGCAGTGTGGGGCAGATACTTCACATACCCCTTAATGAGAGCACAGATTAGATGGCACTCAACGAATGAATTGGGCATGTAGAAAATGAGGAGACTATAGAATTGGGGTGAGCAAATACAGGCCCATGGGCCAGATCCAGTTTGCCTGGGGTAGCCCCTGGTGGGCCCCCACATCATCGTATTCATCTTGGTCTCCACGGGTACAGGGGAATCACAGCTCATGTTGGCCATGGATTGTTGTTCCCAACCAACAGGAGCTGCAATCACCTGTACCTGTGGAGGTGCAGGTAAATATAGCAGTAGTGGCCCACTAGGGGCTAACCCTGGTGAACCATCACTGTCTTATTGCCCACCCCAATGTAGAAAAGGAAACTGCAAGAAGAGACCAGATAATGACATGGCTAGGACTGTGACTCAGGTGTCTTTGCTTCTCCGTAGAAATTGTATATAATGTGCACCAATTAGATGAAGCACAATTGTTCTGTGCTCAGTATAATGTGAAGCAACAGGGGCCTGGCTCTTCAGAGTTACTGAGCACTTCCAAGTGTAATGGGAGAAGTATAGTATTACTGCCATAGTGGGGTGGGGATATTCTTCAAGATGCATAAATTAGAAACAGTTGAGGCCGTTTCCCCTATTTAGCTTACTTCCAGTGCAGATGTATTCTTTACATTTCAATATAATACCCCTGCCTACTACCAACCCATCCCCAAGCCTCTGACAATGAGGGTATGTCTACACTACCACCCTAGTTCGAACTAGGGTGGTAATGTAGGCAACTGGAGTTGCAAATGAAGCCCAGGATTTGAATTTCCCAGGCTTAATTTGCATAAATCCGGGTGCCGCCATTTTTAAATGTCTGCTAGTGCGGACTCCGTGCCCCGCAGCTACACGTGGCACGGACTAGGTAGTTCGGACTAGGCTTTCTATTCCGAACTACCGTTACTCCCTAAAAGGGGTCAGCTGACTCTAGCCTAGTCAGGAGGGTTATAAAGATGCAGGACAGACATTAGGGCTTGGGCTGTAGCCCAGACTGAGTCCCTCCTCCCTCTCAGGTTCTCAGAGCCCAGGCTATGTTACATTTGTATAGCTGCATACACCAGAGTTCCATATGCCCAAAATCAGATGACTCAAGCTAGTTGTGGTCTTGCTCTGGGTCCTTTATTGCAGCATACATATACCCAAAGAACATGTTGCTATAGAATTAAATAGGAGCAGAACCATGCTGTTAGCATAGTCTACTATGTATTTGTTGGGGAAACTTTGATGGATGATTGTGCAGGATGTAATTATTTTCTAATAAAATCAGAGCTCTGGGTACACTTTAATTTTTAAACTAAGCAAATATGAAGCTGCAAATAGGTTCAAACGATGTCATAATTAGTGATGGTAGGTACCATGGGAAATTTTAGAATCTGTAAACAAAAGCCTGGGCATCATAGAGTTTTAATTTTTGAATCACTGCAAAACAAGTTTTCATAGTCCTTAGCTCATCCTTTTTTCCTGGCTACTTTGAACTTGTGGAGATAGAACAAATGTTCCATAGCGTTGAAAAGACATTTGCAGGGAGAGGAACACTTTCTTAAGGTTCAGTTGAGTTCAGAACATTCCACAGAGAACTCAGGAGTCTTCTCAAATGTCTAAGAACTCTAGTTCAAGCATCCTTCAAAGCTGGGAAAGTCGAACATTTGACAAGGTGAAGTGGGGGCAAAAATGGCCCATTTCCTAATGATCATGATATAAAATTATTGATCTGCAAGACTATGCAGATTTTGGACTTGAGCTATGTAAAGCATTTTTCTTCACATATGTTGCTCCACTGGTACTATCAGTGCATGTAGACAGAGCACAGGGATTTATGCTACCATGAAAGTGCTGAATTCTAGCAAAGGGAGATGTGTATTCTGTTCTGGCTACATTGCATAGTTGTTCTGAATGGATGACGTGGTGGTAAAAGTTCCTTGTTCCAGCCTGCATTCCATGCTTCAACTGTTGGCAGCACCCAAGGGGTTGCACCAGGGCAGCAAAATTGTTACCAAGGTCTCTAGTGTAGAGAAGTCTCCAAAAAAAATCGATTTACAGAGCCCAGTAAGACAATAACTGAAATCAACAACTGCCAGACAGAATATAAGATTTTAGCCTGAATAGATCAGAAGTGCATGATCAGAAGGGCTTTGAAACTACTTAAGCGATGGGAAAATAGACTGAATGCAGTCTATTTTGTTGTTCAAAAATGATTCATTCAAACAAAAATAATTGCAATGGGACTTCAGGAGAAAATCGGATCTTTCAGCCAGAAGATGGCTTAGCCCTCACTCCCTGGGAAAATTCTCAGGAACTACAAAGCTGTCAGCCTCAAGAGTGAAACTCATGAAAGAAGGAGGCAGGGCTGCTCAGGAAAAAAAAAGGTCAAGGCTCTGGCTTCATTATTAGGGGAGATAAGAATGACCATAAATCTCTCTCCCTTCAAAAGCAGTTTTAAAATTCACTTTTTCACTGTAGCATTCAATAGACATAACAGCAAACAAGGAAAAAGAGGAAGAGCAAGAAAAGGAAATGACGGAAAGCAGGTAGGAAGCCAACAAAGGGCAGCAGAAGAGGATTTATTTTAACCTGGCTGTTTCAGAGGCGGCAGGAGCTTCTGCATTAAAATATTTTTGCTTTCTCCACTGGGAAGAATTCAGATGCTATGAGGATGGGCATCATTAAATGAAGCTGGATAAAATATGACTGTTTTCCAATTTGAGGGGATTACCTGTACCTTTTTGAGTTCACTCATTTTTAATGACATATGTTTATATAGATAAGGTTAAGAAAATATACTCCAGAGTGGAATAACTTACTATTAGAAAGCTTCCAGAAAGAAAATCATAGATTAGTACCTACGGGTGATCATTCATATACTCTGAATAATCATCCTTTTAAATATGGCCATATGAAGCATACATCAAATGTTAATTCACCATCAAATTGGCAAATATACCACAGAAAGTATGCATGACAAATTATCAGCACTGAACCCCAGAGACCATGACCAGTTGCTGGATTCATCTAATCTGTGTAGACAATACAACATAGTCACTACTCAGGCTAGAAATGTATATGATGTATCTCTCACTATAGGTCTGTATGGTGCATAGTAGAAAGACAAGGACTTTACCCTGAGGATCTTTAAAGTCTAAATTAAAGAGATACTCATAATAAAACCAAGATAAGGAGAGGGAATTTCATTTATGGGAATATCATGTACAAAAATTAGTATTCCAGTGTTGAGCTTGCTTTCTTACATGCTCGGTGTATATATTTGTCTTTTTATTATTCTCAGCTACTTCACTATCAACCAGTTCATAAATGAAAATGTGCAAAATCATTTCTTAATTTGCGGCAATATGGGCACTGCTAAAATGATGTAAAATGACTTGGACAATTGGCCAGATGTGGCAAACAGCATTTACCCTTTGATCTTGCTCATATTTCTGTTCTTGATTTACACTACAGGGGCAAAATACAATGAATTCCCTGAAAGACAGCCTAAAGCAGTATAATGGTTTGGCGTGAATAAATAATGCCTTGGCATTTTCACAACTGCTTAAAGGAGAGCTTGAAGCTTCTTTAGACCCCACTTCTACTTGAGCTGGTATTCCCTTGCAAGCTATAAGTTATTTCACAGTTAATACATCCACAGTAGTTAGGAGTACAGTCCTAAAACCCGGAAGCAGCCCAAATCCCAGTACAAGCTGCCACTCGTGACTGCCACTTCTCATAAGTCATCAGCAGAAAACTGAGTTCCCAGCCTCTCATATTAAAAAAAAAAAAAAGGAGTCTCTACTTCTTTAAATAAAGGACAAAGGCCTCTAGCCAGCAGCTGGGAAGACTTATTAACTTCCTGTGTAGACCAGCCACTGAAAGAGAAATTAACATCACACTGTATTACTATGGGTTACTACTAAGTCTGGTGGAAAATATTGCTTCAAAACTTGTTTAAAAAACCCTTTGGGTTTTCAATAAAGTGTATGTGTAGCAGACACCCAGACTGCTTTCTAAGGAAAATTTCAATGGGAGGTGAAGTGGGAGAAACTGATATTTTTTCCCAATCAGAATACCAAATGTTTCCTTGTTGGTATTTTAGTGAAAAGTTTAGAATTTTGTGTGGGGAAATCCTTCCAAATAATCCCAGTTACAACATGTTTGCAAGCTTGTGGAGGGAGTGGAAGGAGTAGCCAGTGCTCAAGGCTTTGTAGATGCATTTTCAAAAAGGCAATCTACTATTCTCCAGTGGGAGGAAATCTATCTAACCTTCATTCCTCTTACCCGTCTAATCTACAATTTTAGCATCTAGCCAGATGATTTGTGAAGTGGGAGGGAAGCCACTTATTTTGAAAAATCTTGGCATCTCTCAACCCATGGAAGGGAGGGGGGAACTAGTACTAGAGGTCCACTCCATACTGCCTAGTTGAGCCTGAGCAGCCTGTAACTTAGCTTAATGACACCCACATATCTGATAAAGGGAGCTGGGATAGTTTGGGGAGGTGGCTGTGACTTATTATCTGTTGAGGGATGGGAAGAGATTAATTTAGCTCAGTGCAGGGAAGGCCATAGTGCCGCAGTCATAAAATGTGGATAATCCAGTAACTGCTTTATTCAAAGAAGCATCCAAAGAGACAGTGCTCCCGCTGAAGTCAATGAGAGTTGAAACAAGTCCAAAATATAAAATTCCCATTAGCATCAGGGATTCTAGGTTTCACTGCAGCAGAACAGACTCTCTAAATATCCCCTGCCTATGCTGATCAACTTTAGGTGGCTGTTTTAAAATGTTATCCATCTATGTTTCCTCTCTTAGGGTACATCTAGATTGTGTTGCTATTTTGGGATACTGGAAGTATCTTGAAATAGCAACGCTGCATCTTTAAAAGTGCCCGCTATTTTCAGCATCCCTGTAACCCTCGTTCCATGAGGATTAAGGGATTTGTCAGAATAGTGCCTTATTGAAAATTGTTCTTCAAATTTCAAAATAAGCTCTGTTGACTTAGACTCGGAATACACTACACAATTTGCGCTATGCAAATTGAATAGCTTATTCCGACGGAAGGGTGCTGTCTAGATGCACCCTTAAGACTCTCAAAGAAGCTTTTTGTGTCATCTTTGCAGATCACTTTGAAAGTTCTGGTAAATTGGAGGCTTGGTGTGAAATTTAATTTTATACTATACTCCTAACACTGAGTATTAATACTGAAATAATGTATTAGGCTTAGACCTGGTTTACATGAGAACATAAGAATGGCCATACTGGGTCAGACCAAAGGTCCATCTAGCCCACTATCCTATCTTCTGACAGTGGCCAACGCCAGATGCCTCAGAGGAAGTGAACAGAACAGCTAATCATGAAATAATCCCTCTTCTGTCATTCATTTCCAGCCCCTGACAACAGAGTCTAGGGACACCATTCCTACTCATTCTGACTAATAAATATTGATGGACCTATCCTCCATGGATTCATTTAGTTCTTTTTGGAGTTGAAATCCTGGTCTTCACATCATCCTCTGACTAGGTGTTACACAGGCTGATTGTGCTACACTAAAGGGGAAAGTCGACTTAAGATATGAAGTACCTTAAATCGCATTTTGCCATCTTCCACAGATGGCGGTTGATGGGAGCATATGGTCCCATCAACTTCCTTACTCCTTGTGAGGAGCAGGACTATCAGCACTGACGGGAGTGCCCTCTCAGTTCAAATTAGCAGGTCTTCACTAGACCCACTAATTTGAATCCTGGAAGATTGATTGCATGTGCAATGACCTTTTCCATAGAGTAAAAGAGCCCTTAGGGTGAGATTCTGCGCTGAACTTTTAAGACACAAACTACAACTTACTGTCCAAGTTGAAAAATTCCCCTTAAAATTCTGTGCCTTCTTGAGCCTGGGATGTTCTAAGGGCTGCAGAGGCTTCCAGGGTAACTTAAACAGACTTTATCTTCTGTAGTGCCTACCCCAGGCAAACCATAATGTAGCCACAACTGCTGCTTTTTGGGTCCTTTGATAAGCACACCAGCCTTCTTATGCAACATAAATTAGCTCTCAAAATTAGTTCTCATTCTACTTGCTCTATTTTTAAAAATTTCCTCTCCATTTTTTGTATTAAGCTTTTACCTTTATAAAGTTACACTTCTATCCACCTAAGTAATCTATTTTCTGTAGTACAAACATGCAGGGTCTTCCTCTGCTTGCATAAAAGATAATGTCAGACTTCCCATTGACTTCAATAGGAGTAGCATATCTAGGGAAGGACTGACCTTTTGGATAGTAAACACATTCCCAAATATACACAGTTTGGTTCTAGAGCTGTGCATAATGCTGTGCATGATGTCCAGTCTTTTCAGATAATTTCTTATCATGGTAAAACCTAGGTAGCTGCAGAAGGAATATAACAGAAAATAAAAGTAAATGTCATACAGATTATACAAGACTTGTCCTGTCTCTTGATAACCTTTCTTATGAAATATCAGAATCAATCTTTGCCTCCTCAGAATTTCAGACAAAATATTTATTAACCTACAGATAAAGCTAAGTCTCTACTATTAGGAATGAACCCCCTCCCCCCCCCACACACACACACCTCCATTCTGGTTGGATGAATTTTCAGGCTTCAAATTTGACAACATGAACTTTGTTTTGGAATGTAAGATTTGGGATAGGTTTAGACTCAACCACATCAGAATGCCAAATGTGACAATTTTAATATTGTTTCTATGATAACCATGTACTAATGCTTCTAATTTGTTTTGCACATAGGCCTCAATAATTATTGCACACAAAAATGATTACACTACAAAGTAGTAAAGTGTTGTACTAAAAAAAAAGTCTTTGACTTTTTCTATAGAAATGTTTAATGTATTTTTTTTTTGATATTATGCTTTGGTAGCTAACAGCTTATGTGAAATCAGGATCAATATGTATTCAACAGCATAACAACAAGCTTTTTTCATTTTCCAAAAAAATGAATAGGCTGTTTAAATACAAAATATGTCAGCCAACTTTTACCTTTGATTTTGTTTTACTAAAGGTTTCATAGGCTGAATGTGAGTTATATATTGCCACTAAGTTGATGAGTTATTCAGTGTGACAGGAAATATCTAATGCCACATTGTCCTAACCACATATAAACCCAATTAATTTTGTAATCTTTGATGCAGTGCACAGTTACCTCAGCTGATTTAGGTACTGATAGCTGTGATTATTTCAATAGTCTGGCAAAATGCTTTAAGTCAAGTGGAACAGTTTCTTAATTTTTCATTTTGGTTCTCAGGTGCTGTTTAGTTACAAATACAAAGCTTTGGTTTTTATTATGCAACAGGCACGTGCCTAAACCATGAAGTCTGCTTACACAGTGACAAATCAACAACTGTACTGATCTCTTCCAAAGTTCTCCACCCTTGTGTGTAGCATTTGGGCCAAATCTATTCTCTTCTTATTTCTGGAAGAATCTTATGTAGAGATAATAGAGTGTTTTAAGTAAAACATAGGATAGCTTTAGGAATGATTGTAATGACTTAATTTCTTTCCTCTACATACTTAGTCTACATTGACAGTCTAGAAAATATAGTGGACTGATTTATCCTTTAAAACTGTATTACAAGATTAAATTAGTAGTTATAGAACAAATATGAGTTTAAGCAAGATATTAGCTAATTTAATGTATGATTACTTAATTTTCCTAATCTAATTTACAATAATCCAATGCAATGGTCAAATCAAGGCTATAATTGAAATATAATCAATATTTCAATTCAATTTATCTGGCTTGCAATTAGTACAATAATTAAATTGATTAAATCAAAAGGAATAGCTTCCTCCCTCAGTTTTTCTGTAAAGCCTTAAGAGAACTGATTTCCTTAATTTGTTTATTATAATTGATTTAATTACTTAAGAGTCTGTTAAGGTAAAGGCTATCCTTGCTGTGGTTTTTGAGGAAATACAGCTCTTGAGATGATTTCCTGGTAGCTTCATTTTTAAACCTGGTTTTTTTCACATTTTTTTCCTCTGTTTACTAAGCTGTGTTAAGTTTGTTTATTTAATCAATTTCCGCTCCTTAGTTGAATACAATGCTTGCAGTTTTTTGGGCAGTCTTAGGTAAGAACATAAGAACAGATCCATAGTGGGTCAGGCCCAAGTTCCATGTAGCCCAGTATCCTGTCTTCTGACAGCAGTCAATGCCAAGTGCTCCAGAAGGAATGAACAAAATAGGCAATCCTCGGTCACCCATACCTAGCTTCTGGCAGACAGAGGCTGGGGACACCCTCCTTGCCTAGCCTGGCTAAAAGCCATTGATAGACCTGAAACAAAAAACAGCACTATGTAGCATTTTAAAGACTAACAAGATGGTTTATTAGGTGACGAGCTTTTGTGGGCCAGACCCACTTCCTCAGATCAAATTGTGGAAGGAAATAGGCATGACCATATATACCAAAGGGATACAATCAAAAAAAGGTGAACACATATGAAAAAGACAAATCAAATTTCAGAACAGAGCGGGGGTGGAGCGGGAGGGGTAAAAGGTAAATGTCTGTGAACCAATGATATTAGAGGTGATAATTGGGGAAGCTATCTTTGTAATGGGTAAGATAATTAGTGTCTTTAAGACCCCGGCGTAAAGTGTCAAATTTAAGCATGAATGACAGTTCAGAGGATCATATGTTGTGTTCTGGATGGGAGCTGGAGGCATGAAGGTAACTGTATGAGTCAGTGGGTTTTCTGTAGAGAGTGGTGTCTATGACCCATCGTCTATAGCCAAGCCCTTCGATACAACCCCATCTGCTCTAATCTCACTGACAGAGACCAGAAGCTTCAGGATCTCTACCAAGCATATATAAACCTCAATTACCCACCTGGAGAAATAAAAAAAACAAATTGAAAGAGCCAGACGAATACCCAGAAACCATCTACTTCAAGACAGACCCAAGAAAACCAACAATAGAACACCGCTTGTCATCACCTATAGCCCCCAACTTAAACTCATCCAACACATTATCAATAAACTATAACCTATACTAGAACAGGATACTACACTCCAAGAGGACCTGGGAGACAGACCCACAGTCTCCTACAGATAATCACCTAACCTCAGGATGATTCTTACCAACAACCACAGGACATACCACCAATACCAACCCTGGAACTTTTCCTTGCAACAAACCCCGTTGCCAGCTTTGTCCACATATTTACTCTGCTGACACCGTTATTGGACCTAACCAATTGAGTTATAAGATCAAGAACACATATTCCTGCTCATCCAGAAATATAATTTATGTCATCATGTGCCTACATTGTCCATCTGCTGTGTACATTGGACAAACGTCTCAGACACTTCACCAAAAAATTAATACACACAAAATGGATATCAGACAGTATCACAAAGAAAAAACAGTTTCTTGCCATTTCAACCAGAAAGAGCATTGTCTCAACGACTTGATTACCTGCATCCTGCTTCAAAGACATTTTAACACCAGATTTGAAAGAGAAACTTCTGAACTGTCATTCATGCTTAAATTTGACACTTTACGCCCAGGGTCTTAAGACACTAATTATCTTTCCCATTACAAAGATAGCTTCGCCAATTATCACCTCTAATATCATTAGCTCTCAGACATTTACCTTCTCCCTCCTATCCCCCCTCTGTTCTGAAATTTGATTTGTCCTTTTTATAGGTGTTCACTTTTTTTGATTGTATCCCTTCGGTATATATGGTCATGCCTTTTTTGATTGTATCCCTTTGGTATATATGGTCATGCCTATTTTCTTCTACAATTTGATCTGAGGAAGTAGGTCTGGCCCACGAAAGCTCATCACCTAATAAACCATCTTGTTAGTCCTGTTTTTTGTTTCAACTAGACTAGACTAACATGGCTACATCTCTATTACTATTGATAGACCTATCTTCTATGAACGTATCTAGTGCCTTTTGAACCCTGTTAGTCTTGTATATAGCAACTCGTGTAACCCAGAGATCTGGTTATTTATCTAAGACTTAAGGGTTTATTGTTTAGTTGGGAGAAAAGTGAAGGATGCATTCTTGCATACCTCACTGATGAGTACTGAAGCACTTTGAACATCCTCAATTTGTTCCACAGAAGGATTTTTCTCAATTTTAAGAAAACAACATGCGTTTGGTTTTCACTGGAACTTAATTAATATTTACTGGTATTTCTTTCTATAGATTGGACTTTGCTGGTCCAGCACCCTTGGGACCTGGCTACCGCTGGGTTCAGAGCTCTCTGGACGGGGCCAAAGGTCGGACTTGGCCAGGCTAGTGTCCTCTGGCCGTTGGGGTCAGGGAGCTCCACTAGGGCCAGAACTCTCCACCATGCTGTCTGGTCCCCCCCTCACACACATTCACACTCTGGGCTCCTGGCTGAGTCACCGGTGCCCCTTACAGCACTCCTTCCCCACCCCCAGACCGCTCTCTTCCTGGGCTCTGTGGTCCAGGAACATCTGTGGTCCATGCCAGACCATGGATGTTGCTGAACCAGGGAATCCCAGTTAAGGGAGGTACAACCTGTATTATATTGAATTTGAAGCTTTTTTAATGTAAGGAAGAGTCTGGTCCTTTCTCTCTTTTAGAAGCTTCAATCTTGGCATAGTCATTTGTCAGTCTTTCACCACTCCTTATTTGGCTGAATAAGGGAACTACATGTCTGTACCTCCTACCACAATACAAACAAATGATGTAAAAAAAAAGTTAAAATACATTGATACTCTGTTAGTATTATTACATGGAAAATGTGGGAGGAAGTAGCAAAAAAATCCCCCTATCAAAGTGGATCACATTATGACATTATTTTTAGAACTTCTGTATGGGAATGTTCCACCTCAGTTAGGAAAAAAAGTCAAAGAGCTTGTCTAGATGCAATCAGCCCCCATCTATTGCATCTTGCATTGTCAAACCTGGTGAGGGAAGCTGCTTAAGAGGGAGGATCCAAGCTCAGTCCAAGATGGCATTCAGAGGGAAGTAGAACTAGAGCTTTCTTGCCCAACAGAGAAGAGCCTGCTTACCAGGAAAGCTACTTACAAGCTTTTGTCACATGGACCTTGTAACAGCCTCATCTCTATATTTATTTTAGGTGTTCAGGGATATAGTTATACTCTCATTGAATTTAATAAGTCCCATGCCACCTTAAAGATGAACAGATTTAATGGGTATAAGCTTTTATGTGTAGAGAAGAACTAATTTTTACTCACAAAAGCTAATGCCCAAATAAATCTGTTAGACTTTAAGGTGCCACAGGACTTTTTGTTGTTTTTGCAAATACAGACTAACACAGCTACCCCTCTGAGAATTAAAGTTAATGAGACTCTTTCTATTGACGTCATCAAGTTCAATGTAAGGCAGTCAGATGTTTTCTTCAATTTTTTGCCCCAGCCAGTTTAGGAGTCAGAGTGGGAAGTCAAACTCTTACGGTCCTGATATATTCTATCAGCCTAAGACTTTTTGAGACAAATGAAAGATGCATTCTCAAATACTAGACATTGGTGACAAGATAAGAAGCTTGGCACATTAAGATATAAATAGATCCATCTGCCAGCAGTTATTTTATAAGTGAATTGCTTTCAATTATGTTAAAAATAGCATTTAAAGAAATATGATTTTAAAGTACTGTGTACACCAGGAAATGGTGAAAAGTAAATTTCTGACATAATGAAAATTTAATGGATTGATGGATTTTGCTCTTCAAATTGACAAATAGAATGCAGGGTTTTGATACAGTAGCTGACAGGAACAGTTTTGGGATATTGGTTTACTGGAATAACAACCATTTAATATGTCCAATTTACCTTCAGAGGTCACTTTCCTAGAGTACACTAAAATGCCACCTGAGAGATAGTAGCATCATAAGACACTTATTTTTCACCAGTTGCAAGGAGATATTCTTTCATTATATTCCCCTGCTACCACATCAAAAAGAATCAGAATACAAATCAAGTGGTGGACAGATGTGAACGAGAAAATGGAGAGCTGTCCCTGTCAATACATTTGAAATAGAATTAAATCCTCCTTGCAACACCTTCTCTTAGGAGAAACATTAAGTAATTCATACTAACATATGGTAAGAAAACACTGGCACATATTTCAATTTCTTCTTTTTTTTCCCTTTAAACTGCTTAAGGCTTTTAATGTACCTTTACAGTAACAGAGTATTATGGAGAAATGGTATTTTCTACATATTAAAGGACTGATTCAAGAAACTAAGTATGCATGTATCTAGCTTTAAGCATACTGGGGCACCCTAACAACACTAAACCATTCCTAGATAGATACAATATAGCTGAGAGTTTGGGAGGTGTTTAATTGGTATGTTTATTGTATGGTGTTTCTCCAAGGCTGTGTTAGGGTAAATAATCTTAACTTCACACTTCTAGTTGGTTTTGTTAAGATGCTCTCGCTTCCTGTGATGCTTAAGGCAACCCAGCCTTTCCACCTCTGTGTGTTTAATGACACACTTCATACTACATTGTAGTCCATATCCATGAGAGTGACATCTTTCTTAATGGTTCTCTTATGTGATGTGTTGTCTGCCTCCTTTTCTGGCTTCCAAATGGTATCCAATCAAAGACTTGTCTGGTTTGTTGATTTCTGTATGACATTCCCAAACCACTTCATCTTTCTGTCATGGATCACTGCATTTCTTCTATTGTCCAGACAACACATCAGGACTCATTACAGTATCCTACTAGCGAACACTAAGTATTTCCCTGGCTTAGTATGTTTAGTCTACAATAGACCTTAACTGTGAACTTCTTGGGATTACTACTTGTATGGAAGATACAAGATAATTACAACATCCGTGTAATGTATTTTAGCTTAAATTACTGATATGAACTCACAGCCTTACTCCCATCTTAACGAAATTGTTTGTTTGGGAATAATAGTCTGCACAGGTTGCATTTGTTACATTCAAGTTTGTTAGGAATACTATAATTTTCCCAAATATACAAAAATTGTGTTAATTGGTACACATACTAGCTAAACAGTAATGCCAGTGATTGGTTTGTTAGAAATTCATTTGTACAAATTGGTTTGTACAAATAAGACAAACCTGGTGTACTGATGTGTATAAGATCAGAAGTTATTAGTACTATGTGTAAAATGTTTTCTACATCCTTTTTTGTTCCTGGGTATGCTATACACTAACAGGTAGATATATTTCACATCTGAAGTCACTTTTCTGAAGCATCTTCTGTCAGAAAGTTTGTCTGGAGCTTGCAATGATGGATGAATTTTTGACAGGTAATTCCAATTCAGATCAGAGGCAGATACATTTAGTACCCAGAAGTTTCCAATTCATTAAAATCACCTTTTGATTTATTTAAGCACTCCTACACTCCAATGCCATGTAAGGATTAATCAATGGGGGATAGTGTTTGGGGCTCACCTAGCTACTCAGAATATGAAATGCATCAGTTTATGCAAACTTGATCTCTCAGCATTTCTGAAGTAGCTCTCACCACAGAATCTCTCCATTGATAAAAATCAAGGTGTTCATTTAGGTCTTTTGTGAAATATGAACGGAATATTTTACGCTTGAACCTAATACTAATATTGTTGCATTTTCTCCATTATTTTTGTTTTATGAACACAAATAAGTTCATTATCACTGTAATTGTTTATGATGACTGAATTTTTCTTGAGATAACAGTAGGGGAGAATTAGTTTGACTCAATGTGTCTTGTGAAGTCTGGACACAGGAAATAGTCAAATAATTAAAGATTAACCGGTAATTTTAATTGAATAACAAACAGAAGAAAGACTTGTCTATACCAGGCCAACACATATATCTCATAATTCATTTGCCAGCAATGCCCCTCCGTCATGTACTTTGAACAAACCGGAAGATCTCTACCCAACAGAATAAAGGGACGCTATTCAGATATCAAGAAGGGTAACATTAAAAAAAAACAGTGGTTGAACATTTTAATCTCCCTGGATACATAGTCTCAGGCCTCAAAGCTGTCATCCTCAGGTAAAAAAAAACACAACAAAAAACCCCTACTCTTCAAAAACAGGCAGCAATGTGAGGATATGTCCACACAGCAAAGTCATTTTGAAATAACAGCCCTTATTTTGAAATGACTTACCTAGTGTCTACACAGCCAAGCCACTATTTCGAAATTAATTCGAAATAGTGGAATGCTTATTTCAAATTTGGTAAACCTCATTCCAAGAGGAATAATGCCAAATTCAAAATAGCTACAGGCAGTCCCCGGGTTATGTACAAGATAGGGACTGTAGGTTTGTTCTTAAGTTGAATCTGTATGTAAGTCGGAACTGGCGTCCAGATTCAGCCGCTGCTGAAACTGACCGCCAGTTCTGACTTACATACAGATTCAACTTAAGAACCCCAAGCTTCCCCAAGTCAGCTACTGCTGAAACTGATGAGCGCTGATTCCAGGAAGCCTGGGGCAGAGCAACTCTGCCTCGGGCTTCCTGTAGTCAGCGCTGGTCAGTTTCAGCAGCGGCTGACTTGGGGACGCCTGGGGCAGAGCAGCTGCGGTGCTGCCGGGTTGGTCCAGTAGTGCCCAGAGCGGGTGCTGCAGGACCAATCCGCAGCGCCCCAGCTGCTCTGCTCCAGGGTCCAAAACAAAAGCCTGGTCTGCTGGGGGGGGCACACTATCCGCGGCCCCCCCCAGCAGACCAGGGACACGGGGAGCAGAGCAGCAGCGGCAGCGGGGTGCTGTGCCCCACCCCCGCGGCTGTGGCTTCAGTCCCGGTGCCTGTGGTCTGCTGGGGACCGTCCCCAGCAGACCACAGGCACCGGGTCTCAAGCGGCAGCAGCGGCGGTTCCCGCGCTTCTGAGGCTTTGCTCTGGCAAAGCCTCAGAAGCGCGGGAACCCTCCCGCTGCTGCCGCTTGGGTCCCGGTGCCTGTGGTCTGCTGGGAACGGTCCCCAGCAGACCACAGGCACCGGGTCTCAAGCGGCAGCAGCAGCGGTTCCCGCGCTTCTGAGGCTTTGCTCTGGCAAAGCCTCAGAAGCACGGGAACCCGCCTGGTGCCCCTGGTCTGCTGGAGACGGTCTCCAGCAGACCAGGGGCACCGGAGCAGCTTACGAATGGGGCTCTCTCGCCCTGGAGCTCGCAGGTAGCAATCTGCTACCTCGACCTCCAGGGCAAGAAAGCCCCATTTGTAAGTGCGGATCCGACATAAGTCGGATCCGCGTAAGTCGGGGACTTCCTGTATTTCAAAATAAGTGCTGTGTAGACACTTATATCGAAATAGGGGGCCTCCAGCCTTCCCAGGGTGCCCCAGTTGCCACTCCAGCCTCAACCAAGAACACTCCTCTCCCTCCTCCTCTTCCCGGAGCCCTTAAAGGGGTAGACTCTGGCCATAGTGCCTGTGGCAGCTCCAAGCCTACCAGCCCAGAGCCAGCAGTCACTGTCCCTGACCCAGTGGCCCCAAAACATGAGACAGCAAGCCACTGGCAGCCAGCCCTCCACTGCTCCCCAGGGGTAGTCTGCCCTGTCCCAGGAGCCTGCCAGGGCCCAGAGAAGGCAGGAGCCTTCCTGGTCCAGGTCAGAGATCTTGGACCTTATTCAGGTTTGGGGGGATGCCCCCAATGTCCATGATCTCTGCACGAGATGGAGAAATGTGGCTGTCTATGGCAGGATAGCTGCCAGCCTGGCCACCAAAGGACCCAGCAGCAGGTTTGCATGAAAATCAAGTTGGTCCAGCAAGACCCCCACCTGTGAGCTCTGAGCTTTCCCTCCCCCTTCTTCCCCTTGCTTCCCCCTTGCAGCTCCCCCCTCCCATCTCCTACCCTCTCTGCTCCCCTCTCCCACCTCCTTTCCCCAGTCTCAGAGTTTCATTCCCCCCCCCCACCCCGTTTTGTTAAATAAAGATAGTTTGTGTTTATGAAAAAACATGTATTTTATTTGACATCAGGAAGGGGGGGGATTGTAAGTCAAAGGATGTGAGGGAGGAATGAGGCACAAGCCCCCAGTGGGGCAGACCAGGGAGACTGTTGGTGCTCCTCAGGGTGGAAGCTCTCCCTCAGGGCCTCCTGTATACTGACAGCCTCACGATGAATCTCCTGGATGGCAGCCTGCAGAAAGTGCAGCCAGTCTCGCAGCAACACATCCAAGAGAAGCACCAGAGTGCCCAGGGGCAGCTCTGGCTTCATGTTTCAGAGTGCTGTGGTGTCCCGAATGAGGGCAACCAGAGTACACAGAGACAAAATGCTTTGCTGTCCCTCACTGAAGTAGGGTCCCCTTAAGCACAGGCTTCAGATTATGTGGCTGCTGCCTGAAGCTGAGTAAATCCTGACCTGATGCCCTGCCGGACCTTGTTCCGGCTGGCCTTAAATGTGATTCAGGTACCACTCAGTGTGGACACGCTATTTCAAAATAACAAAACGCAATTTTGAAATTAATTTTATGTGTAGACACATTACTTTGAAATAAGCTATTTCAAATTAACTATTTCGAAATAGATTATTTTGAAATAACGCTGTAGTGTAGACGTACACTGAAACTGCTGAAGTGGAATTCATATGCAAAGTTGACACCAAGAGAATGGGTCTGAAGAACAGGGAATGGCTCTCTTATTGGAGAAAGTAATTTTCTATTATAGTCTCACCTTCTTATCGACAACCATCCTGATTGAATCAGCTTTGTTGTAACACTTCTATCTTTATATCCCTACTATCAGTTTCTCTCTCATTCAGGGTATGTCTACACTAGCCCCCTAGATGAATCTAGGGAGGCTAATGAGGGTGACAAATTGCAAATGAAGCATGGGATTTAAATATCCCGCGCTTGATTTGCATGTACCCAGCCGGTCGCCATTTTAGAAATTGACTAGCCCGAAGTAACTGCCCTAATCTACACCTGGCAGTGAAATGGGATTCCAAATTAAAGCCCTAACTCGAATTAGCTGGTAAACCTCATTGCAGACCGTTACTTCGGGCTAGTCAATTTCTAAAATGGCGACCGGCTGGGAACATACAAATAAGTGCGGGATATTTAAATCCTGCGCTTCATTTGCAATTTTGGTCATCCTCATTTGCCTCCCTAGATCAATTAAGGGGGCGAGTGTAGACATACCCTCACTTTGTGCATCTGATGAAGTGAATTGCAACTCACACATTTATTATGGCATAAGCATTTGTTATATTTTTAAGGTGTCACTGGTCTTATTGTTTTGCTCAAACAGACTAACATGGCTGCCTCTGAAGCTTGTCATAAGTTTGTGTAGTATAATAGAATCATAGGGCTGGAAGAGACCTCAGGAAGTCATCGAGTCCAATCCTAACTAAATCATCCCAGTCAGGACTTTATCAAGCCAGGAATTAAAAAACTTCTAGGGATGGCAATTCTGCCATTTCCGAAGATAACCCATTCCAGTGCTTCACCATCCTCCTAGTGAAAGAGTTTTTTCCCTAATATCCAACCTATACCTACCCCACTACAGCTTGAGATCATTGCTCCTCATTCTGCCATCCATCACTACTGAGAACAGCCTCTCTCCATCCTCTTTGGAACCTCCCTTCAGGTAGTTAAAGGCTGGTGTCAAATGCCCCCACATTTCTCTTCTGCAGACTAAACAAGCCCAAATGAAGAGAAGATTGTATGGAAGAAATGTACATAATGGAAGAAAAAGCTTAAAGGACTAGAGGCCCAGGTATCAACCCTGCATTCCATCAGAGAAGATGAAGACTTTCTGGAGGGAAGGTAGAAAGTAATGCTGTAGGCACAGCAGGCTGAAGAACCAGTAGGGCAATACAGAACAAGGAAGAAAATTGGCAGCATGTAACCTCCAAGAGAAGAAAGACTAGTCAGGTATTCCCAATATCGATAGAAGTAAGTAACCACTTTCAGGCTCTGGAGAATGCTTTGGCAGAGACCTTTTAGGAAAGGGATCAGAAGATGATCCCATTGACCAGAAGGCATGGGATGCATAGTCCTAAGGATGGGGGTTCTATGACCACTAAGAAACCCCTAAGAGAAGATGATGGGTAGTGGTGGCTGGGGACTTCCTCTTAAGACTGACAGAGTCAACCATCTGCCATCCAGATCATGAATCTGGAGAAGTGTGCTGCTTACCTGGAGCTAGAATTCAGGTTATTCAAGAGTCTTCCAAGCTGATCAAACCTTTGGATCACTACCCCTTCCTACTTTTCCATGTAGGAACTAATGATACTGCCAAAAATGACTTTGAGCAGGTCACTGCAGATATGTAGCTCTGGGAGGAAGGATCAAGGAGCTTGAGGCACAAGTAGTGTTCTTGTCCATCCTCCCTGTTGAAAGAAGAGGTCTGGGTAGGGATCATCAAATTTTGGTAGTAAATGTGTGGTGTGCAGGTGGTGTAGGAGAAGGAACTTTGGTTTCCTTCAACCATGGGATGCGGTCCCAGGCACAAGGATTGCTAGGAAGAGATAGGATCCACCTAACGAAAGAGGGAAGAGTATCTTTGCGGGTAGGCTTGCAAACTTAATGAGAAGGGCTTTTAAATAGGTTCATCATGGGAAAGTGACCTAAGCCCTGAGGTATAAAGAGGGAGAAAAGCCTGTTGAGAGTCTTTGGGTTAAGCTTAGAGGCAGGTGCAACAGAGGTGATGTTGTGGTTGGTTTCTTCTATAGACCACCAGATCAAGTGGATGAAGTAGACAAGGCTTTCTTCATACAACTAATAGAAGCTTCTAGACCATAGGTTCTCATGGGGGACTTTAATCACCCTGACATTTGTTGGGAGACCAATATAGCAGTACAGAGACAATCCAGGAAATTTTTGGGGAATGTTGGGGATAACTTCCTGGTACAATTGCCAAAGGAACCAACCAAGGGCCATGCACAGCTTGACCTGCTGTTCACAAACAGGGAGGAATTAGTAGGGGAAGTATCTGTGGGTGGCAATCTGGGAAGCAGCGACCATGAGATGCTCAATTTCAGGATCCTGATGAAAGGAGAACAGCAAAATACACACCCTGGACTTCAGAAAAGCAGATGGTGACTCCCTCAGAGAACTGATGGCAGGATCCCTTGGGATACTAACATGAAGGGAAAAGGACTCCCGGAGAGCTGGCAATATTTTAAAAATGACTTATTGAATGAACTGGAACAAACCATCCTAATACGCAGTAAAGAAAAGCTAATATGGTAGGCATCCAGCTTGGCTTAGCAGTGAAATCCTTGGCAAGCTTAAACACAAAAAGCAAGCTTACAGAAGTGGAAACTTGGAGAGATGACTAAGGAGCACTATAAATACATTGCTCGAGAATGCAGGGGCGTGATCAGGAAGGCTAAAGTACAATGGGAACTGCAGCTAGCAAGGGATATGAAAAGTAACAAGTAGTAACAGACACGTTAGCAATGAGAAGGTGATCAGAGGTGGTGTGGATGAGGGAGGTAATCTAGTGGCAGATGATGTACTCAATGCTTTTTTTGCCTCTGTCTTCACAGGCAAGGTCAGCTCCCAAACTATTGCACTAGGCAGCACAGTATGGGAAGGAAGTGGGCAGCCCTGGTTGGAGAAAGAACAGGTTAAGAACTATTTAGAAAAGTTAGACATGCACATATCCATAGGTGCAGATATAATGCATCCAAGGGTACTGAGGGTGTTGACAGATGTCATTGCAGTATCTTTGAAAACTTGTGGAGATTGTGGGAGGTTCCTGATGATTAGAAAAAGGCAAATGTAGTGCCCATCTTTAAAATAGGAAAGAAGGACAATCCAGGGAACTGTAGCCTAGTCAGCCTCACCTCATTCCCCAGAAAAATCATGGAAGGGATCCTCAAGGAATCCATTTTGGAGCACTTGGAAGAGAGGAAAGTGATCAGGAATAATCAACATGCATTCACCAAGGGCAAGTTATGCCTGGCCAACCCGATTGCCTTCTATGATGAGGTAAATGGCTCTGTGAACATGGGGAAGTTAGTAGAGGTCACTTGACTTTAGCAAAGCTTTTAATATGGTCTCCCACATAAATCATGCCAGCAAGTTAAGGAAATTTGGTTTGGATAAATGGACAGTATGGTGGATAAAAAGCTGGCTAGATTATTGAGCTCAGTGAGATCAATGTCTCGATAGTGGTTGGTTTCAAGTGGAATGCCCCAAGGATCAGTTATTGAGCTGGTTTTGTTCAATGTTCTATCAATGACCTGAGTGAAGGGATGGATTGCATCCTCAGTAAGTGTGTGGATGACACAAAGCTTAGCAGAGATTCCTATGCTGCCCAGCTGATTAGCAGAGCACCCACAGTTAGGGTTTTTGTTTCTACTGGTGGTGCACATTCACACATGCCTTAGTTCACCAACAATATATTCTGCACATGGATGAATAAGATTACAGGGAACATTGGGTGGGAGCCTGTCCCATTCTCCCCCCCCCCTCTCCTGTGGAAAAGTACAATATTTAAGATGAAGTCCAGCATCAGGTGATATAGACACATGTCTTTTTAGTACATCTGCAAGGAGACAGTTCTCCCCCACTCAATGGTTTCTAATTAGTGAGCTATTATCACTATCTGGCCTCTGTGTTTTTCTGTTAGACTGATAATAGGCTTTTCCCAATATGAACATATTTAGAATATTGACTAGATTTATTATCAATTTCAGATAAAAATAGTACATGAATATAAATAGAATATATATATATATATATATTCAGGGGATTACAAGCTTTCCAATGATAGATTACATGCAATATTTTGCATAAAGCATATTGAGTTAGTCATATAAATATGACTATGCCTATTTTCATAATGAATATGAAATACACTGTTACACACATAACACCACCTGAAGATAGACTGTGGTTTGAATCATATGAAAGAACACGAGCATCCCAGATTTAAATTATGAAAAGCTGCATTTAAACTTTCATTGACCTCTAGATAGTGTGAACAAATATAATCCTTACATCCACCACAGCTTTATTGATTTGAAACTGCATTTCTATCAAACTAGAGTGAAGTAGGTTGTGATAATCAGGTCCAGAAACCCCTAAAGGAGAATAGGGAGAGAACCCCAAAGAATAAGCAGTCAAGTCAACTAATTGTATACAATATTGTGCTATAAGATACATTTGATAAAGTCTCTTATGAAAACTCACAATGTTCTATACTTAATGGTCATGAGATTACACAGAATGTGGCTATGGATTTGTGTATTGCTGAATATAGAAATCTGTGCTCAGAATGTATGGTGCAGTCAGGCAGGGAGAAGCTGGCTCCCCAGTCAGATCATATTAGTTTCAGGAACCTAGGAAGAGGCAAACGATGGGGCACAAAGTTACAGGAAGATTCATTCTACATAGAATTTTCCCACCCTGAACCATGTAAATAAGAGGGGTGGTGAAGAAAAAGCCTTTTTGAAAATAAGGCTTGAAACCAAGGTCTTCCCCAATAAACTTAGGGACAGTCACTTCGGGTGCTGTCTGTGACAAGCTAGATCTTCCTTATGACTTGGGCTAAACTTGGAAAATATTCACAGGAACAGGTAATAGATAGTAGAAAAGGTTCTTATCTAAAATGTGGAAGAGTGAAGCCTGAAGTTGCCTTCCTGTTTATTTCTATAACTTGAATCGGACTGCTCTCCCTTATAATCTTACCTTCAAACTCATGTTTTGTTGAGGAATTATCCTCTTTGGGTAAAAATCAGGCTTCTGGAGAATTTTGGGCATGATGAATGACGGGAGTACAGGCAGTCTCCGGGTTACATGGATCCGACTTACATCAGATCCCTACTTACAAACGGGGTGAGGCAACTCTGCACTAGCTGCTTCCCCCCAGCACACCAGGGAGACCCGAAGCTAGCGCCCCCCCCAGCAGACCAGGGAGATGCAGAGCGGCTTTTCTCAGCAGACACCTCAGCTTGAGAATAAAGGACTGAGGGAAGTGAGGTGTGGGAGAATAAAACTGAGCTCTGGAGAAATGTTTGGCTAGAGTTTCCCCTACAATATGTACCAGTTCCGACTTACATACAAATTCAACTTAAGAACAAACCTACAGTCCCTATCTTGTACATAACCCGGGGACTGCCTGTAGTTCAAATATCTCATACGTAAGAACTCAGAGAGGATGGAACTGGTGGAACTCTGGTCTGGAAAGACTATTGGTATTATCCTACAAGGAATAACTGTGGTTGGGAGCTGGCTACTAGTGTTAGCAATCTGAACCAAAGCTGCATATCATAAAGGCATCCTAAGGTTACAGTCAGGTGGTAACAGAACCTCTTACTGGTTTGAGTGGCCCCCAAAACATAAGGAAAAGTCTTCATTTCAATTTTGCTACATATACATTGCTCTAGTTTTAAGTAGAAAGACTGTCATTAAGGCTTTCAAAGATTAACATAAATTTTCCTTTGGAATTACCAACATAATATTAATTTATTTAAACAAATGTTATGGCCCACAGCTCTGCCCCTTTTACATGTAATTAGCCAGCTATGAAAACAGGTAATTTATTACACCACACAAGAGTGTCCCCAATGTAACTATGTAATCTGTTTGATCCTAACAAATTCAAAAGAGCATTTGATTGATCTTGTTTTGCTTTCACCATCCCATTCAAACTCTTAATTGTTCATTAAGACATATCTAATTTTGGTTTTTAAGCACTTTGAGCAGGGGTCACTATTATTTTTCTTCTGATTGGATGTGCCTAGCACACCTTAGTCATCGATACAATTATATTTGTGTATACACAAACATGCTGTATATGTTCTGTTTAGGAAAAGTGCTAACATTTGATATTGTTAGTTGCTATTTGTAATATGCTCAATGTGAGAGAGCCTCATTCACGGCCTAGCATTCTATTGTAATGGGCACCGAACAGAGGAAAAAGTGCCCTCAGACCCAAAGAGCTTAGATCATAAGACAAGAGATGGAAACAAATGAACGGGGGAGCACAAGGAGATTGTACTGTACTTATTAATTTGTAATACATGGATTGTGAAGACTAAGATCACTGGTAGATCAGCAATGGGAACCAACAGATCAGTAGCCTATGGGGCAATGAAGGGATAGGTACAGACTCTGATAGGCCTCAAATTATAAGCTGTCATGATTTTTGGATGGGTGTGTAAGCATAGCCATTGAAATCAGGGGATTCTGATACCTGTAAAGTGAAGGTATGTAATGAAAGTGAAGTTTGTAATGGCTGACCTGGAACATATTACTGAACTTGGGAAATAAAGAAAAGCAGGTAAAATATTAGTTTGTCATCCTTTAATTGGAAATCTCAAAGAAAATTAGAAGTCTTAAAGAAATCATTAGTCTGTGTGGAAGATTCTATCCTGAATGCTCACTAGTCCTCTAGATAATTTCAATTACAATAATCAGGCAGCGTCACGCTGTTGCGTATAAATAGAGCTTTTAATTTTTAGTGAGGTAATATTTTAAACAAAAATAAAAATACACTGTTTGACAAGGCTGATTACAGAATATCAGAGAAAGGATTCTCCTCTCCTTAGAATGATTTCCAGGGATTGAAAATCTATAGAACATTTAAATATGTACTGAAGATTCATGAGAAAGAGTCCTGGTAATTAATTTCTGGAAGCAAACCAGTGAACAAATGTGAAAAAATACATTTTACTTTACATGAGATAATGTGAATGCTAGTTGATCACTGAGTTCATAAATTCCTGTAAGGAAAAGAATTTTCCAGGTTTGAACAACTAATTATTCAACACCATGGACTATGAACCACAAATGGAGATAAAGAATTCTACTTTACGATTCTACAAAGTATCATAAAGTATATTCCGAGCATGATGCATTCAACATCAACTTGATACATCTGTACTGTATAGCTGCTCCAACAGCCTGCTGATCAGCCTATATAATCCTGTGGATAAAAACAATACATCTAAGATATAGGCACCAGTCTTAGCATTCTTCACAATATCCTTAAAAGTGACCTGTAGAAGGATTTTTGAAACTTAGCTTTGTAGCTTTTTTTAAAAAAAAGATTGTGAATTTATTTTATGTTGACATTCCTTAGATTTCCCAGTCTAGTTTTCCAGATTGGCTCATGGATCTATTAGGGACAAAGATGCTGCATGTGATTGTTTTCTCTAATGAAGAATTGAGGGTATTTTACAAACATTCTCTAACATATTTTCAATCAACAACAATTTTTTAAACCCTGCCCACTCTCAATTGTTCAGCATTGTCTCTTGATTACTGTGCTGTGAGGATTACTTGTGTATCCTGGAAAACACTGTTATCTGGAAAGCACCACCTGTTTTACCCACTTTGTACATCATAAATTTGGGACCAGAAGTCCTCCACTGGCTTTGAGGGATGTTTTTAAGAATCTCCCAGTTAAACTAATATGTCTGCATATTCTGAAAATTAATTTGTCTACCAGTAAGATCTTTTCTTGTTTCATTGGCCTTATGATTAATAAAATGGCACAAGAAAAAACAAGATTCTAAAAATGGCTGAATGCAGAAGTCGGCACATCATTTTATCCAAAAGTTTGTCCAAGAATCCAGAGAAAAAAAATCTTTAATTTTTATTATCAGCTGTTAATTCATGTTTGTCTAATTCCTTATCCCTTTGGAGATTTACACTTTACCATAGGACGAGTATAGGTTCTCTTATATAAACATTTCTCTGAAGTTTAGGCTTCTGTTTCAGGGGATTTTTTTTCTTGGTTTAGAGTCTAAGATCAAGAATATTGAATTGTTATACGAAATGTAAAGTATTTATTACTATATTGTAATAAATATATTGATCATCTTCTTTCATTGCTAATAGCTGAAACTGTTTCCGCACGGACTCTCATGGTTCAAGCTTTTTAGCTGTTACTCAATTAAGTAATTAATTATTGATATAACTGAGTATTCATAATTACTGACCACTTTACTGACCACTAAACTGTATAAATACACAAGTAAAATATACTTAGCATCTAATATATAAAAAGTCATAGTATTTGAATTGATACAACACATAACTGCATCAGAAAATAATCACTTTCCTCAGTCATTTTATTTAAAATTAAAATTCTAAATTTGGATATTTTTCATCAGCTGTATTCAGCACAACCATCACAGAATAAAATCCTCAGTTTTAATTATGAAGTTAAAAGATCAAGAGCAGATTTGAGTAGAAGATACTGAGTATATTGCAGAATATAGCAATATCCTATTTGCTATCTCTGACTGGAAAGAAATTCTTGTAACTTGAACAATCTAATTCACTTTTTTCCCCTCTTTTGCCCCCACCCACTTCCCTTAGGGTGTAGTTCAAACTAGGGTGGTAATGTAGGCAACCGGAGTTGCAAATGAAGCCCGGGATTTGAATTTCCCAGGCTTCATTTGCATATTGTCGGGCGCCGCCACTTTTAAATGTCCACTAGTGCGGACTCCGTGCCACGTGTAGCCGCGGGGCATGGACTAGGTAGTTCGGATTAGGCTTCCTATTCCAAACTACTGTTACTCCTCATGGAACGAGGAGTAACAGTAGTTTGGAATAGGAAGCCTAATCCGAACTACCTAGTCCGTGCCGCGTGTAGCTGCGGGGCACGGAGTCCGCACTAGTGGACATTTAAAAGTGGCAGCGCCCGGCAATATGCAAATGAAGCCCGGGAAATTCAAATCCTGGGCTTCATTTGCAACTCCGGTTGCCTACATTACCACCCTAGTTCGAACTAGGGTGGTAGTGTAGATATACCCTTATTTACTCTTGGATTTGGACTGTTAATATTCCAGTTTTCTGAAGAGGGTTGTACCCACAAAAGCTCATGATACCATCTACATGTTTTGTGGTCTTTCAGGTGCTGCTAGACTGTTCATTATTTTTGGAGAGAAATTGACAGGTATATACTGTTGGTAGTAGCCGTTTATGGCTCCAAGAACCCCAAACCAGCATTTTTCAGCCTTCCCATTAATGCAGCCAAAGTTTCAGAGAGAGAGAGAGAGAGAGAGGCTACTTTAGCTAGAACTGACTTTCTGAGAAAAAGAAGCAGCAAACTATTATCATACTGAGAAAGTGTGTTAAGGCATACTCGTGAGTGGTAGACTTGCTGCTGCAATAGGGAATTCAATCAGGAGGAAAAAATAATAATCACTAGCTGAATATGTCCATAGAACCATGTGGTGACTGAACAGAGCTCGCTGTGATGATGTCAAGGCACAGGCCCCATGAAGCCATGATCCAACACTATTGATCTAACAGGACCAATTGCAGGGTTTCAGCATAATGAGCTTGCCAAGATGATGCTGAGACAGTTCTCACGGGAGCCTATGCATAGCTGCTTTTCCATTCTGGCCTCATATCAAGAAGGCGGCACTGGGAGATACGGATATTTTAGAAATATGTCTAGACTACACAGTTCTTCCAGAAAAAGATGAACCGCAATTTGTGTATCTTTTTCCACTTCATTTTTAAGAAGAGGCTTTTCCAATATTTGGCTCATCTACACTGGGCCAAATATTAGGGGGGAACCCCCCCTTTCAGAACATCCCTTCTTCCTCATAAAATGAGGTTTACAGGGGTGCCAAATGAACACATCTGCTCTTCCGAAGAATTTCCAGGATAGCTAACCTCTGGTATCCTGGAAAAACTCTGCAGTCTAGATGTACCCAAAGATGGTAAAGCATAGGATTTTGTGAGATCCCTATGCAGATACAAAAGCAAAGGTCTGAGTTTACTAGCTCAGCAAGGCCTTCATGTTATCTGATCTAGTATTAAATGCTTCTTAGAAGGAAGCAGAGAAAAGGCTTTTAAAAAGACCTGTAAATGGTTAAAATATACAGCAATCACTGAACCTGAGGTCCAAGTACAAAGTAAAAGATAAAATTTTTAGTCAGACATATTTTATGAAGAGAAACTGTGTTTGCCTGAATATAGAAAGCATTGTACAAGGAACAACCTGTCTCTATAAAATAACTCTTTTGGGAAAAAATATCTAGTTTAAAACATTCACCAAGTGCTAAGTGAAACATTTCAAAAATAGAAGAGCATAGATGTGTTGATGAGACAATATGTCAGTGCTAAATAAATAAATATATTCTGCTTGAAAAGGCTAAATTTCAGCCTGTCCCCACATGCCAGTTATTTCAATTTCTACAGCTGTGTTGAATTAACAAGCCTTATGGCCCAGAAAATGGAGAATTTTAAAAACTTACTATGTATTTGATTTCCGGAATTACCCAAAGGCCTTGTCAGGTTCAGACCCCATTGCATCTGGTGATGTATGGAGTAAGGACTGTACCCTCCATTACCATCCATCAGCTTATAGTCTAAAAAGGAAAAAAATACGAAGGGGAACAAAAGAAAAAAATCTGACAAACTGAAGACAATGGACTGTCATCACGTCTATCTCTAACCACCTCTTTGTTAAGCTGAATAAATAAAATCAAGAACTTCCATCATTAAAAATCATATTCCCTAACTCTTTGAATCCTTAGTGGTACAAAGAATTGGGCTGTAATTAAGTCCAGCCCAACATGTGCCTTAAGTCTTTCTTACTGTAACCCATCTCCTCCATGAAGTTAACATTTTAACATTAATAATGACCGCCTCAAGCAGCTTTTTACTCAATCACTGACAAAGGTGACATTGGCACCTATTCAGTAAAATGCTTAAATTTTAAATGTACTTAGATTATAAGCCTGTGCTTAAGCACATGTTTAATAGCTTTGTTTAATGGGGCATTTGATTTTAAAATTACTCAATACTGATACAGGTTTGGACTTAAATTTGAGTGCCTGTAGGCACAAGTGCCCAGAGGCCTCCTCCCTCTCCCAGCCATGAGCTCTGGGGTATCTCTGCTGCTCTGGGTGTCTAACTGCCGTGGGAAAATCTCCACTTTTAGGCACACTGCTGCCCAGTGCCCCTCTCCCCAGCACTACGCTAACCCACCTCCTAACAGGACCCTGGAGCAGTAAATTTTGAGCTATGTCTACATGGGAAATCTAGCCCCGGACAGAGTTTACACATTCTCAGATTTTAAGATCATCAATACCTGTACATCAAATTTTCATTGGACTCAACTGCAATCTGTCTAAATCTGTTAAGTGACAGCACGAGACCCTAGCAGCATCCCAAGGCCAGAGGCCAAAGGGGTCTCTTGTATCCATCAGTGAGTATCAGCCAGCTCAGGCAGTGTACCCTTAATCATTGGTGTCATGAACTGTACCAAAAAGGTTCCCTGTAGTATGTTATTGGAAAACTAATGACTTGTGATTGATACCATTATAAAATGTCTATATTAATATCTCTGTGATGTGATGGACTTATGTTCAATGTCTCTTTTGGAACAAAATAGAAAACAGGTATGACTATGTCTTGAAAACAAAAAAGTGGGGTTGAGCATGACTGGGAGATTGTAAATAACAATGCAGTAAAGAGAACCAAGAAAAACTAAAGGGATAATTGAGGAGTCAGAATGACCAGATCACAATGAACCTAATTTGTTTGTGTGCTCTGTCCTGGTCAACAGGCAGAGATGATTTCTATACAAGGTAAACAAAGCCACTGGGACAATAAATGGGGGAAGATAACCAAATTAATTTCTGATGATAGTGAAGACACTCCAGGAAGCATTCCTACCTCTTGAAACAAGGTCAACGGACTTTGAAATATATACTTATTGTGCAATTGAAGGAGGAGTAGAGAACCCCTCAATTATACATTACTTGACAGACACCAGGAGTAAGAGTGGTTGCAAGGTAATATGGGTCCTTCAAACAAGGTTGTGGGTGTGGAGGGAAGTGATGTCTCTGGGAACTGACTATAGGGTAGAAACTTGCTCATACAATAATTTTTTACCTACAAAGAGAAGCCAGCACCTTGTGGAATGTCATGATTAAAGGAAAGGCAGTTATGGCTAGGAAGAATGAGAAGAGCCCATTTTGAACCAAGACCAAAATCTCCACTTTTAGGCACTTGCTGGGTAAAGCTTTAGTCACGAGAAAGCAGGTTTTAATTTTGTCTGTAACCACTTTTGCCTTTTATCTCTTGTATGTGACCTCACTGAAAATCCTTTCCTCTTTTGTTAATAAACTTTTTACTTTTCATCTAAACCAGCAATGGGTGTGTGTATTAACTTCAGTTAAAGTAATTCTGTGAGGGGTTCACTCACCACCATAGCAGGGGTCTGCCATCTGTCTCCAGAATCAGCTCCTTCTGCTGGCAGGGTACCTTCCTTCAGGTGGTGTTTCCCCTCTTCCTTCCAGGCCGCATCGTCCTCTTCAAACACACTGCCCTCCAGCAGTGCCCAAGTCAGTCTCTGAGCCCCCCTTCCAGGGGTTGTTGTTTCTCCAGCAGGCCGTTAGTCAGGCCCTGCAGTCTGGGGGTTTGCTTGGCCAGAGCTCCGCTAACCCAGCCTTGACTCCCCGGCCTTGCCCTAGCTCCCAGGAGCCTCCTACTCCCCTCAGCAGCCAGGCTCTCACTGCCCTTGCTGGGAGCAGCTGCCCATGCTTTTATATAGCACCCAGCTGGGCCCTAACCACCTAATACAGCCTCAGCTGGGGCTAAACTCCCAGGCCCTGCTCAGGGCTGGGGTTTGCCCTTAAAGGGCCAGTGCAGTGCGAACACCCTGTCACACATACATTGTGCATTTTGCCTCTTTAGAAGAGCAGATGGACCTTATTTCTCTGAGGCTACTCTACACTGGCCCCTTTTTCAGAAGGGGCATGCTAATTTTGAAAGTGGGAATAGGGAAATCCGCGGGGGATTTAAATATCCCCCATGGATTTAAATAAACATGTCCGCCGCTTTTTTTCCGGCTTGGGGAAAAGCCGGAAAAAAAGCGTCTAGACTGGCCCGATCCTCCGGAATAAAGCCCTATTCCGGAGGATCTCTTATTCCTATTCAAAGTAGGAATAAGAGATCCTCCGGAATAGGGCTTTATTCTGGAGGATCAGGCCAGTCTAGACGCTTTTTTTCCGGCTTTTCCCCAAGCCGGAAAAAAAGCGGCGGATATGTTTATTTAAATCCGCGGGGGATATTTAAATCCCCCGCGGATTTCCCTATTCCCACTTTCAAAATTAGCATGCCCCTTCCGAAAAAGGGGCCAGTGTAGACGTAGCCTGAATGTTGCCAACAGAAGGCTGGACAATGCCAAGAACATGGTTTAGGACTGGGGATGTGTTGGAGTTTCTGCTAACATTTACTAAGTCTGGCAAAGTATGTGTGATAACTGCTGGCAATCAGTTGGACTCCAAGTGGTTGAATCACAGCTGAATAGTATAGAGAACATGGAGTTCATGCTAACTGTGTGCTCCAGGCAGGAAGCCACAGCATGGAAGCATTTGGGGGCAATAAAGGTTATAATGTAAGTCCTGACAATCTCTCACTAGTGTGGATTGCACCCCAGCATCTGACAGTTTGAAAACTATAACAATTGAAATATCCAGGTTAGTTCTTATCTTGGGATACAATCATCTCATAGGCTTAACGTGCATTCCTGCACTATATATAAAATCTGAAAACAGCATAGATGTAAGCACAAGGAAGAAGTACTAAATGCAAGTAATTCAAAGTGTTTAGATTGCTTACCCTTGTAAAGAAAACATTTTTGAATAGTTTTAGAGAAGGAGACTTATACAATCACAAAATATGTATCTTAAATAAAATCCACTCTTGTCTAATTCCCTTTACATCTGCAGTCATCAAAAGAATGACATACCAGATTACAGAGCAGGGAGAGAATGAGAAGTAATCTTAGATTTAATTTCAACCACTGCTCTTTAAAATGGCAATTGCATCAATAGAAATTGTCCACATATCTCTTTTAAAAAGACCACACACCTTCCCCGCCAATTTTCATGATAGGGAAAGCGTCAAATAGTACATATGTGGAGACAGACAACATAGGGGCTTTTTATTCTGTTCAAATGATGACAATGTTCAATATGTGGCTATCAAATTTGTGATATAGCCAACTTTTAATATCATGTATTTATAGTAGTATTAAAGGAGTATATGTCTTTATTAAATCAGAGCACATGCGTTTTCATATATAATCCGAGAGGTATTTGGAGACCAGCAAGTGATTTATAAAGCTGTGGGCTGTGAACTCTGACACCATCAGCAGATACCGTTTCCCTTGCTATTGCAAACATTGTTCATTTTGACCAGGATCTTTTAGAAAGTGCAGATAGAAACAAACAAAAGAAAAGTAGATGTTTAGCAGTAAAGAAAATATTCTTCTGCAAGAGTCAAACATTTTCCAGACTTTGTAATATAAATGATGACTTTCACTGCAGAAAATGTGGCGGGTACATAGTAGGATAAGTAATATATCTTAGCGATCCCACTATAAAATGCTAGATAAGGCACTGTAATTTTTAATCACAAGATACAAAGGTCAGCCTGAGATGCAAGAGGAGAAAGATTATTGATATATGTTTTTTGTAATATGCTCATCTCTGGTGGTATCTGAACAGCTTATCTTTCTGAACTGGGATCCTCTTCCCATCTAGCCAGGTCTGAGTCAGAGCCAATTCCCATTAGCAATATGGGGAGATGCTAGTAATGCACCCCGTCCCCCACAGACAATTTATGCCCCACCCTAGGAATTCTAACTCCCTGCTTTAGAACTCATAGTCCACATGATTTTCAATTTTCTTCTCCTGCCCAGCCTTTGTTGTCAGGCTGGCTTAATTTTGCACCAGCTGGCCTTTTAGTAGTTTTGGATATATTCCAATAATCAGTTTGTTGTAATTATAGTGTGGGTCATAAAATGCATGGCTCTCAGTGGGTTGGTTCGTATCTGATAACATGTCTCTGACTAGAGTACAATCTGGACTAATATACAAGAAAAAAAACATGACTCCATAAATTCAGCCAGCAAATTGGACTGAAAATCAGCTACAATAAGACAGATATCATGGCCTCACTATCACCAATACAGATAGAAGACTATGTTCTCACCAATGTAGATACATTCACATACTTTGGCAGGACCATCAATCAGGATGGTGGAACAAGCCAGGGTACCCAGAACAAAAAGCCTATTAGCCAGGGGATAAAATGGTGTCCTTGGCCTCCGTTTGTCAGAGGCTGGAGAGAGATGGCAGGAGACAAATCACTTGATCATTGTCTTCAGTCCACCCTCTGTGGGGCACCTGGTGCTGGCCACTGTTGCAGACAGGCTACTGGGCTAGAAGGACCTTTGGTCTGATCCAGTACGGCTGTTTTTATGTTCTAAAATGAAGAAAGCCAGAAACACCTTCAGACACTTAAACAGAGTCTGGAAAACATCAGTTTATAACACCAGAAGCCAACTGAAGATTTATCTGAGTTGTGAACTTTTGACATTATTTTATAGTGCAGAATGGCTGGAACATGAGAAAGTACATGTCCAAACTGTGTTCATCCCATACAATCTGCCTCAGAAAATGTCTCTGTACAGCCCAGGACAATCTCAAACCTCAATCTATTCATGCAGTGCAGCCAAGAAGATATTAGAACCATCATTGCCAGGAGGTCGACTGGTTATGTGCTCAGGATGGAAATTAATTCCATTACCAGAGTAGCAATAAGATAGACACCTGAAGGCAAGTGAAAATGATGCTGCCTGAAAACATCATGATGAAGAGCAGTGGTAGTGGAGCTGAAAAACCCAGGGCACAGCTGGGGAACCACTGAAAGACTTGCCCGAATCAGATAAGAGTGGAGGAACTTTATGGTTGTGCTAAAAACCAGGCACATAATGGGAACAAGATCCTAAAGAAGAAGAAAAAGAAGAAGAATCTTGCCTGAAAGACCAGTCACTCTGGTCTGGTCTGCTCTAACATAGCCTCTAGCATGTAAAATTACTCCCAGATGTGTTCTAGACAGTCACTCCTAATTTGTACCGCAGAGTGAGACCAGCAAATTCCCATCCCCAGACATATGCATCTTGTCTGGCCCCATTCTTTCCTTCAGGACAGCAAAATATCAGTAAAATGGACTTTCGATAATAGAAAATGTTATGCACAAGTCATATTGTCTCAAATGAAGCATCCCAAAAACTCCTCTCCAAATACACACCAGTATAGATAAAACAAGGGCATTGGTGTGATGGGGTTGACTAGACCCAGAGGACATTTGCTGGAGGACTCAGGATCCATCATACATCTCAGTAAAAGAGCAATGGAAAGGTCCTCCAAACAACCAGTCAGAGGAGCTGCAAAGGAAGCAGTTAATCAAGGTCCCCAAGGACTCTCTAGAAATGGATACACAGAGACAGAGACAGTCACTTCTTTGCTGGTGCTTGAGGAGTGCAGATGATGGGTCTGAGCTTAGAAGAGACCTGAGCGAAGGGTGAAGTGTTGGTGAAGGTTGGAGCTATACTGAAGTGATCCAGGGAGCTGAAGATAATTTTACTAAGGGGACATGGCAACACCTGGCTGCTATTCTTAGAGTTCAGAGCTAGGGTCTTGAGTAGTGGGTAGCCAGGTCTTTTCCCTTAGGCCCTGGGGAAAGGGCCTACAATCAGACAGCAAAATACCCGTAGTAGGGGGACTGAACTATTAGGTAACCTAATATGAAGGTCATGACTGTCTGATACCACGGCAGTCCAATACCAGGCAATGACTGTCTAAAGACAGTAGATACACACCTCACCTTATAGACTCTAGATCTTCTTCTTCGCTCATATTCTCTGAGGCCACCCATCATCTACTTCCTTTCACAGTTGGACTAAGGTACCTCTGTTTAAAGATGCATTCTCAGCATTTACCTCCTTGATGGCAATCAATGGTTTTTAGAATCGGGGGAACAATTCAGCATAGTTCAAAAGATATGTTTTAATTAAATGGTCTAGCATTGCACATGCTAAAAGAAAAAGCTTATTTCAATATGTTATGACCGGGATGATTGTCCCCAGAACTAATTCAGAGAGAACAAACACTAAATTTCCTTTATTTCCTTTCTTTATTTCACAATTTTTTCAGATTTGTCTTCCAAAATCTCTTAACAGTAAATAATTTGACAATCATTCTTATGTGATGCTGTGCGTCATTTTTTATGCAAATATATTCATATATGAATATGCATAAGTCAAATATGCCTTATGCAAAATGGAAGATGTGACCTATCATTGGAAAACTTGTAATCTTCTGAATGTGTATATTCTATTTGTATACATATATACAAGAATGATAAAATGTACGATTATTAAGTATAAATATCTATATGTGCTAACAAAAACCATTAGAAGTCTCATTGAGCTTAATGGCCCGTTGCTCAAGACAATGGTCTGTAAATAGTCTGGCTTTTCTTAGAAGCCTAGATTATGGTTGGTCCTACAAAGACATTTGACCATTCCACCTGGCGCTGGAATCCATCTCGAATTT
Source organism: Pelodiscus sinensis (assembly GCF_052426305.1). Lineage (NCBI taxonomy): Eukaryota > Metazoa > Chordata > Testudines > Trionychidae > Pelodiscus > Pelodiscus sinensis. The sequence continues at coordinate 102,799,116 of NC_143055.1, forward strand.
TGTTCTTTTCCATAGGGATAGGGCAAACAAAGACTTCCTGCCCTGGAAAAATTCTCTATAAGGAATGAAAAGCAAATAATGATTGTCCCCAGCAGCAGATGATACATGAAAATACCTGGAAACAAAAGGACTCACAGAGTAGTGGAGAGAAGTTTCTAGACCCAGGTAAGAAAAGAAAGATCAGCTCTTGCATGAGGAGGATTTCATCTGAAATAAAAACTAGAGAGAGAAAAAAATATGTTGAACAGCTTCTTATTGTATTGGACTTAGCTGGCATGTTTTGTTTTATTTTGCTTAGTAACTAACTTTGATCTGTCTGTCACTTACAACCACTTAAATCCTACTTTTTCAATTTAATAAAATCACTTTTGTTTATTTTTAAACCCAGTGTACATAATTGTTACCAGGAAAGGGCAGGGGAGGGGAGAGGGGGACAACAGCTGTGTGTATCTCTCTTTCATTGACAAGGGAGCAAACTTTTGAGCTTGTTCTGTGTAATACCTTTATAAAGCGTAATATGGATTTATCTGGAGTTTGATCCCACTGGGACTGTGAATTAAGGTTCTGTGTAAAGTCCCTATGACTAAGTCTTGCCAGAGCTGAGCTGTTCTCAATGTCTGTATTACTCTGTGGTGCCAACTCTTTGCCTTGCTGGGAGAAATCAGAGCTTCTGGCTCAGCAGGACAGGTAGGTGGGTTTAGGGATAAGATCAGTCCATCAAGTGATAATCTCAAGGTGCATGTCTACACAGAGCTGAAATAATTACGCAGCTTGAGCTACGTCAATTGCATAGCTTAAGTCAAAATAGCTTATTTTGGTTTTTGGCACTGTTTACACAGATGGTCCGAGAAAGAACAGTCTTCCTCTGACTTCCCTTACTCCTCATAAAATGAGAGTTACAGGAGTCAGAGTAAGAAGTCCTGCAGCTCGACATTATTTTGACATTATGTCAAAATAACCGTTTATAGTGTAGATGCGGACTATGTTATTTCAAAATAACGTCAGTTATTCAGAAATAACACTGCTGTATAGACATACCTAAGGTGATCTCTGTGACACACCTGTCACAGGCTACTCCACAGAATAAAAAAGTTAGTAGAAATACTCAGAAGGCCTTATATAAATCCACTATAGTACCCTCCCCCTCCAAATCTGGTGTTAAGATAGGATGCTTAACATAAGCGGATTATAAAATGATAGACTTGAGAGAAAAGATCACTTCCCCCCTTACATGAAAGTAATTTATTCCTGATTTTAAAAATTAAAAAAGTAGTTTTTTTCTCTCTACTGTCATTCTGACAGATTATTATTGCTGTCATTTTTGACATTTCACAACTAAGCATTGAAAAACATGCTATTTCTTGTCTAATGCATTCCTGCTTTGTGTGCAGTCACCTAGTGGAGATCAATACAATGGTAACAATGTCTACATCTCTATCTGTTGTTTAGATTCAGTAAGACAGGCAAGCACCCTCCATACTTGGTGACTCAAAAAGAAATGTCAAGATAGGGTTAGTGGACTGGGCAGACGTATAAGACTTAAATTATTCAGACCGCTTTGATTGCTGATAAAGTATGTGAAGTAATTAGTCACTATCTATTCTACCTCCATTCATATACCTGGGTTTGTATTTGCTAGAGATTTGTTAGAATACCCTTTTGATTTAGAACCCTGAACTATATTGGAGGGCACCAAGTTGCGAAAGATACTAGAGAAGAGTCGGGCTTGTGCTGTTATTTACACAGGGCCATAATAGTGTATAGCACTACAGAGGTAATTTAAAACTAACAAACAACAGGGTATGAACTGCTGAGGTAGTGAGCACCCTTTGCTTTCATTCACAGGAGATCTTAAAATCTTGATTTAGAGAGCACTAATAGTTTCATCACTGTGAAATAAAGTTGAAATAGCATTCTCACCCAAAAATCAGTACCAGTGCCTTTGGGAAACATTTGAGTACCTCTAGATTTGTGGACCAGCAGGTGAGCTAAAAGCCTTCTGTAAAGCTGCTAGTCTTCACTAATATATTATTGTCCCTTTTTGATACAAGGGCCTAGTAAAATTTTAGGGGCCTGTGATTTTTCCAGTGGGAAGTAGGAGTTGATGATCTCAATTTACAAGGATTGTTCAAAAAATCCTACTTCTTCAAATGCATGAGGAATAAGAACAAAAAGAGAGCTTCAAGTTTAGTTCCATGCCTCTGATTATCTGACCCTTCTACCACCCAAACTTTCAGATAGCTTTCACATGGTGTTTCTAGGCTACTGCTTGGCATTTAGAAATTTTGTTTCTGACCCAGTTTGTGTGCCTCCCTGACTCCTAAATACACACTGCCTTACACCAGCTGGGTGGTTCAATACTACTAAGTGGAGGGTTTCCAGTCATGTTAATTGTAGGGAGCATTCACACTCATTCACCAGGAAAGGATGAGTGTAGATCCCAGTCTGCATTCTGAACATCCAGAAGCTTGTTGATGCTTGGATGAGAGGTTTTGATTTATCTTGAAGACCATTGGCAAAAATTAAATTTTGTTTTTATGAGAATTTGAAGCACCTATAATTTTTTAGAGATGTCTGGATTTAAAGTTTTAGTTCAACCCCATTTTCAAATGAAATATTTGACCTACGTTGTGAAGATGTTTTTGCAATCAACCACTCTTTCACTCCTCTGAATTGAGATAAGTTTCATGACTAGGTCATGCATATTAATCATTCTGTTTTCAATTTGCAAAACAAACCTGACAGATAACACACACAAAAACCTTCAAAGTTTTAAATATTTTTATACAATCCCATATAATTGGATATTTCAGATGTATCTGTTAGCCAGAAGCCCCCAAAGTAATTATTTAGACTGTTTTTATTTTCTAGTGGTGAGGATCCAAAATGGATCAGACTCCAGCCACACACACACATCTTTACAAGATTTGGAGAAATAAGGCTCAGATTTTAACCATGCATGGTTTAGTTTTACATGACATGATTTTGTGAAGTTTGCAAAACAAGACAGAGTCCATAGTTGCTCTCCACACACATTGCCCCCACGCTCTTAATTGAAGATGTCACAAACCCAGTTAACAAGCTCCCCACCTCAAAAATGTGGTTCATTAGCCAGATCTAATAAAAAACAATCATGCATACCTAATTTGTATTGAATGTAGTTAAATATCATAGGGTATGTCTACACTACAGCATTATTTTGAAATATCTTATTTCAAAATAGTCTACACACAAAATGCACTTCATAATAGCTTTTTGCTATTTTGAAATAGCACATCCACACTAAGAGGATGCTGAATTGTATTTAAAGCCATCCAGAACCAGGTCCAGCAGGGCATCAGGTTTTGGTTTTTGGTTCAGTTACTTTGTGTGGCTGCTGCCTGAGGCCTGTGCTTAAAAGGACCCCCCTGGACAGCCGGATCACAGCTTTCCCTGCTTGCTTGCCTACCTCGAAAAGGGACAACAACGCATTTTGTCTCTGTATGCTCTGGTTGCCCTCACTTGGGACAGCACAGCACTCTGCAACATGGAGCCAGACCTGCCCTTGGACACTCTGATGCTTCTCTTGGATGTACTGCTGTAAGCCTGGCTGAACTTTCTGTAGGCTGCCATCCGGGAGGTCCATCGGGGGGCTGTGCGTATCCAGGAGGCTCCAGCAAGAGAGCTTCTGCCCTGAGGAGCAGCAAGAACCTCCCTGGTCTGTGCCACTGGAGGCTTGTGCCTCATTCCTTTCTCACGTCCTTCGACTTACCCCTCCCTAACCCCCTTCCTGATGTCAAATAAAATACATATATTTTTATGAACACAAATTCTCTGTATTTAACAAAACTCAGGGGGCGGGGAAATGAAACTCCAGTGAGACTGGGGAAAGGAGAAGGGAGAAGAGAAGGTGGGAGAGGGGAGGGGGAAACCTGGGAGGAGGGAGCTGGAAGGGGGAAGCAAGGGGAAGAATGGGGGGGAAGCTCAGGGCTCTGGGTTGGGGGTCTCACTAGACCAACTTGATTTTCATGCAAACTTGCCCCTGGGTTTGCATGTGGCCTTTGATGGCCAGGCTGGCAGCTATCCTGCCATAGATTGCCGTGTTCTTTCGTCTAGTGAGGAGCTCATGGATGTTGGGGGCATCCCTCCCAATGATCTCCACCCTGGACCAGGAAGGCGCCCGCCTTCTCTGGGCCCTGGCAGGCTCCTGGGAGCTGGCAGACTGCTCCTGGACAGCGGTGGAGGGCTGGCTGCCAGTGGCTTGCTTGCTCATGTTTTGGGGCCACTGGGTCAGGGGCAGTAACTGCTGGCTCTGGGCTGGCAGGCTTGGAGCTGGCACAGGCACTGTGGCCAGAGTCTACCCCTTTAAGGGCTCTGGGGATGGGGGAGGGAGAGGAGTGTTCTTGGTTGAGGCTGGAGTGGCCACCAAGGCACCCTGGGAAGGCTGGAGGCCCCCTATTTCGATATAAGTGTCTACACAGCACTTATTTCGAAATAACTTTGCTGTGTAGACATACCCATATATTGCAGCTATTGCATAGGACCCAGTCAGTAGTGTTACTGAATTTTCAGCATTTCTTTCAGGCAATGGAAATACACAGTTAAAAGCATAAGGTTCACAGTAAATCTTGAAGATGAAAGAATATATGCACATCAAAAAAAACCAAACAACTCTCCCACCCCCAACCAGCTCGTTAGTGATGGAATCATAGTAGCAGCTTGATCATTGTTAACCAAGGACATGCTTCCTATTATGTGGTATACAGTACCCAAATTCACAGGGAGGCTAAGAATTGTTGAGGGAACTATGTGTGTAAAATTCTTTGAAAGAATGAGTAAGACAACTGTTAGAATTTAAAGCATATATTGTATCTTTCTGCACACAGCCTTGAATGTAGGATGATGTGAAAGCACCAGGGCTGGATTAAGACATGCTGAGGCCCCATGCTATGTCAAATTTAAGATGCCCCATAGAATGCTACACATTTTTGGTAATGCTAACAGAAAGGACAATGAAAATAAAAGTAATAAAGTTTTACATTTGCGTATATACTGGTTCATAGGTGGGGATGCAACTAGTACCATAAATTAGTGAATATAGCCCATGGGCTGTCTATGTTTTTACCTCCCCCCATGGGATATATATGTCTGCGTCTTGTGCAATTTGATTTTTACTCATATTACAAGAAGACAAGATCAACATAATAAAATCAGCATCTTCTATGAAGGTGGGAGAAGCCTCTGCGAGTTATGTACATCAGTGGGTATTCTAATATATTTTTTACACGATAGAAATACTGTGGATAATACATGAGTGTGTGTTATACTTGGGCGTGTGTTATATGTGCTAATTTACGGTAATTTTTTATTTAGAGGTCTCTCATTATTGGAGACCCAAAGCTGTAGCTTACTTAGACTGTACAGAAATCTGGCACTGGAAGGCATACCACCTCTAAGGAAAGCTTGGAGCCATTCTGACTCATAGGTACCATACCTCCTGCAACTGTCCTGTTGTACTGAAATGGGAGTGATTTTTATCGCCCTCTTTTAGGATGCAACTTGCTCTCTTCACCCCTCCTCATGTACCCCTAACTTCACTGGTCAGTGTTCAGGAATGGTGAACAATGACTTTGCCTAGTTCCCTTCCTCCCTTTCTCCTCAGGAACTTCCACTGTAGGGTACCGCATCTGATGCATAGCTCCTATACTGCCCCAGAACCAGGTGTTAAGAGTCAGGTGTACATATATACCTGGGCAAAGAGAAAAACAATCTTTATTGTCCACTCTCTCTGCCTCCCTTACTTCCACCCCCTCCCCAACACTCTTGAGCAGCTAAGCTATTGACCTCAGTAAATAAAAGAAACAACTTCTGCACAGCCAAACAATATTTGCAATCCAACTGCACATAAGGAAGAAATAATACAATTTGTCCATTAAGTCACTTAAGTAGATTGAGGTTCAGGATTGGTTCACAATGTCTGATTGTATTGCTTTCCCCTTTATTTATGGGCTTATGAGGGGTATGCAAGGGCAAGTACTAAAAGAAAAAAGTTTCTAAAGGTCAAATACCCTTAGGCTACAGCATTACAGAGCCCTTGCTGATTTTTCTGCAATGATTGGCTATTAGACTGAAAAAGACTCAGCAGGGATTCTCCTATGTGCTGTGAACCTACAAAGCAGCCATGATAATTGTACAAGAGAAGGAAAAATTTGAGAAATGTTTCCAATAGTAGAAAGTAATATCAGCTTCTACTTGGAGTTTAAAATGGAAGTTTACTTGGAGCCTTTGTAATCATAAAACAAGTTAGATTTATTCAGTGTCTTTCATCCAGAGGCATCTCAAAGCACACTATAAATTATATACATACAGGAAACATTTCACCTTACCCATGAAATATAGGCACCTGCAAGTTGGAATTCAGCTGCTCTTCGAACAGTTCATGGTAACATTGCACAATAGTTTAGGAACAAATGAATAATAAAGCTCTACTGAAGCAGCTACTTTGGCAGAGATTTCTGAGGCACTTATGCAAAAAAACAACACAAAAAAAACCATTCTCTTCCACAAAATACTGAAATCTCAGACAAAAGAATTTCACAGTTAATTAATTAATATTTGTATAACACTTCAAAAACTATTATGGATGGTTATTCGTGTTAGTTAAGAACATGTGGCTGTTAGATTGTTTTTAAAAGACTTGGGTGAGGATAGTTTGCTTATAGAGAGCTACAAGCCCGGATGAATGGGCTTGCTTCCAAGCCCAGAAGAATGAGTACTACAGATATTTTTTTTAAAAGTGTGTATTTGCTTCAAACAAAATGCAACTTTGGTCTACCAGATACTACTTTCTAATTTGATATGAGTTTGATGCAAAGTTTTGGTTAATGTTTAGGGATGGGAGGTTGAAACTTTACTACTACTTGCAAAAGAACCTGAGAGAGAGATGCCTATAATTTTTAATGCAGGTTCATCTTACCCTTCTCCTGAATGAGAAAAGTGATTTGAATTAGAGAGTGTCTTACTGTTTAGGAGGATCCCCACCCACTGGGCTATGGGATATCCTAGGTCAGGTAGCTTTCAATTTCTCTTGTTTTAGCTGTGCCACTATTTATAAATCATTAAATAGCAATTGGAGCAGGGACTTTAACTCAGTGGTTAGGACCCATACCTAGTATAGTATCACTCATATATTTTCCCTGAGCCACTGATAAATCCAAGGTTCCCTTCTTTTTACTATGGAAAATTAGGGAGCAAGGGGAGTGATTTCTGCCAGACCTATCCACAGTGAAGATTACTTCCCATTTTGTGTCATTCCAGTTGTGTAGGATGAGGAAACCAAAACTCCACCAACTTACTGCACTCTCTCATCTGCGGGAGAGGACCCAGGAATAGTCCTGCTGTGTCTCCCCACAGCCTATGACAGGCCCCCTTACTAATTTATGTAGTAAATTATACATCTGTAATTCCCTGTGCATACATCAGGACCACCACTGGGCCTATTACTGCCAACTGTTATAACCAAAATTTGGATTAAGAATTTCACTGCATTTAAGTGTATAGAAAGTGCTCTGGATTCCCACATGCAATCTAGTTTCAAGAGATAGTCAAGATTCTGAAGAATTATTACTGTGATGTAGTCATAGTTTAATGGTTCTAATGGCCCTTGTCTTTGTTTTTGCTTGCATCTGAAGGGGTTTTAAGTCATTGTCATGCTCCTGGTTCAGCTGTGCACCTGGATTACTCAGCTAAGGAATTTTCCATAGTCTGCTCTAGCCCCAAAGGGCATTTATGATAACTGTGAAGTGCCAGGCAGTTCTGTCCTTCCATCCCATATTGGCTATGAAGAGAGGAATGACACAGCAACCAGTATACTAGCTGACCAATGAGCTGGTCCTCCCACAGTAGGCTAGTATCTAGGGGTATGTCTACACTACCCCGCTAGTTCGAACTAGCGGGGTAATGTATGCATACCGCACTTGCTAATGAAGCCCGGGATTTGAATTTCCCGGGCTTCATTAGCATAAGCGGGGAGCCGCCATTTTTAAATCCCCGCTGCTTCGAACCCCGTGTAGCGCGGCTACACGGGGCTCGAACTAGGTAGTTCGGACTAGGGTCCTATTCCGAACTACCGGTACACCTCGTTTCACGAGGTGTACCGGTAGTTCGGAATAGGACCCTAGTCCGAACTACCTAGTTCGAGCCCCGTGTAGCCGCGCTACACGGGGTTCGAAGCAGCGGGGATTTAAAAATGGCGGCTCCCCGCTTATGCTAATGAAGCCCGGGAAATTCAAATCCCGGGCTTCATTAGCAAGTGCGGTATGCATACATTACCCTCCTAGTTCGAACTAGGAGGGTAGTGTAGACATACCCTAGGGGAGAAAGGAGCCAAGAGGGAAAAAAAACCACTCAGAGGCACAGTTCCATTTTGCATTCTAAGTAGTAAAATAAAGCATGCTTGGATAATGGTTATTATAGGGAAAAGGATTTTTTTAAGGGGGGGAGCAGCTTACGATTAAAGGTACGTGACATGAAACAAAGGCATCTGTGATGGCTTGCGTGGGTGCAAACACCCCCTCCCGCCCGGAAAGGGGCCCACAATTCGAGTGCGATCTCCCGGCCGCGAGTCCGGACCGGGGATCCGCTGACTCGTTGTCCCGACTCCTCTCTGACACCCCCAGGGTACTAGTCTGTCCGGGGGCTAGGGACGAGGGGACGGGGTCGCCCCCACGGCCCGTCCGTGGGCAGGGTCCTCGCCGGGGCGAAAGGAGGGTAAGGGACTTGGCCCCCTTGGGCCTTAAGGCCCCCTTCTCGCCCTTTACTGTACTTTGCGTCGTTCACCCCCGCGGGGGGGAGGTGCGTGGGTTAGGGGTTTCGAGGTGGGGAGGGGGTGTGGGGGACCCGGGCCCGCCCTCTCCACCGGGTCCCAGCCCGGGGCCCTAAGTGGGGGAACAATGGAGACGTTCCTCCCACGACAGGTGGGGTCTATCCCCGTAACGCACCTGTCCACGGGCGCCAGAAGGACCCCGCCCAGGCTTCTTCCACTCCCCGCTACCCTCCGCCCCGTCGGGGGGCCCCCGGAGTCGCTTACCCTACCTGAAGCGTCGGTCTCGTCCCGCGGCCGTCGTGGGGGTTCGGGTCCGGTCCTTCTTTTCCTCCAACGTGGGGGGGTCTCCCCCTGGCAGCTGGGGCAGCGGCAGCTCCTCCGGGTGCCGCCCCTGCCTGTTCCACCCAGCCGCTTTTCAAGCGGCCCGGGCGAGGACGCTGGGGGCGTCAGCTCTGCCCCCCGGGCGTCCCAATGCTCACTGACGTCACGGCCGGGGCGTACCGCCCCGACGCTGGACCCGCGCTGCTCGGCTTGGGCGGCACACCGTTTGGGCTCCCTGCCCATCGGCTGCGGCCGCTCTCGGCCCCTCCTTCCCCGGCGCGGGGCCGGCCGCCCCTTCTCCAGCTGGGTGTCCCCCCAGGACCATTCTCCCCCGCTCCCGGGGTTGCCTGTCGGCCCGCCCGGCGGCCTGGGGGGGGTGCTTCCGGCTCCGGCTCTAGTGCGGTGCTGCCTGGGTCCATCACAGCATCGAAAAAGAGACTTTCAATTTTTTCCATAACTGTCAGAACAAGGAAACCCACTGGAAGTTAGTATGCCAAGTGTTTAGTCCGTGCTTTATATTCACAACAGGACACACAATAGGATCAGCTCAAATAACCTGGATTAGTATAACATGCAGCTGTACACAGCTAGCTTTGCTTCTTTTCCCCCTTTCCAGAATATTCAGATTCTCCGAGAGGATACATCTATTCTACTAGTATGGGGTGTGACTGCAACTCAGATAAATGTACCTGACCTTGGTCACCAAAGCAATGAAGCCATGGCAGCATGAGCATCAGTTTGATTGGGTCATGGAAACCAACAAGGCATAAAGGATCTGCTGATGAAGGGTTCTGGGGTCAGAAGATCCCCATATAGACTGCTGCGCTGAGCCGACAATCAGCTGATAGGCACAGCGCGGCGACCATTTTGATGTAAATGAAGCCATGATTATCTAAATTGCGGCTTCATTTCCCTTTGCCGTCCTGACTAATCTACATGGCTCCGTGACAGAGCCGTGTAGTTTAGACACACCCTCAGTGTGTGGCTGATAATTGCACTACAGATATATATTAAAGCCCAATTCTGCCCTAGTTATACATTGCAACTCCTAAAGCCCTTTAATAATATTACTTATTCAAAAAACACATGGCTCCAGGTTCAGGGTAGCCAGCCTAAACCAAAATAAATCCCTCAGAGAAAGTAAATAGAAAAGCATAAACATAATTTCTTCCATTTCTAACTTACAGGTGCAGAGCCTGAATGTATAAAGAGACTTAATCCAGAGAAGAGTTAATACACTCCATCTGTAAATGTGGATAATGATTCTGAACTCCTTTGTACAAAGCTTTGAAATCACTGATAAGTGCTAGGTATTATTGATGATAATCAGAGTACAGATTCCTATCTGAGTCAGGTCATTTTTATTCCTTTTCTTAAATACCTCTCACTAGTCTATGCTCCTGGTTGTGCTTGCTGGGTTCTCTCACAGCTAATCAACTGCCTTGTCCTGTGTGTAAGTACTTAGTTCTGTAACTCTATGGTCAAAACAGGAGTTCAAGGCTGCTGAGCTTCAGTGAAGATATAAACGTGGGCTATGTGTGAGCACAAGTAAATGTCAGTGTAAGAAATAGTGCACCACAAAGTAGTGAATCTATTCTGTCTCCCACCTCCTAGGCCTGGCTCATTTACTCTCAAGAGAACAGGGTTTAAAAAAAATACAGTGGAATTAGCTTGAATTAGTTTAGGAGATAAGGGATCATGGAAATTTAAGAGCTGGACCCAACCTCAAGAAGTTATCAAGTCCAACACCTCCTGTAGCAGGACCAATTAAACAAACCACTCCTGGTAGGCATTTGTCTAACAAGTTTTTAAAAGGTTACAGTGGTGGAAAGGTTACACTGATTAGTCATGATCAAAATACTTTGCATTTATCTTCACTGCATTTAGTCTTAATGAATTGAAGCCAATTTGCCAATTTGTCAAGGTCATTTTGAATTTTAAAACTCTTCTTCAAAGTGCTTGCAACTCCTCCCCACTTGGAGTTACTGTTATGCTTATAAGAAGCACACAGGATCTGTTTAGGAGGAAATGCAAGAAGCTGTGTTTATTAAAAGTAAAAAAAGCATATGCATTTATTTATTTACACACACACACACACCGTCCTGCTGATGTTATTGTTACCAGTTTGTTTGCACCAGCTTAATGGCAAGTTAAGCAGAATATGAGAAGGCAGCCAGTCTTCTGTCAGTCTAGACCAATGCTCCCTGATCTTAGCAAGATGAAACCTGAAGAACAATGCAAGACACTCCATCTTTTATAGGAATCCCTTCTCATGCAAGTCTATGGATGTTGCTGCATCATCACTTTGCAACATCTCTTTATCTGAAGATTGTTTTCATTGTTGTTTAATCAGTCTGCTGACAACTTTTCTGGGTGTTACCTCACTCTGGTTTTGATGGAATGTTATCTTCACATGTTGGGAGTGCTTACTCCTAACTTCAAGGTCACCAATCTGTCCTGTCATTGACAACTATAGCGCATTCAATAGTTCCTTTGTACTCCCAAGTCTCTGGTCCCTCGTCTAATCATTTGCATGCTGTGCTGGTCTTCAGACTAATCTCTTTTGAAATAAACACTCATTTTTTCACTCTCAAACAAAAATTACATTGTTGGTTCACTCAAGTATTCATAGTTGCTTTTGTAAACCAGATTCAGTACAAAATTTTCAAAGATTTAAGTAACTATTACTACTACACATTCTCCTATAATACAAAACATTCTTACACTCTTAAAATAAAGAAAATAACCCTAAAGGTAAAAGGGAGACAATAGTGAGTCACAAGGATCTTTCTGCTCTGTTCTTGCCTGGACATTCCTAACAAACATAATCATCCGTTTACCAACTTTTACCAAGCATCTTTACCAACAGCACTAGGCAATTCCTTTGTTAGTCATGGTTGGCAAGGTACAATGAGGTGCATCCGGTTGGATTTAGACTCTGGTTGCTGTGTAAGTGGGAAACAGAATGTGTTGAGTGCACCACCCATTCTTTTTTCTCTGGATAAGTTTCAGCTATTGCAGACTGAGGATGTAGACAAGGTGCTTGGAGGAGTGCGACAGACCACGGGCTAGCTTGACCCCTGCCCTTCATGGCTTATTAAATCTAGTCAGGAAGGGATAACTGGCTGGGTCCAGATGATGATTAATGTGTCTTTTAGATCTGGTATGGTTCCTGCTGCCATGAAAGAGGCAGTAATAAAACCGTTACTCAAGAAGACCTTCCTGGACCCACATGACTTAAATAACTATCGCCCAATTGCTAATATTCCCTTCTTGGGCAAGGTACTCGAGCAGGCGCTAGCGCTGCACATTCAAGCTTTCTTGCAAGAAACAGACTACATAGATCCATTTCAGACTGGCTTTAGGCCTGGTTTTGGAACTGCAACAGCCTTGGTCGCCCTGGTAGACTATTTACACCGGGAGATAGACAAGGGAAGTTCATCCCTGTTGATTCTCCTAGACCTCTCAGCAGCTTTTGATACCTTTACCATGATATCCTTCTGGGATGCCTGGCGGAGTTGGGTATTGGAGGCACTGTTTTGCAATGGTTCCAGTCCTACCTGTCAGGACGCTTTCAGAAGGTGGAGCTAGGGGGCTGCTATTCGACCCCATGACGATTGTGCTATGGGATCCCACAAGATTCCGTGTTGTCCCCTATACTGTTTAATATCTACATGAAGCTGCTGGGATAGGTCATAAGGCATTTTGGAGGATGGTGCCATCAATATGCAGATGACACCAAACTCTATTTCCCTGTGACATTAGAACCAGGTGTGGCAGTGACTGATCTAAATGAGTGTCTGGAGGCAGTGATAGTTTGGATGAAGTCAAATAAGCTGAAGTTGAACCCAGATAAGACTGAGGTCCTGTGGATCAGGAGGCCATTTGTTCGTGAATGTGGCCTGGTACCTGTTCTAGGCAGGGTTACTCTCCTCCAGAAAGAACAGGGACGCAGTTTGGGAGTCCTCCTGGACCCTTTATTAACATTTGAAAATCGGATTTCTTCGGTGGCCAGGAATGCCTTTGGACAACTTTGTTTGATCCGCCAGTTGCGACCCTTACTGAACAAACATCACTTGGCCACAGTGATCCATACTCTTATTACATCCTGACTGGATTACTGTAATGCACTTTATGTAGGGCTGCTTCTAAAGAGCCTTCAGAAACTTCAACTAGTCCAGAATGCAGCTTCTCGAGTTTTAACTAACACTAGTTATACGGAGCACATTATGCCAGTGCTTCGGCAGCTGCACTGGCTTCCGGTATATTTCCGGGCATAATTTAAGGTTTTAGTTATGACCTATAAAGCCTTAAATGAGTTGGGTCCAGGTTATCTGAAGGACCATCTTCTCCCATATGATGGGGGCTAATTTGGCTACGACAAATCAGGAAAGAGATCTTGGAGTTATCGTGGACAGTTCTCTGAAAACTTCCACACAGAGTGCAGTGGCGGTCAAAAAGGCAAAAAGGCAAATAGGATGCTAAGAATTATTAGGAAAGGGATAGAAAATAAGACCCAGAATATCTTACTGCCCCCGTATAAAACTATGGTATGCCCACATCTTGAATACTGTGTACAGACGTGGTCTCCTCACCTCAAAAAAGATATTTTGGCCTTGGAAAGGGTTCAGAAAAGGGCAACTAAAATGATTAGGGGTTTGGAACGGGTCCCATATGAGGAGAGGTTAAAGTGACTGGGACTTTTCAGTTTAGAAAAAAGGAGACTGAGGGGGGATATGATAGAGGTCTATAAAATCATGAGTGGTGTGGAGAGGGGTGATAACTTTTCTTTATTTATTAGTTCCCATAATAGAAGAACTAGAGGACACCAACTGAAATTAATGGGTAGCGGGTTTAAAACGAATAAAAGAAAGTTCTTCTTCACACAGCGTGTAGTCAACCTGTGGAACTCCTTGCCAGAGGAGGCTGTGAAGGCTAGGACTATAATAGAGTTTAAAGAGAAGCTAGATAATTTCATGGAGGTTAGGTCCATAAAAGGCTTTTAGCCAGGGGATAAAATGGTGTCCTTGGCCTCTGTTTGTCAGAGACTGGAGAGGGATGGCAGGAGACAAATTGCTTGATCATTGTCTTCGGTCCACTCTCTCTGGGGCACCTGGTGCTGGCCACTGTCGGTAGACAGGATACTGGGCTAGATGGACCTTTGGTCTGACCCAGTACGGCTGTTCTTATGTTCTTATGAACCGTCCCGGGGATTGAGGTCAGCTGGGGAGGCTTTGCTTCGTGTTCCCCCACTTGTGGAGACAAGATTAACATCTACAGGGCATTCTCAGCTTTTGCTCCGAGGCTATGGAATTCTCTTCCTCAGGATATTCGCATGGCGCCAATGCTAGCGTTGTTTCGGTATCAGGCTAAAGCCACCCTTTTTACTCATGCTTTTATTAATGTTTGAATCTGTAAGTGTGTGTTCCTCCTCTCTATATGTTTTTAGCTAGTTATGTCCCTCTGAGGTCTCATATTTTAAATTCTCATATTTTAAATTTTTATATATGTTTGTATTTTTTTTGTTTGTTCTTGTAAGCCGCCTTGAATATTTTAAATAGAAAGGCGGGGTAAAAATATTTAAATAAATAAATACAAAAATAAACCTACAACTACATTATCTGCAAATTTTATAAGCATACATTATCAAAGTAATTATTGAAAATATTGACCAATACTGCACTGAAGACTGATTCCAGCAGGACCCCATTAGACAGAAAACCATTAAGAATTACTTGAGCATGGTCTTTTAACCAGTTGTGCACCCAACATCCTATAGTAAATTCATCTAGTTCACATTTCCCTTATTTACTTATGGGAATTTAATGCAGAACTGTGAAAAAATCCTTACTAAAATCAAGGTATAATCATATCTACTGCTTCCCTTTCATCCACTAGGTCAGTAATTCACCAAAGGAGGAAATTAAATTGGTTTGACATGATTTATTCTTTTCTTTATAACCTTATTTGTTCCAGTTAACTTTCCAGGTATTCAAGTTAAGCTGACAGATCCATAATTTCATGGTTCCTCCTTGTTACTTTCTTTTTTCTTTTTAAGAGATATGTACTGTACTATGTTTACCCTTCTTTAGTCTTCTGAAGGCTGGGAGAGGTCCCAGGAGTTCAAATAATTGATAGTGACTCAGACTGCTTCAGTTAGTTTCTTAAGTAGCCTAGGATGATTTTTATCACACCCTGCCAATTTGAATACATCTAATTCATCTAAATATTTTAACCTGTTACTTCCTTATGTTAGCATGTGCTCCTTCCCTCTGGTTGTCACTTTATCAAATATCTGGTCAACAGCCTTTTTTAGAGAAGGCTGAAGCAGAGTAGGAATTAAGCATCTCTGTGTTCTCTGTGTCATAAGTTATTCACTCTCCTTCCCCACCAACTAGAGCCTATATTTTCCTTCTTATTCCCAAATTTATTTCAAGAACCTCCTCTTATTGCCTTTTAATTTGCTTGCCTTTCCATCTACTTCAGTAGGTTTTGGACCAGAAAGTATAGCTTGGGTCCATAAAGGAACTATTTAGACATTACAATGCTCAGCACTTAACTCTTAGGCATCTTTTAAAAAGTCACAGGGATAGCAATGAGAACAACAAAGCTAGAGTTAGGCTCCTATACAAAGAATGCAATTCATAAAAGCCAGCTGGGTAGGTACGGAGCCACTCGAATTAGACAGTAGGAGATTAAGTCCCACCCATTTCACAAAAGGGGGGCATAAATGCAGACTGCAGGGAAGTGTCTATGTTTGCTTGCAATGCATAGCCAGGAACTCCTCTCCTGGCATCAGAGGGCAACTAAGATATCTAACCCTAAGCTATTAGTTGAATGAGTTAGGCACCTGTCTCACCGCAGAAAAAGTGACCATAGGATAAGATGGTGCCAGTTACTCACCATCTAACTCCTCTATGAAGGGTTAATACACTCACTTGACATGTGAAATACTTTGGTTCAATTCCTCCCTGAAGCATGGATGGGGAAGACTGGGATTTGAACAGCAGTCTTCTACAACTGTCAGGTGAGTATTCAAACTACTGAAGTATGGGATATTCTGATGTAGGATTTCCTCACTCTCTCCTGCTAAAGCTGTTCCACTTAATATACATAAGCCCTTGCAGACAGGACTTGATCCCAAGTCTTTTTTCCACCCTCTACAGAGGGGCTCTAACCATCAGGCAAGAAAGTCACATTATCTCTTTGGCTTCTCGCTATTTAAGTCTTTATTGACAGTGGAATAGCTTCAGCAGGGGAGACAGAGAGCCGGTCCATATCTCTGGACTTGATGATGAGCACTCTCTTGGAGAACCTGTGTCTCTTTTCCCCCTTATCACTGGAGGGGAGAACTAAATCTAGGTTTCCATATCTCTGGTTGTATAGAGCTGTAACTATTGTGCTGAGGTTTAAGGTGGGCACAACCATCTCTACCAGATTTTCAATGAGACTCAGGCCTCTGAATATGCCCATTGGTTTGGGTCCCCTGATTGAGACAGCTGAGGGAACATCTATCTTCCCCCATATTGCTCTGGGACTTAACTGAGAAACTGGTATTCAGAAGCCCACCATGAGACAGCAGTACATATGCCTGGAAGTCAAAATATAAGCAGCTAAGAAGTTTTTATTATGAAAGTGGTGCCCAGAGTACCTTTGAAGATATCAGACTATATGCCCACTAAAGAATTTTAACACATCCAAAACCTCGGAAAAATATGGCTGACTGTCAAGTTTATAGATCTCACAAATTTAATCAAATTACATCACAAAATTTAGATTATGCATATCTTTGTAGTTGCACCCAAAAACTACAACCAGTAATTTTATTTCTAAACATCAGTTTTATTTATCTTAAAAAAAAATCAAAACAACTTCTGTGGTCAGTGGACAATTCAACATTTTCTGATACCTATCTCCAGCACTAACTGGAGTCTTTAAATCCTTTGTATCCCAGACCCTTTAAAAACCAAACAAACAAACATTCTTTTGCAACTTTAAGTGTTGGCTTATTTGTTGGTTGAAATTATTTGACTTTTGGGATTTTGAAAACAAAACAATGATCTTTTTAATGAAGTATTTCTTCTATATTTCAGAGCTTATAAAAATATTTTGAATTAAAATATGAGAGCCACATGATAAGTGTTATGTACTATTTTCCTGATTCATCTACATGGAGTTACTATAAGGTGGGCACATAACTAGCTGGCTAACTGTTCTCATGAGGGTATGTCTACACTTGCACCCTAGTTTGAACTAGGGATGCAAATGCAGGCATCTGAAATAGTCGATGAAGCAGAGATGTAAATATCCTGTGCTTCATTAGCATGATCTCGCGGGTGCGTTAACAGCTGTTGATTGGAGTAACGCACCCGCGAGATCATGCTAATGAAGCACAGGATATTTACATCTCTGCTTCATCGACTATTTCAGATGCCTGCATTTGCATCCCTAGTTCAAACTAGGGTGCAAGTGTAGACATACCCTCAGAGAGTAATGATTTTGAAAGGGCATCAGAAGTGAGGTTCTTCAGAGGTCTGTTTTGGGACCAGTTCTGTTCAATATATTCATCAACAATTTAGATATTGGCATTAAAATACCCTATTACATTTGCAGGTGATACCAAACTGAGAGGGGTTGCAAGTGCTTTGAAGGATAGGGTTATAATTCAAAATGATCTAGACAAACTGTAAAAATGGTCTGAGGTAAATAAGATGAACTTTAATAAAGGACAAATGCAAAGTACCCCATTCAGGATGGAACAATCAGTTTCACAGACAGAATGGGAAGTAACTGTCTAGGAAGGAGTACTGCAGAAAGAGATCTAGGGGTCATAGTGGGCCACAAGGTAAACATGAGTTGGTGTGACACTGTTGCACAAAAAGCAAACTTGATTCTGGAATGCATTAACAAGAGTGTTGTGAGCAAGATGTGAGGTAATTCTTCCACTGTACTCTGCACTGATTAGGCCTCTGTTGGAGTACTGTGTCCAGTTGTTGTAGCCAGACACAAAACCCCATCTTGTTTTTCCACAAGCCCCATTTTGTTTCCCCCCCTCCCCCCAGAGAGCAAGAGAAAGGCAGTCAGCCTTTGATGCCCTGGGAACACAGGTTTGCTGCCTGTCCCTGACTCTACCATAAACAGAAACCAGACAGTAAATGGGCTAGCTGACGACTGGGAGTCCTCCCGTCGCCGTGATGGCTAGTATCAGTAATTGACATGCCTGCACTGTCCCAGAGAGGAATCTTCGCCCATCACATACCAGAGGTGCCCATTGTCTGCATTTTCCCAGGTGTGAATTATGCTTTGCACCCTTTGTGGGAAACTTGGCATTCAAAGCCATTTTTCCTAATTGGCCACTTGAGCCCAGGAAGAAGCCTACATGACTCAAGGGGTATAAAAGAGGTTCAGCAGCCCACCCCATATGAGCTCCAATCATCTATACCTGCTGGCAGGTATTGATTGTCTCCCGAGGTCTGTGGGACGCCCAACCTCGCCCTACTTCTTCCCGAGGGATTGAGAGAAAGACGCTGGCCACGCCAAGTCTGGAACGCAGGGGTGAGAATATACCTGCTATGTGTCTATTTTGCATGCATTTAATAAGAGCTCAGAGAACCAAAGGGTTTCATGGTACCTGTAAGTGACTTCTTAGTGTAATTTCTGTCCTGTTCTTTGTAGTGTCTGTGTTATCTGTAACACAGTAGTAGCATTTAACAACTAAGTTTACCCTGTAACAATAAATAGTAACTGTTTAAGCTTTAACCTGACTCCTTCAGTTGCTGTAACAGAACCAAGCACAATTTAAAAGAACTTCAGCCGGTCATAAGGGACTCACTGCCCTGACCGTCGGCTGACAGTTGTGGCCACCACATTTCAAGAAAGATGGAGAAATTGGAGAAGGTCCAGAAAAGAGCAACAAAAATGCGCAAGAAAGCTCTGATGGCCATTTTAACCATAGGGCTTTCTTGCGTAAGAAATTCATGTTGCCTGTCTACACTGGCCTCTTCTGGAAGAGCTCTTGTGCAAGAGGGCTTATTCCTGAGCAGGAGCGTCAAAGTTCACGCAAGAAGCCCTGATTTTATACATTAGAACATCAGTTTACTTGCGCAAGAACAGGTGACCAGTGTAGACAGGCAGCAAGATTTTGTGCAGGAGCGGCTGCTTTTGCACGAGATCGTGCCCGTGTAGACACAGCCAAAGGGTGTTACAAGAAGGAGGGAGAAAAATTGCTCTCCTTGGCCTCTGATGATAGGACAAGAAGCAATGGGCATAAATTGCAGCAAGGGAGGTATAGGTTGGACATAGGAAAAACTTCCTTCCTTTCAGAGTGGTTAAATTTATTACATACATTGCCTAGGGAGACTTTAGAAGCTTCATCACTGGAGATATTTAAGAGCAGGTTGGACAGACAGGAATGATCTAGACCGGTGCTTCTTCAGCTGGGGTGGAAGCACCTCCTAGGGGTGAGAGAGGCCTTTTCTGGGGGTGTGAGACATGCCAGATTTTTATGATATATCTTAGGTCTAAAGAACTGACCTAATTTAACAATTTTTAATAAGGGGTGCGAGAACATATTTTGAGAACCAAAGGGATGTAGCCTGCAGTAAGGTTAAGAACCACTGATCTAGACAGTGCTTGGTACTGCCATGAGGGCATGGGACTGGACTTGATGACTTCTTGAGGTCCCTTCCAGTTCTATATTGTATGGTTCTCTCTCAACAAGTTTTTCAGCAATCCTATATCATCGAGAAATGTTTATTAAAAATACTATAAATTTAAACCAAGAAAAAGTTTGTTTTTATAAACATGCCAAAGAGGCATTAAGTTTTTTATTTTTTACTTCTGTTATTTAAAAAAGTATATTTTTGTATTAAAACAATAACTCTGAAGTTGTTCAGGTCTTAACATTAACAACTCTAAATGTGCAGTCTTTAACTTGTTTTAGATAGTTGTACCTTTGTTATATTAATTATATCTTTTACGTAGTGACATTAACTTTTCCACATACCTCCATTACGTATTTTACAAATTGTTGAAAGGTCTCATTTTTCAAGTACACATAGCAATACCGGTTTCTAAAATTACGATATTTTTGTGACTTAAAAAGGAAATCATGCTACAAAAATGGCTGCAATTCATATCCACAGAAATTCAAATTCGAAGATGCATTTCTGATCTAATGTGTTGTCCTGTTTTGCTCATAGGCAGCATTTTTGTGCTTTTACATATTAGATATGCTACAATATTGGGCACAGTGGATGTGTTAATGATTAAGTATTACCCTCAGCCCAGCATTTCAGCCTTAAGTTTATATTGTTGTTTAATAAGTTTAAGGTAACATTACTTCACAGTAATTTTTCTAATTTAGTTTTATATTTATATGTTTACTCAGCTACAAGAGAGTTTTCCAATAAAGAGAAAGATTATGAATCTTAGATTATAGTTGTAAATTCTTGCAACAGGCAACGTTTTTAGTGCTGCAAAAAGTTGAGTATCGGTGTTACATTTTTTGTGGTAAATATATCAATGTCTGAAACCCCTGGAGGAAATATGGCTTCAATTTTTTTCTTAAGAGGCCCAGATCAATCATTGGTGTCCATATTTAATCTGTTCTGTCAAATGTTTCAATTATTCTGAAGTACCTTTAGAAAGTTTGAGAACCACTGTGGCTGCTCATCTTTCCATACTTCTGTACCAACTTGATCTTCAACATGGTGCTTCTTATTTATTTCTTATTTATGAAAAATAGTTGTAAAGATAAATCTGATAATACCCAAGTATTTTAATGTACACAATAAAACAGCCTAAGTCACACCAGGAATCTCTTCAGATACTCTTGGAGGCACAACACAGAATTTCATTCTAAAAAAGACATTTCCACATCAGCTTAAATCTCGCTTCCACTGAAATATGTGATAGCTTTGTATTTAGTACAACAAAATTAGGGATGGCATTTTGCAAAACAGTCCCAGAAACATTTTTTTTTATTTGTACTGTTGTGTCACAGTGCAACTTGCCACCATATTGCCTCTTGCTGGTCACATGGGAATTAGTTCAGCTCAGCACTGGAGCCCTAGTACCCTTCAGTCTCCTAATGCTGGGCCTCAGCCTGGTCTATCTGTTATTCCTATGCTAACAGGCAGCTAGGTACTTCTTCCTCCATAGCTGGAGCAAGAGTGTCTTCAACCAGGCCAGTCACATCTTTTATATAGTCCTCCTGGTCTCTGATTGGCTGCCACAAGCCCTCTCTTGATTGGCTCCTAGCTACAGCCCTCTCTTATGGCTGTTTTAAACCTTTCTATTCTGGAGCAGGATGACTACCCCTCTACAACTCCCTGTAGGCATTTATGTTGTGCTCATATGCGTAGTATCCGGGTTTCTCTGACTTTTTGTGGTTGGAAAATATTTGATAAACGAGAAACTTTATTAAGAATGGAATTTTCAGGGGTACCAAATAGAGTTAGTCAATAGATTCAGTGCTTAACTATCTTTAGCCTCGTAAAATACTCCAGTCTTAATAAGTTTTATCTTGATTTATAAACTCATTTGGATGGCAGGACAAAGAAGCTCACAGAAGGTGCATTAATTGAGAGAACACTAATCCTGTGGATACCACTAAGCCCTCTGACTCACTTGCCTGGCTTCCTCTCATACTGTACTGCTGTGATAAGCTGTGGACCTGGTCCAAATTGTACACTTTCACAAACAAACAGGCACGGGCACACCCAGCTGAAGTTACATGCAGGCTCTCTGAGCAGCCATTGCATGAACGAACAGAGAGGCTACAGCCAAAATAACTCCTAGTTCCTCAGGCATGCCCCACCCCCTGGGTAAAAATGTCACATTATACCATTTTGAACTACACAGGGAACTTTATGGCATAAGCTCAAAGTGTTCACTCCTTCCTCAATGTGGAGAAGAAATTCAATAGCTCCTGGCTCTTGAGCTGATTCCCAAGCACTTCACTCCAAACCTACTGCTTTAGATTAAAACAAAATCTCTAATTAGTAAACTTATAAGTGGTAGTGACTAGATCATAGCAGTTTACCTAATAAATAATTAAAAACACAAATGAAATCTAAGATACTATATGAATTAGCAAATTTTCATCCTGGCTGATGATATAAGTAGGCTTGCAGATTCTCAAAGCCCAGCTACACTGGCTTTGTAACTATGTGGTTTCACTTACAGTCTGCATAGTTGAAATGGCGATCAAATCTGTACACATCCCTACATGATAGATTTAGCAGTATGCACATGAGAAAGACTTGTGTTCCTCTCTGATAGTACCAGTATCCTTATTGGTAGTACAGTGCAGTTTGTGAACTTAAAATAAGAGCTATATGATACATTCTACAAACCAACAGGTACTATTATCAATCTTGTTTGCTCAGCCCATTGTGTAATGACAACTATTAAGAGCTAGCACAGGTGAGTTTTATATACAAATATGCCACAGGTGCATGGAATCAATGACTAATAGGACTAATGATGGCAGCTACATTCCCATCTGCATTCTTCATGGAATTGCATACTAAGGAATTGAATAATATAATAAAAGACAACAATCAATGTGAAAATGGTTCATGCAGATAACATTAGATGAGAGCAATTGGCCATATGTGAACAGCCGTCATAATATGCCAGGACCGATACTTTTGCTGTTCAAAAGGCTCACTCTAAATAGTTGTATGTTGCTAAAAGGACAGCCATTGATACTAGAACAGTGTAAAGAAATTTTTCACTAACATTTGAATGAATTACAATTAGAATTTTGTTTCAGTATTTTCACTTTTTTGGAGGGGGCGAACAATCATGTCAGTAAAGTTTTACTGGCAGGAGTATTTGCAGAAAACATACCATCATGTCACAAGGGTCATTTATAAAGCAAAATCAGTTCTAGGAGGATGAACTCTAAATACTATGTGGCTCAAATGACCAACACAAATATCAAATGAAA
Source organism: Pelodiscus sinensis (assembly GCF_052426305.1). Lineage (NCBI taxonomy): Eukaryota > Metazoa > Chordata > Testudines > Trionychidae > Pelodiscus > Pelodiscus sinensis. The sequence goes on from NC_143055.1 coordinate 102,822,197, forward strand.
AATATTAAATTCCCACAACACCATTCACAGAGAATGGTTTATGAATTAGCCATAAGATGGAACACATCTGAACAAAACAGTCAAGCATTTTGGAATAGCAAATGGGAAAAAATTGTCATGAATGAAAAATTGCATGTAGCATTGCCACAAGGTCACTAGCTCTTTAAAGGAAGGGCTAGCCACACCTGTACCATACAGGCTAGTCACATCTGTACCGTATTAATTGACTGCTTTCAGTTTTAAAGCAGGACTAAAGAGGATAATACGATAGTTTAAAAAAAGAATACCTGGGCCTTCTATCATGCAGAAGGTTCTGATTTTGTGGAGGGAGGAAGGTGACTGGTTCTCCAAGATAGTCAGGCTCCTATACTCAAACAGGGAAGAATGCAAAGCCCAGAGCCCAGGAGGAGGACTGAGAATGTCATTCCAGGGCAATCAGCTTAAGGACCAAGAGCTATTTACTGAAACAGGGAAAATTCTCACAAAGATAGCACAGGAGAAAAGATCCAAAGCCAGAGGAACCTCTGTTTGACACTATTTATGTGGACTCTTAAGGTATGTCTACACAGTGGCACTATTTTGGGATAATATCCGTTATCCCGAAATAGAGTTCTGTGTGTCTTAATTGCAAACCCGTTATTTTGAAATACATTTGAAATAAGAGGTTTGTTATTCCGATATCCTGTAAACCTTATTGCACGAGGATTAAGAGAGTGATATTCTGATGAGTCCATTTCAAAATTAGCTCTGGTTAGACAGCACCAAATGTCAAAATAGGCTCTCAAAATAATCTGCTCAATTTGTGTAGCTCAAATTGCATAGCTTATTTTGAGCTACATGCTACTGTGTAGATGTACCCTTGTTGAGCTGGAATGGGATACATTTATTACTTGACTAGAAGGTGAAACCATACCTCTCACAGACGAATGGCTGTGTGCTTAGGAGAACAGCTATGAGGAGAGAAACTGAGGCAGGAGGTGCCAGCTAGCTAGGTCATGCTTTACTGGAAAGAGTTGCTATAGCACAGACTATTGTTCTTTGTGAATTCTTTGCCCAACTTTAGCTGATAACATCTGAACCAATTTTCCACCTTTACTCTACAGATGTTGTGCTCATCTGCATAGAATCCAGGTTTCTCTGACTTTTTGTGGTTGGAAAATATTTGATAAATGAGAAACTTCATTAAGAATGGAATTTTCAGGGGGACCAAATAGAGTTAGTCAATAGATTCAGTGCTTAACTATCTTTAGCCTCTTAAAATACTCCAGTCTCAATTATGTGACAGATAAGTCACGCAAACAGTTAATTTCAAACTACGATAGTAATTAAGAATCGTTAACATATATAACCAAGGTTTATTCCAATTAGCGTTATGCTCACATCTTGTAGAATACATCTGGGTTTGTTGTTTTGTTTTCTTTTTGCGTGGGGGGATTTTTGCTATGATATCTGCATGAGGGGAATACAAAATATAGCTTTGTAAAGGTTATACTAAAATATTCACTCATAGATCTCATTGTCTCCAGTTTTGAATAAGGTGCTTCAGGAAAAGAGTTAAGAAAATTACAAGAGTTTATACCCTATTAATCCAGTCCACTGGCTTGTTCTGGGTGAATATGATGAATCTTCAACTTATTATTCCATTACATTTCAAGGGATAAATATTGGATGTGGCCCTGGGATGCCTATGAAAGAAGCTTCTCAAGAAGTACTTTGATAGCTGGGGTGGATCATCTGTAAGCATAGCCTGACAATCTATTGCTTTGAATTCTTCTGGATTTGGCTGGTTCTTTGATAGAACATATTCAGAAGTCCTTGTGGTCAGCTACCATTCTGATGGGTACTGTGGAAAGGCCAATAAATAAAATGACTTTTTCAAAGTGACCAAAGATTCGTGTGATGACTTCCACATCTATACTTTCATAAAAGGTGTGAGGATTAACACTACTGGTAGATAAGGAAAAGGGTCATTTAATCTAACATAGGACCTCATTTGCATCTATAAATGCTTACTGACCAATGCAAAATGAGTTAACATTAGCACTAGAGTACATTCTATTTGATTAATACTTGCTTTTTTTCCCCCCTGATTCCATATATCTGAGCATAGCTACAACGATATCCCTTTTAAAAGGATGTCCTTTTCATATGTGTTCATTTTTTTTTAATTGTATCCTTTGGTATATATGGTTGTGACTATTTTCTTCCACTATTTGATCTGAGGAAGTGGGTCTGGCCCACGAAAGCTCATCATCTAATAAACCATCTTGTTAGTCTTTAAAGTGCTACATAGTCCTGTATTTTGCTTCCTTTTAAAAGGAGCCACATTATATGTTGTACATTTAATGGCCACTCACTGCAGCCTTACTTGACTTTAGAAGGTCTACCAATTCCTATGGCTATTGTATGCCCTTTGCGGCAGTACCTGATAATCCCAGTGTGGAAACAAGCATTAAAATTAATCTCATCTATAGGATTGATGGGTATTTGGGAGGATCAAGGTTGAATTATAGGTCAGTAGTTCCACTTGGGCTGGGCAAACTACCACCTGCTGCCTCTAGACAGAGGAGTTCAGCTTAGCTGCCAGTACAGAGTCCAGCCTCAACAAAGTCATAGGTCATGAAGGAAGGAGGTCAAATGTGTAAAGCTGTCACTAGGATTCTTCCCCACAAAACACACCTCTTCAGCAGTGACAGCAGATGTAGCCTACACCTCCTAAGTGAAAATCTGAGCTATAAATATTGAATGGCAAAACAGTTAGGTTGATATACTGGCCCTATTGAAATCATTGCCAAGACTCCCACGGACATCAGTAGGGCCAGAATTCACCCTTAGTCTAGACTATTAAACTGTCAGCATTATGTTTCAGAGTCATCACTTTTCATATAGAAATGCATCTCTCTATAGCTATTGTTTCCAGCTGTTGGTAGACTCAGAAAATGGTGAGGAGTCTCAAAAAATGGTAACAGTCAACTCAAGTATTCCTTTCTACAGTTTGAAACAACTTCATTTAGGAAACTATAAAAGCCTCTGCAATAGAGAGTTCTTGCTGAAATGATCCCTTCTATGCCAAACAATAAAATTTCTTCTTCCAAAAAATCAAGTGAAATGAAATTCAACCAATAGAGTTAATCTTGTTTTTCTGAAACCAAGTACCTTTTTCATTTACTCATTTTATTCAAACTTACAAAACCAGTATTTGTCATCAGGAAGATATAATGAATGTACAAGTGTTTGATAATAATTTGAAGGTTAGTTGAATATATGCAGGTTTTGTTTCTTTAGCCATGAAAAAAAAATCACCAAAAATAAAAGTTGTACTCCTGACCTAAGAAAAATACACGTATGAGAAGCATTTTATTAGCCTACCAAAAAAAGCCATAAATAAAAAGTGACTTCAGTTAGTTGAGTGACTATTAGCCCCTTGAAATAGAACAATAATGGAATTACATGCTCATTGGGTTAAATTCTATCTTGAATTAGACCTGTTCACCACACAGCTGAGACCAGTAGATTTCCATGAGTGTAACACAGGATAGAATTTAGACACTTTTTCCCCTTTGCAAGTTAATAATAATGAAATCATATAACAATCTGCAAACCAATTATCAAAAGTCAGAAGGTGCCCTGATTAAACTACACACATTTGCTGCAACATGCTAGATTCACAAATTAACCCTGTGTTATTTATAGCTTCTCAAGGCACAATAATAAAGAAAGTGATAATGAAATCTGAAGGCTTTCATGTCTCCCTTATATCTGCAGGTAAATCCCAAGACTCCCATCTGTAATACAGCTTTAAAAAATATTGTTTTTAAAGTAGGCTCTATATTTTTAAAAATGTAATCTATAAAGTAAATTCCTACTTTTCTTCCCCTTTTTTTCCACTACAATGAAACTTTGATATTCCTCATTGAAAATTAAATATTTTATTTTGCAGCTCTATATAGTTGAGTTAGATAAGAACCTCCATTTGCCAACACAGGTTGTAGCTCCCAAGTTCACCTGCATATGAAACATACCTTACCTGCCTATACAACTACCCCGAGAAAATTCAGACCTATCTCTTGGCTATAGCAGTCAGTAGCTCAAGTGCAGTCTCCGTCCATTAGAGTCTGGAGTCTAATAAGTCTAGAAGGATCGCAGATTCCAAGAAAAAAATAAATCACACTGAACATCTATGGTTATAAGGGTTTGGCATGTGGAGGTCTACTGTTGGGGCCATTTTGATGGAAGTAAGTCTCTTTCTGGGGACAGACCCTGCTGAATGCAGGGGTTGAAAAAGGGGGACTGCCAGGAAAGGGCAAGAGGGAGTGGGGGATAGAGTGGCGCTTTTTGCTGAAAAGCGTCCGTGGCCATCTAGACGCGGTTTTCCGCAAAAAAGCCCCGATCGCCATTTTCGCCATAGAGGCTTTTTTGCGGAAAACAGTACTGTTCTGTTTACACTGGTCCGCTTGCGCAAATGATTTGTGCAAGAGGGCTTTTGCCCGAATGGGAGAAGCACAGTATTTCCGCAAGAACACTGACGATCTTACATGAGATCGTCAGTATTCTTGCGGAAATTCAAAAGGCCAGTGTAGACAGCTGGCAAGTTTTTCTGCAAAATCATGTGATTTTGCGGAAAAACTTGCCAGTCTAGACACAGCCATAGTTCAAAAGCTTTAATGATGCATTCAAAAAAGTCAGAAATTAAAAAAAAAATAAAGCATTTGAGCTATTTATTTATTTATTTCTGCTGCTTTTCCCTCTGCCTTTGAATTGGTGAGGCTCATGTGTGTGTGTATGTGTGTTGTAGAGAAGTTATTTCAGGTGGCAGAAAAGAGCTAGAGGCCATTGAATTAAAAAAAAGGATGCTAGGAACCAGGAGTTGCTTCTTTATATTATTTTTACAGTTGTGACTTTCAGCCAGAGGGCTGGCAGATAAGCAAACAATGCCAAAACATATTTTGAATTAAAACAGAATTATGCTGGCTCTTTTTGGGCTGCCATTGAACTACATTGACCTCAGGAATTGTTTCTACCTCTGCATTGTGCTCTAATACAAACTATGCTAATGCTTAATTTGTCTGATTTTATAACCCCACATAAAGCCACAAATGTTCTTGTCAGAAATGTGGATAATAGTGACTGTTCTTTTAAAAAACAACTTCATAACCCTCCTGCTACCCACCCCCATACTAAGAAACAAACTAAAAACAAACACGCCTGATCTTTTTTGATCTGAGATTTCTAGAGATCTGAAATATGTAAAGTTTTTTTCCCCAGCATTTCTTTTTATGCATCTCTGACCTTTTGCATTTCATCTACAGAGGCTTCTCTTGTTTTTTATTTTTCTGGTCCAGCCAGATAAAGGATGCCGCAGAATTCTCCTGAGAAACTCTGAAGGATACCACTTCTATGGTAAAAATGAAGATTAGTCACAGAGACATGCGGTTTTACATTCCAGAGGTTCACTGAGATATTTTTCATTTATTGGAGCCGAAGCTCACTAGTATGTTTTAGCTTTTAGTCAATCACTTCATATTTCCCTTAAGCACTGTGGTGTTCTCTGTTTGATGACAATGTTGTCTTAATAAAATAGACTAATGGGAGTGAGTAGATTCACAGATAATAGACTTGTGAATAGATAAGCCAGATGTGAATTTGACACATATTGGTTTAGGAAAAGATCTAGCAAGTCACTTAGGCCTCCTAGTGCATGACTCTTTCCTACAGAATGTAGACCAATTCTTGATTTGCCAAGGGATGGCACTCCTGCCTCTTGCCTTTGGAGACCATTGCACAGAGTAACATATTTCACTGTCAGGATGATTTATTTGCATGAGTTAAAAGCTGAGACAATAGGCTTTACAAACTTTGTTTGAGTTCCATTTCACATTGACACTTGTGAATGATACTTTCATCTTTTAATTCATGGACATAAGCCTTGTATAAACAGTATGTCAACTATGCAGTCTAAAAAGAATTTTGTTTACTCCTTGTCTGCATGAGCCTTTCTGGTGTTTGAGAAGTCAAAGTTCAAATTATGTTACTATTAATTTTTAATGGTTGCAGGATGTTAACATTTTAATTCATCCTAGAATGTGATTACTTTCCTTTCCAGATGGGTAGGAGGTTAAAGATTGTCTTTTGTTGGGAGATACATACTCTTGAGATGTTATAAGTAATTGTGCAGTTAATTTTGGCAAGTTCCTCCTTTTTATGGATGACTTATTCTGCCATTTTCACAGAATGAATAAAAGAATATTGGTAAAGATTGACAACTATCCTTTTTAAAATATGAGCATACCAAAATCATCTCTTTTACACAGAAATTAGTAGAATGGCACCAATGACACTGAAATTCCCTTTCAGCTTAGAAGTAAATTAAACATGGTTTTAAAATTAGTTCATGCAAGAAAAGTAATTTGTTAGAGATCCACTATTTTAATTGTCATCATATACAGGGCAGGCAAAAGGCATATACAGGGCAGGCAAAATTGGGATTTTGAAGGCCCTGTGGGAAAGGGTAAATTTCATTCATTTTTATAGCACCAGTTATTTATATTCTGGCCTGCACCGTAATGATAATATTCAGTATAAAAATATTAACAAACCTATTCAGAAACTCCAACATAAAGATAAATTCACTATATAATTGGATTAACAATGACACTGAGTCAAACCCCTTCTTTTGCACCCATCTGCTTATCATGAATGCTGAATACTAGAGAAAAGCAGATATCCAGGGATGTAGGTGATACTGTTATTCAGATACCTTTATCATTCAAATAAAATTTGCCTCCTTCCCTGACTTGTATGGCAAAGTCACACTGATCTGCTGGATACTTGAGTGTTGCCAGTTTTAAATTGGCCATGGACTTTAGTACTTATGGACATTAGTAAAGGTGCTAGAGGACCTCTGTCCTACTGCTCATTTTCCTGGGGTGCTGCAGCATGTGGAAAGGACGCTTCATACATTTCTCAGAAAATAATGATGAAAGGGAATTTTCTTTCTTTCCTATAACTCCATCCCAACCCCTACTGCAGTCCCTAGCCCATATTCCTTGCTGCTGGAGAAAATCTACTTCTTTGCATCAGGATTGCCATGTCACTCTGGCTATGTCTACACTATACTTTTTTCAGACAAACAAAATACAAGACTATGTAGCACTTTAAAGACTAACAAGATGGTTTATTAGATGATGAGCTTTCGTGGGCCAGACCCACTTCCTCCGATCAAATAGTGGAAGAAAATAGTCACAACCATATATACCAAAGGATACAATTAAAAAAAATGAACACATATGAAAAGGACAAATCACATTTCAGAACAGAGGAGGGGATGCGGGGGGGAGGGGAGGAAGGAAGGTAAATGCCTGTGAGTTAATGATATTAGAGGTGGGGAAGGGGAGATGTCTGTGAGTTAATGGTATTAGAGGTGATAATTGGGGAAGCTATCCTTGTAATGGGTAAGGTAGTTGGGGTCTTTGTTCAGCCCCCTGCAGAGAGTGTCGAATTTTAGCATGAATGCCAGTTCAGAGGATTCCCTTTCAAGTGCAGATTTGAATGTCTTCTGAAGTAGGATGCATGTGATTAGGTCATTAAGACAGTGTCCTTTCTGGTTGAAATGGCAAGAAACTGTTTTTTCTTTGTGATCCTGTCTAATGTCTGTTTAGTGGGCATTGATTCTTTGGCGAAGTGTCTTAGATGTTTGTCCAATGTACATAGCACTCTGCAATTTGCATACCTTTTTCTGATAGTTTGTTGGAAGAGGGTCTTCCAAAATTTGGCCTGTCTACACTGGGCCAAATTTTGGAAAAGCCTCCTCTTTCAAAAGAGCCCTTCTTCCTCATGAAATGAGGTTGAGAGAGCTTTCAAGAGAGTGCATCTGTTCTTCCAAAAAAAATTCAGAAGAGCAGACGTGTTCCCTGGATGCGGCGGAGTTCTTCCAGGATACCTTTGGTATCCTGGAAAAACTCCACAGCGTAGACAGCCTCTGACATTTCGCCAGGTGTCTTAGGTTCCTTGCTATATTGAGAATTCCTGGCACCTCCACTGTCTGTGCTAGGAGCTCACCAACTGCATACCTTTCAAATGCCTCTCATTTTGAATAGTACAATTCACATTCCTACGAAGTACCCTAAAAGCCACATAAATTTGTGGGTTTTCAAATTTATTAGTGAAAATTCTTTAAAATGGAATAACCCTACCTCTCTCCCCCTCCCCCCCACGCCCCTCACCTAAAGCTAGTGCTACAGAGAGTTCTGTATACTAAAGAAGAAATCTCACAGCATTTACAACTTGTGGCATGAACAATTGTCTTGGTTTCCTCTTTCTGAGTCTGTGTAACATATTACATCCTGCATTTGAGCCTTGGCAAGATGAGAAGTAGGATTGCTTGACATTTTTTGAAACTAGGAGACATCTCTTGCTGGTGAGGAACAGTGCTTTTATCAACTGTGCAGAAATGCCACATTTTTAAAGGTCAGAGAAGGCCAAACGGATAATTCTTATCATCAGAAGTGGCTATTACTATGACAGGATTCCATAGAAGTAACAGTTTTCTGTCAATACAAATTTCTATAGCAATAAACTAATAGTGCTTCCATCACCACTTAAGGACAGATTCACAAAAACTTGATGCTCAGCATGACCACATGTAGCTTTTGTGTGCCTAGAAATTTACTGGGATTCACACAGACTGAGTTTGGTGCCTCCACTCCTAAATAGCCTGGAGGCGAGTTATGTGCCTGAGACTGGAATTCACAAAAAGACAGCATACTAGGTGGCTCCCTGTCTCATATAGCTAATGGGTGATGCCAAAGGAAGTTCCAAGTCCCATACCTCTCAAAAGGTCCATTTACACTGAACACTTATTTTAGAATAAACTATTGTGGAAGAAATACTCTGAAATAGCTTATTTCAAAATAGCACATCCACACTACAGGGAAGCCTCAAAATTAGTCCAAGGCAGGCTCCCCTAATGTGGGCATGCTACCTCGATTTAGAGCCCCAGGAAGCGCTAAGGAGTAATTACTTTGAATGGTCATGGGGAGGAACTATTTCGAAATAGCAGCAGTGGAGCATCTACACTACAAATATTTTGAAATTGTAATTTTGGAAGAGGCATTATTCTTCATGGAATGAGGTTTACAGAAGTTGGAATAATCCATCTGTTATTTCAAATTTATTTCAAGTTAATGGAATTGCTGTGTAGACACTTGCATTATTTCAACATCTGTTATACTGATATAACGCTACTGTGTAGATGTACCCTAAGAGACAGGCACCTCAGTCCAAGCTACAGAGGAGACACTTCTCTCTTTTTGGGATTCTCCTCTGATAACCCTCTGGTTCTTAACTGCTGAGCTATTTTAGCAAGAGGCTAGAGTAGGGAGGGGGAGAAACTCCTCAAAGTTTAGGTCAGAGTTTAGGGTACTCATCTAGAATGTGCAAGACACCCAGTTCAAGTTTCCCAGAGTATCATTATTTAGACCAGGGAGAGATAAAGCAGAGAAATGATGCTGTAGCCTATGGCTAGTGCATCCATTTAAGAATTAGGAGATGCAGAATCTAGTCCCTTGTACTAATGACTACAGGAATCCATACATCAGAATATCCTACAACTTAGTGGTTAGGACACTCATCTGAAGTGTAGCAAATCTCAATTCAAATCCATTGGAAGGTGAAATTGAACCAGGAAGCTCTCAGTCCTATATGGCTACCCTAAATGCTGGGCTCCTTCCCTCTCCTAGCCATTTTGTGTAAGCTCATCTAAAGGGGCCTGGTCTGGTAGGTGAGCTTTAAGTGTGTTCACTGGCTTGGGCTCTGCTGATGATTTTAACATTCCTCCACTGATCTTCTCTGCATTCAGTGCTTTGGTATGAGGCGTAGAGACAGCTTACATGCAGCTGCTGTGTACATGCTCACATGGGGAATATTTTTTTTAATACAGAAAACATTTTAGGTACAGAGAGTTTAGGCAGCAACTGAAAAATGGGCTTTATGAATCCCAGAACCTGATTCTTAGATCAAGGCTCCTAAAGTTGTAGTTACATGCCTATAGCATGTCTTATATAAGTGCCTATAGGGGATGTGGGAGATAATAGACACTTACATAAGACAAAACCTCAAATAGCAGGACTATCTCTATAAAATTGGGACATCTGGTCATTTTAGGAGGGTAAATTGCGTGTGGCTCTAACCCTTAAGAAACTTTGTTATAGTCAAAACATTTTCCATATCCAAGATGAGTCTGGGAAGGGAGATGGAAAGGAGTGTATGTGTTAAATAAGAAAAAAAACAGCCCTATGTTGCAACTTTTCACTACAATTTTTCTTACACTGACTGGAAGGAAGAATATACATAATTTAATTGCCTGTGAGGAAGGCAACCATTTTATTCAGAAAAATCACATCCCACCTGTCAAAGACCTATTGTCACTTGTTCATATGTTGTATACCTTTGGTTCAATGTCTGAAAAAATTTACAGTATTAAAGTGCCTAAATACTACAGATTGGACATTTTAGAAATGCGTAATAAAAAATAGCAATAACAGTGTGAGAAATGTTTAATAGGAAACCTAAGCCTGGTAAAGCTATCACGGTTTTGGATTTCATTATTCCCTTCACAGAAATTGATCCTGACATCACCAAAATAGGTCTTGCCATCCCAATTCCATAAGCTCAGTAAATAGATTGTCACTTTTGCTTCCCTTGGCCTGAATCAGAAGACAGACCAGGCAAGAGAATATCTTCAAGACTATCAGTAGCTCATAATATATGTAAAAGATTCTGTCAGTAGCTTGTAATATATCAAATATAATAGCCAGAATCTATATTTCTGTTAGGGTTTGTCTATAAAGCAGTGTTATTTCAGAATAACTGACATTATTCCAAAACAACATATTGTGTGTCTACACTACAAGCCTTTATTTCGAAATAATGTTGAGCTGGAGGACTTATTTTGACTCATGGCAACCCTCCTTTTATGAGGAATAGGGAAAGTCAAAGGAAGTGTATTCTTCCTTCGACCTCCTGCTGTGTCGACAGCACCAAAAGCTGAATTAAGGTACTTTGACTTCAGCTACGCAATTGACAGAGCTGAAGTTGTGTAGCTTAATTCGACTTTAGCCCTGCTGTGTAGACGTGCCCATAGAGATTCAGAGCCAAATATGACCAAAGGTTGGATTTAGAATTTTGATTTGGCTCTAGCCCATCTCTAAGAGACCCATCAGAACTGAAATACAATTGAATGGTAGCACAACCCTTATGAAATAAAAATAACACATTCTGTAGCTCCGAAAATAAATTGTTACTATATTATGACCAATAAATAAGTTATCAGCTATTAAATACACAGCCTCAACTAAATGGCACTGAAAGATATTCAGTAAGACATGATTTTGTTTTGTATTAAAACAGCATTGTAACACAGGGTTGTGAAGTACCTCACGGTGCCACCTGCTGTGAGGTTGAGGAAGACTGGTTCATGGTTGTGGTGTCTGATCCCTGACTTCACCAAGCTCTCACACACGCACTACTTTTCCAGGCCTCCCTGATCCATGCTTTCTGTACACGTACCAACCCTTGACTCCTCCTAGTGTCCATCTGAAGTGCCAAGCCCCTAAGCCACTGAACACTCTCAGAATTCTGATTCTGTACTCCCAAAGGAATAGTACACCATCTTACCAGTTTGAATTCAGCTGAACTCTGCTTAACATCTTGCACTTGGGCATATTAGTCATCACTTAAAACAGGAATAAGGTCAATGAGTACGTGGCGGGCCTCCCCCGCCTGCCCTCTTGAATCCAAGGCCCCCTGGTATGAGTCCGCAAAGCATTTTATAGCTGGCCCTTTAAGCAAGGCCAAGGCCCTCCGGCCTGAGTCCACAATGTAGTTCAGGGTTGTAGCAGGGACGCACCCCAGGTAGGGGACCCGGGCCCACCCTACTCCACCAGGTCCCAGCCCAGAGCCCTGTGAGTGACCGGGTAACGGGTCACTCCCTCGGCGGGGCAATCCAGCCGAAACACGCCGAGGTTCTTGGGGCGGGAGAGGCGGCTCCTGCTCCTGCCCTGGGCCACTTCCTACCTGGATCCCCGGGCTTCCTTCCCCTGTACTTGCCCAGCTTGCTGCGAGCTCCAGGCCGGCGTCCCCTTGGCAGGCACTGCCTGGGTTGCACCAACTCACCTCCGCGTCCCTTCCGGACTCTCCTGGAGACCCCGGCAACAGCTGAGTGGGAGCTACCTTCACCAGTCGTCCTCCAGCTGTCTTCCCTGACTGAGTCCTTCCCCAGGCTTTTATAGCACAGCTACAGCCCGGGCATGCTCGGTAGGGCTGTGGGGGAGGGACCTCTGCAGCCAGGTAACCCTGGCTGGGCCCTGCAAGTTCAGTGCGGGGCTACCTTGCCCTATCACAGAGGATTACAAGTATGTATACTAGAAACTTATGGCTGCACATACAAAAAGTCATAACATGCATCTAGAGCCTCAACTTAATTAACACATTATCCTCCCATCTAAAGTAGTTTGTCTCACCAGTTTTTTCCAGCCAGGTTTGGCGGAGATCCCTTTTATATGAAGGAAACCCACTGTGAGTTTACTTCTTTGGTGAAAGAGCAAACTGTGTCCCCTCTCCACTTCTGTTATCTGGTTACAGATCCCTTAACACTGGAGTTCTCCTTTTCAGAGGCTTTTATTAGAGTTCCTTTGTAAATCCTCAGGCCTGCACCTGAGTCAGACAATGAATGCAGCCTGTCTCCAAATGTGTCCATTTTATATATATATATACACACACATATACACACACACACAGATTGAGAGAGCCTGTACAAAATAGTCTACCTGGGAGGTAAGTGTTTGTTAGTCCCTTCCTACTTAAAAGCAGTTTAACACCTACCTACTAGTGACCTGTGAGAACAATTTTCTGTATACTTAACTCCTTACACATTATCTGCACATACATTCTACAATTACATTGACCAGATTTACATTTGCTCTCAGTAGAGCCCTTCCTATAATATCCCTTTTGGTGAATCCAGGGGATTCCAATAACCTTTTGTGCCCTGTGCCAATGGGCATCAAGAGATGCCTCATTCATAAACAAGATGTCAGAGTGTTTGTTAAAAGCTGAAGATAACAGTGACAAATTATTACCGAAAGAGGCTTATCAATGGTTCTCTATATCGTAAGTAAATAGCCTATAAAAGTTGTGGTATTTTGTCTAGTATTAAATTCTATGCTATAGAACTTCATTTTAAAGATGTTTTTCAGAAAGTTATTTAACATTTTTATCAGTCCAGTTGTGATACACTGAAGAGATATCCAGTTCTTTGAATCTCATGTTTGCAAATTTTGGTATGGCTGGTTTAGTTACACCGGTCAATATGGTCTTGGGTATTCAGGAGAAATAGGTTAAATATGCATAATTAATAGCTTATACTGTGATTCTCAAAAGGAGCTTGAGGAAGTTTGAAATTCAGCATTTAGCTGACTCAGGGAATCAGGTGCTTAAAATCCATAGATTTCTTTGCAATTCCAAATTTAAATGCAACCTTAAGAATTTAGCACAACTGTAAATGGACAGATGAGGGAAGGTTAGGATGGAAACACATAATAACATCAACAATGCTGCCTTCCATAAGTAGCTGTGCTGAACATTGTCAGTTAAAAACCTACTGCTGGTCCCTCACATATAGCACTGTTTCACAAGCTATGATTTGAAGAGTGAGAGAGAAGTGGATCATAAATGTTACTGATAACAGAAAATTAGAGGATGAAGAACATTTGAGTAACTTTGATTGCTGTAATCATACATATGACACGTAAAATGATCCTATTCCTCCACAGTTCATCTGGAATAACTGGTTTTAAAACAAAACAAAACAAAAAATAAAACCAAAACAACCTTACCAGCATGATGACAAATTGCACAGTATACATACATTTTAAAAACAGTCCTGACAGAAGTCTGCATAGGCAATTGACCCAACAAAATCTGCTACTTGTGTGACCAAAAAGATTCCTGCTGTTTCTTCATCAAAGCAGTTTCATCTTTTTGTTACACTCCAAGTTGTCCAATATCACAGTTCTTTGCCAGTTTGACATTGTGGGCTGTATTGTTTCTCACAAAAATCTCTAAAATGTTCTTGGCTGAAGCTAGAGACATTTTAAGATAAAAATACTTCAAGATCTTATGCCTACACCTTTCACAGGTACATAATTGTGCATATTTTCCTAGGGATCATCAATAAAACAATGTCACAATATTTTGAAATATACCCGAGTAGTCTCGTGATAATGGATTTGTCCTCTTATATAGCTTGATTTTATAGTAGGTTGATTACACATGCACACTGTGTTCCTTTTACTGTAATCTCGGTCTTCCCACTGCTCTCTCATGACCTCAGTATATTCTACAGAAGCTTGTAACATCTGGTTTCTGTTTCTAATCAGGTTTTTGTGGCTTGGACTGTCTCTGCAATAATGTCATTTAAATTTTTTGTACAACACCTGGCCAGTGGTGCTCCCTAAATTAAAAAAAGTCTCACAAGAACAAAAATAAACTGAAAACATGAAACCTATGAATTCAAATGTGTGAAAGAGTATAACTGGTGCTACTAATTTTGATTATTAACATACCTCCCTGTGACTGTTGCATTGATAAAAATCAATTTCCTGTGAATCAGTGTATTTTTGTTAATTAAACCAGAAAAAAATGGTAGTCTCAGGTCAAAATTTTTACCAATTTCCATTCTCTTCCATGACTTTTGAAGTTTTTAAAAAACAACAAATAGTCTAGTAGCACCTTAAAGACTAAATAGTTACAAGAGGCTGATAAGAACCATTAGTTTGCACTTGGAAAGGAAAATGACCAACACCAGATTCTACGCAGACATCAAGAACCATTAGCATGTTCATTGTTCAGTTGGTTGATGAAGTCATTAAGATGTGAAAGATAACATGCAAGCCATCCGATATTCAGATTCATACCATTTGCATAAGAATTAAACTTGTGAATGAAGTTCAGTTCCAACCCTTCTCTGTGTATTTGGTTTGTGGAATTGGTCTGAAACAAAACAACAACTTGGAGATCCATTAATGAGTGTTCAGGAAGATTAAAGTAAAGTGTTCTCCAACAGGTTTTTGTGTGTTGCCTTTTCAGAAATCGGATTTGTGTCCATTAATTCTTTCCCGTAGAGACTGTCTAGTTTGGCCAATATACCTTGCAGTGGGACATTGTTGGCATAGATCACATTAGTGGATGTACAGTTAAATGAGCATCTGATTGGGTAGCTGATGTGGTTGGGTCCAGTGATTAAATCGCTTGTGTAGATGTGTGGGCACAATTGGCACCAGGACTGATTGAAGGGGTGGGTTCTTGGGTGATTATGATGGAGGTGTATTGCGTGGTTATTGGAAAGAATTTGTTTGAGGCTAGGGAGCTGTCTGTAAGCAAGAATTTGCCTTTCGCTCCAAGGCCTCTGAGAGTGAGGGGTCATATTCCAGGATAGGTTATATATTGTTGATAATGCGTTGGAGGAGTTTAAGTTGTGGACTGTAGGTGATTACAAGTGTAATTCCGTTGTTTTCTCTTTGGGGCCTGTCTTGAAGTAGTTCATGTCTGGGTACTTCTTTGGCTCTGTCGATCTGTTTTTTCTCTTCTCCAGGTGGGTATTTCAGTTTTAGGAATGCTCTATATAGATTCTGTAGGTGTTTGTCTCTGTCTGTGGGATTGGAGCAAATCCATTTGTATTTTAGGGCTTAGCTGTATACAACAGATTGAGAAATGTGTCTGGGATGGAAGCTGCAGGCATGAAGGTAAGTCTAGCGGTCGGTAGGTTTCCGTTATAGGGTGGTAGAAATTTGTCCATTATTTAATTGTACTGTAGTATCAAGGAAGTGGATTTCTCATGTGGACAGATCCAGGCAGAGGTAGACAGTGAGGTGGAAGTTGTTGAAATCCTTGTGAAATTCTTCAAGGGTCTCTTTCCCGTGGATCCATATGTTGAAGAAAAAGATGTTGGTAAACAAATGACATTACCTCATCCAAGGGAAAGGACACACTTCATGTTACCATTCAGCAAATATTTACCACTTTAAAATGTTGCCCGTATTTCCAGACTGGCTAAGATTTTTTTTCTTTACATGCTCTTAAAATTGCTCTATGCATTTTTATTCATAGAACGTTTATTGTATTTTTAATTCTAGTCAATATAATCTGCTGTTAGAATTCGGTTGAGACTAATTTTATTGACTTTAATAAAGAAGCAAAAGGAAACAGCAATAAAGGATCTTACCCTTCTATGTTATACTCAGACAGCTCCCACTGGAACAGTTGGCCTGTTAAGATAAAGTCAATACTATATTTGGATTTGTTGAGGATAAGTGTGAACAGAACAACAATGTAAAAGGGAACCAGAGAGGTTATTTTTAGGAACAGAAAATTATTCAGTGAGACTGAAACTGACTTGCCCCTTTGAATTGCCAGGCCCCAGGGCAATTTCTCCCATTGCTCCCCCATGGGCAGGGCAGGGCAGAAAGAAGGGGGACACACTGACCTCAGCACCCTTCCTTTCCCTTTTGCATAGCCAGCGAGAGAAGCAGTTCCATGAGCAGTGTGGCTGCAAAGCACTGAAGGGAAGGGCCCCAAATACCTGATGAAGGATATGTGTGGCTCTGCTAGTCAAATGCACAGCATTTGAATCACTCCCAAGAAGCTGTCTGACCACACATCTTATTGGGACCACAGGTCACATAGTATTTTTTCTGCTAAACATTTAGATAAAAAAATGTGTAAGCATGAGAAATGGCAAATATCAAACATGAGTGATGAATAGTAATTCATATTTGTGTTTCCACATGAGTGCCTTTTTCAAGTTATTCATCTAAATGGCCACTCAACCCAAAAACCCTAACAAAAAGAATGCTAACATGGTTGAACTAGCAGCTGATGAACACTATTGAGCACCACTGTTTTAGTATCTAGGCAGCTCTATTAAATTATAAAAACCAACATTGAATCTGGAATCGACAGCACTTCAAATCTAATTTGGAAATATCACTGGAAAGTTCTAATGATAATCCCTGTCGATTGCACTAAGAGAGTCTCATTCAGCACATGGAAGTTATGGCTTAGGCCAGTAGTGGGCAACATGAGGCCCATCAGGTTTCTATGTGTAGTGTAGCGTGAGACATTTTGTTTACTTGCTGAGGGTTGCCAAATTCTGCTGGTTTCCATCCACATGTTTTTTTCCTACTGATATTACAAAGTGGTCCCATGCGTAAATAAAGGGCACGTGAAGTGAGGTTGCATGCTAATTGCACACAACACTGACTCAGAGCCGTGCACTCCCTGTGCACCCAAAGTACTGCTATTGTTCGGTCCGACACCCCACAAATTTTAGGTTCACAAGCGCATCTAGCAACCGTACCCTAGCCCTGAAGACAGCCTTGGTTATGACAACCTTGTGGCACACTGAGATGGTGGGCCACACTTGAAGCCCACTCGCTAGCCTAGGTTGCTCATTACTGGCTTAGGCCATGTCTACACTAATGAGCTTATAGCAGCACAGATGTAGTGATGCAGCTTTGTCATGATAAGATTGCATGGATAGCCACTGTTCTATACCAATAGGGGAGACCTCTTCCATTGACATAATTAAACCACTTCCAACAAGCAACAGTAATTAAGCTGGCAGGAGAGCATTCTTACTGACATATCAGTGTTCACTCTGATTTTTCTGTCAGTGTAATTAATGTCACTCAGGCTCATGGTTTATTCACACATCTGAGTAATGTTAGTTACACTGACAAAAGTTCTAGTGTAGACATAACCTAAGTGTATTTCCTAAGTAAATACAGTATGATTGAAAGTTACAACTGAAAATCTGCAGTAGAAAAATGTATAATTTAGGTAAGTGTTCTAACAAGGTCATATCTTTATGACTCCTTTATATCAATTACTGCTGTAAACAAGAACTACGAAATAAGTCAATGCAATATTACTCTGTGGTTGGTATATGTAAGGAGGTGTGTTCAGTAGTAAAACCGAGTAAAAAAGCTTCCCAGAATTTTGGTTACACAGAAAATCCCAATATTTCTACATTTGTTTTCATCCCAGATGAGGAAGGAATAAGTAAATAACTTTTCCATATTTACTTTCTCCACACCAGTCATGATTTTATAGACCTCTATCATATTCCCTTCTTAGTCTCCTCTTTCCTAAGATGAAACGTCCTAGTCTCTTTAATCTCTCCTCATATGGGACCTGTTCCAAACATTTTAGTTGCCCTTTTCTGAACCTTTTCCAATGCCAAAATATCTTTTTTGAGATGAGGCCACCACATCTGTACACAGTATTCAAGATGTGGGCATACCATGGTTTTATATAGAGTCAATAAGATATTTTCTGTCTTATTTTCTATCCCTTTTTAATGACTCATAACATTCTATTTGCTTTTTTGACTGCCACTGCACACTGAGTGGATGTTTTCAGAGAACTTTCCACAATGATCACAAGATCTCTCTTGAGTAGTTGTAGCCAAATTAGTTCCCATCATATTGTGTGTGTGTATACACACACACACACACACACACACACACACACACACACACACACACAGAGAGAGAGAGAGTTGAGATTATGTTTTCCATTGTGCATTAATTTCCATTTATCCACATTAAATATCATTTGCCATTTTGTTGCCCAATCACTTAGTTTGGTGAGATCTTTTTGAAGCTCTTCATAGTCTGCTCTGGTCTTAACTATCTTGAGCAGGTTGGTATCATCTACAAATTTTGCCACCCCACTGTTTACCCCTTTCCCCATTTCATTTATCAATATGTTGAATAGGATAGACCGATGGGGGAATCCCACTAGTTACCTCACTCTACTTGGAAAACTTACTATTTATTCCTACCCCTGGTTTCCTGTCTTTTAACCAGTTATCAGTCCACGAAAGGACCTTCCCTCTTATCTCATGACAACTTACTTTACTGAAGAGCCTTTGGTGAGGGAGCTTGTCAAAGGCTTTCTGGAAATCTAAATATACTATATCCACTGGATCTCCCTTGTCCACATGTTTATTAACCCCCTCAAAGAACTCTTGCAAATTAGTAAGGCATGATTTCCCTTTAGAGAAACCATGCTGACTTTCCCCTAGCAAATTATATTCATCCACATGTCTGACAATTTTATTCTTTACTATAGTTTCAACTAATTTGCCCAGTACTGACATTAGACTTACCAGTCTGCAATTGCCAGGTTCACCTCAAGACCCCTTTTTTAAATATTGGTGTCATGTTAGCTGTCTTCCAATTATTAGGTACGAAAGCTGATTTAAAGGATAGGTTACAAACAATAGTTAATAGTTCAACAATTTCCCATTTGAGAACTCTGGGGTGAATGCCATTTGGTCCCAGTGACTTGTTACTGTTAATTTATCAATTTGTTCCAAAACCTCCTCTAATGTCTCATTCTGAGACAATTCCTCAGATTTGTCACCTTAAAATAACGGCTCAGGTTTGGGAATCTCTCGAATATCCTCAGCCGTGAAGACTGAAGCGAAGAATTCACTTGGCTTCTCCACTATGACTTTATCGTCTTTGAGTGCTCCTTTAGCATCTCAATCATCCAAGGGCCCCACTGCTTGTTTAGCCAGCTTCCTGCTTCTGATGTACAGTAAAACTCTAATAGTCCGGCATCCAATAGTCCGGCACTCCTGATAGTCCAGCATCAAAATGGCAAGAGCCTAGTGAGTGAGCTTTGGCAAAAAATGAGTCACAAGGTAACAGCGGCAGCAGCTGAACTGAGCAAAAAGGGTAAAAAAGGCTTAAAAAATCTAAAACATTACAGTATACTGTATACAGTATGTACAATAAAAAGGGTTAAGAACACTTTATATACAGTATAACCAGTTTATAGTACCTCCTGATAATCCGGCATATTTGATAATCCGGCACCACCTAGGTCCCATAGGTTCCGGATTATCGGAAGTCTACTGTATTTAAAAAAAATTACTTTACTTTTTGAGTTTTTGGCTAGATGTTCTTCAAACTCCTTTTTGGCTTTTCTTATTATATTTTTACACTCAATGTGACAAAGTTTATGGTCCTTTCTATTTTCCTCACTAGGATTTGACTTCTGCTTTTTAAAAGATGTCTTTTTATCTGTCACTGCTTCCTTTACCTGGTTGTTAAGCCATGGTGGCACTTCTTTGGTTCTCTTACTGTGTTTTTTAATTTAGGGTATACATTTAAGTTGGGACTCTATTATGTTGTCTTTGAAAAATTTCCATGCAGCTTGCAGAGATTTTATTTTTGTCACTGTACCTTTTAATTTCTGTTTAACTAACTTCCTCATTTTTGTGTAATTCCCGTTTTGGAAATTAAATGCCACTGTTTTTGGGCTGCTGAGTTGTTTTTCCCACCACAGGGATGTTAAATTATATTACATTATGGTCACTATTTCCAAGCAGTCCAGTTATATTTACCTCTTGAACCAGATCCTACGCTCCACTTAGGACTAAATCAAGAATAGACTCTCCCCTTGTGGGTTCCAGAACCAGCTGCTTGAAGAAGCTGTTACTTAAGGTATCAAGAAATTTTATCTCTGCATCTCATCCTGAGGTGATGTGTACCCAGTCAATATGGAGGTAGTTGAAATCTCCCACGATTATCAAGTTTTTTAAATTTTTTAGCCTCTCCAATCTCCCTTAGCATTTTAGAGTCACTATCACTTTCCTGATCAGATGGTCAATAATATATCCCTACTGCTCTATTCTTATTATTGGAGCATGGAATTACTATCCATAGAGATTCTTTGCAACATTTTGGCTCATTTAAGATTTGTATTTCATTTGATTCTACATTTTCTTTCACGTATCGTGCCACTCCCCCACCAGCATGACCTGTTCTGTCCTACAATATACCCTGATATGATTGTGTACCCTGATATGATTGTGTCCCATTCATTGTCTTCATTCCACCATGTTTCCATGATGCCTAGTATATCAATATCCTTCTTTAAAAGTAGGCACTCTAGTTCAGCCATTTTACTATTTAAACTTTATAGCATTTGTGTATAAGCACTTTAATAATTTATCTGTCTACCATTTCCTCAGATGTTAGACTATTTTTCATTTGATTGTTTCTCATCTGATCTGACCCATACTTCCATCCTCTTCTCCTGACTAAAACATAGAGCATCTTTATTAATAGAACCTCCCCTAATAGATGTCTTTGTCCAATCCATGTGCTCCTCTGCACCTCTTGGCTTTCCCCTAGTTTAGTTTAAAATCTTCTCTACAACCTTTTTAAATATTAAGTGTCAGCAGTGTGGTTCCATTTTAGTTTAGGTGGAGCCCATCCTTCCTGTATAGGCTCCCCCTATCCCAAAAGTTTCCTCAATTCCTAATGCAGTAAATGTAAATCCTTCCTCTCTACATCATCGTCTCATCCACACATTAAGACTCTGATGCTCTGGTGCGTGGAACTGGAAGCATTTCACAGAATGCTACCATACAGGTCCTGGATTTCAATCTCTTTCCTAACAGCCTAAATTTGGCCTTCAGGAACCTCTCTCATACCTTTCCCTATGTCATTGGTACCTACATGTATCACAAGCACCAGCTCCTCCTCAGCATGAATTAAAAGCATAATTAAAGCCCCATTCTCTCATACATAAGATAAATCTTTGTATAGAACAGAATGTAGATGGTTTTCAAGTTGGTTAGAATCCTTTGAACTCCTCTGCTAACATTGCTCTCCTTCCTCTCTATCCCAGATGCTATAGGCTGAGAATTCTAATTACTATCGGTCCAGATCCAAAATAACAGCACCTTTTTTGGGAAGGTTTTTTGGATCTGTAGCAGCCTCAATGGAACTTGGAAAGAGAAACACAGGTTACAGAAGTTAACAGCCTTGAGCTTATGTCAAAAAGCCAGTCTGTGTGTGCATGATTAGAGTGGTAGCCGCAGATACAGTTTGTGTAATTGATTCTTTTAATAAAGAACTAGTTCATCTTTAGAAACATGAATCCTCTCAAGTTATTACCCAGCACATAGTACACAATCAGCCTTCCTACTTCTGTCTGGCTCCTACTCTTTTGAATGTGTCTACTACTAGATATTTGCTTAATGGGGGTCTGCTTCTGGAAATCCCTAAGGGAGAAGGTGTTTCCCATTGTGCACAGCATGTAAGAGCAGGCAGCAGTTTTCATTAATGAGTAATTTCTACAAGTTTTAATAATGTGTTTTGTAGACACAAGCATGACTTTGATATGCCTTAATACACAGAAGTCAATCCACAGAGTACAAAATTTAATACACTGAATGTTTGCAAAATATAATTATAAAGTAAACAGAAGTTTGGGTGAAATGTCAGGAATGTGTACACAATAAGCTGACATAAATCCTAATGAGAACATATGGTTCTTTCTTTCCTGTCAGACAATTACTATGTCTTCTATAGTGGACTAATTATTAAAATAGAGCAATGAAAAAACAGAATCAATCCTGCATTGATATCCAGGATCTATGAAGAGCATTTTTCTGGCTCCTCTCTCAATCCAAAGATTCCCCATTTTTTTAATCCTTTCTAACTTCTTCTGTCATTCCTGCCTTTTCCTTCCTTACCCTTTCTTTATTCTTCTCTGGCCTTCAGATCTTACTTCACATCCACAGAGAACTTTTCTGGCCAGTCAGTTTCATATGTTTTATCCCAAATATCCTTGAAGGATTTCTAAACTCACTTTAAGATACATAAATGAACCTGGTAAGAGACTAAAATGATCTAAATGTTCATTTTGGGTTTGATCATTCTAGATGTTTAGCACTCTGTCCTTGCTCCTGCACTCAATTTGAACCTTAAGCATGTAAGCGGCCCTATTAATTAAAGTTAAAACACATGCTTAAGTGCTGGATCAAGGTCAGGTTGCCTTGCACATCAAAGGTTTCATTGGGCAAATATAGATTTTTCCAGAAGAAAAAAGAGAGAAAAGATATAGTGTAAATCATGCTGATCCCTGGGAGACCTAGCAAGCTTCTTATCTACAGAGTCCATAATGATTAACTTCCTGCACTTATGTGCTGAAAATGAGGTGGTAGACTGGGACTGTTTAATTGGACTTTTTGTGACTTTCCCACAACTACATTTTAAGAAGGCAGATGAAAGATCAAACCAGTTGTAGCATGTGTTAAAATGTGCATGCGTCAAAAGGTAAGTAACCAAATTTGATAGCCTGAATTTCAAGAGGAGGAAATCAAACAATATGAAAGCTGACATGGGCAAATGAAGCAGCTCATACAAAGAGTAGCTGTTAACATAATGACTTGTTAAAAGAAAAAAAATTCCTCAGTTTCTTCCTTGCTTGGAATAGAAACAGCACTTCTACTACTTGAGGACACCTCAGCAACTTCGTTTTTAAGCAAGCTATGTGACTGGATAACTCACTCTTAACTTGTGTACCTAGCAAGAAATGAGATGTCATTTTCTTTTAATGCTGAACTTTGCCACATTTGGCCAAGCCTTTAATTACAGAAAGTTAAATAACTGTAATGTTTTCAGCATGGGACAGTACCTTCATTTCATTCAGAAATGGCAGGTAAGGCATAATAAGGCTCACTCTTAATATGATAATAAATTTAATAAAAAGCACCAATGCCGTCGAATAGATCCTGATTTCCATGTGAGGTTCAAGTTGTTGGCTGTGATTTTAAAAGCCATAAAAGTTTAGAACATTTTTTTCCATAATGGCTCTCTCTTCCTTTGCTTCCATAGGGATTAGAGTTGTTCTAGGCTACGTCTAGACTGGCCCCTATTCTGAAATAGCCATGCTAATTTCCAACTTTGGAATAGGGAAATCCGCGGGGGATTTAAATATCCCCCGCGGGATTTAAATAAACATGTCCGCCGCTTTTTTTCCGGCTTGTGGTAGGAATAAGAGATCCTCCGAAAAAGGGCTTTATTCAGGAGGATCGCACCAGTCTAGATGCTTTTTTCCGGCTTTTCCCCAAGCCGGAAAAAAAGCGGCGGACATGTTTATTTAAATCCCGCGGGGGATATTTAAATCCCCCGCGGATTTCCCTATTCCAAAGTTGGAAATTAGCATGGCTATTTCAGAATAGGGGCCAGTCTAGACGTAGCCCTATAGTGTTCATTCTAATCTCTCCTTGGTTTAAGCGATGGCAACCAGAAGGGTGTACTTTCAGAACAGGATGTTACCTTTAAAACTCATTTTCTACCCTGGCTCACCAGAACCCACATCTGGGGAATCCCCAAGACACTGGAGGCATTAGAGAGACACGATTGCAGTCCATAAATACATGTGTGGGATAAACACCAGGGAAGTTATTTAAGTCAAGCATGTAAGTAGACAGAGGAGAGGATCAATAAAAAGTGGCTATCAACAAGGTTAGGCTTGAAATTAGACAAAAGTGTTCTAATCATCTCAAGAGTGAAGTTCTGGGGCAGCTTTTTAAGGGGAGTAGTACGGGCAAA
Organism: Pelodiscus sinensis; assembly: GCF_052426305.1. Lineage (NCBI taxonomy): Eukaryota > Metazoa > Chordata > Testudines > Trionychidae > Pelodiscus > Pelodiscus sinensis. The sequence goes on from NC_143055.1 coordinate 102,846,676, forward strand.
AAAAAAACAAAAAAACAAAACAAAACACTTAACTAGTTTCAAGACTGAGCTTGATTAATTAATGAAGGTGATTGTATGATGAGGCTGCTTACAATGGCACATGGCCCTTCTGCAACTGTTATTAGCATATACCTCCCATAGTCAAGCAATGGGTACTAAATGGGAAGAGGCCTTGTTTACTACAGTAAATTATTTCCCAGGTGTGGGTCTGGTGGATCTTGTCCATGTGGTGAGGGTCTAACTGAAAACCATAGTTGGCCCTGGGTAGGAACGTTCGCCACAGCATATGGCACAGGTCACCTGTTAGTAAATTAGAGTAATTCTTGGATTCTCTGTAACTTGAATTCTCTAAAACAAGATTTGAAGAATTCAGCTCGATGCTATGGGTGTATTACAGGAATGGATGAGTGAGGTTCTAGCATTTGCCACATACAGAATGTTAGAATAGATGGTCACAATAGACCCTTGTAGCCTTACAGTCATGTTCTCCAGACTTAGTGTGGGGAGGTAATGAGTCTGAGTAAGGATAAGAAGGAATTTTGGTGACACTATTTGGAACTAGGTGCTCTTGAAACCAAACCTTTTAGAAGCCTTTCAGGAAAGTTTATAGCTATCAATGTATAAGTGGGGCCTATGAGTCAATGTATGAGTGGAGCCTAGCTTTTTTATTTGGTCGTCTTCAGACGGGGTGGGCAAAATGAGACCCAGGGACTGGATACAGCCCAACAAGCATTTTTCTCTGGCCTGCCCAGCTGATTAGCAGAGTGTGAATATTAGCAGAGCATGTGTTCAGCTGTCTCTGCTCCTACCTTGATCCATCCCAGGATTCTCCTGCTAGATGTTCAGAAAGAAGAGGGGATTGGAGGAGAGAGGGGGATGTTGAAGTCAGGGGTTTCCCCTGCCCCTGTACCCCATCTCTGCAAAGTATGGGTCAGGGAAAGGGAGACACACAGCAGAGCTGCTCCTGTTTGAAACACGGACAGGAAGTGACTCAGAGGAGTGCCTGTCTTAAGAGGCAGTGTATGGTTTCTAGGATTTTAGTGCTCTTGCTCTCTCTCAAACACAGACATACCTCCTGAGGAGGGGAAGACAACAAAGCTGGACACCTTTCTCTGTCTTAAAGAGACAGAGTGAGTGTGCTAATTGCTGCTGCGTAAGTTTGAGAGAAGCCATGCTCTATGTCACTGCCATACACATCTAGTCTGTGCCACACAGTCACTGTCACACATACATGCCTATCTTTGCACCACATACACTCAATCTGTGTCACAAAATCTCTCACACACACAGAGTATCTTTATTTCACACTCTCCCACTCCTTTTCTCTCTGTAGCCCCCAGCCTCACCCCTTCCACCTGAGACCCAGCTTCTTCTGGGAGGCCCAAAGAGGGTCTGTGACCAAGCAACAAAATTTCTGACGTGGCCCCCTCCCACACACAAAAATTATTGCACACCCTGCTCTATGGAGACCCCGACCAGGGAATTTTTAAACAAGTTTAGATGTATTTGTGTTTCCTTTAACTGTGTCAATGCAGTGAGACATGACTTGAAGATGAAGCTATAGAATAGAGATACATAATGATTGCAAGAATGTTTTCCACTAAGGCTACGTCGAGAGTGCTGGGGAAGGTTTTTGGAAAAAGATATGTAAATTGTGAACTGCAATTTGCAAATCTTTTTCCACTTTTTTCCCCCTCCGGAAGAGGCTTTTCTGAAATTTGGCTCGACTACATGGGGCCAAATTTTGGAAAACCCTCCTTTTTTGGAACATCCCTTATTCCTCTCACCAAGAGGAATACAGGGTTGCCGAAAGAATGAGCCCGCTTTTTCAGAAAATGTTCCAAAAAAGCGGATGCATTCCCTGGACAGGGCAGAGTTTTTCCAGGATATCTCTAGTATCCCAGAAACACTTTGCAGTCTAGAAATAGTCTAAGTGTGTTTTATAGCTCATCTCATCTAACCAGTGATGGGGTTACACCACAAAGCAGGCATCACTTCACATCTTAAAAATAGTTTTACTTGCCCAACTTTATGGAGAAAAAGAGTTAATCTCTAAGGGTATGTCTACACTACAAAGTTAGTTCGAACTAACTTTCATAGGCGCTACACTAGCACTCCGTTAGTTCGAATTTAATTTGAACTAACGGAGCGCTTAGTTCGAACTAGGTAATCCTCATTCCACGAGGATTAAGCCTAGTTTGAATTTACTAGTTCGAATTAAGGGCTGTGTAACCCCTTAATTCGAACTAATGGGAGGCTAGCCCTCCCCAGGTTTCCCTGGTGGCCACTCTGGCCAACACCAGGGAAACTCGTCTGCCCCCCTCCCGGCCCCGGTCCCCTTAAAGGGGCACGGGCTGGCTACGGTGCCCGTGCCAGGTGCAAGCCTGCCAGCACCCAGCCAGCAGACCCTGAACCTGGCACGGATCGAGCCACCCACCCGATGCCCCCCAGCCCTCCCCCTCTTCCCGGGACCAGGCTGGTGGTTACCAGGAGCTTGCCCAGGACTGCAAGAGGCGGGAACCCGCCTGGGCTAGTGCGGACATCGTGGACCTTGTCCACGATCTCCACACTAGGCACAGGAAAGTGGCCGGCTTGGGCAAGAGCTGCCAGCCTGGCCACCCAGGAGCAGGTGTGCAAGAGGATCAAGGGGGTCCACTGAGACCCCCGACCCTGAGCTTACAATGGCCGTCCTGGGTCAGACCAAAGGTCCATCTAGCCCAGTAGCCTGTCTGCCCACAGCGGCCAACCCTAGGAACCCTGGAGGGGATGGACCAAAGACAGTGACCAAGCCATTTGTCTCATGCCATCCCTCTCCAGCCTTCCACAAACCTTGGCCAGGGACACCACTCCTACTCCCTGGCTAATAGCACTCCATGGACCCAACCTCCATGACTTGATCTCACTTCCCTTTAAACTCTGTTCTAGTTCCAGCTTTCACAGCCTCCTGCAGCAAGGAGTTCCACAGGTTGACTCTTTGCTTTGTGAAGAACAACTTTCTGTTACTAGTTTGAAGCCTGCTACCCATTCCTTTCCTTTGGTGTCCTCTAGTCCTTCTTTATGGGAACTAATGAAGAACTTTTCTGTATGCACCGTCTCCACCCAACTCCTGCTTTTAGAGACCTCTATCCTGTCCCCCCTCCGTCTCCTCTTTTCTAAGCTGAAAAGTCCCAGTCTCTTTAGCCTCTCTTCATATGGGACATGTTCCCAACCCCTGATCATTTTAGTTGCCCTCCTTTCTCCCAGCCTCTCTCTTCCCCTCTCCCACCTCCTTTTCCCAGTCTCCCCCAGTTTTGTTCAATAAAGACAGATTCCATTTTGGAAGACATGTTATCTTTATTTTGTACATCAATAAGAAGGGGGGCTAGGGAAGGGTAAGTGGAAGGAGGTGAGGGAAGAATGGGGCACGAGCCCCCAATGGGGAGGACTGGGCTGGCTCTGCGGGCTTCTGGGGGTGGAAGCTCTCCTGCAGCCCCCCAATTGCCCTCCTCCCCAGATGGCAGCCTGCGGCAAGTGCAGCCGGGTTGATGGCCGAGTGCTGTGATGTGCCCAGTGTGGGTAGTCCAGGGACTCCAAGCCAGGACTGCTTTGCAAGCGGGGCACCCCTGAGAACTGTCTGTCCGGGGTGGAGGTCGGGACCCTTTAAGCACAGCCCTCGGCTAGCCTGAGACAGCATCTCCACGCTCTAAGTCCTCCTATGATGCCCTGCCGGCACCGCTTCCGGCCATCCTTAAGCCTGGTTCAGGGTCCACTTAATGTGAACGTGCTAGATCGAATTAGCAAAACACTAATTCGAACTAGTTTTTTAGTCTGGATCCATTAGTTCGAATTAGCTTAGTTCGAATTAACTAATTTGAACTAAGTTAGTTCGAATTAACGTTGTAGTGTAGATGTACCCTAATTCAATGTACTTCACTATGCCTTTAATTAGACAAGAATGATTAAAGGTCTAGAAAACATGGGGAAAGACTGAAATGGGATTGTTTAGTTTTGGAAAGAGGACACTCAAAGGGGATATGGTAACAGCATTCAACGGTGTTACAAGGAGGAGGGAAGGGACAAAAATATTCTCCTTAAGCTCTGCTGATAACAAGAAATGAAGCAATGGGCTTAAATTGCATTACCAAAGGAAGTTTAAGTTGGACATTAAGAAAAACTTCTTAAATGTCAGGATTACAAAGAACTGGAATAAATGGCCTAGGGAGATTGTGGACTCTCCACCACTGGAGATATTTAAGAGCAGATGTTTGTCTAACCTGTCAGGGAAGATCTAGATAGTACATGGTTCTTTCATGGGTGCAGGGGACTGGATTTGATGACCTCTGCAGGTCCCTTTTAGTTCTAATATTCTGTGTGGCTTGTCACAGGCAATTCAAATTCTATGAAGCAGACCCTGATCTTGGATATACCTGTATAAATCCATTGTAAGGGTTTGATTTGTCAGAAGTGCAGAGAATATATTTGTCTCCGTGAATGCAGTTGGAATTGTGGGTGTATAGCACTTCTTTAAAAAAAAATCAAGCTCTATCTTTTGAAATCAATGGAATTACTCCAGGATTATACAGCTGTAGTTTTGAGCCCCTTTGTGACCTGGAAATATCTGGGGGTATTTTAATTTCATGGTACATGGTAGAGTATTATGAATTGAACGTAGACAAGTCATAGTTCTTAATGGATATTTTTTAATCCTTGTATCACACAAGACTTTTGCTAATGACTTTAATAGGAGCAAGACAAGTGCCTTTATGTTTTGTAATGAATCTGAAAGAAAGCTATTACAATTTTTCAAGTACAGAATTAGGTCTCGCTTTAAAAAGTAAGTGCTACAGATTAGCAATTTTTGTGACTGGTTCACATGGCCTTTTAATGAAATTGAATCAAGTGAGATCCAAAGTCATCCCAGTAATATACTTCAATAAAAAGAAAATATAAGCTGGTAGCATGGCATAAGCGAATGTTCACTGTTTAAAGAATTATTTAAGCAATAAATGCATGAAGTTATTAACCTTCTTTGAGAATTAAAAATGTTCTAGTATTTAATTGAATCCAATGCTTATTTTAATTTTGAATGTTTGATTTTTGAAGATGTAAGTAAAATGTAATTAATAAGAATATGTAATTATGCTGCTCTTGAAAATTTAGCAAGATAACCCTGACAAAATCCGGTTTTTAATGGCTTCTCTTGAGTACGAATATAACAAAGGATATTTTCAAATAAATAACCAAAAATACCAGTTTCCCAGTTAGAATCCCTGAGTCTGAACATAATTAAGTGAATGTCTAATTTTAGATATATGAGAGTCTCAGAAGGGTGGCTGTGTTAGTCCGTAGCTTTAAAAACTAATGAGTAGTTCTGTGGCATCTTAGGGCATGTCTATACTAGGGAGTTATTTCAAAATAACTCCTTAAAGGACTATTTCAAAATAAGCTTATTCCTCTTCACAAGAGGAGTGTGACGGAGCATCCCTGTCCCGTCCCTCCTCCGCTGCTGGCAAAGCGCTGGGCAGCCGCCGCCGCGGGGAGGCTCACCCCTGCGCCACCTGCTCTCGCACCGCTCGGCCATCGCCCGGGCTGACGTCAGGTGGGGCGACGTCGGGGAAGCCCCGGGGCGGGCAGAGGGAGCGAGGAAAGGCCCCGCCTCCCAGGAAGGAGGCGGGGTGCTGGACATCCTGGATCAGGGATGTCACGCGGGGACGCCAGCGTAAGGCAGGGCTGTGGCCAGACGTCAGCACGGCCCGCACCGGGGAGAGAGCGAATGGGGTGGCGGCAGCCATTTCAAAAGCCCCGTCAGCCCAGCCAGAAGAAAAGCTCCAAGCCTGGGAGAGGAGAGGTCCGGGCCCTGAGAAAACGGCCAGCCACAGACAAGAGTGGTTGCTCCTCTGCCCACAATCCTGTCCCAAAAGGGGAAGGTGAGCTCCCAGGTGGAGGAACCCTCGGGGGAAGGGAAGTAGTCCAGGGAAGAACCCGGTGTGGTTGGCGGGTCAGTGCGTTTAGGCGGCTCGCCCCACTGACCGGACCGGATCCTTCATGGATCTGGGTCCTTAGGGCCCTGGGCTGGGGCCCATGAGCGAGGGCGGATCCGGGCCCCCCCTTCTCCCTTCCACGGTACCTATTGCCGCCGTATCGAGGGTGGCGGGGTGGCACTATTAGCGGGGACTAGGAGGGTAAGACAGAAGCAGGGAAGAGTGATGGTTGTGCCGGTCCAGCGTTGGACTGAGTGAAGACAGTCGATTGGGGCACTGAGGCACGGCAGAGGGAGGCGGTCACAGGAGCACCTCCTGACAAGGAGTTAGTTTGAAATAATGGGATTGGTAGTGTGGACGTTCACCTTGTAGATGTGCCTTAAGATGCTTCAGCAATTTTGTTGCTGAAGTCGAAATGGATTAATTTGGCTTTTACACAACAGGAAATCTAAGGAAGAGGGACAGGAATTAGAGCAAGTAGTCCTCCAGCTCACCATTATTGTTAAATAACAGCTTGCCGTGTAGACATACCTTTAGGGTTGAAATAAGGTACATAATTTGAGCTACACAATTGTGCATCTTATTTCTATCTTATTTCAAAATTTGGTGCTGTCTACACAGCATTTATTTAGAAATAAATTGCTATTCCGAAATATCCCTTACTGCTTGTGGAATGCATTATTTTTGTCAGTCTCTAAGGTGCCGCAGAACTACTCATTGTTTAGGCATATGAATAGCTCCATTTAAGTTAAGCTATGCTTAGGTACAACTACCTTGCTGGTATCAGGGACATAATTAGAACTGAGTGGTGTGGTCTGAAGGTTTCAGGGGAATTTATTGCCTGAAAAGAAGTGTTGACTGTCCTATTAATATAATGTGTCCTGCTTGTACAAGGCTGCTGTTACTCACTCCGGTATGTAGGATACCAAAATTATTTCAGCTAGTCACTTGTGCACTTCTTAGGTAGTAATCGAAATTAGCACACCATCATCATTTGCCAGATTTTAACTGGTAGCCTACATCTGAAAAGGTCTTTGGGTAGCCGAGTTAGTAGGTAAAAGACCATTCCTAGACAGCTAGCATGATGCCACCACAGCCACTTATTTTTTGTAGACTACATCAGATGATAGCTAGCAAAAATATGTCTATATGATTAGAAAAAAAATCACTTCCCTAGTTTATATGTTAGGCATATGATAGGCATAATCTATGTTCACCTGCTATAGTCAATTTACTGTAAGGGATGACCTATGCAAGTTCATCACAGACTCTTCTGATGGGGCTAAAACTCAAGACAATTGTTAATGTATAAGTGTAGCTGTGCAGACTTAATAATGCAAAAGACTAAATCTGGTTGAAAAAATGAGATTACACTTTTATACTTTTTATCCAAGTTTAAAAGAGTGATATCAAAAGGTCAAATAAAAAACAAAAACAGCTCTACTGAATCCAGAGGCAAATGTGATAAGCAATTTGGAAATCTGGATTCTCTCATCTGAGTAATTGATTATTTCCATTCCTAGTCCTGGAGTTTGCTCAAATTAGTTTAAGTTTTGGAGTTTAATATTAATATTAATTAATATTAATCCATTAGTGTCATTGTGAGTTTTGCATGCTCTAAGGACTATCATAGGCAGGGCTCGACAAACCACGGCAAGCTCTACCCTGCACCGCGCATGCTCCAGCCCGGCACTGCGCATGTGCGCAGCGCGCCAGTGAATGGGGCAAACGGAGCGACCAGCTGAAATCTACTCACCACGGGAGAGTAGAAACAGCAATTTGTCAAGCCCTGATCATAGGAATCATCTTACTGATCAGACTTATCCTCCTTCTAGTTCTGTATTTGTCTCTAGCTGTAGTCAGCACAATATGACTAAGAAGATCCAGGGTTAGATTAAAAATGAAGTTCAACTTCCATGCAGAGCTAAGCTATAATCATAGTAGTTTTGCTGTTCCTGAACTTTGCAAGGCTGAATCTCCTTCTCTTTTGGCCATGTTTCACCCACATTCAAGTCATCCAGTTTATTAATGCAAGAAACATCGTCACTCTTTTCCCACTGTGAGCTATAACTCATCTGGCCTGCCTACAGCTGTGTCACAGATTAAAATAAGGAGAATTAAAAGTTAGGGATAGGGAGTAAAAATTTTCCCTAAGACAATGTTACTGGACCCACTCATCACTAGGATAATGCCTCCTCCTTGCTGATCTGGAGATGAATTCCATCCAGGTCCACTGCTCCCTTCCATCACCTCACTCTCTCTCTGTGATTCCACACACTTCACCTTTGTGACTCAGTCCTTTGGCCAGCTCACTGCATGGTCCTTTCCTTCAGAGGTATCAATATGCCCCTAGGCCAGCAGCCTTCATCTACTCCAGACAGTCTTACAATGCAAGGCCCAGCTCTTATGCAACTTTCCCAGTAGCTGGCAGGAGAAACGATTCCCTGCCCATTACCCCAGGTTCCTGTTCAAGGACTCTACATCCAGCATTTATGGTCTGCTTGCTCCCAGATCTTAGTAACAATGTTCTTGGAATCCTTCCATCTTTAATGTTCTATCGTCTGCCTCCCCTCAGGGGTTTAATGGCCCAAATTCCCTTCTCCAAAGGAGTAGATGTAAACTACTTAGCTCTCTATCCTCAAAACAAACTGCACTTCTCCTAGGGGAAGAGTACAGATAAACCTCTTTTGTTCTCAGCCTGGCACTGCCCATCTTCAAGCCTCTGGCTCTTCTCTACTTGTAGCCTATTAGATTAATTGACTTCATTTAATCTGCTTTGCCATTGCCTGTGATGTTCTGTCCATCCAACAGGACCACAAAGACTTTTTAATGAAGCACTCACTAAATAGCCATGCAACAATGCTTTCATCTCCAATGCCACAGGCCTGGTTGGTAACATTCTCCCTTATCCAACCACTGTGGCAGAATGGGGGTAGAAAACATGTTTCTATAACAGTGCAGAACTGTATTTCTGTGCTCACAGCCAAGAGAGCTGTTGTCACAAAGCTCCCAGGTTTTTAAAATGGCAATTCCCTTATCAGGAAATCATAGCCCCTTTTTTAACCCCCTTTATTAGTTCTCAGCCACACATTTGTGTTCAGGAGGCAATGTCCATATGCATTAGGAGATTAAGAACCTACAAATTATTTTTTATTCATCTCATCTGCTCCCAGTTGCCAAGACAGTATGCGTTTGAAATCGGTGAGAGGACAAATCAAACCAACATGCAGAAGAAAGAAAAGCTCTCAAAGGGTTTTTATGCTAATCTTATCCTTAAGTTTTCTACTGAGACTGGTAATAAATCTGTGCAGAAATTGACATAACCAAGAAAAAGGCTCATCAAAGCGATTGAGCTAGAGATGTTCTGGTAGTGCCTAATGTTGAACTTCCAGGAAGTTTTCAGGGCGGAGATGGTGCAGAAGAGGGAGAGAAGAACAAGGGATACAATAGAACAGCTCCATCTCCAATTTCTAATTGGACCTATGGTTTTTTTCCCCCCTTTTAAATTTATTTAACATTTTCCCTCTATCCTTTGGGATTCATAAAGGTTCTCTTTTAATCCTTTATTCTATCTCTGCAGCTGCTCTTCCTCCTCCATACCCAAATACTCCCCTACTTATTTTAATCTTCCTTTTACCTGGCTCCCTATTTGCTTTTCCTCCCAATGTTTCTGGTTCATCTCTCTTCTCCCTTTTCATGTTACTTCCTCTCTGCTTAGTCCCTTTTACCACTATTTTTATGTCTACCTCTCTTCACTTTAAAATTTTCCTTCTGGATCTCTTATTTATATCCCCATCTTTTGTTCTTTTCTTCAGAACTCCATCAATTTCTCCATTCCATAGCTGTACTAGAGTTCTCCCAATGTTTTCATTTATTTCTCCCCTTTTCAGTCTGGGACATCTGTCTCATCCTAGCTACTACACACAGAACATGGTCACTTGCTGTAAATTGGGCATGTCTCCACTTTCCATCTCTCTGAATCTTAGGGTCCTGCCTAGCTTGGGAGGTTGATAGAACATAAAACAGACCATACTGGGTCAGAACAAAGGTCCATCAAGGCTGGTATCCTGTCTTCTGACAGTGGCCAATGACAGAACAGGAAATCATCAAGTGAGCCCTCCTCTGTCACCCATTTCCAGCCTCTGACAGAGGCAAGGAACACAATTCCTACCCATCCAGGCTAATAAGCATTGATGGACCTGTCTTCCATGAATTTGTCTAGTTCTTGTTTGAACCCTGTTAAAGTCCTGGTCTTCACAAAATCCTCTGACAAGGAGTTCCATAGTTGACTGTGAAGACTCAGCTGGTGAAGACTCAGATGATTTTCCCAGATAACTTTGGAATAGTGGCCTGAATTCTGCTTAATCCCTGTAGGAACTGTGGGAGAGACTAAATATTATCTTTAGATTTCATCATCATACCTCTAGGTACAAATCTATTTGGAACTTAACTGGGAACACAAATCATTTCATGAAGCTCACCACCACGTAGTAATGATTACATCTGCTGCTACTCTTGTTTTGCACCATTAGCCTATTCTATAAGAAAACCAATTCACATACATTTTACAACGGTATTTTCCCCCATTTGAAACCTGAAAAACCCTACATTGTCTGGATTCATAATCAAGAACTAAAAGAGGAAAATCGGAGCACCTGAAAACTAACACTCACCAGCAACTGGCAGATAGAAGGGTGTTTTTACTCAGACACATTAGTGTTTGGACTCAGACACATGAATCCGCAAAGTACCATGACAGAGACTCAAACTGACTTCCCTTGTGATCTGTATCTAGCTAAAGTTATTTTTTTTTTGCTTCAGTTCATAAGCTTTTAACATGCTGGGACTAGGAAGCTCCTTTCCTTATAGTATGGGTTAATTATTCAAAATTTGTCCACTATGGATTTCTTGTACCTTTTCTGAAGCATCTGGTAGGGAGTGAGGGTATGTCTACACTACCACCCTAGTTCGAACTAGGGTGGTAATGTAGTCAACTGGAGTTGAAAATGAAGCCCGGGATTTGAATTTCCCGGGCTTCATTTGCATGTTGCCGGGCGCCGCCATTTTTAAATGTCCGCTAGTTCAGACTCCGTGTCCACGGCTACATTCGGCACGAACTAGGTAGTTCAGACTAGGCTTCCTATTCCAAACTACCTGTACTCCTCGTGGAATAGGAAGCCTAGTCCAAACTACCTAGTTCATGCCGCGTGTAGCCGAGGGCACGGAGTTCGAACTAGCGGACATGTAAAAATGACGGCGCCCGGCAACATGCAAATGAAGCCCAGGAAATTCAAATCCCGGACTAGGCTTCCTATTCCAAACTACCTGTACTCCTCGTGGAATAGGAAGCCTAGTCCAAACTACCTAGTTCATGCCGCATGTAGCTGCAGGCACGGAGTCCGAACTAGTGGACATTTAAAAATGGCGGTGCCCGGCAACATGCAAATGAAGCCCTGGAAATTCAAATCCCAGGCTTCATTTGCAACTCCGGTTGACTACATTACCACCCTAGTTCGAACTAGGGTGGTAGTGTAGACATACCCTGGGTATCTGAAACAAGCTTCTCCATTATTTAATTTAACTATTCCATATCTTGCTGTCAATATACACAATGTAAAATTTACATTCAGAATATAATAATCCTATGGTTTCCCTGGGAGACTTTTGGCAACACCATGAACCATTATGCTGAAGCACAAGTGGTCTGGCATGACACCACAGACCAAAGTTGTAACTAGTATTTTAGGACCAAATTCTGACTCCCTTAATCATTGGCCTTCCCTCCAACTACTAATGGAGAAAGGATGTCATTCAAGATGACTAAGTATCAGAAGTGACCCTGAATGCACATATATGACTGCTACCATTTTAAATACCCTCTTTGCACTATAGCCTCCTGTTTTATCTCAAGCCTAGTTTGCCCTCCTTTTCTCCTTCCCACTAATCATATTACTAAACTTACTTATATATAAACTATTCTACCAAAGGCTAATCGTTAGAATTTTATTAATAGTCACATTCCAAAAGAGATATTGTTTACTACATGTCCTTATTCTGCTATTTCTTATTACCGGATTCATTGGTGTCACTTCCATATCAACCCAAATACCAAATAGTAATAGGGAGATAAACATGATAAACACACACACACACACAAAATATGCTTAAACATTTATCTTCCAAGATACATGTTAGGAACCTGTGACATGTACATTTTAGAAGGTACTGAAATAGAAGACTACATCAGATCTGTCTTGCTGTGAACTGGCAGATTTGATGATTTAATGCCACTTAAGAAAGAGCTCCTCATAGTTACAGGAAGTGCCATATGCACCACATAGGTTTATTTATACCTTGAAATCTGAACTTGTTGTTCTTTAATGCTGTAAGAAACTGGAAGATTCTGCCTGTATGTCTAATTAGTTACTTACTTCGTTGTTTATTACTGTTAGTGCTGTGTCAGCTTCTTCTGCATAATTCTAACCCCAGTAAAACTTCATAGATCTGTAAGTTCTACTGACTTAAATAAAAGGTGGAACATGAAAGCTCTATTAAGAGACTTTGTGGGGGGGGGGGGGAGAAAGGAAGCAGCAGATGAGAAAGGCAGAAAGAAAAAAAAAAGACAGTAAAAATAGTTCTTCATACAGGAAGACCGAAACAGATAAAAAGCTCTATTCATTACTAAAATGTACACCAAAAATGAGTGAACATATCCAGACATTCAGATGCAGGTTATGCTTTGCAACAGAGTAGAAACCAATACACTTCCCGTACTCACTCTCTCACAAGTAGCAGTGTCCTTTTCCTGAAAAGTCTCCCTAATACTCTATCATAAAGATGTCAAAACATTTATAGGCTCACAGCATTAGGAAGCAAACCTTTGCAGCAAGCCTCTCCCCTGGAACTCACAGAATGCAGAGATTTAGAAACCCTAATGTGTATTATTCTTTTCCTCTAAGGGTGTGTCTAGACTACATGCCTCCTTCGACGGAGGCATGTAGATTAGCCAGATCGGAAGAGGGAAATGAAGCCGCGATTAAAATAATCGCGGCTTCATTTAAATTTAAATGGCTACCCCGATCTGCCGATCAGCTGTTTGTCGGCAGATCGGGGGGGTCTGGACGCGATGCCCCGACAAAGAAGCCTTTCTTCATCGACACAGGTAAGCCTGGTTTCACGAGGCTTACCTGTGTCGATGAAGAAAGGCTTCTTTGTCGGGGCATCGCGTCCAGACTCCCCCGATCTGCCGACAAACAGCTGATCGGCAGATCGGGGCAGCCATTTAAATGAAGCCACGATTATTTTAATCGCGGCTTCATTTCCCTCTTCCGATCTGGCTAATCTACATGTCTCCGTCGAAGGAGGCATGTAGTCTAGACACACCCTAAGTAAGTGGGCATGATGGGCATCATTATCACAAAGCAGTCATCTCCTGTTTTTCTCCCTACACTTGAGCTTGGTGGAAATTAACTTTGCACATAACATGATCTTTCCAAAACAGAAAGTTCTCTGCTGTAGTGTAAACATGTTTATCTAGCAGTTTAGATTCATAACATAAGAGTATAATTTGCTCCAACCCCAGAGTGTCATTCACTATTATGGCCCTTCCATCTTGTCTAGTGGTAGTGTAGTCATGAAACACATACAACTCATAGAAGCCCCTGCCCTGCCCAAATAGAAATGTTTCTGTCTGCTACAACAAGCCTAGTACAATGAAGGGGGTGCGTCTACACTGTACCCTTATTTTAGAATAGCTAGCATTATTCTGAAATAAGAATGAGAGCATCCACACAGCAATTCCATTATTTTTAAATATCATCGAAATGAGAAGTGGCTTATTCCGACTTCTGTAAAGCTTTTTCCATAAGGAATAGCTCTTCTTCCGAAATAGCTATTTTGAAATCGCTTCAATGTGGACACTCCACTGCTGCTATTTCAAAATAGCTCCTCACTAGGGCCATAATAAGTAATTTCTCCCCCGTGCTTCCTGAGGCTCTAAATCAAGATAGCACATCCACATTAGGAGAGCCTGACTTGGACTAATTTTGAGGCTTCCCTGTAGTATGGATGCTTTATTTTGAAATAAGCATGCAGCGTAGACATACCCTAAGAATTATTTGCACGATGGCTGGAAATTGGATACATACGAGACAAGTCACATTCAACAACCACATTCACCATATATAAGTGAGAGTGAATGGCTATATAAGTAGAAAAAACAGACCTCGTCTGCGGTGAAGAGTTAAAATATACTGGCTCCAATGCCCTTATTTTTTGGTTATGCCTGTGTACATCAGGTGATTTTGGCCAAGGATTTACTCAAGAGGAGTAACTGATGGGAATGATAGGCATAGTACCACAGCTTCTTGCATGAAACTTGGAAGGTGAGCAAATTGTGTATTTAAGCCACTGATAAAGATTTAATGTAAATCAAGATGCTAGTTTTTCCATTTCTCTCTGATCCATTTACAGTGTGTATTTGAAATATCGATTAGTGGCAAAAAAAAATCAAGTAAAGTGTTATGCTCTTCTTTCTCCCTTTGAAATATCCCATATTCCAACTCATTATTGTAGTTTGTGGAAGAGAATTAAAATCAGTTGCCCCAGGCTAAATATAATACATGAAAATACACATTTCACTAAAAAAAACCCAAAACATGAGCAGTCCATTTGAGGGCACATCTACACTACTGGCTAAAGTCAAATTAAGATATGCAACTTCAACTACATTAATTGTGGAGCTGAAGTCAAAGTAGCTTAATTTGGCTTTTGGCAATGTCTACACTGCAGGAAGTCGAAGGAAGAACACTGTTCTTTAGACTTATCTTAATCCTGGTGGAATGAGGGTTACAGAAGTCAGTCAGTCAGAAACCCATCACTTCAAAATTCTTTCAAAATAATGGGCTTGCAGTGTAGACACGCATTCTGTTATTTTTGAAATAACAGAAGTTATTTTGAAACAATGCTCCAGATGAGTAGATGAAGTGGGTTTTACACACAAAAGCTCATGAGCCTATATATTTGGTTAGTCTAAGATGCCACAGAACTAAGGTATGTCTACATTTGCACCCTCTTTCGAAAGAGGAATGCAAATGAAGACATTTGAAACTGCAAATGAAGCCGGGATTTAAATATCCCGTGCTTCATTTGCATATTCACATTATGCTGCTATTTCGAAGTAACAGACACTGTTAAGACAGTTATTTTGAGAGGACTCCCTTCTCTTGAAATAACTGGTAAACTCCAGTGTATGAGGAATAAGGGTTATTTTGAGAGAAGGGTTTTTTTCTTGAAATAACTGTCTTAACAGCATCTGTAGTTTTGAAATAGTTCTATTTCGAAATAGCGCTGTAATGCAAATATGCAAATGAAGCATGGGATATTTAAATCCTGGATTCATTTACAATTTCAAATGTCTTCATTTGCATCCCTCTCTTGAAAGAGGGTGCAAGTGTAGACATACCTACTCATTGTTTTTAAGTTAGACTAACATGGCTACTGATCAGACATTTCACTTAATCAGCCTCTTAAAAAAAAGACTTTAAAGTAAGAGAAACAAACTTTGTCTACTGTACAGATAACACTGGAAATATTTTAGCACAGAGTAGATTTGATTATATTAATAAATGAAACATTGCCACTTTAAATCAGAGTACACTAATGTTGGAATGTTTTATACTTTTAATGAAATTTTAGAGGCAACTGCTGATGAGTATGCAGAAGTCATGCCTGCTGCCAGCACTGTCAGCTTACATAAATGCCTGGTGGGGAAACCAACATTAAATGGCTGAAAGATCTCTCTACCCTAGGGCTATGTTCAACTGCTAAGATATTATATGCAGTCCTGCCAGGCGGTATGCCCTGTACTCCTGCCAACTAGTGAACATGTCTTTTAGAAGAGCACCATAAATTGACATAAGTGCATGCCTGCCTTTGTTGTTAGAGCCTTCTGTCAAGATTTTTAAAGCAAACTTGTTGAACAGAGAGTTAAGATTAAATGGCTATCTAGAGGAAATTGTACTGCACTGTTGAAGTCCATTTTATTGACAGGAATTGTTGAAATTGTATTTTCTTTTTCTATGTTCTCAGGTATAGAGTCGGGATGTTAAATGGCATGTAATCAGCTAATTGATTAGTCGATGGAATTTCTGGCAGCTGGGAGCTAACCCTGCCATAGCTCTGCCTTTGAAGGTCTTAATGGTCCTGTAGCTCTTAAGACCTTTAAAAGGCAAAAGCATAGTGTGTGGGGGGGGGGGGGGGGAGCTGGATGCAAGATGGGAATCAACTGATTCCCAGCTTGCTCTCAGTCCCCCTAGCTGCACCTCTACTTTTAGTTTCCTAAAGTCAAAACTGAAAACACTAGGACTTCTCAGAGGTCCAAGGTCAATATCAGATTTCTTAGGGTAGAGCAAGACCACCCTTCATTTTCTGCCCTGAATTCACACAAAATTGGCATAACTGCAGTAGCCAGTCCTTTTTTCCTGTCCTGTTGGGTTTTGATTGGCCTCCAACTGATGAACTCCATCAGTTCCCAGACTTTAAGTGTCATCAGTCAGGTGGGGTCATCCTGATGGGTTCCTGATAGGTCCTTCACTCCATCAATGATAAACTTTCAGCTGCATGCATGCATGTGCTCTTCTGTATAACACTTGGTCAATACGACAGACTCCCGAGAGAGCCCCCAGAGACCACAAATCACATAAGGATTGAAAGCACCTGAGTAGGTTTAAGCCAAGGGACATACAATAATAATTATTGGTGAACAGACTCACCACTGCACCACTATAGATATGCAAGCTGTGACAATGGACTAACATCCAACTAAGCGCTCTGGACTTTAGCACCCCCCTCAATCAGTCAATGATTATGCTTTGGGGTGCACGTTAGTATACAGATACAAACAAGTTACACATCACTCCTGATTTATCAGATTGTCACCCTATTCCCTCACAGAAGGAGTGGGGTTCCACTCCTTTCCATCATGCTGACAATTGAGTCCCTGTCCTGAACCTAGGTTGTTATGTATGTTATTTGTGCGGTGCGTGCTGGTATCAAAATGTGCTTTCAGCCTGGGCCTCATACCTCTTAGATATGAGTGTTTCTGTAATATCAGCCCTGTTCTTGGCAATTTCTGTGAGCAGGGCCTGATTCTTGCTCACAGCTTAACTTTGTTTAATATTAGCAAAGTCTTGACCATTGCTGTCTAGACCTTAGGCCTCATACTCAAGCCTGTGATGGTGTGCTTATGTTTCAGACCTTAATTTTACTGCACATTCTCACTAGTTTTTTCTGTAGGTGATCATGGGAGTCTTATCTAGGCAAACCTAGACATTAGATCTCACTGATCACCATAAGAAAGTGCCCTGCTAGAAGGGAAGAAGAGAGTTTAGGTGGTAGCGACTCCTACAGGGATAGAGATGCCTGATACACCCTTTCACTGGACTTTGGATCAGACTGCTAGTGCAAGTTCCACTTCCCACACTTCTTTTGTTTGTAATAGTGACGCCTCCAAAATTAAATGTACATAATTACTCTACACTGAATAGGATGGTTTATTAGGGGATGAGCTTTCGTGGGCCAGACCCACTTCTTCAGTCTGGCCCACAAAAGCTCATCACCTAATAAACCATCTTGTTAGTCTTTAAAGTGCTGCATAGTCCTAACTTTCATTTCAGCTAGACCAGACTAACATGGCTCCATCTCAATCACTATTCTACACTGAATAAACATTCAACAGAAGGAGTTATCAAAGTAGGCCCCTCTCTAAACACTCGTATGTTAGACTAAGCCCAGATCCTTAGATGCATAGACTTTCAGTTGTATTTACTGGATGCGCATGGGATATATTTATGGAACAGGGAAGGCTCTTTGTTTTTACAAGCTGTACCAAATGCAGCAATAGCATGATTACTTCCACTTGGATAATTAATAACCTTCTTGTTTCAACAACAAACTATATTTGCATTAGCCAATCATAGATTAAAAGGTTAAAAGGTTTAAGCCATTTACCAGTTATGAGCTAGCTATGAGCCGGCAACAGTTGGGCAATAAACTTTTGGTCATAACTGTTTTCATGAGCAGTAAGTTCCGGGCCAAAGCCATAACTCTGATGATGCCAATTCTTAATCACAATATAATCTAACAACACAGTTTCTTTCAAAATAAAGTAATACTCTGAATAAACCTGGTGACTGATGGTAAATATGTGTGTGTGTGTCAGAGAGGTTGGGACTAATCTGAGTTCACTTTATAAAGTTTACCCACCTGACCTGAAATTTGCAGTCCCAGTACAACTGTCTGACTTCATCCAGGTGCCCATTTTCAATACCATTTTAGACTGGATTTTCATGCCAGCATTTAGCATCAATTAAGAGAGTGCCATACAATTATTTTCATTTGCTCAAATATCATTTTCAGTAGTATGAACTTATATTGGATGACTTCTGTAGCAGATGTCAGCCCCTGTAATTACCAAACTCATCTGCCCACACAGTAACATGTTAGATATACCTCAATCTTAAAAGGAGGCCTAAAAGGTGCTTTAAATGTGAGACTCACAAGCATCCATAATTGTTCAATTCCCATTAAGCGCTTTCTCATAGACACATCTATAAGTAAAGATTTTTGTCTAAGGATGTCAGGAAAAAAAGAAAGTGACAATGCTGTAGGCTCAAAGTCTAGGTTATAGAAATGTATGCAGAATAATTTCTAACAACCCCCCACAGCGGTTACCAGATTATAAAGGGGGAAAATATAATTTTGCACCACAGGATTCTACAGTTCTAGTTCCTGAAATGTCCACTTAAATCTGGCTTTACTTGGCTTATGATCTCATTGGTTTGAGTTTATTTGCTGTTTTCGGGGGAAAGACAACTGTTGGAATGAGTAGCCAAGACTGAAGGATTCAACCCCTCTAGTAACTTGTCTTTTTTTTTTTTTTACTTGCTGAAACTTCAGACAAGATATGAAACAATGATGCATCACAAATCATGTCCTCTTTTCCCCAGACAAAAATATCATTGTACTTAAAATTTTAATGTTTTCAGAATGTTTGCAGTCCCATCTAATTTAACTATACATCTAATAGGGTATGTCTACACTACCGTGTTATTTTGAAATAACTTATTTCAAAATAGTTAATTCGAAATAAGTTCAAAATAACACATCTACACACAAAATACATTTTGAAATAAACCCTCCCCCCCCCCCCCGACAGCCAGTTCTCAGCTTTCTCTGCTTCCTTGCCTACCTTGATGAGGGAAAGCAAAGCATTTTGTCTCT
The DNA here is from genome assembly GCF_052426305.1 of Pelodiscus sinensis. Taxonomy (NCBI): domain Eukaryota; kingdom Metazoa; phylum Chordata; order Testudines; family Trionychidae; genus Pelodiscus; species Pelodiscus sinensis. The sequence goes on from NC_143055.1 coordinate 102,865,917, forward strand.
GTGTGCTCTGGTTGCCCTCACTCGGGACACCACAGCACTCTGCAACATGGAGCCAGACTTGCCCCTAAGCACTCTGGTGCTTCATGTGGAAGCGTTGCTGCGAGCCTGGCACACTTTCTACAGGCTGCCATCCGGGAGGTCCATGGAGGGGCTGTCAGTATCCAGGAGGCCCTGTGGGAGAACGTCCACCCTGAGGAGCACTAAGAGCCTCTCTGGTCAGCCCCACTGGGGGCTTGTGCCTCATTCTTCCCTCACATTCTTCCACTTACCCCTCCGTAACCCCCCCTTCCTGATGTCAAATAAAATACATGTATTTTATTAACAGCACTTGGTATTTAACATAAGTCAGTTGGTTTTAATATATGGAGTGAAATCTATAGTGATAAGGTAATTGTAGAGGTAGCATAACTAGTTAAAATCCTAGTGACTATGTTTCCATAAAAAACAAGGGAAAGCACTACAGTTCTCCAGTCATGAGCTTTGTATCTCTATTTCAGTACTTCTATATGCATTCTGATGGGCCTCCCATCTAAAGTGCTATTTCTATGGCTGGAACATATCCATCTGTATATGATTCCATGGCCCAGGAGCATCAGTGTAACCACTGTGTTGTCTATTATTCATATTTACTTATTTCACAGCATTCAGAAATGCTTCACAGAAATCACACAGAGGCTAGGTCCCCATCCTGACAATCTTATAGTCTAAATGATAAGTTTACACAGTTATTTCAAAATAACAATGGGAGCGTCTACACAGCAATTCCTTTATTTTGAAATAATTTTGAATTAAGGAATGGCTTCTTTTGAAATCTTTAAACCTTATTCCATGAGGAGTAGTGCCTATTCCAAAACAGCTATTTCGGAATAGCAGTAGTGTGGATGCTCCATTGTTGCTTTTTCAAAATAGTTCCTCCTCACTGTCATTCAAAATAATTACTCCCAGTGCCTCCCGGGGCTCTAATTTGAGGTAGCACATCCACATTAGGGAAGTCTGCCTCTGACTAATTTTGAGGCCTCCCTGTAATGTAGATGTGCTATTAAAAAATCCAAAATAGCTTATTTTGAAATAAGCTTGCTGTGTAGACATACTTAGTGTGATGAGTCCCTGCTGTGGTGCATTAGAATGATAGTTTGTCAGCCATTGCACTACAGGAGTGGCCAGGATACAAAGCAAGCAATGCAGGAAAAAAAAAAGCGGTAGAAGGGGAAAAAGACTAATTGCTAAAATAGCAATCTTGGCAAGGCAGTAGGAATGGAATAAATATAAATGGGAATATAGCAATTAGAAGATAAATTCATAAAAGCTTTTTAAAATACAATTGTTATATTGCAACATTAAACTTAAAGCTTTTTTTAAAAGAACAAACTTTAAAGAACAATCTTAAATTAAAATAATGTTAAAAACCAGAGTGAGGTGAAACTATCAGGAATAGGTATAAAATACAGCTGGCGATGGAGACAAGTGAAAAAAAATCAGTGACCGCATTATAAAGAAAAGCGTCATTTCTAAAAGAGGTCCACAGTCTACAAATAAGGGGTTCCAAGTAAAGTGTGGCAATTGATTTTTTGTTTAAAAAAAATAAGGACAGAGTGTGACATACTTTCTCACACTGATATTAATAGAGTAGTTATGAAATAAGTTACTACTTTTCATGAGGGAAGGTACAACAGACTAACTCTTCTTTAGCAAAATGAAGCATTCTAGGTTAATAATGAAAATATTATGTTTGATCTTCAGGCCAATTTCTTTCATCTTCACAGTACATGTGTTTATATATTGAATTACTCTAACATAGATGCCGCAAGAGGCATTTTGTAAGTAAATACTGGGAAAAGATAGAGCTGTGTGTCAGTTATGCAGAGTCTCCCTTTATACGAGTTTATTGCTGTGTCTGCAGACGTAGCAAGCATGCGTTCATGTTGCTCATACAGCTTAATCAGTGCTGTTTGCAAATCTGACACTGAGTATGAGGTGTAGTTGGCAATCAGAATACCATTTTAGAGGAATAAATGCAGATTAGTTTAACTACAAATCTACAATACATAACCAGTGACCAAAGACAGCAATAACTCTTTAACATAGTCAGCTTTATTTGTAAATTATTGTTTGTCCTTGCTTTTCACTGCTTGGAAACAATGTCTGTTAGGGTTATTATTGTTAGCATTGGCCCTAATCAAACTTACATTAGTTGCCCCAGTAAAATTTTTCCTTTAAAAAATGATTCCTGGTCAGCTTTGTATGTGGAGGCTTAGTTACAATCCTAATATTTCTAGACCCTTTGGGATCAAATCATTAGCAGATCCCTAGAGAGAGAGTTTCTCCCTTCCCTCACATGCCAGAATACAAAAAACAGGACTATGTAGCACTTTAGAGACTAACAAGATGGTTTATTAGGTGATGAGCTTTCGAGGGCCAGACCCACTTCCTCAGATCAAATTGTAGAAGAAAATTGGCAGGACCATATATACCAAAGGATACAATCAAAAAAATGAACACATATGAAAAGGACAAATCAAATTTCAGAACAAAAGGGGGATGAATGGGGAGGTAAATGTCTGTGAGCTAATGATATTAGAGGTGATAATTGGGTAAGCTATCTTTGTAATGGGTAAGGTAATTAGGGTTCTTGTTAAGACCTAGATGTAAAGTGTCAAATTTAAGCATGAATGACAGTTCAGAGGATTCTCTTTCAAGCCTGGTGTTAAAATGTCTTTGAAGCAGGATGCAGTTAATCAAGTCATTGAGACAATGCCCTTTCTGGTTGAAATGGCAAAAAACTGTTTTTTCTTTGTGATCCTGTCTAATATCTGTTTTGTGTGCATTGATTCTTTGGCGAAGTATCTGAGACGTTTGTTCAATGTATATAGCAGACGGACATTGCCGGCACTTGATAGCATAAATTATATTTCTGGATGAGCAGGAATATGTGTTCTTGATCTTATAACATTCATGCTTAAATTTGACACTTTACATCTAGGTCTTAACAAGAAGTATGAGTCTTGTTTTTAAATTTGACTTTTTCCTCTTTTACTTAGGTGTTTTGGGAAAACAGCTTACTATAGTGGCATTGTTTATACACAAAGCACTTCTCATTGAGTTTTATAGGAATCAGAGCAAAATTGGAAGCTATTTGGGCCAATTTGGTGCAGAACATAGCTGTTACAATATTCACTGGAGATACTGAACCCTCCCACATGATGGCTATAACCATTTGTAACACTGACTCATGGCACATGAAAGAGGCCATGAAATAAAATAGAAATGTCTCTTACCATCATCTTTGTGTCACACCTTTATCATGCTAATCAACCAACACCACTCCCTCCTGTATATAAATATTATATACACAGCTCAGAGACTTGCACACATAAAAGGACCATAAGAGAGGATACTCATAATCGTGCTTTTTATAAAGACCATAAATCACAGGGCCAAATCAGCAAGATATTAATTTGCAGTCACAAAATGTTTTGTTTCATGACATTAACACAATGCAAAGTAATTGATTCAGCTGTGCATGATGTTGCCGATCATTCTGGGTGATTCAGTCTAGGAGTCTATACCATTTCAGATTTGTATATTAACTGTATTTGTTTCAGGTGTTTCTGAAAGCTTCCCTGTGAGAATTTGGGGAATCTACGTATAACTAATGAATTCTGATAGATATTATAAAAAAGTTAGTCTGAAAGTTGCTGTATAGTGAATGCTTATCTATGTGTATCCATGATTGCTGACAAGCCTTTAAGTATGTCCCTCTACCAGGGGTACATGCTTAAAGGCTTATCAGCAATGGTAGATATACATAGATAGGATAGGATAATAGTGGGTTGTTAGAACTCAAGCACTATTTATTCAGGAGTTTGAACAGGTAGTGGAAAAGGATATTCTCTACTCTCCCTCCTTCCACAGACAAGAAGAGGGAGTTGAATATCCCAGAGCAAGACAAAGAGATAGAGGTGACTAAGCAGGAGGTTGTAAAAGGACTCACCGGGGAAAGGCTTTGAGGAACATGGGTTTTATGGTTGCAGCACCCAGGATGGGGTAAGAGATAGGAGCGGGTCAAGAGGTTGGGTGCCTACTCTTTGTTCAGACATCCAAGACTTGAAACTCTGAATCCACATCTTGTGGCTTGGCTCCTGTCAGAAGTTTAATGAGTGACTATAAAAGGATGCTCAGCAGGACCTATTACATCCCCCAACCACATAAATAAATGGTAACTAAACAAGACGGAACACATAGTGGTTATAAAATGTCAAACAGTCTCCAAAGTGTCTGTAGATTAGGCAGAATATCACTGGTATCTATTACTGATTGCAATTTCAGTTACTATTGAAAACAAACATAAAAAAGAATTAGACTCACGCAACTAACCTGAAATATTTGACCTATCCACATATGTGGAGTGATAAACTTATCTCTAAGACCTGAAATAAATCAATATAGAGAAGTCTCAGAGAGGTAGCCATGAATACAGAGAAGTCTCACATGGGAAGCCGTCCTAGTCTATCTGTAAAAACAACAAGGAGTACTGTGGCACACATGCACCTGACAAAGTAGTTTTGCCCCACAAAAGCTTATTCCCAAATAAATTAGACAAATTTGATCATCTTTTAAAGTTTAACTACTGCTTAGCCAGAATAACTATACTGGATTCATTGTAGTAACTCAGGATTTACATTACTTAATTTAGATCTGAATCTAGTACAGAAATTTGTTTTTTTTTAAATATAAGAAAAACAGTCACCACAGTTAAATTACCAGCCCAGAAATCTTACTTAACATTTTCCGTTCTCTAAAACTGCTAATAAAAACATCATAAAAATATATAAGACACCAGCGAATAGTCAACAAGCCAAAGCTACGTGTCACATGGGAACTGTGCCTTTATGTAATGAGATGTCAGCAAGATGATAATTTTATATGCAGAAAATATTCATCTCAAGAGCAAGAAACATTGCAAACGTTGTGCCTCCCTTCTCCCCCCCCCCTTTCCAATTTACTCTCACACAGCAACATTAACAGGAATATTCATGTCAATGGGAGTTGTTGAAATATAAAGGTTGATAAATACAATTTATAATAAAACACTTTATAATAAAGAAGGTAAGTATCCCAATAGCAACATTACTCAGGTCCATATCTTTAGAAGACATGGCACAGCTCAAGCCTGGCTTGAAAGATTGCTTTAACACATCTTTGCATTTTGCTGTCCTGAGGCTAGTCAACAGGCACAAGACCCTAGAGGTTGCTCTAGCTGCTGAGGATCACCTATGCATAAAGAAGTCTCTTCCATACTCCATTTAACTTAGACATGCTCTCTACTCTGGTGGGCATAAGTGGTGGGGATATAATGGCATACGTGGCATTTGAGGGTCTTTTTACACAAGAGACAATCCTCAGGTAACTTGCTCCACCCTGGATTTAAGACTGTTAGGGCCAGGAGGATTTGGTCCAAATTTATAGTAGTTCAGCCCGTCTTTAGTTGTGGTGCATCAGAACAGAAGATACAAAGAGAGAGGTAAAACGGAAGGTTTACAAATAGAATATATGTCATAGCTACCAGGAAAAAAGAAATGCTAAGGTTTTAGTAAAGTTCTGGTCATTAAACTGACAACGCCATTCATTTCTTGTGCCGAAAAAGCTCATTTTCTGTAAATCATGACAGGTGAAATTAGCAAATCAATCAACTTCCAACAAGTATTTGTGTACATTCACACGACATCTTCTGGGTTCTTTCCACCACTGATATGCTGCTGGCAATGCGATCCTACCTCCTAGAGTAGAATCATATTCGGGTGAGCAGGTGAAATGCAGGAAAGAATCAGACCTTCAGTATGGTCCATGGTTGTATATATTTATATAAACAATACTTGTTTGTTAATGGAATCCAAAGACAAATACAGTTTCTTAAAAAATACATTATTTTCTGATCTAGTGAATGGGTTGTTAAAGACACAGATAGGTATCACTGATTGGCTTGAAAGTATATTACATACTATTGTATTTAATCAGGCCTGTTGACAAGGATGGGACAAAGAGGGAAATTGTCCTAGGGCCCTGTGGTTCAAAAGGGCTCAGGGCTCCTGGCTACTGTGGATGCAGTAGTGCCCAGAGTTTCAGGCTTCTGGAGCCCCGTACTGTGTGCTCTAAGGGATGAGGAGCAGGGCATGCCGCAATCCAGGTGGTGCCTAGGGCTGGCTTTCTGGCCCCATCCCTTCCAGAGGCACGGACCCAGGTCCCTCCACACCTTGCCCAGGGGTCTGGCAAGGTGGTTGGCTCCCCTGCACATAATTACTCTACAACAATGTTGGCAGTTTGACTATTTTTACTCTCTAAATAACTGCACATCAATCTGCAGAAGAATGTCCACGTGGGAATCCATTTAAAACAATGAAGGAACTTTCACCACATGTTCTGCAAGAAAAGTTCACATTTTGAATATATGTGGGAGACAAAGACAGCACTGAACCCGCTACTTCAGTCATATTGTGCCAGCTAGAGAGACAAGCCAGATGTTAAATACTTGCTTCTGAGACTCCACTCCCTGTGGGAAATTCTGGAGCTTGGAATTCTTTTTTAGCACAACAAATAATTTACATAGCAAATAAACAACCAAAAAGTCTTCATGGATTTCAGCATTTTAAGAAAATAGGTTTTAAGAGCACTTGCACAGTTCAACTTTAAAAAGCCTAGCCCTTGTCATTTTGGAAGCAGACTGGGCTCCTGTCCAATTATTTGTGGATAATGACAGCTCATTATGAAAAGCCAAGAAATGACAATACCAGATGTGGCATATCACAAAAGAGGTTGTCAGATACGGGCATTTGGAGAGGAAAGAAATGACTTTTTGTTTTCTGCTCAAGAAAAAGTACCAATGTAGTAATAATGTGAGGGAAGGATTTGGGGGTTTTTAGGTCTTTTTATATTTCCAGAAGAAATGAAAGGAGCTGGGTATTAATACTGCTGTGTTGTTTTTCAGCAGGCTGGAAGATGCCTGCAGTTGTGAAAGGTCAGTGGAGTTGGTTGCTCATTAGTCTTCTGTCATCTTTTTTTTTTAAAAAAAAGATTAAAACCAAATCAATGGCATTGTAAATTGGTAGAAGATGCCATCAGCATACAAAGATCAAAGCTTACACTTTGACACTGATTAGCCAGCATCCTGACACACAGGAAAAGGATACACTAACCAGCTAAATGGTATCATAAAGGACTTTTAAAGGAATTTTGTTAAAGGAGTAGAGCAGAGTGAGAAGCAGTTTTAGGATTCCTATTACTGGCATGGCAGGGAGCCAGCTCCTCTTCCTTACAGCCCACCTTTACTCTCATAAGCGCTCATCAGTGGATTAGCTGGGGGAGCTGATGGAAAAAGAGGAGGGCTGTTGTCAGGGCTGCTGATGGGCAGGTAAAAGGGGCAGTTGCCCTGGGGGCTGGCGATTTTAAGGAGCCTGGCGATTTTGAAGGGCCCAGGGCTCCAGGCTGGAGCAGCTGTAGTGGCAGTCGATTCCTGGGCCTTTTCCATTGCCATTGGAGCTCTGTGTGGAACATTCTGGGCAGTGTTGAGAGCTGACTGTCGCTAACCCCACCCTTTCTACGAGGCCCTGATTCTTCCAGCAGAGATGGAGGAGGCAGAACCAAGCCACCTCCTCCCCATATTGTTCAGGGCCTGGTGAAGTCTGCCAGCCCAGTCAGATGCCCCCTGAGAGATATTGAATGATCATGGAGTTACCTGCACTGTACTCTTTTATATGCTGGGTAGTCCCAGGCATCTAGTAAAGTTGTGCCCTGATTAATACCATATCAAGTGTGTTCCGTCCATCTGTCAGTACTGCTTTTTACATGGTAAGGGTTTGGGGTTTGTTTGGGTGTGACGGGGCAGCTCCTCTCCGCCCCGAGCCACGCCGAACAAGCGCTGCTCGGCATTCGGGGAAGGGGGGGTCAGCACGGGATTGCGTGGCTTGTATGCAAGCCGCACCGAGGTTTAAAGCGCCGGCAGCTGCGCCGACTCGCGGCCACGGCGCGGCAGGCGAGGACGGGCTAGGGCGGGAGGAGTTCCCCCGCCTTGACAGGCCCTAACGGCCACCAATCGGCGGCAAAGGTGGATGGACACTTTCCCGCCCCGACCTGGGACGTCAGGGGGGCAGCTACAGCGGGACGTTTAAAAGCGCCGCCGCCATGGCCAAAAGGGGAGGAAGGAGAGGGCAGAGGAGCTGAGCACGGAGCCGTGGGAGGGGAAGATCGGGCAACATCCCTGGGGCTGGTGGCAGCCCCAACCACGGACCACTAGTACGCAACCCCACCTGGGCGAGGGTCGTGGTAGGGCCAGCAGCCTGTCAGCCAGGTATAAGGTAAACACCCCGAGCGGGGAACGCCAGGGGTGGGGAAAGGAAGCAGCCCAGGGCAGAGCCCCTTAGGGCTGGTGGGCTGACGAGTTACGGCAGAAGCCCCGTCAGCCGGACCGGAGCAAGGTAGTTCCGTGTCCTTAGGGCCCTGGGCTGGGGCCCATGAGTGAGGGCGGGCCCCCCTTTCCCCCACTCCATGGTTGGGGGACTACAACCGCGCCAAGGAAAAGAAGGTGAATCGCCTAAAAGTCCGGCTGAGATCCGGAGGTACCAGCCAGAAACCAGAGTATACCGGGGTACGCCAGGGTACATTGGGTTTTTTTGTTTGTTTATTTTTTGAGAGGAGCTCACATAACATTTATGAAACACGGAGGCTAGCAACGTATATTTTGCCAGCAATTTCCTATTATTTCTCTTCTGATTTTTTGCTTCCCTTTCATGACTGTGGCTGTGCAAACTCATCTATATTAGATGACTTATGTATTTGTCAGTGACCTATAAGCTGTGGGGTTAGTTTGGCTAGCACATGCTTCCTTCTACCAGGACAGCAAATCTCACCTCTAGAAAGTGTCACACAGTAAAGCCTAGAGCAGGAATCAAATTGACTTATAGCTGTTATCCCCAGAAAGGATATCTCTTGCCAAAGGAGAGAACTTTAAAAAAGTTCTAAATAATATTTTACTTCAACATTATTATTATTGTCCAAAAACACAATGCCCTCCCATGGTCCCTCACTGACATGCAACTTTCACCGAAGTCAAAGGGAATTATGTGCACACAGCAAACAGAAGGTATCTCATGAAGAATTCTCATCTCAGTTCCTTAAACCAAGAATGACAACTTGTCTGAATGCTCGCTTCCATATAAAACAAAGGAGCTTTTAATGTGAAAAGTTGTTTTGGTTTGAAACTTTGGAATCATTATAGGAAATTCTGACAGAAGGCTCTGAGACATGCACACGCATAAATGAGCAGAGCATTGTTCACATTCACATCATTGACAGTCACGAGGGAAATAAGGTTTGGAAAACAAATCTATTTTTATAGAGAGACTGAAGGGAAGTTAGAAAACTTAACAGTGACAAAGGTACTTACTGGAGTAACTTTAGTTGAAATCTGTTCAGTGTGTAGGCTGTTCAGGAAACAAGACATTATATTTAAGTTTAAGCCCTTTTACTGCAGAATTATACATAGAATTTAAAAAGTCATAATAATGTGGAGAAGGCATCAGATATAGACATTTCTGCCTGTAAACTGTTCAGAAGGGAGATTGCCATCCTATAATAATGCAACCATGGACCCGAAAACCAAAAAAGAAAATCAATGTTCTGCTGGTAGCTGACTCAGACATTAAAATTAGGGCTGTTGATTAATAACTGTTAATTCAAAAAAAAATAGTCAATTTAAAAAATAATGTTTAATCATACTGTTAAAGAATAGAATACCAATGGAAATATATTCACTATTTTTGGATGCTTTTCTACATTTTCAAATGTATTGATTTATATTGCAACATAGAATACAAAGTGTACAATGATCATTATATTTTATTTTTAATTACAAATATTTGCATTAAAAAAGATATATGAAATTAATTGAAAAATACTAAGTACTGTCATGCAACCTCTTAATCATGAAATTGTAAATTATAAAGATTGTTACATAACTGCACTCAAAAACAGAATTATGTACATTTTTAGTGCCTACAAGTCCACTCAGTCCTACTTCTTGCTCTGCCAGTTGTTAGCCAAGACAAACAAGGTAGGTTAGGATAATGCAGAAGATAATGCTGTCTGCTTGTTTACAATGTCACCTAAAGTGACTAGAGGCCTTCACATGGCATGTTTGTAGCTGGAACTGCAATATATTTACTGCCAGATATGCTAAACTAAAGGGGTGGGGAACCTCTTTTGAGTTGGGGGGCTGCTGAGCAACAGAAAAAAAATCAGTGTGGGGGAGGGCACACACAAGAGAGAAATACAAAAAAACAAAACAAGACAAAAAACCAAACAAACAAAAATCCTCACCGGCGTGGTCTTTGACTGAAAAGGAAAAAGATCTTCTCACATTCCCCTCACACACCCAGAGCCTAGAGGGGCCCAGGCTAGTAGATTTTGGTGCTTTAGCCGCATGGGAGGGCAGCAGGGACATGGGGGGGATTGGAGCACCAGCACGGGCTCCCCAATGCTGGGGGGTGGCCTGAGCATTGGCGGCTGGATCCAGGCAAGAAAGGAACCACATTCAGCCTGCAGGTCTTAGGTTCCCCGCCCCATGCTAAATATTTATATGTTCATTTGTGCATTGGACAAAATTTCAGGGTACATTCTTCCATGCAGATGATGCTCATTAAAAAATAATGCATTAGTTAAATTTGTAGCTGAACTCCTTGGAAGGACTGAACTCCTTGGAAGGAACTATACATCTGTTATTCTTTTTCACCCAAATTCTGTTTTCATGTTAAAGTAATCTCAAATAATGACCCACCAACACTTATGTGTTTTCACAGCAGATTTGACAACATGAAAAGAAGGTACCAGTGTGAGATTTCTAAAAATATCTACAGCACTTGATCCAAGGTTTAAGAATCTGAAGTGTCTTCCAAAATATGAGAGGGACAAGGAGTGGAGCAGGATGTCATAAATCTTAAAAGATAAGTGGAAACTACTGGACCCGAAAACCAAAAAAAGAAAATCAATGTTCTGCTGGTAGCTGACTCAGATGATGAAAATTAACATACATTGGTCTGTTCTGTTTTGGATCATTATCAAGCAGAACCTGTCATCAGTATGGACACATGGTGCTTGAAGCATGAAAAGACCTATGAAATTTTAGCACATGTAAATACCTTGCAATACCAGCTACCACAGTGCCATGTGAATGCCTGTTCTCACTCTCAGTTAACATTGTAAACAAGGAACAGGCAGCATTATCTCCTGCAAATTCTGATCAAATTTAGAGTGACTGGCTGAATGAGAAGTAGTCCTGAGAATATTTTAGGCCCTAAAGTTTTTTATATTGTTTTATTTTTGAACACAGGTTTCTTTTTGTACATAATTCTACATTTCTAAATTCAACTTTAATGCTTAAGAGATTGCAGTACAGTATTTGTATTAGGTGAATTGAAAAATACTATTTGTTTTTTTCAGTACACATAGTTTTAATCGAAATATAAAGTGAGCACTGTACATTGTTGTAATTGAAATATATATTTGAAAATGTATGAAACATCCAAAATATTTAAATAAATGGTATCCTACTATTCTGATTAATTGCACTTTTAACAATTGATTTTTAATCACCTGACAGCCCTAATTAAATTCATTTTTATTAGCCACAAAATTCATTTTTACGAAGTTTGAGAGTAAGACTTAATTTTATATGACGTTCCAGATGTGACTCACTCTGTACCTCTCAATATTTGAACAATAAGAAATAAATGTAAAAAATTCAATTTCATTAAGATTATGAAGGAGACAGGTCTCATTTATTTATTTTGATCTATTACATATATTTAAAGTTGTTGATTTTTATATACATAAATCAGAAGGAAGATAAGAGTTTATTTCATTCATAGTTACTAGTAAATGTGTAAAGGGTTCATATTTCATGCAAGAGAGTTTTAAAGCATTTGTAAATAAAACTTCTGGCAGGACAATATTTTGAGCATATTAGTTCTTAAATATATGTAAGATTTTTCTCTTATTTTCTCCAGACATTTCTGAAGCACTCATGTGACGGGGAGAGAGTCAGAGAGAGCAGGAATGGGGAGGGGTGGAGAAGAAAAATGTAACATGGTTCTTGACTGAATATTTGAGCTTCTGTAATTTTTAATGTATAGTAAACTGAAAATTCCCTGGATTGAAATCCTGAGTCCATTGAAGGCAATGGCAAAACTCTCTAACAATAGCTGGACTAGGATTCCCTAACAGGAATCAAGAACATATACTATGTGAAAAAATGGCTATAACCAAAAACAAATCATAAGGGGAAAGCTTATAAAGTAAACTTTAAAAGTTGAGAAGAGACAAGGAAGACTTGATGTTCAAGGTAATGTTTCTTAACTGCTTTATATTTACTTATTATAATAGATCATTTTGAAGATTTTTAAGTGGGATTGGCATCCCGCTATTACTAAGATTGCTTGACATGTCCCATTACAAGACCTTATTTTTACTTACTTACAGTTTTGTCAATCTTTAAGCCCTTAATTTGAAATTTTGCGTGTCCAGTGTCTACCTCAGCCTGAATTTTTTCAGAACATTTTGGGACAATTTTTCAATCATTTTTTAGAATGAGTCAAGGGAAAAGTATTTTTCTTTACATGAGTTTAAAAAAAAAAAGTTGTCCATTAGCCGCCTACGTGACTTGGAGAAGTTTGAATCAGTGTAATGAACGAGGCAGAGAATTGCAGAAAGTGACAGACAAGTCTTGTGACTAATAAAGTTACATGCTGCCCTGGATAAATTGGATTTTCTCTCTTCCCCTGCCTCAGATTTCCTGTGTTAGACAAATCACTAAACCAAACTTTTCATAGGTGGTCACCCATTATACGTTATTCATTTTCTGTGTGCTTCACTTGACACATTCTGATCTAATATGCGGAAGTGCTAAGCTACAGCTGTGGTCAGTAGGTCAATAGCAGCTGGATTCAGACTTGGTGACTGAATGGGGAAAAGGGGGCAGTTGCCCTGGGACCCAGCGATCCTTAAGGGCCAGGGTTCTCAGCTATGCTACCACTATGGCTACTGCGACAGCCAAAGTCCTGGACCTTTTAGAATCATTGCTGGAATGCTGCACCATGCTCTCTTAATGACTTTGAGGGCTGGTAGCAGGAAAGGGGTCCATGCCTTCCAGCTGAGGCCTCTTCCCTTCTGGGAGGACAGAACTGCTCCTATATTGCCCAGGGGCCTAGCAGTATTTTGAACATAAAGTACTATATATTGCTAAATTGTTTGAAAAATCAGGTACTAGGTGTCAGATTGGTCATCCAAAATCAGTAGATAGTTTTTAGCTTGATTTTTCTGGTCTCAGGTGCCTATCTGTAAACTGAGGATAATACCACTGGCTTATCTCACTAGGATATTGTGAAAATAAGTTAGTGTTTGTGATGCACTTGGGCATTGTATAGATTAGCACTATAGAAAATCCCAGGAGAAAATCATTCTGATTTCACAGCAAAGTTTGAGTAATGTGGAGTAAATAAGATGTCAGGTGACACATTTAAACAGTGATGAGGGGGAGGGAAATAATAATGAATAGCATTAAATGGCAACCATCCATCATGTGAACTGAATGAGGCATGAGTTCTTTGATAATGTTAATAAAGACGTATTATATCTACATAAAGTTGTTGAGGCTGGCACTTCCTAACTGCTATTCAATAATGTTATTTAAACACAGTCTTTTGTGCAGAATAAGCAGCCTCCCTACAGCCTCCCTACAGCTCAGATTTTGAAGTAGTTTCTCATGATTCACTGAGTTGTGTGTCAGTGAGTAGAAAAGGATGGAAACGTTATTCGACCTAGGACACTTGTGCTTCCAGCTGGCAAAGGGCACAGGAAGTACATAAAGTTTTATAGGGCTTACTTGTGTTGCATATATACATAATAATTTACTAAAGAGTGGTACATGAGACCTCTTCTGAGCAGTAGTCCACTGATGGTATTGCATGACAGAATTAGGACTAAGTATACTATTATTTTCATCAATAAGACTTGCAATTTCATAAAAATGGTATCAAGTTAGTGTGACAGGATCTATTTTCTATAAATCCATATTGGTTTGCATTATTATCCATATTGGTTTGCATTACCATCCTTTAATTCTTTACTGATTAATTCCTGTCTCAGTCACTCCATTACATTCCCTTAAATGTCAGAACTATTATGAAAAAAGGTCATTCTGTTTACCCTTTAAAAAAAATTGACACTTTATATTTTTCCCCTCATCCCTGTTATGTATATGGGGAAAAAGTCAGATATCATGTCGGCAGAGGCATGTACTCTAGACATACCCTTAAAGACTAACATTTATTTGGGCAAAACAACAAATGGTCTGGTAGCACTTTATAGACTAACAAAACAGGTAGATGGTCTCATGTGCTTTCTAGGGCACAGCCCACTTCTTCAGGCTGTGCCCACGAAAGCTCATGATACCATCTACCTGTTTTGTTAGTCTATAAAGTGCTTCCAGACCATTTGTTGTTTTTTTTCCTTTACAGACTAACTCGACTACTCCCTGAAGCTTCATTTATTTGGGCATAAGCTTTTGTGGGTAAAAACATTGTCAGATGCATTTGATGAAGTGTTTACCACCTGTAAGTGTGATATACATTTGTTTTACATTAATGGCTGTGAGGTTTGCCATTTTGTTTCAGTTTGAATTAGTGTCCTTAAGCTCAGTTATTTATCTGAAATATCTATACTATTGAGTTTGTTAAATTATGCCAAAAATCTCATGGGAACAATAGAGGTTTAAACAAAGACTTAAACTGGATGGCCTGCTACATTCCATGCCCTAAAGACATTAAAAGCTAAGCATGTGGTGCTTAGAGTACTTAGAACCTACTCTATCAGCTTCATTGACCATGAATACTTTCCCTTTCTTTTTCCTTCCCATCCTTTTTTTTTCCTTTGCTATTTGTCACTTGCACCTCTTAACTCCATTCCTTTTAAGAAGTGGGTTGTGCCCATGAAAGCACATGATACCATCTACACTTTGTGTTAGTCTCTAAGTTGCAGCAAGACTATTTGTTGTTTCAGTTTATATAGGCTTTTTCATAGCACTTCAGGAGTCAAGAAATACTATGGAAAAAAATCTTTCTATTGCATCTCTTCTTCTTCTGGTATAGGCTAGAATTGAGAGGTCCACAACAATATTAAAAAGTAAATTACAGAAGCTCAAAAGAAGTTTGATTCATCTCGGTTTGTAAAGTTAGGTGAAATTTTTGGGATATTTTCATTGAAAAAAAAAAGTCTAATTACAACTTATTTGATATGATACCCCCGCCCCCAAAATCAAATAAACTACAGTAGTCACTGTAAAAGCAGATCAAGTAAAGCCCTCTTCCATGAAATATAATGTAAGTTTAAATCTGAATATTTTCCAAGAATAATGTAAGTGGGTGTAAAAACTTGTTTATACATGTTGAACCTCTGATAACCGGGACTCCTTGGTCTGGCAACATCCATGGTCTTGCAGGACCACAGATGTTCTAGAACAAGAGAGTCCTAGTGACTGGGCTCTTGCCTGGTTCCCTAAAACTAGACTGTTAGGTAGAACTCAGCAGGTCTGCCCGACAGAGCCAGGAGCCTAGAGCACAGGGAGCTGAGCTGGCATTGGGTTGCCCAGTTTAGCAAGGAAGGTGAGGGGAGGGGGGCTGAGACTATCAGGGCAATGGAACTGATGGCAGGTGGGGGAGGGGGAAAGAAGCCAGCCAGGATGATGCAGCTGGTCCAGGGCTGGGGGGAGGGGGGTAGTAGCAGAGGGGCCAGATATGACCTTCCCTGGACAGGCAAAATCCCTTATCCAGGACCGGTCAGGTCACAAGGGTGCCAGAACAGTGAAGTCCAACTTGTGTTTCTCTTTCCTAATCAGGTATTTCTACACTTACAGTTTACAGCCTGGAATTAAAATCAAAATGTCATAGCAAGATTTGATGTGCTCAGAATGAAACACGTGAACATTCTTAGGTCAACAGTGCTTTTCAGATGATTTCAGAACGGTTTCATCCTTATTATACATCTTAAAGTCAAACCTAGAATAGAATTTCCCAATCCCAAGCATAGAATTTTCAGTTCTCCAGATGCCCACCCAGTTCCACTTTCAATCTTAGTGGTGTTTCCTCTGCAGTGTGATTTAGTAGCTCAAAATGCCATTTTAATTCCATGAACTTAAAAAAAAAATAGGGGCCTTATCAAAAGCCCACTAAAGTCAACAACAACCTCTGAATTGATTTCATTGAGTTTTGGATCAGGTCCAATATGCATAAATACATTCATTTAGAATAACTGTAATCTAGTTCCATTGCCTGCCAATAATTCTCAAATATACTATGATTACAAATTTTTAAATAAAAGGAAAATCAGGTGGGACAGGACTAATTAAGCAGAGTTTAATATATTTATGCTTTGTTCCCTGCATTTATATTTGTTATTATTTCTTCCTTCATTTAATTGAATATGTATGCTAGAAGCCATAAAAATGAATCTGATCTATATATAAGTGAGAAAGAATAATGATAATCATAAAATCATAACACTTTTACAGAGTACTATAAAAAAGAACAAGATTAGTATAAAGTGGTCTGTGTTTAATACAGTAGAGACAGTAAGTATCATAGCTAGTATGTTCCAAAACATACAACCCTTCGCCCCCCAAATCCTCTCAATGAATCAAGCACCACAAAACAAACACCACCCCTTTTAAAATTGTTTTTGTTAAACAGAATCTATTTTATGTATCACTTGCTTTTCTATCTCTGATTAATCTTGCAGAAGGTGGGGAGAGATGTGTGTTGATTTTTCTGAAAACAGCTTTTAAACAGGCCATGTAACTTTTTAAAATAAGCTTATATGTAAAACACAAATAAATCTGTTTAATTTAGTTAAATTGCTTTGACAAGATGAATGCTTGCTCTTTGCGATGATCAAAATAACAAAGCCCACGTTTCAAGCATTTCAAATGTCTTATGGCTAGTTCTGTGCCACTCATAGACTTTATGTTTTGCAGTATCAGAGGTCTAAATCTTCTTATACCTTCTAGTAAGGTTTTGGGGCAAATTCCATCCAGTTTATAACCTTAAAAGTTCAATTTCCTTAGTAATGTTTAAATTAGTGCATATGATTTATACCAATAATGGAAAGGAAAATATTTTGAAAATTAGGTTAATTTTGTGATACCATGCTTTAAGGCATTCTTCCCAGGATCTATAACAATGGGTTTTTTGCTTTATTTGCTACTCACTTTTTGTTACAACATCACCCTGTTATCTAAATGATAGCAAGAAAAGTGGAGGTAGAGGGAAGCTAAGTTCCACACCAGGCAGACTGCCATTAACTTTCCCTGTAAAGAGGGCTTAGGTTTCTTTCTATATAGATTTAAAATAAAACACATTTTCTACCTACCTTAACTGGTTGCATGGAAGAAACCTTTCCTTCCTAATACTTCCCATTTGTTCCAAGAACTTCATCCACTTTCCAAGCAGCCTAGCCTAGTTTTCTTTTAAAGAGAGAAGGTATATGTGAAACAGTGTGTCCTAATTACTCTCAGGCAAGAATTACCATTCTTATCAAAAGGCTAGATTGCAATTGAAGAGAGCTGCAGAAGATATTGCAACTCAAAGGTACACCTGTGTTCACAATTCCTCTCCTTGCTCGCAAGAGAGTAGAAATTGACTGCTAAGTAGTAGGTGTACCCACCTATTCAGGGAGTAGCAGATGCAAAGCCCTACTCACTTCATGTCCAGATCCAATCCCACACAGGGTTACAGGTGAAGATTCCTAATACCTGTCATTTCCTGCATCGATCAAGTCACAATGTAATCTCTAGTAATAAGTCCTCCACCCCCCAGAGCTACCCATATATGCAGAGTATATTACCTATCTTAGGGTACATCTAGACTACAGGGTTTTGTCGACAGAAATTTTGTCGACAGATACTGTCGACAAAGCTTCTGTCGACAAAGAGTGTCTACACTACATTCAGTTCTGTCGACAAAGCAAGCTTCTTTGTCGACATGGCAGTGTAGACGTAAGGACACTTTACATGCAATAACACCTTCTGTCGACAGAACTCTGTCGACAGAAGGCGTTATGCCTCGTAAAATGAGGTTTACCAGCGTCGACAAAACTTCTGAGTTCTGTCGACGTTATGTCCACTTTTGTCGACAAAACTCTGTAGTCTAGACACACCTTTAGACTTATCAAGGGAATTTCCTAGGGAAATATAAGATCTTCAAGGGTCTCTTTTATGAAAGAAAAAAACATTAATGTCTTCCTTCCCATTGAAATGTTTAGCTGCCGTAGGTAACATTTCACCAAAAGAAGTCATATCAAAAGGGGCATAGGTAATTTATTATAGTCTATCATCTAATGTAACAAACAACACAGGGAACTGACACTGAGTTAATCCCTTCTCTGACTGGAATACAATTTTGTAACATGTTTACATGTTTGTAGTGCTTCTACTGCTGGAGCAGCCTATTGATATTCATCCTTTACCCTTTTTTCCCTTACAAAAGCAAAGTGTTAATGCCAGCAATGATTCTAAAGTGGGAGTAAAAGATTCTGATTTATGCTGGTTATGTCAGACAGCCATTCACACATGCTTGGTCAGGCTATTACATTATTTTCCAAACATCACCAATCTGAAACTAATATATAAATCAACAAGCCAGAGAGCATGGATTATTAAGAACATGAAAATATTAACAGATGTTATAGCAGAGACTAAATTTAGCCTTTACCATGGCTAAAAGCTATACTAGACAACCCATTGATCCTTAGGCTGACACCATCCCTAATGATGGAGAGTTAGGGGGAAGGAGTTCTGTTCAGTATCTTCATCAGTGATTTAGATATTGGAGTAGAGAGTATTATTAAGTTTGCAGATGATACTAAGGTGGGAGGGGTTGTAGGTGCTTTGGAAGATATGGTCATAATTCAAAATGGTCTGGACAAACTAGAAAAATGGTCTGAGGTAAATAATAGAAAAATGGTCTGAGGATGAAATTAATAAAGACAAATGCAAAATACCCCACTTAGGAAGGAAAAATTAGTGTCACACATACAGAATGGGAAGCAACGGTTTAGGAAGGAGTACTGCAGAAAAAGATGTAGGGGTCATAGTGGACTGCAAGTTAAATAGGAGTCAACAGTTGACACCGTTTTAAAAAAAAGCAAACATGATTCTGGGATGCATTAACAGAAGTGTTGTGAGCAAGACATGAGAAGTCATTGTTCTACTC
This sequence comes from Pelodiscus sinensis, assembly GCF_052426305.1. Taxonomy (NCBI): domain Eukaryota; kingdom Metazoa; phylum Chordata; order Testudines; family Trionychidae; genus Pelodiscus; species Pelodiscus sinensis. The sequence continues at coordinate 102,885,224 of NC_143055.1, forward strand.
TATTCTGAAGATATTGAACAGAACTGGTTTCAAAACAGACCCTTGCAGAACCCCACTTGTTATGCCCTTCCAGCATGACTGTGAACCGTTAATAAGTACTTTCTGACAATGGTTATCCAGTCAGTTATGCACCCACCTTGTAGTAATCCCTTTAAAGTTATATTTCCCTAGTTTATTGATAAGAAGTACATGTAAGACTATATCAAATGTTTTACTAAAGTCTAGTTATACCACATCCACTGCTTCTCCCTTATCTACAAGACCTGTTTGCCTATCAAAGAAAGCTATCAGTTTGGTTTGACATGATCTGTTCTTTACAAATCCATGCTGGCTGTTCCCTTTCACCTTATTATCTTCCAGATGTTTTCAGCTGAATTTCCTAATTACTTGCTCCATTATCTTTCCTGGCACAGAAGTTAAACTGAGAGGTCTGATGTTCCCTGGGTTGTTCTTAGTTCCCTTTTTATAGTTGGACACTATATTTGCCCTTTTCCAGTCTTCTATAATCTCTCCCAACTTTTCAAAGATGAGAGCTAATGGCTTAGGTACCTCCTCTATGAGCTCCCTCAGTATTCTAGGATGCATTTCATCAGCCCTGTTGACTTGAAAATTCTCTTATTTGTGTTGAATGCCCATTACTCTATGAATAATTGCATTCTGCTACAAAGTGGAGTTGATTTTGTATGGAAGAACATAAGAATGGCCATACTGGGTCAGACCAAAGGTCCATCTAGCCCAGTAGCCTGTCTGCCGACAGTGGCCAGCACCAGTTGCCCCAGAGAGGGTGGACCAAAGACAATGATCAAGCGATTTGTCTCCTGCCATCCTTCTCCCGCCTCTGACAAACAGAGGCCAGGGATACCATTTCTATCCCCTGGCTAATAGCCTTTTATGTACTTAACCTCCATGAAATTATCTAGCTTCTCTTTAAACTCTGTTATAGTCCTAGCCTTCACAGCCTCCTCTGGCAAGGAGTTTCACAGGTTGACTACATGCTGTGTGAAGAAGAACTTTCTTTTATTAGTTTTAAACCTGCTACCCATTAACTTCATTTGGTGTCCTCTAGTTCTTCTATTTAGGGAACTAATAAATAACTTTTCTTTATTTACCCTCTCCACACTACTCATGATTTTATATACCTCTGTCATATCAAATCATGAGTGGTGTGGAGAGGGCAAATAAAGAAAAGTTATTTATTAGTTCCCATAATAGAAGAACTAGAGGACACCAAATGAAGTTAATGGGTAGCATGTTTAAAACTAATAAAAGAAAGTTCTTCTTCACACAGCGTGTGAAATAGAAAGAAATAGAAACCCTTACTCAGCATGGTCTGTCCCGAACACCCCAAAGGGTATATCTGGAAGCTGATTGGCAATTAATAAGTACTGACCAGCATTCAGCATCTCCATACATCTAAGCTGGCTACTCAGTGTCCTTGAATTTCAACAAACCTGTTATATTTGTTAAGGATTAATCTGTGCAATTGGCAGTTGCAAGTTAGCTGACATCTCCAATCTTTATATGGGTGCACAGCATTTAAAAACTTGCAATTACTTCATTTCCAAGAACCAAACTTCTTATTCCATGTCTACAATAACTATAGCATTCAATGGAGCCTTTATCGCCTTTTAAAAACTGCAATTTTAGGATGGTATCATACTTTTCTTGGGATGACTGGTTACTGCATGTGATTTTCAAAAAGTAGACATTTCAGATCTGTAAAATTTCTGTGTCAACAATTTTTTCTGCTTCACTTCCCACTGGTTTTTGTGTAATTGTTAATTATTTAGATTTCTGTCTGTTCGAAGTAGTTTTTCTCTTAGATATTTCCTCTTACTCTTCATTTGTCACACCTTCTTTGTCACAGCCTCAGAGACATTGCAACTTATAATTTATAGGCAACCTACCAAGGGGTTTGGTACTGCCACTAACATGTAATTTCTCTTTCCCTGCAGTGAGTTACCTTCACATACCATTCAGTAGCTTGGGGCCCAATCAATAGCCTCACTCAGGCAAAACTATTGTTGATTTCATAGGACTAGTTACTTTGCACAGAAGAGGCAGAGATCTAGGATAATATAATCCTTTCAACAACTTCAGCAAGTAGTTCACCCCTTTTCTATAGCCCATGATATGCAGCTCAGTTTGCTGAATATCTCCTTATATGGGTTTGTGGCCACTGAATCTGAGCAAGATGTGGATCTCTTGGCCATCTCCTTGCTACCTGCTCCACTGGCAAACCTTTCACCTAGTATATCCATGCAAGGTGAGTAGCATGCATGCATGCAAGGTGAGACAGAATGCATGCATGCATTTTAGGTTTGCAAAATTCAAATACTACGTGATAGCATAGTTCAAGATTGTATCACCTTTACTTATCCTTAATCCAGTTAACCCTATTGATTTCAATGGAGCTGCTTGAGAACTAAGGCTGCTTAATGTATATACTCGTGGAAGAATCTGCCTCATATTAACTGACATCACTGAGCTATTATTGTTGTCTTTTAACGAGTTTGTTTTGTCACTTTGTATTATTAACCGGGATGTCCTCATTGTTTCCTTTCAGTTTAATTTTTTGTGAGATTTCTATTAACATTTCCCCCCCCTTTCTTAGTCTCAGAGATGTTTTTAGAAATTATATTAGACAGAAATGTTGTGTGGGAATCAGTTCACACATTCACATATCCTAGTTTTCTAGTCTCCTGTGTCATTTCATTATACAGGTTGAACCGCTCTAGTCCAGCACTCTTGGGACCTAACTAGTTCCAAACCAGAGAATTTTCTATACCAGGGGAGGTCAATATTGTCTAACAGCATTATCAACATTTTCACTGCTTAGGCTACGTCTACACTGTAGCCGTCTTCTGCAAATGCTTCTGCAAATGAAGCGTGGAGTGGAATATCGCCACACTTCATTTGAATAATTAATTAGCAGTTGCTTTTGCGCAAAAAAGAGCCATCTACACAGCTTCTTTGTGTGCAAAAGCCTCTTGCACAAAAGCGACTGCTAATTAATTATGCAAATGAAGTGCGGCAATATTCTACTCTTTGCTTCATTTGCATAAGCTTTTGCGGAAGAAGGCTACAGTGTAGATGTAGCCTTACTGGGCTGTTAGAAGACATTTGGGGGTAAATTAGAGAACTGAGAATCAGAACTGGTGGCTGTAAACAAACTTTATGGGACTGCAGGAAACTTGACCACACCCAAGGAAAGTGGATATCCAGCTAACTAAAATCATTCTGGATGAAGGATGTTTCTGGACCAGAGAGTTCTGGACTAAAAATGTTCAACCTGTATTAAAGGATACGTTTAAGTCATGATCTATCCTTGATACATGCATACAACTCTGGTTACATAATCCTGATTACATAAGAAATACAAAATTTCCATAAACTTTAGTCAATGCTGAATTTAGCTCTTCACTGCAACTGAAATCACTGGAGTTTCAACTGTCCACAAGAAAAGCAAATTAATAACTTATTTACAACTCTTCTTCTTCAAATACATGAGATGATTAAGTTTTCAAGATGATTCTCCTACATGAAAAGTCTAAAGGGATCATAACAAATACTTTGGGACCTAGACAGCATAAAAATAATAGGCAAGATAAAATTTCAAATGTGGGTAAATATTAAAATAACCTGCAGTACAAAATAAAGTCTAAAGGTTTTTCATAAGACCAGACTCTCCTGGGGGCTATGGGAAAGACAGCCATAGGGCTTTCCATCTGAGAAAGAATTTGAAAGGCATGTAAGGTTGCAGCTGGAATGGATTTTTGAACATGCATTGGGACCTTCAAACATAGACTACTATGACATCTCCTCGAATCAAATGGAACTCTATAAGGCTACAATGGTAAATGTAGTCGATCCCAATGCAGGATCAGGTACATTGTGTTAGGTATCTCTTAAACCTTAAAAACAACCAAGTATTGGAGGTTTGATTGGTTGCTTTCTGTTCCCAAGCCTTGTTTACCAAGTTTATAGTATTTTTTTAATGTCTAAGCTACAATTCTGAAAAGTCTCAAAACTATGATGTTGTTAGAGATGGATGCTACCATACATTTAACCATTCTAGTACTGAACAAAAGGCAGCATAGTGTATTTATACTATTTTAGACAAAACAATATTTTGGTAATTCAAACACACAAACAAAACAATAAATGGCTACGTAAAGCGCCACATTATAAAAATCATAATGTTTGTCTGTCATGTTTAAACTTCCATAGTAAAAAGGCTCTCATTACCTCACTAAAGAAAACTGAGCAGTAAGAGTCTCAAGATTTATGTAGTGTTTGCCCTTTGTGCCTTATAAATAATTTCCTGCTCCTAACAACTAATGATGATCTAACATAAGAATTGATTAACAGATGCCTTTGGCGTATGACAGTAAAGACACTTTAATTGCCCTATAGAACTTTTGACCTGTACCATCCTTTGGGAAAATTAGTTGTTGTACCTTTGCATTTTTTTCCCTCAATTCATAATTTGTTCAGCTGTCATTAAAAAATTAAAGGTGTGTTGGTATCTTTCTCCTCTTTCTCTCCCTTTCTACAGTAGCAGAAAACCTGTATCTTCAGATTTTGTTATTTCAAAAAAATTTCTTATGACAAGACATTCCACGACAATGCATCATTTTTCTTTTCCCTAGGGTCTGATCAACACTGAGCCTGTGTGAGCCCATGGTGTTTTGACCTTTAGTTACCAGAGATGCATATCTCTATCTTTCCTGTAGCAACAAACTATTAGATAATTAAAAGAAGACTGGATCGGGGGTGGGAGACAGGAGAGTAGAGGGGAGAATTGTTAAACTCAAAACCAGGTAGCTTAAATTCTCATTAGCAAGTAACAAGGTTTTGGATACTGTTTCCTGAACAACACATATGAAGACGTATTTCAATTTATAGGTGGTAAAATGTGGACGAGAACTTAGTTTACCACAATATAGTGAGTAGTCCTTTTGTACCAACCTTGTAGTTAGAATAAGCTACACATTAAATTAATCTAATACCCAGCTAATTAGTCAATCTGTAATACAAAACAGAAATAATTTTTCTGATAGTTTGTTGTGAAGGATTGTATGTAAATATATGTCTGAACTGCATTATAAAGATACACAGCAATATTATTTGAGCAAGCTGCCACACATTAACAAATCATTCAGTTTCATGACTGCCACTAAAATAAAGTACACTAGTCTCCCATTTTGCATAAGCTTGTGAGCACTGAAATTTAAGAGTATATTTTTATTGTTTCTTTTCAGCTGTAGGACAGCAAACCTGCTTGCATTACTCCAACAGCTTATGTAGTTGAGGCTATGTAATGGAAATCCCATCAGTCAAATGACTGTGGTTTTGAGATTTTGTTTCTTTGCTTTTTGTTTTGCTACTTTAGTGCAAAAATTTACACAAACTATGAACAACGGACAGAGGCACTTGGTGATTTATGCCTAAGATTTATGCAAAATGTGATATACTATGGATCAACTTTTTTTATTTGATATTTGCAACAAAACAGCAAACAATATAAATATAACAAATTATATCATACAGGCCTGCTGACAGAGGGGGGCAAAGAGAACAATTGCCCCAGGGCTCAGAGATTCAAAGGAGTCAAGAGTCCCAGGCCCTTTAAATTGTCACCAGAGCCCCACATATTGCCCTCCAGAGTCCCACGGCATGCCCTGGACAGCTCTGGGAGCAGTGCAGATCCAGGCAATGCAGAAGGCTGGCTTCTCCAGACCTGCCCCTTCCACCCGAGGCCCCACCCCATCTAGGAGTGCACTTGGGGTTCCCTCACCTTCCCAGAGCCTGGTGAGCCAGAGGAGGAGGTGGCCAGGCTGAGGAGCATTCGAGGCCATAAGGAATTTCTGGACAGTATTCCTGTGGAGTCCACTGAGGTCACTGTCCTAGGATGTGGGACTGCTGACACGCCACTTATGGAGGAGGAGGTGGTGCAGGGTGAGCACTGGCAGCTGGTTACTTCTGGCAGCAGGCAATGTTCCACCCCTGCTCCTAACCCTCCCACTGTGTTGTTACATAACTGTTACACTATACTTTCTGCAGGAGACAAGGAGTCACCCCCCACAGTGGAGGAGACCAGGCCTTGCACCACCAAGGTTGAGCAGTCTCCTGCCACCACTGCGAGGAAGAAACGTAGGGTAGTGGTGGTTGGAGACTCTCTTCTGAGGGGAATGGAGGCGCCTATCTGTTGCCCTGACAGTTCATCTCAAGAGGTATGCTGTCTGCCAGGAGCCCGTATCCGAGATGTTACGGAAGCATTGTCAAGGATTATCCGGCCCTCTGACTACTACCCCATTCTACTCATCCATGTGGGCACAAATGATACTGCCAGGTGTGACACTGAGCGGATCAAGCGTGACTACAGGGCTTTGGGAGTACAGGTGAGGGAGTTTGGGGCGCAGGTGGTATTCTCTTCGATCCTTCCTGTCAAAGGTAGGGGCCCGGGCAGAGAGAGGTGCATCCTGGAGGAGAATGCCTGGCTGCGAGGATGGTGTCGCCAGGAGGGCTTCGGCTTCCTTGACCACGGGGTGCTCTTCCAGGAAGGACTGCTTGGCAGAGATGAAGTTCACCTTTCCAGGAGCGGGAAGGCCTTGTTTGGACACAGACTGGCTAACCTTGTGAGGAGGGCTATAAACTAGGTTCGATGGGGACAGGTGAGCAAAGCCCACAGGTAAGTGCTGAATGTGCGGGACTGGGAGATGGGTTGGAAATGGGGGGGACTACGGCCTATAATGGCAAGGAGAAAGAAGGGTCAGGGTACAACAGGGAGGCAAGATCAAATCAGTATCTTAGATGCCTATATACAAATGCGAGAAGTATGGGTAATAAGCAGGAAGAATTGGAATTGCTAACAAATAAATACAACTATGATATCATTGGTATTACAGAAACCTGGTGAAATGGGACGCACGATTGGAATGCTGGTATGGAATGGTACGGCTTGCTCAGGAAGGACAGACAGGGAAAAAAGGGAGGAGGGGTTGCCTTGTATATTAAAAATGTACACACTTGGACTGAAGTGGAGATGAACGTAGGAGATAGCTGTGTAGAGAGTCTCTGGGTTAAGCTAAAAGGGGTAAAAAATTAGGGTGATGTCATGCTAGGAGTCTACTACAGGCCACCTAGCCAGGTGGAAGAGGTGGATGAGGCCTTTTTAAACAATTAACAAAACTATCCAAAGCCCAAGATTTGGTGATGATGGGGGACTTCAACTATCCAGACATATGTTGGGCACAGGCTATCCAATAAGTTTCTGGACTGCATTGGAGACAACTTTGTTTCAGAAGGTTGAAAAAGCTACCAGAGGAGAAGCTGTTCTGGATTTGATTTTAACAAATAGGGAGGAACTAGTTGAGAACTTGAAAGTGGAAGACAGTATGGGGGACAGTGATCATGAAATAATAGAGTTCATGATCTTAAGGAAAGGTAGAAGGGAGACCAGCACAATTGAGGTAATGGATTTCAGGAAGGCAGATTTTGATAAGCTCAGAGAACTTGTAGGTAAGGTCCCATGGGAAGCAAGACTGAAGGGAAAAGCAACTGAGGAGAGTTGGAAGTATTTCAAAGGGACGTTGTTAAGGGCCCAAAAGCAAACAATTTCGCTGTGTAGGAAAGATAGAAAATATGGCAAAAGACCAGCTTGGCTTAACAAGGAGATCTTGCATGATCTCAAAATAAAAAAGGAGTCCTATAAAAAATGGAAACTAGGACAAATAACAAAGGATGAATATAGGCAAGCAACACGGGAATGCAGGGGCAAGATTAGAAAGGCAAAGGCACAAAATGAGATCAAACTAGCTACAGGCATAAAGGGAAACAAGACCTTTTATAAATACATTAGAAGCAAGAGGAAGACCAAGGACAGGGTAGGCCCACTGCTCAGTGAGGAGGGAGAAGCAGTAACAGGAAACTGGGAAATGGCGGAGATGCTCAATGACTTCTTTGTTTCGGTCTTCACCGAGAAAGTCTGGAGGTGTGCCTAACGTAGTGAATACAAGCAGAGAGAGGGTAAGTTTAGAAGATAGGATACACAAAGAACAAGTTAAAAATCACTTAGGAAAGTTAGATGTCAGCAAGTCACCAGGTCCTGATGAAATGCATCCCAGGATACTCAAGGAGCTGATAGAGGAGGTATCTGAGCCTTTAGCTATGATCTTTGAAAAATCATGGCAGACAGGGGAGATTCCAGAAGACTGGAAAAGGGCAAATATTGTGCCCATCTATAAAAAGGGGAATAAGAACAACCCAGGAAACTACAGACTGGTCAGTTTAACGTCTGTTCCAGGGAAGATAATGGAGCAGGTAATTAAGGAAACCATATGCAAACACTTGGAAGGTAATAAAGTAATAGGGAATAGCCAGCATGGGTTTGTGAAGAACAAGTCATGCCAAACTAATCTGATAGCTTTCTTTGATAGGATAACGAGCCTTGTGGATAAGGGAGAAGCGGTGGATGTCATATACCTAGACTTTAGTAAGGCATTTGATACGGTCTCGCATGATATTCTTATTGATAAACTAGGCAAATATAACTTAGATAGGGCCACGATAAGGTGGGTGCATAATTGGCTGGATAACTGTAGTCAGAGAGTTGTTGTTAACAGTGTTAAATCCTGCTGGAAAGGGATAACAAGTGGAGTTCCGCAAGGGTCTGTTTTGGGACCCGTACTGTTCAATATCTTCATCAATGATGTAGATATTGGGATAGAGAGTACGCTTATTAAGTTTGCAGATGAAACCAAACTGGGTGGGGTTGCAACTTCTTTGGAGGATAGGGACATAATTCAAAATGACCTTAGCAAGTTAGAGAAATGGTCAGAGGTAAACAGGATGCAGTTTAATAAAGAGAAATGCAAAGTGCTCCACTTAGGAAGGAACAATCAGTTCCATACATACAAGATGGGAAGTGACTGTCTAGGAAGGAGCATGGCGTAAAGGGATCTAGGGGTCATAGTGGACCACAAGTTGAATATGAGTCAACAGTGTGATGCTGTTGCAAAAAAAGCAAATATGATTCTAGGTTGTATCAACAGGTGTGTTGTAAGCAAAACTCGTGAAGTCATTCTGCTGCTCTAATCTGCACTAGTTAGGCCTCAGCTGGAGTACTGTGTCCAGTTCTGGGCGCCACATTTCAAGAAAGATGTGGAGAAATTGGAAAGGGTACAGAGAAGAGCGACAAGAATGATTAAATGTCTAGAGAACATGACCTATGAAGCCAGGCTTCATGAACTGAGCTTGTTTAGTTTGGAAAAAAGAAGATTAAGGGGGGACATGATAGCGGTTTTCAAATATCTAAAAGGGTGTCACAAGGACGAAGGAGAAAATTTGTTCCTCTTGGTTTCTGAGGACAGGACAAGGAGTAACGGGCTTAAAGTACAGCAAGGGAGGTTTAGATTGGACATTAGAAAAGAATTCCTGTCAGGGTGGTCAAATATTGGAATAAATTGCCAAGGGAGGTGGTGGAATCTCCCTGTCTGGAGATATTTAAGAACAGGTTAGCTAGACATCTGTCAGGGATGGTGTAGACGGAGCTTGGTCCTGCCTTGAGGGCGGGGGCTGGACTCGATGACCTCTTGAGGTCCCTTCCAGTCCTATGATTCTATGATTCTATGAGTCTATCAGCTGCCATGTATCACAATGAGAATGTTGCAAAACTTAAAAAATCAAGTCAAAATGCTAGATTGTGGAGTTCTGTGCCTGAAAGCACAAATTATGATGTACTTCTTCATTGTCCCATAGCAGATTCAGAGTCATTTATCAGGAACACATTCTGAAGAATAATTCCTTCCTTGTTTACTTTTACACTGGGGTTAGAATATTAATTTATTATTATTATTATTATTAATTATTTTATTTATTTACGTATTTATTTATTTATTTTATTCTGACATTTTTTAGATGTCAGTGCGGCTTTTTGTTAAAATAAGCTTGTCTGCTGAAAAGTTTCAGTGTCAACAAGTAAGCATTTTCAGATGGAAAAATGGTTAGTTAAAAATTCCTGACCAGCTCTAGTTATGATGTATATTCCTACCTGGTTTATGATATGTATTCCCACTAATCCTTTGAGCTAGCTGGTCTCCATCCCCTTTTCAGCATAAACCCTGAATAATACAGAGGCAGACAGAGGACAGTACTGTAGAGGTGACAAACCTCTGATCCACCTAGACCAAGATCCATGCATGGATTTTGTATGGATGAGAAAGGTTCACATCCATATCTCAGAGCAGATCCTGAATCTAGGAGAGATACTTATTCTGAACTTTTAGAATTGTATTCTTAAAAATCTATCACACAGCTATTTTTACTGTCCACAAAATGAAGTACATTAAAGGCAGTGAACTGTGTGAAACTGTAGCATGACATACATTAGTGTACATGATATTTATCCTATGTAAGTTAACAAAAAGCAGTGAGTTATTTTTTAAATACAAATATTTTCACAGCGGGTAGTGAAAAAGGCTGGTTAACAGCAAGAAGGCAGATCCTTGTACTGCTTGCTGAGAAGATTATGACAAGTGAATTGCTGGAAAAAGCAAGACTTTTTTAAAATAATGCATTTGGCTTTAACATGCTGTTTACACTCAGGAAAGCAGAATGTAAGCAACATAGCATCTTTTGGGATTGTTGATTTTTTTATTCTTATAAATCTAAAAACCTTATGCCCTGCACTGAAAGGTGCTTCAACTCCCACTGTCAGCAAACACTTTACAGAAAGCTCTCAACACCTTTCAGGAGTGAACAGTCAACAGTCCTGGCTGTGATAATATTTTACTGTTCTATCAAGTGCATTAAGCTAATTCCGAGAGAAACACTGATTTAGTACAATTCTAACAGACCCCGTTCAGAGCCATTTCTAACACAAAAACCACTCAAGAGTCCAGAAACATTTTAGATTTCATGTCCTTTGGATAATTTGTCCTTGAAATATATGTATGAAGAAACAAAAAGGAACTTATGCTTTAATTAAAGGGGAAAGAACCACAAACTTCTGATTTCCCAGCCAATTGTATGTTACATTTCAGGTTGTGTCAGTTTTTTTAGAGCACTCTGATTCAGAGTAGTCATAAATGGGGTTTGTAGCAGACTGAAGTTTGTATCCTCATTTATTTTAATTTAATTAATAATATACCAGAGGCCTATACAAGGTTTTGGGTGCATAATTAATACTAGAAGACTTAACCAGCATTGCTTGGGTTCTCCAGGAGAGGGAACTGGTGGTGCATGGGAGGGTGCAGGAATCAGGGCAGTGCCTTAGGGATGTGGGAGAGGGATGTTCAGGAGCCTGGGGGCAGTGGGTTTTCAAGAGTGAGAGTTTGGGGTATGAGGAGGGGCTCAGGGTGTGGGGCTCCATCTGGCACAGACCTTTTCTCTCCTCCCAGCTCCATCCTAGCTGCCAGGGGCCCTTTTTGTTTCCCCGGATCCCTCCCCCCAAACTACCAGGGGCCTTTTTTCTCCCCCCTCCCCTCTCCTCCAATGCTGTGGTCAAGGGCAGGAAAGAAGGGAAAATAGTTTGGGCCAGGGGGCTACTTACTGGTGTGCTGGCAGGCAAGGCGGCGGGGTCCCAGATGCCCCCAGTGGACATTCTGTAGAATAGCTCTCCCCTGAGGGCAAGCTGCCCTTAATGGCCCTTTCATATTGGCTGTGTTTACACTGGGCCACTTATTCCGGAAAATCAGCCGCTTTTCCGGAATAAGCTGCGAGCTGTCTACACTGGCCCTTGAATTTCCGGAAAAGCAACGACGCTCTACTGTACAAAATCAGCCGCTATTCCGGAAAAACTATTCTGCTCCCGCTCGGGCATAAGGCCTTATTCTGGAACACTGTTCCAGAAAAGGGCCAGTGTAGACAGCCCAGTAGTCTTTTCTGGAAAAAAGCCCCGATCGCAAAAATGGCGATCGGGGCTCTTTTCTGGAAAAGTGCGTCTACATTGGCCACAGACGCTTTTCCGGAAAAAGGGCTTTTCCGGAAAAGCAGCCTGCCATTGTAGACGCTCCTTTTCTGGAAAAACTGAAAACGGAATAGTATTCCATTTTAAGCAGTTCCGGAAATTCATGCCAGTGTAGACACAGCCATTGTGTCTCTGAAAAGCAGCCCTCCCTTTCCATATTATGAAAACCAATCCTTTTCCTGAAGCTTCCAATTGTCCTGGCACAGTCAAACCCTGACCTTACTTTAAGTTAGGAGAAGCTGCATACCAAATTTGGTGGTCCTAACTTTTGCCACTTAGGAGACATTCTTGAGCAAACAGAGTTGCAGACATAACCCCAGAAGTGTTAAGGTAATCATGCAGGCTATGTCTAGACTATGGAGTTTTTCTGGGTTATTGGAGGTATCCCAGAAAAATTCTGCCACATCCAATGAACGCATCTGCTCTTCCGACATTTTTTGTAGAAGAGGAGACGCACTCTTTCCAAAGCCCTTCTAGGGCAGTATAGATAATGTGTACTTTTTTCTGATAAAAAGCGGCAGTCTAAATGTTGCCACAGAGAGAAGTTCTGCAAACTTGCCGTCCTCAGAGAAAGCTTCTGTTTTCAGGACACACAACACAAAATCTCTCTATAAAAAATGTGCTTACAATGAAATCACAGCTAACTTTTCCTGTTTTTTTCTGTTCTTGCTCTCTTCACCTTATGTAAAATTAATGCATAATTCATCAGATATATTTATAAATAAGTACTTTTATTTAAATATGTAAATAATCAAAGGTGTAAGTTTTGTACAATAGCAGTCATATTGTTAGCACTTGAGAGACTCTAACTAATCCTTAAATAAGTACTGAGTAAGAGGGAGGGAACACATAGCTGCACCCAATTGGGAATAGCAAGAAAACAAGTTGTGATTCTTGGTCAGAATTCCTCACAGCTACTCTCGTACTCTGGCAGGGCAGTACATTTCTTTACTCATTTCTGAAAGAAGATAATTCCCTCCTGGGTACTAGCACAGTAACTTGGGCCAGTATATTGGAGGTAGAGCCACAGTCATTGCTGCTGCCACTCTCCCTCCCAGCCTACATGGAAGAGAGAGAGAGAGAGGGAGACTTATTCTAATTTGTTTAAACCTCATTCCATGAGGAATAACTCCTCTTCTGAAATAGCTTTTTCGAAATAGGGCGTGCATGTGGATGTTCCACTGCTGCTATTTCGAAATAGCTTCTGATCGGGGCCATTCTAAGTAATTTCTCCCCAGTGCCTCCTGGGGCTTTAAATTGAGGTAGCATGTCCACATTAAGGGAAGCCTGCCTCGGACTAATTTAGGCTTTCCAGTAGTGTAGATGTGTTATTTCAAACAATCTATTTCGGAATATATCTTCTGGAATAGTTTATTCAGAAATAAGCATGCAATGTAGATGTACCGCAAGACAGCAGTCTATAAAAAAAGCTCATACCTCAGCTATCTCTGGAGGCCCAAAGAGAGAAGTGGCAGCTCCATGAGACAGAGGAACCCCACTGGAAAACACCCTCTTCCCGGAAGAGATTAGCAAAAGATATACAAGGTCTGGGCTTAAATGAGGAAAACAGATTTGCAATATCCAATATCAATAGACACGGAATAGCTATTTCGGGATATTTCCGGTATCCTGAAATAGTTCTTCAGTGTAGATGTACCAGAGCAGTCCTCACACAATGGCAAATTGGGAGGCTCAGGGAAGGGAGAATAAGAATGACCACAAGAGAGCCTCCAGGAGAAAAAATGAGAAGAAAAAAAAAAGATTAAATTAAAGCATAATATGATGAGTAAATACTACCTGGGATTCTGATGGTCAATTATTTATACCTACATAGTACTTTCAGGGGTCCCATAATACAATTCCCATGCATAATTCTAAAGCTAAAAGAACAGTAGAATTTTTAATAAATTCAACTAAACTAAAAATAACTCATGGTATTACAAGTTTACCATATCTTTTCCCTTTAATTTTCTCTAGATAAATTGACTGGAAAAATGTTGCAGGAATTCCCTCTAATTTTTCAAAATTTAAAACCATTTTAAGAATCACGGAGCTTGATTTCCACTCTATTACCCCGATATACTCTAGAGTGACTCCACTGGCATCAGAGGCATTACACCAGTACGAGCCCCCAGTCCTGGACTTACTTACACATTTAACTTTAAGCATGAGAGTAATGCCATTGATTTTAGCAGGATCAGGGCCTAACATTATAGTAACACATTAAAAATACAGCCACATTTTGTTTTAAATGGGAAGAACCATGCAGAACCACCCAGATACAACACGAGTTCTGTGCTAAAATAAGCCTATGCTGATTCAGGGATATAGGATGATTTACATTTTGATAATTTCCCAGAAGGGGCATAATGTACAGAATATTAAATGATTAAAACTATAATCCAAAAAAAATAAAAGAAGGCATCTCTCTTCATTAATGTCATCTCGCAGGTACTCCTTAAATAGCATTTAGAAATAAAACATAACTTTATGCATTTTAAGCACACTTTTGCATTTAATCTTTACATTTAATACTCTTATAAACATACATTATATTGTTACCTACTTGAGGAAGCTATTTTCGTATGACTGGCAAGATTCTGTATAAATGGCTTTTTAAGGTTAGGACATATGATATATTTACATGTGTCAAATAAAGACAAGGGAAAATTTCAACTTGTGCCAACTCTTTCCAAGAAAATAGGAATTACCATACTAACCCCAGTCAACAGATGAATCTTTTTTGCTATTCTGTCTCAGACAGTACTCGTACTGGGTGCTTTAGAGAAGGATTCAAGAAATGCACAATAGACAATGAACATATAGCAAGTTTATGTCTACCGCTTGACTTTTACCTTTTGGTCTGAACACAGAAGGTCCATGCTCCTCATATATTTGCATCAGACCTTATGTAACTCTGGGTGCTTTTTAACCTTATAAATCCCTTTACAAAATCATATTAAGCTTTTGACCACAGATTTTATGGCAGAAAGTTTCATAGGTTAATCATACATTGTGTAAAAACCAAGGATTAACATGATTAATTTCAAAAAACCACTATGAGTACTGGAAAAGTGAATGAATTGTCTGTAACTTCATTTATTCTTTGAAACGTACTTCTGAGATTTGGGAATGACACTGAATTACTGGCTGTGGAGTGTAGGAGAAAAAAAGACAGATGCATTTTTAATACCAAGTGTATTTTCTTTGAGTAATATTACTATTACTAATTTGATTATAATACTCACTTTAAGAAAACAAACTCCCATGTGGCTTATCAATGTTTTAATCAGACCTTTTATTATGACTATGGAGAAATGGTAAATTTTTTTTCATCAGTTAGTTTTTGGTGTTTTTCATCCTCATAATCTCACTTCTCACAAAATTGGAAAGACTCAACATTCTCTCACAGATCTGCTTATGAAATTTACTTCCATCTTGTAATGTCATGCATTCAGATTTTGTGCAGAGCACTCAGACAGGCATAGTTGGCAGCTTTAGCTTTTGGAGGAAAGAAAGGGGAGAATAAACAGTTACATACACATGCACAAATGAGAACTAGGTGAAATGAAAATGGAGGTGTATATAACTCCATCTCCATTAGTGGCATAAAGAACTATGCTGTATTTTTGCTACCTGAAGTTCCCCTGCTATACTGAAGAGCCAGAGTGGGTGGGATCCCTGAAGTACAGAGGCATCAATTTGTATATATAACTTTATTGAAATTATATACATCTTCCAGGAATGTTTCTGATGTCAAAATGAAAAAGGAAATAAACCCTGACACTTTCACAACCTCCATACCTCTCTTTCTCTCCCACAGTTTTCAATCATTCAGAAAGAGTTCAGAAAAATTTCAAAACCTGGAGGAGGGAGGAAACATATTGTCTCATTTTTGACCAGTTCCAATCAGCTGCCACAAGAAGGGGAGCAGCCAACAAATCTTTCTTTTGAACAGGCAGTGACCCAAGACTAAATCCTCTTGTTGATTTGGGGCTGCAATCAATAAGCATGAAAGGGCAGAGCTGAAGCAAAGTTATATGTAGATGTATACAGTAAATCGACCTCCCCATAGAAAAATGACATGGAAAAACAATCTGAACACTAATGCCAATATAGTAAAATAGTATATAAAAGGCAGCTTTGGTATGATGTCATCTCCTATGATTTTATCAGGATTATTGAAATACTTATTTTTCTTAGTGATCCAGCTCTTGGATTCTCCTGAATATGTGAAACTAAAAACACTCTTCTAATCCTTACAGCCGCAGAGAAAAGTCTGAGGATGTCATCCAAGTTTAGCCTCAAAAATCAAAAGGTAAATAAGTACACCTAACATTTATTATAAAATGAAATATCAATTTTAAGTCTGATGATATGGGGGCTCTGATAACTTTTTTAAAAAATGATTGAGGTTGGCTATACTTTGGCTTTAAAATAAAACATAAATCTAGAATTGAGGAAATCATAAAATGTGAAAGTTTGTCTGTTTATCTAAATAGTACAAAACTATGGAAAGTCCATGAGATGATAGAGACTCTTCTACACACAAAACTCTCTGTGTCACAAAGACTGCAATATAACTTCCCCAACAAACAACCATCACCTCTACCTATTGCTGTCACAATTTCTGAGAAAGGTGGTTTAACAATATCCAAGTTATGGACAATCCACAAAAGATGACAAAAAAGTACTATAACACCTGTAGGTGACAGTTTTCCTTAAATGTCTTTTCAAAGGAATTTAGGTATCTGAAAATGAATAGGTACATATTGGATACCAAAATGAGTGACTCACCTAATTCCAATTGCTTTGAGTACTTTAGAACTTCGTCATAAATGCTTATGCTCTTAAAAATGTTTGGCACTTTCAAATTCTATACCAAATGCTATAAAATAATCTTCTAGTTCTTTGGGTTAAATTATTGGAAACACTGGTGATTATATGGTAAATTATGGTGTTACGTCCATGAAACCTGGAGATAGTCATACTGTAAAAACACATTTTTCTGTACAGTATGTTATTTATGTGTGTTACTTTATAGTTAGTGAAAGAAAACTGTGAGGACAACTACAATGCAATTTATGGATGTGCATTAATAAGAACCAATTCGGTGTAAGTCCAAAAGGAACTGTTCTTTGTGGGAACCAGACTTGTTTATAATTTCTGACTGGAAATGATGTTTCAGTGTTTCTAATGTGGCTGGGAATAAATCAGTATGCCCCTCTGGTAAGTAACAGGTCTCCATCTCAGTTCCAATAACAATACTAATAGAATTTAGCTGACCTTTGTCTCTGATCCCTTGCTGAACCCAAGGCGTCCTAAAGTTTATGGCCTGTAGCAAAACTGGTGGTGTGCTATGAAATTTGATAACAGTAGTTTTGAGAATGAAAGAAATTGTTCATTGACCCCGACTTACGGTAGCACAAATTATTTTTCAAAGTACAGAGGGTTCATCTCCTGGTTTTTTTTTTTTTTTTTTTGAAGGACCCAATTAAGACATTTTCTAGATGAGAATTCAGCTACTGCCATCTATTAATATATTATGAAGATTCACTGTAAGAAAATGCATGTTTATATTAATCTCTTCCATCAAAGTGTTGCTAAGATTTCAGGGCTGAAAAGATGCACTGAAGGAGAAGCTTTCCTATCCCAATTAATAGTTCTAACCATTGATTCAGAAAGAGATATGAACATACTGGGAACCCTGGGGATAGAACAGGGAGATTTTTACTGTATACGTAAATTTTCAAAGAGTAGATAAGAGGGTCATGTCAAAGTGCATAAGAATGGAAGATCACTAATTGAATTTTCTAACAGAAGTCATTTGAAATGTATGCAGACGATCATCATCTGGTTATGGCGGGGGGACGAGGGGAAGGTCGAGAGGAGAGGGACTCACTGACCTGCTTTGAGTAACTGAAGCCAAAGGAAGATTCTGGAGAAAAAACACCAAGAAGGAATACTTTAAAATTAATCAGACTACAGACTAGATTTCAACAGACACAACCCCTTAGGGTAGTATGTAAACTGTACACCCCAGGAATAGATCCAAGACACACTTGTAACTCAGAGGCTCCGAGTCACAACGCTTCCTCTGCTACCTCCTAGCTCACAAGTGGAGAGGACGTGGGTTAGTAGTGGAGAGATGATGGCCTGTACAACCTTCACTACTGCTTGCACTAACTCAGCAGTTCTGAACAGAAGAGGGGTGGGGCCAAAAGAGCCAATGCTTTACCCCCATCCCTGACCAATCTCCTCCGCTGCATAACACCTTCTTCCTGTTCATCTGAACATAAGTTTTGAATAGCTGTCTTAATAGCAAGCTGGATATTATTATGCTACTTTATTTCCTTGAATGGGTGCACAGTCCAAATCTTGTCCTATAGCTATATTGCAGGACTCTTGCAAGGTCTACACTTTTTTCTACTTATCTTTCTGAGTGTAAGTCACCCCAAAAGTAATATTTACTCTTCTATAGCTAAATGTAACATGTCTTCACAGAAATCTGCATTGTTAATTCATTTTCAATTAAATACATGAAATACCAGTGATCTATTTTACATGGGGTTTTTTCAACCTCATTAATTACTCAAATTATATTTATTTTTGACAAATGAGGGGGAGAAAGCAAACACCTTTCTCTGTTAGTTACTCATTTCATTTATGCAAATAACAGCTTCCCAATCCAATACTGCAATAAAAGTGCTCCAGGGTGCATTCTGAAGTCTGTTTCATTATGCTTGCCTAAGTATAGTGCAATTAGAATCATGTCATGAATGACTAACAGTTTAGAAGCAATTATTTTATGAATTTCTACCTCAGAGCAAATATTTCCCACATTTTTGTTTGCTAGTCTTTTAACTGATGTTAAGGTGAGAGAGCTATTAAATACGTTTTGTACTAATAAAACAAAACCCATGGCAAAATCCTATCCTTATCTGGAAAGCTGAACAAAGGAGAGAAGTGTAATCATACCAGTTGTGTCCAGCAACAGGTGCTATACTGTAATTGGGCCTTCATCTAAAGCCTGCTAAAGTCAGGAGAAAAAAATCCTCATTTCTTCTGTTGGATAAGGCATTTGATAAGCTTCTGAAATATGCAGTTGGATGCTGCTAATGCTCTCAGCAAAGCAACACAATACATGTTCAGTTAGCACAAGTTGGCCGAACATGCTAGTGAGCAGTTTAGACATTAGAAGGCTGGTCATGTCCATTTATCACTCCCTCCTGAGGGTATGATGTGTAGGTCAGCAGCACGCTCTCTAGACATGCCTCAAGTGTTCTCTTTAGCAGTCTGAAGGGATCCTAAATAATTATTGTTGTTCTGGGTTCCATACAAGCACAAACTAGAACAGGAGTTCCCCAAATTTGGTATGTCCTAATGTTATTTCCAAATTAAACTGAAAGATTCTGGGATTATGATAGTGTAGTGACATGAATAATTATAAACCTGAAATGTGAGCATATACAATGAGTGTGTCAAAATAAGAGCCACATCATTTTGTCAAAAGTTCCTTGCTCTTGATCAGTTTAACAACTGAACAAATATTTTCTGGCTCAGCTGCAGAGTGACACTGACACAAGCACACATCCGCATCTCCCGCAATAAAAGAACAAAGTAAAAGACACTTGCAAAGTGTATCTTCAGCACAATTCAGTAATGCATGAAAGTCATAAATCCTTTTGTACCACATTGAATATTTATCCTTTACATGTTTTTTCTTAATATTTCCCATTTTAAAGACTTTACATTCCCCAGGAGTATCATGCACTTGTTTAAACTGCTGCTGCATTTATTTCCTTTTAAAATACAACTTATATATGGTACTTATTATTTTGTGGGTAACGCTTCACATGTAATCTGCCTAGAATAAATATCCATGCAATGAGCCTGAAATGATATGGTAATTTCTTAATTCAAAATAATTACATGGTTATTTGTGCCCTCTAAAATAAGGTTTTACTAATTCAGCCAAAACAAATTGCTATTTGCCTGGGTTTTGAACTCTGGTAAACAGCTGGACAACAGTGGCTTGAATGCAAAGCTTGAAACCATTTTTGTGTTATGAAAGGGACTAGAGATGTTCACTTACAGTGAAGAGGAAAAATGTATCTGTTTATGGAACAAGCAGACTATTATACAAAGGCAAACAAAAGGGCTCTAAACACGAACACTAACACTAACGCCTCAGAGTGGTGACAAGGCAATGAACTGAAATCATAAATCTGATTGAAAAATTGCAAAAATTCATTTTCTTTTCAATGAAAAATAGGGACAATGTTTTGGAAAAATTCCCACAAGTTTTTCCCATTTTTGGATCAGCTCTGATGGTCCTTTGGATCAGTTCAGATGCGCTAACTCCATATACTGCATAGATATTAAATCTACTCAATGTTGGAGAGGAAGGAATAAGATGAATAATGATTTTAAGTCACTCATCATATTGGGTAAGACTTAATTCTGCAAATCCTTACTCACATCAGTAGCCCCATCAGATCTGACTTGCAGGATATGTCTACATAGCAGAAGCTATGAGTGAGCTATCCTACTTGACTTAGCCTGGATCCAGCTAGTGCAGGTAACAATAGCAGTGAAAGAGCAATATGGGTATCCCAAATGCCAGCACGGATACTGGGTATACCACTAAGCTGTTCTTTTTTTGTTGATGGCAGTAGCAGTTGGAAAGGTCCATTTGTGCATAAAATATGCAGGCACCTACTGATAATACCGGTGTCTTATTGGCTACTAAATGTTAAGCCTTTGCTTTTCCAGCCATGGAAAATGGCTGGATACATAGGTCACGAGAGCTGATTAAAACTGCCCCAATATAAACACTGACCCCTTCAAAGTGTGTAGTAGCTGTCAAGTGATATAGTGTTCTATATAATTTGACAATTAAGTGTATCCTTTAAGTATCTGACTGTTAATATTAGTTATATTTGGATCTACACTGAAATATTATATCCAGATATGGTTATACCATGCTACTCCCATGCTTTTCACAATTACTGGAACGGTTTCTTCTTTATTCTAATATTGGACACACCCATTTGTTGTCTTTACTGGTAAATGCATATCTACAGAGTATGAAATTTTATCCTCTAGCATATCCTGCTAGCCACTTTGATTTCAGTGTACAGCTAGGGGTATCTAAATGCAAAGTTTGACAGAATAACACCGTTTTCTATTTTTGCCCCTTTCAATACAGTCTAAAAAAGTGCATGTAATTTACAAAATACTGTTTCCTCTTTTGGAGATTACCAGCGAGGGTACTTCAGGCTTCCCTTACACCAGAGGGTGAGGAAAGGAAGCTTCTATCTACTGGGACAGAAAGTTCTGGTCTACAGAACAAAGTTAGATTGATATAAATGGCTTTGTATCAACCAGTTCATGCTTTTCTCCATGCTCCAATTCGTCTCTGGCTGACGTAAGTGTCCTTTTATGGCAGGAATGCCATCTCCCTGAATGACGTGTTCTGTGAGATGCTATAAGCCAATGCTGAACGGGACTATGAACATAGGGCTTTGAAGGCCAATATAACTAAGAACATGGAGCAAAACCAGACAGGATAGTCACAGGGCCCAGCATTCCCAACAAGACAAGGACAGGGAAATCAGAATATAAAGGGTCTTCTAAGTCAAACAAACCACATTGCTGCAGATCTTGATAGAACTACAAGTCTAAAGACCACAGATTGCATCTTTATGTCTACCACTCCACACCAGAGGACAGCAAGGAAAGCCACAGCGTTCACAAACACTGACCTGTGAAAACCACATATTTGTGTATATGTAGCCACAACAGAGTACATTGAACTACCTTTTTGTTTATAGAAATGGACATAAATGTTTACTTCCCTTTCAATAGGAGTTTCAAAATTTCATGCCATTAAGTTATGCTTCAAGTTGCTATGATGGATGTGTTTGTTTGCACTTTGATTTTGTGCACTGACATTTTACAGGCAGTAGAGTTCTATTTTTGGAGAATAAAAGTATTTTTATTAGTTCACCACAAATTTTGCAGAATCCATAGCAGCAGTGAAGAACTCAGTTGGTTCTCATGAACTGAATTAAGACCTACAGAATTCATAGCCTCAGGAAAACACCCAGCCAAATTTTAAAGGTACCGCAAGCAGCACACATTTACAGCAGTTGGCAAAGTACAAGGCCCAGCAGTATTTATAATCTAGTGCAGGAGAAACAGAATAGATACCAGCAGTAACAACAACCAGAAATATCCCACAATTTAAATTATACAGGACAAATTCATCTCAGAAAACAGAATGCTACTGTAGTTGATTGTGACGACGAACCTTTAAAGACTCCCTCAAATACAAAGCTCCTCATTCAGCTCTTGTAATTGCCTTGGTATCTAGTTGTTCAAATTCAGCAGATAACTGCTCCATCACGCACCTCCACAATTGTGGCATCTTTTCCCACTTTGCTCTCATATGTTATGAAGTACACAGCATGCCATTGTAGTTTGGTAACTTTAATACCGCATATCTATCCACTGTTTCTTGCATAGTGCCAAGACTGACAGTCCTGAGTAGCAGGAAACGATTAATAGCCCTACTCACAACATGATAATGGCCTCCATTGTAGATTTTCAAATGCCAAAATAATTTCCCACTGACAGGTAGCAATCCAGCATTGCAGACTTCCAGAGTGTGATCACCATTTGCTAATACACTGCCAACACAGGGCTCATTCTGGAGGGCTGCAATGAACTTAACAAAAAGATCTAGGAATGTGCCCTATCAGTCACATTTGAAATATCCATAGCTACTGCTTGTCATCTCAAGCCTGCATTGTAATGTGATCCCACCAGTCAGTCAGTGCTTTTTTCTCAGGCCACTAATAGTACTCTAGTGTCTGCAGCTATTCTGTGGATGCCACTAGCTATCTATAGTGGGGTTTTTCCCCTCTGACCAACAAATTCTCCTCAAAGGTAACTTCTTTTTCCTCATTGCAATCTTGGTTGCTGTGGTACTTCCTGAAGGTCTGGAAGTACTGGACTGCATCCTGTATTTGAAATGTTCAGGAGAATACTGCTGAACTCTACATGTTCTATGCGTCTGTTATAGATGGGAGAGAAGAGAAATCACTACATGGGTAAGTGAGACAAAATTACAGACTGTAGAAGACTGATTGCTGGGAACTTGATCTCCAGCTCCCAGAAATCCATGGGCAAAGCATTGCTGTCCAACAAAACATTGCAAAAATGCCCCAAAGACATTGAGCTGAATGTGGGCTCATGTCATGCCTGGATAATTATCCTTGGAGACGGCAATTCACATTGACACACACACCCATGGTGAGCATGCATGGTCCCGACACAACCAGAAAAAACAGCATGTTTCGCAGCTGAATGATGACTAACTTGACAACTGAAATTTGTGGTGTAGACATAGCTAAAAAGAAAAGGTTATTCTTTTCTGAATTAGTAGGAATGTGTGTGTCCCTGAAGTAAGAGCCTGTATCTGCTTTCTGTGACTTAGTCCTTCCCAGGGTTTACTCATTGCTGAAACCAGAGCCAGCAATAAGGGGAAAATCCCAACCCCACTGAATTCAATGGAAAAGCTCTCATCAACTTCAATAGGGTAAGATTTCACTCCAACTATATTGCAATAGTAGTAGAATATTCCCTCCATAGACAGCTTGAGAAAGGAACACATGGGAGTCATGAAGGCTCTTCCTGAGGAGCCAAAACCAGATATAACCATTGAGTAAAAAACATGAAAGGTTAAAAGTTTTCAGTCTTCACATGCAAGACTAAATAATGGTTTCATTTTCCTTTAATGGGAGCGTAAATGAAGAATATCTCCACAAAGTCAGTAGCATAGCAATTGTGTAAAAACTGATTTAAATATGACAAAAACTATTCTAGGCTTTATTTTCAAGATTGGTCACTGCAGCAAAGAGAGAGTGACTTACCCAAGATGACACAGGATGGCTAGTAGAATTAGGAATTGAACCCAGTCTAAGTTGAGCCCCAGTCCAAGATGAATTTGACAAGATGAATTTCTAACTCTGGCATCATATCTGTTCTCCTTTATGGAGCAGTCATGTAAATCTACAACAGGAATTGATATGAAAATCAATTCATTCCCAAATAAATACCTGCACAACATATTCAGTGTCCATTGGAAAGAGGGCTTGCAATGTAAGAAATTCTAGTAGAAGAAATCAATCTAGAGCATCAAATATGGTAAGACAATGAGGGACATATTTAGGACATGCTTGAAGGATGCCACCAACACAAAAGCTTTGCTAAGCAATAAGGACACCACATGGAAAGAGAAAGAGGGTGACCTGCACAAACATTAAAAAGAGCAATAGTGAAAAAAGCCAAACCAATTAACATGAACATAAGATGACATAATAGGCCAGCAAAGACCAAAATAAATGGCAGAAACTGGTGCATGCCCTATGTACCAGAAGGCATAGAATGAGTAAGAAAAAACTTTGCTGGTTGGTTGATAGGCAGATTTAGTGAGATGTCTAAAGCAGACATTCATCTATCCTGAGAACTGTTTTCTGGGAAGTTTTCTGCAGGCTTCCCTGTCTTTTTGCATGCCAGTTCAATTTGATTCAACTTTGACTTTGGACAAAACTCCCTTGACTTCTTAAATACCATTTCTGTTTTGGATACTTGTGGTGCTCAGAAGTTAGTAATAATTTTATAAAAATATTCAAAGTTCCTGAACTAATTTCTCCTCAGCTTACCCCCACAAGCTCTTTCATAAAATACTCTTAATTTTTTTTCAAAGGGGAAAAAATTGACAGTATTTGGGCACTCCATAATCTGTGAGTTGACATTTCACTAACCCCAGAATATTTTCCTGTGATTTTTGGTGTAAAACGTGATGAAATTCTACTTTTGCAAGGCTGGCTTGAGAAATGTCATCTGCAGGAATCACTGTTGTCACAATGCATTGTAATTACAGTATAAGTATTGTCTATAAAGTAATGAATTTAAACCATCATTTTCTCAGGAGTTTATTCAGCTTGAAATGCACTATGCATGCAATTCCAATACTCTGAAAGTGAATTAGACAAAGGGAGCCTGAAGAACTCTGTGTAGCTTGAAAGCTTGTACCTTCTACCAACAGAAACTAGTTCAATAAAATATATTACCTTACCTACCTTGTTTCTCTCACAGGGGAATCAACATCTCTTTGTGCTATTGGCAATGCACACAAAGTAATGGAAACCATCTGATGCTCTCTCCTTTATTAAACTGTTCTGAACTACTTGTGAGACATGATCCCTAGTTTAACTTAAACACATCAGTTAAAACTCCAAGTGTTGAATCTGATATAAATTTGATAATTGGATTCACTCAACACGAATAAACTTCTTGTTTCCATATCAACAATTTTGCTTGCTTCAGCTGGTTTCTTTATAATTCAGGCCTGAGCTGCTCCAGAATCATTTGTGCTCATTTGTGATATTATGTATTGTTGACTGATAGCTTGTCAGTTTGTTCTGAATATTTTTAGTATGCATATTACTGTATGGGTAAAATGTCAAGGACATTTACTGCTGATCCTGAGTGGTCCTCTGACTGTCACATTAAGATCAAACACTTTTACTCATGGCTTTTAAAATCAGTTATAATTTAGCATCAAACTATGATTTGGCTGAAAAGAAAACCCAATGTGAAAGCTTACAAGTTCTGAGAAAGAGAATGAGTTCAAATAAGAGTGATCTCTGTGGGAAAACAGAAGGGCTGCTAAAAATAAATTAAAAAAAGGAGATACAATTATTTTTATGAGATCAGGGAAGCTTATATAATCTGTATTCCAATTTGATTGATTTTAAGAGGGTTTTAATGGAATGCAAATTCTTGTGGACCTTGCAAAATATTTGGGATTTTGTTAAATTTGACAAAATTAGCTCAAGTTCACAAATCTCTCACTTAGGCCCTTCAATTTTTTTCTGTAATTTTTATTCTAAGTTTGATTTAATAAAATAAAATGTAAACATCTTTTTGTACTCCACATAATTCTATACTTTGCACTGTGAATCCAAGAATGACTCCATAATGTATAATGGCATATATCACCACATGTAGGACATGTATACTCTGTCCTATAAATGGTTTTTTTTCCCCTCTGTTTCTTTGTTACATTTTCTCAGTATTCCTAGTGAGAACTAAGTATAGTTCTGCTTAAAATTTTGAACCCACCTGGGTTTAAAAAAGAGACAAAATGAGCTCACCTTCCTTAGTGACTTATAGGGAATTCCAATGTAGTGTCACTTTCATGCCTAAAGTATATTAAAAACTAATCACTGTGCTTCAAATGGCAAACGATTAATGGCTTCCTTGGAAGAATGAACATTGAACTTGATATTGACTTAATGGGACTGGCAAACATTTCCTTGCAAATATTCTGTCACACTATGAACAGTAATTCTTCTGAGAGTTCATGGCAAGAATAAATATTTGATGCCTGCTTGCAAGATTTTTTAAAATAAGATACTGAATATTTTTCCTTAGCAGACTTCCACTGAAAAATATTGCCTGAATTTTAAGAGATTGGTCTAGCAGGTTGCTGACACTAGTGAAAGAAGTAGAGAGAACCAAAGTGTTCTGGCACAGAGACTGTTTACAGCAATTAGAAATGAGCGTGTGCTGCCTAGTTAATGGTAAAGGAAGACGATGTGGAGAAATGTCAGGAAAAGGAATATGGAGGTGAAAAAGTCATTGAGTTGTCTCAGAGGGAGGAGGAAAGAACTTAGAAGATAACAAAGGAACAAGGTGGATGTGCCATTATATGAGCCAGAGGCCCGATGGCTTGACCAATGTGATCTATGCAAGCAATGCCCCTTTGCCATGTATATTGGCCAAAGTGGAGAGTCTCTATGCAAAGGATAAATGGACACAAATCAGATATTCGAAAAGGTAACACTCAGATACCTGTTGGGGAACATTTTAACTTGCCTGGGCACTCATTAATAGCCTTGGGAATGAGAGGATCTGAGAGTTTCAGCTAATGGACAGAGCTAGGGATGCCCAGGGAATGTAGCAGCCATTTACTAATGGGAACAGTATTTGGCTCCTATTTACAGGGTCCCTGGAATAGAGATTGGGCCCAGGTCCCACTACCAACCAATCCCTGAACAGGGGACATGGGGAGTTTAAAAGCCCAAGAAAAATGTTTGAAGTTTAGAGAAATGACTGCAAGCTTTAGTTAAGGCAGACAGATTTGTTGAACTCTTTCGAATTCTGAAAAGGAACTTGAGAGATGACCTAGCATGAGAGTGGGGAATGTGTGAAATTGTAAGAATAAAGAGTCTGAAAGGAGAAAACCCTGGAGACAGTGTTCTATAACAGTGCAGGGAAGGACTTAAAGTTAGCTGAGAACTGAGCCCAGAAAGTAGCATGAAGAACAAGCCAAAACAAAAAAGAGAAGAATCCTTTGTTTGAATGCGTGTTTAGACTCTTAAATGGGCTTTTGTTACCCCACAAGGTTCATTCATTTCCACCTCTGAGCTATCTGAGGGCTGAGCCACTGAAGACTGACAAGCAAGGTCAACAACCTATAGGAGCAGAAAAGATTGCAGTTACATGCCTAGCCAACAGGAAACACTGACAAGAGATAAGTGCTCTGTCACACTCTCTGTATAATGAACTAGACAATTTGTGCATGAAGATTCAGATTTTGTACACATGCAAACAGTTGTAGGGACATACATTCATGCACAGTTCCAAAGCCTGGTGTGATAGTGTGACTCTTGACTTGATTGTTGCAACTCATTTTATCTAATAAAAACCTCCACAAACAATGGAAAAAACACCGATAAATCTCCAGGGCTACGTCTACACTGGCCCCTTTTCCGAAAGGGGCATGCTAATTTTTCTAGGTCGTAATAGGGAAATCCGCGGGGGATTTAAATATCCCCCGCGGCTTCTAAATAAAAATGTTCGCCGCTTTTTTCCGGCTTTTAGAAAAGCCGGAAAAAAGAGTCTACACTGGCCCCGATCCTCCGGAAAAAAGCCCTTTTCCGGAGGATCTCTTATTCTTACTTCAAAGTAGAAATAAGAGATCCTCTGGAAAAGGGCTTTTTTCCGGAGGATCGGGGCCAGTGTAGACGCTCTTTTCCGGCTTTTCTAAAAGCCGGAAAAAAGCGGCGGACATTTTTATTTAAATGCCGCGGGGGATATTTAAATCCCCCGGGATTTCCCTATTATGACCTGTAAAATTAGCATGCCCCTTTCGGAAAAGGGGCCAGTGTAGACGTAGCCCCAGCTGTTATTAAGGCAGCATCTCATTTGTCAAAAACATATCACTCTGGAGTTTTGATTTCTGCAGTGGTTTATCATTAGATAGACTCCAATTCAATGAGTGAAATACTGCACCCAGTGAACTCAATGAAAAAACTCTTACCTTCAGTACAGGAATGATTTTAGTTAGCTAGATGTCCACTTTTCACGAGTGTGGCCAAGTTTCCTGTGGTCCCATCAAGTTTGTTCACAGCTCCTGATCCTAATTCTCAGTGTTCTGTGCAGTTATTTACCTCTAATTTACCCCTAAATGTCCTCTAACAGCCCAGTAGGCAGTAGAAGTGTTGGTAATGCTAATAGACAATATTGACTTCCTGTCGTCCAAAAAATTCTCTGGTTCAGAACCAATCATGTCCAGAGGGTGCCAGACTAGAGAGTGATAGAAATGTAGCTGTGTTAGTCTGGGGTAGCTGAAGCAAAATGCAGGACAATGTAGCACTTTAAAGACTAACAAGATGGTTTATTAGATGATGAGCTTTCGTGGGCCGGAGAAATAAAAAAGCAAATTGAAAGAGCCAGACGAATACCTAGAAACCATCTACTTCAAGACAGACCCAAGAAAACCAACAATAGAACACCACTTGTCATCACCTACAACCCCCAACTTAAATCTGTCCAACACATTATCAATAAACTACAGCCTATACTGGAACAGGATACCATACTCCAAGAGGCTCTTGGAGACAGACCCATAGTCTCCTATAGACAACCACCTAACCTCAAGATGATTCTTACCAACCACCACAGGACATACCACACTAATACCAACCCTGGTACCTTCCCTTGCAACAAACCCCGTTGCCAGCTTTGTCCACATATTCATTCTGCTGATACCATTATTGGATCTAACCAAGTGAGTTATAAGATCAAGAACACATATTCCTGCGCATCCAGAAATATAATTTATGCTATCATGTGCCGAAAGTGTTCATCTGCTATGTACATTGGACAAACATCTCAGACACTTCGCCAAAGGATTAATGCCCACAAAACAGATATCAGACAAGATCACAAAGATAAAACAGTTTCTTGCCATTTTAACCAGAAAGGACACTCTCTCAATGACTTAACCACCTGCATTCTGCTACAAAGACCTTTTACATCTGCACTTGAAAGGGAATCCTCTGAACTGTCATTCATGTTCAAATTTGACACTCTCCAAGAAGGAATGAACAAACACTCAAACTATCTTACCCATTACCAAGATAGCTTCCCCAATTATCACCTCTAATACCATTAGCTCACAGACATCCCACTCTCCCCACCTCTAATATCATCAATTCACAGACACTTACCTTCCTTCCTCCCCCCCCCCCGCATCCCCCTCCTGTTCTGAAATGTGATTTGTCCTTTTCATATGTGTTCATTTTTTTTAATTGTATCCTTTGGTATATATGTTTGTGACTATTTTCTTCCACTATTTGATCTGAGGAAGTGGGTCTGGCCCACGAAAGCTCATCATCTAATAAACCATCTTGCTAGTCTTTAAAGTGCTACATTGTCCTGCATTTTGCTTCAGACTAGAGAGGTTTAACCTGTATATTTAGGGTTGCACACAAATTCTGATGTTCTAAACATTCACTACAACTGATCTTAGTAATTATTATGATTTCCCACAAAGTTAAGTTTTTTTCTAACCACAGCCTTACTCACTTTCAGACCTAAATACAAAACAAATTTCTTCCACTTACGTTTCCCCAAATAATTTCTGCACACACAATATATTACAGTGGGAAGAAACAACAAAAGAGGAAAAAGAAATTATTTATATTTATTATGAGAGCCACTCATAAATTTTCCATGAAAATGAATTTCTACTTGTAGAACAGAGAACATTCTCATCATATAACAAGATAATATTACCCAGAGACAGATCAGCAATATTTATTGTTAATACAAACACTTTTATATAGTAAGACCAATACTATTTGTTAGGATTCATTTTGTCCCTTATGTAGTTGGAAAAAACCCACTTCCTTACTGTCCTTTCCCTTGCTGACCACAGATGTCTCCTTGCATCCCTGATCAGTTTTCAAGGTTTTGATGTATATTTGTTACTATTAATTTTCTCTTTCTTCTATTTGTTGTATATATATAGATGATATAGATTATAGATATTAGCTACTATCACTTGTCCTCTAAACCAGTTGTTTATTAAAATCAATACAGCTTTCTGCCTTGACTGTGGGATTGTGACTGGATGAGTATAAGCTAAAATATACTTAAAGGCTGTGTCTACACTGCACCCCTTTTCCGGAAAAGGGATGCAGATTAGACCAGTCAGAATTGCAAATCCGTGGGGGATTTAAATATCCCCTGCGGCATTTGCATGTACATGGCTGCCGCTTTTTTCCGGCTTGGGGATAAGCCGGAGAAAAGCGCCAGTCTAGACGTGATTCTCGGGAAAATAAGCCCTTTTCCGGAGGATTTCTTATTCCTGCTTTCAAAGGGCTTATTTTCCGGGGAATTGCGTCTAGACTGGTGCTTTTCTCCGGCTTATCCCCAAGCCGGAAAAAAGCGGCAGCCATATAAATGCAAATGCCGCAGGGGATATTTAAATCCCCTGCGGATTTGCAATTCTGACTGGTCTAATCTGCATCCATTTTCCAGAAAAGGGGTGCAGTGTAGACAGTCAAATAGTTTCCAGTTGCCACTCATATTTTCTAATTAAATTATTCTTCCCATCTGATAAGTATGTGATTGTTTTCAGATTTATGAAATTAGCCATTTTAAAGCACCAAGGCATGTATAACTTTGTTCTATCTGCACTACTATCTGTTCTATTTTCTCTTTATTTACTGCTGTGGTCTGTTCCTCTTTATTAATCAAGATAGATCTAATATAGATTTCCCTCATGTTGGATGTAACACCTTCTGAGTTAGAAAATTATAATATTTAGAATTTCCACGTTTGTGTTAGTACTAGCATCACTATAGATCCATCATAGACCATTCAGCTTGGAGTTCCCTATGATTACTCAACTTTGTGTACACACACACACACACACACACACACACACACACACACAAAGGGATCCTGAATTATGATTCCCATAAGTAGGGCCATACCACATAAATGCATATAGATCCTGAAATCTGCCTCTCCCCCTCGCCCATGAAATCTGGCCTTTTATGTGCTTTTATCCTGTGCTGTACAGATTTCATGGGGAGACCAGCATTTGTCAAATTAAAGGTCCTGATCCAAAATGGAGTTGTGCAAGTAGGGAGGGGTCACAAGGTTATTTTAGGGGGATAATGGTATTGTCACCCTTACTTCTGTCTTTCTTTCAGAGCTGAGCTACCCAAATCTGAAGGCAGTGCTGTCCCCAGCAACAGTGCAGAAGTAGGATAACAGTATTTCCTCATCCCATAATAATCTTGCGACCCCCATCCAGTTCTTTTTAGAGCACTTACAATTCTGATACTGTGAATTTTCAGAATTAAATAGCTGAAAATATTACATTTATGATTTTTATAATAACATGACCCACAAAATTGACCAGAATGAACCATGAATTTGGTAGGGCCCTACTCATAAATGTAATGTTGATCTGACTCAAAACAAAGCATTACAGATCAATTCAACAACACAAAATGAAACATTTTCAGGAATGTAAAAGTGTTCTGTTTAATTAAAAATTATAAAACACCACCACTTGAGTTTTTCTAAAGCAACATTTTAAAATTTCAATCCTTTCTTCCATTTCAGAATGAAAGCAAATGTTCAAATATCAGAATTGTCAGGAGAACAGAAATTCCGAATTTTATTCGTCTCCATTTATTCCTATGTCTAAGTGGTTAGAGGGTGCTTAGGAGATGAGACCATAAGCAGAGAAAGACACAGAGGCTACATCTATATTGCGGAGCTATTTGCTATCGTGTGTCTTAAGAGCAAGCCCATGATATCGAAATATAATGGGCTCACTATGCTAATGTCCCTGAAAACTTCTTTTCATTAGTGATAATGGATATTTTGTAATAGCGCTATATTTCAAAATTTGGTGCTGTGTAGACAGCACCAAATGTCAAACTAAGCTATTTCAAAATATGATCAAATTGTGAAGCTTATTTCGAGGTAAGGGTGCTGTGTTGACACACCCAGAGAAAGTCTAATATACAACTGGAGATAAATATCTAAGATATAATTGCAATCTGAGAGGAGCCTTTTGCATCTATAAAAGAAGAGTTGAGTCCATAGGGACCTACCAATGCAATCAAATCAATTTTTTGTCTGAGTAGATCTCTTTGTAATTGGAATATAAATACAAAGCAAGCAAGGAAATAAAAGTATGATTATTCATACATAGCTACAATACACCAAAAACAAAAATCACAAAGGTGTCCTCTTGTCACAGCACAGTGTTAATTTACTTTCTAATTCCAGTCTATTTGTTATCACAAATGTCCTCAATTAAAATGAGGGTGAATTACAAATCTCTTTATTTTGAAGATAGAGATGCACTTAGCAGCATATAAAATAGTGATTTAATGGGCACTTAATGGCCTGAAGCTCTAAACTGAACAAATCATAAATTAAAGCTTTCCTTAGTCTTTTATGTGTTCCCATTTGGAACTTGACTTATAATTCACATTCATTATATAAGGCTGATACACAATACCTTGCCTCCCAATGTCATTCAGACGTATCATAAACAATATTTGTTCCCCCAGCAGCCATGAAACTTACATTTTGAAAAGCTTATTTTTAATGATTGTGTAGTAATCTTATAATGGAGTCAGCCAATGGTTCTAAATTTCTTTTAAAAACTTTGAAGTTGATGTACTGAAGAGATTGTGAGCAAATACTGACAATAGACTCATCTTCCTCTTTTCAATTCTCCTCAATTTCAAACTAGCCAAGATGGGTGTCTTTTCAGCACATTGCTGCAAGCACAAAACCCTGTTAAGTAAATAATGGGTTTTGTATGCACCAGCGTAGCTGTAGGTGTCCAATTTTCCACGTGATACGATCTGAGAAAAATTCTAAACTGAAAATAAACCTTAAAGGGAGCAGAGCTGTTTTTCTGAGAATTAATGCTTATATCTTGATTCCAAGGAAGCCAAAGCCCTTTCTATACATATTTGAAGTCTGGCAATCAGATATGCTACATATAGCAATGTGCTATCAAATCATGAGTTTAAATAATACAATGGGCAACTTTAAGGGGCAATAATCTATGTAAGCATTCAAGCATGATGTACGGATATTATTACTGAATGGAAAATGTTTTCTGAATTCTTGTCTTAAAAAACTTCTGTAGCCTGAAATTCATATAGAGACATCCACCTACTACTATGGATAAGATATATTCAATAATTTCATAGGATGTACATAAAACAGCAAAATGAAATTAAGGAAAGAAAGATTTTAAAAAAATGTGTGTTAGATTGGAAGAAATGAAACTCAAATACAGCCCACAACTCTCTTGAGAGTTGTCATATACTACGTATCAGACAAGGTAGAAGTCATAATTGGTAAGACAATAATGGCTATCCTGGCTATCCTCAGCAGTACCTCTGGCTATCCGTGTGGTTGAATATTTTACTTTCTGCATTGATACCACATGAGACTATAATTTAAATAAAGAAAAAACCACAGCCTTAGATTAGGCACACAACCGCAGGCCAATTAAAAGCTACTTTGGCTTACAGTGTCTTACCTGTCTACATTCTGCCAATGCTCAAAAAGTTGTACTGGAATTACTTGTGAGTATAAGCTCACTGGCCACTACTTCTCCACAGGTTCTCAGTCAAGCATAGGGAGGCCATGTCGTGAACTACTGGAGGCAGAGGAGAGAGAGACTTGACTAGAGCGAGATGTATTCAGGATTTACAGAACAGTGAAAATAAGGAAGGAAAAACATTAGCCACACAAGATTGGGTTTCTTTGATCAAATCCACCACACGCAACCCAACACAGCAGATAATGGACAGTTATGGACTCTAAGATAGAAAGTGTGCAGCTCAAGAGATCAAAGCAGAAGAGTTACTACTTAGTTGCTGCTAACGTTATGAAAATTAATATCCAATGTGCAAAAGAAACCTACATATGGTTGCATCTAAGAAAGAAGAAATTAGAGATGGTGAAGGTCAATGGATACTCCTGAGATGCAGGACAGCTCCCTTGTAGAGCATTTGCCACTGGTCTGTCTCTTTCTGCCCATTTCCAAAGACTCACGTAATAAAGCTTCCCTCCCTTCTTCTCTTAGAAGACTACAGTCCAGTAGTTATCAGTGTTAGTCATTCCTGGTATAAACCTTTCTCCATTTTATTTCCATTGCCTAATGACTATTTCCATTACTCCTAGTTATTCTAATTGAGCCACGCTGAGTCCACAGTGACTATCCCTTTCAAAATACTTATGGGCATTTATGAGACTGTATCAACTATGGAGGATTTTTATACAAAGTATTTATGTATTTCAGTCCTTAATGAGTCCCTGTAGTCCCTTAAGTCATTTCTATTCCTCTCCTGTGAATCTTCTCCAATTTGTCGATATCTTTCTGCTAACTAGGTGCCTATCCCATGATACAGGCTTTTAGGTATGGTCTTGCTGGCATCATATAGAAAGGTGCTATTGGTTCATTGGGCTGTAATGTGAAGTTCCACATTTTACCCAAATATATTGCTCCATTAGTTCTTGGGTAATTTTGCATCCATTGTCATCTTTAGACAATGGGGGGGGGGCGAAGGTTTATACTAAATCTGCAGCAGCCCATTGGCTATTTCAGTAAATTACAGTGTATCATTTGTTTACAATTAGAGCTGGTCCAAAGATTGACAATGTTTTTTTCCTTTGGAAAATGACAGTTAAAACTGAATCTTGTCATGAGTAAAGCTTGGTTTCTTCATATTTTATAGTTTCAAAAACTTTTTAAATGTTCTTTAAACTTGTCAAAATAGCCTTTGACATTTTCAAAATGAAAAGTTTTTTTTTTTTTTAGTTTGAAAAATCTTGTTAGAAATGTGCAGTATATTTGGTGGTACATTTTTACAGAATTTTTTAAATGATCATTATTAAAACAAAAGTTTTCATTACCTATTCTGACATTTTTTCAATTCAATAAACAAATAAAAGCTGACTTTTTATCCCAATTCAGGAAGGTTAATTTATTTTTTATTTTCAAAATCTCAAATTCTGAAGGGTCAGGAAAATCATTTCCTGCCTAGGTCTGTTTAAGATCCTTTAGGCAATGGATAATGTACATAATCTAGTTAATGTAAGCTCAGTTTTCTAGAAAGATTTGGTAATGCATTGTACCAAATGCTCCACTAATGTCCATCTCTTACATCACCACATTCCCTTCATCCATTAATAGTGAAATTTGAGAAAAAAATCAAGTTTAGCAGGCATAATTTGTTCTTGAGAAAACAATGTGCTTTTATTGCTCAAACTTCCATTATCCTCTAGTGACTTGAAGATTAAATTAAATGAATAGCTGCATGATATGCTGCAATGAAAGGACTGACATGTTGTGTGAAAATTAAATCAACTTTATTAATAGAAAGCCACCACAGATAGCCTATTAAATTTTTTCATGTCTACTTTTTATAATTCTGTAAGGTACATCATATAGAAATGGGAACAGCCTGATCTGGTATCATGATTCTCTTGCAATATTATCACAGCACAGAATCTGTCTGCTCCAATAATGTTATTCTTCTACACTTAAAGTGCAACAAGTAAACAGTCCTGCAGTAATAAAATATCCACGTTACTTATCACAAGGCTTTTAAGTACAGAGCAAAACATGTCTTTCAGACTGTACTAATAATGCCTTTTTTCCCCAATTGTGTTGTTGTTTATTCCAGTAGTCACTCTATTTGATACAATAATGTGAATACAGTGGAGTATTATTGTATTAGTATGATTCAGAGTTGTATTACTTCCCTCTAAGACCCATTAAAACTACTTATCACCTAGAACTGGGTGCCAAGTCACTGGCTGGGAGAAGGTCAGGAGAGTAGCACAAACTCTGAATCTTTCAGGGGTGAAATCTTTCAGGATTCAGCTCTCTAAATCCCCAGGTTTCCTCCCTGCAATCGTATCATGTCTGAGTGATCTGGGTCCTTTTTTTCCTCTCTTTGGTTTCATAAATATTTGAAAGTTAAAGAATATAAACATAGGCATCCAGTACATGCATATGCTGTGGACATAGGCAGTTTCCTGAGAAATACAGAATTAAACTGGAAGCTATTATAGTTGGTACATTACACAAGCCATGAAAAAAAATCTCATTTGCATTGCAAAGCTAATTAATGATCCTTGGGAATGGGTAAGCTCCAGGGCAGCAGTGGAAAAACTACAAAGTGAGCATGTTCCTTTGATTCCATTGGGATTGTTTACACACTTAAAGTAGTCATGTACTTGACTTACATGCTTAAATACCTTGCTGAATTGAGGCCCAGCTGTCTAGGCTTGATGTCTGGTGATCCTCCTTTTTTCATGGAACTGGATGAAAGATCTCTGTACTTGTAGGTCAAACAAGGAAAGTTTAATGATATTTACACAAGGGATAAACAGTGTCCCCCGATGGCCTGTTAGCATTCATTCAAAAATGTTTCAGGAGAAAGTGAAGAAAACTGAATCCATCATCAGGCTTGTTGAGCCTAAGAAGAATTTAATAAGCATGAAAGGAGAACATATAAAGAAAAGTAGAAAGATTGAAGCAGATTCAATGCAGGGTCTGGGAAAACCATAAAGCTGCCCCAAACTTAGTATAGATCCCCAGAAATGGCATCTCTGCAAGGGAGATAATAAGCAGCTGCAGCTGCAGCTTCAGTTGTGCTAGAGTGAGAAACACAGAAAACAGAGAGAAATACCAGCCAGCAATGGCAACATCAGGACATCTGAGAATATACCAATTCAATGTAAGTCCTCAGCAATCTGAGTGGATTTATATTGTCTTTCCCTCACTCTGAGAAACCACACTGACTTCCCTCATTCAGTGTGAACTTCATATAAATGACACAGAGGTGTCATGTGTTCTATTCAGTGCAAACATTTGGGAACATGGCCATGTGTAGTCAGTGGAAGCAGTGGAAGTTGCATCCTGAGAATGGAGTTCAATGCTATATAATGTTTATAATTCACAACTCAGTTTAGGTCAATGGAATTATGACAATTTACAACAGCTGATGATCTGGAATTTTAAGTTCACCCACACACTTCCTATTGCACACTCATCCAGAGAAGAGGAACAATGGCACTTGACTTATATGATCAATTATTCAGCAGCAGCACATCTCAAATCTCAGAATACTTTTAACTGATTTATTGAGCAAAATAATTCATAAAAGCTATCATAAATCTCATTCCAGGAAATCACAATCTGCTCAAAAAAAGAAAGAGGCTGAATTTGTTAACTCAACTATTCATGATGAATTATTTGCTCGGTGCTGGTCAGTGCCTACTTATCAGTCTATTCAGAAGTAATGCTACTAAGTTGTGATATTACATATGCAGAAAATATCACAGGGAGTGTTCCTCTTGAATGATATGTTTTGCTCAATTATTACTGTGGTTTGACTAGTTTTAAAAGAAATCTTAGTCTTTATATTATTCTGATTGGAAACATGCAATACACATCTCTTGCTTAAATTTTTACACCTTATTCATTATAAACTGGAATATGAGCTCTATTGTTGGAAAATAATATCAAATTTCATCCTCAACAGGACAGTCTTTGTCTCGATCAAATTATTTCCTCAGAGTATCCAAATTTACTTAAAAATAAATACAATGTGCTAATCACAGTTATACAAAATATTCAGCTGGAAGATAAACACAAATAAAATTGATTTAGATTCAGGTTTGTCAGTTTTATGCAAAGTACGGTATTTACCCAAGTCTTCAAGCAAGAGGTAAGATATTGTTGTGCAACCCCTGGAGCAGACCACAAAATAGGCTGATGCAGAGTCAGAATCTTTCTCCTCAGTCCCCTAGGTAATGGAGGAGTAATCCAGCCATAAAAACAGAGAAGATCAGAATTAAAACTCCTGCAGATATCATTTTCTCTGTTGGGGGATGGAGGACTTAAGAAAATTCTGCAATTACCTGAGATGATCATAGGATACTACCAGCAAGCATCTGCAGGTGTTTATATTCCATTAGAATTGCCATCTGCAGTAATTTATTCCAACTGTTCTTGCAACATGGCTACCAGAGCTAGTGAAAACACTAATATAAGTATTTTTTCATGCTTTGCTGTTTAGTTCTCTATGACACATGGCATCAAAGTTATTATTTGCAAATATTAGGACAGTATCTGGGTAATTAGTTTTTTCAAATCTCAAATAGTATTGAAATTTAGCAAAAAATGTCATCTGAAAATTTTAGCCGGATACAGTTTGACATTTTTTATTTGCTATTTATCATCCAATAGATATTCTATTATGTAACAAATTTCACCCAGCCAGTCAGTTAGCAGAAATAATTGCGTGTTCCGTAACTCACCATAAAAAAAACCCCTCATAGTGAACAATCAAAATGAACAGATGGCAAAGAATCTATGGTTGAAAATTGTTTGCACAAACTCTTCAGAGAGCATGTATCACTAAAGACTACATTGAAACACAGAGTTGACTCATAATAGAGATGTAGCCGTGTTAGTCTGGGGTAGCTGAAGCAAAATGCAGGACAATGTAGCAAAATGCAGGACAATAGTATTTGATCTGAGGAAGTGGGTCTGGCCCACGAAAGCTCATCATCTAATAAACCATCTTGTTAGTCTTTAAAGTGCTACATTGTCCTGCAGAGTTGACTCAGGAAGTCTTCACAGATGGATAAAAGATTAATTAATGAAATTAATCTGCTCATTGAAGCAGAACTATGCCTGTTCTTAAGCATTTACAGGAACGGGGCTTAAATTTAAAAATGATTTTTTTTCATTTATTTAAAAGAAGACAGAACCTATACTGACATAACTAACATTACTAATGTTTTCGGATACCCAACATGTGCTGCCTTTAAAGGGTCTGATTTCCAGAATTTGCTAATCAAACACCTTATCAAAATTCAGCCCCTTCTAAATTGTCTCCAATTGGGGACTGAAAATTACAGGCAGTCATGACTTCAAAAACATCTTGAGCATCATCTTCAAAAGAATCATATACATATAATAGACAGTCACACATTATACTTTAGCTCTAGTTTTCACTTCTTTAAAAAGAGGAAACACTAAATATGAGAAAGTACTTTATTTCAACACTGAATGCTTTTTTTCAAATATTATAAGTAAAGCAGAAGGATGACTTCTTTTCCCCCCTCCATAGGTTTATTGATTTTGTTGCTTTAACATCCAGCAATAAAGTGATTTAAAAGAACAAAAGTAGTTATCTGGCTTCTCTCAATGCAGTTCAAGTAAATGAAGTAACAATAAGTGTAAGCCAAATTAAAAATAGAGAAGTATATGTAGTGGTACATGGAGACTGTCCAATTATGAAGCAAAGAGTTAAAATGGAAATAAAGTAAGATTTATATATAGTGTCTGCCTGTGATAGAAATACAGTCCTATTTACACTTGGAAAAATAGGAACTACCTGTACAGACATGCAGGTGTGGGTAAAGTGGAAGTTTTGGGAACCATTCTCTTTACTGTCACTTAGGGTATGTCTACACTACCCTCCTAGTTCGAACTAGGAGGGTAATGTAGGCATACCGCACTTGCAAATGAAGCCCGGGATTTGAATTTCCCGGGCTTCATTTGCATAAGCGGGGCGCCGCCATTTTTAAAACCCCGCTGGTTCGAACCCCGTGCAGCGCGGCTACACGGGGCACGAACTAGGTAGTTCGAACTAGGCTTCCTAGTTCGAACTACCTAGTTCGTGCCCTGTGTAGCCGCGCTGCACGGGGTTCGAACCAGCGGGGTTTTAAAAATGGCGGCGCCCCGCTTATGCAAATGAAGCCCGGGAAATTCAAATCCCGGGCTTCATTTGCAAGTGTGGTATGCCTACATTACCCCGCTAGTTCGAACTAGCGGGGTAGTGTAGACATACCCTTAGTTGGGCAAGTGAATCATATTAACCCAAGCAAGATGTATGAAAAAGGGACCTTGCAGGTTCTACTACAAGAATAGCTTACCCTGGAAGGTTTAGTTTGAATCCAAATCCTTGTCTAGCTTTATTATGTGTTTGCTATTGATGATAATAGAAAGAGTAACTTTGGTGACTTCAGATTTTCAGTGGCTCAAAAAAAAAAGTGTCTGAACAAATACACCCACTAGGAAAGTGAGTTTGTTGGTGAAGGTTTTTTAATGCAAAAAAGGTGGTTTTATATATATGCAAAACTACTACTGTTCTTTATTTCTAGAATACTAAAAATAACTGGGGGAGATTTTAAAAAAGTTAACTAGAGACAGAAACTGAACTTCATTTGACTATGTTCTAGCTTCTGTATAATGAGGATAATTTTGGATTGAAATGGATATCCAGGCCACAAGGTATCTGCATATTGTACACTTTCATTTACATCTGTTTATGTTGTAAAAATGTATCTGACAACCACAATCCATTTTTCATACATACTATTAATGAGGGTCTCATCCTTGCAAAAGCTTGAGAAGAGGGAATTCTGGGTATTACAGACAAGCCATAACTGAAATTCTTCATGTTTGTAATATCTATGAAAAAGGAGCTAAGTCGTAAAAGTTAAATTCAGTAGAATTAGTGGATGATTTAAAAACCCTGGGACATAAATTGTCATAATTCCATTATAGTCAATGGCAGATCAGTGAATTAAACCCCAATTTAGCAAAGCATTTAAGAGCATTCTTTAGTTCATCACCAATCAGGCAAAGCACTGAAGCACTAACTTTAAGATAGTGCTTACAAATTTCGTTGAACAGGGATGGATTGCTGAATTGGGACTTCTTCAATTACTAAATATTTTTGGATACATCTTATTGTCCTTCCTGTTAATAAGGATTTATAACATTGATTTTTTTTTCTCAAATCACATTCAAAAGTTAATATTAATAGGCACATTTGTCAATTGGGCAAAGTCATGTGGAACTCTCTGGTGTCTTTAAAAAGGTATGAAAAGACTACCAAATATAAAACACTGTCATTCCAAATCAAACCATTTCAAATTTATCTTCTTTGTCTCTTTATTATGAGAAGTCTCCAGAAATGTAAACTGGATATTTATTTTCCCCACCCTCACCCTTCA
The DNA here is from genome assembly GCF_052426305.1 of Pelodiscus sinensis. NCBI lineage: Eukaryota > Metazoa > Chordata > Testudines > Trionychidae > Pelodiscus > Pelodiscus sinensis. Next base: position 102,926,658 of record NC_143055.1, read on the forward strand.
TCACTCTCCAAAAATCTATTCATGAAATTTGTGGAGTTACCTCTCAAAAGCATGATCCAAACGGAATCTCCACTAAACATCTGCTTTGAAAAGCCCTTTATTTCTAGTTTCATAAAAAATAGCAGGACTAGTGCAAAAACATAAATACATGATGAAGATTTGATATTCAAGAAAAAATAATAAAAACATCAATATGTGCATATTAAACATTTTCAACATTTGAGATATTTCAGTTTTTTTTCTAGGCTTGCAGAAATAAATGTTATTTTCAGATTTTATTACGTTTTCCCTCTGCCAGCACAGTTTTTGGTGGATACTAAATTAATTGGGGCGGTAACTTTGCATGTAATTAGCAAGTATAATAACCTAAAACATGACAACAAAGGTGTTAGTTGTCAATAGCTGAGGAGTATGAATATTTCATTAGCATCATTATATCATTGTTTATAAGAGATCAGTAAATGATTAATACACTTCCACTGTTAAACCATAATTCTGAACCACGTAGGATATAGGTATTTATGCCACTACTTTCCTTTATGCATACTTTCTGATTCACATACAATAGGTTATAAATGATTATTGACAAAGCATATTAAAGACAGACTTACTTTAAGGCATTCAGCGATAGTTCTTGTTTTAATTTGCTGCAATAAAAACATTTGCGCAGACAGTAATAGGTAATAATACATCCAGTTCATACAATCACCTGTTTAAATTAGAGGCCCTATCACTTCCAGGGCAGCAACTCTACAATTTCTTTTATGAAGCTCATTCTGTCATGTTAGAACCTCTGTCAACCTACTTTTGAGCAATATAACAAAATAAATATTCAAAATAACACACATTTATCTTTCAGTTTTTTTTGTAAGGGATTTACAGTGATAATTAGCCTCTTTACCCCACTATATCAAGCTTATTCAAAACTACTTCCTTCGCAGACTGCAACACACAGCCATCTTAAAACTCCTACCTCAGAACCCTTCGTGATCTGTAAACTGTGGTAGAAGGGATTTATAGCAAAGTGTTATATAAAATACTAACAAAGCAAATATTATAAAAGCCTGTCAGCTGGAGGCGCCAAAGACATAAAGATTCATACAAAGGAAAGGAGAAATACTCATAATCTTTAACCTTGTATACACTTTTTAATGTTACTTCCAACTCTTTGTAGTCATCTCCATCATTCTTATGCTAAAATATCAACTCAAATAATTGAATCTAGTGACTTTAGGCAATGGAAGAGCATGAATTTGCTCCATGTGTTAGTTCAGTGATAAGGTGGCTTTGTCAATTTCTGAGTGGTTAATTTGAGTTAATTCACTGTTGCTATCCCTCTTTCATTATGCATGGGAGTATCTTCTGCTTTCATATATATGACTGATATCCTAGAACAATAAGTGATCTCAGTTCATATTTTCCTGATATACATAAATTACTGTTAAATGTATCTTATTCAGCTCAATATGGTATAACCAATGGTATTCTGAATGTCATATAGAAAATATATATGTTGTATAATAAAGGAGAGAAAATATAGTTTTCTGGCTAAACACAGTGCTGAGAGGTGATAGTTTGAATCAGAACTCTTCTATAGATTTCCCATTCTGTAAAGAGAAAACTGACATCTTTCCTCCCTTTATTGATAACACAGTGATCCACTCTCATGGTAACTTCATACATCATCAAAGCTCCATGAATTATATTTACATTGAAAATAGGTAGGAAAACCACAACATTGGTACTTTCTGCCGCTCGGGTATATATACACATTCACTCTAAAGGCTATAAGTACAAGTTGAATCTCTCTGTCCAGGACTCTCTGGTCCAGCAACATCTGGCAGGACAACAGATGTTGCTAGACCAGAGATCCTCAGCTGGAAGTTGAGAGCATCTGGGAGCAGAGCTGGTCTGATTGGCAGCAGCCTGAAAGGCCATTACCTTGGGGGCCGGGAGACCCTGGAGCAGCTGCCACCGTTCACAGGACTGGGGAAACCTGGGAGCAGCTGCTGCCCCATGGAGGGTCAGTGGTGAGGAACCCAAGGAGCCAGGAAGGTGGGCTGGTGGAGTTCAGGCCTCTGGGTTCTCCTGGGGCAGCAGCCAGGAGGGGAGCCCTGGGAGAGCCCAGATGCCTGACCTTTCTGGTCCAGCAAATTCCCTTGTTTGGGACCACTCCAGTCCCAAGGGTGCTGGACCAGGGAGGGTCAACCTATATTAGAGAAATAAACATCATGAAAGAAACTAAACGAAATATTCAATAACTATACATGGGAGCAACTCACTTTAAGCAGAAAGAAAATTTAGTCAATTTAAAAGGCGTAACATATGCTAAAATCACATGAAAGGACAGTTCCACAAAGAATATTATTTCAATTTCATAAAGAAAATATAAAAGGTGCCATTTTTATAAGCACTTTATAGATTGTGGCCTAACTCTCTGAAAACATTGAGGCTTCTTGCAAAATGTTGCAGAACATTTTTGAGAACCAGTTATAGTATAACTGAGAGAGGAGGAACACATTTATTAACAAGGAAAAAAGAAATATTGAGCTTTATGATGTTACTGGTCATGCTGTCAAAGGAAGAAAATGACCAGTGAAGGAAGATTTTGTTTGCTTTCTTTCCTTTGTGCTTACTCAATTCCCATTGAAGGAGTAAGACTCCAAAAATCCTTAAACAAGGACAAGAACACTTGCGCAAGAGGACTTATCCCTGAGCAGGAGCGTCAGAGTATTTGCGCAAGAAGCACTGATTTCATACATTAGAACGCCAGTGTTCTTGCACAAATACTCACAGCCAGTGTAGACAGGCAGCAAGATTTTGCGCTAAATCTTGCCAATGTAGACATAGCCTTGGTGTTTTGGTTTCCATTTCTCTAGAAGTGTATGGAATCATCCTCAATTGGGAATTCTAGCCATGCAATCTAAGAGAAAATGAGAGCAATGATACTAACTTCTCTGACAGAGGTGTTGTGAGGCTAACTTTGCTAATGTGCATAAAAACCTTTGCTATCCTTGTGTGGAAGCCGCTACACAAAAGACACTTATAGATATTTACTGTAATTGCTAGACTAAATTTCATTCTTCAGCAAGATTTGTATCTATCTTCTACTAGTCATTGTTTTGATCAGAATTGCCATTAATACATGTTTATGTGCAGAAATCCATCAGCTGTATTACAAATCAGTATACTTACATTAGCATATACAGGCAACAGATCAACAACATTAAACTCAAGAAACATATTTTAGTCCATAAGTAGAACTTACATTTCTCTGATCAGAAGATAACCTAGATTTTTTTTCTCCTACTTGTTGGTGTACTTGTCTGATTACACTTTCTTACTACAGAACCTTATATGTGATCATTAGACGTTAATTAAGAACTCTAATACTGTTTTCACATTTTATTGCCCCTCGTTCTTGAGATAAGTAGGTTAGACTCATTTTACATTCATTTCCAATGCAGTTTCCATAACTATATTCACCAAGGCATTCAGACTCTTATAATATGATTTAGCTACAATTTATTGTACAGCTTGATCACTCTAAATCATCAGAACTGATTGCAAAGTGTTATTCCTCCAATATTCAACAATACAAGTGTACAGACATGGTCAGACTATTTTAAGGGGAGTGGGAGAGGGAAAGAATTTAAATCCAGATTTTATCCACAACTGGTCACAGCTGTGATGTGATAATAATAAACAGCGCTGGAGTCAGGCAGAAAAAAATTGTTTACTCCATTTTCCTAGAGTAATTTAGGAGCCACCTTTTTTACTTGTAGTATCCAAAGGCAAACCTTTAGAGGGGGTATTTTTGTTTACAGAAAAGGAATTTTAGCTTCCTCTATTAAGACCTTAATTGCTGTAGCACTTTACAACTAATGAGAAGAGAATGAGATTGTTTTGGACACCATTACTGCCTGTTTAAACATGACACTGTCAGTGGCATATACAAGCACTGGCATATTGCCTCCAGTGGTGCCAATGATTAGTAGTAACAAGCGATTACACATTCCTGACCACTTTGCACCTGTGATAATACCACTTCCAAGGTTATTAAAAGACACCTGTGTCCAGAATAGCAAGTGGTGTTGGTTTGGGATAAATATACCAGATGACAGCTCATTTATTTATGGTTGATGGAGTGACGTTCTAGTTAGGTGTAGTTCTCTTTCACAGTTTGTGATTGAGATGGGTTTTCTCCAATGTCAATTCAATTCAGTGAATCTTTACAGGAATGAAAATGCTACAGGGATGTAGCTAAAGTGTAAAGAAGAAAAACAGATTGCTCAGGTCTCTGTCAGAAGTAGGCTGGACCTACAAAATAGGATGAGACATTGTTTGGGAGTTGATCCCTATAATCTATTTGTCCGGCAGAGACAAGCAGATGAAGAACACTCTGTTTCTGAGCATTTAATTGGGCATTGTAAGGGGCACTTTTTCTTCACTTGAAAGTCAGGGAATAATAGTTATGTTTTTCAGCTTAACACTGTCTTTGAGATTTCATATCTGACTTTTAATTTTTTCGTATGGTCCCTTTAACAGGCTGAAATCTCCGTATATAATGAATCTGATTCCTTATGCTGCAAATGCCTCCTTGTGCACTGTTAGTAGCGCAGAAACTCTTTGAAAGTATGAGAAAGCAACTCTGAGATTTTCTCCTGTTTTGTGCTGTTATCTATTTCAGACCTATTTACCCATGTTTATTTTCAGCTCAAACTGATCTGGATTTTCTATAACTGCACTGTCTCAATCATTTCCTGCCTCAAGCGTATGTTCACTGTCAAGTGAACATTACAAATGGGCTTGCTATTCAGCTGCCTCTTCTCCTTCTTATCAGTTGTTTCTCTTCCTCCCTTCTTGTTCATAAGTAAAAAATGTGAGAAGACTCTAAATAGGGAAGGTGTACTCTCCATCCAGTTGAGATCAGGTGAAACATTTTGATCATACTATTTATGTACAACTATTCCTGCAGAGATCACTGACAGAGCCCTGGTCTACACTAGTATGGTTGCCAGGTGTCCGTTTTTTGCACAGACTGTGCATTATTGGGTCCCCTGTCCGGTAAAAAAACAGAAAATACCTTTTTTTTTTCTTTTGCTGAACAACTTCTTTGGTCCCCCCCCCCCTTTTTTTTTTCTCAACAGAATTTTTTCTTGGTGTTTCTCTTTTGGGGGAGGGGGAAGGTGTTCAGGTTTTTTTGTTAAACCATCTGGCAACCCTCTATGCTAGGAAGTTATTTCAAAATAATCTCCCTTATGTTGAATTAGTAAGTGGAGCATTCACACGGCCAAGCCCGTTATTTCGATATAACAGCATGGTTATTTCAAAAACTGTACTCTTGCTTTCCTCAGGGAATAATGCTAATTTTGAAATTCTTATTTAGAAATAGCATTACTGACATGGGCATGTCCACCTCCACACCTCTGATGATGCAGTCAGGGAAAAAAGTGCTGCCATGCATCTTTCAGAACAAGAAGTAGCTCTGGAAGATGCAGGCATTGTACATCTTCCCTGACCAGCTGATGTTGATAACGGTGAAGCATCCCTGGTGATCCATGAGGGCCTGCAGCACTATGGAGAAATACCCCTTTCTGTTTATTTAGTCCAAGGCACAGTGACTGGGGGCCAAGACAGAGATGTGCATAGTGTCTATGGCCCAAAGCCATTGATGATGCTGTCCACATTCCCTAGAAGGAGAACCCTCTGTAATAGCACCTGGTTGATGACTTTGGCTACCTGACTGTGGATTTCCTCACACCGAACTGGATCCCAATGGTGTGGTAGATGCTCAGTGTGGTGAGCTTCCAGAGGGTTATGGTAACGTGATTCTGCCAGTTATAGTGGGTCTCATGCTATCAACTGAGGGTAAGGATGAGCCACTCTCAGAGCTCAAGGAAGGTGATCTTCCACATATATGTGTTCTGCAGTCACTGCTGGTTGTCCCAGCACTGCAGGATGATGTGGTCCCATCACTGGTCTCCCATTGCCAGAAGTAGCATTCTGTGGTATCCAGGGAACTGAGGGGCATGCACAGCAGGAGGAGTGCCAGGACCTGGTGTCACGTTATGTTGGATTTTAAAGTCAGCAGACAGATCATTGTTGCATCCACGGGTAGTGTTTGACCCAAATTCTGTACAAAGTGGGTTATGTGAGGTGTCTAATGAAAGCTTATGCTCTACTGATTCTATGTATGACACTCATGTACTTATATAACTTTTGTATGTGGAATTATGAATATGGGTTCTGTTCTTGTATTGTAAATGTTCTCTGTCTGGGAGAAAGCAATGGGCCTGGACTGCCTATTGTGAGGAAGGATTGTTCAGTGAACCGTAGTGCTAACTAGCACTGCTTCATGGACAATGGCTCTCAAGAGTGGGCAATACACACCTGGGGAATGCATCTGGAAGCCTGCAGACTAGCTTGCATGTAAAACACTTGATCATGTGACCAGCTCCAATTTGGGAGACACAAGGAAAATAAAAATCCCATGAAGGCATCTCCATCTTGTCTTCAGTCTTGCTCCTCATTTCAGATGCATCCTTGCTAGGGACAGAGAGTCGGGAAGCATTGCTGACCTGTTCTAATACAGGATGTACACCAGAGACTTTTAAGCTAGCATTTTATAACTTCTCTGCTAAGAGCCTGCATCAAGAACTTGGTGACTGATGTATGTAATTTTTCTCGTTAACAATCTTACTCTCAAGATTTCTTTTCTTTTATTAATAAACCTTTACATTTTAGATTCAGCATGGGTAAGATCTAAAGTATAAATTGACCTGGGACTGTGGTTGGTTCTTTGGGACTGGGAGGATCTGTTCAGGGTTGGTGAGATTGGGTTTTATAACCTCTCACCTGTGTGTAAGGTTCTTGGCCGATTGTGGCACAGGGATAGCTGGGTGTCTGAGGAGTTGCTCGTGAGACTTCCTGCTGGCCAGACTGGCAGCTGAAATGCTCTGTATGACTGGCTTGTGGCCTATTTGGGAAAGGTCTCCAGTCAAGGGCTGTAAGTAGCCCTGGTTTTGAGCAATTCGTCCTGAGCTGACACCCTCAGTAGTGCCCAGATGCAGCCCAGTCCATCACACTGGGGTGATCAGGGCCTGCAATCCAGACTGGTCCTCATCCTGCTGGAGCAGCATGCAGGCAGTCTGGATGAATTGTGCCTTGAGGTGTAGCACACGGGCCATGAACTTAGCGCTGCTTTGCAGCAACTCTGGCTCTGTGTTGTGAGTGTTCTGGCATCTGCAAGGGCAACCAGAGCACACGGCATCTGTTTTGTGTCCCGTGAGGGAGGAAGCAGTGGAGGAGAGGTATGAGAGATGTGGCTGTAGTGAGGAGCCCCTGAAAGCATATGTCACAGGTTGCCTGACTAAGCAGCCGCAAGAAGTGTCCACTCTCCTGGTGCCCTCCCTGAAGTGCTTCTGAGGGCTCTAAGTCTGAGGCAGGCTCCAATCACTGTGGACATGCTATTTCAAAATAATTCTGACAAATTTTGATGCTTCCCTGTCATGCGGACATTCTATTTTAATTTTGTAAAATCGGGAGTTGTTATGTCAAATTTAGATATTTCAAAATAATTTCCTAGTGTAGACATGCCCAGAAAGTGTTCCTTGGATTTTATAGTGCTAAAAGTCTTGCTTTTCTTAAAATTAGTAACAAATAAGCTTTCATTTTGTGAAAAATTCACTATGTGTGGGATTTTGTGAGACCTACAAAAGCCCGGACCTATAATACCAACATTTTTATTCTCTAGTTATTATTACATAGTTATGTATTATAAGTGACATTTCTGAGTCCCTTATGGGGAAAGAGATATATGGACAAAATTCTATACACACTTGTTTGAGTTATTTGCCAGAGAGAAATTCTGAATATTTTGCATCATCTCTCATCTTTATTACTCACCTGTACAATTACAGTTAAACCTTGAGAAAACTGTGCAACTTGAGCTCTCTTTAAAGAGAGATTTTATAGAAATGCCCATTGTATATATTATTAATTTAAGCAAATATTCAAGCGTTAGTGCTGTTCTTGTAGAAAAATGTGACTAGGGTAAAATGATCAAAAGCACGTAAAAATATTTTTTTAAATTCTTTGGGCAGATTTTCAATGATTTTAGGTGCCTAAATATGCAGACAGGTAACTAATGAAATGGTAGAAAGGAGAATGAAACCAGGAGACAAACATGTTTTGATGCTTTTAAAAATTCTACTAGGTACCTACCTCCATACTTAGGCAGCTAAATACCTTTGAAAATCTCGTCCTTAGGAGCTTAAGACTTATTACAAGCAGTACAAATTAGAAGACTACATTACTTTTGAAAATGGCATTTTGGCCTCAAAGACTTAGAAGCCTTTGAAAAAAACCTAACATCTTATTATGTTAATTTAAATTGAATATTGAATATTATCCTCTTGGGTGAGGCTATGATATGAGGAAAGTGGTATTGGAATTTTGTTTATTTCTCTTAAAAAGGGTCTAAATTAAAATGTTCTGATTGTAGCACTGACAGTGGGTTTGAATCATGGTCTGGTAGGATCACTAGAGTCTGAGGGTGCATCTACACAGCACCCTAAACTTGAAATAAGATACAAAATGTGTGCTGCGCAAATTGCATATCTTACTTCAAATCTATTTCAAAATAGATTATTTTGAATTTTGGCATGTCTACACAGCACCAAATTTTGAAATAATGTGCTATTTCAGTACATCCCTTAACCTTTATGGAACAAGGGTTAGCAGGATGGCAAAATAGCACGCCTGTTATTTCAAAAAATATTTCAAAATAACGGGTGGCTTGTGGAGACATGGGATAGCTATTTTGGGATACCTCTTGTATCCCGAAATAGCCATGCAGTGTAGATATACCCTGAGAAATTAGGTCAGTTTCTATGCCCATTAACTTAGTCTCTGGTCTCCCTGATGAGATAGTTAACAAAGACATCATTTAATCTTAATTGTACAATATGGACACTGTCTCTCTAAGCACTGGCTTAAAACCACAGATTCATTTCATATGAGGCTGCTGGAAAGCCTTCAGTTGGTAATGACTTTCAATGGAGTGTTTGAACTCATGACCTTAAGGTGAAAAGATGTTCAACCATTGTTCAGTCCCTTGAGACAGTATCTTGCTTATCTTATCTCTTTTTTTATATTAAGCAGAAGAAAATTCACCCTATTAAACTCTAATACATCCTGTAAATGTCTAAAACAAAAATTAAAAATGCATGACTGCTGCATTCTCCAGAAGACTTGGAAATAAAGTGTTGTAATAATGAAATATTAATATTTAAAGTGTTAAATCACAAACTTATAACACTATATATTGTACTGAGGTTAGTCAATTTCAGTTAAAAAATGGTTCTTCTACACTAACTATGCACACAACTGAAAAGGATGTTCAAAGATTTTGCTTTTACTCTACTATCATTTCAGAAGCTAAAAGAATAAATATAATTTAACCTATTTTGCCATTTATCTGAGACAAATTCTGATTTTTCTGATTTCTTTCATTTAGAGTCAGTTCTCCTTTGCTTGTTTGTTTGGTTATAACAGCAGCTTTATATGGGTACTCATACATCAACTTCTTTAAGCAAACATATTGTGCCAAAAGTGAAAGACTCTTGGCCCTGAATTGTAAACAGACCCTCATATCCTCTTCCTTGCATCAATGTAGAATTCCACTAAACATCAAGGAGAAAAGTATGTGTTTGTGAGGGTGGCTTCCTATATGCAGAATTGCTAGCTTTATGTGTATACCCCTAGTAATCATTAGGGTCATCAAAATGTGTTTATAGCCAGGACTCCATATATTCCAAAATCCATTTAATAGAATCATAGAATCATAGAGCTGGAAGAGACCTCAGGAGACCATTTCTACAATGTTTGCTACAAAATGCTTTCCCTACCTTTTGCACAGCGCTATGCTCCAGAATTTAAGGTGTTCTAATCTATACTAACTACCCATGGTAAAAGCTCTACTGCAAATCACTCACAGGTGCAAAATGACAGTGCTGAAAGGAAGCCTCTCTCAAGTTTGGGTGGGAACAGTAATGTCTTTGACCCTACCGACAGGAGTTCTGTTTAGAAGAACAGGGAATGAGATTACATTCTTTGGGTACTTCTCTTTTGCCACCAAACGAGGTTCAGGTTCCCTGTTTTTGCCAAAGTAGAGAATTGATTATGAAAATTCTCAGTCTTTATGGCTGAGGATGTTAGGAAGATTCCCAAACATTAGTCACTTTTTTTAGGTGACAAATCTGAGGAATTGTGCCAGATTGAGGTTTCATTAGATGAGGTTTTAGAACAAATTGATAAACTTAATAATAACAAGTTGGCGTTCACCCAAAAGTTGTGAAAGAACTCAAAATGTGAAATTGAGGAACTATTAACTATGGTTTGTAACCTATCCCTTAAATCAGCTTCTGTACCTAATTACTGGAAGATAGCTAATGTAACTCCAATATTTAAAAAGGGCTCTAGAGGTGATCCTGGCAATTATAAACCGATAAGTCTAACATTAGTATTGGGAAAATTAGTTAAAACTATAGCAAAGAATAAAGTTGCCAGACACATAGATGAACATAATTTGTTGGGCAAAAGTCAATATGGTTTCTGTAAAGGGAAATCATGTTTTACTAATCTACTAGATTTCTTTGAGGGGGTCAACAAACATGTGGACAAGGGATATCCAGTAGATATAGTGTACTTAGATTTCCAGAAAGCCTTTGACAAGGTCCCTCATCAAAGGCTCTTAAGTAAAGTAAGTTGTCATAGGATAAGAGGGAAGGTCCTCTCATGGATTGATAACTGGTTTAAAAATGGGAAACAAAAGGTAGGAATAAATAGTACATTTTCAGAATGGAGAGGGTAACTGTAGCGGGGTTCCCGCTCCACCACAGCACCCCTGCCGTCTGCTCAGGGGATTATATCTGCTGGCAGGTGGCGCAGTCTTTCAGGACACTGCCCTCCGGCAATGCCAACTATAGCCTGAGCTTTTTCCCCCTTCCGGGGGCTGGTTCGTTGTAGGCCGGCCGGCCTTTAGGAGGCGGATCCTCCGCCTTGGTACACTGGATGGCTAGTCCGTCCTATGGCCCTACCGTTCCTTAGAGTAGTCCGAGTCCTGGCCCTTTAAAAGGTCCGATCCGGGTGCTGGCCGGGTGCCAAAACCCTTGTACGGATGCCCAGGCCCTCGAGCAGGGCAGGGCAGCAACTGCTGGCCAGGCCCAAATGCAAGGCGGGCCCGCAAACAAACCCACAGGTCTGTAGGAGCTCCTAGTTCACGAGCGGGGCCAGCAGTGCAGCTGTCGCAGTGGCAAGGGGGATGGGAGACTGCCACCCGGTTAGTGGGTGGCAGGGGGAGCAGGCCCACCCACTCCACTGCGCCCCAGCCCAGGGGCCCTGGATGCAGCCGTTCAGCTGCTACGGGCTCAGCAGGGTCTCCAGCCCGCAACTTGCTGGCCTAGGGCTGTTCTCAGCCCATGCTACCCCCTGGGCCGCTTCTTGTCTCCCCCCCCTTCCCCAGTACCTGTAGCCTCAGCGGCCTGTCGGGGAGTTGAGGCCCACGTCGTCTCCGCAGGGGCCGGCGGCCCAATCCAGGGGTTAAGAGGTCGGAGCTCTGTAGTGTCCCGTGGGGCTTGTCCAGCCCGGCGTTCCCGTACCCACCGGGGGTCCAGCTGGTCCAGCGGTGCGGTCCCTTCCTCGGGGTCCGCGAGTGGTTCAGCTGGTGGGCCAGGCCAGGCCTTAGTAGCCCGGGCAGGGAGTCTCTGTCCAGCCTCTGGGAAGGTGGCTGAGGGCGGCCTACCCCGGGTCTTAGCCTCCCCAGGCGGGAGCTCCAGCCAGGCCTCTGGCTCCCTCTGAGGCTGGCCTCTGACTGAGCTCCCAGGCAGCCTTCTTATAGTCCTAGCCCCGCCCTTTGACTTCCGGTCAGGTGAGGGGGTGGAGCTAGGCTGGCCCCAAAATGGCTCCCAGAGGGTTTCTTCTGCTTCCGGCTCAGAGGGCGGCCATTCCACCCCTCTACAGTAACTCTCTTGTTATTAGTGGCATCCCCCAAGGGTCCATACTGGGACCAATCCTATTCAGCCTATTTATAAATGATCTGGACAAAGGGGTAAGCAGTGAGGTGGCAAAATTTGCAGATGATACTGAACTACTCAAGATAGTTAAGAACAAAGCAGACTGTGAAGAGCTTCAAAAAGATCTCACCAAACTAAGTGATTGGGCAACAAAAGGGCAAACGAAATTTAATTTGTTGATAAATATAAATTAATGAACATTGCAAAAAAATCATCCCCACTATACATACAATATGATGGGGATTAATTTAGCAAAAACTATTCAAGAAAGAGATCTTGGAGCCATTGTGGATAGTTCTCACAGTGTGCAGCTGTAGTCAAAAAAGCAAATAGGATGTTAGGAATCATTAAAAAAGGGATAGAGAATAAGACAGAGAACATATTATTGTCTCTATATAAAACCATGATATGCCCATATCTTCTACTGTGTACAGATGTGGTTGTTTCATCTTAAAAGAAGAAATATTGACATTGGAAAAGGTTCAGAAAAAGGGCAACAAAATAATTAGGGGTTTGGAACGGGTCCCATATGAAAAGAGATTAAGAAGGCTGACACTAAAGGGATATGATAGAGGTGTATAAAATCATGACTGGCATGGAAAAAATGAATAAGGAAAAGTTATGTACTTGTCCCCATAACATAAGAACTAAAGGTCACCAAATTAAATGAATAGGTAGCAGATTTAAAACAAACATAAGGAAGTACACAGTCAACCTTGTCAGAGGAGTTTGTGAAGACCAGGACTTTAACAGGATTAAAAAGAACTAGATACATTCATGGTGGTTAGGTCCAACAATGGCTATTAGCCAGGATGGGTAGGAATGGTGTCCCTAGCCTCTATCAGAGGCTAGGAATGGGTGATGGGAGAGGGATTGCTTAAAGATTCGTGTTCTGTTCCCTCCCTCTGGGGCATCTGGCATTGGCCACTGTCAGAAGACAGGTCACTGGGCTAGATGCACCTTTGCTATGACCCATGTGGCCATAAAATTATTTTATGTTCCAGCCTTCTCTCAACAATTTGATTCCCTTCTTTCCTTCAATCTAGTCCTCTAATCATTTTTTAAGTATAGGCAATGGCATACCCAACTGCAGCTTCCCCAACTCTAGTATTACCTAGAGTTTATCAGTAACAAATGACTGCAATTTAAAAGAGAAGTTCTCAAATGAAAAAGGAGGAACATGGGGAGAAGTGTAAAGAAAAAAGTCGCTCATGCTGTGCTCTGAATGGAAAGAAAAGAAAGATCTCTCAGCACATATCAACCGTGGCTAACTTATCCCTGGATTCAGAAATGGTAAGAATATGCAAACTTTATGACAGCCTGAAATAAAAGTTTGAAGCCAGAATATTTTACAGATCCCATTAATGGAAACAGATTAGAGATATCACTTGATCCCTTAGCAAGCTATTCCTCAGGAAACCTAAAGAGAGCAATATGGCACACTGTGATAATATAAATAAACCAGATATGAACAGACATGAACAATTAAAAATAAAGCCCATAGGAGACTAGGAAAAATATTGCTTAGAACATAAGCAAGAGAATGACATGTGTGTTCATTTCAGAATATTATGTATGGCTGAAGCTAGAAAGTTCAAGTGTAACAGACAAAGTATATCCAATGGGGGATACAAAATGACAAAACCCATATGACTAAGGAGGACAGGTAGGATTAGATAAGACACAATGATTCAGGTTCAGTGGGAGTGAAGCATTAGCACAGATTATGGCCTGACTAAGGAGAATGTTGAGAAAAATCATCATATTGAAAAAGATAAATCTGGATAAAAATATCTGGAATTGTTACCAATATGCACCCTGAAAAATGAAAACGTATAGAAAATTTCAAATGCAACCATGTTGGAGGTAATAGCTGGTTGTTATAACTGTCAGATACAAACCAGACAAAAGGCAGATGCTCTTGAAATGTCTTACCCAATAAAGATCCTAAATGTCACTCAAAATGATCAGACTATTTATTACAGAATTTGCAATAGAAACATGAAAGAAGCACAGTGTGATACAATAGAGACAAATGGAATGTTTGGTACATGTGTCATTTAATATCAATCTATGACTATATTCTATTAACACAGTCATTGCTGGATGGATTGAATAAGATTAAAAAGATATTCACAACACTAAACAGTGGGTGGTAAATTCAACCACAAGCCTTGAACCTTAAAAACACCAAATACTCTCCTACTCCTAAAATATGTCATTTATAAGAAACAAGGCTTTATTCACTTTCAACTTCTGTAAAGAATTGGGTTTTTCTGTTTCACTGCACCAGCCTGTTATATGACAGAAACAGAATCCAGTATCATCAGTAAACTGAACATACTGAACATACAGCACATTTAAAAGCAGCAGGGAAAGAGTGTCACCCTGTGATTCCCAAAAGAAGAGAGCCCATGGAAGGGGAAAAGCAGTTATTTAAGACCACAATTTGGAACATCCCAGCTAGCATTGAATCGAATCACTCTAGAGGAAATGCATGCATTGCTAATGGTGGTATCAGACCTCCGAGCAGAATCTCATGGGCAACAGCATCAAATGTAGCTAGGAGATGTAATTTGAAAAAGTACCAATGCTAGGAAAGGATAATTATCAAATTCAAGATTTGTTTTCATCAACAAATTCAGAAAAGTAGGCCAGTGCATACTAAAGAACCTTCAGCAGGATCCACATGGACAGTTTTCCCATTGCATGCTAATGTCTCATAGATTTAGACCTTACCTTTCCAATTAGACAAACTAGACGTGGTTCTTTTGAAAAAAAAAAACAAAACCCTTTTTTGAAAGATCCTGTAAACCTCATTTTTTGAGAAGTACAGGATCTTTTGAAAAAAGTTTTTTTTCCTGAAAAAAAAACGTGTCTAGACAGCGGTTTCACTTTCGAAATACCCGTTTTCAAAAGAATGCGAGGCCACCGTTATGCAAATGAGTACAAAAAATTCAAATCCCACAATTTTGATCTGTCTAATTTACATCTGTCTTTTGAAAAAGGGATGAAGTCTAGACATGTCCCAAGAAACTTCAGAGGCTGGTAACCTGACAACGGCAATCTAATACATCAGGGCTATGTCTACATTGGCCCCTATTCCGTAATAGGGATGCAAATGTAGCACTTTGGAATAGGCAAATCCGCGGGGGATTTAAATATCCCCCGCGGCATTTGCATTAACATGGCTGCCGCTTTTTTCCGGCTTGTAGATAAGCCGGAGAAAAGCTCCAGTCTGGACACGATCCTCCGGAAAATAAGCTCTTTTCTGGAGGATCTCTTATTCCTACTTTCAAGGAATGTACCTGTTTCAAGTAAATCCCAGGTTTCATTTGCAACTCCGGTTGCCTACATTACCACCCTAGTTCGAACTAAGGTGGTAGTGTAGACATACCCTATCTGATTTGTGGTCTTTGGGGGGCTTTCTGGGGGTCTACTGAATAAGTCAACACTGAGCACACCATTGAGCACAAACACAAGCAGCCTTCTGGTTATCATCAATGGAACCAGAGACCTCTTAGGACACCATGCCAGTATATCCTGAACCTACTCTATCAGTGACCTCTCAACAGTTATTACTTTCCATTGTATTTCATGGTGCATGGGTAAGCCCTACCTCACTCTTGAAAATGAGACTTAGATTATTTTACATTTTTTATCCTGACTCTGAAAAAGACCCAAAGGATATAGGAATCAGAGTTAAGTTGCCACAACTTCTTAATGAGCTTTCCACAAAAAATGAGACATAATATGAGACATGATGTTTGACATTTAATGAAACTGCCAGCGTGGAATCATAGGTTTTCTTCCTTAAAAGATCATGTTATAAAGTCTGGTTTTGATCTGAAGTGAACAATTATGGGTATTGCATAGTTTAATGGTGAGCTAGGGTATGCCTACACAGCAAAGTTATTCAAAATATAAGTTATTTCCTAGCATCTACACAGCCAAACTGCTATTTCAAAATTAAATCGAAATAGTGGAGCACTTATTTCGAATTTGGTAAACCTCATTCCACAAGGAATAACGCCAAATTCGAAATAGCTAAATAAAAATAAGCACTGTGTAGACGCTTATTTCAAAATAAGGGGCCTCCAGCTCTTCCCACTGTGCCCTGGTAGCCACTCTGGGCATGATCAGGAAAACTTTTCTGCTCCCCCCACCAGCCCCAGAGCCCTTAAAGGGGTAGACTCTGGCCACAGTACCTGTGCCAGCTGTAAGCCTGCCCGCACAGAGCCAGCTGTCCGTGCACCTGGCCCAGCATGAGCCAGCAACCCAGTGGCACCCAGCCCTCCACCGCTCCCCAGGAGCAGTCTGGCAGCTCCAAGGAGCCTGCCAGGGGCTACAAAACGTGGGCGCCTTCCTGGTCTAGTGCGGAGATCGTGGACCTCATTGAGGTTTGTGGGGAGGACTCCAATGTCCACAATCTCTGCACTAGATGCAGGAATGCGGCTGTCTACAGGCAGATGGCTGGCAGCCTGGCCACCAAAGGACACATGCTCACCCAGGAGCAGGTGAGCATGAAAATAAAAGAGCTGCGGCAGGCCTATGCCAGGGCCTCAGGGAGCAATTCCCAAGCAGGGGCTGACCCAGACTGCTGCTCCTATTATGATGCCCTGGACACATCCTGGGGGGTCAGATGTTTTGTGCCCCCCAGTTGGTCATCGACCCTGGGGTCGAGGGCCCTGTCCATGACACAAAGGAGGAGGAGGACAGCCAGGAGTCACAGGAGCCTGGACAGTCACCCTTTCTCCTCCCCTCTCCCACCCACATTCCCCCACCACCCCAGTGTTGTTCAATAAACAGAGTTTGTTTTTGTCAACATGTGTCTTTATTTAATGGGAAGGGGGGTTAGGGAGGGATCAATGAAAGGATGTGAGGGTGAAACGAGGCACAAGCCCTCCATGGGGCACACCAGGGAGACTTTAGTCCTCCTCCGAGTGGAAGCTCTCCTGCAGGGTCTAGCGGATATGGACAGCTCCCTGATGGGCCTCCCGGCTGGCAGCCATGTGGGACTGCATGTACAAGCCATTCAAGTCATTGGCCTCTGCCATCCATCCTTGCTCACAGATTATGCAGCACACAACATACTGCCACCACGTGTGGAATATTCTGCTCGGATAGGTCCAGGCGGGTGAGGAGGCATCTAAAATGGGCCTTCTACCCACCGAACGCCCCCTCTACCATGGTGTTGGCCCTGCCAAGCTTGGAATTAAAGACCTGTCAGGAGGGGTTGAGGTGTCCCGTGTAGGGCTTCATGAGCCAGGGTTGTAGGGGATAGGCCTCATCCCCCACCAAGCACACAGGCACGGAAACATCCCCGACCCTGATGTGGAGGTCAGGGAATAAAGTCCCAGCATGCAGGCTTTGGCACACGGAGGAGTTGTGGTAAACCCGTGAGTCGTGTGCTTTGCTGGACCAGCCCAAGTTGATGTCCACGAACTGACCCCAGTGGTCAGACACAGACTGCAGGATGACTGAGAAGTATCCCTTCTGGTTGATGAGCAGGGAGGCCTGATGGTCCGGGGCATGGATGGGGATGTGCGTCCCGTCTACTGCCCCTCCCCACAGTTGGGGGAGCCCATGGCGCCAAACCCCTTGATAACTGCGTCCACATCAGCGAGGTGGATGGCTCTGCAGAACAGCACTCTGTTGATGGCCTTGACCACCTGCAGAGGGACACACAAAACCACCAAGAGTCACTGGGGTGCCAGGGTGGCTGAGAGTGCTCCTTCCCCACCACTGCCCCGTACCCCCACTCCCAGGAGCAACCCCTTTGCAATCCTGGCCAACACAGGCAGCCCAAGTGGGGGTGGGACAGAGCAAACTCTCCTGGGGAGGGGACTTGCATGACATCCCCCTCTTTTCCCTGGGGCAGCCCATCACCTCCTTGTTCCCCCTCCCGCAGGCACAGTGGCCGGAGACTGCCATACCTGCATGAGCAGTGATCCGACGGTGGATCTCCCCATGTCAAACTGGTTCCTCACAGATCAGTAGCTATCTGGCATGGAGAGCTTCCATAAGGCGATGGCCACATACTTGTGGAGGGGAATGATGGGCCTCATGTGTGTGTGTCCCGTCGCCACAGAGCAGGGGTGAGCCATTCACAGAGCTTGAGGAAGGTGTCCTTCTTCATCCTGAAGTTCTGGGTCCATTGTTGGTCTCCCCAGTGCTCTAGGGGAGATGCAGAGGGGCATGCTGGTGTCCAGGAGCTGCAGCTGCTCCTCCCTATCCCCCAGGAGGGTCCAGAGGATGGCCTGGGGGGTCAGGCTGCCACAGATGCTGTGAGACAGCCTGCAGAAAGCGCAGACAGGCTTGCAGCAACACTTGCAAAATGAACACCAGAGTGCCTAGGGGCAGCTCCGGCTCCATGGCGCTGAATGCTATCGTGTCCCGAGTGAGGGAAACCAGAGCACGCAGAGACAAAATGCTTTGCTGTCCCTCATAGAGGTAGACAAGCAAGCAGGGAAAACTGAGAACCGGCTGTCCAGGGGGGTCCATTTAAGCACAAGCCTCAGATAGCCTCAGGCAGCAGCCACACAATGTAACTCCTGATCTGATGCCCTGCTGGAACCAATTTCAGCTGCCCTTAAATGCAATTCAGCATCCAATCAGTGTGGATGCACTATTTAGAAATAGCAAAATACATTTTGTATGTAGACGTGTTATTTTGAAATTACTTATTTCGAATTAACTATTTCAAAATAAGATATTTCGAAATAACGCAGTAGTGTAGACATACTCTTAGAGTTAGCTATTTTTGATGCTGGTAAACAAATTATGTGGGTTACTTGTTAACATTATTTCATGTGCAGAGATTAGAAAATCAGTCCTTTCCTATATTACCTAAAATCAGGAAAACCAGGAGTCAGATAAGAATAGTATTTCTTTAGTGGACTTTCTACATATAGGAAGTTATCTAGTTTTCAGACATATTTTGTCAGTGATTTTATAGAAATTTAAGGATGTTAGATGCCAAAATTCTATTGACATTCAATAATTAGCTTCATTATATTTGTAAATTTTAAACTCGCTTTGAAAATTCTAGCTTTATTTTTAAATTTCGTTTGTTGCAGAAATAAGTATTTTAGTACTTGCTTTGTTCCTGGCTTATGCCTTAAACTGTCACTTCATTTAGAAAGTCTCAGAAGAGTAACTGTCTATAAGGGTACATCTAGACTACATCCAGTTCTGTCGACTAAGCAAGCCGCTTTGTCGACATGAGAGTGTAGACGCAAAGGACAGTGTAGATGCAATAACGCCTTCTGTCGACAGAACTCTGTCAACAAAAGGCATTATTCCTTGTAGAATGAGGTTTACTGCTGTTGACAAGACTGCTGAGTTCTGTCAACGTTATGTCGACAGAACTCGGCAGTAGTGTAGATGCAGGTGTAGTTTTGTTAACAAAAGACCACTTTTGTCGACAAAACCTTGTAATCTAGACACACCCTAACTGAAAAAAACTTTAAAAGCAAGGAATGGTCCTGCAGCACGTGAGAGATTAACAAAAATTGTAGACAGTATAATGAGCTTTTGTGAGCAAAATCGCTACTTCAGATTGTTTTTTTAAGTTCCTTCAATTTTGAGTGAAACAAAGATTGATATTACATACTTTCTAAACATATTGGCATTGAAAGCAATATTGATTTTTTTATACCTCCACTTAAGTCTGGGTCATATTACAAGCCAGCACATAACCCAAATCATATTTTTTGGGTTAGAGGTCAATACAGACAGAGATGTCTATAAGACAGAGCTATTTATCTATAATCCTCTATGTCAAATTTATAACTGGCTCAATTTTTTCAAAATCAAACTATTTAAAATTAAAAATGTTTTATTTTATATTAAATAATGTCACAAAAATGTTCTGTGTTTTTGCCAGTTTTTTACTGAAAATATTATTAAAAGACACAATAGCTCTTGACATTTAACAATATTTTTAAATATTTGAAAATTACATGACATATTTAAACAAAAAATTGAGCCATTTGAATATCTGAAAAACAAAAAAGGTGAAATTTTGAATTTTGCGAAAGTTTTTTCCCCCTGTAACAAATCCTTAGCTGATACAGAACAGCATAGCTTTTTTATTCTTCACTTTTCTGTTGCTTAGCAACTCAGGGATGACAGGATTTTAAAAAATAGGTCCCAGTTGTTAAAGGTCTGTTCTTTCAGATTTGATACTCTGTATGAGTTTTAAATGATATTCATAGTTATTCTGTATTCCAAGTCTAGGGGTGATGTCCCTTAGAAGTCATTGGTTTTCCCATTTACTTAAGTGAAGCCAGGATTTCTCCATATGCATGTGTTTGCTTTTTTTAATTTTTAGCATGGAATAGGCTTTATCATTAATTCTCTCTTTGTTCCATTTTACCACCTCTCTAAAGGTGCTGAACATACATTGTACATGGGCCAAATAGATAACCCCATAAATGATTCTTTGATAATTACTGGTGAGACAGTATGATATATTCATAGCATGCAATATAACTGATGCACTAATTAAATTACTTTTGTAACCACAAATGGGTATTTGTGTTTTATACTGAATCCAATTTAAACCAGGTTAGCTTGGCAGTGCATTGCAAACATAATTGTATAAGCCTATAAGAGTTATATTAACTATTCCAGTAGTAAGAAGGTGGAAAAGCAAAAAGGATAATGAAAAGGCAGACAATTTTCTATATTAAAAGTTGGGCATTCCATTATCAATTTAGATAAATATCTATAAGAATCAATTTAGACTGATTTGGATAATACATCCTGTAGTTGCATTAGATTCATTATAATCACATTTGTTTTCTGATGTTCTAATTATGTATATTTAGATAGCATGGAGTGGTTTGACTCTGAAGCAACAGTTTCTTCTATCTTACTGTAGAGAATGGGAAAGATAAAACACTATAGTGATTTGTTTTGCCTAATGAAAAGGCACGTGCTGCAATGTATACAATTGTAATTCAAAATCAGAACTGAAAGTAGACTGAGAAATACATCATTTGCTGCTTGATTAAAACACTGACATAAGTCTTGAACTGCTAAGAATTATAAATAGCTTCTCAGTGCATAATTTCTAATCTAATTACATGAGAGAATTCATAGAAATACAGGCTAAGCATTAGCACCTTTGCCACGAAGTCATTACAGTAACAAAGAAAATGGATGATTGAGTTAAATAATACAAGTGATTAAATTACAGCTTTCCCAGGAGAATCTGTTATTATGTAAAATTTTAGCCCAACACAACTAAAAATTGTCTCATGAATTCTAAAATAATGTAATGCCTATCTCAGAAAGTAGCTATTTTGACAAAGAACTTCAGATAAAGTCTAAGATTAATGTATTTGTCAACATATAAGACCCCATTTTAACAATATAAACAAGATTTTCAAAAGTGATGTAATATTTTGTTTACTTATATTTTTGGGTGCCAAACATGAAAAGTTTAAAGAAGCCTGGTTTTCATGTTACTTTAAGCTGGGAACTCAAAAACACTTTAGAAAATCTTGGTCAATAGTTCTAAGACTTTCACTCCCTTTCCTTCATTCATCTTGTTTATTCTTTATTTTATGGCCCTAAAATTGTACCAGTAGCTTCCTCAACGGTATTTTAGGAGGCAGTCGGTATAGGATGCATGTGTTTCTATTGTACGTTAAATTATTTTAATTTCTTACTTTTTGTGCATTTTCAAATTAGGAATTGGGTGGAATTATGGTGAATTTTATAAAACTTTGTTTAGATAACTTTTTTTACTTAACATTATGGGACCCTGGCTACCATGTCATGGCTGCACATGAAATCTTTACAAGAATGAAGTGACCAAAAAAAAGAGAAAAAGACTGGACTTGAGGTTTCTTATTATAGTTGAAATTCAGATTCTTGGGATGATGGGGTTTTTAAATTGGGGAGTTCAGGGAAAAAGAATCAACGCAGAAGGGGAATATTCCCTCTCCCAGAAGGATATCAAAGGTAGAGGGGAAGGTGTGGTTTAATAAGACTTGAGAAAAGGAGTAACTTGATAAGATTACAGAAAAAAAAGGCATTTTATTCATTAGTCAATATTCTCTACATGCATGACATGTAATGTGTTTTGGGATACTGAGCCTAACAATTATTAAACATTGATCCCAATGCCATCATTCTACTCTCCACACCATCAACACATCACAAACACTATGGGCAATTCTCAAGGCAGATAATCCCTCTCTGGGAAGCAAGGGTATGTCTACACTACAACATTAATTCGAACTAACTTAGTTCGAATGAGTTAATTCGAACTAAGCTAATTCAAACTAACGGATCCAGACTAAAAAACTAGTTCGAATTAGCGTTTTGCTAATTCGAACTAGCATGTCCACATTAAGTGGACCCTGAACCGGGCTTAAGGATGGTCGGAAGCAGTGCCGGCAGGGCATCAGAGGAGGACTTAGAGCGTGGAGATGCTGTCTCAGGCTAGCCGAGGGCTGTGCTTAAAGGGTCCCGATCCCCACCCCGGACAGACAGTTCTCAGGGGTGCCCCGCTTGCAAAGCAGTCCTGGCTTGGATTGCCCGGACTACCTACACGGGGCACATCACAGCACTCGGCCATCAGCCCGGCTGCACTTGCCGCAGGCTGCCATCTGGAGAGAGGGGGCAATTGCGGGGCTGCAGGAGAGCTTCCACCCCCAGAAGCCCGCAGAGCTAGCCCAGTCCTCCCCATCGGGGGCTTGTGCCCCATTCCTCCCTCACCTCCTTCCACTTACCCTTCCCTAGCCCCTCTTCTTGATGTACAAAATAAAGATAATGTGTCTTCCAAAATGGAATCTGTCTTTATTGAACAAAACTGGGGGAGACTGGGAAAAGGAGGTGGGAGAGGGGAAGAGAGAGGCTGGGAGAGGGGAGGGCAACTAAAATGATCAGGGGTTGGGAACAGGTCCATATGAAGAGAGGCTAAAGAGACTGGGACTTTTCAGCTTAGAAAAGAGGAGACGGAGGGGGGACAGGATAGAGGTCTCTAAAAGCATGAGTGGGGTGGAGAGGGTGCATACAGAAAAGTTCTTCATTAGTTCCCATAAAGAAGGACTAGAGGACACCAAAGGAAAGGAATTGGTAGCAAGCTTCAAACTAGTAACAGAAAGTTCTTCTTCACAAAGCAAAGAGTCAACCTGTGGAACTCCTTGCTGCAGGAGGCTGTGAAGGCTAGAACTAGAACAGAGTTTAAAGGGAAGTGAGATCAAGTCATGGATGTTGGGTCCATGGAGTGCTATTAGCCAGGGGGTAGGAGTGGTGTCTCTGCCCAAGGTTTGTGGAAGGCTGGAGAGGGATGGCACGAGACAAATGGCTTGGTCACTGTCTTCGGTCCATCCCCTCCAGGGTCCCTAGGGTTGGCCGCTGTCGGCAGACAGGCTACTGGGCTAGATGGACCTTTGGTCTGACCCAGGACGGCCATTGTAAGCTCAGGGCTCAGGGTCGGGGGTCTCAGTGGACCCCCTTGATTCTCTTGCACACCTGCTCCTGGGTGGCCAGGCTGGCATCTCTCCTGCCCTAGCCTGCCACTTTCCTGTGCCTAGTGCGGAGATCGTGGACGAGGTCCACGATGTCTGCACTAGCCCAGGTGGGTGCCCGCCTCTTGCGGTCCCGGGCAAGCTCCCGGGAGCCACCAGCCTGGTCCTGGGAAGAGGGGGAGGGCTGGGGGGCATCGGGTGAGTGGCTCGATCCGTTCCAGGTGCAGGGTCTGCTGGCTGGGTGCTGGCAGGCTTGCACCTGGCACGGCCACCGTAGCCAGCGCGTGCCCCTTTAAGGGGTCCGGGGCCGGGAGGGGGGCAGAAGAGTTTCCCTGATTTTGGCCAGAGTAGCCACCAGGGAAACCTGGGGAGGACTAGCCTCCCACTAGTTCGAATTAAGAGGCTACACACCCCTTAATCCTTAATCCTCGTAAATCCTCGTAAAATGAGGTTTTCCTAGTTCAAACTAAGCGCTCCGTTAGTTCGAACTAACTTTGTAGTGTAGACATACCCCAATAGGTCTTAATAACCAATCTGAAGCTATTAAGTAAATTCATGTAAAAATCAGAGCGCCAAATTGTACTCTTTCTCTCTCTCTTTCCTCTGTCAACTCCAATCCCTCTACTATTGCCCAAAAAATCTTCCTGTAAAGTGTAACTTCATAAAAGAAATGGCCGACAAGAAACATAAAAAGTAGATGACTTTAGAAAGTCAAGCTTTTTCATTAAATGAACAAAACAAAAGAATGATGACAATATAGAGGCACACGTCATCCTTTATGTGATTGCTCATATGAAGCTTCCTTCTCTTCTTCTTTTCACCAGAGGAATGAATTGTCTAACAGTTTGTCTTCACATACTTTTTAAAAACAGTCTAATTAAACTGATAGGGGGAAAAATGGTTTAGTTAAATTTGTGCATCCTGTGGTATAAGTGCTCCTCTGACGTAACAGATCAGTTAGAGACAAAGAATGCATGGAGAACTGGGACTGAGAGAGGGTAAAAATAATTTGCTATAGGTTAACTGCCTTTACAATTGTACTGCCTCCTGTCCTCAGACTGAATTTGCATAGAATAGGAAAGATCCTGAAATGCTTCCCAGTAACCACTTCTCTTGGAACTAATGTATGCCATAAAAGAGCATATGCATCAAAATCTTATGTTGTCTTTTAAAAAATATTAGTTTTTAGGATAATGACACTCAGAATAAGAATCAGGGGATAAGATGACAGCAAGGATAACAGAGAGTAAAAATGCAGAGTGCTCTTCAGAAGAATTAAAAAGTGAAAGTAAATTAAATTAACTAGATGCATATGATGCCCTCGAGTTATCCTTTGGAATTATCCCAACTGATTGCATAATTTATAATCTGAAAATTATACAAATAATGTTTTGTCCCTTTAAAAAGTATACTAACCCCGGCAACTCCAACACAGTGATAGTTCATATTTTAGAAACTTCAGCACTGAACTACTGAGACCTCACCTGGAACACAAGGCAACAGATATTTATTCATTTATCCAGTGGACCAGTTGCCTGAATGATCTATAACACCACTTCTTAGACAAGGGATGGAGAATTTTTTTTTTAAATCATGGGCCATTCATCCACAGGAAAAAAAATCAGTTGGGGGTCACACAAAACCCCCTGGGGGGGGCAGAAGCTTGGGATTTCTCCTAGTTCCAGGGTGAGGCCAGAAATTAGGGAGTTAAACTGCAGGAAGGGCCTGTGGGCTGGGGTATAGGAGGGCTCCAGATTGGATACAGACTCTGGGGTATGGCTTGGGATGATGGGTTTGGAATGTGGAAGTGGGCTCAAGACTGGGATATGGAGTATGGCCGGGCACAGACAACAAAAATAATTAAAGGTCTTGAAAACATGACCTATGAGAGAAGATTGAAAGCATTGGACGTAGAAAAGTGAAGACTGAGAGGGGACATGATAACAGCTTTCAGGCACCTAAAAGGTTGTTACAAAGGGGAAGGAGGAAAAAAATATTTTCCTTACACTCTGAGAATAGGACAAGAAGAAATGGGCAAGGCAGGTTTGGGTTAGATATCAGGAAAAACTTCCTAACTGTCAAGGTGATTAAGCATTGGAATAAATTGCCTAGGGAAGCTGTGGAATCTCCATCATTGGAGATATAACAGCAGGTTAGACAAACATCTGTCAGAGGTGGTCTAGATGGGTGCTTGGTCCTCCCATGAGTGTTGAGGACTGGACTCGATGGCATCTTGAGGTTCCTTCTAGTTCTAGTAGTCTGTGATTCAGTGATGGTACAGGTGGTTGGGGTGCAGAAGGAGGTTTGGGGTGTGGGCTACTAGAATTTAGGTGTTGGAGAAGGCCTAGGGTTGTGTTGGTGCGGGCTGCAAGAGGTTGTTACAGTGTGGACCTGGGTCAGGGGACTGAGGTGTGGGCTCCATCCTGGGGGCACTCAATTCAGATGGCTCCTGGTAAGCCACACAACAGGGCTAAAGCAGCCCCTTCTGCTTCCATGCTGCTCCTACAGGTGGCCACCACGTTTGGCCTGTCAGTGGAAAGGCCAGGCAGCTCCGTGTGGTGTGCACTACCTGCACCTACAGATGCTCCCCATGCAGCTTCCATCAACTGCAGTTTCTGGCCCATGTGAGCTTTGGAGCCAGTGGTGGAAGCAGGCAGCACATGGAGCTTCCCTTTTCACTTTGGGATCACAGGAACATGCCAAAAAACCAGCACTCCAGGCTTTAGCACCACAGGGGTGATGAGTCTCTGGACTTCCTGCTTGCAGCACAGAGACTTGCAGTGAGCTGGTTGAAATGATCCAGCTGATAAACCACCAAATCCCCACTCCTGGCGTAGACAGTTTGATTCAGTGTTCAGCTTGCTTTGTCTAATATGCTGTTAGAATAAAGAGAACATGATAAGCAAAGCACAGTTAGACAATGCTCCATTCACTCCACAGCGCAGCATCCATTTAGTTACGACATCAAGATACTGTTCTAACTCACCTCACTAGGGAGAGGGAACAAAACTCACAATGCCATTCCCTAATATTAACAGCCTCAAGCATTCAGAAATCATGAGCTATGCCTCAAAAAGTCGTGAGTGGCTTTAAAGCCTTGCGCTTTCTTTTTTAAATAATCAAAGTGAGTTCATTTTTATCAGTCATCTGAGCCTACGGGGTGCACTTGAGTCACATTTAAAAGCTTTTCACTGCTGACAGATGAATAGAAATATTCATTTAAAGATAGGTGCTATTTTCATATAATCACAGAAATTCAAGGCGTGGAGCTTTAAGAAACAAACAAACAAACAAACAAACAAACAAAAAAGCCTAAATATTAAGGCTTATCACACTGCAAAAGTTGGCAACACCAGGTCCTCTCTAACACCAGGGCCTTCAAGAAATGGGGAGAGAAAATATTCCTCATTTTTCTGGGCTTCCTAGGAAGGGGGTGGAATCTTTATCTTTAGAGGTAATTAATGCCAGGCTTGACAAAGTCTGGGCTGGGATGAGTTAATTGAGATTGGTCCTGCTTTGAGAAGAGGGATGGACTAGAGGTCTCTTCCAACCCTAATCTTTCTATGATTCCATGATTCCTCTTCCTCATTATTTTAGCAATTTTCTCCATCCCGAAAGGTAGACTTAAACAGTTAGGAGAAATATCATCTGTGAGTTTAAAGAAAGCTCCCTGGGGATATTTAGGAAATCCCAAAATTCTATAAGTAGCGTTGTAAGATAGAAGTTAAAATAGAACCATTTTAACAATTATTTGGATTTAGAGAAGTCTTTTGACAGAGGAAGATATGGCAAAGCCAGTAACTTTCCTAGTTCAGTGCCTCAAACATAAGACAGTTGTCAGTTTTTAAAGAAATATTAAGGGCAGAAAAGGAAACTATTCAACTATTTAGAAAAGATAGGAAGTAAGGCAAGAGGCCATCCTGCGTTAACCTGGAGATCTTGAATGATCTGAAAATCAAAAATATGCCCTACAAAAAATGGGAAGTAGGCTAAATTACAAAGGATTAATGTAAACAAATAAATCAAGTATGACAGGGCAAAATTAGAAAGGCCATGGCAGAAAAAGAGATCAAACTAGCTTGGGACATAAAAGGTAACAAGAAACTATTCTAGAAATACATTAGAATCTAAGGGAATATTAAAGACAGGGTAGGTCCACTATTAAATGAAGAGGGAAAAACAAAAACAAAAAATGTGGAAATGGCAGAGGTGCTTAATGTCTTCTTTGTTTTGGTTTTCAAAGCTAAAATAGGGAAATAATAAGTTAAAATTACTCAGACACTTTAGATGTCTTTCAGTCATCAGGTCCTGATTAAATGCATTCTAGAATACTCAAAAAGCTCACTGAGGAGGTCCCTCAGTCATTAGCTATTATCATGGAATACGGGAAAGATTCCAGATGCCTGGAAAAGGGCACTTATAGGGTGAATCTACACAGCAGGGCTTAACTCTAAATAAGCTATGCAAATTGAGCTACGTCAGTTGCGTAGCTTATTTCAAAATAGCTTATTTCTAAATTGGGAGCACCTATACAACACTTATTCTGAAATAGAGCACTTTTCCTCTGACTTCCCTTACTCCTTGTACAATGGGGGTTACCAAGAGTTGGCGTAAGAAGTCGTCTAGCTTGACAGTATTTCGACTAAGTTATTTCAAAATAATGCTAGTTTTTTTTGAAATAATGTTGCTGTGCAGACATTGCCATTGTGCCCATCTATAAAAATGGAAATAAGGACAACCCAGGACATGACACACTATCACTTTAACTTCTGTGCCAGGAATGATAATGGAACAAATAATTAAGGAATCCATCTGCAAACATCTGGAAGATAATAAGGTGATAAGTAACAGTCAGCATGGATTTGTCAAGAATAAATCAAGTCAAACCAAATGGATATCTTTCTTTGACAGGGTTTGTAGATGCCAGGATGTGGTAGATGTGCTATATCTGGATTTTAGTAACCCTTCTGATGAAGTCTCACATGACCTTCTTATTAACAAACTAGGAAAATACAGTTTAGATGGAGCTACTATAAGGTGGTTGCCTAATGGTTGGATATCCATTCCCAGAAAGTAGTTATCAATGGTTCTCAATCATGGTGGAAGTAGGGGAGCATAATGAGTGTGGTGCCAAAGGGATTAATTCTGGATTAGGTTCTGTTCAATATCTTCATCAATGACTTAGATAATGACATACATACTGTACTACACATATAATGTTTGTGGCTGATACAAAGCTGGGAGGGGTCACAAGTGCTTTAGATGATAGGATTGTAATTCAAAATGATTTGAAGAAACTGGAAAAATGCCTGAGATAAATAACGTAAAATTCAAAAAAGATATCAAATGCTAAGTATTCCACTTAGGAAGGAATCATCAATTGCATACACACAAAATAAGAAATAACTCCCTAGGAAGGAGTACTGTGTAAAGGGATTTAGGGGGTCATGTTTGCCAGAAGCTAAATAGTATATATGGGCACATCTATATGCTGTGTTCCATTATGGGCACTGCATTTCAAGAAAGATGTGAATAAATTGGAGAGGGTCCAGAGATGAGCAAAGAATGATTAAAGGTCTAGAGAACATGACCTATGAGGGAAGACTGAAGGAATTAGGTTTGTTTAGTTTAGAAAAGAGAAGATTGAGGGGGTACATGATAGCAGTTTTCAGATATCTATAAAGGTGTCATAAGGAGGAGGAAGAAAATTTGTTCATCTTGGCATCTGAAGATAGAGCAAGAAGCAATGGGCTTAAACTGCATCAAGGGAGGTTTAGGTTGGACATTAGAAAAAAGTTCCTAACTGTCAGGATAGTCAATCACTGGAATAAATTTCCCAGGGAAGTTGTGAAATCTCCATCTGTTAGATAAATGTCTATGAGAGATGATCTAGACAGTATTTGGTCCTGCCATGAGGGCAGGGGACTGGACTCGATGACCTCTCGAGGTCCCTTCCAGTCCTAGTATTCTCTGATTCTATATAGCTGTGTTATTTCGAAATAACGGACATTATTCTGAAATAACTGATATTATTTCAGAATAACAAGTGCGTATCTACACAGCAAGCCATTATTTCAAACTACTGTTGAGATAGAGGACTTGTTACATTGATTACAGTAACCCTCCTTTCATGACAAGTAACAGAAGTTGAAGGAAAAGTGTTCTTTCTTCAACTTCCTGCTGTGTAGCTTGTACCAAAAGCAGAATTTAGCAACTTTAACTTCAGCTACACAACTGACGTACCAAAGTTGTGTATCTTAATTTGACTTTTGCCCTGCTGTGTAGACATGCCCTAACATTTCAGGATCCTTGTAAGTAAGAAATGAAAACTGATACTTCTGCTCTACTCCACAGTGATAATACTTCAACTGGAGTACTGTGTCCAATTCTGGGTGCCACATTTCAGGAAAGATGTGGAGAAACTGGAAAAAGTCTAAAGAAGAACAGTGAAAATGATTAAAGAGATAGCAAACCTAACCTATGAGAGATGATTGAAAGAAATGGGTTTGTTTAGTCTAAAAAAGGAGAAGACTGAGAGGGAACACGGTAACAGCTTTTAAGTGCCTAAAATGTTGTTATAAAGGGGAGGGAGAAAAATTATTCTCCTTAACCTCTAGTGATGGGACAAGAAGCAATGGGCTTAAATTGCAGCAAGGAAGGTTTAGGTTGGACATTAGGAAAAACTTCCTAACTGTCAAGGTGATTACACACTGGAATTAATTGCCTAGGGAGGTTGTGGAATCTCCACCATTGGAGATTGTTAGGAATAGATTAGACAAACATTGGTTGTGGATGGCCTACACCATGCTTAGTCCTGTCATGAGTGAAGAGGATTGGACTTGATGACTTCTCAAGGTCCCTTTCAGTCCTATGATTCTATGATAAGTGTCTTTTTCCTCTACTGGAATCCATATGCTTATTTATTTCTGACAGGGGAACACTGAATTAAATATCATGAATTACTTCTAATGTCTGACTCAAGACAATGATTAATTCTATGCTCATATTTAGTGAATAGGAATTCATGACTGCATACTATTACTTTATCAAAACCAGAAACAAAGTAACAAATGACTATTTTAATTTACTCCTCTTCTATTCCTCCATTCCATTTTCTTATTAAAGATGTCAACTACTATTCCAACATCTGTCAGAGAAATAACAGGCTTTTGGGAAAGGGTATGTAAATCACTATGTATTTCAGGCTGGCAAAGCACTAAGAAGATAAAAAGTTGTAAAAAGGCTTCAGTGCTCCAAAATTGCTGATGCCTCGGCAAATGTGATATAAAAGTTAAATGAAATATTAAGGAATCTGTAATCCTAAATTGTCATCCTGTGCTCCTTTCATATCATTTGACAGATACATTCCTTACTAAATTCATTACTTTTAAAAGGTTAACATTTGGTGAATTGAAAGAGACACTCCACATGATGAGGGTGAAGACACTACTTCTATTCCAGCTCTGCATTTAACCGGGAAGTTAGTCTGCCCTAACTTAAGCAGTGGCAATCACTGCTTAATTTCAAGAATCACAACCTCCTCTGAAGCTTGTCTGTTCCTAGAATTTCTTCATGCAGTAGCCTCCTATCCCTGCCCCTAATGGTTCTCTTCCCATAAAGTAGGGCAGAGACCTGGACATTCCCTAGAATGAGAGAGAAAATAACGGAATTAGCCTTTTTAGTTAGTCTCAGAGATGCAGCCACATTAGTCTGTAACTTTAAAAACAAGTGCCACAGGACTACTCGTTGTTCTTTTAATTAGGGTGGAGTTAAGGACTTTCATGTTTCCTAGACAGTGGCTCTTTCTGTTTGCATAGACAACCAACCTCAGAAACAGTTAAAAAACTGCAGTAATGTTGCTGATATGTACATATAGTAGATATATTAGATAGAACTCGGACAGCCAAATTATTTTTTGCAATAATTATTTGCTTAATAGATTATCCACATAATTATGCATGCATATCAGAGATAAGAATATAAACCTTAGACATTTTATCAACTCTACTATTTTTAAATATCTGTTTGATTTTCGCTTTGTTTGCCGAGCATTAGCAGAAGTGAAAAGCACTTCTGATGGCTGATACTTTGCTTTATCTTAAGAAAATTCTAATAATGTTCCAATATTACATTGGATTAAACTCTGTGTCCATGATTGCATTCCAAATAATGCAAGTGACTTGAAAGTCAAGTATGAGAACTATTTAAGAGAAAAAGTCTGGAATTTGTTTCATACCCTCAAATATTCTTTTGTCAGTTCTAGGAGAGCTGCAGATATTGCATATTCTCTGCTGTTCTAGTGCCTGAGGGAAGTGGAGAAATGGATGAGAACAAACTTTTACTAAGTGTAATCAGAAAAAAAAAATCAGAAACTTATCTCAGATGTGTGTATCTGAACTTGTCAAGCCATTTTGCAGTCTCTAGGTTTGCAGGCTTTGTAGTTTATTTGCTGCTCCTGGAGTTTCAGTGTCACGTTATGTCTCCTCTCATCAATAATTAGGCTGGAGACTATTAACATTCCTTTCTGATGCTGATCTTGCCCCCAGTCCTATAATCAAAATATAGTAGCTGAATCCTTCCCTTCCTGCAAACAGTTTTCCACCATCCCTGCCTATTCTGGGCCATTAACATGTTCTTAATATTAACTCCATAAGTTTTTACTCTTCTGCAAGTGTTCTTCAACAAAGGGATTCTTCCAGTTGGCCTCTAGTCTATTACATGTTCCTCTAGCTGCCCAATGGTATGAAATAGCGTGGAAGATGCTCTTGCTTTCTTCTTAATGCATGTCTCCAATATTTTTTTCTAAATAACTTTTGGAAGTGTTGAATTCGCCAACAAACATTAGCATTTGTTTTAAATTAATTCAATTTATGTAATTGTCCTAAGGCATTTGTTTTCAGAAGTATTTAGACCCTGCCTCTACCTTTGGTGACAGGGATTTCCATCTTTCACATCCCTATGTTAAATTGGATCATAAACTTCATAGTTTCAAGAAAGCAATTGACAGCCTTCATCATGATTTATTCTGGTACATCCCAAATTGTTATTGTAACACAATTTGGGGATGACCCAGAATTATAAGCGGTTCTATACTACCTGCCCTGTAGTTTTTGGTGCCTTTATGCTGTGAAGCTTTGGTTCAGTCCACTGGCATCCAACACCTGCCCACAAGCACAAGGTATCACCCTTATTTCCATCAGCCTACTTCTTTGCAGTGCAATGCCAACAGCTATTCCAGTCCCTTGTATCTGCATATCCATCCTCCTAGAGTTCTAGCTATCAAACACTCAGACATTCATTTCCTTCAGGTTTGTCACCTCTGAAGGAATGGAGCCAGTGTTCTTTGGCACACACGCACTTCACATAGTTTGCACCAAAGAGTGCTGCATGGGTAAAAACAAACAAGAGGTTTATTTAATTAAAGCTGTGTGTTTCTAAGATGAAATAATAAGGGAGAAAGGCAAGAACATACAAGCAACACAGAAAATAAATGTAAAGACACTACCTCAAACTTTACACTTCCCGATTAGGTAAAATCCTTTTTCTGTTGCCTATTGCTTTTGAACAGTTTCCCAGCATAACCCCAGCTGTAAGGAGAGTCTGGTATTTCACATGGACAGCACCTACCAAGTGATTGTCCCTCCATTTCTAGGTTGAAAAAAAACTTCTTGGACACAAATCAGCTTTTTGAAAAGCCTCCCTTTCCTCCCTCTCTCCTCCCCCATGCACATTAACCTTTTTCTTTCTACTTCTGCTATTTTGAAATAGCCCCTCACCGGGGCCATTCTAACTTATTCCTCCCCAGTGTGTCCTGGGGCTCTACATTGAAATAGCATGTCTTCATTAGGGAAGCCTGCCTTGGACTAATTTGGAGGCTTCCCTGCAGTGTCGACATGCTATTTTGAAATAAGCTATTTCAGAATAACTATTCCTTATTCTGAAATAAATGTTCAGTATAGACATAGCTTGGGAGTTTGGGACTATGCTGCCTGGCAACTGAGCACTCCAGAGTTGGGGGGCAGCGGCCTGGAGGTGCTAGCCTGGTACAGGGGCCAGCAGCCACAGTGGGGGTTGGGCTCCAGAGGATGTAGACGGGGTGGGTCCTCAGGCTGAAGGGGTGGGTCCTCAGGCTGAAGGGGTGGGGCTGGAAGGCTAGCCTCTCCAAGTCAGGGGCTGACCCACTGACGTGATTAGAAGATCTAAGTTTGGCTGCTGCTATATCTTTTTTTCAGTGAGAACTTAACCAGCATGAAAATAAAAATTAAGCCTTTCCTGAATTCAGAGAGAAATGGTAAAATAATCATTTAGGAATTAAAATAATGATAAAACAGAACTAATGAGATTCCTAGCATTACCCAATTCAGGTACTACTTACAAAAGCACAAATGATTACAAATGATGAGTTACATACCTTGATAGCAATGTGCAAAGAAATGGGGATGTCGGGAAAGAAATATGTCAAAAATTGTCAAGATGGCAGCTACATTTATCATCTTAGACAAGATTTGGTCATTAAAAATAACAGAAATAAAAAAAAAACCTACAAATGTTCAAATTTGCTGCAGGAATAACAGAGATATATCTTGAGTAACTGAAATGTAGAAAGGGCTCTAAGTATTTTTTTTCCCAGTCTACTTTGTGTTAAATATTTGGTAAATATAACAGTTTGATGTGTCTTCCATAAATGTGTTAAAAGAAACAGGAGATAATTTATAAAACAAATTAGTTTTAGCATAATATATGGCTAGGTAAGTGAACTTAGAGTTCTGATTTGTATTTACAAGAATAGACTACAGTGGTCAAATTGATATATCAACTGAAATGCAATCAATAAGCACCTAGTGTAATTTATCTGGCTTGTTAATTACTAAAATTGGTAATTAAATCATACTGAACAAGCTCAGGAAAACAATCCTTAAACTTTTACAGGATGGTCAATGTGAAAACTCCTTTTTCTTTAACTAAATTAAAGTAATTCAACATCTGCAAAAGCAGCAGCTGCTATTTCATCTTGACTTGAAGGATGTAAAGATCTCACCAAGATTTCCTGGTGGCTATCTTTTTGGCAACCTCTTCCTCCTTTATACTTTGCTCTTCACAAAGATAATATTAAGCTTCGTTTGTCTAATATATTTCCCCACCTACATTACACAGTGCCTATATCCAGACTTACAGCAGCTTCACAATGACATTAGTTTGATCCAGGAATACTTCTCATTGTTTCAATAGAAAATGTAGCATACATAAGAACATAATGCCCATACAAGTCAGAATGGTGGTCCATCTAGCCCAGTGGCAGATTCTACAGAAGGAAAGAGAAAAAGGACAATCTATGGATCCATCCCGTCATCCAGTCCCAGCTTCTGGCAGTCAGAGATTTAGATACTGCGAGTCTCTTCTGACAACAAAAATTACTACAGCACCCTGAGGAGGACTGAAGTTTGAGGCCAAAGCTTGACGATTCAGCCCCAGATAGGGGGGTTCTAACCTGAGCCACATCTCCAGTGGGCGAAGTTGAAGCCTGAACGCTACCAACTAGTGCTGAAGCTTTTAGATGTTGGCACCAGTTCTGGGAAGTGGCACTTCAGCTTCAGCCCAGGGTGATGGCACTTTTGTTTCAGTCCTGGGCCCAAGCCAGTCCAGTGCCAGGCCTGGTGACTCCATTCAAACATCCCACATTGGATTCTCAACCTATGTTCCTTACAGTAGTGTTCCATATGCTACTTGTTCCCCATGATGGAGGATCCCACAGTACTTGGAAGACTCTGCTGAGAGGACAAAAAAGAAACTCTTTGATGGGACACAGCATAGGGAGGGCTCTTTGCTGAAGCCACAACTCAGTGAACTCAGGAGAGGCCACTCTTATCCAGTTGCTGTAAAGAAGGAGGATGTGGTACAATAGGCACAGTAAAGGGTCATTTACTTATTAGACATCACAGTGGCAGTGGGAATTCAACTTAATGGGTGACTGCCAAAGTTATTGTAGGGAACATCTTAGTCATCATTCATCTAAATATATAGTGGCAGGGTTTTCTTTAGCTGATGCTGCATTCCTTCCACCAGTCATATTTTCCTTATTTCATCCAGACTCAGTTCTTCCAGGTGGAAAAGCATTACTTAGCAAGGTGCTATGGGGAGTTATTTAATGATAGAGCTGGTAGAAAAATTTTGTAGCAGTTTGTTTTCCATCACCATCAGATTTTGCAAATTCATTGAAATAAAAAATGTTTAATTTCATTAAAATTCTGCAAGAAAGCAGAAAGTTTTCTGACAAAGTACAGACCTCTTTGTTTGTTTTACTTTACTATTTGTTGACTAAACTATGATGAGATTAAACTTTCCATAGATGTCTGGAGTGGTTAATGCATGAACTTTCTGTTATTTATGCATGGAATTTGAGCACGTACTTGCCTTTTACAAAAATGCACACCTAGTAGTAGATGTCCTGCAGAACAGAGATTTGTAGCATAGCTGGGAGATGTAATCCAGCAGAAATGGTCTGACTAATGGTACAAGGGATGGCAGGCTCAGTGGGCTGAGATCAAGAGGGTAGTGTTATTTCACAGTGGCTAGTATAGGATAATTCTAGGTTACAGAGGACTGACTTTCAGAGATGCTTAGCACCAGAGCTTCCATTAAATACAACTGACAAACACATTAATTAACCAGTTAAATATAATGGGAGTTGCAAGCATTCAGCACTTAATAATCAAAACCTAGATATTCTTAATTCAAGTACCTGTGGTTTTTGACATGCATCATCTCACCTCTGATTTCTTTTTCATATGATGTTTCCTGCTCCTTCTAACGTATTGAATTTGGACTTTTTTATGTACTGCAACTGGCCAACAAACCCCCAACTGGGGCCAATCCCCCATCTGGCCACAGCATCATGAGATTCCTGCACTCCCCTTTCCCCCCAGAGCCTAGATCTCAGCCTATCATACACTGGAACCCCCTGCCCTGAGCCCCTCACATACCCCCAACCCAAATTCCTGAACCCTCACATCCAGAAGTCTGTGGCTAACTTAGTACCCTAACCCTACATCTGATCCCAACACTGCCCAGCCTGGAAATCCATCCCCAAGCCAGCGTTCCCTTATCCACTTCCTCCTGCATCCTGATTTCCTCCCAGAGCTTGCACCCCTCACCCCTGCCTGCACCCAAATCCCTCATTTCCACCCCAGAGCCTACACATCTTGTCTCAACCCAGCAAGGGTACGTCTAGACTGCAGGAGTTTTTCAGGAGATACCCCAGAAAAACTCTTCTGCATCCAGGGATGTGTTTGTTCTTCCACTTCTTTTAGTGCAAGAGCAAACATGATGTTTCGGTCACCTCTATATTCCTCTTTCCACGAGGAATAAGGGGGATTCCAAAAGAAAGGGTTTTTCTGACATTTGGTCAAGTCTAGACAGGCCAAATGTTGGAAAAACTTCTTCCTACAGAAGAATTGGGCAGTGTAAGGGGTTGAGGATAGCAAGTGACGGAGAGGAGGAGAACAGAGAGGGTGGGGCTTCAAGGAAGGGGTAGAGCTTCAAGGAAGGGATGGGGCAGTAGATCTTGGCTTGATCTGTCATTTAAAAAGTGATCTTGGATGTAAAAAGGTTGGAGACCACTGGTCTAGGTGGTGCTTGGTCCTTGTGAGGGAAGGCGACTGGACTCAATAACCTCTCCAGGTCCTTTCCAGTTCTAGTGTTCCATGATTCTATATTGTCTTTTGTTTGGTTCACTGTCTGCAACAGCATAGTTTATTCTTTTAAAAAATTTGGTTGATTTGTTGGACTATATCTAGGTTTATCTATAATTTAAAGTTTTAACCTGTGACTCTATGCCAAGGAATCAAGAATGTAACATACATATTCATCTACTTTCAGATTTCCATTTATTTAAACTCAGATACTACTTTCAATTGGTATGTAGGTGGGTTTATTACAAAACTAAATTAACAAAATATGGCATGCACTTTGAACACAATGTCTGTTGTGAATTGGAGGTTGTCAGGAAAGCATAGATTTCATATTTTCCCAAGTTATTCAACATATTTATATATATTGTATCCTCGAGATTTATGTTCATTATCAAAAATTCTTATCTTCTTTATTCTTATTTACCTTAAAATCTATATGCAAACCAATTGCTCACAGAATATAGTTATCTCCTTTACAGGAACATTCTGTTCAAATTCTGCAACAGACAATTTATACTGAAAACTTCCAGAAGATGATCAGTAAAATAAACAAATTTATGATTAAAAGATGTTTATGCATTTTTTTATTTTAAGTTAAAAGTGCTGTTCCAGTGTTCACATTCCAAATACCCACCAAGATTAAGAGCATCACAAGAAAGAAAAACACTTTTCCTGAACAAATTAAGTACTTTTAAGAACATAGAAAAAGAAAGAACACCAGATGTTCTTAAAGAATAGGGTATAAATTTAAGAATCAGCAAGGATGATAAATATGGATCATGAAACAAAACATTAAACAACATGAAGAGCATCTGTTGAGTTATAAATCTAGACTTTACATAGTTCTATTTTCAAAGTGAAATTAACAGGAAAGTAGGTAAACCTGATGTAAGAACTGTCAAACCAGATAAATAATATTGATAATCATTACAACTATATTTCATCTGTTAATATGAAACATCACATGTTATTCAAAGATAATTCCCTTGTTTACTAAATAGAGCAATCTCAGGGTTTAGCTAAATAAATTGCAGGTTTTGTTGATATGTGTAATCCAGATGGAAAAATGTAAATTACTAGTTTTATATTTAATAATAAAATCCTTTAAAAAAACCCTTAAGCTTAAGCACTATACTTCAGTATCAAAATTACAGGATAATAGAAACATTTATTGTAGAGCAGAACTGCTCCCTTTTAGTCAGTCAAACAACATTTGAAATGTTCAATTTTCAAGCTAACCTTTTCCAAGACTGGTCTGAAGGAATATAAATATATCTTGACAGAACCAAGGGATCTGACAGCCACACCAGGCCCCTGGGAAAAGTGTGTGTGTGTGTGTGGAGGGGAGCTCCATGTTCCCTGAAGAGGCGGTGCCACCGATGTAAGGAGTGGGCCCAGGAGCAGCAAGCCAACAGCACCAACTGGATGGAGGCTTCCCCAGCCCTCAGCCATCACCTGTACAGTGGCATGAATCCACCTCTCCCCATCTCTCAGGCGATGTCTATACTGCAGGCTTCTTGCGCAAGAACGCTCTGATAGCCATTTTAGCCATAGGGGTTTCTTGCACAAGAAACCCCTGTTGCCCATCCACACTGCCTTCTTGTGCAAGAGGGTTTATTCCTCATTGGGAGAAGAAGAACTATGCAAGAAGACCTCTGTTCCGATGCCTTACTGTAAGTTTACTTGTGCAAGAACATGCATGCAGTGTAGATGCTCCACAAGTTTTTGCACAAGAAGCCTGCAGTGTAGACATAGCCTCAGTGTGGCCAAGAGCGTGCTGCACAGCACTCCGGCAGCAATTTAAAAGGCTAGGAGCCCAGGGCCCTTTGCAATCATTGGGTCCCATTGCAATTACACCTTCCCCCGTCAGTAGACCTGGACTGAACAAAAAGCAATTTTCATGTAAGAAATGCGGGGAGGTGGGGGGGCAGAGAGGGATAGAACGATTAAACCATTTTCCCCATATTATAAAACAACTGATTTTTCTTCAGAAGTTTTATACCTGGAGGAGAAAGTTAGAGTTTGGCAGTGAGGAGATACTCCTCACTAAGGACTATTTGCCTTTTGAGCACTCTTTTGAACTTTGATTTGATTTGCAGAATTAGGACCATCTATAACTTGCATACCAAGGGTACGTCTAGACTACATGGCTCCATCGACGGTGCCATGTAAACTAGTTTACCCAGCATAGGTAAAGAAGCAAGGCATAAGGGATCAGTTGGCAGAGGCTTCCCCAGCGGACAGATCTGCATCTAGACTGCTGTGCTGTGCCAGATCAGCTGATCGTCATCACAGCGTGGCGGCCAGTTTTATTTTAATGAAGCGGGGATTATTTAAATTCCCACTTCTTTGCTTATGCTGGGTAAACTAGTTTACATGGCTCTGTCAACAGAGCACACAGCTAAGGAAGGTTACATATGCTATGAGGTGTGGAGGTGCTGGCTCAATCTCTGCTGATCTTACAAATGGAAAACCTATCCGAGATGTGCTTTGGGTGACATTTACTTGTATTTGGGCTCTAGGAGAGTGGCATATCTGAGGAAATTCAGTTCTACCCTAGCTCACATGAAGACCAGCTTTCTGCTTGGATAGAATTGTGACCACAGCTGCTCCATGCTAATTGCATGGAATACAGGGGCAAAAGAATTAATACAAATGGATCTTCAGCCTCTTCCCACGTTCACTATTTCAGAGTAAAGTCACATTGCATATACCATGTCAACTGTGTTTGTATACAGGGCTGTCCCTACCAATATGCAAAATATTCAGTCATGTAAGGCACCACAAAATTTAGGGCATCCAATTGCCCCAAATTTCTTGGTGCCCTATGCAGCTGCATATGCAGTGGCACTGGCTTGGGCAGCCAGCCCCTAGGCATGGAAACTAGAAGTGTGGAGGGTGCTGAAGCACCCTCAGTTTTTTGTCTCACCTGCCACCCCTTACACAGAGTCCTGACTCTGCTTTCTCAGTATTCAGGGCCCCATTCCTAGCTTTGTACCTACAAACCCTGCTGAAGGACTTATGCTCGGGCTCTGTCTTCAGGCCCTCAAGATAGGCCCCACTGCTGCCTGACCCACATGTGGTTCTCTCTACCTCTTTGGAGATATTTAAAATGGGCATGCGTCTGACTGGCAAAAAGCTAAACTTCCTCATTAAGGGTTCCTTCTCCTACTATTGCAGAACAAGTGTCATTCTGAAAATAGTTCCAACTTGCCTGAGCTGTTGGACCTCTCTTTATCCTGCTCCTTTCCTCAGGATCATGTTTGGCACTGCCTAGATGGGTGGAGTTTTCCTCCTGGCCTGATATTGTTCCAGTCTTTCCTTGCTTCTCTCCGGGCTCGTCTACACTGGCCCCTTTTCCGGAAGGGGCATGTAAATTTCACCAGTCGTCGTAGGGAAATCCGCGGGGGATTTAAATATCCCCCGCGGCATTTAAATAAAAATGTCCGCCGCTTTTTTCCGGCTTTTAAAAAAGCCGGAAAAGAGCGTCTACACTGGCCCCGATCCTCCGGAAAAAGTGCACTTATTCAAAGTAGGAATAAGACCCTCCGGAAAAGGGCACTTTTTCCGGAGGATCGGGGCCAGTAGACGCTCTTTTCCGGCTTTTTTAAAAGCCGGAAAAAAGCGGTGGACATTTTTATTTAAATGCCGCGGGGGATATTTAAATCCCCCGCGGATTTCCCTACGACGACTGGTGAAATTTACATGCCCCTTCCGGAAAAGGGGCCAGTGTAGACGTAGCCACAGTGTCTATAAACCCTGCTATAGACAAAAAATTGTATATATAAATAAATAGACCTTTCATAATCTTCTTTCCCCAAAACAGTTGTTCCTAATTTTGGTAAAGGTGGATGAAATCAATTGTTTTCATCATTTGAGTGGTTACATTGTGGCTCATTCTCCATCCCTTTTTTTCCTCCTCTGCCCCTTAGTTCTTGCAAAACTTCTAAAGAAGTATAACGTGTCCATATATATTTTGTTCTATTCTTGACTGATGAACTGCAAGTGAGCTCCATGTAGGCTATACAAGTACAACCTGCTGAGCTCACTTATCCTCTGGGCAAACCCTTCCATCATGCCTTTTAAGTGAATGATTAGAGTCTCTAACCTAATTACACCAGTTCTGCTGCTTGCCCTTCACCTTCTCTCCTTTGCATGTTCATTCATTACCTCTACTTTCCACCTTTCTATTAATTTTAACTAGATTAATAAGCATAATTCACTCATCCCTCAGACACTGGAGATCAGTAGTCACGTCAAATCAT
Source organism: Pelodiscus sinensis (assembly GCF_052426305.1). Taxonomy (NCBI): domain Eukaryota; kingdom Metazoa; phylum Chordata; order Testudines; family Trionychidae; genus Pelodiscus; species Pelodiscus sinensis. The sequence goes on from NC_143055.1 coordinate 102,968,177, forward strand.
ACAGTAGCTACACTATGTTAGAGGGTAAATCATTTTTATGATCTCATCTTAGATTTTAGGGAAGATGTTTGTCCACCCAACAAAAGCACCTTGCAATTTTGACACAAGGACCACAGTTTATACCAGTTCAAGATTACATTTCAGGAGTGTTATAAGACAAAATTCAAAATACATTATAGAGAAATGCAGAGACGTTTTTGCAACTATTTTCCAGAGCCTCGATGGTCTAGCTAGTCCCTTAACTTCACAAGCATTACATTTTATTTATCCTATAAATGCATATAAAAGGTTTATATACATTAATCTCAGGCTGTTGAGGAGGGGGGGAGATTTTTGCTTTTAGATGAAATATGGCACTGCACTCTCTTGTCTTTTCAAAGGTATAATTACTGTTCCGCTCTCTCTCCCTCAGTCCCTTCATTCTAACCCACACCATAGTCCTGGGTCCATGAAGATATTGAAGAGTTGTAAGTTGGCAACATGCCTTGGAAGAAGGTGATTCTCCCTCCCACCCCACCCCCACCCGATTTGCAAAGACACATCTTGAGGATTCATGATATACAAGACAGCCCACTCTACAGAGCGTGTCAGGGAGGACTGCAAGTTTCACGATCACCCAAGGCAAATCCCTGTCAGGGTCAAATACAATTTAGATATCAACAAATACAGTGTGACTGGGATGCTTCAATTTGAATGCCTTCTCAACCACTTTGAAAATTTGCTCCATTGAGGAATGGCTGGGAGTGAAGCCTGCTCCTTATGGTCTTCTCACTCCTTAAGATATCAGGACAACAAGAGAGAAGCAGAAAACTTTCCCTGGAATGAACAAAAGAATTGCAATAGTTACAAATAGTCTTGCTTACCATTTTTATGTTTCTAAAGCTGTAAAATAATGCCTTTCTGCCAGTACATAAAGGTATGAGGCAGACCTCTGAGGAGGAGCATTACTTAAAATATGAAAATGAAACATCCTTAGTGTGCTTGCACATGTGTGAGTGCAGCTCCAGGAGGAAGCACTAGACAATCTCAATCTTTGAGAATCTGACAATATGCTTTGCTGAATCCACATCTAAATGTATCCGAAAGCATGTGCTTAAGTGTTTTGCTAAATAGGTCTGAATTTTGTTAAGACTTATACATGTGATCAATTTTAAACATGAATAGTCCCTTCGGAGTCAAGTGACCGGATTTTCAAAGATGCTGACCAGCGAGCATATCACATACATACTGAAAGAGTAAAGGCTTAGGATAAATACATTTCATATGTCTTTCATAAACTGGCATTCTGCCGTATTTCTCTTTGGAAAGTTTTATAGACTAAAAACTCACCTCTAAATAGAAACAAGCACAGAACATCAAAAATATCAAATGGTAATTTTAGACATCTTCATGTATAAATAGAAAAAAAACATATTTTTATGGAGATTAATATTGAGAAGGAGGGGTTGAAGAATATCAAATCCTTCCTCCTGCCTCCACCTAGCTGAATGAAAAAAAAACAGTCTCCATAGATCCCATTATTTCCTTTTATAAATCATTTGTATAGAAATGGCTTCTTTATCCAACTATTATCTCGGAGAAATAAATTTAACACTGTGAGTGGTATTGCCTAGTAACATTAAATTAATGAATTTGATAAGATGATAAATCCTCAAGAGCTTAAATATGCAGGAAAATTATTTAAATAACAAAGTTGTGTTTAATATGCTTATTTAAATTAAAAAAATTAAGACAGCAGTTTTTTTAACCAGAAAAGCGATACATATATTCACTATAGAATATTATATATTCAGAAGAAAGCTGAAAAGGTATGGACTGGGGCATACGTAAGGGAGAATATTTGGTAGTAGATTGCATACCCAGTTCTACCCTTAAAATATACGTACGCAATTTCCAGTGCATTTTTAAGGCTCAGTCGTGCTTTTTTTGATGTTATAGATTCAATCCCTCACTTCCAATAATAATTGGGAGTGTAATCAGACCCTTTATTTTATTTTATTTCTGGCCTAATCTTTGAGTGACAACTTTCCATTGACTGCAAAATTAGGGTACATCTAAACTACATGGCTCCATCGACGGGGCCATGTAGATTTGTTGTTTTGGCAAAGTCAAATGAAGCCACAATTTAAATGATCGCGGCTTCATTTAAATTTACATGCCTGTTCAGCTGTTTGTCGGCTCAGCGCGGCAGCCATGTAAATTTAAATGAAGCCGTGATCATTTAAATCACGGCTTCATTTGCCTTTGCCTATGTGTCTAATCTACATGCCTCTGACGACAGAGGCATGTAGTCTAGACACAGCCTTAAGGGTTGCAGGATCAGCCCATGTATTGTCAGGCAGTTCCTGAGCCCTGCTTCAGTTCCCCCTCTGTAAAATGGGGAGCTGAAATTCCTCATCTTAATTCTCTTCCACCCTTTGTTTGTTTGATCTGTTTTAGACTGTAGATCCTTAGGGCACAAATTGTCCTTTATTAAAATACTAGGGCTCTGAACTCTATTGATCAGATCTTAGCCAAAAGGCTGAAAAGTGACAGCAACAACTACTGTACACAGGCACAAATGGAACTTAAAGCTTCCTCAAATAGGCAGATGAGGTTGTCACTCCTTAGCTGATGCAACATTACCCTTTTTCAGTGTTCACCTAAGGTGTGGGTACAATGATAGGGTCAGACTGTGAAAGCACATCACAGCCAAGGATACAAACTTGAAACAATATGTCTCATTCTCTCACTCTAGTACCTAATCATCTGTGTTGACTTCTGATCATTTTGTAATTTTTTATTTGTTGGTTTGTATTTTTCTAGTGAAATAGGCAATGAGCAAGTGGCAGATTCTTCAATTTGGCCTTTGTCCAAAAGCTAACATATATTTTTTAAAATTGAGTCATTTAAGACCAAAATAACTTTTTTTGTTGTATTTTGCTTTTTGTTTTGTCAAGAAAAAACAACAAGCAAACAAACCATTTTGATCAATTTGATGGGGATATTTCAAAAATGTCATTTCCAAATGAAATGTTGAGTTCTTTTTTCAAACATAAAAAGGAAACCTTAACATTTCCAAAATGTTTTTTTGTTCTTCAGCCAAAGCTATTGATGAAATTCTACCCATATTAATCAGTAGTTTTGGTGTCATTCATAATGTATTTTTGGCTAATTTTCTATTCACTGAAAAAAATCACCTAGTTCTGGTAAGAAGCCATAATATTCAACCTATATTCCTTTACTGTATGCAACAAGCAGCTAAGGATACATCAGTCTGCGTTTGGTCTACTGTTTAGAAAGTGGAAAACTGGAAGAATATTAAAGATTTATTTTCTAGAATTTATCATATAAATCCCAATGCTAACTTAATAAAGCAAGTATACAAATCCACAGTGAATAGGACACATTTAAAATGGAAAATAGTGCCCAGAAATAGAAACAGGAATAACTGCAGTTCTTTTTAATATTAAATGATCATTTGTCATTCTACCCAACAGTTTTGATTTTGCAGCATTGTGTGCAACAAAGTGCCTTATTTTATTCTCTTCTTAATCTTAAACTGCCAGGATTAAAATATTAATGTCCAGTGTTGCTGGGAAGTATATCTTTTATAGATTCGCTAAAATCAGAGGAGGGGAGTTTCAAGTCAAAACCCTTCTTAATCCCTTGAAATTTTACCTCAGGCTTTGTATTCATTCTAAAAAATGTGTTTTATCATTCTTTCTCCATACTAGTCAATATGCACTTCATAAACCTTCAGTACATTCTATATGTTCAGGACACAGTACTGGAAATATCTGGCTTTTTAAAACTAATACTTTTCTTTTAAATTATGTAATTCTTTTGGTAGGTGAGCAAATCTATAACTTCTCAGTTAAAGTATAGACTCATCTTAACTTTTTTTTGCTCAACTAAGGTCACCTATCTACATCTAAATACAGAGGTATACTATTCCTTCCTTGTAAGAATTTACCTCAGAATAATGCTGCACGGACTAAGCTATATAGTAGGTAATTATAGTGGCTCTGAAATAACGGAGTGCCAGGATGAAGTATTTTAGCATTAAAAGACCAGTTCATTTATTGTGTATTTTAAATGAGAGTCATATTTGTTGCTATATATGCAGATTTGCTTATGCCTTGAAAACTAATTTGTAGTTAAAAACACAGCTCTGATTAGCATGCAAAGCCTAACTAAAAAGTATCAACCAAGACAAAAGTTCATTTTGCAACTATTCATCCAAAAGTTCATTTTGCAACTATTCATCCAGAATTATGTGATGTCTGGGATTCACCCACACCACTGCACCTAATGAACAGTATTCCATTTTATAGTCTGTTGCTTTTTAGTATTTTAATATAAACAAAAGAGTGCTAGTGTCTTAAAATAGTCTTATTAATTTAGGCAGTGGTAACCTACATCTGTCCTTCTGGGGCTAAGTCCTGTTCTCATGTAAATCAATGACTTCCTGTTACTATTAATGAAGCCACATTTCACCATAATATTTATACCCCATATCAAATAGTGGGCCCTCTCCTGTGTGTTTTGCATGCTCAGAGTTCTGATCCAAGAATATTTTTCTTTGGAGCCTGGTGCATGCCAGGACTGCATGATTATACCTTTAATCCACCAGATTCAGAATTATTTTAGATGACAAACATTTAATTAATTCTTTTTTGGAATTACCAATAAATAACTGACTAACAGTATCTTTAAGTGGCAGCCTGAGTTGTCTGTGTCCCTGATCATTTAGGGATGGACTGAGCTACTGGGTCCAGAACATTAGTAACAGATGAAAAATAGTTGCATTGCCCCAGGAGGAATCAGAAAAAGAATTGTAACAGACTCAAACAAACACCAAAAAACAAAACAAAAACAAAAAAAACCTCTTTCCAAATACAGGTTGTACCTCCCTGGTCCAGCACCCCTGGGACCTGACTGGCCCCAAACCAGGAATTTGCTGGACCAGGGGAGGTCAATGATTCAGCTGGGGGGCTGCTTTCCCCTGCCCTGCCCCCAGAGGTTCTGCTTTTCCCTAGGCAGCTCCACTGCCACCCAGTCTCTGCTTTCCCCACAGCACCAGGGAGAGGGAGCTCTTCTTTCCCCCCATGGCTTAGCTGCTGCTCGGGGGTCAACCCCCCCACCATGAATCTGCTCGCTCCACAGGGCCAGGGACTCCACTGCCATCTGGAGCGTCACTCTCTCCCCAGTGGCTTTGCTGCCCCCAGGGCTCCGTCTTGGTCCCCTAGTTTAGCAATGAACCTGGCCAGAGCCCGACGGCTTATCCTCACGAGGTCCCTCATGGGGTCACCCAACAATGCTGGACCAGGGGTGTTGCCAGACCAGCGAACTCTGGATTATGGAATTTTAACCCAAAATCTCGCTTTTGGGAGGAGGCCAAACATAAAAGTGATTGATCAAATCAATATAAAATTAAGTCCTGCTTATCTGCTGAAATAGACACTGACCTGAAACTTCTTCATCCTAGTATGTGGTGGTAATATCACCTCACATTTAGTAAGTGATTTTTTCCATCCTGGACCTGAAGCATCCCAAAGTTCTTAACAGAAATGATTAGTATTGCCGCTGTACTAAGGGTACATCTAGACTATAAGCCGCTTTTGGAAGAGCCTTTTTCGAAAGAGCCTCTTTCAAAAGAAATCATCTAAGACTTTCAAAAAAGCCATCTGCTTTTTTGAAAGAGAGCACCCAGGCAATCTGGATACTCTCCTTTGAAAAAGCCCTGTTTGCGTTCAGGAACGACTTTTTTTAAAAGAGCTCTTTCGAAAAAAGGTGTTCTTTCTCATAAAAACAGGTTTACTTAGTACTGAACACCTGTAAACTTTGGGGGTGTATGAAATATAAATCTAAGTAGTTTGTGTGTTGGAACAGTTACTCATCACTATAATCACAAAGCTTCTAAGTTGATGAATATATGGCAATATCTTAGTACTTTCTGGATTTTATTCAGAATGTTCCTATCAAAATGTCTTGGGTAGATTTGGATAGGAGATTTTTACCCACATTAATGTGGAACTAATGTTGTTAGCTATTGAAAGGCGAAGTTGACGACTGAAAAAGCAACCTGATTAGTGCTTGATATAAAATCGTTTCCTGCATGACATCAATTTGCATTTATTGTTGCTGTCATTGACACTTGCACATGTTTTTTATGACGTCCTGAATATTGGCCATAAGTAATTTAATTTTTCACCCACTGTAATGTTTAGTGAGCAGATCCAGGTTATCTGTATTCCTTACCCTAATGATCCCCTGTTCTTCTTAAGAAAAGCAATTTTCTAGGAAAATTAACAGTTTCATCTTAGTGGGCAATGCTGTTATTAACATGACTCTGTTTTATTTTCTTTTTCAAGAGGAGATTATTGTATGAAACCATTGAAGTAAACTGAATGTTAGCTCCATCCCATGCTTGCCTCTCCACTTCTTAGCAAAGCAATTAGATTAATAGGGACTGGTTGGAGGTGCCCTAGTGAGATTAACCTAGGATCCACTTGAGGATTTCAGTAGTTCACCCTCATGGGGCCTAATTTTCAGTTATAAAAAATTCTTAGAAACACATGATCCACAAAACAAGAGGCATGTAGGATCCCTATACAATCAATGAGAAGAGACGGTCACCTAAGAATGCAATCGATAAAAAGCCAGCATGGTAGGCATGGAACCCTCTAAACGAGCTACTGGGAGATGCTGGTAAGAGGGACGTGTTCTGAGCTCAACCTCTCTTTAGAAGATAGGCCCACAAAGTCTTAGCTGAAGGGAGGTGTCTATCTGCTTAGCAAATTCATAAATGGGATCCTGTCTCCTGGAATAATATAGCTTAGGCACATAGGTGAAAGCGGACCCAGTACAACATACCAACAAGAAGTGACCACTGATATCAGCCTATACACGGCTGACTTCAATGCCACTGCCCCTTTTTTATTCTCCTCCTGCTGTCAACCCGGCTGGTAGGATTCAGCAGCACTGCCAGACCCTATTAGCAAGGCCACTGATGGGGAGGGGAAAGCAAAAGAGGCAACTGTCCCGAGGCCTGGTGATTTAAAAGGACCCAGGGTTCCCAGCTGCCACCACTGCAGCAACAAGAGCCCCAGACCCTTCAAATCGCAACCAGAGTCCCAGGATTGTTGCTAAAACAGCAGCAGACATCAAGGGCTGAGTGGGGGAATCCTGCCTGTTCCTCCTGAAGCACCCAGAGCTACACTCCTCCCACCTTGCTCAAGAACCCGGCGTCTCCAAGCTCCACACAGATAAGTCCCAGTACTTACTTTCACCCCTGCTTAGGCACCAAGGAATGACCTACTGCCTGCCTCACCCATCTTATAACTTTTAGCCTAGTGCACTCAGGAAGGTGGGAGACCTCTGTAAGTGCTTTCTCTCCATCAGGCCTGGAGTGGTGGAGGTCAGACAGGCTCAGGCTTCAATCCCCCCTCCTAGGTTTGTGATATGTAGTCATTTTTGTTGTCAGAAGGGGTCCCGGTGTAATGAACTGAGAACTGGTGCCCTTGGCAAAATATTATGAAGTGGGTATCACTATGTCTGCTTGGATTTTTAATGGGACCAGATCCAGGAGGCTGCCACTGATCACATCTGCTTGACCGTGTCCTACACATGGGCTGGTGAGCCACTACCTATCTTTTCTCAGTTGCCTCTGCTTGCTCCCCTCTCCCACAAAGCTACAAGCAAAAGCCAGCCAACAAGAATTTCTCACAAGCCAATAAAGTTAAAACCAAGCCAGATTTCCACATTTTTAATATGGATATGGCAACCACAGAAACAGGCACTTTAATTGACTCACTTCTTACTACAATGTGAAAAAGGAGTTTTGTTCTGTGGATCTCAGTGGAGCCTAAAATTAGGACATAGGCACATGTGATAGGTGCCATGGTATTTTTCTGGAGACTGGTATCTAAATTTTCCTTTTTAAAAGGGCAAGAAGAGAGTTAGGTGTCTGACTCCTTTGAAAATGAGAACTCAATCTCTAGCCTTGACACTTGCTAAGATAATTTGCAGACTAATTTGCAAATGGAACCAATCCAATCTCAGCATACTGTTGGCATTGTTAATCATGATATCTTAAGTATCAAAATTATTATCTGATCTCTTGCAGTTGAATTTAGGTGTTACCGGAGGTCTTGACTGCACAGGAAGAGACCATGCAGCATCTCTCTAGGGCCAGTCCCATTGACAGCTTTGAGTTATCGTGGATAGTTCTCTGAAAACTTCCATGCAGTGTGCAGCGGCAGTCAAAAAGGCAAATAGGATGCTAGGAATTATTAAGAAAGGGATAGAAAATAAGACACAGAATATATTACTGCCCCAGTATAAAACTATGGTACGCCCACATCTTGAATACTGTATACAGATGTGGTGTCCTCACCTCAAAAAAGATATTTTGGCCTTGGAAAGGGTTCAGAAAAGGGCAACTAAAATTATTAGGGGTTTGGAACGGGTCCTATACGAAGAGAGATTAAAATGACTGGGACTTTTCAGTTTAGAAAAGAGGAGACTGAGGGGGGAGATGATAGAGGTCTATAAAATCATGAGTGGTGTGGAGAGGGCGAATAAAGAAAAGTTATTTATTAGTCCCCATAATAGAAGAACTAGAGGACACCAAATGAAGTTAATGGGTAGCAGGTTTAAAACTAATAAAAGAAAGTTCTTCTTCATACAGCGTGTAGTCAACCTGTGGAACTCCTTGCCAGAGGAGGCTGTGAAGACTAGGACTATAATAGAGTTTAAAGAGAAGCTAGATAATTTCATGGAGGTTAGGTCCATTAAAGGCTATTAGCCAGGGGATAGAAATGGTATCCCTGGCCTCTGTTTGTCAGAAGCTGGAAAAGGATGGCAGGAGACAAATCACTTGATCATTGTCTTCAGTCCACCTTCTCTGGGGCACCTGGTGGTGGCCACTGGTGGCAGACAGGCTACTGGGCTAGATGAACCTTTGGTCTGACCCAGTACAGCCTTTCTTATGTTCTTTTGTTCTTATCAAGACAAATACTTGAAATTGGACTCTGTATTTAATGGGGAAACTATAAAACAGTACAGAAAACTGGAAAATGAGTTCATGGCAGCCTAGAGATCTGCTGACTTCAAGGGAACGTATGTTAGACCCTTAATCCAGTCAGATTTACTTTATATTAATTATAGTGGATTCAGATTTAAAGAACTTAATTTACTAGATAACCTGTTCCATTGAATTAGCCTGAGGCTAATTACTGAATGCATATTGCCACATGTAAGCAGAAAATCTGCATGGTACACAAACAATAGTTTCTTATGCAGTTCACCTCTTTACTGGATTTACCTTTATCTCATTGCCTCTGACAACACAGAACTGTACTTGCAAACAACACAACCCAAACCATTTCTTATCTCTTCTGGAGCTGGCTTTTGCTGCAAGGCTTTCTGTTCCTTCCTTTAAAACAACTTTTCCTCAGATAAAAACTCAGCCTAAGTCTTACAGAGTTAGAGTTAATGGCAGCTGCAAGGAATTGTTACCTGTGGGAGTCAGTAGAATAGCTCCGTACCTCCACACAGGTCCTAAAGCCTGACATTATCTCAGCTCACAGCTGCAGCATACCACTTCCAGCAAGGAACTTCTCTTCAAAATTCTGAATTCTAGGCCCACCGAGTCCCAATACAATGGAATCTGCTTTCTCACATCTGAACCCTTTTTTTATACATTAGTTGCTTTAGTTATTCCTGATTCAGATGGTCACTTCCACTTGAGAACATGCACAAATAGTTTTTGATTACATGGTTTCAGTTTCTGGGCCTGATATTTCTCGTATGGTAATTCTATATACATTTTTTTATGAGCTATCATGAAAATAAATGTGTCACTTATATATATTAGCCATACCAAGGCCCTGGATTCCTTATTGCCTATACAGGCATCACTGGACTGATTTAATGAACAAAACACCAATCTAATCACCCCTATTGAATTAGGAGATTTAAAATAGTCATAATCATATAGAATTTTTGTTTTAATTTATTTTGCTTTTGCTTGGGCAAGAGACGTACAATTGTGTTAATTGTGTCAAGGCATTTTTCATCCACAGCAATTATGAGCAAATTTCAACCCACCAGTTTGTAGTCATGTTTTATTAAAGTTGCAATTAGTAACAGTGGACTTCACTCATATTAAAAGGTTGCCTACTTGGCATTGTAAAGTAAAATTTCATTGACATTTTCATCACAGCATCCATACGTGACAAATTTGTTGAGGAAAAAAGTTACAATCTGAATAATGAAAATAAGTTGCCATGGCAATATACAAAAGTCTTAATAGTGCTGCTCTAATAGCTCCATAATGCAAATGAGTGCAGCTTTATTAAAAGTACTTTTATTAGACAGCTCTGAAACCCTACTGCTTCCTGTACTTTATAAGAACATAAGAATGTCCATATTGGGTCAGACCAAAGGTCCATCCAGCCCAGTACCCTGTCTGCCGACAATGGCCAATGCCAGGTGTTCCAGGGGGAGTGAATTGAACAGGTACTGATCAAGCGATCTCTCTCCCGCCATCCATCTCCACCCTCTGGCAAACAGAGGCTAGGGACACCATTCCTTACCCATGCTGGCTAATAGCCATTTATGGACTTAACCTCCATGAATTTATCTAGTTCTCTTTTAAACCCTGTTATAGTCCTAGCCTTCACAACCTCCTCGGGCAAGGAGTTCCACAGATTGACTGTGCACTGTGTGAACTTTTATTTGTTTTATACCTGCTGCCCATTAGTTTCATTTGGTGGCCTTTAGTTCTTATATTATGGGAAAGGGGCTGTGTCCAGACTCCATGCCTCCGTCGACGGAGGCATGTAGATTAGCGAGATCGGAAGAGGGAAATGAAGCCGCGATTAAAATAATCGCGGCTTCATTTAAATTTAAATGGCTGCCCCGATTTGCCGATCAGCTGTTTGTCGGCAGATCGGGAGAGTCTGGACGCGATGCCCCGACAAAGAAGCCTTTCTTCATCGACACAGGTAAACCTGGTTTCACGAGGCTTACCTGTGTCGATGAAGAAAGGCTTCTTTGTCGGGGCATCGCGTCCAGACTCTCCCGATCTGCCGACAAACAGCTGATCAGCAGATCGGGGCAGCCATTTAAATTTAAATGAAGCCGCGATTATTTTAATCGCGGCTTCATTTCCCTCTTCCGATCTCGCTAATCTACATGCCTCCGTCGACGGAGGCATGGAGTCTGGACACAGCCCAAGTGAATAACTTTTCCTTATTCACTTTCTCCACACCACTCATGATTTTATATACCTCTATCACATACCCCCTTAGTTGCCCTTCTCTGAATCTTTTCTAATGCCAGTATATCTTTTTTTGAGACGAGACCACATTTGTACGCAGTATTCAAGATGTGAGCATACCATGGATTAATATAAGGGCAATAAGATATTCTCCATCTTATTCTGTATCCCTTTTTTAATGATTCCTAACATCCTATTTGCTTTTTTGACTACAGCTGCACACTGTGTGGACGTCTTTAGAGAACTATCCACGATGACTCCAAGATGTCTTTCCTGATTAGTTGTAGTTAAATTAGCCCCCATCATATGATATGTATAGTTGGGGTTATTTTTTCCAATGTGCATTACTTTACATTTATCCACATTAAATTACATTTGCCATTTTGTTGGCCATTTTGTTGCCCAGTCACTTAGTTTGGTGAGATCTTTTTGAAGTTCTTCACAGTCTGCTTTAGCTTTAACTACCTTGAGCAGTTTAGTATCATCTGCAAACTTTGCCACCTCACTGTTTTGCCCTTCCTCCAGATCATTTAGGAATATTTTGAATAGTATTGATCCTAGGACTGACCCTTGGGGAACACCACTAGTTACCCCTCTCCATTCTGAAAATTTACCATTTATTACTACCCTTTGTTTTTTGTCTTTTAACCAGTTCTCAGTCCATGAAAGGATCTTCCCTCTTATCCCATGACAACTTAATTTACGTAAGAGCCTTTGGTGAGGGACCTTGTCAAAGGCTTTCTGGAAATCTAAGTACTCTATATTTACTGGATCCCCCTTGTCCACATGTTTGTTGACCCCCCTCAAAGAACTGTAATAGATTAGTAGGACATGATTTCTCTTTACAGAACCCATGTTGACTTTTGCCCAACAAATTGTGTTATTCTATGTGTCTGACAATTTTATTCTTTACTATTGTTTCAACTAATTTGCTCGGTACTGATGTCAGACTTACTGGTCTATAATTGCTGGGATCGCCTCTAGAGCCCCTTTTAAATATTGGCATTACATTAGCTATCTTCCAGTCATTGGGTACAGAAGCTGATTTAAAGGATAGGTTACAAACTATAGTTAATAATTCCGCAATTTCAGATTTTGAGTTCTTTTAGAACTTTTGGGTGAATGCCATCTGGTCCCTTTGACTTGTTACTGTTAAGTTTATCAATTAATTCCAAAACCTCCTCTAATGACACTTCAATCTGTGACAAGTCCTCAGATTTGTCACCTACAAAGGATGGATCAGGTTTGGGAATCTCCCTAACATCCTCCGCTGTTAAGACTAAAGCAAAGAATTCATTTAGTTTCTCTGAAATGACTATCGTCTTTAAGTGCTCCTTTTATATCTCGATCGTCCAGGACCCAACTGGTTATTTAGCAGGCTTCCTGCTTCTAAAGTACTTAAAAAACATTTTGCTATTACCTTTTGAGTTTTTGGCAAGCTGTTCTTCAAACGCATTTTTGGCTTTTCTTATTACATTTTTACACTTAATTTGGCAGTGTTTATGCTCCTTTCTATTTAGCTCACTAGGATTTGACTTCCACTTTTTAAAATATGTCTTTTTATTTCTCACTGCTTCTTTGACATGGTTGTTAAGCCACGGTGGCTCTTTTTTAGTTCTTCTACTATGTTTTTGGATTTGGGGTATACATTTAAGTTGGTCCTCTATTATGGTGTCTTTGAAAAGTGTCCATGTAGCTTGCAGGGATTTTACTTTAGTCACTGTACCTTTTAATTTGCTTAACTAACCTCCTCATTTTTACATAGTTCCCCTTTTTGAAATTAAATGCCACAGTGTTGGGCTGCTGAGGTGTTCTTCCCACCACAGGGATGTTAAATGTTATTATATTATGGTCACTATTTCCAAGCGGTCCTGTTATAGTTACCTCTTGGACCAGATCCTGCGTGCCACTCAGGACTAAATCAAGAATTGCCTCTCCTCTTGTGGGTTCCTGTACCAGCTGCTCCAAGAAGCAGTTGTTTAAGGTTTCAAGAAATTTTGTCTCTGCATCTCATCATGAGGTGACATGTACCTAGTCAATATGGGGATAGTTGAAATTCCCCACTGTTATTGAGTTCTTTATTTTGATAGCCTCTATAATCTCCCTTAGCATTTCTTAGTTGCTATTACTGTCCTGGTCAGGTGCTTGATAATAGATGCCTACTGTTGTATTCTTGTTAGAGCAGGGAATTACTATCCATATCGATTCTATGGAACATGTTGATTCATTTAAGATTTTTACTTCATTTGATTCTATATTTTCTTTTACATATAGTGCCACTCTCCCACCCGTTTGACCTGTTCTGTCCTTCCGATATATTTTGTACCCCAGAATGATTGTGTCCCATTGATTGTCCTCATTCCACCAGGTTTCTGTGATGCCTATTATATCAGTATCCTCCTTTAACACGAGGCACTCTAGTTCACCCATCTTATTTTTTAAACTTCTAGCATTTGTGTACAAGCACTTTAAAAACTTGTCACTATTTATTTGTCTGCCCTTTTCTGATGTGTCAGATACTTTAATGTCTAGCTTGCAGTTTCCTGTCATTGTGTGTAGCTTATAGGATTAGAACTGCAGGATATTTAAGGCATGGACCTCTGTTATCACGTGGGAAGGTTAAAGTTAAATGCTAAACATTATCTGAAGCTTAATGCTGAATGTTATCTAACCCTTTTGTTCCATTATTTATCAAACTTTTCAATATCATTATTTTAATAACATTTAGCTCTTCTTCTCCCCTTCAGTTTCAGCCTGTTTTTATATCTCATTGTCTCATTTACAATTAGAAAAATAATTGCTGTATATCTTCTTAAACTAAAGACTGCAGTTCTAGTTTTCAGACTGTATAATCTCTATCAGCCTGTGAGAATATTGGCTGCTAAAATGATACTGAAGTTTATGTGGGGAGATAGGTGGGATAGTCAATTTAGAAATTTTCAAGAGCACGTGTTAACTCACTAACTTTTAAAATAATGCTGTGTTATTAGGAAAAAAGACATTACAGTACAGAGCCAGGCCACTGGTCCATCCAGTCCAGTATCCTGCATCCAACACAAGATGCTCCAGAGCAATATACAAGAAACTCTGCTGTGATCAGTTGTGGAACAGCCAGCCCAGAAGGAAAGCTGCTTATTAATTAGCTGGTTTATGTCCTGAAGCATGAGATTTTAGATTCCTTCCAGTGCAGTATGTTTCAAACCTCACAATGCTTAGAGAATAGTTCATATTTGTACCTCAGCTGTGATTCTCCCAGAAAAGCGAACAACATTTTGAGTCTTATGCTGATGGTGACATTATACTCGTTTGCAACAGTGACAATTGCCCAGTGAAATAAAATGGAAAATATATCCATCTACAAATGAAGATATTGAGATTGGATATTCTCTCCACTTTATAGCTTTGGTCCTTTATTTATTAAATCACCTTTAAAATGTAGATGTAGGAGAGCCTAAATCCACAAAATGACTTGGGTGTTGCAATGTTGAGCATCATAGCACCTGAACTAGGCACATAAGATTTTATCCTAGGTATGGGGAAAGATAGGCAATTTAGAATGAAATACACAACAGCTAATACACTAGATGAGAAGCTACTTAAGACAGCCAATGGAAGATGCCAGGTTGAGAGCTATGTCCTAAGCCCTGCCCCTCTCAGAAATAGATCCCTCCCTACATCCTGGACTTAGGCCTATCACTGTTTAGCACTCTCCAGATAGGACCCTATCTTCTGGATCTATGGGGATTAAATGCCTAAGACTGGTTTTTCAGAAATGTGGTAGATGCATACTTTGATCCACATAAAATGGCCAGAAGAGGATGCGGAAGTGACACCATGTAGCTATCTTTTATCCCAGTGGTTTGAGTGACACATGTAGGAGGCCCAAATTGAGTATCCCTTTTTCCTTAAGGGGAGAAATGATCTCAAGAGAGTTCTCTAACCACTGAGCTATGGGAAGTTTTGAGGTTGGATACCCTCAGTTCTAGTCTGTTGAAGCTGTTCCACTGTGGATAATTAACTATTGGCAAAGGAAGACCAGATTTTGTGTGTTCCCATCTCCCACTGTGATAACCTAAGTATAGAACTACTGTGTTGGAGGCATGGAGAAGAAGGGAAATGGAACCTGAGTCTCCCACTTTCCAGGTGAAGGCTCTAACCACTGGGTAAAATGATAAGGTGGGTGATAGCAGCAATACCACAATACCTCCAGATTCTGAACAGGATCCAATCTAGTAGGAAGCCTCTGATGCACCCAATGGCTTGGCCACATGAGCACCTATGTTCATGGATCACTCTGGGACATAAGCAGTTGATGGATGATCTTGTAAGAGCTATATGGGACAGATATGCCTTGAATGATAAATAACTAATGATTCCATCAGGGCCTGAGAAAATCAGAAAAGCTATTCCGCCTCTGTTTATCCCAGAATAGGATCCACCTATAAAGACAATACAAAATGGTTCACACTTCTTGTGAGACACTTTGTCTAAAAAAATACAGATCATCCAAGGTCAGGCATTCCTTTACCCTCTTATAGACACCAAAATGTGTGGGTATTGTTAATTATTTAAGCAATAATCTTTCAATATTTAAATATTTTAAGAATCTTTCTTCCCTCCTTCCAACTGTGCAAAAAAGTTACCAAGAAGAATATTTTGCTTTGCTTTGTAAAGCAGCCCATTGGACATTGAGTAGATCAACAAGAGATGGATGGCCAAACTGCAAGTTAGACAAAATAGAAAATTGGCTGTAAGTTTATAGGTCATATTAAGCAAACTCTTCCCCAAGAAATCCAAGCTATGTATTTTCAGCCCTAATAATAAACTATACTCTATTTACTTTCAAATTAAATATACCATGAATAATTTTGTATCCCAGAAGTGAACCTGCCGTCGGCGACGGGCACACTCTGACCTAGGGGCCAGAGCAGGAGTCAGATCAGATTCTCATATTATGAGCACCAAGAGCAAACCAAGAATCAGGTGTCAGGTGTAAGGCAGGATCAGATTACCAGAGTCCAACACATATTATCAAGCAAAGTAGAAGTCAACACGATTGAGTTACCTGATTATTGGGAGCAAATATCATAGGGGAAGTGTACAAAGAATGGAGAACTCAGTTGCATAGACAACTTCCTGTTCTTGTGCTAAGTTTATATAGAAGCTGTGAACAACTCAGGCCTTCCAGCATTCTGCTACTCATATTCCAGGATTGGAGTCCTTGGTTAGAATTCAGCTTCTATTCTGACAACAGAGCAAGTTATAGTTTAGTAGGCCCAAAGATCCCTGTGGACCAGGGTTCTAGACCTGAGATCCTTATTAATTTATTTCACCTGTGAGTCAGCTATGTCCTTTTAATGTGGAAAATGCCTTTTTCTATTGTAAGCGCTAACTAATGTGAAATATTTAACATAATCAAAGATTATATGAAGTTTGCCCTCCACAATTAGAAGATTATAAGGATTTTATTGTAAATAATTGTAGCACTCTAGGGCTATGTTTACACTATGAGTTTTGCTGGAAGAGGCAATGAAAATGAAGCACAGATTAGCATTTTCTCGCACTTCATTTGCACACTCTCTTCCAATCCGTTTTTGTGCTGGGGTTTTTGCGCAAAAACAATCAGTGTGGACATTTCCTTTTTGCGCAAAAAACCCTTTTTGCACAAGATCAGTATGCATTCTTTTTTGAGCCATAAGGATCTTGCACAAAAAGGGGGGTTTGTGCAAAAAGGAAACGTCTGCACTGAATGTTTTTGCTCAAAAATCTATAGCACAAAGACGTGCAAATGAAGCATGAGAAAATGCTAATCTGAGCTTCATTTGCATTACCTCTTCCAGCAAAACTTGTAGTGTAGACATAGCCTAGAAGTAATAGGAATTGTCTACCAAAAGGAAAGAGATATAATGAGAGATATAAATCAGCTTATAATTTTGGGCTATTAAGAGAAATTGCTTCAAACAGGGAATTCCAATTGAGACTCAGGGCAAACAATGAACTACAATCCTTGAAATGAATCAAACGTAAAAAGCCTCAGCTAATAAATGGATAAGGATCATTTGTTATATGCCAGTGCTGTCTACTGGATACCAATGGAAGAAGCAGAGAAAATAAAAGAGCTGCAATCTCAGGACCCACTTAAACATTTCCAAGAATCAAAGAATCCAAGAATCAAAGGGTGTCCCCACCAACAAGCCCTGATATTAAATATTTGAATTAGATCACCGTTTGCTCAGGAGAGATGATTGAACCCAACACAAGAAGCTGCAGAATCCTAAAAGCAACAAAAGCCCAGACCAACCATGTGGAAAGGGCTCTCCCCTTCCCCAGAGTTAAGAGGATAAGAAGGAATGGTGAGATTTCGCATAAAAGATTGCATTTCTTCTTCTGTACTTTAATATAAATAACTCTAGGTTATCTTGCTGGGTCTGCATTCTCTTGTGAAAAAGGCAGCATTGACCAGGGTCCCAGAGCAATCTCAATTATCCCAGAGCTAAGCTAATTGAGATTGCTCAATTAGGGCAAACAATTCCCAAAATTGGTGGTTATTCTAAAACTTAGATTCACCAAGTCAGTAAGAAAGCAGCTTCTACAATACCTTACTGCTTCCCCAGAAACACAGTTCCGTTAAAGCAAGCCAGCCTTGAGTTTCCTTCCAGATAGCCAAATCAAATATGATGATTACTGAAAATCTTGATCATCATATAAAAAGTTCTACCAACCTCAAAGGCTCAAACACATTACCTACCAGGATAGCTCAGATCTTACCTGAATAGAGTCATACCGCCAATTCTTATTAACAAAATTAAGATTTATTTTAAAAAAGAAAAAGAAAAGAGAGTGTATTTGGTTCAAAGATCAGTATGCATACAGATATGAATAAAGTGTTATGTCAATTTTGTCGTAGGGATGGTGAACTTTAGTAGTAGAGTTGCAAAAAGTTGTTTCAAGAATTAGTCCATAGGTTACGATTCAAAATCCAGTATCTGGTGATCCAGATGGGATGAGAAACCTCAGTCTTAAAATTCAAACTTCCCCTGATAAAACTTAAGCAGAGCTAAGAAACAAGGATCAGGATTCAAGAGTCTGTACAGTTTTCTTGCTGGCTATGATAGACTTTTGACAGCCGGTATTTCAGTGAAGAATAGTGGCTTTTTTAGTACAACAAAACAACACCATTCCCTATGTATATACAGGTATCTTGTTACATCCACCAACATAAGGTGCATTAAGATCCATTAAGCAGTTCATAGTCAGTTTGCTACAAACTTCAAAGAGAACTAGACAGTGACATTTTTACACCGGAGTTTCAGCTAAATGTTAATATTCTGTTTTGATTACTGAATCAAGAGCTATAGCAACAGACAGAAAAAATCTGTTTATTTTTATCTTGTTGGCTGTTAATCATGTCAACACATACTATTAGTATTATCTCTACTTCTCTAGCAAAATGGGGTTTGCATTTAACATAGCTATGAAGACTATTCATATGGAACAGCCCTAATTCCTATTATATACCTCTAATATATTTTAAAGGGTGAAGTTGAGTCATGTAGCCTGCAAGTCCATTAACCCTTTCTCACTTTGCATCACAGCAATTTACCATATTTTAGATTTTAACTCCACCACAAATCCAAGCAATCTGGAGTTAAAGAGATTAGAAATAATTATTTGAATTAATTATTTAGTGGATCCCAAAAGGACCAGTTTAGAATATTAAAAGCAAAGAGAAATAACACTTAAAAGATTCTTAAAGACAAGTGTATCCTCAGAAGAGTGCTAAATGTGTTAAGTGTGAAAGAAGAGAGCTGTTGATCATAAGAAATATTGGTAATTTGTATTCTTTTTTGATAGAATTTACTGAGACTGAATTCTAGCTTATGATAATTGCTTGCAGAACTGTATTGTGTGAGTAGTATACACAATTGGATATGTTTATATTTGATTGGTGAACTGTTGATTATGTAGTAATGTGCTTTTGGTTGAATTAACAAATTGTTGATTAACTAAGAATATGCTTATGTCTACACAGCAAGTGATTCTTGGAGCCAAGGTCTACAGATGTGGTCTTGTGCTATGACACTAAAAAATAGCTATGTGGACACTAGGCTTCAGCCTGGAGTTTGGTTCTGAAGTGTAGAGAGGAAGAATGTTTTTCAGAGTCTGAGGCCTGTGCTTTGAGATTTGCTGTTGTGGGATCCTGCTTAATGTGCAGACATACACCATAGCAGCTTTAGGGACTGGTGTGGGCAGGAGGACTAAGAGGCAGGGGAAGGCAAAGCCTTCCCAAACTGCCAGCCCGGCTCCACTCACACTCTGCTTCCAGCCCACCCACTTCAATGCAGCTCCTCAAAGGCTGTCTGGGATTCAGCCCTGCCAAGACTGGGGCTTTTCCACCAGCTTGTCAAGGCCAGGGGAGGCTGGGACCATATAGCACCTTTTCCTTCCTTTGCCCCATGCTTCAACTAGGCTTCTGTGCCATTCACCCTTCCCTTCCTCCCTCTGCCCCAGGCTGGGGCTGTGCACTGCCTGCAGGGAAGGAGTGGCCTGCCTCTATAACTTGCAGGCTCCAACAAAACCTTGAGTAGCAGGGGCAGGGCTCTAGGCAGAAGGGTAGAGTGGGGGACTTGCTTTCCCCCAGCTCTGGGTTCCCCCGCCACTCGTGGGGAAAGGGAATTGTATGAGAGTTGCAACACCTTTACTGTAACTCCCAATACACACACATTCAGGACCTTAGAATGGTTGATGACTCTCATTTTAGACTGCTTTGTATCACCAGAGTAATGCAAAATGGCTCAAATGCAGAGGAGAATGTCTATGTTTGGAAACCATCAAACAAGAATGTAAATAGGGAGTCCCCCATAGCACATTACACTTGCTCTAGGATAAGATGAGTTGCAGATCAACTATGATCAACTCTCACCTGGGAGCTGTAGAAAATGTAATGACTATGTAATACCTTCTAGAATGTTTCTGAGGAGTAGCTGTGTTAGTCTGTAATTTAAAAACAATGAGTAGTCTCGTGGCACCCTGGAGACATTTTGGTTGGTCTCTAAACTGCCACAGGACTACCCATTGTTTTTCAACTTACTAGAAAGTTATCCTTTTAATAATGGAAGTCACCAGAAGCATGGTTATGTCTACACTGCACCACAGTTGGGGGAGGATGATTTGTAGCACGCACCAAAGTGGTGCACTATAACTACTCTGTGTTAACTCTGCTGACAGGTACTAAAATGCACCTCAATTCATGTTGTTCTGTTTAAAGAGGATTACATTAATGGAAATTAAGTACCTTTTTGTTAGCACCAGAAACATCCACACAGGGCAGTCACAGTGTGGAACATGGTATGTGCTTCAATTCACCTTCCCTGCGGTTCAAATTGCAGGGCCACGTAGACAAGCCCTATGTGTAACATTCAGTGTCATCTACTAAAAATCAATGATTTTAGAAACAATAAAAAGGATTTGATCTACCGGTGTTAATGAAAAGCATATGTGGAGGGAGCATTCTAATAATGTGCATAATGATAACATGCATATTGGGGAAAAAAATCTGTTTTAGTTAATTTCACAGAAATCGACCTGAAAATGAAGAAAAAATATCTTACCAGTGTAAGCTGACTTTTAATAGTTCACTTCATTGTTCCTGTTACATTTTAAAACTGTACACTAACCTTACCAAACCTGGAGTGAAATCCAGGCTATTTAATCTGGCAGTAATGTGCTTATAGGAAAACAAATGAACATTAGGGGGTAGAGGAATGGTGGTGTGAGAAAAAGCAATTTTCATAATTCAAGAAATTTCAGTTAAAACATTTTACATCTGCTATAATAAGGTAGCCAACTCCCATTCACCCCCTTGTGGCCAGGAATGGCTCCCACAGGACCCTTCTATTTTTTCCCCTCTTAAGGTTATTTAAGACTCCAGACAGTCTTTCTTGCGATAAAACCATCCCTGCCTTGGGCTGGTTTGATAACAGAAACAACAACAATCCATAAGATTCCAATACAAATACAAAATACAAAAAGTCCACAAATACAAAAAGACCATCCCCAACTCTGGCATCTTCTGCAAAACAGGAGCTCTTTTCACATTGTTTTTCAAAAAGCTACTATTTCCATTCTTTTCTTGCTTGAGCTCAGCCTTCTAGCTCTGGCTTCCAGGCCCTAACTCTTCCTTGGAGTCTCCTACAAGAGTGCTCTACTCACTTGCATCTCTTTTGCTATCTTCTTTCACATTGTCATCTTTTTTTCTTCTTCTTGTGTTTTATGGTACACACTCAGGCTGTGTCTAGACTGTCAAGTTTTTCCGCAAAATCATCTGGCCGCTTGAATTTCCGCAAAAGCACTGACGATCTCATGTAAGATTGTCAGTGCTTTTGCGGAAATACTATGCTGCTCCCGTTCGGGCAAAAGTCTTTTTCCGAAAGACTTTTGCACAAAAGGGCCAGTGTAGACAGCAAAGATTTCTTTTCCACAAAAAAGCCCCGATCGCGAAAATGGTGATCAGGGCTTTTCTGCGGAAAAGAGCGTCTAGATTGGCCACGGACGCTTTTCCGCAAAACAAAGTGCTTTTGCGGAAAAGCGTTTTGCCAATCTAGACGCTCTTTTCCAAAAATGCTTTTAACAGAAAACTTTTCCGTTAAAAGCATTTCCGGAAAATCATGCCAGTGTAGACATAGCCCCACTTGCTGAGCCTATGACTGCCAAGGACTTATCCAGTATTCTTAAGGGACTGCTGTATTGCTTTTTTATAATACCTGCTTTCTTGGTGCACTAAATAGGGTGTTGCAGCAAACTACTATTAGTAATAATAATAATAATTAATAATTAACCATAATACATACTTGAATTCCTTTAAGTTTTTTGTATCAATATCCCCTTTTGCTTGTATATTTGCACTCCCAAAGAAAATGATCAACTGTTTCCTAGAACTTGCACATGCCTCAAAATGATCAACTGTTTCCTAGAACTTGCACATGCCTTCATGAGAAACAAAATACCTATACTATTGAAACCACAATGGCCAGTACAAATTTTAAAAAAGATCCAAATCATTCTTTCTCTTACAGTCTTGAAGTATATTTGTATTTTTTACTCTGGGGCATATTATTTCTTGGAATCATTTCCCTTCTGTTTCTTCTGTTCATATTGCCTGTCATTCCCTTTTAATTCATTTTTTAAAATTAGATTTTAAATTCAAATTTACCCATCGGGATCTCTAAATCAACTTGTTCATGACTGACAGTTTTTGCTATCTCTGATACAGCATCTTCCTTTAAGGCCCAGGTGTCTTAGCTTAAGCCCAGTTGGGCAGTTTTTGATGAGTCACAGGAGATAAGGGCCACACTGCCTCTCAAAGAAGCAAGTCACTGTGTGACACCTTCCAATCAATGTTCCATTTGCAGGGAAGTATAACACTGTGTTAGCAAATGCTTGGTTATAATATAATGAACCAAGAGCCAATCTCACACTAAAAACAAACATTTTCTGAAATACTGAAGCAAAGAAAGCACTGATTGTTTCACGCTAATTTCTACGTAGTTGGTCAGATGATTTCCTTCCTAGATTTGGCAAAACAATCATTTTTAGTTCATTCTACATATTAAGTTCTGTATCTAAAAACACCACATCATCTAACTAAGGAATCAGATTTAGTCCCAATTATTTTTAATTACAAGTGGAGGACTAGCCACTGGGCACAAGCTAATTAGGGGCATCTGGAAAAATGGGCACCCACATGCCCCAACCCAATCTGCCCACTTGCCCAATGCTCCTATAGGCCAATAGGGGTTTGTCCCAATTCAATTCACCAACCTGGAGAGCAGAGGTAAGTCTCTCTGCCTAAAGGTAATTTCCCCATTAGGAGCACAAAAAACAGAGTATGGAAGCTGCAGGTGGAAGGGGCCCCTACATGCTCTGCCTCAGGACCACATAAAAGGTTAATTCTCCTCTAATTATATCAATCACTGTAAGTTAGAGTTTCTTGCAGGAAATGCTTATCTGAATAGCAAATCAAATTTACTATGGTGTGATATTCTGTATTCCAAAAAATCATTTATGCCACTCATGTAAATCTATTATTTATTACAGGCACATCTGCATTCTTTACATTCACACTGTAGGTCAGAACTTTTCAATTTGCAAAGGATCATGGCCTGGTAGGACCATCTGTCAGCAGGAATAAGTGCTTTGGACTGCAACACAACCTTATTATTGAGACTGTGAAGGTAGATTCCAAATTCTAGCTAAAAGGAAATAAGAAAAGATCACATTAAGATATGGGAGAATATCGTGGTTCACAGATGCATTTTCGGTAATTTTGAAATAACAATAACTGTAAAATACAAATACTGTAACATCTACTACCAAAAGCAAATTCTGGTGTTTCTTTATGATATACCATATTTTTCTGACTTTTCATATCACATGCAGTATTTTCCAGAATGTATATCAGTTTTTGAGAAATGTTGTATACTTAAAATGAGTCAAAGAGATAAAGGCAAATTAGTGCTATAGAAAACAAAACTAACAAGTGAACATGAGGAACTTGCTCTAAATAGATAAAGATAAATCACGTTAGAAAATGTGTACATTGCTAAGACAACATGTTGAACATTTCCTGGATTCTAGAGATCTTGGCAACTCAGAACAAATCTCCTGCATGCCAAATTAGTTGTATTGACATCTTTGGGTTTTTTAAAGATGTTTTAAGCCTTCAATTTAAAAAAAAATATGGTTCCTTTATTAGTGAGAGTATAACAGAGATACACTAATGCATCCTGTTTCTACACTGAATTTTGTGTTATTAGATACATAACTTATAGATTAGAGAGAGAGAATGAACAATCCACATATTCCCCCTCCCCCAAAGGTATAACAAATACCAGTAGTTGTTTTCACATCACTACGCCACCAGAACAAGCTAGAAGAACTGAGATGGCTGAAATTCCAGGGCTTCTTGAAATTATTTGCTTCAGTGATGTTCCTATTGATTAGGCCACTGGAAGACCCACCCCACCACCACTTTATCCTCCCTACCTTCAACTGGTGCCCGCTCCAGCCCTGGGAAAGCTGGTGGTGGCTGTCTGGCTGTTCCTGGGGTGGACAACTTGCTCTGAGGCTACACCCCAACCCAGCTCCAGCACACAGCCAAGGCATGCTGAATGGTGGCTACCCTGCTGTTCCCAGGCCATGAAAAGTCTAGTGACAGCTGTCCAGCTGTGGGCAGGGACTCAAGCTCACACTCCCAGACTTTAGAGGCTGATGGCATATCCATTAGGCCACTGCAGGACCCTGCCTCCAACTACTGTCTTCACCTGCCACCCCTCACACCCCATAACTATGCTGAGTCCATCATACATCTGACCCACTGGCCTAAACCCCTCATACACTCCAACCCAGACTCTTGCACCCCCACATCCCCAGACCCCTGCCATAAGAATGACAGAAGACAGCCAGAATATGTGCATGATGCTGGATTTGACCAGTTATGATGTAAACTTCAAAGAACTGTGTGAAAAAATGCAGCATCAGAAGACCCATTAAATAAAGTCTGAGAGTCCAATGTTTCATGTATCTATTATTAATCACCTTGTCAATTATCAATAATATTAACTGTCTATTTTCAGTCAAGCAAATGACAGTTCTTATACGGCTCTTTGTTGATCACTTATTCTGAATTTTGGTGTAGTTCGGCTCTTTGGTTTGAAAAGGGTGTCAACCCCCATTCCAAATCCTGACATGAAGATCTTTGGAGTTAGGGTATGTCTACACAGCAAAGTTATTTCAAAATAACAGTTGTTATTTCAAAATAACTTTACTAGCATCTACACAGCCAAACCACTATTTCAAAATTAATTCGAAATAGCGGAGCACTTATTTCGAATTTGGAAAACCTCATTCCATGAGGAATAACACCAAATTTGAAATAGCTATTTCAAAATAAGTGCTGCGTAGACACTTATTTTGAAATAGGGGGCCTCCAGCCTTCCCAGGGTGCACTGGTGGACACTCCAGCCTCAACCAAAAACACTCCGCTCTCTCCTCCCTCCCCAGAGCCCTTAAAGGGGTTGACTCTGGCCATAGTGCCTGTGCCAGCTCCAAGCCTGCCGTCCCAGAGCCAGCAGTCACTGTCCCTGACCCAGTGGCCCCAAAACATGAGCCAGCAAGCCACTGGCAGCCAGCCCTCCATCGCTCCCCAAGAGCAGTCAGCCAGCTCCCAGGAGCCTGCGAGGGCCTGGAAAAGGTGGGCACCTTCCTAGTCCAGAGTGGAGATCATGCACCTTATTCAGGTTTGGGGGGGAATCCCCCAATGTCTATGATCTCTGAACTAGACAGAGGAACATGACCATCTATGGCAGGATAGCTGCCAGCCTGGCCACCAAAAGCCACATGCGAACCCAGGAGCAGGTTTGCATGACAATCAAGTTGGTCCGGTGACACCCCCAACCCTGAGCCCTGAGCTTCTTCTCCCCCTTTTTCTCCTTGCTTCCCCCTTCCACCTCCCAGGTTTCCCCCTTCCCTTTCCCACCCTCTCTTCTCCCCTCTCCCGCCTCCTTTCCCCAGTCTCACCAGAGTTTCATTCCTCACCCCCCCAGTTTTGTTAAATAAAAAGAGTTTGTGTTCATGAAAATACATGTATTTTATTTGACATCAAGAAAGGGGGTTAGAGAGGGGTAAGAGGAAGGACGAGAGGGAGGAATGAGGCACAAGCCCCCAGTGGGGCAGACCAGGGAGGCTCTTAGTGCTCCTCAGGGTGGAAGCTCTCCCGCAGGGCCTCCTGGATACTGACAGCCCCCTGATGGACCTCCCAGATGTCAGCCTGCAGAAAGTGCAGCCAGGCTCACAGCAACACGTCAAAGAGAAGCACCAGAGCGCCCAGGGGTGGCTCTGGTTCCATGTTGCAGAGTGCTGTGATGTCCCAAGTGATGGCAACCAGAACACGCAGTGTCAAAATGCTTTTCTGTCCCTCATTGAGGTAGGCAAGCAAGCAAGCAAGCAAGCAGGGAAACCTGAGAACTGGCTGTCCGGGGGGGGGGAGGAGGGGGCTTTAAGCACAGACTTCAGTTAGCCTAAGGCAGCAGCCCCACACAGTAAGTCCTGACCTGGTGCCCTGCCATAACTGGTTCCGGCAAGCCTTAAATGCGATTCAGAGTCCACTCAGAGTGGACGCGCTATTTCAAAGTAGCAATATGCTATTTCAAAATGCATTTTGTGTGTAGATGTGTTATTTTGAAATAATCTATTTCAAATTAACTATTTCGAAATAAGCTATTTCGAAATAACGCTGTAGTGTGGACATACCCTTAGGGAGCAAAGAAATTAAAATGTAACTATACTAGAATGCATACAGATGAGGATTGCCTCTGATACAGGGACTTTAGAACTCTCCTCACAGATATCCTCATCCTATAAAGTCTTTCACAAGACTTTTTAAATCCTCAATCCTTCTTCTACTTTTTCAAGTGTGTTTCGCTGTGACCATTCCTACAAACATAGGCACTGGTGCTTTGGGACTGGACCATGCATGGAAAAATATGAGTGGCAACCAGCTGCCCGCACCTGTACCCCAACACCTCCCACTCACCAGTGTCCATGCCAATTAACTTCACCCTACCTCCCATCGGTTCCTACTCAGCACCTCGCACCCACCACAATCAGCTATTTTGCAGCATTCAGGAGGCGCTGGGAGGAGTGGGGAGCAGTGAGGATGGGGCACAGTCAGGAAAGAGAGGCAGGAGTATGCTATTCATATATGGAATGTTCACAAAATGATGTGAAATATCACATTTTGCCCTTATTTGCTTAAATTATATTCACTAATCCTACATGTGAGTACCTGGGATTTAGGCTATGTCTACACTACCAAGTTTTGAAACCAAAAACTGTCTTCTGGTGACAAAATTGCAATAGCATATGCACTGCAATATGACCCTTCTTGCAAAAAACACTGACTTTCACATCCATTAAACTTCCACATCCACAAGGTACTTTTTTCTTTCCCTTTCCCTCTACTGTTGACAATCATGCAGTGTAGATGCCAAAAGGAAGTTTCCCACAATGCCTCAAGCAACTGCTCTGATCAGAATTTTGAATTCTACTGCACTGAAGCCAGGGACACTGCAATCAGCTCCTCTACCTTGCAGTCCCTAGGGAACTGTAAATTCCATTTCCTTCTGGCTTGCTCAGTATGGAGAGGCATCTTCCCAACTGACCGTGGCTGGCTATTACTCCAAATGCTCTCCACCTTGGACAACTGCAGAGCTTTTGGATCTGGTCAGTGTGTGGGAAGAGGTATCCCAGCTGTGAGTGAGGTAATAGGAATTAGAACACTTATGGGAAAATTTTGCAAAGCTTGTATAAAAAGGGACAGGAGCAGGATATGCTGTAGTGCAGATTGAAGCTAAAAGAGTGAAGCAGTCAAACCAAACTATCCAGTGCTACACCCAAGACCTGCTAATTTTATAAGAAGCTGGATGCTCTTCTAAGAGGGGACCTCAACTCCACCACCAAATGTCCTGTGGATACTTCAGAGAGCATGGAGTCAGCAGAACTAGGACCTAACCTGGAGGATGAAATCACAGATGAAGAGGTAGAGTGTGTAGGGCCACTAGCGGGGTGCCTTGTGGGGCAGGCAGCTGGAAACTGTTCTCCACTCCTGAAGCGAATAGCCAGTCTCAGCATCTGTTCCTGGGGAGCAGGAAGCAGGAGATGAGACACAAGATAAGTCACACTGGCTTGGGGAGTGCAGAAGTGGGTGTAGGGCTCAGAAGGTGGGACAGTGGCTGTACTTCTTTGAGCAGGATGTTGATATACACTGAAATGTCAATGGAATCCTGCAGAGAGATAATCTAGAAACTTTGCCTGTGGTACTTGTTATTTTTTCTCACGGGTTTCTTGTTAGTGCAGCTGTGTTTCTTCCCCCATGGTAAGACATTCTCCCATACCATTCTGCAATCAATGGTGCAGGGACAAAAGCCACACATAGGGTTAGGGTTAGGGTTAGGGTTAGGGCAAAAGCCACTAGTATTCATGAGCCTTGGTTTCCTTCCTTACCCTCAGCAGTGAGATGTCTGCTACTGTGATACTTGCCTGTGAAGAAGTGTGGCAAAATTAGAAAGACTCCCTGACTAGCTCCTCCACAAGTCATGACTGTATTTTCTTTTACTCCATTCATACCTTTCACCCTCCTTTGATTCCCCTTTCCCCCACTCAGCATGTTTACAGTGCCTGCTATGACCACTGGAATATTCTCCTCTATAAGTCCAGTCTGTCATAGAGACTCCTGCATCTCCCCTTCAATTTGCCAAAGGCACACTCCACTGCTATGCAACACGGCTCAGCCTGTTGTTGAAAACATTCCTTACTGCTGTCTAGGTGCCCTGTGTAAGGTTTAATGAGCCATGTCTCTAAGAGGTAAATCTGGGTTTTCCAGGATTATTATGGTCATTTCCACATCCCCCATGGTAATCTTGTGGTTTGGAAAGAAAGTCCTCACCTGTGGGTTTCTGTACAGGCCAAGGTTCCTGAAGATGTTTGCATCATGTAGATTTCTAGACACCCCCCCCCCAATGTCTGTGAAATGACCACAGTGATGGAGAAGTGCCTGCAGCACCATGGAGAAGTACCCCTCTTCCTACTGATATACTCTGTGGCAATGTGGTCTGTCACTGAAATAGGAATATATGTGCCATCTATTCCCCCTCCCACCATGGTTAGGAAAGCCCATCTCTGAAAAGCCATCCAGTATATCATGCACATTACCCAGAGTCATAGTCCTCTGTAGCAGAATGTAATTTGTTGTCCTGCACATTTGCAGTAGTTTGGCCCCAACAGTAGAATTCCCCACTGCAAATTGACTTATAGTGGACCAGTAGCCATCAGGAGTTGCCAGTTTCCA
Source organism: Pelodiscus sinensis (assembly GCF_052426305.1). Lineage (NCBI taxonomy): Eukaryota > Metazoa > Chordata > Testudines > Trionychidae > Pelodiscus > Pelodiscus sinensis. The sequence continues at coordinate 102,997,351 of NC_143055.1, forward strand.
AACAGCAATTGCCACACAATTGTCTACTGGGAGGGCAGCTCTCATTCTGGTGTCCTTATACCGCAGTTCTGGAGACAGCTCAGCAGTCAAGAAGGTTGCTTTATGCATCATAAAGTTCTGTAGACACTGCTCTTCATCCAATACATCCATGACAATGTGATCGCACTACCCAGTGCTGGTTTCCGTTAATCTAAAAGTGATGGACAACCCCGGACTGCTGATCTATGAATGCCAAATGGAATGAAAGGTTATTGCTGTCCATCTCATGCAGAATGTTGGCCACCTGTAAGTCTTCTTCCTCTGCCAGTAGCTTCAAGTTACTCTACTGCAATGCGTAACGTCCTTACAACATGGAACAGACCATAGGAGACAAGTGTGGGATCCATGCTTCTCACTGTAGATGCTGGAGTGCACAGCAAAGAATGGTATTTGAAAAAATGATGCGAAAAGAATCTGGAAACCCCTGAGCTATGACTACACTGGAGCCTTCTTCTGGAAAAGCTTATGCAAATGAAGCACGGCATGGAATATCGCCACCCTTCATTAATTAATTAGCAGTCTCTTTGGCACAAGAGGCTTTTGCGCAAAAAGGAGCTGTATAGATGGCTCCTTTTTGCGCAAAGAACAGCTCTTTCTTTTAGGGGTTGGTTTTTTTTTTGCACAAAAGGGAGCCATCTACACAGCTCCTTTTTGCACAAAAGCCCTTTGCACAAAAGCGGCTGCGAATTAATTATGCAAATGAAGCACAACGATATTCCACACCACGCTGCATTTGCATAAGCTTTTCCAGAAGAAGGCTACAGTGTCTTATGGGATGTTTTGTATGGTCTTAAGATGTTTCATGTTCTTTTCTATGTTCCCATAGTGGCTAGCAACACATGATGTTATCAGGTCCTGTGGGATACATACCCACAGTGCATTGCTCATGCTGTTGACAAGGGAGCTAAAAAAGTGAAAACAATCTGTCGACAGAAGGAGCAACTGTAAATACTCTTTGGCAGCTTCTGCATGTCGACATAAGTTTCAGCTATGAAACGTAGAATAGTCACACCCTTAGTTCTGCTTGTTTTCTAGTATATATAACTCACATACCTTCAGTGAGGTTTGCAGGAAAGGAAAAAACAAACTATTATAGCAATAGGCAACACAAATGCAAAAATGAATATAGAAACCTATTGATCAAATAGGATAATAGTATTGATGTTATGATGAGCTATCTAAATTAGACCCCAATGCTCTATGTCAGAGCAATTAAAGCAATTCATAAAGAAATCTCAGTTTCCGCTCAGTTTCCTCTTTATCTCAAGCTGTTTCTCTAACGCATGCATGAAATGCATTATAAAGACTATTATCTGCAGTGGTAAAATTGAAAAAAAACTGTGCTGAGACAGCTGCATAACATTTCATGTTAACCTCCTGGGTTTCTCTGTCCTAAAGAAAAAATATGCCTTCAATCTCTATGGCCTAATCCATCTTGACTATACACTAACAGATGCCCTAAAGGTATGCTGATAACACAAAGCGGCTATGGATGGGCAAATTGGAATCTGAATACTGCTGCTCCAGCTGGAACCAGGCAAACCCATGGGGAGTCTGAAGTAGCTAGATGATCTGAAAGATAGTGTTCTGATGGATGCCCTTGATAAAGTACTAAATTTTAAATAATGTTTCAAAAGTCTATTAATATTATGTCTGATTTGGCTTTAAGGGAATTCTTTTACCATCCAATCCAGTGAGAAAGGCTTCTTATCAAGTTTCAAGGGGTCAGCTATTAAAAATTAGGAGACTAAAGTTAATATCCTAAATCATTAAGTTTTAGTGTAACTGTGCTTTCCTCCCTCCTATTTCCCACCCAACATGGCCCATCAAGGATATCCACTTAAAGGTTCCTTGTTCCCCTCTGTCACCTCTTTTAAGCAAAGAACTGTGTCTTACTCCCTTCTCAATGGAGGTTTTAAGGATGACCAGTTCCCTGCCTAATCTGTGATATCCCCAGGGAGCCAAATTGCCTAATAGGCCACTGTTAGCACTTCATTTTCTCTCTTGAGGCTATGTTCAATATAGCACCTGCTGTTTTCAATCACAGCACAGTTCCTTCTTAGCAAGCACACTGATTGTTAAAACAAAAGCATTATGCCAAAACCATGTTAGAACAACAAAACGCATGCTAAGTAGCTTACCAGAGGTCACACCAAGCTCAAGCTATGGGGTTTGGTAGGTGTCAGTCCTTCAATTCCCACAACAGGGTTTTTTTCACTGATACAAGTTCTCATCATCTAGGACCAGAACACAACCTGGGCAAGTCAGCCATTTCTTTATACAGTTTGGGATTTTTGATACAGTACTATGAACAACCTGGTCTCACATCTAATACATATTTCCCCAGAGAGGTTAAATATAATTCCAGCCAACAAAAATACCTAAATTTAATTTGATTCAATAAGGTCTCCAAAGGACATGGTAGAACATTGCTGTTACATTTATTTAGATTCCCAAATAAATATCCTAATTTCTAAATGTACTGAGCACAGAGCAATTCCTACTGTAGCCAAAAGGTGCTGGAGACTGATCACTTTTGAAAAATCAAGCCATTTATTCGAGTACATGAATATGAATCTACGAGCCTACTTTTAGGGTCTCATTTTTGAAAATCTTGACCAATGGGGTTTGTTTGTTCCTTTGGTTTGGATTTTGTGTTTTGATACATTTGCAGTATTTACTTAGCCATGGTATGTTAATCTTCTGTTAGAAGCAGTGCCATTAATGATGGGCTATCCAAATTTTGGTAGCTACCTTAAAATTTGATTATGATGACTATACAGAATACAGAAACATGAGTGACTAAATTACTCAGTAAATGCTACAGTGCCTTTTACTCAAATTCAAATGCAGCTCAGACTGGGAATGATCAAAAATCATTACCCTCTAAAGGCAGTCCGATGGCCTATATTAAAAGCTTATGGTCCCCAGGGAGCAATGCCCAGATATGGACATAAAACAAAAAATCCACCTCTAAAGTTGCCACTAATTGGCAACAGTTGCTGGCCATGGTAGCAAGAGGAACAATAAGTGAGTAGGCATGGAGACCAAATTTGATGTTGTCCCTCCAGATTCACGCTTTGGTGGGCAGTTTGAAGATGCATACATCGCTTCTGCTGGCTGTGATGTTCCTGTTCTGAGGACAGCTAACCGTTTTCAACAACTATGCCTGTCAATCTGGGAGCTTTCACAAGCAAGAAAAAAAAAAAGACAATTTAAAAGGAAAGACAACTAAAAAAAATCCCCAAAGACTATTAGCTTTTCAAATGCCTTTCATTATATATACTGGCTAGGTCATCAATCATTTGAATGATAGCCATGAAATGTGGGATATTGCTAATGAAATGCTAATAGTTTGCTACTCTGCCCTGCGGATATCTGTGCATTGGGACTAATATAATATTGATCCTGGGAGGCAGTAATGCAACTGGTCATAAAGAATTTCTCTGAAAATCATTTCTGGGAAGTTCACCAATTATAAGCAACTCCTGTGCAATTATAATAATGACTCAAGCCCCTCTTACACTAGCAACATTATTTAAAGATTTCCCACTCATGCTCACACTAGTGGCAGGTTTAATTTAGGTAGTAGAGACAGTACAGCCACCCTGTTTCCAGCAGCACTCACAACATTACTAACATTATAGCAAGGACATAAGGATTAACAGAAATAGTTTCTCATAGACTTATTCCCATCCCCAGAAAACAGTCTATCTAAGGGTGTGTCAACATAGCAGAGTTATTTCAAAATAAGGGCCATTATTCCAAAATAACAATGCGAGCATCTACACAGCAATTAAGTTATTTTGAAATAAATTCAAAATAACGGATGGCTTATTCCGACTTCTGTAAACCTCATTTCATGGGGAATAATGCCTATTCTGAAATATCTATTTTGAAATAGCTGTAGTGTGGATGCTTCACTGCTGCTATTTCGAAATAGCTCCTCCCCAGGGCCATTCAGAGTAATTACTTTCTAGGGCTTCCTGGGGCTCTAAATTGAGGTAGTGCATCCATATTAGGGGAGCCTGCCTTGGACTAATTTTGAGACACCTCTGTAGTGTAGACGTGCTATTTTGAAATAAGCTATTTTAGAGTATTTCTTCCAGAATAGCTTATTCCGAAATAAGTATGCAGTGTAGACGTACCCTCTGGTACTTAATAGTCTCAGTTCCTATAGTATCTGAACGACTAATAATCTAATGCAATTGGGTAGGGAACTGTAACAAAAGAGTTTAGGAAGTGCTACAATCCTCATTTCAAAGATGGAGAATTGAGGAACAGGGACTTACGCATGGGCTCAGGCTCATACAGAAAGTCTACAGCAGACCAGAGATCTCCCAGATCCTAGCCTAGCACCCTAAGCTTTGTGTCTTCCTGTCTTGTCTTCTTTTCCCTCTCCTCCAGTCCCTCCTGTACAATGGAGTCAACATAAACAGTTACTTGTAGCTCTGGAAAGGAAAGGAAAGGAAAGGAAAGGAAAGGAAAGGAAAGGAAAGGAAAGGAAAGGAAAGGAAAGGGGATTTGATTCAAACATTTCCAGAGATCTGTTTTACAACCTGTAGTTGGGACTGTTGTAATTGTTTAGAAACTGCCATTATGGATACATACACAACATTTACAGGTGACCTTGGAAGTTCTCCCAAAAGTCCAGCATCACTTTAGGCAGCTACCCTTCAGAAGATGCAGTTTTACCACACCTCAGCTCACAGTCTCTCAAGGTTATTTGGGTGAGATACAGTTGATTTGCTTAATACAATCTTGTTGTTATTCAAATTAACCCCTTTTTTCTGTGTGTAAGTGCCTGCAAACAATTTTCTCTCCAGTGTTGGTTGTTAGTGAATTGGAAGCTGCACAAGGCAGATTCATTTACCATCTGTATCACTAGGTATTTGTTACCCATTACAGTTCTGCATATTGATTCTTCTGCTTCAGCCACCAAGTCTGTGCAATATGAAACTAATATATGTATATGAATCATCTGTATTGCTGAACTTCTTTCTCTGTATCTCTGTCATGATTTCTGAGCAGTCAACAACATAAAAGGGCCAGTTTTAGACATCATACGAAATACTTATACTCTGAGGAGCCAGAAGGATGCATAAGAAGATGTAAGTTAAAGTTGGATGAAAGCTACTGATTGGCATCTCAGCTAGCTACCATAAATATTAAACAACAACAATATCCTTCACTGACTGGGTCCATTGTGAAGACTCAGCTATATGGATTTGTCATTCTTCCTGTTTGGTTGAAAAACTACTTAGTAAGGAAATTGGTTTTCTAAATATAGTCATCAGCAACCCTGTGGCACCAAGGAAGCAAGTCATCCTTTAAAATACATTAGTGTAAAATATTAATGAACTAAGGGGAGGAGTGCCAACAAAGTCAGGAGTAAGAAACAACCAGGTAGACACTTTTATAGCTATTTTAAAATTATTGAAAACTGTAATAAAACTTCTGTAGAAGTACCTCATTAAATTGGAAACATGAAGATAGTGACTATGTTATGTCATTTTGGATGTAAGCATTGGGCACTTATAGCCCACTCTAATAGCCTCATTTAGCATGGACACTTTAATTGACAGGGTTTTGGGGTTTTTTCCCCTCCCCCTCTCCCTTCTTTTTCTGCTTTATATTTGAACCTCTTGCCCCATATTTGTCATTTGAAGAAGTGGGTTGTGCCCATGAAAGCTCATGATGCTATCTATCTATCTAGCTATCTATATTTTTTTGGTTACTCTCTAAGGTGCTACAGGTCCACTGTTGTTTTTTAATTTTTTTTTACTATGTTATTATGTTAGAAGGACAAGTGATGTTCAGTTTGGAGGAGGTGTATGTATGTTTTTTAAAGAGTGATTGTCTTTAAGATATTTTTGGTTTGTGGGGAAAATAGCATGTTAGTTCCAGACCGTTCACCTCATATTCTCTATTAAATGTAATCATTCAAAAGCATAAAGTACACACTAACAGTGACTGACTGCTTCTCTCCCAAAGTTAGGGTATGTCTACACTTGCACCCTAGTTCGAACTAGCGATGCAAATGTAGGCATTCAAAATAGTCAATGAAGCGGGGATTTAAATATCCCATGCTTCATTAGCATGATCTTGCCAGCGCATTACTCCAATCATCAGCTGTTTCAAAAGGGAAAGTGCGCGCCAGGATGTGTTAATTTTAACTAAACCCCTTCGTTTGAACTAATGTTATTCCTCAAAAAATGAGGAGTAATGTTAGTTTGAACCAAGAGATTAGGTTCAAACTAACACATCCCGGCGCACACTTTCACTTTCAAAACAGCTGTTGATTGGAGTAACGTGCCGGCAAGATCATGCTAATGAAGCACGGGATATTTAAATCCCCGCTTTATTGACTATTTCAAATGCCTACATTTGCATCGCTAGTTCGAACTAGGGTGCAAGTGTAGACATACCCTTCCAGATTTTGTGATATTTCCATGGTACAGACTTAACTTTAAACACCTGCTGAAGCACCTTGCAAAAGAAGAGTTTTAGTCTTTCTGTCATTTACTAACAAGCTTCCTGGAGAAGAAGTAAAGTGCTAGTGATTTCAGGGGATGTCCTCTTCTCATTGAAGTTAAGGACATGCTGAAATACCTTGCTAAATTGGGACATGAACCTTGTAGTTTTTTGCTAAAAAGAAGTCATGAGAAGTGAACTCTGAACCATGAAAACAGCAGTTAAACTAACAATTAGCTAACTTAATATGGGTCTGATGTGGTTTATGAACACAAGTATGTAAGACAGTGACTGGCCACATGGTTAAAATTAGTTGTGATTTTTTTGACAATTTCTTTTCTTTTTCATTGCTAGATACTTTGCACCCATTAGCAGAAAAGGGTTCTGTTTTGAGGAGAAAATTGTTGTGAAGGTCCAGAACAGTCTAAATCAAGCAGAGTAGGCACCTGTAAATGTCCTCACCAGGAGGCTACTCTCATACTTGCATCTGTCTCTTTTTCTCTCGTTGTTCCTGCCTGTTTTTTTCTTAAGAATTTTGAAAAGATCTCAGTATCATCCCAATGGTAGCAAAACTTTGATATGTTTGGCTAAATGGAATTTTGTTGACAGCTCAGCCTTAATTCAAATTAACCTTTAAAGGAAGGGAAGGAGCTTCTTTTTGTCTCCCATTATTTCTTTATTAAAAGCCAATTTTTTTTGGTATGTGTATCAGCTGGGTGATTAGTCACGATGTTTTCCAATTTATATGGTGTAATGTTAGTTTATAAGTAGACACGTGTGCTAACTTTCATTATTCCACTTTTTACTCCACCCAACAGTGTTCTACCTATTCTCTACCACTTTTGTTGGGTATATGGTGTATGCCTGGAACTGGGAGTTTTGTAATAGGCACCACAGTGAATACTACAATGCTCCTCACTTACCTTTACCCAGGATTTGGTTTTGGGCTTTTTTTTTTAATTAGAGAGTTTATTTGTGTGACAAGGAGATTCTTTTTTAATGTGTTCTTTCTGCTCTGATGGATATAGGAATTGCTGCTGCAGGATATTTTTGAGGCAAGTAGGTTAAAGATTTTTGTTAAATCATTGATATGAATAAGAATAGCACCTGCAGATATAGTACACTAGTAAAGATTAAATTACAAGGGCTATCAAACCTCATGCTTAAAGGCATAGATGATTATCATACATTTATGATGACCCATAAGTGTACCCCATGCATCAAGACACTTAAAGACATTTTGCCCTAAAGAGTTTACATTCTAAAATAAATTAGCATGCGGGGTCAGAATAATTTCTCTCAGATACTGCAAAATTTTCTGCATGCGTTATGAACTTTCTTCACCTTCTTAAGTAACATTTGGCTTTAGTTCCTGTTGGAGAAAGGATACAGTATTCAATGGGCCATTGGTCTTTATTGGCATTTTAATCACTTAATTTATGAAAGGAGAAAAATGTAGTGGAGAGGATGAAATGCGATGCATGGTTGTTTTTAGTTTCTTTGTTCAAGAAAAATGTGTTAACTCTCTCTTTGAAAACCGGTAGATCTATTACAAAAGGCCTTTTCCTCCACACACACATTATTCTTCTCCAGAAACTCTGCTGTTGAAGATGAGATTAAATACAGCAACATAATTCCTTTTGTAGTAATCTGAAGATCAGCCATTTTCTGAATATTGTCATGGTTTCACCCAATTCAGTGAAATGAAACTTGGCTAGTCTTGCCAACTTGTTTGGAAAAGTAGCATACCCTGGTGAATATCAGTTGTGTACTATATAATGGGTAGAAAAACAGTGAAGAAAATGACAGCAGACTACAAATCAAATGAGTTCACCAAAAAATGCTACAAGGCAGGGCCACTTTTAAACCACCATTGAAACCTCGGCATATGAAATTAGAGATGGTTTGCCTATATCCTGCAACAGGTAAGAGAAAACAGCTGTGATAAGTAGTCTGTGGCCATTCTGGCCCACCTTATGGCTGGATTCTGCATTCTATTATACCAGTTGTATCTCCAGGAAAGCCAATGACACTACTACAGTAGTGTTGTAGAACTGGTTGAATCTAGCATTTAATATCAAGAGCTTATATAAATTAATGTGCTATAAGAATCAGATATATTGTACAGTTTGGCTGTGTCCAGACTCAGGGTTTTTTTCGAAAAAAGTAGCCTTTTTTCGAAAAAACTTCTCCTGCGTATAGACTGCAGCCGCGTTCTTTCGAAATTAAATCGAAAGAACGTGGCTTTTCTTTTGACAGCAGTAAACCTCATTTCACGAGGAAGAATGCCTTTTTTCGAAAGTGCTCTTTCGAAAAAAGGCGTTCTTGAATGCCAACAGGGCTTTTTAGAAAGAGAGCATCCAGACTCACTCGCTGTTTTCTTTCGAAAAAGCAGCTTGCTTTTTCGAAAGTACTGCTTGCAGTCTAGACGTTCTTTTTCGAAAGAGGCTTTTTCGAAAGATACTTTCGAAAAAGCCTCTTTTGAAAGAGGCTTGCAGTCTAGACATAGCCTTTGTTGGACATTGTGTGAGGTTTTAGTTCAATGGGGCATTTCAACAAGCTTTTGTCCTTTGGCATTATTACCTGTAGTTACACTGTTGTGCTCTCTAAGATTTGTTCTCAAACTATGTTCATCCAAAGAGCTGCTTCTGTAACAATAAAGAATCTTCTGCCAGACTGCATTTTTTTTCCTCTCCATATTACATCTTTCTTAGTCTAGCAATCTGAGGGTTTCTAGAGAGCTTTCTTTTCAGGTAATCTAAAAATAAGTTCCATCATATATGAACACAGGAGTTGCTTGGTAAGACCACTGTTCCATCAAGTCCATTATCTGGTCTCATAACTATGTCTGGTATCAGATGAGTCTGAGGAAGCTCTTAACACCCCTGTAATAACCCTACGCTGGTTAACAATTGCCCAATGTCACTATTTTAAAATCCCCTGTGCTTTTGGAGGAGTAAAAAGGGAAATATCACAGCACAGATCCTGTCCCTATATCCTGTAGAGATAGCTTTTGAAATATAAACTTATCAGTAAGAAGGCTTGTCAAAATTATTTTTAAAAATTACACAGCAGGTCACCAATGTTTTTGGTTTGGAAATCATCAACAGGAGTGTTATCTAACATAGGGTATGTCTACACTACCCTCCTAATTCGAAATAGGAGGGTAATGTAGTCATACCGCAATTGCAAATGAAGCCCGGGATTTGAATTTCCCGGGCTTCATTTGCATAAAGCCGGCCGGCACCATTTTTAAATGCCGGCAGTTCGAACCCCGTGCCGCGCGACTACACGCGCACGGGGTTCGAACTGCCGGCATTTAAAAATGGTGCCGGCCGGCTTTATGCAAATGAAGCCCAGGAAATTCAAATCCCGGGCTTCATTTGCAATTGCGGTATGACTACATTACCCTCCTATTTCGAATTAGGAGGGTAGTGTAGACATACCCATATAGAATATTACCCTGGTGGAGCTTAGAGCTGTATGCCTTAATCAACACTGTCTATACCTATTGGCTACGTCTTCACCGGCCTGACTTTCCGGAAATACTTTTAACGGAAAAGGTTTTCCGTTAAAAGTATTTCCGGAAAAGCGCATCTAGATTGGTCCCGGAGTTATTGTTATAACGATGCGCTTTTGTGGAAAAGCGCGTCTAGATTTGCGGCACACTTTTGCGCAAAAGCAGAAGCCCGGAACCATTTTGAAGAGGTCAAAAGGCCACCAGACCTTTCTGGGGGCGGGGCTGGAGCTCCGTTCAGACACGTGCTTAAAGGGGTCTCGCTGGACAGCCGTTTGTCTCCTGCTCCGTGCGTTAGGACCTCTGGCAGGGACTGACAGCTGTAGCAGGTTTGGTGGTTGCCCTCTGACTTTTGGGGACACCACCCTTTTGCCCCCTACTGCTTTTTCCTGGTTTTGCTTTCTTGTGCCCTGCTCTGTCTGCCATGGAGCCGTTGGTGACCATGTGCCTGCTCTGGCCCCTGTCCGCCATTTTCGAGTGCCTGCAGCTGGTGCTCCAGGCCGGTTCCCTCATCTTTCAGGACCAGGAGGCAGAGATCGCCTTCGACTCCCTCACCAGGAAGGCCATGGCGTTCCTGTGGCATCAGCACCCCACCGTGGCCAGTCTAGAGATTGGACACCAGTACAGACTGGTGGGACCGGCTGGTCCTCGGGCAATGGGACGACCAGCAATGGCTCTGGAATTTCCGCATGCAAAAGCGGACATTCCCGGAGCTGTGCGCCTGGCTCACCCCCGTGCTACAGAGAGCCACCACCCGGCTGTGTGCACCCATCCCCGTCAACAAGAGAGTCGCCATCGTGCTATGGAAGCTGGCCACCCCGGACAGCTACCGCTCGGTGGCACAGCAATTCAGAGTGGGAAGATCCACCGTCAGTGTCGTCGTGATGGAGGTAAGTCCCAGGGGGAGTGGGGTGTGGGGAGGGTGCTGCACTCCATGTCCAGGGGCAGCCAAGACTCCAGGCTGGGTCACCCAGGGGTTTGGACCGTCCCTCCCTTGCACAAGCCTGCTGGTGGGGGGGGGGGGGCGTGGGGTAAGGAGGCCCTGGTGTGTGTGTGTGTGTGTGTGTGCATGCATGCATGCATGAGGACAGAGGGAATCACGGGGGGGCAAGGGAGTGCACACTCACCCCTGCCTTATGTGATGTGTTCCCTTGTGTTTCTCTGCACCCTTCGGCAGGTTGTCCACGCCATCAATGATGTCCTGCTACCGAGAGTCATCCGCCTGTGCGACATGGATGCTACGCTGGCCGGCATTGCTGCCCTCGGGTTCTCCAACTGCGGGGGAGCCCTGGACGCAACCCACATCCCAATCCGGGCCCCGGAGCATCGAGCAGCCCATTTCACGAACAGGAAGGGGTACTGCTCAATTGTTCTCCAGGCCCTCGTGGACCACCGGGGCCTCTTCCTGGATGTCTACGCGGGCAGGACACATGATGCCCGCATCCTCCACAACTCTGGACTCTTTCGCAGGCTGGAGGCGGGCACCTACTTCCCCCGGCGGGAGTTGACTGTTGGGGATGTGCTTATGCCCATCTGCGTCATCGGGGACATGGCCTACCCCCTGCTGCCCTGGCTAATGCGGCCCTACGCGGGACGGCCGGACCAGAACCGGGCCCGGTTCAACGACCACCTCAACCGGGCCCAAACTCAGGTGGAGCTCACCTTCGGATGCTTAAAAGCCTGCTTCTGTTGTTTGCTCACCCATCTCGAGATGGGTGAGCGGAATGCAACGGAGGTACTGGCCACGTGCTGCGTGCAAACACAACATTGTGGAGCGGAGTGGGGAGGCCTTCCTCCCTGCATCAATGGCAGCCGAGGCACAGATGTTCGAACAGCCCCACACAGCTGCCATCCGCCAGGCGCACTAGGATGGGGTGCGCATCAGAGATGCCCCGACGGACATGTTCGCACAAGCCCCATAGTAGTGTCGCCTGGGTCTCCCCATACAACTCCCTCCCATCTCCTCCCCTTCCCTCCCCCCAATTGTAAAGTTTCGGTTCCAAGCACATCAGACGTCATCGTGAATGTTCGTCGGGTGCGTCGGACATGGTTAGGGTTTTTCTTTTTAGTTTAGGCTAGGGTTTAGGCCACCATCGCCCGTCCGAGCTGTCCCGAAGAACAGGAAGAGGATTCGTGGTTCGTGCGGAAGGCTGGAGTCAGCGTACCCGATTCCAGTCGCCTTCGAGGGATCTCCTGGCCGTTCCTCTCCCAAGGCCCGGAAGGACCAAAGGATTGAGGTTGCCAGCAACACTACAATCGTCTCCTGCATCTAGACTATGTTACATATTCTTTTGTGTGTGTCTTTTAACCTTTCTTGCTTGTTTGTTATCTATGTTAATATAGTTGTGGTTTAAATTTTACTGAAAAGTTGTCAGTATTTATTTATGCACCACAAGCCAATGACCACTTAAAGGGACGACCGGCGATAGATACAGAATTTGGTGTCCACATTTTGTAATCCTCTTAAATTTGGTTGGCTAATTGGCATCTCAAAACATTTATTACAGTTACTTCGAGTAACACAATAACCAACACAATAATCAACTGAAAAATTGTCTATTTTTATTTACAAGGGGAACGGGGAGGGGGAGGAGACCTTCAGCTGGGATGGGGACGGGGAAGAGCTACTCCTGGGAGGGATGGCCCCTGCGGGGGAGGACCAGCACATGCGGGGCAGGCTGCACAAGGAGGTGGGCAGGAGGAGGGGGCATTGCAGAGGCAGCAGAAGCAGGGGGCATTGGAGGAGGGGGCATTGCACGGGCAGGAGGGGGCATGGGCAGTGCTAGGGGAGGGATGGCGGGGCATGGGGTAAGGCCATGCCATAATGTATGGCATGTGCTATGTGCTCTGTAAGGGTGGCGATGGAGTCAGCCATGCATGTGCACTGGGCCTGGAAGGCAGCCCAGGCGTCCTGGTGCCACTGAAGGTCCCCCTGGACGCGCTCGCGAATCGAGGCCTCGATTTGCTCGACCGTCTGCACATGCCGGCGAACGAGCTGGTCCGGGTGGCAGAGCCTGTGCCTGCGTGGTTGGGCAGCTGGGGGGTGCCGCTGCTGCTGGACTGGAGGGTCCCCAGCTTGTGCTTGGTCCCACCGCAGGGAAGAGAAGAAAGGATGGGTCAGTAAGGCAGGCCAGCCACTGTCCCCACACCTCATGCCCTCCACCCCTGAGCCCAGGTGACCCCACAGTAGTGTGTCTTGGGCCCACTCGGTTCCCCCCCTACTTCCCGTGTTGTATGTTTGCAAGGAGGACCGCCCCTGGAGTAGGGTCCTCCCTCCATGTCTGGACGGAACCAGAAGAGTAACTGGGGGGGGGGGGGGTGTCCCATCCTTACAGTAAAACTCAGGTGGCCCTAAGGGCGGCCCGAGCACTTCCCACTCTTCTCCCTCCCACTATCCCTCACACACGGTAGCCCAGGGACATGAGTCCAGGGACATGTGTGGCCGCAGTGGGGACTTCCCTCGGGGAGCCAGCCAAGGCGAGGGGCTCAGTGGGGGCCACGATCACAGAGCTGTGATGCTGCGGTGTACCCAAGAGCAGCTGGCTGTGCCTCACAGCCAGACATGGGACAGTGTGCCGTTCTCCGTGCTGCACCCTTGGCGGAGGTGCGGGCTCTGGGCTGAGTCCCTGGGGCCCTGGCCAGTTCCAGCCGGCATCCACCCTTCCCCCTGGTCCCGCCGACAATGTGTGTGAGCAGCACGGTACCAGGCGTGCCCTGCAGATGCCTGCTGCAGCCATGTGCCACTCGGTCACCAGGCTGCACGTGGTTGCACGTGCTGCTTGATGCCTAATGCTACAGCGCGTGCAGCTCACGTGGCCTGAGTGACATGGTCCCCCTCCCCCCGCCCTTGTGAGTGCAAAGTGCAAGACTCACCGGTGGATCCTTCTCCGGCCTCGGAGGAGCTGCTGGAGGGGGCCTGCTGGGTGATGATGCTGGCATCCTCCTCCGACGCGCTGCTTTCTCCTTCCCCTGCCTCGGTGGTCTGGGTGACGGCGAGGGGGTGCTCGCAGGTGTCTATAGGCACGTCTGGGGCTTGCAGGGCTGGCGGGCCAAGGATGGCATTCAGCCGGTCGTAGTGGGGGCAAGTGCCTGGTCCTGCCCCCCTGACCTCGCTGGCCCGCATGTAGCCCAGGCGCAGCTCATTTACCTTAGCCCGGACCTGGTCTAGGTTCCGGGCAGGATGTCCCTGCTAGGCTAGCGCCTGGGCCATGCGGCCCTAGATGTCGGTGTTGTGGCGCTGGGACCTCGTGTCATGGAGGCCCTCCTCCTCCTGCCAGAGCTCCAGGAGGGTCTCCAGCTCCCTGGGGGACCACGAGGGGGCCCATCTTTTCTGGCCCCTGGGGGCCTCCTGCGCTGGGGGTGCAGGTGGTTCAGCGCTCGGTGGTGCTATGGCTGGCTTAGATGGCTGCTGGGCAGGACAGGGGCGCCGTGGCAGACCTCAGGGCAAAGAGGTCTGAGGCATGGTCCTATCACGTGCGCTCAGCAGCCTGCATGTTCTTTAAGAGCTCATGTTACCAGGAAGTCTGGGGTTCCTACAGGGTCTCCTGGCGTCCAAACCGCTTTTTTCCATTTAGCCTGCTTTTGCGCAAAAGCGTTAGCTAGCTGTCTACACTGGCCCCTTTGCGCACCAGTTTTTCGCAAAAAGGACTTTTGCCCGAACGGGAGTGGCAAAGCTTTTCTGGAAAAGCGGCTGCTTTTGCAGAAAAACTGGCCAGTCTAGACACAGCCGGTGTCCATCTTTTGGGTTGCTGTCATTGATGCTCAAAGTGAGGAAAAAACACCGCTTAACTTTTGGATCTTAGGTGCTATAGGGAATCAAATGAGACAGTAATCATGGATCTCTTTTTACAGTCAGTTTTCAGAGCACAACTGCACATTAAATATCATTCTATTTGAAACAGGGCAGAACAAATATCTTTCATTGTTGCACAATAGAGAGCATAAATGCAGCCACAGGGGGCCATGTGAGAATTTTGTTCAAACTAAAAAGGACTGGAGTTGTAATTACAATGGACAAAATGTGAAAAACTTCAAAGTTGTGGTTTAACAGGGTTTGAAATACATGGATGGGGAGGAGGGAAGGAGTTTGGTGAAAATTTGTCATCAAAAACATTATCTAAAAGGTTATCAAAAGTTCTACTTTATTGAGAAATCTGGAGGGAGGAACAGAAAATGGTTTGATCCACAGGGACTTCTATTTTATGTGCAGTGGCTAAGCACTCCAATAATAATAATAACAAATTAAATGAGCAATAGCAGATGTGGGAAGCTTTTACAGGAAAGAAGAGCAGATTTTTCACTTCTCAGGTATAGAGCAGGCTGTGTTTAAGGGGGATATCACTAGGGAGAGAATAGTTGGGAGATACATTTTTTCCAACCCTCCCACTGACTGTCTGAGTACCAGTTGGCAAATATCATGCATCCATGTTGATCTATGAAAGCAAAAACACAGGTAGCATGAGTCAAGTCTCATCTAATCCTGAATTTTCTGTATGGCAATAACTAGCAATTATCTGATAATTTAGGAATTAAATCCAGTTTTATTTTTAATGTTGGAACATGCCTATTCATCAAAACATATAGGCTCAATTAAAATTTCACTGGAAAAGGATTTTTCATCTAAATGTAATTTCTGATCAAGTGAGAGATGGCTCCAGACTATCCAAATGATTAGGCCAGTCAGCTGGGATGAAGTGATGTCCCTACTTGAAACTAAGCAGAAGGTGGCTTTGAAACTGAGTATCTAATATCACAGGCAAGTGCTCTAACCACTCAGCAAATTGGGTACTCTGGGATTTCTCTTTCTCTATAAATTTTTTTGAAAAATGTTGGTTTAATCCTGCTGTAGGAAAACGTTTAAGGTGCATCTACACTTTATTTGGAATAAGCTATGTCAATTGTATAGCTTATTTTGAAATAGTTTATTTGAAAATTGGGAGCATCTATACTGTACTTATTTCGAAATAGAGCACTCTTCCTCCAACTTCCCTTACTCCTTGTACAATGAGGGTTACAGGAGTCGGAGTAAGAAGTCCTCCAGCTTGACAGCAATTCAACATTATTTTGAAATAACTGCCTGCTGTGTAGATGCAGACTCAGTTATTTCAAAATAAAGTTGCTGTGAAGGTTCACCCTTAGTCTCAAACATTTTTGTGGGAAGGGAGAGCCATTTCCTGTCCAGTTCTACTATTAAGTACAGAACAGATGTAATAGCATATTTTACTAATGAAGCCTAATATGGGGCATTAAGGAGATAATGACTGAAAAGTATTATATATAATAATAATGTATTTTATACTTGCCCTCCACTAAAATCATATACATATAAGTGTATGTTTAGAACAGTAAGTAAATATAATACGGTCACTACAGCTCATCCATTGGCTATAAGAACAAAATCACTATTAACATACCGTAACACCTAGGATACATCTTGATTACATGCCTCTGCTGACAGAGGCATGTAAAATAGGCTACCCAACATAGTCAATGAAGTGGAGATTTAAATATCCCCGGCTTCATTAAAATAAAAATGGCCGGCAAAGCTGATCGTCAGCACAGTGTGCGAGTCAAGATGCAGATCGGTCAACAAGGAAAGCCTTTGTCGACCACTCCTGTAAACCTTATCATAGAATCATAGAATAATAGGACTGGAAGGGACCTCGAGAGGTCATCGAGTCCAGCCCCCCGCCCTCAAGGCAGGACCAAGCTCCGTCTACACCATCCCTGACAGATGTCTATCTAACCTGTTCTTAAATATCTCCAAAGAGGGAGATTCCACCACCTCCCTTGGCAATTTATTCCAATATTTGACCACCCTGACAGTTAGGAATTTTTTCCTAATGTCCAATCTAAACCTCCCCTGCTGCACTTTAAGCCCATTACTCCTTGTCCTGTCCTCAGAAACCAAGAGGAACAAATTTTCTCCTTCCTCCTTGTGACACCCTTTTAGATATTTGAAAATCGCTATCATGTCGCCCCTTAATCTTCTTTTTTCCAAACTAAACAAGCCCAGTTCATGAAGCCTGGCTTCATAGGTCATGTTCTCTAAACCTTTAATCATTCTTGTCGCTCTTCTCTGTACCCTTTCCAATTTCTCCACATCTTTCTTGAAATGTGGCGCCCAGAACTGGACACAGTACTCCAGCTGAGGCCTAACTAGTGCAGAGTAGAGCGGCAGAATGACTTCACGAGTTTTGCTTACAACACACCTGTTGATACAACCTAGAATCATAGTTGCTTTTTTTGCAACAGCATCACACTGTTGACTCATATTCAACTTGTGGTCCACTATGACCCCTAGATCCTTTTCCGCCATGCTCCTTCCTAGACAGTCGCTTCCCATCTTGTATGTATGGAACAGATTGTTCCTTCCTAAGTGGAGCACTTTGCATTTCTCTTTATTAAACCTCATCCTGTTTACCTCTGACCATTTCTCTAACTTGCTAAGGTCATTTTGAATTATGTCCCTATCCTCCAAAGAAGTTGCAACCCCACCCAGTTTGGTATCATCTGCAAACTTAATAAGCGTACTCTCTATCCCAATATCTACATCATTGATGAAGATATTGAACAGTACGGGTCCCAAAACAGACCCTTGAGGAACTCCACTTGTTATCCCTTTCCAGCAGGATTTAGCACTGTTAACAACAACTCTCTGACTACGGTTATCCAGCCAATTATGCACCCACCTTATCGTGTTTCATGAGGCATGAGGGAGCAGTCGACAAAGGCTTCCCTTGTCGACCGATCCGCGTCTTGACTCGTGCACCGTTCCGACAATCAGCTGAGCCGGCACAGCGCGGTGGCCATTTTTATTTACAGAAGCCGGGGATATTTAAATCCCCGCTTCATTGACTATGTCGGGTAGCCTATTTTACATGCCTCTGTTGGCAGAGGCATGTAATCTAGACTTACCTCTTGTGAGCACCAGGAATGACGTTTCTGATCAATAAGTGCAACCATGTATTTGGCTACTCAAGTGCACTATATTGGCTAGTTCTAGCTCCCACTAAATCCAATTAAAAGACTTCTATTGATTTCCATGTCCCTTGTATCAAGCCTTAAATCAGTTCAAATTATATAGAATTTATGCCATTACAAGTTACAGAGCCTACATATGAAGTGTAGAAAAAAACCCACCTTATTTAAACTCTCAAGCTTTTATTCACGAGTGGGTGTGACAAACGTATAACAATGTTATCAGTCTCATTTTTGCTTTGTATATATGCAGTGCTTTGAGATTATTTCCTATTTCATTTAGAGATGAACTGAAGTAAAGTGGGTTCTTTATTTGATTAAAAATTGCCTCCAGTTACCTAGAGCTTATTGGTATATACTCTGCTGCTTTTGCCCATCCCCCAGAGACTTCGACTCACTAGCGGTAACTCAGAAAAGTATACATAATCAATTTTCCTGCTTCTCTTTCACCCATGAAGACATGCTTAACAAATGAGAGACAAATTAAGAAAAAATAAAGTATTTGTGACCTTTTTGTTGCAGTGTACTAAAGCCTTGATTCTGTGGAGTCAGGTAAGCAATGTTGCAGACAAAGTGAGACCAAAAGTCAAGCATGAAGTGCAGACCTGAATGTGAACTCATGCAAGGCTTCATTTGTTTGCATTTATTTAGTGCTCTGATTTAAGAATATATCTCGTTGTAGGATACAGGATAAGTCCTTGATCCTGTAGGGAACATCTACACAGCAGGATAAAAGTCGAATTAAGATACATAACTTCAGCTAGCTGAAGTTGATATAGCTTAATTCGGCTTTTGGCACTGACTACACAGAAGGAAGTCGAAGAAAGAACTCTCTTCCTTCGACTTCCCTTACTCCTTGTGAAATGAGAGTTATAGGAGTTGGAGTAAGAAGTCCTCCATCTTGACATTATTTCAAAATATTGTCTTCCTGAGTAGATGCACATTATGTTATTTCAAAATAACATACGTTTTTAAAAATGACACTGCTGTATAAATGTACCCTTAATGAGCTCCTGTATAAGGAGTCCTCCATATACATAGAACTCCAGTGACTTGGTAACACTCTTCTTGGTCTCAGTGTTCAATCTACATGGGACCACGCAGGATTGGTCCTTATTTAGCAAATAACAATGCCAGCTACAGAGAACTGTAAAAGAGGAAACATTCATTCCAAGATCAGGAAGCTATTGAGAGGAGGGGAAATTATTAATATATGTTAATTTAAATAGCTGGGTTTCATACAGCTATTTTAAAGTCCATAGCCAGATATGAAACATTTTCTGACAAACTTGTGTTTCAGTTATACTATAATAATAAACTGC
This sequence comes from Pelodiscus sinensis, assembly GCF_052426305.1. NCBI lineage: Eukaryota > Metazoa > Chordata > Testudines > Trionychidae > Pelodiscus > Pelodiscus sinensis. The sequence continues at coordinate 103,016,683 of NC_143055.1, forward strand.
ACTTGATCCAAACATCCAACAGAAAGGAAAGGGAATAGTAAGGAATAGTTTGAACATATGACAAATCAGGATTCTAATTTTTTGTATATGATACTGTTTGATGGACCACTGTCACTCCAGATGACATTTCAAAACAAACTTAGTATCACAGTTTCACTCCTTAATCTATAATCAAGCATCTTTTACTTTGAAAAACAAAAACTGACTATAACTATGGTACAATTATTAGAGAAAAATGAAAAAGATGCTCTTTCAAATAACAAGCTGAGAGCAACATTTGTTTAGGGTTGAATGTTTCTCTGTTAACTAGTTCACATATTATTAAATAAAATATATGAGTTTAAAGAAAAGCAAACAGGTGTATTTCATTATTATGATCTAATGGAAATTAAGTGCCTAAATAGTTTTAAAAGATGGTCAGACGTGCCTATTTACTTCTGTAAATATGATTTAGGCTTGATACATTGAGCAGAGAAACATTTATACAATTTTAGAAGTTTAGGATTGAAAGATTGCTCAGGAAGGATAGACAGGGAAAAAAGGAAGGAGGCGTTGCCTTATACATTAAAAATGAACACACTTGGAGTGAGGTGGAGATGGACATAGGAGACGGAGGTGTTGAGACTCTGGGTTAGGCTAAAAGGGATTAAAAACAAAGGTGATGTCATGCTAGGAGTCTACTACAGGCCACCTATCCAGGTGGAAAGAAGTGGATGAGGCTCTTTTTAAACAACTAACAAAATCATCCAAAGCCCAAGATTTGGTGGTGATGGGGGACTTCAACTATCCAGATATATGTTGGGAAAATAACACAGCGGGGCACAGACTGTTCAATAAGTTCTTGGACTGCATTGGAGACAACTTTTTATTTCAGAAGGTTGAAAAAGCTACCAGGGGGAAGCTGTTCTAGATTTGATCCTAACAAATAGGGACGAACTAGTTGAGAATTTGAAAGTGGAAGGCAGCTTGGGTGAAAGTGATCATGAAATCACAGAGTTCACAATTCTAAGGAAGGGTTGAAGGGAGAACAGCAAAATAGAGACAATGGATTTCAGGAAGGCGGATTTTGGTAAGCTCAGAGAGCTGATAGGTAAGGTCCCTTGGGAATCGAGACTGAGGGGAAAAACAACTGAGGAGAGTTGGAAGTTTTTCAAAGGGATATTGTTAAGGGCCCAATAGCAAGCTATTCCATTGCGTCGGAAAGATAGAAAATATGGCAAAAGACCGCCTCGGCTTAACCAAGACATCTTGCATGATCTAAAAATAAAAAAGAAATCATATAAAAAATGGAAAGTAGGACAAATTACAAAGGATGAATATAGGCAAACTGCACAGGAATGCAGGGGCAAGATTAGAAAGGCAAAGGCACAGAATGAGCTCAAACTAGGTAGGGGAATAACGGGAAACAAGAAGTCTTTTTATAAATACATTAGAAGCAAGTGGAAGACCAAGGAGAGGGTAGGCGCACTGGTCAGTGAAGAGGGAGAAACAGTAACAGGAAACTTGGAAATGGCAGAGATTCTCAATGACTTCTTTGTTTCGGTCTTCACCGAGAAGTCTGAAGGAACGCCTAACATAGTGAATACTAGTGGGAAGGGGGTAGTTTTAGAAGGTAAAATAAAAAAAGAACATGTTAAAAATCACCTAGAAAAGTTAGATGCCTGCAAGTCACCAGGGCCTGATCAAATGCATCCTAGAATACTCAAGGAGCTGAAAGATGAGGTATCTGAGCCTCTAGCTATCATCTTTGGAAAATCATGGGAGACAGGAGAGATTCCAGAGGACTGGAAAAGGGCAAATATAGTACCCATCTATAAAAAGGGAAATAAGAACAACTTAGGAAACTACAGACCAGTTAGTTTAACTTCTGTGCCAGGGAAGATAATGGAGCAAGAAATTAAGGAAATCATCTGTAAACACTTGGAAGGTGGCTAGGTGATAGGGAACAGCCAGCATGGATTTGTAAAGAACAAATCATGTCAAAGCAATCGGATAGCTTTCTTTGATAGGATAACGAGTCTTGTGGATAAGGGAGAAGTGATGGATATGGTATACCTAGACTTTAGTAAGGCGTTTGATACGGTCTCGCATGATATTATTATCAATAAACTAGGCAAATACAACTTAGATGGGGCTACTATAAGGTGGGTGCATAACTGGCTGGATAACCGTACTCAGAGAATAGTTATTAATGGTTCACAATCCTGCTGGAAAGGCATAACAAGTGGGGTTCCACAAAGGTCTGTTTTGGGACCGGCTCTGTTCAATATCTTCATCAACAATTTACATATTGGTATAGAAAGTACACTTATTAAGTTTGCAGATGATACCAAGCTGGGAGGGGTTGCGACTAATCTGCAGGATAGGTTCATAATTCAAAATGACCTGGACAAATTGGAGAAATGGTCTGAGGTAAATAGGATGAAGTTTAATAAAGACAAATGCAAAGTGCTTCACTTAGGAAGGAACAATCAGTTTCATACATACAGAATGGGAAGCGACTGTCTGGGAAGGAGTACGGCGGAAAGGGATCTAGGGGTTATAGTGGACTACAAATTGAATATGAGTCAGCAGTGTGATGTCGTTGCAAAGAAAGCAAGCATGATTCTGGGATGCATTAACAGGTGTATTGTGAGCAAGTCACGAGAAGTCATTCTTCCGCTCTACTCTGCGCTGGTTAGGTCTCAATTGGAGTATTATGTTCAGTTCTGGGCACCGCATTTCAAGAAAGATGTGGAGAAATTGGAGAGGGTCCAGAGAAGAGCAACGAGAATTATTAAAGGTCTGGAGAATATGACCAATGAGGGAAGGTTGAAGGAATTGGGTTTGTTTAGTTTAGAAAAGAGAAGATTGAGCGGGGACATGATAGCAGTTTTCAGATATCTAAAAGGGTGTCATAAGGAGGAGGGAGAAAACTTGTTCATCTTGGCCTCTGGGGATAGAACAAGAAGCAATGGGCTTAAACTGCAGCAAGGGAGGTTTGGGTTGGACATTAGGAGAAAGTTCCTAACTATCAGGGTAGTCAAACCCTGGAATAAATTGCCCAGGGAGGTTGTGGAATCTCCATTTGTGGGGATATTTAAGAGTAGGTTAGATAAATGTCTGTCTATCAGGGATGGTCTAGACAGTATTTGGTCCTGCCATGAGGGCAGAGGACTGGACTCGATGACCTCTCGAGGTCCCTTCCAGTCCTAGTATTCTATGATTCTATGAGGAAATAGCTCTGAATAGCTATTCTACCCAAGTTCCCTGAATATACACTCTCATGCTACATGAACGGCTTGCCTATATTCTGCATTAGCCCACACTAGACAGGTGTAAAATCTATTATGCACTGGAGCATCATGAATTAACTGGCTTTTGCAGAAACTAAATGTTCCCTAAGGTTTGTTGACATAATACTGTTTGAAAAACTGCATAATCTACTTAAGATAAATCTCCAGAGTCATTGTTAGTGTGGAATAAGTATGCCATATGGCCAGTTAGCACAGATTTTTTTCCTCTTTATATTTACACCTAGCATATTTTGTAATAGGTTCTCAATGTAGACGAGGCTATGGTCTCTAAGTTTTCTGTGGATATATAATGCTGGAGCAAATGTTGTTACTTCTCCATATTAATGAGCCAATAATAAAAATGTATATACAGAACATTGCTGGTCTAAATATCCCTGTGGATCAGAATTGAATTAGCAGTGGGCCTACTTCACAAAAAGGATGGATCTACCTCTACATTCCCCAGCATTTGGAAGTTTCTGTATATAGCAATGAGGATCCCACAGCTTCTCTAGCACCTCTGTACTAAAGAAAGGGTACATATGCTTTAGAAAAACTGAACGTTAGTGGAAGAAGGTGCCCCAGTGCAAGAAGTGAGAATGACAACTGTATACTTTTTGTTTGGGAAAATCATGTGAGCTCCAGCATGCCTAATGATCCTGAGAGGTGATAGGGCAGTGTTATTAACTTCTTCTCTCTGCCAGCTACTCCTGGAAGCTGCAGTCATTTGACAGGTTCAGAGGATATTTGACAGGTTCAGAGAATACTGAGGACATTTCATACAATTCTATCCACAGATAGATTATTTATCTTTCTTATATCAATTAAACTTGCAGTATGAATTAGGCAGAAGGAGAGTTAAAATCACTGAAGGCAATTGACTTTTATTGGTACACAACATCATTTCAATAGCAAGTATCAATAATAATAATTTTAAAATATATCTAATAAATCCTACTCTATTTCTCCCATTTACGCCATGCTTGTCTTAAATTGTAAGCAATTTGCAGGAGGAACTCTCTCTCTCTCTATTTGTCCTTTATAAAAGGCTGAACACATTTTCAGCACTGCATAGACCACAATAGCAAGATAATGATCTACAAAAAGGACTTTGAGCTTTGTTACTATATTTGGAATTCAGAGCTCATCACTGGTTTTTATAAATTCACTGCAAAAGCAGAAAATACAGTTCCATTTTTCTTTTTACATCTCTGCCATATCTCACCACTTCAAAGAACACATTCAGAATAACACCATGAGCTCATCTTGATGAGACCATTCAAGAATTCAGGTAGCTTCCATAGATGAAGAAGCTTGAATTTCCCAACAGGTTAAATGCACATACCATTTTTACTATTCTCTGATTGTGTACAAGTCAGCACAGCTGCAGCCCTTAAAGTTTTTTCCTGTTTACCTTAGCAAATAATTTGGCGCTCTATTTTCAAATCCATGGCTGTCATGATAATTTTTTCCAGACTTATGATGAAGAGTGAACTTGAAGTCTGATTCCCCCTTATTAAGGTAAACAGGAGTTTTGCCACCAACTCCAGTAAAGCAGATTTGGATCCCTTGTGAATGCAGTTATAAAATGGATAGGTCTCATTCAACAGAGTCCAAAACTTTGCCAAACAGCTTGTTGCAGTACTTTCATGCACAGTTTAGTGAACGATTGTTTTTACCTTCAATAAGGAGTGCTCATACAAACTAGTTATGCTTTCCTCAGCCGTAAGAGCACATACACGTCATTTTTTTCATAAATCATTAGTAAAGTTAAATTCAATAATTATTTAAGTCTGTGACCTTTAACTTTCATTCCTGACAAGGAAATTCAGAAATATATGGCACTGGGATATTTGGCATGAAATGAAAATGGCCACAGATTTAATTAAAATGTAAGTTATTGTTAGCAGGAAAGGTCATGATAAGAAAATGTAATTTCAGGAGTATATTAGCAACCTCACTCCAGTGTTATTTGCATTTAAAATATATATTTTGTACTTGACATTTAGAAAGGAAATTGGAACTGTTTATAATGGATGCTTGAACACTTTTGTGTTCTTGTGCTGCTTTTGTTCACATTTTGTATAATTGGTTAGATGTTATGTACAGCAGTAGTTACATTTTATTCTTTATGCCTGAGTGCCTAACTGATCTGGGAATTAGTCCACAAAGACTTACATAGTTTGGAATAAAAAAGCAGATCCTGGTATATTCCTTCTTTAGCTGCAATTTTAAAAGAGGATAAATAACCACAGGACATTCTTATTTCTGGACAGTTGAATGCCCAAGTTACTTGCACACTCTAATTTGATTTTCATTTACAGCATTTTAAAGGTGACCAAGATTTGAGCCCTTGTGGTTTACTGCTTGTTGAATAGATGTTAATGACAAAGATTAACAGCTTTTCTTTCAGATGCAATACAACACATTTTAGGATATGCCATGTAAGTCAGTGTAGCCTTTACAAGACATCTAGCTTTAGAATATATCCTTTTTAAGGAGGGAGGGGGAACAAGAGACATTGAAGTATAGACCCTGTGAAGGGACTATAACTACTTAAAATCAATAATGTACATTTCTAATTCAAAAACTGATTATAAAAACGGCACCATTCTATGCTGCTGAATGCAAGTATTTGCCTACTTATAAGCATAAACCTGTATTTTTTTTTCTCTCCTGTTAGGTTTGTGGAGACACAATTTTGAATAAACTGATTTGCATACCTTCTTCTGCCTCAAGAACAGATCTGTTTACTAAATTTCAATATAACTCACTGAAACTTATGGGGTTGATCTAGTGTTACTAATGGCATGATTTTAAGCAAGTAGCCTTGTGAAAGAGACGCATCATTTGACCTGGAAAATTGGAAAAATTAAGACAACTTAAGCTGATGTACAGTCACTCCAGTAAGTAAGTCTGTTGTGCATATCCACACTATGCTCCTTGTGTCAACAGATCACATCCACAGTAGCAGCTCACCATGGATAGCTACCCTACTGTGAAACTCTAGTGCAGGGTGCCTTGGGAAGGGCTTGCAAAGTTCAGAGCACATTGGGGAAAAAAGGAGATATATCATTCTTAGATCATAACAAGAGGTATGTATGCAGAGGATAACATGCTGCTCCTTGTAAAAGAAGCATGTCCGCAGCTCTGGGCAGTGGAGTTGAAAACAGTGACCAGAGAGTTCACAATGGGCATTATGGGATAGCTCTCGACGCCAGTTAAGTCAGCATAAGCAATGCTGTTTCTAGTCTTTCACTATGTCGATCTGGCTATGTTAGCTTACATCCTCCTTGGAAAGAGGCACAGATCTTAAGTCAACGTAACAGGTGAGTTATGTTGATGGGAGAAAACTATAGTTTATACCCTGACATTAGGACCAAGCTACGTTATGTCAACATAATTCTGGAGTGTGAACCAGGCCTGAAAAGGAAGAGTCTAGGTGAGATTCTTAAGAGCCAGTGTTGAAGGAAGTGCTGGCAGTAACACATCCACTTTCATGCATATGTATGATCTAGATGTAGATATATAAAATTTACTTGTAAACTGAGAACATTGGATGGGGAAATCGCCAAGACACCACCTGTGTGGTATTCCATATTCCATTCCCTCATAGTCACTTTTTAGAGTGGAAATGCGCTTTACAACTGAAGACAGACACATTTGTGAGCCAGGCTAACAAATCAAAGTGTGTAAACAGAGATATTTAAGGGAGCAATTTAATCTGCTTGCTAGAGTGCCTCATAAGGATGTCCTGAGTATCAACCTATGTATTACTAAGGGAGACTTAGTTATAGACTATGGCCCCATTATGAGAGGAACTGTACAAACAGAACAAAAGACAACTCTCCCCCAAAAGCTTACAATCTAAAAGCACTTTTCTGTAGTTGCAAAGAGCAAACTTCCAACATTAGAAGAAAATTACTGCTAGTAACAGGAAAGGGTAACTGTAGAGAGAAATTCTCTGTTGTATTCCAGTTCATCATTGTGTTACAGATCAGCCTTTTGTGGAGTTATGAACTTCTTCCTTTTCTTCTCTGGAAGAAAAGCCGGTAGTTCATTGCAGCATTTTAGCTGATCTCCCAAACTGAGACTATAGAAGGAAGAAGGATATGAATCCATACAAAAGTACATGAATACATGCAAACTGAATATTTCACTCAGTTGGGGTGGAATTTCCATCTTATTTGGATTAGATTAAAATAATGGTGGAGAATATGAAAAAACAAAAATCACTTATTTGAAGAAGTCTCTGAGGGTATGTCTACACTACCCCCCTAGTTCGAACTAGGGGGCGTAATGTAGTCATACGGAGTTGCAAATGAAGCCCGGGATTTGAATTTCCCGGGCTTCATTCGCATAAAGCCGGCCAGCGCCATTTTTAAATGCCGGATAGGTCGGATCCCGTGCCGCGCAGCTACACGCAGCACGGACTAGCTAGTTCAGATTAGGCTTCCTAATCCGAACTAGCTGTACACCTCGTTCCACGAGGCGTACAGCTAGTTTGGATAGGAAGCCTAATCCGAACTAGCTAGTCCATGCCGCGTGTACCCGCGCAGCACGGGGTCCGACCTAGCCGGCATTTAAAAATGGCGCCGGCCGGCTTTATGCAAATGAAGCCCGGGAAATTCAAATCCCGGGCTTCATTTGCAACTCCATATGACTACATTACCCCCCTAGTTCGAACTAGGGGGGTAGTGTAGACATACCCTGAGTGAATTAAATTGCCAATTACACCAAGAGTAAGTTCTAAATAATTACTAGTTATTACTCATTGGTTCTTTTGTTGTTGTTCCCTATATTCTTGCCTGTCGGTCATTCACCTTTTATTCAAAATGCTAAAAAAATTGTGTCTGCAACATGTTAGTCATTTCCGAAAGGGAAGATAAATATATTTAGTTAAAAGAGATCAGAAAAAGCTAATTGCTCATGATGAATTCTAGAATGCAACATGATTTATGACATAAGCGCCTTTAGATACAGAACTGACAAATGAAATTGAGCAACAATATTTGTTTCATTATCATTTATTACCATTTGTTTGTAATATTTTGATATGCCCAGTTCCAATCTTGACAGGAAGATTTCAAATTCACTATGTCCCAAATGGGAGTCCAATCTGCCATACCAGGGTGTGAAGGATAGAGGTAAAGTCCTTACTAGTACCAGAGCCTGAGCACACTCATTCTGCAGCATCTGTTCCAATTATTGGACTTTTAAAACAATTATAGTCCGCATGCACCTCTGTATGGAGCTGAAGAATTGTGGATTTCTACTGTTTGCAGAGTCACTGGCCATACCTTTGTCACAGGCCTTGGCCTATCTGGATTTTTGGAGTATGTCACATGGCAAGCACTCACCCCTATAGCACCTCCAGTTGTTTATTCGGGGGATCAGCTCTCCTGCCCCAGAGTAGTCTCTCCTGGTCGATGTCGCAGCTTCTGTTCAGGTCTTCTGCTGGTTCAGCTCCCTTACTGGCCACAGTGCCCTTTCCTTCTCAGAGTGTCCTAGATCACTGCACTCTGGGGTCCTCCACTGCCAGGGAACCCTCCTCCCACCAATACCCACCTTGCCTCAGTGACCCACTATCATTCATCATCTAACTCCTTCCCTCATGGAATGCATCTGCTCTTCCTAATTTTTTTTCAGAAGAGCAGATGCACTCTTTTGGAAGCCCTGTGTTCCTCATTTATGAAGAATAAGGGCTCTTCCAAAAGAGGAGGTGTTTCTGACATTTGGCCCTGTGTAGATGGGTCCAATGTCAGAAAAGACTCTTCCGAGAAAAGAATTGTGGTTTACAATTTGCGGACCTTTTTCTGACCTCCTCCCCCTGCAGTGTAGACATAGCCTCGGTGTTCTTAGAGGGCTGGGTTTTAACCCTAAAAGGGCCAGTGTGGGGCAGATGCTCCCTTTCCCCTCCCCGCCCCACCATGTGACAGAGCCCATAAAGAGAGATCCCACAGATCAATTCTCTGTGGCATGCAAAGGGTAGAACGTGTCTATTCAGCCTTTGCATGATATACACTTCTATCACATACTGCACAGGGGATCTTTATTAATTTCACTTTTTTTTGGTGCATTGTGGGCAGCATTAAATCCAGTAATACCACTGCTAATAACTAAGTAACTTGATAACATTAGCCTCTAATGTCAGAGGACAAATCTTCCACCATTCATCCTTTCTATAACTACCCAATGAAAGCTGTATGTTGCAAGCCTTGGCTGACTTCTTTTACTTAAAATTCAGTAACTATAATAATTAGGAATGGAGCAACTTGAGCTTGTTTATATCTGGTGATTAACTTAGTTTAGCAATACAGATTCCCTGTAATCTCTTTTTCTCTCAGTTTTAGTTATCTGAAATAATAATATTTATACATAGCTTTGCATTATATTGTCAGTCTCTGGTGTGCTTGATATACTATTTAATATTGCTTGGCCCATTAATACAGAATGAGTATATAATTAAATTTAGCATTGTTTATGTAGCATGCCAAAGATATTTTGTTGGTTTGTATTTAATCACTCTTATGTCTTGGGACAATATAAATAACATCTCCCTCAAAAAAATCATCTTGCTGGGGGGGGGGGGGGGGGGGAGGAGGGAGGGAGTAATAATTCAAGTTAGGTTATAAATTAATGTCATGTCTTTCATGTCTAAAGCTGTATTCGCATCTGTTGCAGCAGCAGCACCTTATGGCTAAAAAAGGAGAGGCGAGAAATGTAGGGCAGATGAAATAAGAAAAAATTAATCATACAAGGGAAATTTCACTCTTCATTTTTGTTTGCATTCCCATTATGTCTATCTCAGGATATCCATAATCTATCATTTTGTTCTAATCATAATTCAAAAGTCTTGTTCCACAGAGAAAATGGTAATATTTAATGTTAATCTATTTCAGATATTTTCTCAGGCCTGGTGCAGACTGCCTCTATCAAACCATTTAAACACTGTCTCTTATCTTCAAACCTCACCATATAGAACAGACCTAAGTATCTCATAGGAACTATTTTGATCACATTTCCATAATACCACCACCACCACCAAAAACAAAAAAACACTCCCCAAAGCAAGCCTTCAGACTTCAAGATGAAAACAGGGAATTGTATGTGCTAACTTTAATAAACCAGTGAAATGCTTAGATAACAAAGATACGATATATGGTGAAAAATGTCCTCAAACACTTGGGTCAGATATTGGCAAACACATTAGAGAGCTGTGTATGAATATATGAAGTCAGTGCACTGTTCTTACTATGAACAGGATTTTCATGGCTAGAAAAAAATATACACACAGCTAAGTCAAAAAATACACACATGCTAGAGTGGAGTCCTAAATGTGTAAAATAAAATCAGCACGGGTTTCATCTAATATCCTGGGACCGACATGGCTACAACGACATGGCATAAATTAAGACAGTAATAACATTATTTAATTTGCAATGAACTGTTTCTGTAATAGTGAATGGAGGGGGATTGGTTTAAGTTTTTGAATCCACTTATCACTGCAACTGTCAGTTTCTAATAAAAGGAAATTTAAACAGTTGAGCACTGTCAGCAAAAATAAGAGAATAGCATTTTAGAGATGATTGACTGCAAGTGTAATTATTATTACACAGTAGATTCAGTTTAATATTTAATCCAAAAAGAAAGGTATAATAGAATCAAGCTCATCATAGGACATGTAGGTGATTTATTGCCTTGGGATGCCAGGTAAATTCCGTTATAAAAAAGGCTTAACAGACATATTGTAGGTTTACTGTAGGCTATTTATGCTATGTGTTAACAGTATCATTGTCGCAGGTGTTTAAATTGCTTCAAGTAATCACTTGTCTGTAAAATAAGGCACTTTTAATGTTTCCTTCTGTTCCACCTCCCCACCATCCTTCCTAGAAACCTTGAATTCGCTCCTATGCCAATGGGAGAATAATGACTGTAAGCAACTAAGATGGGAATGGAACTGATTAACAGTTTAGCACCCCAGAATAGAAGGTTAGAAATTGAATTTTCCATAGCAGTTGTTACTGGAAAGTAATCCCTCATTGTCTCCTATAGACAACCACCTAACCTCAGGATGATTCTTACCAACAACCACAGGACATACCACACTAATACCAACCCTGGAACTTTCCCTTGCAACAAACCCCAGTGCCAGCTTTGTCCACATATTTACTCTGCTGACACCATTATTGGACCTAACCATGCCAGTTACAAGATCAAGAACACATATTCCTGTTCATCCAGAAATATAATTTATGCTATCATGTGCCTAAAGTGTCCGTCTGCTATGTACATTGGACAAACTTCTCAGACACTTCGCCAAAGAATCAATGCACACAAAACAGACATAAGACTCTCTCACAGAGAGAAAGCTGTTGCTTGCCATTTCAGCCAGACTGACCATTCCCTCAATGACCTTAAAACATGCATATTGCTTCAAAGAGTCTTTAACTCCAGACTTCAAGGAGAAGCTTCAGAACTGTCATTCATGCTTAAATTTGACACTTTATGTATGGGTTTAAACAAAGACTCTAATTATCTCACCCATTACAAAGATAGCTTCACCAATTATCACCCCTAATGTCATTACCTCACAGAAACTTTCCCTATTATCACCCCTATGTCATTACCTCACAGACACTAACCTTCCCCTCTCACCCCCACTCTGTTGTAAAATTTGATTTGTCAATTTCATATACGTTCATTTTTTGATTGTATCACTTTGGTATATATGGTTGTGCCGATTTTCTTCTACATATTGATCTGCGAAAGTGGGTCTGGCCCACAAAAGCTCATCACCTAATAAACCATCTTGTTAGTCTTTAAAGTGCTACATAGTTCTGTCTTTTGTTTCATACCAAAAAAAGTAAGCATTTACTGTGTCACTAAACCAATGTGGGGAGGAGTTCTTGGTATTCTATAAACTCTTTTATCACTTCAGTTAACATTGGCAAATATCCTGTTTTATATTGCAGGCATAAATGAGGTATTACAGTCTCTCTCAGTGTGTTTATATCCTAATTAATTTGAGTAATTGAGATTATTAGCAAGAACAAGGCTATGCATCAAAATATAGAAACAGCTATTAAAGGGCAAAGCCACAAATAGATATGAAATGAATGTCAATTCAGTAATGTTACTGCTAGGAAAAGCTTTTCTGAGGCACCTGCCATGCATTACCTTTGCAATGTATATTTATATTAAATCAATAATTTCCAAATATTGATGAGTTTTTATTATTTATCCTTTGTGGTTTTTGGCTAAACAAATAATTTTCATCAATGTCAGGAATCTGATTTCCTGTGTAGTGTGGCAGATGAGTGATGTTGCCTCAAAGACTCCTTGCAATACGGTGGGCATCAGTTTCTGATATGCGACCTGATCAGAAATGTTTACTCTCATTTTTCCGTGTGTGGAATAAATTTTGTTATGTGCACTGAGGCATGTGTGAATGTGCACTATCAGCAGAAACACAAAATCTAGCTGTGGGCACTCTGCTAATTAGGTGTGTAGCATTTGTATCTCTTCTGAGTGGCCACCCAAGTGCACAGCTTACAGGGAATGCTGCAAGATTTAACTTGTATTCATCTAGCTATTTAAGCATGAGGGGACTTTGTTCTCAGTCAAATCAACATGAGTACATCAAGGCTACTGTCAATATATTTATCACAAAAGTATGCACCACTCACTAGCATATTTCTAATCTTTGGGTCAGCTTTTATCCTTTCTGGCACTTGTACTTTGTTATTAGGGCCTAGAGAAAATACACTGACAGCCTGTTCAGCTTTGTACTCCAAGTGGAAGCAGCAGGATGTTCTGCATACAGTACATTTAAAGGTTTGATTATTTGGATTTAGATTCAGTCTGAAGGGGAAGATTGATTGAGCTTAACATATTGGTGAGTCCTAGCTTCAGGCTAGGAATAAAAACAGTATTTCTCAAGTCGTGCGTTATTACTTTTCATTTGTTGGGTATTGATTAGCTGTCAGTGATAAGATCTTGGTTTTCAAAATGAGACAGGTGCTGGTGGGGTTTTTTTAAAGCATTTATAAAATAGAAAATATAATACAGAAGAGGAGATGGTAAAACAAGATATTCAGTATAGCATTGCTGGATGTTAAAATATTTTGGTTGCACAGATCTAGCCTCAAAGATGACTCTAGATCAAGTTCTTATCGTAGTACAAATTCCCATTCCATTGTGGAAAGAAAATATTTTGTACATATTCCAATGTTTGGTGAAATATTTTGACTGGCTTTTTATATTTCTATTCATTTATTTCCTTTCTGCTCTATAATTATGAAGAAGGGACACATTTTTAAATAGTGCATCCATGTGCGTACAATTTTATTTATTTCAACTTACAATATACGAAGTGACCATCCTAAAGTCTAGATTTATACAGACTAATTCAGATTGATTCAGTGTTGCCAGGCCACAAAACTAAGCTCTTCCCCACTGAGCCCAATACTTCAGATATAAGACAGGAACATTGAAATGCTTTGCAGCTAACAGTAAAGGTCAGCAAGTTCTAGCATATCTGAGAGGGCTAGATAATACAGTAAACCCCTGTCATTCACAGTGGATGCATTCTGGGACCACCACAAATTGCAAAATCTGCAAGTACCCAGATGTATCCTGAGGTGGTCTTTCCCACTGGCTTTATGTCCCTTTCACACCACCAGGATTGGAGCAGAAAAAAAAAGAGAATCTGTACTATTAACTGTTTCTTCCCACTTACCCTAATAGGTGAACTATAGTCAGCTATAGAAAAAGAAAATAAGGCATTCTGTCCAGGTGGCCTTTTTCTGAATTGTCATTATTTGTAGTCCTTAGAGCCATTAAGACATTATCACACTTCTGAGAGCAATCCAGACCAGTAGGGAGCTATGTCAGCTCGCACTCTGTAACCCGGATGCTTCACAATCCTTTACGGCTGTAGCTCCCATCCAGGGATACACACAGCCAGTCAGGGATAGTGACAAACTTCTCCATGCCCCAGGCAATGTGGGTGTGGATTGGCTCCAGCCCCCCCACCCCAGAAGGGGTGGGGCCTCAGGCAGAAGGGGAAGGGCTAAGGGTAACAAGCCTCAGTGCCATCCAGACCATATCATTGGGTTCCCAATTGCTGCTTCTGCCATGTTAGCTGCAGCAGTGGCCCAAAGCCTTGGGCCATTTTCAATTGCTGGGCCCTGAGGCAATTTAAAATGGGTCCCCTCCCCCTGCATCAGTGACCTTACTGTCAATCTAAAAGTGTATAGATCACATCCTGAATGTCTGTGCGCTTGATAGCCTTGGTTCAACATCTCTGAACCCAGCAGCCTGTCTACAGCACCACAGACTCACTCTGGCTTTCTCTAAATCTTTTTACCAGTAAAAGTGACTCTAAGAATCCTAGTTCCAAGTGCCCCGTGAAACCAAGTATCCTGAAGTGTCCAACCTTTACCTGGATCACTCAGAAATAATAAGGTTCAAAGCAACAAAAGCATATTACAGCTCATTAACTTAACTGGGGTAAATATACTATCCTTCAAACACAGTACTGAGTTTGTTTATAGTAAAAATAAAAACAGAGAAACTTTATTAACAAACTATACATATAGGCTGTGTCCAGACTCAGGGTTTTTTTTCGAAAAAAGTAGCCTTTTTTCGAAAAAACTTCACCTGCGTCTAGAAATTAAATCGAAAGAATGCGGCTTTTCTTTCGATGGTGGTAAACCTAATTCCACGAGGAAGAACGCCTTCTTTCGAAAGTGCTCTTTTGAAAGAAGGCGTTCTTGAAAGCAAACAGGCTTTTTAGAAAGAGAGCATCCAGACTCACTGGGTGCTTTCTTTCGAAAAAGCGGCTTGCTTTTTCGAAATTCCGCGTGCAGTCTAGACGCTCTCTTTCGAAAGAGGCTCTTTCGAAAGAGGCTTGCAGTCTAGACATAGCCATAGGCTGTGTCTAGACTACATCCCTTTTCTGTAAAAGGGATGCAAATTAGACACATCACAATTGCAAATGAAGCGGGGATTTAAATCCCTCCCACTTCATTTGCATAAACATAGCTGCCGCTTTTTTCCGGCTCGGAGCTTTGCCTGAAAAAAGCGCCAGTCTAGACAGGGATCTTTCGGAAAATAAAGCCTTTTCCGAAAGATCCCTTATTCCTCTTAAAATAAGGAATAAGGGATCTTTTCAAAAAGGCTTTATTTTCCAAAAGATCCCCCTCTAGACTGTTGCTTTTTTACAGCAAAGCTCCCAGCTGGAAAAAAGCGGCAGCCATGTTTATGCAAATGAAGTGGGATTTAAATCCCCGTTTCATTTGCAATTGCGATGTGTCTAATTTGCATCCCTTTTACGGAAAAGGGATGCAGTTTAGATACAGCCACCGGGAATACATGAGTATAAGGCATGAAGATAGCAAGAGTTACAATTAAAACAAAAAAAAATACATTGTTCAGTGGTAAGACATAATGGAATAAGTTGCAGTCTTTGTTCAATCTTTCTTTTTTCCAGCCATGACTGTCTCAAAGTCAAAACCTTCTGCAACCTTATGAAAAAGTAAAAATATCTATTTCTTCCCCAAGATTGTATGTGATTTTCTCGCTGATATATACACAATACCTAAGTGTACCGGTCTTGAGTACAGCAACAAAAGGGAACACACAGTGCTAATGAAGCCTTGCTCATATAAAATGCACATGTATTACATAAGCAAGCAATGATTATGTAATGAATCAAATCATTAAAAAGTTTTTATTTGGTATAACAGCGTACTAATGGCTATTTCTGCAATTCTCACTATGAGACATAAGGAAACTAGGTGCTTAATACAGAAACCACAAATGCTCTGCACGCTATGCTCACTTTGTTGTAATTAAATTAACTTAGTGAATTAATAACAAAGAGCAAATATTTATAGAAGTACTTGAAGCTCCCTGTGGTGTAACAGGAGTGGTAGGGATGATACTGGCAGATTTTCTCCTTCGATTCATCAGTAGGGAAATATATTTATCACAGAGTTGCTTTTCTTCCCCTTGCCACAAAGTGATCCTTTCTCATTTGAATGTTGTGTAAAAAATGAAGTAAAAAATGTTAGCTCCATTTTAACAGTAAAGGAACTATTTTTTAATTAAAAACATTAACCTTGGCATTATGCCACCGGAAATCATATGGATTTAATCATGGACAAAGTATTTTAACTTTGCTCATTTACAGCATTTACTCAGTCTTCCGTATGGATTTCATGACAATTCTTTCAGTAACAGATGTCATTCAACTTGACATAATATCAAAGAAGATATTTTATTGCACCATAAGGGGGATCTGCTGGTAACTGAATTTTTTTTTTGACACGGTTAAAAAAAAAAAGATAGCAGAAGATATTGTCACTGACTGTATAAATACAAGGCATATGAAGCAGATCAAAGTACAGTACATGACTGTGAGTCTGTAAAGAGCAACAATTATTTAGCAGAAAGAGATAGGATAGTGACAGTTTCCTGTTTGCATGATGACACGGAATGAAACATAAAAGATGTGACAGAAAATAATTGGAATAAACCCCTTTGGGCCAAAGACAATCCACTGGTTTCTCACTCATCATAGGCTTTTGTTAGTAAATATCTTTGCAGCAACTTCAAAAATAGGTCTTTAGAAATACGTTTCTCGAACTTAGCACATTAATTTGCATGTGATCTGTAACTTCGGTCTTTATTTTTAAAATTTCAATTTGAACCTACATAAAAAACATTGTTTTAGAGTTCAATGGACATTTCATATAAATATTCTACTTCTCTAGAAACAAACTTTTCATTATGTCATTTATCACCCCCCTCAACCACAGGTACCAATAAATGGGGTAGGAAACAACTGTAGGTGGTAAAATAGATTCCTTTTTGGGGGCTTCTGAGGTCAAAGTTGTATCATAAATAAAACTAAGCTTCAGACCTGAATTTAAGTTATGAAAGAGATGTGAGGGCAAAAATGTGTATTCGTATTTATTATTTAGCATATTTATTGTTAATTTACCTTGAAAAAGTATATGCTATGAGAGTATCAAATGAGAACTATTGATTTATAGGACTACACCAAATGACAATGTAGAAGAAGGAGAAACCTCTGTAGGTTCTTTCCTTTTGCTTGAGAAGTATTTTCTAAAATTAAAATAAATGCAGCAAAGTGATTTAAGAGAATCAAAACTGGTGTGACATTCTATTCTCTACACACAGTTTGTTAACTTGGGAAAGGAGAGGCTTATTATAATTTGCTTATAAAACAGATGTGTTTCTAGAAATAGCGAGAGTCTGAATTTTATGACTTTCAAGAAGCTGTGGAAAAACCTGATTATATCTTGTTTTATTATACCACGAAGGCAAAACAAATTAATACAACAATCTATTTCTGAAGACTGGTGCTATAAGCGGTATGTTATGTTTACCTGTAGGAGAAACTACTGACCCATCTTTATGGAATGCCTATCTCAGTAAGTGGTATTTGCAGAATTCTAAGTGGGACATGGGCCCTTCATCTGGGATGGCATTGAGTTTATCTGCAGCACTGACGGAATACATTAGTGGCATTTCTGCATGGTAATTCCAGCTCCCAGGATGTGTTCACAATGGGTGTCACCTTGCCTTTTGAGAGCCATTTCAATACACAGTGCAGTTTATACAAGGCTCAAAAAAGCTCCATGAACCAGTTAGTATAATACAAATGACAAATTCATAGTGCAACACTCTAGCGGAGTAAGCTAATTGGGGGAATGATGAATACACTGTTCTATTTGCCTTATAAACACTTTATCAGGTAAACAATAAAAAAGAGTCTAATACCATTCATATATCTTGCTGGCCATTCACCAAGCTTCCTGAAACCTCCAAAACCCTAATGCTCTTGACAGCAGGTACATACAAAAACAGTTCTAGGAGCTCTCACTTTTTTTTTTTTTTGGCCTAGCACTGACAGAAAAGTGAAGTGATATATACAGTGAAGGCACAGGGGACATTCAGGGCTAGATTCACAAAAGGACTTAGGCACTTAATGCCTCACATGGTGTGTAAATCCAGAGGCAAGCCCAACTGAGATTCAGAAAAATCCATGGTCAGCAGCTGCTCCTGAACCCTGAGAGCACCTACATTTTTGCATTAAAAGTTTCCTAGGCACATATGCTTCTGCACATGTACACTGAAGCCCCAAGACAAACATCCAGACATGTAATCCTCCAAGTGTTTCACAGACCAGGAAAAGATAGGATTCCTCTGCCTAACACACTAGGGGAGGGGGCCGATTTGATAAGCATGCTCATCTCTCACTTACCAGCTCACACCCCTACAGATGAACTTATACAGAACAGCGGGGTAAAAGATGCAGACTTCTTCTGTGATTTTTAGCTCTGCAGTTCAGATATTCATGCCAATTCAACTACCCGACCACCCCCACACAAACCTGAGAAAAAGAAGGGACTTAACGGGAGTCTCCTACCTACAAGCTGTAATCATTGAGCTCTGGGAAAAACAGATGTGGGATGCTCCCTCCATCTCATTGTAGCTGCGGCATGGTGGCTCAATAATTAAAGAACTATTGGGGTAGTGGGAAAGAAAGAGAAAGCATAAGCATGAGAATGCCTTTGTAGTCTGGTGGTTTAGAGCCTTTACAGTTGTGGTAGTGGACCCAGCATGCAATCCCTCTTACTCCCATGGCTTGGTATGTTTGTTTGTTATTATACACCATGGATCAACTTCATCAGAAGATCCTGAGAGAAACCCAGGTCAGAATATCTCTTAGTTCAGTGGAGAAGCAAAATGCAGGACAATGTAGCACTTTAAAGACTAACAAGATGGTTTATTAGATGATGAGCTTTCATGGGCCAGACCAGGCACTCGCATGAGAAGGGGCAGATCAAAAGTCAGATACATTTGTTCAGATAAGTGGAGAGGAGACATGAACCAACTTTGTCCCCTATCTTGGAGAGGACTCAAACCCCTGGGCTAAAATGTATGAGGAAGGGCCGCCTTCTTCCCTTTACTTTTTGGCCCCTAACTCCAAGGCAAAAATTGCAGCTGAGTCCTAAGCAGAAAGATCCCTCCTGAAGCCTAACTTTAGGTACCTATCTCCAGGCTTGTCTGTACAAACAGCACTCCAGATGCCACTGTAACATTTTGTGAAGCTACTCTTACACCAAATGGAGAGCTTCTCCTGTTGGCAAAATGGAAAGACATTCACTGGCTTCCATGTACTTTGGAACAGGTTGTTAATGCTACTCCTTATAGAAGTAAGGCACAGAAAAGGAGCAAGACACTATTGATACCAGTTACTTCTGTCTTGTTTCTAACCAGGTAAGATACCCAATGCCTAATTAATTCTTCTCAAATATATACCGAATACCAGGTTTTTTTTTAATTAAAAACAATTTTATTTTGAACAATATATATGATTTAGGACACTGCAAAGATGCCAAAGTAGGATGAAAGACAATTTGAGAAAATTTCAAGTAGTATTTTTTAGAATTGAATAGATAGCTAGGATGCCTCAATTTTGAGGTAAATTGCCTTTCACAGACCTACTTTTCCAAAAGTGTTGAACACCAACTCTCTGAAAAAATCCAGTCCTTCTAAAGTGTCCCAAATTAAGCACCATACGTTTCCAGTCAGGCTTGGCCTTCATTCATACAGTGTTTCCATCTTTTGCACAGTATTCCATTTCCAAAACGAACTGTCACACTGCAAGTTCTATTATTCTGCTGTCATTTGTTTTTATATTTGCTAAAATGTTTGTTTTTTTCACTGCTGTCTTCCAGGCACAGTGGAGATGCAACATTCAAAATAAGCTTCCTTCCTTACTAAAGTAGATTCTACATAAGAAAGATTTAATCAGCACATAGATCTGAGGAAGTGGGTCTGGCCCATGAAAGCTCATCACCTAATAAACCATCTTGTTAGTCTTTAAAGTGCTACATAGTCCTGTTTTTAATCAGCACATGTTTGCATTCTCACAGATTGTAGCAGATTCACTACTATGCAGAATGGTCTGAAGTGACAAATATAAAGAAACGTAGAAATAAAAATCCTTATGGAGTTTCAGTCTTAAAATTCTCAGCAGTACTTTAGAAAAACTCTAAGAGTACATAGTTGGTTTCTTTTGATAATATACTTAGAGAACTTGCAGAAGTATAACAGTCAAGGGTTTCTGAATGACTGTTTGCTATTGAAAGTGGCGCTATTTACTTCTATAGGTAAAAATGGAACTAAGTATTATAGCCAATTATAAATACTAGATTATCACAATCTGCAGAGAATAAGGGGCAGCGTGTGGCTACCTTGGATTAGAATGTCAATGGCAAATCTGACAGACAAAGAGAGTGTTTTAGTTCTTCTCTGGCTCCCATAGTGGATTGTTTCTCTTCTATTCCTGCTCAGCTTCACTGGGTGGGATGGGGAGCCAAGGCTGTGTCCATTTTTTGCCCCTGCATGAAAAGGGGAGTGCAGTACTCTGGAGATTAGACAGAATATTTTTGAAAATATTAGTCCTGGTCTTTATTAAATTTCTGTATGCAAACTTTATGCATAGAGATAATAAAGAACTACCCACTGACAAAGACCACTGCTATAGGGTCAGAGGAAAGATACAGGCTGCCTCCCTATCCTTTTCTTTCAGAAAGCCCTTTGCTTCTCACAGATCCCTAAATTCTGACTAGAGTGCAGAGGACTGAAAATAATGTGGCCTAAACCACTGTTCTACCATGGAAATCGACTACAGGTAGTAGGGGAAAGCACAGGTGGGAAAGTTGTTTCCCTCAATGGAGAAATCGAGTGGAGCACAAAGGTTTCTCCACCTAGCTCTCTTCTACTGCGTATTATATGAGCCTATTTAGATTTTATAAAGAGCTGAGGGTATTTTGGATAAGCACTATGTTTATGAGTAATAACCTGTATCCCTATCTCTTCTGTTCACCTATGCTTGGTATTACATTACATCAAGCACAATGACGGTGAATCATGCTTACACTAGTTTGTTTTGTTCACTGAATTAATGGGACTAGTTTCTAGACATTATAGCAGGAAGTCTCATGAAAATAAATCGGTCTTGCATGCCCTTCTGAATCTGGAAAGGGCTGGGGTAGTCCTGATGTCTGTAGAAAAGGGGAGTTTTAATAATGACTAGCTATGAGAATAAGCTAGTTATTACATTACATTCCCCCTGCTACTCGTATCCAACAATAAGCAAAGTTTAAAAGCAAAGGCTTCTGGGTTTGATAGGCTTTACTAAGCCAACTGAAGAATCTCTCTGTGTGATTGATTGTTTCCTTATAGAACAGCAATAGCTATTCCAGCATTATGCCACTCCCACCCCCTCCTGCCTTCTGACTAGGAGGCTTGTATGGGAAATCTTGAATCTTTTCTAAGTTGTGCTGGGAGCATAAACAGTCTCTTATGAGCCTCAACTGAGTCTGGGGGCAAAAAGCCACTTTTACAGCTCTTTGAGTGCAGCTCAGGCAAAACAAAGAATTAATCTCTTTAATCCACTGAACTATGAGATGCTTCAATGTTTCTAACTTCTATAGAACCTCAAATGAGGCAGCTCAGACAGATTTTCTGGGGGTGGGGGAGTGTTCTTGTCTTCCAGTTCCTTTAAATGTTGTGGCATAGCAGTGACAATAAATTTGACAGTGATGTATTTCTTCCTTGAATCTCCATGTCTTTGGAAAATTCAGTTGTGCTTCTTCTCTTTTATTACCATTTCACACTGAAAAGCCTATTGACCCCTGTATGGTTCTCTGGAACTTTGTCCAGCAAGCTACAGGCAATTCATTTTACTTTGCAATCTCAGCAATGTCTCCCTGAGTAAAAGAAAAGAACCCATACTACTTATGGTCACAGTAAAAGACAATTCCGTTTGTGCATATGAAGTATTCCCAGGCACTTCAACATGATTTAACATTTTAATGGACAATGAATGATGGATACACAATACATCAGGGGTAGGAAACCTAAGGCCCCCAGTTTGCATGGATTTAGCATTGCTAAGCCCACGCTGGTGAGAGGTGGGCTTTTTGTTTGTTTATCTCTTGTCTGCAGCCCCCAAATGATTCTCCTATGGGTCAGTGGCCCTGACCCTCCCCCCCCCAAAAAAAAAGGTTCCCCACCCCTGCAATTCATGGTCTACTCTTATTCCTTGTATCTTTCAGGTTGAGACTTAACTTTTAAAAAGGTTGCTTATTTATACATCTCTTGGTAAATGAAGTTATGAAGTTCACTCCTCGCTACCCACTTAAAGTTCTGGCAGGATCATCTCTGGGAACTGAAACATTGATTCTTCTTCTTAATAATGTAAAACAATAGCAAAGAGAGCATGGTACATTTTCCTTAGTCGTATCAAATCCTACCGTACTTCATAAAGCCAAGAAATCTCTTGTAGTAACACATGGAATAATCTGGTTTGTGTGAAATGAGATTACTTAAAGATACTGTAATTTATTTAACATAAATCATGTGACTCTACCTGCAAATAAGTCACTTCCTCCCTCTTTCTCGTTCATCATAACTGTTGCTTTTAAAGCTCTGTCTGACCATATTCAGTGAAACAGAACCTGTGGAAAAGGGATATGCTTGTTTGATCTTTGTTTCCCATGAAACCCAGAAGTTTCCTTTCATATCTGAACAACAATGATGGTATAACTTACCAGTTGTTGGGATTTCCACTTCTGTACATAGATTCATATGGGGTTTAGTCTCGGAAGAGAACAAGTAACACACCTGTGGGTTATAGTTGCATCAGTTGGCAATAGGTTTTTGGACAACAAAGCATAATGGATTATTTTAGCAAGTATGAGTGAGAAGTCTGATCAACATTTTTGAATGACCAAGTTACTTTGCAGGTGTGGACTAGGGTTGGTGTAGTCCTTGATCTCAAGTTGTTAAAGCACAGCTCTCCACTTTGCTGTATCACACAGGTGTTAATTTTGTAGGATACCATTTAATTTTTTCCTGCAGTGCCTCACAAAGCACACATACATGCATGAAAATAATTTACAGTTCATCTTTACAGTTCATCTTTAATTCAAAGAAAGCAAAATAATTTGAATAGAAACATGGAGTTTCTCAACTGCTGAAAATTTGGTAAGTGAACTATAGCCATTACTATATGAGCTTTACACATGGATAACCTGATTCATAAGAGGTCAAGTGGTCAACAACCATATAATAATTCAGCATAATAATTCAATGGCAGAGCTGGGAGGCTCTTATTCTGCTCTGCTAAAGGCTAAATATGATTCCTATTAAAGGCAACACATGCATTTTCATGAATAGCGAGAATTCTTTTACTTTGCTCTATTTTGTTCTTTTTCCATTTATAAATAAAATTGAGTTAGTAACATTTTAGTTAGTTGAACTCTTGAGAGTAGAAAAAATTACTGATCTTTCTCAAAATCATTGGTATCAACTGCAAATTACTAGCAGAGTCATTGCCAGCAAAAGAAAGTAGGATGAATACAGTAGTCTTGTGTCATTAGAGTGCTATATGAAGTATAGTAGAAATGCCATCTGTGCTTGGAAAACAACCAGGAAAGAAAGTATGAGTGGCATCTCCAAAGATGGCAAAAATATGAAGAAAACTGGTTCTAAGTAGCAGAAGCCATTTAGATAATTTCAGATTTAAAAAGCAGTAGAACGAAGAACAAAACTGCAATGAGCAGGATTTTTCTCATTTTTCAGTCTTCTCCTTGGCTGTGTCTAGACTGGCAAATCTTTCCAGAAAATCAGCCGCTTTTCCGGAAAATTTGCTAGCTGTCTACACTTGCCGCTTGAATTTCCGCAAAAGTACTGACTTCCTACTGTAAGAAATCAGTGCTTTTTGAGGAAATACTATGCTGCTCCCATTCGGGCAAAAGTCCCTTTTGCACAAAAGGGCCAGTGTAGACAGCTGAGATTTGTTTTGCACAAAAAAGCCCCGATCGCAAAAATGGCGATCGGGGCTTTTTTGCACAAAAGCGCGTCTAGATTGGCCAGGGACGCTTTTCCGCAAAAAGTGCTTTTGCGGAAAAGCATCCGTGTCAATCTAGACGCTCTTTTCCGAAAATGCTTTTAACGGAAAACTTTTCTGTTAAAAGCATTTCCGGAAAACCATGCCAGTCTAGATGTAGCCCTAGTGTCTTATCTGTAATATAGAACGAGCTACATTTGTGGTGAGAATGATGCAAATTGGAGATCACCTGTAGCAGGGAGTTCCATATGACTCTTTAATGTTATTATAGGAAGTCAACACCACTAGCTAGATTTTGCCTCTACTAGTAAAAGAATAAACATTTAATATTAGCCTTAGAAGTCCCCGTAAACCAGTAAGTAAAATTGGACAATTCCAAGAAGTCCTTCAAAGCTCAGGACAAAATTATCAGATGGTTTAAATTAGTTTAAATTCATTTAAATTAAAGGGATTTGATCCTTTAATTGCAGATGGGGTGTGCTCTCTGCCACAGATCTCGTCGGGCTCCCTCAATGGTGGCTCATCAGGCTGCTGTGTGTGGACCTAGACACTGAACTCCTCACACATTTTAAGTTTCCCTGCATCTTAGTAGGCTGAAGCATTTTTTTCCTCTCTCATCTTCTCTGACACTGTCATGCAGTCACATTTCTTGGATACTGACTCTTATTTTGTTACCCCTTCACAGAAACAGGGCTCTACTACTAACCTTTATAAGGAAGAATGCTGAGTCCTTAAACACCTCAACAGATTAAACCCATTACCCCTTCACAGAAACAGGGCTCTACTACTAACCTTTATAAGGAAGAATGCTGAGTCCTCAAACACCTCAACAGATTAAACCCATTGGCTGTGTCTACACTGGCATGAATTTCCGGAAATGCTTAAAACAGAATATTTTTCATTATAAGTATTTCCAGAAAAAGAGCATCTACATTGGCAGGCTGCTTTTCCGGAAAAGCCCTTTTTCCGGAAAAGCATCTGTGGCCAATGTAGACGCGCTTTCCGGAAAAGAGCCCAGATTGTCATTTTCGCGATTGGGGCTTTTTTCCGGAAAAGACTACTGGGCTGTCTACACTGGCCCTTTTCCAGAACAGTGTTCCAGAATAAGGACTTATGCTCGAGCGGGAGCAGAATAGTTTTTCTGGAATAGCGGCTGATTTTGTACAGTAGAGCATCGTTGCTTTTCCGGAAATTCAAGGGCCAGTGTAGACAGCTCGCAGCTTATTCTGGAAAAGTGGCTGATTTTCCGGAATAAGTGGCCCAGTGTAGACACAGCCATTGTGTCCCAGAATGTCACTCAGAAGGACTGAGACTTCTGGTTTACCACATGGACTCTTAGCAAGGTAAGTATTGTATATAACACATGCAGACACTTTTCATATAATTTTACATAGTGTTGTTCTTTACTTAATCACACAAGAATATATATTGCCCTATCTGTCTCCTTCACCTCTCTTGACCAAACTTCCTTTACACCTCCCCTGGAGTCCTTTGATTACTCTTTGCTTTGGTAAGCCATCTCTTTCTCTTGCTTTAGCAGCTTTCCAGTTTTCTTCTCTGTGCAACCAGAGAGGGGGACACAGTACTGCAGTATTGTCTCCCTACTGGACCAAACTCATTGTCCAAATGAACTTATCTATGAATTGGTTGTTGAGTGATCCTCGTGTAGCATGTAATAAGGCATATACCTGTCCTCAATGGTGAATTCCACATTTATATAGTGCATTTATATACTTCATTCATTGGCACAGCAATTTTTATGAGGTGACAATTCATGAAAATATACTGTTAAGCTCTCTATAAAACCTACAAATTTATCTAGGGTTAGTGGCAGATTTAGAATTAGAGAGGCCCTTTGCTCAATTTCATTCTTGATCAGCCCCTCAGGACCAAGCCATGAAAAAGAATATACTCTCTTATCCTCTGCCACCCAATTTTCATTCTTTTTTCTTCATCCTCTAACTATTGTAACATGCTTTGGATAAGAGTGCTTTATAATAAAAATAGACAATTCATAATGAGTAAGATTTTGTAAAGAGGCACTTTCATCAAATGTTTGGACTGATTGTATTTCACAAATAACTTTTCACTTTTTTCAATACAGAACAAGAATATTCAATAGAAGCATTGTGACAGATATTGTAAAAATATTTTCAAAATGGTTACATTTTGAAAGGTTACCTGCAAACCATCACATACAAGTATATATAATAACAAATGGTGATCTCAGAAGCACAGTCCTCATCATTTTCAATAAAATGAATGAAACGTTTCACTTTGTCTTCAGAAAGATTTGTGTCTATGTCCTCTTGGTGGAATTCACTTAATTTCTTACTGTCGTGGCTTTCAGAATTTTCGTCCATACTTCTATCGAAAAACATGCAGAAAGAGCAAGAGGCACAGAACTATGGATGCTATGTACATCAATTGTTCTATTATTTTCTTCAGCATGACATACAGGAGGGGCAATCAAAATCAATCTGACACAATAACATACACGAGAACTGTCTCTAGATAGATAAACAATTGATCAAAATCACATTCTGTTTTCTCTTGTTGGGACCAAATCCTGTTCCCATTGATATCAAAAGAAGTGTTGCTATTGTGTTCAAGAGGAACAGCCTTTGACAGTTGGAGAGGAAAGAGAAAAGCCACTGGAGCAAAAGCTATATTGCTTATACGACAGGTATCAAAGGCTTCTGAGAATATGAAAAAGTCAGCAGACCTCTGATCTTTGATCATTGCAAGGGAGGAATCAGAAATCAATGAGGCTAGTAGAGTCTCTGTACCATATCCAACTAATTCCACCGTAGCCCACTGCCCACCTCACTCTGCTCCCACTGCTATTTGGGGCTCATTTCCTGCACCCCCATAACGCACTCTGCCCCTTCCCTCTGTGAGCCCAGTGGGAAGTCAGTCTCACCCTGACCTAGGCCTATGTAGTAGTGAAGCCTGAAGTTGATCCCTTGAGCATCTGTGCTTGCTGCAGCAGGAGTACAATTTCCACCACTGCCACCCTTGAAATGCTAGAAGTAAGCAGAAAATAAGGGGTGGCTCCTTGGGAAGGCACTGAGTCACGGATCAAGAGGAACCAGGACACTACCACCAGGGCTGGGGGAGTTCAGAAAGTGGCTGCACTGGGGGAGTTTAGAAAGGGGCTGCCCCTGACCAGGTTGAACTGCCTCAAGCTCTTCCGCTCCCCTTCCCCCACCCCCAGCTCCAGCCAGTCCCTCCCTGGTGGGCTCTTTTTTCTGGAGTCCTCAAGCATCTCTGACCTGCCCCCTTCCCTTTCTATGTGAGGAAAAGTCCATTAGGTCAAGTGTAGACAAGGCAGGTATTTTCTGGGTCTATTGTGAGCTAAATGTTCTTTAATGGGCCATTCCATTTCACTGTTGACTTGTCCCTTGCCTTCATGCGCTAGCTAAATACCTTTTGGGTGTTATTACAAGAGCAAACATAAACTTACAGGAACAAAACTGGGAAACACAGCATTAGGTTTTTTTGCTGCTCTAGTGTGGGGCCTCCAGTTGTTGGGGACCCTGTGCCACAACACCACTTCTGCTAGAGGGACTGGGTATCTGAGTACTGAAGACCAGGATCTTGCTGTGATATTTTCAGTTAAAGTCTGTGGTTTGGGGGAGTGGCCTGGATGCTGTGTCTTGCAATAGGCTAGTGTGTCTGACTCAGTCCCCTCCTCCACCCAGGGTACTGCAGGCTGAAGCTGTCAGAGAAAAGAGGCTCATTATGGTCTCAGCACATCAGCTGACTGTCCCAAATGTGCACCCTGGCCCATCACACACATGTTAAAGGCTTATCTCTGTTGAATAACTTTTTTATGTCTCTATAACAGATGGGCTGTGTCTAGACTGGCAAGTTTTTCTGGAAAATCAGCAGCTTTTCCGGAAAAACTTGCCGGCTGTCTACACTGGCCGCTTGAATTTCTGGAAAAGCACTGATAAGCTCATGTAAAATTGTCAGTGCTTTTCCGGAAATACTATGCTGCTCCCGTTCAGGCAAAAGTCGTTTTCCGAAAGACTTTTGCGCAAAAGGGCCAGTGTAGACAGCACAGTACTGTTTTCCGCAAAAAAGCCTCGATTGCAAAAATGGTGATCGGAGCTTTTTTGCGGAAAAGCACGTCTAGATTGGCCACAGACACTTTTCTGCAAAAAGTGCTTTTCTGGAAAAGCGTCCTGCCAATCTAGACGCGCTTTTCCAAAAACTTTTCCGTTAAAAGCATTTCCGGAAAATCATGCCAGTGTAGACGTAGCCATGGTGTCCATACAGGTACTGGTACTGAATCCTGTATGTATTCATTCTTAAGGTATGAAGATGAAAAATAAAATCAGTATACTCTATGATGTAACCTCTAATTAAAAGCATTTTCACACTATTGTTTTGATCTCCTGCCCTTATTGAATATAATATTTAAATAAATACCAGATAATTAAGTATTTTATTGTTTTGTTCACAAACATGTACATTTTCTCCTAAGAAATGCAGTATTTTATATATTCTACAAAACATTTGTGTTTCCCCTTAAGAAAGCTATTGATTCTATAATCAGATTTCTCACTAAAATGTTCCTTCTTAGATGTTATTTAAAATGATTCTCACACAGAAATCTGGCTCAAGGGAGAATGTCCTTCAGGAGGCTTAAAGGACAAATTTAGGATTTTTTTTTTCCAATGGTATGACTCAAGTGACTAAAGTTAAGATTATGAATATATATGGCTGTGGCTTTACACCTAAAATAGCCTGTTAAATGATCTGCTCTCATTGGCATCTTACCTTTCAACTCAGAGATCTAATATGAATGAAATGTTGAATAAACTTATGCTCCAAGGGCACATTACAAATGCAAATATAGCCTTTGTGATCTCTTACTAAATTAGGAAGATTAAAATGAATATAACAGAATGTATGACATAGATTTTGTTTTTTATAAAAAGGACTGCGTCAATATTAATATGAAACTGTTATCCTTAGGATGGGATTTAATTTATTCAGCACATTTTGTAAGATTAATTTAGTTTCAATTTTCTGGTGCAAATACTTAAGATTTTGAAATAAAAATGTGCATTACAAGAATATTCCACAATATTCTCTTAAAATTTCTATTTTGGTGAAACCTTGCTTATTCTTTCTTCTAAAATATCAGTGTAAAGGGAAAACAAAAAGGGGAAAAACAGAATCAAAGGAAATTTATCTAAAAATTGCAAAAAAAAGTATTTGTTGGAATTATTTTCAGCAGTTGCTCTGCTTTATATGGATTTCAAGCAGAGCAGTTGAAAATTGCAATATCTACAGGGCAAATTATGACATTTTATTGTCTTTTACAAGTCCCCTACCCCATGCTAAAGTGAAGCACTGAAATATGTAGCATAAAACATTGAATGTTAGATGTTAATCTTAGTCTGCACCTGGCTGCTCATGTCATTGACGGGTAGTGCCTTCTCTCCGGCTGACCTGTTTCCTGAACATTAGAACCAAGCATTTTAACTCAAACACTGATGGAATTGTGCAGTTTACTAGACATATTTATGAAGTCCTATCTTAGACATAATGAAAACTTCTTCTAGATGAAGATACAGTACTAGCCTGAGCAGTCAAAAATTAACAGAATGCAGAAAAATCACTTTCTATCATCTAAGGGGTGTGGGTGTGTGTGTGTGTGTGTGTGTGTGTGTGTGTGTGTGTGTGTGAGAGAGAGAGAGAGAGAGAGAGAGAGAGAGAGAGCGTGCTCTAAAGTTAAGGATGTCCATTCAACAGTACTATCCCAAAGCTTGCTGAAGAAAATTCTTTCTTATTACTGTAATAATGAAATCCTAAATAGTGATAGAACTAACATGTTGTCGTGCCTTGGTGTTATTCCTGTGAGGTTTCTGTGACATCGCTGCATATAATTTTAACTCTGAGCAGTCAATCACCTTCTGATTTTCCATCTGTTTCTCTGCAATTGCAATGAAACTAATGTCTCTATGTATGCAAAGGTGAAATTAAATGTTTTAAATCCTTCTATTCAGCCTCTGTTCATTTGCATATATATATCTGTGTATGTAGCTTTAGGTATTTATTAATTTATAGTTTGTTTAATTAAAAATAAAATTTCACCTCGTTTGTGATCATAAGTAGAGAAACCTGAAGTGTGCTTCTATGAAAATATGCTTTCTTTAGACAATGAGAGCTTGTTCACAGTCAGAACAATCTGGCAGCCAATGCTCTCTACAAGTTGCACATTTAATTAGAGTGAGAAACTCATTAGGATATCCGGGAATATTAAGATGATAGTATTATTCTGAATAACTATGTACACAATCTAGTGCAGCAGATGGCTGAGACTGCTGACACCTGTCCTGGTTACACCATCTTGCTGCTTGATACAAAAAATCAGTAGCACAATAGTAAGGCAAAATCATAAGAGGATATTGTAATAAAATACCAATCAACTTTTCATTTTTGTTTCTGGGTATCAGTTTTATAAAGTTTTTTTTTTAAATACTGCATTTGAAATATTAGCTGACATATTTTTAAACATGAACCCATTTGAGAATTAAAACCCCCCACAATGGTCTACTTTCTGTTTAAGAACATTGCCAGAATTTTTTTTTTTTTGAAGGAAAGGGAATGAGGAGGAACTTACAATAATTTATCCATGTCTCACAGGATATTCTGAGTGCATAGAGAGGACAAGGGATATTATCTGCTTCTCATCCACAGCCTCGCCCTATTAAAATCACACAGAATACCTCTAGTGATTTGGGGATCTGCAGCTACAAGAGCCAAAGGGACACTCATAAGTAAAACTATGCAAAAGTTAAAGTGAGTTCAAAAGAGCCCTTCCCTCATTGTGTAACCCAATGATGCTGGTGAGCTCACTCTACTGTAATCCAGAAAATGATGAAGCATCCCAACCTTAAAGCAAACTAACCATCCAGCACCTTAGGAAATTCCATAGGGGGAAAAAAATTACAAGACTATTAACCTTAGAGAAAAGAGTGACATTCTCAAAACTTCAAAAATGCAGAAAGTTTCTCTCTACATTGTAAGCTGAAAGGGAGAGTACCTGGGAGAAGAGATGTGTTGTAAATAGGGGAAGAGATGTTCCACGAGGAGTAACAGTAGTTCGAATTAGAGAGCCTAATTCGAATTACCTACTCTGTGCCGCATGTAGCCACGGGCACGGAGTCCGCACTAAGGGCGGCGCCTGGCAAGATGCAAATGAAGCCCGGAATATTTAAATCTGGGCTTCATTTGCAACTTCGAATGCCTACATTAGCCACCCTAGTTCTAACTAGGGTGGCAGTGTAGATATACCCTAAGTTATTGGAGTAGTTTTGCATCCATGTAATATTTTCTTTGCCTATGTGGGTATAACCTGTAGACAGCATTCTACATCTAAGAAAGAATTAGTAAGAGAGAGTAAGGAAGAAAAAGATTTGAGTTTAACTATGCTCAGCTTCTCAGAAGAACTGCTTCACAAAGCTCCGAGACCTACTTATTCATTCAGATAAGCAAAATTTATAGCCCTTTCTTCAGTAGTTTCATCTGATTATTAAAAAAATTTCAATTCCTTTTGTTTGTTTTCTTAATTCTATGTAATGGAGAAGTCATGATTTATAATTTGTTTGATAAGAATGTATCGAGACTCCACACAGTTTCTTTCCCAGGCCCTTACCTAGTATCACACAGTATATCCTATTTATTAAACATCCTGAAATTCTGCTTTTCAAAAAGACTAAGGCAAAGCTAATCTCTGACTTCAGAAGTACATTTTTATCATCAATTTGCTCATTAGCGAGAGAAGGATTAGAGAATAAGAATACTATTGTCTAGGAGAAGTTGGTTTATAAGAGCCACCCTCCTGAGATCATGGTCTTTGCCTAATTAAAGTATGATGTACATGTTAGCTTTCAAATATAGATTCAAGTAATTTTACCTTAGGTTTGCTCAATCACCTCAGTGAGGATGGTGCTGATAGCTTGGTTGGAAGGTTAAGTGCACATTTTAATATGGCCTTGCTTTCTTTTCTTTTTTGATACAAGCTCGGGTGCACTCCAGTGATCAATGAATAAAATTAATTTCTTGTAGTTCTTGGCAGAAATGTGCCTCATCAGCACTCAGTTTTTGTGCCATAACCCCTTAAGGACAGAGTATGCCAACCAACTTAAGCTGACAGATTTGCTGTTAGTGGCAGCCAGTAAAATATCAGCATGCCTTGTGAATGTCCACACACTTTCTAGATGATGCTATGCAGTTTCAGAATAGTCTTAATGCATATAGTTGTTAGCTATTGTCCAATAGAATGTTACTTTCACACTGTCCGTTGCTTCAGTGTGAACACAGCTGAATGCAATGTTGTCCTTCCTATGACTTAAGGAATGTTAGTCATGTGAGTATTAGTCACATGACCATGAATGATCCCTTGTACTGTATTAACTTGTTACACTAAACAGTCTATGCTACCTTATGCTTGGTGTAAGCTCAAAAACTTGTCTCTCTCACCAGCAGAAGCTGATCTAATAAAAGATATTTTCACCCACTAATCCATAGGTCAGTGATTAGATATACCTGATAGTAATGAATAACCTTACCATTATCAATTGTTTCTTCCTAAGAAGAAAGACATGTTCACTGTCATATTAATCAGTGAAACTGCCTTTGTGCTGGAGAATAGTTCCATGGATATGTGAAAGCTGATACATTTTCAACCACGAGAATTGATGTAATATAGCGTACAGCACAGAATACAAGAGCTGAAAATGCTGATAGATTTCTTCTTATAATCTTCACGTTAAAAAAGCAACTGGAAATGCCTAATTCAAGTGGCTTAGAAATGAGATTTGAATTACTCTTGCTATATTAGTTTTAATTCTCCATTACTGCACTATCAATTTATTATAAGCCAATAGCGATTATCCACTCAATTAGTTTGGTGAGCTATATGCAATGCTAATCTTGCAACTCAGTTTGCATGGTATTAAGAAGCTGAAACATACTCTTTATCTATTTCTATTTTTAAGACAGGATAACCTATTATATATATTAAAACTTCACACAAAAAATTAGTTTACCAAATGAAATATGCTAAATCTGTTACCCATGGATATTCTTTTAAATAGAATGAGAGAATTAAAGTAGTCTGAGGTCATGTGTTCTGTTCAGTTCTCATTTTCAAAATAATTGTGCTCCTTTTTAATATGAAAACCAAAAAACCTGAGCTTGAAATATCCCAAAATGACTCATCTGAATACATTATAGTACCCCAAAAAGGCAAAGTTTGACAAATAATGAGTGTGAATATAATGGTAATTTCTTGGAAATTGATTCAAAGTCCATTTTTCTTTTGTTATATCTCTCTCCTAGTCTTTCCCTCCCCCCCAACTCTATCTTCACTCTTTGTTCCATGGTCTCTTTTCCCCCCATTTCTTCAGTTCAAATCTCACTGCACATCTATCTAGTAGTTTTCCATGGATTTCCCATAAATTAGTTGTGTCGTGTTTTGATCAGCCATACACTAAAAATTTAAGTTACACAGAAATAGCTTATGATCATTTTTCAATGCTAGAAATTTTGAAAATATAACAGGAGTCACCCTCCCTAAAGAGCCTTGAAAATAATTTATTTCAATAAATGAATTTTGAATCTATTTATTCCAATTGTATTAGACTTTTCCTAGCATGCAACATTTTATGCAACATTTGCAGAAAAGTTGAAATTAATGAACAACATTCAAATATCTGAAGAGACAAAATGAATATTCAATTTTTTTTTGTCGAAGTACTTTGGTGTAGATGTAGTATTACTTTAGGCATTTGTAATAACAAAATAACACAAAAACAGAGCAGATAAGGAAGAACAGAACTTCCATAAATATTTATAACTTGATTATAAGTGGTCCACAATCTGACAGCTGAAATGTGTTGCACTGATGGATTTCTTCCATTTCTTTATCAATTTGATTTTTAAAAAGTCTTGTTTTTGCAGGGTTTTGAGCCTAGTGATACTAAACAGTTCATTCCAAAATAAAGAATGGCAGATGAATGAATTACTTTCTTTGGTGCAGAATGTTCTTACTTCATTTCTTGGTGGAAGATTATTGCTATTATGCCTACCTGCATGCTGTTGCCTTTATTATTGTTGTGGAAAGAATTTTCTAGTTGGTCACCACTAAGGAGTGAAATTAATGATCCCAGGATTTTTTATTTTATTTTGCTGGAAGTCCCCTGAAACTCTTCTAATACAAATATAAGTAAAGAAAGTTGCCTGAGATCTTTTTTTGGTTTTTGCTTTTTGTTTTTTGAGCTACAGAGCACTATATGGGAAAGAAATTACCCATAAGCAAAAAGAGTTTGAAAATAAATGGTGAGAGAAGGTCACGGAGTGCAGTACAAATGCATGGAAGTATATAAGGACTTTTGGGCTTGGTCTACTCTTGAGGGGAAGGTTGACCTAAGATACCTTAACTGCATAGCTGGAGTTGATATATCTTAAATTCCTGTCCACACATCGGGAGGTCGATGAGAGTAAACATTCCCGGCAGCTTTCCTTACTCTTCACAAGGAGCAGGAGTACCAGCACCAACAGAGTGGCCTCTGAGATTGATTTAGTGCATTTTCATTAGGCTCACTAAAATCAAACCCCAGCAGATTGACCGTGGCACCATCTATCTTCTCGGTAGTGTAGATGTGCCGTTGATGACTAAGTAATTGAAAAAAAAACCCTGAACAACAAAAACAGAAAGCCGACAAAAGCCGACTCCTTTTAGCTGTCTTTTAACTACATTGTTATGGATAGGGCTCTACCAAATTCTCAGCCTTGCTGAACTGTGAAATCTGACCTTTTTTGTACTTTTACCCTAATTATACAGATTTTACAGGGGAGGCTAGTATTTCTCAAATTGAGGGTGCTGACCCAAAAGGAAACTGCAGGGGAATCACAGGATTATTTTAGGAGGGTCACAGTATTGCCATGCTGCCTTCAAAGCTGATCAGGGGAAGAGGGGCCAGAGAGTAATGGTTGTAATTTAGGCCGGGTGCCCAGCTTTGAAGGCAATACCCCACCAGGAGCAGTGCAGAAGTAAGGGTGACAATACCATACCCATATCACCGTTACTTCTATACTGCTGCTTTTAGAGCTTGGTGGCCAGGGAGTGGTGGCTGCTAACAGCCCACCTCTAAAGGCAGCAATGCAAAAGTAAAAATGTCACTTCACAGATGTAAGGGTAACAATGCTACAATCCCCATTCAATAACCTTGCAACCTCTGCATGACTCTTTTTTAGGTGAGGATCCCTACAATCACAACACTATGAAATTTCAGGTTTAAATATCTGAAATCATGTAATTCACCATTTTTTAAATACAGTACTATGTCCTATTTAAAAATACTACAAGACTTTTTTTGCCAGATATAAGTCAAACTTCAGAGACTTTTACATGCTTTGCTATGTATATTTTTTACTGAAATAAATGTTAAAGAGGTGGCTTCATGGGAGCAAGGGATAGTTAAGTGGTTTGTGCATTGTCCTGCTAGACCAAGGGAAGTGAGTTCAATTCCTGAGTGGGCCACTTAGGGATCTGGGGTAAATCTATCAGGAATGGTACTTGGCCCTGCTATGAGGGCAAGCAACTGGACTCAATGACCTCCTGAGGTCCCTTCCAGTTCTATGACATAGGTATGTCTTCAAAACCCGATCATCTATTGGACTTCCTACACATCATATCTATATCTGCCTGTTCCCAGGGTTGATGTGATCCATCTGTTCTTTTTTGCCATTAGTTGTTGAAAGACTATCATTATCAATTATGGACTGCATTTTCCAGTCCACAATGGCCACTTTAAGCCATTCAAGCAATATCAAATTGCAGTAAGTGGCCAACAGAAAACTCTCTAGCGGTAGAGGCCTTATTAACAGGTACTTCAAATCCCATACCCCTAACACAGTCCCATATTCACCTGAAGCAGGGTATTCCAGAGCTGAGGGCAACAAGAAGTGGGGAAGGGCATGGCAGAGCCCACTCCTCTATGTAAAATATGTGACATTTATAATACATATTGTACATGGTATATACATGACATGTGTTTTTATTCTAGATTACTAGACTGTTGAACTAATCCTGAATCTTTTAAAAGGTTGTCAAGTTGACAACAGATAACGTGTGGGGTAGCATATGTGTTAGTTTTCAGAAGATTGCTGGTTTGAATCTGCCAGCTTACAGCACCCATAAACATGATTTAGCAAAAGGAAGTTGTGTTTGCACTTAGCATGAATTGAAGAAGCTAGGAGTGGGTTTGGGCCCTCTCCTTGGACTTTTGGTCACTGTACCCACTATTCACTTGTATAGATGGCCACAGATGCCAGGTTTCTAAAATTTTTGGTGAGAACAAGGAGTCAGGGAGCAGAAAGAAGCAAAACAAGGGCAGTGAATGTCAAGCCTTGGGATTCATTGAGTGCCATCACCTGAATGTATATCATTGTGCTTATGTCTGCTGACAAGGTGAGGGAGAGCAAAGAGGAGCAGCTACAGCTGAAATGGCAGTGGTTGGAGCCCTGGGCCCTTTAAATCACCACTGGAGCCCTAGGACTGCTGGACTTGCAGGGGGAGGCTATTTTCCTGCCCCTTCTGCCCAAGTCCACACCCTTCCAGGGGACCAGATCCACCCCTACCTGCTTGCCGAGGGCCTGGAAAAGTCTAATAGCCACCCTGATTGTGCTGGCTAGTGCTACTGGGTAAACAGAGGAAGGGAAGATTGCAATAACAGAAAGAAGGGGTAATCTGACCAGCTGGATATACAGAGAACTGGACCAATCTAGGAGCAGTCTACCTGGGAACTTCCCTATAATTACTGCAGCCTTCTAAGAACACAAGACACAGAGTTTGGCAGCTTTCCCAGGGACTGGGGAAGAGGAAAGAGATGCCTGAAGCCACCCTCTCCTGCTCACTGCCCCCTGGAAGGGACAGTCTCATTAGGGGATGCAGAAGAAGGAGATTATGGGTATCCTCACAATGTGTCCACATTCTGAAGTCTGGCTTCCAAAAGGAAAGGTCCAGTGTCTTGCTTTAAACAAAAACATAATTTGGGGGCTTACCTAAAGTATTTTACTTCACCAGAAAGTGAGGTAATGCACTTGATTGGAATCTGATTTCTAAAGTTCGCTTATGTATTGGGATTTAATCGGTTCATATAGACTCTGCTGGTGAGCTTTAACAAGGTTTTTTTTTTAAAAAAAACAAAAAAACCAATGCTACATTAAAGTGAACAAGGGAACTGTGAGTGTGTACCAATTAACACATGCTAGTGTTCTTTACAAATCACACCTCATAGAGAGCATTACCCTACAATATAGTCAAGCCTTTAAATTTACATTTAATGCCAAGGAAAGATTTCACCAGGGAATAACTTCTAAAATATATCTTTTCCATTGAACATGGGGCATAGCCTGAATTTATCGACCTAGTGTTGCTAAAAATTTAAAACATATAGGGGTTTTGACACTTTATTCAATGTTTTCTCTTCGCATTTTTTAGGTTCAGTAAAATATCCTAAATTATACTCTCTATGCATTAGTTTACTAATGGCAGTGCCCAAGTCGTCATCAGTGTACATCAATTTGTACATAGATTTTTCCAGTTAGAAAACCACTGACTTAGCAATACAACAATTAAGTACTAGGGAAATCATTAATCAAACAGTTGAAGCAACATCAAATTTGGACTCTGCATTAGATCATTACATTCTTTCCCTATTCCTGTTCCACAATACCTATTTTTGGATCTAGCATTACCAACCCCTGCCAGAACTGAAAAACAAATGCAGCTGACAGGGATACATTTATCAGGTAATGTATTTTGAACCACAGTAAATTACATGGTTCATTTACTGTGTATTTACTTGTTAAATGATTCAGTCCAAAATCCTTTCACATTTTAATTTTTAGCACTGTGGTTCTTTTGATGCATTATACATTTTGTTTTCACAGAGTATTCAAACCACATGATATGGCTAAACACTTGACTATAAGTTATTTTGCATGGCTCCAATATATTATATATGCATATTTTAAATGCAGCGCACACATTTAGATGTTATTCATAAATTAGATGAACTCAAACATTGTATTTGTTTTAGAGCACTAATGAGCAGGTTTGGGAATACTCATTTGTAGCTATTTTATAAATATATGTATTTAAGTAGGGTTTACCACATTTTAATTCCTGGGTAATACCAAAATCTCTGAGTCCACAAGCCAATTTCTCAGATACATTAATTCTGATGTAACTTGCACCTCCTTTTATTCTCCTAATATGTACATTATGCCAACTCATACCTCCTTTACTTCTTTGGGATAACATAACCTTTTGAAAGGACAGGCAGAATCTGGCCCCATGCTTGCAATTCATACATTCTCTGCTCAGTCTGGAATGCCACTCACCTGACAAGATAAATTAAGTACCTAGTCACAGTACCTTGTACTTTAAGCATACATACTATAAAATGTCTCTTTTTTCAGTTTTTAGTTACTTCGTTGCTTAGTGTATTAAGTTCTCACCATTGTGCTTTTGCACAAAGTAAATAAGACATAGCACATTAATGGCTCATGAACAGACATCCTGGATAACACCTTGCTCAGATAAACAAACGTGCATAGTTCAGTCTTCCATATGAGCACAACTTGAGATCAAAGCGGGTTTAGTAGCACTTCCCTGACTGAGAAAGGAAGAGCATGAGTGGGGAGTGAAGTTTCCCCAGGGCTGGTGTTAGCCGATGGCTCATCCCTTCCAGTTAAGTCCATGCTCTCACTTGTTTCTTTCTCTCCCCTCCCTCCCACTGCCCTGTGGACAGGGGTGGGGCTGAGAGTTTGGTCATGACCGTGAAGGAGAGCTGAGAGTCTGGAGTACCTTGTCAAGGGAGCTGCTACAGCAGCTGGGCTGCAGGTCCCTCCCCAATTCCACTCCTTCCCCTGTGCCTCACCACTATTATGCCATGGCCCTGCCCTGTTTCTGCCCCCACCCTGCCTCTTCCCCCCAAGATCCTCCTACTCCCTCCTTTATGGCTCTTCACCCCTTCACATCCTGCAGCTCCAAGACCAGAAAAGCTTTGCAGCTGTAGCAGAGAGCAAGAGCTCTCCTGGCCCAGAGCTATAGTGGGCAAAGATTTTCCTGGAGTGTGGGAGGCAAACCAGCCAGCGTCCCTGAGCATGGGCCCATGAGTGTGTGCGGTAATCCACCACTGACCCACACTCCCCAACAACACAATGTTTGTGGAGTATTAGCCTCACCCCAGCCTCCATTATATGCTGCCCATGAGGAAGAGAGATGAATGTGTATCATATGGGAACAGGAACTGTTCAACACTTTAATTTTTTACAAAGACATGGAGAGAGGTGGAGAGAGAGGAAAAAGGGAAAAGACAGATTGACATTTCACATTTATTTTAGTAATAGAAGATGTGTGCAACTGAAAGCCCAAAAAAGCAACTTTGTACAAAGCATCCATGTGATCCACATGATCCAAGCCAAAGCACTGAGTTGCATTTACAGGCAGTTTTGATTCTATTCCTCATTTATCTGCTCAACACCCTGCTAAATGCTCACCAAACACCTCTAAAAATTCAAGCTATGGTACTTTTGAAAATGGCACAAAAATTTAGCTGCATGTTAAAGGCAGGTTTGAGTATCCATTTTATCCAAAATGAGAGACAAAGATAGATCAGCGCAGTTGGCAGAAACAAATAGATTTTACCCTGACTGCAAAATAGACCTCTACTGAAGATCCCAGCAAGGGCACTATGGATAAGCAAACTGCAGAAAAGTTAGCCTGCCACCTCACTATGTTAAAGAAAATAAACTTGAATATAGCCTAGTTCCTCTACATTCTTCTTTAGATAGATATAATGCCAAAAACAGACAAGTCAGATGATACCTAAAGTGAAATGGAACAAAATATCTCTCTGAAGATTTTATGCTGAAATTAAAAATCTGGGGGGGGGGGGGGAGGAGGGGGAAATCCTAGAAGAAGGTGTTGATAATCTGGAAAACAGAGTCAGATGAAAGACCAACTGACTTACCTCATGGCACATTGCTCCCAAAATACTTTGAAGATTGACTGTTAAACTCACTATCCTTGCAGAAAGTGGGATCTGAAGTTTTACTATGGACAGAGCACCAGGGCTTCATGTTCCATCAGTAAAGATGCAGGCCACCTGTGTCCATTAGGCCACATAATTATCAGAACAAACCAAGTAAGCTAACCAAGCAAAGAGAAGCACTCTATGCTATCAAAACAAATATATGATAATTCAGGATATTTCATTCATTGCAAATAAGCAATACTCAATCCAGATGGGATCAGTCTTAGGTCTGGCATTCAGGAGTCTTGGCTTCTGTTCCCAGTTTAGTCACTAACTCGCTAATACAAAACCTAGTATAAAAATTGATTTCAATTTAAGATTATTAATTTAATTTATAATATTGTGATCTCTGTGGACAGAAGAAGAAGCAGAAATTCATGAATAAGAAGCAACCCATATTGATTAAGTTTAAAAAGAAAATTATACAAAGATTTCCAATTTAAATGGTCAATGTGTGTATTTAAATATTTAGCCAGAAATTCCTACTAGACTATCTATGCTATAATGTCAAAACCTCTCCCTTTCATTGTGGTGAATTCCCATTATTAAAGTGAACATCCTCCCCAAACTTTTATATTCCTTTTTTCTATTACCCATTTATTTTGTGTGCTGACATAAGAAATTGCTTGATAAAACAATTAAGAAATATCTATGGAATAATAAAAAACCTAGAATAAACCTGTTAAAAATCCAATTATGAAAGGAAAACTGAAGCGTAGCCTTTCCAAATTGTAAACTATATATTATGGAAGGTCACTGCAAACTATATGTGAATTTTAACACAACACTATGCAATCTCAACCAGGTCCAACTGGGCAGCCAAGGAACATATAACTATTTTCATATCAATATTCTGTATAATGCCATTGTTATGGCTGGGGGTCTCAATCAGGAGGACACCAGTGTTTCTAGTGGGCTTCAGCATGTTGCAAAATGAGATGGGGAAATACAGAAAACACTGTGTTAGATTAAATCTGGCCTGGAATAAACCACTAAAAATCGACCATAAAATCTGAAAGTTTTGGTTATAGTTTGTTAAATGGGCACCAATTCAACAAATAACTTATGCATATAATCAACTTTCAGAACATGAACATTTCCATTAACTTCAATAAGTCTATGCACATGATTAAAATTAAAGAGGTGCTTGAACATTCTGCTGGATCAGAGCTATACACCTGTTTTCATGTATAGCTATTGAGAATGAATATTACCCTCAATGGATGGTCAAAGGAACCAGTAACATTTCAGACTGCACCAAGGGTACCCACTTCCTCTCATTCAAACAACTGAAGCAGGATGGGGAACCACAGGCCAGGGGGCCGGATGCAGCCCCTGGCTTTTCTGGATCTGGCCCCTGAGGCTCAGGGCCCCCGTGCTGACACTCCAGCTCCTCTGCTATCCCACAAAATCTAGGCTACTCCCACTAGGCTCTGGTGTGCAAGGGGAATGTGGGGAGTGTTGGGGCACCATGCCAATGAGGTGGGTTTTTTGTTTTTTGCTTCTCACCTGTGTATGGCCTGCCACTGATTATCTGTGGGTTAATGGCCTCCGATCCAGAAAAGGTTCCCCACCCCTGACTTACATTATATATCTATAACATATATATTCTATTTCCATCTCTGCAACACGCCCTGCAAAGTTCTTTCCAGTTCCACACTTTCTCAGAAATCAGAAGTCACAATAATCCCAAACAATTCCTCACTAAGTTCTGTTCAAGCTTGTGATCTGTAGTTGATGAAAAGGACAGCACAATTCCACCAGCCTGGAACATTTACAGGATGAAATATTTGCCAATATTTTGCATCAAGTGTACTACTTGCCTGAATTAACTAACAGCCTCTGATCAGAAGAGCCTTTATGCTGTTGAAAGTATCTTTTACCAAACCCCACATGCTTTCATTGCTAGGGAGATACTGTACCCTATTATTAATAACTAGACAATTAGCCCATCATAAGATGGGATTTTCAGGTCTCTACTCCACGTCGGTCTTCTCTCCTGGGCCTCTGGTTTCTCCTTTCGTCTTTCTCTCTCTCCTCCTCCTCCTGCCTTTCCCTGGGTATGTCTACACTACCCCGCTAGTTCGAACTAGCGGGGGTAATGTAGTCATCCGCAATTGCAAATGAAGTCCGGGATTTGAATTTCCCGGGCTTCATTTGCATGAAGCCGGCCGGCGTCATTTTTAAATGCCGGCTAGTTCGAACCCCGTGCCGCACAGCTACACGCGGCTACATGTGGCACGGAGTAGCTAGATCGGATTAGGCACGGGGTTCGAACTAGCCGGCATTTAAAAATGGCGCCGGCCGGCTTCATGCAAATGAAGCCCGGGAAATTCAAATCCCGGGCTTCATTTGCAACTGCGGATGACTACATTACCCCCGCTAGTTCGAACTAGTGGGGTAGTGTAGACATACCCCATTTCTCTCTCAGCTCTCCTCTGCCTTCTGCCTCTCTCTCCATCTCTCTCTTTCTCTTCTCCCCCTCCTGCCTCTCACTCTTTCTCCGCTTTCTTCTGTCTCCATCAGGGATGCACGCTAGTCCAGGCCACGTCCCCTGGGCGTGTACGTCACCACCCCACCCCCCTTCGCCTCCCACTGTGGCGTTCAGCTGACTCCTGCACCACTCAGGTAGGCCACCGTGCGGGAGCAAGCAGCGCAAACAGCCATGCTCTCTCTTCTCCTCCTACTATTTCACCCTCTCTCTCTCTCAGCTCTCGTCCGCCTCCTGCCTCTCTCTCCACGGGGGTGCTGCATGGGGAGCGTGGGGCCCAAACGGCCGCTTGCACCACTTGCTC
This sequence comes from Pelodiscus sinensis, assembly GCF_052426305.1. Taxonomy (NCBI): domain Eukaryota; kingdom Metazoa; phylum Chordata; order Testudines; family Trionychidae; genus Pelodiscus; species Pelodiscus sinensis. The sequence goes on from NC_143055.1 coordinate 103,059,845, forward strand.
CTGAGCGGCGGCCCGGCTGAGTGGCGCAGAAGTCAGCTGAGCACCACGGCGGGAGGCAACAGCAACACCCAGAGGTAACAGCCAGCATTTCAGCGTTACAGAGTCACAAACATTGGGCTACTATATATATGATGTCTCTAAAATTCATATAGGCAATGAAAAACTAGATGCAGAAATTACTATGTAAAACTCTATGACCTATGAGTGGCTGATACAGGACTTGATTAATAAAGAACTTAAGGAGGCTAATATTCTTAATGACAAAAAACATGGGTTATGAAAAATAGATGCTGTCATTGTAACTTGATATCTTTTTTTGATGAGATGACAAATTTGGCTGATACAGTAATAAGTTTCAGGGGGTAGCCAAGATAGTCTGTACAGGAAAAAAACGACAAATGGTCTGGTAGCACTTATAGACTAACAAAACATGTAGATGTTATCATGAGCTTTCCTGGGCACAGCCCACTTAAAATTCCGGTCATCTGAAGAAGTGGGCTGTGCCCACGAAAGCTCATGATACCGTCTACACGTTTTGTTAGTCTATAAAGTGCTACCAGACCATTTGTTGTTGTTTAGAGTAATAAGTGTTGATGTAATACACTTGGATTTCTGTAAGACATTTGACTTGGAACCATATAGTCTGATTAAAAAACTGGAATGAGATAAAAATTATCATGGCCCTTGCTAAACAGATTAAGAGCTGGCGAACTGATAGGTCTCAAAATGTAATTGTAAATAGGGAATCATCACTGAGCAGGTTTTTTTGCTTTTTGTTTTTTTGGGTAGGGTTCCACTAAATTCCATATTCATATTAACTATTATGAACATGTAATAGTTCCTCTATCATATGCCTTCTGTATTCAGGAACAAAGAGCTTTTACCAACTTGTCTGACTATTTGCTGCTCAAGAGTGAAAATGGGAAGTTGTGTGTCTGGTAAAGAGCATAAAACATTTATATATTTTAGCCTTATTAAAGCACACCACCCACTCAGCTGAAGATTCCGTTTCACCTTTCCTGACAGTGCTTCACAGCTACTGAGAAAGAGATGTTTGTTTCTAAATTTTGTCTATGGAAGTGTCTTAATATACATGTTTATTTTTCAGGTGTTAACTTAATTCTTTCTGGGGGGAGAGGTTATTACAGAATACTCAGTAAATTTGCAGATGCTCCATTTTATCAGTTTCTTGTTGTTTGGGAATGTTACCTTCCTCATTCTTAAGGTTTGAGCAAGAGGTTTCCTGGCAAGAGGAGAAAGGAGGATGAAGCATATCTCTTCTGCACATCATGGACATGCTGTGATTGGATAGCTAAGAACAAATTATGTATGAGGATGAAAGAGTTTAGTGCCTTTCAAAAATAATAGCGCACATATTTATCCATATAGGATACTTCACTTTCTAAAAAAGGAAATAAGAGCTAGAGGAGCAGTAAGGCTTACTCTTCCTCACTCTCTGAAATAGTACAGGCTCTTGTACTATTGAATATTCAAAACCATGTAGCTGAAACAAGACAGCAATTTTTCTACTATCTTAGAAATTGGAGATGAAAAATTATTTCTATAATTATTACCATGATCTTTATAGCCATCTTGCTCAAGGAATTATTATTATGGATGTGCAAAGTTATTTAGTAGACATACCCAGCTCTCAATAGTTCTTAGATTCATATCCTTTAGAACAAATATTCCCAATCTTTCTTCCTGAACCTAAAATGGCCTCTTAATTAGCTGAAATTCACCTCAGAAGAGCTGGAAATTTCTGATGAGCCAGTCATCGGTATTCTGATCTCAAGTTCTAGAGCTTCCCCAAGCTGAGATAGTTGTTAATGAATTGTAACATCCCAGAAAATATTGAGTGTACAGAATTTGTACACAGAAGTTTTTCCAAAGCACAAAAGGCAGAGTTCTTTCCTAAACAATTGTCAAAAGAAGGATGTGGAGGTCAAATATTTGGGAGTTCTGGGACTTGGTAGAATTCAAGACAGAAATGTAGATGGTAAACTAGTTAAAAATAGAGAGACCAGGACAGGACCATTTAACCTGAGAATGGTTAAAAAATTATGGGATATTGCAGATCTTTAATAAGTATGGATATCACAATAAAGCATTATAATTTTTCACATCTTACACACAATAAACCAGATCCTCAAACCAAACTAGATCGTTAAACTTGATATTTGCTTATTGTTGATTACTATCTGCACTCTGTTTGTTCCTAATGACCATATGATTAACATGTCCTAATAAACAAATACATATAAATCAGCTCTTCAGGCTTTTTCTGTCAAGAATGCATTATTTTCCGTAGATCAAGCTCTTAAATATATGAGGTTAACTGCACATTGATCTTGCTACCTTTCTCCATTTCTGGGCAGTAACAAATAGACTACCTCTAATCTTGTTATGAAGTGTAGGGTCATAAAACTCATGATTATGTTGCTCTGAAAATTCACTGTGACCTGAGGCACTAGCAGTGCAGCAAGTTAGATTAAGCTTCCCTTTTGAAACTCTTCATTTATATTTTTACTATTGCTCACAGAATTTTCAATCAAGCCCACAACATTCATTTTAATTGCTTTTTGGCTATGTTTTTCTATTGTGTTTTTTTCTTGGTGTGAATCAGTGTTGCTATCATAAAGTTAGCAATCAAAGCAGGAATGTCCATTTCTTCAGTGTACAAGGAATCATTATGCCTCTAAAACTAGAAATCATTGAAGTTTAATACTAGTAAATAGCTTTGATTTAGGAAAGACAAATAGTAATGCTCTTTTTATGTTTATATTAGTGACATCTGTTAAAGCAGTATTTGGTAGAAAATCTGAGAAGGCCCAGACTGACAATAATGGCTTATTCTTCCACCTTACCACATTAATGCTGTTTATTCAACATAGTTAGATAGAAAGGCTTTGTTCAGTGCATATGGCTATCACATATTTGGGTTGTGCTAGTGGTCCAAGATGTGGTTAACTCATTACAACAAGATTCACAGTAACCACTGAGTATATCAGATATATATACAAGATTAGTTTAATGGGGCATGTGTTGAGGTCAAGAAAGGTAGTAATAGCTGTGAAGAGATGTTAACAGTGAAGTTTAAAATGCAAGCGATTAAGTCCCCAAAAGAAAGAGAAACAGAGAAACTGTCTTACACATGCATGATGACAACCTGCAGCCCAGGATGATTACACTGATTTCAATGTATTTTGGATAACACCCACTGGCTGTGTCTACACTGGCATGAATTTCCAGAACTGCTTAAAACGGAATACTATTCCGTTTTCAGTTTTTCCGGAAAAGGAGCATCTATATTGGCAGGCTGCTTTTCTGGAAAAGCCCTTTTCCCGGAAAAGCGTCTGTGGCCAAGATAGATGCGCTTTTCCAGAAAAGACTACTGGGATGTCTACACTGGCCCTTTTCTGGAACAGTGTTCTGGAATAAGGACTTATGCCCGAGCGGGAGCAGAATAGTTTTTCCGGAATAGCGGCTGATTTTGTACAGTAGAGCGTCGTTGCTTTTCCGGAAATTCAAGGGCCAGTGTAGACAGCTCGCAGCTTATTCCAGAAAAGTGGCTGATTTTCCGGAATAAGAGGCCCAGTGTAGACACAGCCATTGAGTTCAAATCAGGGTCTGATCTGGCCGGTGAAAAATGCATTTTAAAATGTATTTATCAAGCTCAATTAGTGTGCTTAAAAGGTTCCTTCCAAAGTCAAATGTTAAGGTAACGTAGGTATTGAATCCTAATGGCCTCATTGTAAGTCAATATAGATTGGACCTTGCTGGTCTGGGACTCTTAGGACTTGACCGGTCCTGAATGAGGGAATTTGCCAGATCACAGGAGATCTCCTGCCACTGGCCTCTCAGGACTCTGCCCCTCCTGCCGGCTCCGCTACAGCCCTGCTGCTACAGGGCTTGGGGCTTGGCTCTGGCCTGCTCCTACCAGCTAGCCAGAGTTCCCTGGAGATGGAGCTTCCCAGCTGCCGCAGCCCCGCTTCTGTCCCACCTGTCTGGGGCTTTCCATGGATGGGGCTCCTCGGTGGCCCCGTTGGAATGGGGCTCCCTGGCTGCCCTACTGCTTCCGTACCCAGCTGGGGGCTCCCTGAGATGGGGCTTGCCACTCCCAATGGTGGGGCTCTCCACTGCTAGACTCCCAACCAGCTGGCACTCCCGGGTGCTGGAGCTCTCTGGTCCAGCAACATCTGTGATCTTGCTGGACCACAGATATTGCAGGACCAGAGAGTCCCGGAATTAGGAGGTTCCACCTGTACTGATATGATGTGACTGACCCAGAATGAAAATAACAAATGTATAAAACCAAGCATGGTCAGAATGTTGGCTCCTATAGCCACATTCTTTAACCATTTGCAATATAAATGAATGACTGAAAGAAGGCAAGGATATTTAGGTACCATGAAGGTCCCTTCAGAACATGAGACAAAACAAATCATAAACAGATATAATATGACTGTCAGTAAAGAAGTTGTTAAATGATTATTGCTCACTATGCAAGGCAGTTATTCCAATGTAGTCATTGTAAAGAACAAAATACCAGAAGGCTGTGTCTACATTGGCATCCTTTTCCGGAAAAGGGATGCTAATGAGACACTTCGGAATTGCAAATCCGCGGGGGATTTAAATATACCCCACGGCATTTGCATTTACATGGCTGCCGCTTTTTTCCAGCTCGTGGTTTTTGCCGGAGAAAAGCGCCAGTCTAGACATGATTCTCCGGAAAATAAACCCTTTTCCGGAGGATCCCTTATTCCTACTTGAAAGTAGGAATACTTGAAAGTAGGATAAGGGATATTCCGGAAAAGGGCTTATTTTCCGGAGAATCGCGTCTACACTGGCGCTTTTCTCCGGCAAACACCCCGAACCGGAAAAAAGCGGCAGCCATGTAAATGCAAATGCCGCGGGTGATATTTAAATCCCCCGCAGATTTGCAATTCTGAAGTTTCTCATTAGTATCCCTTTTCCGGAAAGGGATGCCAATGTAGACACAGCCGAATAGTTCCAATTGTCTGGGTAACACTATTTATTCCATTTTATGCCAAGCAGAAGGTAACAATATATAACTGAAGATATTAAAGAAACAGAATTATACATAAAATTAAAATGCAGCCTTTCTTAAAGCTGACTTGCTTAATAAAGTGGTGTTGAAAGTAAGAACAGAAAAGAATTCCTCTGTTAGTACCTTGCCATAATAAAAGAAAAGGAGTTTTATGTCAGTCTGTTGCTTTTAGTGTAACATGGTCCTGGAAATCTCTCCTATGGAGTGGGAATCTGGAGAAGAAAATTCTTGTGAATAATAATGAGTATTAATTGCCAAGAACTGCAGTTCTCTGTGTTTTCCCTGCAGATCCTACTCTCTCTTTCTTTTCCAGAGTTTTCAGAATTTTATAATTAGTTCATATGTGGTAGTAAAGATAGTTATTGAAGCAGGTCTTTAATACAGTGTTTGGAGCCCTCAATTAATAGAGAGAGGCTCATGTATCTCCTAACGATTTAACTTCAGAAATGTTCTGGGAATGAAGGGCAAAGATTAGGGTTCCCACTATTTGAGAGGAGGGCCATATTCAGAAAACTCAAAGGGAATATCTGTGCTGTCACCAAAGGGTGTGACTGAAGCTCTTGTTCACATACCTGACCTAACTTTAATCCATTGAGCATTAGTACTGGAGTCTTGAGGCCTAAGTAGTTAGGGTCAGATTAACACATGGACTTTAGGGGCTACAGCCCAGGGCTTCTAGATGAAGTGGGCCCTACCAAAAAAATCAGCTGGCCACTTAAAGTCCAGTGGCAGCACAAGGCTTAGGCAGACTACCTCCATGCTGTAGACCCACACTGCTCCCAAAAGAGTCTGGCTGACAAATAGCATAGAATGATTTTAAAGAATCCACATTTTCTGGCATAAGCACAAGCAGTGTCATGACTGAGTTTGGTTTTCAAACTTTGCCTTTCCTGATTTTAGTGTGTCTGATTTTTTAACTATTATTTTTACATATGATATTAACTTAATTGTCATGACAGATAAGTTGACCAAAAAAAAAAAAAAAAAAAAAGAAGAAGCTGTGTGATGTGATGTGATCAAAGTTGGAATATTTAAAGAGAAGTAAGAGAGATAAATGCCCAATTCCTACTGAATTCATTGAGGGAAGTGTGCCTAATGCCTTTGACATTGCCAGTGAACCTCAAACCTCCCAACCAATTACTACACACAGAGTACATCTATACTGCATGGCTATTTCAAAATAAGCTATTCCGGAATAATTATTCCAAAATAGTTTATTTCAAAATAGCACGTCTACACTGTAGGGAAGCCTCAAAATTAGTCCGAGGTAGGCTTCCCTAATGTGCTATCTGGATACAGAGACCCAGGAGGCACTAAGGAAGAATAACTCAGAATAGCCCTGGTGAAGGGCTATTTTGAAATAGCAGCAGTGGAGCGTCTACTCATGTCTTATTTTGAAATAGCTATTTTGAGATAGACCTTATTCCTCAAAGAGTGAGGTTTACAGATTTCAGAATAAGCCATCCATTATTTTGAAATTATTTCAAAATAACAGAATGGCTGTGTAGATGTTCGCATTGTTATTTTGAAATAACATTAGTTATCTTGAAATAACCATGCAATTTAGATGCACCCACAGTTGACAATAACTGCTTAATGATTCCCTTTCACAAATTTAGGCCTTACTGGCTCATGTCTATACTTTGAGAGTTTGCAGAAGAACAGCCTGAGAATATATTTAGGCAAAAATTTCAAGGAGCCTAAATTTTTTGAAAGGATGAAAAATACCTTTTAAATAAAGAGCTAACATTTTTGACAGTTTGCATCTGTTCAGTTACATTTATTTCAGAAGGTTTATTTTTTTCTGACACCCACCTGTAGAAAATTTGGCCTGCTGAGTAGCACTATTTTATGTATTGATAACCAAACAAAGAAATAACAAAAATAAAAATCAAATTAAATTTACTGAAAACTAGAAAAGCAGGTTAAAAACTCCTCACTGCAATTTAAAATTGTATAATCTGAAAAGAAGTTAATATATTATTTACACAATGAAAAATGATTATAAAAATCTCTCTAACCCTGCACTTCAAATTAAGGCCGAACAGCAGATGTGAAGTGCAATGGGAAAGAAAATTTCAGTAGTACAATTATGTGAAGGAGCTCAGTTTCCAAACTGGTTTTCCTACCATACTGCATATTCCTTCTAGAGTCAGAGGCATTTGCTTTGGGCAAGACCATTTTAATTTATAAGAAGTTTGAATTCAATAAAAAAATCAAATTTTGAAATACTGAGCTGAAAGTACATGAAACAAAGTGAAACACAAAGTTCTAACAGTTACGTTACCAAAGCAAAGGTGCCATTTCAAATTTGGATTGGGGGCAGCAACTTTAACCACAATTTGGGGGCTATTTAGGCATTTAAAAAAAAAAGCTTTCTGGCAGCTAGTTTAACATTTATCTGAAAAGAGTCCTATAACTAATTCCTGTATAAAAGAAAAACAAAGATTAGACCCACTCAGCTCTAACAATATGTTCTAACATCTTGTAGCAAATCACTTAAGAACATTATTAGATATATATATTAGATACACATTTTAATATATATTCTTACTTTGTTACTAACTCTGCAGGGGGAGAGAGAGAAAGAGAGATCCTATCAGAACTCCTGGGTTCTTGCTCAGCTATGGAAGGAGAGTGGGATCTAATGGTTACAGTGGGAGCAGATACATGTGGGTTCTATGTAAGAACATAAGATTGGCCATAGTGCATCAGACCAAAGGTCCATCTAGCCCAGTATACTGTTTTGTGACAGTAGGAAATGCCAGGTGCTTCTGAGGGAATGAACACAACAGGCAATCATTAAATGATTCATCCCATTACCTATTTTCAGTTTCTGGCAAATAGTGATAATGCACATACAGAACATAATATTGGATCCCTAATTGCCATTGAGGGATCTATTTTCCATGAACTTCTCTAGTTCTGTTTTGAACTTTGTTATATTTTTGGCATTCACAACATCTTCTGGCAAGAAGTTCCACAAGCTGACTGAAGAAATAGTTCCTATTATTTTTTTAAATCTGCTGTCTGTTAAATTCATTGATTGATTTTTAGTTCTTATTTTACTTGAAGGAGTAAATAACACTTCCTTATTCCATTTTTCCACATCATTCATGATTTTGTAGGCCTCTGTCATATCTCTCCCTTAATCATCTCTTTTCCAAACTGAAAAGTCTTGGTCTTTTTAAGTTCCCCTCATATGGAATATGTTCTGTACTCCTAATAATTTCTGTTGACCTTCTCTGTACCTTTTCCAGATCTAATATATCTTTTTGAGATGGGGTGATCAAATTTGCACATAGTATTCAATATGTAGGTGTACGATGATTTTATATAGAGGCACCATGATATTTTCTGTCTTATTTATCCCTTTCCTAATGAGTCCCAATATTCTGTCAGGCTATTTTTATTGTCACTAGACATACATCAAATATTTTGTAACTCTCTGCAGTCTATTTTGAAGTTAACTATTTTGAATAAATTTTGTATTGTCTTCAAATTTTGCCAGCTTATTTGCCACTGTCTGCCCTTTTTTCCAGCTTATTTATGAATGTATTGAATAGCACTGGTCCTGGTACAAACCCAGCTATTTAATTTTTCTCTGTTTTCACCATTTATTACATTAGAACAGCCATATGGATCAGAGCGAAGGTACATTTAGCCCAGTATATTCTCTCTGACAGTAGCCAGTGCCAGGTGAACAACAGGAAATGAACAGATCAAATATTCCACCCACTGATGTTCATTTTCTGACAAACAGAGGCTAGGGATACTATCTCTGCCCATCCTGGATAATAGCTATTGATGGATCTATTCTCCATGAATTTACCTAGGGGTATGTCTACACTTCAACACAATTTCAAATTAACTTAATTCAAATTAGTTAATTCAAAATAAGCTAATTCGAAATAACGCTTCTAGACACAAAAACTAATTTGAAATAGTGTTTTGCTATTTCGAAACAGCGCATCCACACTGATTGGATGCTGGATCGCATTTAAGGGCAGCTGAAATCAGTTCCAGCAGGGCATCAGGTCAGTAGTTGCTTTGTGTGGCTGCTGTCTGAGGCTATCTGAGGCTTGTGCTTAAAGGGACCCCCATGGACAGCAGGTTCTCAGCTTTCCTGCTTGCTTGCCTACCTCACCGAGGGACAGCAAAGCGTTTTCCTCTCCGTCTGCTTTGGTCTCCTTCCTTTGGGAAACCGCAACACTCGGCACCATGAACCGAGAGCTGCCCCTGGGCACTCTGGTGCTCATTCTGAACATCGTACTACAAGCCTGGCAGCAATTGCTGGAGGCTGCCTGGCACCTTCTGCTGCAGGCCAGCCCCCTGGCCCTCCTCCTGCCCCCACCAGGGGCCCTGGAGGAGCAGCGCCCGGATGCCAGCATGCCCCACCGCATCTGGTATCTGGACACCAGTGACTGGTGGGACTGCATCATCCTGGAATGCTAGGGAGACCAACAGTGGACCCAGAACTTCAGGATGAAGAAGGACACCTTCCTGCAGCTCTGTGAGTGGCTCGCCCCTGCTCTGCGGTGACGGGACACACGCATGAGTCTGGCCATTCCCCTTCACAAGCAGGTGGCCATTGCCCTCTGGAAGCTCTCCACTCTGGATAGCTACCGATCCATGGGGAACCAGTTCGGCGTGGGGAGAACCACTGTTGGAGCAGTGCTCATGCAGGTACAGCACTCACCGGTCACTGGGCCAGGAGGGGGGGCTGCAAGGAGGACATGGGCTGTCCGAGGGAAAATGGGGGGAGGTGGTGTAAGTGCCCTCCCCGGGAGGAGTCGGTCTGTCCTGGCCATGCTACAGACCACCCACAGTGGCCAAGATTGCAGCGGGAGTTGCTCCCTGGAGTGGGGCGCAGGGCAGTGGCAGGGAACGAACACTTCCAGCCACCCGGGCGCCCCAGTGATCCTCGGTTTTGTGTGTCTCTCTGCAGGTGGTCAAGGCCATCAACAGGGTGCTGCTCCACAAAGTCATCCGCCTCACCGACCTGGTCATCCAGGGGGTTCGGTGCCCTGGGCTTCCCCAACTGCGGGGGGGGGGGCAATCGATGGGACACACATCCCCATCCATGCCCCGGACCACCAGGCCTCCCTCTACATCAACAGGAAGGGGTACTCCTCCATGATCCTGCAGGACATGTCTGACCACCAGGGCCGGTTCATGGACATCAATGTGGACTGGTCCGGCAAGGCACATGATGCACAGGTGTACCGCAACTCCTCCGTGTGCCAGATGCTGCACGCTGGGACTTTCTTCCCTGACCACCACATCAGGGTCAGGGACGTGAACATGCCAGTGTACCTGCTGGGGGATGCGGCCTACCCCCTACAGTCCTGGCTCATGAAGCCCTACACAGGACACCTCAGCCCCTTCTGGCAGGTCTTCAATGCCAGGCTCAGCAGGGCCCACATTGTGGTCAAGGGGGCCTTCGGCCAACTGAAGGCCCAATTTAGATGCCTCCTCACTGGACTCGACCTCTCCCAGAACAATATTCCACACGTGATGGCAGCGTGCTGTGTGCTGCACAATTTATGTGAGAGGAAGGGGGAGGCTTTCCTGCCAGCCCGGATGACAGAGGCTGACCACCTGGCTAGCCAGCATGTACAGCCCCACATGGCTGCCAGGTGGACAAGGACTGAAGTCCCCCTGGCGTGCCCACTGGGGCCTTGTGCCTTACATTCCACCCCCCACCTCCTTCCCCTTTCCTTTCCCTAGCCCGCTTTCCTGATATACAATAAAACACCTGTGTTGCCACAAAAAAAACTCTCTTTTATTTCATGTAACTGGGCTGGGGGGAGCAGAGGAATGAGGGCGGGAGAGCGAACGGGGGAAACCTGGGGGGAGGGAGCTGGAAGAGGGAGGCAAGAGGAGCAAGGGGGAGGGGAAGCTCAGGGTTGGGGGTCTTGCCGGCCCTCCCATTTCGCAGCACTGTGGGTGTGGGAGCCTCAGCATTCCTGGGGGAAGTGGGTATGGAGGGTGGGGCAGGAGGGATGGGGGGGTGCAGAAGAAGAGGGACGGGGAGTAGGGTGGGAGGAGGAGTGATAGGTGGGACAGCCACAGGGGCTGGAGCAGCAGGAGGCAGCAATCGGTCTGCCAGGGCCTGCAGGTGCTCGCGAAGGGCACAGCCCTCCTCCCGCAGCTCCTGCAAAATCTCCCGCCGCAGCTGTAGGTTCTCTTGAACCCATTGCTCCTGGCTGTGGACCTGCTGTCCCTGCAGATGAAGCTGCTGCCTCTGGAACTCCTCCAGGTTGCGGGTGCCCCTGCTAGCCTAGGTGCGGGTGGATGGTCCAGGCGGGGTGGTGCATCCTGCACTCGCCGGTTCTGGGGCTGCGGTGAAACAAGAGAAGTGGTCAGTTCTCCCTGGGGACACTGTGGGTGAAACCCAGCCCCCCTCTGCAAGCTGAGGACAGGAGGTCTGCACCTGCTATCCCCGGGAGTGTGAGCTGGCCCAGGACTGCACCCCAGCCCCTGTGCTGCCTATTGTGTGGTGTGCGGGGGGGGGGAGGGGAGATGTGCCCTGCCTCTCTGTAGAGGGTGCGTCTGGAGGGAGAGCAGTGTGCAGTGTCTCTCCCCGGGGTCAGGAGCCTGTCATGTGCCTGCATGCATAGACACATGTGGGGACCAGGCCAGGGCCCCTGCATGGCACTCAGCTGGGGCCACATGTCCTGGATGGTACGGCAGATACACAGGTTGTTAAGGCTGATGCACACGGTCCCTGGGCTCCCCCTGTATCCCCCCCCACCCTGCATAAGGGGACCGTGATGTCACTCACATGTGGAGGCCTCCCCGGCCTCGAATGAGGCTGCTGACGGGCTCTCCAATTAGGCTCGGGGGTCCTGGGTGCAGGGCACGCTCCCTGCGGGTTCCTGGCTGCCATCGTCATCCTCTCCCTCCTCTTCCCCTGTGTCAGGGGCAGGGCCCTCTGGCCCGGGGTCAAGGATGATCAGGAGAGCACGGACCATCTGACCCCCCCAGGATGCGGTCCAAGGCCTCATAATGCGGGCAGGCATGGCTGCCAGACTGGCCACCAGAGGCCACATGCGCAGCCAGGAGCAGGTGCAGACAAAAGTGAAAGAGCTGCGGCAGGCTAATGCCAGGGCCTCCCGACCAGGGGCTGTAGATGGCCGCATTCCTGCACCTAGTGCAGAGATCATGGGCACTGGAGACCTTCCCCTAAACTTCAATGAGGCCCACGATCTCCACACTAGACCAGGAAGGCGCCCACACTGTGGCCAGAGTCTGCCCCTTTAAGGGCTCTGGGGCTACGGGGGGGGGGGGGGGCGCAGATGAGTTTTCTTGGTTGTGCCCAGAGTGGCCACCAGGGCTCTCTGGGAAGGGCTGGAGACCTCCTAATTCGAAATAAGTGTCTACACAGCACTTATTTCGAATTAGCTATTTCGAATTTGGTGTTATTCCTCGTAGAATGAGGTTTACCAAATTCGAAATAAGGGCTCCACTATTTCGAATTTATTTTGAAATAGCAGTTTGTATGTGTAGATGTCATTAAAGTTAATTCAAAATAACGGCTGTTATTTTGAATTATCTTTGTAGTGTAGACATACCCTAGTTCTTTTTTGAACCATGTTACCATGTTCCCTCTAATTGCTTCCATCCATGGGCAGAATAAACATTGTTCTGTATACTGAGGCACATGCAAATGTGCACCACATGTAGAAACCCATGCCACTGGCTGTGGACGCTCTGCTAATCAGCCGGGCAATATTTGAATCTCTCTTGAGTGTCCACCCAAGCTTTCAGCTTACAGGGAACACTTTTATAGTCTTTGTATTCACAACCTCCTCTGTCAAGAGGTTCACAGGTTGACTGAGCATTGTGTGAAGTACTTCCTTTGTTTTAAAGCTGATTTAAAGGATAGGTTGCAAACAACAGTTAGTCATTCTGCAATTTCATATTTGAGTTCTTTCAGAACTCTTGGGTGAATGCCATCTGGTCCTGGTGACTTATTACTGTTTAGTTTATTAATATTTTCCAAAACCACTTCTAATGACACTTCAGTCTAAGACAATTCCTCAGATCTCTCACAAAAACCAAGTCTCTGATTTAGGAATCTCCTTCATGTCCTCAGCCATGAAGACCGATACAAAGAATTAATTTAGTTTTTCCACAATGACCTTATCGTCTTTGCAGCATCCCAATTGTCCAGCAGCACCACTGGTTTGTTTAGCAGACTTCCTGCTTCTGATGTTCTTAAAAAAAATTACTATTATGTCTTGAATTTTTGATTAGCTGTTCCTAATTTTACTGGCTTTCCTAATGATATTTTTTAACTTCATTTGCCAGAGTTTATGATCCTTTCCTATTTTCATCGCTAGAATTTAACTTCCACTTTTTAAATGATGCTTATTTATCTCCCACGGCTTCTTTTACTTAATTTGTAAGTCACAGTGGCACTTTCTTTGATGCTATTATTATATTGTTGTTTTTTAAATTTGGGGTATACATATAAGTTGAGTCTCTCTTATGGTGTCTTGGTAAAGTTCCCATGCAGCTTGAAGATATTTCACTTTTGGTATTTTACTTATTAATTTCTGTTTAACTAACCTCCTCTTTTTTGTGTAGTTCCCCTTTCTGAAATTAAATGCACAGCATCGGACTGTTAGAAACTGGTTTTTCCCACCACAGGGAGCTTAAATTTAATTATATTATAGTTACTCTTTCCAAGCCATCCAACTACATTCACTTCTTGGACCAGATCCTGTGCCCCACATAGGACTACTTCAAGAATTGCCTCTCCTCAGGTGGGTTTCAGAACCAGCAACTCCAAGACACAGTCACTTAAGGTGTTAATAAAATTTGTCTTTGCATCCTATCCTGAGGTGAAATTTACCCAGTCAATACAGGGAAAGTTGACATACCTCATTATAACTGTAAGGCTATGGAAAAGTTTTCCGTTAAAAGCATTTTCGGAAAAGAGCGTCTAGATTGGCACGGACGCTTTTCCGCAAAAGCACTTTTTGCAGAAAAGCGTCCCTGGCCAATCTAGACGCGCTTTTGCACAAAAAAGCCCCAATCGCCATTTTTGCAATTGGGGATTTTTTGCGGAAAACAAATCTCAGCTGTCTACACTGGCTCTTTTGCACAAAAGTTTTGCGCAAAAGGGACTTTTGCCCGAACGGGAGCAGCCTAGTATTTCCGCAAGAAGCACTGATTTCTTACAGTAGGAAGTCAGTGCTTTTGCAGAAATTCAAGCGGCCAGTGTAGACAGCTGGCAAGTTTTTCCGGAAAAGCAGCTGATTTTCTGGAAAAACTGGCCAGTCTAGACACAGCCTAATAGTTTTTTATTTGTATAGCCTCTCTAATTTCCCTTAGTATTTCACAGTTAATGCTAACCCTTGTCAAGTTGTCAATAATATATCCCTACTGCTATATTCTTATTATTAAATCAGGGAATTATTATCCATACAGATTCTATTATATAGTTTGGTACATTTATAATTTTTGCTTTATTCAGTTGTACACTTTATTTCACATACAGTGAGTAGTCTTGTAGCACCTTAGCAACTAATACATATGTTACTCCATCCTATTGCTGATTCTCATTCCACCAAGTTTCTGAGATGCCTATTGAATCAATATCATCCTTTAAGATGAGGCACCATATTATTATTTAGATGTATAGCATTTGAATATAAGCACTTTAAAATCCTGTCCCTTTTTAGCTGTCTGCCATTACATGATGTGATTAAATGGGACTCTTTTTCATTCAACTGTTTCTCATCAGACCTTTGCTGTATTTTATCATCTTCCATTTTCTCCTCCTTTCTGTCGGATCCATGTGCTCCTCTTTGCCTCTCGGCTTTCTCCCAGCCCCTATTTTAAAAACTACTCTATGACCTTTTAAATTTTAAGTATCAGCAATCTGGTTCCATTTTGATTTAGGTGGATCCCATGCTTCCTGTTTCTCCCAGCTCCTACTAAATCTAAACTCCAAGTTTCACCAGTTCCTAATAAATCTAAACTTCTCCTCCCTACACCATCATCTCATCCATGTGTTGAGATGCTACAGTTCTATCTGGCCCTGAATGTGGAACTGGAAACATTTCAGAGAATACTACCATGGAGGTCCCGGATTTCAATTTCTTACCTAGCAGCCTCATGTAATTTGCCAGTCATCACAAACTCAACTGTTGACTGAATCTTTTTTCATTACTAATATCTGTTTCTTCCTAATAACTGGAGTTTTCCCTCTAATCTTTTCTATGCATTTTCTATGTGCAAATGTGCCCCAGTAGAAATAAAGTGTTGGATGCTCTGCCAATCAACTGTGCTGTATCTGAATCTCTCCCGAGTGGCTGCACAACTTACAGGGAATGCTGCTCTCAACTACAGGATCATTTCCTTCTGCTCCAGTTGAACATTCTCCTTTCCTGAGACTTTCATTCTCCTTGACAGCAAAGAAGCTATCAGGCCAGAGGTGGGATCGTTCTACTGTGTCCTGGAACATCTCATCTATGTACACCTCTACTTCCCTCATGTCCTCCAGTTCAGCCACTCGAGTCTCCAAAGTCCATACATAATCTCTGAAGGCCAGAAACTCCTTGCATTGAATGCACACATTGCAAACATGCTACTCTGGGTGCAATAAACAAGATTGCTTCCACTCTGTTTTAGGGTTTCTGCCAGAATTCTCTCATAGAGCTTATTCCTTTCTTGATTTTTTTTTAATTTGTAAATCAGCTGGTTCCATTTTAGTTTAAAGAAACTGAAAAAAAATTGAGTTTTAAGTGTATCTAGCTCAAATTCTGCCTCTAAACTCCCTCTTACATCTCCCCTGATAGCCCACCTATGTTTCCTATATTTTGACTGGAGCACCTGACGATGCTTTCAGTATCATCTAATAATCCTTAGTTCACTTTAATAGCAAGCCTTTATTATCTTAATCACCCTGCTTCTGTTTATAAACAAACTCCCTGCCACAGAGGCTTTGCTGTTCCTAGCTTCGGAATGCAACACTCAGTTTACAGTTTTGTTGACACTTAGGGTACATCTAGACTACATGCCTCTGTCGCCAGAGGCATGTAGATTAGGCTACCCAACACAGTAAAATGAAGCGGCGATTTAAATAATCGCCGCTTCATTTAAATTTACATGGCTGCCGCGCTGAGCCGACAAACAGTTGAACAGCTGTTTGTCGGCTCAGCGCGATAGTCTGGACGCTCCCCTGCCGACATCAAAGGTATTTGTCGACCACCCAGGTATGCCTCCTGATCAGCTGTTTGTCGGCTCAGCGCGGCAGCCATGTAAATTTAAATAAAGCGGTGATTATTTAAATCGCCGCTTCATTTTACTGTGTCAGGTAGCCTAATCTACATGCCTCTTGCGACAGAGGCATGTAGTCTAGCCGTACCCTTAAACGTTTATGATATGTCTACACTGCAATGCTATTTCAGGTTACAGGATTATCCTGAAATAGCTATCCCATGTCTTCACAGCAAGCCCAGTATTTTGAGCTCACTACTCCGATATCCCTGTAAATTTCATTCTATGAGGAGTAAGGGATGTTTTGGAATAGTGCTTTATTTTGACATTTGGCCTTGAGTAGACAGCGCCAAATGACAAAATAAGCTATTTCGAAATAGCATCAAAATAAGATATGCAATTTGTGTGGCTCAAATTGCATATCTTATTTCAAGTTACAGTGCAGTGTAGACTCATCCTTAAAGTGCAGAATGGTTTATAAATAGAATGAGACATTTAAAATATATATTTAATTAACCTGCATCTGAAAAAAAATCTCAATTTAAACTAAGACTCTTCTAAGCTTAGTAAGCCTGAAAGTTGCAGATTCTGGTTCTGTGGGAATTTGAACTAGTGATAAAAAAGCTGACCTTGCAAAAAAGATTAATGGGCAACTGTGAGCCTCAAGCAAATCAATTCTCCAGCATTCACACTGTACACCCTAGATATGAGTCCTTTAAAAATACCATCTCTAGCTGTGCAGGAAGTGGTGAGGTCTGAGCATTGACATGCTTGGAGGCAAATACTGGAGATGACAGAGGAATGATAAAAAACAAGAGTACAATAGAAATTGCACAAAAAGATTTATAGAAGTATGTGCAATAAGCAGAAGTTATAACCCAAAATCCAAGAGATAGATCCTGGAGAGCATTCATGCTCCTATGTACACAGGGAGGAGGAGGAGGAGGACCCCAGACTCAAAAGCGTTGAGCCAGACCCTGGTGCAAAATAGGCAGAGTCAGAGCAGTTCTCTCACACACTGGCTTTGCATAGCTCCCATGGACAGCAACTAGGTAATGACTGCCTCAATACAATATCAGGAGTTGGAGTGGGGGAGGCACAGAACCAGTTCCAGTGGCAATAGACTGCCTACAAATTCTACTCTGGTGGAATCTTCAAAAAATCAATGTAGTTGACATTTTTATGCTTGTAGAACCCAAATATGTAGATATTCAAAAGGAGATGCTTGAAAAAAGTAGAGCAATCACAACACTACATAACAATGAAGTAAATTAAGCTGTGAAATAATCCCCAATCTGAATCATTTAAAACTAGTATGGACAAAATATTTGCCAGTAACTGTCTAAAGCAGGTGTCATGGTGGATTTTTTTCCATTCATGATTCTCAGGTGAAACAAGCCTACACAGTAGATAAAGAAAAAGATCCCAAATTGAATTTCTTTTAGTCAAACTTCAATATGCTTTTTGAGGGAAGGAAGAATGGGTAGAGTTCAATTTTCTGGAGAAATAGTTGGTGCAGATTTAGATAAAATTAAATATATATATACAAAAACTGTCCATATAAAGTTTTAAACTGAATCTCAAATCTGGGATTAAGATATACTAAGCTTTTACCCAATTTTTCTGCTATAAGAAGATCTTTTCAAGTTCAGGCATGTCAAAATGGAGATATCTGCTTCTATCACAAACTAATTTGAACTAGCGTTTGCAGCTCTGTTTAGCACAGAGATTAAAAAACCTAACCAATATTGTATAACAGGTTCCTAGCCAGAAAGGCATGACTGCTCTTGGTGAGATTTATGGAAAGTTTCTACTGATTATTACTCATTGATACTGATTAGTATTATGATACTAATAAGTCTTATTCTATACTATTTTTCATTTTGTGAAAAATATGAATTACATCATGGAATGGATGGTTTTTCACCTCTCCCTTCTCATTTCTAGAGCTGAGTGGCAAAGCTAAGTCAGTTTCTACTGCTATCTTAAAAAGCCACAAGAAACATTGTGAAGATTTGCTGCTATAGTACAAAACATTTATTTTACAAATGTTGTCTTTATTCCTTGGACATAGCATAGGCAAGCAATGCTGTTTAAATTGCTTAAATGTTTCTCTATTATGAAAAATAATCAATGTAACAAAGTCAGAGAGGTTAGATGAATGGTTATTGTGAATTCATACATATTAGATTATGAGAGTGGACACTAATTGGTCACTTGAACTTTTTAGATGATATCACAGAGATGTCACTTGCAAACACAAAAAAGGGAAGAGAAGAATCTTGCCATCTGTAAAAAAATAAGGATTGATACTATTTTTTCCTATTCTGCACTTATTTAGCATAATTACAATTGTTGTTTGCCAATTTGCCCATGCAAGGGAATAACGAGGCACAACACATCCTATTTCTCCCCTGTGTGGATTACCAGACTGCTAATAAGAGCTGTGAGGAAAAAAACAGGCATCATGGGCCTGCTATTTCCCACATGCAAGTTGGAAGGAAGTGGGGAATGAGTGGAACCTTGAGTCTTTCTCTCTAATATGTCAGTCAACAAGCTGAGTCAGCATTGAGGTAGAAGTCAGTCCCTCTCAGAGAATTACAGCCGTTAGTTCGAATTAACTTTGATAGGTGCTACACTAGCGATCCGCTAGTTCGAACTTAATTCAAACTAGCGGAGCGCTTAATTGGAACTAGGTAAACCTCATTCTACGAGGACTAACGCCTAGTTCGAATTAAGGGCTGTGTAGCCACTTAATTCGAACTAGTGGGAGGCTAGCCCTTCCCAGGTTCCCCTGGTGGCCACTCTGGGCACGACCAGGAAAACTCCTCTCCCCCAGCCCCAGGCCCTTAAAGGGGTAGACTCTGGCCAGACGGCACTTCACACAGCCAGCCCTGCCAGCGGTCTCTGCCCTGACCCAGTGGCCCCACGATGAGCCAGGGAGCCAGTGCCAGCGAGCTGTCCCCTGCCCAGTCCCCCAGCAGCCAGGGGCCATCCAGGGGCCGTAGACAGCGCGCGCCCCCTGGTCTAGTGCGGAGGTCATGGACCTCATTGAGGTTTGGAGGCAGGCCCCCAACCTCCATGATCTCCGCACTAGGTGGAGGAACACGGCCGTCTACGGCCACATAGCAGCCACCATGGCCCAAAAGGGACACGGGCGCACCCAGGAATAGGTGCGCCTGAAAGTAAAGCAGCTGCGTCAGGCGTACGCCAGGGCCACCAGGGGCGGCGCCGCAGCAGGGGCTGCCACCTGCCCCTACTTTCCCGCCCTCAACCGACTCTTGGAGGGCGGGGCGGTCCGTGCCAGCCCGGGGGACAGCGAGCTGGGACCGGAGGGCCCTGACCCGGGCACACCGAAGGGGCCACCACAAGATGTTCCAGCAGGGTCATCCAGGGAGACCATACCGGGTAAGTAGTTCGAATTAAGTAGTTCGGGTGGGGGGGGGAGGCGGGAGGGAGACCAGAGACTGTGCGCATGGGCCATGCCTTCCACGGATCATGCAGACACCTGTGCACGTGCGAGCACGTGCCATGCCACCCTTGGGCAGGTGGATTCAGCTGCGTGACACCCAGGGGCCATGGCCCATGCATGTGTGAAGAGACCTGACATTCTCCCAACCCCGGGGTGGGACCCAGCAGGATGCTTTCCCTTCACATGTCCCCTCTACACGGAGGCAAGGGACATCTCTCCCCCCTCCCACCTCCGCTGCCCCGGCCACACTATACATGGCACAGGGACATGGGTGCGGTCTTGGGGCAGCTCCCTGTCCCGGGGAGAGCCAGACATCCTGAACATGGCCTCTTGAAAAAGTATTTTGCATATCATATCTCGTCAAGAATTATTGTTTGCACAAATGTCCTACACAGATCAAAAAATTTGTTTTTTTATTCTGGTAGACAGATAATAGATTTGCATGCATTTTCTGCTCTCTTGTGATTTATGAACATGCTTAGCATGGCCTGATAAAAGTGGGTCATACTTGCTAAGAAGCTCAAGTATACCAAGAAAGTTTCCATTAGTAAGGTAACAGAAACATTGACTGGAACCAAGCAAAGCTAATCCCCATTCAGAAAGCAAAAGAATGGCAATTCAATATGAGCTCAAGGAGTTTTTTCCAGTTACCAATTTCTGTGTTTATTTCACGCAGGAATACATTTTTAACTGAATTGTCATCTAGTGCTGATCTACTAGCTGATTTCCATGTAACATAGTTTATCTTTATGCAATACTGAATATGAACATGGGTCAATTTCCAGATTAGAAACAAAGTTTATTAAACAACTAGAATTAGAAGTTTATTATCACTAAAAAGCCTTTAATGGCGAATCTAAAGCTGGACAAAGAGGTAGCTTACAGGTGAGCTTGATATGATTATTGTATACGAAGACACATAAGAAAAAACAGGAATACAAAAATCTCCAATGTAGAAATAAACATCTAATTTAAAGGTTAAGCTCACCCTTAGACCAAGCAAAATCACTTTACAGTAACAGAATTAATTACAATTTTTAAAACCTCTAAACTATGCAAAGACTGTGAACAGCATTTCATAATATAGAATCACTAATCACAGAAGTTACTCCAGTCACACAGATGGAAACTCTGATGTGATTAAGAAATTGGCAAAGGCCTGAGGTCCCACAATGATTTAAATCAATTTTTTTGCAGGTATACTTGGCTTCTTTTGCTGTCTTCGTGATAACTGCAGTGTACAGTAGACTTCCGATAATCCGGAATCTTTGGACCTAGGTGGTGCCGGATTATCAGATATGCCGGACTATCAGGAGGTACTATAAGATGGGTATTTATATATATACACACACACAGTATATACCGTACCGTGTATAAAGTATTTTTAACCCTTTTTATTGTACATACTGTAATGCATGAATTTAGTCATAGAATGAAAGAATAAATGTACAGGCAGTCCCCGAGTTACGCGGATCCGACTTATGTCGGATCCGCAGTTACGAACGGGGCTGTTCCTCTCCCTGGTCTCCAGCAGACCAGGGAGAGGAAGCAAAGCGGCGGAACACGTGGGCAGTGGACAGGGCTGTCCGCTGCCCACGCTCTCCGAGGCTTGGCTCTGCTTTCCCCCCCCCCCCTGGTCTGCAGACCAGGGGGAGGGGGGGGCAAAGCAGAGCCAAGCAGAGCCAAGCCGCGGAGCGCGCGATCAGCTGACAGCCCAGACGCGTCTGGGCTGTCCGCTGCCTGCGTGTTCCACCACTTTGCTCCCCGTCCCCCTGGTCTGCAGACCAGGGGGACAGGGAGCAAAGCAGAGCAAAGCCACGGAGCCCGAGGGCAGCAGGACAGCCACGGCGCGTCTGGGCTGTCCCGCTGCCCCCGTGCTCCGTGGCTTTGCTCCGGACATCTGTGGTACAGCAGCTGGGGCGCTGCCAGTTGGTCCCGTAGCGCCGCTCTGGGCGCTACTGGACCAACCGGGCAGCACCCCAGCTGTTCTGCCCCAGGCGTCCTGATTCAGCCACTGCTGGTCAGATTCAGAAGCGGCTGAATCAGGACGCCTGGGGCAGAGCAGCTTGGGTGCTGCTGGGTTGGTCCAGTAGCACCGAGGAGCAGCGGTGCTACTGGACCAACCCAGCAGCACCCCAGCTGCTCTGCCCCAGGCGTCCCCAAGTCAGCCGCTGCTGAAACTGACCAGTGGCTGACTACAGGAAGCCCCTGCCCCGGGCTTCCTGGAATCAGCCGCTGATCAATTTCAGCAGCAGCTGACTTGGGGATGCCTGGGGTTCTTAAGTTGAATCTGTATGTAAGTCAGAACTGGCGTCCAGATTCAGCCGCTGTTGAAACTGATCAGTTTCAGCAGTGGCTGAATCTGGACACCAGTTCCGACTTACATACAGATTCAACTTAAGAACAAACCTACAGTCCCTATCTTGTACGTAACCCGGGGACTGCCTGTACAGTACAGTACTCACCATTATTGTTGCGAAGCCTTTGAATAATTAATACAGCACTTTATTCACTTAAACACAAAAATTATACACTTCAACACTAATACAGTCTGTACATTATTCACTTAAACACGGAGGGTATGTCTACACTACCACCCTAGTTCGAACTAGGGTGGTAATGTAGGCAACCGGAGTTGCAAATGAAGCCCGGGATTTGAATTTCCCAGGCTTCATTTGCATAAAGCCGGGCGCCATCATTTTTAAATGTCCGCTAGTGCGGACTCCGTGCCACGCGGCTACATGCGGCACGGATTAAGTAGTTCGGACTAGGCTTCCTAGTCCGAACTACCTAGTCCATGCCGCGTGTAGCCGCGCGGCACGGAGTCCGCACTAGCAGACATTTAAAAATGGCGGCGCCCGGCTTTATGCAAATGAAGCCCGGGAAATTCAAATCCCGGGCTTCATTTGCAACTCCGGTTGCCTACATTACCACCCTAGTTCGAACTAGGGTGGTAGTGTAGACATACCCTAAAATAACCCACTAGGCTCTTGCCATTTTGATGCCGGACTATCAAGATTGCCATACAATTGGAGGCCGGACTATTGGAGTTTTACTATATAAGGTATGTAATAAATGGAAATGACTTGGTAGAAAAATGTCAACTTTTGATGCCCCTTTGTGTCCTGAGGCCCGGGCCAAAAGGCCCTCCTGGTTCCCCCTCTGAAAAGACCTGGTAGAAGTAATCTGCTTCTGCTCTTGGACAGTGGAAGTAGGGTAAGAACAGTTGATCTTAGTAACAATTCATTCCAAATTTTGCTTCTGGGGCTGTGCAGCCATGTGTAAACCATGTGTAAACTGATAATAGTCTATAAGGTTATAATCTAGCTCATAATAGGCTAAAGCCAATATTTTCAAACAGTGATACATAAAGTTGAAATCAATGGCATTTACACATGCTCAACACTTGATCTTTGTAGAAGATAACATTTTCTATTTTATTTTTTTTACAAAGAATTGGGGTTCAAATACTTCCTTCAAATTCTGCCCTTGGATGAAGGTTGAGTTTGATGGGTTCTTTCCAAAAGTCAATAAACATTTTAAATCCCTCAAAAACCTATCACACGGCATAATAAATTAAATGAAATGGCGACAAGAAGTGGTGGATTGCTGTGACTATGTGAAATTTTGCCTTTTGTTCATCTTCTAGAACCTATAATTTCACAGAGTATTTGCTCAGATCTCATTGTCCTGCCATAACTAACTTAAAAAGTACAATATTGGCAAAAATCCAAACAGAATGAGCTTCTTCACTGCTATTATATTTTTCAGTACCACTTGCTGTGTTTTGTGAACACATTTCTAATCATGTCATATAGTTACATAATTTTCCTAGTGCTCGTATTAAAATAAAAACATTGAAAGAACAGTGTCAAGAAGACTACTTCTGCTTACTTTATTCTAATGTATTCATTATAATCTTGGTCATATTTCCAAGGTGTCTGCATCATTTTAATAATTCCTTCACTTCTGCTGAAACACATAATTTGCTTTTACAGCGGAAATGCCTTTCATGATATGTTACAAATACTTCACACATCTTCATTCAGTCCTTGTTTATTCTATCCCACTCCCTTTAGAGTCAGAATCAATCATGGCTGAAACATTGTGCTTCTTACACATAATGGCACAGACCAGTTGTTCAGATACTGCTGTAATGGGGCTGATGAGGATGCTATCAAATGGCTGGGCACACTGCACATATGCTGATGATGGTGCAGGTATAAGGCTCTGAATGAAACTACAACAGAATCCTGAGCAGGTAGCTGCTAGGCAGAAAAAGAGGAGGCTAGGGAGACAAAGTAGAAAGGCCTGGAAAGAGGTGGAAGGCAGGTGATCCAAGAAAATGTGATTTGGACACAAAGCATGTTCCCTCTGAGTCTGAATAAATAATTAAAATGGTTAAGCACTAAAGATTAATCATCTAAGATAAAGATTTAACGTATAAGATAAATTACGTGTTTTAAACAAATAATACTATAGAGCCATATTAAGTGCTTTTCTTGCTGGTGAGGCACATGGACATGATAAAACTATACATGTTCTAAATTGTTATCATTAGAAAATGTTTGATGTATGTTTTAGAAGGTTTATGGGCCAAGCCTCAGCTGGAGCAAATAGGTACTGATGTCAACGAATCTATGTTGTCTTACACTAGCTGAAGATCCGGTCACTAGCAATGTTCCCTCTAATCTTTGGCATCCACATATGGGTTTTTTTTCCATCCATGTGGGGAATACATATTTTACGTGCCCTAGGGCACGTGCAAATATGCACCACAAGTAGATACAAAAACCTAGCTGTGAGTGCTCTGCTAATCAGCTGGAAAGCCTTTGAAGCCACTCTCTTGAGTGGCTGCACAAGGACATAGCTTACAGGGAACACCAATCCCTAGTTGTTTTGGATCTTCAGTTCAGTGTCAGTGTAATAGCCAGAGGACTGAATCAAGGACATGAAGAGCTGAACCCATGAAAATCCACAATTTCAGTTGAAGATCCTGAGCTGCAAAAGACTCACAGTTCTGTGGAACAGGCAGAGAGGGTTGTGTAACACACACATCAGTGAGTGACAGATATGTCCTGCTACTTTAAGACATTGTGAGGTATGCTGCACCCTAGAAAGGGATAAAAGATTGCTTCCTCCCCAGGGCAAATAGGAAGCTCTGAAATAACATGTTTTTGAGAGAGAATACTCTCCAATTCAAGTTGAAACTCTCTGGTGCCTGACTCTCTAGTCTGGTAACATCTGTGATCCAGTAGATGGGAGTGTGGGCCAGCTGGGAGTCTGGTGAGAGATGGGGTAGCCAAGACCAGGAGCAAGGCTGGTCTGGCAACCGGGGGGCCAGTGACTGAGCATGAAGCCAGCCCAGTGGCAAGGGAAGAGCAACTGGGAGTCCAGTCATGAGTAGAGCCAGTCCAGAGGCCAAGGGGGTGGCGGCGACTAGGGGACTGGTAACTGAGACTGAAAGCCAATACAGTGGTTGGGATTCCAGTGGTTGGGACCTCCGGCTGGGGCCAGGTGCAGGGGAATCTGGTCACAGGTGGAGCCAGTCCTGAGGCCCAGGGGGTGATAGCAGCTTGGGGACTCATATCTGGGAGGCTGGACAGGACTAAGAGCAGAGTCGGTGGGGGGGGGGGGGCAGGAGACAGCCTGGTCAGGGCTAGGTGTGGAGCCAATCTGGCATCCAGGACTGGGGCCACAGCCAGGCTCTCTGGTTTGGCAAACTCCCTTGTTTGGGATTGGTCACGTCTACAGTGTACTGGACCAGGGAGGTCCAACCTGTACTCTTGAGCAGGTATGACTCCCTTCATCAAATGTAGAGCTGTGAGTAATGAACACAATAAGTTCCTAATGAACAATATCTACTATCTTTGAGGGCTACACCGTAGCTAGAAGATTGTCTCCCAGTCCAGGTAGAATGAACTATATTAGCTCTTCTCAAGCTAGCACACTAAAAACACAGCAGGATGGCTGTTGCAGCACCAGCAGCAGCACAGGCTAACTACCCTAATACAGACCCTGGGAGATAGGCAGCAGCAGTTCATGCTGCTGACGGTACAGCAATGTCCATACTGCTAATTTTAGCATGCTAACTCCTTGAGAGGTAGAACATGTCTGTCCAACTGTGCTGGGAGACACATTCCCAGATACGCTGTAGGCATACTCAGAGTGCTCCCAACCTAGCAAGCATAAAACTACAAAAGCTCAGGGATTCTGATAAGACAGGAAATGTATTCCTCTGCCATTAAGGAACTCCTAGGAAGGTTCTACACCATACACAGATGAGCTTTACCCATGGAGAGTTCCATTGTTCCATAAGAGTGAAGTTGTAAACCACAGTTTTTAGATGGTCTTGCAGATTTCTTTAAGCTCTCAAGAGTTTGGAAATGCCAGAATTAAGACTGCCTGTGCATCCTTATTTTTTTCCCCCTTCAAGTGAGCATGCATCATGAGCCATTTTTCCTCCCACAGAATCTCTCCTTCATTCTGTGCATAAAAAGGGCAGTGCTCACTGAAGGAGTAGTTATTCAATATTTTCTTCATTTTAAAATTTCTAGCCCAAGGCCTTCCTATCTATTCTATAGAGGTTTTTAAACAGTGTTATCACTGTAACATCTGAGTACCTTAAAGTAGTGCATTAAGCAATGTCATTACAAATCTGTCATTTGCTGTTTCCTTTATCATCCTCTCCCCAATGTGAGAAACCTGCTGAGCAGTGTCTTATTATGGTAAGGTTTGAAGGTTGCTTTTTAAATGTTACATGTTTATCTGTGTTCATAAACAACAAGTAGTACTGTGGCCACTTAGGGTATGTCTAGACTACATGCCTCTGCTGATAAAGGCAAGTAAATTAGACATACTGACATAGTCAATGAAGCGGGGATTTAAATATCCCCCGCTTCATTAAAATAAAAATGTCTGCGGCGTTGTGCCGGCTCAGCCGATTGTCAGCACAACGCGGCAGTCAGGACGCGGATCAGTCGACAGGGAAAGCCGTTGTCGACTGATCCCTTATGCCTCGTGATGGTCTTGCAGATTTCTTTGACAAAGACTAGGTTGCAAACTGAAGACATGGACTGAGACCATGAGCTTGATTTGAAATTCTGTGGAAAGCCAGTGTAGAAAGCAGGAGCGTTTTGATGTTCTGTGTACTATTCAAAGCCTGATTTTTATACAGAATTATCATTTCCTCATGAGCATTTTTTTCTTTGAAACTCACCACTTTGTCTTCTGAATGCTTCACAAATTTTGATGACTTTATCTTCAAAACACTCTGTGACATGATAGTATGCTCACCCATTTTATACATGGAGAATGAAGACAGATATATTCATGTCAGAAGTGTCCAATAACGTTGAATGTTCAATTAGAAATGCCTCCTGTCATCCTCCTGCTTTGCAAATATACACCTCTGTGACTCCTCTTCTGTCTTCTTATACTTTGCAACTCCCACATTCCCTAGCCCCTCTGCATCTGAAACAGATGGTTTCTCCTTCTGAGGCTGTGTCTAGACTACACAGTTCTTCCAGAAAAAGATACGCAAATTGCAAATCTCAATTTGAGTAGCTTTTTCCGCTTCTTTTTTCAGAAGAGGCTTTTGCGGCATTTGGCCCATCTACACTGGGCCATATGTCAGAAAAAAAAAACTTTTTTCAGAACATTCCTTCTTCCTCGTAAAACGAGGTTTACGGGGATGCCAAAAAGCACGTCTGCTACTTCAAAAAAAATTCTTTGGACACGGACCTCTGGTATCCTAGAAAAGCTCTGCAGTCTATACATACCCTCTATAGGGCTCAATTGTGGAAGAACTCTCTATGTGTGAATTGCCCAGTCACTTTGTGGGTTTGTGCACTTAAGGCATGTTTATTTTGAAATAATAACTCCCAAAACAACTATTTCAAAATAACATGTCCAAACTACAGGGAAGCCTCAAAACCAGTCTGAAGCACAGTTCCTTAATGTGGACATGCTACCTCGACTTAGAGTTCCTGGTAGCTCTAGATAGTTCTGGGGAGTAATTAATCTGAATGACTCTGGGGAATAGTTATTTCAAAATAGCATCAGTGAAATGTCTCCAAAATAGCCATTTTGAAATAAGTATTATTTCTCATGGAAAGCAGGAATTATTATTTTGAAATAACCAGCCCTTTATTTCAAAATAACGGGTATGGACGCTCCGCTTTTTATTTCAAAATAACAGTTATTTTGAAATAACTCGCTAGTGTAGATTAGGGCCTACAGTCTCATCAGATGTCAGAGATGTGAGAGGCCAAAACAAAAGAAATCTTTAGAGATTTTAGCTGCAAAGCTCTAAAGAAAATCTCATTGAGTATGTGTGAACTAAGATTTTTTAGGGGTTTATAACTTGGTTAATTTTGAACATTTTCCCCACAAAAACAGCTAAATCTACAAATCTCCCCTTTTCCCACCCCTCACTCCCAAGCAAATTCAGGCACCTTCTCGAAAGCAAGGAAATGCTAGAGTTTCTCATCAAAACAGTAGAGTGGTTTTTTTATGTTGTTTTAAACATAGGCAAAACAGTGTATTTTTCATGTTATTCTCAGAAACAGGTGAACTGTTTTAGCTGAAACATTAAAAAAAACCAGCTTCGTCAGACACTCTACGGCTGCATCTAGACTGGCATGATTTTGTGGAAATACTTTTAATGGAAAAGTTTTTCAGTTAAAAGTATTTCTGCAAAAGAGCGTCTAGATTGGCACAGATGCTTTTGCGCAAAAAGTACTTTTGCACAAAAGCATCCGTGACCAGTATAGATGCGCTTTTGCGCAAGAAAGCTCCAATGGCCATTTTAGCCACTGGGCTTTCTTGCGCAAAAAATTAAGGTGCCTGTCTACACTGGCCCTCTTGCACAAGTATTCTTGCACAAGCATCAAAGTATTTGCGCAAGAAGCACTGAATTATTACATTAGAACATCAGTGCTCTTGCGCAAATTCAAGCGGCCAGTGTAGACAGCTGGCAATCTTACCAGTCTAGATGCACCCTACAGGTTTGAAAGTTTCAGTCTTCATTCATATCATTCCAATTCTTATTTTTCTTACTAAGCTCTATACTACGTGTAAGCACTTTTTAAACTGCACCCAAGTGATCTTGTGGCTTTCTGAGATTTCAGCACATTTCCTTAGATGTATCAGTGTCTTCTTTTATTCCTTACTATGAATTATAAGTACTTCATTGTTCGGTATTATTTCTCCCTTTCCATAAATCTGCTAATCTAAGTCATATCTTCCTTCCTCTCTTCTTGCATTTTGAGATTTCTCCCAGTTAGGCCAATAATTTTAATTCTTTATTACAAATCATGTTCCCTCACTGATGCCCTGTTAGGTTTATATATAGCTTTTCCACATAAATACTATACGCTCCATTTCTTTTAAAAGACCTCTTTCCAATCCTTACAAACCCAAAATGTTGCTATCTTTGCATTCAACTCAGTCTTCCAGCTACCTGACTTTGGCTAGCCTTAATAATACTTCTGAGTATATGACCTTTGAAAATATACTCCTTCTCTAATAGAAGGCCCTAGGCCCTGATAATGCAAAGACTAGTGCATGTGTTTTAACTTGGCAGGGAAGGTTAAACATATATGTCTTTCAAAGGCTGGTGTCTTATTTTTCCAATCTTTTTTGGTTATTTGTATTCTTTATATTGCACCTAGGGATTACTCAAAGGGTGCAAATAAAATAAGTGACTCAAACTTTGCCCCCAAAATTGAATTGAAATTTAAGAGATTCAAAAAAGTTTGGTTAACTTAAACACAAACATCTCTATATTTGTTTGTTTTATAAGACACTGGAAGTGTGATTGAATGGTTTTAAAATCTTTTCTGATTTATCATGCTTTCATTTCTCTGATCAGTCCACAGAAAGAAAGAAATATTTCAGATTCTAATCTATACACTCCAAATCCTCTTGCTCTTGCATATCTGAAAATATCTAAACATTAAAAAATTGTATTCCTTTTACCATCCAAAGAAGCCCCCAAAAGCTCATAATCTAATATCCAGACAAAGAGTGTCAGAAAGGAGGCACTATTATCTACAAATTACAAAACAAAGGCCTGGAGACAAAAACAATTACACACTGCTTAAAATCACTGAGGGGATCTATATCCAAGCCAAGAACTGAACCCAGATTTCCTAATTTTTAGAGCAATATCATAATCTCAAGACCATCCATCCTCTCCTCTTCTGAATCCATTCTATACTCTCTAGACGTTTTTCTTTTTCTCTTTTGTGCTCATGATTTTTACTTTCATTAAGATATTGGCAGAAACTTTATGCTTTTAAACATTCAGTACATTCCCAGCTGCTGAAATTTTCCTGCTATTTTATCTTTAAACAACACA
The DNA here is from genome assembly GCF_052426305.1 of Pelodiscus sinensis. Lineage (NCBI taxonomy): Eukaryota > Metazoa > Chordata > Testudines > Trionychidae > Pelodiscus > Pelodiscus sinensis. The sequence continues at coordinate 103,089,986 of NC_143055.1, forward strand.
TGGTAACATGGATTCAATTCATGCGTTAAGTCCAATTAGCTAATTTAAGTGGCAGAAAAACTTCATTGCTTTGACTTGATATTGTTACTGCAACTGTGATTACAACTTTTTCCACCCACCTTCACCACCTACAATATTGCACAAATAACATTGTGGTTTGGTAACAATTTGCTTTTCTTACATTCAGTTGGAGAAATGTGTGCCCTGCTACATAACTTCTTCATCTAGATAGTAGAGAGGAGAGAGAGTTCCTTATGAGGTAGATATGCACGTTTGGTTGTAGCTCCATTGGAGCTACAATGGCTCAGGTGTTGGGAGAGTGGGGGCTATTAGACTGCCCTTGGAGGGCATACCTATACAGTAGGGCTAAACTGGAAATAAGCTACATGACTTGAGCTACATCAATTGCATAGCATGAGTTGAAATAGCTATTTCGAATTTGGGCACGTCTATACAACACTTATTTTGAAATAGAGCACTATTTCTTAATTCCCTTACTCCTCATATAATGAGGTTTACAGAAGTCGGAGTAAGACACCCATTATTTCAAGTTTATTTTGAAATAACGGGCTTGTTGTGTACACACACAATGCATTATTTCGGAATAACTGACATTATTCTGAAATAACGCTGCTGTATGCTGTGAAGACATGCCCTCACTGGGAACTGTGAAATAACCTCTGCAATGACAGGGATGCTGTAAGAGTTGATTCACCACTATGGCACCTCCTGCTGGTCATTTCAGGAATTAGCTCACACCCATCTGCAGGGCCCTCTCCCACAGTGGTGTTCTCTTTGTCATTATTCCTGCTCTGTTTTTTTCCACACACCGAGGCATCCTCTTCTGCACACTGCCCATTGGCTGTGCCCTGTTCTGCTTTCTCTCTCCCCTTTCAGGGGCGCCAGCTGTCTAGTATCTAGCTACTGGTCTTGGTGGTAATCTGCTTGTATGAGCCATCTGCTTCAGTGGTGAACTGCAGCCTTTTGCTGGCCTCTCTTCTTGATAGCAAGTGAGGGGGAGACCCAGGCCTGCCCATTATTCTGAGTCCCAACTGAGGGACCCTCTCACTGACCCTCCTCCAATTCCTCATCTGGCCAGTGGGGCAGACCAGGGAGGATCTTAGTGCTCCTCAGGGTGGAAGCTCTCCCACAGGGCCTCCAGGATACTGACAGTCCCCCGATGGACCTCCCAATGGCAGCCTGCAGAAAGTGCAGCCAGGCTCACAGCAGCATGTTCAAGAGAAGCACCAGAGTGCCTAGGGGCAGCTCTGGCTCCATGTTGCAGAGAGCTGTGATGTCCCAAGTAAGGGCAAGCAGAGCACGCAGTGACAAAATGCTTTGCTGTCCCTCATCAAGGTAGGCAAGCAAGCAGGGAAAGCTGAGAACCGGCAGTCCGGAGGGGTCCCTTTAAGCACAGATCTCAGATATCCTCAGGCAGCAACCACACAAAGTAACTCCTTACCTGATGCCCTGCTGGACCTGGTTCCAGCCAGCCTTAAATGAGATTCAGCATCCACCCAGCATGGATGCACTATTTTGAAATAGCAAAAGGCTATTTCAAAATGCATTTTGTGTGTAGATGCGTTATTTTGAAATAACTTATTTCGAATTAACTATTTCAAAATAAGATATTTCGAAATAATGCTGTAGTGTAGACATACCCTTAAAGAACTGTGTAGGCAAGCTTGTCTGCATCACTTACCAAAGCAGTATCCTTGTGAGCTGCACGTGCAATACTGTATTGAAAATGCTCATATTTTTTTGTGGCAAACCTTTTTTACCCTAAACATGATGGAGAAGATGCTCTGATCTCAGCAGAGCTTAAACCTTTCATCAGAAAGAGAAGCTCTTTTTAGGGTTGGAAAGCGAAGCATAGAATCTAGTGAAGTAAAAATCTTAAACCAAAGAAACTGTTCCACAGAATCTCCATGAATATCAGTAGGGTTATATTACCACCCATCTTACCAGAATAGTGATAGTGATTGTGAAATGCTAAGGCAGGTTAAAAAGGCTATAAAATAAAAAAAGCCTCCATAATAATGGAGGATTTCAACTATTGACTGAGTGCATGTCACCTCAGGACAGGATGCAGAGATAACGTTTAAACAAAATACAGGACTATGTAGCACTTTAAAGACTAACAAGATGGTTTATTAGAGGATGAGCTTTCGTGGGCCAGACCCACTTCCTCAGATCAAATAGTGGAAGAAAATAGTCACAACCATATATACCAAAGGATACAATTTAAAAAAAATGAACACATATGAAAAGGACAAATCACATTTCAGAACAGAAGGGGGATGCAGGGGAGGGGGAGAAAGGAAGGTGAATGCCAGTGAGTTAATATTAGAGGTGGGGAAGGGTAGATGTCCGTGAGTTAATAGTATTAGAGGTGATAATTGGGGAAGCTATCTTTGTAATGGGTAAGATAGCTGGAGTCTTTGTTAAAGTTTGACACTTTATATTACTGTGACTGTGTTCTTAAATGACTTAAGTCATATATCAATTTACCAGCCAACTTTGCCTAGGAGATGAATCATCTGCTAATAAATAAACCTAAAGTGTTCTCTGATATGTATTATGTTAATGTAACAAGGATTTTATATTTTCCATGTTTGCACCCTATGATAGGGTGAACCAACTTTGCACTGATGAGGATAAGGATAAAGAGCTGCTCCTGGCTCAAGAGGCCACACTCCTTCACATCTGCCAAGCATGATGCCAGTGGTGGGAACATTTAAAATGGAGCAATATAGCTTAGCCTGGGCTGAATGTGGAGGAGTCCAGTTGGGTGCAGCAGTTGGGAAGCCACCAGGGCTCCAAACTGTTGGGATTAAGCCTCATAGCCACATCCATTGACTGGGGGAAGTAGAAGGTGATGACTCACTGTTGCCAGCGGAGGAAACTCAGGAGACAAATCAGTTGGGAACACAGGAGGGATTCCAAGGGCAGCCCAAGAAGATGCCAGAGGAACTGAAACAAAGTTAGGAAGTGACTCAGGGAGAACATGTAGGGGTATCAGGCTCTATGTCCTATGTAAGCACTACTGATTTGAAGACTCCTGGATGGGAATCCCAAGGAAGGTTAGGTTCCCCTACACCCCACTCCTGCCAATGAGCAACAATGCCCTCAGCTATTGCTGCTAGCACGACAACCTTTGGACGCTTGCCAGTGGACAACATTACCTCAAGCCATGACCGCCAGGGAAACTAACCCTTAGACTCTCACCATTAGTTAGTCCTGCCAGAAGCACACAGCCAACCTGCCTCCCCCCCCCGCCCTCACACACACACCACACACACCTTTGGAAGATAGAAAGTAGTCAAATCTAGGTATGGATCAACTAGGAGAGGTTGCTGTTTGCCTTTGTCTCCATATATCAGCTAAGGATGAAGATGCAATAGTCTATATCATTCTTTTCCATGGTAAAATCCACAGATCAGTGTTTTGGGGGAAGGAACCTTTGCATGGTGGCTTGTGAGTCCAACAGATTTAGGGAGAATACCCACAATGGAATACTATGGGGAGGAACTCTGTAGAATCTGGTGAATTGTCCCTCTAGGACAATCAGTGAGGAGGACAATTTGTTCCTCCTTGCCTATTCTGTCCCTAGTTGTCCCCTGGCTCTCTGGCCATGATACTCCCTATCTGTTATATCTTTTCCAGATATCTATGCATGGCTCCAGGGAAGATTATACGTATTCCTCCCTTTAGCCTCCCAATTATACATATACTCCCACAGCATGGACTCTAGGCACAAATTGCTCCATCTGGGTACAGTGGAATAGATAACTGTTGAATGGAGAGAGCAGATTTCTCATCACTTCTTTTCCAGGAGAAATTATTTGAGCCAATAAGTTTGATTAGACTGCCAGATAATGTTCATATTTTTATTTTATATATATTTTATATTATTTGACAAATATATTTTAATATGGGTGGCTGGTCAAATAATCTGTGAACATATTTCAAAAACTTCCAACAAATTTCACAAGGTATCTCAAATGAAATATCAGAAGAGTAGTTTGTTTTATCATTTGTCTATCCCTTATGTTCAGGTATCTGCTCTGGTCACTGTCCAATTTGTAAGAAAAGTGCTACTTTGATTATGTGAAATTTACTATACTGTATTGGAAAACTGACATCAAAACAGTGATTCATGGTAGGATCTCTGCATGAGTTTTCCACCTTATTACATTTTTAGGGTGAATCAACAAAGCTGTGCAAACTATACATGTAGACCACAAGTTTGCTCATTGTTCCAGTTTACAGGGTTCCAGCCATATGTATGTTAATGTTCTAGTTGTGGTATATCAATACATAACAGTTCTTCAGGAAACTATGCTCTATGTTAATCAGATTATAAATGGGGGATGTGAATCAAGATTCTGTTGGAGTTTTTGTTTGTATCTATTTTGTTATTTAGGTATGGTAACAAACAGTTTCTTTGGCAGAGGGTGCAAGAGAAAACTTATATTTGCCTATGCTTGTTGGCACCGATTCAGATGAGCATTTAAGGATGTATTTATATTTTTGCTGGCACAGAGCCCTGTTAATCAACTTGCAGCTTTATGATAAATTATATTCCGGAATGATACAAAGAGTAGCTCATTTCAAAATTTCCATTCATTAAATAGGCCACTTTCTTCTTCAACATTTTAGAACACACCATAGTTCATGAGTATTAAGTAAATTAAACAGGATACAAAACCAAGTATTTAATCTGACCTGTCCAAACCTCAATGGTTTGGGTCAAATGGAGTCTATTTTGTCACCCCTAGTTTTTCCAAACTAAAACCATTTCACTCTTTTATTATTTACATAGACACCGATTATCAATTCTCTTTTGATTCACTTTTTCTTTTCAGCATGTCTATGTATTTTCTCATGGAAATACTTTGTATTTGTTCAAGCTGCCTCTGTTTATCTAAGTACTTATATGGACCTCATCCCCAGAGCTTCTGAACACCTCATAGTCATTATTGGATTTTATGCTCGCAAACCTCTGTGATGGCAGGAAATACTATCCCCATTTCACAAATGGGGAACTAAAGCATTAAGTCATTTGTCCAAGGTCACACTAGAAATTTCTGACCAAGTCAGGAATTGATACCAGGTCTCCTGAGTCTAACTCCAGTACCCTATTGGAATCACATTGGCTACGTCTACACTGGCACCTTTTTCCGGAAATGCTTAAAACGGAATACTATTCTGTTTTCATTTTTTCCGGAAAAGGAGCGTTTACATTGGCCCCGGAGTTATCGTCGTAACGAAGCGCTTTTCCAGAAAAGCTGTCTACACTGGCCCTTTTCCGGAAAAGCTTTTCCGGAATAAGGACTTATGCCTGAGCGGGAACAGCGTAGGGTTTCCGGAATAGCAGCTGATTTTGTACAGTACAGCGTCGTTGCTTTTCCGGAAATTCAAGGGGCCAGTGTAGACAGCTCACAGCTTATTCCAGAAAAGCAGCTGCTTTTCCGGAATAAGTGGCCCAGTGTAGACACAGCCATCCTATGTATTAGACCTGTCATACCTTATATGATATAGGTGGATATGTTTATTAGCTACTTGATCTAGTGTAATGGATAAGGGATCAATATATTTTTCCTGACATAACTCCAGTAAAATCAGTGCAGTAATATTAGTAACAAATTTTCCCCAAAATATTTTAACACAAATTTGCAAAATGGACAGTTTCCTTTTTTCTGTGTGTTTTGGTTTTTGTCTCTCTAAAGAAAATAGTATAAATATAAGGAAAATCCAATTTTCCCTTCTCAGTTGATAGGTAGCCAAGATATTTGTTTCCAAGCAAGTATTCATGGCAGAACCCCACAGACCCCTTTTTTCATTTAAACACAATATGTAGTTTTAACAGACAAATACTTGACATCAGTTTTCTGTGGAAACCTAACATTTTGTATTTCAATATAATTAATTAATTAAAATTATTACTCTAATTCTATTCAAATGTTTCAGCACAAAACTGAATCAATTGTAACCAATCATGTATTTCTTTTGAAGAACAGCTTGTTGGATAGTAAGCAGAATATTTTATTACAATATGCACATGCCAGTAAAATAGATCACCTTTAAATTGCTGTAGCTAGAATTCCCTGCAGTGCTTCATAATCATGAAGAACAGTACAAATTGAAATATACAGAATCAAGGGAATATATTCAAACCACATTTCTGTTTGTATTTCCATGTGCATTCTTGTCATAGACTATGTCAAAGCTTATTCAAAACAACAAACTGAAGTGACTTTGTGGAGGTAGCAACAGCATTCACTAGTTACTGAGCATCAGTGATGGAGCAACTGTAAAGACTAGATATAGGCATGCAGATTGTTAATAATTTGATTAGCGAGAATTTAGGTTGGAACATGGAGGCTATTCCATTAGCAACTAGAATTTCTGTGATTGGATCCTCAGTGCTCACTTTGCCAAACAGAAGAGCACTACAGCGACAATTCAGCTGCAATGCTTTCTCTCAAAAACTGTACTTATCAAGAGATTCACCTACTACTGTATTGAACTAAAGGTCTATGTAACAATTAATCGTGAATCCAAAAAAGATAGTTTACTCAATATCAGTTAGTATTCATCAAGAAGCTAGCTTTAGAACCAACACAATATTCAGAAAGATTTAAAATTATGTCTCTAGAGAAGAAACTAATATTTTAAAAAATACTACCACTGAAGAAAACATTGCAGTAATATATATTAGATGTATCTACAGTACCAAGTACAATGGGGCTTATTCCTCTATTGAAGTCTCTGGGGGTATGTCTACGGACGTTAGTTTGAATTAACTTTCATAGGCGCTACACTAGCGCTCCGCTAGTACGAACTTAATTCGAACTAGCGGAGCGCTTAGTTCGAACTAGATAAACCTCATTTTACGAGGACTAAGCGTAGTTCAAACTCACTAGTTCGAATTAAGGGCTGTGTAGCCCCTTAATTCTAACTAGTGGGAGGCTAGCCCTCCCCAGCTTTCCCTGGTGGCCACTCTGGGCACCACCAGGGAAACTTGTATGCCCCCCTCCCGGCCCCGGAGCCCTTAAAGGGGCAAGGACTGGCTACGGTGCCTGTGCCAGGTGCAAGCCTGCCAGCACCCAGCCAGCAGACCCTGCACCTGGCATGGCTTGCGCCAGCCACCCGATGCCCCCCAGCCCTCCGCTTCTTCCCAGGACCAGGCTGGCGGCTCTCGGGAGCCTGGCCAGGACCGCAAGAGGCAGGCACCCACCTGGTCTAGTGCAGACATCATGGACCTTGTCCACAAACTCCACACTAGGCACAGGAAAGTGCCCGTCTAGGGCAGGAGAGATGCCAGCCTGGCCACCCAGGAACAGGTTGGCATGAAAATCAAGGTGGTCCACTAAGACCCCCGACCCTGAGCCCTGAGCTTAGAATGGCCGTACTGGGTCAGACCAAAGGTCCATCTAATCCAGTGGCCTGTCTGCCGACAGCAGCCAACCCTAGGTACCCTGGAGGGGTTGGACCAAAGACAGTGACCAAGCCATTTGTCTCGTGCCATCCATCTCCAGCCTTCCACAAACTTTGGGCAGGGACACCATTTCTACTGCCTGGCTAATACCACTTCATGGACCCAACCTCCATGACTTGATCTAACTTCTCTTTAAATTCTGTTCTAGTTCTAGCCTTCACAGCCTCCTGCAGCAAGGAGTTCCACAGGTTGACTCTTTGCTTTGTGAAGAAGAACTTTCTGTTACTAGTTTGAAGCCTGCTACCCATTCATTTCCTTTGGTGTCCTCTAGTCCTTCTATTATGGGAACTAATGGAGAACTTTTCTTTATGCACCCTCTCCACACCACTCTTGCTTTTATAGACCTCTATCATATCACCCCTCCGTCTCCTCTTCTCTAAGCTGAAAAGTCCCAGTCTCTTTAGCCTCTCTTCATATGGGACCTGTTCCAAACCCCTGATCATTTTGGTTGCCCTCCCCTCTCCAGCCTCTCTCTTCCCCTCTCCCACCTCTTTTTCCCAGTCTTGCCCAGTTTTGTTCAATAAAGAGAGATTCTATTTTTGAACACATGTTTTCTTTATTTTGTACATCAGGAAGGGGGGCTAGGGAAGGGTAAGTGGAAGGAGGTGAGGGAGGAATGGGGTACGCGCCCCCGATGGGGAGGACTGGGCTAGCTCTGCGGGCTTCTCAGGGTGGAAGTTCTCCTGCAGCTCCCCGATTGCCCCCTTCCCCCGGATGGCAGCCTGCGGCAAGTGCAGCAGGGCTGATGGGCGAGTGCTGTGATGTTCCGCGTGTAGGCACTCAGGGCACTCCAAGTCAGGACTGCTTTGCAAGCGGGGAACCCCTGAGAACTGTCTGTCTGGGGTGGAGGTCGGGTCCCTTTAAGCACAGCCCTCAGCTAGCCTGAGACAGCAGCTCCACGCTCTAAGTCCTCATCTGATGCCCTGCTGGCACTGCTTCCGGCCATCCTTAACCTCTGTTCAGGGTCCACTCTGTGTGGACATGCTAGTTCGAATTAGCAAAACGCTAATTCAAACTAGTTTTTAAGTCTAGCTGCGCTAATTTGAATTAGTGTAGACATACCCTGGGTGTTATAACTATATAACTATACAAATAAATACTTCAGATAAATAATTGATAATTTACTCTGCTAAATTATATTATGGAGCACTTGCCATTCATTATGGCCATTATGAAGTACTGATCAGAATAATATTGATAGATAAAAATTGATGCTTGGCACATATTAAAAAGAGAATACGTGTATATTAAAAATTACGCAAGTATTAGTAAGTAAAACTGATACTATATTAAGCAACAAGCAATGTCTATGGACATAAGAATAATCTTCCACATTATTAATTGGATTTCCATTATGGCAACTAGCAGTGCTCCAGGCATCAAGTTATGTCTTGCTTCACAAAAAAGCTGTGGTCCTAGTCATCTAGGCCAAGATCCTCAGAGGTATTTAAGCACCTAATTCTCATTAAATTCACAGTTTTTCTTTTCCTTGAGGATTCTGGAAATCTCTTTAATAATGAAATATCTGCTGCAGAAGAAAGCACTAATGCCTCTTGATCAGGTCAGGCAATTTTACATTCCAAAGTCTTTCTTGCAAATATTCTAATCGTTCTCTGAAAAACAGCTGAGTGCTGCCACTTCTGGGAAGCAGTAGAATCTATGAATTACTGTACAGATCATCTTTTTTTCTGTTGCTGAAGCCCTGAAGCTTGTACAAAAAATGCTGCACTATTTCCAATTAGGTCTGATAAAACCTTGCTGTTGAAAACCTGATGCTCTTAGAGTACTGCTACAGAGATCAGTTCAAGTCACCATGCAACATTCTCTGCCTACTCACTTTATTCATTATCCACAGGTCAAGTTCATAAGCAAATTATGTCGGTGTCCTTGTTTTACTTTCTCAAAAGATTATTTATTTATTTATTTATTTATTTAAATAATTATTTAAATTGAAATAAAACCCTGAGAATATCTAAAAGGGTTTTCAAATAGCACAAACTTTATTCTGTTCTCATACTGGATTTACAAAGGTGTCACTATTAACTTTGGTGAAGTTGCTGTTCATTTTGGGTACGTCTAGACTACTTGCCTCTGTCTCCAGAGGCATGTAGATTAGGCTACCCAACATAGTAAAATGAAGCGGCGATTTAAATAATCGCCACTTCATTTAAATTTACATGGCTGCCACGCTGAGCCGACAAACAGCTGATCCCCTGCCGACATCGAAGGTATTTGTCGACCACCCAGGTAAACCTCCTGAGATGAGGTTTACCTGGGTGGTCGACAAATACCTGTGATGTTGACACCCGCACGTCCAGACTATCACTCTGAGCCGACAAACAGCTGATCAGCTGTTTGTCGGCTCAGCGCGGCAGCCATGTAAATTTAAATGAAGTGGCGATTATTTAAATCGCCGCTTCATTTTACTATGTCGGGTAACCTAATCTACATGCCTCTGACGACAGAGGCATGTAGTCTAGACGTAGACTAGAGCTACTGAGTGCATAGTCAGCCCATTGAACTTCCCATCCAGCAAATCACCATAAATGTTTAAAACATTTTAAGGGAACTAAAATCTAAATCAGTGAGAGATGAGATTTATATTTCAAGTTAATACTTTTTTTAAAAAAGATGGACTGTTAAGTTGGGTACCTGTCACAATCTGTAAGCAAGAGTCTTCTTCATTTCACCTGTAGCAGTTGACTTCCAGAAGCACTTACAGCCTGCCTGATGAACCCTGTGCTTACAGGAAAAACCAGAGCTTCCCTTACATAGCCTGGTTTTTTTGATAAAATGCCAATTACTGCTTCAAACTACATCCTAACCAGTTTACACTGGTCTTGACTTCAGTGGAACTTTGCCACTTTATGCCAGGCAATGCTCTGTCCTGTTACCTTTTTAGGGGGGGTCAGAATCACTATTGTACCTTTCAGAGAGAGTAAACGATCTCTCTGCACAGCTAAGCAGGACCGAGGCATTATGATATGCAAGGATGATTCAGAAAAACAATGAAGAGGACAAACAAGAGACGATGATGCATCCTCTGTTTTCCAGGAAAGAATTAGATACGTGCTCCCTGCTATATCTGTTTTTCCCCCTGCTTTTTCCCCTGGAGTAGCTGCAACTCAACCTCGATAATCCATCCTGTGTATTCTCCACTTTACATCTGGGTCATAAAACATTTCACATAGTATCTGTTACCTGTGAACTTTCCAGATAATAGTTTCATAAGTAATTAGGGTAAAAATAAACTGGCTTGGAGCAGCTTCAGTGAAAAGAGGAGAGCAATTAGGTGGGGATGATTATCCTTATCTCAGAAACAATTTCATGCTGTATCACATTATAAGACTGAAATAATATATTTCTATATATAAATTATATAAAAGAGTCTGAAATGATGGCCCCACTAAAATCAATTGTAAACCTTCCATTGACTTCTACATTTCACTCTTAATATTTTAATGCTTTCTAGAGAAAAAAAATCTTATGCAGACATAAGATAGAACTGCTTTAATAGGGCAGGAATGTGGCTGTTCTTTTATGCTCTCATATTCTGTGTTTGCTGCAGCTTGAGATAATCTTTATACAATTTATCTAGCAAGTTTTGATATTTAAGTATAATTCTGACAATCATTTGCTATAATTTGTGGCCCTGCCCTCCTTCATTCAACTCTGGGCCATCTTACTGTTGAAGGCATGACATTCCAAAGGCACACAGTCACCTAGCTTATGTATTACACCTGGCAACCTGTGTTGCAGTTTACATTTCAAACAATTTGCACCAGAAGGTGGCACCAAAAGACTCGACTTTAAAACTTCATGTTTTGATAGGTGATTGAGATTATATCACTCTTAGCTCTTCAAGTACACAAAGGTAGGACCCAAGCCTTCTCTTTTATTAACATACACACAACTTGTGGCAGTAGAAATGATACATCAAGGAATTGTTCCCGATAGAAATCCATAGGGGACAACACGGGAAAGTAATTTCTTTTATTGGACCCAATTTCTGTTGGGGAAAGATAGATAGCTTTTATTCTACACTGAACTTTTCTTTGGGCTTTCTGTTGTTCTTTCATTTCCTAGGAACAACCCAGCTACAACCACACTGAAAACAATTCTAGAAATCCTGGCCTTTCTTAGGCTGCATAAACACTACTAGGTATGTTAATTATGACTGTTATATATTGATTATGTAACTGGAGCATTATGCACACTTCAGCTGAATATTGGCTTTGCTTAAATGCATTTTAGGAAATGCACTTAGCTGGACTTACTAATGACCTAATTAGACCAAAAAAATACAGAGTTTTGTTGTTAAATTCTAAAGCTTGTATTTGATGCAATGAAATCAAAGCTTGCTCCTTTGATTGCTCGTATTATTGTATCTGAATGCGCCATAATCTTAATGCATTTACCACCAACACCTCTCTCTGATGGAGAACAGTCTATTTTACAAATAGCAAGCTGGGGCACAGACTAAGTGACTTGTCCAAGGTCACATAAAGAGTTTGTGCGAGAACAGAGAACTGAAGTTGGGTCTTCTATGTACCCTAACCTTTGGTCTATCCTTCCTTTCTGTGGGTCTTACCTTTAGGTATTGCAATCTTACAGAAAGATATACTTTGTTTAATGACAAATTGTATCTGAATAGATATGTATGTTTGTTCATATAATTCTGATACAGTACAATGTAAATGCACTGATAAAAATGGCCATAAAATTTGAGTGTCATGCAAATCACTGCCTTTTACTAACAGATGTGCAGATTGGTTCGGAATTAACCTCGCTAGTTTAGAAAGCAAAGAACATGTAGACATTTAGTTTCAATCACAAATCTGATAGAAAATTTACATTTAAGGAAATGACACTGATGAAATGATTTAAAGACCTTTAGAAAAATATTCTAGAAAACTGGGTAAAAGCTGTATTTTGCTTAAAACACAAAGAAACATACACAACCCCAGAGCCCACAACAAAAACCTGCAATAATGCACTAAATTACCAACATAGAGATGCACTCATTTGTGAAATATATTAAGTATACTTAGTTCTAATGGACGTCAAGAAACATAAAGAGCATTGTGAATTTGATAAATATTGAGGATGTTCAGGACTTGATAACATCGGGGTTCTTAAGGACAAATTCTACACCATTCTGCAGAATCAGGGAGATTCATTCAGTTCTACTATGCAAGGGAAAATGGGATGGGATTATAGGGTATGTCTACACTTGCACCCTCTTTTGAGAGAGGGATACAAATGCAGACCTTTGAAATTGCAAATGAAGCTGGGATTTAAATATCCCGTGTTTCATTTGCATAATCACGTTATGGCGCTATTTCTAAATAAAAACACTGTGTAGATGCGGTTATTTCGAAAGAAAACCATTCTTCTGAAATAACTGTTAAACCTCATTTTATGAGGAGTAAGGGTTATTTTGCGGGAAGGGTGTTCTCCCAAAATAGCCGCATCCATGCCACGTTTGTTATTTCGAAATAGCGCTATTTCAAAATAGCATGTCACGGGGTACGCCCCTGGTGTGGGGTGCACCCTCCCTCTTATGTTCCTGTTGCCCACTCTATCAGGACAAATACAACCCCAGCAGTCCTAACATAAAAGTCTATACCCCTCTATCTGGGGAAATACGGCATTACCTTCTCAGCCTAAAATCTAGGCCCCTCTATCAGGGCATATACGGTATTTGCAGACTACCTCTGGAAAAGGCTTCTCCCAGCTGGGGGTGTTTGCTCAGGGTGCAGAAAAGGGTGGTAGGGGGACCCAGGCCCTCCCTCTCTACTGGGTCCCAGCCCAGGGCCCTGTAGGCAGGGACTCTTGCTCCTGTCTGCTCGGTGGGGAATCCAGGCAATACACACCAAGCAGTGATTACAATCCCTTGCCCTGGGCTGCTTCCTACCACCCTGGCACCCCTATAGTCTGTCTGCCTCGGTGGTGGTCCTTACCGGGCCCTTCTACCCTCCAGCAGCCTCCTCTCCTGCCGGGCTCCCTCTGCCTTTATATGCTGGCTCTGCTGGGAGCACGCCCAGCAGGGCTGGAGGGGTGGGGCTCTTTCAGCCATCTGAGCCTGGGCTACTCCCAGCCCTTTAGTGCGGGGCCCATTCGCCCCGTCACATAGCACTATAACGCGATTATGCAAATGAAGCACAGGATATTTAAATCCCGGCTTCATTTGCAATTTTGAATATCTGCATTTGTATCCCTCTCTCGAAAGAGGGTGCAAGTGTAGACATACCCTATGAGAAAATGTTGTACTGTGATAGATTTTACACACTGCTTGAGAGAAAATCCAGAAGAGTGGGGGATCCCTATGTGGATTCAAAGTCTATCATAGGCAATAGAAATACTTTCCCTGACTTCAGTAGGCTTTGGAGCAGGCCTGGGTAGGTTTGACAGAGTAAAGGCCATAAGATCCACCAATACTCAGACTTGTATGCTAGGCCAAGATCTCTGCTCCCTTACTTGAGGAAGGAGAGGATTCCTTTCTATTTTTGTTTACAGGGAGCTTTAGAGTGCCCAGCCAAATACCTAAAACTAAACACTTGGAAGAAGATTAGTCCCTTTCTGAACCACAATGACTTATAAAAAGGACAAGTTATCTCCCACCTCCTCATGTTTTCTGTTAGGAGAACCTTCTAAATAAAAACAAACTGATCAACACAATAATGGAAAAAAACACAAGTCCACAGATTTATTCTGTGGTACTTTTGAATTAAATTACCAATCTGTTCACCAAAGGATTGAATGATTAAATAAGTCATGGGAATTCAGCGTAAATATAAGCATACAGAAACTTAGAACCCCACTAACATGTATTTGAACAATTTTTATTTGATACAGTGCTATAAACTCCATCCTCAAAATTAGTCTGTGATAATCATTCTCCCTCCTTGATCCCACCATATCTACCGTCTACATTTCTTTATGAGCCTGTTTTCTGCTGGCTCTCAATCTCTCACTTTGAATTAGTCCTATCAATGGTTCACTCTTCATATCAAACTAATATGTTGTTAAAATTTTATATGGATTAAGACTTTCTTAAAGTTTGACTATCTATGATGTGAAACATCAGCCTAGGCCCAGAAGAGAGACTGAATATTTACTATTTTCAATATAAATGGGGCCCTGTCCTTTCTTAAATTACTGTCATAAAGCTTCATCCAAATCTCATTGAAGTTAATGGAAAAAAATCCTTTTAATGCAGTGTGTTTTGTTTTGTTTTTATATGAAATAAGTTCTATACACATACATGGGAAACACTAGGTCCAGCACTGTAATACAGGAAGTATCAGTGTGGAAAGCAACAGATAGTTATCTTTGCAGAGTAAAATACACCACAATTTGGGACAGGAAATAGAAAAGTACAATCTAGAAGTTGAAACTACTGTAGGAATTTAGGTTAGCAGATTGCATTTAGACAAATGGGGATTTGGCCTGACACTAATTCTGCTATACTTATAAAAAGTGCCAAGGGACATTTAATAATGGTAAGTGGTTAGGACTTAAATGTTGTCAAATATACCAAAAAAACAGCATCTCCAACTACTTACTACTCCATAGCATTGTGATAGCATACTAGGGAGCTTTCATTAATACTCCCTCATGAACATATAATGCTAAAGAGAATCTGTCTACATATAACTTATGTTTATATAACTTTATAAATTCTGGTTGAATTTATTAAATTGTCCTATCATTGAATGCATTAGTGTATGTAGATCCATGATCTGTTATCAGGACAGGATAACACATCTTCTAGTTGAGCAACAAGGATGAGGTGATAAATCTAGATGGTCACCTATTCAAGTGGGCAAAATAGGATAATGAATTGGCTGAAACAAGAACCATTTTTCTCTGACTTTTCTGCAGGGAGCTGGGATTTTGAAGGAATAATTTCCCCAGCAGTGGAATAAAGATCAGATGTTAGCTTTGGGTCTTAAAGCCACAGATCTCAAAGACTTGGGGGATGTGGGAAAAGAGGGCTTCCTAAGAAAGACTAAGGAAGAAAACTTTTGAAGGAAAAGGGGATGCCTTTGATGGTGGAAACTGGCCAAAGGAAGCTGGCTAGAGGAGAGGAAGCAGACTTCATGATTCAGAAAAGAATCCTGATCTGGAGGAGTATAGTCCGAGGAGGGGACCCAGAACCCTGAAAAAGACATTGACTAAATGTCAGAAAAATGTTCTTGAGTGGTGAGTAAAACAAGGCAAGAAAAAGTGCTTTGGTGTTTATTGTGCTAGAAAGTGTAAGGGAATCAGGACTAATCATAGAACCTAGATGGTTGGACCACAGTTTCAGCTCTCAGAAGAGGATGAGACAGGGGATCTTCATCCCCAGAATGTTTCCCAGAGGCTGAAAGCCAATACAATGCCTGGACTTGGCTCAGTCTCAGATCCTGGCATGTTACATGGGACCAATATTCTGGCAATCCAAAAATAGCAGTCTCGTGAACATCCAGGCAGGGAGATTAAGCAGGTGTGACACGGCATGAATACACAGCAATAAATACAACTTGATTTACACCCAAGAGAAATTAAAATTGGAAACTTTAAGCATCGTAGAAGAAAAGAAACTTGGCTAAAATAAACAAGGAGAGCTGAGGTGGGCAATGACCTACTGCTTGCTGCAGTGAAACAGAAGAATTGCAAATAAAGTATTCAAAGAGCAAAAAGGAAAATGGAACAGATATTACAAATACTAGGATTATTTAAATATATCAAAGGACTGAAAAATTCATAAAGTGGCTAAGAAATGATTAGCTATTGAAAATGAAATGATGGAAGAATAAATGGTTTCTTCTCATATGTATTTGATAAGGAGATTATCAACAATGCATTATTGTAGGATAAGTTTGTGGAAATTTATGAGAATTAACTGAAAAATACAATGTCATTTTGAAAACGGCAATAAGCTAGTATTAGACTAAGGTCAATGTAGACGAAACACCAGGTTTTGGTGGTCACATTTATAGACAATCTTAAATTAGGAAGAACAGATAGTTGAGCACTTTGTTTTTTGCAAAGTTGTTTGATATTGGAAAAAGTACGAGAACTGAAAAACAGCAATCATTTAAAAAGACGTTATGAGGAAAAGGCATATAGTAGTCTGTAATGGACAAACTCTGGTACCATTATTAATCAGTAACACGTCTTTTCATATTACCAGGGGAAGCTGTTACTCAACACAACATGCCTTTAAGTTTCATATCTACTGACACTGGTCAACCAGCCTCACTTGAAGAATATTTGTGGAGTAAAATACTACCCAACATGAATAAAGCCAGCAAAAATCTAGCTTTAAAATGATATTTATGGATAGCTATCTATTGTAATATTTAAGGATACATTTCAACGAGTGTATTTTAATAATTCTAAGTGGATAGATGAAAATTAAACCTAACAAAACCTAATTAGTTTGAAAAGAAAGGAACCAATAGATTTATTTTAGCTGGAATTTCAGAAAGCTTTTGGCAATGTTTGATATGATGGATTATTGTATAATTTCTCTGTATAATTTCTCTAAATAGAGGGGAAGAAATGAATGATTATGTGATGGAGAAAGAACTGGAGCTAGATTCTCAGATGATGTCCAAGAAGTCTTTCTGGATTGACCCACAGGTGAGTTAAATGGACCAACACGTGTCTTAATGCTGGGCTTGGGACTGCAGTGCATATGCTGAGGCAGAAACATAGGTGCCTAGTGAACTTTTACTGCAAAAATGGAGGCAGCAAGCACCTACATGGTTCAGTGGCAGCCTTTTTGTAATCTAGTCCCTGGAACCCAGTCCTGAGAGCAACTGAGCATCCTCAATTTCTCCTGAATTAAGTCAAAGCAAGGGAGCTAATTACTTCCCCGGGAATACCAAGAACCAGTTACATTTAGATCCCTGTGTAGCAGGAAATAAGAAATATGCAAACAGAGCTCTTTTTTTCTACAAGTTGGTGATAAATGGAGTCCTACTGAGACTAGTTCTTTCATATATTTTTATTGATTAACTAATCAAAGCTCTATGTGGAATCTCATTACACTTAGAATCCATCTCAAAATTGGAGACTTGATTGATTAAGATTCAGAGGGATGCATCTGTTTTAGAGGATATTCTTGAAAGATTATACAAATGGGCAGAGAGGTGGAAAATGAAATATATGGCGCCAAATCCATCCTTGGTGTTATGCCATTAACTTCAATTAAAGCTATGCACAGAAAAAAAATCATAATAATGCCATTAGTTACACACACTTCATGAACAATACACAGATTTGTAGATTTTAATGTCTGAAGGGGTGATTCTGAAGTAAGTCATCTACTGTGACTTACTGTGTAATATAAACCAAAGAGTTTTACCCAGTTATGCCTGTATGGGGCCCAAAAACTTATTCTAGAATGTACATACTGTTGGCTGAATTAAAGATTGCTTCATCTTTAAATTTGCCTTCTGTATCACCTTTTTACACAGTACACTGCTTCATATGGAATTTGTAGTACTTGTGCCAGAAAGATCTAACTGACTGACTGACTTAAGTTGCAAAATCCATCTATCAAAATGTCCTTTCCTGACAAGGAATCAACTCTTTCCTTCTGTCTCTATACAAATAAATAAATAATTGATTTTTATATTGTAATTTGAGATACATAAAAACTTACAAATATTTAGATACCTTGTTGATAAGAACAGTAGAAATGCCACTGGAACCGTAGATAACCAATGCGCCAGGAAGTCTCAACTGAAAACAAATCTGACTTTTTTCAAGGTGGTTTGCAAAACTGAAATATTTCATTCATAAATCATGTTTATAGCATAATGATGGAAATAATAATAATAGTAATCCAAGATTATTCTAAATTCCTGGGTGAAATCCAGGGGTATTGTTCATCCACAAAGTTCATAACAAAGAGCACAATTGCTAGACAGATCTGAGTTTATATTCCAGGTTCCTACCATAAAAATTTTGTTGAGTGTCTGGTACCCATTATATATATATATATATATATATATATATATATATATATATATATATATATATTCATTTTCAGGTCTTTCAAGGACTCCTAGTGAGCCCATATTGGCCTCTTCTAAATAAGAATTAAGAATAGTAAATCTAAATAATAAAATGGGTGAACTATAGTGCCTTGTATTAAATGAGGATATAGATATAATAAGCATCACAGAAAATTGGTGGACTGAGGATAATCAATCAGACACAGGCATACCAGGCTACAAAATATATTGGAAGGCCAGAATTGGTCATGCTGGTGGGGGAGTGGCAATGTATGTAAAAGAAATGATAGAAACAAATGAAGTAAAAATCTTAAATGAACCAAATGTGTTATAGAATCTCTGGGAACAATAATTCCAAACTCTAATAATTAGAATATAGCAGTAGGGATTTATTACCAACCACCTGAACAGAATGGTTACAGTGGGGATATAAAATCCCATTAAAATGTTAACCTGTTAAGATATAGGAGTAGTTAACATTTTTCATGACTGCTTTTGTGTTTGAGATTTTTCTTCTAACTAGTTCTATAAATGCCTTCTTCACATCCTCTTCCTGATTTAATTGTCTATGATAGAGCCATACTATAATGTCACCTATTTTTTTTTTACTCCTTTTATCTTACCAAGAGACTTTCAACTGGCCTGCCTCCATCACTTTATATATATTTATACATGCCTATATGCCTAAACACACCACATTCTGCTATATAGTCCAGAACAATTTCCACTACACGTTCAACAGGTTATTGAAGGGTATGTCTACACTACAGCGTTATTTCGAAATATCTTATTTTGAAATAATGTGTCAAGGCACAAAATGAATTTCAAATTAGCATCCTCACTGATTGGACGCTGAATCGCATTTAAGGCCGTCCGGAACCAGTTCTGGCAGGGCATCAGGTCAGGAGTTACCTTGTGTGGTTGCTGCCTGAGGCTATCTGAGGCCTGGGCTTAAAGGGATCCCGCCAGTCACTCACTTCTTAGGTTTCCCTGCTTGCTTGCCTACCTTGCTGAGGTATAGCAAAGCATGTTTTTCTCTGTATGTTCTGGTTGCCCTCACTCAGGACACCACAGCATTCTGCAGCATGGAGCTGGAGCTGCCCTGGGCACTCTGGTGCATCTCCTGAATGTGTTGCTGTGAGCCTGACAGCACGTTCTTCAGGCAGTAACAATCTCCCTGGTGTGTCCCACTGGGGGTTTGTGCCTCATTCCTCCCTCACGTCCTTCCACTTACTCCTTCCTAACCCCCCTTCCTGCTGTACAATAGAAGACACATGTGTTCTTTATAACAAAGTCTCTTTATTGAAGAAAACTTGGGTGGGGGGGGAATGAAACTGAGGTGAGACTGGGGAAAGAAGGTTGGAGAGGGCAGGAGGGAGGGTGGGAGAGGTGAGGGGAAAACCTGTGAGGAGGGAGCTGGCAGGGGACGCAAGGGGAGGAAGGGGGAGAAGAAGCTCAGGGCTCAGGTTTGGGAGTCTCGCGAGCCCAACTATCTCCCAGCAGGGATGCACAGAGGCATGGGCGAGCCGGGCAGCTGCCCAGGGCGCCAACCCATGGGGGGCGCCTGATGGCATCTGTAAGGGGCGTGCGGTGTCCCTTACAGCTGCCATCAGGAGCCACGCACCCAACTCCCACAGCGCAGGCATCGCAGAGCGGGACAGCAGTGCCCTTGCCCCCATAGCTGCGGGGCTCTGCACGGCCTGGTGCATGCACCAGCAGTGCTGGCTGGGCCGGGCTGGGCAGTGCATGCACCATGCACCCCAGGGGATGGCCCCAGGCTGCGCGTCAGCGACTGTGACTGGCCCGCGCATGCGCTGAGCGTTCCAGGGGCGGGCCCCGGGCTTCATGCCAGCAGCTGTGGCCGGTGCGCACATGCACCGTGTGCCCCAGGGGCAGGCCCATGCACCCTGGGGGTGAGCCTGAGCATGAGCCCTGTGCCTGGGGGCAGCACCACACGCCCCGGCCCAGGGCGCCAAAAGGGCTCGGGCCGGCCCTGTCTCCCAGCACCACGGGTGCAGGGGCCTCGGCATCCTGGGGGTTGGGGGAAAGAGTGTGGAGGGTGAGGAGGAGTGGGAGGAGGAGCAGTAGCTGGGTAGGCAGCAGGGGCTGGAGTGGCAGAAGGCAGAAAGCTCTGCTCCAGGGTCTGCAGGTGCTCACACATGGCACAGCCCTGGGCAAGCTGCTCATGCCGGAGCTGCAGGTCTTCCTGCACCCAGTGGTCGAGCGTATGGTGCAGGGCTCACAGTGTCCCCAGGTGCTCCTGCTGGTACCCCTCCACTGCACTGGTAGGCCTGCAGAGTCCTCGGGTGCAGGAGGATGTCCCGGATGGTGTAGTGCGCCGTACACTTGCGGCTTGTGCCGTGTTCAGGATGTTCTGCTATCCCTGGAAGTGGGAGCTGCCCCGGGACTGCATCAATGCCCCTGTGCTGTATGTAGTGTGGGTATGTGTGTGGGGGGGGAGATGTTCCCTGCCTCTCTGTAGAGGGGGCTTGTGGAGGGAGGGCATCCTGCTGTGTCCCACCCTGGGGTCAGGAGCATGTCATGTCTCTTCACACATGTGTGTGGCTAACAGCCTAAGGCACCTGTGTGGCAGCCAGCTGGAGCCACGTGCCCAAGGGTGGCACAGTACGTGCTTGCACGTGCACAAGTTGCTGCGTGATCCGTGGTCAGCAAGGCCCATGTGCGCAGTTCCTTGTCTCCCTCCCGCCCCTCCCCCCCATAAGAGGATAGTGATGGCACTCACATGTTGTCGCCTCCCCAGATGACACTGGCGACAGGTCCGCTGGGACGGCTAGGGGTCCTGGCTGTGCGACATGCTCCCTCTGGGTTCCTGCGGCTCCCGGCCCTCCTCCTCCTCCTCCATGCCCTGGTCAGGGCCCTGTACCCACGGTCGGTGACCACCTGGGGGCGCAAACCATCCCACCCCCCAGGATGCAGACCAGGGAGTCAAAATAGGGGCAGATTTCTGGGTCTGCCCCTGTTTGTGAGCTGCCCCCTGTGACCCTGGCATTGGCCTGCCACAGCTCCTTGATTTTCATCCATACCTGCTCCTGGGTTCGCATGTGGTCTTTGGTGGCCAGGCTGGCAGCCATTTTGCCATAGATGGCCGCATTCCTCCATCTAGTGTGGAGATCATGGATGTTGGAGGCATCCTCCCAGACCTCAATCAGATCCATGTCTCCGCACTGGACCAGGAAGGTGCCCGCCTTCTCCGGCCCCTGGCAGGCTCCTGGGAGCTAGGGGACTGGGCCGAGGGAGTGGTGGAGGGCTGCCTGGCTGATTCTGGGGCCACTGAGTCAGGGGTAGTGAATACTGGCTCTGGGCTGGCAGGACTGGAGCTGCCACAGACACTGTGGCCAAACTCTACCCCTTTAAGGGCTCCGGTGTGGGAGGGAGGAGAGGAGTTTTCCTGGTTGGGGCTAGAGTGGCCAGCAGGGCACCCTGGGAAGGGCTGGAGGCCCCCAATTTCGAAATAGCCCCTATTCCACGTCTACACAGTGCTTATTTCAAAATAGAAAATTAGAAATAGGTGCTATTCTTTGTGGAATGAGGTTTACCAAGTTTGAAATAAGCTCTCCGCTATTTTGAATTTATTTCGAAATAGCGGTTGGCTTGTGTAGATGCTAGTACAGATATTTCAAAATAATTTTGCTGTGTAGACATACCCGTTGTCTCTCAGGGTACATCTAAACTACATGCCTCTGCCGACAGAAGCATGTAAAATAGGCTACCCGACATAGTCAATGAAGTGGAGATTTAAATATCTCCGGCTTCCTTAAAATAAAAATGGCCACCACGCTGTGCCATCTCAGCTGATCATCAGCTGAGTTAAGACGTGGCTTGGTCGACAGGGGAAGCCTTTGTCTACTGCTCCTGTAAACCTTGTTACATGAGGCATTAGGGAGCAGTCGACACAGGCTTCTCCTGTTGACTGATCTGCATCTTGACTCACGCACTGTGCCGACGATCAGCTGAGCCAGTACCACGAGGCGGCCATTTTTATTTTAATGAAGCCAGGGATATTTAAATCCCCGCTTCATTGACTATGTCAGGTAGCCTATTTTACATACTTCTGTCAGCAGAGGCAAGTAGTCTAGACCTACCCTCAGATATCACTGTGGGGCAACTGTTGGTAAATGTTGATTTTAATAGCAAAACTTACAAAACATAAACATATAATCACAGGTCTAATCTTTCACTACTTACTCAGGCAAAAGTCCAAGGAATGGATGCAAGATCAGGCAATAACCATCTAATAAAATGGCTTATTTATTTTTTTAAAATGTTATGTTGAATTACTACTTTTGTAATCAATAAGACACAATAGCTATTTGAAAGGACACCTGAAGGTTGCCCCTAAAACAATCCTTCAGTCTATTGCTAAGAGTATTGCAAGAGGGAAGCTTTACACAAAAATAAATAAATGGGTTAATTTTTGCATTATCCATGCATTATCCTAATTTCATTCCATTTAATGTTTTCTCTATATGCTTAAACTGCATAAAAAATTAGGTTGACCTTGTTCATGTTCCTGTTTAAAAAAAATTTGCTGTCAAAATTAGGAGGCGGTTGTCACCTTCAATAGCAGCATTTTCTACCTTCTTTTTATGAAGTAGAAATTCTGACCATTGTTCAGAACTACAGTTCAGCCTCCTTGTTGCACAAGAGAATTTTGAAACAACAGTACAGTATCCACTGATATCCACTGCATCGCTCAGTGCAGATATACTCCTACTAAGAGCTCCTTATTCATGCACTTACAATAACCTTAATAATTCTTGTTTCTCACTATGGGTAAAATCCTAATCTGCCCCCTTCCCCACAGTTCAGTGGCATAATTCCATAGACTCCAAAAAAGCCAGGATTTTATATTGCCTAGTATAATACATCCTGAACCTCTGTTGGGGTATGTCTACACTACAGCACTAATTAGAACTAACTTAGTTCGAATTAGTTAATTTGAACTAAGCTAATTCGAACTAGTGCATCTAGACTTAAAAATTCGTTCGAATTAGTGTTTTGCTAATTCGAACTAGCATGTCCACACTGAGTGGACCCTGAACTGAGGTTAAGGATGGCCGGAAGCAGTGCCGGCAGGGAATCAGATTAGGACTTAGAGTGTGGAGCTGCTGCCTCAGGCTAGCCGAGGGCTGACCCCCACCCCGGACAGA
This sequence comes from Pelodiscus sinensis, assembly GCF_052426305.1. NCBI lineage: Eukaryota > Metazoa > Chordata > Testudines > Trionychidae > Pelodiscus > Pelodiscus sinensis. The sequence goes on from NC_143055.1 coordinate 103,113,676, forward strand.
CAGTTCTCAGGGGTTTCCCGCTTGCAAAGCAGTCCTGGCTTGGAGTGCCCTGAGTGCCCACATATCGGCACATCACAGCACTCGGCCATCAGACTGGCTGCACTTGCCGCAGGCTGCCATCCGGAGGGGGGGGTCAATCAAGGGGCTTCAGGGGAGCTTCCACCCCGAGAAGCCCACAGAGCCACCCCAGTCCTCCCCATCGGGGGCTTGTACCCCATTCCTCCCTCACCTCCTTCCACTTACCCCTCCCTATCCCCCCTTCCAGATGTACAAAATAAAGGACATGTGTGTTCAAAAATAGAAACTCTCTTTATTGAACAAAACTCGGGGAAACTGGGAAAAGGAGGTGGGAGAGGGGAAGAGAGAGGGTGGGAGAGAGGAGGGCAACTAAAATGATCAGGGGTTTGGAACAGGTCCCATATGAAGAGAGGCTAAAGAGACTGGGACTTTTCAGCTTAGAAAAGAGGAGACGGAGGGGGGATATGATAGAGGTCTATAAAAGCATGAGTGGTGTGGAGAGGGTGCATAAAGAAAAGTTCTTCATTAGTTCCCATAATACAGGCATGTCCAAAGTCCGGCCCGCGGGAAAATTGCGGCCCGTGCTCTGGTTTAATATGGCCCCACAGGTAATTTGGCAATATCTATCTTTTATGGCCCCCAACGAATCCATATGTATTGAGATGAATACATTGTAAAATCTCAGTTAATGACAGTTATAAATATATTTGGACACAACATATATACTTGGTGTTATGTTCCTGTTCATATTTTTTGAACTTAAAAGTTGACAGACAACCTTTATTACCAATAATATGTAATGTACTTTACAATGTTCCTGACATATATTTCAGCTTCCTGGATTTTTTTTTCATCTGGCCTTCAGATATGAAAGGCAGAGTGATTTAACACCTGTTTAGATTTGTCATCCATGTGACGAAATGAAAAGTATGCCGTCTGCAATAAACTTTGCATAAAATAGTTAATTTGCATTTAATTTTAATGGTTCAAAGAATGTCAGGCAAAATGGTCGGCCCTCACGCATGTTCACTTCATCAAATCTGGCCCTCTTTGAAAAAAGTTTGGACACCCCTGCCATAATAGAAGGACTAGAGGACACCAAATGAAATGAATGGGTAGCAGGCTTCAAACTAATAACAGAAAGTTCTTCTTCACAAAGCAAATAATCAACCCATGGAACTCCTTGCTGCAGGAGGCTGTGAAGGCTAGAACTAGAACAGAGTTTAAAGAGAAGTTAAATAAAGTCATGGAGGTTGGGTCCATGGAGTGCTATTAGCCAGGGGGTAGAAATGGTGTCCCTGGCCCCTGTTTGTGGAAGGCTGGAGATGGATGGCACGAGACAAATGGCTTGGTCATTGTTTCGGTCCATCCCCTCCAGGGTCTCTAGTGTTGGCCACTGTTGGCAGACAGGCTAAAGGGCTAGATGGACCTTTGGTCTGACCCAGGATGGCCATTGTAAGCTCAGGACTCAGGGTCGGGGGTCTCAGTGGACCACCTTGATTTTCATGCACACCTGCTCCTGGGTGGCCAGGCTGGCAGCTCTCCTGCCCTAGACGGCCACTTTCCTGTACCTAGTGCGGAGGTCGTGGATGAGGTCCACGATCTCCACACTAGACCAGGCAGATGCCCGCCTCTTGCGGAGCCGGGCAGGCTCCCGGGAGCCGTCAGCCTGGTCCTGGGAAGAGGCGGAGGGCTGGGTGGCAGTAGGTGGCTGCTTCGAGCCGTGCCAGGTGCAGGGTCTGCTGGCAGGGTGCTGGCAGGCTTGCACCTGGCATGGGCACCGTAGCCAGCCCGTGCCCCTTTAAGGGCTCTGGGGCCAGGAGGGGGGCAGACGAGTTTCCCTGGTGGTGCCCAGAGTGGCCCAGAGTGGCTGGGGAGGGCTAGCCTCCCACTAGTTCGAATTAAGTGGCTACACAGCCCTTACTTCGAACTAGCTAATTCGAACTAGGTGTTAATCCTCGTAAAATGAGGTTTACCTAGTTCGAATTAAGCGCTCTGCTAGTTCGAATTAAGTTCGAACTAGCGGAGCGCTAGTGTAGCGCCTATCAAAGTTAATTCGAACTAACGTCTGTTAGTTCGAATTAACTTTGTAGTGTAGACAGACTCTTGGAGACTTAGGCACTAATGTAATACAAAGTAGCAATAATTATTATTGTATTATACAGTAGGAAAGCATCTCATAATTTATAATCCTGAAATAACAGATGAGATCATGTCACTTCCTAAAACACCGGACACATATTTCTCTTAAACTCTGCACTGTTCTGTCTACCCCAATGAGTTACACCAGACTAGTTTTGCCAGCTTTATCCATATTATAAGCTTAAGACTAAATCATGGCACTTAGCCACAGCCCTGTTCAATGCATGGTGAGAAACTGCACATCTCCAGTGCTAACACCAGGAGGCATTCTGCCTCAGAGAATCAGTGCAGGAAACTGTACATCAATTTTCAGTTACTGTAAAGTCTCCTTGAACTCTGATTGACTGAAATACATTTATTTCAGATGAGAAGTTTAGAGTTTACAATAAAGCTGAAAGACAATTGGATTTTTTCTTTCAGTAGGGGTTTTACGATTTTCAAAATTCCCATTTGGAATGAAAACAGAATATTATCAAATGTCTCAGGAACCAAACTATTTGTTTCTGATCAATTGAAGTGTTTCATATTGACAACACTGAAATGTTTCGTTCCCATTTCAACTTCTGGTGTCATATTCTTTCTATGTTATGATACAACATTTTAAAACATTTAACAGCAGTTTTAAAATGGAAAATTGAAATATTCTGGAGAGGTAAAGATGGAACATTTTAACATTATCAAAATGCTTTGTTTTCAATTATCAGATGAGTTTTTCTCAAAAGCAACACATCGGCATATAATTTTTCACATTCAATGAATCTGCATTTTCCAATGGAAAACTTCTTGAGTATTTTTGGCTGATGGAGATTTCTATGTGTAGCTTTGTATTCCCTGTATAACTAAGGAGTTTCTTTTACTGCTTACCTTCTCCACTGATTAGGTTGGTAGAGTCAAAATACAATGACAGTGTTTGAAATTAGTATAATGCAATCAGCTTAAAAACAATGTAACCTATATTGTCAATCAAAGAATCTACACTTTATATTTTGCACAGAGATGCCTTTGTGGAATGAATGCAGTGATATGTTTATTTAATATGCTATGTTGTATAAAGTGGTGTTGCAGGCATATCATCCCACAATATCAGAGGGACAAAGTGGGATCTTTATTGGATCAATTTCTATTAGGGTACGTCTAGACTACATGGCTCTGTCGACGGAGCCATGTAGATTTGTTGTTTTGGCAAAGGCAAATGAAGCCGCGATTTAAATGATCGCGGCTTCATTTAAATTTACATGGCTGCCGTGCTGAACCGACAAACAGCTTATCAGCTGTTTGTCGGCTCGCGCACTAGTCTGGACGTTCCCCCTGTCGACATCAAAGCCCTTTGTCGGCAGCCCCGGTAAACCTCATTCCACGAGGAATAACGTGGCTGCCGACAAAGGGCTTTGATGTCGGCAGGGGAGCATCCAGACTAGCGCGCGAGCCAACAAACAGATGATCAGCTGTTTGTCGGCTCAGCGCGGCAGCCATGTAAATGTAAATGAAGCCGCGATCATTTAAATCGCGGCTTCATTTGCCTTTGCCTATGTGTCTAATCTACATGCCTCTGCCGACAGAGGCTTGTAGTCTAGACACAGCCTTAGTGAGAGAGAAAAACTTTAGAGCTATCCAGAGTTCTCTCTCAGATCTGGGAAAGGTACTAAGGGCAGGTGTAGACTAAAAACTTGCATTAGCACAGGTGCATCATGGCTGCTGTGCCACTATAGTGTTTCTGATGAAGATGCTTTAAGCCAGGGTTTCCCAACCTATGGGTCAGGACCCAAATATGGGTCACCATTACATTTCAAAAGGGTCATCAGGTGTCTCCCCAGGTGGCTCTTAAGGAGCCATTCACACATTTTTTGAATTGCCCTGGGTCACCAAGTCTTCCTGAATTGTAAAACTGGGTCCCCATCTGGAAAAGGTCAGGAATCGCTGCTTTAAGCAAATAGGAGAGAGCTTACCTGTCAACTTAATAACTCCACTTACATGAGACACTCTTGTGCCAATATAGAGCTTTCTGCACAAGGAGTTAGTGTTGGTAAAACTACCTCACTCGGGGTTGTGGATTTTTCACACTGAAATAAGTATGTAACGTAGACTTGGTCTCAGAGTGTCACAGCTAAACAGATCAAACAAATTGCATAGCATAATCTGTCATCTTGGATTTCAAGGGACCATTCAAGTTAAAGTGGGGACATAGGACAAAAATGGGGGTTAGTTAGTTATATATTGTTACAATAAGTCAAAAATTCAAGGTCTTTTAAGACCTGATTTTTAATGTGTTGGACAGTTAAGAATTTAAGTTCCCAGGCTCATCTTTTAAATTGTTGTACAGGTTTCGTTTGAGAATGAGCAAGTGATAGCTCAGCTATAGAGTGATGACTTTGTGAAAAGTGTTCGCCAATAGGTGATATATTGTTTTTCTCTTTTATCATTTTCCTGTGTGAGTTCATCAGAAAGTGTAGTGACTGGTTTCACCCACATAGTTGCTAGCTTAATGAATTAGGTGAGGTACACCACATATTGTGATAAGTATGTGTAAGATCCCACAGACGTGTAAGGCATATTGTTGAGGGGAATTGAGAAAGACATTCTTTTCAGCTACTCAGACCTCTTCATCTGGTCTTAGAAAGATATTCAAAGTACCAATTCAGCACTGATCATTGAAGCAGAGGAGATATATCTGAAAGTTTTTAATCTGTTATTCTGGCAGGATATGGTGCTGTTTTGATACAAAATCTGGAGACTCAGACACATCTTCACCACTACAATGATCAATGGTGAGTTGGCACTTTGAGTATTTTTCCAAGACCAGATGAAGAGATCTGTGTAGTTCAAAAGCTTCTTTCTCTCACCATTAGAAGCTGGGCCAATAAAAGATATTATCTCATGTACCTTGTCTCTCTAACATGTCCCCTGATGTTATTTATTTGATATTAAACTTCCTGACTGCTAGGAGTATATTCAAAGGAGACAGCCAGCAGGAAGCAAACACTGACATAGATAAGCAGGCCCATGGATAGCAATTCTCATGGGCCCCAGCCCCACCTACAGCCCAGCCCCCTCTGCTGAGGCTCTTCCCCCCTACAGGGAGGGGAGGAGGTGGGAGGGGGTGCATACGCGAGCCCAAGCCTTCCCGGCCCCTGGAACACCTGAGAGGGAGGAGGCAGTGTGCCACAGCTCCCGCCTCCCCAGAGCACTGAGGGAAGGAGGAGGCTGAGCACTGCAGCTCCCGCCTCCCTGGCTCCTGGAGCACCGGGGGAGGGAGAAGGCTGTGCAGTGCAGCTCCCACCTCCCCGGAGCACTGGCGCACTGAGGAGGGAGGATGCCATGCAGCTCCAGCCTCCCCGACCAGGAAAACTGGGAGGGCAGGTGCTGGGGGCAGCAGCACTCTGCCCCAGAACTCCAACAGCAGGTGTTCTGGAGGTGTGGTGTGGGTGGGGCTGTGCCTGGCAGTTTGGGAAAGCAAAGCCTTCATGCATCTAGGCTACCAGATGTCTATGGCAGTTCTGGATCCCCAGTGCAGAACAGTCAATGGGCTTGTATAGACATGGTCTACCTGACCTTTGGGTAATGCTTCATCTTTGCTGGCTAGAGCCCAGTGAGATGCTGGATATGCTGCTGGGTGCACTCCTCTGGCATGGTCAGGGCTTCCACTTACACACCCAGTATGGTTGCCAACTATCTAATCACACAAACCCAAAGACCTTTGCCCCCACCCTTGCACTGCCCCTTCCCTGAGGCCATGTCCTATCCTGTCCCTTCTCTAAGGACCTGCTTCCCCCCCTTCCTCCCCACTCCTTCCATCCCCACTCCTTCCACTGCTTACTCTCCCACATCCACACTCACTTTTCCCCAGGCTGGGGCATGGAGTTTGGGTGTGGAAAAGGGTGCTGGGTCCAGGATCAGGGAGAGAGTTTGAATGGGGGCTGGGTTATAGGTGCAGGCTCTGGCAGCTCATGATCTGCTCTAAGATTTTTGTATGCATGATTTATAGATTGCAGTTAATACAACACTCACTCTGCAAACTGCCATGGACAGCTGCAAAGAAGGAAGACAGGATCAGCTACACAGCTTCTAGGTACAGCGGTCAATGTCCTTTAATATTTGCTTTTACAAGTACCATCACCACATCTCAGTTTGGAGAGGGTGGAAAGTATTAGCAAATCACTAATATAGATGTAACATATGTACTTACTATCTAATTATGCACCATGACAAAACATTAGTGAGAAATTATATTACAAATAATTGAAATTCAATGAAAAAATGTCACAGTTCCCTGGCTTGTGAATCAGGAAGGGAATGTTGGTAAGTTTTCATATTTCAAAATGTTCAACAGTGACAAGATGCCATCCGGCATTTTCTTTAAAATTCATAATCCCACTGTGACGGGGAGGCCGATCCCAGCACTCAGCCCAGCCGGCCGGCGGGTGCCGGCAGCAGAGAAGGGCCGGGGGATGGGGAGGAAGATCCCCGCACTCAGCCCAGCGTTCCAGCGAGGGCCGGCAGCGGAGAAGGGACGGGGGACGGGGAGGCCTATCCCCGCGCTCAACTCAGCATGACGGCGGGGGCCGGCGGCGGGGAGGGGCCGGAAGCAGCCAGAGCAGGCACCCGGGAGCCTGAGGGAGAGAGCCGAGCCCCAGCCACCCCCGGCGGCCTCCCAGGAGCCACCCAGAGCGGGGGTGCCGCCGGTGCCGCGGACAGCCGCAAGCTGACTGCCGGCGCACACGCAGACAGCCAGGAGGTCAGGCGGGCGGGCACTAGGACCTAGGAGGCGGCCCCGGACAGAAGGGGCGTACCAGGGCGGGACGCCACCCAGGATGCCCAAAAGGGTGACCGCGGGAGTCAGAAGGGGGGGAGAGAGCGGGGGCTGGCTATGCTCTCAAACCCCACAGGCAGAAGCAAGACGCTTGGAGGAGGGACGGCTCCACGGGCCCCGTCCCACCAAGGCGAAGGCGCGGATGCCAGCGGGCAGAGGGGAGAAGATGGACGGAGCTGTGCGGCAGCCGGCACCCGACCCGGACGAGCCCGGCGCAGGCTGCTGAGAAGCCCGGGGACCCCAGGGGTGCGGACGGAGCGACTGGCGACCGGAAGACGGCTAGAGTGAGCCGGGGGAGGATAGGGAGAGACTGAGCAAGTGGGTGGGGGGACAGGACAGGACGGGACAGACCCCTCCATCCCACTACACTGGTGGAGAATGTGGGCATAGGAAAGGTGGTGACCCCTTTTAAATAATAAAAAAAAAAAAGAGAAAAAACTTTGGGTGAGGGTAGACACCCGGGTAAGGGAAAATGGAGATAGGTAAGTTGCTGGAGTGGCTGGCGGAAATCCAGCAGCAACAGCAACAGCAGCAGACTCAACTGCTCCAGCAGTTGACCGATCAGCAGCAGCTGGTACGGGAGTTAGTGGAGCACCAGCAAAAGCAGGGGGCAGCGGGGGGCCCCGGGGAAGGAACTGGAGGCTCGGCCCTAGCCCTACCCCTGAGACTGGTGAAAATGACAGCAGGAGATGACCCGGAGGCCTTTTTAGTGACCTTCGAGAGAGTCGCCACCGATGCTCGATGGCCTGAAGAACATTGGGCGACCCTGCTGGCGCCCTACCTGACGGGGCCAGCGCAGTGGGCGTACAGGGGCTTGTCCGCGAGAGATGCCTTGCACTATAGGAAAGTCAAGGAAGCTATTTTGGACCAGGCTGGCATCACCCCAGAGGCCCATAGGCAGAGGTTTAGGGCCGAGCACTACCAACCCGGCGAACGGCCAAGGGCCGTGGTGCAGCGGCTAAGGGAGGCCGCCACCCGCTGGCTTGACTCGGAGCGCAAGACCGCAACGCAGGTGGTGGACATGGTAGTTTTAGATCAGTTCCTACAGATCCTGCCGCCTGACAGCCGGGTCTGTGTATGGCAACACCAACCCACGACGCTGGGGGAGGCCATCGTGATCCTGGAGAACTACAGGTCAGCAGAAGGGGAGGAAAGCAGCCCGAAACTCGTGAAGACCCCAGGACGAGCCCCGGCGGCTACTGGTAGGGCGAGACCGACACGGGGACGGGAGGCTGGGTCCACACCCCCCATCCTTTGGGGGCGCTGGGGAGAAGGGGCGGCACAAGTGCCGGCGCCAAAACCTGAGGCCCCCACACAGGCACCCGAACCCAGAAAGTGGGGCGCCTGCTTCGAATGCGGACCAGAGGGCCACTTCCGTAGAGACTGCCCCTTTATGGACTGCTCCTATGGCCGAGCCCGGACCGCCCCAAGCCCACCGCCACACTACGACCCGCCCCGGATGACGGTGCAGGTAAGCGTGGACGGGCGGACGGCATGGGCGTTGGTGGACAGTGGGTGTAATCAGACCCTGGTCAGAAGGGAGCTGGTGGCGCCAAAAGGGGGCCGGGGGCCACCGATAGCTGTGCAGTGCATTCACGGGGAGGTGAGACGCTACCCCATGCAAGTAGTGAGCATCAGGGAGGGACCAAGACAAGCCCAGCGTCGGGTGGCGGTGGCCCTGAAATTAGCATACCCCGTAATCCTGGGACGGGACTGGCCAGGCTTTAGGGCTCTGATGGCACGGTGGTGGCAAGACAGCGAGACGACGACCCCCGTAGCGGGCCAGCCCCAGGGGGCCATCCGGGAGCCCCCGGAGGCCCAGGCGACCGAGACCCCATGTGAACCAGAAGGCGAGCGCCCAGTGGGGGAAGAACCGGACTTTGTACACGAACAGTGCAAAGACCCCTCTCTGAGCCACATGTGGGAACAGGCCAGCCCGGACCCCGAAGGCGGACAGACAACCTCAGCGGGCCCACGGTACGAGGTAAGAGCCGACCGGTTGTATTAGATTGCTGCCCGGCCGGGGGAGCTGGAGGAGACACACCAGCTGCTGGTGCCAGCACGATTCCGGTGGCGGGTGCTAGATCTGGCCCACGCCAGCCCGTGGGCGGGCCACCTGAGGGTGGAAAAGACCCTACAAAGAATTTTACAGTGCTTTTATTGGCCCGGGGTCTACAAAGAAGCCAGAGACTTTTGTGAGTCCTGCCCGGACTGCCAGAAGGCGGCGGGGGGTGGGAGAGCGCCAATACATCTTAGTCATTGTGGACTATGCCACCCGCTACCCAGAGGCCATCCCCCTGCGTAACACCAAGGCACCCATCCTAGCGGCCGAAATGGTGAAGGTCTTCTCCAGGGTAGGGATTCCCCGGGAGATCCTAACGCACCAAGGGACAAACGTATCCGGCCGGGTCATGACAGAGCTGTGCAAGCTACTGGGGGTGAAGAAGTTACGGACCATGGTCTACCACCCCCAAACGGACGGGCTGGTGGAGCGCTTTAATCGGACTCTGAAGACAATGCTCCGCAAGTTCGTAGGGCTGGATCCCCGAGACTGGGACCTATTCCTGCCAGCCCTCTTGTTTGCGGTATGAGAGGTCCAGCAAGCCTCCACCGGGTTTTCGCCCTTTGAGCTATTATATGGACGGCAGCCATGAGGCATCCTCGACCTGGTGAAGGAAGACTGGGAAGAGCAAAGCTTGTGAGTGAGAGGGACGGTCCCATACATACTCGACCTGCAGAGAAGACTTAAAGTGGCTGGAGAGAGAGGGAGAACCTGAGACGGGCGCAGGAAAGACAGGCCAAGTACTACAACCAGGGAGTGAGAAGCCGGACTTTCGCCCCCGGGGAGAGGGTGCTACTCCTATTACCAATGGAGGAGTCCAAACTGATGGCCCGATGGCAGGGCCCCTACGAGGTCATCCGACGAGTGGGCCCGGTGGATTATGAGGTCCGACTGACCAGCAAATGAAAGAGCACCTAACTGTACCATGTAAACCTGCTGAAGAAATGGACGGAGCGCGAGAGCATGCTAGCGACCACCCAACCGATGGAGCCCGAGCTGGGACCGTGGGGAGGGGACCTGAAGCAGGCAGGGACGGGGGCCACCTTCGGCGAGACCCTGTCGGACTCCCAGAGGGGGGAGATCCAGGTGCTCCTCCAGGAATTCACAGACGTAATGCCGACGCAGCCCGAGCGGACCTCAGCAGCTCACCATCACATCCAGACCACGCCGGGGATTAGGGTGCGGGAGCCCCTCTGGCCTCTACCCTGAAAGATGTGGGAGCCGGTGCGAGAGGAGGTGCAGAAGATGCTCCAGATGGGGGTGATACAAGAATCACGGAGCGGCTGGTGGAGCCCCATAGTGTTGGTCCCCAAACATGACGGTACCCTCCGCTTCTGCATCGACTTTCACAAGATCAATGCGGTGTCCAGATTTGATGCGTACCCTATGCCACGGGCAGAGGAACTCCTGGAAAGGCTAGGGCAGGTCCAGTACCTATCGACGATCGACCTTACAAAAGGGTATTGGCAGATACCGCTTACACCCGCTTCCCAGGAGAAGACGGCCTTCGCCACCCCCTTCGGCCTGTACCATTTCCTGACGATGCCCTTCGGACTGAACGGAGCAGCGGCCACCTTCCAGCGAATGAAGGACCACCTCCTTCGTGACCACCAGGGGTATGCGGCGGTGTATATTGATGACGTGGTCGTCTACAGCACCTCCTGGGAGAAACACCTGCAGCACATAAGATCTGTACTGGGAGCACTGAGAGCGGCCCAGCTGACCCCGAACCCCAATAAGTGCGCCTTTGGGAAGACATAGGTCACCTACCTGGGGTAAGTCGTGGGACGGGGCGGACTGAAGCCGCAAGTAAATAAGGTCAAGGCGGTACGGGACTTCCAGACCCCACGGACGAAAAAGCAGGCGCGTCAGTTCCTGGGCCTCGCAGGCTACTACCGGCGGTTCATACCCCACTTCTCCACAATGGCTGAACCACTAACAGAGGTAACGAAGGGCAGCTACCCCCAGCGAGTGGGCTGGTCGGCACAGTGCAAAAGCGCCTTCCAACGGCTAAAACAACACCTCACTCGAGCACCACTCCTAGCGCAACCGGCCTTTGCAAAAACATTCATAGTGCAGACAGACGCCTCAAACGTAGGCGTGGGCGCAGTGTTGGCCCAAGAATACGCGGAGGGGGAACGACTGATTCTGTATATGAGTCGCAAGCTGCTGCCCCGTGAACGAGCCTACTCGACGATCGAAAAAGAGGCACTGGCTGTCCAATGGGCGGTAAAAGCCGGGTGGTAGAAGCCTTGCGGTACTATCTGTTGGGGAACCCATTCCTGTTGGTCACGGATCATGCACCCCTGAAGTGGAGGCACAATATGCGGGAGGCAACCCCCCACATTATGAGGTGGTACTTGTTCCTACAACAATATAAGTTTAGGGTGGTACATAAGGCCAGGCGGGCACACGCGAACGCAGACTTTCTATCCTGGTGCAGTGAGCTAGGAGGAGAGGGAGAAGATGAGAGGAGAAAAAGGGGGGAGGAGTGTGACGGGGAGGCTGATCCCCGCACTCAGCCCAGCCGGCCGGCGGGTGCCGGCAGCGGAGAAGGGCCGGGGGACGGGGAGGCTGATCCCCGCGCTCAACCCAGCGCGCCGGCGGGGGCCAGCAGCGGAGAAGGGCCAGGGACGGGGAGGCCGATCCCCACGTTCAGCCCAGCGCGCCGGCGGGAGCCGGCAGCGGAGAAGGGCCAGGGACGGGGAGGCCGATCCCCGCGCTCAGCCCAGCGCGCCGGCAGGGGCCGGCAGCGGGGAAGGGCCGGAAGTGGCCAGAGCGGGCACCCGGGAGCACGAGGGAGAGAGCCGAGCCCCAGCCACCCCCAGCGGCCTCGCAGGACTGCCCGGAGAGGGGGTGCCGCCGGCGCCGTGGACAGCTGCAAGCTGACTGCCGGCTCAGACGCAGACAGCCAGGAGGCCAGGCAGGCGGGCACTAGGACCCAGGAGGCGGCCCCGGACGGAAGGGGCGTAGGAGGGCAGGACACCACCCAGGACGCCCAAAAGGGTGACCGTGGGAGTCAGAAGGGGGGGAGAGAGCGGGGGCTGGCTGTGCTCTCAAACCCCACAGGCGGAAGCAAGACGCTTGGAGGAGGGACAGCTCCACGAGCCCCGGCCCACCAAGGCGAAGGCGCGGACACCAGCGGGCAGAGGGGAGAAGACGGACGGAGCCATGCGGCAGCCGGCGCCTGACCTGGATGAGCCCGGCGCAGGCTGCTGAGAAGCCCGGGGACCCCAGGGGCGCGGACGGAGCGACTGGTGACCGGAGGACGGCTAGAGTGAGCCGGGGGCGGATAGGGAGAGACTGAGCAAGTGGGGGGACGGGACAGGACAGGACGGGACACACCCCTGCACCCTGCTACACTGGTGGAGAATGTGGGCATAGGAAAGCGGGTGACCCCTTAAAAAAAAAGGGGGGGACAGACCGCTACACCCCGCTACACCCACACAAAAAATATTTAATCAACATGACAAGGTACTGTCCAAAACTTGCATTTGTCTACCAAACCAGCATAACCCACCACGAGCTAGCAAAGATACATAAAATGATAGAATCCTAGGGCTGGAAGAGACCTCAGGAGGTCATCGAGTCAAGCCCGTTGCCCAAAGCAGGACCAACCCTAACTAAGTCATTCCAGCCAGGGCTTTGTCAAGCCGGGACTTAAAAACCTCTTGGGATGGAGATTCTACCACCTCCCTAGATAACCCATTCCAGTGCTTCACCCCCCTAGTTTTTCCTAATATGAAACCTAGACCTCGCCCACTGTAACTTAAGACCATTGCTCCTTGTTCCGCCATCCACCACTACCTAGAATAGTCTCTTTTTTGGTTGCTCTCCACTGGACCCTCTTCCAATGCTTCCACATTCTTTCTATAGTTGGGGGCCCAGAACTGGACACAATACTCCAGATGTGGCCTCCCCAGTCCCGAAAAAAAGGGAATAATAACTTCTCTAGAGCTGCTGGCAAGGCTCCTCCTAATGCATCCTAATATGCCATTAGCCTTTTTGGCTACAAGGGCACACTGTTGACTCATATCCAGCTTCTCATCCAGTGTAACCCCCCAGGTCCTTTTCTGCCGAACTGCTCCTTAGCCACTCTGTCCCCAGCCTGTAACAGTGCTTGGGATTCTTCTGTGTAAGTACAGTACTCTTTACTTTTTAGATCATCCATCTGAGGGAAAAGATGACAAAACTTGAGTCAGGCCTATGCCACCACATCTATTTCAGATGTAGGATATCTTAATAAATTATACACAATTGGCCCAACTAACTAATCATGCAAGGACAATAATGAAAATCACTACTTTACTTTTAAATACCTAATCCACACTCCTTGGCTATGTCTAGACTGCAAGCCTCTTTCGAAAGAGGCTCTTTCGAAAGATACTCTCGAAAGAGCCTCTTTCGAAAGAGAGCGTCTAGACTGCATGCGGTATTTCGAAAAAGCAAGCCGCTTTTTCGAAAGAAAGCACCCAGTGAGTCTGGATGCTCTCTTTCTAAAAAGCCTGTTTGCTTTCAAGAACGCCTTCTTTCGAAAGAGCACTTTCGAAAGAAGGCGTTCTTCCTCATGGAATTAGGTTTACCACCGTCGAAAGAAAAGCCGCATTCTTTCGATTTAATTTCGAAAGAACGCGGCTGCAGTCTAGATGTAGGTGAAGTTTTTTCAAAAAAAGGCTACTTTTTTCGAAAAAACCCCTGAGTCTGGACACAGCCCTTATCATTCCCTTCTACTTTACAGGGGAATTTAACTCACTACATTCAACTGGCCCTGTCCTTTCGCAAATTGTAGATATAGGTAAGCAGGCATTTAATAACAAAAAAGATACTATATTTAGTGAAGCTGTAAAAGGATACTATATTTACCGAAGCAGTAAAGTCCAGGAGATACAGCAAAGAACATGCTGGTTTTAACCCCAGCTGCATCATTGATCCCTCTGCTTGTTGGCACTTGATCCAGCTTGAAAAATATGTAGAATGGAAACTGGATATTTCGTCTCAGAATAAAATAAATTACAAAGCAAAAAGGTCAAATCAAGCAGAATTTACTTTGTAAGGTTGACAAATTTATAACAGCAGTTTTAAAATTTGAACTACATTTCTCATCTGATTTAATATGAATTCGTAGAGATGAAATTGCTACCTAATCACTGTCATAAGAGAAGTGTGAGGAGGGGAATCTTATTCATATAATTACTAGTTTGCTGTGAAAAATATTACTTGACTACAGTGACTCATACAGTATGAGAAATTTGCGCTCTCAGATGATTAAGAAAACCCTTTTGTGTAGCTTTCTAGCTTCATTATCAACTGTCATTTGTAAAAGATATGTACAGTGTTTACCTAGATTAATGTTTCTCAGTTACTAATTTAACTCTAGGAAGAGAGTTAGATGTTTTTAAGAAATGAATGCACCACCTTGAGCCCAGTCACTTGGCACTAATTTAGACCAGTAGTACCACATATTAATTTAATTAAGAGCCACTCCTGCAGCATTTGCCAATCAATAAGCTACTGCAGGTCTGGGAGACCTTGTGCAAATTATAGAGTAGCAATATTCATCGTTAATATGTGAAATTTTTAGCTTGAATTCCAAGTGTCAGTTGAAGCAGTGTTAGCAAATGTCTCTATATTTGTTTTTGGTTTCAAATTGCTTGCTTTATCTTTCTATCCCATTAAATCCTATATACAGTGTTGAGTCTTAACAACTAAGAGAATCAATGCTTGCAAGGCCAAACAGATAACTTCATTCATACCTATCTGTACTTCCTGTTGTATGGTACTGAGTTTAGGATAGATGCATTGATCCACATATCAGGACTCAGTGGAAAGTATCATTTATAATTATCCAGTTGGAGACATATTGGGAGATACCATTTACAACAAATTGATTTTCCACAATGAATAACTCTGCTGAAACTTAACTGATCACCATAAAGTAACATCTGTATTAAACTCGACTAGTGAATGCAATGGAGAATCAGACCCATTTTCTTCAAAACATCTCTATTTCGCAGTTCTATTTAAGGCCATTTGTGATCATGACAGTATTTTAATAGGGAAAGACAACACAATTTCTTACAAAATTAGATTTGATGTAAAAGGCTCAATATAAATCTTTAGCAATATTGTGAAAATAAAAGAAGATGGCCAAAAATTTAGGAAGAAAGACTGCCATTAGAAACCCATACCTGGTTTCAGTGAGAGACCACAAATCTGACACATGAGTAGCTGGGATATTTGATACTCATATGTTCATTCTGTACCATTGAATTCAATGGGAGTCTAATGATGAACTATATCTGTTTGAGAAGTTACAATGAATTAATCTTTTACAGACAAATTTATATTCTTTGGCTGGAGAGGTTTTGAATTTAAAACAACAGCCTGGTGGTTTTTGTTTGCAGTAGCAATTCTGTCAATTTTTCATTTTGTTCTAAATCGGGGTTGGGAACCTCAGGCCTGGGGGATCAGATGAGGCCTCTGGCTTACCTGGATCTGCCCCCCAAGGCTCAGCCCTACCCCCAGCAATAGGGAACCCATGCTGGCACTCCAGCCTCCCTGCTGCCCCACTGCAGGGCTAGAGCACACAAAATGTACTAGTGTGCCCCCCACCTCCAGCTTCTGGTGTGCAAGGGGAATGTGGGGAGTGTCTTTTCCCTCATTTGGTGACCTGGGGTCCATATCAGTGTGGGATTCTTTTTTTGCTTCTCACTTGTGTGCAGCCCCTCAACTGATTTTTCTGTGGATCAGCAGCCACCAACCCAAAAAAGGTTCCTCACCCCTGTTCTAAATCATGTGATATCAGAGTGAAATCCTGGACAAATGAGGACAATCTTTAGTATTGCCATATGCAATTAGTTTTTTTAAAGACATCAAATTGGTGTTGGCATATCGGAATCTAATAGGGTATGTCTACACTAGAAAGTTAGTTCGAACTAACGGACGTTAGTTCGAACTAACTTTCCTATGCGCTACACTAGCGCTCCGCTAGTTCGAATTTGAATCGAACTAGCGGAGCGCTTAGTTCGAACTAGGAAAACCTCATTTTACGAGGACTAACGCCTAGTTCGAACTAGCTAGTTCGAACTAAGGGCTGTGTAGCCCTTTAGTTCGAACTAGTGGGAGGCTAGCCCTCCCCAGGTTTCCCTGGTGGCCACTCTGGCCAACACCAGGGAAACTCTATGCCCCCCTCCCGGCCCCGGACCCCTTAAAGGGGCACGGGCTGGCTACGGTGCCCGTGCCAGGTGCAAGCCTGCCAGCACCCAGCTAGCAGACCCTGCACCTGGCACGGCACAGAGCCACCCACCCGATGCCTCCCAGCCCACCCCCTCTTGCCGGGACCAGGCTGGCGGCTCCCGGGAGCTTGCCCTGGACCGCAAGAGGCGGGCACCTTCCTGGGCTAGTGCGGACATCGTGGACCTCGTCCACGATCTCCGCACTAGGCACAGGAAAGTGGCCGTCTAGGGCAGGAGAGCTGCCAGCCTGGCCACCCAGGAGCAGGTGTGCATGAAAATCAAGGGGGTCCACTGAGACCCCCGACCCTGAGCCCTGAGCTTACAATGGCCGTCCTGGGTCAGACCAAAGGTCCATCTAGCCCAGTAGCCTCTCTGCCAACAGCGGCCAACCCTAGGGACCCTGGAGGGGATGGACCGAAGACAATGACCAAGCCATTTGTCTCGTGCCATCCCTCTCCAGCCTTCCACAAACTTTGGGCAGGGACACCACTCCTACCCTCTGGCTAATAGGACTCCATGGACCCAACCTCCATCACTTGATCTCACTTCCCTTTAAACTCTGTTCTAGTTCTAGCCTTCACAGCCTCCTGCAGCAAGGAGTTCCACAGGTTAACTATTTGCTTTGGGAAGAAGAACAACTTTCTCTTACTAGTTTCAAGCCTGCTACCCATTCCTTTCCTTTGGTGTCCTCTAGTCCTTCTTTATGGGAACTCATGAAGAACTTTTCTGAATGCACCCTCTCCACCCAACCCCTGCTTTTAGAGACCTCTATCCTGTCCCCCCTCCGTCTCCTCTTTTCTAAGCTGAACAGTCCCAGTCTCTGTAGCCTCTCTTCATCTGGGACCTGTTCCCAACCCCTGATCATGTTAGTTGCCCTCCCCTCTCCCAGCCTTTCTCTTCCCCTCTCCCACCTCCTTTTCCCAGTCTCCCCCAGTTTTGTTCAATAAAGACAGAGTCAATGTTGGAAGAAACATTAGCTTTATTTTGTACATCAATAAGAAGGGGGGCTAGGGAAGGGCAAGTGGAAGAAGGTGAGGGAGGAATGGGGCACGAGCCCCCGATGGGGAGGACTGGGCTGGCTCTGCGGGCTTCTGGGGGTGGAAGCTCTCCTGCAGCCCCCCAATTACTCCCTCTCCCCAGATGGCAGCCTGCGGCAAGTGCAGCCGGGCTGATGGCCGAGTGGTGTGATGTGCCCAGTGTGGGCACTCAGGGCACTCCAAGCCAGAACTTCTTTGCAAGCGGGGCACCCCTTAGAACTGTGTGTCCGGGGTGGGGGTCGGGACCCTTTAAGCGCAGCCCTCGGCTAGCCTGAGACAGTATCTCCACGCTCTAAGTCCTCCTTTTATGCCCTGCCGGCACTGCTTCCGGCCATCATTAAGCCCTGTTCAGAGTCCACTCAATGTGGACTTACTAGTTCGAACTAGCAAAACGCTAGTTCGAACTAGTTTTTAGTTCTAGATGCGTTAGTTCGAACTAGCTTAGTTCGAATTAACTAATTCGAACTAAGTTAGTTCGAACTAGCGCTGTAGTGTAGACGTACCCATACTGCTTAGAGTACAGGCAGTCCCCGGGTTACATGGATCCGACTTACATCAGATCCCTACTTACAAATGGGGTGAGGCAACCCCGCACTAGCTGCTTCCCCCCAGCAGACCAGGGAGAGGTGAAGCTAGCGCCCCCCCCCCTCCCCCCCCAACCCCAGCAGACCAGGGAGATGCGGAGCGGCTTTTCTCAGCAGACACCTCAGCTTGAGAATAAAGGACTGAGGGAAGTGAGGTGTGGGAGAATAAAACTGAGCTCTGGAGAAATGTTTGGCTAGAGTTTTCCCTACAATATGTACCAGTTCCGACTTACATACAAATTCAACTTAAGAACAAACCTACAGTCCCTATCTTGTACGTAACCCGGGGACTGCCTGTATCTGCTATTAAATGAATTTTTTTTCAAAGAGTCCTAAACAATAATCAGTGTGAGTTTCTGGCAAGATCCTGAACTACATATTGACGTGGGGTGAGTGGCTTGCTCTCTGGGGGTATGTCTACACTACAAAGTTAATTCGAACTAACGGACGTTAGTTCGAATTAACTTTCATAGGCGCTACACTAGCGCTCTGCTAGTTCGAACTTAATTCGAACTAGCGGAGCGCTTAGTTCGAACTAGAAAAACCTCATTTTACGAGGATTAAGCCTAGTTCGAACTAGCTAGTTCGAATTAAGGGGTGTGTAGCCCCTTAATTCAAACTAGTGGGAGGCTAGCCCTCCCCAGGTTTCCCTGGTGGCCACTCTGGCCAACACCAGGGAAACTCTATTGCCCCCCTAACGTCCGTTAGTTCGAACTAACTTTGTAGTGTAGGCATACCCTAATATATTTAGGGAGCACATATTTGTTACTGGCTTGGTGAAATTTTATGATCGACTATAGCACCAGTCTCTGGCATATGTCCTGTACTCTGGCATTCTGATTTGACACTGGCATTTTTAGCTGTGTCCAGGCAGCATGACAGTTTCAACAAAGAGACCCAGCACTGACTGCATATGGAAATATGTTCATGCTGCATATGGCATGCCATCTCGCCAACAGAAATATTCCATCTAATTCTCTGATGCAATGGTGTATGGGAGCATGTTCTACTGCAGCTCGCAATAGAACTATTTTATGACTAACAGGAAATTTCCCTAGAGATGTCAGCCTCGTACCTTTCCCAAACATAAAATTTACCTTTTAAAAACATAATAGGGTATTTCCAATGTCGAAGATGAGCATCTGTCTATCTTAATATGTAACTATTTAATACTTGATAATGTTAACAAAACTATGTAGTTTACAATACCATTAAACAATAGTGTTATTAGATTAAAAGTAACTTTTTAAAAAACAACAAATAGTCCTGTGGCACCTTCGAGACTAACAAAAATATTTGTATAGTATCATGAGCTTTCATGGACAAAACTCACTTCTTCACAACTCATTTGAAGAAGTGGGTTTAGCCCACAAAAGCTCATTATAGTATACACATATTTCTGTTAGTCTGTAAGGTGCCACAGGACCACTTTTTTTTTGAAAAGTTATTTTAAAAATTACAGACTAACACAGCTACTCCTCGTAGATTAAAAGTATGATAAATTAATTTTTTATCCTTCTGTTATGATTCTAATATCCAGTAGATTTTTTTCAAGGTGAACTATAAATGTGTCCTTGCTGCTTTAGTTAATCCCAGTGCTGGTGTAGAGATTTGTATTGTCTCTTAGATGATAAGAGGCAAACAGTAGTTTGAAAATATGAAAGCTACCAGAAGTTGGGTAATACACTTCATATTGTATCTGAGTTCTTAGCTTGATATTTAACTAGAAGACTGAAGCTGTCAGTGGGTTTAGAAAATCAGATTCTATCCCAATTCACTCCTCCTTGGCAGATCTACCAGGTTGTCTAGCTATATATCTACTTCAACAGCATGACACTAATCAAGCAAGTTAATAGGCATCCAAGATTCTTTTCACCTGGTACTGTGAGCAAGTGGCTGTCACGGAGTGTGGGGAACCACCAGGCACTGCATCCCCATCTGCAGCCAGATGTGACTCTGCCAGGAGGTAGAACAGAAGGTTTATTGGTTCACAGGGATACAGTATAGCATAGTCTTGTTAACACAGGAACCAGGAGCAGTCAGGGCAATCCATCTTGGGGATAGGTAAGGCCAGAACCAGGGCTCTGGACCCCAAGCCAGTGAGGCTCCCTGCATGGTAAGCCAGCTGAGACTAACTCACACACTCAGAAACCTGCCCCAGCTGTGCAGGCAGCCCCGCCTTTTCCTTTGTCCAGCTTCCCAGGCAAAAGGTGTTACTTGATTGCATCTCCCACACAGGCTCAGATTACAAGAGAGTCTGAGCCATTGTGTACATGCTGGGCTGGACAGCCTAGGGCAGCCTCCCTTCAGTGAGTCACACCCGAAATGCCTATCCCCAGCTGGGCACCAATGCAGTGCCCAGGGAACTGAGGCAGTGCACACACACACACCCCCACACACAGAGAGTTACAACAGGGTGATGGAGATGTGCTTCAGCTGCAGGGGGATGGTGGGTCTCATGCGGATATCTCATTGCCTATGGGCAGAGACTAGCCACTCAGAGATCTCAAGGAAGGTGGCCTTGCACATGCGGCAGTTCTGCAATCACTGCAGGTCATCCCATAGCTGTAGGGCGATGCAGTCCCACCAGTCTGAACAGGTCTTCCACTTCCAGAAGTGGCATTCTGCAGTCTCCAGGGGATTGAGGGGCACACGCAGCAGTAGGAGTACCAGGACCTGGGTGATCAGGGTCTGCAGTCCGGGCTGGTCCTCATCCTGCTGGAACAGCGTGTGGGCAGTTTGGAAGTACTGAACCATGAGGCCAGTGAGCCTGGAACTGATTTGCAGCAGCTCCAGCTCAATGCTTTGTGTGCTGTGGCATCTGCAAGGGCAACCAGAATGCATGGCATCCATTTTGTGTCCCATGAGGGGGGAGGCAGTGGAGGAGTGGTGTGTGAGATGCAGCTGCACAGAGGAGCCCCTGAAAGCATACATCACAGGTTGCCTGACCAAGCAGCCACCGGAAGTATATATTCTCTTGGGCTGTGTCTAGACTACATGGCTCTGTCGTCAGAGGCATGTAGATTAGACACATAGGCAAAGGCAAATGAAGCCGCGATTTAAATGATCTCAGCTTCATTTACATTTACATGGCTGCCGCGCTGAGCCGACAAACAGCTGATCAGCTGTTTGTCCGCTCAGCGCGTTAGTCTGGACGCTTCCCTGCCGACATCAAAGCCCTTTGTCGGCAGCCCCGTTATTCCTCGTGGGATGAGGTTTACCGGGGCTGCCGACAAAGGGCTTTGATATTGGCAGGGGAGCGTCCAGACTAGCGCGCTGAGTGGACAAACAGCTGGTCAGCTGTTTGTCGGCTCAGCGCGGCAGCCATGTACATTTAAATGAAGCCACGATCATTTAAATTGCGGCTTCATTTGCCTTTGCCAAAACAACAAATGTACATGGCTCCGTTGACAGAGCCATGTAGTTTAGACATACCCCTGGTGCCCTCCCCAGAGTGCTTCCAGGAGCTCAAAGGATACGTCTACACAGTTGCTTGTAGCTCAAAATAATCGCATAGCTTATTTCAAGATAGCCTATTCAAGATAGTCTACACAATGCCAAATTTCAAAATAGAGCAGTATTCCAGTGTATTTCTTATTCCTCATGGAACGAGGTTTACAGGTTTACTGGAATAAGCTGCCTGTTATTTCAAAATTATATTGAAATATTATGCCCTAAATTATTTCAAAATAACGGGAGTGCCGTTAAGACATGCACAGTGCTATTTCGGGACAACCGACATTATCCCAAAATAGAGCTGCTGTATAGATGTACCCTAAATCCAAGGCATGTCTCCAATCAAAGTGGACGTGCTATTTCAAAATAATTCTGACTTATTTTGATGCTTTCCCATAGATGGAACATGCTAATTCAATTTTGTTTAATCCAAAGTTATTATATCGATTTTACTTATTTCAAAATAATTTCTTAGTGTATACATGCCCTAAGAAAAGTTCAGGGAGGTTTTCTTATCCTTGGAAACAGTTACCCACTTGTGAGTTCTGATCCAAATCACACTGAAGTCACTGGAGAGACCATTTTAATAAGGCCCTTAGAAACCATTAATTACTTATTCATTGGGGAGAGAACAAATGTTTGATATCCTGATGAAGTAACATAGTAATGCTTGTGTTTAAGTAGGTGACTAGTTCCATGAAATCAACTGTTTTCATATATTCCTGAAAATACAGTTAATTTTCCAGCTCGCTGATGTTATGATTATGCCTTCTTTATATTCTCCTCTTAATCTGGATGCTTTGTGTTGCCAGACCCATGATTTATCTATTTACATGATATAAATCAGTGTAGCTCCATTCAAGTTATTGGAGCCACACCAATTTACACTAGCTGTGAGTCTGTCCCACTGTTTTCTTATGTGCTTTTACAGCATTTATTGCTATAGGGACATGATCCTGACTTGAGTATTTGGGTACAACCATAATACAAATATTAATATTTAGATCTCTTACTGTAGTTACTAGACACTGAGTGCAGAAAACGTTCAGGACAAAGCTTTGCATGTTTCACTTCTGCTGGATTCCTTAACTGGTTCTCTTTGCCAACTTGCTAATTACTTCTGAATGAACTTGTGTTAAACAATTTTAGAGCACAATAGAGGAATACATGTGGATACCCAAAGTCAAAATGTTTCATATAAATATATCACTTTGGGTATGTCTACACTAGAGTGTTTTTATTTTGGAAAAATGACTGTTTTTCCAAAAAACTTCAATTACGTCCACACTGCAATTGCATTCTTTTGAAAGAAAATTGAAAGAATAGAGGGTTTTTTCCAACAACAGTAATCCTCTTTGTACGAGGAAGAAGCCTTTTTCCAAAAGAGCTCTTTCAGAAAAAGGCGTGTGTGGACAGGGAAGAGAGTTTTCTTTTGAAGGAAGAGGCCTCCAGGAAATAACACAGGTATCCTGGTGGCCACTCTGTGCAAAGTAATCACAACTCTATAGTTCCATCTCCTGGCCCCTCTTAAAGCTGCAGGCACCTTGGACAAACCTTGTGGCAGGAAGCCGGCTTGGGAACAGCACCCTGACTGCATGGCTTTCCCTGCATCCATAAAGATCTGATGCGACAGCATGTCAGCGTCCTGCGTGACATGCAGCAGATCGTGGCACAGGAGATCTGCAAGCACGCTGAGTGGCGGAACCACACATGGGGCCATGAGGGGAATGATGGCTCATCTGAATGCTGTCACTGCTCCTGCTTACCACCCTCTTGCCCTCCTTGCCATGCTCATTCCTCCTCTCCTGCCCCTCAAGCAATGCGTCTGCTCCCTCCTCAAGCAATGCCCATGCCCCCTCCCCAAGTGATGCCCATGCCACCTCTTCCCCTGCCATCCCTGACACCACTCCATCCCCTCCCCAACCCCTTGTGGTCCCAGGACTCACTCAACCCAAAGTCCAACGATGTCCCCGCTCCCGAGATGGCTTACCCAGCTGGCTCCCATTCCTCTCTGAGCCACCCTCCCGCTCCAGGTTATGAGCTCCCTCTTTTTTTGTAAAAGACAAATACAAAGTTTGTTTTGTTCAAATCCAAACAGGTGTCTTTAATGAGAGGTCAGGGAAGGGGCAAAGAGAAGGGTTGTGGTTGGAAAGGGATAGGGCCACAAGCCAGAGGCCTTTAGGTGGGAGGCCCTGGGGAGAATTACTGGGGGTTCTTGAGAGAAACTCTCCCTCGGGGCCTCCCAGATCCACACCCTGGCCTGATGTGCCTGGTGGATGGCAGCTCTCTGGGGCTGCTCAAAGGGTCTTCCCTCGTGGTCGGCATCTGCCCCCCACCCCAGGATGAAGGCCTCCCCCTTCCTCTCCACAATGTTGTGGAGGATAAAACATGCCGACACCACCTCGGGGATGTTGTGCTCCCCCACATCCACGCAATGAAGGTGCACTCCACCTGAATCCTGGCCCAGTTCAGGTGGGCATTAAATTTGTTCCTGTGCAGCAGGATGGAGTTGATGTCCCTTCGCAACCTGCAGAAGAAGACAAACAAACACAAAACAGAGAATGAGAGAGAGGGTGCCTGAGCCCTTGGGAGGTGCCTGCCCCCTCCCATCTCCTTCCCCCCCCTCAAAAACCTCAGAGCCACCCCTTATGACACCAACTCACAAGCAGCAAGGCTGTGTGAGAGTGGGACAGCACAACCCATAGGGGATGGTGCTTCCCCCCTCACTCCATCCCCCACATCCTCCAACCCTCCCTTTCCTGGGGATCACCCTTTTCCAGGACTCTGCCCTTCTCCCCCCCACACACGGACAGTAGCCCCAGATTTCCTTACCTCCATGAGGAGGGTCCCAATGGTGGACTTCCCCATGCCAAACTGGTTGCCCACATACTGGTAACTGTCCAGTATGTGGGCAACAGCATTTGCGATCCGCTTCTCCAGGGGGAAGGTGGGCTGCAGGTGGGTGTTGCGTCATTGGAGGGCAGGGGTAAGCCAAGCGCCCAGCTCCAAAAGGGTGGCCTTCCACATGGGGAAGTTGTGGAGCCACCGCAGGTCGTCCCACCGCTTTATGACCAGGCAGTCCCACCAGTCAGAACTGGTGTCCAGCCTCCAGAAACACCTCTCCACTGAGGGTTGCAGTGGGAAGTGTGTTGCTCCCACGCCCAGGGATAGGGACCCCAGAATGAGCTTGGGGTTGAGCTCAGTCAGGATCAGGAAGGCAGCCAGCACAAAGTGCTGCAGAAACTGCATCATGGCCATCTGGGACCATCGCATGCCCAGAGGCAGCTCCGGCCATGGCACAAAGGAAAAATCTGTGGCATCCAACCAAAAAAGCTGGGCAACCACACCACGCACTGCAAGAGCTTTGCTATTCCTCGAAGAGGTAGGCAAGCACGCAGCAGAAGCAGAGAAACAGCTGTCCAGGGGGAACCCTTTAAGCGCACGTCTCTTCTAGGCTCTGGCACCAGCACTTGAAAGCAACTGGTAACCTAAAGCTCTGCCTGAAGTGGTTCCAGGTGGCCTTTTATGCAAGATAGACTGATTGGACGCTATCTTTCAAAAAAGGTGATTGCTTTTTCAATGCGCTTTGGCAGTGTGGACATGCTCTTTTGGAAGAAGTTGTTTTGGAAGATCTCTTCCGGAAAAGCTTTCTCCGAAAAAAGCCTGCAGTCTGGACGTAACGTTTATGGTTCTGTTTTGATGGATAATGTTACTTTGCCACTACATTTGCCACGAGATACATTTATGTTCTTTTTTATAAGAGCAAAGTCTGATAGGAATATACAGTCATCCAAAGGAAGTTTTCAGTATTATATGTTGTGGTTATTAATTGGGGGTACATGTATTCCTGGTGGTACACAAAAGTCTTCCAGTGGTCTATCAGCCTATTATATTTGCCTAGTTTTACAACAGGCTACATAAAAAGCATAATTGAAGTCATTGCTAGCTATGATTTCTTAGGGTATGTCTACACTACCCCGCTAGTTCGAACTAGCGGGGTAATGTAGGCATACCGCAATTGCAAATGAAGCCCAGGATTTGAATTTCCCGGGCTTCATTTGCATAAGCGGGGAGCCGCCATTTTTAAAACCCCGCTGGTTCGAACCCCGTGCAGCGCGGCTACACGGGGCACGAACTAGGTGGTTAGAACTAGGCTTCCTAGTTCGAACTACCGTTACTCCTCGTGAAATGAGGAGTAACGGTAGTTCAAACTAGGAAGCCTAGTTCGAACTACCTAGTTCATGCCCCATGTAGCCGCGCTGCACGGGGTTCGAACCAGCGGGATTTAAAAAATGGCGGCTCCCCGCTTATGCAAATGAAGCCCGGGAAATTCAAATCCCGGGCTTCATTTGCAAGTGCGGTATGCCTACATTACCCTCCTAATTCGAACTAGGAGGGTAGTGTAGACATACCCATAGAGACTAAATGAGAAAGTCAATAACTTTTAGTAATAGGTGCTGTGACATTTTTTGTATTTTTATCTCTGATTTTGTAAGCAAGAAGTTTTCAAGTGAGGTGAAGCTTGTGACAAAGACAATCTGATTCCTGAAAGCTGTAGAGAAGTCTGGAAATGTTGACAAACACTGATCTAACCTATTTGACTGTACCTACTGCAGCAAGAAAATGTAGTGGGAAACAAAATTTGTAAAATAAATGTCTTAATAGCTGCCATAGAAGTCACCAAAGTTTGTTTTCCGATAAGCTGAATGTGGCCACTTTATGGTACAATATAGGCCCACAGATTTCTTAGATTTGTCCAAGTCACCTGGGTGTCTGAAATTAGGTGTCCAAATCCATTGGGCAGTTCTGAACATATTTGCCTAGTTAGTACTGTGTTTTGTCTTGTTTTCATACAATTTAAACAAAGGGCCCCCCTTGTATGCACACTCTCTCAAAAAAAGCCCAGAAATAAAACACAAATATCCTTCAGAGTCTTTAAGGGTAGCAGGCTCTCTGTAGATTTGTGAATGGGAGACTGAGATTTTTAATACTTCTGCAACAAGAACCACTAGCTGTGCTCCTATAAAACTGTTTCATCGTATTATCATTCTGCTGAGCCATCCTTGCAAGGGAGCAGACATAGGCAAATGACCTATTCGCTATTCTTCTTTACTTCGAAGACTTGCAGGGTACACAATGGTAACTATTTCTTCTGTTGACTCATCTCAACTTCAAAAGGTCATGTAGTCACTAGTACAGAGAACTCAGCAAAGCAAAGAATCACCACATTGCATCGCCTTAGCAAACGTAACCATGTCATCTTATAGTCATGGAAAATGTGCATATAACATAGCAATGGGGAAATAAAATTGTTTTGTCCAATGACATGGATGCTGTTTCATTCTCTTATTTTGTACAGATCATGTGGTATATACACATCTGTCAACCATATAGCATCTGACCAAAATGCCAGAGCTAATTAAAGCATGATCAACATAAACATTTTTGTGGGTGAGTTCCTCTGAATCTTCAGCACCGCTCAGCTGCCAGTCACTGGGGGATGTTCAGTAAACAAGTAGCTGTATGCTACAGCACATCTCCCTCTACTGCCACTCAAACTCTAGCTTAGAATTGTCAGTGCTAAATTTGGAGATTATATGTAAGGTGGTTTTAATAAATCTTAAATTAACATTCTTTTAACCTCCTTTAGATGTAGTTAACTCCCTGATATCCATGTTTAAAGGGATCTATGTTGGTGGATAGGACTATTTAACTTCCTCTTTTCTAAACAGCACAGAGTTAACACTAACCAGGTGTAATACTGTGCAATGGAGTGTGATGGTAAGGAAGTAACAATAAGTTTAAGAAGTTGTAACCTACTCCTCATTACAGATTCCTTCAACATTGAACCCTTTGTGTCTCCTGGCTTGAGAGAAAAGATGGTTGGAATTCTTTTATTGGTGATAATTTTACATATTTTAATAAGAAAGATGGTTGTGAGAGGGGGACAGCTGAAAAGCAAACATCACTTCCCCTATCAGCAATATGGATTTACAAAGGGAAGTGAGATTATGCAGAGCCATTTCGTGGTTGAGTCCTTGCAGGGATATGCAAATGAGCAGTGTCGGAAAGGGGCACAGAGCTTTATCCTGTGCCGCACACAACTGGCTACATCTAGACTGGCATGATTTTCTGCAAATGCTTTTAACGGAAAAGTTTTTCCGTTAAAAGCATTTGCGCAAAAAGAGCATCTAGATTGGCACGGACATTTTTCCTCAAAAGCACTTTTTGCGGAAAAGCGTCTGTGCCAATCTAGACGCGGTTTTGCGCAAGAAAGCCCCGATCGCCATTTTCGCCATCGGGGCTTTTTTTGCGCAAAACAGTGTTTAGCTGTCTACACTGGCCCTCTTGCACAAAAACATTTCTGGAAAAGGGCTTTTGCACAAACGGGAACATCAAAGCATTTGCACAAGAAGCACTGATTTCGGACAGTAGAACGTCAGTGCTTTTGTGCAAAATCAAGCTGCCAGTGTAGACAGCTAGCAAGTATTTGCGCAAAAGCGGAAAAACTTGCCAGTCTAGACACAGACAACTCAGTCTGGGCACATTCATATTGCTCCCAGTTCACACCCTTTAACGCACACACGAACCCAAAAGGGGCAGCAAGAAGTACAGGGAACATGTAGGATCAAGGCCATAGCTGGTATTGAATATGAAACTTTTTGGTGACTTAGCTATGGGTATAACAAAAAGTGGTTAATAAAAAAGGACTCACATTTTTAGTTCCCTCAAAAAGTATTTATTTCTTGGGTCTTGAAAACTAAAATGCTTAAAACATTCAAGCTACTTAATGTTTTGAAACAGCATCTGCAAACACACAGCAGACATACTTTCTAGCATTTTAATAGACAAATTATGGATTCAGTTTCAATACAAATTATAATTATTGAGCCAACCAATACCATACTATTAAAATGCCTTATTAATTTATTTGATGTTGTGCATCCATTTACATATAAGCTATTACAGTGTTAACTGCAGTGTCTCACACATATCCATGGTATGATAACACAGTAATTGCACTGTCTCATACACATCAGTGTTTTGACATTAATTTCAGTTCCTTCATATACTTCTAGTTAACATATTGTGATGTTAACTGCAGTGCCTCAGATGTTTTTACTGACACACTAATAGTTGCAACGGTGCCTAACTGCAGTATTAATGGCAGGGATTTAGAGTTAGGCACTGCCATTTACATTGTAACAAATCTAACCCCAGGCATGGTATGTGCAAAAATGAAATCAGATTCCCTCCCACCCAAAATTCTAAGCTAACCATAATTTAGCTCAATTAAACAAGGACATCATAAAGGGGAAAATTACATTGCATACCTATCATGATTATTACATTATTGAAAATGAATTATTTAAAAATATAATTCTTATTCTTTTTCTGCCTTTGTTGGTCATATTTTATTCAGCCTTGTCAGTGTAAACAATCACTTTTACTTTCTGAAAAAAAACCAATTAAACAACTTTGTTATGCTGGATTTTTGTATCCAATACTAACATTTTAAAAATAAAACTTGCTCTATCGTGGTTTGGAAAATGTTATTTTTAAGCACCTGAAAGCATTACTGTTTTTCTTAGATTTTATAAAATGTCCCATTACAACATCAGACTTGTGACTAAATTTACTAAACAGAATACCATTACATTGCTAGTACACCTCATGGTATAACATGAAAGATTTGGCTGTACATTTATTGATATAAATTCTGTAGAAGAAAAGTAAGGGTTTGCCTATGTCTAAACCCACTGGTTGCATCTAGACTGGCAAGTTTTTCCACAAAAGCAGCCGCTTTTATGCAAAAACTTGCCAGCTGTCTACACTCATCGCTTGATTTTGCACAAAAGCACGGATGTTCTACTGTCCGAAATCAGTGCTTCTTGCGCAAATGCTTTGACTTTCCCATTCGGGCAAAAGCCCTTTTCTGGAAATGTTTTTGCACAAGAGGGCCAGTGTACACAGCTAAAAACTGTTTTGCACAAAAAAGCCCCGATGGCGAAAATGGCAATCAGGGCTTTCTTGCGCAAAACCGCATCTAGATTGGCACGGACGCTTTTCCGCAAAAAGTGCTTTTGAGGAAAAGTGTCCGTGCCAATCTAGATGCTCTTTTCCGCAAATGCTTTTAACGGAAAAACTTTTCCGTTAAAAGCATTTGCGGAAAATCATGCCAGTCTAGACGTAGCCACTGTGTCTGAGATAGGAAAAGAACACACAAGACTTCTCCTCACCCCTCCTTTAGGATTAGGCACAGTCACAGACCCTGCTTTCCCAATACACAAGGACACAGACAGCACTTCTTGACTCCAAAAGTGATCCGTGAAAATTAGGGAGATAGTAGTGCCATTACCTTCTACCCTAGTTCACGTCATCCAAAGACACCAGGATCACACTTCAACAATGTAAATGGCTCAGGTTCATTCACTTCCAGCCATCTGCATTCTAGGTACTTCAGGAAAGAGTCACTGGTATAGAAATCCCCACACACAGATGGAACATGGTTGGTGAATTAAAGCCACTCCTTCCACTAAAGTTATGTAATATTTAGACATAATGGGATACATTTTGCCCTCATGCTTCCATTAACATCAATGAATGGGTCCATATATAACTGCAAAATTTAATCCAGTGGAGTGAGTTAGGGATAGAACCACAGAAGTGTAAGACTGGAAGGCTGGGTCCACACGAGGGGATAACTTCAAATTAAGACACGCAACTTCAGCTATGTTAATTGCATAGGTTAAGTCTAAGATTCTTAGCTTGAATTTTGGCACCGTCCACACTGCGAGAAGTCGAAGGGAGCACACTGTCTCTTCGTAGAAGCACACTGTTTCTTCCCTTACTCTTCATAGAAGCAAGACTAGTGGCATCAATGGGAGTGCCCTCTCAGTTCGAATTAGCAAGTCTTTGCTAGACCCACTAATTTGAACCCCAGAAGATCAACTGCAGCTGCTTGCATCTTATCTGTGGTGTAGACAGGGTCAAAGGGACCTTGTTCAGAGCCTCTCCTACACTCAAGGCAGGAGTAAGTATTAGCTAGACCCTCTCTCTGATAGATGTTTGTTTACCCAGCTTTTAAAAATGTTCAAGGATGTGATAGCATGACAACTTTGTAATTTCCCTGTCTGATTTGAGTCAGGGCTTCAATGGTGGTTTCACATACCAACTTTTGGAATATAAAAGGCAAAGAATCAATGTCAAGTAAGGTTAGAAGTCCATTTTTAAGCTGTACAGATCACTGTGATACTCCTTTGCTGCTGTGTATATCCAGCTTCAGTTAATTTTATTGAGTGATTGAAAAACAGGATGTATCTGTAGCTTATGATTGTTCGAAGGAGGAGATTGGTTTTGGTTGTTTTGGGGGGTTTTGTTCTTTTTTTTTCGTGTCAGAACCAAAACACTGGTTGATCTACAGTTCTTGGAAATCCTATTTTTTTCCTGCTTTTTATTGTTTTCTTTTAAACTACAAAACAAACGATTAAAAGAAAAATGATGAAATATAACATGAAGGTAGATGAATGCACTTATTTGTGTCCGATAGGTCTCTGAGAATCATATAGAGGTGGGGCAGGGATTAGAATATTAGAATTGCCATACTGAGTCACATTGGTAATCCACTGTGACATTCTATAACTCATAATAGCACCCTATAACCTCATATTGTTCATTAGTATATGCTTGTGACATTTCATATAAGGCATGCCTTGCAAAGTGTCATATGAAAGATCATGATCTGCTAAAAGCTATTGTTCTGTCAACATGTGTATATTATTACTGTGTATGAAATTATGAGATTTTGCTGTATGATTGTTACTGAAATATGTTGTGAATTTAGGAGTCTTCCATTGCTAGATTTCCAGTGACAAGAAAGGAAACACCCAGGCAAATATTAAATGACCATTGACCAGCAGGGGATTTGTAAACAAGAGATCTTCAATGCAATAAAAGACAGTTGTGCAAGCACCACCCTCTGAGGATTGCTCAACTCTGTGGCTATGTCTAGACTACATTCTATTTTTGAAAGAAGATATGCAAATTCCGATCTCACTTTTGAAAGTGAAAGTAGTCTGGATGTGGTTTTCTTTGGGGGGGGGCAGGGAGAGTTGCATATCCTCTTTCAAAAAAAAAAAGTAGTTTAGACGTGTGTCCCAACAAGGCCCACCAGGATATCCCTGGGCCACTATTTTTCCAGTTACAAGGATCGAGTATATAAAATAACCTAATCTTACAAAAATTGTTTCTATAAATAGAGAGTACATTCTATCATGCATGTGCAACCCACACACCTAGGCTACGTCTAGACTGCAAGCCTGTTTCAAAAAAGAACGTCTAGACTACAATTAGTACTTTCGAAAAAGCAAGCCGCTTTTTTGAAAGGGTGCCCAGGCAGTCTAGATGCTCTCTTTCGAAAAAGCACAGTTTGCATTCCATAGCATCTTTTTTCGAAAGAGCACTTTCGAAAAAAGGCATTCTTCCTCATAAAATGAGGTTTTCCGTGGTCAAAAAAACTGCCTCATTCTTTCGATTTACTTTCGAAAGAACACGGCAGCAGTCTAGACACAGGGGAAGTTTTTTTTGTTTGTTTTTTTTTAAAACCCTGTAGTCTAGACTACTGGGACTTCAGTGTAGTCTGGCATTTAGACCACTTACAGCAAGTGGTAAGAACAAGTGAGCTCCACAGTTTAAACTGACAGCTGGCTTTATAACTGATGATGAAGTGGCTCCTACACTGAATTTCCAGGTTCAAATCTGCCCGGTGATGGTTATACATGCTCTAGAGAACAGCCTGATGGATGCAGAACAATGAAGAAGATTAAGGAGACAAGGTGGGTGAGGTAACATATTTCATTGGACCAACTTCTGATGCCAAAAGAACTGCTTTTGAGCTTACACTCAGTTCACCCATCTTATCTCTAATGTCTTGAGATAATAAGCCTGCATATAAAACTGGAGAAAGTTATCAAGACTCCCCCCCACACAAATATACACAATTCACAAAGACATATCAATTAATGAAGGACAAAGACTGTTGACTTTTGGCTGAGGAGGGACTAATGTGGTATGTGTCACGAAGCCTGGATGTGTGAGATAAAGAGAAAGTCACCCAGACTTTAAGGTATTTAGCTGAACTGTAACAAACTCAATATCTTTGAGGTTTATATACAAGTTACCAGAATAAATTCAGTATTGTTAGTATTCATATAAGGCAGTTTAATGTGTCTGCATTGTTTTGAACCATTTCCCCAGATTGTCCCCTGCATGGCTACACAAAGCACTCCAAAACAAAACAAGGTGTTCCACCTCACTGTTTATATTATGGTGTGATGAAATGCAAACATGTGGGTTTCAAGTGCACAACAGACCTCCATGGACCTTTTAAGAGTCAGACATATGTTATCCAATACAGACATTTTCACTGGTCAGAGCTAGATATTTATTTTCTTAATGAACCAGAGACAGCAAGTGTTCCTAAATAACAGCACACACAGATCTTCTCATTCCAGAGATATATTACTTTGTACTACATTAATTATTTAAGAGAAATACACTGGAGCATGATTGACTCTTGTTCCCTCTATAGTTCTCCTGCATTTGGAGTTTCTGACTCCAGAACTTTTCTTAAGAAACAAAAACAACATTATGAATTAGAATGTTATCTCTTGCATTAATTGAAAGAGTTATTTCCTGTAATAAAGACAAAGGTAAAATATTAGAAGTATTACAACCTTGTTATAAAGCACATCTAGTAAAATATCAACTGTAGCTTTTTTTTACCCCAAATCTGCCAACAGATTTGATGTAATATTTTGAGAATGATTCTATCAGCTGTTACCATGGAATCTGAGCAATCTACACAAGGTAGAAAGGATGTACAGTAGCTGTAGTGACAAAAAAAGTTATCTTTCCAGCGAGAACAACAATATCTTATAAATCAAGGGTATCAAATCTGCAACCAAGTTATCAACAGATTTTCTCCCTATAGGTATACCCTTTGTATGACATGCACATTATTCAAATTGAAGTTCTATCATATTTCATTTTTAAATTGAGTTATATACCTGAATAGAAATCTAAATATGGACACAGGCTTCAAAATATTGGGAAACAAATGTTCCTTTTTGTCTTTGGTGATTCTGTTGCAAGATTAAAAGTAATATTGAACAATACAGCTTCAACATTTCTCATGTTGAAAAATGCCCTATCAGGATACATCTGCAATATACATACTTTTAGGGCCCCAAGTTTGTGACTTTTGGCAAAAGAGCCAAGAATGTTTTTTAAAGTAATTCCTGTATTTCCTCTTCTGTTTTAAAGAGAAGCTATTCATTAAGAAACTATGTTCTTGCTTCTAAAATAGTTTCAAGTTCACTATTCCGTCACATTTGTTTAAAGTTCACATTTGTTGTGATGAGAACCCATTAGAGGTGTTTAATTTAGATACTACTTGGCTGTTGTCATTTGATTTTCTTCAGAAAATGTATTAAATGATTTGGATGGCACCATTAATAATTCCAATGTAAAGTAACTATATCCTCATAATGCATAGATTTGTATTAGTGGTGAGAGGGAGCATATTTGGAACTAGAAGACTTACCTGGTGTTGCCTGGGTCCTTCAAGGCAGGGGGCTGGTGGTGTGAGTGTGTGCGAATCAGGGCAGATTCTTGGGGCGAAAGCAGGGCAAGAGGCTGGAGATGGGGTGGTGAGATACTGAGGGTGGGGGGGGGGTACCATCCAGCAGGGATTTCTCTCTCCTCCCCTAGAAGGCAGGAGCCTTCTCTATTTCCCCCCAAATCACTGGTCAGCAGGGTTCTTTCCCCACAATTCAACCTAGTCCCGCCTGGGAGAGGATTTTGGGTAGGGTGGCTACTTACCCAGTCCAGTGGCTGGCAAGATAATGAGCCCCATCCCCAGCTGGCCACTCTCTTGATGAATTGGCTGCCCCCAGAGGTCACTCTGCAGTATAGTGCCCCCCCTGCACTCACTGCCCCAAGTGGTTACTTTGAGTATCACATCCCTCCTCTCTGTCTCCTCTCTTTCCACGTTATGGAAAACAATCCCATTCCCAGCACATCCTGTTTTCCTGGCACAACCACACCCTGACCTTGCTTTAAGTTAGGATAAGAGGAAGCTGCCTACCACATTTGGTTGTCCTAGCTCTTACCGTTTAGCAGGAGTTCTTAAACAAATGGACTTGCAGTCAGATAGGTGGACTCACAAGCAGACTCTTTTATTTATATGAGACTGGGAATCAGGAAAACTCTATTTCCCTTCTGGTAGTTGATTGTAATGTAAATGGCCTTTTTGTTTGCCACTGAACCTTACGGGTCAAGGATCTCACCACTTTTGTTTTTTTCAGCATTTATAAATAAGACTTTCAATCTTTATAAAGATGTTACAATGTTTGTAAAGCACTTTAAGAACTTCAGATGAACTGTACATAAATGGTAATGAACAAATGCAAAATCTTTTCATTATTGAATTATGGCTGAACAGATTAAATAAAAACTCAATAAAATTTTCCACTCACAACCTGAATCATATCCAGGTACCCTCTTTTGTGTCATTCAAGGAAGACTTTTATTTGATGTTCTTTTTCATCTTCATCTAGTTCTCCATTGCATGATACTAGTCTTGAATGGAGAAAGAAGTACTGAATTACTATGGGGCAGGCTATATTCAAGAGAGTTTTTTTCTCCTAACAAGACTGACAGATCTATTTTCTAGATTCAGGAAGATGAGAAAGTTCAGGGAACAACCCAGCATTTTAGATGTTCAACTGGATCAAATCACTGAATCTTCCCATTTTCCCCTATCAGTAGTTTTTATTTAATGAAGTGTAAAATAAAATGTCGACACACCAATTGAGTACTAGCATTAGAAAAGTCAATTTGTCTTTGAGTAACCTTGGTTAATAAGGTAGGTTTTTTCCATCAAATTGACTACCTGCATATGTTTTAACCAATCTGAATATGAAAACAATCTCAGGTTATTCCACATTCTTTATAGCAATTACAAAGTCAGGTATATCTTTCTGACAGATAGGGTTTTCTATCTGCTTTCTGATATATCTATGAAACTGGTAGCTGATTTCTGGGATATCTATGAAACCAAAGACAATTAATCAGTTTTGTTAATTTGATGAATATAATCAAATCAATCAAACATCAAAAAATTGCACTAAGTACATCTAGTTTAAGAACAAAGGCTTTCAAGCTCATTTACTCTGGGCATTCTGCCAATAACTAATCTATTGAAGCAGTAATTAATTCCATGCATGCTCAAAATGTTTTTTTCTTCTGGAAAATCTTGTTTGTGGAGTATCACACACTGCCAGATTGTGGATTTATTCAGACGCATGCAAGTAGATCCTCTGGCTTTAATGGGAGAATTTTTGTAAGTGCTCATTCAGTATGAGATGGGTCTGTACAATTCAGCCCATAATTTAAGGTTTGATTCTGATTAATATTAATTATATTGGTTCATAACTTAAAAAAACATGAAGAGAATTGATTGCAAGAGAGAGAAGTAAGAGGGGATGGAGGAAACATCCAATTAGCACAGAAAAAGGAACATTTTAGCCAGGAATGAATTGGACATCGAATGGCCAATAACCATACGGTGCAATAAATGTGAGAGGAGAGGATCTCTCTGTGCTGATATTTAAATTAATGATTTCCTGTACAATTCAGCAGTTTATAGATAATTCCCCATATGTGATTATTTTCTATTTGAAGTATCTCTAATACAGAGATTTGTTAGTAACTGTGACAGGATTACTGAACCCCGCACTGGCGCCCATGATCCAGCGGGCACCGGCAGTGCTGAGAAAGTGGCGGCGGCCCAGGGCTGCGGTCAAGTGGCGCACCAACAGCACAGGCACCGGAGGGTCCGGACCGCAAACAGCGGACTCTAGGACCCAGGGGAGGGCGGCTGGTGCGCTCAGCGTGTGGGGGCAGGGCGCCGGACAGGACACCCAAAAGGGAAGAGGTGGAGAGGAGACAGGGGCAGGGAGAGCAGGAGCTGGCTGTGCTCTTGACCCCCACAGGCGGCGACCCAGCGAAGAGGAAGCGGCGGTCACCCGACGTGGCAGGATACTGGAGGAGGGACTCCGCCCACACCGGGACACCCCAGGGAGGCTCCGGGGACTACCTATCAGCCACCGGGAGGCCCGGACGGGCCAGACAGCAGTCATTGACGGCACGGGCTGCACAGCGGGGGACGTCCATGTGACGAACTGATGGAGAGTGTGAGAAGAGGGGGCCATGCAAAAGGACCCAGAGACGTACGGGAAAAACTAGGGCGGGGCGTCCAGAGTAGAAGGAGAGAGACCCCACTACACTGGTGGAGAATGTGGGCAGGATGTTAGGGGGTAGCAAATAGTTAAAAAAAAAGAGAGAGAAAGAGGTGGGCACGATAACGAGGGTGATGGAGATAGGGAAGCTGCTGGAGTGGTTGGTGGAGAACCAACAACAGCAACAGCAAACGCAGCTGCTACAGCAGTTGACTGAGCAGCAACAGTTAGTGCGGGAGCTAGTGGAGCACCAACAGAAACAGCAGGAGCAATGGGCCAAACAGGGGGTCGGGGGTCGGCTGCCCCCGGAGAGGCGGGGTTTGGGGGGTCAGCCTTGGCATTGCCTCTGAGGCTAGTGAAAATGACAGTGGGTGACGACCCGGAAGCCTTCTTAGTCACATTCGAACGGGTCGCTACCATGGCACACTGGCCGGAGGAACACTGGGCAACCCTGTTGGCACCCTATCTGACGGGGCCAGCCCAGTGGGCCTACAGGGGGCTGGGTGCCCGAGATGCCTTGCACTAACGGAAAGTGAAAGAGGCTATACTAGACCAGGTGGGCATTACCCCGGAGGCCCATAGACAGAGATTTTGCTTGGAGAAATATCTATCGGGGGAGCAGCCCAGGGCTGTGGTGCAAAGGTTAAAGAACGCTGCTACCCAATGGCTGGTCCCAGAGCACAAGACGGCCACCCAAGTGGTGGACATGATTGTGCTAGACCAGTTTCTCCAGATTTTACCACCTGATAGCCAGGTATGGATGCGTCGGGAAAGGCTGTGTCGATCTTGGAGAACTCCATGGCCACAGAGGAGGAAAAAGGCAATACCCGGAGCCCCAGGACTCCGGGGAGAAGCCCCACAATCATGGAAAGGGCCCGCGTATCGAGGGGCCGGAGCACTGGAGTGGCACCCCCCATCCTGTGGGCACGATGGGGCTAAGGGGAGAGACCAGGACCCACACCGACCCCCCAAGGATGCAGTAGCAGTGACAGTGGAGGAGGCTCCACCCCAGCCTGTGGAGCCCACGAAGTGGGGGGCCTGCTTTGAATGCAGACAGGAAAGCCATTTCAGCAGGAACTACCCCTTTATGGATTGTTCCTACGGGCATGCAGGGGCAGCCCCACGGCAACTGCTGAGGCGGGACCCTCCCAGGATCATGACCCAGATAAGCCTGGACGGACGGCGGGTTTGGGTGCTGGTCAACTCCGGCTGCAATCAAACCCTGGTGAGGGAGGAGGTAATGATGAGGCAGGGGGCAGAGGGCCCTCCCGTGGCCATCCAATGCATCCATGGGGAGGGGAGACACTACCCCATGCAGTGGGTGCATCTACAAGACAGACCTCGGCAGGTGTGGTGTCAGGTGGCGGTGGCCCTGAATCTGGCCTACCCAGCGATCCTGGGCAGGGACTGGCCAGGCTTCCAGTGGCTGCTCGTGCAGTAGGGCCGGGCACCAGGTGCAAGACTAGCCAAAGCAGCTAGTGAGCCACCCCAGATTGAGGGGGCCGAGCAGGAGCCCCCAGAGGCCCAAGCGGTGGAGACCTCGACTGGCCTGGAACCCCAGAGAGAGATTGGAGAGGGAGCAGACTTCCTCCAGGAGCAGCGGGAGGACGCCTCACTCAAGCATGCGTGGGAGCATGCCAGCAGAGACAAAGACGCAGAGACAATGGGAGCTGGCGGACCCCAGTTTGAGGTAAGGGCCGACCAGTTGTATCGAGTCCTCACAAGGCCGGAGGAGCTGGGGGAAACTCTGCAGTTACTAGCCCCTGCGCGATTCCGATGGCAGGTGCTGGACCTGACCCACGCCAGCCCCTGGGCCGGACATTTGGGGGCAGAGAAGACCCTACAAAGAGTCTTGCAATGGTTCTACTGGCCGGGGTATACAAAGAGGTCAGGGACTTCTGCAATTCTTGCCCGGACTGTCAGCGGGCAGGGGGAAGAAGGGTACCCAAAGCACCCTTAATTCCCCTTCCGGTGGTGGACACACCCTTTGAGAGGGTGGCCCTGGACCTGGTCGTCCCATTGGAAAGGTCAAAAAGGGGCAACGAGTACATTTTAGTCCTCGTAGACTATGCCACGCAGTATCCACAGGCGGTACCCCTCCGTAGCACCAAAGCCCCCATTCTGGCGGCAGAGATGGTGAAAATGTTTGCAAGGGAGGGGATCCCTCATGACATCCTTACGGACAAGGGGACAAATGTCTCAGGATGAGTGATGGCCGAACTGTGCAAAATGTTGGGGGTAAAAAAACTGCAGACTTCGGTCTACCATCCACAAATGGACGGACTAGTAGAATGCTTTAACAGGACGTTAAAGACAATGTTGAGAAAGTTCGTGGAGTTAGACCCCCGGGAGTGGGACCTATTACTGCCAGCCCTTTTGTTCGCAGTTCGGGAGGTCCCTCAGGCCTCGACGGGCTTTTTGCCCTTTGAGCTATTATATGGGCGACAGCCACAGGACATCCTGGACCTCCTGCGGGAGGAGTGGGAAGAGCAGGACTCCCGGGTGAAAAGAACGGTCTCCTACATATTGGACTTGCGGAAGTGACTGAAGACAGTGGGAGAGCTAGCCAGGACTAATCTGCTGTGAGCCCAAGAGAGACAGGCCCTCTGCTACAACGAGGCACCCGGAGCTGTGCCTTCACCCCAGGAGATTGGGTGTTGCTACTCCTGCCGGTAGTGGAATCGAAACTGATGGCCAGATGGCAGGACCCCTATGAGCTCCTCCGCCAGGTGGGCCCTGTGGACTATGAGATACTGATGATGGACAAGTGGAAAAGCACTCAGATCTGCCATGTGAATCTATTGAAGAAGTGGAACACAAGGGAGAGCATGCTGGTCACAACACAGCCATCAGAACCTAAGCTAGGACCTTGGCGGGGGGACTTGGCCGGCTCTGGAAGAGAAGCAGTGCTTGGAGACACACTGACAAAAGGAGGAAGTAAAGGCCCTCCTCCGAGAGTTCGCGGCCGTACTCTCAACACAGCCAGGTCGAACACCCATGGCCTCCCACCATATACAGACCACGCCAGGGAGGAAGGTGCAGGAACCACTCCAAGAAAATTGTGGAAGCCGGTATGGGACACCCATTCTCACTGGAGAAAGTCAATAACCAGGAAATTAATATTGTGTGAAAAAATCACGGATCTGACAAATATTTATCTCCATTCATAATGATTTCAGGTTACTAGTTAACACAACATGTTGAATCACAGTTTATTGGGGGCAGGGACTGTCTGTTTGTTTTGTTTGCACAGCACCTACACTACAATGGGACTCTGATTCATGACTGAAATGCTTATATTCTACTAAATAATAAAACTGGCAGTAGTTGCCTTAACTGTTGTCCATTCAGATATATTAAGCAATTTAAGTCAGTCCTGCAAAGTCTCTACTTGTTTTTGGTGGAGCTGCCCAAAGAGTACTAACTCTTCCAAATGAAATTGTTCTCACATGTGTCATCTTGAATGAAATGGAACTCATCTAAATGTTAAAGAAAGAGTTGTCAAGTTTTGGGGAGCTGTCGATGAAATTGTACTGTGTTACCATTAAACCACATTAAATAGTAGTAAGCTGAAACAAAATAATGTCTTTGTAAAAGAATCAATAAAGGCAGCAGAAGAAAAGTAAGGAGGGAAAATTATCCTTGGTCATGTAACAGAAATTGACTGTCCTGGCCAGTCTCAAGGTAAAGGTAGAAGGGTGTGAATAGAAGAAAGAGTGAAGTAAGTCTAATTTTCTGTAAGAGGGGGAAAACTGGTAGGATGGTGCTGGAAGGGGGAAGTAAGAGGAAGAAGGGGGAAGGGAAGCTCAAGGCTCAGGGATGGGGGTCTCACCTGGCCAAGTATCTCCCAGCACGGTGGGTGCGGGGGCCTCTGCATCTCTGGGGGGATAGGGAGGAGGGTGTGGAGGTTGAGGTTGGGGGTGCGGAGATTGAGGAGGGAGAGGCAGGAAGGGGAGAAGGAGTGGGAGGAGGAGCGGGAGCTGGGTAGGCAGCAGGCACTGGAGTGGCACGAGGCAGCATGCTCTGCACCAGTGTGTGCAGGTGATCGCATATGGCACGACCCTGGGCAAGCAGCTCCCGCTGGAACTCCCATTCATCCTGCACCCACTGTTCCATGATGCGGTGCAGGGCTCGCAGGGCCCCCAGCTGCTGGGCTCAGTACCCCTGCAGTGTTGCAGTGGACCTGCTGAGCCCTTGGGTGTGGGAGGATGTCCTGGGTGGGGTGGGGTGCCCTGCACGCACAGCTGGTGTGGCTGTGGAGAAAGAAGAGAAGTGGTCAGTTCTCCCTGGGGACACAGTTGGTAAAGCCCAGACCCCCTCTGCGAGGTGAGGATGACTGTGCCCCACACCATCAGAGTCG
Source organism: Pelodiscus sinensis (assembly GCF_052426305.1). Classification (NCBI taxonomy): domain Eukaryota; kingdom Metazoa; phylum Chordata; order Testudines; family Trionychidae; genus Pelodiscus; species Pelodiscus sinensis. The sequence continues at coordinate 103,154,679 of NC_143055.1, forward strand.
CTGTGCTTTCACAGAGGCCATGGTCAGAATGTCTGGCTATCCCCGGGAGTGGGAGCTGCCCCAAGATCGCACCCATGCCCCTGTGCTATGTATAGTGCATCTGAGGTTGGGGGGAGATGTCCCATGCCTTTGTGTAGAGGGGGCTTGTGAAGGGAGGGCGTCCTGCTGTGTCCCGCCCCGGGGTCAGGAGCATGTCAGGTCTCTTCACACACACTTGTGGCTATCAGGCCAAGGCCCCTGTGTGGCACGCAGCTGGAGCCACCTGCTCAGGGGTGGCACAGCACGTGCACAGGTTGCTGCATGATCCGTGGTAAGCAAGGCCCATGCACGCAGTCCCTGGTCTCCCTCCCTGCCCCATGGGAAAGGGACAGTGATGGCACTTACATGGTGTGGCCTCCCCGGACGACCCTGGTGACTCCGCTGCTGGGACAGCTCGGGGGTCTGGCTGGTGTGGCACCCTCCATGGCACCCTTCGGGGTGGCTCCTCCTCCGTGCCCTGGTCAGGGCCCTCTACTCCTGGATCACTGCCCCCTGGGCTGGCACGGACCATCCCGCCTCCCAGGATGTGGTCCAGGGCCTCGAAATAAGGGCAGGTATGTGCCCATGTTCAGGAGCTGCCCCGTGTGGCCTTGGCATATACCTGCCTCAATTCTTTAATTTTCATCTGCACCTGTTCTTGGGTGTGCATGTGGCCTTTAGTGGCCATGGTGGCAGATATGCGGCTGTAGACAGCTGCATTCCTCCATCTAGTGCGGAGATCATTGACGGTGAAGGTTTCCTCCCCAAACTTCAATGAGGTCCATGATCTCCACACTATTCCAGGATGGTGCCCACCTTCTCCGGCCCCTGACTGGCTCTTGGGAGCTGGGGGACTGGGCAGGGGAGGGCTGGCTGGATCTGGCTGCCCGGCTCATCTTGGGGCCACTGTGTCAGGGTCAGTGACTTCTGGCTTTGTTCTTGCAGGCCTGTAGCTGGCATGCGCAGTGTGGCCAAAGTCTACCCCTTTAAGGGATCCGGGGCTGGGGGAGGAGAGAGGAATTTCCCTGGTTTGGCCTAGAGTGGCCACCAGGGCTCTCTGGGAAGGGCTGGAGGCCCCCTATTTTGAAATAAGCGTCTACACAGCGCTTATTTCAAATTAGCTATTTCAAATTTGACATTATTCCTCATAGAATGAGGTTTAACTAATTCAATTTAAGTGCCCTGCTATTTCAATTTTATTTGAAAATAGCAGTTTGCCTGTATAGACGCTATTAAAGTGAATTAGAAATAACGGCTGTTATTTCGAATTATCTTTGATGTGTAGACATACCCTTGGTATCTTTCTTGGTCCTAAACCATTCACTTCCAAGACCAGGTTATACGGAGGTGTCCATCCTTCACACTCTAATACATAATCTCACCAATAATGGCTTTTCCCTAAACACTCATGTGAACAAAATCCAGTCATTCAAATGTATGAGGGAAAGCAAAGCAAGCAAGCTACCTATGGACATTGATCAAATCAGGAGTCCGATCTCAAATAAATTCTCCACTCTACATCCAGATCTATTTTCTAGTATTATTTTGGGGTATGTCTACACTGCATGGCTATTTCAAAATAAGCTAACCCAGAACAGTTATTCTGAAATAGCTTATTTCGAAACGGCACATCTACACTGTAGGGAAGCCTAAACATTAGTCCAAGGCAGGCTTCCCTAATGTGTTATCTTGATTTAGAGCCCCAAGGGGCACTGGAGAGGAGTAACTTAGACTGGACCATGGGGTGGGACTATTTTGAAATAGCAGCAGCAGGGGAGTGTCTAGACACACCTGATTTCAAAATAGATATTTCACAATAGGCATTATTCCCTGTAGAATGAGGTTTACAGATTTCGGACTAGCCATCCATTATTTCAAAATGATTTTTGAAATGGCTGTGTAGACGCATTGTTATTTCAAAATAACTAGTTATCTCAAAATAATGGTGCTGTGTAGACACACTCTTGATTGCAATTGTGTAGTGGTATCTTAGTTGACTAAAGTGGCTAGACACTGTTTTTTTCCAGGAATGTTCTGTTTTTTTCCCCAGAAATCTGAAACTTTAAAATGTGATATGCCTCACTGTCCAATTTCATATTTCACAATAATCCTTACTCTGTTTCCCCAGCAGGGAGCATAGAAAGGTCTCAGGGAAGCTTTTCTCCCAAGTTATATCTCACAGAGAGCTACCCTACCTAGCTTACCATGTAGGAGATATCAGTGATGCCAGGGTGACAGGAACAGTTAGTAGCACTGACCCTATCACTATGCCTGCAGGCCAGAGAGAACTGGAAGTAACACTGGCTCAGAGGTACAAGGAGGGGACAGTGAAAATTCCCCACTAGTGAGAAAAATCCAGGTATTCCCCTACTGGGGAAGGGATGTGGAGAGGGTCTTAAACCTCCAATCCTGGGTAATGAGGAGACTGAAGCCAATTTGTTGTGATTTATTGAATATTCTACATGTGAGGGTTCATAAATGTTATGATGATTTTTTAGAGAAAAATATGTTATATTCATATATTTGTATGTGTGAAAGAAAAAGTGTAAATGATTAAATATGACTAAGTGTATTTTTAACTAATGAAAATGTATCCAGCTGTTGTAACTGAAATATGTTTAACTTATTTACAAATCTGTGACATATATAATTCCTTTTTCCATCATTCTCCCTATTCTGAGTACCAGATGTCCTATTTTTTCATTTCATAATCTAGTCAACTTACATTTCAGTTGTATGTTTGAATGAAGGTTTATGATTGGTGATCTTGTCCTTGACTTTGCAAGGAATGCTGACTGAAAATATCAGAACTGTGAAGACTTTTTTCTTCTTTTACGATAGCATTGCATGTATTTGAGTTGTTTATTACAAAACATAAAAGCATTGTAAAATGCTCAGTTAGAGTTTCTGGGACTTCGCTTGCTCTGTACATGGCAACATTTAATATTTGTATTTTGAAATTTATTGGATAAAAAAATTGAAACATATTTCATTCTTATTGACCCCTTTTCTTACTTTTCAAATATAGTATGAATAAGTTTGGAACTTGTTTTTACTATCCATTGGCTGTGTCAAAAATTGAAATAGAAAAAACAGCAATAGGGTTTCTAATATAGCTGAGTCATAGTTATTGACTGAAAACCACACAACTACTGCAAATATATACAAACTGCTGTGTAAAGCAATAGAACTATTCAAAGAACTCAGAGATGAACCAGATCTACTTGGTAATCTAGTACACTAATTCTCAAAGTTTTATCTACTGTTCTATCCCTGACCAACTACCCCATCTAGTTGGGGATCTCACCATATAGCTGTTGGGGAAGGACAGAATGGTTGTAACTTCCTACCATCTGGCTGCAAGCTTCAGCTGATAAATTCATGATCTTGTCCACCTCCTGTCAGTGCAAGTTCATTCCTTACTGTCAACTTAGGGTGTGTCTAGACTATAGGGTTTTGTCAACAAAAGTCCACTTTTGTTGACAAAACTATACCTGCATCTACACTGCCGCTGAATTCTGTAGACATAACATCGACAGAACTCAGCAGTTTTGTCGATGGCTGTAAACCTCATTCTACAAGGATAATGCCTTTTGTTGACAGAGTTCTGTCGACAGAAGGCGTTATTGCATCTACACTGTCATGTCGACGAAACGGCTTGCTTTGTCAACAGAACTGGAAGTAGTCTAGATGCTCTTTGTTGACAGAAGCTTTGTCAACAGTATCTGTCGACAAAACTTCTGTCAACAAAAGCCTGTAGTCTAGATGTACCATTAGTATTCTGCAAATTCAAGGTTAAATGATCCAAGTGATTGTGCTTCTATAACAATCCTCCTGCTACCATTTTAGTTACCAATACATGATGTAGTGAATATGGCTTTATTTTCTCCATTCTTATTTTCTCTATATTACTTCTATTTAGATTCAGGTCTACGGTTACTTCATGGCTCAAACTTAAATCCTATGAATATGACCTTTGTTTTTTGTGGCATATCTGGGATTATATTGCACAACTGTAAAATGTTTACAGAATATAGTTTGAATGAACTAATTAAAAATTAGCACCTAGCAGCACACTTTAAACTTCTAGTATAGCTTTGGAAATGGTCAAGTTAGGGTGAAAACTTTCAAATAGGAATGGATACATTTCCATACCTAAATCCAATTCAGATTCTTAAAATACACACGCAGAAAAGCCTGAATTCATATTGAATTAGTAATTAGCTTTGAAAAGTCATGGAATACGAGAAAGATGCCAGAATACTAGAAAAGGGCAAATATCATGCCAGTCTATAAAAAGGGAAATAAGGATATCCCTGGGAATTACAGATCAGTATCTTAACTTTTCTACCTGGAAAGATAATGGAGCAAATAATTAAGCAATGGATTTGCAAACATCTAGACAGTAATAAGGTGATAAGTAACAGTCAGTATGGAGTTGTCAAAAACACATCATGTCAAAACAACTAGATATATTTTTTACAGGAAAGCAAGCCTTGTGGATACGGGGAAATGGTAAATGTGCATAAAATATGTATGCTGTCTTACATAACTTTCTCATGAACAAACTAAGGAAATGCAACCTAGATGGAGATACTATAAGATGGGTGCATAATTTTAAAAATAAATAAATAAATAAAGTTCCCTGAGAGTAGTTGTTTACACTCATGCTGGAAGGACATAAGGAATGGGGTCTCTCAGGTATCAGTTCTGGGTCTGATTCTGTTCAATATCTTCATCAATGATTTAGATAATGGTATAAAGAGTACACTTATAGGCTACATCTAGACATGATTTTTCCGTTAAAAGCATTTGCGGAAAAGAGCATCTAGATTGGCACGGACGTTTTTCCGCAAAAGCACTTTTTGCAGAAAAGCATCCATGCCAATCTAGACGCGGTTTTGCGCAAGAAAGCCCCAATCGCCATTTTTGCACTCAGGGCTTTTTTGCGCAAAACAATACCACGGTGTCTACACTGGCCCTCTTGCGCAAAAGCATTTGTGCAAGAGGACTTTTGCCCAAATGGGAGCAGCATAGTATTTCCGCCAGAACGCTGACAAACTTACATGAGATCGTCGGTGTTCTTGCAGAAATTCAAGCGGCCAGTGTAGACAACTGGCAAGTTTTTCCACAAAAGTTTTGCAGAAAAACTTGCCAGTCTAGACGCAGCCATACAGCTTGAGGATGATACCAATCTGGGAGGGTTAAAGTGCTTTGAAGGATAGCATTAAAATTCAAAAAGATCTGGATAAATTGGAGAAATGGTCTTAATTAAATAGGAAATTCAATAAGGATGTCAATTGCAAAGTAATCTGCTTAGGAAGGAATACCCAGTTGCACACATACAAAATGGGAAATGACCGCCTAGGAAGGAGTTCTGAGGAAAAAGGGCCTTTAAAGGGGTCATAGTTGACCACAAGTAAAATATGAGTCAACAGTGCAACACTGTTGCAAAAAAAGAGAAAACATTGTTCTGGGATATATTAGCAAGACTGTTGTAAGAAAGAAACTAGAAGTAACATTTTAGCTCTATTCTGCACTGATTAGGCCTCAGCTGTATAGTTCTGACACCTATAGAAAGATGTGGAGAATTGGAGAAAGTCCAGAGAAGAGCAACAAACATTATTAATGGTCAAAAAATATGTCTTATGAGGGAAAATTGAAAAAAAAAATAGGTTTGTTTAGTATGGAGTTTGTTGAGAGGGGACTTCAAGTTATAGCAATTTTTAAGTACACAAAAGGTTGTTACAAGGAGGAGAGAGGAAAATCAGACTTCTTAATCTCTGAGAATAGAACAAGATGCAATGGGCTAAAATTGTATCAAGGGAAGTTTAGATTGGATGTTAGGAATAAAAACTTCCTAACTGTCAAGGTGGAAAAGATCAGAATAAATTGCCTAAGGAAGTTGTGGAATTTCCATTGTTGGAGATTTTTAAGAGTAAGTTAGACAAACACCTGTCAGCAATGGGCTAGATAATACTTAGTCCTGCCATGAGTGCAGGGGAATGGACTAGACCTTTCAAGGTCCCTATCAGTCCTATGACTCCATGGGTACGTTTATACTTGCTCCCCAGTTCGAGCTAGGGATGCAAATGTAGGTGACCAAAATTGCTAACGAAGCAGGGATTTAAATCCATTAAGTCCATTTGTCTAGGTAAAAACCTTTTCATCTCACATATGTTGACCAACTTTATTCACAATTGCCTAACCCATTTGCTTGTTACAACCCCATGATCTACAAAGTACTACTAACATTGTCTAAATTTTCTCACATATTTTTCTGACTTTAACAATAACATTCCTCAAACTATTCATGATGCTGCTGGGTACACAGACCTTCATCACATCTCATATTATGTACATATTTAATACCAATATAGCTCCTTTAAAGTAGAGTTCATCACTGGAATTACATTTTTTATCACCTTGTCAATACTGTTAAGTTTCTCTAAACTGAACAAAAACTAATGAAAAAACTCAATAAGCAATACAGTAACTGAGGAATGAAATGGCAACACATGAAAACAAGTCTTGCTTTGAGTCTTTTCTATGCAAATAAGAAGGAAAATAGACGAAAAGAATCTACTTAGGAAGTCAGAAAGTCTCAGGTATATTAACTTAAAGTTGGTGCAGTCTTAATTATGATGTTTGAAATGAGAACAACATGTTATCACAGTGAAATATCCCAGAAATGTGCCAAATAGTTTTTATAATTCACACTATATCCTTACATTTTGCTGTTAAGGTTCTGTTACATTTTCATTTGCCAGCCACTAATGCCACCATAATCAGCCACTATATTTGAAATTTTCCTCTTACGGTTATGTATTTGATCTTATTAGCATTCCTGTTCAGCACTCTTATAATAGTTTGGTTTCTTTAATTTAATTTCCTACCTGAGAGATGGTATCTGAATGTGTAAAATTTTACAATAAATTTTGAGAATTGGAAGGTTAGCATTAGAAGACTCATACATGTCAAGAATCTGAAAGCTTTAAATAAGAATTATTTGCTGAGCCACCAGCGTGCCCATATATTTGTTCCTTCTTTTTAGCACAGACACTGAGAGATGCCAAAGAGCACAAGCTGACTTTTATAAATCTGTTTGAATTAGACAGCTATGAGAGGTCTGTGTCTGTGTGACATATGTTCAGAATAATGTGTAAGCCAAACAGATAAAAGGTGAAAATATTTTAAATAAAGCAAAGGAAAGGCCTATTTCTTACTCCATTAATAATGGCCAAAATGTCCAAGTGAAAATTTTGGGATAGATTTTGGGTTACAGCCAAGGAGGGTTCCATGTAACAGAAGGATTGGGTGGGTGCAGAAGTATGTCTTCTGTGCATCTGTGATTCTGAAACCATTGTATGCCAATCCAGTCCCCAAGTGCTAGTGGTAACTAGGGATCAGTGGGGTACAAGGACACACTAAGCATGTCTTTTTCTCCCAGCAATATCTCCTGCACTGGCTGGTGTGAAAAAGGTAGGGGAGGATATTACAGAAGTTCTGTGTTGCCTGAGGCTCTCTCTATACAGCTGAAAGCCTTATGTAGCGAGATAAATTGGTTTGAAGCAATTTTATGCTGGTAAAGCAACAAAGACCTTCCGTAACACAGAGGAGGATCTGCCTCTTTCAGTTTTATTGGGGCATCAGATGAATTGGAGTAGAGTTTACAGAGGCATGGGCATATATAAGGACAACAAAAGAAAAAGGATACTTGTACAAGTATAATAATTGCTATTCATCTTTTCTGTGCTCTTGAGACTTGATGCAATATTCACTGAAGTCAACAAAAGACTATCATAGATCTCACTGTGCCCTCGATCAGGTCACCACTTACTAAATGATATTTAGTTGAATTGTACCATTTAGATAAGCTCTCTTGTTCATTTTTAAGTGAGTTAGAAATTATAACCAGCCCTAATTATAACCAGCTCTTTTCAGAGAGATATTTTTACTTGTAGTGATCTTCCCCATTTATTAATACTTCAGATTGTTTTAAGTGGAATTAAATAATTGGTTTATCAACAAATACTGTTATCAGTATTAAAAATGTAAACATGAAGATCTCCAAGGAATAGTTTCAAGAAGAATTATTTTATATACATGTTATTTTTAACAAAAGAGGAGGAACTTTTTAACCCCCAATTACTAGTAATCAGTATTAAAAATGTAAACATGAAGATCTCCAAGGAATAGTTTCAAGCAGAATTATTTTATATACATGTTATTTTTAACAAAAGAGGAGGAACTTTTTAACCCCCAATTACTAGTAACAAAAGTTCACTGAACTACAGTTCTTGAAAGTCCTTAGACCAGACACTGAATAAAAAATAATTTCCAGCTTGGTCAGTTAATTTATTATTATTTCTGCCTACATTTTGAAATGGCTGAGTAATCTATGTTCCATGCTCTAGTTCTCTATTAGTCTCTCTTTTCAACAAAATATGTACAAATATTTTTTAAAAAGTTAGGGAGAAATATTTTTAAAACTATGAAAGAATGCCAAAATACCACTACCAGTGCTCATACAAAGTCATTTGTCAATGACAGGCTACCATGAAGTCTGTTATAAGTAATGATAAATTGACAGAAAGTCCTTTAGTTATTTCCAATGTCCCAGCAAGGACTGATTATAGAAACGCCATATGTACGACCTCAAGTCATACTGGTGGGCAGTGTTGTTTGATTAATGTCTTGGTTTTTAAAAATAGCTGTTTGGCAGCCTAAGCCAATCCAATTCGAGAATCAAAACCCACCACCACCTCATTTTTTATTTATTTATGGTTTTTTTTCCTGGAAATTTTAGTGATTATCCCATTAAATTTAATATTTAGCATCAGTTACCACAAAGTGCTGTCTGTGATATTGAAATTACTTTCCTATACTTAAAATAGGAAATATTCGTGGCATTTAAAAACAACAGTATGTCATATCCCTGGCTAAATATTCACTTTTAAATGTAGACTCTATATTTCATTATCTTATATAAAGAAGTAAAAGTTTTGGAATTAACATTTCATTAAGTAAAATAATGATGCCAATAATAGCACTTATACTGCCGTACTTATGTGTAGATCTCCTGGAGCTTGACAAAAGTGGTCGAGCATTATTAAACAGATTGACTGTGTAAGCTGATCAATATTAAAAGCGTTCACACACTTTTATTAAACCAAACATTTTTCATTTACTTTCAAAACAAAAACTTTTTGCAAAAAAAATAGAATTTTTAATTTCAGCAAAATGTTCTATGAGGGAATACTGAAAGAACTGGGTTTGTTTAGTTTAGAAAAGAGAAAACTGAGACTGAGATTTTCAAATATCTAAAAGGGTGTTATAAGGAGGAAGGAGAAAGATTGTTCTCCTTGGCCTCTGAGGATAGGACAAGAAGCAATGGGCTTAAATTGCAGCAAGGGAGGTTTAGGTTGGACATCAGGAAAAACCTGCTGCCTGTCAGAGTGGTTAAACACTGGAATAAATTGCCTATGGGGGTTGTAGAATATCTATCACTGGAGATATTTAAAAGGAGGTTAGACAGATACCTGTCAGGGATGATCTAGACAGTGCTTGGTCCTGCCATGAGAGTAGGGGACTAGACTCTATGACCTCTCGAGGTCCCTTCCAGTTCTAGTGTTCTATGATTCTATGATGTTTTTTATTAAAAATTAGCTAAGTTGTTATAGTTGTCATTTAAATTGATTTTAGAATCATTACTGAAAACACAAGGCTAAAGTCACAAAGGGGACGTAGGCACAGGTCCAAAATTCAGATCCTCAAAACCTCCACTCAGCTGTTAGTTTTAATTTAAAAACGAATCACATTTTTAAGATTTTTGGTTGGGTCTCCAAACCAAAAAAAGTTCAATTATTTGTTTAGTATTAGTTGCAGCATATATTGTTATACCAACATGTTCGTGATATCTAAAGTTAAGAATGCCTGAAGTGTTCCTATTATGAACATTTAACTCATTTGCATATAATTTTGCTGACCCACTTTTGCCCTTGTTCTGAAATTTCTAGCATTAGTCGCTGTGCAATAGTACATTTTTCTATGCTATTTGAGTAGTGCAACAGAATACTAGAAAATATTCACATTTTTACCATTCTAAAAAATATGTTGCCACTTATTTTGCACAGATCTAGTACCTAAAATATGATCCCTTCTACAGCTGTACAACTAGGATACTGATATTACACGTTGAACCTCTTCAGTCCAGCACTCTCTGGTCTGGCAACATCTGTGGTCTGGCCTGATTTTAGCTAGCTGTAAGTTCAATTATCAAGGGTGTGGTCAAGTTTCCTATGATCCCATAAAGTTACAGCCACCAGTTCTAGCTCCCAGTGTTCTGTGCTGTTGCATAGCTCTATTTTACCCCTAAATATCTTCTAAGGGCTCAGCAAGCAATGGAAGTGTTGATAATGCTGCTAGACAAGATTGACCTCCTGTGGTTTATCACATTCTCTGGTCTGGCACTGGTAAGGTCCAGTGGGTGCCAGATTAGAGAGGCTTAACCTGTACCTACTTTATGAGTTGTGATTCTTAAAATACATAATGTTTGCAAAGTGGGATATATGTACATATCACTATTAAACTACACACAGCTGAATTAGGAATATAATTCAAGAGTATTAGCCTTCTACTTCCTCCAGCCTCCCTAAACTTTCTTCACTACCATTTCAGCCAGGGGTAGGCAATAAGCATCTTGCTGGCCAGATGCAGTTTGTCAGGGTTAGACCTTGGTGGGCTGTCAGGCACTTTATTTACCTGACTGTCTGCCATTGGCCAGGAAGTGCAAACCACAGTCACTAGGAGCTGCAAAGCAGCTGTACCTGCATACACTCATGTAAATTAAGTGTCTGGGGGGCCTGCCAGTGGCTAACCCCAGTGAACTACATCTGACCCATGGGCCACTTATTGCCCACTCCTGACTTAGGCTGACATGGCATACAAAAAGAGGCTTTTTGAAATGCTGCAGGCTTTGTTCCAAAAAAATGTTTTTTTACATTATGCACAGAGACACAAATGCAATGGTAGTTAGAGTGCAAAAAATCACATGAGTGTTGTCATATTTGGCACATATTTTCACATACAAAATTGTCAGCAATTTCACCCAGGTCTACTTGATTTAAGCAGTTGTCTAGACTTTATCAAAAGATAAATTGTGTGAGATTATAAACCGAGGACCTATTTTTTCATAAATACATAATATGCATACAAAAGTCCTGTGTGAGTGGGGGTGAGAGGAAATATAAGCTACATTCTATCTATATTGAGGCTTATAGTGTTTCTATCACTGTAGTATATAAAATGTAAGTTCTACTGTCAAATGCACCGGTGTAACTACATTGAATTGAGAGCAAAATTTGAGCTGGATATAAAATCGCCATAATGGAGTTTTAAGTATTAGTGCTGACTACAATTTTCTTTTCCCCTGTGATAGGTGTTAACTAAAAAACTCTTTAAATTTATCATAGCATCATCGATTAGTGAAATTTTCCATGACCAAAAGTGTTAAATTGACTTGTTGCAGTGTCATTTGCCTGAATAATGGAAAATGTTCCCAAGTCAAGATCTGCACCAGAGTGTTCAGCAGAAGCTTAATGTAACTTCACTGCGGCAGTAGATTACAAATGATGGAATTCTCAGAAGCTCTCATCTATTTTTGCTTCATCTTTTAACAAACCTGTAAAGTAATCTTCTCTGGTTGTGGTGAATAAATTGGAAGGGTTTAAATTAAATCTAAATGTAACAAGCTCTAAGAGATAAGCAAGTTTTAGCCTACAGTGTTTGCCTTTTTTCCCATTTAACTTTCCCAGGGAAGATTACATGTTGAGCTGCACAACTAAGCTTTCACAGATCACTATTGAGTAAAGACTAAGAAGTCAGTTATCCATACACTGTAATTAGTGAGGTTTCAGTTCACAGACACTAATTCATTTATGAGCTAGGCTTAATGATAACAGTATTCACCAAACCATGATCACTTGTTCTCATAAGAAGGCCCAGTGAAGTCAATAGAACTATTTGCACAAGTAAGGTGAAAAGGATTGGACCTTTGTGGGCAAGTTTTTAATGGAAGCCTGAAGCTCACACAAATAGTTCTGTGACTGCTGTGCAGTCCCCACTCCTGGTTGGTAACTCAAGGACTGAGGCTGATCTGTTTATTTAGTGATGAAGGTGACCCATGACAATAAAGGGTGATTGTTTCTTATCAAAATGAAGAAGTGATTTCTGGGTGAATTACCATCTCCCCCAAGAGTGCAGAGAGGTGTGTCTCTATTCCAAGAGTGTACCTACCAGTAAGGGAGCCCACCACTATGTATCTGTGTATACAAATTGTAGAGATGTAGTTATGCATAAATTATTGTGCCTAGAATTTGAGTCTTCTCCTTAAGAAATAGACCCCCACATGTCATCATGTCTGTTTAAAAAACACCACTCTAAGCCATTACATTGGGAATATGCACATCTTTGATGTGAATTATGTATATTCAAGCCAGCAATAAAAGGAAGCATTTACAGAGGTTAATCATTCAGGAGCAGGCACAGTGAGGAGCTGCTGTGAATCTGTTATGTCTCTGATACCCACTGTTGCAAATTAGAAAGGTAACTTAGCTGGCACGTTTCTTGTTCAGCCTCTTTTCATATCATTATGGAATTTCGCATCATCACATTCCTTCTCGAATGGGAATCATTTTGTCAGTAGAAAAACCATATTTAAATATTGGAGACCCTGTCATCCCTTTCAAGGATAAAACCCAGGTACAGAAATATGTTTGTACAGGCTTATAATTTAGAGATGCTCCCTCATAAAGGACAGTATTATGTGCACAGGAATTTAAAGATGTGCCCTGGATGTGGGGTTTGGAAACACTGCTGTGTGCAGCAGTTCACCAGAGATGCTCTCCTGCCTGTTTGGTTCCTTTTTCATTCACTAGTCTGTTATTTAATGAATCCCAAGATAATTACATGGTGTCAGATATGCTGACTGAGAAGTAAACTGCAGCTATTTTGAAATTAACTCCTCTGTTTGCAACTGAAAGCAAAGCCAAAAGGAGGAACCAGAGAAGGACATGGAGCACCAGACATCAAGTTTTCATGTATTTGGAGAGCACAATAGTACCTTGACTACCTTAAGAAGGGGAGGGAAGAGCCAACTTCTATCCAAATGGCAGTTGTTAGGCAATAGTGCAGAGAAGTGAGAAACACTTCAGATAGAGATCTGAATTGTTTTTACAAGCACAGGGGAAGAGGAGAAAAATGATAAAGTAAAATCATCAGTCCTTTGGCATGTTGTTGTGCAGGGCTCATTCAAGAAAGATTGCCTGCCTAAAAGGAATGAAGTCCTTGAGACATTCAAATTCCTCATTTACATGCATGCAAAAAGAATACCATTGACACCATACAGTAATATGTTACGGAATTAAGTAAAACCTGGGATTCTGATGAACTAACAGAGTTTCTGGTCACAGGTCGAATTATCTGTGGCATTACAAATGATATATTGTTGAAAGAGTACTCTGTGAAGGAGACTTAACTTTAGTAAAAGCGCTCCAAGGAAGCAGTACAGCAAAACACAAATAAAAAAGCTGAAGTCACCAGAAAGGGTTATCCATGTACTAAGTACAAAAGAATATTGTCAGAATAGGTCAAAACAAAGAGTGGAACCAGTCACTCTGAAAACCATTGGTACAGCAAAGCCTGGGTACAGGCAGTCATGTGGAAGGTACGGATCATAGCCTCAAACTGTGTGTCACCTTTGGGAAACTCTGTCATAAATGTGAAGAAAATATGCTGCAGATCCCAACTGCATAGAAGTCTAATATATTGGTTTAAAGACAATATGACTGAAGAGCTTTTCATAGCTGTGATGGAACTGAGCAAGCCTGATGAGTGGGATTGGATACTGCCTATCACAGTGAATGGAACAGTCAGTCATTCCACGGAAGTTGACTACAGCAGCTCAGGTTAATATTCCCCCTGAAAGATTATGAAGGATTTAAAATAAGACCAAAACTGGGACAAAAAAAAAAAGTACAGTATGTTATTCTGAAACAAATATGCCAGGAAAGAACAGGTTCATGGCTATCATCAACCATACAGACACCATGTACAGGTTCCTTTTCATTGTAGTATCAAAGGAGGTGACAGAAATTTTAGGTCTGGCTGCATGTGAGAAACTCGGTCTGGTAAAATGGGTGCTTTTACAACAAGATAACATTGAAACTAGCTGTGAGATACTCTTTCAGGATGTGTTTCAAAGATTGGATTGCTTGCAGAGTGAACACACAATCCAAATATACAGGCAGATCTTTCTAGTTATCCAGCCATGTATATAGGCGTCATTTGAAAACTCGGAGAGATCAGAAGAGATCCCGGAATGGAAAAAGGCAAATGAATGGAAAAGGCAAATGCAGTGCCCATCTTTAAGAAAGGGAAGAAAGACAATCCAGAGAACTACAGACCAGTCAGACTTACCTCATTACCCAGAAAAATCATAGAGGGGATACTCAAGGAATTCATCTTGAAGCACTTGGAAGAGAGGAAAGTGATCAGGAATAGTCAATGGATTCACAAAGGGCAAGTCATGCCTGACCAAACTGATTAGCTTCTATGCTGAGGTAACTGTCTCTGCGGATATGGAAAAGTCAGTGGACATACTCTACCTCAGCTGAGAGATAGCTCAGTGGTTTGAGCATTGGCCTGCTGAATCTAGGGTTGAGAGGCTCAGCCCTTGAGGGGGCCATTTAGAGATCTGGGGGAAATCTGTCAGGGATGGTACTTGGTCCTGCTGTGAGGGCAGGGGACTGGACTCAATGACCTCTCAAGGTCCCTTCCCATCCTATGAGATGGTATATCTCTATATATTATTACTTTGACTTTAGCAAAGCTTTTGATATGGCCTCCCATAATATTCTTGCCAGAAAGTTAAGGGAGTATGGATTGGATAAATGGACTGTAAGATGCATAGAAATCTGGATAGACTGTTGGGCCCAATGGATAGCGATCAGCCACTCAATGTCAGGTTGGCAGTCATTTTCTAGTGGAGTGCCCCTAAGGATCAGTTCTAGGAGCAGTTTTGTTCAACATCTTTATCAATGACCTGGATGAGGGGACGAATTGCACCCTCAGCAAGTTTGCAGATGACACTATGTTAGGGGTAGAGGTTGGTACACTGGAGGGCAGGGATAGGATTCAGAGTGACCTAGACAGATTAGAGGATTGGGCCAAAAGAAATCTGATGAGGTTCAACAAGGACAAGTGTAGAATCCTGCACTTGGGATGGAAGAATCCCAAACATTGTTACAGGCTGGGATCCAACTGTCTAAATAGCAGTTCTGCAGAAAAGAACCTGGGGATTACAGTGTCTGAGAAACTGGATATGAGTCAACAGTGTGCCCTTGTAGCCAAAAACGCTAATGGCATAATGATTGGGTGTGGGGGGTGAAATACTGGAATGGGTTACCTATGGAGGTGGTGGAATCTCCATCCCAAGAGGTTTTTAAGTCTCGGCTTGACAAAGCCCTGGCTGGGTTGATTTAGTTGGGATTGGTCCTGCTTTGGGCAGGTGGGTGGACTTGATGACCTCCTGAGGTCTCTTCCATCTCTATGATTCTATGATTTTCATTCCTTGATAAATTAGGCTGACTTTTGTTGGGGACGTGATTTCCAACAAAAGTGTAAAATCTGATAAGAAGAAGATTTCCGCCATTGAATGATGCTACATCCCCCTTGTGATAGGGTGTAATCACAGATGGGATTGTTCTCTGGTATGCATATCATGATATTCATGCCCACCTTCTTACTCTCTGGGTCTCCACACCACCTAGTCCTGCTGCACCAGGTTCCCTGGTCTCTCCCTAGACAAGACACAGAGTTGGGGCTACTGCCCACCTGCAGAGCAATGCAGACACTGAACCACTGCTGCTCTAGCAGGGTCCAGTTCTAATGGGCCAGGACCTAGGAAACCAATCTCCAAATGTGACCAGTTCCCCTCCCTCAAGTCTTCCTTACTTCATATAAAAGTTTTACACAGGGAAAGCTTATACATTAGCTCCCTTCATCAGTGAAAGAGATATATGTATGGTGGTTGCTCCGCACAAGTAACAGTAACAATTATTTACTAGGCCTGATAGTAAATAAAAGTACTTTTATTGAGTACAAAAAGTAGGATTTAAATGGTTACAAGTGAAAACAGACAGATCAAAGTAACTTATTAATTCTAATGCACCTAGAAACTAGTTACAAGTAAAATCCTAAACAGCTGTTCCTATTTCAGGTAAAAGCTTCAAATCAAAGTCAAAATCAAACACTCTGATTTGGGTGTTCAGCATTTCAGAGTTCTTCAAGTATCCTCTTAGGGTGAGTCAGGTAGTTTCAGAGGTCAGCTGAACACAAAGGAGGTGATGGCTTTTCATTGCTCAAATAGACTACCCCAGTGTAGTAATTAGGCGTGTGTGTGTGTGTGTGTGTGTGTGTGTGTGTGTGTGTGTGTGTATGTGAGTGTCCCCTGCCTCCATGGAAAAATGCCAGGTTCAAAATGGATTCTAGTACCAGGTGGCATGGTCACATGTCTTTCTAGATCAGAAGTGGGGAAAAAACAAGCCCACAGGCTGGATTTGGTTCATCAGGATTAGCCCTGGATGGGCCAGCACCACCATATTTACCAGAGCCTCCACAGGTACGGGTGATTGTTGCTCCTATTGGCCACAAATGTCCATTCCCAGTCAATGGGAGCTGTGGGAAGTGAAAAGGACAGAGATACTTCTGTGATCTGCCACCATTTCATTGGCCACCCAGTGCTAGACCAACTACCTTCTTGGGTTATTGGACAAACAAGGGCAGTTTATAGGTCATTGACTTGATCACCAAGGCATTAGGCTTCTAGGATATTAATAATGTCTCTCATTACCACATTTAAAACAATGAATAAATTCACATTTCCTATTTCTAACTTGACAGACAAAAATGATATATGCAGAAAAACAAGATATATGGACCCAGCAGATTGTAACTATAGAATTGATCTGTCATTTGACCTATTTTGCATAGTTATGCCTATTCATATCACAATCCAATTCTCATTTTGCCTTCAGACCCCATCAAGGAAAGATGTCCAAGGGTACATTAGGACTGCAAGGCTATTTCGGGATACTGGAGATATCCTGAAATAGCTACTGTGCGTCTAAGGAATGTGTCCACTATTTCAAAATAATTTTGGTATCCCTGAAAACCTTGTTCCTCGAGGAATAAGGGATTTCTCGAAATAGAGATTATTTCAAAATTTGGTGCTGTGTAGACGTGCCAAATTTCGAAATAGCCTATTGCGCAAATTGTATCTCGTATTTCGATTTTAAAGTGCAGTCTAGACGTACCCCAATAGTTTCTGGGAATCGTTCATTATCTTGGAAAAAATCATACTCTCTATATCTACAAGAGCAATGTCTCTGAGAAAACACCTATTCAATAAAAACACATGATATCAAGGTGAGGAACAGGAGGAATCATGGGAAGATTTAAAACAACTGATACAAGTACATGTGGTGAAGTTCTATGCACTGGAAGGCCTATTAAAATTTCAGCAGATGCTTCACAATCTGGGTTAGGTGCTGTGATTTGACAGAAGTATGTGGGTACGTCTACACAACATGCCTCCCTCGACAGAGCCATGTAGATTTGTTTGTTCAGTAAAGGGAAATGAAGCCGCAATTTAAATAATCACGGCTTCATTTAAATTTAAATGTCTGCCCCGCTCTGCTGATCAGCTGTTTGTCGGCAGATTGAGGCAGTCTGGATGCTCCCATGCTGACATGAAAGCCCTATATTGACCTCCCCGGTATACCTCATCCTACGAGGCATAACGGGGAGGTCGACAAAGGGCTTTCAGGTCGGCGCGGAAGCATCCAGACTAGCACGCTGAGCCGACAAATAGCTGATCAGCTGTTGGTCGGCTCAGCACGGCAGCCATTTAAATTTAAATGAAGCCGCGATTATTTAAATCGCGGCTTCATTTCCCTTTGCCGATCAGCCTAATCTACATGGAGCCATGTAGTTTAGACACGCCCTGTGTGTGGCAACCAGTGTTATGTACAACAAACTCACTAACTGAGGCAAAAGCCAGATACATAGAGATCAAAAAATAATATTGTTTGCCTTTGAGAGATTCAGTCAGTATATTTAGGGACAGACAATGGAAACTGAAATGGACCACAAGCCCCGATAGTGTTATTTAAAAATCTGCTAAATAACTATACTTTACGAATTCAAGGGATTATGATAAAACCGCAGAAGTATGATTTGGTTGTGACCTACAAGTCCAATAAATTCATGTTCAAACAAATCCTTTTTCTGGAGCAGTCCCTCTCACAAAACCAAAGACGATTTTAGAAGGAGAGATGCCAGCCTATGCGAATTTTATTGTAAAGTAAATTCCCATAGTTAACAAGAAACTGCAAGAAATATGAGAGGAAACAGAGAAAGATGAATAGTTGGGAATCCTCACAGAAGTGACAGGTGGTCTGAAGAAATAAGCAGTTGCTGTCCAAGCATAAGAGAATATTGCAACCGCAGACATGAACTTACTGTGATAAATGGGGTGATTTTCAAGGGCAGTAAGGTTGCAATTCCAAAGAGCCTCTGAAAAGAATTACTACAGAAGATCCATGAGGGTCATTGAGGATTTGAGAAGTGCAAACAATGAGCACAAGAGGTTCTGTATTAGTCATGGATCAATCATGACATTACTAATGTGATAGGAAACTACTATTCATGCTTGGAATACAAGCCAGGCCAACAGACAGAGACATGAGACCTCATCCAGTTCCACAAAGGCTTTATGAGAAGGTAGGTACTGATTTATATACCTGGCAACCAAAGGATAACTTAATAGTCATGGATTTTCACTCCATGATAAACTCAAGGCTGAGCTCGCTAGGATGGAAGCAATTCAAGTAATAAAAAAAAAGCCACCAACAGAAAGGGTGACCTTGCTGAGCTCACTTGTCCATTATTCTTTGTACCCAGAAATTTGTGCATGGCACAGTACTAATAGTAAGTCAGTGATAGCCACCATGAAGGGAATCTTCTCCAATTATAGAACTCCAGATGAAATCATTAGCAATAATGGGCCACGAATTTCCACTGCAGATTTTAGGCAATTTGACACAGGTTGCCGTTTATGTCATAAAACATCAAGTCAAATTACCCCCAATCAAACAGACTTGTGGAAAGGTTTATACAGACAATAAAGAATTTTATGCAAAAGACTTTTTGACAGTGAGGGGTGATTTGTATAAAATATTATTAGCTTGCTTTGATGCCAGATGAGTTTTACTACTTAGCACAATTATTTAATAATTAATATGTAATTTCCTTTTGATGCAATGATATTTTTGATTGTGTATATTCAGGAGCAACTAGAAGGCTTAGCTCCACTTTTTCAGGAAGGATATCATTTGAAGGCCTCCATGCAGCTGATGTGGCTTTAATCCTCAAATGATCTAGTTAAGGGTCTAAATTACAATAATTTGTGCACACAATTGTAAATGCAAAATGCAGTCCTGAATCAATGCTTGGCTGGAAGTCAGGCCCGTAAAATATACATAGACTTTTACTTTTGAAGGAACTTACTGATTTGGCCCTGAGGAGAGGTCCTCTGTGATATGTGAAAGAAGTGTTTCTTATTTCTAATGAAATGACACTCTGTAGAACAACACAAAGTGGAAAGGCCTGTATATACCCTGTGACAACTGAAACAAAAGTAGCCACATCCTCTGTGAGTGTAATTTGGTGTGGCTCTATTGACTTCATGGAAATTCTGAGGATCAGAGGATCAGAACCAGTTTATTTTTGTGCCATTGAGGCAAAACCACCTACTCAACTTATGATAAAAGGTTTGTAATATGACATAGCAAGATGGATGAGAACTAGAAAGAGATAAAAAACCCTTTAATTATATTCACCAAAAACTGATGTGATACACTGGTTTATAATTATTAAGGATCTGAGCTGATGTATTTCCATTGACATATGTCAATCTACAACCACCGAGGATGAAATCAGATGTCTTTAGTTACCTAAACTAATCCACAGCTTTAAGAATTCTTTTGCTGGCACAGGTGTCATCTCTCTGACACAAAGAGCTGAGCAGATAGAGCTGAAAAACAATCACTTTGCACTACTGTTTCTTAATTCTTTCACTGCCTCCCGTCCACAAGATTTTCCTGCAAGGACATTTATAGGCACAGTTACTTTCTCTTAGCTTGTCTGTCCCCCTTTTTTTCATTTTTCCTTTTCTCAGCGCTCCTGTAAGTCCCATGTCATCCTTCATTCAAACTTGTCATTACATTTCCATCTCCAGACCAGGTCTATAACCTGTTCTGTTCTCATCAGTAGTATCCACACTATTCTTCACTCTTTTCCCATTAACCTCTTTTACTACATGTAAGATCAATATGTCCAGCAGGGAAAACATGTTATAATGAAACTTCAAATGGAAAGAGACCACCTGGAAATTACATGCAAGTATAAATTCATATTTTGTCCCCCCAAAAAACCTTTTAAAATATACTTCAACATGAAACTACAGAGTTGGAATTCTTATGCAAACTTGACACTATCAGACTGGGTCTGAAAAGAGACTGGGAGTGGCTAGCTCATAACAAAAAGTAATTTTCTCTCTTTTGGTAGTCACACCCTCTAATCAACTTTTGGCAACGGGACACATCTACCATGACTGAATTGACCTCATTGGCACTGGTTTTCTGGCATAGTAACGTAAACATACCCATCTTTGCATGTATATAGACCCGCCAATCTGAAGTTTACATTTCATGCATCTCATGAAGTGTGTTCCAGCCCACAAAAACTTATGCCCAAATAAATTTCTTAGTTTTTCAGGTGCCACAGGATTCTTTGTTGATTTTGCCGAAAGATACTATCATGGCAACTCCTCTGATGTTTGTACTGTGTTGTTCTAAAATGAATAGCAATCACAGCATTAAAATAATTAGTAATAATTTCATCAGAATTTCAATTTTTTTCTGAATTGAAAATGATCACCATGTTATAGTGCTTTTTCGTTTTCTTATTAATTGGTCATGTATTTTAATTGAGTTTTCCCCCTATTTTATTTATAATTTGTCTGATTATTTCACTCACTCATCAACAGAACAATGCAAAATTGGGTATAAAAATCATATAACAAATTTTATGCCATTCAGAAAGAAAAAGATATAAATAAGAGCTGGTTGGGAATTTTTTGACTAAAAATACTTTCTGTACTCCAATTAGAAAATGGTGATTTGTCACTTTCATAAAATATTTATTAGTTTTATTGGGAAGATGATAAGGTCTAGGTAGAATTTCTGGTCAAAATAAGAGAAATACCCCCAGAATGACTAATAGCTCAGTGGTTAGGGGACTTACTTTAGATTCAGAAGTACTTGACACTGGCTGTCCCATACCTTGATTGGCTATTTTGGTGATCATTCTTTTTTTTAAAAAAAAATCAGGTTTTTTTAATGTTGAAAATGATTAAGTTTCCATACATCACAATTTTTCACCAAACAGAATTCTTGTTTTCTCGTCATCTTAACAAATCCCAATTTAGATATCCAAATGAAACACACTCAGATTATCATTTACAGAATTGAAATTATATAGTGAACCTAATAAAAATAGTGAGGGGACTGTGACGGGCATTATGTGAAACCCTGAAAAAAAGATGTAGATAATTAAATGACATGAGGAAAAAAACTTTATGGATGAGTTTTAAAAACAGACAGCTGGAGAAAGAGAGAAAGAAACATCACAAGCAATCTCTGCCAGCTGGCTGAAGTTTCACAGGAAAAGCTTCTAGTGCCAAAAATGGCAGGCAGAATCTGGTCCTAATGAACACATCCTGAATTAAACCAAAATTACTTTCAAATAACTCTCTCCTATGGGATAAAGACTTTTCTGGTAATAGGGATTCACAATGATTTAAGTATTAATGATTTAAAAATTAATGATGTCTGTAGTTTGTAGTTATGGCCACACCAGCTTACCCCTGCAGCCTCAAAAAGAGGTAGAAAAATAAATTGACCTTTTCCTCTTTGATCACAGTTTTTTCCAGCTTGGACACCAATTAGAGGAGAAGAAAATCAAAAAAGGATACCTGATATTTGCGATCTCAGCTCTAAATGGATGGCTAATTATTTACTATTCATAGAAGCAAAATAGTTTTTAACAAAATGAACATTTTCTATCACAGAGCTTTGCTTATTTGTGCTGCTGCTGCTCTTCTTAAATCTGAATGCTCTTCAGCTGTTACTAATTATTTATTTCCTTTGTTGGTTCTTATTTGTTTCATTTGCTAACAAATGGGCTCATGTTTGACTGACTGTGAACTGACTGGCAGATCCTCATCTTGTTGGTATATTTGTGTTTTGAACAATATGTTTTTCTAGGCAGGGAGTCACTTTTGTGCTGTCCTTATATACTTAAGTGTCTGTGTGGTGCCATCCACTTGAGATAGTCCAAAAAAGAAAAACTAGAATTCTCAAGGCTTTGGGGCAATTCCAAGTCTATCCAAGATTTGAGGCTATATGTGGCACCCTTGCGGAAACAATCACATATTCACATCAAAAGAAGATGTGGCAGGTAATGTTGCTCCTGGAACAAAAGAGAGGTACTAAGGTACAGCCTTCCTGCAGTTTGGGTTACCTGTCTTTCAGGAGTCCCTTCTGTTCTCTTTCCTGTTATGGAAATATGTATCCCCTTGTGCATCTACTCCACTGGATCTCTGGGAAGGGGAGTCAAGATTCTCTTGGCACCAGTAGTATCTGATGTTTCCTTTTCTCCAAAGGTTTGGAGAGGTGTTGTGGAAATTTTTTGTTGGCAGCTTTTGCCTCATTTCATTGAGTCGTGGAAGCACAGGAATGAAAACACAGGGAGGGTGTATGCGAGGTATGGGGTAGGTGCATGTGGGAAACATCAGGAATTAGTATCAGAGGTTTAAGGAAGTGAGAGGACAGGAGGTAGAGCAGGAGTGGGTGATGAATGGGTACTGAGATTAAGAAAGGCTGGTGTAGAGGACAGATTGATTGGTTTTGAGATTATCTATGTAGGCACCTAATGCCCTCCTTAGCAATTCTTGCAGATCCTTCAAGCATTTATAGGAGATTTTTGGGAGGCTGCCCAAATAAATAGAAACATAAATAAACTAATAAAGCTATTTGTTCCCTATTTAAAAATAAGAGGGAAATCTCTCTTATTCCACTGAGGCTCAAGCCAAGTCAAGGTCAATCTTTCAAAGGTGCTGTCAGAGAGAAAGATTAAGGGGTGGGGGGACAGATAGGATTGCACGGGTATTGAAATGACATGTAGCTTTTAAATATCACACTACGTGAGTGGCTGAATGCTGTACGCCCAGCTAGAAAGAGAAGCAGGGGGGATTTCATAGTGGGTAGTACAATGTGCTGCGGTTTTGTGATCTTTTCATTTCACAAAGTGAAAGGAGGCGATTACAATGTCCCCTTTCATTCATCAAAAAATTAGATAAAAATATTCCTGTGCATACTTAAGACCTCTTGAGGGGCTTATGGTGTTTGCAAGTCTTCACATTGCAATGCATCCCACTCCCTCCAAAACATAAACAAGTTGTTTTTATTTTAAACTGTGACAAGTGTCATTGAAACAGAAGTGCTAAAATAGATACATCAGCCTTTTCCACCTTGGAAAGTTGACGGACCGCTACTTAAAATAGGTTCAATTTATCTGTCAGAACATGATAGATATTTGTAACATTATTTCTGAAATTGTAACTTGATATTTTATCACCTCTACCAGCTAGATGACTCTGTCAAAAATTCAGCTTCAATATTGGAATGATAGAAGAGGAAAGTGCTGAGATTTTTTTAAAAAAAATTAACTATGACCTGAATAGTGCCATTTTTATTCTTGTATTTTATGGGGAAAAGAGGAGACATGGGAAATACACATATAGTAAATTTTAAAAAGTCGTTACTAATGAAATATTTGACTGAATGGCTACAGGACTTACTATGAAATTATCAATAAAGAATGATGCTATTGATTGAGACAAAACAAAGTATTTTTTTCTGTATGCTTGAAACCTTAACATGGTCTAATACTTTTCTTATAAATAAGGAATCTATTAGTTAGAGAGAGAGATAGCTCTAACTCTAGATTCCCTTTAAAGAACACATAATAAATATTACTCTGTAATTACATTGTGGCAGTTTCCATCCAAAGAATTCAAAGAGAATCAAATTGAGAAGTATTATTATTCCCATTTTACAAATATGGAAACTGAGTGTCAGAGATGAAGTATTATGAGGCCTCAGTTCCTGTGAAAAATCAGAGCAACTGTTGAGGTGTCTACCTTTGAACATTTTGGCCTCAATGACTTGTGTAAGTTTAGTCATCAAATGCATTGCTAGAGTGCTAATTTAATCTAACATGGTATTTCCAATGTGCCAACCATAGTGGTAGATGATCACTTATTTGATCATAGTGAGCTACCATATTTGCCTGTGGGTTAAGTGCAGATGAGGAAGTCATATTCAGAGATTAGCTGGATGAGAAGAGTATTCCAAAGCATAGAATAGCACCTCTTCAGAGAATTTACACAACAAACAGAAAATGCCTTGATCACAGGTTTGTCTCATACATTAGAACTCCTAGATGTGCTGTCCCACACTTATCTATCTGGGACCTTTCTTCTGCACTAGTTTTTCTACTGTTGCTCTATAAGGGTATGTCTACACTTGCCCCCTAATTCGGACTAACATAAGAACTGGGGTCACCAGATTAAATTAGTAGATAGCAAGTTTAAAACAAACAAAAGTAAGTCTTTCTTCATGCAGCGTACAGTCAACCTGTGGAACTCCTTGCCAGAGGAGTTTGTAAAGACTAGAATTTTAACAGGGGTCAAGAAAGAACTAGATACATTCATGGAGGTTACGTCCATCAATACTTATTAACCAAAATGGGTAGCCTTTTTTGTCTGGGACTGGAAATGGATGACAGGAGAGGGTTCACTTGACAATTACCTGTTTCTATTCACAACTTCTGGGACATCTGGCATTGGCCATTGCTGGAAGGCAGGATAATGGGCATGACAGACCTTTGGTCTGAACCAGTATGCCCGTTCTTATGTCCTTATGTGTATTACATGTGTCTTTACTGATCCATTCCAACATAACAAATTACATATCTACAAAAATTTATAATCAAATTATTTAGGTTGCAAAGTAATAGTTAGGAAATGCCAAATTTGAGGCTGCCATGTAATCTTAAGTCCATCCAGTCATGCATCCATCATGCAGACTGAATGAAGCAGGAGTCTTGTGGAAAAATTATGATCATGTAATTCAAGACTGCCTCATAACATATGCACACAAGTAGTCCAAATTAAGGTTTCACGGTCAATCTTAAATTCAACAGTTCTTAAGGGTATGTCTACACTATAGTGTTATTTTGAAATAGCTTATTTAGAAATAGTTTTCAAAATAGCTTATTTTGAAACAATGTGTCTACACACAAAATGCATTTCGAAATAACATTTTTCTATTTCAAAATAGTGTGAACGCGCTGAGTAGAATTTGAATAGCATTTAAGGCTGGCCGGAACCAGTTCCAGCAGGGCACCAGGTCAGGAGTTACTGTGTGGGGCTGCTGCCTCAGGCTCTCTGAGGTCAGTGCTTAAACGGACCCTCCATTGACAGCCAGTTCTCAGGTTTCCCTGCTTGCATGTCTACCTCTGATGAGGGACAGCAAAGCATTTTGTCTATGCACAGAATGCAACTTCTCAGACACACATTATGCAGCAGAGGACAAATTCAAGAAGGATGGGGTGAGACCAGTTCCCAAGTAGTAATGCTGGAGGTATGGACAAAACTTCAACAGTAGTCTTTGCAGATTCTTGAATAGCCTCTGCAAAGTGATTCTGCTGCCAGTCTGTAGCTGCAAAGGATATATTTCTCTTCCGATTCCCATAGTGCTCATCTGATACAATCAGCCTGGATACTGAGAAGTGATGTGCCTTGACAACATTAAAGATGTTCATAACTATCTCAATTTCTTGTCATCTGAAAATTAATGCCCAATAAGCTAACTCTAAGTCTATACAGCCATCATCATACAGCAGAAAGGTAACAAAATGTGAAAGAACTAACAGGCATAATTCCCCTAATGATTATTTGGCCTGTTATCTATAAAGTGTCCTAGTTAAAGTGAGGTGACCCTGTCAAAATGATTTATACATTACAATGGATCTTATCTATTAGAAAATATACAGATAGGGTCCCATGATTAGTGAGACTGAAGAATCAATGACTCAGCATTTGTTTCCCTTTCAGCTTTTAAGCCACAAATCAAACTGTTTCTTGAATCTTCAGAGGGGTAACCGAGTTAGTCTGTAACAGGAAAAACTTAACAAACAACAAATAATCTAGTAGCACTTTAAACACTAACAAAACATGTAGATGGTATCATGAGCTTTTGTGGGCACAACCCCCTTCTTCAGATGTTGTTTGTTAAGTTTTTCCTGTTTCTTGAATGTGATAAATCTCATCAGTAGCAAACACTATTGTTATACTAGACTTAAACCTGCAATCCTTCTTTCTGCCATGGACTCAACCCTGCAAAACTTTTACAGGGGCATTACTTCCCAGGACAGAATCCCTCATCCTGTAAATAATACAGCAGGTCCCTGACTTACGAACAAGTTACGTACCAAACAGTAGATCGTAACTCAATCTGTTTGTAAGTCAGATTACATTCACTTATGTACGGCCGCGCTGTTCGTAAGTGCAGATTTCGTTCATAACTCGGGTACCGGCTGAATAGGAGGCTGGTCGTAAATACAAACGGTCATAAGTGGATGTGTTCGTAACTCAGGGACCGGCTGTAAGCTTTGTTCCTAGTTGTATTCACTTACATTTAGCAACATAAAAATGAATATTGTTTCCTTGCATTAAGTTTTCTAAGTGATCTAGACCTTTCTCAATCAATGACCATTCTCCAAATTTTTCTCTCATTTGGAAATTTTAATACATGTTATACCATTATAATGCTATCTTATATCACCTAGGTTGCTAATCAAAATGCCACGCAAGACAAATTGTAGCTCAGAAGGGTGTCACCACGCCATGATGCTTTCCACATCCATTTCCTGGGACAGAGCATCTAGCCCTAGCTAGCACGCGATCTAGCACTGGGTAACTTAGGATGGACCTTTTCAGAAATGGTCAGTGTTAGTAGCTCCAGCTAAAAGAACTGAGTTTTATCTTTGACTTTAGTGGCAATTCTTGGGTCAGTATTGGACACTATTGATAACCCGAGTCTGGTTGGGCTCAAAGGGAAGGATTCCTTAAGTGAAGACTTCAATATTCAGCCTTTAGAACAGACCTTTCAGAATCTGTTCTCTAATTCAGGGCTTTCAGATGTTGAAGGTCTATGTTGGGTGACCAAATGTCCCAATTTTATAGGGACAGTCCCAGTATTTGGAGATTTGTCTTATCTAGGCATCTATTACCTCGCATGCTCTGTCTCATTTTTCACAGTTGCTATTTGGTCACCATAGGTACATGGTAGTTGAGCAGCCCATCATTGCAGATTGTCCTAGGTTCAGAAGCCCCTGGGCTCCCAGACTCCCTGTCATAGTTATATAATGAGAATATCCAGCTTCCCCACTCCAATGTAAGGGATGTTTCCCAGAGATAGGGCTGCATGAGGAATCCCCCTCAGCCAGGGCTGCATGAGGAATCCCCCTCAGCCAGGGCTGCATGAGGAATCCCCCTCAGCCAGGGCTGCCAGTTTCTCCATTTTATTTTGAAAAAAAAAAGGAAAATATTTTGATTTTTCCAAAATCAGCATCTTTTGGAATTTCCGTTCCACGGGAAC
Organism: Pelodiscus sinensis; assembly: GCF_052426305.1. NCBI lineage: Eukaryota > Metazoa > Chordata > Testudines > Trionychidae > Pelodiscus > Pelodiscus sinensis. The sequence goes on from NC_143055.1 coordinate 103,182,605, forward strand.
CCTACAAATTTCCAATTCAGTGTGCTTTTTTGAAGCCAGCTCTTGCGCAGTTATTTGTGCCATGGTTTTTTTCTTAATATCTTTCCTTTCAGAGAGTTTGCCTTTATTTGTGGTTTTGTCAGGCAATTTTGAAGGCCATGATTATGAAGGAGTTAAATGCTTCTATTACTGGAAATACCTTCTGAACTTTATTCCCAAATCAAGCTGAACGTAAACTAGAATGTAGATGAATCTTCAATCATTTTTGTTAACTTTTTCACACAATATTTTTCATTTCTGTCTACCTCTAAGTTCCAACTGGGGATGGAAGCAGAGTTGCTAAAAGGCAACAAGAAAGGCTGCCCAAAACATTTGTAGCCTTAATGGAAACAGAGTGAGTTTTAAAGTAGAGCTGACCGATTTCATAGACTCTTAGAATCCTAGAATCCTAGAACTGGAAGGGACCTTGAGAGGACATCAAGTCCAGTCCCCTGACCTCCCAGCAGGACCATATACCATCTAGACCATCCCTGACAGATGTCTATCTAACCTGCTCTTAAATATCTCCAGAGATGGAAAATCCACAACCTCCCTAGGCAACTTATTCCAGTGTTTAACCACCCTGACAGTTAGGAAGTTTTTCCTAATGTCCAACCCAAACCTCCCTTCCTGCCGTTTAAGCCCATTGCTTCTTCTGCTATTATCAGAGGCCAAGAAAAACAATTTGTGTCCTTCCTTCTTGTGAATCTTTTTAGATTCCTGAAAACTGCTATCATGTCCCCCCTTAGTCTTCTCCTTTCCATACTAAACAAGCCCAGTTCTTTCAGTGTTCCTTCTCTAGGCCTTTAATCATTCTTGTTGCTCTTTTCTAGAACTTCTCTAATTTCTTCACATCCTTCTTGAAATGTGGTGCCCAGAACTGACACAGTACTCCAAATCAGCAAAGAGTGGAGTGGAAGAATGACTTCTCGTGTCTTGCTCACAACACTCCTGTTAATGCATCCCAGAATCTTTTTTTATACAGCTGTTTTTGCAACAGCATCACACTGTTGACTCATATTTAGCTTGTGGTCCACTATGACCGGTAAATCCCTTTCTATGATTTTCTTGGTTTTGCTCATTTCTCTGTTTCGTTAGCTTTGTTTCTCCTTTCTTTTTTAAGCTTCTGGCTTGCCATATGCTTGAAATGAAAAACAAACGCAAAAATTAGGCCTCCTGTGGTAAAGTTTTAAGATCAGGTAAGTCTTCAGGACAAAGCAAAGACTCATGAAGTGAGGGTTTATGAAGTATCCAAAGATTATTAAACCTCAGGTAGGTTGTAGCATTGTTGGGTTTTTTTGTTTGTTTGTTTTTTATTTACTTATTTTTGGCTAGATGAACCAGAATGGTGAAAGTAGTTGATATTTGAAATCTGGTAAAAATGTTGATCATTCTGCCAAAAAAAAAAAAAATCCAAAGTAAAAGTGAAATGCAGCCTTCAGACACAGAATGGTAAGAAATGAGAACTGAAATGGGGCTTCTAAATAAGTGTTTCTAATTTAAATGTCCCTATTTGCCTCCTACATCTTGGCATGGTTTTCAGAATGGTTTCCAACTACTAGCTTCTACAACGGGTACAGCTACACTGAGATGTTAATTTAGAATAACTGAAGTTATTCTGAAATAACATAGTCCATGTCTATTCTACAAGCAGTTATTTCGACATGTTGAAATGCTGTCAAGCTGGAGGACTTCTTACTCTGACCCTTCTAACCCTCATTTTACGAGGAGTAAAGGAAGTGGGAGGAAATGTTCTTTCTCAGACTCCCTGCTGCGTAGACAGCAACAAAAGCCAAATTAAGGTATTTCAACTTATGCTACGCAATTAACGTAGCTCAAGTTGCGTAGCTTATTTCGGCTTTTGCCCTGCTGTGTAGATGCACCCTAATTTCTTTACCATCTGTTTCTTACAGGTTATAAAGCCTGAACTGAATTAGAAATCAGCATAGACTCCAGTTCTCTTCCATCCTATCAATATCATATCATTATTACAACATATCAGGTTGTTGGAGTGCTGACTGATTTGAAAAAGAAATAACAAGTCAAAGTTTGAAGACAGTCAAAGAATGCAGGGGAAAGGAAATTCATTTCTACAAAAGGGTGGGTGACCAAGACTGAGCAATGTGATGGAGAGCTATAACTTATAACCAGATAGAGATAATAGAATAAGAACAGTAAGGGGAGAAATAGTACCAGACTATAAAACTCCTCATGTATATTGGAAGAAGAGAGAAAGAAATCTTGGTTTGCTGTATGGCTGTCAGTGAAATCATAAAACCCCACAGAGCTATATAATCTGTAATAAGACGGTCCATCTTTTCTTTATGGTTCCACTGACAGATATAGAAAACCCACATCTTTCTCTTTCCCTACAACAAACAGGAAAGAATTTTACAATTGTGCTCTCGTTTGTCCTCCTTTTTTATTTTCAATTGCCCTGCGTTCTCCCCCTCTTCTTACCCTCTCTTTGATTCCTGTTGTGGCCATTATTTAAAAACTACTCACGTGTCTAAATAAGGACCGTTCAACTGGCCAAAAAAAGAGAGATGATAAAATAATTTTCTTATCAAACTGACAGCTCTTACTAGTGCATGCAGCCTTGATCCTATTAGTTTCAACAGTTTTGAGTGGCAGCTGGTCCCTACCCCACTCTGTGTCCTAGCAACAGGCTAGCCAGCAACAAGCTAGCCACCCTTTCAGATATAGTGGCGCACTCTGGCAGGCATATTAGGCAGGGAAGAACCTGAATAGCTTCTCAAGCCAAAAGACAACCCTTTTTTTCCCCTTTTTTTATTATTAGCATAGGACAGATATGATATACAAATTAAAGGACTTCTCTTTTTTTATACAGCTGTTAGATTCTTTTTTAAAAATGTCTTTTTCTTAGTAAAAATAATATAACTACACCTTTAAAGTTTTAAAGTAGAATAGCCTTTGCCAGAGGCTTACAGACTTTCATAAGTGCATTTTTTCTTCTTTCAGGCACAAACTGACCAGTCACCTCATAGACTGAAGTTAATTAACTATCTAACTTCAATCCTTCCTTGAGGATTTCATGCTATATTATGATGCAGATAAGAGTATTATTTTTAATCTCAGAGGACTGTACCTCATGCTGTTGGTATTCAGAGATTCAGGGGCGGATGAGAGTTTTGCGGGGCCCAGGACAGCACAATTTTGCGGGGTCCCCCTTTCAAGAAAAAATAGAAAAAAGGCATCAAATGCGCAAATTGAAGGCTATTTTTATATTAAATGTGAATTGGGTAAATTTGATAGAAACTTAATTTAGTTGGATAATTTTTATTTTAATTATATTGTAAGTCATTCTTAAACAAAATTATGCATTAATAATTAAAAATTTTCATTTGTATTTAAGTCTCCTCCCCCTCCTGCCTCACTCTTTCTCTTCTCCTCCCTCTCCTGCCTCTCACTCTCTTTTTCTCTTCTCCTTAGCCCTCCTCCTCCTGCCTCTCACTCGTGGAGCCCAAACATCCATTTGGGCTGCTTGCTCCTGCGTGGCGGTCCGGCTGAGTGGCACAGAACTCAGCCAAGTGCCACAGCGGGAGGTGAAGGTAGGTGGGGCGGGACCTGGAGCCTCTGTCATGGCCTTTGCCTCCCTCCATGGTGCTCTGCTGAGTTCTGTGCCACCGCGGAGGAGCAAGTGGCCATTTGGGCTCGGCGCGAGGCCTATTGGAGCGCAGGGCCCGGGGCAGCCACCCCGCTCGCTCTGCCCTATATCCGCCACTGCAGAGATTAACTCTTGGTATAGACACTATTCAGGTCATAGTTTTATCAAGTTTCACAGGCTCAACTGGACTGGACGTAGGCAGTAGTGGAATGAGTTTATCAAGGAAGCTACAGGAGGTAATGTTGGAGATTCAGTATATGACATTCTGTTCTCAGTACAGAACCAATGCTTGCTTAGGGCTAGAATTCACTGTGCTGCAAGAACCATTTGGATAAAACCCACAAATCTGTAGTTCTGATTACTTGTAACACTGACCAAAAAGTACTGATTTATAACATATCATAACCATGTCAATCACCAAAGTATTTTACCATACATATTATTCTGCATGTGAATAGGTGTCTTAGTTAATCCTAGAATCCTAGTCAATTTTCTAACGAGGTATTATCAGTCTCCCTGTGTTATTGCTTCAGATGGGAGGGAAGTTATTTCTCACTTCTAATACAAACCATGTAGGGCAGCAGGAGCAAAATGGCTGGTTATACAGACAGAGAGTGATTATTTAAAAATCTTTGTTCTCATAAAGGATGACCACAGCTAAACAAATGTATTAAATAACCTCTTCTATCAGTTCTGCTTAGGCTAGATGACTATGGCCAGCAGAGTTGAAGAGCTGTTTCCCATGATGGAGTAGTTTACTTTTTACCTCAAAACAATCATGGAATTCAGGACAGAGGCCTATAATAGTAAGAGAGTGGTTCTGTGGAAGGAATAAGTTTTCTTAGTGTGACTGACTATACTATTCATTTAGCATCAGTTTGATTCAGCGTGACTTATTTTCTTCCCATCTTATTCAGTCATGGTCAGAGTCGGAGCTAGGCATAAACAGACAAAGCAATTGCTTAAGGCCTCAAGCTCAGGAGGGCCTCCTATTTGCTTTTTATTATGTGTTGGGATGAGGACATTCCTGCTTATGGTCCCCAGTGGGCTACCACTGCCTCTAGTCATGGCTTATAATTGTCTATAAAGGTGAAATTGTCATATCAGGCAGCTGTTCTGTGACTGCTCTGTCAGGCTGGTGTCAGAAATCCCAGGGTTTTTGGATGTCCCCTGCTTCAGCTCCTCAATACCCCTCTCTCCTCTACAGAATTGAAAATTCTGTTTCTACCATTTAGTTTGTACTGAGGTCATTTTACAGTTTTTCCTTAGTCATAGAGCAGCAAAGATTTCAAAGAGCAAAGTTACTGTGGTGGCATAAACAGCAGTGAGGGCAGGTCAGGAATGATGAAGAATAATTTAAAAAATGAAAGAAAATGCTATACTGTACATAGGCATCAAGAAAATGTTGAGAATAGAGCAAAAATGCAGCATGTCAGTCTTACATTGACAAGGGGAATACACTGAATCAAAGCTACTCAATGATGGGAGCAAAGAAAAGAAAGCAAGTGAGGCAGAAAAGAGAGCAGACAGAGAAGAAAACAAGTAATAGGCTATGTCTAGACTGCAAGCCTCTTTCGAAAGAGGCTCTTTCGAAAGATACTTTCGAAAGAGCCTCTTTTGAAATAGAGCGTCTGACTGCAGCGGAACTTTCAAAAAAGCAAGCTGCTTTTTCGAAAGAAAGCACCCAGTGAGTCTGGATGCTCTCTTTCTAAAAAGCCTGTTTGCTTTCAAGAACGCCTTTTTTCGAAAGAGCACTTTCGAAAGAAGGCGTTCTTCCTCGTGGAATGAGGTTTACCGCCGTCGAAAGAAAAGCCGCGTTCTTTCGATTTAATTTCGAAAGAACGCGGCTGCAGTCTAGATGCAGGTGAAGTTTTTTCGAAAAAAGGCTACTTTTTTCGAAAAAACCCCTGAGTCTGGACACAGCCATAGAGAGAAACGTGGTAAAAGATAGGGTGGGGATTACAGAAGAAAAAAGGATAGGGAGCCTGTAATTTGATGGGGGCAGCCCAACAATAACAAAATATCTTGTCAAATGAGTTTCTCTCCCTAAGGCTATATGCTTGACATGCAAAGTGGACAGTTCTTAACAAAAGAAAACATAAAGAACTCATGGATGGACTGGTTGTAATCTGAGTTACATCACTGTAAATCAAAAGTTAAAGGAAAGATTCTAGATTAAAACCAGTGTATCTGCAAGGAAGACTAGGGCTTATGTTTGCAGATACAATTAACAGAACAATGAGAAAGAGGGTAACATACTCCAAAGACAACAAAAACCATGAGAAAGTGGAGATGAGGACTTCAGACTTTGGTCATCCATGATAATTTTCATATATTCTATTTCTACATTATTCCTAGTGTTCTGTTCCTGCTCAGAGGCATAATTCTGTTGTGCTTTGTATAAATATTCAATTAAAGGTGATCCCTTCCCCAAGGATTTTAAAATTTAAATAAGGACAAAGATCATAGAATCATAGAATCATAGAATATTAGGACTGGAAGGGACCTCGAGAGGTCATCGAGTCCAGCCCCCCGCCCTCAAGGCAGGACCAAGCTCCATCTACACCATCCCTGACAGATGTCTATCTAACCTGTTCTTAAACATCTCCAGAGAGGGAGATTCCACCACCTCCCTTGGCAATTTATTCCAATATTTGACCACCCTGACAGTTAGGAATTTTTTCCTAATGTCCAATCTAAACCTCCCCTGCTGCACTTTAAGCCCATTACTCCTTGTCCTGTCCTCAGTAACCAAGAGGAACAAATTTTCTCCTTCCTCCCTGTGACACCCTTTTAGGTATTTGAAAACCGCTATCATGTCCCCCCTTAATCTTCTTTTTTCCAAACTAAACAAGCCCAGTTCATGAAGCCTGGCTTCATAGGTCATGTTCCCTAAACCTTTAATCATTCTTGTCGCTCTTCTTTGGACCCTTTCCAATTTCTCCACATCTTTCTTGAAATGTGGCACCAAGAACTGGACACAGTACTCCAGCTGAGGCCTAACTAGTGCAGAGTAGAGTGGCAGAATGACTTCACGAGTTTTGCTTACAACACACCTGTTGATACAACCTAGAATCATATTTGCTTTTTTTGCAACAGCATCACACTGTTGACTCATATTCAACTTGTGGTCCACTATGACCCCTAGATCCCTTTCCGCCATGCTCCATCCTAGACACTCGCTTCCCATCTTGTATGTATGGAACTGATTGTTCCTTCCTAAGTGGAGCACTTTGCATTTGTCTTTATTAAACTTCATCCTATTTACCTCAGACCATTTCTCTAACTTGCTAAGGTCATTTTGAATTATGTCCCTATCCTCCAAAGAAGTTGCAACCCCACCCTGCACCCCAACGCACCCTGTCCCCTAGAATGCAGCTTTGAGTATCACTGAGGGGGCCTGGTGCTATGTGGGTGGCAATGGCCAGACACACCCCCACATGGCTTGCAGTGGCAGGAGGAAGTAGCGTACACTGGGTGGGTGCACTCAGTCTTCTTCCTCTGTGGCTCCTACCAACATGAGGAATGCATGACATCAGGTCCCTCTTGTGATCCCCAAAAACATATGCTTGGGGAAACAGGATGCCACAGGGAGGAAAGGAATAACTGTGCAATCACTCTAGCTGGGACTGGCTTGCAGGCTGGGAGTTTGAAACCCCCACTTACTGAGACCACCCAATCTTAGGCAGAAAAAACAACACAACAATTTTCAAACTGAGCCAAATAGAGTAATGGGAAACATTTTGAAATCTACTTTTGTGAGGAATAACTGTGGCCACATACAAAGAAGCCAATTAACTATGAAGTCACAGAAGGCAAATCAAATATTTCTCCCCAAAGAGTGTCTAACCAATGGAGTCAATTGTGAGTCCCTGGTTTAATCAGTACGGACACTTCTACACTTGTAGTTGTTTTTCTGTTTGATAGGGTCACAGAGGCTACATCTACACTGCATATCAATTTTGAAATAAGCTATTGTGGAATAGTTATTCCAAAATAGCTTATTTCGAAATAGCACGTCTCCATGGCAGGGAAGCCTCGAAATTAGTTGGAGACAGGCTTCCCCAATGTAGATGTGCTATCTTGAGTTAGAGCCCCAGGGAGGATGGGGGAGGAATAAACTAAAATGGCTCTGATGAAGGGCTATTTCGAAATAGCAGCAGTGGAGCGTCTACACACACCTTATTTCGAAATAGCTATTTTGGAATAGGTGTTATTCTTCATAGAATGAGATTTACAGATTTTGGAATAAGCTGCCTGTTATTTTGAAATTATTTTAAAATAACAGAATGGCTGTGTAGACGCTTTCATAGTTACTTCGGAATAATGGCCGTTATTCCAAAATAACTTTGCTGTGTAGACATATCCAGACTCTGTTGCATGAGAGTAAATCAGGTGAAATAGCACTACATTCATTAGCTTTTCTTTCTATCAGAGACTAATCTATAGAAAGCAGTACTTTGTAATTTTATCCTCCTTATCTATAAAGCAGATATTAAAAGTCTTGTTTGATCTTGAAGAATTTGTTTGATCTTGTTATTCCTTTGAAAACAGGAGAAATGGCTAGAAGACATTTCTTCTAGTGATTAAATCATCAGAAAACTCAAGACCTGGTGGATAAAACTAATCTGCAAATGGATTGCTCATGGAAGTTTCCAGACAAACAGCCTAAAATTCTGAAGCTTTCTGGGTATTCACAGAGCTGACAGAGCTTCTTCCTGAGAAACATATAAGGTAACTACTCACAGCTTATCTCTGTCCAGGCAGATTTTTGCAGGGGATCTAAGTCTAATGCTCTCCTCTGTTCTTTTGGTCTGTTGCCATACATGGCCTGCCCTCCAGGTCATTCCCCTTTTGGACTTATCACAATCCCAAAAGATCAATGTCCTTTTAAACCCAGCCTCCAACCCCCCTTCTGGGGCTCTCAGTTCTTGGCCTCTTCCACTTACTTGTATCTGCCCTTTCAGTGTCATGGAGGTAAGGTCCACCCCTTTTTTTTTTTTTTTGAGTTCCTGCCCAGTGATCCTGTTTTAGGCAAATTAGGATGGTTTCTTTGATCACTTTCACCACATATCTAAGATGTTCCTACCTTTACATATGTCAACATCTTTAACATGCCACTGAGTACTCCTTTCCACATCTGACTCTGTGGTTCCTAAGCCAGCTAATGAGATACCTTTTATAAGTCCACTCACAATCATTCTCTTCAGCAGCAGCTTGGCTATATTGTGAGTAGTCCACTGTTTTTCACCTTTAGGCTATGTCTAAACTGCATGCTTCTTTCAGAAGAAGCTTTTCCAGAAGAGATCTTCCAGAAAAATTTCTTTCGAAAGCGAGCATCCACACAGCAAAAGTGCATTGAAAAAGTGATCTGCTTTTTTGATCAATAGCGTCCAATCAATGTGGATGCTATCTCGCATCTTGTGATTACTGTGGATGGAGTGGCCACTAGGGCACCTATGCTTTTTCCTGGAGTCCTCTTCTTTCCAAAAAAACCACCCTTTTCCCTGTCCGCATACGCCTTTTCCAAAAGAGCTCTTTCAGAAAAAGGCTTCTTCCTCATAGAAAGAGGCTTACCGCTGTCAGAAAAACCCCTGCATTCTTTCGACTTTCTGTCAAAAGAACGCAATTGCAATGTAAGTGTAGTTTTTCTGGAAAAAAAGCTGCTTTTCCAGAAAAACCCTGCAATGTAGACATACCCTTAGAGATACCACTGTCTCCCTCCTCCAGTCAGGAGCTTCCCCTCAGCTTTTTCTCTGTATCTCAGGCTTCTTGCTATAAGGTAGCCTGTCCTCCATCTCCTAAAGTGAGAATTCTCTCTCAGGGCTTTCTGCTGATCTGGGCTTTGTGCCTCATGCTCCTGCCTTAGAATAATCACCTGCAAACCTTTTGCCAGTTCCCTTCAGCTGAACACCCATTCTAATTAGTCTAGCAATTTGGAGTGTTCAGAAGATTCTTCTTTATCTGTCAGTGTCTGTTTACTGTAATGGGGCAACTTTCATGCTCTTCACCTTTTTCTAACTCCTTCCTAGTTGATTGGGTGGGAGGGAAGCTTTGTCCAGCCTTCTTTGTAAGGCTTTGAGCCCCAAAAGTACAGTGTCAGGAATTTCCCCAAGTATCATCCATTTCCAGCACACTTAGGTCTCTCTCTATAGGTGCATCTAGACCACAGTTTTTTTTTTTAAAGTGGCCTTTTTTCGAAAAAACTATACCTGTGTCTACACTACCACTGCGTTCTGTTGACAGTAAGTTGACAGAACACAGCAGTTTTGTCGACAATGGTAAACCTCTTTTTACGGGGAAAAATGCCTTTTTCAACAGAGATCTGTTGAAAAAAGATGTGTGTGGACGCAGGGAGCCAGTTCTGTTTAAAAAAAAAAAGGCCTTCAGGAAGAAGCCCTGGTGGACAGTCTAGGCCCTCCAGTCCCCTGAAAGTGACTTACCTCCATCAAAACGGCCCCAATGGTAGACCTCCCCATACCAAACTGGAGTCCTACAGAACGGTAGCTGTCGGGGTGGCCAGCTTCCACAGGGCGATTGCAATCTGCTTCTGCAGGGGGATGGCGGGCAGCAGGTGGGTGTCCTGGTGTTACAGAGCAGGGGCAAGCCAGGCACACAGCTCCAGGAATGTGGCCTTGCACATCCACAAGTTGTGGAGCCAGCGGTCATCATCCCAAAGCTGCATGATGAGCCGGTCCCACCAGTCCGAACTCATCTTGTGCCTCCAAATCTGCCTGTCCCCAAAAAAGTTTTGGGGCAAGGACAGAACTCCTGCATCCTGGAGAATGGTCTCCTTGGTGCAGTCTGGGTCCATATGGGGCAGGAGATTCATGACAGTCATGCAGATGCAGCAAAAACTGCAGTATGGCAGCGTGGGGGCATCGCCGCCCAGGGGCAGCTCAGGCTCCATGGCCAAAACCACGGTGAAAAGCAGAAAAAAAAAAAACCCTGCAAATAAACTGATGTGGTGTCCGAGGAAGCAGGGCAACCAGAGCAAGAACTGCAGCAGCTTTGTTTTCCCTCTAAGCGGTAGGCAAGCCAGAAGCAGGAGCAGAGCAACGGCTGTCCAGGGGGATCCCTTTACGTACGCGTCTCTGCAAAGAGCATGCAGCAGCACCTGGAAATAAAGGCTGCCCCCATGCCCTGCCAGAAGCACTTCCGGGTGCTTTCTGTTTTTGACAGAGCATCTGGCAGTCTGGACGCTCTTTTTCGAAAAAGCAAATTGATTTTTTGATCCGCATAATGTAATCTAGATGCTCATTTTTGACAGAGGCTTTTTCAAAAGATACTGTCGACAAAGCCTCTGTTGAAAAAGGCATGCAGTCTAGACTTAGCCCATATGTACTGGATCCTTCTGAACTATTAAATGCTAATGGCAAGTGGTGAGGGAGGCTGGCAAGTAGGCACTACTGCTCTCTTTGGAAGACTACCCCATCAGTATCATGTTTTTAAAAGCACATACTACAGCTAGATCAAAACACATTTATGGACTGTTGATGTGCCTCAGCAGGATCCTCGCAGTTTATCTTCAGCACGCTTAAAACAAGGTAGTTTCACACTCCAGCTTGCCACATATTAATTGTTCATTTGGAAAAGTCCTACTGAAAGTCATTGAGACTTAGGAACATAAACAATTCTCCGATTGACTTCAGTAGAGCCAGTTTTTCACTGTAAATGTTCCACAGTTGACCTGAACTATTTGAATATATTCAATTTGATAGCTATTTTGATGATAGATCTGTCTGTGGTTTGTTAACAGCGTGTTAGCACTAGGCAGAGAGATGTCCACTTAGAGCTCGGAATTAGGGAATGTCTACACTATCAACTTCTCAACAAAACTTATGTCAACATCCAAAAATCATTAAAACAAAAATTGCCAGAGGGTGATCACATTTGCTCCTTCTGTGGACAAATCATGTCCACACTGGGGGCAACATCATTGAGAATGTGAGCAATGTACTATGGGTATGTATCCACAGTGCCTTATTGCGGGAAGACAGAGCTGATCCCTGTGCATCTTGGGATTTCTCTCACAGCCTCTTCAGCTGCTAGGAGCAGCATCATGCGTAGCTCTGTGAGGTCTCAGGGCTGAGGCATGTCAAAGCAACACAGAAGCCTGTCATCCTTCCCCTATAGCAGCAATTTGTTGGCGTCATTTTCCTAGCACAGGGCAGAATAGAAGCATTGCAGTTATTTGCCCTTTGTTTGTTCCCCAAACAAAGCAGCTCATTCAGCTGTCAGACTCTCCCCAGAGCTTTGAAAGAGGAGGGGTGCAAGCCTTCAGAGATACTGACAGAAGCCTGTTCTGTTGACAAAACAAACAAGAGAATTAACACTGGCTCTGCCAACAATAAAGGGAGGGGAAAGGAAAAAAATCACCTCATAAGAATGGAAGTTTTTTGTCACCAAAACTTGACATTTTTTCCATACCAAAGTCCCCTTGCAATGTGTACACTCAGGGTATGTCTACACTACCCTCCTAGTTTGAACTAGGAGGGTAATGTAGGCATACCACACTTGCAAATGAAGCCCGGGATTTGAATTTTGAAAACCCCGCTGGTTCGAACCCCGTGCAGCGCGGCTACACGGGGCTCGAACTAGGTAGTTCGGACTAGGCTTCCTATTCCGAACTACCGGTACACCTCGTGGAAGCCTAGTCCGAACTACCTAGTTCGAGCCCCGTGTAGCCGCGCTGCAAGGGGTTCGAACCAGCGGGGTTTTAAAAATGGCGGCTCCCCGCTTATGCAAATGAAGCCCGGGAAATTCAAATCCTGGGCTTCATTTGCAAGTGCGGTATGCCTACATAACCCCCTAGTTCGAACTAGCGGGGTAGTGTAGACATACCCTCACTGTTTTGTCTCCAAAAGGCAGGTTTTGGTGTCAAAACTTTGCAGTCCAGACAAAGTCTTGATGCATGTGTGTCACCCAAGTACTGTGACTTTAACTGCTCAGTGACAAATGAATAAAATGCACATTCTGCAAGTTGTGATAATAAAGCAGTCTCCTTTTACAAAATAGCACATTAGGACAGATACATATAGGAGTATATTGACATCTCAGAAGACATCAAGTGTTTGATCCAGACAGTCATAGGATGCCATACAAGATGATGCCTCTTTACTAATTGCAAGGTTGGTTCATTCTACAATTAAGAATGTAAACCTGGTTTGTAAAATATAAATATTCATCAAGTGAACACAACAGTGACAAAGTGAATTTTGCCAAAACAATTTCATTTAAAAATTAAAATGAAAACTTGCAGAAAATCTATATACACACAGACATGCACAAACACACGTGCACGTATCATAACTAAAAGTTAGTAGAACATATTTATCACTAGAGAGAGAAATACACCTGGGATAAATATGTTTTACTACTTCAACTCCTGTTTGGTACTGAGGAGTCAGCACAGGTAAAGGAGAGTGAGTAGGAAAGCTTACTATCCTCTAGTTATGCTGTCTCTTCAGTGTCAATGGGAGTACAAAGTAGTCAAAACATAAGCTAAATTGGAGGACAATGAACAAACCCAAAGACCAACTCAGCTGTGTATGTATGTGCTATTTTTATATAATCACTTATCAGCACACAACCACAAGTGATTAACATCTACTGTTCAATGTATAGTGGTGATATAACGAAGAGTCCATTCCAGCAACACTATAAAAATAATTCCAATTTGAAACATGAACTATTGGGAATCAGGCCATAGTACCCATTTCTTCTTCCTTCAAAAAGAGTTTTTGTATTAATGATATGCCTACATAACAAGTGTCCCAACCATCAGATTTTAGTTTTGCAATCACTTAATATGCAATTACAAAATTGTTATGTGTTGCAATAATTAGTGCTAGGTTAGTTTGCATGGTGGGTTAGCTACTATACCTATTTAGGAAAATAAATTAATTATAGACTAACATATCAAATTGCAAGACAACTGCCAAAGGTTATTATGTATTGTAAAAATGGGTACAAACGAATACAGTCAGAAGAATGAGAATAGACACCAAACAAAATAGTAAAGAAAAGGAAACAATCACCATTAAGTATTGGGATAGACTCTGAATCCAACTGACAAGTTTTAGAGGGCTCATTCAATTATCAAACTGTTCAAAGTGAAGCTAAGAATAGCTATAGAAAGATAATTACATGCTCATGGTTTAGTGCCACCATTTGATTATTTGAAATATCCTTTATACTTTCAAAACTCTTGCAGTATGAGAACAAAAATACTTATCTAGTGTTCAAGTCCAAGGCACTTATCAAATACTACATGCTGTATAGTTTAGAATTTATGTAACAGTTAGAGATCTTACTGAGCTGGAAAATAGAGAGATTTTTCTTTTCCAATTTGTTCTTTACATACTTTCCACTCTGGTGACATAATCCTGTTTTGAGACTGAAAGTCAGTAAAAAGCAGTTGACTGTTCATGAGTTTCCAACAGTACAAATTGACAGGAACATTTGTTAAAATTTATGAAATTCAGAAGGGAGGCTCTTTGGTGACTTTTACTGTAAATGTTCCTTTAAAATTAAATACGTTTATATGAAATTATGTATTTGTCATATAAAATTGTTACTAGCTGCCAAAAGCAAATATATATAACAAAAGTGCATTGGGATTTTTTTATATAAATAAAATACATTTATTAGTTCACTGGTATTTAAAATTTATTGTTAACTAAAACTATAACAACAAAGAGAATATGTACATCGATTTAAAATGTGTTTTTTACCACATATGTTGAAATAGAATGGATATGATAAGTGTAGAGCCATGTATTCAACTGTATTTATTGTGTAATTTTGACAGATTCACCTGCCCTATGATCACCACTTAGAGTTAATCAGAATATTTGTCAAATTGTGCAGCTGAATGTTGAAATATGTAACAGAAATGTATTGCTGTCAACAATTTTTTTGACAAAAAAGTTTCTGATGTCTAGGGTGGACACTCTGGTTACTCTAATCAGAGATAGAGAAAATGTGAGAGCCCCATATCAAAATCCTAACCTTTTAGATGGGAGGATGGATATTCTGACACAATTTTGTTCAAAACCATCAAATAGGCTTTATTTTTGTTTTAGTGAGAAAGAAAAAAAAATCGGAAACATTGTGGTGAAACAGCATTGTCATCCTCCAGACAGCTCTATCACTAAGCTACATTCAATTAGACTTATTTTTAAAATTCATAGTTCTAAGCAACTTTAAAACAGCAGTATTTTCTAAAAAAATCTTCCTGAAAATTTTTTATTTGTCACCCCTTTCTTGACCATCCATAATTACACCAGCCTGATCTCTATAATGGTAAGAAATGCCTTTTCCCACCTCCACGGAGCCAGAGAAGTACAAATACTAACGTAGATGAGGACATAGCCATCATGATCCACGCTATAATTTAGCTTGGAGATGATGAAAGCAACTCACTTTTCCCAAGGCTGAAGATGATGGTCATATGAGCTTTCAAACTGATATAGCTTGTAGCAACTTAGTAAAGGGGAAATGTCATACATTGTCTTCCTCTGCCTCTATTCCGGATCCATTTCAAGTTTGTGGTCCTAGTATTTAAAACCATTAGTAAGAGAATAGATCTTTATCTCATGTCATTGTTCCATTCATGATCCATTGATACATCCATGCTCACTTGTAGATATTGTGATTCTTCTCATATACCTAGTTCAGAGTATTTTTAGAGGATACAGTGACTGTGTGGGAATTCCTTATTCTAAGAGAAAAAGGTGAGTCCATACTGTTCAGATCATAGTGCAAAATCTATCTCCAGCCCATTATTGACACTGTGTTCTGGCTGCTGGTCCATGCCTAATTGTCAAAGAGGAGTTTACAAATTGACTATGGAAGCTCTGATAAACAAATTGTCCATTAAATGTTTTAAACCAGGACTGTTTGCAACATTGCTGTAGTTGCATTGGTTCCAGGATATTAGAGACACAAGAAGGGTGAGGTTAGAGTAAGCTCAAAAGTTTATCACTTGCACCAACAGAAGTTGGTTCTGTAAAAGATGCTAACTTCACACATCCTGTCTCTTAAACCAATATTGTTCCTAAGGCTACGTCTAGTCTATGGGAAAGATTCAAAAGAGGATATGGAAAATTCTGCAGGAATTTGCATATCTTCTTCCGATCTTACTTTCGAAAGTGAAAGCAATTAAGTTGTGGCTTTTTTGGCGCCCCCCTCCCCTTGTCAAAAAGCCACGTAAACCTCATTTTTTGAGGAAAAGCAGCTTTTTGACAAGGAGGGCAGGGTTGCCAAGAAAGCTGCATCTAAACTACTTTAACTTTCGAAAGCTCCAGTGTTACACTGTTGGGACCAAGGTTTGCCATGAGAAATCAGATCTCTGACCCAGGGCAACACCCCTCCCTTGCCACAGGCACCTTTTGGTGGGGGAGGAGGGAAGGAATGCCTCTCTACCATTCAGTGGAAACTATCCAAAGTTTTTTATTATAAAGTTCAAAATTCTGTCTGGTTATCGTTACCCCATTATCTTTTTTAAGCTTTCTGACTTTTTTCTTACCTATTAAACAACTCTATCGGAAGCATTGTTTTATAAAGACAAAAAACTCAACATTCAGACAACCAGGACTCACTACAGCAAAATGGCTTTGTGCTGATTTTCTTTGGATGGGTCAGACATTTGAAAGAAACAGATGGTCCAGCACAGAAAAAATACAATTCTGCAAAATTATATCCTTTTATGATGTATTATTTCTTTCATGCCAGTTCTCTGTTTGCCCAAGCTATAATTAACAATTTTTGACAGTGGAAAACTCCACTGATCTCTTATTAAAATTAAGCAAATATACATAGAATGGTTTATTAATAAAACATTTGGAAAGAGATGTTGTGGCATATTGGAGAACAAAATTAGCAAACATTTGTTTAACAATTCCCATAATAAAAGTTATTGCACTGCCTTGATAAAGCACTGGATGCCACTCTAAAAGCTCTTGTCACTGTTCTCTAAATAAACTGATGTATATCAAAACATGAACCACCATTTTTGATTACCACAGTGCAAGAATAAGGTGATGTGTCACACATCATAAGTTATTGCTTATGTCGTTCTTTGAATTAGCTCAGACTCATTAACAAGCATATATTCTGCCTCTATAGAACAATTATATATGAAACTATTAGCAGCATCAATTAAGGTTGACAAAATAATGGCCTAATGGAATGTTTGAGGAGTCTAATGGTTTTGCTTTCCCTTACAGTGAACAGAGACTGCAATCCATTATAAACCAGACACAGGTTCAATACTTCCTTCTGCTTAGAAAACCTCCTAGCCTGGAGGATAACCAATATCTAATTTAGGACTCATTGTTAAGGCTTTCTTCACTTAATCAAGGAACAATAAATCATGAAATAAAAAGAACTTTTTTGAAAATAGAATTTACCCATCATTGCGTTTAAGAGAATTTTAAATCTTCAATATTTGAACACCACAGAAGACAAATAAACCATAACTAATGATTAAGGACACATTCCAGCTCTCATTGAAGTCAATGAGAATCTTCCTAGTGAATTCAATAGAAATAGGATAGTGCTCTATATCTGAAAACTTACTGAATCATGGGTGTTTTTTGGGAGAGAGTACTGAATAGCACTTGGGACTCAAAAACTAACACAGCCTGTGCATCTTCAATGAAATCAATGTTGAGAAAAGTGGAATTACTTTAGATCTTAGCGTTTCACTAACTCAAACTTATGTTGGTGGAAAAAGTAATTTTAATTTAGCAATACCAGTAAGTATAATGGTATTTCATATCAATCATTACATCATGCCACAGTACAAAGCTCAAGGGAAGAGCTTCTAACTTCTTAGTATTTCTTATACAATTGGCAGGAGTAGCTTTGGATGGAGGGAAAGAAAAATTGAAATTCAACTAAGGCTCATGTACAGTTGGTACATTCTCCTTCGAAGCAATAGTATATTAAAGAATGTGTAAAGTGAATAAGCTTTGCAGCAATTCAAGCATTAACTTAAGCTTGATAAAACTCTTAAGCCTAGCTTCATATTACCATTCCTGTGTCAGATCAGTAAACAACAGAGGAGGGAGAGGACTGATAGCCCAGTATGGAGATTCTCAGGTTGGGGAATATGCTTCATTGCAAAATACACTGTACTGCGGAACTGACTATGAAGTAGATGAGTGTTTATCATACAATGCAAATAAATAAATAAATAAAAGGGAAGAATCTCTACTTTCCAAATCACTTGTTAGAATAGCTCTCTCAGACTAGATTCCTTGGAGAGCATCTAAAGCCTTTATTCTCTCTGGGTATGTCACACTTACCCCCTAGTTCGGACTAGCGAGGCAAATGAAGCATACTGAAGTTGCTAATGAAGCGCAGGATTTAAATATCGCGTGCTTGATTAGCATATTCGCGGCTGGTCACCATTTTAAAAAGCCGGTAGCCCGAATTAACTTGCCACGTGAAGACGCGTGAGTCCGATCAAAAATCCTTCCCTCGAATTAACTGATACTCCACAAATGCTCCCATTACCTTCCCTTACACCTCATGACTGTGAGTAGCACAGGTGCCAACCAGAGCCAACCTCAGCATTTGATTTCTGGGTCTCTACTAAGCCCACTAAATCGAATGCTGGAACATCGATCTCCAACATGGCGAGTGAAGGAGTGCCCTTACAGTGGATGGATTAGTGTAAACCAGAATATCAGCCATTCCAAACTAACCTTTACACAGCTATTGACAATGTAAGGCTTATTCATAAAGGCTTATGAGCATTTCTAGGAAAAATCACAGTAAAAAGAATAATTTGTCATTGTGTTACTCCAGTTTAATGCTGGCATAATGCTGTTGAAATCAATGGATGTGGGACTTAGATAAGTGCATGCCTGCCAATAGAGGGGAGGGTAAAGGAGAAGGCAAAGGGAGCAACTGCCCACTGCTACTGCAGCAGGGGTGATGGCCAGAGACACAGGCCCTTCAAATCATTGCTGGAGCCTAGGCCCTTCCTTTCTGCCCAAGACCCTGTCCCTACTAGGAGTGCAGAGCCATTCCCTCCCCATTTGTCCAGGAGCCCAGCAACTGTGTTGCCCCCCTCCCCAGATAAGTATTATGGTATTTCAAGCCCAATGTGTTCTGTTGTATGTTCTATTAAATATTTATCAATCACTCCTTATTCTAAGCAAAAGTTCCACTTGACTTCAATCACAGTTTGACCTTAGTAACAAGAGGTCAGCAGGACTAAAAGCCACAGATTGTATTATTGTGCAGATAAGTTGACTATGACACACACACACACACACACACCAGTGGTCAGCTCCAGAGGAAGACAATTGCATGGCTGTCAAGACTTGTGGTGAAATGTTATGACCAGCAACAGAAAATAACACATTTTGTTACACAAGGAACACACACACACACAAAGAATTTAGATTAAAAATTGATTGAATCAGTGTTCATTTCACTAGGTGGTTTCTTTACAAGTAATAGCAGTATGTCACACCTGCTTGACGTATGACTGCACATCCACTACTTTTGATAAATTCCTATCCAACAATTGTGAATCATCAAGTCTATCAGATACAGTACATTGCGGCATGTTACACACAATTAAATCTTCAAGTTGAACCCTGAAAGACAAGATGTGTATCTTCTATAATAATACATAAGATACATTAAAATGCTTCCACAGTGTTCTGAATTTTCATCTTCTTTAACTGCACAAGCTGTTAAATGTCCCTGTAAATCATTCTTATTTCTCTATTTCAGTTGTTTCTTCTCAACACCTCAAAATACTCCAAGTCTAACAAGATTATATCTTTTAAGTTGAGAATGATTATGAAAATCTTTTTCAAGAGCTTGTTCTTCTTTGTGAACCAAAAACATTTACTTATCTTAAGAAAGTAAGGAGAGGTCAGTTAAAAGTTCCAGAGTATCCCTTTAAAATGTGAGACAAGGGAGTGAAGTTATATCCTTTGTTGAACTAACTTCTGTGGATGAGACAGTCAAGCTTTCAAGCTACACAGAGATTTTCTTCAGGTCTAACAGCATTTGGTCCAATAAAATATATTACCCCACTCACCTTGCCACACTAATATCACACAGTGACACACAGCTACAGTGCATACTTTAAAATGTGTTCCCATCTACAACCACATTGCTCTAGAAGTCTCTCACTGATAAGTCAAAGTCAGAGCAAGCCTATTTTAAAGTAAAAGTGTGGGCGTTAAATATGTATAGCTTTCCTTTCCCCTATCTTTCTCCTTCCTAATCCTTAATTTGTCCAAGAAAATACATTAAACATAAATCTTTTGGAGTGTACAAACCCTTACACATTGCTTACCCTTTTTGAGACATGATAGAGACTACGAAAAAGTGGACACTTACCATCATCAAGGGTTACACTTGTCACATTATTTTGGATTCTAAGAAAAGGAAATGCTGCAGATAAGACAGCAAAGGGAAAAACTGGGATGTGATACTAAATATACAATTTTTAATGGTGACAATTTGTAACTATATTATTTAAGGCCACATTTATATCCAAGTTTATAACCAGGCACTTTTTACTCACTATTACTTGTGGGCACAATTTACATCTCTGAGGCATCTAGGTACATGACTTCATTCAGAAATCAGGTTCTTATTGACATGACCCAAATTTAATGCAAAAAACACAGACTACATTTATAGCTTTTTATGGAGGCTAACGTCTGAAACTCCTCTAGGGCAGCACATTCTGATTGGGCATTATACTGGTATAAAAGGAGAACAGAAGCACCATCACCTCTATTCAGGTACAATCCCCTCTGAAAAATTTACAGGCACTAACTACTGGAATGAGGAAGGTGAGGAGTGGGTGTGGGGGTCATAGCTTCCTCCCTTGTCATCTACCATATACATGCCAGGCAATGGACTATGTGACAGTTTATTCCTTGGGGTGACACTTGGAAAGGGAGCATCGTTGAGTCTTCTGATCCACCAGCACAGGCTGGTGCTGGTCTGATAAACCAGTATTTCTCGAGTAACCCTTGGGGTACTCGAGAAAAGTCTGGGGGGTACATAAGCACAACTGAGATTTGGAGAAAACACAAAAACTGTTTTAATTTTTACAGTGCTTAATTATTTTTGTACTATTTACATCCAAAAATGTCATTGCCTGCCCAGCTACAATTAAGTTGTTTAAACAAATGTGTTGCAATGGTAAAAAAAAAAGTGTGTGTGTCTGAAAACTGTAGGTACTGGGGGTCCTTATAATTTTTTTTTTTAAAAGGGGTACTTTATAAAAAAAGTTGAGAAACACTGTGATAAACCACAGGCATGCTCCTGGTCTAACACTTCCACCAGCATACATACAGGTAAGGACACATCCAGCTGCAGTTACTTGAAAACCCTCTGACTAGTGACTGCATGAACCAACAGTGGAAAGGCTAAAGCCTTGAATATTTTAAATAGAAAGGTGGGGTAAAAATATTTAAATAAATAAATAAATAAATAAATAAAGTCAAGGTAACATAGCAAAAACTATACCATTTTCCACTGCACAAGGGAGCTGTACAGCGTAAGCTCCGAGAGGTCACCTCCTCCCTCAATTTGGAGAGGAATATGCAACAGCTCCTCCATGCTAATATTCCCACAAACTTCACTCTAAAATGACTTTGATTGTGGTTTAGAGTAAAACATAAAATAAATGTATTAAATACAGAGAGATTTTAAGTGATTTTAAATGACAGCAGACAGATTAAAAAAAGAGTACCTAGCAAATAAACAAACCAAGTTTAATATGCTAGATGAATTGGATATGAATTAGCAGATTCTCACCCTAACTGATGGTACAGGCAGACTTGTAGATTCTTAAAGCACAAGGGCTGTGTCTAGACTGGCAAATTTTTCCGCAAAATCATCTGCTTTTGCGGAAAAACTTGCCAGCTGTCAACACTGGCTGCTTGAATTTCCAGAAAAGCACTGACGATCTCATGTAAGATCGTCAGTGGTTTTCCGGAAATACTATGCTGCTCCCGTTCGGGCAAAAGTCTTTTTCCGAAAGACTTTTGCGCAAAAGGGCCAGCGTAGACAGTACAGTACTGTTTTCCGCAAAAAAGCCCCGATCGCGAAAATGGTGATCAGGGCTTTTTTGCGGAAAACCGCATCTAGATTGGCCATGGATGCTTTTCCGCAAAAAGTGCTTTTGCGGAAAAGAATCCTGCCAATCTAGACGTGCTTTTCCGAAAATGCTTTAACAGAAAAGTTTTCCGCTAAAAGCATTTTCGGAAAATCATGCCAGTGTAGATTTAGCAAAGCTGTATAGCTTTCCAGCTTGGGTTTCTCGGGTCTTCATACACAGGGCAGAAATCACCTTAGCCTGAATCCAAGCACTTCCCCTATTTCAGTTTTTGTTCCACCAGTATTTCCAGAAGTCCCCTTCCACTCCCCACACAAAACAACAGATGATGTCACTCCCTGCTTCATATAATTTTAGCATATGGCAGAAACCCTCTTGTTCAAAACTTGGTTCCCAGGCCAGTTTGTAGAAAAATATTGACATCTCAAGATGGAGTCCAGAATCATGTGACCTGGTCACATGTCCTTGAAGACTCATAGAAGCCATTCACAAGAGGATCACCAGGTGGGAGATTTGCTTCTCCGTAGACTTATTGTTTCCTCTAATGGTTTATTACCCTGAATAAGTCATCCCCTCCCACTCTCTAGACAAAAAGCAACTTGTCTAGTGGGCATTACCCAAGTATAACTACATTTGAAGTACAGTTACATAACTCTTAAAATAACACCTTAGATGATCAATCTTGCAGAAAATACCTCATCATTATGCTATAATTATAGCATATCACTATGAAGTATATAAATGTATGCTGCATGTCTTAAAAGGGTGGCCTAAATGCTGAATTGACCGTGCTTGACAGCTGTCAATATCAAGACAATATCAAACAAAATTCATTTTAAGTACTCCCCACTATAGGATGCCTTCTTTAAATCCTCTGCCAATTGTGAGTCAAGGCTTCAAATACACAATCTGCATTATATACATGCACTATCTGTGTGCGTGTGTGTGTGTGTATTTTATACACACAGATTTATATATATAAATTATATATAAATAAAATATATATATATATATATATATATATATATATATAAATAAAACACACACATGCACTATAGGAAGTATAACACACACATGCACTATAGGAAGTATTGGACAACCGTATCTATCATTGTAGCTACTTTTAGAACCTATAGTTATCACTACTTGTTCGGTCTATAATAGAATGAGAAGTAATATATGCACTGAGCACTGGAGTAGGGAAATTCTTTACATTAATTTACAAGCTTGTAAAAATGTGCATATCTGAAACTATTTCATATAAGGTTTTGTATTTGATATAATTTCTTGCATTGGTCTATGTTGGGAAGGGGGTTACTATTTTGATGACAGTATATATTTTTTTCTGAGGCTAAGAACAATAAAGCATATTTTAATATACAACCATGCTGTAGAATATCTTGCAAATGCACATTTCTTTCATAAATAGCAATATCCCCTCACTGATATAATAATATATTCCTTGTGTTGCTGTCAAATAGAGATACAATAGCTTGATTTTTACATATTTATATATTTTCTACAACACTATTACTGACTTGCATTGGAATATACTGCCACTCACATCAGTAACAAAATATAAATAGTAATATTCTTGAGTAAAAGTCCTGATGAATTATGTGATTGGTGTGTTTGTTGTTTGTTTGTCTGTTTGTATTTTTTTTAACAGAACTAATCAAAAATAACATGTTGCTGCCAGCATTACAAATTCTGGTTATCAATTCTTCCCTCTCAGATTTTTACAAATATTTGAAACTCTTTTCTTCAGGACAGTATTTCTCCACTGTTGAGGTAGCTAAATTATTTCAAGGTGGAAAGTACTGACATTACTAGAACAGAGTAAGCAGACATTTTTCATGAGGACAAAAGTCAGGTAAAAATAATAAGAACCCTAAAACAGCCATATGACACCCAGGTTGTTTAGTTTCTATTTTCTTAATTCTGAAATGATGGGTGGTCACTAAGAACATGAGTTCTTATCAAAAGCCTTTCTTGTATGCTTGGCAGTGCTTAATTTGTGACTGCATTTGCCAGACTAAGTCACGATACCTATCAGCTTTGCAGTTGATAGCACCAGAACTTTTGGGCTTGCTAATAAAAGTTTTTTAAAAAATTGGATACACCCCAGCACCTAAATGCTTGATCCCCAGTACCTCTTTCATTATAAATTAAGTATTGGGGCTTGGTCAGAGACACTTATTGCAACAAGGAGTCACCTGCAAGAGACATAGAGAAGCCTGTGACTAGCTATATAAGGTACTTCTTCTCTATTGAAATAGAGTAACTCTAAATGACACAAGCATTTAGGTACTAGCATAACTATAGAAAAATATCATCAATTCTAATCTATAAAGAACTCCATACCAATGTGTTTTGCAGTCACACAGCACCTCATTATAGTCAATAGGCCTTGTGCAGTCACAGAGGACTCATGAGGAGTTTGTGCCAGAATCAGGACCTTAGAGAATACAAGAGGAGATAAATGTGTAGTCTCCCAGCTATGATAATTTATGATGCCATGTTTAATGCATGGCAAGTATAAACAGAAGCTATGCTTAAAATTCATCAAAATTAAGTGGGTCACATTAGAGGTAACTCCTCTATTAGTTAAAAGAACATCAAAGTTCAATTTATATTGGAAAACTCTGTAAGGAGAAATGTTTAAGAAAAATCTTCAATAAATAAAATGTATCTAGAGAAAATGCTATAATGAACCACTTATAACCACTCCTTTAGCTGATACAAACTTACATGAACCCAACCCTCTCCCCCAGCTTGCCCGCAAAGAAACCTTTTTATAAGTGTAGGCAGAGCCCCAAACAACATACACCTGTTCTCCTATTAGTCCAGCCTAATTAGGTCCAACAAGTTCCCTTATAAAACTGGACTCCACTACTGCCTTAATTTTTCCCTTTTATTTCCTCAAAAGAGGTTATTCTGCTACAGAATCAGGGCTACCCTAATCCTCATGCCAGGAATGAGTTTTAATTGCTGAGTGATTTTTTGACTGGACTTTGAGGTTTTGATTCTTTAAGGGGTTGTGCTTTTCTGCCTAACCAGGAAAGCTAAAAACTTGTTTATTTGTATTGAAAGCTGAGATTTTTAGGGTAACTGCATGACTTCAGAAGCTAGGGATATAAAGAAAAATAATTTGTAAATGTTGGCAACACTACAGCAATCAAAGGGGAAGTGGTCCTAAAGACTAAATTCTAGTGAAACAAACAAGCTTATTTTGGAATAGGGAAAGGAGGAAGAAAAAGCAATAAAACTCCATTTCCAGGTGGAATGCAGGGAAATGAGTTTAATAAATCAACTGACAAATAGCAATCTTTTGAAAATGTAGGAGCAGGGAGGAGTACACTGCTAACCCTCATTTTAAATGTGTTTTGAGTGTTCAGTAGCCTTTGACTAGGAAGGAAAGAGATTGGGTATGGGCTTTTTCAGACCACAAGTAGGTAGTGCACAGGACTTGGCTTTTTGGAGCAAGGTTAAAGGAGTGTTGGCCTAAATTTTCACAACTGCTAAGTCTTTTAAGGAAGTGTCTAATACATTAATACAGAAAAGTATGTTTGATAGTGCTAACTGATGGATCTACTTATGAAGAATCAGTGTCAGATTGGTTAAACATGATTAGCCTTCTGCTCCCTTTTCTGGCATAGTTCACATGTAATTAAAGTCATGATATTGGACAGGAAATAACTTTAGAATGTATTGGGATTAAATCAGAAGAACTCAAAGCAAAACTGACCTGAATATTAATGCTACAGCAATGAATGTGGCTATTAAAAGGGAGATTCCAGTCAGTATAAGCCAAGATAAACTTTGGCTACCTCTACGCTGTAGGCATCTTGCACAAGAACTGTTTTGCAGGAGAGTTCTTGTGCAAAAAGTCTTCCACAAGAGTGCGTCCACACTGCCATTTGCTTTTGTGCAAGAGATGTGCTTTTGCACAAGAGCATCAATGGTAGCAGGGCCGGCTTTAGGAAGTGCAGGGCCCAATTCGAACAATTTCAATGGGGCCCAGCATCAATTTTGGTTGAGCAAAAAAAAAAAAGCACAAAAAATCCCCCCCCCCCTCCCCGTGGCACAGGAAAATCCTGCACTGAACTCACCTCCTCCTCAGAGGTCAGCAGGGGTGGCAGATTTGTATAATTTTTGATGGTACCCCATTAGCCACACTCCCTGACCTCCATTAACCACACCCCAACCCCAATTAGCGACACCCCCTGACCCACATTAACCATGCCCCGACTCCCATTAGCCACACCCTCTGACCCCTGTTAACCAGGCCTCTGGAGGTAACATGCTCAGGGCAAGATGGACACATGACCAGAAGTAAACAGTGTCATGTCACCCCTCTGGAAGAACTTTTCCCGCCATCCTCTTCCAATAGGGATTAGTTTGACCCCCACCAAGCCCCCTTCATGCAACTATCCTGCAATTGCATTAACCCAATGTGTGTGACATTAACTCGGGGGCAGAGAGGCTGGGGGAAGTGTTCCCTCTAAGGCTAATGTCTACACTCGCGGCTTCTTGCGCAAGTAAAGCTGGGCCATGACATCACATCATGCCTGGGCATCCTCCCCACCCACCTGAGCAGCAGCAGCTGGCGAGGGGGAGCCACACGCACGGCAGGGACGGGACGGGACAGAGCCAAGGGGGATGCTCTGGGGGAGGGGTGGGAGGACACGGGGGGTGGGGAAGCCAGCAGGTGGGAGCCGGGACCCACTCCAGGCAGAGCCGGGGGAGAGACCCAGCTCCAAATATTGCTGGAGCAGGGCTCCAGCTCTGAATAGTAACTCACCGCCCATGGCACCCAGCACACTTCCAGGTTCAGGGGCGTGGGGCCCCTTTAGGTACAGAGCCTGATTTGGGGGAATCAGTCGAGTCGGCCTAAGGCTGGCCCTGCATGGCAGTGTGGATGGCACGGGATTTGTTGCAAGGGAAGGTACCACACTAATACCAACCCTCGTACCTTCCCCTGCAACAAACCCTGTTGCCAACTTTGTCCACATATTCACTCTGCTGATATCATTATTGGACCTAACCAAGGATATGTCTACACTACAATGTTAGTTCGAACTAACGGATGTTAGTTCGAACTAACATTCATAGCCGCTACACTAGCGCCCCGCTAGTTCGAATTTGAATCGAACTAGCGGAGCGCTTAGTTCGAACTAGGAAAACCTCATTTTACGAGGACTAAGCCTAGTTCGAACTTACTAGTTCGAATTAAGGGGTGTGTAGAGCCTTAATTCGAACTAGTGGGAGGCTAGCCCTCCCCAGGTTTCCCTGGTGGCAACTCTGGCCAACACCAGGGAAACTCTATGCCCCCCTCCCGGCCCCGGACCCCTTAAAGGGGCACGGGCTGGCTACGGTGCCCGTGCCAGGTGCAAGCCTGCCAGCACCCAGCCAGCAGACCCTGAACCTGGCACGACACAGAGCCACCCACCCGATGTCCCCCAGCCCACCCCCTCTTCCCGGGACCAGGCTGGCAGCTCCCGGGAGCTTGCCCTGGAACGCAAGAGGCGGGCACCTTCCTGGGCTAGTGCGGACATCGTGGACCTTGTCCACGATGTCCGCACTAGGCACAGGAAAGTGGCCGTCTAGGGCAGGAGAGCTGCTAGCCTGGCCACCCAGGAGCAGGTGTGCATGAAAATCAAGGGGGTCCACTGAGACCCCCGACCCTGAGCCCTGAGCTTACAATGGCCGTCCTGGGTCAGACCAAAGGTCCATCTAGCCCAGTAGCCTGTCTGCCGACAGTGGCCAACCCTAGGGACTCTGGAGGGGATGGACCGAAGACAGTGACCAAGCCATTTGTCTCGTGCCATCCCTCTCCAGCCTTCCACAAACTTTGGGCAGGGACACCACTCCTACCCCCTGGCTAAGACTACTCCATGGACCCAACCTCCATGACTTGATCTCACTTCCCTTTAAACTCTGTTCTAGTTGTAGCCTTCACAGCCTCCTGCAGCAAGGAGTTCCACAGGTTGACTCTTTGCTTTGTGAAGAACAACTTTCTCTTACTAGTTTGAAGCCTGCTACCCATTCCTTTCCTTTGGTGTCCTCTAGTCCTTCTTTATGGGAACTCATGAAGAACTTTTCTGAATGCACCCTCTCCACCCAACCCCTGCTTTTAGAGACCTCTATCCTGTCCCCGCTCCATCTCCTCTTTTCTAAGCTGAACAGTCCCAGTCTCTGTAGCCTCTCTTCATATGGGACCTGTTCCCAACCCCTGATCATGTTAGTTGACTCCCCTCTCCCAGCCTTTCTCTTCCCCTCTCCCACCTCCTTTTCCCAGTCTCCCCTAGTTTTGTTCAATAAAGACAGAGTCAATGTTGGAAGAAACGTTATCTTTATTTTGTACATCAATAAGAAGGGGGGCTAGGGAAGGGTAAGTGGAAGGAGGTGAGGGAGGAATGGGGTACGAGCCACCGATGGGGAGGACTGGGCTGGCTCTGCGGGCTTCTGGGGGTGGAAGCTCTCCTGCAGCCCCCCAATTGCCCCCTCTCCCCAGATCGCAGCCTGCGGCAAGTGCAGCCAGGCTGATGGCCGAGTGTTGTGATGTGCCCAGTGTGGGCAGTCCAGGCAATCCAAGCCAGGACTGCTTTGCAAGCGGGGCACCCCTTAGAATTGTGTGTCCGGGGTGGGGGTCGGGACCCTTTAAGCACAGCCCTCGGCTAGCCTGAGACAGCATCTCCACACTCTAAGTCCTCCTCTGATGCCCTGTCAGCACTGCTTCCGGCCATCCTTAAGCCCTGTTCAGGGTCCACTCAATATGGACTTGCTAGTTCGAATTAGCAAAATGCTAATTCGAACTAGTTTTTAGTTCTAGACGCGTTAGTTCGAATTAGCTTAGTTCGAATTAACTAATTCGAACTAAGTTAGTTCGAATTAACATTGTAGTGTAGACGTACCCCAAGTGAGTTATAAGATCAAGAATAAAGTAAACTTCCGATAATCCGGCACCTTTAGGATCCAGGGGGTGCCGGATTATCAGATATGACGGACTATGCCGGGACACCGGCGCTACTGGACCAACCCGGCAGCACCCCAACTGCTCTGCCCCAGGTGTCCTCAAGTCAGCCGCTGCTGATACTGATCAGCAGCTCACTCCGGGAAGCCCGAGGCAGAGCTGCTCTGCCCCAGGCTTCCTGGAGTCAGCCGCTGGTCAGTTTCAGCAGTAGCTGAATCGGGACGCCTGGGTCAGAGCAGCTGGGGCACTGCGGGGTTGGTCCCCACAGTGCCAAACCTCGGCGCTGCGGGGACCAACCGGGCAGCACCCCAGCTGCTCTGTCCCAGGTGTACCCAAGTCCGATGCTGCTGAAACTGACAAGCGGCTGATTCCAGGAATCCGGGGCACAGCAGCTCTACCTCGGGCTTCCTGGAGTCAGCCGCTGGTCAGTTTCAGCAGCGGCTGAATCGGGGACAGCTGGGGTGCTGCCGGGTTGGTCCCACAGCCCAGAGGGGCAGGGCTATGGGACCTACCCAGCAAAACTCCAGCTGCTCTGCCCCGGCTTCCCCGATTCAGCCGCTGGTCAGTTTTAGCAGCGGCTGAATCGGGGAAGCCAGGGGCAGAGCAGCTCCAGTGGTCCAGCTGCCCGGAGCTCTTCTGGGTTCCTGATGGTGCCGGACCATTAGGAGTGCCGGACCATCGGAGTTTTACTGTACATATTCCTGCGCATCCAGAAATATAATTTATGCTATCATGTGCCGAAAGTGTCCGTCTGCTTTGTACATTGGACAAACGTCTCAGACACTTCGCCAAAGGATCAATGCCCACAAAACAGATATTAGACAGGATCACAAAGAAAAAACAGTTTCTTGCCATTTCAACCAGAAAGGACACTGTCTCAATGACTTAATTACCTGCATCCTGCTTCAGAAGCCTTTTAAATCTGCACTTGAAAGGGAACCATCTGAACTGTCATTCATGCTAAAATTCGACACTCTACACGTGGGTCTCAACAAAGACCCCAGTTATCTTACCCATTACAAAGATAGCTTCCCCAATTATCACCTCTAATACCATTAGCTCACCGACATTTATCTTCCCCCTCTCCCCCCATCCCCTTTCTGTTCTGAAATTTGATTTGTCCTTTTCATATATGTTCATTTTTTTTAATTGTATCCTTTGGTATATATGGTTGTGACTATTTTCTTCCACTATTTGATCTGAGGAAGTGGGTCTGGCCCACGAAAGCTCATCCTCTAATAAACCATCTTGTTAGTCTTTAAAGTGCTACATAGTCCTGTATTTTGTTTCATCAAATATTACTGTTTGTATAAAAAGACAATGTCAAACTCCTATTGATGTTGTTATAAACCAGAGCTCTTTATGAAATATCATCTATGTATTTTGGGTTGGTAAGTAGGTAAATTATTTAAAATAAAAAACCCTGAAAATAGATATGTTAGAGACCTGACCCTTTTAACAAGCTGAAGCTAACTACTAACAGACCCTATGCATTAGCTTAACCCTCAATTAGTCCTACAGTGATTGAGCTCTGATAGTAGCTCACCTAGGATAATGCAGATTGAGAGGCGGTGAATTTCAGAGTCCTAGGGACTGTTCTAAGAATGCTCTACCAGCGCCTCCTATCAATTACATTTAGGGGATCTAGAATTACTATCTCTGTTGATGATAGATGGCAGTAAGGAGAAAGCCTATGATAATATAACCAGCCTACCTAAAACAGAGCCTATCACCCAATTGGAACATATCAGAGAAACTGAGTCTGAAGCTACAGTAGCCCTCAGTAGAGGTTTTCTTCACAGCCTCATCACTACTGTGACTAAAATCTCTCATTTTTCAAGGAGAGGCTCATATAAAAGCTTGCTAATTTGCAAAATCTAGAAATCCTGCACTGAAACTTGTAGCAGTGAAAGATTCCCTCCTTTTCTCCAAAAGGTATCCTTTACAGTGACAAATGAGAAGTGATAGAGATCTTTTGTGGAAGCTTAAGAAAAAATAGTGCGATCTGCTTGACGCACTTACTGAACGTATGAAAATTAAATTTAATTTGCAAAACTTCTGCAATCACCGTTCACATGGTTTCAGTGGTTTAATAGGAAAAAGGAATTGGTCTATTAAGGTAGTATGTACATTGACAGTATTCTGGAGCATTATGCATATATGCTAAGTGAAAGCAAAAAGGATACTTCAGAGGTTGCCTATAAAAATTATAAATAAGTACTATCAAAATATACAATCAGTGGTAGTGTACATGAACATTTAACAAAACATTTAGCCACTGTGCCATATGACTTTCAGAATGTATTGTTCTTGGTCAAAATAATGTCCAGTAGCACAGTAGTAATGGGTTTTATACAAGGAAGTCAAACCACTGCATATGCATTTAGCAAAGCACACCCCAGAACCTACTGCAGATTAGAGTGCATGGCCCAAGTTTAGTGTTCTCTAGTCTCCTCAAACTGTTCTTTGTCAGCATGAAGGGGGACTGAAACAAAACATTCTTGTGTATACCAAGTAAGCCATCTAAAAAAAAGGAAAATCATCTTTTCTTCTGGACAAAAAAATCTGAAATCTTAGCAGCCCACAGTCAAGTGGTTAGAGTTCCCAGGCTATAGTTTGGTCTGTGAGGGTCTGACAGGAAGGCAATTAGTGATGTCACAGAACATATTTTGGCCTGCCAAATCTTGATTATTGGTGATGAAGCTTGTAAGAACAAATGAAGGTTGACTGAGTGAAGGGTGAATTTCCAGTGCTGGCACTTGGGAGAAAAAATCCTTTTTACATTTGTTAAGAGGGGACATTAAGTATAGGTGTCACAAAGGCACCATAAAAGCAGAGGGCAGGGGCAAGAGGTATAAATTCTTAGTTTTTAAAAGAAAGCAATAACTTTGACACTGTCTGGTTTCAAAATTATTATTCAATAGTTGTATTCAGAAAAAAAAAAGACATGCTAATTCACTGGGTCAACTCCAATCACACCCTCACCCATTCTGGACATAGTACAAAGATCCAGGCTATGTATGAAGTTGATGTGTTAATGCTGCAGGTAATCCTTGTAAAAGGCCTTGATTTTTTTGTTTTTTGCCATTCAATTTG
Organism: Pelodiscus sinensis; assembly: GCF_052426305.1. NCBI lineage: Eukaryota > Metazoa > Chordata > Testudines > Trionychidae > Pelodiscus > Pelodiscus sinensis. The sequence goes on from NC_143055.1 coordinate 103,214,435, forward strand.
CTAGAAAGAAAATAACTATATATTTAAAGTAGAAGAGACTGTAACTACTTAAGAAAAACACTTAGGCCACATCTTCCCCACTGATAAGATCAAAGCAGCCACAGCCAATCTTCTGCAGTTGGTTCAAATTAGCAGGTCTAGTGAACACATACTAATTTTAACTGTAAGGTAGTCCTGCTTCTTTGAGTAGTAAGGGAAGTCAAAGGGAGAGTATGCTTCCTTTGACTCCCTGCAGTATAGATGGCATGAAAATTTGAGTTTAGATACTTTGACTTAAGCTACACAATTAATGTAGCTGAAGTTGTGTATCTTACTTTGAATTTATCCCCTAGTGTAGACCAGGGCTTATAGTAAAAACTGTAGGTTCCAAATTCATATATTGGCTACTAGAAACTAACTGGTAGTTTTTTTTCAGTGATGGACAAAAAAGTCAACACAATCCAGATATACATTTATATAATCTGCTATATATTTGAGCAAGTTGTTCTGTCAGTCTGTGCAAAAACTCTTATTAAAGGGTAAGAGTTAGGATTACTAAATTTGGTATACAGCTTCCTCTTATCATAACTTAAATCAGTAGTTTTCAGACTTTTCTCCTAACCCACTTGAAGAAAATTGTTGATACCTGTGAGCCAACATAATTTGACTAGAGTGTGGGCTGTAGAGTAGGGCTGAGGATGAGAGCTTTGGAGTGTAGGAGGGGGCTCTGGCTTTTTTGGGGGGGGGATTCAGGGCTGGTTAAGCAGAAGGAGCTTACCTTGAGCAGGTCCCAGTCAGAAGTGCAGCAGGGGTGCTAAAGCAGGCTTTCTGCCTCTCTTTGCCAACAGCAGCAGGTTTCCAGTCAATGGGAGTGTGGAGCTAGTGCCTGGGTCAGGGGCAGTGTGTAGACCCATATATACTCTTCTGCCCCCCCCCCCTTGGTGGGCTTGCTACCAGCCGCTTCTGGGGTGCAGCACAGTCTGCGGTGACAGCACAGGCAGATAGGTTCCCTTAGCACCCCCACAGGTCACCTGATCAACATACAGCAACAAGACCCAGTATCTGACATTCCATAACCCAGTACTGAGTGGGACCCTTAATCTGAAAACCACTGACTTAAAGCACAGAAGGGATTTGGTTATGCCAGGAAAATGGGATGTGCTGGAATGGGATTGCTTCTCACAAAACCATACCAAAAAGAGACAGACTCACGAAGCAGGTGACAGGGGCTGACTGTGAACATGCACCAACCAGAGACCTCCCAAGCCTTCTACCCCTAAGTGATCTTTAGGGAGGGAGAGAAACCTTAAACTCCTCCTCTCCCCCCAACTTCTATGGGAACATTGATGGCTATTCCTCTTCAGCAAGGAGCAAGGGGAAAGTGCACATTCCTCAGTCCAGCTGGGGAGCGCAGGGGACAGATGAACCTAGACTTGCCCTAGCTGGGGAGTATGCTCCCCTCCTCCAGCTGTGTCCACTGGATATGCTGCAGCCATGGAGAGGTGCTTCTCACTTGAATGCTGCTGTGAGAGAGAGCTGGGGTTCTCTCTCCCCGGGGCAGCCTGCATACTGAACCCCTTATCTCCCCCGAGCAATGAATTAAAGGAAATATGTACATTTTCACTTTCCTAAAATCAATCAAGTAATGCCAGCTAAATCTTCTAGTGGTTTACATTTCAAAAAGTGATCAGTGATTGTAGGTGCCTCAGTTTCTCTGTATTCCACTTAATATACTTAATGAGATATGGTTTCAAAAGGATAGTTGTTTGGCATTTTATTTCAAGAAAGTGTGAAATCATGGGCCTTGCATAATTCCCTGAAGGCTGACACACACGGTCTGTGATTGGCCCAAAAGAATAGCCTATGTCCAAGTCAAAGGCCTTCCATGACTGAAACAATTCTCCCTTCTCTGCATTGAATTCACAAGGATCTCATCCAAAATATGCATTGCACGGTAGTATTCCTTTTGCTGGTTCTCTACCACCATGGTCCCCAGAGCTGAAAAAACACACATTCCTCTGAAGTACCCTTTATACAATGGTGTAAATGGGATTTGGCCCTGTTTCTTTTACTACAAAAGTGGGAAGAAAGCGCAGGTGGAGAATGACAAAATTACTTATGTTTTAGTCATGTGCTCTCCTGTGAAGATATGTATCACTCAGTGATATTTTGAGATGTGCTGTGAAAGGTGATAGGTCTGTCCAAATACAAAACGCACAAATTTTCAGTGATTGGTACTAATTGGAGATTTATTCAGAATCCTAGTCAAATTCAGTTCTGAATGCTGAGCAGTAAGAGAGGGCTCTTTTCCTAATTTGGCTTGGCTGTGATTCAGTAGTGCTCTTAAAACCTACTAAAAGTGGGCTTATAGGCACATCTCTTCAAAATGTGTTCACCCTTTCTCCCCTTCTCTGCTGATTTTGCTAACATATTCATTGATTTCAATGCAACAGCAAACAGGATTACAGTGTAGAGCCTGTTCTGATCATTCCTACATTCTGCATTTAATTTCGTCCATGAAGGGCCACTATTGTTGCGGGGATGAATAAGCAGACAACGATAAGTGATTGCTATTCTGATGAAATTGTTTTTCCAGCATATTTCTGCTGGGAGGGTGGGGGCATCATAATCATCACCATCATTATCATTCTTCATGACACATGTTCTATTGAGACGGAGCGTAGCTAGGTCATAATTATTGATTTACATTAACTTTACCCCAAAGTCCTTTAGGGCATGAGTTTTAAATCCCAATGGTTCTTTTGTAGGGGGCAACTCTGTACATGTTTTAGGTTGGTTTCAATCCATCCTTAAAAATAAACAATACAAATACACTCTTAAAACTAATCTGGAAATCCCATACAATATTTTTACCATAGCATTTCTTACCCTAACCTTAATTCTCCATTTTGTCCTTTGTACTTTCTTCCCCATGAGGAAAACCTAGGATGTAAGTTAGGGCTTCCCTCTCAGTGCAACAGTCTGATGAGAGGTCATGGAGATAATTTTGTCATGATTACGTATCTTGATTCACTGTCTTTTGTCTAGGAAGGCAGTTTGTGAATGATTGGAAACTATAAAAATGGTCTTCAGACCATGACTGTAAAACATTCTTTCTGCTTGCTTTCCTAGTCAGAGGGATTTAACTGAATTGGATGCTTTCACTCCCTTTGCCATACTGTTACATTATTCATATTAAGTATTGACATGTATTTTACAAGTATATCAACTTGTTCTTTAAAAATGCTACTGACATTATTGAAAAATGAGAAATTGCCATCCTTAGAATGTCTTGTACTCTGCTTGCAAAAGGCTGTTGTCTTTTAAATTGAATACTGTGCTACACAAGATTGTTAGTGCTAAATTGGGATATGCATATGTGTGTGTATAGTATATAAAATATGTGCTATTTTAAAAATGTATTTGTGCACTGTGGTGCTAGAACACAAAATACTTTTACTCAGCCTTGGACTGAAGGTTCAGTGGAAATACAAATTTCAGCCTTTGCTTACAAATATCTGTCCTCTGAGGGAGTTGACACATCTTGTGAGTTGGTAAATCCTCATTCTGCATAGCTTTCCCTTGCTTTTGAAACAACTGCCCTTCCTTCTCCCAAAATGATTAGGATTTTATTTCTTTTCTTAGGTGTTTCTGGGTGGGTGGTTGTGAAGAACCCAGACATTTCCTAGTAGCAACTGTGATTATATGACTGTATTCTTTGTTTTATTAAGTGCTGCAAGAAGGACTGTCCTCAGTCTCACAGCTCTGAAAGGAGCCCGGCACATTTTTGTCCACCCAGTGCCCTAGGAAACTTTATGATTTATGCAGGATACAGCTTGAGCTACGTGCTTCCCTAGAATGTCTTGTACTCTAGAACTGCCTGCTCTGGAGTTGGGTATCTTATTTCCTTTGGTGACCAGGAGGAAGACAGAACCAAGCAGCATAAGTAAGAATGGAGATTGGTGAGGCTCCTTATTCCCCATGAGGATTGTCAAGAAGTAGTCGAGTAGACAGCTAAGGGAGACAAGTAGAGACAGTGGAAAGGATCTTTACATTCTTCCAGCAGAAGCCATCAAGTGAACCATACCATACAGAAGGTGGAGTGTCCCATTAGCCCATTTTACATTATATAAGAATTGTGCATTACATACAAATTTTGTGTATTGTATGTACAAATTAGTGTTCACCAGTAAATCATCATGGTAAGGTACCCAAATGTATCTGGACACCTATGTAGGGATGTTTCTGTGGTTAATGTCATAGAATCATAGAACTGGAAAAGACCTCAGAAAGTCATCAAGTCCAGCCCCCTGCTCTAGGCAGGACCAATTCCAACTAAATCAACCCGGCCAGGGCTTTGTCAAGCCGAGACTTAAACACCTCTAGGGATGGAGACTCCATTACTTCCCTAGGTAACCCATTCCAGTGCTTTACCACCCTCCTAGTGAAATAGTTTTTCCTAATATCCAACCTGGACCTCTCCCACCACAACTTGAGACCATAGCTCCTTGTTCTGCCATCTGTCACTACTGAGAACAGCCTCTCTCCATCCTCTTTGGAACCTCCCTTCAGGAAGTTGAAGGCTGCTATCAAATCTCCCCTCACTCTTCGTTTCTGCAGACTAAACAGACCCAAGTCCCTCAGCCTCTCCTCATAAGTCATATGCTCCAGCCCCCTAATCATTTTGGTTGCCCTCCACTGGACCCTCTCCAATGCGTCCACATCCTTTGTGTAGTGGGGGCCCAGAACTGGACACAATACTCCAGATGCGGCCTCACCAAAGCTGAATAAAAGGGAATGATGACATCTCTGGATCTGCTGGTAATGCTCCTCTTAATGCAACCTAATATGCCATTAGCCTTCTTGACTACAAGGGCACACTGTTGACTCATATCTAGCTTCTCATTCACTGTAACCCCCAGGTCCTTTTCTGCAGAACTATTACTTAACCGGTTGGTCCCCAGCTTGTAACTATGCTTGGGATTCTTCCGTCCCAAGTGCAGGACTCTACACTTGTCCTTGTTGAACCTCATCAGATTTCTTGTGGCCCAATCCTCCAATTTTTCTAAGTCATTCTGTACCCTATCTCTGCCCTTATGCGTATCTACCTCTCCCCCTAGCTTAGTGTCATCCACAAACTTGCTGAGGGTGCAATCCATCCCCTCATCCAGATTATTAATAAAGATATTGAACAAAACCGGTCCTAGAACCGAAACTTGGGGCACTCCGCTAGAAACCGACCGCCATCCTGACATCGAGCCATTGATCACTACCCGCTGGGCCCAGCCTTCTAGCCATCTTTCTATCCATTTTACCGTCCATTTATCCAATCCACAATCCCTTAACTTGCTGGCAAGAATATTGTGGGAGACCGTATCAAAGGCCTTGCTAAAGTCAAGGTATATAACATCCACTGACTTCCCCATGTCCACCGAGCAAGTTACCTCATCATAGAAGCTAATCAGATTGGTCAGGCACGACTTGCCCTTTGTGAATCCATGCTGACTATTCCTAATCACTTTCCTTTCATCCAAGTGCCTCAATATGGATTCCTTAAGGATCCCTTCCATGATTTTTCCAGGAACCGAGGTAAGACTGACCGTCCTATAGTTCCCTGGATCATCTTTCTTCCCTTTTTTGAAGATGGGCACTACATTTACCTTTTTCCAGTCATCCGGGATTTCTCCCGATCTCTATGACTTTTCAAAGATAATAGCCAAAGGCTCCACAATGACATTTGCCAACTCTCATAATCCCGTTCGGTTGCCATTTTGGAAACTGACTAGCCTGAAGTAACTGCCCACGTCTATATGCGGCAGAGAAGCGGGATTCCCAGATAAACCCCTTAGTTCGAATTAACTGTTAAATCTTATTCCATGAACCAAGGGGTTTATCTCAGAATCCCGTTTCTCTGCTGCGTATAGACGCGAGCAGTTACTTCGGGCTAGTCAGTTTCCAAAATGGCGACCGGACGGGATTATGCTAATCAAGCATGGGATATTTAAATCCTGCGCTTCATTAGCAACTTCAGTCACCCTCATTAGCCTCCCTAGTTCGAACTAGGGGGCTAGTGTAGATGTACTCTATGTTAATAAGTGTGACTCCGGCGTAAGTTTTTTAAACTGAAAGGAAATGGAAGATAAATAGATTTATCACTCTTCATGGGTAATTTATTTTTCTAACAAAATACTGTGGGTATCCTAATATAAGATCACTCTCTTCCCTCATCAATAAATGAACTCTTGGGGTTTTTTTCTTCATATATTTGGCAAAGCCATACAACTTTCCAATAAATTGCTTGTAGTACACATGATGACTGGTATGTTAGGGTATTTAGTAAACTAATCTTCTTGGCAAAAAGTAATTTCTAAATAGCTATTGCTTGTACATCAGTAGTAAAGATAGAAAACTATTAAATATTTTATGGAAATAATTAACAAAACAGATTTAATATTAATTGGGGAATATTAAAACCATAGCTTCAAAATGAATAGCTTGTTAAAAATGCTTACAGGGAAATGACAGGCATTTGGGAACCTAGTTTGTTTGTTTGTTTATTTGTTTGTTTGGTTTTTTTTTTTTTTTGTTACTAATGTTTCCCTAGAGTTTCATCTTCAAATCTCTACCATTTAACTTTGCTTCCAAATTGTTGCCTGTAGTGTCATCTACTGGTAGCAGCTGGCACTACTTTAGAGTGTTGTACAACAGCCTGGAAATTTTTCATCTTGGCTCAGTTACACAGGGTCATTCTGATAAGCTCCATTTCTTGTCCTTCCCCACAATCCATTTTTCAAGAGAATTGTCCAAATATTTTGGCATACAGAGATTTGTAAACTTGGTTTAAAATATTGTCACATTTGCATTGGCAGCATTAGGAACTCAACTTCAGGAGCCGCTGACAGCTGGTTGACTCATCACCCAGAGGAACACATCTGTTCTTCTCATGGAATATTTTTAGTTGTGAAGTGTGCTGTATGCCAACCAACTGCTTTCTGGTGTGAATTGTGAATCAAATTTTAACTCCAAACATTTTCCATGTGGGCTTTCTCTCTGAAAGAAAAATTGCACTGATAATTTAAAAAGTGTGTATAGTATATACAGGAAACTGTCTATTTAGAACATCACAGAAATGTGTATATAGTATAGAGGAAACTGTCTATTTAAATTTTACCAGTTTCCCTGACACTAAAAACTTATTTTTTTCCTTGAGTTAGCTAAGTGTTTCAATATTTACCAAAATAACCTTATGTTACTCTAGGGTAAGTGGCCAATTCTGAAATTATTTAATAATTTCATATGTTCATTTTAAAGTCTATATACAGACAATTAACCGACATTTAAAATATTGGGGAAGATATTTTTAATTTTGGAATTGGATATTTTATGTAATATGATATAAAATATGTAGAGAAAGGAAATACTAGTTTCAACAGATTAAAAAAAATCCACAAAACAAACAGCCTAATGTGATCATCCCCAAGAAAACCAAATATAATAATGTACTTGCAAATGTTATTCTAAAATCAAACATTTAATACATCACTGTTGGAGACCTCCTATAAAGCATGTAACAGACATAAATGACAGAGGGAAAAGAAAGATGTGAAGAATGTGTTTGACCTTAGGATGTGATTACATAGCCCCAGGATTCAATTACATAGTGTACAATACAAGGGTTCCCCAGTTTTTTCTCTGTATACGTTACTGTATACGTTGCACTTAGAACAGAAGAAAGCTGACATTTATTGCAATAAAGACGGAAACAGCCTTTTAGCATCACCTCTTCCGCTGCCTCCTTAGCTACCCTGCACAAGGTAGCCCTGTGTATAAAGCTGTTCCCAAACTTCATTTGCCATGAACTCTGTTTCGTCTAGGTTCAACTGATCAAAAACAGGTTCAGTCAAGTTGAAGGATCTAGGGCTCCCCACACATCCTTACTCCCAATCTTCTTTCCCCTATCCCAATCAACCTCAGCCTTCAGAGGGTGATACCAGTGGAAGTCACAGTCAACAGCTGCTTTTGGTGGTCCAACTTGTACCATTCTCTCCTATGTCAACTGTCTCTTAACAAACTATTCAATTCAACAGTGTTTCAAGCACAATACAATCACCCCTAGGCATTCAAAGTCAGGAGGCAAGCCTAAAACCATGAGATTATTAAAAATATTTTGAATATATTTTACTTGTCTTCTGATTTCTGAACTATTAGAGTGCACCTGGATGACTCTTTCGAGCTTTCCTCTAACACTATGAGGGCTAGAAAGTTAGTTTTAATAAAAACTTAGATTGTCACTCTGGCTCTCAGCAGTAGTGGCTTTATGAAAAAGTCAAACAGCACCAGACTACCAATGAAATCATGGGTGTCAGTGGATAACACAAATGTCATTTGTCAGAGGGTAGTTAGGCTTCTGATGGGATCAGATCCATTCTGCTTCTTGCAGGCTCCACAATGAGGAATGATGCTGCTCAGGTTCAGGTGGAAGTAGTTAGCTCCCGAGTAACCGTCAGGTAATTAGGCAGGAAAATACTCAGGCATGAAGAAGAGCAGAGGAACTCAACTGGAGGGAGTACTCCTGAGAAGAAAGAAAACTGTCAGAGACACACATGGGCTGCAGACAGAGGATCTCTCCAGCAGACTGGCAAGAAGCTGTCAGAAAAAACAACATTCCAAAGTGGGAGAAACAGGGAAGAAGGGTGGGGAAGACTACAGAGAAATAGCCTAAGGAACAGCATAGGACTGAGAAGGCCTGGTCTGGCTGTCTTAAACAAGGGCCCTGAACTGGAATCCATGGAGTGGGTATATGGGTCTGGGTTCTCCCAGACTGGGGTTTTGAGCAAAAGAAGTTTCTAAATTTAGGAGACCTACAGTTGATTAACCCCGACAGCAGGTATGATCCGCTGTAAGCAGATCCACCAACAGCAATTCCAGGTCCCAGGACAGAAATAAATGAGCCTCTGCCTCCTATCTCTTGGCCGTGACTACAATACCACTCTGGCCAGAGAAACACCAAGCAGCGCTCCTCATCCCAGACTCCTGGACTGGCCCGGCCCCATGTCCCACCTACTCAGAGGAGCCCCAAGACAGCCACATCACAGTTCCCTCCCTTCCCTAGACCCAGCTGCCTTCTAGGGAAAAACACAGCACTGTCTCTTGATTGAAAGACACTTTTGATATGCTCCATGCAGGTTACAGAACCTTATAGCCTTTCCCTGGAACCTCAAGGGACATAACAAAAGTATCCTTGAATCATGAGATGTTTTCAGTTTTCCTTGAGCAGACAGAGCTACCACATCTCTGGCCGGAGCCTTTTAAATTGCCCAGCCCCTTGGGAAATTGCCCTCTTTGTCTCTTCACTAGCAGGCCTGTCTGCAAGTGGGTACTCTAGAGGTGACAGTGCTCCTTTTACATCATTATAAATAAACAAACACCAATACCAGAAATATGGACTTGTTTTTCCATGGCCCTTCTAACATATTGTGAGACTGTAGATCCTTAATGGCTGACACAGATGAGCTCACAGATTCCCATGGTTTTAATTTCCAATAATACAAACTTACCTCTACTTACGGCATTTTATCTATTAATAGTTTGAGTGCTCACTCTATCACTCAGTTTGCCAATTCTTACTATTGATTTGTCTGGGTAAAATCTGTAATACAATTTTAATAGCATTAACAGCTAAAATCTGAGACACACATACTTTTAAACAGCAACCACCACAAGTCTCTTGAAGCCATAATATCCAGCACTAGAAGATTTACCTGCCATTGTTTGGGTCCTTAACTCAATATTTTTTAATAAAATGAAAATGTACATATTTCATTTTAAATCGTTGCTCTGGGGTGAGGATGAGGCTGAGGAGTACAATATGCAGGCTGCCTCAGGAAGAAAGGACTACCCCAGCCCTCTCTCACTATAGCAGTTTGGGTAAGAAGTGCTTCTCCATGGTTTGTGCAGATCCAGTTGCAGGGGGAGGGGGAGAGGGAGGGAAGTGTTTATGTCCTCCGGATGGGACAGGTGCAGATTCGTCTGCCCCTCGAACAGCCCAGCTAGAGTGAAGAATGCAGCAAACTATGAACTTTCCCCTCTCTCTCTGATGAAGGGCAACAGCCAGAAATGTTTTTCTATGAGCTCCCCCACACCCGTCCTAAAAGGCATCTAAAGGTTTGGGGTTAGGGCAGCCCCAGACAGGGGGTTGCACTCCTAGACAACCCTTTTTCTCCTGTCTGGTGATTCAGTCTCTCTTCTGTATGACTTTCTGAGAAGCAATCCCATTCCAGGCACATCCCATTTTTTCTAGCACGTCCAAACCCTTACCTTGCTTTAAGTTATGATAAGAGGAAGCTGTATGTCACATTTGATGGTCCTACCTCTTACCATTTTGAAAGAGTTCCTGGACAGACAGACAGACACTCTCTCAAATATATAGTAGATAAATAAAGGACAGGAAAATATCTTTCAGAATATCTTCCTAATTTTTTCTGTACTCTTATACTATATAGAGTAAGATACAGCTATAGAGCATGATTGTGTGTCTGTCTGTGTATCCATCCATCTGTGAGTCTGTTTATTCAAGAATTACTCCTAAACAGTAAGAGCTAGGACCACAAAATTTTGTATGCAGTTTCCTCTTATTCTGACTTAAAGCAAGAACAGGGTTTGGTTGTGCCAGGAAAATGAAATCTGCCTGGAATCTGATTGTTCCTGGTGCAGCCTGTGGTCACTCTGAAGTCTAACTGTCCCTGCTCTCAATCCCCTCCCTTTCTATGTTATGGAAAACAGAGTGGCCAGGTGGGGCCAGTGATCAGACATGGGTAAGTGGACAGCTACACTCAAGCCTCTTCTCCCCCACCTCACCTTCAGACGCAGCTCTGGATGGGGGGCCACCACTCAGTGGAGCTGACCGCATCCCCTCCCCGCTGCATCTCGGAAGCACTGCCAGGCTGACTAGTACAGCCCTACCTTCTCCTCCAAGGACTGGGCTGGAGTTGGCTTGTGCTATCTTGACTCCCACCATCCTGACTGAGGAGCTTTCATCTGGGATTGGTCCAGCCCATGGGCCCTTCTCCCCAACCCCGAGGGCTTGCCAGGGACAGGCACTACAGCTCCTCATGTGGAGGAGCCAGGAGGGGGCGGCTGCTGCTGTACCATTCTCACTGCCATGGGCAGCCCCGTTGAACCCTCCCATCCTCCTTCCATGAGCTCCCCCCATCCCTGCCCTGAATCTTACAACCCTTTACTATACCCTCCCAAGCCTCTCAGTCCCCGTGCCTTGACTCCCGCATTTCTGCCCTGACTTCTGCACCCCAAGTACCTACGATGAGTCCCTCAAACCCTGCCCTGACTCCCACACTGCCAGGCCCTGCCCCAAAGGACCCAAGCAATGCTGGGCAAGTTTTCTAGTTCTCCTATATGAGTGAAAGATCATGGAATTTCAAAGCTTCTGTAATTTTTTTTTTACATACTGCTAAAACTCATGTTTTTATTTCTATCACTTGTTTTCACACACTATTTATTTTTCAAAACATTTGGTTTTGGAGTTGAAATGTCTAATGTTTCATCTCCACCGGAAAATGAAGGTGATGGTTGTTGTTTTAATTTATGTAGAGTAAAGGGGCTCAAATAGTTAAATATGTCAACATGAATATAGAGAGGTTGGTCTTTTTAATACCATGGCAAACACAGCATTAAAAATCCTTTTATTAATGATACAAGAAAGAAGGGAAGGAAAACAAAGCTCTTGAAATGTAAGGCATTAAGAAAGGCTTCCATTTTAACAATATCCCTTTAGCAAGAAAGTCTTTCAATGAGAAACACAAATCCTTGTCTGACATTATCTGTTACATGGAATTAAAGATGGTGATAACTGTTGTTTTACGGGTAAAAACAGCTGAAATGAGCTGGAGCTGTTGTGGCGGTTGTTAAGGTCTGATCTCACTTTTTAAGAGGCAAAACAGGATGACACGCACAAAAGGGGGAAAGGAAAGAACAGCAAAGATAGAAAAAGCAGTTTCTGCCTCTGCTGACTTTTATTTGGAACCTCATTACTTGAAAAATAAAAGCAGAACGCCCAGTCTTATCATCCAGGCAAAGAACTGACAAACTTGTACCATCATGGGGCTATTTAGGACATTGGATTTAGCAGCCTTTCTGGCCAGAGGCTTAATGCAATATCACAAACTATGCAGTCTCAGGTGGCTAAGCCAAATGTATATTAGGTTAAAAGGAAAAAGATAGGAAAGAGAAAAAATAAGGCAGGGAAGAGATAGGATGGCAGAAGACAGAAGAGTCAAGACCAAGTCTTGCATTGCAAATGATGCCTTAGCCAGAACCAGCAAAGATGATGATGTCATCTGCATCTCTTTGGCCCAGTCGATCAGGACATCTCTTGGGATCAGATTGAAAAAGCATAATGGAATCGTGCTGAATTTTGGGGTCCAAAAAATGGTGGAGGTGGCAACTATATGTTATCCTTCCTTCTCTTTCTCTTGTCTATCAGTGAGCTAGCATTGTGGCAGCCAGCTTCCTCTACTTCAGACCCCCAAAAACCTCCCCAAACATCTTTCTGAGGATGCAGAAGATGGATGGAATAGCACTTTGTGACATTATTTTGTCCACCAATTAGGCCTAATTTTTCACACATCAATTTTGATTTTCAGTCTGAATTTTCTTCTATTTACCAGGCAAGATCTTAACACAGTCCTTGAATTTTATCCATAGACTTCTTTCTTAGTACTAATTCAGCCTTTCTGTCTCCCTTCAACATCTTTTCCCATCAAGATTATTGCTATCAGTTATTGTGACACTTTATGATATTTTAGTCACTTTTTGCAATTGAGCTCACAAGTAGAGTAGTCTCAGGTGGTTCAGTTATGACTATGAATTTTGTCTTAATTATTATATTTCAGGAGTTTAATCTGCCTCTTTCATATAGCTTCTGAACACACAAATACAAATGCATTAAAATGGGAAGGATGCTCTAGTAGTGGATGGGAAATTAGATTAGGCTTTAGGAAATCTAGACTCATTTCCTGATTTTGAGACAAGCTTCATACATGATGATGCACAAGTCATAAAATCTGTTGTGTGCCTGATTTTTCTTATAAAATGGAGATTATACCTCATATCTCAGGTGAAACTGCCCATCAAAAAGAGTTTTAGCCTTTAAATAATTATATAATGATAATTAGACAATTGAAATCTCTATAGCCAAATAACTTTTTGTAAAATCTTTTTTTAAAAAAGATGTCCATAAATTCATACATAAAATACTATATTTACTTATTTTTAGTATTCTCATTGATTTCACTAAGGACCTACATGCCAAAACGTAAGTCTGTGATTATACATTTGCATGCTTGGTTCCTATCAATTTGAATAAAACCTTCAATACAAGAGAGACTATGTTAACTTTGTGGTCTCTGAGACTTAATCATATGACTCTACCATCCTGTCCCTAATGGCATATGCCACTTCATTTTAAAATCTTGTAGCTTTATAGTCTCCTTTTATCCTAAAAATCTGTGACTGTGCAAGCTGATAGGAGAATTTGATTGACTCCGTAAGAATTTACAATGAAGGCTAGATACTTATCAGAGTTTAATTTTAAAATAAACAAACAAAACTAGTTGAACTCTTATTCCATGTTCATCTAATTGTTTAAAATGGTCTCCAACTTCCTATGATGCTTTTAAATTTTCCACTTACAATTAAATCAACTAGAGAACATCCCACTGGAATCTTATTCACTGATGACTGGAAAACAGCTGGTGCTGAAGTACCATCATATGGTATTTTCATATAGCAATATAAACCTAAATGAGTGTTTATAGTGCATAATTAGTAGACTGTTTTTATATTACTAATATTCTGGTGTGCTTGAGATCTGGCTTTAAGAAACTCTCTTGGATATAAATACAGTTCATCAGATGCACCAAGAAACTATTACCAGATCCTAGTTGGTTATCATTTTGCAGTCATAACATAAGATGGGCCAGTTTTTGGTGCATTCCATTCCAAATGATTTACTTTTTCAATAATATCCAAATGTCTGAGTTATAGACTCATAGACTCATAGACTTTAAGGTCAGAAGGGACCATTATGATCATCTAGTCTGACCCCCTGCACAGTGCAGGCCACAGAATCTCACCCACCCCTCCCAGAATAATCCTCTCACCTATATCTCAGATATTGAAGCCTTCAAATACTTTGAAGACCCCAAGATGCAGAGAATCCTCTAGCTGTGATCTGTACCCCATGCTACAGAGGAAGGCGAAAAACCTCCAGGGCCTCTGCCAATCTACCCTGGAGGAAAATTCCTTCCCGACCCCAAATATGGCGATCAGCTAAACCCTGAGCATGTGGGCAAGACTCACCAGCCAGACACCCAGAAAGTTTTCTATAGTAACTCCTATCATCCCTCCATTGACCTATTTCCCACTGATAATGAATGGTCAATTAGTTACCAAGATCATGTTATCTCATCAAACCATCCCCTTCATAAACCCATCTAGTTTAATCTTGAAACCAGATAGATCTTTTGCCCCCACTACTTCCCTTGGAAGGCCGTTCCAGAACTTCACTCCTCTAATGGTTAGAAACCTTCCTCTAATCTCAAGTCTAAACTTCCTACTAGCCAGCTTATATCCATTTGTTCTTGTGTCCACATTGGTATTAAACTTAAATAATTCCTCTCCCTCCCTGGTATTTATCCCTCTAATATATTTAAAAAGTGCAAACATGTCCCCCCTCAGCCTTCTTTTGGTTAAAGTAAACAAGCCAAGCTCCTTGAGTCTCCTTTCATAAAACAGGTTTTCCATTCCTTGGATCATCCTAGTGGCCCTTCTTTGTACCTGTTCCAGTTTGAATTATTTAATCCTTTAGAAGTTAGGGCACAGAATGTGGGTGAAAAAACACTATCTTCCTTTATTGTTAATTTGTATTCACTAAAATACCCAAAATAGTCAAGTATATAGATAACATTCACTTAAAATACGCACACATTTAATCTTCTGACAACTTCATGACAGGTACAAGATGAAACTTCTGCCTTAATAACCACACTCCTGAGCTGTGGGCAACATATCCGGGTTTCACCATTCACATCTATCTCTTCTTTTCAAATCCTAGGCATTGTTTGACCCATGGGGAGTTTTAGTTTGACATCTTGCGCTTGAAGTGGTAGTTCCTTAAATCATTCCATATATTGTTTTTCACCTAGCAATGACAGTAATTTACCTGTTTGTCTGTCCATTTCCATACTATGGATTGGTTCCCTATTTCAGTGTCAATCATAGTTTCCAGATATTTTGTTGCATTAGAAGAGCCAATTCACTTCCTTTCTCTATCTGAATCTCTTTCTGCAGCAACATTTCCTCATTTTCATTTGAGGTCTCTACTGCTTTTCATTTTGACACTTCAGCTTAGCTTTTTTACTTTTGATGATTAGCTGGAATACATTTCTTTTACATGCTATTTTTTCATGATAATATCCAGCTCATGTTCCCCAATCTCATGGCATTTACAGACTTCTGAATTTCAGAATGGCTCAGGTATAAACAAAAGCAAAGGTAAAACCTCATACCAGATTTGAATTTAACTTGTAAACTGAGCACTAGATATCTCGTGTCCATTTTCTTGCAATCCTGACTCCCAAGTAGTGTTACCTCTAAGTTTTTCCATCCATGAGCAGAGTGAGTTTTGTCATGTGCACCAATATTGAGGTTGTGCACGCTTGTGCAGATGTATATGTATATGTATATGTGTGTGTGTATTATGAAAGAAGAAAGAATATTAAAACAAGGGATAATTAACATGGTGCATAACTTTAAATGTTTATTTAGTATGAATCATAAAAATTAATACTTCAAAATTTTCAATAGTCATTTGGAATCTTATTTAAAAGGTGTCTGCTCTTGTTGTCTTTGCCAGGAAAGTAGAGTTGAAGGCACTGGGGCCTGAGTTGGCAGGGATTGGGTTGGGCTGTTGGGATAGTTGTTTTAAATTGTTTTCAACTACTGCCTACATGTTATTTAATGGGCTCACTTCTGAACGCTTTTTATGCACATATGGCTGCCTATTGCTCAAGAAACAGGATTTTTTAATATTTCAGTTCTGTTTACATATCTCACGTCTTTCAGACAATTTGCTTTGCCATTCATCAAAGCTCGTCTGAGTCAGCTCTGGGGAAAGATTGAGGAATTAAATCCTTCTGCAGATTTTATTCATTTATTTTTATTTCTGCACTAAGCAATGTCTGAATAATATCAGTTGGACAGCCAGCTCCAGCATTTTAGCACCCAACTGGCACAGTCTCATTCTCAGCTCTGTATTACTCTCTCTGTTTTATGGGTGCTTCCTGCCTTGTACCTGAACAGCAACCAAGCAGCTGGAGTTACCTCTTTTGGGGGGGAGAGGAAGGGGAAGTGGGGAAAGGGAGGTACCACTTTTACTCAAAGCAGCCCAGCTACCTGAGAGGGGGGCAGTGATGGAGGGGACAGGGAGCTTCCCCCACTTTTACTCAAAGCAGCTCAGCACATGAACTTGCCTGAGAGGGAGAGGGAGAGAGAGCAGAATGAGCAAAAAAGCAACCCAGCACATGGGGCAGCTGGCAGAAGAGGGAGCAGAGGAGACAGGGAGCTGTGCCCACCTGTGTTCAAAGCAACCCAACACATGGAGTTGCCTGGGAGTGGAAGGGAATGAAAGGGACAGGAAGTTGCCAGTGCTTTTATTCAAGGCAGCCCCTTGCATGGAGCTGCTGGGTGTGGGGGGGGGGGGGGGCGAGGGGTGGCAGAGGAGGTGAGGTGCTGCTTCTGTCTGCAGGCACACTTGCTGCCTGTAGCCCATCTGCTGGGGCTGGCTGAGAAGGAGGAGATGTTACTTCTACAGACACAGTGGGTATGTCTAGACTACACCTCTCTGTCCACAAGGAGATGCAGATTAGGCACGCTGAAATTGCTAATGAAGCAGGGATTTAAATATCCCACACTTCATTAGCATAAACATGGCCACTGCTTTTTTTTAAACTGAGCTTTTTTGGGGGAAAAAAACCCCCCGGCAGTCTAGGCGCGGATCTGTTGAAAATAAACCCTTTTTCGAAAGATCTTGTAAATCTCATTTTTTGAGGAATACAGGATCTGTCAAAAAAGGGTTTATTTTTGACAGATCCGCGTCTAGACTGCTGGGGGGTTTTCGAAAAAGCTCAGTTTTGAAAAAAAAGGGGAGGCCATATTTATGCTAATGAAGTGCAGGATACTTAAATCCCTGCTTCATTAGCAATTTCGACGTGCCTAATCTACATCTCTCTGTCGACAGAGAGGTGTAGTCTGGACATAGTCAGTGATGGCAGATAGAGCTGCCCAAGAGAGCTAAACTCAAAGTTACCTTTCCTTCTGCCTCCTGACTCCCCTCCCACCACTGACTCCCTTCACTGACCCAACCAGCTACCTTTTTTCACCTTCTTCGTGTTGCAGGGTCAGGACTCAGGAGGAGGTAGCTAACTAGTACAGGCATTCTGTGTGGCTCCACTAATGAAGTGGACGGGTCTTAATGTATTCCTATGCAGCTGCTCGCCTGTGCATTTTCTCAGGGAACTATAGTCACACATTTGGTAGTTACATACCCAGCCTTTTTAATTGAAGAGCTGGTTCTACTATGCTTTGTATGTCATCAATTTAACCCGTGCAGAAATCTGTCCAGCAAAATCTCTTTTAATAACTCTCCCAAATGCCATTGTTGTGCCTGGTGTTTCCTTATTTTTTCACTTCTTTTTCATTGCAAGAGTTATATGAGGAGGAAATAATAGATAGCAAAAGAGTTAACTGAATAACAATGGACAGACCAAATTCAGTCCTTAGTAACACAAGCTTATGACAATGGAGTTGTTCATATGTGAGTGATGGCACACCTTGGTCTGCAGAATCATTACTGCTAGCGATGATCTGTAAGCAAGAAAGAACAGAATTTAAATGTGAATGCCATATATTTTGTCTTACTGTAGTGATCTACATAGTACAGGAACAAGGAGCCTCTTATGCCTGCTCTCCCTGCATATGGTCTGGGTATAATCTAAGGCTGTGTCCAGACTCCATGCCTCCGTCGACGGAGGCATGTAGATTAGCCAGCTCGGAAGAGGGAAATGAAGCCGCGATTAAAATAATCGCGGCTTCATTTAAATTTAAATGGCTGCCCCGATCTGCCGATCAGCTGTTTGTCGGCAGATCGGGAGAGTCTGGACGCGATGCCCCGACAAAGAAGCCTTTCTTCATCGACACAGGTAAGCCTCGTGAAACCAGGCTTACCTGTGTCGATGAAGAAAGGCTTCTTTGTCGGGGCATCGCGTCCAGACTCTCCCGATCTGCCGACAAACAGCTGATCGGCAGATCGGGGCAGCCATTTAAATTTAAATGAAGCCGCGATTATTTTAATCGCGGCTTCATTTCCCTCTTCCGAGCTGGCTAATCTACATGCCTCCGTCGACGGAGGCATGGAGTCTGGACACAGCCTTAGAGTCCCACTAAGGTGACCAAATGGCCAGTGTGAAAAATCCGGACACTTTGTGTTTTGAGGGTGTTACCGGATTTGCCCTTTACTTTGGGATATGCTCATTTATTGGGGCTATTCTTATGGTTGAGGGCTAACAAATTATTGGGCTGCTTGTGTTATTTGTGTCCTCTCTACATCTCCCTTCTGCCAATTCCCTCTCAATAGAGCTATCTTGCAGGATCTACGTTCCCCAGGACTGGGTTCTTCCCACCCAAGAATCAGATGACAACCCACACACACACACACTGGCAGAGCACATCTGAGAGGACCAGTTAATCAGTACTCACAAGCTGACCCTGTATATGTCCCTGGATTTAGTAGGCTGAGTTGCACAGCAGTACCAATCTGTTTCCCTCCTGTGCCCTTGGACTCAGTGCGCTGGATTTAAACTTTAAGCTGACATCCTCATATGCCCCACAGATTCAGCACCTTCCTATCTCCATTTTCATGCCACAGCCATTGAGCAGCCCCTACAGGATTATGGGTGCTTTGTGGACAGTAAAGGGAGGGCTAAAGAAAAAAAATCTCTCCTAGGTGTGCAAGTTTTTGTTGCCAAGACTGGCTGTTCTCCTGACAAAAGTCACATTGTGGTGTGAACGTTTTCACTGTTTTGTTGACAAAATTATAATTACTGGTCTGGTATGGGCAGGCGTGGGTTCATTAGCATCAGAAGCAGAGATTTCCCATAAGTTAATGCTTTCCAGCTTTCTATGTTCCAAAGGTTAGTTCAATTCCTACACTGGAATCTCTGTTCTCCATTCTGTATGCTAATGGAGATGTCCTTCCGTCCCATCCTAGCAAATAAGGCTAGGAGTGTTTCCTTAATCCTATCATGCTTGTCCAGAGGGGTTTAGGTGTTTCTTCCACCTGTGTTTTCATAGCTTTTTGTGTCAATTTTGGTTCAAGCTGAGGCCAGAATGGGCGAGGGAAGGGTCTTCCATGAATTCTATGGCCTTGTTCCCCAAGAACACAGAGATGGTAGGTAACAAAGGGGAGGAGAATGGTTGCCTGTATCAGACAAAGTCACTAATATTAGGAAATCTGGTCACTTTAGGTCCTAATAACTGCACAGACTCTTGTGTTTAGATTTTCCAATGGGGCTAGGAGGCATAAGAGAAAATAGTTGAGGGTTACAAGTAACACATGCAGCACGACGTTGAATTGTCAACCCTCCTGTTCCTTAATAGAGTTGGTCATCTTTGGAAGAGAGTGCACATATCTCCCTCTGAAATTGAGACATAATCATTGCATTCCCTGTTTCCTTGTTACTCTGAAAATGGGGCCATGACTTTAAGGTAGACTCAGGCGCTGAGTTTTTGGGGTTAGTGGTTAGAACACATTATTTCTCCTTATGATAGAGCTTACATAACAAACAAGAGGAATGGCTCACTTATGAGCATAAATTTGATTTATTGTATGTTACAGAAACGTGGTGAGATGATTTGAAGAATTGGAATGTTAAAATTAATGGTTATAACCTAATTAAGAACATAAGAGTGGCCATATTGGGTCCATTTAGCCAACCATCCTGTCTTCTGACAGTAGCCAATGACAGGTGCCCCAGTGGGAATGAACAGAACAGTGAATCATCAAATGATCCCACCACTGTCAGCCCTTCCCAGCCTCTGATAAACATTGATGGACCTATCCTCCATGACTGTATCTAGTTGTTTTTTGAACTCTGTTAAAGTCCTGGTCTTCACAACATCTTCTGGCAAGGAGTTCCACAGGATGATGGAGCATTGCATGAAGAAATACTTCCTTTTTGTTTGTTTTAAGTCTTCTGCTTATTAATTTCATGTGACCCCCTAGATCTCATGTTATGGAAACAACAAATAACTTTTCCTTCTTTACTTTTTCCGCACCAGTCATGATTTTATAGACCGCTAACATATTCTCCCCCCCCCCTTAGTCTCCTCTTTTCTAAGGTGGAAAGTCCCAGTCTTTTTAATCTCTTCATATGGCAGCCATTCCAAACACCTAATAATTTTTGTTGTCCTTTTCTGAATGTTTTCCAATGCTAAGATACCTTTTATTTTATGTTTTGAAATGAGGTGACCACATCTGTATGCAGTACTCAAGACATGGGCATTCTATGGATTTCCACGAGGAGTAACGGTAGTTCGAACTAGGAAGCCTAGTGTAAACTACCTAGTTCGTGCCCCGTGTAGCCGCGCTGCACGGGGTTCGAACCAGCGGGGTTTTAAAAATGGCGGCGCCCCGCTTATGCAAATGAAGCCCGGGAAATTCAAATCCCGGGCTTCATTTGCAAGTGCGGTATGCCTACATTACCCTGCTAGTTCAAACTAGTGGGGTAGTGTAGACATACCTTGAGACTTTCTAAATATTATAAATGACAATTCCTTAACTCAAACATACAACACACAAGAACATTGTTAGCCCTCATCCTGACAAAGAGGAACTGATCATAGAATTAAATTCTGGTGCTTGAGCGCATCTGAAAGCCATTCAGAGTTCCAAGAATGTGGCATTGCACATTTGGAAGTTTCGCAGCCTCTGCTGATCATCCCATCTCTGCATCACAATGCGGTCCCACCAGTCTGACCTTGTCTCATGACGCCAGAGCCAGTGTTGCACTGTGTCCAGAGGATTGACTGGTGGATGTGCTAGCATGAATGCCAGGCCTTGCCTTACCAGGGGTCCCATGTCATGCCAAGCTTTGTACTCATCCTTTTCCTGGCAGAGTGCCATGAGGCGCACCACAAAGGACATGAGCATGACAATGCTTTTGTGCCAACTGGGCTCCATGCTCATGGTGCTTTGGCGTCCACATAGGCAACAAGGCACCAAAAGAGGCGAGCACTCTTTTATCTCACATGAGGGAGGGGAGGTTCAGACCAGTGCCTTATGGGATGCAGATGACATGAGCCCATCTAACTACCCACTGCAGAACTGCACCCAGCGGGCACCAGAAGCATAACCAAGAGTGCAAAGCTGTGCATAGTGCCTCACACTCTGAGTCAATGGTAGGCTCCCTAATAGGGATGAACTACTTCAGACTACATTTGATTCTTCCCTGCAGTGAGGACACAGACCTTCAACTTTTCAAATGTGTGGGTCCAGAAATTGACCATGTTAGATTTGACCTTATCTCATAGTGTAGACATGCCCTTAGTGCTCTGAAAGGGCCAATTTCAAGAAGCTGAAAACAATTAAGAACCGAATCAATTGAGAGGAAGAATTTAATTTAAAAAATGAGAATGATAATTGGGAATTGTTTAAGAATGCTTTACTAGATGCCCAAAAGTCACATTAAGGACAAAAGCTCTATTAGTTTAAAATGGAAGAAAAAAGAAGTTGATAGCAATGCATATAAATCAGAACCTAGGAATTGTAGGGGAAGCAAAGGGACACAAGGAGAAAAGTGTGGCCAGCACTGCAGAGTTAAGAGCAATGAAAAGGTAGTGTTTTTTTAAAAGTATATTAAGGAACAACAAGAATCCTGACAAGGGTATTGGTCCATTATTAGACAAAAATGGTAGAATTATCAATAATAATGCAGAAATTTCTCCTTTGTATTGCAGAGGGAACAGATGTAGTCTTTTCACGTGATAACACTCTTTCCATTCCAGCAATATCTCAGGAAGATGTGAAAAAGCAGTTACTGAAGCTAGGCATTTTAAATCAGCAGGTCTATTGCATCCAATAGTTTAAATGAACTGGCTGAGGAGCTCACTAGGATGTTCATTTTGAATGTCTTGGAACACTGTGAATGTTTCAGAAAGTTGAAATAACATTAAAGTTGTGCCAATATTTACAAAGGGTAAACGGAATGACTCAGGTTACTTTATGCCTGTTGGCCTAAGCCTTGGCATGATACTAGAGTGGCTGTTACAGGATTTGGTTAATAAAGAACTAAAGGAAGGTAATATAATTAATGCTATTAAATATAGGGTTCTGGAAAATAGATCCTGTCAAAGTAAATTGGTATCTTTTTCTGGTATGATTACAAACTTGGATAATAAGTGTAGATGTAACACATTTAGACTTCTGTAATGTGCTTGACTTGCTAGTACACATTTTGATTAAAACACTAGATCAATGTAAAATTAACATGGCACATTAAGTGGATGAAAATTTGGCTAACTAATAAGTCTCAAAATATAATTATAAATGGGGAATCCTTACTCAGTGGGTAAGTTTCCAGTGGTATCCTACAGGGACTGATCCTTTAACTTACGTTATTTAACATTTTTTATATGGCAGATAGCATACCACTGGCTACAGTCTGCAGAAGACTCAAATTGGGGGAGAGATAAATAACAAAAATGACAAGTCGCTGGTATGATTGCTCTGGAATACTGTACAGTTCTCATGTCCACAATCCAAGGAGGATATTAATAAATTGAAGTGAGTTCAGAGAAAGTCACAAGGTTTTATTAGAAACCATACCTTACAGTAATAGACTCCAGGAGCTCATTCTTAGTTGTACAAAGAGAAGGTTAAGTGGGGACTTGATTACAGTCTGCAAGTATCTACAAGGGGAACAAGTATTTAATACTGAGTTATTCAGTCTAGCAGATGAAAGTAAAAAAGGAGCCAATGGCTAGAAGTTGAAGCTTGACAAATGCAGAGTGGAATCAAGTTGTAAATTTTCAACAGTGAGGTTAATTGACTGTTGGGAAATTTTAACAGGCATTGAGATAGATTCTATACCATTGGTAATTATGGCAACATTGGATTTTTTTCCTGAAATGTATGTTTTAGGAATTATTTTGGTGAAGCTTTTTGGCTTGCATCATACAGGGAGGTCAAATAGATGATCCCAGTGGTCCCTTTTGGTTTAGGAACATATGAATGTACTTAATTTATAGATAAGACACGCAATCACTGAGGGTACGTCTACACTACAACGTTAATTCGAACTAACTTTGTTCGAATTAGTTAGGATCCAGACTAAAAAACTAGTTCGAATTAGCGTTTTGCTAATTCGAACTAGCATGTCCACATTAAGGATGGCCGGAAGCAGTGCCGGCAGGGCATCAGAGGAGGACTTAGAGCGTGGATATGCTGTCTCAGGCTAGCCGAGGGCTATGCTTAAAGGGTCCCGACCCCCACCCCGGACAGACAGTTCTCAGGGGTGCCCCGCTTGCAAAGCAGTCCTGGCTTGGATTGCCCGGACTGCCCACACTGGGCACATCAAACCACTCGGCCATCAGCCTGGCTGCACTTGCCGCAGGCTGCCATCTGGGGAGAAGGGGCAATTGGGGGGCTGCAGGAGAGCTTCCACCCCCAGAAGCCCGCAGAGCCAGCCCAGTTCTCCCCATCGGTGCCCCATTTCTCCCTCACCTCCTTCCACTTACCCTTCCCTAGCCCCTCTTCTTGATGTACAAAATAAAGATAACGTGTCTTCTAAAATGGAATCTGTCTTTATTGAACAAAACTGGGGGAGACTGGGAAAAGGAGGTGGGAGAGGGGAAGAGAGAGGCTGGGAGAGGGGAGGTCAACTAAAATGATCAGGGGTTGGGAACAGGTTCCATATGAAGAGAGGCTAAAGAGACTGGGACTTTTCAGCTTAGAAAAGAGGAGACGGAGGGAGGACAGGATAGAGGTCTCTAAAAGCAGGAGTTGGGTGGAGAGGGTGCATACAGAAAAGTTCTTCATTAGTTCCCATAAAGAAGGACTAGAGGACACGAAAGGAAAGGAATGGGTAGCAGGCTTCAAACTAGTAACAGAAAGTTGTTCTTCACAAAGCAAAGAGTCAACCTGTGGAACTCCTTGCTGCAGGAGGCTGTGAAGGCTAGAACTAGAACAGAGTTTAAAGAGAAGTTAGATCAAGTCATGGAGGTTGGGTCCATGGAATGCTATTAGCCAGGGGGTAGGAGTGGTGTCCCTGCCCAAGGTTTCTGGAAGGCTAGAGAGGGATGGCACGAGACAAATGGCTTGGTCACTGTCTTCGGTCCATCCCCTCCAGGGTCCCTAGGGCTGGCTGCTGTCGGCAGACAGGCTACTGGGCTAGATGGACCTTTGGTCTGACCCAGGACGGCCATTGTAAGCTCAGGGCTCAGGGTCGGGGGTCTCAGTGGACCACCTTGATTTTCATGCACACCTGCTCCTGGGTGGCCAGGCTGGCAGCTCTCCTGCCCTAGCCGGCCACTTTCCTGTGCCTAGTGAGGAGATCGTGGATGAGGTCCACGATGTCCGCACTAGCCCAGGCGGGTGCCCGGCTCTTGCGGTCCCGGGCAAGCTCCCAGGAGCCGCCAGCCTGGTCCCGGGAAGAGGGGGTGGGCTGGGGGGCATCGGGTGGCTGGCTCGATCCGTGCCAGGTGCAGGGTCTGCTGGCTGGGTGCTGGCAGGCTTGCACCTGGCACGGGCACCGTAGCCAGCCCGTGCCCCTTTAAGGGGTCTGTGGCCGGGAGGGGGGCAGTAGAGTTTCCCTGGTGTTGGCCAGTGTGGCCACCAGGGAAACCTGGGGAGGGCTAGCCTCCCACTAGTTCGAATTAAGGTTCTACACACCCCTTAATTCGAACTAGTAAGTTCGAACTAGGCTTAATCCTCGTGAAATGAGGATTACCTAGTTCGAACTAAGCGCTCCTTTAGTTCGAATTAAATTCGAACTAACGGAGCGCTAGTGTAGCGCCTATGAAAGTTAGTTCGAACTAACGTCTGTTAGTTAGAACTAACTTTGTAGTGTAGACATACCCTCTGAGATACTATAAAGCTTGGAACCAGACAATTCCATTAAAGAGACTTTTGCAAATTCTTTTGATAGTAGAACCACAATTAAAATGTATTATCATAATCACAGCATGCTGCCTTATTTCTCTTTTTATTATTAAAAATATTAAATATTTATGGTAATACCCCAAAGCCCCAATTAGGATTGGGGCCTCACTGTGTGAGGCTCTGTAGAAACAAAGAAAAGTGTTTAATCCCTGCTTGAAAGGTTTCATAGATTTATGGGCCTGAACCAGAACATTAATTTATGAACTCGTGTGAATTTGGCAGTAATATGATCAAAGCCAGAGCTGAAATTAACTCAAAATATGCAATATTTAATTATTTAGTCCAAAATACATGGGGACAAAGTAGAAGCTGTTCAGCGACTGCAGTGTTTTTCAACAAGTCCACTGACTTTACATGACAACAAAATAGCTGTATCTATAATGACATGTTTGGTGTATCAAAACTTCGCAGAAATGTAACCTTCCTTGAATTTTATACACATGGATGGTTCTGGAATCAAACATAAATAAGCACCCATTTATATATCCCCAGGCTTCAACAGGTTACCCAAGGATGCAATCTCTGAGACATGACCCAGAGGTGAGTGAATGTTATGCTTTGGGATGGGCAATCCCCGAATTACTTTAAATATGTCTTTTTATAGTTTTTACTAGTTTGTATCCACAGATACACTAAAATGCTGGCCCCCAGCTGGACGATCCTGTATAATTTTACTCCCAGACTTGCTCCTACTAAACCCGTTGATAAGGCTCATGTTGACTTTAATGAAGCAGAATTAGATTTTTGGTTGGTAAACACTTTAACTCAAATGCTTTCAGGTAAGCACTGAGGCAGAACATCTGCCTAACTGCATCTTGTGAATTTTAGAATGACCGAGGTGTCTCTGCATTAATCATGGTTTCTTGCTACTACAGGTATTTTTCTACTTTTCACTTTGAATCCAGATCCTTAGTGCAGGTATATCTACTCGACTAGACACCTGTGGTTGACCCATGCCAGCCAGCTTAGATTGGGGCTGTGGGGCTGTTTTTTTGTCATGTAGGCCTCCTGGTTCAGGCTGCAGTTTGTGGACTGTGACTCTCCCTCCTTCCAGGCTTGAGCCCAAGCCTGGAAGTTTACACAGCAGTGAAACAGCCTTGGATCCCAAGTCCTATGAGGCCAAGTAGGTTGGAATGGGTGTCTAGTTACTTTGTAGATATTCTAGGAGTAACAGTTATTTAAGCAAAGGAATGATTTATTTGTAGAGTCCAGTACAAAACTTTTCTGATTAGAATTTTCATAACAGACTTTTCCACTTTATATTGTCTTTTTTGGGATGGAAGGGAAGGCTGACTCAGCATCCCACTAAGTGCATGTCCCCTATGTCTTAATCTGAGTGATATTTACAGAGTCTCACAAAGCTTCCATTCCTGCTTTGCTGTTTTTTTTTCTTTTGAATGAACAAGGAGACCTGTTCCCCTAAATGCACTGTGAGGATACACCCAGGGGGCAGGAAGTGTGTTCATTCTGTGACAGGCAAACTCTGAAATGTCACTCTACATCATCTGCTAATACCCCTTTAAAGTACTATTGATTTGGAGGACCAAGGGCTTTCTAAAATGCTCTCATAGACTCCTTATAGGTGGCTCCTTGAGATAATCTAGTATCTTTCTATCACCACCAAATAAAATGTACCTGCAAGTAACTGACCCATTGTAAAGAACCTCTTTCCAACTGGTATGTGTGGTCAAGGCTGCTGACAGAATTGAAAGGGATGGGGCCTCGGGCAGAAGGGGCTGGGGCTATCCTCCACGAGCAATCCTTCCTCACCATCTGGCCCCTGATGCCTAGGGACTCTGACAGCAATTTAAAGGGCCTGGGGCTCTGGCTGCTGTTGTAGTAGCGGCGGCAGCAGCTGGCAACCCAGGGCCCTTTTCAATCACTGGGTTACAGAGAATCTACTCCTTCTTCCCCTCCTTTGGGGCCCATGTGTGTTTAGTTAGTTCAGGGATGGGCAATAAGCATGTCAAAAGTTGGATGCCAGGGTTAGCCCTTGGCGGGCCACCAGATTCTTTATTTATTTGTGCATCCACAGGAATGTCCGCTCCCAGCTCCCGTGGTCTGAGGATCACTGTTCCCAGCCAATGGAAGCTGTGGGAAGCAGTGCAGACCAGGACATTGGCTTCCACAGCCCCCATGGCTAGGAACAGCAGTCCACAGTGGGGAGCTGTAATCAGCCATACCTGCACATGCACAAGTAAATACATCTTCAGCAGCTCACTAGGAGCTAATCCTGCTAAACCACGTCTGGCCCATGGGCTGCTTATTGCCCACCCGTGGACTAGCTGCACCTTGAGATCTATGGCACCTAAATCAGTCAGTAGGCATCTTTCCATCTCCACCCCATCAAAGAACACAACTAATCATAATCAAATATGATGACTCTGTCATTCCAGGACTCTGCAACTGGACTGGAAGGTGTCAAAGAATCTGATTCTATCTCACAATGCCCAACAAAGAAATATGGAAATGTTATAAAGATTTTTAAAACCAGAAGGGACCAACTATCCTGACCTGAAAAACACAGATCACAGAATACTACCTGCTATTTTCTGCATCACTTCTACAACTTCTGTTGAGCTATAACAATACATTTTAGAAAGACTTGACATGAAGACTGGAGGTAGAGAGTCCACAATCCATATATGACTGACTTAGTACAAGCTGTGAGACAAAAACATGAAACAAACAGGAGGAAAACTAGTTTTTTCTGATAGATGGGAACAGTGAAAGTGAAGACATGTATTTTCCTATTCAAAATTGTTATTTAAACACTCGTGGGCTAATTAAAATTGACTTTCTTAATATGTCCTCCATAAATCATGGAGATACTACTAGTGTTGCTGCATTAGTCAACTCTTTGAAACTCTGAACATTATATTGATCTAATATACAACATTTTTGTCAAACAACTCATGTGTAATGTATGGGAATCACAAGGACAATCTTCATGTTCAAGACATTACCTTTATACATGGACTGTCCTCACCATTCATCTTCACTTGATCAAAAAAAATGTGAATATCCCAAAGCATTGTGAAACAGTGTATTATTTTCACTCTCAATAAAAGAACTAAAAAAAAACCCACCATTAAACATGATGAACAACACATGGCATGATTACAAAACTTTCTACCGTGTCCTGATATGATAGTGGATTCTCATTTACGTTGAAGATAAATTTGAACTTCGAGACAAAAGTTGAGGAAACACATAAATGTAAGAGACTAAAAGCTATCCTAATAGCATCTCTTGTTGATCTGTTGTAACATGTAGCCTGTGTGCATTACATTTGTTATATATTAGCTAGAATTGAGATAATGAAGACTTGCATGCTGAGGTAACAAACATGTGTGTGTTCCATAATCTATTTTCTGCAAAAATGTTTCACAGAAAAATTAGCATATGAAATGTGACAATTCTCAATTGGCTTCACAATCAGTTATTTTATCACAGCATGTAAATTGTCTTTTTTATTAAATTTAATCCATCTTGGGAAATCATTATGGGGAAAAATGCAGGTACTGGCAACTTCTTGCCAATTAATTAAGCTGGTTTTCTTTTCCTGGACTAAGACAAGAGTACAAGTGGTTAAAGACAGATTTTCCTAATGTATAACCCATCACTTCTTGTCTGTCCTTTCATCAACTATAGTACAGGCAGTCCCCGGGTTACGTACAAGATAGGGACCGTAGGTTTGTTCTTAAGTTGAATTTGTATGTAAGTCAGAATTGGCGACCAGATTCAGCTGCTGTTGAAAATGACCAGCAGCGGCTGAATCGGACATGCCTGGGGCAGAGCAGCTGGAGTGCTGCTGGTTTGGTCCAGTAGCGCCGCACCTCGGCGCTGTGGGACCAACCCGGCAGCCCCCCAGCTGCTCTACCCCAGGCGTTGGCGAGAAAAGCCTGGTCTGCTGGGGGGGGGGCGCACTAGTTGCGAGCCCCCCCCCCCCAGCAGACCAGGGAGACGCGGAGCGGCTTTTCTCACCACGGAGGAAGCGGGCGGCGCGTCTCGGCGGTCCCGCCACCCGTGTCCTCGGCGGTGAGAAAAGCCACTCCGCATCTCCCTGGTCTGCTGGGGGGGGAGGGGCGCTAGCTCCGCGTCTCCCTGGTCTGCTGGGGGGAAGCGCCCCCTGCGCCGCAGGAGGCGGCAACAGTGGGGGAGGCACCCCGCACTAGCTGCGCCCCCTCCCCTCGTTCGAAACTAGGGGTCCGACTTAAGTCGGACTGACGTAACCCGGAGACTGCCTGTATTTATGATAGTATTCTGTATGCTTCATTTATCATAATATTCTCATTAGTTCAATACTGTGAAGATAAATTCTCTTTCATAAGAACGGCCGTACTGGGTCAGACCAAAGGTCCATCTAGACCATTAGCCTGTCTGCCGACAGTGGCCAGCACCAGGTGCCCCAGAGAGGGTGGACCAAAGACAATGATCAAGCAATTTGTCTCCTGCCATCCTTCTCCAGCCTCTGACAAACAGAGGCCAGGGACACCATTTCTATCCCCTAGCTAATAGCCTTTTATGGACCTAACCTCCATGAAATTATCTAGCTTCTCTTTAAACTCTATTATAGTCCTAGATCTCACAGCCTCCTCTGGCAAGGAGTTCCACAGGTTGACTACACACTGTATGAAGAAGTACTTGTATTAGTTTTAAACCTGCTACCCATTAACTTCATTTGGTGTCCTCTAGTTCTTTATTTAGGGAACTAATAAATAACTTTTCTTTATCTGCCCTCTCCACAGCACTCATGATTTTATATACCTCTATCATATCCCCCCCCTTCAGTCTCCTCTTTTCTAAACTGAAAAGTCCCAGTCGCTTTAACCTCTCTTAATATGGGACCCATTCCAAACTAATCATTTTAGTTGTCCTTTTCTGAACCCTTTCCAAGGCCAAAATATCTTTTTTTGAGGTGAGGAGACCACATCTGTACACAGTATTCAAGATGTGGGCGTAACATAGTTTTATACAGGGGCAGTAAGATATTCTGTGTCTTATTTTCTTCCCTTTCTTAATAATTCCTAGCATCTTATTTGCCTTTTTGATCGCCGCTGCACACTGTGTGGAAGTTTTCAGAGAACTATCCACGATAACTCCAAGATCTCTTTCCTGATTTGTCATAGCCAAATTAGCCCCCATCATACTGCATGTATAGTTGGAGTTATTTTTCCCAATGTGCATTTCATTTGCCATTTTGTTGCCCAATCACTCAGTTTGGAGAGATCTTTTTGGAGTCTCTTACGGCCTGCTTCTGTCTTGACTACCCTAAACAGTTTGGTATCATCTGCAAACTTTACCACCTCAGTGCTTACCCCTTTCTCCAGAGCATTTATGAAAAGGACTGGTCCCAGGACTGACCCTTGGGGGACACCACTAGTTACCCCTCTCCATTCTGAAAATTTACTATTTATTCCTACCCTTTGTTTCCTATCTTTTAACCAGTTCTCAATCCAAGAAAGGACCTTTCCTCTTATCTCATGGCAATGTAATTTACACAAGAGCCTTTGGTGAGGGACCTTGTCAAAGGCTTTCTGGAAATCTAAGTATACTATATCTACTGGATCCCCCTTGGCCACATGTTTGTTGACCCCTTCAAAGAACTCTAATAGATTAGTAAGACATGATTTCCCTTTACAGAAACCATATTGACTTTTGTCCAACAAATTATGTTCTTCTACTTGCCTCACAATTTTATTCTTTACTGTTGTTTTGACTAATTTGCCCAGTACTGAAGTTAGACTTACCGGTCTATAATTGCCAGGATCGCCTCTAGAGCCCTTTTTAAATATTGGTGTCAGGTTGGCTACCTTCTAGTCATTAGGTACGGAAGCCGATTTAAAGGATAGGTTACACACCACAGATAATAGTTCAGCAATTTCCCATTTGAGTTTTATTAGAACCCTTGGATGAATGCCATCTGGTCCCGGAGATTTGTTAACATTAAGTTTTTCTGTTTGTTCCAAAACCTCTTCTAATGACACTTCAATCTGGGACAGTTCCTCAGATTCATCACCCACAAAAGACGGTGCAGATTTGGGAATCTCCCTAACATCCTCAGGCGTGAAGACTGAAGCAAAGAAATAATTTACTTTATCCGCAATGGCTTCATTGTCCTTGATTGCTCCTTTTATATCTCGATCGTCTAGGGGACCCACAGGTTTTTTAGCAGGCTTCCTGATTCTAATGTACTTAAAAAACATTTTGTTATTTCTTTTTGAGTTTTTGGCTAGCTGTTCCTCAAAATCTTTTTTTGCTTTTCTTATTACATTTTTACCCTTGATTTGACAGTGTTTATGTTCCTTTCTATTTATCTCACTAGGATTGGACTTCTACTTCTTAAAAGATGCCTTTTTGTCCCTCTCTGCTTCTTTTACATGGTGGTTAAGCCACGGTGACTCCTTTTTAGGTCTTTTGCTATGTTTTTTTTTAATTTGGGGTATACATTTAAGTTGGGCCTCTATTATGGTGTCTTTAAAAAGTTTCCATGCAGCTTGCAGGGATTTGGCTCTAGTCACTGTGCCTTTTAATTTCCATTTAACTAACCTCCTCATTTTTGTGTAATTCCCCTTTTTTAAATTAAATGCCAGAGTGCTGTATTGCTGAGGTGTTCTTCCCTCCACTGGAATGTTAAATGTTATTATATTATGGTCACTATTCCCAAGCGGTCCTGTAATGGTTATATCCTGGACCTGATCCTGCGCTCCACTCAGGACTAAATTGAGAACTGCCTCTCCCCTTGTGGGTTCTTGTACGAGCTGCTCCAAGAAGCAGTCATTTAAGCCACTGAGAAATTTTATCTCTGCTTCTCTTCCTGAGATGACATGTACCCAGTCAATATGGGGATAATTAAAATCCCCTATTATTATAGAGTTTTTTATTTTGATAGCCTCTCTAATCTCCCTCAGCATTTCAATGTCAGTATCGCTGTCCTGGTCAGGTGGTCGGTAATATATCCCTACTGCTAATTTCTTATTATTGGAGCATGGAATTACTATCTATAGCGATTCTGTTGAACATGTTGATTCATTTCATATTTTTATTTCATTTGATTCTACATTATCTTTCACAGACAGTGCCACTCCGCCACCCATTCGGCCTGCTCTATCCTTTCGATATATTTTATATCCCGGTATGATTTTCCTCATTCCACCAGGTTTCAGTGATGCCTATTATGTCAATCTCCTCCTTTAATACGAGGTACTCTAGTTCACCCATCTTATTAGTCAGACTCCTAGCATTTGTGTAGAAGCACTTTAAAAATTTGCCACTGCCTATTTGTCTGCCCTTCCCTGATGCATTGGATGCATTGGATTCCTTTATATGCGGTTGTTTGTCTGCTCTGGCCCATGTTTGTCCTCTCCCCTTCTCTCTTTCTGACTACAACTTAGAGAATCTCTATCAATGGATTCTCCTCTAAGAGAAGTCTCCATCTGATTTATGTGCATCTCCGCAACAATCGGCTTTCCCCCATCTCTTAGTTTAAAAACTGCTCTATGGCCTTTTTAATGTTTAGTGCCAATGTTTCTCCAATGATATTGTTCTAGCTTTTCAGCTATTGTTCTGTGGCTTTATCTCTTACATCCACATTGTCCAAAGATTTATTTACGAGGCCACATACTTACATATATATTGTTTAATGACTAGAAATACTGATAAAGGACAAAAAGTCATTAATCCATGCATATAATAATGAGAAAAGAAAGTACTTTTTAGGAAAAATTAAAACAGTTGAAGTTACTATTTTTAGTAAGAACTAACAAAGGTGAGGACAAGACTGATTACACATGTAGAGAGAAGTACGAAAGAATGTGGTGTCAGAGCTAAGTGGAGATTGAATTGTTATCCTGAGTTTATTTCTAACTTTACATCAATCTAAATACCAAATAGAAAATGAGGAAGAATTATGTTTCTTTTGTGACTAAATGAAGCAATTTATTGAATTGAATAGAATTGGGGACTTATTCTGCTTCTGTTTCTTTTTTGTATTCAAAGTGATTTAAATTGAAGTATTATTACTGAATTTGCGTTATCTCTGATGTGTTGGGGCAGTGAAACTTAGTCCATGTACTCGAATATCAAAATTGCTTAAAGTTGCATTTGTTTCCTGAGAAGCAACAATGATTTTTATCACATTGAAGACAGCAATAAAATATTTAATTGGACTTTGAACAATACTACGTTTCATAGAATCATAGAATACTAGAACTGGAAGGGATCTCGAGAAATCATCAAGTCCAGTCCCCGGCACTCATGGCAGGACCAAGCATGGACTATATCATCCCTGATAGATATCTGTCTAACCTGCTCTTAAATATCTCCAGTGATGGAGATTCCATGACTTCCCTAGGCAATTTATTCGAGTGTTTAAACACCCTGACAGTTAGGAAGTTTTTCCTAATGTTCAAGCTAAACCTCTCTTGCTGCAATGTAAGCCCATTGGAGGCCAAGGAGAATAATTTTCCCCCTCTTCCCAGTGACACCATTTTAGATACCTGAAAACCTCTACCATATCCTCTCTTCGGTATGTCTACACTAGCCCTCTAGTTCGAACTAGGGAGGCTAATGTAGGCATTCGAAGTTGCAAAAGAAGCCCGAGATTTAAATATTCCAGGCTTTATTTGCATCTTCCCATCCGGGCGCCATTTTTAAATCCCCTTAGTCCGAACTAACTGCCCGAGGCTACACGCGACAGACAAACATTAATTTGAACTAAGTCCTTAGTTTGAGTTAAGTGTTACACCTTGTGGAATGAGGTGTAACAGTTAACTCGAACTAAGGACTTAGTTCGAGTTAACGTTTGACTGTCACGTGTAGCCGCAGGCAATTAGTTTGGACTAAAGGGATTTAAAAATGGCGCCCGGATAGGAAGGTGCAAATAAAGCCTGGGATATTTAAATCCCGGGCTTCGTTTGTAACTTCAAAAGCCTACATTAGCCTCCCTAGTTTTAACTAGAGGGCTAGTGTAGACATACCCATAGACTTCTCACTTCCAAACTAAAACTCAATTCAGCGTTGCCTCATATATCATGTTTTCTAGACCTTTAAACATTTTTGTTGCTCTTCTCTGGACTTTCTCCAATTTATCCACATCTGTCTTAAAATGTGGTGCCATCCCCATTCCAGCTCCCTCCCTCCAGCTTTCCCCCTCCCCTTTCCCACCCTCTCTTCTCCCCTCTCCCGCCTCCTTTCCCCAGTCTCACCAGAGTTTCATCCCCGCCACCAGTTTTGTTAAATAAAGAGAGTTTGTGTTCATGAAAATACATGCATTTTATTTTACATCAGGAAGGGGCGGGGGTTAGGGCGGGGTAAGTGGAATGATGTGAGGGAGGAATGAGGCACAAGCCCCCAGGGGGCCCACCAGAGAGGCTCTTAGTGCTCCTCAGGGTGGAAGCTCTCCCGCAGGGCCTCCTGGATACTGACAGCCCCCCGATGGACCTCCCAATGGCAGCCTGCAGAAAGTGCAGCCAGGCTCGCAGCAATATGTCCAAGAGAAACACCAGAGTGCCCAGGGGCAGCTCTGGCTCCATGTTGCTGAGTGCTGTGGTGTCCTGTGTGAGGGCAATCAGAGCACACAGAGACAAAATGCTTTACTGACCCTCATTGAGGTAGACAAGCAAGCAGGGAAACCTGAGAACTGGGTGTCCCGGACGGGGGGGAGGCGGTCCCTTTAGGCACAGACCTCAGCCTCAGGCAGCAGCCCCACACAGTAAGTCCTGACCTGATGCCCTGCTGGTACTGGTTCCAACCAGAGTCCACTCAGTGTGGACACACTATTTCAAAATAGCAAAATACTATTTCAAAATGCATTTTGTGTGTAGACGCATTATTTTGAAATAAGCTATTTCGAAATAACACTCTAGTGTAGACATACCCTTATTTACAAACATGCCTGGCCCCAGCAAAGAAAGGGCATGGACCTGGACCCAGGCGGTCAGTGACAAAGACCCCTTCCCCTCCAAGGAGTAAAGTGTTAATCAGTGGGCCTTCACAAACTGCAATGGGCAGACATAAGGCCTAGTGTATCACACCTGAACCCAGACATCAGTCAAGGTAACACAAAGGGCTTGCGGAAATGCTGAGAGCAGCTTCGCAACACCTGCCTCCCACTTCCTTCAGTATAGCCCTCTGGTCGGTAGATATGCCAACCTCCCTTCCCCCAGTTGCTCCAGTCTGAGGCACTGGGCAGCAGGGCACAATGTGTTGCAGACCATCCTTTAGCAGATTTATTGAATTATAGCTCTTAATTATTACCTAATTAATCTAAATTAATATTATTAGCATGACAGGCAAGTACCTCGAGAGGTTCAAATTATACTGGATCTGGAGGTCTGATTTCCATCTGAGGCAAATGTATGCCAGCTGCCTTTGATTAAAACAGCATGCCAAAAATAGTTCTGTATCTACAGTAGTGTGGGCAAGTAGACAAGCTAGCAGCCCTGATAATGTACGTAGGCCTCACATGGGATCAGAGTATCTATGCTGCTATTTGTAACAAAGTAGCTCAATGAAGGATAGTGCACATAGAAATTACACTTCCAGTCCCAATAACGCTTCCCTAAAATGCCAAATTAAAATGTTTTAAAAGGCTTCATAACTTTACACCTACTGGCACGAGATGTAACATACTTGTAAGGAAGTGTCTGGAATCTTTAATGACCAGGAAATATTTCTCTAAACCCTTTGAAAGAAGGAATCAAGATCAGGACACTACCCATAGCATCATACTGAGGAACTCAAGGACAAGGGACCATTTCCCTGACCCAGCAGCACCACTACCTAGAGCAACATCTCACACCTCTCTTACCTAATATATATTAAATTGCCATTATCCCTGTATACTACAGGAAGATACAAGATTGTAGGACTGAGGTTGTGCTAAGTAGTAACACATCTGGGAACTCTCTGGTAAAAACTTGCCCAGATTAGGTCTTCCCTCCTCTGTAATCCATACTACCTGGGGGAGGGAAACTGTCAGCCTCCCTTTCACCTGTACCTGGGAGGACAGCCTTCAGTTCTTCTCTCCCCTTTGAACTTTCCATCTGGTCTTTGCATGCCACAGCCCACTGCTCACATGTAGGCTAAAGGGGTGGGGAAGAAGATTTGCCCTCTTGCTAGCCCAGATGTTAGTACCCCCACTCTCTTCTTTAGGAGATGTTTCTCTACATCCATTTCCAGTCCTGAATTAGCAATGAACCAGATCCTGAAATAAAAGAACACCTGTCCTGGACACCTTCTGAACTACAGCAACATCAGCTTTACAATTTTGCCTACCCAGTAACTCCTTGAATGGCACAGAGGAAGGTGAAAAAAACACTACAGCACCCGGGCCAGTATGGTAGTGATAGAAAATTTCCTTCCCAACTTCAGAAATTTGATTAGCAGGATGAACACAGCAGGCTTCAAAACTCCAGTCCAAATGTGGGGAAAGATGTCCTGGACAGGAGCCCTGGCCTTGTAGCCAGACAGGAACCGCCCCCTGTAACATCCATCTTTGCTTGCCTGGAAGTATACAGGACACACAGAGCAGTAAAATCAGCATAGTCTTTGAAACCCTTGACAAGAGGCCCAGATATGCCAGCTCACCCAGTGACCCTGGACAACTATAAGCAGAGATAAGAGGGTGGTCAAACTAATCGCTGACCAAGAAGCTGCCGAGGAGTGCCCTTGACTGAAACCCATGTTGATATGATCACACACTCGTTCGGGGGAATCTCCCGCCCAGCAAAGAATGTCCAGTACTCCTAATTTAGTTATCTCTCTCTGACAAGTGTAAATTATTTGAAACTCCCTTGTAAGAACTGGCACCACAAAAAAGGACCAGTACAATTTGGCATCTTAGAAAGAAAGAGGATACGGGCCACTATGGGTATAAAGATGGGTCCAGCAGCACACTCACTCGGAGCGTCAATCTGCCATCTACCTACTGGCCGGGTTAGGTGTTTAACCTCCCGAGGTTCCATGGGGACACCCACCTCGTATTCATCTTTCTGAGGAATTGAGGGACCAACCCTGGCCTGATTCGCTAGAGTCTAGAGGCACAGAAGGGATAAAAATTGTACCTTTATGTGTCCTTTGTTTAAGTATATACATAGTGTTAGAGCTCTTTAAAGATTAAGCTGTCACTTGGTACCATTATTTTCTATCTTCCTTTTCCTTTGTAACCATTTTAAGATCTATATTTGCTAGCAGTTAAGAAGTAGAGCAATAGCCATTGTAACCACATGCTTTATAAGCCTTTTTTAATAAACCTGTAACTGTTTAAGCTTTAACCTGACTCCTTCAGTTGCTGTAACAGAACCAAGCACAATTTAAAAGAACTCCAGTCGGTCATAAGGGACAGGTATAGGGAGAGTCGGGGCGTTTGGATCATGTCGCTCCCAGAGGATAGATCCATGGGGCATCTCTCAGCCTTCCCTAGGCTACCTACTGTATCCTAACAGTCAAAATCTGAGGTGTAATAAGCTCTCCCTGTAAACTCTTGGGCGTCTGTCAGCCTGTTGGCTGCCCGCTGCGGAGGGACCCCAGTCCTAGCGGTCAAAGACATGGACGTTAAACTTCTCGGGGTGCCTGTCAGCCTCCCTAGGCTGCCCACTGCGACGGGACTTTGCGTCCCAGCAGTTGAAGACTCGGGTGTAACACACACACACACTGCCCTGACCATCAGCTGACAGCCCTTCAACAGTCTCTCTCCTCAAGCCAACTAAGAGGGTGAGTGTCCACAAAGGGGGGAAGGGGAAATAAATCTTGAAGAAGCCAAACTTTCTTTTCCTCCCTGCTATTGCTACAGTCCCCAACCCTTCAAACCTTTGGGAAGGGGGACATCTTTCTCCAAGGCTTCTTCAGAATGTTTCATGGTAGTTCTTCTAGTATATGATTAAATTATCCAAATCACGTTTTCTCCAATGTCAGGAAAAGAAAAGGAGTGGTCTCCTATCAAATTTTTCAATATACCTTAGGATAGTTTTCAGGTGCAAAACCCACCTTTCTGCTACTCAAACCCAGCTTTTTCCCAGACTCAGGGAAGAGTTCTGTGTAAGCTGTAATGATTAACGGAAGTTCAACCAATAAAAGCTATTACCTTCCCCATCTTGTCTCTGATGGCTGAGGTCAGTGTGATATTGCTATTCTTTGGCTAACGTCAGCCCGATAAAATGTAATAGCAATGGCATAGCAGATAATGAACCTCCTTTATATGACAATAGAGTTAATAGAGAAGATTCAGATAATTATCAGATCAAACCTTCAAATTACAAAATACTTCGGTAGAGTACATAAAACCAATTTGTGTTGTGAATTAGGAGGTTCAAAATGCAACAAAGATGCATAAAGCAAGAAAGCATTTATATTACTTTTTTTATAATGAAAGATTCTCAGTCAGCTTTTATTTTTAATCTTTATTTTGTGTTAAATTGTATAGGTAAGCACTTAAACATCAAAGTGAACATGTATGTTCAAACTGCGTTTTCTGTTATACCAACTAAACATTTTTCCCTATTGTGTATGAGAAATTATCTCCTCTGTATACTTAAGGACATGAATCCATGTTACTGGCAGTAGATTGAAGGGAAATATAGTTGGAGATATAAATATAAAATTTGCTCTTCCAGTCAGATTTATTTCTATTTGTTTATTTATTGGGGGGAAAAGTATAATCTTAGTACTTAATCCTCACATAATTGACACTTGTTTGCATACACATTTTATCCCCTGAATTTTCTAGACAGTGAGAATAGGGCACTGGCTACATCAAAATTAGCTCTTGAAATGCATCTTCGTCTGTATGCCAAGATCCTGTTCACAGTGTTGTTGTGGCTGTGTTGGTCCCAGGATATTTTGCACACAATGCAGGTGAGATAATATCTTTTATTGGACCAATTTCTGTCTGCGAGAAAGACAAGCTTTTGATCTTACACTGAGCTCTTCCTCAGTTCTGGAGAAATGTATTCATGGCTAATTACAAGGTGAAACAAATTGTTTTCTGTAACTAGTTAACTTGTGTAGACGTGGGGTAGCTATTTCAGGTTAGCCGTGCTGTATAGATGTACCTTAAGACTCATCTTTGAAGGTGTTGTACAGTATTAAGATTATGTTTTTTCCCCCAAAAAATATAAATAAACCTGACT
Organism: Pelodiscus sinensis; assembly: GCF_052426305.1. Lineage (NCBI taxonomy): Eukaryota > Metazoa > Chordata > Testudines > Trionychidae > Pelodiscus > Pelodiscus sinensis. Next base: position 103,253,837 of record NC_143055.1, read on the forward strand.
AGAATGGTGAATTTGACTTCTGGGTCTCATAAGGCCATTTCTTCCTCATAATCAACTGCCAGTAACATTGATTCATTGCTACAGCAGACAGAGGGGAAAAAATTCCATACACAGTAGGTGACAAATTCTTTTAGTTGAGTGCCACAGAAAATAGAATTTGAACCTACGTGTTTATTTTAATGTTCAAGTTTCTTTAAAATCCTGAGAGCTTGTTAGTAATATTTACTTACATAAATTGAAACAAAATCAGGGCTAACACTAAGAATAAAATCTGACTGTGAATCTTTCATTATAAAAACAATGTAAATACTTTTGCTAAATGCATCTTTGTCATATTTTGAGCCTAGCAATGTAAACCACAAATTGGTTCTATGTTACCTGTCAAGGTATATTGTAATCTGAAAGTTTGATTTGATAATTATCTGCATCTTCTCTATTAACTCTACTGTCATATAAAAGAGGTTCATTAACCACTGTACCAGTGTGATTACATTTTATTGAACTGACATTAACCAAAGAATAGCAATATCAGACTGATATCAGCCATGAGACACAGGATAGAGAAGATAATATCTTTTATTGGATGAACTTCTGTTGGTGAGAGAAGCTTTCATATTTAGACAGAGCTTTTCTTCAGGTCTTAAGGTGTGTCTAAACTACACCCCTCTGCCGACAGAGGGATGTAGATTAGGCACATCGCTATTGCAAATGAAGCGGGGATTTAAATATCCCATGCCTCATTTGAATAAAAATGGCTGCCACTTTTTGTTGCCGCAGCACTTTGCCGGCAAAAAGCGGCAGTCTAGACGGGATCGGTTGACAAGGTAAGACTTTTCCAACTGATCCTGTAAACCTCGTTGCACGAGGCATAAGGGATCAGTCAGAAAAGGCTTTCCTTTCGACCGATCCCCATCTAGACTGCTGCTTTTTGCTGGCAAAGTGCTGCGGTGACAAAAAGTAGCAGCCATTTTTATTTAAATGAAGCACAGGATATTTAAATCCCACTTCATTTGCAATAGTGATGTGCCTAATCTACATCCCTCTGTTGGCAGAGGGGTGTAGTTTAGACACACCCTTAGAGACATGCTTTAAGTGTCAAAGCTAAATACAAGATGGAACAGGTTGTGTTGGTCCAAGATAAGATGTTACCTCATCCACTTTGTCTCTCTAATATGCTTGGACCAACACAGCTACAACAACACTACAAATTTCAGCCATGAGAGAATTTGTACTTTAAAAGCAATCCCTATACTTTGGGGGCAGCCCAACAAACTCCTCACTGGGAATAAAACAGTATTACTATTAGAAAATCAATCTCTCAGTCATTTTGATTTAAATTGGCATTTGTCTACTCAGCCAAGTAAAACAAGTAGCATGAAGCCCTAGCGTTAGTAAATACATACAAATTTCCAGGTTGCTTCTGAGTGCAATATATAGCTCATCTGGTTTCACAAGCTTTGCCTGCAGACATCTTCAGAAGGTGAACATCCTTCTGGAGTGAGATATAATAAATTGTTATTTCTACATATACTATCACAGAGTTTTATTTAAAAAAAAAAAGCTAAATAAATTACATGGTTCAGGAAAACTTTAAAATGTGGTAAGATTAAGGTCCTTGTTTGCTAGTGTCTATTTGGCTGTCAGAATGTTTAAGGGCCCGTTTTTTTGTCAGCTAAGGCTTGATTTTCAGAGAGGCTGAACACCCATTGACTTCCGCTCCCATTTATTTCACTTTCAAAACACTTAAGTTGTATGGAAGCAATTTTATTACCCCAGTAACATGCTTAAACCTATGTCCACAGCTGGAATATCAATTGTTATGCTTATTGCCATAAGGGGGAGAGGGGTTGTGTTTGAATTAAAGTTAATCAGTGTTTTACTGCAGAAGCCATTGGGTTAGTGGCTTGATTCATCTGATTATGGAATAAATGGCCAGTTTTGAGGTTTGTCTGCTGTAATTCTTGAAATCTGCTCTGAGTGTGGCATTTTCAATACGACTCATCCAGGCATCCAGCCACAGACAGGTCTGCATTTTTTGATAATAAGCTCCACAGAAGGAGTGGGGTTTCTTTGCTTTGCTGGGGCTATGTCTAGACTGCAGGCGTCTTTCAGAAGAAGCTTTTCTGGAAGAGATCTTCTGAAAAAACATCTTCTGAAAGAGAGCATCCACACTGCCAAAGTGCATTGAAAAAGCGCTCTGCTTTTTTGAAAGATAGCGTCCACACTGAATGGACGCTAGCTTGCATTAAAGCTGTGATTACTATGGATGGAGTGGTGACCAAGGTACCTGTGCTTTTTCCTCTTCTTTCGAAGGAACTCCCTCCTCCTTTGGAAAAAGGCTTCTTCCTCCTAGAAAGAGGTTTACCAATATTGGAAAAACAGGTGTGTTTATTAGGAGGTCAGGGAGGGGACAAGTAGAAGAGGTTAGAGGTGGGTGGGAGAGAGTGGAAAGGCAGAAGCCCCTGTTGGGGAGGCCCTGGGGACAGTTACTGGGGGGCCTGAGAGAACCTCTCTCCCAGGACCTCCCTGATGGGGTTGGTGCCTATCAGCGGTCCAGGGGTGCTCAAATGCATAGCCCTTGTGGCCGGCATCTCTCCCCCACCCTGGGAGGAAGGCTTCCCCCTTGCACTTCACAAGGTTGTGGAGCACACAGCACGCCGCCCCTATCTTGGGGATATTGTGCTCCCTGACATCCAGGCGGGTGAGGAGGCAGCAGAAGCATCCATGAGGTGCCCAAAGGCACACTCCACCTGCATCCTGGCTCAGTTGAGGCAGGCATTGAAAAGGTCCTTGCTGGGATCCAGGTGTCCGGTCTATGGCTTCATCAGCCAGGGCATGAGTGGTTATGCTGCATCCCTCACTATGCATACTGGCATGTTCTGGTCACCAACTGCACAGTCCTGGTGGGGGAAAAAGGTGCCTGCCTCCAGCTTGGCAAACAGGCTGGAATTTCTAAAAACTTGGGCATCGTGTGCCCTGCCCGACCACCCCACATAAATGTTTGTAAAATGGCCCCTGTGGTCCACCAGGGCCTGCAGGACTACAGAAAAGTAGCCCTTGTGGTTGATGAAGTGGGCTGCTTGATGTTCTGGGACCCAGATCGGGATGTGTGTGCCATCAATAGCTCCCCTGGGCAGCAAATCCCAGGATCCCCAGGGCAGCAAATCCAGTTATGGTTGTATTCAGGTCCACGAGACAGACAACTCTGTGTAGCGGCAGGGAGTTGATGGCCCTGATGACCTGCAGAAGAAGACAAAGAAACACACAAAACAGAAAATGAAAGAGGGGTGGCAGGAGCACTTGAGAGGTGCCTCTCTCCTGCCCCTCCTTTGCCCCCTCCCACCAGTCCTCCAGCAGCCTCTCCCTATGTGTCCGTGCCCCACCCCAGCAGTAGGGCTGTGTGAGGGCAGGATGGTACAAGCCCGGGGGCTTTCCCCCCATCCCCAGTCCCCCTCCTGCAGTCCCCAGTCCCCCTCTTCTGAGGGTCCCCCTTATCCAACATCTTCTCCCCTCCCCCACCCCCACGCCTTGCAGGGACTGCAGCCCGTGAGCTACTTACCTGCATAAGCAGAGCCCCGACAGTGGACTTCCCCACCCCAAATTGGTTGGCCACCAACCAGTAGCGGTCTGGAGTGGCCAGCTTCCAGACGGTGACTGCAACCTGTTTCTGCAGAGGGATGGTAGTCCGCACGTGGGTGTCGCATCTCTGGAGGGTGGATGCGAACCAGGCAGAGCTCGAGGAAGGTGTCCTTGTGCATGCAAAAGTTCTGCAGCAACTGCTGGTCGTCCCACCACTGCATGACCAGCGGGTCCCGCCAGTCCGAACTGGTCTCCAGCCTCCAGAACCATCTGCGAAGGGTGGGGTGCGGTAGCCAGAGTGGAGCAGCCAGATGAGGAGGAGTTCCAAGTCCACATCCAGCATGAACATGTAGGCTGGAAGAAAATGCTGCAGGAACTGCAGCATGGCCATGTGGGGCCGTCACCTGCCCAGGAACAGCTCCGGCCCCATGGCCCACAACAGGAAAAAGCTGTAGAGTCCCCAAAAAGAACAGGGAAACCACAGTAGGCACTGCTGATGCTTTGCTGTCCCTCAACGGAGGTCTGCAAACAGGCAGCAGAAACAGAAACAGCTGTCCAGGGAGGTCCCTTTAAGTGCGTGTCTCTGCAGGGCTCTGGCACCAGCACTCGAGAGCAACTGGCGACCTAAAGCCTGCCTAGAACTGGTTCTGGACTGGGTGGTTTTATATGCGAAAGAGCATCCAATGAGTGTGGATGCTCTCTTGTGCAAGAAGTTTTTCTGGAAGATCTTTTCTGCAAAAAGCTTCTTGTGCAAGACGCCTGCAGTGTAGACGTAGCCAAGGTGTGTAATTAATGTTTCAGTGGAAAAGATAAATAAGCTATGCTTCCTTCAGGTTTTATCTTTTATTTATGCCAGTTTCAACACATATGTATTTTTGTTATTTCCCTCTAGTTAGCAAGTGTACTTAGATTGTGTCATATTTAACTAGTCAACCTTTGGGGGGTGGGAATTGGAATTAAGAAAGAAAACTAAAATAACAAATTGTGTAAACCAGACATATTGAACATGCACCAAGGTCACAACTATTGGCAGAACAATGTGCAATTTAAAAATATAAGAATTGGAATACTGCTGCATATACTGAAAGCAATGGGAGTATTTATAAACTGCTGCAGTAAATCACGTTCTATTGGTAGCTTTATAACTTTCTTTCTTAACAAAAATATGTTTTAACTGCTGGAGTTTTAAGTCCATAAAAGGAAGACTGATCTAAGTGTATTTCTGAATGGCAAAGGCAAAAAAATTATACTTCCTACAACTAGTTATGATTTCTCATTATACAAATGTGCCTTGAAGAGTCGCATTACTGCAGGGTTATTACACCCAATAACTATCGACCCCTAGGTCACAAATTAACATCAACCAGATCTACAATTCTATTTAAATTATAATACACCTCTCATTTCATGGAGGAATCTCGTAATGAAGATCATAATTGCAAATTACCCACCACACACATCAGGCAATAGATGGATTTATTTTAAATTAAAAAGTAGCATTTCTTAGACCCCGACAGCATAATATAAAAATGATTAAAACACCTTTTGGGGACACATTTTGAGTTTCTCCTCAACTTTCTTATTACATAGAAATAAGTTACATATCTAAATTAATATCCTTTCGCCTTACAAGATGATGGTACACTGGAAACATTTCTATTGCATATATTTACATTTATGCTGCATATATCTATATGGCTACACATTTTATTGCCTCCTTAGATCTTTAGTAGACATTTACAAGGTTCCAATTAGAAATGGATTCCCTAAAAATTGCATTTTGGCAATTTTGCATTTTGACAAAAAATTCCAGGATTAGGAAAATTGAGAATTAGTCCAATTTATTGGGTCCTATGTCAAGTAGGGATGTTAAATATTGGTTAATTGAATAGTCGAGTAACCTCATGAAATGTTATTGGTTAGTCGATTATTCTATAGTCCCCAGGGGCAGGGATGGCACCTGCCATATCAGAGGCAGGTACCAGGTGGGAGCTGCTCTACGAGGGGAACCAGTTTAAAAAACAATTCCCCTCACGGACTGGCTACCTATCGCCCTGTGCTGCTTCTTTTGAGAGAGGCAGCAGTGCAGGGTGGCAATAGTCCCTGTCTAGGGGGTGTCTGAACGCCTGGACATGAACCAGAACTGATCTGAGCTGCCTGCCTACCCACCTCTCAATACACTTGCAATGCAGAGCTGAAATGAGGGTTGGTCCCGGACCCAGCATGAGCCAAAACTGAGCTGGGCTGCCTGCCCAGCTCCTAATACCCTTTTAAATGCAAAGCCACAGCAGGGGTAGATCCCAGACCCCTTGCAAGTCAGGACTGAGAAATGTACTAGCAGGAAGAGGGAAACATGTGTAGTCTATAGCATTAACCTATAAGCTTTTGCTTATTGATTAATCAACTACACTATTACATCCTTAATATCAAGTGTTGGTACCATATATAAATAATACATTAATAGCAGTGTGTAAAAAATAATTTGTATTTGATTCAAATTGGTATCATTATATACAAAATATATCATAGGAATCTTGCATCTTGAAGGTGTCAATTCACATGCAATGTTTCCATTTCCCTGCGGGTATTAGTCTTCCGCAGGAGACCCAATATTAGCAGTTGAGTAGCTCACATGACATCTAGATTTCAGACAACCAACACATAGGGGTTTACAGATTTTTTTCCACCTCTCCTGTTCGCTGCCCTTTTTGCACCAGCTGGGAGTACTTTTGTATCATTAATACTCAGAGTTAATATGCTGGAGCCTCCTATAAGCCTTGAACATTATTTTATATTTATTTAACGTATTCCATCCGGAAGGAACCCAAAGCACTTGATCACTTTGTCCTTGATTGTCCCACATGGGTGAGGGAGAAAAGAGAAGAGAAAGCTCTCTAGCAGATGAGAGAGCACCCCTGGGGAGGTTCTAGAGAGGAACCAGTAGATACATATCATCATTCAAGAACACATTTGTACTTGGGGACACCTGAAAATGTGATGCCTTAAATTTTCAGGTGTTGTACGCAACCGCATATTTTGCATATGCTGAATATACAGGCCTTTTGCATAAGGTATGTATTGAGACCAAATTGATCATACTAACACTGAGACACATACACACAGTTTTGAAATGCTCCACATTATGGGTGTGTCTAAACTACATGGCTCCATCGATGGAGCCATGTAGATTAGGCTGATCGGCAGAGGGAAATGAAGCCGCGATTTAAATAATTGCAGCTTCATTTAAATTTAAATGGCTGCCACTCTGAGCCGACAAACAGCTAATCAGCTGTTTGTCGGCTCAGCGCGCTAGTCTGGACGCTCCTGCACCGACCTGAAAGCCCTTTATCGACCTCCCCATTATGCCTTGTAGGATGAGGTTTACCGGGGAGGTTGATAAAGTGCTTTCATGTCGACAGGGGAGCGTCCAGACTGCCCTGATCTGCCGACGATCAGCAGAGCGGAGCAGCCATTTAAATTTAAATGAAGCCACGATTATTTAAAACGCAGCTTCATTTCCCTTTGCCGAACAAAGAAATCTATATGGCTCCGTCGGCGGAGCCATGTAGTTTAGACGTACCCTATGACTCCTTTGTTTTGCCAACTCTGCTGCTTTATTTGGGCCAGAAAAAGGGTCACCTACTGTTGATAAAGAGGGTGAGTTCTATATTCTCCTTGTTCATTCCTCTGTCCCTCTCTTCTCTCTGTGGTTATGGCAAAAGAAAGGAAAGACAGGTGATGTTCCCTGGCTCTCCCTGATGGTACCTGGCTCTCCTCCTTTTAAATTCTCCTTATCACACATGAAGGATAAGTTATTTTCTCTGATTAGAATTGTAAAGGTATGAAAGAGGAACAAATGTGGTCTTTCAGATAAGTAAATCCCGGGCCTTTTGTGGGTCCTGAAGAGCATTGTGGATTTCAATGACTATTTCCAGAGAATTTTGCATGGAAAGATAGCTCACTCTTTATACAGGGTTTTTCTGAGGTTATATTTGTTGACCTTACTCACCCTGTTTGATTCTTCTGATCCTTCATCTAGCAAGTAATTAGATAAAGATGCTCAAGGATGTGTTTTGAAAAGCACAGAAAGCTTTGCGATAACCACAGTAAGTGCTGATTTTGATGATATTTTTTTTTTTTTTTTGCTCACTTTCTGTGGTCTGAAACTATTGCCTTAAGCGGACTACAAACCTGAATGTGTTTGTTTTATCTTTTGCGGATGTGCAGAAACAATGGAAATGAAGCCTTTTGTGTGCTGAAATATATTGCGTGTTTGCTCTTCTGTACGTATTATGCACATGATCTTTCACATGTATACTTGTTCCTCTCAATCATTGCAAAGCTATGCAGCCAATAATGTAGGTCAAAACAAGGTAGAGTATACCTCACTGGCAGAAACTGTCATTGTAAACCATAGAAATAGTGTTAACTTTGATTGTATAGTACTGAAAAAGAAAATAATGTTAAGGCTTGTTTTCTTGCTCATTACTAGTGCCTAAAGGTTGTTTTTCAATAACGACATAGTCAATTGAAGTCAAAATAGTGTCTTCCTTTTTCATTTTGCACCATTTATATAATACAATATAGCCAATATTTTGGAAAAGTCACTGTGAACTGTGAATGCTCAGCACCAATGCCAATCAGGTAAGTTCTATGCAGTGTACAATATGACCAAGTGTAATCCCAGTTGACTAATCTGGAAGTGATTTTTTTAACAAGACAAATCCATTTTTTAATGGTTATTTCTTCATACCACCAAAGTGTCTTAGGATAAAAAATTTAAAGAGATCTGGCAAAGGAGATGACTGAATATCACATAGTAATATGACTGTATGCTTTTTTTAAAAGGAATTTTTAAAATTGACAACGTTACATCACTTAGAACCTTTAATTGTTGTATAGGAACGGTTTTCTGCAAGAATGCCACTCCAAGCCCCACTAATGAACAATTTGATTTTTAGTATTAGATTACAAAACAGTAATCTGTTTAGAGTATCTCTACTCAGCTTTACCTGTTCTCGAATAGCTATTGTCAAACACAACACCTGCACCATTTTATTCAAGGGGCCAAATTCAAAAGTTGTGCAAGCCTATATCAGGAATAAATTTGGGCATGTATGACTATTTTCTGGCTTCTCACCACAATAATACAAATAAAGATTGTTAGAGGAAATGTAAAAAAGAAAACCATATTCTTATCTTACTATACTAGAGTAACCCTATTGAAGTACCTCTCTAGGTACTTGTATTGCCCATATCATAGTATTTGTTCATGAAGTGGCCTCCCTCTGCGGGCAGCCTCGCTGCCTCCTCACAGCCAGCCTCAGAGCCCTGTTGTGGGATCAGGGAGGGGCAAACAAGAAACAGTTGCAGTTTATGAGCCAGGCTCTGGTTCAGGCTGGGGCTGCAGGAAAGCAGTTTATGAGCCAGGCCCAGGGGTCAGTGCAGGGCGAGTAAACAAACAGCAAGTAATGCCAAAGGGTCCAAGGGCGCAGGCCTGTCTGCAGGCTGAGGCAAGGGTCAGGTCTCCTTGCTGGTGGAGAGCTGACAGGTGCAGGTGGTTTCTCCCTTCAGTGGTGGCAGGAGGGACCTGCCACCCAAGGGAAAAGAGTGGCAGGGAGGGACACAGGCCCACTCATTCCATTGTGTCCCAGCCCAGGGCCCTATCATCAGCAGTGCTAGCTGCCTCCAGGTTGGTGGGGCTCTTGGCCGCAACACACCGGTCGGGTCAGTGGGCTAGTGGGGGTCCAGGCCACAACCCACAGCACAACTGACCTCTATGTCCTCAGCAGGCACTAGGTCAGCTCCCCCTGGGCTACTTTCCAGTCCCTCCTGGGGTCCAGCTCTGGTCGGCAGGCTCTGCGGAGGTCGAAGGAACTGGCAGGTTGTCCATAGGTTCTTCCTGGGTTGGCTCAAGCAGAGGTCCAGGGGGCCCAGCCCAGTCTGGCTCCTGGAGGCCCAGGGTAGGCTTCAGGCCTTAGCAGGGGTCTCTGCAGCCTTTTGTAGTTACTGTGCTCCTGCAGAGGTCACAGCTGCCTGGAACAGTCCCCAGAACATGGAAGTGGCCCCAGCAGCCCAAACCAGTTACCCTGCTGGGGTTAGTGGGGTAAGGTTCTCTGTTGCCTCTGGGCCTTCGTCCAAGCCTCCTCCCTGCTCAGATGCTGGGCTCCAACTGAGCTGGGACCTCCCTCTCTTATACTTCCAGCCCCGCCCTTCTGCTTCCTGGGGGCTAGGCTGGGGCACTCTGGCACTGCCCACCAAGGGGTTTTTAGGGGAACTTCCTCCTCTGGGTCATCAGGAAGCCATGCTGCCTCCTTACAGTGCACTTCAGTGGATTTGAGTCTACACCAATGTAACTGAGAGAAGAAAAGCCGTGGGCTATGTTCAATTGGAATAGTTCTAGCATTAAACTTAATTTTTAGGAAATTTTGTATGAATGTGAAACTCGATTTTATCATTGTATCCGTTATGTTCTATGTTGTGGTTAGCTGGTTGTTGTGTTGAGTTCTTCTCTCATGATCTAAATCAATTTTTACTAACATTCAGAAAACAAAGGGAATTCGCTCCTGTAATTCTTATAATGCCTGTGTATTTCCGTAGCTTTTTTGTGAAAAACATTGAGCAGTCCCATCGGTAAATTATTTTCCTTGTGTTCCAAAGATAGCAAATTAAAATCCTTTTAAAGATCTCACTTATTAGTGTTGTAATAAATGGAGGTCAAACTAGATGATCATAAGGGCCTCTTCTGATCTCAGAATTTATGAATTAAAAATCTGAAGAACAAGAAACCAGATATGTATTATTTCTAAATAGAAACATAGAGAATTATAAAGGAAACAATCACACAAAATCTAAAGACTACATAGTTGAAAAAAATTATTCCAATTCATACCAAGATGTATGTGCATAGAAAATATGTAAATCAGATGATGCCTCCTGAATAAAAAGTAAATCTTCCTACCTTCTACACATACATAGTCCAAGAAGCTGGACTCCCCCCTGCCTCCAAAAAAAATTCCTGATTGGTCTTGGTGATTAGAAAAAAGATATTGAGAAGAAAGGTCCACTGTGTAGAATTATAAAGGTTAGAGTATTTTTTCTCCTTCATGTTAAGTTCAACATGAGCGGTAAGGATATGTCTACACAACAGTGTTATTTTGGAACGGCTGACATAATTCCAAAGTAACATAGTCCACATCTACACTATAAGCAGTTATTTCAACATAATGTCAAAATAATGACGAGCTGGAGGACTTCTTACACTGACTCCTGTAACCCTCATTTTACAAGGAGTAAGAGAAGTCAGAGAGCTCTACCTCAGACTTCCTGCTGTGGAGAGACTGCCAAAAGCTGAAATAAGCTATTTCAACTTAAGCTACGCAATTAATGTAGCTCAAGTTGAGTAACTTATTTTGCCATTCACCTTGTTGTGCAGACATGCCCTTACAGTGTGGTAACTAGGGGTACGTCTAGACTACATGGCTCCGTCAATGGAGCCATGTAGATTTGTTTGTTCGGCAAAGGGAAATGAAGCCGCAATTTAAATAATCGCGGCTTCATTTGAATTTAAATGGCTGTCCCGCTCTGCCGATCAGCTGTTTGTTGGCATATTGGGGCAGTCTGGACGCTCCCCTGCCGACATGAAAGCCCTTTATCGACCTCCCCAGTAAACCTCATCCTACGAGGCATAATGGGGAGGTCGATAAAGGGCTTTCAGGTCGGCGTGGGAGCATCCAGACTAGCGTGCTGATCAGCTGTTTGTCAGCGCAGCGCGGCAGCCATTTAAATTTAAATGAAGCCGTGATTATTTAAATCGCGGCTTCATTTCCCTTTGCCGATCAGCCTAATCTACATGGCTCCATCGATGGAGCCATGTAATTTAGACACACCCTAGTAATATTACATTTAACAGAGTGAAAAAACTTCCCTCATAATATATGGAGAGGGATAAGAAGAGGGGAATAACTCATTCATATCTCTACGAGGTCTCATTTTCATGTCACATATTTAACTCCTTTTGTAAGCCAAAGGTAGAACTGTGGCCATTTACAATTATCCCAATATAGCTATTCAGGCAAAAATGAACAGTTATACTATTGTTTTGTTTATGGCAGAGTATAAAATGATCCTTCTGATTATCAACAGAGAAACTCAACAAACTAAAAGATACAAAGATTTTGATAAAATAATGCCTAGAAGTTAATGTAGACAAGTTGAGGCCTATAACTTTCTCCGCGGCTGTGTCTAGACTGGTCAGTTTTTCTGGAAAATCAGCTGCTTTTCTGGAAAAACTTGACAGCTGTCTACACTGGCCGCTTGAATTTCTACAAAAGCACTGACTTCCTACTGTAAGAAATCAGTGCTTCTTGCAGAAATACTATTCTGCTCCCGTTCAGGCAAAAGTCCCTTTTGCGCAAAGCTTTTGTGAAAAGGGCCAGTGTAGACAGCTCAGATTGTTTTCTGCAAAAAAGCCTCGATCACGAAAATGGCGATCGGGGCTTTTTTGCGGAAAAGCGCGTCTAGATTGGCACGGACGCTTTTCCGCAAAAAGTGCTTTTGCAGAAAAGCATCCGTGCTAATCTAGATGCTCTGTTCCGAAAATGCTTTTAACGGAAAACTTTTCCGTTAAAAGCATTTCTGGAAAATCATGTCAATCTAGACGCAGCCCACATGTTTATGATCAGAGTTTTTTAGTGCTCCTACCAATGCCCTATGGATTTACTAAGTTTCCACTTGAGTTATCCCAGCGTCAGTAGGCTGTGATGTGTTTTACCTACCAGTTTGTTTTCTTCCCAAAATTAGAAAAGAACTTTGAATCCACACTTTTGTGGGGGCACTCCATGCTTTGGATCATGTTTTCTTCAAATTCTTAAAGTGCAGCATTCTAGTACTATGAAGTGGGGAACTGAGAGAGCATCCCACAGCTAATGTCCTGCTATCAACTTTACAGGGATCCCAGCTAGAACCAGGGTGGGAGGGAAGTCACCATGTCCACTTTTGTTAGATACTTTTCAACACATTGATAAACTATAATAACCATAGAAGTAAGTAGCAGCAAAATAACAGAATATACAGCTACTTTTGTTTAGAAGCAGAGGAATGTTGAATCAGAACAGATCTGAAATACATATGAATTGATTCATAAGCATTTTCATGTCCCCTACTGTGGTGGGGTCACCAGCCCCGCCCCCCTCAACTCCAAGGCCTAGTCCTTTAAATACAGGCCCAGCGGCCTAGTCCTTTGGACACAGGCCCAGTGGCTTAGTCTTTTATGGGATTCCCTTGTCATCGAGGATCTGGGAGGAAGGGATAGGGAGTCCCGGGCCCTCCCTCTCTACCGGGCCCCAATCCAGGGCCCTATCAGTGGTGGGTGGTTCCCACCACTGGATCAGCGGGGAGTTCTCCCCAAAACTTGCCAAGCCCACTGGGTCCTTTTCTGGGCCTGTAGCCAGACAGGAACCCCCCTGTAACATCCATCTTTGCTTGCCTGGAGCATGCAGGGCAGACAGAGCAGTAAGTCTTGAACAGAAGGCCCAGATATGCAGGCTCAGTGACCCTGAATGGCTGTAAACAGAGATACGCCAATTGCTGACCAAGAGGCTGCCAAGGAGTGCCCTTGACTGAAACCCATATTGATATGAACACACAGCCATCCGCGGGGGGAGGAATCTCCCGCCCAGTAAAAAAATGTCCAGTACTCACAATTTAGTTACCACTCTTGCAAGTGTAAATTAAGTTGAAACTTGCTTGTAAGAACTGGCGCCACAAAAACGGACCAGTACAATTTGGCATCTTAGATAAGAAAGAGGATATGGGCCCCTATGGGTATAAAGATGGGTCCAGCAGCATGCTTACTTTGAGTGTCAATCTACTATCTATCTGCTGGTCGGGTTGGGTGATTGACCTCCCGAGGTTCCATGGGGATGCCCACCTCGTATTCGTCTTTCCTAGGAATTGAGGGACCGGCCCTGGCTTGACCCGCTGGAGTCAAGAGGCACAGAAGGGGGTAAAAACTGTACCTGGATGTGGTCTTTTGTCTTAAGTGTACACATAGGTGTAGAGCTCTTTAAAGATTAAGCTGTCACTTGGTACCATTATTTCTATTTTCTATCTTTATTTTCTTTGTAACCATTTTTAAGATCTATATTTGCTAGCAGTTAAGAAATAGAGCAATAGCCATTGTAACCATATGATTTATAAGCTTCTTTAATAAACCTGTAACTGTTTAAGATTTAACCTAACTCCTTCAGTTGCTGTAACAGAACCAAGCACAATTTAAAAGAACTTCAGCTAGTCATAAGGGAAAGGTATAGGGGGAGCTTGAGCATTGGATCGTGTCACTTCCAGAGGACAGATCCGTTGGGGCATCTCTCAGCCTCCCTGGCTGCCCACTGCGAAGGGATGCTGTATCCTAGCAGTTGAAATCTGAGATGTAATAAGCTCTTCCTATAAACTCTGGGGTGTCTGTCAGCCTGTTGGCTGCCCTCCGCGACAGGACCCCGGTCCTAGCAGTAAAGACACAGACGTTAAACTTCTCGGGGCGCCCTTCAGCCTCCTAGGCTGCCTGCTGTGATGGGACCTTGTGTCTCAGCAGTTGAAGACTTGGGTGTAACACACACACACACTGCCCTGACCGTCGGCTGACAGGGCCACGTCCTGGGTTGCTTCCTACCCCCTCGCCCTGTCCGCCAGCAGTCCCACCTGTGGATGTGGGTCCAGCTACAGCAGCAATATCAGCAGGCATGCCTTCGGAGACAGCAGTGGCCTGGGCAGTGACGGCTTCTAGGGGGGGTGCACAGCGCAGCCAGCATTGCGGTCTGGCTCATTCCAGAGACAACAGCGGCGGGGGTAACTGGTCCAGCGTCTCTTGGTCCATCTGCAATGGCTTTGGCTCTGGAATCTGGAGAGGAGCTCTTTCCCCTCCCGCGGCCAGCCCCAACTGAGCAGCCCTGCAGCCTTTTATACTGGGACTGTATTGCAAGCATGCCCAGCAGGATTGCGGGAGAGGGGCATATTCTACCCAATAGGTGGGCTCTCTGCCCCCAAGATCAGTGTGGGGCTGGCCTGCCCCATCACACCTACCCAGTTACATTTTCAGCTATACCATCACTATCTCCCCATCCCGTTCCCTTGCTTAGAAACGTTTAGACCCAACTCCTCAAAAGGTATTTTATCTCCTTACAACCATTGATTTCAATAAAAGTTAGAATCCCAAATACTTTTGAGGATCTGAGCCTAAGAGCCTGATTAAAATTCATATACATGGCCTTTTCAGCTACAAATTTGAAAGCACTTTGCAAAGGAGGTCCATATCATTGTTTTCATTTACCAGATGGAGAAACTGGGAGGCAAAATGATTTGCTTAAAGTCATGGACAGAGATGAAAGTAGAATCCAGGCAGAAATTGTAGATGCAATTCTTACAACTGAAGTTATTTAGACACTTAACAAAACTTGTTTGTGAGCACAATTATATATAGATTAAAGTTTTTAATAAAAGTATTTCACTTTTTCAACTATCACTAATCATTTCTTTTGCAGTTACTTTGTTTCTATTCTTTAACAAGACTAGGCATAAGCGGAGTTTGTTCCCTGTTATGAAGTTCACCTTTGGTTATTATTGGCAACCATGCTTAAGGTAGAAGCAGGCCAGTCCTTTAAAATCTTCCATCTTCATTCACATTTTGAGTTTAAAATACTCTCCTTCCTTGTAAATATTAATGAGGTCAATTAACACTTCTTTCTCTTGAGATACAACTGTTAATTTGTTAGCTCAGTTCAACAGCCTCCTCCTGTGTGAATGTAACTATCAATTTGTGAACTCAATTAAACAGCCCTGGATAAATGAAACATATAACGAGTCAAGTAAAAAGGAACTCTACTTTAAAGTAATGTTTTAAATATATGATCATTTTTTCTGTGTCAAGATGCATTCCTCATTTATTTTGGAGAACTGTATAGAACATCCGTGAGCAAAAAATTAGAAACAGGTGTTCTGACTGGAAAATTCTGTTCCAGCGGTAGGTTATCTGTGGTCCATCAGGATAATCCACTGACAAGCCGCAAGACAGTTTGTTTATGTTGAGCATCTGCAGACATGGCCCCCTGCAACTCCCAGTGGCTGAAGCTATGTCTAGCTGGCAAGCTTCTTTCAGAAGAAGCTTTTCCTGAAGAGATCTTCCAAAAAAAGTTCTTCCAAAAGAAAGCATCCACACAGCAAAAGTGCATTGAAAAAGTGATCTACTTTTTCGGAAGATAGCATCCATTTAGTGTGGCCACTATCTTGCATTACAGATGTGATTACTATGGATGAAATGGCCACCAGGGCACATATGCTTTTTCCTCTTCCCTCTTCTTTTGAAAGAACTCTTTCTTCCCCATCCACACACACCTTTTTCTGAAAGAGGTTAACCAATGCCAGAAAGACCCCTCTGTCCTTTTGATTTTTTTTTTAAAGAATGTGATTGCAGTGTGGACGTAAGTGAAGTTTTTTCAGAAAAATGGCTGTTTTTCTGAAAAAACTCTGCAGTGTAGACATACCCTGAGGTTCACCTCTCCTGGAACAGTGCCTTGGGTGTGGGGAATGGTTGCAAAAGGGAATAAGAAGCCAGCATGTTGATACTGACTCATACGCTGGGAACTGAATAGGAGGAAGGGTTTGAAAGTGTATCCCTGTGTATGAAGCTCCTTTTCACATGGAGCAAGCTAATGCCCCCCTCCTTTAGGTGGTGAGATACCAAGTTTGTTCAGGACATGTTCTGAGCACTATGATAGATGCTCCTTGTTTGTGGGGGGATGAAATTTTGCCCTTGCCATCATATTGACCTAAGTAGAGTTGGGTTTTTCTCTTTCTTATAGCCAACTGTAACCCTTCTACAAGAGGAAGGGGTGAATGATAAAGGCCCAATAAACATTAAATGGAAAAGACAATGCAAATTGGGACTGGTACCTTTTCTAATACATAATGCTCCAGGAATGAGCATCCCAGAAATAGCCCAACAAGGAATGTTGCTGGCATCACTGTTCCAATACAGCAAAGATGAGGTATAAGGGGAGCAGACTGCAGCTCTAGATACAGCACAAAGGTCTGAGGGCCTCCACAGGGATGGCCCAAGATTCCTATGAAACCTTGGGGGACTTACTGAACTTATGAAAATCCACAGCGTGCTACATTGGCTGGGAGTTGTGGGGACAATTGAGACAAAACATGACTTTAACTAACATCTTCTAAAAGGGCAACATTGGGGGGCATTTCTTATAGAGTTTTCCTCCCCATTGTTCTCTTCTGCAGTGAAGATGACTTCAGTTTCATTCTTTCCATGCTCAAGCTGAGTAAGAACATCAGGATCAAGCCTCTACTGGTCTTATCTGTGGATGGATAATGTGCCATTTTTTCTTAGTCACATCTCAGAGGAGATCTATCTTTCAAAAGGAAAGGAAACAGTCATTCAACATGTTGGTCTGATGGTATGTACTGGGGTGACTGAAAATAAATGACTAAGACAAAAAAGACAGTTTCTTCTTAGTGGATGCTGCTAGGTACCGGAGAAAAAGTTGAGAAAATAACCCACTATAGTCACAGTCACATTTCTTAGCAAATCACAAATTAGCTCTGGATTTATGGAGTGAATTGTGTCACCAGTTACAAAACTCACTCCTCATGAAGATTGCCTTTAAATTACCTAAATTTAAACTGATGGTCTCTGGCTGTTTCTGTTTTGTTGTTTTGTGGTCCCCCCGCTTCTCCTTTTGCCAGGGGAAAGGAGAACCTTCAATGAAAATGCACAAATCTGCATAAAATGTGACAATGTGTGCCATGTGTGGAGGCAGAAGGATGTGGAAGGATTTAGGCCACTCCCTGAAAACCCCTTGCTAATGTGAGTACTCCTTTACTTTTGCGAGTGAGATTTTGAAGGATTCAGGTCCTATACCATTTTATATATATATAAATGACCTAATCTGGAATCTGATGCACTCATTCACTACATGTTTCGGCAAATTGCTGTATGCTATTAAATGACACACACACACATGCAGGCTCATATGATAAAAATCTCATTAATGCTTAATGAGCACTGAAAGATTAGCATATGTGGTCCCCCTTCTGAGAGTGAGTTTAGTTGAAGTTGATTTTAGGGGACCTGAATTTCCTCTCAGCAACTTAGCTGATTAGAATTGCCAAATTAAGCTCTTCCTTTTGCTTGTGACAAGAGGGCCTTATTTTATCTTCAGCCTTGATTGCCCCCTTAAAGCACACGGCTGAAATATTTGCTATGCACATAAAAGAAGAAGATGAAAGAATGTAAATCACAGACCCATGGTGATTATCCAGAAATCAGAGTGCTGAAAAATGAAGGATAATATCAGTTGAAGTGTCACTAAAACAGAGTTATGAGTATAGTCAGGTAAAATACTGGATAATTGCTTATAATTTTCAGTGTTTGGAAAACAATTTCCTGGCCAGATGTTTTCACGTTGTATTAGATATTTCACTCTCTGTCAAGTGTTGTACGTTTTCTCTAGTTTATGATTCAAGGTGTTAATCATATTCAGTCTTTCAAGATGATTACCTGGTAGCATTAACATACAAATGTACAATGATTATCTCTGCTGTTCAGAATTCTTTGCATTCTGTTCAAGAAAAAAAAGAGAGAGAGAGAGAAAAGAAATAAATCAGTCTCCTTCAACTGGCATGGTGCCTAGCTCAAAAAAAAAATTATCCTGAATTCTGATGCTATGAAAATTAAGTATTAATCAAGACAATAGTATTGAAAGTTTTTCTTGAGTTTGTGGCAGGCAAACTGCCAGCACTACAATATAGCATTAGACTTCCAGTAAGAAAAAAATGGGGGATACAGTTTTACCCCACACAATGTACACATTTCTTCCTGCTAATCCTCACTTTCCTTGGATCCACATTTTGCTATCTGTTACAGTATGCTAAATATGTGTGGATATCTTCCTGGGACTTTAAAAACTTCTAAAGCAGGATCCTGCAAAGCTAAAGAGATTCTTTCAGTGAAACATTGAAAATTCTGTACAGAAATGGGGTCATGGCTACCACATTTTCAGCTACAATATAGTAAGGCAAAATTCTCTCACACAGTCGAACAACTGTCTCTTGGTAGAGGATGTTAATAGATATCCCTTACAATATATTTTTTCTACACTTGCTGCTACATGCACTATACCATAGTTCCTCTGCTTTGCTGAATTAGCTCATTTAGAATGAGCCCTTCCTGTATGCCTCTGGAATAAGAGAACTGCTTAAACAGTCAATCTACAGTGAGGTACTACAGAGACTATAAAAAGTAATACATTGGAATTTGAGCCTTATGTAAAATGATAGGTTTGAGTCAAAAGGCAAATAGCGACAAAAGAAAAGACCAGCAAATTGAACCTCTTTTCCAACCATTTTTGAATACAGGATACAAATGTAATAGTCCTTGTTACCCTGTGAGGTGTCTGCAGGGATTTAGCTCAGAATGTTAAGATTTAAAAAGCAGAAGTTTCTACTACTTGAGCTAAAAGACCAGGGCTGGTAGTACAGAGTTGGTAGCACACTTACAATCCTCCATGTGTGGTCAAAGCACTAAAAGACACAGGTTTCACAAATTCATGAGAGGCCCAATCCTTGGGTCAAACTGAGCTGAGTATGGCAAAGATGGTTTTATGCCACTTATTTTCTACCTTTTACCTAATTCCAGGGGCTGACCAAGGCTATGTCTACACTACAGAGTATTTAAAGAAAAACAGCTGTTTTTCTAAAAAAAAATGATGGAGTGTCCACACCTCAAGCATGTTTTATGTGGGAAAAAATCAAAAGAATAAAGGAGGTTTTCTGTGGTAGGTATTCCTGATTCTACAAGGAAGAATGCCTTTTTGTGAAAGAGCTCTTTTGCAAAAAGGTGTGTGTGGACAGGGAAGAAGGGGAGGTTTTGCACAAAAAGAGCAAAGAGGAAAAAAGCAGAGGTGCTCTGGTGGTCATTCTGTCTGTAGCAATCCAAGCGTACCTTCGAGAGAGTGTCCATGCAGTCTGGATGCTCTCTTTCACAAAAGTGCTTTGCTTTTTCAATGAACTTTTGCAGTGTGGACATGCTCTTGCACAAGAAGTTTTTTGAAAGATCTCTTCTGATACAAGCTTCTTGTGCAAGAAGCCTGAAGTCTAGACATTGCCCCAAGCATCTCAAATATCTGCTATTGGACCCCTGAAAATCAGAACACTTAGATATAGATTTATGAGACTTTTAGGCCACCAGGTATGGAGATTTTGACCTTTTTCCCTTTTATGACCTTCAAAGTTGAAGTAAAGGTTCTGTCTATCACAGAATCTCCAAGTCCCAACGGGATGTAAGCAGACTCCTATGTGTCGCAGGTGAGATTACCAAATTCAAGACAAATACAGCCAACACACCAAAACTAGTGGCCCATATTGCAATTGCGTTCTTCCGAAAGTAAATCAAAAGAAAGAGGGTTTTTCTGGCATTGGTAATCCTCTTTCTATGAGGAGAAGCCTTTTTCCGAAAGAGCTCATTCAGAAAAAGGTGTGTATGGACAGGGAAGAGGGAGTTCTTTCAAACAAAGAGGAAAGAGAAAAAAGCATAGGTGTCCTCGTGACCATAGTTATCACAGCTTACATTCCAGATAGTGTCCATTCAGTGTGGAATCTATCAGTGCACTTTTGTGTGTGGACTCTCTCTTTTGGAAGAAGTTTTTTCGGAAGATCTCTTCTGAAACAAGGTTCTTCCAAAAGAAGCCTGCAGTCTAGACATAGCCACAGGCTCTTGGTACATCTAGGGAGCCAGTTTAAAAGCTGGCTCCTAGCATGCACTGGATCCTAGGAATGTACCTGCTGCCCCAGGCTGCTGCCTCTGATACAGTGGCAGCAATGTGGGGAAGCAGGTGGAAGCTGGTATGCATGGGGATCCAGCTTAAAAGCTGACTCCTAGCATGCACTAGCTCCCAGGGAGCAAACTGCTGCCCTGCATGTAACTGTGTAACTGGTTACATTTTCAGTGGTGACATGGTTACTTCATTACATACATTTAAACATCCCTAGTTTGAAGTCACATGGGAAATTCACGTAGTCATATATGAATAGCCTTTTCATAATGTGCAAGCTAAATACCTTTTCAGCACTACCTCAGGAGCAAACATTTGAAATACACATACAGAGCCAATAATCATCACTTCAAATACAAAAATGACACATGATCAATAGCATAATCATATTCAGCAAATCACAACCTTTCCATAGACACCTGACTTGGCATCCTTTATACAATATTTCTTCCAGTTATATAACAATGATCTACATGGTCATATTTTATCAGATAACATCACAGTGGACACTTAGGGCTCCCCAAGAGGTCATTGGTAAAATGCGCTCTGGGGCTACGTCTACACTGGCATAATTTTCCGGAAATGTTTAAAATGGAACAGTTTTCCGTTATAAGTATTTCCGGAAAAAGTGCATCTACATTGGCAGGATGCTTTTCCGGAAAAGCACTTTTTCCGGAAAAGCGTCTATGCCAATGTAGACGCACTTTTCCGCAAAAAAGCCCCGATCGTCATTTTCGCGGAAAAGAAATCTGTGCTGTCTACACTGGCCCTTTTGCCCGAACGGGATCAGCATAGTTTTTCCGGAAAAGCACTGATGATTTTACAGTAGATCGTCAGTGCTTTTCTGGAAATTCAAGGGGCCAGTGTAGACAGCTGGCAAGTTATTCCGGAAAAGAGGCTGATTTTCTGGAATAAGTGGCAAGTGTAGACACAGCCTAAGTGTGAATTACTTATTCCAACCTTCCTGGTGCTTTCCAATTGCCTCTTGCTTTTTCCTTCTACCTTATGGTGTTTGTTAGCACCATGGACTATTTTAAAACAATTTACAGTTAGGATAACTCTTTAAAATGTTTACTTTAGACTTTGCATCTGCTCCTTCAGTTTGTCCATCTATGGTCTTCCTTACTATTGCTTAGGATCTCACATCCCAGCATTGCAATTGAACACTTTGCCCTGGTCTACACAAGGGAATTATTTCGAAAAAAATCAGCTGGATATTTCAAAATAATACCTCCTGCTTTCCACAAGGAATAATGTTAATTTTGAAATAGTTATTTCAAAATACAGGTAGTGTGGAAGCTCCAGTGCCACTATTTCAAAATAACTACTCTCCAGAGTAATTCAAACTAATTACTCCCTATTGCTTCCTGGGACTCTAAGTTGAGGTAGTGTGTCCACATTAATGGAGCCTGCCTCAGACTATTTTTGAGGCTTCACTGTTGTGTGGACACACTATTTCAAAATTATTATTTTGGGAGAATAGACATGACCTTCAAAAAAAAATGGGGAGAAGAAAGCGGAAGGGGAAACATTACAATGTTTGTGTTTTGATTTTATTTTTGTTCATCATCTAAAATTAAAAGCATTTGTACTGCAGAGCAGACTAGCTTTTAAACAGCTATTCTTATCATACGGAAACCAGGATCAGCTACTGTAGAATTTGGTAAATAGTTTTTCAGAGCAGACATATATATCACAAAGAAAGCAAAAAAAAGCACATGCTTCTACTTTTTTGGAAGATAATTTTAATTTATCCCGACTCTAAAACTGATTGAAATAAATGTGTTTCAGTGATTTGTCATTGTTTGTTAGCCCCTGTTCCATCATGGAGATAATGTTTTTAACTTTTTCAAAAATAATAAGTGCTTGGTCTGAATCTGCCACCTTCATTCACACTGACAGTAGAGATGATACAGCTGGTTGTTTAAGGCTCTGATTCAACCAAGCTCTCAAGCACATGCTTAATTTCACATTTGTGCCATCAGTGGGACAACACACTTACTTAATGTAATGCCAGCATCAAGTCTGTAGAGTGCAGTGAGCATTAAAATATTCAGTTATTCTGTTTGGTTCAGAAAACCCTAATGGTGAAATCCTGCCCCTATTTAAGTCATTGGGAGTTTTGCCTTTGTTTTCAACAGCATCAGGATTTCACTTTTAAATATTTTCAATACTCAGCTCCATCTTGCGACCAATCTTATTTAACATTTAATAGTATTGACAAAAGGTGAGACTGTGCAAATAAAATCTGCGAATAAAACAAACTTGGAAGGTATAACCAATGCAGAAGAGGACTAGAATATCATTCAAGAAGTTCTGGATTTATTTGTGAACTGGAGTAGTAGCAATGGGGTGGAATTTAACAGTGCAGTATGCAAGAGCGTGCATTTAGGTGTTAAAACAAGATTTTGCTGTAAGCTGGGGACTTATAAGTTGGAGCGATCAGAGAGAAAGATCTGTGTGTATTGGTTGATTGCAGGATGACTGTGAGCTGTCAATGTGATGCCACCATGAAAACAGGCCAATGCAGTCCTAGGATGCCTCTGGCACAGTATTTCCAGTAGTGACAAGGCACTGGTGAGACCTCATCTGAAATCCTTTGTGCAATTCTTGTCTCCCATATTTAAGAAAGATAAATTCAAACTGGAACAGGTACAGAGATGGGCTACTCAGTCTTCACCGAGAAGTCTGAAGGAATTCCTAACATAGTGAATGTTAGAGGGAAGGGGGGAGGTTTAGTAGATAAAATAAAAAAGAACAAGTTAAAAATCACCTAGAAAAGTTAGATGCTTGCAAGTCACCAGGGCCTGATCAAATGCATCCTAGAATACTCAAGGAGCTGAAAGATGAGGTATCTGAGCCTCTAGCAATCATCTTTGGAAAATCATGGGAGACAGGAGAGATTCCAGAGGACTGGAAAAGGGCAAATATAGTACCCATTTATAAAAAGGGAAATAAGAACAACCCACGAAACTACAGACCAGTTAGTTTAACTTCTGTGCCAGGGAAGATAATGGAGCAGGTAATTAAGGAAATCATCTGTAAACACTTGGAAGGTGGCAAGGTGATAGGGAACAGCCAGCATGGATTTGTAAAGAACAAATCATGTCAAACCAATCTGATAGCTTTCTTTGATAGGAAAATAAGTCTTGTGGATAAGGGAGAAGCGGTGGATGTGGTGTACCTAGACTTTAGTAAGGCGTTTGATACGGTCTCACATGATATTCTTATCAATAAACTAGGCAAATACAACGTAGATGGGGCTACTATAAGGTGGGTGCATAACTGGCTGGATAACCGTACTCAGAGAGTAGTTATTAATGGTTCACAATCCTGCTGGAAAGGTATAACAAGTGGGGTTCTGCAGGAGTCTGTTTTGGGACCAGCTCTGTTTAATATCTTCATCAATGATTTAAATATTGGCATAGAAAGTATGTTTATTAAGTTTGCAAATGATACCAAGCTGGGAGGGGTTGCGACTAATCTGGAGGATAAGGTCATAATTCAAAATGATCTGGACAAATTGGAGAAATGGTCTGAGGTAAACAGGATGAAGTTTAATAAAGAAAAATGCAAAGTGCTCCACTT
This sequence comes from Pelodiscus sinensis, assembly GCF_052426305.1. NCBI lineage: Eukaryota > Metazoa > Chordata > Testudines > Trionychidae > Pelodiscus > Pelodiscus sinensis. The sequence goes on from NC_143055.1 coordinate 103,277,845, forward strand.
AGGAAAGAACAGTTTCACACAGACAGACTGGGAAGCAACTATCTAGGAAGGAAGGGATCTAGGGGTTATAGTGGACCACAAGCTGAATATGAGTCAGCAGTGCGATGCTGTTGCAAAAAAAGCAAACATGATTCTGGGATGCATTAACAGGTGTTTTGTGAGCAAGACATGAGAAGTCATTCTTCCACTCTACTCTGCGCTAGTTAGGCCTCAGTTGGAGTATTGTGTCCAGTTCTGGGCACTGCATTTCAAGAAGGATGTGGAGAAACTGGAAAGGACCCAAAGAAGAGCAACAAGAATAATTAAAGGTCTAGAGAACATGACCTATGAAGGAAGTTTGAAAGAATTGGGTTTGTTTAGTTTAGAAAAGAGAAGATTGAGGGGGGGACATGATAGCCGTTTTCAGATATCTAAAAGGGTGTCATAAGGAGGAGGGAGATAACTTGTTCATCTTAGCCTATGAGGATAGAACAAGAAGCAATGGGCTTAAACTGCAGCAAGGGAGGTTTGGGTTGGACATTAGGAAAAAGTTCCTAACTATCAGGGTAGTCAAACACTGGAATAAATTGCCAGGGAGGTTGTAGAATCTCCATCTGTGGAGATATTTAAGAGTAGGTTAGATAAATGTCTATCAGGGATGGTCTAGACAGTATTTGGTCCTGCCATGAGGGTAGGGGACTGGACTCGATGACCTCTCGAGGTCCCTTCCAGTCTTAGTATTCTATGATTCTATGAATCTGGGGAATGGAAACTCATACAGGAGACCCATAGAGCTTGCTTGGTTAGCCTAACCAAAAGAAGGCAGAGAGGAGATAGGATTACTCTCTATAAGTACATCGGAGGGATAAAGGCCAGGAAGAGAGAGGAGTTATTTAAGTTAAGCTCAAATGTGAACACAAGGACCAATGGTTATAAACTGTCCGTCAATGCATTTAGGCTCAAAATTAGGTGAAGATTTCTAACCATCAGAAGACTGAAGTTCTGGAACAGCCTTCCAAAAGAAGCAGTGGGGGCATAAAATCTAACTGAGCTTGATAGGTTTATGGGGAGGATGGTATGATGAGACTATCTTCCTTAGTGGCTGTCTTGTCACAAACCAATTTTACTAGCCAAACACACAGAGAGGTGTTGGAATTACAATTCATCCACAAGTTCAATTCTCATGCTAATGGCCTCACACATGATGAGGGATGGTTGGGACACTATCAACCTAACATTCAATGAACATGCAAACAGCTCTTTGTGTAGATTCCTGTTATTGCCTTTGATTCTTATATGCTTTGTTTTAACTACCCAATCTTTAGGTGCTTACTGATTTCCCGTTCTGCCTTCTTGTTTTTCCCTTTGATATTTCCATACCCTCTGCTTCTTGTTCCCGCCCCTCTCCTTTTTTTCCTCCCCCACCTTCTCTCCTATTTGTTTTGGGTCTGCACGTCCTAAATTCAAAACTCCAGTCATCTGAAGAAGTGGGCTTTTCCCACAAAAGCTCAGGATACCATCTACATGTTTTGTTAGTCTATAAAGTGCTACTAGACCCTTTGTTGTTTTTTAAGTTTATCCTGTACAGACTAATTTGGCTACCTCCTGAAGCTTCTTCGGTAGTATGTAAGCCAACGGTGACTGCTAGGAGAAAAAAATGCCCAATTTCAGGAATAGGTAGGTTAAGTTCTAGGGTCTGCAATGTATACGAGGTCAGTCTAGATTATCATGATGGTCCCTTATCATGATCTTACAGTCTAAATGACTATTTTGTGCATAATGCTAGATGAAAGAATGCTATCAATTCAGTAGCCTTCCAGCAGGATGGGAAACTGCTAAAGGAACTAATTCTGCACTTTCCTGATGTTGATGGAAAACATTCCTTTGACCTAATGAAGAATGAAGTAGGGATGCCAACTAGGGCTTACTACAGATACTTTTTTTGTCCTCTGAAGACTCAGAGCCTATGCTTTTATGAAAGTAACTATTGCATAATTTGTGCTGTTTGTTTTTTAGATATTTTGATATATTTGTTTTTGAACTCATATTAAAATATTTGCTCAATATTCTGTTCAGAGTCAAATTTCCTTTGACAAATTATCTCAACTTGCATAATAAAAATACCATTTAAGAAACTGTTTTATGTTTCAAACTTTTAAGAATTATAATAAAAACATTGCAAGTAGAACAAAATATAAAACCAAGTATTACAACAAATACCTTAACAATGTTATTAACATTTTTTTACTAAAATTTCTCCCTATATTACATTTGGATTGCTTTTTCCTTGTAATAACATTAGTGTCAGGAAAAAATGGACAAGGTCTGTTCTCAGCAACAATTCATTATTTTAATGTGCCCCAAGAGAATCCTTAATAACTGACAAGAGATTTAGCAGTTCTGGTAGTTAAACACAGATGTTAGGATGTACAATCTGCAACCTTCAAAGAAATATTTAAAGGGCTGAAGACAGTATTATTGTTAATGAACAGCTGTTCCAGCAGCCTCAATGAGATGAATATTTCCAAACTACTTTTTTAATAAGGTAACTCTAGTTAAGTTTATTTTACCTCCTCATATGACCCCATGAATCTAAAAATCTCCTGACCCATCAATGTGCTTATTCTGATACTAATTCTCCTTATATTTATTCAGACTCTGACTGAGTTGTGCATGCCTTTACTAATTCATACCTCACAGCCTCCCTCAAACATATGTATCTGGCAGTGCTCTCCAGCCTTTTTAACCACAAGATCACTTTTTCATTGTAAGTGTAATGTAAGATCTACCTCAAACCCAAATACCCTTGCTCCCACTTCCACCCTGCCCCTGCTCCACCCCTTCACTGAGGCCTCACCCTGCTCACTCTATTCCCCTTCTTTCCCCATTTTCACTCACTTTCACCAGGCTGGGGTAGGGGTTTGGGGTGCACGTTCTGGTCTGGGCCAAGGGGTTGGGTGTGTGGGAGGAGCTCTAGACTTAGCTAGGGTGGGGTATTGGGCTCCAGGAGAGGTTCCAGGGGGCAAGCTCAGGGAAGGAGTTTGGGTGCAGGGGGACTCACGTCTGGGGCAGGAGGTTGGGTGTAGAAGGAGGTTCAGGGCAGGGAAAGGGGTTCAGGAAGCAGGCTCTGGCTGGGCACCATTTAACTGAGATGGCTTCTAAGTGGGGGAGCAGTGGGGTTAAGGCAGGCTTACTCCTGCCCTGGCCCTGCACCACTCCTGAAAGCAGCTGGCATGTACAGCAATGGCTCCATGTCCTGACCCTCATCTACAGGCATTGATCCCACAGATTCTTATTGGCTTCAGTGCCCCATTACTGATTAATGGGAGCTTCAGGAGGGGTGTCTGCGAGAAAGGACAGTATGTGGAGAGTGAAGGACAGTGTGTGTTTGTGAGAACGACAGACACACACACAGCGTGTGAGTGTGACAGAGATTTCCATTGCCAGGCTCCCTCCATACCCTTCACTCTGTGTGAAGATAGGGTACAGAAGTGGGAGGAGGGGGGACACCCCAACATCAGCACCCCCACTCTTCTCCCTCCCACACCCTGCACAGAGGGCTCCCAGGGTTGCAGTTCTAAGGCAGAGGGCAGGAGCAGCATGACAGTGGGGGGAGGGGCAACTGAAGTGCCAGTGCTTGATAGATTCCTGGCTAAACCAATCAGGATCACCTGTCAGAGGCTCCAAGATCTACCGGTTGATCCCAATCTACTGGTTGGTGACCACTGGATATGGGCTGATTGAACCATAGCAGTGCTTTGATTGGATGCTGAGGGAACACATGGATCTCATAGTCAATGTTGTGTGTAATCAGCACATCCCTCGCTTCATATGCCCTTGCTTTACATGTGTGTCACTTTAGTAATATAAGTAGGAAAAATACTATGTGGAGTGAAACCCAGTGGAATTTGGCAACCCTGCATGTTGGGCAATGGTAAAAAGAGTGTCTCATGGGCCACACATAGCAGGTTGTCCATCACTGATTTATAGCCTAATTCTACAAGTTACAAAACTTTCTATATTTTACTGAAACTCACCTCAGCAGTTTATCCTAGTTCCTTAACTTGTCCTTTACCTTACTTCATCTTACTTTCAGATACTAAAATCCAGGTACTGGTCCATGAAGGTACTTCTTCAGCTTATTCATACCTTGTTTTGAATACTACGTTCCAAGCACTGATGAGCCATGAAAGTCCTCCATCTCTGTATTTGGTACAAAGTATTCATGCCTCTTTGCTTTGACAAGTTTCCTATTTTCTAATGCCAAAGCTGATGTCAGCCTTGCACAGTGCGGTGGGATATTTGACATGTGGGGAGAGCATAATACATTTAGTTAACAAAACTTCTCAAGATTTGTATTAATACTGTGAACAAAATAGCTAGTGATATGGTGTATATATGCATATTGGGAAACACTATCTTTCATTTTTGCTTATGTCCTGCTTTTCTGCAGCTGCAAAATTGATGAGACCTGCAAAATAAATAAATAAATAAATAAATACATACATACATAAAATAACATTTTCCAATTAGCTCATTTTTAATGAGTTAATAAACCACCAGATCAACAGTTAACAGAACTTCAAGTTTGTTGGTCTACATTGTGTGCACTGTAAGCTGAGACACCCTTTAATCTGTTTAAACTTTTCTAATTATTAGAAAAATTTAATAAACACGATATTAGCTATATAGTTTATATAAAGAAAATTAGCTGTCGTCTTAATATTTGCTGCAAAACAGAAATAAAAATTTCAATTATGCCAAGATTAAAATGAATGCATTTTGTGGCTCTTTTTACTGTAGAATACATGATTAATGAGCTGTCATATACTGGTAAGGTGATGGTTGACATGTTACTGAAAGTTTATTCATATAATAGGCCCTCAGATATGAATGGAATGTGCTCCCTGTCAAATCTGCTGTGAGGGTTTCCTTGTGTTATAAGTCTGGCCCATACAAGAGCTTAGTTATTTGTTAAAATAGATTTATCCTCCCATTAGTCAAATCCTTCATTGTGTTGCATGGGTGCCCTTGTGGAAGAAGGGAGTCTATGGAGTACTGTTAACCCACAAAGACAGAATAAATCAATTTTTGCATCTACTGTCATAGCCCTGACTTCAGGGAGAGTTATTTGTTGGCTATAGGATGTAGTCAGATCCTCAGACAGTTAGTTTGTACACTGCAATGAACAGCACATTATGCTCATGGGTTCCTGTAACTCCTGTTGGATTCCAGGTGGTCCATGGGAGAAGAGACAGAAATTATTATTATTAAATTATTATTTTTTAATTGTATTTATTATTATGAGCAATGTTCTGTGACTCAGGAGGCACCTATGAGCCAGATTCCTACAGTGTCCTATGAGGAATTTCAACTTGCCCTCCATTCTGCCTTCAAATGACCTTCTCTAAGAAAAGGAAGTTGGAAATGGGACAGTTGTTTGGTTGAGGAATGGCTGGACTTTTCAATTATTCTGGGGAATCAGAAAGATTTCCTCTTCTGAGGGGAGATGATTGTATCATCAGTGAATCCAGAGCTATACCCACTTTTGGCTCCTAAATCTAAAATTTCAGTCCTCAAATGTAGGAGCTGCTTTACCCTGGAGATGCTTTAGAGTCACTGGGTGCCTACATTTCAGCAGATGAAGTAGACAAGGTACCTTTGTCCTGATGCTCGATGCCTATCTCACACCTAAGCTCCAAAGCGATGCTCAAACTAGATCAGGCCCCCATATTCCAGATGTGCGCCTAACTGATGGAATATCAAGCCTTTCTCCTTCTGGCCTAATGACTATGTAGTTGTTTATACAAAGTGGAACTGCTTCAATTTAGGCTGAACTTATGTCCTCTGTGAATCAAACCACCAGCTACTCTGTATGTTTCTCCCCACAGGAAGGGCAGGGCTCCGAGCTTCACAATGGGGAAATCAACTCATAGTTACAGACCTTTTTTAAAGACTCTATAGCTTGCACTAAAACAGTTTAGAAACACTTTGGGATGGACACTTTAATATTATTTCACAGGTTATTATGAAGTCAAAAGGAGTGATGTAAGTTAGCACAGAATTTGCCTGGGAGAACAAATGTTATCAATTCAATAGTGAGAGAAAAACAATCTGGTCACTTCTCAAGAAAATCACATTGATTTGCCTAGCATAGGGTGCCTGTAAAATTCACAAACACTTTACATCTTCTTTCTTAATTGTGGAGAGAATAGTCATGCTGTTGCTTTCCTGCATGGGAACTTGCACTGTCAGTCTGTGCAAGTAGGAGCGCAGTCACATTGGTAGGTGATGAAAAGGTGGGCAGAGGAAAGTAGTGGGTGAGTCTGTGGCTCTGCCTCTCAGTGCACTGGCTGATAGGGTTGAACTGGTGTTGACGGAGAAACAATGGGCAGAAAGTGTAGGACTGGCAGGAACTGAACTGTGACTCCTTTAGTCACCATCTGATGCATGGCAAGCATCATAGCTGGCTGCTATACTACCCTGTTTGTTGCCTCCAGTGCAGCACGGGGGAGGCATTGCCTTGCCTCCGTGCTGCACTGGAGGCAACAAACAAGGTCTGTCTATCCGGAGTCAGTCAAGTATCTGCTTGGATACTGCCAGCTGTTGTTTGTTAAAATGGCCACTAGGATACTTTTACATTTTTTTGGTTCTCTTTGGACAGCAGAATAAGGGAGCCATAATCTGCTCTCTGATAGCCTCCCATCTTGGCTGCACCAAGTGAAAATTCAGAGAATCTGCCCCAAGGCCTCTATGATTGCTTTGAGGTGTGTACTGAGAAGCCTAGAGTTAAATAAGAAATTTCCCATTAGCAGGCATATTGCCTTCCATGTTTCTTTGTTGCTTCTGTCAAGTGTGAGGCTTTCTATGTATGATCAACAACAAAAAGAGATTGCTTATAACACAAGTTATGAATGAATTTGTGGGGATCCCTTTCTAGAAAAAGTTAGGACATATTGCTAGGAATTCTTTAGGAGTCTACATATCACTTCCCCCACTTTCTTCTGAATTTTCTATAACTTACTTTCTCCCTCTCTTCTCCATGACAAAGAGCCTTGTATCCATCTTATGTTGTATTATCATTCCTCAACAGAACTAACAGCAGCAAGGTATTTGACAAGCACTCAGAATTTGGCTTTTCTCATTTTCAGCTACAACAATACCTCGGTATTCTCTTTCAGGCTTTTTATTCTTTGGGCACTCTCAGTTTCCTCTCTTATACTCCGAATGCACAAGAAACATAAAAAACAATGAACAGAAACTGAAGTTAATTTTCAAGAGCTTTTAAATCCTTTCTTATATGGAGCAAATTGAAGCCACATATGACTTTTTTCCCTCCCAAATTCTTAATTACACAGAGTGGAGTCCATGCCCCATAATAAGTATTTTTTTTTCAGTGCCATAAAAGGTCCAGTGGAGATATTTTCCATGAGGCCTTTAAAACTGAAAGGGCCATAGGAAGGTCATAGGTGGAGAACCTTAGGGAAATGTTATATGGAATGGAGTAGGTGGCCTTTATAGTTGGCAGGTTATGACTGCAAGGGAGAAGGGAATAATGCTTATGTTGGACAGATACCAACTCCCTTTTTCCTAATAATCCAACTTGAGAAGAGAGAATAAAGGGAATATTCAAGTCTGGTTCAAGTTTAGTGGAGTCTTACTTTGTTTGGATCATTTTCTCCATTTCTTTAACATACACCTACTTTTTAACAAACAACTTTTAAACAGTAAATAGTATTTTAGATCACTGTTTCCATTTCTATAGCCATGGCTTCCATGTAGTAAATAACTATACTTATCTTACACCATGGACTGAGGAGATGGGTCCAGAGGCATTTTTTTCATATGGAGACAATTAAATGAAGGGATCTCTTGCAAAGCACATTTTACTAGTAAGAAGTAATTTAGTATAATTTATCACATTCATGTTGCAGCAGCAGTGTGAGCAGTTTTGTTCCTAGTTTTTTCTAGCCACAGATGATCTAACTGAGTTCATTGTGTCAGAATAGATTCCAAAATTATCAGATAGCCAGGATGAAGTTTACAAGGAGGTTAGGTGACTTTATGCACATATCTAATAGTCAAATACATAACTGACTTCCTAAGTAATAACCATATATTCAATACACAGTGGAAGTGGCACATACAATTTTGTGGACAGCTTTTCTTAGCTCGTGCCTCGTGAAATGAGGTTTACAAGAACGGTCGACAAAGGCTTTCCTTGTTGACTGTGGCACGTCCAGACTGCCCCGCTGAGCTACCAAACAGCTGATCAGCACTGCGCAGCGGCCATTTTGATGTAAATGAAGCGGCGATTATTTAAATCACCACTTCATTGTCCTATGTCTAGTAAACTCATCTACATGGCTCCATCGACGGAGCCATGTAGTCTAGATATACCCCTAGAGTTCTAGGACTGACACAACTTGTCTTCATTAACAATTTTACACCAGTTCAGAATCTTTCCAGGGGTATGTCTACATAGCCACCCTAGTTTGAACTAGGGTGGCTAATGTAGTCATTCAAACTTGCAAATGAAGCCCGGGATTAAAATATTCTGGGCTTTATTTGCTTGTTCCCGGGTGCCTCCATTTTTAAATGCCCGGTAGTTCGGACTCCCTGCCCGTGGCTACACGTGGCATGGGCTAGGTAATTCGAACTAAAGCCCTTAATTTGGACTACCGTTACTCCTCATTACAGGAGGAGTAATGGTAGTCTGAATTAGGGGCTTTAGTTCAAACTACCCATCCTGTGCCGCATATAGCTGCGGGCACAGAGTTCGAACTACCGAACATTTAAAAATGGCAGCACCTGGGAACATGCAAATAAAGCCCGGGATATTTTAATCCCGGGCTTCATTTGCAATTTCAAATAACTACATTAGCCACCCTAGTTCAAACTAGGGTAGCTAGTATAGACATACCCTAAGGGATTAGTCTCATGTCCCATTAGTTAGGTCTAGGTATTTATGGTAGTGAAGGGGATAGACTGTGTTCCCAGTCACATCATTGGTCTGATCTCCATTTTGTCTTGTCTCTTTTTTGTCATATAGCTATGGATTCCTTTTAGGACATCACTTCCTTATTAATGAGACAGCCCTTAACATTTAACCCCTTGATGCTGATAGTAATTGAAGCATATCACAGACATGTACTGGCAGAAAGATAATGCTAAAGATGCATGAACTGATGGACGTGATTGTAAATACATCTCGGTATTAATCATAAATCTCTATATTAATAATTTTCAGATGTGTGTAGATCATCTTCATATAATCTCTGTATTAATACAAAGCTGTATAAAAGGACTTGATGCACAGTTAAAAACTTAAGTCCTTTTATGTAGAAACGTTGTACCTTTTCATATAAAACATAGAAACTTTGTATTAAGTCTTGGTAAAATAGTCCCTAAAAATAAGTAAGGTAAAGAGAATGTCTGTACCAGAATAGACCTCTCCCCTTTTACTTAATTGATTGTCTGGTTAAATGAATGAGGTGTAAATGGGTAAGGCATGAAAGGCAAGAACTTCCAAACAGTTGGTAGGTTGGAGAGGGGATGCAAGACAGACTGAAGGACAATAAAACCTGTTAAGTGGGCTCCTTGAAAGAAGAGTGGACATATGGACAGTCTTTGGAGTCAGGACCAAGTACCTGTGTGACGGGGCGAGCAGGCCCCGCACAACCGGGCTTGGAGTAGCCCAGGCCCAGCTGGCTGAGAGTGCCCCGCCCTTCTCGCCCTGCTGGGCATGCTCCCAGCAGAGCCAGTATATAAAGACTGAGGGAGCACGGCAAGAGGGAAGGCAGCTTGAGAGTAGGAGGGCCCGGGCTGCAGCCCCGGTGTTCCTGCGGCAGCTGAAACCAGAGTGGTAGGAAGCAGCCCAGGGCAAGGACTTGCAAACTCAGCTCGGTGTGTATTGGCTGGATTCACCACTGAGCAGGCAGGAGCAAGAACCCCTGCCTACAGGGCCCTGGGCTGGGACCTGGTGGAGAGGGAGGGCCCAGGTCCCCCTACCACTCCTTTCCGCAGCCGGGGCAAACACGCCGGCCAGGAGAGGCTTTTTCCAGAGCTAGGCTGCAGAGACCATATATGCCCTGCTAGAGGGGCCTGGACTTGTTGCTAGTTCTGGGAATATCATATTTGCCCTGAGAGAGGGGCCGAGACTTTTGGGACCTTGGGTACTGTATATGCCCTGAGAGAAGGGCCGGAACCAAGACACGGGCCATTAGAAGGGGGCCGCAACCCCCGTCAAGGGAGTACCCCTTGACAACCTGCTTTAGGAAGCATCCCCTTTGAAGATGAATGTGGCAGCATTAAGACAACAACCAGAAGAAGGTGCCACAGATGACTAACTGCATATGCATATGATGACTCACACAGATTTTGCATATGCATGTGATGATTCACTGGTATAGAGTTGCATGAGAGGGAAGCCACTATAAATCTAAGGCATCTTGCCATCCCTGCCAACATGGGAGCAAAGATCTGGATCAGCAGAAGCCTGGCTCTCCCTCTTCCCCATCTACCTGACCTGGCTAGTGCAGTTAGAATCATAGAATCCTAGGGCTGAAAGAGACCTCAGGAGGTCATCGAGTTCAGCCCCCTGCCCAAAGCAGGACCAACCCCAACTAAATCATCCCAGCCAGAACTTTGTCAAGCTGGGACTTAGAAACCTCTAAGGATTGTGGAGGCAGGAAAAGGGAATAAGGGAATTTGTGTGCTGCCATCTTGGTCTTGTTAACAAGAGAGCAAGAGTCAGGCTAAGTCTGTGGCCTGACAACGCGAGATCTGTAATTAGACGCTGCCTTTGCCTCTCGCCTCTATACGGAGATAAGGATAGAATGCTGACTCTGGCAGGGACCTTGAGATAAGGAGCATCTGGGTGAAACTAAATAACAGTTAGCCATTGGTGTTTGTAATGGGAAGGAGACTAATTGTTATTGTTATTATATTTATAGACACTATATAAACTGCTTCATAATTGCTTGTATTCAGAGATCTGCCTCGGAAGGGAGGGGGCTCCCTCCCCGTCCGAACCAGTTTTTCCCTTGCTGCAGCTCGTAATAAAACTGCCTCTGGCTACTTGTTGTTTACAAACGCAGCGTGAGGACAATGTTTTCTTTCACAGGATGAAGATTCCATCACCTCCCTAGGTAACACATTCCAGTACTTCACCAACCTCCCAGCGAAATAGTTTTTCCTAATATCCAACTTAGACCTCCTCCACTGCAACTTGAGACCATTTCTCCTTGTTCTGCTCTCTGTCACTACTGTGAACAGCCTTTCTCCAACCTCTTTGGAACTTCCCTTCAGGCAGTTGAAGGCTCCTATCAAAGCCCCCCTCACTCTTCTCTTCTGCAGATTAAATAAGCCCAAATCCCTCAGCCTCTACTTGTAGGTCATGTGCTTCTCCTTGTAGATCCTCAGCCTATAACAATGCTTGGGATTCTTCCATCCCAAGTGCAGGACTCTGTACTTGTTCTTATTGAACCTCATCAAATTTCTTTTCACCCAATCCTCCAATTTGTTTAGGTCACTCTGGACACTATCCCTACCCCCCAATGTTATCTACATCTCCCCCTAGCTTAGTGTCATTTACAAACTTGCTGAGGGTGCATTGGCAAGTCATTAATAATTCATTCATTAATTCATTCATTAGGGGAAGCAACTGCTGGCACCAACAATAAGATGAAGTGTACTTTTGTGTATGTATGTGTGTGAGTGCATGAGTGTAATATATCATATGCATATGAGAAAACATTGATTGATATATGTATTATCAATAAATGAGGCATTTTGCTTAATGCCCCTCAAAAAGATCCCATACAGTACTTTAAGTACAACATGATGGTGAATGTGAAACTGACCTATTTCGGTTTATTTAAGTGGCAATAGCATCAACTACTTGAGTGGCCATTCTGCATGTTAATTGTCATTACGTATCTTTTAACAAAATATTCCTACAAATCAGAAATCCTGTCTATGTATCTCTCATGTTAGAAATTAAATGCATATTTTCGAATTAAAATAAAATAAACCTACACTACAAAAATTCTGCCACACAGTAGTTTATACTTTCTACAGACTTCATAAGAAACAAAATCTTTCACAGAAAGCAGTGTGGTATAGCAATACAACTTATCTTGATATTTTAAAGGAATATTTTAAAAGGGCTTTGTAGATGATTCACTTTAATCACAATCTCACCCAGACATCAAACCCAGAGAACACTCACTTATCTTTCTGCATGAAGATACTTGCAAAAAGAGGAAGAAGAAAAGATGGGTTTTACCCTGTCTTAAAGGTACTAAAAATCTTTGTCAGAGGACAAAAAGAGCTCTAGTAGCACAAGAATATAAAGAAAAAAATGTCTGTCATCTATGAAAGAATATTAATAAATATACTTTGTGATGAATTATCACTTTCCAGAACAGAATAATATCAGGGGGTATGGTTCCACTATTGTGGAACAGTGTTTCCCTCACTACAAGTCCTTATATGCAGGAGTAAGCTGTGATTTATTAGAATAAGAGCAAGTGAAAATCTGTGAGGGACTATGGCAAAATTTTATCTCTGTGTTTACTGAGACATGAATGACTGCCACTGACAGAGAAATATGAGCATGCTTTTTCTATAATTTTGTATGCCATTATGATCTATCAAAAGAGCATCTTGATAAAAGTTTTCTACTTAGTACAAGAAAAAAATCCAAGACTCCTCATTTGACTCAGAACTCCCATGAACAAACAAGAAAATCACTAGTCACGAGCAGTTTCTTTGGGCTTGCTTGAATATCATATTAAATTACTAATTTGTAAGTCAAATGTTTGAAGCATTGTGTTGCTAGAGGTACTATAGCTATACTTAGCATAGGGAATAAAATGCAGAGATACCTATGGTTTATTTGCTTTTGAATTGCCAACTGCCAATTAGGCAGAGTACCATAAGATGACAGTTTGCTATTTTACTTTGAGAAATCAAATGCATTGTCTGTTCTATTTTGATAGGAGTATAGTCCATTTTGTTGTTTTGTTTTTTCTCATAAGAAAGGGAAAGTCTTAGTAGGGTACTTGTGGTTGCTGTGATTCACTGAGCTTCATAAAGCAACTATACATAAACACATTCAATTGAAAAGGCATTCTAGTTTCTACATAGCTAAGTTTATCCTGTTTCACTTTTCTTGTGCTAACATAAAGCCACTGGAACCTCAAGTGTGTTTCTAGGCTGTGCACCCTGAACACAGGAAACTCGTGGTTTAGAGCCAAACAGGAAGTGGTGTTTTATATAACACAACAAGTACTGCAAAATGACACAGATCTCCAAACCCTGGGCAATTAACTAGCTGCTGGTATATGAAAATATCCATGCTATCTTATACAGTAAGTATATTGTATGTTAGCTGTTGTATTATTTTTCCTGCACAGATGGAAGAGAAACAAGCCTGTCTTTTATTCGACTATAACAATGAATTATGGGAGGTTGGAAAATGTCTATGGCCTAGAGGGAGACATTGTGCCAGAGTTTCATTTGAAGTTATTGAAGGCAAGAGCTTTACAAAATGTAATGAAATATGGCTAGAGAAGCGATTGCAGTGGGTCTGAAAATTGGAAGAACACAGGAAAACAAAATGTGTATAAGAAATAGACTATTTTGGACTTCAGGACAGAGGTGACATTAATAGTCTCCAGGGGGGATATTAAAAACTATGTCTAGAGTAATTCCAAACTACTGATGTACAATAGAAAATGTATAGCTCTTTATTGGTTTCCTTTGAATTTTTGTAATCATTAATGTATTAATTCACTGTCTCCCATCAGTTTATACAGGTGGAGGTTTTTTGATGATGATTGATGATTGATGATGATGATGGTGTTTTGTTTTTTGTGATTCATGAAAAGTTCCATGCATAGTCATTGCACATAAATCACTACAAAGAGAAATGTTGCAAAATCAGTACAAACCACACTTATTTTTCAACTTTGTGTCTTCAGAGACCCCCCCAAAATCCACAAATGTACTGAGTACATTTTTTCTCCACCTATATAAGAACATAATCTTTAGTAATCAACTGCTTTTTGATGGTCCCATGAGTGGTCACATAAACCAGATTTCACTTCACTATAAAACTGGGGAAGTTTATCCTGAAGTCTTCAGGTCTTGAGAAGTCTATGGCTAGGAAGTTTTACACAATGGGACAATTTTACATCTTAACTGTGATCATGTAAATACATACCAGTATGGACTCAAACAAACAAACAAGCATGTTGGAAATTGGATTTTAAAAAAATCCAGTTTTAGTTAGTATACTAGGCTCATGGAGCCCTCTCATTGCTCCCCCCTCCCCCCAAAAAAAAACATTTAAAAAGAGTTTGGAAGAGCATCTTTCAATTGCTTCAGAGCTTGGGAGTAGTTTAAACTATTACTCCAGGGACATTTATTGATGATAAATGTTATATAGGCACATTGGCTTTAGTTAGCATTTACAGTTGCTGCTAAAAGAGAATTAATGGTGATTTACATTCAGGGACAAACAGCGAGGTTATTTGCTTCCTGGGATAAATTAAAGAAACAAATTTGCTTCAAAGATAATACCAACTCATTCAGATACTGGCATTACTTAAGTATTAAGGACACCATAGTGACACTTATGTGAAATATCTATAAAATAAATGGTAGCTTAATTAGAAAAAATTATCAAAGAGGTATCATTTTGTTTTGTAACATTTCCTGTAATTTTAATTTATAGGAAGCATTTGTTTCTTTTTTTCCTCCAAAACTTTAAACCTTGACTTTTTCCTGAAAATCTTTTGATTCTTTTTGCTCCAAAGGTTACGAGCAAAAACAAACAAAAAAATAGGTTAATCGCTTTTTAGCACTTGAGAGCACTTTGCATCTAGTAGTTCTACTATTTCCCTTATCAGTGAGTTAGCTTCCTTCCTTTGTGTCTGTAAGTCACACAACAGAAGGGAGAGAGAAAACTAAGAAAACGTGTTTGTGAAACCAGAACATGGGGGGAGGGGTGTCACAGAAGCGGGTGCAGTATCTAAAGCTACTTTTAACTCCTTGTTTGCACTGACTGAACTTCATACTGGCAGTGATCTTTTAAATACTGATTGTTGAACTCTCATCCTGATTGGGTGACATAAACTCACTGAATGTTTTGATGCAAAGAATGTCTTGATGACTTTCATACACAGTTTGGAACGTGACCTTGGACCCTGGCTCAGTAAATGGGATGACAATGTGCAGATCAAGCTACTTCCTGTAATACGGTAGATGCAGTTCACAGTAGGAGTGGTTGAAAGAACTGCAGCAGCAGTAACTGATGTTTATTTTCTTTCCATCCTTCCACACTCCACAGTGCCCCACCCTCTACTATCCAGTGGTCTGTCTCCCCTCACCTGTTAAGACATGGAGAATGTGATACCAGATAGAACCTGGAGTCCTATCTATTGAGGCAGGACTTCAGGTTCTACTGGCGGCTACTAACCTCCCTACTTGTCTTGGGAGAGATGGAAGGAAGGAGAAAGAGAGGGGCAAAGTGTGACAGAGGAGGAAAGAGAAGAGAGAAAGATAAGGAGCGTGAAGAGTGTGAGGAAGAAGAGACAGTGAATTGGTTTGATAGCAGAGGAAGGGTAAAAGGAGTGAAGGAGAGTGTGAAAGAGGAACAAAGAGGGAGTATGTGTTTAAGACTGAATTGGGAGGGCAAATGTGACGAGAATAAGAGGAAAGGAGAAGAGTCTGAAAGAAGTAGAAGGGTGTGGGTGTGTACATGCACGTGCTTATGTGAAGGGAGAGGAAGAAGGAGTGTGTTACTATAGCTACATTTCTTTTGTTGCTTTCAGTTTTCTGCTTATTTATGACGTGCCAGTTGCAGTCCACATAAAATAAAATATCCTAAAAGTATTACAACAGAGAATTTATCCAAATAGCCCAGAAAGTTAGTTCTTTCTTGAGCATTTTCCCTTGTGACCACTGATTTTTTTCCCCTTTGCAGTGAGCTACTGCTGTTACACAGTGACACTTAATCAGCAAAGACATACTTGTAATAGCACCTCTCGTCCCTGTCATTAAGTCCAACAATTTCAGATTTGAACATCTCTGCTAACGTGACTCCCATCTTGCTCAGCTTCTCTTGTCTCAAATGTCACTAAAGAATGAGAAATCAGAGTTCATAAATAAATTCTATGGGCCCAATCTTGTGCAGTACTGAGCACCCTTTGACTCCAGTAAGACTTGAGAATGTGCTGCGGCTTGCTGAATCAGACTTTAGCATTGAAAGAAAATTTATTCATACTAAGGCATTGCACTGAGTTCAATAAGCAGGCAAGTGTCAGACACCACCAACTTTGTCAACTTAGTGTACCCTCTCTACACAAATGTGCATCATACATCACTTAAAAGCTTGTTATGTCTACTTCAGGATGAGGTAGATGTGGAGCTGCCAAGTAACACTATTACCATAGAAAGAGGGATAAACAATGATACCATTGAGTCAAAATAGCCCCCTGGAAATACCTGTATTTGTTTGCTAGTTTAATGACTCTGTGGAGATCATAGGAAATAGTTCATTATCCACACTTCTACATCCAAGTTATTTATGTGCAATGATCTTGATGCCTTTTTTCAAAGATGCTCTTTTGAATGCTTTTCACATGGTGAGGAATTTTGGTCAGTGATTTGTCCTTTTTGATGATTAAATAGAGGTGGGAGCAATTGAAATCTGTGAGTTTTCTTTTGTTTTTTCATTCAGGTCATACAACACTGTATGATTCTTTGGCAGGCTCAAAATAAATGTATACCCCCAAATTAAAAAAAAAAAGACAAAAAGAAAATCAAAATAAAATGATTGCCTTGGCTAAACAGCAGAGAGAAAGAGGTAGTTAAAGGCCAAATGGCATCCTTTAAAAACTGGAAGTCAAATACAAGTGAGCAAAATGGGAAAGAATATGAACTCTGGGAAATAATGTGTAAAGGTTTAATTTAGTAAGCAAAAAGTTTGTGTCTGTTGCTAGCTGCTTTTACAAATTAACAGAAAAAAGTATAAGAAGCAGAGTATAATAATCAGTGGGGTCACTGGACTATCAAAATGCTAAAGGAGTACTCAAGAAAGACAAGGCAGATGCAGTGATGCTAAATGAACTCTGTACCAACTTCACTGCAGAAGATATGAAGGAGAGTCCTACCCCTTTGCAATTCATGATGGATATGTCTACTCTGCATGGCTATTTCGTTGACACAAGCCACCCGTTATTTTGAAATATTTTTTTAAATAATAGGTGTGCTATTTCACCATCCTGGTAAACCTCATAGCACGTGGGTTAAGGGATAACTTGAAATATAGTGTTATTTCGAAATTTGGTGCTGTGTAGATGCACCAAATTTCAAATTTTTATTTATTTAAGCTATTTCAAAATAGTTTCAAAATAAGATACACAATTTGCGTAGTGCAAATTGCATATCTTATTTTGAGTTTAGGGTACTGTGTAGACACACCCATATCAGAAGAACTGTCCCAGATTAAGGTGTCAATAGATGAGGTTTAGGAACCAATTGATAAATTAAATAGTAATAAATCACTAGGACTAGATGATATTCTCTCAGGGTATGTCTACACTAGCTCAGTAGTTCGAGCTAGGTAGGCAAATGAGGGCAACTGGAGTTGCAAATGAAGCCCGGGATTTAAATATCCCAGGCTTCCTTTGCATCTTCCCGGGCACCGCCATTTTTAAATCCCCCTTAGTCCGAACTCTGTGCCCGCAGCTACACGCGGCACGGAGTAGGTAGTTCGAATTAGGATCTCTAATTCGAACTACTGGTACACCTCATTCCACGAGGAGTAATGGTAGTTGAATTAGAGATCCTAATTCGAACTACCTACTCCGTGCCGTGTGTAGCCGCAGGCACGGAATTCGGACTAAGGGGGATTTAAAAATAGCGGCGCCCGGGAAGATGCAAATAAAGCCCGGAATATTTAGATCCCGGGCTTCATTTACAACTCCGGTTGCCCTCATTTGCCTACCTAGCTCGAACTACCGAGCTAGTGTAGACATTCCCTCAAGTATTAAGAAGGAACTCAGATATGAAATTGTAGAACTACAAACTTTGGTCAGGGCCAGCCCACAACATTTTGGCATCTGAGGCAGAGAGCTCAAATGACGCCCCCATGTCCCCTCGCTTGGCCAAAACTTTGAAAGGTCTCAATTCTGTCTTCTTCCTGTTCTACTCCTCTTATGGTATTGTTCTGCTATATACATATGAACCAGCAGCAGGCACAATTTTCTACACTCAGGGTCCTAGTGGCACCCCCCACACAGTCTGGCACCTGAGGTGGCTGCCGCAGTTCACCTCATGATAAGGCCAGCACTGACTTTGGTATCTAACCTATGGCTTAAATCCGATCACTGGAAGATAGCTAATGTAAACCCTATTTTTAAAAAGGCTGTAAAGGTGATCCTGCTAAGCCTAACTTAAGTACTTCACAAACTGGTTGAAATTACAATGCAGAATAGAATTATTAGACATGTGGATTAATATAATATGATAGAGAAGAGTCAAAGAAGGTTTTTATAAAGGGAAATCATGCCTTACTGACCTATTAGAATTTGTTGAAGGGACCCCAAATAAGGATAGGGACCAGGATAATCCAGCTGACATAATGCACTTGGACTTTCAGAACACCTTTGACAGTGTCCAAGCAAAGGCTCTTAAGCAAAATAAGCATGGGATAAAATGTCCTCACATGTATCAGTATCTGTTTACATAGTGAAAACTGACCCTTTATTTTCCATCCTTTAAATGGATAAGTAGCAGGGTCCCTCCTCCAAACATCTGTACTGGGACCTGTGCTGTTCAACATAGTCATAAACGGTCCAGAAAAGGGGGTTGTTATGCCTCCGGCTCCCTTCAGGCATACAGCCGCATCATCATCCCGTCAGGCGTACGCCTCGGGCTCCCGTCAGGCATACTGCCACATCATCACCGGGGGCACTGATGGGTTTACCACCCTCCCAACCCTCTAACTCTCCCTGAGTGCCACCGAGTCCCTCACTCCGAAAATCCATGTCTTTCAGTCCGAGGTCCATGTTAACTGACCTAGACAGGTCAGATCCTTAGCAGAAGATGCTAGCGGGAGGAAAAGGGGGACCTGGGCCCACCCCAGCTCCAGGTCCCAACACAGGACCCAAAGAGCAGAGAATCAGCTTCACTGCCTGGTTAGTGGGGTCAATCCCTGTAATTCACCAACCCACGGGTAAGCTGGCAGCTCCCTTACCTGGTCCTGAGTCATTTCCTTCCCTCCACTTGACTCCCTCGGCTGACCATAGCCATACTCACGGGGACCCTGTTTATGTCCCTCTGTCATCGCATCCTGGCAGCCTTGGCTCCTCCGTCCCTCCTTGGGACGCCGGGGGCAGCCTCTCCCTGGTACCCTCCATCCTCCTGGAGTTGGCCTCCTCCCCTGTGGCATGGCCCGACTCCCTTTTGAATTGATGCATCAGCCGTGCTACGACCGATGTGCCTCAGCCCTGACCCTTGCCGTCCCGTGGTGGCGCCTTGGGTTTCCACCCCTGCTAGCACTGGGGCAGCCAGAGAGCACATCGCACATAACTGCCGCAGGGCTGTGCCTTCACTGGCAAATGCCTCCACTGGGAGCCGGGGAGTGCGGGGCTCAAAGGGCTCCACCACTGCAGAGTCCCACGCCCCATCACAGGGGTGAACCGAGAAATGGCAAAGTTTGCAGTGTATACAAAATTACTCAAAATGTTTAATTACAAAGCTGACTATGAAGAGTTACAAAACTATCTAATTGGGCAACAGAATGGCAGATTAATTTCCATGTTGATAATTGCAAAGTAATTCACTTTAGGGGGGAGAATAATCCCAACTATACATACACAATGATGGATTCTAAATTAGCTAAATTACCGCTCCAAAATAATAAAAGATCTGGGTGCAATTTTGGACAATTAAGAAGGTGATGCACCAAACTCTATGAGCCTCTGCTGAACATGTGAACACAGAAGGTTTCCACTCATGCAAAATATGGGTGGCTTTTTCACTGGGACAGTAGAAGGGACCTTTTAAGGCCACAGGACAAAACTCTGCCAAATTTAAGGCACAGAGACAAAACATGGATTCATAAGTGCTTCTCAATGAAATTTTCTTCTAACATTGACAAAACATATCTTCATTCACAGAAACAGTTGAACCATTTCTGCTGAATTTTTCTTTCTCTGCCTCAAATATATATATATATATATATATGTATATATATATATATATATATATATATATATATATATATATATGTATAAAAGAACCAAGAGCCACTAAGAAAAAAAAGTCAGCCTAATTGGTTACTGTTTGGCAAAGTTAAGAGTAAGTGAAAACAGGGTATTATAATTTGAAATATCAGTTAACTTTAACAATTGGTATTGCTACCAACTTCACTTAATATATAAAGCCAAATTCTGTATTCACTTCATTTTAGTGAATGCACATATATGCCTCTGGTTCATCACCAAATTTAGGTTCATTTCCAAATTGATGATCACTACTTTGATTAACTGAGATTGGAATCTAGCCCTATATACATTTTTTTCATGAGCTTTTCATGTCATGTTCCAAGTGCTCTAAATGAAATGAGATGACTGCAAACAGAGATGCAAAGTTCCACTCAAATGTAGAAATATTTTATTTCAACAGAAAAAAATCATTTCTATAAAAAGGCCCAGAAGTAAAATGCTATTTTGTTACTTTTTTTTCCACAAGGAAAAAAAATCACTCAAAAAACTCAGAAGTGCACATAAATGTTATTGTCAATGACACTGTAAAAGTCATTTGTGCCTCAAGTGTGTCTTTTCTTTGCTGGCCTTGAGTGTGAAGATGTTATCCTGTCCTGTTCTTGCACCAAACAGAACATGAGCTACTTTCACACACATTTCTATACCATGCTGCACTGAGAGAAACCTATTATCATGTTACCATAAATCTGTTCCCAAGAAAGCATCAGACATTCACACGGCATCTGAATGCAATAACATATCCTCACTGTGAACTGTCTTTTTATAATGCTTATATTTGGCCTCTAAATTAAACCCTTCCCATGTCAATGTCACCTAAGAAATTGGAAAAAAGCTGGAGAACTATTGTGGTATGATTTCTTTATTATCTCAGAGTAATGCAAAAATATTTCACATCAAAGGAAGTAATCCTAAAATAACTACTGTTCCTAACTTAAAATCCTATACTGTCATTGTTTTCTGCAAACACCAAATGAAATGTTTTGAAGTGTGTTTGGCAAAACCATCTAACTCATTTTAACGTCTATTTCTTCTTCATGCTCTAAATAGGTTATATACATGGGCCAAATTCAGCCCTGAATAAGTCAAGGAATCACAAATTTGTAGTCAATGGTAGTTCTATCCCATTGGCAATGGGGTTGAAATTGTCTCTATGTACCTCATTTAGTTTCATATTACTTACTACTTTGGCATAATATTTTACTGTACATAAATGAATGTAATGTAGCAAGATAATGGAAGAGGAGGGCACTGAAGTTAGGATTTTATTTCTTCATGGTTTTTTCTAGATTAGATTTCTAGATCAGTTAATAATTTGCATATGCTTTGTTCTGTTTCCTGGCTTATCTCCAATAGTTGGTACATATTTATGTCTTAGCATTTCTTGCTATATTTGACTAGCACATGTATTTTTTATGTATTTTAGTTGGAGCTGTTAATGCCATGTATAGTAAAGGCTGCCCAATGATTCCTTTTTATAAACTCCTATTTTCAGTTGCTTATAAGTGGCACAGCAGAAGTTGATGTGTATGTGTGAATATGTAAAATTTTGACAGATAGGTAATATCTTTTTTGCTTTACGCATTTTTTCAATTTCTTTGTTAATTTTCAAATTTTCACAGGTGTGGGAAATTATGGGGAGGTCAGACAATAATTATTTAATAACAAAAGACAATGCAAAAACTTTAAAACTTAGTTCTCTTTAAGATGTATATCACATATAATAGTATAGAAAGTAAATATTCTTGAGTCAAAATATAAGAAGTTCTCAAGCATCTTTTTGTAGCTTGGTGCATATATAATTTTAAATTATTATCTAAAGAAATATTTTTGTTGGTTTGTATGTATGTTGAAATTGATGTTTACCAACATTAGACATTTAGTGATTAATCTAAGCCTGTTTATACATTTGCCAGACTTTAACTAATCAGGCTGGAATATTCCATCACATATGTCTGTCTAAGGCTGATTTTAGTTTTAGCTAAAATGATTCAGCTATTTACAAAAATTAGGAGGAAATGCACTGGTTTGCCCATATTAAAAAATATACAATCTTCTTTGTTGACAACCTCTGTGCTTTGGAGTGGAATTTTGACATTTTGGAGGGACGGGGCAGAAATTGTGTTGCAGGGATTAACCATGCTATCACCCTCTGAAAAAAAATCATTTTCACATGCTCATGTGAGACATAAGAAGTTAAGCTCAATTCTTTGAAGATTCTGTGTGCACTACATGCATTCATCCTGGAGCTATCAGAGTCTGAGGATTTTCTATGCAACTGATCCTCCTGTAGCAGGGGTAGAAGTTGCCTGGTAAAAAATTATAGGTGATTATATAATTAAAGACTGTATCATAATACATATATACAAGTTGATTGAATTAAGGTTGCATAAGCAATTTTAGTTCCGGAGCTTCCTAACTTTCAAGCTTTTAGAGGTTTGGGGTGTAAAATATATTATTTTTGTTTTTCCTTGGAGGGCTTCCATTTTGTTTCTCCTTGCAAGAGTTGTGTTAGCTTTGTTTAAAAAACTGCAGTATCTGCAGTATCAAGCATCTCATAAATGGGTTTTGAGGCTTTCTAAACCAATTGGGATGCTAATATTACAAGCCTCCATTAATATGTTATCTGATGAATTCAATAGCAGGCACAGAATCCTGAACAACAACAAAATAAAAATGGCTAGACTATCAAAGTGCTCTCAATTCACTTACTAAATTTGTGTTCCAGAATTTTGATTCATGCCCTGCAGATTAGTTACTTAGATCTGCAGTTACTAAGGTCTTAGCCAAAAGAAACACACCCCATTAGTTCCATGGTATTCATGTTAAAATTCTGTCTGAGATAAATGGATTTTTAAAAATCCCATTGTACATTGTATAAGAATTAAGTGTTTCAGGTGATGGCCTTCCTCAAAACTCCCTCTCCCCATACTGTTGTGTACTGTGCTTTTCCTCCACTCAATTATTATACTCCATCTCCCAAGGCTGCGTTTCAGTCACTGTTATATACAGCACAGCCTCATTTATCTGAAGATTAGTTAGTCAAAATCCCCTTTAAATTAAAATAGGGTCATGTCTTTGTTCAGAAAATAAAGGTTTAGAAAGGAAGACTAGTAGTTAGCTTCCCCAAGGCCAGCCAGCATTGCAGGTACATTAAGATGATAGTCAAACCTGATTTTGAGAAAAATAAAAGGCAATGTTTAATCAGGATGCTGGCCTCCTTGGGTCTGACTGAAGAATCTTTTAATAATGTTCTTTCCTCTGCTTCAGAAGGGGGAAGCACATGGATGATTTCCAAGCACCTGCCTCTCCTGCCCTGTGAATTTTGCACCTCTATGAGACATGGCATAGATTCTTACCCCTTGACTAACAGGGTTGATATTTGCAGAATTAGACCCCTTTATCAACTGGCCTTTGATACCTAAAATATTTGGATATCTGCCCAAGTCCTTTGGACAAGTGAAGCTGTACTGTACAGTCCATAATTTGTGATGTGCTTTCCTGTATTTTAGGATTTAAGACACAATACCCAAGCTACCTATCACACAAGATCTAGTTATCATCAGGTGAGTTAGGCTGGTGAGCAGGAATTACAATTTCTTTGCAAACATACTGGTGACTAAAATAATGTTGCTTAATTATGATAATTTCTCTTTTCATTTGTTTTTATTAATGTTTGAGCTATAGGCATTTTTCTATAATTAAGTTAAATCAAAAAGCAAATTTTGTACCCATGATGGAGACTCATTTAATTATGGATCAAATATATTTCTAAAGGTTATATCATCCAATGAGGGGACAGCTACAATCCCATGTAACAGAGTTTGTTGGATAGTAATTTGTTATTAACTATCAAAGACTGGTTAGAGGAATTTATGAACTGAGCTTGTCTCATACAAAATATTCACAGAACAATTTACAACAGCAAACAAATTTTAAAAAATCATCTTTGTGGAATAATTATGAACAGATATAAGAGCTACTTTCTTTGAATGAATTGTTCATTGGGAATTATTTATTTACTTTTAAATTAAAAACTACACTAGCAGATTCACCAACAGAGGAGACTATGGGAGCAAATGTCCCAGGTTCAGTGATTCAAAAGGGCTTCTGCCACTCAAGTGCTGTGTGGCACGCCTTAGGCAGCGCAGTGCACTCCAGGTGCTGCTGAAGGCTGGTTGCCCTAGTCTTGCCTTTTCTGGGATTGGTCTCCCCTGTACAAAAGTGATTCTTCAGGACATTCATTATGTACTTACATGTATCTGCTGTGTAACAGTATGAAAAACATATTTTGTA
The DNA here is from genome assembly GCF_052426305.1 of Pelodiscus sinensis. Lineage (NCBI taxonomy): Eukaryota > Metazoa > Chordata > Testudines > Trionychidae > Pelodiscus > Pelodiscus sinensis. Next base: position 103,302,420 of record NC_143055.1, read on the forward strand.
GCTAAAGCTTTTAAAGCTAACCTGTATACTTAGGGATGCCCTCACTTGATAGCTGTGTCTTAGACAGCAGTAAGAACAAAAACCAATTGTTTGGAATATTTGATTTGAAAAACAGAAAACTTTCAACTCTTAAATGTAATTTAAATGCTATCCTCAAACCAGCAGAGGTTCCTAGTTCTGCAAACTGTACACAGAAACCATATTACCTTTTTGCTCTCAAGGGTTATCTGGACTTTTATTATGTTACTAATTACGGGTCATTTTGTGCTTGAGCCTGATTTATTAGGTAGTTTTCATTCTGAAGTCAGATTTTTTTACCTTTTTCCCGTATTGGCAAAATCTGGCTCTTGTGATCCAAGGGAATGGAACTCTTCTGGAACTTCATTTAAATGTCTGACTCAGCTCTCATACTTGCAGAGAAAAGAGTTGAAACTTCCCCATGCAAGTATTTATAAAGAGGATAGCATATGCAATATTATGGGATGAGATTCTGCTTTACACAACAGTTCCCCAAACCTCTTCATTAGAGTCCTGGACCATAGGTCAGTTGACATCAATTGAAGTTTCTTGTACTAAGCAGTTACAAAATCCACCTCTTAAGACTTCACATTAATTCCTTTGCTTCACACACAGTGTTATCTGGTCTAATGTGCTTATAATGTTAATGTTACAATAGTCAACATGCAAGACTTCTTACATGGAGAGAGAGATTAATTTATTATGGACATTTCAAAGATTTTAAGCCTTGATCTCTAAACAGATGCTAAATCTTAATCTTGTCTATTCTTACAATAGATCCAGTTTTCATTTCCCTCTCTTCTCCTCCTTGAAAAATTTCTCTGGTAGCATGTACGACTTTCCAATCTGTGCAGCCTTAACATACATATGAATTATATACTATAACATACAGCAGGAAGGAGAGGAGTGAAGAACAATACTACTTTAGAATTAATTACTCCATTTAGTCATACATACCTCCTGGGCTTTTTGTGTATGTTTAGAGTGTAAATATTTTTGTAATGTTTTTCACCTAAAACAGACCCCAGCACTTTCAATGTGAAGGGCCCAGTAGCAGGTCAAAGTCAAGTGAGAGGATTACTTCCTCTGGCTATTCAAACTCCTTCTCTTCCTGGCTCAGTCATATTAATGCCAAGGCTGCTTCACAGGCTTGAAGAAAGGCCTACTTGTTTGGCTGCAATTAGCAACAAGTATGATAATATTATACTATTGGTTGTAGCATTTTGCTGGTCCAGCAAAATCTCCCCATACAGTTAGTTTGAAGAAATTTTAGAAACTATCCAAGATAAACAGGGGATGGGAAGGAGGATGTTAATAGTACTTAGCTTTTTTCTAGTGCTTGATGTGTTCTTTGCATTATACAAATAGGTGAAGTACAGCTATGGCCTGAAAAGTGACTTTTAAGTGGCATCATAGGGTTCTAGGACTGAATCTCAAAGATTTCTGTATCAAACATGCTCTACATACAGGATAAAAAAATCTAAGGCTACGTCTACATTGGCAAGATTTCGCGCAAAAGCATTTGCTTTTGCGCAAAATCTTGTCGCCTGTCTACACTGGCCACGAGTACTTGCGCAAGAACACTGATGTTTTAATGTATAAAATCAGTGCTTCTAGCACAAAAATTCTGACGCTCCTGCTCAGGGATAAGCCCTTGTGTGCAACTGTTCTTGCGCAAGAGGCCAGTGTAGACAGGCAACATCAATTTCTTGCGCAAGAAAGCCCGATGTTTAAAATGGCCATCGGGCTTTCTTGCACAAGAGAGCGTCTACACTAGCACGGATGCTCTAGCGCAAAAGCACATCTTTTGTGCAAAGGCACATGCCAGTGTAGACGCTCTCTTACTCAAATACTTTAACGCAAAAGCTCTTGCGTTAAAAATTATTTGCGCAAAATCTTGCCAATATAGACATAGCCTAAGGGTGTAGCTGTGTTAGTCTGTAACTTTAAAAACAATGAGTGTTCCTGTGGCACCGTAGAGGCTAACCAAAACATATATAATCATGAGCTTTCCTAGGTAAAATCTGATGAAGTGGGTTTTGCCCACAAAAACTCATGATTCTATATTGGTTAGTCTCTAAGGTACCTCAGACCACTCTTCTTTTAAAGTTAAAAAAAAATTTTTTCTAACTGCTGGCTGTTTTTTATTCAAGCTGGGATCATTCTTTCTTGTGCATGATCAGCTGTGATGAAGCTTCTGCAAGCCAAATTATGCCTTCAGTGACACCTGTGCACCCCTATTGTCTCCAAGGTGCACTGGTGTCACGGATGGGAATTTAGCAATCAATTTTGTTGATGATGCATAGCCGCAAATACAATCTAACTCATTCTCTTTTAGCTGTGCTGGCTCTGCAGGGTAACAAGAAATATAAACCTTTGTCACTAAAGTTAGCCAATATAAATCTGTAGGATGACATGGAGGGTCAGCTTTTGCCACCTGTCCATTGAATTTTATTATACTGTCTGAATGTTGCTCTTGAATTCAATAGGATCATTCAAGGTACTATTTAATGGGAGTGAAGGTAGAATATACTTAAGTGTTCTGCTAGTCTGAGGCATTAGTGAAAAGGGTAGAATTAGAGAAGGATTTTCTTATTTGGATACATAATCATGCGATTTTTAACCAAATTACTTTGTTTTTGGAGGGTGAGAGAATCACATAAAGAAAAAGTGCAAAGGAGGAAGGTAACTGAAGATAGATGCTATCCCATGAGCAGTCAAACAGATTATTTTGCTCTTGGGAAGTTATTAGCAGTTGCAGGGATAGGGTGGACAATAGCGAATGAAGTGTCAAGTGGGAATATTGGCTTCAGCCTTGTGCATTTTAAGATACCATTATGGAATATCTAACTCCTGAATGCTCTCTGGAAGCCAGGTTGGTGAATATGTTTTGTTTGTTCCCTTAGGGCTACACACCACCCACTCTTTTAAAAAGTGGGAGAAGATGCAGCCCAGATATTTATACTGCTTTGAGCTGATTAAAACTATTAGGAAATTTTCCATTTAATACTTTGTAAATTTCCCAGTAAAGTACTACTCCAAGAGCTGAAAGTCCTTAGCCAATCTGCTCCAACTGCCCAGTTATCAAAAGATTCACAGACCCCAAATACTCATGCAGAGAACACTGCACAACCTCTCCTTCCCTTAATTTTATGTTCTACCATCACATCTGATGAGCATTTCTATACATTTGCTCCCCTGAAGTATGTTTGCAGCTGTTGCTATTAAATTGGACTAATCTGGCATGAGGTGACATGTTGAGGCATCAAGTAAGTCTTCTTACTAACAGATGTTTTTAGGGAAAATTTTACATGCACATTGTATGATTTTGTAGTATTGGGAACTTTTTTATATATATATAAAAACTATGACAACTCTTCTAGTTATTGGGATTTGAGTAGATAACCAGTATTGGTATCTGGAGGGAACCTAACTTGTAGGAGAAAAGAAACTCACTACATTTCCCTCTATTAGTTTGATAGTCATTTCTTCCCACCAGTAAAGTGCTAACAATGGGGGCTAACAGGAAACAAGGGTAGAGGCCAAGTTGTTACGGTATCTCTTTGACAGAATTAGGGAGGATGTCTTAAGGACAACTTCCCCCGAGAGTTATCTAATAACTCGGCTCATCCGCAAGGTATGGTATATAAGGTAGTGACTCTCAAATCCATATCTGATCACCGGGAGTGCCAATCTTATATGGCGCACAAATGAAAACTGGAGACTTGGATTTAACTGAAACCACAAGACTATATTATCAAAAACAAAACAAATTTAACAAGCAGTACCTCAAATGAACCATGAGGGGGCAGACCCCTTTTTTACACTAATGGACCAGGAGGGGAAGTCCCTCCAGGCCCCTATACCTACACAGAGTCTACAACGATAGACGGTTGATGCGGTGCTAGCGACCTGCGACCTTCGAGCTAGTTGAAAGCCTTCAGGGAGGACAGCTAGGCATCCCTCGTCGGCTGATCTCGACACTAGGTGACCTACAATCCGTTGGCCAATTAAAGCCATGGGAGAGGAACAGCCCAGGAGATCCCTCGAAGCACAGATGGAGGATGAAGAAGGTAGGTTCACCTTCCGTGAAACCCTCTGGTCTTCTCTGCCTCTTCTCCGCGCTTCAGTACGGCAGGATCAGACGATGGAAGCTAGACTCCTTCCTATCTATCCTAACTAAATCTAAAAATAAAAACCCTATCTAAACCCGACGAGCCCAACGTATAAACACGATGACGGCCAACATGCATTGACCAACGCAACCTGACGTACAAACTCGATGACGGGAGCGATCCTAACTAAACACTACCTCACTAAATACCTAACCTAATCAGAGTAGGTCTGACCTTCCGTCAGCCTATCCCTGTAAAAGACTAAATTAAACTAAATTGAGGGAGCATGACTTCCCGTCAGTCCCTTTTAAGAGAGAAACCGGTCTTATACAGGGTTTTTCTAAGACCTCACTCATTCGACCTAGGACAAGATTAATGAAGAATCTCACTCTCTCTCTTTCTCTAAACCTAGACCTAGACCCGACGCTGTCTGACCCAAGGATAAGCCATGGGGCCAGCAGCAACTGCTACGCAGCACAGCCCTTTTATGCTCAAAACTCATGAATATGCATGAGGGTTTGAGGTTTTAAAATGATTGGTTGGTAAAATGCTCTTGTTGCCTGGTTCAAATTGATCGGCTCCTGGAAGATGCGTGTTATAAGCTGATTGGCTGGCACAAGAGCTAATGAATATTCATAGTTTATTCAAATCTCGCCAGGTAACTGCATTGCTATTTTCAAATCTAACAGTTACCTGTGGACGTGACAGAATGCATATTTCAAATGGAAGTCTAAAGAAAGTTCTAAGGTTTCAAAATGGAGTTTCAGACTCCATTTTGAGATATTGCAGTACTCCATCATATTTAAGTTTTTATACATAGTAAGGAGTATATTAATTCACACAACACCAGTCCTATACACTGTACAAATATTCACAAGAAGAATTTACATTAAATAGCTTACATTTGCATTTAATCACTTGATTTTACTTAAACATAGCCACTCTTGCTTTACAAAGTGTAGGAAGGAAACATACCAGGGGTTCACTCTGGAGCAGAGAGAGTGGAGAACCACAGATAAAAGGGAATAATATGCATAAAGAGAAGAGATTACAGAAGAAATATAGGACAAAGACTGAGTAAGTAGATTCTTCATATTCAGAATGATTCCTTGAGAGCCAACTCCTTTCAAAGGGACTGCAACTGAATACAAAAAAATAAGTTATTTAAAGCGTACACGAAGCTATAATTCTACACTGAAGCTATTTTTATCTTGGTCTAACCATTCTAGCTGTTTCTTTATGGAGTACTTTATCTGAAATTTCCAATGGAAGAACAGTCTTAGGGACAAAATGGAGACCTGGAATAGTTGGTGCACAGTCCCCTTTGACTTAGGTGATATTTTTGTGCAGCAATCTAGGACAAAGCTCCATCTTTTGTATGTACAATGTACATCAGAGTACATAATTTCATATTGCACAAAGAGTAGTTTCAATAATAAAATAGCTTGAAATCAAAGATTAATATGGAAAAACATAATCAACTTAATCGCTGATTCTTTTTCTGAGAACATGCATCCAAATGTTTGTGTGAAGTATATTGTTTCCTCAATGCATGTACATAACTCTTAGACTAAAAAGTAACATAGCATATATTGAATTAATGGACTAATATGGTATTATCTGTCAGCCTAAGCAGAACTAACTCACAGTATCAAAACTTGAACCCAAGCGTGACAATGTTTGGCTGTTCAGAAATAACAAATATCACTGAATTAATCCTGCTATCTACTCCAATCCTTTTACCATAATTTTCTGGGTATATTTTAAAGTCACATAAATTAGTGCCTTAGATAACCAGCTATTTTTGGCTATGTTTACAGTACAGAGTTTTTCTGAGATACAACAGGTATCCCGGAAAAACTGTGGCATCCAGGGAATGCATCTGCTTTTTTGGAACAGTTTCCAAAAAAGCGGGCATGCTTTCGGAAATCCTGTATTCCTAATTTTAGGAGGAATAAGAGCTCTTCCAAAAGAGGTGGTTTTTTTCCATATTTGGCCCAGTATAAATGGGCCAAATGTCAGAAAAGCCTCTTCTGAAAAAAGAATAGGAAAAAGGTACACAAATTGCAGTTCGCAATTTGCATATGTTTTTTCTGAAAACAAATGCAGTGCAGACATAGCCTTTGTGGCAGTAAAATATACCTAATTTTGATGGGAGTGACTCAGATCACTAAACCAGATTTAGTCAGCCTTTTGACATTGTAGGTGAAAAGTGATGACTATGAATACTTGCTATAATTTGGTCAATTTACTATAAGAAAGTGATCTACCAGGGCATGCAACATATTAAGAACTGGTTCAAAATAAATTAGCCTAATTTGCTCATTTTTATTGAATTCTTCTGTGAAGTGTTTTGATGCATATGTTGTACAAAGATGGTATTTAAAAAAAAAAAAAACATAAATTCCCTCCTCAGTGGGACAAATCTCTTCAGTCACTTCTCTAACTGATCCAGCAATCATTAACTCTGTAAATTTGTGTGCCGGAAACCTCACTTTCTCTTTTGACTTATCTTTTCTTTACTAATTTATGCAGGTATTCTGTCATTGTTGCACCTTTGTCACAGCTTCCTGAAAAGGGCTAGCTGCTGCTGTTACATAAGCAAATGAGTAACTAGGGTATGCCATTAACTTCATTGGATCTACTCTCATGTATTCAGTTCCTTGGTGATTGCAGAATTTGGCACAAATTTCCAAATCTTTAAGACTCTCTTAGAACTTTCCCAGACATTCCCATCTTTCTCTGCTTTCCTTGTTTAAGAGTACGTAAGATCCTCATTGTGTCATTCTCTTTGCTTCTGGTGGCCATCTCTTGCCACTTAATCCCATAGGTAAGGAAGTCTCCATTTGGAAATCTACATCATATTGCCTCAACTTCATTTCATGTCAATATAAAAAGTTGTCTTTTTTTCAATCTCCTTAATGTTACCGGGGAGTTATATCTTTAAAATCCTGTTTTAAATCCTTATGCCCTCATGATGAAATATTTTGAATCTTACTACTTCTAACCATCCCCATCTTATGTATCCTATCTTGAACTCACAACTGTCTCCTCAAATTAGTATAACAAATGAAGATTGAAATCTTATTAGTTATTCATTGACAAATTCAGAAGTCCTTATGTAGCAAAAAAATCCCAGTGGCTTCAATGGTTATGAATAGAAAGACTTAATTATCTCAATCATAATACAGTTTTCCAGAACACTTATGCAACTAAGCAATTTTGTACCCCATTTTCATATATGCCATTTTGAAAGTCTGCAGCTTGAGAAATGCTGGGGGTGTAAAATGGCCCAAAATAAGAACAGTGAAACCTTTGTTGGATAAATTCCAGTTTTAAAACATGCAGCTGTCATACATCTGTAATATGAAGGTGAAAAAACTAAATTCTGCTCTTTAAAACTCACTTATCAAATTTTCAAATGAGACTTTTGCTAAGCTCCAGGTCGATTTCCAGCATAGCTTTTTGAAACTGTAAAATTAGCCATCCTTACAGTTAAAGCCTATAAAAAATGAGATACTAATGGAACCCAGAACACAGTTTTTATTGTGACTAATATATCTTGTAATGAGTTATACAAGTTTACTCTGTCAAGCATAATTATGTATGATATTTATGTATAATCTATGTATTCTATGTCAAGCATAATTTAACCCTGGAAATAGTGCATACCCATTTAGAAAAGTGAATTCAGTTACATTTAAATTTAATGTTACATTAGAGTCAAAAAGATCAGACAAGGCTTTTGCGGCAGCACGTGAAAAAGTAGAAATACTGCAAGTCATGAATGTTTCACATAGGTTAAGTGAACTCCAGAATTCATGACTGTTTTTGTCAGGATGATGTACAATGGTTAGCATTTAGTCTGTGTTGCATTTTGCACTCATGCACTAATGTGAGGAACCACTCCATTAGTCAAGTCCCAGCTGGCCTCCGCTTTACTCCATTGCATTATTTTTAAAATAAAATCTTAGCTTCAGTTAGCTCAGAACTTTCAACATGATTTTATTTGAAAAAAAATAGTAGAGTTTAATCATAAATAATGACTGGGAACGTAGCTGAAGTATATAAATGGTGTAACCAATTTAATGGTCTTAGAGACATTAAGGCCCTTTTTTCCAAATTGGGTGGTGAAAATTAGGCCCCTAAAGCTGAATTTATGCACATAAATAAATTGTATGATTTTCAAAATTTCTTGAGGAACTAAGGATTCCAAGAACCTTTGGGGAAAAAAAAGACAGTATCAATGTATTTTAAGTGCTAATGAATGGGGGCTTTATTTTCCCAGTTGCTGAGCAACTGCCGTAGTTTTGAAAATAAGGCCACTTATTTAAGTGCTGACATTTTTTGCAATTTTCCGGGACACAGAGAGTTCCCAGGATCAGATACAGATCAAAGATTATTTTTGTATATTTAATTCATCTAATTTGTATATATCAAGTTTGATTCCACCTTCCCATATAATATTACTTTGTTTTGCATCACTTCATCTCATTATAGTATATGAACTTATTCAAAAACATAACTGCTCAGTGAAAGCCTGTTTTGTTTTTGTTTTGATTTTTTTGCCTACGTCATTATTACTGGAGGAGCAAAAACAGGTGCAAATAGGACACAATTTTGTCTTTAGTGTCTATGTTACATGACTGGGAACTTACTCATAAATAAGAATAAGAAAAAGTAGTGCAGTCTACTACCTGGTATATTTCCAGTCTAATAACTACAGAGCCAGGGAAATGACTTGAATTCTGAGTGTTTGACTAATGCCTGCACTCTTTACATTTAGACTGTTGACTTGTTTAATAATTGCCTGGGTTATATGGCCAAAAGTGACTAATGTTAATTCATTTGACATTATAATCACTTGAGTCACTTAATTTACACTTTTATTCTTCAAACGCATTAACTAAGGAAGACACCTGAGCAGATGCCATTTCTGTTAGCCAGAGGGCTTGGAAGGTCTAACTTAGTACTGCCATATGGACCAATGCCTATAACACTGATCTCATGCACATAGAGTGAGCACTGTCTGAGTGACAGTAATCATGTCAACTGCATGGAAAATTATACCTGTGTGACTCTGAGTAGCCATAAACCAACAGTAACATTTTATGGATGCTGGAGACCTTCGTATGAGAGTGACATTGTCTTTCCTCTGGCTTCAAACATCCAAAATCTGAGGAACATGCAAAAGACTGGCTATTTTGTAGCTTGTGTAACCATGGCCCTCAACTTTATTGTGGGAAAATACCTCAAAGCAAGAGAATCATGAACAGGATACTCACTTTTTTTTTCCATCAGGAACTATTAGATCTGCAGCCATATTAGCTGGTTACATTCCGCACAACAGGTGCTTTATTTCTCCTTCCTCCTCCACCCAAATCCTAACTCCAAGCACTGGTAAACCACAAAGGAAGGAGGAGTGGGTATACACCAGTACTTTATGAAGGTATCCTGATAGATTAAAAATAGGCCAAGTGAGACTTTCTAGCTCTACTGCTTTTGCTGTCACAGGATTTTTTCTTTTCCCATGAAATCCTCAGCCTGGCTGTGTCCAGACTCAGGGGTTGTTTCGGGAAAAGTAGCCTTTTTCCGAAAAAACTTCACCTGAGTCTAGACTGCAGCCGCGTTCTTTCGAAATTAAATCGAAAGAATGCGGCTTTTCTTTCGACGGCGGTAAACCTCATTGCACGAGGAAGAACGCCTTCTTTCGAAAGTGCTCTTTCGAAAGAAGGCGTTCTTGAATGTAAATAGGGTTTCTTCGAAAGAGAGCATCCAGACTCACTGGGTGCTTTCTTTCGAAAAAGCGGCTTGCTTTTTCGAAAGTTCCGCATGCAGTCTAGACGCTCTCTTTCGAAAGAGGCTCTTTCGATAGTATCTTTCGAAAGAGCCTCTTTCGAAAGAGGCTTGCAGTCTAGACATAGCCCCTGTGTGCATAAGACACGCTAATGCTAAAAAACAAAAGTATCTATATGGATTAAAAGACCTTCCATCCACCTCTTTTAAAGTTTTACTTTAAAAGACCCATGTTTCATCACCTCCACCCTCCCAGAGGAAGCGACTCATAGAAGGAAGAGAATCAAATTGACAGAAACGGTGCAGAACTATAGAGAGAATGAAGGTTTGTTGGTCCTGAGGATGGCAGAAGAAGAAATGTTGTATCTTTAGAGAAATGAAGTTACTGCAGAGCCAGATTAAAATTTTTGTGGGTTTTGTGCATTATGGTAATGGGGGGAGGCCATGTTTATGGAACAGGTTATGTCTCCAGGGGATGGAGTTGTACATTGTCAGCCACTCACTCACCCTGCTGCAGCACCTGTCTTAATAGGGCTGGCCTGGCTCCTTCTCCTCTTTCTCCATTCCCTTCCTTCTGGTCCATTGGCTCTTACTATAACATGCAATATTATTTTCCCTTCCTGGCCCTGTGTATTTTTTTTCTTTTCCCTTTCATGGTTGAGGGTCTTCCTAAGATAGGATTCCTTATGTAGGTGCGCTGAGAATCCACATTGATTAATCTGGGCCTGGGAGACTGAATACCCTTCAGAATTCACCAGTTTTTACTTCTGGAAAACTATTGCTCCTTTGAATTTAAAAGTGATATCCACCTTCAAAGCCCTCATCCTGCAGCATTGGGCATCACATTATACTGCAAGTCTACTTCCTCAAAAGAAAGGAAAAGACTCGGCTGTAGATTATGTTTATTAGACACAATTATAGACTATCAATCTCTGAATCTCAGCAAGGCAAGAGTCAGCAATTGTTTCCACAGCACTCACTGCTGCAATTCAGCTCTGTGGGTACAAGTGTATGAAATATGACAAAATAGCATTTAAAAGTTCAGAATTGATCTTGTTACTAAAGTGTTATTTAAAATTGAGAACAATTCACCTGATTTCCAAATCCTTATCTGTGTAGCAATGTAAATAATTCTTTAGTCAGCTCATGGACTAAATTTTCTTGCCTAAATCATTCTTAGATTAATACGTACATGTGTTGCCTGGCATAAAGGCATATTAAATGGACATAATATAAAGTGACTTCATTTATATGCAAACTGTTAATGTTTAATTTAGGTATATATGATGATGATCAAGGTTGTAATGTATTAACTCCATTACAATCTTCTGACGTGTATAGCTGCAGTGTGATTTGATTTGAATTGATTTTGCTGCTGACTCCGGTGACCTCCAATAAAAAATTGTTGCATTTACTACAACGTGATTTATGATGGCAGCACTCTCTATTATATAAATACTCTCCAAAGCATTAGTCAGAAATGCACTACCTTACTTCATTAAGTCCACAAATGCCATCAATTCTAATCTGATTGAGAGTTTTTTGTTTTGTTTTGTTACACAAGGAAAAAGAACCTCTGCCTTTTTGCCAAATGGACTTAAAATGTGGATTATATAATATTGAAATGACTTTAGCCTGATGTTTAAGAGCTACTTACCAAAATGAGAGCTTTTATTTAAGAATTCTAGCCCTGATCAATATAGGGTTTCACATTACAAGAATTAAGTTTAGTTTATAAGGCTAACAGTGCATATGCATGTTATGATAATAAGTAGTGGTGAACATTCACACTAAGGTACATTGTAGTAAAATATCCATCTGTTTTATCAATATGCATACAAGCATCACAGCATAGCTCCAACTGCTCCATAGCACAGCATGCACACATGCCTTAATTTCCCCTTTCAAAATATATGTTAGGCTCTCTTGCTTAAAGAACACCCCCCCTGAGGGTCAAAACACAGTCCAATGAATCCCCAACAAAACCCCCAAACATAGTTTATTTCTCACACTCTCTTGTTAGATAATCCTTGAAATTCCATTCTTCCCAAAGGCACTCCCTCGCATCAGCCTTTCTGCTGGGTGTCCTTCCGCATCGCACTTTGGTATCTTCTGCTATACCTAGACTTGACCTAATCTAGACTGTTAGGTTTTAAAGAACATAAAAATGGCCATGCTGGGTCATACCAAAGCTCCATCTACCTCTGTATCCTGTCTTCTGACAGTGTCCAATGCCAGGTGCCTTAACTACATTGATCAAGGATGTGAAAAATCATTACCCCTGCGCAGTGTTGTTAAATCAACCTAAATACCCTTGTAAACAGTGTTGCTAGATTAAAGGACGAATTCTTCCATTGACCTAGTTAGCACCTTTCATGGAGAAGAAGTTCCTATGTCAAGCTTGAGATGAACATCAGATTTACTTTTCATTCAACTTCCTCAGAGTTCTGAGTGCTTAAATTTAGAACTTTGATCTGGAACCATTTGAGCAGGTTGGTTGGCCTTTATATATAAGCTGAGCGGAAAATGTAAAACTTTTTGGATAATTTAAAATTGTCCTATTCTGCATCAGGATAAAACTGATATCTATTGGGCTGTGGGGGAGGAGGAGGCAAAGCAAGTACACACACAAAAAAAGACACCAGAATAGCCAACAGCATGGTGTGTAGGGTAGACTGTTGGAGTGGGGTGAGGTGGAATGCTCCTTTTTCAAACTCTCCTGCTGGAGCTGTTGCATTTGTATAAATATTTAAATAGTCAGTAGTGTGAGGATTCAAACCTGATTGCGCCACTGTGAAGGTACATGTCCTAATTAGTAACTTGTAAAGGGTCAACTTTGGAACTCTCAGTAACCCTCTAAGCTAAAGGAACCATTACATTATCTATCCATTTATAGCAAACTCTTACTCTTGGTGGTAAGAGATAGACATTGGAGGGTAACTACAACCCCCAATACACTGAGCCAATCCCTGATATGCTCTGTTACACAAGCTACTTCTGGGCATATAAAATCAGAAGGTTAAATCCCAGGTGGGTGGCTTTCTTTTTTTAACAACAGACATATATTCAGATAGCTGCTTTCTTCGGAGCTTCTCATTTTCTGTTTAAGCACTGAAGACATATGCCAATTCCATATGAGCTTAAGTATTAATTCTGTTAGCTGTTAAGAAGTATCAGGTTTTTATTGACTCTGAGACATAATCATATTTACAAATTTAACATATCACACTAACAACAGAAAATCTACATGAGTTTTGGGCAAAAGTCCTTTTCTTTGGGTTATTCAAGAACTTTGTCAAATAACACTTAAGGATTTTCATATTCCCTCCCATACTAAATCCACAATAGGGAGATATATCATGGGCTTTTCTTTCCTCAGGAAGGAAAGTTATTGGCCTTGAAGATGGGACTGGAGGAGTTTTGCAATTATATCCAGAGCTCAAGGCTCTTTGGACCCTGAGAGCTCTGCCCAGTTGCCCAGGGAGCATGCATTTCTTTCAAAGGAGACTAATCAGATATATAGTGTTGGAATTGGCAAGTTTTATTTTAGTAGGGTAAAATCATTCGAATGTTGGTTCAGTGACGATGACCTATTTCCCTCAGGTACTCAGAGAATTCAGTTACAACATGGCATTTATGTGTTTTCATAAAAATACGGTTATATACAGCTAGCAAAGCCCTCATCACACATGAACACACAGACAAACAAAGCATGATTTATAAAACAATTCTAGTGTTGTCATTTGCAGGGATATGTTGCTGGGAAAGAGGTATTTCTACTAGACAAATGGATAATTCAGCCTTCAGCGTCCTCAGAAGTTTTTGCTGCAAGACTGGCTCATTATTTTTATGTAAACTTCCTGAAATACAGAATATGCAATTCATAAGTCAAAATCTTTGTTTCATCTTTTCTTGTGGTGTTCTCTCTCCTAGTGTCACCTCATGTCAAATCATGATATTATAGATGCTGCAATATCTTACAATACATCTTGAAATCAATAAGAAAGGAGGGAAGGGGGAAAGAAGTCAATGACAACTTCTTGTTTAGTAGGGGGAAGTGTCAAGTCAGTGGAGGTATGGATCATGTAAATGTGCATTTTATATGGGCTGATCTCTGAAGCACAAATACACTAGATCGGGAGGGAAAATGACCTTTAATTTAGCTCCCCCTCCTACTTGCAATTTGCTTTCGTTGCCAAATGGATAATGAGGAAAGCAATGACATCAATAGTCCTCAAGAATCTTTGTGTGGAGGTGGCAGCTGCTCATGGGGACACTGGGAGAGTAAAGATTCAGGTGTAGAATCCAGCAGTTGGAAGGAAGATTTTTCTAGCTCCTCCAGAATGGCTTGATTGCTTCTCATCTGGTTTAATTTTTCCCTGATGACAAGCTGTGCCTGGGATTAATAAGTACTGCATGAACTAAACACATCACGCTTGACTGTCTGCGTAATGCCAGTGATGGATAGGAATCAAATGGATTTGGTATACATCAGCCTGCTGCTATTGATTTTACCTTTATATGCATGTGCAGCAAAATGGAACTTGCAAAAAAACCCCACAATTTTTGTCTGCAAAAGAATGAACAATAAGTAGTGTTCAATTGTGCAATGAATAATAGTTTGCATGTGTTTTTAAATAATGTCGAATGCTAATATTCAGAGATCTCTCCTCTCTCCACAAGCATAATCAGTTACCTATTAACCCTATGGAGCACTCTGCCTAATCAGCATGCTGCACATAAACAATTTAGCACTTGTTTGGATTACACTAAAAAAATTATCATTAAAGGGGTTACTTTTTCCATCTGAGGGGGATAACAATGAAGTTTGAAATCTTCTGTTTCCTCAAAGGGGTATAATGAAAGCAGTGATTCACTGTAGAGTCATATGACAAGTCAAAGAAGAAAGCACTGGTCTATACATTCTATCATAGAATATGAAATAATCTCCTGAGATTTTGACTCATAAGACTCTTTAATTCAAGAGTGTAGGGAGAATGGTGGTCCCCATAGTAGTGCAGTTTATTTTGTTCAGAAGAAAAAATTCTCACCCATTTCATTTCAATTGAGAGTTTAATTTTGTTTTGTTTTTTGACTGTGTGACAGAGGGCAATCTGAACACATGTTTTATGGCCTGAAAGTAAATTATATGTGAACTTTGTTTAATAGATACTTTGCCATGTGAAAATTGTACTATTCAGGACTATCTATAACATTACTTCCAAATGCTTTTTTCCCCCTTTTTCTATTTTCTGCAAATGATTTTGTGCTCAGAATCAAGTAAAGCCATTTATCTATTAGCTTCAAGCTTATCAGATGAAATTAAACACCGGAATGTGGAGTAATTAGAAATCACCTCACCCTGGAAAATGGGATAATGACAGAGTCCTTGAAATCAATGAAGGTTAACGCTGCATGTTTATAGCACATTTCTATAACCCTGAGATAGGATGCTGATTAGGGTATTGTATCAGCTATACTACAATTAAAAGTTATATTTAATCCTGTAAGAAGAGTTTATTTTCAGCCTGGGGTGACCTTACAACAACATCCCAGCAAATAAAACAGCAATTACCAAAGATACTGTACAGTGTACTTTGTGCAAACTTATTTTGTGTTCATGCACTTCTCACAGCTAATCACTTAGGCTTAATCACATGTCTACATTACAAGACAAAGTCGAATTGAGATACACAACTTCAGGTATGTTAATTGCATAGCTGAAGTCAAAGTGGCTTAATTGGACTTCTGGCACTATCTACACTGCAGGAAGTCGAAAGAAGAACACTCTTCCTTCGATTTGCCTTACTCCTCGTGGAAGCCAGATTACGGACATTGACTGGAGTGCCCCTTTCACTTTGAATTAGCTGTATTCACTAGACTGCTAATTTAAACCCTGGATGCTCAATAGTGGAACCTTCAATCTTCCTCTGCAATGTAGACATACCCTCAGAGCCATTAACGCTAGCTGAAATTTCACTGAAGGTATCTAGGGTTTTGACAAATGTACCTGGGGAATACTAGATTTGTTTGTTTAAACTCTGATAAAATTCAGAGATTGGAAATGGTTTGGCATACAAAAGGTATTTATTGTGCATCAATCCGTTCCTAGATTGTTTACTTTAAAATAAAAAACTAAAACTATTTTATTGTGAACAATGCTAAAAAATCCCTCTTGTGTTTTCCTGCTGAAATGCTAAATAGCATATCTTCAGTAAACAAAGACTCTCATAATTCAAAATTCACAAGCAACAGGAAGAATTCCCACTCTGCTTCTCAACTTCCATCATTAGCCTTTCTGGTAGTAGCAAGGCCATAACTAAGGCTGACTAACTTTGGAATGTCCAGAATTGATCACTGCTGGACTACATGAATTAATGACCTATGCTGAGGTGGACAATTCTATTCTTCAAAATTTGGAGTTTGTCTTATTGATTACTATATAATCATGTGGCGTCCAAATAATAATACATCACAAGGTATGCAGGGAACAAGAGGAAATGCCAGCAGCTCTGTGTATTTTGCTTCACATTAGAGCTATATTGTTATAGTGGTAAAAGGGCTCAAGCAGAAGAGTTTGGGGGATTCAGTAACTATTCCTACTCAGTCCTTGGATGACACATCCACCTCAAAGTTGAGAGGAAGAGCACTCCCTGTCATGGCTTTCCATTCATCTACACTTGCCAGTGGAGAGTGGGGAGCATGCTAAAAATGCCGAGGCAGATACACATCCTTGTGCACCAAGAATGGATTGTCTGTGATGTGACTCATGGTTGCCTTCCTTCCCTTCTTTACCTGCTTAAGGGTTTAGGTCAATAACAGCAGCCACTACTTTCTGCATAGATCCCGAAGGGATGCAAATTGCTCCCCTTGGGACCAAGAAGACTTAGAACTCCCTTGCTCTGCTCTTAGAATGGATCCTGGGCTCCAGAAAAATTGGCTGCACCAGCCTAATGTGTTTGAGGCATTCCTGAAGCTGCTGTGTCCTATACACATTCTCTGCATATCTAGAAGTTCCCTGAGACAAGCTCCTGAAGCTGTCTCCAATGTAACCTATCACTGTATTCAGGACTTTGTCTAAATGGTACAATTTAGTCCTTTGCTTTCTTCTTCTGAAGTTCTAAATGCTGTCAGCTCCCACTTTCAAAAGTCTAAACTTCATTTATTGTGGAACAGTTAGCAATATATGTAAGAACCTCTAGAAATGTTCTTTACAGCTTAGTTTTTTTATAGTACTATATTTTCCACCGTTCATGCAAAACTATATAACCCATAGACTCTCTCACATTTTAATGTGTCCAAATTCCTCCATAAAACTAAACAGGGAGGGCAAAATCTTTCTAAATTACTCAAGTTACCCATTGACCTAATTTCAGTGAGATTGCACCAACATAAATGAAAGGAGAATCTGAGCCAGAATGTCAAAAGGAACAGCAAATGAGAGCTCATTCTAGCAAACAATTCAGCCATCTGTGTTACTCTAAGCACCACTGAAGTTGATGGGTCTATTCATACATTTCAAGTAAAGGACAGGTTGGACTTCCCTTGTCCGGCACTCTGGGACCTAACTGGTCCAGAATGAGGCGATTTGCTGGACCAGGGGAAGTCCCTCTCCTCATGGCCCATTCTGCCCTGCCTGGCTCTACTGCTGCCCCAGATTCCCTGGGGCTTTCTAGGTGCCGTCGGTCCCACTGCTGCCAAGGCCAGAGCAGCCAGGTCCAGAGCTCTGTAGATACTTGGTTCCACAGCTGGGGCTCCACAGCCCCAGCCAGGACTGGAGTAGTAGCTCCACAGCTACTGGTGGAGCCCAGCTTTTCTTCAATGGACCTACATTAGGTAAACAAAACATCAAACTAGAGGTTAATATACATGAAATGTTCTTTTCAATCCACTATCCACCGTCACCACATTCACATCTTGTCTTGGGGACGGAATCTGTGGATGAGTATTATCCTGACCTGTTAGCATAGTAGCTTTTTGTGTTCTGGGACATGGTGTGCCCTTTGTTAGAGAGAGAAAAAATAACCTGCTTACTCAGTCTTCTGGAAATTCTGTCACATCTTTCCCTTCTTTGACATTAGGAAGGCTTAGATTCTAATCCCAGTTCATATTTTTTTCTAAATTTGTTTATTTTACTTCCATTTATGCTGCTGTTACAGCTAAGTTTTTTCCCCCTCTACCTATGTTAGTTCTCTGCAGGCTGCCTTCATTTGTGTTTTCATATTACACTTACAATTAACGAAAATAACAAAAATCCCTTGCAGGTTCCAGGGAATGGAGTTATACATTATCAAACACAGCCAGGTGGGGAAAAAAGAAATTACCCCATATTTATCAGCGATGGGGACATACTCTAACTCCAGATCCAAGTACATCCAAACTCGGAGGGTATTCTGATTCATAATGGCTATTAATTCAAATTCTGGACAAAGGCTAATTTCTACACAGGGAGTTGGGGAGCTTAAATTATTCCCCTATCCTTCCCCTGGAACCTAGACTCCCCAGGATGAGAGGATCTGAAGTTTTCAGGTGTGGTGTTTAGTTCTGTTCATTCCTGAGATCCAAACTTTAGATCATGATTCAAAGTTGAGAGGGAGAGTTTGTATGAGATTCTCCTTTATTTTAAAAAACCAAGTATGGAATTTTTGGATTTGTTTCTGTCCTTTATGGTAACAGTTTAGCTACTGAGGCTCAGATTTTTAAAGGTACTATATGTTGCTGCCTTCAATACTGAAACACGTAGTTTATTTAGGATCCTAAATCCCATAATACTTTCAGAAATCTGGGAATGATTTAGGCCATCTCTATTCTATTATACATCCCTCCTGAGATCTAATTTTAAGATTTTTTTGCTTTATATTAAATTGACAAGATTGTACTGTGGCCATGTTGTCTTGAAATTGAAATCTGTAATAAAAAATAAAACTACAATTCTAATTCTTCCTTAATTAATATAATTTTTTCAGTCTCTGGTGTCATTTCTACCAACAGTCACAACATGCAAAATCTGTAGGATTACAAATGTATTAAGGTGAAGGTTAGCAGTGGAAAATCCCCCTAAGCAGGTAAAAACTCATCGTATTTGCCTGAGATAAGTAAAGTTACCGCAGTCCTTGCTATATTTCCTGTTTCCCAAAATGTATTAAAGGAAATACCTCAAGAATATTTTAAATATTGAAGCAGTGTTATTTAATTACTTAATGCAAGTGGCTACTCTGCCAATGATGACCTATTGGGCCACAACAGGTAGTTCACCTTTACATCCATTTTTGTGACTTCTTTTAATAATGTGACTTCTTTTTGTGACTTCTTTTCCTCCTAAAATATTCAAAAATCAAAGAGGGAACACTTCTGAGTTTTACAATCCACACTGGCTAACCAACTAAAAGAGTCACTAAAATGCTTGAAAACCATGTATTTTGGAGACACATGGTGGGACCTGTTTTGTCCAACCCAGTGGAGCCTTTTGACTTGTTCTTGACATCTGTGATTAATTGTCAGGACTTGCTTTATCCTCTGCCTACTTCTCACCTGCATTGTTCATATTCTACTCTCCAGCTGCCATACCAAATCTCTCTGAAGAATTGAAATATGTCTTCATATTTAAAGTAAGGCCTTGAGATCAGACAGAACCTGTCACACATCTGCCATCCTAAGCTGATAAAAGCATGTTGAATCCACTCTCCCATATGCTACCTCTTTCTCAGTCTGAACCATTGCATAGCTTTCCATTTTTGTAAGCTTATTTTCCTAGTCATCAGATTGATTCTGTCTATTCTCATGTATTTCCTAAGTTCAGTCTAAATGCTGCTTTTAATTTCTGCTCTTTTTAAAACAAGGCAACAACATAAAAGACCTAACAGACTTTTGAGATTTTGGTCTGTTGCAAATAATTATACTGCCAAAACATTTGTACTAATTAAAAACAAAATCTAGGGGGAAATATACATATTATTGGTGATGTGAGGTTCAAAAAATTAAAAATATTTTTTTAATAAATTAAATATATGCTTTCTTATTTGTCAAGAAATCAGACTAAATATATTAGTAAGAGCTCTTACTAATGTATTTAGTAATCACTTTGGTTACCCCCAAAATCAGCATTACTATTTTGTAAAAACAGAAAGCTGGATGGATATGTTTGATGGAGAAAACCTCAAATGATTTGGAAGATCAGATCAATACACTGATAATCATTTTGGGATGTAGATGTTTACTGAAGCTTATCCAAATGAAATATGGGTGAATCTCATGTTATGTGAGATCGTGTAAATTCTGCCACTTTGGGAAGTGATGGGAGATCAACAAGACTAGTTTGAATTCCTTTTAATTTAAACCTATGAAATGTTTTTTCCACTATGTGATTAAACTTTTTAAAAATACCTTTAAATAAAGCTTTCTTACCTGCAAGGAAGCTGTGCTGTGTCAGGGCTTGTCTACATGATGCATTAGTGCACAGCTGCCAGGGTGTAAATTTTAGTGTGCACCACTATTTCACATATGGAGTATACATTGGCATGGTACTGTTTGAAATTAGACTATGTCAATATGAATTTAGGAACGTTTAGTGCATGCCAACAGGGTATCTGTGCACAACATGATGGTGCACACAGGGAACTATTTGCTATCTGGTGCACACTAATGTACTATGAAGACATGCCCTTAGGCATAAAATAAGTTACTCTGACACAGAAGAAGCACTACAATAGTAAAAGCAGTATTATTGTACTGACCCTTGCTATGATGCAAGTATATACACCCAGAGTATGTCTACACTAGCCCCCTAGTTCGATCTAGGAAGGCTAATGAGGGTGACCGAAATTGCAAATGAAGTGCAGAATTTAAATAGCTATTTAAATATTATTCCTCCTGCAATGAGGTTTACCAGCTAATTTGATTTAAGCGCTTTAATTCGAAATCCCATTTCACTGCCACGTGTTGACGCGGGCAGTTACTTCAGGCTAGTCAACTTCTAAAATGGTGACTGGCCAGGAACATGCTAATGAAGTGTGGGATATTTAAATCCTGTGCTTCATTTGCAATTTCGGTCGCCCTCATTAGCCTCCCTAGATCGAACTAGGGGACTAGTGTAGACATATCCTCAGTGCAGTTTAGGAGATCTTCAAGCCACTTGTGGTCTTTCCTGCTCTGGATCCTCTGTGTACCAGTCTGTTTCCACACACTAATTAGATCAGCTTTGAGGCTCTTCTAATTTGCATCATTATTATTTCTCCATCTTGACCAAAGGCTTTGCAATCTGGTATATTTGTACATTTAAATAACATCTTGTTGACCTACTTCTCCCCATGGTATCATTTAAATTGCATACCAAATTCAAATTACAAACAAGGCACACAATTCTTACAGTGAGAGCGATTAGGAGTGGAACAAATGCAAATGTTAGATTCTCTGTTTCTTGATGTATTCAGATCAAGAGCTGATGCCTTTCTGGAAGTTGTGGTTTAGTGGTTTACTCAAATGCAAGTGATACTTCTGTCATATACAAGTTAATAGGCTTAGTATAGGGGGAACTGGCTGAAATTTAATGTGCTGTGAGATACAGGAGGTTACAGTAGATGATCCAATGGTCTCTTTGGGCCTGAAACTCTCTGAATCTGGAGATGTTAAATAATAGCAGGCCTAAGACTGATCTTTGGGGAAATTGCTAGAAGACCTCCCCCTTTCACTCACCATTGTTCTTCAGCATTATGCATTATTTCTGAATCTTCTGACAGTGCTCATTTGTGCCACTAACATATATAATTCCAGAACTTGAAGATAGACATTTGAGCTGGAAAGTTTCTATTCTCTGCCAGAGACTAAATCATCAACATTTATTTCTTGTGTATGTGCAAGGTATTTAAACAATAGCTCTTGACACCTGCAGACATGTTTAATATGAAACGCACTTTTCATTTTTGCCTCAACCTCAGTTTCTGGGCAGCAATAAGATCCACTTTCTGAAACAAGCCAACATAACAGATTTTTTTTTCTGATGTATTTTCTGTGTGCTGGACAGCAAGTTGGCAGGATCAGTTGTATTAATGTTCCTGTCAGCACCTACACCAAATATGTTTTTGATAAAAGAAGTCACATTCCATCCTACCCTGAATATCTAAATATACATCCTGCATCCTATCCAGATTGAAATCCAGCTACCACCTGGATTCCTGTAGGGTTCACTTAGCTAATTTTTAATTTGGCATTTGTAACAGAGATGTGCTCGGATTTTTAATAAATTTAGGCAGAACTGTCAGAATTTCACAGACACTTTCCTATTCTGGCTGCTTTTCTAGTCTTTGACAGAATTCATATCAGATTCTTGCAATCCAAATTAGCATCAGGAACATCATATACTTTTAAAAATAATTTATTTTTATTTGCTCTTGTTTTTTATCTGATTTACATTCTATTATATTTCCTTAGTTGTACTGTAGGATTCTAACACATCTTGTGAATTTTAGAGTAATGGATGAACTTCAAAGTATTCTAAAGTTTAACTGTTTACCTGGAAATATCTAGACCTCCTTCCTCTGGAAATCCAGATGGAAACCACACAGGAAGTATCTCTCATGTGAATTTCCAGTACTGCATGGTTCTCAGATGTTTTGCTGTTTCTACATAGTTATGACTGAAATCAATAACCACAGACCAGTATGGTTACTTTTCTACTTCCAACTGTTTACAGTTTTTCAGATTTTAAAAAAAATCTCATTTTCGTTGTAAACATACTCTAAGGTTCAGGCTGTTTCTGTCTTCCTTATCTTTCATTATGGCAACTTTCAAGTGTAGAATATCAAAACCAATCCAAGCAAAAAGAAGCTGCTTCTTATAGCTAGCCAGTCCTGGTTATCTCCAGTTGAACCAGAGTCATGTATTGACTACCGTGAATAACAGTCTTTCTGATTTGTGGATATAATCATAGGTTCATAGATTGTAAGGTCAAAATGAAGCAATATAACAAATAGTGTAAACTCCTCCATAGCAAAGTAATTCCTACATTAATCTTATAATTTTAGGTTCAACTAGACTGTGTTTCCAAAAAAAATCCAACCCTGATTCCAAGATCTCAAGTGATAAAGAAACGACAACACTCCTTTCTAAGCCGTTTCAAAGGTTACTTACTCTCACAGTTAGAAAATAAGAATGGCCATACAGGGTGAGACCAAAGGTCCATCTAACCCAGTAGTCTGTTTTCTGACAGTGGCCAATGCCAGGTGCCCCAGAGGGAATGAGCAGAACAGGCAAACATCAAATGATCCATCCCTTGTCACCCATTCTCAGCTTCTGGCAACAAGAGCCCTGGACATCATCCCTATACATCATGGCTAATATCCATTGAAGGGACCTATGCTCTCTGAACTCATCTCATTCTTTGTTGAACACTGTTATAGTCTTGGCCTTCACAACATACTCTGGCAAGGAATTGCACAGATTAATTATATAATGTTGTGAAAAAAATAGTTCCTTTTGTTACTGTTAAACCTGCTGCCTATTAATTTCATTTGGTTCATTTAGCTGTTTAAAATGTGAGCAATATTTCCAGTTTGAATTGTGCTAGTTTCAACTTCCAGCTATTTGGATTTTACTACATCTTCATCTATTAGTTTAAAGAACAATGTTGTATTGAATATCATCTCCATGAACAGTTGTGTTCTGATTCAACTGTCTGGGCACGTAACAGCAAAATCACCTCAGCAGGGAAAATGCACCATCTTCTCCATTCAAGTTTCAGCTATGAGATCTCTGAAAGTTGCAGCCTTCAGCCTACTGGATGAGCCAGTGCCCCTGATGGTTGTAGAAAACAATGGTGCGAGTTGGGGAAAGGAGTTTCATTACTGATGGAATCCATCAGAGCTTCGATCCAGGAAGACAGAGTGCCAGTTTTCTTCAATTGAATGGCTTGAGAAACATCCTATCAACACTGGTAGTCATGAAAATTACTGCCTAGTGTCATATCTTGGACATGGCGATGTAAAAGTTAATTGTGAGGCAAGTGAATCAATCTACTATTACACCTGTCCATAGTACAAGGACTTCACTGTTTGTCAATAATCAGAAAGATATTACTGACTAAAGCAAAGGTCAACTGTCCATAGCCTTTTTTTTTAATTGTAGAGCCATTAGGAACCTTTGATGCCATTGAGCTATGCTTGACATAGCTGTGAACTCTGATGGGGTAAACAGGGCTGAGTTTCTGTGATGCCATTGCATCATTGCTGAGAGGTCATAGAATGGTAATGCTGGGTAACTACTTATCCACCCCCAAAGGTTTTCAAACATAAGGGCTGTGTCTACATTGGCACCTCTTTCCAGAAAAGGGATGCTAATGAGACACTTCGGAATTTCAAATTCCGCAGGGGATTTAAATATCCCCCGCGGCATTTGCATGAACATGGCTGCCGCTTTTTTCCGACTCGGGGTTTTGCCGGAGAAAAGAGCCAGTCTAGACGGGATCTTGCAGAAAATAAGCCCTTTTCCGGAAGATCCCTTAATCCTACTTGAAAGGGCTTATTTTCTGCAAGATCCCGTCTAGACTGGCGCTTTTCTCTGGCAAAACCCCGAGCCGGAAAAAAGCAGCAGCCATGTTCATGCAAATGCCGCGGGGGATATTTAAATCCCCCGCAGAATTTGCAATTCCGACTGGTCTCATTAGCATCCCTTTTCCGGAAAGGGGTGCCAATGTAGACACAGCCAAGGTGTCAGCAGGGCTTGGTTATGTCAGTCCTACTATTCAAAATATCATAGCACTGATGTAATTCACCTATTTGAACAGACCTACATTAAAGCTTCAATAGACTATTCCTTGAGCACTATATTCAGAAATATTCTTCAGTAAAGTTTATTTTGGAATATCTTTACAAGTTAAGCACATCACTGAAAAACTCTTCTTGGTACAGCCTGTTTTGTTTTTCTTTTTCGTTTGTTTTTCCATTATATGTAAGAATTGTTAATATTCTTCACAGATGACTTCATCAAGATGATGCCACACCTACTTCATACTATGTTGGTATAAATTTGTTCAAGTGGATTTTGAATAGCATATTGTCCTGTAGCTTATGACCATTTTCTTTATTCAGCATTGTACCCACACAATTGCATATGGTCCTGAAAGCCTTTTAACTCCCTGGTATGGTGTGCAAAGTCCTCAATACAGTAGACTTCCGATAATCCGGCATCCTTGGGATCCAGGGGGTGCCGGATTATCGGCTATGCTGGAGAATTAAGAGGTACTTCGGCAGGGTGCTGTGACAGGTCTCCTGGGACCCGCACTGCGTGGGGGGAGGTTGGCAGGGAACGGCGCGGGGAGGGGCAAACCCTCCGCCGTGGTGCGGGGAGGGAGTGGAAGCCACGCACAGCCCGCTTGCAAGCGGCGGCAGTGGCAGCGGAGAGGAGGCTAGAGGCAGGCAGCTGTGTAAGGCAGGCGGGGGTCAGCGGGGAACGCTGCCTGCCTCTCGCCCTCTCTCCGCTGCTGCTTACAAGCCAGTGCCTGAGTTTCCCCACTTGCAAGCCGGCTGCGTGGGGCTTCCACCGCCTCCCTGCAACACGGCGGAGGGTTCGACCCTCACCGCACCGCCCACCCCCCCGCCTTAAACAGCTGCCTGCCTCTCGTCCCCTCTCCGCCACTGCCTCGGGGCAGCTCCAATTGTCCAGCTGGCACTTCCAGGTTCCAACTGGTGCTGGACTATCAGGAGTGCCAGACCACTGGATGCCGGACAATTGGAGTTTTACTGTAGTTAGTTAAAGTTAGTGCATGTGATTTTACTAGAAGCTTAATTAGAAAATGGTTGCACTTGCATTTTAGTGTGACATGTAAAACTATTGAAAGAGACAATACTAGCTTATGATTCCATCAACCTGGAAAAAGCTTTTATCTTATGTTTCATTTATTTGCCATGTTAATTAACAGAATTACCAAAAAGATACAGCTGCAAATGCTTTCTTTTATAAATAAAAGATGTGTAGAAAGGAAAACATTGTGACTCAATCCAGGCAAAGCTATGAGAAAATTAATATTAAAGGATAAAATCCTCTCTCTTTATACTCCACCTCTCCCCACCCCCCACCTCTGATTGAGCAAATATATTCAGCATATGCTTAATTTTAAGCATGAAAGTAGTTTTACTTCAGTGAATTGAGGACTGACATTCCATAAGTGTGACAGAGGAAAGAACTTAACTTTAAAGTTTGAACTTCTGTGAATGAGCTACTGCAGAAATCACTCGTACAACTTAATAGAAAGTGTACAAGATTTAAAGTTTCATATTTCTTATTTATATTCAGAAAATAATTATGGCTCTTTAGTACTATTTTTCTTTAGTACTTTACGCCTACTATATTATAATTATAAACCCACATTTTAGAATACTAATTAAGAATATATTCACAGCAAGAATAGGCTGGGTGGACATAGAGAAGGTGTTAAAGCAGCAGGAAAACAAATTAATACCTGTAAGAAAGAAACAGAAAACAGGAGAGAGATTTCCATGTACCACTGAATAGAAGTTAAACTAAAAATGACACTCTCAAATATCAGGGTAGGGGTATGTTCTCTTGTCAATGCACCCACTTAACTGTCATGTGATCGTTAAAAGAACTTTTTTTAAAGCATTCTATATGCAGTGATCTGGGGAATTGTTTTAAAAAACAAATGAGTCCATGCACCAAATGTTGCTCATAAATATTACAATTTTGGCATGCAAATGTTTAGGAAATGTCATCATAGAGAGAGTATGCAACAATCACCAGATAATGGAGTTTTCACTGCAGGTTAGACCTCCCTGGTCCAGCATGCTTGCTATACCAAGGGAGTTTGCCAGACCAGGGGAGGTCAGGTTTCCGGGCTCTCCCAGGGCTCCCCTCCTGGTGACACCTAGAGGCCTAATCTCTGGTCCACCTACCCGGCTCTACTTCCTACCCCCAGCCCTACACAAGGCAGCAGCTGCTCCTGGCTGCCTGACCCCATGCAGGCAGCAGCTGCTCCTGGGGTTCCCTGCTCTGGGCTGTGTATGGAGCAGCGACTGCTCCTGGGTCACCCTGTCCCTGGCTCCATGTGGGGCGGCATCTGCTCCTGGGGATCCCTGCCTCCATCCCCCAAGTGTCGGCAGCTCTCCCAGGGCCCTCTTCCCCCAAGTCACTGGCCCAGCAGGTAGAGACTAGTTCTGCTCCCAGCCGCTCTCAAGCTCTGTGGCTGAGATTCTCTGGTCTAGTAACATAGGAGGTTCTGCCGGACAATGGATGTTACTGGACCAGAAAGTCCCAGATGAGAGAGTTCAACCTGTACATCAGCTTGTCCATAGGCTTGCAGAAAGGTCAGGTCCAGGAGGCAGGAGCAGAGGGACTGAATAGTTAGCCAATTCTGAGCTCACCCACAAAGATTAGCCTTCTATCCCACAGCATTGGGCCAGACTCCTTGTTCTGGGTATTGCAACCTGCCACACAGGCTACGTCTACGCTGGCATGATTTTCCGAAAATGCTTTTAACGGAAAAGTTTTCTGTTAAAAGCATTTTCGGAAAAGCACGTCTAGATTGGCAGGATGCTTTTCTGCAAAAGCACTTTTTGCGGAAAAGCGTCCGTTGCCAATCTAGACGCGGTTTTCCGCCATTTTCGCGATCGGGGCTTTTTTGCGGAAAACAGTACTGTGCTGTTTACACTGGCCCTTTTGCGCATATGATTTGCACAAGAGGGCTTTTGCCCGAACGGGAGCAGCACAGTATTTCCGCAAAAACACTGATGATCTTACATGAGATTGTCAGTGTTCTTGCGGAAATTCAAACGGCCAGTCTAGACACAGCCAGTCTAGACACAGCCACAGAGTCACAGTCCCACTGAGGTTTGACTCAGCTGTCTCCATCTATCTCATTCAGTTTGGGGGATAATTTTGCAGCCATGATAAAATTAGAGCACAACTCATGAACAACACAAGCTGTGTGTTAAAATGGTGTGCGAATAGATATTTCTATGCTAGAAGGTGTTACTGTACATCACAGCTGAACATGTAAATTGGGCATGTTTTCAAGTCCTGATCTCGTAGGAGCCAGTGACACTGCCTGGCTGCACAGAGTCTACTACAAGATAAAGGCCCAGTTCTAAAAATATGGCCTTAGGTAGCTAATATATTTTGCAAACTAAATTCTTATTGTATAATGCTACAGGTTGTCAAGTATCAGAGGGGTAGTCGTGTTAGTCTGAATCTGCAAAAGCGACGAGGAGTCCTGTGGCACCTTATAGACTAACTGAAATGCTACAGGTTGTATCTCTCTGGTCCAGCACCCTCAGCACCTGATTGGTTCTATATTTACCAGACCAGGGAGGGTCCATACTGGGTCCTGAGCTGTCACTGACTGCAAAGCTCTGCAGCAGCAGAGAGGTCAGCATTGATTGAGTGCAAACTAAAGGGGAATGCTTGGGGGAAGAGGCAGGGCAGCTGCAGAGTCCTGTGGCTGGAGGCCAGGAGCACAGCTCCACAGCTGCACTCCTGATCATGGGGCTCCACAGTCTCCCTTATTCTTCACCTCAGGCTACATCTACACTGCAAGCTTTTGCAGGGAGAGAGTATGCTAATGAAGCACTCATTAGCATTTATCATGCTGTCATTTGCATATATCTGCAGATGCTTTTGTGCGCAAGAGGTTTTTGCACAAAAACAAGCAGTTTAGGCCGGTCCATTTTGCACAAAAAAAGACCCGTTTGTGCAAGATCCCTTATGCTTAAAAAAGGGAGATAGGTAAATGACAGCACGACAAATGCTAATGGGTGCTTCATTAGCATACTCTGCCAGCAAAAGCCTTCAGTGTAGACGTAGGCTCAGTATCTCCCCCATCCCTGCTCTTTCTCCTCCTTCCCAGAGCTTGAGCTCTACAAATGAGCTATTTATGGCACTCTAGAAGCTCCACAAGGGCAGGGAAGGTGTTGCAAGTGGAGGCCCATTTTTTTCCCCCAGGATCCAGCCTGGGAACACCCTTGAGGATGCTAGACCACAGATGTCACCACCAACAGAGGTCCAACCTGCACTTAACTTTCCTAACACTCTATGGGTATGTCTACACTACAATGTTAGTTCGAACTAACGGACGTTAGTTCGAACTAACATTCATAGCCGCTACACTAGCGCTCCGCTAGTTCGAATTTGAATCGAACTAGCAGAGCGCTTAGTTCGAACTAGGAAAACCTCATTTTACGAGGATTAAGCCTAGTTCGAACTTACTAGTTCGAATTAAGGGGTGTGTAGCCCCTTAATTCGAACTAGTGGGAGGCTAGCCCTCCCCAGGTTTCCCTGGTGGCCACTCTGGCCAACACCAGGGAAACTCTACTGCCCCCCTCCCGGCCCCGGACCCCTTAAAGGGGCACGGGCTAGCTACAGTGCCCGTGCCAGGTGCAAGCCTGCCAGCACCCAGCCAGCAGATCCTGCACCTGGCACGGCACAGAGCCACCCACCCGATGTCCCCCAGCCCTCCCCCTCTTCCCGGGACCAGGCTGGCGGCTCCCGGGAGCTTGCCCTGGACCGCAAGAGGCGGACACCTTCCTGGGCTAGTGCGGACATCGTGGACCTCATCCACGATCTCCGCACTAGGCACAGGAAAGTGGCCGTCCAGGGCAGGAGAGCTGCCAGCCTGGCCACCCAGGAGCAGGTGTGCATGAAAATCAAGGGGGTCCACTGAGACCCCCGACCCTGAGCCCTGAGCTTACAATGGCCGTCCTGGGTCAGACCAAAGGTCCATCTAGCCCAGTAGCCTGTCTGCTGACAGTGGCCAACCCTAGGGACTCTGGAGGGGATGGACCGAAGACAGTGACCAAGCCATTTGTCTCGTGCCATCCCTCTCCAGCCTTCCACAAACTTTGGGCAGGGACACCACTCCTACCCCCTGGCTGAGACTACTCCATGGACCCAACCTCCATGACTTGATCTCACTTCCCTTTAAACTCTGTTCTAGTTGTAGCCTTCACAGCCTCCTGCAGCAAGGAGTTCCACAGGTTAACTATTTGCTTTGGGAAGAAGAACAACTTTCTCTTACTAGTTTCAAGCCTGCTACCCATTCCTTTCCTTTGGTGTCCTCTAGTCCTTCTTTATGGGAACTCAGGAAGAACTTTTATGAATGCACCCTCTCCACCCAACCCCTGCTTTTAGAGACCTCTATCCTGTCCCCGCTCCATCTCCTCTTTTCTAAGCTGAACAGTACCAGTCTCTGTAGCCTCTCTTCATCTGGGACCTGTTCCCAACCCCTGATCATGTTAGTTGCCCTCCCCTCTCCCAGCCTCTCTCTTCCCCTCTCCCACCTCCTTTTCCCAGTCTCCCCCAGTTTTGTTCAATAAAGACAGAGTCAATGTTGGAAGAAACGTTATCTTTATTTTGTACATCAATAAGAAGGGGGGCTAGGGAAGGGTAAGTGGAAGGAGGTGAGGGAGGAATGGGGTACGAGCCCCCGATGGGGAGGACTGGGCTGGCTCTGCGGGCTTCTGGGGGTGGAAGACCTTCTGCAGCCCCCCAATTGCCCCCTCTCCCCAGATGGCAGCCTGTGGCAAGTGCAGCCAGGCTGATGGCCGAGTGATGTGATGTGCCCAGTGTGGGTACTCCGGGCAATCCAAGCCAGGACTGCTTTGCAAGCGGGGCACCCCTTAGAACTGTCTGTCTGGGGTGGGGTTCGGGACCCTTTAAGCACAGCCCTCGGCTAGCCTGAGACAGCATCTCCACGCTCTAAGTCCTCCTCTGATGCCCTGCCAGCACTGCTTCCGGCCATCCTTAAGCCCTGTTCAGGGTCCACTCAATGTGGACTTGCTAGTTCGAATTGGCAAAACGCTAATTCGAACTAGTTTTTAGTTCTAGACGCATTAGTTCGAATTAGCTTAGTTCGAATTAACTAATTCGAACTAAATTAGTTCGAATTAGCGCTGTAGTGTAGACATACCCTTCAATACAGAGTCCCTGCACTTTTAGTCATGCCTGGCTTGTTCACGTGCATCAGATTTCAGAGTTTGTGCCAGAGAATTGTGTGTGCCAGAGAATACCTTAAGGGAAGCCCATCAGATACAAGAACAATGAAACAAAAAATTCCCGAACCACCGTAACTTGTCCATAGCCAACATGTTCAAGTGAGAAGACCTGCAAAACCATTATCAACATGTTAAATGAGAGCTGATGCTCTCAGAAACAAGTTTATAGTGGACTGACACAAAATTATTATCCATGTCCAATGTAAAATCAATATAAAGCTGCCTATGTATCACATCAAAGGAAATTATTTTGTGTAATACTGAGGTAATTTTGAATCATTTTTAGAGACAGTAAGTACAGAAGGTGTTGCCAATGCCACAAAAAAAGGATATTATGAAGTATTTTTTTTAGATGTACTCTCCTGTCCTGAAAAAAGTACACAATGAAGAAGCAGATGAAGAGTTTCATTGCACACCATACACAGGAGAATTAGGAGTGTGGGGTGGGGAAACAACACCCACAGGCTCCTTGCCTAGTTCCCAGGGTCCCAGCTACCAGCCCCATATACTGGGGCAGAGAGGGGGATTCTAAAGCTGGTCCCATGTGCTGGAGTCACAGTTTAAGCCCTACATGCCAGGGGTCTCTGCCATTGGCCCAGGCCCAGGGTTCTGGCTGCCAGCCCTGTGTGCCAGGGATTTGCTTCTGGTTTCAGTTAAAGGTTGAGGTGGACAGGGACAAGAGGGCTCAGAACCCCGAATTAAAAATGTACTCATGTCACTGTTGTATGCTAGAATCTTGTGCTAAGAATGTCCTACCAAATTATCCCAGGCTAAGATTTCTTAAAATTGTAGCACAGTGAAAATGTTAAAGGATCAATCTTCTAGAGGTACCTTCATTAAACCTGAGAGCAGAGGAACATATTGGACATAGCTTCAAGCATTGCCTCTTACACGGGAGTTCTTTTAATTCAGCAACAAGTTCTTATAGAACATTGGCAAGTGGATTCCTACTAAGCCCAATCATCTAAATAGGTTTGACTGCAACTCTAAATTTTATATTTCCAATTCCTGATAAATAGACTGGAATTATAAACTCAGGACTGCCAGAATGGACAGAAGAGGCCTCTTTCCCCTCTCTAGATATCCACATCTCCACACCAAATGCTCTGAATGACTCTCTTCCACCATACAGGCAGTTAACTACATCCAGATTCCAGTTGCCCTCAAAAGAAAATGTCAAAATAATCAATAGAAACAAAACATTTGTAAGGTTAAATATATATAAAAATCTTGTTTTTCATTGACTTCTGACTATGAAAAACATATGAAGCAGTGAAAATACAGGAAAATATAATGAATATATGCACAGTACTGGGCACCTACTTCGTTCTCAATAAATATCACTTAACGATAATCCAATTCTTAGGGTATGTCTACACTACCCTCCTAGTTCGAACTAGGAGGGTAATGTATGCATACCGCACTTGCTAATGAAGCCCGGGATTTGAATTTCCCGGGCTTCATTAGCATAAGCGGGGAGCCGCCATTTTTAAATCCCCGCTGCTTCGAACCCCGTGTAGCGCGGCTACACGGGGCTCGAACTAGGTAGTTCGGACTAGGGTGCCTATTCCGAACTACCGGTACACCTCGTTTCACGAGGAGTACCGGTAGTTCGGAATAGGACCCTAGTCCGAACTACCTAGTTCGAGCCCCGTGTAGCCGCGCTACACGGGGTTCGAAGCAGCGGGGATTTAAAAATGGCGGCTCCCCGCTTATGCTAATGAAGCCCGGGAAATTCAAATCCCGGGCTTCATTAGCAAGTGCGGTATGCATACATTACCCCGCTAGTTCGAACTAGCGGGGTAGTGTAGACATACCCTTAATTACTAACAATCTACAAGTAGACAGCCATATACCTCCATGATACCAGTAAATTATATTTCCAGCCTCTTTGCTGGAGGTCCTGGGGAACACTGAGTGAAGTGAGAATTTCCTAGTGATTGTCTTAAATTCACTGTTTGAATTGAGTCAGATTGACCACTGCTAGCATAGTACAATACACCTTGCTAAAGCAAGGATAGATTCATTGTCATCCAGGGTTCTCCACTAAAGGTCACAAGATTCAGCTTGCTGCTAATGCAAGGGGCTGAGGGAATGTGTTCAGTCAGTGTGCCACTAGGCAACTCATACTACGAGAATGTCTACACAAAGGCTAGGCACACACAGATAGTCATGCACTAGGTCTGCTCAAGAGAGCATGCTAAAAGCAGCAGTGTGGCCAAAGTAGCTTGGGCTATCACCCAAGTACTTACCCAGAGTGTGGCTGCATTTGTGTTCTGGTGGCTAGCCTCATTCAACATCCATGAGGCCACATTGCTGTTTTTAGTGTGAAGTACTAAAGCATCTATCTATCTGCACACTTCCAGCTTCTCTGTAAGCAATCCTGTGAAAACTGCCACCATGTCAGCAATATCAATGATTCCTTTAGGACCATCCAGTTGGTAGTTTTCAAACACGAAAATCTCCCACATTGGGCTCTGAGTTTGAATTTGGCCCTGCATATCTTCTGAAAAATGAACAAATGTCAACCCTCGTTTGGTAGTTTTGTAGAAACAGCAAATCATGACTCCCTTATCCATAATTCTCTCAACATCTAAATAAAGTAGAATAATTTTGATTCAGGCTCCCCCTCCCTCCTTCCCCACTGTGTTTTGTTGACAAGTAATGGGCTGATTTAATCTCATAAATCTGCTCCATGTCCACCCCAACTATTTCATTTCAATGAACAACCTTACTCTGAATGTATTTTAATTAGTGATTTGAAACGTAGGACTGCACAATTATAACATAGTAGGCATGTAGGTCTATAGAAAATAGTACAAAAAGGCATAATTATTTTAAAAGACTTTGTTGGAATAATGCAGGTTAAAAAAAATCCCTGCTGGTGTCTCTGTTTTCTCTGTCCAATGTATCATTAGCATTTCACATTTTCTCTCGTTTTGTAAAAGGTTGGATGACTGGACCTCAGATTGGCTGAGACAGCCCACTGTTCTGGAGATTTCTTCTGTCATTCTTGACTTTAAATCAACTTTGTGTAGCTGCCTGGGAGCATAGGGGTACAGATCACAGCTAGAGGATTCTCTGCATCTTGGGGTCTTCAAAGTATTTGAAGGCTTCAATATCTGAGATATAGGTGAGAGGATTAATCTAGGAGGGGTGGGTGAGATTTTGTGGCCTGCACTGTGTAGGGGGTCAGACTAGATGATCATAATGGTCCCTTCTGACCTTAAAGTCTATGAGTCTATGAGTCTATAGCACTGAAGACAGGATATGTGACTTTATTTGAAACTAGATTCAAACTGGAAAGTTACCAGAAAAAGTAAGAACAGTGCAATCAGAATCAGAACTATTTAGGTAGTTCTTATAGGCCTGTCCTAGTAAAATAAAATATTAAACAGGGAGGAAGCAGTATAAAACAGGCCTAGAGGGAAAGAATAAAAATCTAGTAAAATATTATACTGGTTGTTGAAGGCATACTGACCAGAAAAGAGGTTTGGGACATGATCGGGGGAAAAAACAAACCCTCCAGAGCTCTTACCTCATTTCAGATCTGCATTAGAGCCAATCAACAGGATGCTAAGGTGCAGTAAAGAAAAATACAATATAAATTAAAGGAGATGACAGTATATAACGTGATTAAAGCAGGCACTAGTTATACTACGAATGGTGCTTAATATGTCTGATTATTGCTTCTGAGGACATACATTGTGGTAAAGAATGATACAAGACAAATATATTCAAAGCACAGGGAAAGCTTTATGCAGCTCATTAGGCTGCAGTTGACTTAAGAGTTTCTGTGATTATTTGAGTTCTGACTGAAGTGATTTTGTAAAATGATCAAGAAGTTTTAAGAAAGCTGCTTGAAATTTCCTAGCCCCGTCTATAGAAAGCAAGAAAGTATTGTTTGGATTTAGGAAATAAGACCAAAAAAGCTGTGCGCAATAGTTCAATAAAGCTAATGTATAAACTGATTTGTGTATAAGCAATCCCTTGAACCCAATTATGATTTAAATGTGGACATTGCCACAAGTATGTTGACTTTCGTGTTGGCAGAGTGAGTTGTATACACCAATATATATGTATCTGAAGGAGCTAGTCCTATCCAGGTAACCTGATCCCTCAGGCAGAAGAAGGGTAGAGAAGCACTAGAATGCTTTCAGGGAGCTAAAGCAAGTGCTGCACATGGTGTTCAACTGCCAATCTCCCAGGCATATGGTAAGAGAGAGCCCAGGGATTGGCTTTGGGAGCAGAAGCAAAGTCTTCATGTGAAGTTCTGTGGAGATATTAAGGCAATTCAATTGTCAAACATGCCCTGCACAGTCAGTTCTTAATGTGTATCCAGAGAACACGACAAGGGTCATAATTAGTATTAACTCTGGTGGTAACTTTGGGGCTCTTTTTTGTCCTGTTGTACAGTGAGACTGAATTTGAACACCAAATTGATTTTACAAATAGCCCTTACATAGTCACAACTTTGCAACAGGATGGAGAATTTACCATTAAGTCTTGATTTAAACCATCGAAATCCTGTCACTTAACAATTAGAAAGACCACTTGTATGTGATAAAGTTAAATTGCACAGATGAGATTGCCTTGTAAGTTAAGTGATTTCCATGATATATTTTTATATCTTTCAGTAAACCACAAGTAAACTCATTAGAAAGTGCATTATGCTGATATTGACCAATCCCTATGAATAGAAAATTATTCTGTTTTTTGCTTTTACTCAAGAAACCATTACAGAGAAATCCATTAGCCCATGGATTCAGGGTCCTGGATGTAACTGCTGTTGTTCATGAAACTTGTGTTCATTATTGAAGGTCTGAACTGTGTTTATCAACAGAAGGGCACCTGGTTGTTTTGCTAAGTGTTGATGTAAATGCATATGCTTTCAGTACATGTAATATTGTGACTATTCAATAGCTGCCCTCAAAAACCCCAAGTGTTAAGAAAGACCCTTAAAAGTATTCATGATTAAGAAGAAAGGACCAGAGTTTAATGGGGGAGGTAATTTAGAGAAGTGGGTTCTAAGATCTTCACTGGCCCTGTAACTCTGATCTGCACATCCAAGATATAGAGTTTTCTGACATCTCCTGAACATCAGGCCAATTGAAACGTAACATGGACAAAACTGAATTAATCTTTCCTCAAATATTCCTCCCACTCCTCCTTTATCTGATATTTCTGACTGGGCTGCTATCCTACTTACTGCTTCCAAAGAATCTTCAGAGCCTTTGAAATCCTTTCTAAATACAACACCCATTTTGGTTCTTGTGTTCATTAGACAGAGGTAGACTGAGGGTCTCACTACTCCATCTGCTAGTCATAATCTTCAGAAAGAGGTTCAGTTGTCATATTCTTCTCACCCTAATGGGAAAAACCATGGTCTGAAGTCTTGTTCTTGATGTGGAGCAAATATTCTAGCCAATGATCTTCAACTGATGTGCACCACACCATATATTCACCAACCCAAACATAAAACTGAAGCAAAACTTTTAGGCACCTGAGGCAAGCAGATAAATGACAGCACTAAAATAGGGGGCCAGGACCCAAATTTGTGTGTGGCCACAGCTTCGTGTTACCTTTTTGTGTTGTCCCCATTTGACATGAGTATGAATTAGGGATGTTAAATATCAGCTAATTGAATAGTCGAGTAACCTCATGAATTCTTATCAGTTACTCAACTATTCTATAGTCCCTAGGGGTGGGGTTGGTAGCCAGTGTGCTCCAGCCCCACTCAAAAGGAGTCCCCTGCCACTCTTCACTGCTGCCTCTGTAGTGTGGGGTGCCAGTTCGGCCTACAAGGGGAGCCAGTTTAAAAACCAGCTCTCCTCATGGTATGGCTGCCTGTCGCCCCATGCTGCTGCCTCTGATACAGAGGCAGCAGCGTGGGGTGGCAGGAGCCCCCATCCAGGGGGCGGTGTCTGAGCTCCAGGACCCAGTGTGATCTAGAACTGAGCTGGGCTGCCTGCTCGCTTGGCTCCTAATACACTCTAAATGCAGAGCCGCAGCAGGGGTAGGTCCCAGACTCGTTGCAAGCCAGGACTGAGCTGGGCTGTTGGCCAGACTACTAAAAAGTTTACTGGTACGGGGTGGAGGGAAATGCAAGTAGTCTATAGAATTAACCTATAAGCTTTTGCTTATCAGTTAATTGGTTAATCGACTATACTATTCTATCCCTAGTATGAATCTTAGTCTGTTAGTGAAGTTAATACATTTTCGGCTTGGTGCAAAACTTTTAACAAGTCATGATATGAGATATGAGTCCAGGCCCGATTTCCAACATCTCCAAGGTAGGACGTGGACAGATCTGGAGTTACAGGGTACATCTATACTGCAAGCTTATTTTGGAAAAAGTTATTGCAGAAGATATCTTTCTATATAGAGTATCCACACTACAGGGAAGCTTCACAATTAGTCCAAGGCAGGCTCCCCTAATGTAAATGCGCAATCTCAGTTTATAGCCCCAGGAGGCACTGAGGAGGAATAACTTAGAATGGTCCTGGGGAGGAGCTATTTCGACATAACAGCAGTTGAGCTTTATTGGAAGAGGTGTTATTCCTCATGGAATGAGGTTTACCAATGTCAGAAAAAGCCCTCTATTATTTCAATTTTCTTTAAAAATAACACAATTGCAGTGTGGATGCTAGTATTGTTTTACTGGAATAACGGCTGTTATTCCAGAATAACAGTGCAGACATACTGAGATAGAAAATAGCAGTAAAATCTGGATTCAGGATCTGAATTCAGAGTCTAGCCCCTTTCACTTTAAAGTTCAGGGGTGTACCTGGGGTTTTGCCGCATCATTATCTTTTGGTTGTTGAACACAAACAGAATTCAGACAGAGAATTTCCCTGCAGTTTCATACAGCTATCCCAAAGCCGTTATACCATACATTTTATAGCAGAAGATGGAGCATTTCAGTCTTAATCCTCTGCTCAGCAATGGCTTCAGAGTGGCAGCTGCCACTTAATGCTGTATGGGAGTATTGTGCATTTGTAGACTGACTGCGATGTATGTTAGCTAGTGGCATGGCTGCTTTATCACAGAAATGAGATGTTATGTTAATAGCTACAGAAACCTCTAAGGGTATGTCTACACTACCCCGCTAGTTCGAACTAGCGGGGTAATGTAGGCATACCGCACTTGCAAATGAAGCCCGGGATTTGAATTTCCCGGGCTTCATTTGCATAAACTGGGCGCCGCCATTTTTAAATCCCTGCTCATTCGAACCCCGTGCCGCGCGGCTACACGCGGCACGAACTAGGTAGTTCGGACTAGGCTTCCTAGTCCGAACTACCATTACTCCTCATTCCACGAGGAGTAACGGTAGTTCGGACTAGGAAGCCTAGTCCGAACTACCTAGTTCGTGCCGCGTGTAGCCGCGCGGCACGGGGTTCGAATGAGCAGGGATTTAAAAATGGCGGCGCCCAGTTTATGCAAATGAAGCCCGGGAAATTCAAATCCCGGGCTTCATTTGCAAGTGCGGTATGCCTACATTACCCTCCTAGTTCGAACTAGCGGGGTAGTGTAGACATACCCTAACAGTCAACAAAGGGAGACATCTTTAGGTATTAAAAATTCCTAGGGAAAGAGGCACAAGATGAGTTTGATATCTCTCATTTTAAATGTACTAGTACATAAAAATTAGGATTTTAACTTTTTAAAATTACAGATTAGAAAAACAGTCAATCACTGAATCAGATATGCCTTTACATTGGTATCCTATTGCTAAGACTCACATAATGTCTGGTTTATGCATCGTTCATTACTACTCTTTTTTTTCACAGACATTTTCTTGAGTAGCTTTCTAAGATTCTGGGCATCAGCCTTTCCAGTCAGTGGGAACTAGGTTTATAGGGATCCTGGGCTCTTTTACATGTGGCTTATACCATATTTTTACAAGCATACTTTTTTGTTATACTAGTGTACTACTTTAAAAAAAAAGTAGTCCCGTAGCACCTTAGAGACTAACAAAAATATATATGTAGTATCATGAGCTTTCCTGGGCAAACCCACTTCCTCAGATGAGAGCGCAGGGAAAGAAAGAGGAATCTGTAGTAGTCTGTAATTTTTGTTATTCATTATTCTTGCACTGCTATCAGTGTATGTGGCACCGGGCACAATAGATGAATTCTGACAAATACATGACAAGTCCCTGCTTTGAACAACTTGAAATTTAATTGCATAATCAGGTACATCTCAGAATAAACTTAGTGTCTCACATGATCATCACACCCTCGTCTCATCACAGACCATGAAAGGTTAAAGATCTTGCAAGGAATGGGAAAGAACTTGGTGCCACATAAGTTAAAAGCCTGTCCTAATCATAAGGATAGAATTAAAAACGCCATTTTTCCTTTGTGTATTGGGCTGTACAAGAGGTTAGGAAGAAGAAACCTCAAGGTGAATGTAGATTGCAGAAGATGGCTTTAGAAGAAATAAAGACAGAGATGTAGCCTAAGTATTTTATGGAATGCTTTGGAGAGGTCCAGGAGAAGCTGAAATTAATGCATAAGAAATGCATAAGAAAATAATAAGCCAGTAGAGAGATTGAAGGAATGGTACGACTTGGGTAAAAAAGGTGGAATGGAAAGGTCACTCTGTGTAGAATGAGATCAGTTTATTTTCTTACTTAGGTTTTATTCTGTGTACATTCTTGCCTATCTGATTTTTAAAGAAGAGAGAAGTGTACTGGGTTTTTCAAAATAAAAGTGATCTTTTGATATTTGATACAGGAATCTCTTGCAAACTTCATTCTGGTAACTGTGGAAAACAAAGCAGAAGGAAAGCTGCTCAGGGAAAGAAAAGACAGAAACTTATAAGTAGACAGGAAATACTAAGATTTAAATATCTATTGCTTTGCATTTGCAAGAAATTGAACATGCAAGAAATGCCCACCCCTGTTCAGTGCTTCACTGAAAAGTTTGAAATGAGGGGAATTAAAAATTTAACAAAGTCCATGGTGCAGATCCTCAGTTAGAGTAAATTGAAGTCAGTGGAGTTATGATAGCCTACTCCTGCTAAGGATCTGTCCCTCTACAATAAATTCTTTCCTGTTCCCAAATACAGTAACCAATTCAACCCTGTTCGTGTGAACAAGAATCTCTGTGGTTAAACCTATTTAAGCTATTGGTATCCAAGTCACAGACTTGTCTATATTTACTTGACTCCAAGAAACATAGTTTCTTTCCGTGTCTTTGGAAGGCAGAGTAACTTCAAACTTGGATTATTCTCTGAAATCATACTTCTGAAGCTCTACATCATTGCTGTGTTCCAATGACCATTTTTCCTTTATGAACCAAATATCCCAACAAGTAAATGATGTCCTATGAGTGCATCAAAAGAGTGCATAAAGCAAAGAAATTCATTGCCCATTTGATCAGAGCAGTAGAGAAGCTTCTTCTTTTGTGATGAGATACCACTATTTGATATAAATTTAAGTCATCATGAGATAAGAGGAAAGGTCCTCTTGTGAACTGGGAAATGGATAAAAGATAGGAAACAAAGCAGAGGAATAAATGGTCAGTTTTCAGAATGGAGATCATAGAGGACATGTCCATGAATAGCTATTAGCCAGGATGAGCAGAGATGGTATCCCTAGTCTCTGTGTGCCAGAAGCTAGGAATGAGCGTCAGGGAACAAATTACTTGATTACCTGCTCTGTTCATTCCCTCTGGAACTTCTGGCATTGGCCAGTGTCAGAAGACAGGATATGAGGCTATATTGACCTTTGGTCTACCCACAATGGCTGTTCTTACATTCTGGTGAAAATGCAATTTAAAATATGAAGCATGAAGAGTAGCCTTTTGAGTTAACAACCCAGGGTAGCACAAAGATTGCAGTTGTGCGTATTCCTTGAAGCAAGAATTGATATGGGGTTTTACCTTGTGGCTATCAAGGCAAACCTGAAGAAGGACCTGGTATAATCTAGCCCTATATTTGTAAAACTCCTTGAGATCTTTAAACAAAAGGCACAATAGAAATGCAATATGGTAGCAGCCAATGAATAATTAGTTACTGGTGGATAGGGCATGCATTAAGCAAGTACCCCTCTCTAGGGATCATTGAGCTTTTGTCAGCCGACGGTCAGGGCAGTGAGTCCCTTATGACCGGCTGAAGTTCTTTTAAATTGTGCTTGGTTCTGTTACAGCAACTGAAGGAGTCAGGTTAAAGCTTAAACAGTTACTATTTATTGTTACAGGGTAAACTTAGTTGTTAAATCCTACTACTGTGTTACAGATAACACAGACACTACAAAGGACAGGACAGAAATTACACTAATAAGTCACTTACAGGTACCATGAAACCCTTTGGTTCTCTGAGCTCTTATTAAATGCATGCAAAATAGACACATAGCAGGTATATATTCTCACCCCTGCGTTCCAGGCTTGGCGTGGCCAGCGTCTTTCTCTCAATCCCTCGGGAAGAAGTAGGGCGAGGTTGGGCGTCCCACAGACCTCGGGAGACAATCAATACCTGCCAGCAGGTATAGATGATTGGAGCTCAAATTGGGTGGGCAACTCAACCCTCTTTATACCCCTTGGGTCACATGGGCTTCTTCCTGGTCTCAAGTGGCCAATCAGGAAAAATGGCTTTGAATGCCAAGTTTCCCACGAAGGGTGCAAAGCATAATTCACACCTGGGAAGATGAAGACAATGGGCACCTCTGGTATGTGATGGGCGAAGATTCCTCTCCCGAGACAGTGCAGGCGTGTCAATTACTGATACTAGCCATCACGGCGACGGGAGGCCTCCCAGTCATCAGCTAGCCCATTTACTGTCTGGTTTCTGTTTATGGTAGAATAAGGGACAGGCACCACACCTGCGTTCCCAGGGCATCAAAGGCTGACTGCCTTTCTCTTGCTCTCTGGGGGGGGGGGGGGAAACAAGATGGGGCTCGTGGAAAAACAAGATGGGGTTTTGTGTCTGGCTACAGCTTTCTGCTCACCTGAGAGATGGAGTGTGCATACTGTTGTTCTGCTTTATGGAGTACAGACGAATAAATAGGAGAAATGGGGACATTAACTGATCTCTTCCCCCTCCCCCTCTTGGGGTACTGTGCATCTTAGAAGTAGTAGGGAGGGAGCAGCAGTTTTAATTCTGCCAGGGCTTTATCCAGGAATGCAAAGAAGGGCAGATTTCCCCACACTGCACATAAACCCAAAGCCCGGATAGAAAACTGTCCCTATATAACAATTACTTCTATTCAACCAGCTCTTTGTAAGTGGAATAAATATTTAGTGGGCCTCTGTGATTGAATAAAGTAAAAGCAGATTGGTGAGACACTCTTTACATTATCATGCCTTCCCTTTTTTTTTTTAGTCCAAATTAGGATGCAGAAGATGAACATTGTCTCTGCTTTAGCCAAATGTAAAGGGAACTTTTTTGCATATTTTTGATATGTGATCTTATCAGCAGACAGCTTTTTCTTTTCAGTTCAATAAATCCTTGTAATTCCATAGAACAGAAATCTGACAGAACAGAAAGTAATCTTTATGATTGCTAAAAGTCTCTGAGCAGCATATTTTGCAGCTTACAATAATTATTTATTACCGGTTCTATCATTACAGGGTACTTAATGTACTTGTGGACAATAGATAGAGAATATGCAATACCTGATGACAATAGTGAGAGTTCTTTTCAATGAATGGCAGGTAACTTTAAAAAGTCCTATTCGAGGCATAATCTGTTTCCACTTCCATGAAACAGAGGTATTAAAATAGCTTTGAAAATATAAATCACTATAGGGTGAAAT
The DNA here is from genome assembly GCF_052426305.1 of Pelodiscus sinensis. NCBI lineage: Eukaryota > Metazoa > Chordata > Testudines > Trionychidae > Pelodiscus > Pelodiscus sinensis. Next base: position 103,345,100 of record NC_143055.1, read on the forward strand.
TTGCTCTTGTGCCAAAAACCAACATGGAGATGAATTTCATCTTATAGATGTCATAGCTGAAAAGGAGTCTGTTGGATCATTTCTTAATAACATCTGGAGTTACAAGAGTAGACTCCTAAATACTGAAGATATAAAAGAACCATTATGTCCCTCAAGCCAGCTCTTTATCAGGGCATGATATTTCCCTATAGAATATTTACTACATTTTTGTACTTTAACAATATTTCCCTACTTATTCTGTCCAATTTTCTCATCTTCTCACTAGTGATGGTATCCTAAATTGTTTTTTTCTGGTTAAAATATTCCTTTTCATGATTGATCTTACCATAACTTTTTTTTTTTTTTGCCGGTGTGTAACATGACTTTTTTTTTCTTTTCCAACTTCAGGCAATTGCACTTTAAAGTACTCAGTAATTCCATCTTCATTTTAACTTCTCTTACATATTTATAGACTGGTACATTTTTACAGCTTCTCCAGGGAAGTCAGAACCATATAGTAAATTGCAAATATATGTGATAAATTCAGGAATTCTGTAGGGGTGACATTTTCAAAGACATAAAGGGGAGTTAACATTCTAAGTGGGAAGAGGCAGGGGAAGGGCTGTTCAAAAGTGGCTAATGACCATCCTCTGAGGGTCGGGCCTCTCTGAGATGTCTCAAGATAGGTAGCCAAAACTTGAGGTACCCAGAATCACTCATCACTTTGGAAAGTGTAAGCCATACACTCATACAGTTTAAATAGATAAGCATTCGTTATTTAATTTCACTCACAGTAATAATAAACTGGGGTTGAAAAGTCATTTGATCATGTGGTTTGCCTCTCTGCAATATTTTCTAGTATTTTGTGCAATATGCTTCCAAAGCAACAGGGCTTACATTCTTTTCCCATCACAGAATCTGTTTAAGCTCATTATTGGGAAGTTTTCCTCTTATGTGAGTCCTGGTATCATCAAAGCATTTTAATACAGTAGTAGACCCATGAAAGTCTGCTGGAATGCAGACACAGCTAAAGTTACAGACATAGTTAAGTACCTTGCCGAAGAAAGGCCATAAAGCCTAAATAGTTTTAGATATGAATTTTTCCACACACCTAATAATTATCTCCAACCCCTAGTGTTTAAGTTTCTTAAATACAAATCTCCAACATTACTTTTTAATATTCTCTTCTTTGGTTTAATTTTTTTCTCTTCTTCTTTTCATTATTTTAGTTGTGAACATTTTCTAGGAATTATTCACAAAAAATGTAGAATCATGGTTGACTAATATTCTATCTTTTTCCGGTCAAACAAGTTATTTGGAAAACTTTTTCATAATACATAAATTTGCAAAGTGTGTTCCCACTCTCTATATAGATTGTGCAACAACTTTTAAAGTCTCTTAGGGGTTCCAAAGCTCCGCAGAGAGACGTGTATCCTTGGCCTGACAGCCCTCCCTCCCCTTATATTTCCTTCCTATGTTATTGTATCTCTTGAGTGAATGTGGCAATTAGTTTTTAAATGTCTCCAGTCAACCCTCAATCCATCAGTTTGGCACAGCTTCAACATTCATGTGCATGCAGGGCAGCTAATTGAAGTTGTAGTGATCAGAGTGCTAGATCTACTACTGCTGCCCAGCAGGCAACCACACCCCTATTATTGAAGGACCTTCTTTCCCTTCGGTATTTCTTACAATACAGTTATATTCTGAAAAGTATTTTTGATAACTTTGGCTATCATAAAACATTCCTGTTTTCCTAGTGCCAAAATACTTGAGTGGTTCTTTTCTGGTTTTATATACGTTAAAGTATGGATTCCAACCTGTAATGTTAATGGTAGTAACAAAAACATGTTTGCACTCTGATCTGAGTATGAGTAATATTGGTTATAGCAAATAAATAGACATTTCATTTGAAAATACATTGGGGGCCAACGAGAAACTTTCAGCTGTCTGTGATGGGAAAAGTAAATGGTTGAATGGTGCTATATGTTAAAGGTCTTAAATATTTTAGACAAAAAATAATTGGGATATCTCTCAGCTTAACACTTGTGTCCTTAACTTTCATTTATTGTGAGTTTTTTAAAGTGGAAAGAACCAGTGCTGCATCTGTCATTCATACTTTGTAGGGTTTGTCCATGTGAGTAGTCCCATTGATTTAAATCAGATGCCTCATTTGTGTAAACTTTAGCCACACGAGTAAAAATTGTAGGATTGGGTCCCAACTCTTTCAGTTTAAGGCAACTGCTGTTTTCAGAAGGTAGCCTTTGATTCATGCCATAGTTCAAAGCACTCTACGGTTGGTACAGAGATTGGTAGCATAGCAACCATTAAAAAGTATGTTTCAATACTGAGAATAAAAGCCTTTTCCTCTCTAATGCCTGAGCTTTTATGTTCATATCTGCTAAGCTGGATTCAAAACACCTGTTTCTCTGTTAAACTATTCTCTGTTTTTTGTTTGCTACTTTCCTCCAGTATAAAAAAGTATGCAAAAGTTTTAAATTGCAAAAAAAATTATGACTGTTCTCTTCAAATAGGCAGTGGGGTCATGTGGAAAGATTGTGTCCAAATTATGAATATCAGTCACTTCATTTGTTTAGGGTTTTTTTAATTAAAGTAGAAGTCTTTTTAAATGACAGCACCCTTTATTTGAAACAGAGTTTCAAGTTTCAAGTTATAAGAAAAAAAACTCCCTTTCAGTTGATTGACTCACAAAAAATTATATTCAGACTAATAAATTCCAATAAATTCAAGCAGTGACTGCTGTGACTTAAAATAACATCCCTTTTGAGATTCTATATACAGTCTTCACACAATGTGAACTCTGCACAGACAATGGAGAGACAGATTCACTGTCACTCATTTTATCAGTTAACCTGAACTCATCAAAGGTCTACATCTACATCTTGGGGAGATTCTTTCACCGGCATAGTTAATCCACCACTGTCCAACGTGTCAATTGTAGAAGCCCTTTGATCTATATAATGCTGTTTACATCAAGGATTAGGTCAGTATAACTGCATCACTCGAAAGTGTGGATTTTTCACACCCCTGAGTGACGTAGTAATACTGATGCAAGTTTCTAGGGTAGACCCTAGAAATTTCAAAATAAACTGCTATTCCAAAATGCCCCTTAATCCTCATGGAACAAGGTTTACAGGTACATAGAAATAGTGCTTCCATTATTTTGAAAGATATTTTGAAGTAAGAGGTGTGCTGTAAAGATGCTATTTTGGGATACCGAAAGTATCTGGAAATAGTGCTGCAGTGTAGAGGTACCCTTATATTTCTCAGCCCTGGTCTGCACTAGGATCTTATTACAAAATAACTTTCCCACCCCAAGTTAGAATTCATAAGCAGTGTGTCCCCACTACTAAGCCCATTATTTCAAAATAACAGGCTGCTGAATTCAAACTCCGTACTCCTGCTTTTCACAAGGGCTGTGTCTAGACTGCAGGGCTTTTTCGAAAAAAGTAGCCTTTTTTCGAAAAAACTTCACCTGCGTCTAGACTACAGCTGTGTTCTTTCGAAATTAAATCTTTCGATGGTGGTACTCCTCATTTCACGAGGAAGAACGCCTTTTTTCAAAAGTGCTCTTTCGAAAAAAGGCGTTCTTGAATGCAAACAGGGCTTTTTCGAAAGAGAGCATCCAGACAGCCTGGGTGCTCTCTTTTGAAAAAGCGGTTTGCTTTTTCGAAAGTACTGCTTGCAGTCTAGACGCTCTTTTTTGAAAGAGGCTTTTTCAAAAGCCTCTTTCGAAAGAGGCTTGCAGTCTAGCCGTAGCCAAGGAGTACTGCTAACTCTGAAATAGTAATTTCGAAATAATGTTAGTGTGAATTCCTTCGTGCCACTGATTTGAACTTGTTGGCTTCCAGAAGACCTCCCGCAGCTCCCTGAGGTGCTAAGTCCGAGGTAGCACATTCATATTAATGGAGCCTGCTTCAGACTAATTTTGATGCTTCCCCATAGTGAGGACGTGCTAGCTCAAATTTGTTAAATTGGGAGTTCTTAAGTTGAATTTAGTAATTTCAAAATAGTTTCCTAGTGTAGACATGGCCTCAGTGTATCTACAAAGTGGGTATAGAATGTCCCCAGTTCTTATTTCAGAGAATTTTCACCCACTTGAGATATCCACAGATGGTAGTAGACAATAGAGAATAAGGCTATTTGTGACTTTTCATTAACAAACACTTTATTCACTGGTGAAGTTTGTTTTCATACTTGAATCCTTCAACCTATTTTTAAAACGTTTTCCAAGTAAATTTTCCTGCTTGTGAAAGCTGACTTACTAAATGCAGTGGAGACAAAAGCCTACTATTTACAGCACAGATACCACACAAATGACCCATTAGCATTTGCCATGAGAGTTGCAAAGTCTAATGGACTCATTCAGACCTGGCATAATGAGTATAATCTTTTTATCTTTCACCCATTCATATGTACCAAATTTGAATTTTACCCTGAGTCCTCAACAGGTAATGGTAATAACTATGTTAAATGTTGTTCCACTATATCCGCTTCCCTTTTTCTTTCACATGTACATGCCTCAGCTTACCAACACATGCCAAAAATAAAAAAGTAAAAATTATTTTATTGGACAATACATTCAGAGATATTTAAAATATTTTTGTGTGGTTTTGTTTAACTTACATGATTTTGATTTGCTTTTCATTGTTAGCCTAATCGGTGAACTCACCAGAATGAAGGGACTTTTTCATGGAAGCTAGATTTCTGGCCAACATTTTGCTGCCCCTATGAGAAAAAGAGAGTGGTATGGAGGAGGAAAGACTGAATGGAGTCAATGACTGATTACTTGTGTGATGGCTTTACTTGACTAGCCATGTTCTAGAAAGTTTCCAACAGGCAGTTTTTAGGTCTATTTATAAGCAGCAGATAGGTTGCGGTAACTGTACACATGTGATTTTCCTGTTGAGAGAAGTACTCCAGCTGGTATCCTCAGCCTTTCAGGAGGCATGCAATATTTCAGAGTGTAAGATCCTAATAGTCCCAGATGTTACCAGTACACTGCAGGACCATGGTCAGCGACAGAAGAGCTAAATAATAATAAGAGCTATTAACTTATTCCAAGCCACCATTGGGTATATTTAGCCTGTACTCTATGCTAAGATCCAGCCTTAATCAGAAACTAACTAAGATAAGCCCAGATTTTTAGCCTGTAAATGCAAGTGCTATGTTTCCCCTTCCATTTCCTAACAGTTTTTTATGACAGTAAGACAAATCCTGAAGCACTTTGCCAGATTTTATATAGTTAAACCCTACATTGACTCCAGAAATCTCTGTATACTTCAACGGGACTTTTGCATAAGTAGGAATCTAATAAGGACTTTAATATATAGCTCTTCATTGCTACCTAAACATCCCTTTTTTTGTTCTATATTTTAAAGAAAATACTCTCCTCAACTACAATTAGGGTAGTATATATTGATCCAATCTTGCTTTGAAATGGGACTATATTAAATTATACTAGGCAACTATTTGTGTGTTGCAACAGGGTCCACATAGGCAGTTAGTAGAAGGCTACTGTAAACTAAATTTATAGCCCTGTTTTCTGGAAATGAATGTTATGTTAGTCCAGAAAAAGTTAAGTGAGTTGCCCAAGGTCATACAGTGATTTAGAAGCAGAGTTCTGCAGAAAACACAGGACTCCTGACTTACAAGCCCCTGCCTTGTCCACTAAAATCCAAAGTATAAAATGTGTTTCTATTGCTGTAATGTATTTGTAGAGCATTTGTCAATATACAATATTATTATTATAACTTTTGTCTTCCCTTCTCTATCTAGACAGCACCTTTTCTTCTCACAGTGACATCTATTAATATTATTGTTGAATTGTAGAGTGGTATGACACGGTAAATCTGAGGACTGGCCTATTCACTGGCTATAGACTTTATGCATGCATGCTTGATTCTCCTTATGGCCTATCACTTTATTTTAGAGAAAAGCTGAGCAAGGTAGTATATTTTGCTGGATCTACTTTTTCTGGTGAAAAAGACAAGCTTTTAAGCTACACAAAGCTCTTCTTCAGATCTATTCCTTTATTGCCACTTGTCTGCTGTTGCCCCCTCGTCATAGTAGCATATAGGATTCCTCCTCTTACTTGTCACTTGATGACATACAGTATTACTTACAGGCTGCTTTGCTGTTTCGCTGATCAATTAGTAACCTCACATTGATTCCCCCAGATCAGCCTTGACTTCCATTTTTGGAAGAAGAAAGAGGAAAAAGCACAGGTGCCCTGTTGGCCACTCCATCCATAGTAATCACAGCATAAATGCGAGATAGTGTCCATTCAGTGTGGACGCTGTCTTTCGAAAAAGCAGGTCACTTTTTTGATGCACTTTAGCAGTGTGGATGCTCTCTTTCGGAAGAAGTTTTTTTGGAAGATCTCTTCCGGAAAAGTTTCATCTGAAAGAAGCCTTCAGTCTAGACATAGCTGGAAAGTGGCCTTCAATGAGGTATACACACTTCAGAGAAGTCATTTCATGCAACATTTCGTGCAACAAATTGGCACGATCAGGCTTTAAGTCTCTGACAAATCTTTCCTATGAAAATGTGGTTATTCAATAAATACTGTTGATCTATCCATTTCGAGGCTTGTGTTCAGTAGTTTTAATATCCAGAAAAAAATCATGTTTTAACTATGGGCCTTCGCTCAACTTGAAGCCCACCTGTTTTCAACAGAACCCAGGATTTAATAATAGCCCTTTCTATAAATCTGGCTGAAGCTAGATATGGATATCCATTGTAAAATATCAAAATGCTTATTCAAATGTTTTTCTTTAGTTTATGATTCCCTTTGTTCTCATTCTTATTATTATTGTTAATTTAATAAAGCACTGTGCCTTGACTTTTCTGTTGTACTGTTGGGACATAGACGTAGGATCCAAAGAAGCAGTTACTATGTCAGGTTATTCCAAATAAGTGTGAATGTTTTATAGTGTATTCAATTTTCCTGCAAGGCAGAGGAAGATATAGGCCTTGAGGCCTGGGAGTGGGCAACACAAAGGTTCTCCATGTCTCACAACACACAGAGGATCACATGAGTACATGAACACATTATGATAATCTCACCTTTGCAGTTCTCAGCAGTGAATCACAATATGCCTGTATTTCTCTCTTCCTTCTGGACTGGTATGCAGTAGATAAAGATGCCACAACTCATTCTGCTATATATTTATTTTCCCTGATTCTATCAGTAAACTAAGACATGTTTTTATAAAGTCACAGGCTTTTTCTTTTCTCTAAGGCACATATTTATTTATAAATTCTGTTTGAAATGATTGACAACATATTTGTATGCATTTTCTTATTAGTTTGTCCAACCAACTTTAATTACAAAAAAATTAGTATTTACTGTGATTTAGTTACTGAACAAAATCCTATCAGTTAAAATGTGACTGTTTATCCTCTGTAATCTACTAGTAAGTAGTCTACAAAATTAATTTCCGTCACCTTTAATGAGGCTATGTAACACGCTTTTGTGTACTTTATTGCGTGTATTAGTCATAGCTTGACTGAGGGGAAATGCAGCATCAAATTTATTGTAATAGCAATTTTTCTTTAAAGTATATTAACACACATGAATTGGCAAATACCTAGTTCATTTGCTGAAGTCAATCTTTTATGCAATATTGCCCTCTATGGGAGCACAAGATGTAACATGCAAAATAAGCATGAGCTTATTTTATGTATTGGGGTTTTTTTGTTTGTTTGTTTTGGTTTGGTTTGGTTTTTTTTGGTTACAGCATCTTATTTCTTTAATGATTTTCATATAATAAAAGAGGAAAGATCTCTATTTAGAAAACAACCCTATTAACTCTCCATTATTTAATCTATTTCTTTCAAATCTACCTTTCATATTGTAATAACAATCTACATTGCAATCTATATAGCCCTTTAGCGTTTATACACTAAATTCAGTTCCTAGATTCACTGTCCAAGTGTTATTCCATGTTTATTTAATAATCATTGCAACTACAACTGTACATAAAGAAATATATTTTTCATTAATGATATAAATAGGCTTTTGATTATTAGTTTTTACAAGTTTGAGAAGCCTAATAAAAAGTTCCAAAATCTAATAATCTAAGATTAAATATATTAAAGCTGATAATGGACATGGAATGAGGCAGCACAAAGCACGTACTGGTTATCCAAGGACCATTTGGTTATTCAGCTTTGGATTGCTCACGTGATTGATGGTTCTGCGCATTTTTAATTTCTTTTTTACTAATTATTTCAATTAGGTCCCCTCTGATCAGGCATCACGGAAGTGGCGTTTTAAGGAGGATTATGAATTGAATGATAATGGTCTGGAAGATGGGGATAATTGTGCATTGTTTATAATTATGCCACATGTTCTTAACTGACAGCACCCTGTATTACTCTCATGTTTTTATGAAATTGAAATTCTATAAATAACTCCTATCTAAGAGAAACTGTAAAGACAATAATTGCTGGAAATAAAAAAGTCTAATATATCATCAAATCTATATTCCTTGAAAGCCCATTAGGTATCGCTATTATATTTTTCATCTTTAAGAAAATGAAGGTTATGATTTTTTAAAAGTCTAGTGGATCAGATGACAATTCTCTTAAAGTTTTTTTGACTTCAACAGTATTGACTCCAATCTCATCAGACTGTTTCTAATACTGACTCACAGTACAGCTGCGCCAGGGTAAAAATCAGTCCATCATAGGTTTGCAACTTCTTTCTTTCTTTCTTTCTTTCTTTCTTTCTTTCTTTCTTTCTTTCTTTCTTTCTTTCTTTCTTTCTTTCTTTCTTTCTTTCTTTCTTTCATCCATCCATCCATCCATCCATCCATCCATGAGATATCATTGAGTGCCTTTCATGATTATTTAGTGCAGAAATTCTCTGCCCTTTTTTTGCCCATACAGCATGATATGCTATGATATTCAAAGGAATTGCCAGATATAATGAGTGATTGCTGAAGTAATGCAAATGCATTTAGAGCCCGGAGTGTTGTTCATTGTACTTACTCAAGTAGTTCCACCGGTGTTTACAAGACTATGTGTGAGGAAGACAAGCATGATTTGGAATATGAGGTGAATATATCTAGATTCTAGAATGTCTTCATGTGCCTTTACCCACCTCAAAATAAAAGGAGACTTTCAGTCTCCATTTAGATTCTGTTCAAATGCACAATGTTCATGCACCCCCTACTCTCCACCTTGAAATCAATTTGTCAAACAGAAGAAAAAGTGGGTCCCTCTGAGTATCCAGCACATTACCTTAGAGTGGTGGTAATTTACAGAAGACAAGGGTACCTAAGAGAACAGAAACTGATTTAAGAAAGCTTAGCAACATTACAATTTCCCATGTTGCTTGGAGCATTACAGGAGTACCTCATAAATGAGAAGACTTCTCCCTATAGGAATAGAGCAGACAGAAAACAAATGATATTGGGGCTCCAAAGATAAAAGTCCTTTTCTAACAGATGGAACTGAATACCCTCCATGACAGGATCAGTTTATACAACTGTATTACAGTGATGCTAGAATATCGGTTTGCAAGTGACTTAACAGTAGATTTTCATTGCTTTAAATTAGAGCATATATAAAAGCTAGGCTTGGGAGAGCTGACCTAAAAGAAAATCATCATTAAAGAGTAGTGTAAGTTTGATATCTGGATTGCAAAGAAAGAACAAAGAAAGTAAAAAGGAAGGATAAATGCTTTTTGTAGTTTCACCTTTGAAAATGCTTTTTGTAGTTTCATCTTTTATTTCGGAAATGTCTTACAGTATTTAAAGATTCTCCTCTGTGGACCTGTTATAGGAGTCTCCCACTGGAGTCTAATTAAGGCATTTGTGAATCCTTCCACACATTCAAATAACTCAGAAAAGAAAGAGAGAAAAAAATCACTTAAGCTCTTAAACCAAGAGTACAAACCTTAGAACTTTCATTTTTAACAATCAAGGGAAAAATCCCATTTGTTGTTTGTATACCATTGCATGGTTTACCAGATTATGTTCTCTGATGTGATGATGGGTTTGCCAGCAGCTGCTTTTGATTCCTATTTATTAGAATCCATGTGCCTGTAGGCAACTTGTGAGCCCAAGTACAATTTCACTGTTTGTTCTCTTGCATGAGCTTTTAACTATTGGATCTTCAAAGGATTTATTTGAAACATTGACATGCTGATTTATCCATTAGTAAAACAATATGCAACAGTGATGTAGGGAATCTCTCTTTCTTCACTGGAAGCCTATCCTGGCTGACAGATTGAACTGATGGACATGTCAATTGAATTATGTTGTACTGTACTAATATTTCTCACATCCCTAAGTGTTGCAGAGAAATAATGACTTAACACAATTCTCTTCCTAACAAAATATCTTATTCTTTAATTTCTCCTTTTAATAAATATTTTACATTAGTCCATGACAACCCACTTATACTCCTTTTTCCTGAGATGCTTCATGGGAATGTCCCACTTTTTGCTCTTAAAAAAATAGTCCAGATAAATAAGAACATAAGAATGGCCAAAGGTCCATCCAGATCAGTACCCTGTCTGCCACCCGTGGCCAATGGCAGGTGTCCCAGAGGGTGTGAACTGAACAGGTAATGATCAAGCAATCTCTCTCCTGCCATCCATCTCCACTCTCTGACAAACAGAGGCTAGGGACACCATTCCTTACCCATGCTAGCTAATAGCCATTAATGGACTTAACATCCATGAATTTATTTAGTTCTCTTTTAACCCCTGTTATAGTCTTAGCCTTCACAACCTCCTCAGGCAAAGAGTTCCACAGATTGACTATGAGCTGTGTGAAGAAGAACTTCCTCTTATTTGTTTTAAACCTGCTGCCCATTAGTTTCATTTGGTGGCCCCTCGTTCTTATATTATGGGAACAAGTAAATAAATTTTCCTTATTCACTTTTTCCACACCACTCATGATTTTATAGACCTCTGTTATATCCCCCCTGGGTCTCCTCTTTTCCAAGCTAGAGCTCGAGTTCTGAACCTTGTGATATTTGGCTTGTAGGCCATAGGAGGAAAGGGTATGGAACAGTGCAAGGAAAGTGGTAAAAAAGGGGGATATGAAAGTCTGTTTCCAGTACAGACTTGACTCTGTAAAATTTACTCTGTAAAAACAGTCTTATGGGGGTTTCTATTCTTTCTGAGTGCTTTCTGTACCATTCATGATCCGTTAGCAAATGGAAAAATGCTTTTTTCGATTGCTTCTTTCTGCGCAAAAAACCCTGTTCCCTGTCCACGCACACCTTTTTGTGCAAGAGCACTTGCGCAAAAAGGAGTTACTCCTCATAGAAACAGGAATACCTATTGCACAAAAATCCCTCTGCTCTTTTGATTTTTTCCCGCAAAAACACACTTGAGGTGTGGATGCTCCACAAGTTTTTGCAGAAAAACTGCCTTTTTTCTGTAAAAACTCTGTAGTGTAGAAATAACTTGTCATCTTTGCACTGATTTATGTAAAAAAGGTTCTGCAGATCATATTGGACTCTCAGGCTGCGTCTAGACTACACCTCTCTGTCAACAGAGAGATGTAGATTAGGGACATCGAAACTGCTAATGAAGTGGGGATTTAAATATCCCGTGTTTCATTAGCATAAACATGGCGGCTGCTTTTTTTCAAAACGGAGCTTTTTGGAAAAAAAATGGCAGTCTAGACTGGATCTGTCGAAAATAAACCCTGTTTTGACAGATGCTGTAAACCTCATTTTTTGAGGAATACAGGATCTGTTGAAAAAGGGTTTATTATTGACAGATCTGCGTCTAGACTGCCGTTTTTTTGAAAAAGCTCCTTTTAAAAAAAAGGCAGCCATGTTTATGCTAATGAAGCGTGGGATATTTAAATCCCTGCTTCATTAGCAATTTCAACGTGCCTAATCTACATCTCTCTGTCGATCGAGAGGTGTAGTCTAGACGTACCTCAAGTGAAATGTGACCAGGATGCATCACCAAATTTTGAGTGCTGGTTTAACCATTAGCTGATGCCTTTACAACCAAATTTCCTTCACAGGCTTTGTGCAGCTGTAACTCACTGTACAAAGTTAGTATAAACTGTGGAAGTTAGTATAAAATTTGGATGATGGTGTCTCAGATGGAATAGAATCCAGCTCATCCAATCTTACTGTATTGGATCTGTAGCTAAGAGAAGAAAAACCTTTCAAAACTCAACATATATTATTTATTTGTACTCCAGACCCCTTAACTCCACTCATCTGAAGAAGTAGGCTGTGCTCATGAAACCTCATGGTACCACTGACATTTTTTATTAGTCTTAAGGTGCTGCAGGACTATTGTTTTTTATTTTTTTTTCAACCTATATTAGTCAATAATTATATCATTCTGAATACATACAGAACAGATCTCTTGAGGAAAAGTGCTCTTTACAAAAATGTTCCAATGTACCTGCTTCCAGTGGGATGGTGCCGATGGCTTATTCAACTTCAGTATTAGAGAAGACCTGAATAATCTGCTCCTCTACTTTATTATACTAGCTGAAATAATTTCTTTGATTTTCACATCAGGAAGACGTGGAATTCAACACTTCAACTAGCATAGGGAGAATAAAATGGTGTTTGCTTGCAGATCAGCAAGTCTCATTTACAGAGGTTCATACTGAAGCAAATTAAAAAACTAAATAAATACCAAGCTTTTTCAAGCATGTCACTGATTTGTTTCCTTCCCCTTGTCTTTGCTTCAAATATTGCTTATGCAAAAAACATTATTTCAGGGTATGTCTACACAGCAGGGCTGGAGTTGAATTAAGCTACGCAACTTCAGCTACATCAATTGCATAGCTTAAGTCAAAATAGCTTAATTTGGCTTTTGGTGCTGTCTACACAGCAAGAAGTGAAAGGAAGAATACTCTCCCCTCAACTTCCTCATGAAATGAAGGTTACCACGAGTCAAAGTAAGAAGTCCTCCAGCTCGACATTTTTTCAGAATAAAGGCTTGTAATGTAGACACGTACTATGATATTTTGGAATTCCAAAAAAATGCTGCTGTGTAGATTGCCTTCATTTTCAGCTTCTATGTTGCTGTATGTTTTGCTAAGGTCATATTCAACCTATGTTTGTTACATCATTATTTAGCAGCATGGAAATGATTTTTTTTTTAAATAACAAAATTTAGTTTGTCATAAGAGCACAAAGGGTAAGGGAAGGAGGCAAATCTCTCAGGGAAAAATTGGGAAAAGAAATTATTCCAAGGGGCTCTGTTTTTTTGTTTGTTTATTTAACCTGTACAATGACATTTATCTTAGATAAGAATGCTGTTGTCTTTCCTACAGCATTCAAAGTCAAAATGACCTGGTTGTACAGTAAGCAGTGATATAGATTAGGTTTTGGATTAAGAAGCACAAGTCCATTTATTTTTCTCTTGGATGGTAAGTGTTTTGATAACTGGATGTAGAAGACAAGAGCTTATACATTTTTAGTTACGTAAGCATTTAAGGTGTAAGATATTAATAGGATTAGAGCAATGTGGGACAGTTCTAATATTAAATGTCATAGCACATTGGTATAACATATAATTAAATATTGGTTTATAATAACACAGTCTCTGAAAGTAATATAGATCTTAGAGTAACAGTCACACCTAGACATCAAAATTACATTACAAGGGAGGAAAAGATAAAGGCTATTATAGAACAAAGATATCCAATTAGCCTTTGCCACCTGCAATAGAAAAGTTAAAGTTGCATACAACATAGACAGTGGAATAAGAGAAGCAATATGATTGAAGAAGGTTTGCAGGGTAGAATTCTAGGAAATACGTTTTGTGTTTATTCCCTCCCTTGTAGGACACTGTTACAGTTTTGTTTTTTTGTTTCAAATCATTGCTTCGTCATTAAATGGAATACTAGCAGCTTTTTCTCCATATACCATCTGGGAAATAAAGAATAACCCATGACAATGCAGGAACTTTTAGTAAAAACTATGAATGCCTTGGTGTGTGTCTGTGTCATTCCTATAAAATATATATACAGGCAGTCCCCGGGTTACGTACAAGATAGGGACTGTAGGTTTGTTCTTAAGTTGAATTTGTATATAAATCGGAACTGGTACATATTGTAGGGGAAACTCTAGCCAAACATTTCTCCAGAGCTCAGTTTTATTCTCCCACACCTCACTTCCCTCAGTCCTTTATTCTCAAGCTGAGGTGTCTGCTGAGAAAAGCTGCTTCGTGTCTCCCTGGTCTGCTGGGCGGGGCTCTAGCTTTGCATCTCCCTGGTCTGCTGGGGGGAAGCAGCTAGTGCAGGGTTGCCTCACCCCGTTTGTAAGTAGGGATCCGATGTAAGTCGGATCCATGTAACCCGGGGACTGCCTGTACATATTTAATATAAGCTCAGAAGTGTACAGTTGAATATTATATATATATATATATATATATAATGTAATAAATATGTAAATATAAATAAACATATACATATATAATATTTATGTTTATCATATTCAGGTGTACATTTCTGAGCTTACATAACTGCTGATTCTCTGGTTTAGAGACATAGTGTTGGTTTCTTTTACAACAAATGTATCAAGATACTAGAAAGAAATTCCTTGTGTTTAGTAAAGTATCTATTTGAAGGCTATAAAGCAAGCTTGTTTCCTGCTGTGGTTATTAATTTGCTTTATATTTATTTCATGTTACCTTAATATAATACAAATCCTTATTGATCTGGAAGATTCTGTTGGAAACTAAAGCTATGTCTATACTACAAAGAAAAGTCGAAAAAAGATCTGCAAATGCAAACCGCAATTGCGTATCTTTTTCCGCTTTTCTTCCGTAAGAGGTTTTTCCAACATTTGGCCCACCTATATGGGGACAAATGTCAGAAAAAAACCCTCTTTTGGAACATCCCTTCTTCCCCATAAAACAAGGCTTACAGGGATGCCGAAAAGCGGTCTGCTTTTTCTAATTTTTTTTTCAGAAAAGCAGAGGACGCTGCAATTCCTTGGACGCTGTAGAGGTTTTCCAGGATACCTCTGGTATCCCGGAAAAGCTCTACGGTATAGAGATAGCCTAAGCGGCAGATCTTCTGCTGGTGTATGTTACCATTGTTACATTGATGTCTAAGTGGCTATGACAATTTACACCAGCTAAAGAACTGTCCCTAAATCTGTTGTGCACATTCATTGAAATAAGCTTCATCAAACCCATGCTCAGTTTTCTTGTTGTTGGAAAGCTCACATGATGCCTCCACAACTCAAGGATAAGCCGGTCCTTTGAAAAATAGCCATTTCCTGTGGTAAAACTCAGGAATTGAATGTTAACAGTCATTCTTCTGTAGCCAAAGAGTGGGAGGATGCTTATAGTTGAAACAACCATTTATATTTACTATGAGTTATTTTTGGAGCAGTGCCCTTTATAAATGTAGGAGATTTTTGTTATCTGTACAGTTTTCTTTGAATGGAATAATTTTTTTAAAAAATATCCTTGGATTGCAACAAGTGTATGAGGAAAACAGTGGAAAGCACAAAATATACATAGCAATGGCAAAAACACTCCTTTTTATATTCTTGAAAGGTTTGTGATAGAATTTTTTTTAAAGAGAGAGAAAGATGATTCTGTCATTAGGGTGTCTGCTTGGACCTTTGTCTCAAAATGCCCTCCACCACCACAGATGAACTATGTGATCTGGGGCAAGACACTTATTTTCTGTGCCTCAGATCCCAGCTGAAAAAATGAGATAAGAGAACTTTCTTACCTCACAAGAGTGTTGTGAGGATAAATACATTAAGGAATGTGAGTCATACAGACACTAAAGAGATGGGAGCCACATAGGTGCCTGAGAAAGGATAGATAAATAGGGACCTCGGATTCTGGTTTTACAAAGGTATCAAAGTAGGGGACATGATTTTAAAAACAATCTTCAGCAGCTCTTATCAATTTTACTTTAGGCACCCATTTCTGATGGACTTGGTATCTTGTTGATTCCAGCATGCTTAAGCTCATTAATGGTGGGACTGGGAGATGACAATGAGCTTTAGTAGAGTCAAATATTTTTAACTTGTTTCCAGAATTTATAAACTGTGGGGTTTTCAAGAACAAATTTTAAAGAGCTAAAGATTTACATACTCTGAAGAATTGTGGGTAGGAAATGAGATGCTCTCTGCAAAGTGTGGCAGAGGGATCAAGATGGCCTTCTGATTTCATCTATAATTTCCCAGCCAACATAGATGGCAGAAAGGATTCACAAGTGATTAAGTATAAATGCATAGACATTTATAATGATGGTATTAACTAATATTTTATTTCCAAAGGTAATTCAATTTACAAATATTTCATTTTATAATGAGAAGTCCATACTATATGTAAAGGATAGAAGACTATCTCTCATGCTATAAATAAGTGGATCTTTTATAATTAGAAATACAAACTTCCTCTGTTTCTTCCTTTCTAGCTTGGGGGGTTATTCACCCTGGTTTTTTTGCTGAATTATTTTTCTCACTGGCCTCTCTTCCATTACTTATTTTGTTACAAATTCTCTCTGAAATTGTACTGGAAACCAACATTGTTCCAAGCTGAATGAATCTTTCAAACTGACACATGGGGGATAAAGAAAAATTCATGGTTAGTGGGAGAGAATGTAGACAAAAAGTGTCTTCTTATCCCCATTACCAGAATACATAGAAGCAGGAATTTGATATGTGGGAGTTTGTTTATCCCTTATCCAAAGGTGGGTATGCTCTTTTTGTCTCAGAGACAGAGCAGCTTGCTTGTGTTTCAATTATTAAAAGTAGATTTGACAGACCAGTTGGTAATTGTTTTGATATAATTCCAATTTGGAAAGGCCAGGCTCTTGATCTGTGCAAATGGGTCTAGCCCACCAACGTTAATCTTCAAGCAATCTCTGAAACTCCAGACAGTAGCATGAACAGACCAGGGTTGGAATATTATCCTGAACAGCAGGAGAGAGCTGAAATAGGTATTGATTTGTGGATATTTGTGTCAGTGGGAGGACACTATCTAGAAGGTACAGTAAGATGTCATGTATTCAACTCGAGATGGTCTTTAAGACATTGGATAGGGAAGGAGAGTTTTGAAGTGGTATAAATTAATAGCCACACAGCCTTGTGTTGGAGTCTTCCACGATGACATACCGTAAGGATATGGAATAAAGCTCTGTGAGTGGCTGAGTATATTGACATTATCATCTAAATTAAAATATTTTTTGAGGACATGCTTAGTCACTTGGCTGCTAGCCCTCCAAAGGAGCATCCGTGCTATTGCATTTTTTTTTTTGATATGCCATTAAATTCAAAGGAATAGGAAAGGAATAGTGCCTGGTACATCTGACTGCGGCAGAAGAGCATTCTGCCAGATGTACACCCTTTTCCACAGTGGTGAAGTTAAGTAGCCCAATCCAAAGTTATGTGTCTTTCTCCAATATTATATCACTATGCATATAGATGGAAGTGAAGTGTGTGAATAGGAGCAGATGGAGGTTGATGCCTGAGTTTGACCTTTTCATGAAGCTCCTGGAGTGCTTACGATAGAAGGCAATTGTTCTAGATTTGCCTACGGTTATCTAGTTTAAATGGGGTTCTCTCCTATTGGGACAATTTAACTTGAATTTGTAAAATGCTTTGGATGTTTTGATCTAGACTGTGATTTTCAAAGTAATCTAAGGGAATTAAGGAGCAACTTCTACTGAATGTCAGTGTTAGTTGAGCATCTAATTCTTTTGGGGTCCTCAATCACAGCCATAGTCCCTGAAAAATTACAGAGAAGGGCATAATATGTTATGAGTATTTGCAATCTCCACAGATTCTGCATAATCTGGGTTTTATAGCAAATAAACCAGAAATATTTTGGGTTTTAATTTCAACTTAATCTCTAAATTTGAGCTGGAAGTGACAAATTAAGATTCCAAGCAACAGATTAAAAACACCTGCCAGGTTTGAATCCTGGCAGACTCAATTTAGCCCTTCATCATTCCAAGGCATTGTAGATAAACTGAGTTCTCCTTGCAATGAACTGTGTGGATTTTTCAGATGGGACCTTGTGTACAGGGGATGTGTGCCTACACTGCATGAATGTCAGAGATCCTGTTTCATTTGTCAGACACACATAGGTCTGCATAGGTACATTATTAAAAAATACCTTTCCCTTACTGTGGGTTATGTTGTGCCTGGGTTGCATAGAAGTGGTTACATTTTAGTATTTAAGTCTATCATGAATGAAGCATTTTGGAATGAAAGGATAACTATGTGCCTCAATCAAACCAGTTAAAACTGGAAACTAGGCGTTACAGCAGAGAGCCTACATTTTCCTGTAATATAAGGTAAGAAAGTTGCCTAAAAATCATGATCCTTGACTATGGCAGTGTGATCAAGGGTAATCTTTAAGTGTATAGCACCGAAGATTCTGAACAATAAGTATGCATTTGGTGGGGAAGGGATGTTTATGTCCCATATAGATGGAAAGACACTGTGTGCCTCTTAGATGAAGTGCAATAAATTACAGCTGGTTGAACCCATCCACACCATCACACCTATCAATACAATTATTTGTAATTAAGCTGATGTTTGATTTTGGCTCTCCCCCTCTGTTTTGCTAAGGATGCACTTTTCTTCTTCTGTGGGTCCTAGCTTTAGAGAAGGAGGTGACCATTAGCTTCACAAAAGTGTTAGTCTCCTGCTATACTTTTCACAATCAGTTTTCCCTTAGGAAAATCACTAAACTTTTCACTTTCCCATGATTTTAGTTACTCCTTCAGGAGTAGGGGGTCAGTAGCAGAAAGTGGGTATTTCTCTCTCACACACGTTTTATGCAACGGAGTGGGTCCAACTGTGCAGCGACAGATTATGCAAATCCTCCAGAAGCAGCAAATCAATCACAGTGGTGTGAGACGAATGCAGCTGATCTCTGAATTAGCTTCCATTGGAATGTATTCATCTGTAACGTGTCATTCAGAGAGTGACATCACAATAGCTTCTAGCCCTTGAAAGTCTTGAGGTTGATTAGCTGAAGGAATTGGCCGTTTCTGCCAATCAAAATCGTGCAAAGCTGCCTTTATAGTTCTGTAGATATGAGAGAAAGGGAAAGAGAGACTGACTACAGCTAAACAAGAGACACAGCAGTAGCAGTCTTAGCAGCACCAGAAGCAGCAGTAGTAGCAGGAGCAGCTGGTATTCGGGTGATTAAATAGTTCTCATAGCCTTTTTGCTGTTCTCTGACTGCTCCCTGGTGTAATTTCCATGTCCAAGAAGGAAGCTGCATTTTAACGGTGTGCTGAACAGAGGTTTGAATCATTCCAGCTGGCTGCTTGTTTTGAAAAGGACAGTATGTGTATAAATAAAATGTGACTGTGCTGGAAGAGTTCACTGACTTGGGGCTGGAGCAAGAGGAGCCTTCCTGGAATGTAGTTCACACTGTTAGTATGAACTGAAAACTCTCACTATCTTATCTGAGCCGAGTGAAGAAATTTGAATAGTGGATGTCTCTTTCCCACACACTGGACAAACTTAAGTGAAAAGAAAAAAGAAGAAATTCTTCCATAGGTAAGTTATCATTCAGTTTGTGCACATGTTAGTTCATGGATCTCTATATCTGTCAAATTAATATATACATAAATTACCTATAATTATGTACCTATGTACAATATGTCTACAGGTATACTGTATTCATATGAAGTATGTACAGAAAAAATATTCAGCAAACATGTTTAAACAGCTTTTATCTAGAATTGAAAGAATTAATATGTTCATTTCTGAGGTTTTCTCTGCATGCATGTAAGCACCAGCGTTGTATATGGATGTGTGTCTGCTGAGTTGAGAATAGATACCCACTTCAGTGTGTGAGGATACAGAACTTGGAATGCTAGATTAGTTATCGGGATGTTAGGATGAAACAAAGACAGTCTTCTTGAAGTTGATCTGCATTCTTTGCTTGCATCTGGTAGTACACAATATGCAAAGTTCAGCAAAATTAACAAAAATGGCAATATGACACTTCCCCAGGTCAATACACCCAAAGTGTAGTGTTTAAAGTATTTATTAGAGTAAGTAATACAATTTAAAAAAAAAAGATCTGCAGATCTGTTCTATTCCAGTAGTCAGGTATTGAAATAATATCTGTCTACTATATTTAAAACAGCATGGTCATTCATTGTTTGCAAGTTATAACAGGCAAGAGAAACCACCAAAAATATTTCAGGAATAAATGCCTAGTGCTACAGTGTTAAACCATATAGAGGACAGTACAGCATCTTTATCTTTCAATCAACACAATGGCTCCAAGTCATTGCTGCTGCGAATAAGCACTCAAAGGAGAATTGTTCACAAAAGTGAACAAGTCTCTTCTTTCCCACTGTGAGTCAATGTAACCAAATAAGAGTTGCAATCATTGTAATATGTATTTGTCCTTATTTATTAAATTTACTAGATTACAAATTTAGGGTCCAATTTTGCAACACTTAATCACATTAATGGGACAACTCACAAAGTGAGTTTCTAATCAAAATCTATTTGCAGAGTAAATTATTATTCGTGAATAAGCATGGAAGAATATGCCCTTTAATGAACAATAGACTATTTTTCCTTTATTAAAAAAAACCAGCAGTGATTAATTTCAGGTCAGATTTTAAAATCCTTTTTTTGCAATGAAACTATTTATGGTGTAAGATGTAGCTCAGTGTAAGGAAGGATATCAGAATCAGTCCCTTTGCAAAGTTTAAATGGTTAGTAATGTTTCCATGTGCTTCTCTTATCTTGCCCTTGCACATCTGCACTTTCTAACTTGCTTCCTCAAATCTTGCTCTAAACAAAAGCTGATTCTAGAGAAGAGAAAACAAGACCTAGCCAACTTTCACTTAATTCCATGAAGGTTTTTGGCTTACAAATGGCTTCTGAACCTTACCAGTGAACCAGTCTAATTTTCTTGATTTGATTTGCTCTATAGTCTATGTAAAAGCTTTGAAGATTGTGTATTGATATTCTGTGCCACATTTAAGACATTTTTCTTAATTTGGCAACCAATTCCTAATGTGTTCTGCACTTCAGAAAGCAAATCAGTCACATCTCAATGCCAAATTAGAATTACCTGGTCATATTCTGCAAGGCTATAGACTAGCTTTTCTTTATATGGCTTATGTGACTGGAAT
Source organism: Pelodiscus sinensis (assembly GCF_052426305.1). Lineage (NCBI taxonomy): Eukaryota > Metazoa > Chordata > Testudines > Trionychidae > Pelodiscus > Pelodiscus sinensis. Next base: position 103,366,192 of record NC_143055.1, read on the forward strand.
AAAACAAAGCCAGATAAGTAGATTTAAATATAGATAGGAATGGTTGAGTCACAAACCACTTGCATATAATTAACTTCAATTTGTATCCAAATTAAACATTAGCACATGCTACAAACTGCCAACTCCCCTTAAGACTTAATGGATCTCTAGAGATTGTGATACCTGCTATATTGTTCTGTGTAACAGCACAGAACATACCTTGCGAGATTGGTGGTATTTCGGGAATCATGTAATACTGTATTGGGCTGTGCTAGAGTTCAGCTATCATTCTGAATGAGTAAAAGACAAAATATGCTAATACTGAAGACCATTTATTGCAAATGTGTATTATAAGAATCATCATCTCAATGATCCATTATAAAGAAAACATGCTCACAATAGCAAACCCATAATAATAAATTTCCAAGAAAGGACTGATGAAAGGTACTAGTAAACACTGTCCATCCATTTAAGTTATATAAAAGCAAAACCTCTGATTTGAAGACTGTAAACCAACAATGATTTCTTGTTTATTTTATTTTCTTTGATTTTGCATCTCTGCAAAAATTAAGTGTAGAAGAAATTTCTTGGCCATGAATATGAGAGAAAAGACAACCAAGAATATCTTCAGTTTGACACAAGAATGATTTTCAATGCATCTACTTCTTTATATATGTGACTATAAGGTGTCCCCCTTGCAGTTCATGTGCTGCATTCTTCCTTCTTCTCACTTACCTTTGGAAAGAGAGTTCAGTTTCTTTGACCTGTTCTATGTTTTCTGAACATGTAAAATTAATCTTTTGAACAGCAAAATCTGCAAAAGATTTCAAGCCTCATTGTGGATGGGTTAAAGAAAGAGGTAATTCAGAATTCTGCTCAAACCTGAAAAGATAACTTTTTGTAGTCCCTGGGCCCATATAAAGGACAGGACATTGAACTAAATGAGAGTTGAGGGTGTTCACCACCCTATAAGATCAGCTACTTTCTTTTTAACTCACTCTGTAATTATTTAAGAGAAGTTACAGGTGTCTAATTTAACTCCCAAATCTGGGAAGAAGTTGCAGAACCTCAGACAATAAAGCCAGCATATTAGTGTTTGGATAGGAGCCAGAACTAAGTCTGTGCTACAGAAAACAATGATTTTTGTGTGTGCTGGGATTAATTTAGAATATTAAGTAAAAGATTCCTAGCCTATCTGATAATATCTGAAGAATTCTTATGTCATAGTGCAAACCTTGTTTTCTACTAATCGGGTGTTAAAGTTTTAATACTACTTTAATAGTCTTTCATAAAAGTGTCTCATTTTATACAGGGAAAGTCAGACAGAAAAATGCTACTCATAAAAAGGAAGAGTAAAAGTTTTATTTTTTTTAATATCAGCATTTAAGTTAGAGTCATAGTTGGCCTATAAAAATAGGCTGGTAGAAGAAACTGAAAATCATATACATCAAACAAAACCATTTTCTACCACTACAATAGATAATAACAATTATAATAAACTAGAAGATTTACCTGACATTGCTTGGGTACTTAACTCACTTAATTCTTGTTTTTTGGAAAATAAAATGAAAAAGTACACACTTGATTTAAATCAGTGCTCTGGGGTTGAACTGGAGATGAGGGGTTCAGTATACAGGCTGCTCTGGGGGGGAAAGGACTATTCCAGCCCTGTCCCACTGCAGCAGCTTGGGGCCAGGTGAGAAGTGCCTCTCCATGGGTATGTCTACACTAGCTCATTAATTCGAGCTAGGTAGGCAAATGAGATGACCGGAGTTGCAAATGAAGCCCGGGATTTAAATATCCCGGGCTTTATTTGCATGGTCCCGTCCGGTTGCCATTTTGAAATTTCAGTAGCCTGAACTCACTGCCGCGCAGCTACACAGTTCTTACAGTTTAGGAAGAGTTCTTGAATGGACACAGACAAACTCTCTCAAATACATAGTAGATGGTAGATAGTTCCTCTCAAATTAACAATTGCTAAAGGAAATGACTACTAAGAGTGTGTTTTAATACTTGTGCTACCAAAATTACATCCTCAGAGTGCAGTACTGTAGAATACATGTTACTATTTGACCAAACAAACAAGCATGCTGGGACCAAAAGTAAAGTATTGTGATGGGGTGGTTTGTTTGGCTAGTGAGAAGGAATGGGTTAAATCTGGAAGACCACAGGTGCTTTTCTCAAGGTCAGGGATTCTCAGGGCTGGCTGAGGTGAAAGAATTAATTCACCCAGAACATTATGGAGGCATCTCCACAGCAGCGTTATTTTGGAACAAGGGCCGTTATTCCAAAATAACAATGCAAGCTTCTACACAGCAATTCCGTTATTTTGAAATAAATTTGAAATAATGGATTTCTGATTCTGACTTCTGTAAACCTCATTCTATGAGGAATAATGCCTCTTCCAAAACTGCTATTTTGAAATAGCTATAGTGTAGACACTCCACTGCTGCTATTTTGAAATAGCTCCTCCCCAGGGCCAGTCAAAGTAATTACTTCCTAGTGCTTATTGGGACTCTAAATTGAGGTAGTGCATCCACAAAAGAGGAGCCTGTCTCGGACTAATTGTAAGGCTTCCCTGTAGTGTAGATGCTCTATTCTGAAATAATCAATTCTGGAGTATTTCGTCCAGGGTATCTTATTCCAAAATAAGTGTGCAGTGTAGACATACCCCATCAGAGTGAAGTGCTGTAGGGAGCCAGGAGTCAAGTTTGACAGCAGGAGTCAGGGAGGATGGGTTTATGTTCAGGAATAGGCTTAGAAATGAGGGGAAATCTAGAAACCTTCCTTTTCCTTTTCCTTTTTGGAACTTGCCTAAAGTGAGAAATAAATTTAGAATTTCAGACTTAACTTGTCTAAGGGAATCCCTATTATGGGGTTTTTAGAAAATGGGTTTCTCTATAATTTAGTAGTTCTGAATATCTAAAAATGTTCCAGGCATTAAAAAAATGGCATTTATTCTCACTCTTTCTGGGTCATACTTGCTCTATTTTACCCCAACATATGTAGCTGCCACCTCATTTTTTCTTCTTTTTGCTCTTTTAGGTTATTTATGAATGCCAAATAGGCAGGTCAAGGCAATCAGCAATCTGAAACTGGAACATATAAATTGGCTGCTGTTTTGTTCTGATCCACAAAATAATAATATTACTAATACACAATTACATGTGCTTTTGCTCAAGCAATATGATCACTAGCATGGATAGTGCACTTAAGGACATTTGTTTAGAACTTAATTTAGGACTACATTGGATGAGCTAGCCTAAGGCATAGGAAACAACATAGGTGATACGAGTAATAGCTAGAATCTTGTTGTTTCATTCAGGAATGTGTTAAAATATATGTACCTATCTGAAACAGCTATTTATGACTTTGGAGTTATAGTTTACCAGTGTTTGGCTTGTTTCATCATGGGTCAAGATCCCATTGTATTGGGCTCTTCTATGCAAAAGCAACAAAGAAGAGAGTCTTTGCTCAAATAACTTTCTGTCTACACCTTAGTTATACCTGCCCTGGAGAGATCCCTAAAATTGTTCTAGCAAGCTTAAAACTAAAGGAATTCACATGGAAGTATGAGTACATAGTTCTTATTCTGCATAGTTAGTTAGGTTCTAATTGGATCTGTGTCAGGATCCTGACAAGGGATTTGAAGCCAAGAGTCAGAGCAGGCTCAAATATAAGGCTGAGAGTAGCAGAACAGTTCGTAGTCGAGTTCCAGGCCAGGGTCAATACCAATTATGAGAATCTGAGTCAAGTTTCAGGACTAGATCAGGAGATGTGGTCCAAATCAAGGCAGGAGTTCAAGAGGAGAAAGTAAATGGACAAGGTTCAGATCTCCTATAGTTCCTGTTGCCTAACCACTTCTGGGAACATCCTTTGAGTTGTTATAGGATGGGGAGCCAATCAGGAACCATGAGCTTACTGCATATTAGACCTCTGAGGCAGGGCTTCCCATAGTCTCTGTCCACAGTTGGTCATGGATAGTGGAGCACAAGCTTAATAAGCCCTCCTGGAATGGGTTTGAGACCTCTTCGTCCATACAAGCTATTAAAAAAATTTCTTCAGAAAGTTGTGACTTTTGGCAAAAAAACTTGAGAACTGAAATATTTTTATTCTGAAATGCCATGACAGTGCCTATGAGAGGTAGTTTGAGTGCCTCATGCTCCCCTTCTCCTCTCTACAAAATCAAGATACTACTGTCTCATGTGTGAAGACTGTCAATAAGAAAGTGCCAGATAAGATCTAAGTATTATTATTAGTGTAGGCTGGACTCGCTGGTCAGACTTCAACTTCCATATACACTGTGGTATGTCCTCTGAGTGAGGGGAGGTAGTGCATTATGGGAGATTAAGTACAGATGTATAACAGCCCTTAAAGGAGAATGGAGCCATGCAGTAAATGAACTGTAATTCCCATGAGGAACTAAAGTATTACATCTGAATTTAAATATTTTGGGCATGGATCAAAACATTTATACCTTTAACCAAAATCTTTTAGTGCTCAGATTGTTTCTTCCAAAGAAAGGAAACATTTTTTGCAACAACAAATATCTTTAATAGGAAACCAGCTTTATAAACAGTCTTGATTAAACAAAATCGCAAACAAGCTCTGGTTCCATAGTTTGAATTTTCTGTGGCTTAGTAGAAGATTCTTGAATTTCTTGATAGCGTAGTGGGCCAGTCTAAATGTAGTGTACATGTAATGGCCCAATGGGAACTGATCATGATCCAGACGAAAAGGATATTTTCTTTGTTAAGGAACTTCTGTACTCTGCACTGCACTCACTGTTTTTTGTTGTTTTTTTCCAGAGTCAAATTTAACTGGAACATCCCTGAAACTTGTCATATTTCTATCAGAAATCTCAAAAGAGATCTTCTACATGATGTATTGAGCAGAATCCCACTCCCACAGAAACCCAATTTAAGTTCAGTATAAATATATACATAGAAACTGAACAAATAATAATAGTAAGAAAAGAAAACAAGTAGCATATGTGCCATTTGACTGCTCATATAAAAATATTCGTTCTGAGAATTGTTTAGTTGAAATAGACTATTTTGTCACATTAATTTGCAGTTCTCAAGTACATTTCAACCAAAGCATTTTAACTAACTTCCATTCTTGTGTTCTAACTGCTAGATATCTTGTCTCCAATTATGCAAAGCATACTCAACCACAAGTTACAACATGACAAATCTAAGTTAAATTAGCATCTTGCATAAAACTTCTTCAGACAATCATGTCAATCTTTTGCTTACTTGGTAATGTTTGCAATAATTAATATAGTCAAGTGAGATGTAGTCACTTGGGTATTATAATATTTTTAGTATTCTATGAAGCTTTACATTCTCACTGCCCAGATAAGTGTTACAATTGTTTGTAAAACTAATAGACAGAATTGGTTCCAGTGGACACCTAAGCTTTCCCATCTCAGAGAATGTATGATAGGATATAATCAGCAGAATTTGTTGACCGTATAAAAGGCAGTACAGATTGAACCTCTCTAATCCAGCATCAACCACTAATCATGGGTGTGGCCAAGTTTCCCATGGTCCCATGAAGTTTGTTTACAGTCACCAACCCTGGCTCTCAGGGTGTGTCTAGACTACAGGGTTTTTTCGAAAAAGTGGCCTTTTTTAAAAAAACTTTCCCTGCGTCTAGACTGCAGTCACTTTCTTTCGAAAGTAAATCGAAAGAACGCAGCCGTTTTTTCGATTGCGGTAAACCTCATTTTACGAGGAGAAACGCCTTTTTTCAAAAGTACTCTTGAAAAAAGGTGCTATTGAATGCAAACTGTGTTTTTTCAAAAGAGAGCATCTAGACTCTCTTTTGAAAAAGTGGCTTGCTTTTTCAAAAAAATCTGCTTGTAGTCTAGACGCTCTCTTTCGAAAGAGGCGTGTAGTCTAGACGTAGCTTCAGTGTTCTGTGGTGTTATTTAGCTCTAATTTACCCCTAAATGTCCTGTAAATGCACAGTAAGCAGTGGAAGTAGTGCTAATGCTTCTAGGCAATATTGACCTTCCTTGGTTCAGCAAATCCTCTGGTTTGTCACTGATCAGGTCCCAACAGTGCCGGACTAGAATGGTTAAACCTGTAGCATACTATCATCAACCCAAAACAAATTATTCAAGAATCCATGGGAAAGTTATACAGAAAAAGTATAATATGACCTTAAATTCATGCCCCAAAACAAACATGCAAGTAACATTAAGGGTCTGATAAAAACCATTATATTTTGAGCAAGAATAAAACCTTGGTTCTGACTTTCTCTTATAATGTATATCAGAAATCAGAAGAGTTACATAGATGAAAAATTGGTCTGAGAGGAGCATCAGGTTTTCTGTCATTAACTCATTCCAACTCAACCTACTTTGCATCACATACATAATATGGCCTCAGTGCTATATGGTGGCCTAGATCCTTGGGCCTTTTTAATTGCCATCTGCACTGATGTCCCTCCGAACTGCTGATTTAGGGCAGATCCTTAAGATTTCCTTTAGCTAGCCCTCTGAGTAACACTTTTCCATCAAAAACTAGCATATAGGGTGTTTCAGGTAGAGGAGAAGATGGGGAGGACTCCATGTGCTCCAATGAAACAGACTATAGGGTGGCCATTTGGAAACAGTTATCCTATAGTATAAGTTAGAACATCCCTGAGACTTCTTTAACTTGTGCTGGGGACTTTTGATAACCCCTTGCAGACTCCAGGACTGAGGAGGCAGAAAAGTGGTGGGGAGCCACCTATGATCCTCCAGGTGAACTAGCTTCACAATACTCTGGGCTCTAATCCTAGAAACTCAAAACAAATATTCTTCCCTCTGTTTCAAACACAACATTTCCGAGGCAATATGTTACATTAAGGATATGTAGTAGTATTCAGAGCCTTTCCTAGCTGGGTTTAAATCATTCTGGGCAGTAGTGGTGAAAGGTCATTGTTACAAGACAGAAGTTCAGTAGTCTAAGTCTCAGTCCAGTTTATGCTAGGGATGTAGTCACATCAACCCTTCTTCACAACAGGTAGCTATGGCAGGATGTATATAATGCAGACCAGGTTACACATGGAAATATATGGCCATAGATTTGCAGCAGAGGATGGCTCAGATGTCTTCTAGAAAATATGTTTCCGTATAACTCACTAAGCGATAGGAAAACAAAAAAGAGAGGAGTCACTAAGGACTAGATATAAGAAGAAAGTGGAGATTGAGCAGGCAGTTTTATTTCTGCTAAAAAGGAGCTAAAACTGAACCATCTTGACAGTGTCCAAAGAGGCCACATAACTGCGTGCCTTGGAGCACAAGATTTGAGGACTTCAGCAATTCAGTCAGAGATTATGAGCCTACTACAGGAGTGGATGGGTGAGGTTTTGTGGCCTGCAATATGCAGGAGTTAAGTCTAAATGATCATGAAAATCCTTTCCAGGCTTAAAGTCTGAGTCTGAGCCAAACAACCAGTTTTATTTATTTTGCTATCATCATGGAGAAAGGATTTATCTATTACCATGTCAGAGATACTTAGCAAAGGACTTGCGGTAACTATCAAGTAAGTCTGGAAAAACTTAATAAAATACCTGAACAAATATTAAGTGATCAGTAGTTATTTAGGGTATCTCTATACCCTAAATAATTCACTTAGGATTATATTCACAAAGGGAGGAAAGCATCTAACTTCCTCTTTAGGTGCCTAAATCCAACTTTAATTGCCAAGGATATTGACAAAACCAATGGGAATGTAAAATATGTCCACCTCATCCAGTATTGTTGGAATAAATTGATAGATGTTTGCAAAACACGTTGAGACCATCAGAAGGAAGGTGTTACATAAGTGCGAAGTATTATCAGTTATTATTAATAGTACTAAAACTACATTTCAAAGGCGGAAGCACTGCCAGTTCCCTGTTGCACCCTTGTTCCCCTGCCACAGAGACAGTGCTGGGGGTAACCGGCATTTAAGCCAACATCGCCTCCTGCTCCCCCCCCTTGCTGCCTCTCTGATAGAGGCAGCAAGGGGGGGAGAAAGCAACTAGTCGAGTCACTAGTCAACTATCAGATAAGCATATGCTTATCTGATAGTTGACTAGTCACTTACATCCCTAGAGTGAACACAACAGATAATTCCTACTCTCACTTCTAGGATCTGAATTCCTGAAAGATATTTAAAAATTGGGAGAAATTTAAAGAAAATAAACAAAACATGACCTTAGAGAGAGATTTATGGGAAAATCTTATAACTAAGGCCCTTCTTGAAATGCAGGATAATTGTCAAAAAATCATTATGACTACGTTATGAACAAGACATGGAAAATCCAAGGAAAAGTAACAGACCTTTATTAATTGCAGAAATTTGGAAAAAGACAGAGAAGTCCTATTTGTTTAAAAAAGAATGCTGGAACAATGTAAACACTGAAATATTATGTCATACCTGTTTTTTTTAAATAACCAGATACTTTGCTGCAACTATAATATAGTCATTAAGGCTCAGTGGGAACCCCACCTTGGACCAGGCTGACTGCCTGAGCACTACACACCGAGATTACGTCTACATTGGCAAGATTTTGCGCAAATATTTTTAACTCAAGAGTTTTTGCATTAAAGTATTTGCACAAGAGAGTGTCTACACTGGCATGTGCTTTTGCACAAGAGCTGTGCTTTGCACAAAAGCATCTGTGCGCAAGCATCTCTTGCGCAAGAAAGCTCCGATGGCCATTTTAACAAGAAATTCATGTTGCCTGTCTACACTGGCCTGTTGCGCAAGAACAGCCGCACAAGAGGGCTTATTCCTGAATGGAAGCATCATAGTTCTTGCACAAGAAGCACTAATTTCACACATTAGAACGTCAGTGTTCTTGCGCAAGAACTCGCCGCCAGTGTAGACAGGCAGCAAGTTTTTGTGCAAAAGCGTGTGCTTTTGCGCAAAATCATGCCAATGTAGACACAGCCCTAATGTCTAAACTACACCCCTCTGTTAGCAGAGGGATGTAAATTAGACACATTGAAAGCACAAATGAAGCGGGGATTTAAATATCCCATGCTTCATTTGCATAATCACGTAATGGCGCTCTTTCAAGATTCACAGGATCTTCCAAAAAAGTGCCCCGATTTCAAAAGAATCGCATCTAGACCGTGATTTTACTTTCGAAATGGCTCTTGTTCGAAAGAGCGCCATTATGTGATTATGCAAAGGAAGCGAGGGATATTTAAATCCCCGCTTCATTTGCACTTTTGAAGTGCTTCATTTACATCCCTATGCTGACAGAGGGATGTAGTCTAGACGTAGCCCTAGGGCTGACAGCCTGAGCCTCAGCCACTATCAGTTCAGATAAATGAGGTTCTACTGTACTAATGGGGAAAAATGTGAGTTACAAACCTCAAAAAGTATGCAAAATTGCGGAGTGTGTAAAGTAAGTCAATTAAAATAAACATTGTGCAGGAAGCCTAATGTTGTGCGATCCACAATTTCTGCAATTTCATAAGTAAGTGGGGGCCCTTATTATAAATGAATATCTCAACTTGACCAAAAAGCTCCTAACAGGAAAATGGGATGATGATGATCATGAGCAATTATTGGACATGTATTTATGGGTGATCCCAAGGACTGTGCCTGTAAGTAAGCGGGGTCAAAGTATGTAAAGCAAATAATTTGACTGAAGATCAACACACACATCCTAGCACTGAGGTCTGTTCCAAGGGTAAAATAGTCAGTCAGAATAAGTGATGAAAGCACCACACTTGATTTATTTTAAAGTAGACTGGAGGAATGCAGTAGAGAACAACGCTACACAAGGAGATTGACTGGAGGACATCTAGATCTAGTTTTCATATCTTTACGATTTTATTACAAGGAATCAACACAACTTCAATGTCAAAGAAAGGGATTTTGGAGGAATCAGCAAAAGACAGAAGAATATTTCTTACCTAATACGTAGATATTGTAGAAGTCTCCCAGTAATAGGCGAGGAATTTCTGTGCATATGTTAGTGCTCATGACAGTTACTTATCTAAATGTATCAATCGGAGGAAAGAAAAGGCCCGAGTCAGCAATTGTAGATCACATCTGAATTAATGAGAAGGAATTATATTAGCTGACCTGTGGTTATAACAGCACAGCTAGAACATATGTTCAAGATGCTGGGCTTTGTGATAAGTCAGCTGTGGATATCTGCATATCTTTGGAAATTTTTGAAGGAAGAAGAATAGGGCTAATTCTTATGAAAAGTGTTCCTTCTGAGCAGGAGCTCTCTCTTTAGTCACCGGATAGGTAGGGTGTGACAGAGTGACAATATCCCCTAATGCTGGCAACAAATCTTATAGAAGGATCATAAAATTGAAATAGGATCAATACCTTTTGAGGTACATTTATATTATTAAAATTTCAGTTGTGTATGTGTTATTGTGGATTTGTATATATTTCCATGTGAAAGGTAAACAGTAGAACAGCAGGGGGTGATAAGGTAAATTCACTAAGGTAGTAGCATCTCCAGAGATTTTTGGAAAGGTGCACAATATACTAGTTCAAATTTGATTCTCCAGAGACCAGAAAAAAAAAGGGTTTTGGATAAAGTCTAGTTTTAAACTAACTTAATTTCTTCTTCCTGATCCACCATATAGACAGCAGCCATGATCCACAGAGGACCCTGATCCTTAGGGTAGGGTTGAAAGGATTGGATCTACTGAGATCCCATAAGAATGGGGGCTTGTTTTGAACTGAAACTATAATGAAGCTATAACTATAAGAACTCCTAGTGGGTGGGAGGTTGAAGGACTATTCCATCCGTAATCCATGTTAGGACTAATAAAATGAGCTTATTAGTAAGTGAGTAAGTATTAGAAGTGTGTAAAAATGTTTTTATTATTTTTAATATATTTTCTCTGTAATGCTTTTTGATTTGAAAATAATGTAGGCTTCCAAAGGAAGTGGCATGTGATACCTTTCACTGAGGAGAAAGCAAGCAGTTTTATTGGGCAATCTGTCTGTGCTAGGAATAACATTGTGAAGTCATGGAACTGTGTAGTCTTGGTAATACCATGGTCAGAAGAGAGAGCGATATGGATCTCTGTTTGGAAAGAAAATGGCTGCACTTCTGGAAACTTGAGAGTGGGTACTCCAATTGAACCACTTGGGGGAAACAGAGGTGCCATTGTGCTGAACTCTTGTATGGAGCACAGGCTTGCAAGCTTGCTCAAATATCCCCAACTACTCCATTAATATGCTTCAGAACAAACCCAAAAGGGTGCAGCATCTCTCAACCGGTGAGTCTACAAATAGGCCCATTGCTGATAATGGTTTTCATTGGAACATGGAGTGAGTCAAGATTTTAACTTTGCATGTGTCACTTAATATCCATCAAATGGTCCTAGATTTTGAATGCAAATCAGCCTTGGCTAAATTCAAACTAGCAAGGTGGAGAGAGAAGACTCCATATCTCCTAAGTGATCCAGTCCACTCTGTCTTTCATTCAGTAATTAATATGCAAAAAAAAACCCACTCATTTTTGAAACACAATTTTTGGTAATCTCTCTACTGCAAAGATTTATTTTCCACAAAAAGTAAAACATCTGTAAAAACTAGAGCTATTAAAACTAGTGAGCAAAAGCAAATGATTTTGGTGTTCATTGTTTCCAATAGCTCTTCCAGGCACAAATGCCTGTCAGTTTTCATCCTCTGAAAATTATACATTGTTTGTTTTGTATCCAGTGATAATGAGCCATGACCCTGGCAAATTGTATGTTTTCTAAAACTGCAGAAAATTATACACTGACTATAGAAACCTCTAATCACTAAAAACAATTGCTAAAATTAGATGTTTCAAATGACAAGTGCAGTCTGACTTTACTTAAAACAAGAGAAGGAATAGAGATACTAGATGGATTCTCATGTGGTGTAAATTGTCATAGGGAGGTAAGGCTAGTGAAGTCAGTTGAGCTGTGACAATTTCTACCTGCAAAGGATCTGCCTTTATAAGCAGTACATTTTTATGTTGAAGATGATAAGCTCATAAGCAGTCCTGAGGGCTGCTAAAAAGCTTACCTGCAAAATCAGTGAGTTTTGCCCACAAAAGCTCATATACTATATAGATAGATAGATAGATAGTTTCTAAGGTGCCACAGGACAAATCATTGTTTTTAAAGTTATAGACTAACACAGCTACCCTGTTGAGACTTTCTAGACCGGTAGTGATGAATCATGTGAAATAAACATTGTTTTGGATAAGCACCCAAAAGCTCAGCTGAATGGAAGCTTATCCAAAACTCCAGAATCTAGACTTGGAACTTTGCTTTGAATTTTGGGTTTATGTTCAGAAAGGAAAGATTGAGTGTGCACCTCTTTCACTCAAATCAGGTCACTTTTTTTGTTTAATGAAGACAGTAAGCCATTGTGGTTGATTTCTCAAAATATTGAAATGTACATACTTTTAAATCGGAACTTGTTGAACAGATAATTAGGGACATTGAATTGGGTTTATATATATTTAATACTTGTCCTCAGAAGGAAAAATAAACTCTTGAATCAAACTTTTTTGTGATTAAAAAAAATCCACTTGTCATTTTTCATTGTTTTTCATACACATCTAGGTTCCAACTAGAAATGAATGCTTCAAAATACTATGAGAAGAAGTATTTCTGAAGAATTTCCAGAGTAAACATAATACCATAATAGAATGTATGGAGCTGTTATATTCTGTCATGTAAAGTTTTCTGTGTCAACAAAAAGTAGGCATATTATTGACTGTGACCCATACCCCCTCTAATACTTGGCTTTTCCCTTTGTTTCACCCATCTCAGCCTGATGGGAACATAACTCACTGGGAGAAGCTGTCTCTGTGCTGACCACTTGAGATGAGGGGAGCATAGAGTTCCAGGATTTCATGTCCAACCCTATGCAAGAGAATGAACAAACATCTCACACCCCAGTACTCCTGAACTTTGGGAGATTTGAAATCTGATTCCAAAATTTTGTAGTTTGGGCAACAAATGAACTAAAGCTCTAATGACACATTCTACTGCTAAACATCATTTTCTTATTGAGAACATTTAGAGTGTGTCTACACAGCAACGTTATTTTGAAATAATATAAGAATGTCCATACTGGGTCAGACCAAAGGTCCATCCAGCCCAGTACCCTGTCTCCTGACAGTGGCCAATGCCAGGTGTCCCAGAGGGACTGAATTGAACAGGTAATAATCAAGCGCTCTCTCTCCTGCAATCCATCTCTACCCTCTGATAAGCAGAGGCTGGGGACACCATTCCTTACCCATACTGGCTAATAGCCATTTATGGACTTAACCTCCATGAATTTATCTAGTTCTCTTTTAAACCCTGTTAGGGTATGGCTACACTAGCCACCCTAGTTCGAACACCTCAGTAATGGTAGTTCGAATTAAGAGTGTTAATTCAAACTACCTAGCCCGTGCCGTGTGTAGCCGTGGGCAGGTAGTTCGAGCTACCGGGCATTTAAAAATGATGGTGCCCTGGAACATGCAAATGAAACCCGGGATATTAAAATCTTGGGCTTCATTTGTAAGTTTGAATGACTTAATTAGCCACCCTAGTTCGAACTAGGGTGGCTGGTGTAGGCATACCCTTATAGTCTTAGCCTTCACAACCTCCTCAGGCAAGGAGTTCTACAGATTGACTATGAGCTGTGTGAAGAAAAACTTCCTTTTATTTGTTTTAAACCTGCTGCCCATTAATTTAATTTGGTGGCCCCTAGTTCTTACATTATGGGAACAAGTAAATAATTTTTCCTTATTCACTTTATTCACACCACTCATGATTTTATATACCTCTATCATATCCGCCCTAGTCTCCTATTTTCCAAGTTGAAAAATCCCAGTCTCTTTAATCTTTCCTCATATGGGACCCGTTCCAAACCCCTAATCATTTTAGTTGTCCTTCTCTGAACCTTTTCTAATGCCAATATATCTTTTGTGAGATGGAGACCACATCTGTACCCAGTATTTAAGATATGGGCGTACCATGGATTTATATAAGGGCAATAAGATATCCTCCATCTTTTTCTCTATCCCTTTTTTAATAATTCCTAACATCCTGTTTGCTTTTTTGACTGCCGCTGCACATTGCGTGCACATCTTCAGAGAACTATCCACGATGACTCCAAGATCTCTTTTGCGAGTGTCTACACAGCAACTGCATTATTTTGAAATATATTTGAAACAATGGATGGCTTATTCTGACATCTGTAAACCTCATTCCATGAGGAATAACACCTGTTCTGAAAAAGCTATTTCGGAATAACAGTAATGTGGACGCTCCACTGCTACTAATTCAAAATAGCTCCTCCCCAGTGCCTCCTGGGGCTCTAAATTGAGGTAGCACATCCACATTAGGAAAACCTGCCTTTGAGGCTTCCCTGTAATGTAGATGTGCTATTTCAAAATAAGCTATTTCAGAGTATTTCTTCCAGAATAGCTTATTTCGAAATAAACGTGCCATGTAGACGTACCCTTACTGATGTATGTTTTATTTACTGTGTACCTTGTTAATGTTGCCTGTTGTAGATAAATTTAGCCCTGGTTTAAGTGAGTCAACTTTGCTGTGATTAATAGGGTAAGGGATATTAACCATTGTGGTTTATATGTCTGCATTAGAAACTTTTGTAATATCTCTCAAATTTCTATAATGGCAAAAGCCCAAGCATAGATGCAGTTACACCAGCTTATTTCATTTGAGGAACTTGAACAAACTTTACCAGTCAAAGCACACTTTTGTTATTGTAAGATGCATGCACAGGATGAGGGTTTGCCAATATAGCTATAACAGCAAGTTTTAGTGTGTTAGTGTACACCAGGCCAGAGTCTTCAAAGGTACTGCATGCAGTGTGAAGTTGGTATATTTAATGTTTCTGGGGCAAATGAAAAATTACAGTATTAAAACGTTAAATCAGCTCTGTAGATAAAATTCACCTACTACAAAGAACCAGCACAAAGTCTTTGCATCATTGAAGATGCATTCTGAGTGAATATCATTTTGTTTCCTTGATCAGTGTATCAGAATGTGGACCCTGTATTCAAGGTGGAGAATCAGAGAACTGTGGGATCACTCAAATATTGTACTCTAAAATGAAATTGTATCAATAATACTAGCTTATATATGTGTATAAAATAATACTACATTTTACTAAATAAAGCCTGATTTGGATACTTACTATATACAAAGCTATAATACATTCATACAGTATAAAGATACTCCCAGAAAAACTGATACTCCCTGATGTGCTAAACATATATAATGCTGTCGAACCATAAGGGGCAGAGTTACAAATGGCATTTCCCATCTCCCAATTATGCCTTGAAAAAAATCTTAATTCCTTAGTATAACTGACATACTTTCATAAGCTTTAATTACATTGCACTGCTTCTTACTGAACAATTTTAACAGCCTCAAAGAACAAATTTAGCAATGTACCCAAATCTAGAATTGAATCTTGCTCCAACTGCCATCTAGATTAAAATGAATACCTTTAGTTGTTAAAAATATATGTACAAATAATTTTAAAATATGTATCCAATGTTTATAACAATATCTATGGATGGACAGGATTAGATTAGATTGAGGTACAAATATTTCATTTGGATGGGTTTTTATCTTTTGTATTGTATATGTCATCTTTTGTATATTTTGTATTTAGATTGTAAATTCTTTGGGTTAAGGACTGTTTTTGTGTTCTGTTTCCGTACATGCTTAGCTCTAGAGGATCATGGTCTATGACTGGAGCTGCTATTTGTTGTTACTGCAATGCAAATGATAATGATCAATATCACCAAACATATTATCTTAACACTTTATATTTCCAGTACCTGATGGACCTAAGAGGAAAAAAACAAAGCTGAGGGGGAAAAAGGCGAAAATGTAGCTCTACCACTAGCATGCTATTCACCTGTGGTACAGAAGTGGACTAAGAAATCTAGTAAGTATAAAAACCTGTTGCAGGATCAGATTTATTAGCACTTAAATTATATTGCTTTTGCACTAAAGTCTAAAATAAGGTGTTTTACCTGCTGGTACAGATTGCTGTGACCTTTTTGGACTCAGCTTGATTGCAGTTCCATTTGTTTTGTAAGCTGTCCGGGTGGATAACAGGTGCTGCCATTCTCTGTTTGGCAAAAGCAAGAAAATATTGCCCTCTAGTGTTGAAAGAAATTACACAATGGGAAGGCCAAGTATATTTTCATTTCCAAATCTCTCCAGAACCAAAAGTTGTATGTGTTAGTTAATCTATGACCGTGTGCACCCACCATGAGACTATAATTCTCCAGAAAGATTGCATGATTTGAAAACCCCAAGAGTCAGACATCAGTGATTCTTCCATGTCACTAAAGTCCCAAAACGGTTATACAACCTCATAAAGACAATTTCCTTTGATCTGATTTTTTTCTTCAGTAACAAAAATAATTGGATCTTTTGAGATATAAAGCACCTCGAACCTCAAAGCCAATAAAACAAGCAATGAAAAGCATTGATTACTCTGATAATTATATCGATTATATTGTTTGTTAGTATTAGTAGTATTTCTTTCTTCTTGTATTTATTTCCATTTAAAAACTCCTGCAAAAGAATAAAGCACAATAATTTTCATGCTACTGTTTGCTAGTAGTTCTATAAGACACAGTTAAACCAATGATTGTCTTGCTGCTGGAGCACTGTGACAAAGCATGAAAGATTATGAAGTGTGCAGCAGTAACACTCTGACTCAAGAATAAACTTCAGAGAAAATCTGACATTGGTAGAAGAATGAACATAATGACCACCCTTAAAGGTGTTTTCTATCTATAAATTCTATGGGTGAAATTCTGAGGCCCATACTCATGCTGAGGAGTGTTTTATTGATCAAGTAGACCTTTTAACTCAAAGCTTATCACAATGACTTTGTTTCGCTCTTTTTCTGAACCTTTTCCCAGAATTTTGGCAGCAGAAAAGTAGCATAACTACTGTATGGCAGAAGAGGATACCAGAATAGTAACAGAAAAACAATGTGCAAAAGAAGACTGATACCCTTCCTTTATCTTACTTATGTTTGCTACAAACAATCTGAAAGGGCCTCTTATGATAGCATTCCATTATTAAATAAATATACTGCTAGAGATTTCCCATATATTATACCCCAAATATTTGTAATATTTCCTGAGATTTAAGATTTAAAAGTCTTCCAGAATATCAGATGGGTTCCCATCTTTTTTCTGCAGTGTAGTTTTACAAATGAAGATCTGACAAACTAAGAGGTCTTCTTTAGGAAGGATGTTAATTCTTAGTGCTTCAAAATAATTCATTGTTTACAACCCTACATTGTTCCAGTGGGCAAAGAGTATAAATAATTCAAAAAGAAAAGATGCTCACTTGTCCTTATTTAAGCCCATAAAACAGAATCATCTATTTTTTCTTTTTGTTCCACCTTTCCACATCTGTGAACAACACCCCAAACTCTCCCAACTTCATTATGTACTCCTCCACTGACAAACTCATATGTGATGAAATAGCTGCAGATGTCCCTCTATAAAGAATATTTCTTTAACTTGTATATGAGGTTTCTAAAATGTAGCTTAACTATATGAAGAATTCCCATGGGAAAATGGCATAGTGCAGTGGTTTTCAACTTCTTTTTTTATTTGAAGATCCCTAAAAGTTTCTAGTGAAGGTGCAGACTACTTTGGAAAACTTAGACATAGCCTGCAGATCTCCTCAGGTCTGTAGACCCTGGTTGAAAATCACTGGCATAGTAAGATCAGTTTTTAACTGTGATAGTTATGTGTAGCTTTATTATCCAATAATGGTAATACTACAGAAATTTTACTAGAATTATTAAGACTTATACAAAGCTGATGAGTGAATCTGTTCCATATGCATCAGTTACCTCCATCTTCTATTTAATTTAGTTTAGCTTTTTTAGAGTATCTAGGTATTATGAATGTTTGATTAATTAAAAATTATAATGTTTTGGACACTTTGATAACTCAAGAATAACTTTATGTAAGCCCACAGTCTTGGGCTCATACTCTGCAAATACATAAGTAGATCTAACCAATTGCTTAAGTTGCAGAATTGTGTAGAAACACATAGAAATTTAAAACAGAAAAAGCTTTTTAATTCTTCTAGTCCCTCTCTAATCTAATGACAGGATAGCTCCATACTTTGGCTAATACTTTGTTTTGACTAGTTTAAAATGTCTCAGAACACTGGAGTACCACTATCTCCTTTCAGATTACTATGCTGCAATTTGATAAATCTGTCAAAAATTTTCTCTTTCTTAATTTCATCCCATTATTCTAAATTAGCCCTGCTTGCAATTGCAATAAATCTTTCTAACAAAGGAGAAGTGACTGAATGGATATTGTCATTTTATTCAAAGTGCTGTATTTAGATTTAATTTCATGTCATAAGCATTTTGGAAAGTTGTTTTAAATAGATATTTTGTAAAATTTAACTACAGTAAAAAGCAGCAGTCAGCTAGTTCTATCCAGTCAATGAATCTTCTCTTCCTTAGATTTCAAATATCAGTTACTAGCTTATTTAATTAACACATTTATTTTTAATTGCTTTATGGATTTTGTTTTTACTTACTCTAATTTCACCCTTTGTTGCAGATAATGTTAAGCATCATCTTCATTGATTTTTTGCAAGTGCTGCATTCAGAGAAGATCTCTTCCACTTTAGATTTCCAGATACTTTGACTTTGAGCTCTAACAGCTTTATAACCGCCCTAAAGCCCCTCATAAGTGCATTGCAATGGTCACATGAGCATTTGGGACGTGGTACCAGCACCATTTTTGTCCTCTCTACTATGGCACTTTAAGAGGATAAAGCCAAAAAAGATTTTTTTAAGTTGAAAGTATTCCAAAAAATGAATCTTATTGTGAAACTTCGTAGAAGTTTCAGAACACTGGTAATTCTCTTAACCACCTTCTGTTTAGTAAGCATAGTCATTTCCGCCTATTACTTATATACAGGCTACAAGCAGGAGATGACCGTAGTTGAAGCCACTGGAGAAGCAGAATGTGAGGGCCTTAAACATTTACCATACAGGTCCATGGAGCTGAAGACCGCTAAGCCGATGGATCCATCTAATACTGATCCTACTGTCTTGCTATTTGTGGAGAGCCAGTACTCCCAGCTTGGACAAGATATCATAGCGATCCTCGAGTCTAGTCAATTCCAATACCATATGGTGATTGCCCCTGGAAAAGGTGACATTCCTCCTCTTACAGATAGTGGCAAAGGGAAATACATGCTTGTTATATATGAGAATATTTTAAAGTATGTGTCCATGGACTCATGGAATAGAGAGCTTCTGGAAAAATACTGTGTGGAATACAGTGTTAGCATAATTGGTTTTCATAAAGCCAATGAGAACAGTTTACCACGTACAAAATTAAAAGGATTTCCACTAGAACTTTACAATAATGTAGCCCTCAAAGATTGCTTTGTAAACTCTCAATCTCCTCTACTGCACATTACCAAAGCACCAAGGGTTGAGAAAGGCCCACTACCTGGTGAAGACTGGACAGTTTTCCTCTTTAATCACTCCACTTACCAGCCTGTGCTTTTAACTGAATTACAGACTTCCAAATCCATCCCAGCATCATTGCCTAAAGCTTCACTGTATGCTACAGTGATCCAGGACTTGGGGCTGCATGATGGGATTCAGAGAGTCCTTTTTGGAAACAACTTGACCTTTTGGCTACACAAGTTGATCTTTATAGATGCCATCTCTTTTCTGTCGGGGAAGAAGCTCACATTGTCCTTGAATAGGTACATTCTTGTTGACATAGATGACATCTTTGTTGGAAAGGAGGGAACAAGGATGAATGTCCGGGATGTGAAGGTAAGCCAAGAACTGGGGATGGTGTCTCTAATAAATGGCTCAAATCACAAATACATCTAAAAGAGATGGAGAGCAAGAGAGGTCTAGGAGGAATCCGACACATAGTAATATAGGAAAGTCACAAGTAAATCCAACAGGTTTTGAAAGTACGATCTACATTTTGTATTGTTGGCACAGGTTGGAAGTATCTGTGTCCCCTCCCCAGCACAAATATTGCCATACCTGCATAGCTATGTATGCCCGAATAGTCTCTCACATATGCATCTCATGTACCTACCACTTTGTATATGGGTTACACTTACTAATATCAAATCTTCTCAACAGTTTATTGTTTATGTTGCACCTAGTGGCTAAGCCATGACTAACCCTATTAGGGTTTCAGTTCATAGGGATTGGCTTTTAGCCTGAATGTTGCGTCAGTGTTTTTTAACTGCTTACATTGCTAAGAACAGTGAAGTCCCAGATGACAGCAGATTAGTTGTAACTGGCATCTGCAATACACACACGTACCATTTAAATGTATTTATATAATCACATACACTGAAGCATATTAACAGGTGCACAAAATGTACAGATATTTATTTTGATCCAGAGTTTTATTGGGCTTAAAAAATAATTGGTGTTCATGGATAGTTAGCTGACTACTCAAAGGATGTTTATTTGTCACTTCACTTTGTATTAGAAAAACAAAGCAGAATTTTAAGTGGTTCTGAAATGCTAAAAGATATAGGCTCATTCTAATATTTGAGGCTTATGGAAATAATTCTGATTATTCTCGTTTCATAATTAGAGAGTCCCCAAACAAGATGAAAACTTACCTTTACATCTTACTTTTGTACTTTCATAGCTAATGTCATGTTCCCTTTGATTTAGCACATTCATTGGCTGAATTTTTGGTGTTTTGTGTTTGATTTTGTTTTGTTTTAACCTAATTATAAAAGTTTCCAATACAATGACATATCACTCTGGATGTTTGTCCTGTGGAATTCTCATAGAGGGAGCTGGAAGATTCTTAGAAATACCTTTGAGAATTAAAAATGAACTCGTATCAGTAGTATTAATCTTAATTAAATGTTCCTTTGGAATTGTCTAAATGTCCACATATTAAGGATATTATCACATTAATAGAGGCTAGTAAAGACTTTTGAGCCATTGTAAAATTATGTTCCCTATTCCCGACACAATGGGGAAATTTTATTGTAAACACTGAAATGCTTCCATTATCAATGAACATTCACATACACACATCAGGCCTTTATGTACAATCTTTTTTATGAAGTCCTAAGTTTATTTCATTGTGGAGATTTTTTTTAAAAACAAAACTATGCATTTTCTATATCCGTATCCTGGTCAGGGCCAATAGCAAAACCAGATGAATTGAATGGTGGGTTTTTTTATCTTTTTATTTGAGTGATTTTATCCACATTTCAAAATGAAATTTCATTTTGAAGGGAAAACCAAAATATCTAAACAAACATTTAGATTCTTTTCTTTTCCAAGACTATTGACTCAAATTCTCAAAAAAATCGGATGCCTTGAATCTTTATTTTCCATTGAATTTACTTTTTGATAGTAAAGATAACAGTGCTGTGAATTTTTTCAAAGTACAGCGTGTACTAGTTCAGTAGTGAGATCAGATGGTTTTTGGGGCTTACTGAGAACAAATGCACATTAAAAGCCAGTGACAAAGGACTTGTCTACACAGGGAAGTAGATTGAAATAGCTGCTGTGGAGTAAACTATTCTGCAATATCTCCCCGTGTGGCTATACTTCTCCCAGAAAAAGAGCAACATCAGGTTTTTTTCTGATTTGTCTTAATATACTTCCAAATTCTGCCTTATTCCAGAATAACTTCCCCATGTTGTCAAGTCCCAAACAACTTCCTCTATTACTCAGAGAATCAACAGTTCTATAGTAGCTCTCCTGATTGTTCTTGGTAAAATAGTACTTGATTTCCACCTGTAGTTTTTCATATCTCAATTTAAAACAGAAGAAATATATGTATTATTTAAACTTGTAGTGCTGAGTCATCTCCAGGTCCTGCCAAATATCATATTGTTTAGAATAATAGACCTCCTTCATTTATTTCCCACTTTTGACCTGCTATACTTTTGATTGACAAACTGAATAATCTGGTACCTCTTCAGATGCTATCACATGCAAAAGAAAGTAATACTGGTACAAATAAAATTAAGACAAATTGGCATTTTACTGTTTAGGGAATCCAGGTACTCTAGACTACATTCATATCATACAACAGAAGGGTATATGTGTTATGCTCACAGAACAAGGTAATCATTAACAAGGAACATTATGTGAAAACATTTGCAGAATCAAAGACAACATAATTCACATAGCCCATTGCTGAAGTGTTTGCAAGATGACTAAGTGCCTCTTTCTGATTTATATTTGTTATAAATAATATATTCACCAGAGTGGTGTGCTCACCGCATATGAACAGAACCCCAGCCTTATGGAAGCAGGGGGTGAAAAAAAGTAGCTTTGGTATTCCAATATTTTCTGTGTAAAATTAATCACTTTACTCCTCTTGCCTCTCCCCTTCCCCCAAAAGGCTATACTGATATCAATGTGTACATTACCTCTTTTGTGTGCATCCATGAAGAGGAACAGAGATAGTCTACCTTGATCAAAGCAATTAGGCTTTTTATATTTTCTTGTAGATATTCGATTTTTTTTTAAAGGAAAACATTTAAGGCTCTTCTCATTATAGATTGCATTTGAATATAAGTTTTCATGAAATACTGTGTTCTGAAGTGCTATGCAAGGAACAACATAACAATCCACATCTGGCATTGCATTTTGAACAAATAGTACAAGGTAATGAGATGGAGGGGAGGTTTAGTGTGTGGGTTTTTTTGTTGTTTTGTTTTTGCATCATAAGGTAGGGAATTATATTTAAAATAGATGGAATTCAAAACTCCATTTGGTGCTTGGGTATCAAGACAGGGCAAATACTAGGTACAATATGCACCCTATAACCTGGGTTGAAAATTCATAGAAAGTTTTCATAACAAATTAAAGACAGAAAGGGGGCACTTAATCTTTTAATGGGGTCATTTACCAAGGAAAGGAAAGTAATCCAGTGGCTAGAGCAGTGTGCTGAGAATCCAGCAGTTCTGCCATAATTCTCAACAGTGGCTCACTGAATTTGGATATCTCATTTTTAGTGCCCACGGTGAGATACACATGGCCTGATTTTCAGAGCTACTGGGCACCTACACATTCAAAGGAAGTTAACTAGGAAGTTGCAGTTCACAGGTCCAAGATTCAGTCTCTGCAGAACCTGAATGTATTCCACAATGAGTTCTCAAATACCAAAGTGGGCTGGTCATAAATCAACAAGCAAGGTGTAAAGTAAGCAGCCCTTTCCGCTTCACATAATGCCAAAGACTGAGGTGCACATGACATTGCAAAAGGCATTAGTGTTATCTCCTGTTAATTATTCTGACCAGAAAACATTGTGCATAAAACGTGCTAGATTCACCAAAAACTGAACTCAGTTTCAGTCTTAAGTGAAAATGGGCTCCGGACTCATGTTCCTATCAAGCGACTTATCCTTCTCATGGAAAGGAGTTTTGTTTTACTTATAAGTTATATTTGCATGTATATGTAGCATTGTTCTGCATGCCAACCCACATCAGTGTGCTGTTTTTAAACCTCAGAGGTTTTTAAGTAAAATTTAAATCAGCTGCAAGGTAAGGATTTGTTTCTCAAGATATTTCAAAAGGACTTGCTGTGTAAATCAGTCTTTATTTATAGAATGGACATTCCCAGAATACATTAGCATTCTAAACAGGTTACTTGCTAATGAATATAACACCAAAATCAGAGTATACTTTGGGTAGTTTACAGTAAAGAATAATTACTGAGATTTGGACAATTGTTCAATATGCTCAAGGAGTGATGCAGTTATGGCCCCATGGACCTAACTTTACTCCTCAAGTTGGAACATCTTGCTCAGTAGGAAAGAAAAACAGGAGAAGGAGGCAATGTTCAAGAGGCTGTGATTTTCCTGAAGACTTTTTTAGTGTTTCTGTACACTGTTAAACAGCTGCTGAGAGCAGCCATCCAAAGGTGGCTGCCTTTCAGTGGGGGATAAAATAGGCCCTTTGATTTTCTTTTCTAACACATGTAGGCATTGTGATACTTACAGCTTGATTGTGCTTGTCCTTTGAGTGGCTATTAAGACTGTCAATGGGCACAGCTGCTTTATTTGAAATGATTCTACCACATACTGGTTCTTTGCATCTGGCGCCAGGTTCCTATACAGGAATGGGGTAGTATGTGGGTCATATTCTGTCATGCAATATATGCCATAATGTAGTGTTACCATCACAGTCCATATTTACATTACACAACACCAAAGTCCAATTCAGCTTATCCCCGACAGTCAGTGTTTAAAATGTGATACCTTCTAAAATGTGGTCCTTGTTCAATTAATATTTTCTTTTTGTTGATTTTGATAAAGAAAGAACAGAAAACGAAATGCAATTTTCATATGAATTATTATCAGTCATATAACACTATCATTTTTTCCTGCACCATAAAGTCATTTATCAAGGTCCTTACTATCGTGGAGCATACAGAGCCTGTGATATCCCAGATTAATAGGGTATGTCCACACTACCCCGCTAGTTCGAACTAGCGGGGTAATGTAGGCATACATTGCTCTGTGCTCCAGTCTAGGCATCCTGTATGACGGAGCTGGAACCAGTATCCCCCAATGTCTTACTTTCAAATGAAGTAATGTCTTACTTTCAAATTTGAATTTCCCGGGCTTCATTTGCATAAACTGGGAGCCGCCATTTTTAAATCCCGGCTAGTGTAGCCGCGCGGCACGGAGTAGCTAGTTCGGATTAGGCTTCCTAATCCTAACTAGCTGTACTCCTCGTGGAATGAGGAGTACAGCTAGTTCCGATTAGGAAGCCTAATCCGAACTAGCTACTCTGTGCCGCGTGTAGCCGCGTGGCACGGGGTTCGAACTAGCCGGGATTTAAAAATGGCGGCGCCCGGCTTATGTAAATGAAGCCCGGGAAATTCAAATCCTGGGCTTCATTTGCAAGTGCGGTATGCCTACATTACCCTGCTAGTTCGAACTAGCGGGGTAGTGTAGACATACCCATAGGGAGACTAGCTGCCTCCTCTGCTGGGATTGATTGGTGTCCCAGAAATAGGTCAGACAGGAAGAAAGGCTGAGGAACTTCTGAGAGCAGGGTCCTTCAGCAGCAGAGTGGTTGGCAGACATCCAGGTATTTTCCATAGAACAAGAGTCTGTGTAGAAGTGGCCACGAGAGAGACATTAAATGAAGCAGTAAGACATTGGGGGATACTGGTTCCAGCTCCGTCATACAGGATGCCTAGACTGGAGCACAGAGCAATGGGTATCTCTATCAACCCTAGCAGATTGGTTATTAATGACCATTCACTAGGGTTATGAGACTCCTGATTTACTTGATTCTGAGAGGGAAGAGACTATTAATGACCCCATAGGATCATTAGAGTACTAGTGATGAACTATCATAGGGTATGTCTACACTACCCCGCTAGTTCGAACTAGCGGGGTAATGTAGGCATACCGCACTTGCTAATGAAGCCCGGGATTTGAATTTCCCGGGCTTCATTAGCATAAGCAGGGAGCCGCCATTTTTAAATCCCCGCTGCTTCGAACCCCGTGCAGCGCAGCTACACGGGGCTCAAACTAGGTAGTTCGGACTAGGTTCCTATTCCGAACTACCGTTACTCCTCGTAGGATTAGGCACCCTAGTCCGAACTACCTAGTTCGAGCCCCGTGTAGCCGCGCTGCACGGGGTTCGAAGCAGCGGGGATTTAAAAATGGCGGCTCCCCGCTTATGCTAATGAAGCCCGGGAAATTCAAATCCCGGGCTTCATTAGCAAGTGCGGTATGCATACATTACCCCGCTAGTTCGAACTAGCGGGGTAGTGTAGACATACCCATATAGCGTGATTGGCTGAACAAAGGAGAGAGAGGTAATCTTGCTATAACTCTTGCTCAAACATGGTGATGAAGGTGGAGAGCACACCAGCAGAACATGCCCTGTCATATGCACAGTGTAGAATAAACACCAATAATTAAGGTTGCACAGTCATCTACATTCTTGTTCTTTTCAGTTGTTTAAGCTTTTTCAGATGTTTTAATCTTAGTGGCAGAAACATAGCAGATTTGTTTTTTCTCTGGCAACAGATTTTAGTGGAAAATTGAACCAAAATGGATCAGACATTTTGAAGAACAGACATTTTGAACAGCATTAAAGTATGTTCACATCACTTTATAGTATTTTAACAGCTATAGTATGTTAAATATGTTAAATATTTTGTGGTAGATGGCAAAAACTTGACATTTGGGAAGAAGGTAATTCTTGGTCAAACAATCTACTTCCTTGAAACTTTTTTCACTTTCCATTTAAATTGTAACCACAAATTAATGGTTTATGTCACTAAAAATTAGTCTTCTCGTGAAAATCAGTTTGGTATATCAATCAGAAGGTATGTAACCATTTTCTTATGTAATTATTTCCTGAGACCCAAATATTTGTATTCACTATACAGTCTTGTCTCAATTAGATAGCTGGTTTTGTTTTGTTTGTTTTTGTTGTGGTTGTTTATTTAAGGGGGCATCAGTCAACGAGAGATTAGAGAATGGGTTTGTTATGCTTTGTGGCTACTACAAAAACCTGCAGTCTCCTCTACTGTGGAAGCTGTGGAAGGTCGTATCTGGCTAAGCAATTAAACAGAAACTCAGCTGAGCCATGGAATGCAATTTTCCCAAGCTTCATGGGTATCTATTTTGAGCCAGGAGAGTATCTGCAAATTAATTTCTCCCTTTCCCTCCTCCTAATATATTATCTGTCTGCTTGGTTTTGAAAGGCTAAAGATCCGCAAATGCATCAGTTACTTGCAGAATTACAAAGTTCGTTTAGCTTTAAATTACACTGATCCATAACCATACAAATAGCTCAAACCCCATGAATGTCTGCACTCTAGAGAAAACAATTGGTAATATCTGGTTGTCTACATTTGTGCTCTATGCAGTGAATTCGGAGCTTGAGTTTTCATCTTTACAGCTTTCTCTAACCAAACACAAACAGATTTGCTGTCAGTGAGCATTAGTAAACTCTTGGTTTTTGATGAAGATATTCAGTATCTTACTATGGTACCTTTTTTCTGAAAAGCTGAAGTGTTCTGTTGTGCATTGTCTAATTGCTGACACAAGGACAAAGTAGTCCTTGTCCAATCTGAGGTTGTACAAATCAATGGAGCAGGGTTTAGGAGGGTCCTTTGTGTTACTTCTGATTCTATCCAGCACATTTTCTTGGATAACTTCATGAGCCTTCTTCATTCTCAACCACTCGTTTTCTAATTACCAACACTCATCTCACTTTAAGGTTTTGTTTTTATTTTATTTTAAAAGTTTTCAAGTCTCCATTTTCTAGAGGTCTGATCTTTATCTTTGACCCGTCCTGGATTTCTGTTCTTTAAAAATGCTTTGATGCAATTTTGCTCTCATTCTAGTAGTATAATGACAGAAATCCATGTTGGAGCCACAGCGTTTCTGATAGTACAGAATTTAATAATGCTGCTGCATCAGGGGCTACCACCTGTGCTTGATAATCTAAGAATAGGTTTTTCCATCTCACACTTGCTGTGATCCTTCTGTAAGAAGAATTGATTTTAAATGTAGTAGGTAAAAATATCTGGCCCAGATCCTCAGCTATAGCAAATCTGCTCAAAAAGCAAATCTTCTGGGGAGCGAAGACCACTGCTTTACTTTGCTCCAATCCTCCTGCTGCTCTGGACAGCCGTTACTCCCTTTCTACTCTGTCTAATACCCATTTCTGAGCAAGGCCACTGACAAGCTCTTGAATAGCACTCTCCAAACACGTTTCATCTCTGTCAATATTCTATACCTTTCAGGGTTGTGTTTTAAACCATGTCAGAGAAATGGAGATGGTCACCCTGGTGAGCAAATGTCAGTAAACAGTGGATAAAGAGAAAATAACACATTACTGGAACCCTCAGCAGAGCTTCACACGATAGATCACATGATATTCTCTCTTTAGAAATTTGCCAGAAATAGTAAAAAATCTGTTACACTGATCCCAGGGGATTATACTCTAGGATTATGATCCAGCATCTCAAAAACTCTCCAGTGGAGTTCCTTTGGGCTCTATCTCAAATATCCCTTTCATATACCTGTACAAGGGGAGCTTACGAAATGTCTTATAGTCAGCAGCAGCACTTAGACAACATCTGACTATGCAACTTCTTTACAATACTCTTAAACAGTGTATTCCACAATAGGTGCATCTGAATGAAGACATTGTGGTGGATGCTACACACATGGAAGACACAGGTGATCTCACCTGCAATCAAGAGTGCCAGTATTGTCAAGGCTGAACACAGTTTCGAGGTACTCCTGGACTCTTCCCTTCCCAAAACCAAGTACCTATGTGGAATCCCAAGAACTCTACCAAAAGCCACTAAAAATCCTTCTGGGAAGACCTAGCTAGAAGGGTTTGCCACATTCTGGCCTTGATAACCATGCCAGACTTCATGACCTCCAGGTTGCATTATATTTGATAATGAATTGAAAGACTAATGATTTTCTTCACCATCCATTGGTCTTCCCACTGAGCAGCTTAAGACAAAGCAATGCAAGTGCCTCAAAATCACACTGGCTTCTTATCAAATAGTGGGTCAGACCAAGAACCTGATTCTGACTGATGTCTTCATAGACCATGTTTTTCTCTCCGTGATCCAGTCCAACCATGACACCTGTGATCACTAAGAACATGCTGCCATCAGCCATAAAAGCAGAAGAAAGAGCTTTTTGGTGACACATTTCTCTCTGTATATGGAATTCTGTTCCATGAAAGATTAGAAACCATCACTCACCATCCTTCTCTTATGGCAAAATGCAAAATCCTTCTCTCCCTATAGCCTTCCTATAAAAACTACTTCCAAGCAAAGTAACTACATCAGTATGCTTGGCTCTCTTCTCCCATTTCCTATGCACATACCAGTAGACGATTTAGTAACCTTACTTACGTATGACATACGCTAACCTTCCTGCTCTTAGGCATTTGAAAATGATAGTGAAAAATGCAATACATAGTCTCAGAAGACTCCCACTTGGGCTTCATCTCAAATACATTTAAAATAAACATAAGAAACATCTCCTCATTAATGGGTAGCAGGTTTAAAACGAATAAAAGAAAGTTCTTCTTCACACAGCGTGTAGTCAACCTGTGGAACTCCTTGCCAGAGGAGGCTGTGAAGGCTAGGACTATAATAGAGTTTAAAGAGAAGCTAGATAATTTCATGGAGGTTAAAAGGCTATTAGCCAGGGGATAAAATGGTGTCCTTGGCCTCTGTTTTTCAGAGGCTGGAAAGAGATGGCAGGAGACAAATTGCTCGATCGTTGTCTTCGGTCCACCCTCTCTGGGGCACCTGGTGCTGGCCACTGTCAGCAGACAGAATACTGGGCTAGAAGGACCTTTGGTCTGACCCACTATGGCCGTTCTTATGTTCTTATGTTCTAAGTGCTTCACGTGGACCCGAATAAGAAAATAATAAGGTTCAATCAACGTGATCTGAAATAAGAGCAGCTAGCCCAGGGACAATAAATAGGTAGACCACAAACCAAATCGAGACAACCAGATGGCCTTCAACATCTTTTTATTTACTACTTCTTCTTATTATTATTATTATTTATTATTATAGTTATTTTTATTCTTTTCTGGAGTCTGGACCTTGACTACCTTGACCCAAAAATTTGGACCTTGACAAAAAACAGCTTACCCCTGGGTCTAGCCCATTGTTATTTCAGCAGAGATCACTCAGGGTACGTCTACACTAACCCCCTAGATCGATCTAGGGAGGCTAATGAGGGCGACCGAAATTGCAAATCAAGCCTGGGATTTGTAT
This sequence comes from Pelodiscus sinensis, assembly GCF_052426305.1. Classification (NCBI taxonomy): domain Eukaryota; kingdom Metazoa; phylum Chordata; order Testudines; family Trionychidae; genus Pelodiscus; species Pelodiscus sinensis. Next base: position 103,395,969 of record NC_143055.1, read on the forward strand.
GTTCCCGGCCGGTTGCCATTTTAGAAATTGACTAGCCCGAAGTAATTGCCCGCGTCTACACGCGGCAGTGAAACAGGATTCCGATTTAAAGCCCCTAAATTGAATTAGCTGGTAACCTCATTGCAGGAGGAATACCAGCTAATTTTAGTTAGGGCTTTAAATCGGAATCCTGTTACACTGCAGTGAGTAGACACGGGCAGTTACTTCGGGCTAGTCAATTTCAAAAATGGCGACCAGCCGGGAACATTCAAATCAAGCACGGGATATTTAAATCCCAGGCTTGATTTGCAATTTCAGTCGCCCTCATTAGCCTCCCTAGATTACGATCTAGAGGGCTAATGTAGATGTACCCTCAGTGTTCTCCTCTCGTCGATATCTGGAATCATTGCATTCTTTTTTGCAAGACAATGGGTTTTCTACTGGTCAAATATATAGACTGACCCACCAAATTAAAGGCTGTTCTTGTATTCAGAAACCTAGCAGAGAAGTAGTTAAAAATAAAACTCCTTTGTCATCAGCTAAACCTTGTCTTTTCTTCCAGGCAGCTTGGAGGATTAATTGTCTGTCTGAGCGGCTTGCCTGAATTATAATAAATCTGGGCTTCTCCAGCTCCCAGGTCTTTCACTTAACCCTGAAAGGATACATCATAATATTTTTACAGTGTCAAATAAGATATCAGGTAAATCTAGAAAAGAGATACACTTTTCTTCATATATTGCATCTTGTTCACATTTTCAGTCCCTCTGGGAAAATAAATTAACTTGATACTGTTTTGGTGGTTCTTGTTCTCCAGTTCTTTCACCTCTTTTGGAGAGAGGAGAATTACAGGATAGTGATACTGCCCATCCCAATATTTCAAAGGCTAACAGAGTGACTTTCCAAAAATTGTTATGTTTTTTTCAGACATTTTTTTCAACCAGCAGCCAAAATCCTGTGCCAAGTCTATAAAGTTTATGTCTTTTGCCTGAACTTTTGCTAATTTAATTAACCTAAATTGCCTAAATTTTCTAACAGACTTCTCTAGTATAACTCCAGGATTATATGCCCAACACATTGGTATAAGTTTTGTGTAGCTAGTTGGCAGTTGATACTTAATTATATGCATTTGGGGCATCTATAGGCACTCTGTATAAAGTGTTTATAATCACACCCTCTAGTAACCTACATTAACCTGTGTTTTTAAAACAAAATATGTTATTTAACAAGAAACAATAACAGTAGTTTCCTGCACTGAAAAAATAGCACATTATGAAAGGATTTAAAACTTTGCTAAAACGGCCAGGTAACCCAAACTTAAAGAGCAGTCGTAATTATTGCTTTAAAAACACTTGATGCAGCAATAAAACTTCACAAAATGTCAAATATAATGCATTTCCATTAGCAACAGTATTATTTAAGTTACTTTAAATATGTCTTTATCATCTAAATGCAAGTAGAAGAAATAACAGTTAGGGCAACAACACAATTTAGTGTCATTAACATTATTCAAGCAATTTCAACATAGCCTTCCTCAGATAACAGTGTTATTTAATTCATGTGGGTGGGTAGAGAAAAATACATGAGTGAGACAAAATGCAGGACAATGTAGAGTGAGACAGAGATCCTTGTACAATAGAAATCTTGACAGTAATTACCTGGACAATTTGTTCTCACCTATATACATTAGACTGGATGGACATTTTTTTTCATACATTTCTGGCATCTACTTCTTACCACATCTCATCTGAGTTCTTAACGCATCTAGTCATCTGAAGAAGTGGGCTGTGCCCATGAAAGCTCATGATACCATCTACATGTTTTGTTAGTCTTTAAAGTGCTACCAGACTATTTCTTGTTTTTGAAGTTTTTCATATCTCAATAGCCATTCTCCCTATAAATCAAATTTTAGGACCCACTTATTCTTTCACATCTACTGTTTGCAAATATACTGTAAAGCCATTTAATCAATATTAAACTTCCTGTGTTATGTAATGGTATGTTCTTTGTGTTTTCACTCACAAACCAGTAAGCTATCATGGAAGACTAGGAAGAATATACCAAGTTTAAGTCTGTACAGCAAGCATAACTGTTCTTGAATGTAATGAGAATTGCACCACTTATATTGGACTCCAGTTCTTGATGAAGTCAAATTTCTACATTAGTAAATGGAAGGTATGCACTACATGTATGTGATCATTTGAAATAACAGGTTGTCAGTAGATCATGACAACAGGTAATATGTCATGACAACCCTAAGGATAAAATTCTTGCTGCACTGTGAAAACAAACACCCTAGGATCAAAATCTGCCATTGGAGAGGAACTAAGAGCTCTCATTCAGTGTAATGAGATTTGCACATCTTGATTCAAGGAAAGTATTTGATCTTTCAAAAGTATTCTTATCTTCAATATCTTTACTCACTCCCCCAGGCCCGTATGTGATCATGAATATGTTTCCAAAAAAGAAACGTATTGGTATTTGTCTAAAAATGAACCGGATATTTTTAATAAGGTGGGGTTTTTTCTGCATCATATACATGGTTTGTATACCTTTATATAAACTCAAAATAAATGGTCTACTCACTCTAAAATTCAAACAACTGGAATTTTACTTTCCAGGTATTTGTTAACAATCTTTAGCATATAAATACATTTGCTCCTCCAGAGAAATTCATTTGAAACAAGCTGATTTGTTTAGAAAATATCTAGCTCTACAAATAATCAATAATTTTATCAAACATGAAATTCAGATCACAGTATTCCTCACAAAAAGCGATTTTTGTGTCATATATTTATTAAGTTTAAGACAAATTTTCTCTTGCAAAAATCAATAAGAAAATCATTTCTTCATGCATGTGTGAACACAAAACTGAACACAAATATCGTAAAATATCTAGGTTTTCAATTGAAACTGTGACTTATAATGAAGCTTTATATGGAAGATCATGAAAGCAGTTTTCCATCATACACAGAATAGTTAGCACTTGATTGTCAAGTTTATGAGCTATGACCAATGCCATGACAACTCTCGGAATGTTTCATGAAATCACAAATCATCTTCGATGCTCTCTTGCTGAAAATCTTGAATAAAAACTGAAAGAACACCCAACCAAATAATATTCTGTATCAGTGCTGGGTTAACCCTTTATTACCTATTAGTGCTTAATAGCTCACTTAGGCTATGTCTACACTACACAATTATTTCGGAATAAGCTATTCCAGAAGAGTTATTCCTTAATAGCTTATTTCGAAATAGCAAGTCTGCACTGCAAGGAAGCCTTAAATTAGTCCAAGGCAGGCTTCCCTAATGTAGACGTGCTATCTCGATTTAGAGCCCCAGGAGGAATGGCTCTGAGGAGGGGCTATTTTGAAAGAGCAAAAGTGGAGCATCTACATAGCCCCTATTCCGAAATAACTAATAAAAAATAGAATGAGGTTTACAGAAGTCGGAATAAGCCATCTACTATTTCAAAATTATTTTGAAATAACGGAATTGCTGTGTAGATGCTCACATAGTTATTTTGGAATAACGGCCGTTATTCTGAAATAACAATACAAGCATCTACACAGCAATTCCATTATTTCAAAATAAATTTGAAATAACAGAATTTATTATTCCAAGTTCTGTAAACCTCATTCCAAGCCTATTCTGAAACTGCTATTTTGAAATAGCTGTAGTGTGGATGCTCCATTGCTGTTTTCAAAATAGCTCCATTGCTATTTCACAATAGCTCCTCCCCATGGCCATTCAAAGCAATTACTCCCTAGTGCTTCCTGGGCCTCTAAATTGAAGTAGTACATCCATATTAGGGGAGCCTGCCTCAGAGTAATTTCAAGACTTCCTTGTAGTGTAGATGCATTATTTCAAAATAAGCTATTTCAGAATATTTCTTCTGGAATAGCATGTTTTGAAATAAGTGCGCAGTGTAGAGCTACCCTTAGGAAAGTGATAGAGTAGTTTCAAGGTGAGTGGCCTTAGGTATCTATGATTCTTAAGCATTCTAACCTTTGTTTGGTAAATGCATTGTTTATCCCTGAACCTAAAATGCATTCTATCTGAAAGACTGCAGATAGCTGATGCTCTGGAAGCTCATCTACTAACATCAGGTGATAAAAATACATCCCTTGGTTCTCTACACACACAACTGGATTCAATCCATTACATGATCTAATTGAAAAGTCTTGGGGACTCTGACAGAGGACAGTTAGCAAATATAAAGAAAGCTCCTTTTGGGAGCCAGCACCTTGGTCTCTTTGGACATGTGTTGGGTGCATGATGAGCTAATAGCTCACCGGCTGGACAGTTTGGCCAAGAAAGCAAGCAGTGTAAAAGTCTGAGCCAAAGAAAAGGAAGAACACCCCTTCTAGCTGCTGCCTTGTGGCCCACCGGTAGGAGAGAGACAAAGGGAGCAATTGTCCCAGGACCTGGGAATTCAAAAGGATCCAGGACTGCTGGCTGCTTCCATCCCAGCCCTGCCTCTTCCACCCAAGGTCCTGTCTTCAAAGAGCATGAAGCTTGGGACTCCCCACTTCTTGCCCATCAAGTTTCTCAGATTCTTCCCAAGGCCCCACTTGGCTGGAAATGGCAAACAGGAGCCTTTGGGAGCTGTGAGGCTCTGTGGCTATGGACCCTTTAAGTAAACAAAGCGGTATGGGTCTGCTAGTGGTTTTTCCAAAGCAGGCCCACAGTCCACTTTGCAAAACACTGTTTTAAGGGACCAGTTTTGCTGGAGAGTGTCCAGGCCTGCTGAATGATATAAAAGAATATAGAGAAGTCTACTGTGGGGCCTCTTGGAGGGTCATACTTGTCAAACACAAACCTCCAGATGATTTGTCAGGGGTGGGGTTTCTTTTCCTTCAACCCCCCTGAAATAAGTGTCAGGGGTTCCGTTTGCAAGCTCCTTCACTGCTGAATCTGCAGAATTTGCACAGCTGTAGTCATAACCCTACACTCAAAAGAGTTGTTTGTTGTTTACTTTCAGTATATACATTATGCATTAGCCTAGTACTGATAGCTTCCATTTATTCACGGTCCTTACCCATGCTGGCAGCAGCAAGGGCTTCCACTGTGTTCCTCTGGAGATTAAATCCTCCTGCTTCTTTATTGCCGCTCAGCTCTTGGTTCAGTAGCATGATGCCACTTTCAGTTTTAGCTTAACTGTCACTTTTATTTTGTGTTCATTATGTATTAGCATATATTTAATAGCAGTGTCCTCTACATGTGCCGTCTACTGAGGCAAGTAGAGTACTAGCTGCACATCCACGGTAGTGCCCTTTTAAATTAGCTTGTAGTAGTCTTGGGAAATGATGTGTACCAGTGATTTTGGAATAGTAAGGCCGAGGCTTGGACTGAACTGAAATCTCTGTTCTGAGAGAAGCACAGTGACTATAAAACTCCAGAGAGGGAGTCTGTTGGGGTATACCTACCCTGCATCAGCCCCAAAAGGATTAACTCTGCTTTGCAGACTGAGGAAGCCCCACCCCCTCCAGCGCTGCTGGGCATTCTCAGCCTGGAAACAGACTATAAAAGGTAGCAGCCCAGCTAAGTATGGGCAGGCTGCTGCAGGGATTGGCTGTGAGCTGTAGGCTCTCTCCAGGGAGCTACTACCAACCCAGACTACAGAAACCAGCTCACAGAGTTCCAGATGACTCCAGACTAGGGATATTAAATTGTAGTTATCTGACCAATCGTGTAGTCGATACAATTTGCATTGATTAAACGATTAGTCGATAAGCACCGCTCTGAGAGCCGCAACAGGGTAACTCCAGGAGCTGGCTCGAGCCAGGACTGAGCATTTAAAATGCAGAGCTGCAGCATGGGTGGCTCCTCATGTTGAGTCTAGCAGCCCCTGTTCGCAATGGCCAGCCCTGTCTGCCATGAAGAGGGGCTGCTGCCAGAGCTACCTCTGTTCATGGCAGACAGGGCCGGCTGTGGCCAGAGGACCCCCATAGGCAGGGGACCTCTATAGGCTCCCCGCTGGGCCTCCCATAGACAGGGGCTGCTGCTGGAGCATCCTCTACCCACAGCAAGCCTCGGCCTGTCATGGGCCAAGGCTGCTTTGCAACAGACCCTCTAGTCCTCCCTGCAGGAGGGGGCGGGAAGTAGGCCACCTCACAGAGCCAGCACTGGGGGAAACTGGCTTTTAAGCCGGCTCCCCCCAGCACTGGCTCCTGTGCCCTGCTCCCTTCAGAGAGGCAGCAAAGGGTGGGGGGAAGCGAGTAGTTGATATTCCAGTCAACTACCCAATAGGCTTATGCTTATCAGGTACCATAATTTAGCAAATATACCCCACACCTGAATATACCCCGCGGTTTTTTCTATTTGAGTAAAAAAAATCTTGTATACCCCATGCACGAATATAACCCATGGGGTACACAAGACTTTTCTATGCTGGGGGTATATTTACGGTGTGGGGGGGGGGATTAGCCACTTACTGCCCCAGGTTCCAGTGCATCTGCCAGCCTCCAGCCTTAATGCAGGGAAGTACTCATCCCACAGGTTCCTCCGCAGCCGCAGGAAGGGATGGGGGAGCAAGACCCACCAGCCTCCGGCTGGGGGAGCACTCACCATCCAGTTCCTGTGCAGCCACAGGAAGGGGCAGGAGAATGAGCGCTCCCCCTCCCCTTCCTGAGGCTGTGCAGGAACCGGGGGGTGAGCACTCCCCCGCCTGGAGGCTGGAGGCTGGCGGCTAGGAACCAGTGGATGAGCGCTCTCCCGCCCGCAAGCTTGAGGCTGGCAGCTGCGCAGCCACAGGAAGAGGCGACGGAGAGCTCACCACCTGGTGAGTAAAAAAAATTATGTATACCCCGCACCTGAGTATACCCCACCGGGGAGGGAGGGGTGTGGGGTTTGTAAAAACGAATATAACCCACGGGTTATATTCGCTAAATTACAGTAGTTGACTAGTCTACTAGTCTATTGTGGCATCAGGAGCTAGGCTATTTGAGGGCCTTAGACACCTGGGGGAGCTTTGTCAAGGGAGAAAGGTTTGGAGCAGCCCAGGGAACTTACACTCTTCTCCAGTGAGTGAATGGGGGAAGACAGGGTAGTTTGGGAGAAGCCCCACTGGCATGGTAGTGAGCACTTCCATTATTAACAGGGTGGAGCAGCAAGGGCCTGGTGCCACTCCTCCCCTCGTAGGGCCCCACTTCCCCAATGGACCCCAAACAATCTCACAGAAATGGGCTACTCTTTGGCTCTAACTATTAGGCAACACAGCCCTGGGTGGGAGGGCTGCTTTACCATCTCTGGCCAGTAGATTGTGCTGCTCTGAGTGGGATGCTTGCTTTATGGAGTCCTGTCACTAGGCACCTTTTTTAGTGTGGGTTACCACTACAGGGTATGTGAACTGACATCCCATGATGGGATATACTGTACTTACCCTGAGACAGAGAAGAACAGAACTTATTCTCTATATTCTAACTGCATATAGTACTAGCTAAGACAATCTTAGTAAAAAAAATATGTATAAGAGGCAATCTGGACACCAGAGATGATAGTACAACACCATGAACTCGTACGCAGAACGTGAGGCAATAGACTATCGTTGTATTGTTCACTAACAGCATTTTACTCTTGAGACAGTATCCTTAATTATCAGTATTTATTTTCTTGATCATTGGTCCACAAGCAGTGTCCCTAAAAATGTATTGGCTCTACAAGCATTTTTACTCAGATGTTAGAGTTTGAAATCCTATAGTGGATTACTCTACCCTGAGCTTCAATGCTCACCTTTTGGTATTTTTGTTTTGTGGTTGAATACCAACTTTGTAAGACAGCTCCGCAGTTCCAAAAAACTTAAATAAAAAAGACTTCCTGTTATTGTTACTGCTGCTCTGACTCCCTGTTCAAGGGATATATGGGGAAGACAAGAGGATGATAAAGTAAGGCTGTAGTTTCTTCATGAGACTGTGCAGTTTTTCATGGAGAAAGATTTCAAAATTTCTCATAGCTTAAATTTTAAACATGTATTTTAATGGCTAGTTTCAATCAAACAATGTCCTATAAAGGCTAGGAATGTCTTTCAACATATGCTTGAAGGAAAGAAAACAAAAGAATTTCTACTCACTTTTTACTTGTGGGGGTTTCACTTTCAAAATTTTGAAGAAAATCAAATGCTAAGTTGTATATGGCTTGTTCAAAAACAAAACAAATATCCATAACATGAAATGAACTATTTTGGAACTACAACTGTACTAAAGATTTTCATTAAAGTAAAAATTTACGAAACATACGAAAATTCTCTGGTTTAATGCATTTAGTAGTCTGGAGTAAAATGAAAATGATCTTCCAGCAGTTAGAGTCTGGATGAGCATACAAAGACAACTAACTGTAGGGCAATGCAAAAGTTTGTTAGCCTTAATATTTTGTGGCCTATGTAGTGTAATGCTCACATTGGTGTGCATCATAATAATTCAGAAAAGTCATTCCTCTTGGATGATGAGTGGAGCCTGTGACAAGAGTTGTTCTAGTGAGTATCTAATTCAGCATGAACCACTTAGAGACAAAGCTAACACAGCCCAAGACTGGGGGTCCTCCACTAAACCCGTCAAAAAGAGAACTTCTGTCTTACCACACTGGCTAACAAGAAGTCACACAAGTAATTCCCTCAGACACTCCAGTTCCCCTGTATCACCACCAGTAGCACTGTTATATGGATGAATGGTTATGAAATTGAATCTCATCCAGTATAAGATTCTTTTGATCCCAAAGAACCAACTACATGGTCGGGTCCATTTATTACTTAGCTCTTATTTAAAAATCATACAGTTGCCAATCCTTTAGTATAAAAAACCTAAAGGTTTATTTATAAAAAAGAAAGAAAGATGGGAGTTAGAATTGGTTAAAGGAATCATATACATACAGCAATTGCAAAGTTCTTGGTTCAGGCTTGTAGCAGAGATGGAATAATGGTGCCACTTGTTAAGATCATTTCACAAGATATTCCATTGGTCAAGATCAATTCCAAAGTCCTTCATATCTCACTTGCATGTATCTTTGTAGTGAAACATGGGATATCCTGTTGTTCATGTATCCTCTGATAGCTCTCCATATAGTCCTTGGGTATGCGGCCACAGGCCTGCTAACAGGAGGAGAGCAGTGGTCAGAGCCCTGGGCCCTTTAAATTATTGATGGAACATAGCACACTGTGTTCCAGGCAGCTCTGAGGGCTGGTGGGCGGGGGGCGGGAGGTATGACACAGTCAGGGTAGTGCTGAAGGCTGGTTTCCCCCAGCGATGCCCTTTCTGCCCAAGGGCCAGACCTTTCTGATAACACTAAGTTGGCCTCTCCATATCTTGCCTAGGGACCGGATAAAAGTCTGTCCGTCCAGATATTGGTGCAGCTGGGGGGAGGCGTGCATGTCTGAGTTTCTCTGCCCTCTGCACATCCCAAGCACAGTGCTGAATGGAGCAAATTGTGCTCTTTTTCTTCACTTCCTGATGAAAGGGAACAACCATCAATGTTTCTACACGAATTGGGGGAAGTTTCAGTCTCCACAGCCCTCCCTAAAAGGTGTCTGGGACCAAGGAGCATACCCCCAGCCAGCCCCTTTCTCCTGGCTGGTGATTCTGTCTCTCTTCTGTAGGGTTTTATGAGAAGCAGTCCGATTCCAGGCAAAACCCATTTTCCTGGCACAACCAAACCCTTTGCTTTAAGTTATGGTAGGAGGAAGCTGTATATTGAATATGGTGATCCTAGCTTACTGTTTAGGAGAAGTTCTTGAACAAACAGACAGCCAAACTCTCTCAAATGTATAGAAGATCTAAGGGCTGAAGTGAGTGAATTCATTCTGTTTTACAGCCTATAAAACATTTTAAGCATATTAGGAAATATAATAAATGGTTAAAATTAAACTAAAGCTGTTGAAATAAAGCACCGTATTTTGTGCTTAAAATTCTCTTCATGTGAGTAATACTCGACAACTCTCCAGTTGTAAATGTGAATTAGCAAAGTTGTACTATAGATAGTTAATACATTCATATTTTCTTTAAAAATGAAAATATCAGCTGTAGCATATGAATTCTCTGATATCAGAAGCTTTCCATGTGTCTTCTCAGTAGTAGATATCCAGATTAATGTGCATCGTAAACAAATACGTCTGAGGTATTATAAAGTGTAATTACACTGTATTTATTATTAGGGAAGGGAATAGGGTTTCCTGTATGTTTTCATCATTTTTTCTGTTGTAACTGTCAGCATGCAGCAAGTACATTATCCTGAAAGAAAAGCTACCCACAGGCAATGTAAATTATCACTAGGTGTGCTAAGTTGGCTCTCTAATAAAATCTAGGAGGGTTGTTTTTTGAACAGTGAGGTAAAGGGCACATTTTCAAAGCTGGGCACAGAGAACTCCTTGTCTACGTCTACATTGGCCCCTTCTCCGGAATAGGCATGCTAATTTTGAACTTTGGAATAGGGAAATCCGTGGGGGATTTAAATATCCCCCATGGGATTTAAATAAACATGGCCGCCGCCTTTTTTCCGGCTTGGGGAAAAGCCGGAAAAGAGCGTCCAGACTGGCGCGATCCTCCGGAATAAAGCCCTATTCCGGAGGATCTCTTATTCTTGAAAGTAGGAATAAGAGATCCTCCGGAATAGGGCTTTATTCCGGAGGATCGCGCCAGTCTGGATGCTCTTTCCGGCTTTTCCCCAAGCCGGAAAAAAGGCGGCGGCCATGTTTATTTAAATCCCGCGGGGGATATTTAAATCCCCCACGGATTTCCCTATTCCAAAGTTCGAAATTAGCATGCCTATTCCGGAGAAGGGGCCAGTGTAGACGTAGCCCTAAAGTTTAAGCCTAAAAATCCTGTGACTAATGAAACACACTATGCTTTGTCTTCTGAGTTGAGTGGAAACTATGCATTTATGATATGTGAGCTGGTTTTGCAGATCTGAACAGATACCTAGGGTAAGTTTAGATATCACCAAATATGTGAACACAGAGGAGAGCAGGTAAATAAAATTACCCACAACTGAGTTTCTTTTCCCCCTGTTTCTTTCCCATTTATAAAAAGAACGAACAATAGTCACATACTGTCAAAGTGTTAATATGGGTTTAATTTTACAATATGAGACAGTTGTTTATCATTTCTGTTGGGAACTACACTTGGAAGAGTTAACTAATTTGGACTTCCTTATCCTGGTTGTCCTACAAATATAGTAAACAATACCCACAGTCACTGTGAAAGTAGAATAAGGTATTTCAGTGGGACTACCACCCACTAGTGCTTTTGCTTATACTACAGTCTGTGTTAAAGACATGCTGAGTAAAATACCTTTAAAAAGTTAAATTGACGAACAGCATTTATGGAGAATTATTTCACTGAATCACATATTTTTCAGAAACTATTTGTTCTTGCTTCCCTTACCTGTTCCATTAGACAATATCCTGCATTATGCTACAGTAAAAGAACAAGCCTGGGAAACGTGAAAAGCCATGGTTCACTGGAGGATATAAAAAGCCTGAACAGCGCTTAACCTAGTTATACTAAAAAGAATACACAGTGATTTAGCAACTCCTTGGAGATAGAGGCTGAAATTTCTGCCATTAATCTGAATACTTGTCTTTTCTTGAAATTTCTGCCATTTCTTGAAATTTCTTGTCTTGAAATTTCTGCCATTAATCTGAACTGTCTTGTCTTCTTGCCTCTAAATATCCTGACTCTGAAACATTGGTTTACAACACAACCAACTTAATACTGTCTAAAAGAAAATTAGATGATTCAGCAGCAGTTAATGTAGTTTCTAGGGTTTCTAATGGCTGATAATAGTACTGCAACTATAGTTTATTAAAAAAAAGCACTGAGGGTTAAAGATCTAGGACCTTAGAAATTAATACACTGGAAGCACCAGTGTCCAATGTATGACACTGGCCATAAGTAGTGCGTATTTTGAAATGCTGCTTTGAAGAACTGAAAGAACATGGGGAAACCTTTTTGTCCATACAAAAACTCACTCTGTCAGGTGCAATTACCAGAATACTGGGAGGCTGTAGCTCTTTAAAAAATTAAGGTTTTTAATTCCTATTCCTGTAGCAAATTGTTAATGATGCAAAATTCATCTGTGGGACTCCTGAAACTATGATATCAGATACCTAAAGATGGTAAACAGTATTCTGCTGTCCAACTTCAAATATTTGTAAGAACTCTCATAGAAAAAGTAATGCATTGTCAACTGACCACCAACTCCTTTGATTAAAGGCAAGTATACCCTTGCTTGCACTTAGAATATCTTACTCAACGTGTAGCTCCATACATTATAGTAGGAGTGCTCATAAAGTTTGGACCTCTCTGTTCTAGCACACTCAGGACCTAACCACTCCTGAACAAGGGAATTTGCCAGACTAGGGGAGATCCCCTGGTACCTGCTCCCCAGCCCACTGCCTCTCCCCACTGCCTGTCCAGCTTTTCTCGCCCCTTCCCTCCCCCCCCTGCTGCCAGACTGCCATGTTGCTGCAGCCCCCCAACCCCACTACCACAGCTGCCTCATCCCCACTCCTGGCTCCTGCCCCACTACCAGAGCTGTCACAGCTGCTGCATCCCTGATCCTAGCCCCATTCCCGCCAGGCTACCAGCCACCAACCCTCTTGCTGCTGGGGCTCCCAGCCAGGACTCCCCAGTCCAGGAACATCCGTGGTCCTTCAAGACCACAGATGTTGCTGGTCTAGAGAGACCCGCTTTTGGGAGGTCCAACCTGTACTCATTATGAATAGAGGAACTGTCAGATTAGCCACCATGTCAACATGGCCTGTGCCCACAAGCCCAGCCTACTGGGGAGGGGGGATCCTGAGCCCCAACCCCACTCCCTAGGAAGAGTGGGGGGGGACTATAGGCAGAAGGTGTGAGGAGAGTCCCCCATTTGCTGAGGCCCAGGGACCCACAACCTCCTAATCAGTCTTTGAGTAGGGATAGCAGAATCGGGAAATAAAAATGAGACTAATTTCTAAATTGAGTCTGCCAAGTATTCAAAAATCAAAAGTCAATTTCCCCAAAATCAAGACAGTGACTTAAAATATGTAAAATAATAAATGTGAGGCTCTTTTTTATTAGCCTTCTGGTTTCTAAATCTTGAGGGTGCACTTGTTTCATTTTTCTCAAGCTTTTCTCTGCAATCACGAGGGGCAGAATTTTTTTTTAAAAATATAGAAGCTGATGTTCTCATGCACCCTGGTAATTTCAGCAGCTAGGGCCTTAAGAAAAACACCATGTATGAGGACACTCCCAAGAAAACTTAAGAGGTACATCTTAATAGTACATCACTCTTTGTAGTGACGTACTATTAATCTCAAGCTTTTAACAGAGAGCATAAACAAAAATCTTCCATATTAGGTTGTGAAAAACCTTAATGCCAGATGTGCATGCTAGGAGAAACTATGGTATAGGGGAAAGAATGGGGAATTTTTAACTTTATTTTCCCATTTAAGCATCAATCTTTTCCAATAGCCAAGTGAGGAAGAACTACTTCACAAACACCTGCACTTACTAGAAATATTTATACTTTGTTCCTGAATAACATACTTTGTGTATTGATAGCATAGCACAGAGTTCAACTTCAGTAACTTAAGCAGACAGAAAGGAAGATCTTGTATGGAAATAAGTACACATTTCCACCGGCAAATATTTTGAAAATATCTTTGACAGTTGGTGCAATTGATGCTTTCCAATGGCAAAAAGTTTCTCTTCAGAGTCCGGGAGGTAAGAAAGTAAGTCAATACTGTCTGAGATGACTTAGCAATGTCTAGAGAGAGTGAGCTCCATCAGAAGCAGGGAAACTCATCCAGACCCTTTCCTTCTCTCTGGTGGAAAATTTTAGGGGACTTTCAAGAATTCCCTACTGACTTCAGATGACCATCACAAAGGGCCTAACTTCCATTGATGTTAAAAAGCTTTGGATTGGGTCCTAACTATCTTGGTCACTTTTATGTGGGGGGAAAAAAAAGATTATTAAACCAGTAATTAATTTGCTGAAGATAAAATCCCTCTCCTGAGAAACTTGTATTTTTTCATTTGTTGAAATTCAAGCTAAGGGCAATATAGAGAAGCTTGTAACCTAAACCTTCACCTGCAAGTGACAAGGCATCAGTTTTTCAGTGATGGGTGAAATACATGGTCTGAAAATAAGCAGCTGGTTAGCCTCTCTTTTCAGATCAAACTCTATTTCTTTTTAGCCAGAATTATCACAACAGATTTGATAAAATTAGCTGTAATACTATGAGGCAGAGTTTTGATGGCAGAAATATAATGTACTTGCTGCAGCTGGAGATGGAAGTATTAGATAATTTCAGGGTTGTTTTATTTGTCTGAAGATTATTAAGAGGGCATGAGTCTTTCACCATGTTTGAGTATACCCGATAGGGTTTCCCAAGGCTTGTAAAACTCATAAGCAGGAGAACTAGCATTCAAGAGAATGTCTAGATTTTGTGACAGAGGGTAAGAAAATGAATTGGCTCAATTAGAATTATATTTTACTCTCAGTTAGAAAAATCCAGGCAACATCTGATAGCCACATGTCTGGTATTTAAAAGAAGATATCTTAGTAGATGAAGCATTAAATTAATTTACCCTTCTATCCCATATGAATTATTGAAGAAAGGAAGTCTTGAGTCATAAAAGCAAAGCAACAGCTCAGAAATATGGGTGGTGTTTAGCCATTGCTTCTAGGGTGACATTTACATAACATTTTTAATGGAATGCTTATTTGGAGGATGAAACTCAAGTTATCCCTACACACAGAGCAAGGAGTACAATTCCCATAGGTGTATTCATGCTAGGTTTCATTGAGTTAGCATGCTAAAAACAGTAGTGTAGCCACAGTTAGACAGGCAATAGTGAATGACTGTGTGGGCTTGCAGGCCTGAGTATGAGCCTACTCAGACCCAACAGCCTGTTGACCACTCAACCATCCTCCTTTATTTACAGATAAATAGGTAACCTCAATCTTAAGTCCATTTGAAACATTCCCCTATAGTGTCCATCCCCTTATCTACTGAACACTCTCAGAAATATCAAGCCTACTGTTCCCCAGGAAACTGTATGTACCAGCTTGTATGATTCAGTTGAAGAACAGCATCAGGCTTAATACCATAATATATAGGTATATTTATAGTCAAAATAACAATGTTTGTTAACAAAGACTCAAGTAAGGATAATGGAAACAAAAGGTTCTATATATACCACAAGTGGACTTCATGGGAAAGCATGTTCTGTAAGGGTATGTCTACACTACAGCGCTAATTCGAACTAAGCTAATTCGAACCAACGCATCCAGACTAAAAAACTAGTTCGAATTAGCATTTTGCTAATTCGAACTAGCATGTCCACATTAAGTGGACCCTGAACCGGGGTTAAGGATGGCTGGAAGCAGTGCCGGCAGGGCATCAGATGAGGACTTAGAGCGTGGAGCTGCTGCCTCAGGCTAGCCGAGGGCTGTGCTTAAAGTGACCCGACCCCCACCCCGGACAGACAGTTCTCAGGGGTGCCCCGCTTGCAAAGGAGTCCTGGCTTGGAGTGCCCTGAGTTCCCACACTGGGCACATCACAGCACTCGGCCATCAGACCGGCTGCACTTGCTGCAGGCTGCCATCTGGGGAGAGGGGGCAATTGGGGGGCTGCAGGAGAGCCCAGAAGCCCGCAGAGCCAACCCAGTCCTCCCCATCGGGGGCTCGTACCCCATTCCTCTCTCACCTCCTTCCACTTACCCCTCCCTAGCCCCCCTTCCTGATGTACAAAATAAAGAAAACGTGTGGTCAAAAATAGAATCTCTCTTTATTGAACAAAACTCAGGGAGACTGGGAAAAGGAGGTGGGAGAGGGGAAGAGAGAGGGTGGGAGAGGGGAGGGCAACTAAAATGATTAGGGGTTTGGAACAGGTCCCATATGAAGAGAGGCTAAAGAGACTGGGACTTTTCAGTTTAGAAAAGAGGAGACTGAGGCGGGATATGATATAGGTCTATAAAAGCATGAGTGGGGTGGAGAGGGTGCATAAAGAAAAGTTCTTCATTAGTTCCCATAATAGAAGGACTAGAGGACACCAAAGAAAAGGAATGGGTAGCAGGCTTCAAACTAGTAACAGAAAGTTGTTCTTCACAAAGCAAAGAGTAAACCAGTGGAACTCCTTGCTGCAGGAGGCTGTGACGGCTAGAACTAGAACAGAGTTTAAAGAGAAGTGAGATAAAGTGATGGAGGTTGGGTCCATAGAGTGGTATTAGCCAGGGGGTAGGAGTGGTGTCCCTGCCCAAAGTTTGTGGAAGGCTGGAGAGGGATGGCACAAGACAAATGGCTTGGTCACTGTCTTCGGTCCATCCCCTCCAGGGTCCGTAGGGTTGGCCGCTGTCGGCAGACAGGCTACTGGGCTAGATGGACCTTTGGTCTGACCCAGTACGGCCATTGTAAGCTCAGGGCTCAGGGTTGGGGGTCTCAGTGGACCACCTTGATTTTCATGCACACCTGCTCCTGGGTGGCCAGGCTGGAAGCTCTCCTGCCCTAGACAGCCGCTTTCCTGTGCCTAGTGTGGAGGTCGCGGACAAGGTCCACGATGTTCGCACTAGATCAGGCGGGTGCCCGCCTCTTGCGGTCCCAGGCAAGCTGCCGGGAGCCACCAGCCTGGTCCCGGGAAGAGGGGGAGGGCTGGGGGGCATCGGGTGGCTGGCTCTAGCTGAGCCAGGTGCAGGGTCTGCTAGCTGGGTGCTGGCAGGCTTGCACCTGGCACGGGCACCGTAGCCAGCCCATGCCCCTTTAAGGGGCCCGGGGCCGGGAGTGGGGTAATAGAGTTTCCCTGGTGTTGGCCAGAGTGGCCGCCAGGGAAAGCTGGGGAGGGCTAGCCTCACACTAGTTTGAATTAAGGGGCTACACACCCCTTAATTCGAACTAGTAAGTTCGAACTAGGCTTAGTCCTCGTACAATGAGGTTTACCTAGTTCGAACTAAGCGCTCCGCTAGTTCGAATTAATTTCGAACTAGTGGAACGCTAGTGTAGCGCCTATCAAAGTTAATTCGAACTAACGCCCGTTAGTTCAAATTAACTTTGTAGTGTAGACATACCCTAAGAGAGTGCAACCCCCTGCCCCCCGCCCGCCTTCCTCAGCACACAATAACTGGTTGTATGTTCTTTGCTTGTTAACACTATGATCTCTTCCTCCCAGATCTCTCTGGGCACTGGGTCTCAAATGCAAGCAGGCAGGCTTCCTCTTCTCTTGCTTCTTTTCTGTGACTTTTCCTACTATCTGAATAACGAGACAATTAGCCTTATTGCATCTCCCTCACATTCCCAATCTGTCAATTTGATACAAACATCACTGTTAGTTTTACCAATTATAGTTGCCAAACTAGAGTGCTGGTTCACTGACTGTAGCCCAGTGCTCTGTCACCCTCTCCAATAAACTGGTATCCAGAACTCCAGTAAAATCAGATGGTCATGAATGCAAAACTAACCATCAGAATTGTTCCAATGGAAATATTCTGCCCTGAAACCAAATGGTTTAAGTAAGCCCAAGAACAGATATGTACAAAGGTCAGAGAAAATGCCATTAAATCACAAAAGAACCAAGGAGTATTAACAAAATTCTAAACAATTTGGTACTACAACGTGTGACCCAAAAAAACCGTTAATGCGAACTGGTCAAGGCACTACAAGCATATATTGATTCTGATATGTACATTCTGGTCCACAAAGAAAGTCCTTTGAGGTCTTATAAATAAGCATCCCATGGTCATTATGGTGACACATATATAGAAATATCATGTAAGGAGTTATGTATGCATACCAAAATACATTCTTAGCGTCTGTATCACAGCAGAAATGGAGAAACAGGTTTCCCATCAGATACAAAGTATTTTTTTACCTGTCTCTCTGTTGAGCTGTGAAGAAACATTGTATGCTAACACATTGTATGAATATTTACATACAAAGTCATCAGAGAGATATGAAGTCAACAGAAAGGAACTCTCAGCTATAGAAACACCATGGAGGAAGAAAACCTTATCCTAACATACACTTCAAAGGCTCACTAGACTATATCTGGGTAACAAACACTCTGCCATACTTCACTGAGGAAGTAACTGGGCACACTGATTAAAATTTAATCATTTTAATTTAATTTAAAATGTAATTCACACTGATGAAAATGGAATTACCACTAGCCATGGTTAGAAGCACGGCAAAAGACGTCTTATCAGCCTCTTGTAACTACTTGAACAATCTACTCACTGGCTCTCTTTTTTTCTCTTTTTTTCCTTCTCCTCCCCCCTTCCCTTATTTATTCTTTGATCTGGACTTTTAATATTCCAGTCATCTGAAGAAGTGGGTTGTGCCCACAAAAGTTCATGATACCATCTACATGTTTTGTTAGTCTTTAAGGTGCTACTAGACTATTTGTTGTTTTTTAAGTTTCTTTTTTAGACAGGTTAGCCTTTTAAGTTTAGTCATGTCTGTGAGAGTGATGGATAGAATAAGGATAGCACTAGAGTTCAGAATAGGTTATCCTCTGAGAAAGAGAACAATTGCACATGAAACACAGCCTGTTAAACTTTGTCATACCTAGTAGTTGTATCTCTGATTAAGGGAGACCGAAAAAGATCTTGATGTGGATCTCTTCAAACTTTGGTAAATGAGAGATTTCTTTCTTTTCATAATGAGAACAGTGAATCCAAGCACTTGGTCTGCCTATGAAGTATGAATGGTCTCCCAGAATTATGGAGCTTGCATCAGCAAGTCATCGAGACAGCAATAGATTTAATTTCCTTCTTTCTATAGATTGGCCCTCAAGATCACCGTGACTTTGAAGAAGAGCCTGGAAGCTGATGAGAGACCAAAGGGTATGGTACAAACGGAGAGCGTTCCCCTTGTATTGTGAACTCCAGGAAGAGTGGTGCACTCCTGGATCAGGACATTCAGGAAAGCTTCCTTAAGTACTGCAAGTCATCCTGATGGAGGGAGGGAAAGAAAAGGAGGAATGAAGAAACTAAGGATATGTAAGGCTAGTCTAGAGAGAGGCATCAAATATACATAAAGTTAGGACTTCTTGTCATCAAGACTTACCCAACTACAGTTCTCAGAATAGCATACTACAGTATGGGATTCCACATGAAGCTGCTGCATGATCTGCAGCAACAGACAAGAGTATACTCTAGTGATTTGATATCCTTCCACAGAAAGCAAAGAAAAATTTTGTCTTGGAATAAACTGATGGGAGTCTACTGAATTTTAGAGACTGTAGTTTCCACACTGCCTTACACTTCCCAGGCAGCCAGATGTCTAATTGAAATCAGTTGAAGACAAAGAAGACCATTACCTTAACACACTGATTACATAAAACTTTGGTTTCTGTAAAACAGAAACATTACTGGATATAAGAAGGTAGTGCAAAAGAGATTCTATGTGGTATGGTTATATTAATTGTAATTCTGAAGAAAAAACAATGGTCCATGCTGTGCAAAGCCAAGGAAATGCAAATCTTATATTGATTTTAAAGCATATTATCATGTATTCATAAAAACATAGAAAAATTACTAGATGGTCATGTCAGATGTACTCTGAGCTACAGTGCAAAAATGAAAATTTGCGATCAGTTCACCTGTTGAGAGTGATTATCTCCTCTACTGTACACCATGGTGAAGCAAATGAGGAAAATAGCAATCACTGGTTCTTCTGTCAGGTGTTTTTTACCTCTTGCCTCTCTTCCCAGAGCTTCTGGAAGGTCCTCTGAAGAAACAAAATATGTCTGCATAGCTCATACAATTTTGCTGCTGTCTAAAGGAAGAAGATATTAGGAAATGCATACTTTCCTGGAAAACCTCTTAATCAAAATACAGCTGAAGTTAATGCTTCTCTGTGGACCATTTACTTTGTCTCCATGGCTTCTGAGTTATGCAGAGAGGGTCAGACTTTGCAGTCATGGCAAGGGGACAAATGCCAACAGATCACCTAGGATTCCAGTCTTAGGATCAGGGGCTGAAAATTTGTGTGGAGGATCTAACTCCCATCACAATTGGTTTGAGTTAAATCAAAGAAAGATTCTCAGGTAATTGTTTGAGGTCCCGATATGGGGCCTTTAAGAAAAAAATACATATGCAATGAGAGACAATAAAATTACAAATGGTGGCCTATGGAGAACTTGCTTTTAAAAATAACTGTTTGAAGGGGGAAAGCTCAACAAAATAGAAAGATCATGCTTTGCTCTGTCCTTTTGCCTTTCACATGGCTGGCTTCTCCTTCCCTTTAATTTATTATCTGTTTAAATATCATTTAATATCTGTTGCAGATTCCATTATCTCTTCTGGTCAAAAAACTTAAGGTCCCCTGATTTAAATGTATGTAGACATCCTCTAGTGAGCCATTACTTGTGTCTTTCAGAGCATACACACGCCCATTCTGAAAACTGAAGTTCAGGCCCAAATTTTGAGTACATTTCCTATGCTCCACGCTCAGTTTTTATTACTGAAAGAACGCTGTTTAAAATACTTGATGCTACAATGGGGCATATATACATCAGTTTATAAGCAGTAAATTGTAAGTATAAACTTGTGGATAGCAGTTCAGAATTTTAAGATAAGTATTCTGGTTGAGAAATTTTGAGGGCTGTTTCTTCTTTCTTCTTCATTGTTTGAACAAGGTTAACCCAATAAAGGATTTATTGGGGCAGTAAAAACATCAGAGAAACTGCTCTGATTACATCTTAGTATATCTAAATCCAACCCCAAAGTCCCTCATTTTTTGTAAAAGAACTTGCAGGAGGAGCTCATTGTCCTTGGGTACATTATAAAAAAAGCATGACACAGTTTTCTTTTAAAGAATGCTTGATTGGTTTTTACTTCTCTTGCTACAGCACATGACACAATGGTAACTTAGTCTTGGTTAGGGCCTTTTATTCAAACACTAAATTATCATATTAATATTGGTGCACAATCACCATGCTGTGTCACTAAAACAAATCGCTGAACTAGACAGAGATGTGGCTGTTTTTATTGATACACGCTTTTAATCTTGTCAATGCCCCTTTCAGGGAGTGTTTTCAGTTTAGTTTTTTTTATCTGACATAATTGAGCTAATAACTGATTGTTCTACCTCTGAATTTTAGACAGCTCTAGTGCTGGGGATCAAATATGATTACAGATGGCCAGATTTTGTCTAGTCCTCACATGGAATCACAGTGTGGATATTAGAAATTGTGTAGGAACTTCATTCTCTTTTGCATGCCTTAATAAGGGTCAGGCAGTTCTGCAATCCTGGGGCTCAGAGGGCACAGGGACTGATCTCTATTCCCCCCAAGGCTCTCAGTCTCCCAAAAGGATTAAAAGGGATAGGCAAGAGTTAAAGCTGTGGTTCTGCCCCTTCATGAAAAGCCCAACAAAATCAGCCAGCCACAAAGAAAAACAAAGAAGCTTGCCTGCACAGTGCTTGCTCTGAGTGGTACAAGTTTTTATCATCCCTTACTATGGACTTTTATTGAATATCACAATTTAGCCAAAAGTAAATACAGTATAGAAGAAAATCAGATTAATAATGGGCCACCACCAAAACTTAGAGGTGGAACTTGGATTCCAATCACATTCCTATTGAAGTCTGCAAAGTGCAAACCCCAACTTTGAGGGAGGATGGAAGTTGGAAGTCCAGTGGGAATGTTGCCATTGTCAATGATCTTTCCTCGTCATCTCTCTCCTTTGGAGCCAAGGATATTGTTGCAACCAAACATATAATAAATGGAAAACCGGATATTTGTCATTTTTTATCCAATATGGTAAAAGAAGAAAATGCTGGTAGTCTCCATGAAGAATGTTAAACTCTTCATCCAGTCACTAACGCTTTATTCAAAAGATGAAAATGTAGCTATCATACTGTAATTGCTTTTCCTGTCACGGTAAAAACTTGGGGAAAAGGGCAGGATCATGATGATAGCATATCTGTCAAGTTTTCTTTTCTGAAAAGCAAAACACATTTGGTGTTTTTTCCTTTCCTTCAGCCTTATTTATACCAAACTTAAGTCTGAAATGAGTTTGTTTTGGCATTCTTTTTTCCCCTGGAGCTACATAAACCTCTGAAAATATGGATTGATAATGGACAGTCCATAAGACTCTTGACTGCACTGTTGAAAGTGCAATGAACTACTACATCACAGCTGTTTGAAGTCACTGCAGTCAAATAACCCTGCTCTGTTGCAAGATTAATGCCTTAAGGGAGTATCCATCCCAGATGTTTGTGTGTAACTCCCATTCGTGTTAATAGGGTGATACCCATACTCAGCTAGAAAATAATTGTAATGGGCAATATTCGGCTGTTTTACCTGTCAAATGTATTGAATTCAGCTTAGTTGAACTGGTGTAAATATATGTTCAACAGAATTTGGATTTGTATTGATATTTTTCAAAACACTTTAAATTAGCAATCTCATTGATATTGCAGGCCAGCGCTAGTTTAAAAACCGGGCTATAGATCTCTTGTACATATTGCAGCAGTATTACAGACTGCTGTTGCTTAATTGTAGTTCTCTGAAGGTCAGCTTTATATATGGTGTGATCATGTAAGGGTTCGGCCCAGTGATTACTCACTTTGGGACCAGCCTGTGAATTCTGTATTAACCCTTTAATATTTTCTTGGGTAACTTATGAGATCAAATTGAACTGCCTTGAAACTTTGAATTGTCTCACTGCTGAAATAAAAACAAAATATTTTCCTCTCTGTATTTTAAATCTAGGAACTGTTTATTGTCAGTGTATGTCTTCCTGTTAATCCTATTGTAGCTCTGCTGGGATATGAGCATCTAGTTACTAAAACTTACAACAAGCTTAATCCGACCAGGTGGTTAAATCCCAGCTTGTGTTCATGCTAATTGGGAAAGACTGCTTCTTTGCTGAGAAAAAGAGATGCTGTTTATCATCCTTAGTAACGAGGTGGTTAAGTTTCGCATCAGGCCATGCAATTGTTTAAGATGAAGTATTATTATTATAGTATCAACAGCTTAATGAAATACAGAGTTCAGAACTGTCTAGCAATAGTAACTCATGAGTGCAATATTATCCCATTCATCCCTGCTGATTGTCAAATCTTTCCTGGATTGGCTGCACTTTTGCGAACTGAATTAGGAGCAATTAGACTCCTGACAATTTTCTCAGTCTAGGGGTTACCAAATAATACCACAAGCAGTTCTAAATTAGGGATTCTACTCAAGAAAAATACAATCTTTTACTTGTAATACATTTATTACATATAAGGTCAAAATACTATTCCTTTATACATGTAATAAACAGACATACCCTGTTGGATCTCAGAGTAAGAGAAATGCTGAGGAGCTAGAAGTAGAAAGTCAAGCTTGGCGTCACAGCTATATAAGAAAACATAGACCTGCAGACAGGCTGTCTGTGTTTGATATCATCAGAGACCCTATTAATTATTTATACAGCACTGTATATTATCATAACATCTTAAAAAAATAATAAAAATTGTAAACTGGGATTATATCTTTTCTATCTGGGAACTTGGTCTTTTGACTTCAGTGGGCAAACTTCCATTGCCTTTAATGCACTTAGAATAGGTCTGAAGGGCCCAGAAACTGCAAGGTGTGCAGAACATTTAAGATGAAAATTATTTCCAGTTCCCATAGGTTTAAGTGGAACTATAGAGCCAGAACTTTAAGGGGGAATGGAATCAGCTCACAAAGTGATGTCCTAAAACTAGACAAACACTTGTTATGATGACAAAAGATGAAGGAAGGAGTAAAGAGCGAGGGAAAGAATACAGGAAATAAAGATAATTACTGATTTTACTTAACTGAATATGAGGGGTTAATCCTGTCCTCAATTACACAGATGCAACTTCATAAGAAGGACACCCTATAAATAAGAGCAGAGCCAAATCTAACATTTTTCAGTTATGACTTGGTAGATTTGGAGTTCTTGTGAGGGGTTGGTAATTTAAATTGGAGAGAAGAAGAGAAGGAGATGATGCTCCAATAGAATTCAGCATTAGAAAGCTGATTAAAACAACTGGGTTTAGAGAGGGGGATAACTTCTTAGCAGATGCGAAATGTACCTGAAGTAGCACAAGAAAGAGAATTTCATTGCTGAATCCGGTCTGCTGGTTGGATCATTAGCTTCTCCAGTGTCGGTATTACTGGGTAGCACGATGTCCATGTTGAGCTATTCTCCCTCCTCAGAGGAGGCTTGAAGGGAAAGAATGAGGAATGTGGTGCTTTCAAAACAGGGTGAACAAGAATTAGGAGTAGCACAAATAATTGAAAAAAAGGCATAAGTACAGGAAGGAGACAAACAGAATGACAAATTGAGAAAAGTGGACATTATTTTGAAGACCACAATGAAGGCAGGAACTTATTTGGTGTCATGTAAACTAATCATCAGCATAAATATAAAAGAAGTTGCTTATCTTTAGAATATAAAATACTGGCACTTTTCAAAATTCTTAGAGGCTTTCATTATATTACACTCAAATATTTGTTTATATTAGGTTTTGCTTATACTGTACACAGTTCACATAATACTCATGTTGTCTCATCCTTAAGATTGTCCATTTTTGCCCTCAATAACCAGCAACTGTTACCTCAGATGTATTCCTGTTCAGTGTTCCCTGGGTATACATACATATATATATTCTGACCCCATTGCCCCTACGCAGCCTCATAAATTCCATATTTCAATATGTTTACTGGTTTATTTACAGTGGTGGCACCTAAAGTTCTTTCCCATTGCCTTAGATGTAATTTCCTTGATATTTGCAGGATTCCTGGATGTTCATGATATTAATAACATAAGGTATGTCTACACTTGCACCCTAGTTCAAACTAGGAGTGCAAATGTAGGCATTCAAAATAAGCAATGAAGCGGGGATTTAAATATCCCGTGCTTCATTAGCATGATCTCGATGGTGCATTACTCCACTCAACAGCTGTTTCAAAAGTGAAAGTGCGCTCTGAGATGCGTTAGTTCGAACCAAACCCCTTGGTTCGAACTAACATTACTCCTCATAAGATGAGATCATGCTAATGAAGCGTGGGATATTTAAATCCCCGCTTCATTGTCTATTTCGAATGCCTACGTTTGCATCCCTAGTTCGAACTAGGGTGCAAGTGTAGACAGACCCATGATGATTTGTTGCATAGGTGTAAATTAGTTTAACATTTGGCCGGTCTTCCTATAATGGGTTATTTGCCTAGAGAACAATTAGGGTACGTCTAAACTACATGCCTCTGTCGGCAGAGGCATGTAGATTTGTTTTTTTGACAAAGGCAAATGAAGCCGTGATTTAAATGATCACGGCTTCATTTACATTTACATGGCTGCCGCGCTGAGCCGACAAACAGCTGATCAACTGTTTGGCCACTCAGAGCGCTAGTCTGGACACTCCCCTGCCAACATCAAAGCCCTTTGTCGGCAGCCCCGGTAAACCTCATCCCACGAGGAATAATGGGCGGCAGCCATGTAAATGTAAATGAAGCCACGATCATTTAAATCGTGGCTTCATTTGCCTTTGCCTATGTGTCTAATCTACATGCCTCTGACGACAGAGGCATGTAGTCTAGACACAGCCTTCGAGTTGCTCAATTTTCTCCCCTTTCTGCTCCCCCTGAACAATTTGTCACCCTCCTTTCCTGCCAATGATACGTGGTGATTACCAATTTTTTTTCTTGTGACTCATTTTTTTCTTGTGACTTATTATTCTTTTTTCACAACAGCTGTCTTTATGGAAGAGTTTGACTTGTCTGCATAGTATTGTTGGAATATTACTTACGTCATTGAATAATAAAGACATTAAATCATCAATGTCTGCTTTGTCATAGTGATAGAAATGTAGCTATGTTAGTCTGGTGTAGCTGAAACAAAATACAGGACTATGTAGCACTTTAAAAACTAACAAGATGGTTTATTAGATGATGAGCTTTCGTGGGCCAGACCCACTTCCTCAGATCAAATAGTGGAAGAAAATAGTCATAACCATATATACCAAAGGATACAATTAAAAAAAATGAACACATATGAAAAGGAAAAATCAAATTTCAGAACAGAAGAGGGATGCATAAATATGCTAATAAAAACAGATGTTATGTGTTCAAACTCAGTTTTAGGGGGGGGAAGGCAAAATGTTGTTGATTCTGCCATAGTGATGAATTTTCCATTCTCATCTTTCGTGCAATTGTTGCACAAGACCAAATTTTTGAAAGTATAGAGGAGACTAAAGATGCTGATTGATCTCGGTGCCAAATAGGCACCAAACTACTTACATGCTTTTTAAAATCCCACTAGGTATGATCTACAGGTGCCAAAATACCTTTAAAACTCTGGCGTATAACTTAATAATTGGCTCCACACATTTAGAATCATGTTATACCATCAACGAGTTTCTTTTTATTTATATTGTATTGAAGTTTTTTACCAAAATAAGGAGAGATTACAAAATAACAAAAGAGCAAAAACTAAAGAAATGTGAATAAAGGAAAAAAGAAAAATAACAAATGAGGTGAAGGGAAGAAAGAGGAAAAAGAGCAACATCTTGTTTTCTCTGCTAGGAATTAATCAAAGGTTTCTAAAAATTTGCACAAATCTTTTCTAATGAGTCTGAGGTCTATCTTCCTTTATTTGTCAGGTCAATGAGATTGGTGAGCCAGATCTCTATCCATGGAGGAACTGTCTCCACCATTTCTTGTCAATTTTCAACCATAGATTGTCCTAAAGTAGAGCATTGATATGTGAGAGGGATGTATTTAAATTTTCTGCCAGACTGGGCCATGCTTGTCTGATAGTCAATACATTGGGGATGTTTTATGATCAAAATGGTAATAGGTTGAACTGGCTATTCTTGCCAGAAGGAGGGAATGGACTATATGACTATCATGCTGTGTCTCTCAAGTAGGCCCATGGAAATAAATGGTAAAACTCCCACTGACTTCACTGGCATCAGAATCTAACCCCTTATCTGATTTTTTTTTTTTTTTTTTTTTTGCGAGGACCAATAGAGCTACAATAGAATGGATTGCTCTTCATTTTAGTTTGGTCGAAAAACAGGACTATGAACCCTGACTCTTTCTGTGATATGACGTTGTTTAATTTCTCTGTTTAATATTCCTGTCTGTTATACTGATATTGGTTAAGTACTTCAGAAATGTGAGGACTAATGCTGCTTTGAAGATTAAAATAACTGTATCAGAGCTGTCAGGCTTTTCTACTGCATAGATCTGAAAGAGATGGAACTGGGATTCACCTCTTGTCCTCACAGGCCACCCTCACACATCCCTACAACAACTATCAAAGTTGTTTACATGGAAAAGAAACATTTGAGGAATGATTTATTGTATTTTAGCTTTCTTCTGCAAATTAGCAGCTGATGAGGAGGAAAGCCGGGGCTATGTGACCATTCCCTCTAGCAAGCATTCCTCTGCACTATATTAATGCAAAGCATTAGTGGCAGATGTTAAAGAACCACTCTTAACAAGTAAAGAGAGGATAATGCTTCAGAAAGATAGACCTCACACACATTAGAAAAGATTTGGGCCAAATTTTTAGAAACTAGGAAAAGGAAAAGAAATTGGCAAGAATGAGATTGCTACTATGCACAAAGTTCTCCTCTATAATGAAGTGTGACCCAGAGCACTTGGAAAGCCACTGTATGTTTACAATACTCTGTCATAACACCTTTAAATCATGATATAGGCATGAAAAATACCAAAGCATTAGTTGCCTTGTTCTTGCTGGTCAGATATCAGAACACCTTTCCAAGTAACGGTAATTTTCTAGGACAATCAGATCCATCCTATCCATAAAACAACTTAGGGCACTTGCCCTAGGCCCCATGCTTTTGGGGGCCTTGTGATAGCTGCTCCAATCTTCCTATGGATGGAAGGGACTGGGGGTTATTATGGCAGCAGTAGGGGTCACTTCCTCCCCACTCTTCCGCTCTGCCCTGCCACCCTCTCCTGGCCCACTGCACATGGCTTCTCAGCAACAGCAGGAACCAGACTGCTTTGGTTCCTGCTGCTCATAAAAAAGAGTTGTGCAGTGGACCAGGAGAGAGCGGCATAGTGGAGTATGGCAGGCTGCCAGGCCCCGGCAGCTTCCATCACCTGTGTGGTGACTGAGGATGAGGCAAACCCTGCTGCCACCGTGCCAGGCCCTCATAATCTTCTGGGTTGCATTGTAGAGATGGAACAGTGGTGGGACTTGGAGGAGGAGTAGAGCAGGGGTGGGGAAAAGGAGAGGCCCGTGTCCTGGGGGATGGGGGGGTGTGCCTCAGGCTGGCCCTGAGGACGATAATGTGGAAACAGCATAATTCAGGATGGTAGTAGCAAATCAGAGAAAGGTTAGATAGCAGAAATACCTTCTCCATGCCCCATCCTCCCTATCTTTCAGTATTATTGCAATGGGGTATACAAATCCCACTTTGGCCAGGACAGTGTTAAAAAGCTTTTGTGAACTCAGAAAGACATGGTGAGAGAGGTAATATCTTTTTCTGGACCATCTTCTGTTGGCGAGAGAGACATCTTTTCAAGCTACACAGAACTCCTTTTCAGATCTGGGGAAGGTACTGCCAGGATCAATGAGGGTTGCCAGCCCATTAGGGTTGCCCTGGAGTCTCCAGGAATTAAAAATTAAGCATTGATTAAAGATTATGTCATGTGATGAAATCCTCAGGAGTACCTCCAACCTAAATTGGCAACCCTCAGCATCCCAGCTGTGAGCTCAGTCAGGTGATACAGTAGGGGTAAGTCTAGACTACATGCCTCTGGCGACAGAGGCATGTAGATTGGACTACCCGGCATAGGAAAATGAAGCGGCGATTTAAATAATCACCGCTTCATTTAAATTTACATGGCTACCGCGCTGAGCCGATCAGCTGTTTGTTGGCCCAGCAAGGTAGTCCGGATGTTCCGCGGTCGATATCAAAGGCATTTGTCGACCTCCCAGGTATGAGGCGTATCATGAGGTGTATCATGCCTCATACCTGGGAGGTCGACAAATGCCTTTGATGTCGACCGCGGAGCGTCCAGAGTACCTTGCTGAGCTGACAAACAGCTGATCGGCTCAGTGCGACAGCCATGTAAATTTAAATGAAGCGGCGATTATTTAAATCGCCACTTCATTTTCCTATGTCGGGTAGTCTAATCTACCTGCCTCTGTCACCAGAGGCATGTAGTCTAGACCTACCCTTGGTGTCAGAATTGGGCCCCACCTCTGCCTGCCACTCAGTAGATAAGTGTCTTATCCCCTCCCCTCTCAGGAGGGAGGGGATAACACAGTACAGTCCTGCTCAGTTGGGGGCTTGCTAGGCCGGAAAGCTCAGCTCTAACTCTCAGTCCCAGAGAGAAGCCTTGCTGGGCTCAGGAACTGCTTGATTACCACTAGCCAGGGCTCCCTAAGCAAAGGTAGGCCTGATGAGGAGCTATTATTTTTATTTGTGGCCAGTGACTTACTTCTTGCAGGGTTAGCTTACTGTAGGTGCTGCCCAATGTGAAGGTAGAGACATCTTAAGGAATATGTTTATCTTGTACCCCAGACAGGGACCTACCCGTGTCTGAGTGGGATCGTGTCACTAAGGAGTGAGCCTTCCACAATGTGTTAAGAAGCCTATCCTTTCCTGAGCCAATCCTTTTTACTTCACTTTCTACATTAAGCAATTAAGGACCAGAATGAGATCCCCTTACTTAGGAGGAGTACCTTACTCATAAGTAGTCATGTTTAAAGGGGAATGGTTTCTGAAGTAAGATATGACTCAACATGAGATAGGGTAGCAAATCTTGCCAATCACTAACTAATCATTGTACACCATTTCAAAGACAAAGTGCTATACAAGTGAATACCTCTAGTATTACTTGTATACCTCTATTCAATCTGCCTAAAGTAGCCATTGTAATTTCACATGAAGATGATTATAATATTCATTAAAATGAAATGTTCACTAAGCCTCTCATATAATTCTCACTAGAAGCAGCACCAAAAATATTGATGGCAACTCACTTACACTGATATGCAATCTGAGATAAACTGAGCTGCAAAAACCAATCTGGCATCTGTCCTCACTCAAACAACAAATCATGCTTTAGCAGTGGTATTGATCCATGCTAACCTCTGGGTTAGGAATAAAGCCTCTTTAATTATTTTGGCTGACTTTGGGGGGTTTGTTTTGGGGTGTTGTTATTGTTTGCAATGGCTTAGGAACTCTAGCTAATGTGTTTTGGTGTTGTTATCACTTAGCTTGCATTAAAATGTTAGTCCCTAGAGAAACCCCTTTCACCCCAATCTGGCCTGCCTCTGCTTGGTGTAGATATCAGAAAAAGCCATTCCTTCGGCTTCTCTAAGGGTTTGATAACCTCTTCACTTTCCTTAGCCAGAGGTGTTTTGACCTTTAATTAAAAGGAAAATTTGTCGTCTTCCATTCAGAAGACAGCAAATAATGAACTCATTAAAATGAGGTTAGTGTTCAGGCCTTAGAGCAAAAAGAGCTGAAGTCTCATTAGCAGCTAACAATCCAGAACACAGCACATAAATAAACCTAATATGGCAGAGCAAAATGCCTTGGTGCATTAAATTTGAGGAGAATCAAATGTTTACCGTCAGTGATGTCTGGGGCATGAAGTTTTAATGTACTTAATAAAGGAAAGCAAATTTCTTCCTATTAGCCATGAAATGTTACTGGAGAAATTTCCCCCAAAAGTTTATTATGCAAATGAAGGATACAGTTGTAATTAAGAAGGACACTATGGGAAAATATCTTTCCTACTTAGTAGGTGCACCAATTATGAAGAATAAAGACAAAACCACTCAGATCTACAAAAGGTAATTATATGGATTAATGTAAAATATTGCTGGGTGTAAATGCAATATATGGGAAAGATTTATTTTATGGGTGTCGTAGAGAAAGGTAGACTTACTGACAAAGTGAAGAATCAGTTAATAAAATGAAACTCAAAATTCTTCAAAAATTCCACTTAATTAAGTGCCCTGTTTGAAAGAAACACTTTGATTACCTTTAACAGAAGTGCTTAGTCCAGCAAAGTTTCAGCAAATGCAGATACGCTTTGTGGTTCTTTCCTTATAAAATGATTATTTTATTACATTTACTTAACTTCCTTATTCAGAATAAAATGGCATTAGTTCAATTATTGGCTTTGAATCACCCATCAAATCTGCAGTTTTTTAAGTGGATCACCATTTCTAAATAGTTATTCTATGCTAATGACCCTGTTCATCAATCTTTACTCAGAAGAACTTCCATTGATTTTTTTTAATGACTATATAGTAAGCAAAAATTAAAAGGCACCTAAATACTCTGGCCAAAGATATCACTACAGACCTATGGCTTGACCCACAAATAGGAGTTAGGCTCAGCATTGCAATGCCTAACTTTAGGTGCCTTGCTGCCTCATGCAATCAGTAGCCTCAGTTAAGTGCCCAAACTCTCTATGAAAGAGGAGGCATAGGGAGAATTAAGCATCTAAAGATACATCTAGACTCCACTTTAAAATCAAAATAAGATACACAATTTGTGCTATGCAAATTGTATATTTTATTTTGATTTTATTTTGAAATAGGCTATTTCAAAATTGGCATGTCTACAAAGCGCCACATTTCAAAATAAAGCATTATTTTGAGACATCCCTTAATCCTCATGGAATGAGGCTTACAGGGATGCTGAAATAGTGCATCCGTTATTTCAAAAATTATTTTGAAATAGTGGACGTGTTCTTTCGATGTGGCATAGCCATTTCCACCTCCAATATCCTGAAATAGCCTTGCAGTCTAGATGTACCCTAAGAATGAGATCATGGAACGCAGAAAGCTGAGCAGGAAGTGGATTAAACTAGCCCATAAGAAATGCCAAGGAGATGGGTGAAACCAAAGGGACATAGTCCTACCATCTCAAAGGTATTGTGTCAGCTAACTCCCATGGAAATTAGAAACCTAAATATTTTTGAGGATCTGGGCCATAGGTACCTAGTTCTGGATTGTAAGGTGATGTTAATCTCCATTTGGTATTCTTAGCTGTAAATACTTGCTTAGTTAATGTAAACCAGATTTTCCCTTCCTCACAAGCACAATGACATGTATAGCCTTCCCAAATATCTTAGTGGTTAAAGCTCTTCCCCAGGATATCATAGTCTCAGGTTCCAACCCATAGCTCTTTATGATTTTCAAAAGAGAGTGTTCTTGCCATGATGCCATAGAGCATTATGGGGTGGGTCCTCTTCTATTGCAGATGTTCCACTTTGAATAAATTGCTTAAAAATTCCTTAGCCTGAAGAGAGCATGCAAGAGACTTCTATAATCTAGAAGTAAAGCATTTACCAAATTCTAGTCACTGTGCTGATGACCACTTAAGAATTATATGCAAACTAGAAAATCTTAAACAGGAAAGATTATGTGCAATCTATATGATTCAGTGGTTATGTTACTGAGGTCAGACACTAGGTTTAAAGCCCCTGTTCCAAATCAGCTAGTATGGGGATTAGACTCCATGTTTCCTACAGTGCAGATATGTGCTCTAACAACCTAGGTGATTGGGGGAGAAAGGGAGGATCCTTGCCAGAGGAGGCTGTGAAGGCTAGAACTATAACAGAGTTTAAATAGAAGCTAGATAAATTCATTGAGGTTAGGTCCATAAAAGGCTATTAGCCAGAGGGTAGGAATAGTGTCCCTGGCCTCTGTTTGTCAGAGGCTGGAGAGGGATGGCAGGAGACAAATCGCTTGATCATTGTCTTCAGTCCACCCTCTCTGGGGCACATGGTGCTGGCCACTGTCAGCAGACAGGCTACTGGGCTAGATGGACCTTTTGTCTGACCCAGTACACCCATTCTTATGTTCTTATGTTTTCTTTCTGAGTTAGACATGCTCTGAGAACAACTATGGGACTGGGACACTCACACAAGCTAGGTAGAGGACTACCAATGTTGAGAATCTCCCACGGCCTAGGTATGACCTAGAATCATGGCTTTCTGGAAGAAATGCAGGCACCTGCAGGTATAAGTAGCAGCTGGGCAGCAAGACTGGATCTATATTTTGGATTTAGGTACCTCAAGTAGCAGTTAGGTATATACATCCCTTTTGAATTAAGCCCCTAAAAGTAGTCAAGTACCATAGGAGTTGACCAGTTTTTTCTGTATTCCTCTGTGTGGACTTCTCCTTGTGTACAAGTCACGAGCACTTAATCTGCTGGAGCTGTGACTAGATGAAAGACAACAGAAGATGCTGAGCATGGGTGAAGTAAAGAAGAGAGTGTGATAGAGGGGATGCATATTGAGGCAGATGTAAACATACTGTTGTTAGGGAGAGAAGGCTTGGACTAGGTTTGAAAGGAAAAAATGTGTTCAGCTGGGAAGTAGGGAATAGGTGTTTGCAACAGAATCCACATAACACATGCAGAGTGAACTCAAGGCTGATGTCAGAAACAACAAGTGAGGTGCTGGTTTTGAAGTAGAATGGGGGAGATCAGGAACCTGATGAGCTTGTCCAAAGAGCAGGGGAAGGTTTCTCTGGCCTCTGATGGTGGAAAAAACTGAATGTCTCCCTTGAGAAGAAAGCCCAAACCAGTGGGAGACTGCTGAGAGTTGGGAGTAAGGAAGCCTGATTTCATGTGGGGAGATCATATTGTAGAGACTGGCAGAGGTCAAAGCAGCCAGGTTTGGGGAGAATAATCTTGCTTGGAGGAAGATCTGCAGTAATTAGGGTGCATCTACGCTGCAGGGCTTAATTCGAAATAAGCTATGCAAATTGAACTATGTCAATTGTGTATCTTATTTTTAAATAGCTTATTTCGAAATAGGGAGCATCCATATAGCACTTATTCTGAAATAGAGCACTCTTCCTCTGAATCCCTTATTCCTCATACAACGAGGGTTATAGGAGTCAGAGTAAGAAATCTTCCAGGTTGGCAGTATTTTGAAACTATTTTGAAATAACTGCCGGCTGTGTAGACGCAGACTAAGTTATTTTGAAATAGTGTTGCAGTGTAGATGTACCCTAAGAGTCCTATTTAGGACTAAATCAGGTAAAATTTCCATTGGTTAAAATTGTGCAGTCCTTTCCCTTGGCCAAATTCTTCATGGTCTGTATGTGGCTGCGCAGTGAGTGAAGCCTGCCCCTTTTCTAAAGCCTGCATAAGGATCAATCCCTGACCTCAGGGGATGAAGGGACTGCACCCTTCCTGATCTGCTGAATCACACCATACCATAAAGGGAGCAGGGAAGAGTGGGCCATGGCTCTATGCAGGCACCAGAACTGGCCACTAATGCAGATGGTAAAAAATTTCATTTGTTAAAAAAGCAGGCATGCAACCAGTCCGGGTGTGTCCAGGAGACATTCTGAATGCCACCTGCCGCTCTCCTGGTGTGGTGTAGGTCTGTGTTCCCTATTACTATGGACTGTGCTTACAAAGCACAACAGAGTTCATTATTCACCTAGAAAAATCATTGCTGAAGCCAGTTGGAGTCAATGAGAATCGTGATGGAATAAGAAGTGATTAAAAATAAGGAAAGGGTTCAGTTATTCCCAAGGCAGATGGATACTGAGATCTGTGTAAGACATTCCCCACACCTACAAATAATGCAATGTTTGGTGAAATGTTAGGAGTCATCTCTCTGAGAGTATCTATATAATGTTAATATACAATGAGACCATGTAAATTAATTTCCATATAAATGAATATATGATATGCTTTATTCTGAAATGACAAAACAAGAGTCTTCAGTGCTCAGCAAAAGCCACTGAGTGATCAATTTACCCATTAAATTGAAAAATCATGTGACATACCATAGTTTACACGATTTATAACTTAATCCTTCTTCTGCTTTTTTAATGAGACCTCACTGGGATGGAATGTTCCTTTCTCTCTTGCTTCCCCCTTCCTTTTTGGGGGGGGGGGGGAAAGGGGTGATCTTATGAAATAAGATGATAGCATAACATTGCTAGGAGATTTGGAAAAAAAGATGATAAAACAAGAAGTTTATTTCACATATCTGGGAATATCATGTTTTAATTAATATTGTAAGGTGTTTCATCCACAAAGACACACATTGATTTTGCTCAGCACACCAGTCTGAAATGTAAGAAGCACTTTCCAAATTATATAAAGTGCTTCACATATTGGAAAACTATGTTTCTAAATATATTGGCCCAGATTCTAAACTGGAAGAATTCCGCATAGCTCTATTGACTTAAATGGCACTATGATCATTTTCATAAGCTGCAGATCTGCCCCTGTGACTATTTCTGGTGCTGACTATTTTCATTTTATAATTCTCATATGCTAGAACATAATTGCTACATTTGTCTACTGGTCCCCTTTGCATTTGATCTCATAAAACGTAATGTGTAATATTGCAATGTGCAGATCAAGCACTGATGTACATTGCGTGGGGAAGGGATCACAAAAGATAAATCATTTATTTTAAAAATGTACAACACGATAAGCTGGAGACAATATTGATCTCTTAATATTCATTGCTAAGGCACAGTTATTACAGTTAGATTTTACTTTGTTGTACCTTTCTAATGTATTTCCTTAAATAATGGTTCTGATGCTACTTCTTGTTATCTCAATCTTAAAACGATATAGTTAACTTTAAAAATTCAGGAAAATAAAAACTTGCTGACTGTCTCTTAGTTTGTGTGGAAGTCAAGTGTATCTTTCAAATGACATACATCTTTATCAAATTGTCTGTTATCACAAACACACACTTCAGCTGATAAGATATTTGAAAATAACATGTATTCTCGTAGTTAATTGGTGGTCAGAAATGCTTTTTAACTTTCAAACACTAAGACAACTGGGCTAAGCATTTCCCTTTAACTGCCAAATGTAATGATTAGTGACTCTCTGTCCATGCCATGAAAGGAGGTATTATATGAGCTACGTCTACATTGGCATCCCTTTCCAAAAAAGGGATGCTAATGAGACGAGTTGGAATTGCAAATCCGCGGGGGATTTAAATATCCCCTGCGGCATTTGCATTTACATGGCTGCCGCTTTTTTCCAGCTTGGCGATAAGCCGGAGAAAAGCGCCAGTCTAGATGCGATTCTCCGGAAAATAAGCCCTTTTCCGGAGGATTTCTTATTCCTACTTTCAAGGCCATTTCTTGCCGCTTTCTTTGAACAGTGGAAAAATACACATTTCTGACTACTAGAAATGTTGTTAATATATCTTTAGACTATTTCTTAAGAGCAACATGATAGGAGTTCAAAAGATTGCTGATAAATAGAGCTCTCTACCACCTAAAACCTAAAAACAGGCTGGGCCAGTAGAGAGATGAAAGCTTTATCCAGCTGGTAGCATGACGGATGTTAAATGTGTGTTGTTCTCAGACTAGATCCAAGTGGAAAGACACTTGTGTAGTAAAACAGTCATTGGAAGCATCACTGTATGGCAGTCTCATCAATGACGTCAAAGACTGAAAGTGCACAGAGTCAGAACTATTTCTGTCTTTTACTTCTAGTGATGATGTACACAGAATTGACTGAGACACACTTATGAGGCAGTCAGGCTAATGGCAGAAACTATTCTCCAGTAAAAGTTAGACTCTTGCACTTTTTAGGAACATACATTTTTATTAGAAAAAACTCCTCAAGGATATAATAAAAAAATAGCCATGAGGTAAATGGACAAAATTTCCACTGAAGTGAATTGGAAGTTGTCCATTTACACTAGCTGAATTTGGCCCACAAGCTATTTTAAAGAAGTTTTTACAGGTAAGTGAAACCAAATTCCTTTAATGCCCATGCTGGCAAGAAATACTTTTATTGTATTTTAAGTTTTAGTAAATTTCATTATTCAGGTTTTACATATGTAATGCCAATAGGCAGCATCTAACCTAGGAACTCTGGAGCTTAGTGCATGAGCCACTCATTCTCTCTGTAAATTGTCTCTCTGCCACTAGATGGGATAATACACTACACCCGGAAGGTGTGTGGGTTACACATACAAACTCACTGTGTTTGTGGTTAGTATATCAGTAGTATATGTCAGCTGACTTTATAGCTCAAGCCCTATGGGCTGAATGCACTGAGATCCTAGGTTTGGTTCTGCCTGCAGGCAATTATACTCAGTCCTGCTCTGAGTGTAGGAGACTGAACTTTATGACCTCTCAAGGTCCCTTCCAGTTCCAGGATTCTATGATATTGTTACATCTAAGTTTGTGGGGAAGTCCAGCTCAAATAATGCAGAACATCAAAACATGTAAAATTAGATGTAGGATTTTGCCCTGTTAGTTACTCCAAATTACAAAGCCAACACATAATTTGATACCATACCAATGATGTTGGTCCTGCACCTTCTTAAATGTCCAAATTTTATTTACTATTACACTAAAGAAAAACCAAATGACCCTAGCACCAAACCACAGAATGTATTTAAAGACCTTAAATTTATGTCTCATTGGTGGACATACATTTTAATATAAGGCATTCCTAAATTTTATATTTTATTTTTCTAAATGCATGTTAATTTCTTATTTATTTCAGGCGTTACTAGAGACTCAAAATTTACTGCGCACTCAGGTTGCAAATTTTACCTTCAACCTTGGATTTTCAGGAAAGTTTTACCACACAGGTAAGAAGGAACTTTGTGCTCTCAGGTAGCTACAATTAAATAGGTACCAGGGTTTTAAACCTAGTCTTTAGCACTGTCTATTTATCATTGCTAACTCAGTGGAGCAATGGGAAAGTGCTGTGTTCCATCATCTCAGGCACTTAGTGTCCTGTCCAAGGCCCACTGAAGCAATGGAAGGAAACCCATCGATTTCAAAAGTCTTTTGATGAGGCCCTGAAGGATATGAAGTGTCTTTGCATTTTCTGAAGGGCATCCTGCCAGACACAGGGTAAAAAGGAAGGCAAATTAACTAATAAGGCTGCTGTAAAGACAGAACTGCATGGGCGTCAATCCAGGCTTTTTGCAATATCACAAGTGCAAAGAAAAGCACCAGACTGAAAACTGAGTGCCACAGCCTTTTAAGAAGAAGCAATATTGGAATGTGATGCACATTGTGAAGTGTCTCAATATGATTAGAAAGCCGCCCATTAGCAATAATATTAGGAGAAAAATTAAACAATTATACTTTTCTTTAACAGTCTTGTTATACCAAAACTTTCATTAAAACATATTTAATTAAAATAATTTTATTTTTCCTTACTACCTCTGAGCACCCAATGGATTCCTCTTACCCACACCACATTTCTCAGTGAGATTAGCATTGCCTGATTCAATGCACTTAACTGTCTCCTTCACATGTTCTTCTCTCTGTCTCAACTTTGCTCCCCTGCACAATGCCCCATCCACTTTCTCACTTTTTAAATCTCTCAATACCCCTTTGCCTTATCCTGTTCCTTCAGTCAGGCTTCCCAGCTCCTCCTTCACCATCACTTATGTGACACCAAATAATGGGAGGATCAATGAGAGGCACACTCAAGCACTTACTTGAACAGAGATAATTTTCAGGGGACTACATTGTAAGCCTAGCAGTTTTTCCTGTTTGAAGTGTCACATCTGGAATGCACAGGTTCACATCTAGGTCAACCATACTGCAAAGGGGACTGTTGGTTGTATTATATTAAAGACACTGGGAGGCTTGAGTGGAGGAGTAAAAATGAATTAGAGAAGCAAAAGAATGAAAGGAGAATTTTAAAAAACCTAGGTCATGGAATATGTGTATGTTGGAGGGATAAAAGGGCAGGGAGGAGAGAGATGGAAAGAGGTTTCAGAGAGGAATGTAGAGTCCTAATTAATATGTATTTGTAATATAGTTACTACCATCCCCATTGTACTAGACACTGCACGAACATCTAGTGAGAGATAATCTTGTTACAGACTAAATAGACAAGACAAATGGTATGAGGGAAAAGAGATGAAATGTTTTCCTGAAGATCATACAGCAAGTGGGTGTCAGAGCTGGAAATAAAATTTAGATCTCTTGAGACCTATTGAAGAGCTTGTTTTCAGAGAAAGTTGTCAGGGGCTGGGGAATAAAGTGATATTAAGAAAATTGAATGGTGTTAGTTTTGCTAATGAAGTTTTTTTATGATCATGGGCCAATTCCTGAGGCCCATGGTCAGACTTTACTTCATCTTTAATCAGGAAACTCTTAAAGGGTATGTCTACACTACAGCGTTATTTCGAAATAGTTATTTCAATATAGCTTATTTCAAAATAACACGTCTAGACACAAAATGCATTTAGAAGAAGCGTTTTGCTATTTTGAAATAGCACGTCCACACTGATAGGACACTGAATCGCATTTAAGGCCAGCCAGAACCGGTTCTGGCAGGGCATCAGGTCAGGAGCTACCTTGTGTGGCTGCTGCCTGAGGCTATCTGAGACCTGTGCTTAAAGGGGCTCCCCTCCCCAGACAGCCGGTTCTAAGGTTTCCCTGCTTGCTTGCCTATCTCACTGAGGGATAGCAAAGCATTTTTTTCTCTGCGTGCTCTGGTTGCCCTCGCTCAGAATACCACAGCACTCTGCAGCAAGGAGCTGAAGCTGCCTCTGGGCACTCTAGTGCTTCTCTAGGACGTGTTCCTGTGAGCCTGGCAGCACGTTCTGCAGGCAGTAACAATCTCCCTGGTGTGTCCCACTGGGGGATTGTGCCTCATTCCTCCCTCACGTCCTTCCACTTATCCCTCCCTAACCCCCCTTCCTGCTGTACAATAAAAGACATGTGTTAATTACAACAAAGCCTCTTTATTGAACAACTCTGGGGTGAGGGAGAATGAAGGTACAAGAGGGGAGGAGGGAGGGTGGGAGAGAGAAGAGGGAAACCTGGGAGGAGGGAGCTGGCAGGGGGAGGCAAGGGGAGGAAGGGGGAGGAGAAGCTCAGGGCTCAGGGTTGGGGGTCTTGCTGGCCCAACTGTCTCCCACCACTCTGGATGTGGGGGTCTCCCCGCGGGTGTGGGGAGGGTGGGAAGGAAGAAGCAGGAGAGGGATAAGAAGTGGGAGGAGGAACAGTAGCTGGGGAGGCAGCCAGGTTGGAGCAGCAGGAGGCAGCAAGCTCTTCCACAGGGTCGATGACCACCTGGGGGGCACGGACAATCCTGCCCCCCAGGATGCAGTCCATGGCATCAAAATAGGACAGGGGTCTGGGTCTGCCCCTGGTTGGGCATATGCCTGCCACAGCTCCTTTATTTTCATGTGAACCTGCTCCTGGGTTCGCATTTGGCCTTTGGTGGCCAGGCTGGCAGCCATCTGCCTGTAGATAGTCACATTCCTCCATTTAGTGCGGAGATCAT
Source organism: Pelodiscus sinensis (assembly GCF_052426305.1). NCBI lineage: Eukaryota > Metazoa > Chordata > Testudines > Trionychidae > Pelodiscus > Pelodiscus sinensis. Next base: position 103,436,145 of record NC_143055.1, read on the forward strand.
GGAAGTTGGAGACATCCCCCCAAACCTGAATTAGGTCCCTGATCTCCGCACTGGACCAGGCAGGTGCCCACCTTTTCCAGCCCCTGGCAGGCTCCTGGGAGTTGGCAGACTGGTCCTGGGGAATTGTGGAGGGCTGGCTGGCACTGGCTGCCTGGCTTATGCTGGGTCAAGTGCAGTGACTGCTGGCTCTGGGCTGGCAGTCTTGGAGCTGGCACAGGCACTGTGGCCAGAGAGTACCCCTTTAAGGGCTACGGGGAGGGGGAGGGGGAAGGGGAGAGGATTTTTCTTGGTTGTGCCCAGAGTGGCCACCCGGGCATCCTGGGAAGGGATGGAGACCCCCTATTTCAAAATAAGCATCTACACAATGCTTATTTCGAAATAGCAATTTTGAAATTGGTGCTATTCCTCATGGAATAGGGTTTACCAATTTTGAAATAAGCCCTCCGCTATTTCGATTTCATTTTGAAATAGCAGTTTGGCTGTGTAGATGCTGGTAAAGTTATTTCAAAATAACGGCTGTTATTTTGAAATAACTTTGGGGTGTAGACATACCCAAAGAAATCAGTAGAAGCTTTGCCCAAGTACAGAGGACAAAAGAAGGATGTCACTAGTTTGCTCACTACATCTTAACTTGCCTATAAACATTTCTTATTGGTGTTCTCTATAATAGGGTAACTTAAGCCACACAAAAAAATCATTATATTGTGGTGATAAGATGCTTCTTAACAGGCATCAGTTCTTCAGGTATACGCCATTTGTTCATCCCAGCAAGTACAAGAAAAAAAGGGGAAAAATCAATGGGGAAAAGATCATTTATTTTAAGTACTAATGGAAATTTTATATTATTGCTAATATTAGGGATGTTTTTCAGTTAAAAATACTGACTTGCAATCTTCATTCATTTCTTTTTGTCAATTTGAGTTTCCTCTCGATCTGCCACAATTGACTAAAAATTACTTCATGTATAATGTTCAGGTTTTCTCTTGTCAGTTGAATTTAATATTATCAATTTTTCATTTGTAACTGGCATAGAGAGAAAGTGTTCATGTGTATGTATGTGTGTTCTCCAGAGACACTATGAGGGTTACTGAAATAGCACAAAGTTACTTAATAAGCTGAGGCATCTCATTGGCTCCATTAAGAGATCTCTAGCATTCTGTACTCAGTGATGCATGTGAGTTCTAAAGTGTGCACTTCATTCATGGCGTGATATTATTGTTTTGTCATATCAGCTTAGTGGAAACATTTCAAAGTATTCTCCATGCAAACACACACCGTATTGACTCATTATAAATAAAATATGGAAAGGTATTCATTAATTACTGTAAACATGGCTTGTTTACTCAAAAGAGGCATTTAATTTAAGATGCTCAACATGTTTTATTAGGGCATTAACTGCTGTGCTTTATTGACTTTTCTTTAATGCACAACTTTGTACTCCCTTCCAAAACTCAGATCAGTTGAAAATTACAAGGAGGAAATAAACATGTGAATCTGTTGTCAAATAATTATATCTTTTAATTAAGAGATCACTGACCTGTACTGCATCTATACCACTTTATTTGAGTGGCCACATATAATTAGGATAGCTATATACTAACTTTTTACACTAATTAATTATAATATTCTCATTGACACCTATTACCATTAACAAGCAATGGTGTGATATAAGAAAATGGATGTACTTTGCTGGAGTCTTTTTAGGCTATAAGTAAACTGTGCACTTGTAGACAAAAAGGTAGTGGCAAGAGTTGACTAGTGTTTACTAGTAATACTGACTAAGCATGTGTTTTCATATGCTCATTACTACAACAGTTGGAAATGGGGAACTTTTTACAGAAAATTGAGTTTTATTGGAAAAAATGACAACTAAAGCCTTTTTTGATGTACTTTCTGGGGAAAAAATTGTTATAAAAAAATAAACACCAGAACAATTTTACATTAAAAAAAGGGTTGGGGTGGGAAAATTTCAATAACTTTCAATAACTAATATATTTTACTATATTTAAAATTTTATTTTAATGGCATACAAAGGTAATAGGTTTTCATGTCAAGTTTCAAACCTCAGCCATTTGTATTGTTTTCTTGCAAACTCCTCCGTAAGGGTATTCAGGTTTTAAAAAAATAGGAAATATTCTGGATGAGGTTTCTAAACCTTTACCTCAATTAAAAAATGGTGAACATATTATACTCAAACTTTACAACAACAACAACAAAACCCTCCACATCAGGACTAGACTATCCTGGGAAGATCTGAGACCAAAATATTACTTTTGTAAAGGAAATTGTTTTGTAATCTTATTATAATTATTTAAAATATTCACTTCTCACTGCATCCTGTGTTCTAACTTTACTTTATTATCAGATATATTACATTAAATGCATGATTTAAACTTACCCCAGTCCATATGTAACATTTCTCTCCATCTTTTTTCCTTTTCATTCCTACTTCGGAAACCCTGAACCAAACATGCCCTGGTTTACCCTAGGGAATTATTTTGAAATAGCTCCCCTTTTTTCGAAATAACAAGCAGAGCATCCACACTATGCTGCCTGCTATTTTGAAATAATAACTCCTCCTTTCCTTGGGGAATAAGCTTATTTCAAAATGGTTATTTCAGGAGTTATTTCAAAATAAGCTATTTCAAAATAATTTCCAAGTGTAGACATGCTCCTTGAGTCATCACTGCTTGGACTATCCAGTGCATTCAGAAATAACAGTAGCCAGCTTTCTTCTGAACAGTTTATTTCTTTAAAAAAATAGAATGGATTATATGTCAAGGAAAACTCTGAAAACTCTCACCAACTTATATAAGTGTCATATCGCAGATTGAGTATGTATTCTTCCACCTGTTCTGTGTCACAAATAATATAAAAAGTAATATTCTTCAAATGATTGCAGAAATTAAATAAAAAAGTAAATAATACATTGAACTTTCAAATACCTGCTGTGAAAGTGAATAAGGATGACCACAAATAACTTTCTTGTAGTTAGTTTTGTTAAGTATTGAAAGTCTTCTAAAAGAGAGCTATCTTTGTGATACAAACAAAGATATGTCTTAAACTAAATAAAAGCTGTTTACATGGTGAAGGAACTAGAAGGGATGCTGCCAGTAAACTGTCTGAAGTTTTAATAGTTGATTTGAGAATGAAGTTAGTAAGATATAATGTAACCATTCACCTTTTTAAAAGCACTAGGCTAGCTGTCTGCAGTCTCTAGAAAGTAGCTCTGTTATTTCTCATAGTGTTGTGCAAATACCTGACTTTTTGCTTCATCAGCGAAAAGAAAACATCAGAAAAACATTTTTTCAGGTCAAGAAAAATTAAACTTTTTTTTAAATTTTGTTTAATAAAAGTCAATGACATTTGGAAACTGGAAGGGCTATATTCACTAGGGGTATGTCTATACTAGCCCCCTAGTTCAAACTAGGGAGGCTAATGTAGGCATTTGAAGTTGCAAATGAAGCCCGGGATTTAAATATCCCGGGCTTTATTTGCATCTTCCCGTCCAGTCGCCATTTTGAAATTTCACTAGTCCGGACTAACTGCCCGTGGCTACACGGGGCAGGGAGCCGGTAGTTGGAATTAAAGCCCCTAAATCGAACTACCATTAAACCTCCTTGCAGGAGGAATAGCGGGTAATTCGAATTAGGACTTTAATTTGAACTACTGGCTCCCTGCCGCGTGTAGCCGCGGGCAGTTAGTCCAGACTAGTGAAATTTCAAAATGGAGACCGGATGGGAAGATGCAAATAAAACCCGGGATATTTAAATCCCGGGCTTCATTTGCAACTGCAAATGCCTACATTAGCCTCCCTAGTTCGAACTGTTTTGTGAATGGTTCTTGTGTTAGTGATGATGCTGCTGGTAAGGGACTTATTCGAGTTACATGCCTTACACTCTGCAGTCTAGTGGCTATTTTTGGGTAAGACTATCTCAATCACTTCTATTGAAGTGTTGAAGCTGTTTTGTAATTAAATTAGTCATTAGGCCTCAGAGAGAAAGAGAATTACTTTGCATTCTGGTAGCTAGAACAGCCACTCAGGAGGGAAAACATGGCTATAATTCTCTTCTGGGCCAGAGATTCAAACTGAGGTCTCTTGCATCCCACCTAAACATTTTAACCAATGGACTAGCTCATATGGGTGGAAACTATCTTTTCCTATCTTTTATTTTCTGAATTACACCAAGTGTCTTTGTGATTCTGGCCCAAATTGGAATATTTCATTTAAAAATATCAATATGTATTATTTTGACATTCCCTTTTTTTACTTTTTTACTCCTGAAGCAATTGACAGAAACTGACACAAATTTACAGAGAGTTACAGTTGACCTGAATTTGCAGTTTTCAAAGGAAAAAATGTTTCAGACAAATATTGACACCCATCTCTGTGCTTTCTTCTGCCTGAACAGCAGTCACTAATGTTGACTATTAACATTTATTTAAAAGTAAAGTTTAAATTCTGTAAAAAAAAAAAAAAAAAAAAAAAAAAGATGGCATACCAAGGAAAAATCCACCCTTCACTTGCAAGTCCTGTCTATTACAGCTTTATTTTACTGCCTAGAAACTTCATGGAAATGTTGCATGTTTCTAATTTCTGATTTGATAAAAATATATCACATTTGTGTTTCATGAGACAAGTAATGATAAGCCTCTTAGTGGGAATTTCTTTTGGCTTTTGGAGCTTTCATAAAATGCAAATCACTGGTTAATACTGCTGGTTCTACACGTACTAATATGACCCTAGGTGAAAGAGCATCTTTATCTGGGCTAGTGAGATGCTCTTTCACTTAAGATCACATTAGTTCTACTCCAGGAGTCAGCTAAAGAGCATGAGAAAAAGTAGTTCATCTCCACTCCTCTCTCCTCTGGGTAGCAGTTCAAAGCCTTTCAAATACCAAATAAGAGAGATTGTGACTGCCTACTTTCCAACAGCAGGTAATATCGATTTTTGGTTACAGTTGGGCCTTGGTTCTCCCTCTAAGCCTGCCCTTAAAAGTCAGGTGTCATTGTTATAAATTAATGTAAGTGAAGAGAGAAATAGCAAACAGAACACTTCATATAATCTTTTCCTTAACAGAGCCGTGTAATTGCACCATATCTATGTCATTACATTTGGTGAGGCATCAGTCTAGTTTAAAATGCAGTTACTTGTACTTTTCACTGTACAAGTGCTTTCGTTCCTTATGTTGCAGGAACTGAAGAGGAGGATGAAGGTGATGACCTGTTGTTGGGCTCTGTGGATGAATTCTGGTGGTTTCCCCATATGTGGAGTCACATGCAGCCTCATCTCTTCCATAATGAGTCATCACTGGTGGAGCAGATGATTCTCAACAAGGACTTTGCACTAGTAAGTAATAGTTATAAGAAGGTGTGATAGACTGCAAGTCAGGAAAGAGTTAATATGGGTTACCTTGGAAGGGAAAGAGCTATGTCCCCTCACATCTGAAGATGTTGAAGGATGGTTAAGTCAGTGCAAGACCAAGAGGGAAAAAGAAGTGGATTCTTTTCTACCCTTTTCCATCCCATAAGGAGACACATAGGGAATATATGTAGTCACCGGGGAGGGTATAGACTCTTCACTAGAGTAGATCGTTGGGAAGTGCTGGAAATATTTTGGCGGCTTTACCTATAATGTGGATGAAGCCTGTCTTTGGAATGTCTGATCTAAAAAAAGAACTTGGACTTAAATGTTACTGCTCATTAAGGAGAACTTCCTTTTTCTAATGGTTTTGTGAGGATGCAGTGGCCTCAGCAGGGCCGACAGCCTTCCCAGGCCTTTTTATATCACCAGGCTCTGAAGTAGTTGCCCCTTTTATCCTCCTCCTCTTCCTCCACAGGTTGGCCTGAGTGGTCTACAAGCAGCTGATTGATTATGTAATGCCTTTAGGGACAGTTATTTAGCCCATTCCTGCACCTTGTAGCTTAAAGAAGGCAATTATAAATAGGTAAACTGCTTCCTGATATATAGTGCAGACATAGGTAGAATCAGGAACCAGAGAAAGGATAATAGGTCAAATGAGGGGTTCACTTAAAAGATTTCATAGAATTTGAACTGAAAGACACCTCAACCTGACAAAGGGGATGAGAAGTGAAATTGCAGAATTTCACGGTTTTTTTTAATCTATGCAAGTATTTGAAAATTTGCCTTTTAAATAGCTATTCTGCCTCTTGGGGGTCATGATGCATAATGATGTTTAATTTATCCTATTAAATTTATCCTATTTATTGGTACTGTTAACTTTTAAGAGCTGTCCCTGAAACACTGGATGGAGCTCAATAGAATTGTATTGTAAAATAATGTGGAAAGTTCTTTAGGGTCCATCCAGAACAGTTCTCCTACATTAGTTATCATAACAAAGAGGAAAAACAAAATCTAGAAAGTCCTGTCTTTGGGGGGAAAAAACATCACAATCCTAAGCAACCAAAGTCATTCAAAAGAGTAGAATGACATTGTTACTCAATCTGCTACTTACCCAAACTTTCAGAGACTCTTCCATTTCCAGCTGCCAGTATTCTCCTCTTCTATGAAATTGTAGTGCAAATACAAGGAGTCTAGGAAACTTATAGTTTAACACAGGATGGAAAGAACATGCACATCCACTAACGTGACCTATGCCATCAAATGCCAGCAATGCCCCACTGCCATGTATATTGGCCAAACTGGACAATCTCTACGGGAAAGAATTATGGACACAAATCAGATATCCGAAAAGGCAACACACAGAAACATGTTGAAGAATGTTTTAATCTGCCCGGGCATTCATTAATGGATCTGAAAGTCACCGTATTGTTTCAGGCCAATTTCACAAGCCAAATACATGGGGAAGAGTTGGAACTTAACTTCATTTACAAGTTTGATTCCTTTCAGAGAAGAATGAATGAAGATATTGGCTGGCTCCCACAGTACCTTCCACATCCTAATGACTTAACCAACCAACCAAACAATGGGTACTTATAGAGATGCAAATTGTTCTTATCAGCCTCTTGTAACTTGAACAATCTAATTCACTACTTTTTCTCTCCCCTCCCCCCCCACCTTCCTTCCTTTATTTATTCTTAGATCTGGACTTTTAACACTCCAGTCATCTGAGGAAGTGGGTTCTACCCACTAACTCTCATGATACCATCTACATGTTTTGTTAGTCTTTAAGGTGCTGCTAGACTATTTGTTGGTTTTTAATGCTTCCCTTTGTTTGTAGAATTTTTTTCTCCTAATGACCTCTATAGCTTCATGTAATTGCCTTCTATGCTTCCTGTAGCTGTTTTTTCTGAACTTTCTTGTTTGCCTGGATATTTATACAGAATAGTGTACAAAACAGAGTGTGAATGTTTCTTTCATCAGCTTTCTTTTATGACCCGATTCATTCATGGATTATAGAATCCATCTTTCTTCACATCATGATTAGCGATGAGCAAATCAATTCAGGTACGAGAACCATATTGAAACATTAGTCAAAAGTTGAAATCAAACTGAAATTTTGAAGTTTACATGGCTTTTCCTTTCATAATGTTCTATTTCTCTATGATTATAAATTGCTGGTTCCAGGAGGAACCCAAAGCAAAACCAAAAATCAGGAAATTATATTCTTGGAAACTTCCAACTCCCTTTGCAGACCCATAGATTTAAGACAATTGATATGTTTTAGTAACCAACCAAACTTGTCAGTGTTTATCCAGATTATTCTTCCAAAATTTGGGGATCAGTCCATAAAATACTCCCAAACCTATAATTACACCCTTGCCTCCCATGTTCCTTCTATGTTTGCTGAATCTCCTATAAAAGAATATAACAATTTATTTTAAAGTGCACCCACTCTATACAAGGATCCTTAGAGTCCCTTTAAACCAGAAGTAACCAATAGTGGATAAGTGACTTTGGTACACTATTAACACAATAATTAAAATTCAATAGAACAATTATTTATGACTGAGTGCAATTACAAATTGTTTCTTCAAATTTAGTTGTGCACAATTCTTCTGGTATTTTACTTTATAGAATATTTCAAGGGAGTGTATATTAGTATTTGTGAGTGAGAGGGACATAGACAAATATTAGACACAGCTCACATCAAAAAATCCAAGTAAAATTCATGATATATAACTCAAACATTTTCAGCCCATTTTCCTTCAACCTCTCAAGAAAATTTTCCTCAGTAATTGGATTAAACCTGCCAAAGTTCAGGTCAAAATATATTTAATATCAAAAGTTATAAGATGGGCTAAAAGTAGGTCTTCTCACAGATTTTGGATGCAGCCTTAACTGCAAAGGCAATATCTTCTCTCTAAAGTCATTTTCATTGAGTGGCAATAGCTCTTAAGTGTACCCAGAAATAAGAAATTGAGGAAAGTGAAAGGCTGGTGTCGTAGTTTTATTTCCTTCCCATGGCTGGCTATGGGTTGTACTGACCTCTTAGCACTGAATTCTATAACAGCTGTACGATTTACTTATACGGACACTTCTTTTCAAAAGACTTCATGTGAAATCCTATCTGTGGGAGAAATTTATCTTCCTGATACAACAACCTCCCCAATGCCTAACACAGTGCTGGCAACCATGAACTTGGAGTAATCTTACATCCTCCTCTCCTCTCTCATTGTTAACATCTTACCTTGTTTGGAAATGACATTCCCTATCTCTTACTACATTTTTTTCTTATCTCTTAGAATTGCCAAAAGCAAATCCTTTTACAGTGATCAGTATTTTTTCTCATTCTAAATCCACATTAGCAGTTTAATTAACATGAATAAATAAGCAGAAGCCTCCACACTTATTTTTCATTATTGATTTTTATTTTACATGCAGTCCTTCTTGTATTTTTGTGCTGTTTTCTTTTGCATTATTTATCTATTCACTGAAACCCCCATTACTACAAAATGTCAATAAAGATTATCCATGAGAAGCTTTTGCATAAGGATGTAACCATTTCCTGTGGAAGCTGATTGGGGATGGGACAGCATTTGGGTGGGATCTTTTGTATTCTTTTAAAAGGATTTGAGAGGAAAGCATTCCTTTTGAGAGGACACTGTTAATGCAGATTTGCATATCTTAAATAGAAAATTGCTCCACATTGCAGTTTTTGAGAACAGTGTGGTGTTTTTAAATGAAATACAGTGACACCTTCTTTTTATGATCTCACATATTGTGAAACTCTATTTTTAATAAATTAGAACATAAGTTGAATCACTACAGTGCCTTTACATATGCAGATTCCATTTACAGTAAATCTACACTGAAGTCAATAGAAGGATTCCCAAAACAGGACAACTGTTCTGGGAGAAACAATAATTAAATAATAAATGCTCTTTATTGTAACAGAATTCCTGCCCTGAATTAAAGTCAGCCTTAATGAACACTAGCCAATTCTGTTTCTGCATATGAATCACACAGAAATATTTTTAATTATTACATAAAGTTTTATATATAGTCATTGCATCTTCTATTTACTGAAAATGGGGTGCAGGGTCTATGATTCAGAGAAGGTGACTGAGTCAAAGCATAATAACTGGATTCTAGTCTCAGCTCTGCAACTGGTTTGCTTCCTGACCTGTACTTCATTTGTGCGTTGTGGTGGTACGACTGCTCCACACGGGTCAAGAAGGAGGGAGCCTGTACAGAATCCTGACCAATCAGGGAAGGGCTTAAAGGATCCAGTCAGGATGTAGCTTGCTGGGGTAGTCCTGTATAAAAGGAGCTGCTCAGCAGAGAGTAGGCAGTTAGGCCCAGACCAGGGAAGGTTCAGAACCTGGTTCCCACAAAGAAGCACCTTCAGGAGAGCAGTGCTGGGCATGCTCAGAGAGGCTAGAGAGGGAGACTCCAGCTGGATACCTCCCAGATTGCTGGCCTTGCTACAAGGACCAAGAGGGTAAAAGGGGTCACAGGGGAACTGACCCAGGGAAAAAGAGGCAGTGGAGGGAGCGTGAAGGAAGGCAGGACAAGGTTGCTACCAGAGGGTCCCTAGACTGAGATCCAGAGAAGTGAGCATGCCTAGATCCCTCCTTTCCCCCTTTCTTTTCACCTCACCACTAAGAACAGTGATAGAAATGTAGCCGTGTTAGTCTGGTGTAGCTGAAACAAAATACAGGACTATGTAGCACTTTAAAGACTAACAAGATGGTTTATTAGATGATGAGCTTTCGTGGGCCAGACCCACTTCCTCAGATCAAATAGTGGAAGAAAATAGTCACAGCCATATATACCAAAGGATACAATTTAAAAAAATGAACACATATGAAAAGGACAAATCACATTTCAGAACAGAAGGTGGATGCGGAGGGGGGGGGGGAAGGAAGGTGAATGCCAGTGAGTTAATGATATTAGAGGTGGGGAAGGGTAGAGTCACTAAGAACAGTGACTGATACAGATAATGGCTTGAGTCAGAGGGGCTAAGCTTGGAGGCCACAGTGGCAATAGAAAGCCAGGACTTCTGATACATCCCCAGAAGGGGGCAAGAAACCAGAGTGGTGGGCACTGATGGAGGGCAGTGTCCTGAAAGAGGGCGCAGTAGTGCAGGGAGTAGTGCGGGTCCAGAATGCAAGCATGGACAGAGTAGAGTGACGGGTGAGATCCTGGCCAAAAGAAAGTGCCCTGATGACAAGAGCTAATACCCAGTACTACCAGCAGAAGGCGCTGTGGTGATGAGTCAAACCAATGACACCTATCTACAAAATAGAGATAATAATCCTTCCCCCTCATAAATTCCTTGCAAAATTATATTTACAAGTCAATTAATAGTCTTTAAAAATCACCATGAATTTGAAGTGTCTGCAACTTAAATGCAACTGTAAAATTAACTTGTGATAAGTGCACTCAATTTTTTTTCTCAAAGAACAGTTAATATTCATACTATTTCACAACTGGTTGATGGATGAATGACATTTTTGAGATGTTGCATAATTTTGAATCCTGCTCTTTCTCTCCAGAGCATGGTGAAAAGTGAAGGGAGTACTCTGTAGTAGAAAAGCTATATTACATGAATGATTTGCATGGAAGCTGGTATCAGCAATAGAATTTGTTTTAGCCTCAGATGCTACATCTCTTTCCTGTCAAATGGCTATTTTCATGGCAACACTTTCATCCTCTAAGGAATTTACACCACTGATAGAATGTTCTGAGAGAGTTAGAAAGTAATAAAAGATGGAAATGGGCTGTCCATATCAGTCAAAATGTATTAACACAAATCTACCAGGGTTTGCCGTTGTCTGATCTAGGCGATATTACTTTGCATGGGGGAAAAGGGGAAGCTTCAAGCCTTATTTCTTTCCTTGGTAAATAATCCAGAAAGTTTATATTCATGTTCTGTCTCTTTCCCACATTGTAGGCAGTATTCTTGCCGTATTGTACATCATTATCTGACAACAGGAATTGAATCTATATAATCCCAGGGCTTCCTCTTTTTCTTTTGTCTCAGTTAGGGTGTGTCTAGACTACAGGGCTATGTCTACACTAGCGGCTTCTTGCACAAGTATGGCCATTCTTGCGCAAGAATCAGCAGAGCATCTACACTGCCCGCCCACTCTTGCGGAAGGAAATTAACAGTACGGCATGATAAGAGAGGGCTTCTTGTGCAAGAGCTACTCTCTTTTTTAACAGGTGTAAGCCCTCTTGCGCAGAAGCTCTTGCGCAAGAGGGCAGTGTGGACACTCGGCAGGGTTTCTTGCGCAAGAAAGCCCTATGGCTAAAATGGCTGTCGGAGCTTTCCTGTGCAAGAGAGCATCCACACTGCCATGGGAGCTCTTGCGCAAAAGCACAGCGCGCACATGGCAGTGTGGACGTTATCTTGCGCAAGGGTTCTTGCACAAGAACCCTTGCGCAAGATGTTCTTGCGCAAGAAGCCGAGAGTGCAGATATAGCCCAGACTTTTTTCAAAAAAACTTCTCCTGCATCTAGACTGCGGCCGCATTCTTTCAAAATTAAATCAAAAGAACATGGCAGTTTTTTCGACCATGGTAAAACCTCATTTTACGAGGAAGAATGCCTTTTTTCAAAAGTGCTCTTTCGAAAAAAGATGTTCTTGAATGCAAACAGGGCTTTTTTGAAAGAGACAATCCAGACTGCCTGGGTATTCTCTTTCAAAAAAGCAGCTCGCTTTTTCGAAAGAAGTGGTTGCAGTCTAGACGTTCTCTTTTTTCTGCTTTTTTTGGATGAGGGGTGCGGGGGAGAGACATTTCTAAAATCTGGCCCATTTACATGGGGCCAAATTTCAAAAAAAAACCTCCTCTTTTGGAACATCCCTTATTCCTCTTACAATGAGGAATGAAGGGATGCCAAAAGAATGTGGCTGCTTTTTCGGAAACAGTTCCAAAAAAGAGGAAGCGTTCCTTGAACACGGCAAAGCTTTTCTGGGATATCCATAGTGTAAAGGCTAGACCTAGAACAGAGTTTAAAGAGAAGTGAGATAAAGTCATGGAGGTTGGGTCCATGGAGTGGTATTAGCTAGGGGGTAGGAGTGGTGTCCCTGCCCAAAGTTTGTGGAAGGCTGGAGAGGGATGGCACGAGACAAATGGCTTGGTCACTGTCGTCGGTCCATCCCCTCCAGGGTCCCTAGGGTTGGCCACTGTCGGCAGACAGGCTACTGGGCTAGATGGACCTTTGGTCTGACCCAGTACGGCCATTGTAAGCTCAGGGTCGGAGGTCGGGGGTCTCAGTGGACCACCTTGATTTTCATGCACACCTGCTCCTGGGTGGCCAGGCTGGCAGCTCTCCTGCCCTAGATGGCCACTTTCCTGTGCCTAGTGCTGAGGTCGTGGACGAGATCCACAATGTCCGCACTAGACCAGGAGGGTGCCCACCTCTTGCGGTCCCGGGCAAGCTCTCAGGAGCCGCCAGCCTGGTCCCGGGAAGAAGGGGAGGAATGGGGGGCATCGGGTGGCTGGCTCGAGCCGTGCCAGGTGCAGGGTCTGCTAGCTGGGTGCTGGCAGGCTTGCACCTGGTACGGGCATCGTAGCCAGCCCGTGCCCCTTTGGGCACCAGTTTCCCTGGTGTTGGCCAGAGTGGCCGCCAGGGAAAGCTGCGGAGGGCTAGCCTCCCACTAGTTCGAATTAAGGGGCTACACACCCCTTAATTCGAACTAGTAAGTTCGAACTAGGCTTAGTCCTCGTAGAATGAGGTTTACCTAGTTCGAACTGAGCGTTCCGCTAGTTCGAATTAAGTTCGAACTAGCGGAGCGCTAGTGTAGCGCCTATCAATGTTAATTCGAACTAACGTCTGTTAGTTCGAATTAACTTTGTAGTGTAGACATATTCTTAGTGATCCAGCTCTCCCCTCTTTCTATTCCCATTCAGAGTTTGCAGGTGTCCACAGCAACCTGTTGCAGCATGGTCAGAGTCTTTCCTGGGAGTGGAACTATTAGCTTAAAATGAAAGCCTTCCCACTTGCCAGACTGTATAACACTGAACTTGTGAAAGTGCCATTAAGTGGGAATGAAACCTTTTAACAGGCATGAGCTAACCTGAATGTATACACTGTCAGTTTCTGAAATTACTAACAGTTGTGCAATCTTTTAATATAGCTACAGGGCCTTAGTTTAAAATCCTTGCATAAATTTTTAAAGGCACAGTCTGCGTATTCAGCTTTAGCCTTAAACGGTTGGACCTTCAGACATAATTTTTTAAATAAATCCTCCAAAAGACCACCCTTCTCTAAAATACACATTTTAATATTAATTACTACAGTACAAATATTTGCTTCCAAAGTCTTCCTGTCCCTTCTGTCCATCCTTGCTCTCCTTTTACCCCTCTGTTGGAGGGAACCCTTAAAGGGACAACATCCCTTTCCTTCCAGACAGCTTGAAAATAAGCCTGCTTCCTGAACCCCTATTAAAGCCCTGAACCTCCTCCTACCCTCAATCTCCTGCTCCAGACGTGAGTCCCTCTGTACCCAAACTCCTTTCCAGAGTTTGCATCCTGAAACCCCTCCTGGACCCCAATCCCTCACGCTGGGCTAAGCCCAGAGCCCCTCCCACAATCCAAAACCTTGGCCCAAGACCAGAGTCTGCACCCCAAACTACTATCCCAGCCTGTTGAAAGTAAGTTAGGATGGGAAAGGAAGGGGTATGAAGTGAACAGGGTGAAGCCTCGGGGAAGGGGTGGAGCAGAGCTGGGGTCTCAGAGAAGGGGCATGAAGGAAGTGGGGCAAGAGTATTTGGGTTTGAGGTAGATCTTACATTGCACTTAAATTGAAAAAGTGATCTTGTGGTTAAAAAGGTTGGAGAACACTGGTCTAAACAAAGGCATTGGCTAGATGGCAGACTACATTACACATCCTAATGACATAAAAAACAAAGGGTACTTAGAGTAAGTACTAAGTATTTTTATCAGCTTCATTTAGCATGGACACTCCAATTGACGTCTTTCCATTTTTTTTCCTTCTTTTTCCTTCTCTTCCCCCGCCATCCCCTCTCTGTGCTATTTATTTGAAAACTGGACCCCTTAAACTCCATTCATCTGAAGAAGTGGGTTGTGCCATGATACCATCTTCATTTTTTGTTAGTATCTAAGGGTATGTCTATACTGCAAAGCTATTTCAGGATACCGGATGTATCCCTGTGTCTATACAATCTGCCAATTATTTTGAAATATTTTTCAAAATAACAGATGCACTATTTCAGCATTCCGGTAACCCTCATTCCATAAGGATTAAGGAATGTTTCAAAATTTCAAAATTTTGTAGACGTGCCAAATTTCAAAATAAGCTATTTCGAAATAGATTCGAAATAAGATACACAATTTGTGTAGCGCTAATTGCATATCTTATTTTGAGTTTAGGGTGTTGTGTAGACATACCCTAAGATGCTGCAAGACTATTCATTATTTATTAAGTTTTTCCAGTTACAGACTAACACGGCTTCTCCTCTGAATCTTTTGTTCATATTATGTTATGATAGTATGCAGAGTCCCATTGTGCTAGGCATTACACATGTACATACCAAGTGATAGATACTGCTTACTGGCTAAATAAACCAAGTGCGTGTGAAAAGAATATTATCCCCAATTTTCAGACAAGAAACTGGCATGAAGAGGCTAAGTGACTTTCCCACAGGAAATCTGTAATAGGACTAAGAACTCAACGGAGGTCTTCTAAGATTACATCCAGAATTGTAACCACATGATCATCTTGCTTGACAACTAATATAGGCACAGTCAGTATTTTGTTTTTGTTGTAAAAGGACAGAACCATGCCTATTCATGGTATTTGTTTCAGTGATTTGCTAGTGATGTTTCTTTCTTTGTGTGTATAGTTCTGAATAATGTTCAACATAAGAAGACAACTGCTTCTTATTATCCATAATGATTTTACTGCTATATAGTTTGACAGGAGCAAGTTTGTTGACAGTGGGACCTAGAGCTTTCTTCCAGCCATCATACATGACTTTGAGGTTGCCTGTCTCCTTGCAGAGCTTGATCCAGTAATAATGTGCACAGTATCTGCTAGCTCTTGGTATCTTGATTTTCTTGCATGTCAAAGTTTCCCTTTGGTGCTCTCCGCTTTCTTGTTGTATTACAGGTAGGCTGTGTTCTTAATGTCGATGAGAAATAATAGGTCCGCTTTGTTTTCTTCAAACCAGCCCTTTTTTTATGATCTCTTTCTCCCAAATGTAGCTACAGCTGTTTCATGCATTGTTCTTAAAACTTCCCAAAATGCCTCTGCCTTCTATGGTAATGACTTCCCATGCTTATTAAGTTCCAAAGCTGTCACAAACTCCTGTCATTTCCTCTGGTTTTCTATGTTAATAGTATTGATTTGGGGCTTGCTCTTAGGTTTGCTCTATGTAGTTTCTTGGCTGTAATCTTCACTTTACTGTTAATCGAGGAGTACTCAGTGTCACAATCAGCACTGCAGAACATGCAAGTTTAATTGGTTCCAGTGGCCTGATCATGGATGTTGCCATGAGACTTTGTGGCATTTTTCATTTTTTGTTAGTCTCTAAGGGTATGTCTATACTGCAAAGCTATTTCAGGATACTGGATGTATCCCTGTGTCTATACAATCTGCCAACTTTGTGGCATTTTTCCCTATAAAATATGAATTGATAATGCCCATATGGTTTTGGGGACAGAAATCAAGAATTCTTTGGTTGTTCTCATTCAACCTGCAAATGCCAACAAGTGTTGTCTGCACTGATTCTTGCATTAAAATCATCAAAGAGGAAAAGTTGCTAAGTTGATAGGTTTTTTTGATGAGTTGATGAAAACACTCATAAAGTGTATACTTCTCCAGGATTAGATTTGAGTGTTGCTACATAGATACCAATGATGTTCACAGAGCCGATGGTCATCTGAAGTTTAAGTGAGATTATATGCTATGACTTACCAGTGGGTATTTCTGGGAGCGTTAGCCATGGATTTCTCACAGCGAAACCAATAGCATGCAGATGATTTGCTTTGCTGCTTTTACCTTGTCAAAAGAAGATATAAGTGGCCTCTTGGGCAGAAACAGCATCTGCAAGTCTTATTTCCTGAAGCACTGTAATATCAAGAATGAATTTGGATTGGTCACAGTCTATCATAGCTGATTTCCATATGCTGCATGTGGATTATATGTAGTCACCTATCAATCCCAGACACATTGTCCTGACATTCCTGCTTCCAAGTTGAAAGTTATTGAGTTCTTATTTTTGTCAGATGCAAATTTTCCATCTTCTTTTCAATGCACCCCAGGAGGTGAAAAGACCGTGGTTAGTCAGGACCCAACTTTGCAGAGGTGGTAGCTTACCAGTGGAATGCAGTGGTGACCCTTGTTGCCTTCCCCTATGCCAATCAACTGAGAACGTATATCCTATAACTGCCACTGTGTTGTGTCTATTTTGCTGGCAAGGATGGAGAGTGTGTGGCTGCAATAACCTGGACTGATGATATGGAGGCGATGCTTTGCTCATATGTCATTTGGAGAGAGGAGGAGTAGCCAGTATGGCAGAGATCTTCCATCTGCTTACCTTTTGAGCTCCATTCCTAGATTAGTTACCAGCCATAGCTGGTGTGTATGTCATTGGTAAAACTACTGAGTGAATTTCACCATCTGACTCTTGATAGCAATTCCTCCATCCAGGGTTCAACTACCTTCCTCAGGAGCTTGTCAGCCTGAAGCTATTGGCACTTCCTGAGGTTTCTGGATTAATTAACCACTGCCTAGCAATTGCCATTGATCAATAAAGGTTGTATCGTTCATGGTCATAGCAAACTATATTCACCACTATAGTTAAAAAATAAAAGAAATTTTACCTAAGTACATTAAACTGGCTTAGTTAGAATAATCTCCCGAGGGAACTCTCACCCAGGCTCAACAATATTAGAAAATGTCTCACTGCTAAAAGTTGGTAATAGCTTATGTAAATCTCCTAATACTGCAAGGTGACAGTTTAGAATGTATCCAGGATATCACATCTCGCTCGCTCGCTGTCTCTCTCTCTTTTTTTTTTTTTGTGACAAGATAGGAAAAGTTCAGCATGGTGCCTGCAGCCAGATTGTTGACCACTTCATCGTCTAGCAGTGCATAATCAACAGTGGACCAAATAGATGAAAAATCTTTAGTGAACAGATTTAAAATGCTACTGTGCCATGAAAACCCTGGGGTTCCAAAAATATATTGTGCATCAGATACTTGAAAATAAATTATTTATCTTAAAATACATGTGCTAAATTGGTACATGGGCAAATTCTTGAGGAATTTGTTATTTTGAAATTAGGAAGTTACCTTGTTGACTAGAACTTTGCATACAAGTATAAACATTAACAACAGTGCACAGGGCTAAGTCAAGATGAAGGAAAGGTTTGCCTCTTTTGGCTCGAGTATAGCAATATTTAGGATGCTAAAGTGCATCACGACACTGGTACTGTATTATAAGGCGTACCATTCTCTTTAGTAGGAAACACCACTTGTAGCAGAAGCATTCTAGAGAACAGTCACCATTTACCAAGCCAGAGTCCAAAAGTATCTAGTTTACCTAATTAGTTTACAAGGTCACACATACCAATGCTTTTATCACTTGTGAAAAGAACTAGTAATGCCAGTCCATAAAAGACACTGTAATGTGCAATAAAAGTCTGTGAAAAATCATTGATCCTTAGATGACTTTCAAAGTTCAATGTATAACTCCAGATTTCTTTTAAAGAAACAAGTATCAGGCATTTCCTTTGGTCCAGTTTTTCTGATACTGAATAGAAAGTCTATTGAATTCAGTATCTGCAAAAGAATAGGGAAGAATACGTATAGCACTTTCCTTCATCAATATATTTCTTGCTTTCCACCTACTTTATTTGTTTACCTTATGTATCTATACATTGATTTATTACAGGTTGAACCTCTGTAACCCAGACTTCTCTAGTTTGGCCATTTGGGTAATCATCTGGGTACTCTGGGGTGGAGCACTCATGGTAGAAAAACCCATGGGCTGGGGCCAAGATCATTGCTGGACTAGGGAAAACAGTGCCCTGGTACCAGTGGTGGGAGCAGTGGTACCTCAACAACTAGAACAAGGGAGCTATAGTGCCCCAAGGGGTCAGCAGCTGGGAGTAGAGCCAGCCACTGGCCAGAAGCACAGGGACTAGTGTTGATCTCCTCTGGTCTGGCAAATTTTCTGGTGGAGAACTGATCAGGTGCCAAGGGTGCAGGACCACAGAGCTTCAACTTTTTATTCACTTGGTAAAGCTATTTTTTCTTTAAATTTTAACTATAGCCATTGACAAAACTATTTCTGTGAATTTCCCCAGCATTTGTCAGTCCTACAAAATATTGATAGCAGTCTTTATCCCCTATCCCCATTCATTCTTTCTCTCCTAGGTTCTAGTAATGATCCTTTTCTACTGTGCAGCACCTGAGGATTCTTCTGTGGCTTCAGCTTATTGTGATTTAAACTAAGATGAGACTATTCCACTGAGTCATAAGAAACTTACGAAAGCAGATAACTAGCTCTGGAATCCTGCCTCCATTATAAGAGAATGTGACACAGTTCTTTGTATCTCATAAAGTGTTTTAAATGTCTCAAACATTGGCATTGGGAATCTTGAGTACACAAAGACTGGACCTTATAGCAAGGTAGTTTGGTAGGGTGATATAGAAGCCAATAATTAACCAATTTTGTTTCATGTTCCATGGGGACAAAAATCTCTGAAACACAATCTATTCAATATTCTATTCAGGACACCAAATTGAGCAGAACTCTCACTGTCAGAACCAAGAATGTAAAGTTCAGGCTGCCCATACAAACTGAACTCTGCCCTCTTTCAGCAATGCTCCAGTATACCCTGTCAACCTTTACTTTACTAGTCCCATGTTTGTTGAAATATGTGGGCTTTTTTGTCTCCTTTTACAACTGTCTTCCTCACCTACAGGTTGCCAACTAACACTGCTAACGGACTTTTTTTTTAAGGTTGCCAACACCATCTTTTCTTTGAGGAATGCTTCAATATGCACATAGTCACACAAGCCTTTGGCATTATCAGATTTGGGAGGTTCTGGTTTTGGTGAACACCAACACACTTAGCCAACTCCCCAGAAAGGTTATACTTCATGTGTACAACTTAAGAAATACTTCACGGTGTTTTAAAATATTTACTCAGAATACCATCTCACCTTTCCTTGACCACCATTAAAGCATTAGAATCCTCTTGTCTTCCTTCTTACTGGCTATGTCTACACTGGCATGATTTTCCGGAAATGCTTTTAACGGAAAAGTTTTCTGTTAAAAGCATTTTTGGAAAAGAGCGTCTAGATTGGCAGGACGCTTTTCTGCAAAAGCACTTTTTGCGGAAAAGCGTCCGTGGCCAATCTAGACGCGCTTTTCCGCAAAAAAGCCCTGATTGCCATTTTCGCGATCGGGGCTTTTTTGCGGAAAACAACTCTCTGCTGTCTCCACTGGCCCTTTTGTGCAAAAGTTTTTCAGAAAAAGACTTTTGCCCTAACGGGAGTAGCATAGTATTTCCACAAAAGCACTGACAATCTTACGTGAGATCGTCAGTGCTTTTGCGGAAATTCAAGCGGCCAGTCTAGACAGCTGGCAAGTTTTTCCTCAAAAGCAGATGATTTTGCAGAAAAACTTGCCAGTCTAGACACAGCCACTATGACAATAGCCTTGATAATAAAAGGCCTATGCGCTGTTGTGATTATAACCTACACCATTATAACCTTTTTGAGGGGGCCTGTGAACTGGGAGCCCATCAGCAAAATGACCACAAATGTGAATCACTAATGATACACCCGCATACTTGGTTTCTTATTAATTTTTGTAATAATTCATGAAAGATTTGATAATTAGCGACGTACCCTTTTATTTAGTGGTACTTCTGCCAATCCTTGCTTTCAACAATTTCCTCAAAATTAGATTTGCATTAATTTGTACTCACATGCAAAGTTGTCTTAAATGGCTGATGCTTGGATTTCATATGTTTGAGTGTCGAGCGAGACTGACAAGAGAAATAGAGGTAAACAGAGATTATCATAAGGGCTGGACATCTGTTGTTGGGTATTTATCCTTTGATTCAGATTTCCATAAAGTAAGAGTCCCTTCTGTCTTCTGAACAGATTTCAATCTGTCATCTTTCAAAAGTTCTATCATGTGCAATTGAGGTATTGGCTTGTCAGTGACTTAATGGGGACTTCAGACAAGTGGCTTCAGCATTAAAAGGGTGAATCAGAAATCTGATTTGAGGTTTTTCTGCTGCAAATTTTGGAATCTTTCCTCAGAACTGTCCATAAGCTCTTTAATCACACTCATATATCTAGTTGTGCTCCCCTTTAGGGATTCTGCTCCTTTTTTTTTTTTAAACTTGGCTTGAAATTGTGACAGTGAGGGAAAGCACGTCAGCTCTCTCTCAAGCATTTGTCTATGAAACAGTGACAATTTGTTCATGAAAGCAAATATGCTTTGCACTAGATCAGACAGCAAGCTGAATGTGAGTCTACCTTTAGTTTATCAAAATGCAGGATGAACCCGGGATCAGTAAGCTCAGGGTATATTTTGAGTTTCTCCTCCATAAACAGTTTTACTGGTTCCATCAGCTCAAAAACCATTAAAAAAGGAAATAACTTTAAACCTTGGGAGCTATCAAACTGCTCAGTGAAATGGTTAATTGGCAGGGAAGTTGTCTTAATTCAGTTCTTCAATTAAATTTTGAACTTGTATGTGATTGAGCACATTTCAGTGAATGAAATTCACAAAACCTGTTGTGCGCATTGTGATGTGATCAGATTTGAAACTTTCAGATACCAGTTGCTCCCAATGTAAAGGGAAATCATGTCTTACTCATCTACTAAAGTTCTTTGAGGAGGTCAACATGCATGTAGACAAGGTGATCCAGTGGATATAGTATACTTAGATTTCCAGAAAGCCTTTGACAAGGTCCCTCACCAAAGGCTCTGAAGTAAAGTAAGTTGTCATGGGATAAGAGGGAAGATCTTCTCATGGCTTGATAACTGGCAGGAAACAAAGGGTAGGAATAAATGGCCAGTTTTCAAAATGGAGAGAGGTATCTAGTGGTGTCCCCTAAGGGTCTGTACTGGGACCAATCCTGTTAAACATATTTATAAATGATCTGGAGGAAGGGATAAACAGTGAGGTAGAAAATTTACAGATGATTCTAAACTGCTCAAGATAGTTAAGAACAAAGCAGACTGTGAAGAGCTTCAAAAGGATCTCACAAAATTAGGACCCTGGGCAACAAAATGGCAAATTACATGTAATGTTTATAAATGCAAAATAATGCACATTAGAAAAAATAATCCCAACTACACATACAAATGATGGGGACTAAATTAGTTGTTATCACTCGAGAGAGATCTTGTTGTCATTGTGAATAGTTCTCTGAAAACATCCACTCAATGTGCAGCAGTAGTCAAAAAAGCAAACAGAACATTAGGAATAATTTAAAAGGGGGTAATGATGACAGAGAATATTTTATTGCCTCTATATAAATCCATGGTACTCCCATTTCTGGAATACTGAATACAGATGTGGTTGCCTCATCTTAAAAAAAAAGATATACTGTATTGATATTGGGAAAGGTTCAGAAATGGGCAACAAAAATGATTAGGGGTTTGGAAAAGGTGCCATATGAAGAGAGATTAAAAAGGCTGGGAATGTTCAGCTTAGAAAAGAGGAGACTATTGGGGGATATGATAGAGGTCTGAAAAGTCATGACAGGTATGGAGAGAGTGAATAAGGAAAAGTTATTTACTTGTTCCCATAATATAAGAACTAGGAGTCACCCAATGAAGTTAAAGGCAGAAGACTTAAAACAAACAAAAGGAAGTTTTTCTACACACAGCACACAGTGAACCCATAAAACTCCTTGCCAGAGGATGTTGTGAAGACCAGGACTTTAACGGGGTCCCAAAAAGAACTAGATAAATTCATGGAGGTGAGCTCCATCAATGGCTATTAACCAGGATGGGTCAGGGTGGTGTCCCTAGCCTCTTTCAGAGGCTGGAAATGGATGACAGGAGAGTGATCACTTGATTACCTGTTCTGTTTTCTCCCTCTGAGACATCTGGCATTGGCCACTGTTGGAAGACAGGATATTGGGTTCAATGGACCCTTGATCTGACCAAGTATGGCTCTTATATTCTTGTGTTCTTATGCAAGTATAATATAGTGAAATGTCCAATATTCAAAAAACCTCTCCTCAGATTTACTACTCTGTTTGCAAATTCTCACATAGGTAGAACCTCATCCATTCCAACGGCAGTGAGCTTCTGGAAAAGCATGTTGTTTTTCACAACAATCAACATCAATGCCTCTTTTAGATCTCATGCACAAGTTCTGTGCTTTACTGATATGATATTGAGGAGGTCTCACTTTATAAATACAGTTGTCGGACACTCTGCGCACAAATACCAATAACTGATGGTTTATCCTGTACATTGCATGAGTCATCCAAAGCAGTGCACAAGTCCACTGCTGAAATTGCAAGTGCAGTTACAATTCGATATCACTGTTCAGGTTGGAGATTCTGTGCTTTGTGGTGTGGTTGTGATAGCTGCAGGGTGGTCATTTTCTTTTGTAGATTTTCATTCTCTGGTAACAGGATTGAAATCACCCCAGGGAGGCACGTTTCTTTAAATTCGCCTTCAAATGGGCTTTTTTGCACAGGCTGTGTACCAGGCCACATAATGGGAGGCTAATAGTACAGTCTGTAAACAACTGGCAAATCTGGTGAAGAACTGGGATTCTACATCTGTTTTTTCAAAGTTTTCCATTTAAAGGCCTAGAGTTCAGAGTGTTGTGGGAATTCTTGACGCATATGTACCTGGCTTAAAATGAAATGATGATTCTAAATTTGAAGATTTGAACTGAAAGATACATGTCTGGCAAAAAAGGCACATGGCCTTACCATTACACTCATCAAAACAGTACTGATTCTTCCACTCCCGTTGGAAGCCTCAATTTTTATTTGTGTTTTTTCTTTTTTGTTTGTACTTGCCTTCCATCGTTAGATGGTGTACGAAAAAAATAACAAAAATTTCCACAGCAACATGAACAGTGTTTTCACTCCCGTTTCTGAGTCCAAACTGAGTAATATGCTTACTGCGAGCAGTCACATAATGTTACAGGCATGATATGACGTAACAGCTATGGAAGCTAGTCACTCTGTATTTGTGCAAAGATTCAAGGAATTGCATATTAACTTCTGAAAAACTACATGCCCCTCTTGAGCCACTGGTTGGCCACCACTGAACTCTCTATATAGCTTCATATCTTCTAACACAGTGGATCCTTGATCTAGATTATTTACTAAATATCTGAGACTATGTCTACACTACAGGTTTTTTTTTAAGTGGCTTTTTTTGAAAAAAATTCACCTGCGTCTAAACTGCCACCATGTTCTTTCAAAATTAAATAGAAAGAACACAGCAGTTTTTTCACAGCAGTAAACCTGCTTTTACAAGGAAGAACTCCTTTTTTCGAAAGAACTCTTTCGAAAAAAGGCTTTCTTGACTGCAAGCAGGCCTTTTTTGAAAGAGAGCATCCAGATTGCCTGGATGCTCTCTTTAAAAAAGTGGATAGTTTTTTCAAAAAAAGTTGTGGCTGTCTAGACAATCTGTTTCGAAAGAAGTGGGTAGTCTAGACGTACCCTGAGAGTTTTTCTGCCTGCCTGTCTGTCCATTCAAGAATGCCTCTTATATAGTAAGAGCTAGGACCACCAAATTCAGTACAGGCAGTCCCCGAGTTACGCGGATCCGACTTACGTCGGATCCGCAGTTATGAACGGGGCACTTCCTCTCCCTGGTCTCGAGCAGACCAGGGAGAGGAAGCAAAGCGGCGGCGGAACGCAGGGCCAGCTGACAGCCCAGATGCGTCTGGGCTGTCAGCTGGCCGCGCGCTCCGCTCTGCACCCCCCCCCCCCTCCGTCTGCAGACAAGGGGGAGGGGGAGCAGAGCGGAGCAGAGCAGAGCGGCGGAACGCACAGCCAGCTGACAGCCCAGACGTGTCTGGGCTGTCAGCTGGCCGCGCGTTCTGCCGCTCTGCTCCGCTCCGCTCTGCTCCCCCTCCCCCTGGTCTGCAGTGGGGGGGGGGGGGAGCAGAGTGGAGCACGCGGCCAGCTGACAGCCCAGATGCGTCTGGGCTTTCAGCTGGCCGCGCGTTCTGCCGCTCTGCTCTGCTCTGCTCCCCCTCCCCCTGGTCTGCAGACCTGGGGGACGGGGAACAGAGCAGAGCAAAGCCGCGGAACCCGAGGGCAGCAGGATAGCCACGGCGCGTCTGGGCTGTCCCGCTGCCCCCGTGCTCCGCGGCTTTGCTCCAGACGCCTGTGGTACAGCAGCTGGGGCGCTGCCGGTTGGTCCCGTAGCGCCGTTCTGGGTGCCACTGGACCAACCCAGCAGCATCCCAGCTACTCTGCCCCAGGTGTCCCCTAGTCAGCAGCTGCTGAAAATGACCAGTGGCTGACTACAGGAAGCCCCTGCCCCAGGCTTCCTGGAATCAGCCGCTGATCAGTTTCAGCAGCAGCTGACTTGGGGATGCCTGGGGTTCTTAAGTTGAATCTGTATGTAAGTCAGAACTGGCGTCCAGATTCAGCCACTGTTGAAACTGATCAGTTTCAGCAGCGGCTGAATCTGGACGCCAGTTCCAACTTACATACAGATTCAACTTAAGAACAAACCTACAGTCCCTATCTTGTACGTAACCCGGGGACTGCCTGTATACAGCTTCCACTTATCATAAGCTATTGGCCTTGCTTTCTGGCAAGCTCTTCTTCTGGCAAAAGAATGTGTTATCATAGGGTACCAATATAAATAATGCTTAACCTTTGAAGTTTTTAGACTGTATTCAGCAGCACACAGTAATTGTTTTTCTATGCTGTACTGTGTGCCTTTTAGATTATGAATTCTTCAGGTAAAGGATTTCATAACTTCAATTTGTAGTAAAGTGCCATGTACCATATTTTACTATATAAATAATAAATGTACTGAATAAGTAATAAACTTGGGGGGAAAGTGAGGCATGTATGGGAAAGAGGTAAAATTGATGGATGATCCATATAACCAGGGATCCAAAGAAGGGGATGGTTTTAGGGCTAACTTTCTAAAAATATGACTTCTTTGTGATGCCACGGATTTCAACAGATCTGGGCCAGAATTGCTTAATTGAAAAGTTCACTATCAACGTTCAGTTTTGGTTCTGGAGTCAATACAGTATATCAGGGGTATGTGCTGGAGCTACATTTTGTAAATAGCTACAACAAACATTCTACTAGCAATGGAAATATCCCTCTGTTTTTTGTAATATGAAATATAAACAAACAAAGGTCATTGTCATGTCAACATGTTTCTCTTTGTTTATTGATCCAAGACAGCTTGAAATGTGACTAATTAAAACGGCATCATTTCCCAGGCCTTTGAGAATTAAAAATCCAACCAGATGTATTCATAATACACAGGCAGTCAAATATCTTCCAAGTAATGGCAGCTCAATATTATCCAATGGGATTATTTCCTCCCTTCCATATTTATCTAATGGTAAGGCCAATTACAGTAAAAGCTCTGTTACCTGGCATGTTGTGGGAATGGAGAGTGCAGGTTAATTAAATATTTTGGTTAACTGAGAGGTATACTTTACCACTAGGATACCAATTTTTAAAAAATTATTAATGAATACAATAAAATGAATAGGGTATACAATAGTACATGGGAGTTTACCAATCCAGTAGTGGAACTTCTCTACAGAGGGGGTAGTTTCTTGAAGCATTTAGATCTATAGAGATAAAATGTTCTATATAATAGGTTATCTGATGACACTACATATCAAGAGTACTCCCCGATCACTAGAAATACACTCAACACTAAAACTATATGGAGCATAATTTAATTGTCCCATAATTCAGAAGGCTCTTCAGAATCTTGCAGTGTCTTAGGTCATCATTATCAAAATCAGTTATCATTGTAGATGTAGAAGGTGTAGGAGCTTGGGCTGAATCTGTAATAATCCAATGACACACCCTGGAAGCTGCTTTTTTTTAAAAAAATCCCCGATTTCAGCTTCTTACTTCTCTTTTTTGTCTCTGTTGCCTCAAAGTAGAGTGCAAGTGGGGTATGTCTGCACTGTAGAGCAAAAGTCAAGTTAAGATACCCAACTTCAGCTACATCAATTGCATAGCTGAAGTTGAAATAGCTTAATTTGGCTTTTGGCACTGTCTACACAGCAGGTGGTCGAAGGAAGAACATTTTTCCTTTAACTTCTCTTACTCCTCGTGAAATGAGGGTTACAGGAGTCAGAGTAAGAAGTCCTCCATCTTGACACTATTTCAAAATAATGGGTTGCTGTGTAGACGTGCAATTTGTTATTTTGAAACAAAGGCAGTTATTCCAAAATAACACTGCTGTGTAGATGTACCCTTGCTAAAGCAGTATCTTACTCCTGGTTACTAGATTAAAGATTTGCATTGGGAGATATCAGAAATGACAGTCAATTGAGCTTTCTGATTAAGTGCCAGATAACAGAGCTTTTACTGTATTTTCCACCTTCTCTCTCTTATTTTAGTGTAAGTGTTGCACATACAAAATGCACACACATACATGAGTGTCCAAGAGCAACATTTTCTTTAAAGCTCCTGGTTGGTAGAATATGAATAAACTTGGCATCATTAGGTATTATGCATGTATATGCAAATGTATGGCTTCTTCTGTTTTGTTTCAGGAACATGGTATTCCAACCGACATGGGCTATGCAGTGGCTCCGCACCACTCTGGGGTCTACCCTGTGCATGTCCAGCTTTATGAGGCCTGGAAGAAAGTCTGGGGTATCCAAGTCACAAGCACAGAAGAGTATCCACATCTAAAACCTGCACGGTACAGACGGGGCTTCATCCACAATGGCATCATGGTACACTGCATTTCCATTACTTCAAAACAGGACTAAAACATCTTTTGATTTACAAAGGCATCAAGTTTTATAATGGGTGTTGAAATCCTTCAAGATGGCAGATTTGTAAGGATGCCAAAACAGTTTTTTCCAGTGTACAACTAGTTTCCATAAAAAATAATAGCAAAGAGGGTGGTTATTTTTTGTTATGTTTTGGTTCTGGCACTTTACAATGTAAAGATCAGAAATAAAATGTATTGGTAGATTACTAATCCTGGATTGCAATTAGGTACCTTTGCAGTTTAGTAAAATGCCCTAGACCAATGTCTAAGGGTCTAACTTGCCACAATGTATAAAAGGGCTGGGACCCTCCAAAATGGAAGACGAACAAAAGTCCTCCAGACTGCAGGATACTTTGGCTGGGCAGGGTTACCTATTGAACTCTCAGGCCACAGTGTCTGGAGTTACACTTATGACAGGCTATGTATTGGGGAGGAGGAACTATTTTCTACATCTTCCCATCAAAAGGAAATGCATAAAAATCAGGATAACATGATTGTAGGAATCACTTGGCCCATCACTACAATAGACAGCTGCTTTTAGAGTAGTGCAAAACAGCTGATGAACCACCAGATAAAACACTGTCCTGCAGTTCACAGGAAAAATACAGAATCATGTTCAATGAAGATGGTAAAGAGAATTTAGGGATGTTGAAGGTAATTGCACAAATTATGCAAGTTCCAATTAACTTCAACAAAAGCCATGAATGTGTATTTTAGGGCAGAATTATATCTTAATATATTTAGCAAAATTAAGAACATTGAACCAAGTATCGGGGTAGAGTCTAACTAGTTTTAGCATAGGACTCAACTAAGCAAAGCACTTAAATCTGTCAAGGTTTTTGCTCAATAGGAACCCTAAATTGTTTTTGTTCCTTTGCACACAATACAAAAGAAAGCACAGACCATGATCTGGCAAAAAAAAGAAAACATAAGCCAAAACTGAATAATGTCTTTACAAGTCCTGAACAGTATGACAAGCCTTAGGCTGTGTCTACACTGCACCTCTTTTCCGGAAAAGGCATGCAGATTAGACACTTTGGAATAGGCAAATCCGGGGGGAATTAAATATCCCCCACGGTATTTGCATTAACATGGCTGCCGCTTTTTTCCGGCTTGGGGATAAGCCGGAGAAAAGCGCCCGTCTAGACGTGATTCTCCGGAAAATAAACCCTTTTCCGGAGGATCTTTTATTCCTACTTTCAAGTAGGAATAAAAGATCCTCCGGAAAAGGGTTTATTTTCCGGAGAATCACGTCTAGACTGGCGCTTTTCTCCGGCTTATCCCCAAGCCGGAAAAAATACTTGAAAGTAGGAATAAAAGATCCTCCGGAAAAGGGTTTATTTTCCGGAGAATCACGTCTAGTCTGGCGCTTTTCTCCAGCTTATCCTGAATCCGGAAAAAAGCGGCAGCCATGTTAATGCAAATACCGCAGGGGATATTTAAATCCCCCGTGGATTTTGCTATTCCAAAGTGTCTAATCTGCATCCCTTTTCTGGAAAAGGGGTGCAGTGTAGACACAGCCCTAGTGTTTTTCTTTAGAGCTCTGATGTACTTGTGATTAAAGAGTTAATGAAATAGCTCTAAGTGAGGTGTGTTTTTTTTCCATGTGTTAGTTTTCAGAATCCTGACACACAATCTCTTGATTTATGATTGTATGTAGAGCTGACCTCGGGATATACTCATTCAACAGTCCTATCAGCCCTGTACATATTTCACTAGTGGGGTCTAATTTGATTTTCAGGGCAAAGGAAAGAATGAACAAGTTCTTTTTGGGTCTGTAACCTAGAATACCAATTGTATGCTATATCTCACCAGCAAGATTAATAGTCTAAGATAGTGAAGACAACTGAGAAGTGCTATTTGTCTTTGAACTAACTAACCTTGCAAAAAGAAGAGAAAGTTTTTCTTTCTTTCTTTCTTTCTTTCTTTCTTTCTTTCTTTCTTTCTTTCTTTCTTTCTTTCTTTCTTTCTTTCTTTCTTTCTTTCTTTCTTTCACAAATCCCTAAAAACAAACCCCAAATTCTGATCTGGAATAAAGGCTTTGGAACACCTGTGGGCTGCAGCCTCTCAACTGGCAGCTGGAAGTCTCAACTTCTGCATAATTATGCTTATTTACAATAAGATGTCAGCCGCAAAAATAAAGTAATTTATATGGCCGTGTCTAAACTGCAGGGTTTTTTTTAAAAAAAGTAGCCTTTTTTCAAAAAAACTTCACCTGCGTCTAGATTACAGCCGCGTTCTTTCGAAATTAAATCAAAAGAATGTGGCTTTTCTTTCGATGGCAGTACTCCTCATTTCACGAGGAAGAACGCCTTTTTTCGAAACTGCTCTTTTGAAAAAAGGCGTTCTTGAATGCAAACAGGGCTTTTTCGAAAGAGAGCATCCAGACTGCCTGGGTGCTTTCTTTCGAAAAGGTGGCTCACTTTTTTGAGAGAAGAAGTTGCAGTCTAGATGCTCTTTTTCAAAAGAAGTTTTTTTGAAAGTATCTTTCGAAAAAGCCTCTTTCAAAAGAGGCTTGCAGTCTAGACATAGCCTAAGTGAACTTTTCAGAACAGAGACTCAGAAGAGGTTTTGGGGGTGGGGTTTGCAGATATAAGGTCGTGATTCTATAGCATTTTTCCTCTTTGTTCTCAGGTACTTCCTCGACAAACCTGTGGTCTTTTCACCCACACAATTTTCTACAAGGAGTATCCTGGGGGTCCTCAAGAATTGGACAAAAGCATCCGAGGAGGTGAACTCTTCCTCACCATCCTCCTGAATCCCGTATGTACCTTGTCTGCTATCCTCTGCGATGTATCTTGGCTGTCATTATTGGAGATGAATGGGAGGGAATAACTAATGTTTTGTTCTTAATCAGTTCCCATAAATCAAATATTTTTCCTCAGAAGCGGTGAGCCTATAAAAAATTTGTAAAAATAAGGGAGAGCCCAGGTGATACAAGTGTTTTTTTCCCAAACAATTGTATTTTCGGAAACAAGTGGGTGGGTTTTTTTTCAAATTTTCCAACCTGAGTGCATGGCCTATAGAGACAAGGGATCACTGAATAGAGTAAAGGAGGCAAAGGGAAAACAACAGAGATGGAGAAAAAGCTGCTAAAGATTGGATAAGCTAACCTTCTGATACCAGCCAATGAAACCCCCACTCCACGCAGCATATTGTCTGCTCTGTGTGGGGAGTTAAACATGAACACAGGTACATGAAGAAAATATAAAAATGGAAGCAAGTGTGCCCTAGCATTGTGGGAGGGGACACAGAACAGAGGTATTGTCATCAATCCATCACAATGAGGCTGCTGGATAATGTTGAGTGAAAATGATATTATAATTACAGTACAGAATATTCCTGTTTTCATTTTGGTCAGGCAGTAACAGGTCATTTTTCTGACCCTTTTTTTTAATGTAGTTTATAAAGAATACTGGTTGGCCTAGTTGAAAGTGTCACTGTTACTCATTTCTGACTTTACTTCTGTTGACTAATAAAGCTGTACCAAACTATTCCAATAAACCTTCATTAATACACAATATCATTATCAGTTCATATTGCTCTACTTACTAAGAATTAAGGATGCAAAAATGTGTTAATTCAACCATTGTCCTTTGGTTTTGGAAACTCTGTCATAGAGAAGCAGTGGCCCAGCCCATGCCACTTCCTGCAGCTCCTGTTGGCTAAAAACAGTGAACCAATGGGAGCTGCAATGCCAATGGGTAAGCAAACAAACCAAAGTGGCCAGTTAGCAGCTTTCTCAGAGTGAGTACCCGGACCACTTTGAGAAACACTGAGAGTCATCTTCTGCTCTGAATTACACCCTATTCAATCCTGTCAGTTTCTCTCAAGTTGAAAAAGTAAAACTTTGAACCTATTATAACTTCCTTAATTTTCTTCCCTGATCCAGAATATGTGATGGGTCCCACCAGAATTCATTTCAAAGCATAAATACATAGTTCCATATACACTACCCCATTATTCTCCCTTGGTAGTGGCCAGAATGAGGTTCCTCTCAGTAGTGGAATCTCTATTACTTAAATAACTATCTACAATGACTCAAAGATCTCCTTCTTGAGATAATTTAGACCCTATGACTTTATATGTATAATTGGAATTATGTTTTCCAATGTGCATCACTATGCATTTATCAACAAACTTCTTTTGTCCAGAAGGTTTTTTCAGTCCGTGATAAACCCTCTGCTAGCTCACAGATCACTCAAGGCCAAATCCAAAATCCATGGAATTTCATGGGATTTTTCCCATTGCCTTTAAATGGCATTGGATCTCCCTCTGTTTGCCCACAAAAGCTCTTAATACTATATGTATAGTGAAAAGTAAGATGTAGGACAAGTGAAAATTATATACCAGTAATTCTTTTTGTCATTATCCTCTCTCCTCCCATCTACTATCCTTCCTTCCAGAGAAGAAAGAGATACCACTTTGTGAGTTGTATATCTTATTTCCTGGACAGTGGCCTAATTTTCAAAGCCATGGAGCATCTATAATTAGTATGTTACAGTTAAAGAAACTTCATTTGGAGCTAGCTTTCAGTATCAGACCACTTTTATTTAGATGTCTAAAAATAGATGTCCATATGTTAAAATTTTACCTGATGGCCCTATGTAATAATCTTGGGGTCTGAGTCAAAGAGAGATTTTGAGAAGTGAGGCACCTTCATTACGACTTTTGGTATACAATGTGTGTATGCATGAGACCTAAACTTCAGAATAAAAAGTCCTGCTCTTTCTCCTATCTCTCTGAATCTACCAGGACTTTCTAACTCAGCAAATCTTTTCTTCCCATATCTCCTTCTTATATAACTTTGGCTTAGCACTGTTTCTGGAACATTGCCAGAATTTGTCATTCAATGGTGTGTCTAAATGTAGCAGTAAATGCCGACAGAGGTTTACAGGATCGGTCAGAAAAGGCTTTCCTTGTCAATCGATCCCCGTCTAGACTGCTGCTTTTTGCCAGCAAAGTGCCACATCAGTAAAAAGAGGCGGCCATTTCTATTCAAATGAAGTGCGAGATATTTAAATCCCCGCTTCATTTGCAATGTGATGTGCCTAATCTACATCCCTCTGTTGGCAGAGGGGTATAGTTTAGACACACTCCAAGAGACCATGCATCGCTCAATTCCTTCCTTAGGAAAATCTTCTATGATTTTCCTAAATTGCTACTTGCTAAATGTCAGAGAATTCAGCATTCTGTAGCCAGACTAGTCTCTCATTCCAAGAAGTGAAAGCTTTATTATGACCCAAATCTTGAGTCATCTTAATTCTAATCCAATTTATTATCAAAGCTAATTTAAAGTCTTCCTTCATGTTTTCATATTTCCCTGTTAAACTAATTTCATCCTGTTTTTCTGACCTGCTCTCTTGCCTGTCCATTTTCCCCTGCATGTTCAGCCTCTTTCCTCCTCCTTACAATTATTCATAATGGGCAATCAGTTTCACTTGTCCTGTCTATTGATACATATCTCCTTTTTACATGTGTGGGCTGTTCTAAACCATTCTTTGTGTGTGGATGTTCTTGTAATTTTGCCTTAATACATTTTTAAAGGCACTGTTCATCTAGACTACCCTAAAGTTTCACAAGAGGATATGCAAATTCCATAGGAATTTACATATCTTCTTCCGATCTCACTTTCGAAAGCAGCTTTTCGAAAAAGGGGGGGTTGCCAAAAATACCACATCCTGACTATTTTCACTTTCAAAATCCCACAGAATTTACATATCCTCTTTCGAAACTTCAGCGTAGTCTAGACAAATGATGCTGTAGTGAGGGACACGCATAGGAGCATGTAACAGGGGAAATTACATTATATTATACAGTAAGTGTCAGAGATTAATATATCATGATTTATTGTATTTCTGCTATATAAGGAATTTTCTGTATTCATTTTTCTCATTGACAATTAAAGGTGGCAGAAATGATCCAGCAGACACCGAATTTTTCCATGCAGGCTATTCCCAATATATTTTAACTAAGTTACATGTCTTTGGGGATAAGATTATTTTAAATCAGTATAGAGTTAAAAGCTACAGCCTTCTATAAGAAAAAATGCAGCGGGGGGGAGGGATTTTGATTTCCTTTAGTCTATAAGCTTGTCTGACCACAATACGTTCCTATAACTTGAAAGTACAATATTAGGTGGCATTTAAAAACAGCAGGTTTGTATCTGTCCAATTAAGGTTTGATTTTTATCAAAAGCTGATATTTTACTGAACTGTGTTATGCAAGTGAAATACTGATATGCACTTCCCTAATTCTGAGTTAAGTATGTATATCTTCCATAATCCTTATTCAGACTGGAGGAAATATATTTTAATTGTGTGCAAGCTAAGGTAAGATTTACTGCAACCCCGGTCATCGTTCAAGTCAGGCCATTGTAATACTCTAAAAATATGCAGCAACTGACAACAGTAAAAGCAGCAGTCAGTATTATCACAGAATAACTTAGTAAGAGCACAAAATAACTATTTCTATTAACTTAGAATCTTTTTTTAATATATATATATATATATATATATATATATATATATATAGTTTGTAAAGCAGAACATAAAAACTGCACATTATTAAGTAAACTAGTGGAAAGCTGGGGTGTTTTTCTCATTCAGAGTAAGAAATGTATAGATTCAGTAGTTCTAAATAGAGTTTGAAATGGCAGTGTACAAACTGACACTATACAATCCACTGTCTTTTGGACTCACTGAAAATGCCAGACATCAGGAATATTTGGTGAAGCAATAATATTTGCAAATTGTATAAAATTATATTTTGTGTGTGCATGTATGTATGTGTACTGAGAGCACTACCAGCCTACCATGACAACTGACCATTTACATTACATGTTTCTTTCCCATAGAGACACAGACTCAGTATAGAGTTAGGGAATAGCCTTGGCTAAGGGCTCTTGATAGAGCTAATCAGTTGTCTTACTCTGTATGATATTATTGTTCACTCCTTTTAGCGAAACACTGCAAGTTTTCCTTTATTCTTAATTTTCCACCTATAAACTTAAGTTGGAGTAAGAGTCACTAAAGGCCTTATCAGTATCCCAGGATGTGCCTTCCTGTTGTGGCTACCATCACTGCTCCTTCCTTTTACTGCCATGTTATTTCCTGTTGGTTAATGAACACCCACAGCTACCCTCAAATTCCTCTTTATTGTTTTGACCTTTAAATGAATGTAAAGGTGATAGATAAGCAGTTCTTGAAGCAAATGTCCTTTAACTGGGCTTGATCCAAAGTTCACGGACTTTAAAGGGAATCTTTATATTGACTTTAACGGGCTTTTCATCAGGCTCTTTAACTACAGAACAGGTACTGTATATAGAACAGGTACTTACCATGGATATAATCAATGCAATCTTCCACACTAGTGATGTTCTGAAAGGAACTGTCTGGGACTTACGTCTGGTTAAAATTCTGTCATCCAATTGATGGGAAGGTTGATCTGATTTCTCTATTTTAATGGAATTTGTTCTTTCTTGGCATACTGATAAATCATCCCTGCCAGACATGACTCATCTTTGGAGCTCATAAATATAATATATTGATTTGGCTCCCACTGCACCAAATGAAAGATAATTTTTAAAAACCCCTTGGGAAGATGCCTGCAGAACATTACTACGAGCTCTTCACCTCACTTCAATTTACAATAGATGAACAACTTTGCTAATGCAAATACTCAATACATTTTTTGGACTAATATGCAAATAAATTTGGCATATGCACTTGATACAAGTTTGACTTTTTTCCCTTTCAAATTCCTTTCTGTGTTATGGTTTTGTGATGTGAACAGATTTCTCAGTCCTTCATCCCCGCATACATCTCTAATAAAAGGGATTTATCACAGGTTGGAAGCAAAAATTGGTTACAGGTTTCTGTTTCCATTTAGTTTTGGGGAAAAAACAACAGCAGCTTTTTAGTTCAGGGTCTTCTCAAGTTTGGTAGAGACGTAGAGTCTTTATGTAGATTTGCTTACTCCTCTGTAAGGGCCATAATGTGAAATATTACTCATGTGAAATCCCATTGACATAAATATTACTATTCCTAAGAGTGGTTACTCACCTTTATCATTAAACAGGTCATAATCTCCAAATCAGTTAAATACATTCTAATTATTCTGATACCTTGTTACTATTTGGCAACTTTACAAGATTTGATTGATCAGAAAGATCACTGTACTAAGGAACTGAAAAGTAATTTAGAAAATTCAACAGTAAATCATTTGTTAGATTACTGAAAACTCATTTTAGGAGGCACCAATTTTCACATAGGTAACATTTTTATTCATATTTAATTTGTGGGGCATGATGGGATATACATATCCTCCACTGGGCAGGAACAGTTAAAGAAAAGTACTGTATCTGAGTAACACCACTTCTGCCATGTTCCAGCTAAAGACAGGGCTGAAAAGACTTCAACACATCTCAGAAGTAGGAAGCCATGGAGGACAGACTTACTCTAAGGAGTCCTGACATATGGGCCAAAGAAACCTCCCTGAATGCTGAGCCCAGTTGGAGCTGATGGTTTGGATTTTTTCCCCTTTATCTAGAACCAGAAGCTGAGGACAGAAAGGAGCAGTAAGAAATAACCTAGAGAAGGTAACAGTGTTGCCAGGCACCTGGTTTTCAACTAGAACATCAGATTGAAAAGTGACCCTGGTGGCTCTGATCAAAAAAACCTGGTTGGCTAGACAGTGGGAGCCCAGGGCTAAGACAGGCTCCTTATCTGTCTGGCTCTGCACTGCTCCCAGAAGTGGCCCGTCGGGTTCTGGGGTAGCCAAGAACTGGAAGGCTCCATGCATTAGCCCCATCCTGAGTGCTGACTCCATAGCTCCAATTGGCTAGGTCCTATGAACAATGGGATCTATGGGAGATTATGCCTGCAGGCACGAGGGCAGAGTTTCCCTGGCCCCAACCATGTTCCTAGGAGGACTTGGCAGCCACTTCCTGGGAGATGCAATGAGCACTACTGGGACCCTGAATCCTCTTCCACTCCCCAACCTCCATCTTCAGCCTGGAGAGCCTGCTCATACTGCCAGCAACAGCCTGCATCCTCCACTGCAACTCAGCCCCCTACCCTAGCTTGAAGCCCCCTCCTAAAACCTGATCCCCTTATTTCAGGCCTCACCCAGAGTCTGCACCCCCCAGTCCAGATCCCATAGCTCCTTCTGCACTCCAATCCCCTGTCCCAGCCCAGTGAAAGCAAGGGATGGTGAGGAAGAGCGAGTGAGGAAGGGAGGGGTGATAGAGCAAGTGAAGGATCGGAGAAGGGGCAGCACAGAAGTGTTTGATTTTGTGCAATTAGAAAGTTGGCATCCCTGGAGGGTAACTCAGAGGGCCCCCCTCGGAGGCCAAATCCTGACAACTTTCCCAGGACTCTGGATCAGAGCCTGGTAGAGTAGGAAGGCCCATGCTTACCTACTAATGCCCCCCATCACTGGATGCATGTTAACTAGTACAACATCCAGCCCACTGTAGACCATACTACAGTGTAATAGAGTTTAACTAGGCACAATAATAGCTTTAGAAGATCATAAGGTTCACTGATTTACCCTTTGTATCCTACATGGCATTGCTGAATCTCTGAAATTCTCTTAAAAAAACAGAGAGTTGTAAATCAAGTCACCACACTGTGCTTTGAAAGCCTGTCTTCTAAACTGAGGGTAGTCAATAGATGGACAGGGGCCAAATCTGGACCGCCAGATGCTTTTCAATGGACTGCAAAATCTTTTTAGTTACTTATTGGAAGATTTACTCAGCATTGTTTTGTCTTCATTTAAATCATTACTTGGAGTGGGGCTGAGGATGAGGGGTGCAGTACGCAGGCTGTCCCAGAGAGAGAGGACTATCCCATCCCTCTCTCACCATAGCAGCTTGGCTTGAGGCCAGGTGAGAAGTGTTTCTCCACAGACACTGTAGTTCTAGCGAGCAAAGCTGGGGTTGGGGCAGGTCCAGGGACATCTGTGTTTTCTCCTTGCTCATTGGGTTATTTACCTTAACCAAAAGAAGGTTGAGGGGAGATATGATTGCTCTCTTTAAATATATGAGGGTATGTCTACACTACCACCCTAGTTCGAACTAGGCTGGTAATGTACACAACCGGAGTTGCAAATGAAGAATGGGAAATTCAAATTCGAACTAGGGTGGTAGTTCGAAATTCAAGTTCGAACTAGGGTGGTAGTATAGACATACCCTTAGAGGGATAAATGCCAAGAAGGGAGAGGAATTATTTAAGCTCAATACCAATGTGAACACAAGAACAAATGGATATAAACTGCTTATTAGGAAGTTTAGACTCAAAATTAGGTGAAGGTTTCTAACCATTACAGGAGTGAAGTTCTGGAACAGCCTTCCAAGGGAAGTAGTGGGGGAAAAAGACCTATCTGGCTTCAAAATTAAGCTAGATGGGTTTATGAAGGGGATGGTTTGATGACGTAACATGATGTTGGCAATTAATTGACCTTTCACTATCAGTGGTAAATAGGGAATGAAATAGGTGGGAAGATAGGAGTTGCTATAGAGAACTTTTTTCTTGGTGTCTGGCTCGTGAGTCTTGCCCACATGCTCAGGGTTCAGCTGATTGCCATATTTGGGGTCGGGAAGGAATTTTCCTCCAGGGTAGACTGGCAGAGGTCCTGGAGGTTTTTTGCATTCCTCTGTAGCATGGGGCACGGGTCATTAGCGGGAGGATTCTCTGCATCTAGGGGTCTTTGAACCATCATTTCAAGGACTTCAATATCTGAGATATAGGTGAGAGAATTATTCTAGCAGTGGGTGGGTGAGATTCTGTGGCCGGCATTGTGCAGGGGGTCAGACTAGATGATCAAAATGATCCCTTCTGACCTTAAAGTCTATGAGTCTATGAGTCTATTGATTAATGGGTACAGCCAGTAATATTCCCATGAAATATGGGAGGGGGAGAGCATTAGTCCCCCCACCCTCCCTAGAGGGCTTTCAGTCATGGGAGACTTGGGGCTGCAAGGCTTGGAGCTGGGATAGTCCCAGATGGAGATGGGGGTGGGGCATCCCCAGCCAGCCCCTTTCATCTGCCTGGTGATTCTGTTTCTTTTCTGTATGGTTTTTGGAGAAGCAGGAAGCTGCATATCAAATTTGGTGATCCTAGCTCTTACCATTTAGGAGGAGTTATTAACCAGACAGACAGACTCAGGCACAGATGCACAGACAAACTCTCATATATATAGTAGCTATTTATTTATTTTATTTATTTTATTTATTTGTATTGTTTTCTCTGGAGTCTGGACCTTGACTGTACCTTGATCAAGACAGTTGGATCTTGATAAAAAAAATTTGATTATCCCTCCCCCACCTTAAAACTATCCAGACTAATCATTTCCTTACATGTGGTGGAGATGGAATGCAGGTGTTGTTCCCTAACAGTGAGTAGAATCATAGCCTTTGTATTCATTTTCAGTGCCTCAGCTACTATTCCAGCATCAGCCCTGTGTGTTTGGTTGGAGATGACTGACCAGAGATCTGTTGTGTAACATGGATTGTAGTGCAGAATTCTATTGGACCGATGGCTGAGGAAATGAAGAACATGCTGTCCTTCAGTGTCTGAGAATGAAATTTAGACTTGATTTGGTTTTAAGTTGTCTGGGACGTAGAGGTAGTATGGGGGAGGAAGGGTGGAGAGATCCCTTCTTGCACTGTTTTAGCCAGTATTAGTAGTCTCTTACTTTTATGACCAATATATCCATCTACAAAAAAAATTAACAAGGAAAAAGAGTTGTAGGAGTCTTATGGCTTTACCAGTCTAGCAATACTTTTAATCATTTCTAGGCAGTACAGGGAAATACTTTACAAGAGCAACATTTTGTGTGTAGGTGTGTGTAACGAAGTATGAAATGGTCTTAGAGATGTTTATGCAAATACAATTTGCCAGCAGTCTATGTAGTAAACAAGAAGGTAGCAAGATTATAGTGGTATGGTTTTTCTGCTGTAGATAAGATTGGGTCAGAATTTTAATTCTTAATATTAACCCCTCTGTCTTTGGATGTATTCAGTTCTATGTCAGATTTAAAAATTCACTGCAAGCTGAAAATTATTAAAAAGAACTTTGTTCCCTCCCCACCATAAAAGCTGGCATAGGTGGATTTTAATAAAGCTAAACCAACGGATCAATGTTGACTTTCTTCCCAACTGAGAATCTGTCCTTATGATTCAAAAATAATGCATTTCCTAGAATATTTAGATTACTGAAGGCCTTGTGATAGTCTGAACATTATCCAAAGTATTTCAACATCTTGAGTCTGCAAAACTATAGTGGAAAGTGTTATGAGGACATACTTACTCATGAGATTACAGTTTTATTTAGCCCAGAAAGATAAGAGCAATTTATTTCGCTTATTTCATAACATCCATTTCTTATCCTATCTTAAGCCAGGAGATGAAGAAAGGTAAAAAAGTGAATGCTGACAAAGAAAATTAATCCTTAAAAAAAAGCTGCTTTACAATGCGTATAAAACATAGTTAATAGTGACCATAACTCATCCCTAATTTTCATGAGCCGTGCAACTTCCCTCCATCAAAATGTCTGACTAAGTGGGGATAGAAGAAGGTAATAATGTCTCCTTGGTATCTCTCTCGCATTGTCCCAAACATACACAAACCCCTTCAATCACAGTTCTGTGGAAAAGGGATGTGCTTGGTGAGGGACTCAAATTGTTTGAGAACATTCTGTTGCTCTACTATTTTTACAGTCATCCCATCTCCTGCTTACTTTTTAACTAATAACCCCTACACTCATTTCCCAGTATATATGAAATACTTATATGCCCAACTAACTACAAGACTAGCCAAGTAAAACAGAGCCTTCTTTGATCACTTTCATTGAAAGAAGCAAGGGAAAGTAGTACAGGTAGACACGTATCTGAACATCATTCCAGGCCTCCTTCAAGACTTTTGGGGGATGCTTTGGGGAAATATAATTGAACATTTATGTTGCATGAAATACATATATTTGACTTAAAGTTCATTAACAACCACAGTGCTTCTCAGACTTTTCCCCCACCCATGCTTTTGGCTTCTGCCTTCTGTCTTGTACCCTTTTCTTTATGGTATTGCCTGTGCCTCTGGAGATCCTGAGGCCTAAGCTACCTGTTGATTTCATAATAGCACCTAAAGTGAAAATGAAACACTAAGGCTACGTCTACATTGACAAGATTTTGCGCAAATACTTTTAACGCAAGATTTTTTGCATTAAAGTATTTGCGCAAGAGAGCGTCTACACTGGCATGTGCTTTTGCACAAAAGCATCCGTGCCAGTGTAGACGCTCTCTTGGGCAAGAAAGCTCCGATGGCCATTTTAGCAATCGGGCTTTCTTGCGCAAGAAATTTATGTTGCCTGTCTACACTGGCCTCTAGTGCAAGAACAGTTGCGCAAGAGGGCTTTTTCCTGAGTGGGAGCATCATAGTTCTTGAGCAAGAAGCACTGATTTCACACATTAGAACGTCAGTGTTCTTGCGCAAGAACTCCCCGCCAGTGTAAACAGGTAGCATTTTTTTTGCAAAAGCGGCCGCTTTTGTGCAAAATCATGCTAATGTAGACACAGCCTAACAGGGATTGTGTAGTTGCTGTTGCCTTTTAATCATTGAAATCAGAGACTTGAAATTCAAGTACTACATTATATCAATTTACTCAAGACAGTTGCAAAGATACTGTTTGTGCTGATGCTGGATGCAGGAGTTTCCAACAAACTTTAAGACAATGTGTTCATGATTCAAATAGGTCTACATTATGAGGTTTCTTGAAAGCTATTTCTTTTCCCAAACTGTAGCCATCTGAGAGGAATAACTATTTCTGAAGCAGCTTTACCTCTGCTCTTTTATGCATATGTTAGAATAAGAAGATGAATGAAGACTCCTAAAACATACCTCATAGTTGCTTGTGTGTTGTTGGTCCAAACAAAAATTGAATCAAACCACAATTACTAAATCTATTTATTGGTAGAAATTAACTAATATAAAACTTCATCCACCCAAAAAGCAAATATATTTGCAACTTTTTAAAAAAAATGTGACTTTTGAGAACAGCTAGTTTTGTGACTGGCAGAAACAATGACTTTTTTTTTAGTAATCAAAATCACATTTTTCAATAGTGGTTCAGTGAAAAGTGCACCTACCATTCTGCTTCATGAAGGGCCATTTCTCCGTTAAGTCTAAATACTTTATGTAATAAAAATCAAATCAGAAACCTAAAATGTTAACTAACACTTGCTGTACGTGTATCAATATAAATAAACTTTTGTTAGTTAACATTTTAGTTTTCAAATTCAGACCTGTATATGGCCTGGCCTATACTATCAAATTAGAGCCACAAAAAGCAGCTTTCACCAATCTAGATATGCATATTTTCACTTAAATTTGGCTCCCGTGGATGTAAGTGCCATGCTACTCTGTCTTTTTAACACCACTTCTCAAGGGACAGATTCAGAGTTGATATAGTTAGGTCAACAAAGTGTGTGTGTGTGTGTGTGTGTGTGTGTGTGTGTGTGTGTAGACATTGAGTTACGTATGTCAACCATTACTGGCTACAAACAGTTGTCCTATAATGCCCTACACTGACTGCTCTGGTCACCATTTGAACTCTGCTGCCCAGGGATTATGTAGACTGGATATACTTGCAATTCCTTTTTCTGATTACCCAACTTGATGAGCGCACCTAGCAATTCTCAGTTGTTGAGCACTTCTGCACAGCTGACCATGCTGGCTACACACTTCTGAGACATGCCTGCCTGCACTACCCTGGCCTGTAGGTAGATGAGGCTATGTAGACACAGCTATGAAATAGCCATAGAAATGTGAACAACACTGACAAGCAGATTACTCATGAATTCGTGAGAAGAGCTACAACAGGATCCAGCAGCAGTGCAACATGAAAGCAAAAGGGCAGTGGCAAGCTCACCAGAAGGGTAGGGAGGCCATAACTGGGCTGGTGCCAGGCTGAAAGAGTTGCCGTATACAGCAAAGACACTACTCCCACTGCACCAGGACCATAAATACTTCCAAGCAGCCAGAGTTTCAGGCCTTTGCAGTGAACAGCAAGGAGGAGGAGGTGACGGGGGGTTAGAAGACTGGGGAATCCACCTGCACAGCAAGCCAGGGCCTATTTATGACTCTACCACAATCCAACTAGTCATGGGTGAGCCCTGTGCAGGGGAAAGAGTCTCTGAGTTGCTAACTGCTTTCCATTTACCCAATCCCATGATATATTTGCAAAATTCCTTCTCTCTCTCTCTAACTAACAGTGTGTGCCTCCCTCTTGGCCATGCTTAGTACAGATAGAAGACAAGCTAATTAGCATGAAATTCAACCTTTAAGCTACCTGCTTCTATTAAAACAGAGCTTTACTTGGCTGGTCTAAGAACTGTGCTGTGATAATCACAGACTAATACATTTTCAAAAAAGCATTCATGGTCAGGTCTGTCATCTACTATACTCATTATCCAGAAGAGTACTAGTCTGGTGGAACTAATGGGATTAATGAAATAAACCCCTTCTTTTTCTTTAAAAATATGTGAACTTTAATATGCAAGGCTGGTTTTTTTCATAACTGGGAGCTTTCTCCAGAAATGGATTTTATTATAATAAGAAAGTTCACATCTCCAATATAATGAAACTTAATGCAACCATCCCCCAAAACTGAAATACTTTAAATAGTAGAGGATAATTTTTTAATTCAGCAGCACATTTGAAGAGTCTTGTTCTGAAAGTATAAAATTAAAGAGTATTTCTCTGTCCATAAGTTGAAAAGCATGTGTGATTACCCAATATTCCTAGACTAGTGCTCTTTGTTCAGTCAAAAGAGAAGTGTTCAGACATATTTAAAGTACACTCGCGCAGGGTATGTCTACACTACCCCGCTAGTTCGAACTAGTGGGGTAATGTAGGCATACCGCAATTGCAAATGAAGCCCAGGATTTGAATTTCCCGGGCTTCATTTGCATAAGTGGAGCGCCGCCATTTTTAAATCCCTGCTCGTTCGAACCCCATGCCGCGTGGCTACACGGGGCACGAACTAGGTAGTTCAAACTAGGCTTCCTAGTTCGAACTACTGTTACTCCTCGTGGAATGAGGAGTAACGGTAGTTCGAACTAGGAAGCCTAGTTCGAAT
Source organism: Pelodiscus sinensis (assembly GCF_052426305.1). Taxonomy (NCBI): domain Eukaryota; kingdom Metazoa; phylum Chordata; order Testudines; family Trionychidae; genus Pelodiscus; species Pelodiscus sinensis. The sequence continues at coordinate 103,479,630 of NC_143055.1, forward strand.
TACCTAGTTCGAGCCCCGTGTAGCCGCGCTGCACGGGGTTCGAACGAGCGAGGATTTAAAAATGGCGGCGCCCCGCTTATGCAAATGAAGCCCAGGAAATTCAAATCCCAGGCTTCATTTGCAATTGCGGTATGCCTACATTACCCCACTAGTTCGAACTAGCGGGGTAGTGTAGACATACCCACAGACTGTACTATATATCACATTTTTCAAAGTCCACAAGGTCTCACAGTATCTGTTTTCAAGCTCATCTCCCTTACTTCCTTGCTTCATGGGCTATAAAAATCAGACTCATAAATGTTTAACAGACAAGAGAATATTTAGAGCTGTATTTATTAGCTTATCTCACAAATAAGAGCAAGAGAGTTGTTTGTCCTAAAATCTTTTTTAAAGCAGCAAAGCATCTCTTTATTAAGCCACTAAGCTACAAGAGAACCAGCATCACTCTACAATAGCCATTGTAAACATATCTGCATCCCTGTCCAGAAAAAATAGGCAAAACTGGTCTGATATTTTTATTATCACTCATTTGGACTTCACGGCCACAGTCCAGCGGTGGTTTCCAGTTTCCAGCTCCATTCAGGGACACTGATGGGGAGGGGAGAAAATGGAACAGTTTTCTCAGGGCCTGGCAATATAAAAGGGCCCTGGGCTCCAGGCTGCTACCACCACTACTGTGGCAGCAGTGGCAGCCAGAGTTCCAGGCCTTTTAAATTGCTGCTGTTACCCCATGTGGCAGAGTCCAAGCAATGCTGGGGGAGGTGCAGTGCAGTCTGGTTGGTGCTGAGGGTTGGCTGGCTCTATCCCCATCCCTTCCACTGAGGCCTGGCCCCTTATAGGGAGCCCAGACTCAAGCTACCCAGCATTACCCAGTGCCGAATAAAGTCTGTCACCAGCCCTGGCTCCACTTCATGACCCACATTCCCAAACCTGCTAACTACAAAACCATGCAACCCCACTCTGCGTATTTTTATCAGTCTACTGATGCCTCGAGATATTTCCCCCCATAGTCTCTTGTCCCCACAGCCACCAGCAGGAGGGGCAAAGGGAGCAGTTGCTTCCACCACTGCTGCAACCTTGCTCAGGGGCTGTTGGCACCCCTGCTTCTCCCTCCATACTTCCCCATCATTTATACCTTACCCTTTTGCTCCTGTTCATTCCTGGAATAGATATCTTGTTAACCTACAAATATGAAAAATAATTTTAAACCTTGGGTGTATATGTCAACACCGCTCTTTACAAGCTAGGGCCACAGCTAAAGGAGAAAATGGAAAAAAACAAGGAGGAATGAAACCAAGTACAGCATACTGACATGTGAAGGCACACATGCACCTCTGTGTCTATCACAACGTTAACATCTTGAACAGATATTCATCAAAATCTGGTTCGATAATTCCAGAAAGCAACAGAGGTATTTTAAACTTGCTTCATGCACATGCTGCGATTTTGGTAGGGAGAATTATAGTTCCTCTTTGCTTCCTGACCTAATGGCACACATGAATTGAGCTGGAAAACCAATTCCTCTTTCTTTCCCCCTTCCCTTGGTCATTCTATTGGCTCCTTTTTAAAATAACCTTGCTTTAATGAGCCCTTCCCCTCAGTGTGGGGTAACAAAGGCTATGATTTTGTTATGATTTTTAGTGTTTGTGTTTGTAAATGCCACTCTCAGCTCTAGACAGTGTGGGTATGGCTGCATTTAATATGTTGCACCACTGCAGGTGCATCACTGTAATGCTTCAGCAAAGACATTACCCATACTGATGGGAAGGCTTCTGCCATTGAAATAGGTTTAGAGTGAGGAACTTTTTTAGGGCCAGGGGCCGTTAACCTGCAGACATATCAGTTGGGGGTCACACACATTCATGCACACACAAAAATTGTTGTGGTATGATATTCTTTTTTATTTCTTTATTTATTTTAGAATTTTAATGTGATGGCTGAATTTGCTTTTTGCTGGGAAGAGCTTGGGGGCCGGGCTTCCCTGTCCTCCCACTCCTGCAAGGAATTCCCCCTCCATCAGGTCTAGTCCGCCAGATGCTGTTCTCTTCTACAGTCAGCCTATTTAGGGAAGGGAGAGAGAAGCTGGCCCACTTTGGCCTCCCCTTCCTCCTGAATGGTGCCTCATCCAGGGAAAGGGTTCAGGGGCTTCCGCCCCTCCCTCTCCTTCTCCTGTGGTCCTGCACATCTCCTTAGCAGCAAAAATTTTGTAGGCAGCCTCTGCAGCTACCAGAGGCTGGAAAGCAGGTACAGCCTCTTTTTCGCTGCCATCTTCCAAACTACCACAGTGCTCCACCATGTGGAGCTTCTCCCTCTCGCCAGATCTTCTGCATGCACCTCTCCCACATGTAGCAGAGAAACCGGAAGTATCCGGCTGTGGTGAAGTCTGGGGGAAGCTTTTAAAGCCGCCAAAACCACCCTGATGTGTTTCACAGCCACTGGAGAGCCAGATGAAATTGTTTAGTGGGCCAGATCCAGCCCGGACGCCGGAAGTGCCCTACCCCTCATATAGGTAATCCACCTCCCCAAGGCCAGTAGCTGGGTAGATGGTGAAATTCTATTTTCCTAATGTAGCCCAGGCTTAAAAAGATCTCATCATCAGGCTAACAAAACAAAACACATTGGGAATTTGAAGACCAAGCCATTTTACAGATATTAAAAGTCGAAAAGAGAAAACAAGAAAAAGTTAGACAATTATAAAAAGAATTTATAGTAATGTAACTTTAAATCTTATTTTTCTTTTTTTTTTTAAACCAGATATCCTTGAGATGTTCTTCCCTGAGATGAGACATGGCATATAACATTTCAGGAAGATTGGTTTCTTTGAAAAGTTAGGTGGGGATGGGGGATGTCAGATTTATGACTGGAAGCTAACTTCAAACTCTGCTATGCAGGAGATATCACCAATTCATAGCAGGATACATTATTATTTTAACTTTGAACAAAAAATGATCATGCACTGCAAAGAAAGGCAAACTCTCTGTTAGCATCATGGGACAACTTTTAATTTTCAAGGCCACTTAAATATATTTACATTTTAAATATTTCATTGTAACTAAAGGGTTATCATTCCCACTCTTAGATGTAGATTATGCATATCCCACATGTGCCATACTCAGAACACTTTGTTCATCTTATTACCTAGTTCTCTCTCATCAGTAAAACAGATGAGAATTGTACAGTATTGTTTCAGAATATTAAAAGTAAATGCAGAGAGGGGTTAATTTATGCTTTTCACAAGAGATTTGGGGGTATTATTATGAAACTTCTTGAGTGTTAGTAATATTTCTTTTTTTATTTGCTTTGTTTCTCTGAGTATAGCTGCAGAAAGAATAATAAAAAAATAACCTTGGGCATTTTAGGAAATAGACTGTAAACCAAAAGTGATTCATAATGCAGTTCTAACTAGGGTCCTGCAAATAAAATGGCTCTGCGTATCTTAAACAAAAGAATATAAAGGGCAGCAGGGAAAATACTCTTGAGTATTAAGAGTTGCTTAGCCCAATAATGTGTGTGTTGAGGTGTTCAGGGAACCACAACATAGTGGGTGAATTCCTGGCCTTATGTTAGTTAATGGGAGCATTGCATTGACTTTAATGGGGTCTGAGTTTCACCAATTGCAATTGAGAGATCTGATATATTTACTATCATAAAAACAAACCAACCAGTTTTTTAAAAAATGGGCCTGAATCCTACTTACATTGAAGCCCTATTAATCTACTTTGGCCATGTAAAGAGTCCTTAATATGGATATAAATTATACCTGAGTAGTGTAAAGTTGCCTTATAATAAGTGAATTAGACCCATATTGTAACTAATGGAAACTGAGGCCCAGACTCTATAGTCCTTTCCACATTGGTGGACTCCAAATGTTATCTCTGGTGTCAGTTGGTGCAGAGCATCTTTCCTGTGACACCAGTTCAAATGACAAAATTAAAGGATACATCTACAACATAATAAAAGATCCATAGCCTAGCTGTGGCTGGTATGGATCACCTCATTTGGCTTGTGGGTCTTGGATTGCAGATCTAAAAATTGAATGTAGACATTCAGGCTTGGGCTGGAGCCCAGATCCGGAAACCCCATGGAAGGTGGAGCTGGATCTCATAGTCTGACATCTACAATGCAACTTTCAGGCTTGTGGGGCTTTAGATGCTTGACTAAGTCAGTTGACCTGGGTTCTGAGTTTTGGTGCTGTGGGGCTTGTTTCATTGCTGTTAAGATGTACCCAAAGAAGACAATCCTTTCACTCTGTATGAAACAGAGATAGATGCAACTGAAAACCGTTTAGAGTGTTGTATTGCTCTTATACACACAAAACACCTATACCTTATGTACATGTGGCAGTACAAACACTTTCATTTTTTCTGCCATGATATATATTTCAGTTCAATGCAACCAACTTTCATTTGTTCTGAAAGATAGCATACTACAAAAGAACACTTATCTACTGCACAGTTATACCTCCTTCCCATGATACCCCCTTTTATAACAAGAAGTCCTGCAAGTGCTGATAACATGATGGAAAAATTACAGTGCAAACATAAACGTTCATGCCACTTTATCGTCCAACTCCAGGTGTATGATTTAATCTATTTCCTCCTTGTGCAGGCTTTTTGAACAATTTTTCTTTATAAAGCTATCTCAGTTCACTTCCTCCTCCTCCTCCATTCCACCAGCCCAACTCTAAATGGAGAAACTTAAAAACAACAAATAATCTGGCAGCACCTTAAAGACTAACAAAACATGTAAATGGTATCATGAGCTTTCGTGGGTACATCCCACTTCTTCAGAAGAATGGAGAGAAGTTGTAGAGCAAAGTATTAGTCTGCAGAGTCTCATGCCTTCAGCAGTGTCATATTTTGAAACTAATTAACTTCCAACTCAGAGCATAGGAAAAAAATCTCTCAATGATAAAGTGTGTTCTTTATTTCTTTATTTTGTTTCAAATACCATTACATAACATTTCCCCTTTTTAATGGAAGCCTATACTCCACCACATACTTGAAAGTACTTCATCGGAATTAGTTACAAGTAAGTTCTGTGCAAGCAAAAATACTAATAAATGACTATGTCAACTAGAAGAATGTTGGATAAAAAAATGGTTACCTTCAAGCACATGCCATAAACTAATTCATTAAAGTGTCAGAAGCAAATCTTTATGGTAAAAAGGAGCTGATTCTAAATTCTCTGATTACCTAAAATGAATCCTTAATAGAAGTAAATGGACAAGAATAAAACTGCAACTGCTGTATTCACCATTCAAAATTAATTGGAAAATGGCTGATTTAGGAATATTATATCCTCTAGTGAACTGATTTTTTTCCCCTGAAACCAAGAGTGGAGAATTAAATTAACTCAGAGGTTTGTTTGCTCATAGTAGGGCACCAAAATGGATTAATTAATCATCATTTATAGATACTGTATAACATAAAGCAGGCAGCTTTTCATAAAACTGCAAGAAGAGCAACCTGACAATGGGAGAGTTATGAAAATAGATGACATACCTTCCCTATCTCCAGTTTACATCAACTTGCCTGAGATTTCTTTCTCTATGATTTAAAAGAAAACATCCTTGGTGAAAAAAACTTTAATCTGATACCTCTTATAAACACCGATTAAGGGTGTATGTATTGTTATCTAGCTATCTATATTGTACATAGAGACTTTCACAATATTTCCATTGGAAATATAAGTATACTTTAGAGAGACTTCTACACGAAGACTACAGAATGCTTCATTAGCAGCAACAGATGTAATTCATTACATCATCCAAAAACACACTTAGAATCAAGTCTTATATATCACTTCCATCTTTGAGCCCTTGCACCTCTAAGCATGGTGGTTCATAGCCCTGGTACCTTTGGGCTTGCCACATTCATTGTGAAAGTAAAATAAAATTGCTTGAAGCCTGGCATCTACGTGCTTGAGCTTTGGCACATCTTCATTACAAATTAAGTACCACATCTCAGACACCTAAGCAGGAATTTACTACTGCTAAGTCAAATTCAGTATGACACAATCTGAACTTATCTTTCCTCTCGCACAACATGTCTACAGTGTGTCCATTTCTTGTCGGTTCTACTACCGAAACCCATGCAAACTCCTGCTGCTAAAATCATTTTAGTCTTTGGCTGCCCTGCTCATATTGCTCCCCTCTTCAAATCTCTTCATTGGCTCCTCTTCATTTCCATCACCAAGTTGAAGCTTTTCATCCAAACCTTAAGAAACTGCACAGTACTGCTTTTGTTTACATCTCTGCTTTTATTCATTTCTACTCTTTCTTTTGCTCTTATCTCCCTTCCTAAGCCCATCTTTTAGACAGTATGCCTTTTCCCTCCCACTCTCATCTTTGGATGTTATTCTAAAATCAATGGTTCTGATACTAAGTAGTTTCCCTTTCCCTTCTCTTTCTCTACCCCTCTCCTCATAATTTGCTTCTTCTACAAAGTCTGTTAAGGATCACCTCTACAAAATTCCTCTTTTGCTGGAAGCTTCTGCCAAAACCTAATCAATGACTATGTCCCGCTTTGTGAATTGTAAGCCTCTTGAACTAGAAACTGGGCCTCTCTCTTCCCATCATTTAGGCTACGTCTAGACTGCAAGCCTCTTTCGAAAGAACGTGGCTTTTCTTTCAATGGCGGTAAACCTAATTTCACGAGGAAGAATGCCTTTTTTCGAAAGTGCTCTTTCGAAAAAGCCTCTTTCGAAAAAGAGCGTCTAGACTGCAAACAGTACTTTCGAAAAAGTAAGCCGCTTTTTCAAAAGAAAGCACCCAGGCAGTCTGGATGCTGTCTTTCGAAAATGCCCTGTTTGCATTCAAGAACGCCTTTTTTCGAAAGAGCACTTTCGAAAAAAGGCATTCTTCCTCGTGAAATTAGTTTTACCGCCATCGAAAGAAAAGCCACGTTCTTTCGATTTAATTTCGAAAGAACGCGGCTGTAGTCTAGACGCAAGTGAAGTTTTTTCAAAAAAAGGCTACTTTTTTCGAAAAAACCCTTGAGTCTGGACACAGCCTTACAATGGGGTAGAACAGGAGTAATGGTTCAAGTCAACGGTATTACAATCATGAAAAATATAAGTAAGTGAAGGCAAAAGCATGCCTCATCTCTTTCTGTTTTTTAATCAAGAACAAGCACATTGTTGGTATAATAAACAGACCGGTTCCTTATATGGTGTTCTCAAGGCTAAAACTGTTTCATTCTGGAACACTGTCGAGAACTTGCAATCACTGCCTGGCAGTTCACTGGTCAATTTATAATGACTTGTCACCTCAATCAAGCTTTTGGTGGGAATGAACATATTTGTGAGGATACTATAAGAAACACCCCCAACCCTTTAGTCAAAACTCAAAGCCAAATTATTTTTTAGATTTCCAAAGTTCAGTTAACTTTATTCCTAAATTCTCTTGATTAACTGTCCCTTTATACTTATAGGCTGTGTCTAGACTGGCTGCTTGAATTTCCGGAAAAGCACTAACGATCTCATGTAAGATCGTCAGTGCTTCTCCGGAAATACTATGCTGCTCCCGTTTAGGCAAAAGTCTTTTTCCGAAAGACTTTTGCGCAAAAGGGACAGTGTAAACAGCACAGTAGTGTTTTCCGCAAAAAAGCCCCAATCGCGAAAATGGCGATCGGGGCTTTTTTCCGGAAAACCGCGTCTAGATTGGCCACGGACGCTTTTCCGCAAAAAGTGCTTTTGTGGCAAAGCATCCTGCCAATCTAGACGCGCTTTTCCTAAAATGCTTTTAACGGAAAACTTTTCTGTTAAAAGCATTTTCGGAAAATCATGCCAGTGTAGATGTAGCCATAGGTTCCAGGTTGGGATCAGAAAAGATCCAATGCTGCAATATCAAGCATTTGATTTTCAGAGTCTTAGGGAAGCATGAAGTACTAGCTAAAGCTTGTTTCTCTAAACTTCTAAGCTAATTTTTAGCACTTTTCAAAGCTTTAGAGCAGAGGTAGGGAATCTCAGGCCCAAGGGCCAGATGCAGCCCCAAGTTTGCGTGGATCCAGCCCCCGAAGCTCGGGGCTCCTCTCTAATATTGGGGAACCTGTGATGGTTTGGAGCACACAAAATCTACTGGCCTGTTCCTTCCCCACTCCCTCCAAAGCTCTGCTGTATGAGGAGAATGTGGGGTCTGTCTTTCTCCTTCTTAGTTGGGGGACATGTCGAGGAAGGGTTTGTTTGGAGTTTTTTTTATTCTCACGTGTGTGCAGCCCGCACTTGATTTTTCTGTGGGTCAGTGGCCCCCCAACCCAAAAAAGGTTCCCCACCCCTACTTTATAGGGTCATAAGAAGCTTCAGAAAAGTAACCAGATTCTGTTACAAACTGAATTCCCTGTCCAACCAGTATTTAGTTTTAGTAGACACATGTCCACTGCCACCAATGCATAATTTTCTATCCTTGAAAGTTTCAACAAAGAAGATAGGGGTTAAATGCACGGTTTGACTAGGGCTGGAATGTATATGTAACTAAATTAAACCCTTAAAGGTTTGTCTATGTTGCAATTAAAAACTGGCCACTGGCTCATGCCAGCTCAGGGGCACCATTTCAGATTTTGGAGTGGAGAGGGGTGACCTGTGCATGCTGTGATGGGGGGGGGCGAGGGGGATGGAGACAGCATAAGCATGGGGGGGAGAGTAAAAGCAAGGGGGGGCCGGACTGAGGATAGAGGCTTCAGCAGTGTTATTGAACACGCTCAGTACTAGCCATGTACCAAATGGGAGGGGAGAAACACAATCTGCTTACCCCACACATATGTATCTTCTCTATCCAGGGGCTATGAAAGTACTGGAAAACTCTATTTTTTTTTGACAGGCAGTTTAGCAATTAGCTGACAGGAGCACTGTATCTAATTTCTATATAAAAGAAAATTAAATAAATATTAATCCCACTCAGCTCTAACACTAACATATTCTGACATCTTGTGGCAAGTCACTTAAGGGACCCTTGTTAGCTTTAAGATTTTAATGTATATTCTTACTTTGTTACTAACTCTGTGGACAAAGACAGAGCCTGTCAGAACTCCTCGGCTCTATCTCAGCTCTGGAAGGGGAGTGGGGTCTAGTGGGTCACAGCAAGGTGGCAGATAAATTTCAGCTCTGTAAAAGAACATCTGAATGACCATACCAAAGGTCCTCTTAGCCTAGTCTTCCAACAGTAGCCAATACCAGGTGCTTCAGAAGGAATACACAGAAGAGGCAATCATCATGATCTATCCCCTGTCACTCATTCTCAGCTTCTGCCAAACAGAAGCTAGGGACATCACCCCTGCCCATTCTGGCTAGTAGTCATTGATGGTCCTATTTCCCTTGAACTTATTTTGCTTTTTGGAACCCTGTTATAGTTTAGGCTTTTGCACCACCTCCTGATAAAGAGTTTCACAAGTTGATTGTGAAAAAATTATTTATTTTGTTTGTTTTAAATCTGCTGCCTATAAATTTAACTGGGTCACCTTCTTGTGTTATGCTAGTGAAGAAATAAATGAATGGGTGGTTGATGAAGGCATGGCTGGGGGAGGCAAGCCCCCAGGTCCACCTCCAGGCCCGCTTCTTCTTCTGAGGCTCCACCCCTTCCCCATCCCCACAGGGAGGTAGGGCAGCAAACTGTGTGCGCACTCCCCCTTCCCAAGCATGGAAAGAGGAGAGGAGCAGAGAGCCCTAGGGATGGCAGAGGGCATGCAGCATGGTGCCAGCCCCAGAGGATGGCAGATCATGCGACCAAGTGCAACCCAGCCTCTCCAGCCCCAGACTACCAGGGGAGGGAGGAGGGCATTCTATGCAGCACAGCCTCTCCAGCACCAGGGAGGGAGGAGGGCAGAGGGTGTGCAGCATAGCCTAGCCTCCCCAGTCCCAGAGAAGGTCAGAGGGCTCATGCTATGTGGCATGGCCCCAGCCTTCCCAGACCCAGAGGGGGGCACGCCATGTGGCCTGGCCCAGCCCTGCCTCTACAGCTCCAGAACTTTAGGAGGGCAGGCACTGGGGACAGCAACATTCCACCCCAGAAGACCTACTGCAGAGTGTGGGTGAGGCTATGCCTGGCAGTTTGGGAAGGTAGAGCCTTCCTCTGCCTTACATACTGGACACCCATGAATAAATACCATCTCCTTACTCTATCCCCTCACCCTTTACACATTTCTTTTCCAAACTGAAAAGTCACAGTCTTGTTAATCTCTCCTCATATGGAAGCTGTTCCTTACAGCCTCCTAATTTCTATTGCCCTTTCTGTACCTTTTCCAAATACAATATATCCTTTTGTAGATGGGTTGACCAGATCTGTATTCAAGATATGAACATACAATGACTTTATGTAGAAGCAATATGGTATTTTGTCTTATTATCTACTCCTTTCCTAACGATTCCCAGTAGTCTGTTAGCTTTTTAGTTTTTAGACTGCTACTACACATTGAACAGATGTTTTCAGGGAATTATCCACAATGATTCCAAGATCTCTTTCGTCAGTGGTACCAGCTATTTTGTATCTATAGTTAGGATTATATTTTTCCATGTGCATTACTTAGCACTTATCAACACTGAATTCCATCTGCCTTTGTGTTGCCCAATTGCCCAATTTTGTTAAAATCCCTTTGTAGCTCTTTGCATTCAGCTTTGTATTAGTCTCTGTTCGCCCCTTTTTAAAGAACATTGGTAAATTAAACACAGTAATCCAAATGACGATCCCTGCAGCACAACACTCATTTCTACTCTTTTTTTTTCACCCTCTCTTTTAAGTGGAGTACCCAGTAATGTTTTCATGATGATCTAACCATCCCTCAATTAGTAGAATCCCAGCCTTTTGTTATTCTTAATCACCCTGCTTCCCTCTTTTTATAACAAACTCCCTGCCCCAAAGGTAGAGCTGCAAGCAGTTCCAACTCTGGAGTCAGGGCACGCAGCTTTAAGCAGACCTGAAGTATGAAATCCAGGGGGTTCAAACTTGGGAAGGGGCTACTGTCCTCCCTACCCTCCATAAATGGCACTCTTGTGCCAGCTGACTCCAGTTCATGGGCTAAGAGGCTGTTTAATTGCAGTCAGGCCTGCTGACCAGGATGGGGGCAAAAGTAATTGCATTTCTAAGGTGCCTCAGGCTCCCAGCATCTGCCACTGTTACTGCACAGCAGTGGCACCTGGAGCTCTGGACTCTTTAAATAGCTGCCAGAGCACCTTTCTGCATGCTATGTGTGGCTCTGACATCTGGATGGGGCCCAGCACTATGGTCTGGATGGTGCTGAGAGCTGGCAGCTCCTGACCCCACCCCTTCTGCCTGAGGCTATACCCCATCTCTAGCCCCGGCTATCAGATCTCCTGATGGCAGAATAGTATTGGGAATGGGGTTAGAGCAAGATAAAAAGGTCCCAAACTTTTGCACATCAATTAAGCAGCCCCTTAGCCTGAGTCCCACAAGTCTGAAGCAGACACTTGTGGATGGCAGGAGTCTGCTAACTGTAGTGCAGACATACCCATTCATTTCAGTATTTGATTTAATACTTTGTATAGATACTGTCTTGGCTAACAAGTGACATCAAATTTAATGGTCACTGAGGGTCACTGAAGATGCTGTCTGGGGCAAGGAAAACTCAGATGTAAGATATCTTCTTTTACTTTATTAGGTGATCTGCTGCATGCACATAGAAAAATTACAGTGTCAGATTCATAAATTGCTGTGTATAGACCATGTCAGATTCATAAATCGCTGTGTATAGACCACTCTGATCAAATTAAATGTTTCTGACTATTTACAACTGCTGTTTTTAGTATCTGCTGCTGAAATCCACAGCTAAATTTCAGCCATCTAGTTGTTTACATAAAGTCTTGACTGACACATTTTAAACAAAAATCATAACCAGGGAGGAATTACAGGGATTAATCAAATATACATTTAGTTATACAACTCCATATCCTTTGGGGTTACACCACCTTGAGGTTTAATATTGCTTGACACGTCGGCATCCTGTTTGGATTTCTCCAAAGGAGTGTAATAGCAATTTGTTTCCTCCAACATAAAAGTCAAACTGGATGAAATAGCTCAGTGACTATAAAAGGAGGGGATGGGACCCATTCAATAGTTGCCTTAAAAGGTTTTGGAAATTCTAGAAAACTAATTACTTTTGCTGCAGAGATATTTAATCTACGGTTAAATGCTGATGTCTGTTGGATGATCTTAAATAATTTTATTGACTAAGCTGCCTCATTATTAATTATGTGTCAGGATTGTACAAATGAGCATATACAAGTTGAGGCTGAGATTTACCCTTCCTTGAAAAGAAAAAGCTTGAATAATTTAGTTTATAGGCTACTAAATGGGGCAGGATGGTGCAATCACATGAACCCCAGCATGCAGACTGGTGACAGGTCTGCATAGAAACCTTTTGCCAGCCATTGTTCTAGTCTGCTGACTGAAATAGTATCCACTATCTACCCATAGCCCAATAGTCACATAAATGTGGACTTCCTGGATAGTTTCACACCCACTCCAACACTACATATTTATGACTCTGTTCAGAGCCAGTGCAAAGCCCCCTCTCTGGTACATAGGCGTGATGGTCCCCTACGCAACCACTGCACACTCTACTGTGGAGCTTAACTGGGGCATGTGGTTTTGCAAGGTCCCTCTGCATCTGGGTGAACATCACTCACAGGAAGCAGGAGCTCAAAGGACTGTGGAGACAATATAAAGGAAGAAGCTGTTTAACTTTCATTACCTAGGGCATTTTAAATTTCTCACTGTAACTCTTTTCCTTGGTCCACAATGTTAAAGAGAATTGTGACTACTCAGTTATTTAAGTGAATAAATGGCTACTGCTCGTTACTTAATTATTCAACAAAGCTTGAGATTGTAATTGAAGACCAAAAATGACAGGGGGGGGAGGAAAATTAATTTGGAGATCTGTGAGAATCTGTTTCAATGTACACTCTGACTTTTAGTGATTTTAGTTGATTTATAAACTGTTTTGAGATTCTCATGTGACTAAAATAAACCATTTTCACCTAAGTCCACATAACAGAGTGACTCACCTATTAAAAGCAGGAGGGCCTAAAAGAGGCACACCTGAGTTGCATCAGGTGAGTCTCTTACAAAGGACAGCAGGGTGAGGCAGACAGAGAAGAAATTTAAGGAAATTGCAGAGCAAGGGAAGGGTTTCTTCAGGGAAGATCTTGATAATGGGAATTTAGTACTGTAATCAGAGCCACAAGGCTAAGCTCTAGTTTGGTGGGGCTGGTGTAAGGACTGTGTGTGAGGCTAGAAGGCGAGATATACCATTGACTTTTCCTTGTGAAGGACTTTGCTGCTAGCCTGAGCAGACCTGGTGAAGGATTAGGGAAAAGAGCAGCCCCTGTCCAAGAAGGAAGGCTGTGAAGTTACCTTGGTTAAGAGAAAGGGGTTAAGTTAAAAGCTCTGTCCAAGACTAAATAAATGAGATTCCCACTAAGAAGGGTTAATTTTGTCTGAAATATTATGGACTTTATAGTTCGGATGGGTAAGAAATATTGGTATCTCATCCAATAAGGAAAGAGATTTAGAAGTGTTACTTTGAAGGAAAAATGGACAACCATCTGCTCAAATTCTCTTTTAACTTAGTCCTCTTTCCATTATGAAAACTCAAATTTTGGAAAGTCTTCTGTTTGGTATAAGTATACTATTTCTCTAGTAACTCTCAGTGCTATCAACAGATCATTTGATTAATATTAATAGAAATGTCATCCATTGTGTAGTGATAAAGGGGGCATTTAGTTTGCATTTTTACATAAACCCCAAATTTGTAATGTTTGTATCCTAATGCCTGATTTTTCTGTAGTTCTTTCATGGTGATTGTTTTGAATAGACAAACATACTCTAAAGTGGAAAAGGCAGCTACAGTGTTATTAGATGAGCCTATGCTTATCACAAGTAGAAATTTTAGTAGTATAGCTATGTTCTTCAGGATGACATGAAGCAATATGTCTTAATTAAGCTTCAGTACAAGATCAAATATTTTGGGAGAGGGCTTGGGGGGAATTACTGAAACATTCATCTTAAGAAACTGGGACTTTAGGTTAGAGAGGAAACAGAGAAAAAGGAATGTCCTGATTGTATATAATGAAGTAGTAAGGAAAGCCTATTGGATAGGGCTCTCATATAGGACTCAGTAGATTTCTGAACTCCAGTGACTTCCTATATAAACTTTGGCAGATCTGTTAAATGATCCCGTGGCTCTGTAGAATGGAGGTAATATGTCTGCATTTTACAGGAATATTGTGAGGATAAAATTCACTCTTGGCCATGAGATGCTCAGATATCACATTGCTGCAGGCCATATAATTAGAAAATAATGACTAATATAATCTCAAATTTAGCATGAAGCATAATGCGTTGTTGTTGTTTTTCCCATGATACTTTGTAGGTGTTAAAGATTTCAGAGTGTGTGGAACAAATTAGTAGTTTAACATAGTTGTTCAACTGCTAATATTTATTACCAATTTAGATGGGATAGTTGAGTAGTTCAGCTCTTTGTAGTGTATCCACCAAGGAAATCTGTGTTTTGTGTGTGTGTGTGTGTGTGGGAGGTAGGAGAAAGCTAAAAATTTAAGTTATACACCTATTTTAACCCATCTAGCCTAAGCATGAACAGAAACTAGGTGTTCAGGGAAATAATTCAACATATGATGACTTGAAATAATGGGTAAATATGCCCATTTTACTAAAGTCAGCCAATTTGTCAGTTTCCAACCTGTTCAGAGGAGAATAATAGTATTAATGAAGTGCTAATTTAGTTCGGTTTGCTAACTAGGTTTGGTTTTCCCTTTGCCACCACTCTTTCACCTAGCTCTTCTTTTCTTGGCGTCAAATGTCACTAATATATTTATTAATCCAAATGAAATTAAGGGGCTGCAATCTTTTACAATAAGAGGGGAGAGCGCCCCAGCTGTTTTCCCTTTCCATTTTCAGCACTGGTCAGATACTTGATTTTTAATTGAGTACATTCTTGATCTGTCATTTTTTCAACAATGTTTACCTAGGGATTCATGGGCTCAAATATGAGAGAACTCAAATGTCTCAAATTTCCATCTATAGCCTGCATTAGGTAAGAGTCCACATAAGAAAACCATTATATATTTGCTATGATTGATAGTCTTTACTAAAGAAGGACTCTGGATAAGAACAATCAGACTTGAAAGTCAGGGATGTGGTGCATTAACAAAGCTATCCTGAGAAACTTAAATAGTACAGGTTGGACCAAATTATTCTATGGTCAGTGATGTCATTCTTTCACTTCAATGACAGCACCAAAACCCAAATATTACTCCACTAAAATAAACACAAATGTCTGTGCATTATAATAATTTAGAATTATGATCCATTGGATGGAACCGTGCTAAGTACATTCATGCAAATTTCACAGGAGAACATTACAAAGATACTTCTCTCACAAGAACAAGATCTGGGAAATATTCCTCAGAAAATTAAGAATAAATGAAGAATAAGGCTGCGTCTAGACTGGCAAGTCTTTCCGCAAAAGCGCATGCTTTTGTGGAAAAACTAGCCAGCTGTCCACACTGGCCGCTTGAATTTCTGCAAGAACATTGACGACCTCATGTAAGATTGTCAGTGTTCTTGCAGAAATGCTATGCTGCTCCCGTTTGGGCAGTGTAGACAACGTGGTATTGTTTTGCGCAAAAAAGCCCCGATCGCGAAAATGGCGATTGGAGCTTTCTTGCGCAAAACTGCTTCTAGATTGGCACGGCTGTTTTGCTGCAAAAAGTGCTTTTGTGGAAAAGCGTCCGTGCCAATCTAGACGCTCTTTTCCGCAAATGCTTTTAATGGAAAAACTTTTCAGTTAAAAGCATTTGTGGAAAATCATGCCAGTCTAGACATAGCCTAAATGTTTTATCCCACCTAACCACAACCACACTGAAGTCACAGACCTTACTTTAGAACTGATTGTTCTGGGATATAATCTGGTGCTAGAAGTTAACGCAACACAAAAGGGGGGCAGATCCTAAAGCTAGGCTGACACATACCAGCTGTGCATTTTGGCCCAGGAGGTTAGCAATCCAGTGTAGTATATCATAGTTTTCCAGATGTTATCAGGGAGTGTGCAATGTAAAAATATACTCTACCTATGATGTGAATTACTGATTAATTAGGTATTCTTGTGTTGGAACTCCTTTGGTAATCTTTGAAACCACAAAGTCTAGATAGGTCTGAGGTCTGAAGTTCTCACCATGCAGCTCAATCGGCACACAGCTGCAGCCCATATGACATCTGCAAGGTGGTAACTAAAGGGTAAGGGAGCTCAGAGCCATCAGGGGAGTGCAAAACTGTGGTTGATGCAAAATCAGGCTCCATGGCATCAACCACTTCTCCTCAAGCAGATCATGGGCAGCTGGATGCATGGGGCAATGAAAGGCACTGTATTGATTTGAATCACATTTCTGTCATATAATAAATACTAAACTGCTTTTGTAGATGTACAGGTTATATATAATATATTGTATGGATGAGGCCCACATGCCTAACATAGAGAGCTGCATATGAGTCTTACAATTAAATAGGTTGAGAACCATTGTTCCACAGACACATCAAGGATGTTTGTTTGTTTGTCTGTATATATTGCCTGAAATGGGTAGGCACAAAACTGACACAAGAAAATAGCCCCCAAAACTCTGTTTCTTTTGGTGCAATTTGCATAATTTTAAACTATTGATAAAAGCATCATGAGACATGTACATCATGGTAAGCCACACTTCAACTTTGCAAAAAGACTGAAGTATGTGGGGAATTCTTTTTATTTTAGTGTTTTCTTTCGTTCTTGGAATACTCGTACGTCATATATGTTTAATAACAGAAATTTCCTTTCACAATAATTTTATGAAACTCCAGTAGGAAGAAAACCAGGAAGTACAAGAGTTCACGAGTGACAAAATTCTTATCCAATGCCAACCAGAGTACAGTACTAAAATCAGTGGTCAGACTTTTCAAAAGGAACAGATTTAAAGATTCCTTGAAGCATATTTCCTAATAATATCATGGGGAAATACAATATTACATGCTCTATTGCACTTACAATATCTTTCACAGTTTGAACTCCAAAGCCGATATACACAAAATGTAAGCCATGCCTTTCTCATGCATCTGGTGCTACCACCCATAATAGGATGCTTCCCATCAGTAAGCTCCTGGGAAAGGTTTTCAAGCCCTGAAGGACTAGATGCAATTTAAGATTTAGTATGATTTAAATGATTGTCACCAAAATATTAAATATCTTCAACAATCTCTCTGGGAGAGAAGCACTGTGCAGAAGTTTATAAGAATAATTCATTTAATCACATCAGCCAAATAGAGACAAAGGTGAACTTAAGGCCAAATATTACTTTTGATTCAAGTACATAGCTTCCAGTGATAACAATGGGAACACTGCAGGTGTAACCTTGCCACGATAATAAACATGGCCATGGGAAATACATTATGAATCAGCCTCATTTTTGCTGCTTTAGTCAAGGGACAAGAATGGTTCCTTCTAAATATTGCCTTTGTAACTCTTTCTTCAGAGAAAAGTTGTTTAGAAAATATTGGATGATGGAGTCAGGTTTGATTAAAAAAAGAGTTCAGAAGGGGAATAGAAGTAAAGGTACAATTTTCAGCCACAAATTTCTTTGCTTCAGTAGCTGAAGGGTCATACATATGGATAGTGCTGAATTCTGGAGAAACAATTTGTTATTAAAATTAGTGCTCTGTCAACACAAAATATCAGGTTCAGCTTCCTTTTTGTGTTTGTGAAATTGTTTGTTGAATTAAGGAGTCTAAATGCTTTGGGGATTCAGCACCAGTGACTGGAATTAGGGCTGAAACAATAGGAGTATGTAATCTTGAATAGACTGTCAGGTTTCAGAACACATTAAACACTTGAAACTGAAAGAGGGATTTTTATGGCCAACCTATTAGGGCTATTGGTAAATAGACACCTGACAATATATTGCATTTCTTAATGATGCTACTCTACTTACACACACTCGCACACAAGCATGTTACATCCAGGTATGACAGGTTGTAGCTGACAAGTATAAAACACTTTCCTTGCACAATGAAAAATCACAATTAGCAAAGCTCATTTTCTGGGGACATTTCTGTGGGAGGGAGAATAGAGGGTGGCCACAATACACTATCACATATCATGTGTAAAGGATTTTATTGCAACTACATGATATGAATACTCTTATTAGACATTTTTTACAATATTTTATTTTGTATCACATCATCTATGCAAAATATATACTGAAATCCCTTACTTGCAACACAAATTTTGGAAATGTCTACACTGCAACACTGTTTCGAAATAACTAGCTCTATTCCAAAATAACTTAGTCCACATGTACACAGCGGGCAGTTATTTCTAAATAGTGTCACAATACTGTCAAGCTGGAGAACTTCTTACTCGACCCCTGTAACCCTTATTTTATGAGGAATAAGGAAAGTTGGAGGAAGAGTGTTCTATTTCGAAATAAGTGCTGGGTAGATGCTCCCTATTTCAAAATAAGTACGCAATTGACATAGCTCAATTTGTGTAGCGTATTTCGAGTTAATCCCTGCAGTGTAAATGCACCCAAAAAAGGAAATTGTTATATTGTATTTGTGATGCAGAGGGAAAAAAGAATGTCTCAATTTCTCTGACAGCAATAATGTTCCCCCTTTAGAGCATGCGGCAAGACCTACCTTTTGACTCTTGGGGTTTTTCAGAAGGGGATGGGTTGAGACCTAGGTCAGGACATACAAATTTCTCAAAATAGTTCCTAGCACATACCTTTCAGAATAACATCCAGGCTTTAAAGCTTGTCATTGATGGAGAACCCTTCAGAAACTGTTCCAAATAGTTGATTCAGGAGAAACTCTTGAGATAAATGCTTTGAAGTGAGAAATAAAATATTCCTGGGAGTTAATCAGCTAGTTGGCATTTCAAAGGTTGCCACGCAGGTAAGGTGCTTATGTGCATCTTTAGCTACCAAAGTTTAGGCTCTTAAAGAGTTTAAGCTCCTAAGTACTTTCATGGATCCCATTCTTTGCCTTAGTTCCCTGATTGTAAAATGGAAGAATAATATTTCCCTACCTCACAGAGATGCTGTAAGGAGAAATATGTTAAAGATTGTGGAGCACTCTGAAACATGCTGATGAAAAGTTCTACATAAGAAACAATTTTAAATAAAACCATTGAGTACAGGAATATCTATGTCTATAATTGAGATTATCACTTCTAGTAAAACACTGTAAAATACTTATTTTATATTTTAATATATTTTAAACTACTTGAAAGTTAGAGAAAGTGCATTATTACAGCAGAATAAACACAGTCAAACTTCCTTGTACACTCATCGTTACACACTACACTTAATCAGCACTAAAAATTGACAGCCTCTTTCCAGCACTTACAGGCTGTGTCTACATTGGCACTCTTTTCCGGAAAAGGGATGCTAATGAGACCAGTCGGAATTGTAAATGCCGTGGGAAATTTAAATATCCCCCGCGGTATTTGCATGAACATGGCTGCCGCTTTTTTCTGGCTCCGGGCTTTGCCGGAGAAAAGCGCCAGTCTAGATGGGATCTTTCAGAAAATAAAGCCTTTTCTGAAAGATCCCTTATTCCTGAATTTAAGAGGAATAAGGGATCTTCCAGAAAAGGCTTTATTTTCCAAAAGATCCCGTCTAGACTGGCACTTTTCTCCGGCAAAGCCCCGAGCCGGAAAAAGCGGCAGGCATGTTTATGCAAATACCGCAGGGGATATTTAAATCCCCCACGGCATTTGCAATTCCGACTGGTCTCATTAGCATCCCTTTTCCGGAAAAGGGTGCCAATGTAGACACAGCCACAGTGTTAGTGCATTGCTCTATTACTAAAACTTAATTGTTTTTTACAAAATACACCATTGTGCACTTACTGGTCTGTGTTACATTGCTTTAACTTATTTTCATATTCAAACTACACAACTGAGAAAATAAATGAATGGACTATAAATCTATAGACTCTAATTATCAAAAATTATAGTCATAGCTACAGAGTTAAGACTGCACTGACATTTGCATTTAAAGCAGGGATTTAACCCCTTTGTTAGTCATGAGAATACATGGTCTGTTTCACAATGGACAGAGGCAAATAGCAGGGTCCCCCAAGAAATTCTACCGGGTCCTGTGCTATTCATCATAGTCATAAATGATCGAGTAAAGAGGATAAATATAAATGTGGCAAAGTTTGTAGATGATACAAAATAATTCAAGATAAATCCAAAGCTGACTTCAAGGAGTTACCTCACTAACCTGTATCGCTGGGCAACAAAGTGGCAGATGAAAAACAACTCATATTGGAAATTATAATCCCAACTAGACATACAAAATATGTTAATTAGGGGTTGCCACTCAGGAAAGAGATCTTGGGGTCATTGTGGATAGTTCTCTGAAAACATCTACTCAACATGCAGCAGCAATCAAAGCTATCAGAACCATAAGGGCAGGCACGGATAAGACCGAATATATTAGAATGTCACTATATAAAAACATACGATGACCACATTTTGAATACTGCATGCAGTTCCAGTTACCCAAGCTTAAAAAAGATATATTAGAATTTGAAAAGGTACAAAGAAGGGTAACAAAATGATTAAAAGTATAGAACAGTTTCCATACAAGGCAACATTCAAAAAATTGGGACTCTTCATCTTAGAGAAGAGACAACCAAGGAGTGCTATAAATAAAGGGCTGTAAAATCACAAATGGTATGGAGCAAGTGAATAAGCATGTGGTATTTAGCCCTTCACATAACACCACAAATAGGGGTCATCCAATGAAATTAATAGGCAGCAAGTTGGAAACAAACAAAAGGAAGTATGTATGAGTGCCGTAGGTTGACAATGTATGGTCAATTTATAGAACTCATTGTTAGAGGCTGGGAAGGCCAAAAGTATAACTGGGTTCAGAAAAATACTTAGATGACCATGGAGTATCAGTCATCAATGACTACTGCCAAGATGCCCAGAGACACAACCCTATGCCATGGGCATCTCTAAACTTCAGACTGCCAGAAGCTGGGACTGGATCACTCAAGAATCGTCCTGATCTGTCCAGTCCCTTTGAAGCATCTGCCACTGGCTACTGTCAGAAGACATGATAAAGAGCTAGGAGAACTATTTGTTTTAAACATGATGGCCATTCTTATGTAAATTTGGAGACAACTATTCATACATACATAACTAATTCTGACTACAGAATACATTTAATGGGAGTCCATAAGTAGAACTGTTAATATAAATCTGAGTTAAAATGATCTCCTCAGAAGCCACAGGCAGAAGCTCTTTGTTCTGTACACAGAAATATTTGAATCTACTAGTAAATATTGGATTACGTTCATAGTTCATTCCTGCACTGTGAAATTTACTGTTAAAATAGTGCTGATTTTGATAGCTCTAAGCCACAGCCAAATTGCTGCCCACAAAAAGTTTGCAACAAAAATGTATTACTGTGTTTTAGCATCTTTGGCCATTTTAATAAAGTGAGTCCACAGTCAAAGGGAAGAAAAATGGGTTGTTAAGCAATAGTTCTTTGAAATACAGCAGGAGCTTTCCATTCTCTGTTAGAACAGCTGCCCTTTTGGTTCTGCCTTAAGTCACTGCCCAGTTTCTTTTTTCCAGAAGATCAATGTTTACATGTGCTGCTATCTTAAGTCAAAACAGTTTTAATTTGTTCATAAGTCACTAACCAAATATTATTACTGGAAATCTGGTACATAACCAGATGCGGGCTGTAACTTCTCTCGAGTCTTGTCCATTAGAGAAAACGTAAAACCACTACTATACAACCTCCTCCCTCTACCCAAATGGAAAATAATGTAATTTACAAACCCAAATGATTTATTAAATGCACAGGTGGCCTGAACTCTAAAAGGCATTCTCTTTCAGGATTTTTTGTTTTATACAAAAGAGGTGATAGTCAAATTGCTTCATTGTCCTGTACCTGTTCATAGTATCAACACGGAATATATGACATCAAGAAAGATAAGTAAACTAATTCCAGTAATAAGATCAGACCAGCCTGAGACCTTGAACTGACTCTTGGCATTTTTTTCTCCAGTTAAAATTTATTTTAAGCGATTCTGTGTTCATAAAAGTAGATAAATTGGCAATCTTGGGGACTGTTTATCATCACAAAAGTCAACAGCAGTGTAAGCTATCCAGCAGCAGCCTTTAAAAGTTCTTGAAGTATGAAATGGCCATGAAAGTTCTTATGTTCTAATGGAGTAGGAGAAGGAAAGATTTGGAAAGGGAAGAAAGTAAAAAGAGAATTCTTACAAGTATGTACACCCAGCATTTAATGATCTGCCCTACTCTTCTTACATAATTAACCTGAGCTGGTAGGCTGCTGAATAACAAGGTTAATAAGCTATCCCTCAGTATGAATGGACACTGCTCTTTTGCAAATCATATGTATTACAAGCATTACCATCACAGCAAATAGTGTTCAACATAAGCTTCATAATAAGCAAAAGCACAATTGTTTTTATTCAACATGTATCATTGGCAATGGATTTTATTTAGCAGATTTCTGTTTATGTACATGCATTTAGTACACATTGCTCACTGCAGTTTAATCTTGAAATTAATTCTATACTCAACCTGAACTTAAGAGAATGTGGAATGTCTTGTAATTATGGGGGAGGAATGGGAGTTCTGTTCGTACGTTGTCCTAGTTTATTATCCTTTATTTTGGAAAGAGGCAGTAACTAATGATTTTTCAAATATTCTTCTTCACTTTCAAAGAGGACAAGAAGAGAGGTGGTTGAATAGAAACATGGGCCTGAGCTGACATAGATTTGAACATTCCCAAGTTTCCAAAGTTTGGGGATATTCATATCTCAGGTTTTGATATGCGTATAACTCTAAGTAAATTTGTTAACATGCACGAAGCTTCAAGCAGGTCTCCTCAGCCTATATTTCCACAAGAATAATTTTCACTAGGCGGAGGGGAAAGGAAGAACATGTATTTTCTATGAAACTAGATTTACCTGGTTTTGTTCAGGTCCTTAACTCAAATAAACTTTGTTTTTCTTCATTTAAATCATTGTTCTGGGATGGGGATGAGAATGAGGGTTTCGACAACCCCAGCTCTCTCTCACTGCAGCAGCTTGGGGCAACATGAGAAGTACCTGTTCAAGGCTACTGCAGCTGCAAGGGGAGGGGAGGCATGTCCCTGGCTGGGAAACAGAAAGACAAACAGACACACAAATAGACAAACATTGAAATATACAAATAGAATAGTTGTACATTTCTTCATCCGTGCCCTCTGCTGGCCCAATGAACTTGTAGCTGTCCTGGTCCTCTAGCTGTACCCCTGTTGTCATTCTGTAGTATAACTGTCCCTCCTACCAGACCCCTTCTTTTCCATTTTATGAGAAACCAACAAATTCCAGGCACATTCAATTGTCCTGGCACAACTAAATCCTGTCCTTGCTTTAATAAGAGGAACTGCATGCCAAATTTGGTGGTCCTAGTTCCTACCATTAAGAGGAGTTCTTGAACAAATGAACTCACAGATGTATGGACAGACAGATGCACGTTCCTAAAATATATGGTAAGAAGATTAAATGTCAGACATTCTCCAGCACTCATCAGAAACAAGAGTGGTTTTACTTCATGGAGGAAATTATCTTCCCTACTATTAACTTTACATGTTTTCATTGTAACATGTTTAAATATTGCATCGGAAGCACGTGTCATATCTTTTATGGGACGAATTCAGCAAGAGTCTTTTCTTCTTTTTTTACAAAAAAAGGAAAGTGACTATACAAATAAACAAAGTGTAAAAACTACATAAATGGCCAAAAATATCAGAGCTGTTCCATGTGTGCAGTGTTGAACACAGGATATATTAACGCACACTTTAGATATGTTGAATGATGCTAAATTATAAGGTGCATAAACATTTAAAAGGGCAGTTTAAGCAAAGTTCAATTGATTTTAAAACTCTTGTACAGTTCCCAGTCTTTGCTCAGAGGAGGCTCAGAACAGAATAAAAATGAAGAATGGATGATCTTTTGCGGAATAAAGTGGGTACAGTGCAAATGTACTGGAGATAAGCCCTGAGAGACATTTTCTTAAATTCCATCCATCTTCACCTCCTAGAAGTACTCAAGCCTTATAAATAATTTAAAAAACCTAATGGATGTGGTTTTTAAACAATGTGGCCCCACTCTTAAAGAAGCAGGTCATGAGCAGGTCTGCAAGGGTGGAAATGGAAAATGCACGACTTGTAATCTGTGGTTACTGTGATGGGGAGAAAGGTATAGTGAAATGTGGTGAAGCCTCTCTCAGTACTTCTTTTATGGCTCAAGCCTGAGCACTTTGACCTTGCTGTAGCAATGCACTTTAAGCACGTGCTTAATTTGAAGCATGCAAATAATTCATCTCACTTTGTTTCTGGATTATAGGTTCTTGCAACTTGCAGGAATGAGCCTATATAGGTTAGTAGTAAAGACAGTGCTGAATGACATCAGAACAAATCTGTGGCCCTGATCTTATGTAATGAAAGAGTGTTTTGTTTCCGTATTTTTATATATATCCACTCACAATTAGGTGAACATTCTAGGGAATCTGATATTTAATGTGCTGAACCATCAGTTCATTATTCACCAATTCATCCTTTATGCGGGTTCTCACTTGGGGTATGTCTACACAACATAGAGTTGGGTTTTTTTGGAAAAATGGCCATTTTTCAGAAAAAAACTTCAATTATGTTCACACTATAATTGCGTTCTTCCGAAAGAAACTCAAAAGAACAGAGGGTTTTTTCCGACATTGATAATCCTCTTTCTACAAAGAAGAAGCCTTTTTCCGGAAGAGCTATTTTCGGGGAAGAGGGAGTTCTTTCGAAAGAAGAGGAAAGAGGAAAAAGCACAGATGCTCTGCTGGCCATCCATAGTAATCCCAGTTGAAATGTGAGAGAGCATCCATTCAGTGTGGATGCTATCTTTCGAAAAAGCAGATAGCTTTTTCGATGCACTTTTGCCGTGTGAATGCTCTCTTTCGGAAGAAGTTTTTCTGGAAGATCTCTTCCGGAAAAGCTTCTTCCGAAGGAAGCCTACAGTCTAGACATAGCCTCAGTCTTTGTTGTAATGCTATATTCCTCTTTAGCAGCATTTAGTTTATTGCAGTGTTTAACAAGCACTTCAGTGAAAGGCACATATGCCCCCAGAAACATCACTACTATTGTTTTGGGGCATCATATTACAATGCATACGTCTGGGGGGTGCTGAAGTCATTGTCTTTGAATAGATCTGTGAAGAGACACATTGTGATGATGAATTCATACCTGTTCTGATGCACAGGACTGTCTCACTGGCTAGGGTGGTCATAACCCTATCAGTAATGACCAGTAAATGAACACTGAGCACGTTCTTTATCTACCATCTCCATTCAGATATAACATTATGCCTACGTCTAGACTGGCATGATTTTCCGCAAATGCTTTTAACAGAAAAGTTTTAAGTTGCACAGATGGAAGGAGCATGTAGATCGGGGGGGCAAGATATGGCCTGAAGCTGGATTCGGCCTGCCAACCCATTTGATCCAGCCTGCAGTCCACCCTGTCACTTACCTACCCACAGGCTAATTGAGACCCAGGGGCAGGGCAATATGTAAAATTATTCACTGTTTAAAAGCAGCTGGCAGCTCTTTCCCCTTGCCAGAGGTGTGCAGTGCCTAGAGGGAACCATTAGCCATTTTGAACAGTGAATGACTTCGCACACTCCCCCGTCTCCAGGTCCCGATTAGCCTGGGGACAGTGGAGTGCGCAAAGTCTCCTCCAACCATGATGGGTGGGGGAGTGCACCTCCTCCAGATCCCAATTAGCCTGCGGGTGGGAAAGTACACAAAGTCTCCTCCATCTGCTAGATGAAACTGTTCTCTCTGTCTGAGGCCCCAATCTTTCCAGGATGGGGGCTGGAGCCAGCCCGCAACCACTACCAAAATTTGTGAAGCAGCCCCCCTGCAGTGTAGCTAGTGGGGAGCACCTTAGGCCTCATCATCAGAGGTTCACTGGACATTCTGCACTGTCCCTGTCCACAGAAGGTCACACAACTTTGCTTTCCCAGGTATCTATAAATGTCTCAGAGGTGGGGAAATAGCAACACATGGTTCAAAAGGCCAGAATGTAGTTACAAGGGGCCCCAGGGCCCTGGCACCCACAAAAGTTTAGGGAGCTTGTGTTTGTCTGTTTGGTTTGTTTGGTTGGTTGGTTGGTTGGTTGGTTGGTTTGTTTGTTTGTTTGAAGGAGCTTCTAAAAGGTTTGAAATCTAGAAGCCTCTGTTAATTGGCTGAGCCTCAGTCAGGGGGAGGGGCTACCAGAGCTATATAAGCCTGTGACTCAGCGACCAGGGAGAGCGCGACCAGGAACAGCTAACAGGAGAGTTTGGAGAGGGAGTTTAGAGGGCACTAGTGACTTCTGTCCTTCTTTAAAACCTAACTCTTAGAATAATCTATACTCCAGAAGTTTAAAAAGAATCCCAGTTTATACTTAAACTTATTCATTACAAACATGGAAACAGAAGCCCAGCAGCAGAGTGAGGGCTATCCTGTTTATTGCGTTGAGTGTAACATGTATGATTACCTGCCCTGTGGGCGGGTGGCATATGTGTGCACCCATTGCAAGGAGCTCCTGACCCTCAGAGACCGAGTTCGGGCTTTGGAGGACAGGGTGGCTGAACTGGAGGAGCTAAGGGAGGTAGAGAGCTATGTTGATGAGACTTTCCGAGACACTGTAGTACTGTCCCACCTCCAGTCTGAGAGCCCCAGTGTTCTTAAGGAGGATGAAAGTCTCAAGGGAACAGAGCATTTAATGGGAGCAGAGGGAAACCATCCCGTAGTTGGGACCCTCCTCCTAGAGGATGCTGCGGTATCCTCTCGCACTGAGGATACCTCTGATGGGGAGGGAATGCCAGTTAGGAAGAGGCAGGTGTTAGTAGTGGGTGATTCGATCGTTAGAAACATAGATAGTTGGGTTTGTGATGACCGGGAGAACCGTATGGTCACTTGCCTGCCTGGTGCGAAGGTTGTGGATCTCTCGAGGCATCTAGATAGACTTATGTGTAGTGCTGGGGAGGAGCCGGTGGTCGTGGTACATGTAGGTACCAATGACGTAGAGACCAAATTTAGGCTGCTAGGAAAGATACTGAAATCCAGGACCTCTATGGTGGCGTTCTCGGAAATGCTTCCAGTTCCACGCGCAGGGCCAGGTAGGCAGGCAGAGCTTCAGAGTCTCAATGCGTGGATGAAACGATGGTGTAAGGAAGAGGGGTTTAGATTTATTAGGAACTGGGGACACTTTTGGGAGAGGGGGAGCCTATACAGGAAGGATGGGCTCCACCTAAACCAGGTGGAACCAGACTGCTGGAACTAAACATTAATAAGGCCGTAGAGCAGTTTTTAAACTAAGAGATGGGGGAAAGCCGATTGCTGCGGAGATGCACATAAATCGGATAGAAACTTCTCTTGGAGGAGAATCCATTGATAGAGATTCTCTAAGCTGTAGTCGGAAAGAGAGGAGGGGAGAGGGCAAACCATGGGCCAGAGCTGACAAATAACCGCATACAAAGGAATCCAATGCATCAGGGAAGGGCAGACAAATAACCAGTGGCAAATTTTTAAAGTGCTTGTACACAAATGCTAGGAGTCTGACTAATAAGATGGGTGAACTAGAGTACCTCGTATTAAATGAGGAGATAGACATAATAGGCATCACTGAAACCTGGTGGAATGAGGAAAATCTGTGGGACACAATCATACCGGGATATAAAATATATAGAAAGGATAGAGCAGGCCGGGTGGGTGGCGGAGTGGCACTGTATGTGAAAGATAATGTAGAATCAAATGAAATAAAAATATTAAGTGAATCAACATGTTCCATAGAATCGCTATGGATAGAAATTCCATGCTCCAATAATAAGAAATTAGCAGTAGGGATATATTACCGACCACATGACCAGGACAGCGATACTGACATAGAAATGCTGAGGGAGATTAGAGAGGCTAGCAAAATAAAGACCTCTATAATAATGGGGGATTTTAATTACCCCATATTGACTGGATACATGTCACCTCAGGAAGAGAAGCGGAGATAAAATTTCTCAATGGCTTAAATGACTGCTTCTTGGAGCAGCTAGTGCAGGAACCCACAAGGGGAGAGGCAATTCTTGATTTAGTCCTGAGTGGAGTGCAGGATCAGGTTCAGGATATAACCGTTACAGGACTGCTTGGGAATAGTGAACATAATATAATAACATTCAACATTCCTGTGGTGGGAAGAACACCTCAGCAGTCCAGCACCCTGGCATTTAATTTCAAAAAGGGGAATTACTCAAAAATGAGGAGGTTAGTTAAACAGAAATTAAAAGGCACAGTGACTAGAGCCAAATCCCTGAAAGCTGCATGGAAACTTTTTAAAGACACCATAATAGAGGCCCAACTTAAATGTATACCCCAAATTAAAAAACATAGCAAGAGACCTAAAAAAGAGTCACCGTGCCTTAACTACCATGTAAAAGAAGCAGTGAGGGACAAAAAGGTATCTTTTAAGAAGTGGAAGTCCAATCCTAGTGAGATAAATAGAAAGGACATAAACACTGTCAAATCAAGTGTAAACATGTAATAAGAAAAGCAAAAAAAGATTTTGAGGAACAGCTAGACAAAAACTCAAAAAGAAATAACAAAATGATTTTTTAAGTATATTAGAAGCAGGAAGCCTGCTAAAAAACCTGTGGGTCCCCTAGATGATCGAGCTATAAAAGGAGCAATCAAGGACGATAAAGCCATTGCGGAGAAACTAAATGATTTCTTTGCTTCAGTCTTCACGGCTGAGGACGTAGGGGAGATTCCTGAATCTGCACCGTCCTTTGTGGGTGATGAATCTGAGGAACTGTCCCGGATTGAAGTGTCACTAGAGGAGGTTTTGGAATAAATAGAAAAACTTAATGTTAACAAATCTCCGGGACCGGATAGCATTCATCCAAGGGTTCTAAAATAACTTAAATGGGAAATTGCTGAGCTCTTATCTGTGGTTTGTAACCTATCCTTTAAATCAGCTTCCGTACCTAACGACTGGAAGGTAGCCAAAGTGACACCAATATTAAAAAAGGGCTCTAGAGGCGATCCTGGCAATTACAGACCGGTAAGTCTAACTTCAGTACCGGGCAAATTAGTCGAAACAATAGTAAAGAATAAAATTGTGAAGCATGTAGAAGAACATAATTTGTTGGACAAAAGTCAACATGGTTTCTGTAAAGGGAAATCCTGTCTTACTAATCTGTTAGAGTTCTTTGAAGGGGTTAACAAACATGCGGATAAGGGGGATCCAGTAGATATAGTATACTTGGATTTTCAGAAAGCCTTTGACAAGGTTCCTCAACAAAGGCTCTTGTGTAAATTACATGGCCATGGGATAAGAGGGAAGGTCCTTTCTTGGATTGAGAACTGGTTAAAAGGCAGGAAACAAAGGATAGGAATAAATGGTAAATTTTCAGATTGGAGAGGGGTAACTAGTGGTATCCCCCAAGGGTCAGTCCTGGGACCAATCCTTTTCAACTTATTCATAAATGATCTGGAGAAAGTGAGGTAAGCAGTGAGGTAGTAAAGTTTGCAGATGATACCAAACTGTTTAGAATAGTCAAGACAGAAGCAGACTGTGAGGGACTCCAAGAAGATCTCACCAAACTGAGTGATTGGGCAACAAAATGGCAAATGAAATTTAATGTGGATAAGTGTAAAGTAATGCACATTGGGAAAAATAACCCCAACTATACGTACAGTATGATGGGGGCTAATTTGGCTACGACTAATCAGGAAAGAGATCTTGGAGTTATCGTGGACAGTTCTCTGAAAACTTCCACACAGAGTGCAGCGGCGGTCAAAAAGGCAAATAGGATGCTAGGAATTATTAGGAAAGGGATAGAAAATAAGACCCAGAATATCTTACTGCCCCTGTATAAAACTATGGTACGCCCACATCTTGAATACTGTGTACAGATGTGGTCTCCTCACCTCAAAAAAGATATTTTGGCCTTGGAAAGGGTTCAGAAAAGGGCAACTAAAATGATTAGGGGTTTGGAACGGGTCCCATATGAGGAGAGGTTAAAGCGACTGGGACTTTTCAGTTTAGAAAAGAGGAGACTGAGGGGGGATATGATTGAGGTCTATCAAATCATGAGTGGTGTGGAGAGGGCTGATAAAGAAAAGTTATTTATTAGTTCCGATAATAGAAGAACTAGAGGACACCAAATGAAATTAATGGGTAGCAGGTTTAAAACGAATAAAAGAAAGTTCTTCTTCACACAGCGTGTAGTCAACCTGTGGAACTCCTTGCCAGAGGAGGCTGTGAAGGCTAGGACTATAATAGAGTTTAAAGAGAAGCTGGATAAATTCATGGATTTTAGGTCCATAAAAGGCTATTAGCCAGGGGATAAAATGGTGTCCTTGGCCTCTGTTTGTCAGAGACCGGAGAGGGATGGCAGGAGACAAATCGCTTGATCATTGTCTTCGGTCCACCCTCTCTGGGGCACCTGGTGCTGGCCACTGTCGGTAGACAGGATACTGGGCTAGATGGACCTTTGGTCTGACCCAGTACGGCCGTTCTTATGTTCTTATGAGCAGTAGGACAGGGTTTCAGACACCTACAACAGCTAATGGTGGGTGGCAGTGGGGTGTAGGCCCATCCAATTCCACCAGATGCCAGTCCAGGGCCTTATCAGTGGTAAAGACATCCCATGGCAACACACCAACCACAAATTGTGGAGACCCACAGCCAGGCCAGGGGGGGTTTACAATGAAACATTTACAATGAAACATGCCTTCCCCCCAAAAAAAACACAGGGTCCCCAAGGCCAGGCAATCCCTCCTCCCCTTGCAGGGGGAGGCCACTCTGTGTGAGGGGGCAAGCCCTCTGGAGAAAGGGCTGTGGGAGGAGCAAAAGATCAGGGAGGAACATTTGACTAGTTCAGCAATATTGACAACTGAAATTGTTTCTTTACCAAATATTACTTACGATGACTTGATTGATGATTTATAAAGAAAAAGAATTTATAAAGTGTAGAAAGAAAGCTGGCTGAATATTTTTTTTTCAGATTTAATACGTTTCTTCAGAGGGAGTTAACTTTTATTTTTCCATTCATGCATCATCTATACATTTTAGTTTTACACATTCTTCATGATGGCTTAATGCAAATACAAGCTTTCTTCTAGATCAGAAGTTCTCACACTGTGTTCTGAGAACTCCATTCAAGTGGACTGAGGAAAGATTATGGGCTTTTGTTTATAAAGTGCTTTTATCCAAAGCACTTTACAATAGTTAGCTAATGGTGCAAACAATCTTTGGAAAGATCATTAAGTGGTCCTCCGAGACCCTCAGCAATTTTCAATTGGTCTGTGAAAAAAAAGTTAGACTACAAAACAATCACTTTATTTTCATTTACTTCTTAATACTTATAATATAGGAGGAGGATGAAGAAAAATAATGAAAAGTAGAAGGGACATGAAGAATGAACTTTTTTTTCTTGGCTGGGTCGAAGAAATGAAGCTAAGCACAGGGCCTCACTAACAATAAATCTGCCACTGAGCCAGACAATAGTCGGATTCCCCTAAACTCCCCTTTGCTTACATCTGCACCCACTGGTCAACCTTGACCTCTTTGGAGTAGTCGGTGAGGTACAATCCTGGCAACTCCTCAGCTTGGGGAAGTCTAAGATTCCAAGTATCAGTCTCTGCATAGTCAAGGTGCCTCTGGTCAGTCTCCTGCCCAGAGCACAAATGGGAGATATCTGCTGCCTCCCATGTCTGAGCCTCTTATACTTCCTGTTCCTGTGGCTCCTCCCTTCCATGTCTAGCAGAGGATTTTCCAGTTCCTGCCAGCAGAGGCTTTCAGGCCCGTCCAGGATGTCCCTCTTCACAGAAGGTCACATCCCTTTGCTACAGGAAGTACTTGGTTACTCCTGTAGTCCACAGTGTAGCCACAGTCTCTGTGAGGTAAATCTTTCCTCCTTGCCTGAATATTGTGCTTGTGGAGAAGTTCCAGAAAAGTCTTAAAGAAAACTGGGATAATTTAAGTGTTATGTAAGAAAACCCACATTGTGTTTGAAAGTATCAGCTCTAGTTTAAGCTATAGGCACCTTCCTGAGGGGTAAATGCACTTCACCGTTTCTTAGGATGAAAAATAGAAGTGCAATGAATTGTGGAAGTACTAGAAACCTATGAATATTATAGCAAGCAAGACTATTTAGGAAAATCGGAAAAAATCAAACTTCAAGGCATGCTGTTTAAGAGAGGTCAAGGATTAAAACCAACAAAGAAAATGGGGCGGAAAACTGTTTTGCAAGAGAAGGAAGAAGAGTCTGAATGTAACATTTTAATGTCAGTTGAAATTGATGAGGGAACAAATCCTCGAGTGAGACAGGGAAACTGGAAAGGGATACTGCAAAGGCAGACAAAATTAGGGCTGTAAAACTTGCAAACAGGCATGACTCCCAGTTAGAATGTGAATGTGCAAAAGTAGAGGCAGAGCTAGTTCAAATTTTTTTAATAACAGAAAAATGCAAGACTCAATCTTCCAAAAGCAACTACTGCCATCTATTGATGTCCTGCTGTTGCAAAGTTTATTAAACACTTTTGTTTACCTTTCAGATCAGCATCTTCATGACCCATTTGTCCAACTACGGGAATGACCGTCTGGGGTTGTACACCTTTTTGAATCTGGCCAACTTTGTTAAGAGCTGGACTAACCTAAAACTACAGACCCTGCCTCCAGTTCAGCTTGCTCACAAGTACTTTGAACTCTTCCCTGAGCAAAAGGACCCTCTTTGGCAGGTAATGTAACATGCCTGTCAATAGTCCCATTTATAATGCTTCAGTTACAGTGCACTTCTAAAATCTTTTGCAAAAAGACACATTAAAATGAAAATAGGTTGGTTTGTTTAAA
Organism: Pelodiscus sinensis; assembly: GCF_052426305.1. Lineage (NCBI taxonomy): Eukaryota > Metazoa > Chordata > Testudines > Trionychidae > Pelodiscus > Pelodiscus sinensis. The sequence goes on from NC_143055.1 coordinate 103,512,600, forward strand.
AAGCCTTTTTTATTCACTTTATTTTCTTTTAAGACAACAGCTTTGAATAAAATATATATTTGCATATTTGTTAGCTGCCATTATAGATACATGAATAAAGTAATGTATTTGGTTACACTCGATCAAATACCAGCCTCTTTAAGAGCAGCTGATTGCAATTTATCTGAGCATTTCTTCTCTCTTGTTTTCTTGATGCATCACATTGTAGTAACTTATCTTGATGCATAATCATTAGAATGAAAACAGATGAATGGGATCTACCTCAATGTTGATTCCCTGTGCCTATTAATGGGAAATCACTAGCATTAAGTCAATGCAGCTGTAGTAAGGCTTCTTAGAATATGATGCCCTTTAAAGTCCCCTTCTTTAAAACTACTAGGAAAAATTCATACATGGGAGAGAGCCATTTGCATAAACAGTTACCTTGAAAGTAAAGGAGACTCTCACCCCAACTCAATAATAACTAGTCCCCACCAACATTTGAAATGAACATCAATGCTGCCCCTAGTGCCAGGATAGCAATTATCAAATAATTACCATTCTTGGCTCCCCTTTGATTCAACACATCATACACTGAAGCATACTTTCTGTCTACATCTACACTGTAAAGGTTTGGCAAATTAAAGTGCTTTTGATATGCAAAAGTCACCAAAACTGAAAACTCACCAAACTTGTTTTTCTGCCACCCATTGTCAACATACCATGGCCACATTGTTTATTTCCTCTGTTGGCAGAAAGAGCAAAGCAATTTGGGTAAGCATCCCACAGTGCTTGGTATCATCTTCAGTCGTTAAGTACAGTGGTAATGCACAACGTACTGCTAGATATTTTGGGAATGTGAAAAAACATCCTGCCAGCCACCTCTTTGCCTCTCAGCCTTACCAGGGCTTCCAGATTAATTTCAGCCCACTTGAATGACAGTCCATCTGTTGTGAAAAATCATGAATCCCAGACTTTGCTCCCATGTTATGTTCAATGTACTTAGGATATCACGCATTGCAGCAGAGCTACATATGCAATTAATAGGAGAGATCGAAGACCCTGATGCAGACAACAATGTGAGTGACAGGGACAGCAGTGAAGTGGCATTGCATTGGGCTGTCACAGAGGGGGGACATGATAGCGGTTTTCAAATATCTAAAAGGGTGTCACAAGGAGGAAGGAGAAAATTTGTTCCTCTTGGTTTCTGAGGACAGGACAAGGAGTAATGGGCTTAAAGTGCAGCAGGGGAGGTTTAGATTGGACATTAGGAAAAAATTCCTAACTGTCAGGGTGGTCAAATATTGGAATAAATTGCCAAGGGAGGTGGTGGAATCTCCCTCTCTGGAGATATTTAAGAACAGGTTAGATAGACATCTGTCAGGGATGGTGTAGACGGAGCTTGATCCTGCCTTGAGGGCGGGGGGCTGGACTCGATGACCTCTCGAGGTCCCTTCCAGTCCTATTATTCTATGATTCTATGATTCTATCACTTCTGGGTTAGAGAAACCAGCACTGAGTGGTGGGATCACATTTTTGTTCAGGTGAAGACCAGTGGCGAAAGAACTTTGGGAGGCATAAAGCAACCTTCCTGGAGCTGTGTGGTGAGCTGGTCCCTGAACTGTGGCCAAGGACTCCCAAATGAAGGTGCTCTCCTGGTAGTGAAGTATGTGGCCATTGCTTTCTGGAAGCTGTTGACTCCTGGTTGCGACCACTCAGTCGCAAATCACTTTGGAGTAGAGAAGTCTGCCAGTGGGCAGCGCTTATGCAAGTGTGCAGGGCATTTTGCTGCATAAGACTGTAACTGAGAAATGTGGGTGACACAGTGGCTGGCTCCGCTTAAAAGGACTTTCCAAACTGTTGGGACAATCAATAGCACACGTATTCCCATATGGTGCCACCCCTTCTTGCCTCAGAGTAAGGGATACTTCTCCATGGTGCTTCAAGCACTTGTGGATCGCCAAGGGTGTTTCACAGACATAAATGCAGGGTGGTCTGGAAAGGATTATGATGCACACATCTAGAGTAACAGTGGTTTGTTCAGAAAGCTGCAGGCTGGGACTTTCTTTCCAGACCAGAAAATTACAGTGGGAGATGTGGAAATTCCTATAGTGGTCCTAGGTGATGCAGCTTACCCCTTACAGACTTGGCTTATGAAGCCTTGGATGTGGGCAGAGGGTCCCCACTCAGGATTGCATCCAATTCTTTATAAAAACAGCATGTTTTGGGTGCTGCACCAGACTAGCTGTTTGCCTCCTTCAGATTCTGGTATGCCTCTTGAGTTCCTTTACCTTGGCTTTGCATTGTAGCGTGTCTCACCCATGCCCCTTCTCACACAGGGCTCAAGAAACATGACCGCACATGTCCCAGTTCCTCCAGGTCACTCACACCTGTAATTGCACCAATTCTGCATCCCAGACATTGATAGGGTACAAAAGCTATGGGATGCTCCAAGAAGAGCATCTTTAGTGACAACCACCCCTTTTGATGCTATGAAGACTACTACACAATGAACCAGACCCCAAGAAATGGATTTTAAAGTTCCTGGCATTTGCAGGTGGGAGAGGCACATCTGTGTACTTGTTTATGTGGATGCAGAGCAGTGAAGTTAAAAGCGCTGGCCAGAGTGGCTAATCAAGCATTGTGGGAAACATGCTGGTCTTCAATAAACTCCACAAAAAAACCTACCATATTACATGCTGCCTGGTTGTCGACAGTAAAGAGAAAGGGGGAGAGACAAGTCCCACGTGAGGCTGGCCTTTTTTTGTTGCCAAAACTGGGTGTTTGTTACAACTCTTGTCATGGTGCAATGTGGATGCTCCCTGGGTTTGTTGACAAAAAGGGGTTTTGGCAACAAAACTTGCCAGTGTAGATAAGGCCTCCGTTACATAACTGTAAATCCAGAGTAAGCCAAAGGAAATCCATGGTGATAAGAGAGCAGAATTTGTTTTTAACTAGTTTTGACAATATCTGCAGCTAATATATATATTGGCCTATCTTCCACTGATAGAGCTATACTGACTTGAACCAGATAAAAAAAATTCCCCTTGTATTTGGTTAACTTAATTCATTAAAAAAATCACGTCTTCCATTGCTAGTCTATGCAAAGGCAAATGAGTGAGGCTGCCTGCTGACAATGAAACTGTGTAGGTAAAATTTCACTAGAGGATTTCATTAAGGGGTTACTTTGGGGAAATGATTGACCACAATGAATAATGGCTTTAAAGTAAGAGGTAAGAACAGGACAAAAGAAATAATGGCCTTAGAATTTTTCAGCATTCTGACAGCTTATCATTCAAATGGAATCAAATGGTTCCTGTAGGGTGCATTGCTTTTACCTTTATGAATCCCGAATCTTTAGAATTGCCTAGATGAGTTTCACCATCACTATGATGCACTGCATGGTCCATAGATGAAGCTCCTGCTTGGGGAGGCAAACTCCCCAGCCAGTGACTCTGCCCACATCCCATTACTGTTCCATCCAGGCCCTTCCCCTTTCCCACTATCTTCCTCTTCTCTTCCATTCCCCTCCCTACTCAAGTCTTCCAGCCAAATCCCTGACCCAAATGTAGCTAATGACATTTGAAGAAACCCCAACACTTTCTAAAATTTATTTCTAAAGAAACTGGAGGAGAATGTGAAGACTGACTATGCTGACAGTACCTAATTAAAAGCATTAAATTTTGGAGGAAAAAAATGTCACAGGTTTGTTGATATACTGTATCCTGAAGTTTGTCAAATATTTATTTGCAAAATCTTTGTAGAAAGGGCAAGTGAGCTGTCCTGGTAAATACAACATTAAATATTATGGATTACATGATGAAGCTCTTTTCTGTTTTACATTTTCTTAATCGGTATTTCTTGGTTGATTTTATATTTTAAATATACTCTTACACCCTCACATAGTAATCATTCCAGATTATTACATATTTAACACACTGAAACACTGACATTACTTTGAATTAATCAGTCAGAGGGATTTAGTGAGTTCATTGCAATGTTCATCACATTTAGAAAAAGGGAACTCTATTTTATATCATCTTCCTAACCACAGCTATGTTATGCTAGTAGGTCTGGCAAGCTGGAAGACTTCACTTTTAAGTTAATAAATTAACTTTGGGGGAAGACTCGCCTGTCTGTAACAGCCTGCTGTGGGAGCCTTCAGGAACAATCAGAATTGTTAGAGCCCTGCAAATCCATGGATATCCATGTGCGGATGTCCGCATCCGCTGGTGTGGATGCAGATATCCACGGCTCATTTTTGTGGACATAGATGCGATGCAGATACAAGTTTTGTTTGCAAATTTTGTATCTGTGCAGGGCTTTAAGAATAGGAGTGGGGAGGTTGAGCACTAAGACTTAAGGAAGTCACTGCCTCCCTTTGCCTCTTATACCTGCAGGCCATGCACTCAAGTCCTTGCTTAACATTTTTAACTGATTCATTGTTTGGGGACAGAGAGCTTTGTTCCTTGCAGGTCTGAATTGCTAGAGTGACATTTGGAAAGTTTTGCTGCTGACTTCAACAATGCTAAGATTTCACCCCACTGTATAACATTTGAAATTTCTGCCAGCGTGTCAGAAATAATTGTTTTCCTTTTATCCCCTCAGAATCCATGTGATGATAAACGACATAGGGATATCTGGTCCAGAGATAAAACTTGTGACCATCTACCGAAATTTCTTGTGATTGGACCTCAAAAAACAGGTGAGAAGTGGTGAAGTACACTGACTTGAATGGTGGATGTGATTCTAAACATATTGATGATGATGGATGATCACTCTTTGCCTAAATATGATTATCTCTCATGGGAGTTGTGTACCCTCAAGTGGCTGCTAAAGCTGATCCTTGAACCACAAGTTCTGTTGTAATGAGGACAGATGTTTCCAGGTACAGCAGGAGGCTGTTGACCATGACTAGAAGCCAGTCTCCCCTTCCTCCTGCGGATATTCTCCTCCTAGCTTCTCTCCATTTTGAGCTATTCTGTGCAAGTTTCTCCCAACTGTCAACATCAATGTTGCACTTTCTTTAAGTTATCCTTTAGCAAGTCCTTATAATGCTTCAGTTGTCCTCCCTCGTTACAGTACCCTTCTTTCAGCTGAGAAAACAGGACTTGTTTTGGGAGGCTTTGGTCTGGCATCTGAACAACATGACTAGTCCAGAAAAGTTGCCGACAGATTATCATTGTCTCAATACTGGTGGTCTTTACCTCTTCCAGAACACTGATGTTAGCATGCCTGTCTTCCCATTTGATCTTTAAGATCTTGTGGAAGCAGCATTGGTGATACCTCTCAAGGACTTTCAGGTGATGTCTGTAGGCTGTCCAGGTTTCAGACCAATACAATAATCTAGGGAGAATGATGGATAAGAAGATTGGTGTCTATTTAAATGTCATGATCTTCAAAATCCCTGTGCCATAAACGAGCAAAGGTTCCACTGGCAAGCTCAGATGATGTTGGATTTCTACATTAATAGTGTTCTAAGCGTACAATTCCCTAACTTTTTGATGTATAAATTTATTTGAAACTATGCATGACAAAGTAAATTCAAAATTATACGTGTAATACATTCTGAATAGGAATGGATAGCTGTTGTTAACCATTTCATTGCTTATGGGGAGAAAGTGGCTTGAATAAAATAGGACCTCTCTTTTAAACCATCATTTATATAATGAAACCCAGTTTTATTGGGTGGACTTGTCCTTTGTCTAGCTTGGTGAGAATTAATGTTACCACTTGTGCAAAGGTGTGTATTCTTTAACATCTAGCAACCTAGAGGAGATAAGCAGATATTGATGAAGGCTGACAGAAACGGACACAGTTCTACAATAATTATTTATGAAAAGAGATACAAAATGCATATTGTTTTAACATGCAATATGTTACTAATGATATAGCCAGATTTTTTCTATTCCTCTGATGTAAATAGAAACCTTACACATGCATCGGAGCAGAATATGGACTCTTGAGAATGAAAGAGTTAATGACCACAGGACAAATAAATTTACCTGCATATTTAAAACTCCTGTGTCTGTTCAGAAATACATTCTTGAATTTAAAAGCTTTAGATATATCCTACCTTTCCTTACTGTGCCAAATAATTCCATGTCTTGGTTTTGTTTTTTTCCCCTCCCTTTAGGAACAACAGCACTTTATTTATTTCTCCTTATGCATCCTTCCATAATCAGTAATCTCCCTAGTCCAAAAACTTTTGAAGAAGTTCAATTCTTCAATGGAAACAACTATCACAAGGGAATTGACTGGTAAGAAGACTAACAAAATAAATATCAATTATTAAAGCATGCTAAATCAAAATGGAGCTATTATAGAAGTATATATGACAACCACATAATTACCAGATGAATTTGCTATGCTTGGCACTATCAGAGTGAATTAGAAACTAATTCATAATGACGGGACACTTAATCAAGTGTTGTCCTTAATTTTATTTAAATGTTAAAATAACTGTCATAGTTTCCGGTAAACTAAAACAATAGAGAGCCCAGTTCAGATGAGATATTTTTCTCTCTATGTACCTTCCTCTGCAGTTTCATCATGATCGTATTGATTTTAACAGGCTAGAATTTGCCATCCTTCTCATTATAAACTACTCTTAAAGTTGGGTCTTGCTCAACATGAGTGAGTGTGGCATAATCTAGCCATTCACTCTGCTTGTGGAGTAAATCACTATTCAGCATAGCAAAGGGCGGCAGAACTGAGCCATTACTAAGAAACTTTAGGTTGTCAATCCTCTCAGATTCTTTAACATGGGTTTTTAAATCTTTAAAGTAATTATTTTGCAATGATTCATTTACCAAAAGATAGTAGCAGTACTCAAACTTATATTAAAGCTAATATACAGGAGCAACATTGCCCCATATATGTATTTTAAAAGGCTATTCTTGAATTGTTTAAATAATACAAAGCTGTACGTACGCTGGAATGATGAATAGACACAATGAAAATATTTAAAAATCACTGAAAACAACATTATCACAATGGCTACTCTTATTGTAAGAGACATATTGAATTATTAGATTCATTAGGTTGTGAAAACCAAGGAGATGGAATGCTTCATTGCACATTTTTTCATACTACATAATGGAGCAGGTCTCATGTTGCTATTGATATAACCGCGACTCCAGATGCCTTTTATTAGCCTGAATTTTATTGTAAGATGCATATCTACTTTTGTGGAGTTTGTTTATTTGTGAGACATGTATGGATTGTGTCATAACAAAAGGTGAGGGAGATTGCAGATTTATTTTGTTAACCCCAACATACATCTAGATGAATGGCCTATATCCGGGGAAGCATTCAAACAATATATTGGGTTAATGAACCTAAAGCCGCGGAGGGGCTCCGGCGCCGGGGCAGCCCAGGGGCGCCGGGGCTGTCCCGCTGCTGGGGAGTCCTCAGAGGCTTTGCTCCCGGTGTCCCTGGTCTGCTGGAGATGGTCCCCAGCAGACCAGAGGCACTGGGAGCAAAGCCGAAGCGGCGGCTGCTGCGGCTTTGCTCCCGGTGCTTCTGGTCTGCTGGGCACCGTCTCCAGCAGACCAGGGATACCGGGAGCAAAGCCGGAGAGGCGGAGGGGCGCTGGGGTATAAGACAAAACCCTATATTTTAACTAAAAAATTAGGGGGTCGTCTTATACGCCCAGTCGCCTTATACGCCGGAAAATACGGTAGTCCGCATCTATACAATAAGCAGTTATTTAGACATAATGTCAAAATAATGTTGAGCTGGAGTACTTCTTACTTTGACTTATGTAACCCTAATTTTACAAGGAGTAAAGGAAGTCAGAGGAAGAGCGGTCTTTCTCAGACTTCCTGCTCTGTAGACAGTGCCAAAAGCCAAAATAAGCTATTTTGACTTTAGCTACGCAACTGACATAGCTCAAGATACATAGCTTATTTTGGCTTTAGCCCTGCTGTGTAGACGTGCCTCTTGATTTCAGATTAGGAACACTTAGATGTGAATCTCCATGAACACTGTTATTGTTAAAAATGCTTTTAGGAAAACAGTATTTCCAGTTATTCACTGACTAATAATTGTAAGAACAATTAGTACTTTTCTTATCACTAGTGGAAACAATTGCCAATAGATTCACAATGTTTAGCTACTCACATCATTGCTCCCTGGCCAGTGTTTACAGTGTTTACGCTTACAAGTGTAGAATGACTCTTTTGACCAGTCGAGTTTTGATTTCTGTCCATTGGTGAATCATGTTTGCAGATAATCATTTCCTCATGCTATGAAATGCAGGAATATATGCACAAAAAATGGATTATTTTCTTAATTCCAGTCATAGTCTCCTTCTACCCAGGTACATGGATTTCTTTCCTACCCCTTCCAATGTCACCACTGACTTTCTGTTTGAGAAAAGTGCCAACTACTTCCATTCTGAGGAAGCTCCAAAACGAGCAGCTTCTTTGGTCCCCAAGGCCAAGATTATTACCATTCTTATTGACCCATCAGATCGGGCATACTCCTGGTATCAGGTAGGGACCTTGCAACTGAAAAATGGGCAACACAATCAAAAGCAGAGGGTGGTAACTTGTTCCTACCCCTTCCTGGGGGATGCTCAAGAGGAGAGCAGAGTTTTTCTGCAGAGTTTTTCTGGAAAAACAACACTTAACATCCACACTGCAATTGCATTCTTTCAACAGAAAATTGAAAGAACGCTGGGGTTTTTACAACATTGGAAAACCTCTTTCTACAAGGAAGAAGCCCTTTTCCAAAAGAGCTCTTTCAGAAAAAAGCGTGTGTGGATGGGGGAGGAAGGGTTTTTTTCAAAAGAAGAGACCTGCAAGAAAAAGCACAGGTGCCCTGGTGGCCACTCCGTCCATAGTAATCACAATTTAAATGTGAGATCGCATCCAATCAATGTGGATGCTATCTTTCAAAAAAGCAGATTGCTTTTTCGATGTATTTTTGCTGTGTGGACGCTCTTTTTCAAGATCTCTTCCAGAAAAGCTTCTTCTGAAAGAAACCTGTAGTCTAGCTTCTTCCGAAAGAAGCCTGTCGTCTAGCCATCGACTCTGACAGAATTTGAACCTGTAATTGCTTACCTTCACCAAGTGACCACAAAAGTACATGTGAAAAGCTACCGGTTCTGAATGTTTGAATAAATTATACTCTGTATCATTTTAACATGGGCTTGTTGGTCTCTACAAATAGTTAACTGAGTGCCTGGATAACATACCTTTTTAGTAACATAGATGATTCATATATATGTTTAGGCTGGAATAGATCATTTAATCTGATCTACTGCATAATACAAGCTATATAATTTCACCAAATGCTTTTCTGCCTCAAGCCCACAACACATGAGAATGGTGGGCACCACAGACAATCTTCTGCCATTGAAACAGTCATAGGTTTTTGGTTTGTGCTACGTGATTGGCTGGTGGTGGCGGTGGTGATCATGTTAATATTAAGGGTATGATAGGCACTACTAACATTTAAATGAGACCATTATCCATCTAGCATATTTCATCATATTAACATAACAGCAATGAAGCTACAATTGGCTAAATTCTCTACCATGTTTGGAAGTTTGAAATAGTACAATAGTCACTTTCTTACTCTCTTATGGCTTAATTTTCTATCTAACTATACCTAATTATCTCTTATATTTTGTATGCTAGCACCAGCGATCTCATGAGGACCCTGCTGCTCTGAAGTTTAATTTCTATGAAGTGATTGCATCAGACCATTGGGCTCCTTCAGAGTTAAAGACTCTCCAGAAGAGATGTCTGATCCCTGGGTGGTATGCTACCCATATAGAAAGATGGTTAACTCACTTTCCCACTTCTCAGGTAATTTCCTACTATCCATTTCACACAATTTACTAATTTTGGTAACAATTATCTGAATTTATACCATTATCACATATAATCTTGAGATGCTTTTTAATTCATTTTTGGAAAATTTTCCTGGAAAATCTATACACACCCATCCACCCCTAGATACATTTATTTAAAAAAAAATCTTCACAGAATAACTGTTTCATTCCAAAAAACAGATTAATACAACACACCTTCAGATTATGATCATATGAGCATATGCGGGTACAGAAAGAAAAGAGATATATAGGGCAATAAACAATCTCTCCTGGGACTGCCTAATCTGACCAAGACGTAAAGAATCTCTGTGTTGAAACTCGGCAGCATAAGCTGTGCCCTCTACTTACTCTATGAGCTAGATGGCCAAAAAGATTTCTGGAATCCAGCTCTGTTTGTGGTTGGCCTTTTCTGTATGAATAGTCTCAAGCTGCACTACTTAGAGGGAAATAGACCAGTCTCATTGCTAGCAAGAAAGATGAGGGCTGGATTTGACAGTGACTTGTATCTTCTCCCTTTAGTCCTACTTCTCTTTTGATAGGCAACACGTTCTGGCCCACAAGTTGCAAAGTTCTTCACAAAATATGCCCACATGTTGGGAGATCGATGGCAAGTAGGACTTCCTGCAGTAAGTTGTTTACTCCATCTCTAGTCCTGATAAGAGAGAGGGACAAAATGCAGTCTCTCAGATTTCAGAACATGCATGGTATTCTGGGTCTGCAAGAGAACCAGGACTCCAATTACCTGTTTGCTTTCTGTGTTCTTAACATGTATGTTAAGGGTTCTCTCTCCCCCATGAAGTAGTTAGTTTCTGCAGCAAATGAAGACTTTGCAATTAGGTATGCCGGTGCACATGGACATATTCCTTGTAAAATTGGGTACCGTCATGTTTTTCTAGTTTCAGTGATTAATTTTACAAGATACACAGCAATGTACACTCATTCTTTATGATGTGTGTGCAGAAAGTGCACTTATTGTGCTTACTAATGTGCACTCAAAAAGTTAATAATTTATAAGATTCACAATAAATATGAAACAGCCTCATCCAACTTAATTATTATCTGTAGAGTTCTGTCCTGCAAAAGCTTCTGTGTATAGCACAAAGTCCTGTGCAGCACTGAGGTAACTTTGCATCAGACCTGATTTTGCTAGTATACTTATGAAAGATCTGTAATAATGATATATAGATTATCAGATACTGTCAATCTACTGCATCTACATAGTGGTACTATTTAATTCCAGGATATTTATTTATTCTGAGTGCTCAGTGTGTATTTTAATGCTTTTGAATGTGTCTGACCAAGTTTTTTTTTAATCTGTTTTTCTCAGTATTCTGAATATCTTTGCTATTCTGATTTTATTCTTTGCTTATGATTGTAAAAATAACTATCTTGAGAAAACAACAGAGTCATCCAAAGAGTTCCCTCAGATGCAAGGCTATACTTCTCTAGCATCATTCAGAGCTGAAAGAAAATAAGCCTAGAAACAGTTGAATTGCAGTCTGCTATTGAAGCAGTATTACCTCAAATCCACCTTGCTTTCAGTTATACCACAGAAGAAATGAGGTATCTTAGTTTATTGAACTAAGTCTTTTTTATTAAAAGGCCAATATATCTATCCTTACAGTTGCTAATTATTGATGGACAACAGCTAAGAAGTGACCCAGCTACTGTGATGGATGAAGTGCAGAAGTTTCTGGGAGTCTCACCTCATTATAATTACTCTGAAGCTCTAACGTGAGTCTGTACCTTAAGTCTCTTCTGTTTGTATGTGATTAGATACATCCATAATTCCCAGGGACAATTTATCATCAGTTACAAACAAAAAATGACATTAAAAGAATATTAAGGTTGCAAGACCAAGCACTCAAAAATCAGCCTTTTTGTGTATATCGATTCTGATGCAGTCTTTCATGATATGATCACATACTATTTTCCCTCCAGAACCCCTGCCTCATTCAATGCACAGGACAGCTGGTGCTCACTGAATGAACTATTAGTCAATTTCTCCTTCCCCCCACACTTCCCATAATTCAATGTGAGGCCCCAGAATATACTTATTTCACACTATCCAATCTCTGTTCTGAAGACAGAATTATTAATTTCTTCATGCTTCTTTCTATGGTGCTCCTCGCGATAGTCCTGGAGTACTTCACAAACATTATTCAGATTATGGTTCACCAAAGCTCTGTAAAGTGAGGGGGTTATTGTCCCAATTTTACAGATAGAAAATTAAGACACAAAGTCATAAGTACACATTTATTCTGCATGCCCAATTTGAGTTGCATATGGCCTGATTTTTAAGAGTTCTTCACATTATATAGTATGTTACTTGTTCAAAGCACAGCTCCCACTGACTTTTGACCACTTACAATTGCAACTATACCTCTGAAAATCAGATGTCAGGGTCTCAAGTCAGGCACCCAGAAAATGCAGAACATGCAATTAGTAATCACCTGTGAAAAATATGATTAAAAGGACTTTAGCATCACTTCGAAATTCTGTGGCAGAATCCAATTAACTAGTACAGTATTTAACAGCCTTAATCATCAGATTCACCTTTGGTTGGGTTTTTTTCTTAACATTGGCAAAACGATGTATTTTCCATAATCTTGTTTTCAGAAACAAATTGCCAAAACTTGTGAAAAAATTCTGGCTGAGGAAAACAGCCCAGTATGGAAAATTTCAAACTTTGGTGAAAGCTACAAGCAATTTAAAAGAGGATCTTATAATAGGAAGTGTGGGGCAGCCTTAAATATGGACAACACTAGTTGCTGTGCTGATAATATTTTAGTGTAAGCTCATCCCATGGAATGAGGCCCAAAGGCAATCAGAGGAATATCCTCGCGGTCTGCCTTTAATACACTTTCCATTGACTTCAATGGCCCTGGATCAGTGAAGTGCTTACAAACATGCCTCTAATGAACTCAGCTCAGAGCTGAGATTTACCCATGTTGGAGACCTGAAGGATATGGATTTCCTCTGTGTCACCTGACTATCTGTTAACTATCTCTCTTCCCCCTTCCCACTCCCTGCAGTGAGTTCCCCATTAGTTCTTGGATCTCTGCAGTAATTTGGACTGGGTAGATTTTAATTCTTCCAGACCAGTGGTAAATCAGCACAAGACTTTCACACTGGGCCTTTCCATGCTGGAGAACCTCATGTGCAGTTGAATCCTAGTGACAAACACTGTAGTGCAGGTACTCCATGGAGCCAAGAAACCACCAGCTTGTTGGGAAGGTGAAGGGCAGCAGGAGCTCCCTGAAGCTAATCTCCAAACATTCAGCATCTGCTCAGGTGTCATTCTTTCCTACAGATTCCTGTATCTGAAGAGCTTAGGGTAGAACTCCATGTCACCTCCACAGAAAGGGAGGAAGAGAAACAAATCATACACTCTATCATCTCCATAGTAATGATACAGGGGAGCTCATCTCCCACACATTACTTCCACTTTTATGTGGGGTAAAGACAGCAATGATTCCTCTTCAGTCTTTTCCGAAACAAACAACAAATGTGTGGGTTATAAGGATTCTTATTCTCCATATAATCCCAGAATTGTGCCAGGTTCTTTAAAACTGAAGTCTCTTAAAAACACTGCTTTTCACAATAGTTTTTCCTAGTTAAACAATTTCATTTTCGGAAATTTAATTTTGCAAATCTGTCGTTCATAATATGTACAAAGTGCTGGCAGCAGTTCTGAATACGTAGCTAACCTCCTGATGTTTGCACACCTGCCACACTGCATATCTTCTGTGCCTTTTGTGATGTTTTAATATATTTGGGGACAAATTTATTCCCCAAGTTCCTAAACTGAAGTCACACATCAGGTATAAAGTTGGTCCATTGCCTTTATTTATAAAGGAAAGTGTGTTGTACATGGTTCCGAATATTATACAATCACAGTTCAAAAACACTGAGAAAGCAAGTGTGTGGAAGAAACATAGGTTTGCATAGAAGAGGAAACAACATTGAACAATGCGGTAGCTTCACATTAGGAACGTCAATATAAAATTGACTGAATAGGCTCCTTCAAAGTCAGTGCTGGGTATTAAGTGTACAACACACATTTTTAAAACTGTCAGAATGCAGTCCAAGGACTCAGTTGTTCAAACACTACTGAAAAACAAGCGTATTGCCACGAGTAAACCACAAAAATAAACTTGGCTTCTCACAGGAGCACAAAATTCACCCTGGTGCAAAGAGTAAGGGCATTGAACACATGCTACTGAAGCGGTAGCCCTCAAAATAGGGTGCAAGTGAGACATTAAGTGCTGCTTATGCCCCTGCACAAAGATAAATATTGTTCAATCATGAATAAGCACTCCACCCAGCACTAAGTAAGTGCACAACTAACCTATTATCCTTAACATACTGTACTAAAGCAGACTTGGGTTTTCCAATTCTATTTCATTTGTAAAATCAGAATTTAAAGTAATGGTGTAAAGATTAATTCCTATCTATGGTTATGTCTACGCTGCACTGGTTTTGCGCAAGAAATATGCAAATGAGGCTAAGCATGGAATATTGCCGAGCCTCATTTGCATAATAAATGAGCGGCTGCTTTTTACACAAGAGGCTTTTGCGCAAAAATCCCGTCTTGCGCAAGAGCCATTTTTCCACTTTTTTTCTTCTTCACTCTCCTCACACTGGAGCCAGAGAGAAGTGGGGATTCCATGTTCACATGATTAGCAGAGAGACGATGGATAAGGGATGGCTCAAAATAACACTTTATTTTGAAATTTGGTGCCGTGTAGATGCGCCAAATTTCAAAATAAGCTATTTCAAAATAAAATCAAAATAAGATGCACAATTCTGCAGGTTTTTTCTTTTGTGAAGGAGAAGTCCTGAACTCAAGATACTCAATCCAATTCCTTGCTCTGCCACAGATTTCCTGTGTGACCTTGGGAAAGTCACATTGCTTCTCTTTGCTATCATTCCTATCTGAAAAAAATGGGGATAATATCAGTGCTTTATCTCACAGGAGTGCTAGGAAGATAAATATGTTAAACATTGTGAGTCTCTTAGTAACAGAGGCTATATAAGTTCCTTAGATAAAGTAGGGAAGGTCAGGAGAAATTATGAAATATGAGGCCTTGTTTGCTTTCCTTTGAAAATTTGGGTTACAGCTAAGACCAACATGCTATCGTTAAGTATTTCCATTGTTCCCAGACATAGTATCATATAACGTACTGTGCATAAAATGTACAACTTTATACAGTACTAGGAACATGAGCATGAGGGGTCCATCTTAACTGAGTTATCTGGCTTTTTTTATTCTACAATTTTGGACTTTCCCATAATTTTGAAAAAACTCCTACTGAGGCAGAAATGTTTAGGGCATACTTCTACAAGTTTTTTTTAGCACAGCCTACTATATTAATTTTTCTCTGGGGAAATTAGTGCAAGCCAGCTAAAGTACATCACTATGCAATGAGCAGATTGAAAAGTCAAAAACTGAAGTGACTCTACCATCAATATATCCATTTAATCAATGACTTGTTTAATTTTAATTGATACAATTACTGGGACATTTTAGGCTGGAAGGATTAGTCATGGAATAATAGGCCAGACAATGGAGGAAAAAAAGAGAAGACCTCCCCTCCCCTTCTTCTGAAATGAGTTCACATATATGCAGCAGCAAATTGCAGGTGTGCTGGTGTTTAAGAACTAGGCCCAAGGCAACAAAACATTCTGAAACTAATTAGCTTTACATTTCAGCCAATTATGCTTCATCCCTCTCAAACATCTGCTGAACAGCAAAAATGCAAACCTTTTCAATGTTTTATGTATTCTGCCAAGTCCCAAAGCAATAAATTCAAAACTTTACACTTTATTTTTCTTGTTTCCTTAGTGTTTTAATGCTGTAATCTGATATTCCTATATCTTTGATTTTTAAACATGATGATCAGACTTCAAATTTCTGCCAAGATTGTTTAGAGACAGCATTTATGCGGCTGCCTGCCTTGGAATGAAAGTAATATCTAGAACTAAATGATATGTAGTCAAACACCCTCCAGGTGTAGTGATTCATTAGTAGCAAGACAACCACCTCTTCCATAAGATCTAAACACAGCTTCAGTTGCTTCAAAAATACCTACACAACTAATAAATATATTGTTAAGAAGATATGTGCATGCACACAGAGGAGATCTGATCTAACTCCTACTGAAGTCAATAGGGCCTATAGTTGGGGAGATTTTTTGTTTGTTTTGTTTTGGTTTTCTTGTTTTTTCAAATCTCTGACACTTACAAATTCTGACCTGGATACGTGCTTGGTATCACAGGTCCAGTCAAATGCTCCCACTTGGGCATTCACAAGACTGCTGTTAAGGGAACAAGTTCTGGAACCCATGCATTTAAGCGTCTTGATTCTAATAATCCAGTTACTCACTGCCATTACCTTGAGATCCCTAGCATACTCTTGGGGTGCAGATCATCTGTCTAACGCCTTCCTATGAGTTTAGACAATGTGACTCACTGCCTGGCATTCTGGCATCAGTGCAGACTCTTCCTGCTCCACTCTTCCTGCTCCACTGTAACTTAAACATGCCTTCTCTCAGAACCTCCTGAAAGTATGAGCTGCTGCTAATTCTCAGATGGCATATGACAAGGTACAATAAGGTACGTGTAAGTCCACAGAGACTTCCCACAGGATTCAGACACAGCATAGATCTTTCTTTAATAGAACAAGAAATAACATTGGTATAAAAATATTCAACTGTACATGTATTTCTGTGCTTCTGTTTCCTCAATTCTCCAGTATATTCTTTGGGCTGGAATCAAGGTCATCTGGAGCTATCCAGCAACCTCATTGAGGTGCATGACTTGCTTTTTTTTAAAAAAAAAACATAAAACCTTTTCTCCCAGCGTAGCTACTGGCCAGTCCTCTCCCCATCTTGTGTATCCATTAGTGTTTCCCTCTCAGTTCTCTGTAAAGGCCTGCTTTGTCATTTCTGTCTTTGTCCTGCTTAGGGAATTTCCACTCCCTGCATCTTATCCCTTCAGACAAAAGAAGGAAGGTTTTTGTTTTGTTTTTTCAAACAGCTCATGGAAACTCATTTAGCATATCTGTTGTCCAGTAGCTGAAGTTAAGTATTCCCCCTTGCCCTCAGAATGGTGTATATTTGCTGTAGGTTCTGACTGCAGTGATGAATATGCACTGAGACAGGGGCTATCCGTGACAGCAATTTCCTAGTAAATAGAATTCACACATTGTACATACACAAAAACATCATAGGCTCCTGTTAACTGTTTGGAGAAATGAGTATCTTCAAACAATTGATAATTGTTCTCAACCATGTCTTGTACTGTATAAATTGTTCTTGACCATGCAAATGGCCATCTAGGGCATTGTAATACCAGTAACTTGGAAGAAGCAAAATACTCCGTACTTGAAAGAAGTAAAATATCTCAGATATCACAGAGTGGCAATTGTCTATTTAGTGGCTCCTTCATAATTAGACCATTCATAAGATATGGTCCCTTTTAGGTTTGACCCTCAGAAGGGCTTTTGGTGTCAGCTGCTGGAAGGAGGAAAGACAAAATGCCTGGGGAAAAGCAAAGGCCGAAAATACCCACCCATGGATCAAGAGGTACCACTTTTCTTCAGTTGCCATTTGTGAAAATCTTACACAGCATTATACTTGGGACTCAGGAATAAAGGATAGTTTTTAGCTTTACAGGTCAGGAAAACCACACCTGTTTTTGTCCAGCAAATGCATCCATGTTCAGGCTTGTAGCTCCCCTAGTATCACACCTTTGTGTGGTGATGCTTGCTCCTCTCCATGCGGACTGGGGTATTTCCGGGCTGAAGAGCTCCCTAATTGGACTTGGAATTCCCTCAGCAAAGTTGAACTGCATAAGCCAACCTACTTGCTTTCTCTTCAGAGACTAAAGACACTGTAACTTACCATAAAGTTACCAAACTGAGCAGGCTTATTTATTGTAAAGGTGAAAACATCTTTAAAAAACAATAAACCTACACACGCACAAGCTTACTGTTGATTATTCCAACTCCTATATGGGCCCTGGTTAGCCTCTCAGATCCCATAAAGCGGTCTCTTCTGTGGTCATATAACAGCCCCAGTTGTTCTATGGTCATAAGAATGGCCATACTGGGTCAGAACAAAGGTCCATCTAGCCCGCTATCCTGTCTGCCGACAGTGACCAATACAGATGCCCCAGAGGGAGGGGACACAACAGGTAATCATCATGTGATCCCTCTCCTGTCATCCATTTCCAGACAAAACTCGTCACATAACTAGCACACTTGTGAAGAATTTAGTCCGTCTTCAATAGAGTTCACAGGTTGTCAGTCTGGTGTTTCAAGGAGCAAGTAAGCAAGAGACAAGGGGGTTTTGTCCATATGTTATTGTTTCAAAAGGCCTCCAAAGTAACTCCTAAGATACCCAGTTCACACATATTGTCCCAACCAGTTTTTTCAACATTCCTAATATTTCCCCAAATTTTATATTAATCTCCTAGAAATGTTACATACAATCCTACAACGATGCAAACAGTCGCTTTTTAATACAATGGACCCCACACTGATATTGAATTCAGTTTAATAAGTTTTATCTTAAATCAGGCAAGTTTGTCCAGGACATTTTCCTGTCACAATAATAGCGAGACAACTAAAATTGAGGGCCATAAAAATGTGGGCAGTCCCATTAATAATTGTACTTGGTTTGGGTTTTTTAGTAAGATTGCTCCCTGCAAGGTTGCCAATTTCTAATGTAAATTGTCTTTGTTCCTTGTTCCCCTCTGTCCTCAGGCTAGAGCTTTTCTTTCAAACTACTACAGAGATCACAATGTGGAACTGTCCAAACTGCTGCACAGATTGGGACAACCCCTGCCATATTGGTTGAGACAGGAGCTTCAGAAAGTGAGATAACATTGAAGTTCAGAGGACCAAACTCTCTAATGACAGTTCCCAGCACTGTACAACCCCTCGATTCCCCCAAGTCACTTGTGATTGTCAGTAGAGGACCTCATGAATAACTGTCTCAAAAATAAATAAGAATATAAAACTGATTTTATATGCACGCGCTGACAGCTATTAGCATCAACTCCTTTGTCAGCTTCTGGGACACAATATGGAGCTATGTGGCATTATATTTTATCCAGCCTGGGACTCATGCATAGTCAAGTCCCTCTGTTACCAGAATGTTCCAGAAACTGTATGTCTGATTGTCAGTCTTCATCATATACGACAAATTACAGCCTGTCAGGATACAAGCAAAGGACAGAAACATCACTCGGTGGATCATGAGGTTGGTTGAAATTAATAGTTTTCTGGAGTATTTTTTTTTCTTTTGTCCTTCAAGGTGGAAATTAAGGCACTGCAGGGGAATTCAGCCCTCCGTTTGGGTTTATTTATTTATAGTTAACAATGTTGCTCAGTTGCTTTCCTCATAAAACATAGCTTGTTCAGTCCATGATGGTCTAAATTCCTTTCTGGCATAACTCCATGGAGTTACTGGACCGAGAGGATGATAGGTTGATGGATTTCTTTTCTGACCTCTTTCTCTCAAACAAGACGTAGTACTGAAACTGTATGGGAAATGCAGAAAAGCAGCTCTCCTGGTAACTCCTCAAGCCAGGAACCAATCCATGAATCCAGCCAATTGAAAACTCTGCATTTCACTGAACTCCCATGATAAGTTTTTCATCATGCTCATGTTATTCCTATGGTGATTGTATTTGGGATGTGAAATCTTATTAATTCTCCATAATGTCATTGAAGCTTATGAAACAATCCTCAGAAAGGTCAAAATCTAAACAGGCCATTAGCTCTGTTATCTGCACACTGACAATGGCTTAATTTTGACAATTTAATGGTTTGGTTTGGTTTGGGAGCAAAGAGTTTTTACTCTGAATCCTTTAAAAAAAAAACCCCAGAGAGGCTGGGTTTCTACAGTTTTAGGATCCTAACCTTAAACCCATTTTGAAAAGTCCTATAGAACTTAATAGAGATGAAACAATAAATGAATGTGAGTTATATAAACATTACTTATAAACCTATAGGTTTATCATAAAAAATTATCTTTTTTGCAGATTTGTTTTAAACCAGCCAATAGAACTTAATAGGGAATTATATTCACAATATCGTATACACATATGGTGATATATTCTTATTTCAGCACATCTACATACTTGAGTTTTTCTGAGATACCTCTGGTGCCCTGGAAAAACTCTGTTGTGTAGACACAGCCCCAGTCTCTCTCTCTCTCTCTTTCTCTCTATACCTATACAATCAGTTTTGTAAGCCTGCTTTAATGTACATACCTTTTGATATATGAGAACAGATTATATGCTCCTCTAGCGCATAGGCCACCAACCACCCCCCAGCACCTCCCTAAACACTTGGGCTGTGTCTACACTGGCATGAATTTCCGGAACTGCTTAAAACGGAATACTATTCCGTTTTCAGTTTTTCCGGAAAAGGAGCATCTACATTGACAGGCTGCTTTTCCGGAAAAACCCTTTTTCCGGAAAAGCGTCTGTGGCCAATGTAGATGCGCTTTTCAGGAAAAGAGCCCCAATCGCCATTTTCGCGATCGGGGCTTTTTTCCAGAAAAGACTACTGGGCTGTCTACACTGGCCCTTTTCTGGAACAGTGTTCCGGAATAAGGACTTATGCCCGAGCGGGAGCAGAATAGTTTTTCCGGAATAGCGGCTAATTTTGTACAGTAGAGCATTGTTGCTTTTCCGGAAATTCAAGGGCCAGTGTAGACAGCTCGCAGCTTATTCCGGAAAAGCGGCTGATTTTCCAGAATAAGTGGCCCAGTGTGTAGACACAGCCTACTAAAATGAAAGTATTATAGCCCACAGGAGACTAGACAGTTATTTGCCACTGGCAGAGAGTGGGAAGGAGTGAGCTTGAGGGCAATGGTACATGACAGCCCTGCAATGGCAAGGAAATAATTAAGATGAACATGTCCAGGGTCATTGCCAATCTGATTTGGGGGGAAATTCCATCCAAATGCCACAGGTGGCACTCAGTTATATTCCAAGCATAGGAGCAAAAATGAGTCAGAGTGCGAGAGAGAAATGCTCAATGCCACCTCAAAGGCCTGGCCTTCCCTGTCCAATGGCTCATTTTCAGCCACGGCCGTTCCTGATGCTTCAAAGGAAGCAGATACAAAAGCTTTCAGAATACGCGGGGGGTGGGAGAAATCCCCTCCTGATCCCTGCACTTGACCAGATAGAGAAGCAGGTGTTTTTAGGAACAAAAGAGATCAATTGGAAATCAGTCTGAGGTTTGTTGAGCCCTGCCCCCTGCCACATAAAGCTAGCCAGTCATAGAGTTATATTAATTCATTTTTCCAGGTCTTTCTCAAAACTAACTAAGCTGTTTGCCCCTATAGCTTCCATTGTTTCAAGTGTTTCCAGAACCTGGCCCCTCTGATAGTTAGAAATTTTTTTTGAGTTGCACTCAGAATTCGTTCTTGGCCAATTTATATCCATCTGTTCTCAAGCCAGTGTTGTCCTTTAGCTTAACTACGATTTCACCCTCCCTGGTATTTACCCTTGTAATCTCAGAGCTGTAGCTGGACATTTAATTGTGCCTGGAGTGAGCAAGTATATTAGCACCTCTTGTTGATGTTGAAGGTTTTTTGGCATTTCTCTCCCTCATTTTTCTAATACTGCGATGTTGTACCTGGGCAGCTGCCTCACTCACCCTGCCCTGGTTACTGCCCTGCCTAAAGCATTAATAGAGGATGAGTCTGTCTGCTCTCAGCCTTGGGTTTGGTTTGCTTAGGCTAGTAAGCTTTTCCAGTCTGCTCTCATAAGATAGGGCCTACATTCCCCAGAGCATTCTAGTCGCTCTATGCATCTGTTCTTATTTAAATGTATCTTTCTTAACATAGAGGACCAGACATGTTTATTATTCCAAATGAGATCTTACCAGTTCCTTGTGGAATGAAATGGATACTCTCTTTACTGGCATTGCCTCCTTTGATGCATCCTAAGATCACATTTGCCTTTTTTTCATAGCCAGGTCTTATTAGTGGCTCATAGCTATGCTGTGATCAAGGTCTTTTTTCTTGTTTTGTATCTCACTGATTAAGCCCCATATTATAGCAGAAATTCTTATTAGACACTAAGGCCGTGTCCAGACTCAGGGGTTCTTTCGAAAAAAGTAGCCTTTTTTCGAAAGAACTTCCCCTGCGTCCAGACTCAAGCCGCGTTCTTTCGAAAGTAAATCGAAAGAATGCGGGTTTTCTTTCGACGGCGGTACACCTAATTTTACGAGGAAGAACGCCTTTTTCGAGGGAGATCCGTCGAAAGAACGTGAGTGTGGATGGGGGAGCCCTTTCTTTCGAAAGAATTGGCCTCCAGGAAGAAGCCCTGGTGGACAATCTGGGCCATGGGTTGCACGTCTGTGGTTCCTGGCTGCAGCCATTCCTTAAAGGGACAGGCACCCTCACAGCCACTTGTTGCAGAGAAGGAGCCAGAGCACACGGCTACTTTGCTGCAGCATGTCCCAGCTCCAAGAGCGTCCTGGCCCTTCCACCGAGCCTTCTGGGGACCCAGCCAAGGGCTCCAAGCGCCGGGCACCATCCTGGTCTGGCGCAGAGATAAAGAGCCTGCTGGAGCTGTGGGGAGAGGAGGAGGCCTTACAGGCCCTCAAAAGCCGGCGGCGAAACGCCGATATTTATGGCCGCATGGCTGAAGCCCTGGCCCAGAAGGGCTACTACCCCCGCACCCAGAACCAGGTGCGGTCCAAAGTAAAAGAGCTGTGCCAGGGGTACGTTAAGGCCAGGGAGGAGAGCTCCCGTTCTGGGGCAGCCCCCCACTACTGCCCCTACTACCCCAAGCTGGACCAGATCCTGGGTGGCAGTGGAGAAGCATGCACACCACGGCCGTTTGTCCAGTCAGGCTTGGCAGACCCCATGGTGGACGCTCCAGAGCAGGACCCAGAGCACTCTGGAGACGGGGACATGGTCCCAGAGGAGGAGGACAGCGAGGAGACGGCGACCCTCACCCTGGAGCCAGTCACCCAGACCTCAGTGGCCTCCCAGGCGTCATCTGGCGCAGGAGAGGAAGCAGCAGGTGAGTACAGTGAGGTTGTGTCACACCCGGGGGGGGGGGGGAGGTAGGTGGGTGCACAGTGGGTGATGAACAAGGGAAACCTGTCATGCTCAGGCTGATGCCCAGGTCACACACACACAGTGTGACCTTCAGAATGTCTGCTTCCCCTGTCTCAAGGGAGCCTGTTGAGCAGCTCCGAATTGATGGCCCTCACCACCTGCAGAACGAGACAGACAACAAAATGTTAGAAGGGGTGCCTTATCTCTTAGGAGGAGAACCCACCGCCCACCTTCCCTCTCAAACACCCCGGGAATCCCCTCCTCAGAACCCCCCCCCCCACAATTCAGGGTGAGTGGAGGAGCTCCCTCCCACTCCCACTCCACTTGGCCCTTCCTGACAGTCTCCCTTCCCTCCACCCCAAACTGTGACTGTCCCCAGACAATGACTTACTTCCATCAAGACGGCCCCGACAGTAGATCTCCCCACGCCAAATTGGTGTCCCACGGAGCGGTAGCTGTCGGGGGTTGCCAGCTTCCAGAGGGCAATGGCGACCCTCTTTTCCAGGGGGATGGCAGGCCGCAGGTGGGTGTCTTGCCGTTCCAGAGCAGGGGCGAGCCAGGTACACAGCTCCTGGAAAGTGGTCTTTCTCATCCGGAAGTTCCGTAGCCAGTCTTGGTCATCCCAGATCTCCATCACAAGCCGGTCCCACCAGTCAGAGCTGGTGTCAAACCTCCAAACACACCTGTCCACAAAAAAGTTTGGATGCAAGGGCAGTGCGGCTGCTTGACGGAGGAGCCCCTCGTACCTCTGGTCTGGGTCCAGCTCGGGAAGTAGCCTCATGACAGTGTCATGAAGATGCAGCAACAGCTGCAGTATGGTGGTGTGGGGCCATCGACTGCCCAGGGGCAGCTCTGGCTCCATGCCAAAAAAAAAAGGGTCTGAAAGCAGAAAAACCTCAAAAGAAAAAAGCTGCTGGGGAGTCCCAGGAAGCTGAGCACTCCAAACCAGCACTGCAATGCCTTGCTTACTTCCTCGAGGGACAGCAAAGGCAGCTGCAGGAGCAGAGCAACGGGTGTTCAGGGGCGTCCCTTTAACCACGCGTCTCTCAAAAGGGCAGGCAGGCAGCACCCGGAAGGAAATGCTGCCCCCAGAAGCAGTTCCGGGTGGCTTTCAATTTCGAAAGAGCGTCCAGCAGTCTGGACGCTCTTTTTCGAAAAAGCGGATCGATCTTTCGATCCGCGCATTGTAGTCTAGACGCGCTCTTTCGAAAGAGGCTCTTTCGAAAGATGCTTTCGAAAGAAGCCTGCAGTCTAGACATAGCCTAAGTGACTTTCCATTTTGTAGTATTCAATTTTATACTATATCTGGCACTCTAGTCTTCAAGGTCATCCAGATCTTCCTGTAGACTATTCCATTCTTCTTCTATAGTCACAATTCTTCCCAACTTTGTATTCTCAGCCAATTTCATTAGAGTACTCCTACTTTTTGTGGCAAGACCGCTCATTAAAATATTGAATATGATTGGTTCCAAGAGCAATCCTGGAGGAACTCCATTAGTAACCTCCCCCCTCTTCAATAATTAATCTTTCTCCACAACATACTGTCCTCTTCTGGCAGCATTTGGAATTGCAATCCAATGCCAGCTACTCAGACTCACAGCAATGACTTTGAATTACTGACTGGCTGAAACCAGAAATACAGTATCAGGTCTAACTCAGCAAAAAATCATGCCCTTCTAGGATAGGGGAAGTCATGAGAGTTGTGGAATTATTACAAGAATTGGCAACACCATGTCCCTATAACTGTGTGTTGTTAATGGGACCTAATTCGTGCTTAAGTGATAAAACCACACTGGTCACATCAGAAACCTAAAGTGCTTTTCCCCAACCCTACTCTTCAAAAAAAAGGGAAATGGGGAAGAGAAAGGAAGAAACAGTGTTGCCAGATAGTGTCTATTAATGTGAATCTCACAATATTTGGTGTTTTCCTGAAAACCCCAGCTGCTGGCAATTGGAAATTACATGATAATTTCAGTTTTTACTTATTAACAAAGTAAGTTTCTAGCTTTAATTTTTGCAGGAAGAAAATTTTTAAAAAACCATGACTCAAGTGCACCTTCATGCCCAGAAACCAGAAAGTAAATAAAAAGTATCATTATTTTGGGGGAAAAAAATGAGTTAATGCTTGATTCTGGAGGATCATGATTTTTTCATATTTAGGGATAACAATGCTAAAGAAAACTGGCATAGAGAATGTTTTTACATACACTGGTGAAAGGTTGCAGTGGGGAATGGGAGTAATTCCAATCACTATCCAGCCAACACATAATTGGATGGAACATATTTAAGTGCCAGATTGCACCTGCAGCAACGCATCAGTAATTAAAAGATAACTTTATATTCTTTTGAAGTGAAAAGATCAAGAAACACCAAATGTTTTTGGAACTTTTTAAATGAAGACAGCAAATATCTTAATCTGCTGTACTGCCTTTTGGGAGGAGTGGAAATATCTTTTCATATAAGAAAAATACTGGGATATCTTTTTTAATCTCCTTTTTTAATCTCTTTAAGCAATGGGCTTAAACTGCAGTAAGGGAGGTTTTGGCTGGACATTAGGAAAAACTTCCTAATTGTCAGGGCGGTTAAACACTGAAATAAATTGCCTAGGGAGGTTGTGGAACCTCCATCTCTGGAGATAGAATCATAGAGCTGGAAGAGACCTCAGGAGGTCATCAAGTCCAGCCACCTGCCCAAGGCAGGACCAATTCCAACTAAATCAATCCAGCCAGGGCTTTGTCAAGCCAAGACTTAAAAACCTCTAAGGATGGAGATTCCACCACTTCCCTAGGTAACCCATTCTAGTACTTCACCACCCCCCTAGGCTGTGTCCAGACTCAGGGGTTCTTTCGAAAAAAGTAGCCTTTTTTCGAAAGAACTTCCCCTGCGTCCAGACTCAAGCCGCGTTCTTTTGAAAGTAAATCGAAAGAACGCGGCTTTTATTTCGATGGCTGTACACCTCATTTTACGAGGAAGAACGCCTTTTTCGAGGGAGATCCGTCGAAAGTAAGTGAGTGTGGACGGGGGGAGCCCTTTCTTTCGAAAGTATTGGCCTCCCGGAAGAAGCCCTGGAGGACAATCTGGGCCATGGGTTGCACGTCTGTGGTTCCTGGCTGCAGCCATTCCTTAAAGGGACAGGCGCACCCTCACAGCCACTTGTTGCAGAGAAGGAGCCAGAGCACACGGCTACTTTGCTGCAGCATGTCCCAGCCCCAAGAGCGTCCTGGCCCTTCCACCGAGCCTTCTGGGGACCCAGCCAAGGGCTCCAAACGCCGGGCACCATCCTGGTCTGGCGCAGAGATCAAGAGCCTGCTGGAGTTGTGGGGAGAGGTGGAGGCCTTACAGGCCCTCAAAAGCCGGCGGCGAAACGCTGATATTTATCGCCGCATGGCTGAAGCCCTGGCCCAGAAGGGCCACTACCCCCGCACCCAGGACCAGGTGCGCTCCAAAGTAAAAGAGCTGCGCCAGGGGTATGTCAAGGCCAGGGAGGAGAGCTCCCGTTCTGGGGCAGCCCCCCACTACTGCCCCTAGTATCCCGAGCTGGACCAGATCCTGGGTGGCAGTGGAGAAGCACGCACACCACGGCGGTTCATACAGTCTGGATTGGCAGACCCCGTGGTGGACGCTCCCGAGCAGGACCCAGAGCACTCTGGAGATGGGGACATGGTCCCAGAGGAGGAGGACAGTGAGGAGACGGCGACCCTCACCCTGGAGCCAGTCACCTAGACTCCAGAGGCCTCCCATGCATCATCTGGCGCAGGAGAGGAAGCAGCAGGTGAGTACAGTGAGGTTGTGTCACACCCGGGGGGGGGGGGAGGTAGGTGGGTGCACAGTGGGTGATGCACAAGGGAAACCTGTCATGCTCAGGCTGATGCCCAGGTCACACACACACAGTGTGACCTTCAGAATGTCTGCTTCCCCTGTCTCAGGGAGAGGGCATGCCCTTTTGGACAGCTGTTGCACACATGACTGATTGTGATAGAAATGTAGCCGTGTTACTCTGATCTGAGGAAGTGGGTCTGGCCCACGAAAGCTCATCCCCTAATAAACCATCCTGTTAGTATTTTAAGTGCTACAGAGTCCAGTTTTTAGGACTGATTGTGTCTTCTTCTTTTCCTCCACAGCCGGACCAGCCGTGGAAGAGGGCCGCAGCACCCCAGCCCCACCTCCATCTCCATCTCGGGGTCATGGGAGCCGCAGACACAGGCGTGTCTATGCGGACATCCTCAGGCAGCACGTGGAGGCCGTGCAGGACCTCAACTCCATCCCGCGAGAGAGGGCGGAGGCAGAGGATCGCTGGCATGACCGGCTCATGGACGAGCTGGTCCTGCAGCGCACGTCCCTGTGCGCCACTCTCAGGGAGGTCTGCGGCTTGCCTGCTCCTGTGCCTGGTCCTGCTCCTCCAGCACCCCATGACCCCACCCCACCAAACCCCCCTTCCACAACAGCATCCCTTTCCCTCTTGGACCTCCCTCTCCCCCCGCCACTCCAGTTCCCCAGCCCCTCTTTCCCCCTGGCCCTCCTCTCCCCCAGGCTTCCACGTCCCAAGAGCACCCCAGCCAGCCAACCGACAGGTGCACCACCCGATCCCGTAGCCGTGGAGCACCCCAAACACGAGTCCCAGGCAGGAGAGGGAAATCTGGCAAGCCCCGTGCAACCTGATCCCCTTCCCCCCTCCAAGTTTCCAGTCCCCCTCCCCCCTCCAGGTTTCAAGTCCCCCCATCACCCCAGTTAAAGCACAAACAAAGGGTTCAACAAAATGTTTCTTTATTTTAAATAGTGTTTTCAACAACAAAAATGAAAAAAAAATTTGTTATGTTTGCTACATTTATACTATTGTTTGAGAATATGTACAAAAATTAAACAGAACGTTTTATTTTGCAACACACCCTGGTGTTACTGATGTGTCCAAACAGGGTCAGGAGATGGGTTGTGGAGAGAAGCTTCTATTGGGCCAGGGCCCAGTCCCCAGGCAGAAGCCCCTCAGTAGAGTCAGTGGCCTCCACTGGAGAATTGCTCCCGGAGGGCCTCCCGGATGCCAACAGCAGACCGGTGAGCCTGGCGGATGGCAGCTGTCCGGGGCTGGGCAAAGAGCCTCTCCTGGCCATCAGCACCTCTACCCCACCCTGGTAGGAAGGCATCCCCTTTCCTCTCCACGAGGTTATGGAGGACGCAACACGCGGCCACCACCTCAGGGATGTTGCTCTCCCCCATGTCGAGGCGTGTGAGCAAGCACCGGAATCTGCCTTTTAAACATCCAAACGCACATTCCACCTGGTTGCGAGCCCGGTTAAGGTGAGCACTAAACTGGTCCTTGCTCGCATCCAGGTGGCCGGTGTAGGGCTTCATCAGCCACGGCATCAGGGGATAGGCGGCATCAGCCACTATGCACACCGGCATGTGCACATCCCCAACCGCAAACTCGCGATGGGGGAAAAATGTTCCTGCCTGAAGCCTCCGGTAGAGGTACGAGTTTCTGAAGATGCGGGCATCGTGTGCCCACCCTGACCACCCAACACAAATGTCCAAAAACTGGCCACGATGGTCGACCAGGGCCTGGAGGACCATAGAAAAGTAGCCCTTTCGATTGATGAATTGGGCTGCTCGATGGGGCGGTGCACGTATTGCAATGTGTGTCCCATCGAGCGCTCCTCCGCAATTCGGGAAGCCGAGGGCAGCAAAGCCGGCCATGACGCTGTCCAGATCTGGTAGACAGATGAGCCTGTTGAGCAGCTCCGAATTGATGGCCCTCACCACCTGCAGAACGAGACAGACAACAAAATGTTAGAAGGGGTGTCTTATCTCTTAGGAGGAGAACCCACCGCCCACCTTTCCTCTCAAACACCCCGGGAATCCCCTCCTCAGAACCCCCCCCCCCACAATTCAGGGTGAGTGGAGGAGCTCCCTCCCACTCCCACTCCACTTGGCCCTTCCTGACAGTCTCCCTTCCCCCCACCCCAAACTGTGACTGTCCCCAGACAATGACTTACTTCCATCAAGACGGCCCCGACAGTAGATCTCCCCACGCCAAATTGGTGTCCCACGGAGCGGTAGCTGTCGGGGGTTGCCAGCTTCCAGAGGGCAATGGCGATCCTCTTTTCCAGGGGGATGGCGGGCCGCAGGTGGATGTCTTGCCGTTGCAGAGCAGGGGCGAGCCAGGTACACAGCTCCTGGAAAGTGGTCTTTCTCATCCGGAAGTTCCGTAGCCAGTCTTGGTCATCCCTGATCTCCATCACGAGCCGGTCCCACCAGTCAGAGCTGGTGTCAAACCTCCAAACACGCCTGTCCACGAAAAAGTTTGGAGGCAAGGGCAGTGCGGCTGCTTGACGGAGGAGCCCCTCGTACCTCTGGCCTGGGTCCAGCTCGGGAAGTAGCCTCATGACAGTGTCATGAAGATGCAGCAACAGCTGCAGTATGGTGGTGTGGGGCCATCGCCTGCCCAGGGGCAGCTCTGGCTCCATGCCAAAAAAAAGGGTCTCAAAGCGAAAAACCTCAAAAGAAAAAAGCTGCTGGGGTGTCCCAGGAAGCTGAGCACTCCAAACCAGCACTGCAATGCCTTGCTTACTTCCTCGAGGAACAGCAAAGGCAGCTGCAGGAGCAGAGCAACCGGTGTTCAGGAGTGTCCCTCTCACCACGCGTCTCTGCAAAGGGCAGGCAGGCAGCACCCAGAAGGAAATGCTGCCCCCATGCCCTGGCAGAAGCAGTTCCGGGTGGCTTTCAATTTTGAAAGAGCGTCCAGCAGTTTGGACGCTCTTTTTCGAAAAAGCGGATCGATTTTTCGATCCGCGCATTGCAGTCTAGACACGATCTTTCGAAAGAGGCTCTTTCGAAAGATGCTTTCAAAAGAGCCTCTTTTGAAAGAAGCCTGCAGTCTAGACATAGCCCTAGTGAAACAGCTTTTCCTAATTTCCAACCTAGACTTCCCCCACTGTAACTTGAGACCATTGCTGCTTGTTCTGCCATCCATCACTACTGAGAACAGCCTTTCTCCATCCTCTTTAGAAGGATGTATTGGTCTCCCAACAGATATCAGGGTGATTTAAGTCCCCCATGAGAACCAGGGCCTGTGATCTGGAAGCTTCTCTCAGTTGTCTGAAGAAAGCTTTGTCTACCTCAGCCACCTGATCCGGTGGTCTATAGCAGACACGAACCACAACGTCACTCCTGTTGTTTCTACCTCTAAATTTAGCCCATAGGCTCTCAACAGTCTCAACTTTTCTCCCTCTATATACTGGAGCATTGAGCAATCATACTTCTCTCTTACATACAATGCAACTCCTCCTCCTTTCCTGGTCTGTTCTTCCTGAATAGTTTATACCTTTTCATGACAGTGCTCCAGTCATGCGAGTCATCCCACCAAGTCTCTGTTATTCTGATCAAATAATAGATATTTAAGAGCAGATTAGATAGACATCTACCAGGAATGGTCCTGTGGTGAGGGCAGGGGACTGGACTCGATGACCTCTCAAGGTGCCTTCCAGTTTTAGTGTTCTATGATTCTATGATTCTTTTTCTGCCATCCTATTATGTCCTTAATGTACACTCCAGAGCAGTTTTTCAAATCACTTCTTTATTTGTGCCTCCTTAGTACTTATGTTTGGGTAAGTGTCATGCTACCGAGGTATTCCATGTTTTCATTGATAAACTAAAACTTGGGGTATGTCTGGACTGCAGAGTCTTTTGGTATCCTGGAAAAGCTCTGCTGCGTCCAGGGAACGCGTCTGCTTTTTCGGAACAGTTTCCGAAAAAGCAGACACGTTCTTTCGGCATTCCTGTATTTCTGTGAAAGGATAAGGGATGTTCCGAAAGAGGAGGTTTTTCTGAAATTTGGCCCCGTGTAGGTGGGCCAAATTGCGGAAAAGCCTCTTCTGGAAAAAAAAAGTGGAAAAAGATACACAAATTGCAGTTCCCAATGTGCATATTTTTTTCTGATAAAACTCTGCAGTCTAGACATAGCCTAGGTGTGGCTTTGTTAGAAGTAGTATGCAATTTGAATATAAAATAACAGCATGTTTAGGGTCTAATTTCTTCTGCCCTGTAACATGGACTTTCTCCTGAACAACTTTACTATAGAAGGGTCTTTGTATACTGGCTGTAAATAATCTTAACTTTTTGTTTCCCGTTAGCAATTCATTAAATTATGCTTTTGACATCATTGACTATATAACTGTTGGGCATCTGAAAAAAAAACCAAATTAAATAAATGCAATAAGAAGAAAGAGCAAATAAAATATTTTGCTACTAACAAGTAAGGCTGGATTTTTCAGGAGTGGGGGAAAATGTATTGACTGACTTTCTGATTTACGAATTTCATACCCACCCGACTGATTCCTGCTTCTCTGCAGTGTCCTGCTGAAGTCAATTGTATATAGAGTTTGCTCAGTAGAACTCTGTGCAGGATAATACGTTCTTTACACATTCCTTCCCCTGCCACTGCATCTGCATCCTTCCATGCCTGCTCTA
This sequence comes from Pelodiscus sinensis, assembly GCF_052426305.1. NCBI lineage: Eukaryota > Metazoa > Chordata > Testudines > Trionychidae > Pelodiscus > Pelodiscus sinensis. The sequence goes on from NC_143055.1 coordinate 103,543,977, forward strand.
GGATCTCTGTCTTTAAAAGGTAGAGTACGTCTAGACTACAGGGTTTTGTCGACAGAATCTGATGACAAAACTTCTGTCGACAAAGAGCATCTAGACACATTCAGTTCTGTCGACATAGCAAGCTGCTTTGTCGACAAAACCCTGTAGTCTAGACACAATCCTACATGCAATAACACCTTCTGTCGACAGAACTCTGTCGACAGAAGGTGTTATGCCTCGTAAAATGAGGTTTACCAGCGTCGACAAAACTGCTGAGTTCTGTCGACGTTATGTCGACAGAACTCAGCGGTAGTGTAGATGCAGGTATAGTTTTGTCAACAAAAGTCCACTTTTGTCGACAAAACTCTGTAGTCTAGACACACCCATAGACTCCAGCATGGATCAACATATCAGATAGCATAGCAGATTAGAGAAGAGTATTTCAGAGTTTATTCAAAACAAACTAACTAAAAAAAACCAACAATGTATATAATCATGATGATTGTCTTTTACCTAGAAGTAATCAGACTAGCATCTGTAAACTTTCAAATTGTATTGACCTCTCAATATTTAAAATTAAAATGCCAGCTGTACTGCTTTAGCCTTCCCACCCACAATCACATAAATTCCTTCCAAGATATTGAATTAGTTTTCTATCTTTCCATAGAACATATTAAAGGGGAATGATAAAGAAAAAGTTTGTATGGTAAATACAGTGAGAGCACTGATTTTATGATGTTACAAGGGAGTTAGGGATATGATTTGAAGACCGAAATAAAGAATGCTTTGTTGTATCAAATTATATCCCTGCATCCAATTTTTGTTCTGATTCATACTAAATTTTGAGTGAATAATTCTTATGTAAAATGCTGGAGTGACAGCCAATTCAATTGAAGACCATTGTTTAGTCACAGAACTAGCACAGATAGTGTCAAACTCCTCTACACCAACCACCCTGCTAGTGTGACTTTAGCCCTTTTCTGGATGAACCCCTTCCAACATAAAGATGGAAGGTTAGTCTCTTTGTCATCTTCACTGAGTACTTCCCAAAGAGTTGAAATTCCATATAACTTTCAGAATACATCCATACTCACAAGTATCATACAATAAAACCTACCTTCAAAATAAATATTTATCACAGGTAGTGCAGTGTAAAAGCCTGTCTTAAAGACATAGATGACAAGGATTGTAGATGAAATAATTCTTACTTTTTTATATTCTCTTTTCTTCCAGAATATCCTTTTAATGCAACTGATAAGGTGTGAACCTATCTACAGATTGGACCCTCTTCACTATCATATCTGGAAAAGTTAGCAGAAAATATGGATTTGCAAACAACAGCGATTCTTAAGTGTTCATTATTCCAGTGACTGGATACTTTTATAAAACTGTTCTGCATCACTTGGAAATCTTAAAAAAAAAAAAGTCCTATTCAAAGATCTGAGACATGGGGGAAAGGCTAATGGTCTTGCCAACAGGTTTTCTTTCTTTCTTTCTTTCTTTCTTTCTTTCTTTCTTTCTTTCTTTCTTTCTTTCTTTCTTTCTTTCTTTCTTTCTTTCTCACATCCAATTGAATTCTGACATATACTTGAGGTTTAGCAAAAAGCAAAATAAATGTTGATCACAAAGTATTTTTTGGGGGGTGGGAGGAGAGAAAATCTCTATTTGCTGAACTTGTTTTAAGTAATTGTGTATACACCTTTTTAGTTTTTCTCACTTCTACAGAATAAACACCTCTGTTGGTATGTTAGACACGAGCACTTCTTTTTTCCTTATACTCTCTATACCTGTCCTGCCTAAACCAAAATACTGCTACTTATCTGACATCGCCGCTTTATTTGACATTGGCCTTAGGTTTCAAGTTGTGCACTGACTCAGCTACTCTTGCTCTCTACAACCATATTTTGCCTTCCCCAACCCTCCACACTGCTGTCTCTGATGCTTTGGGATTTACAGCTTCCTGTTGCAAGAGAATTGTTTTAAGTTTTATAGACTTAATCATCTGCTGCACTTTTTGTCCCCAACTTTTGTGCAGAGGACAATAATTTTGACATTTGGCTGACTATGTACATGTGAACACTGTACATGCTGGGTGTGAGTCACTTTGTACATGCTGGGTGCATCCTTCTACCTGAATCCAGTGAGAACCTTGGCCACTGAGCTGCTCAGAAGGGCTCCAGAGGTACAAATAAATAGGCCCTGTTTTCTTTTAGGAAGATGAATTCTGGACTTTATTTAATTGTGACATAACTAAAACATTTCTCATCTAAAATTTTATTATTTGTAGTGAAACTGCATTCAGATATGTGTCAGCCTCTGTTCTTCAATCTTCTGGATTCCTACACAATAGATTTTTTGATTATAGCATCAATTAGAAAGTATAGAGCTGATTTAAAATTGTTCATTTGCACATGATTACATCCATTTGATTTTAACAGCTTCTCCCATGTGCTTTTTTTGTGTAGTCATCTTTACAGTTTAATAATCTTTTATTGCTTCATTGGCTCACCAATAAAAGGTACCCATAGTAGATGGCACAGTCTTTTCTATTTAATAAAAGGAAGTAGGGAAGGTAGTGCAAATAGGAGCTTCTAGACAATGGAAGTTCATCCAGTCTTTTCAAGAGCCTAATTTCCCCTCTGGACACTTACCTACAGATGCTCAGATTTTCTTATGTGCATCTACTCAGACCAGATGGAATAAACAATATGGATCACCTTGAAACAGATGCCAAGTTTCAGAATGTAACCATGTTAGTCTGTTTCAGCAAAAACCACACCACTGAACAGTGCACCAACCCACAGAAACCATCCTACCAATGCTACAAGAAGAAGGAATCTGCGTGGACTCTGCCTGAAGGTCAAAACAATGGACTTGACATCTTCCTAGAATGCTTCTGCTGACATGCAGAGGCTGAAATTATAGACAAGCAGCATGACTTGCCTCATAACCTCAGCTGTGCAGACTGCAATGCCATCCACAGCCTCAGAAACAACTCTGACATTATAATCAAAGAGGCGGACAGGAGATACTCTAGTCATCATGAATAGGTCAGTTTATGAACTAGAGAGTTCTAGGCAGCATTCCAACACCACATTCTATAGGCCACTACCCTCTCATCCCACTGAGGAGCTTCCAACATTTTTCTTTGACATAGTGTTCTTAATAAGTATTATATTTCTGACTCTGGTAATAATATGCCTTATTTATTTGCAAGAATCTCTTCTAAATCATTCCAAACCCTATTGAATTTTTCTAACTAAAACACATAGTGAAATGGAACGGTTTTCACATGGTATCAACACAAATGGAAGGTCCAAGTTCAGTGGTAATTCTCAGGAGATTCTGCAGCAACAGTTCTCCCCCCATCCCCATTACTGGTTCTAATGCAAGTTGATAGACCATGACAAAGCTGTGCTTTAAGTAGGTGGTGGGGGGACATATAAAAAAAATCTGGGCCAGTCATCTCAGAGTAGAAAGGGCAGCGAACTGAGAGTCGATGAGGCTTAATGAATAATTGTTGGTAAAGTGCTGTGAAATATCTGATGACGGGTGCAAACTAGTATTATTGCAAGCAATACCAGGATAAAATTGATGACAGCTCCCTCAGTAAATGCAGCTTAATGGCAGTCAAGCTAGATAATCTGCCTTTATGAACGAGCTCGTTGAAATAACAATGAGACAGAAAAGTGATTGCTGCTTTTAATAATTTATATTACTAAATGTCTTAATGGTGTTTCAGTACAGAGCATCCTCGTGATCAGGGGGTTCTCGAAAGTGTGAGGCTACCTGCTGACAATGAAACGGGGTAGGCAAAACTTCACTAGGGGATTTTATTACTTTGGGGAGATGATTGACCACAATGAATAATGGCTCAAAAGTAAGAGGTAAATACAGGTCAATAGAAATAATGGCCTTAGAATTTTTCAGCATTCTGACAGCTTATCATTCAAGCAGAATCAAATGTTTCCTGTAGGGTGCTTTGCTCTTTCCTTTATGAAATCCTAATCTTTAGAATTGTCTAGATGAGTTTCACCATTACTATGAAGTCTATAGGTGAAGCTCCTGCTTGGGGAGGCAAACTCTCCAGCCAGTGGCTCTGCCCAAATCCCACCACTGTTCTGTCCAGGCCCTTGCCCTTTCCCACTATCTCCCTCGTCTCTTCCATTCCCCTCCCTGCTCACCTCTTCCAGTTCCTGAAACCAGATGTAGCAAATGACATTTGAACAAAACACTGTTCCAAAATTTGTAAAGAAAATGGAGCATGTTTTACGCTGCATGCCAGTGTGTGAAGACTGGACATGTAGAACGTACCTAATTAAAAACTCCAGATTTGGGAATAAAAAAAGTCAGTCACAGGTTTGTCGATGTACCTCGAAGCCTGTCAGAGATTTATTTGCAAAGGGAAGGGAAAGTCAGCTGTCCAACTGAGCACAAATTTAATATTATGGAATATGCGATCCAGCTCTTCTCTGGTTTACATTTACTTAACCAATATTTCTAAGCTGATTTTTATATTTTAAGGAAGAGTCTCTCATTTTTTTCAAGTGCAGAATAAATTTTGTTATATTCACAGAGGCAGGTATGGACATGAACCATGAAACAACTGTAAACAATCTCTTGGCAGATGTTGACAGTATAGACTTGCTAATACAGCTGGTGTGGAGGAGTATATTCATAGGAACTTGAACTATGGATTAGGGAAAATGCAAATCCGTCGACGGAGCCATGTAAACTAGTTTACCCGACATAGTCAATGAAGCAGGGATTTAAATAATCCCCGCTTCATTAAAATAAAAATGGCCACCGCTCTGTGCCGGATCAGCTGATTGTCAGCACAAGACGGCGGCCATTTTTATTTTAATGACCATTTTTATTTAAATCCCCGCTTCATTGAATATGTTGGGTAAACTAGTTTACATGGCTCCGTTAACGGAGCCATGTAGTCTAGACATACCCATAGAGATGACACAAAGACAAACTCTTTCATCATCTTTGTTAGCACTGTTGGCTATAGGCCTCAGCAAAGAAACATCTACTCAGTTAAAAAGAATTAAAAAGGAGTTTGATGTTAAGAGTTAAGATCAATTACCATAGCTAATAATTAGTAGCTAATGATTTAGCAACTAATAATACAGCCCATAATAATACATGGTTTTGAAAGTAATAGGTACAGATAATAATTTAAGAATATACAGCATGCAAAAAGTAATTCACTTATCCCACTTACGTGAATGTTTAGTGTTTTCTGCCATCAGACAAATAGGAAAATATATGTTAATTGAATGATTGACACTAAGTTTTTTAATTAAAAAGCTAAATAAAGCTACGAATAAAGCAACTTTAACAAAACAAAATTATAGGAAAATACATTTTGAATCACACTTGAATTGTGTAATTTTGTCAGTGATTTTATATTAATTTTAACCATTGTTTTCCTAGACTAACTGAAATAGATGCTAATTCCAAAGTCAAAATTTTTGTGAATTTTGGAGTCAGGTAACAAAAACCTTCCTTGTTCATTTATTACAACCATTATTTTGTCTTAAACTTTCCAATTTTAGACAGTTTTCAAGAATCACAGCAAGGGAAAAAAGCACAGCAAACAATGAATTTAGAGTGGATACAAATGAAACTTTTTATGAAGGTTATCGACACTTAATACCATTTCATAGTGAAATATGGGGGCTAAATAACTAGGGTCTGGTTTAGTCTAGTCAGTTGTGTTGTAATCTAAATTCAAATTCAATCCAATTTCAAATATGTTAGAAAGAATAGAATTCACTCGTATGCAGCAGAAGCCAAATGTTTTTCTATGATGCAACTCTTTGGACCACAATAGATTTATATAAGATGTGTCTTTGGCATATGGTTTCTAGAGAAGATGATTTAATTATTCACAGAGGTAGTCTGTGTCATTAGAAATGTAAAATGCTTGTATAATCTTCTTCCATTTAAAAGAGCTCCTTGTAGTAATAATATGCCTTTAATATCATGCTAGATTGTCCCTGGTTCTTGCACTTGTGCAAGCTTTTTTCCACCATAGCACCTCAGACTATGCTCCATGCAAGGACCAGCAACCAGAGGAATTCAGAGAATATTTCTTCCTTCTACCCCACAAGGCACATGGGATGGAGAGAAAGATCTGTCAGATATGACTCGCTCCATTTCCCCCCTCCCTCAGTGTCAGACCCTGATCAACAACATCAAAAAGCATTCTGTGATGGTTTCCCTTCCCCCAAGCTTTATGCAAATTTGCTACTGAATATAAATATGCATAACTTGGAGATGCTTTGGACAAAGTATCTTATGTCACTATCAATTTCAGTATTACAGTCTGCTGGATCTGTATAACCTGTTTTGGTGCATGTATCATTCTTGTACATAAAGTTAGAAATCTGAAGCATGAGACTGTTTTTATAGTTTCAAATGTGCTAATGAAAGCCATTGCTGGTGCTTCCAAAGCTGTAATGACTTATAAATAGCCTTGTTTGTCCTGTAAATCCTGATTGGATTAGTAAGACGTGTGACCATACCACCTGATACTGGGATTGATTTTTTGACCCAGGTAGTTTTCTATGGGGAATGTAGAACAAAATATTCTGACCCTAGGGAAAAGACAATTTAAGCAAAGGGAAATTATCAGCACTTCGTCTTCAGCTGGCACGATACACTTCAAAAGAGGGCTGGGGACCCATCAGAGTAAAAGATTGTTATAAAAGAACAGGCTGACCCAGAGGCGGATGGGGTAACAGAGCACCTTTATTGCTGATACTCGTTCCATCTCGGGTTCCTGCCTGGGATGCGAGTGAGCAATGAATTTACCGTATTTTCCGGCGTATAGGGCGACTGGGCGTATAAGACGACCCCCTATCTTTTTAATTAAAAGATAGGGTTTCATCTTATACCCCAGCGCCCCTCCGCCTCCTTTGCTCCCGGTGTCCCTGGTCTGCTGGAGATGGTCCCCAGCAGACCAGAGGCACCGGGAGCAAAGCCGCCAGGAGCGCCTGGGCTGCCCCCCCCCCCCCGCCGGAGCCCCTCCGCGGCTTTGAAAGCCTCGGGGGAAGCCGGCGGGGGGGCATCCCAGGCGCGCATGGGCTGCCCCCCCGCCGGAGCCCCTCCGCGGCTTTGAAAGCCTCGGGGGAAGCCGGCGGCGGGGCATCCCAGGCGCGCATGGGCTGCCCCCCCGCCGGAGCCCCTCCGCGGCGGCGCGGAGGGGCTCCGGCGGGGGGGCAGCCCATGCGCGCCTGAGATGCCCCGCCGCCGGCTTCCCCCGAGGCTTTCAAAGCCGCGGAGGGGCTCCGGCGGGGGGGCAGCCCATGCGCGCCTGGGATGCCCCGCCGCCGGCTTCCCCCGAGGCTTTCAAAGCCGCGGAGGGGCTCCGGCGGGGGGGCAGCCCATGCGCGCCTGGGATGCCCCGCCGCCGGCTTCCCCCGAGGCTTTCAAAGCCGCGGAGGGGCTCCGGCGGGGGGGCAGCCCATGCGCGCCTGGGATGCCCCGCCGCCGGCTTCCCCCGAGGCTTTCAAAGCCGCGGAGGGGCTCCGGCGGGGGGGCAGCCCATGCGCGCCTGGGATGCCCCGCCGCCGGCTTCCCCCGAGGCTTTCAAAGCCGCGGAGGGGCAGCCCATGCGCGCCTGGGATGCCCCGCCGCCGGCTTCCCCCAAGGCTTTCAAAGCCGCGGAGGGGCTCCGGCGGGGGGGCAGCCCATGCGCGCCTGGGATGCCCCGCCGCCGGCTTCCCCCGAGGCTTTCAAAGCCGCAGAGGGGCTCCGGCGGGGGGGCAGCCCATGCGCGCCTGGGATGCCCCCCTGCCGGCTTCCCCGAGGCTTTCAAAGCCCCGGAGGGGCTCCGGCGGCGGTGCATCCGGCGTACAAGACGACCCCCGATTTTGGGGGGATGTTTTTTAACATCAGAGGTCGTCTTGTACGCCGGAATATACGGTACCCAAGTACACCTTTTTATCTTAGTTAGTAGGTAAATACACGTATCAATTAAAACACTCTTTAGGCCCTAATTTAGTAATGTGAAAACCCATCAAATGCATAATCATAATGTGGTAAATATAGTTATACCCACTCGTTTACTGTTTACAGCTCTTTAGCTGATGTTGGCAGGTTTGACATCACAAAACTCCTGGCATTAACCACTTATATTCAGGGTCATATATCCTGTACCCCTTGTATAATTCACAGCGCATACGGGAAAAGGAAAATATCATTGCTAACACACAGGCCATTCATTAAAAAGTTACATCTTGAGTACAGCTGCATTCTATCTATCTCAAGCAAGCAGGGAAGGGGGAATAAAAACAAGTTTGTAAATGAACAGAAGTAGGGCCTACTGTGCATTTACCAAGACCCTTATTTGGCCCTTACACACCCCATCAAAGATCATCTTTGACCTGAAGATTATGCCTAGAACAAGAACAGCTCTTTAGGATAAGAATCTGCTTGCAATAAGGCTTTTTTTTTTTTTTTGTAGTGAATTAGAACTTGCTATGCATTTTTATTTTAACTCAGCATCTTACTTTGATCTGTCTGTTTTAACTTGCAACCACTTAAATCCTACTGTTTGTACTTAATAAAAATTCTTTTGTTTACTATCAAGCCCAATGTAAATAACTGTTACATGTGGGGAATTGACCAATGTGCATCTCTATCTTCCACTGATAAAGAGGATGATCATCCTCAGGAGCTTTTTTTTTGTGTGTGTACAACTTTTATACAGAGAAAGATGGATTTATTTGGACTTTTGATCTCTTTTGAGGATTTGTTTCCCAGATGCTGTGCCCTTGAACTGCATTCTCCCAGAGCTGAAGTGGTTCCGTGTCTGCATCTGGGGGAGGGGGTACTAACCTCAACTCTGTGTGGCTGGGAGCCCCAGAGAGCCAGAAGGCAGGTGTCAGTGGCATAATTAGCACACTGAGGACTTCCCAAGAAGTCTTCTATGACTGCTCCTCATCACACATTCTATACAACTATTTTAGGGTGTTAACCCAAGCCCTGCTACTCTAGTCTGTTGACCCAGACTGGGAGGCTTACTCGGTTTGCTTCAAAATGCTGTGCAAACATACCTTAAAAGGCTTCTCGTTGTTTACCTGCAGATATCTAGTACATAGATAGCGTTATGGCGCATATTTTATTCATGGGAAAACTGAGGTGAAGAAACAATAAGAACAATATTTTCAGTCACAGACACCCAAAATAGGGCAGCTAAAAATGAATAGCCTCATTTTTGTTTCCAAATCTGGTTCTGGCATCTGTGTGTGTTCAAAACTCTAGGACTTTCTTTGGGTGCTTAAAAGTGGACCTAGGTGTTTACATTTAGCTGGATAAATTGAAAATGTTGATCTGTCATTTGAGCAAGACAAGTCGGTGGCAGAGTTCATTCTAGAACTCTTGTTTCCTCACCCCCAGGCCTGTGTGTTAAATACAAAAGTGTTGACAATTTTCATTATACTTACAAAGTTGTCAACAATTGTAAATTATTCTATTATACTAATTCCTATGAAATTGATTTCTATTCATGAGAAGAAAGAGAAGAAATATATTGAGTTGGTCATCAGATCATTGAAGAAGAGATTCTGTGATGCCACTTTGATTAAAATAAATAAAAGTCACAGAGCTATCTAGAAAACATCATGTGTGTGCTTGACTTTGTTCACTTCTCACAACTTAGGACGACCCAGGTGAAGAGCATGGCAAATCCCTTCACTGCACCACTTCCTGCCTGACCATTCAGTTGGTCTCGCTGATTGACTGTCTGCTTCTTAAATCTTTGTTGCTCTTTTCTTTTAAATGTGTAAGTTAAAGTTTTGCTTGTGAAAGATGTCAAACTGAGGCTACGGCTACACAGCCCTTTTTTTTTTTGCAGAAGAAGATATGCAAATCGTGCTCGCATTTGCATATCTTCTTCCAATTCTTTTTGCAGAAGAGGTTTTGCTGCTATTTGGCCCTGTGTAGATGGAGCCAAATGTTGGAAAAAACCCTCTTTGGCAAGACCCTGTAAACCTCGATTTACGAGGAATAAGGGGTCTTGCAAAAGAGGGTTTTTTCTGACATTTGACGCCGTCTACACGGGGCCAAATAGCAGTAAAACCTCTTCCACAAAAAGAATCAGAAGAAGATATGCAAATGCGAGTGTGATTTGCATATCTTCTTCCGCAAAAAAAGGCAGTTTAGCCGTAGCCTGTGAGACCAGTGAATGAAAGTCCTCTATTTATCTTGGGACAGCTGCCTTGCTTGTAGTGTCATACTGTCAAAGTATCTCAAATCTGACACAGAGGGACCTTCGGTAATTATAAGAAGGCAGTTTAGTTTCCATAGTTACTCAGTGCCTGGCCCCTGTGCTGTGACTGTCAATAATAATGCCAATTAATGCCTATTGTAGCTGTGGAGTTTATGAAAGAGGGGACACTCATAGCCTGAAAACTGCTTGACAACAGCTTGATCGCCAGCGTGCTTGACAACAGCCACAGAAAAAGCCATCAGATTGTAAGTCTGTAGCCTGAAGCATTGGTGTATATCTACACTGCATTTAAACAGACCCTTAGCCTGACCTCACAAGCCCAAGTCAGCTAGCATGGACCAGCCATAGGTTTCTAATTGCAGTTCAGACTTACCCTTAAAATACCAGGGAGCTCACCAGTGTCATCTATTGGTCAAATGGGAGACACATAGCCCAGAGTGGCCTGAGAATAGCAAATCAGCCAGGGCTCCATTGGCATTAGTTGGAGAGCAGCTGACTGAATAGGCCAGGTCATATTTTCCCTTCAGTTTTGTAATGTTCTGAGGGATTTTGCTTAAAATTCAGTTAAGTTTTTAGTTCAGAGGTCATAAAATGAAGTAGACCTCATTGGGAAATACAATGACAAGACACTGTCCCTGATTGTGCCTTAGGCTACCTGATGAGACTGCTCAGGTACAGCTCGGTCCAGGATTTTTAACAGAGCTAAGGGAGAGAGAGAGCAAGGAGAGGCCTGCTGCTAGAAAGGCTTCCTCATGGTTAGGACTCTTTTACAGATCAGAGATACCACTGATTCCTCCCCAATAGCTGAGCTGAGACAGCTGACCTGTGGGCAGTGGCAAGTTTGTGATAATAGATTGTGAAGAGCAGACAGTCTATGGTGCAGGGCAGCAGATTCTCCAAGCCAAGCCTTGGAGAGGACAGACAGCCCAGCCAGTAGCAGAGCAACACAGGTTGGGCTGAAAGCATAAAGGAGGCAGCAGCCTACCCCAGGGATTCTGGGGCAGTCCACTGCACATAAATCTGAGAACACTCCAACTAGGTTAGGTAGTAGAGCAGCCCAGTCAGCACTAACCTGATAGAATGCTTGGACCTCTCCAAACCAGGACAGCTAATTATGCGTGGGAAGGAATGAAGTGGCAAGTACACATCAGCCACTCACAATGGCAAAAGATGAGATTAGAATTACGGTTAAAACCCTAGGTTTGGGGGGTGGATTCTTGCATGGTAGAATTTAATTGTTGAGGGTAGTATATATAGTGTCCCTGATTTCTGGATGAGGGCTCAAGCTGGTGATAGGACTTTTTTTTTTCCCTAAGAAAAACCCTTGACAATTGAATGCACTTTCTTTTTCTGCAAGCACCTGGCAGAAGGGTTGCAAGATGTTAATGCGTCAGTTACCTGAGCTATATTCAAACTGCTGACCTTGAGGCAAAAGGTTCAGGATCCCATTACCAATTTACTGAGCCATCTAACACCCCAGTGCTCTTAATTTCCCGCTGAAAATCTCTGGAAAGAAATAAATCACTGTTCTCGTTACAAGGGTCATATGAAGTGACAGGCCTCACTTAGTGTGATCACAATAAACACTGTACTAATACTACCATTTCCCCAGCAGGTGTAATTGAATCATAGAGGGTGTGCTATGCTCCAGCAATCTGCCAGCCCGTGGATCTTATCTCTTTGTGTCACTTTCCAAATATTTTCTGAGTCTTCAGTCACATCTGTAATTACCATTCTAAAGAGTAAAATCCAGTAAAAATGATGCATGGCACTATAAATTTAAAATCCCTTTAGAAGGTGGGCATTTTCTAGGACATCTCTCTTGGGAGCCTTATCTCACCTTTGAGCACTATGGATGGATTTTTTTTCATCAGATTTCATAATATTAGACTGAACGTCCACCCACAAAGATTCCCTGAGGTGCAGGGAATTTTTAAAGATTAAAAATAAGATTCTTCCAGATGCAAAACTCTCTTGGGTATCATCCTTAATTTTACCACCAGCCTAGCAGCAGCAGCATTTTAATTAAGTGCAAGACAAGTACAAAAAACGGAGTACAAGCAACAGGGAGGAATAGGATTATTCTAATCCAATCGAGACATAATTAAATGCAGAAATCAAAGACTCTTAGTGTCACAGAATTTGTTAGACCTCAAGTGGATACTTCAGTCTGACATGTTTCAGCTTCTTAAAAAAAAACTAAGTTTTTTTTCTTTTAAGCGCATAACAATGACTATAAATTGATTAGTAAATCAGTTAGAAGGCATCATCTTAAAATTTAGATTCCCAATTGTGCTTCAATACTGATAATCTCAATTTATTAACATATCACAGAAACAAGGCACAACTATGGTCAGATATTCAGTAATTTTCCAGTTGCCATTCACTGGTTATCAAATGTAAATAGCAAGGCTGTGTTAGACTTCACTGGGCTTTGGAGCTGTCTGTACATGTGTTGTCCAAAACCCATTCAAGTAAATAGAATCTTAGTGAGATCAGTTGACTGGTGAGCTACATGGTGATGTCATTTATGCAACGTTCTGCTCTCTTACATCCAGATGTGGAGTTTTGTTCAAAAACACATAACTGAAATAAAATCAGATCAAATGTTTTACGAAACCGCTAGACCTTTAGGTGAGAATTTCCATGCGACTTTCAATTAAATACTTTTGTGTCATGTAAATACAATTTATACCGCATTATTAAAATATATATTCTAAATTGAATACCGAAATCAGGAAAGTTACTGCAGTGCTGTTTCTTGTCACAGCCATGTGGTAGAATTCTGGTTTACATAACAGGGTAAATGTATGGATTTGTCTTATAACAGAAGTATTGGCTTTATGACCATTTTTTGGGATTTTGTAGGATTTTCACCATATTGTTATTATCATAGTAAGGATCACAATGTGCCTGATCCAAAACCAGTTTTTGTCAAGGGAAAGGTTCTCCAAGATTTCAGTACATCATGCCCTATCGGGCAATTTGCAGGCTCGAGTATTAAGTATAGTGGTATGTGCATGTTTGCCTTCTGATTGGCTCTCAACATTTCAAGCAGACATATCTATAATATAGTTTCAAAACACTGGCACTACAGTGTCTGAAATATGAGGTATGAATTAAAAGCTATTCTAAAATGTATTGGAACACTATGAAAATCTCTCTCCAACTATAGAATTCATAGTGGGAGAGAAGTATTCTCTGCTTTTTTAAAAGGAAACAGATACCAGAATGCTTCAGATGTAAGGTCTGCATTTGTTTCTTGCTAACTTGGGCTGTGTCCAGACTCAGGGGTTTTTTCGGGAAAAGTAGCCTTTTTCCGAAAAAACTTCCCCTGCGTCCAGACTCAAGCCGCGTTCTTTCGAAATTAAATCGAAAGAACGCGGCTTTTCTTTCGAAGGCGGTAAACCTCATTTCACGAGGAAGAACGCCTTCTTTCGAAAGTTCCTCTTTCGAAAGAAGGCGTTCTTCAATGTAAATAGGGCTTCTTCAAAAGAGAGCATCCAGACTCACTGGATGCTTTCTTTCGAAAAAGCAAGCCGCTTTTTCGAAAGTTCAACGTGCAGTCTAGACGCTCTCTTTCGAAAGAGCCTCTTTCGAAAGAGGCTTGCAGTCTAGACATAGCCTTGGAGAACATGTTTTTACTCTTTATAGTAGTCAATTGGGAAATGCAAAAAGGCCATGAAGTACAGGTTGGCCCTCCCTGGTCTGGCAACGTCAGGACCTCAGGGCAGCCCTCAGTGGAGAAAGAACAGGTTAAGAACTATTTAGAAAAGCTAGACGTACACAAATCCACGAGTCCAGAATCAATGCATCCCAGGGTACTGAGGGAGTTGGCAAATGTCATTGCAGAGCCTTTGGCCATTATCTTTGAAAACTCGTGGAGATTGGGAAAGATCCTGGATGATTGGAAAAAGGCAAATGTAGTGCCCATCTTTAAAAAAGGGGAAGAAGGACAATCCAGGGAACTACAGACCAGGCAGCCTTACCTCAGTCCTTGGAAAAATCATGGAGGGGATCCTCAAGGAATCCATTTTGAAGCACTTCAAAGAGGAGAAAGTGATCAGAAATAGTCAGCATGGATTCATGAAGGGCAAGTCATGCCTGACCAATCTGATTAGCTTCTATGATGACGTAACTAGCTCAGTGGATATGGGAAAGTCAGTGGATGTGATATACCTTGACTTTAGCAAAACTTTTGATATGGTTTCCCACAATATTCTTGCCAGCAAGTTAGGGGAGTGTGGATTGGATAAATGGACTCTAAGATGGATAGAAAGCTAGCTAAACTGTCTGGACCAACGGGTAGAGATCAATGGCTCAATGTCAGGTTGGTGGTCGGTTTCAAGAGAAGTGACCCAAGGATCGGTTCTAAGGCCAGTTTTGTTCACATCTTTATTACTGACCTGGATGAAGAGATGGATTGAACCCTCATCAAATTTGTGGATGACATTAAGCGAGGGGGAGATGTAGATACATTGGAGGGCAGGGATAGGGTCCAGAGTGACCTAGACAGATAAGAGGATTGGGCTAAAAGAAATCTAATGATGGAAGAAACCCAAGCACTGTAACAGGCTGAGGAATGATTGGCTACATAGCAGTTCAACAGAAAAGGACCTGGGGATTATAGTGAATGAGAAGCTGGATATGAGTCAACAGTGTGCCCTTCTAGACAAGAAGGCTAATGGCGTATTAGGTTGCATTAGAGCATTTCCAGCAGATCTAGAGAAGTGATTATTCCGCTTTATTTGGCTCTGGTGAGGCCACATCTGGAGTATTGTGTCCAGTTCTGCCGGCCCCCACCCCCACAACAGAAAGGATGTGGACACAATGGAGACGGTCCACCGGAGGGCAACCAAAATGATAGGTGTCAGGAGCACATGACCTATGAGGAGAAGGTGACGGATTTGGGCCTATTTACTTTGCAGAAGAGAAGAGTGAGGGGGGATTTGATAGTAGCCTTCAACTTCCTGAAGAGGATGGAGAGAAGCTGTTCTCAGTAGTGACAGATGGCAGAACAAGGAGCAATGGTTTCAAGTTACAGTGGGGGAGATGTAGGTTGGATATTAGGAAAACCTATTTTGCTAGGCGGGTGTTGAAGCAGTGGAATGGGTTACCTAGGGAGGTGGTGGGATCTCCATCCCTAGAGGTTTTTAAGTCTTGGCTTGACCAAGCCCTGGCTGGGATGATTTATTTGGGATTGGTCCTACTTTGAGCAGGGGACTCAATGACCTCCTGAGGTCTCTTCCAGCCTATGATTCTATGACCTGAGCAGTCCCAAAGAAGGGAGTTTGCCAGACCAGGGGAGATCAGGCCTCTAGGGCTCCCCTCCTGGCCTACCAGCTCCAGACAGCGCCTCTGCTCCCAGCCATCCTGACAGGCTCTGCCTCCCACAGAACACTGGTAGGGCTCTGACCCCTCCCACCACCCCTGTGGGATGCCCGCAGGGCTCTGCTCTGGCTGACCATGCCCCTTTCCCCCCAGCTGGGTGCTACTTGGAGTTCCATGCTCCAGCCAGGCTCCCAACCCTCAGCGGGGCTCCATTCTGGGATGCTGGCCTTGCAGTTGCTGGGCTGCTGGAAAGGCTCCCTGTGATCTGCTGGCCTTACAGACCAACTGTTCTCAGCTGCTGGTATCCTCCCCAACTGGGGCTCTTCAGTCCAGCAAATCCTGCTGGACCATGGATATTGCGGACCAGAGAGACCTGGACAATAGAGGTTCGACCTGTAACGGCATCTGCATGCTGTAAAAGATAAAACTCTTGAGAGTACCCATAAACAATAGCCTGCACCATACCTGCCATTCTTGTGATAAAACCATCTTGTTAGAACACTGCCATTTTTTAAAAAAAATTGTAACTCAGATTGAATTGCTCCATGTTTCTCACTAGAAAAGCTTTTTTATGTTCACAAAGGAAGTGACATTTTTCATTCAGATGTGTAAGAAGTCCCCGAAGGGAAAACATCATTCTACTGGGCTAAGCAAAGCTCAAACAGAAAACAGCTATTCTGCATTTTAAAATATAATGGGCTAAATTCTCCTCTTTTACAGTAGTGACACACCAAGGCTGCGTCTAGATTGACATGATTTTCTGGAAATGCTTTTTGCAGAAAAGCGTCTGTGCCAATCTAGACGTGCTTTTCCACAAAAAAGCCCCGATCGCCATTTTCGCGATCGGGGCTTTTTTGCAGAAAACAAATCTGAACTGTCTACACTGGCCCTTTTGTGCAGAAGCTTTGCACAAAAGGGACTTTTGCCTGAATGGGAGCAGAATAGTATTTCCGCAAGAAGCACTGATTTCTTACAGTAGGAAGTCAGTACTTTTGTGGAAATTCCAGCGGCCAGTGTAGACAGCTGGCAAGTTTTTCCGGAAAAGTGGCTGCTTTTGCGGGAAAACTGGCCAGTCTAGACACAGCCCAATTGTCTTTAATGGGCTTTGGATCAGGTACTGTGACATGAAGAGGTAGCCAATAGTTCTGCTTCTGCAAATATGCATGCATCCCAAGGCTTACTTGGGTAGCAGAAAATTGAGCATATAAAATAATCCAATATCCTATTAGAAGCACAGGTTTGAAAAGTGCTTTATGACTGGATAGCAGGCTTTTCTTAGCTTTTAAATAGAGTGGACCAAATTAATCAGTCTCACATCCTATGCCACACCTCTGGAGTCCTCAGATTTGTACTGGTCAATGGGATACAGTGGGTTTGCACAGGGAATAAATCAAGGCAGAATTTCACCCATATAGAGTTAAATCAGGTTGCATTGGTTTAACTGAGAAGAAAATTTGGCCTTATGAGATTGTAAATACACTTTATAATATAATAACACTGGGAAGAATGGACTTGAAGTCAGGGGCAGCACTTCTTTGCATTGCTTCAGCTTTAGAATCAGTTCTCTCCCAGTTCCAATCTCATATTTCATTTTTTTCTCCTTCCTCGGAGGTGGAAGTATGATGTGTCAGCCCTTCTGCAACAGTTGGCACCCCTAGCTAATGAATGTGAGGGGCATAATCAAGGTTCTATCCACCCCTATTCCCTGACCACCTACCTGCATAGGATGGGAGTTACTGCCTGAAGTGGGTGGCTGGCCTTTCTCCCTTCTGTGCTGCTACCTAAAATGCTGCATCCTGATCACAAGGATTAACAACTCCTTAGCATAATTGGTGTGCGTCTGTCTATATGTATGTCTGTGAGGGGAATTGCTGAGGTGAATATGTGAAGAGCAACCACCAGTAATTCTTCTAGATTTTTATCATTAAATTAATCACAAAACTGAATCTGCAATGACCTGCACGGACATCGGCAGCAATGGTGCAGTTATACAAACAGCATAATGGCATTTTGATAGACTGTCTTTCCTGCAGTTAAGGAGCCTTCCTGAGATTGGACTACATAATTTACACCATCAACAAAGTATTGCCTCTCTGTTATTTAAACATTGAGCTCCTTGTCCTGGTCAACTGTGATTAACTGGAATCTGTGTATGTTGATTGAGCTGATTGTCAAGTGCCTGCAACCCAGTGCATTGCTCACTGTCACAGTCTAATAGTCTCATTACTTATGCTGATTCACCCTGCCTCTTCCCTTGGATGGAATAGGTTCTGTTTCTTGGAGGGAAAAAACAACCAAAAACTTTTATCAGGTTTTTCATTAGAACAAAAATAAACCAAAGGTTAACAACAAATAAGTAGCAGTATTTAGATTGAACGTGTGGTTCCAAAGGATGATGATTACAGCCTGTGGCTGCATTACCTTATCTAGGAAATTTCCAGAGAGGATTATGTTTATTCTCAAGCACCACCCAACCCAGGCCTGCGCATGCCCTGCACTCTCCCCCTGCATAAATATCAAACACACTAACTGCCCGTTACAGGGAGTCAGCAAAGAGGATATGATGCTTCAGAGCCAGTTGACCCCTCTACAAGGGAAGGGAGCTCATCGTAAAGAGGGTTCCTTCTGTCCACAGATAACTGGACAGGAGCATGATCTGGCCCATGCCTAATGTGAACGACTAACTTTAACCAAAGTGATAGTAACTTTTGTAATTTAGAGGAAAACACTTCACATTTAGGTGAGTAGAAAATACTGCGTAATGACATTTACAGTCAGTGGTCTCCTAGCAGCATATAATGTTAAATTCAACTGAAGTGTTTGTAGTCACATCCTCATTGAACCCATCTATGGAAATATTCTGAGTTGGAACTCACTAAATTTAACTGGTGACCTCAGATGAACTGTGTCACAATGTATGCACACCCCATGCCAAAAAGGAGGTTCACAAGGATACATGTGGATACCACTTTCATCACGGCCGGTCTATCAGTGACCTGAGCCAGCCTGTCACCCCGAGGCAACATGGGCTAATGGCCAGAGTCTGTAATGCAGCTCTTCCTTGCAGGGCAGCATGGCCCAGTAGCCAGAATGTATAAAGCAGTCTCTGGGTTGCAGGGACACATGACCTGATGTGTCACAGAGCAGAGGTCCTTGTCACAGAGCAGCAGGTCCTTCCTTTCTAGCATTGAGCCCGGACTGGGTTGAGCTGCTCCCTTTTATACTATCCCAGCACTTGAAGCATGCCCAGGACTTCTTCCACCCAAAGGGTATTAACCTCTTCAGACCCAGTGTAGGGTATGCCTATCCTGTCACAACTGTAACTTCTCCAAATGGTAGGCTTTGCATCAAACATGACTAGCTCAAGGAAGTCATTACCCCCAGACTATTGTAGCTGTGTGCCACATAGGGGGTGGAGTGTCGTTATGCTGCCTAATGATTAGAGCAGGACCCAGACTGTGCATCTGACTTAGAAGCACGGGGGAAGTAGTCTGTGTCAGGTATATAGGGGGAGAAGGAAGGTAATGAGGGAACAGAGTGTTAACCAGAACTTTGATGGTAAGGATGGGTAGGGCCAAGGCACGTCCATTCCTGGCTCCCATCTGTCTTTCAAGGAGGAAGAGAGTAACCGATATCCCTTGCTGGGAGGGCATCAGGTCGACCATAATCTAACCCACCATTTTGTAGAAATAGAGTGAATTGTATCTTGGTTGACAACAATTAGACCCACAGACTTAAACTTTGAAACTTTGCTTCTATGTTTTTAAGGGTGCATGCAGGCTTTGGTGGTGGTGTTCACAGATGGAAAGCTGCAAGTAAAATAGGCACAAGGCTGAGTTCCCATAGGTAATTCATTTGGGAATGCAGTGCTATAAACTGGAATGTAAGGCTATTTCCTCAACACCTTTGAAAAGCATTGTGTGAACTATACATTCCATTTTATTAATGTATCTTACCCTACCTACAAATCCTGAGACCATGGGTTGACTGAAAAATCTCTTCCCCTCAGGATGATACTGTGCATCTTTCCAACTTTCCAGAGATATGTTTTTCTATCTAATTATGTCTTCTACTCAGACTTACAGAAATCTGAAACTGATGTAAATCAATGTAGCTACAGCTAGTGCTGCATGTTTCCATTAAGAGCATTTTGCTGAGAAGCAGTGCTGTTTAGGGCAGTTTAAGACATTAGAGTAGGATTGGGGACACAAAGATTGAATTCCTGCCTTTGCCACTGACTCGCTGAATGTCTCAATAATCTTTGCTGTTGTTTCTCCTCTGATGCTTATTATTCTTTTGTAGGGGGATAGCTCTTGGGCGTCCCAGTCACAAGCCAGGCGCTCTTTGTGCTAGTCACTAAACAAACACAGAACAAAGAGACAGTCTCTGCCCCCAAGATCTTACAATTTAAGTAGTCTGCCCTGTCAATTCAGAGTGCAAGCTTTGTAAGTTGAGGACTATTTCTCACTGGGTTTTTGTGTAGGAGTGAGCACAATGGGGACTCAATCTTGGTTGGGACTGCTAATAACCATGTGGGGAGCAATTAAGCTATTGGTTTTTTTTCAAAGACATTTGATTTCTTTTGTTCCTAAGAACTTTTCGCTAAGTAGGCCATCCTGTAAAATAAACCAAAAATCAAAACATCACATCCATACACAAAGGAATATTTGGACTGAATAACCTATTTATTCAGTAAGGCAGCCTCTAACAGATCAATTGGGACAGAAAAACAGATTTTTGGGAGTATTATGTTCAATTGGCTTTTCTGCAAATATACTAGGGTATTCTTCAAGTGCTGATGGATACCCTTCACCCGCAAATACACTGCGTAATTGGCTTGTATTTAGAGGATGAGGGTTATTCTGTAGGGCTATGTCTACATTGGCACCCCTTTCCGGAAAAGGGATGCTAATGTAGACTTTGGAATAGTCAAATCCGTGGGGGATTTAAATATCCCCCGCGGCATTTGCATTAACATGGCTGCCGCTTTTCTCTGGCTTGGAGATAAGCCGGAGAAAAGCGCCAGTCTAGACGTGATTCTCCGGAAAATAAAGCCTTTTCCGGAGGATCTCTTATTCCTTTCAAGTAGGAATAGGCTTTATTTTCCGGAGAATCACGTCTAGACTGGCGCTTTTCTCCAGCTTATCTCCAAGCCGGAAAAAAGCGGCAGCCATGTTAATGCAAATGCCGCGGGGGATATTTAAATCCCCCACGGATTTGACTATTCCAAAGTCTACATTAGCATCCCTTTTCCGGAAAGGGAGGCCAGTGTAGACACAGCCTAGATGTTTTCCTATGAATTTGCTCATGTTCTTTATCTCTTAGGGTACGTCAAAACTACATGCCTCCGTCGATGGAGGCATGTAGATTAGCCAGATCGGCAGAGGGAAATGAAGCCGTGATTAAAATAATCGCGGCTTCATTTAAATTTAAATGGCTGCCCCGCTCTGCCGATCAGCTGTTTGTCGGCAGATCGGGACAGTCTGGACACGACGCGCCGACAAAGAAGCCTTTCTTGATCGGCACAGGTAAACCTGGTTTCACGAGGCATACCTGTGCCGATCAAGAAAGGCTTCTTTGTCGGCGCGTCACGTCCAGACTGCCCTGATCTGCCGACAAACAGCTGATCGGCAGAGCGGGGCAGCCATTTAAATTTAAATGAAGCCGCGATTATTTTAATCGCGGCTTCATTTCCCTCTGCCGATCTGGCTAATCTACATGCCTCCGTCGACGGAGGCATGTAGTCTAGACACACCCTTAAAGAAAGCAAGCACAAAGGGCCTAATTCTGTCATCGTAACCCCTGCTGGGTAACACCTCTTCCTGAGAGTAGTTGTCACTCAACACAAATGAGAATTAAAAAAATCAGAGCATAAGTTAGTTTCTGAAAAAGAAGAGAAAATAAAGTCTATAGATAGTGCTTTAAGAATAAAGGTTGAAATCTTCCTTCCATTGAAGTCAATAGCAAAACTCTCATGATTTCCACAGGTCCAAGATTTCACCCATATTTTATGGTAATCAGAGGCAGTACAGAGGCAGGTGAGCACAGGACAACACTGGGAGTTTATTGGGGGAAGGGGTCTATTAGTTCCCTTCCTTTCACCCACTTAACTATCTTTTCCCTTTTTTCCCCTGAAAAGGGGACCAAAAAAAGTGAAAGAATAATGTTAGTCTCTCTCATTTTTATTTTTGTTTTAAATAAAACCTTTTTTTCACTTTTGTAATTGAAAAAAGAGGGGCAAATTTAAAAAAATACAAAGACAAAAAGTACTTTTCCTCTCTCTCTCTTTCTCTCTCTCTCTCCTCTTTTATACTTTTGCCTACTTCTTGAAAATGAACCTGATTTCATCTCTGTATTCTGAGACTGGAACTTGAGTGCATAATTTGTTGTGAAAGTGAGAGGAGGAGCTAGCAGAAGACAAATGGAGGCAATCCAAGAATTCCTGGAGTTACAAAACTAGATCATCTTTCATGTACAAAAAACTCACACAAAGAAGGGCTCTGCCTTGAAATTGTTACTGAACTTTACAGTGGGAGGTAAATGCCAGGAGAGTGTATAGGGGCATGTTTATAAGCAGGTTAGGAACAAAGCATCAGAGATTTTCACAGGTATTAAATTAAGGTTTTACAGATTAATTAAAATGATGGAAGTAGGCAAGCATGAGAAATATGTGCTCTTAAATGAGGACTCTGACATGGAAGAATTTGATAAAAGTAAAGTGGCACTGATGCGCCATCCCCAAGATGGGTGAGTTTTTAAAATTTTGTTTTAGTTCTGAATCTGAATTATATATGTTACTTCATATTTAGAGGATCTGATATACTCTTACCACACACAGTTATGTGAAAAGTTAAATGGACTTAGAGACAGAAGTGTAATTTAAAAAAAAAATCAACAGCCTCATCTGTCTCAATATACCTGAAGAAGCATTTCTTATTGCTCTACAAGTTTTTATACCTTTACATTGGCAACAATATTTATATATGGAGTCAAGGCAATGTACAAGATAGAAAATAGAAGGGCCACATGTTTGTCGTGATACATTGATTCCTAGCGCGAAGGTCATTTTGAAAGATTTATCTACTGGTGTTTGCCCTTTCTGTAAGTCAGATGAAGAGTTTGGATGGAACTACTGATACTTACATAGTTTTGATATTTACGAGGATGCATTTTGGTAATATAGAGAACAGTAAATTTTAATTCAGTGATTATTGAATGGATTTTTGGCAAGCTTTTTTGTGATATGAGAGATATACCATCTCTGATTTTGGAAAATCCCTCCTATCTGCATAAAACAATCATAACAGTTCTTTATTGAAGCATGGCACTGAATTCTGTAAACAGAGATATTTGAATGGACCATGAGGTCATTTAAAAAAAATAAATAAATAAAAAACAACGCTCAATATACAGGTAATCCATGCTGGAGAAAACATATTTGCAATAACAAAGTAACATGTAAACAATTATAATAGACCAACAAAAATAAAAATATGATATGTAGTCTTGGCAGAATTCAATTTTTTATATTTTTGATAGATATAAATGCTTATTTTATGAATGTTTATATTTATAAATTTAAATTTTTACAGTTGCCCAAAATTATGGATTTTAAGTATTTGCTTTCAATTTTTATCTATTAAAATGTTCTGGGAAGTTATGAAGGGCTAGGTGATAATTGTGTATTTAAGGTAGATATTGACATTCAAAAACTTAAACCTTTTTAATCATTGAAACACAAATTGAAAATATTACATGTCAAAATATACAAATCAAGCCCTAAAGATCTCAAGCAACGTTTTGATTATTATTGATAGGAATATTTTTGTCTGTGTGTGTATGGTGCAAATGCTGCTTACCTTTATATTTACTAATATAAATCTAATCATGACATGGCTTAGTACATAGCACAAAGTAACTACTTTATTAAATCCTTAAAAGTTCAGAAAGATTCACTAATTTTTTTATGTCACTGTGCAAATGTTTTGTTTTCCCACTCTATTTATGGAAAATTCAAAATGTCTTATATAGCACTTCTTACCTGCAATAGTCAGATGTATGTTACTGCTGGGTTTACCATACCTAATAGGAAGGGGCTCTGTCTAATACTGTGAAGGAATCATTTGAAAATAGTTTAATAACTGGGCAAATTGTGGACATAGAGAGCAACAGTATGAATTACAGTCTGAGATGTCACAGTTAGCGTCAATCCCTTCAGGACAGTCAAAGGAAGAAGATTTTAAGGTACAGCTGTAACTTCCACAGTCTTGTGGAGGATATGAGGGCTTCTTTTCTTATCAAGGGACCCAAATGTGACCTTTGATAGCCTCATTCCTGTGATACTTGTGAGTATCCATTATATGCATCAATGCATATGCACCAATATTCACAAGTAACATTGGCTAGGAACGGTGATCCATGGCCACCAGGAGCTGTTAGCTTGTTTCAGTGTTTAATCACTCTGGCTATTAAAGCAATTGAGCCTAACTTCTCATTTGAATTTGTTTGGTTTTAAAGTCTCTTCCTTTGTGAATCCGTTTAATAAAGTTATTTCACAACAGATCTCGTGTTCAGTAAAGAGGAAAAGTGAAGCCCTTTGGCCTTATGCTCTACTGTCTTCTGTAGTCATGCATTCTGGCTCAAAGTTGGGGTAAAGTACTTTAGGGAGCATTTATTATTCACTTTGCACCAGCAGAAGTGGCTTCATAAGTTCTATAAAACAATAAGACCCTTAATGCCTAAGTAAAAACATTCATTTTAAATTCTTGTTTGAGACAATTCCTTAGAAAGTAGAAATAAATATATTTTGACCAGAGTAATGAACAGTTAAAGTGAATATGTTGTTCGAGATTTTTATCCTTCAGGGAGAAATACACTATACATGTGTTATTCTGCCTGCTTATAAAGCTGAGATAATAGTGTGTGTGCGTCACGCATACACTCTTAATGAACAAGAAAACAAATGTTTTGCTGAACTACGCTCTAAACGTATTTAATTCTAATGAATGAACAAGATGAACGAGGGCCCAAAAGGAACTTTATAAGAGGGAAGATGGTGCACAGGGTAGGGAATTGGACTGAGCGAATCCCTAGTTCCATTCTCTCTGTTAACAGTGAACGGCTGGGCTACTTTCTACCAAATTGCCTTCATTAAGGGACCCACTGAGAAGTGCTTTCGAATTAATCTGTAAATCCTCCCTCTCCGCAAAATTTGAGCAGCCAGGCTGTCTACTCAGCTTCTGAAGGAAAAGGGAATCAGGTTCAAGAACGAGTAGCTATTTACCTCAGTGAGGGGAAATGACTAGGGGATCCCCAGTAGCCACTTTACCAGCCTAATCCAGGAAGCCCCCAGAGGCTTTCATATCACTCCAGAAAGAGCCAACATTGTTCTGCACAGGTTCCTTAAAGCCAACTTCCCTTCACACTGCAGCAGAGCCACGACAGATGCAGTGCAGAAAACCATTTATACATGTAATTGCCCTCTAAGCTAGATTTACCTTAGCATAAATGCAAGTTACTCCACACTAACACAAGGAGGACTGGAGCTTGGTTTTCTTGGGTGTTTTAAAAAACACCATTGAAATCTGTCAGGTGATCTGCTTTAGTCCCACTAAGTGCAACACAGTTCATTCCCTTCCAGGGATCAACAACCAAACCTACCACTTTTTAATCAGACATTGCAGCACACAGGAATGGGGGAGGGGAGTTACTTTGACTTGGTCCCCCCTAAATTGCCATGGAAGCATTTAGCACAAATATGCCACACTCCATTCTTTACATATATTTTAAATCAATAGCTCCCCTATAAACTTACCTACATGAAAAGAGGACCCCTTTCCACCATTTAAAACCGCAAATTCACAGAACAGAAAACCTCTTCTCCCTCCCCGCTCCCACACACACAAGAAATTAACCTGCTGGGCTGTTCCAGCAAGGTTATAAAGCTTCTCAGGTGCTGCTGCTGCTGCAGCCCTAACAAAAATGAGTCATCAGTGAGTTTTTCCTTCTCAGACAGACACATTTCATTTCAGCCACATTGACATTTGAAAGGGAAAAAGTACACAGGGGAGCTCTCAGAGAGCGACTGAGTATAGCATTTATATCCATCCTCATTCCAGAGGAGCTTCACAAGGCAGCATTTTGTGTGCTGAAATCTTATTATAGGCAGGGCCCTATGTACTCTGCAGCTGTGGCATCTGATATAGAAGAAACAACCCCTTAGATGCAGAATTTTGCTACAGAATCTGCTTTCTCGCCATCTGCCAAAATCTACTTGTTCCTCCTTGAAAAATTCTGTAGTGCAGTTATATGCTGTCAATACAAAAATTGGTGGCATAGGTAAAGAAAAAGTAAAGAGTTAAATACATTTAATTTAATATCCTGTTAACACCAGATTACTAATTAATTGCTGTGTAAGACCTATGCTGTTATTGAGAAAGAGGGCCATACTTGGTAAAAAAAACCAACCTTATTCAGGGGATGTGAAAGCAGCCAAAAAAAATTATATATAAAAATGTAAGAAAAGGGAAGTTGATAGCTGTAAACACAAATCATAAGCTATTAATTGTAGAAAATGATAAGGGAAGGAAGGGAAACATTTATGGATGGTTAAGGACAATAGGAGGGAAATGTTAAAATATAAACAAAAAGAATCCTAACACAAGGGAAATGGTATCACTGTCAATAAAAATACATACAAGCCAGGTATGCTCAATAATTATTTCTGTACTAATTTGGGAAAATGCATGGTGAGTTAGTTATATTGTATGATCATGAAACATTTTCCATTCAAATTGTAAGTGAGGAAGATCCTAAACAGCATTACTTAAAGTTAGACACTTTTTAAATTAAAACATTCAGAGAGCTAGCATACAAGTATTTTAAAAGAGCTGGATAAGGCGCCAACTGGACAATTAATGTTGAAACATTAAAGAAGACCTAAAAACTAAAAGAAATTCAATATTGTGCTAATATTTCAAAAGATAAAAATGGGATAACCTGATGCCAATCAGTCTCATATTGATAGCAGCAACGTAATAGAGCTTGTGATATAGGAATTGATTAATGAAGAATATTATAATATATTTAATATCAATAAACATGAGGTTATGTAAAATAAATCCTGCATAATTTACTTGATTTTTATAACATGATAAATGTGGTTGATAATGATAATAGTGTTGCTGTAATATTCTCAGACTTCCACAAGGCATTTGACTTGGTACCACAATTTGATTGAAAAATTAACATGGCACATATTAAAAATTTAAAAACTGGCTAACAGACAGGTCTTGACATACAATTATAAATGTGGAATCATCACTGAGTGTGTGTATTGCTAGTAGAATCCTACAGAGCTCAGTTCTTAGCCTTAGTTATTAAACATTTTTTATCAATTACCTAAAATAAAACACTAAATTTTCACTGATAAAATAATACAAAGATTTGGGAAGTGGTAAATAATGAAGAGGAAATGTCACTGATACAGGTCCTTCTGGATCGTTTGGTAAATGGGGCACAAGCAAATAATATTCCTTTCATATAGCCAAGTATAAATGTATACATTAGAAACAAAGAAAGTCAGCCATATTTACAAGATGAGAGACCCTACTGGCAACATAGTGATTCTAAAGCAATGATTCTATCTACCATGAACCCAATTTTTTTTTTAATCAGATGAAGATGAGATTTCAGTGCAACTGTAATCAAATATGCCAATATGATTCTTGGATGAATGAACTGGGGAATCTTGAGTAGGACTAAAGAGATTGTTTTACCACTATATTTGACACTGTGTGCAACTTCTGCTGGAATGCCGTGTCATTCTAATATCCACAGTTTATGAAGGATGTTGGTAAACTGGTGAAGGTTCAGAGGAGAGCCCATGGGAATGATTAAAACGTTGTTTAAACATGCCTGCATTGATGGATTCAGGAAATCAATCTAGTTTGATCAACAAAGAAAAGATTAACAAGTGACTTGATCACACTCTATGGCTGTGTCTAGACTGGCAAGTTTTTCCGGAAAAACTTTTTTTTTTTTTTTTTGCGGAAAAACTTGCCAGCTGTCTACACTGGCCGCTTGAATTTCCACAAGAACACTGACTTCCTACTGTCTGAAATCAGTGCTTCTTGCGGAAATACCATGCTGCTCCCATTCGGGCAAAAGTCCTTTTGCGCAAAGCTTTTGCGCAAAAGGGTCAGTGTAGACAGCTCAGATTTGTTTTGTGCAAAAAAGCCTCGATCGCGAAAATGGCAATTGGGGCTTTTTTGTGGAAAAGCGCATCTAGATTGGCATAGACGCTTTTCCGCAAAAAGTGCTTTTGCAGAAAAGCGTCCGTGCCAATCTAGACGCTCTTTTCCGCAAATGCTTTTAACGGAAAACTTTTCCATTAAAAGCATTTGCGGAAAATCATGCCAGTCTAGACGTAGCCTATGAGTATCTACACTGGAAACAAATATTTAATAGTGGGCTCTTTAATCTAACAGACAAAGGCATAACAGGATCTTGTAGCTGGAAATTGAAGCTAGACAAATTCAGATAGGAAATAAAGCATACACTTTAACTATGAAACAAATTAATCATTGAAACACTTTAACATGGCTTGTGATAGATCCTCTATCACCAGCATTTGTTAATTCAAGATTGGATATATTTATAAAGAGATGGTCTAATTCAAACAGGAATTATTTCAGGGAAGTTCTTCCGGAGTTCCCTTTCTAGCCTGGAAATTTATGAAGACTCCGCATGTACTCTCTCCCCTTTCTTTCAGTAAATCTGTACATGTGTTCTTGTCAAGTACAAATCAGCAAGGAATCATTGTGCCATTTTTCAGGCACTTTGTGAGGTCCCTGACAGATTTTTCTAGTTGTAGAGCCAAACTTTCTCTCCTTCCTGTATGGGCAGGTAACTCTCCTTTTCCTGGAATACTGTCTCAGGCATGTTTGGAGCACCATAGTCTTTAAAAAGATATTGTGAGCTACCAGCAAATTCTCATTTTCATCTGGTTATTCTAGTAGTGGGCCTTTCAAGTCAATCTGTATGAACTCCCAGGACAGACTAGTTTGGGGCCTTTCCCCTAAAGTAGTTCTGCATCTCCTTTTGTGGTGCTTTCCTTTCTTGACAGATAAGACAGGAAAGTATTCATTCCTTAACATCTTCAGCTATTCCCAGACAAAAATAATACCCTGTTGGATACCCATTTCAAATTCCTTTTATATTCTGCATAACCTACTACTTCATTATCATGACAGCTTTCTAGTACAGTAAGCTTACCAACAAGACAACTCTGCTATATTCATACACCGGCAGGTTGGTAGCTGGATCAATGGATAACTGTTTCTGAACTGCATTGAACATCTCCAGTCTTGTTTTCCTCCAGCAGCTGTATTGGTGCACCATACATAAATGAGGGGCTCTGACTGTTCTTGCTAAATGTCATCATAAGATCACACTGAGCCTATTCTTGCTGCCCACAGTTGGCTTACAGCATCTACAACCACATTTTGCTTTCCAGGTTTATAGTGAAGTGTGAATGTGTATTAACACAATTTATGAATCCATCTCCACAGGCCACTTTCTGGGCAGTACCTCATAAGGAGTCAATGCAGGATGCTGTGGTTGATTTTTGTACAGTGTGAATTCATAAAGGTGGATGAAAGGATTTGAGGGTCCTAGATCTTGGCCTCTCTCTCATTTAATTGCTGACTACCAAGCTCATGCAATTTATTCAAGTGCAAATCTACCTGCAGCCTTTAAGGCATCACAGTTTATGGTTGAGAAAAATTAAGGAATAGAGGAATTAAACAGCAAGGTTTAGGAGACTCAAGAAGCTTTTTTTGTAGAGGAGGGCTGGGTATGCTCCTATACAGACAATGTTGCTCTTAGCCATCCATGCTGTGAACTTTTATAAAAAATCTCCTGTGGAATCTGCAGAGGCATATGTACTTCCTCTAAGTTTGTTGGAGCCTTCCATTCTTTATAGCAGTGTTTCTCAACCAGTAGTATGACTACCCTTGGGGTACTCGAGAAAAGTCTGGGGGATATGTCAATACAACTGAAATTTGGAGAAAACTGAATTTTTGTTTAAAGTTTGACAGCGCTTTATTATTTTTGTACTTTTTACATCCAAAAATTTCATCACCCACCTGGCTACGATTAAGTTGTTTAAACAAATGTGTTGCAATGGTAGAAAAAAAATGGTGTGTCTGAAAACTGTAGGTACTGGGGGTAGTTATATATATATAGTACCCCCTTTTATATATATAAAGGGGTATTTTTTTAAAAAAAGGTTGAGAAACACTGCTTTATAGCATTCAGTGTCTGGGGTTGATGTTCCAACCCATTGTTACTGATGATATATCACAGGAAGGTGATGCTATTCTTTGCAGACTGACTTTTGTTTCTTGGAAGTTTAAACCTTGACTCCTCAAAAAGTTTTATAATCCTTTACACTCCTACCAAATGCTCTTCCTGTGTTTTATGGAAACAAATGAAGTCATCTAAGTATGAGGCAGTATCCATTCTCAAAACTTTTATTAGATTATTTACTAACTTCTAACACAGTCCTGGTGCTGTCATGAATCCAAAAGGCATTATGCAGAATTGACCAGTCCATAAGATGTCATAAAGACAGGTTTTTCTTACTCAATAGTTGCCACAGTAATCTGATGGCAGATCAAAACAAGTTTAATGTTTTGCTAATGACACTGTATCCAGGGTATCTGCT
Organism: Pelodiscus sinensis; assembly: GCF_052426305.1. Lineage (NCBI taxonomy): Eukaryota > Metazoa > Chordata > Testudines > Trionychidae > Pelodiscus > Pelodiscus sinensis. The sequence continues at coordinate 103,574,261 of NC_143055.1, forward strand.
ATATGGGGAAGTGGGTGGTAGCTATGTCGATTTGTCTGTAAATTACGTTTACTCTAGTCAACAGATATCCTCATGTCCCAATTGGAATTTTTCATGGCTACACCTGGGGATGTCCAAGGTGATGGAGATTGCCCAGCCAGACCATCCTCCTGAGTGCTATTTAGCTTATCTTTCTCTGCTACCTAAAACACCAGGGGAATCCAACATGGGAGTTGTTTCACAGAAACACTCCCAGGCTTAAGCATAACTGAATATTGCTGAATCATACCTCCCAAGATCTTCCTTATTCCTGGGGGACGCATTAGCATATTGTAAGAGCAGCTGTTCTAATCACTTTTTTTCTTTGCCTTTTCCAGATGCGTCTGTTAAATCAATTCTTAGCTCTTTTATTGACTGTGCAGCTTCATAGCTCTTGATTTTTGCCCCATGAGAGGCTTTGAGACACCAGCTACACTGGCCTTGTCCAACGGTCTGATTTTTTTCAATGGCTACTGTACCTCCTGGTCAGTCACATTACCCAAAACTCCCACACTAGTTCAATTTGAAATAGAATATTGATGAAAAGCCATCAAGACTGGATATTCAAACACTCCTACAGGTTCAGTGCAGAAAACTTCTATTCTGGCAGGGTGGGGGGGGAATACTGTTGACCTGGTTTTACCATAACTTTAATCGTAGACACCACTAGAGCAATTCATTTCTCTCATGCTTGTAGACATGCTTCAGGCACCTCCATGCTCCCCATGGCCCACCTATTATTTGGAGAAAAAAGTTTGTTCTATTATCCCTCCAGAAACTCTTGAGATGCCTTTGGATGAAATCCACTGCAAGTAGTACAACAGCACTAGAAATACCGATCCCCACAACAAGAGTCAATTTGATATGCAGAGACCCCAAATTCAGCATGAGTTAAATTTTTCCTATTGTCTGCAGTGGCTGGTGATGAATCGATACTAATTTAACTCCTGTTGTATAAAAGTTCTTTCTCTTCAGCACGGAATGTTCTCCATGGATCAGATTTATTTTTTATCCTGGAGTCCAACAGCATTGTGGTTTTCCAGCCATAAACATCTCCTGTCATATAGTAACTGGTATCTGGGCAGCTCTTAACATGAGCTATTGCATAAATTGCTGATGGTGGCCCTACTGTATCAGCAATTTCTAGTTTCTCTGATGAGGCTTCCCCCTGCTTCAGCAATTCCATGCTGCCTGCAAATATCATCTGGTCTGGAAGCCACTCAAGAAACAGTCTCTCTCATATGACGCATGGGACATCTGTGAATAGCTTGCACCTGGGCCTTCTCCAAATTTTTAGCCACTTCCCTAGCAATCATTTTTGAATTGCTGCATCTGGTATAAATGAATCATTTGGGGCTGGGAATTAATAGATGAGTCCTTTAAGGAAACCCAATTTCTGCTTCCACATTTATAACTCTGCATGTAATCCGGTTCATAGGTTTTTCTAATGTGTTATCATCCTTCATGAGCAGTTTCTAGAGTTGTCCTGTTAAACCGTTTATACAAACTGACTTTTCACATTGAATTCTGTCCTGGTTTGCTCTGGGTATGGGGCCCAATTTGCATGGCCAATTCCAGATTTGCTATAGCAAGGTGCTGGCGGGTTGACTCACACCATCACCCAGCAACTACAGTTTTAAGCACCATGTTGCTTTCCTCATCAGACCACTTATTTATAGAGAGCAAAAGCTCAAAGTCATAGCTTCCAGTAAACTTCTACTCAGTAAACTTCTACTCAGGCAAAAATGTTTTTGTCATCTTGGATCCCCATCCACCAGCTGTAATAGTTGCTTATAGAAATCATGGGGATTTATTGAGACTCTACAGCAAATACCAACTTCAAGTAAACTTAGCTTTTTCCTAACACTCTCGCAACTAATACAGCAACATCATATCAAAACACAACAACCACTTAACACTAAGAAAAACCCAGGAACACCTGTTGGTGGAGTTACTGCTTGTCTCCATCATTACAATATTTTATACAGCACGCTGGTAATCCAGGTTGGAGGCACCAGAATTTTGCTTAAGAATGGTGAGCACGAGTTGATTTAATTATTCCATCTTGAAAGGTATAAACAAGTAATGACATCAATATTCAGCTCAATCTCTTTGGTTTTTATTACTCTGCTGCCTTGTGTAATTAATTCAGAAGCTGCCGAGACCCTACAGGAAGAAAGTACCACTGCTGCTTGTGGTCTAGGTGTAAGTGCAGATGTTTCAGCTGGTTTTATAAATAACACATCAATGTGTGTTTTTTTGTAGGAAAACAAGCTCAAAAAGCAGTAAGGAGTTTCCAGCCCATTTTCACCCACAGAGACTCTGTCATGTTTTCTTTATCCTGCTGCTGCTCACTTCCCAGGTATTTCTGAGTCTCTTTGTTCTGAAATTGCATCAGGAGTTGGAGACAGTAAAGCAGAAGCAAGTTACAACACAGAAGGATGGTAAGAAAGGAAAATCATGCTATATCACTTGGATTCACTTCAAATGAATGTTGTATCATTTGCTGATTGAAGGGGGATTCAAAGCAGTGTTCATTGGATACATAGGCTCCTACTGATGTCGATGGGCACATTATCAAGCCCTATGTGAACTTCAATCCTTACTGCTGTGTTATATGGTAGGGAGCTCTTTCACTTTTACATTCTGTGCCTATCTGAGCCGATTTTCACCCATCCTTGAATCTGGGCTGTTCTTTCTCAAGATTAAAACATCCACTGCTCTCCTCTCTCCATGGGTGATCTAGAGCCAAATGAGTAGAGAACCTTCTCCAAGGTTGCAGTGCTGATCTGTGCCAGACCCATAGTAGTTGTGCCATAGAACAATGCAGGATAAGATATCATGTCGACCCCTCAAGGTACTACACACTGACTGGATTTACAGCTTGATTCATACCAGGCACAGACATGTACTGCCAGCTAAACTTTAAGATATTCGATATACAGCTTCCAGATGATAAGTTAAGTACTAGGTCCAATGCACGAGAAGTTGTTCTAAAGTCCCAGGCTAAGTCTAGACTACAATGTTTTTGTGGAAAAAGATGCAAAATTTGCTCTGCATTTTGCATACCTTTTTCCGCCCTTTTTTTTTTTTTTTTTTTTTTTTTAAGGCTTTTCTGAAATTTGGCCCATCTACACTGAGCCAAATTTTGGGGAAAAAACCCTCTTTCAGGAGATCCCTTCTTTCTTGTGGAACAAGGAAGGCAGGGCTTCCGAAAGAGCGCATCTGCTTTTCCGCAAAAAAAAAGCTGAACAAATACGTTCCCTGGACACGGCAGAGTTTTTTCGGGATACCAAAGGTATCCCAAAAACCCCCCACAGTCTAGATGTACTTCCAGATTCTGCCACAAGCATTCTAGTATAAGATACAGCTAAAAATGTGAAATATGTGTTTAGCACATTCAGGAAGGAACTCTCTGGATAGGAGATTCTGCTGACTTAGCTGGTAAAATCCTCTGGTCACTAGGTGGTAGACGCAAACCTGGCCTGTGCTTAAGCTTTTAGCAGGTGAACTGAGTACACCAAAATAGAATTAGAAAACAGCATTCTGCAACATTTATCATTCTGATTATTATTTTAAGACACAAGATAGAAGGTGTGCACATTTGTATTCCTTTTGTTTGGTGTTTGAAGTACCTAACCCCTGGAGCTTATGAATATTATATTATATACACATGGCTCTGTGCAGATAGTGCAGACAATTACAAGAGTATCTCAAAGTCTTTTTATAACATTTGAAGAAGCCAAATGCTTAGAGAGAAGGTTGTATGCTAAATCAGGTGTTCAATTCTTAATACAAAAGAGCTCAACTTATTACCCTCTAATTCTGGGTTGCTATGACTATTCTACAACAGGTTAGCAACTCTTTTTAATGTGTTATTTATCTAAGAATTTTGTCTTCAAGATTACAGGTGTTATATTACTCCTTTACATTTATATCAGTGAGTTTATTGTCCCCTATTTGAGTAAATCTTGCTTTACACTGGAGGGAAAATAATACTCTTCTATAAATTATTTATCAATCCTTAAGTAAATAAATTAAATGCAGAGGGTAATTTCTGATAAATGCTATTGCTGTACGCACATGCCATAATCAAAGTACAATACAAACTTCAACTATAAAGCCTCACAGCCTGCCTGTGTCATAAGTAAGAGATATGTTACCCACGTTTTTCAGGCAGGAATGCTGGGACAGGCAGTCTTGGAGCCCTTTCACCTGCCTGATGATTCTTTCTCTTTTCTGTATGGTTTTCTAAGAAGCAATCCCATTTCAGGCACATCATAAAAACGGCCATACTGGGTCAGACCAACAATCCATCCAACCCAGTATCCTGTCTGCTGACAGTGGCCAATACCAGATGCCCCAGAGGGCGGGAACACAACTGGTAATCCTCATGTGATCCCTCCTCTGTCATCCACCTCCAGAGAAACAGAGGCTAGGGACACCACTCCTACCCATCCTGGCTAATAGCCATTGATGGAACTATCTATGCATCTATCTAGCTCTTTTTTGAATCCTGTTAAAGTCCTAGCCTTCACCACATCCTCTGGCAAGGAGTTCCAGAGGTTGACTGTGCGCTGAGTGAAGAAACACTTCCTTTTGTTTGCTTTAAACCTGATGCCTATTACTGGTACAGCTAAGCCCTTACCCTTCTGTAAGTTATAAGAAGAAGAAGCTGCGTACTGAATTTGGTGGTCCTAGTTCTCTCCATTTAGGAGGAGGTTTTGAACAAATAGACAAACTCTCTCAAATAAATAGCAGATAGATATCTGGTAGGGTTTCCTGTAGGTAATGTTAACCAACACTTCCCATTTCAAACTCCTGTTCACAGTTGCTAATAATTTTGCCTAACTAGAATAATTCAGACTGAAATTCCCCATACTGGTCATCTGTATCAGACTGATTTTTTTGAAAGTTTCAGCAAAAACAGATGAGCCAAGAATGAAATTAGATACATGCATGTTCTGCCTATGATAAAAAAAAATCTTAAAACTGAAAGGGACGGTTTCATGGGTAAGGCAATTGAATACTGCCCTGTATAGTCAGATTCTGCCTCTGCTCAGAATTCCTGTGTGAAGTTGGGCAAGTCACCTATATCAAACTTCTCACAGGTGTTCATTAACTGTGTGTTCCTCATTTTTCTGGGTACCTCACCTGCAATCTTGAGCTCTGGTTTAAAGAAAAGCTGAGCACATACAGCTGAAAGTCAATGGGAACCGCACTTTGCATTATATGGCATGCTATATATTCAAAGGGCTGGAAAGTCAGACCTAACTTATCAGAAATTAGGCCCCCTCAAATGAATGGACACTTTTTACCATGATGTCTCTGTGTCTCAGAGATCCCCACCTTTAACAATACCACCACCTCAACTCAACCTTTCATGTTGTGAAAATAAAATAATTAATGTTTGTGAAGCTCAGAAATTATATAGCAATGAGTACCATAGAAAAGCCTCAGAGGAAATTAATAATTGTGTCTTCTGAGGATGAGCAGATGTTGTACTGGTATCCCACATGGAACAATGAAGAAAAAACAAAATATTGAGTAGCTTATCATTCAATAAACATTGTCTAGCCTGAACATAGACTGAAACAGGAATTTCTGTGTGGGGTGTGTGTGCAAACACTGGGACAGATTTCCTCTCCCTCCTCCAAGAGTAAGGCCCAGCCTCACTCCTGGGGGGAGGGGGAGGAAGAAATCAGCCCCAGCCCTCCCCTATATGGCCAGAGTGTGGGGGAAGGAGGCTCGGGCAGCACACCATTCCTGCATTCCCCTAGCCGGCTGGAGCACATTTACTTGCAGGATCATGGTAGGGATGCATTCACTCCCTCCACACTCTCACACACTCACACACACACACACACACACACACATGAGCCTGGAAACAGGGGTCCTGTGGAAAAAATACCATGAGATCATGTAATTAAAGACTGGACTAGAATGAACATATGCCTTAAATCGGGCATTTCTTAACTTAGACTGTGCAATCTAAACAATCTTTTACATAATTGTTTATGCATAATTTATATATCACTACGCTAGTCACTAGCAAATTAATTATAAGCTTATTTAACTCCAAAACTATGTTTCATGCTTTACAGAAATACATCTCTGTTTTACAAGGTTTGAGTCTAGCTGTATTTTCGCCGCCTTCTCTTCTTATAAGTGGCCTCTAATTTTGTGGACTCATCCCAGTCCTCAATCTATATTTCCAAACCACAACACCTGTTGTTGTAATTCAGCATAATGAACAGATCTCTCCATTGGGGAAAGTCTAGGGAATAGATAGAATAGACACTGCAGGACAGGATTAAGGTGAATTATCAGAGCTTTTTTGGGAAACTTCTGATCCTCCATTTTGTGTATCTTTTGTTCCCTCTGTGACTCTGTTATTATTTCAAATTTGTGGTTTCATTTAGCACAAACAGCCCCCAGACTTTTAGTTTTCCCTTGTAAATAATGCTGGTAAATGTGAAGTGTATATTATTATTAGATGTCTGACACTTCCTATTACACCAGAAAGTGCTAAATAGTTACTGATTCTTTGGCACCATCAAATTCATTTAGAAGAGACTGATAATTTGTAAGTATGCAAAATAACTAACTAGAACCTACTGAGTGAAGACTCAAAGGCCTTAATAAATCAAGTTCTTCTAGACCAGGAAGGAACATTTGAGGCAATGTATGCTGAATAATAAGAATTACCTTAGATGGTGAATATTGTTTGACTACCGGTGCCAAAGCCAAGGGTCTGAAACTAAGATCGTTCCACTTCAAAAGCCAATTAAGCACAATGGTGGACTCTGTATTCAGGGGAATTCTGAGCACCTGGTCAAATTCCTCATAGTAGGGACGGGTAGATGGGGGAGTTACCAGATTTGCTGTTGGCATTCTTTACCTTTTGGTAGGTGCTCTTGAGGTTTTGAATTCTACCCTGACATTGGATTACCATTTGTACAATCACCAATCTCTTGGCAATGTTCTTGTACAAATACTGGTGACGGGTGCATCTCCTAAAATAAGGGTTCCCAAACTTTTTGACACGGGGACCAGTAAATCCATTCACGAGCTTTTGGAGGACCGGTAACATTCATTTGCATGTTTGCATATTCATTAAGCAAATGATGAATATGAAAATAAGTTGTTTCAGGTCCTCCCAAAACCCCTAGTGGCAGCTTTAGCAAGGCTTTTGATACCGTCACCCACAATATTCTTGCCAGCAAGTTAAGGGAATATGGATTGGATAAATGGACTGTAAGATGGATAGAAAGCTGGCTAGACCAGGGTTTCCCAAACTTTTTACTTTAGTTGGAACCTAGTTTTTTTTTTTGTCAGTACTGTTTTTTGCAGCCCCAAAATATAAATGCATATTTAAAAAAGAATGAAAAATGAATAAATGTTCGTTGTTTCACCCAGCTGCATCCTCCGCCCAGCCCGGGCCAGGGCTTGGGGGACTTGGCGGCACACGGGAGGTGGGAGCAGGAGCATATTGGGGGTAGGGTATCTGGCTAGGAGGAAGGATGCAAGGAGGGGACTTGGATAGAAGTTGGATCTCCCTGGTCTGGCACCCTCTGGACCTGACTGGTCCCAGATAAGGGATTTTTTGGACCAGAGGAGGTCATTTCAGGGCTCCTGGTTCCCCGCCCCTCCCCACTGACTTTGTCTACAGTGCTTGAGCCTGCTGCTCAAAATAACAGTGTGGACATTGTGACTCCAGTTGCAGCTCAGGCTCTCAAATCCATCTGACTCCTTAGGTTTGAGACTCTGTAAGGATGCACTCACATGCTTCTTATTAAGGGACCGAGTCCTTAAAATTAAGGTGAATTCTCAGGGCAAATGCACCAGGTAACTTTTAGCAGGAACAAAACTCTCCAGTCCTTTAAAATTTCAAAGTCATAAACTCTGGACCCTATTTAATGATATAGAAGGTCTGGATGATAGAACAGTGATTTATCTCATAGACCTGTAAGGGACCTTGAGAGATCATCAAGTTCAATCTCCTGCCCTCATGGCAGGACAAAGAAGTACCATCTCTGACAGATTTGCCCCAGATCCTAAATGACCTCCTCGAAGATTGAATTCACAATCCTGGGATTTAGTAAACCAATGCTCAAACCACTGAGCTATTCCTCTGACCAAGTTGAGGAATTAAGGAATCCTAACACATAACCTGGGGACCACAGATCTAGCTAAGTACTCACAAATAAAGTAAAGAAAATCTTGTGTAATTGTTGCAAGTGCATTTCAGTTATTACTGTGGTTTCTTTTGAAAAAGAAACGTAACTCTGAAAATGTATCAACAATATTTTTTTCTTGATTTATTTGCAAATGGAGTTCCACATTACAATAATGAAAAAATAAATGTTGATTATTTGTACAGTGATGATATTCTTAAACATTCCTAATGTTCTTAATAGCCAATTCAAAAGTGATCCTTGAATTCGATACTGGATTTCTACAAGCTTGTCCATGTGGGGTGAAAACACCTCTGGGTTTACTTGAGTAATGGGGATGGCAAACAATAATAAGAGGGCTATAAGTCATATGTATAATTATAATCTTATAGGACTCCTATAATTCTGTAGTCTCTGCCACTGACACCAGCATATAGGTAATAGGTAGCAGAGTACAGTGTATAATATATGAGACTAGCAGTCAAGAGACATACCACTGACTCTCCATGTGATCTTGGGTGCCTCTCTCTAACTCAGTTTCTCTATGAATGTGATGAAAATTGTCCTCCTTTGTAAAGTGTTTTGAAATCTCCAGGAAGAAAACTCTGTATAAGAGGTAAATATGCATAGAAATATTGTTATTGTTGTTTATATAGAAACTTATGTGGAAGTGCCATATATACACACAGTAATACATTTAAAAGATATGAAAAAGAAAATATCCACTCTTCTTGGACATTAATCTTTTCTCAAATTCTAACCAAGTTGTTTATTTTATGTAACGAGGTGAGAAATTCAATAGCTCTATTTCAAAAGAAAGACAAGAAAAAGGAGATTCTTAAGTACATGGGCATAGTTTATTTGTGGCTGATTAATATGAAAAACATCCTCAATAATAGATTCTGAAAAAAGACATTATATGGGATTTTGTTTGCTGTGTCATGTCTTGGCCCATTATACACATTAAGGCTATAAGAATTTTAATACCTTTGCTGTTTGAGTGCTAAGTTTAGTTGTACTTTTCATTCTGTGCAGTGCCATCTTGTGGCTGAATAAATGTATCTTGTGTTTCAGAATAAGTGCAGTGATCATTAAAACCAACACTTTTAAATGTTCAGAAGCGAGTTAGTTTTAAAAAACAACAAATAGTCTGGTAGCACTTTAAAGACTAACAAAACATGTAGATGGTATCATGCTTTCGTGGTCATCTGAAGAAGTGGGCTGTGCCCACGAAAGCTCATGATAGCATCTACATATTTTGTTAGTCTTTAAAGTGTTACCAGATTCTTTGTTGTTTTTTACTTTTATTTAGGTGCTTAAATCTGAAATTAAGTATATGGCTTTAGACACTCACATTTAAAAGTGGCTTGGTTTTCTAAGGTATTGAGCACACACAGCTTCCAATGAAGACTCTGATAATTATAAGATCTACACATATTCGAAAAAGGGACACTTTTAGTTAAATACTTACCTTTTAGTTACCTACTCTTAAACATGTTGGCCTCTGGGGCATGCTGGGAACATTAAACACGTAGTGTGAAGCTGCAGTGTGTGATTGGGAATTGTAACAAAGAGTTTTATCATGCAGTCTTTCTCTCTCTGCTATTTATGCAACATCTGTGCCTGCACATTCCCTAAGTCATCAGCATACAATATCAAAAAATACAGTTTTCAAGGATGAAGCATGATTCTGTGCTGTGCTAATTATACCATGTACTGCCCAACAGTTGCTCCAGGTGAAGAGCAATATCACTATCGGGATTCTTGTTGATGATGGTTCAGGAAAAAGCTGGTGGTTTTCCCACCTCCATCAACTCCTATAGGGTGTATCTAGACTACAGGGTTTTGTCAACAAAAGTCCACTTTTGTCGACAAAATTTTACCTGCATCTACACTGCCACTGAGAACTCAGCAGTTTTGTCGACGGCTGTAAACCTCATTCTACGAGGAATAACGCCTTTTGTCGACAGAGTTCTATCGACAAATGGCGTTATTGCATCTACACCGTCCTTTGCATCTACACTGTCATGTTGACAAAGCAGCTTGCTTTGTCGACAGAACTGGATATAGTCTAGACGCGCTTTGTTGATCGTAGCTATCGACAAAACTTCTGTCGACAAAAGCCTGCAGTCTAGACGTACCCATAGACTGAGTAGCTGTTCAGTGAATATAAAGGGGAAAAAATTGTGGTGCAGTGTTAAGGCATAGCTAAAAAATTAGGCTTAACCTGTTCTAATTTGCTGACTAAGAAAATAGACATGACCCTAACTTCCCTGCCTGTACCCAGTGGACTGTAATTGCCAATGATTGCCAGGAGATCATTTTAATTGACAAACAGATTTGTGCAAGGTCAGTCTGGGGCTTCAATTGGGAATTATCCAAAAGCATTTCAGGAATTTACTGTGCTAAGAAATCTATCTGTAGTCAAAACACTGTCCAGGACAGAATATTCATTGATTTACTCATGGTAATGCCAGACTATGCCATGTTATTGGGTAATATCATATAATATCTTACATTTACTCAGGTCTCACTGTGATATACTTGGCATGAACGCCTTCAGAGCTACTTTTGATTTACACTGACAATTGAAATCTGAATCAGGCTCATAGTATGATTTTGGTGTAAAATTCTAACCACTTGCATATAAAAAAATGAACAATGAACTCTAGTCCTATGAAATGGCTTTAAAACAAGAAAAACTGCCTAGTATTAATACGAACCATTCCAGATCTTCTGTTGTCTTGTACCCTAACGTGAATAATGTGTGTGAAACCTATTAAATCACAGTGGAGATGGTTGATATCTACTTTGCACAGATGTAATCACTGCTCAAGGTGCAGAGCAACAAACTGAAGTCTGGAATTCATTGTTTTCTCTGAATACTCAGAATTAAGATTGTTGTTTTTTAAAATAGCTTCACCCATGTTTTTATAGACTAATATGCCCTATTAGTTAGAGGGTTTTCTTTTTTTGGAGACTGCCTGCTAGCCTCATGGTAAAATGGCTCAGGGAGAGATCTGATGAACCTTCCAACCAATGCCATTTACTCTATGTAGCCATATGGCTCAGAACTTGTTAAACCTAATCCTGTTCTTACTGACAGCAGCGTAAATCCAGTGAACCTGATTCTCCCACCTCAAAATACAAGTACGTGCTATTGACATCATGCCCAATGACTCGAATGGAATTACGTCTAATTTACATGAATTCAAGAGCATAATCAACTCTGTTTCTTTTATTCCACATTGATTAGTTAAAAGAAAAACTGAGAACAAAACTCCTACTCTCTTTTCCATCTTGAATTCCATCTGGTCACCTTACAGGGCCAAGGACCTCACAGGCAGCAGAAATGGAAATGCTTAGACTGGCCAAATGCAAATTCTGGACAATCTACATGAAGTTGTGCTGAGTTTTCAGAAAACCAATAAACATTGTGTGTCACCTGCCTCACCCCACCTGTCCTCTGCAATATGTGTCATTCATAGGTTCACCCACTATAAACCTGTTCATTCTATTTTCTTCAGATACAGCATATTTTTAGTTTGCCAGTGAAGTTAGCCGTTTAGAAATACTTTAATGTGGGGAGGAGGTTGCATAATCCTTCTGCATCACCACAAGACTCAAAATAATACCAGTCTCCAGACGTAGCCACGGTGACAGGTCCAGCAGTCTTTCTCTACTGTGTCCTGGGATCCACATTGTGCTTAATTGTTCACTGACTATGACCAAGCAGAAATTCAAGATGGACTCTTAGAACAAAGTCTCTTTGTGGCTCTTGTCAACAGAGCTTTATTACTGTTTTGATCTTGATGACTCTCTAGATAAAAGGAGAGGTCCAATTAAATCACATAATGGATGTAATTTAGGAAGCAGTCTGAAAAACTGCCATGAGCAAGGGACAACACTATTATTTCTTCTTTTTCTTGTCTTTCTGAATTACTAGTTTCACATCCCTGGCAATTCTTTGTATTAATTCCCATCAATGGAATCACCACCCACAGAGCAGATAAAAGGGTATGAGGAAAATCTACCATTCCCTCTGTCCCTACTGTGGCTCACAGGGGCCATGAGTTCATACATTTATCTTTCAGACTTCATAAAATCTTTCTGTGCACTTCATGGGATCATACCACAGAGGCTGAGTATGTATTTAATACTCATTTAAAAGAAAAAGTAAAACTTCACTGAAATGAAATTACTTAATTGAAAAGAGGAGAGAATATTTTTCCTTTTATTTGAAATGAATAATGAGCTTTTTTTTAGATAATTTGTTTTGTTCCAGTTTCTTATATTATTGTACCCGTTCCCATTTATACTTCTTCCAGGTGATTCTATCAGACCAAATCTTGGTGCCTTTACCACTTACATAACTAAAATTTCCCTTGAACTCAGGGGCATTTTGTCTTGAAGAAGGGCAAAATAAACACTGCAGAGTCTGGTCTTCTTTACAGAATCACTTTTTTTCTATGCACTTTTTTATATTTTTCTCCATTTTCCAAACTAGGGTTCTGGTTCAGAGAGGTAGTTATGTAACTGCTTAACTGAAAGGAAGTAGGTGCTTTATGTCAATAGCAACACACCTGCATATATTTAACTTCCTTTGTGAATTTGGGCCTAATATGAAGAATATTTTGCAAATAAGAACTGTTCTCTCCATATGTTTCTTTATTATAAATTCCTCTCATCCCAAAATTTGCATCATTGCAGCATAAAACTGCAATATGTGGCAGGTTAAATCCACATGAAATAAAGTGTGGTCTATCCTTTCCTTATGATATGATCGGAATACTATATATTCTCTGGCACACAAGTGTTAAAAACAAAAGACAAATAGCTGTGCATGCTTCCTCTTAACAGAAAAGAATGTATTAGATCTTTAGCAATCCATATGATTTATACAGTAAGTGGTGTCATCAGGACAATGGTGAGAAGGCTTATAGAGTGCGCACATGCACACGCACACACACACACACACACAAACAGTATTTAGATGTGGATCCATGTTGTAAGTACTGAGTGGTTTAAGACTCAGTCCATACTTACCACACCTGACCATTTTAAATCTAATTACTCCCATTAAAGAGAGATTGTTTTTCAGGGGAAATGTCTGCCAATACTGAAATTAACTACGTTTTGCTGATTCTGCCTGATATTTCAAACATTGCAGTGATAGGCATGTTTACAATTTTCCCCATTAGTCATTTATTAATATACAAAACCAAATTCAATTACACTCAAATTTGAGAAAGTTCTTAAGCATGTGCTTTACTTCAAGTATCTGCTAAAATTTCAATGGGATTTAAAAGTCAGTGGGATTAAAGTTAGAAATATATTAACTTTAAACATATGCCTAAGTACCTCTCTGAATCAGGGACTTATGGTATGTCTACACTACCCCGCTAGTTCGAACTAGTGGGGTAATGTAGGCATACCGCACTTGCAAATGAAGCCTGGGATTTGAATTTCCCGGGCTTCATTTGCATAAACTGGGCGCCGCCATTTTTAAATCCCTGCTCGTTCGAACCCCGTGCCGCGTGTAGCCGCGCGGCACGGGGTTCGAACGAGCAGGGATTTAAAAATGGCAGCGCCCAGTTTATGCAAATGAAGCCCGGGAAATTCAAATCCCGGGCTTCATTTGCAAGTGCGGTATGCCTACATTACCCTCCAAGGTCGAACTAGCGGGGTAGTGTAGACATACCCTTAGATACTACAGCAATTGGTATGTTAGTAATAGTTAGGCAGAAGGATGCATAGTAGCTGTTTCCTGGCAAACTACCCAGATGCTGATAAACATTCCCTAAGCCCATGAAGCATCATTTATGTGGTAGGGGAATATGCAGCATTTTCTCTCATTATCCTTCTGTGCTGCTTATAGGGTCTGTCCACCTATTTGTCTTTTTTATTCCGCTCTTTCTTTGTTATTCCAAAGGAGTGGGCTTGACCTATGCTAGCATTTTGGAAAGATGAAATCTAATTGGAGGAAAAGTTATCTCACATAGCATTTGTGGTGGTGTTCATTGGTGAAGTTAGTACTCGTGAAAGTAAGGGTTGAATTGCACTATTCTGAATTAGTTATAATGTAGTATGAGGCTTCTTTGTCTGATAAGTTATTTCTATCCTATACATTTTTGCATAGTTGTGATTTTTTTTATTTGTTTTAAATCAGCCACAAGTTATAGGATTCTCACACACCCTCGGTTCCAGTTTATCTGATTTTGGCTTGTGCTGTGTCTAAATTATTTCCAGTTGGAATCACTGATAATCATCATTCAAAAGCTGTTTTAAATTGTTGCGGGAATTAAATTACTTTGGTTTCTGATGTGTTGGATTTGCAGTTTATTCAAGGAGAAATTTCCATATGAATGAAAGAAAAATGGATGTAGTCTGTTACACATAGCCACATGAAACTGTAAAAATATCTTTCTTTGGATGTGAATACTTGGAACATATTAAATTGTTTTCTCTGGTTTATCTCAGATTGTTCTAGCTATATCTAAAGATTAAAAGCCTAAAATAATTCCACATGTTTATATCCATCTTGTATAGTGAGAGAAAACAATTCTAGCTCATGCAGAATCCAATTTTATGAAAATTATTTGAAACATATTTTTTCCTTTCTTAAATAAAATATCTTCTCTAAACAACAGCTGAGAAGAAAGATATGGAAACAAACAGCAAAGGAGAATCCAAACAAAAGGACTTGAGTCAGAAGGTAAATATGGATTCATTGTTTGCCATACTTAGATTTGTACTGGGAAATTTTTGATTGCACAGAACACATAATAGATGGGTGGGAAGCGTGAATGTACTTATTAATTAATGTAAAGGGCTTGAATCACTACAATGATAAAATAATCTTTGAAAAGATCTAGGGTCTCACTTAAGCCTTGTCTAACCTATATGGTGGATCGATGCTGCAGTCGATTTATCACGTCTATTGTAGACGTGATACATCAATCTCAAAGAGCGCTCCCATAAACACTGGTACTTCATCAAGATGAGAAGAGTAGCTGGCATTGCCTGGAAAGCAGCCCCTTCACCCCCTCCCATACATACCTTAATGCATGCAAGATGCAATAGTGAGTATATCTATTTCAGCTATGCTATTTATGTAGCTGATGTAGATCGATGGTGCTACATGGTGTAGACAAGGCCTTAGATTACAGTAAATCAATGCCAAATGGATAAAGTCAACACAGTTGCCTCTGATGAGAAGAGAATCAGGCCCTGCTGATTGGTGATGCATTGGCGATTAAAACTTATTTTGAAAATCTTTTAAAGACCTATTATATAGTACTTTGCTTATTTTATTCTTACTGTTGGTTCTTCTTTCCATTGTTACTTAAAAGTTTGCAGGTTAAGGGCTTAATTGTATCTATAGGCAGAGGCCAACCTTGAGGTAGTTTAGAGTCATGACACCTGAAGGGAAGCACTAGTGGGCACTGAGAGCCAAAGGTATGCAGAGGCAATGCCCTTCTCCAATATCCTTCACTGGGTGCAGCCTTGAGTGGGTGTCTGTCTCCTCAGGCCAGTGCAGAGATGTTGGAGATCCATTGCCCTGTCTCCTCTCTGCCACCTCTCGGGCTTTGTGTACTTGTAGGAGAATAAGGATCATCCCCTGGATTCCTCTGAAATAAATTTACTCTGAAATTTACTCTTTCAGAGAGGGTAAACAAAAATGGTTCTGTTTTTCTCATTGGTACATGTAGAAATGTGCATGCAGTTGCCATCCTCATTAATGGAAGTTACTTGACCGTGTAAATTCCGTGAGTTTATGGGAAAATGGACCATTGCATATACATATACCCTTTTCCAAAGAGAGTTGAACACAGAACTCTCTGAACATCAGAATAGGAGCTCTTGTACTCTATATAAGTGTGAAAACACCGCCATGATAATCTCTGCTTCCTCTGAGACTGCCTCCATGCAATCTCAGAGTCTATGAATGGAACCCTGCAACTTCAGCATTAATGAATCCATCTCTGTAGTTGCAAAAAACATAACTGCCTCATTGAGAAGCACATCAAAGCTGTTTGCCAGGTTAGATGCTTCATAACAGGGAAATAATGGCCAATAAATGTTGTTGTCAATTAGGTTGATGAATTGAAACCATCACCCTCTACTCCCAAAGCCAAAGACCCCAGAAGTGATGTTTCCATTGAGGAGATGGTCTCCCTGAGACAAAGAGTTGATGAATTAGAAATGGTAAGTTCCTCCTGAGGTTAACTGATGATCATCTGTAATTTTTAAAAATAAATTTACAACTTAAGGGCCTGTTTGAGGCCTAATTTTGAGCCTTATAAAAGAAATAGGAGCCACTATACAAAGGAATTGTGACTCAGGGAGTTACAGTTTCTTCTCTTGTTCCCTCTTGCTCCAAAGGTAAAGTTGCTTGCTGCAGCCATTCACTTGCTGCTCTTCTGAGCAGTATTTTAGGGGAGGAGAATACATGCAAGACCAGGGAAGATCAGAAACCCTATGAAGCTTTCTCTCTCTTCTTTTTCAAGAGCACCAATACCAGGCATATGTCTTTATTTTCTAACATAGCAATCTTAGGGTGAATGACATTTTTTCCATCAGTGTTTGTTGATTGTAGCTGATGGAGTATCTGAACTGATTGGAAATTACATCAGGTGATTTGTATAGTTTATAAGCAATGTTGATGATTTTTTTCCTTTTTCTTGTTTTTAGGGCATGAAATCCATTGAGATGATTAATTCCCAAAAAACTGAAGAAACGAAATTAATGCAGGTTCAGCACCACAGTGAAAATAGCTCTGAGGAAAAAATTCTGGTATTTCTTGGCATTAATGGTTCATTAGGGGAATTGGGATTTCAACAAGTCTGAATGACGTCGGTTAATCCTAAACAGGCACATAGCTCCTGTAGGCTCTCTGGCATCTCAAGCTTTACATGGCCTATTATTTGCCCATCATTTATTCTCAGAGCAAGAGCCTTGACAAAAAGTGCTGACCAGTAGCTTCACATTAATGGTACTAATGAGCTGGCTGGCTATGCCTGGTTACACTTAGAAAGAAAAATGAACAAATGCATCATACAAAGTTCAGAGTAGGAAAATAAACCACACCTGAGAACTGATTCTTCTCTGCTTTGCATCCTAGAGAGTCATTTGTTCCTATGCTGTGTGAGCCAGGTTCTGGACCTCACACCAGGCCTGCTCTGCCATTCCAACAGGATAATGGGACACACAACTGGTCTAAAAGCCTATGGTCTTGCCTGAGATGAGTAAATTGACTGTCTTATTAACCCCCTACCTTACTGGCAGTTTAGGACACATTGCTGCTCCTTGGGGGCCATTCCTAACCAGTGAAACTTCAAGCTGTAAGGCTGCGTTTCTCAAACTGTGGGTCCTGATCCCTGGGGGGGTCATGAGCAACTTAGAGGGGGGTTGCGGTATCACAAAGTTTGAGAACTCCTGCTTTAAGGTGTGCAGGGGACCAAATTGGCCCCCAAAATGACTCCAAGATCATATCAGGGAAATACAGATATAGTATAAAACTTTTAGTAGCCATCCCCCCACAATCCTAAGTCAAATGCACCTTGACCAGGTTTCAGAATTGGGGCTAGGAAGTGTAGAATGCTAATACTGCAACTTCCCTGGAACATTATGTTCTGATGATGTTCCATTTGTTTGGATGTGCTTTGTTACTGCTGCCAAGGCAAAAGTAGGCTCTGGCAGCAGGCTGGTGACCGTCCTTGGCTATTGGATTACAGCTTTGTTTATATAAAATGAAAGATGGCTTTGAGTTGCCAACCCATTTAGTTCCTTATGTAACAAAGATCAAGTCTTTTCCCCAGCTCACTGCTCTTCATCATTGGAGTGGATGAATTATTTGCAGTGAATAATTAATTTCAGTTATTTATCCTTTTTTCAGTTTGTGGGTTATCTGAAAATAGACCTAGATTTTTAATGAATTTCTTCATGACTCTGAATTATTCAGTGCCTGGTTTATGAATTATTCCTCAAAGTGGGCATCAGGATCCAGAGACCCTAAGCAATGGGAGTGCTCTTTCTTGAAAAGAGATCAACACCGTCAGGGATCTTTGAGACGTAATTTCTAGACTTATGAAATGGTTAGGAGCAGCCCCGGAAAGAAATCGTGACTCAGGGAGCTACAGTTCTTTCTCTTGTTCCCCCTTGCTTCAGAGTGAAAGTACCTTACTGAAGCCACTAATTTATTGTTCTGACAGCCTATGGATTGCTACATACTTCTTGCCCTGTTAGTTTGCATATTCACTGCTTGTGCTGTGTGATGGGGGTCACTTTAGTCACATGCTATTATTTCTACTTCCTAACTTAAGATGACTTCACATTTTCTAGATGGCAGTGCCCAAGTTTTCAAAACAAAAGGTCATGTGACTACATATTTGAAGGAATAGTCACAAAAGTCTCTAACTACAGTTTTGGTCAATTTCACGGTCATAGGATTTTAAACCTTCTAAATTTCATAATTTCAGCTATTTAAATCTAAAATTTCATGCTATTGTAATGATAGGGGTCCTGATCCAAAAAATCTGGGGAGGGAGACACGAGCACTGCTGCTTCTGGTGGCACTGCCCTCGGAGGTGGGACGCTGAAGAATTGCAGATCTTGGTCAGGAGCCCTGTTCTGAAGGCAAGAGACAGCAGCACAGAAGTAAGAATGGCAGGGTACGATATTATCACTCTTACTTCTGTACCACTGCCTACAGAGCTGCGCCCTCATTCAGCAACCTCCACCCTCCAGCCACTCAGCTCTGAAAGCAGCAGCGGTGAAGTAAGGGTGGCATGGTATGATTTCAACACCCTTATTTCTGTGCTGCTGTTGGCAACACATTGCCTTTGGAGCTGGGCACCTGGCCAACAGCCACCACCTTCTGGAGACAGCACATAAATGAGGGTGATGATACTGAGATCCTACTTTGCAACCTTCCCTCCCCATGAGTCTCTGTTTCCCCAGTTTGACAAATGCTGATCTTCTCCATGAAATCTGTATAGTATTGAGTAAAAGTGCACATATGACCAGATTTCATGAAGGGAGACTGAATTTCATGGTCCATGATGTGTTTTCCATGGCTGTGAATTTGGTACTCATAATAGTAGAACATAGATAGATTCAATTAAACTGAAAGGGAGCAAATGTAAAGAAAGAAAAAGCATTCTTTTAATTTCATAAATAGCCACATCATTCCCCATTAGCTCAAAATCACACAAGAAGTAAACACCTAACATTGGGAAACATATGATCCATTTTGCTTTTTTTTTTTTTTTTTTTTGCTTTTTTTCTCCAGGAGGAAAGGCATCAAGGAATTAGATCAGAAGATGTTTGCCAGTGTCCTTAACTAGCACAGATGGAAATCTTTGGCTAATGAGCACAAAATGTTTGTCGGTATTTTCTGTAAGCTGTCATTAGGGATTCAATGCAGGAACCCTGATAATATTGCAAGTGTTTGGTATTCATAGAGTAGTTCAGAGCACCTCTGCAGACATTAAGCATTTGCCATGTGCAGTGATTTTTGCAATTAGAATAGTGTTACTTACATATCCCCAGTTTATTATGGAAGACTAATTCAGCATAGTTCTCTTATACCACCTGTGGGCTTTTGACAAGTAAATACACTACAAAGTATAAACAGTAGGAAACAGCCTGTAGATTGTAGCCCTTGTTCTACTATTATCTCACTTAGCATTTTTCATTTTCCTGGCATATTGAATAGTGGCAGGCCCTGTATAATAACAGACAGTGTCATCTTTCTGTCACCATTCTTGCATCTGTCATTTCAGATATGAGGAAACAAATGTCTGGTAGAAGGCACATCTGCCACTACCCAGTATAGCTTCCCCAGAACTGCCATATGGATTTTGTTCTCCTTATCAGAGGTAGTATTCTCTCAGTTTTACAGATGATGAATGGAGAGAGATAAGTGACTTTTATAAGACCACAACAGAAGAGAGGGGCTGACCCTCACTTGTTTATTTGTTGTTTTGGATCAAACAAAATAATTAATTCAATTTGAAACAAAACCTTGAAGTTTCATTTCTGGGCATTTTAAATATTTTTAATTTATAAAGTAAAGGAAATTTCAAAGCAAAATGAAGTTCTGAACCAAAAATTTGAAATATTTAATCGCAAAAATATGGACATACCAACAATTTTTAATTTTTTTTATTTTGGGATGGTTGACTGAAACAATAAGGCTACATCTAGACAGCACTGTTTTTTGGGATACTGGAGATATCCCAGAAAAGCAACACCATGTCCAAGGAACACATCCGATTTTTCAGAAAAATGTTTGAAAAAGCAGACGTACTCTTTCGCCATCCCTGTAAACCTCATTATACCAGGAATAAGGGATGTGTTGTGTAGACTTGCCAAATTTCGGAAAAGTCTCTTTCAAAAGTAAATCGGGAAAAGATACTCAATTTGTGTATCATAAATTGCATATCTTTTTCTGATTTGCCAGTGCAAAATCAACATGAATGCACAATCCATTCTGGTGTCACATTTTTCACACAAAAAAAGAGTTTTACTGAAAAACTCGAGACTGGAACCCAGTTTCTGACAGTGCCCATCACAAGAAGCTTCAGAGAAAGGTTAAAGGCAATCACCACTATACCTTTCATGATAAGAATGGGCTATGGGCCTCAGCTGCAGAGTATGCATCCAGATCTGGATCCAAGTCTAACTTTCTCAGGGTTTGGAAGTGTTTGTTTCCACCATTCCATTCCAGCCTAATTCCACTAATAATGAGTCTAAATCAAATGAACATTGAGACATTGAATGCCAGGGAGATATTTTTTAAACATTTGTATGAGGTGATATGTTAAAGGTACAGAAACTGCAAGAGGGATAAATCCATGCATATGAATCCTCATACATTAGGGGATCTGTTAAAGCTACAGATAAACTAAGTACAACACACGAGACTTTTCAACACCTTCAGGTAGAGATGTGTAGCTTCATCCCTGTTGGAGTTTCTCTACAAGGTGTAAAATGAAATCTGTCCAATGACATTTTATTCTAGAAAGTACTATCCATCCAGCGTAAATAGATTGTTTCTTTGTAATCTATTTGGTTAATCTCAAAGACATGAAAGTATACATTATAAATGGTGATATTACTGAAAACATCTTATTATGTTAGAACTTTTGCATTCCCTTCTTGCTTGTGTCTTATGTGAATGCCAGTCTGTCCAATTTTGGGAGAATTAAGATATCTGTTTTCCATTTATAGCCTATTATTATCAGCAGTCTTCTTGATGACTTCTTTAGAAAGGAGCATGATGAAAATTACTAGTAGAATTGAAAAGTGAACATTTCAGGGAATACAGCCAGATTTGTTTTAATCAGGACTAGAACAAAATGTTTCTGAAAAAATGTTGACCGCTAGAATTAATTTGACTAAATCAGTGAGAGGGTATATGTAAAATAGTGTCGCTTAGGTAGATCTCTAAATATACCTGGTTTAGCTCAAAAGCTGAAAATACATTGGGTATGAAATATTTCTCATTGGAACAGATTGTGTCCTGATGAACTTTGGGGAATGCACAGGAAGCTCTCATCTTGCACCTTTTGTGGTGCACCCTCAGCATTTTAGACCGGAGTGGGCAAATACAGGCCAATGGGCTGGATGGGCCCTCACTGCTATATGTACCTGTGCCTCCATAGGTACCAGCAATTGCAGCTTCCATTGGCCATGGATTGCCATTTTCATCCAAAGGAAGCTGCAGGAAGTGGCGTGCCACTTTCTGCTATTCTCATTGGCTGGAAACAGTGATCCATAGCCAACGGGAGCTCCAATTGCCAGTACCTGCAGAGGTGCAGGTAAATATAGCAGTTGTGGCCCAAGAGGAGCTAACCCTACGGAATCACCACAATTTTATTGCTCCCCCCTGGTTTTGCCCCTGTCCAGTTCCAGCTGGTTGGTGGGTTTGAACTTCTGCAAACACCAAAGCCACAGGAAACAGCAAAGTTGCATTAGTTTACTAGACTTGACTAACTGCTAAGCACAGTGAATGTCCAACTTACACTAATTCACCTTTTCTCCCCTTCCTGTTGGTGACACTGCCCTCTATCACACATGCCATTTTCTTTTTATTTATCTGTATGTTATCATAGATGGTGAGCTCTCTGGAGCAGGAATTATTTTTGTGTTATTTGGGTGAATAGCAGGCAGTAAAATGGGCTTCTAATAGAAGCTTGGGATATAGTAGAGGTAGTAAAATAATAAGCAAAAATAAATGAAACATATTTATAAAGGGGGGGAATGAAGCTCCTTTGCCCACTGAAAGGCAGAGCATTGTCATACTAGCATGCCTGTCTAGCTTGCCTGGGATGGTGCAGAGACTGGGGTGATTTGCATCCATAATATGCTAGAGGATATTCAGAAATTGTTATTGTATCTGGCTGTTGAATGGCAGGTACAAGAAGGAATGAAACTTTTCATCCTAAAGAGTGACTGGAGTTCAGACCATGGTATTTTGCTGCAGACTGGTGTTGTCCTAAGGCAATGCTGTTTAAATGCCTCATTTCCAATCATTCTGTCGGCATGAAATGAAGTGATATTCCTATTTAATTTCCTGTGTTAGAAAATGTTAATTTTCAGATCATATAAAAATACAAGATTCAAAAAAGAGATACCGTGAAACACAATGAACCCAAAACTGACCCTTAAAGTACAAAACTGCCATGAGAATGTCTGAAAGTGGCATAAGCAACTTCTTATACAGCAAGAGCAGGATTATATGAAGCAAGACACTTGGCTGTTGAATTCCAAATGTTAAAGAACAATTTCCATCTTGTGTTTGAGAACAGATATTTAACAACCAAGAAGA
The DNA here is from genome assembly GCF_052426305.1 of Pelodiscus sinensis. NCBI lineage: Eukaryota > Metazoa > Chordata > Testudines > Trionychidae > Pelodiscus > Pelodiscus sinensis. The sequence goes on from NC_143055.1 coordinate 103,597,292, forward strand.
TTAAGTGGATCCTGTGATTCATAGGGCAATTGGGTAATGTCTGTATTTCTCAAAGGATTTCCTAAATAAATACGATTCCACATTCTTTAATTTAACCTCCTTCTTCTCCCTCCCCTTTTTTTTTGTCACAGGGAACATCTTATCTACTTGAGTGTGTTCATAAATTGAATTTGTCCACAGCAATGGAGTTCCATGAAATAAAAGGCAGAATAATGCAGCTCCAAAACCACATGCTTAATTTTACTGGCCAATTTCTCAATATGGAGGAAAGAGACGATTCGTTGATGCATTCTCTAAACTCACAGGTCTGTATTGTTCAGCAATGCATGCTTGAAAAATTTGACACTCATTTTTATAAAATAATGTTAACCACTTTTCCAGCTTGGAAGACATTTAAATTCCACACTGAAGGTGCAATTTTTATTATGGGTTTTGTAAATGTAAATCACGGTTTACCTTGTACCCCGTCATTATCTGGTTATACTGAAAGAAGGACCGGAAACATCTGATATGGTTTTAATCAGGCCACAACTTTACTATTAGATGTCTAGGACTACCCTGAAGATAAAAGTGGCCACTGCAATAACTCATGTTCATTCAATTACTTCCTAGGAACATCCAGCAGCTTACCCTTGATTTTTCCATCCAGGCCCCCCAGCCAATCCATTGCCGGGACCTTACCACCCACCCTCTTTCTTAGAGGAGCCTAAAGTAAGCTACAGTAAAACTCCAATAGTCCAGCATCCAATAGTCCGGCATCAATATGGCAAGAGCAGAGTGAGTGAGCTTCAGCAAAAAAATGAGTCACAAGGTAACAGCGGAAGCAGCTGAACTGAGCAAAAAGGGGTAAAAAAGGCTTTAAAAAATAAAACATTACAGTATACTGTATACAGTATGTACAATAAAAAGGGTTAAAAACACTTTATATACAGTATATAATGTATACAGTATATATATAACCAGATTATAGTACCTCCTGATAGTCCGGCATATCTGATAATCCAGCACCACCTACGTCCCATAGGATTATCGGAAGTCTACTGTATAAGAAAGAAGAGTTCACTTCCTGTCATATCAATCACAGGAGCCCGAAACTTCTCACTCTCACCCCCAATTCTGTTCCTTTAACCAACCCTTCCTTTTAAAATCCTTTACAAAACCATTTATCCATAAAGCCCTGTTTTCTTCATTCAGCCAGCCAGTCAAATTCACCCGTACCCCTGCTTCCCTTCCTCCCCCCCGCACACACACACATAAAGGATTAAAGGAGCACTATGGTCCTTGCCTTATCCTGTACCATGCCACTACAGGGAACGGACATGTGATAACCCAGAGTTACAAAGATAATTTAAGATTCTGAAACAAAAAGATGTCACAGGGAATTCCCATTGATTTCATTGGGGCCAGGATTTTACCCTTGAGTCTAATCTCACTTACACCAGTGTAATCAGAAATAACACCATTGGGCTATGTCTACATTGGCAAGATTTTGCACAAATACTCTTTAATGCAAGAGTTTTTGTGTTAGAGTATTTGCGCAAGAGAGCGTCTACACTGGCATGTGCTTTTGCGCAAAAGCATCTGTGCCAGTGTAGACACTCTCTTGCGCAATAAAGCTCCGATGGCCATTTTAACCATTGGAACACTTTCGCAAGAGGGCTTATTCCTGAGCGGGAGCCACATAGTTCTTGCGCAAGAAGCACTGATTTCTTACATTAGAACGTCAGTGTTCTTGCACAAGAACTCGTAGCTAGTGTAGACAGGCAACAAGTTTTTGCACAAAAGCATCCGCTTTTGCGCAAAATCTTGCCAATGTAGACACAGCCTTGGAGTAAAGAGAATTACATGAGTAAGAGGAGAAGCAGGTTCTTAACACAGGTTGGCCCTCCCTGGTCTGGTACCCACAAGACCTGACTGGTCCCAGACAAGGGAGTTTTCTGGATCAGGAGAGGTCTTGGGGGGAAGGGAGGGAGAAGGGGCCAGCCTCCCTACTGGGCTCCTTTCCCCAGCCTCTTGACCTGCAAGCTGAAGCAGCCCTGCTGGAGCTCTCAGCCCCCGAAGCTGCGGCAGCCTCACTGGAGCTCCTGACTGTCCCATCAGCCTTACAGCAGCCCTGCCACCCTATTAGAACTCCCGGTAGCTCTGCTGGCTGTGGGTCCACTGCCCCACAAGCTCCACCTTCCCTCCAGCTTCGCTACCCCACCAGCTGAGTGCTCTGGTGCCCTATGGGCTCCGCTGGCCCAGCTGTCTTACTTCACTCTTAGCCACCAACCACCTCTGCTGCTGGGGCTCTCTAGTCCTGTAAAAAAATTTTAAATGTTAAATTTCTCTAGTTTTTATAAATATCCCGTGGTGATATTTGCACACCTGATCTTGTGCCGAGATGGACAGTGGGTGTGCTGATACTGTGGCTACCATGATGAGGTCCAAGGGTCAGAGTCAGAGGAGTGGCCCTTGGATTCTGAGCTGTGTTGCCCAATGGCCAGAATCAATACAGTGGCACCTAAGTTCAGGACAGCGTGTCCTAGTGACCAGAGGCAATATAGCAACTCTTAGGTGCAGGGCAATGTGGACTCCATGTGGCAGTCCTCAGATACAGAGCAGGGTGGCCTACTGACCAGAGTCAATATAGCAACACTCAGATAGAAGGCAGTCTAGCCTATGCACTTAAATTACAGCAAGGGAGGTATAGGTTGGACATTAGGAAAATCTTCCTAACTGTCAGGGTGGTTAAACACTGGAATAAATTGCCTAGGGGGGTTGTGGAATCTCCATCACTGCAGATATTTAAAAGCAGGTTAGACAGACACCTGTCAGGGATGATCTAGACAGTGCTTGGCCCTGCTGTGAGGGCAGGGGACTGGACTTGATGACCTCTCGAGGTCCCTTCCAGTTCTATGATTCTAGTGACCAATACCCAAGGAACTGCCACTAGGGACTGTGGTGGCCTGGGTAGGAGTTCCAGGACCACCTGACTACACTGGTTCTTGAGCCAGGAACCTAAATGTGGCAGAATATACTGGATGAGTGGGGAATACCTTTGAAACATGGTGACCTCACATGGATGAGAGATACTGCTCACTCACCTTCACTTACTGCTGCACTTCCTGAAGCTGTTGTCCAGGGGGTATTGGAGTCTCCAGGCTCCTCAGCAGGTAATTCCCTGGGGATCCAGTCCAGAGCTCTGCCTCCCACAGACACAGGCTGTGATGGCTCCTGAGCTGGTCCTCCTTCTCCAGCTGTCAGCCTAGACTGAGACAGGCTGTTCCCTTTTAAGCTAGCTTAGCACTTGGAGCATGCTCAATGCATTCTGAGGGCAGAATTTCCTCTGCCTGTAGCATGAAGTTAACCCCTTCCAACCTAGTGTGGGATATGCACACCCCATCACAAGCCTAACCAAGTACTAACCAACATCTGAAATAAGTAACAATTATAGTAGAACTGCCTTTACCACCAAAAATGCAGAGAAAATGGTACTGGGAGATCATATTTATCACTTGTCACTTGCACAGGTGGCTATTGTTATGGATGAGGTAAAATAAGAATTCTGAATTAAAAAAATCCCTTTGAATTCAGAATCCAACTCCCTTGATTCAAACCTAACATCTGAATCAGCTATTTTTTGATGTTGGCTTGAATGTGTTTGAAATTGAAAAAGAATGACTTCTCATGTGAATGCCTACATTTTTTGTTAAAACCTCAAAAGAAAATCTCACAGTATTTTGGTAATGCAAGTCCACAACTGACCTTCAGACCACCAGCCTAAATTGGATGTACATACTGCATATTGGATGAAATATTGGTCCACTGAAGTCTATGACAAAAATTCCATTGATTTCAATGGAGCATTGTTTCACTCATATAATTTTATTCAGCATGTCATCTCTAATGAAGAAGCAAAGTTGGAATGTACCTCTAGAAGTTTAATTTGGCTGCCCATTAGATGTCAGTATTGTTCCAAAGCTATCTCAGTTACTTTTCTTGCAATATAAAGAAGCTGAACCTTACAAGAGTACCTCAGAGCTATATAACCTTTATATGTACTTTCAGCACAATTGGGAATGGTTGATCCAATGGATTATTCCTTTCTTGTAACTTTTTAAATATAGCTCAACCTTTTTTTCTTTAACTCTTGCAGAAACTTTTTGAGTCTAAGATAAATGCCATGGAAAAACAATTTAACAATGCCAGTGAGGCTTTGAACAACCTTCAAAACCGCCTTGAGGAGGTTAGCTTGTTAATTTTTCATATTAAATAAGATTTGCAACACACAATGATTTCCTCTACCCGATGATTTATTCGTAGCATTGCTATTAAGGAGTGGAGCGTGGGGCATGAATATACACTAAAGTCTCAACTCATCAACTGTCATCATATATTGATGTATGCAATGTTGTTGTACCCACATTGGTTTTAGGATGTTAGAGAAAGAATGTGGTTGGGGTAACATCTTTTATTGTACCAGATTCTGTTGGTGAGACAGACAAAATTTTGAGCTTACACAAAGCTCTTCTTCAGGTCTGGGAAATTGAATCAGAATGTCACAGCTAAACACAAGGCGGAAGAGATTGTTTAGCATAAGTAGTTAATTTATATTTTAAGGGACCCTTCAAGCTGAAGAGACCCATTAGTACCACTCCAGTCATACAAAGGATAGGAAGCTTTGGACTCTGGGGTGTTACAAGAACATAAATATTTATTAATAATAATGCTTAGATATAGGTTAATATTTCTATAATTGTGTCTATGAATATCTTATCACTAGAATGAAATCTATATGTATTTTAGGTCAATATTTCCATAAGAAACAATCCGAAACTATACTGCTAGTAGCCTAGGACACTGAAGCTTAAGGGTATATTTACACTAAAAAAAAAAGAGAGCGAGAGAGAGAGAGAGAGAGAACAAAAGAAATCCTGTGGCATTGAGTCAAAGCCTGGGTCAAATGACTTGGGCTTGCAGGGCTTGTGCTACAGAGCTAAAAACAGTGCAGGTTGAATTTCTCTTGTCCAGAACTCTGGGGACCTGACCAGTTCTGAACAAGAGAATTTTCTGGATCACGGGATCTCAATATTGTCTAGCAGCATACCAGTAAGTCCACTGCTTACCTTGCTGTTAGAGGACATTTGGGGTAAATTAGAATTAAATAATACACAGAACCCTGAGAGCTAGGGCTAGCAGCTGTAAACAAACTTTATGGGACCGTGGGAAACTTGGCCACACCCACTAAAAGCGGACATCCAGCTAACTAAAGTCATTCCAGACAATGGATGTTTCTGGGGAAGATAATTCTGGATTAGAGAGCTTCAACCTGTAGTATACATTCCAGCTCTTAAACCATGTGATGGAGAGAACCTGGACTCCAGACCAAGCAGCAATTTTTAGCCCCATATTCAGAGCTCTGCAGAACACAACTATTTGACCCAGGCTCTAAGTTTCAAAGCCACCAGTTGTTTTCTTTTGGACTTTCTCTGTAGATGTGCCCTTAAGTTTCAGGGCTCTGGGGCTATTAGCAGTATAGTTTTGAGCATCTGAAAATGCTGTATTTTTGACCTAGCAAGGAAATGTGACTGCGTGAATGAAAACTTTCACATGAAATGGCGTGGATTAAACCAGGGGAAAGAAAATACCATTGCTCTCTATCAAGCCCCAGCCAGTCTTTTCTCTGAATGCACTGGGGATATGTTCAAAGATGCTCTTATGCAAAATGCAGGGTAATACTGAGCTCTGTCTGTGACTGAATACAAGGCAGCAATTCAGTGAAATGCTTCTGTTGATGTCATAAAGCACAAAAGCACAATTCAAGTAGAGCAGCTGACTCTTAGGGCTGAAATTGCAGCCCTTGTGTTCTGCCTAGGACTGGGGCTTGGTTTTCCAATATACTGTAGCACCACAGTGTTTTGAATTTTGGGTGCCAAGAGAAGGAAATGAGGATGTTGTGAATGGATACTTATGACAGAGGCATATGATATAGAAATAAATACAGAATATTCAGGTGGTGATTTATTTTGGATCAGGAAATCAAACATGTAGATAGTTCTCTATTCCCAGTTTCACACATTATGAAAGGAAGATAGACCTAAAGGGAAACTTTATCATGAGGGACAGTGGCTAACTACGCTGTAGCCTACACACATGCCCCACGTTCCAGCCATTTTCCTTTCAGTAAAATGTCCATGTGGTGTTGATATACATGAAAAAGGAGCTGTTTCGTTAGAACATGTTCTCTCAGAAAAATAGTGTGTGCTCAGTAGAAAATGATAGTAAAGTTTAAGATGCTTAAAGAATTTGCTGAATACTCTGTGACCTACTGTCAGAAGGGTCAGAAAGGCAGCAGTGAGATGCATGGCAATGGTTTGGCCAGCCTGGGATGGCTGATGATGGTTACAAAAGGACTGATTTCAGGTTAGTGGGGTTAGGTGAGCGCAAGGCACTTACATTAACTTTTACTATGGAAATATCTACACTTAAATTTTGCTCCTACTGACATAATTGTTCTGCTGAGTGCAAAAGCACTCTATTTTTGCACTCAGAATTATTTTGCTGTTCTGAGTGCAAAAATAGAGTGTTTGCACTCACTCTAGTGACAGAGTAGTGATAGAAATGTAGCCGTGTTAGTCTGGTGTAGCTGAAACAAAATACAGGACTACGTAGCACTTTAAAGACTAACAAGATGGTTTATTAGATGATGAGCTTTCGTGGGCCAGGCCCACGAAAAGGTGGGTCTGGCCCATGGAAGCTCATCATCTAATAAACCATCTTGTTAGTCTTTAAAGTGCTATATAGTCCTCTATTTTGTTTCTATTGGCAGAGTGTGAGTGCAAACACTGTTACTTACGTTATCTATTACGGACTCTGAGGAGCCATCCCACAGTGCTCCACTCTGAGGGTACTGAGCATCTAGACTACAGGCTTTTGTCGACAGAGGCTTTGTCGACAAAGAGCGTCTAGACTACATCCAGTTCTGTCAACAAAGCAAGCTGCTTTGTTGACATGAAAGTGTAGATGCAAAGGACAGTGTAGATGCAATAACGCCTTCTGTCGACAGAACTCTGTCGATAAAAGGCGTTATTCCTCATAGAATGAGGTTTACCGCCATCGACAAAACTGCCGAGTTCTGTCGATGTTCTGCCGACAGAACGCGGTGGTAGTGTAGACGCAGGTATAGTTTTGTCGACAAAAGGCCACTTTTGTCAACAAAACCCTGTAGGCTAGACACACCCTGAGAGAGTGACACAAGTTTCTAATGAGGATATGCAACACTGACACAAGGAGCAAAGTGTACAAAATGTTCTCCTGCCAACGAGCACTCTCTGTGAGGGGGAAGTTAGGTCAGTATCACTATGTCACTCAGAGGTGTACGTTTTCCCACCCTGAGTGATGTAGTCATACCAGTAAAGGTCTGTTGTGTAGGCCAGATCCAAATTAGATAGTTTTAGTATGTAGAACATACAGCTGTTATATGTACCCAGAAAATACACAGTCCTCGTCCTGCCAGGATTAGAATATATAGACCAAGGGTGGGGAACCTAAGGCCTGGGGCCAAATGCAGACCCTGAGTTGCCTGGATCTGGCCTCCAAGGCTTAGGGCCTCCCCCAGCATTGGGGAGCCCACACTGGCACTCTACCCCCTGCCCCAGCTCCCCACTGCCCTTGGCCCCAACTGATTTTTCTACAGGTCAGTGGCCCCTGATCCAAAAAGGTTTCCCACCCCTGATAGAGATAAACAGGTACATCTACACTGCACGCTTATTTCAAAACAAGCTATCCTGGAATAGTTATTCCAAAATAACTTATTTTGAAATACCACATCTACACTGCAGAGAAGCCTCAAAATAAGTCCAAGGCAGGCTTCCATAATGTGGACATACTATCTCGATTTAGAACCCCAGGAGACACTGGGGAGGAATAACTTAGTATGGCCCAGCTGAGAGGCTATTTTGAAATAGCAGAAGTGGAGCATCTACACACGCCTGATTTCGAAATAGCTATTTCGGAATAGGTATTATTCTTTGTAGAATAAGGTTTACAGATTTCAGAATAAGCCGTCTGCTATTTCAATATTATTTTGAAATAACAGAATGGCTGTGTAGATGCTCACATTGTTATTTCAAAATAACGCTAGTTATCTCAAAATAATGGTGCAGTGTAGACATGCCCACAGAGATTAAGTTTAAGGGATGCAGATACAAGACAAAGCCAATTAGTACAGTGAAAAATTGACACTGCTCTGTTAGTTCCATGCATTGTAGTTTATTTTTTTGCTGGAGTTGGGAAGGAAGTGGGGAAAAGGACAGAAGAGGAAAAGAAACAATCACAGCTTGTTCCCTGTGGGTATGATTACACTACATTCCTCTTTCGAGAGAGGAATGCAAATGCAGGTGATCGAAATTGTAAATGAAGCACAGATTTGAATTTCTCAGGCTTCATTTGCATAATTGCGTCTGGGTGCTATTTTGAAATACCCTATTTCGAAAAAAGAAATGCAGTCTAGACACGGTTATTTCGAAAGAAAACCCTTCTTTCGAAATTACCCTTACTCCTTATAAAATGAGGTTTAAAGGTAATTTTGCAAGAAGGGTTTTCTTTTGAAATAACCGCATCTAGACAGCGTTTCTTTTTTCGAAATAGGGTATTTCGAAATAGCGCCCAGATGCAATTATGCAAATGAAGTGTGGGAAATTCAAATTTGCGCTTCATTTGCAATTTCGTTCACCTGCATTTGCATTCCTCTCTCGAAAGAGGAATGCACTGTAGACATACCCTGTGTGTGTGTATCACAAGCAGACCAAACTTTGCAGAAATAGCTTGTTTCAAGGATGTGATATGTGAGTACATTTATAGGCTTGAATTCCATTCTCTTAAGTCAGGGGTGGGGAACCTCCTGAGTGCTGGCAGCATGCAATTCATCAGAGTTAGCCCCTGGCAGGCTGAGAGATGATATGTTTACCTAAGCATCTGCAGGCACAGTTTATCACAGCTTCCACTAGTCACAGATCACCATTCCTGGCCAAAGGGAGCTGTGGGAACTGGCGTGGGCCAGGCCGCCACTTCCCTCAGCTCTCATTGGCCGGGAATGGCAAAGCGTAGCCACTGGGAGCTGTGGGGCTCCATGCATGTAGGGGTATGTCTAGACTACAGGGTTTTGTCGACAGAAGTTTTGTCGACAGATACTGTCGACAAAGCTTCTGTTGACAAAGAGCGTCTAGACTACATCCAGTTCTGTCGACAAAGCAAGCCGCTTTGTCAACATAACAGTGTGGACGCAAAGGACAGTGTAGATGCAATAATGCCTTCTATCGACAGAACTCTGTCGACAAAAGGCGTTATTCCTCATAGAATGAGGTTTACATACGTCAACAAAACTGCTGAGTTTTGTCGACGTTATGTCGACATAACTCAAAGGCAGTGTGGACGCAGGTATAGTTTTGTCGACAAAAGTCCACTTTTGTCGACAAAACCCTGTAGTCTAGACACACCCTAGGTGCTCAGGTAAACACACCCTCTCACAGCCTGCTAGTGGCTAATCCTTATGAACTACATGAGGCCAATGAACTGGTGGTTCCCCACCCTGCCTTACATTGTTACATAAAACAAATGGAGAGGGGGAGTTTCTTGCCACAAAAACTATCTATTAAATAGACCTGGATGGGCTGGCAACCAGCTGACCTGGAACCTGTGCCTATCTGGACCTCATTTCCAGTAAAGCTAAGGGTTTTGAACATGTTGTCTGTGTCAGTTTAATCAAATCCAGCACAAAACTAATGAAAACACAAAGAATTGCCTTCACCACTAGATGTCACTGTAGCCCTAAAGATTTTTCAGAACTCAGAACTTGTAGCCCCTTAGCCATTGAAATACAAATTCAACCAAAGAAAAGCAAAAAGACATTGAATTTTGCATTTGCAGAAAAGAAGGGTAGGAGGCATTGCATGATATGTTATTTTAAAGCTAGTGAAGTATTTCATGGACACAACACATGATCTATTCATGGTCCTTTATTTGACAGGGATTGGATTCAGTGTTCCTTCAGATCTCTCAGCTTAAAGATGATTTCTATTTTATTGAGAACTTATTGAACCACACAGATATGGGAAGCTCAAAGTCTTTTGTGTCCACAGCTGAACTCTCAAAGGAAACAGGAGATATACCTTCAACTCTGTCTCCATCTTCCCCAAATGATGGTAGGTCAGTTACCTCAGTGAAAACTAACATTTAAACCCTTCATTTACACTCAGTATAGGGATACATTTGGAAAGGTAAAACTAAAGCAGATTGACAGGAATTGGATGAGTTTCAGACAAGTTTATATTGAGTTGCTACACATGCTGGTACAGTCTTTAAGAGAGCAATGCACTTGGTGTTATGAAGGAAGACAACAGTCCTACAAAATGTACCTGAATAATTTTGCACTACTATATATGGGAAAGGGGAACTCCTCTTTGATTTGTGATGTTAATTGGTTTCTGACTGGAAACTTGATGATAAAGTACCTTTAATATTATTTTAACATTCATAGCTACAAAACATTGTTTGCTGTTTAGTCCTTTAAAAGTATGTCACAGTATTTCTGTTAGTGAATCAAAGTGTTTAACTATACACTATATCATTTTACTGGTTCTACCATTACTTCCCTTTATATTCACAAAATGTCCTCTTGTTTTATGCTGCAAGGAAAAAGAGGAGCTGATCAATTTTCACTGCACCCTTCATAAGCTAACTTTAAACTTCCTTTCACAAGATTTCATGCATAATCCATACTAATTATGTGCATTGTTATTACCTTGGCATTTCAGTATCTCTAACTTTTATACCACCATAGAGATCACATTCTTTCTTTTTTATAAATATATATGCTTTATTAGGATGTCTGCAGTTTCTGATGGACACTTCTTTGCTAACATAAACAATATAAGAGCTAGAGCAGCAGTTTAGATAGAGGGCTGTGATTATTGCTTGACTCTTCTATTACTCACCTAAATCTCTAATTCAGGTGGTGACATATCTTGCAGAAACTATATAGTGGCTAATACATAGTTCCCAAGTAAGAAACATGCAAAATACTGTATTGACATGATAATAATCAACTCAATTTGCTTGAAATTGACATATACATACTCAAAACTTATGTTCATGAGCCCTATGCTTTTATTTCAGCATAAATGAATAGTCAACATACACAATACAAAAAAAGAGTAACCCCACATTGGTCTGTTCCAACATGCCAGTTGGATCCACAGTTACTACAAAACATGCTTCAACATACTGATTAGAAAAAGTTACATACCACTAAATGGAAAGTAAGTTTCATATTTTGACCAGCATGTCAATGATCTGAATTGCCATCTATTTCAAGCTGCATGCCATTCTTATGAATCGCAAGTCACATCCACTGGGAGAGGGCAGAGCTCCGTGGATTTCACTGGATCACAGATGATTCATACCTGCTGAGGATCTGGTCCTACTGTTTTATTGCTTACTAAGAGCTACTAGCAATAACAGCATAACACATTGGATGAAGAAGAACATAGTTCAACGCGCTTAAACAATGACTGAATCATTTCAGAAAAGTAAAAGAAGGCAATGAGAACACCACTGGTATATTGTTGTTTTTCAATATCAGAAATGTCATTTAAAATAATTTCTGCCTTCAGTAGTAATAAGTAATAATTTCACCTGCATTTTTATGTAACAATAGGATTGGCTATTTTGCTCCCTGTAGCCTTCGTGAAAGACCCAACACACCAGATTCTTGTGGATCATCCAACACAAGCCATGGAGCCAGAGACAGTAGAAGAGAAGCACAAAATAAACATCCCTTTCATAAAGAAACTTAAAGGTGAGATCCTTGTTGGAACTTATTTGCAACCAAACAAGGATTAAATGTCAGGAGTCTATACAGAACCCACCTGGATGGTATTCACTACCCTGAATTTCACCCCTGGACAAAAGGCCAACAAAACATCTCAAAATATAACTTAAGTAGTGCATGGATCTTGGGTAGATCTTCTCCACAGGGGTGAAATACATACCAGCAGCTCTCCACAATGCAATATATTTTGAAGATCTAAAAATCCCAAAATGTTTTTATGAGTTTCAGCACAAGACAGCACTTAAAATCATTCCCGTAGATGGTGTAAATGACTGGGAAATAGAAGGGGTGGGTAATAATTTTTGCAAGGGGGCCACTTTGTGGATTTCTGAAGTGGTCGTGGGATGGCTCTGGTAGGGCAAGACCTCAGATGGAAAGGTCAAGGCATTGGGGGAAGGAGCAGAGCCAGAAGACTTAGAGTACTCGCACACCCACAGACCTTGATTGTCCTGGGGGCCAGAGAGTACATGAAGTAATTGTCATCCGCCCTCCTAGAGGCACCCAGCATCTAGAGAGAACTGCCAGCTGTTTTGAACAGCTGGCAGTTCCCCCTAGGTACTGCACACCCCTGGTGGTGTGACACTTCCCATGTTCCCTCCTCCCCCAAGACAATCAGGGGGTGCACTGCCCTCCCCCACCCACTGTCAGCTGACGGTCAGGGCAGTGTGTGTGTGTATGTTTCCGAGAAAAGGTTTAACGTCCGTGCCTTTACTGCTAGGACCGGGGTCCCATCGCAGAGGGTGGCCAGCAGGCCAACAGACGCCCCGTTATATAGGAAGAGCTTATTACATCTTAGATTTCAGCTGCTAGAATTTCATAATTCCTTCGCAGCGGGCAGCCTTGAGGAAAGACTGAAAGATGCCCCAGTGGATCCTGTCACCTGGGAGTGACACAGATCCAAACGCCCAAGCTCTTCCTATAACTGTCCCTTTAGACCGGCTGAAGTTCTTTTAAATTGTGCTTGGTTCTGTTACAGCAACTGAAGGAGGCAGGTTAAAGCTTAAACAGTTACAGGTTTGTTGAGGAAGCTTATAAATCATATGGTTGCAATGGCTATTGTTCTATTTCTTAACTATTAGCAAAATATAGGTCTTAAAATGGTTACAAAGAAGATAAAGATAGAAAAATAGAAATAATGGTACCAAGTAACAGCTTACTCTTGCTATGTGTACACTTAAGACAGAGGACCACATCCAGGTACCATTTTTACCCCCTTCTGTGCCTCTCGACTCCAGCATGTCAGGCCAGGGCCGGTCCCTCAATTCCTAGGAAAGACGAAAATACGAGGTGGGCGTCCCCATAGAACCTCGGGAGGTCAAACACCTAACCCGACCAGCAGGTAGAGGGTAGAATGACACTCAAAGTGAGTGTATGCTGGGCCCATCTTATATAATCATGGGGTCACGTATTTCTCTTTCTTATCTGTAATGCCAATTGATGCTGGTCTGTCTGTTGTGAGACCAGTTCTTACAAGGGAGTTGTGAACTTAATTTACACTTGTAAGAGAGAATTGAGATGATTAAATTTTGAAGTACTGGACATTGTTTTCTCAGTGGGAAATTCCTTTTCCGGGGACTGTGTGTGTTCGAATCAACATAGGTGCCAGCCGCAGCCTCGAGGCCAGCTTATTGACTTAGCTGCTCTCTATCCACATATCTGTGTTTCAGCTTCTCAGGATCAGATGAGCCAGCATAGACTATGCTGATATTATTGCTCCTTCTCTGCCCTGTGCTTCACAGAGGCAAATAAGATGGATGATATGGGGTTAGTCTGTCTGGCCACACCCACCAAGGAAGGAAGAGTGCAGCAGCAGCAGCAGCAGGGGGGCTGAAGTGAGGCTTTCCCCTTAGTTTGGGAGGCACCTTGCCTCCCCTCCCCAGCTGCGCCATGCCTCCCAGTCACTTAGAAGGGCCTGGAGGAAGGATATAGTCTCTGCCCCCTCCCCCCCCACACACACACTTCGCCCCACCACGGGTGTGCGGTTCTCTCCTGGCAGGGTGGGATGGGTAGTGGGATGGGTAGCAAGACTTCGCATGCTCTGCTGTTGGCCAGGGACAGAGGGAACGTACAAAGTCTCCTCTTCCCTGGCAGGTGCATGCGGTTCCCTCTGGTGCCACGTGCCCCTGGCAGGGGTAAGAGACTTAGTACGCTCCCCCTTCCCCAGATCTTGACTGGCCTGAGGGCGGGGGCGTGGCAGGGCAGCTGTGGACTAGATCAATCTATTTGGCCGGCCAGATCCGGCCCGCGGAGGCCCTTTGCTCACCCCTGACCTAGAATAACAATGAACAGATGAGCGAGGTAATATATTTTATCGAACAAACATTCATTGGTGGAAATAACAAGCTTTCCCTCTACAGAGAGCAATTATTCATACCTGGGATAGGTACTTGGAGTGTCACAGCTAAATGCAAAGTGTTTTACACAAAGTGTGTTTTACACTTTGGAGTGTCACAGCTAAATACAAAGTGTTTTACCAATTTTAAATGTATGGCTTTTTAATTTTCTTGGTTGTTTATTAGTATTTGTATTATAAAAAAAGCCGTATGAGCAAGTTCACCTTTTCTTCCATACATCATTCATTATTTCAGAAGTCTTTTACTGTGTCACCTGCTATCTCTTTTCTATATTTATTATATAATCCTAATTCTGATCTCACATCAGTTTTGCACTGGTGTGACATGATTTCTGCAATACTAAGACAGACACATATTTTGAAATCTTTTCTCTAATAGAATTCTTTCCATGCCCCTTTCTCCAGATCATTTATGAATAAGTTGAAAAGGATTGGTCCCAGGACTGACCCTTGGGGGACACCACTAGTTACCCCTCTCCAATCTGAAAATTTACCATTTATTCCTACCCTTTGTTTCCTGTCTTTTAACCAGTTCTCAATCCAAGAAAAGACCTTCCCTCTTATCCCATGGCCGTGTAATTTACACAAGAGCCTTTGGTGAGGGACCTTGTCAAAGGCTTTCTGAAAATCCAAGTATACTATATCTACTGGATTCCCCTTGTCCGCATGTTTGTTCACTCCTTCAAAGAACTCTAATTGACTGGTAAGACAGGATTTCCCTTTATAGAAACCATGTTGACTTTTGTCCAACAAATTATGTTCTTCTACATGTTTCACAATTTTATTCTTTACTGTTGTTTTGACTAATTTGCCCGGTACTGAAGTTAGACTTACTGGTTGGTAATTGCCAGGATCGCCTCTAGAGCCCTTTTTAAATATTGGTGTCATGTTAGCTACCTTCCAGTCATTAGGTACGGAAGCCAATTTAAAGGATAGGTTACAAACCACAGATAATAGCTCAGCAATTTCCCATTTGAGTTCTTTTAAAACCCTTGGATGAATGCCAGGTGGTCCCGGAGATTTGTTAACATTAAGTTTTTCACTGATTTTATTTGGTTCTTGATTACTGCTATGCCCTGAGCAGATATTTCCGATGAGCTGTCCACAGTGATGCCAGGTTTTTTTTTCCCCTGAGAAGTTATAATTAATGTGGAAATCATCAGTGATTCAAATTTTCCATTCTGATGTACATTGCTTTGCACTTGCTATCTGTAGAGTTTACCACCTTACTGTAGATTTTACCACCTTACCGTTTGACACATTTTTCTTATGAAAATAATCAGTAATGCACTGGCACAAATGGTCATGAAAGGGTGGATGCACGGGAGTTCTTGACCGCCACAGAAATAATTATCTAATACCCTGAAGCAGGAGGTTTTGTCATGCAAGTCTAGCAGGTTTGAAAATTCTGCAGTAGAAAAGCCTTCTTCAGCAGAGGGAAAAGCCATTATCTACAGCTGCGTTTCAGACGCACCATTATCCTGCAATCTTTATAAACAACTTCCTGTTTTGTACACACTGGCAAGAAGATTCTTTTTCTGTTTCAAATGTCGGAGACATAAGTAATAACTGGATTGCTGGCCAGGAGTTCGAATTCGGCCCTGTTACTGCCATCTCATACTTATTCTGAATAAATAGGATCTTGTAAACATCCCAGGATTGAGATACCAGATATATGTTGAAATAACTCAGCATTCTATAATTAAAATAATGTACATGATGCTTCAGTGGCTTCAGTGGTAATTTATTCTCGCTCATGAGGACTCAGGAAAGTAAAACAGATTCCTTTATGTTTCTTTGGGGGTCTTCATCAGCCAGTGACAGTCGATCATTTGCAGGAGAAAAACTAACAAATTATGCTTCACTTTTTGTTGAGTATTCTTTTAATGGATTGAATAAACTACCTGGTGATTGGTTTGTAAAACAGAGAAGATATTTATCAAGCGAATGAAATAAAAGAAGGAAATGATGAGGAATTGGTGAAACAATATGGACAGTGAGAAAGGCTAGTTAGTATGTTTAGTGGGGTTCTTTAACTTATCATGCCTGGAGTTCCCACCAGCCAGTGCACTCCACTGGATGTAGGACGGAATGCACACACCACCTCCTGAAAGGATAGCAGAGCTGCTGCAGTAGCATGGGCTCCCTGGCAGCCCCACAAGAAATTAGAAGCAAGTAAGTATGATTCATCAACAGTCCCGACTCCGTGCAGCCTGGGCCATGGCTGTAAAAACCTTAACCTTAACAGTATGGTTACCTGTTACATCGGAGCAAGGCTGGTCATAGTCTTTGTCAGGCCCTAGATAAAGTGTGTGTAGCAGGTGGAAGTGGAACTTGATTCTGAACCCCCAGAAGGGATGGGGCTTCAGATGGAAGAGGCAGGACGTGGAGCAGCCAGCTCTCAGTGCCTTCCATACCACGTCAAACCTCCCCCAGCCAGCCATCGGTGCTACCTCTGCAGCAGTGCACAGGGCTCTGGTGGTGATTTAAACATGTCTAGGACTTGAACTGCCACAGCTGCCACAGTAGCAGCAGACACAGCCTAGAGCCCTGGGCCCTTTAGAATTGCTGGGCTTCGGGGAACATGCTCCCTATACTCCCACTATTGGTGGTCCTGCATCGAAGACCCATTTTCTGAATCATAATTGAAAAGAGTGATGGGCTAGACAATCCCTGTCCTTGATTTGGAATGGATTATTTTGGTGTAAATTCTGGGTGAAAATGTAAAAAAAACAAAACAAAAACAAAACCCCCAAAACCACCATACATTTTGATGTACTGTTTTCATTCAAATAGATCTCCAAGTCTTTTTTTATGGTGCCGACAAAAATGCAAATGGATTCCTGACATTCAGTGAGATAGAAAAGGTGCTGGGAGAAGATGCACCTCGGAAAGAGGAATTGGAAGAATTTGATCATGATAACAATAAGATGTACTCCTACCTTGAATTGAGAAAAGCTCTTGAGCTGACAGGTAAGGATATTTTAAAAACAAATGAGTTTTTATTTCATAACTAGACTTTTCTCCTATCCATCAAACACATCTTCCTCTTTCTGACAGATGGAATTAGGGCTTGTCTATACTTGAGAATTTGCCAAAATATTTATTCTGCAATAATTATTCTAAAATAGCTTTAGGCAAGTCCACACAAGGACACTTTTATTCTGCAATAAGTATTACAGAATACCCATTTCATAAATTTCCACTTGTAGACAAACCCTTAGAAATAGACCTGACTCATGAATCTGACTCTGGATCTGGAATCACATCTGAACATTCAGTTTGTTGAGATTCAAGGTTCCAACACAGAACTATGAGCCTGTGTCAGATGTCAGCTGTGGATATGAACTGATTCCAAACTTGGGTCACTGTAGCTTGAATGAAATCCCAATCCCAGTCCTATGGGTTACTTGACAGCCACAGCCATTTGGGGGACTTGAGGTCGGCATCTACAATTACTACGTTCTGACTTCCAATATTCTGACCCTATTATAGAGGGGCTAAATTTTACTATAAGTAAATTTTCATAATTATGACTGAAGATGCGGGCATGAGGTTTTGGAGAAATTTATTTCTGTATAGTGAAAATGGGGTTCCTATTTTCATTCCTTACAAGTATATAGCTGAAGAAAAGGCATATATTTTAAGAGCAAAATTTTCCTTTCTTATCTTTGTTGTGCATTTTGACTGATTTTCTCCAAATGCAATATAAATATATTCATGCAGGAGAGCAGAATACTGTAGCTAACATTCATCATGTAACCAAGAGGCGAATTTTCCTCTGAGGGCTTACCTGTATTAGAAAATTTGCACTTGATTTAAAATTTAATTAATACCAGTAAGCATTGGCAATGTAAAATGCACTTAAACTGGTTTGATTTACTCTGTTAATTTGTCAAATTAAGTTTATGTGGTGTAAAAGCAGTTTAAATTAGTTTAAGATGGATGCAAGTTGGTGTAAGTTCTTCTACATCAGGAGACTGCACTGCTATAACTAAATTGATTTGGAGGGTATGTCTACACAGCAAAGTTATTTCAAAATAACTTTACCAGCTTCTACACAGCCAAACTGCTATTTCAAAATTAAATCAAAATAGCAGAGGGCTTATTTCGAAATTGGTAAACCTCATTCCACGAGGAATAGCACCAATTTCGAAATTGCGATTTTGAAATAAGAGTTGTGTAGATGCTTATTTCAAAATGGGGGCCTCCAGCCCTTCCCAGGGTGCCCTAATGGCCACTCTGGGCACAACCAAGAAAACTCCTCTCCCTCCCCCTCCCCCCCAGAGCCCTTAAAGGGGTAGACTCTGGCCAAAGTGCCTGTGCCAGCTCCAAGACTGCCAGCCCAGAGCCAGCAGTTGCTGCATCTGACCCAGTGGCCCCCAGCATGAGCCAGGCAGCCAGTGCCAGTCCTCCACTGCTCACCAGGACCAGTCTGCCAGCTCTCAGGAAAAGGTGGCCGGAAAAGGTGGGCGCCTGCCTGGTCCAGTGCGGAGATCAGGGACCTCATTCAGGTTTGGGGGGATGTCTCCAACTTCCATGATCTCCGCACTAAACGGAGGAATGCAACCACCTACAGGCAGATGGCCGCCAGCCTGGCCACCAAAGGCCACATAAGAACCCAGGAGCAGGTTCGCATGAAAATAAAGGAGCTTTAGCAGGCATATGCCAGGGCCACAGGAGGGAGCGCCCAACCAGGGGCAGACCCAGACCTCTGCCCCTATTTTGATGCTGTTGACCGCATTCTGGGGGGCAGGATGGTCCGTGCCCCCCAAGTGGTCATTGACCCTGGGGCAGAACTTGTTGCCTCCTGCTGCTCCAGACCCTGCTGCTTCCCCAGCTACCGCTTCTCCTCCCACTTCTTCTCCCCCTCCTGCTTCTTCCTTTCCACCCTCCCCACACCCCCAGGGATGCCGAGGCCCCCGCACCCATGGTGCTGGGAGACAGTTGGGCTGGCGAGACCCCCAACCCTGAGCTTCTCCTCCCCTTCCCTCCCCCTCCTCCCCTCCTCTCCCCCTCTCCCACCTTCTTTCCCGTCTCACCTTACTTTCATTCCCATCCCACCCCAGTTTTGTTCAATAAAGAGAAGTTTGTTGTAATGAACATGTGTCTTTTATTGTACAGAAGGAAGGGGGGTAAGGGAGGGGTAAGTGGAAGGACGTGAGGGATGAATGAGGCACAAGCCCCCAGTGCGGTACACCAGAGAGACTGTTACTGCCTGCAGAACGTGCTGCAAGGCTCGCAGCAATATGTCCAAAAGAAGCACCAGAGTGCCCAGGGGCGGCTTTGGCTCCATGCTGCAGAGTGCTGTGGTGTCTTGAGTGAGGGCAAACAGAGCACACAGAGAAAAAAATGCTTCGCTATCCCTCAGCAAGGTAGGCAAGCAAGCAAGCAGGGAAACCTTAGAACTGGCTGTCCGGGGGGGGGGCGGGTCCCTTTAAGCACAGGTCTCAGATACCTTGCGTGGCTGCTGCCTGAGGCTAACTCCTGACCTGATGCCCTGCCTGAATTGGTTCCGGATGGCCTTAAATGCAATTCAGTGTCCTATCAGTGTGGACGCGCTATTTCGAAATAGCAAAATGCTATTTCGAAATGCATTTTGTGCCTAGGCACATTATTTATTTCAAAATAAGATATTTCAAAATAATGTTGTAGTGTAGACACACCCGGATACACTGATGCAAAAACAATCATGAAGATCAGCCTCTAGAAACTAATCCTAGCCTCCTCCCTGATTGGGCATAAGGCTCCATTCACAGCAAAACAGATTCTGTGTCCTGTCCCCTGTACTTGATGCATTTGCATCAAAGTCCACTCTGCTTCCCCAGAGAGAGGATTGTGGGTGTGGTTTAGAAGTCTTCGATTGGGATTGGAGGTAAAACCAGTATGGAAAGCAGCATGAGGACTACTGAACCACAGCACTATCCTAGTGATTGCTGAGTGATTCTGTGCTACATTTTTAACTATACTGAATGAATAAGGGGATTGAGAACAACAGGCTGTCCAGTGTCTTTGAGCAGAATACTGCACATGTAAGCAAACTGTCAAAGCCAGTGCTGGAATTAAATAGTGGGAATCAGTTCACCTGAGGTGACTATGTTCACAGGAAAAAAAGAAATAAAGTCGATTTTAGGGACTGAGATGAGGACAGAGATATGAATGTACATTTTAATGAGTTGCTAATGACAATTATAAAGTAACTATTATGGAAAGGAGGCCTCTGAGTTCTGGGGAAAGAGTCAAATGGTGGAAGCAACAGGGTTGACTCCTTCAATAATTTGCCCTCCAAAAATCATTATAGTCATCAGGGGTGAAGATAATAGGATCCTTACTAATGATTTTACTCTATCTCCATCTATTTTTAGATCAACATTACATTGTTGACTCAGATTTGGATTCTCCCCTCCATCCTATGTTCTTACTACTATGGGGCTGTGTCTAGACTGGCAAATTTTTCCGCAAAAGCAGCCACTTTTGCGCAAAAACTTGCCAGCTGTCTACACTGGCTGCTTGATTTTGCGCAAAAGCACTGACGTTCTACTGTCCGAAATCAGTGCTTCTTGCGCAAATTCTTTGACGTTCCCGTTCGGGCAAAAGCCCTTTTCCGGAAATGTTTTTGCACAAGAGGGCTAGTGTAGACAGCTAAAAACTGTTTTGCGCAAAAAAGCCCCGATGGCAAAAATGGCGTTCTGGGCTTTCTTGCGCAAAACCACGTCTAGATTGGCATGGACACTTTTCCGCAAAAAGTGCTTTTGTGGAAAAGAGGCCCTGCCAATCTAGACGATCTTTTCCGCAAATGCTTTTAACAGAAAAACTTTTCCGTTAAAAGCATTTGCGGAAAATCATGCCAGTCTAGACGTAGCCTGGGAATTTAATTATTTTGTTCATTGACATATAACAAATGATATTCAGTAATATACTCAAAGTAGCGCCATCATACCTCATGGCTAGCTTGCTGTCTTTGGCCTTCTTTTCTGAAACACAGTGGTATCTTAGTCATCTGAGTATTTCAATTGTGGTACCATTTATGGTACATATAAATTGTTCCTGCATGCCTTACGTATGTAATTCTTCAGCTGAAATGTCCCAAATTCCCACTGAAGTCAAAAGAGCTACTCATGTACGTAGGAATTGAGGAGCATAATGATACCGTAGGCTATTCCAAAACATATTGGTGTCCTATTCCCTCAGTTTTGCTTTTTTTCTGTTTATTACATAATAGTATACTACAGATTTGTCTCTATTGTTCTCGTTTGAACGTCTGTGATGATAGTTGTCTCACATGACCTTCTCATAAAGAAATCAGGGAAAGAAATTCCAGATGAACCTAGCATAAAGTGGATGCACAACAAGGTGGAAAACCATATCCAGGCAGTAATTATCAATGACTCAAGTCAAGGTGGAAAGGCAAATGGGGTCCTGCAGGGTTCTGTCTTAGGTTTGGGTCTATTCAATATCTTCCTACATGATTTAGCTAATGGCATGGAGAGTACAGTTACAAAGTTTGCAGATGATAGCAAGCTGAGGGGAGTTGCAAGTTCTCTGGAGGACAGGATTAGAATTCAAAATCATGTTGAGAAATGGTCTGAAATAAGACTGTCATCCTGGGTTAGACCAAAGGTCCATCTAGCCATGTATCCTGTCTGCTGATAGTGGCCAATGTCAGATGCCCCAGAGGGAAAAAAACAGGTGACCCATCCTTTGTCACCCATTCCCAACTTTTGACAGAGTCTAGGGACACCATGATGGAATTCAGATGAAATCCAATAAGGACAACAGCACTTAGGAAGAACTAAACGACTGCACAAATAGAAAATGGGAAATGACTGCCTAGCTGGGAGTTCTGCAGAAAAGGATCTGAGGGTTGTAGTACATCACAAACGAAATCTGAGTCAACAATGTAATACTGTTCCAAAAAAAGCGTAAATACCATTTGGGATGTATTAGCAAGAGTGTTGTAAGCAAAACATGAGAAGCCATTCTTCCACTCTGCTCTCATAATGTCTCAGCTGGAGTACTATATGCAGTTCTTGGCACCACACTCCAGGAAAGATTTGGAAAGGAGAAACTTGAGAGGCCAACAATGAAAATGATCAAAGATCTAGAAAACATGACCTAAAAAGAAATATTGGGGGGAAAAACTGGTGTGAGAAGACTGAGGGGGTGTGAGGAAACATGAGTACAGTCTTCAAGAACAGAAAAGATTTTATAAGGATGAGGAGGATAAACTGTTCTCCTTAAGCACTAAGGCCAAGACAAGAAGCAATGGCCTTAAATTGCAACAAGCGAGATCTAGGTTAGACATTAGGAAAATCTTCCTAATTGCAAGGGTAGTTAAGCACTGGAACAAAGCACCCAGGGATGTTGTAGAATCTCCCCCAGTGGAAATTTTGAAGAACAAATTACACAGGGATGGTCTTAGCCCTGCCTCAGTGAAGGAGATTAGAATAGATGTACCATCAAGTCCCTTCCAGTCCTACATTTCTAGGACTCAGAGTATCTGCATTTAGCTGAATTCACCATAAGAAAAACGTATTGTTCAAATTCCTGTTTTTAATGTACTCAAGATATGACCTTATCTAATAATGAATCTTTTTGTATTACAGAGTAACTGAGAAGACTGAGATATGCATGCAATGTTCTGGATTTTTATTTTATTTTACTGGAAAAAAACCACTTACAGGTTTATTGATGATTAATCATTCTTTGGGAACACCAAAATATCAAATACATAAGGATAAAATGCCCATTCTTCCAGTATGCACACCATATTTACCATAGTAACCATATATTGCAGAATAGCTAGAGAAGAAGATTTCTTAAAATGTTTAACTTTGTAGGCACACAGACAAAAAAGGAAGACAAAAGTAATATTACTAATAAAAAATGTTTTAAACCATGGATTTAGTATTAAAAAGTTATATAACTTGAGTATGTCTTAAGTTGTATTTATTTCTGTATAATAAATAAGTCCAATTCTAGTCTTCCTTAAACTCTAAGGGTATGTCTACACTACCCCGCTAGTTCGAACTAGCGGGGTAATGTAGGCATACCGCAATTGCAAATGAAGCCCGGGATTTGAATTTACCGGGCTTCATTTGCATAAGCGGGGCGCCGCCATTTTTAAATCCCCGCTCGTTCGAACCCCGTGCAGCGTGGCCACACGGTGCACGAACTAGGTAGTTCGAACTAGGCTTCCTAGTTCGAACTACCTAGTTCGTGCCCCGTGTAGCCGCACTGCACGGGGTTCGAACGAACGGGGATTTAAAAATGGCGGCGCCCCACTTATGCAAATGAAGCCCGGTAAATTCAAATCCCGGGCTTCATTTGCAATTGCGGTATGCCTACATTACCCCGCTAGTTCGAACTAGCGGGGTAGTGTAGACATACCCTAACAGATAGTTGATGATTATTCATGCATGTACACTCCTGTTAACACTGTACTACTATTTACTTGGTAAATGAAAAAGTGAAGTCCTTTCATCATCCACATGAGATCATGGATATGGAGCAGAAATAGTTACTATTTTGATTACAATGTATCAAGTGTGGTTATTTGGATGTTTGCATGCTCCAAATGGTGATTACCAACACACAGTGACATGCAAGAGATTCCTTGGGTATGTGGGTTCAAATTCTGACATTATGAAATTGTAAGAAGAGTTGTGGAATGATTTATTTGCTTCTGATGGAGTCACCCTCTTTTCTGCATACAGCTAAATTGTTCCTGCTAAAGACTGCTTATCTGTATACTTGTGACATTATTTCAGAGAGTATGTTTTCTTTCCTTTGGAATAGACCAGATTGCACAAAATTTAACTGGCATTTTAATTTTTTTTCCTGGGAAGGGTATCTATAGTTCCCATTACTCCTATGAGTTCTTTAATTCAACAACTACAGATTGAACCCTATGCATTACTATCAACTTCCATGGAATATTTTTCAGAAACAAAGTATAAATATTTCAGCAAAGGGCTGTATGGTAGATTTGGGTTGATAGCATGCCTGAAAAAAGTGTCCGTTCCTGACTTGACTCTCAGGAAAAGTTGCATTAATTGCAGTAGGACTTCAGATATGTTTTCATAGTTGGGCTCTTTCTTGAGTGATGCTGCCTTCTTCCTTAGTTATGAGCAAGCATTTGAATTTCAATGGGAAATGAACAAGTATTTGCCAATCTGTATTCCAATGCATCCATAAACCCAATATAAGCAAGAAATTCTGGGGAGCTTCTTATTAAAATATTGAAAGCACATCATAGTATACACAAAATCCATGTTGCCCCTGATAGATCTCTAAAAGGGAATGAAATTTGGCCCCACTGTAGTAAAAATTATACCTGTACTAGCAGAAAAGGTATCTTCTTATAAAGAAGGTAATATATCCCTTTGGTGGAGTATCTGTTGAACAGCACCCATCTCTAACATTCTGATATAAAGCAGACGGTTGTGGCATATCGGTAGAGTATAACTCTACATGTAGATCTAACAGAGTAAAGGCCGTAAACCAAACTGTTCATATCATCACATTGGTTTTGGAGGCCATGTTTTCCCATATCAAGGCTATTTCCCACTCTGGCACTCCAAGAGCAGAAGGTGCGGGCCTGCAAAAGACCTTAAAATTACTTTGCCTCTGTAGGCTTCTGCTTATAAGCACCCCAAGGTCACAGATTCCTTGGTCTTGGGAGGCAGCTGACATGACCAAGTAAAACAAAAACCTCTTTTCTTCTTGAACCCAGGAAGAAAACTCTTGGACTTTTTCTTCTTGAACCCAGGAAGAAAACTCTTGGACTTTTTCCAGGAGGGGTACCCCCAAGCTCTTTACCACAAGAGAGCTTGAAAAAAAAACAACCCACCTGCAATCTCTGGTAGCTGACCTAAGTCTTAGGCTTGCATACACAGACCTTCTGTTACCTTCCAGGACACACAAATTAAATCATAGCCTTAAAAAAGGAGATTTTATTTACAAAACAAAAAGATATTCTTGGTAAAGCATACTTGGTTGCTAGGTGTTATAGAGCCACTGAGAAAAGAGCAAATTAAAACACAGAGAAGTTGTATCTCTGAGATCCAGCTTAAAAATACAGTGTACGGGGGAAAGGAAAGGCACGTGGGCTTAGCACAGAGAAATTTAACCAAACAACAACATAAAACAAAAATAACTTGATCATGACTAAATAGACTACTTACAATCCATGCTTCATGGTCCAGTCCATTTCCATGCTCAGTATTCCTTTTAGGCATGGTGTTCTGCTGGGTTCAATACATCTTGTTCCCCCAACTCCTGGCTTAAAACCCACACAAAGGAAAACAGCAGGCAGATATATCTTCCAATTTAAATTTGGACATCTTTTCCCATTGGGTCTTCTAGCTCACTGCCAATACCCCTTAGTTACCTGAGTTTAAACTTTTAATCACTGAATGCTGGCTAGCACTCCTTCTATCCCTCACACCCAAGACACCAAGCAACCTAGTTTATAAGTTATAAAAGATATTCACATATCTCATGGAAAACCTGAGCAAATCAAACCCAAAGACTTCCTTTTTTAAATGACTGAATTTCATAACAAAATGAAATTGCTTACAAATTCAGAGGTCTATAATTTCCCATAGTCTGTTTTAACTTAGGCTCATTTATTCCCACTGAAATCAGTGCTCAGGATTGTTGATCATCATTTTATATAGTGGCAGTTTGTATAGTTTATATTTGGGGTGGGCAAAAGGGCTTTCATGGGCTGGATTCGGCCCGCCAAGTAGGTTGACCCAGCCCGTGGAGGCCCTGCGCTCCCCCGCCCCAATTAGGAGCACTAAACTTCCTCCTACCTTGGCAGGGCCACGCAGCGCTTTGAAGTGCCATGCGCTCCTCGCAGGGCGGGAGAAGATGTCATGCACTCCCCTGCCCCCAAGCCTGATTGGCCTGAGGGCAGGAGGCGAGTGCAAATTTTTGTCCACCCTTCCCCCACCCTGCAAGGAGCATGCAGTACTTCAAAGTGTCGTATGCTCGCACAGGGCAGAGACAGAGTGAAGGAAGCTTCGCACAGCTCCCCCAACTCCAGGCTGATTGGCCTGACTGACCTGCGGGTAGGGTGAGCACAAGAAGCCTTCTCCTGCCCTGCGAGGAGCATGTAGCACTTTGAAGGGCAGGGGTAGGGCAGGAGGAGGCTTCATGCACTCCTGCCCTCCCCCGCTCCCAGGCCAATTACGGCTTGGGGTGGGGGAGCTGCATGAGCTTCCTTTGCCCTGCCCCCACCCTACAAGGAGAACGCGGCACTTCAAAGTGCCATGTGCTCCTCGCAGAGCGAGAGGCTTCACTTGCTCCCCCACACCCAGGCCCTGATCGGCCTGGGGGTGGGGAACGTGTGAAGCCTCTTCCTGCCCTGCCAGGGGCATGGGTGACTAATGGGAAGGGGTGGCAAAGGGGCTCCCCCACCCCCAGGCCAATCGTGGTCTGTGGGTGGGGTAGCCCAGAAGCATCCTGGCCCCACCTATTCCAGATTAGGCCCTGCCCCTTAAGGGGCAGCCCAGGGAAAAAATTATTCCCCACCCTAGTTTATATAGTGGCTTTGGGAGTGACTTTTTATCTGTACTATTACTGAATGCATAAAACCATCATTCATCCTAATTAATGTGCCTTTCAACCCCCAGGAAATCAATGGAAAATGTGAGGGCAGAAACCTAATGTAGTCAGTAGGCCTTTAAACAGATAGAATTGCAGTATTGGGGCAGGAATGGCCAATCCTTTGAGGTACTGAACACTTCCTAGAAGGTTCTCTGTGTGTGCAGTACCTGTCATATTCAGTGGGTACATTTGAAAAGTTTGTGCCTATTCTAGAGATATTATAAGTATTCTCCTTGTTAATCAATGAGAAAGGTGCCACAAGCTATAGTATTTTGAAAACTAGCAAAAAAGTGAGGCCACTTTTTTATTGAATGGTGATACTCAGCCTCTCTACTAAATCTGAGTACACATACTTACCTACCCATACTAATGTTGTGTCTTCATTTTCGATGTGCTGATTTGACTAATAAATAATACATACCTTCCATTTGTTTAAAGCTATAAACTCTAATGAGAAAAATTAATGGATAATAGTTCATGGAATTCCAAATCATATACAATGTCATAAATGGGAAGACTATAAGAAAGGAAAAATATGGTACATTTTTAATTTTCTAAAATAAATTTATGGGGGGAAAATTGACAGCACAATTATTTTCTACTTCCACAAAGTTAATATATTTTAATATCTGCCTTTCAAAAGCTGCTTCTATGGGAGATCTATCAGTAAACCAAATCACTTACAGGTTTATTTTTAATTGATCAAAAAGCCACATTTTAGGCAAGCCATTTAGCCTATACCTGGTTTGTTTATATAAAACCAAATATTTATTTTTAAGGTAACTAAACAAACCATGGCTACATCTACACTGGCATGATTTTCCGGAAATGCTTAAAACAGAACAGTTTTCTGTTATAAGTATTTCTGGAAAAAGCGCGTCTACATTGGCAGGATGCTTTTCCGGAAAAGCACTTTTTCTGGAAAAGCGTCCGTGCCAATGTAGACGCACTTTTCCTCAAAAAAGCCCCGATCGTCATTTTCGCGATCGGGGCTTTTTTGCAGAAAAGAAATCTGTGCTGTCTACACTGGCCCTTTTCTGGAACAGTTTTCCGGAAAAGGACTTTTGCCCAAACGGGAGCAGCATAGTTGTTCCGGAAAAACACTGATGATTTTACAGTAGATCATCAGTGCTTTTCCGGAAATTCAAGGGGCCAGTGTAGACAGCTGGCAAGTTATTCCAGAAAAGCGGCTGATTTTCCAGAATAAGTGGCCAGTGTAGAGACAGCCCTCATGTTCAAATACTATTTCAATGGGATTTTAATAATTCTCCTTGGCTTCCTTGAAAATGCCTGCCCAGGTGATTACCATGTGTTGCCTGCCATGACTATTGCTAACTCTACCCACAGATAATCTGTATTGGTGATCCACCTTACTCACAGAGTGCAAAGTACCTTAGTCCCTGTATTTAGAAGGTGCTCAAATGTGAGAGAAGCTAGGGCCCACACCCCATGAAAAGCAATATGAACAAGAATAACATGCAGATCTTAAGACACATGATATACAAATGAACATAGAAATATAAAAAGCTCTGCATACATATACCCAGAGAATACTGATAAAGACAGCATACCTCTTAAGCAAAGGGAACTTTCAAGTGCACTCAGCTATGACATATATAGCAGTTGAGGCCACTTAGAAACTAATGGACAAAGTCCACCCTTTAAAACACAGGTGTGATCACTACAGAAGTAAAATACATGCCATAAATAAATAGGGAGTAGATCAGCACAATTTTGTGGCTGAACTCACTCTTGGAGGATCTGTACTTTTTTTATGACATCCTCAGAGTTTTAAAGAAGTTATAGATTCATATTTACTCAAGGAGGCTGAAGAGGATGTAAGGAGCAAACTTTACAGATGGCAGCCTGTCAGTCCTTGTCCTTTGTTAGCTCAGTTGGTATTTCTTTATTTTTTGCCTTTGAGATCTCTTTCCTACATACACTGTCAAATTATGGCAGGAGGAAATCAAACACTTTAGAAAGAGATTTTATTTCTCAGTTTCATTTGTCAGCCTGTGCAAATATCACCACTAGTTAGAACTGCAGCCAAAAGAAACTCAAATACTTGGGGAATAATTAGTCATTTATTTATTTGCCTTTCAATCACTGTACTTCCTTTCTGAACAATCCCTTTCCTCTGTAAGTTTCCTGCTTCTGTGTCCACTATATATCCTTCATTTTTATAGCTATATGTGTATGTGTGTGTGTGGGTGTGGGTGTGGGTGTCTTTTCTCACCTTGCTTTTACACCATGCCATGCTGTTACTGCCTAATAAGTTTGGTCTTGGACATCCACAACATTACACCTGCTCAAAATGAATGTAAAGGGCCCCAAATAAGGAATCTCCTCCATTACGTGGATTGTAGCAGTTTAAACACACTTTGTACTCAGTCTGCACAGCTGTAAACGACTATACAACATGCAAGTCCATGGAGGGCCTGACCCTTTGTATACTACCCTTTGCCAGCAATAGCTGAGAAGAGAACTGATTGGACTTGCACCATTTTCACATTTTACTGGTGCAAGAGGTACTTTAGGGAACAACAATGAAACTGGCACTGTCAACCATTATGAATTTCTAATGGGAGCATAGGGGTGCATGAGGATACCTTCAACCTCATACCAAATTTAAACTCCACAATGAAACACTTTTTAGCTAGTCAGAGAGCTCTCTACATCTCAATAAACACCTCCATAAAACCAATGTGTTATTTTCCCCTACATGCTTTTACATATTATAATTTAGTATAGTTAGTCCTACTTAATGCAAAAAAAAACCACCCTATTTCACAGGAGCACAATAGCAGTGTTTTGATATAAAAGTTAGTATTAAATGAATGTCTACACTTTAATACAGAAATTAAATGTGTTGTTGTATGAACAAATATTACTCTTTGTTTGTCCTGCCCTATTGATGGTCAAATAGAACCAAGAACAGTAGACTTCCGATAATCTGGCACCTTTGGGACCCAGGTGGTGCCGGATTATCAGATATGCCTGAGTATCAGGAGGTACTCCGGCAGGGGGGCTGTGACGGGTCTGCTGGGACCCACACTGTGACCGGCGAGGAGGGGCGGGGGGTCATCAGGCAACGGCACGGTGAGGGGCGAACCCTCCGCTGTTTTGCATGGAGGCGGGGGAAGCCCCGGGCAGCCGCTGGTGACAGGCCAGCTGGGGCTGCAATCGGCAGCAGCAGACTTGCGGAAGTGACTGATCAGAGCAGCTGGGATGCTGTCGGGTTGGTCCCGCAGCGCCACTCAGGTGAGGGGTGGCGCTGCGGGACCAACCCGGCCGCACCCCAGCTACTCTGCCCCGCCGCTTCCCCAAGTCCACCGCTGCCGCTTGCAGCCCCTTGCAGCCCCAGCTGGCCTGTAGCAGGCGGCTGCGCGGGGCTTCCCCCGCCTCCCTGCAAAATGGTGGAGGGTTCGCCCCTCGCCGCGCCGTTCCCCACCCACCCCGCCCCCCAGCCAGATGCAGTGCAGTCCAGCAGACCCATCCCAGGGGTATAAACCCCTTCCCTTTCCCGGCCCAATAGCGTGCGTGGGGCTCACAGGAGCTCCAATTGTTTGGCTGGCTGGAGCACTTTCGGGTTCCAGTTGGTGCCAGACTATCAGCAGTGCCAGACCACTGGATGCCGGACATTTGGAGTTTTACTGTATTTACAAATAAAATTTGCTACACAATGAAAGCTGAGCCCCACTGAATTTCCAGGGAAATAAAAAAATGCAGTAGTTTAATAAAAAACACAAAGTTAAAATCTTTGTCAGTGATGGGCTTTTCACTGTGAGGAAACAGAAGAATGATCACAAAATGCATTTATGTTTGGTGTTTCACATAAATACCATCCCCTTGAGTGTACATAGTGACCAGTACATATGTATTTTAACATACATATATACATTTATATATAAATACATATTGTGTGAGATAGTGCATATACTCAAAACTTGATAAATAAGAATCACTTAAATAAAAATATACTTCCAACAACAGTATTTCTCTATTAAATCCATGTTTATTGCATAAGTTTTATCACAGTGGAGATTAAATTATGCTTAATCATCTGGTCAGTGCTTTTGTACCTTCACTATACCAAAAACAGTAAAAGCAACTCATTCATACACTCAAAATCCTGTTACTGTCCCACCAATCATCGCCTCAATGTGTTCCTTTTCTTGCAATGTACTGATAAGATTGTAAAAAGAGATATCTAATCGGCTTATTTATAACCCATTTTCTTCAAGTATTCAGAGAGCAGTACAAATATCTGTACCATATATTAGAAATAGGTTTGTAATGTTATTTATTGCTATAGAAGAGAGGCTCCTGATGGTATAATAATGAAATATGATGTCACTGTGTATGAAGACAATCTCAGCATTCGGTAATTTTCATAACTCCTCTAGTGTTAGTGAACCAGATAAATGGGCTTCTTTCCTTCCTCTGTCATTAATGGGATTTCAAACTATAAATAAATAAAACATACACTCACAACATGTGTAGTGCAAATTCCAAGTAAACAGAATGACAGGGAAATAAACGCATAGTTGCCAACTTTGGTTTGCAAGACAGCTCTGATTTTATGCCCAGTGTCCTGAATCCCCATTCTCCATTCAAAGGCAGAAAAGATGTATGTCAGCTACAATGATTGGCAAACTGTTGAGGAATAGGACCATAGTGGGAGCAGCAGAGACAATCTCTATGAACTGTTTGGTTTAGTAGGTTAAATGTCATGCTTGGCATCAAACCTCTAAACATACATTGGTTACCAACCCAGAGAATAGTTCCCATCCCATGCTCAGAGACTTTAGTGTTGGCAACTACGTTTAAACAGGGACTGTGTAGTACAGATCAATATAAGGTAATATTTTTTTCCAGATACAACTGTTAAAAGAGAACATCTACAACACTGTGATTTTAAAAAAAACTTAATATAATAATAATAATAATTAGTAGGAAAGACATTCAACTTTTTGGTTAAACAAACCCCAAAGAGTGGTTTTATTCTACATTGCTCAAGGGCCAAACCTTCTGCACTATGCTCAGTGCCATTTTTTTTCTGAGTTTCATTTATTTTTCTTAATTATGAATCCTACCCACACTGCCATTTTATTCGTTTAATTAAAACTCCCCCACATTTCTTCTAGTGGAATAACTTATTTATGTAGGGAAAGGCAAATAAACCCCCAGAAAACAAAATAAAATTAAAACATACATAAATATAAAATTTACAACTTAGCTTAGATTAATCAAAATCCTTTTCTTTAAAGTAATGGCAAAGAACAGAAAAGTTACGTAGTCTATTGGGGGAAAACTGTAAATACTTTTTCCATTTTTCTTCAATGTTCAGTTTTGAGAAAGTTCTCTTATGGCTGCGTTCTCAATCTGCAACTTAATTGCTGTGTGTCAAACACTGGGAAAGGTGACTTTATTGAAACATCATTCTTAGACAACATGTCAAACCTTTAACAAATATAACACAGAGCTAGCTCTAAAGTTATTTAAATAAAAATAAGAAAATAAAAAGTAAAAGGAAGCCTTTCCTTATTTGGGACACACATATTCATGTTTAAAAACTGGGAAATCATAAATAAGGACATTGAATTACTTGAGCGAATTAAGGCTTCTAAAAATTTCAGTGCCAAAATAACCTCTCTGCATCAGTATTAAGAATAAAATACACTTTACATTTTAGGTTGTGTTTTTTGTTTTGTTTTTAAAGATGTTTCTTAGTTCTATAGAATCTCATCATATAAGATTACATATTGTAGGGGAGTGTTAGAACTGTTTACTGACGTTTTACTTTAAGTAGTTGTTAGACTAAGTTACAGCGATAAAATTCAATTATTGATGTGATTTATTACTACTGCACATGGGGTAATTGGCTCATTTCACCTTTTTTTCATGTTTAATGTGACCATTTCTTCTGTATTTGCCATTTGGTATCCCGTTGTGGTAATGTCCATTAATGGTGCTATGTTCGTCACTTGACCAAAGATGTTTGCTTTGTTTACGGATAAACTTTGTTATCCTGGCAAAAATATAGTAGAATAAGGCAGGACCAAGTAGTACAACAAAGGCAATATCCAGTAAGAAATACTGATGAAAAGAGATAGAGTAAACAGCAGCACGTAGATGCTGTGCTCCGTTGTGTCGGAGGATGTAATTAATCCAATACACTGTCCGATTAACAGGATGGCCGGGTTGGTCTTTGTGAATTTCAGACAGCTTTTGGGCCCGTTGCCTGTAGCTGTGGGAATGAAACAAATAATGCAAAAAATTAAGATTATCTTACTCTCAAATGACAATTTTCCATGTGAAGAGAGAAATGTACTTGAAATTCTTAATACTAAGTGGAGTAGAGTAAAAAGAGAATGACAAAGAACAGTGGTTGGCAGGTGTTTGAGATGCACCATAAGACAAGTGAGTCCTCTTCAATGCAACAGTAAAAATAAATACGGAGAGTAGTGGTACCTACATCGATCTCTATACATAGGTTAAAATGGAGTAAAATTAACTTCATGCAGAGGGCCAGCAGAAGGGTTTAAATGGGATTTCACTGATGCATTACTCTTCTGTTGGCCTTCTACATGCAGTGAATTTCATTAACATTGAAAATTAAACCTAACTTATTAGAGACCTCTCGAGGTCCTCAGGAGGCAGTCTTATAACAAAATAATAGATTACTAGAACTGGAAGGGATCTCTGAAGATCATTAAGAACAGGCCCCTGAACTCACGGCAGGACCCAGTACCATCTAAACCATCCCTGATAGATGTCTATCTAACCTACTCTTAAATATCTCCAGTGATGAAGATTCCACAACCTCCCTAGGCAATTTATTCCAGTGTTTAACCACCCTGACCGTTAGGAAGTTTTTCCTAATGTCCAACCGAAACTTCCCTGACTGCAATTTAAGCCCCTTGCTTCTTGTCCTGCCATCAGAAGCCAAGGGAAACAATTTTTCTCCTCCTTCTTGTAACATCCTTTTAGATACTTGAAAACCATTATCATGTCCCTTCACCATCTTCTCTTTTCTAAACTAAACAGTCTCAGTTCTTTCAGTCTTCCCTCATAGCTCAGGTTTTTTAGACCTTTAATCATTTTTGTTGCTATTCTCTGAATCTTCACCAATTTCTCCACATTTTTTTTTGAAATATGGTGCTCAGAACTAGACCCAATACTCCAACTGAGGCCTAATTAATGCAGAGTAGAGCGGAAGAATTACTTCTCGTGTCTTGCTCACAATACTCCTGTTAATGCATTCCAGAATCATGTTTGCTTTTTTTGCAACAGTGTCACACTGTTGACTCATATTTAGCTTGTGGTCCTTATGAACCCTCAACCCTTTCTGCAGTATTTCTTCCTAGACTGCCGCTTCCCATTCTGCCACTGTGAAACTGACTGTTCCTTCCTAAGTGAAGTACTCTGCATTTGTCCTTATTAAACGTCATTGTATTTACCTCAGACCATTTCTCTAGTTTGTCCAGGTCATTTTGTATTATGACCCTATCCTCCAAAACACTTGCAATCCCTCCCAGTTTAGTAACATCTCTAAACTTAATAATCGTACTCTCTATACTATCATCTAAATCATTGATGGAGGTATTGAACAGAACTGGTCTGAAAACAGATCCCCGCAGAACCCCACTTGTTATGCCCTTCCAGCATGACTGTGATCCATTAATAACTACTCTCTGAAAATGGCTATCCAGACAGTAATGCACCCACCTTATAGTAGCCCCATGTTGGTTGTATTTGCCTACTTTATTGATAAGAAGGTCATGTGAGACCATATGAAATGCTTTATTAAAGTCTAGGTATACCAATTCTACTGCTTCTCCCTTATCCACAAGACTTGTTATCCTATCCAAGAAAGCTTTCAGATTGTTTTGGCATGGTTTGTTCTTTACAAATCCATGCTGGCTGTTTCCTAACATCTTATTATCTTTCAGATGTTTGAAGATGAATTCCTTAATTATTTGCTCCATTATCTTCCCTGGCACAGAAGTTAAACTGACTGGTCTGTAATTTCCTGGGTTGTTCTCATTTCCGTTTTTTACAGATGGGCACTATATTTGCCATTTTCCAGCCTTCTGGAATCTCTCCCAACTTCCATGACTTCTCAAAGATGATAGCTAAAGATGATAGCTCAGAAAGCTCCTGTATCCGCTCCTAAAATACTCTCCAGGCTCTGGTGACTTGAAGACATCCAACTTTTCTAAGTAATTTATAACTTGTTCTTTTTAAATGTTAACTTCTAAACCTACACCATTTCCACTAGCATTCGCTATGTTAGGCATATTGTCACCATCAATCTTTTTGGTGAAAACCAAAACAAAGAAATCATTAAGCACCTCTGCCATTTCCAAGTTTCTTATTATTGTTTGTCCCTCTTCACTGAGCAATGGGCCTACTCTGTCCTTGGTCTCCCCTCTTGCTTCTAATATATTTGTAGAATGTTTTCTTCTTACCTCTTCTAGCTAGATTGAGCCCAGTTTGGGCCTTTGTCTTTCTAAACTTGCCCCTGCATACTTGTGTTACTTGCTTATATTCCTCCTTTGTAATTTAACCTAGTTTCCACCTTTTATAGATTCCTTTTTGATTTTTAGATCATGTAAGATCTCCTGGTTAAGCCAAGGTGGTCTCTTGCCATACTCTCTATCTTTCCTACAGGGTGGAATAATTTGCTTTTGGTCCCTTAATAATGTCCCTTTCAAAAATAGCCAACTGTCTTCAGTTGTTTTTCCGGACACAGACTGTCCAACATGTTCATTTATACTCCTGTCCAATGAAATATGGAAAATAATGTTAGCAGTTATTAGAGAAAGTCAGAATAAAGTGATATGCCATGTCACTAATATAGTCTGCCTAGTTTTTACACTGTTTTAACCTAGATTTTTCAGGTGGAGGATGCATTTATTAATTGATTTTTATGACCAGAATACCCTGCTCATGGGGACTCTTTCTCAAGGGCAAACAGATTACTAAAGAGAAATTCCTCTCCTCACATCAGATAATTGTACAGTGGAAGGCTGGCGTAACAAGTGTTCTCGAGATTTTCTTTGCAACTTTCTACTTGGATATTTTTTCCTTCATTAAAATCCTAGGCCTTCTATTGCATTTACTCAGCATTATCCTGCCCAAAGACAATAAAAATATGACCTACAACTTCTAACCCTATCAACTTGATAGGCTGTGTCCCCATTGTACTCCAAAGCTCCTACAGTATAATGCATTAGAGAAATAGTTTGAACATTGACCTCTTTTAGATAAAGTCTGTGTGATAAAAATGATAATCTATATTTGGAATAAGGTTCTGACACATGAACATTCTTCCTCTTGTGGAACATGGGGTATTTAGCAGTATGCTAATCACTGGGTATAGCAGTTGGTTTTCTCACATTAGCTACAGTGTGAACTTGGGTACACTCCCTGAGAATGTGAGCTATCACCAGTGGCAATAGTCTTGATGACAGCATGAATCTGTCACTATAACAAGACTAAGTGTAATCTCTCATGAAATCATCTGCAATATGCCTATGTGTTTGTCTATTTGTTCAAGAACTCCTCCTAAATAATAAGAACTATGACCACCATGTTCGGTACACAGCTTCTTCTGAATATAACTTAAAGCAAGGTAAGGGTTTGGTTGTGTCAGGAAAATGGGATGTGCCTGGAATGGGATTGCTTCTCAGAAAACCTTAGAGAAAAGAGACAGAATCACCAAACAGGTGAAAGGGGCTGGCTGCCGCTCCAGGATTGTCCTAGTCCCTAGCCTTCCCCCCCCCCCAACCCCCACTCCGAGCCCTTTAGGAATGAAGCTCCCTCTTCAATTGGTGGTAGTTCCCCTTTGTCAGGAAGTGAGGGGAAAGGGCACAGTTTGCTGCATCCTCACTCTGGCTGGGGAGCACAGGGGGCAAATGAACTTGGACTTGCCCCAGCAAGGGGACATACATCCCTCCCTTGACTGTGCCCACTGGAGTTATAGTGGCAATGGAGACGAGCTTCTCACATGGCACTAAGATGCTGCAGTGGCAGAGGGCTGGGATCGTCCTCTCTTACCAGGGCAGCCTGCACACAGAACCCCTCGTGTGCAGCCCCACTCCAGAGCAACAATTTAAATATAACATGTAAATTTTGATTTTATTTAAAAAAAACCAAATTAATTAAGCTAAGGACTTGAGAAATGCCAGATGAGTCTTCTACTAAGCTATAAAGTTTGTTTTATTTTTAAATGAAGGTGTTGGAGTTTTTTTTTTTTAACATAATACTGTATTTGTACATTCATCTTGCATGATAAAGAGACTGCACTGCAGTACTTGCAATGGGGAATTGAAAACTATTTTTTCTTTTTGGATCTTTTTTATAGAGCAAATATTTGTAATAAAAATGAATATAAAATGAGCAAGGTACATTGCATAGTGTTGTACCACAAATCAATATATTTGAAAATCTAGAAAATATCCGCAAATATTGAAATAAATGGTATTCTATTATAATTTAACACCACAATTAATTGCATAATTAATCACAAATAATTTTTAATCATGTGATTAATCATGATTCATTTTTTTAAATCATTTTACATCCCTAATAATATATTATTTGATTTCTCCAATTTCCTTTCTGAAAGCCCAGAGACGGTGTAACTTTTTCTATCCTGCTGTAGGTTTGGTTGAACCCCAGATATAAATGTCTCTAAAATCTGGAAAAGAATAACTCTACTTTCCTCTTTGTTTGGGAAGCCATCAGAACCCTCTGACAGATTCTACAATAATGATAAATCATTGTAGGTGTGAACTGATGATAATCCCATTCCCCTGCCTGGCAGAGATTCTGAATCTGGTGTCTTAGCTCAAACAATATAAAAGGTCAATCAAGGTTAATTCCTTCTGTGCACAAGACACAGAGTAGTCTTTGGCTGCCCCAACAATGCTATTCATGCCACTCTGATTGTTTACAGTATACCACTATGATGGTATTGGACAATCAGGCAGCAGTTGTGTACAGGAATCTCCATTTGTATAAATATTTGTGTAGACAAATCTTAATTTACATGAAGATTTAACCCATAATGACAATTTGGGGGGGGAAACAACATTTCCTTACCTGGGATCATTAATGACTTTCACCAGTGCTTCATAAAGTTCATCTGCAGTAATTGTTTTC
The DNA here is from genome assembly GCF_052426305.1 of Pelodiscus sinensis. Taxonomy (NCBI): domain Eukaryota; kingdom Metazoa; phylum Chordata; order Testudines; family Trionychidae; genus Pelodiscus; species Pelodiscus sinensis. The sequence goes on from NC_143055.1 coordinate 103,635,304, forward strand.
CAGTTTAATAATATTCCCATGCCTTTGGCCTGCACTCGGGTCATAGTATCATAATGGTCTCCAAAGAGAGGAATTCCCACCACAGGTACTCCATGGTACATGGTTTCAAAAATACTGTTCAAACCACCATGGCTAAGGAAGGCTTTAATGTTAGCATGACCTACAGAGATGAGTGAAGTAAAAGAAAATGCTTTACAAACATGGATTATATGTACGATAAAATTACTAAAATTAGGGATAAAAAGCTCAACTGCCCCATTCAGCAACTTCTGCTAAACAAGTATTATTTGAATATTTTACTGTTTTAAGCTCTTTCTTAGTTCATGGGTGAATATGTTAAACAAAACCCAGGTCTCCGTTGGATGCCTCTCTCTGTCAAGTTAATATATTACTATTATCAATATCCTTTGTTTTCAAGCCTCTGTTTTTGTCCAAACCAATTTTAAAGATTCCTTTTTCAAAGATTTTGTGATGCACAGTATAAAATAGTTCACTAAATCTGAGTATCAAGTTTCTAAGTCTTCAGGAAAGTACACACAATTGCCTGAAGTTATGTAAATACCTTCTTCAATTTAGGCCACAGAAATTTTGCAATCCATATTTTCTCATTCCTTACAGTTCAATATGCAAAATGGAGTATATTCAGCAAAATGAAAACCTTATTTTACACACACGGTTTAAAAAATTAATATAAATTGTAAGTTGATACTGAGAGATTCCGACTAGTTCTATTCTAGGGGTGTGTCTAGACTGCATCCCTCTGTTGCCAGAGGGATGTAAATTAGACATACCAAATTTTCTAATGAAGCAGGGATTTAAATATCCCGCGCTTCATTATAATAAAAATGGCCACCGCTTACCAGCAAAAAGCAGCTGTCTAGACGGGGATTGGTTGACAAGGAAAGGCTTTTCCGACCGATCCTGTATACCTCGTTGCACGAGGCATAAGGGATCAGTGGGAAAAGGCTTTCCTTATCGACCAATTCCTGTCTAGACTGCCGCTTTTTGCCGGCAAAGTGCCACGTCAGCAAAAAGCAGCAGCCATTTTTATTCTAGTGAAGAGCAGGATATTTAAATCCCCACTTCATTAGCAATTTTGGTATGTCTAATTTACATCCCTCTGGAGAAAGAGGGTATGTCTACACTACCCTCCTAGTTCGAACTAGGAGGGTACTGTAGGCATACCGCACTTGCAAATGAAGCCCGGAATTTGAATTTCCCGGGCTTCATTTGCATAAGCGGGGCGCCATCATTTTTAAATCCCCGCTGGTTCGAACCCCATGCAGTGCGGCTACACGGGGCACGAACTAAGTAGTTCGAAATAGGCTTCCTAGTTCGAACTACCGTTACTCCTCATTTCCTCAGATTTCTGTTTAGAATGGAGAGTAGTACAGAGGGGTTCCAGGTTACTGGAAAAGATGAAGGAATGACCGCACCACAATCAAAGTGGGGGTAGGGTTTGTCTGGGTTTGGTGAAGGACTATGACTCTGCTTTATGGCCGGAAGAAGGTTGGAAAGAGGTCAAAGACGTCTGCAAAGAGGTGGACAGTAGTCAGCTTTGTGGCACTGAATCACCCGCCCAGGAATGTGAGGTCCAAAAAGTGCAAGCCCTGGTTGAGGGGAAGCCTCTTTGTCCTATGCAACAAGTGTGACAATATGGCAGTGGTACAGGTTAGCAATCGCCTAAACTTCCAGATCACACAGGGTTATGAAGTTGGTTAGGGGCATTTGTTTTACAATATTTAACCTTCAACATCTGTTTTTCTTCTAAGTATGGAATGCATAATGGAATAGCAGTCACCTGGTCTCATTTCCATTTTGACAGATTTCATGAGCTCGCACTAGGGCCTAGCAGGAAATCCGAGGAGCTGCCGCTGACTCCCTGGAACCTTGGAATAGGATGTGGTTAGTGGAATGGAGAGGTTTGGCTCCAGGAACACAAATTAGTTATTTTGTTTTCTCTTAATGAGTTCTGTCTGCTCAAGAATACAGAGTGCAAGTCACCAATACAGCTCACTGTGAAGGTAGATGGTTGTGATCCCTGGTCAAAGACAATGAAGTGGCTGACGTCCCTTAATGATCTTGAAAGAGACAATGAGTTCTTTTCCCCGAAAGAACCCTTCAGCAAACTGGGTCACTAAGCAAGAGGCCATTGGGAGATGTTTGGGAAGAAGCCAACAAAATTGCTGGTGCCTCCTTGTGGCAGCATCCAGTGCAAGTACTCCATAGGAAGGCATCCAGGGATCAGATAAATGGCCTGGTAAAGGTGCTGGATAAAGGAACAAAATGAGTGAGGGGTATTAGGAACTCCCATGTTTGGTATAGAAGGGAGCCAACTCCCCACTCTCATAGCCCACCTAAGCCCTCCTATAAAGGTGGTGGATAGTAAGGTTCAAGCCATGAGTTGGCTGGGGAACTTAGATTGAAATGAAGTGAGGCTGATGGAAGCCCCAGATAACTATTTGAATAAACATGGATTTACATGTACTGTACACTTAATCTGCCATGTAGTCCGAGACATCTATATAATAACACTGAGGTCTGATTAAAATCCATATCAAGTGTCTCCTGTCCTTTTTTATATCCAGACAATGTTAAGATTGAACTGGAGCATCCTATTTAGCCTGGTGTTTATTTTTGACTAAATACAACATCAATTTAATAAGGGGCAGAAGCTGACGGCATATTTTAATGGTAGTAATCAACAACAGTCAGTTAAAAGTAAACTTAGCATTATAAATGAACCAAGCAAAGAACACTCATCCCCAAGAATTCATTAAAATAATAGGAGCCTTTAGTTACAGTATAATTATCTTTCTTTGGGGTAAAATGGTCTGATTGTAAAAGTAACAATACATCATAGCATGTGCGAGAGCGCGCGTGCACACACACACACACTTATTTACTTTTTAATAAATTACTTTGTACAATGACTCAGACTGCCATTGATTTGCAAACAACTTGTAAGTAACCTAGAAACAACCATGAGCTTTGATTGGGTTCTAAGCTCAACAGTGTTTTCATACACTTTGACCCAAAAGGGGAAAAGCTCCTGGGAATATATAAGTATTAAATATTCTTTAAAAAACCTTATTATGTCTGAAATATAGTTATTTGACTTCCTATTTCTCAGGTGCTAACTCAGCTCTGGCTTAATATGCTGATAAATAAGTGGATAAAAATTGTTAGCAATTTGTAATTCACATTCTAAACCTGATAATTTTTCTGTAGGAACAAGCAACACAAATACAAATATTTTGCTACTTATGCACATTTCTCGGGTTTGAGTGAATTGTGTGCATCTGTGAGTTTCTGGAATTTCACTGTAAACATGAACAAAAGCTACATATTTGAAGTGTTTGCTAATAAAGCAAATATCGTATAGTATTCAACTTACTAATAGTTACAGGAAAGCAGGGCTGCTGATGGGAGGAGGGACCAGAGATTTTAAAAGTGTCGCCGCCACTACCATTGTAGCAGCAACGGCTGGAGCCCTGGATTCTTTAAATAGATGCCCAAGTCCCACATGGCACGATCCGGGCAACACTGACGGCTGGCAGGGGGAGGCATAATATGGTCTGGATGACACATAGGTCTGGCTGCCCCTTACCTCGCCCCTTACACCTGAGCCTCTTTCCATAAATTGCCGAGGGCCTGGAAAAGTCTGTGTCCGCCCTGCAGGTCAACAGTGTTCCAAGGTAGCATGATTCTAGCAAATTTCTACATAAGCGACTTTCTCCTTGTACATTGTAAAAGCAATGCAAGCATGAGATAATATTTTTTAAAGTTTCTTTCTTACCAGAACCAACCACTAGGGAAGAAAATAGAGATGAGAAAGGAGAGGAAAGGATAGCGATCTCATAGACTCAGCAACTCTGACCAAGACTGAAGTAGACTCCCCTGGGGCTCTTCTTTCATCCCAGGAATTTGTGTCTTCATTATTTTACATGTATATGGAGCAGACAGATCACAAATTTCTCCTCACACAGATGTGGCCTGATCTACAATCCATTAAAGTCCGTAAAAAAAACCCTCCTATGCACTTCAAATGCTTTTGTCCAGGCTTATGTTCTGTTGGACTGATAAAGGGATTTCTACTGAACTGAAAGAAATAAAACATGTAACATGTTATAAGCTCTTTGGAGCCAAGAACATGTTTTTGGTTTTGTGCCTATAGAGCCCAATACAGGGGAGCCAGATCTCTAGTCACTACCATACTACAAATAATAAATGCATAAATAAATAAAATAATAATGTATTGTTTTACATTATATCTGACAGAGGGAAGAAAGTAAACAACCACTGCAGATACACCTGACTTAGGCTTTGCCTACACCGGTGAGTTACAGCATGGTAAATCAGCTCCCAGCTCCGTAACTCCTGAGGTAAGGCACTTAGTGCACACTAACTCCATTGCTGCTGCATTCTAGCTAAACCACCTCAATGAGAAGTGTAGAGCTTTCTGTGCAACGGCTACAGTACTGAAGTGCCAGTGTGGACACATCATTTGCTGCATTGTAACTGGCCTCCAGAAATGTCCCATAATCCCTCCAGTGACCATTCTGCTCATTATTTGAAGTTTACTGCCTCACTGCAGGAATGCGCATATCCCTTTTCAAAGCTTCATTTTGGACAGCTTGCATGCTATGCTGATCTGCTCTGGGATGCAGCAAACCATTCATGTGGAATGCTCATGCCGTTCATCAGAGAGGTAGGTGTTTGTGTTTGAGTGAGAAAAAGTGACAAGAGTTTGTTGTACAAAGAGCCAAGGAGGTGTGGGATGGCAGGCAATGTCAGGGTTCTCCTCTCTCCCTGCTTCAGGAGGGTTGTTTCCTGCCGCTGACCAAATTTACAAGACCGCATGCTGACGTCCCCCAAAACACAGTATGTCCCCCCCCCCCACACACATGGACATACACACACAACATTCCCTCTCCTCCCACATTTCAGCTGAAGAGCTGCCATCAGTGTAATAGGATGACCATGGAGCAATCATGATGCTTGCTGCCTGCACTATGTGGCATTGCAAACTGCCAAATCCTTCCCAAAGCACCCTGCAGCCAGGTGCACAGTGGGATAGTTACCACAATGCACTGTTGTCTGTGGTATAAGAAGACATGCTAATGTGGATGCACTCCACCGTGACAAGGAGCACAGTGTGGACACACAGCAGTGATTTTCCTGCAGCACTCTGTGAGCAACGCTGTAATTGCTGTTGTATACATCTGTCAGTGTACACATACCCTTAGTATATCCCTTGTACTTGTTCAATCAAAAACCAATGTGTTCAACTATTATGAAAACCAAATGATGATAATAATCACTGTACTTAGCCCTTTATATACTCAAAGAATTGTACACACATTAACTAATCAATTACCTCTGTACTGATGGGGAAACTAAGGAAAAATAGCAGAACACGCCTGTTGTAATAGTCTGAAAAAGTTTTCCTTCAGATTTTAACCACTGAAATCAATTAGGTATTAGTTTGTAGTAAATTATTAGCATAAGATGTCATCCAGAGAAACAGCATACAGTAATTCCTCATTTAACACGTGCCCGCTTAACATGTTTTCACGACAGCATGTTGGTTTTTTTTAGGGAACATTTTTTTAATTACACGATCGTCCCCAGAATAACACGATTTCCCCAGCCGGCCCGTTGCTGGTGGCTGTGTGGGGCTTCCCCTGCCTCCCTGTAAAACAGCGGAGGGTTCGCCGCTCACCACGCCATTCCCCGCTGACTCCCTCTCGCCGGACGCCTTGCCTCCTCTCCTCTGCCTCCACTTGCAGGCCCTCCCTCATCGGACGCAGTGCGGGTCCCGGCAGACCCGTGACAGAGCCATACTCCCAAGCCATACTCCCAAACCAATCCCCCTCCCCTCTCCTCCTCTTCCCCAGAGCCAAACACCTCCCCTCCCTGCTGTAACCCAGTCCCCTTTCTCCCCCAACCTTATGTCCCGGTCCCAACAGACACCACCGCTTGAAACGCAACCCCCACCTTTTCCACTATTTTCAATGGGAAAATTGACCCTGCATAACACGTTTTCACTTAACATGATCATTTTCTGAAACATATATATAGTGTTAAATGAGGAATTACTGTACTTAAATTTTCAAATTTTAACAATTAGGGATTTTTTTTAAATTCTTCCAGCCAAAAAACAAGCATGTAAAACAATGACAAAAATCCCGTAACATTGGGAATCACCATGGACAATTTACAGCTAGAATGGACATTTTTATAAACAACTGAAAATGGCAATCTGTTTGTTATTCCCCTTCAGTTATATTCTCAATACATGACATACTGCACTTTTACAGGGAGGCAGGATTATTAATTTACTTTGCATTCAGAACATAAAAAATGGTTGGTTTAATTATCTTAAATTCATTCTGAATGCTACATTCTTGCAGCACTATTTCTCATAGAGAAGTTTTGCTTTAAATTCACAAATGTTACGTCACTGTCAACTCCACAAACCTTGATAAAAAAACAGGCTTTCACAACATTGTACACTCACCAAGAAGGTCATTTTGTGGTAACCATTCTCTGAGTTTTGTGTTGTTACCTAAATTCTTTGGCTGGCTTCCTGAAAACCTAAAATGCACAGAATACAGTCATCTTTCAAAATAAATTCTCAAAAGCTCTGAAATTGAGATGTAAAACACACAATCAAACCAAATTATCTCTCGATGTTAAAAACAGTCACATGGGGAAAGGGTCTATTTATGTTCCAGTACATGAAACTGGAGTTGTATTAGCAGGTCCGACAGTTCAGATGCTACAAAATAATTGATAAACTACAAAGTAATTTCAGTTATTTAGTTTTCCTGCACTGTGGCTGCCAGATGAGCATATTGTCTGATTTGTACAATGGCACTATAGTTTTTATTTACTAGCCAAATAATCCCTATGTGTGAGATAATATATGTCTGAAACATTACCATTTATATCAATATTGGCTCAGTTAAACAACTACAACAAATCTTGCACAAAGTGTGTCATGTATGGTGTGAATGGGAAAGTTATAATTTGTTAAATATGATTATCCTGTTTAAATCCATGTATCATCTCTGTGTCTGAAGTTATGAATATTAGCTATAGCTCTATATCCAAAATGTGTTTGTTCATGGGAGAACACCCACCAAGAAAAATCTACATTGAATGCCAGTCCATAGAAAGCTTTCTGGTTTCAAAGGCAATTGACTCTCACAAGGGGCACAGAAGAAGCTCGCTCAACTCTCCTGAAAATCAGTTCCCTTACTCGAGTGCCTAAAACTCCTGTTTTCAAAAATACTAGTTATTCCACCTCAACAGGGAAGAATACAATCTTAGGATGTTAAATATCAGTTAATTGAATAGTCACTTAACCTCATGAATTCTTATCGGTTAGTCGACTATTCTATAGTCCCTGGGCAGCCCCTATCCGGGGGGAGGGGTCTGAGCTCCAGGATCCGGCATAAGCCAGAACTGAGCCAGGCTGCCTGCCCACCAGGCTCCTAATACACTTTGGCTGTGTCTAGACTGGCCAGTTTTTCCGGAAAATCAGCCGCTTTTCTGGAAAAACTTGCCAGCTGTCTATACTGGCCGCTTGAATTTCTGCAAAAGCACTGACTTCCTACTGTAAGAAATCAGTGCTTCTTGTGGAAATACCATTCCGCTCCCGTTCAGGAAAAAGACCCTTTTGTGCAAAGCTTTTGTGCAAAAGGGCCAGTGTAGACAGCTCAGATTTGTTTTCTGCAAAAAAGCCCCGATCGCGAAAATGGTGATCGGGTTTTTTTTTTGCGGAAAAGCGCGTCTAGATTGCCACGGATGCTTTTCCGCAAAAAAGTGCTTTTGCGGAAAAGCGTCCGTGCCAATCTAGACACACTGTTCCGAAAATGCTTTTAATGGAAAACTTTTCCGTTAAAAGCATTTCCGGAAAATCATGCAAATCTAGACGAAGCCTTTAAGTGCAGAGCCACAGCAGGGGTAGGTCCAGGACCCAGTGCAAGCTAGGACTGAACTGGGCTGCTGGCCAGCCTGCTAAAAAATTTACTGACAAGGGGTGGGCCGGAAATGCATGTAGTCTATAACATCAACCTAGAAGCTTTTGCTTATCAGTTAACCGATTAATCAACTATACTATTACATCCCTAATATAATCATCATGGTGACAACGCTAATATAATCTAGTAGTCAAGATGGGAAGTGAAGACCATGACAAACAAGAAAACAGTAAATAATCATTTCTTTGTCACCATCCCACAAAAGAAAAAAAATTACTGGACACATGCCCTTGTAATATTGCACCAAAAGTCATTTAGCAGAGAACAGCTTGTAAATAGAGCTGGTCAGAAAAATATTTTTCCCTGCAAAAATGTGGATGAAAAATAGTAGCAAAATCATGTGTAGATCTTTTCAACTGAAGATTTCATTTTTTAAAAAAAATTAAAACTAAAAGAATTTCATCTTCTAGTGAAAACTAAATATTTGCCATGGAAGGCAGGCTCCTTACACACACACACACACACACACACACACACACACACACACACACACACACACACACACACACACACACACACACACACACACACACGTGAGTTTTGTTGTAAAGCCAGTTTTCTGTTGAAAAACAGTTCTGACAGAAAGTTTTCTATCCTCTCTACTTGCAAAGCTTGTGGAAGGATAATGGTAATACCCAGTAAATAGATTTTAAAATTTTCCAGTTTGAGGTCCCAGTCCTTTCTCCAGCAGAGGAAACCTTGTCCTTTATGGAAAGACAACATTCCTATTTGCAAACACTTAAATCAACCATATTCACGCTAATCTATACAGCTGTAAAACCATAATTGAGTAATTATATCCAGACCACCAAAAATTACCCCCCGTTCATTTCCTGTCATAAATTATTGCACAGTGTTAAGCTGTCATAGTTTACTCCAGGACCCAGTACATTTCTTTGCCAGGATAGGATTCCAATTGGTAAAGCATTTAATCTATCTTATTTTTCTCTGAATGGTACTATATAAATGTTAGTCGTTTTTATTACAGACTCATCTGACTCTTGAAAATATCCAGCAAAAGCTTGTATTTGGTTTTAAATATTTTAATAGATAAAAACTGTATCCAGCATTAATGTATCTAAAATAAAATTCCCAGGAAAGAGCAACTAAACCAAAAGCAACAGTTTGTTATTATGATGTCATTCCCATTTTCTAATATGTCTTTAAATAGCAACAATGTTTAAAAGACCCACATGTAATTAATATCATCACAAAGTACCTCATATTTCTTTCTGGCTTACATTTCAGTGCTTGAATATAACCTGAATTGCACTCGGCTAGAAGACTATATGGACAATGTTGTAAATCCAGCATCTGTGAAAAAGTGCAGGGAAGGAGTCTAAAAAAGGGCAACAAATTACCTTTCATGAAATAATTAAGTCCCTCCTGCTATCCAGGTTATGTACATTGTGTGTCCCAAATTGAGTGTGCCTCCAACCGGGACAGCCCAAACATGAAGTGGGAAACTTTCAAATTTATGTCAAACATATGTTATTCTGTAGTTCTTACCTCCAGATAACCCTCTGAGGAAGCCTTGCCAGGGCATGTGATAATTTATTTGCTATATCTTCTGACAAATATTTCACTCCAGCTCCAAATGAGACAAGGACAAAGCCATTTTCATTAGCACCATCCACCCATGTTTGAAGGTCCTGTTGAAACAAAAAATAGCATTGCGCATTGTAAAATAAGCATTAAAATAAAATTATCACTGCATGCTGGAAATTTGTCAGTCAGTCACTACACAGCTTAGCAGTGCTTCATGAGGCATCTGAATTTTAGAAATCAAGTGGTATAATAACCTAGGGATTCAAACTATATAACTTATATTTTGAAAGTTATTCATATTACAGTTATCCTAGTTTGGGTTTAACTAAGCCTTCATATCAACAGCCAATATCACAGGTCAAGAGATTCTTTCTTAATTTATAACAGTAACAAATACTGTTTACATATGGAAGCATATTTGCATCTGATCTCAGATAGGTACACATAGCTGCATATTTTGAAAAATCAGTTCATGTGCCTGCAAATGCACAAGAACAAGACAAAGTACAAATAAAGCCCACAAAACTCCAGAATTCTAAGTTTGATTTTAATCAAAAAAAGAAGGGAAGGAACTTTAAAATAGAAGATTTGTGCAATGACACTTTACTAGGATGCTAAAAGTACCAAAGAGTAGCACTTTAGGGATTTGAAGAAACACAATGCCTTTTTATGAATTGGCAATAACAGTACCAAACAAAAAATATTCTCTTCACAAATTATTTTTTTGGTAATTACTAGGAATATCCAGATCTTATACTTAAGAGACTTCTTTAGCTTTGAACTCTACTAACTCCTCTTTAGTTTATTTAGATAGCTGTGCACAGTATTCCAAAGACATAAAATAACAATATTATGAAATAAAACTGCCCAAAGCAAACTAACAAAACCTTCTACACAAGTTAAAAACTAGGGCTGAAATCTTGACACCATAAAAAGCAAAGGCAAAACCCACACTCATTTCATTTAAATGAGAGTTACACTATGAGGGCTATATTACAATATACAAATATATCAAAGGCAAGTTTCTTCAGTTCTGTCACTAAAGTACCAATAGGATACAAAATATATGATATTCAAACAGTCAATTTTATTACACTAATGTTTTACTACTGTCTCTGTAATGCCTTTAAATGTTCTCAACAGCAAATTGCTTGCAATGGCATTTCTGCAGAACTCCTTCTACAAAACTATATACTCTAACACGCAATGTAACAGTGGAAGAGGTGAGAGTGCACATAACTTTTAGCACTTAGGAATTCAATTGGGTTTTAATTCATCCTAAATGCAGTGTAAAATAAAAATTGTGACTCAGCATGCATTATATGAGGGTATATGTTATCAGAGGTTAAGCCAGATTCTGCCCCACAGAATTTCAGGGCACAAGATTTCCAATAATGGAAAGTCTGTCCATGTTTCACCTTTCCATCAGGCCACACAAATAATCTTCCCACCACCAAAAGCAGGTGAGCCTGATAGGGAAGAGGGCATGATCCAGTTGCCTGAGGGAATGATTCTATACCTCCATTAATGAACCTCAGCCCCACAGGAATCACAAACCCATGTTACATTTGCCCTCCCCTAAACACAGCAATAGCTCATAAATAAACCAGTGAGGTAATCTATGTCCACTAGGCATTGGACATTTTACTGGGGGACAGTCACTTGCCTACAGGAAAAGACATTTTTATTTTGAAAACACAGCGCAATATTCTCAGTAATTGGAGAATCCAGCCTCCACTAGTTGTATCAAAAATTCAATTTGCTGATAAATAGAGAGAATTAAAAAGTGAGTGAAAGTGAATGGTCAATACAAGACATGCTAATTTGTATTTTCTTATGACAAGTTAATTTTCACTTTCCAGAAGCACTGCAAGTAGAATCCCATTTGTAATCTACTATGTGAGGAGGCAAAAGTGACAATCCCGCACAATCAGCAGAATTTTATGGTACTGATGGGAACTTTCAACAGTTTTATTTGCAAAGCAAAGAGGCATCAAATCTTTTATGAAACACAATATTTCAATGGCTAGTAATTGTATCGGATGTTACATGACATGTTAACTGCTATTTTTCAAATATAATGTATAAGCATGGGACAGAAAATACTACTGATATTAAAGAAGAGCTCTCAATAGAATGTTTTCCAAACAACTTACAATGGGTATCAGAATTACTCCATAACACATCAGTCACTTGTTGGAAATGATTTAGAAATAAGGAACACAGCAACTGAATTAATGTACTGAGAAATCATGGCTCTACTGAATTCAGTGTGAGGTTTGCAATGGGCTTCAATAGGATCAGGATTACACTCTTCATTTTTAACACAATAAGCAATGCTTGTTACCAGCTTCAGTTAATTAAACAGAAAAAGTAATTTTAAAATACAGCCGGTGCGTGAAGCCACAGAAACGGTCAGATTTTTTGATGAAATTTTGTGCAAAAAGTCTTCCAGAGTTCAGTACAGGACACAGTCCCCCTGAGAGGAACACAAAATTGACATTAAGTCAATTGTCCTAGTCTTGTTATAATCAGCAGGAAACCGATAACAAGATCAAGTTGGTGTTTATATAAACAAAAGGAAGGAAGCACAGAAAGATTCCTTATTGATCATGATTTTGATCCAGGGCATGAAATAAGTAATTGAACTGTGCAGTATTAGTTTTCACTGGAATTCCACAGTAAGAGTCTTTTTCTTCCATTATAAGTCATTTTCCTCTTTACTATAACAAATAAATTACAAAAAAAAGATACAGCAAAATTCGAACCCCTCAGCAGATAAATCTTCCCAGGAATACTGTGATAGCAAAGTCCTGCAGAGTCATCTCCGTATGTCAGAAAAAGATTTGCCTGCTAAACAGAAATCCAAAACAAACACGACAACAATGCCACCAGGGATGGTAGGAAAAGGGAGGTAAGACCAGGAGAACCAGTGTGCTAAAAAGACTTGCCTTTTGCTTTTTGAAACACAACTCAAATCGTACTAAAACTCTACTAGCGTCAGTCAATGTTATAAACAGACGTGACTGCCTTACTGATATTGTAGTCTTCAGAATGCTATTTCATTTTTAAGAACCATGATTCATTTCTATTTTCATAGACACAGATACAACAGCCACACAGCAGTAAGAAATGGGCATGAGAACTGAGACTACAGAAAATCAAGTGGGAGCTGTTTACACCATGCACCCTGTTCTGACAACAGCAACCCAAACAGTAGAGAGACATTTTAGGACAAAAGGACATACAACTAGCATCCAATACAATGCAACATATGCAGGGTGACCAGCGCATTCCCTCCTCCTTCACAATGCAAAGCCAATTTCCATTTTGTGAAGAACGCCTCTGAGTCACATCTTTTTTTCCCCTTATCTTCCTAATTCTTTCTTGTTTTGGAGTTGGCATTCCATCTGTGACGGTTACTGTACCCTTTAGCGTCCTTGTGAGTCTAAAACTTTCAATTTCTATACTTTCATCTTTTTTAGTACTTTCCTCATTTTTTTTTGAAATCCACCCTTTCATTGCCAAGCTAAATTTTGGTACAATTCTTCTCTTGAAAATATTAAAGTTAATTAAATGTTGATGGCTCAAGCTTAACCTTTTCCAGCTGTGTTTTATTTATGGCTACATTGAGACTAGCTTCTCCTTGTGTGCTCTAGAACAAATTGTTCCCGAAACACTAATGTGATGCGTTACATAAGATGCATCTTTAAATCTTTCCGATTGTGACACAGGATCAGGTCATATACTGCTAGCTGAAACCATCCCATTGCTATTGTTTTATTAGAACTAGCGTGTGTCTACACTGCACCATTTTTCCAGAGTAATGGCCGTTATTCCTGAAAAACAATACTAGCGTCCACACAGCAATTGTGTTATTTCAAAAGAAAATTGAAAGAACGGAGGGATTTTTCCAACGTTAGTAAACCTCATTCCATGAGGAACAACACCTCTTCCAAAAAAGATCTTTCAGAAAAGGGTGTGTGTGGACACTCCACTGCTGCTATGTCAAAATAGCTCTATACCTGGGCCATTTTAAAGTTATTTCTCCCCAGTGCCTCCTCGGGCTCTAAATTGAGATAGCACATCCACATAAGGGGAGCCTGCCTCATACTAATTTTGAGGCTTCCCTGTAGTGTGGACGCTCTATTTTGAAATAAGCTATTCCAGAAGATATCTTCCAGAATAACTTTTTCCAAAATAAGCTTGCAGAGTAGATGTACCCCTTGATGCCTCTTTGACTTCCCCTGAAATTTTGCACTCAGACAGTCTTTTTTCAATCAGGAGGCCAGTAATATAACTATTCATATATTTCTAGTCTTACCAATGGGATTTTTCTAAATATCCAAAGCACAAGACAGCAAATCAGAGGATCTATTATATTTTCACCTTTGTTGCTAATTTAAACTGTTTGCCTATTTCACAATAGAGAACAAAGACATAAGAATACCAACCAAAGATGTTTTGAGGCTTTGAATTAACGAACATCTGAAAAGCAGCTTGAGATCTTATGAAAGGTAGTAGAGAAATGCAAAGTACCATGCTCAGAACTAGAGAGAATGAGAGAGTACACAGAAACTTTGCTTTCCTTATATAGCAGTACACAGCGTCAACCATATTTCCATAGTCCTTGATTTAGGTTTACAACTAGGCACTCCCATGCTTCCCCGCTTTAGTCCAATACCATTACACAAGCAGAAAAGTATCACACAAGCAGTGTGACATGGACACTGATACTGGCACAGAGTGTGTATTTCACTGATTAAAAGCAACAAAATTTCAATCATGGCAAGCTTTCCTTATAACAAACAACAAACAGTACTGTTCACATGGGTTTTTTTTTCTTCTAGAAACAAGAAGCCATATCCTTGAGAGAAATTCAGAGTATATACTCTGTAATTAAGCAGCTTCAAGGTAAACAAAAGCAATCTTAACAGCCATACCTTGTTGCATGACTTTCAATATATGAATAGCTATGGTGTTTATTACAAGGTAAACCAAAAGCAACTCCAATTAGACAAAACAAATAATACAAGTTGTGTTAGCTAAAAACAAAACTTATCATTTGTCTTGTCTACTTAGTCTATAAGCAATTCAGCACAAGGAATGTTTCTTCAAAATTTCATGCAGAACCTACCTCATTGTATGGCTGCTTTGGCTTGGGTACGTCTACACTACAGAAGAAGATTGAAGCTGCCACTCTTGATCTTACACAGTTTGAATTAGCAGTCTAGTTAAGACAGCTATTTGAAGTGAGAGGGGAACTCTGGTCTATGCCGGTAACCTTGCTTTCACAAGGAGTAAGGAAAGTTGAAGAGGAGTGTTTTTTCTTTGACTTCCTGCAGTTAGATAGTGCCAAAAGCCGAGTTAAGCTACTTTGACTTCAGCTATGCAATTTACATAGCTGAAGTTGCTTATCTTAATTTGACTTTGTCCTGTAGTGTACACTTACCCTTTAAGGCCTGATCCAATTACTACTCTATACAATGAAAAAGCTCTCACTGATTTTCAGCGGAAACTTGACTGAGCCCCAAAAAGGGCAAATTATAAAGAACTGTTCTTTTTTACATAGCTGTGCTAGACTAGGACAAACCCAGGTGACTCTTAAACTGGTGAGCCTGAATCCTCGTCTCGGAATACAGATGTATCTTAATACCATTTGTTAGAGGCATATGTATGCCTCTAGCTAAGGAACAAAGTCAGGGATATTGGTATCCTACTTCCTTGGACTGCAGACTCTCTTTCAGCACATATTCCCAAGCTGATGCTAAAAATTAGAAGTACTGCACATAGGTTTCAGATAATAAAGAATCAATAAATTCTGTTCTTAGATAGTATCAGAGGGGTAGCCGTGTTAGTCTGGATCTACAAAAGCAACGAGGAGTCCTGTAGCACCTGATAGACTAACAGATGTATTGGAGCATAAGCTTTCGTGGGCAAAGACGTACTTCATCAGATGCCCATGAAAGCTTATGCTCCAATACATTTATTAGTCTGTAAAGTACTACAGTACTCACTGTCGCTTGTTCTTAGATAGTAAACTGTAGAGTCCAGGGACTATGTCCTTGAATCTATTTGTACAGTGCATAGTACAACAGGGCCTTACCCTTCACATGGGCCTCTGGACACTAGAGTAAATATTATGTAAAAATAATCATCAGAAAATATATTGGATAAAGAACTGCAGAACAGTAATTTACACTCTCTGCTTGCAAAATTTATAAATTGCAAGAGCTATCCTCTACATTTTCTCTATTTTTTTATTAAGAAGTAGGAAATTAAATCCAAACAACTAGTGGTAACTTACCTTTAGGTTGCAAAATGAAGCATGCAAACCAGTTATGGCTGTTTTGGAGATATTAACAGAGCCAGACTGCCCAAATGCAATATTTTCTATTACTCTCTCATTAATGAATGCTATAAAATATGTAAGAGCTGAAACTTAACACTCAGAATATGAAAATCAGATTATGAACTCAGCCCTTAGAACAGGGCTACTCAATTTTGGAAGCCCCGGGGGCCACAATGATACTCAAAGCACATGTCAAGGGCCACAACTTAAGTGTGGTTGCAAATATACGCAAGGATATATACAAATATATACAAATAGCTTCTTTCACACTGACAGGCATGAATACAAAGCACTTCCCACAATGCCCCAGTGCTCCCAACACCTCCTCCCTGGGGGCTAGAAACACCGACACCCTGTATCTGTGGGTATGTCTACACTGCCACCCTAGTTCGAACTAGGGTGGTTATTGTAGTCATTCGAAGTTGCAAATGAAGCCCGGGATTTAAATATCCCGGGCTTCATTTGCATCTTGCCGGACGCCGCCATTTTTAAATCCCTGTTAGTGCGGACTCCGTGCCTGCGGCTACACATGGCACGGAGTAGGTAGTTCGAATTAGACTTTCTAATTCAAACTACCGGTACACCTCGTACCACTAGGGTGGTAGTGTAGACATACCCTGTCTGTCCAGCTAGTTCATCCATTTGCATCTTTCAACACTAACACCGCCCGGAGACACCTCGCTGTTGTGGAACGTGTCCCAGTGGAGGCCATGTCCAAAGAATCCCACCCGCTGGCTGCATGTTGAGCCCCACTGTTACGCCGTAAGCTCCTTTTTACACCGTAAGCTCCCCCTCAGATTTACGCCCGCATCATCATCAGGGATTTCTGTCCTCCTGTGTACGCTCACCGACCCCGGTGCTCTCTGTCCTCCCCCCTCCAAATGTCTAACCCAGTCTTGGTGCCTTGCAGTTTAGGCTTTGATTTTGCTGTGCACAATCACAGTCCTATAGATCCTCCAAAACGACCAACCACACCGGTGGAGGGCAGGGAGACTTGGGCCCTTCCTCACTTCAGGTCCCTAAGGGCAGAGAGGAGGCCTCCCTGCCTGATTGGTGGGGTGTGCCCATAATTCACCAACCCATGGGTTAGCTGCTGGCTCCTCTATCCTGTCCTGGGTTTGTTCCTTCCCTCCGTCACAGCTCCTTCATCGCCTTGGCATTCTTGCTGGGCTTCTCCCTTGGCTGACTCTGCCCCTACTTGGCTCGGAGCACCCGTCTTGCCTTCTATCAGTGCGGCGCGGCCCCATTTGTATTCCCCGTGCCAGGCCACACCGCTTTGGGCATCCCCAGGCTCTGCCCCCACCACCTTCCACCTTCCAGCATCAGCCTGCGTCTTCCCTCTGACTCAGGGGGCAGCGCCAGAGCACGCGGCACACAGCCGCCGGAAGGGCATGCTTTCACCAACAAACGCATCCTCCGGCTGCCAGCAAGCGTGGGGCTCAAGAGGCGCTGCGGCCACAGCATCCAGCGCCCCGTCACACCTGCGTAAACCTGAACCACACCATGGGCAACAAACAAATAAGCTGCGGACCGCATGCTGAGTAGCCCTCCCCTAGTACATGAAAAACAGTGGTTTACAAACATAATTTCTGTGACAATACAGTCACAGCCTTATCTTTAGAAATTTTGTGTTTTGAGTTCTTGGTCTTGCACCCCAATACAAGTTTCAGATCAGAACACTAGAGTAAAATAAAAATAATGAGGTCAATCTTGCCACTTCTGTCATTATTGTAAATGTGTAGTCCCATCCCTAGCCATCTGTGCACTCACAAATATCTTTTGCTGGGATGGTTGTAGACTTGGACACAGACCTCTATTCTGTGTCTTTTCTTCCATGATCTGATATGTTTGTTTAATAAAAACAGATATTTGTGAACATTAAACAGCAATGGTCTGTTACCAAACAGGAAAACTCACCGTCACAAAACCAGTATTTCTTCTCCTAAGATTTAAACATTATTTTTCAAAGACTTCTCTTGCTTTTCACCCTGCAACCAAAAAAATGCTTTGGTTGAAAACCTAACCCCTTTAAAGTTCAAGGGCAAACCTCTCATTGTCTTCAGTGCAGCCATGGTTTCTCAAGTTCAGTGAACTCTGCCTGATCTCTAACCTGACCTGGCCTATGCCATTAATGTCCAGCCATTTTTTTCCTTATTTTCATGCTGAGCTCTTTAATGTTTCTTTATTTGAGTGCAGGTCTATCAACAGGTGGTGGCAGCAAGGAAGGAACAGGGGGGATAACAAAGGGAACCGCTCCCCCAGACCCAGTGATTGAAAAGGCAGCGTACTCCCAGTTCTTCTGTCACAAGCTCTGTGCCTTCCAGGGGCACAGAGAAGCCCCTCCCCCCCCCCCCCCCATTTTGCCCAGCAAGACTGTTGGCTGCCCTGTTCAAGTGCTTTACAAAAAAGAGATAAATATGTTAAGTGGGTCTTACACAATTGTATAGAAACCACTAGTAAACCAATTTCCCTGCTCTAGCCCTCAGTCTTTTCTCTCTCTCCAAAGGCAGTATCTCCACATTGTCTGGTGGCCATGATAGAACTCTGTCAGATTGCTTTTAGAGCCAATTTAGATAACTATCTCAAGAGCCATAAATGGCCATATATGCCTTTTTACCTAATAAACCCTAAGCCACGGGCTTTTGGCAAAACTTTTCCACTGGGAGAAAAAGTTCTGCAAACTATTAGACTTGGAGTACACTCCTGAGTTAGGTCAGTGGAAGGAGGCTTATGTTGACCCAGCTCTGTAAGGTCACACTACCCTAGGTCTTTCTACACTAAAATTTCACTCTTGCCAATGTAACTCGCCCACTACACTGATTTAATAGCTCCATCTCCACAAGAGGCATCAAGGCAGCATGGTTATATGTATTTAGGTTGGTTCAGTATCAGTGTAGATACTGTGTTGCTTACATCAACTGTTGCTGGCCTTGAGAAGCCAGCCCACAATTCCACACAACAACAGCACAATCAGTGCAAGCATTCTTGATAAGGATGCACTCTGCCAACATAAGGAGCAAAGAGTAGACACAAGTGATGTAATTACTGTATTACAACAGCTTGTAGCCAGACAGGAACCTCCCCTCCCCCCCTCCCCGTAACATCCATCTTTGCTTGCCTGGAAGCATACAGGGCACACAGAGCAGTAAAATCAGAATAGTCTTTGAAAGCCTGGAGAGGAGGCCCAGATATGCCAGCTCACCCAGTGTCCCTGGACAACTGTAATCAGAAATAAGAGGGTGGTCGAACTAATCGCTGACCAAAAGGCTGCATAGGAGTGCCTTTGACTAAAACCCATATTGATACGAATACACACTCGTCCGGGGGGGGGGGGGGGGGGGAGGAATCTCCTGCCCAGTAAAGAATGTCCAGTACTCACAATTTAGTTCTCTCTCTTGCAAGTGTAAATTAAGTTGAAACTCCCTTGTAAAAACTGGCGTCACAAAGATGGACCAACACAATTTGGCATCTTAGATAAAAAAGAGGATACGGGCCCCTTTGGGTATAAAGATGGGTCCAGCAGCACACTTACTCTGAGAGTCAATCTACCATCTATCTGCTGGTCGGGATAGGTGATTGGCCTCCCGAGGTTCCACAGGGACGCCCACCTCATATTCGTCTTTCCTAGGAATCGAGGGACCGGCCCTGGCCTGATACACTGAAGTCAAGAGGCATAAAAGGAGGTAAAAATTGTACCTGAATGTGTCCTTTGTTTTAAGTGTACACATAGATTTAGAGCTCTTCAAAAATTAAGCTGTCACTTGGTACCATTATTTCTATTTTCTATCTTTATTTTCTTTGTAACCATTTTTAAGATCTATATTTGCTAGCAGTTAAAAAATAGAGCAATAGCCATTGTAACCATATGATTTATAAGCTTTTTAAAGAATGTAGCTGTTTAAGCTTTAACCTAACTCCTTCAGTTGCTGTAACAAAACCAAGCACAATTTAAAAGAACTCCATTCGGTCATAAGGAACAGCTACAGGCAGAGCTGGGTGTTTGGATCATGTCGCTTTCAGAGGACAGATCTGTGGGGCATCTCTCAGCCTTCCTTAGGCTGCCCGCTGTGAAGGGATCCTGTATCCTAGCAGTCAAAGTCTGAGATGTAATAAGCTCTCTCTGTAAACTCTGGGGTGTCTGTCAGCCTGTTGGCTGCCCACCGCGAAGGGACCTGGTCCTAGCGGTCAAAGACACAGGCGTTAAACTTCTCGGGGCGCACGTCAGCCTTCCCTAGGCTGCCCGCTGTGACGGAACCTTGTGTCCCAGAAGTTAAAGACTCGGGTGTAACACACACACACACACACACACACACACACACACACTGCCCCGACCATCGGCCGACACACACACACACACACACACACACACACACACACACACACACACACTGCCCCGACCATCGGCCGACACAGCTGCATGCCGATGTAAGTTAGGTTGACTTAATTTTGTAATGTAGACATGTCTTTAGTTCCTGGATTTCAAAATCCATTCAGCATTCTTCCTCCTCTCCTCTTATCCAATTTAAATGGTAGTCATGTTGTTCTGAGCTACTGTAAATTCAGTGATCTGAATGCTCAATCTGGACAGTGCAGAAACTATTTTAGTGCAGGAAAATGTGATTTTGCTTCTTCTATGCACTCTTAAGAGGTCCCCGTCCATAACAATTCAGACATCCTGCAAAAACACTGCATTCCTCTGTCTGCTTTAATGCAGTAAAATAATGTTCTTGAAAGGTCCAGTCTATAGGAACACTCTTTACTGCAGTGATAGTTATATGGGCATGAGGTCATGATGATATCCAGTCAGCACAAATTATTTACATACAAACCTGCTTCTGGAAATCCTTATTCCATTTAGTTAGTAATGTACTAGCCTCTGCAATACAATCCAGCTCAGTATCTTTCTACAGAATTTTAAGCTTATATATATTCCAGATGGTCAAATAATGAAATAAAGTTTCTTAACGTTCAATAAAAAAGCCAAAACATGAACACAAACCAAATCCCATTGAATAATTCAACCAACTCTAATAAACAAAGCATCAACTTTTTTTCATTTTACTATTTATGTTCACTGATTTGTCAATCCCTACAAATTATGGGTGCAATTTATCATAAAGTAGTAACTGAAATGTTCATTACTTTTGTGATTTGATACAGAAGACAGATATTTTATTGTCCTTCCCCTGCCCTCCTCTCCTTGTTTGACAGAACGTAAATAACAGTGGTGACCTCTTTTTGATATCGGCAGTGTACTAAGAGCTGTCCGTGTATTTTATTTTAACTTGAGATTTCCTAACATTAAAAATGTCAACATCTTTAAAAAAGATTAACATGGCTATCCATCTGAGACTTTTAAAGATACTTTTACAAATAAGCTCAGTGGATCATGCCCTTTGTGTAGACTCAATGCTTTTTAAAGAAGAAAACAAGGAAAAAATCCCACTGAAGTATTCTAAAAGTTGTTTTATTATCTGTTGCAAATTATTTCTCATTCTTAGGAAAACAGAATGCAAAGCTATTTGTGAGGTCAATACTTTCTCACCATCTTTATGGGAGAATCATGATTTGTTTATTCCATGTTTATGATATTTGATATGGCATATAACAATTTTTACAAGCACATAAAACCACACAGATACCAAAGTAACAGGTATCTTGTAGAATAGACACAGATAGAGCTATATAGAGAACTGATATGCTGGGATCCTAATTCTAGTTATTCTCTCACTCTCTTCCTTTTCACATATTTCTCCTGACATGACCAATGATTGTTCCAGGAAGCTGAAGAAGAGGAAAAGAGAAGTACACTACAAACCAGCATCAGTTATTGGGACTACATTCCTAGCATTCCCTATTAATCACATACATACTACAACTTTTTATACCACTGGCTTATTCCCACACAGAGTCTTAGATCACACTGCAAATCACATGATTATTTTTTACCTAAAGATAGACATCTACAGTAGGCCTGGAAGGTTGGCTTAAGGTATGCAACTCCAGCTATGTTGGATACATAGCTGGAGCCATCTTACCTTAAGCCAAACTTGGTGCATCTACACAGTGGGAGACTGATAGAAGCAAATGCTCCCGTTGGCTTCCCTTCCTCCTCATGACTGCAAGGCACCAGATGGTGCTGCCCTGAGCATTCCATGTACAGGTCTAAACAAACCCCGCTAAATCGAATGCCAGAACATTGATCTCCAGCATGGTGTGTGTAGATGTGCCCTAAATGAGGTATTTGATCATTTAAGGTTATTGATGAGGCATAGTTCAGTATTTTTAATCTGGAAAAAATCAGAAACCAGATATGTCTTTTTTAAATTAAATTCCTCAAGTATCATGTATTTTCTGTTCAAGAGACTATCAAGGCAGTCTTCTCCTTCCCTTATAGTAAGAGTATGTATTTTAGCAAGCACCTCATAAAAGAGCAGATGTTATTAACTTGCTTTACTTGTTTTATATTTAACAATGAGGAATATTTATATTTAACAAGACTATAGTATAGAAGAGTGAAGTTTAAGTTGTAATAATCTTTTACTAAACTTCTGCCTGTGTTTGTATACTTGGAATAAGCAGTTATGGCTCCAACCATTATTATTATATAGAAAAACATCTTTTTATCATTCATAGACAAAAATGGTATTGTGTTGACACTACTGTGTAAGCTTTGTTCACTTTGATTTTCTAATTAGCTATTCTTAGCTGGTTTAAATGTTAAATGCACAGCTGTGACTATGGGGTGAGGTCCCAGCTGGCAGTAACCAGTGGTGCCTTATACTGAGCTTTGTTTCAAATAAACAAAGTTCACATATACAAACGCAACTGAATTTAATCATCAGATGCTTTCTCTGTTCAGCTCATAAATTCAAATGTGTAATAGTATTAATGTCTGCTCTCCAAATATGGTTGTGGACATCCATTCTTGAATGGAAACACACACAACGATATTTTACATCATTTCTAAATGCTAAAATATTATTTAGAGCAGAGGAAAACAGATTTAATTTAGAAAGTAGAATTAAAATAATGTTCAGTAGATAGATTAATTGATAACTTTATTTTATTTTGACCAATTCCTAAGCAAAGAACAACAAGACTGTACTGAGAGAGATTTTTCTTAGTATCCCACCTCTCTTGGTGGATTCTAAATTACAGAAGGTTGTTTCTGTTTAAATGCTACACTGTGAAATGCAAACTTTTAATTGGCTATATGGATGTAGTGGAACAAAACTGGGCCCTATAGTATAAACTCAATAAAGAAAACATTCCTGATGCAAAATAAGCAACAGTACAAATAGAATAGTGGCTAAGGGGTATATGTGTTCAGAGGTGGCTTGGGCACGTCATTTGACTATAGGTTTATTCCATTATTTTTCCTCCAGAGGGAGGTTTATTCCATTATTTTTACTATTGTGAGGTAGGATATGGAAAGGAGAAGAGGTGATGAAAGGCTGATGTGTGTATGTGGTAAATATGGTCAAGGAATGAATTTCTCTCCAACTCCATATCATCTTTCTATCTATTTTGATGATATCTCCAGTCTTCACAGACTAGAATTTTTGGCACTTCATTCCACTACAGATGCACACATTGTACAGCAGTAGAGGAGTAAAACAAAGATGGAGTGTATTTCTGCTGTTCTAGAACTTGTCCCCATGTGCTTCTTAGTTTTTAAGTATATAGACAGTCCCCAACTTAGGAACGGGTTATGTTCCGAACACCTGGTCGTAATTTGATTTGGTCATAAGTCAGAAATACCCTTAAAGGCACTGACTGCGCTGTTCGAAAAACTTGGTGTACATGGTTCTCAACTTGAAAATATTATAATAGGGTTAACAGGAGATTGGTCGTAAGTATGGATAGTCATAAGACACGTGTGTTCGTTAGTCAGGGAGTGGCTGTAAATGAAATTATAAAAAAAAAAAAAAGGCAGACTTTATTAAAGATTTTGTCATTCAAGTTCTTCGCATGCAACCTATTCCCCAGAAGGATATATTCTTGTGCCAATTAATGTAATAAAAAATGTGAAACTCTGGAACCTTTCCACAGTTCTTTAATCAGTTTTAAACAAAAACTGAAACCATTTTTCTGAGTCTATTTTCTCCGAATCCATGTGCAAAAGCCAACCAGACCCTGCCTTGGATGCTACTCTTCCTTGATCACAGCCTTCACCTAGCCTGCTATTTAATTCTGGAATGTGCAGCTGATAAAATAAAACCGAGAACCAAAAAGAATTGATGTTTTCACAGTATCACTGAATTTGTTTCTCACAACAAGAATTTCACATGAGCTACTTCTTTGGTGCCACTCTTGAACTAAAAAGTAGATACTGTTAAGATATCATTCCTTCCTCTCCTATCAGTGCAAATTATAATTAAAGGCAAAGAAAAATGTTAAAATAATATTAAACTTCCAAATTGACACAGAAAAAGAACTCAGCTAAAACTTCTATGGTGCCCTTAACTCATGCCCTGTTATACCAGGAAGTGTGTGTGTGGTATAAAAAGTCACTATTCTGAAAGCCATTCATTAGATAAATATTCATAGAGCACCAGATTGGAGATTTCTTGGAACAGGGGCAATATGTGTACTTGGGGAGAGAGGGGATATAAACAGCCACAAAGAAGAAGGGCCTGATCAATTACATTTGAGAAAGCACTGCACTATATTCATCTTAGATGTATCATTATTTAATATGCATTTTCATTTGTATATTTGTTTTATTAAATTATGAAAAAAATATTTTTAAAAAAATCTATTTTTTTTAAAACTCTAGAGCAATGGTTCTCAACGTGTGGCCCGCAGGAGGCTTGCAACCCAGTCAGCTATAGCTTCACCCCATGTGGACATCCTCGGGGCCATAGACAGAGATCTGCATATGTTGCTTACTATTGTAAATAGGTTCAGAACCACTCCTTTAGAATGTATCAATGTAATGAATCTGGCCTTTATCATCTTCTGTATTCAAAATGTTTGATACAACAAAGTGGATTTTTTTATAAGAACATCTAGGCTGCAGTGGGGATGGCCATGCCAATATGCCAAATGCCATCCACATTTTCTACCAGGAGGTAGATTACAGATAGAGGTACTATGAGGTATCTTCATATGCTCTGCATCTCAATCCAGCATTTGACATATATACTCTAAATCATCCAAGAATCCTACTTTAATCCAGAGAACTTTACAAATGCTGTGAATGTACATTGCAAAATGTTCAATGAGTTATGGATTTCTGACAAACACACCAAAAGAGGAAACTTGCCTTTCAAGCGAATGGATAGCAACTGAAAATCAAAGCTCTGTCCTTCAAAGGAGCTTATTAAAATTGGTATACATTGTGCCCAGTAAGAGGCCAAAGACATCTATATCAGCATCTTCACACAATCACAGGAGCTTTTTGGAAAGAAACAGTTAATGGAAAGTAGAATTGTCTGCAAAGATATGGGTACTGTGGGCAGGAAACCTCATTGAACAGTTAATTTGTAGATCTATACTGAGAAAAACATCTATGTTTACACATATAAAACAAAGTTCTTCATCTCTAACAACTACAGTAGTTTAAAACACAAAAGCTTTGTGTCTGACAAACCAATCAAAATGAGTACACCTTTGTTTTGTTGATTATTGCAATGTATTTGATAGACTTATAATGCTTTTAATTAGAAAATCTCTTTATAAAATCTGCACAATTAAACAAACAATTTTAAACAAATTTAAAATGGAAAAGCAAATTCTCTCATGTGTAAGCATAAGGAATTTGATCCATATTGAACATCAGCAGGTTTGAACAATGAATTTTCAGGTTCCAACACAGATCTCTCCATCTCTTTTTTGCTACTACATATGGACCAGCTGCCAGAGGGGTGGTACTTCATGTACAAATTTGCTAGTGGCTCACATGACTATTTGCTGGACAAGAATAGAGCATTAAAATGTACAACATTCCAGACTTTCAGAGAGGAATGTGGTCTAGAACATTAGCTGCAGCCATCATAGCTAAACCCGTATCTCACTCATTCGCTTGAAGATGTAATGTGGCTTAGTCAGGAGTGGCCCTAGACTAGCTGCCAGCAACTGGCACCCTAGGTGAACCATGAAATCGGCGCCCCCACCTCCAAACCCCTCAATAATATTGGGCCACAATTTGGCGCCCCATTTAACTTGGTGCCCTAGGCGACTGCCTAGTTCGTCTATATGGACAGGCCGCCCCTGGGTTTAGTGGACAAGACATCACTCTGATATATTAGAGATTTAGAAGCTATTGCTAGCTTTCCTTTCAATAACCATGTGCAACATCTGTCAAATTATTTGTAAAAGAGAGGAATGATATTTGACCTTTTTTTCAGGAACAGTTTGAGAGCTTGTAAATAGTAAGATAATTGTAATGCACTTAAATATAAGCAAGTTCTAGTTTGGGTGCATTTTCATTAGACCACAGATTATTTGGACAGATGCTGGACTGATCATTGAACATTGCCTGACTCAGCAGATTTCCCACAAAATCCAATACACTTGAGAAATCTATGATGAAGTGACAAGTAGGAAAGGAGCATCTGGGGATACAGAAATTATGACAGGAAGGAATGATCATATTAAAAATCTGGGTTCTAAGACGATTAAACCAACAGAACCAGTGAATGAAGTAGGTAAGAATGGGGCAATTGGTGGGTAGATATTTTATATGGACATTTACTTTAAGGGGAAATAATGAGGGGTCACTAGATACAGCGAAGCACCGACAGTATGGGTATATCTACACTAGCTCGGTAGTTTGAGCTAGGTAGGCAAATGAGGGCAACCGGAGTTGCAAATGAAGCCCGGGATTTAAATATCCTGGGCTTCATGTGCATCTTCCCGGGCGCCATCATTTTAAAATCCCCCTTAGTCTGAACTCCGTGCCCGTGGCTACACGTGGCACGGAGTAGGTAGTTCGAATTAGAGCTACCTAGTATGTAGAGATCCTAATTCGAACTACCGGTACACCTTGTTCCATGAGGAGTAACGGTAGTTCGAATTAGAGATCCTAATTCGAGCTACCTACTCCGTGCCACGTGTAGCCGCGGGCACAGAGTTCGGACTAAGGGAGATTTAAAAATGGCGGCGCCTAGGAAGATGCAAATGAAGCCCGGGATATTTAAATCCCGGGCTTCATTTGAAACTCCGGTTGCCCTCATTTACCTGCCTAGCTAGAACTACCGAGCTAGTGTAGACATACCCTATCTCTCTTAGATCCCATCAGCATTCTTATAAAATCCATGGCGGATAGGTTCATCAATGGCTATTAGCCAGGATGAACAGGGTTGGTGTCCCTACCCTCAGATAGCAAAGAGCGACAGGGAATGGATCACTTGATGATTGCCCGTTACATTCATTCCTCTGGGGCATCTGGCATCAGCCATTGTCAGAAGTCAGGGATGGGGCCTTTGGTCTGACTCAGCATGCCTGTTCATATTCTCCCTTCTCCTTAATGAATACAAATCCCACACAGTGTGCCAAACCTCTATGGAATTCTTTTAGAGCATTCTGGAACAAAATCCTATTAATTTAATATCAAAACTAGCAACTCGAAGAGAGCAGAACACGTCTGGAAAAGAGTCAAGATGGCAGAGCTACCTAGTATGTAAAATCTAGTGATCTGCCTTTCAAGATTATACAGGAAGTAAACTTAAATCTAACAATAATAATGACTCAAGAAATGAAAACATCTCTGCTGGCCTTAGAACATCCAGCTGGATGAGTAGATCTTAGGAAAAGCTTTCTAACTCTATAGTTAAATACTGGAACAGGCTTCAAAAGAAGACTATGGAATCCAAGGTTTTTAAAAACTGGTCCTGCTGTGGCATGGAAACAGACTAGATGACCTCTCAAGGTCCATTCCATCTCCACATTTTTATCATTCTATAATTTCAAAATCAGCTAAGAGTAGTAGAACAAAAATAGCAACAATAGGCATCAGCTCAAACAACAATAGCTACCCCTCTGCAGGTCTTCAAAAACAAAATCAGCCACTTAAAAGACACTAATGTTAAATATATACCTTTGAGTTTTCCTGAAGTAGTGAAAACCCTGATTCAACAAAATGTTTTTCTGAATGGATTCCAAACCGACTGGATCTACAGGTAAAAAGAATGTTAAAATAACAGAGCATATTAGGCACAAGACAGCCTTCATCCTTAATATGTTGTGCTTCAGAAATGTAAAGATCGGGTAGTCAGTTTTATGAGTTGCAATAGAAATCAATTATCAAACAGATAAACCTGTCATTTTGCTAGCATTTTTGCTCTCTTTCACAGAAGCACATAACTTCATTCACTCCAACAAAGAAGCTACTTCAAGATCACCTAGTTTTAGATATATTCTTCAGATTCAGGAATCTTGAGGATCGTTGAAGAACCACAAAGTTTTATGTTTAAAAACCTCTATGAAAGCTCTAAAATTAGTAAACTCAGATAAAAGAAGACTATTTCAAAAGTCATAAAACATTATTTGTATTAAATGAATACAGTATTTCCAAATATCATTGAATGGCAAATGTATTTGTTAAATTAAAGATAATTAAATAATTAATTTTTCTGATGTATGTATATTGATATTACTAGTTCCAATTATTATAAATGGAGAGCACCTCAAAATATTTATACTATGAAAACCTAAATATGGGTACTGCTTAAGAGCAGCTGACATTTTCCACATAATTTACAGTCTCTTGTACATATGAGTGAGAATTTATGAAGTCCATTATGATCCTTTTCCTATAGATAGGCTCCCTGATCATCCCCGATAGCCCCATATTTTCAATATGGATCTAATATTTCTAATAATTGGTCCTTAGACTGACTAAGCATACCTGACTAAGCATACTAGCGAGGGATAAGCGCAAGCTCCTACACTCATTCAAGGACACATGTTACCCTATTGATTAATGACTAACTTGATCTTGTTTAAAAATGTCATAATTCAAAGTTTTCCACTGTTTTATTTTATTGAAAATTAACCAGTATTATTGAACTTAAGAAGTTTCCCCTGAAAGAAGTATAATGAGGATAAGGAAAAAGGGAAGGGAGAGAGAATTATCTGTTAGTTTGCCACAATGCATTATCATTGTCAGAGGAGAACACCTATATGAGTATTACTATACACTTCCTGTTGATTCATAATGACTGGACTATTTTCTTTCTTTAGCTGAGATGGTCTAAAAATGAATCTACACATATTGTCCTCAATAGGATACTGTATTGTACAAGTGATAGTATGGCTTTGTGAACAAGTCATCCTACTAAAATACCTGTGTATTATAAACTAGATAGCATATGAAGCAACTTTATATGGTACAGAATGAGAGTTGAGAATTAGCCTATTGAGACTCCAAAGATAGAAAACAAAAAGGCGTATTTAACCTCCTCACTGGAAATTCTACAAATGGGCAGCTGTAATTCAAAATGTTTAGAACTGATTATATTTTACAGAAACACAAATCAACACTCCACATTGCAAAGCAGCAAAGAAATATATTACTTTCCTATTAACCTTTCTAACTTAGCACCTAACAAAGACATTTTATCCGAGCAGCTGATCTCACAAAATCCCATCATAAGGACCATTTCTGCATATTAAGAGGATTTTAAAGTTCTTTGCCACAATACATGAATTATCATTGTCTTCAGGGCTATATGGGCTTCCCGGCTTTCCTCCATAGAAGGTATATAAGATTGGATGCCAAAGGACTGTGGGTTACTGGAAATTTTTCCGGGGCAAAAGACTACTACTTTCTTTGAACGACTCTTGGTAAATTTAGTCTACCTTCCCAGGAATTCTATATGTAGCTACAAAATAGATATTTCCTACAATGTCGTCTTTAATGACTGAACTATTTTTCCTCTTTATCTGTGATGATTTAAGAATGAATCTACTTGCATTGCCCTCAATAGGATGCTGTATTATACATGTGATGGTATGAATATATGAACAAACAGACGTACAGATTGAACCTCTGTACTCCAGCACTCTCTAGTCTAGTAACATCCATGGTCCGGCAGATATCCTATTTAGCCACATAACCACTAATAATGGATGTGGTCAAGTTTCCTGTGGCCTCATTAAGGTTGTTTACAGCCACCAGTACTGGCTTTCAGTGTTGTGCTGCTATTTATCTCTAATTTACCCCTAAATGTCTTCTAAGGCTATGCCTACACTACAAGGTTTTTGCGCAAAAGCCGGTGGAGCGTCCACACCTCAAGCACGTTTTTGCGCAAGAAAATTGACAGAACAGAGAGCTTTAGCTTTCTTGTGCAAGAGTGTCTATGCAGTGTGGATGCTCTCTTGTGTAAAAGCACATCGCTTTTGTGATATGCTTTGAGGTCTGGACCCGCTTTTGCGCAAGACATTTTTGTGGAAGATCTCTTCCTCAAAAGGCTTCTTGCGCAAAAACCCTGCAGTGTAGACAAAGACGAAGAGCCCAATATGTAGTGGAAGAGTTGGCAATGCTGTTTGACTCTATTGACCTCCCGTGGTTTGGCAAATTCTCTGCTTCAGCACTGGTCATGTTCCAAAGGTGCCAGACTAGAGAGGTTCAACCTGTATTTAAAGCGAGACTCATAGTAAGTAGAAAAGAACCAGTTAGAATGTAAAACCCAAATAATGCCCTGTCTCTATTGCACATCTTCTTTAGTCTATATTCTGAGTTTCTGATGTTAAAATTCCTTGTATCACTGACAAAAAGCATTTGGGTATCCTTTTAACTGTCTCTTTGTAATACACACAGAGCAATAATTTCTGTGACGTAGATTTTTCTGTTTTCATTCCATTTTCAAACAAACAAACCCAGATCCATATTTGCAATGTTCTAAATGTAGCTATTATTTAAACTCACTCAGCATTATTTATGGGGCTGTCAGTACGTACCTTGGTCACTGTAAAATTACGTTTGTTTTGCTAAGGGCACCTTATCATATGTTCTCAATTGGTAATTCACACAGGTAGATCATATAACTTTCACTCACAAAGGTCAGTGGTTTTCAACCTTTGTTCGTCTGCAGATTCATAAAAAAAATTGAATGCAGATATAGACTCCTTTGGAAATTGTAGACAGTCTGTGAACCCCCAGGTGTCTAAGCACTGCAGTGTGAAAACCACTGATCGAGGTGAACACTCACAGAAGCTGCCTCATTGAATTCAAAAGGATTGCTACATCAGTGAGTGCTCACCAACATGAGTAAGGATTGCATGATCTAGCCCTCTTCTGTGTTTAATTCTTTATTATACATGCTGGGCCACATCCTTAACTGGTGAAAATCAGCACAGCTTCATTGCAGACAACTGATTGCTAGAAACCAAAGAACTGTCCCTCTGAAAACTGATCATTGGTACCAGTTCTTTGGCACTCACTCAAAAGTGCAGAACACAGTATTTACTGTGTTCATGCATCTGACGAAGTGGGTCTTTGCCCACGAAAGCTTATGCTCCAACACTTCAGTTAGTCTATAAGGTGCCACAGGACTCTTCGCCGCTTTTGCAGATTCAGACTAATACGGCTACCCCTCAGATACTTGACAGTGTTTACTGTGAGCAAAAAGCATCTTCTAAATCTATATTCCTTAATCTACTGAAAACAACACACTGAAGAAAATTTCTACTAATTATGGGGTACATATATTTAGGGCTGTCCATAGGATTAGCGGTGCCCAACAAGTACTATAAACTGGTGCCCCCATGCCTGACTTGCTCTTAGTAAAACAAACATAATTTTACAGTCCACATGCATTTTAGTAAAACCAAATTGGCTGTGTCCAGACTCAAGGGTTTTTTAGAAAAAAGTAGCCTTTTTTTTTTAAAACTTCACCTGCGTCTAGACTACAGCCGCATTCTTTCGAAATTAAATCGAAAGAACGCGGCTTTTCTTTCAACGGCGGAAAACCTCATTTCACGAGGAAGAATGCCTTTTTTCGAAAGTGCTCTTTTGAAAAAAGGCGTTCTTAAATGCAAACAGGGCTTTTTCGAAAGAATGCATCCAGACTGCCTGGGTGCTTTCTTTCGAAAAAGCGGCTTGCTTTTTCGAAAGAACTGGTTGCAGTCTAGACGCTCTTTTTCGAAAGAGGCTTTTTCAAAAGTAGCCATTAAGTACAATATAATGGTGACGGACTAAGCACTCTCTTTAGCAGCAATAGGGTTATAAGAGCGCCTGTCAACATTTTTTGTATCTCTAATGAAAACTGGCCCACTCCCTCCTCCCTTGTCACAAATACCTGTCAACTTTATTTTTGGTTAAAGTACAGATTTTTTTTTAAACAAAAATGTTGAAATTGAATTTGGGATTGTTAGCAAACATTTTTTTTTGGCAAACAAAACTGTTAAATGACAATCTCACATGGTTTTGATAACAACATTTAAAATGTCACCAAGACCCCAACAAAAAGGGGAGAATTGATTGATTTTGAACCCTGCGCAAAACATATGGTTGAAAAAAAAATTTAAAGAAGAGAAAATAATCTACAAGAAAAATAGCTCTGATCTAGGGTTACCAGATGATTTAAAAAAAATACCGGTCACACTTGATTTCAGATGGGGACCAGCCTGGAGGGGAGCGGGGCTGGCCGGGAGGAGGTCAGGGGGAGCAGGGCTGGCCGGGGGGGGGGGGAGAAATGGGAGGAACTGGCCAGCAGGGAGTGGGGCTGGCCGGGAGGGGGTCGGGGGGAGCGCGACTGGCAGGGGAGGGGGGAACCAGCCAGTGGGAAGCAGGGCTGGCCCAGGCTCACGCAGACCTGGAGTGCTGCCTGTCCCACGCACGATCCTGATGGGGCGCACGGGGAAGTCCGGCCCCAGGGATTCCATATCACCCCGCTCCCACTCCCCTCTTCTCTACTGCGTACTTGCGTACTGCATGGCTGGTAGACATGCTCATGCAGTGTGAGCGTGTCTACCAGCCAGGCAGTACGCAACTACATACTCATACTCATGATAATAATAAAACTTAATTAGAAAATACCAGACATTTATATGTCGGGTATTTTCTCACTTTGTTTCCCAGACAGAAAGCTCAAAAATCGGACTGTCTGGTTCAAAACTGGACATCTGGCAACCCTACTCTGATCTGATAATAATGTTTGATTGCAAAGCTGACCTAATGGGAGCACTGTAAACAGCTTTCATGTGGCTCAACCCTGTCCAGCTAGTCCAATAGCTGCAGTAGAGGAAATAGGTGGAAAGCTATAGAACTCCAAAAAGCTACCTAGTGCCAAAAGCAACAAC
Organism: Pelodiscus sinensis; assembly: GCF_052426305.1. Classification (NCBI taxonomy): domain Eukaryota; kingdom Metazoa; phylum Chordata; order Testudines; family Trionychidae; genus Pelodiscus; species Pelodiscus sinensis. The sequence continues at coordinate 103,668,508 of NC_143055.1, forward strand.
AAAACCTCAGGTCAAGTCACAACACTACACATCACCACCTGGTATCTTAGGAGTGGGGGGGGGGGGGACATACAGGGCTGTGTCTGCTCCTCCTGCCCCAATTAGTGAATGGGGAACCAGGGGACAGTGGGGAGACTGATATGGGCCAAGGGAACAAGAGGACAGTGATGGGGAGGGGTCAGGGGAAAAGGAGGACAGTGGGGAGGGAAGGGAACAGGAGAAGAACAGTGATGGGAGAGGAATAGTGAGAGGGGCCTTGGAACAGTGAGGAGGCAGTGAGGGAGCCAGGGGAACACGGATAATTATGGAAGCAGGAAAGGCAGTGAATGGAGGATGGATGGGGGGCACAGAAGGGGCAATGGAGCAGGGGGGAGGGGCAGGAGAACAGGGTGACAATGGTGGGGAACAGGGAGGAAGCACTGAAAAGAGGCAGTATAACAGTGAGCATGGATCTAGTTGGGTGGGGCAGAGATGGACTCCCTACCCATGTTGCGCTCTGCAGCAGCCCCAGACTGGCATGCACTCACTCACTTGGACGGAAGGGTTGCAAGGGCTAGCTGGATGCAGAAGAATACTTGGAACACTGTCCCTCGACTTGGGAATCTGTGTGGTGACCAAAAGCCCTTGGGCCCAACACACCTGTGTAGTTTGCATACTGGTAGGAATGGTCCTGTATATATGGTAGTGCGTACTAAATGATCAATTAACTGACTACCGTATCAGATCCTAGAATTGCCCAAGCTATACACAAGTCAATCAATTTGTCATCCAAACTATGAGTAGTCTTTAGTATTTAGATTTATAATGAAGGCTAGCTAAAAATGTTTACTATTAACAGAATTGTTATATTATTTTATTGATAATTTGTAAAATAAAAGCACAGCAAGAGCCAAACCAACTTTTCCTGGTCAGGGACATAATGGGGTATAAGGCATAACAGTAGTGCAGAGTGAGGGAAAGCAGCCTCCACAAAGCCTCCTTCTATTTCTTTTTTCCATAGAAAGTGTACCAAAGCTGGACTCCACCACCCCAACATGCTGGGCTTTTCAGCATTGGGGGACATAGCCCGTATCTAGTACAGTGTAACTCAAGATATTGAGGAAAGAATTAAAGAAACTGGGTTTGTTTAATCTGGGAAAGAAAGTACTGAATGGGGACATAACAGTTTTCAAATACATAAAAGGTTGTTATAAAGAGGAGGGAGGAAAATATGTCTAGTTAACCTCTGAGTATAGGACAAGCAGCAATGGGATTAAACTGCCGCAAGGGAGGTTTATGTTGGACATTGGGGAAAACTTCCTAACTGTCCAGCTACGTCTAGACTGGCATGAATTTCCAAAAATGCTTTTAATGGAAAAGTTTTCCGTTAAAAGCATTTTTGGAAAAGCGCGTCTAGATTGGCAGGATGCTTTTCTGCAAAAGCACTTTTTGCGGAAAAGCGTCCGTGGCCAATCTAGACGCGCTTTTCTGAAAAAAAGCCCCGATCGCCATTTTCGCGATCAGAGCTTTTTGGCGGAAAACAGTACTATGCTGTCTACACTGGCCCTTTTGGGCAAAAGTATTTTGGAAAAAGACTTTTGCCCGAATGGGAGCAGCATAGTTTTTCCAGAAAAGCACTGATGATTTTACATGAGATCGTCAGTGCTTTTCCGGAAATTCAAGTGGCCAGTGTAGACAGCTGGCAAGTTTTTCCGGAAAAGCTGCTGATTTTCCGGAAAAACTTGCCAGTCTAGACACAGCCTCTGGGTATAGTTACACACTGGAACAAATTGCCAACGGTAGTTCTGGAATTTCTGTCATTGGAAGTTTTTTAAGAACAGATTAGACAAACACTTTTCAGGAATGGTCTAGTTATTACTTAGCACCAACTTGAGTACAGGGGACTGTACTAAATGGTCTTATTAAGGTCTTTGCCAGTCCTAAACTTCTATAATTCTATAAAGAAGGGAAAAATGAGGCAATAGATTGTGATTCAGAGTTACACTCTATTTACAGGGTTTCTTATGGAATAGTGCAGTACCATGATACTCCATACATGGAGCTTGTAGCAAAGTAACAATGTAATACATGGTTTTCCTTTACTCCTGCTATCTCATAAAACATTTGGTATTTTTAATTTGCCTCCACTCTTGTGTTGTTTGTTATCTTGAAAGCCATTCTTTTGATATATGATAATTTAATGCCAATGCTGTAATTACAAAGTCCAAAGTAATGAAGGTTTATATTAATTCCTAGCCAAATGCAAAATGTATTGCTATATCAAGGGAAGTTAACAATAATGGTTCTGTGATTACTTTAATGATTAGACCTTTTGTTCTCACTTCAGCCATGTCTACTTAAAAACCAGTCTATTCCCTTTCCATGCTACAGGATATTGTAAATTGTTTTTGTGAATGTAAGATCACTGTCACATTTACAGTTGGGGTTTTTTTCTAACTGTTCAATGACAGCAGATTGAGCATTCAATAATTTACTTGTAGTCCATATTCTACAAAGTGACATTACATGGACAAGAATCTATTTAAATGGAAGAATCTTAAACACATTAAGGAAAATGCAACCTTCAACCTTGTTTTTTACATTTTTAAAAATACTGTACACAAAATATTAATTGTTCAACAAAACTCGAGAAAGAGAATATGGTTGCCTTAGTATAAGATATAGCAAATACTTCTTGAACTATTCATGTAGTGTTGCCAACTCTGACTATTTTATCATGAGTCTTGTCACATTTGATGTTTATCTTAATGCTCTTGTTCTTGCACTACACCTTAAAACAAAACCCAGGAATTTTTAAGTCCTCCTGGTTGCAGAATACAGCTTGAAAATGTGACCCAGTTGTACCCTTAAGACATAAAAACCAGGTGTCAAGGAAAAAGAGCCTCAAATTTACCATTAAAATGACCTCCTCTCTGCCATACCAGGGGCAATAGCCAAATGTTAAGGACTATCAGAACATGAATAGGTCTTACCTGGGGAAAATAAAACAGTAACTTCATCTTAACAGAAACCACTTATCTCAGCAAGGGACTGGAAATTGAGAATGGAACATTTCCAAATAACCACAAACAGATAGAGGTGATAAAGCGGGGGTTCAAAAAGCATTTGCATTAAGAAGACTAGGAGATCTACACAGGAAATTTTATGTGCCAAAGGAAAAGGGGACTAACTAAGCAAAGGACAGAGAAAGCAAATTGGGGTGGGTGGGAGAGAGATTCTGTTTCACAGGCATCCTGTGCACCGCAAGAAGGACCTACATTCTACATTCCTATATTACTTTGATGCCAGCCCAGAAATGTTTTGGAGTGGTGAGGAAACTGAGGCAGTGTAGAATGTATTTTTCTATAGCTTTCTATATTTCTCATACAATTAAGTTAAAGAATACTATGCAAAGCACCTGTGAACTTTAAATGTTACACTGACCTGATGCTCCTGAAAGAGGTTACCTGCAAGCCTAGAATACCCCACAAATCTGGAGTTGTGAAAGACGGAATGTTTTACCTGGGGAGGAATGTCTGAGAACTCAGCACTAGTTCCATTAGCTAGGCAGGGAGCCATGTGGTCGCAGATTTCAGGAGGAGTGCTTAACGGGGGTTTGCAGTACCCTGATATCCCAAGTTTTGGCAGTGCCTGGAATCTGTTTAGATTCTGGAGGCTAAAAACACTCAGGGATTCAGTTGCTAGGTTCCCCGCCCCTCAGCAGTTTGGTGAATAGCCAAAAGGGGATGCTCCTCCAGAACTCTGATAACATCGATCATACCACCTGCATAAATAATTTCCTCATAGACCCAATGAAGGATTTTTATTTTGAAATTAAAGCAAGCAGTATACTTTTTCAAAAAACATGTGAAATCCCTCACCAGTCATACCTGCAATTGAAACTGATTTTTATAAAGGGATAGCAGGTATATTTCTTAATTTTTACAAAAAACATTATGGATCCTCAGGAACTCTTATTACAACACAAATGCATAGTTTTAGAAGAACCTAAAAATCCCACATATTACTCAGGGCAAAAGTACAAAGTAAAGCAAATATGTCAGCAGACAAGGTGCTATATAACTATAAGGGACTTTTCAAACCCCCAGTCTCCATGACACTATGCTTTAGGAGCCAGTTTTCTACTTCTCAGAAGTTTCTAGTGCCTCTCCTATGTTAAATGTTCTGTCTTGACCTGAACATAAAACTTACAAAAACTCATGTTTGGGAAGCAATATAAACTTATTACTTTAAAAAGAAAAAAAAATCAGAAGGCTGTAAAACATACCAGCCAATATTATCACTTCATTAAGACAAAATACTGGCAAGAGTCTTTACCAATATATCTGTCTCTATCCTATTGCTATAAATTCACATGGACCAACCTGGATGTATTCTAAAGAAAACCAGAAAACAGAATTTCAGTGATCAATAATCATTCATTACAGTAATCGAATAAATAAAGGCAATCTCCATCTAGCCTTAGATACAGAAGAAGCATTCAATTGAGTTATTTGAAACTATACAGACAAATAGACAAATCATACAAATATGAATGTATTGATTTGAATCTTTCCAATCAGAAATCGTCTCTTTAAAAGAACAGCACGAGGAAATATTATTCTTTGTCATCTCTTCTGTTTGCTCACCAAATACAATCCACAATATAGAACATACAATTTTTCTTTTCACAGATGGCATCGTGCTTTATCTTACTGAAATATAACTCTCCATTGAACTCTTAAAGAAGTCTTAAGACGCCTAACTCACTGTAGCTGGTTTGCATGTAAATATTATCAAGTAAGAGGCATGCCATTAGGCAGCCATCCAGCAAAACTTTCTTTAATTACTATTCTGTAATAAAGGTTCCTTGAGGAATGCAAACACTGGAGAGTACAAAAGTCGTCCAATTAACATAATCAGGTCAAGTCTGCCACCTCTTTTATGTATTTTACGTCAAGACCTTCAAGGATGGCATAATTTACTATTAGCTATGTTTGTTCAAATTAACTAGATAAAAGTAAATACCCTTTTCCAAATCCTCTCAGTACTTCTACTTACTTGGTATGAACAAAACTAGATAGAATGTACAGCTTTACATAGCATGGAAAGAAAGTAAATTAATATGAGTCCCTGGCTGCACCTAGTAACAGGCTGTCTATATCAACAAAATGTCATGTCCTGCCCCAACCCACAGGTATGCCAACTAGAGCTTTACTACTGAGCCCATATTTGCCACATTTACAAGCAACTGAAGTATTATACAGTATGTAGAATTAGTATTTTTTTTCATTTGAGAACCAAATGGATCCAGACATACACTTATATGCATATGTGATTCTATAAGTGATTATCATTAGCAGTCACCCTCACTCAGACACTGTTTATGGAGTTGTTTTATATACCCAGTTTTGAGGACGGATTCAATTTTTCGCATATTGCAACGCCAATCTGGTCATTCATTTATTTTTAAACCATTACTACATATAGTGGGAATCAACTAATGGGACCAATTCGGTTGTACTGATTCAGATGCAATGTCTGTAGAGGCAAAAGGATTATCCTAGATCTAATAAATATATCAATAAAGCCCACATTAATTATGTGGCAACGTTTAGCCCAATAACCTGACTTAAGTTACCCAAATCTCAAAATTCTGGCTGAAGTAAGCTTCACAATGCACCCTTTTCCTCCCTTGTAATATTATATGCAAACATGCCCATTCTAGCTGTCATCTAGTTCTAAATTAGGGTATGTCTACACTAGCCCCCTAGTTCGAACTGGGGGGCTAATGTAGGCATTTGAACTGGGGGGCTACCCTTAGAAAGTTAGATTCTGTTGCATTCATATGAATGGTCTGTTCATTTTGGTCTTCTGTACCTCTGAACAGCATGGGGACTGTGAAATGACACAATGAGGAATGTAATGCACATGTATTATAATTTTCTGCATGAAGTTCAGAGTTCACAATTTAGTGATCCCCCTGTAACAGATCACAGATGAGTTGCTTTCACTATCAAATCTTTCTGCCAGCTAAAGAAACAAGCCTTATCTGAATTTTCAAGCAACTAATGTTCAAAATGTACATGTCTAAATTGGGATCTACATTTGAGCATTAAAAGATGGAATATATAAGAGCATATTTAAGAACACACATTTGGACACTGGATCCTAACACAAAGGCTCAAAGATCTAGAACACACACCTGTGGTGCCACCAAGCAGCTGGCACCTCCAGGCTACCACTGTGCAACAGCTATTACTAGCTTGTATGCCAGTTCCCATGACTCACTGTGGACACAACCCATGGGCAGGTCTCCAAAACAATTTGGCAGACAGTAGTCCCGTGGCTCCTGACTGACTCAGTGTAGTGAGATGGGCTGACTCCTATCTGATCTGGAAAGTGGAAGACCACATCACTTTACTTTGTACCACTCCTGGCCTACCCCCCAGAAGCAGAGGGGCATGGCTGGAAATATAAAGGGTAGAGCTGTGGGCTCAGTTGAAGCCCAACCACTAGCAGAAGCAGATGCTCCCCTGGCCTCCTGTGCTGGGAGACAGTGACCAAACTGGGGCCATCAATCAACACTCATGGCTGGCAGTCTCCCCCTCCCAGAGATCCTGAGCTAAACTGCTTGCTGCTCTGTCTGCAATCAAGCTGAGCTCACTGACTATGGAATTGTCCTGCTCTGACTACATTAAAAGATATTAAGACATTCAAAATGGCTCTTTAAATCAGTCTTCTGATATGTTAAAATAGTTTACATATATGAGCTCTGAAGCAATATTAAAAAATGTTAAGCTGTGTTTCATTAGCTTTTTACAATATCCAGAAATCATAGTTTGTTTGATGCAGGGCTATTATACAACATCTTATCAACATAACCCATTATATAAGGCTCTGTTTTCAATCCAGATATCCCTGACCATGTTTCCTATGCTGCAGTTCCAACTTTATATATACTAGTTCCACGGCAGTAGCAAGTAGGAATGACAACAGGAATACTAAATTCCGCCTCAGAAATTCAGTATTCTTCCAATTACCAGTATTCTCTCCTGGCCACACAGCAGAATCCATTCATTGAAGAGATTAGTCCTGAACCACAGGTGACAAAGCATATGTAAATCATTATATACAGGACAGTTCCTTGAATATCTTCCAGTCATCATGGTGTTACTGAGACATACCTAGATATCATGTGTGAAGAGCACATGAAGCACTCTAATAATTAAACTTAAGTGTGAACTCTCAGGTTTCTGTGATCCTTTTGCTAAAAACAATCCTGGCTCTAGCACTGGCATTATTTCTGTATGATATTCAGCTTTATTATGATTTGTGGTGGTAATTTATTTTATGCAGACATTAAACTTTTACACTGACACCGAATAGCACTTATTTGGTGAGCTGTTTGTCTTGCTACAAACTTTTCTGATTCATTCAAAAAAAAAAAAAAAAAAAAAAAAAAAAAAAACAGACATCCTCTATTACCCTAGCTATCAGCAGGGCTGGCTCTACGCACCTGCAAATCAGGCAGGTGCTTGGGGCAGCACTTTGCCAGGGGCGGCATTTCAGGTAAGCAGCCAGTGCTGCCCCGCAATGCCTTGCCCCACCCTGCCGATTTAAAGGGCTGCAGCTGGGAAACACCGTGGGCAGCCAGCTGGCAGCACCAATGCGCCCCGGAGCCTGCTGGCCGCCCGTCTCCTCTCCTGCTCCTCCCCTCCCCCATCAAAGCCTAGCCCCGCCCTACCAATTTAAATGGCTGCTGCCCAATGCACCTGGAGCCTGCTGGCCGCCCCGGTCTCCTCTCCGTCCTGCTCCTCCCCATCCCCGGCAATGCCTAGCCCCACCCCACCGATTTATAGGGCCACGGGAGATGCCGCGGCTGCGCAGACAGCACTGGCACCATGTGCACCTGGGCCCGGAGCCTGCTGGCCACCCGTTTCCTAGTCTTGCTCCTCCCCGGCGGCCACTACCTCCTCTGAGAGCCTCTCCACTCGAAGCCATCAGCCACCCCTCCGCCTATATCATATGGAAATCCCAGGTAAGATGCCCCCTTTCTGCCTAAGGTTGCCATGTGTCCAGTATTTTCGCTTCCTGTCTGGTAAAAAAATAAAAAATACTGGACACTTGGCAAACCTACAAACACTCAGCCCACTGGCCCAGCCCCCGGCCTTTCCCCGCAGGCCCCAGCCCCTGACAGCCTCAACCCCACGGACCCTTTGAAGTCTGTTCCTAGTATATTTCTGTTGTTCATGTTTGTAGTAGAAGTAGAACCAAACAAGGATCCAACACACACACACACACACACACACACACACACACAATTAACTGTTCTACACTCTTCAAAGAACCACACATGCTGTTTCATAGATATTTATTTAAAGAATTAAACTTTGTTGATCTGGGTAAACTTTTGTGTTTGATGTCTCTAAGGCAAGCTTCATTCCATATATAGTTGAATTGGGCACATGCAACTCTCCACTCCCTCTAACACCTCATAAACTTGAATATATAATGGCAACTAAAAAGATGGACACACAAAAATAATGTGCACATTCACGCCCACTGTAGTCAGTTTATCTGATAACATAGATGTGTTAAAGCCACATAAGTAGCCACTGCATTCTAAAACAAATCTAGTTTAACAATACAACTATTTATTCATGTAGTTTAGATGTCTTATGTGCTATAGTTATCATAATTGGTTGACAAGTATGTTTAAACATAGTGGTATTGTTAGCGGATTGTAATTGGTTTGAAGATTGGTTAAGTATAGCCATAAATTACTTGAGTTTTAGATGTGGCACAAGTTCTCCCTTCTATTTTTGGTAGTCAGTTAAGGAAATATAAACTACTTGTGTTGTTAGTTTTTCATGCATTCAAACCACAATTAAAAAGTAGCCTATTTCTATAAGAACAATAAAATAGAGATTTAAGGTACATTTCCCACTCTTGAAAAAGAGCTTTGTGTAAGCTGGAAATCTTGTCTCTGTCACCAAAACAAAGAAAAAAAATTGCGAAGTGCAAACATGTAAAAGCCAACAAAAAGGAGGGGGCGGGGCAGCCAAAAAATTTTTTGCTTGGGGCAGCAAAAACCTAGAGCCGGCCCTGGCTATCAGAAGACAATAATTTATAATAGACTACACACCAACATAATAAAATTGGAAATCAGAGATCAGTGAAATCTCTGTATATAAAATGATCCATTGATCACATTTATCTCTCTGCTACTTTCATTTGCTCTTAGTTAGGACTTCCATTTAACAGCCATATGTCAGGACTTCCATAACAGTCTAGCTATCTTACACTGTGGTCCTCTGCTGTATCATGAAACATCTAATTCAAAGCAGGAAAAAGCATAGAGAAGACCATCTACATCCAAAAAAAACCCACCTTTATGTTCCAAAGTTCTGTGTGTTTCCAATTAATTTGATTGTGTATGAAACAACAACAAAAGCAGTTTTAAATTCTTAAGATTTTAGGTTACAATTTAACTTAAATAGATCTCAAATTTATTAAGAAGTAACAGTCATCTTAGGGATCCACTCAGATACTACAAAAATTACCAAAAAGCTCAGCAAACCTTACTTCTGGTAGAGGACTGGCCGGTTTGGTGAGGATTCCTCCCACATAAACAACATTTGGTAGAGTGGGTCTTGGAAACTCTAGGGCTATATCAGTACACAGCATCCACAGGCTGGAGTCATGTACCAAATCATTCATCGATCGCTCTGGTAGCACCTTGTGTTTCTGCATTATCCTTTCATATTTCGGCAGTACCAAAAAATTGACTCCAAATCTTGAAGCCACATAAACAACTGTGTTTTTAATCCTCTCTAGAAGGTTCATATGATCTGTGAGAAGCGAGTTGAATTCTGGAACATAAGATAAAGGAGCTGGAGCACCTACTTCTGCTGGATACCAAAGGCCGGTGGAAAAAACAGCATATTTAACACCTAAAAGGTGAGCTATAACAAACCCACACATCTCATTAGGATCCACTAGCAACAGGTCAAATTTTTCCTGTTTCAAGACATGCATTAAATTCTGGTTGCCCACAATCATGTCACAGTTCTTAGAATAATGTTCCAGGATGTCAAACAATTCCAGTGCTGTAAGTCTTCCAGAGAAAATACTCCTCATTTTGGACTGAAGAAAATCATCCGAAGAGCTGCTATTAAAGATCCCTGGGTAACGCTGGAGTCTATAATGATTAGATGGAGGGATGTTTCTGCCTTCAGAGAGGAGAAACACCGTCTGGTGACCTTGCTCATGCAAGGCTGAGGCCACGGCCTTAAAAATATACAGATGGCTTTCAAACATAATTGGCGGCACAACAACAATTTTGGCAGCCCTTGCTATCCCGACAGCACCCCACAGGAGAATGAAAACTGGAGTGTAAGTCTTCATAGCTGAAATGACAAAAGAAAACAATTACTTCAACAGATTTCAATCCCACGTAGTTCAGAACAGGGGTTCCCAAACTTAATTGCACCACAACCACCCTTCTGACAATAGAGTTAATATATGACCCCTAAGGAGACTGGCCCAAGCCCCATTACTTGGATGGGGGAGAGGGGCCCACAATTCAAAGCCTTCTGCCCTGGGTGAGGATGGAACTCAGGCTTCAGGTTAAACCCAGGGTCCCAGCAAGTCTAATGTTGGCCCTGGTGATCCCATTAAAATGGGGTTGCAACCCTCTTTGGGCTCCCAACCCACAATCTGAGAACCATAGGTTTACAGCTTGAAAAATAAATGTTACTTAATAACATTGTCAAGTGTTTGGGATAAAACGATGCCAAAGATTACCATGGCAAAGTCTTTCTAGTGGCATTTACTGAGAAGAAGACAGCCATTTAGTTAGAAAGAAGAAGGTGTTGTGTTTAGTTTCTTGTTAGGCTTTAATTTTTTCTCTCTCTCTTTTCCCTTCTCTCCTTCCATCTGGTTATACAGGTAGGCGAGTAATTTCTTCTGATACGTTTATAGCCCTTATGTTACAGGAAACCCCCGAGTTGCAACTTCCCACGCATACAACTATTTTTTAAAGTGTGGAAGGGGCCGAAAACCCGACTTACGTCCTCAGCCCACATTTATGACAGCGCCTATTGTCAATGAGGGTTTGAGTTACAATGCCCCCGACTTGTGACACTTCCCCGGGAACCAGTCACGTCACACGTCAGGGGTCACCTGTTTATGTCAGGTAAGGACAATACAGCTGGTACCCTCCTGCAAGATACTGATGCATGACTACTGAATTATACATGCACTTCAACAGCAAAGGGAAACCAGAACTTAGTGTCCTCTGAAACACGGGTCGTTCCAGGCTTTGGAACTTTAACACGCTTGCAGCCATTTCGTTTCATTTTTTATTTTTTGTGAATTTAATAGTCATAAAGGACTCAGAGTTCTATATGTCAACCTCCTCTGCTTATCTACACAACAGCACAACTTGTGTAGCAGCACTACAACCTTTCCCACCAACATGCCTCAAACCTTTGTCCAGAACCACCATCTCTGCCAGAGAGTCCTGACTCTCTCAGTTGAGGATTCCAACAATTGTGATGGTGAATTTTGGGATGTGCACTCATTACCATGAGAGCAACAGTGCCTTTTGTTTGTTTATATTGTATGCTCACAGTGTCACAGTTGCCCATGGCTTTCAGAAACTTTCACCTACATTTTCTAGCCCTAGTGACTTTCTATTATTTAACTTGGAGACAAAAATAATAAAGTTTTTTCTCACTAGCTGGAGAATATGAAAAAAAACACACTCCATACACACACTGTTATCTTTTAATGCTGTTATAATACAGATAATAGCTCTCCCTGAAGCAGAAGTATTCTGTAAGTGTTGCAGCAAAACTGGGTTTGATATGACTGAATTCTCAGCCTTTGAAAGTTATACATTGCACAATTGTTATACTTGTTGATTCAGCACATTTCAACTCTGCATGTTATTGAAAATGACACACAAGTGCAAAGTAAGGATGTTAAAATGTGGTTAATTGACTAGTCGACAGGCACTTCTGCATTCCTCCTTTGAATTGTAAAAGAGCCCCTTATGTACATTGCAAAGGAGGAATGTAGAATTCTACATATAGCCCGGGGCCAGCGAGAAGTCCCGGTGACTCCAGGCTGCACCTGACGTGTCTGCTTTGAAATGTACAAGAGTCCCCAGTACGGACTTTTGTGCATTTCAAAGCCATGGAGCCCAGAGTCAGTGGGGGACTCAGAGTCCCCCGTTGATCCTGGGCTCTATGCTATGCTGCATGCCGCTAGGAGCCCAGGGTTAGCTGGGGAATCCCCACCTGACCCTGGGTTCCATGTGGCACTTCCCCATTCCCTTTTAAAGCTGCAAATGGAATCTTTGGCTCCTGGCTGCTGAATGTTTAATAGTGAGTAAGTAATATTATAATTCCTTTAACTTAGGCTGATTTGTTTTTTAATTAGATACATGTCCATGAATGAGACAACAATGCTTTTGAGTCATTAAAATAAGATGCTGTACATCAAGAAAGGTTTCCCAATTCTCCCTTCTCAGATCCAAATAAGTGCCCTGATTTTCAAAGGTGGTAAGCACCAAGAATCTTCCAAAAAAGTCAGAGGACTAGCACAAAGCCTATGCACTATTTAAATCTGATTTGAACACTGTTTTGAAGATGTGGATGGAATATAAGGGTTGTACTTTGAATCCAGTATTACCTCATGCATGCATCTGTTATAGATTCAGGTTTTCCTTGAGAGGAAAAGAGCCTAACACAATATTTATCACAAACAAAGAACGAGATACATAAGGGGTTTTTTCTACTATTCAATTATTGAAACAAATATAAAACCAGTGAATACATTGCAGTAACTGCTTTTATAATGGAAATTTAAGGCAGTTATCTTTTCTTCTTGTTTTCTTTTAGCTTAAAAAACAAATACACTCACCAGACTGTCTAGAAATACAATCCATAACAAGCAGCTTGGTAGCATTTTCCTTTTTATGGGTCTTTGACTCCACAGATTAAATAAATATTGAGATCTGCTCTCTGCTTTACAGGAAGAGACTGATTACATAGGTGATAGTCATTTTATTCCTTAAGTTTGAGCTCTATTTAAAATGGTCCCACTTGATTTCAACTGTCAACCAGTCTGTCATCTAGAAATGTTTATTTATTAAGATCTAGAACATTTTGCACATTGCTGCTATATTACCTTCCAGTTAGAACAACAAAAATAAATTTACTAGAAAAAAATTATTTCCAACACTGTTTAAATAGAACTGATTCCGGGATAGAAGCAAAATAGTGAATAAATGACTGACTTATGCAAAAAAAATTAGATGCAGTTTTATGCTTCATGGAAAAAACTGAATGTGGCATCTGTGGTGCCTTTTAAACGCAGTGGAACTACTTTACAAAAAAGATTTGTCAACAGTTTGTGCCCACTTTGCCTTTCTGATCAGCTGGTGTGCACTGGTGTATCTTCACTGACTTTATAAAACTTTACAAGAAGTTACATCAGCTGGTTAGCTAGACCCATTTGTATAGTCTAGAACAGTGTTTCTCAACCTTGTTTTTATAAAGTACCCCTTTTTAAAAAAAATTATAAGTACCCCCAGTTCCTACAGTTTTTAGACACTTTTTTTCTACCATTGCAACACATCTGTTTAAACAACTTAATCATAGTTGGGCAGGCGATACACTTTTTTGGTATAAAAAGTTCAAAAATAATAAAGCACTGTAAAACTTAACGCAAAAATTCAGTTTTCTCCAAATTTCAGTTGTGTTGATGTAGCCCCCAGACTTCTCTCGAGAACCTCTAAGGGTACTTGTACCACTGGTTGAGAAACACTGGTTTAAAACATGATTTGAAACTAGATTTGCCAAGTTCATAATGTCCAGGCAATCTTTTATTAAACCATTTAAGATGGATCCATTTTTAATGAAGGTTCTGAAAAAGCTCCATTAACTTCCTTTGGTCTCAGAGTGTACCTTTAAATGCCACATGTGAAAACCAAAAAAAAAACTACACTCCTATTTGCAAACTTCTACATTATGTAAATATTTAAAAAAAATTAAAGTACTTCATAGTATCACTTTAAATCAGATATACCAGCAGCTACTTATATACAAATATTATGACAGTTGGTGCTAAAAGAGGAATCATTCAGATATTTCAAAATCTTTTTGGCTTTTGATTGTCTTATTTTGTCTTATATTTCAGTTTTTTCTTCCAATTGTAAGCAAATACAATAGAACTAACTGAATATACTAAAAGGTGAGTCAAAGTCAACCCAATTCAGATATGGAGCTCACATTGCCTATTTATTCCAGCAGATTAACATATAAACTTTTCCAACCATATAAAATGCATAACTAAAAGAAACAATTTGTTTGTATTAAAAGCTGACCTACAGCACCTTTACGCAGGTTGGCAAACATGAGTGTGCTTTAACAAACTTAGTTGTTAAACATGTCATTGGCAAATCTTCTTCTATAAACAACCACACGCAAATTCTGCTTATGCATAAATCAGCAATATATTGGGCTGTTGGAATTATTTCATTTTGTCTGGTATCCAAACCATAACCAAAAATATTACTAAGGTCTGCAGAAGCTACTGGATATCCCAAGGGAATCTCAAAGAATCACTCCCATGAGAAAGTTACTTTGCCCTCTGTTAACAGCAAGATCAACATTTAACTGTATAAGAGAAGATGTATTCGTCATTGTGGACAATAAACCTATATGACTGCAACACGAACACTCATATTTTAAAACTTTCATGGCTACTCCAGTGCAATCCTAGACAAAGATGTAGATTGCCTGACCTCGGGTCTTGCAGTTATACAGTGGGACCTAGGTCAACTCAAAGAAAGTGCTTATAGCAGTAGAGTTCTGAATTCTAGATAAGTTCAGAAATTTTCTATGACATGGTGTCCTGATTATGAGGGTTAGCCAGCAGCCTGGGGATTAAGAGGTTAACTACACCTAGCCAGGAATGTAGGTAGGACTTTCAAACTGGGACAAAGGAATTTGGGGTTTTTTCCTTTCTCCCTTTTGTCTCTCTGGGTGTGTTCTCTGCAGCTACAGAGAGGGACAAGCATGTCTCTCTCTCTCTCTCCAAGACACAATTCTTCATTTTCTGTAAGTAGGGTAAAGTTTAGGTAGTTTCCTTAGGCTTTATTGTTTTAAGGGTTGGGTATGGGATCCGAGATCTGGCACTGTTTAAAAGATGTTTTGGCATTTCTCTGTAACTAAGTTCTAGGCCCATGGAGTTTCTCCACGAGTATATTTTGTTACCTTCCCATCTAGTCATTATGCTTGCAACAGGAATAATGTTGTAATAATAAAAGTTCTTTCTTTTCTTTTTATCAACCTGGAAGTAGTTGATTATGTGCCCTGATTTTTATTTTAGGAGTGAGATTTCCCAAATGATCTTTCCCCTGATTTCTTTATCAACATTTGAGTGGTGGCAGCAGAAGTTTTATTCCCAAGATCTAGGTTTTTAAGATTTTGGGGGAAGTTTTATACCAAAGCCTGGTAGATAAGGCTTTGGGGTACACTTGCTGGCCCCCACTTCTGCATTTATCATGCCAGAGTGGGGAAGGAGCCATGACACATGGGTCAACAAGTAGCTCCTAGTATAAACACTGTAATATCATTAGATGTCGATATTCAAAGCTTGGGACAGTTGATTCTAGTTTTTCTATTCTATTTATTCCAATATCTTCAGTGAAGAATTTCCAATTTCTTTTTTTGTGGACCAAAAATAAGGTATAATTAATACTATTATAAAACTTCTCTCGTTTTGAGGAGGAATCATCTGAGTGGCCTACTTATAGGAAGAGACTAAATGGCAGACTTAAACTTCAGGTGTTTCTTGCAGTTCTTCACTGAACAAAGCAGAATAAAAACTGATACACACTCAAGCAGTCCCCCACTGGCCCCGTGCTCCCCCGCAGCACTTCCACCTTTGAAATGTAGCAAGTGCCAGCGGGGCTCTTGCAACATTTTGAAGGCGGAGGCACCCTTATCAACTAATCAAATAGTCGATGCAAATTAGAGTTGTTAAATTTAGTTTAATCAACTAATTGACTATTCGATAGATTTTCCATTGACTAGTTGATTAATCGATAAGCAGGGAGCCATAGCAGGGTTAGCTCCCAACCCGGGAGCTAACCCCATTGCGGCTGTGCCTTTTAAATGTATTAAGAGCCTGTGGACTCTTAATACATTTGAAAGGCTAAAGCGCAGCAGGAGGGACCCAGCACAAGCCGGGACAGCTGATTCGCAGCTCGCACAGGACCCCCCCCCCCTGCTGTGCACCAGCCTTTTAAATACATTTATTGTGTCCAGTTCTGGGCCCCCCACTATAGAAAGGATGTGGACGCATTGGAGAGGGTCCAGCGGAGGGTGACCAAAATGATTAGCGGACTGGAGCACATGACCTATGAGGAGAGACTGAGGGATTTGGTTTGTTTAGTCTGCAGAAGAGAAGAGTGAGGGGGGGATTTGATAGGGAGGTTCCAAAGAGGATCGAGAAAGGCTGTTCTCAGTAGTGATGGATGGCAGAACAAGGAGCAATGGTCTCAAGTTACAGTGGGGGAGGTCTAGTTTGGCTATTAGGAAAAGCTATTTCACTAGGAGGGTGGTGAAGTACTGGAATGGGTTACCAAGGGAGGTGATGGAATCTCCATCCCTAGAGGTTTTTAAGTCTCAGCTTGACAAAGCCCTGGCTGGTTTGATTTAGTTGGGATTGGTCCTGCCTTGGACGGGGGGCTGGACTTGATGACCTCCTGAGGTCTCTTCCAGCTCTATGAGTCTACGATTTAAATGTCTGGTGTGCGCGGGGGGGGGGCGGGGGCGGGACTCTGCACAAATCAGTAATCAGCTGTCCCAGCTCCCGCTGGGTCCCTCCAGCTACGCTTTAGTCTTTTAAATATATCAGGAGCCTATAGGCTCCTGATACATTTAAAAAGCAGAGGTGTATCTGGGACTAGGCACACCTGGTCCCTACTACCTCTGTGCCTCCCCAGCCCCCTGCAGGTATGGTGCTGGGGGGGAGGGGGAGAGGCAGAACCGGCTTTTAAGCTGGCTCCCCCCAGCACCGGGTCCTGTTCCCAACCTGTCTCTGATAGAGGCAGCAAGGTGGGGGGGAGGGGAAGCGACTAGTTGAGGGACTAATTGACTAATCATTTACAATCCTAATGCAAATTCCATCAACTATTTGATTAGTTAATTAATCTAAATGTAACATCCCGACACTGAAGCTCACTGTTCTTCTTCATCAGGTTTCAGCAATTCTGTGAACATGATATTTTGAGCCAAAGTATCTTTTTGCAGATATAAAAGGTTGTAATTGCTTCTGACACTATTGACGCATTAATTCTGGATATTTGGATAGGACTAGTATTTTTCTTCCTGAAGTTATAAAATGACATATTTAGTATCTGAAGGCATTGCACTCCAGTGTCTGCTCTTATTCAGATAGCTAGCTACTTCTAGATTAGGGATGTAAGGGAATAGTTGAGTAATCAACTACTCACATTCCTCGCTCCCTCTCCCCCAGCTTTGCTGCTTCTTTATCAGAGACAGTGGGGGGAAGGCATAGGGAGCAGGAGCCGGTGTTGGAGGGAGCCAGCTTAAAAAAAACAGTTTCCCATAGCACCATCTCCATTGTGCTGCCTATCCCCACCTTCCCACTGCTGCCTCAATCAGAGACAGCTGGGAAAGGGACCGGGGAGGGGGGGAGAAAGGGGTTCCTTCACAGTCGCAGCTCTTGTGCGCAGGAGGTCCCAAATCCCCACTGTGACCCCCTTGCACAAGCGCTGCTGCTGGCTGGGCAGACAGCCCGGCTCAGTCCCAGCGCATACCAGGTGTGAAGCCAAACCCTGCTGCGGCTCTGCAATTTAAAAGGCAGCAGGAGAAGGGCAGCCTGCCCTCGAGTCCGGCTCCTACTGTCTTTTAAATTGCAGAGCCGCAGCAGGGTTTGGGTCTGCATCCCAGGCTGCCTATTTATGTTGACTACTCGATTAGTTAAATACCTGCCTTTTAACATCCCTATTCTAGATAACTTGACTTCTTGTAGTACTACATTCTTTCTTAGGGTACGTCTACACTAGCCCCCTAGTTCGAACTAGGGAGGCTAATGAGGGCGACCAAAATTGCAAATGAAGGGCGGGATTTAAATATCCCGCGCTTCATTAGCATGTTCCAGGCAGGTCACGATTTTGGAAACTGACTAGCCCGGAAAAACTGCCTGCGTCTACATGCGGCAGAGAAGGGCGATTCCAAAATAAACCCCTTACTTTGAATTACCAGTTAAACCTCATGAGGTTACACGGTAAGCACCACCCTTAACAGGTAATGGTTACCAGGTAATGGGTAACCAGCACCCAAGGAGCAGCCCACATGCCTGCAATGGGGGCCACTCTAGCCTGACCCCAGCAGATGGGGGGTCTACTACTACCCTGCTGGAGGACCCCTAACACCCCAATTAAATAGGTTAAATGGGATTTTACATCACTAGTTCTTACCAATTGAGGGAATAGCCATTACTGGCCCAATATATTGGTCCTATCTGACCTAAATATTTCTAACTACAAAAGCTATTTGGTTTGAACAGATGCAGAACAATGGTTTGTATCATGAGACGATAGGGGAGTCCAGTCCCGTGGTCATTTGCTTGGTTTCTTTATATTTTTTTCCTTAAACTGCAATTATATTGTCTTTGACAGCAGAAGGATCTGAAGTATCTGAGCATTCCAGGTGTTTTCTTCTTGTATGTTTCCACGGGAAGCTGGAAAATCTGATCAAAAGCAATTTTCCAGGAGCTAATGAAGGGAAGATGGGTGGAAATATGATCTGACCAACCACCTATGAGTTTCTGGTTTGCTTAACTTTTTTTTTCTAGCAAATTATGCAGCTATCCTGAAATCTAATGAAAGATAATGGATTCAGGCCAAGATTGCCAGCTGATGCAAACTGGCAAAATTCCATTAACTTCAAGTGAATTATGCAAATTTATACCAACTGAAGATCTGGCCTTCTACACAAAAGGCAGATAGTGTCTTTTGGTTAGAGTAGGCAAGAGGGTGCTAAACTAGTAGCAAAATAAGACGGTAAAAGAGTAAAGATATGAGTGCTTACTTAGAACAAAATCAAGATGTTAGAGACAAAATTAATCAAGGAACCAAATTATTAGGGCCCTACAAATTCACGGATATGAAAAATACGTCTCTGATCTTTTCTGTGCTTTTATTCTATACAATACAGATTTTAATGGGAAGAAATCAAATTGGGGGTCCTGACCCAAAAAGGAGTTGCAGGAGGACCACAAGGTTATTTTAGGAGTGGGGATTACTGTATTGTTGCCAGCCATTACCTTCAGAGCTGGGCAGCCAGGCTCCTGGCTGTGACGGCAGTGCCCTGTCAGCAGCAGTGCAGAAATAAGAGTGGTGTGACGGGGCGAGGCAACCCCGCACTGAGCCTGCAGGGCCCTGCCAGGGTTACCTGGCTGCTAAGGCCCCTCCCCCACAGCCCTACCGAGCATGCCCGGGCTGTAGCTCCACCATAAAAGCCTGGGGAAGGACTCAGTCTGGGATGGCAGCTGAAGGAGAAGGACCCGTGAAGGTGGCTCCTGCACAGGGGTCACCAGAGACTCCAGAAGAGGTCGGTGGGGACGCAGAGGCGAGCTGGTGCACCCCAGAGACTGCCCACCAAGGAGACACCGGCCCAGAGGCTGCAGCAAGCTGGACGAGTACAAGGGAAGAAACCCCAGTGAACAAGGTAGGAAGTGGCCAAGGGCAGGAGCCCCAAGAACCTCGGTGTGTTTTGGCTGGATTGCCCCACCAAGGGAGTGACCCGCTATCTGGTCACTCACAGGGCCCTGGGCCAGGACCTGGTGGAGTAGGGTGGGCCTGGATTCCCCTACCTGGGGTGTGTCCCTGCTACAACCCTAAACTGCATTTTGGACTCAGGATGGAGGGCTGTGGCCTTGCCTTAAAGGGCCAGACTTGAACTGTGCTTCGGACTCAGGATGGAGGGCCTTGGACTTAAGAGGTCCTGTGGGAGGGTCAGGCGGGAGGGGCCCGCCACAGGTGGCAATACCATACCATGCTATTCTTACCTCTGTACTTCTGCTGGTGGCAGCTATGCCTTCAGAGCTGGGCTCCTGGCCAGCAGTCACTACTCTCCAGCCCCCCAAATCAGAAGGTAGAAGAACTGAAACTGCACTCATAAATGAGCAAACTTCATCAAAACTGGTATTAATTAAACCTGGTGGGATGATTCCCAAGACTGAAATTTTAGAATGAATGGTTATGAACTATTTAAAAAAGATCAACTGGGCAAAAGGGGAAGAGGAGTGGTATTATCCCTATGAGTGCTCTCATGAGGGTCACCTGACAATGCTGAACCAGGGGTTATGCCAGACCAGGGAACTCCGGATTACAGTGTTTCAACCTGTATTAGGCCTATATTTTAAGAGGATAAATGGGGTAATTCGGGTACTTATAGCTCTGTCAGTCTGACTTGGATCCTTGGCAAAATAATGGAGTAGCTGATATGGACTTGATTAAAGAAGAATTAAAAGAGGGAATGTAATTAATGTCAGTCAACACTGGTACATGGAATAGAGAAAAAACAGACATTCTTTTTATGAGTTTGCAAGTTTGGTTGACAAAGACATTATTGCTAATGTAATATACTTTGACTTCTATAAGACCTTTGACTGGGTACCACACAATGTTTTTATTAAAAATCGAGAATGATGCAGTATATCAAGACGACACACATTAAATGGATTAAAAGCTGGCTTAACTGACAGATCTTAAAATGTAATTGTAAATTCAGAATGACCATTGGTTGTTTGTGTTTCTAGTGTGTTCCTGCATGGAACTGTTCTTAAATATTTTTATCAATGAACTGAAAGAAAACATAAGATCATCGCTGATAAAGTAAGCAGATGACACAAACTGGGGGAGGGGAATTGCCAGAATACTGTGTCCTAATCTGCTGCCCACAATTCAAGAAGGATGTTGATAAACTGGAGAGGATGCAGACATAGGCCACAAGAATGAATAATGGATTAGAACTCCTGCCTTACAGAGATAGATTCACGGAACTCAATCTATTTAGTTTAATAAACAGAAGATTATGGGGTGACCTGATTACAGTCTGTAAGTACCAATATGTAGTACAAATATTTAATAATAACATCTTCAGTCTAGCAGAGAAAGGTTTAACATGATGCCAGGGCTAGAAGTTGTACGCAGACCAATACAGATTGGAAATAGGCTTAAAATGTTTAACAGTGAAGATAATTAACCTTAGGAACAACAAACAAGGCTAATGGTCTATTTTCCACCACTGGTGATTTTAAAATAAAGATTGAATATTTTTTTCTAAAATGATTTGCTAAAGTAATTTTTTTTGGGGGGGGGGAGGGGAGAAGTTCTGTGGTCTGTATCAAGAGATCATACTATTGATCACAACAGTCCCTTCTGATCTTGGAATCTACAATTCTATTAACCAGTTCTTCTATAAAATAACCAATAATATCAATGATCAACTGAACTGCAGGTAATAAAATTATTATGAACATTTAGCAACTACTACTTCTCAGTCTAGAAACATTCTTATAGTATTAAATTACTATTTCAGATAACAAATATGATATTATTCATAATGAATGACAGCATTATATTTCTGAGAAATAAACAGCACTGAGAAATAGCTGTTTACATTTTTAAAATTAGTATTAAAAAATGTAAGAAACTGAAGGGCTGGTATCAGCTGGGAATGCTCTAGAGATCCCCTCTAATCTCAGTGAAGAGGAAAGCACACTACATGGCCCAAGGGAGTATTTTTCCATGTATTATGTTACAGACATACCCTCAAAAGCTACATAAATTAAGTCTGTAATTCCATCTGAGGGTTATGGTAACACAATGTCGCCAGAACACCTCAATGAAAGTGCAGTATTAATATGTGCAATTTAGAGTACCTTACTCCTTACAATGCTTTGTTTACAACAAATAGTGTTACATTTCTTTTGCAACTTAAAAAGAATCAGGGAAAAAATAAAAAAAAAATTAATAAATGTTCACAAGCAGTTCATTCATATTTCTGAGCAATGCACATTAATATTGCAGCAATGACCCAATATTCCTCCTTTGAAACCATTATCCATTCAATATAAATGCAGAAGAAACAGGATACTCTCACTATTAGTGTAATGCCTTTTCAGTATCAATACTAAGTTTCAAAATGAATTACAAAAACTCCCATTGCAACTGATAAGCTTTATATGGTATCAACAAATAAATAACCCCGAACAAAAACATTAATATTAAACATAAAGAGCTATACTGCTGGTCCTGGAGAGATGCCCTATTGAGGTTGGTGATGATTTCCCCCAACAGGGAGGAATCCTCCTCAGGTATCACAAAGCACATGTCAGAACAATGTCAGAGCATAAAGGCCTCTCTGCCTGATTTTCTGATACCACAGATGTTCCTAGAAGCCCATTACAACAAACACTATTACAGGTTGGACCTCCCTGGTCCAGCACCCTCGGGACCTCAGTGGTCCCGAACGATAGAGAAGACCATCTACATCCAAAAAAAAACCCCACCTTTATGTTCCAAAGTTCTGTGTGTTTCCAATTAATTTGATTGTGTATGAAACACAACAACAAAAGCAGTTTTAAATTTTTAAGATTTTAGGTTACAATTTAACTTAAATAGATCTCAAATTTATTAAGTAGTAACAGTCATCTTAGAGATCCACTCAGATACTACAAAAATTACCAAAAAGCTCAGCAAACCTTACTTCTGGTAGAGGACTGGCCGGTTTGGTGAGGATTCCTCCCACATAAACAACATTTGGTAGAGTGGGTCTTGGAAACTCTAGGGCTATATCAGTACACAGCATCCACAGGCTGGAGTCATGTACCAAATCATTCATCGATCGCTCTGGTAGCACCTTGTGTTTCTGCATTATCCTTTCATATTTCGGCAGTACCAAAAAATTGACTCCAAATCTTGAAGCCACATAAACAACTGTGTTTTTAATCCTCTCTAGAAGGTTATATGATCTGTGAGAAGCGAGTTAAATTCTGGAACATAAGATAAAGGAGCTGGAGCACCTACTTCTGCTGGATACCAAAGGCCGGTGGAAAAAACAGCATATTTAACACCTAAAAGGTGAGCGATAACAAACCCAGACATCTCATTAGGATCCACTAGCAATAGGTCAAATTTTTCCTGTTTCAAATCATGCATTAAATTCTGGTTGCCCACAATCATGTCACAGTTCTTAGAATAATGTTCCAGGATGTCAAACAATTCCAGTGCTGTAAGTCTTCCAGAGAAAATACTCTTCATTTTGGACTGAAGAAAATCATCCGAAGTGCTGCTGTTAAAGATCCCTGGGTAACGCTGGAGTCTATAATGATTAGATGGAGGGATGTTTCTGCCTTCAGAGAGGAGAAACACCGTCTAGTGACCTTGCTCATCCCAGCCCTGCTCCTGCCAGGAATCCCATCTTGCTGCCGCTGGCCCCGCTTCCACCAAGGTTCCCAGCTGGGGATTCTCTGCATCCGCTGCTGGCTCAGGTGACAACTGGGATTCCCAGGTAGGGCTGGAGATTCCTCTTAGCCACAGCAAAGGCTCCCCAGCCTGGGGCTCCCCAGGGCTGGACTCTCACTTACCACAGGACCAGCCCCTGACAGCCCCACTGGGACTCCCCAGCACCCCTGGGACCTGGCTCATTCTTCTTGCCTCCAGGGCTCTCTTGTCCAGCAAGGTCCAGGGTCCTTCCTTATGGAGGACCAAAGAGGTTGTTGGACCAAAGAATCTCAGATTTGGAAGTTCAACCTGTAATGTGAGCTCTTGGACTTCCCTAAATGACAACAAAGGCCATTTCAGCCCATACCTAGCTCAGATTTAGGGGGCTAAGGAGCTACCAAAGACATGAAATAACATTAGCATATTGCAAACTAATAATTCCTCACATCATCAGTGTTAAATAATCTTATTCCCATGTTACAGATAGGAGAAATTGAGACAGAGGGGTTAAATTATTTAAGTCAACAGAACATGCCATTGATAAGATTGAGCTAAACCCAGGTCTTAGTCCCATGCTGAATCCATTAGAATATGCTGCTTCTCTTCAAGTTATTTACTCATAGACTTCAGATGATAATGGTCCCTTCTGACCTTAGTCTGATCCCCTGCACAGTGCAGGCCACAATCTCACCCACCCCTCCTAGAATAATCCTCTCACCAACAAGGGGGGATGCTATTTTAGATTTGGTTTTGGTGAGTAGCGAGGACCTCATAGATGAAATGGTTGTAGGAGACAACCTTGGCTCGAGTGATCATGAGCTAATTCAGTTTAAATTAAATGGAAGGATAAACAAAAGTAAATCTGAGACTAGGGTTTTTGATTTCAAAAGGGCTAACTTTAGTAAATTAAGGAAATTAGTTAGGGAAGTTGATTGGACTAAAGAAATTATGGATCTTAAAGTGGAAGAGGCCTGGAATTATTTTAAGTTAAAGTTGCAGAAGCTGTCAGAAGCCTGTATCCCTAGAAAAGGGAAAAAAATTATAGGCAGGTGTGTTTATCATCATTTAGGGAAGTCCAAGAGCTCACATTACAGGTTGAAGCAGCCCACCTCAGTCCCAACTTGCACTGGGTCCTGGACCTACCCCCGCTGCGGCTCTGCACTTAAAGCGTATTAGGAGCCAAGTGGGCAGGCAGCCTGGCTCAGTTCCGGCTCATGCCGGGTCCGGGAGCTCAGATCCCTCCCTCCCCCATACAGGTGCTGCCCCGAGACTATAGAATAGTCAACTAACCAATAAGAATTAATGAGGTTAATCGACTATTCAATTAACCAATATTTAACATCCCTAGCTCAGGGTAGCATCTGTACTGTAAGCTGACTACCTCTGCATCTAGGAGCCAGAGGACAACACAGTCACCTCCGAGACTATGCAGCATTGGCCAATCAGACTGTTGGTGGTCCAGTCAGTTGAGCTGACCAAAGTCACCAGGTGTTCAGATCGAAAGCAGATGCCTGACAACCATATACATCTTTCATCCTCAGGTCATTAGCCTATGCCGCTTGCTCAAAACTTAACTTATCTGACCAACAAAGCAGATTAGATCAGAATTGCGACAGGCTGAATACCGTGGAAAATACACAACAAAAGCTCAATGAAAGCGCACACATTTTTCTTCAAACTATTTTTTATCCTTATTTAAAACAAAAGATCCTCTTTCCAAGATTTTTCCTTGAACGTGTCTTCTTATAAATAAGGAAAATGTGTGGGCCTAAACAGATTGACAATATCGCTGTAAACCAAATGACTGATAGTTTTTCTTTTTTTAATTAAAGCTATTCAAAAACCTAGCACTGAATTTAAATCCTTACTGCCCTCAGCCAAAAGAAAGCAAGAAACTAATAAGTTTTTTTAAAAACTTGTAGTATTTGTAACTTAGCAGTCTGCATAAGGAGGTATGAGAAGAGAAAGTTAAATAATGCAAAAACAAAAAGGTTAAACATTAAACCAGTTCTAACAGCTACACAAAGTAAGTTTGATTACCTGTGGCCTTTCAAATGGAAGAGAATGTAAAGGTTTTAATGGTCTGTTAAAGCAAAGCATAAGCAAACAGTAGCTGAACACATTTTTTCTGTAGACCAGAAGTATTCACTGATTTCTGAATGCATTTTCTTTATAACAAAATGCTACTGCTGACTTTTTGAAATGATAAAAAACAATAACAAAATAAATGCTACTCCACACCACCACCTCCAAACTGATAAAGCAGGAGCTAGAATTACAGTAACAATTTCACTGCTCTTCAATCCACTTGAAATCAAACTCAGACCTGGTCTACCCTACCAGGGTAAGCCAATCTGAAATCAACGTTTACGGCAGCATCTAAACCATGCTGCATCAACAAGAGACGCTCTCCCGTTTATCTTAATCATCTCATTACAGTGGAGTACTAGAGTTCACCAGAGACCCACTAAATTGACCCTTAATGCATCAATCGCAGCAGTGTCAGTCCCCAATATGAGTATGCATGGCCTTAGCCTACAGATTACACCTTGATCCACACAGGCCCCTCTCACCTGTGTAGATCGTCACTGAGGCTTATCACAGAGGTCCAGCTCCACAGAGCAATTTATGTAATCTGGCCTTAGACCCCGTTCTTGTACTTCTAAAACAAGGTGAAACCCAAAGAGAAGGTAGTAGGAGTTTTGGGGGGGAAAAGAATTGTCTTTCATGAACTAAAAGTGGCCTGGTTGTAAATATTGTGAGCAAGCAAACTAGGAAAAGCATTACGGATACTAATGCCACTACCTTCTATCCACTCATACGCTTCAAACACAGTAAACAGTTTTTTATTTTATTTTTAAAATCTAGCATTCAAGAAGTGAAACCATGAATAAAAAGGTGCCCTTCATATTATGCAGAAGGAATAAAATGCCAGCAAAGGAGCAATCTTTCTAGTCACAGATCTCTCATCTCCTTACAAAGAGATTTTCAGTTACTTGCTACAACTTGAGATACCAGACCACATAAAGGAGCTCAGCAAAATAGCAGATTAAAAAACTAGATTTTCACCTCTAGAAATCTGAATTCAAATCCTCATTAACAATGATTTTCTTGGGCACCAGCTATAAGAAAAGCCTATGTATTACAAGATATTTGATTACAAAACAGAAAAAAACCTGAGATTTAGGTAGGCTGCATATTATAGTAATTGCTCTGGGAAAACTCTGAATCTTGCTACAAACCTACAACACTGTTCTCTCTCATTTCCCTATAATCTTCTAAATAAATCAAACTTCAGCTCTCAGAATATAAACTGTTTGTGAAGCTGTTGAAATATTTTGGGGCTTTATACTCAAAATTTTAAACTAGAATGTAATCAAATTATATTCCTTTATTTGAAACAGATTGGAAAGGAAAAATAGCATTCATTGGGCAACTGAGGAAATCATTAATATATCTATTAGCCTTCTATTTTAGTCACCCGCATATATATATGTGGCTTTACAAGTTTGTCAATCTGTAATTTTCAAACACGGGTAGTGGATCTTCATATTATTTGATGTGTGTTATAATTTTGGTATAAGATTGGCCGATGGCTGGAGTACTGCAGGTCAAACTGTTTTGCATTACCCAAAAGGCACACAATCAGAATCTGTATCAGTGATTGTATATGCTAGTGCTGCCTTTAGAGGGAACCCTGCATCCTACAAAAAAAACCAAAACTGTAAGCAGTGCAAGGTCATCACTACTGTCAGGCCCACTTTCTATGACCAATGACAGCAAAATGCTGCTTAGGGGAGTACTACATACTAGAGCAATTACATTGTACTATAAAACAGATTATGTTCAACTAGCCACTGAAAATTGCTAATAATGTTGATAAGCTACTGACCTTTTTTGTAAAGCACTGAGATCTACAGAGGAAAAGTCCTATACAAAAGCTATGTCTTACTCTTATTGTTATGGCAACTACTAATATTTAAAAATACTGCAAAAGTTTACATTTAAAAAGACTCTGGAAAAAGAAATGAAATCAAAACAGAACTAAAACCTGTCAATAAACTCCAAAATGAGAGACAGAAATGAACACAAATCAGTTTCAAACAGAGCAGTAGAACAAGAATTTTTTTTAAAAGCTGAGTGGATTTCAATGTCACAAGTATTGTCAAAGACCCAATTCTGCACTCTGTTCTTGTCAAACTTGAATAAATCAAATTAGGCTAAACTCTTAAGCACCACTTTATTAAGGAAACATAGGTCAGACCAAAATGGGCCTCTGTTTTTAAAATGTGTTTTCTTTTAATAAAAAAATAAGAAACTTGAAAGTCAAAACCGAAGGTCATTACTATAATTAAAACTGCTGAACTGGTAAGAGCAAGATGCCAGTCATTTTATCGTACCTCAAATACCTTAGAATTGTAGGTGAGGGGACAAATTTAGACTTGGCCCAATTCCATTGGCTTCAACAGAGTTGCAACCATTTGTGTCCATTTTGAAGTTGGTCTGAAGAGTTTTGTGGTGTATATTTTATTGGACAATGATTCTGACACTCCCTGAATTCTATGTTATTGATTTAGTGGCTTTTTTATAAA
Organism: Pelodiscus sinensis; assembly: GCF_052426305.1. NCBI lineage: Eukaryota > Metazoa > Chordata > Testudines > Trionychidae > Pelodiscus > Pelodiscus sinensis. The sequence goes on from NC_143055.1 coordinate 103,696,639, forward strand.
TGCACTTAGGAAATCATTCCAAGCCAAAGGTTAGGCATAGCAGGAAACATAAAGCAAGTGATATTTCAAAAGATTACAAGTCATACACGTTATGAAGAGGACATCAAAATGAGAGGTATGAATAGAAAAGAAGAAAAGGACTTACTATCAATTTTTATTCTAAAATACCTTTTGAAAAAATCAATGTATTATAAAGTATGTTGGGGAGGACGGTTAGTTTTAATGTCAGTCATGCAGCATTTATGTTGAAAGTTACAAGGCAATGCCACAAAGCCACCAAATCAGCAATAATTAGACTATATATATCAGCAGTCTTAGAAGAAAAATGACAATGAATAGAGTGACTGAACTACTGTCCCGCCATTACAGGTGGTCCCAGGTCATATTAGGGATGCAAGCAAATAGTCAACTACTTGATTACCCAATAAAAATAAGCTTATCAGGTAGTCGAGTGGAATCCTCCACTATTCGCCTTCCCTCCCCCCCCCCTTCTCCATGGCTGCCTCTGTAGGAGAAGGAGCAAAAGGAATGGGGGAGACAGGAGCCAGTGCTGGGAGGAGCTGGCTTAAAAGCTGATTCCCCCCAGCACCATCTCTTCAGTGCTGCCTGCCTCCATCAGAGGCATTGGGGGCGGGGGGGGTGGAAGGTTGCTCGGGCAGCAACCACTGTCCATGGATGTCCCAGCGGGGAGCTTCTCCCTCCCTCCCCCTCCACCGCAGACAGGGGCTCCTGCCACCAAGTGGGCCAGGTTGGCAGCAAACAAAGGCTGCTCCAGCAACAGCTGTTTGTGGCCCACCACAAACAGGGGCTGCTGGACCCGGCACAATCCAGAACCAAGCAGTCCTGGCTCCCACTAGTCCAGGACCGCTGCACCTCTGCATTTTAAATGTAGTAAAAGCCTTGTGGAGACATCGACCAGAGAAAGGAGGGTTGGCAAACATAGCGAGCACAGGGCACAACCCCCATAGTAATCAAATATCATTTTAAGAAAATGTCTTACAATAGAATAAACATTTTCTAAAGCATGAAATAGAACTATTATACAAATATGTAATAATTGAGATACATAATTTCTGCTAGCTTTATACTAATGGCTCTTTGAAAAAGATGCTTAAAATGAGATTTCATGGTTCTAGAGTTACAGGGACTGAAGACAATGTTGGAGCAGCCTAACTGGGCCTCTACAAAAAAAGATTAAAAGGTACGTTCTAGTAAATCTGAAATGGCTCTATTCTCTCAGGGTAAAACTAACCATCAGCTCTGTGGAAAATTTACCAAACTGAGAATTACAGACTTAGGGATAATAAGTTTATTATAACATCAGGTGTCCACTATTTAATAGTGTCAAAACATATTCACTTTCATGCAACAAACTTCGCTGCTATCAAACAAATACAACTTATTTCCAGTTTAACTTTCACTCTTTACCACTAAACTTAAATATTGCACAGCCATTAATTAATTAATAAGATACTAAGAGGGATTCAAGCAAAGGTGCACAATCTAAATGAAACATGGAAGTGGCATTCTCAGAGTCAGCCAGCAAAAGTTATTGAGAATCATTCAAAATAACTGAAGAACTTAACTGTAATCACTCCAACAGCATGCAGGTGTGGTGTCACAGAGAAGAGAGAGACTTCTGTTAAGTTCTACTATATCATTGGGTAACAGAGATGGGAAATTTTGATGTAAGGTGTTGTAACATACATATTTCTTGGATCTTTACTGTATAAAATGTGAGACTGTTTGCAGCCAAATTAAACAATTCATACTTCAATGTTCTGTGTGTTCACTTAAAAAAAAAAACCATGTAGGGAATGGAGGAACAATGCCCATTCTCCTTCTGGGGAAGCTTTTTGACATGTACATAAAGTGTTAGACAACATTTCTCACATTGCTCGGCCATCTTGCACAAAAGTAACATGAGCTATAGTCTTGCCCTATCAAACACTGGGAGAAAAAAATACAGTCTACAGCAATATCAGTGTTTAATAACAAACACTTGAGAAGAGTGGCCCTGCTCCCATTGCTATTCTGTACTTCTACCGAAAATATAATCAATATGATTGAATAACCAAACAGAACACATAAGTCAGTCACTGTTAACCACCATGTGTTTATCAGACACCAAAGCAAAGTGAAGGGGAAGAAAGAAAAGTCCTTTACCTGCAGAGAGAGAGACTGTTATACTGCAATAGTGCAGTACCATAACAGGAAACAGTGAGAGGTGGAAGAGACTTCTAACCAAAGATCTGAGTCACTCCTGAATGAGGAGAGTACAGCAATACCAGCCCACACAGGCAGATACAGAGGAAAATACAGAACCAGTAAGACACAAGTGGAGCCTAGAGACACCCCAAGGGTAGATGGCAAAACCGAGAGCCTTAGCAGGTACGAGGCCTACCTAAATTCCCAAGAATTATAGGCATTAAAGAGACCTTCACCTGGCGGAGGCTGACAAGCAAAGTGTCACATGTAACAAAGCTGATACCATGTCAGAGCCTGAGTGTTTTGTCTCCCTCTGGTGGGAGGGAGGAAACATGTCTCAAACCTGTAGATTAATACAAGAAGACAGTATAAAACGAGTCACTTTTTCTTAAGTATCAAAAGGTGCAGATTATTTAAAACATTTCCATCAATGGTAGGTCTTTACATGCCAGCATTACTCTGTGGGGAGTGGCAGAGGAGAGACATGAAAGTACAATATGTTGAACAGCAGAAGTATTTTAAAAGGTTTGTTTATGTCACAGAGAGCTGAGAAGAATGCAGGTTATGTGCTTCAGGATACTTCAGTAGAACTCTACAGGTCATAATGCAAAATTTGATCCAAAGAATCAATGTCATAGTTTGAAACATCAGTGTTTGGGTAAAAACCAATAATAATCTCGTTTTACTCAGAATGGGGTTTAATTTTAAAATAAACCATTGGGTTAGGAGGGGGGTTGATGCTCTAGTATTTTCTAGCAAAGCTAGCTCCAGCACGGTACAAGCTATCCCCATTTCATGCCACTGTATGACAACCAAGCAACTAGAAGCATTAAAGGGGCAGTAAAGATTTTTTTGTTGTTGTTGTTCTGCTTCATCCCACAAAAGACCAAACTTTACTTGTTAAATGAACTCTGCAAATTCATGGTAATTATAATCAACCTTAACATGTTGTAAACTGGGTAATATAGAAATATAAAGCTTGAGTAGGTCTTCATGATTAGAGAATAGGCTTTAGAGAACTTTATACTGATGCAGTGCTTACTTGGGCGCTGTGATTTTTGGAATATTTCTTTTTTGAAAACATGATTGGGTTCTGAAAAAAATCTGAGAGTAGAGACATTTTTTAAACAATGTGGAAGATCGTTGTTAAATCTCATTTTGTACTTGGGTCTTTTTCTTGCAAACTTCAGTATGGAGCTCTTATTCATAGATGATTAGTGGTGCCACAGTAATATTACTAAATATTGGTCAACCACTCTATATTAAGCAACTGTTAACCCCATAGGGCATTTGATTTGGGGATTCCACTTCCACCTCAGAATAACATAGAAAGTAGGAGCCCCAACTGTACCCCTCTGAAATATAGCTTGTACATCAAAAGGGAAAGACTCCAATAGTTAATAGAGATGTAGCAACATGTTTTCACATCCCCAGCAAGTTTCTTGCTGATCTTTGTCAGCAGTGAATGAAGTTCCAAGTGGAATACTGGGGTCAGGAGGTGGATGTAAGGATGCTGTAGCTGAGGCTAGATTACTAGGAGGACAGGAGGGGGCTAATTTTTAACGGAAGATATAGGGGAGGCAAATGTAGTGAGCTTAATTCAAAAGCAAAGTTTTTGAATCAAGGATAAAGGGCCAATATAAAAAGGAGAATGAATCTGCAGCTTCTAGGGTAGGAGGGATTATTTGGGTATAAAACCTAAACAAATTGTCACCATCTCTTTGCATCTGTGATGCACTCAACCTTATGCTTGTCTTTTTCAACTGTACTCTCTGGAATGAGGTCTGTGTATCCTTGTGTTTTGGAAAACACCCAGACTACTTGCTCCATTGTAAATAGTACTGTGCCACCTGGCCAAGAAAGGGTTAAGCATCCAGCAGGATAAATGACCCAAATTTAACCTTTAGGGGCATCCTGGTAGATGTTTATGTTTTTGTGTGTTTGCATATATATTGTTAGAGGTTAACAACCATGTAATCCAATGGTTCCTGTCTATAAATCTCTTTGAAATGTATACCAAATCATTTGTGAATGACAAGCAATTGTTGTGTTAATCAGTATAGCTAATTACTGGTGATGCCTGGGAAATAGGTTTATTTAAAAGTTTCCATGATTGCCTATTGTTGACTTAAAGACTCTGAACTGTGAAGAGAAGCCTGGGGGCCTGCTCCTGTATCTCGGATCTACTTAAAGTTTCATGCAGGGGAAGCATAAATTATTAGGATTGAGATCCCAGGGCTAAACTGGAACACCCTGAATGTGATGTTGGAATTCTGACTATGTCCTCTGGACTAAATTCTAAAATAAGTCTTTGCAACTACAACATTCATGCCCTGTACTATGAATCTGATCTCAGAACTATTATCAAGTTCTATGTACAGTATACTGATCTTTTAACCAATACTTTTCTCTTTTCTTTTTAAATACATTTTATTTTACTTAAGAATTGACTATAAATGTGTATGAGGTAAAACTCGAAATATTCATTAAGCTGAGAGGTAATGTGTCCAATCCTTTGGGACTGCTAGAACTTTCTTATTTGATGAATAAGATAGTGATCCTCATCATATTTGACTCAGGTGTCTGGCTGGAGACCTAAAGCTGAGTTGCTTTAAGGGCACTGTATCATTGGATTCTGGGTAACCAGTAAGGTATGATAGAAGTTGTTTTAGTAAATCTAAGTATTGGAATAACCACCATTTTTGGGGAATGACTCCCACATTATTTGCAATTCGCCCTAATTAAGTAACCTCAGTTGATTCTCTTGGGACCTGGTTACAAATACACATGACCAACAATAGTTTAAAGTGAAGATATTTACTCTTAAAAACCTGCTCAGCTTCTCCCTAACCTTGTAAGCATCTAGATGCCTTAGATAATTAAGTGTCTGAAACTTCACGTTCTCAAAACCATGATTCATGATTCTGCCAAACTGCTTGGAAGCCTGGCCCACACATAAAACACAGAAGGATTATCTAGCACATATTCTCTCTGTCTTCTAGCATACTAAACCATTTACATCATAACTATTAAAATAAACAAACAAAATACACATTGCCCTTTTTAGAAAGACAAATCATGTACCCCATGTTTGGTTTTTATACCCTTAGCCCATGTGTGTGGAGAATACAAGTTAAGGCATGTCTGGGGGTTTTGCTAAGGCTCCAGGAAAAACTGAGCAATTATCCTAGTGTGACCTCAGACTGTAGTGTAACTCACTTGCTGGGCTTACGATGTCTCTTCTACGGAGACAGCAACAAAGGGAGGTAACCAAGGGAGGTTCCTATGAGACCAAGGTGAGTGTGGTGGGTTCTGTTGAACTAGTATCTGGGCATCTTCCAAATTCACAGCATACTTTGGTGACAACTATACAACATATTCTCATATCTTCATATGCATTAATGATATGCATATTTAGGTAGATAAATTACTTTCAGCAGACAATGACCTTTCCCGATTCCTGACAAGGCATGATCACAATCATACAGAAATGAAGAATATAGGAATTATACAACACTTCCCTAAAGTACAGAATATTACATACATAACCTACACCATGCTTCTACATGAAGGCTAACAAATTGATCTGGAAGAATCCAACTGCATTACTACTGCTCAAGCTGCTATACCTGACAGAAGGAGCATCCCACTATAACCAATCACAAACAGGAAATAAAAGGAAGCTGTTGGGGGTCAAACTCAAGTGAGTGAAACTATCCTATGCAAGAAGAGTCTCCCCTCCACCCCCACCTTTCTTTTGGGGTGGGGGGATCCTGTGCTGCTCCAGAGCTGCTTCTCTCTCCCCCCGCATTAAATGCTGATTTAAATGAGGTCTGAACGGACAGGAGGACCTGAAGTGGAAGTAGCTGTGCTTGGTGTGTGGGGTGCCATGCCTTCCCAGAAAAGCAGAGATCAAGCATAGGCTGAGCGAAGAGCTATCTCATCAGAAACTTTCCTGATCATTTCACCCTTGAGCTGGCTTTCCGTTTTCCTTTTAACAACGACAAGGGAATAAGTGTGTGTGTGAATTCATGAGAGGTTAGAAGGGAAAAGGGGGCTCACATTGTAACCAAATGGCCTCGTCAAAGTCCTCTATTCTCCCAGGGTTCCAAGTCCACAAAGAGGACTATGTGTGGATTGCTTGTGTGGATGGCAAGTGAATTCCAGGAAAACAAGTTGGGAATGAGATGAAGAGCCCAGAAGAAGAACATGATGTGGTGTTAACCCTACTATGGTGGTGAAAAGGCCCCTGAGGCCAATTAATATACCTGAATGCACCTAAAAGATGGGAAAGGTCAAATTAAAGAGAAGTTCCTGGTGGAAAGAGCTGAATGGTTCCTATAGAAAAAGGAAGGTCAACATAGAAGGGGGCTGCAGACTGCCAAATCAAGGAAGAACTAACTACAGCCGCTCCCCGAGTTGCGAACGGTTGAGTTACGACCATTCACACTTACGACGAAAGCTCCCATGGAGCGGTCGTAAAGGCGGTCCCCAAGTTACGAACGCGACCTGCGCTTATGAACAGCACGGTCGTGTGTAACTCAATGGGGTCCGAGTTACAAACAGCTCGAGTTACAGCCAAGTGTTTGGTCTGTAACTCATTCGTAACTCGGAGAGAGGCTGTCATTGTACTCAGAGCTGTAGCAATGGGAAGCCAGAGAGATACAAAGAAGTTGCTGGGGTGTAACATGCTCCAGGGATGAGCCCTGACAAAAGGGCAAGACCTGGGTCTTGTAGGAAGAAGCCCTGGCATGCTTTCAACTGAAGCGGAGTTTTGGAAGGGAGTTTAGATCTTGGGATGGGCCCTGATAGGAGAGATTAGCAGGAGTGAAGGAGACTCCTGGAGCAGACCCGAGGGAAAAAAAGCCAGCCAACAGCCTTAGGATAGACTGGATGAGGGCATCCAGAGTCAAGGCAAGACTCCAGCAAGTTAACCCTAGAAGAATAGAGAAATGGGGGATCCTGGGTAAACTTAAAGGTTTAAGCCCAAGGAAGGAGACAGAAGTTGTTTTTTGTAGTAATTCCAATTTCACATTTTAGATGGTTTAAAAAAAACTTCCAAAGGAAACCCTTGGGGTACTACTCTGCCATAAAATGAGTCCTGCAGGGTCAGAAGCATCAGACTAGTGACTAGACTCATGCATGTTACTGCCTGTTTGGGACACTGAAAGCTTAGTAAGGGAGAAACTTTCAAGTGATCTGGCTGAGTCACGAGAAGAGAGACTGCTGGAAGAGTTGTCAGCATAGCCTAGTAGATGAAGAAAAAGAAATATCTGCTACACCTTGCCCAATCATGTGTCATTCTCTAACAGAGCCGTATTTGGGGAATGAAGACTGAAAGCAGAGAGCTACCTATGTTGCTGAGAGGCATGGGGACTTGGGGCACACCAACTGGCTTAAACAGATCCCTTTCTATCATTCTGGGGGTCCAATTCTCAGGCACCTCTCTCTTTACCCATTCACTGTATGGGGATCCTTGTCCCTTAATCCAGGTTTTTTGTGTTCCAGTGGATTTTTTCCCTTATATCACCTAAAAGTTAAATGTTGCAATGTCCAAGTCCCTTTATGGACCGTAGCTTATATCTGAGAATGAGTCTAAGAGAAAATACTTTACTACTAGCATTATCAGTGTTTCAAAGAAGTGTATGATAGATGACAAGCATTTTTCCAACACCTAACTGCTTACAGAAACAGAGTTAATAATACAGTCTGTTAGTGCTATCTAATGCTTCCCAATAATGTTACAGATGTATTTAACAGGCATTCTACTTCATTTATTCAATAAGATTTTGCTGAATCAGCTTCCTATGAAAATTCATCAACTTCTAATCATTTTAAGATTTCTGTTTGTAGAACATTTCAGCATTAAACTTATTTTCAACAGGTATCCCAGAGTAAAACAATGAATATTATTACACTACAATGTACACTGAATTGCAGTAATAAATTTCTTCATTGTAACTGAAAGCTGAATAAAATGTCTTTATCTATAGAACTGAGATTTTATTTCTTAGACTATTATATCTTTATGTATTATGAAGCTTAAAAAAATTACATTTACATTCTTGTCTCCTATCCATACTTCCATGCTTCTTCATAGCCAAACTCATTTAATTACAACTTATTTTTATGTCAATACAACAAAATGGATTTTTTTTAAAAAGTCTCATATTTGTAGCCTGTTCAGTGTAAAAAAAGAAAAAAGTGTTCAGTGAGGAATGGGAGCAGAAGCATGGAAAGACTCTATCTGTATTCAGTAGGACACGCTCGCTCCCTCTGCAGTGCTCAAACGAGTGATAGGCAGTTTGCCCCGATAGCACTCCCAACATCTGCACCATGTCATAGGTAGAATGGGAAGTGCCAGTCACGCCAGCATCTGAGAACTACTAATTCATCACTCCCTCTGTCTCTGCTCAACAAGCCAGAATACATATTGATATGAGTAGCAAGTTTTAAATAGTTATGCAGGTACAGATTCACAAAGATAGTTAGGCTCCTAACTTCCATTACAATTAAAGGATGGATTGAATACCTTTTTTAGGATATGGGTCATACTCTAGTCCTGCTGTGAACATAAGCAAAGTGTACCATCCCAAAGTTCCTAGTCCTATTAGTGGCTTTCAGATCCCTGTACTGGGCAATATATCAAGCTGTATTTCGACTCCCTGTCATCAAGCCAGCCAAGAATGATTTTTTCCCTAAATTTGAAAATATCTTACTCAAATCATGAAGGGCACTGATGTTTGAAAGGATGATTAAGAGCAAAGAACTATTTGTAAACATAGCTTTTATTTTTAAACATTCTCCAACTTTTCTGAAAGTTGGCATCAAGCAAGTTTAGGAAGCTAAAGGAATCTGCTTTCTCTTCGCCTATCTTCCATCCTGAAGCCAAATCCCCACTGAAGGGATTCCATGTGGCATGCAAATAGAAAAGCATGGGGTTGACATTCCTCTGGTGTTTCTCTTTTTTATTATTCAGGGAAGGAGAGGATAGCATATTCTACTTCTTAGTTTGACTGTATAACAGTATCTATGTATCACAGTAAATGCTAAAATGGCACTTCTGGCAAATCAGCATAAGTAATCTTACACTATTTTTTCCAGTTACACTTAAAATATATTACACAACTATACTGTATTGAGTTTAAAACTTTCAAAAAAATCTCTGCATTTCCTGTTATACTGAGAGGGAAGGTGGATAAGGTAATAACTTTTATTGGACCAACTTCTTTCTATTGAAAGCACTGAAATACAACATTTTTGAGATTTACTATCAATTTTCTTCCTTCACTAACAAAACATGAGCCTTGTAACTATTTGACATCCAATACAAGGATACTAATGAAATAACTATCAGCTGTTTACAAAATCAGGTCGAATCAAGTGGCTAATCATTTTTCTTTAGCTGTCTAATATTAGCTAGATAGCAAAGGGTTTGCTAACCTTTATTTACCAGGAATGTTTTATGCTTCTAGTCAAGAATACTGGCTCTGAACACAACATTTATTTTTGTCCCTGACGACTAGTTCATAATATTAACCAGCAATGAAAATGTTGGGTTTAAGGGAAAAGATTCTTAATTTAGAAAACAATTATGAAACATACTCATTTGTTGTTGCAACAAAAATGTCTTAACGCCTTTTAGTACGTAAATTTGATGTCCTAGTGAATTGGTGAAACACAGCTTAATTCAGAATGATCAACTCAACTAGATGGGCTGAGTTTTCTCTTGGTAAAATTCTCTGTGAGGTATCCTGGACAAAAACCTAATAAGCTCAGAGTCTTTGAGGAGTAGAGAAAAAGCATAGGGACACTACAAGTAACTTGACTTTGCTGGCAGACTAATCTATTCAAGTAATTGCTTAGTTTGCTTTCACAATTGTGTATTTTCTGGAATATGTTGGAAAGAAAGTGTACAAAATGGAGAAGAGAAAGGATCGTATGTGTAACAATCAGTGGCCTGGGAAATACCAGGAGGACCGGTAAAGTAAACTAAATTAGGGAACAAAAAATATGTTTCTCTGAAAACAGAAGAATGATTATCATGTTTAATGATTAAAGTAATAAGGATTGTTTAAGTGAGAAGCATTTTCTGGAGAAGATTCAACAGGTGAAGGAGGGGGAAGGACATCCAGCATTTCCTGCTGATCCTTGCACAGGAGCATTTTCTACATTATCTATTATAAACACATAGATCAGCGTTTCCCAAAGTGTGGTCCGCGGCCCAAGTGCTGGTCCTTAGAAAAAAAAAAAATACTGATCCTTAGAAAAATTATTGCGCACAATCCTATTAATTTGTGTGACAGAGTAGCAGCACCCCGCACTGCCGAGCGCGTCAGCGCAGCCTTCTTGGGAGAGAGCTCACTGCCACGGCGTCTCTGCTAGGCATGCTCCCAGGTGGCGGGGCTAGATTCGGCAGACGTTAGGACCCAGGGAGAAGGCTGGGCGCCGTACGCAGCGAGGCTGAACACCCAGCACCAGACGTAGCCGGGGGAACCAAGCGGGCAGATAAAGTGGCTGGGATTGGAGCCGGGGGAGCCAGAACAACCGGCTGGACAGGTAGGGCCAGTGACACAATTTATTTGCATATTCATCATTTGCTTAATGAATATGCAAAGGTGCAAATAAATGTTACCGGTCCTCCAAAAGCTTGTGAATGGGTTTACTGGTCTCCAGTATCAAAAAGATTGGGAACCACTGATATAGATGATTAAACTTTACTTAAACAACTGCATCTTTAGTAAGACCAGCAATGATAGGAAGAAATGACAAAACCACTATGATTTTTCACAGTGACTTGATGGTTGTGTATATTGCTAGAATTAAATGAGATGAGATTATAGTGTGGCTAGTACAGAAGTATTCAAGAATTCAGGTGAAATTATAGTGTGGCTAGTATAGTAGTTTTCATTTTAGAGGTACTTCACTAACTAATCTAGTGAATTATGCGTGGCAGTTCACTTCTTAATCCACTGGGATTCTCCTAGATAAATCACCCATCATACAATACTTATTCGAGTGGGTTGATAGCCCACCTCTAAGGTATTCTTTATGCCTCATCTCTTTGTATCTGTAGCTTTGTATCTGTCAATTTTAATGTCTTCACTATCCCACACTCTCCAAAGAAGGAGGGAAGGAGACAGAAGATACAGAGTTTGCTTGAGAAGTTAATCTGGAGTTGTGAAAGAATCCTGCTTCTATCTCACACCTGGTGCAGATCACCAACAGACAGTTTCCTGTTGCTTTTACAGCCTATAAGTTGTAATAGTGGCTAATAACCCCTCACTGCACAGAATCTGTGGTCAGTCGATCCATGCATAAGTATGGAACAAATGACCAAATATATGTCCCATTATCCCCCGTTCCCTCTTGCACTTCTGCAGAGTGAGCTTCCACAGAAGAAGGCTTCATGACCATCAGTTCATAGTGGAACCATGGCAGTTCTGCTTAACCCCTCATTGTCCAGGAAGGCTTCTCATTGAAAATCTGATTTTTAGAATGATACAAATACATGGATAATTTTAGTAACCTCAAGTTTAAGGAAGGTTTAAAAAGTACTCAATATGATCTGAAACTAGGTTCACTATTTAAATTAAGCATAGTGTTTGACAAAGAGTTGTTACAGTCAGGACTGCCAACAGAATTGCTGGGTCTCTGGGCAAGGTTGGGGGGATGGCTCTGTGCCCTGAAAGGGGCATGGCCTTAGGCGGAAGTGGTGAGGCAGAGTCAAAACTCATGCTGGGGAGGCCAGCCAGCCTTTCAGGGCCAAACAGGATGTAAAGGGCTTGGAATCCAGACGCTGCTATCTGCGATTGGAATTGTATATTTGAGCTATTTTAGGCTCATAAAAGAGCTTGTGTGGTATTTATTTTAGGAAAACTTGCTATAAGTGCACAGCTTAAAGATGAAGTGCCTCAGTTTTGGCTTTTAATTCCTATCTTTGAGAATTGCATCCACGTTGTTTGAAAAACATTCACTTTACAATGCAATCTGATCACGTTTAAGAGGATTTGCTTTTTGAACTTTTGTAGATGTAAAAATGTCATAGTGTTTTACTTTGGAAAGCCCCTAGAAAGGGAAGAACAATATGAAGTCATCTTTCCTCTTCGATAAAGTTAACTGAACTTTGGTAGATATAAGGACAGACAGAATCCTACTTTGGCATCCATCATTAGACAGACATAGAAATCAGATCTCTTACAAGATGAGAAATATGAGTTCTTCAACCAAGGGAAGAAGAGAGCTTGAAGTCTCTAGAACAGAAAATGTGTGTGAAGCCTGTTTACATGAAGGCTTAGAAAATAGGGATGTAACCAGTTAATCATTTAATCAGTAAGCATCACTCTTATTGGGTGATGCTTACCAGTAACCAGGTAACTGGTGGTCAGCCTGGGCTGAAGCAGCCCCCCGTCTGATGCAGGTCATGGACGGGGGGCAGGTAAGCAGTTAACCATATATTTTAACTGGTTAACTGGGATGTTACATCCCTATTAGAAAATAAAAAGAGCATTTATATTTGTATTTTTGTGAAAGGTCCAGACTGACAAAGTCAGCTATGGCTAGAAAAATCAACTATGGGTGATGAGAAACTATCTTGAACAAAGCCCATGTCTTGCTAGATGTAACTTACAATCTTATAAAGACTATTTGATTTTTTACTTGTGATTATTTCTATCTTCATTCCTTATTCTTGAACTCACTTTAATCCTACATATATTCTGTAAATAATCTTTTCATTTTACTATAAACCAACACTGTGATTTGTATAAAAGGGGCGTGTATATTCACTTCCAGGTAAGTTGATAACTTGTGGTGATGGTTTTTCTCTTTATAGGAGCTATAGAGCTTATATTTCTCTGGACACTTAGGGCATATGGCTTTGGGGAAATTCAGAATTTGGAATGTACTGGAATAATCTTGCTGATTGTAACCAAGGTTGGAAGAAGCCAAAGAGGGGCAGTAGACAGGCTTCTGGGAATAGAGCTGCTGAACCATGGTTATTTAAGCACACAAACACTCAAGAGTGTGACCCTGCATGCTTCTCGCTGACTGGGGGCATACCAGATTTGGAGCTCCGGTAGCAAGGCACTGTGAAGAGTTGCAGGTAAGGTAACATCTATCCACTGATCTAGATTTGCACATCTCAAATACATGGACAAATGCATGTGGATTAAATTATATTTAATTAAATTTCAACATTTAAATTTTGATGTGACTTTACATAAAATACATTTAGGCTATCAGAAGTACGAAACTAGCTACTACAAATGAAGACACCAAAACTCATTAAAACATTTCTTTAACTACCTTCTAAGCTGCAGAAGATGTATGAAACCAATAATTGTTTGGAACCTTATTAGAGAGTGTCTCTTATGTATGCTGAAACAAAATACAGGACTATGTAGCACTTTAAAGACTAACAAGATGGTTTATTAGATGATGAGCTTTCGTGGGCCAGACCCACTTCCTCAGCTAAAATAGTGGAAGAAAATAGTCACAGCCATATATACCAAAGGATACAATTTTAAAAAAATGAACACATATGAAAAGGACAAATCACATTTCAGAACTGAAGGGAGATGCAGGGGGAGGGGAAGGAAGGTAAATGCCTGTGAGTTAATGATATTAGAGGTGGGGAAGGGTAGATGTCTGTGAGTTAATAGTATTAGAGCTGATAATTGGGGAAGCTATCTTTGTAATGGGTAAGATAGCTGGGGTCTTTGTTCAGCCCCCCGCGGAGAGTATGTATGCTGCACTTTCACTGAATGAAAAATGCAGCTTAATCAGAACTTGATTCTATTTCAGGGCCAAATGTTCCAGGGTAGATCTATTTAGGCAGCTAAATATTAGTAGTAGGATCCCTAATCATTTAATACACATTGTTCCTTTGTGGATAAGATTAGGATGAAGACAAGGCCCCTACTGAAGCCAGAGAACAGTGATAGTCGGTAACAGACCCAGAAACTTCTTTCCCCTCAGCTACTGCTAACCCGGGGTTTATTCCCAAAGCTTTCGAAACCTAGCCACCTTTGGCTGAAAAATGAAGCAACGTGGCAGCTGCTTTTCCATTAACACTGCTGTGGGTTCCTGCAGACCCACACAGATTCATCCCCCAGCATTTACCCAGAAGAGGCTAAACTGTCCTCCAGTGGGGATCCACTTGAAACTAACTTTCATTGGCACAATTTCCTTCCTGCCTCCAACCTGCCTATTCTGGTGAGACAAGTTACCCAGCACCAGGAAAATCCCTGTTTCGGAGCCACTGTGCCTCGATCCTCTGCCAACCGCACCAATGGGCTACTTGGGCCCTTGCCCCACTCAATCACCCTCCTCACCTGTCCATAGCTCTATGGGTGGGGCGATGTGAGGAGCTTTGTGGGCCCCCACCACGTCCCACAAAGAAGCAGACGGGGGGGGGGGGAGAGAAGCTGCACTTGAGCCAGGAGGGGTAGGAGCTGCTCCCCCCCCCCATTAGTACTCCCGCCCCCCAGCGCCGCACCTTGCTGAGCAGCCTCTGCTGCGGGGCCCGGAGCCTCTGCTGCGCGGACGAAGGCAAACGGGACACGCCCCCCCCTTCCATGGCTGGGCTCAGGAGCGAAGTTGTGCGGGCTGCAGAGACCTATCCGGAGAGGCGCCCCCCCCCCCCCCCACACACAGCTAGTCCCGTGAGCCCTCCCCAGCCCCCGCCTCTCTCCTCAGCGCACCCCCGTCCCCCTCCTCCTACCTTTCCCACAGCCCCACCACACCCGGTGCGTCCGAGCCGTCCAGTGCCAGCCCCCCACCCCCCTCAGCCCGTGCCCCTGCTAGCCCGCTCCATGCCCCCCCCCCCCCCCCGGGCACCCAGCACTCGCCAGGTCTGTCGGCAGCGCTCACCTTGCGTCAGGACTGCTCCTCCGGGTGCCTGGGTGCTGGGCGGGAGGCAGACAGCGGGGATTTGATCCGGGCTGCCCAGCTTTCACTGGCCGCGCGTGTCACAACGGGCTCGGAGGGAGGGAGGGCGGGGCTGCTGACTCTTCCCAGCCCAATGGGGCAATGGTCCCGAGGAGAGGCAGAGCCCGGCTGTCGCCCTCCCGTGGGCTCTGAAGTCTGGGGGCCGGGAAGGGGACCCGCCCTCAGCGCCCTCAAGTGCGCATCACGTCCTGCGGCTGCCTCCACGCCTCTCTTCAGCGCGGTGCCCCGGGCGCCCTCGCACACGCGCCGCACATGGACTGATATTGACTTGCGTCCTCTAGCGCCCGGGTCCGCACGCCCCTGGTGGACACACTGCAGCTGCCGGAGGGGGGAAGGAGCCGATGCAGCTTCCAGGACGTTGTGTCAGCCAAAGAGAAGGGTGTTTTACCCTCTCCCCGCACCACTCTGAGATCTGCTCTCCAGATCCCCAAGCGCCGTCCACATCCATCCACTGCCCAGCCTCCCCACCCAGAGGGGATCTCTGCACAAGGCAGCCCCTTATCCCCGCCTTCGGTAGGCGGGACCAACTCGCCTTTTGTCCAATCAATCAGCCAGCCGGTTCCCCCCAGCAGCCCTCTGGAGCACATGGAGGAAACTCCTGCGTTAGGAAAACAAGAGTTGAAGCTGAGAGTCTAGAGTTGCTGCTGGGCTTTCAGTCGCTACTGTGGGCTAAAGCTAAATTCTGACAACTTTGGGGCCTAGTGCCCAAAATGCCACTTTTTATATGACCAAGTCTAAACAATTAGTTTATCAAAAAACTTAGATCCCTAGCAGGCGCCTCTTTGTACCAGTGCCGAAAAAACAGGGCTCCTTCACGTGATCCTGATGGAGCTGGCCAATTTTTGAATCCGCCATTCTCCAGCCTCAGCACTCCAAAATTCCAAATGCTACTGTACCAAAATTATCTGAAGCCCGCTTTACAGAACCAATTTGCTGCCAGGTCATGGGTTTCCTTTGATTGTTAAGCTGGTTGCATTGTGCTCCATACTACTTGAGTGCAATATAATTGTTTATGCGTGTTCTCTATCAAGCTATTGAAATGTAAGGTGTGGGTACAAAAATTACTTAAAGCAGGTGCCAAATCCAAAACTTGGCTGTGCAGTTGGGCCAACATGCATCAGATTACAGGTTTTCTGCAATGACTGAATGACCAGACTATATGTCTGTATAAACAGTACAACTTGAGCAGGAACCCATTTCTGTCTTACCTCCAATTCTGCTCATTTATTATAGAATCATAGAATAATAGGACTGGAAGGGACCTCGAGAGGTCATCGAGTCCAGCCCCCCGCCCTCAAGGCAGGACCAAGCTCCATCTACACCATCCCTGACAGATGTCTATCTAACCTGTTCTTAAATATCTCCAGAGAGGGAGATTCCACCACCTCCCTTGGCAATTTAGTCCAATATTTGACCACCCTGACAGTTAGGAATTTTTTCCTAATGTCCAATCTAAACCGCCCTTGCTGCACTTTAAGCCCATTACTCCTTGTCCTCTCCTCAGAAACCAAGAGGAACAAATTTTATCCTTCCTCCTTGTGACACCCTTTTAGATATTTGAAAACCGCTATCATGTCCCCCCTTAATCTTCTTTTTTCCAAACTAAACAAGCCCAGTTCATGAAGCCTGGCTTCATAGGTCATGTTCTCTAGACCTTTAATCATTCTTGTTGCTCTTCTCTGTACCCTTTCCAATTTCTCCACATCTTTCTTGAAATGTCGCACCCAGAACTGGACACAGTATTCCAGCTGAGGCCTAACTAGTGCAGAGTAGAGCGGCAGAATGACTTAACGAGTTTTGCTTACAACACACCTGTTCATACAGCCTAGAATCATATTTGCTTTTTTTTGCAGCAGCATCACACTGTTGACTCATATTCAACTTGTGGTCCACTATGACCCCTAGATCCCTTTCCGCCATGCTCCTTCCTAGACAGTCGCTTCCCATCTTGTATGTATGGAACTGATTGTTCCTTCCTAAGTGGAGCACTTTGCATTTCTCTTTATTAAACTTCATCCTGTTTACCTCTGACCATTTCTTTAACTTGCTAAGGTCATTTTGAATTATGTCCCTGTCCTCCAAAGAAGTTGCAACCCCACCCAGTTTGGTATCATCTGCAAACTTAATAAGCGTACTCTCTATCCCAATATCTACATCATTGATGAAGATATTGAACAGTACGGGTCCCAAAACAGACCCTTGCGGAACTCCACTTGTTATCCCTTTCCAGCAGGATTTAGCACCGTTAACAACAACTCTCTGACTACGGTTATCCAGCCAATTATGCACCCATCTTATCGTGGCCCTATCTAAGTTATATTTGCCTAGTTTATCAATAAGAATATCATGCGAGACCCTATCAAATGCCTTACTAAAGTCTAGGTATATGACATCCACGAGGCATACAGCTAGTTCGGATTAGAAACCTAATCCGAACTAGCTAGTCCGTGCCGCGTGTAGCCGCGCGGCATGGGGTCCGAACTAGCCGGCATTTAAAAATGGCGCCGGCCGGCTTCATGCAAATGAAGCCTGGGAAATTCAAATCCTGGGCTTCATTTGCAACTGCGGATGACTACATTACCCCTGCTAGTTTGAACTAGCGGGGTAGTGTAGACATACTCTTTGAGATGATGACTGAGTGAACTATGCAAATGCCAGAGCATCTTTTTGTGGCATATCAGTGGCACACAGCTAGAGGAATTAAAACTGTAAGCATTTCAAAAACGTTTGAACCAGATTCTCTTGCAGGTAGCTGTCAAATTGGAAAAATCAAGCAAACAAAAAAAGACTAATGCTTATTTTGATTAAATCCAGAGAAAGAATGCTTAGAAAAATTAATGATTAAGTTGCGCTCCTTTTATATGGAGTATATAGTTTTATAGACCACCATGTAATCAGTGAATGGGGCCACATTATATTATGAATAAATGCAATTATTTTGTAGACAGAATCCGGGGGGGGGGTAAATAAATTGTTAATAGAATTAAATCTGTACCAGAAAGGAAATGTTTTTCCTCAGGCAAAGTAACACAAAGATATTGACCAGAAAAGAGGAAGTAAAGAATCAAAGAGAGCCAGCCAAGTAGCAGTAAAAAAGGGGGGGGGGGGAGCACATGTGTTAACAACATTGATACTGCATTATTGCCTTAACACTGCACTTAAAACTTGCCTATTGAGGCTCCAAATGCAAAAGTAACAGTGATATGGTACAAAAATGAATAAAATCAGATCAAGATCAGAAAGATCTACTCTTTTCAATTGAAATTTTGTTTCAATGGGATTATCAACCAGCACAAGGACAATTTATAAATAAGACTTGGGTTAAAATATTGTTACTCTATGTGGAAAACAAAATAATAGTATGACTGTAATAATACATAAGGCACAAAGTCATATATCAGGTCTGTATAGAATGAGATTACATTTAATATTAAATAATAAATGAAAAGTTGTATTGTGGAAAGATTTTCCACTGAAGGTCCAGAAACTTGAAGAAAAGTATGAGAATTATATTCCAAAGATTTTTAGTTACTCAAATAGCTTTCAACTACTCAAAACAAGAGGGAAAAACAAGCCAAAGGAAAGAATGGGTTAAAGAATATTTAGGTAAGTTGAATGCATTCAAGCCAGAAAAGCCTGATGAAATTCACCTTAGATTACTCAAGGTTCTACCTGAAGCAATATTGAAACCATTAGTAATAATCTCTGAGAACTCATGGAGTATGGATGAGGTCCCAAGGACCTGGAGAAGAGCCAACATAATACCTATCTTTAAAAAGGGGAGAAGGACTCAGAAAATTATGAACAGTAATAGAGATGTAGCCGTGTTAGTCTGGTCTTGCTGAAACAAAACACAGGAGTATGCAGCACTTAAAAGACTAACAAGATGGTTTATTAGGTGATGAGCTTTTGTGGGCCAGACCCACTTCCTCAGATCAAATTGTGGAAGAAAATTGGCATGACCTATATACCAAAGGGATACAATCAAAAAAAGTGAACACATATAAAATAGACAAATCAGATTTTAGAACAGAGCGGGGTTAGGGCGGGGGGAGGTTAGTGTCTATGAGATGATATTAGAGATGATAATTGGGGAAGCTATCTTTGTAGTGGGTAAGATAATTAGCATCTTTGTTAAGGCCCATTCATAAAGTGTCAAATTTAAGCATTAATGACAGTTCAGAGGCTTCTCTTTGAAGTCTTGTGTTAAAGTCTCTTTGAAGCAGGATGCACTAGTCAGGTTGTTGAGACAATGCCCGGTCTGGTTGAACTGTTTTTTTTTTTTTTGTGAAACTGTCTGATGTCTGTTTTGTATGCATTGATTCTTTGGGGAAGTGTCTGAGAAGCTTGTTCAATATACATAGCAGACGGACGCTGCTGGCACGTGATAGCATAAATTATATTTCTGAATGAGCAGGAATATGTTCTTGATCTTATAACTGAAATGGTTAGGTCCAATGATGGTGTCAACAGAATACATATGTGGACAAAGCTGGCAATGGGGTTTGTTGCAAGGGAAAGTTCCAGGGTTGGTATTCGTGTGGTATGTCCTGTGTTTGTTGGTAAGAATCATCCTGTGGCTAGGTGGTTGTCTATAGGAGACTATCGGTTTGTCTTGAAGTAGATGGTTTCTGGATATTCGTCTGGCTCTTTCAATTTGTTTTTTTATTTCTCCGGGTAGGTAATTGAGGTTTATAAATGCATGGTAGAGATCCTGAAGTTTCTGGTCTCTGTCAGTGGGATTAGAGCAGATGTGGTTGTATCGAAGGGCTTGGCATCTACTCTAATCCCACTGACAGAAAAAACAAATTGAAAGATCCAGACAAATACCCAGAAACCATCTACTTCAAGACAGACCCAAGAAAACCAACAATAGAACACCACTTGTCATCACCTATAGCCCCCAACTTATACCCATCCAACACATTATCAATAAAATACAACCTATACTGGAACAGGATACACTCCAAGTGGCTCTGGGAGACAGACCCATAGTCTCCTGTAGAAGACCACCTAACCTCAGAATGATCCAATGAGGAGATGAGTTATGTGAAGAGCTGGATAGAGAAAGCATTGGAACTTTGATGAAGAACCCAGTGAGTGGTAAACTGAAGCTTGATAAACTTGCTAATGGGTTATTTGATAAAACTTAAAAAACAACAAATAAACTAGTAGCACTTTAAAGACTAACAAGATATGTAAATAGTATCATGAGCTTTCATGGGCACAGCCCACTTCTTCAGATGACAGGAATATTAGAAGTCCAGATCCAAAAATAAATAAGAGAAGGGGAGGGAGAGAGAGAAAAAGAGAAGAAAAAGGAGGGGGAAAGGGAAAAACATAAAAAGAGAGAGACAATGTGTAGATGGTTCAAATAGTTACAACAGGCTGATAAGAAACAATTAGCACCTCCATTGTTTGGTTGGTAGTTTAAGTCATAGGATGTGAAAGGTAGTGTGTGAGCCAGCTAATGTCCTTGTTCATACCATTTACGTAAGAATTACACTTGTAAATGAAGTTAAGTTCCAATCCTCCTTCTCTGTGTATTTGGCTAGTGGAATTAGCCTGAAACAAATTGGTGACTTGGAGATCCATTAGTGAGTGTCCAGGTAGATTAAAGTGTTCTCCAACAAGCTTTTGTGTATTGCCTTTTTGGATATCTGATTTGTGTCCATTAAATATTTCCCAACGAGACTATCCAGTTTGGCCAATGTACATGGCAGTGAGGCATTGTTGGCATTTGATGGCATAGATCACATTAGTGGATGTGCAATTAAATGAGCCTCTGATTTGGTGGCTGATGTTGTTGGGTTCAGTGATGAAATCACTTTTGTAGATGTGTGTGCAGAGTTGGCATGTGTGGTTATTTGATAATGGGTACCAGTGTGTGTTTTATTTTGTTGTATTCTAATGATTGTCAGGGTGGAGCTTTGGGTGGAGCTAAACAATTATAGAGCAGTAAAGTCTCAATAAATACTTAATTCCTTTTGTAAAGAGTTCCTCTTATCTTCTGAGTCATCTGCACTGATTACTTTTTATTTTGGGGTGTTGCTTGCTTGCTTGTTTGTTTTGGATCTGCAGGTTCAGAGGCAGCAACAGCATTTGCAAATGTGAATGTTATTTCAAAACCATTTTTGTGGCAAACTTCATACAAATAACTCAAGATGTTCTAAAATTACAAGATTTAAAAATGAACTTTTAACATTCACAAAATCTCTTCTTTATATTTTTAAAGAAAAGTGCTATAATGATCCAGAAGAAAACAAACATTTCCAAAAATTATCTTGTAATGCAAGACTCTAGACCTGTAAGATTTTAGTTTAGCCCTTCTAGGATGTAGAAGATTAAGAATGCTTGTCATGAGTGGATGACCTAGGAATAAGTCTGTGCCCCTGGGTTCACAAGATTACTATAAAGATGTGCCATAGATGACTGCAGTAGACTACAATGTATTGTCCAAGACCATGAGACATCTTTGAATGTCTGTCTTCAATGCAGAGTATCTGTAATGCATAGATGCTATGAGAATAATAGGTCCTACAAAAATCTGTAAAAATGGCGCACCTCAATATTCATGGCATATGAAAGTATGGATAAGAGACAGAAGACTGACACCATCATGCATATGCGTGTTGTATTAGGCATAGTTAGAATTACAAGAGATAAAGGAAAAACAAGGAGGAGTCCAGTGGCACCTTAAAAACTAACAGATTTATTTGAGCATAAGATTTGGGGTCAAAACCACTTTGTTGTTCCCTTCCATGCATCTGATGATTTTGACCCATAATAGCTTATGCCCAAGTAAATCTGTTTGTCATTAATGTGCCACAGGACTCCTCATTGTTTTTACATATACAGACTAACATGGCTACCCCCACTGAAAGATTTCCACATCAAAACCATGTAGGGGATACATCCAGCCCATTTAATTAGCCTTATTCACACACACACACACACACACACACACACCAGCAGGAACTATCACCCTGCTGCTGATGACTTCGTAAGAGGTCCTTCAGACCCTAGAATAACTTTGAGGATGTGAATATGACAACAGTTATAATTATTGCATAGGGTTTTGTAGGATTTCTATATGTGTGGGTAGTTGTAACTGTATTTTATGGCTTTAATAATATTTGTTGTGCAGATTAGACTTTGCACTCATTACTGTCTCTCTGGTTAGTATCCTTAGACTTCATGTGCTTTGGAGAGCCTCGAAATCTGAGAAGAGCACCAGATACAATTGTGAGACCGTACCCCCATATTTTATGAAAATGTGCTTTTGAATATGAATATGCATAACTCACCTATGCTTTATGCAAATTGGGCATGCGACCAATCATTCAAGAACTTGTAATCCTCTGAATGTGTATATTCTATTTCTGTGAATGTATCATTCTTATATGTGATACAGACATATGAAGTATAAACCTGTTTATTAATCTGACTTCTTATTGAAACCATTAGTGGTACTTAAAGAATTTAATGTCCTGGTGCTTAAGACAATAATCTGAAAATAGTTTAGTTTTTCCTGTAACCCTGTACTATGGTTGGTCCTATAAAGACATATGGCCAGGTCACCTGATGCTGGAATCCATTTTGAATGTAGTACTTTTTCACGAGTGTGAAAGGGTTAATGCTAAAGACAAAAATATCCCGCCTTGAGCAAAATCTATTTATAGGCAGGGAACCAAACAAAGGGAGAATTGGAAGTTGGAAGACATGCCCTGCTAACCACTGAGATGAAAACTGGAAACATCTGAGACTGAACAGGGGGAAGGAGAAACCACAAGGTAGGAAGCTGCTTAGCTTCTGCGAAAAAGTAATTAAAACTTCTATTAGGGTAAGGATTTGCATGTAACAAGTTCCGGACAGTATTAAGCTAAGTTATATGTTATTTTAGCTTAGTAACTTATTTTGATCTGTCTGTCATCCCTTGCAACTACATAAATTCTACTTTTTATATTTAATAAAGTGTATTTTATTTATTAACAAACCCTGTGTAAGTAATTGTTACCTGGGAGGGAACAACTGTGCATATCTCTCTTTTATTGATACAGGGAGCAAACTTTATGAGCTTTCTCTGTGTCACATTTTTATATAGAGTAAGACTTTAAGGTCAGAAGGGACCATTATGATAATCCAGTCTGACCCCCTGCACAATGCAGGCCACAGAATCTCACCCACCCACTACTCACCTATATCTTAGATAATGAAGTCCTCAAACTATGGTTTAAAGACCCCAAGATACAGAGAATCCTCCCGCAAGTGACCTGTGCCCCATGCTACAGAGGAAGGTGAAAAACCTCCAGGGCCTCTGCCAATCTACCCTGGAGGAAAATTCCTTCCCGACCCCAAATATGGCGATCAGCTGAACCCTGAGCACGTGGGCAAGACTCACCAACCAGACACCCAGAAAAAAGTTCTCTATAGTAACTCTTATCTTCCCACCATTGGCCTATTTACCACTGATAGTGAAAGGTCAATTAATTGCCAAGATCATGTTATCTCATCAAACCATCCCCTTCATAAACCCATCTAGCTTAATCTTGAAGCCAGATATGTCTTTTGCCCCCACTACTTCCCTTGGAAGGCTGTTCCAGAACTTCATTCTTCTGATGGTTCGAAACCTTCACCTAATTTTGAGTCTAAACTTCCTAATAGTCAGCTTATATTCATTTGTTCTTGTGTCCACATCGGTATTGAACTTAAATAATTCCTCTCCCTCCCTGGCATTTATCCCTCTAATATATTTAAAGAGAGCAATCATATCTCCCCTCAGCCTTCTTTTGGTTAAGGTAAACAAGCCAAGTTCCTTGAGTCTCCTTTCATAAGACAGGTTTTCCATTTCTCGAATCATCCTAGTGGCCCTTCTTTGTACCTGTTCCAGTTTGAATTCATCCATCTTAAACATGGGAGACCAGAACTGCACACAGTATTCCAAATGAGGTCTCACCAATGCCTTATATAACAGCACTAACACCTCCTTATGTCTACTGTAAATACCTCATCGAATGCATCCCAAAACCGTATTAGCCTTTTTTCACGGCCATGTCACATTGGTGGCTCATAGTTATCTTGTGATCAACCAGGATTCTGAGGTCCTTCTCCTCTTCCATTACTTCCAACTGATGTGTCCCCAGCTTATAACTAAAATTCTTGTTAATAATCCCTAAATGCATAACCTTACACTTCTCACTATTAAGTTTCATCCTATTACTATTACTCCAATTTACAAGATCATCCAGATCTTCCTGTATGCTATCCTGATCCTTTTCTGAATTGGCAATACCTCCCAAGTTTGTGTCATCCTCAAACTTTATTAGCACACTCCCACTTTTAGTGCAGAGGTCAGTAATAAAAAGATTACATAACTGATCCCTGAGGAACTCTACCCCTTCTTGTGGAAATGAATTGATAAAAATCATTTCATGTGGGAAGGAGAATCATGCTCACAGAAACTAGCAGAGGTAACTTCCTGTTTTGCTTGTTCCAGTTTTACTATTGCATAATTATGTGGTTTCGTGTACCTGACCGTGTGGTATTGTAAAACCTGATGGTTTTTTATTGTAAAACCTGATGGAAAATGTAAAGAGGAATTATGCTCTCATTGATACTGCAGTTATTGTTTAAGATGACTGACTGACTAGTAATGCTTAATGGGGAGATTGTCCTATTCTGGTGCCACACAGATAAATAGCTGTTGTGTGTGTGAGAGACTCAGCACTTGCATATGAGTGTGAGGCCCTATCAGGCACAGCAGAGTGAGTTAGACAGTCAGCTCTCACTGATAATCTCCCCAAACTCTTGGGCCCTCTGGACTGTGCCACTAATGCAGAATCAAAGAAAACGTTGTGGGGTTATCTTCATTAGCATACTCCCTCTCCGTATGTTCTGTAATGAGGCTAACAGTTGAAGGAAAAATCCCACAAGCACTTCTCCACCAGAATAATACCCAGAAAATATTTAGTGACTTAGTGAAAAGAGGGAGCAAGTGAGAAAGGGACACCTTCTTAAAGGAGAACTCCTAAGAGAGTCATTGAACAAGGTTAGTTGACAATTCAGGCAGTTGCCCTGACCTCACAGATACCCTTTAAGACCTCTGAGTAGGACTACATTGAAACTTATCATGGAGGGCTGCAAAAATGCTGAATAATCAAACCCTCACAGATCACCCAGACCCATGATTACTAAGTTGTTTCATTTTAAAGAAAGAAACATTAAAGAGAAAACCTCAGGAAGTGAAGAGAATGTCAACGAGTTGTGAATATATTGCATGTAACATTTCAGGAAGAAAATTAAGAAGGAGCAAAATAAACCAGTTGGATCAATCACAGCAAGCCTCATCACAGAAGGAAGGGATTACTGAGACATAGACAGAGCAGAAGTGAATTCCTGCTTATTTATTGGAAAGACGATCTCCTAAAAGAACTAATTTACTGCAGGCAGCAATTACAAAGAGCTGGTTACGAGATTAAAAATTGGAGAAATTGAACAATAGTGGGCCAGGAATGTTTGGGCAAGAAGTGAAAATTGCAGAACTAGTTCTGAGAACTGACGAGTTAGAAGAAACCTGTGCTATTCCAGAGGGCATGTATTTTCAGGTAGTAAATATAGATGGTAAGACTAGACAGAAAGCCCAAAGATGTCCCAGGGATGGAGAATGTGAAAATACATGTACTGTACTGGTCGAATCTCTCTAAACT
Organism: Pelodiscus sinensis; assembly: GCF_052426305.1. Lineage (NCBI taxonomy): Eukaryota > Metazoa > Chordata > Testudines > Trionychidae > Pelodiscus > Pelodiscus sinensis. Next base: position 103,722,504 of record NC_143055.1, read on the forward strand.
GGGACTCTCCGGTCCAGCAACAGCTGTGGTGTGGCAGGATGTGCCAATTGGACTTACTCTAGAGGTTCCCAAAGTTCAGATGCTTAAGCCCCCAGGCTCATTCATTAATCAGGAGGGAGACAGATGTTCTTCTGCCAATTTCACTTATGGGCCCCAATCCAATTGGCATTCTTAGAGTTTATTGATTTGGGTCCCATTCCAAATCTGGCAGATTCAGTCCTAGTAAAACAAAATCAATGGCATGTGTCTCAAAGGTTCTGATAATCTGCATATCAGATAACCTAGATAGCTCCCCTTTTTTATCATTACAGAACATTACCCATATGTCCCTTCTCTTTGATCTTCTCTCTGGACAGGCATCATATCAAGAAGTATAGCCTCTGTTCTCAAGTGTCTCATGTAATCCTTCCTTCTTTACTCTCTTCCTCCTTGGATCCGGGACTAACCCTTTCAGATTAAAAAACAACAAATGGTCTGGTAGCATTTTATAGACTAACAAAACATGTCGATGGAAAGCTCATGATATCATCTACATGTTTTGTTAGTCTATAAAGTGCTTCCAGACCATTTGTTATTTTTTTTCTGTAACACACTAACTCGGGTACCCCCTGAAGCTTTCCTTTAAGGTTACTTTGTCTGCATTCCCCTACTCCATGTAATCATAAATGTATTTATCCAGATGTATTCTCCAAAGCAGGAAATTAGTATTTAGTCTTTGTTTGCTTGTGTCCCAAATCCATGCATGATTATATTAATTACTTTAGAAAAATAATTTTGGTTGTTGTTTCTCCTTCATTGCCATTCCAATTTAGAGTTCTTTTGACCTATAATTGTTTTCTTCTCGTCTTCTACCTCATGCCTTAAACTGAATAACTAGGAGTCCTATTTTTTTATCAGATCAAAAAGAGTTTAGGGGTGATTATAAGTATCTAGATGGATAACAGGAATTAGATGATAGATAGCTCTTCAATCAAGCGGACAAAGGCAGAACCAGATCAATGACTAGAAGATGAAACTAGCAAATTCAGACTAGGAATCTGACATATTTTTAACACTGATAACAATAACCATTGGAACAGCTTCCCAAAAGCTGTGATCAATTCTCTGTCACTGGAAGGCTGTGTCTACACTGGCACCTTTTTCCGGAAATGCTTAAAACGGAACAGTTTTCCGTTTTAAGTTATTCCGGAAAAGGAGCGTCTACATTGGCCCCGGAGTTATCGTCATAATGATGCGCTTTTCCGGAAAAGCGCGTCTACATTGGCGGTGCGCTTTTCCGGAAAAGCAGAAGCCCGGAGCCATTTTGAAGAGGGCAAAGGCCACCAGACCTTTCCAGGGGCGGGGCCAGAGCGCCGTTCAGACACGTGCTTAAAGGGGTCTCACCGGACAGCCGTTGGTCTCCTGCTCCCATGCCTTGGGGCCTCTGCCAGGGACTGGCACCCTTCGCAGGGTCGGTGGTTGCCCTCTGAGTTTTGGGGACACCACCCTTTGGCCCCCAACTGCTTTTCCCTGAGTTTTGTTTTGTCTGTCCTGCTCTGTCTGCTATGGAACCGTGGGTGGCCATGTGCCTGGTCGGGCCCCTGTTGGGGCTGTACAGGTGCCTGCGGCTCGTGCTGCAGGCCGGTGCCATGGTGTACATGGACCAGGAGGCAGAGATCGCCTTGGACTCCCTCACAAGGGGCCGCTTCGTGGACATTTACGGGGGCTGATCTGGCCGGGCACACAACGCCTGCATCCTCCGGAACTCTGGACTGTTTCGCATGTTGGAGGCGGGCACCTACTTCCCCCGGCGGGACTTGACTGTCAGGGATGTGCCTATGCCCATCTGCGTCATTGGGGACGCGGCCTACCCCCTGATGCCCTGGCTAATGCGGCCCTACACGGGGCAGCCAGACCAGAACCGGGCCCGGTTCAACGACCGCCTCAACCAGGCCCGAAACCCAGTGGAGCTGGCCTTTGGACATTTAAAAGCCCGCTTCCGTTGCTTGCTCACCCGTCTCGAGATGGGTGAGCAGAATGCAACGGAGGTACTGGCCGCGTGCTGCATGCTCCACAACATTGTGGAGTGCAGTGGGGAGGCCTTCCTCCCTGCATGGATGTCAGCCGAGGCACAGACCTTGGAACAGCCCGACACAGCTGCCGTCCGCCAGGCGTGCCAGGATGCGGTGCACATCAGAGAGGCCCTGGTGGACATGTTTGCCCAAGCCTCGTAGTAGGGTCGCCTGGGTCTCCCCAGACTACTCCTGCCCGTCCCCTAGCCTTCCCCACCTCCTCCCTTTACCTCCCCCCTAATTGTAAAGCGTCGGGTCAAAGCACATTGGCCGTCATCGTGACTGTTCGTCGGGTGCGTCGGGCTTACTTAGGGTTTTTCTTTTTAGCTTAGGCTAGGGTTTAGGCCACCATCACCCGTCCCGAAGAACAGCCACGAGGATTCGGGGTTCATGCGGAAGGCTGAAGTCAGCGTACCTGATTCCAGTCATCTTCCGTCGAGGGATCTCCTGGCTGTTCCTCTTCTGAGGCCCGGAAGGAGCAAAGGATTGAGGTGGCCAGCAACACTACCCAATTGTCCTCCCTGCCCCTAGACTATGTTTAATTATCTGTAGTGTGCATTTTGTAACCGTTCTTGCTAGTTTGTTAGCTATGTAAATATAGTTTGTGGTTTACATTTTACTGAAAAGTCTCAGTATTTATTTATGCACAACAAACCACTGACCACTTAAGAAGGACCCCCCCCGCCAGTGATAGAGTACACAAACTGCACAAACTCACCAGTGGGTTCCTCCCCGGCCTTGGCCTCGGAGGAGCAGCTGGAGGGGGCCTGCTGGGCGGTGGCTATGCTGGCCTCCTCACCGCCGGACGCACTGGTGCTCTCCTCTCCCTCCCCTGGCTCAGTGGGATGGTTGATGGGGGGGCGCTGGCAGGTGTCCACAGGGACAGCTGGGCCTTGCGGGGCTGGCTGGCCCAGAAACGAATGCAGCCGGTCATAATAGGGGCAAGCATCGGGTCCTGCCCCCCTACCCTCAGTGGCCCGCACGTACCCCAGCCGCAGTTCTTTGACCTTCGAGCGCACCTACTCGCAGTTGCGGCTGGGGTGTCCCTGCTGCGCCAGGTTCTGTGCCAGCCGCCTGTAAAGGTCCGCATTCCGGCGGCGGGACTGCAGGTCGTGGAGACCCTCCTCCTCCTGCCACAGGTCCAGGAGGGTCTCCAGCTCCCTGGGGGTCCAGGATGGGGCCCGGCATTTATGGCCCCTGGGGGCTTCCTCCCCTGCGGGTGCAGGTGGCTCACCACCCGGAGCTGCCATGCTGGGCTGAGAGGTGGCTGTTGGGCAGCACAGTGCCACGTGGCAGAGCTGAAGCAGCACGCTCTCCGGCAGGCTCCTGCACCCAGCAGCCTCCGAGCTCTTAAAGAGCTCGGGTTACCAGGAAGTCCGGGGCTCCTACAGGGTCTCCCGGCGTCCAAACCGCTTTTTTCCGTTTCTTCTGGTTTTCCGGAAAAGCTGTCTACACTGGCCCTTTTCCGGAAAAGCTTTTCTGGAATATGGACTTATGCCCGAGTGGGAGCAGCGTAGCTTTTCCAGAATAGCAGCTGATTTTGTACAGTAGAGCATTGTTGCTTTTCCAGAAATTCAAGTGGCCAGTGTAGACAGGTCACGGCTGATTTTCCAGAATAAGTGGCCCAGTGTAGACACAGCCGAAATGTTTAAATTCAGACAAGATGTTTTTCCTCAAAGACATGCAATAATTCAAAAAAGCTAATGGACTTGAAGCAACTCTTAGAAAATTACTATAGTCTAAAGGAGGTCAGACTAGATGTTCACAATGATCCTGTCTGGCCCTAAAATCTATAGAAGTATGAGTCTTATTTCCAAACAACCACTCACTGCTCCACAGTCCATCTGTTCTTTAGGTCTAGCCTAATTACCACGTGGTTTGGACATGTGGTTTTCCTCTGTAACTTATACTAGTGTTTAACTATTGTTGTAGCTAGGAAGTTTTTCCTAATATCTAATCAATTCTCTCTTGCTGCAGATGAAGCTGATTATTTTGCATTCTACACTCAGTGAACATGGAAAACAATTAATCACTGTCCTCTTTGTAACAACCTTTCACATATTTGAAGGCTATTAGTATGTCTCTGACAACTCTTCTCTTCCCTAAGTTAAACCTAACCAGTTTTTAATCTTTCCTTGTATGTTATGTTCTTATGTTCTAAGAAGAGAGGAAAGTAGAAATGCTTAATCTACATTTCTCTGAAGTTGCATTTTATTGATGAAAGAAGGAGGAGTCATTCACTGCTGAGCCACAGTAATGAATAATGAAAAGCCTAAACAATTAGGCTTTGTTGTAATAAAATGGACATTTGTCCAAACTCTGACTCCTGATCCATCAATATCTCTTTGTGAGAGGTACATCCCTAAAATATGCCTTTGTCTTGAGTGGAATGCAACCAGAGGCGTGTAGTGCAAGGAGTCTTAGTAGGGAAGGCTGAAATAAACAATGGAACTATACAAAAGCAAATATTAAAATGCATATATTTTTTTCTGCGCCATGTTCTATTCATTACCTGACTAAAGCCAAAAGAGTACTGCTTAAACTTCTCTCCAGACTGGTATCAATATGTCTTTACAATAACATTAAGAGATTTTATAATAAAGTGCAATGCATTTTAATAAACACCATTCAAAACTGCCAATCTTTACCACCTTCTCTCTCCCCGTCCCACATCTTTTTAAAATCCTTGTTGTTATAGCCTGGGAACTGAAAAATAAAAATAGTTTCCTTGTTTCTAATGCCTATTTACACAGGTAAATGTAATCAGTCCCTACTCTTATCCTTTCATCCTATACTCTCAACTATTATTTACTCAGTACCTATGCTTGGGGCACACATGAGAGTAAAGGTAGTTTCAAATCACTTTTACAGTCTCCGTGTTTTGGAACCACTCATATGCCTACCCTAATTTATACTCTGTGTTAATTTACACTCTGCCTCCTATCGCCCCATATGGACTCTCAGAAGCAAAAATAGGTGGAAATACAGAGAATGTCTGTAGCACTTTGGTCATGCCCTCACCCTGTGTCTAAACTACAGGGTTGTTGGTTTTTAAAGTGGCCTTTTTTTGAAAAAACTTCCCCTGCATCTAGATTGCTGCCACGTTCTTTTGAAATTAAATTGAAAGAACGCAGTGGTTTTTTCGACCACAGTAAACCTCATTTTATGAGGAAGAACGCCTTTTTTCAAAAGTGCTCTTTCAAAAAAAGGCATTCTTGAATGCAAACAGGGCTTTTTTGAAAGAGAGCATCCAGACTGCCTGGGTGCTCTCTTTCAAAAAACCAGCTTGCTTTTTCGAAAGTACTGTTTGTAGTCTAGACGCTCTAAAAGTATCTTTCGAAAAAGCCTCTTTCGAAAGAGGCTTGCCGCCTAGACGTAGCCTCAGTGTGCTGCCAATTTGTCCTCTATGATATACATCAGCTTTGGACATCTTCTGACAAAGGATATTCACAGGATGCTATTTCTGGCCACTTTAAGATCATATTGACTGCTACAGAATTGTAAAGACTCCTTGGTGTAATTGATAATTAGGCTTTATCTGTTTAATGGGACATAAGACAGGATTTTATGTTTGTTTTTCTTTTTACTTTTCCTTTGTGCAGCAGCTTAATTTGGACATCATAGGAACAGTGCACAAGTGAATTAGTGTTTGTTATTTCTCAACTATTGCTGTTGCAAGCTGATTTTGGTTTGTGTTCAGAAAGGGCTGTTATCTTCTAATTTGTTTATTTAAAAAATCATATTCAGCAAGTAGGGGAATGTGCAGGGAAATAGCAGAGTAGTGTTCTCTTCCCAACTTTGCTGCTTTCTGCATGAACTTGAACAAGTCACTTACATGCCTGAATACCTTTGTGGTTCTAGTGGTAGAAATGTAGCCATGTTAGTCTGGTGCAGCTGAAACAAAAAACAGGACTGTGTAGCACTTTAAAGACTAACAAGATGGTTTAATAGGTAATGAGCTTTCGTGGGCCTGATCCTCTTCCTCAGATCAAATAGTGGAAGAAAATTGTCACAACCATATATACCAAAGGATACAAATAAAAAAATGAACGCATATGAAAAGGACAAATCACATTTCAGAACAGAAGGGGGATCCATTTTTTTATTTGTATCCTTTGGTATATATGGTTGTGACAATTTTCTTCCACTATTTGATCTGAGGAAGTGGGTCTGGCCCACGAAAGCTCATCACCTATTAAACCATCTTGTTAGTCTTTAAAGTGCTACACAGTCCTGTTTTTTGTTTGTGGTTCTAGTTCTACTTTCTAGATAGAGGCACTTAAATCCCAGATTTGGGCACATAATTCCCAGTTTTAAGCACCACTGCAATCCAGACAACCCCCACTTTGGATGCTGCCAAACTTTCTAAAAGCCTAAATTCATTTGGTGCCTAAATTTTTGTTGTAAATCTTTCCTGGGTGCCTGTTGTTCTGTCTCGGAAAATGTCATTGCTTCCTCACTACCAGTATCCAGACACCAGTCTCAGATCTAAAACCCAGTATAAACTACAAACCTGAAAAAGATACATGCTCACCTGCCTCCTTTGCCTATGGAGTCTGATCCAGTAGGTATGCTCTCAGGCTGCCTTCCAGTTCAGGCTCCAATTGAAAATTTGAAGGGGAAAGAGAAGGTGGTGCTACCACCGTCAGAAGCTTTAATCCAGTTGATAGAACACTAGTAGATCTCCCTCAGTCTCTCCTGTTGAAACTATTCCACTTCATATGATTAAACAGTCATTGTGCAAAAAGAAATAGCGAGAATGATGCTACAGCCTGGTGGTTAGGGAGATAGGGGACTCAGAGTCCAGTCCTCCTGTTCCAATCATTCACACTCCAATCAGGTCTACACTCATAGGGAACGTCAAATGAAGATATGCAACTCCAGCTATGTGAATTAAGTAGCTGGAGTTGACGCATCTTTTTTTGCATTTTTCCACCATCTCCACAGCAGGAGGCTGATGGAAGCAAATGCTCCTATCAGCTTCTCTTACTTCTCACACAATCAGAAGTAGGCAGCTGGTGAGAGTGCCCTCTGAGTTCAATTTAGCAGGTCTTAATCAGACTCACTAAATCGAACTGTGGAAAATCGATAGCGGCAACCATTTTGTGTAAACATGGCCTAAATCACTAATTATCCAAAATGGAATGGCATCAATAGAAAGGATTGAGGGAGCTCTATTTCAGAATATTCCATAGTTTAATGATTAGGAAACTCTCCTGAGAGGTAGGAGTCCCCTATTCAAATCCTTTCCCGCCACACATTCTCATGCAGGCTGGAGCACATTGAGCCTGTGTCTCTCACATCCCAGGCAAGTGGTCTAACCACTAGACTAAAAGTATAAGGGAGCTGCTGCTACAAGCCTTTCTCCTCTGATTGTTTTGTGTGGAGATAGGTATCTAACTCATTCTTGGAAGATATGACTTAGACGGCTGAGGCCAGGTGCCTTATTCTAGAAGAGAAGTAATTGTCAGAGGTAGGTGCTTCCTTGCAGCCCAGACTTAGGCACCTAATTCCATAAGAGGGGCTTAAGACATGCCCTTCTCATTGGCTATCTCCCACTGGCTGGCTTAGGCAGCTCCTACCTCATGTGCTGGCTTTTGTAGTCATATTTTAAAGCACCCATCTTTTCTCATACATTGTGTAGGGAGCCTATGTGCCTAACTTAGGTTTTGTGGACCCAATTCTTGTTGACTTTCTAAGCTCCTAAACACTGAGTTTTGCAACAGTCAGCACTGCAATGCCTAAATTATTTTGCTCATTCTGTACCTCAAATTCTCATTTACTAAAAGAAACATTGTGAGGTGGTTTGTTTTATTTACTTAATTTTTTGTGGATTATTTAAGGTCATGGGCTAAGTGAACAAAAACTGCAAAGTGATGTTATGTTTATTTTTCACCATTGGAAGGATTTATTTGTAAAATAAATGTATGTATAAAAGCCTATGATCTAGAAGACATACCTCATATGAATTTTGCTTTTTGTGGAGGAAAAAAGTTGGAGAACACATTTGGAGCTATTCCTGTGCAGTTATATATCCCTATTTGGACTTGCTTTCCCTTCATTGGGTTCAAGATGGCTTCACGGGATACATTTCCATATCTAATGCATGTTGGCATAGAAACACTTGTCTCTCATCTATCCTCTGTGTTCCTTATCATTGCTGCCTCCTGCATAATCCTAAAAAGAGCAATGGCTCAGAAGAAGAGTGAGACTAATTTAAAAAATGAATCACACTTCGGTAACAAGGCGTTACCGCAGTCACTACCATTGGAGGTAGGTGGGTGAGCTCTCCTTCCCACCTGGAAATACAGAACCACAAGATGCCCCATGAAAATATCTTTGGGTGAAAACAAATCCCTGACCAGGGATGTTAAAATGCATTCAGTTATGTAATCGTGTAACCATTGAAAATTTCAGCCATTACATGGTTATGTGGGGAAGGTGTGTGTGTGGGGGTGTAGCCAGACATGAACCCCATCTTGTTCCCCCCCCCCCCCCAGAGAGCAAGAGAAAGGCAGTCAGCCTTTGATGCCCTGGGAACGCAGGTATGCTGCCTGTCCCTGACTCTACCATAAACAGAAACCAGACAGTAAATGGGCTAGCTGACGACCAGGGCCTCCCGCCACCCTGATGGCTTGTACCAGTAATTGACACCCCTGCACTGTCCCAGGAGAGGAATCTTCGCCCATCACATACCAGAGGTGCTCATTGTCTGCATTTTCCCAGGTGTGAATTATGCTTTGCTCCCTTCGTGGGAAACTTGGCATTCAAAGCCATTTTTCCTAATTGGCCACTTGAGACCAGGAAGAAGCCTACGTGACCCAAGGGGTATAAAGAGGAGTTTAGTAGCCCACCCCATTTGAGCTCCAATCATCTACACCTGCTGGCAGGTATTGATTGTCTCCAGAGGTCTGTGGGATGCCCAACCTCGCCCTACTTCTTCCCGAGGGATTGAGAGAAAGACACTGGCCACGCCAAGTCTGGAACGCAGGGGTGAGAATATATACCTGCTAGGTGTCTATTTTGCATGCATTTAATAAGAGCTCAGAGAACCAAAAGGGTTTCATGGTACCTGTAAGTGACTTATTAGTGTAATTTCTGTCCTGTCCTTTGTAGTGGCTGTGTTATCTGTAACACAGCAGTAGCATTTAACAGCTAAGTTTACCCTGTAACAATAAAATAGTAACTGTTTAAGCTTTAACCTGACTCCTTCAGTTGCTGTAACAGAACCAAGCACAATTTAAAAGAACTTCAGCCGGCCACAAGGGACAGCTATAGGAAGAGCTTGGGCGTTTTGGATCGTGTCACTCCCAGGTGACAGACCCATTGGGGCATCTCTCAGTCTTCCCTAGACTGCCCGCTGCGAAGGGATCCTGTATCCTAGCAGCTGAAATCTGAGGTGTAATAAGCTCTCCCTGTAAACTTCTTGGGGCACCCATCAACCTTCTGCAGGTTGCCCTCTGTGAAGCGACCCCGGGCTCAGCAGTTGAAGTCTTGGGTGTATAACACACACACACTCACCACTCACTGCTCTGACCATTGGCTGACGGGGGGGAGGGGGGAAGACGGGTGGCTTTCCTCCCCATAGTGCTGCCTCTGATACCAGTTAACCATGTAAATGGTTACACTTTCACATCCCTATCCCTGACATGCATTTCATTTGGTCATTCTGGACAGGGAGACCATGTTGGCAAAGACAAGAGACACATTGTCAATGGCAGGCTGCTCTCTGCACAACACAGACCTCCCCCGCTGACACAAACACATTCTGCTGCATGCACCATTGAGAAGCAGAAGGTGAAATGAGGATAAGGCAGGCAGGCAGAGGGAAGGCAGCTCTTTCAGACTAGTGGTGACAAGTGACAAACACTGTAGAAGCAGAGGAAGGACAGAAGCAGGAAGATTCCTATGAGTGAAGCTGGAAGTGGGGATGTGCAGGAAGTGACAGACAAGAGAGAAGATGAATGATAAACATAGGAAAGTAAGGCACAATTGAGGAAGATGTGGTGTATTGTATTAAGAAACAAGGAGACAAAAAGTTATTAGAGGACCCTATAAAAGACTTGCATAATCATCCCCTTAAACAGCGTGCCCATAACAAGGTTGGTGATGGCTCTTTTGATCTATTCAAATGGTAACCACAGTCTAAATGGTAATCCTATGTGCCAGTCTTATTATCATGCCATGAATAAAGGATGTAAAAGAGAAGAAGGCATAAATATTCATTGTACATGGATGCAAGTGTCAAAACATTTTTTTTCAAGAAAGACATCACATAACAACAATAAATAAACCATCTTCTGTCCATATAGACATGGGATGTGGAAACTTCATTTTTGCACTGCTATTCATTGTTAGTGCACTAAGTTCTCCCATCAGTGCTATGAGACTACATTGGTCATACATATGACACAGGTGGTTGCAGATGTGTATTGAAAATGAATATAGCCAGAAGTACATTGTCATTGTTTCAGTAAGATATGATACTCATGCTGAAATTCCTCATTGGTACATATAGATATAGATGAAGAGATATGTCATCTGAGAGAAGGTTGCTACCATCTTCAGGATAGAATTACACAAATCTTGATCTTTCCTTTGAAAATAATGTATCTTAGTAGCATAGAACTATAGGTCATCACTAGATGTTTACTTGCATTACATCCTCCACAAAGGCTCTGTTTTTGGTTAGTCAGCAAGTCTACAGCAAACCAGATAGCTCGAAAGTAGAGGTGCTTCTAGAGCAATGAAGTTAGCAGAGCAGAGAAAGATACAGAGACAGTATCTTTATAATCATATGACTAGTTAGGGGAAAATGTTTGAGTTAGAAATTATAAAGAGTGCACATTTACTGTATTACATCCTATGCTGGGCTAAGAAATGTTAATTATAAAGAGACCCTTAAATCAGGCTGCAAACTATATGTATGTATGACTTTATAATAGAACCATCAATAAGTAGTTGTGAAATGGTATGTGATTTATCCCCATATAGTGGTTATATCATAGAATTGCCAATGTGGATGGTGCAAAAAGGCTTCTGAGATACTCCAAGAAGTGCAAATCAAATATAAAGAAATAAGTATACCTTAAATCATTAATGATGAATCAACTACTATAGTTCATCTACATTATGTTACCATAGTTTGCAGGTATCAGTCCATTTTTATGTAGGAACTGGGAATAGTGCAGACAATAGGGAAAAGATTTACATTGGTTTTTTGAGCATACCACTGACAAGATACACATGAAAGAAGTGTACTGGGCTGTGATTATTTGGGGAATCTAAATAAAACTGATGAATTCTTGGATGGTCTAATAAACTTGCCTCTGTATAGATGAACACACTATTTGTAACAGACTCCAGTGTATTTCTGTCAGACCAGGGAAAATGATCAGCCATCAAACATTCATAATCGTCATCCTATATGCCCACTGGTGTATAGGGCGGCAACAAAGGTCCTCCACTTCTGTCTGTCTCTGGCCAGCCTCTCAATAGTGCCCCAAGTGTAATTCATGCTCTTCATTTCTACTTCAACAGTCTGGAGTCATTTTGTTTTGGGTCGTCCTTGTTTCCGCTTCTCTTCAGGGGTCTAGTGCACAGCAATCTTTGTGATGGAGCTTCCATCTTATCTGAGCACGTGCACAATCCATCTCCAGCATCTTTTCATAATGATGGTAGCCATGTCATCTTGTTTACACCACACAAGCAGGTCCTAACTAGAAATTATTCTTGGCCAAAAAATACGGAGGATCCTCTGAAGACTTCTGGTGTGAAAAGTCGACAATTTATTGAAGTCGTACTTTGTCATCTGCCAGCATTCTGATCCATATAATAGTGTTGATAAAACACAGCTCTGATAAAACTTCAGTTTGGTATGGATGCTGTACTGTGACGACTTCCATACAGCATTCAGACTCATGAAGACATTTCTGGCTTTACTGAGTCTGCTCTAGATATCACTTCTGATGCCTCCGTCTTGCCTGATAATATTACCCAAGTATGTAAAGCTTTCTGTGATAGGTAGGTCATGGCAATCGATCTTAACTGATGCTGCTGCCTCAATATTTAGGGTCATGACTTCTGTCTTCTTCTGACTAACTCTCAGTCTGACCTGTTTTCTGAAGGTGCAGAGTCGATTTGTCTTCTCTTACTTATGACAAGGCGTATGGGAGAGCAGCACGAGGTCATTAGCAAAATCAAGGTCCTCTAATGTGGAGAAAATTGTAACAATGTAACATCAAACATTAGTGGATGTTTATTAAAGTATAAACACCTTATTTGACAATGGTATGGCCTGTCATGTGGTTCAATTTTAGATCCAAGGGAAACCAAGACACTCCAGAGAAACTCAACCACTTTATTAATTATTGCAAGCTTTAAGCAGTTAGTAAAGTTGTTTAAGTTTTACAAGCCTTGAAAACAATTACTATACAATTTAAACCTTAAATACTATAAATTTTGAAAACAATTAGTGCAACACAAAACAATACAAAAGCAATTAATAGAAGATTTATTATAATACAGTATTTAAGCCTAGTTCACTTACACTTCACCCATATGCCTCCTACAGTACCAGGCAGGAGGTTCATGGTCCCTTTGACTCCTATGCGTCAGGATGCCATGCACTGCCATAGCCAGTGTGAAGGGTCTATTTATGTCTAGTTACAATGAGCAGGACACGTGGGTCAGTCCTGCTATCTACCTCCCATTGATTCTTCTTACTAAGCCTATTTTATAGCAAAACAAAACTTTGTCATTCTAATAACATCTACCAATTGATTCCGTATTGTGTAAAATGCCCAGTGCCCTTATTTGGGGTACATCCTGCTATTCAGGACATTGCAAAACTATGTATGTGCTTAATAATTTTATGGCTGTATCTTGAATTTTTGCTTGTCAGAAATAGAATGTACCAATACAAGGTTCCTCCCAATGTTCTCTCAAAGCTTCCCCAGCCCCCACCAGCCTTGCCTGCAAGCTTATGTGCACCAGACTTGAGACAGCCCTGGGTTTTGCTTTGTTAGAGATCTGCACTGTGGTCAAAGCAGACATTACTATTTTTGCTAAGGCAGGGCCATCCAGGCTCCCCTACAATGGCCAAAGCTGAAAGAAGTGAGTCCATCCAATTTCTCTGAAGGAAAGAGAAATGGAAAATTGCTAATAGTAGGCAAAGAATTCAAGGAATAGTTAAGGGGGGGGGGCAAAGCAAAACACAGGAAGTTTGGGGCACTATTTTCCTTTTGAGACACAAGATCATCCAAGATCAGATCATGTTAGCTGCCCTAGAGAGGCTGAGAGGCTCTATAATTTTGAAGTGAAGCCATAAAGTATAGGGAAAGGATCCTGGACATCCTATAGGATCTGCCTAACCTCAAAGAACTCTCCGGTCCTCAGTGTTTTTGTTTGTTTCATTATGAAAAAAATCATTTGGATTTTTAGGCATTTTGACATAAGGAAGCAATGAATTCACAAAATGGAGGGGTGATGCCCGCCTTAATTCAGTAGGTAGGGATATAGAGCCCTGCATTCACCTCCGCTTGCTGGGGAGAAGGATTTGAGTGTTTTGCACAACAGGAGAGTGCCTGACAACTGCATTATTGGGCATTCTCAATCTCCTCCTGAAGCAGTTTTACTTGCTATAAATAGTAGAGCCTGCTATTGGCCACTGAAAATATAGGTTCAGTACTTGCATTTTGTTGGACACTGAAGGCATGTCTATACAGCAGGGCTAAACTCAAAATAAGCTACACAACTTGTCGAAATAGCTTATTGCGACTTTTGGCACTATCTACACAGTTATTTCAAGATAGAGTACTCTTCCCCCAACTTCCCTTACTCCTTGTACAATGAGGGTTACAAGAGTCTGAGTAAGAAGTCCTCCAGCTCTCACATTATGTCAAAATAACTGCTTATGTGTAGATGCGGTCTATGTTATTTCGGAATAATGTCAGTTATTCCGAAATAACACTGCTGTGTAGATATAGCCCGAGTGGGTAAAGATTGCTGCTAAACATAATTTCTCCATGAGAAAATTGACCCCAAATTCATACATTTCACTAGGGCCACTGAAGTTTTCTTCTGATGCAGGTGCTGGAAGCGATTCAAATCCTTCACCAAAGCTACCTCTTAAGTCTTGCTTGTGCACATATAGCAAAAGAACTATGCTGTGTTTGTGATAATTTACAGACCATGATTTCTTATTTAAAAATATACACAATCAGCCAATGTGACTATGGTACTTTGAACTCTAAAGTTATCATCAACATGGAAATAGACATTAAAGCTCAACAATATGCTTTGTTATATACTTGTCATCAAATTTTATCTGACATTTTCTTGTCAAGTCAACCAAGTCAAAATTTTAAATCCCTTTGTAACTTTTTTCACATTCTGCATTGGACTTAAAGATCTTGTGTAATTTTGTATCATCTGCAAATTTTGACACCTGACTGTTCACATGTCTTCCCAGATCATTTGGAATATGTTGAACAGCACTGGTCCTAGAGATCCACATATTGTTGACCTTTCCCTCACCCCCCAAAAAAATCTAAATCACTGAGGCATAATTGCCCTTTGAAGAAGCTGTGTAGACTCTTTCCCCAACATATCTTCATCTGTGACTGATAATTCTGTTCTTTACTATTGTTTCAACCAATTTACCTGGAGGTTTATAATTTCCAGGATTACTTCTACAGCCTCTTTTAAAAATCAGCATTTCATTAGTTTTTTTCCAGTTTTCTGATAGAGAGGCTGATTTCAGTGATTGTAGTTCTTCAATTTAATATTTAGGTTTCTTCACAATTCCTACATGAATTCCCTCTGATCCTGGTAATTTATCACAGTTGAATTTATCAGCTTATTCCAGAACCCCTCTTTGACACCTCTGAATCTGGGACAGTTCCTAAAAAGAATGGCTTGGGTGTTGGGATTTTCACCACACCTGCAGTTCAGACCAATGCAAAGAATTCACTTACCTTCTCCACTATAGACTTGAATGCTCTGTTATCACCTCAATCATCCTTGTTTCAATTGTGTAATCAGCAACACTAAAGTGACCTTCTGACTGTGCTCCTGTGCACTTGTTTTATGTTTTGGTTTTGCTTTGTGGGTTGTTGTTGTTGTTGTTGTTGTTTTTTGCCACCTGTTGCTTGCAGTTAGCGTGAAGTACTGTTTAAACCTTCTTCAGTTGTTGCCTACCATATTTCCAGAGAGCTGTGTCTCAGGTGTATGTGTTTCAGGGTTTTGTTTTAATTACTCTGTTCCACTCAGGATACTTGCTTAGTTTATTTTACTCTCTATACCATGCAGTGGTCAGTAACCCCTTTGACCCAAGAAGACAGACAGAGTGCTCCATTCAGCATCTGAGTTCTAGCTGGTTGTGCATAACAAGAGCTTCACAACACCCTATCCAGATTACGTCTGAGAAGCTCAGTCCTTAAAAGCACAATTTCAAATATCTCAAGGGTAGAAAGAGAAGAGGAAAGAGACTATGGACACATTCCTGTGACTGTCCCATAAAAAGCTGGATCAGGGATGAGAAGGATCCCCTGAAAGACATGCTGAAGGAACAATTAGAAATGTAAGAGGACAACCAGGAGGGAATAGGGTCACACAAGCTGAGGGAGGGCATCATTTTCAAGAGGAGGAGCATGATTAGTGGTGTCAAAGGCAGATGACAGGTCAAAGAGCAGGGGATTAGGTAACTTGTTTTGAGTTTTGGCTATGAAAAGGTCATTAGAGACTTTAGACTTGTATTGCCACGTTCTTGCCATTTTCTGTGAGCTAGTAGAAATGCGTCTACAGAAACTTCAGATCACACGTATGGCATGAATTTAGAAATAGCCTCAAGCAGGTTTATATTGTACAATACCACTGAAAACTCTGTCTAGCTTGTGAAGCTTTTAATAAGATTCACTAAAGACAAATTTTAAAAACACCCTAAGCATAACAGATTCATAATGACTTTTAAATAATCTGGTCTGGATAACACAAGTCATTGAATTTCACCCAATAACTCCACTAATTTGTTTGAAAAGCAGCCAGTTTTGATCTACAAACTTTAAGAGATGGAGAATTCTTTGCTTCCATTGCTAGGTTGTTCCTACATGTAGTCACCATCACTATTAAAAGTTTGCCTTATTTCCATTTTGAATTGTCTGGTTTAACTTCTGGCTATTGGTTCTTATACTGTATTATTCTGCTACAGTAAAGAACCATTTAGCATGCCGTATTTTCTCCCCATGATCATATTTATACCTTGTAATCAAGATTATCTTTTTGATAAACTAGGCAGATTTAATTCTTTACATATTTAATATTTATGAGTATACTGCTTATTTAACAAATATACATTTTTCCTATACTTTATGCTATTTCATGAAAACATAGATATACTAAAGCCCCAATCCTGCAAATATTTATGTAGTCCTTGATGCACTGAACCTTGATGTCAACAGAATTGTTTTCTTGTATAAAGGTGAAGACATGCACATTGCTTTGTAGGATCAAGGCTCCAAAGAATAACTAGACATATTTAAATGTATCAAGATCATTGGTAAAGAGAGCAGCCTACTCTGCTTGGTAATTATAGGGAGCTGTAGGAATGGATCAAAGGGTTAAATCAGAAAACAAAGGGTCAGCTGAGCCATGGTAACTGTCAGGGAATCAGACAGACTAACATCTGGTATGAATTCCTGGTCATTGAGTGAAATAGGGTGACTTGGTCTGGGGGCTGTGGCTGATCCCTGGTGATTAGCCATCCTGATTATAGAATGAGTCCCACTTGAGAGCAATCACACAAATGTTGCACAAGGAGCAGATTGGCACTTGTTCTCATTACTTCAGTCTTAGGTGGTGATAAAGGCTAGCTGATGAAAGAGTTGGGCGGAAAGCTAGCTAAGAAGTAAATTCCTCAAGCTGTGTAAGAGTAAAGCAAATATTGCTGCTGAGGTCTCGGGGACCCTCATTAAACAGCAAAGTGACTAGGCAAGCTAGTGAATGTGAGTAGGAAGTAGCCTGCAGGGAACCCCATCACAGATAAAGGACTAGATGTATCTGTTCAGCACAGGGCCTTGGGCTGGAAGTCAAAACTGAGGGTAGGAGTAGGTTCCTCTTTCCTGTCAAGGAAAGGACATACAAGCTCACAAAAAGGGCTATTTAAGGCCAGCAATGGGATTTCAGACTGTGCCAAAAACAGGCTGAGAAAAAGCACCATGAGGGTAGAATTTCTTCTCTAAGTGGTTCTTGGATTCTCAGTTTGGACAATTGTGATCCCAGAGGGGATGAACTTAAGATGGTGACCTGGCTGGAATGACCATTAGCAGAGAATGCAAGCCCTATGTCTGCCTGACCATGATGGGCTGGCTAGTGAGAAATAGACTCTAACTAAATAAGTCAGGGTTTTTTTTTTTTGTTTGGTTGGTTTTTTTTGTGTGGAGGTGGGGCAGGTGTTTAAATCTACTTTTATTTCAGTAAAGGCTTCCAATAGGATGAATATGATCTGTTTTAGCAATGTGTATTTTTATGTTTTCTAACTTTAAAAAACAAAACAAAATGCTAGCTAGACCCTAAATAACCCCCCCCCCCCCTCCCCGGCAAACTAAATGCTATCAGAAGATCAGCTTATTTTTTTCCATAAAGGCATTTTTCAAAATGTAGAGCCTATTGCTGAATGTTTGTTTTGGCAAAACAAACCACATCCAATTCAATATTAGTTGTACAATGTTGCAGAAAAATGGAGATGTTTTTATTATATATTATTAGACACATTTAATGAAGTTTTATATCTGGCTTTTATCAATTTCTGGGGGGTATTTAAAATCAGGGCAGTAATAGGTTTGATCTAAATATAGACCTACATCATAACACCTGTAGTATTTCTTGGCTGGTAGAGGACCTGTCTTCACCCAAATACTTAAGGCAGCTTTGTTCTTTTGTACTGCTTAAAGCAAAGCAAGACATATCTGACCTTATAATGGCTTTCTCTAACAGGTTAATGATTCAAGAACTGTAACCTACAGGAGCTAGTTTAGTTATGCTTTAATACCTTTTATAGGTACTTCTGCTAGCCTAGGGTCTCTCACAGCTGATGTTCTGGCATACATTAAGGTATCAGTGCAATATAGTTAAGCAGACATGGCTTAGTAAATCATTATGCATACAGAGAAATTCAGACTACTATTAGGAACTTTGGGATATATTCCTTCCTCTGTGAACACCTTAACAATTCTATGGCAATCAGGGGATACATGGATATAATAGAGTACAGGATGTGACCCTTAACTTATTAAAGGTCAGATTTTGAAAATTCTCAGCACCTTGCAAGTCTGGCTCAGTTCCAGTGGGAACTTCTGGGAGTGAAGCTCTCGCCCATTAGTTAGGTACCTACACGGGAGCTCCTGGAAATCTAGCAGGGACACAATTTTGTTCCCTTTAATACTAATTGAAATCATGCCACTGATAGTACAGGCTGTGGATGAGAGTGTGAACCAAACATTCTATTGTTAGATTTCTCTAACCTTTCTACCAGTGACACTTATAAATATGTTGAATAGGATTGGTCCCAATGCAGACCCCTGTGGGACACCACTAATTACCTCTTTCCATTCTTGATAATCTTCTTTTTTAAAAAGTAAACTAGGACACACAAAATTACATTAACAAAAAAAAGTTAAGTGATTTGGGGAGAGGAATAAACAGGAAGGTGGCAAAATTTGCAGATACTGAACTGCTTAAGTCCAAAGCAGATTGTAAATCTCACAAAACTAGGGACTGGGTAACAATAGCAGATAAGTTTTAATGTTGATAAATGCAAAACAATGCATATTGGAAAACAAACCCAACTATATGTACAAAATGATGGGGACTAAATTAGCTGTTACAATTTGAGAGAGACATTGGAGTCACTAGTTTGAAAACATCTACTCAATGTGCAGCAGAAGTCAAAAGAAGCAAATAATGTTAGGAATTAGATTATCATACTGCCTCTCTATAAATCCATCATACTCTGCCATCATGAATAGTGCGTGCAGATGTGATTGTCTCATTTCAAAGTTTTATTGGCATTGGAAAAAGTTCTTGAAAGGGCAACAAAAATGATTACACACATTGTGTGGGTATGGAACAGCTGCCATATGAAGAGAAATGAGAAGAGCTGAGGGGGATATGATAAAAGTATATAAAATCATGACAGATTTGGAGAAAGTAAATAAGGAAAAGCTACTTACCCTAATAAAAGAACTAGGGGGTCACCAAATGAAATTAATAGGTATCAGGTTTAAAACAGACTGAAGTATTTCTCCACACAATACATAGTCAACTTGTGAGACTCCTTGCCAAAAGATGTTGTGAAGCCTGGGAATTTAGCAGGATTAAAAAACTGCTAGATAAATTCATGGGCTACTTCTAGACTACATCCCTTTTTCAGAAAAGGGATGTAAATTAGATGTATCGCAATTGCTAATGAAGCGGGGATTTAAATCTCCTGTGCTTCATTAGTATAAAAATGGCTGCCGCTTTTTTTCAGCACAGAGCTTTGCCGGAGAAAAGCACCAATCTAGACGCTGATCTTTCGGAAAATAAAGTTTGAGAAGTCTCCCTTCCTATTTTCACTGTTTGTATTCAGCTAAAGGTATATTTTCACCTTCATTGCCCTTCTTCATCCTCACAGACTCCACTACAGTATTTAATACAATAGCTCCATGTTTAGTGACAGGGAGCTTCACTTTCCAATGTTTTATAAACAGATTTGTCATAATGTCACTCATTAACTAGACATCTGATCAGTAACATGGTTAGTTATTAAGGAACATTCAAAACCCTTTTACATTTCCACCCAACATTCACATATTGATCTGTGAGAACTTTGAACCCACTTTGGCTCTGTCCATTTAGACTAGATTGTGTATTGTTCACATATCTGTTCTATGTTTATTAAATAGCACCTTATTTTATATTTACATCTCTCCTCATAGTTCCTAATATTAGCATCTTTACCTGGGCAAGAACTGAAAGACTTTACCCATATAGAAGAATAAGTAACAATGGTATTACATACTCTAAGGACATATATAGTGCAGTTTCCTTATGTTATCAGTTAAGGGTATCTTTAAGTGACTTGCTGGATCAGGGTTTGAGGGCCCAATCCAAAATCTACTGAAGCCAATGGGGGAAAAAGTGTTAATCTTTGGTGAAATTTGGATCCAATTAAGACCCTCATCTTGCAGCCATGGGCTATTGTACTAATTTCTCAATTATTATGCTATTGTAAATGCAAATGAGATTCAGACCAAGTTTGGGGGTTTTGTTTTACTTTTTCTGGAATATCCCTTAAACATCTGAGGCATTCACTTAATACAGATCCCTCTGCCCACTTGGTGTAATTTGTTTAGTTAACAAATATGGATGAAATTTACCTGCCAGACATACTCCCCTCTTTTTCTCATTCAGTTGTTAAAGACATTTATATATGGTACTTTAAATATTTCTGCATTTTGCAACTACAGGTTGAAACTCTCTGGTCTGGCAACAGCCATAGTCCAACCGGACCATGGATGTTCCAGAACCAGAGTGTCCCACTGGAGGGCTAGTACCTGGGAGCCCTGCAGGCTTGTGGGACTTGACAGTGAGAGCCTGGAGCAGGGGCTGCAGGGTTGCCCAAAGCAGCAGCAAGAGGCAGGCTCTGCAACAGGAACCTGGTACACAGGTGGCAGGGCTGCCTGATGCAGCAGTGGGAGTCTGGTGAGCAGAGGTGGAGGGGCTGCCTGGTAGTGCAAAGGGGCCAGCAAGAAGGGGGAGCCAGCTGGGAGGACAGTGGTCAGGCTAGGGCTGGAGGGGGCTGGTGGCCAGGGAGCCAGAAATGACTACCCCTGATCTGGCAAAATCCCTCATCCGGGACCAGTCAGGTCTCAAGGGTTCCAGACAGGAGAGGTCTAACCTGTATATATTTTCTTGCCATGGTCAATAACTATTTACCTCTAATGCTGAGCTGTACTCATAACTGTTAATAGAAGTTATATATGCAGATCAAGGGGAGAATGAGGTTTCACATGGTATCTTTTTTAAAAAATGCAATACATTGATTACAGTCAAACAACAGATAACATTTAAATTACAGTAAAGTTGCAGCAATTGTTTCCTTAGACTTTATAGTCTGAAAGCTAAGAAGCAACCTTTAGGCTAAAATTTCTCAAGTGATATTTCACCCCAAAGATGAATGAATATTTGAAGAAATTGTCTAACCACCTATGATGACAATGTGCAAGAAAGGATTTCAGATGGCTTACTTGCATTCTACTTTTTTGTGGTTAAACTATCTCTAATCCAGAAAATTGAAGTGAACAAGGTTTTCAGTTATTTGCTATTCATTATAAAATTGATCTGTGCAATTGTTTGTTAACATTGTTAAACTGACACTTATCTGTAAAAATGTTAGAAATCTATGAATAAGTTACTGAAGACCTGATAGATTTTTCAGCTTCATTTTTTAGGTGAACAAAAGAATAAGATGGAGTTTACTGCATGCCCTTAGGAAGAAAGGTTATTGTATGAACTACAAAAGCACCCAGAATGACTGTCCAGCAAAGCTGTTTATAGATAAAAGAAAGCTATTGTGCGTTATACAAATCTTTGTAAAGGAGTATTGTGACATTGCTGCCTCCAGTGCCTGACTTCTTGTTCATGTTGCATGTAACTGCCTTCAGTGTTCCATGCTAGAATTCAGGGTACTTTTTAAAGGGGATTGTTCTATGCATTCCTCTGTGAAAATATGTGCTTTCTTACACAGGCTTTTGAGTTCTGTTACTTCCATCTCCTTGTAAGAAAATATATGCACCATTGTAGTAGCTAGGGATGTTTAACTGATAACTGAGGTTTATTGGTTAATCCTAACCACTACACACACTCTCCCTGCCTTGCTGCCTCTGTATTAGAGGCAGCAAGGGGGGAGGCAGGAGCATTGTATCCTGCAGAGCTGCCTCCCCCTCCATCCCCCCACACACACACACACTCCTGCTGCTGCCTCTATTTCAGAGGCAGCAGCATGGGGGAGTGGGGAGGCCGGATGTCAGAGCAGCCTCTGTCTGTGGGGAGCTCAGCTTCCCTTGCAGACTGGCTCCTGCCTTCCACCCCATGCTGCTGCCTCTGATACACAGGCAGAAGTGGGGGATGGCAAGGGACTCCCCAGGAGTGGGGTGATTAAACGATTAATAAATTAAACTGTATCTAACATCTCTAGTAGCAACAAGGCAGCAAAGATGGCCTTGGCTCCCTTTGGTGCCTTTTTATTTCTATATTTCCTTGATTTCATTTGTTGAGATTGTTTCCCTGGCATCTTACGTTCTTCGTGTTTAGCAAATGTTTCTGCTTGGGGGAACCATTTGCAAAACAGCTAGTTCACAGCTATTCTGTAGCACAATCAGAACTAATTGAAAGTCCTGGCATAGTCAAGGAACTAGAACATAATTGGAATAATAGAGATGATGGGATAACTCACGTGACTGCAGCACTGTCATGGATGGGTATAAACTGTTCAGGAAAGACAGAACAGGAGGAGTTGCATTGCATGTATGAGAGCAGTATGCTTGCTCAGAGCTCCAATATGAAATTGGAGAAAAGCCTGTTGAGTCTTGGGGTTAAGTTTAGAGGTGAGAGCAACAAGGGTGATATTGTGATGAGCATCTGTTACCAACCACTATACCAGCCTTTCTTTGGATAATAGAAGTTTCCAGATGTCAGGCCCTGGTATTCATGAGGGGACTTGAATCATCCTGACATCTGCTGGGAGACCAATACAGCAGTGCACAGAGAATCCAGGAAGATTTTGGAGAGTATTTGACAATTTCTTGGTGTCAACATTGAGGAAATCAACCAGGATCGAGCTCCTCTTGACCCATTGCTTCACACACTGAAGAATTGGTGGTGAAAGTAGAAATGGTTGGCAACCTTGGCATCAGATGACTGAGTTCAGGTTTCTGACAAAAGGAAGAAAGGAGAACAGCATATTGTGCACCTTGGACTTCAGCAAAGAAGAATTTGACTATGGCAGGGAACTGATAGGCAGGCTCCTCTGGTGGGCTAATTTGAGTGGGAAAGGAATCCAGGAGAGCTGGCTATATTTTAAAGAAGCCTTATTAAGGGCAGAGGAACAAACCAAGCCAAGCTGGTCACCTGCTATATTTGCTAAATCAATCTTTAGTATAAACCTAAAAAAGAAGCTTGCAAGAAGTGAAAACTTGGATTGATGACTAGTAAGGAATATAAAAAATATACCTCAAGCATGCAGGTGTGCAGTCAGGAAGGCCAAAAGAACAACTAGTGTTGAACAACTAGTGTTGCAGCTAGCAAGGGATATGAAGCGTAACAAGAAAGGTTACTGCAAAGATCTTGGCAACAAGAAGGTGTTCGAGGAAAGTGTAAAGACCTTTACGGTACATCTATACAGCAAGTCATTACTTTAAAATAATTTCAAGATAGAGGACTTCTTAGTCTGACTCCTGTAACCTCATTTCACAAGGACTAAGGGAAGTCAAGGAAGAGTTTTCTTCCTTCAACTTCCTGCTGTGTAGACTGTGCCAAAAGCTGAATTAATCTAACCTCATTTCACAAGGACT
Organism: Pelodiscus sinensis; assembly: GCF_052426305.1. NCBI lineage: Eukaryota > Metazoa > Chordata > Testudines > Trionychidae > Pelodiscus > Pelodiscus sinensis. The sequence goes on from NC_143055.1 coordinate 103,746,166, forward strand.
AAGGGAAGTCAAGTAAGAGTTTTCTTCCTTCAACTTCCTGCTGTGTAGACTGTGCCAAAAGCTGAATTAATCTAACCTCATTTCACAAGGACTAAGGGAAGTCAAGGAAGAGTTTTCTTCCTTCAACTTCCTGCTGTGTAGACTGTGCCAAAAGCTGAATTAATCTATTTCAACTTCAGCTATGCAGTTGACGTGGCTGAAGTTGTGTATCTTAATTCGACTGTTGCCCTGCAATGTAGACATACCCTTTCTAAATGAGCAACCCAGTGATAGATGATATAGAAAAAGTGGACGTACTCAATGAGTCTCCCTCCCTCTTCCCCCCCGGTTCTTCAGAAAAGTCATCTCTTAGAGTGCTGTAGTGGGCAGCACAGTATGGGGAATAAGTGAGCAGCCCACAGTTCTGAAAGAACAGATGAAGGACTATTAGAAGAGCTGGATATACATTGCAGCTGGTCCTGTGGGCTAGTGTATCTGAAGGTGCTGAGGGAGTTGCCTGATGTAATTGTAGAGACATTGGCTGCTATTTTTGAAAATTCATGGCAATTGGGTATGGTCCCAGATGATTGGAAAAAGGCAAATGTAGTGCCCATGTTAAAATAGGAAACTAGGGCTGTGTCTACATTGGCAAGATTTTGCGCAAAAGCACTTGCTTTTGCGCAAAATCATGCCGCCTGTCTACACTGGCCGCGAGTATTTGCGCAAGAACACTGATGTTGTAATGTACGAAATCAGTGCTTCTTGCGCAAGTACTCTGCCACTCCTGCTCAGGAATAAGCGCTCTTGCGCAAGTGTTCTTGCGCAAGAGGCCAGTGTAGACAGGCAGCCACGACATTTTGCGCAAAAGCAATCTAAACAGAAAAAAGCCCTAATGGGTGCTTGGACGCTTCGTAACTGCAGGCAGCTCCTGGACTTCCTGGTAACCCGAGATCCCTTAAAGGCAGATGCAGCCTGCAGAGGCCATGAGGCAGAAGCCTTTCCGCTGCTTCTGCTGAGAGCTGTGCAACGCAGCTCCAGCAGTCCCCAAAAGCCACCAGAGCAGGATGACTGCTCCAGGGAGAGAACAGCCACCCGCATCCCCAGCGCAGGAGGCCCCAAGGGGCAGAAAACGGAGGGCCCCATCCTGGTCCACAGGGGAGCTGGAGGCCCTACTGGATCTCTGGGAGGAAGAGGAGGCCCTCCATGACACCCGCTCCCATTGCCGCAATGCGGATATCTTCAACCGCATGGCCCAGGCACTCTCCCACCAGGGACATCCAGCCCAGACCCTTGAGCAAGTCCAGGCTAAGGTGAAAGAGCTGTGCCTGGGCTATGTCTGAGCCAGTGAGGACCAGGGGGCAGGAGCTGACACCTGCCCCCACTACCAGAGGCTCCACCGCATCCTGGGCCAGGCACCACCCCAGGGACCGTCCGTCCCTGTGGACACCTTGCAGGTGCCCCCCATCACCAGGCAGCGAGGCGGGGGAGGAGGAAGAGACCACCAGCAGGTCGGAGGACGAGGCCAGCACTGCAACCCTTCACACAGAGGCCCCCTTCAGCAGCCCTGATGTCTCCCGTGAGTCCTTGGAGGCCAGGGAAGGATCCATCCTTGAGTGTTGCACTTTGCACTCACAAGGGTGGGGGGGAGTCAGGTGCCCGGAGGGGGAAGGGGGAGAGCGTGTCACTCAGGCCGCGTGAGCTGCACGCTGTGTAGCATTAGCAGTATGCAACACATGCAACCACGTGCAGCCTGGTGACCGAGTGGCACGTGGCCGTGGCAGGCAGCTCCAGGGCACACCTGGGACCATGCTGCTCTCACACATCTGCTGGGACAAAGGGGGAAGGGTGGATGCCGGCTGAGCCAGCCAGGGCCCCAGGGCCTCAGACCAGAGCCCGCACCTCCGCAAGGGTGCAGCACGCAGAACAGCAACACTGTCCCATGCCTGGCTGAGGGGCACAGCCAGCTGCTCCTGGGAAAACCGCAGCATCACAGCCCTGTGAGCATGGCCCCCACTGAGCCCCTCGCCTGCTCCCGGTGCCTTGGCTGGCCCCCTGAGGGAGGTCCCCACTGCGGCCACACATGTCCCTTGGCTAACGTGTGTAAGGGCTAGAGGGAGGCGGAGGAGGGAAGCACTCAGGCCAGCCCTAGGGCCACCTGAGTTTTGCTGCAAGAATAGTACACTCCCCAGTCAGTCTCCTGGTTCCGTCCAGGAGACATCCCACATGCTGGGAATCTGAGAGCCCAGACCAGGTCTGCCATATGTGCTCCCAGACACTGTGTGGAGATTCATCTCGCTCCCTGTCAAACACCATTGATTAGCCCAAAGCCTCACAGCCTCCTCCAGCAGGGAGTTCACACAACACAACACAAGCGCCCTCCCACAAGGAGCCAGGACACAGACCGGTGGTTACAATACATGGAGGAGGACCCTACTCCAGGGGAGATTGTGTATGCAAACATACAACACGGAGGGGTAACCGAGTGGGCCCAAGCCACACTACTGTGGTATCACCTGGGCTCGGGTGGAGGGCATGGGGTGTGGGGACAGTGGCTGGGCTGCCTGACTGACCCATCCTTTCTTCTGTTCTCTGCAGCGGGACCAAGCAGGAGCGGGGGAACCTCCAGCCCTGAGGCAGTGGCAGCACCCCCAGCCACCCAACCATCAAAGCGACGGGTCCAGCAGCGGGACCAGCTCCTTCGGTGCCACGTGCAGGCTCTCGAATGGGTGGAGGCAGCCATCACACGTCGGGTGGAGGCGGACCTGCAGTGGCGCGGAGAGGCCTGGGGCCCCTTCCAGGCCCAGTGCGTGCGCATGGCGGATGCCATATCCACCCTCACCGCACACATTGGCCATGCCATTCATTATGGCATTATGCCTCCTGCCCCCGCAATGGCCCCTCCTGCTCCATCCCTCCCTGACCCTGACCCTGCCTCTCCTGCTCTTGTCCCTCCTGCTCACCTCCCTGTGCTGCCTGCCCCAACACGGCCTCACCCCCATGTGCAGGTCCACACCCGCAGAAGCAGTCGCAGGGGCCACCCCTCCCAGCAGTAGCTCCCCCCACTCCCAGTTAAGGGCCTCCTCTCCCTCCCATCCTACATCTCCCCCCTCCCCATTGTAAATAAAAAGTTCCAGCTTTGTGTTTAAAAAAAAAAACTGTGTTGTTGTTTATTGGGAGGTAAGGAGAGGGGGGGAGGGAAGTGTAGGGCATGGGAGGGATATGTAAAGGGAGACAGAGGCAACCCTACTATGGGGCCTGGGAGAACATCTCCATCAGGGCCTCCCGGATGCGCACCCCATCGTGGTGCGCCTGGCGGATGGCAGCTGTGCAGGACTGTTCATAGGCTTGGCCCTCGCCTGCCATCCATGCCGGGAGGAAGGCCTCCCCCGTCCACTCCACGAGGTTGTGAAGCACGCAGCACGCGGCCACTACCACCGGAACATTCTGCTCACCCATCTCCAGATGGGTGAGCAAACAACGGAACCGGGTTTTCAGACGCCCGAAGGGCACTCCACTTGGTTGCGGGCCCGGTTGAGGTGGTTGTTGAACCGGGCCTGGTTGTGGTCCGGCCACCTCATGTAGGGCCACATAACCAGGGCAGCAGGGGGTAGGCCACATCCCCCACAACACATGTGGGCATGGGCACGTCCCCGACAGTAAATTCCCACTGGGGGAAGTAAGTGTCCACCTCCAGCCTGCCAAACAGGCCGGAGTTGCGTAGGATGCGGTCGTCGTGCCCTGCCGGACCAGCCCACGTAAATGTCCAGGAAGCGACCATGGTGGTCCACGAGGGCCTAGTGTACAATTGAGAAGTACCCCTTCCTGTTTATAAAATGGGTCGCTCGATGCTCCGGGGCACAGACGGGGATGTGGGTTGCATCCAGGGCTCCCCTGCAGTTGGGGAACCCGAGGGCAGCGAAGCTGTCCACCTCAGTCCTCAGAAAAATCTTGGAGTGGATTCTCATAGAATCCATTTTGAAGCATTTGGAGAAGTTCAGCAGGAACAGTCAATATGGATTCACTAAGGGGAAATCATATCTGACCAACATGATTGTCTTCTATGATATAACTGGCTCTGTGGATATGGGGAAATTGGTGGATATGATGTAGTGTGACTTTAGCAAAGCTTTTGATATTCTGGCTGACAAACTAAGGAAGTATGGCTTGGATGAATGGACTATAAGATGAACAAAAAGCTGGCTACATTGTTGGACTCAATGGGTAGTGATAAATGGGTCAGTAGCCGATTGGTAGCCAGTATCAGTCAGGCCTGGGGATGGTTTTGTTCAACATCTTCATTTGATGATATGCTAAGAACATAAGAACGGCAGTACTGGGGTCAGACCAAAGGTCCATCTAGCCCAGTATCCTGTCTGCCAACAGTGGCCAGCACCAGGTGTCCCAGAGAGGGTGGACCGAAGACAATGATCAAGCGATTTGTCTCCTGCCATCCCTCTCCAGCCTCTGACAAACAGAGGCCAAGGACACCATTTTATCCCCTGGCTAATAGCCTTTTATGGACCTAACCTCCATGAAACTATCTAGCTTCTCTTTAAAATCTATTATAGTCCTAGCCTTCACAGCCTCCTCTGGCAAGGAGTTCCACAGGTTGACTACACGCTGTGTGAAGAAGAACTTTCTTTTATTAGTTTTAAACCTGCTACTCATTAATTTCATTTGGTGTCCTCTAGTTCTTCTATTTAGGGAACTAATAAATAACTTTTCTTTATCTGCCCTCTCCATACCACTCATGATTTTATAGACCTCTATCATATCCCCCCTTAGTCTCCTCTTTTCTAAACTGAAAAGTCCCAGTCGCTGTAACCTTTCCTCATATGGGACCCAATCCAAACCCCTAATCATTTTAGTTGCCCTTTTCTGAACCCTTTCCAAGGCCAAAATATATTTTTTGAGGTGAGGAGACCACATCTGTACACAGTATTCAAGATGTGGGCGTACCATCATTTTATACAGGGGCAGTAAGATATTCTGGGTCTTATTTTCTATCCCTTTCTTAATAATTTCTACCATCCTATTTGCCTTTTTGACCACCGCTGCACACTGTGTGGAAGTTTTCAGAGAACTGTCCACGATAACACCAAGATCTCTTTCCTGATTTGTCGTAGCCAAATTAGCCCCCATCATACTGTATGTATAGTTGGGGTTATTTTTCTCGATGTGCATTACTTTACACTTATCCACATTAAATTTCATTTGCCATTTTGTTGCCCAATCACTCAGTTTGGTGAGATCCTCTTGGAGTCCCTCACAGTCTGCTTCTGTCTTGACTATCCTAAACAGTTTGGTATCATCTGCAAACTTTACCACCTCACTGCTTACCCCTTTCTCCAGATCATTTATGAATAAGTTAAACAGGATTGGTCCCAGGACTGACCCTTGGAGGACACTACTGGTTACCCTTCTCCATTCTGAAAAGATTGCTGCAGGTGCAATCCATCCTGTTTGCAGATGACACTAATCTGAGAGGAGAGGTAGAGATGCTAGAGGGCAATGATAGGGTCCAGAGTCATCTAAACAAATTGAGGGATTGGGCCAAAAGAAAACTGAGGTTCAACAAGGACACATGTAAAGTGCTGTACTTGGGCCAGAAGAATCCCAAGTACTTCTAAGGCTGGGGATTGACTAGCTAAGAAGCAGTTCCCCAGAAAAGAACCTGGGGATTATAGTAGATGAGGAGCTGGACATGAGACAACAGTGTGCCCTCATTGTCAGTGTGCCAGTGTGCCCTCATAGTAAGAAGGCTAATGGCTGCAGTAGTATGAAGATTGCGAACAGATGGAGGGAAGTGATTATTCCCCACTATTTGGCACTGGTGAAGCCACATCTGGAATATTGCATCTGATTTGGGGCCTCCTCTCCGCAGGAAGTATGTGGACAAATTGGAGAGTCCAATACAGGGTAACAAAAATTATTAAGGATCTGGAGCACATGATTTATGAAGAGAGGCCAAGGGAACTAGACTTTTTTAGTCTACAGAAGAGGATGGATTTAATAGCAGCATTTAATTATCTTAAGAGGGGATCCAAAAAGGATGGAGACAAGCTATTCTCAGTAGAGGCAGATGACAAAATAAGGAACTATGGTCTCAAGTTGCAGTGGGGGAGGTCTAGATTGGATATTAGAAAAAAAGTATTTCACTAGAAGGGTGGTGAAGCACTAGAATGAGTTATCTACAGTAAAACTCCAATAGTCTGGCATCCAATTATACGGCAATCCCGATAGTCCGGCATAAAAATGGAAAGAGCCTAGTGGGGTTTTTTTTTAGTGTTTAAGTGAATAATTTACAGACTGTATTAGTGTTGAAGTGTATAATTTTTGTGTTTAAATGAATAAAGTGCTGTATTAATAGTTCAGGTGATTAATAGTTTAAGTGATTAGCCAGTGCTGCACACTACTGTACATAGTATCCTCTGATTTTTGTATTCAAAGGCTTTGCAACAATAATGGTGAGTACTGTATTGTACATTTATTCTTTAATTCTATGACTAAATTTATGCATTACAGTATGTACAATAAAAAGGGTTAAAACACTTTATATACGGTATATACTGTGAGTGTATGTAGGGGTGTGTGTGTGTGTGTATATATATATATATATATATATATAAAACCATTTTATAGTTCCTCCTGATAGTCCGGCATATTTGATAATCCAGCACCACCTAGGTCCCAAAGGTTCTGGATTATTGGAAGTCGTCTGTAGTGAGGTGTTATCCATCCTTAGAAGTTTTTAAGGCCAGGTTTAACAAAGTCCTGGCTGGGATGACTTAGTTGGGGTTGGTCCTGCTTTGAGCATGTGGTTGGCATGGATGACCTCTGGAGATCTCTTCCAACCTAATCTTCTATGATTTTAAATGAGAATACAACTAGGATGCTTCATTAAGCACATCTCATTCTGCCCCACCTTTCTTTCTCAAAAGCACTTGTTCATCCGGAAGGAAACCTGAGATGGCATTCAGATCCAAACATTAAAATCCAATAATTATGGCTCTTTTCAAAGAGTCATCACTATAAATAAAAGTAAATTATAGGGAGGAGAGGAATATGCATTGCTAATCCACCCTTTATTTAAAAATGCATGTACTTAGCGACATTTCTAAATCTCTTACCATTGACAAAAGGTAACCTTGTAGGTCCTGCCTTCTAATTATCCTCCACAGTATTTCTGCATATGCTAGATTGGCAAGAAAGCTCAAACCCTCTTTCTCCTTATTTAGATAGGAAGTAAAAACCTACTGACTCTTTGAGTCCCCCAAAGAAATAGATAGCTGAGAACTACTTATCTTTTAGATGTTGGGAAAGGATCATTGAGAGAGACATTTTAACTGGCTTTTTTTTTCTTTAAGCACAGGACATGCAATTTTAAACCTGGTCATGTCTCCATGCTCTTCAGAGTGTGTTTTTTGTAATATGTGGAGAATTACTCAAAATCTTGAACTGTGACTATTTGGTGATATTTTCAATATGGCCTCAGAAGTATATGTGGAGCAATCTAAAACACCTCAAAATGTTTGGGTATCCAGTGCTCAAAGGTGGCTTAATCACTATGACCTGCATCTCAGTGCACTGGAGGAAGTTTAAAGTACTCTGCTGATCACTCCATTGACTTCAATGGAGTTACCAGTAGAGAATTTTGGCTTCTGTACCATTATTACTATTTTTATCTCTGACTAGGAGAATGTTATATTTGTTTGTTTCTATTCTACATAACATAGTGAAATAGTCTAAATATATTTAAGTGACTCTGTGTGTCAGTCTGTTGTAAATGAGTCAGAATTGACTCTTGAATTGAATTATTAAATACTTTCTGTACTTAAAATACTATTCTGTATTCCTTTCCCCTTACCCCAACTTTGCCCCACACTGCTCACTCACAAACTTGCTCACAAACTTGAAGTGTTCCTATTCATTCCAGTTGTCTTTAAAGAGTTTGTCACTAGGCTGCTGTCAAGTGATTTCTTCTAGGTCAATCACTGGGTTGCCTATTTCGGGGCACAGTAGTAGTTGTGCAACCTGGATATTCTGCCTTTCAGCAGAAGACCGTCTTTTGGTCTCAAGCAACATGCTCTGCTAGGACCTGCACCAACTAGTGACTATGTGTCCATTTCTGCTTTTGTTGGCATTACTATTTCCTGAGTGTGCCTACTGTATATAAAATGTTTCTATTTCCATATTAGAGAATGGCCTTATTCTCCATGGCCATGCCATTTATGTACTCATTTACATTTGAGTGAAATCTGCTGTAAGATGCTTTCCCTCTGATCATGTGTGTTACTAGTATACAAGGTGCAAAGTACTGAGTAATCAATCTTTTTTTTTCTTTAATTTTTGGCAGGCTCCCAGTAAGATAAAGAAGGTTAGATGCTTTCTGGAAAACATCCCATTTTGGAAGTACTTGCTGAGTAAGTTGCTTTTGAAAGTGAATACAGGTGTCAGAATTACACTTTAGAGTGTAAGAAAGGTGTGTGTGTGTGTGTGTGTGTCTGGTGGAGGGAATTAACTAATTTTTTTCTAGTGGGCAAATTTAACAATATGACTGTGAAACATTTTTAAAAATAGAGGGTGTCAAATAATGACTTGAAAGAGTCATATACTGTAGGTATATTCTAAAAGAATGTTAGAAAACTATACTGTGTTGCTGTTCAGGTCAAACTAAAAAAACTTAGTAGGCTTCAAGTAGCTGTGTGAGGAGCTGTGTAGCTATTCATCTAGGACAGTGTGCAAGCCATGGGGCTATTTGCAGAATAAAATATTTCTCAATACCTGAAATTCACCTCTCCTTACTGAGCTAGTATCACAAGGCACCAGTTAAGTGTCATGTAAACTAGGGTCTGCATAGAAATCAAGTGTTGCATAGGTCTTGAAACTCAATCCTGTGCAGCACATGAGTAAGAATAAAAGAATCAGGCCCTTTGTGGATTATTACTTAGCAAATTAGTCTATTAACAGAACACTATCATTAAAGGTAGTACTTAGTTAACAAGGTGTATTGTGCATACTGGCATGCATTTTTTTTTGTTGGCTATTACCCTTCAAACTGCCAGAGACCTGAGTGTTTTTATTGTACTTCATAGCTAATTTAAAAAAAAATGGTTGCAGACTTTTACTGTTGTGATATTCTGGGGAGCAAGTCACTGAAGTTAAGATGCTTAGTGTCCCAAGGACTATTTTTAAATGTCTATTCTTTCAGTAATACATTTCCTTCTTCTACTTTATGTTCACTGTGGAAAACACAAATTAGAGTTGCTTTGTACATACAACTTATCACAGCAAGAATGCATTCCCCTCCTTGAGTTCAGGTGTTAAGAACTGTAAGTGAATGAAACCTATGTGTGATTTAAACAGTATTTCATTTCTTTAATACCTTGTTGTTCACACTTGGATATCACAATGTGACAAAGATCCTGGACAAGGTACCTGTAGTGTATAAAAGCTGGGCAGTAGTAACTCTCTACATAGTTTATGTACTCTCTACTAGGCTCCATCTCCTATGTTGCAGATGTTGTCCAAAACCCTGCCAGAGCAGCAGCAGGTGTGTGTGATATAGAAGTCATAAATATTGTTATTTGCGTCCCATTCTGTTAATTGTTTTCTTCATATTACAGGCAATCCCCGGGTTACGTACAAGATAGGGACTGTAGATTTGTTCTTAAGTTGAATCTGTAGGAAAGTCGGAACTGGCGTCAGCCACTGCTGAAACTGATCAGTTTCAACCCCGGCTGAATCTGGATGCCAGTTCTGACTACATACAGATTCAACTTCAGAAACCCAGGCGTACCCAAGTCAGCTGCTGCTAAAACTGATCAGCGACTGATTCCAGGAAGCCTGGGGCAGAGCAACTCTGCCTGGGGCTTCCTGTAGTCAGCCACTGGTCAGTTTCAGCAGCGGCTGACTTGGGGACGCCTGGGGCAGAGCAGCTGGGGTGCTGCTGGGTTGCTCCAGTAGCGTGGCTCCTCGGCTCTACTGGAGCAACCCAGCAGCACCCCAGCTGCTCTGCCCCAGGCGTCCTGATTCAGCTGCTGCTGAAACTGACCAGCAGTGGCTGAATCAGGATGCCTGGGGCAGAGCAGCTGGGGTGCTGCCGGGTTGGTCCGGAGCGGCGCTGCGGGACCAACCCGGCAGCCCCCAGCTGCTCTACCCCAGGGGTAGGCAAGAAAAGCCTGGTCTGCTGGGGAGGGGGGGGGCACTAGCTGCACCCCCCCCCCCCCAGCAGACCAGGGGGACAGGAGCAAAGCCTTGGAACACGCCCGCAGCGGGACAGCCCATGCGCGCCCGGGCTGTCCCGCTGCGGGCGTGCTCCAAGGCTTTGCTCCCCGTCTCCCTACAGACCAGGGAGACGGGGAGCAAAGCTGCTGAGCACGCCCGCAGCGGGACAGCCCAGGCGGGACAGCCCAGCCCAGTCCCCCTGCGGGCATGCTCAGCAGCTTTGCTCCTGTGCCCCTGGTCTGCTGGGGGGGTCCAGCAAAGCCGCTGGACCCCCCCCCCCCCCAGCAGACCAGGGACACCAGAGCAAAGCCGCCGCCTGGGGAGTCCCACTGCCTGGGCGGCTTTGCTCGGGTGTCCCTGATCTGCTGGGGGTGTCCAGGGGCTTTGCTGGACCCCCCCCCCAGAAGACCAGGGGGACAGGAGCAAAGCCATCCAGGTGGGGGGAGTCCCGCTGCCTGGGCAGCTTTGCTCCGGGGCAAACGAGCAAAGCTGCCCAGGCAGCGGGACTCCCCCCGCCTGGGTGGCTTTGCTCAGGTGTCCCTGGTCTGCTGGGGGGGTCCAGCAGCTTTGCTGGACCCCCCCCCCCCCCCCCCAGCAGACCAGGGAGACCGGGAGAAGCTTTTCTCGCCCCGGAGGACACGGGTGGCGATCCGCCGCCCGTGAGCTCCGGGGCGAGAAAAGCCCCGTTCGTAAGTGCGGATCTGACGTAAGTCGGATCCGCGTAAGTCGGGGACTGCCTGTATGTTCTATGAAAAGCAAAAGACAATAAGACTCAGAAAGGAAAGACAATAGGACAAGAAACTTAGAATGATATAAAAATATTTTACACTAAAGGAATGAATATTTCTTCAACTTCAGTTTCTTTACAGTAAAAATCAACAGGGTATCACTAAGGGCAGATGATCGAGAGGCACCTCACAACTTTTGGTATCCTAAGGGAGTGTCACAGTAAGTCACATAATATACCAGACCTCTCAAAATAGAGCTCAAGGTAAATATAAAGAATCTTCGGAACAAGATGTTTTGGGAGTAGCAGTATGATGGCAGTTAGGATAGATTCAGAGCTTCAGCTTTCTTGTGTTTCTCAGGACATAAGTAGAGCCCTGTGGCCATGCTGTCCTCTGCCAACTATTGAAGAACTACTGCCAAGCAGTGCAAAAATTGTTTTCATCCAGGATGCCAAAGCTGGGTTTTAGAAGAAAAAGCTGGGCATAGAAGCTTCTACTCAGCAACTTTTTAGATACTTTCAATTGTTCACAGGAGCTTAGAATGTCTTTGGTTATGTCTACATTGCAGGGGTTTTACGCAAAAACCCGCGGAGCGTCCACACTTCAAGCGCGTTTTTGGCGCAAGAAAATTTACAGTAAAACGGCAGAATAGAGGGCTTTTTGCAGTGTAGGTATACTTCTTTCTACGAGGAATAACTCCTTTTTGCCCAAAAGTTCTTGCGCAAAAAGGTGTGTGTGGACACTCAACGGATTTCTTGTGCAATAAGAGCCTATCAGAAAAAGCACAGGTGCTCTGATGGCCATTCTGAGAATGGCCATCAGAACGTTCTTGCTCAAGAGTGTACATGCAGTGTGAACTCTCTCTTGCACAAAAGCACATCGCTTTTGCGATGTGGACGTGCTTTTGCTCAAGAAGTTTTTGCGGAAGATCTCTTCCATAAAAAGCTTCTTGTACAAAAACCCTGCAATGTAGACAAAACCTTTCAGAATTTCAGCCACACCAGAAGAATCAGAAGTGCTATCCAGAATCTTGGAAGGAATAACTGGTGGTAAAATCCCAAGAGAGGTGAAAACAGGGATAGCTGGCCATGTGCACAATTTGATTATATTGTTGAGAGAGCATCAAAGAACAATCTCTTTTGAACAAACAGACTGAGTTCTGGCTGTCTCATCAAAACTGATGGTGTACTACTTCGATCCAGTGTTCCAGTATTTGGATACCCAGAAAATGTGTGAACAGTACGACTTGTAGGATACTCGAATTAATGACAAGAAAAATGTCTGCCCTACCAGGCTACAGTGTGTCTCTCCCTTGTTCAAAGCTTGGGCTTCAACTGAGTTTATGCCTGTTGTTGCTGTTTCAGATTTCTTAAAGGAAAGATGAAATAGAATCCATACAGCACAGCCTAATATAACCACAGGTCAGTGGAATTTAGTAGAAGAGTTAGGTCTTGCTTTCACTGCGTTGAAAGTCATCTTTTGAGATCTCCTTTAATTCAGGGAATTGCACCCCTGTCTCCCAATCTTCTTCACCATCACCTAGGTATTGTAAGTCAGCAACAGTTTGCTGCTATTTTATCAAACATATAGAAGTGGCAAACAATTTGGTTTCAAACTCTGAAATATTGTCTTTTTACAGGATAGTAGTAAATGAGGTAATTAACTTGGACATGGCATTCTGGTATCATACCTCTTTTTCCCCGAATTCGGAGCCTGACAATTTTTACAGGACTCATTTTAAAACATTCATTCTCAAAGCTCGGTCATGCATGCAGGCTAAAACTGCTGCCACAGCAGGAGCAGCCTAATTTGGAACAGCTTGAGTAGCATAATCTCTGGAAGAAGTGTAGCAGACAGTAGGTCAGTTCTCTCAAGGTCTTGCAGCAGCAGTTGTGTTATTCCAGGGATTCAGGACTGGAAATGGTTCTTATTTTTATTGAACTGTTTAATGATAGACATCTACTTCCAGAGTAACAATGTCAAAATAGCAAGACGTAAAGGGGCATGTAGAAAGATTTATAAAATATATATTAAATGTATAGTAGCAATGAATATACGACATTTAACTTCAGACATTTCTTAACTTCAGCAAAAATGTGAATCTCATGGGTGCACAGCAGCAAGGGGAAAGACTTTGTGTGGCCAAGGTTATGTTAGCTCATCATGGTAGCCTGTATAATCCTATTAAATTGCTTAACCATGGGGAGTGGCTGCATTTCCTGTAAACTGAGCACTTGTGTGGCCATCCAGGAGAGATTCAAATGTTACCTAGCTGATGAGTAGAGTATCCACAACGCCCATAGCTAGCAGCACGTTTCCAGTCACGGTACACACCCACATGGGCGTTGGTGCACATAACAAAAAAGAATTTCCCAAACCCCACCTTCTTTCCATTTTCATGGCTACTACTCCATTTTGTTTAGTACACAAATAAAAAAAGGTTGTCTGCTGCCAACCCAATAAAATTAATCTGAGATCAGAATCTGAAGACTTTGTTCCTGGATTATCCATCATAACTAGTAATAAATATGTTTCCAGGCTCAAAGGGCTGTGGATTATTACCGAGCACAATATTTGACCATACAAGTAAAATTTAGCAACTGATCACAAATAGGCAGGAGTAGCATTTAGCTCCTTGTGCCACATCTGTTGACACCATAGCAGAACAATAGTAATATCATTTTCACTTCGTCATTAGGGCGTACAACTAACTCTAAATACACCAAGAATGCAGATCTATTGAGTAAGGTGGTTTCATTGTGACACCATCGTTTCTTTCAGAATAAGTACATGTCTAAATAAGTACCTTGTAGTTGTGGTGAAACTCTGATTCAAGGAGCCTTTACTGATTTCTTGCAGAGAGCTTTAGATATGCACATGTAACCCTGGAATTTTGTAACTAATAAGTCAGTTATAATGAATGTGTGTTATAGCAACAGGTTTGGATTAAACTTAAATACAAGATGTATGTTTCAGACAGGCCAGGCAACTTTGTTGCCTGTCCTCATTACAGGGATACACAAGGACTGGTCTGACTGTGGGGAGTGAGCTAATTCCCTAGAATACAAAAAAGCTCAAGTCTGTCTGGGAACCAAAGGTACTCACAGGAGACAAGTGAGACCTTAGGCCTCGGTATGTCAAATCCCTCCCAAATGTGGTGGATATGGTCATATCAAAGGGCCTGGATAGGAGGCAAGATGTTAGCTTGGATTTAGAGGAAGGATAAACTTCATTGTTCTTCCCCCTCAGAACTCTTCAATAGGTAAGAGTTGGAGAGGGTTGTCAGGCAGGTGGCTTTTATGTGGTGGCTTTTCAAAAGAGATAGAGAAGGAGGATTACTACTTCCCATTCTTCTTTCTTTGGGATACCATCATCTACCCCAATAGGCAGCAAATCAGGAACAGGCAGTTCACTTTACTCCCCAAAACAGTGCCAGAAGTGCTAAGGTTAAGGATGAGGCTACAGAAGTAAGAAAAGTAAGCACTATGGCTGCTACGTACTCCTATTGGGTTGTCTGCAGGCAGGGCTGACCCTGGTCTCTCTCTCAGCCAGTGGTCACCAACCAGTAGATCAGAATTTATTGGTAAATCCTGGAGCCTCTGAAAGGTGATCTTTACTGGTTTGGTAGGGAGACTATCAAGTGCCAGCACTTCAGCAACCTCTTCTCCCCCACTCCTGTGTGTCTCCTGCCCTCTGCCTTAGAGCTGCCCCTGCCCTGGAGCCTCCTGCTTGCTGTGGAGGAGGGCACTGATGTTAGCGATAATGAGGCCATCCTCCTCCTCACCCTCTCTCTCCCTCTAGGAGTCACTGTTGGACATGCTAGCCACCTTTAGGAGTGGTGTAGGGCCCGGGCATAGGTGACTGTGTCACTACCTGGGGGCTGCCTGAGGTATCCTGAACCCCTTGCACCCCAGCCCTCTGCCCCAGGCTCAGTCCCTACCACACTCCAAAACCCCTCAGCCCAAGACCAGAGCGTCCCCATCCCACACTCCAACCTTCAGCCCTAGCCTTGTGAAAGTGAATATGGGGGAGAGAGAGCGGATAGAATGATCAGGGCATCAAAGAAGGGATGGGGTAAGGGCTTGGAGAAGGGGAAGGGCCAAAGACAGGGCAAGGGTATTTGGGTCTGAGGTAGATCCTGGATTACACTTAAATTCAAAAAAGTGATCTTGTGCTTAAAAAGGTTGGAGACCACTGCTCCAGACTTTGTCCAACAGCCCTTTTTAGAAAAACGTCACAATTGCTTTGAAGCAGTTCTGTGCAGCCTTCCTCTCCCTTTGCAGTCTTTGGGATGTGGGAATTGAATGTCCTGTTCAGAGGCGTGCTAGGGTGATGTTGCCCTCTAGACCATGGAGGAGAGCAGGGCAAATGAGAGCCTGGCAATAAACTTTCAATGGAAGTAGCCACAGGTGTCCCTGCTTGCCCTTATTCTAACAGGCAACCTACTGTAGGAGTTATTTTGTGGCTGTCTATCAGTACTCCCCTCCCTGGCTCATCCACCTAATGCTTCTATCTGTGGGAACTATAACCTGAAGAAACTAGCCTTCTGTGACATTCATACTGAGGGAGACAACCCTGAGTATTTTATACAGAAAACAGAGATTCCTCAAGGGGTGCAATAGAGATACGCTTAGTTTAGAAGTATGTCTCACCTCCCATATGATAGCTTTGCAGGAGAAGCAGGACAACATGACACATTTATGTTGTGTTTCTCTTCCAGTGTAATACTGTATAGCTAGAACATTAGGAAAATCCATACAGTATTTCTGCAGGTGCCTCCAAAAGTTTTGCCTTTTAGAGGGTCATCTCTTCACCTTGAGAAATGGAAAAATAAAGCTAGCATCCCACCCTGATATTGCCTGTGTTCCATGGCATTGATGATGCTGTAATTAGCAGCTGAAGAGGCACTTTAAATGTGAGACCTTACATTCAAGTGTTCAGAACATTCTGAAATGGTCACCATTAGAAGTAAAAATTCTCTTACTCATTCCCAGATCAAAGATATAACATTGTTTTAGAAAGGTTAGTAAAATTCAATGACTAACATGGTAAAATTCAGTAACTATATTTGATGCTGTTGATGTGTAAAGTCTTTGTTCTTCTCCTATAATGTTTTTTCTTAGGTCAGTTAACATCTAGGGCAAATCTTATTTATTTACAAAAGAAAAAGAAAGGTGACTTAACAGTAAAGCTGGGTGGGAAAATAATTTTCCATTTGAAAACATGATTTAAGAATATGCTGTTCCAGGTTGGGATAAAACTAGGTACATCAATTAAAATTTTCCTTTCTCAGTTATTAATATTTTTTAAAGTCATAATGCATCCACTCTGTATGGGATAGATCTCCTTTTATTAATTACTTCAATGATTTGGTTAATTTTCAAGTTAAAGAAATGTATCCAATAAATTTTTTTCAACTTTGGGGACTTTACCTTATTCACATTTTTAGTGCTGCTGTGTCTGGTTTTTGATTTAGTTTTTGTTCAGTGTAGCTGAGAGTGAAGTGAACCAGTGACCAGTGTGGGAATATGCTTCAGACAGAGATATCAAGTGAGCTATTTGATCTGGTTATCAATTGTTAATTGTTTACTGATCCTTAAACTAGATACCTAAACTGAAAAGACCACTATCAGCAACAGATGCAAATTATATGTATCCTGTAGGGGTGCAGGTCCTACAATATAAGTGTCATGATAAATTTTTTATTGCTTGCCTGAGTTTCTCATATCTGCATAGGTCTTCTAGTGCAGGACCTCTACAGTCAGAATACTGGTCCAATTACACTTGTGGCTAGGTGATAAGCTAAGAATTGGAATTGGTAATTCATTAAGGGCTATATTCTGACCAGTTATCTATTCACTGGTCTGGGTCATAGCTATTGTATAAGTTTCTGTAAAAAGTTGCTGTTGAATGTTTGTCCTCACAACTCTGCATGATCACCTTTTCCAATATACATAGAAGTTAGACAAAACCACATAATAAAGGCTCTAGAAGATTCCTTTCTCACTTCCTTTTAGAAACTGTAGACCTTTTCTGGGTTTAGATGTAAATACAGGTATCTTTCTAATCAATCCTAATGTTGTCCATAATAATTCTTCTGTAAGGAAATCCATAGCTCAGTCAAGGGAGAGCACTTAAAAACAAAACCCAGCTTATCTAAACAAGGCAACTTGTTTTCAAGAAGAAAATGCCTTTCCAATTAACTTTCACAGCTTCGCAGTGTCAGAAGAGCAATCCCAAAACACAAACAAATTGAAGCAAGATGGTTCAGCAGGTTCTCAAAATGTGTTAACCTTAAACTGTTTAGAGTAGCAACAGTATGAACAAGAGAGAACAGTCCAAACAGCAACTGGCCTTAGGTAGCTGTGTGTGCGCGTGTACGCTCGTACACACACACACACAGACCTTTTTCCCCTTGCAACAGAACAGGAACATTGAGGTCAGAGATCAGGACATAGAGAACCGGGGCATTCTCCAGCAGCTTCCTGCTCATCATAATTCCTTTCCATTTCCCAGAAGTTCAGTGATGCCTAGATGACAGCTGATTCTGTTCAAGGAATAGATACCATTAATATGGTGCAGCTTCCCCCATTGGCCACATGATATCATCCTATGCAGAAAGATCCAGTGGGTTGGAACACTTTTAGCTGAGGGGAAGAGAGGCTGAAATTCAGCTCCCTTACTCCTGTCTGCCCAACCCACTCCTGATTGGGGGGCAGGCACAGGACTGGGAGTAGAGCCCTGACACTGTCAGAAGCTGAGAGCTTGAGTGCAGGATGGCAATGGCCTGGAGCTTGGGCACTGGGCTGGCAGAAACTGGCTAAAACTGGGGGAAGGAGGGTGCTGCCCTCTGCATGCCTAGTTACTGTCTTTAAGGAAGAGGATCCTATTTCCACATATTGTCTACTGCAAAGGGAAGAGAGATCCCTATGGTTAGCAATGCATTCTTGCTAAACACATTCACCACACTCTGGCTACGTCTACACTGCAGAGCTTTTGTGCAAAAACTCAGAGAGTCCACACTACAAGCACATTTTTGCTCAAGAAAAAGTACAGTAAATCATCAGAAGATGGGGCTTTTTGTGCAAGAGTTATTCCTTTTTCTATGAGGAATAAGCCTTTTTGTGTGGACAACAGGGGTTTCTTGCACCACAGCACATTCTGTTAATGGCCATCAGAGCTTTCTTGTGAAGAGCATCCATGGCAGTGTGGACGCTTTCTTGCTCAAAAGCACATGGCAGTGTGGATGTACTCTTGCACAAGAACTTTTTGTTGAAGATCTCTTCCACAAAGTTATTGCGCAAGAAGCCTGCAGTGTAGATGTAGCCAGATCTGTCTACAGGAGCCTGCAAGATCATACCATAAGCATTGAACATGTCCAGGCCCTCACTCAATGCATGCTTCTTAGCCAGGATGAGAATGCATGAAGTTTTGTATGGATATGGTTGTTGAAACTCACCAACTATTCCTTCCCCTGGATTAAATACCACAGAAACGTGTTGAGGGTGCTAAAATGGAGTAGAGCAGCTCTCAGGACTGCAACAGAGTTGAATGAAATATTGGTTCTCTAGGCTGGTGGAAGAAAGAGCTGAAAGATTAGAGTTTCTCCCACACTTTCATCAGATGGACACAGTAGCCTATACACCATGACTTCATGGCAGGTGGAGGGGGGTAAAACTCAGTGTCTTTGCTATTACACAAGCTACCCGCTTTTTCAAGAGTCCTGTTCAGTGTCTCCACTATCCCATTTTCTTGGAGATGCAGGTTTATAACATGTTATACTTAGCAGAAGGCTTTCAAACTTTAGCACAGAAGAGCTATGGCTACACTCGTGGCTTCTTGCGCTAGAAATATGCAAATGAGGCTAAGCATGGACTATTGCCATGCCTCATTTGCATACCTAATGAGCTGCCATTTTTGCAGAAGAGACTCTTGCACCAGAAGGAGCTGTCTACACTGCCACTTCTTGTGCAAGAAAACCCCTCTTGCGCAATGCTGTTACACCAATTATTTTCAGGAGTAATGGCATTGCGCAAGAGGGGTTTTCTTGCACAAGAAGTGGCAGTATAGACAGCTCCTTCTGGTGCAAGAGCCCCTTCTGCAAAAATGGCAGCTTATTAGGTATGCAAACGAGGCTCGGCGATATTCCACGCTTAGCCTTATTTGCATATTTCTAGCGCAAGAAGCCACGAGTGTAGACATAGCCAAGGAGTCCCATTATTCAAAACAAAGCTCTCTGGAAGGCCAAATATGGTGAATAAAGTGGATGAGCAAAAAATGAACTGCTTTTGAGGTGCCTACTGAAATTAGGATTGCAAAGGGATAACACAATGATATGTAAGAGTCAACAGCGTGTAGCCATGCATGCGATCTAGGGGTCAGTAGCTGTCTTCCATGCTCTGTCCTTGACTGCCAGTTTCAAGGAGATTGGGGAATCAGTAGTTCTGGGTAGTGTGTACGCTGAGCTTGTTCAAGATCAGTGTAGTCCTGGCCATCAAGCATAACTATGAGGAAATTCCTTCATGTTCATAACCCCCAAATATCTTTCATGAAACACATCCAGGACTGCTTCTTGCAATGCTGTAGAAACAATTACTTGGGCTCTTCTGAGCAAGAGACATCAAGAATCATGTCTTCACTGTGAGCTTGGAATGAATTTTTGAGAAGTGAAACAGCTTTCTCTTTAGAAATGGGTCCATTTAGCCCATGTGTACAGCACATATTACCTTGCACAACTGAGTCACTGAAGAATGGTGTTAGAGGTCTACCTTAAGACAGCTCACATATCTTTCAGTACAGGATGCATGTGTAACCACCAGTCTTGCTGGAGTGTACCTATGCCTAGACCCCAGTTGAATCACTACAGGATTCCATGGATCAAAATCTGAACTGGATCTGACTTGACTCATAAAAGGGCTTGATTCAGGGTTCCAAAACTCTGTTTCTTTAATCCAAACCAACTATCCCTTCCCCTGGATTAAATACCACAGCAACTTGAAGAAGGTGCTAAAATGGGGCAGAGCACGGCCACATATATTTAGAGCTAGGCAAAGGACTGAATGTAAACTGCTATGGTTCCTGAGGCTATGTTTATACTGTAGCATTTTGTCAGCAGAGGAAATGCAAACAAAGCACTCATTAGCATTTCTCATGCTCTCATTTGCATTGTCTCTTCCAATCCATTTTGTGGAAAAGGCTTTTGCAGAAAAAAATGCACTGTAGACCAGGCCATTTTGTGGGGAAAAAAAAAACACGTTATGGCTGTGTCTACATTGGCACCCCTTTCCGGAAACGGGATGCTAATGAGACCAGTCGGAATTGCAAATGCCGCGGGGGATTTAAATATCCCCCGCGGCATTTGCATGAACATGGCTGCCGATTTTTTCCGGCTCGGGGTTTTGCCGGAGAAAAGCGCCAGTCTAGATGGGATCTTGCGGAAAATAAGCCCTTTCAAGTAGGAATGAGGGATCTTCCGGAAAAGGGCTTATTTTCCGCAAGATCTCGTCTAGACTGGCGCTTTTCTCCGGCAAAACCCCGAGCCAGAAAAAAGCAGCAGCCATATGTTCATGCAAATGCCGCGGGGGATATTTAAATCCCCCACGGCATTTGCAATTCCGACTGGTCTCATTAGCATCCCGTTTCCGGAAAGGGGTGCCAGTGTAGACACAGCCTATGTGCGAGATCCCTTATCCCTCAAAAAAGGAGGTAAACAGGCTCTTGCGCAAAAGGGTTTCTTTGCACAAAATGGTCCTGTCCACACTGAGTTTTTTCTACAAAAACTTCTTTCTCAAAATGGACCGGAAGAGACTATGCAAATGAGAGCACAAGAAATTCTAATAAGTGCTTCACTTGCATTTCCTCTGCCAACAGAATGCTACTGTGTAGACGTAGCCTGAGTAACAGTAGTGAAGCAACAGCTTGTAGCTATTCAGGTATCCCTCTCACACTGGAGCTACATAACCACACGTGAGGGATGCTATACAAACTGATTAATAATAACAAGCTGTAAACACAGCTTGTAGGTCAATAATGGAACAGCATTTGTGGCAGCACTTTAACAATATAAAATTCAAGGTTATGCCTTTATAGAACATAGAGCATACAGCATCATCTGCTGTCTGTAAAGCATGCAAAGGAAAAGCTTTTAAAAACATTGTAGTCAGGCAAGTGTGTGCATTATGAACGAAATCAGAGCAGACTATTAATTTCAGCACCTGTACTATTAATTTCTACATTGTAGGTTATCCATTCTTGACCCTTGCCAGATGAAACTCCTGCTAAAGGAAACATCAGAGTCCCTGGTAAAAGTGGTCTCATGCAGATTCATGAAGAGGGAAAGCTTGAAGTGCACACAGTGAATATGCAAATGCATATCACAGCACCCTAACTTAAAGTGACTTTCCTGTCCACCCGCCCAATATAACGGAGTTCTGACCAGGAGAGTGGGGAAATTTTGCCTAGTGACCTGAACTATCCCAGAGCAAAGGGTAAAGATCTGGCAATTTTCACTCCCATGCTCTGGAGCAGGATTAGGTAGTGTCATATGACCCTCTAGACAATAGAAGTAGGAGGAGCAGCGTGAACATAGACACACAGTTAGCAACAATCTGAGACCTAAAACCCCTTTCATTCTGAGCCCACTCAATTGCCTGACTCTTAGAAACTGTGCCATCAATAAATTGCATATTAGCACATTCAGTCAGTAACTGTTTGCCCATATGGGGTACGTCTAAACTACATGCCTCTGTCGATGGAGGCATGTAGATTAGCCAGATCGGCAGAGGGAAATGAAGCCGCGATTAAAATAATCGCGGCTTCATTTAAATTTAAATGGCTGCCCCGCTCTGCCGATCAGCTGTTTGTCGGCAGATGGGGGCAGTCTGGACGCAACGCGACGACAAAGAAGCCTTTCTTGATCGGCACAGGTAAACCTGGTTTCACGAGGCATACCAGTGCCGATCAAGAAAGGCTTGTTTGTCGGCGCGTCGCGTCCAGACTGCCCCGATCTGCCGACAAACAGCTGATCGGCAGAGCGGGGCAGCCATTTAAATTTAAATGAAGCCGCGATTATTTTAATCGCGGCTTCATTTCCCTCTGCCGATCTGGCTAATCTACATGCCTCCGTCGATGGAGGCATGTAGTCTAGACACACCCATGGTGACTGGCTATGTCAATCACAAAAAAACACTGAGCATGATCATGGTAACATCCCCATATTTTCAGTCCTTTGCCAACCACCACAATTTATATGCAAACTTGAGCTGCGGACAAGCTTAAAAAAACAGTGTGGGTTCTCCTTCCCCCCCCCCCATATTTTTTAACTACACAATTTCTGGTGCCGAAATACTCATTGAAGCTCTGCATAGCTGTATTAAAAGAAGGCTTGGGATGCAGGAGTCCACTATAACTATCAATGTCATCATGGCCTAATCAGTTCTGCAGCAAGGGTTACCTAGTAACATTGGAGAGTTGCACAATCTGCAGGTACATAGTTCTGAAAATTCTGAATAATCACCAGGCAGTCGCTGAGGGATGTGAGGAGAAGGTGTTTGCAGAATAGAAGCACTTGCTGCTATCCTGTTATGTTCTGATGTACCCCAAAATAGCAATCTGTAAACACACACACAAATGAAGCAAGACACACAGGTGTGTGATCAATCAAAACATGTAGTAATCAAGAACTGGTTAGGCCAGTAACAGCAAAAATATAATAATAGTCTGAACAGCACAAATGTAGCAGCAAGCCCTGAGTAGTTGAGGCATGAACCCATCGGTATACACGTACACTGCCACCAGAACATACATAGCAAATAAACAAGAACAGGAGCCCAGAGTTCAAATGGAAGGGAACAGAAGCAGGAAGGCAACTCCCACCCCAGTCACCACTGTGTGTCACCTAAACAACAAAGCAACTTGATATCAAGAGGAAATCTTCTGTTACAATTAACTTTAACGAACAAGATTGAAAAGCAAGTGTGAAGAGGTGAAAAAGAGGTGTGTTGTGTCTGAGAGAGAGGACTGTAGATCATTTTAATATGTATATCCAGTCTGAGTTGTATTCTTGCTGTCGAGGATGCAGATTATTAGTGGCAAGCACTAGGATGCAGTTGACCAGCTTTCTTTGGCATGAGACTCTGCAATCAAGTCTAAGTTGCTGACAGATGTACCTCCTATCATTCATCTGATCTGAAAAGACACTGAATCAACAGAATGAAGATCCCACGGTGACTCACTTCAAGCAGCGACACCCTTCAGAATGATACCTTTGTCCTTCACTGTTCAGTCGAATGCTTTAGGAAAATGATACCCTGAGCATTAAAAATAGCACAAAGCATCTAGCCCATCAGAGGCAAGAAAAAGCCAGTTTTAACATATAAAACAATATAGCACAGTTTCCCTTTTTGTCTTTCATTTCATCCTTTCATTTTTTGTCTGGGATTTAAAAAAGCACCCCTTCCCTTCTCTGGTTATGTCATACTTTTTTTAAAATCTTAGGCTCAAAGGGCTTTGTTTGTTTGGAATCATTGAAATCAAATTCATAATTTAACCCTTCTCTTCCTTTCACTCCATATCAGGTGAAAAATGCATAATCTAGTTTGGACAGTATTAGCAAATATAAACAAACCGGAAAGCTGAGTCGGAAAACAATCCTCTTACATCACACTGGGGGTCTCATTCCTTTACTTGGGTCCTTTTTAATTTAAATTGTAGAATCAGAAGCAACATTAGTCCCTGTTGGAGCTTGTTTCTAATCAGCTTTCATATTGTAGAGACAGTGGACCTTTTTAACAGAAAAAAAATGTTTGGACCTTAGTATTTAGATATTTAAATTGAGTAGCGATAGTGATATATGGCAGCTGAGAATCTGGACCTAAACTTTTAAGCAGACATCTGAAATTTTGTGTACAATAATTTTCTACACACATTTTATTAGGTATTTAATCAGGCCCAAAAATGCATGTGTATTTAATTGTAGGAACACAAGTGCATGCGAAGTCTATACTGTCAATGAACAAACATTTAAAAGTCTTTTCAGTAATGTCTTCCTGTTGTTGTTTAAGAAGTTATTGAGCAGCAGCAGCATTGTGCAGTTTTCAAAGGCTGTAGAGTAGGTAGGGTAAGGGCATGATCCTTCCACCCCCATGCCCTAATTGGCAGTTCTCTCTAAACACTACGTGCCCCTTGCACTGTAGGGGCAGGAAGAGAGAGACTTCCTGTGCTCCTCCCACCCCCAGGCCCTGGTTGACTTGGTATTGGGGGAGCACGCAAAGTCTCCTCCTGCTGCCAGGGGTGCACATGCCTAGAGGGAACTGCCAGATGTTCAGAAGAGCTGGCAGTTCTCTAGGCAGGGGGAGCATGGGAGCAAAGACTTCATGTGCTCCCCCATCCTCAGGCCAATCAGGGCCTGTGGGTGGGGGAGCACGGAAGGGTCCTGGCCCCGCCCCTTCCACCTGAGACCCTGCCCCTTCCGGGGTGGCCCAGGGCTACTTAAAAAATTTGTGAAGTGGCCCCTGGTCAAAAATTATTGCCTATCCCCATTCTAGGGAAATTGGAAATGCCATTCTGAGAAGTTGTAGTTTCAGTTATACTGCCCAATAGATGTGGCAGGAAATGCTTATGATTATTCAAATTGCTCTACTGAGTGAAGTGAGGTGCAACTCCTTTTTAATACACAACTTGTTTACAAAATCCTAGTGTTATCAAGTAGGCGTTACTGAATAAGTTACACTGACATTCCTGTGTAATATAGAAGCCTTTTTCATGGGGCTCCCAAATTTAATAACATTCAAAGTCTTTTTTGCTTCAGTCTTCACTAACAGGGTTAATTGTGATCAGATGCTAACCAGAATTAATATTACCAAGTGGGAAGGAACAGGTAAAAGACTATTTAGATAAGAAGATGAATTCAAGTTGACAGGGCCTGATAAAATTCACCCTAGCATACTTAAGAAGCCAGCAGAAGCACTCTTTAAATGTTTAATGATTATATTTGAGGACTAGTGAGATCCCAGAGAACTGGAGAAGGGCAAATATAGTACCTAACTTGAAAAAGGGGAACAAAGACCATCCCGGGAGTTGTAAACCTCTCAGCCTAACTTCCATAACCATTTTGACAAATGCATCTGTTTTCCTTTTGGACAGGATTAATGGCCTAGTGGATGGTGGTGAGAAGCAGTAGATGTGACTTGTGTGGGTTTCAGTAATGATTTTGACCCAGTTCCATGAGATCTTTTTATAAGTAAACTAGGGAAATGAACTATAGATCAAAGACGGATCTACAACTAGTTGGAAAATTACAGTCAAATAGAAGGACACAAAGGTGTTACCTGTATGTCAAACAGAATAAGGAAATGTCAAGGGTGTTTAAGGACATTTCCCAGAGACATAATTTAATATCCCTGTGACGGACCCAGCGGGGTCCGCACTGGGAGCGGGGGAGGCCCCCCCTCCCGAGCGGGAAGCGGTGGCCGTAGACAGCCGAAAGCCGCTCGGCGCGGCGCTGCCAGCTCCGCCGCGGCAGAAAGCGGGGGCGGGCGCGCGCCGGGGGAAGCGGGGGAAGCCCCGGGCAGCCGCAAAACACCCGGTTAGGGCGCCACGGTTTGCACCCTAGGGCAGAGCCACGGGTGCGCTCCGGCAGGAGCCGGACTGGAGAGCCCCTGACGTCACCCGCCCGCGCCCATAACAGGAGTTCGGGGACGCTCAGAGGAGGGGGAGCGAGAGGGCAGCCACCCTGGCTTCCCAGCACCCCAAGCACCCGGCCTTCCGGGCAACGAAGGGAGACGACGCCGGCAGCTGGCGACTCGCCCTGGGACGGGCACGGCATCTGCGATGGGGTAAGTGACTTCACCTTGCGCCGGTCCGGGGGGCCGGCGGCGCGGGAGTGGAAGAAGTCCGAGGCAGGACCGTTTTGGCGCCCGTGGGCAGGCGAGTTTCGGGCGGCTGCCCCGCCTGCCGTGGGGGGATCGCTCTAAAGCACTCCCATGCCCCGACCCCACTCCCCATGCCCCGACCTCAGCGCAGGTCTTCAAGGCTGTAATAGCCGAACAGACTACCCAACCTCCCCCTGCTGAGAGGGTGCGAGAGGAAGGGATCGAGACTAGAGTGCCACCCGGGAAGGTACCGGACTGGGTCCGCCGAGCCGCCTCGGCCCCATACAGGGCGAGGGGTGATCGCACCCGGGACCGGGCTCACTGACGGACCCCGGATATCGGGACGACTAAGCGCTCAAAGGCGGTGGGTTCACGGAGTCCCGCCCCACCCCGCCGGCCCCGGCCCGGGGCGCGGGCGGGAGCAGCGGGGTGTGGAGCTCGCACCCTTAAAACCCGCCACAATCCTGACCAATCTGCTTGGGGATGGTATTTCAGGATGGGACCCTCTTTCCCGTATCTAATCACCGGTTAGAGTGTTTGTGGCGCGTTGAAATGAAAACTTGAGTCTGGGTTTTAAACTGATAACCACAAGACTATATTATACAAAGTTAAATTTACAAGCAACACCTCAATTTAACATCTGGGGCAGTCCCCGTTTACACTACAAATAGACTAGAAGGGGCAGTCCCTTAAGGTCCCTATACCTACAACAGAGTCTTTCGACGATGGACGGTTGGAGCTGGCGACCTACTAGCCTCTGGCTGGTTTAGAGCCTCGGGCGAGGAACAGCCAGGCAATCCCTCGTCAGCAGGTCCGGTGCTGGTGACCTACTAGCCTCAAATGTGTAAAAGCTTATTATAATGAGGATAGTAATCAAGTATTTTTGTCTCCTGAGGGTGGAAAAAGTTAGTTTTAAGCAAAGGAGACTTAGGTTAGATCTTTTAGGAAACATTTTCTAGCTATAGTGTTAGTTAATGGCTGGATCCTGTTACATAGGAATGTTGTGGAATCCCTGTCACTGAAGGTTTTGAAGAACAGTTTAGACAAACACCTGTCAGGGCTGATGTAGGTTTACTTGGTTCTGCTTTAGGTAGGAAAAGAATAGGAAATTTCTTGAGGTCCCTTCCAGCCCTACATTTCTATGACCATGAATAATGTTTCAGTAGTGGAATTTGAAATGCTTTTTTGTGTTACCAGTTGGAGAGAAAACAGGTCTATGTAGCACTTTAAAGCACTACATTTAGACATTTGGAATGGAAATCCATCAACCATATGAAAAAAACTTGCACAGATACAGACAGACTTTTTCAGCTACACCAGACTAACATGGCTAGATTTCTATCACTATGGGTATGTCTACAGTACCACCCTAGTTCGAACTAGGGTGGTTAATGTAGGCAACCGAAGTTGCAAATGAAGCCCGGGATTTGAATTTCCCGGGCTTCATTTGCTCCTTGCCTGGCGCCGCCATTTTTAAATCCCCGCTAGTTCGGACTCCATGCCTGCGGCTACACGCGGCACGGAATAGGTAGTTCGGATTAGGCTTCCTATTCCGAACTACCAGTACACCTCGTGCCACGAGGAGTAACGGTAGTTCGGAATAGGAAGCCTAATCCGAACTACATACTTCGTGCCGCGTGTAGCTGCGGGCACGGAGTCCGAACTAGCGGGGATTTAAAAATGGCGGCGCCAGGCAAGGTGCAAATGAAGCCCGGGAAATTCAAATCCCAGGCTTCATTTGCAACTTCGGTTGCCTATATTAACCACCCTAGTTCGAACTAGGGTGGTACTGTAGATATACCCTATGCTACATGCAAGGCACTACATTTAGCCATTTGGAATGGAAATCCATCAACCATATGAACAAACTTGCACAGATACAGACAGACTTATCACCTAATAAACCATCTTGTTAGTGTTTAAAGTGCTATATAGTCCTGTTTTTTGTTTCAGCTACACCAGACTAACACGGCTACATTTCTATCTCAGTTGGAGAGAGATTTCTTGTATGTGTAATAAGGATCAGTGATAAGACTGATTAAAATTTTGTAAAAACTTAAAAAAAACAATGAATAGTCTGGTAGCAGCTTAAAGACTAACACAACATGTAGATGGTATCATGAGTTTTCATGTGCAAAATGCGCTTCTTCTCTATCTGTGGGATTGGATACAGGCTGGATCAAGCCACAAGAGATATCCACTCCCTTGACACTACAATACAATTAAATGTACAGTACAATTATCCACCACCCTATACCGGATACCTACTGACCACTACACTTACCTTCATGCCTCTACCTTCCATCCCAGACACATTTCTCAGTCTATTATACACAGCCAAGCTTATAAGATACAACCAGATATGCTCCAATCCTACCGACAGAGATAAACACCTACAGGATCCATATAGAGCATTCTTAAAATTGAAAAGCCCACCCAGAGAAGTGAAAAACACTTCAAGACAGGCCCAAAAGAGAAAACAACAGAATTCCACTTGTCAACAACTACAGCCCACAACTTAAACCCCTCCAATGCATTATCAACAATCATTATCAAGTTGCATTATCAACAATCTACAACCTATCCTGGAAAATGACTTAAAATATTTAAATCCCGTGCTTCATTAGCAATTTTGGCACACTACATTTGCATCCCTATCTCGAGATAGGGAGCAAGTGTAGACATACCCTTAGTCTTTAAGTGCTACCTGACTATTTGCTGCTTGCTAATTAATGGTTTTTATCTGCCTCTTTTTGACTATCCAACCTTTAGGTACTTAGAGACTATTTTTTTTCCCTATTACATTCCAGCTCAGCTTTCCCCTTGATATTTTTTACCCACTGCCTTGTTTTCTCCCTCCCCCCCCCCATATTTTTTCCTTCTTCCAGCCCTCCTCCCCAATTTATTTTGGTCCTGGACATCCAACACTCTGGTCATCTGAAGAATTGGGCTGTGCCCACAAAAGCTCATGATATCAGCTACGTGTTTTGTTAGTCTTTAAAGTGCTACCAGACTATTTGTTGTTTTTTAAGTTTGTTATACCACAGTGCATTGTGATGTAATATTGATTGGCATTTAAACTTTCCCAGTTTCTTCATCCCTTAAGCAACTTTTATTTCTGTGTCCTGGCTATAGCCCTACTTTTTCTCCCCTTCTTCCATTCATACACACTGAGGCACTGCCATCTACAGTAAAGTCAGTTATCCGACCTTCACTTATCTGACTTTCCGTTTTATCCGACAGCGCTGCCTGTCACGTGACGGCAAGGGGCTCCAGGGACACTTCATACCACAATGGTCTTGCTTTCCCTTTTTCCAGGGCTGGGCAGGAGCTCTGGTTGGCAGGTCTGCGGGGGCTCCCCTCAGCCCGGCATGCAGTGCGGGCTCGGCAACCTTATCTCCCCAAACCACGCCTGGGGCAGCTCACGCCCACACTGCGGGCTCGCCCGGTGCTCAGGTATGCTGGGCCCGTGCCCCTCTCGGGGCCTGATCCTGGTCGTCCTATCGCTTTAGCGGCTCCACTTTTAGGAGCGGGCCTGGACCTGCTTCCCCCTCCCAAAACTTTGTGGGCTGAGGGGCGGAAGGGAGGGAGTTGCCCCCCTGCAGAGCGAGCCTGGCTCCTGGCCAGAGCAAGCGGGGAGTCTAGGTCGAGGCAGGAAGGGAAGGGAATAGGCTGCCACTGCCACCGGGCTGAGGAGAGGCAGGAGCGCCGGGGCCTTGGGCACGTCCGGGCGGCCCAGGGGAGGAGGGAGGAAGAGGAAGGGGGAGGACACAGCATCCGGAATACACCGAAGAGGGGGCAGCGCGCACGCCAACCGCCCATGAGACAAAGAGCGGAGCCCGCCTGGGAGGCAGCCCCCCTTCAGCCGCCACCACTGCTGCCATTGCTGCTCTGTTCCTGCTCCTCGGCCAGAGCGCGCCGGGCCCCCGCCCCGCCACAAGCCAGCACCATCCCTATTATTCGACATTTCCAGTTATCCGACCATCCTCCAGTCCCATTTAGGTCAGATAACTGAGACTTTATTGTATCTTCTTCCATCTGAGAACTCCACTCAGTGCTGCTGCTTAGCTGATTCCAGAAAGCTATTGAAACTACTGAATGACGTGAAATGGACATGTTTTTCATCCACAGCTTCCTCTGGCTTTTTGCTGCTCATCACAGAACATTTTGCACAACAGTAGCTGTGCTGAATATTACAATTAGAGAGTGGCCCCATTTGCATCATCTTCTCCCTAATGATAAATGTAGACAAAACCTCCCTTCAGTAGCTATCACTGTGCCATGAACTGTAGTCTTGTTAGATAGTTTGCTTGTTTGCAAAGAAGATCTGTTAGGGTTTCTAGTCTGCTTCTGTCTGTTGCACTGTCTTGTATTGTGCTTCCAAATATTAATTGTACCAAAAAAAGGAGATCATGTTACAGTACATTGATTCTTTTTTGTTCATAGCCATGTAATGTGCCCCCTTTTTGTGATATTTGTATTGAATACAGGTGGTTATATGTTTATATATTTGAGAACAATGAAAAAGTACAAATGTATGATAGAAACAATGAACTGCAAAATAGTCTAGATGGACTAGAATCATATATAAAATATTGAAAAGCATGTACGTACATATCTCTGCACTTGTTATTGGCAGGAGTTGTAATGCTACTTACATTTAAGGCTACTGAATGTTTTCCATAGGATCCTATATTCAGTTGCTTAGTTTATTTTTTTTTCAAAAATTCTTACCTGTTTAGCTGAAATTTTCCATGTTGTACATCTGTCACAGACTACCTTCCCTGCCTCCCCTCCCACTCCCCAACCCCCGCCATTTCAGCTAAAACGATTTAGCTATTTCAGAGAATTAAAAAAATACATTGGCCAAAACAATGTTGGGGGGAAGGAGGGATAAAAAAATCTCATAACTATTTCACTCAAAAGCTCCAATCTCTCCATTCTTCGGAGCAGGGACTTGAAATTTAGCAAGGGGATTGCCCTGGTGTCATATCATCCCCATGAAAAGTCAGCTAACTCAGGTAAAGTTATTAGCCTCTAAAAATTGTGGTGCACCTGTTCAGTAGAGACTTGTTTGAATCTGGCAGCTAAAGTCTCTTAAGACTTGCTCTGTACTGAGCCTATTGCATCCCAGGGCTGCAAAGGCTGAGCAGCACTTTTTATATAATTGCTTCCCCAGTTAGCTAGGATTTTATGACTGGCACCCAGACCAAAATAAGGCAGCACTTGGAATAAAAATTGTGTTAAAAATACGTGCATGGGAAAACTAGTGCCTAGAGCCCTTCCAAGCTGTCTGCTGTTTGGATAGTAGAGCTTTGATAATTTAAGCTTTTCAAATGCAGCCACTTGATAAATGATCTGTTGGGAGTGTGGCGATCTGTGGGCACTAAGGAGACGGTTTCTCCCTGTAGCTGAAGACTGCATCATAGTACATACACAAAAAGAAGCAGAATTAAGGTTACACAGACAATTTAATTTAATTTAACCTTAATTCTGAATTTTTTGAAATTTTGAATGCTTAACTTTTTAATGCCATACACTTAGATATTGGGCTCTTTACTTACTCCACGGAGCCTTTAACCAAAGCAGTAAAATCAAGAAGGTAGAGCTGGTTGGAAATTTTCCTTTGGTAAATGTCCATTTAGTTAAATTGGCACATGCTCTGGCTTCCAGGGATGCCTGGTTTGCCATTTGTGCAATAAGAGAGCCTGGAATCTGAGCTATAGGATCTCTAAGAGCCTCAGCTCAAGTAAAATGTAATTTTCCCCCCAAAATTTCAGATTTTCTATTGGAATTCTATGTTCCTGTCAGCTCTCAGAAAAGGAGAATAACAATGCGCATACAAGAAAAATTTGGAAGGGGAGGAACCAAGGAGGGAGGGAAAACTGAGATTTCTCATGTTGTTGTTCATATCAACAACTTAGTGAGAGATTCTATCATCCCACCTTATACAAAACAGTAATTGTACTGTGCAATTGACTGCATTTCTTTCAATGTGATTAACTTGCAGAGTAGTCTTAGTAGTATTATCATACTATGAAACAAAAATAATGGCCCACACTTGAGCTTTCAAACAAAGGTTTACCATGATTCCCTTGCATGATTCCCTGTGTTCTAATTTGGTTAGCATATGGATTTGGGACTCTACTTTCTAATGGCAGCCCCCTAATTTCATCTTACACGTGAATTTTTAATTAACTCGAACTCTTCCAGATACCTTAGAAGTGTGCCAAATTATTGTTGAATAACTCCTGTAACATTGCTTTTTCTTCAGATAGGTTGATTTGGTGAAGATGCTTTCTACTCTTGGGTGAATATTGATTTGTCACAATTAGGGAAGCAAGACTCTCTCGTATGAAGTATTGCTCAAGGAAAACATTTTTAAATCTTTGTGTGGAGTGTGTAACCATATTTATTTAGCAAGTTTCATCTAAAAAAGTTCAAAATGACTTAAGTATTAACCCCAGTTTGCAGATGGAGAAATTTAAGCACAGAGAAGTTAAATGATTTGTTCATGGTCACTCAATGGAGAAGTCAGGAATAGAAAGTCAATCCAACACTTTGTTGCTTATTACACATTCATTGACACTTCATCTGTGAAAGTTATATTCTTCCCTTTAATCTACGATGCATATCCTCTAGAAAAAGTAGTGCAGCTGGGTATA
Organism: Pelodiscus sinensis; assembly: GCF_052426305.1. Classification (NCBI taxonomy): domain Eukaryota; kingdom Metazoa; phylum Chordata; order Testudines; family Trionychidae; genus Pelodiscus; species Pelodiscus sinensis. The sequence continues at coordinate 103,778,635 of NC_143055.1, forward strand.
TTCTCTCCTCATTGTATGCTTACAACTCTTACCCATATAAATGGAAGCTAGAAATGACTGGTGGAAATGAAATCTGAAAGATCCTTCAGTCTGACAATATTTCACCCTTTGCACCAGTCTGGGGTACAGGATGGGTAATATTCAGAGTTGGTCAGCCACTGTTTTAAAGTCTGGGAGTGGATTTCTGGGGGCTGACAGCAGCTACTCCGGTTTTAAAGCCTGGCTCCGGCTCCAGCAGCCGCCCACCACACAGCCCACCCTGGGAGCAGCTTGGCAGCCATCACATGGCCCTGGGAAGAGTTCTAACCCTGGGGAAGGGCTGGAGCTGGGGCCAGGGCTGCATAGTGGGTAGCTGCCCCATGTGCCAAAGGTGGAGCTGAGGCCACAGTGCAGTTGCTCCTGGGGCTGGGACCATGGTGCTATTTTTAGTAACACATCCTGGGCTCCAGGAGCAGCCTCAGTGTGGCTCTGGCCCTAGCTCTGGAGGTCACCACGCAGCCCCTGCCGTGGCCCCAGCTGCTCCTGGAATGGGGCTGCATGGTGGGAGGCTGCCCCATGTGCTGGAGCTGGAGCCAGAGCCATGGTGTTATTTTTAGTACCATGTCCCTGGCCCCAGCTGCAGCCCCAGCCCCAGCTGCCCCTTGTGCCAGGCCTGGAACTGGGGCCATGGTGCTATTTTTAGTACTGTGTCCCTGGCCTGAGGAGCAGCTGCCCTGCAGCCCCAACTCCAGATCCAGCAGCTTCCATGCAGCCCTCCCTGGCCATAGCTTGAATGCCATCAGGAACTCAAAAACAAACCCAACAAGCTGCTGCAAATCAAGGCTGTTATTTGTATTCTTTCTCTGATATAAATCACAAAAAATTCATAATCTTTCAAAATGTGCCTTTCTGCTCATCTCAATATCTTATCTTAATCATCTCAATTTTGACTCAACTTGAACACTGCCTGCTGCAGAGTCAGGACTGTATTTCTTTGCCCTTGTAGCTTAAGGTTCAACTCATTCAAATGACCAGTAATGTCGAAGCGATAGTAAAACTTGAACAACCAATCACAGTCTGAAAGCTCACTGTGCTTGATAGCCTTCATATCAAAAAATGACTTAATCTCATTAATGCAGGTGGCAAAATGAGACAAAACTTTCCACAAGATAACCAGGGAACATTGTGCATTAGTAGATTGGGATATTCGGAATCTACTTCCTCTAGCTGTGACTGAAATTGACAGTGATTAAGGACTCAGGCAAGAATCTAATTGACAGTGTGAATGACTAGTCCCATTACATTTCCAAGTTCAATTCCACAAGAATGACCATAAAGTGCCTCCTGATGCACAATGCAATGAAAGTTCAAAAGTGGGTGGTTCTGCTGTTATGACAAGAGTAAAGAATCTCCTGTATCTTCTGACCATGCTAGGTGTGCTGTCCATACACACAGACACAAGATTATCCAACTGTATTTCTTTCTTGTTTACAAAGTTCATCACAGTTTTAAGGATGTCTTTGCCCCTTGTTTGATTTTTCATTGGTAATATCCTAATAATTTCTTCATGCACAGCACTTCCACCAATATATTGTCCCAAAATACACAACTGATTAACATCGCATATGTCGGTCGTCTTCTCCAAAGCAAATGAAAAAGTAGCTGTACTCAAATTTTACATTTGTTCCTTGTCAATTTGATGGGCCATTTTCACAGTTCTGTCATGAACTGTTTTTACTGATAATGGCATGTCTTGAATTTTCTGTGAGATTTTATCTTTGTTGTGAAAATTGTCAAATAGTTCTTGATCAATTTTTAACATGCATCTCTTCACATAATCCCTGTCAGTGAAAAGCTTCCCCTCCTGAATAATGCCGTATGAGCCCACATACTTGTGGAGTTTAAGGTCCCACCTTCTTTTGATCATGCCAGCAGGCTATATTGTCTAATGTTCATTTTTTGCTGCAGCTCCTTGCAGGCTTTTTTTCATGTGTCACCCCTAGGCTATTTTGTAGCAAATGCTGCATGTTTTGTTATGACATTCTTTTTGTTTTGTTTTGTTTTTGTTTTGTTTTGAGGACTGTCTCTCACTATAAATGAGACAGTGTGGAGATCCAGACCTATCCACAAATGCATACAAGTCACTCCATTCCTCTGGAAAATTTTGGTACTCATCTCTCTTTCTCTTTGCCATTTTTATTGTTAGGGGGTTACAGAGTTCACCGTCATGTATGATGATGGAAAGATTTCTTGACCAATACAATAAAAAGAGAATGGCTGTGTCTAGACTGGCAAGTTTTTCTTCAAAAGCAGCTGCTTTTGCAGAAAAACTTGCCAACTGTCTACACTGACCACTTGAATTTCCACAAGTACACTGACTTCCTACTGTCTGAAATCAGTGCTTCTTGCAGAAATACTATGCTGCTCCCGTTCGGGCAAAAGTCCTTTTGTGCAAAGCTTTTGCGCAAAAGGGCCAGTGTAGACAGCTCAGATTTGTTTTGCGCAAAAAATCCCTGATTGTGAAAATGGCGATCGGGGCTTTTTTGTGGAAAAGCGCATCTAGATTGGCATGGACATTTTTCCGCAAAAAGTGCTTTTGTGGAAAAGCAACCGTGCCAATCTAGACGCTGTTTCCACAAATGCATTTAACAGAAAACTTTTCCGTTTTAAAAGCATTTGCGGAAAATCATGCCAGTCTAGACGTAGCCTATATGTGTGACCTTCAGTGAATGGAAAGGATGAATGGTTGTTAAAATGAACAATTAAAGTTGAAATACACAAAAACATCTTGACACACATTTTTTAAATATTGAATTAATTTTTCATTTGAATTTAAAAAGTTGTGTGTATGTTGGGAATGACAAAAGAGCCATATTTGATTCCATACTGAGCAATATTTGGCTCTAGAGCCATAGGTTGCAGACCCCTGTGTTACATTAAACAAAGCACATGAGATCTTTTCTAGGGGAAAAGGCAGTACGCCGCATTTATTGAGAATACAACAGTTGCATATGCTTTTCAATCACTCACACACAAACATACACACACACACACACACACACACACAATATCTTGCCAGATGTTGTCATAGTTACCAGTCCAGAGTCTGCATCAATCTAGTGGCCAGCTAGATTGAACACGGGGGAGCAGGGCCTTTGTCAGTCGATTGATCCGATGCTCCTCTGGATTTGTTGTTGGCAAGACAAACCCAAAGTTCCATAGCAAAGCACCCTGCTATTTATAATCCTTCTTCTCTTTTAAAATCTGTGGATCCTGCTCTGTCAGCTTGTGACCGGAACCTTATCTTGTTGATGTCAATCATTCCCAAACATCTCTCCAAGGCTCATCCTGTAATCAATCATCTTTCAGGGGTGCCTGCTCCACTTCAAGGTTCGTCAGTCCTGCCAATCTGATCCATTCTTTGATCATGGGTATGCACTGACGGTTTCTCTGCTCTTTACAGTCTGTCTTTTACAGTTTGTCTTCACCGCACATTCTCCCCCTTCTCTCTTGACCATCTGGCTCTAACAATGACCTTCACACCGTATCTCATTCATACGAACAGTTTCTCACACAGAATCCTTCAAAGGTAAACAGTACTGTTTTATATTAAGTAAAAGCAAAATCAAAACAATTCACATTGAAGGCCCGGGCCTTCGATATTTCTAATCTCTTTAACATAGTCACAATATGAGATCCTGTCTCTTTACTTACTAAAACTTTAGAACGAGGAACTATAGAAGATATATACATAACTAAAAATTTGACTTCCTACCATATTAAATACGATTTTATATATATATTACTAAACCTAAGATAAGAAATATAAAAAGAATAAAACTTTCAATCCTAGCATATCCCTCTTTTGATGCCTCAAGAACCATTCTTGAGCCGATCGCATCTTATATAATTTTTTCATGGCTATATACTGGGAGGCAATCTGAACATTCCAATCAGGCAAACGCAAGACAATATTAATACAATCATCAATGGGTGAAGCATAAATGACAATATACTTTTAGATGTGGGAGACCAGCCTGTAAAAACATCATACCAATGATAAGCAGTAAGTTCTTTCTCAGCACCAGCAATTTCAATCATGTCCCCATTTGCATGTGTTATTTGGAGAATTCGCTTTCCCACATTTTCCCGAGTTTCTTGTAAGAACTGTGTGACCTTTATCTCTAGTTGTAAGTGGTCAACTAACTCTCCCCAATTTAAATCGAGGGAGATGGAGAAGTTAACAAAGGGGGCAATCAGGATGCTCTGGGTTTTCTCTAGCTTAGGTAGGTAATAAGTGTGATTTTTAGTGTATAAGATGCTTGCATTGCACCTACACTCATCTACTGGTGGCTGGCTGATGCTCTTATCTTTCCAAAGTATTATTTCCTAAGATACAACACATACACATTGCCCATTATACATTACACTGATTACATTTTCTAGTTCATCCGAGACACATGTGCCTGGTGATATATCCGTACTGCATAGTTCTGTGGTGGCAGGCAGGGAGAGGCATCTTCAAGGGTCCTACTCTGTACACTGTCGTGTGTCCAATAATTCTTTTTGTTTCCCAGCCCACTGACCCATAATGCGGGGTAACCAGAATGATTCCATGGCCAATTTCAGTAGTGGACTGACTTTCCATAGCTCTGCCTCCACAGATTGTTGATGAGCCATTTTGCCACTAAACTCTCCTAGTAACAACTCAGGTTTAACTTTGCTGGAAACATACTTTATCCATTCATGCTTAGAAGTATCAAACAAAGATCTTTTTCATTGTTTTAAAAGGTGTTCCAGTACTTTAACATTGCCTGATATTACCCAGAATGTTTCATGTTCAAGTGATAAGCTGAGAATTTGCATTTCAGTACATCCCATAGCTAAGGCAGTCTTATTTCGCAATTCCAGCTGTTTCTTATGTCAGCCAGGTGATGGTTTTTAACCATTTCCATAAATTCCATGCTTTCAAGTTACCTAATCCGATCTGTACCAAATCCACACTGGTATCTGCTTGCTCATGTATCAAACTATCTTGTAATTTTGACAAGGTGATCAGTTTATTTCTAATTACCTCTAGATATACTGTATTCATAATCCCTGTTCCAGCACCAATTCCTCCTAATATAGTGTCTGCTAAATCTCACTTGGTTCGACTCTGGGGGCTTTGGTGTGTCTATTTAATTAAAATCCATTTCCCTTTATTCTGAAAAGGAGCAACCTGACATGCTCAAAAAAAAAAAAAAGAGAGAGATACCATACCTGTACATTTCAGGAAAATCCAAAGGGTGGGTGAAATTCCCATCCAATACCCCTTCTGTATATTGGTTCCTGTAAAAATGCTTATTAATCCTTTTCTGCCTAATTCAGGATTCCCCCTTTCCAAACACAATTATTAACAATGCTAGCAATAAGACAGACATCACAAGATGACATAAAAACTTACAATCCTAACACCTGTTCTATACCAATATTCGAGTTGTGTATTATCCCACCTAGTCTCTGTGATCCTAACTATGTCATAATTGTGTATATATACTAGCATTATGAGTTCTTCCTGCTCAGTCCTCATACTTCTTGCATTAGTAAACAAACATCTTAAGATATTGATTTCATTTCACCCTCCAGCCACATTTTTTCTTGTCTCTCCTTTATCCTTACTATTACAGTCCGTGTCTCTCTCCCTCCTTCCAGGTTCCCATGTTTTTTACTTACTGTGGGCTTTGGTCACCTGCCCCTTTGAACCTAGTTGAAAGCCCTTTTCACTAGGTTAGACAGATTGTATTTAAATATGCTCTTCCTCTTCCTTAATAGGTGGAATCCATCATTGCTTAGTAGGTATATTATTTGTACAGTGCCTAGTGCAGTATTTTATTTGTACAGTGCTTAGCTTAGTCCATGACTAGAGCTGCTAGGCACTATAATGATAAAAATAACTGTGCTGCTGACACAATAGAGGTGAAAGAGAAAAGAGCTCACAGGAGAGCCAAACTGATTCCTTTTTTACATTAAAACTTAAATAGAACCTTTTGATTTAATCAGAACCATTTTTTCTACCTGCACTTTATTAATAAAGGCTGAGAATCTTTTCAACTTTTCCCATCACTAATCTTTAAATAAAATTTATTTTAAAATATCTCATTCATTTAGATAGCTTTGTATATCCTATAACCGTAATTTTAACTAATAAGAATTGTATAGCATTAGGATGAGATTGATCTTCAGAAATCAGCTTATGAGCTTTAGAGTTTTGTCTAGTTACTAGACTTCACCATTTTTAGACTTCACTGAAAATATATTGCCTAATTAAATTGTAACTCATTGATTTATTTTTAATTTTTAGCAAACACATAGAAAAAAATATGCTGAAATCTATTCCTATTGGCTACCAAAAAAAAAATTGCAGTGTTATGTGCCTCTCTTTTGTATCTTTAGATCATGCACCTGTGTTGTGTCCTGTCACACTGTTGCAGCTAGTTGAATTTGATTGAGAATACATTATGCAAATCCTTGATAGCTTCTTGTGTATCATCAAGAGAAATCATTAGACTAACTGTAAGCATTATTACACAGTTACTGATTACATTCAGATGCAGGCAAATACTAGAACAGCCAACACTGTCTGAGGAGAAAAAACGCCTTGGGAACAATTCTGAGCCTTAGCTGCTAAATTTTCATTTCATGTGACATAATTAAACTATGCTAATTACACTAGGAAACCAAAGCCTTCCGACAGACGTTGGGGATCCAGTATTTATAGAGTTGGAGCATACTTGACTGCTACTACACTTGGTCTAGTGCTCAGGACACAGCAAGCCTCTTTTGGGGGGAGCCAAAAGTGACAGGCAGAAGTCACTACGAAATGTGGCAGAGAATTGAGCTGTCAAAGGGCTGAAAAAGTGGTCAAAGGGCTGAGCAGAGCAATAGGACAAAGGCTAAGTCTACATTGGTGTGTCAGGTGTGTGGAAAAAACACTTCCAGTGCAGCAAGTTACAATGTTGTAAAGTGCCAGTGTGAATCAGGCTACAGCCCAACGCTATAGCTACTCCCCTTATGAAGGAGGTTTACATAGAGCGCTGGGATTCAACAGCTGTATTTTAATTGTTTAAGTGTAGATAAAGCTGGGAAGGGCCTACTTGATATTGACTGCAAACAATGACTTGAGGAAGGATATTGGACTGGGGAGAAGTTCCCTGCTGAATATGCCAGAGGCTCAGTCTCAGTTTGAGCAAATTATCTGTCACTGCTCTGTTCAGATGTCTGCTGTGGCTGGGGAGAAAACAAACTGTGGTCCATTAGGTGGCCACCGATCTTTGCCCTGCAAGAAAAGTAATAATTTAATTTTACAACCAAGCCATAGTTGTTCACATAGCAAGTATTAGAAATTTGCAATTTTAGATGCAGCAACTGATGCTATTACGGACCACAGTACAGCTTGATTTTGAGAGAATAAAGTTTGAAAGCTATAAGACTGTGATATATTCACTAATCATATACTCAAAGACTGTTATTTTTCCCACATAGGCAATGGTATAATTTGCCAATCAGCCTAGAGCAGGTAAAATGAAATTTAACAGCATCCGTTGAAAAACACAGGTTGAATACTTTGTTACAGCCTTGCCACTATAAGCTTCACGGCTGCTGCCAGGGCCAGGTAATAGCATTTTAAAAGGTCAGGTTGTGCTCTATCCACTACGGTCATGTCACTGTAAGGGTAAGGGTGTAAGATATGTCCTAACTTCCACAGCAGGTGCTACTATATTGCTGCCTCCTGTTTTGCTGGAAATGGGAGTGGAAACAGAATCAGGATGAGGAATGGTTAGCCTCAGACATGGTTAGCACTTTGGTTCTACCCCACTCTAGTGTGCGGGGACTTCCCCACTCTAGTGTGAGGGGACCAGGTTTAGGTCTAATATGGGATACGTCCCTCCTAGAGCAAGATGGAACTGGAAGGCAGATTGTGGACTTTGTACTGATTAGCTAGAATTTAGAATTGGTTAGTAGTGAATATAGGTTGTTCACGTGCTGTGCAGGCCAGTAAAAAAAATAAGTTCTTTCTATGGGTGTAGCACATAGCTTTATCCACAAACTTGAGCTTTTTAGGCTTGGTCTCAGAAAAGATCACCCATCTCTTGAAATGTCTGAGGCTACGTCTAGTTTACAGGCTTCTTTCAGAAGAAGCTTTTTTTGGAAAAGATCTTCCTAAAAAATTTTTTCCGAAAGAGAGCATCCACACTGCAAAACTGCATCATAAAAGCGATCTCGTTTTTCGAAAGAGAGCATCCAGACTGAACGGACAGTCTCTCGCATGTAAGCTGTGAATGGAATGGCCATCGGGGCACCTGTGCTTTTTCCTTTCCTCTTCTTCCGAAAGAACTCCCTCTTCTCCATCCACACATGCCTTTTTGCAAAAGAGCTCTTTCACAAAAAGGCTTCTTCCTCATAGAATGAGGATTACCAATGCTAGAAAAAAAACCCCTCTGTTCTTTCTATTTTCTTGTGGAAGAATGAAATTGCAGTGTGGATGTTCATCAAGTTTTTCTGACAAAACACTGTAGTATAGACATACCCTGAGTTCAGTATGGAAGAAATCACTGACTTCAAGCTCTTGCATGATTCCTTTAAGGTGATGGTGTATTACTTCAGAGGTAGCCATCATGTACATTGATGAAGAGATTTTCAAAAGCACATAAGGGATTTAGGAGCACAAATCCTGGTAAAAGTCAGTGAGACTTGTGTGTCTAAATATCTTTTGCTTTTGCATAACCTACCCTGGGTTATTGGTCAGGCCAGAATGCTGGAGGTGGTTACTAAAAATCATTATTAGACTGTCACCTATTTGAAACATACTGCAGAAATTTAATCAGAGGCTGATGTAGCTTAAGGAAGGGGCATCCAAAAGAAAATCAAGATGGGGAAGTTAGTGGGTAGCTAGTATTTCAAGAGGCACTTACTCACCATTGAGACTGAAGCCTCTCATGCTTTTCAAGCACAGGATCTCTTGTTCCTGGCTTTGCACAAGCTAGAAAGAGCTATGCTGCCACTCCCAATAATGTAGCCTCTTATGTCCAAAAAACCCCCAGTCTAGAGGTCGACATGTAAAAAGAAGCAAACACTTTGTTTCTGTAGTGACAAATCAGCTCTATATGCTCAGCTTTACAGAGATCGAATCTGTCGGTGCTCTGTAGTCCCCTTCTGAATCCTTCCTTTACAGCACTGATATTCCCCCCAAATAAACTAAATTGCTACACATCCTTCCCCCTCCGAGACATGTGCTACCAATAGATGTGATATGTGTGGTGAGTCACACCTGCCTGCATGGTTAGGCAAAGAGATACAGGAGGAAGGGAGTCATTTAGAAAAGTATAAAATAAACATGAAGCTATGTCTAGGTCAGATGCTGTGTCATTCACATCAACACACTTTGAGCAAACTTTATTGAAATTTATTAGGCAGGAAAGTCCTAGCCCATGCCGCATGTAACTGCGGGCAGATAGTTCAAACTACCGGGCATTTAAAAATGGTGGCGCCCAGGAACATGCAAATAAAGCCCGGGATATTTAATCCCAGGCTTCATTTGCAAGTTCAAATGCCTACATTAGCCACCCTAATTCGAACTAGGGTGGCTAGTGTAGATATACCCATGGATACAAATATGCATAACTCAAAGTTGCTGTGAACAAAATACCTCATGTAACCTATCAATTGTAATGTCACAAACTGCTGGACCTGTATATCTTATTTTGGAGTATGCATCACTCTTGTATGTAAAGTTAGAGATTATAGGGTAGGGAATGGTGTGCAGTTTAAAACATGCAAATAAAAGCCATCAAAGGTGTTTCCAATGCCAGAGCACCTCAATGACTCAATGACCACCTGTCAACAGGTTCCTTTGTCTTTTAAGTTTTAGTAGTGGTTGGTCTTAGGAAGACATGTGACCATCGCAACTGGCAGGGTCTGACCAGGTAATTTTCCATGAAGGATAGTATGTCAAAACAAGTCATTTCCACCTAAAAGGAAATCTGTTTAAGCAGCAAATTTTCAGGCTCTTTGGCTGGCATGACGCACAAAAGGAAATAGCCAGAGTCCCTAAGGGAAAAAAGATCTTCCATGGCTTGAAGATTTAGATGAAATAAGAACAGTTTTAGGATAAGTTTCTAATAAGCTTTATGTGTTAGAACTAGCTATGTGATTATTTTTTTATTTAAAATTGGTAATTTACTTCACTCTATTTTCACTTGCAACCACTTAAATCCTACTGTTTGTACTTAATAAAATTACTTGTATTGACTATGAAGCTAAGTGTAAATCATTATTACCTGGGGGAGCAATCAGGCTGTACATCCTCCTTTCTTTCTTAAAGGGGGCTTGCCTGAATGATTTATTTGGGGTTCTGATCCCATTTAGGGGTGGGTATTCTAGGAGCTGTGCCTAAAGCTCCATTGTCCTCAGACCTGAAGTGATTTAATGTCTGCATTGCTCTTTTTTGGGGGTGGAGATGGGGGTGGTGATTTCAGCTCTGTGCCTTGGTTGTGGGAGACCAGGAAATCTGGCCCAGCAGGACAGTGTGGTGAGAAGCCCCAGAGGGCCGGGAGGCGGGGGTTAGTAACTTTGTCAGTATACCAGGAAGCAGCCCCAAGGGGTCTTCTGTGACCACATTCTGTAACATATGCAACAGCCCCAATTCTTCTCAAAGGTACACTAATACCATCAGGTTATAAGTTCAGTGCTTGTCAGGAAGAATTTTTTTCTCTCTTTGGGGCTGCTAGCTATCTCTGGTTGTAGAATCTCAATTCACAAAAAAAGTGAAGTTCTTGGGAAATGGACAAAACTCTCTGGCACTTTTAGATCTCATCTGAGCACCGTTAATGGCAAACCTTAATCCACCTGTATAGCTAAAAAGCTTTGCTTAATTTTTAACCTAAATCACCATTTACAAATGAGCACAGTGAGCCCAATGCTACTTGTTATCTTCAGTAGATATGGTAAACAATTGATGATACTCCTTTTTATTGCAGTCCATAACATATTTGAAACTTGTTATCGACTCCCTCCTCAATGATCTTTGTACGGTTAGAAGGAGGTTGTTTCCTTAATATCATTGAAACAGCCAGTTTGTTGCCGTTTGCTTAAGTTTATATTTTTCTATATCAAACAAAAGCTACACTTTATTTAAGATTATTTTATACTCCTATTTGTGAATTACTCTTTAATTCAGTATTTTAAACTATTTCCTACCAGACAGTACAATAGTGCACTGCAATAGTTTGATCAAAACATTGCCCTTATAGAGTATATACATATGTTAGTGGACATGTTGTAGTGAACAGATCACTTCTACCACCTACACTGAGTTTTGTGAGAGATCCTCAGGAGGCAGCCTTATAATAGAATCATAGAATACTAGAACTGGAAGGGACCTCAAGAGATTGTCAAATCCAGTCTCTTGCCCTCATAGCAGGACCAGGCATCATCTAGATCATCCCTGATAGATGTTTATCTTATCTGCTCTTAAATATCTCCAATGATGGAGATTCCACAACCCCTCCAGGCAATTTATTCCAGTGCTTAACCATCCAGAGAGGAAGTTTTTCCTAATGTTCAACCTAAACCTCCCTTGCTGCAATTTAAGCCCATTGTTTCTTGTCCTATCATCAGAAGTTAAGGAGAATATTTTAGGTATTTGAAAAATGGTATCATGTTCCCCTCAGTCTTCTGTTTTCCAATCTAAACAAACAAACAAACAAAGTCTTCCTTTATAGGTCATGTTTTAGAGACCTTTAATCATTTTTGTTTCTCTACTCTGGACCTTTTTCTCCACATCTTTCCTGAAATGTGGTACCCAGAGCTTGACACAATATTCCATTTGAGGTTTAATCAGCACAGAGTCAAGCGGAAAAATTATTTCTCATGTCTTTTGGATGTTTTCTGCAGGTCTGTACCACTGGATTCATCTCCCAACTGCATATAAGTCTTTTACGGTCCCTTTAGACTGCTTTTGTCCTTGTACTGAGTAAAGAGAGGCAGAATGTGGATGAAGATCTCACCTCAGTTTGTTAGAGAATTTATTGCTGGTAAAAGTATATGTTGCTAAAAGACCTCAAGTCTTATGCCTTTGTTTAGCCAAAGTCTAGGTATAGCTCAGGCAGAATTAGTGCAAGCTTCCTTCATGTTCTAATCCATCTCCACTCTCGGTTGGAGGGAACAATTTTTGGTGTGAGGAACCAGTGCATGGTCCATGGCTATTCAGTTTTTATTTCTGCTAGTCTTGCACAAGCATTGCCACCAGTTGTGGCAGCAATTCTTGTGCTGGGTACACCATGGGGAAATGGTTAAGGCCAACCAACAATTCAGTTACCAGATCACTCAATAATTTAAATTCCTTATTTATTTCAGTTAGACGAGTGTTTCTCAAACTGGGATGTGCAAGAGAACTCCAGAAGGCTCACAGGCAGCACTGATCAACTCCTTCGCTCTCTAGTCTCCTCCTCCTGAGACTAAGGCAGGCTCCCTACCTGCCTTGATTCCACATAGCTACAGGAAGCAGGCACCAGGTCCCTGTGGGCCCTAGACACATAGGCAGCAAAGGAGATTCTGTGCACTGTGCCAGCTCTGAAGCTCTTATTGGCCTGGAACTCTGACCAATGGGAGCAGTGGAAGGGGGCAGTGCTTGTGGGTGTGACGGTAACACACAGAGCCTCCTGGAAAAGCACTACCAGGACCCTGAATCCCTTCTGAACCCTAATCACCTGCCCCAACCCAGAGCTCGATCCCATATCCAAACTCCCTCCCAGAACCCATACTCCCCATCCACCAACCCCATATCCCAGCCCCACCCCCCTAGCTGGAGCCTTCACCCCGCCCCCCACCTCAACCCTCTGTCCTAGCCCAGTGAAGGCAGGAAACAGCGAGCAAAGGAGGGAGAGGAAATGGAACAAGAAGAGGCATGACCTCAGAGAAGGGGTAGGGGAGGATAAGGGCCTCAGGGAAGGGGTAGGACAGGGGGATCCCCAACATTTTTAAATCAAAATGGGGTTCCTTGGGTTGCTACAGTTTGAGAACTGCTGAGGTAGATTATTGCCCTAAACCCCTTATGGACTCCCACTGAAGTCAATGAGGTGCTGCACAGGCCTGGATTGGCCATGAGGATCAGAGTGACTCTTTTATGCAAACAGAATTGTTCCTCTGCTGAAACGACCAGTGGAAGAGGGGCAATTATCATGGTGCTTTTCCGCTTGTATTCTGCAATCCGCAGGCAAAGTGACTGAGAGTCCCTGACTACTTTCACATATCCCACCAAACATTTGGGCTACTCATCCAAACTGAACTTATAGCCATTGAAGTTCGCCCATTACTAGCCACCTACTGCTTACAGCAAAAGGCGGTATTTGATGATGACCCTCAAAACCCTGAAAAATTCACAATTAAGAATGTGTTAGCAATGTACTTTCTGTCCGGGCCAGTCAGAGTGGGTTTGACAAGAATGCTATAGATGGCCTCCTCTGCCATTTTATCCTCACAGAAAACATACAAGCAGGGCTGAGAATAGGAATGGTCTACTTCTCCTTTCCCTCTTCCCCTCCCCTGGAATCTCACTTATGCAGCATATACTAATTATGCAGGAAACTGAGTGGTATCTTTTAAACTGAAAATGCTTTTTAAAAAGTGTACATTCATAAATAAGCTATGTCATATTTGAACTGCTACAGAAAATTGACCCTGGAAAGATTTTATTTTACACATAGTTTATAAAATGCCTTCAGATACATTAATTGCCAAAAAAAAATGACCTCTTGTCGTAGCAAGTGGGCAGAAGGCACATTTTAATTTAAAAAAAAAAAAGGCCATAGTCGTAGGAGGAAATCTCTGAACTATTCAGTCAATACTTTGGATAAGTACGTGGGTTAAAGGGACTCTTCTATTTACTGACACAAATGCTATCGTTAGTGGAGTTTGAGCCAATCGTTGAGCTCCAGCATACAAATAATGAGTGAGTGCAATAAGACAAGCACTCTCTGACAGTGTTCTTATTGGAGCCTGTGAACTTAAAAAAATGTGTGTGGGCCACAGAGTCATTTGGGGACTTTGCTACTGTTCTGTGGGGACTTGCTTCTGTTCTCTATCCTAGCAGCACTGCCCCCTCTGCTGTTACTGCCCAGTTTTCTCTGTCATTTGATAAACGGGGCTTCTGTCAATCAGCAAGAGAAAATATTCTAAACAGTCGCTCTTCACATTTGTGTATTGGGTTGCAATTTGTCACTGAGGATGAAGAGTCCCAGGTGCTATTATGATGTGTGCAGCAGAAGAATTTAAACAAAATAAAATCAACAATAGTTGTTCCCAGACTGCCCATCTGGCATATGCTTCTGGAGGGTAATTTATCTCTGCGGTCTGTACAAAATAAATTCTATGGCAAGTCCAGTGGCTCATAGGAACATGTGTGAAGGATGCAAATGAGCACAGGAGATGCTTTTGTAAGAGCTTTTTACCCTTCCCTTCCAGGCAGGGTTCCATTTATCCTAGTTATCTGGCTTGTTCATGCAGCTGCATTTACTTGATTTTTTTCACAGCTGCAGCATTGTTGAGAGTAACCTTTCTAATGACCCAGCTGTCATTGTCTCCTCCACATTTCTCCTTCTTCTATTTGCCCTGCTGCCATTTGTCGTTGAGGTTTCTCTATTGGAACGGTCTATTGTGTTTTACAAGCTCTCAAAATAAGGGATAGAAAGACAGATAAAATATTCTTCAGCACTTCTTGATGATAACATGATGATTGTTCTTCATTTGCATTGCAGTAGTGCCCAGGAGGGTTATACCAGATCAAGGCCTAATTGTACTAGACACTGTGTAAACACACACAGGAATTTATGGTTCCTGCTTCAAGCAGTTCCCTTTCTAATCTTAAGTCATTAGCAGCATCATATAAAGGAGTTGGGCTTCCAATCATCTAGTTTGAAAACTGCTAGGCAACAGTCACATTTCTCTTCTCATCTGCTGAAAATGTACTGGTCTCCATCATTGTTATGTTTTTATTACATTAGCCTCTGAGAACCTGCTGCCTGTTAATTTAATTAGGTAACCTTGTTCTTATGTTATATGAAAGGTAAACAAATTTCCCTATTCCTTCTCCATATCATTAATGATTTTATAGACCTCTGTCATATCCACCCCCAATTATGGCAAGGTGACCTCATCATCAACATATGTGACTGCATATTGATTGTGTGGAGGTAATGTTTGGTTCATTAGTTGCTAAAAAGTAGCTACATGCATCCTAAACAGCATGATGAGGAATTGGTACATGCAAAATAGAGTACAGAAGACCATTGTCAGAGGTATCTACCGATAACCCTTAGTTATCACTGAGATGAACTTGGTACTACTTGGCCACTCCAATAAACTTATCGAACTGAAGCATTGGATAGACATCGAACCACGGAGGTTCAGATGGTAGATCTGTACCTCCCTTGCGAGTCCGTGTATTCCAATCTCAGAATCTACAACTCCTAACTAATACGCACTTTGAAGGGGCCTGGCCACTCAGCCAGTAACCTTGAGCCAAGAGGACAAAAAGAGTAGGATCTGCTCTCTAAGGGCCACCGCTTTGTCCCTTGGTTGTACTGGGCCTCTTGCACCTGTTGTGCACACAACAGCTGTGTCTACACTGGCATGAATTTCCGGAACTGCTTAAAACGGAATAATATTCCGTTTTCAGTTTTTCCAGAAAAGGAGCGTCTACATTGGCAGGCTGCTTTTCCGGAAAAGCCCTTTTTCCTGAAAAGCATCTGTGGCCAATGTAGACGCGCTTTTCTGGAAAAGAGCCCCGATCGCCACTTTCGTGATCGGGGCTTTTTTCCCGGAAAAGACTACTGGGCTGTCTACACTGGCCCTTTTCCAGAACAGTGTTCCAGAATAAGGACTTATGCCCGAGTGGGAGCAGAATAGTTTTTCTGGAATAGTGGCTGATTTTGTACAGTAGAGCGTCGTTGCTTTTCCGGAAATTCAAGGGCCAGTATAGACAGCTCGCAGCTTAGTCTGGAAAAGCGGCTGATTTTCCGGAATAAGTGGCCCAGTGTAGACACAGCCAACAGGTTCTCTTGAGCAAAGGTTCCAAGCAGCTAGAGCTACTCCTGCAGTTGTGATGTGTAGTGGTAGTTCCTAGCTCTTCACAGGTCTGCCCTGGCAGCTCTAGGATTCCCCTAGGCCACCTCTTGTTCAAATGGGGAAAAAATCTGCAGACACTGTGGGACCTCTTACATAGTGAAGAGCTATGGAAAGAATAGTTTATCTCACTGCATACGTTTCTTTCACATCTTCTTTAGGGTCCTATTAAATCTCTCTCCTGGACTATTCATCTGGAGGTGATAAACCAATGTCTTGAGGGCATGAATGTCCAAAGCTCTGCTACTATCTTTGATGTCATGTTTGCGTTCTGGTCAGTTAGTATCTCCTGAGGTATTCTGATCCTGACAACAATCATCGTGAGTTTAGCATCAATGGTAGAGCCAGGGCTGTTCTCGAGGGGGCAGGAGTGGCTTTAGGATCCCTGTTCATGTAGTCTACAGCAACAAGGATATAACAGTGTGCTGAGGCACTTTTTTTTCAAGAGCCCCTTTACGTCCATGCCAATGCACTCTGAGCATAGGATGTGACAATATAGGGGCCCTAGGTATCCCTTTTGGTTTAGATTTCTGGCATTCTGGGTGGGAAGCACAGTAGTTCCAGGCTTCCTGGTATATGCTGGGCCAGAAAAATCTTTTCACTACTAGTTATAGAATTTTCTACAACAAGCATTGAGAGAGCTAGGTGCAACAGGCCACACTGGAACCTCTGTGGGACTAGCTACTGCTGGAGCACCTCCTACATTCTTGAAGTAGGGAAGTTCTTGACCAGCTAGTAGTGGAGTTCATCTCGGATCTCAAATCAGGGCCCCTGGAATAGCTTCAGGGGTGCCCTCCTCTGTGCCCGGTGTGCCTCCTGTGCCAAAGTCCATCTGACAGTCGGGTTTTCCTTTTGTTCTTCCAGGAATTCACTAGTGATGGTTAGCCACCCCTGCCCATCCTCCTCTGGGAACCCTGTTATGGAGGGTGGAGACCCCAAACTGGCATATCCTGCTGGTCAACAGGACCTTCTGCCAGGCTCCCTCTTTGTTGATCCTATTATCCTTATATCTGTTATCCACAAGGTCTTGCAGCAGTGGAGCAAACACCAGTCATGCCAAGACCATGGGCTGGACCAGTATTGGGGTCAGACTGCTTAGGCATAGTTTCTCACACTAGACAGCTTCCAGTCGCACCCTGAAGTCAGGTATGGCTGCACATCCTCATGGATTATTGTAGATCAATAGGCATTCCCATCAGATCTGCGCATTTTACTAGGCCAGCTCAGATACATCCTGAGATTACCAGAGCTATCTCCAGGGTTCTGTTCACTCACACAGGAATCAGGATTTTATCTGGGTCCCTCTTCTAGGCCTGGAGTTCTGCCACCCATAACTGACATAGTTACATCCACAAATGGACAGTCATCAGAAGTGCCTTTCTTGCCCACACTCATAACATTGGCCCCAGAGTCCTCTGGCTGGCAGGTCTGACATGGGATAGGCTCATCCTCCCACATGGGATCATCTGAAGGAAGGTTGGCTGGTCACCTGGTGCAAAAGTTTGTTGTGATCACCAGTGGCCTGGTTGGCATTAGGGGCTCTCTACCTCAGTCTTGCATGGTCTTCACTTAGCTGGACAGTCCCATTTTCTTGGGCTCCTTGATTTACAGATTTCCTGCTCCAACTCCTTGGTGGTTGTTTGGCCTTCTACTAAGGAGACAGCTTCAGCAAAGGTTGCTGGTTGGTGCCATTGCACCCATTCCTTCCTTTTGGTGGGTAGAAGCTGAATAAACCACTGCCACAGTCCCCACCACTTGAACTCCAGTCTGCTTTTCTAGTTCCAGTTGTCACCAGCAGTAGGCCAGTAGTCACTGATGCTGGCCTGGTCTAGGCTGGCTACCTTCCCTAAGGGGGTCTATGTTCCACTAGACTGTATGGGACGAGCCATTTAAATACAGTGCCAAGAAGGTGACCCATTAAATGTGCTGAAGAATGTCCTGGCGTTGTCACTGGGCCACATCTTACTCAGACGCACCAGCAACCAGATCCAGTTGGATCTGCTGGTGCTGCACTGCCTGCTGCAGCTGGCTCTCCTGCAGCAATTTCAAAATATTCCCCATTTCTATATCTCTCAGGCACAGGATCTGTTTCATTGGCTGCCCTATCTGGTCCAAACCCTTTTGGTGGGTCCTGATCAATACCCACTATTGATCAATACCACTGATCAATACCCATGTTCTCCACTAGCTGACAGGGAGTAGGTACACCTCATCTTAGAGCAATGTTTCTCAAAGTAGTCTGTGAAACCACTCTGAGGGTATGTCTACACTAGCCCCCTAGTTTGAACTAGGGAGGCTAATGTAGGCATTTGAACTTGCAAATGAAGCCCGGGATTTAAATATCCCGGGCTTCATTTGCATGTTCCCGGGTGGGCGCCATTTTTAAATCCCCTTAGTTTGAACTGACTGCCTGCGACTACATGCAGCAGTCAGAAGCTAATCCGAACTAAGGATTTAGTTCGGATTAACTGTTACACCTCATTGCAGGTGTAGCCGTGGACAGTCAGTTCGAACTAAGGGGATTTAAAAATGGCACCCACCCGGGAACATGCAAATGAAGCCCGGGATATTTAAATCCCGGGCTTCATTTGCAAGTTCAAATGCCTACATTAGCCTCCCTAGTTCAAACTAGGGGGCTAGTGTAGACATACCCTGAGAGAGCTGATACTGGGCTGCTCTGGTTTATTTACTTATTGGCTCTGCAGCCACAGAGCCTCACAGCTCCCATTGGCTGCAGGTCACCATTTGCAGCCAAGGGGAGCCGCGGGAAGCAAGACCCCAGCCCACACCACTTCCCCTGGCTCCCCTTGGCTGCAAACAGCAAACCGCAACCAATGGAAGAAGCGAGGCTCCGTGGCTGCAGAGCCAGTAAGTTAACAAACAGGAGCAGCCCCGTAGCAGTTCTCTCAGAGTAGGTCCGCAGACCACTTTGACAAACACTTTCTTAGCGTATCAGATTGTGGGGCAAGCCAAGAAGAAATTCAGCGACTGAAGTGGCCTAACCGCCTGCATCCCATGAGAGTTACTTGGGTGCACAGAAATGAATTTTTAAACTGTGATACCTCTCTTGGGCAGCTTTGTATTTAAAAATAGTTGCCCTAGGCATTATCATAAACCATTTCCTGGCCAAATTTGAGGCCAGAGCTGGCAAAACATTGTTCGTGTAAGTAATTCTCATCAATCGACATAGTCTCACTGGAGTCAGTGGGAATACTGAAGTCGGTGAGAATTAGCCTTATTAGCCAGTCTGGTTCTCTTTTTTTTTTTTTTTTAAATCATGACATCTAAAATAAAAGTTGTGCATTTTGCACACATGCCATAACATTTAAAATGGGACACATGTTTTTAATTTTCAAAAACATTATTCAAGGCCAGATTTATACTATATTTGACAGAAAATAATGTTGTGAATGATGTTGTTATGTTTATACCTTGGTAAACGTTAGGCAAGATAATCATCTGGTAGTACGCTTCCTTCATTGTATTAAACATTTATACAGGAGATACTTGTGCTGATGAGCAGTTTCATTACTCAAAGATTCAGTGTGCCAGCACAGTTGTTTCCTGTGTGCTGCTGTGAATTGTAGCTTTTTCTGGCAGCTCCCCTATCCTGATGCATCTGCCTCATTACAAAAAAATACTAAGGATGTAATATTTATTGTTTCCACACAGCAGGTGTAATATTTATTGTTTCCACACAACAGCTATTCCAAACTGTTTCAATATAATGTCCAAGCACAAGTAGGGATTATTCCATGCTGAAATGCAGCCATTTTTGGTGTGAAATCCAGCTGCTATTTGACAGAGGACACCACAGGGAATGAAGAAGAATGCATCTAGTGAAATTGCAGAGGGAAGGGAATTTAGGTATTTGGCCAGAGCAATATAAATTAACACCACTAGTGTTCTAACACACTTTTAATGACCACAAGAGTTCAAGACCTAGGTTTTATCTGAAAGACAGCATAGCCAACAACACAGTTCAGGACTCTAAAAAGGCAAAAGTAACACCTCCTAAATTGCCAGTAGCACTTTTTTTTTGTATCTTCTCTAGCATCTTCCAACCCACAATCTAGTTCCAATAAATTCATCCCTATAATATTTCATGAGGTAATTATCTAGAGAGCATGTGTTGTTTTGAGGCTTCCAAGTGCTGACCTACCCTGATGCTGCTTATTTGATGAAAGCAGCCAGGATCATAGCATAACAATGTTTCCCCCTCTCCCCTCAATATATATAAAAGGATTCCCTTGACACAGGAATGAAATACATACACTGTAAAAGAATTCAGTGTAAACACATGTACTCTACTCAGGGTGAACTCTTCAATTCAGTAACCTAGTGCATATGTGTTCATCTGAGAAAAAGATCTAAATCTTCCAAATTAATTTAAAGGAACAATGAAGTAGATTAGGCCCCAAATGTGACCACACTTAAAATAATTAAAATCTTATCTCCTGGTTTTAAATATTTGTTCAGGGCTTGCAGTAAAACAACAGTATAGCCTGCATATTGTTGTTTGAAATAACATTTTTAAAGGATCTCAAGTCAGTTGTTAAGCATCATTGAGCCCCATGTTAATGGGACTGTTTAAAGTAACAGATGATGTATATAAGTGCCAGCTTTAAATCTCAGCTGAGATATCTGTTAATATCCCTTGTATCTCTAAAATAAACAAACAGGCCTAACAAAAATTCTTGTGTAGTCTTCTGTATTGTCTGACTCCCTTACTATATATGAGCTAGAGAACATCTGCTCTGCTTCGCAGCCCCATCAGCCCCAATCTCTCGGCTGCTCGGTTACCTGCTCCACCTCCCAGTCCCATCGGCCCCAGCCCTATTGACCCCCACTCTCCCAGCCCCTGTTCTCCCTGCCCCAATCCTCTTCCCCCCCCCCACCCTCACTCCAGCTGCCAGACCACAGTTCTGAAAGGCTTCACTGCTCTCCTGCCTACCAGCCCACAACTCCAGCTGGCTGTACCATTCTGTTTGCTTGTTCCCGCATCAGCCTCCCTGTCCTCCAGGGCAGTCAATTGTTAAAGCATTTTCTTTGGCAGCTAAACTGACAGTTTTGTTTTCTGTATAAACACACACAAACATATTCATACTGAAAAGGCCTTTACAGTAGTTACAAGTTTCCTAAGATGAACATAATCAATCCACCACCTCTTTATAAGGAGAGTTGCACCCAGTGTCTTCTGCATTTTATTGTATCCTTGACTTTTTGCCTCTTCTGAGGCAGTCTATTGTAACTAACCACATTATAGGAAGTGATAATTCCCTGGGATGCTTACATGAAGGGGGAAGAGTCCAGGAAAGCTGGCAGTATTTTAAAGAAGCCTTATTGAAAGCACAGAAAGAAACCATCCCGATGCGTAGTAAGAAAAGCAAATATGGTAGGCAACCAGATTGGCTTACCGGGGAAATCTTTGGTGAGCTTAAACACAAAAAGGAAGCTCACAAGAAGTGGAAACTTGGACAGATGACTAGGGAGGAAGTATAAATATATTGCTCAAGAATGCAGGGGAGTTATCAGGAAGGCGAAAGCGCAATTGGAATTGCAGCAAGGAAGGGATGTGAAGGGTAACAAGAAAGGCTTCTACAGGCATATTAGCAATAATTTGACCAGAGAAGGTGTGGGGCCCTTACTGGATGAGGGAGGTAACCTAGTGACAGATGATGTAGGAAAAGCTGAAGTACTCAATGCTTTTTTTGCCTCTGTCTTCACAGACAAGGTCAGTTCCCAGACTAATGCACTAGGCAACACAGTATGGGAAGGAGGTAGACAGCCCTTGGTGGGGAAAGAACAGGTTAGGAACTATTTAGAAAAGCTAAATATACACAAATCCGTGGGTCCGGATTTAATGCATCCGAGAGTTCTGAGGGAGTTGGCAAATGTCATTGCAGAGACTTTGGCCATTATCTTTGAAAATTCATGGCGATAGAAGAGGTCCCAGATGAATAGAAAAAGACAAATGTAGTGCCTTTCCTTTTAAAAAGAGAAGAAGGACAATCCAGGGAACTACAGACCCATCAGCCTCACCTCAATCAGCCTTACCTCAGTCCCTAGAAAAATCACGGAGGGGATTCTCAAGGAATCCATTTTGAAGCACTTGGAAGAGAGGAAAGTGATCAGGAGTAGTCAACATGGATTCACAAAGGGCAACTCATGCCTGACCAATCAGATTAGCTTCTATGATAAGGTAACTGGCTCTATGGATATGGGAAAGTCAGTGGATGTGATATACCTTGACTTTAGCAAAGAATTTGATACGGTCTCCCACAATATTCTTGCCAGCAAGTTAAGGGAGTATGGATTAGATAAATAGACTGTAAGATGGATAGAATGCTGGGTAGACTGTCGTGCCCAACGGGTAGTGCTCAACAGCTCAATGTCAGGTTGGCAGTCAGTTTGTAGCTGAATGCCCCAAGGATCGGTTCTAGTACTGATTTTGTTCAACATCTTTATTAATGACCTGGATGAGGAGATGGATTGCACCATCAGCAAGTTTGTGGGTGACACTAAGATAGGGGGAGAGGTAGATAATCTGGAGGGCAGGAATAGGGTCCAGAGTGACCGACAGATTAGAGGATTGGGCCAAAGAAATCTAATGAGGTTCAACAAGGACAAGTGCAGAGTCCTGAACTTGGGATGGAAGAATCCCAAGCATTGTTACAGGCTGGGGACCAACTGGCTAAGTAGCAGTTTTGCAGAAAAGTACCTGGGGATTACAGGCAGTCCCCGAGTTACGCGGATCCGACTTACTTCGGATCCGCACTTACAAATGGGACCCTCTCCCTGGTCTCCAGCAGACCAGGGAGAGGAAGCAGGCGGAACACGCGGGCAGCGGGCAGCCCAGACGCGTGTTCTGCCACTTTGCTCCCCGTCCCCCTGGTCTGCAGACCAGGGGGATGGGGAGCAAAGCAGAGCAAAGCCGCGGAGCCCGAGGGCAGCAGGACAGCCACGGGGTATCTGGGCTGTCCCGCTGCCCCTGTGTTCCGCGGCTTTGCTCTGGGTGGCTGTGGTACAGCAGCTGGGGCACTGCCGGTTGGTCCCGTAGCGCCGCTCTGGGCGCTACAGGACCCACCCGGCAGCACCCCAGCTGCTCTGCCCCAGGCGTCCTGATTCAGCCACTGCTGGTCAGTTTCAGCAGCGGCTGAATCAGGACGCCTGGGGCAGAGCAGCTTGGGTGCTGCTGGGTTGGTCCAGCGGCGGCGCTACTGGACCAACCCAGCAGCACCCCAGCTGCTCTGCCCCAGGCGTCCCCAAGTCAGCCGCTGCTGAAACTGACCAGTGGCTGACTACAGGAAGCCCCTGCTCGGGGCTTCCTGGAATCAGCCGCTGATCAGTTTCAGCAGCAGCTGACTTGGGGATGCCTGGGGTTCTTAAGTTGAATCTGTATGTAAGTCAGAACAGCCGTCCAGATTCAGCCACTGTTGAAACTGATCAGTTTCAGCAGCGGCTGAATCTGGACGCCAGTTCCGACTTACATACAGATTCAACTTAAGAACAAACCTACAGTCCCTATCTTGTACGTAACCCGGGGACTGCCTGTACAGTGGATGAGAAGCTGGATATGAGTCAATAGTGTGCCCTTGTAGCCAAGAAGACAAATGGCATATTAGGTTGCATTAGGAGGAGCATTGCCAGCAGATCTAGAGATGTGATTATTCCCCTTTATTCAACTCTGGTGAGGCCACATCTGGAGTATTCTGTCCAGTTCTGGGCCCCTGTGAGGGGGTGCACTCACCACCGTAGCCCCCCTGCCGTCTGTCCTCAGGAATTGGCTCCCTCGGCGGGTAGGGTGCCTTTTCTGGGGTGGTGTTTCCCCTCTTTACTTCCGGCCGCGGCATCCTCTTCACCACACTGCCCTCTGGCAGTGCCCAAGTCAGTCTCTGAGCCCCCCTTCCAGGGGTTGTTGTTCCTTCATCGGGCCTTCCTTCAAGCCCTGCAGTCTGGGGATTTGCTGGCCAGAGCTCCCCTAACCCTGCCTGGCCTCCCCAGCCCTGCCCTAGCTTCAGGGAGCCTCCTCCTCCCCCAGCAGCCAGGTTCTCACTGCTCTCCTCAGGAGCAGCAGCCCATCCTCTATTATAGCTCCCAGCTGGGCCCTGATGGACTAATACCGGCTCAGCTGGGGCTAAACTCCCCGGCCTTGCTTTAGGCTGGGGTTTGCCCTTAAAGGGCCAGTGCAGGGCAACCTCCCTGTCACAGCCCCCCACTACAAAAAGGATATGGATGCATTGGAGAGGGTCCAGAGGAAGGCAACCAAAATGATTAGGGGGCTGGAGCACATGACCTGTGAGGAGAGACTGAGGGATTTGGTTTGTTTAGTCTGCAGAAGAGAAGAGTGAGGGGGGATTTGATAGCAGCCTTCAACTTCCTGAAGGGAGGTTCCAAAGAGGATGGAGAAAGGCTGTTCACAGAAGTGACAGATGGCAGAACAAGAAGCAATGGTCTCAAGTTACAGTGGGGGAGGTGCATGCTGGATATTAGGAAAAACTATTTCACTAGGAGGGTGGTGAAGCACTGGAATGGGTTACCTAGGGAGGGGGTAGAATCACCATCCATAGAGGTTTTTAAGTCTTGGCTTGACAAAGACCTGGCTTGGTTGATTTAGTTGGGATTGGCTCTGTTTTAGGCAGAGGGCTGGACTTGATGAGCTCCTGAGGTCTCTTCCAGCTCTATGATTCTATGATTCTAACCCTCTGGCTGAATTTGATCACAAAACACCAAATCTGGGTAGGCTTACAGTTTAAGCCCAAATTCTATAACCCTCATTCATGCTGAGTAACAAGTAGTCATATCTGTAGTGGAATTGTAATGGAAAAAGTGATTGAATGGGATTACAGCTGACCTAAAATTTTGCATTAACATTTTTCATAAGTAAAATGCCTTTCTTGTCTAAACAGAAATTTTCACAGGACGGGGTTTCAAAAAACTGAAGACTTTAAATTTTTTTTTTTGAATGATTGCTGTTTTTGAAGTTTTAAATGAAAAATCTTAAAATAGCGAACTTTGGAGGAAAAAACAATGTATTTCTGTTTTCTAAATGTTTCATAGGAAAATCAGCCATTTCCCAACCAGAACTAAACTTCTGAGTAGCTGCAATGCTCAATAAATAAGTTGTGTAGGAGCAGGCTCTCCTTTTGCAGGTACTATTGTACACAACTTTGGGGGCGGATTATGGAGCCTGTATTCAAACAGCATGCTAGTAATCTCATTGAAGCCAATAGGGTATGTCTACACTTGCTCCCTAGTCCGAAGTAGGGATGCAAATGTAGCATACTGAAGTTGCTAATGAAGCGCGGGATTTAAAAATCCACTAGTCCGAATTAACTCGCCGCATGTAGACACAGTATTCTGAAAGAAACCCCTTCCCTCAGATTAACTGTTACTCCTCATTGCACAAGAAGTTACAGTTAATCTGACGATAGGGGTTTCTTTTGGAATACCGCATCTACACGCGGCGAGTTAATTTGGACTAGTGGATTTTTAAAATGGCGACTGGATGCGAATATGCTAATCAAGCATGAGCTATTTAAATCCTGAACTTCATTAGCAACTTCGGTATTCTACATTTGCATCCTAGTTCAAACTAGGGAGCAAGTGTAGTCATACCCACAGGGACTACTTGAGTTCTCCCCAAGTTCTCCCCAAGGTGAGTAAGAGCTCCATAATCTTCCTCTCTCTGTGACCAGTTTATACTTCTTATGTTACTTACACTTGCATATAATATACTTCTCTGAGAGCAGTTTGGTCACTTGTCCTTGTGACAATGCAGAACAAATCCAGGCTATCCACCCTGCTGGAGGCGGAGGTGGGGAATGATGCATGAGTGCTACGCAACATAATCTCCCAACCCCAGTGTATTAGACAATTCAGGCTGTTGACATTTTCCTTGAGGGCAAAAAGAAAATCAGAGCAGGAACTGTGACTCAATCACAAGTCCTTTCCTAATCATCTCCTGGGATAGTACATTCATGTGCAACAGCCCCTTATCTAGGGCAGACTGTATATGGCATAAATTTCCATAGACCATTTGGCAGTACATCAATAATCATTTTTTGTATTGCAATCATACCCAAAGGTTTGTATCAGTCTGAGACCCTCTTTGTATGGCAAATTCTTTACCTAGAGAAAGATGCTCTCTGTCCTAAAGTGCTCATTGTCTAATTCAAAACAGAATGCAACATTTAAGCATTAACTATAGAAGGGGAAGGGTGGAAGTCAGGACAACAGTACTAATAGCATGATTGGGGTAGATCAGCTATGCACACAACCAGACAAAGGTATGATCATGACAAAAGTATGATTATTCAACAAGCAGGTAATTTGCCCACATACAAAGTCTGCCAGCCTATTGGACCAGAGAAGTTTGTTCTTGTTTTTGGATGCTGGATCCTTGAATCAACAGCAGGCTTTGATTTGGGGGGGGAAGCATTGTATTGCTCAACAGCAGCCCCTACAGTATTATAAATAAGTGATGCCAGGAGTGCTTAAGTCGAACCTCCATTCTGTTCTTGCATATGAAGCAAAGTTGCTAAAGTAGCAAGAAAGAGGAAGGGGGGGAAAGTGGTTGGTAATCCCTTCAATAAAATCTCCAAATTCCATTTGTGACACCAGCAGCATCTTAATTTTCAGTAGTATGATTGATCCATATTGGTATCCTCAAGAATGTTCATGTTCATAACACCATTTTCAAAAATATTGTAACTTACTTTCACATTGTAATATGTGCTTCAGTTCGGTGGACTTTAGAAAATAGGTTTTGTGCAGCTCTTTTAAATGGCTTTACAATTAAAAGTTTTTATCTCCCCTTCCCCAATATAAATTATTAGTTTAGTGTTGGGGAGGGGACTTTGTTCACTTTAATCCCTAGAAAAAGGAGCTGGCTGCTCTGTAGAAGGGTAGAGGCATTACTCTGTGATATATTTCTAGGGGTTTGTGCTTCAGTGTGTGATGTATTAACCTGGCTTTCTACCTTTCCCTGTATTATCAGAACTGGAGATTATAAAGACAGCCTAGAAATCCAGTGATGCTAAGAAGAGATTTGCTGATTTTTATCGCAGACATACACAAAAGAGAAGAAAAAAGGCATTCTGGTATCAGAAACTGCAGAAGGAAACAAAATCTTAAGTAACCTTAAAGATAACAATAAGAGTCTGTTTAGATAGCGCAGTCAAAGTGTACTATGGGAGGGCATTTTGCATTGAAAAAAGGATTTTACTTTTTTATCCTGTGCCTCCGCTGAGGGCCATAAGATTACACTCAACAGATTATGACTGAAGTAGGTCATTATGTTTACAGCAGTTCCCATATCAAGATTACAATCTCTACAGTGAGATTAAGTTCCTGCTGCTGCACTCTTTCCTTTCCTCTTTGCAAGTCTACCTCCTAGAGTATTCCAGATGAAATTAATTCATTCAGTGATAACTAACCCCATTCTTAAAGTTTTCAGTAAATACACTCTTTGGCAGTGTATTTTCTATGAAAGAATAGTCAGAATATCTCCCAGCTTCAAAATACACCCATCCAAAAGTGCGTAACAGCCCCATATAATTTCATTCCCCGTGGTACCATGTGTGAAAATGTGGTCACAATGTTAGTCAATTAGTGTTAGTCTGGTTTTTGTCAGTGACAGAGTTCTTTATAACTATAGACACAATATTCCTGAAATGAGGCCCATCTCAACATGTTGATTTGATAAATTAAGGTAAATGTTAAAAGAACGGGTGATACCTTGGAATGTATCCCAGGGATTTTGTAGATGCAATTCTGTTCATATTCACTCTACAACATATGAATATGATCACTGGATCTTAAAATCCCAGTGGAAGCAAACATGGCAACTCAATTAAGCAGTCGATAATCTACTAATAAGAGGTCTAGTGCCTGGTGTCAATTGATGCAATCAGAAATGAATTTCCACATATATCTCACTCAAACTGAAGTGAGCATGGATGTGTCCAACATTAGTTGGGTGCACATATGCAAGATGCCATTGAGTGCTTTGAGATTTATGGATGAAGAGTACTGGATGAAACCTACATATGATTTGATATTGTTATTATACAGTGAATTTAGTCTCTCCAAGATCAGTAAATGCACAACCATTTTCTTTTAGATTATGACTATTCTATACTCACTAAAGACTTGCAGAATTCAAAGTTGGTGGTTGTCATTCAAATAGACTATTAGGTCGTTGTGTTCAAGATTAAAAAACAAAAAAAGCTGAGAGGCCTCATGTATTAGCAACTTCTACACAGATGAAAGTGGATTTCCTTTTCATACCATATTGATTTAGAAGCATGTACATAATTTATTAGTTTATGCGTTCCAGCCTATACTTTTAAATTCATTTACAAATGATTAACAATATCTTTCTGGAGGGCAGAGTCACTTTTCTTCTGTTCCTCACTGTACAGTATAGTTATCTTTCATTTTGAATACGTCCCACACAGCTACTTGGAGCCACCCTACTGTAACTGTTGTAATTTTCTAACATCTTCACAAACTGAAAGCCTTAGGGATCAAGGAAATTACAACCAACCAAGCATTATTATCTAGTTACAGCTTGGAGTTTCATATCCTGGCAATCTTTGTTTTTTCTACTGCTCTAAGGCTCCACAAAAAGGGTGCAAAGCTCTTGATAAGGTCAGGGGTTATTGTGGGTTTTATAGAGGTATTTACCTTTGATTTTAATGGGAGTTGGGCACCTAAATGCTTTTGTGAGTCCCACTCTGTACCATTATTGGGATGTCCCATAGAATTGACTAGGACAGGAAGGATCATCTAGTGCAGGGGTTCCCAAACGGGGGGGGGGGCGTGAAGAAATTCCAGGGGGGGGTGAGGCGACCCAGCCTCCTCCCCCCTATCAAGTTTTGCTGCCCTGGTCAGTTCCTTTTTTTTTCTCAACAAGTTTTGCTATTTTTGGGTGGGGGGAGGGCGGCGGCACGTGACAGTTTTTCAAAAATCAGAAGGGGGTGTGATGCCAAAAAGTTTGGGAACCACTGATCTAGTGAATTGTGCACTTGACTGGGACTCAGGAGATATTAAGTTTAGTTGCCAGCTTATATACACATGCCCTGTCTTACCATAGGGAAGTCACTTAACCTGTGCAGTTTCCCATCTGTAAAATAGGAATAACACTCTCTACCTCACAGGAATGTTGTTAGAAGTAAAGCCATTAACGTTTGTGATGGGGGCCATATAAGGTATAGTTAGAAAAATTTTAAAAAATATTTTTTATACACAATGTTTCAACCAATCTGTAGAATTCTTATCAGAGGTGTCATTCTCTAATATGTTCTAGAGCGTGGTATAAAAAAATCCAGATAAAGGATCTAATTTTCTGTTCTAGCCAAAAGGCTTTTAAAGTCATTTCTATAGAACCCTAGAGATTTTTTCCTTATTAAATTCTACAGGATTTTTGCATAAGCATATCAGGTGAAATAAGATTGCATATAAAAAAGGCAGAAGCAGAGAGAAAATACAAGTTTATATCTTCAAGGAGTGCAAAATCACAGCAACTGTATAATTAACAAGGTCCTAATTCAAATTAAAAAGGAAAAAAACTTATTGGGAGTTCTATGTTGTGATTAGCAGAGCCTTACGTGATAAATCTGGGAAGTAAATCTGTATTAGAAGGTTGCTTTGGAGATTGCTTTAAGAAATCTATCTGTCATACTACTAATAGAAAATCAGAATTGTGAAAATCAGAAAATGTTGGAAAACATCCAAGCAGATTAAAAGGAATTAGTAGCAGAATAGTCATGGTTTATTCATGTTGCAACCCTACCCATGTTGCAAACACAACCCTACCCTGGTAGCTTTGATTTTGTTTTCTGTTTGTGTTACCTCTTGCAATAATTAGTTAGGCTACTAAGCTAAATTCAGTCCTCGTGTGTTCATTTAGCTGCACTGAAGTCTATGCTAGAACATGTCTGAAGAAAATTGAACTTTCAAAGTGCTATATAAATACACCAATAGAATGAAGTTATTAATGTGACTAAGTGCTGGCAACACTGACACTATTAAATGGAAAAAGTGAGCTCTGAAATACTTGAATAGGTACAAGCTGAGATACAGAGCACTAATTCCAGCTATGAAAATAGGAGAACCATTTGTTTCACACGTTTCCACATTTTAAAACTAGAACCAGAACATTTGCAACAATTACTTCAGAAAGTGAACAAATTTAGGAACATCAGATATGTTTGGAAGATTGGTTAGTGTGTATCCCAGACACCACTTTGAAAGCTATCCAGACAGATTCTCATTTATTTTCTTTTGTGTCACTGTGATGAAGCAAGTAGGAAGGAACTCTATCTGCAGAACATTATGTTAATTAGCTTTAAATTACACTAATAGAACTTTCCTGAATTACTGAAGCTTTCAAAACCCTAAGGTTCCACATTGACTAAGAATAAAGCCTTTCTTTTCTGTTGCCTGTAGTAACTTAAAAGCTTGCAAAAGCCCTTAAACAAGGAGAGAGCGTCAGAAGCTGATGGTCAGGATTAAACACCTGGGCCAGCCATGAAGAGGTTCAATTGTTGAGTACTCAGAAATGAATTCCACTGATTTCCTCCTTGATTCAGTCACTCAGTATAGTCAGGTGACTAACCAGAACAATAAAACCAGTATGTTGCTTGAATCTCCGCTAGAGGATTTTTTTCCTTTTTTATATTTAAAAATGTGTATTCATTTGAATGGTATTTGTTCAAGCAGGCTCCATAGTGTCACTTTAGCTGTTTTAGGCTAGTGCACAGAACTTGTACTTCTTTTCAAAGGTTTACTCCCCTCTTAGTTGTGTGTTTACAGGTTCCATAGAATTGTTAGCTAGCACCCTCTGGTGTCCATAGACAAACATGATGAAAGCATTCACTTTTTCTAACTTTCTTGTCCCTGTTCTCTTGGTATTGGTTTCCCCTTTATTGGAAAGAATAGCAGACTAATAAAATAGTCAAAAATTAATACTGTCAAAGTTAATTGTCAAAAATTAATACTCTCTGTGGCTTCCTTTTAAAATTATATCTACACTCACTTTACGTGATTTAATCCAATGTAATTACAATATATTGTTGACAAACACATTAAATATCAAAACACCCCTCCTTCCTTGTAATATTATGATGAACATTTTTAAATGCACCAAAGTCTGGAGAGCCATACTGGTCCCTAGAGACTCCAGATCCCTGAAGGGCATTACACTTTACGTGGAAAAAATTGCATACACACAATTCCAGCTGAAGTCAACAGCCTGGAATGGAATGTTCAAAAGCACCTTGTGGTGTCCTTACTCTGCTCTCTCTCAAAGTCAGTGTGCTATTTCTGCAAATTCCAGCCAGAATGATACATCCTTGGGTAGGATAACAAAAAACTGCAGGGGATCAGATCAAAGCTAACTGAATTTAGCAAGAGGAGCATTATATTCCTTTTATAATACCATACATGATGCCTTCCTTATGTGATCTGCAGAAGGTGCTGAATGCCTCTGTAAAATACACAAGAGGGATACATTATTAATACACTCTAGCCATGTCTATGCTGGGGTTGAGGGGGATTTTTAACACAGAAACTAATATGTTAATGTACTAAATAATGTGTTTAAATCCAAGTGTGCACGAGGCCATTTTCGTTTTAACATGTGTTCTCTGGTCAAGAGAAATCATGGTGGGATCTTAGAGTTATATATTTACCTCAATCTACTAACTTCTTAATACTACTAATAGTCTTGTCTACCTTAGGGCGTCATCTACACTGCAGGGTTTTTGCGCAAGAAGCCTTTTGCGGAAGAGATCTTCTGCAAAAACTTCTTGCGCAAAAGCATATCCAGATCTCAAAGTGCATCACAAAAGCAATGTGCTTTTGCGCACAAGAGTATCCACACTTCATGGACACTCTTACACAAAAAAACTCTGATGGCCTGTGATGGGGCCTGCCAACCTCCCACTGAACAAGGGGGAGGGGAGCCCACCTATTGGGTGGAATATGCCTCTCCCCCGCAGCCCTGCTGGGCATGCTCCCAGTGCAGCCCCGGTATAAAAGCCTGCAGAGAAGCCCAGTTGGGACTGACCTCCGGAGGAGAAGGAGCTACTACCCAACCACCAGAGCTACAACCACAGCAGCCGGAGAGAGAGGTGCTGGACCAGCTGACCCCGCTGCTACCATCCCCAGGCCGAGCTCAACTGCAACACTGGCTGTGCCGTGCAGCCCCCCTAGATGCTGTTGCCACACCAGTCACTGCTACACCAGACACAGGGCCTGCCAACGCCGCTACTGCCACCAGCCCCGCATCTACAGATGGGCCCTCTGCCAGCCAGGGAGATGGGTAGGAAGCAACTCAGGGCAGGGAGCAGGAAAAGCCCCGGCGGACTCGGCACGTTTTGGGGAGAACTCTCCACCGAGCCAGTGGTGGGAACCACCCACCACTGATAAGGCCCTGGTTTGGGGCCCAGTGGAAAGGGTGGGCCCGGGCTCCCCTACCCCTTCTTCCTAGATCCTGGACGAGGAGTGGATCACACGAGAGACTAGGCCTCAGGGCCTGTTTATAAAGGACTAGGCCTCAGGGCCTGTGCAGGAGAGGCTAGGCTTCAGGGCCTGTGGGTGAAGGTCTCGACCCCAGGGTTGAACCATGCGGGACTAGGTACCCCGCCATATGGTCATTCACAGAATGGTCATCAGAGCATTTGTGCTTTTGTTGATAGGGGTTTCTTGCACAAAAACCCCTCTGGAGCATCCACACTTGCCTTTTTGTGCAAGAGCTGTAGTGCAAAAAGGAGTTATTCCTTGTATAGAGAGGAATAACTATAGTGCAAAAATCCCTCTGTTCTGTCGATTTACTTGCGCCAAAATGCATTTGAGGTGTGGATGCTCTGAGGGTTTTTGCACAAAAATCTTGTAGTGTAGATGTAGGCTAGGGTTTTAACAGATTTTTAAAAATACAGCTTCCCTCTTCCCCAAATGAAGACAAGATTGGTGAATGATGGTGATATCTCCTTCAGAGGGACCTATGTGAAAATTTCCAGTCACCTCACATTGCTCTTGATCTGGCCAGCTGAGGTTAATAAAATTATGTAATTTCCAGTCACCTCACATTGCTCTTGATCTGGCCAGCTGAGGTTAATAAAATTATGTAATTGTCTGCTCTAAAATTCTTTTCTTCTTCTTCTAAATGACAATGATGAAACAAATTATGTGTGTTTAGAAAGGATTCCAGTCTCTCTTACAACAAAGTAAACAGAGAGATTGATTGTCTCTTGCTTTCTCTCGTATAAATGGAGGGAAATGATTTATTGATTATAAAATTTTCCTGCTGTTCTCCTATGTAGTATGTGCCTCAGAATATAATCACAGAATACTAGGAAGGGACCTCGAGAGGTCATCAGATCCAGTCCCCTGAAATTTATTATTATAAAACACACCCTATTTATTCCAGTGTTTAACTACCCGGAAAGTTAGGAAGCTTTTCCTAACGTTCAACCTAAACCTCCTCTGTTGCAGTTAAAGCCCATTGCTTCTTGTCCTATCACTAGAGGCTAAGGAAAATAATTTTTCTTCCTCCTCTTTGTAACACCCTTTTAGGGAAAGCTATTATCATGTCCTCTCTCAGTCTTCTCTTTTTCAAACTAAACAAACCCACTTCTTTTACTCTTCCCCTCTAGGTCATGTTTTCTAGATGTTCATTTTTGTTGCTCTTCTCTTTTCCAATTTCTCCACATCTTACCTAAAATATGGCACTTAGAACTGGGCACAATACTCCAAATGAAGCCTAATGAGCACAGAGGAGAACAGAAGAATGATCTCTTGTGTTTTGCTCATAACACTCCTGTTAATGCATCCCAGAATGACATTTGCTTGTTTTGCAACAATGTCACACTGTTGATTCATATTTAGCTTGTGGTCCAGTATGACCCCTGGATCCCTTTCAGCAGTACTCCTTCTTAGAAAGTCACTTGCCCCTTTGTATGTGTGAAACTAATTGTTCCTCCCTAAGTGGAGTTATTTGCATTTGTCCTTTTTGAACTTCATCCTGTTTACTTCCATACCATTTCTCCAGTTTGTTCAGATTGTTTTGAATTATGACCCTATCCTCTGAAGCACTTGCAACTCCTCCCAGCTTGATATCATCTGCAAAATGTATAGGTGTACTCTTTATGCCAACATCTAAAACTGGTATGACGCAGAAATGTTTTCTGATGCGGTGAAGTATTTTTAAGCATGTGATTCTTTCAGAATATAAGAACATAAGAATGGCAATACTGGGTCAGACCAAAGGTCCATCTAGCCCAGTATTCTGTCTGCTGACGGTAGCCAATGCCATGCCCCAGAGGGAGTGAACACAACAGGTTATCAATTATGTTCTTATGATGCAGAAATTTTTTCTGATGCAGAGAAGTATTTTTAAGTACGTGATTCTTTCAGTTTTTATAGTTAAAAAATGTAAAGCAAAATGAAGAGGTTCCTGCTCTCTGCCCATGGACAATGACTCATGAAGTGAGAATAATGCATGAAGCACAACTGATATTGAGACTCATTTGTATTTTTAGAAAAGGAGCAGAAAAGAGTCTTGGCCTTTGAGAGCTGAGCAGCTAAGCAGTCCAACCTTGCAAAACTGCAGTTATGTATCTTAAAGCTTCAATTCAGGAAAACATCGCTATTTTGGATCACATTTAAGGAACATGCTTAATTTTAAGCATGTGCTTAATCACTTTGTAGTGCAGAATGTTATAAATAAACCCTTACATTGAAAAGGGGGCGAAATGTTCCCATGTTTCTAAATGTACAGTATGATATTAACAAAGCTAGTGTGGCTTGCCCTGCAGGCCCCAGAAGTTAATAGGTACAATGCAGCCTAGTACCTTTAGGTGAGTAATGAGAAAAAAATATTCATTTTGATAAACCTCATTCTTCTTCCATATATCAGCTCTTCAATCTGCACTATGGCACCACCATGTGGTGAAACAAAATAACATGACAGACCAGTGTCTTTTTACATGCCAAAAGGCAAATTCTCTCTGGATGAAATTAAATGGAGTGGAAAGGTGAGGAGGAAATAGATCTTTAAAACAAGGAAGAATAGCTAGTATTTGCTTTAGTCAAAGATTAACCATCCAGAATTCCAGAGCTGAACCATTTTAGGAGATTGCATTCATTTCACCAACTCTGCACAAATCTTCCTACCCCAGAAGTAACAATCAATCCGAAAGTCAGCAGAAGGGAATGTAATAGTTATTTCCCAAACTCTTGGAACACCTGTGGCTGTGAAAGCGATGTAAGGCCTACCCTGGCTGTCTCTTAAGAGGTACTTTTCTAGCAAGGCCAAGATTATGTTATTTTTCTTATTAAGCAATTCACATTTGATATCTCAAGACTGCATTTAGAGAGAAGGTGAATGTATGGGGTCATTCAGTCTCCCTGCATGGTCCACATCAATGAGACAAGTTATCTGTCAGTATGGCTGCTAACCAAGTAGGCAATCTTTCATGTTTTCTCTCTCCTGTCCACCAGAAACTAAATTGACATTCAGAAAGAGATTCTATAGCATTAGGCCTGGTCATGTAATTATGATGTGATTGTACTGTTATTGATATAAATGTTCTTGCTGCATATACTTTTGAGTGGGTTAAGAGAGCTTTTGGGAAATGATTTATCCTCCTTTTGTGAAAATAAAGGACATTGAGACTATGGATATTGCATTGCTTTTGTGTTGGGTTATATTATATAAAATAATCTCTTCTCTCTTGAGCCATACACTGTGATGAACTGTGGGATGCTTCCCACTTTTACTTGGCCCTTAAAAATGTGAGAGTACAGAAAGGAAGTCCTGTTAGAAAAAAAGTCAAGTGAAATATTAATATAAAAGTAACGTTCTTTCATTTTGCATTGGGTTGTTTACAAACAGTGCAAGCAAAGAGTTTTTCCAAAATTGAGATAGCTGAAATTAGTTTGTTTTGCATCAAAGAACTTTACAAATAATTAAGTGAACCCCACAGCCATACTGTTACTTTAAAATATTATGCTCATTTTATAGACAAGGAAACTGAGGAAGAACTGTGGTGTTGATTCAGATACATGCTTATGGCAAAAGCTTGAGCTAACCCTGCACGTCAGAAGAAATCATTGCAGGCACTGCTGCAGGCTGGGGATTCACTGGCTAAGTGGCAGTTCTGTGGAAAAGAACCTGGGAATTACAGTAGATGAGAGCCTGTATATGAGTCAACAGTGTACCTTTGTTGCTAAGAAAGCTTATGGCATATTGGGCTGCATTAGTAGGAGCATTACCAGCAGAACGAGGGCAGTGATTATTCCCCTTTATTCAACACTGGTGAGGCCACATCTGGAGTATTGCATCCAGTTTTGGGGCCCCCACTACAGAAAGGAAATGGACAAATTGGAGAGAGACCAGCAAAGGGGAAGGAAAAAGATTAGGGGGCTGGGACACATGCCTTATGAGGACTGGATGAGGAAACTGGGTTTATTAAGAAGAGAAGAGTGAGGCGGGAAATTGATAGGAGCCTTCAACTACCTGAAGAGAGATTTCAAAGAGGATGGACCCAGGCTGTTCTCAGATGACAGAAGAAGAAATAGTCTCAAGTTGTAGTGTGGGAGGTATAGATGGGATATTAGGCAAAAACTACTTCAATAGGAGAGTATTGAAGCTCTGGAATGGGAAAAGACCACTTTTCATTATATTCAACAGGTCTAATGAAAATGCTTAAAACACCTCCTATTATAGCGGCGAGGAGTCCTATGGCACCTTATAGACTAACCAAAGTGTTGGAGCATAAGCTTTCGTGGGCAAAGACCTACTTCGTCAGATGCATGTGATGTGGGTCTTTGCCCACGAAAGCTTATGCTCCAACACTTTGGTTAGTCTATAAGGTGCCACAGGACTCCTCGCCGCTTTTGCAGATTCCGACTAACACGGCTACCCCTCTGATACTTGACTCCTATTATAGCTCCAGATTTTCCAGAAGTCCTGTGTGATCTGAAACAGTTACTCAGTTTTACTTTCAAATCTGTTTGCAATGAACATGAGGTGGAGATGACAATATTGGCCATATAACAGTGAGAGGTTTTAAAAGGTGCAAACTTGGTGTTAGAAGCCTTCTTCAGGTAGCAAGAAAGGCAAGACTTGCCCTTTATCCCTTTTAGGTGGCGAATATCAGCTTTGGTTTGGAACTTCCATACACATTGTGCTGGTCTCTTAAGTGAACTGGGAAGGAATTTTTCCCTCACCACATTGTTGGTTTAAATCGAATGAGGTTTTCTCTTCTCCAACATCAGGCAAGACCTCTTAGGGTGAGAAGAAAAGTGAGTTAGGCCATATGTCACAACTCACTTTGTAAGTGTGAGGCAGACATCCAGTGTAGGTACTCCATAGGGAAGGCCTGAAGTGACCGGATAAATAACCTGATAAAGGATTTAAAAAGAAGGTGCTGGTAAAAGGAATGGATCGGATGGTGGTATGTATGTGTGAGGGGTGGGGGGGGCGGGGGAATCCTCTGATTGGTATAGCAGGGAACCAATCCCCCTTTGTTATAGCCCACCTTACCTTTCCTAGGAGAGGTGGTGGATAGTAAGGTGCAAGCCATGGATTAACTAGGAGATCTGCCTTCCACTAGGAGAAAAATTCTCCTTTTTGAGATACTCGTTTTTCATGCTTGACCTTTGACCAGTGTTTAATCCTTTTAGTTGTGTTTACTTTCTGGCCTTGTGGGGGAAAATACTCTTTCCACATTTTGTAAAAAAAGAAAAACACACTTATCTTTTTCACAAAATTTGAAAGGTTGGATTTTGAAAATTAGAATTTGCCATGTAAGTTGTCCTCATAGAGGAGTACATCCATGTACAACTTGAGAAGAATCATCTGGCTATAAACATTTTGAATGTAATATGCAGTAGAAAATAATGGCTTTCTTCTAACCTAGAGTGAAAGGATCCTTTATTATTTGTGTATTATCTCATGAAGATTTATGAATATATTCTAATATGTTAAGCTGTTAGGTCACCTTAAGTATCTACTAACAATGCACTAAGGCTGTGGGTAGCTCAATAAAATGAACCACTTCTGTCCAATTGACCTTGTCCTTTTAAACCCAAATCAAAACAGGGACATCAAATTTAAAAAATAAACTATAATTCAACGCTAAGGTCATACAGTTGAAACAATAATGAAAATAATTAAGCAATTTTAGCTTAGTGTTGTATCATGCAAGCAAGATACTAACAAACTTCAACAGGACTTTATTTACCAAAAGTGAAACCTCTTTACAAAGCTGCTGAACCCCATCTGTAGCTCTCACTCAGCCCTGACTAATCTTCTCCCTCCTCCTTCCTGTTTCCTGTGCTTTCAGACTCCAACTGCCAGTGTTTGTAGTTCTAATAATTACAAGCAGCATCTAAAAGCCCTCCTCTCCTAAGAAGCTTTCTCAATTATAACAAACATCATTGTTCTAACCACAGCAACAAATATGGAACACGCCACTACACTGTTGGCAGAAATATTACACTGAAAACACTGTAAACGCTACATAACATAGTCTCTAGTCCAGACGGGTGGTCGTCTGGTTCTCTCAAACCCTGGTTCTAGCGCAATGTCTTGTTGTGTTGGTACTATGGTGAAGTCAACCAACGTGGACTGGGTGTTGGCATCAGATCCTTTTGGAGCATAGGCAGGTACAAGATAAGAAGCATTCCATATCCACCCATCAGAAAGTCGATAGGTGTAAGGTCCCTTCTTCTCAATGATTTTAAGAAGAGATGTGAATGTATGGTCTCCTTTGCATAAAATTCCAGGTTTTCTTACTCCACTGAAGGAACCACACTCAAGCTTTGGTTCCTTAGCACCCCGCTGTTTGTGAAAGCCTTATACTTTTCTTGGTTCTGATCAACTGTTTTTCTCACATCCTCCTCCTTTGGTGCATCAGGTCTTGCCTTTAACAATCCAGCAATGTTCGGTCTAGTATTCATCTGTTTTCCATGCAGTAACTCTGTGGGTGATCTTTGCATTGTGGCATGTCGTGTAGCCCTGTATGTTTGCAAGAAATCAGTAGTGAAAGTTATCCTCGATCGCCCTTCTAGTTTAGCCGTTTGCAAACTCTCTTTCAAGCTTCTATTAAACCTTCCGATTTCCCCATTGGCTTGAGGGTAATACAGGGATGATCTTCTATGTAAAATGTTCCTGTCTGCTAGAAAAGTTTCAAATTTCAGGGAAATAAATTGACTTCCATTATCTGAAACCAGTTCTTTGGGGTTACCTCGCTTGCTAAAAACTGTAGAGAGGAACTTAAGTACTGTAGCAGAAGAGATTTGCGATGTAAACACTACTTCAGGCCATTTATTGAAATAGTCTATTAAGGTGATGGCATAACGACAGTCAACTGGAGCGGTATCAAAGGGTCCTACTATCTCAATAACAACTTTTTCCCATACAGAATCAGATAGAGGAACATGCTGTAATGGTGGGGTACATGTCACTGCTGTCCTATCATGCATTTGGCAAGTGACACAGGATTTTATGATTGCTTCAGTTTGGGAGTCCATCCTTGGCTGCCAATACAGATCCTGTAGTCGTTATTTGGTTCTGACAATTCCTTGATGAGTATCGTGTGCCAGGTGTATGAGTTTTGACTGTAATTCTTTTGACACAAGTAGCCATGTCTCATAGCACATAGCCATCAAGAAAAGAAAGTTCATCACAAACTCTAAAATAAGGCAGCAAAACTGGGTCAAGGTTTCTAGGGTTACTGGGACATCTCTTTGGGTGTGTCTAGACTACCTAGTTTTGTCAACAAAAGTGGACTTTTGTCGACAAAACTATACCAGCGTCTACACTACCGCTGAGTTCTGTCGACATAACGTCGACAGAACTCAGCAGTTTTGTCGACGCTGGTATACCTCATTTTACGAGGCATAACACTTTCTGTCGACAGAACTCTGTCGACAGAAGGTGTTATTGCCTGTAACACTGTGTCCAGACTACGGAGTTCTGTCGACAAAGCAGCTTGCTTTGTCGACAGAACTCAATGTGTCTGGACGCTCTTTGTCGACGGAAGTTTTGTCAACAGTATCAGTCGACAAAACGCGGTAGTCTAGACGTACCCTTTGTCAGAAATTCCATATCTTTTATTGAATTGGACATGCTGAACAAGTAGCTTGGAATTGTTCTCTTGTAACTGCAGTAAGAATACTTGTAATAAGCGTAACTACTTCATCCTCTTCTTCCAGTGGACCATCTGGTGAAGACAAAGGCAGACAAGAAAGGCAATCAGCTATCACATTTTGGTTTCCAGGCTTATATTCCAGTTCATAATTGAAAGAGAGTAGTCTTGCAGACCATCTAGCAGTACGATTCCCTGCTCTTCCCAGTCCTTTTGTGATTAGCAATATTGTCAAAGGGCTGTGGTCTGTGCGCAATTTGAACTTGTGGCCCCATAGGTAAGTTCTCCATTTTTCAGTAGTCCAGACACAAGCAAGTGCTTCTTTTTCAACCGTAGAATATTTTCTCTCAGCATCACTCAGGGTATGTCTACACTACCCCCTAGTTCGAACTAGGGGGGTAATGTATGCATACCGAACTTGCTAATGAAGCCCGGGATTTGAATTTCCCGGGCTACATTAGCATAAAGCCGGCGCCGCCATTTTTAAAAGCCGGCTAGTTCCATGAGGCGTACAGATAGTTCGGATTAGAAGCCTAATCCGAACTATCTAGTCCGTGTCGCGTGTAGCCGCACGGCACGGGGTTCGCACTAGCCGGCTTTTAAAAATGGCAGCGCCGGCTTTATGCTAATGAAGCCCGGGAAATTCAAATCCCGGGCTTCATTAGCAAGTTCGGTATGCATACATTACCCCCCTAGTTCAAACTAGGGGGGTAGTGTAGACATACCCTCAGTGTCCTTGAAGCAAATGCAACAGTCCTTTCTGTGTTGTCCTCATGAAGTTGTGTGAGGACAACCCCAAGTCCATAATCAGAAGCATCAGTAGTCACACTTGTGGGCAATGCAGGACTGAATAGTGCAAGTACTGGACTATGTGCAATCAAGTCTTTCATAGTTTCCAAACAAGCTTGTGCATCTGTTGTCCACACCAAGGTTGAACTGCTCTGTAGTAATTCTCATAATGGTTTAATGACAGAAGTATAGTTAGGAAAGAACTTTGCATACCAGGAGGTAAGACCCAAGAAGGAACGTAAGGTTTGCAAATCTGTTGGAGGATGAGCATTTGAATTGCTAGGATATGATCTGGATCAGGTTTTAGTCCAGCCAATGAAGTTGTATGCCCCAGAAAGAGTTCTGTTTGTCTAAATTTGCATTTAGACAAATTAAGCTTGAAGCCTGCTATGACGATGCAGTCTGTACTAAACTGCATGTTATTGTCATGCTACTCAGAAGTATTTCCAAACACAATAATATCATCCAGATAGCACTGAACTCCATGTTGATTCTTCAGAATCAATGACATCATTTTTTGGAAGGCACTTGGGGCAGAAGCAAGACCGTATGGAAGACGTTTAAAACGAAATAGACCCTCGTGTAATAAATGCTGTGAGGTATCTGCTATCTTCAGGCAACATAACCTGGTGGTATGCGCTCTGCAAATCAAGAGTAGGAAACATCTTTGCTCCACGGAATTCTGCAAATACTTCTATGTGAGGCAAAAGGTGGCTGTCAATCGCAATAGCTTTATTTGGCTCCCGTAAGTCCACACAAGGGCGAATGCTTCTATCCTTCTTCTGTGTCACTACTATAGGTGAAACCCATTGTGATGAGTCAATCTCTTCAATAATGTCCTTTTGTACATGTTTTTTAAGTTCCTCTGAAACCGCTTCCCTGACTGAAAATGGTAAGCGCTGTAACTGCTGTCATACAGTAATCACATTATGTCGCATTTTGACTTTGTGCACAAACCCATAAGAACAGCCAAGTTTCTCCTCAACCTGGTCTTGGGTCCTAGATTAAACTGGAGTGCGTACTGCAAAAGTGCTTTGCTGAGGAAGATCAATTTGTCCATTAACTACCTTGAGGTTTAAAGCAGCCAATAAATCTCTGCCAAGGATAGGAGTGCCTTTGTGGACAATGTAGAACTCCGCAGTTACACAGCAATCACCAAAAGTCA
This sequence comes from Pelodiscus sinensis, assembly GCF_052426305.1. Classification (NCBI taxonomy): domain Eukaryota; kingdom Metazoa; phylum Chordata; order Testudines; family Trionychidae; genus Pelodiscus; species Pelodiscus sinensis. The sequence goes on from NC_143055.1 coordinate 103,820,893, forward strand.
CTGTTGTTGGCAGGCAGCCATGTACTAGAATTTGGCTTTACAAATACCACACCAAGTGAAGTTTGGGTTCAGTAAAAGGCACATCTTTAAAGTAATGCAGATAGATGGAATCAGGTAGTATAGATACTGCTGAGCCAGTGTCCAACATTAGCTGAAGAACATGTGATTTGCCTGAAGATGTGGCAGAAACATTTACAGTGCACCTTATCTGTTCTGGAATATGTGCAGTAGTGATTTTGTCCACACTCAGCACAGTAACATCTGGTATTGTAACTGCATGCACCTGTTGATTGGACTGGCTACTACGGCATACTTCAGTGAAATGCCCAATCTTTTTGCAGTGATGTCCTGCAAAAGTAGCTCAGTCTTTTGCAATCTTGTGTAGCTGGTAAGGTGTTGTAGGGATCCACAGCAAAAGCATGCTTTTACTGTGCTTTGAATTTGCTGATTCTGTGATTTTTTTATTAGTTTTCTCCTCGTAATTGTTTGTCTGCAGTGATAGTGGACTTTTCTGCAAAGAAGTCACAGCCTGGTCTGGGCTTCCTGTATCCATGTTCATTATTTTGGCTTCTACTATAGCTGACTCAATGTGGGTAGCAATGGTTATTGCTTTTTCCAGTGTAAGTTTTGGTTCTAGAAGCAAGCATTCTCTTACACGAATCATGGTTGTTTTCTCAAGAAGCTGGTCTCTAATCATCTCATCTGCCACATTCCCAAAGTCACAAGTTACAATCAGACTCCTCAGAGATGCAATATACTGCATTAGTCTCCCCTAGTTTCTGCTCATGCTGGTGAAATCTGTAGCGATTAGCTACTACATTCACTTTTGGCACAAAAATGTTCTTTAATGCAGTGAGTACAGTCTCATATTTATCATCTGCAAGGGGAAAAGTGTACAATATACACTGCCCCTCTGCTCCAAGGCAGTGGATTAGCAGAGCATGTTTTCTTCAGAATTCTCTGTAGCACTGATTGCAAGCAGATAAGTCTCAAGCATATGGATCCAGTAAACGCAATTGGAGGCTCACCTGGTCTTTGCAGAAAGCATGCAGGTGGGTGCAGAGGCAAAAGATCCCATCCTCATCGCCAAAATGTTGTGTCATGCAAGCACGGTAGTAACAAACTTCAACAGGACTTTATTTACCAAAAGTGAAACCTCTTTCCAAAGCTATTGCACCCCTCTGGAGCTCTCGCTCAGCCCTGACTAATCTTCTCCCCCCTCCTTCCTGTTTCCTGTGCTTTCAGACTCCCAACAGCCAGTGCTCCCAGTTCTAATAATTACAAGCAGCATCTAAAATACCACACTTAGGGTGTGTCTAGACTACAGAGTTTTGTCGACAAAAGTGGACTTTTGTCGACAAAACTATACCTGCGTCCACACTACCGCTGAGTTCTGTCGACATAACGTCGACAGAACTCAGCAGTTTTGTTGACGCTGGTAAACCTCATTTTACGAGGCATAACACCTTCTGTCGACAGAGTTTCTGTCGACAGAAGGTGTTATTGAATGTAAACTGTCCTTTGCGTCTACACTACCATGTCGACAAAGCAGCTTGCTTTGTCGACAGAACTCAATGTAGTCTAGACGCTCTTTGTCGACAGAAGTTCTGTCGACAGTATCTGTCGACAAAACTTCTGTCGACAGAAGCCTGTAGTCTAGACGTACCCTTAGCAGCATTGCATTTGTTGTCCCATTCCTTCATTCTTATTTAAGAAATTATGAGAGCCTGATTTTAGAGATGTTCTCTCCAACTGCAACTCCCAGCTTCAGTAGGAGCTACCAGTGCTCAGCAACTCTAAAATTAGGCTTTACCTGCTTGTTGAGATCAAATTGATGTTGCCTTTTGAGTCTTAGGACCAGATTCTGCTGTAACTCAGATTGAGTTAGATCTTATTCTTTGAGTAATCCCATTGGAATCAACGGTTTGGGATCAAATATACAACTATGAAACATCATGGTCTTATTGTGAGATTTTCCAGCTAGCTCACAAGCTGAGTTAAAATTTTCTGTAGGGTTTGCATTGAAAATCTCTGTCATGCCTCACTTGCCACACTGGGAGCAGAGGATTTTCCTGCCTCTCCTTAGAAAAAGTTCGTAAGTCCTCACATGAGCAGAGAATGTTAGTCAGACACCAGTCTGACTTTACGGAGTCATCTTCATTTGAGCAAGTTACACTCTCCATAAGCTTTCAGGTTCCTTTTCCATCAGAGGGCAGTGACCTTGCCACTGAGAAAGGGCCTCTCTGAGAGACAGAAATGTGTATATTTTGGCTGGTCCCTCTATGGGTAAGATTCAGACCAGCCTGAGCTAGATATGCAAGGTAAATAGGTGGTGAGGGGAAGGAAAGGGTAGCAGAGCCAAAGTACAGGGCTGCCAGAGTGCTCACCCTCTTTCTACACAAGTCTGTGGGTGGAGGGAGAGGAGGAAGAGGAAGGAAGAAGGGCTCAGCTGTTTTTCCAAATAAACCAATTGTCAAAACTCATCTCCAGGTTCTCTCGGCTGCAGAGGCTAAGGTCCTCTGTGAGGGCAGCCCAATTCCAAAGCCTGCTTCCTCTCTGCTCTCTCTAGCTAAAAGGCCTTCCCCCAAGACTTGACTTTGCTGGCAGGAGTGTCAGGGAAGAGCTGGCTTCAGTAACTCTTTCCAGGACGACCACAAATTACTTCCTGTATTGGTTAAGTGTGGGGACCACAAATCACTTCCTGTATTGGTTAAGTGTGGGATTGGCACACCCCAGTTCTCTTTCAAAAGCATTAAAAAAAACCCACAATTGCAAAGATGATCTTCCTTGCCTGCCATTCGGACTATGTCACTTTCCCTCTGAGACCCTTTGACAGCTCCTTCTTTTCTATTGCATCCCATTAAAGCTTCCATCACTCGTAAACCCCATCACATCTCAGAGGTTCATTCGTATTTATGCATTTTACCATTGCAATCCTGGGCCCTTTAAACTCTGCCAAGGCTATAAACTTCATGCATCAGTTTGTCCATTTATCCCACAAGCATCTTCCACATTACCTCTTAAGAATGGGTTTGCCTTTGCAAGCTAATCCATAAAAGCACTACTCAGTCCTCCAAACAATCCCTCCTCAAAGCTGTGAGGATGGTAGGAGTTCGCCAACTGATAGGCTACGTCTAGACTGGCATGATTTTCCGCAAATGCTTTTAACAGAAAAGTTTTCCGTTAAAAGCATTTGTGGAAAAGAGCGTCTAGATGGGCACGGACGCTTTTCCGCAAAAGCACTTTTTGCAGAAAAGCGTCCGTGCCAATCTAGACGCGCTTTTCCGCAAAAAAGCCCCGATCGCCATTTTCGCGATCGGGTTTTTTTTGCACAAAACAAATCTGAGCTGTCTACACTGGCCCCTTTGCGCCAAAGCTTTGCACAAAAGGGACTTTTGCCAAAATGGGAGCAGCATAGTATTTCCGCAAGAAGCACCGATTTCAGACAGTAGGAAGTCAGTGTTCTTGCGGAAATTCAAGCGGCCAGTGTAGACAGCTGGCAAATGCTTTTGCGGAAAAACTTGCCAGTCTAGACACAGCAATAATGTCTATGTAGCTGCCCAGAGGGACTTACTTATTTATATATATCTGTCTGAAAATGAACTATAAACTCTTCAAGCAGGGATTGTATCTTATATGTGCTTGTTCAGCACCTAGCATAATCATAGAATCCTAGGGCTGGAAGAGCCCTCAGGAGGTCATGGAGTCCACTCCCCTGCCCAAAGCAGGACCAACCCCAACTAAATCATCCCTGCCAGAGCTCTGTCAAGCTGAGACTTAAAAACCTTTAAACACAGAGATTCTACCACTTCCCTAGGTAACCCATTCCAGTATTTCACCACCCCCCTAGTAAAATGTTTTTGCCTAGACCTCCCACGCTGTGATTTGAGACCATTGTCCTTGTTCTGCCCTCTGTCACCCCTAAGAACAGCCTCTCTCTATCCTCTTTGGAACCTTCCTTCAGGAAGTTGAAGGCTGCTATCAAATCCCCCCTCACTCTTCTCTTATGCAGACTAAATAAGCCCAAATCCCTCAGCCTCTCCTCGTAGCCCCCTAATCATTTTGGTTGCCTTCCTCTGGATCCTCTCCAATGCATCCATATCCTTTCTATAGTGGGGAGTCCAGAATTGGACACAATACTCCAGATGTGGCCTCACCAATGCCAAATAATCACTTCGCTAGATCTCCTGGAAATGCTCCTCCTAATGCACCCCAATATGCCATTAGCTTTCTTGGCTACAAGGGCACACTGTTGACTCATATCCAGCTTCTCATCCACTGTAATCCCCAGGTCCTTTTCTGCTGAACTGCTACTTAGTCAGTTGGTCCCCAGCCTGTAACAGTGCTTGTGTTTCTTCCATCCCAAGTGCAGGACTCTGAATTTGTCCTTGTTGAACCTCATCAGATTTCTTTTGGCCTAATCCTCCAATTTGTCTAGTTCACTCTGGATCCTATCCCTACCCTCCAAAGTATTTACCTCTCCCCTAGTTTAGTGTCATCCGCGAACTTGCTAAGGATACAATCCATCCCCTCATCCAGGTCAGTAATAAAGATGTGAACAAAACTAGCTCTAGAACCGATCCTTGGGGCATTCCACTTGAAACCGACTGCCAGCCAGCCATCGAGCCCTTGATCACTACCTGACAATCTATCCAGCTTTTCAGCCATCTTCCAGTCCATTTATCCAATCCATACTTCCTTAACTTGCTGGCAAGAATATTGTGGGAAACTAAATCAAAATCTTTGCTAAAGTCAAGGTATATCACATCCACTGACTTTACCATATCCACAGAGCCAGTTACCTCATCATAGGAGCTAATCAGATTGGTCAGGCACAACTTTCCCTTCATGAATCCATGTTGACTATTCCTGAACACTTTCCCCTCTTTCAAGTGCTTCAGAATGGATCCTTTGAAGATTCTCTTCATGTTTTTTCCAAGGACTGAGGTAATGCTGACTTGTCTATAGTTCCCTGGATTGTCTTTCTTCCCTTTTTAAAAGGGAAGGCACTACATTTGCCTTTTTTCATATGTCTGGGACCTCTCCTGATCTCCATGAGTTTTCAAAGATAATGACCAAAAGCTCTGCAATGACATTTGCCAACTCCCTCAGTATCCTCGGGAGCATTAAATCCGGACCCATAGATTTGTGTGTGTGTAGCTTTTCTAAGCAGGCAAAAAAAACATCGAGTAGTTCAGCTTTTCCCATATCATCTGTCACTAGGTTACCTCCCTCTTCCAATAAGGGCCCCACACCCTCCCTGATGAGCCTCTTATTGCTAACATGCTTGTCGAAACCTTTCTTGTTACCCTTCACATCACTTGTTAGCTGCAATTCCAATAACTGGCCCCTGATCCTGATTGAGGCCTCTGAAAATTCTCAGGATGTTTTGTGTTCCCATGTGTAGATTGCTGAGAGAGAATATTACATGAGATGATACTTCAGGCTAAAGTGCTCTGGCTAGAAACTTTCAGGTGGATCTCTCTACCTGTTTTTATTTTCCAGTGGACCAACATGGAAGTGACTTTCATTACAAACTTTCAGCCTGCCAAGCAAAACACAGCATATGGTCAGCATTCAACTGATAGCTAATTCATGCCTGCAGCTAGTGTTAAGTATCTATGCAAAAGATATCAAGGTGCCTTGATTCATCAGTCAATCACAGAATGAGTGCCATATGTCTGAATATATCGACAATATTTAATGTGATGTCGTTTTGTGTCAGTTTTATTTAAAATGGCCTTTTTTCATTTACTTTTAGACAGAGGACAGTTAATTTAATGCTGATAATCTAGAAAGTTGAGATGTTAGAAGTCAGGATGATCCATCTGAACCCAGCCCAACATTTTTCGGATGACATATTTCCACTTAGATATACAGAAAATTCTCAGCTAGTGTAATAAGTAGAACTCCATTGACTTCAGTGGAATTCCCCACTATTGCAGCTATAGAGAACTTGGCCCAACACACTTGGTTTCACAGTATGTAGAGACTACTTATTGGACTGAGCTGGCTTTAGCTAGTTTCAGAGATTTCCAATCTTACATGAAAGCAGGAGAAACCTGGAAGGCAATAGTGTTTTGAGAGTCTGAAAAGCACAGTATAAGGACCGTGTGTCTTTTATAGCTAAAAAGTTGTTTCTCTACACTTGCTTGCCTTTCTGCTGACATGCTCATGAACCATATTCTTTGTCTCATTCTGACAGCATCATAAGTCTTCATTTGGCACTTGATTTCCATTTAGCTGGAATGTCTGAAGCCCTGATTTAGGACATATCTAACCAACACTGCACTTTGGACTATGGGCAGTTTGAATAGCAATGCACACCAGTGTGCTGCACTGTAACTCTCCTGTGCGACAGGCATGACCATAAAGTTCTCTAGATCACATTAATGTAGTCCTGTCTGAAGAGGACTGAATTAGTGCAAATGCACGACCTGTAAATTTGCACCTGCAGCGCCCACATGGGGGAGTTACAACACAGCACTTCAGCGCATAATGCCATTCAGAGCTCACACAAGGGAACTGTGGGGCTGTGTAGACATGCCCTCAGATTCACTGAGTTTGCTTTTGAAATGAGAGGTATAATATTTACCACAGGTCTGTTTAAAAAGCCCATCAAAACTAATGGGAGTCTTTCCATTGTCTTCAGTAGGTTTTGGATCAAGCTCAATCATGTGGTACCTTGATTGTACTATTATTTTATATACTGCAAGCAGACCTGTATGAAAGATTCACTGTGTGTATAATACACTAGAGATGTCACCGACTCTGATTGTGCAATGATTCCAGGAAAGAGAAAATGTGATCAAATGTTTTTTGGTGTCTTTTTTAGTTTCATAACTATATTGCTTGGAATTGTACATGCAGCTTGGCTCTTCATATTTGCTTTTGTCCTCATTGCCTTAGTCTAACAATGTGCTCAGAAACAACATCAGGCTTTCTTCCAACTTTTTAATAGTCATAATATACACCCTGCGACTTATTATATATATGCCTCAGAAACCATTGGTTCTCTCTCTCTCTCTTTCCCCATAGAATCAGAAACTTATTAATCCCTAGATAAAAATCCTGTTTATAAAGATTCTAAGCAAAGAGCAGACTCGGGACATTGTTATCCTCTACACTGACTACATTGGAAGGATAAAGAGAGCTTAAAATTTACATTTGCACCCAGTGGGAGGACAGTGTAATGGGCCTTAGTATAAATGAAATTGTGCTCCTCAAAGCTCAATGTATTTTTATTATCTGCTCCAGAGGAACAAATAAAGAGTTCTTGAAATTTACACTACATAGGAATCACATCCTAAAGGCTTCGTGAGGTTCTGTTGTGCTTGTACTAGCTTCTAATACAGGTCTAATGCCAATGTTACATGATTGGAGCCTAATTCCTTTATAAAAAGTGTTCAATTGGACTGCCTGTTTAGATACCTTTACCCACACCTGATCAGGAACCTGATTAATGTTAATCACTATATTTTATTCATTGTCATGAACTCTCATATTTAGTCCAAATATTTGTTTATTCTTTCACGGAGCATTTGGAAATGTTTGATTTTTTTATTCTGAATTTAAACAAAACTAAATTTTCAAATATTGAAATAGCCCATAAAACATAATGAACTTTCTTTTCATAGCTCTATAATTTTTCTGTTCTTTATCTCATTCCTATGGACAGCCAACTCCAAATATCTTTCTATCCTCCCTACTTACCTCTCCACATTTGGTGGCCAATACTGCTTGAATGCTTTCCTATGCTATACTCATCATCTGTAACAGTTTTCATAGGTGTAGCACAGCAGTGGCAGTAGTCTAAAAAGTGCAGCAGTTTCATCTGCTCAGTTGAGGCACTGGCGTGATTCTGGACAAAGTGGAGAGGTCTTGCAGCAGTTATGCATGCAGAGAAGAGAGAGATCTGTCTGCAAAGAACTACCCGGGGTCAAATGTGTGCTCCAGTAGTTTGTAGAAGACCAGTGTGAGATGGCTGAACTTCAGCTATGTTTCATACAGACCCAATAGGCTGCCCCGGTAACTGGAAAGAGTAGATAGGATGGCATAGGGAGTCTGTGTTAAAGCCAGAGATTTTGGGCACAAATTGTCCTTGTGCAAAAGAATGCTGATGTTACAGAATCTGGACAAGAGGGTTTGGAAGCACTATTGATTGAGAACCATCTCATTGTTTTGTGTGTTATGTACAGGGCTTAACACAATGTGGTCCATGACTCGAACACCTGGACATTACCAACATACAAAGAGTAATTTTATTGTATAATAATTCAAATGCTGTTGAAAATACTCTGAGTCCAGGCTTTCTCATGAAAAGGAGGAGAAACAGAAGGGTTCTGTGGTGGACAAGTGCCAACTTGAAAGGTGTAACTTCTAGGACAGATAGGCTTAGAACTTTTCAGGGCACATCATGATGTTTTAATCCCATCATGTTATGCTTGTCCTCCATTCAGTCCAAGGTTTATGAAAGGGAAGAAAGTGATGGCTGGATCAGGAAGAAATGACAAAGGAACAAATGATGGGAGGGAGAGAGAAGAAGCAAAATATAGAACACATGAGTTATGGGTACAGTTTAAGAAGATTGATGAAGTAATAACTTGCCCTGCAGTAGGCATGTGGAAGGAACATGAATGTTCGATCATGTGCCACACGCCTCTCTGAATACAAAGCATGCATAACATTCTAAAGTGAGAGCAAGGATGCCTCTGGTAGCACAGAAACTAAGGGGAGCAATAAGAAACACAAAAGCATTTAACATATTGGGTCTTATCTTTCCCAAGGGAAAGAAGCATCACTGATCAATGATCCAAAATGGATGCACTGGATTAGAGATGGTCTGACATAATATGTGCAACCTGTTCATTAACTCAGTAAAGAATTAATCAGTAGAGAACAGCAGGCTACTTTGGGGCTCACAAACTACATGAGGATTAGACACTCAGCTGTATTTATCAATGCTAAAAAATGGTCTCTGATAAAAAGCTAGGAAAAGCATTCTCCTCACTTCATAGTACTCTGTATTGGCCCCTGCTACTAAGAAAGCAAATTCAGCAGCATCAGTCTGAGGCTCATTGCCCCTATAACAGAGGTGGAGAATCATTTTTGGGTCAGGGCCTGGTGACCCACAGAAAAATTAATTGGGGGACACACACAAGTGAGATTTTGTGTGCTCCAGCCCTGTAATAGCGTGGCGGAGGTAGGAGCCCTGAGCCTTGGGGGCCGGATCCAGGCAAGTCAGGGGCCACACCTGGCCCCCATGCGCAGGTTTCCCACCCCTGCTCTATGAGGAATCTAGGACCGATTTTATAAGCCAGCTTATTCTTGGAAAGAATGTCTGCAGGGTGAATTACAATTGTCTTAAGTCCTGTCCCTGGTCTTTAATGCTACAGCAGCTTCAGTGCTATTTTATTATATTAAGAATATGAGCTGCAAGACTCACGGACATTACATTTTTATAAATTCTATTTTATAAATTGTATCAAGCAGGTGTGTGTGTGTGCTGTTCGTCACTCAGAATTCAACTCATTTCAGGGTCAGATAAATTGCTTTGGCAATATCTTCACATCAGTTAAAAGGTATTTTATTAGTATACATACCTAAATCTCTCCAGTAAAAGTATTTTATGGAAAAAATACCTTAAGTGATTGAGTTTGGACTTTTGCCCATTTCCTACCCCTTGTGTAGGGCCCTAGCACACACACAAAACTCTCACGTCAACATGAATACTAGAAGAATCTAGCTATTTCCCAAATGGCAAAGACATCTCAGGCTCAAGCATTGAATCACTTGTGTAAATTAAGCTATAAAAAAGAATGTTATCGTACATAAGAGATGGTACAATACATCCCATTCAGTTTCATTCCACCCTAATAAGGCCAGTCCACTTGAGTTCTGTTTTGTGGTTTGTCACAGAAGCCTCTCATAATGTGTTGAAAGGGCTTCCCTCCCTTTCCTCCATCAGCTTTCCTTCATGGTGCTGTTAAGAATGAATATTTTGTTGAAGCTGAACATTGTGTCCAATATGATTTCTAATGAAATCACCCAGCAAGGAACAATTTATCATAAGTATAGCCTCAGGTTAATGTGCATGGAGAGCCAAATTCACATCTCAATTCTACCTCTGTTTCAGGACTGCAACTCTGGCTTCTTGTGTGACTCTTGATATGCCTCACTATAAATGAGAAGAGAATCAAGCTTGGAGATACTTTCTCTGTCAGTCTCTATTTCAAGCCAAAAGTCTCATGCTTTTTCAATTAACCCTGAACCATTGAAATTTGCTGGAATATCTACTTACAGTTGGAAAGTGCACTGCATTTAAAAGAGGGTTTACTATAGCAGCAGACAGTACATCTTCAGGGCAGGCAGCAGTTTCCGATTATTTTGTTTTTGCAACCTCTCAACCAACTCTCTTTATTTTTATTTATAAATAATTCCAGTCAAGATAACACACATTTTTTTATGAAGCTCAGTTCCATGAAGCTGCTCTGATTCTGCATGTTGCACTTTCCTGCAGTATCACTGTGCACAGCAACATGACTTTATGGAAAGCCCAAATTCATCTGTATTCACAGATAAATCTCCCCTAGCAAAAATTCAGCAAAAGCCAATTTCCAGCTATTATCAGCTTGATACTTAGCAGTAGAAGCTAAATTCAGTCTTTCTTTGGCTCACTCCTTTCTCCTGTACATTCAAAAAACGTGATCGCTATCTAGCAAGAACATGCTGCAGTGTTAAGGGTGCAAGAACATATTGCAGTGCAAGGCTCCTTTTTGAGTGTTCCCTGTAGGTTAAAACAAGCTGCCGATGGACAGCGTGTGAGCTTCCAACTATTCTCCTGCCCCAGCTAACAGTAGCTGCTTTACAAATCAAGACAAAATAAACCAAGAATTACATGGAATAGTAAGTACTGTGTTGGTTTATTTGTTTTGTTTTGTTGTTGTTGGGTTTTTTTTTGTTTTTTGTTTTTTGTTTTTTGTTTGTTGCTTGATGACATCTTATGAAGTTCAAAAGAAGAGATTAGATCCAGATGCGGGGGAGGGGGGGGTTGATTTTCTTCTCTACATGCTTTCACAATTAGACACACATTGGCTAAGATCTCTTCTAAGATAGTCTCCAGGTAACAGCTAAAAACACAAGGTAAATCTTAGAAAGAAATTGAATATATTTGAGTAATTAATGTATGTATAATACCTTGGCCACAATGTGCTATATAAAAACTGACTTATTTTGGTATATATAAACTTTATGATGGGATGAGATAATGTCACTTGAGATACATGCATAAAAGAAAGCTTCACACTTTCAGAGATACTGGATCCTTTTACCCACATTTTGTCCTGAAGATGAGTGTGAATAACTCCCATTCACCATATACATAGTCCAAGGGCAGAATTTGACAATAAATAAGCAAACGACCATCTCATTTTATTAACAGACTCTATATAGAGCCAGTTCTGTATTTTAAACTGTCATTTTGCATTACAAATTCATTCCACTTATAGCTAAATTAATTTCTTCTCCTGTTTGTTGTAAAATCAGACCATTTTCTTGTCAAAACAACAAGAGGAAACTCTGTCTCGGAGTATAATAGGGAAGCTGTTATATTTTATTTGTAGAATAGGTTATAACATAAATTCATTAAAGTTTTAGGAGCAAATTTTCAAAAGCACAAACAGCAATATCCCATGGGCTTTTGACAGGCATTTTGTAGGGTTGCCAGGTGTCCAGTTTTGAACCAGATAGTCCGGTATTTAAGCTTTCTGTCCGGGACACAAATTGAGAAAATACTGGACATATAAATGTCCAGTATTTTCTAATTACTTTTTTATTATTATCATGAGTATCAATATGCAACTATGCAGTAGAGAGGAGGGGGATGGGGCAGGATGGAATCCCAGGGGCCAGACACGCCCATGCGCCCCGCCGTGACCGTGCACAGGACAGGCAGCGCCCCGAGATCTGTGTGCACCTGGGCCAGCCCTGCTCCCCGCCAGCTGGTTCCCTTCCCCCCACTCTCCCTAACCCCCTCCCAGCCAGCCCTGCTTCCCGCTGACCGGTTCCCCCTCACCCCCAATCTCCAGCCAGCCCCGCTTCCCTTGACTCCCTCCTGGCTAGCCTCGCTCCCCTCCCAGCTGGTCCACCCCCAATCTGAGATCAAGTGTGTCCGGTATTTTTTTAAAACCATCTGGTAACCCTAGAGTTATGCACTTGTCATTTGAGTCCTTGAAAATTTCCCCTGGCGCACTTTGTCATTTCAGGCCATTTCATAACAGCATTCTTATGTTTAGTAGGATATTTTAAATCTTAGATATTCTTTAAAAATGGTTCCAACAAACCCCTTTTGTCCCAATTATATCTAGTCAGAAACTGGGTGGAAGAATTCCTGAATATTTTCCCCTAGAATACAATCCATTAATTCTTCTTAAATAGGAAAACTTTATTTTTCTCTCAGAATTAAAAAAAATATATTTAGAAGTTATTGTTCAAAACAAAATGAAACTTTTTAAAATGAAAATAATTTGTGGGAGGTTGTTTTGATTTTTTTTTTAACTTTCTGGATATTTTCCCTGCCAAGGGAAGGGGAAAATGTGAAAAATTGGAGAAAAACACTTTTGACTGTTAACTTATTTACCTTTATTGCTATAGTAAACCACAAAATAGTTAGGAAAAGTAGATTGCCCTTATACTTTCCCACACTTTTTTCTCCCCCACTAGAGAAAAAGTTGCCATCAAAATTCATAGAAACCCTATTATTTTGAAGCAAAAAAAAAATTAAAGTAAACTCTATTTTCTGACAATCGCACAAAGTTTCGACAGAATTTTTTTAACCAGTTGTGCTCTGAGTATTATATTATCATGTCATGGTCATTTACATACAACCATGCTCTACTGAATATAATTATCCTTCTGTGTAATTTATGAAGCATAACTCATCAAACAGTACTTCCTAGAGGATTGAAAGAAACATATTTATTAAATATTTGATATATTAAACCTGCTTCAGGATTAATGAATATAAACGCACTTCCCACTATTGCTCCCCCTCTCTTCTCCATCCTCACCCCTGTTCCAACCACACGCTTTTTATTGTTTCCTTTCTAAAACTTTGTATTGCTGTTTTTCTTCCAGCCCTGGAGCATTTTTAAAATATCAAATGCAACTTACCACATTTCTGTAGCAGACTCAATATCAAACCCAATGAAAGTTCCTCACTTTAAAATACTCCATATTTTCAAATGTCTCCAGGGTAGGAGATAAGCAAGTTCTGTTCTTATTTCCTGCATCTGTAATGATTATGTTTGCCAAAACAGAATAAGATATTTGAAAAATAAAAGCAGTTTTTAGATTCCTGTTCCACTTACCTTGATTTCATTATAAGTTCCACAAGTGAACATGCTATGACAGTCTTTCAGTTTTCAAAGTGCAAATTGTGAGCTCAATTCTGTGTTCTATTATTTTCAGAGACAATTGGGCATCCATTTCCCTTACGCTGATGAATTCAAAGCTGCCAAATAGTTCCATGTTATTTCTGATGGAGTTAGTTGTCCTGGTGTCCACAGACAGATTATTAATCGCCCAACTTGCCTGTTTACTTGCTCACATATTGCTTTGTTGGTAATAGCTTAACCATGGGGATGTAGCCAACTAAAAATCCAAGGGAGAAATCTTGGTCCCATTCACATCAATGGGAGTTTTACTATTGAGCCTGAATTTCACCTCAAAATTTTCATTTCTGATAAGATTGTGTTCCACAAATACTTTGATCACACAAACTGGACCATGTATGATGTTTTCAGAGAGCCTGAAAAGCTACTACTCTTTGTTAGGGAGTTATAATACATTCTCTCCCTGGCTTTTTTCCTGGATCTTGCATGTGTTTTATAATTAAAACTAATTTTGTTTTGAAATAATTAATTTGTCTACAGGCCCAGGATTTTTAAAGTATAGATTTATATTTTCATATCCCTAAATTACTATGGAGATTAATGCTTTATTTCTTTAGTCAATCACGCCCAAACTCATTTCCAGATGTTAGTCAACATTTAATTGCATAATCCAACTTTCTATCCAGGTTCTATTTTCAGCAAGGCTGACACTAGTAGCAATGAAATGTGCTGAAACAAGTCACAACATATTACAATTTTGTTTTGATATAATCATGAATTAACAATGAAATAGTTCTTTTCCATCTAGCTTAATTTTTACAGTGGTGAAATTATGGCAATAATATGATGTGAATAATAGGTTTAATAAAACTAAGAAACTGAGTTTCCAATACTGTGGGTCAACATGCTTTCTATTAAAACTATGGTAATACATTTCACTCAAACCTAAATTCTCAGATCAAACCTGAATACTTAAGCTCTAAATTCCACAATCACATTTAAGCAAATGAATTTTTTTCCAAACTGCCTACGTGGTAGGAGTCTGAGTCTTATTGACTGTCAGTGAAACTTAGCCTCTTAAATAGTTAGGCACTTTTGAATTTCTCCCCTCCCCAGGTTCACAGACTATAAAGATGAACTCCAGGGAGGGTGAAATCAGTTCCCTAGATAAAGGTCAATCACCTAAATGTCATCCACACTGTCTTCCTAATAGTGAAAAGAGACTTCCCTGCCCCCTTCCTGGCAAAGCTGAACATAAGTTGTTCACACACTCACTCACTCACTCACTCAGACAACTGTATGTTTTAACATCCTAAGTACTAATCAAGGGGTTTCTTTAACCTACAGGCTGGGAAGGAGAACTGTGGTGGTGTTTTCTTTTAAAAATCACATTGTACTACAGCAACAGGGGCTAGAAGTGTAGCTTGACAAATAAATAGGTGACTCACATGTTGCAACTTTACTGACAAAAGTTGAGATCTGGTTACACAGGCTCAGATCTTGACCTGACTGGAATTGGAAAAAAAAAATTCTACCCCAGGGCATCCTTTCCAGCTTTTTCTAATTAATCTGTTGTATGTTGGGGCAGGACTTTGGCTATTTAGGGATTACTGCATGAATACTCACATAGGGCAGACATTTCCAAGAACCTTCATATTGCAGTTATATACCTCATTACCAAATCTCAGACTATGTCTGTGGGGGTTTCTGGAAAAACTCCAATGCATCCAGGGAACGTGTTTGCTCTTCCACTTTTTTTTGCGGAACAGCAAATGCACTCTTTTGGAAGCCTTGTCTTCCTCATTCTACAAGGAAGAAGGGATCTTCCCAGAGAAGGGGATTTTCTGAAATTTGACCCGGTTTTGATGGGCCAAATTTCGGAAAAGCCTCTTCTAAAAAAAAATTGGAAAAAGGTATAGTGTAGGCCTAGCCTCAGTGCTTTCATTTAAAGTCATATGAATGCCTTATATCCAAGTATCTGGTAGCTACTTTACTATATATTAAATTTTGATCCAACCATTCAGTCAGTCAATTAAGTTTTACCCTAAACTGTAGAAGAATAAGCTGTCCTGAAAGACATTTTATGGATGGAAGAGTTATTCACCAAAAATATCTGTCCTCCAACCAAAAAAGTAAAGTTGTTAGAAGTGCTAGTTTTATTGCTACTAGCTATCTATGCCAGAAATTCCTGGTCTTAGTATCTCATATATATCCAGGGAAATGCCCTTATAGGTCAACATTTATAGGTTATAGGTCAACATTTTTCTGAGTAGATCCAGTCAAAACATGGAATTTCCATTCCATGGGGAATTCTGCCATTTGGAATTTATCTTCTTCTGAAATGGAATGTAAAGTTAAAGTTTCATACTTTCCTGTATTCCAAATTTTGCCTAGGGAGATTGTGGAATCTCCAACAAAGGGTATTTAAGAGCAGGTTAGATAGACATCTATCAGGGATTCTCTAGACCAGGGCTGGGGAACCTCCAGCCCACCCACCAAACAATTTAAATTGGCCCTCAGGGAGTCCAGCAGCCGTGAAACACTGCGGGAGATCCCGGGGCCACTTTTAAAACTTCCCCCAGCCTCCTTTGCAGTGCAGCGATACTTGTGGTTCCTTTCCTGCACATGGGAGAGACGTAGTGGGAGGGAGAAACTCCACATGCTGGAGCCCTGTGGTGTTTCTGCAAGCTGGCAGTGAAAACAAGGCTGGAGCTGCCTCCCAGGCTTGGATGTCTGCAGAGGCTGCCAGAAAAACTCCTTTTGCTGATAAGCAGGCATGCAGGACCTGGTGGGGGATTTATCCTGGTGTGGGAAGGAAGGGAACTCCCGAGCCTCTTCCCTGAATGGGATACCTTTCGGGAGGAAGGGGAGGCCACAGCCTTCATTGAATAGGCTGTCTGCAGTAAGGAACAGCATCTGGCAGACTGGAGCCACATTTAAGGAGGTGTAGTGGTCAATTGTGGAAGAACTTTGTATGTGTTAGTTTAGGGATGCTGAGGCCTGCATTCCTTCCCCACTTTCCCTTTCCCCTATATCTGATGAGCCAGACGCAAGCCTTTGGGAACATACGCCATTTAAGATAAGCATTGTTGCCAGCATAGCAAGAACAAGTATAAGATAAGGTTAAAGGACAAGAGCGCATAAAAAACTCTGTTTGTTCTAAAGTACTGATCACGTAAACAGGACCAAAGGACAAAAAGAACCAGATCAGAACCAGATCAATAACTAACAACTAAGCCCTACATCAGCACTAAGGAGTAAGCCCTGGAAATTTCCAAACTGCCAAACAGGGCAGGAAAACTGTATTTAAGGCTGCCTCAGAGCCTAGCAAATTGGACCTCACCGATGGGCATTGGGTACCAGCGCCTCAGAAGCTGAGACAACCTCCCACTTCGTCCACAGCCTACCCGGGGTCCCAGGCTTGGAGGAAGGGACGTAAAATATGCCACTTCTTTGTTATATTGTTCTTCCATTTATGGGGCACAGCTGTTAGCTGTCAGGAAATAAACTACTTGTGTTTGACAGATACCTGTGTAGCGTCCTTTGTACTTTGAGAACCCAGTGTCAGACCTGAGACTTACTCTTGCTGACTACATTTGGCTCAGCGAGCAGGGTTCTCTTGGTACAAACCGCTCAGCATGTGGAAGAAAGGGAAGCAGATGGGCTTGGGAGGTAGTAGGGCAGAGCATCGAATTCCAGGCTGGCCGTGCACATCAGCCTGGGCTTCGGTTGCTCGACTTTGGTATGACGTGACGCCTGCCGTGCAGTTTGAGGGAGAGCTAGCTGATGGGGTCAGTCCCGCTAGTATCCAAAAGGGGCTGGAGGCATTGGACGTCCACAAGAAGGATAAGGGGGTGTGTCAGGCCGGATGGCTGTTTCTCGGCGCGCTCCGCAATGTGTGTGAGGAGAAGGAGGGGTTACAGGAAGAGGTGGCACAGCTTAAGGAGGAACTGGACAGGGTTAAAGCTCTGTCAGGAATACAGCAAGCCTCCTTAGAGCATGCACAGAAGCAGACAGCAGAGACGGGTCAGAATCTGCAAGTTATGGCTGTTAGATATGCCAATCAGAAGGATAAGTACAACCGGGACTGCCAGGCTTCGCAGGCGAAGGTCTGTGCGCTCCAGTCCACTGATTGGGACCCCACCACTTGGGATGGGGATATTTGGGATTCAGGGGGGACACACAGGGAGACCCAAGGCCATATGTTCCCCTGACCTCTCATTGTGCAGGACAGATCCCCCACAAAGTAACTACCCTAGTGGACACTGGGGCAGAAGTAACTGTGATCCACAGGACCCCTAACCCACAGAAGGGGCAGCCCGTTGTAATCCAAGGTTTGGGAGGCCCTGACCTTCCTGGAGTTAGAACTACCCAAAGATTGGGAATTGGAAATCTCCTCCCCTCAGTCTGTTCTGTTGTAATTGCAAACACTGGAGGTGAATACATTCTGGGAATAAATGTGTTAAAGGGCTTGCAGCTCTCCCTGCCAGGAGGGCGCTTTGCATTTGGAGTTCGGGCACTAACCGTGAGAAATGCTAAATGGGACCTGGTGGTCGTACCCCACCCCCACACCCGGTGCATATCAAGGAATACTGTATCCTGGGGGGAACAGCAGCAATTACTGCCACCATTAAGGACCTGGAACAAGTGGGTGTAATCTGCCCTGCTGTATCACCTTTCAATTGTCCTATTTGGCCTGTTAAGAAAACAGATGGTAGCTGGCGTATGACTATTGATTACAGGAACCTGAACCAAGTAGCACCCCCACGCACGGACGCTGTGCTGGACGTAGTTACTCTATTGGAACAAGCTGCCCAGTTTGGAGAAGGTTAGAAAGCAGTGATAGATCTCGCAAATGCTTTCTTTTCTGTCCTCTTAGCCCCCAAGTCACAAGATCAGTTTGCTTTTACCTGGGAAGTCCGGCAGCATACGTTCACCCGGCTGCAACAGGGGTATCTGCGCTCCCCCACTCTGTGCCACGGGCTAATTGCCCGAGATTTAGATCAAGTCCATGCCTCTCTGCCCTCCGGTATCCAGTGCTTGCAATATATTGATGACATGCAGATCCAAGGAGGCGCCAAAGAGGAGGTAGCAGAAGCTTTGGATGCTATCCTGAACCACCTTAAGGAACATGGGTGCGCAGTTAACAGAGATAAGATTCAAGGCCCCAGCGAGAATGTCAAATTCCTGGGCATAGTATGGACGGGAACGCAATGTGTAATGCCAGAAGCTGCGAAGAATAAGATCTTAAGGGCAGCTCGGCCCTCTTCAAAAGAGGAAACACAGCGCTTTACTGGTTTACTGGGTTATTGGAGGGGCTTTATCCCCCACCTGCAGGCCATTTTAAGACCCTTATACCAGGTTAGCAAGAAAAAGGCCACCTTTACATGGGAGAATGAACAGGAGGAAGCATTTCAGCAAGCAAAGGCAGCAGTAGCAAATGCCCTCACCTTGGGGCTGTGGGAACCAGGTCCTGTAGAATTGCAAGTCTCCGAAACCAAGCTGCCTGGAGCCTGTGGCAAATGCAGCAAGGGCGTTGGGTCCCTTTCGGATTCTGGAGTAAAACTCTTACCGGGACCAGTGCTAATTACGCTTTCTTTGAGAAGCAGGTGCTGGCTTGCTATCTGGCATTATTAGATACTGAGCATGCCACTCAGAATCGGCAGGTGCTGCTTCGCCCCAAGCTCCCTATCATGAGCTGGGTGCGAGATACAGCTGCTCCCCGGTCAGGTCAAGCTATGGCCAGCACTCTGTTAAAGTGGAGGTGGTACATCCAGGAGAGAGCTAAGCACTTAGGGGTTTCCCACTTGCATGAGTTAATAGCACAGCTCCCAGAGGGAGATAAGACTGAACAGCCCAGCCACAGCAGCTGCCTCCGCTGCAAGGAATATCAGTGTGGGGCTCTTCTTACAGTGCTCTGACAACCGAGCAGAAACAGTTTGCATGGTTCACTGACGGATCTGCCCGATACGTGGGGGGTGCCCGGAAGTGGCGAGCTGCTGCCCTACAGCAGACCCGGAACATACAGATGATTAAAGAAGACGCAGGAGGGTCCAGCCAGTTAGCAGAATTAGCAGCTGTACACCTGGCATGCAAGCAGGCAATAGAGCTGGAGGGGCAAAACATGCCTCTTTTACACAGATTCTTGGGCAGTAGCCAATGGTCTAGCAGTCTGGTCAGGACACTAGGCTCAGAATAATTGGCCGATTCATGGACGCCCAGTTTGGGGTGCCCTTATGTGGCAGGAATTGTGGGATCTCCACCACCACATACAGATACAGGTGTCCCACGTAGATGCCCACACACAAAAGCCTGGAGAGGATGTGAAACTGAATACAGCTGTAGATGCTTTAGCAGCTATACGCTCAGTGACAACTGCTCCCGATCAAACTGAGCTGTCTTTCCTGGATACTTGGGCACATCAACAGGCAGGGCATTCAGGGGTGGACTGCACCCACCGGTGGGCAAGCAGGCACGGCATCCCCTGTACTAAAGATCAAGCTCGCACTGCCATCGAGCAATGTAGTATCTGTCAGCATGTAAAACAGCGACAGCTGTCTGAACTGCCCCCAGGTCACATTCCGCGAGGAGATGCACCTGGGCACACCTGGCAGGTAGATTACATTGGCCCGCTCCCTGAGTCCGGGGGCTGCCAGTATGTCTTGGTTGCTGTGGATACCTATAGTGGCCTTTCCTGGGTACACCCATTCCAACGTAGCAACCCAGCACAGTACCATCTTGGGGCTGCACTGGCTACTGCATCTATATGGCCCGGTGGTGCAGATCCACCCTGACAGAGGCACCCACTTCACAGGGACCACAGTACAGGATTGGGCCCGTGAAGCCGGCATCAATTGGATATTTCATATCCCATACCACCCCCAGGCAGTAAGATTAGTGGAGCGCACTAATGGCCTCCTCAAGGAACAAATCAGACAGCTCACCCCCACCTACACTCTGCGGGGGTAGAAGCCAGTGTTGGAGCAAGCCTGTAGTAATTTGAATTCTCGCTTAATAGCAGGCAGTACCCCTCATGAGCATTTTAAGGGTCAGGATGGCCCTAGCACTCTGCCTCCTGATGAAAGCACACCTAAGGGTGTGGAAGAGGTCGGGCAGAGAATCTGGATACTACCCCGCCCGGGAGACTCCGCTCCTATGGTGGCTGCGGAAACCATCACACAGGGCCCAGGGGCTACGTGGTGGGTCCTCTCTGCTAATGATGTCACTTTGCAATGTTTTCCTCAGGCACGCTTGTGTAAACGAGAATAGCCCTCCAGCATGCAGTTGATGCGGTGGGTGCTCCTGATTCCAAGTGTGCTGTCAGTTACCCCTTCAGGATGGTGGCAATCGACATCCCAGGTGGAAAGATCCCCCCAGACCTGGCTGAATGGATCGTGCCCCCCGTTTGCACAGGTGGGATTCGTGTCTGAACTCCTGACCCTTCAGTCCTGGAACACCAGTATTCAGTCGAGACCTTGGACCAAGCAACATTATGAGGGAGCCCTTGCTAATGAAAAGGCATTTAGCCTCCATATAATCCATCAGAAGGGGAAACTCCTCAAACTAACAGCAGAACTAGAATCAGTATCACGGCATCACTGATATGGTATTTTCCTGGGATACAGTCCTTCCTGGACTGGTGTATTCAATCTGATCCTCCATCCTATTGTTATTGTATTATTGGGTTTTGTAGCCATTTGTATTATTACTAGTATGTTAGCCTGTTATGTAAGGTGTCTGGCTTTCCATATGACACTACTGGCTCAGCAAGTAAAACACCAGGTCATCCTGGAACAACTGACCCCCTAGAAGGGATGTATTGGGAAAGAATGCATGCCACATCACCCAGGGGTGGAATGTAGTGGTCAATTGCGGAGGAACTTTATACGTGTTAGTTTAGGGGGGGTGGAGCCTGCATTCCTTCCCCACTTTCCTTTTCCCCTATATCTGATGAGCCAGAAGCTAGTCTTTGGGAACATTCGCCATTTAAGATAAGCATTGTTGCCAGCATAGCAAGAACAAGTATAAGATAAGGTTAAAGGACAAGAATGCATAAAAAACTCTGTTTACCCTAAAGTACTGATCACGTAAACAGGGCCAAAGGACAAAAAGAACCAGATCAGAACCAGATCAATAACTAACAACTAAGCCCTACATCAGCACTAAGGAGTAAGCCCTGGAAATTTCCAAACTGCCAAACAGGGCAGGAAAACTGTATTTAAGGCTGCCTCAGAGCCTAGCAAATTGGACCTCACCGATGGGCTTTGGGTACCAGTGCCTCGGAAGCTGAGACAACCTCCCCCTTCATCCACAGCCTACCCGGGGTCCCAGGCTTGCAGGAAGGGACGTAAGATATGCCGCTTCTCTGTAATATTGTTCTTCCATTTATGGGGCACAGCTGCTTGCTGTCAGGAAATTAACTACTTGTGTTTGACAGATACATGTGTAGCGTCCTTTGTACTTTGAGAACCCAGTGTCAGACCTGAGACTTACTCTTGCTGACTACAGGAGGCATGCAGGACTAGAGGGAAGAGGGCAGAGAAGGGGGGTGGAATCCTTTTCTCTGGCTGGGGCATCTGCAAAAAATTTTCTGTGTGCGCGCTTTTTTTTTTTTCTTATTAGCACCCGATACACAGTCTCCCAACTGCTAAATCTGTGGCCCGCAATCCAAAAAAGATCTAGATGGTGCTTGGTCCTACTATGAAGGGAAAGAGCCTGGACTTGATCTTTTGAGGTCTCTTAGGGTATGTCTACACTACCCCCCTAGTTCGAACTAGGGGGGGTAATGTAGTCTTACAGAGTTGCAAATGAAGCCCAGGATTTGAATTTCCCGGGCTTCATTTGCATAAAGCCTCGTGGAATGAGGTGTACAGCTAGTTCGGATTAGGAAGCCTAATCCGAACTAGCTAATCCGTGCCGCGTGTAGCCGCACGGCACGGGGTCCGACCTAGCCGGCATTTAAAAATGGCGCCAGCCGGCTTTATGCAAATGAAGCCTGGGAAATTCAAATCCCGGGCTTCATTTGCAACTCCATATGACTACATTACCCCCCCTAGTTCGAACTAGGGGGGTAGTGTAGACATACCCTTACAGTTCTAGTATTCTATAATTCTATGAAATTACTGAGAAAAACATAACATTTTCACCCTACTGAAATACTCTGCTTCACTTTCTTTCTCAACAAAATTTAATTGAAATCAACATATTCCAAAAGAACATTTCAATTTTGATAAATTCACATTTTTCAATGAAAAAAAAATTTCACAGGAGCACTTTTGGCCAGCTAGCTGTAGCCAGACACAAAACCCCATCTTGTTTTTCCACAAACCCCATCTTGTTTTTCCACAAACCCCATCTTGTTTCCCCCCCCCCCCCCCCCCAGAGAGCAAGAGAAAGGCAGTCAGCCTTTGATGCCCTGGGAATGCAGGTGTGGTGCCTGTCCCTGACTCTACCATAAACAGAAACCAGACAGTAAATGGACTAGCTGACGACTGGGAGGCCTCCCGTCGCCATGATGGCTAGTATCAGTAATTGACACGCCTGCACTGTCCCAGAGAGGAATCTTCGCCCATCACATACCAGAGGTGCCCATTGTCTGCATTTTTCCCAGGTGCAAATTATGCTTTGCACCCTTCGTGGGAAACTTGGCATTCAAAGCCATTTTTCCTAATTGGCCACTTGAAACCAGGAAGAAGCCTACATGACCCAAGGGGTATAAAAGAGGTTCAGCAGCCCACCCCATTTGAGCTCCAATCATCTATACCTGCTGGCAGGTATTGATTGTCTCCCGAGGTCTGTGGGACGCCCAACCTCGCCCTACTTCTTCCCGAGGGATTGAGAGAAAGACGCTGGCCACGCCAAGTCTGGAACGCAGGGGTGAGAATATATACCTGCTATGTGTATTTTGCATGCATTTAATAAGAGCTCAGAGAACCAAAAGGGTTTCATGGTACCTGTAAGTAACTTCTTAGAGTAATTTCCTTTGTAGTGGCTGTGTTATCTGTAACACAGCAGTAGCATTTAACAACTAAGTTTACCCTGTAACAATAAAATAGTAACTGTTTAAGCTTTAACCTGACTCCTTCAGTTGCTGTAACAGAACCAAGCACAATTTAAAAGAACTTCAGCCGGTCATAAGGGACTCACTGCCCTGACCGTCGGCTGACACTAGCCCTGAGTTTTAGTGCTTCCATATTAGGGTGCTCAGTCTGAGATACCTTAAAACTGAAGTGCAAACGTTACAACTGAAATGGAGCCTTGAGTATTCAGTGTTTATGAAAATGAAGTATGATTTGTCTCCAATTTGACACCTAAAAACTGACACACACGCTATTTTATGTATATTTTATGTAATATTAATGAAAATGTTGCTATGCTTATTAATCCTATCTAGTTTATATCTTACAAAGGGATTCATTTGACATTATCCAAATCAGAACAGTGAGAGAAGTCTAAGACCACTCACTTTTCTTTTAGCTCTAGTTTCTTCCAGTGATCCCATTTAAAACCTTTCCAGTTTTGTCATTAATAACAATACTTAGGAGGTAACTGTGTTAGTCTGTAACTTTAAAAACAACCATCAGTCTTGTGGCACCTGAGAGACTAACAAATATATTATATCAGGAGTTTTCATGGGTAAAACACACTTAATCCCATGAATTGGAGTGGAAATTACAGAATCCAGAATATATATAACAGCAAAAGCAGTTACCTGTCAATTGCAGAACCAGTGTTAATGACTCAATTAGTTCAATTAGACTTAAATAGGGACTTTGCCAGGAGTTCTGCAGTAACATAGTTCCGTTACACATATGATTGTATGGGTGCCTACAACATCTGAGTAAAAATAGCTTTTAGAAGGTAATGGCTGGAAAACACTAACCTACTAAAGGCTGACTCTTACTATTTTAATGGAAACTATATAATGGATGTAATTAAATAGGGATAGTAACTGAGATGCAATACACAGGGACCATCTGTTGAGCATCTTTTCTTAAAGGAGAGAAAAAACAAACACAATCAAAATGGAAGTGGAAAACCTGAAAGATTAAAAAAAATGAGACCTCACATATGTTGCCTGACGCAGATCTGTATATAGGATGTGATTTGAAGTAACCCTGCCAGAGGTCACCTTGGTTAACCAATCAAAATAATAATAAAGAATAGAAAGAAGGTATCATGATCCAATCAATTAACACTTCAGATTGTGGAGGGTGCTGCAATTAATCTTATTCTATTAAGAGAGAATTATACTTTCATATTTTTTCACTCTCAAATTACAAACTATGACAAGTTTAAAAAGCAAAACAAATGCATTTGAAACCCCGTGGCCCACAGAATGGGATTAGGAGAGGAATCCTGGTACTTAAGCCAAATAAAACTAGTTGATCCACACTGATTCATGAGCTTGTCATCAACAAATATAAAAAACTTCAGGGATTGTAAATCATTCTGCATTTTGGATAAATTGAGTTTCATAACTAAAGCTAGTGAAATTGCCCCCCATAATAAAAATCCAAAACAAATCAATCAAAAGAAAACACATAAAGGAGTAAAGAATATTGAAAATGTAATATCAGCCCAACACATTGCTACTTTTCAAGAGTTCTCAATGAAAATTAAGACTGTCTAGCTATTGTAAGATCACTGTCACCTCAGTTGTATTTAGTGTAACAAGTTTCACAGAATGGAGTGCTAGGAAAGAAAAAAGTTGCCATGCTCTTGGGCACTACTAAAGGCCACTAAAATCACCTTGTTAGCAATGCTAAGTTCTTCCTGCTATGTAACTGGGAAGGGTTGGGAGTCTGCTATCTTACACCTTCTTTCTCATTCCTTTTGCTTATCAGACCACCGTTTTGTTTTTTTCTGATTCTCTCAGACTGTGTATTTACATACAATATAAATCTTACATCATCTCTGAATTTACCCTTTGTGTCTTTAATAGCAAAAACTGTCTCAAAAGCTGCACCTGGAAGGTGTAATACACTAAATGAGGACTGGAATTTTAAAAGGGAATTGAATGTCCAGCTTTCATTTACTCTATCCATTACCTTCCAGCAACAACTTTTTCAAACAGATTGTTTGGGTTGAAAATGTTTTGTTTTGACCCAAACATGAATTTTGTTATTTCCACATTTTGAGCAAAACCCAAATTATGAGCAGATGCTTTCCCCCAATTTATTCATAATTATTTGCTGTGCAGTCCAGTACCTTTCACAAGCACTACATTCACACACTAGCAATGGTGCATAACAGCCATGGAAAGTGATCCACAATTACTATAACAGACTTCTATTTTCTTTTGCTGAACAGTACACAGAACATACTATCTAAATAAGGGCTGCTGTACTTCTCATTTTTCAAAGGTTTTCTGGAAGAAAGTTCAAGTGATTTTCATAAACACATTCTTAAAGATACAGCCAATAGTCCTTGATATGTCTTTCCATATCAAACAGTGAAAAAACAACTCAGTGAAGCAAGTCCTATAATGTTGGTGATAGCTTAAATCAGTAATCTAAAGTCTATAAGTCCAATGCTTTTAATTGGGGAGCATTCACCTTGCCCTACCTACAATATATGCATCAGTGTTGCTACACACAAAATAAGGCACCACAAAAATCACTCAAAAGACTCTTTTTAAAACTTAGTTCATAAATAGCAGTTGTAAACTCCATGATAGGCTTTTCCTGTGAATTAACAATCCTCTGCTTTCCCTCAAGCTGAAACCTCTTTCCAGCCTCTTTTTATTCTAGGAAGCACCCTTCAACCTCATCATTATTTTTAAGTGAGAAAATAAAAAACAAGTCGGGCCGTACACAATTCAAGCTTTGGCTTGGTCTCACTATAGGTGATCAGGCACTAATTCTCAATCCATACATGATCACAATATATAGCATTCTTTATATAACTGAATTTATGACATGCCAATCTCAGAATGGAAAGAAACTCAGTCTTTCTGCAGGATGTTGGAATGTGCGCAGATTAGTGATTTTGGCAAAGGCTAATTCCTGAAATATTTCACTTTGTTGTTCTTATGAACAGGGATTAAAAAGAAGATAGATAAACCCATCAGTCGAGGGCTAACATACAAGAGGGTATCATTTGGAAATGTAAGATATAAAATTCCACAGTGTGCAGAATAGTTTTTTGGGTGCATAGGTAGGACGCTAAAGATTTTTTTTAAATAGACTTTTCCGAAAGAAATATGTATCGGATTTTTATCTTATTAACATACATGATGGCATTTAATGAAATCAAGATAAAAAAATTATTGGTAAAGAAAGTGCTAATGTAATTAGACACAAGTCCCATTGATTTAAAGGCAATCGTATCTGCTTAACCTAGGGCTGAATTGAAGTTCCCTGTACATACTTTAAAAAAAAAAAAAAACCTCTCAAAGGGAAATCCAGGTTCCCTCGATGAATTTTTCCACATTTTCTTTGGATGATATAAGAGACCTACAATACTGAAAAAATATATTTTGAATATGAATGTATCGCATAAGTATTGTCATAAACTTCATTTTAAACTCCCTTATGTGAGAATATGCTGCCAAATGTAGCCTGAAATCACTTATGGAATAACAGCAGAATCTCATTTAAACTTACTTTAAGGAAAAGAAGTGTTTGACATGTATCCAACAAAGTGTTCCCCTCCTCCACCACCAGTCACATTTTGAACATGGCATTAATGACTTCTAAGCTCATCCACCTTAATAGCAACCTGGGGCAAGGGAGACTTACCACCTCCTTTTTACATCAAAAGCTAAGTATGGGATACTGCCAGCCCACTTAATTAGCCTGACTAGCACTGATCCTACAACTGAAGGTACATTTTTTCCTGTTATAAAGTACTTGGTTTCTGTTGTCCCTTTCCAGCTCATCATACAATGAATTGGGTTTTGCCCACAAAGCTCATGAAACTACATATGCATTTTTGTTAGTCTCTAACGTGCCACAGGACTGTTCATTGTTTTTAAAGTTACAGACTAACCCGATTACCCATCTGAGAAAGTATATCATGTAAGGTGTCAGTGGAAAATGTATTATTTGCTCAGTAAGATTAAATCCATGTATCATGTTGTGTCTGAAGTTATGAATATTGATGATGTAGCTATATGTCAAATATGTTTGTTCTTGGGGTAACATCCACCAGGCAGCTTACGTCCCGTCTCACCATCTCATTGTAAATGGATTGATCAAGCTTGATGGCCAATAAAGGACGCTTCACTCCAACAGTTGGCCATAGCAGAAACTTATCTCACCTAGAAAACCTTTTGGTGGACACCTCAGCAAGAATACAGATAATAGCATCCTATGTGAGTCATCAAAACATGTCAGGACATATAAAATGCTTGTGTGACTCTGGAATCCATCTTAGAGCAGTTATGTTCCATCATCTGAGGCTGTGAGCTTTATTTAGGCCCAGTAAATATTCGGGCACATGTCAAAGGCATAAAAGGCCCCTGGGATATATCCATTTTGCTTCTTTCCTGCCTAGTATGGATTTTGGAAACATTTTGAAATGTGAACTGAGGGCCATTCCATCTTTTGGAAGTTACCAGAGAGATTTTACAAGCTAGCAAACTATTCCAGCAGTGTTACAAATCTGATAAAAGGACTTTGGAATTATGTGTGTTTATACGATCTATAAACCATTATTAACTCTCCTCTTCATTTTATTAATAATCCTCCAGTCACTAAAGGATTGTCATTAGCATGATTACTGAGTAAGATCTAAGTTACATATTGACATGGTTATGTGGCTGTTTACTTGGGATTAGAGGACCTTATATATGATGAAATTGGATTCCACGATGACTGGTTACTGAAAACCAATGTCTGAGTGGTAAGACAAGGGTTGGAATGCAGGACACTGCATCTCTAGCTTCATGTGTGGTGAGACAAATGTTTACCTTTGTTAATAACCACCAGTTTGAGGTGAGACTGCCTTATTTCCTAGCAGTTTGTCCTGAATTTGGTATTCTTAGCTGTGACTCACTGGGGCCTGGTGATAATGGAATGTACTTTTATTAATTTGAACACTGAAGAATTATCTTTGATACTAAATGAAGAGAATATCTAAGGGTATGTCTACACTGCCACCCTAGTTCGAACTAGGGTGGCTAATGTAGGCATTCAAAGTTGCAAATGAAGCTCAGGATTTAAATATCCCAGGCTTCATTTGCATCTTGCCGGGTGCCGCCATTTTAAAATCCCCCTTAGTGCGGACTCCGTGCCCGCGGCTACACACTGCACGGAGTAGGTAGTTGGAATTAGGCTCTCTAATTCGAACTACCGGTACACCTCGTCCCATGAGGAGTAACAGTAGTTTGAATTAGAGAGCCTAATTCGAACTACCTACTCCATGCCGCGTGTAGCCGCGGGCACGGAGTCCGCACTAAGGGGGATTTAAAAATGGCGGCGCCCGGCAAGATGCAAATGAAGCCTGGGATATTTAAACCCCGGGCTTCATTTGCAACTTCTAATGCCTACATTAGCCACCCTAATTCAAACTAGGGTGGCAGTGCAGACATACCCTAATACCAAAAATACCAAAGTTTCAGGCATCTAGTACCAGAATCTACGAAATAGGAGATGAATTATGATCAGGATGATAATGCCTGACTCAAAAGAAGAGATGTCAGTGATATTGGATGTGATAGGAGGATACCAGTAAGACTATAAGAGAAAGCCTCTATAAAACTGTCACTGAGTGTTAGGCAACAAAATAGTAACATAAGTAAATGATCTGTTCCACAGTAATGTGAATATTGATATGGATGAATGGTGTAAGGAAGAAATACCACATGAGAAATGTAACATCTATAAATGAAAAAATGAGAGAGTGCAGACTGTCTCAGATGGTTCAGTCTTATAAAGTGCAGTTCTGACAACTGGGTGGGAAAGATGGTCCAGTCAATCAAGAGTGAAGGTAAGAGAGAGGCCAACCCAAAAAGTGGTGGGATGCCATAAATGTACATGTTAGCATGTCGAGTGGTCAAGGATATGGCACTGAATAGAGCACTCTGGCAGGAAAGAACTTGTAAAGCAGACCCCATTTGATGAGATTGATACTGATAAAGTCAAATAATCTTCATTGCATTAATCTCTCTGCCATTCAAAACCTAAGGAGAGGAACAAATTGTTCATCCTTTCCAGGTCTTTCTATGGGGGACCCGAGAGCTAATGGTGATCAGTTTACCAGTGTAAGGCTACCGGGAGAAATTGATGCATTTGGAATAACAGTACCTCCACTTTGCTGAGAATGCCAGTTCTATACTTCTCTTGTGTACATTGGTTCTAGACTCTGCAGACTTCTTGTTTTGTCCAGTTTCAAGATTAAATAAGAGTTTGGGTGAAAGCCAAGTGGCTCAATCTGTTGGCAACAGTGTGTGGGAAATAGCATATAGAGGGACTTCTGGGAATTGTGACAGTGTTTCAAGAACTGTGAAGCATGAATCCTTCCCACCACTCCCCGGTACAGATAGTATATAGAACATTGTGAACCAGTGGGGGACAGTGACTAAGCCTTAATGGGATCCTGCAGTGCAGAGATGATACAGGCCAGTGGCGGAGAGGGAGAGGAAATGAGAGCAGTCAGTTTCAGCAGTGTTACTGAGCATGTTCAGTCAGACACACATGTTGCCTCTGAATCAGTGCTCCAAGGTAACTAACGGTGTCTTGAAGTGCCTTGTGTCACATTCAGTCTGCTGGCTCAGTGACTGTGACATTATGTGCCTGTTATGATCCTCAGAAGAGTTAACCATGCTTTTGACACTGCTGTCCTGTGCTGTTTTCTGAGGAGCCCATGAAGTTGTTAGCTAGTGTACCTAAAAGCCTTTTAATTGTGTGGCAGATGGAAGGCAATGGGATGCAGGAGTTTGGGGATGGGCAGGAACACAGGTAGTTGGGTGTGTGTGGGTTTATATTCCCTGAATAGGCTGCCAGAAACTGCTGCTCAGCCATCAGGTCAGATGGGCATCTGAAACTCATTAGGAGCCAGCCTGCAGTCAGCCTAACACAACAGCTGCCGCCAGTTAAAGCCTGCTGGCCCACTATAAAAGACTTCCCCTTAGGTAAGGAAAGGAAAGAAGAGGGATGGATTGAAGAAGAGGGTGGCAAATCTACAGTCTGCAAGCAGGAGTGGTTTTTCTTTAAGATGCCAGGAAGGAGGTACTGAAGGAGCTGTTGAGAAAGTGGTCCAGGGGCTGCTATTCAGTGTGGATGAGGGCAAGAGCCCCACTACTCTGGAGCCCAGAGTAAGTGGGTGGGACCTGGTTCTTCCCCAACCATCCCTCTGGCTGGTGGACTGCCAACAGGGGAAAAGGATCTTTGGACCATCGAGGAGTTTTTTGCCCCTCCAAACTAGAGATTGGCCTATGATGAAAATGGCTCATGAAGCAGGGTACCCTCACCTCTGAGAAACAAGAAGCGGTGGGAGGGTCACCGTGAGGCTCTGAGGCATACAAAAACCCACCAGGAAGAGCAAGACCCGGGGGGCACAGTCCAAGCTCCGCCACAATTGCAGTAGGCAAAAGTGCTAACTCCTGTGTTCCATACCCTACAGTGGCTTCTTATTCACTCCTGGGTGTAATTCAAGACAATTGTCACCTAAAAACCCCTACGTGGTTTGGCAGTAAATGTGTTATCTTTGTCACACTCCCTCTCTCTACATCCCTTTCCTGGCAAGATCCATTCAGACAGCGGGCTCCTGTGGTCACTCCTCAGAGCTGAACGCCTGTCAGTTGTGGGTATCCAGGCAATCTCAGGGGATTGTCCACACATTTGGATTTCGTTCCCTCACGATCTGCCAAAGCCAGAGTTTGACCAACTTCAGGGCGCAGAAAAAAGACACCTCTATTCAGTTTGGTCTTTATTAGCCAGCAGAGAGATTCATTGCCCGCTATGGAGAAAGGAGATGGTGGTCAGTTAATTGGCTGGGGATGAATTGGCAGGTGCGGATAAGGGTTGGGAAGTGTCTAGTGCTGTTTTACTGTTAACTCTTGCCCTTTTGCCCACGGGCTGCATGACCACAGAAGAATAATAAGGAAGTCTGAAATATGGCCTGAGAAAAGTCAATTCTGTATGAATCAGCTTTTTGATTCATATGTAGGTATTTGAGGTTGAAATCACAGTTCCTGTAATAAAACCTTCCAGCAGATTGCTGGGATTTTCTCAGGCAGAATTAGAGCAACCAACATGAGTATTTTAGCTGACCTGTGAATTCCAGTATCTGGCAGTGATATTGCCCATATGGTATGCATGTCCTGAAGAACACACGTGAACGTAGCGCTATACGTGCATATTCTTTTCTACGTACATTTGGATTTTTCTTGACCTAGTAGTATTCTAAGGATTATTGTCAATAGGGCTTTTTGGTTGGATGGGGACAGAAGGAGAGAGGAAGAATATATGTGCATCTCATGTAAATCAGTTAGTCTATAAAAGCCATTTCTGATAAACTATGTGTTCATTTTTATCACAATTTGTAATCATGCCTTATTAGAATCTTTTTGGCTACATTGTACAAAGAGGGGCTAATCATCCTTAATCCTTTAGCAGGCATTGCAATAACATTCACCATGCTGAACTCATTTAGTGGTACTAGTGTGAATTATA
Organism: Pelodiscus sinensis; assembly: GCF_052426305.1. Classification (NCBI taxonomy): domain Eukaryota; kingdom Metazoa; phylum Chordata; order Testudines; family Trionychidae; genus Pelodiscus; species Pelodiscus sinensis. The sequence continues at coordinate 103,852,904 of NC_143055.1, forward strand.
CTGCTCCTGGTGTGGTATAGCTCTGAGACATGAAAAGGTTTCATGAGGTGGCAGGGGGAGAATGTTGGAAGAAGGTCAAGAGAAAAAAAAAGTCCGATGAAAGAGTAGATGCTCAAAGCCTGCCAAAGGAAATAGAAAGTTTTGAATTGGTTTTAGTTGTTGGGGGGGGAGCCCCTTTTTCTTTAAACAGTAAATTGGGTGATCATAGGCTTATTCCTCAGCAGGGATCTCATTAAGTCAAACTAATGGCTTTTAAAAGTCCCTATCCCAGGCACAAGATCAAATTTGACAAGAAAGTTCAAGATGCAGCTGAATTCCTTTACATTTTTATTAACTATAGTAAAAGGAAGAAAGATCTCTGTTATGGATTGCTGAAACATTTAAATGCCGGTGATTAAAAAATTAATACAATTTTAAACAAGAGGTGCCAGAATCAAAATTTTTCTTTTGGATTCTACCACAGAATAACATAGATTAATAACAGATACATTCCATGAGTAGCTGTAAGCTCTCAAATCCAGTTGTCATGCTTAGTACATTTGATATTTGATAGCTACAAATAAATGGGGTGCATTTTTTCCTCCTTCTGCATAAAATGAAAGGAAAAGTTTGGATGGGTTAGTGTTTAGGGCACTAGCTGGGACTAGGAAGACTTGGATTCAGATCCATGATCTGCCACAGACTTCCTCTGTGACTGTGAGCAAGTCACTTAGCCCCATTTTACAGATGCGGAAATAAGGTACAAAAGACTAATAGCACTTCTCTATTAGTGTTCTGGGGGTAAATTCTGGAGGTGTTCTGGGGGTAAATTCAGGTACTATGGTGATGAGAGCTATGGTTGCAGTTTCTGACACTGGTCACTATCAGAACCCAGTATATGGAACTAGAGGGACCTTTAGTCTGACCCACTATGTTCATTCTTTTTTTTTTTTTTTTTTTAAAGTACTGAAGTCGCAAAGAGTTTTGTAAAAATAAATGAATTCTGGAGAGAAGCAGCTTTGTCAATGCTGTAGGTTTTGAGTGAAAATCTACTCTTGTGTTTCCAGAAGATTAGTCTGTTTTTTAACTAATCTACCTAGCCACAAACATCATAAATTTTCAAAAATAAAACTGAGTTTTTATTACTTTATTAATTTTAAAATGGAGTGTCACTAGGAAATCACTACCACAATTTGTAAATGTTTCACACTCCTTATCCACCCAAGACACATATGGAAAAAAGAGTATTTTTAAACTACTATGCTCTTTTATTTACCATAATATTTAAGCTATGTCATATAAGGGCAGATGAAAGAACACCCTGTATTTTGCAAGACCGCTATTGGGCCCTAAACCTATTCTCACTGAAGTCAAAATCTCCCTTAGACTTCAACTGGAGCAGGCCCTAATCCTGCAAACTATAGAATGAGAAACTTCATGCATCTTATTGACAGAAAATTCAGTTTTGTATTTAGGATACAGGCAAAAATTTAGGATGTAAATATGGGACTGGGCTTTTAAATGATAAACTCTTTGCTGTCAAGGATCAGGTTTTCTGTGTTCTGTTCAGTATAAAGCACATGGTCAGTGGCTAATAAACAATACAGGCAGTCCCCAGGTTACGTACAAGATAGGGACTGTAGGTTTGTTCTTAAGTTGAATCTGTATGTAAGTCGGAACTGGCGTCCAGATTCAGCCACTGCTGAAACTGACCAGCGGCTGACTACAGGAATCACCCTCTAATCAGTTTCAACAGGCTGAATCTGGACGCCAGTTCCGACTGACATACAGATTCAACTTAAGAACCCCAGGCGTCCCCAAGTCAGCTGCTGCTGAAACTGATCAGCGGCTGATTCCAGGAAGCCCGGGGCAGAGCAACTCTGCCTCGGGCTTCCTGTAGTCAGCACTGGTCAGTTTCAGCAGCGGCTGACTTGGGGACGCCTGGGGCAGAGCAGCTGGGGTCCTGATTCAGCCGCTGCTGAAACTGACCAGCAGCGGCTGAATCAGGACGCCTGGGGCAGAGCAGCTGGGGTGCTGCCGGGTTGGTCTAGTAGCGCCCAGAGCGGCGCTGCGGGACCAACCGGCAGTGCCCCAGCTGCTCTACCACAGGTGTCCGGAGAAAAGCCTGGTCTGCTGGGGGGGGGGCGTGGCGTACTAGCTGCGCCCCCCCCCCAGCAGACCAGGGAGACGCGGGCGGCGGACCGAGACGCACCGTGGTCCCGCCACCCGGGTCCTCCGCGGCTTTGCTCCGCGTCTCCCTGGTCTGCTGGAGACCAGCAGACCAGGGAGAAGGGGACCAAAGCCTCTGAGGACGCCGGCAGCGGGACAGCCACGGCGCGTCTGGGCTGTCCGCTGCCTGCGTGCTCCGCGGCTTTGCTCCACGTCTCCCTGGTCTGCACGTCTCCCTGGTCCATACTTCTTTTCTAGTACAGGCAGTCCCCGAGTTACGCGGATCCGACTTATGTCGGATCCGCAGTTACGAACGGGCTTTGCTCCGCGTCTCCCTGGTCTGCTGGACACCAGTAGACAAAGTACCAATTTGGATAGGCTTGAGCAAACCAACTCTGCGAAAGAAAGCATGGATGATGGTTTTAGACTCCACAAGAAAATCATCATTAAACATAGGGACTACGTCTACACTGGCACCCTTTTCCAGAAATGCTTAAAACGGAACAGTTTTCCGTTATAAGTATTTCCGGAAAAAGCACATCTACATCGGCAGGATGCTTTTCCAGAAAAGCACTTTTTCCGGAAAAGTGTCCGTGCCAATGTAGACGCGCTTTTCCGCAAAAAAAGCCCCGATCGTCATTTTCGTGACCAGGGCTTTTTTTCAGAAAAGACTACTGGGCTGTCTACACTGGCCCTTTTCCGGAACAGTTTTTCCGGAAAAGGACTTTTGCCCGAACGGGAGCAGCATAGTTTTTCTGGAAAAACAATGACGATTTTACATTAGATCGTCATTGCTTTTCCGGAAAAGCAAGCGGCCAGTGTAGACAGCTGGCAAATTATTCAGGAAAAGCGGCTGCTTTTCCGGAATAAGTGGCCAGTGTAGACACAGCCAGGGTGCATATGAGTCTTGAATAGGAGCTTCAGGGAGCAGGAATGAGGTTGGGGATGGAATAGAAACATTGGTGGTAAAAAGGAGGATTGGGTTAGGTTCAGAGAAATAAGGAAGGTTCATGCTTGCAGAGATGATGGGGGTTGGGGAAGTAACCACTGAGAAATGAAAACATCCTGTAGATAGCTCACTTTTCTAAGTTTATCCAAGTAAAGCTCACTTTTCTCAGTTTATCCAATTAGAGCTTTCAAGTATTTTGAGGTTTACCTATTACTATTGACAGATAGTGTCCATTAAGTAGGTATTCAAAACCTAGGGATACCTGAATTATACTTTTCTGAATTGTGTAGGTCCAACTGTAGAGAATATTAGAGGTCTCTGCTGTCTGGAGCCACTGGATAAAGCAACTCTTTGTGAGAAGTAGACCTATAACAAGGAGTTTTACTGTATGAGTTTTAGTATCTATAGTTCAAGTTTCCCCACTGCTAAATTGGTGCTAAATGAGATGACTATGAGCAGAGATCTTTTAAGGGTCACTAGAGAATTCCGGGGCTCAAATGTACACCAATCCTTTTCTTTATGTTTGTTTGCAAAGTATAAGCAATTTTAACTAACTTTTTAAAAGAACAAACATTTCAGTGTTTCAGGGAGGAGGGGGGAAAGCATTGCTAGCAATCCAGAAGTCATGAGGAAACCTACAATAAGAAACCTATGCAATCAATCGGGCACTAGTGAGAGCCTATAATAAAGCAGTGTGTGGTGGTGCTGGAGAAAAAATATTTAAATATAAGTTATACATTTACTTTGAAACTTATAAAGGCTTAGTATCAATGACAGAAAGGAGAAAATAATTGTAAGAATCATGAAGAGACTTTGCCTGTGTTGCTATACACTGAAAATGAAATGTCTCAAAATGAGTATAAGCTATGACTTTTTCTTTACTCCAGAACACAGCTCACATTTGTGTATGCCCACATAGAGAATTATTATAAGGAAAAACTATCAAGATTCAAGTGGGTTTTTCTTTCTAATTTAAGCCAGGTTCTTCAGAGAAGGGTCAGCTGTTTTTTAAAACTTCTGATTATGTTTCCAACCATTCTGACCACCCACCCACCTCCTGGTTCAACATACACTGTGTCTCAGCGTCCTTTGATATATTAAGACTGAGCTGCATAGACTACATGACTAATAAATGGGGATAGATAGGGGGAAAGTTTGCACACTGTTGTATATTTCACACCACCAATGTCATTTTGGACTCCCAAAAAGGTAGAGATTTTCTCAGGCATGGGTCCTGTGGAAAAATGTAATATGTGATCATGTAATAAAGATTGTGTAATGTATGTGCTCGGAGAAAAGGAAATGGAAATTAAGGATTTATTGATAGCTTTAATTCTGACATTTCTTGATTTTTAGCGATCTTAACATTATTTTAATATAGAGTTTTCTGTATGTTGTATTTCCACATTTCTGCTGTATCCTCCAGTTATGTTAGGAGATGGTTGGGGTTTGGGTTTGGTTTTGGCATGAGGGAACAAAGCATTAGGGACTCAAGAAGGGCTCATTCAATCAATATAATTCTATTCTTTTCTATATGTCCACCTCCTGAAATTTTAAATCAGCAAATGTCATTGGTTTGTGAGCAGCATATTCTCAGCCCTGTCTCCACTAGTGACTGGTGTTACAAAAGTTGTGTATAAAACTTGCATCCTATCTGATATATCTGTGTACTTGGTAGCACAGAACTAAAGACTGGCATATGAAGAGCAACAGTGTGTTGTAGATTTAATAAATTGCTCTTCTTATAGACTGCAAAAACTGCATCCCACGTATAGTTCTTAAGGAACACTGTTTGTTAACTCACCTGTGTGTGGTTGCATTTTAATAGCTGACCCTGTTATCTTCCACAAACATCTATATCATGGGGAAAAAAACCACAAGTTACAGAGGAAGGAAAGTGCAATAGTCATTCCCATGCTTTTGCCAAAGCATATTTGAGTCTGTTTCTTTTGACTTTCAGATTTACTGTTGAACTCAGAAACATGGGTTCCAAAATTAATTTTGCCTCAGCATGGAAACAGACCGAATGAATTTCTAGCCATAACTTGCATATTTAAAACACAATGTAACTAATTTAGCTAGAACTCTTCTACAAACTTCAGTACCATTGACTGTACTGAAGTTAGAACATATCAGCCAGTGAGGAATGTGCTCCAGAAGGAAATAAATGGACATCAGCTTTAACTTCACATGTCCCATTTCACTATGTAGCATTCAAGCAGTTGTAAAATGTCTTCCATTACCAGCTTTAACAAATCAACATCTTGAATGAGTCTCTCATATTATGGTAGTTTTGTATACAGTTGTAGAAAATCAGTCTGGTTCAGTGTTTACATAGGTTCCCCAATGGTATTATGTCTCTGCAGTAGGGATTATACTAAAACTATTCCTAGAGCTCAGATTATATCATCAGTGACATTGGTACATAAACAAGTCCTGGTTGCCAATACTAGAAAACATTGTCAAGGGACAATGTCAAGGGACAATTTTCCAAATACGCTGTGGGCCTGGCTGTGTTAGTCTGGTTTTCAGCTAGACCAGACTAACACGGCTACATTTCTATCGCTGTGGGTCTGGACACTGCTAGGTTTCCAGCCAAAGGGAGGGGGGTGGAAGACAGAGCATCATTAAGTATCTGCACAATGGGTACTTAAACCTAAGCAAATAAAAATCAAAGTCAATAGATAGATTCCTAAAACAGGAAGAATACCACTCAGGGAGCTGTTAGCACCTTCAGTGGTTATTAAGTAGATAGAGTCCCCACCAGCCTGTATCACAATTGAGTCCATTAGCATGTGAATTGAATTTGTGGATGAACTGGGACTTCAGGGCTTCTCTGTGTAATTCGCTTGTAGAGCTGGTTTGTGATAAGACAGCTATTTGCAGGTCTGTCAGACTGTGATTAGGCAAGCTGAAATGCTCACCAACAGGCTTCTGTATATTCCCTTTACATATATCTGATTTGTGTCCATTGATTCTTTCCCGCAGAGACTGTCCAGTTTGTCCAATATATATAGCAGTGGGGCACTGCTGGCATTTGATGGCATAGATCAAATTACTGGATGTGCAGTCAAATGACCCTTTGATTTTGTGGCTTATGTTGTTTGCTCCAGTGATGAATTTGCCAGTGTAGATATGTGGGCAGAGTTGGCATCTTTTTTTGGTTGCAAGGCTGGGTGCCTGGAGGCTTATGATGTGGTTGTGTGGCATGACTATCAGAAAGAATATATTTCAGGTTAGGGGGTTGTCTGCAAGCAAGAATAGGTTTTTCTCCTAAGGCCTCTGAGAGTGAGGGATCATTTACCAAAATGGGTTGTAGATTGTGTATAATGCATTGGAGGGGTCTGAGTTGTTGACTGTAGGTAACAACAAGAGGAGTTCTGTTGTTTTCTCTTTTGGGTCTGTCTTGAAGTAGTTCATGTCTGGGTATTTTTTTTGGCTCTGTCAATTTGTTTCTTCACTCCCCCAGGTGGGTATTTCAGTTTTAGGAATGCTCTGTAAAGATCCTGTAGGTGACTGTTTCTGTTTGTGGGGTCAGAGAAAATCCGGTTGTATCGTAGGGGTTGGCTGTATACAATCGACTGAAAAATGTGTCTGGGATGGAAGCTGGAAGCATGAAGGTAAGTGTAGTAGTCGGTAGGTTTTCGATATAGGGTGGTGGAAATGTGTCCATTATTTAACTGTACTGTTGTGTCCAGGAAGTGGATTTCCCTTGTGGATTGGTCCAGGCTGAGGTTGATAGTAGGGTGGAAGTTGTTGAAGTCCTTGTGGAATTCTTTTCCATGGATCCATATGATGAAGATGTCATCAATGTAGTGTAAGTAAAGTAATGTTAGGGGGATGAGGGCTGAGGAAATGTTATTCAAGGTCAGCCATAAAGATGTTGGCATATTGTGGTACCACGCGAGTGCCCATGGCTGTGATGCTGATTTGGAGATAGAAATTGTTTCTGAATTGGAAGTAGTTGTGGGTGAGGATGAAGTCACAGAGCACTGTAAACAGGTGTGCAGTGTTGTCAAGGTTTGGGTTTGACCCAGTTCTAATTTAAGCCCAGCTGTTGAGATTAATGTAATACAAGCAAACCTTTTTTCTTTCAGCCCAGACTAATCTTCTAACAAGAAAATCCTGTGTTGGTTTACCATCTGTGAAACTGAGTCTGCAATTTTAATCCAATAGGAAGCTTATCACTCGGTCTATTGGGTCTGATTCTCTCCTTGCTCTGCATGGAGCAAATGGAGAGTTTAGAATAAAAAGACAATGAAGTCCATCGTGTGAAAATGTGTTTAAATGAGAGGATATGATGACCCTACATTTTTGCAATTCTATTTTTATTCATTACTGAATAAATGACCAATATAATTGATTAAATATATATAGAAATATATACATCCATATTTATTTTCCTCTCAAATGTATTTGATATGTAGTGTGAGATTTTTAAGGGAGAATTCTCAGCAATTTTAAAATGATAAATATTAAAAATTTAAATATTTGGAAAAGCAAGAGCATTTAGGAGAACAAACATCTGAGCAAATTTTTAAACAATTGTTATGAAGTTAATATTTGAATGAGACTATTGAAACCAATGCAAAGTTTTGTCATCCCTTCTGTAAGGACGAGTAGGTGTAATACTGTTGCCAGTCATCATGTGATTCTATTGCAGATGGAGTTGCTAGTTCGGTTTATTTAAATGTATTGAAGTTAGATCTTGGAGAAATGCTTATTGTCAGTTGTGATACAGAACATATCTCCAGACAAGATTGCTCTTGCCTTAATCTGTCCCTCTGTCTAATTAAAATTCATTCTTAGCTGCAGTTGCTACCTATAAGTCATATGCATGAGAGCAAAGAACATTACAAGATGCCAAAATATTACTATCACAATTAAATACTTTAAATCTTTGTTTAGACTGGATTGATCACGAAACCTAAAAGGACATGATGGATTTAATAGAAGTCAGTGGGCCAAATCCTCTGATACAAATAGATGTAATTCCATTTAAAATCAGTAGGATTATACCAGCAGAGAATTTGATCCAGTGTGTTAATACTACTTGCATGTGTAGGTACAACAGCATCATGCCTAACGTCTATAGTTCAATCTGATTTATAATGACACTAAACCCTAAGAAAATAACAGCTTTATTATTCTCAAATAGAGTACTTTGTATTATAAATCAGTGATTTCCTCAAGTATCTCCCTAGTGCTTGCGTGATGTTTTTAAACTTTTTTGAATAATATGTTTGATAAAATACTGAAGTGACCCTTAGACTCTGATGGAGCCTGAACGAGTCAGTAAACTGAGCTGTTAATTCCAATTCTTCCTGGAAAGTTATCACAGACTGTACTAACTCTGAGAGCCAGAATTTTTATTTGTTGCCAAGAGTTACGTTTACATAGGATAGCTAGGCAAACAGATGCAAATCCACAGTAGACTGTTGACCCGGAGTGCTTACAACTTCTTTTTATATGCAGGTGCATGAATTATTCAATCATTTGCTTATTGTTGCCTTGATGCAAGTATTTATTAAATGCAAAAGCAGCTGAAATAATATGAAGAGTCTAAGTTAAACTGACATAAGCATGAAAATGTAGAAGTGCCTACCAAGTAGCCCTGAAAACATCCCTTTCTGTGTGTGAATAAGTACAGGTTGATAGCTAGCCCTGCATAATATAAATGCAGTGATGTTGAGGCACAACTGTGCGGTATTGATGAAGTTTTGCAACCTTCCTTACTTGACCTTGCTAATTGCAACAATTGAACTGAACTGAGCAAAGTGGATGCAGCATTCACTTTTAAATACTAATCAAGTGTTATTCTATTTGTCTGGTAGCTCTTTTTCTCATTCTTTTTGATGTTAAAAACAAACAACAGTCAAAGGAAAATAAACGCGCAAAGTCAGATTCTCAGACATTAAGAAATGCCAGAATTGAGGCTGTCCATGCAGCCTTACTTTGGCCCTTTACAATACAGTTTTCAATTACATGATCACATAGGGCAAATTACTGTGGGGAAAAAATAGTAAGTCACAGAATGGATAATGCCATAATTTTTACACTATGTGGTTCCATGCGTTTTTATTATTTATTACACACCATTCATACCCTGCTCTTCTATGGTGCTCATCACTATAGTGAATCTGAGTGCTTCATGAACAGGCATTGTCTTCACGACACCTTTGTGAGGTGAGGAACATGTATCCCCATTTTACAGATGGGAAACAAAGGCGCAGAGACACTAATGCCAAACACATCCACTGATTTTGTGTGCCCATTTTGAGATCCTATGGTCTCATTTTTTCAGAATACTTTGTATTTTCTAGCAACTCGCATGGTCAATGCATAGCTCCCTCTAACTTGAGTTGTAGCTGTGTTCAGTTCTTCTGCAACTCAGAGCCCAGGGTTTCAAGTCAAGCATCCAGAAAACGAGGAACATACAATTAATGACAACCTGTGGACATTTTGGTTTAAGTGACATGCCCATTATCACGTAGGAATTCTGGTGGAGGAAGGAATAGGACCCAATTCTCCAGGACAACATTCAACAGCCTGAACTAGGAAGGCATTCTTTTTCTATGTGCAGTCCCCTGGCCTCATACACTACACATCTTCCAACTTATGCAACAAATGAGAGAAGGGTCCTGAAGACAATAGCTGCATTATCGCCACAACCATGACTCATTCCTTGTGCACCACCCATCCTGTAGACTAAATTAAGCAGTAGTCCTGTGGGAAAAATCATAGTAATAAAGAACTACATCATAATGTACACATGCAAGGGAGCCAATTTACGTTTTCAGAGCAAATTGAGAGAATTAGCCTCCATCTATTTTGCGAATGATGTATAAGTCCCCTCTCCCTGAGGTGGTCGTGTGGTTTTTTTTTCTTTGTTAGTTTGGAGGGGGCAAAACTGGTAAATTCCTATCAAATTCAGGACTAATTTCATATCAGCCAAAGCTGCAATTTTTGCCAAATAATCTACGTCAACAAAACTTTGCACACCTCTGCTCAGATGTAGTTAGTGCAGATGACTCTTCATTGTCCCACTCTCCTGATTTTGCTCCCTCTGCATATGTGTGAGAAGGGGGAAAGAGACATTAGACAGCTTCCCTGATCCTGTAGTCATTGATGGGACATTATCAGATGTGTCTGAAGTACTGAATTCAAATCTGGCTTCAGATGATGGGGTTCAAAGAGGGATTGGGTGGGAAGGGATAGCAGAGGACTCAACTCAGTGAGTCAGGAGGTGCCTTCCAGTCATTATGGAGTGTGGCTCTGGAGGTTTGGTTCAGCTTTTTATAACAATGGAGCCAGCACAGAAATTTGGAAGCAAATACAAAGATTCTAAATCTCTGATAAATTCAGCAAGGTTGAGGTTCAGGATTTTTGGTAACAGGTGAGTGAGATAAAGAAACCAGGGAGAAAATCAAAGATATGAGGAGGGACAGAAAGCTAAACCTAAAAAAATGAGAGACAGACAAGATCCAGGGTGGAAGGCTCTTGTTCCATTCAGTTTTCTATTCAAGAACCATTTTTTTCTTTTCTCAGTAACGTAAGTATCTTAGCCCAAAGTATTTCTCTACAGAATGGAATCCTTCCCTAAGTGGGTGTTTCTGGCCCCACTGCCCCTGATTTTATGTTGACATTCTCTGTAATAAAAAATGAAGACACTGGGTGTAACAGGAATAACAAAGACTGAGTTCCGATGGGAGGTGGGGAAGCATAGGGTGTGAACAGCCTGAACTATTGGCTTCAAAAGAGAGATCATGTGAAATACAGCAATATCCTTGGGCAGGAGCAATTCTAAGAGAGGGTATGTCTACACTACCCCGCTAGTTCGAACTAGGGGGGTAATGTAGGCATACCGCTCTTGCAAATGAAGCCCGGGATTTGAATTTCCCGGGCTTCATTTGCATAAGCGGGGAGCCGCCATTTTTAAAACCCCGCTGGTTCGAACCCCGTGCAGCACGGCTACACGGGTCTCGAACTAGGTAGTTCGGAATAGGAATCCTAGTTCGAACTACCTAGTTCGAGCCCCGTGTAGCCGCACTGCACGGGGTTCGAACCAGCTGGGTTTTAAAAATGGCGGCTCCCCGCTCATGCAAATGAAGCCCGGGAAATTCAAATCCCGGGCTTCATTTGCAAGTGCGGTATGCCTACATTACCCTTCTAGTTCGAACTAGCGGGGTAGTGTAGACATACCCAGAGTGACACAGATCAGGGCAGTGGGGATAGTCCTTTTGGGATGACAACATCTTCCCATTCCCATCTTTCCTGTCCTATTACTGTGGTCAGAATGATGAAGAGGCACAAGGAGCTGAGCATTCTAGTTATCATAGTGTAATTTCTGTTGACAGGTCTAACAATTGCACAAGCATCCTCACTCTATAAATGGGAATGGAGGGGGAGAGAGAGAGAGAGAGAGAGATTGTAGCCTAAGTGTCTTTGCTATCAGACAACAGAGCAAGATCTGATAGATTTTTTTTTATGCTCATCTCTCATGCCTTATTTTAGTCTACAAACTCCCCATGGCTGGGATTTATTGAATCTGTGTTGTGTAATGATTTATATTAATTCCACCAATTTCCTGCATCCCTGATTTAGCAGCTCATTATAGACTTCACCCTTACCACTGCTATATTCTTTCCCCATTCCATGCACCACAGAATTGGAAACTCTGCATTGCCCTTACCATGCCAGTAACTAAGAGAGTTCTCGATTACGACAGATTGTTGTAATCAAATCTCATATTTCAAGGCTTTAGGTGTTCCTTTGCAGGAGACAAGAAGGATTTTTCATATGTGATTGCTCAGATATATTCTGTGTGGATTTGGGCAAGTATGTTTTTGTCTGCTTTTGCTTTCCTCTGAAGCATTAAGTATTGTACACAGATGGAGGCAAGACTCTGGACAAAATTGACCAAGGTTTATAGATGGTACAGTGCATCGTTTGGTCTTAAATGCTTAACTGGTGTATCTTGCTCACCCTCTCAGGAATCCAGAATTATACGCAGCTCCTGATATGGGTTTAGAAAGAAATTTTCTTCTAAGTCAAGTTGAAACCTTTTTCTTTCTTTCTTTCATTTGGAGCATCAAGTGTAATATCCTGCTGAGATCATCAGGATACATCCCATCTAATAAATTCCTTACCATTCCCAGGACCTCTTTGGTGGTAGCTCGCTCCTTCCTGTTCTTTCTCTCTGTAGCACAAAACAGGAATTTAATCTCCTGGAGGCTGGGAACAAGATATTTGGCTGTGATTTGGCCGTATAAAATCCATCTGGAAATATTCAGAAGTACATTGTCTAGAATATCTAGTTATTTATGAAGTATAGCAGAGAAAGAGAGAGGGAGAGAGAGAATGATTTACCCAAGGTTACTCAGTGGCAAAACTAGGAACAGAACCCAGAATCCCTCACTCTGAGATATAATAGACCTTAGTATAGAGTATTCTTGACAGGAGGAGAGTATGTTTGGGCTCCAAAGAGTAAAGAGAAAGCAGAAGAAGAAGCAGCTTCTGTTGGAGCAGCACTCATCAGCAAAAAGCAGCTCCATTCTACAAAGGGGAAGGACCAAGAGCAGAATCCTGAAAAAGAAATGGGTTCAAAAAGAGGGGAGGAACAGGAGAAACCCAGGATGGGACAGTTACAGAGACAGCCCTGCTGTGAAATGATGCCCTTAGTGCATTAAGATAGAAGGAGCAGAGACCCATTACTGAGAATTTGGGAAATTCTTTAGCCAATTATGATGGGAGTAATCGTGGACCCTTCATATTTGGAACCATATTGACCCTTATATGGATGATAAGGCCGGTTGGGTCTTCCAGATCTAGAGTATAACCTTCTGCAACTTATCATACTAGGCTGTTATTGCCTATGTGAACCTGTCTCTACAAGGGTCTGACATACATAACTTGCCAAATGGTTTCATGGCTAATAGCTGGTAGGGGAGAAATGTTGAGACTTGGTAATTCTTGGTCCAACTCCATGTTTCTGGAGGGGCAGATGCTCTAATGCTCTGCATCTGTTCCCTGCCTCCTCTGATGCGATCTATCCTCTCTGGAACCTGCCCTGTCTGCTCTTATTCCACCTGTTCCTCTGCTCTTCTGATCAAGGTCTATGTGCTTAGTCAAGCACATCATCCTTTTCTTCCATGCTGCCTGTGTGCCAAGTGGGCAGACATTTAGAGCACAAAAGAGAATCTCTTTGCTTTCAGTGCATTTGTTGGCATCATAGCAGCTCCTGGCTGCTAGGAAGAATTACAGGAAGAGTCCTGGCTGACCTGGCTTAGAGCTTACTCTCTTGATCTGTAGGGATGGTACATGTATCATCTGGTTCTAACATAGGAGCTGAGTGGCAATACAGTATGTTCGATACACATAGAATCTTCATATATGTTAGTTACCAAACTCTTAATCTCCACTGAGTATGTGAGACCAGAGGGCCCTAAAATGGAAAGAGTCAGGAAAGCTTAAATGTAAGTGTCACTATTTGTCCTGCCTATATTTTATTTTTATAATATACAGTGGAATATTGCCTGGGAATTTTGGTAAGATCACTAGTTGCTTTTTAATTGTTACTGCTGTTTATTACTTTCAATCTTCAGTAGGCTGTTCATTTAAACTTTGGTGAGATTGGAAACCATTTGGTGAGATTGGAAACCATTGTAGCTTGGAGAACCATTTTGTTTTGATGCTTCAGTGGGGGAACTGAGTTACTCTGTAACAGGAAAAACTTTAAAAACAACAAATAGTCTAGTAGCACTTTAAAGACTAACAAAACATGTAGATGGTATCATGAGCTTTTGTGGGCTCAACCCGGTCATCTGAAGAAGTGGGTTGAGCCCATGAAAGCTCATGATACCATCTACATGTTTTGTTAGTCTTTTAAGTGCTACTAGACTATTTGTTGTTTTTTAAGTTTTTCATTTTGTTTTGGTCATTTTTCATACTGGTGGATAACTCTCTAAAATGATTGATCCATTTTAAAGCTGCATGAAAAACCCCCTCTATGCCTTTTATCATTGGCTGCAAGCTAATCAATACAAGTTAATTGCTAAAGCTTTTTATCTATATTATGGTGAGACTGACCCCTGGAAAATGGCTCTTTGCTAAGATAATGGGCGAGGAGGAAGAGCTTTAAGATTTTCAGCTTTATGCCTATGTGTTACAAAGTTAAGAAGATGTAATTAGTATATTTCCTAATACAGTATTACAATTTGCCACTGGCTGTTGTGTGATCTTCATTACATGATCAGCATACATTGTTGGTGTTACTCTTATTAGAAAGCCTTTGAGAAACCTGTGAAACATATCAGAAATACAGTACCTGGGTAAAATGTGCATCACTGCTCAGTTAACATCCAGAGCTTGCTCTGAATTTGCAATTAAGCATCATTTACATGCATGCCTGTGTGTGGCCCACAATGCTGTTATAGTCATCCAAAGCTTCATCCTTACCGTACTGGTTTCCTTTTCAACTGATGGCACATACCCACTGGTGTCATAGTATATAATGCCTCACCCTGTATCATATTTCCAAGGCACCTATCACTGCAGTGTCTGCATGACACCTTACATACTATTCAACAGACCATCTGTGTGAGTGTCCATTCTCCTCCCATCTGGTTTATTAGAATGAGATTAGTGATAAACAGTTGAGCTCTCATCTTTCCAGAAATGAGGCGGGAAATGTTTGCTACCAACTAATAGAAAACCCAGTGGCTCTCTGTCACTGACCCCTGTCCTGTGCCAATTTAATCGAACAAGAGGTGACAAGTTTTCCAGTTGAGGCCTAATCGGCACAGAATAAAGCAGAAGACTTACTTTGTCAGGTCTTCTATACAACACTCCTGCTAATGCATTCCACAGTGACAGGTTGGAATGGGGAAGTTGTTTTGTTTTACACTATTGACTAATGTTTAGCTTGTGATCCGCTGGATCCCTTTCTGCAGCCCTCTTTTATTAGGCAGTCATTCTCCCCCCCTCCTTTTTTATGCGTGCAACTGATTGTTTCCTTCCTAAATGAAGAACTTTGCATTTGTCCCTTTTGAATTCCATCCTGTTTACTTCAGACCAGTTTCTCTCCAGTTTGTCCTGATCATTTTCAGTTTTAATCCTACTCTCCAAAGCACTTGCAGCCCCTCCCAGCTTGGTATCATGTGCAAACTTGTAGTGCACTCTCTATGGTATTATAGATGCCATTTCTTCATCTGTAAAATGTGGATAATCCATAGCTACTTCCCAGGGGAGACTATGAGACTATATTGATATTGGTAAAGCGTTGAGGTGAGATATTTTGATTCAAGATGCTGTTGTAGCAACAGAATGACTACAATCCACACCTGCTATGAAGAAATGTGTACCTAATTTTAACATAAGCAATGAATGGAATTCCATCCCAGTTTAACACTATTGGCTTCTTCCATATTGAGTTGCAATCTACTGATGAAACAAAATTACCGTATATTCCGGCGTACAAGACGACCTCTGATGTTAAAAAACATCCCCCAAAAATCGGGGGTCGTCTTGTACGCCGGATGCCCCGCCGCCGGAGCCCCTCCGCGGCTTTGAAAGCCTCGGGGAAAGCCGGCGGGGGGGCATCCCAGGCGCGCATGGGCTGCCCCCCCGCCAGAGCCCCTCCGCGGCTTTGAAAGCCTCGGGGGAAGCCGGCGGGGGGGCATCCCAGGCGCGCATGGGCTGCCCCCCCGCCGGAGCCCCTCCGCGGCTTTGAAAGCCTCGGGGGAAGCCGGCGGGGGGGCAGCCCATGCGCGCCTGGGATGCCCCGCCGCCGGCTTCCCCCGAGGCTTTCAAAGCCGCGGAGGGGCTCCGGCGGGAGGGGGGGGGGCAGCCCAGGCGCTCCTGGCGGCTTTGCTCCCGGTGCCTCTGGTCTGCTGGGGACCATCTCCAGCAGACCAGGGACACCGGGAGCAAAGGAGGCGGAGGGGCGCTGGGGTATAAGATGAAACCCTATCTTTTAATTAAAAAGATAGGGGGTCGTCTTATACACCCAGTCGCCCTATACGCCGGAAAATACGGTATATGATTTTTTTAAATTATAGTTCTGGGCTGTACAGGTGGGCAGATGGCTTATAATTCTACCAAGAGTGTGATGCAACTCAATAATGTTTTTTTATTAGTACCTCATAACTTTTAAGTATTTTTTGGATTTGGGGGAAAAGAATAATTCTTAACATGTTTCCCATTTTTCCTCTCCACCCCTCGAAAAGTTTTTAAAACTCCTATGAGGACCTAATGGTGGGTGAGAGGGAATTAGTGGGTTTTGTTAACACTTTTATTACTTCCTCTTTGCTTGTAGCCATTTTGTGGGGGAAGGTATATGTAATAACACCTTTCTCTATTTCCCAAAGTGCCTAGAAATTATAGAGCATAATAAATAATCCATTTAGTGGTGAGCGTTACAGATCACAAATCTCAGACACCCTCAACTGGAAAAATGAAACTGACATCCTGGCTGAGAAACACAGTAAGGGCTGGGTTGTGGTTGCCTCACTTTTTTGCCATGTTTCAGTGAACTAGAGGAGCAGATGCTCTCCCCTGTTCTACTTCTGAATCACAGAAAAGAGAATCCCTGCAGTGATCTGATATTCTGTTGCCGTGGGATAACAAATACCTACTTTTACATTGTTACTTACTGTGATTTCTCAGTTTAAAGGGGCCAAAAATATAATATATCGTGGAAACTAAGAGAAGGGCCTATCCATTTAGAATGTTGGCCATTTTCTTCTTAATTTAGATCAGGACTGTGATAAATGGATTATCCGTTCTATGAGTTGGAAAACCCTGATTATAAAAGGAATATATTTTAAGTTAATCAGTCGAATGATGTAGACTTTTTAAAAGTTTAATGTGAATAAAGGGATTCAACAGACACCACTTTGAATTTGGTAATTAGCATATAAAACTTAAGTGAGATGAAAAGAATGCGTCCATTGTCTTCTCATTATACAAGCAAATAGTACCAGCTTTTCAGCAGCATCTGTTCCACATATAATTAGAGACAGGTGTTTTTGTAAAGAGGCAACAGAGGAAACTTACATCATAATGGCTAAAACTTGGAATAAAATATTCATCTTAATTACACTTACTTATTACTCTTTCTTCTAGCTATCCAAGGAAATCATAATAGCTTAAACTGAACAAAGTCTTCAGATATTTTTTCCATAACAGAATAATTCAGAGTAAGTCATGTGCCCCAGGGTCAGCCCCATATCCACTTCATGTCCCCATGCCTGCCAAGGAGTGTTAGTGGTCATCTACTACACTAATATTGCTCATCCCTAGCTTAGATGGAAGATACAATGTGAGTCCCAGGGTGAAATTATGGCCCCATTTAATTCATTGACAAAATTCTCATTAACTTCAATGGGAGTCAGTATTTCACCCTTAGAATCCTGTCTCACGGTAAGGAACAAAATGGAAAAGTCAATACAACCTGATCTTATCTCTTATTTGGAACTTAGTGAATTTCCCAATGTATTGCAAATAAAACCTGACACTAGCAAAACAAGAAAGAAGTCCCATTGGAGACAGTACACTGCAATAGAGCTGAGACCGTCTCCTATAGCATTCTAACATGAATAAAAGCTTGCAAGGAATAATCTCATCTAATTAAGGCAACTAAAATGTCCATTCAGCATTATTTCCCTTGGTAAAACAATAACTCCTTATGTTAAACACCTAGGCTGTGTCTACACTGCACCCCTTTTCCGGAAAAGGGATGCAGATTAGACACTTTGGAATAGGCAAATCCATGGGGGATTTAAATATCCCCAACGGCATTTGCATTTACATGGCTGCCGCTTTTTTCCGGCTTGGGGATAAGCCGGAGAAAAGCGCCAGTCTAGACGTGATTCTCCAGAAAATAAACCCTTTTCCGGAGGATCTCTTATTCCTACTTGAGCACAACGGGGACCCAGAGTTCAGCTACTACTTTTTTCATTATTTTAGCCCCTTATCTATTTGTCTGAATAGCTATATTATTTGGCTATAACTTCTGCAAATACAGTTACTTGTGTAGATCTAGAAGAGGCTGCAGTGATGCACTAGTTGGAGTGGTGTGACATTTAAACACATGGATTGCGCTTAGACTTTTAGAGACTTTAGTAGGTGCTATATCACACTCAGGTTGTTGCAAATACAACAAAGCAGATCCTTTAAAATATCCACATGCTTGGAAGCAATAGACCTGGACAGATCCCGCATAAAAATTTTAAAAGGCTCAGCAAGTACAGCTCAAGCTTAACTTCCAACTCCCCTGGTATCTCAGTGTTGAGTCTGTTCTGAGTAAGAGAAGACAAACATCATGGACTGTGCAGGGCATCCCTGCCATTTGGGGAGAGGATGTCATCACAGTCTTATACATGCTGCCCTTGTGTCTACAGTTGTAGAAATGATTGACTTTTTCATTCACTAAGGCTATGTCTAGACTGCAAGCCTCTTTCAAAAGAGGCTTTTTCGAAAGAGAGCGTCTAGACTACAATACGCGGATCGGAAAATCGATCCGCTTTTTCGAAAAAGAGCATCCTAACTGCTGGACGCTCTTTCGAAATTAAAAGCCACCCAGAACCGCTTCTGCCAGGGCATGGGGGCAGCATTTCCTTCCGGGTGCTGCTGCCTGCCCTTTGCAGAGACGTGTGGTTAAAGGGACGCCCCTGAACACCCGTTGCTCTGCTCCTGCAGCTGCCTTTGCTGTCCCTCTAGGAGGTAAGCAAGGCATTGCAGAGCTGGTTTGGAGTGCTCAGCTTCCTGGGACACCCCAGCAGGTTTTTTGTTTGGAGGTTTTTTTGTTTTAGACCCGTTTTTTTGGCATGGAGCCAGAGCTGCCCCTGGGCAGGCGATGACCCCACGCCATCATACTGCAAGTGTTGCTGCATCTGCATGACACAGTCATGAGGCTACTTCCCCATCTGGACCCAGACCAGAGGTACAAAGGGATCGTCCGTCATGCAGCCCCACTGCCCTTGCCTCCAAACTTCTTTGTGGACAGGCATGTTTGGAGGCTTGACACCCGCTCTGACTGGTGGGACCGGCTCGTTATGGAGCTCTGGGATGACCAAGAGTGGCTACGCAACTTCCAGTTGCGAAAGGCCACTTTCCAGGAGCTGTGTACCTGGCTCGTCCCTGCTCTGCAACGGCAAGACACCCACCTGCGGCCCACTATCCCCGTGGAAAAGAGGGTCGCCATTGCCTTCTGGAAGCTGGCAACCCCTGACAGCTACCGCTCCGTGGGACACCAATTTGGAGTGGGCAGGTCTACTGTTGGATACATCCTGATGGAGGTAAGTCATTGTCTGGGGACAGTCACAGTTTGGGGTGGGGGGAAGGGAGACTGACAGGAAGGGCAAAGTTGAGTGTGAGTGGGAGGGAGCTCCTCCACTCACTCTGAATTGTTGGGGGGGAGTTCTGAAGAGGGGATTCCCGGGGTGTTTGAGAGGGAAGGTGGGTGGTGGGTTCTCCTCCTAAGAGATAAGGCACCCCTTCTAACATTTTGTTGTCTGTCTCGTTCTGCAGGTGGTGAGGGCCATCAATTCGGAGCTGCTGAACAGGCTCGTCTGTCTACCAGATCTGGACAGCGTCATGGCCGGCTTTGCTGCCCTTGGCTTCCCGAATTGTGGAGGAGCGCTCGATGGGACACACATTCCAATCCATGCACCGCCCCATCGAGCAGCCCAATTCATTAACAGAAAGGGCTACTTTTCTATGGTCCTCCAGGCCCTGATCGACCATCGTGGCCAGTTTTCTGACATTTGTGTTGGGTGGTCAGGGCGGGCACATGATGCCCGCATCTTCAGGAACTCGTACCTCTACCGGAGGCTTCAGGCAGGAACATTTTTCCCGCATCACAACTTTGCGGTTGGGGATGTGCACATGCCGGTGTGCATAGTGGCTGATGCCGCCTACCCTCTGATGCCGTGGGAAGCCCTACACCGGCCACCTGGATGTGAGCAAGGAGCAGTTTAATGCTCACCTTAACCGGGCTCACAACCAGGTGGAATGTGTGTTCGGATGTTTAAAAGGCAGATTCCAGTGCTTGCTCACACGCCTAGACGTGGGAGAGAGCAACATCCCTGAGGTGGTGGCCGCATGTTGGGCCTGAGGTGGCGCGTGTTGGGCCGTGTGTTGGGCCTGAGGTGGGAGGCCTTCTTACCAGGGTGGGTACAGGTGCTGATGGTCAGGAGAGGCACTTTGCCCAGCCCCGGACAGCTGCCATCCGCCAGGCTCACCGGTCTGCTGTTTGCATACGGGAGGCCCTACGGGAGCAATTCTCAATTGGAGGCCACTGACTCTACTGAGGGGCTTCTGCCTGGGGACTGGGCCCTGGCCCAATAGAAGCTTCCCTCCACAACCCATCTCCTGACTCTGTTTGGAGAAATAATAAACACCAGGGTTTGTCTCAAAATAATAAGTTCTGTTTTTTTTTTAAATATCACTCACTGGAAAATAGTATAACTGTTGCAAACATAAAAAAGCTTTTGTTCATTTTTGATGTAGAAAATATACTTTCAGCCAAACTATATACAATAAACATTTTGTTTAACACATTGCTTGGCATTTAACTGGGGTGATGGGAGTGCTTGAAACCTGGAGGGGGGAAGGGGACTTGAAACCTGGAGGGTGGAAGGGGATCAGGTTGCACAGTGCTTGCCTGATCTCAGTCTCCTGCTTGGGCCTCGTGTTCGGGGTCCACCATGGCCACGGGATCGGGTGGTGCACCTGTTGGTTGGCTGGATAACAGCGGGTAGGTGCTCTTGGGACTGGGAGGCCTGGGAGAGAGGAGGGCTAGGGGGAGAGAGGGGCTGGGGGAGAGTAGGGTCCAAGGGGGGAAAGGGATGCTGCAGTGGAAGGGGGTTTGGTGGGGCGGGGTCATGGGGTGCAGGAGGAGCAGGACCAGACACAGGAGCAGGCAAGCCGCAGACCTCCCTGAGAGTGGCGCTCAGGGACGTGCGCTGCTGGACCAGCTCGTCCATGAGCCGGTCATGCCACCGATCCTCTGCCTCCGCCCTCTCTCACAGGATTGTGTTGAAATAGCTGTAGTTAGATTTTGTTAATTGTCTAAACAAAATTGAAATAAAATTTGAGGCAAAACATTGTTTTGGATCAAAACATCAAAACCTGTCTTATTTTTTCTATGAAACATTTAGACTGTTTGGAATCCCGCCCCCCCCCCGCCAAATTCACACAAAAAAATTGCCCATATCGACTCCTCTCCTCCTCTCTCCCTTCTACACTTGCAATGATGCATTGTAAACTTTTTGACCATTTAATCTCTGTGCTTTTCCAGGTGGCTTTGCCCCTCCCCACAAACTTGTCTGATAGGATATAGTTGCATGAGTCATCGGTGAGATCATTTAAACTGTGGTAAATACAGACCAAAACAGTTAAATGTATTAATGTAGAACAGATTTTTTTTTAAAAAGCTAGACTATATTCTTGGGAAATAATCTGTAGTGGTGATCAACATAGATACCCACATCAGAACTCAGTTGCAGAGAAGGGACACCTCTTGGCAGAAACCAAGAAATTACTTCACAATACTAACAAGACTTGGCATGGAAGATTATGCTTCTGCTATTCTATAGGATTAATAAAATGATTCTGTAACATAAGAATTCTGTACCAGAAAAGTAACTCTCCATTAAACACTATAGAATGGTTTAAAAATTCTATAGAAAAAAAATCATTCTCTATCAAATATCATAGGTTTTAGAGTTATTAATGGTGCCATTCCTATTACATTCTATAAGGCTTTTCCATGTGGAACAGTTCTACATTCATAATGGTTAAGAAAACTATAAAGTAATAGGGAATGAAGTATATGATTCCTCAACAGTTTTGTTCCAGCATCTCTAGTGACTCATAACGTCCATTCTTGAGTTCATCCTGGGTGGTTCTATATCACTTTCCGTGGAGTGTTTTTCCCTTCATTATAAACTATATTGGCATTGTACAGTGTTTGGTGGATCATTCAATCTCTTGAAATGATTCTTTTTGTCAGCCTCTTGAATCCTGTTTGTAGTCACACCACAGATGATCAGATGGCTCTTTTTCCTCATTCTTCATTGTCTGTCATCTCCAGTGAATTAGGTCCATACTTTAGCCATCTCTCCTGTGCCTTGATAATTTTTTTCCCAGTGGCAGTAACAGAGAGGAATAAACACAACTGTGCAGTTAAGATTCTTCCTCAAGATTTCCTCTAGTAACTATTCTAATTTAGAAGCTTCAGGGGGTAGCCGAGTTACAGAAAAAAACAACAAATGGTCTGGTAGCACTTTATAGATTAACAAAACATGTAGATGGTATCATGAGCTTTCATGGGCACAGCCCGGAGTTATCATTTAGTTCCTAGAAGGCTACTTCTGGGATCAGTATTGTGCAAAACTTCTTCCCTTTGTTCCATGTCTCCAGAACAGTTCTTGCCCTGCAGATCAACACAGAAATTATGTTAGTTTAGCACCCCAAAAAGCTATCTTTTCTGCTTTTAGTAATATGGCTCTGAACATACTGCACACCTAGGCCTTTTGTCAGAAAGTCAGCCCCACAGGTTCTTGACTTATTATTCCCATTCAGGCAAGAAATCTTTGCCATGTTAGACTGAGTGGTTTCATTCATTTCTCTTTCCAGCGGGCCTGCTTATGTCTCCAGTGCTCCGCACACCACATTCTGCTCCCAAAAAGAAACTACAACCATCATTCAAGCATTCTGAACCCCAAGCTATGTGTTCTCCTCTGTGTTCTCCAAGGATTCCCTCAGTGACCCTGTTTTTAACTACAGCTTTTAATATCTTTTCTTTGCATACTGTGTGTTGTAATGAATGCTACTCACTAGAAAACTCAAAATTAAGTTTCATCTCATAAAGATGCCTCAGATTACCTTGTTGCTAGGCAGGCCTGTCATGGTTTTTCCTGTAGGCTATGGGAATTTAAAAACCACCAAAGTTATGTGTTTCTTGGTCTTAACTAGTGAGTCTCATGTTTACCTGCCAGACAAACTAGCCTCATTAAAGCTGCAAGATATGGGTAGAAATTCAAGGTTTAGATAAATTTACAGGTTTTAGGCCAGAAAGGATCACTTTGATATTCTAATTTGACCTCTTGCCTGATATAGGCCACAAAATTTAGCCCAGTAACTCGTACAATTCAGGGAATATGTTACCCTTATTGTTTAAATAACAAAAATGACAGTCACTGAATATTTTATTTTCAATATCTGCACACTTCTCAAACACCTGGCAACTAACTTCTATTTTGCCTTCATGCTCTCAAACCACAAAAAGCCAGGCATCTCTAATACAATAGATGTGTTCCAATATTATAAAAGCAACTAACTAAACATAGCTTCATGTATTTAACACAAACTCTACAGCACCAAGAGGATGTGCTGTGGGGGCAAAGGAGCTCCACATAATATATGGATACCCATAGGACCTAATTCATGGAAAAAATACACTAATGAAGACTTGCCTTTAATCAAATAAATTAAACTAGATTGTAAAAAAATACATTTTAAAAGGAAGAAAATGTTCCATTGAATGTTTTTCTCCTGACTAGGGAAAAATTGATTGAGGGCATGGCTACACTACAGAGGTTTTTTTTGAAAAAACAGCCATTTTTCTGAAAAAACTTCAATTATGTCCACACTGCAATCATGTTCTTCTGAAAGAAAATGGAAAGAACAGAGGGGTTTTCATGACATTAGTAATCATTATTCTATGAGGAAGAAGCTTTTTTCCGAAAGAGCTCTTTCAGAAAAAAGCGTGTGTGGACAGGGATGGGAGAGTTCTTTCGAAAGAAGAGGAAAAAGGAAAAAGCACAGGTGCCCTGGTGGCCACTCCATCCATAGTAATCATAGTTGAAATGCAAGTCAGCATCCCTTCAGTCTGGACACTATCTTTCGAAAAAGCAGATCGCTTTTGCAATGCGCTTTTGCAGTGTGGACACTCACTTGTGGAAGAAGTTTTTCCGGAAGATCTCTTCTGGAAAAGCTTCTTCCAAAAGAAGCCTGCAGTCTAGATATAGCCTGCATTAGGTAAGCTAACCACCCAAAAATCTCCAAACTCATTAAGATCAGTTCAAGCCAAACAATTATAGCTACTGGAACTGGGCAATCATAATGAAAAACAAATAAACAAATAATACTGTACTGCTAATCAGAAACTATTAGATTGCAATCTAAAGTCCTTTCACAAAAGTAAAAGCAAATGAATTATAGATACATTCAATATTAGATAATCTGATCTAGATATTGATTTTTATATTGGCAAATACCTTTCCAAGATAATATAATATATTATAATGTTAGCGTATTGTAATAATGGTGTTGTATTATGTTCCTTCTTGGTTTTGCCTACATAGGTACTACTTTTAGCTAGAATCCGTAGCTTTCACCTCTGAATATACACTAGTTTTCTAATAAGAGAACAAAGTTTTGTTGTGTGAATGAAGAACAGATTATATGACTACTAGAGGTGTAGTATATACTGGAGTTCTGACTTTAGCTTAAAATTGATACTACCCAATCGAAATCCATAGAAGCAAAAACATAAGTGAAGTTCATGCAATTCGTACATCACAATGTACATCTGGTTTAGTGAATTCTGAAATTAAACTCACCAAGGGCCTGATCCCATACCCCCTGAATTAAGTGCGAATATTTCTATACATATGCAATCATGCAAACTCTACACTGAAAATTTATTTTCAGCTGAATTCAAATTGTACCATATTTTACTCCAGGGAAAACCTGATGGGTGGATCACACACTGTCGTTGGCTCAAGGAGGAAGGATACTAACAAGGATTTGACTCCAGAACAATAACTCATTTTCTGCACTGAATGTTGTTTCAAAAAGGGAAGGAAATGTTCTGTGTTCACATCTTCTGGTCTTGAATCTCAGCTCTGAGCTACAGAACTGATTTGTGTTAATTAAAGTTCTCTGATCCCTCAAACCTTTGCTCATTGCTAGAACCAGCCTCTGCACCAAATGTTTATGAGGTTCTGAGATATTGCTGCTGCTAATAATGTTAAGTAATAACACCTTCTTGTCAACTACAGCACTTGAAACAAATTAACGTTGCTCTGCTGTTCTTTTATGCCTCCTGTGGCTAAGTATGCTAAGACTTGTATGTGTTCCAGAATAGTGGTGCTATATATGAAATAACATACAACAGTACTTACTGGTGTGAGTAGATAATAAATCTTGTTGCGTGACAGCCATATAGTTAACTTTAGGACTCTGGCACAGGTCATGTGACTAGAATTGGGCCATAGAGCTTCTGTTTCTTTCTTTCAAGCATCCATTTTTTTATCTTTGTGTGAGGCATTTATTACATTTCATCATTTTTCTATTATGACTGCAATGAATGGGCACATCAGAACAAGTTAAGGGAGTGGCCTGAATTCTAAGTTTCCTTGTTTTTTTGAGTTAGTTTCAAACCTTTGACCTTATGTATTTCCCCTTTGTGTATTTAATGTGTATAAAAATGTTCTCTCAGTTAAGGTGTGCCTTGTCATGTGGAAACCCACAGGAAGGACAAAACTAACTAACCTGTATTTGAATTTAAAGAGTTTTGAATAAGCTAATTCACAAATTAACTAAAATATTAATTGCAATTAAAATTCATCACTATTAATCTCATGTTTTACTTGTACTTTTAAAAATTGAATACTAATTGAAATGTATGAAATATTTTTGATGTTTTCTACATTTTCCAATATATTGAGTTCTCTTGCAACACAGACTGCAACGTGTACAATGCTCACTTTATATTATTTGTATTACAAATATTTGCACTGAAAAAAATGATAGACAAAATAAATTGTATTTTTCAGTTCACCTCGTACAAATACCATAATGCTATACTGCAGTGTCTCACAATACTTAAGGGAAGAGAATGGGAAAAATCTTTTTAACAACTGAGTTCCATTCTAAAAGTTGCCACTAAGATCAGGCTCGCTAGCTTCAGGATTCACTAGTATGAGGGGCAAAAACATTGCAGGACAATTTTCAGAGTCAATTCTTGAGTTGTCTATATTGTGCAATGATGTCAAAAGGTTTTACTTTGTAAGCATCTAAAATATCACCTTTTTGTTTAGAAAAAATGCCATTTCAGCAAATGTATCAGACGTGTTTAATTTGTGGCAATACACACACACTCTCTCTCTCATAAGCTATTGGCTTTTTTATATATTCTCCAGTGTTCTGAAAGGAAGAGTGGAGGGCAAATGGATTCTAGTACAAAAGGATAAGAGCTTGGTTTCTTAAGTTTAAAAGTTAAGGTTGACACTCCATCCTTCATGTATACAAGTTGTGCCTTTTTCTGAGAAGTATATTGAAACATTATGACGACAAAATTAAAAACACTCACTTACTGGAAGGGACCCACTATCTACCCACTCTCCTATCTTCAGCAGTGTCCAGTGTCAGACACATTATGGAAAGGTCTAAAGTGTTTGACCCAGCTCTCCGTTGGGGACTAGATACTGGACAGATACAGATGATATGTGACGCTTCGATGTTGTTGGTTGGTTTGGGTTTGGGAATTTTTTAGGGGTAGGAAATAGTGGTGGATTAAGTAGGGGAAACTCAGGGATATACATTTCAAAAGGCTCAGAATATGCCAATGCTTTATAGATCAGTCATGCCTCTCCATTTTCTTTTTTTCACAAGGAAAAAAAATGTGGTCACTGGAAAATATTCAAAAGCTGAATCCTGCTACTTGTAAGAAAAATATGAAACTGGCTCTATATTCTAATTGAAGTTGTCTGGTATGTATGCCACACATATTGAACCTATAATATATCTTAAAATTACTAGCCGTGGGATGGGTTAGAAAATATCTGAACAACACCCTCATAGGAAAGATGGAGCTAGCTGGGAGGCTTAATCAACTGAATTCCTTACTTTCTAGTCATCCGCTTTATTTTTTCTTTTGCTCTGTTATACTTCATTAATGGTCATTCATTCATTCATGAAGGCAGGGAAAGACCTTTAAAACTGAGAGGTATATCTGTGTTAGTAACTTTAAAAACAATGAATAGCCCTGTGGCACCTTAGAAACTAACAAAAATATATAGAGTATTATGAGTGTTCATGGGTAAAAACTGTAAACCTGAGTGTCTCGGGTTAGACTTCTGATATATTCAACAGCTGTCTATTAAAGGGGCAGCTCCACAGACACTTGAGGGCCAAATTCTGCTGCCCTCCCGTATTCATTTAGTTATGTCTAGATATCATTCCACAAACAGTACCATGTATCTATAAGTTGCTGGGCAATTTCACCAGCCTAGAAAGGGAAACTGAGCTCCAACCATTAATTCATTTAAGGCCTTTTCCTCGATTTCGTTTCGCTGTCCACAAAATGATCATATGTCAACTAAAAAACACAGGACAGTATTTCCCGAAGGCTTTCTCTTGTTTAGTCGGCAGGCAGAAGACACACCTCTTACCTGAGACTTGGCTTCTCCTACTTTACATCAGCTCCCTCCATTTGGCATGTGGTAGGAGGTTAGCCCTGTTGTGTATGTGTTAATTATGACTCGGGATTGTTAAATAACACAGAATGCAGAAGGAATAGATACATTGCCATCATAAAGACATGGCCTGTATTTCGCCTTCATTGTATCTGGAGGGATGTGACAGATTCATTCCCCAACTAAATTCCAGTAGCAGTGTCATTACACAGAGATTTCAAACAGGCACCCGCTTTTGCCAAATGAAATATATTGTAATGTCATTTCTACACTGTCTTAATGTACCTGATTTGTGGAGGAAGGTATTTATCTCTGAGAGGACTTAACAGCATCATATATTTCAGTGGGTCTTTCTTCCTCCATAATTATTCTTTCCTATCTGCTGTAACAACCATTCCTTATTAGGTCCCCAAGTTTACACATGCTTATGTAGGCATTTGTGTAAATATATTAAGGGAATGCTATCCCACACTACCTGGAGTTCTGTGGACTTAGAGGTGCCCAAGATTGTTAAATTCAACATGAAACATTCTGAATAGAGTTACTTATTGGTCAAGATCAATGTTCTGGGCCTTAGAATTCAACATACAATTTGTTAATACCAGTTGCAGCTCCCAAAACTGGGACTCCGTCATCGAGCAACATCCATGGCCCAGTAGGCCCATGGATATTCCTGAATGAGAGAGCCCCAGGACAGAAGGGCCAGCAGCTTAGAACACCGTGCAGAGCGAGGCTGGTGGTAGCGGGGCCAGGGCCTCACCAGCCCAGCAGCAGTAGTGGGGCCATGGTAGCGGGGCAGGGGCAGCCTGACAACCCAGCTGGGGCCAGAGCAGCCTGTGTGTGCCGTCCCAGCAGTGGGGCTGGTGCCATGGCAGCCTGATCAGGGCTGAGTGCCAGCCCGGTAGTGGGGGCAGAGCTGCAGCAGCCTGGCTGGAAGTAAGGCCAGACCATGGCAGCCCAGTAGGGGGAGTCCAGCTGGGGCCACAGTAACCCAGCTGGGGCCAAGGCAAGCCAGCAGCCCAATCAGGGCTGTGTGCTGGCCAGCAGTGGGGCTAGTGCCACCATGGCTCCAGCTGGACCAAGATAACTCAGCTAGGGTGATATGCCACCCAGCAGTGGGGCTGGAGCTGCGCCGGCAGAGTCACCTTTCAGTGGGGCTAGGGCAGCCCTGTTGCCTGGCAGGCAGCAGAGCTGAAGAAGCCAGTGGCGGGGAGGAGCAGCAGTCTGAGGGGGCTGGTGGCAGGGGACATTCCCTAGTCTGGCAAATTCCCTCATCCAGGACTGCTTAGGTCCAACCTGTATCTAAACATTCTAAATAGTTAATACGTACATCAAATATACTGAAAGGACAGAACTAAGGCTACGTCTAGACTGCAGTGTTAATTCGGAAAATGATACGCGATTTGCGGTATGCAAATTACATATCTTTTTCCAATTTACTTTCAGAAGAGGCTTTTCCAAAATTTAGTGCATCTACATGGTGCCAAATTTCAGGAAAAAGTGCTCTTTCAATACATCCCTTATGCCTCGTAGAACGAGGTTTACAGGGATGGCGAAAGAGCACATTCACTTTTTCAAAAAAAATTCAGAAAAGTGGACGTGTTCCTTGGACATAGCATTGCTTTTCAGGGAAACTTCCGGTATCCTGGAAAATCAATGCAGTCTAGATGTAACCTAAAAGAGTTAATATTTACTAACAGAAACTAACAGCCTTTTAGCCCTTTACAAGTCACAGTGTCTCTACTTTGACATGGTGCTATAGCACACTTACCAATAAAGGCTTTCAGACTGCTGAGCTAAATTCAGTAACAACTTTTGAAAACCTCAGCATCTTCCGAGTTCATTTTTTCATCCTAGCCTGTGTAAGGGAGCATTTACACTGTACCGTTATTTCAACATAACCAGCATTATTTCGAAATAACAATGTGAGCGTCTACTCAGACATTCCATTCTTTCGAAATAATTTTGAAATAACAGACAGCTTATTCTGAAATCTGTAAACCTCATACTATGAGGAATAATGCCTATTCTGAAATACCTATTTCGAAATAAGGTGTGTGTAGACGCTCTGCTGCTATTTCGAAATAGCTCCTCACCAGGGCCAGTCTAAGTTATTCCTCCCCAGGGCCTTTTGGGGCTCTAAATTGAGATAGCACGTCTACATTACGGAAGCCTGCCTTGGACTAATTTTGAGGCTTCTCTGGGGGTATAAACTTGCTATTTTAGAAACTATTCCAGAATAGCTTATTTTGAAATAAGTGTGCAATGTAGATGTACCGCAATACTGGGATGTCAGCTGTTGCTTCAGATATTTAACCCTTTCTCTCTGGCTATCCTTGTACTATAATATCAAGGAAACTTCTGCCCTTTCTTTGCTTTGCGTTGCGTTGCGTTGCGTTGCGTTGCGTTGCGTTGTGTTGTGTTGTGAGAGTAGCACAGACAACATTTATAAAACTATTGTACCTCTTTTTGTAAAATGTCTGGAAACCTTTTGATATTACCAAAAGACGTAGGATCTTTTTTAAAAATATAAAATCTTAAGCCCTTTGAAGTATTTAGGCACAACTTGCATACATTCAGGATGACATGTCAGTGTTAACCTCAGCTTCAACTCTTTCTCAACCTCACTGAATATAGCCTGATATTCTTCATCATAGTAGAAATGTTACCAACCATGTTTTTAAAACCACAGTAAAATAAACCACCCGCTAAGAAAGATGGAAATGCTGACATAACTCTTAACCCTGCATTGCTGAAGTAAGAAGCCACTGCTAATAGTGGAGCTGTCAGAGCTTGAGGAAAATGTACCTGAAGAACAAACTCTCTCCCATAAAAAGGAAAAACAAACAAAAGAAGTATTTCCAATCCACCCTAGCCTTAGGAAAAGCATATTTCTGCAAGATCCCTCTGCTTTGATGTTGTGTGTTTTCTACTTTGATATCCAGCCAGCTGTAGACACGTTAGCCATATTCTTAAGTAGTATAAATGATGTGGCTACATTTGACTAGATTAGCTGTTCCATTATATATCAACTGAGGATCTGGCTTTGTTTTTTAAGATAATATATTACAGTGACTAAACCTTCAGAAATGTCTGGTTAAGCCATTGCCCACCGTTCCCCTCTCAGCTGCAGATTCTCACTCTCTGAGCCTTGTTTTGGAATAAAAAATAAACAAATGAATTGTGAAAAAATCTGCTTTGTGTGCCTGTCCCACTCCAGCTGCAAAAATTCCCATCCCTGATTCCTACCTCTCCCCTTTTTTCAACTAAGATGTAATTGCATAGAGATTTTTAAAAAGCATCTTCCTTTTGCATCCCCTTTCCAGCTGCACATTCCCAACGCTGTATTCTGTGCTTTCACCACATGTTTAAAATAAAGAATCCTCCTTTCCCTCTGCTTTGACAAATGACTTACTCCAGCTCTACTAACAGGAATATAGGGACCTTTGCTAAATATCTAAGGAGGAAAACATGGGGGCATTAAAAAGATTCTCCTGTTTGATGGGTATTCACTTGTTTCAGCTAAGCAAGCTAAATAGGCTATTCCCATAAGGCTATGCTTTCTGCAGAGTTGAAGTTTACATTAAACTGCCCTGTCTTCCATCCTCCCCCAAACATTCAGAATAAAGAATTTTATCTCTTGAATCTAACAATATAGCCAAGACAGCCAGCTCAAGGGAAGATGAAAGGATGATATTGCTTTGTGTGTAATGCTCTTCCTAGTCAAGGTACCCTGTGTCATTTTAAAAAAGAACAACCTTACTAAATGTAATGCAATGCAACCCAAGAGCACTTCCACATCAAACACTTGCTACCTTGAAAGAATATATGGTAGGTAGAGAGGACTCTGGATAATTCCCGGACAGTACAACACAAGTGGAATTAGGTGAAAGGAGGTCAGCTTTTTTATCTTTATGTTTGTGCTTTGCCATTGTCAAAAGCTGGGAGCTGCTGCTGCTCTTGTATTCACACTGCAAAACTCTGTGTTGCTGGATGAATTCCAGTTAAAATTGTTCCACAGCACATAGATTCCTGTGAAAAGACTGACCCTCCAAGAAAAGGCTAAGTTGCTTTACTGTGTACAGAAATTCTTAATATGAGCAGCTGGAAGTCCTCTCTCAGCATTCTATAGGGCATCCTC
This sequence comes from Pelodiscus sinensis, assembly GCF_052426305.1. Taxonomy (NCBI): domain Eukaryota; kingdom Metazoa; phylum Chordata; order Testudines; family Trionychidae; genus Pelodiscus; species Pelodiscus sinensis. The sequence goes on from NC_143055.1 coordinate 103,884,630, forward strand.
ATGACATAAGTTCAGGAGGTCATTGTGATGGGTATACCCATGAGCTACCTCAAATAATGTTGAAGGCGAAGTCATAGAACCACGAACTTCAAGAGTGCTAGTTTAAGAGGGCAGGTATGTGTAGCTCTTTAGCCAGTATAGAAGAAGCTGTGAGGCTTTTGGAACACTGTATGGGTGCATCTCCACTGCACAAATTGCGTAGCTTGTTTAGAGTTATTTTGAAATTTGGTGCTGTGGAACGAGGTTTACGGGGACATCGGAATAGCGATCCCATTATATTTCAAAATAACAGGCTTGCTTCAAAGATGCAGAATAGCTATTTCGGGATACAGAAGTATCCCGAAATAGCGCCGCAGTGTAGACGTACACATATATGAAATTAGATGAGGATTAGCTCTTTAAAAACCTGGAGCCTGTACTTTCTACAGCATGCCACTGCTAGTGCTCTCTGTGCATAAGGATTTGGGGCAACCCTCACAAACACACTCTTGCACAAACAAGATATGCTGTTTTTCAGCAAGTAAGACCTGGTGGTAAATTCTGACAGCAGTGCTAGCTGTCTACTCTTCTTTTGGACTTCTGAGCCCAGCCAGCCAAGTCATGACTTCCCTCCTACATGGCTGTACCTCTGGTGAAGTAATGGGGACTCTTGCTGGAATCAGAAAACTAGGAATTTCTAACCATCATCTTCATGACTAGTGTAAGGGGACTGTTACCCCTTACTAAAACTCTGTGGGAGTTTTTTGGTTTGCCAGCTCCCAGTTTCAGAAGGGGAAGGGTTCATGAGACTGACAGACCCCAGAGACAATGGAAAGCAGCCAACACTCCAGCTCAGCCTGATTGACAGGTTGGACAGGCCAGTGAGGAAGGGGAGAGGCCAGGCCCCATCCTCCCTGTGAGCTGGGATTGTTCTGGCTCTCTCTGAGCAAACAGAGAGCTGAGAGACAGCCCAAGGAGTGCAAGCTGTGTGCTGAGGGGCAGTTTTTGCAGCAGCTGAGCCTGACACAACCTGCTCAAGGAGCGCAGACCCTGTGTTGAGCAGCAGACTGGCAGTGCTCAGAGAGCCAAAAGGAACAGAGAAGCAACGCAAGAAGCTAGAGACTGGCCAAGCAGCACCCTGCAGCTGGATGTGGTGAGCAGCTGGGAACTGCAAAGTGTGGGGAGAGGCTCTGGACTGGGAGAGGGGTCTGGCCACTTAGAGCTTGAGGCTGTGTGGTCACTGCTAGAGCAAGCATGTCCAGCCTGCAGCCCCCCCCACCCCCCTGCAGCACATCCAAGGCCTCTAAGGGGCCTCTAAGGAAGAGACTGTGGACTGTCCTTACACTCTGCAGGCTGCTGTTTTGATGTCCCTGTGCTACAGAGCAGGGCTATGTGTTCTCATTTAACCATTCTCATTTTTTTCTTATTCTATTCTCTTTAATCAGTTGATGTTTAATAAATTGTATTTGATTTGAACCTTATGAAGTGATCACTGGGCCAAGAAGGCCTGCAGTTTAAAGAGAGCACCTAGGAGTGGGGACACCCTAACTCCTTCCCCTAGTGACTACAAGGTCGGGGATTAAGCCCCAGGAAACCTGGGCCCAGCCTTGTTGGGGTTTCAAGGGCTCTGCTACTCAGGAGAGTGGAGGGGGAGCCCTCAGGAACAGGGGAGCCGTGGGGTAAAGGAAGTGGGAGCACTGGTTCATTTCACCGGGGTGGTATAGAAGCCAGGAAAGTTCCCCACAATAGCGGGATCATTCCCCCGCTTACACTAGTGATGCATAACATGAGCAACCACTATGGTCACAGTCCGGGGAAATGCCTGACCTAAGTTCTATTAGTTTTAAAAGAGACGGAGCTGCTGACAAGGTGTTCTTCATTAGGGCCCTGCCCCTTTGAAACTCACTTTTCCCCCTTGGTCCAGAACAGCCCAAGTCTATTAACCTTCAAGGCACGCTGCAGTGCAGATCTTTTCTCCCTGGTTCACAGAGAGTTGGGAGAAGGGTGAAATTGGAAACTGTGGAGGCTTTGTTAATTGAAATTATTAAATATTGTTATATTTGTGTTGTTGCTGGGGTAGTTCTATAACTTGGTTGCCAGTGTTTGTATACATTGTAATTTTAAGTGTTTGTTGAAGCCTCTGAGAGCTCGGAATGGGCATTCTTTTCCATAGCTAGAATACAGAATTAATCAACCTGGCACCAGTGTAGACTGTCTGTATTTGAGATCACTTCCAATATTAATCTCTGCATGTTGTACTGTAGCAAGGAAATGTATCTGGTTTATAATGTAATTAAATCATTGTGCTGAGCAACAAAGGACACATGTATACTGACACATAAATAATGTTTCCTTATAGTGTTGAGAAGTAAGAGCTTAGAATTCATCTTGGAGAGAGAGACAGAGACAGAGAGTCAGTCAAATACAGTCCCGTCACTAATACAGCCAGGCCCAGCTCCACTGAAGTCAATAAAATACACTGTGGCTTTATTTGGCTCATAAACTGTGAGCTAATATGTCCTCAAATACTAAGCCACAAGAAATGTGCATGGAAAATGCTGTTCATTGTGATTATATATTAACATTGTGCTTTTCTCTGCAATCTCAAAATTTAAGAGGCCAAATTCAGCCTTGGTATAACTTTAGTGACATAGTAGAGTTGTGTCAAGGCTGAATTAAGCTTATGATCTAATGCCTGGGAAGTAGAAGATGGGCCACTGTATAACCCATCAGAGTCTCTTCTTTGCTAGTAGAAATTGATAAATGGGATGGTTGGGAGGGTATGCACATGTGCAACACATGCATGTCATTGTATATGAATAAATATTCTTTGTTTTTGTTCAAGGCAAACTATATACTCACATACATTTTCTGGCTTAATGCTGACTGAAACCACTATCAAATAAAGTTTGAATTGTGTTTTTGTTTGCTTGTGTGTTTGTTTGCACTGTCCAGTGTGGTAAACAGATGGAGAAAACTTTATGTTAATCTTTAACCTTGATGCTCACAGGAAATTAAGAGGCCTGATAGCTTCAGGGTAACACCAAACACACAAACACAATGCGACTTGAACTACACGTTCATGCATATGTTCCAAATTTCAAATACCCAGCCTGCGCTATTTTGCAGCATTTGAATTATGTAGTGTCTTCTATGTAAGAATCTCAAAGTCCTGAACCAGTATTGATTTATTAAACCTGACAACATCACTGGGAGGTTTAGTCCAACTTAACAGATGGGGAAACTAAGGTTCAAAGAAGTTAAATGATTTGCTTAAGGTCACACAAGAATCCACGGTAGAGCTTAAACCTCTGACTGGAAGAAGGGGGATCTTGGAGTTAGGACATCTAGGGTCTATCAGATGTATATATTTGTATTCTGTCGACTAAAAGTATATGATTTAAGCACAAATTATTCCATGAGAATTGTAGTCCCCATTGTGCATTTCCTGTTGACTTGTGCACACTTAACTGGGGATAGAATTTAGTTGTGAACGCATATAGAGAGTTCCTGAAACCACAAAAACTGCTCAATAGGATTACAGTAGTGTAAATAACAGAAGAATTTGACCAATGTGATGCTTAATTAGACAAGTAGTACATTATCTTTCTGTGTCTGTCAAACTGAAGGGTCCATTAAGTCAATTGAAATTGATGGAGTTATATGCATTTACACCAATTGAGAATCTAGCCTGGGATGTGCTGGAGAGTGGGATCAGAGTAGACAATGAGGATTTAATGGCTTTATAGTAATATGAGCTTGTATCCTTTTAATTGAGAGGGAGAGAGAATATATATGTATGTGGATCCCTATTTCATTTGATCACTTGGGAAGATTATTCAGAAAGAAGATGAAAAAAATCCCATAGCCAGAATTTACTCTGCTGTGGTAATGTCAATGCTGCATACAGACATAATACTTAATTATTTTTTAAAAATACAGATACAACAGTGAAATTCTGTTTCTGTAGTTCAACACTCACTGCTTCCAATATGTTTTAAAAGAAATCATTGAAGGGAATCATTGACTGCTGGAGCATTTCTGACACTTTCCACCTCTCCTCACAGATCCCTCATAAATGAAGTGCAGGATTTTAAAAGTTCAGACATCAGGGAGGTTACAGAATTCCTGGCAGTTCCTCATTAATAAGTGCCCAGTTGCCAGGAGTGACAGTAAATGAGAAGCTGGTTGACAGGGACAAGATTTGCTTTCCCTCACTATGCTATTTTTCCCCTTGAAGTCAATGACAGAGCTTTCCATTGATTTCAGAGACGATTAGGCCCCTTACTCATATTTTTTTTTATTCCATACTCTAGGATTATTTTCATTATTCAAAGCTACATTCACTACCCTTACTCACATTCAATAGCACCTTACTCCATGAGTAATCTCATTGAAATAAATTGAACTAGGCACAGAATAAGGCACTTCTCAAAATAATAGTGGCACAATCAGGCCATTAATATTCCTCAGGAAAATAGGCCAATGTCATTAAGGGTCAAAGAATCCCTCGTATTCACCCACTGTTGAGACTTACATCAGTCTTTCTGCATATTGCAAAGAGCTGATCCTTCTCTATAAAGCTGTCCTGGGGAACCTGGGAATTTTCATTTTATAAAAGCAGCATTTAATAATGTAATTCAGTGGAAGCAGAAGTTAAATTACAACAGGAAAATGAGAATGTAGTGTCACCCGAATTGTTTTGGAAAGTCGGAGGAAATATTAGTCAATTGTAGTACTGTATTAGAAAATTCAGTATTGTGAATGGAGCCACACTTTCAGCCATAGGGTATGTCTACACTACCACCCTAGTTCGAACTAGGGTGGTTAATGTAGGCAACCGGAGTTGCAAATGAAGCCCGGGATTTGAATTTCCTGGGCTTCATTTGCATATTGCCGGGCGCCGCCATTTTTAATTGTCCGCTAGTTCGGACTCCGTGCCCGCGGCTACACGCGGCACGAACTAGGTAGTTCGGATTAGGCTTCCTATTCCGAACTACCGGTACACCTCGTTCCATGACGAGTAACAGTAGTTCGGAATAGGAAGCCTAATCCGAACTACCTAGTTCGTGCCACGTGTAGCCGCGGGCACGGAGTCCGAACTAGCGGACATTTAAAAATGGCGGCGCCCGGCAATATGCAAATGAAGCCCGGGAAATTCAAATCCTGGGCTTCATTTGAAGCTCCGGTTGCCTACATTAACCACCCTAGTTCGAACTAGGGTGGTAGTGTAGACATACCCATAGTTATTTACGTATCTTAGTTTAAACAATAAGAAAATTAATCACTCACAGGGAAATAGAAACAGGGCAATTAATCCCTCTCCAAATGCAATTTTTTTTTCAGGGATGAGCTTTGTGGCATATTCAGAATGTCAATCGATGTGGGCTGTTTCTAATTCAAGAAGCCTTCATGAAGAAAGAAATGAAGGCACATATTCACAAAGGTTTTTAGGCACCCAAACATCAGGTGTAGATGCCACAGCAAGTCACAAAAGCCCTGCTCAACTGGTACCTACACTTGGTCCTTACATTTTCAAGATAAATATTCCTTAGGAACCTAAGATTTTTGCCTCAGGGCACAAGCACTACTGCTTCATGCTAGGCATCTGGGCACATCTCAAATGATGATCCATGACTCTAACTCACCTTTGAGTGCCTGATCTAATAAACATGCACCACTACCACCTACCACACTGGGCTTATTCCAGATGTGGTGGTGGTGCTGCTGCCACCACCCACCTTGTAACTTTTACCCCAAATGTTAGAGCACTCCCCTGGCTCAGGGGAGCATGTGGTAAGGTGGTGGGAGAGAGGATTTGAACTGTGATCTCCCACTCCTCAGAGATGCACATGCTAATGACTGAGCTATGGGATAACGTAGAATCATAGAACACCAGAACTGGAAGGGACCTCAAGAGGTCATTGAGTCCAGTCCCCTGCCCTCATGGCAGGACCAAGCACTGTCTAGACCATCCCTGACAGGTGTCTGTCTAACCTGCTTTCAAACTTCTCCAGAGATGGAGATTCCACAACCTCCCTAGACAATTTATTCCTGTGTTTAACCACCCTGACAGTTAGAAAGTTTTTCCTAATGTCCAACCTACACCTCCCTTAATGCAGTTTAAGCCCATTGCTTCTTGTCCTATCATCAGAGGCTAAGGAGAATAATTTTTCTCCCTCCTCCTTGTGACACCCTATTAGATTCTTGAAAACTGCCTTCATGTCCTATTTCAGTCTTCTCCTTTCCAAACTAAACAAGCCCAATTATTCAACAGGACAGATTGAGGGTAGACCACATCAGAATAACTCATAGTTCAGTGGTTAGGTAGCCCTCTTGAGAAGTGCAGGAAATCTATGTTCCAATTATTTTTCCCCCTCAGGCAGAGGGAAAAAATGGAACCCAGGTGAATACTATAACCACTCGGCTAAAAGTTATAATGTGAATTCTTCCCCCAACTCCAGTCATTTTATGTAAAGTGAGCCAGGTGTTCAACTCATTTTCATAAGAAATTAATTAGCTGCCTAAGTTTGTCTGCTTCCTTGCAGCTTAGATTTAAATACCTAAATCCATAAAAGCATGGGGTTTAAAACACTCTTCTCTCATAGGCATTTCCCATTGGCTAATTTAGGTGATTTTCTGCTTAGCTTGCTAGCTTTTATGGATCTCATTCTAAGGTGCCCGTATCTCCTTATTTATTGTATAGGGAACCTATGTGCCTAATTCAGGTTTTGTGGTTCTGAGGGTTGCTCAAATGTTTCTTGGGGCACATAAAGGTGAGATGCAATGACACTGAGCATTGCAACACATGAACCCCTTTGGGGGCCCAAGATGAAGATACTGAAGGGATAGCTGCATTGCAGTTGAGAGATGTGATACCCATTGAGCAGTTGAGCATGACAGACTCGTGCTAACCAAGCACCTTAATGATGAGAGGATGTTGTGGCCCCATCATGCTAGCCACCCCAGTCAAGCCCATCTGACCCCATCAGCCTGAGCATGGGCAATTAGTATGACCAGTGTCATAACACAGTGCTCTTTTTAAGGTAGCAGAGCTTAGCTAGTGTGAGTCTATCTACCATGCTGGGAATTACACCTCCTAGGTGCAGAGCAGACATACCCACAAGGCACCACTTTCCACTCCTGCCAGGGACTGAAGACATCCATCATGTCAAAGACAGTAGATAGATCTAATAAGTGAGTAACTCTGAAGGAGTCCTGGATGTATGTACCTGCCCATGGGAGCTCTAAAGCAGGATACATGCCAAGTGAACTATAATTGTGTTTAAATTGATTCTGTCAATGGCTAACCCTTACATTACCAAGCTTGTATATAGTACATAGCACATGAATATAATTGGAAAAGGGAAAAAAATAAAATATTAGTGAAATAATTGAAAATAAGGGCTAAAATTTGTAGTACATTTTGTAAGAAAACTTATTCTCCAATTCATACCCAGGCTTTTGTGTGTGCAAATTGTAATGAGCATCAAACTGACTTTGCTGTGGACCAAATTCTGGACCTTTGTATGTTCTGCTGTGGAGGCAGGGAGAATTATGTAGCCCAGGCAGACAAAATAGCCAGGGGAGCTCTGACAAATCTTGGAAAAGCATCTACAGAGTTATCAACCCCGCTTCCTACCCTCTAAGGCTATGTCTAGACTGCAGGCTTCTTTCAAAAGAGGCTCTTTCGAAAGCATCTTTTGAAAGAGCCTCTTTCGAAAGAGAGCGTCTAGACTGCACGGAGAAATTTCGAAAAAGCGGCTTGCTTTTTCGAAAGAAAGCATCCAGTGAGTCTGGATGCTCTCTTTCGAAGAAGCCCTATTTACATTGAAGAACGCCTTCTTTCAAAAGAGGAACTTTCGAAAGAAGGCATTCTTCCTCGTAAATTGAGGTTTACCGCCATCGAAAGAAAAGCCGCGTTCTTTCGAATTAATTTCGAAAGAACGCGGCTTGAGTCTGGACGCAGGGGAAGTTTTTTCGAAAAAAGGCTACTTTTTTCAAAAAAAACCCTGAGTCTGGACACAGCCTAATAGTCACAAACTTTGCCTCAGCTGCATGCTGGTGGATAGCAATGGAGTTAAGTGCTATGCTTCCCTGGGAAGCAGTTTGTCCACCCTGCCCAGCTCTCAGTCAGTCAAGGAGACTGAACAGGACATACTGTGCCAAACAGGATCTTCAGATACCATCTCTGAAACAGCTGTCAACAAGGGATCAGGCAGTATCCACTGGAGTGAAGTTGCCACTTCTTGTGTAGAAAGAAGGACAAACTCCCAACATCTCTGTGTCTCCTCTACCAGCTAGCAAAAATCTTTTTTTTTTAAGAAATCCAGTTTCCCTTATCCCCCTCCTGCCTGGTAACCAGCACTGCATGCATCATGATTTTTTTAGTTTGCTGGCAATTCTTACATCTCAGATCACAAAAATGCAGTTTGGGTTGACCTGAAAACCAGTAATTGGAAAATGAAAAAATTGGCATAAATTCAAGATGGGTCAAATGAAAACTAGATTCACAAAATGATCAGAGAGGAGGTTGTGCCCTCTTTATAACTTTAGCCCAGTAATTAGGGTGCTTACCTAGGATGTTGGAGTCTGTGATGAATGTGGAGAAGGGATATGAATGTTGGTGTCCTACAGTGCACTATGGAATATTCCGGTATACAGCTTCCTCAGTTGAGCTATCTGTCTGGGAGTCCATTCAAAACTCTCTCTGAATCGTAAGAGCTAGGACCACCAAATTTGGTATGGAGCTTCCTCTTATCCTAGGTTAAAGCAAGGACAAAGTTTGACTGTGCCAGGACAATAGGATGTGCCTGGAATTCAATTGTTTCTCATAAAATGGAAAAATACGGGTCTGGTATGTGGAATGACCACAGGGGGGCAGCAAGCACCCTAGCAGCAAGCCACTGGCTAGCAGCAGCCAACACCGTTCGGTGCTATACCCTCCCAAGAAGTGCTGGCAGGAAGCCCATGCCCCTCCCCCCACCCCTGGGCTGGGACCGAGGCGTGCTAGTGGGAGGCCTGTACATCCCCTTGTCCTCAGACCAGCCCTCAGGAGTGCCGGCAGGAGGCCTGCATATAGCTGCTCCCCACTCCCAGGTTGGGCCCCAGGCAAAGCTGGTGGCTGGAATATGTGCCCCCCCCCCCAAATTCCAGGCCAGCTCAGAAGCTGGTATGTGCCCACACACACACACACCTATGAGCTGAAGAAGGGAAGTGCTGATGTGAGGCCTGCTTCCCTCCCACCCACGATCCACCCGCCTACAGGTTGGTCTGGGAGAACACCAGCAAGAGGCCTGCATGGCTCCATCTGCCCCTGGGAAGGCCCTGGAGTGCTAGTGGGTGGCCTCTACACCACTCCTCACTGCTAGGCCATGCCCCCTGCCACCAAGCAGACTCCCCGTCCCCCATGGCAAAGCCAGCGGCCAGAGTGCATAACACTTCCCCGCTCGGGGGAGAAGCCAGGAGCCAGCATGTGCAGCCTCACCCGCACCCTGGGCCAGACCCAGGAAATTCCAGGTAAATCTAGTGTGTTATATTGATGCTATTTCATGTGTAAATAGTCACTGGGAAGAGACATGAATTTGCATCTCCTCTAGGGCTATGTCTAGACTGCAAGCCTCTTTCGAAAGAGGCTTTTTCGAAAGATACTTTCGAAAAAGCCTCTTTTGAAAAAGAGCGTCTAGACTGCAAGCGGAACTTTCGAAAAAGCAAGCTGCTTTTTTGAAAGGCAGTCTGGATGCTCTCTTTTGAAAAACCCCTGTTTGCATTCAAGAACGCTTTTTTTCAAAAGAGCACTTTCAAAAAAAGGCGTTCTTCCTCGTAAAGGCTGTGTCCAGACTCAGGGGTTTTTTCGGAAAAAATAGCCTTTTTCCGAAAAAACTTCACCTGCATCTAGACTGCAGCTGTGTTCTTTCGAAATTAAATCGAAAGAACGCGGCTTTTCTTTCGACGGTGGTAAACCTCATTTTATGAGGAAGAACGCCTTTTTTTTCGAAAGTGCTCTTTCCTGGAATCAGCCGCTGATCAGTTTCAACAGCAGCTGAATCTGGACGCCTGGGACAGAGCAGCTGGGGCGCTGCCGGGTAGGTCCTCACAGTGCCGCACCTCGGCGCTGCGGGGACCAACTCGGCAGCACCCCAGAGAAACTCTGCCTCGGGCTTCCTGTAGTCAGCTGCTGGTCAGTTTCAGCAGCGGCTGAATCTGGACGCCAGTTCCGACTTACATACAAATTCAACTCAAGAACAAACCTACAGTCCCTATCTTGTACGTAACCCGGGGACTGCCTGTAATGCAGTTGAACATGGATACTGATGATTTGCCTTTTCCCATTTGAGAAGTGGGAAATAGTGAAAAGCATCTTTACTGTAAAATTTCCAAGCATTTTGTCTGTAATCCTTTCCAGAATGAAGGTGTTTACAGTAATGAGTATTTGCATGTGATGCTAGTGTGAGAAGATCGGCAGAAACAAACAAACAAAAAGAATAAAGCAGGAGTAGGTGGAATTATGAAGGGTGTATCCCATAATCCTGCAGTAAATTCTGTCCTAGTAAATAGTAAAAATAGTGTTGTCTCGCTAATATTTTCAAGCCATTTTCATGTCACTCATTGTAAAGCAGGTGGTTGAAAGCTGCAGTGCAGTGTCTGAATAAAGACACTGCAGGTGTATGGCTAATGAACTACTAACTAGGTAGCTAGAAGTGGCTGAATGGAAACACACATATTTGTGACACTCCTGTTGATCCCAGAATAGTTGAAATGACTGAGCTTAGCGAAAGGAAATATTAACACTGTTCTAAAGGTTTTTTGATAGTCTTTTACAAGGATAAGATACTTCTAAGGGTGGTTTGACACCCATCTACTGGCAATTGAGTTACCACTCCTTACTTAGTCCAATAAACATGCAAAAGTTTCAAATCCAGGAATTTTAATTTTTTTATAGCTGTTGGTAAGTCTACTAATTTAGTCATCTCACAGTTAACTAGAACTATATTTCCTTCTACATGTTAGTGTGTCATTAGACTCTTGTTTTGAATGCTTCAGAAGGGTAGCAGAGTTAGTCTGTAAGAGGAAAAACTTAAACAACAAATAGTTGAGTAGCACCTTAAAGACTAACAAAACATGTAGATGGTATCATGCGCTTTCGTGGGCACAAACTTTGTTGTTTTGAATGCTCGGTCTTATTGAGAGTACTTTTGTTCACCAGTAGTTAATCATGTGGAATGTATCCAGAGTTTCCTAGAAGCTATGTGAAGTGTGTAATATGCACTACAATTTTCTGTACTTTCTTAAATGCAATTAGGATGATTAGCTCAACAGCATCTTCCCTTGCTGAAGCTGTGCTGGTTAGATGATGACAGTATGAGTGCTCTGTCCTCTCTAGTCCCTCAGGATGTCATTATTTTCAGTGCTATTAGTAGTGAGATAATGGGCTATTGGATTCTTTTAAAAGTTCTAAAGCTCAGTATGATCACAAGTTTCTTTGGATTTTTTTTTAAGCATATCAAAGCCTAACTCTAATTGCATCGCTAAGACACTGAATGAATGACACTGGTTAAACTGATGAATGATCACAAGTTTTGAAGTTGCATAAGAATTCTTGATTCCTCTCCCTTATCAAAGTCATAATGAAGCTCACAGGACTGTTCATTGAGAGTGGAAGGAGAAAAATTGGATAAGCAGCTTAATTGTTCCTCTGAGGTTCATGTTTTTCCCCAAAAAGCAGTCTCTCATTTATCACTCTGGTACATTGATTACAGCTATCTTTAAGATTGCATCATGTCTGAAATGAGAGGGATCCTAGTATTCTGTAAGTGCTGCTGCTAAGGTTTCCAAAAGTGACTCATCTAATGATTACGGCACCCTATCTGAGATGCCTTAACTGGATTTGATTTTTCAGAAAGCACTTTCTTCCCTTCTCTCAAGAGTGGCACCCCAAACCAGTAGTGAGTTTTGAAAATGGTGGCTTATGGTTGTAAAGCAAATGCAATTTTGGGTGTGGGCCTTGTAAGAAAGATGGGAGGAACTGCACAGATGGAAACCCAAGACAAATATCTCTGAGGACTCAAGAGATGGTTTATTTGAGAGTTTAAAAAAGCAGTGCCCAGAAGGAAACTGACCCAGAAATGCTCACCAAATGGAATATGCTCTATGCTAGTGAAAGAGGATGATCCCTACATAAGAAGTGGTAAATCTATTGATATGATTGAGATAGCTGTCTAAGTCACAGTCGGACTAAGAACTCTAGTAGCAGTGCTTGGCAGGGTGTGGTTATAGCTAAATACTGCCGTGTATCCAACGGAAAGCATTTAGCAGCTCTGTGTCCATTTTCTCCTGATTTGTAAATGATATGAATACAGACCTACTTACGAGCAATGTTGTGAGTTTTAATTCAGAAATATTGGTGATCTGCTTTCCGGTCCTTGAATGGAAGATCGTAAAGTATTATTAAGGGATTCTTTCCTCACGGTTCAGGGTCAAGCCAAGAAGAAAGACTTATCATAGTTAAGATGGAGATCCAATACAGCAGCAGTGGAGCATGGGCTGTTTGTCTATAAAGGTTCAGACATGATCTAGTTTATTAGTGACAACCTTGGCTGAGTGTTGACCGTAATAACTCAGTTTGAGCCTGAGGTTCAGATGCTGGGGCGGAGAAGCAAGAGAGAGAGTAAAGATGGCTATGATGGCTTGACTGACACAAGTGACCAGAAGCAGAGCCACATGCTAGCATGTTTGTTTAGTAAGAGCTGGAGGTGACAGTAGCAACTGTGCACTGAGTGAAGATGGACGAACTGTGATATACGTGAATCAGCAACAGTGGTGCCTAAGACCTGTGCATAAGAATTTACAGCCACTATGTTTCAGTGAGATACCCAGGTTTCTCACAGATAAACACACACACACAATATTGAGAATCCAATTTGGTTAGTGCTGATTGATATAGTGAAATGTAAGCAGAACTCTGTGATTCTATCCGTTTGGTAAAGGGACCACCCTAAGTGTAGAGGAAGTGTCAGTAGGAAATTGTGAAGTATTTATTTGACTCTTTATTAAGACTGTTTCCTGAAACTACAGCTGCAGGTGTCATGTAAGGAAAATCTCAGGGTTTGCAGAGGTGGTGGTACTGAAATGCAGTTCTGTAGAAAATAAATTAATGTATATTAAACAGGAGCATTCCCGTGGTGCATGATTCCCATTCCAACTCCATTCTAACTTTAGGTCATTAATGATAACTGCTATTATTTACTTAAAAGGGTATTTTACCTTGGGAAATTATTACAAATATTAAAAACCATAAAAAGGGCAATTTTGTATTGTAATTACAGTAAGTATGAAGCAAGTGGTTTATGGAATGTAATAAAAGTAAAAGAAAATACTCCTGGGAGAATTGAGATATATCTCCAAATAATTAAACCTGCAGGTCTTTGCTGTACAAGAATTTGTAGCCTCCTTTTTGCTAATAAAATAATCTATTTGGTTTTATTTGAAAGCTGTGGGTCTCATGTAGACAACCAAAGCTAAATAAGAGAATGGAGTTGGGTTTAAGTAACAATAGGCTGTAAAATGACAAACTTTATGATCAACTAAATGAGAAAATATAAGATCTTCTACTCACTGAGATATTACACTGTTAAATATTGGAGAAAGCTGGAGCCCTGGGTTAAGGCTTCATCAGCCAGGCCGTTGTTAGCCTAACCCAGGCTACGTCTAGACTACATGCCTCTGTCGCCAGAGGCATGTAGATGAGGCTACCAGGCATAGGAAAATGAAGCGGCGATTTAAATAATCGCCGCTTCATTTAAATTTACATGGCTGCCGCGCTGAGCCGATCAGCTGTTTGTTGTCTCAGCGCGGTAGTCTGGACGCGCGGGTGTCGACATCAAAGGCATTTGTCGACCATCCTGGTAAACCTCATTCCAGGAGGCATACCTAGGTGGTCGACAAATGCCTTTAATGTTGACACCCGCGCGTCCAGACAACCGCGCTGAGACGACAAACAGCTTATCAGCTCAGCGCAGCAGCCACGTAAATTTAAATGAAGCGGCGATTATTTAAATCGCCGCTTCATTTTCCTATGCCTGGTAGCCTCATCTACATGCCTTTGGCGACAGAGGCATGTAGTCTAGACGTAGTCCCAGTCTTGAATAGAAGAATTTTCTTTGGCTCTGGGTTCCCTCCTGAGTTTTTTATAATGCCCTCAACACTACAAACAGTATAATCAGCTATGACCTAACAGCCATTTACATTCTAGATTGTTCCTGTCTGTTTGTGGAACCCACTGGCCCATCTTTCTCTCTCCTTGCTTTGTACTAGTTAACTTACGCTATTAGTTCTTCTATTGTGCCTTTTCTTTCCTTCCACCTGGTAGAGTCCCCTGAATCTCTTGAAACTGTCTCTGCTCCTTTGAAAACATTACTGTCACATCAATCCTCCTGATGCATCTTGAACAGTGTATTTCTTGCTCTTCATGTTATTGATGTTATGCTTAACTGAAGCACACAAGATCTTTTATAGGGGAAAAGGCAGAACACCACATTTATTGAGAATACAATAGTTGCATATACTTTTCAATCATTCACACTCAAGCACCATGTACACACACAGTCCCACCAGATGATGTTATAGTTATCAGTCCAGAGTCTGTATCAATCTAGTGACCAGTTAGATTGATCACAGAGGGACAGCAGGGCCTTTGTCGGTCGCATGATCTGATGCTCCTCTGGAGTTGGTGGCAAGATGAACCCCAAGTTCCATAGCAAGGCACCCTGCTTTTATAATCCTTTTCTCTGTTGAAGTCTATGGATTCTGCTGTGTCAGTCTGTGACTGGAGTGTTATCTTTTTGATGTCAGTGTTCCCAAAACATTTCCAAAGCTCATCATGTAATCAATCGTCTTTCAAGGCTGCTCGCTCCGCTTTAAGGCCGTCAATATGCCCAATATTCCAATCATCCTGTGAGTAGGGGTACACATCAATGGTTCTAGGTGGTCCTTCTTTGATGCCAGTCTAGTTTTCACCCACGCTCACCCCTCCTTCTTTGGCCATCTGGTTCTGAGCAATAACTTTTGCACCTTTATCTCGACACATACATACCACTTTCACACACAAACAATCTTTTACAAGGACTCTCGAGGAAAAGCATAACATCAGTATCTGCATTGAGCAAAGCAAAAAGGCATTGTGAATCAAACAATTAAGGCCTTAGCCTTCAATATTCCTCTAGTCTCATTAACACAGACATAATACCAAAACTCTTTCTCTTTACTCACTATACTTTAGAACAAGGAAATATAGGAGATATATACTTAACTAAAGGATTTAATTTGATAAAATATTTAATGTGTGTTAATATGTTACCTTGCATTACTATACAGGCAGTCCCCGGGTTACGTACAAGATAGGGACTGTAGGTTTGTTCTTAAGTTGACTTTGTATGTAAGTCGGAACTGGTACATATTGTAGGGGAAACTCTAGCCAAACATTTCTCCAGAGCTCAGTTTTATTCTCCCACATCTCACTTCCCTCAGTCCTTTATTCTCAAGATGAGGTGTCTGCTGAGAAAAGCCGCTCTGTATCTCTCTGGTCTGCTGGGGGAGGGGGAGCGCTAGCTTCGCGTCTCCCTGGTCTGCTGGCGGGAAGCAGCTAGTGCGGGGTTGCCTCACCCCGTTTGTAAGTAGGGATCCGATGTAAGTCGGATTCATGTAACCCGGGGACTGCCTGTATTACTAAACCTAAAATACAAATATAAAAAAGAATAAAACCTTCAATCCCAACACTGATCCAATGAAATGTGTGGCCCCAGATCTCTTGGATGGCTTACATCTTAGTATGTTCATTCACACAAAGGCATATGGAGTATGAATGAATGAAGTGCATTGACATAGAAATCTATCTGGTAAGAGGAAAAACTTCTGCTGGCACATAGTTCTTCATGTTCTGCAATGTCCAGGAAGGATACATAGTACATTTACAAGACAGTCAATCAAATGGAATTTCAGACAAATATTGTTTTATAGCTTGTGTGCTGTGGGTTCTGTAATTACATAGACAATTTTACTTTTTTGCACATAGACATACTGCCTAATCTATAATAGAAACTTTCTTCTGGGTTTTGAAATGAAAGAACAATTTGTTCTTTCCATTCCAATGGCACAGCACCCACATCCTCATTTGCATTCATAACTTACAAAACAAGAAAAGGTTTTCTGTTTTATTGCAACCAGTATTCATTAAAGAAAAACAGCTGAGACTGTCAAAATTCATCCTTTTGGCAACCTCCCAATAATTGTGCCAAAGGAAAGGGTAGGAGTTGAAAATCAAGGAAAGAAAATAATCAGAAAGCAGAGAGACGTTTGAAACCATTAACATTCTCAAAAACTAAGCAGCTATGAGAGATGTAGAAAAATATAAACCTGCCCACATGAATTCCCCAATGCCTCTGTGATATATGCTCTCTTGTTTTGTTTCAAATCAATTTTGTGAGGGTTAGGGAGAGATGATACAGATGCTAAACCTGGATTTCACAAGCAACCTCAGGAAGCTTTTTTTGCATTGTCAGAGTCTTCTGTAATCACGCATTTTGCCTGCCTCTTAATTTATGTCCCAAGGCCTAATGTAGCCCTGGAGCCCAATTACTCAAGCCTTTTGGAAGCAGTTATTGCTAACCTGCTAAGTGAGCCACTGAAATCAAGTGCATGTTTCTTCATAACCTGCTTTTCCTTTCACAGACAAGTCACCTTGATGAAGCTGTTTTGTACTCATGGGGGTAGCAACTGCCTTAGCTTAAGCTGTTTCTATTCCTACCTCCTGATTTCAGTTGCCTACACCTTTAGAAAAGCTTTTTTGATGGGAAGATTTTCCAAGATAAGTTTGTGTCCGAGTGACATTTTATTCTGAATGGAGAAACAAATTGACCATTTGGAAGGGAGAGGTATACAACTTCCATTGTTTAAAAAATAAAATTCTTTTGAGTGTTGTTGAACACATTTTCAGCACAAACGGGCAGAGGTAAAAAGAAAAAAAAGGAATAGAAATAGCCCTCGCTGAGGAAAATTTCCTTTGAATAGCCTTGTGAAAATTGCTTTGGGTGTGACCAAGTTACAAACCTCTGAAAACTGACTTCTGCATGTGTCCAGAACATATTACACAGATTTCTCTTGCTGAGTGTGAGGATAAAGAGGACTGTACTGCATATTTGTACTTGCTACCTTAGGTGTGTCCTGAGAAGTGAATGGAAGGTGTCCACTTTCTAAGATAAGGTCTTCCAGACTTTAGGATGGATCTGCAAGAAAAGAGTTCAGCTACCACACAGAGAAGTGGAGTAGCTCTTCTGTAATCCTGCCTAGTGGACAGGGCACTCTACTGAGCCTCAGACTACCTCGTGGCTCTGCCTCTGGCCTGTTAGAACACTTTGGGCTTGGGTTGCCAAAGCTCTAGGATTGTCGTGGAGCCCCCAGGAATTAAAGGCTAATCTTCCGTTGAAGATTATATCATATGATGAAACCTCCAGAAATACATCCAACCAAAATTGGCAGCTCTGCTTTGGGCAAGTCATTTTCTTCTCTATTCCTCAGTTTCCTCATATATAAAATGAGGACAGTGATTCTGACCTCCTTTCTAAAAGCACGTTGAGCTCTACTAATGAAAAGCAATCTACAGAAGCTGGATGATATTGTTATTATTGTCTGATGTCTTCAGAAGGTAGCTTGGGAGCTAATGATGGTTGGGAAGACTGAGATTTTTATGGTTGTGGAGCAATGAGAATCTCTGAAACAGAAAACTGATTTTTCTTGTGAGAAAATGTATGTACTCAGTACTACCATGATAGTTTCCATATTAATTGATAAAAAGTGCCCATCAATTTAAGTTCTAAATATTTAACTAAATTCAAATTTGAGGGGGGAGGGAAATATATAGTTATATTATGAGTCTGTTTATTGGGTGCATACAGTTCATCTGAGAGAGATTTTGACTTTTTTTTTTTAGTTACCATGCTTGTGATTGTAAAATACAGATGATAAACACTGCTATTTGGCTATGCATGCATTTTATATATATATATATATATGGGATTTTCTCCGTGTCTCTACTTTGTTAAGCAAATTATCTAGTGAAATGATGATGGAAAATTGAAGCGAGACTATAAAATAAGGTATTTAGGACTTGTCTACATGGGGGAATTGACAAGTATAGCTATTGTGGAAAAAGATATTCCACTATAACTATTCTGGTAGAACAGACCTGTGTGGACACTCTAGAATAAAAGTGATTTCATTCTGGAAGCAGAAAAGTTGTTAGAATAGTCACTCTTATTGAAGAACAGTGTCCACACAGGAGTTTTTTTTACCAGAATGGCTTTTTCCATTGTCAGGATGTCAGTCAATTTCCCCTTGTAGACAAGCCCCAATAACATCTTCCCTCCCCTGCCTAAGCAACTCTTTAGAACTATTGATTTAAAAATCTTCTGCCTTTCAGTTCAAAGACTGCAGTACTTGGATGGTGGGTGAACTAACCCCTCCACGTTCTGTAAGTTATAGAGCCGACTGAAACGTTATTACCATAATAGGCTGTCTAATTGAAGCTGAAATACTTTGGCTCCACAGAACTCTGACCAGCAGAGCTTTTGAGATGAGTGATGGAAATATTCTGACTTTAAAACTAGGTGATCAAAGCAGCAGCCTTGGATGTGGAAGATGCAAGTTCAAATCTCTTCTCTGATTTGCAGTGATGAGGGTTGATAAACTCTGTTCTGAATTAGGCAGAGCAGTCACTTTAACCTTAGCCTCCTACCCCCCTCAGTCCAGTGCCCTAGCCACCCAAAGAGTGATGACACATCAAAATAGAGCACACCAATTTCTCATACAATTTTGTTTTCACTACAATGCAGAACAATATGAAATACTGAAAGCTAGAAAGCTGCTGCGAAAGGGACTTGTCATCTGGTTGAGGCTAGTAAATCAGGAATGTTCTGCCAATACTGAATTGGCAGGAGACAGGACTTTTCCATCTCTAATGTTTATGAATCTGTGACTGAATGGTTGGGACACTTCAGTACAACATAAATATGCCAGGCATGATCAGAATACTTCCTCCTGGTTTGTCTCATCCCTCCAAACATGCAGATTTAGAGAGGGTGGTTGGCAACTGTCACACATAATGTTTACTCGTTGCATTCAACTTTTGCTGTAAGTGGTGTGCTCTCAATGAGAGTGTCTGAGTGGGCCACTTGTCTGTTGTAACTAATGAACATAAACACTGGATAAAATCCCTTCACTTGTTTGGGAGAACACTATTTGGATTTACCGTCAGTCTTTCTTCCTCCAGCCCATACTAGCATGTGTCACTCTTGGCTAACATTGGAGCTGGAAGCAATTTGACCTAACCGGTCCAGCTTGTACAGAGGCCTTGAGCTTTCCATCCCCTTGAGAAAGCAATTCAGCTCATCTTATTACTAGTGAAGTCTCACCTACATAAATTCATGCATGAGCTCTGGGACCTTCCCCTCTCTCCATGAGGTCTCAGGGGCAAGGCTCCACTCTAAGCCAAAACATCTATACTATAATTTTGTAGCACCACGGACTGAGCCTAGACAGCTTGAATCAACTGGCAGGTCAGCCAGGGTGTTTTACTGCAGTGTAGGTGTACCCTAATTGGTTTGATAGAGCAAAAATCTATAAAGGATAGCTAAATACAAGTGGGTTCCTCTACAGGCTGCTGGTGCATCCCCCACCCTTTTGGGGGACAAGTTATTTGGTTCTCTTTCTTATTCATATCTTTCAAATTTGCTAGTGCAGTGTGCTATAAAAAGGAATATGAAAACTGGCTCCAACAACAAAGTACAACCACAAGAGAGATTTAAGCACAACTTCTCAAACAATTGTATTCATATACTTACATTTGAGAAATAGTGTCTGCCCACAGTGGAGATGGGGCACCAGGAAAAGCAACTTTCTTAACAGTAATTAAGAAGTAAATTAAAAAATAGATGACACACAGACTGGCAGAATGGTAAATAATGATGAGAATAGAGCACTCATAAAGAACAATGGTAAGCTGGGCCCATTCAACTAAAATATATTTTAATATATCCAAACCCTAAGTTACGCATCTAGGAAAATATAATGAACTCCTTATTTATAGTCCAGGATACTATATCTAGGAAAGGAATTAGGAGTCAGTGGGAAAGCAATTTTGTTTTCCCAGTATGATGCTAGGACGTATTAAAGTGGGTGTAATGGGTAGAAGAGGGAGGTGATTTTTTTTTTTAAAAAAATCTCTGTATACGATGTTAGTGATACCAATACAGACTTAACCTCAGGCTTGGAATTCTGTACTGGAAAACTGCATCCAGTTCTGATCTCAACAGCTTAAAGAAGATGCTGAAAAAACTGAAAATGAGAGGGGGCAGTCAAGAGCCAGAAACAATATTTGAGAATTGGAGTAAATGCCTTACAGTGAGCGATGTAAAGAACCCAGACTACTTATTTTATCAAATAGACAAGATTGAGAGGTGGCTGAATTACATCTGTATAAATACTCTGATGGGTAAAAAACCTGGGTATTAAAGGGCTCTTTAATCTAAAATAGAACAGTATAACAAGAACCAATAGCTGAAAGCTGAAGCCAGACAAATTTCAGTTAAAAATGAGGCACGGTTTTTTAACAGTGAAGTAACACTGGGATGTACTACTAAGGAAAGCAGTAGATTGTCCGTCTCTTACCAGCACTGAATGCCTCCCTGAAAATCATGCTTTAGCCAAACACAAGTTATTGGTCTCGTTACAAGAGTAAATAGGTGAAATATCTGTGACACATTGGAAGTCAGACAAATGACCTAATGGCCCTTACTGGCCTTAAACTCTTTGAATCCATGAAAAATACTAGAAGGCAACAATTTTTAGGAATTTTGATCTGTTGTCAGTGAAACTGAAATCTTAAGGGCACCAGTAGTTAAATCATATATCCAAACAATGACCACCTTTTATACAACAAGTATAAGCTGTATTGCATAACAGGCATTTTAAAGTCACCTTAGAGTAGTGGACCAAACCTTTTCCCCCTCTGTTATGTCAATGGATTTGCTCCAGATTTATACTTCATGGTACAGGGATTCAGACTAGGAATGTAAAAAGTAATTAAAAAATGTAACTGTGTAACCGCTAAAAATCCTGTGAGTTATACGCACTGCAGGCTCTGCAGCATGAGCAGTTGGGCAGCTGAGGCTGGGAGAGGCAAGTTCCCAACCCCACTTACAGCCCCGCCCTCTCTGCTGAGGCCCTACCCCCACCATGGGGAAGGAAAGAGAGGGCCCAGGTGGGTGGAAAGCGGCTCCAAACCCTACGGATTAACAGGAACCAGTAAGCCTCACCCATTAAGGGTGAAGCTTACCAGTTAACTGGTTAACCATTTACATCCCTAATTCAGTCTTGGTATCTAAGATCAGAATTTAGCTCCAGGGCTTCAGCCAATCATTGTCAGTTTGAAAAGCCAAAATTTAAAGGTGCCATTTTGGCCCTAATTAAATCAATATAAAAACTCCCACTGACTGTAGTGGCCCAGGATTCATACTCCAACTTTGTTTTTTGTATAGAGTTGTGTGCACCATACTTATGAATACAGTTGCACCCACAATTGTAGAACAAACCATGGGCCTGGGCCTGGGAGATCTATGTAGACCTCATCCAAGGCACAAAAGTGATGTCTTTGTAGCTTTTTGGTCCCATGTTCTAATGTATTAGAGCCTTTGATGGGATAGCATTTAGCATCATTTTAACCTATGCAGTTATGTTTGTTACAAGTGCACTGGAACACAAAAACATGATGATTATAACCATTGTTTTGTTTGATTGATTGATTGATTGATTGATGATACACTCACTGGTCAGGGATTTTGTCTTTCTCTGTGTTTTGGGAAGTGGTGAAAACAAGATTGTTTCTTTGAAAAGTTCTACTTTGAATGGTGGATCCAGCTTGGTTTCGTTGATACAAGGTGGCTAGGGCTTACTTAAACACTAATTTCTTCAGCAGCCCCTCATCTATCATATTAGAGTGAAGATAACAATGGGGTAAATAAGCACACGGGAGTAAGCAAACTATTTAAGACTTAAAGTTGCATCCTTTCTAATAAGTCGATTATAGGTCTCTAATAATATGAAGCAGTAGCCAGAAGGTGATCATAGAATACTAGGACTGGAAGGGACCTCGAGAAGTCATCGTGTCCAGTCCCCTGCCCTCATGGCAGGACCAAATACTGTCTAGATCATCCCTAACAGGTGTCTGTCTAACCTGCTTTTAAATATCTCCAGAGATGAAGATTCCACAACCTCACAGGGCAATTTATTCCATTGTTTGACTACCCTGACAGTTAGGAACTTTTTCCTAATGTCCAACCTAAACCTCCCTTGGTGCTGTTTAAGCCCATTGCTTCTTGTTCTATCCTCAGAGGCCAAGATGAACAAGTTTTCTCCCTCCTTCTTATGACACCCTTTTAGATACCTGAAAACGGCTATCATGTCCCCCCCCCCAATCTTCTCTTTTCTAAACTAAACAAACCCAATTCTTTCAGCCTTCCTTCAAAGGTCATGTTCTCTAGACCTTTAATCATTCTTGTTGCTCTTCTCTGGACCCTCTCCAATTTCTCCACATCTTTCTTGAAATGTGGTGCCCAGAACTGGACACAATACTCCAACTGAGGCCTAACCAGCACAGAGTAGAGCAGAAGAATGACTTCTTGTGTCTTGCTCACAATACACCTGTTAATGTATCCCAGAATCACGTTTGCTTTTTTTGCAACAGAATCACACTGCTGACTCATATTCAGCTTGTGGTCCATTATAACCCCTAGATCCCTTTCTGCCGTACTCCTACCTAGACAGTCGCTTCCCATTCTGTACGTGTGAAACTGATTGTTCCTTCCTATGTGGAGCACTTTGCATTTGTCTTTATTAAACTTCATCCTGTTTACCTCAGACCATTTCTCCAATTTGTCCAGAATTATGACCCTATCCTCCAGAGCAGTCACAACACCTCGCAGCTTGGTATCATCTGCAAACTTAATAAGCGTACTTTCTATGCCAATATCTAAATCGTTGATGAAGATATTGAACAGAGCCGGTCCCAAAACAGACCCCTGCGGAGCCCCACTTGTTATACCTTTCCAGCAGGATTGTGAACCATTAATAACTACTCTCTGAGTACGGTTATCCAGCCAGTTATGCACCCACCTTATAGTAGCCCCATCTAAGTTGTATTTGCCTAGTTTATTGATAAGAATATCATGCGATGTGTGACCTGATGCTAACTGACAAGCAAATTGGGATACTTGTGATTAAATTAGTGAAAAAAAATCAGAGAGTAACTAATAATGAGATCTCAGGCCCATCTCCTAAGAATTGCCGATATGAATGTAGCTGAGATCAGTAATGACTGAAACTGCGTTAAATTTGCATTCATGAAATAAATGAAGTGCCCATGTCATAAAATCACTAACATGAATTGCAGTTCATGCTAGTGAGGGGCCAAGCATGGTTTTGGAGACAGCAAGTTCTTTGTAGTGAAATCTAAAGATGGAGAGTTGGGTTCTATTCAACACTTGTTTGTCACATGACCAGGGCCTTCTATGCCTCAATTTCCCTAATATGTAAAATCAGAAGAAAAACTGCCTATTTACTTTTGTAACCATTTTAAGATCTGCTGATGGATGGCACATATATATATGAATTTTATACTTGATGAGTGTTGAGATTTAGTTTTCTCCTTGTCCCTGCAGATGGCCTTTCTAGCATGCTGGAGGGAAATATGCATGACACTTGCCTTGCTGCAGCCTAATCATAGCTGTAAAGAAAATTTCTAAGCAGATAATGTGGGATATCCACTGATAGGTAAGTTTACTTAAAATCTATTTTCTTTCTCTACTTCTAAGGAAAGAAATATTGCAGGATATCATCTCTCTTCTGCTTGTGTGATTACATGCCTGGCAGAGCTAATCAAAGACAAAAGGAGACTTGGAAAATGAACGAAGATACACTCCACAGTAGTTAGACCAAATGTGAGCAGACACAGTGGTTAATTTCCCGCCTGCGGGTTGCCAATTTCTTTAAATCTACTGTGGGGAAGATCAACTTTCTTAGCAGAAGAGGAAATTAATTTTCTCTCTTTGTCAATCTTCCTTTGAACAGAGTCCAGCAGCTCTGTGGGATCTGTTCCTATCTAGTGACATGGAACAATTAGGCACATAAATGTACCAAATCTTGAAAAGGGAGAGAGAAGTGTGTGTGTGTGTGTGTGTGTGTGTGTCTAGCTACATAGGTTGGGTCTAGGATGTGAACTACTGTACATTGCAAGTTGTACTTGCAGGCTTGGTCTTAAATCTTTTTTTTTCTTCTACAGTTGTGATACAGAAGTTTCCAATGGCTCTATTTCCCTCCGGTATTGGCTCACTGCAAATATACATCTTAATCCTACCCATGGCAGCTCTATTATCCTACATATAGACTGTAGGATTACCTGCTATGAGTTGTAGACGATGGTTTTATCGGTGTTAGTTGTCCTCAGTTTCATCACTTTGGACTTGCCAGGGTGAATTCTGAGCCCAATGCTTCTGGCTGTCCTGTCAACAATGTCAGTCTCTTCTTGGATGTCCTGCTGATCATGCACGAGAAACGCCAGGTCATCTGTGAAGTCGCAGTCCTCAAGCCGAGCAGTCGGTCCCCATAGCACTCCCCTTGATCTGCCCTCAGTGGCTCTACACATCACCCAGTCGATGACCACAAGGAAGATAACAGGTGAGATTACACAGCCCTGTCTGACCCCTGTCTTCACGTGAAATCAGTCACTCTGCTGTCCTTCATGTCACACACAGCATTGATTCTCAGTGTACAGGTCCTTCAGGATGTTAATGATCTTCTCAGGGAACCTGTATGCTTGTAGAATCCTCCAGAATGAGGGGTGGTGGATGCTATCAAACGCCTTCTGAAAATCGATGAAGTTAATGTAGAGCGAAGAGTTCCACTCTATTGACTGCTCTACTATGGTGCGTAGGATGAAGATCTGGTCCGTGCATGACCTTCCACTTCTGAAGCCAGCCTGCTCTTCCTTGAGGATTTTCTCAATGCCCTTTCACATTCTCTGTAGCAGGACTCTGCAGAAAATCTTTCCCAGCACAGACGGCAGATTAATGCCTCTCCAATTCCCACAGATGGACAGATCACCTTTTTTGGGTAACTTCACAATGATGCCCTTCTTCCAGGCCTCCGGTACCCTCTCTTCTTCCCAGACCCTGTTGTAGAGACCCTTCAGAGCTTGTGCGCTTGCCTTGGGGTCTGCCTTAAGCATTTCAGCAGTGATCTGGTGATGTAGATGATTAATCACATACTATTAACAGTCAATTATGAGTATATAAGCACAAGAAGCAGGGGTGTGGATTTTGTACCCCACGCCAGGGTCCCACCTGTCAGCCCATGTCTAGTGCTTCCTCTTCCACCTGGGATCCTGGCTGCCAGCTTAGGAGGTCCCACCTGCCGGCATTACAGGCTCTACTAGTGGTCCTGGGACCCCGCCCACCAGGGGCTCTGCTGCTACCAGGGTCCCAGCAGCTCTGCTGCAGACCCCAGGGTCCCATTTGTTGGTCCCATTCTTGGAGCTCCACAGCTTCTCCCATGCTGTGGCCTCAGCCTGGAACAGTGAGGGGCATGAACTAGTTAAGGTGGGGGAGAGGTGCACTTATACCCTAAAAATTGTTCCAGTGCAACTATATCAGTAGTGTAGCTTATGTTTTCATAAACCATTGATGCAAAACTTGCAGACACAAATACTAAATTTATATAACTGTACTACAGTGAACTGAGAAAGTACTGCTTATATTAACTTGGATTATTATTGTGAAATAGTCTTTTCAAAAAGAGGAGACAGAGAAACAACAAAAGACAGCTGAAAAGCTTTAAAAGGTTTATTTTTCTTGCTAATTAGTTACCCCTTGGACAAACTTCAGACAACGGGACATGTTCTTCTAATGAACCAGCCGTTGGAGAAAATACAGCAATAGCTGCAGTTATTTGCTAGTCCTATCTTTATTTTGGAAGATGGTAGGGGATCAGAAATAGAGCTGTCCATATTTTATGTCACTAATTATGCCAATGCCAGATTATAGTAGTGAAATTTCTGCATCAAGGACTTTGTGTTTGAACCACTTCCGTACACTCTTCCCTTTGATTCTTCACTCTTCTGTGGAGATTATTACTCCCAGCTGCTCCAAGCGGTGAAAAAAACAGAAACTCATAAAAATGTATTTGGTTTTGGGTCCTTCCCCCCCATACATACACTGTTTGCCTGGCCCCTGAGATGTTCTGGTTGTTCTGTGGCTACATAACATTCCCTATGCATGAGAATGTCCCAAGCATGCACCACTTTCTTCCTAGTCTAAGGAGCAAAGTGACGACAAGGCTGACTTGAGGGGGTGCCTACATAAGCACGTTACATTTTCACTGTAAACTAGAGTCACCTTCTGAAATTAAAAATAACAAACCTTTCATTTTTAAGGATAAAGCAAGAAGTTGTACTAGTCAAACCCTAATTTGTGATTGCTGGGTTTTTCCATGATTGGTTTCATATAGGTTCATCTAAACCTGACCAAATTTGTCCCGTGCTTTGAGGGAACAACTCATCAAGGCTTTCCTCAGGAGATATCTAGCCATGTTCCTTTAACCACTGATACTGTCTTCTAGGTAGCAGGCTTCAAACAAGACACACGGGTCAATTATAAACTTAAGGGGCAAGGAGATTCCAAAAGGATAGTTACAATATGAGCTAAAACAGTGTACGGCATGTATTAGAGTAACCTAGGGGGTTAAACAAATGTGTACACAAGGGGACAGTAAAAACAGAAGAGGTCATCAGTCCTGAATGGATTTCTTAAGTTGACAAGGAGAAAGAAATAATAAATGAAAAATTGTAGAAAGCGGTTGGGTAAACAAAAGTGATATAAATGTAATAAGCAATTGCTCTAAAACCCACGTATTACTCCCCTCCCCTGGCTTTTTATTTATTTAATAGGTCTAGTGATCTTTCCCAGTGACTTTTCTGAAGAGATGGACTCTTGTTGCTATGGCAGTTGAATCCAAACTCATTGCGAGGAGTGTAATGATTTGAGGAAGCATTTTTTCTGGAGCTGCATAGATTGGGTGGGGCTTATCTAAGTACAATCTTGTGTGTCTAAAGATAGAGTGGTCAGGCTCTTAAACAAGTGGCAAGCTCCAAAGGAGTTACAGCCATTTCCTTATTAATCAGCTAGGTTGGGTGCAGCAATTTAATTAAATTTTCCAAAACAACTACAATGGCAAAGCTCAAATTCAAACAGAGGACTGATGTCATCGGGAAACGGTGTTCATGGGAATTTATTATGGTTCTATTGTAAAATTATAATGACTGTACATTATTGACAATCTGCTTTACCTCACAGCAAGCAAATTTTGACAGCTATTTTAGGAGAGTTTTAGCTGAATAATTATAGCTTGCTTTATTGAGTTGAGCTATTGGTTGCTCTTAAAAGAGAATTACAATACCATGTTATTCTTCTTAACTCAAGTACCCTGAGCTATTGGGAGGCTGCCAGCAGTCTTTCAAAGCAATCAAAAACTTCTCAAGATGTTTTGCAAAAAATTCTCTTATTATTTTTACTGATGCACACTTGGGAGTGACAAGTCATCAAACCAAATAAAAGCAATTGGACTGTACGATGTTTAGAAAGGAAACAGAGCCCTAAGAGGAAATGACAGGGCTTACATGAAGGAAAGAGCAGTTTTGGAAAGCTCACAATTTTTTTGGGAAAGGTAAAGAACCAAAAGGCAATGGAATAGAGAAAACCTACCAACAAGAGTAGATTGTGCCTGCTGGTGCTCTATTTACTCTGCCAGTAAATAGAGGTTTAAGAATATGCAGCATAGTTCCTGCATTTTGTAGAACCAATATAATATGATGATGTTATGTACTGAAAATGACTTTCATGGTGTAATTCTTTACATGGCACTCTTTTAGGTTCTAATTTATATCTGTATAAATTAAACCACCTAAATCTAGCTTGCATGTGCACAATGTTTGACAATGGGGAAAACTGGGTGCACTAGAGTCAGGAAGGGTCCAAGCTTCAGGGAAATGAGAACTACTTTGGACACATGTAGTAAGTGACTCAGTTTCAAAGCCTGCTTGAGGAGGTCCGAGAAGTTCTGCTTCCTAACTCCTATTGTGTTGCACAGACTCTATGGGTGCTCCTGGGCTCAAACACCCACAGAAAAAAATAGGGAGTGTTCAACACCTGCAGGGTCAAATTAATATTTTATGGGCAACACTGACCAAACTGTTGCCCTGCCCTCACTCAGCTTCTTCCCCCAAGATCCCACCCACCACTCGTATAGGGGGTAGAAAGGAGCTCCAATAAGAAAATGGCTGGCTGGGGGCAAGACTCTGGATGTTGCCGACTACCATACACAGGTAAGGTTCCCATGCCAGTGCTGGGCATAGGCAGCCCATTCCTTCCATTCTGGTTCCATCCCCCACAGACCAAAGCCGCCTTCCCTCCCGCCAGCCCACCATCACAGTCCTTGGAGTCAGCCACAGCACATCCAAGCTCCAGCCCCAAGGATCCAGTGGCCAGGCAGTGCAGCCCCACTGCCCTAGCCAGCCCTGGGGATCTGATGGGCAGGCAATGCAATGGCCACACTACCCCCAGTTCCCTGCCCTGAGACCCCGAACACCCAACCTCCTGCCCTGACTCCTACACCTTCCACATTTCTGCCCTCTGCTCCCCCCCCCCACACACACACACCCTGCCCTGATTCCAGCCCTGAGCCTCAACAGTTCCCATCCCTCTGCTCTGATTCCTGCACCCTCATTCCCTGGCCTGGGCCCCCACACAGACCTTCCAACCCCCTGGCCCTGACTACTGCACCTCTTACCCCCTGCCTTGAACCCCCAACACTCCAAACCACACTTACATTTCTTACAGTTACTGTCATGTTGCAACCCTTTCCAGCCCTCTGCCCTGAGCACCCTTCCTTCCAAGGGGGGATTGCAGTACAACAGTACCTGTAAGAAATTTAAATTATTTTCACCCCTGGACATGCTGTGATCCCATTTAAACTTCCCAGAACCACGTTTACCATTTTAGCAATTTAGTGATACTGAAGAGCTATCTGAATCCATAGGATAGAACTGGCACTGACACTGGCCAACCCCATCTCCTTATTCTTGTCAGCATGGTCTCATCCTAATCTACCAGCATCATTTCTAAGGACAAAGTATAGAAGAATCTTCAAACCCATTTCACACTTGGCCTATTGCTGGCATTCTGATTTATAGTATGTCTTCTAGAAACTGCACTGTGGACTACTGAATCTTCTTACATAGCTAACCAGAGAGGCATCATATAATACTGTAATTTTTTAGCTGTTTCAGCCTGATCTGAATATGAATCAACAAGCTGGAGAAGAAAGGCCATTGAAAAATGTTTTAAGCTGATCTAAAAGTCATACCATCAAAGGGCATAGTGTTAATACTTTTTAAATATTAAATGTACTTCAAAACTGTTAGGCTTAGACTAGTGTTTTACTTTCATATTAGGAAAAATGATTTCATGAAGAGACTGTTCTGTACAGTATTGTTTGCTATAAATGCAAAGTGTTTCAGATTAAAATTGCCACATTAAATATAACCAGAAATTGCATATACAGAAATTGCATGCAGATAGTTCTGTAGCTATATAAGTTGCAATTTCTTAAACAAGGAAGAATCTTTTGAAGTACTCTGTGCAACCTAAGAGTGTGCTTTCATGCCATTTTTTTTTATTACACAGCCTGCAAATGTAAAAAAAGGTAATGTGAAAACCACAACTATTCCTATTTATGGGTGGGTTTTTTAAATCCAGTTTCTATTTAAAAGAAAGCTAGCTTTAGTATTTTGGACAACAGTGCCTGCTTTCTAAATATGGGTGTACCTTTGTGTGAAGATTTCAATACCTGTGCATTCATTATAGCTCATAATGGTTTGTTTGGCTCTACCTCACTTAATAGATTTGTCCGAAGTGCTAACAATAATTTGGACAGAAAACCAGGACATAATAGGAAACAAACTTGACAGAATGTGTTCCTCTTGCACTTCAATTATTCCCTAAAATAATATTTTAAATTATTTTTTAATTCATGCAGACAGTGAAGAATTAAGGAACCTAAAGCCAGAAATAGTACCCAACATTTAGCTTCTTAAGTATTTCAAATAACCACCATCATTAAAATAAATAAAACAAAGAGTTATTTGTTTTAATCTAAGATGCTCAAGGAGAATTTATTGCCGGATTTTTTTTTCTGTCCAAAAGGAACAGCCAAACACAATAACAAAGTAAAATAAACACTGGAAAGACAGATAAATATATAGCTCCTACAGTGCATTGGGATAACTGGTTCTTAGAGTTATAAGGAAAAGTTACCAGAGATTCCACAGTGTTAAAAAGAAAACACTCCTGATCAAAGAATGTCCCTGAGAATCCTGTTGGGGTAGCAGTCACATGGCAGAAAGGCAAATAAAATCTTAAATAAGTTTGCTGAAAAGGCTTGAACCTACTAAACTGAAGGTTTACCTCTTCGGCCCTTTAGCCAGGGGAAGAGATTTTGCTTTGTGCTTGGAGTCAAACTAGTCACGGGACTCAAAAAACCAAAAAGTTTGATGCTTCACTTCAGTTTCTTGGCAAAACAGATTTCTTGGCAAAATCAGCATTTATGCTTGCAAAGTGCAATAAACTCCCCGAGGGCAGTGTCAGGAAGAAAAAAAAGAAATAATGGAGGGAGAAAAAAGGTTAAGGGAACACTTCTGAATCTCGGAATTGCTTTTCCTACGTGTAAAGATTTGGTTTCTGTTTTTATCTGACCCATTTTGCACATCTCCAGTTCTATTTAGAGCAAACTGTGATAGTCTCATTTTGACAGTTATGGGTACTCAAACTGTCTGTTATAACAGCAACTGAATGACCTATATCAGAACTAGAATGGAGGCATCATCAGATCTAAAATGGAGATGAAAGAATAAATTCAGAAAGAAAAAGAACATCCAGACTCAATCTCCTTTTTTACCATTCACTTATCCCTAGAACCAAACTCACAGATGATCTTTTTTGATACTCACATATATTTGATTAAGGACCTCATCTCCATCTCTCTAGGTACATCTACACTAGCCCCCTAGATCGATCTAGGGAGGCTAATGAGGGCAACCGGAATTGAAAATCAAGCCCGCGGCAGTGAAACGGGATTCCGGAATAAAGCCCCTAAATCAAATTAGGTGGTAAACCTCTTTCCACAAGGAATACCACCTAATTCAATTTAGGGCTTTATTCTGGAATCCCGTTTCACTGCCGCGTGTAGACACGGACAGTTACTTCGGGCTAGTCAATTTCTAAAATGGCGACCAGCTGGGAACATGCAAATCAAGCGCAGGATATTTAAATCCCAGGCTTGATTTGCAATTCCAGTCACCCTCATTAGCCTCCCTAGAGTGATCTAGGGGGCTAGTGTAGACGTACCCTCTGAGAGGCAGGAAGATGGAGCTGATGTAGCCATATATTACTGGGTGGCAGATTTTCTTGGTTGGTAAACATCCTCCATGGCTTCCCAGGGACAACTAAGAAGCCATCTTGCCTCCTGGGTAGAGCTGAGTGTTTACAAAATGGAATTAGTGTATTACAACAACAAAAAAAGGGGGGAGAGGGGTTGAGTGTCCTGCGGTAGGGGGAATGAATTAGGCAAACCAGACCTGAACCTAGATTTCCTACCTATGGGGTCAAGCTCTGAGCACTGGGATATTGCTGATTTGGGGTAAGTTTGTATCTCTGGCTTTGATGAGGAATTGCACCCTATACTTGGAATACCTTACTGACAGTAGTTTCATTAAAATGATTTACTTCTACAAAATTTCATTTCTCATGAACTGGCATTTCACACACACACACACACACACACACACACACACAAATGTTGAGTCTAACAGCACTACTCTTGAACTACAGGTAAAGATCTTTATTTGGTTTCTAGGGCTAGCCACTCCTAGAAACAGCTGCACAAACTCTGCCCTTATACACAGGGACTGGCAGCCTCTCCTGGTTCCTTGTTGGCTGCACCTTTTAGGGAACTGAAGGGGTTAGATCTGGCTCCCGACACACACATGTTTGGAATAAGAATCCCAGACACTCTTATCTGAGCCCTCCCTCTTTGAACCTTGAGTGCTTAAAAGCCTTAGACTGAACTATACAATCTTTCATTTTAAATCTAGGTACATTAATTCATATTTAGGCACCTGTAATAGGAGGACTAGGCCCTGAGGCCACCTGCTGGAGACCTTGTGGTCCTGCCACACCTTGACCCAGAAAAAAAAAGCAGTGGAGAGGTCCTCCATGCAGGCTAGAGTGGCTGCAGGGGAAATAGACAATCAGGGGCCAGGAAGGCCATATAAAAGGAGCTGCAGCTAGTTGCTTTGAGGAGGTCAAGGAGTGAAGATTGTGTGATTGGATGGCCAGAAGAGTAACAGTTCCATGGACAGCTCAGTTTGGAGAGTTCATGGCAAACCGGACAGGGCCCTGAGGTAAGGGTAAAGATGGCACTGGAATGTGAGGAGGTGGCCCCGGGGATGAAAGCAGCAGTGGAACAGGCATAGCAGACAGCTACTAACTATAAGGACCCTTGTCTGGGTGTGAATGTGTCTCTCCAACTCCCCATTAGCTACTGAAAGAAGTGGCCTAGATCTTGAAGCATCTTGGGGAGGGGGAGAATTGGACTATAGTGACCCAGCCCAAAGGACTGGAACCAGAAGGGCCCTGAAAAGGCAAAGAAATTGCCTCCAGGATGGCCCAGCTGTATTCCAGAGTGGGAACAAACTGAAAGACATTGAAGAGGGCACCAAGAGAGGTCCTGTTAGACTTGCACCCTGGAAGGGCTTTGTTTTATTTTGCACACAGACTGTGTGATTTAGCTGAAGGACTGAGTCACCAAAGAGCCATTATAAACAAAACGAGCATAGGCACATGGCCACAGGGAATTCTCGAGAGGCGAGTACAACCTCATTACAGCACCTAAAAGAGTTACCTAGCTTTCCGAGGTTCTGAGTGATATGACCAGTCAGACAAAATCACCAAAAAATGAAACTTTGAATTAAAAAAAACACACTATTGGTTGGCCTGGGGACCTTCCCGTAGCTCTTATTTTGTGACAAAATTAAGAATACTTAAGAATTTTTAACAAGAATTTGGGATGATTGGCGCTCATCGCAAGTGACCTCTTTTCTGTGGAGTGTTTGCACATCACCAGTCTTAGACCCTTTTTTTCCTCAACGTCCTTCACATGTAGGTCAGAATGAAGCGTATGGTGGATAAAAATCCCATCGTGTACTTCCTGTACTAGACCTGACATGAGAAAAAATGGGAAAGTAGCAAAGCTACGCTTTTCCTGTCCAGTTCCCCAAAATGCCAGGCAGTCCAGGCTAATGTTCTTTCCCAGATTCTTGGCAATCGTGGGGGAGAGAGAAGGAAAAGACCATCCACAAGAGTTACAACTAGAGGGCAGATCTGTAGCTGGTGTAAGTCAGTTTAGTTCCACTATTCTCAATAGAGCTACGGGTTGAACCTCTCTAGTCCAGCATCTTTGGGTCCTGACTGCCGTACCAGAGAATTTGCCAGATCACAGGAGATCAATATAGTCTAGCAGTATTAACAACACTTCCACTGCTTACTGGGCTCTTAGAAGACATTTAGGGGTAAATTTGATCTAAATAATAACACAGAACACTGAGAGCCAGGACTGGTGGCTGTAAACAAGCTTTAGAGGACCGTGGGAAACTTGGCCACACCCATGACAAGTGGATATTCAGCTAACTAAAATCATGCCGGACCCAGATGTTCCCGTCCCAGAGTGTGCCGGACTAGAGAGAGTCAACCTCTATGATGATTTGCACCAGCATGTGTTAGTAGAAGCCTGTTTCTGGCCTTTCATTAGATTTTTATTGGTATTGGGTTTTGGTAATATTGTTTTTGCATTTAAATTCTTTAGCACATTTTTGGCTTGTTTGTTTTTTAAACAACTTAATTCACTCTTGGGCAAATGTGTATTTAGGTGTTTTTTTAAAGTGTCTTATTTACCTGAGAGAGACCAAATTGGATTGAAAGGAGCTGTCTTGTTCTGTAGTGTAAATATGTGTTCTAACAGTTTAAAACCACCTCCTATTTATTCAAGAGACTGGAATGCCTCTCAAGCATCAGTTCTGGTCTGTGGGATAAATGTATGTCTGCAGCATTTTAAATAAACCCCTTCTATTAAACTGATAAACACTTACAGGATGTATAAGGTATGTATTAAAATACCATAAAAACTGCTGAGCAAAGTTTTATATTATGACTATTTTTAAATGTTTCTGTTTATAATATGTCAGGAGTAATCCAAATATTTAATCTGGGGGTATTTCATTTGTTTGAAATTCTAAACTGATTTTAATTATAAGAGCAAAGAAAACCTATACTCCCAGAGCCTGGATCAATACTGTGTTCCTAAAGTTTTCTGCCAATCCAACTCCATTTGCTGAGATACAATGAGGGTGAATCAGACTGCCATTTTTGTACTTGTAAATGTAATACAAAAATTAACTAAGATCTCAGCATCCATTTAGGCATCCAACTTCTCTTCTGAAAATTGGCCTTCCTCTTGTGGATTCTGAACATGGTTTTGGATTGGGGTTGGGATTTTTCATATTTGGCCCTCTCTATAATTTTGCATATATTCTTTCTTTTTTGTGCTTTCTACCAGTTAAAACTGTTGACAGGTAAATCATACAAATCAAAGGCCTGATTCAGGAAGGCACTTTAGCATATGCCATAACTTTTCAACCTAAAGGGACTACTCGCATTCAAAGTTTTATATATTGCAGTATCTTGCTGAACCAAGACAGACATTTTTTTCCATTTACCTTAACATTATGAGCCAAAGTGGTTAGTCAGCAACAAATTTTTGTGGCTAAATTATAACTCTTCTAAAAGCTTTTTTGGTAGAAACTAACTTTAAACGTGCTCTGACCTTGCTGTAATCACTTTTTTAAAAGAGCTTCCTAAAACAAGCAGTAGATTCATGGAGTTAACATTTTATTCTCTTGACAAACTTAATTTTGGTGAGCACTTGAAGATGAAAACACACTATAGACCTAGGCCAAAATTTGAAAGTCGGTGCCTAAACTGGACAACTAAATTTTATATTTAGGGGTAACAATATGCACTAAATGGGTTATTGAGTTGTGCGCATGATCTCAGAAGGAAATTGAAGGTGCTCAAATTGTTATGGATTCAGGCAAATATTTTATAAGATACCTAAAATATAAAATACCTTTAGGTACCCCAGTTTGAATATGTTGCCTCTGATTTTTACTATAGTTCTGTACACAGACATGACCATAGAAAATCTCCCAGAGCAGATGTAGTTTGTTTGTTTTGAGTTGTAGGGGAGGATGGAAAAGCATAAAACATAATAACCCTTAAGAATACATGAGATATAAAATGAAAATCCAAAAGAAATATCTGAGTTTCAAACACAGCAGCAGAAATGCAGCTGCTGTAATAGTCCTAAGTTTTCCCAGTTTTGCAGACACTTATTATTGTAGGAAGCTTATTTGAGGAGGATTGCTGAAATAAACAATGAGTTATGACCATGTTTCAGAATTAGCTGGGGATTGTCAAAATGAAGGCGTTCAGTTCCCTGCTAAAAAGTAGATCAAAATGTACTTGTTCTCTTTCTAAAGACATACTTGCTTTTGGTTAGGCTTTCCCTATATGGCATGCATTGGGATTCAGTTAACAACAAACTTTGCTATCTTTCATGTTATGCTGAGGAGCATCACTTAAAACCTAAGTATTTTCTGTTGGGCTTATTGTGCATTGCTGAGATATCTTGAGATTTAAAAACTTTAAATACACCGATAAGCAAAAAAGTAATGAATCGTGTGTGACACAATTTGTGAAAGTAACCAGTTAGAATGAGGGAAAATACCGGAGGATGTAAGCCCCAATTCCGCAAAGCATTTAAACACAAGATTAAATCCATCCTTCATCAGAAAAGTATTTAGACATGTGTTAAAATTATATTGAAAAAAGGAATAAAAATGTGGATGAATAAAAATGACATGGAACTACTCATGTGACTAAAGCAATACACACTTAAAGGTTTTGAAAGATTGGGCCTATATTAATGAAAGGCAAATAGTAGAGGACAATGTAAAGTTTGCACTTGGCATATCTTTTAGATTAATTTGTCTAGTAAAGACCAAATCTAGCATTTTTTATACAGACAGGATTTCCAGATCAAGTCCATCTGTGTTTGTGCTGTGTTAGGAGAGGAGTGTATCTCAAATCTCAAAATTACTTCACTAGATTTGATATGGAGATGAAGGTCCTCAATACTTTTGAAAATCAGGCCATTTTTATTTATGAGCCTGAATGTGGACTTAAGAGCCTCACTTTAGATGCCCAAGTTTTGGGAAAATTTGTCCTGAAGCAATAATTAAAATAATAGTATTTCTATTCCTCTCAGTGGATGTAATTAACCTTATCCTCCCTGTACATCAATTGAGCCATAAATCTTTTGTCATTAGAAAGCTTAGCTCAGGGCTACTCAATTTTGGAAGCCCCAGGGCCACAATTATACTCACAGCACATGCCGAGGGGCACATCTTAAGTGTGGTTGCATATACATGCAAATATATGCAAATAATTTCTTTCACACAGATGGCATGAATACAAAGATTAAGGTAAGACTACACAACATGCAGGCCCCATTTAAGTCAGTTCTGCTGATATTAATCAAATGAAATATTTACCTGATTTCCACCCATATGACAGCACTTTTAATGAGCAATGAGTGTCCAGGAATTTAACTACTAAAATGCATATCAATAGAAGACCATTATATTGACTACTTTTTTGTTTTGGCTCCCACCTGCGGGCTACGCATTAAGCCCCACGTAAACTCAAACTGCACCATGGACTGCAAACAAACAGGCCACAGGCCACATGCAGTCCATGGGCCATGTGTTGAGTAGCCCTGGCTTACATGTTAAATGATAAAGGATGGCTGCCTAAATGAATGTTATCTTTTTTCTCTTTAATACAATGGTGGTGCTATTTTGAGCTTTTTTTGTTGTAGTTGTTAAGTCATATTTTCCTCATTGCTATTTCTGTGTTCTACTGTACTTCATAAGTCTGTTAACTACATTCATGCTTGGGGCTGGTTTAGTTACATGGCAGTGCTAATTATGTCCTTTTTCTAAAGACTATTTGGACAAGCCTCATTGGCATGTATTTATCCAATTCTCTCCAACCAAACAATACAGTAAACAGAATATTTTCTTGTATATAATCAAGCTTCTTACCATGCAGCAACTTGAGATTTATAAGTGTTCTCTTGTGTTAATCATTTTAAAAATATCTACTCCCGACAAATGTTTGGATGTGCTTTTCCCTTTATTCAGTTCAGTACAAACTCTTGGCAGATCAACCATTAAAGACAAGAGAGAGGGACAAGTGAGAGCAGAGGAGTAGTGATATGTCTATCCTGAAATCCAACACCCGTGATCGGCCTGTGTCATCTGACTGGTTCATGTGGCTATAAAACTGCAGTGTAGACATTTGGGTTTGGACATTAGTTAGGAGAGCCAGCCTTAGGGGAGGGCGAGCCAGGCAGTCACCTGGGGCTGCCATTTTCAAGGGGCTGCCAACAGAGCTGGTCTTAGGTTTCCCTGATTACTCCCCGACCCTTTTCCTTTTTGGTTAGGACCAGCCCTGATAGTTAGGTCTGGGACTCAGCTAGCAGGGAGATTCTGAGTGCCCAAGCTCTAAAATCCACATTCATGCTACTAAATAAAAGTGGTTGGATACTCAGAACTGCTGAGTATCACAGTTTTAGGACAATTGTACCTATACTCTTACTCGGTGATCCATCAGGGTCACCCATTCTAGTGTCCTGGCTCCTTAGCTGTCATCTCTCTCCCTTCCCGGCCAGCAAGGTTTCATAGCTCTGTGAACTACACTGTGATATTCCATCAAGCCAGACCGTCTAAAAGGCAAGTGTCTGAGATTTCCTTGCTCTCTTGAGACTCTACCCTGTGTACTGGCTACAGCTGTAAGTTACTACATAGTGCTTTTTTAAGCAAACACATTTATTCTTAGGTGAAAGCATTACAGAAAAAAACATAGTGAAAACCAAAGAATCTACACTCCTGCTAAAATGCTTGCCAGACACAAACCTAAACTCCAACCTTGGGCTCTGGTAGATGTCAGTCCTTCAAAACCCACAAGTAAATTTTACAAATTTTCAGATTCAGAATAGAACACAGGCTGGGAAGTTCAACTGTTTTATAACACAGCTCAGACTTTGACCTTCCCACTGGGTATAGGAAATCAACAGACAATGACCCAGTCCTGAGAACATTACTTCGGAGCTGAGGAAATTTAACCTCAGCCTAGATTTTTTTCCAAGCAGGAAATCCACTTTACACTTCTTGTCCTAAAAGTCCATTCTAGTCTGTCACTTTTTCAATATAATCCTTAGAACTCCCAACATATTTTTGAGAGGTTGCAATCTCAGCCCACAGAAATACATTAACTTTGCATTTAATACAATAGCGTCACAAGATAATTAAGCTTAATTCAATAAGGTTTCACAAGGATATGCAACAAATTGCCATATCTATCACAATGAACACCTTACAATTCCCATTGAAATCATTTGGACCTTTGTATGCTCAGTACTGTACTTTGGAAAATCAAGTCTCGTTTATATAGGAACAAGAATGTGTATTTTGGAACTTAAGTTTAGATGCCCATTTCTGAAAATCTTAACCTGAAACTAACTCTGGGAGTAGAATTGATATTGATCTCAGTTGAAGCAACTGACCTTAATCCCTCTGTATATCATTTTATCCAGGTATGTCCAAAGTCCGGCCCGCGGGCCAATTGCGGCCCATGTTCCGGTTTAATACGGCCCCCCAGGTAATTTGGCAATACCTATCTTTTATGGCCTCCAACGAATCCATATGTATTGAGATGAATACATTGTAAAATCTCAGTTAATGTCAGTTGGTCTAAATCAGTTATAAATATATTTGGACACAACATGTATACTTTGTGTTATGTTCCTGTTCATATTTTTTGAACTTAAAAGTTGACAGACAACCTTTATTACCAATAATATGTAATGTACTTTACAATGTTCCTGACATATATTTCAGCTTCCTGGATTTTTTTTTTTTCATCTGGCCTTCAGATATGAAAGGCAGAGTGATTTAACACCTGTTTAGATTTATCATCCATGTGACGAAATGAAAAGTATGCCGTTTGCAATAAACTTTGCATAAAATAGTTAATTTGCATTTAATTTTAATGGTTCAAAGAATGTCAGGCAAAATGGTCGGCCCTCACGCATGTTCACTTCATCAAATCTGGCCCTCTTTGAAAAAAGTTTGGACACCCCTGATTTTATCCATGTTTTACCTGGTGTAGTGGGGAGGAATGGCCACCCACTGAGCCGGAGGCGGAGGAACCCCTCGGGCGGCCATTTTGGGCCCGGCCTAGCCCCGCCCCCTCACCTGACCGGAAGTCAAGGGGCGGGACTAGGACTATAAGAAGGCTGCCTGGGAGCTCAGTCAGAGCCCAGCCTCCGAAGGAGCCGGAGGCCCGTCTGGAGCTCCTGCCTGGGGAGGCTAAGACCCGGGCTAGGCCGCCCTCAGCCACCTTCCCAGAGGCCGGCCAGGGCCTCCCTGCCCGGGCTACTAGGGCCTGGCCTAGCCCGCCAGCTGAACCACTCGCGGACCCAGAGGACGGGACCGAGCCGCTGGACCAGCTGGACCCCCGGTGGGTACGGGAACGCCGGGCCGGACAACCCCCGCGGGACACTACAGAACCCCGACCTCTTGACCCCTGGATTGGACCGCCGGCCCCTGCGGAGACGACGCGGACTTCAACTCCCCGACAGGCCGCTGGGGCTACAGGTACTGGGGAAGGGGGAAGGGGGAGACAAGAAGCGGCCCAGGGGGTAGCATGGGCTGAGAACAGCCCTAGGCCAGCAAGTTGCGGGCTGGAGCCCCTGCTGAGCCCGTAGCAGCTGAACGGCTGCATCCAGGGCCCCTGGGCCGGGGCGCAGTGGAGTGGGTGGGCCTGCGCCCCCTGCCACCCACTAACCGGGTGGCAGTCTCCTACCCCCTTGCCACTGCTGCAGCTGCACTGCCTGCCCCGCTCGTGAACTAGGAGCTCCTACAGACCGGTGGGTTTGTTTGGGGCCCGCCTTGCGTTGGGGCCTGGCCGCCAGTTGCTGCCCTGCCCTGCTCGAGGGCCTGGGCGTCCGCATGAGGGTTGCACCCGGCCACGATCCGGATCGGACCTTTAAAGGGCCAGGACTCGGACTACTGTAAGGCACGGTGGAGCCATAAGACGGACTAGCCATCCACTGTACCAGGGCGGAGGACCCGCCTCCTAAAGGCCTGCCGGCCTACAACGAACTTTCCCCCGGAAGGGGACAGCTTAAAGGCTATGGTTGTCACTGCCGGAGGGCAGTGACCAAAAGGGCGATGTGGCGACGAGAGCCACCCGCCACACCTGGGCATAAATATTTATCTTCCTCACAAAGTATTGTGAAGCTTAATTCAACTAATGTTAATCAAGCACTCTAAAACAGTTTGAAATTTTCTACAGAAGTGTCAAACTTTATTATAATAAATATTTTAATATTGTTGCTGCTGCTGTTTTTTGTTGAAAGCGTGTCATAGCAATGCTGGATGATGAACTAACACATTGATAGAAGCCTAGAGCAAAGCAGGATTATATAAAAATATATAGCTTTTGTGGCTCCTTTAGCAGCTACTTTGGCTTATGTCAGAGTTTTCTGACTTATGACCCTTTTGCAATATCCTGCAGAGAAGCCATATCTTGTATTTCTGATATCACAGTATATTACTGGAGAAATAATATTTTCACAGCACTTTTCAACTGAGTCTCCATAATAATACAGTAGAACCTCAGTTACAAAGACTTTGGAAATGGAGGTTGTTCATAATTCTGAAATGTTTGTAACTATGAACAAAATGTTATGGTTCTTTCAAAAGTTTAAAACTGAACATTTACTTAATACAGCTTCAGAACTCTACTATGCAGAAGAAAAATGCTGCTTTTAATAATCTTAAAAATAAGCACAGAAACAGTTTCCTTACATTGTCAACTCCTTTTTTATACTTTTCCGTTTTTAGTACTTTACATGAGCTTTCGTGGGTACAACGCACTTCTTCAGATGAAAGTACCCACGAAAGTTCATGATACTATCTGCTTTTTTATTAGTCTTTCAGGTGCTGCTAGACCAGCATTTCTCAAACTGTGGGTCCTGACCCCCCAGGGGGGGTCACCAGCAACTTAGAGGGGGGGTGCAGTATCACAAGTTTGAGAACCCCTGTACTAGATTATTTGTTGTTTTTTAAGTTTTTCCACTTACAGACTAACTTGGCTACCCCTCTGAAGCTTTACTACTTTATGTTCAACATAGCATTGTACTGTGTTTGCTGCTTTTGTCTGTGCTGCTGCCTGATTGGACACTTCAAAATGGGGTGTATAGTTGACCAGTCTGGTGTTCATTATTCCACGGTAGTGATAATAACTAGCTCTTACAGGGAGTGTGGCATTAGCTGTGTTGGTCCCAGTTCTGTGTGACTTAAAAGCTTGTCTCTTTTAGCAACAGAAGTTGATGCAACTAAAAAAATCTCACCCACGCTATATAGCTAGCTTTTTTTAATATAGTACTTTGCATGAATAGATTGCAAATCACTTACAGATATTAAAAGTTTAGTCTTACAACATTCTTGTGAGGCAGATAAGTGCTTTATAGGGTAAATGAGTATAGAGAAGTTGAGTTAATTGTCTAAAAGTGCAGACTAAGTCTGTGTCAGAGCTGTGAATGGAATAGTCTCCTATTTCTGTCACTTTTCCACTAGATCATCTTTCCTCTCCTATGACCAGGGCTCGCCAAGCGGCAGCGAGCCCTGCTTGCCAACCGCGCAGAAGCACATGCTGTGTATGCGCTGACCATGCTGCACAGCCCCACCGGACTAAAATCTACTCACCACGGGCAAGCAGATTGCTTGATTTGTCGAGCCCTGCCTATGACTATACTACTACAAATTCAAATGACTTCACTGCTTCACCAGGGAGAAGAAGTCAGGCCAGAAAGAAGGTAAACTTTCTTTTTAATTGCTTGTATTATTTTGTTACTACTGACCTATACACAAATCCATTGGACCAGATCTAATGCATCCGAAGGTGCTGAGGGAGTTGGCTGATGTTATTACAGAGCCAGTGGACGTTATCTTTGAAAACTTGTGGTGCTAGGGGGAGGTCCCGAACAAATGGAAAAAGGCAAATTAGTTCCCATCTTTAAAAAGGGGAAGAAGGACAATCCAGGGAACTACAGACTAGTCAGCCTTACCTCAGTCCCTGGAAAAATCATGGAGGGGATCTTCAAGGAATTGATTTTGAAGTACAGTACTTGGAAGACAGGAAAGTGATCAGGAATAGGCAACTTAGATTCACCAAGGGCAAGCGATGCCTGACAAACCTGGTTATCTTCTATGATGAGGTAATTGACTCTGGACATGGGAAAGGCAGAGGATGTGATATACTTTGACTTTAGCAAGGTTTTTTTATACGATCTCCTAGAATATTCTTGCCAGCAATTTAAGGAAGTATGGGTTGGATAAATGGACAGTAAGGTGGATGGAAAGCTGGCCAGATTGTTGGGCTTAACGGCTCGATGTCTGGTCGGTGTCTGGTATCAAGCGGAGTGCCCCAAGAGTCAGTACTAAGGCTGATTTTGTCCAACATCTTTATTAATTACTTGGATGAAGGTAATTTGCAGATGACACTAAGCTAGGTGGAGAGGTAGGTATATAGAAGGGTAGGGATAGGGTCTAGAGCAACCTAGACAAATTGGGCCAAAAGAAATCTGATGAGGTTCAACAAGGACAAGTGCAGAGTCCTGCCCTTTGGATGGAAGAAACCCAAGCACTGTTACAGGCTGTCAAGCGATTAAACAAATTAATCACGATTAATCATGCAATTAAAAAATGAATCGCGATCACAATGTTAAACAATACTAAGACTCCAGATGACCCTAGGCTCCACGTTGTGCTGCCCCTTTGAAAAGCTGATGAGGACAGTGCTGCACAGAGCCCAGGATCAGCTGTACAGCACTGTCCCTTTGAAACGCCACCGTGATGTTTCAAAGGTGCAGCATCGCGGGAGCCCAGGATCAGTGGAAGTCCCCAGTTGACCCCAGGCTCTGTGCAGCACTGCCCCTTTGAAATGCCACAGGGGTGTTTCAAAGGGACAACACGAGCAGAGCCCAGGCCAGCTGTGGGGCGCTGCCTCTTTAAACACCGCTGTGGCATTTCAAGGGGCAGCGTCTCAGGAGCCTGAAAACAGCTGGATTCCCCAGTTAACCCTGGGCTCCATGCACCACTTCCCCCTTTGAAATGTCATAGTGGCGTTTCAACGGGCAGCACCACAGGAGCCCGGGATCGACTGGAGTCCCCAGCTGACCCCAGGCTCCATGCAGCGCTGCCCCTTGGAAACACTTTGGTAGCATTTAAACGGGCAGTGCCGAGCTGAGCCCAGGATCAGTTGTGCAGCACTGCCCCTTTGAAATGTTGCCAAAGCGTTAAAATGGGGCAGCACCAAGCGGAACCCCTTTGAAACACTGCCACGGCATTTCAAAGAGCACTGCCACACA
Source organism: Pelodiscus sinensis (assembly GCF_052426305.1). Taxonomy (NCBI): domain Eukaryota; kingdom Metazoa; phylum Chordata; order Testudines; family Trionychidae; genus Pelodiscus; species Pelodiscus sinensis. The sequence goes on from NC_143055.1 coordinate 103,928,436, forward strand.
GCTGATCCCGGTCTCTACTAGCGCTGCCCCTTTAAAATGCCACAGCGGCATTTCAAAGTGGTAGGGCATTGGAAATGCCTGCGATTAACTCATGTTAAAAAAATTAACGCATTAATTCTGCTCTGCTTTAATCGCATTCATTAACGCACATTAATTGACAGCCCTAATTAGGAGCATGGCCAGCTAATCTAGAGAAGTGATTATTCCCCTTTATTTGGCACTGGTGAGGCCACATCTGGAGTATTGCATCCAGTTATGGGCCCCTCACTATAAAAAGGATGAGGACACATTGAAGAGGGAACAGCAGAGGGCAACCAGAATGATTAGGGAGGTTGAGCACATGACTTATGAGGTGAGGCTGAGGGATTTGTGTTTAGTCTACAGAAGAGAAGAGTGAGGTGGGATTTGATAGCAGCCTTCAGTTACGTAAAGGGAGGTTCTAAACAGAGTGGTGAGAGGCTGTTCTCAGTAGTGACAGATGGCAGAACGAGGAGCCATGGTCTTACGTTGCAGCGGAGAAGGTCTAGGTTGGATATTAGGAAAAACTATTTTATTAGGAGGGTGGTGAAGCACTGGAATGAGTTACCTAGAGAGGTGGTGGAATCTCCATGGGGAAACGTTTTTAAATCCCATCTTGACAAACCCCTGACTGGGATGATTTAGTTGGGATTGGACTTGCTTTTAGCAATGGGTTGGACTCAATGACCTCCTGAGGTCTCTTCCAATCCTATGATTCTGTGATTTTTTAAAAATGTAGCTTGTTGGCAGTATCCCTTTTTACAAACCAAACATATATTTTCAGTGGTGTGGTGGGCAGGTTTTTGTATTTTGTTTTTTTGAGGGGGGGGGAGAAGAGGTAGGTTGGGGTTTTTTAAAGATCTTGTTTAAGTATCAACATATTGTGGAAACCATAGAACAATTCTGAAGTGACCATTTTGTTAGTGGTGGTTCTCTGCTCCACCTTATGCACTGATGTTTCATTGAAATTAGTTTATTGGACATCTCAGGATTTTGTACTATACTCATCACTGCATATACACCTAGTCTTTCTGGCCTGATAGAGCAGGTTAGGTATAGTATATGTAGGCCTTTTTTAGTGTGAAAGTCCCTCATTAGGGACAGATTTTCACTTCCCCTTTTTCTTCCCCTCTCCTTGCTGCCCATCTTCACTAGTAAATCCTCTAGGATGTAAGTTGTAGATGCACAAGGCAGCCACAATTACTTCTCCACAGAGGTGTCCTGGGCCAGTTCTAGGGGTTATTCTGACCACAACAGAAAATATTTTTTGTACCCCTCACACACAAAGAGTTAAATACTTTATACTTGACTCTTAGTAAACGCTACAAAATTAAATATAGTTACTCATCATTGTGCATACAGATTTGTACTGAAAATACACAGTGATTCCCTATATGACGTGTGAACTAAGCTATTTAGAAATAAGAGTATGTCTACACTACAGCACTAATTCGAACTAACTTAATTCGAATTAGTTAATTCGAACTCAGCTAATTTGAACTAGTGCATCTAGACCTAAAAACTAGTTCAAATTAGCGTTTTGCTAATTCAAACTAGCATGTCCACATTGAGTGGACCCTGAACCAGGGTTAAGGATGGCCGGAAGCAGTGCCGGCAGGGCATCAGATTAGGACTTAGAGCGTGGAGCTGCTATCTCAGGCTAGCCAAGGGCTGTGCTTAAAGGGACCCGACCCCCACCCCGGACAGACAGTTCTCAGGGATTCCCCACTTGCAAAGCAGTCCTGGCTTGGAGTGCCCGGAGTGCCCACACTCGGCACATCACAGCACTCGGCCATCAGCCCGACTGCACTTGCCGCAGGCTGCCATCTGGGGGGGTCAATTGGGGGGCTGCAGGAGAGCTTCCACCCGAAGGAGCCCACAGAGCCACCCCAGTCCTCCCCATCGGGGGCTCGTACCCCATTCCTCCCTCACCTCCTTCCACTTACCCCTCCCTAGCCCCCCCTTCCTGATGTACAAAATAAAGGACACGTATGTTCAAAAATAGAAACTCTCTTTATTGAACAAAACTCGGGGAAACTGGGAAAAGGAGGTGGGAGAGGGGAAGAGAGAGAGTGGGAGAGGGGAGGGCAACTAAAATGATCAGGGGTTTGGAACAGGTCCCATATGTAGAGAGGCTAAAGAGACTGGGACTTTTCAGCTTAGAAAAGAGGAGACTGAGGGGGGATATGATAGAGGTCTATAAAAGCACCAGTGGTGTGGAGAGGGTGCATAAAGAAAATTCTTCATTAGTTTCCATAATAGAAGGACTAGAGGACACCAAATGAAATGAATGGGTAGCAGGCTTCAAACTAATAACAGAAAGTTCTTCTTCACAAAGCAAATAGTCAACCTGTGGAACTCCTTGCTGCAGGAGGCTGTGAAGGCTAGAACTATAACAGAATTTAAAGAGAAGTTAGATAAAGTCATGGAGGTTGGGTCCATGGAGTGGTATTAGCCAGGGGGTAGAAATGGTGTCCCTGGCCTCTGTTTGTGGAAGGCTGGAGATGGATGGCACGTGACAAATGGCTTGGTCATTGTCTTCGGTCCATCCCCTTCAGGGTCACTATTGTTGGCCACTGTCGGCAGACAGGCCACTGGGCTAGATGGACCTTTGATCTGACCCAGTACGGCCATTCTAAGCTCAGGGCTCAAGGTTGGGTGTCTTACTGGACCACCCTGATTTTCATGCAAACCTGCTCCTGGGTGGCCAGGCTGGCAGCTATCCTGCCCTAGACATCCACTTTCCTGTGCCTAGTGCGGAGGTCGTGGATGAGGTCCACGATCTCCACACTAGACCAGGAGAGCGCCCGCCTCTTGCGGACCCGGGCAGGCTCCCGGGAGCCGCCAGCCTGGTCCCGGGAAGAGGGGGAGGGCTGGGTGGCAGCGGGTAGCTGGTTCGTGCCGTGCCAGGTGCAGGGTCTGCTGACTGGATGCTGGCAGGCTTGCACCTGACACAGGCACCGTAGCCAGCCCGTGCCCCTTTAAGGGCTCCGGGGCCGGGAGGGGGGCAGACGAGTTTCCCTGGTGGTGCCCAGAGTGGCCACCAGGGAAAGCTGGGGAGGGCTAGCCTCCCACTAGTTCGAATTAAGTGGCTACACAGTAATTAAATTACTACTTAATTCGAACTAGGCGTTAGTCCTCGTAGAATGAGGTTTACCTAGTTCGAATTAAGCGCTCCGCTAGTTTGAATTAAGTTCGAACTAGCGGTTTGTATGTGTAGCGCCTATCAAAATTAATTCGAACTAACGTCTGTTAGTTCGAATTAACTTTGTAATGTGGACATACCCTAGCATATTAGCAATGTCTCTTATTTATTTGGTGTCTTATTTTAGGATGTGTGGCATCTTTTTTAAATCTTTTTGTTTTTTCTCTTTTTTTTCATTGTGACAATTTAATTAAAATCTGTTTTGTAGGCACAATGGGTGGATAAAGTGGAGGAGCAGAAGCAACCAGAAATTAATAAGGAATAACCAAACCGGTCATTTCAATTCCCAGATTGTTCAACATTTAATACTGTACCATGTGACAGGTTTCATTAATAGTTTGCACATGAATTCCATGAGGTTACTGATGTTTCACATTGTTAAAATGGCTAACATGCTTTTCCTGCATCTTCTAGCAGGGTCGTTGTTTTTTAAATGGCAAATTCTGCCATGAGAACTATGATCACTTTGTTTAATACAAATCTATCAACCTCATGAAGAAACTTGCACAAGTACAAACAGATATCATCTTTCTCTCCAAATGCAAACGGATGGACATTATACCAAATGGACTGAAGGTGAAAAATCCATTGCTATCTACATACTGCACAGACTACAGTGAGAGATTATGCCATATACTATCCAAAAAACTGAGGAACCACCTGATCAGCATCCTGTACAGCAAACAGGAAAACATCAAAAAAGAGCTCTCCAGTCTGGAGTCTCTCATAAAACACCAACCTTCTGCACAAGTGGACTTTACTAAAATAAGACAGGAGATCTACATTACACACTTCACTTCTCTACAGAGGAAAAAGGACTGTAAGCTTCCTAAAATCCTACCTGCCACATGGGGCCACAACAGTGGTACTCCTAACTCACCCAGGGTATGTCTACACTAGAAAGTTAGTTCGAACTAACGGACGTTAGTTCGAACTAACTTTCCTATGCGCTACACTAGCGCTCCGCTAGTTCGAATTTGAATCGAACTAGCGGAGCGCTTAGTTCGAACTAGGTAAACCTCATTTTACGAGGACTAACGCCTAGTTCGAACTAGCTAGTTCGAACTAAGGGCTGTGTAGCCCTTTAGTTCGAACTAGTGGGAGGCTAGCCCTCCCCAGGTTTCCCTGGTGGCCACTCTGGCCAACACCAGGGAAACTCTATGCCCCCCTCCCGGCCCCGGACCCCTTAAAGGGGCACGGGCTGGCTACGGTGCCCGTGCCAGGTGCAAGCCTGCCAGCACCCAGCTAGCAGACCCTGCACCTGGCACGGCACAGAGCCACCCACCCGATGCCCCCCAGCCCACCCCCTCTTCCCGGGACCAGGCTGGCGGCTCCCGGGAGCTTGCCCTGGACCGCAAGAGGCGGGCACCTTCCTGGGCTAGTGCGGACATCGTGGACCTCGTCCACGATCTCCGCACTAGGCACAGGAAAGTGGCCGTCTAGGGCAGGAGAGCTGCCAGCCTGGCCACCCAGGACCAGGTGTGCATGAAAATCAAGGGGGTCCACTGAGACCCCCGACACTGAGCCCTGAGCTTACAATGGCCGTACTGGGTCAGACCAAAGGTCCATCTAGCCCAGTAGCCTGTCTGCCGACAGCGGCCAACCCTAGGGACCCTGGAGGGGATGGACCGAAGACAATGACCAAGCCATTTGTCTCGTGCCATCCCTCTCCAGCCTTCCACAAACTTTGGGCAGGGACACCACTCCTACCCTCTGGCTAATAGGACTCCATGGACCCAACCTCCATCACTTGATCTCACTTCCCTTTAAACTCTGTTCTATTTCTAGCCTTCACAGCCTCCTGCAGCAAGGAGTTCCACAGGTTAACTATTTGCTTTGTCAAGAACAACTTTCTCTTACTAGTTTCAAGCCTGCTACCCATTCCTTTCCTTTGGTGTCCTCTAGTCCTTCTTTATGGGAACTCAGGAAGAACTTTTCTGAATGCACCCTCTCCACCCAACCCCTGCTTTTAGAGACCTCTATCCTGTCCCCCCTCCGTCTCCTCTTTTCTAAGCTGAACAGTCCCAGTCTCTGTAGCCTCTCTTCATCTGGGACCTGTTCCCAACCCCTGATCATGTTAGTTGCCCTCCCCTCTCCCAGCCTTTCTCTTCCCCTCTCCCACCTCCTTTTCCCAGTCTCCCCCAGTTTTTTTCAATAAAGACAGAGTCAATGTTGGAAGAAACGTTATCTTTATTTTGTACATCAATAAGAAGGGGGGCTAGGGAAGGGCAAGTGGAAGGAGGTGAGGGAGGAATGGGGTACGAGCCCCCGATGGGGAGGACTGGGCTGGCTCTGCGGGCTTCTGGGGGTGGAAGCTCTCCTGCAGCCCCCCAATTACTCCCTCTCCCCAGATGGCAGCCTGCGGCAAGTGCAGCCGGGCTGATGGCCGAGTGGTGTGATGTGCCCAGTGTGGGCACTCAGGGCACTCCAAGCCAGAACTTCTTTGCAAGCGGGGCACCCCTTAGAACTGTGTGTCCGGGGTGGGGGTCGGGACCCTTTAAGCGCAGCCCTTGGCTAGCCTGAGACAGTATCTCCATGCTCTAAGTCCTCCTTTTATGCCCTGCCGGCACTGCTTCCGGCCATCATTAAGCCCTGTTCAGAGTCCACTCAATGTGGACTTACTAGTTCGAACTAGCAAAACGCTAGTTCGAACTAGTTTTTAGTTCTAGATGCGTTAGTTCGAACTAGCTTAGTTCGAATTAACTAATTCGAACTAAGTTAGTTCGAACTAGCGCTGTAGTGTAGACGTACCCCCAGCAATATCGTCAATCTCTCCAACTACACACTCAGCTCGGCAGGAGAATCTGTTCTATCTCGGGGACTCTCTTTTTGCCCCGCCACCCCCACTAACATGATTCAGTTCTGCGGTGATCTGGAAGCCTACTTTCGCCGTCTCCGTCTCAAGGAATACTTCCAACACAACACTGAACAGTGCACTGACACACAGATACCTTCCCACCAACAGCACAAGAAGAAGAACTCCACATGGACTCCTCCTGAGGGCCGAAATGACAGTCTGGACCTCTATACAGAATGCTTCCGCCGACGTGCACAGACAGAAATTGTGGAAAAACAGCATCGCTTGCCTGGTAACCTCAGTCATGCAGAACGCAATACCATCCAGCCTCTGGAACAACTCTGACATTATAATCAAAGAGGCTGACAAAGGAGGTGCTGTTGTCATCATGAACAGGCCTGACTACCTAAAGGAGGCTGCCAGACAACTCTCCAATACCATATTCTACAGGCCTCTTTCCTCAGATCCCACTAAGGAATACACTAAGAAACTGCACCATCTGCTCAGGACACTCCCTTAACAAACACAGGAACAAATCGACACACCCTTAGAGCCCCGACCAGGGTTGTTCTATTACCCAAGATCCACAAACCTGGAAATCCCGGACGCCCCATCATCTCGGGCATTGACACTCCCACTGAAGGACTGTCTGGCTATGTGGCCTCTCTGCTCAGACCCTATGCCACCAGCACTCCCAGTTACCTTCGTGACACTATGGATTTCCTGAGAAAACTACAATGCATAGGTGATCTTCCAGAAAACACCATCCTAGCCACCATGGATGTAGAGGCTCTCTACACAAACATCCCACATGCAGATGGAGTACAAGCTGTCAGGAACAGTATTCCTTATGATGCCACAGCACAACTGGTGGCTGAACTCTGAATTTATCCTCACACACAACTATTTCAGATTTGGTGACAACATATACCTCCAGACCAGTGGCACTGCTATGGGCACCCGCATGGCCCCACAATACGCCAACATTTTTATGGCTGACCTGGAACAACGCTTCCTCAGCTCTCGTCCACTTACACCCCTTCTCTACCTACGCTATATCGATGACATCTTCATCATCTGGACCCATGGGAAGGAGACTCTGGAAGAATTTTACCATGATTTCAACAGCTTCCACCCCACCATCAACCTCAGCATGGACCAATCTACACGGGAGGTCCATTTCCTGGACACCACGATACAAATGAGTGACGGTCATATCAATACCACCCTATACCGAAAACCTACCGACCGCTATACTTACCTGCATGCCTCCAGTTTCCATCCCGGACACACCACACGATCCATTGTTTACAGCCAAGCACTGAGGTACAACCGCATATGCTCCAGCCCCTCAGACAGAGACCTACACCTACAAGATCTTCAACAAGCATTCTGTAAACTGCGATACCCACACGAGGAAGTGAGGAGACAGATCGACAGAGCCAGATGTGTACCCAGAAGCCTCCTGCTACGGGACAAGCCCAAGAAAGAAACCAACAGAACACCACTGGCCATCACCTAGAGTCCCCAGCTAAAACCTCTTCCACGCATCATTAGTGATCTACAACCCATCCTGGACAATGATCCCTCACTTTCACAGGCCTTGGGAGGCAGGCCAGTCCTCGCTCACAGACAACCCGCCAACCTGAAGCATATTCTCACCAGCAACTAAACACCTCACCATAATAACTCTAACTCAGGAACCAATCCTTGCAACAAACCTCGGTGCCAACTCTGCCCACATATATACACCAGCAACACCATCACAGGACCTAACCAGATCAGCCATACTGTCACTGGTACATTCTCCTGCACATCTACCAACGTAATATACGCCATCATGTGCCAACAATGCCCCACTGCTATATACATCGGCCAAACTGGACAGTCCCTACGTAAAAGAATCAATGGACACAAATCTGATATTAGGAATGGCAACATACAAAAACCTGTAGGGGAACACTTCAATCTTCCTGGACACACAATTGCAGATCTAAAAGTAGCCATCCTGCAGCAAAAAAACTTCAGGACCAAACTTCAAAGAGAAACTGCTGAGCTACAGTTCATCTTTAAGTTTGACACAATCAACTCTGGATTAAACAAAGACTGTGAATGGCTCGCTAACTACAAAAGCAGCTTCTGCTCTCTTGGAATTCACACCTCCAGATCAGCTGCTAGAAGTGGGCCTCATCCTCCTTGATTGGATCCACCTCGTCATCTCCAGCCTGATCCTGGCCTGCATATTTATACCTGCCTCTGGAAATGTCCACTACATGCATCTGACGAAGTGGGTCTTTGCCCACGAAAGCTTATGCTCCTACACTTCAGTTAGTCTATAAGGTGCCACAGGACTCCTCGTCGCTTTTGTTTAATAGAGTAATTCACAAAGTTTTAGAAGTTAAATGACAGCTTCTATCTAATCAGTATTAAGCTTAAGACATGGATGTTGAAGATACTCACTATAGAGTGTGGTGTCTAACACAGTGCTCTCAAAAATAAAATAAATGCATAATTATCACAAAAAGAAAATAATTCAAAACACCATACCCTAATTTGTTTCCCCTGTTCTCTTTCTGTCCAGTTTATATTGTAAGCTTCTTGAGGCTGTGACTGTTCGTAGTAGTTTTGTACAGCTATGAGAGAAATGCGAAGACTTCCAGTTGCATAGAAATTTAATAAGAGCAAACAGTCGGTGATAGAGGGAAGTCAGTAAGAAGACTGGGTGCTTTTTGGGGATTGGTAATCAAGGTCTGAGAGACCTTTTCAATTTCTAGCTTTCTAATTTAAAATCAGGGAGATAAATGAGTGAAGGGACTTTTGAACAATTCTAATAGTTGATCAAAAGCCTACATAAAATTTGTAATCTCACTTCAGTTCCTCATTATTCTGCCTCTGTACCAGAACAAATAATTAAGTACCAATTTGCACTATCATTGGTAGTTTCAGCAGAAGTCAACAAATGGACGGGCCTGGATAGCAACCCACCTTGTTGGTTTTGAACATAATTTGTCTGTCAGGGTTTAGGAACATGGTGAAAAGGTCTGTCCTGCTGTATCAATTCTGTGTCTAAAGAGAGTATAGTTCATTCTTCAAACTGTGAATCCAGCATCTTTTGCCAGTACAAAATTCTTTATTTTTTTAAAAGAAAATCTACTTGAGTTGTAACCAGAACTACATGTACCAGAGATGCAATTTTAATCCCTTTATAAACTGGACTTTTGAAATATATTCTTAGAATTTCAACAGTTCGGGAGGTTAAATATATCCAAAACATTGTGCAAAGAAGTTACAAAACATTATTTTGGCCAGAATCCAGGTAAAAATCTGTAGGCTATTCCAAGAGAATATGAATGTCTTTCCATAAGGGACTTTAGAGAACAGAATTGAGAATATGCTTAGGGCTGGGAGAGTGATGATTTTATCCAGTGTGTCATGACCAAATACTGAGGACAGCATGTACATGTCTGTGGGGGAGAAACATTCTCTGAGAGATCTTAGTTTTAAAATGACCTCATCTAGAAGAAATCCAAGCACCATATGTTCAGCTGGCCTGAATTCGATTCAGTAAGGGTTTTCAAATGCAAATATTTTTGAGAAACAACCTTAGCATGAAGTGGCTGCAAGAAAATCGCCTTCTATGTCTTGTTTTTGTTCGTGCTAATTTTTAATCTGCTCCAGACATTTGTTGGGATCCAAAACATAGTAGCCTTAGGCTGAACAGAAACAAATATAACAGCAATTGACTCTCTTCCCTCTGCCAACTGCACACTGTTTAAGCTGAGACAGGAAGCAGGGGATGGAGAAGGATCAAGACACCTGTGTGGTTTTTTTTTTTATAAGCCAGTAAAACAGAGGAAAAAATCCACACAACTTTCCTGGAATATAGAGGTTTTATAACATATTGTGACTTTCAACATATGCAATCTAGACATGAAACACATCACTTTCCATCAGTTACAATGATGTGATATACTTTTCATTTGTATATGGTGGCCATAAATTCAACTGTTTATTAAGAGCAATGGTATTTTGGGTTCAGAGCTAACACTTTATTTACCATTTCGCTCTGTTGCCAAAATAAGAAATGGAGGAAGGATGAACTTCATTCAGAGATAGTGCTTCTGATAAACTCCTCCCAGAAAACATGATTACGGAACTAAAATGTGCTGGTATAACAAAAAATAGGTGCCACCATTTCATTGGCGCCATATGTAGTTACTCACCTGAAGATTTGATTAGGAGTGATCTTGATGATTCAGTATATGGTAGTCTACTCTCTAAGAACCTGCTCCAAAATTGATGTCTTTCCACCAGATACATTCAAAAACCTCCAGCTACTCTTTAAAAATATTAATACTATTGTGAGTGCCTACTGCAAAAACACACACTATGATCTGCAAGGGCCTGGAGTAGTAAACAAGTATTTCCTCTGATTTTGCTCTTAACACTGACCATTCACCTGCATTTCTTCTGGTGGTTTGATAATTGAGCCTCATTGTGAGTGCAACCATAAATGTACCCTGATTGTGAGCACAACCATAAAAAGTTGACACAAGCAGTCCCCGCTCACCCTGTGATCTATGACAGGCAGCAAGAGGTGGGGACAGAAGCCAGTTCCCCCTAGCACCATCTCTGGGATGCCACCTGCCCTGCCTCCCGTCTCTATCAGAGGCAGCAGGAGGGGATAGAGAGTGCTGCTGCGAAGCAGCCCCTGTCCACAAGGGTCCTAATGGGGAGCTGGGACCCTCCGCGGACAGAGGCTGTTGCCATCAATCAGCCCGTGTTCGTGGCAGTCAGGGCTGGCTGCCTACAACTACTGATCAGGCAGCAGCACCATGTGCGTGGCCAGCCTAGGCTACCACGAACAGGGGCTGGTGCTGGAACAGTCTCTGATCGTGGTGGCCAGTCCTGTCCACTGCGAACAAGGGCAGGTCTAGCACCAGCCCCTGTTCGTAGCAGAGAGGGTTGTCCGCGGCGAACAGGGGCTGCTGGACAGATCGCTGCACTTCTGTAATTTAAATGTAGTAAGAACTAAATGGTTCTTACTACATTTAAATTGCAGGGCCGCAGCACAGGTGTCTCTGGAGCTGGCTCAAGCCAAAACAGCTCTTTTCAGCTGGAGTCAGCTCCTGGAGCTACCCCCACTGCGGCTCTGCACAGCAGCGCTTATTGACTAAGCATATAGTCAATACCAATTGTATCGACTATACGATTAGCTGGATAATCGCATTTTAACATCCTTAGTTCAGACCCTGCTATAATTTAGTGGAGCCTCAGGCGTACACTACACTATAGTTGAATGATGAAATTGCTGGAAGGGAAGCTCCAGATTGTGGAGACTGTGATGAAGTGAAGGGCCTGGAGCTGTTATACCAACTCTACACTTCCAAGAAGTTCTCTTGATTCTGGTGAGCCTCCAGATAATTTCATTTGCCAACTTTTCAGCTCCTAAGTGCTACTGGAATGGCACAAACAAGTTGAAGATGGAACTAAAGACTTGGCCCCTCATATCAGAGTTGGGTCTAAACCTTGTACACCAAGAGCTTTCTTAATGGGCTTGGTGCTCATTTTGAGGAGGAAGCTTTCTCCAGAATCTGACAAGCTGCTCTCCATTATTGACCTGCTACAGTGTTAGAGAAACTTCAGTGTATTTACTTCATGGAATATATCGATTACCCTACAGTTTATTGGAGTATTCTTGGAGAAGTGAACTGCAATAGTTTTGTCCCCAAGATGAACAATGCTTGGTGACAGATCTGTAAAATATCCTGATGATCTGTGCCCTGGGCCTAAAGATCTTAGTACAAATATGGCAGTCTTTAGACCTAAAGGCTGTGTCTACATTGGCCCCTATTCCGTAATAGGGATGCTAATGTAGCACTTTGGAATAGGCAAATCCGCTGGGGATTTAAATATCCACCACAGGATTTGCATTTTCATGGCTGCCGCTTTTTTCCGGCTTGTAGATAAGCTGGAGAAAAGCGCCAGTCTGGACGCGATCCTCCGGAAAATAAGCTCTTTTCCTGAGGATCAATTATTCCTACTTTCAAGCACTTTTCCAGACTGGCGCTTTTCTCCGGCTTATCTACAAGCCAGAAAAAAGCAGCAGCCATGAAAATGCAAATCCCGCGGGGGATATTTAAATCCCCTGCGGATTTGCCTATTCCAAAGTGCTACATTAGCATCCCTATTACGGAATAGGGACCAATGTAGACATAGCCACTGTGTAATAGCTTGGTTCTGAAATCTGAGCCACTGGTTGATAGATTTGATAAATGAAAGATATTGCTGTCTTGGAAAGACTCGATTGATGACCTCTCCCTGTATTGTGAGCTTAAATTGTAGCAAGGGAGATTTAGGTTGGACATTAGAAAAAACTTCCCAGCTGTCAGGGTGGTTAAACACTGGAATAAATTGCCTAGGGAGGTTGTGGAATCTCCATTTCTGGAGATATTTAAGAGCAGGTTAGACAGACATCTATCAGGGATGATCTAGACCATAGGTTCCCAGCCCCCTCCCCCTGCTAATCCCCCCCAAGAAAGAGCCTAGTCCGTTCAGCTTGGGCTGGCTGGGGTGGGGGGAGGATGAAGCATCCTGGGCAGACTTCAAAATGACCACCTTAAAAGGGCAATGTCTGCTCTGCTCTTAAAAGGGCAACTTTTTTTTTTCTCAGCAAGGTTTTTTGGGGGGGCATGAAGGTTTCTCAAAAATCAAAAAGGAGGTATGATGCCAAAAAGTTAGGGAACCACTGATCTATGCAATGCTTGGTTCTGCCGTGAGGGCAGAGGCTGGACTTGATGACCTGTTTAGGTGCCTTCCAGTTCTAGTATTCTTTGATTCTGTGATAACTATCTGAAAAGGCAGAGAGTTCCCAACTTTGAGTGATCTGCATTCTACGTCTTTTTCTTTAAGCTCATAAAAACCTTCAGGTTTGCCTAAGATGACTTCTGCCTATTCTGTGAAATGTGTTGTCCATATTTTCAAGTATCAGAGGGGTAGCCGTATTAGTCTGGATCTGCAAAAGCAACAAGGAGTCCTGTAGCACCTTATAGACTAACAGATGTATTGGAGCATAAGCTTTCATGGGCAAAGACCCACTTATGCTTCAATACATCTGTTAGTCTATAAAGTGCTACAGGACTCCTTGTCGCTTGTCCATATTTTGTATTTTGAAGCCTGATATGATCTTGCCTTTTGGATTCTGGTTCTCTGTTTATTTTCTTTTTGGCTCCAAGTGCCTTGCACGTTTCTTGCTCTGTGTTCAATTTTTAAAAGTACTGAACTATTCCCTTTGTGGTTTCATTTGAACAAGGCATTCTACATTGCATGTCCTAAACAGTTGTGCAATGCTGTTCTTCATTAAACAATTGCAGCATTGTGTTCCAAAGATGCTTCATGTTAGTGGCTAGGTGAAGGGCTCTCACATTCACATGTATGGTTTGTAAAGTGTTTTGGGATAGGAAAGGTGTGAGAATAAATATGCCACTAGTTTTATATATGGTTGCACCTGTGGTTTTAAATATGCATATTTTTTCCTAAATATAAGAACAAAACTTTCTCCCAAATGATTCAATAAATCATTCTCAGTCATAGAAATGCTTAGATTCTTAACAAAATGAGTTACATCCAGTTAATTATACAGGATGTAATATTCTTTGGATTTTGTTCTTGGATGTTTCCTCTTAGGCTTAGTTATGGAAACGTGGAGATAGTTTTTGTAGAGCAAACAACTATGTAATGTGACGTGCACAAATGCACACACCAGTGATACTGAAATAATAAAAGCCAACTAAGAAAGTCATGTATTTCTGCTTGGCAAAGCAATATGGATTAATTAAGTCTGTGAGTAAAAGTTGTGGCAGTCAGCTCTCTAATATGTAATAGAAGGTATTTTCTAATTAGCAGTTTTTCCTTGTTTCAATTTTTCAACCATTCACATCTGTCTCTTTTTTTAAAATTATGAAAGCAACAGGGAAAACGCTACACTTTTTTTAATAGGAATGTGGAACATTCCAGTGATTTCATCATTTGGTGACTTTAAAGAGGAAGGAAAAAAGGTCAAAGACTTGGCTCCAAAGAGAAAGCACTTTACTTTGTTCAGACTTACTATAGAGAGCATGAGAGAGCATGAGAACGAAGTGCAAGAGAGTCCTAGGCATAAGTGCAAGTATGAGTAAGTATTGTCAGCAGGGGCAATTTTTAGATATAGAGCTGCTGTGTGAGACACACAGGAACTCTGTATTTTCGTATTCACAACAAACAAGTAGGTTCACTGAAAAGAATCAATGGGACAAACTCATCCCATTCATTAAATATGCACATATACATCTACCTACCATGTACAGAAGTGACAGGAATGGCTTCATGGATACCAGATTGCTTGCTACTGCAATTTGGGCTCAATCCTCGTCATGATGAAATCGCTGGGATTTTTCCCATTGGAGTAACTGACTTCATGTAAAGTCAAATGCTGGAGTCTTTACACAAACAAAACTACCATTTAAGTGGGATTTGATCACACCAGACCTGTCAGTAGGCTAATCTCCCTATAGAACTTATAAGTTGGTAACAGTTATTTCCACAAAGCCAGTCAGTAAGTAAAGAAGTATTTATGGAGCGGTATTTATTTTATGCCTGTCTCCCAAGCACATCATCGTACCCCCCAAAATACTGTATTTGCACAGTGATGTCCTGGGAGGTGAATGAAGAAACATGGGCGAGGGGGATTTGGTAGCAATATTAAGTTGTCAATTTGACCTTCATTTTTTAATAATTTTGGGGAGATTTGTTGACAAAATAGCTTCAAATAAAATTTCTGTAAACCAATTGGAATATATCATTATACCTTTTTCCTCGGTACCATTTAAAATTAGATTAGACATAGCACTAGAAAACAATCAAATTATTTCTTCTAATCCCATCATTTTTTTATTTCTGTGAATCACCTGCATACAGATCACTATTTTTAAGAGTCTGTTTGCATATATGGAGTCTACTGTTGAAAAGTTTATACAGGTTGTACCTCCCTTAACTGGCACTCGGGTCCTGCAACATCCATGGTCTGTCAAGGTCACAGAAGTTCCTGAACCACCGAGTCCATATATAAATAGATCTGGCCACAAGGCAGTAGCACAGCAAAGAAGTAGGATTCACCCGGGAGCCCCATGGGGGTGGGGTGCCACAGCAGGGAGATCTAGCCCAAGCAACTGGGAAGTAGCAGTGGCTGTAATGCTCCAGCCCTGGCCTTGGAGCTCTGGCCCCGGCTGCAACCAGAAAGCTCCGGCCTGTCTATGCAGCTCCAACACTGACAGCAGCAGGGCCAGCGGGAGCTGGAGAACTCCAACCCAGGGAGCAACAGCTGGCCGGGCAGCAGGGGAAGGTGGCTGCGGTTTAGCACAGACCCTAAGGGGAGGGACCTCCCCGATTCAGCAAATCCCCTTGTCCAGGACCAGTCAGGTCACTAGGGTGCCGAACCAGAGTGGTCCAACCTGTAGAAAGTATTCATTCAATTCTTTGAAATCAGTTATTTGCCATCTGGCTCATATGGTATTGCTTCAATTCCCCTACTAGAAGACCCAGGGTATGTCTACACTGCCACCCTAGTTCGAACTAGGGTGGCTAATGTAGGCATTAGAACTTGCAAATGAAGCCCGGGATTTAAATATCCCGGGCTTTATTTGCATGTTCCTGGGCACTGCCTTTTTTAAATGTCCCGTAGTTTGAACTACCTGCCCGCGGCTACATGCAGCATGGACAAGGTAGTTCGAATTAAAGCTCCTAATTCGAACTACCGTTACTCCTCCTGCAGGCAGGTAGTTCGAACTATGGGGCATTTAAAAATAGCAGCACCTGGGAACATGCAAATAAAGCCAGGGATATTTAAATCCTGGGCTTCATTTGCAAGTTCGAATGCCTACATTAGCCACCCTAGTTCGAACTAGGGTAGCAGTGTAGATATACCCCCATTCTTTCTAATCTACTTCTACCTGAAACTAATTTGCCATTACTATTAATATTGGATATGATCGCTGAATTTTGCTTCCTTTGAATATATGTGTACATCCTCCTCATTTATAAATGTCAGAAAAAATACTAGTCCAAATTCTTTCTTGATCCCTAAGATTTCATGCAATCCTCTTGACTTTAGAAGCATTTCATGGTGTACAAGGCAGAATTTGCCATGATATAGACCAGATCTGCATTGGAAGTACATACCACTATATACATTGAGATATTTTACACTTATAAGGTTGCATGAGGTATTACTCTTGAATTGCTTGTGAGATGGGTCCCTGAAGGATAAAAGAATCACAGATCAATAAAAACACTTTTTAAAAACATGTTGACCCACTGACAGCTGGTAATTGTTTGTTTTTAAAGTAAGTTTTTAACAGAGGGGGTATAGTGTAGCGTGCTCCTTAGAAAACTGCTATAGCTTGTTTAAATAATCTGGACTTTTTGCACAGTTCATGGTTCACCAGAGTCACTCGTATTCAGATGATTAAAAGACAAAGACACAGCCAAATTTGTGTCTCTTGTTTTTTGTCTGTCACACGTGTTAATAGTTTGTTTCATAAGTCATGTATTGGAGAGATCCAACTACCCTCTCATAGAACAGGGGAATTCAAAATAGTTTGGTTGAACAGAGTGCTACTTAATTCACTCTAAAGAGACAGCCTGTGTAAAAATAAAGAGAACCAAGAGACAGATAAAAACAAAGTAAAAATAAAGAGAATCCACACTATTCTACAGTAATGGCTCTGAGCAACTGCAGAATCACTACAGCAAGCTAAAATGTTTTGTGCTCTTCTTGCGGAATATTGTGGTGTATTTGTAAAAGGCTTTCAAGACATCTGAGTCTCAACCACTGATCCAACTGAAGTTCAGGGGAGGGGGAACCTTTTCACTGATCTCAGTGAACTTTTGGATCAGATTCTTTATGAACTGGATTATTTAACCACTTCATTCCTTTGTATGACACAGCGCACTCAGTTACTCTTTGAGAAGTGCATTTATTCCTTTGAGACTGGTTTTTGGAAACTATGCTGTCACAATCCACACACATGCACACCTTTAGATATTTGTGCAATACGTTAATTCCTCTTTAGTTTATGGTAAGGACCCAAGCATTTGCTCTAGCTGTAAAGTAATGGCAAAGAAGTAAAGGTCTTTGTCTTTTGCAGGGGCCCACAAGTTTGAACAAAGGCTTGCTCTGTGCACAAAAGCTTTAAACAGAAGTTGCTTTGAATGTTCTGCCTATTTAATTTTTCTGCACACTGTAGGTGCCCACCTTTCCACACAACATGCAATGTTAGGAACACCACCAAACTCATTTAGCAGCATAAAAGTTTTACTGTTCACTGTGTAAAACGATTTGTCCCTGGTGGCACTAAGCTTAATGATACTGTTAGTAACACAGAGTTGGCTATGAAATAGCCTGCATGGGTAATTCATCCCAAATGAGGAAGCAAGGAGACACATGAGGTTTTCATTTCAGATACTGTCTGTCTATAGTAGAGGAAACACTAACCCACTCGGGAAAGCAGCTAGATTTTATTGCATGATCACGTCTCTCTGAACTTTTCCAAGTGGAATGGGTTGCTACATAAATGTCTTATGTGAAGTTGCATACTGGGGGAAGGGGAGAGCTTTAATGAGTAGTTGATAAAAGTCATCCATGCTGGGGCCAGGGTGCAATATAACAGAACAGTACTGATAAATTCCAATTTTGTTTTCATAGGAGAGGAAGTCTTTGACAAAGACCTTCCTGCAATGGGATCAGAGCCTGCCCTTGCCCACAGTATTTGATTACTTGGGGAGATGTTTCAGAACCCTTGAGTCTAATTGAAAAAATAGTTTGACAGAACACTTAAAAAACCTTAACAGGAGTGTTTTGGGGAAAAACTCTAAAGGAAAGAGAAACAGCAGGGTTCAGTGTGTGAGCATAGAAATATGTTAAACTTACACTTGCATAATTTACTTACTAGCATGTGTAATTTATCCAAAGCTCTGAGAGATCTGAGAAAATTCTCCATTTATTACATCTTCAATTTAAAAAAAAACCCATGTCTTCACATATTGCTGGCAGGCTAGTTGGGATCTTGCTTAGAAGAGTTAATACTTGATCACCTGTGACTTCCCAAAGTGTGGTGGAAACATATTACTTGAGTAATTTAAAAGATCTATTAATAAATTTTATATTATTACCTAAAGGCGACAACCAACACTGGGGCCAATTGTGTTGTGCATCACACATATCATTTATGCATATTAAGAGACACTTGATGATTACCTGTTCTGTTCATTTCCTCTGGGGCACTTGGCATGTATGTTTTTTGAGGAGTACAGGATCTTTCGAAAAGGGGCATTTCTGTTGAAAATGCCCCGTCTAAACTGCCGGGGTTTTTTTTTGCAAGTCCCCGTTTCGAAAAAAAAGTGGCAGCTGCCATTATGAAAATGAAGTGTGGGATATTTAAATCCCATCTTCATTTGCATTTTTGATAAGTCTAATTTACATCCCTCTGCCGACAGAGGGGTGTAGTTCAGACATAGCCTGTCAGTGTGTTTGTTCAAGACCTTCTCCTTAACAGTAGGGGCTAGGACTATCAAATTTAGTATGCAGCTTCTTTCTGTCATAAAGCAAATTCAGGGTTTGGTTATGCCAAGTCCATGAGATGTGCATGGAATGCAATTTATTTCTCAAACAGAAAAGAAGGGCTGTGATAGCAGGGACAGTTAAACTCCAGAATGACCATAGGGAGGCTGCAAGCAAACGCACCCCTGCCACCCTGGGAACAATGCCACTGGTGGGCCTCTGCCGCCCCAGGGAGCAATGCCGCCAATGGACCCCGGCCCTTGTACTAACTCTTGCTGCCTGCACACCCTTCCCTGTGTCCCCCACACTCTCCCAACCACTTGCCTGCCTGATCTACTCCCCACCCCCACCCTTGAGTCCCCCCACACCTCTCAACCTCCCGCCTTGAGGGTCCTGACCAATCCCAGGTAAATCTTCTCAATTACTATATAGGCACAGCAATTTTTAACAGATTTTCAGAATCTGTTGTTGCAAACAGATTTTGTACTTCTGCATGAAATCCATGGTAGGCTGTATGCTAAATTTCATTCCACTTTGGCTGTTCCATGCTATACTGTAACTGCATTATTTTTCTGCCATATGCTTTGGTTCTTAAGAAACATTTTTCTCTGAGAAATTGCCTAATTACCCTGCAATCTAAATGTTATCCTGAATTATGGATAATACATCATTTAATTAAAAATGGAAATTAAATTAAAATGGACTAAAAGTAAGACACAATAGTGTATATACAGAAAAATCTGATGACTAGATAGTTTAAGGACTCTTTAAGGGTATGTCTACACTAGCCCCCTAGTTCGAACTAGGGAGGCTAATGTAGGCATTCGAAGTTGCAAATGAAGCCCGGGATTTAAATATCCCGGGCTTTATTTGCATCTTCCTGTCCGGGCGCCATTTTTAAATCCCCCTAGTCTGAACTAACTGCCCGTGACTACACGCAGCAGTCAAACGTTAACTCAAACTAAGTCCTTAGTTCAAGTTAACTGTTACACCTCATTCCACTAAGGACTTAGTTTGAATTAACGTTTGACTGCCACGTGTAGCCGTGGGCAGTTAGTTCAGACTAGGGGTATTTAAAAATGGTGCCCGGACAGGAAGATGCAAATAAAGCCCGGGATATTTAAATCCCGGGCTTCATTTGCAACTTCGAATGCCTACATTAGCCTCCCTAGTTCGAACTAGGGGGCTAGTATAGACATACCCCAATAGAGCATGGAAGATTTCACCTGTAGGTCTCAGACTTGCATCTGAATCATTTGGAAAGTGAGAAAAAGTAAGCAACATATGATAGCTGCTTTATAGTCCTTGTGAATTCACTTGGCAATTTCAGTCTAGATCCTAGTCAATAGGTGTCCATATTCCAAAAGAGCCCAGAAAATATGGACAAACTCACTCACCAACAGACACACAAACTCTCTCAAATATATAGTATATAACCTAAAAAGGAGAAATATGGAGCTCTGAGACTCTTCCAAGAGCAGTGGAAACAACTAGATCAGCAGCATAAGTACCAGTCACATAAGTTACAGATGTCTGAAGGCCTCTTAAACATGCATGCCTGGTGCCCCAAAGGGAATAAATAGAACAAGTAATCAATTGACCCATTTCCTATCACTCATTCCCAGCTTCTGGATAACAGAGGTTAGGAACACAATCCCTCCCCATCCTGGCTAACAGCTAATAAATTCCATCCATGAATTTATTTGGTTCTTTTTTGAACCCTGTTATAGTCTTGGCCTTCACAACATTATCTGGTAGGAAGTTCAACATATAGACTAAGTGTTGTGGGAAGAAATACTTCCTTTTGTTTGCTTTAAATGTGGTACCTATTAATTTCATTTGGTAACCCCGGGTTCTTACGTTATGGGAAGTAATATCCCTTATTTACTTGCTCCACACTAGTCAAGATATTATAGACCTCCACCATTCCCCTCCTTAGTTATCTCATTCTCAACTTGAAAAGTCCCAGTCTTATGAATATCTCTTAATATGGCAGCCATTTCATGCCCCTGATTTTGTTGCCCTTTTCTGAATCTTTTCCAAATCCAATATATCTGGAGACAAGACAGCCACATCTGCACACAGTATTCAAGATGTGAGTGTACCATGGATTTATAGAGAGGCAATAAGATATTTTCTGTTTTATTATGTATCCCTTTCTTCATGATTCTCAACACTGTTGCTGTCTTAAATGGAAGGAGAGACCAACAACTGATTGCTTTTGACAATCTTACTGCTATGATAACATAACCCATAAATCATAGTACTATTAGAGTACAAGCAGTCCCCGGGTTACGTACAAGATAGGGACTGTAGGTTTGTTCTTAAGTTGAATTTGTATGTAAGTCGGAACTGGTACATATTGTAGGGGAAACTCTAACCAAACATTTCTCCAGAGCTCAGTTTTATTCTCCCACACCTCACTTCCCTCAGTCCTTTATTCTCAAGCTGAGGTGTCTGCTGAGAAAAGCCGCTCCGCGTCTCCCTGGTCTGCTGTGGGGGGCGCTAGCTTCGCGTCTCCCTGGTCTGCTGGGGGGAAGCAGTTAGTGCAGGGTTGCCTCACCCTGTTTGTAAGTAGGGATCCGATGTAAGTCGGATCCATGTAACCCGGGGACTGCCTGTATAGCAATGGTTCAGTAAATTAGCCCTTTTCAAGTCACCCTCTGTATATTTTTTAAAATAAACAAATGAAATAACTGAGAATTATGAGGAAATACTTGCAATTTGTATATACTTTCCCAGGAGAAACTTCTATCTTTGCTATTGCTCATCAGAATATTTACTATACTGAGACAATATATGAGTGCCAGAAACCTTGATTTTTTTGTCGGTTTATAAATAGATTTTTACTAAGGAAGCAATATGAATTATTGTTTCTACCTATATAGATAGATAGACTGTTTAAAATAGTTACATTGGTTCCAGATTACTGAAATAAATAGATATCATTTAAGATACATCAGCTAACATTTTGCTAGGCCAATGACATTCTAGCAGTCACTATAATTCTTAGCTAAAATCCAGCTAAACGAAATGACCTGATCAGAACCAGAGAAATAAGTTACAGTAGCTATGTAAAAAGAAAGAAATCATCTGAAACTCTAAGGCCATGCTAACACTAGGAAACTATTTTGAAATTACTATATTTGACTTAACTCCCAATTTAACAAATGTGAACTAGCATGTCCTTACTACGGAGAAGCCTCAAAATCAGTCTGAGGCAGGCTCTGTTAATGTGGATGTGCTACCTTGGACTTACAGCCCCAGGAAGCACTGGGAAATAATTAGTTCAAATTAATCTGGGAAGTAATTATTTCAAAATAGCAGCAGTGGAACATCCACACTACCATTATTTCCAAATAACTATTTTTGAATTCACATTACACCTGATGAAATGCAGGAGTACAGACTTCAAATTCTATGGCCCATTATTCTGAAATAACAGGCTTGGTAGTGTGATTGCTTCACTTATAAATTCAACGGGGGGGGGGGCATATTTTGAAATAAAGTCCTACTATAGACCAGGGCTAAGAGTTTGTCTATGAAATCCAGAGATCTCTTTGTGAATCTTATCCCCATATTTTTAACATTGCTGCTCTTCAGATTTGGCTATTGAATACACAGCAGAACAAAAACATGAGGGAAAAATCACAGCCCGTTGCTCTTTTTAATACATCTGTCTTACATTTAAGCTCATAGATAACTATAGGTTGTTCATAACTGTCTTTCCATAACATGTTCTACTATACACACATCCACTCCCAAACCTAGTACAACAGGCAGGGGTGTAGCAGGATTACTTTAAACACTAATTGATTTTTTTATATGGTTCCCTGGACAGTTACATAGAAGGGATGAGATAAGAGTTGGAAGAAAATTAAACCTTTTACCCAATATGCGTGTTTGTTTTATTTCTAATGCAACTTTTTAGCAATCCTACTGAGGCAAAAATAGGGGACCTCTGTCTTAAAGAAGAGCTGGAAAATCAAGAGGATTTATTTTTCTTAAATCTATATCTGAGGAATGGTTAGCTGATGGCTAGCACATACAGCTGTAATGTCTTCTAGGTTTGAATCATCAAAGTTAATCCATTGGTAAAGAACTACACTGCACTTTCTTTTCTCCCAGTTAAGAGTTGTATGTCCTTGTTTGGAGCACAGAGAGAGGTGAAAGTAAGCCAGTGTGCTGCTCCGGTAAGGAGGTGATGGTGGTTGGGGGGTTTGCAGGAATGGGGAGGAGGGGGCGTGGTGCACTACCAGCCAAGACCTAGGCTCTTCTTCATATTGCCACACTAAACAACAGGCTGCCAGGCAGGTTAAAGTGGCAGGTGGTGGGAGTTTGCCTCCACTGGTCTAGGGCTGCCAGCCCTGAGCCCCCAGTGTGCCCTTTAAGGAGAGCTGGGAGGACTGAAGTTTTCCCAGCCTCCCCACCCAGATTCATACCAGGGCACTGCTGTCTGTTTCCCTTCCCATCACTGTCAGGGAGTGAGGGGAAAGTGCAGTTTGCTGCATTCCTCCCACTTTCCGTGGGAAGAGCAGGGGGCGAAGGGTCTGCATACTGTCTTCTCACTCCCTGACAGTGATGGGGAAGGGAAGAGCAAGCAGCAACCAGGTATGAATCAGGTGGGGGAGAGGCTTCAGCCCCCCTGCTTTCCCCACATGCCCCCCTGCACTGGCTCCTGCACCCTGCCACACAAATGCCCTCTGCCCTGAGCTCCTCCTTGCCCCCAGCCTCCTGCACTCTACCACATGCCCCATCTCCCTACCTTAAGCCCCCCTTTCCGGAAAAGGGGCATGTAAATTTCACCAGTCGTCATAGGGAAATCCGCGGGGGATTTAAATATCCCCCGCGGCATTTAAATAAAAATGTCCGCCGCTTTTTTCCGGCTTTTAAAAAAGCCAGAAAAGAGCGTCTACACTAGCCCCGATCCTCCGGAAAAAGTGCCCTTTAAAGTAGGAATAAGACCCTCCGGAAAAGGGCACTTTTTCCGGAGGATCGGGGCTAGTGTAGACGCTCTTTTCCGGCTTTTTTAAAAGCCGGAAAAAAGCGGCGGACATTTTTATTTAAATGCCGCGGGGGATATTTAAATCCCCCGCGGATTTCCCTACGATGACTGGTGAAATTTACATGCCCCTTCCGGAAAAGGGGCCAGTGTAGACGTAGCCTTTGGTGTTCTGATTTACTGAATCAGCCAGATTTTACTTTTCTTATTATACAAATCACTTTTAATTATTACCTTTTAGATTTGAGCCATTATTTTCTTCAAATAGTCTTTTTTTCATTTGTTGTTCTATACATCTGTCCACTTCATTGGTGCTTGCCAGAGACTGAAATTGATAATAATTTAAGAATCGGTCTTCTATTTCAATAACCAAATCAGTAGTTAATTTTTTCTACTTTTTGAAATTTATTTTGTACTTTTTCCCAACTTTTAACATGTTTTTGTTTTTATTTAGGATTTCAAATAACATTGTAAGTCTGCTGTAATATTCATACTCTTACAGTCTCATGATTACATTCTCTTGAGGAGAATTGGATGAGACAGCATCTCTTTGTTTTTAGACTGTATGATTCTAAAGGCCTAGGAAAAAGAAGATAGGAACCAAATTCTGACAGCAAATTATAATTGTGCAATCTATTTCAAAGGTAGATTGTGCTATAAAATCACATACAGGCAGTCCCCGAGTTACGCGTATCCGACTTATGTCGGATCCGCACTTATGAACGGGGTTTGCTCGCCCCGGAGCTCGCAGGCAGCGGGACCGCCCAGAGCGCAGCGGTCCCGCCACCTCGACCTCCGGGGCGAGAAAAGCTGCTCTGGGTGCCCCTGGTCTGCTGGGGACCGTCTCCAGCAGACCAGGGACACCTGGAGCAAAGCCGTGGAGGCGGAGGGGTCCCGCGCCTCTGAGGCTTTGCTCTGGCAACACCTCAGAGGCGCGGGACTCTGCCGCCGCTGCGGCTTTGCTCCCGGTGTCCCTGGTCTGCTGGAGATGGTCCCCAGCAGACCAGAGGCACCGGGAGCAAAGCCGCAGCGGCGGCGGGGTCCCGCGCCTCCCCGGCTTTGCCACAGCTAGTGCGCCCCCCCCCCAGCAGACCAGGCTTTTGTTGTGGACCCTGGGGTAGAGCAGCTGGGGTGCTGCCGGGTTGGTCCTGCAGGGACCTACCTGGCAGCCCAGCTGTTCTGTCCCAGGCTCGAGATTCAGCCGCTGTTGAAACTGATCAGGGGCTGATTCCAGGAAGCTGGGGGCAGAGCAATTCTGCCTCCAGCTTCCTGTAGTCAGCCCCTGATCAGTTTCAGCAGCAGCGGCTGAATCTGGAGCCAGTTCCGACTTACATACAAATTCAACTTAAGAACAAACCTATAGTCCCTATCTTGTACGTAACCTGGGGACTGCCTGTACTGAATATAAATTCATTCATGTAATTCATTAATAGATTTCCTTAAGCAATATTAAATATTTCTTATGTAATGTAATTAACATGGCTTTAAAATAATATTTTTGTTTTCTCTCATGGTTTATACCATGTCCATTACATGGTATTTAAGTTCATTGGAAGAATAAATTGAACAAGTCATTAGCATCTCTCACTTGTCAAATGCTTATTGATGTTAATAGGCAGTCCTATAACAAACTCTGAAACTCAATTACTTGTGGCACCATAATACTGAAGACTGAAAAACAGCCTTTCCTTTGATCATCTTTCAATTTATTAACTTCCTGTGCCACATGAGAACTGATATGTCATCTGATTTTATAATCACATATGTCCTATCACACTGTCTTTTACTAGTGAGTCTATAAAGCATACTTTTGTGCATCATACTTACGGTAGAAAGGCTGGCTGTATCTTTTTAATGTAATTCATGAAACTTAATTTTTACCCTTTTTCACGAATCATTTTCCTGTTACTTCCTGATTATGAACTACTTGCTTAACAGAAACCCAAATAAAGTTTCTGTTGGCTACAATAGAGCAGCCATTTAAAAAGAATAGAGGAAAATGGAGATGTAAGGTACAGGGGTTACCCTGAAGAGCATTGGAAGGCCTTTTCAAGTAGCCACACTATTGACTTTTCTCCAACCCCATATGAAAGCCCCCCTTTTTTTCTACTAAAACAGTACAATAGCTATGATGCTATATGGAATTAAACCAAGTTTCCACCTATTGTCAATTAGAAATTGTCAATAGAACTAGTTATTATCACTTAAATGTTGATTTCATGTAGATATGTAACCAAATATTTAAAATGTTTCACCACATTTTATGATAAAATGTTACATACATCTAAAAGAATGTGTTCCTTTTACTTACGTGTGACTCTTTTATATAGTTAGATGACTAATGTTTAATGTACGTTTTGTTTTTCCTAACAGGTTTATCATTAGGTACCAAAGAATAATTTTGATTCTGTATTTTGTGATTTGCTGAATTTTGTGATGATGACAGATTTTCAGGTATTGGTTTAGTGTCAATTGTAGAAAATTTTAGATGGTTTTTGTATACGTACATGAGTAGGAGTACTTAGATGGCAAAGGGGAGGTTGTCTGGTGCAGTTTTATGGAGTGAAAATTAATTTAGATTTGAAAGGAGCCTGTGACGGGGCACTCGGGCCCCGCACTGGGAACTTGCCGGGAGGCGCCGAGCGGAATGACGGGGCACTCGCGCCCCGCACGGAGCGCGCGCCGGGAGGCGCCGAGAGGCGTCACTCGGGAAGTGACGCAGAGGGGGGAAGGAGCCGGCGGGGGATTTAAACTCGGGGCTGACACGGCAGGAGGGAGGACGGTGGACGGAGCAAGGGGAGGAGAAACGGAGGGAGAGGTGAGACAGGAGGGGTTAAGAGAAGGGGGCCGGGAGGCCTGGTGGAGTAGGACGCGGCCCAGGGCGGGGTCGTGGAGCCCGTGAGCGGGTGTGTTTTGGGGCATTCCCCCATCCGCTAGGGAGGGACCGCGGGTCCCTGCCTTTAGGGCCCTGGGCCGGGGTTCGGAGAGAGGGCGGGCCCGAACCCCCCTACTCCGCCGGCAGGCCGATCCGGCTCGGGTGTAAACGCGATCTTGTGTAATAAAAAAGGGCCACCGGCCTAGATGGCGGCTACCCAGGCTTAGCCTTCTGTGTCGGGTCAGCCGTGAATGGACTCCGAGGAATGAACTAGCTTACAGAGCCAATCTTCACACATTCCTCCAGGGACAACACAGCAAATTCCTCTGATTGTCTCAGCATTTCAGTCACCTTTGCACTGCATGTAAGGTATTTCTAAGTAGTAATGCAACTCTTTGAGAAAAGTAGATCATATATAAGCCTTACTTGATAACTTGCTGTTCAGACCCCACTCCAAGGAAAAAGCCACTACACACCACCCAATCTGAATTGGTGATTTACAGATAACAGGATTAACATTTTTAATACTCCTGACTTATTCAGCATCCCTTCACTGAATATTGTTATCTTTTCTAAGGAAAGTGCTTCCCATTTTAGTGAGTGGCAGTCTGAAATATTAAACAGTAAGTGCTACAATATTTTGTTGTGAGCCAAGATAAACAAGCTCTTTCTGCATGTAATTATTTCACACACACCATTAATCCACAGTTAATAGAGTAACCCCACACTGATTTCAGAATTCAGTAGGTTCATGGAAATTTCTTAAGACTGTGAGTGGCTTCTGGTACTAGTGTTGATAAATATTTATATCTGTAACCTAGAGTTAGTGAAATATAATTAGATAAAATGAGTTGTTTGATTAGATTATGAGCACCAGAATTTGCTATGATGGCCACAAGCTTATTAACAGTTTCAATCTTTACAATGTGAACAGCTGTGTGCTTTTAAGTTATTTAGTATAATGTACTCTGGTACTTACATATCTTCAGCAGTTCTTGTTTAATCTTTTTCTGTATTCTTAGCTTGTTTACATGAGTGATGATTTACCATCTGTTTAGTTCTTTGCTTTACTTAAATCTGCAAAAAGACTAGGCTTTTTCCCTAGTTTTGGCATAAAATGTAGTATATGTTATCATACCCATTGCTTCTATGTGTACTCCATGTAATTTTTGCGCTTTGAATTTTCTAGTTGAGCATTCACTTGTTTTGTTGATAAACCCTGTGTACTGTGATTCTTTACTGAAACAATGTTCATACACTGTTCCTAATCCTTGTACTTTAAGTACAACTACAGACTTTAGTTCTTCAAGAATCTAAAAAATACCAACAAAGAGTCCACTGTACTCAATGGAAAGACTTCAATGTATGAATCAGACCTTAGTTTAATATTTATGCAAAACCAAACTTTGATAATTATTTACTATATATTAGAGTTTGTCTGTGAGTGGGTCTGTCCATCTATCTGTTGTGTTCAAGAACTCCTCCTAAATGATAAGATCTAGGATCACCATATTTGGTATGAAGCGTCCTCTTATTATAACTTAAAGCAAGGTAAGGGTTTGGTTGTGCCAGGACAGTGAGATGTGCCTGGAATGTGACTGTTTTCCATAACACTGAAAGAGAGGGGGCTGCTAGCAGGAACAGTTATGCCACAGGGCAGCAAGGGGCCTGAGATGGGGACCAGAAGGAGGGGGGCAGCAGGAGGCAGGGTTGAAGGTAAGCTTCCTGTCCACAACCTGTCCTGCTTAGCCCACATTGTTGGAAATAAATGGGTTAAATACATGTTTGATTTATATGGCTGCCATTTTGTTTGATTCTCCATCTTGAATTGGCAAAAGGACAACCTGGCCTCCATTTTGGTGCCCCTTCTTTTCCAGGATTTTGGTACCAAAACAGGAGAAAGGGCGGGGACATGGAGTGCCATGTGATAGTAAATCTGCCCAGCAACTGGAAAGTATATAGAGGAATATGTGTCACTCTGACAGCCCTCTGTGTCTCTGGATGCTGTGCAAGCAAGTCAACCCAGTGTGGCACAGAGCCCTCCCACAGTAAGTCAGCCTTGCTAAGAGCTAGAGCCAGGGGAGATAACATCTAGAAGGGACCCTTTAACTTAAATCCACACACAAAACCTGATAGGGAGTGTCTGCATACCACACACAGGACAGTGTGGGAAAGAAGATCAAGGGAAGTCCACTTACCTGTTCCAGAGGTTCCTGGCATTCCTGTATCCTCCCCTGTATCATCTCAGTGTCTACAGGACATGGGTTAGCCCCTCCTTATTGTCTTGCTTCCCTATGGTAAGGGTGTGGACTCTGGGGTTCATCCCCTATCTGTGCTCACATCCGAGCCATTTCTGTTATCTAATAAAGATCTTGTTGTTTTATTTAACCTGCCTGCATCTCAGCTACACTAAACATTGATGATAGAAGGGGTAGGATAGTGCAGACAGCCCATCTTCTGACCAGTAAAATCGTAGATCTAACTGTTTCAGGCCAGCAGTTTTGGTGACCGTGGCAGGACTCCCTAGCTGTACAGTCTATTTTTCATTTGATTTTTGTTTTGTTCTCAGTTCTGTTAGCACACAACCAGCAGGCTGAGTGGGAAGCTTGTCACTACTGAGGGCACCAGAGTGGCAACAGCAGGGTGGGCTGTGAAGGCCATTGGTTGGTGGACTGGTGTGAAGACTCGCTAGGAGGTAGGCGACGGGGCCAATAGCTAATGTGCCGTAGATTCCCGCAACATCTTGCTCTCTACCTAGTGTGTGGCTAGGGTGGGTAGCTACCAACAATCATGATCTCCCACTGGAAAGGATGTCCAGGACAGTTGGGCAGCTTTTGAGGGAAACCTCTGCCTGGCCTGTGTGCAGGAGGAATACCGTTTTCTGCAGCATTAAAGTTGCGCAGCAGGAGGATATGGCCTCCTTTCAGCGAGCCCAAACAGCATGGGTGCTGTTTGTTTCTAGAAAATGCTTGCCTGCACTTTCTTCCTACTGGTTCAGAAAACAAGTGGTCGGACCGTGACAAGAAAGCACTACTCAGGCAGTGTGCTGGGGCATAGGACCCGTTTGTTAGGTTGTGCTAGCCTGGATCCTATCACTGGTATAGGGCAGGTAGAGTTCCTAGCCCAGTACTGGAGGACTAACCCCACACTTCTAGAGCCATGCCACTATCCATTCAGCTATACTCAGCCACCACTGGGTGCCAAGGAACCTATAGTCAAGTGGGTTATGTCTGAGAGACTATAAGTCACCTGTCCGTATCTGGGTGGAACCACTCTATCTAATATGAGTGCCTGGACGTGTGGAGAGTCTGGTTGGCTACCAGCAACAAATAAAACATCTCTTGCCTTTTGTGTTGATTCCTTTGGGAAAGGCAAGAATCCGTGGGCGGGGGGCTGCTCAGAGGTGGGAAGGCTTATACCACCCTGGTCGAAAAATGGGAAGGTTTTGTATTGGACAAGCACAGATCCAAGGAAGACAAGAAAAAGATGGCATTGACCTATGGCCCGTTAATAGCTTGCAGTGAGCTGAATGAGTTTAGTGAAGCTCAGGTGGCCCTGTTTGAACAGCAGATCAATGCCAGAGACTTGGAGTTGGAGAAATTGGGCAGCAGGGTGGAGGACTTAGAATCACAGAATGCCAATTGTGTGGCTCAAATTTGGGAGGCTGGATATATCAGTCCTTGACCTCAGTGACCTGGTTATCAAAAGGGAAAGGGAACTCCATCAGGCAAACCGAAAGCAGGAGAAATCCCAAGCAGCTACTTGAGAGCTCCTAAAAGAGCTGCGCTCCAGTCAGTCATGACCAGGGCAGCACACTAGTTGTTAGGCTAGCCTCCAGAGAGTGCAGAGGAAGCTGCAGCAGACCAAGGGGCTACTGAGGGCTGTTAGCAGGGATCCATTGGGAAGGAGCTGTAGTGGCTCCTGCAGCAGCTCTGAACAGGATCCTAAGGGAGGTACAGGAAAAGATACCCTCTGCCCCACCTTTAACATGAGAGCAGGAGAGGAAGGCAATGCACCAATGACGACCATGGTCCAGGGTCTAGCAAACCCACACAGACTTCCCATGAAGTCGAGACCTAAACTAAACCTAAAACAGACCTGAGCAGTTGGAAAATTGATGGCCCCTTAAATTGGGATATGGCTGCGGATTGGGCTACAAAAGTGTATGTCCAGCCTGGTCTAGGCAGAGGGGACATGGCTGCTATTGCCAGGGAATGCATGTCCAGTGAATAATTCAGGGGAAGGCCCATCAGCATTCAGATAGCTGAGATTGAATCTTCACGGAAACTGCTAGAGGGGATCTTGAGATTTTACCAGCCCCATCAGAACTTCATAGGCAGTTACTATTCTGAGAGCCAGAACTCATCTGAGAGACCAGAAGGGTATATGGCCAGAAAGAAGTTGCTGTACTGAATAGTAGGAGCTCCAAGGAGTCTGTCCTGCAAGGGTTATAATCAACCATGAAGATGGCATTGAGTCAAGTGAATTCTCTCAACATCTCACTGCCAGAGCTGGAGGTTAAGCTTTGAGATGTCTTCCCAGCTTCTGGTGTGCAGAGAAAGGTGGATTGGGCCTCAGCATTTCACCAATAAGGCCAGCCCAACAGTATATGAAGTGGAATTAAAAGGGGAAAAGAAATCTAAATTAAAATGGTTTCATTCCAGTCAACTGAACCCTTGGAAAGGAAGTCAGGGGTAAAGAGGAGAGCTATTGCCTTAAGTAATTGTTCTATTCAGGGCTGGCCTTACCATGAGGCAAACTGAGGCGGCCGCCTCAGATGCCAGACTGGTGGGGGCACCACTAAGACCCAGAGGGCTCGTCTACACTCGTTTACACTCGTCAAAGTAGGAATAAGATCCTCCGGAAAAGGGCGCTTTTTCCGGAGGATCGGGGCCAGTGTAGACGCTCTTTTCCGGCTTTTCTAAAAGCCGGAAAAAAGCGGCGGACATTTTTATTTAAATGCCGCGGGGGATATTTAAATCCCCCGCGCATTTCCCTACTATGATGGCTGAAATTAACATGCCCCTTCCGGAAAAGGGGCCAGTGTAGACGTAGCCAGAGTGTAGAAAATTGTGTCTGCTGCTGGTGCATATGTATTCTCTCTACTCTAGATGCACAGAGATGGTGGAGTGCTGTGCTGGAGGAAGGAGGGCACCAGAGACACAAAAGGCAGGCAGGAGAAAAGATGGCATGGGGGCGTCATTTGGTCTATGTGGAAGCCAGATTTTACACACCTGCCATGAAGGCTAGACTGCACACTCCTTCTAAGACTTATTATATCTTATATCTTATTAAATTGTAGTTCTACTTGGAGCAAGCCACACTGTACTATATCCCATACTGTCAATAGTTTATGTTCTTTGGATGAACAAATTATGCCCAAAAGCTAGTTGTACAGGCTTCCTTGATATGAATGTAAGTGTAAATGATTCTGGGACTTGGGATCTGATAAGTGTCTTTGGAGCAAAACAACGTATGGAGGTAATGGTAATTCCAAGACCCCATATAAGTCATATAGGGCCACTTGTGGTAAAACAAGACTTTAAATGCCTCTTGATTATAAACTCCAGGAATGCCTTTACAAGAATCATTATAGATCTCCAACTTCGGGCACAGTCCAGTCAGCCCAAATGTGAGCCTTTTCTAAATCCACTGACTAAGGGATGGAATGCTTGGATTAAAAGCATTGCCATGGAATATTCTAGGGCTAAGAGACATTTGACTGCCAAAATTTTGGGAGGAATTGGTAGTGGATTGGGTGTGATGAATGCTATGAGCACAGGAACCTTTGTTCAATGCATTAATAATGTGGAACATCACATAGCAACTTTAGCGGAACCCCTGATGACCCCTTTGAACCATATTGGAGATTTTAATTATGAGATAACTTCAATCATGAAGGGATGGTTCTCAGCCCAGAATGAAAGTCAGTTTCACATAGTCAATGTTTTGGGCATCTTGCAGACTAATGTTTCATGGGTCCTGACTTGTATATAGGCCCAAGCCTGGCTCCAAACTGTAGCCACAGGTATTTTCAGACTGGGATATCATGGAGCCATCCCTATTGAGTTAAAACAAAAAACCCCACATACTGGTTAAGGAGGTAACCTCCTTTGAAAGACAGCCTCATCAGTGGTGGAGGCTTCTAGATTTCACCCATAATGAGGACACCAATCAGATCATAGGGCATATTCTCACCACTGTCAATGTGAGTGTTAGATGGGTCTATCCACTTGTTTTATTAGGTTTATTAGGTTATCACCAATAACACTGAAATTACCCTAGTGGCCATTCCTCAGTGAGCACTCAAAAGTAAAAGGGAATACCATGGAATCAATTTAGAAGCCTGTGTATGGGAACAAGACTGTGGTTATATTTGCTCAACTGATGTTCATCAAGGCCCTCGTATTTGTTTAAATGCTCAACAAGGTAAATATAATTACAGCCTTGAGTCCCATCAAGATACCAGGTCTCCAACTGTAATAGTTAGTAGTGACTGTGTGTATGTTCTGAATTTATGGTGAATTTTATGTATCCTCTCAAAAGTGATCCTCATGTTAATTTGTATATCTGTTTGGTTTTGGTAATGCAAGGGTGTGATGTTATGTATATGTCAGTAAAGCTCAATACTAGAACCATCAAGGCTGCATATAATCTTAAAAGCCAGTTCCCCCCAGCACCATCTCCGTGGTGCTACCTGCCCTCCCTGCACCCACTTGCTGCTGCCTCTCTGAGCAGGCCCAAACTCGCCACAGGCAGAGGCTGCTCCAGTCAGCTGCTCCAATTGGTTCAGTCCCAGTTCGTGCCGGGTTCAGGACCTACCCCCGCTGCACCTCTGCAGTTTAAATGTACTAAGAGCTAGGCAGACAGGCAGCCCGGCTCTTAGTACATTTCAACTGCAGAGCTGCAGCATGGGTAGCTCCTGGACTCAGACTGAGCCAGGCTTGCTCAGGCCTGGTTCACACGGAGTCTGGGACCCAGTCCTACTGCATCTCTGCAGTTTAAATGTAGTAGAAGCTAGGCTTCCTGCCCACCAGCTCTTAGTGTATTTATATCCCGGGCTTCATTTGCATGTTCCTGGGCGCCGCCATTTTTAAATGCCCTGTAGTTCGACTGCCCGCAGCTACACGCAGCACGGACTAGGTAGTTTGAATTAAAGCTCTTAATTCAAACTACCGTTATTCCTCCTGCAAGGAGGTTTAATGGTAATTCAAATTAGGAGCTTTAATTCAAACTACCTAGTCCGTGCCACGTGTGATTGCGGGCAGGTAGTTTGAACTACGGGGCATTTAAAAATGGCGGCACCCGGGAACATGCAAATGAAGCCCAGGATATTTAAATCCCAGGATTCATTTGCAAGTTTGAATGCCTACATTAGCCATCCTAGTTCAAACTAGGGTGGCAGTGTAGACATACCCCCAGAGTGCATGGAGACCACCTTGCA
This sequence comes from Pelodiscus sinensis, assembly GCF_052426305.1. Lineage (NCBI taxonomy): Eukaryota > Metazoa > Chordata > Testudines > Trionychidae > Pelodiscus > Pelodiscus sinensis. Next base: position 103,962,372 of record NC_143055.1, read on the forward strand.
GACAATGCAATACTCTGCCCAGATCTCAGTCATCACTTGACATCAGTGTGCTTCCAAACAACGGCCCTGTCTCCAACCTATCTTACTTAACAAAATTACTCAGTAAATATTGGGGAAACAAACTCCAGCAATAATTAAGGTTCTCCAACATCTTAGACACTTCAGTATCATGATGCAAACTGTGATATATTAAGAGAACTCTGGTGCTACTAGCAGGCAATTTCATAGCAATGGCCAGAGAACAATCTTCGGGTACGTGTACACTGCATCCCTAGTTCGGACTAGGGATGCAAATGGAGACGACTGAAGTAGTTAATGAAGCGGGGATTTAAATATCCCGTGCTTCATTAACATGATCTCGCCGGCGCGCTAGTTTGAATCACAGCTGATTCGAACCAGGAAATGCGCGCCGGAGTAACGTTAGTTCGGACTAAGGATTTTAGTCCGAACTAACGTGTTCCGTTAAATCCCCTCTTCATTAACTACTTCAGTAGTCTCCATTTGCATCCCTAGTCCAAACTAGGGATGCAGTGTAGACATACCCATCCATACTTGTATTATTGGATCTCTCAGTTCCTTTTGACACGGTCACAAGAAGCTGCTGTCTCACATAGAGAAAACATCTAGTACTAGTGAACAGTGAAGCACTCCGATGCCTTTGCTCATTCCTCTTTGACATAGCCTAGCTTAAAAAGAAAAACATCCTAATCTTGTCTTCTGTCACATTTAATATATGTGAGCTACCTAAGAAAGTTCATTAAATACTATAGGCTTCTGTGTCACCAATATTCCAGTAGCATCCAGCTGTCCTCCACAAACAGATCCACCATCATCAACTAGATCACCAAGTGCCTCAAGCAATAGTTCTCAACCTATTTATCATTGTTGGTGGCATATGCAGCTCTCTGTGTTATGTGGACTGCATTTACACAATACATATACTACCAGTATGGCCCTGAGGATGTCACATGGGCTGACTGGGCTGTAAAAGGCCCACAGGCCACAGACTGAGAACTGCTGGTCTAAAGTCTAACTATGTATCATTTGTACGTGGCTGAAACTCACCTCGGTCAAACTCAGACTGAACATGACAGAGGCAATTGATTCAAGGAGCAAGCTAAAGCAGTGAAATAACCCTCTGTGGGCACTGTTAAAATATGGTATCATGTAATGCTACTGGGCTCATTATTACTATATGCAGAAGTAGCAACAGTAGTGAAAAACGTCAGGTCCAATACTTCTGGATGGTGCTTGGTCCTGCCATGAGGGCAGGGAACTGGACCTGAAGACCTCTAAAGGTCCCCTCCAGTCCTATGATTCTAAGACTGCATTCATCTCATTTGAAGACCTAATTCTGATGAGTCATGTTTGCCATGCTATACTACTGTAGCGTACTTTCCCTGGTACTAATTGCAGACCCTGCGCTAAAGCACAGCAAGTTCAGCATGCCACAGCCTATCCATTAAGCCACAAAGCCAAAACTGCATCAGTGATCTGAAGACACAACTGGCTCTCGACTAATTTCCAGATCCACTTCAAGACTTAAAGCCACTACTGTACTAATGGTTTTCAAAACTTCCTTTCTCCCTGCTACACAAAACAAAACTTGACTCATTGGGTTCACTGGGGTAAAGAGAGCCTAGCTTTCTACAAAAGCTGACTGTCAGTCAGAGATTAATATGCTTCAGTGCACATTAAAATGACAGGTGATGCAGCGGGTATGATCCTCATTGTTTCCATATATTTAAATGAAACTAGACCACATTAAGGAGAGGAATTAAATTTGGATATTCTTATAAAGCCAATAATTGATATTCTGAGAGACGAGGGGAAAGTGTTTCTGCATCTGCATAGCCTGCAAATCTTACAGATTTTTCTACAGACCAGCAGCCACTGAAACACTTTGGGACTGAGCAGACCTATAAGGAACAAGGCAAATGCGGATTCTGCCAAATATGTCATCATCTGTAAATACATCTCAACGGATGAAACCATTATATTGCTGTATTTGCAAAACAGAACTATGGGAAAACACTGACAGAAGATTATCATTTGATTCTACAGGATAGAAGATTAAAGACCATAATAGATGCATCTGTGAGAGATCTTCTTTCCTTGTATGCACAGGGCAATATCCAAAGAAAGCACTTGAAAAAAAAACAAATTCTGAAAACTTATATACCATAGCCTAAATTTTCAAGAGTGATCTCTCTTTTGAGGGACACATTTGTTTGGGCTTCTGAAAATTCAGCTACATATTTTTATTTGCAGGTACTACAGCATAAAAAATACAATCACTATGTCATTCATGACATTGCAGTATGTAAAAATTTCAACATTTGGCACAAGGCTCACCTGTATAGTATATAATTGCTCAAATGATGTTTCTAATATTTAACTGCTATTTAAAACAAAGACACAAACATTTTGGAAGCAGCACATTAGTGTTATTCTTGTTGGAAAATAGACAATTCCTAATTTTTAAAACCTCTTTCCCTTAATGCCCGCATTACAGAAAGACAGCTTCATTGCAGCTGTGCATCCACAACCTTGAAATCAAATACCCCTTAGGAGACAAAATGTAATGTTCAGAACATATATTATGTTACAAATGTACCATCTTGACCAATCATAACATATATTCTCAGTTTGATTGTTTCCAGAAAAAAATGTACTGTTTTCTGGATAATAAACTGTACTGATGTCATTTATTAGTGACAGCTGCACAGCAGGCTATGCCTTCAAGTCCTCATAAATTAAAAAAAATCCTTTCTTCATAAAAAGGAAAAGCCAGCATCTACTGCAAAATGCTTAGGCTCTATGAAAACATGACCTCTAATTTTTTTATGGACTTGTTACATGATGAGACCAAGCATTACTTTGCCCCAGTTATTTTAATACTCTGTCACTTCTCACTGCATAACTACTCCAGGACATTTTTTTAAAAGAGAAAGTTTAAAACATTTTATAATTGAGGACCAGTAAACAAAATTACTGTTGTAGCGTTTGTGGCAAAGCCAGTGAATTGTACTGGAGATGTCAGTCTCTCAGTAAACTAACACATTTCAACAGTCTGGGCCCAGATTATCAAAAAAAAAAAAAAAAGTGTCTAAAGCACAACAGTGAAGTCCATGGTAACCAGACTAGAGCTCTACCATAGATTACAGCACCACCATAAAGCCTCAGAGGAGGCAATGGATGCAACAAACAGACAAGTCAAGAGCAACAAACAGACAAGTCAAGTAAGGATATGTCTACACAGCAACATTATTTTAAAATAAGTTAGTCCACATCTACACAGCAGGCAGTTATTTCCAAATAATGTCAAAATACGGTCAAGCTGGAAGACTTCTTACTCTGACTCTTGTAACTTTCATTGTACGAGGAATAAGGGAAGTTGGAGGAAGAGTGCTCTATTTCAAACCAAGTGCTGTGTAGACGCTCCCAATTTCGAAGTAAGCTATTTTAAAATAAGCTACGCAATTGATATAGCTCAATTTGCATAGCTTATTTTGAGTTAAGCCCTGTTGAATAGACACATCCTTAGGGTATGTCTACACAGCATGGCTATTTTAGGATACTGGAAGTTTCCCAAAATAGCTACACAAGTGTCTACACAAGCTGGGCATTATTTCAAAATATTTTTTGAAATAATGGGCACGTTATTTCACCATCCTGGTAAACCTCGTTGCACGAGGGATAAGAGATGGCTTGAAAGAGAATGTTATTTTGAAATTTGGTGCCATGTAGACATGCCAAATTTCAAAATAAGCTATTTGAAATGGATTCTAAATTTGTGTAGTGCAAATTGCATATCTTATTTCCAGTTTAGGGTACTGTGTAGATGCCCTAAGAGATGGATTGGGAGTTAGGTTGGAGGGTAGGTAGAGTGTCTGTTAGGGACTGTGATTGAAATCAATGTCCTAAAAGTAGCAAAATAGGGTGGTGCTGGTGCAGCCCCTTTGTAAATTGTGCGCAACTAGTGGTAGGCGAATCTCACTATTGTTCTCAGCTACAGCACAGATCCAATTAATTGATGTGGTATGTCAGGTGGAACATTGGAGAGAGGGGAGGAATACATTGTGTCTGCTCTGCAGGGTCACTAGATATCCCATGACACTTTTTGTTCTACCAGAGTCCATCATCGAAATATCCTCTTCCCAATTAATATGTAGTGTGCAATATTTCAGAAACAGCTGTATATCAATGGTGCGGTACTCGCTCTCTATATATAATACTTCAATTTTCTTTTGGAGTAAAAGTGCTATATGAAAAAAGAAAATAGTGGTATAATAGGTGTAGGTTCTCACGTAAAAGCAAAATAGTCACACTAAAGACTTCAAGAGTTTTAGATCTCTGCAGGGGCTGCCATGATAAAAATACATAGCATTTAAATCCTTATCTCAGTTCCCCAAGTTTCAATCCAGAGTAACTTTATTGGCACCAGTTGAGTAACTCCAGATGTCTACCATTGTATGCAGGTGAGATCAGAATCAGCATTTTTCCCATGAAATCCTGTAGGGAATTGAGAAAAATCTGCATTAACTATAGAACAAGTTATGTCATAAACCACAGAGCAACTCACCGGTGGAATCTAGAAATTCATGGATATCACATCTGTGAAATAATTACCCGTTTCCACCAATGAAAGCAAAGGGAATGATGTCACTCCCATAAATCACCAGATTTTTATTCATGCTTATACTATGTTGTTTCCTGCAATGAGTGCCTGGCAAAAGTACAGCATCCTCTTGGGAAATAAAATGTTGCCTCATGTTGCACTCCAGGATTTTACAGAATAAAAAAAATTTAACAGTGATGTGCAAGGAATTAAATTAGCAATAGAAACAGTGTTAGCAAGAAAGATAAAATTACATTTCTTGGTTTTAGAAACATAAAAATTACTGTTTTTCTGTATGACAAAGTTGTTTTTGTTCCCACTACAATTGTACTTATTAAACTAAATAATAGCAGTATAGTGTAACTGTCCTTTAAACAAACAAAAATAATCAACTTTCTGTCCTTGAGCAAAACAACTGATAAACTTACTGAAATGGGCTACACGCTTTGGCAAAGGGTCCCCCTTCTTTGTAACTAGCTCTCACTTCAGCCCTGATGAATTCATGACACTAAAACATATCTCATGAAGTATTTATCCATAAGGAATATAATCTAAGGTGTCTACAGAATGGCTCACTCTGAGTTATAACCTTTGACATTTGATCAAAGACAACTTTGACCCCAAATTAAAAAGAGACCATGCTAGTCTAAAAAACAAATATAATGTTAGCGTTTGACTTTCTAGCTAGTATTTCCTTACAATTATTTCAACATTCTCTGATTTCAGAATTTGATTTGGCATTTCTACCCTTGCTTCCACTACCCTTTTCCTTACTATAAATTCTCACTCAGATTATATACCTCATACCAAGAAGTAAGAGAGAATAAGAATCCCTTTAATACATTCCTGCATGGGTTTCCCGGACTCTAAGTCCATTCACACAGCAGTGAGCAGGGCTGGAGGTAAGGGCTTCTTATGCCCCCAACAGAATGGCTACGTCTACACTGGCCCCTTTTCCGGAAGGGGCATGTAAATTTCACTAGTCGTCGTAGGGAAATCCGTGGGGGATTTAAATATCCCCCGCGGCATTTAAATAAAAATGTCCGCCGCTTTTTTCTGGCTTTTAAAAAAGCCGGAAAAGAGCGTCTACACTGGCCCCGATCCTCCGGAAAAAGTGCCCTTTTCCGGAGGGTCTTATTCCTACTTCAAAGCCGGAAAAAAGCGGCGGACATTTTTATTTAAATGCCGCGGGGGATATTTAAATCCCCCGCGGATTTCCCTACGACGACTAGTGAAATTTACATGCCCCTTCCGGAAAAGGGGCCAGTGTAGACGTAGCCAATATGTGTGTAATGGGTAGAGCTTTGACTTCATCTCCATACTTGCTGGCCAGCATAATCACTGTTGTGAGGCAGAACAAGAAAATCTAAAAAGATGTTTTCATCTTGTCTGGGGAACATTCTTATACAGGTTCTCCAGAGTAACTTGTGTTGTGTCTTTCATAAAGGTAAGAAACATTTATCTAAACCTTTTTAATCCCAAACTCACTATTAACAGTATCTAATACAGGCCAGCAGTTAACAACTATCCCCTGGAACCCAGAAGGAAACAGGAGAGAAATGGTGACACTGAGATACATTTCTGATTCACAATGCCTTCTAGGGCTAGTCTACCGCCCCTTCCTCAGACTATGCCTTAAATCAGAGTCTAGCCATAGTATGTTAATCCCTTCTGGTCTCTCTAAATAGAAACACATGGGTGGTATAAACAGACTTTGACCTGATCTCATTTGATTTTTCAGCTGTCCTGCATTTATAAAACTTTTATTTCCTGAGTTTGTTTACAACACGGAGTATGGCCCATCAAAGCAGTAGTAAGTTGGGGACTCCTTCATATTCAGCCACTGAGGTAAAGCAAGACTCAATTGATCAGCTTTGCTCCCTCCTCCCAAAAAAACCCAATGGAAAGCCATTAGAGGCACTGCCCATCAAAACTATTTACCAGTGAAAAAGAACATTACAACAGACAGAAATAAAGACAGTTTTCTTTATAACAGAGTATAAAGAAAGATGTTCTGGATCCAGTCACTGGAAAACCCCTGGTAGAGAGTGTTGCTTTCAAAAATGACTTGAACTCTGATTTTTCTGATACCAGGCATCTCTGCAACAGACTGAATTTGGGATAGGGAAGAAAAAGCCTACATTAGATGGGAAACATTATTGATAAATGTAGACCTGGATTAATGTGTTATGATTTCAGTTTGTATTATCATCTCGTTTCCACTGCTCTCTTGTTTCTAGTTAAATCTTTATTCTTTCTCAAATCAATCTATTTTATGTTAGTAGTCACAAGTACTGTGTGACTTACAGAAGTGGTAATTTAAGATAAAGCTGCTAAATTGGGGAACGGTACAGTGAAACTTTGGATGCAGAAGATCTGGAATTTCTGTGAGTATCCAGTGTCAAGGGCTGCATCTCCCTACATCAAAGCAAGAAAGTTATGGGGTAGTTGTAACATGAAGGATGATCCAGTGGTATTATTTGCCTAAGACTTTGAAGACCTGGATTGAATTCCTTGCTATGCCATAGACTTCCTATGCTATGTTGGATATGACTCTTAGCCTCTCGGTTGTTCTGTTCCCTATCTGTGAAATGGGGATAATAGCACTTCCCCACTTCATGGGGATGTTGTGAGGAAAAATATATTAAAGACAGGGAGGTGCTCAGGTACAATGTATTTTAAGAGCCCTTACCACCAGATGAAACCCTTACACCAAGATGATCCTCCCTGTATCAGTTAAATCAGTTTTATGACCTTTCAATGCCAGAAATGTGACATACAGGCTGCACCACACTGGTTTCCTATAATGTAATATTTGTATGCAGTTATTACTTTCCATACAAAAAGGATGGGCAAAGTACCTTCAAATTCAGGTTTATATGAATGTTGAGTATCTTTTCATAAAGTAAAAACACTTTATGTAGTTTCTAATTCAGTTTCTTTAAGCATTCTGGGCAGATTGTACACGTTATTCTTTAGAAAATCTTTTGGATAACTGGTATCTGTAAAGTGAAATATTAATCAAAGACAGCCAGACACTCTTACTCCAAGGTCAGGGTAGTGCAATGCTGACACAAGCCTATTTTGTAAAAAAAAAAAACAAGCTTTTATCAAGCTTACATAGAAAAGCAGCCAGGTTTTTTAGACCTTTGACAGTGACTGGCATGGAATGTATTAAATTGTTTTTTGCATGAGTAAGGGAAACACTTTAATAAAGGAGGACCGGAAAATAAGAAGGTGTGTTCTGTTCTTGTCTGGTAATACAGCTGTTCCCATGTTCATTATCCAAAGATAAATTCTATTGTGTCTGAACAGTAAAAATATTTTGTTTAAACATTTTCAAACCCAAGCACCTTTTCTCTGAACCTGTAATTCTGTTCATTAGCATTAATCACTTATTCCGCAATGATCCTAGGAAGCCAACTCCCTGTTTATCTGAACATTTTGGATGTTCCTGAAACATTTGGGATAAATTAGGGATGGAAAATAACTGATAATTTTAAAATATATGTTTTATTTAAATGATTATGACACTCCACTACAATATTCATAGTGTTATGCCTAGTTAGTTTATAAGGTGCTCTAAATATCTGTATATATCTAAGATACATTGTTACAGTATGCACTAAAGAAAACACAAATTGAATTCCCTGCAGAATCAATTATTAAAAGTAAGATAATACTTTCAATTCAATTTACAGTTCATACTGAACATATATTTTGTTTGTTGTGGGTTGTTTTTTTGTTGGTGGTGTGTGTGTGTATATATACATATATGAGCTATTACAGTATAAGGTAAGGCATGAATTTAAACAGATACAACAATGCCATAAAAGTCATCTTCTGCCTACTCTCATTCCAATAAAAGGGCCCAACCCCATTCTCCAATGATATTGCTGTACAGTTCCTAGACCCGGACTTGTAGGGTTGCCAGATTGTTTCAACAAAAATACCGGACACTCTTGACATTACATCACAATCTACATTACATCTTATTTAGAAAATACCGGACATTTATATTTTCTCAATTTGTTTCCCAAACAGAAAGCTCAAATACTGGACTGTCCGGTTCAAAACCGGACACATGGCAACCCTAAGGACTTGGGAGACGCAGCTGTGTGGAAGACTGGGGTTGTGTCAGAGGAGCTGCCTGTGTGGAACTGCCACTCAGAGGTCTCCCAGTACAGCAAGAGAACAGTCTTCCCTGTCCCCTCCTCCCGTAACATGGGCTGGATATCATGAAGAAGGATGGGGAGAATGCAGGGCATTGGAAGGAAGAGTCACATGAGGAGTCAGGCTGGTATTAATATGGACATACTACCCCCTTTTAGCTGGTGAAGCATACCAATATGAAATGTACTCTAGTTGCACCACTATATTTAAGCTAAACTCATTTAAAAAGTCATTTTAGTTAGGAATAAAACCAGGAATCAAATCAATATTGTTATAGTGGTATAGTTATATAGCAAAACTTTCCAGTGTAGATAAACCCTTAAGTTGGAGATCTAAAATCATTGAATGGAGTTTATTATCATGTTCTTACTGTTGGGCTGTGTCTAGACTGGCCAGTTTTTCTGGAAAATCAGCCACTTTTTCAGAAAAACTTGCCAGCTGTCTACACTGGCCGCTTGAATTTCCACAAAAGCACTGACTTCCTACTGTAAGAAATCAGTGATTCTTGCGGAAATACTATGCTGCTCCCATTCGGGCAAAAGTCCTTTTGCGCAAAATTTTGCGCAAACGGGCCAGTGTAGACAGCTCAGATTTATTTTCCGTAAAAAAGCCCCGATCGCGAAAATGGAGATCGGGGCTTTTTTGCAGAAAAGTGCATCTAGATCGGCATGGACGCTTTTCCGCAAAAAGTGCTTTTGCGGAAAAGAATCCATGCCAATCTAGATGCTCTGTTCCGAAAATGCTTTTAACAGAAAATTTTTCTATGAAAAGCATTTCCGGAAAATCCTGCCAGTCTAGACGTAGCCTTGCAGTGCTTGGGTTTCAGATGCTGCAGTAGAGTGTTTACTTCATTTAAAACAACTGTTTTCACTGGAAATTTTTCAGTGAAAACATTTGTATTGGTTTTACATTTTATAAAATTATTTTTACATCATTTAAATTTTGGCCCAAATTAAAGTTTACAGTGTTTCTTCTGTGCCTGGTACTTAGTGTGACACTAAGTGCTGCTGTGTATTAATTTATATCTGTCCAGACAAAAGACCAAGCAAAATGTCTGTCCAGGCAATTATATCAAATGGCATTTAAAAGTTAAAGGATAGAAACCTGCACGCTTCAGGGTCTATACAAACGCTAATAGATATTGGTTAAGTAGAAACTTTCTATGATTCCCATAAGTGTACGTCATAGATTTCTTGCACTTTCCTCTGAAGTATCTAATGCTGGCCACTGGAAAGGACAGATATCAGTGTAGGTAAATCATTGGCTTTAACTTGTGTGCTAATTCCTATGCTCTTCATAATGTAATTTAGTTTTTAATAATGAATATTAGCTTAGATTTTATTTTTCTCGTAATTATCAGTGAATGCAGAGTTATACAGTGGGAAAATGGTTTCAAACAAATAGTGAAGTATCCCTCTCAAATAATGTGAAGTCTAAAAGCATAAAAACATACAGTGTGGAAGATCAAAATCATACATTGTGAAACAGATGGCACGCTTTGCAGAATAGTTCTGGTTTTTACTAATTTTTTGAGAAACCTCATTTTTATAAGAACACAGAGCCAAACATTCCTATTAAAATAGAAATATTCCTCCAGCTGAAATACTAACCAATTCGTGCCTTAGTGGAGATTCTTTGAGCTTTTAAGAGCTGGAGGTGAAGATAATAGTGCTTTGGAAGTGTGGTAAATCTGGCTTTGCTTTGACTGGATGGTTAAGAGTTAAGGATTTGTAAGTAATCCAGTTAGGTTAAAAGGTGTTCATGGTGATTCATATTAATCAGCTTAAACCAGCACATTTGATTCAATTTAATTTATTCATGCATGAGGGTAAGTTTCAGCATATTTTGGTATTTTTAAAAGTTGGAGCCCCTGGTATATCAGGCAAATCAAAGGAGGGGAAACATGGTGTTTAACAAGAATTTGAAAAACTGTTGCAAACACACATTTTAAAAAAGAGAAAGTTGCTAATACTTTTTTGTTAAAAAGTATTCTCCAAACCTTTGCCTCAATTGCACCAGAATTAAAGAGGCAGTAGTAAATAGGTCTGACAGTGCTGACACATGGTGCGCATTCATATTTTCCAGCTTTGGCGTGAAGGTCAAGAAACATTGCAAACATTTTTTGCAAGGAGAAAATGATTGAGCAACTCTGCAAAAGAGAAGGTGAGATGAAGGGAAAATCCCCGTGCTGGGAGCCAGCCATGGCTTTGGCCTCGGGATTGTTTTAAGAAAGGAAAGAAAAACTTTAAAACAAACGGTGTCTTGCTGAGGTGGCTGCCAGGAATGCGCTGCCTGAGCTCTGGCACCGGGGACGCCTGGGAACTGAGAAGTGCACCAAGGAGCTGGAGCTCCTTAGTTTGGATCTTGAGCAGCTGGGGCCCGCTGGGGGAGAGTTAGTTCCTTTTCAGGCCCTGGGCTTGTGGAGTTTTTTTTTTTTTAATTTTTATTTTTTTCATAGCAACGCAGCTGCAGCCTGGAAGGAGCCTGCCGCCGTCCGAGGAGAGAGGCAAAGGAGTAGAGCAGGCAGGGCAGGAGAAGGGGGGCTGTGGCCAAAAGGAAGCAGGGAGGGAAAGCAAAGCAAAGGGAACGTCTCCAGCTAAGAAGCACTGGCCTGCGGGAGGGCAGCGGAGAGAGGCGAGCCTGCAGGCAGAGCAGTGGGACAGAGGCGGGTGGGCGAAAGGGAACCGGGGGCAGATGGCGACGGGAGGGGAAAAGGAAGAAGGGGGCGAGGAGCGCGAGGTAAAGAGGGGACCGAGCCGGGGTGAGGCTGGGCTGAAAGCGGCGAGGCGCTGACTCCAGCTCGGAGGGCTTCTCCCGCCCTGTCCCCTCTCCAGCCGCCCCGCCAGGGGGTCCCCGAGCCAGGGCTCAGCGCGGCGGCAGGTCCCTGTGTGCGCGCTGGCCGGGCAGGGAGCAGCTGGAGGCCAGGGGGAGGCTCCCGCCGAGCGGGGCGGGAGGAGGGAGTCGCCCGGCAGCGCCAACGCGGGCGGGAGGAGCGCGGGCTCGCGGGGCGGCTGGTTCCTCGGTCTCTCCCTCCCGCATGAGCAGCGGGGCGGGAGACTGGCCTGGGGCGCCCGGGAGCGTCTCCTCCAGCCCGCAGCCGCCCCCGGGCGTGTCTCCGTCCCCCCTGCTCCTCCGGCTCGCGGGCAGCGGAGCTCCCCGGCCGGGCTCGGCCACACTCGCCCCGGCATGGGCGCGGGTTCCCCGCGGGTGCCCGGGCTGCAAGTGGCGGGGCAGCGGCGCGGGATGCTCTGATCCTGGCTTGGCTTCGGCCACCCTCGTGCTGCGGGGGCTGGAGGAGGGGCTGGGGTCAGCGCCCTCCCCCCGCCCCGCCGGCAGAGGCAGCTGAAGTCGGGATGAGCTGGGCTCCCCGTGGCTCGCCCGAGGTGGAAGCCCCCTGAGGCTGCCCGTGCCCCGAGCCCCTCTGTGTGGTGCTCTCTGTGGCCCAAGTGAATGGCCCCCGGTAGGTGTGCGCCGCAGCACTGGCTCTGCAAGGGGACAATGCTAGCCGGGGGGCTGCTGGCCGGCTTCTCCGTGCTCAGCCTCCTCACCTACGGCTACCTGTCCTGGGACACCCTCGGATCCAGCCTGGAGGAGACCGAGCCCACAAGAGCCGAGCTTGGAGAGAAGCCGGCGGCCAGCGCCCCCACCTCTCAACCTCACATCGTTTTTATCCTGGCTGACGATCAGGGATTCCGAGATGTAGGGTACCACGGATCAGAGATCAGGACACCAACGCTGGACAGGCTGGCCGCGGAAGGGGTTAAATTGGAGAATTACTATGTTCAGCCCATGTGCACGCCTTCCAGAAGCCAATTTATCACTGGAAAGTAAGTTTGCTACTGAATTCTTCTAATCTTAAACTTAATGCTATAATCTGGTCTGTTTTAAGCAGAACAAGCTCTCTAGTGATCATTATTAGATGTCAGTTGAGGTTGTCTTACTTTGAGTAAAAGGAAAAAGAACCTGTTGATTCACTTGACACTGTAATAAATTTTTTCCCTTAGACAAAATAGACTTGTCCAGAATACCTTTATAATGGAATAAAGACCTGCACACTCTAATCTTGCCAGCCAACAAGAAATCAGCTGAATTACCCATTAATATGTATATAAAGGAAAATCCAGTTCTGCAATACTAAGTGCTTGCTGTGATATATTGGTATTGTGCATTCAGTGATCATCTAGGTCAGTTGTGTAATTTCCTTAGGGCAGACTGAGTACATGAGGTGACTTAAAGTCAAATTCCCTGTTGGTGAAGTAAAATGAAAGTTCCAAGTTGTTTCCATACATTCCAAATTGCTGATCTTCTCACAGTGAACTTTTCCTTAAGTGTAGTCTTTCTGTAGGGTTAGAGGAGGGTTCCACTGAATCTGAACCATACTCAAACAGGAGTAATGTAGAATTCTGCACGTCTCTGAACTGCACTCTCTCTCTTCTTACAATGCAATTGCTACTTTGCAAACACATGAAAACTACCATGCAGCCCAAGTCAGACAGTTTTAACCCTATGTTTGTGTGTGGCAGCTTTTCTGATGGCACCATCAATAAAAGCAATGTAATAGTGATCTTGTTGGGAAAGTAAAAACCCAGATTTTTCATTAAAACAAGCAGGTAGCCTATTGTCTTTGATGGCCATGTGGAAAAACATGATTTAATTCCTGGTCCCAAACTTCCATTCCCCCAAATTCCCAGGACAGGGAAACTGACTATCAAGGGTTCTCAAACGGTGAACTATATGCGAGGATGAGAGTGTGTGTCTTGCAGATATCTACCCACTCCTATCTCGTAATAACATACCATACCATCCCTGATTAAAGTAGTGGCTTATAAGGAAAAGTATTATTGTGCTAATCTTTAATGGGGTTTTAGCTGCCTTTGCTGTTAACGTAGCAGCTGGAAAGAAGGAGCGGAGCCAGCACCATGTGACCAGCCAGTTCTCTGTAGATTGCCAGCAAGTCTTCTGCAGACCACAGGTGGGAAACTGCTGCTTTAAGAGGGAAATCTCATGCTGCAAAACTGTGGCTCAGCCAGTCCTTTAAAGAATGGCATTGTTTACTTACAAAGAAATCAGGGTGTTGTGCAAGCCTTTTTGAAATTCATGGCCGTTAGAGAAGGAAAAATTGGCAAACCATCAGGACAAAAGTAAAAAAAAGCTAAGGGCAGAGATTAACTTTATTAGTTTATTTTAACCTCCCTTTAAATATATAATGTGATCAATTTTGTTGGATTAATGACAAAAAAGAAACTGAATAGGCATATTTTAGAACCCCTATTTTAATAATCAGGTTTCAAGGATATAGTGATTTTGAAAATCTGCCTATTTTATTTTGGAATCTTTTGGGAAGGGGATTTGCCTACACTTGACTATTTACTTGCAGTTTGCTAGACTAACACCATTCAGATTTCTTTTTTCCCCCTTTTTACTTTCACATCAGGGAACAGTAGGAGGAAAAGACAGCTTTACACAAATGGGAAAGAGGGGAAGGAAGTGGTCAGGAGAGGCTAGGTCTGGGCAAGATATTAGCAATGTAGAACCAAAAGAATATTGTCACCTCTCTTTTGTATCAAGATGAGTGCCAGAAGTGCTACAATGCTCTGTGCATAGAGGTAAAATAAGAATAAATAAGGACTGTGACTGGAATACATTAATGGCAAAATAAATTAGCCAGTAAAAATTGCACTCCTTATTAAATCCTTTGAAATCCTTTAAGGGATCTACTTTCACTTTAAATTCTGTGCATAATGTTCCTTGATGTTGATGACTCAAAGTGAGATTGAAAGCCTGAGCCTATGGGTTTAATGCCACATGTGATCTGCTCCCATGGTAGCTGCACTCTGGCCAAGAGAATCAAGATAAGGCAGTTGTCAGCTTTCAGGAAGCAGGCTGCCCCTAGACCTGCAGTTGCAGAACCAGGATTTCAACAGAGGACCCAGGGTGGGAGTGGATTCTAGAATCATACAGGTTTCTCTGACCTGCGCTACTCTTCACTTCAGTCCTGGCTGGGACTAATCTGATCATCGGATTCCTTCCAAAGTTCTCATTGCTAGTTTAGAAAACCTTGTGTGTTAGACTGAAATTTCTAAATATCTTTTACCTACTCTTGCTTTGTTGTTTGAGTTAGTACTGTTAAATTGATTTGGACAGTGGCTTGTTTATGCATGAGGTGTTAAGTGGGTATAACTTTGCAGCAAATACATTGAGGGTGGTGGTTTCTCCATTGGTATAAGACTGAACATAAAACATAGTCACCTTTAGGTTCTCTAAAGCTAACAGGATTTCTATAGTATCAAGTAGTATGTTGTTCGGATTTTTACTTTTTCCATAAAAGTAATATGGAAGCATCAAGTCAAAATCTCAAGTTGGAAGGGCCTAATTAGGGTACTTAAAGAACTAGTCAAAGCAATCTCAGAACCATTAGTAGTTATCTTTGAGAATTTGTGAATGGATGAGGTCCCAGAGAATTAGAGAAGGGGAAATATAGTAGCTATCATTTTAAAAGGAAGCAAAGAGGACCCAGGGGATTACTAGCTAGTCATACAACTTTGACACCGGGAAAGATACTAGAACAAATGATTTAATCAATTTGTAAGTACATAGAGGATGACATGATTATAAAGAATAGTCAGTATGGATATGTCAAAAACAAATCCTGTCAAACCACAGTAATTTCCTGCTTTTGACAGGGTGATTTGCCTAATGAGTGGGGGGAAGCAGTAGATACGATATCTTGAGTATCTAGTAAGATATTTGACACAGTCCCACTTGACAATGATAGATGTAATTAATTGCACACATCTTACAGTAAAGAGAAGTTAGGGTTCAAAAAGGGATCTAATGGAGTCATACGGGAGTCACTCTTGTGTCTGATTCTATTGAATATTTTCATTAATGGCATGGGTAATATAAAGTTTGCAGATGACATCAAAATGGGAAGGATTGCAGATGCTTTCAAGGACATAACTGGAATTCAAAATTACATTGACAAATTAGACAGTGGGTCTGAAATCAACAAGATTAAATTCAGTAAAAACAAGGGCAAAGTACTTCACTTGGGAAGGAAAAAGTCAAATGCAAAGCTACAAAATGGGGAATAGTTGGCTAGGTGACAGTACTTCTGAAAAGGGCCTGTGGAGTGTGATTTAATTGAATAGGAGCCCACAGTATGATACAGTTATGAAAAAAAGCTAATATAATTCCAGCTTTATTAACAGCAGTGTTGGATATAAGGCATGAGGCAACTGTTCTACTTCACTTGGCACTGGCGGGACCATAGCTGGTACTGTGTGCAATGCTAGTTGCGACACAAACGATAAAAGGTTCAGAAACCTGACTTATGAGGAAAGGTTTAAAAAAAACTGGTCAGGTTGAATCTTGAGAAAAGAAGATTGAGAGGGGGGACTTGATAGTCCTCAATTATGTTAAGGGAGGTTATAAAGAGACAGCGATCAGTTGTTTTCAATGTCCACTGAAGGCAGGACAATAAGTAATGGATTTAGTCTACATCAAGGTAGATTTAAATTAGGTATTAGTACAATCTTTCCAACTATGAGTAGTTAAGTTCTGGACTAAACTTTCAAAGGAAGTTGTATAATCCCCATTTTTTGAGATTAGACAAACTCCTGTCAGGGAAGGTCGAGGTGTACTTGGTCCTGCCTTAGCACAGGTGCTGGACTTGATGGCCTCTTCGTGTCTCTTCCAACCTTACATTTCTATGATTCTATTAATCAGAATATTTAAGGACACAAGACTTGCAGAACCAAAGTGAAGACAGAAGCTATCTAGATAATGGGTTTTGCTCTGGTGAGAAGAAATTTAAAAGGATATGTACAGCCCACGTGTTGGAATACAAATAATAACAGAGATAGCAATGTGTCATAGAAAAAGGCTGCAGTGAAATATTACTGACTGACTAGGGCTGTCAAGCGATTTAAACAATTAATCATGATTAATCGCGTGATTAAAAAAAATAATTGTGATTAATCGCTTGATTAATCACGCTGTTAAACAATAATAAGACTCCAGCTGAACCCGGGCTCCGCATTGCACTGCCCCTTGGAAACGCTGTTGTATCTGACCCATAAAGAGTTAATTAAATAAAAATACTATCATTAGAACAGTAATTTATTCATAACATATGTTTTTGGAGGCAAAGGTCAATAGTAACATTTCCTGTGCTGTATCTATTTAGTTGTTTGAAGACCATGGTACTTGCTATCTCAGGCCTAGATCATGTATTGGAATATGCTAATCGGGTCCCTTCAGAGTCTCCTGACATCCATAGGATTTGGAGTTCCCACTAGTCCAGTCTGAGAACTAGAGATTACTATTGCAACCAAGCGTTGGATAGAATACCTATAAATCATAGACACTGCACTGAGCTCAAGAGTGAGTTTTGCCTTATAGGGGCTAGTCCTTCTGCAGACTGCTTTTGTTCAGTGGATAGAGGTCTGTGCATCTGAAACCAAAGATGTTGAGGTCTCGCTCCCATATCATTGTATATATGTTTAGGGGATGGCTTGAGCATCTATATGCGCTGAATAAGGGTTTCATGAAATAAGGACAGGAGAGGATTTTCCTTTCCTCGTGGTGTTCTATCCCTCTAGTGTCCCCTGTGGTTTGTGGAGACAGCAGATATTTCCAGTTAATGGACTCCTGAACGCTAAAGTGCAATATACTCTTAAGATATCAGGAGTCTGTTAGTATCACTTTATTTCTAATGAACCACCCAACCTCTCTCCCCCCCCCCCCCCCACACATATAATAGAGCAAAGTCCAGTCAAAACAGGGATCTGATAGTGTCCAGATGTATCTACTGACCAGACACCCAAAGTTGGGTTATTGTGAGTGAGAGAGGTGAGAACCCCTGCTTAGCCAGTGCTGCCTCCTACTTTCCTCAGATAGCTGCCGCTCCCAGCCCCAGCTCCAGAGACAAGTCCCCCTTCCCCCCTCCCCTGGTGGTGAGGATCACAAGAGAAAAGCAGTGGGGAGGGGGAGAGTAGAAGAGGTGTGTATGGGGCCATGACCTCAACAAAAGATGTGGGACCAGGACTCGGGGAAGAGTAAGATAAAGACAGGGCTTTGTGGGGAATAAGGTGAAAGGTGGGACAAGGGAAGTTCCGGCATTCCTGCTGGGTTTTAAATATAACCAAGTTGGCAAACCTAGAAAAGCAGTGGGGAAAGACACACCATATAAATATGAAAGATTAGTAAGTATAGGGAAGGAGTAACTAGCACAGAGTGATACACAATCATATTTTTTGTGCACCGCTTTTAAATTATACTTGCAATGTTTTCTGGTAGTTTAGACCCACAACTTGCAACCCAAATGTGGCAGTATTGTATGGGATACAAAATCTGTGCTTAATTAGAAAGGTGAAACTGATAAGATCACATTTTCATTGTCCCAGATGTGTGAAATTGAAGAAATGAATGAAACAGCATACATGGTCAAAAGTCTACATACTTTAGAAATATTCTAATTTTAAATAAGGAAATATATTGTTAATTATACTGGTAAGGAATTTTAAATATATACTTGATCTGACTTTGAATTTGCTGGATTTGAATAACATTTTGGAAAAAAGGAATCATATTGCATAACAGTGTGTCTGCATTCAAAGTGCATTGTAGATAATAGGTACAGGATCTATAAAGACTTGCAAATGTACTTCAAAGACTATTAATTGAATACTCAACAACCCTAGCACATCTGTTTCATAATTGTTCGTGTGTACTTGTCATATTATTCCTTCATCAGTTTACTATTAAACAATAGTAGGGTTTCATGATCAAAGCCCTTGTATTTGAATGTATCTTCTCTTAAATACCCTTTGAAGTGAATCAAAACTCAGGTAATTCAGTTACATTCCCTGGGAAAAAATGTCCGGGAAAGGAGGCTGTTTATCTAGATGCAGAGTTATAAATACATTTATTGTACTAGTCAAAAATAATTAAAAAGATCTAAGATAGTTTGGGTTTCAAAATTTGGGAAACCGAATTCAAACGTTAATGGACTGCTTTTCATGTGATAAAAGCAGCAGAGGTGGTCAAATTTATATACTACAGCTCAGAGGAGGAAAAATGCCAAATTTGAAGTAAGGATGGTAAGAAGAAGGTAATTGACTAATCGTGTACTCAGTATAATTTGTATTGCGTACATGATTAGTCAATAAGTTACAGCTCTGCAGTTTAATTGTAGTAGGAGTTGAGTGCATAGGTGGCTGGGCTCCTACTATATTTCAACTGCAGAGCTGCCATGGAGGTGAGTCCCTGGCCTGGCATGAGCCAGGACTCAGCAGTCCTGGTTCACGGTGGGTCCTGGACTGCTGTGGCTCTGCTTTTTAAACATAGTAAGAGCTAGGGATGTAAGAGTGTAGTCAATTAACCGATAAGCAAAAGCTTATAGGTTAATGCTGTAGACTACGTGCATTTCCCTCCGCCCTAGCCAGTAAATTTTTTAGCAGGCTAACTTGGCTCAGTCCTGGCTTACACCGGGTCCGGAACCTACCCCTGCTGCAGCTCTGCATTTAAAGTGTATTAGGAGCTGGGCAGGCAGACAGTCCGGCTCAGTTCTGGCTTGTGCCGGGTCCGGAAGCTCAGACACTTCCCCTAGACAAGGGTTGCTGCCACCCTGCTCTATGCCTCTTTATCAGTGGCAACAGCACAGGGAGATTTTTTTAAACTGGCTCCCCTCACAAACCCAGCTCCTGCCTGGCACCCCGAGCTGCTGCCTCTGATAGAGGCAGCAGCACGGAGTAGCAGGGGGATCCTTGGAAGTGAGGCACACTGGCTGCCGGCCCTGCCCCCAGAGGCTATAGAATAGTCGACTAAGAATTCATGAGGTTACTCGACTATTCACTTACGAGGGCTGTTAAATATCGGTTAAGAGCCACCTGGCTCCTACTTCATTTAAAAGGGAGAGCCACAGGGGTCTGAGACCCAGCTTGAGCTGGGACTGCTGAGTCCCAGTTCACACCGGGTCCCCCGCTGTGGCTCTACCTCCCCTTGCCCCTGTTCACACTGCAGAGATGCTGCTGAGGGGAGCCAACTTTTAAGCTCGTAATATTAGGGCACCTGTCCATGTTGGATTAAATTTGTGCTAAAATATTTAACGGGGTAAGAGATATTTGAATATAAAGCACCCTCAATTTATAACGGTTATGTAAATTCAGTTGAAACTTTCATATACTTGTTTTCCTGCTGCCTGTTTAGACCTGTTTTATCTATAAAGAAATGGGGTCTACAGAGAGATATAGTGAATTAAGCAAATGGGGGGAGAAAAAGAGGGAGTGCTTCAAAGTGGCAGCACTGCATGGAGCCCAGGTCCCAGCTACCCCAGGCTGGACATGGCATTTCAAAGCAGCAGCACCGTGTGGAGCCTGGGTCTGCCACTCTGAAACGCTGTGTGCATGGGCTGCACACAGCATTTCAAAGTGAGCTCCATGTGGCACTCCCTCAGGCTCCATGCAGCACTGCCACTTTGAAACACCGCGGGGATACAGGGCCAGTGGGGGACTGCCGGAGTCTGCCATTGGCCCTGTGCTCCCCACAGTGCTTTCACCTTTGAAATGTAACAACAGCCCTGGGACTATTGCTACACTTCAAAGGTGGAGGCGCCTTTATCGACTATTCAATTGGCCAATTAATTGAAATTTTACATCCCTAATATGCTGTAGGTAGTATTTGCAACATAATCTTTTAAAATTGTAATTGTTTTTGGTTGTTATAAACAAGAAAATTAGCTTATTTATAGTTCTTGTTTGATTATTTTTGCCTTAATTTCTATAAAGCAGTGCAGTAAATCAGTTGAGTACATCTCAGAGTAAATCCAGTTCCATGACATAAGTGAAGCAGTCAGTTCTGAATTAGACACTCATTATTACCTATAACCAGATGATTTACCTGGCATTGCTCAGGGTCCTTCAGGGCAGGAGGCTGGGAGGGCAAAGAGGGTTCAGGAGTCAGGGCAGGGACTTGGAGATGTGGGGAGACTTGGGGCACCGGAGTCTAGGGATGCAAGGGGTGCTGTAGTCAAGGTGCAGGGTAAAGTGGGGCTCAGGGTACGTGGCTGGTTGTGGGGGATGCAGGACTCAGGGTTGGGGATGAAGAGGGCCTTGGGGGAGGGCTGTGGGTGTGGGAGGTGCAGGAGCTGGCTGGGGGCATACTACTTGGGCAACAGCTCCCCAGGGCTGGCTACAGCAGGGTGTGGGAAGCTTACCTGTACCCCGGCTAACTCAATGGGGACCCTGTCTGTGGTCCTGGTCCCAATCTCTGGCACCTTGCTGCTCTACTGCTATCATTACACAGTATAACTGTCCCTGCTAGCAGCCCACTCCCTTTCTGTGTTATGGAAACCAATCGTATTCTAGGCACACCCCATTGTCTTGGCATAATCAAACCCTTACCTTGCTTTAAGTTATGATAATGGAAGCTGCATACCAAGTTTGGTCAGTCTAACTTTTACCTTTTAGGAGGCATTCTTGAACAGACAGATTCACTTGCAGATAAACTCTCTCTAATATATAGTAGATGAGCAAGTATACTAATCTAATAGACAAATATACAGAAAACTTTCAAACTAGAGGTTCAACCCAGTTCTATAACCCTGGGGTGTAAAGTTCTAGCTTCTCCCAAAAAGTCCCTCTCCTAACTCTTCCCTTGGGCCAGAATGAGATGTGATGATGAGCTGGTGTTTACTCCTTGTTCACCGGATGTTGTGCTGTGCATTATAACTCTATACCAGCGTTTCTCAAAGTGGTCCATAAACCCACTTTGAGAAACCTGTTAACTAGCTGCGTTGGTTATTTACTTAATGGTGCTGTGGCCACGGAGTGTCGTGGCTCCGATTCGCCATTTGCAGCCAAAGGGAGCTGTGGGATCATAAGTAATAGCTTTTGTCACTGTTTCAGCCCAGTGTGAATCTTGACTCTCTTTGTGTTCTTTGGCAGTAATTAGTTGGCCCCCCTGAAACTGCATATGGCAAATCTTAAGGTTCTGTTTCAACTCTTTTTTTGTGTGTGTCTTGTTGGCCATCTGGTACATTTGTCATGTGTCATGAATTAGGATTCTACTGTAAGAGGAATTATGCTTCAGTTTTCTTATCCCTTCTTCCAGATCCTGGTATTTTACTCTCTGACGAAATATAATTTTTGGAGGGTCATGTCTGAATCTAGCCCAAATTGAATTGCTGTAGATTGGCACAAGACAGTGATGGTAAGGCATCTGAGTCCTTAGCTTAGGTATAAAAGGGTCAAATCTTTTGGTAACTGATTCTGTTAGGAATATTTGGGGTTCCTTTGGAGTCCATGTTAAAGCATGTTTCTGCTACAGAAAAGCTTGGCTTATGTTCGTCAGGAAAACAGCCAAAGTAATGTGTGTTCTGTAACTAATCCCAAAACTCTTCTTATCCCTGTTGCTATTACAAGCCAACAGAATTTCTGCAGTGCTCTTTCTGATGGTTTGTCTTATGTTGCTATTAAATGTCATTGTAAAGATCACCACGATTTGACAGCCTGTATTCTTGCTGACAGTGTTGCATTCTCTCATTTGGCACAGTGCTTGTCAGTAAGTTCAGTTCAAAATTTTGTTTTCACGCATGTAGCTTTCCTGTGCCAGTCAGTCTGAAAAATGGCTGTGACACAGATATTTCCTGAATATGATTGTCATCTCAATTCACTTCCATGGCAAAAAATAAGTTTTGCTGCTGTTATCTCAACATAGATAAGAGTGAATTGGATTCCATTCCTCCTTCTGTACTATCACAATTAATAAAATGCCACATGCTCTGAAGACAATGCAGTTGCATCAGTGTTACTGAGATCATAATTTGAGCTCACCTTCTCTTAAAAATCCAGCCTGTGCTTCACTGATTTACCTCAAGTTCCAGAATCAGTTCTTCTGGTGCTGCCAACTTGTCTTTGCTATATAGTGAAATGCTCGGGTTTGCAACCTGATATGAGTGAAGTGTTTTTAGGAAAGCAGATGTTTTACTCACATCTATAGTATTCTAGATTCAAAATGCTCTAAACAATGATGAGGTTTGTTGGTCTTGGCTTGTATAGCCAGTGTTCCATTAGCAGGGTGGAGCTTACCATTTTATGGCGAGGGAACTATTTAAACATCAAATTCCTCAGTTTGGCTCTCCTTTCTGTTGCAGTCCCGGTATCGGTATTCTCGTTGCTCAGCGAAGTGAATCATTAATAAAGAAGAGTGAATGGGAACATTTGGCTACATGTATTTTACCTTTAAAATATGTTCCATCTGAAATATAAACATATCTACAATGAACCAAATTGCTTTTCTTTCTTACTACCCAGGCATTTATTTTAAGCCTTGGAACAACCTGTTGGCAAAATATTTTCATAGGAATTTCTTTGTATTGGTAACCCTTTTAAGCAAAACATTTTCAGAATAAATAGAGTAAAAGTAAAGATTGCAAAGATTTTGTTCCCTTCACCTCAGGTCATAGGGAAGATTGGTTTTGGTTTATGGTTGATTGGTTCTTTCCCTTTATACTCCCCAAGTCTATGCAGTTCTTTTTTTTTTTTCTTCTGAGTAACAAGTAACCCATTCTCTTAGCTCATGGCATCACAGCTTGAAGAAAACTGCAATATATTCTGACATAATACACAAAAGAGAACCTGCTGCAGAAGGCTATACAACGGAAGTTATAACTACAGTAAAACTCCAATAGTCCCGCATCCAATTGTATGGCACTCCCAATAGTCTGGCATCAAAATGGCAAGAGCCTAGTGAGTGAGCTTAGGCAAAAAATCAAGATCTGGGAGTCACAAAGCAGCAGCTGAAACGAGCGAAACCGGACGGGACCAAGTCAGTCTGCCACTGGTATTGTGTGGCGCTGGACAGTGCTTGTGCTACAATAAAAAGGGTTAAAAACACTTTATATACAGTATATTGTGTGTGTGTGTGTGTGTGTGTGTGTGTGTGTATACAGGGCTCGCCAAACCGCGGCGAGCCCTGCTCACCAGCCGTGCTGTCCGGTGATCTGCACATGCGCAGATTGTTCTGCACATGCGCAGATCGCCTGAACAGGAAAGTAGATTGCATTATTTGTTGAGCCCTGTGTGTGTGTGTATTTTTATAATATAGTACCTCCTGATAGTCTGCATATCTGATAATCCGGCACCACCTAGGTCCCAAAGGTTCCGGATTATCGGAAGTCTTCTGTATTTAGGCATATCTGCAGAATTAACAATGAGCGAAAAGTTAAGACCCTGGTATTCGTCATAATGGATGGTCCGAATAGGAGAGGCAGACCCCACAGAGAATGGGTAGATGATATAGTAGATTGGTATGTCTACAGTCTACAGAAACTAAGTCACTGGACAGGGAAAAATGGAAGGAAATAGTGAGGGAGTTATCAGACACCAATGGGCGTTGAGCCCATGGTTGTTGATGATGATGAATACACTTTAAATGCAATTATTCTTTTGAATTAATAGTATGCATAGATGATTTGATAGTGGGTGTATTAAATATCAGAATAGTCATTAGATGTTAGAAGCAACTTTGTGTTTCAGGTTAAACTTTCATTTCCCAACACAGAAAACCCCCCTCATTCACTAAGGGCCAGTTTGTGATTCACCTTAATGTAGCACTATAGCAGAGAGAGGGGAGAATTAGAACTCAGCCCCCTGTGAAGCTAAATGACAGGGGATTCCCAGATCTTGAATCCTGACCTTGTGGGGAGAACTTGTTGAATTCCTGATGCTATTCTCTGTCATATGTCTATCTTCCCAAGCAAGTGGGAGGGAAAGTGGCAGAGAAGGCCACAAGAAGAGTACAAAATGGGGAAGGTAGGTATGGCCCTTTTCAGCTGTTCAAATATATTTCCTCACAAAACTGCAAATACTACAGAACAAGGAAATAATTAATCACTTGAACTACAGCTAATATTCATATCCTAGCTCATTATTGTTCAACCATATTAATACACCAGTACTCTGGTAGTCACATTTTTAATTAATCTGTGCTATCTGTCTCATTATATCAAAGCATATCACACATCAAAGCAAGGTATGAGCAGTGTATAGCTCTTATGCCTGCCCTTTGCACTAAAGTGAATTCCATCCTTCATGAGCACAGAACACCTTCAGGGCCCACTATCTCAGTACAAAGAGGGGCTTCCATCTACCATAATCCTGAAGAAACTCAGACAAGATCTTTTTGAAGCTTTCAGGTCTTCTTGCATTTATGTGGAGATTAAAAAGATAAGTGTTTTGGCCAAATGACTATTGGGGTCTCATTAGATTTCAGGAGATTAGGGATCAGATTTAATCCCAGCTGTTTCCTTTTCTGTAAATGCAGGGCATTCCCACTATACATCTGTTCTGCACTAAATTCAGGAACGGATGCATTATAAGTCCTCCCAGTCCCCACTCTTAAGTACAGGCAGTCCCCAACTTACGTCGGATCCGCACTTACGAACGGGGCTTTCTCGCCCCGGAGCTCACAGGCAGCGGTCCCACCACCTCGACCTCCAGGGCGAGAAAAGCTGCTTCCAGTGTCCCTGGTCTGCTGAGGCTTTGCTCTGGCAAAGCCTCAGAGCCGCGGGACCGCAGCTGCAGCTTTGCTCCCGGTGTCTCTGGTCTGCTGGAGATGCAGCTAGTGTGCGCCCCCTCCCCCCAGCAGACCAGGCTTTTGTTGTGGACCCTGGGGCAGAGCAGCTGGGGCGCTGCCGGTTGGTCCCGCAGTGCCGCTCTGGGCACTACTGGACCAACCCGGCAGCACCCTAGCTGCTTTGCCCCAGGTGTCCTGATTCAGCCGCTGCTGGTCAGTTTCAGCAGCGGCTGAATCAGGATGCCTGGGGCAGAGCAGCTGGGGTGCTGGTGTATTGGTCCAGTAGTGCCGAGGAGCGGTGCTACTGGAGCAACCCAGCAGCATCCCAGCTGCTCTGCCCCAGGCGTCCCCAAGTCAGCCGCTGCTGAAACTGACCAGCGCTGACTACAGGAAGCCCGAGGCAGAGTTGCTCTGCCCCGGGTTTCCTGGAATCAGCCGCTGATCAGTTTCAGCAGCAGCTGACTTGGGGACGCTTGGGGTTCTTAAGTTGAATCTGTATGTAAGTCAGAACTGGCGGTCAGTTTCAGCAGCGGCTGAATCTGGACGCCAGTTCCGACTTACATACAGATTCAACTTAAGAACAAACCTACAGTCCCTATCTTGTACGTAACCCGGGGATTGCCTGTAGTGCAAAAAAACAATTTACTCAAATGAAAGTCATCCACCGGAAAA
Source organism: Pelodiscus sinensis (assembly GCF_052426305.1). NCBI lineage: Eukaryota > Metazoa > Chordata > Testudines > Trionychidae > Pelodiscus > Pelodiscus sinensis. The sequence goes on from NC_143055.1 coordinate 103,988,416, forward strand.
TAATTCCCTGCTTTAAGTTATTTCTCTATAAATCCAAGTTATTTGGAACGTATCTTGGACTTATAGCAAGGACGGCCAGTAGTCATCATGTTTATTAGCAATGTAACTTTGTCTTCATCTAGATTGTGTTCTTCAAAATGTCATCGACACCTGTCTTCAGGTAGAAAAGGTTTTGACTTAAGGAGTAAGCAGCAGATCCCACTTCTAAATTATTTGTAATAGCTTCCTCTACTCGCTTTTTTCAAAGAAAACTTATAATGAGGGAGAGGATAGAAAATACAAAGTCTCTTTCAGAAATGAAACCACCAAGATTGTCACAATAGACACTTGAAAGGGAATTCTTCAACTTCTTCCATTGCATCCACCGCATTCAAAAAGGACAAGAACTACCATTCAGGCAGTAATTCCCTGAATTATTATTGCTTGGAAGCTATTGCTTGGAAGATTCGACCTTGTATGGGCATGTATGATGTTACCATGGCTAATTAGCCAATTTTTTTTTATTCTACATTTTTACACTATTACTGTTACATTATATTGTCCTTTTGATTTTATTCTATAATTTTTAAAATAACTTTAAAATAGTTTTTTCACAATAGTGTAGTATTTATTGTGATTTAGTTGCAAAGAAGCAGGGCGGGGCGGATCCTAGGTGGAGCCAGACAGAAGCACTTCCTGGCAGAGTCAAAAAACCAGGCTTGATTTGTTTTGGATCCCATTTTCCTCTGGGGACAGCTCTGTTTGTTGGAATAAGCCATAAATCCAGTAATGAATTTAAGCTCTCAGTCTTGTCTTTTGAAAGTGTTGTGCTGGTTTCCTTTGAGGAAGAGGACTGATATGGAGAGATCACTGTTTGAGAAGTGTTCACCCATGGGTGATAAGGTGTTTAAATTGTGTAAATCTTGGCTCCTTTGGTCATTAAGTAGGTCTTGCTAATAATATTTAGGCCTTTTTATAGCACCTGCCTTTCAAAGATGCCACGGAGCTTTACAAACATTAATAAATTAAATCGACACTATGTGGGAGGAAGGTAAATATGTAGCATCCCCAGTCCTGATAAAGGTAACTGTGGCACAGAGAGGCACACAGGATCACAGAGGAGATCTGGCAGACCCAGGAACAGAACTCATATTATTGCTTTAATTGCCAGCCCATTCTGAGACGGGAAATTGCAGCGTGCAGACATAGTTTTGTTTCCTATAGCCTCCAGAAAATAAACTAATTGCAGGTAATGCCAGGCCATCAAACAATGTTTACAAAAGCAGCTGGAAGATGTCTCCATAATTGGAAAGAGTTCTGAAGTGGGAGTTATTGAGTCAGAAGAACTGGAATTTTGAAAGCACATTCCTTGGGGAGTGAGTGGGAGCGAGCAGGCATTTCGTCTGGCAACAAGATGAGTTACCATATGAAATACCATGTATATTTTTGTCTTTTATAAAGACTGGAGCACTCTTTAGATGTTTTCTCTTCTTCAGAAACCCAATTTTCGAGGCTTCTTTTCAGAGCTGTTGCAGGAAGTGCTGTGGTAGACACCCACTTTTGCTCCTCTGCTTTCAAATCAGGTTATCTTTTGTTCGTCTTTTCTTTGGCTGTCTCATTAACACTTTTTAGAATTTACAAATATAGTGAGTACCACTTTGGAGATAGCTGAAGATTGTCACTTTTTCATTCCAAGAAATGATAGCCGACAGGTATCAGAAAGATGTTTTGTTTTGCTGATACTCTGCTAGAAAAGCAAAAAAAAAAAAAAAAAGAAAGCAGGAAAAACATTTTTTTTTCATTTTGCTGGCTACAGGATTTTTGTGCTGTTGGTATTTTCAGAAGGCCAAAATACCTATATTCAGAGACTTGCATAAATGTAGCCAGCTGAAGTCCCCCAAGTTATCATCAATGTGCCCGTCCCTAAAAATAAGTTACTGTGACTGACTGAAAAGTGCTTTTATAACAGTCAGCTGGTCTAGCCTTGGGAGCAAAGCACTACCACCTCTGTACATTATGACTCTCCTCTTTCAAATGGGCTATTCTGTTTGGAGCAGATAACCATAGGTGAAACCCATCTGGAATATGGAGAGCTAGTGCAAGACCTCCTGCACCACTTAAACCCTGTGCAACAGTCGAGTGGGTGAACATGGACAGAGTGGTTGCCTACATATCACCTATATGCAACAAAAGAAATCCCCTGTGCCAACTCTAGTTAAGAATGGCCATACTAGGTCAGATCATAGGTCCATCTAGCCCAGTATCCTTTCATCCAGTAGTAGCCAATGCCCGGTGTTTCAGGGGGACTGAACATAACAGATCAGCCTCAAGTGAGCCATCCCCTGTCAGCCATTCCCAGCATCTGGCAAATAGAGGGTAGGGACAATACCTAGAATGGTTTTACATCTCTGCCCATTCTGGCTAATGCCCATTGATGGACCTATCTTTTATTGACTTACCTAGTTCTTTTTTTAACCCTGTTGTAGTCTTGGCCTTCACAACATCCTCTGGCAAAGAGTTCCACAGGTCAGCATGGGAGACAACTATGGAGATGAATCCCTGCAAAATTCCATGTTTACAGTGTACGTTCACAACATACACACACAAAGAAATTGGATAAAAACATAAATGCTGTTGCTTGAAGGTTGCAACATAACCCTTCATTGTTAGAATTCAGAACAATAATGCACCAGAATGCAAAACCATAAAGAAAGAGAGAACAAACTGGGCTGCTCCCTAAAGCAGACACGGACTTACTCCCACCTTCCTTTAAACTGGCTGAATCCCTATGCTTGCTACAGGGCTCCCTGGCCTGCAGACAGGGCAGGAATACTGGCCTTACTGTAGTACCTTTGAATTCCAACACAGTTCTCAAAACACTGTATATCAAGAACAAGATGCTATATCTGTTATTTCATCCAATGAGATCTTCAAATACAGATGATGTGTAAGTTTACAAAGAGATTTGAGAAACAAACCAGTTGTGAGCTAGAGGAGAACGAAGAAGTGTTTGGAAACAAGTCAACATATCAGTTCGGAGATGTGTTTTATCATCAAGTTCATAGATGGAAAAATCCTTTTGACCAATTGTTTCATACATTGTTGAAGAATAATACTCAGCTTCAGGTCATATCAGTGTTGCTGAGCTAGGAATGTTATAATGGCATCTGGTATAACTCCTAGATGGGCCTCTTCAGTCAATCAGGGATGATGATAGGTTGGAAAAAAGAGCTTTTTAGAACTGGAGAAGAGTAGAGCATTCCATGAAGTTTAGGTAATATGGATCTAATTTACCTGCAAAGTCCTCAGACACTGTGATAATTAACTCTATAGAAGGCTCTGAGATGCAAACTGCTGTTTTTGTACAACATCATAGGACTTTGCTTACTTTAAAAAGAAACAAAGATTGGGAAGTGAGAAGCAGGAAAGGAATGGAACAGCCTCAAAACTACTGTTGTTACCAAAAGCTTGTCTCCAATGGGATCTGCGTGGACAGCTCCACATACCCCATTGATTCTGCAGTGAAAATCAGGTTCTAATGATCAAGGATGCCAGGCCAGAATGATTCTTTTCTTCTCATGCCATGTAACAGAATGCAAATTTGCTCCTGTTGTCTTGCTTTACAGAAACTGCACCAACTCCACTAGTTATGCATTCACAGTGCTGTCGATTTGAGTTCCCTCCATCTATCCGCTAAAATCCCAGTGCAACAGTCTCTTTACAATAACCTCTCTGTTTTTGGATCTCTTCAGGACCTGAAAACAGCAGAAAGATGAGTCCTTTAACCTTCTAGGATAATTGACTCTTTATATTATCTAGCCTGCCAAGCTGATTATCTGATTACCTTAATCATCTTTCATTGGGGCAACTAATTGGTGTCTGAGTACTCAGAGTTCAGGGTTACCTGTTCACTCCTGTGCTCTATTCCACTCCATTTTTTACTGTCTCATTAAAGAGAGATGACCCAAGTCATCTGAGAAGAAAATCTTTATAGGTTGTTGTAGCTGTTTTCAGTTCTAAGCCTTTTATAAAACATACACAAACATGACATATCCAGTGCAGCTGGAGCTTTTTGTTACACAAACATATTTTAACTGCAGCAAGAGGAGAGTTAGTTGTGCTGCAAGTTGAGGCATAGGGGTTGGATGGGGATTTTTTTTTTTGAGGGGTTAGGATTATTGTTTGTTGACAATAAAGTATAACAAATCTGCAATAGCACATTGGGTATAACAGAAGACAACTGAAATTCATTTAATGGATCAAGAAAATAGAGTTCAAAGACTCTTAATACACAAACAATTATGTAAAAACGGGAGAGACTATGTAAGTATGCTATGTGACTTAGCATACATTTAAAGAGTCAGCATGAAATGTTTTGACTTGCATATTGCACAACCAAATCTAGCTTATGTATTTCAAGAAGAAATATGTCTGACCATGACTTTCTTTATTTAATTGTCTCAGGATGTACTATGTTTCTCAATATTATAATTTAGTGTTCCATTTTCCTGTTACTTGTAGACTTCTTCCCAAAACCACAAAGACTGCCAGTGCTTAAAGCTAGTGTGGCGCCTGGTATTTTCTGTATTTGATATATTAGATGGGGCAGGATTTTGATACTAGAATCTGCAGCTACAGAACATTTCCATTTTCCAGGAGTGTTTAAAATTCTTTTGGTAGGAAGGACTCTAGACAATAATATTTTTAAAAGTACCTTCCAAGAGATCATGGGATGGAGCAATAATTTTTTCCCATTACATATCTGATGGTGGTATCTTCATTATTATTTCATGTCACAGGGCATCCCCACTATACGTCCAAGATACGTTCCAAAAAATGTGGGCGTATAGTGAAACAACATAAAGTGGGGAATTTTTTGTATTGCTCTTAAGTCAATTCTGTGAGAATTCATTCTCACCTTGCATAAAATCTGTAGAGTGCATAAAGGCATATACAAATAATCCATAGAACCATAGAACCGGAAGAGACCTCAGAAGGTCATCAAGTCCAGCCCCCTGCTCTAGGCAGGACCAATCCCAACTAAATCAACCTGGCCAGGGCTTTGTCAAGCCGAGACTTAAACACCTCTAAGTACCTCCACTACTTCCCTAGGTAACCCATTCCAGTGTTTCATTACCCTCCTAGTGAAATAGTTTTTCCTAATATCCAACCTGGACCTCTCCCACCACAACTTGAGACCATTGCTCCTTGTTGTGCCATCTGTCACTACTGAGAACAGCCTTTCTCCATCCTCTTTGGAACCTCCCTTCAGGAAGTTGAAGGCTGCTATCAAATCCCCCCTCACTCTTCGCTTCGTCTTATTTTACATGACCAAATATGGATGTGTTGTCGGGGGTGGGGTAAGGTGAACTATTTCCCATCAAAATGTATCTAGAAGTCAATAAAAACAATGTCTGAGTTCAGTTAGGCCCTGATCTCTTGTTCGTTGAAGCTAGTGGTAAATGAATCAGGACTTTATTGCATTTCCTCACCAGAGTTTCCCTCTGAAAGTCTAAGGTTTCATGTATTTTTCCTTCTTTCTCCCAACCTCTTTGCCATAAGCTTTGTATTGTAGCAACCATCCTTCCAGTCAGAGCTGAATGCAGTTTCCTTTAGAGAGTACCAATGCTGCTGCGGTATTGGCCAGATTGGTTGCTTGCTTCAGAGTGGTACAAGAGTCATGGTTCTTTACTGCTACATCTAGACTACACGCCTTTTTCGAAAGAGGCTTTTTCTAAAGATACTTTAGAAAAAGCCTCTTTCGAAAAAGAGTGTCTAGACTACAACCAATACTTTCAAAAAGCAAGCCGCTTTTTTGAAAGAGAGCACCAGGCAGTTTGGATGCTCTCTTTCGAAAAAACAAAGTTTGCATTACATAGTGCCTTTTTTTTTTAAAAGAGCACTTTCAAAAAAAGGTGTTCTTCTTCGTAAAACAAGGTTTTCCACAGTCAACAAAACTGCCATGTTCTTTCGATTTACTGTTGACAGAACACGGCAGCAGTCTAGACTCAGGTAAAGATTTTTCAAAAAAAAGGTCACTTTTTTTGAAAAATCCCTGTAGACTAGACACACCCTTAGAGTCTGAGAGCAGTGATTCTGTGACACTCTTCGTTTCTTGCTGATCAGAAGCTTGAGTTAAAGTCTCAGATATCTTTTGTGGTATCTCATTGTGCTTCTGCTAGGCTTTTTGGCTTATAAATATGCTTGTCTGAGCACATTTTTTAAAAGGTTTTATTTTTGTAAGCAAATAAAATCTATGAAGGCTGTGGTGAAAATTTTAGGACTCTACTGATGAAAACTTGAACCTTTAAATATTTAGGAATCTGGTACGCATGTATTAAGAGTGTGTTAGTATTGTGTAGCGAGTTTTATAATGATGATCAAATGAGACAGGTGTGAAAGGCCAGTTCAGTGAAGATAACTAAGCTCACAAATTGAAGAGACAGTTTGCAAACTTCCAAGGTGCCTCGGTGATATGAATGAGACTGTGAAAACGTATTCATTTTATGGTACGTGCCCACTTGTGTGAGAAACATGGTTAATGGGTTCTTGAACAAGTACATGTCTGTTGTCAGATGCTATTTGGATAGATGACAAAGACATATACTTAGCTCGTACTGCATGTACTGAGTGTATCAACATAGCTATTTTGGGCTGGAGTTTGGAAGTGGTTGATTTAATGCAGAACTGTAAATTTGTGTGAAGAAATTTCTCTCTTTTTAATAACAGTTCCTTATTCCTTACTCACTTGCTCCATCTTAGGAAGGGATGACATGTGGGAGGGGCACAAAGGGTCACATGCCAACCTCAAACACTTTTGGGGGAGGGGCAAAGGGTCACCAGCCAGGTGCCATCCTGTTCATAGGATGGTTTGGGACAACTGCCCGGGCCCCGGGCTTTGGGGGTCAGGGCAACTTGGTGGACTAGTAGGGTGCTTGGCTAGTCTCTGCTCTCACCAGCAGCAGTGGGAAGCAGCTCTCAGTTGCATTGCTCTGCTTCACACCACCATTGAGTGTGGGGAAAGTTCCACTTCTTCCCCCAAGTCCACTCCCCTAAGCAATGTGACTGGGAGCTGGAGGAGCAAAGCAGAGTGGGGATGGGTTGTTTTGCTTCCACTCGATGCAGGGAGTTTAGGGTAAGAGGTGGAATGGGAGCGGGGTGAGAATGGGAAGAGGCAGAGTGGATTGTCCTGCAGTGGTTTTACATACCCAGCAGTCACCAGTGATCTTATCACACACACTTTTTGTCTCTTTCTTTTTAAGAGGAAGAGTCCCAGGTTTTTTCAAATCTCTCCTCATACGGCAGCAATTCCCTGCCCTTAATAATTTTCATTTCCCTTCTTTGTACCTTTTTCCAATTTGAATATATCTTTTCTAAGATGAATCAACCAGAATAGCATGTGGTATTCAAGGTGTGGGTGCTTCATGGATTCATAAAGTGGCATTATGTTATTTATTATCTTATTATTTCTTTCATAAAGGAACCTAATATTAGCTTTTTTGATTATTGCTACATATTGAGCAGATATTTTTCAGAGACTCCAAGATCTTTTTTCAGTGGTAACAGCTAATTTAGACCCCATTATTTTGCATGGATATCTGGGATTATGTTTCCAATATGCTTTACTTTGCATTTTTCAACATTGAATTTCATCTGCCATTTTGTGGCTCGCAGTTACCTTGTTTTGTGAAATCTCTTTGTAACTCTTCACCTTCTACTTTGAACTTCACGCTCTGGAATAATTTTGTATCACCTACAAATTTTGCCTCTTCACTGTTTACATTTTTTTTTCCGTCTCATGCATGAAGATGTTGAACAACACTGGTCACAGTACACATCCTTGCTACTTAACTCTCTCCATTGTAAATACTAACCATTTATGCCTATTATTTCTTTCCTGTCTTTTAACCAGCTACTAATCCATAAGAGAACCTTTCCTCTTATTCCACAACTGCTTAGTTTGCTTAAGAGCCTTTGGTGAGGGGCTTTGTCAAAGACTCTCTGAAAGTCCAAGTACACTATAACCATTGGATCACCCTTGCCCACATGTATGCTGACCCCCCCCCCTCAAAAAATTCTAAAAGATTGGCGAGGCATGATTTTCCTTGCCGGGGAGACTCTTCCCCAGTAAATCATCTTTACCTGTGTGTCTAATAATTCTGTTCACTACTGCAGTTTCAACCAATTTGGCTGATATTGCAGTTAGGCTTTCCAACCCCTTATGTGTCAGTATGACATCTGAAATACTTGTTAAAAAATTGGTGACACATTAGCTGTCTGCCTGTCATCTGGTATGGAAGCTATGTAAGTGATAAATTACATAACTCAGTTAATAGTTCTGCAATTTCATATCTGAGTTCCTTCAGAACTCTTGGGTGCATACCAACAGGCTCTGGTGACTTACTGCTGTTTATCAATTTGTTCCAAACTGGGGAAGATGTGTAAAGCCACGAAAAGTGTTTAGGCGCTAATTGAAAATTGAACCTAACTGCCCTTTTTGAATCTCACCTATTTCGTATAGAGGGCCACCTATTGGTATAAAGATTTGCTGTGATGTTATGTCATGTGGTTCGGCTTACGAGAGGAGCCATAAAAACTCCTCAGATAGACTCTTGTTAACTTTATTATGTACAGAGTAGTAAAAGAAGGCAGTGCAAGGTTACACTGATCTATTTCAATACACAGGATAGTTAGCACAGACAATAATATAACATCTACACCTAGGACAATACACAAGATACTTAATTTTAAGAATAGGGATATACATGTACTTATTTCTATAAATCACACACAGTTCCACCTCTAAGACCCTTACGATTGTCAATGGCCTCGTTGTTTCCCCACGCACAGAGACATCCACAATGCATCGGTTGGTAGGAACAAACACAGCTTCTAGTTGCAGCGAGTAAGGTCGTGGGGACCCTTTACCCAATCCCTCCCACCGATGATCTTTTCTGCATTTACTTTTATAGCATGCTCAATTAAAATTTTACAGCGTCATCCTTTTGCCCTGCTATATGAATCCTTGTGGATTACATGAGGACAACATTTAGATGTTACTTTCTTGACATTTCATGGGTTTATGTTTTCTGCCTTCTGTTTCTGCAATTTTAAATGCATGATTTATTGCTTTTTGGGTGGAGTACCATTGTCAAATCACTCAAGGAGATGCAATAACTTTTAATGTTGTTTTAAAACAAATCGTCTTAAGACAAATTTTCAATGATTAGTTAAACTGAGATGAAAGAAACTTTAATCTGAAAAAAAATACAGATGGCTCATTGTAGCCAACATGAACATACAGTACAAATATTAGAACATGGTAAGGGTTTCTTAACAATCATTAACATTTTATGAGAAATAAGTCTTCATCAATGTATAAAAATAAAGATATTCATTCACTAAATAAAAATATTGACATAGCAAGCTGTTGTAAAATATGTTCCTCAGTCATTACAGATGAATAATCATTATACAGTACCTTGCACTTGCAGTTCTGGATTCTTTCACCCAGAGATCTTAAGAGATTACACAAACATTAAATAAACCTCACAACATCCCTGTGATAAAGCTATTATCCCCATAATGGGGAAGGGGAGTTAAGGAACTGAGATTACAGGCTTAGTTTTCAGAAATTTTGAACAACCACAACTGCAACTGAAGTCAGTGGGAGCTGTCAGGTCTCAGAAATTCTGAAAATCAGGCCCAATGTGATGTGACCAAGGTGCCCTAGCAAGTTTGTGGCAGTGCTGGGAATGGGAACCAGGATGCCCATTTTGCTCCAGTCACTAGAAAACTGATGTACTTAATAATAGAGATAGGAAAAACCTCTCAACCTGCTTTGTAATCTGAACTGTAGAACTCAGAATAGCTCTTGAATAAATTGTTCAAGTAAACAGAGGACAAGGCACCTGGCTAATAGATATCCTGCTCTTTCTTTTTAAGTTGTACCTGTTTTATCTTAAACTTTAGAACAGGTTGTGAATGGGCCAGGACAGGGAAGGTGGCATAGAGGGAATAATGTTGACACCTCTGTATAGCAACCATTGTGTGAATGAGGAGCACAAGCAATGTGCACTGGTAGATCTGTCACTTTCCTCCCCATACCTTCGCTTTCCATTCCCTACGTATGCAAGGTACAAGGAGGAGGGTGTATAATGATTTCTTTTGCCGTGTGTTGCCCTGAGGACATCGAAGTTAGTGCTTCTCCACATGAACACATCTTAACCTGACTTTAAGGGCTGATAAAAAGAATCTTCAGAGCCAGATTTTTAAAAGTATTCAGGTACCTGAAGATGCAGATGGGAAACTAGTAGGTATTTTTAAAAATCCCAACTCCCATTTAAATCAATGAGTTAGGTACCTGGGCACTTAAAAAATCCCACCAGGGACCTGTTTGTATCATTAGACAGCTAAGTACCTTTAAAAATCAGGCCCAGAGCTCTTACTATGTTCAGAAGCAGAGGTGCATCATCAGAAAGTAACGCAGCATGTGTTTATCTTTGACTTTAACAGGATTTAAGCACAGACTGGAAATGCTTTATAAATTATAAGCCTCAGATTCTTATAATTAAACCAGCATTTTACTAGAATACTTATTGTGATTCATTTAGCTTCTGTTACTATCTAAGGATCTCTGCTTTCATTTAAAAAATAGTTTCTAACCCTCATAGTAGCAGAGAGAACTTGAAAACATGAATCCTACAGGTTCCATCCACAGATAGCAAGAGAGAGGGAAAGAGAGAGAAATCTCCATTATTTTGTTTTTTTAAAAAAACTAATGATTTTTAAGGCAATCTTCTGAAATGCTAGGGACTGACTTTGAGTTGTTTAACTTTGAAAGTTAGCAATACTGTGTTTGGAATTTGGTACCACATACACAATTTTTTTAGTGACCACCAGTCCATGTATTTTGAAAAATTTTCTGTAACACATAACAGACAGTGAATAGTTAACATCTGATAAATGAGGTATACCCCAACAAGATTGACATGCACGTCTGAGGGAAAAAATTGGGGCATGAAACAACATCCTCCGGAGCTTCTGAGAATATGGAAAGAGAAGATCAGAAGTATGAGATTTGACCCAAAACTAGTGAATAGGAGCCTTTCTTTTACGGTTTTGAATCAAGTTCATAAACTAGGTTTATGATATTTCAGATTCCCAAGGAAGGGGAGCTCTGGGGCATGTGAGGGACTACTGAGGGTGCTGGAGGAGTGTGTATGTCTGTGTACTGGAAGAAGTATCTGAGAGGTGTTGAAGGAGGCACCTCTGACTTCATTCTTGGAGGAGAGAGGCAGTCTGCACCTTCCTGTAGGCCTTTCCCATGCCTGAGGACACAATGGGTGGGCAGGATCTAGCAGCTGTGGTTGCAGAGAAGGAACCAGTTGGCACACAGAGATCTTTCTGAGGTGCAACATCCACTCTGCAAAAATCCTGAAGGATTGTCTTTTACTTGAAAAATCTGCTTGGACCAGAGAGTGGAAGATCAAAAAAGAGGTAATGTCTGGAAAAACCTGAGCTTATGGTAAATCTACCAAAAATCCCATCTATTACTTGAACATTACTGTTTCATTGAAGTTTTTTTTCCTGAGTAATGCATTCCCTTACTTTAATGTGCAGTGCAGCAGTCTGTATTTTCAAAAGGCCATCTGTCTTGTCATCAGCTATCGGAGCATGTTAAGTACTAGCATCGCTCAGCCACGCAAATGCTTTTAGGTAGTGGAAAATAACCATTAAGAACTGCCATATAATACAATTAAGTGAAACAAAAAATAGCACGTAGGATTAGTTTGTAATGGATTTATTTGTGTTCATTGCATTGAAAATTTATCACCAAGACTTTTTGAGAAACTGATTCCAGTCTCATTTTATGCCAATGTAACTCCACAACCTGCAGTACAGTTATTTTGATGTATTTTGGTATGGGATCAAAAACAGCCACTAACTTCTTAAGAGTATAATTTTAATACAAATATTGAAAATAGATATTGTATGACTTTGTATGTGTTTAGTATTGGACATAAGAGTCTTCAGACTGTCACAATTTAAGCAGTCTTTTTTTGTTACAAAATTTATAATAATGATTTACATGTAAGTCTGTCATTATTATAGGTATAGACAACAATACAGTAGAACCTAATGTTGTCCATACTCAGGTTTAGATTGTACTCTCCATGTGAATTCCAGCAGATCTTCCCAGAGTAGAGGAGACAACTCTGAAACACTGGGATTCTGTGGAAGCTTCTCCAGTGGTTCCAGGTGGACATGGCTTTGTGTTGTCATCCCACTAACCTTGAGAAGAAAAGTAATGGAATTTTTCATTACTATACTGTGAACCAAGCTCAGTTTTACTATTATTAAGAGTTTTAAAAATAAACATTTGCTAAGTATTAGTATCCTGAGGGTTCTCCATCGGTTCCTACTACTAAATCAGTCTCTGGGTCAGGTAATGCTACTGCCTCACGCAGGGCATACAAAAGGAGAAAGGAACAGATCCTAAATTAGAAAATGTGGTTCCAAAATCTATCTTTAGGGACAGATGTCGGGCTCTCTGTTTCATGTTGAAATCTAATCTGAGTTAAAGTCTCAGTGGCATCAGTGACTAAGGGTTCAAATATAACCTGTTTCCCTTCATCCCCTTTGACAAACTTTGGACTGGAATAGACTGGTCAGGACAGGGATTGTTTCTTACTAGCTAGACGTTTGTATGTATCAAAGCTACATTACCTCTCTCAATCCCAGAATATGGATTTTTTTAAAATAATTTTTGTAAAGATTATTGATTCCACAGCAGTGTTCCCTGGAATTTGGGCACTTGTGCGACCACGTAGGAAAGATTTAAATGCTGCCTGCTGAATAGCAAAGCACCCATAGCTGCAATTTTTGTTTCTACTGGTGGTACGCATGTACATTCCTTGGTGCACATAAAATTTTATTCCTCAAATGGATGGAAAAATCTGCAAATGTATGGAAATGATTAAAGAGAACATAGTTCCACAATATTCATAGATGTGGGAAGAGGCCTCCATGTTTTCATTATTCTGCATGAATTTCAAAAACATCTTAAAATAAGTAAAACATTGTGCATTGAATGATGACATTCTGTGAATTTGATTTTTCCTTTTCATGCCACTTAACACTCCATGTAACGTTTGATGTGTTAATTGAGAATTGTCAAATGACTAACAGTAATGAAATAGAGTATACTCAGCTACCCACTCATTTCTTTGTTTGAGATACAAAGGCACACCTACTTGCATAGACACCAGTTCAGATGATGGTAATAAGGGTGTTTAAATTCCATGTTGAACCTGTTCCATGAATAAAGTAAGAACTTTAGTTTCTCCTGCTTTCAATCAGGCACTTCTCAGTAGAGTGAAAACTGCATTTTTTTTAAACTTAACTCATTGCTCTTTGTTTTAGCCTTTTATTTAAGCTCATGTCCAGCAACGCTAATCATTTTCTTGAGCAAAAATTTGTAAGACAAGAGTTGCAAATGAAATAGCTGATGGGCTGAATGACAGACCAAAATGATCAAAGATGTATCCACCCAATGGAAAGATAAGAGTGGAGTTGAATGAAGTTCCATAGCTCAGTTCTGAATGTCTTACAAAGGAGGAACAGTGAAGATTAGCTGGTCTATTTCAATGGCCTAGGAGAGAAAACACAATTCTGAGAGAGAAGAAATAATCCATGTTACCTCAGATGGTCATGGTACCCTGTACAACCACGGACAGTCTGTGCATCAGATGCATGCAGAAGAGGATCTGTAGTCAGCAATATGTGACAGAATTTGTTGCTGTTGGATTTTTTTTCATGTAGTACATAAAAACAGGAAACTTATTTTGCAGCCATTAACGAATTGATATCACATCACCAATTCAAAAATAAAAGCATTCATGTAAATATTAAGACCCTTCAGCTCTAATTTCTGCTGTGAAGAAAGAAGTATTGTCCCTACTTAACAAATGAAATATATGAAGTGCTAATAGACTGGGACTGACATTTTTCAGATGGTCTTAAAAGTGTTAGATGCTCATCTCCAGTCATGATACAGGTTGTGGAAAAAATATGTAACAGAAACAGGAATAAAACTTGGATTGCCAGTCTCATAGTCTTATAAACTTAGTTATCTTTCCTGCCTATCACACATTGACACCTATGACAATATACCAACAGCACACCAAATTGTGTGCTATTTAAAAGTTAAAATCCCATTTTGGTTTCATCCAGTTAAAGCTATTGTTCAAACTATTGGGCTGTAGCTTTTCTTGGAAACAGTTCAGTTCTATCAGAAGGTTTGGGGTTGCATGTACCTATTCCTGGCATACACCAATCTCAGGGTACCTGTTGTAACAGCACAATAAAAAGTCATCTTTCTTTATTATGCTGCCAAGAATGCAGTAAGTGATTAAAATTAAAAAGGAGGTTGTTAGTAGACATTTCATCACACAGATTGCATAGCTTTTATTTTCTGCTTAATACTCTCACTTTTCTTTCCAGCTTTGAAATAAAAATTATTACATAGTTAATTAATTATTGTCAGGCCAGCAGTATTAATCAGCACATTTTCTGTGTTTGAAATGCTTTACAATACTTTTGGGGAAAATGAAATATTATCATTTTAAAAGATCTATATTAAAATGTTGATATTTTACATCCTATCACAAGAATACTATTGTATACAACACTTAATTATGCAGAACAGTGGAAAAAATAAAGATGAAACTGCACAGAATAACATGTCTATGAGTATTCCTACACAAAGAAATTCTGAGCTAGGAAAGAGCTGCCATTTAATTAACTTACAACTTGGTTCTGCCCTCATCTCACTGAATAGTATTTTATTTCTAAAGTAACCCCACTGGAATCAATTGGGCAAATCAAGAAGTATGCTATAACTTTATGTAATTTAAGATGACAAAATCTGGTCCCCTTTTTCTGTAATTCCTACCTTTACCGGGAAGTCTTAAGCATAGGTATATCAAGCTAATAGTATCTATAAATATCAAAAAGAGACTGAATCTTCCTCCCTTGTTTAACATATTCCTGTGGTCCAATGTCATTCTTGTAAGTATCACATGTATGTAGTTGTTGCATGGATGATTAAAAAATGGTGAGTAGTAATCTTTACAGAATTTAGACATAGATATGTGTGTATTTTATGTACCTTTCCACTAATCCCTTCCAAATAACCCCAACTTTCAGATATTGCTGTGATAAACTGATTCATATTGTGTTTTACATTAGTAGGTTACAGTATTATTTTTCCTGTGTATAGTCTATTGCTTTTTGGATTCTTTTCCTTACCCCATCCCCCAGCAATTCTTTATTGCTAAGACAAGATCCTCCTACAGTATTAGGAGCCTGTATGAATCTAAAGTGCTGTGTATATAAATAACGCACATGGAGGAAACTAATTCAGAAGTGGTTTTGCATGATCAAAGTGCCTATTTTCATTAAAATATATGGAAATAATTGTTCAAAGAGCATTTCAAACATCAACAGATATAGATGCTCCTTTTATTTTACATATCTGAAATGTTTCTTTGTGAAAGGCAACAGATACTTTTCATGTTCCATATGAGGCCATTTGTTGAATATATTATTCTTCAGAAAAACTTGTGTTTATCTGAGTTTCAAAATTTCAATCATGAGATATTTTGGCTGAACAAATTTCACACGTGCACAGTAATTACTTTTATTTGGGGTGTGTAAAAATGCAGATGTCAAAACTGATTATTGCATTACTCCAGCCAAAATATTTCACATAGACATTGACTGATAGCTCTCAGCATGTTGACATTTACTCTGTCTGCAGGAATGGTTGGCTTGGGGTATTATTAATGATGTGAGATAACAGAGCATAGGTTAAGTGATCATAATTACTTTTGTCACTACCAAATTGGACTGGATGTGAACTGTTTGGATGGGTCTTTGGTGGCTTAGAAAGAGCAAGTTATTAGTCTCTAAACTTCCTGGAAGACGGGAATCTGCATCAGTGAAGCTATCAATATTATTTGGTCTCTTTGCTTGAGGACTCAGCAGAGAAGGAAAGACTGAATGGAAATGCATGTTGACAGTTCTGTCACCTGGAATGGTATCTGAGACATGGCACAGAACACACAACTAAGGGAAAGCAGCCCTTATGGTGGTGCACGTTTGTACCTTCTCACTTGGGGACTGATCCAGAGCTGTGCAAGGGCTCTTCTGTAACTCAGAGGACCCTCTCTCTCCCAAATATTCCTCTCCTGTTCCAATCCCTAACACACCCTACACTGGTGCTCAGAATCTGACTGTCTCAGATTTTGTGCCGGGGAATTTCTCCCCATCTATATTCAATGTGTTTCTATGGCCTTTTTCTTGGAATGGCCGTGTGGTGACAATCTCATGCACTGTGAATAAGGTAGGACTGTCGCTGGTTTTTTTTTCTTATTTCCTAGAGAAACAGGATCCCAGACTCCAAAATTTGTACTTTCAATAGTATTATATTGAATTGAAAAAAAAGTCTGTACATACGGTTACATGAGTTCACATGTGCACACAAGTAAACTGAAGTTCTTCTGAATTGGATATGACAACATTCTTTTTACAAGACTGTCTCATTGTGACATTACAGCCACATGCATTTTTTTTCTTCAGAATATGACATGATTCTGTCATGGAGAGAGGGAGAGAATGATCTGCTTTCAGTTAGAGCTTGGAGTTGGGTGGAAGGGCTGGATCTGTGGCAAGCAAGCAATTATTTAGTCACACTTTTTTTGTTTTCGTGTCTTATATATATGTGTGGGATTTAGTAAAGATGGTACCTTGATTCTGCAATCCATTTTTCTTTACAAATATTTGTGATAAAGTTGGGAATTTTTTGTTCTATTCCCAATAAACTCAGTGCAAAGGAAACAATAACCACATACGCAAGCACACTGTTTTACACCCACACATTTGCCTTTAACCTTTTTACTTAATCCATTTTAAATAAACTAATTGTTTCAGTGAAGGAGAAGGTTAGTAGAATAAACAGTGGTTTGAAAATGGGAAGTAATATATGAAAATATGTCATATTGCTGCATTTCTTGGAAGGATGGTAAGATAGTGAATCTGATTTAAAAAATTCACTGACATGAGGAAATATAATTTCATCTCCCTGTACAAGCATTTCCCTTTACATCCAGAGACATACACCAGAAAATGCA
Organism: Pelodiscus sinensis; assembly: GCF_052426305.1. Lineage (NCBI taxonomy): Eukaryota > Metazoa > Chordata > Testudines > Trionychidae > Pelodiscus > Pelodiscus sinensis. Next base: position 104,005,590 of record NC_143055.1, read on the forward strand.
GATAAAGGTTTCTGCGTTCCGTCTTGTGTGGGTCCTCTTTTGTAGAGGGCCATTATTCCTTAAAAACAGATTTTCTAGTGCACTGTCTCTCACCAATGAGCTGTTCAAGGACTCTCTTGCCTCTAATGTCACAGTTCCACCAAGAGCGAAGCAAAGGCAAAATACCACTTGATTTGAAGCACATGCTTGATACTGCATAGTTGAGAGCATAAAGGCAGCATAAGGAAATCATTTGATAGCTTGATTCTCCAGCTTTAGAGCAACTGCTCATCAGTCAATTGAAGCAAAACTGCCCTAATAGAATGCAAAATTTGGCTTAGTTGCCATTCCAGAGGTAGGGAGTAACTAACTGTAGGTGTTATCTGAGATACCACAGATTAGTGACTGTCAGTAAAATTTCTTTTCTTTTTTTGTTTTATAGCAAAAATTGGAGTTACAGACTGGAATTTCACATCTGTGAGGATTCTGGATGTTCAGATTAGAAGTATTAACAGTAGTAGATTGAATATTTTAAGTATTGTGAAATTAATCAAATTGCAGCACTGTGATATAAGGCTGAGATATTCAAAATATTTTAAGTGAGTTAAGCCCCCAAACTGCAGTGAATTTCAGTAGGATTTGACTTCCTTAACTTAATTATGACCCTTTGAAAATCCCAGCGGAATTGTCTCAATTTAGTAAATGATGAATAGACTGTTTTGACCAAAATTAGGACATTTCTCCCATTGCAATATTAGGATGCTTTGATTATATCTTCTCTAACAGAAAATCTGAGGCACTTCAAATGAGACCAAAAAGTGAGGCTACCTACGTGATAAAACAGTTAATAAAGGTCAACTGTTCTTTCTACACACATACTGTATTTAAAAAATAACTTTGTTACAATTAGATTCATGACTACATAAACATTGAAGGAATATGAATGAAGCTACACAGTATGACATGGGTTGTACTGTCTTCACAAAAGTGTTCTATGTGAGGAAACACAGTGATTGCCTGCAGAAGGCTGTCTTTTTTTTTTAAATTACATTTTCTACTGTGAAACTATCCTGTGGTTTCAAGATTCAGTTGTGTTGTGCTTGTGTTCCATGAATTATCACTTCAAAATAATATAATTCTAAACCAGAAGACCGATAATGACAAAATACTAGCCAGATTCATGTAGAGTTTCTGTGGACTTATGTCTGTTTAAACTCTGATGGAGGTTCCCAGAAGTGGAAAAGTCACCAACCATGAGAAACAGGGAAACAACAGTTCTCCAAAAACTGGCCAGGAAGTGTGTGGCTTTTGCAACACAACTTTCCTGTAGTCTTCTCCACCAGGGCTCCAATGCAGATCTAGCCATAAGCTGAAGCTGCTAGCCACATGTGGGAGAGGTAGAAAAACGCCCTTCTTATCATAATAGCGATGATTCCCCATGGTCCTATGGCACAAAGGGCTTCACTGATGCAGGATGATTCATAGATTCCAAAGCCAGAGGGACTAGTGAGTTCAGCTAGTATAAACTATAATGCCATTTTCTATGCACTGATGAAGATTAATACTGTCTCTCTTTAAAACTACAGGAAGAATATTGCAGATAGGCAGAATATATTACCCACAATCCTGAACTGGCAGGAAAATAAATTAGATGACCTAATAAGCTTTTTCCATCTTTAATTTATCTTATCCTAAGAAATTCTGATGTTCCAAGAAGGTCATATACTGATCTATAACATTTCCTTGATTTCCTATAGGATCTCATAATGTCAACAACTCTCTCTCTGGAACAACTGCCACATGTTCCACTTGGTCAGTTACTTCCATAGATACAATGTCTCTTGTACTAAATGTAATTGCTTACTTATGGGCCTGAGTCAGCAAAGTACTTGGTTGACATCAATGAATTACTCAATTCAGTGCATTGTGGAATTGAAACCTGTTAGCTGTAACTCATGCACACTATATTGGAGTCCTGAAACAATATATACCATTTCACCATTATGTTGTGGTATCCAATGTCTTTTGAAAATTAGAAATATTGTATAAATATTCAAGTTAAAAGGATGTATCTTAGGGCTAGTGCATGAAATAACTTTAAAACTTTTTGCTAACCCCACACCATGAATAATGCATGCAATTCTTGCCTTCCCATCTTAAAGATAGAATTTGGGGAAACATACAGAGAAGGGCAACAAAAATGATTAAGGGTATGCAATAGCTTCCACATGGAGAGATTATAGACTGGGGACTATTCATCTTAGAAAAGAGATGACGGGGGGGAAGGTATAAGACTGAGTGATGTAAAAAAAGTTATTAGAGAAGTGTTACTTTTCTCTTTACATGACTGTGTTCTTCATTCCCCTTGAGGCATCTGTTATTGACCACTTGAAAGACAGGATAGTGGGCTACGTGGGCCAGGGTGGCCATTCTTATGTTCTTTGAACCCTTTTTAACAGCTGTGGGTTTTTTTCTAGGGATATATGTGAAATTCTAATGCATTCATGGAAAGATTGGAGCAGATTCTCAGCTGATTTAAATTAGTTCAGCTTCATTGGCCTTGCCAAATGTCATTTGCATTGATGGCATAGTCCATCACTAATTTAGGATCCTCTTTGTCCTTGTCTTTGTCGTCTTATTCATAATCATCAGTAGTGATCGCTGTATTTAATGCCGAATCCCACTTCAAGTCTAGCTTTGGATTTTCTGACTTTCCTCTTTTTCCTTCAAAAACAAAACAAAACCAGGCAAATCCCTGCAGACAAACAAGCTTTATTGCAATACTGAAACTGGGAAACCAGTCCATTCAAAAGTCTAGAAATTCAACAAATTCAGTTCACTTTGATTTTGATGATGCTATGCTGATTTGTCAGCTGAGGATCTAGCACCTTACATTCCGAAACTGAACTTTTACAACATAATATCTACTCCAGTTTGTGGCAAGGGGTAAGCATAGTATAAAACACGGCAAATGGAATTGGACTTGTCCAGTCTGGAACAAAAAGGGGAAATTAATTTTCTCATTCAGGGTTTGGGAAGTAGAATTTTTTTAGAAGTTTCCATCCAATTTGGTTAGAAGTTTCCATCACATTTGATAAGCGTAGGTAAAGATGGAATTTGTAACATCAGAAAACAAGGTGAAGACAACACTATGATTTGAGCCTGTATTTTTAAGAAAAGTCTGTGAAAAAGCCTATAGAGCACCAACAGCCAGAGGACCTATGGAGTAAGAACAAGAGTCTTATAGTATCTTTCCAGTGCAGTCCCTTTAAATAAAGTTTCCATTACAGATGAGTAAACAAGTCAGAGTAAAAGTTAGATAACATTAAGCATCTGCAGCCATCTGGAAGAATTATTACAGTGGTTTTACTGCAAATATCTGAGCAGCCTCCATGCTAGTAAAGAAGTAATAATAGAAAACAATACAATGAATGTTGCTCTAATTGCAGTTTACAATAAATAAAAATCAATCTGCTTTCATATAGGCACATTTTTAGCTGAAGTTTACACACAAATTCTGCTTATTTACTTCCTCTGCAAGAGCATAAATACTGGTCTATTCTGCAAAATTTAGGTACATAAAAACTAGTTATAACCTAGACATTGGATTGGGGGTGAGGGAGCGATGGTACTTTGGAGCGATGGTCGTTAGAACTTTGGAAACAGCAGAAATCACACGATTATCTTTTATGTAAATTGTATTTAAAAAGATCAAAGTATCAGAAATGGGTAAAATTAGATTCTGCATCACAGTTTGTCAGCATTTGTTTTGTATTTAATTGGTTACAAATGCTGTAATTATGATAATGAATTCCAGACTATTTAGCATAGTCCTCCTCTTTCTGCGTATGGAACTAATTTCAAGCAATTTATTCACAAGATATACCCAGTCTTACAATAGAAAATCATAAAATGTACAGAATTTTATCTCAGATTGCAAGAGAGTCACCATGAGTAAAGCCGCTCATAAATTTACCTTCCACAGACCCAAACAATCAATGCCTGTCACTTATTGCCTTTGTAGTTTTATTCTTAAGTGAAGCCTGTGGGTCATGCAAATAATACAAATTGCAGAATACTTATGTTAAGAAACTTTTCCCAGAAAAATTGGTGCCATTTTCCTTCTGCAGTAATCCATGTCTTAACTTTTGCTTTGTGACAACCTGAAGTCAGAAATTCTGGGAGGCGACTGTCCCTTTCTTAAAAGCCCCTCCCCCAGCCAAAGGCCCAGGACTAGGGTTGCCAAATGGTTTAACAAAAAGTACTGAACACCCTCCCTTCCTCTGCCTCTCTGCCCCCCCACTCTCCCACCCCCACACACACACACAAATACCCGGGAAAAAATTCTGTAGAGCAAAAAAAAGAGGGGGAGGGGAAACCAAAGTTGTCGAGGGGAAAAAAAAGGCATTGCGGCTTTAAATGGCCCTGCACTCCCCCGCCAGACATGGCAGGGGAAAATTGTCCCCACTGGGCTTCCATCCAAGGGAAACAGGAAATACTGGACATTTCACATGTCTGGTATTTTCTGGGTTTTTTTACCGGACGGAGGACCCGAATAACGGACAGGCCAGGTGAAAACCGGACACCTGGCAACCCTACCCAGGATTCAACTAAATATGAGGGACAACTAAAAAATAAGAGGCTAGAAAGTGAAGGTCACAGGTCATAACTAAAAGACACTATAATCTTAGTAGGCTAATGTTGGAGGGTTTATAGGTATTTTTTATTTATATAGTAATTGCACACAGCTCTACAGACACTTGTCCAAAAAACTGGTCTGTGCTTTCAAGAGTTTGCAGTTTAACTCAGCCAAATACTAAGGAAATGATTCATGCACAAGATGGCACAGAGACACTGTCAGTTTTTCATAGGTCCTAGTGTATGTAGGGTATACTGAAAAGATTGACTATTAACCTTTAAATATTCCTAAAGTAAAACACCTGCTATGTTCCTGTTTCAACAAATGTCTTGGCATGATCTCATTATTCTTTGAAATTTACACTTTTAAAATGTTTCCAACACGGACTTTTTTTTTCCCACAGAGACATTTATTATTCCTATATATTGCATGTGTGTTCTTGTTTGTGGATAAGAAAAATTGTTCTTCTTGGCCTCTGATTACAGGATGAGAAGTAATGGGCTTAAACTGTAGCAAGGGAAGTTTAGGTTGGACATTAGGAAAAAACTTCCTGACTGTCAGGGTGGTTAAACACTGGAAAAAAATGTCTATAGAGGTTGTGAAATCTCCATAACTAGAGATATTTAAGAGCTGTTTGGATAGACATCTATCAGGGATGATCCTAGATGGTGCTTGGTCCTGCCATGAGGGCAGGGGACTGGACTTGATGACCTCTCAAGGTCCCTTCCAGTTCTAGTGTTCTATGATTCTATATGTCCAGATACATTTATTTTCTCTCCCTTCTAATATGTATTTCTCCTTTTTGGTCTTTTTCAGATACCAGATACACACAGGTCTTCAGCATTCTGTCATAAGGCCCACCCAGCCTAACTGTTTACCTCTGGATAATGTGACTCTACCTCAGAAGCTGAAGGAGGTTGGCTACTCCACCCACATGGTTGGCAAATGGCATTTGGGGTTTTACCGTAAAGAATGCATGCCAACGCAGAGAGGATTTGATTCTTTTTTTGGCTCACTCTTGGGCAGTGGGGATTATTACACTCACTACAAATGTGACAGCCCTGGCATATGTGGCTATGACCTCTATGAGAATGACAATGCAGCTTGGGATCATGACAATGGCATATATTCCACACAGATGTACACTCAAAAAGTACAACAAATCTTAGCCTCTCATAATCCCAGGACCCCTATATTTTTATATATTGCTTATCAAGCTGTTCACTCTCCACTACAAGCACCAGGCAAGTATTTTGAACATTACAGATCAATAAATAATATAAACAGGCGGAGATATGCTGCCATGCTGGCCTGTTTGGATGAAGCCATCAATAATGTGACCCTTGCTTTAAAGAGGTATGGTTACTATGACAACAGCATTCTCATCTACTCTTCGGATAATGGAGGGCAGCCAATGGCTGGAGGAAGTAACTGGCCTCTCAGAGGAAGCAAAGGGACATATTGGGAGGGGGGAATCCGTGCTGTTGGATTTGTCCATAGTCCCCTTTTGAAAAACAAAGGGGCTGTATGTAAGGAGCTTGTGCACATCACAGACTGGTTCCCCACTTTGATCACATTGGCCGAAGGGCAGATTGATGAGGAAATCCAATTGGATGGCTATGATATATGGGAGACCATAAGTGAAGGCAGACGTTCCCCAAGGGTGGACATTTTACACAACATTGACCCTATTTATACCAAAGCCAAAAATGGCTCGTGGGCAGCAGGCTTTGGGATCTGGAACACAGCAATTCAGTCAGCAATTAGAGTAAACCACTGGAAACTACTGACAGGAAATCCTGGATACAGTGACTGGGTCCCCCCCCAGTCTTTTAGCAACGCTGGCCCCAATCGCTGGCATAACGAAAGAGTTTCTTGGTCGGCTGGCAAAACAGTGTGGCTTTTTAACATAACTGCCGACCCATATGAGCGAGTGGACCTTTCTGGTAAGTATCCAGAGATAGTGAAGCAGTTGTTGCGGAGACTTTCACAGTTCAATAAGACTGCAGTTCCTGTTCGATACCCAGCTAAAGACCCTAGAAGTAATCCTAAACTTAATGGAGGAGTCTGGGGCCCATGGTTTAAGGAGGACGAGAAGAAAAAGAAGCCAGGTAAAATGAAGGGAGAGAATAAACAAAAAAAGAACAAGAAAAAAACAAATCAAAAAAAGGGACAGCCCTTAAATTGCCGTTTGCACCTTGCTAGTGGATAGGATCGACTAGTGTCATTGCATAAACCTAAGTCAGACTGGCTCCAACTTTCAGGAGCTCATGACATTCCACCAGCATAGAAATGCCAGCTCTGCACTATGATAGACTGAAAAATCTCCCCTTCTGGTTTGTTCTCCGTTATACCAGTGCCAGTTATCATGATACTCTACCTGAAGAATGTATAAATGCCTATGTGGCAAATGTTCTTCTCCAGCACAAATGATATTGTCCCATCACAGCAACATTCCAGATAGCAATGGAAATAACTTTCACTTTCAGTGTTTCTCTGTTTGAAGGATACTTGGTGAGGTGATTTCATGCCCAAAATAGACATTTCTATAATAGTATGGAAAAATTACTGATAGGTAATCCCAAACAGGTAAAGATGATCTATTGAGAAAGGTAAAACCCAAAATCTGACTGCCAATTTAGGTTATATTTGATTATAGTCACCATGTTTTTTTTTTTTTTTTAATTCGGCACAGCAAAAGGTTGACCTTTAATCATCTATTTCCTTTTTTTTAAAAGCTGCTTTTAATTAAATTGTGTTTGTCTTGCATAAATGGGAGATTTTTTTTGTGTTGTGCCAGGTTCCACTGCTTTCCAATAAAAACGAAAGCACAAATCTGTCTCAGTTAGCGTATGTCTTATATTATTTGCCATAGAGGTAGGCGGAAATATATTTGAGCACACCACGAAAATGAATGTAATGTTTATACACTTTAATGTCACTCTGCTACAGTACATAAAAACATAATTTATTTTACAAACATAAGTCAATTACTTCACTTATATTAAAGTTTTCACAATGGGTGATGCAAGCCACCTTTTTGTTTTATATGATTTTATTTGCGCTATCATTGGAGGTTTTCTTTTACATATCTAAAGCTGCATAGTACTGTAAAAACACAAATTACTGTAAACATTGCTAAGATGCAATAGAAGAATGATTCAGGTGCATCATTTTTTATATATTTGCCTCCAGTTTGAATGTATCAGAGTGATTATTTGACTCAGTAGTCACTTGGAATATTGTTGTTCAATTTTTTTAAAGAATTAGACTAGCTTTATGTTTTGGAAGGGGAAAAGTTTACTCTAAGCCTTTTATTTATATATCTATTAAAATATTTTATTTTTGTGGCATTCATAAATGTCTTCTGTCTCTCCTTTCCACCAAAGGTCATAATTGAATTCCTGCTTTGTTTTTTGTTTTTTGCTTTTTAATGTAGGCTAACTGTTATGACATTTTATTTCTAAGATACAGCTACACCCTTCAATGTGTTGTTGAATTCAGGATACTATTAAAACTGTATCTTTATTTACAAGGATGCTAATGCAGAATTTTCCAGTATCTAGATAAATGGTTACAATGGCTTTTTTAATCTTTCTGTATTAAATTATCTACTGTAATTCAGAGTTTCCATGATCATTGAAAATCTGCATCTTAACACATAGCAACTGAAATTAATGCCAACTCATCAATATGCTATAGATAGCCATCAGCTACTTGGGGTAAAAGTTTTCTATTATGATATCATTTCAACCATTAGAAACACAGAGCTTGACTTTGACTTCCAATCTGTAAGGCCATTGCAGTTAATGGAATTACACCAGTTTAAAATCAGTGTAATTTGAAATCAGACACAGGTCCAGTACATTATATTGTTTTAAATTGTTTTAAATTGTCTCTGAGAATAATATGTTAGCTAATATCCTCTAACAAAAATCACAAGTGTTCAAATTTATATAATGTCATCAAAACCAAATCATCATCAACACAGCATCAAAATCAAGTGTAGTTTGGTTTCTTCATTCAAGGATGGACCTGAAATATTTTTAAGGCACCCTGAGAAGTTCTCATAACATATGTCAAATATATAGACTTGACTGAGGTGTGGATATTTTAAAAAAAAAAGGGTTAAATATTGACCTAGAGTGGTGTTTATTGGGAGAATCTGGTTTTGGGTAAACAAAATTACAATATGAGGTAAATTGGAAAAAGAAGATTTTGAAACATTATAGTACTAGGGAGATTTCTAAATGCATACACATCAACTTTTGGTCTTATATAAAATACCCTTACACTGGAACCCAAACCCAGCATCAGAAAAAAAAAAACAGGTTTCTCAATTGTCCTATAGAAAGGACCAAATTTTCTATAGGAAAATGTTGTATATTTGACAGGACTAAAGCACATAAGTTATTCTCTCAATGGCTAAGACCACAGCTCTTTAATAATAGTGCAGCAGCTAATTCATTTTGTTGCACCAACTTCTAGCAGACAGATAGGTCAGCTTCTCCATCAATTTCCTGGGCTAATAGAAATAAAGTCCACAGTAATAAAATGCCATCATCATATAATCAATGACATCACCTGTGAAAATAAGTTTTCTGATTTCTTTAACATTTACTGGCAGGAGAAACCAGAAGCCGTTATTAGGACAATGTTTTATTCCATGTATATTTCCTTTTGTTCACCTAGGCTACATCTACACTGCAGCACAGAGGTATCCCAAAATAGCTATTCCACGTCTTTTGAGTGTTTCAAAATATAAACCATTATTTCAAAATATAAACCTCATTCCACAAGGAGCATGGGATGTTTGGGAATAGTGATATATTTCAAAATAAATGCTGTACAGACCGCACCAAATTTCAAAATAAGCTATTTTGAAATTGACTCAAAATAAGCTATGCAATTTGTGTAGCTCAAATTGCGTAGCTTATTTCAAGTTTCAGGGGCAGTGTAGATGCACCTGCACAGAGCAAAGAAAGAACTCCTTGAATGTAATTAACATAAATTATAATGGTAGATCAGAAACCTCTGTATATCTACATATACTGTGCATAGGCTGCAGGAGAAAACATTTATAAAACACAAAGGATGATACCAGTGTGTGCTTTCTAAAGATTGCATTAGGTTTTAGTTCTGCTGCCCTATTAAATTAAGATATAGGGTACATTTAAACTAGTGAGCAAAGCTCAGGAAGATTAGAAGTTTGGTTTTTTAAAGGCCTTGACAATTTTGGAAGCACATCTGAATCTTTTATTGAACATTTCCAAACCTTTACAATCACCCTCTCATGTCTAGCTTTTGCGCTCTTTATTTCACAGTCCAGCGTGGTTTTCCTCATTTCTTCCAACCTGCAACAGACCCCTTCGGTCACAGGTCCCTCTCGGTGCTCTTCAACTATTGGTGATATCACATGTGTGTGTCTGCAAGAGGACATTTTCTTTCCTGTGCTGTCGTGTGATAGTATATTCCAATCTCATTCACTCACAAAGTCGAAAGTGCCTCAGAATGAATGTCAGTCTCAGGGAAGTCATTATTAGAATTGGCCACAGCAGCCAGCTCAGCAGAGGTAACCTGAGTTGCTTAGACAACAATCCCAGATTCCAAAGCAAAAGGTCTGCTGGATGCTGTACAAGATATTACTTTTTTGAGGCTGAAAAACATGTGCAAATCAGGCCTGCGTTTATATTTTTAGAGGGAAAGGTTTTGCATCCCTTGACCCTTCAAAACAGTTTTTAAGAAAGAATAGGGGTGTCTCAGTTGGTCTTCTGTTCACCAAGATGGAGCTGGCATCATCTGTGTGCGAGGCTGTTAGGACCAGCCCAAGGCATTAGCATTCTCTACGGGAGCCTTGGACATACCATACTGATCACAAATGCTCCATGTTTTCTTCTTCCCATATACTGTTGGAAATTGTGTTTTTGTGAGAGACAAAAGTTGTTTTTATTCCTTAACCCCAACCCCGCAGCTAATTACATCCTCACCGCACCACCATGCAGAAGGAAGAACAGAACTGGGGATGGGGAAAAGTAGGAGAAAAAAGAAGACTCTGAGGGTACGTCTAGACTACATGCCTCTGTCGCCAGAGGGATGTAGATTAGGCTACCAGACATAGTAAAATGAAGCAGCGATTTAAATAATCGCCGCTTCATTTAAATTTACATGGCTGCCGCGCTGAGCCGACAAACAGCTGATCAGCTGTTTGTCGGCTCAGCGCGATAGTCTGGACGCGCGGGTGTCGACATCAAAGGTATTTGTCGACCACCCAGGTAAGCCTCCTGGCATGAGGTTACCTGAGTGGTCGACAAATACCTTTGATGTCGACACCCGCGCGTCCAGACTATCGCGCTGAGCCGACAAACAGCTGATCAGCTGTTTGTCGGCTCAGCGCGGCAGCCATGTAAATTTAAATGAAGCGACGATTATTTAAATCGCCGCTTCATTTTACTATGTCTGGTAGCCTAATCTACATGCCTCTGGTGACAGAGGCATGTAGTCTAGACGTACCCTAAGAGTACATCTAGACTACAGGCTTTTGTCGACAGATACTGTCAACAAAGAGCATCTAGACTACATCCAGTTCTGTCGATAAAGCAAGCTGCTTTGTTGACATGATAGTGTAGACGCAATAACCCCTTCTGTCGACAGAACTCTGTCGATAAAAGGCGTTATTCCTCATAGAATGAGGTTTACAGCCATCAAGAAAACTGCTGAGTTCTGTTGACATTATGTCGACAGAACTCAGCGGCAGTGTAGACACAGTTATAGTTTTGTCAACAAAAGTCCACTTTTGTCCACAAAACCCTGTAGTCTAGAAGCACCCTAAGGGAGGGGAAAGAATTGGAGGGAAAACACTCCTTGCCTCTTGACACAGCATCTTTTAGACCAGTGGTCACGAACTAGTAGTACGGGATCTATTGGTAGATCTTGGAACCTTTGACAGGTGATCCTGACAGGTTTGGCCAGGAAGCTATCAAGCACTAGCACTTCATCTGCCCCTCTCAGCATGGCTGTGTTGCTCTTGCCCTCTGCCTGGGAGGTGCCCCTCACCCCTGGGAGCCTCTTGCTTGCTGTGCAAGGCCTAGGAAGAAAAGGAAGGGGGGGTGATGATGTCAGGGTGCCCTTCCTCCACCATTTATGCCATCTCCAAAAAGCAGAGAGGGGCAGAGATGAAGAGAGATTGCAGGCTGCCTTTGGGAGTGGTGCAGGGCCAGGGTAGGGGTGAGCCTGGCTTAGTCCCCTGCACCACCACCACTCAGAAGCCACCTATGGTACGCGGTGCCTAGCTGGAGCCAGCTCTGACACCCGGCCCCACTCCTGAACCCCTCCTACACCCCAAACCTCTGCCCCGAGCCTGATAAAAGTGAGGATAGGGGAGGGAGGATGGAGTGAGCAGGAGTGGGGCTTTGGAGAAGGGGCGGAAAGGAGGCAAGGCAAGGGTGTTTGGGTTTGAGGTAGATCCTGGATTGCACTTAAATTCAAAAAGTATCTCATGCTTAAAAAGGTTGAAGACCACTGGTTTAGACCATTGGTGGGCGACTTGAGGGCCACATGCAGCCCATTGGTATTCTATATGTGGCCCATGAGACATTTTGTTTACCGATGCCCACTTACAAGGTTGCCAAATTCTGCTCGTTTTCATCTACATCATTTTTTTTTCCAACCAGTATTATAAAGTGACACACACTTGAAGCAAGGGCACCTGAAGTGAGGCGCATGCTGATTGCACACAATGTTGTGAGAGCCATGCACTCCCTCTGCATCCAATCAAAGTGCTGTGTGTTTCAATCGGCACCGCACCCTCCCCCCTCCAATTCTATGTACACGAGCACTATTGCAAAACTATCCTATCTTGGGAAATCATCTTGATTATGACAATCATGCAGCCCAGTGTGATGGACGGCCACACATTCAGCCCACTCCACTAGCCTTGTGCCCCTCACCGTTTTAGTCACTATTCATCACCCTCATTTTTTTTTAAAAGCTGGCAGATCTGAAGAAGCTTAATCCTGGCCTTTTTAGTATTTTATTTCTCAGCCTTTGCCAGCCCCTAGAATCCCATTCAGTACTTTTAAAATTGCTAATTGGTTTTATTCTCCATTATTGAGAGTTAATCTTTTTTGGATTTAGCAATATGTGGAACTGGAGGCATAAGAGTTTCCTGGCTGCAGATAAAACAAAGGTAGGTGGAAGTGTGACTTAGAAATTGTAAGTGATTCTAAAATGACAGTCTCTGTGACTCATTCTGTGGGTTGTGGGGAAAAGATCATGGTGTTCTCAAGCTCAGGCTCTGAAGATGAGCTGTCAGCACTAATGGATGCACTCAGAGCCAAAGCCATCCAATAGACCCCCGAGAATTCAGCCTTTTTTTTAAAAAAATGGACTATGCCAGTTAACTCGTGCCTCTTAAATTGAAGCAGTGGATTTGAGATTCAGTTGGTAAAGGACATTCGTGTTTCCATATGTACAGAACTAAACTTTGTGTGGAACCTGAGGTATTGTCTAGACCCCAAACACTGAAACGTAATTATTTTGAGGTTTTGCTGCATGTTCCTAATTTTTCTTTTTTTTCTCTCTCTCTCTCTCTCTCCCCCACACATTCTCTATACAAACAACCTCAGAAACCTCATGTACATTTGAATAGTTAATGTTTAAAATCAAAATTTAAGAAAACTCTGGCTGTTCATTTTTTTAAAAGCTAGAAAGAATCACATTACATTTTACAATACATTTTTCATGTATGGAGATCTTGGTATAAGCTGGGGGATCACACTTTGATTTCACATATTGTCCTTTATACTGAATTCTTAAAACATGCCTGCACTTACTTTGTAATTTTCATTGTTTGTTACCTTCACAGAACAATAGAGTGAATTCTGGCTGTCAAATTAAAATCTTTAAATTGCTATGGATATTAATAATCATTTTAAGCCTAATGAGTCAACTGTTTGCCTAATATTCCAAAATGTAATTGAGTTGAAATATCAATGCTGGATCTATTCAGCACACAGATATGTGAGGGATTGATGATGGGATATGGATCTTTTCATCTGTTGGTTACTGATTCCAACCTAAATGAACTGCACACTCTCCTTTCTAGGGGAGTCTGTTCAGGACAAAATTAAATCAATTCCCTTATGCAAGACAGCATTATTCCTATTCTGTAAATAAATTAGAAGGCTTCAGTCCTGACAGCTGATATTACAACACTTTTCACAAGCACTGAATTTTCAAATAACAAAAATATATAATAGCTCTCCCACCACACACACATTCCACTTTAAAAAAAACCTCATGACATTACACATGGATAATAAGCTCATTCCTGGTATTTTCCTGCATTTTAAAACCTAAAATTGAGATAATGCAGTTCATTTTTAGTTCTATGGTAAAACCTCTGTGAATATTTCTAAACATCACAATGTGGTGAATGTATTTCATGTGGAAAATCAAACATTCACTTCTAGAGTTCTAGTACTCTATTGTTTATTTTCATGGTTTCCTAGGAAAAGCAGAAGACACACGCTATCATAAAGAGAACCTCGTAAGACTTATTTTTGTACTGAGATAATTCAGAACCCAATACAACAGCCCATCCCTATTCATCACAGTACATGCTTAACTTGACTTAAGTGGTTTTAAATATATTCCTAAGTGTTTTGCTTAAATGCTTTGATGAATTCAGATTTTAGATGTAAGGAGGAAAGCAGTCAGAAAAGTGCTATCTTCGCTTTTTCACTTCTACTTGGACAGTTAATAACAAAAGTAAACAGGATACCACATAGGAACCAAATGACTGCCTGAATTTGAATTAACATTACAGCATATCTCTGTTCTCTAGTGTGTTTGTCTTCATCAAGCTACCTTGTTAATTCTATTCATTTAGATTACAATCAGGAAGACAGTTTCTAAGCAACACAGTTTATTTTTTGCCTATTTCCATAATGGGAAGAGACTAAGGACCTGCAATGTCACTCTGACACCTTCTGAAAAACATATTTTAAAAATGTCTATTTGAGAAACCTAGGTGTTTCAGTAAAAGTCAAGTATTTAATCACATTCATTTACTGCAGAACTGAAGGAACATATGTGATGTTTCATGGTGATCTCAAGATTTGATTAAAAGATCTTTTATGTTAATTACTTGCTGAGGTCTGTTGTGATAATTGGGCCTACAGATTGCCCTAATGCTCAGCTCAATTGTAAAAAGTGAGTGAAAATTTATAAAATGTCACAATAACCTGTAACTATAGCTGAAAGGAAGACAGAAATCTGAATTAGACTAATACAAAGAGGCCTACTGATATAACTTGAGAATTGTGATACGATCCTGCCTGGGAAACCAGAGAAGTGTGGAAATGAAAAATCAATTAACCAAAATATGTTTAATGAGAGAACTGACTATTCCACCCTCACTCCTGCTTAGAATCCTCAGAAAGAGACTCGGGGAGGGGAGAAGAGAGGGAGGAGTTACTGAAATGCTGGCTGACCAGTGAGAGATGGGAAAGGAGCATGCTCCACCAAGGCTGCACTCACGTACTTTTTCAAGGTACCGCATACCTTTTTCAACCTTGGCCTGCTCTGGTCAGGGATATCTCAGGATTAAGAATGGGAGTCAAATGGCATCATCACTTCTACTGGCTTTGAATAAATCCCAAACACCATCTGGGATGTGATATGTTGGCACTCACTCCTAATTGTGTGTTCTTTTCATCTCCTCACCTCATTTCTTGTCTTTCCAGTCCTCCTCCTTTTGTCTAATAAAGAGCCTAGCTTGGCTGGCTATACTTCACAACTATGCTGTAAGTTTGTGTCCAGAAAAAGGCAACTAAAAACAATTGCCTAAACAGCCCAATGCATGTTTTCCCTCTCTTGGAGTGGGTAATAAGATTGTGGGCTGTATCTGTGTTTGTTCCAGCAACGAGGTCACAAGTGAGAGTCAACACCAAATAAAGAAGCTGCATTTTCTATCTTTTCTGTTCTTTTCTTCCCTTTTTAGTGTGTTTGTCTGTTTTGTCGTCTTTGTCTTAACAACACGAGCTCCAGTCCATCTCAACTAACTTTTTTCCCCAAAAAAGAACAATTATTATAATTTGTAATGCTGTCTAAAGATTGTCCTTACCAGAGAAAGGAAACAAGGGATGTTGTTAAGATGAAATACTTATTTAATTCTTTGCATTTCAGATGCTTTAACTATTTTTCCTTTTTCTGAATTGTTTTAATAAAAGGTTAACAGAAATGTTAATGATGTATTTGCCATCATATAAAGCAGACTGAGGTCTCTATTTACCAAATGCAAATCTTATTTAAAACTATTTAATAGGGGTAGCTAGGGTCTTAACACTTCTGATTTTTTGGGTCCACTTACTCCATCTGAAATAATACAACAGGCCATATCATTCCTTTAAAAAAAAAGTTGTTTTTGCAGGCAAAAAATAGCTAATACTTAATTGCATCAAGACGGCATGTAGGGTCTACACTGTGGGGTAAAGTTGAGTTAAGACATGCAACTTCAACTAGGCAATTAACATAGCTGAAGTAGCTTAACTCTGCTTTTGGTGCTGTCTACACAGCAGGAAGTCGAAGGAAGAACATTGTTCTTTCAACTTCCCTTTCTCTTCATGAAATTAGGATTACAGAAATTGGAGTAAGCAGCCCGTTATTTTGAAATTATTTTGAAATATTGGGCTTGCTATGTAGATGCACACTCTGTTATTTCGAAATAAGCGTGCAGTGTAGACATACCCTTAGAGTCTTAAAAGAACATAAATAGAAGCACAATTCAGTGCATTCAGTGAGGATTGCCAGTCTTCTCTACAATTTATCCTATTATCTTATTGCAAAAAAAATTCATCCTTTGTATGTTTGATTTGAAGACCACTTGAGGACTTGAAACCAATTCTTATAAACTGATTGATGAAGGGCCAAAAGCAGAGCTTTCATTTACTGAAGGGCCTCTCTAACATTGTGAACTATTTGGTATTTATCAGGGAAGCTCTTTTTTAAATGTTCAGTTCTATAGCTAGACAAAAATGAGCTACTTTTGAACTGACACTTTATTCTCAGGAGGGGTTTGTAATTAATTTTCAGAAGAGTGAGGTACCAGAGATGAAAGAATGATCCAGGTGGCCACAAAGCCAACATCTATCTGTTCTTACTAATGCGTATCTTATCCTTGGACTGCCGCCATGACATGGTGGAGGAGTTTAGGATCGTCTGGAGCAATGTTATCTGGAGTCCTGTACCTTATAGTGTCATCCACGATGGTAAGGTCAAAGCTGAGGTACCAGACAAAGTGCAGTCTACCGGGCTAAGAGAGCAACCACTAGCTGACAGAAAAGCACCACTAGCTTATGGATGAATTTGAGAGACTGCAAAGCTATGAGTAAACTTGGACAGAAAATCTGGAATGGATCCCCAAGGTACTAACATTTGAGTATCGTTCCTGCAACTCCTGCCACAGATAAGATACCAGATGTTTCCATTCTTTCCTCTCCTCTGGATTTTTCTGAGGATGCCAAGAGGGGGGTCCTTGATACATGGACAACTCAGGGTATTCATATCATCTGCCTTGGCTTGTGCCCTTGAGGGGCACTCCAGCTTTCTTTACCTCTGAAACTCATGGTCTCTTGAGACCGAAGAATGTCTAACATCTACTTATGGCAAGATAGTGAAACCTTGTTCAAGTGGGGTGTGACAGCTGCCTTTCATTCAGGATGAAGGTAAGAAAAAGTATAACTGAGATAATAGGAACCAGTCAGAAACTTAGCTATGTGGGCAGAGAGTTTTCATTAGGTATTGTTTGAGGGAGATATGTGTGTCTGTGAGAAGAAACACTGCCAGCTCCACCTTCCCTTTCCCCAACATCACTGAAAGAAAGTAAAGAGAGGGAACTTTGGGAGCAGAATGGGGGCTGGAGAGAAGCTTGCAACTCTGAGCAAAGAAACTGCTTCATCTTTTTTGATTCCTGCTATGTTCACGGAAATGGAACTTTTGTGCATTCTTCATAAATAAACAGGATTGCAACAAGGAAATACCAGACTCTCGTCAATTTGTAAATTGTATTTGTATAGATGTAAATCTTGTAGATTTTAAAGTTAGCCCTACACCCACAGTAATACCTAAAGGACAGAGGGGGAAAGTAATAAAAAAAAATCCTTATGGCATGAAAGCCAACATGCAATAAATTCTACCCTCTGTGAGGAAGAGTTAGCAGAAGCATGGATGGGAACAGGAGGCATGATAGTGAACTCTATGGACTTCAAGGACCTCAGGTTATGACCCTGACAAGAGGTCCAATCAGCTGCCTCTTTGTCCGCACAAGTTCCATGGCAGTTGGCTTGCAAGTGACTCCCTCTGAAAAGAATCAGTTTTGAAGCCACAGGATTGACTCTGTTTCCAACATTAACAACTGTGTGGCTTTCTGCTTGAAAATCCTCTGGTGTGACAGTATGCACCATCTTCCCTTACCCCAGCAAACACCAGCCTCTCCAGAAAGGAGGACATTCCATGGTGGCTTCATTCTCACCAGTCTTTTCTGAGAATGCTGGCAGCTTTCTACCACTTCATAAGCTGGAGTTTTAGGTGACTGGTCTGGAGGTGGTAAAACGACCAAGTTTGTGCTAAGCCACTGAAAATGCCTATGCCGCAATAGTTATTTTCAATATAATGAAAGAGCAGAGTCTGAGTTGTGCGCTTGCACCATTGCTGATCATTTTTCTAGCTATTCTGCCTATTAAGTTCTTCCTAAACATAGCAAATTAAATCCTGGCCCATTTGAAGTTAATGGACTATTGCTATGGACTACAACAGGGCCATGATTTCACTCATAACATTTGCTTTCTCTTTTGCTTCCCTCTGTGCCACGGAATGAAAAGGAGCATGGAGCCTTCAGCCACTAAACTACAGCCCTGTCCTCAATGCCTCACTGTACTGCCTTAAAGAAATTCAAGGATGTGCTTTACATAATCTCACCTTAAACTCATGCCTTACATCCATAAATTGAGAGCTGTTCTTGTGTTTCAGTCAGTGTTTATCGTATTTTTACCATTACCAAAGACAAGGAGGCTTACCAGGCTGTAATTTCCTGTACTGTTCTTTGATTACTTTTAAATTATAAGTGCTAGCTTCTTGAAAGTGCATCCATATCTTCCCTAGCTTCAAGGTTATTGTATGTATAAGTAGGAGAGAATCTAAACATCATCTTCTGCTCTTCAGTATTCAGGTAACATCAAATATGCCCAGATATTTGGAAATCATTAGGCATAAAGTTTAGAAATGTGGAAGTTATGAGCAGAGTGTGAGAAGAGGGAGATTAGAGACTTGAAGAATTAATTCTATGCTACCTGCTATTTTCTGTGCATGTGACCTGAATTTGATGATCATGAATCTAACTACAGTACCTGATATTTGGTTAGGGTTCCAGGCTGCCACTTGGAACAGTTGGGTTAAGTTATGTGCTTTGCCACAAATTTCCTGTGTGACCTTGGGCAAATCACTTATCCTTCCTGTGCCACAGCTCTCATTTGGAAAACATGTAGAAAACAGTAATGCCCTCTTCCTGAGAGGTTTATTGTGAAAATATGGTGCCATGAAGTAACTAGAGACCACAGAAGAACCTATGAGAGATATAGAATCAAATACATAACATATATGTGTGCAAATACATTTTGTGTGCATGCATATCAAAGTCCTTAGAAAAGGTCTTTCCACATTTTTATGGTCATACCATGAAGACCATGTTTAAGACTGGGTGTGGGAGATGAGAGAGGACTTGCTTTCCTGTTTCACTTGGCCTCCTGCTTACTCATAGAGAAGCTATGACATTACATTCGAGAATCCATTGGTTTTGATTGAATAAAGATAACTCTTTCATTCAGCAGTTTTGGTTTCAAGTGATTTCAGATACAGGAAAATGTCACTGAACACCTGATGCAAGAGTAGATTCCTGCTAATACGTGACAGTGACCCAGAATAAATTTACTTTTCTTACTCAAAAAAATACAAACAGGACAACCACATGTTGGGGACAATTTAACAGTATGAAAACTACGCAATATTTCTGATAATTTTTAAAAACTCAGCTGCTACCATTAGTATGTAACTAACCAGAAAACAATGTTGTTTGCTTGTAAGCAGCTTAATGGTGATATTTATTATCATCATAAAATGGACACCTCATAGAGAGTTAACAACAAAGTAAAAGCCTGGTCCTGTGAGATGAGGGAGTGCTGAGCTGATGTGCTGAGTGCCCTGTACTCTTAGGGCATGTTTTCACTACAGTGAGGATCATTTTATTGTGTCTTTAGTATAGACACGAGAAGTGTGCTGCTTACCTAGAACTAGAATTCAGGGTTTGACCGAGAGTCTTCCGAGACTGATCAAACCTTTGGATCACTACTCCTTCCTACTTCTCCATGAAGAACTAACGATACAGCTAAGAATGACCTTGAGTGTGTCGCTGCAGACTGTGGAGCACTGGGAAGCAGGATCAAGGAATGTGTTATCCATTTTCCCTGTTGAAGGAAAAGGTCCAGATAGGGATCGCCAAGTCTTCAAAGTAAATGCGTGGTTGCGCAGGTGATGCCAGAGAGAGGGCTTTGGTTTCTTTGACCATGGGATGTTGTTCCGGGCACAAGGATTGTTAGGAAGAGATGGGATCCACTTAATGAAGAGAAGGAAGAGCATCTTTGCAGGCAGGCTTGCAAATCTAGTGAGGAGGGCTTTAAACTAGGTTCATTGGGACGGTGACCTAAGCCTGAGGTAAGTGGGGAAGTGGGATACTGGGAAGAAACACAAGAAGGAAGGTGCAACAGAGGAGGACCCCTGATTCGTACAGTATATATAGGGCAACCAGCTAGTTAAATCTAAGGTGTCTGTACATGAACATAAGAAGCCTGGGAAACAAGCAGGAAGAATTAGAAGTTCTGGCACAATCAAAGAACTGTGATTTGAGTGGAATAACAGATACTTGGTGGGATGCCTCCCGTGACTGGAGCACTGTCATGAAAGGGTATAAACTGTTCAGGAAGAACAGGTAGGGGAGAAAAGGTGGAGAAGTTGCTCTGTATGTAAGAGAGCATTATGACTGCTTAGGGCTTCAATACATTAGGGCTACGTCTACACTGGCCCCTTTTCCGGAAGGAGCATGTTAATTTCACCTATCGTAGTAGGGAAATCCGCGGGGGATTTAAATATCCCCCGCGGCATTTAAATAAAAATGTCCGCCGCTTTTTTCCGGCTTTTAAAAAAGCCGGAAAAGAGCATCTACACTGGCCCCGATCCTCCGGAAAAAGCACCCTTTTCCGGAGGCTCTTATTCCTACTTCAAAGTTTCCTTCAAAGATTCCTTCAAAGTAGGAATAAGAGCCTCCGGAAAAGGGTGCTTTTTCCGGAGGATCGGGGCCAGTGTAGACGCTCTTTTCCGGCTTTTTTAAAAGCCGGAAAAAAGCGGCGGACATTTTTATTTAAATGCCGCGGGGGATATTTAAATCCCCCGCGGATTTCCCTACTACGATAGGTGAAATTAACATGCCCCTTCCGGAAAAGGGGCCAGTGTAGATGAGCCCAGGGGGAGAAAAGCCTGTTGAGAGTCTTTGGGTTAAGCTTAGAGGCGGGAGCAACAGAGGTGATGTTGAGTAGGAGTCTGCTATAAAGCACTGGATGAGGTAGTCAAGGCTTTCTTCAGACAACTGCAGAAGCTTCCAGATCACAGGCCCTGGTTCTGGTTCTCCTGGGGAACTTTAATCACCCTGACATCTACTGGGATACCAATACAGCAGTAGACAGACAATTCAGGAAGTTTTTGGAGAATGTTGGGGATAACTTCCTGGTATAAAGTGCGGAAGGAACCAACCAGGGGCCATGCGCAGCTTGACCTGATGCTCACAAACAGGGAGGAATTAGTAGGGGAGGTAGATGTGGGTGGCAACCTGGAAAGCAGTGATCTTGAGATGGTAGATTTCAGGATCCTGACAGAAGAAAGGAGACCAGCGCATCTGTGAGTCTGTCTGTTCAAGAACTCCTCCTATATGGTAAGAGCAAGGGACCACCAAATTTGGTATGCAGCTTCCTCTTATAAAAGCTTTTAAAAAAAGGGTTTAGTCGTGGCAGAGTGGCATGCGGGATGCAATTGTTTCTCATCCAACTGATCGGGAGGGCTGTGACAGCAGGAAAGTAATACTCCCAAATGTCCACAGCGAGCAGCCAGCACAGGGAACAGTTATATCCCAGCATGACAACAGGGGTACAGCAAGCAGCCCTGCCCCAGAAAGCAGCCACTGGCTGGGCAGTGCAGCCTCTGCCACCCTGGGCCAGCTCCGAGGAGCAGCCAGCAGCTAGACTGTGTGGCTTCAACCACACTGGGCCGCCCGCAGGGAGAAGCCAGCAAACAAGCTGTGTGACCCCCGCCATCCCAGGATGGCCACAGGGTGAAGCTGGCAGGTGAGCTGTCTGGATCCCCTCCCCCCCTTCAATCTTCCCCCACCTCTCAACTCCTTGCCCTGACTCCTGCTCAGCCACCCCCTGCCGTGAGCCCTCTATCTCCTGCTCTGGCTCCTGAACCCCCCACACCCTCCACCTCCTGCCCTGAAGGACCTGAGCAACACTGGGTAAATCTTCTAGTACATCCTAATTTAATCATCTCTCAGTCGTCTTTGTGATAAACTAAATGGATGAAGATCTTTAAATCTCTCTCTGTAAGGCTAATCTCCAGCTATCAACGAATATTTGTGCTTTCTTCACTCTCTCCAGCTTTTCAACATTCTTTGTTAAGATTTAGACACCAGAATTGGCAGCAGTATTCCAATACCTTGCATCCAATTTTCTGCTGCTAGTCACTACTCCCCTAGTTATTCATACAAGAATTACATTAGTCCTTTTTTTCAGAGCAACACACTGAGAGTTCATCTTATGTTGTTTGCCTTTTATGACCCTTGCATCCTTGTCAGAATCACTGCTTCCCAGAATACAGTCTTCCCCGCTCCC
Organism: Pelodiscus sinensis; assembly: GCF_052426305.1. Lineage (NCBI taxonomy): Eukaryota > Metazoa > Chordata > Testudines > Trionychidae > Pelodiscus > Pelodiscus sinensis. The sequence continues at coordinate 104,028,195 of NC_143055.1, forward strand.
CCTACTATGACCTGCATCTTTCATTGCTACAGACATAACTTTGCATTTGGGTGTTTTAAAACACATTTTATTTGAATGGTCCCAGTCTGCAAAGTGATTCAGCTCATTCTCTCCTTGTTATTTACCACTTTGCTGATCTTTGGCTTATCCACAATTGTTATCTACATTGATTTTATATTTATTTACAGATCGTTGAAGGAAACGTTGAATAACATCATGGTATTGATCTCTGTGGCTACCCAGTAGAAACCACCTGATTTGATGAATCCCCTCTGACAGCTCCTTTTTAAGATCTGTCAATTAGCCAGATCTTAATCCATTTAACAGTTAAAGTTGCCAGGTGTCTGGTTTTGAACCGGACAGTCCAGTAATTGAGCTTTCTGTTTGGGAAACAAATTGAGAAAATATAAATGTCCGGTATTTTCTAATTAAGATGTAATGTAGATTGTGTTGTAATGTCAAGTGTGTCCAGTATTTTTGTTGAAATCATCTGGCAACCGTAAGTTACATGTCCTCTACCGTTACTGCATAGTAATAATTTTTTAATAACTGTCATGTGGTTCTACTTCAGCCTGTTGATTGCTTGGGTTAGCGGCAATTCAATGCACTGGAGAGTGAAGCTGGAGTGCAGGCAAGACTTGGGAGCCTTCATCCTGGGCCTGAGTGAGTTGAAGAAGCATTGCTCATATGCGGAGAACTACTAACAGTACTGAGCTTAGAGCATCCCCTGCTGCTTGAATCTTGGAATGACAGGGAGTGACATTAGCCGTGCAACAGACCTGGCACTTTCCCTTCTAGAGATAAGGAGCCATTACAATGGGAAAGGGGGAGGCCTAGTCTACTTAGTTTGGTATTTCCTATTGCTGCTGTTATGTGAGACGATTTCTTGCCATGGGATCAGGTTTGGGTATATTGGTTTTGTGCAAAAAAATCCAAAACTTATTTGAAAGAGTCCCATTTCAAATAAGATGATCGTGCCTCCAATGCACAAATTTGGCCAAATACAAATTGCATCTGGTATGAAAACTGAGGGTATGTCTACACTGCAATTCAACATCCATGCCTGGCCCAGGTCAGCTGACTTGGCCTCTTGGGGCTTGGATCAGGAATGAAATCTAAGGAAATGTGTAAACTGCAATTATTCAGCTGTGCCTGACCCATGCCAGCTGACTTGATCTCACAGGGCTTGGGTTATGGGGCTGTTTAACTGTGATGTTAGACATTCAGGCTTGGGCTGGAGCTCTGGGACCTTCCCATCTTGCCTCTTCGACCAAGCCCCATAAATCCAAGTCTGGTAGTATGGGCCAGCTGTGCGTGTCTAATTGTATTGTAGATATAGCCTATGAGGATGACCCAGTCACTGTAATTTGGAGTGGCAGAATCAAGGCATTTATTATTGTTCTTTGCCTAAGTACTCCAAAGATCTTGTCCAACATATATTGATTCCAGGGATGAGATGTGCCAGAGCAAATTTAAATAAAGCCCTTGCAGTAGTTTACATAATTGGAGTGGTTTAGTGGTTATCTTTTCCCGGGAGGGTTTGCTCAGCGTTGTGAGATGAGACACCAACATCATTAAATAACAATAAAGAACTACTGGAAATAGAATAGCTCATTCTTTAGACAAATGAGGTATCCACATTTTGCATGCTGGTTCTAAGTATGATCTAGAGGTTTATAATTAATCAGAGTTTAAATTCATCCCACACTAAGCCCCCAATCTCACTCAGAAACTATTGTGATTAACATTGCATGAACACCTAGATATCTTACTATTTGTAAAATTTTCTAGAGTGGTCATCGCTGTAATGTCTGGGCCCCTTACAAACATTTACTGAATCTATCCTCACAGATTTGTGAGGCAAGAAAACATTCTTCTCTCAGTTTTGCAGATGGGCAGATATGGCAGGCCAGACTCGCTCTAACCGACTTTCTAGCCCACAAATGGCTCCAAAACCTACTTTGGTTAGAACACCTTGTGCAACTTATTTATAGAGTTCTTTTTCACCATTCTCACATACTATGTAGCCTTATACCAACAGTAACATGGAGCCCTTAGCTCCTGAGGCAAGGAGAGAAGAGATTTCTTGTGGCTCTCAGTCTACAGAGCTGACCCTCGTCGCACCCTAACAGCCTTCTTCACAGTCTCTTCCTATGCCTTTTATACCTTCTGATCATGCCTTTGAACTCCCTCCAGCCCATCCCAATTCATCCATTGTATGCAGTTCCCATAGCCAACTATGCTCTGGGCAACTAATTGGAATTGCAGTGGTCAGAGTGTTACTATTGCCCCGCACACTGGCATAGCAACAGATTGGTCAAAAGCCACCTGGAAAGGTAAGTGGTAGAGATGGGCAAAATACCCACGTGTCCTGAGTCATAGCCCCATGCCTTAACCTCAATATCATCCTTCCTTAAACACTTAATGCCTACTTTTAGGGGGCAAGGTGTGCAGAGAGATTAGCAGAGATTTTTACACTTGAGTAAATTTCACTCTAAAAATCTTCTGTTGCACCAGAAGATTTAGTTATTAGTATTTTTTATTTTGAGAATAAAACACTTGTCATTTGCATAGCCCCAGCTATTTTCTATTTTAAAGCATCTTTGCAAACATGAATAATGAGTTCAGTCTCCTAATATCCTCAGATATTTTCCTACTATATCTATAAATAAGTTTTTCCTGTGGGCCAACAGAGTGATATCATTACGTCCTGCTGCATCCTGCAGCCCCTTGCCCCAGTCATCTGGCCTCCTCCCTATCTTCTCCCTGCTGCTAACCCCATTATGGAGTTGGCAACCTAAGGCTCTTTGACTCCTGAACAGCAGCACTCACCTTCCTTGAAGGTAAGCTGCTGGGCTTGTGGGGGAAGGTGAGGGGAGTGGTGGTGAGGGCCATGGCGGGGTGGGGGGAGAGGACTGGGAAGAGAGAAAGTACTGGGCTGGTGGAGGTGGAGAAGGAGGAGGGAGGAGAGAGGGAGGGGGAAGGGGCCTAAGCTAGTGGATCAGAGGGAGGGAGAAGAGGCCCTAAGGTACTACAGGACCACTTGTTGTTTACATTTTTTTAAGCTACAGACTAACATGACTACCCCCTCTCAGATTTATATCTATATTTGTTAAAGAATGTAAAGTGCTATGTGAGAATTAAGTTACTCTTTCTAGAACTGGGGAGGTGGACTCTCTTGTTGTTAGTGCTATCTCTGAGGGCACATATACACTGCAGCGTTATTTCGAAATAACAAGGTGAGCGTCCACACAGCAAGCCCATTATTTTGAAATAATGGTCTTCTTATTCTGGAATAATAAATCCTTCAGGGTGTGTCTACACTACAGCACTAATTCGAACTAACTTAATTCGAATTAGTTAATTCGAACTAAGCTAATTCGAACTAGTGCATCTAGACCTAAAAACTAGTTTGAATTAGCGTTTTGCTAATTTGAACTAGCATGTCCACACTGAGTGGACCCTGAGCCGAGGTTAAGGATGGCCGGAAGCAGTGCCAGCAGGGCATCAGGTTAGGACTTAGAGCGTGGAGATGCTGTCTCAGGCTAGCCGAGGGCTGTGCTTAAAGGGACCCGACCCCCACCCTGGACAGACAGTTCTCAGGGGTTCCCCGCTTGCAAAGCCGTCCTGGCTTGGAGTGCCCTGAGTGCCCACACTCGGCACATCACAGCACTCGCCAATCAGCCCAGCTGCACTTGCCGCAGGCTGCCATCCAGGGGGGGTTATTCGGGGGGGCTGCAGGAGAGCTTCCACCCCGAGGAGCCTGCAGAGCCACCCCAGTCCTCCCCATTGGGGGCTCGTACCCCATTCCTCCCTCACCTCCTTCCACTTACCCCTCCCTAGCCCCCCTTCCTGATGTACAAAATAAAGGAAACGTGTGTTCAAAAATAGAAACTCTCTTTATTGAACAAAACTCGGGGAGACTGGGAAAAGGAGGTGGGAGAGGGGAAGAGAGAGGGTGGGCAACTAAAATGATCAGGGGTTTGGAACAGGTCCCATATGAAGAGAAGCTAAAGAGACTGGGACTTTTCAGCTTAGAAAAGAGGAGACTAAGGGGTGATATGATAGAGGTCTATAAAAGCACGAGTGGTGTGGAGAGGGTGCATAAAGAAAAGTTCTTCATTAGTTCCCATAATAGAAGGACTAGAGGACACCAAATGAAATGAATGGGTAGCAGGCTTCAAACTAATAACAGAAAGTTCTTCTTCACAAAGCAAATAGTCAACCTGTGGAACTCCTTGCTACAGGAGGCAGTGAGGGCTAGAACTATAACAGAGTTTAAAGAGAAGTTAGATAAATTCATGGAGGTGGGGTCCATGGAGTGGTATTAGCCAAGGGGTAGAAATGGTGTCCCTGGCCTCTGTTTGTGGAAGGCTGGAGAGGGATGGCACGAGACAAATGGCTTGGTCATTGTCTTCGGTCCATCCCCTCCAGGGTCCCTAGTGTTGGCCGCTGTCGGCAGACAGGCTACTGGGCTAGATGGACCTTTGGTCTGACCCAGTATGGCCATTGTAAGCTCAGGACTCAGGGTCGGGGGTCTCAGTGGATCACCTTGATTTTCATGCAAACCTGCTGCTGGGTGGCCAGGCTGGCAGCTATCCTGCCCTAGACGGCCACATTCCTGTGCCTAGTGCGGAGGTCGTGGATGAGGTCCACGATCTCTGCACTAGACCAGGTGGGTGCCCGCCTCTTGTGGACCTGGGCAGGCTCCCAGGAGCCGCCAGCCTGGTTCTGGGAAGAGGCGGAGGGCTGGATGGCAGCGGGTGGCTGGTTCGTGCCGTGCCAGGTGCAGGGTATGCTGGCTGGGTGCTGGCAGGCTTGCACCTGGCACGAGCACCGTAGCCAGCCTGTGCCCCTTTAAGGGCTCCGGGGCCGGGAGGGGGGCAGACGAGTTTCCCTGGTGGTGCCCAGAGTGACCACCAGGGAAAGCTGGGGACGGCTAGCCTCACACTAGTTCGAATTAAGTGGCTACACACCCCTTAATTTGAACTACTTAATTTGAACTAGGCATTAGTCCTTGTAGAATGAGGTTTACCTAGTTCGAATTAAGCGCTCCGCTAGTTCGAATTAAGTTCAAACTAGCGGTTTGCCTGTGTAGCGCCTATCACAGTTAATTCAAACTAATGTCTGTTAGTTCGAATTAACTTTGTAGTGTAGACATACCCTCATTTCACAAGGAATAACACCTATTTTGAAATAGTTATTTCAAAATAGGGTGAGTATGGATGGTGAAGCTATGGTTATTTCGAAATAATTGGCCTCCAAGGCTTCTCACAGCTGCCCTGGTGGCCACTCTGTCCACACTCCTCAGAACTCTATAGTTTTCCTTCTCTTGCAGGCTTTAAAGCTGCAGCCACAGGAGAAAGTGCTTGTGGCACAAGGAAGGCCCTGACAGCCGTGTGCCACACAACAGGGCCCTTCTCTGCCTTCCCTGCTGCCATGGCAGATCCCTGTGCTCCCACTGAGCCCATCACAGCTGCAACGAGCTGAAAGCCAGTTCTGAAGCCTCTGCCTGGAGCAGAAAAGGAAGCCCCCTTCCTGGTCTGGTTCGGAGAACTTGGATCTCATTGAGGTCTGGGGAGAGGAGGCTAACCTCCAGGATCTGCACAACAGGAGACAGGAATGTGGGCGTCTAGGGCCAGGTGACTGCGGGACTGGGCCATACAGGCCACATGCACACCCAGGAGCAGGTGCACATGAAAATAAAGAAACTGAAGCAGGCCTACACCAAGACCAGGAAGTGGAGTTCCCACTCAGGGGCAGCACCCCAATCATGCTGCTACTTTGACCAGCTGCACCTCAACCTGCAGGGGGGGATTGGTCCCTTTTTTCTCCCTGGTCAGTGACTCGGGCCTGGAGATGCCCATCATCAGCCTCCTGGAGGGCAGGCCTGTGGATGAGGAGGAGGCGGAGAAAGAGGAGGCCAACACTGACACCATGCCCGCCAGCCAGGATCTCAACTTGTCCCTGGAGCCGTCCCCCCTTTTCCCCCTGAGGATGTCACCCAAGGTTTGGATGAAGCCAGGGAAGGCCCATCAGGTGAGTTCCATTACTTTTCCTAAACGTGTGTGGGGGGAGGCGGCAGGTGGCAAGGGGCTGCATGCTCCTCGCGTGGCCTTCTCGACCTAAGGATCACACACAGCAGCTGGTGCACGTGGAAGCACCAGTCCAGAGCAGACTGTTGCATGAGGCTGCCACAAAGGAACCTTGCAGTCTTGCTCACAGGAGAGGTCTGTCTTACTCCTGACTCCGTGGTAGGACACCCTCCTATCGCAAGCCACCACTAAGGAGGGCATCATGGACACACACAGCAGTGCCACACATGGCACAGGCTCGTGCCTACACTCTTGGGGAAGCATTTGCTCCCAGGAGGACACCGAGCCCCTTCATGGGAACCTGTTGGGTGGAGCAGGTGAGAGGGCAGAAGGAAGAGGAGGAGGCCCCAGTACCACCACCCCCAGCAAGTGGCATCTGCCCCTCACACACATCTCTCTCAACACCCTTCCCCCCTCTGCTCCAGCGAGCAGGGATAGAAGTCCTCTCCCTGTGGGATGATGGCAGTGCCAGACCTGGTGTGTGTGCGGCACAGAGGGAAGGCAAGCCACCCCATCGCCATCCTCCTTCTCACAGGCTCCTGGCCTGGCCGGCACCTTCCTGTGCCTGCTTGTCTCTGGGACATGGGGGTAGCAAGCTCCCTTGGGACATCCATGTCCCTGCAGGACAGTGTCTGCTGTCTAAGCCACACATGGCCTTGCTCAAAGCAAATCGCCATCATCTGAAGCGAGACCTTTTGGTGTCGGCTCAAAGATGAGGGCTAGTGTCTCCTGGGATGACTGCCCTTCTCACTCTTCTTTACAGCTGGCCCAGCTGCAAATGAGGCACGTCCACCATCTCTCATGCCATTCTCCTGACCCTGGGAGAGCCGGTGCCACAGACGACCCTGAGAAGACCTGGAGCGGGAAAACATTGCCTGCCTGTATGCCCTGCAGCAGTGTCTTGAGCAGCAGGAGCAGAGGTGGGATGCCGACTTGGAGCTGCACCACACCACCTGGCAGGAGCTGTCTCACCAGACCTGGAACATGTGCGCAGCATACACTGATGCTGTCGACCACTTGCTCAATGTGATTGAGCAGCCCAGCAGCCACCCTCCACACCCACTCCTTCCCAAGTCCCTCCACTGCATCCACTTCTGTTCCCGCCCCCACGCCTACCACCACCTCTCTGGTTTCTCCCCCAGCTCCTCTCATGGCTGTCAAGGGCCCCACACAAAAGATGGTGGGACCATCTGAGGCAAGCCCTGAACCCTTCCTTCCCCCTCCTCCCATTTCCACCTTCTCCCTTCCCAGGTTCTTTCCCCAGTCCCTCCCCAGTTATATTTATCCCCAATTAAAAATAACAGAGAGTTTATTCCAAAACAAAAGTCTGGTTTAATTGGTCTGTAGGGAAGGGGCGGCGGAAGGTGGGAGGAGAGGGGATGGGGAGCATGGGAGGAAAGGCACAGAGAGGCAATGCAGAGGCCCCTTGTTGGGAGGCCCAGGGAAGAGTGTCACAACTGGCCTTGTCTGAAACTTTCCCTCAGGGCCTCCCAGATGCACGCAGCCCCTTGGTGGGCCTGACTGAGCAACCACACGCTGCTGCCATCCAAGGCCCTGGCTATCTGCTTGGCCTATGTCCCCTACCCCGGCAGGAATGTCTCCCCCTTTTTCTCACGCAGGACACAGCAGACCACCACCACCTGGGGGATGTTCCACTTGCCGTGGTCCAGATGAGTGAGGAGACAGCAGAACCTCCCCTTCAAACAGCCAAAGGCCTTCTCTACCATGATGCAGTCCCTGCTGAGCCTGGCATTGAACTGTTCTTTCATGGGATCCAGGTGTTCTAATGTAAGGCTTCATTAGGCGGGGTGGGAGGGGAGAAGGGATAGGCTACATTGCCCACAATGCACAAGGGCATATCCACGTGGCCAACCCTGATGGCGTGGTTGGGGGAGAAAGTGCTGGCGTGCATCTTCTGGAACAGGCTGGAGTTCCTAAAGATGCCAGCGTTGTGTGCCTTTCCCAACCACCCAATGTTAATGTTGGTGGAGCAGCCCCTGTGGTCCACAAAGGCCTGCAGCACCATTGAAAAGTACCTCTTCAAGTTGATGTAATCAGAGGCATGGTGATATGGGGCCCAGATGGGAATATGGGTGCCATCATTGCTCTCCCACACAGTTGGGGAAGCCCATGGCGGCCAAGCCGGTGACGATTGGGTCCATGTTGCCCATGATGATGGCATTGATGACCCTCACCACCTGTGAGAGAATATAAACAGAGAATCCTAGGGAGATTCCTGAGCCCAAGCCCCTTCCCACAGCAGAGGCAACCCCCAAGTATCCCCTCCCCCACAGGGCTTTGTGAAGGCAGGACTGCAAAACCTCCACCCTACCCCCGTCCCTAGGGAACTCCATTCCAGTGCTTCACCACCCTCTTAGGACAATAGCAAGAGAGCCAAACCTGCTTAAGCATGGACTGATGGTCGATCTCCCCATGCCAAACTGGTTCCTGACGGAACCATAGCTGTCCCACATGGCAAGCTGCCAAATGGGGATGGCAGGTCACATGTGGGTGTCTCTTCACCTGAGGGCAGGGGCAAGCCACTTGCAGAACTCCAGGAATGTGTCCTTCTACATGTAGACGTTCTGGAGTCCCACGGCTCCAAGATGATTCGGTCCCACCAGTCAGGACTGGTGTCCTGGTGCCAGAAGCGGCAGTGCACAGTGTCCAGGAGAGGGTGGGAGGGGCTGTGATGCAAGAGAGAGATGTGGAGAGAGTTAAGGAGGTGTCCTAGAGTGAGCTGCTGGTCCTGGTCCTTCAGTGCCACATAGGCCTCCTGCTGCACCGCTTGGCACAGTTATTGCAGGCTGCCCAAGAGCCAGCAAGTGCTTTGCAGTAGGTCCACCTCCATGTGTCAGCCAATGGTCAGGGCAGTGTGTGTGTGTGTTATACACCCGAGTCTTCAACTGCTGGGACACAAGTTCCTGTCACAGCGGGCAGCCTTAGGGGAGGCCGACAGGCGCCCCGAGAAGTTTTACGTCCGTGTCTTTGACCGCTAGGACTGGGGTCTCTTCGCAGCGGGCAGCCAACAGGCTGACAGACACCCCAAAGTTTACAGGGAGAGCTTATTACACCTCAGACTTTGACTGCTAGGATACATGATCCCTTCGTAGCGGGCAGCCTAGGGAAGGCTGAGAGGTGCCCCTACGGATCTGTCCCCTGGAGGAGACACGATCCAAACACCCAGCTCTCCCTCACTGTGTCTGCCCTATGACCAGCTGGAGTTCTTTTAAATTGTGCTTGGTTCTGTTACAGCAACTGAAAGAGTCAGGTTAACCAGTTACAGGTTTATTAAGAAGGCTTATAAAGCATGTGGTTACAATGGCTATTGCTCTACTTTTTAACTGCTAGCAAATACAGATCTTAAAATGGTTACAAAGGAAAAAGGAAGATAGAAAATAATGGTATCAAGTGACAGCTTAATCTTTAAAGAGCTCTATTCTATGCATGCACTAAAACACAAATGGCACATACGGATATAATTTTTACCCCCTTCTGCATCACTCGATTCCAGCTCGTCAGGCCAGGATCGGTCCCTCAATTCCTCGGAAAGACAAAATACGAGGTGGGTGTCCCGTGGACCTCGGGAGGCAATGCACCTAATCTGACCAGGAGGAAAAGGGTGGATTGGCACTCAAAGTGAGTGTGCTGCTGGACCCATCTTTATATCCATGGGGTCACGTATTTCTCTTTCTTATCTGTGATGCCAGATGGTACTGGTCCGTCTTTGTGACGCCAGTTCTTACAAGGGAGTTGTGAAATTAATTTACACTTGTAAGAGAGATAACTAAATTGGGAGTACTGGGCATTCTTTTCTCAGTGGGAGATTCCTCTGTGATCGTAACAATATAGGTGCCAGCCAGGGAAGTTCTCGCAGCCTCGAGGTCAGCTTATTGACTTGATCGCTCTCTCTCATTTCTATGTTTTCAGCTTACCCAGGGTCAGATGAGCCAGCGTATCCAGGCCTCTGACAAGGCTTCAAAGACTATGTTGATTTTATTGCTCCTTCTCTGCCCTGTATGCAGGCACCTCAGAGGGGCAAACAAGATGGATGTGACAGAGGGGGGGCCTGTCTGACTACACCATGGCAGAATTGCTGTGGTGTCCACAAGGGCAACCAGAGAAGGCAGTGAGATGAGTTTGCTGTCCCTCAAGGAGGTAGGCAATGGAAAGGAGACTGAGACCTGGCTGTAGAGAGGAGCCCCTTTAAGCATGAGCCTCAGGCAGCAGCTCTAAGAAGTTACTGCTGTCCTGATGCCCTGATCAGAGTGCTTCCGGGAGGCTTTAAATGTGATTCAGCCTCCAATAAGTGTGGACGTGCTATTCTGACATAGTTCTGCACTATTTCGATGGGCATTTGTAGTGTGGACACGCTGTTTCAAAATAGCTATTTCAGGAGTTATTATTTCAAAATAGCTTATTTTGAAATAAGCGCATAGTGTAGACATACCCAGAGTTATCCATGATTGGTTTCCTTAGGCTGGATTGGCCAACATACCTGAATCTCCTGTCGCATCCTTTTCTGCTCTGTCTATTCACTTTGCCTGAGAGTTAGGACTCTCTTCACTTGCATCTTGGGCATTGCAGAATAAAAACTTCTGTTTATGATCAGTAATAAACAGACCGAGTTATGCAGCTTGGCATATTTTACAACCCAACCGGAGAGCTTGGCTCTCACGAGTCAATTTGAAGTGAGCAGGGAGATTGTTTCCTACCAAGCTGTCTTCCTGGGAGAGGGCCAGCTTGTGTCTCTAGCAGCACAGTCTGAAGGTGAGTCAGTAGAAAGCGAGTTTAGTAAACATTGTTAACTGATGTTCCAAAAATTCCTACAGTGTTTCCAAAGACAGCTGCAGTCCATGATAATGACTGAAAAATAATGGGGGGATGTCTGAATACACCCACTATCACTCCAAGAGTACACAATGCTTTTCTTCTACTCATCATCTTCACTGCCCTAATACTAAGTTCTCATCCATCTGTTATGAGACCACAGTCCTTCAAGGTGCACCATTTAGGAGAAGGAAATCTTTCAAACCATGCCCCTTTAACTAAGAACTGCATTTCAGGTGGGTCCCAGATACCCCTCCATCTCTTCGGAGATACTTTCTCTCCTGTGTGATGTTTACCAAAACAGTCTTACTCAAATGGACTAATAAAATAATAGATTGAAGTAATATTTATTAAGATCAGATATCAAATCATATAAAATTACACACAAGGTTTGTTTATCGAATCTGGCCTTCTCTCCATGGAAACTAATCCAGATAAAATGTGTTAGGCTTATTTGCCATGAATAGCTGAGAACTTACATATTTAGCAGAGAGCCTTTCGCTTTTTTAACACTAGATCTGAGTCAGCCTGAATTCAGTTGATCAGCTTAGACTAGGGATGTTAAGGACTAATCGATCGACTAATCGATTTCTCCTCCCCCCCACACTGCCTCTATGGTTATGTCTACACTACAGAGTTTTTCCGGGATACCAGAAGTATCCCAGAAAAATTCTACCACGTCCAGGGAATGCGTCTGCTCTTCTGACACTTTTTGCGGAAAAGCAAACACGCTCTTTTGGAAGCCCTGTAAACCTCATTTCACGAGGAAGAAGGACTCTTCTGAAAGGAGTTTTTTTCCTAAATTTGGTGCAGTGTAGATGGGCCAAATTTCGGAAAAGCTGCTTCCAAAAGAAAATCGGAAAAAGGTACGCAAATTGCAGAGTGCAATTTGTATACCATTTTTCCGAAAAAGAAATGGAGTGCAGACATAGATAGAGGCAGCAAAGGGGGGAGGGAGGGGAAGAAGGGGTACTTCAAAGTGGCAGTACAGCCCTGCACTGCTGCTTTGAAACGCCGAGTCATCCCTGACTAAGAGAGATGTGCTTGCAGAAGCCCTTAGTGAAGACGCAGTCATATTGGCAAACCTTTGCTTTTAAGAATATAACTTTTCAGTTCAGCTGCAGCAAGTGGCCTTAGGTCACAGCACAAAAGGGGCACAGCACCACTCAATGTGGGGGCCTACTGAAATGGCCCTTTGTATCCGCGACAATCAGGATGGTGTTGTATATGTGTGCCCATTACATCTGCAGTGCATGGAAGCTGTTCTTGTCTGTTATATCACAGACAATAGTGCACCTGAACCAGAGTGCTATCATACACAGGTGCTGGTACTGATCCAGACTAGCTTTTAACCCATCCCCCATTTTTCAGCTGCTGACTAAAAGGTAGATTTTGGAAAAGTCAGAAGCTGAGTGAAAGGCCTTGGAGGAGCTAAAGATGGAAGTGCTTCTCAAATGAGACATTTGACATATGCCGAGCTGAGACTGCTCTAGGCAGGTTTCTCAGAAGAACAGCAGCCTTTCCTGCTTAGGGAGATAGGGAGTTGCTTAGCTATTTTTACCTTTAGTTTTAGGGGTAAAAAATGATAGAATTGCTTGATGTTGAATGACACAAAGTAAATAAAAACCCAAGGGGCTGACTTTACCAGTAGAGGAGAGCACATTACTTTTAAAATCATGTATATGAAAGCTATGCTAGTGTGTCACCCTTAATTGTCTTTCTGAGTACAGTTACTTAGCTACACACACAAATCTGAAGGGCTGTTAAAAGAAAAAAAGACCCAGCTCTACACTTACATATTTTTTTTTCAGAGAGGTTATGCTGAGATTGCCAGCTACTGGCAAAGCAGTAAGTATTCAAAGGCTAAGGATGCTTTCGCTAGGCGACTGAGCAGAATGCTGGGCAAAAAGGAAGGATGTATGGGATAGGGACTGACTGGTTGGTAGAGGGGAGGGTGAAGAATTCCTTTCCCTTCACAGAAAGAAAATTGCTAATTTCTAGAACTCAATAGAACCTCTCTGGAGGTTCTAATATGGCCTGTCTTTTTCTCACTCTTTCCCTTTGCATTTTACTCCTCACTCCTTGACTTCATCTAGAGATGGAAAGTCCCAAATTACTCAAAGAAAAGCTGACCTGAAAGGTTTTTTGGCACAAGTGGAAGCAAGAAATAGGCAAAACCTTATGAATTCATTCTTGCAAGATTTCCAGCCAAATTTTGCAGCCTTGAGGGTATTTGAGCCAAACATGAACTCTATACCTCCACTTACATAAAACCATTACAAGGCAAATGTGTAGGGAAATGCAAAAATCCTGGCTCAAAAATTTTTTTTAAAAAAGCCCATCCTGTCAGGTTTCTGTGTTGATCCCTGATTCTTCACCGGAGAGCTGAGCTTCACAAAACATGGCAAGGAGGAAGAAAATGTACAGCCCATAGACTATGTAAAATTTCTGGACTGAACAACTTAACATTGTGAAAGACCTCTTGAGGATTTTAACATGGGTCTGAAGGGTTTTAACATGGCATATTGCCAGGGTTGGACCATTAGGCAAAACAAGAAAAACAATGGAAAGGAACACTGCAGGTAATTGCTTTCCTTTTCCCATACCTTCCAGACGGATTTTTGCAAACATTTGAAAGGGGAGGAGAATGGGGAAGGTGATGAGTTATTGGAGAAAAAGGAAAGGTATTAACTTTTCATTTGCCTGGCTTGCTAGCTTGAGACATATTAGAAGGTATAAATGTAGTTCAGAAGTGTTGGAGAGAGATTTTTAAATATATTTGTAAGTAATAACAATGCCTCCTAGATCAGATGGACAAGGTATTCTAATGAACGCATATAAATCTAAAGCGAATATGTTTATCTTTTTAATCCTTCCACTTCTTTGTGTGCGTGGGAAAGGGGTGGGTGATCTGGCCCTTAATTGCTATACTTCACCCCAGAGATGTCTGCATTGCATCATTGAGTGAATAGAGTTCTGTATATGAGTGCAAATCTCACCCCCACTTTGAATCCTTACTGCCACGTCAAATGGGTCAGAGTGACATAAAGGAACCCTAAAAGCTTAGGGTTGCCAACTTTCCCTACCAAATGCCATTTGCTGCAATGGCATCTAGTTCAGGAGAGTTGGCAACCCCATAAAAGCAACATATCAGATTCAGAGAGGATTCTCTGACACAGACATTGGGAAGGTTGCCTCTCTAGGACCTCTCAGATGTGTGATTCCAGGCAATCCTGTACCCCATAGACAGTCTGGCTCCTGTAACTTAGGTAGTGTAATTTAGATGACCCTGGAGGCCTGGAATAGCCCATGATCAGCAGGGCAAAAGGTATATTAAAGCTGCCTTAGCATATTCTTTCTCTTGGCTATGAGGTCTGTGCTGCACCTCTTAGGATTTGTCTATATCACTGGGTACTTCCTAGCCTGGGGACACAGACATGTTCTTGCACTGTTTGAGCAAATGCACTAAAAATAACAGAGTAGCCAGGAGTAGCATGGATAGCAACTTGGGCTAGCTACCTGTGTCCAAACCTGACTGGCCTCCCAGTTACTTGGGTCATTAGTCCAACCCAATGCCCATGCTACCCCCAGCTACTGCTATTTTTAGCATGGTAGCTCGAGGAGAGCTAGCTCATGTCTCTCTACTCATGTGCTCCCAGCTGCAGTGTAGACATAATGTAAGAGCTGGCATGCAGAATCTCATCCAGGGATCTTTAACCCACAAGTAACATGTGTAAAGCTCTTTATAGGATGCCTCTGGATGAGGCGATAATATGGTAATAATAAATAGTACAATTGGCTCCTTGAAATAACATGAACCTCAGTTGTTCTTTCCTTTATATTAACCATGTAAATGGATAGCCCTTTTCTAAGTGTACTATTTTTATAACAATTGTGTTCTTATGGAGCTAACATGCCTATGTATCAGTTATATTGAATCTTATTCAATATGGAAATACTGCCTAGTGGAACCAGAATCATTTGTAATCCTAGCTCTGCCACTTCATTGCCATGTGGCCATGGGCATATCATTTAACCTCTTTTTATCCATTTCCCACAAGAACATAAAAATGGCCATACTGGGTCAGATCAAAAGTCCATCTAATCCAATATCCTGTCTTCTGACAGTGGCCAATGCCAGATGCCCCCAGAGGGAGTGAACAGAAAAAGGTAATCATCAAGTGATCCCTCTAATGTCATCCATTTCCAGTCCCTGACAGAGGCTAGGGACAAGAGATATGCAGCAAGGGAGATATTAGGAAAACTTTCTATAAGGATAGTTAAATACTGGAATAGGTCACCAATGGAGGTTTTTAAGATCAGGTTAAATCAGTGGTCACCAACCAGTAAATTGGGAACTACTGGTAGATCTTGGAGCCTCTGACAGATGATCCTGACTGGTTTGGCCAACAGGCTATCAAGTGCTGGCACTTCAGCTGTCCTTCCCCACACTGCTGTGCATCTCCTGCCCTTTGCCTTGGATATGCCCCTCCCCCAGAGCAAGAAAGAGAGAGGAGAGGGTGCTTATGTCAGGGTGCTCCCCTCTCCTCCTGTATTCTATCTCCACAGATCAGAGAGCGGGCACAACAGGGCTTGGGATGGCAGGAGTTTTCTGGATGCTTTTGAGAGTGGTGCAGGGCCAGAGCAGGGGTGAACCTGCCTTAGCCCCACTGTACCACCACCCAGGAGCCACCTGAGGTGATCAGTGTCCAGCTCAAGCCAGCTCCAATCCCCTGCCCCAGTCATGAACCCCCTCCTGCACCCAAAGCCCCTGCCCCAGGCTCAGTTCAGAGCCCATCTCAATTCCTTAGCCCAAGACCAGATCCTGCGCCCCATCCCTCTACTCCTGCCTGGTGAAAGGGAGACAGAATGGGGGTGGGACAGAGTGAGGACGGAATAAGCAGGGGCAGGGCCTCAGAGAAGGGGCACAAAGGAGTTGGGGCAAGGATCTTTGGGTGTGACGTAGATCTTGGATAGAACTTAAATTCAAAAAGTGATCTCATGCTTCAAAAGGTTGGAGACCACTGGGTTAGATAAACCTATCAGGGATGTCCTAGGTCAAGGGTCGGCAACCTATGGCTCGCGAACCAAATATGACTCACCAGGGAGCCAGATATAGCTCTTCTGGAGCCCTAACTCAGCCCTTCAAGCTTCCTTCCCCCTCCCCCTGCAGCAGAGAGGCAGCACTGGTGCTACAGACTCATGGCCCCCCACAAGACTGGAATGCCTGCTCTGGCTTCCTGTGGGAGGGTGGAGGGGAGAACAACAGCCTCAAGACTCCTCGTCAGATCTGGCATGCGGGGAACAAGTGTGGCTCCATGTGGTGCCCTTTTCCTTCCTCCAGCATGTGGGTAACAAGTGGAACCAAAAATGGCTCTGTGAACACTGCCATTTTCCTTCTCCTGAGACACGCTTCCTGGAGGCTTCCTTTTGGTAAACGGGAGCAGTGGGAGGCTGTGTTACATGGTGCCTGTGATGCAGCACAAAACCAAGTGATCCCCTACCCTCCTCATGGCCAGACACCACACCCCAACCCCTTCACTCACCCTCCCTGGCCAGACAATGTGACCCCAGCCCGCTCCTGCCCCCTCTAGGGTTGCCAGGTGTCCAGTTTTGAGCCGGACAGTCCAGTATTTGACCTTTCTGTTTGGGAAACAAATTGAGAAAATATAAATGTCCAGTATTTTCTAAATAAGTTGTAATGTAGATTGTGATGTAATGTCAAGTGTGTCCAGTATTTTTGTTGAAACCATCTGGCAACCCTAGCCCCCTCCCCTCTGGCCAGACAGCCTGCCCCATTCCACCCCTGACCCTACCCCCGGCCAGACACCCTGCTCCTAACCCCCATTTTTGGCCCCACCGCAGAGTCCAGGCAGGCCCACAAAATCTACTAACAACTGGAACCCCAGAAGATCTGGCCTGAGGCCTTGAACCTCAGTCCTCCCTCCCCCATTATGGGGCTGGAGCTCCAGGAGAGTGAGGTGTGTCAATTGGGGCCACATCAGTGAGGGTTTTGGAAGTGGGTTTTTTCTGATTTTTCTGTGTGTCAGTAGCCCCCAACTCACAAAAAGTTCCCCACCCCTGCCATTAATAAAGATAGTGTTGAAACCTTTTTTGTTGGACATAATATTTTACTTTATTTAAAATGAAGCCTGGCCAACAAGCCCCCAACTGGGGCCCAGCCCACATCTGGCCACAGCGTCATAACACTCTTGCACCCCACCACCAACCCTAAGCCCATCATACACCTGAACCCCCTGCTCTGAACCCATTATATTCCCACATCCCCAAAGTCCTGAACCCCCACATCCCCAGTCTCCTGCCATAACACTCCTGCACAGCTACACACCCCAAACATGTGCCCTGAGTCCATCATACACCCAAATCCCCTGCCCTGAGTGCCTCATACATCTCAACTCAGACTCCTGCACCCCGACATCCCCCTGCCATAAGATTAACAGAAGATAGCCTGAATTCATTCATGAAGCTGGAATTGGCCAGTTGTAATGTAAACTTCAAAGAAATGTGCAAAAAGATGCAGCAGCAGAAGTCCCATTAAATAAAGTCTGTGAGTAGAATGCTTCATTTATGCTATTATTAATCATTGCTATTATCAATAATATTAATCTGTATATTTTCAGTCATGCAAATGGGCATTCTTATACAGCTCGTTGTTGACCACTTGTTCTGAATTTTGATTTAGTTTGGCTCTTTGGTTTGAAAAGGTTGCTGACCCCTGTGCTAGGTATACCTGATCCAGCCTCAAAATAGGAGGCTGATCTAGATTACCTCTTGCAGCTCTACATTTCTATTCTTCCTTGTCAAAAAGGAAAAATAAGTGTCTTGCAAGTGCAGATATTTGGATAGTTTCATTCCATATAAGTGGGCTGGCATGCTTTGTGACTCAGAGTATTTCTGGTTGGCTGGAGTTTAATGAAGATAGAGTTCAGGAGCTATGAAGTCTGCCCCAGCCTTACAACAGTGAGCCTAATTTGGCTTAGCTACTCTAGGTTTGGGAGACCTGGGCTTAGGTAGGTGCATTGCCTGATTGGAAAGGTTTGCTCCAGCTAGAAAGATTTTACCTGGGTTGAGAGGTTATGTTTAAGCTCCAGGTTTGGAACACTATGCAGCAGCTTGTTCCAGGCTTGAAAGTTTGAGTTTAGCCTGGAAGCCTGATAAAGAGCTGTATCAGAATTTTGTTCAGCCTAGACAAAGGCTTTATCTAACTTTAGAAGTTCTTACCTAATCTGAGAGCTATATTGCTATGAACTTGCTCTTTATTTTTGTAACTGCATTTTTGTAACTCCATTTATTTCCTTAAATTTAATGTGTGTGTGTGTGTGTGTATATATATATATATATATATATATATATATATATATATATATATGCTGTATTTTTAGATTTCCTAAGTCATTTTCTGACTCTTTCCCCTTCATGACTCACAGCTCACATGTGTCAGAAGGCTCTCTGATCACAAGTCAAAGAAGAGGGAAGGGGAATTAATGTCATTCCAGTGTCAAATTTCTTAATATATTCACCTCACCAGAAGTACTGAATACTCTCTCAGGATCTAAGATAGTTATTAAAAAAATTTGCAGGGATCTCATACTTTTCCTCCAAAAAATGATTTTTTTTTCCAACAGAAATGTTAATTGTGCAGTAGCATATAAAGGGAAGACATTAACAAATGAGAACGGTGCCTGATTATACTAACTAGTCCTCACTAATAAATTCCCTGCTTGTCTTGACCTTTCCCTTTTTTGCACTTAGCTCATCTGCATGTGAGAAGTGTTAGTTGTTAAACCATTTGTATAAAAATGAAGAGAGCTGATTCATCCACAGTGATCTAAATAAAAACAGATAGATAAACTCTATTGGAAAACAGCCATATCTGTTACAATGACAGCATTCTCTATTAAAGTCAAAAGTCCAATATAACAGGCCATACAGTATGCTGGGTAAATCTTCTCGTCTACTATATATCTGAGAGAATTTGTCTGTCAGTTCAAGAACTCCTCCTAAAGTAGGAGTGGCATTAATATTTGTTGGGAGAGCCATTCCAAGATTTTGGTAAGTGGTCAAGGGCTATGCTTTTCTATAGAGGGGGTGCAGGATCTGGGATGGAGGTTGGGTGCAGAAGGGAGCTCAGGGTAGGGGACTGAGGTGCAGAAGAGAGTGTGGGGGCTAAGAGGGAGCTTGGGTGAAGTAGGCAGTTGTGACCTGGGAGAGAGGCTTGGGGTGCAGGGTCTGGGAGGGAGCTTGGGTACAGGAGATGATTCTAGCCTGGGTCAGGGCTATAGAAGGGGCTGCAGGGTCTGGGAGAGAGTTTTGATTTTGGGGCAGGGGAAGGGATGCAGAGTGTTTGGGTGGTGATCTGGGCAGGAGGGGGTCATGGCCTGGGGCAGGAAATGAGATGCAGAGAGGGCATGGGGTTCCAGAAGCTACCTAGGCAGTTCCCAGCCAGCATTTGTGCATGGAGCCAGTATGGCACTGAAAAGAGCTGATTGGCTACCTCTTCTGTGGATTCTAACAATTAACAGCTTTATTTGATTAATTTAACCACTTTACTTTTTGTAGCGTGTTTGAGAATAAAATGAATTTAATGTGCTAGCTATTGAATTGTTCATGCACTTTTATATATCAGCTTACAGACTGCTCATAAATTCTGCAAGAATTCTCTTGAGTGCATACCTAATGCTTTTTATCTTGAAGTTGAACTGTGGGATTGATCACACACAGATCATATGGGGCAATTTATTCAATCAGGAAACCAAAACTAAGTTTTATAAATATTTCTACCTGGAAAAAATAAAGGTTGTTTTTTTTTTTTTCAATGAAGAAACTTCACATAGGGCCTGAAATTCACTCGGTGCTCGGTTTGATTTATGACACAAGCATGTTCATGGGAAAACAAATGAAAAGGGATGCAAAAGAACCAAGACTTTTTTTATAGAAATCATCAAAATATTAATGAATTTTTCTCCATTTGTCAACTGATAGTCAGCACTTTCCTGTTGACTGAAGTCAGGAGAGCAAGAAAAGGAATAATTGAAGGAGATCGAAAATGTAGGAAGACATGGAAGAGGAGAGGATGCAAGGGAACAAACACAGCAGAAAAGAAATAGGCAGTGCTACTGTGGAAACACTTCGTTTAACAAATAGAAAGGTGCAAAGAGCACAATGATGAAAAATAAGACATCCCCCCCCCTGAATTTCAGCATATGCAGTTATAGAACTGTGATACGCTTATAAATGTAAAAAAAAAAAAAGGAGCACATAATTAATAAGAACCCTAAGAACTAGAGGAAGAAAAAGCATTTTGTTTGCAGAGTTGTTATATACAGAAGAAACACAGAGTTTTCTCTCTCATGTGAAGATTCTATTTTTGTTGTTGCTTGGTTTTTGTGTACCTGCAATGAGTCTCACAGATTGAAAGTATATAGTTTCTTTGTGAGTATAGAAAAACATACTGCACAGAGGAAAAATGAAGTAGAAAAGTGGTTATTATCTTCACCTATCACATATATACACATTATTATTATTATTATTATTTTAAAACTGTTTCTGTATCAGTTTAAGAGTCTTTCATGCCCAGTGAATACTTGGATGCCAAAGTGATAAACAGAGTATAGCACCTTAGAGAAGTTAATTAGATTAAATAGATGCCTGATAGTTCTCTTGATAATTGTAGGAAATGGTACCTGAAGCCTATACCACTATGACTTTGAAAGAGGTAGATAAAGAGGGTGTGGCAAATAAGGAACATGAGCATGGTATATTAAATACATTTGAGGGAATACTATTCAATACCAGCAGCTGACTGTCAGTTCAAAGTGGGAGAAGGGGTTGTAAACACATTGGAAGACAGAGCCCAATTGCAAAGTGCTATAGAGTAGGAAGAATTGGAGGCAATGAGGGGAGATCTGATATACATAAATGAAATGTCCCAGCAGAGGAAATAAACAGCACAGGTTAAAAGAAAAGGGGAAATAACCCAGCATTCACATCCACCACATATGACAAGTTGACTTCCCTCTTGTCTCCTTACTAGTGCCCTGATGTTATATTTTAATTTAATCATGTCCTGTGGCTGCCTTAGGGAAGGTGTAGCACTATGTTGGAAGGAGAGAAGGCGTATGAAAAGGGTGAGATGATTCACAGTATGAAACAATTTGAAATAGGACTGGCATATCCAGTTGAAACTACTGGGGAACTAATAGGTAGTATGCAATTAGGCAAAATTAAGTGTAATTACCCATATAAGACTATGGTCAGAATTTCAAGCTTAGAACACCCTAGCTTTTCTAAGAGGGTTATGGAATCTTCTGTTTGGTACTGACCCAAAAGTACATTTCAGCTACTAAGGCCTTGATTCAGAGCCAACTGAAATAAACAGAACATCTCCCTTTGACTTCCAGAGGCTTTGGAGCAACTGCCAATGCACAAACACCACTTCATTACCAAGACATTTTTAGGAAGGATTGCGTGAACTCCACTTAGTATCTACAAAAGCATGCAAGTATTTCATTACTTTTTAACAAGCATTGATATGCTAGCAATACTAGTGCTTTTTCCTCTGTTTTGGCTGGAGACATCATAATGACTTTCAGTATGCTATAACATTTTCCCCTCAGAGTTTAGACAGTATGAGTTAAGAGAGCTCAAATCCTTTATTATTCCAGGCAACTGTAAAGGAAAGTATTTTGTTAAGGGAAATTTCTTGAGCATGTTTTTTTGAACTGAAAGTCCTCCCAGCATAAAGGGGCCCAAATTGACAATATAAGTAGTTACTTTCTGGCTTAAATGTTTGTTTTAGCTATTTAGGATTATTTAAAGTTTATTATTTAAAGAAAGCTATTATTTAAAGCATAGTTCCATATTTTTGTCAGGCAACTACATTGTGTATTACATATTTTTGGTTATGAAACTAAAACTTGGGCTATTTATACAAAATAAATTAAACCGCTATTATTTTTAACCATTCATGAAAATGATCTGAATTCTGTGATGCAACAATCACTATAGAATTTCAGTGGAACAATTACTGAATTTATGGAAACTGACAAAGAACATTAGGCTTTCTGTTTGTGTAGCTGAAATGTTTAAGCCTGATGCTAAAGAGGAGTTAAACATGTAGCTAGGGAGACAATGCTCAGAAACATTTATTGCAAAAGGTAACACTAAAAGGAATCAAACAGTAAAGGAGAGTAAATTAATAAAACTAAGGTTGCATTTAACACATTTGTTACAGGATCATAGTTTTATTACTCAATGGTCAAATTTTTATTGATTAAAAGGGATCAGAATTGAGCCCTTTTATTTCTCTATATAAACTGGTACAATAAGCCAAATTATGAAACCACTGTGCAAATTTTAGTATAAAACTCATGTTTTTAAATACTAACAAAACACAAAGAAAAACTATCATAAATTGGTAAAAATAAATAAAACAGTAAAAGTTTTGATGAACTTAAAAGCTCATTTAATCTGCATTTCTGATCTCTCCCAACATAGATCTTCAGTCTAGTCACCAGGGCTATTATTTTGCCCAGCACATTATGCAGTTCATATTCTGCACTCTACTTTTATGCAAAAGGGTCAGAAGACAGTAAGCAACTGAAATAGGACTTTATTTATAAAAAGCAGCTTCTAGGGTGTGTCATTAGACTGAATCTGTAATGATCTGATTTCCTACACCTTTTACACTGACGTTGACAATGACCCTGAGACACTGCAAGAACCTGCAGTATTTTCAGAATCATCAAAGAAAGATTTTTAGTGATCTGGGAATACACCATGCACTGCCTATTGTTATGTGTGGTGTTATAAGAGAGCCTACTGTAAAGAACGTTGTATATGTACACACCTAAGTGCTTCAGGAAACCAACCACTGAGCAGTGCAGTACTACTACTGGATTGGTGAGTACCTGTGTACTATTTTATATTTTATTCATTTTATTGTATTCTAATTATTTGAAAATTGGTATTCCATAGGTAAAGTGTAACTCTCAGTTAACCAGAATATTTGCGTAATTGGCACCCTCTGACCCTTAACTTGCTGGGTAACAGTTTTAATTGTAAATACAACCAGTAAAAATGGTGAGGTATGCTCTAATTCAGCAATCACTTCAATACAATACACTTCAGCAATACAATTCAGTCTAAATACATACCCAAGAGCTCTGCTGAATCGGAGCCTTGGACACATGAGTAACTTTAATCATATGAGTAGTCTACAGCAGTCTAATGCTTTTGTATTTTTTTCTTTGTGGTTTGTGTTCAGAGTAACACAGTTTTGCAAAATGATTGTTTTTATAGCAGTTGTGATAGCACAACCTTTATTCTGTACACCCTTGTGTTGTAATTGTTTCACACTTATTTCAAAACAATAAATCTGGTTTCTGTCATTTGTTCACCCTTGACATTTTGTCTTTATGCTTTGGTAGGAAATCTTAAATGGATGTCTTGATAGAAAATATCACAGAAAATATCATATTGCATCTCTATATAACCATGGTACATCCATATGTTGAATACTGTGTACAGATGTGGTCGCCTCATCTCCAAAAAGATATACTGGCAGTGGCAGATATAGGGCAGGGCGAGCGGGGCGGCTGCCCCGGGCTCTGTGCTTCAATAGGCCCCACGCATGCGCTACTACCTGTCAGCTGTGGCATGCGCTACTACCTGTCAGCTGTGGCATGCGCTACTACCTGTCAGCAAAATTGTGCTGTCCCAGGCCCCACACTTCAATAAGCCCTGGGCCCCTCAAAACTCTTATCCACCCCTGTATACTGGAATTGGAAAAGGTTCAGGAAAGGACAATACAAATGATTAGGGTTATGGAACAGCTTTGTTATGAACAGAGATTAATAAATCTGGACTTTTCAGTTTGGAAAACAGACAGCTAAGGGGGATATGATTGATGACTATAAAATCATGACTGGTGTAGAGAAAGTAGTTAAGGAAGTGCTATTTACTCCTTTCCCTAACACATGATTAGGAATCACCAAATGAAATTTATAGACTGCAGGCTTAAAACAAACAAAAGGAAGTATCAATTTACAAAACACACTGCCAACCTGTGGAACTCTTTGCCAGAGGATGTTGTGAAAGCCAAGACTACAACAATGTACTATAAAGAGCTAGATAAATTCATGGAGGATAGTTCCATCAATGGCTATTAGCCAAGATGCACAGGAACAGTGTCCCTAGGTTCTCTTTGTCAGGAGTTGGGAATGAGTGACAGTGAATGAATTACTTCATGATTACCTGTTCTGTTCATTCTCTCTGGGGTACCTGGCATTGGCCACTGTTGAAAGACAGGATACCAGGCTAGATGGAGCTTTGGTCTTACCCAGTCAGGCTGTCCTTATGTTCTTCAATAAAAATAAATTGGAGAAAGGCTTTATTTAGATATCTACTCATCTGGCCTGAGCAGGAAAGAACTCCCAGTGCCATGATTCTTACTAGTGACAGCTGCCATTTGTTTGGTACGTTAGCCTGTGCTACCTGATGCCTGAGGAAATTAAATAAACAAGCCTTTTCGCCACCGTGAACCAGATATTACTAGTTCCATTACATATTTCTCATTATAATCCCACTCACCCATTTCCCACTTTCCCATGCTCTCTCTGCTTATTCGCTTAAAGTGCTAAATAAGGAAAATGAGAAATAATAATACATTAATATTTAAAGATAATAAAATATTGATTAATATCCCTACAACAATGCTCTGACTTCAATAGTGTATAAATGTGCACTCCCTTAAATGTCACACCTATTCAAATACTGAAGTCTTTCTTGGTTCTGATTTGAACTTAATCTGTCAGAGAAAAGGGGTGAGGAAATAAGCACAAAACCATTATCTATGTTCATCCTGTCTGCCTATATTAGGTTCCCATCATCAATTGGCCTATTTTGAAAACTAGGAATCATTTAGGGTATGTCTAAACTGCAGCTGGAAGCATGCTTGAGTGGACAGGCATGCTAGCTGAAGCAGCCTAGCATGCTAAAAATAGCAGGATAGCCAGAGGTAGCATGGGAGGCAGATTGACCTGGTCACCCGAATATGCACTCGTTAGGGCCTGGGAAGGTTGTCCTCCATCAGTTAGCCCAAGATGCTGCTTGTGCTACCTCAGGCCACACTGTTACTTTAGCGCACACACCGCTGCAGTGGATACATACTCTTAAATGTAATTTGTTCTCCTACTAACGCCATATGGTTAGATTTTAACAGATAACCTCTCAGCCCTATGCAAAAAAAACCTAGACGCAAATATAGACAAGGACAAAATGTAGCAAGCAAATGCAGGATATCACCAATTACACTGATTTCTATAGAGTCCTTTTTAATAATCAGATTTTGTTGCATGTTTTAGTACACACTATATGTATATATTTTTACAGACATTGAAGTTGCTTTCATAGTATTTTTCTTACCAGAACTTGGATACATTTAGACATTTATGCTTTGTGAATTATTCTTGCTTTCTCCCAGTTAGTCATAAATATTGGTAAATCGTAAGTGCTCGGAATAATTTTCAGATTAAAGATGGTTCAAAAATTGTGCACTGCAAATGCTCACTATTCCATATTTGCAATTTGCAATGCCTGGCTATTCATATTGTATTGTTCTGGCTCTCTGATCAGACATCTGACCTTTTCTAATGGAGAACGATGAATAATAACAATGACTAACCCATTTCCAGAACTAACTTGTGAAACTTTGAAATTCACATATTCATTCCCAAATAATGACAGTTGTACAAATATCTGCAATGCAAATAACGTCACTCCATGAATATCAGCCATTATCAGATTCAGATAATGTATTCATTATTAATCTCACAGATTATTCAACCACCAGTGTTAGATACAGAGAACTGGTTAGAATCAAAACTCTGTTCTGTATCTCATATTTTTTAAATTCAGGAATGAAGTCTATGCATTTATTTTCTCCATCTTTCTAATACCTTACAGCAAAAACCAATTAAGTACTTACTACTGTGTTGTTTAATATTTCAATCAGTGAAGAGAAGATGGCATTTCAAGCTTACCATTTTCTCCAAGTACAAAGACTGCTACAAATTGAATACTGCAGTAGTAGCTTTCAGCTATTTACCAAGAACCATATTTTCATGTGCAAAGTGATTTGTAATGCAAACATTAAACTTGTAAGAATCAAAGAGGGACCCAGAGGCTGTCAGGAGTAATTGTATTTTAGTGAAAAAGGTTGAAAAGTAAAATTTCTTGAGGCAAAGATTCATGAAACTGAAATTCTTCCGGAAGTCATGGAAATCTGCATTGTAAAATCTTGTTCCCTGAGATTTCCACAGGGATCTCACAGAATTTATAGTAAAGCTACATTTTTTTTCTTTTTGTATTTACTCTGCTCATACTAGCTGTGCAATATTCCCTCTTATATGCATATATTCCATATAAATAATTGCAGAAAATGCTGTTTTCATTTCCTTTGATGGTGAAGTTGCACACATTTATTAAAAATGTATTAAACAGTATAACCAGTGGCTAAGCATGCATTGATTTTGAATTATATGAACTATGCCTATTTCATACATTGATGGAATGTGAATAATCTTAATAATTTTAATGTAACAAGCACAATTCCTACTGGAAATACTGAAAACAAAATCATTAGAACAATGCTATTGTATGCACATATTTGGGGTGTGACACACACGAAGAAATTCTGCAACCCTTGGTTGCCATTAGAGAATCCTCCCAAACCTTCTGTAAGTGGATAAGGAAACAGAGCTCTCTAGTCTATATGCTACAGATTCAGTTTCTCCTGCTGCTTTTTCCTATAGGGCTGCTTGGGAGTGTGACACTGTTATCCACACAGA
The DNA here is from genome assembly GCF_052426305.1 of Pelodiscus sinensis. NCBI lineage: Eukaryota > Metazoa > Chordata > Testudines > Trionychidae > Pelodiscus > Pelodiscus sinensis. Next base: position 104,054,989 of record NC_143055.1, read on the forward strand.
GGGAAACTTCTTCCAAAGTAGCAGCCCAATTAAAAAGAACCGGATAGCAGCTGGAGGAATTGCCATGTGAAGCTGTGATAACCATGTATATTCTGTTGTGGTACTCTAACCCTTCCCCTCTGTACACCCCCTCCTCCCTCCCCCCCCCCCCCCCCCCCCCGACAATCTGCTGAAATTTTACCACTTAGTTTTCTCCAGTCTAGAATTATTGTCCCTCTCAGGTAAGCAAAGAGAAATGTTCCCTTCCCCTGACCATAAAAATAAATGAATTACTACTAACAAAGAGAGACCGGGCAGGTGATCAGTTGGCTAAACTAATTTGTAAGTTTCAGGTTAACATTAACAAAAACATAGATATTAATACAACCCTCAAAGTTCCACTCATGGCAGTGAGTTTCTTTGTATCTAATCTATACTCTATTTGGAAAACAGATCCAAATAAGTAATACAAAATCAAGACTATATAGTCAACATTGCTCCCCTATGGAGTCAGTGTTGGAGGATTGTCTATCTGCCTGGAAACAGTGTATTGCTGGTCCCAGTGGATACAGAAGTAGGAAATATATCCTTTCGTGGTGCTTCTACTCTTTGTTGTTATTTTTCTCCTCTCTGTTTGCATTTTTAAAAGACAAGCCAGTCTGAGAGATCAGAAGAATTTCAATAGATCAGATTCCTTCTATGTTTAGGAGCAGACCCCTATTTGGAGTAACTGGTATGGGTCCATTTTGATCTATTTAAACTAGGCTTATTTAGATCTGATAAGAACCTGGGGTTTATAATCTGTCAGCACAACATATTTATACCAATTATACTAGTCCAACACAACTCTTTTCTCTCTATATTTGTTTTCTGAATCAACCTGCATCACAAAAAAATGCATAGCATGTAAGTTCTTAACACTTTCACCCAGATCTACTTCCCTTAATATGATTTCAATCTCTTCTTCAAAATAATAAATTCCCATACTTGTTTAAGAGTATAAAATAATCTAATTCATTCAAAATCACTCCACTCCTCTTCTATTAGCATATTCTTATAAAAACATAATTTACCTCAATTACCAAATAAAACAATATGTACAGCATTCAGAGATTTCCAACTGCTAGTTAACATTCAGTATGGCCAAACTCAAACACTCAAGTTATGAGAAAGCACCATCCCCCTCTCTCGCTCCCCCCAAAAAAACCATGAGATTGGCTCAGACAATGAGTTTTTTATAAAGTAATGAATTTTGGCTTTTTATTTGCCTTCTGGTTTTTGAGTCTTTAGATTCACGTTTTCAGGATTTTCTCCAAAGCCACGAGAACAAATCAAAACTTACCTAGCAGACAAAATAAAAGCCAATATTTTCATGTAATCCCATGACTCCAGGAGCTAAGGATGTAATAGTGTAGTTGATTAACCAATTAACCGATAAGCAAAAGCTTATAGGTTAATGCTATAGATTAGACACATTCCCCCCACCCCTGCCCGTCAGTAAATTTTTTAGCAGGCTGGCCAGCAGTGTGGCTCAGTCCTGGCTTGCGCTGAGTCCAGAACCTACTTCTGATGCTGTCCCCATTCCTGGGGACTATAGAATAGTCAACTAACCGATAAGAATTCATGAGGTTAATGACTATTCAATTAACCACTATTTAACATCCCTACAAGGAGCTAAGGCTTTAAGAAAAATGACAACTATTGTAAGACTGAAAAAAATCTCAAGCACTGGCAACACTTAACTCTATAGCATCAGCAAGAAATAACGTTTACTTATAAGACACAATCCATTGAGATGTATGTGAGTTCAAATCTCTTGGTTTCCACTTTCCTCCAACTTTATAGAAAGTTATTTTCTTTTCTGCTCACATACGCTCTTAGGCTGTGTCTACATTGGCACCCTTTTCCGGAAAAGGGATGCTAATGAGACAAGTCGGGGCTTTGCCGGAGAAAAGCACCAGTCTAGACGGGATCTTTCGGAAAATAAAGCATTTTCCAGAAGATCCCTTATTCCTCTTAAAATCAGGAATAAGGAATCTTCCGGAAAAGGCTTTATTTTCCGAAAGATCCCGTCTAGACTGGCGCTTTTCTCCGGCAAAGCCCCGAGCCGGAAAAAAGCGGCAGCCATGTTCATGCAAATGCCGGGGGGGATATTTAAATCCCCCGCGGCATTTGCAATTCCGACTTGTCTCATTAGCATCTCTTTTCTGGAAAAGGGTGCCAATGTAGACACAACCTTAGTGTCACTTGAGTAAATAAAATAGTTATTCTATATAAGTTCTTCTCCTGTCCCTCCTCCTTACCCTCCTTCCAGATACTCACACCTAATGTAATGATAAAGTCCAGGCCATTTAAAAATTTGCAAGGGTTACACAAACCTATGAATTCACATAAAGACAAAAAGCTAACCTTTAACTTAAATTCATTTTTATTAGCAGCCTTATTTATTTTGTTTTTGTTTTTATTCCTCTGTGAATTCATTACATTTTGCTCTGAGGGCACTGGCATTAGTTGCAGTTTGAAGGAAAACATTTATGGCTGCATCCCTGAAGGGCTGGAGCACAAGCTAAGCATCTGCTAGCATCAGCAAAATATGCAGGGGAAAATAAAGTAGTTAGAGAAATGTTAGGGAAGTTTGTGTCAGAGACAGCTGAGAAAGCTAGCTACTGTTATTTTGAAAAGTTCCCTTACTTTCTTAATTCTTTTCATATTTCTTCCAATCACCAAAGTAACAAAGAAAAGGGCTAGGTTCTGACAGGTAGATCTTGCCAGAGACTTTAAAAGAAAAGATATTTTATTGCTCCTATGGGATGTCTGTGAAGAACCAGCTACAGGTGGGCATATTAGAAGGGATGACATGGTTCGTCTAGGGAAATGGCAGTGTACACAAATCTCCTATATTAACTATCAAAACAGTGGTATAGCATCCTTTAAACAAAGAAACTTAGAAATATTGAGGCCTAAATATTAAGATCTACTTAATATTTAGATCTCCCACAACGTTTGCAATGGAGGAATACAAATATTGTTAGATCTTAAACATTTGCGGAAATTCACTATAAATAACTAACAGATATCTTTTATATTTAATCCTATCTCTAATCCTTGGAAAATGTATCCCTCAGTGGGTGGTGTGAATCCTAAAATACCATCCTTTATAGTAAAGGGGAAAAGAAAATCCTAACTTTTTTCATTGTATTATGTGCAAGCTGTAATATGAAATTTCAAAATTACCATGTGTTTTTTGCATATATATTTCTTTATCAGGACAAAAATCACATTCATCAATCCACTGCTACTTTCTTCATCAAGGACGGGAATCACAAATTACTGAATTCTCCATATAAAGACCAACATTATCACCACAAAATATCTACATTTTGACCATTGTCAAGAGTATTCAAAAAGGTCTAATCTTTATTCAGTCCTTAATAAAGTAAAGTTCCCAAAAACTTCAAGAAGATTCCTGTCAAGGAAAAAATTCAAGACTGCAAGATTTGGCCTATTTCATCAGCAATAATAGTTTCACTGAGATTTCAGGAAGCTCACATTTACCCATACCTAGCTGATCAGATAGATAAAGCAAGTTGAAAGGAATTCACAATATATTCAAACAGATAATATTGTCAGGCACTCTGCTATCCCTAAGGTCATCAGAAGTCTACATTCTGTGAGAGACTTTGTCATTTTAACAGGAAGTACTACACAATCACCAAAATGGTGGTTAAGAAGGAGAAAGTATCTTTTCAAAGTTCAGTCCATCAAAGGAAATGGTATTAGTCAATTGGTTCTTGAATCAAATTCCTGCTTCTTCCTTTAATCTTGATTAGAAAGCTTACATATTCTAGAACACTGTGAAGTGGGAAAAATTTGAACAGCAACATAATGTGATGAAGAGTTTAATTTATACATGTCGTATATGAAATTAATGTTTTAATTGTTAGATTATGTTTCCAGAACTACATATAAAAATTAAGAGTTACGAGAGGCAACTTTGACAAGTTTCCTGTTGTCCCAAATATTTTAAGAGAATAGTTCAACCCTGTCTAATAGATCAATGGGAATAATAATCCTATGAAAAGAAATTAAGATAAGCAAAAATCGTCCTTTTTGCATCATACAGTTTAATATCAAGGATTTTTAAACTTAATACTTATGTCAGTAAATTATGGTTATTCAAAGTCATCATTATGTACCCAAATTGTGACACGAAGGGAAATGTCGTATGTAAACTATCCATTTTTTTTTTTCCAAATTTAAAGTTCCAGAGGAATTAGAAATGTTGATGAACCGAGGTGGGAAACAAGTTTATAAACATTTTTATGAAAAACTCTCACTTTTCATATAACTATAAAACTAGTCTAAACATTAAATGTCAAATTTTTATTTGAAAAAAATGTAAGGGGAAATATTTAAAAAATATTTACAATATCCCTCCACCCCATCTCCTCTTTTTCTACTAGCTCTAAGGCTAAATCTTAACTTGGGGCACAAAATAATTTGTATATCTTTGCCAGCTATGATGTATGAAAAAAGAAATCACTGCAAAAACCCAGTAAGTTAAACAGTCAGCTGCATTCAGGCTGTAAATGGAATAGAGTTAGAGCCTGCAACCCACTCTTACCAGTTGCAGAATTTTGCAATGCTCGTATATTTTTAAAGACAAAACAGATAATGTCTTATATTAAAATGGCATCATTGTCCAAAATGTTATGCCACATAGAGACATTAAGACAAACACAAAACATTGAAGAAACATTTCTAGGAAATGTACATAAGATTTTCATTATGAAATATAAGTAAATAAATCTCTGCAAACTCCACAGGCCCATAAAATGGCCTAAAGATCATCTTTACTAAAACTAAAGAAAAGATATAGCTATGAAGAAAGAGGATCTTCTAACACAACAAATAATCAAGAAACACTATATACCAGCACAGGAATATCCTGGGGAAATGAAAACTGAAAGAATTTCCCAGCCTAGAACCAATGTTCTACCTAAGACCTAGCTGAACATAACTCAAAATATCACTGACAAATTTACAAAATAATTGCAAGCAAACTACATGTAGCCTGTGGGAGACAGACCTGGAAAATAGACTTTCAACATGTCTAATTTTTAGATATTCTCTAAAGTAACCTTTTGTTATTCATCTCTGACCTCAGCACTGTATGCAGAGTTCTGGGATTATTAGAATCTTGACTCCATTTTGTTGCATGAAACGAATCTATTGGAGGTTTCATCATTGCAGATTTTTATTTCCATTTCATTACTCAATATCAATTGCTGCTGTTTTTTGTTGTTGATTTGTTTTGTAAGGCAGTATAAATTGCCATGACATTTCCTAAAGGTGTGGATTACATAGACCTAGATTCTGAAAACTGTGCAGTTGAGTTTTTATGTCCAGACTTTCAAGAACACTAATCCATACACTAACCCATTATGGCATCTCTGCCCCCAAAAAATGTTCCAAAGCAGAGGTATAATATAATTCCCTAGTACTGGTAATTTTGACTCTCTAGTATTTAATTTACTGCTGGCACTTTATGAACAAAGTTCAGTGGCACAGAATTATATGCATACTTACCTAGATGACAACACATTTTAAATACAGGCAGTCCCCGGGTTACGTACAAGATAGGGACTATAGGTTTGTTCTTAAGTTGAATTTGTATGTAAGTCGCAACTGGCTCCAGATTCAGCCGCTGCTGCTGAAACTGACCAGGGGCTGACTACAGGAAGAAGGAGGCAGAATTGCTCTGCCCCCAGCTTCCTGGAATCAGCCCCTGATCAGTTTCAACAGCGGCTGAATCTCGAGCCTGGGACAGAACATCTGGGCTGCCAGGTAGGTCCCTGCAGGACCAACCCGGCAGCACCCCAGCTGCTCTACCCCAGGGTCCACAACAAAAGCCTGGTCTGCTGGGGGGGGGCGCACTAGCTGCGCCCCCCCCCCAGCAGTCCAGGGACACGGGGAGCAAAGCCGCAGCGGCGGCGGGGTGCCGCGCCTCTGAGGCTTTGCCAGAGCAAAGCCTCAGAGGCGCGGGACCCCTCCGCTTCCCCGGCTTTGCTCCAGGTGTCCCTAGTCTGCTGGAGACGGTCCCCAGCAGACCAGGGGCACCCAGAGCAGCTTTTCTCGCCCCGGAGGTCGAGGTGGCGGGACCACCGCGCTCTGGGCGGTCCTGCTGCCTGCGAGCTCCGGGGCGAGAAAGCCCCGTTTGTAAGTGCGGATCCGACATAAGCCGGATCCGCGTAAGTCAGGGACTGCCTGTAGATATTTTTCCTTCAGTCTCTTGCTAAAATAACCTCTGAAGTATCATAACCGCAAAGGGAATGAACAGGTTCTAGTGGCTTTATTTTTATTTTCATTTTAAGTATTTATATTGTGTATATATATTTGTTTTTCCTAAAAGAGCTGTGCTTATTTCAAAAGTGTAAAATTTCCATTTTAGAAATGAATTGGGCAGCTAGGAGCCTTAGATGATTTTGGAAATGGGATTTAGACTCCTGAATTACTTCAAAGAAGAACTGGCTTAAATTATTGTGACAGAACAGTTTTCTGCCAGAAAATGCAGATTAGATAGAAACACCTCTATTTTATCAAAAATGCTATCAAAAATTGAAATTATTCTTATCTAAATGCTCCTTTTGACTTCTATAATTTACAATGTAATTAAAAGTCAATGGACAGATAATGTCATTGACATGATGTGATATTATTTCCATTTTTAGTATTATTACAAAATGAGTTGATGAAGTTGAAATGATATATTTGACTTTCTAAGAACAAATGAATGCTGTCTGAATTTTTCCAAACTAAAATTCAGGAATTCCTACTCCACAAATATTCTGAGTTTTTGTCCAGTCAAAAAAAAATTTTCACAGTGGTCAATCATATAGTTTAGGTGAGTGTACATGATGCTACTTTTTAAAGCAGCAATGAACTCTGTCCAGCAACATAAAGCCACAGTTTGCCTGAGCCACCTTACACTGCAGTATTTCAGGGGAATAAAAGTAGAATCCTCTCTGCTTGAATTTTAGGACCAACTTTCACTGAAGTTCTGGAGAAGCCAAACTGGCTCCATACTCTAAATTGGAGAAGGGTGAGATAGACTTTTATTCCTCCTGGTGATGAAATCTAACCCTTCACAGACCCGTAGGAATCTTCCGATTCCTATTGTCATTATAATAATCTTATCACTGTAGAAGATGGTGCTTTAAGAAAGGATGCAATATTCCTGTCCCTACTGTCTTTACTCTCCTAAAATTGTGATTCCGAAAGGAGAAATTCTCTGCCTCCAAGATATGCTGAGACAATTTTGGGCTCTGGTACTAACTTCTGTTGTGCAGACCACAGCAGAATTTATGGTGCTTAAAGAACATGATTTGAAATTGTTAGGCAATGTCTTATATATATATATGAAAATTTAATATTGTTCAGCAGCTTGTTCTCTGGATATGACTGGAGAAGAAGGTAGGAAGGAATTTGGATCAGCTCATCTATATTGTATTTGAGGATCATTCAACCATGGAAAGAGGACAGGACACACATAAGAGGGCGACAAGAAGTATTCTGTCCCTCTATACAGTTAACCCATCCTATTGTTCAGTAAAGGAGTACATTGAAAGAGAACCTGAGCCAATTGATTCAACCCAGATTAAGGACACCGCACTACTGCAGGAATAGGTCATGGAGGAGCAGTGTTTCCTCTCATTTTTTACATGTGTGTGGAACACATTTTGTTATGTGCACCAAGGCATATGTGGATGTGCACCACCAGCAGAAAGGCATGCTGCTAGATGTGATCACTCTGCTAATCAGCTGGGTGGCATTTTAATCTCTCCTGTATGGCTACCCAAGCACATAGTTTACAGGAAACACTGGGGAGGAGCTGTGCCTTTAAACCACAATCTCTCTCTTACCCCTTTCTTGTTTTGGAGTAGTAAATTACCTTATCCTTTTTAGGAATTTAGCTTGCTCTGCCCTTCATGTACCAGCCACAGCTCTGTCCTTCCCTCCACCCTTATCCACTTATTCATGAGAAAAAGAATTAGGTGGGCAGCCCATGCCCTCCCTGTGAACCCTGGGCCATAATCCAGGCAAAACTTGTGAAGTTGCCAAGGTGGATAAAGAAGTGCCTTACTCCCTTCTTGTCCCCTGAGCAGCTGTCTAGTCAGCCAAAATCTAGTTCTAAATGTGCATCTTTATTCAGTTACTTTATTCACTCCCTCTGCATAGAGCGTCTCATGCAACTGACAAACCTGGTTTCTTCATCCTCATGCTAGCACCAAGGTACACTGAAAGCTTCTCCTTCTGGTTTCGTTATTGCTATTACTTGTGTGCAAAAGGGGTTTATTTATGATGAAATATATGTTTGCTTGGCTAGCCACAAATAAGAGTTACTGTAAAGAAAATATTGAAATTGGAGCTTCTGAGCGGAGAGGAAATGCAAAGGTTTGAAAGAAGAGAATGCAGCCGAATCAGCAGAAATAAAACATCCTGCTGAGACTGTGATTTCTATCTTGAGGGAGAAGAAATAAGGCCAAGATGAGAGAAAGAGAGTACTGACAGACAGTGAGTGAGACAGGAACAGAGGAGAGTTGGTGGCAAGGAAAGTATTTCAAACCATTGTTTAAAGAAAGGTGACAGTGGAGGAAAAAGGAAAGAAAAGCTTGAGTGTTTTTTAATTATTGTGTTTATTTAAAAAGATGATCAACAAGTGTGGAGAAAGGGCATATGCAGCATTTTTTGGCTCATCCTCCACTTAGGAATGTGGTAAAACAGCTCAAAGTGATGCTCATCCCATGTCTCTCATTTCATAGAACTGTAACTATACAGAAATGGAAAGGACCTTGAGAAGCCGTTAGGTCCAAACACTTGAGAGGAGGCAGAGCCAAATAAACCTACGTTTGTAAGGTGTTGTGCAGAAAGAAGATCAACACCATAATATTCCTCCCCAAAGGCAAGTTTTCTACATGGTTATAATAACTTCTCTGACTTAGGGCTTGATCTCATGGTTTCTATGGTGTTTGGGTTTTTTTGTTTTGTTTTTTGTGTGTGTAATGGAGAAAAGAAAATCAGAAAATGTGCTTGCTTAGAAAAAAAGGTGTGTGGTAACTTGTAACTGCTGGCAATACACTATTCATAGCCCTCAAAGACAGAAAATCAATGCACAGAGCCTGGCCTTTAGGCAGACTGGTTTGCTAAGTATAGCACAGTGTAAGGTAGGTAGACAGTGGTTCAGATTTAAAAGCCCTGTGAAAAGGGTGAAGTACAAGGGTCCGTATTCAGAGATGGATGATAGCTGGAAACCTGAGACCTGACTGAAACAGACCATGAGTGTGGAATACACTGCAGAAACTGTGACACTATTCCCTAGGTGGGTACTGATAAAGTTGTTAAAACTCTAGATTTTTTTTCTATGGGTTCATTGCAGGGTGCCTTGGAGATTATGTGTATTTCCCTATACTTTTGCTGCCCCATTCCACATATTCGTATTCTTATTCCATTCTTAGGTGTGGCTGTTTGAACATGCAGAAGGTTGGCTTCTGCCCCATTACTTCTGGAAGATCAGTGCACAGAGGGTCTCCTATCATAAGACTCTAAGGAAAATAACCAGAATTGGTGAAAGTGAAAAAAGTGATAGATTCAAAAAAGAAGCCACTGTAATCATCTAGTCTGACCTCCATCTTAAGACAACTTCAAGAACTTCCCTGAATCAGTTCCTGTTTTCAATGCAATAGGTTGAACTAGACACGAAAGCATATTTTTTAAGAAAAATATCCAATCTTAATTTTAAATTGTTCAGTAATGGAAAGTGATAGATAAGTTGCTCAAGTGGTTAATGACTCATCTTGTTAAAAGAAATTATGCCTTATTTCTATTCTGAATTTGCCTAGCTTAAACTCCTAACCATTGACTCTTATTTCTACCTTTGTTTACTAAATTGAAGAACCTTCTATTATCAAATGTCTGTTTCCTATATAGATACCTATAGTTTGTGATCAAGTCACCACTTAACCTTCTCTTTGATAAAATACATAGATTGAGCACCTCGAATCTCTCACCATACATAGGCTACGTCTACACTGGCATCCCTTTCCGGAAAAGGGATGCTAATGTAGCACGTTGGAATAGGCAAATCCGTGGGGGATTTAAATATCCCCCGCGGCATTTGCATTAACATGGCTGCTGCTTTTTTCCGGCTTGGGGAAAAGCTGGAGAAAAGCGCCAGTCTAGACGTTATTCTCCGGAAAATAAAGCCTTTTCCGGAGGATTTCTTATACTTTCAAGTAGGAATAAGAAATCCTCCGGAAAAGGCTTTATTTTCCGGAGAATAACGTCTAGACTGGCGCTTTTCTCCAGCTTTTCCCCAAGCCGGAAAAAAGCAGCAGCCATGTTAATGCAAATGCCGCGGGGGATATTTAAATCCCCCGCGGATTTGCCTATTCCAACGTGCTACATTAGCATCCCTTTTCCGGAAAGGGATGCCAGTGTAGACACAGCCACAATGTTTTCCAATCCCTTACTTATTCTTTTGGGATTTCTCAAAACCTACTCCAGTTTATCAACCCCTTTCCTGAACTATGGAAATCTGAGCTGAACAGCAACAATTTTATACAGTTTCTAACTTTTAATTTATAATAATAATCAAGTTCCCATTTATTTATTTGTTTATTTATTTATTTAAAATATTGCTGTTTTCACTTCCTCTCTAAGCCAGGATTTGTTTTAAACCAGCACAGTTTTATCTTCTTTAATTGTGAGATTGTAGGTTTTGGAGCATTTAATAAAACAGTCTAAAAAAACTCCCAGTTATCATTTACCTTTTTCTGATTGCATTCTTCCTTCCATTCAATTTGGTTCATAATTATTTTCAGCTTTGTGAAATTGTCCCTTTTAAAGCACCACATATATGTATTACTAGTTTGCACTTGATATTATTTACACATGATAAGGTCACTTGTGTCCTATCAACCATTAATTTTTTTGTTCTGAGACGAAGTCCTCTTGATCTTTCAAGATGAGGTTTAATATAGAATTCTCAATATTGGATGCAACAATTTTTTAGTTGGAAAATTTGCCGTCAATAATTTTTTCAGAAATTTTTTGGGTGTTTTGTACTTGTAGGTGGATTCTCCAGTGTATGTCTCTCAGATTGAAGGCCCTTATAATTATGCATATTTTTTCTTACATGTTATACTTAAGGAGCCAGTCATTTTGTTTTTTAATGTGATTTGATTATCTATAGTAGACAGCAATTAGTACACTATCATGTGGTTTATTTGTTAAGACATTGATCCATCAGCACTCAACATCATTTGATTCCAAGTAGGGATGTAATAGTGTAGTCGATTAACCCATAAGCAAAAGTTTATAGGTTTATGATATAGACTACACTCATTTCCCTCTCCCTGCCAGTAGGGAACAATCAGGATCTCCAGAATTCCACCAAACAGAACTAGAGTCCTCTGTCAAGAGATTAGCTTCTATTTCTGGTGATGTCTCACTTGTCACTAACTGGCTCCTAAGAGCCCTGTGGACCAGGTTCAGGGCCTGTGGACCTTGATTCAGTGCTGGCTGTTATGGTACTGAACAATAAACTGTACCTAGAAAGAAAGAGCTTTGCATTTTCCCTATAAATGGTCTCCTGTTAGTTGCCGCTGCTCATTTGCTTAGTCTGGGGGCCATATTTATACTGATTTGTTAGGCTCCCAAAATAATGAGACGAGCCAGACATTTTTTTTAAATTATAAACTGAGATTACATTTGACCTTGATGTTTGTAGGATCTCGAACATCCAGAAGCTTGTGGCTGGGATAACGAGGAGGCCAACTCTGATAAAGGTTTGGAAAGATTCAAAAATAGCAAGAATCCAATGCTTTCATTATGCATAGCTAATTGCCTTTCATGCAAGCAAAGCTCACAGATGTTAGTAGATAGCCCTGTAGCAAGGAGATAGCTGTGCAGGGATTTATGGCCCATACTAACATTTCGTGATCAGTTTTTGTAATTCATATATGATAACTCCATAAATCCATTAATTTAGGGTTGAAGTGAACAGAACAGGATTTGGACCAAACTGCTATTTTTTTTCAGGACAGAAATTCTGGGGCCCTATTTTTTCTTAAGAACTATTGGTTGTGAATATATGACTGTTGATCATGAATTCCTTAAAGGAAGACAACATCCTACTCCACTCAGCAAAGCAATCTAAAAGTGCATAGAGGGTAAGGAGACATTATCTCCATGAGCAAACAATGAAATAGACGGTTTAATTAAAACTTACATGTAGGAGCCTAGTACTGGAACCAGACATCTTACAGTATTTTTCTTCAGTTCACTAGGGCTACGTCTACATTGGCCCCTTTTCCGGAAGGGGCATGGTAATTTTTGAAATCGCAATAGGGAAATGCGCGGGGGATTTAAATATCCCCCGCGGCATTTAAATAAAAATGTCCGCCGCTTTTTTCCGGCTTTTAGAAAAGACGGAAAAGAGCGTCTACACTGGCCCCGATCCTCCGGAAAAAAAGCCCTTTTCCGGAGGATCTTATTCCTACTCCGTGGAACGAGGAGTACAGATAGTTCGGAATGGCTACGTAGTTTGAACTATCTAGCCCGTGCCGCGTGTAGCCGCGCGGCACGGGGTTCGCACTAGCCGGCTTTTAAAAATGGCGGCGCCGGCTTTATGCTAATGAAGCCCGGGAAATTCAAATCCCGGGCTTCATTAGCAAGTTCGGTATGCATACATTACCCCGCTAGTTCGAACTAGCGGGGTAGTGTAGACATACCCTAAAAGATTCCTGAATCTTAACCTACACACCTCAGGGGTGAGTTCAAAGTTTTGCAACACAGTTTTTTAAAAATCATCCTATTTCATGCCGTTTCATTAAATAGTTGCTATGCGGCTCCCTAAAATTTGGAGTTAAGCATGGGAACCTTCTTGTTTTTATAATCTTTTGAGGGTTGCAAATTCTTTCAAAAGTGGTTAGAAAAATCCATTTTGCTGGCTGCAGGGCAGTTTTTCCCAGCTGGATGACTTTTGGGGAGGGCTGATGACTGCTTGAGAGTTTTGCATCTGCCCCTCCAGCATCTTATGTTTGTACTCAGTAACCTCATGCTTCTAGTATGCTGGTACCATGGCTCCAGCATTTCTGCAGCTTCTTTTTGCTTCTCAGTATTCAGGGCTCTTTGATATAGCCATTTTCTGTCCTCAAGCTCCATTTATTTTTCCTTCTCTTCTCTTTTTCCCAGTTTCTGTACCTGTCAGCCAGTCTGAGTCATGTGGCTTGTCTTGCTGTGAGCTGAGTCTATGCCCTCAAGTCCTTTTGGTGGATCTGATTGTTCTTTTTTAATGTTGATTATGCTTATTGATCTTATTTCTTTTCTTTTACTTCCTTTCTCTGAAAGACAGAAAATAAAACATGTAACCTTTCTTTGTTCCCAACCGTCTTTGTGACTCTCTTAGAACCCAATTTGCCCAGAGTATTAGCTAACCAGCAAACTGTGTGTAAATCCTGCCACCTATGTCCTTTTGACACTGAGAGTCATCCTATTACCTCCTGCCTCTGTGAGAAAAAGAGACTTGTCGGTGTTTACCTGACCATCAACGCCCCAACAACCCTAGTCTTTTGGCCACCCAAACAGTCTACTCAGGGCTCTCCCAGCCCTTATTTTGCCTTGCAGGTTAACACGTTGTGTACTCTGGCATGTGAGTTTCTCTGAAGATCCTCTCTATTCCCCCCCCCCCCCCCTCGTCACTGGACATTCAGAGTAATTACCAGGTTTGCTGTTCTCAGAGGAACAGTGCACGTACAGCATGACTGGAACACCATAAGGTAAGTCCTATATAATAATACAGCACTGAAATATATTTATAGTGAATCAGACATTTTTATGATCAAAGGTTAAGTTTTAAGAGACAGTAAAGATAACAAATGGAAATGGCTACACACATAAAACAAAACATAAATTGCTAGGTCTATACTTATTAATGGTTACCGTTCCTATTTCATAAAGTAGATTTTCTCTGAGCAGTCAGACTGACAAAGCTTCAGGAGTCAGTCAAAACCAGGACCCAAGATTTCTTGAGTACCCCAACACTCTTCAAAGGGTTTCTCCAGTAAATGGAAACTAAAGTGGCTTTCTCCCCCTTCCGTTATAGTCAGTAAATGTTTGATATGCTCTCCATTGAGTGTTCTCTTGTGTGCTGATCCCCATGTTGACTTTATGCCCTCGATGTTGACCTGGTATGTAAATATTATTCCCAGTGCTTACTTTAAATCAGAGACCATTGAGGGGTAGGAAATAGCCATGTTTTGCTTGGGAGAAAATCTGTTTGCCAACTCTGCCTTGTTACATAGTTTTAACACATTTTAGTAGGCACACATAATTCTTTAAATATCAACAGTGCAAATATTTCACGGTGATATTAATGACCATTATGACACCAGCTTTTATTTTACACTATTGATGGATAAATACTATGAAATTGATATGTTAGGCCTGTTCGGAGTTGCCAATACTGAGTAATGATCCCTTTGGCCTTGCAGGGATTCTTAGGTTCATAACATCCAGGCTTGACCTGAATATGGCGAGAGATAGAGAATCCCTTCCCATGGGAGTCTGTTCCAGTGGTTAATCATCCTTACTGTGAAAAATATCTGACTTATTTTCCATTTACATTTGTCTTCCTTTAGCCTCCAGCTATTGGTTCTTGTTATGCTGCTTCAGTTGGATTAAAGAGTTGTTTAGTACTAGATATTTTTTCCTGTGAAGGTTCTTATACAACTATTGCAGGATTGATTTTCCCCCCTCCCCCAGGTCCAGGAGTCCCAGCCAACTTTCTGATGTATCATCCTCTCTGCTGTATTTAGCCTCCTGGGACAACATATCTTTATTACAGGGCTTTCTATCATTAAAATGGTTTGGAAACTTCTTTCCAGTTTCTTCCCTAGGGATCTCAAGCTGCAAGTGTCACAAAATATTTAATTTTTAACCAGCTGGCTGTCTCTGTCTCTAAGCTTATTTATACCAGTTATAATTAAAATGTCACTTTTTATTTATGGTGGTAAGTACTTCCTGTCCTGTGAACTCTCATACTACTGTGCTTAGCAATATGGGTGCAGTTTTCCTTTAAGTACCAAAGAGTTGTATTTCTTTAACATTAAATAGCTTTCACATCAAATATCATTTCCTTCAGATACTGGTCGTGAGGTCACACACACAAGCCAGGCATCTTCAGAGGGACAGGTTTCAAAGATGGGCTGCAAACAAGGACATCTGCCTCAAGAAGATACATGGGCGCAATTCACAGGGGGATTTAGGCTGAGCAATGCAGTAGCAACTTTTAGGTGTCTGGCTGTCAAATGGAATCTTCTGCCTTGAGTTAGGTGCCTGGGTTCTCTAAACAATGCATGGGGTGAGTTAGGTGCCTAAGAATGGGATTTACTGAAGGCAGCATACTGAGCAAGAAGCCATCTGAGCTAGTCAGTAGGAAATGCTAAGGAGAGTGATATGAACATAGCCCCATTCCTCAAAGTGACTTAGCTACCTAAATGCTGCTGGAGGGAAGTAGTACCTTCCTATTCTCAGGATTCACAGCCATGAACCCTCTCCTGGAGTTAGGCCTGGAAACTCTATTTAAAGAAAAACACCAGGCAAGGAGGTGGAGGAACAGGAACTTGCATCCATGCTTCCTACACCCCAGGTAAATGCCCTAACAACTGAGATAAGGCATATAAGCAAGGCACCCCTTTCCCCCACGAGGAAATACTTCTACCACCGCCACTGCTGCTGGCTGTGCAAAACCTGATCTGCTAGACATGCTCTAAGGTGGCCTCTGAGCCGACCCCTCAGACGAGCAAAAGGAGAACACCTAGTTTCTGAATCCTGCTGAGACTCAGGTGTGAGTTCTGTGCTGAGTTGTTCCATTGTGTCTGGAATGAGGCAGTTGTGCACATGCCTAACTACAGAAACGTAAGTACCTGTGGAAACTTAGGCACCTAGGGACTTTGGGGATATGTCTAGACTACACGCTTCTGTCGCCAGAGGCATGTAAATTAGATTACCCGACATAGTCAATGAAGTGGGGATTTAAATATTCCCAGCTTCATTAAAATAAAAATGGCTGTCGCACTGTGCCAGCTCAGCTAATCGTCCGCACAGCGCAGTAGTCAAGATGTGGATCAGTCGACAGGGAACGCCTTTGTCGACCGCTCCTGTAAACGTCGTTTCATGAGGCATAACGGAGCGGTCAACAAAGGCGTTCCTTATCAACCGATCCGCGTCTTGATTGCCGCACTGTGCCGATGATCAGCTGAGCCAGCACAGCACAGTGCGACAGCCATTTTTATTTTAATGAAGCTGGGGATATTTAAATCCCCACTTCATTGACTATGTCGGGTAGTCTAATTTACATGCCTCTGACGACAGAGGCATGTAGTCTAGACATATCCTAGGTGTCTACAGACTTAGACAGCAGCTGACCAGGGATTTGGAGGACATTAGATGCCTAAAGTGTCAGTTACACAAGAGCGGTGTTTATGCCTATCCTACCCTTAGGTGTTGATTCTCATTTCACTTACACCAATGTAGCTCTGTTGAAATCAGTCGAATAATGATAGTGTAAAAACAGGGAAAGAAGAATGAGGTTCAACAAAAACATGCCTATCCATTATCTCAGTACCAGCTAGGAACAGATTCTGATAGCTTTACTCCTATTTAGCATTCATTTCAGTGGGACTACTCCGACAGAGTCTGGCCCTAGACAATTTAAGCTGATTTTTAACTAATATGATTGCTAATTTAGCTCCATCTTTGACACTTGTTTACAACTACTTTTCATAAAAGTAGCCTCTCTTTCTATACACACCTGTTAGAGAATTTCCTTCAAAACAAAATTTCACCCGTTAAATGTATCCAACCCTTAACATACCAAACTATACAAAAGATAGTTGGAAAGCAAGCACACCAAACCTAAAAATAATGGGAGAGCTAGCCAGTGATTGAAATACAGGCAGTCCCCGGGTTACGTACAAGATAGGGACTATAGGTTTGTTCTTAAGTTGAATTTGTATGTAAGTCGGAACTGGCTCCAGATTCAGCCGCTGCTGCTGAAACTGACCAGGGGCTGACTACAGGAAGCTGGAGGCAGAATTGCTCTGCCCCCAGCTTCCTGGAATCAGCCACTGATCAGTTTCAACAGCGGCTGAATCTCGAGCCTGGGACAGAACAGCTGGGCTGCCAGGTAGGTCCCTGCAGGACCAACCCGGCAGCACCCCAGCTACTCTACCCCAGGGTCCACAACAAAAGCCTGGCCTGCGGGGGGGGGGGGGGCACACTACCTGCGCCCCCCCAGCAGACCAGGGACAGGGGGAACAAAGCCGCAGCAGCAGCTCTGGCAAAGCCTCAGAGGCGCGAGACCCCTCCGCCTCCCCGGCTTTGCTCCAGGTGTCCCTGGTCTGCTGGAGACGGTCCCCAGCAGACCAGGAGCACCCGGAGCAGCTTTTCTCGCCCCGGAGGTCGAGGTGGCGGGACCGCTGCGCTCTGGGCGATCCCGCTGCCTGTGAGCTCCGGGGCGAGAAAGCCTCGTTTGTAAGTGCGGATCCGACATAAGTCGGATCCGCGTAACTCGGGGACTGCCTGTACCACCAAAGTTAGGTAATAATACTCTGCCAGGTAGAAAACAACCATGTTGCATTAAATACTGCCTTTCTCAATACCATCTTGCATTTATTTAATATCAGAGTTTCATAGTCACTTATGTAGAACTATAGTCAGCACTGCAACTGACTGCATACCTGGAGTACACTTGCCTTGATTCATCATTTTAATTCAAGATGAAATGGATAGATCTGGAGAGTCGGGGAAAGGAATGTGAACTACATAAAACAAATTATTTCTATATTTAGAAATATTTTCCCTCAGACTAGATGTTTCAGGGCTTGGTAAGTCTCTGATTATTTTTCAGGTGAGATCAGGAAGGTGAAGGTAAATGAAAGAGGAAGAACACAGTGAACTAGTGTGCCATCCTTCCACTCTGGAGTAATGAAAGTGCTCTTTTCATCATGAATAAATTGAGATGGATAGTTTTATTCTGGAGTATATGATAGATAACTGTAATGGTGGGGTATTGCAATTCATACTTGCCAAACTGATCTTAAATCATAAATGCAGAAAGTAGCCTGTTTAAGAGGTTTGCCAGAGATGAAATCTGTTGAAACAAATACGAAGATTTTATTTCTCAGGATTTCCTGGTGTGTACTAATACCTCACCTTTTGCTTTGTCAGATGAAACAGAGCTTGAACTATTTGATGTTTTTGTAATTGCCCCTGGCATACTATCAATGTTTTACAGCCAGCATCATCAACATCAAAGGCACCAAACTGCAAATGCTATGTCTGCTTCATTTGCAAAATACTCAACTGAGCTAGCGCTGTGCAGGAAACTGATGTTTGGAACAGCCTATCATTTGTACTTTGCACTAACCAGCTCATGGTCATCTTTGACAAAAAAGGCCACTTTGAAATATGAAACTCGATTGTCAGAATGCACAGGTGGGAGAATTAGATGCGCATACATGATGGCTACTCTGGGGGGTATATATACTAAAATTTTAATAAACTGGCAGACACAACAATGATTGAAGTTACCTCATTGTAAAAAGAGTTCAGTAAAATTACCTAATTGGCTGTTTGCGAAGAGTTTGGAGATTTTTTTTTTTCCTTTAGAAGTGATTTTTTTAGGGCCCAGTCCTGCTCTCAATGATTAGAAAATCCTGATAGACTCATTCCCTCCCCTTCCACATTTAAAACTCTTTCTTGCTGGCTTTTAAAATATATATATGTTATTTCAGGGGCCTGATTTGCACGACATACTCTGTCACCATTCAGTTTCCTCAGGTTATAAGATTTGATCATGCAGAGCCTTACTCATAACAGCAATCTTTACTCATGTATGTAGCCCCATATACTCCTGTAAGAAACGACTCTCCATTTGAATAAGAGCTTGTAGAATTAAATTCACCTCTGTTATAACTCCATTTAAAATGAAGAAAGTTACACCAGGATGAATCTGCCCCATGGAGGCTGAAATAGGCAGCTTTATGCAAGTTGCCAACAATCTGTGAAGTTTAACATACCAAGGCATTCTGGATAGAAATTACATTCATTCACTTCAGCAAAATAGAAGAATAACAGCATGATTTGATGTAATCGCTGTAATATCCCTTTCAAAACTCAAATGGGATTGAGAATTGCAGAAATTGTTCAAGCTCACTTAGGAAACTGAATTATTTGATTTTTGCTTTTGGAAATATGTTATTCAAATTTTATTTTTAAACATTTCCATTTGGTATTTATTTTATTTAGTTTGTCTCTTTATTTCATTGTCATACTAAGGCCCTTGTGGCTACATGAAACTGACTACAGGATTGGCACCTAAATGATTAACATTGGAACTCTCTGGGCTATATCACATTTTCACTTTTCAGAATTATGATAGATAGTTTCAGTCCCATAGGGTAGAGGTAAAAGCATATACATATGCTTGGCTTTTAGCTTTGCCTCTAAGAAGTGTGAAACATTCAGGCTATATCTAGACTGCAGGCTTCTTTTGGAAGAAGCATTTCCAGAAGAGATCTTCCGGAAAAACTTCTTTAGAAAGGCTGTGTCCAGACTCCATGCCTCCGTCGACGGAGGCATGTAGACTACATGCCTCCGTCGACGGAGGCATGTAGATTAGCCAGATCGGAAGAGGGAAATGAAGCCGCGATTAAAATAATCGCGGCTTCATTTAAATTTAAATGGCTGCCCCGATCTGCCGATCAGCTGTTTGTCGGCAGATCGGGAGAGTCTGGACGCGATGCCCCGAAAAAGAAGCCTTTCTTCATCGACACAGGTAAGCCTGGTGAAACCAGGTTTACCTGTGTCGATGAAGAAAGGCTTCTTTGTCGGGGCATCGCGTCCAGACTCTCCCGATCTGCCGACAAACAGCTGATCGGCAGATCGGGGCAGCCATTTAAATTTAAATGAAGCCGCGATTATTTTAATCGCGGCTTCATTTCCCTCTTCCGATCTGGCTAATCTACATGCCTCCGTCGAAGGAGGCATGGAGTCTGGACACAGCCAAAGAGAGCATCCAGACAGCAAAAGTGCATCAAAAAAGAGATCTGCTTTTTTGAAAGATAGCATTGATATTGATTGGACACCATCTCTCACTGAAGTTGTGATTACTAGAGCACCTGTGCTTTTTTCTGGAAGCCTCGTCTTTCAAAAAAAACCCTCTTCCCTGTCCACACATACATTTTTCTGATAGAGCACTTTTGGAAAAAGGCTTTTTCCTTGTAGAAAGAGGTTTGCTGCTGTTGGGAAAACTCTGCGTTCTTTCAACTTTCTGTTGAAAGAATGCAATTGCAATGTGGACATAAGTGTAGTTTTTCCAGAAAAATAGGCGTTTTTCTGAAAAAACTCTGCAGTGCAGACATACCCTTAACCTGCTAATGTATCTTTTTTTCAGGGTATGCAGATTGGACTATGTTTGCAGAATCTGGGATATTGCTCTGCAGTACCAACTATTGAAACTATCATTTGAAGCTTTTACACCCTGCTCCACCCCCAGGTTCAAATTCAGCAAGCTTCTCAAGCATATGCTTAAGGTCCATTGCCTTTTGTAGAACTACTCACATCCTCAAAGTTTGGCACATGTTTAGCCTGCTTAACCAGGGTCTTAAGGCTTGACCATTGAGGTGATTACCCAGTGATCAAGAGTGAGAGACTATTAAAGCATAGAAAAGTGCCGTCTCTTTTCTAGTTTGGGTTTTGGTGTGTGAGTTACTGGCATACTGTGTCATTCTTAAGGTGTGTATTTTTATAATATCTGTTGGAGAGGCATTTTTTTTCCTTTTTGCTAAATTGGTCTTTTGTTTACACGTAAAGTGTTTTGGATCACATTGAATGGGCCTACATCAGGCAGAATGACAGCATTGCAGAGATAAGGTTCAGACTGTGTGGGTGCAAATGTGTATAGAGGTAAAGCGTAAACACAAAAGGAATTAGTGTAATAAATTTTGGAGAAGCTGAAGTACAAGACAATGAAATTGTACTTTATATTGTGAGCTAAATGTTCAGCTGGCCGATTGTAACAAATCCCTGGCTGAAGTTCTGACCTTTTCAGTCAGTGGAGCTTACACCATCTGAGGAGCTGGCTTTCAAAATGCTATATGTTATTGTTTTATTTCTGTGTCTATCTAGATCTGAAACATCATATTATAGGATATCAGGTGTCCCCATTTTAAAGCCTATGGAGAAGGAGGGAAGAATTAGTTTGAGAGTTTAACTTTTGCAATTTCCTGGCCTCTGAGAGTTTATCTCAACCTGAGTCATCTTTCCTTTTGTGTGGAATGGTTACAACATTAGGCAGGCTCAAATGCATTTAAGATCCTGTAACTCGTTGCCCTTGTGGCCACCCCAAGTTCGGGTGGCCTGCATCCTGAACAGAGGACCGGCCTCCTGGCCTTCCTCCCGACCACGGTTTCCAGCCGACCGTGTAGGATGCCGGAGCCTGTGCTGGCTCGCGGGCGCCGGGAAGGGGGCTCGGGCCCTCCCTCACTCCGAGCCCCGACCCAGGGCCCTAAGACGGGGACGCTAGTCCCTAGTCAGTGGAGGGGGCTAAGTTCCCCCAAACCCTCCACTCACGGGGTTCACGGCCCCGCCCTGGGTCGCTTCTTCCCGGCCAGCTCTCCGTCATGTTCCCCAGCGAGGGGACAGACTCACCCAGAGTCCCTTCCCCCGGTGGGGCGTCTGCAGCCGAGACTCGCGTGCCTCTCGTAGGCCTTCCAGTGGGCCAGGGTCTTTTCTCCTGTCCCAGGGGCTTCCCCCCTCCTGCCCGCGGCTGGTCTCCCTTTGAATGTCCCGCGCCCCTGATGCCGGGGCCGGCGTGGTCCCGTGACTCCGGGCCCCGCCCCTCCCGACATCCTCCCCGTCGCCTCCCATGACGTTATCGGCAGGCGCCAGGTGAATCCGCGGGCTGACGGCCGCCCCGGCCGTGGATGCTGCTCCTGGGTTCCCCGTTTCAGTGTGGGGTGGCGTGGACACTGCGCCTGCCCCGTCACACCCCTCCCCTCTTAGGCTCCTTTCTACCCCCGCCTCTCCTCCGGTCCCCCCTTCCGGTATCCGCGATAAACAGTCAGCATTCCCGTTTGCAGTACCTGACCTATGCTTTACTTCGAATTTGTACGGTTGTAAACTCAGGTACCATCGTAATATGCGGGGGTTCGTATCCTTCATCCCCTGGATCCACCAGAGGGGTGCGTGGTCCGTTACCAGCGTGAACTCGGAACCTAAGAGGAAATATCATAAAGAATCAACGGCCCATTTTAGGGCCAGGGCTTCCTTTTCGATAGTGGCGTAAGCTTTTTCCCGAGGGAACAGTTTACGGCTCAAGTACAACATGGGGTGTTCGGCCCCCTCCTCCTCCTGGGCGAGCACCGCCCCCAGCCGTAGGTCCGAAGCGTCGGTCTGTAAGATAAACGGCTTATTAAAATCGGGCTGAACCAGTACTGGGGCGTGGGTGAGCTCGTATTTCAGCTTTTCGAAGGCGTTGTTGCATTGCTCCGTCCATCTCACATTTTGGGGTTGCTCTTTCCTGGTGAGGTCCGTTAGGGGTGCGGCTACCATCGCGAAGTTGGCTACGAACCATCAGTAGTATCCGGCTAGCCCAAGGAACTGATGGACCTGTTTCTTTGTGGTCGGGATTGGGTAGTCCCGGACTGCCTGGATTTTACTCAGCAGGGGTTTGAGTTGGCCTTGCCCCACCGTATATCCTAGATACGAGACTTCTCTTTCCCCAAAATGGCACTTTTTTGGCTTAGCCGTCAGGTTCGCCCGTCTGAGTGTCTCTAGAACGGCCGCGACGTGCTCGAGGTGTTGCTCCCAGGACCTGCTGGTATTCATGGTGGTCCCGCAACAAGCGGCTGCATATTCATGGTGGTCCCGCAACATGTGGTCCATTAGTCTCTGAAAGGTGGCGGCCGCCCCATGTAAACCGAACGGCATGTTTATGAATTGGTATAGTCCGAAAGGCGTAGAGAACGCCGTTTTCTTCTGTGCCTCGGGAGACAGGGGGATCTGCCAGTATCCCTTTGTTAAGTCTATTGTTGACAAGTACCGGGCCTTCCCCACTCAGTTAAGTAACTCGTCTACGCGCGGCATGGGGTACGCGTCGAATCGTGATATGGCGTTTACTTTTCGAAAATCTATACAAAATCTGGTGGTTCCGTCTGGCTTTGGGACCAATACTATGGGACTCCGCCACTCGCTGCGTGATTCCCGAATCACCCCCCATTCTAACATCTTCTGCAGTTCCCTCTTCATGGTATCCCACATTTTCCGGGGCACGGGCCACAAGTGGTCCCGAACTATCTTGCCCGGCTCGATCGCTATGTCATGGTAGACTTCCTGTGTCTGCCCCGGGCGGCTGGTCAAAGTTTTCTGGAACTGCCGCAGGACTGCCCTCACTTGATCTCGCTGGATTGGTGACAGACCTTCCCCAATCTGGGCCTTGCCTACAGCTACCTCTGGTTCGCCCCAGGGCCCGAACTCGATATCTAGGGGTCGTGGGTCTATTAGAAACGCGTCCCGCGGGTTCCACTTTTTTAGTAAATTTATATGGTAGACTTGCGTCTCTTTTCGATTGCTATTAATTAATATCTCGTAGTCCACCGGCCCGACTTGTCGCACCACCTTGAAGGGTCCTTGCCATTTGGCCATTAGTTTGGAGTCTCCCTTCGGGAGCAGGAGCAGGACCAAATCACCCGGTACGAACGCTCTTACCTGGGCCTTCTGGTTGTAGTGGGCCTGCTGTCTCTCTCTTGAGCTTTTCTCAGGTTCTCCTGGGCCCATTCCGCCAGCCTGCGGAGGTTCCCTCTTAACTTGCCCACGTACTGGGCTACTCCCAAGGCTGGCGTTCTCTGTTCCTCCCATCCTTCCTTTATCAGGTCTAGGATCCCTCTGGGTCGTCTCCCGTACAGCAACTCGAATGGCGAGAAACCTAGCGATGCCTGGGGAACTTCATGCACTGCAAACATCAGGGCTGGTAGTAGTTGGTCCCAGTCTCGTGGGTCCTCCTTGACGAACTTTCGTAACATCTCCTTTAGGGTGTGATTGAATCTCTCCATGAGCCCGTCCGTCTGGGGGTGGTACACTGACGTCCGTAGTTTTCGTACCTGTAAGACTTTGCATAATTCTGTCATTATCCGGGATGTTAGATTCGTCCCCTGGTCTGTCAATAGTTCTTTGGGTAGGCCTACTCACGAGAACAGTCTCATTAGTTCTTTGGCTATCGCCCCCGTGGTTGCTCGTCTCAAGGGGACGGCCTCGGGGAATCGCGTGGCGTAGTCTATAATGACTAGGATGTAGACGTAGCCCCTGCTTGACTTTTCCAGTGGCCCCACCAGGTCTAGCGCAACACGCTCGAAGGGCATCCCTACGATGGGCAGGGGTATAAGAGGCACCGGTGGCACCCTTGTAGTTGTCGTCTTTTGGCATTGGGGACATGAGGTGCAGTAATTTTTTATGTCCTGATACACCCCTGGCCAGTAGAACCTCTGGAGCACCCGGTGCTGCGTCTTTTCCGCCCCGAGGTGTCCAGCCCAGGTGTGGTCGTGGGCGAGCTCTAGCACTCCCCCCCGGTAGGGCTTCGGCACGAGCAATTGTTGCCTTTCCTCCGTCCCCCCTTCCTGGGGCGTGACCCGAAACAGGCAATCCTGCCGTACCTCGAACCGAGGGCCCTGCCCCCCTCTTCCGGTGGCTCCGGCCTCTCCTACCTGAGCCCAAGCGTGTTGTAAGGTCGGGTCCTCTCTCTGGAGTGCGAGAAAATCACCTTCGTCTGGGTCCAGGCGGAGTGTTGGTGTCCCCGTCCCGGCTGGGACCTCCTTTCTGGCGGCCGGGTCCTCTACTTCCTCCCCGTGAGCTGCAAACCTGGGGTTTTTGTACCTTCCCCCCCCCCCCCTCATTCCGTTGTCCTTGTCCCCAGTTACTTAGTAGGTACCCCAGGCCGGGCCAATCCCGGCCTAGCAGCACGGGATACGCTAGATTGGGGCCCACCGCAACTATACATGAGTCCCGTATCCTCCCGTCATCAATCTCCACCCTTGTCGTCACATAGGGGTGGATATCCCCATGGACACATTTCATGTATACTTTCAGCCCCCGGGGCACTTGAGACCCCAGGATGTTGGCCAGTATTATCGTCTGCCCACACCCTGAGTCTAACACCGCCTTCACCTGGCGTCCATTAACCCTTATCTCGTGCATCATTTGCCTCCGCCCCCGTTCGCCCCTGGTTACTTTTCGTGTGGGGCCTTGCCCAAAGGTGCAATCCATAAGGGGACAGTCCTTCTTAAAGTGCCCCTCCTGTCTGCACTGGTAGCAGGCGCCTTTTGTTCCCCCTTCGGGTTGCTGGTTCCTCTCAGGGTTGGTTCCTTGGGTTGGTCCTCCGGCGTCTGGGGCTCGTCCCTCGGGGTGGTCCCACCGGGGTGCCAGCCCGCGTCCCATAGCTGGGCCTGCCGGAGCTCTGGATCCGTGTGCCCCGTGTGGCTTCACCCCGCTTTTCGCCGGGGCGGAGCCCCCCAAATGTGGTTCTCGTGGCATGCTGCAGGGGCGGGGTGCTTCGGTCCCTTCAGCGGCGAGGAAACATTCCATCAAGGTGATGGCTTCCTCGAGGATCTCTGGGAGGTGTTGCCTCACTCAGCGCTGCCCCTCGGCAGGGAGGATCTTCACGTACTGCTCTAAAATCACAGCCTCGGCCACTTGCGTCCCGGACTTATTTTCGGGTTCCAGCCAGTGCATCCCCGCTTCCCTCACTCTCTGGGCCACCGCCCTTGGGCGTTCCCCCGGGCCGTACCGGGCCTCCCGGAACCATTGCCAGTGGGATTCCGGGGAGACCCCGAGTTGGTCCAAGATGGCCTCCTTCACCTTATAATAGCATAATGCGTCCCTCGCGGACATTCCTCGGTAGGCCTGTTGGGCTGCCCCTGATAAGTAGGGGGCTAGGAGCGTTGACCAATGGTCCTGTGGCCATTTTGCCGCCAATGCCACCCGTTCGAAGGTTACTAGGAAGGCCTCCGGGTCGTCCTCGGGTCCCAACTTCGTCAGCCTGATGGGGAGTTGGCGGCCCACCACCTCCTCGTCGCTTCCCATTGGAGTCGCACACCCGCTGGCCACGCCGGCACCGGCTTGGTGCTCCTGGAGCTTATCCAGAACCTGTTGCAGCGCCTGCGACTGCTGCTGCTGCCACTGCTTCTGGTTATCTACTAACCAGTCCAGCACTTTGTTCAGCTCCATTATCCCTGGGGAAATTAGCGTATTACAACCGGGGAAGGGGTCCCGCCCTATGAGGGACCTGTCTTCCTTTCTCCCTTATATATATCCCCTTTTTTTTTCCGTGCCCCCCTAACCGGGGCTCAGGTCATACCCACATTCTCCACCACGTGTAACCCGTCGCCCTTGTGGCCACCCCGAGTTCGGGTGGCCCGCGACCTGAACAGAGGACCGGCCTCCTGGCCTTCCTCCCGACCGCGGTTTCCGGCTGACCGTGTAGGATGCCAGAGCCTGTGCTGGCTCGCGGGCGCCGGGAAGGGGGCTCGGGCCCTCCCTCACTCCGAGCCCTGACTCAGGGCCCTAAGACGGGGACGCTAGTCCCTAGTCAGTGGAAGGGGCTAAGTTCCCCCAAACCTTCCACTCGCGGGGTTCACGGCCCCGCCCTGGGTCGCTTCTTCCCGGCCAGCTCTCCGTCACGTTCCCCAGCGAGGGGACAGACTCACCCAGAGTCCCTTCCCCTGGTGGGGCGTCTGCAGCCGAGACTCGCGTACCTCTCGTAGGCCTTCCGGTGGGCCAGGGTCTTTTCTCCTGTCCCAGGGGCTTCCCTCCTCCTGCCCGCGGCTGGTCTCCCTTTGAATGTCCCGCTCCCCTGATGCCGGGGCCGGCGTGGTCCCGTGACTCCGGGCCCTGCCCCTCCCGACATCCTCCCCGTCGCCTCCCATGACGTCATCGGCAGGTGCCGGGTGAATCCGCGGGCTGACGGCCGCCCCGGCCATGGATGCTGCTCCCGGGTTCCCTGTTTCAGTGCGGGGTGGCATGGACACTGCGCCTGCCCCGTCACGGATCCTGATTAAGGGATTGACAAATGTGAACATTAGTCAGACCGTGGCCCAGGAGATAATCAAGGTTCCAGAGTTCAGACTGCAAGGTTATGCTGTACTGCATGCTTTCCAGCCCCAGCTGTCCTGCCACTTCTCAAGAACCTGAGACCATGTTCTCAGTCTGTCACATATAACTGTACTGGGTGGCTTATCAAGATATCAGTGCACTGACAAATAAACTGCTTGTTTTAAAACCTCCAGAGAGTCTGAAAAGGCAAAAGAGCAACACAACCACCTGCCAATGAATAAATATTACATGACTCAGCATCTCACAAATCTCATGCCTCCTTTTCTGAGGTAGAATAGCTAATATGTTGCCTATTACTGTCATTCATTGTTGCACTACACAGTAACAATTTAGATGTGGAAGCTGCAGGCCAGGATCTGCTATTAATAACTTTGTATACAGCTACTAATAGGGCAGTTAGGCAGTGGCATTGCTATGAAACCTAATGTGGGTTTGACGCCTTCTCTTTTCCAAAAATAACACAAAAAAGCCAAAAATAAATCTATGGCTAACTGCATACAATATTAAACAAAGATGAAAGGCTAAAGGAGGACTGATGCTTTAAAATACAAATGGGATAATCAAAGGAGTTGGGAGGAGAACAAATTCAGTCATTAGCATTCTAGTTAGATGTGGAGTAGAAGTGAATCACTCCATTGATCAGTTGTGCCAAGGTACCTCAATGTAATTCCTTATATCCCTGTCCCAAGTGTATTGAATCAGAACTCAGAATGGGCCTGATTCATAGCTCAGTGAAGTCAATGGTGAGCCATCAACTTCTAAGGGCTTTGGATCAGAGCCAATAGGTCTCAGTCATGCTTTGTGGTTAAAGGGTGATCCAAAAATATTAACAGTTAAAAATAAGCTTTCATATCAGACATAAAGTTGAACACTTAAAAGGCTTCTTTACACATATTTCATTACATTTAAACATGCAGACAAGACAAAGGAACAGAAGTTAAGATTCTGACTGGTGCCTTTAAGAGGCCTGTTACAGAAGGGTGCAGCCTAGGGAGAGTTCTGTAAGACACTCTTGCACCTTCTCTGCGGTCCACTATTCTGTGCTACTCCAGAAGCGGGTCACATAATATATAGCACCCCCTCACATAATTTACAGAAGCTTAACAGCCTCTAGACAGAGTGCACAGTTTGCTGCATTTCTCACTCACCTGGGGAACGCAGGAGACAGACAAACCTAGACATGCACCGCTCCCCCAGCTGTGCCTTCTGGAGCTTCAGTGGCCAGGGAGAGGCACTTCTCACCTGGCCCCAAGCTGCCGCTGTGAGAGAGGACTGGGGTAGTCCTCTCTTTGGGGAAGCATGGATACTGAACCCTTCATCCCCACCCCGAGCAATGATTTAAATGAAGCATGTACATTTTCATTTTATTTTCCAAAAAAACAAAAATTGAGTTAAGGACCTGAGAAACTGGGGGTAAATCCTCTAATTATCTATAATTTATTTGTTGAACAGGTAAATCAAAGAGCTGTGCCCAAGATCATGGCATAACTTTTTTTTAGCTTGGAATGGCCCACACAAGAAACTAGATGAATTCCTGGTTGTCTTGCTGTGAAATACAGTAGCTTGCTTTCCAGTTCATTCAGCTCTTAAATCTGATGAATATATTTCACCATCATCCAGGTACATTGGGGCTACGTCTACATTGGCATCCCTTTCCAGAAAAGGGATGCCAATGTGATGAGTCAGAATTGCAAATCCACGGGGGATTTAAATATCCCCCGCGGCATTTGTATTCACACGGCTGCCACTTTTTTCTGGCTTGGGGATAAGCCGGAGAAAAGCGCCAATCTAGATGCGATTCTCCGGAAAATAAGCCCTTTTCTGGAGGATTTCTTATTCCTACTTTCCTACTTGAATACACACCTTGAAAGTAGGAATAAGAAATCCTCCGGAAAAGGGCTTATTTTCCGGAGAATCGCGTCTAGACTGGCGCTTTTCTCCGGCTTATCCCCAAGCTGGAAAAAAGCGGCAGCCATGTGAATGCAAATGCCGCGGGGGATATTTAAATCCCCCGTGGATTTGCAATTCCGACTCATCACATTAGCATCCCTTTTCCGGAAAGGGATGCCAATGTAGACGTAGCCATACAGTATAATGTACAATAATTTCTGATCAAATTATTCCTTTCATACAGTCTTCATTCCGTTTACACACAAAGGACCAGTGTAAAATAAAGTGGTGTTTACAAAAGATTGCATCACAATCACATAAGAACAGCCATACTGGGTCAGACCAATGGTCTATCTAGCCCACTGTTGGATGACAGTTTGCCGCCCTTGGCTTCTCAAACTGCGGAGGAGCCCTCAATGTGACACACATCACAATGCGTGTACTGCCCCATCAAGCAGCCCAGTTTATAAACAGGAAGGGCTACTATTCCACGGCGCTGCGGGCCCTGGTCGACCACCAGGGACACTTTATGGACATTTGTGTTGTGTGGTTGGGGTGGGCACCTGATGCCTGCATATTCCGCAACTCCTACCTGTACCGCAGGTTGAAGGCAGGAACATTTTCCCCCCAGGGTCACCTCACGCACGGGGATGTGCAGATGCTGGTGTGCATAGTGGCCAACGCGGCCTACCCCCTGATGCCGTGGCTCATGAAGCCCTACACCAGCCACCTGGATGCAAGCAAGGAGCTTTTCAACATGCATCTTAGCCAAGCTCACATCCAGGTGGAATGTGCCTTTGGCTGGCTGAAAGGAAGGTTCTGTTGCCTCCTCACGCACCTGGAGATGGGCGAACGCAACATCCCGGAAGTGGTAACTGCATGTTGCGCCCTCCATAACCTGGTGGAGAGGAAAGGGGAGGCCTTCCTGCCAGGGTGGGGGGCAGGTCCTGATGGTGAGGAGAGGCAATTTCAGCAGCTCCAGATGGCTGCCATTCGCCAGGCTTACCAGGCTGGTGTCCAAATCTGAGGCCCTGAGGGAGAGATGCTCGTCCAGCAGCCTGGTGCGCCACTCAGCCTCTGCCTACGTTCTCTGCTGCAGGGTCCTGTTGAGGTCCTGCAGGACCACTACGTGCTCCCTCAGCAGGTCTGTGTAGACACGCCAGTGTCTGCGGGTGCCACAGGTCCAGCATGGTGGTGAGGCAGGTGTGGTGCTCCCCTGTTGGGTAGAGGGTTTGACTATGGAGTAAAAGAAGAGGAGACAATGAATGTCTGTGTGCACCCCTGCTGTCCCCAAGGGCATTCCATGGCTGTCAGGGGCTCTTCTTTGGACAGGAGACTCAGGGGTGTTACCATGTGTGAGTAGGGAAGCAGCCTGAAAGCCTTGCAGGGGACACACAGTGGCAATGGGACTAGTTGGCTCCCCACACTGCCAACCCACCCATGTGTAGTGACCCCCTCAAAGCACTCACCTGATGTTCCCTCCCTGCTATCCACAGATGCCTGGGAGGCCTCTGGGGTCTGGAGGACCGGCTCCTGGGAGAGGGTCCCTGATGCCTCCTCTTCCTCCTCTTCCTGGTGCAGCTCTCCTGCTTCATCTTCCTCCCTCAGGAGGGGTCGGTCCACAATGTGGTGGGGTAACCCAGAGACCACCACACGCAGTGGACTCTGGGCTTCATCAGAGCCCAGGATCTGCTCCAACTCCTGGTAGTAAGGGCAGCTCTCTGGGGCTGCCCCAGAGCGGGAGGTCTGGTCCCAGGCCTTGGCCTTGGCATATCCCTGTTGCAGCACTTTGACCTTGGCCCTCACTTGTGCCATGGTGTGGGGGTGATGCCCATTGATGGTCAGTCACTGGGCCAGGCACTCGTAGATGTCCACATTCCTGCGGCGTGTCTGCAGGGCCTGTAGGGCTTCTTCCTGGGACCAGAGCTCCAGCAGGTTTTTTATTTCTGGTCCTGACCAGGCTGGTGCCCACCTCTTGGTGCCCCTAAGTGGGTTCTCCTTTCTGTTCTGAGAAGGGCCAGGGGGCCCTTGAGGCTGGGACATGGCCGTCACGGGTGCTCTGGCTAGCTGCCGGACAGTTATGCCTGTCTGGGTGCCTGTGCCTTTAAGATGCTGTGACCAGGAACCACAGAAGTGCTCTAAAGGTAAAGGCTAGACTGTCCACCAGGGCTTCTTCCTGGAGCCTTTTTTTTTTTTCGACAGAACTGGCTCCCTGCATCCACACATACCTTTTTCCAACAGATCTCTGTCAAAAAAGGCGTTCTTCCTCGTAAAACGAGGTTTACCACTGTTGACAAAACCACTGCGTTCTGTCGACTTACTATTGACGGTACGTGGTGGTAGTGTAGACACAGGTATAGTTCGAAAAAACCCTGTAGTCTAGACACACCCTTACATCCCTACTCAGCCGCTATAGCAAGGACTGCTGAAATAACGGACTCTGGCCATTGGGCCTTGCTGCCCTGAGGGAAAGGGCTGCTGTAACTGATTCTGGCCACTAGGCCATGCTGACCTAGAAATTAACTGTAGAAACTGATGTAGGCTGTGACATCCCCCACATGAGAGCATAAATATCCCTTTCCCACTCCAAGTGGTATGGGATACATCCCCATGACAATATTGAACAGAATTGATGCCAGCACATGCCCCTGGGGGACACCTTTCTTCATTTTGAAACCTGACCAATATCTCTACTCTTTGTTTCCTATCTTTAACCAGTTATCAGTCCATGAGATGATATTCTATCTTATCCCATGACAGCTTCACCCTTCCAAAGAGTGCAATAGGGAGATCTGATACGCTCACTTTCAATTTTGATGCAAAATGCTCCTTTATTTCAACTACAGTTTTCCTTGGGCTCAAAATGCAAGACTGGGAGGTCCTGGCACCCTACAGGCAGGGGCTACTCTGGACAGGATGCAGTATTTGATGTGAAAATGTGAATATCAATGGCATGGAAATTGCCTTTGTAGTGCATTAACCAGTAAAGATCTTTATTCATGCCTAAATTGATAGTTGGAAGGGACAAGGCAAAATATTATCTAGGCAGGAATTTGGGTGGTCCAGATATCATCCAAATGGGACCCATGAATATATCAAGAACTAGGTTCTAATCTCAGTTATCTCCATATATATCCAGAGTATTAATTTCAGTGGTATTACTCGAGAATTAGCTTGTCTAAATGAGATTGGAATCTAGCCCCTCTACTGGAATATCAGCCTATTACCTCATCCTAAGTGTTACACTTTTGCAGTTTTGATACTGGCTCTTTGGCTCTTGGAGCATGCTCTTGAATATCTATTATATATATTTGAGTGATCAAGTGAATTTATTTGTACGTTTGTTCAAGAACGCCCCCTAAACAGTAAGAGCTAGAACCACTAAATTTAGTATGGAGCTTCCTCTTATCAGAATTTAAAGTGAGATAAGAGTTTGGTTGTGTAGGGGGGTTTGATGCTTCCCCCAGTACATACAGGAATGCATAAAACCATATAGAAATTAGATAGAATCATCAGGCAGGTGAAAGGGGTGTGCCCCTACCATCCACAACTTCTTCAGCCCCGAGCCTCCCATCCCCCAGGTGCCCTTTAGGGAAGTCTTGGGAGGGCCTGCAGCTTCCCCTCTCCCCAATTTTTATGAGACCATTGTTGTCTGTTCTCATTTGTCAGGCAGTGAGGAGAATCTGGCTAGGGAGTGCAGGGGGCAGATAAACCTGGACATGTGCCCCTTCCCTGCTGTGCCCACTGGAACTGCAGCAGCCATGGAGAGGCTCTTCTCACCTGGCTCAAAGCTGTGTGCTGGTGGTGGGGGCTGGGATACTCTCTCCATAGGGAAGCCTGCATACTGAAACCCTCATCTCTAGCCCCACCTGAAAGCAATCCATTAACACGCTGCTACAAATTTCTGAGACCTGACAACAGTGCTCAAAATTTCTAGGGATTGGAAGGATCTAGGGCTATCAAGCAATTAAAAATATTTAATTGCAATTAGTCACATGCGCCTTCCCTTTGAAATGCTGCTGTGGTGTTTCAACAGGGCAGTGCTGCATGGAGCCTCGTTTCCAAGGGGCAGAGTATTCGGAGTCTGGGATCAGCTGGGAACTTCAGGGCTACGTCTACATTGGCATGATTTTGCGCAAGAACTCTTTTGTGAAAGAGTTCTTGTGCAAAAACTCTTCTAGAAGAGAGTGTCTACACTGGCATGTGCCTTTGTGCAAGAGATGTGCTTTTGCGCAAGAGCATCCATGCCAGTGTAGACGCTCTCTTGCGCAAGAAAGCTCTGATGGCCATTTTAACCATAGGGCTTTCTTGCGCAAGAAATTCATGTTGCCTGTCTACACTGGCTTCTTGCGCAAGAACAGTTGCGCAAGAGGGCTTATTCCTGAGCGGGGGCATCATAGTTCTTG
Source organism: Pelodiscus sinensis (assembly GCF_052426305.1). NCBI lineage: Eukaryota > Metazoa > Chordata > Testudines > Trionychidae > Pelodiscus > Pelodiscus sinensis. The sequence goes on from NC_143055.1 coordinate 104,088,492, forward strand.
CGCAAGAAGCACTGATTTCATACATTAGAACATCAGTGTTCTTGCGCAAGAACTCGTGGCCAGTGTAGACAGGCAGCAAGTTTTTGCGCAAAAGCAGCTGCTTTTGCGCAAGATCGCACCAATGTAGACACAGCCCTGCTGATCCCCAGGTACTCTTGCGCGGCTCCCTCTGAAGCACCGGAGCAGCACTTCAAAGGGGCAGCACAGCATTAACACCTGCGATTAAAAAATTAACACGTTAATCACAGGCATTAACGCAGGTCAATTGACAGCCCTATAAGGACCCCAACTACTATCAGCAGACCACATTTTTCAAAAATAAAGCATTTGTACATATGTGTAATGTGAATGCATATTTATATTTTGGGAACACAGTTTAAAGAATTTTAATTGGCCCTATAGATCCTGGTATTTCATAATTGAAAAAGAAGACAAGGTGATGACATCAGTGAAACTGTAATAGATGAGTCCTTAAGGAAGTTTCATTTTGTTAATCTTGTTTCCTGCTGGAAAGAAGTAATTATAAATGCAAAAGCAGTCAGATATAGATGAGTTCAGTGAAAGCACTGAAAAAGCATATTTTCCATTAGGATCTCATTGAGGAAAGATCTTTTCCATTTGCCTTCTAGCTTTGCCTGAGTCATTTTGAAAACTGAAAGCAAATTTCTCACCCGTCTGAACTACCATGATTTACTGAGTTGAAGTCAGCAGAGTCCAGACTGAGTTGAAGTCAGCAAACTGAGTACTCATTTCGGTATGCCAAAAATATCCTGAGTGTTAAGCAACATATTTCCAGATCCTAGCATGCTGAGAGAGCTGGCTGCTCCTTACTGGAATAGATGCCAAGTGAAGGTAAAACCAAGATGTATCAAAGCAAGTTTTGCTGATCTTAAGATAGCATATGCTGATGGAAAGCAAAGAAAAGGTGTTGCTGTAGTGAAGCCTATAACTGGCAACATACCCTTTGCTACATATATATATATGCCAACATTTAGCTCTGTGAAGATCAGCCTACTGCAACTGAGAAAAAAAAATCAAACAAAACAATAGACAAGCAAGAATTTATGGTGGGTTAACTCCATCTGTCATTGTAATGTTTCTGTATTTATAGATAAAATGCATAATTGCTGTCACATGCATAATGTACAATAGGTATGAAATATTCAATATGTCTATCCTTTCTTGGAGTATGAATTAGTTTGTATTTTATCATAATGGAAAATTGCTCATTTGAACCAAACCTTGCACACTATTAAGGAACTGATAGCTTACTTCAAATGGCTTCTTCTGTCTCATTATTTTGGCAATCACTGCCAGTCAAAATTTAAAAGTATGCAAGCCCAGCATCTTCAAAGTTCCAAGAAAGAGAGAAGATCAGTGCTCAAAGGTGAAAAGTGCCTTTAATTTTGTATATTCTCTTTAGGAGCAAACAGGCGCAAAGTAGAATGGTGCCACTTTTTTTTCATAAATAACAGCCTGATTTCAAGATTCTCCCTCTTGAAAACAGTAGGGCTACATCTAGACTGGCCCATTCTCCGGAAGAGGCATGCAAAGCAGGCAAGTCAGAATAGGGAAATCCGCGGGGGATTTAAATATTCCCCGCGGGATTTAAATAAACATGGCCGCCGCTTTTTTTCCGCCTTGGGGAAAAGCCGGAAAAGAGCGTCTAGACTGGCGCGATCCTCCGGAATAAAGCCCTTTTCCGGAGGATCTCTTATCCCTACTTGCAAGTAGGAATAAGAGATCCTCCGGAAAAGGGCTTTATTCCGGAGGATCGCGCCAGTCTAGACGCTCTTTTCCGGCTTTTCCCCAAGCCGGAAAAAAAGCGGCGGCCATGTTTATTTAAATCCCGCGGGGGATATTTAAATCCCCCGTGGATTTCCCTATTCTGACTTGCCTGCTTTGCATGCCTCTTCCGGAGAAGGGGCCAGTCTAGACGTAGCCTAGTATTGTATTTTCAAAAGGTGTTTGCAACAATTTTCTTTTCTAGCATCTGAAAAGTCAGGAATTTCAAACTCAGCCAACATAGAAAGGAAAAGCAGGCCTAAATTAGTATTAAGTGGATCCATCATCTCTGAAATGGGGAAACTAATGGTAGCAGCCATGAGACTTTTAAGACCAAAATATATTCTCACTGGCTGAAGGCACTCTCACAAATCCCTCAAAAAGTTGTACAGACAGGCGGTCACCTTTAGGATGACCACAGACAGCAGGATACCTTTTCAGCTTGTCAAACAACAAAATGAGTATGTGTAACCTTGACCTGTAGAAGCTAACGCTAGGACTATGTCTATATTGGCAAAATTTTGCGCAAATACTCTTTAACGCAAGAGTTTTTGCGTTAGAGTATTTGAGTAAGAGAGCATCTACACTGGCATGTGCCTTTGCGCAAAAGATGTGCTTTTGTGCAAGAGCATCCATGCCAGTGTAGATGCTCTCTTGCGCAAGAAAGCTCCGATGGCCATTTTAAACATCGGGCTTTCTTGCGCAATAAATTAATGTTGCCTGTCTACACTGGCCTCTTGTGCAAGAACAGTTGCTCAAGAGGGCTTATCCCTGAGTGGGAGTGTCAGAGTATTTGCGCAAGAAGCTCTGATTTCGTATATTAGAATGTCAGTGTTCTTGCGCAAGTACTCACGGCCTGTGTAGACAGGTGGCAAGATTTTGTGCAAAACAGGCCGCTTTTGTGCAAAATCTTGCCAATGTAGACGTAGCCTAGGATGTTTGTCATAATGTCCATTGATTTCTTGGCCTCTGCACAAGCTACCAACATAAATATTATGGAAGTGAGCTAAGCTCACAACCAGCATAGTTCATAACTGAAGAGCAACCTAGAGTGGAAAGGCTCTGAACAGCATTGTTCATCCCATAAGATAACCCATTCCCTAAATACAAAACAAATAATGGGATAAATACAGAAAATACTGGTCAGGGAAATTTCTTTTTCTGTAACTGGTCTCTTTTGTCAAATTAGCCCCTGTGCAAAATCAGTCCAGAAAGCTAAGCCACAAAATTCCAGTTTTGGAGTTGCTAAAAGCATGATTCTAAATCCACCTATATCCCTAGTAATAAACACATGCTAAAACACAGCGATATAAATAAAAGTACTAGTTCTTATATAGTGTTTTTCATTAGTAGATCTCAAAGCACTTCACATAGTCTCATAAAAAATATTAGAATCAATATTGCCATTTTATAGATAGGAAACTGAGGCACAGGGTAGCACAATGAGTTGCTCAACATAACCTAATAAGAGATTTTCTGTAGCATTAAACCCTAACTCGTAGGACTAGAACACTGGTCTCCCAAACATCAATTGGGTGTGCTAGTCAGGCGATCCCAAGGGGAGACCACAGACAGTAGGATGTTATCTGACAAAAGTTACCATTTATATCCATTCATTCCTCAGTAATTACAGAATTAAAAAAAAATGTTGCATTAATCCTTGCTACTGTATACTAGAGTCGGTAAATAGCATAGAACACATACCTGTCTTACAGTGGTCATCAATAAAATTCTGCATTTACCAAGCGTTTCCATATCAGAGCATTAGATATCCAGTGGCATCTGAGATTTTAGAGGTCTACCGAATATATGGCCCATTTTGGTCAATCTCACAGTCATACGCTTTTAAAAATAATACATTTTATGATTTCATCTATTTAAATCTGAAATTTCATAATGTAGTGATTGTAGGGATTCTAACTCAGAAAGGAGTTTTGGAGGTATTGAAAGATTATTGGGGGAGGGGTGGGTTGCAGTATAGCTACACTTATTTCTGTGCTATTAGCTGGTACTCAGTTCTGAAGGCAGAAGCTCAGAAGTAAGGATAGCATGGTATGGCACTGCCTCCATTACTTCTGCATGGCTGCTGATGGGATGTTGCCTTCAAAACTTGGTGCCTGGCTAAGTTGCTGCTCTCTGGCTGCCCATTTCTGAAAGCAGGGAAGAAATTAGGGTGGCAATACTGTGACTCCCCAAAAATAGCCCTGCAGCCCCCCTGCAACTCTCTTTGGGTCAGAACCCCCAACTTGAGAAATGCTGGTCTGGATGTGTGAAATATGTGTAGTATAAAGTAAAAGCACACAACAGACCTGATTTCATGAAGACCAGATTTCACAGACCATGATGTATTTTTCATGGCCATGAATTTGTTAGGACCCTAGAGATAATATAGAGTAGCAACTGCTGGAAAATGCTGATTTTTTATGCTAACTTCTGTATAATATTTTTTTTAAATAAAATAGATTTCCTGTAAAATTGATTTTCTAGGAAGCTTAAGAAAGCATTTATCAAGTCTCCCCCCCTCCCCAGTAATTTCATTTGAAATTGAGATGCATAGCACATTTCCATTATTCTTAAAGGTTTTTGTCCCAATGAACTGATTCAGATATTTCTTATTATACTCAAAGTATCAATATTTTACCTGATGATTTCTGGACAGTGAATAACATTCTTCTTATTGCTTTGAATATAGTGAAGATATAAGTAATTTATAAGCCCTGACAGATTCACATTCTGAAAATGTTAAGCTGGTGAGAAGGCAAGCCCTCTGGAAACTGTGGTTTGCAAATGAGAAGAAAATTGAGCTTATCATCATTCTTCCCTTCTCTCTCACTGTCAGTACACCATCTGCCATGCTCCCTGATTTAATTCTTGCATTTCTTCTCCATTTACTTCCAGGGGCTCACCAAGTGTTGCTGCTGTTGCTTCCATAATAATACCTGCAAAAATCAGTCATCGCTGTCAAAACACTAGCTCATGATCTAGTTATTTCTAGACCCTCCTACTTTCTGGCCCATCCTTCTCTTCTATTTCACATTCCATCTAGCAACAATACTGACATCTAGATTAATCCCTTTGCTACCATTCTGATTATGTTCCCCAAATTTTTGAACCTCAGGCCTGGCATACCCTCTGCTTCCAGATAAAGTTGAAACTTTTTTTTAATTTAAAGCTCAAAATAACCTCTCCATCATTTACTCTAACCTCACCTCCTTCTATCAGACCTGCGGACAGGTCTGATAGGAGGACTGCAACTACCCAGGGCTTGGCAAGTCAAAAGGGCCTGGAGATTCCTGGCCACCACTGCCATGCTGTCATGTCATCCAGTGGTAAAAGCAAGAACAGGATCACTATGCTATGGAGTGGCCTTAAGGACTGCCTGGGGTCTCTGAGCAGTGCTGAGGGCTGACTGCCCACAGCCTCACCCTTTGTGGAAGTTCAGAGCTAGCCCTCCACCTTTCCCAGACGCCCGGAAAGTCTGTTGTTTCCCCTACCTCCTATCAACTTCTTCCGATTCCCAGTGTTTCTTTCCTGCATCCTGAGTCATCTTCATCCATGCTGGTTTTATGCTGCCCTATAATAGCTTTCCAGTACATGTACTTCAAGCCCTTTCCCTCTTCTGCATCAGAAAGTGCATGAAAACCTATAAGTTGCACAAAGCATTCAGAGTCAAGATTCTGAGGTAGCTTGCTTGCTCTTAGTAGAGACCAAGCATAGCAAATAAACTGTCAGAGAGCCCGCTATACTTCTTACACTTTTTAACTCTTGGAAATTTATCTGAGCATAGGCTTAGACCATTCAGGGGCCTGTTCTAAATTGTGCCCATTGGCAATGGTGCCTAAAGCAGTTGTTCCCAACCACCAGTCCCTGCTGAACACTGCCAGGCTATGTCCATGGGGCTGAGGTATACCCCGGGCATATGGCCGGTGGCTGCTGGAGCTGAAACCGGCTGTTTCTGTCAGCTTTGGTGCTGAACCCAGCTGCTGTGCAGCATCTCAGCAGGCTGGAGTGTATAGCAGCCGACTTCAGCTCTAGCAGCCACCATGTGACGGGCAGCTGCTGCAGCTGAAACTGGCTGTTTGCAGCAGCTCTGGGGGCCGAGTCTTGGGTATGTCATGAGGGCTAGAGTTGTAAATGTAAAAGAAATGTGCAAAAAGATGCAGCAGCAGAAGCCCCATTAAATAAAGTGTGTGAGTACAATGTTTAATTTATGCTGTTATTAATCATCATGTCAATTACCAATAATATTACGTTGCATATTTTCAGTCATGCAAGGGCATTCTTATACGAATCTTTGTTGACCACTTGTTCTGAATTTTAATGAATATTGGCTTTTTGGTTTATACAGGGTGATGCATTTCATACAAAGTTTACATAGGTGTTAATGGCTTAAGATAATAAAGGAAAAGATTCTTTTAACAGATTTTTGTAGTGTTATAGATATCTGCAAACTCTGATCTTAATGATTTTATGCAAATATGCAAATGAATTAACATAATTAATACGCAAACAGGCAAATAGACTCATAGACTCATAGACTTTAAGGTCAGAAGGGACCATTATGATCATCTTGTCTGACCCCCTGCACAGTGCAGGCCACAGAATCTCACCCCCCCCCCCAATAAAATGTTATCGGTCTGCCAAAAGTTTGTGAATGGGTTTGCTGGTCTGCAGTATAAAAATGGTTGGGAACCACTGGTCTAAAGGACTGTCTGCAAGCTGGGAGGTAACTGGAGCACATCGTCTTCTAACCAGTCCTCCTCCCTATTTTTCTTTAGCCTGAATATCACTGGGAGCTGAAGTGAGCAGATTATAGGAGCCTGCAATTATGGGTGTTTTTTTTTAAATGATCTCCCTTTTCCCTCGATATTATGTTCAATCATCAATACATTTTCATGGCCTGATTAGTGCAAGGGAAGTACTATGATACCCTTCTACTTAGTTTGAAGTGCTGCAAACATTTGCTGAACTATGTCAATAATGGATATTATTAATACATAATAACGCTTGATGATGAGATTGTCTCAGCCGGCTTTTTCCAAATTCACATATTTTCCATGGTCTTGTCAGGCAATATGCTAAATATATTAAAATCAGTCCTACTTTACTGGAAAATATATTTATTTCTCCTTCAGCATTTACATTTAACAGAAATTGATAAAACTCCTTGACAGGCTCAGAAGAAAGGATGAATTCTGGATGTATCTCTTCTTGTGTCATTCAGATTGGAGTGAATGAAAGAAATGTCAAGGTGTATTTGGAAGATCAACCAAGAAAACCAAAAACAGAAAAATAACAGCAAGACACAACAGCAGAAGTAAGTCAGCTGTTTACTATTTTGGAAGCTTTTCAGATAAAACCCAAGGATAGAAACTGGCTGTTATACATAAAATGAGATGATGTAGGCATCATACTTGAAAAGATGTAGGCATCATACATGAAAAAACATAGAAGTTCTTGCTTTTACCATTGGATCACATAACAGCATGGCAAGTATACAACACGAACGTATTCCTTTATATAATTCTCATTGACTGCAAAGCACAGATCATCTGAATTTACTCTCCATGCCCAATATTGGCAATTATAGGATCTATGGCAGTCCTTTTAATATTGTTGTTTCTCTTGTAGGAAGAAATCCCACATCTCCTTAAAGTCGTTTGTTTGTTAACTTTGCATTCAAAAAGAATTTCCACTTCAAAATAGAGCTAGATCCTCAGCTAGTGTATTGAAGTCAGTCAGTTTACACTGCCAAGGATCTGGTCCAGCATTATTAAATAGCTCTTATTATATTTAAAAGCAAAAGAGCTACCAACATAGGGGCAGATCCTCAGCTAGAGTTACACGGATTACAACAATTGAGGATCTGATTTTATGTCAGTTTCATTCGCTCATTGGCATGGCTATGAATATACACAAAGTTAGCATCAAGTAACTCTATAGGGTGACATGTTAAAAATCTCAGGGGGTAGCCATGTTAGTCTGTAACTTAAAAAACGAGTAGGTCTTCGGCATTTTACAGACTAACAAAAATATATAGTACAGGTTGCACCACAGATGTTTCAGGATCAGAGAGTCCCAGCATGCTGCAGGAGATGGGGGGGGCAGGAGCCCGGTGCTATACAGGGAGTTGGGGAGGGAGCTGTGGCCCAGCTGGAGGGGGTGGGAGACGGGAAGCCCGGCATGCTGCTCAGCTGGGCTGCAGGGGGAAAGAGGGACATAGCTCAGCTGGGCTGCAGGGGGAGCCAGGAAGCCAGACTCTGACCCCTGACTCTCACCCACATAAATCATCCTTGGAGCCTGACTGGTCCTGGATGAGGGAGTTTTCCAGACTAGGGGAGGTCATTTCCAGCCCTCCCCTAGTCTGGGAGGAGGAGGGCAAAGGGACTACAGTAGCAGAGGGGGCTGGAAATGACCTCCCCTAGTCTGGAAAACTCCCTCATCCAGGACCAGTCAGGCTCCAAGGATGATTTATGTGGGTGAGAGTCAGGGGTCAGAGTCTGGCTGGTTGGAGGATCCCTGCCCAAGTGCTCCTGTTCACTGCCGTTGCCACAAGGGGATGTGGGTCAGGGAAATTGGCAGCAGTGCAAGACCCCCTGACCTGCCACTCCGTTCCTCTGGCTTCTTCTTAGGGATCGTGGGCAACAGCACATGCCACAGACAGCATGTGCACTGCCTGGCATTCACTGAGAGGGGCAGCAGGGTTGGCGTGGCCCAGTTGGGAGCACACCTACCTCCCCTACAGTTGGCTCCTTTAACCTGCCTGCCTCACCAGCCCCACAGGTCACCACAGGTCACCAGCACCAGCCTACTGCAAGAGCCTGGCTTGGAGAGTACACCCCAAGCCCCAGCGCAGCACACACAGCTGCTCAGCGGGATCCAGAGTCAGATCAGCAATGGCTGCCCAGCAGGATTGGCAGGGCAGTGGGCCCAGTGGGAGGTGAGGAGCTGGCCGGGAGGCCAGTGGGCCGGGCAGAGGGGCTGGCAGCGGGGGTCCAGAAATGACCTCCCTGTGTCTGGCAAAATCCCTCATCCAGAACCAGTCAGGTCCCGAGGGTGCCGGACCAGGGAAGTCTAACCTGTATTTGCTAACTTTACTGCTGGAATCCAAATTCCTAGATTTGGGGAATTGCTAAGAACTGCATTAGTTATCCTCTGCGTTTCTTGTGTAAGAATTACACCATCTATATTCTTTCCCTCTTTCCATTCTAATCCCCATTGCTGAATTGAGGAATTTAAGGATGAGGGGTACCCTCTATGAGAAATATTTTTTAAGAATGCCTGCCATTTAGTACAATCCCAAGCATTTCAAACATCCAGGGCTACAATCCAGAGTGATGCTGGCTCCTACAATTCACATGCAGCACCCTTAGGTATGGAGGGCACAGCTAGCAAAGTCCCCCAAAGTAGGCAGCACTGATGAGAAAGGGAGAGCTCAGTAGCCAAGACAATCTCTTCTTTTTGGAACTCCAATCACAGTTTCAAGCTGTGCTCCACCAGCAGAACTCCTAAGGGAGGGCAAAGAGTATTAGGGCACTGACTGCCTGCTTTCCCTCAAGGAGAAATTGTACTTCTCTGCTCCAGTGGAAGTGAATCAAACATTGCTGGTTAGAAGTGTCTTTGTGGCGGGGTCCTCCCCGCCCCGTTCTCTCCTCCCCGAGATTCAAGCAGTTCCACCCCCTCGTAGACCCTAAGGTCTGGTCTGGGTGGGGGTTAAAGCAGGCCCTGAGGCCTAGTCCAGCAGCCACAACAGGCCCTGAGGCCCAGTCAAGCAGCCACAACAGGCCCTGAGGCCCAGTCCAGGCCCTGAGGGGTTGGGGTAGGGGGGTCCTCCCTCTCCACCGGACCCCAACCCAGGGCCCTAGTAGTGGTGGGTGGTTCCCACCACTGGCTCAGCGGAGGGGTCCTCCCCGAAACGCACCGTGCCCACAGGAGGGGGGGGGGTCTTCCCTGCCCCTCGCCCTAGGTTGCTTCCTACCCCAGCCTTGTGGCTGACGGAGGTCCCACCTGGTGATGCTGGGCTGGCGGCGATGGCCAGCCGGTCCCGTCTCTGGGGCAGCAGTGCAAGGGATGTCCACTGCAGTGGGGCGGGCGGCCGCCCAGAGTCGGCGTTGGGGGCGTGCTCGCCCTGGTGAGGGTAGCAGCAATAGCGGCGGTCCCTCTGGCTCGGATTCTGGCAGCAGGTCCGGCTGCAGCCCTGCAGCTGGGGCTGGCGCTCCTTCCTCCCTGGCAGTCCGCCCCAACTGAGCAGCCTGGCAGCCTTTTATAGTGAGGCTGCACTGCGAGCATGCCCGGTAGGGTTGTGGGGGAGGGGCGTATTCTACCCAATACGCGGGCTCCCCTCCCTCCTGCTCAGTGTGGGGCAGGCTAGCCCCGTCACACACCTCCCCCCTTATGAGCGTTCTTCCCGGTAGTCTTTCCTCCCCCTCCTTAGGAGCTATGCGCGAAAAAAAATCTGCGTTACCATGTGCTTTCCCTGGTCTATGTGCCACTCGAAATGAATACGGCTGCTATGCTAGGTACCAGCGCATGATACGTGCATTGGTGTCTTTCATTGTTTGCAACCGCCTTAGAGGGGCATGATCCGTCACTACCAGAAAGGTACTCCCCGGCAAATAATACCTCAATGCGTCCACGGCCCATTTCACTGCCAGCGCCTCCCTCTCTATGGTGGAGTACCGGGTTTCCCTAGGGTACAACTTGCGGCTTAGGTACAGTAGAGGGTGTTCTACTCCCTCCACCTCCTGGGATAGCACGGCCCCGAGGCCTACCTCGGAAGCATCCGTCTGTAGGATGAAGGGCCTAGAAAAATCCGGCTGGGCTAATACCGGTCCCCGGATAAGGTGGTCTATCAAGGTTTGAAACGCCCTCTCGCACGCTGCTGACCACTCTACCCGCCGTGAGTGTTGGTTTTTGGTCAGGTCCGTCATGGGGGCCGCTATGGTGGAAAAGTTAGGGACAAAGCACTGGTAATATCCCACCAACCCCAGGAACTGCCTCACCTGTCGTTTCGTGGTGGGAGTGGGGTATTCTCGGAGGGCCTGAATTTTGTCTATTACGGGCTTCACCCGTCCCTTCCCCACTGTATACCCCAAGTAGGTTACCTCTTCTTTCCCTAGATGACACTTGGCTGGGTTCGCTGTCAACCTGGCCTCCCCTAGGGCCCTTAATACCTTCTCTAAGTGGGTTAGATGTTCCTCCCATCCTTCACTGTACACAATAATATCATCGATGTATGCCGCTGCATACTCATCGTGGGATGCCAAGACTTGATTCATCAGCTGCTGAAATGTGGCAGCGGCTCCATGTAATCTGAAAGGCATCATTATGAATTGGTAGAGCCCAAAAGGGGTGGGGAATGCTGTTTTGGCTTTCGTCATCTGTGTCAACGGGATCTGCCAATAGCCTTTTGTGAGATCTAGTGTTGAGATATATCTGGCCCTCCCCAGACATTCCAGTAGCACGTCTACCTGGGGCATGGAGTAGGCATCGAACTGGGAGATGGCGTTCACCTTGCGGAAGTCGACGCAAAACCTCACTGAGCCATTGGGCTTGGGGACCAGCACGATGGGGCTCCTCCACTCGCTTCGGGATTCTTCCACCACCCCTAGAGCCAACATTTCCTTTAGTTCCTGGTGCACAGTGTCCCACATTTTCCTGGGTAGGGGTTGATGATTGTCCCGTACTTTCTGCCCCGGCGTAGTGGCGATGTGGTGACTAATTAACGGGGTCCTTCCTGGTTTATCTGACAACACATGCGGGAACCGCGCTATGAGTTCTTGCAGCTGTTGCTGTTGTCCCTTCTCCAGGTCTTACCCGATGTCCACCTGGGGGCGCTCCGTCGAGGCTCCCTCTTGAGGTCCCAACTCATCCTCCGGGGGAAATGGGGTGATCAGCATTGCCTCCCTCTCCTTCCAGGCCTTCAGGAGGTTCACATGGTACACTCGTAAGTCTTTCCGCTGCCCTGGTAACCTCACCTCATAGTCGACCGGCCCCACCTTCTGCACGACTTCAAACGGTCCTTGCCACTTCGCTAGCAACTTGGACTCAGAAGAGGGCAACAAGAGCAACACCCGGTCCCCGGATTGAAAAGTCCGCACCTTCGCCTTCTGGTTGTAGTGACGCGCCTGTGTTTCCTGTGCCGTCCGCAGGTTCTCCTGTGCTAGCCGGCCTAATTCTTCTAGCCGCTCTCGCAATTGTAAAATATAGTGGATTGACCCCTGGGCGCGTCTTTCTTGTCCCTCCCTAGTCTCTCTCACTAGGTCCAGGATCCCCCGTGGTTGCCGCCCATATAATAATTCAAAAGGGGAAAATCATGTGGATGCTTCGGGAACCTCCCTTACGGCGAAGAGAAGAGCTGGAAGCCACCTGTCCCACTGCCGCAGGTCGTCTTCAACGAATTTGCGCAGCATCGACTTCAGCATCCTGTTGAACCGTTCCACCAGTCCATCCATCTGGGGGTGGTACACGGAGGTTCTCAGGGATTGGATATTCAGTAGGTGACACAATTCTGTTATCAGTTTGGACGTTACGTTAGTTCCCTGGTCTGTTAGGATCGTCTTAGGGAGGCCCACCCTGGCAAACACTTTTAAAAGTTCATCGGCAATGGCACGGGTGGTCGTGATCCTTAAGGGAATTGCCTCCGGGTACCGAGTGGCGTAGTCCACAATGACCAAAATGTATTTGTTCTTGTTGGTGCTTCGCTCCAGCGGCCCGACCAGGTCCAGTCCTACCCGTTCAAAAGGCGTCCCTACCACGGGCAGCGGGACTAATGGGGCGCGGGGAACCCCACCGGGGTTAGCACGCTGGCATTCGGGGCACGATGCACAATAGTCCCTCACAGCGTGGTATACCCCCGGCCAGAAGAACCGCTGGGCTAGTCTGCATAACGTCTTTTCCTGGCCTAGGTGGCCCGCCCAGGGCACGTAGTGGGCCAACCGCATCACCGCCATCCGAAACCATTGGGGTACCAGCAGCTGACAGATCTCAGCCTGGGTTTGCGGATCTTGGGTCAGGTGGTACAACAGATCACCCTGTACCTCGAACCACAGGCCTTAGGGCCTCTCTTGGGGTGGCAGGTCTGTCGGCTCCGGTCCTCCTGCCTGCTCCCAAGCTCAGCTGAGGGTCGGATCATTCCTTTGTTCTTCTAGGAAGTCTCCGTCCAGGGCGATATCGGCTGCTTGGGTGTCTATAGGGGGAGCATCAATTCCAGGGGATCGTATGGCTCCCCTCCTGGCCCCCCTTGAGGTCACTTCCCCTGGGTCTTCTTCCGTCGGTTGTCCGGTTAACGCCACTTGTGGCTGTTCTGGGCCCCCCTCGCCGTGGTCCCCTCCCCTGTGGCCCTGCAGTAGGGCCCAAAAGTAGGGCCAATCCCGCCCTAACACCACGGGGTAAGCCAGTCGGGGGACTACCCCTACTCTGCACAGCTCTTCGTGCGACCCGATAGCTAACTTCACCTTAGCCGTGGGGTACGTCCTCACGTCCCCATGAATACACTGCATTCTCACCGGGGGCCCCCATTGCTCTGTGTCGCCAACTAGGCTTTCCTCTATCAGAGTCTGCCCACAGCCCGTATCCACCAAGGCTGTGGCCTCCTCCCCTTGCACCTTAACTGGGATCACTATCTTTGTCCCATCTTCTTTCTGCGGTTGCACCCCAGCTGCTAGTACTTGCCCATAGCTACAGGCCCTGGTGGTACCCCTGTCTTTACCCAGGTCTCCCTGTCGGCTCCCTGGGTGGCCGGTTCCCCTCAGGGCTCCTCCGACAGCCCAGTGCCCTTCCAATAGGGCTACGGCTTGTCCCAAGGTCTTGGGCCCCGCCGCCAGATCCATTCCCGATCCTCCTTGGGCAAAACCCTCAAGAGTTGCCCCATGGCCCCTCTACTACCTTTCTGGGGGCCATTTTCCCCTATGCCCCCGCAATAACACCAGCACGACTTAATCCCGCTTCTCCCCCGTGCTCTAAGCACCTCGAAAAAACTCTCCGCGCCCCCTTCCTATCGGGGGGAATCAGACTACCCACATTCTCCACCAAGTGTGGCGGGGTCCTCCCCGCCCCGTTCTCTCCTCCCCGAGATTCAAGCAGTTCCGCCCCCTCGTAGACCCTAAGGTCTGGTCTGGGTGGGGGTTAAAGCAGGCCCTGAGGCCTAGTCCAGCAGCCACAACAGGCCCTGAGGCCCAGTCAAGCAGCCACAACAGGCCCTGAGGCCCAGTCCAGGCCCTGAGGGGTTGGGGTAGGGGGGTCCAGGCCCTCCCTCTCCACCGGACCCCAACCCAGGGCCCTAGTAGTGGTGGGTGGTTCCCACCACTGGCTCAGCGGGCAGGTCCTCCCTGAAACGCACCGAGCCCACGGGGGGGGGGGTCCTTCCCTGCCCCTCGCCCTGGGTTGCTTCCTACCCCAGCCTTGCGGCCGATGGAGGTCCCACCTGGCGATGCTGGGCTGGCGGCAGCGGCAACGTCAGCCGGTCCCGTCTCTGGGGCAGCAGCGCAAGGGATGTCCACTGCAGCGGGGCGGGCGGCCCCCCAGAGTCAGCGTTGGGGGCGTGCTCGCCCTGGTGAGGGTAGCAACAATAGCGGCGATCCCTCTGGTTCGGATTCTGGCAGTAGGTCCGGCTGTGGCCCTGGAGCTGGGGCTGGAGCTCCTTCCTCCCTGGCAGTCCGCCCCAACTGAGCAGCCCGGCAGCCTTTTATAGTGAGGCTGCACTGCAAGCATGCCTGGTAGGGCTGTGGGAGAGGGGCGTATTCTACCCAATAGCCAGGCTCCCCTCCCTCCTGCTCAGTGCGGGGCAGGCTAGCCCCGTCACAGTCTTCAATGAGCCAACGATAAAAGGCATTTCAAGGAGGGATAGCTTGGTATAGAAGATCAAGGATGAAAGGGCAGAACCTCTCCCCCAACCCTTACACACATACAGGCTCCTCACAGGCAGTGGGAACAATGTTTATAATAGAAAACAGTATATGCATGTCAATATATCTTTGTAAACATATATGGCTGTGTCTAGACTGGCCGCTTGAATTTCTGCAAGAACACTGACTTCCTACTGTCTGAAATTAGTGCTTCTTGCAGAAATACTATGCCGCTCCCATTCGGGCAAAAGTCCCTTTTGCGCAAAAGGGCCAGTGTCGACAGCTCAGATTTGTTTTGTGCAAAAAAATCCCGATTGCGAAAATGGCGATCGGGGCTTTTTTTGCAGAAAAGCGCATCTAGATTGGCACGGATGCTTTTCCGCAAAAAGTGCTTTTGCGGAAAAGCGTCCGTGCCAATCTAGACGCTCTTTTCCGCAAATGCTTTTAACGGAAAAGTTTTCCGTTAAAAGCATTTGCGGAAAATCATGCCAGTCTAGACGTAGCCATATGTGTCTTTATAGCTATGTTCCATATACCCAGGATATAATGTGTATATACCAATGAAATGTATCTCTACTGAAAAGTTACTGCAATATTTTGATATTCAGCTTTCTATTATATAAATGTATAAAAACACAACTTATTTCTATGTGCCTCCCTTTATTTTGTTCTTCCCTCTCTTTTCTGCCCTTCATTCAATTCTTTATTCCCTTTGTTGTATATTTATCTCTATTTTAATCCATGATTTTTGCTGTTCCTTCCCTCCTTTCCTGTGTTTGTTCCATCTTCTTTCTTCCTACACCCAATCCTCTTTCTGCTTCCTTCATTTATGCTTCTTCCCCTACACCATTGTTTTTCAGCTTTTTAATCGTACTTCTCACCTCAATCTTTCTCTCTTTCCCACTCTTCAGTATCACAACTTCCCCTTTTCTAAACAAATTCTCTACTCAAATTCTCATCTTCTTCATTGATTATGTCTCTCTCTAATCTCCAAAAAACTTAATTCATTCTCTCTCTATGCATATCAGATACATGTCCTTGATCAGATTCCTTCAGGTCTAATCTGCCTTTTCCTGGCAGCATCCCATCTGTCTCCTCTGTCCCTTTTCACCTAAAATCAAATTAGTCTAATTTTCCACCTTGCCTTTTACACAATGTGCTTGCTTTCTCTACTCTCCCTCTCCATCTACTGTCTTCCCTGTTCTTTTTTTAGTTCCCATCTCCTTTCCCTCCTCTAACCTTTTTGTTCAGCCTTTTCCCTTCTAGACAAATAGTGCATTCTAACATTTCTAAACAGGACCATATACAAACCAATTTGTGATGTCTGTCTTCATCATGAGAGAAACAAACAGCCTTCATTCAGACAAGTTGTTGACTCTAAAATCTAATGGTAGCACTTTAAATTACAGTTTTGCTAACCAATTCACTGATGATCATATTAGTAGAAATGTTCAGCTAATAGTTTGAGCTTGTGAGATAAAAACATATCCTACACTTTCATAGTTAACCAAACACCCCTGCTGCCAATATCTCCAGATACCCTCCTGACAACTTCTGTAACATAGTCATGAACTATCAATACTGAGAAATACATTACAATAAACTGAATTTAACATTGAAAGGCCTAAAGCCCATTAAGTCAATGGGAATCTATGAATTCATTGGGTTTTGGATCAAACCCCAAATGAATAACACAAGGAATATTTTATTGATTGACTGAAATATGAAAATGAATAATTCAATAACACATCTCTAGCTTCTTTAGAATTTCTAGTCTCCTGCCGAAGGGTGCTTGCGGATTTTGCCACAAGAGAACATGAGGCCTTAGTGATGACTAAATATTGCAGCTCAAGACCATCTGGTCATAAAAATAAATATATATCTAACACCAAATAAAACTGCTCCATTTTCCAGTCTACTTTATGTCTAGACCTTTGTTCTAAATTGGTTGCTGAATTTGTTCATGAGCCATATATATATATATTCCTAGTAGTGCTCAGTCTACACAAATGGTCTTTTAAAAGCTCGCTAACTCTTTCACATCACTGGCAAATTGAAAGACTGTGTTTGCAAGTATCAGAAATTAAAAGAGAACTGCACTCTGTCTAAAAATAAAACTATATTGCTAAAGGGCTCACTGAATAGCATAACCTTTAAAATTAATGCTACTTCCTTTGCCACAGTGAATGCCTTTATCACGATTTGTAGTTAAATTCATTCCATTGAATTGCTAGATTACAGACTCTTTGTGGAACCAGCTATCCAGTTTCTCATGTAATTTATCCATATACAATCCTCTCTTGAATTTTTCTGTTTCAGGGGTTTTTTTTAAGCCTTTTTGTTCTCTATTTATATCTGACTTTATTCATTCAATATAAGGTCCACAAATTGTAGCATGGTGAACAATTAGTCATTTTTTTTTCAATAGTGAATTTAGTAATCCAGATCCTTGGTTGGTCTTTTTTACTCTTTTTCTCAAACTCACTTTTGAGGGCTTATGTGGGATATAAGTGTGCTCCGCTTCTTGTACCCTTACCTCTGCAGAGAGGTGAATTTCATTCAGAGTGAATGATGTGTTTTAAGAATTATCCCAGCCTTTAAGCTGTTTCAAAGTTGTCTTTGACTTTTTTCACAATGTACATTTTCTGAATTCACATTCCCTAGCTTTTCTCACTATAAAGGAATGTAAGTAAATATTTCCCTTTTGTAAATGCCAAAATTATTGAAATTGACATTACATTGTCATTTTGACAAATAAAACATGCAGAATTTTAAAATGTCATATATCGAATTTTTACTTTTTGGAAGATAATTTTTAATTTTTTGGTGCTGAATTTCCCTAAGAGTATATAATAGGTGCTCCCCCCAAATATTTATTAGGACATATCATCATGAAAATAAGAACAGTATAGGGAACATAACATGGGGATATATTTATTTTTGAATATATATACATGACACTTTCCAAACACAATCCTAAAAGCACATGTAGTTATCAAGATGAATTGAGATTTTTAACCCAGCTGATTTATTGTACTTTATTGATGGACATATAGGTAGATTTATGTACAACTTGCATTCTGCTTTACAACTAGAGGATGTGTAAAGGAATGCTAACAAGTTGGAAGCTTGCTTTTTTTAGCACCTTGTCCTCCCCAACTGTGTGTAATTTCTTTTCTTCCTCTGTGGTGCTCTTGCCTGTGTTGACCTATCCTCCAGGGCTACGTCTAGACTGGCATGATTTTGCAGAAATACTTCTAATGGAAAAGTTTTTCCATTAAAAGTATTTGCTCAAAAGCGCGTCTAGACTGGCACGGAGTTATCGTTATAATTATGCACTTTTGCACAAAAGCGCGTCTACATTGGCGGCGCGCTTTTGCGCAAAAGCAGAAGCCCGGAACCATTTTGTAGAGGACAAAAGGGCACCAGCCCTTTCCGGGGGCAGGAGCTGGAGCTCCTTTGAGACACGTGCTTAAAGGGATCTCCCTGGCCAGCCATTTCTCTCCTGCTCTGTGCTTTAGGACTTCTTGTAGGGAATGACAGCCGTAGCAGTTTTGGTGGTTGCCCTCTGCCTTTTGGACACCACTGCCTTTTGCCACCTAGTGCTTTTGCCTGTTTGTTTGTTTTTAAATTTTGCCTTGTTTTGTCTGCCATGGAGCCGGGGTGGCCATGTGCCTGCTCTAGCCCCTGCCGGACATTTTGGAGTGCCTGCAGCTGGTGCTCTAGGCTGGTGCCCTCCTGTTCCAGGACCAGGAGACGCAGACCGCTTTGGACTCCCTCACCAGGGAGGCCATGGCATCCCTGTGGCATCCCCACCCCAGGGTGGAGAGGCCACTGTGGAGACTGTACACCAGCACCAACTGGTGGGACCAGCTGGTCCTGGGGCAATGGGGTGACCAGCAATGGCTCCGGAACTTCCGCATGCGAAAGCGGACGTTCCTGGAGCTATGTGCCTGGCTCGCCCCTGCACTCCAGAGAACCACCACCCGGCTGCAGGCACCCATCCTCGTCGAGAAGAGGGTCGCCATCACACTTTCGAAGCTGGCCACCCTGGACAGCTACCGATCGGTGGCACAGCAGTTCGGGGTGGGCAGATCCACAGTCGGTGTCATCGTTATGGAGGTAAGTCCCAGGGGGAGTGGGGTGGGTGTTGGACTCCATGCCCAGGGGCAGCCAAGACTCCAGGCTGGGTCACCCAGGGGTTTGGGCAGTCCCTCCCTTGCACAGGCCTGCTGGTGGGGGAGGGGAGGGGAGGAGCGTGGGGCGAGGGGGCCCTGGTGTGTGTGTGTGTGTGTGTGTGTGTGTGTATGTGTGCGTGAGGACAGAGGGAATCCCAGGGGGGGAGCAAGGGAGCACACACTCACCCCTGCCTTATGTGATGTGTTCCCCTGTGTTTCTCTGCACTCTTCTACAGGTCGTCCACGCCATCAACGATGTCCTGCTTCCGAGAGTGATCCGCCTGGCGATGTGGATGCTATGCTGGCCGGCTTCACTGCCCTCGGGTTCCCCAACTGCGGGGGAGCCCTGGATGCAACCCACATCCCCATCCGTGCCCCGGAGCCTCGAGCAGCACATTTCACAAATAGGAAGGGGTACTAATCGATTGTTCTCCAGGCCCTCGTGGACCACCGGGGCCGCTTCCTGGACGTGTATGTGGACTGGTCCGGCAGGGCACGACGACCGCATCCTCCACAACTCCAGACTGTTTCACAGGTTGGAGGCGGGCAGCTACTTCCCCCAGTGGGAGTTGACTGTCGGGGATGTGCCTATGCCCATCTGCATCATTGGGGACGCGGCCTACCCCCTGCTGGCCTGGCTAATGTGGCCCTACACAGGGCGGCTGGACCAGAACCGGGTCCGGTTTAATGATCACCTCAACCGGGCCCGGAATCAAGTGGAGTGCGCTTTCGGCCGCTTAAAAGCCCACTTCCGTTGTTTGCTCACCCGTCTCGAGATGGGTGAGCGGAATGCAATGGAGGTACTAGCCGCGTGCTGCATGCTCCACAACATTGTGGAGCGGAGCGGGGAGGCCTTCCTCCCCGCATGGATGGCAGCCGAGGCACAGACTTACGAACAGCCTCACACAGCTGCCATCCACCAGGCGCACCAGGATGGGGTGCACATCTGAGAGGCCCTGACGGGCATGTTCGCACAGGCCCCATAGTAGGGTCACCTCGGTCTCCCCATACAACTCCCTCCCATCTCCTCCCCTTCCCCTCCCCTTACCTCCCAATAAAAAACAACACAGTTTGGTTTTCAACAGAAAAACTTGTATATTTTTATTTACAAGAGGGAGAGGGGGAGAAGACCTTCAACTGGGAGGGGGAGGAGCTACTCCTGGGAGGGGTGGCCCCTGCGACCGCTCCTGCGAGGGCAGACCTGGACATGGGGGTCAGGCCACATCAGGGCAGGCTGCACAGGGAGGTGGGCAGGAGGGGCAGGAGTAGGAGGGGCAGGAGGGGTAGGGAAAGGAGCAGGAGGGGCCATTGCAGGAGGGGCAGGGGCAGTGCTAGGGGAAGGATGGCGGGGCGTGGGACAAGGGCATGCCGCAATGTATGGCATGGCCAATGTGGGCAGTGAGGGTGGTGATGGAGTCGGCCATCCTCACACTGGGCCTGGAAGGCGGCCCAGGCCTCCTGGCGCCACTGCAAGTCCCCCTCCACGCGCCGAGTGATGGCAGCCTCGACGCGCTTGCCAGCCTGCAGGTGGCGCCAAAGGAGCTGGTCCTGGTGGCAGAGCCTCTGCCTTGGTGGTTGGGCGGCCGGGGGTGCTGCTGTTGCCAGACTGGAGGGTCCCTGGCTTGTGCTTGGTCCCGCTGCAGGGAAGAAAAGAAAGGATGGGTCAGTCAGGCAGCCCAGCCACTGTCCCCACACCTCACGCCCTCCACCCCTGATCCCAGGTGACACCACAGTAGTGTGGCTTGGGCCCACTCGGTTACCCCTCTGCCCCCCCGTGTTGTATGTTTGCATAGAGGACTACCCCTGGAGTAGGGTCCTCCTCCATGTATTGTAACCACCGGTCTGTGTCCTGGCTCCTTGGGGGGTGGGAGGGCGCTTGTGTTGTGTTCACCTGTGGAACTCCCTGCTGGTGGAGGCTGTGAGGCTTTGGGCCAATCAATGGTGTTTGACAGGGAGCGAGATGAATCCCCACACAGTGCTTGGGAGCACATCTGGCAGACGTGATCTGGGCTCTCAGATCCCCATCGCGAGGGATATCCCCTGGACGGAACCAGGAGAGTGACTGGGGGGGGAGGGGTGTCCCATCTTTGCAGCAGAACTCAGGCGGCCCTAGGGGTGGCCCGAGCACTTCCCCCCCTTCTCCCTCACACTATCCCTCACACATGTAGCCCAGGGACATGTGTGGCCGCAGTGGGGCCTTCCCTTGGGGAGCCAGCCAAGGCACCAGGAGCAGGCGAGAAGCTCAGTGGGGGCCACGTTCACAGGGCTGTGACACTGCGGTTTTCCCAGGAGCAGCTGGCTGTGCCTGACAGCCAGGCCTGGGACAGTGTTGCTGTTCTGCGTGCTGCACCCTTGCGGAGGTGCGAGCTCTGGCCTGAGTCCCTGGGGCCCTGGCTGGTTCCAGCCGGCACCTACCCTTTCCCCTGGTCCCGCTGGATGCGTGTGAGCAGCACGGTCCCAGGCGTGCCCTGGAGCTGCCTGCCGCGGCCACATGCCACTCGGTCACCAGGCTGCACGTGGTTACACGTGCTGCTTACTGCCTAATGCTACACAGCATGCAGGTCACGTGGCCTGATGACATGCTCTCTCCCTCCTCCCTCCGGGCGCCTGGCTTCTCACCCGCCCCCCCCCCCCGTCCTTGTGAGTGCAAAGTGCAACACGCACCAGTGGATCCTTCCCCGCCTCCGAGGATGCGCGGGAGACGTCAGAGCTGCCGGAGGGAGCCTGCTGTGTGGCAGTGCCGGCCTCATCCTCTGATGCACTGCTGCTGTCTCCTTCCCCAGTCTCGGTGGTCCTGGTGACGGGGGGGCACATGCTGCTGTCAACGGGGACCTCCAGGGCTTGTGGGGCTGGCTCGCCCAGGATGGTGTGGAGCTGTTCGTAATGGGGGCAGGTGTCAGCTCCTGCCCCCTGGCCCTCGCTGGCCTGGACGTAGCCCAGGCGCAGTTCTTTAGCCCGGACTTGCTCGAGGGTCCGGGCTGGATGGCCCTGCTGGGTGAGCGCCTGGGCCATGCGAGAAAAGATCTTGGCATTGCGGCGCCAGGAGCGGGTCTCGTGGAGGGCCACAGGTTCAGGAGGGCTTCCAGCTACCCCGGGGACCAGGATGGGGCCCATCTCTTTCTGGCCCTGGGGGCCTCCTGTGCTGGGGGGGCGGGTGGCTGATCCCCACGTGGATCTGCCATCATGCTTGGAGGGGTGTCTACTCGACAGCACAGGCCACGTGGCAGAGCTGTGGCCAGAGGGCTCCTGCCTGGTGACCTCAGCAGCCTGCATCTGCTTTAAGAGGGATCAGATTACCAGGAAGTCCGAGAGCTGATTGTGGCTACGGAGCCTCTGAGCATCCATAGGGCTTTTTTCCGTTTAACCTGCTTTTGCGCAAAACGTCTTAGCTGCCTGTCGACACTGGCCCTTTTGTGCAAAAACATTTCCGGAAAAGGGCTTTTGCCCAAATGGGAATGTCAAAGCATTTGTGCAAGAAGCACTGATTTTGGACAGCAGAACGTCAGTGCTTTTGCGCAAAATCAAGCGGCCACTGTGGACAGCTGGCAAGTTTTTGCGCAAAAGTGAAAACTTGTCAGTCTAGACACAGCCCAGTTGTTTACACTCTCTGCTGAACAGGCAATGTTGGGGTGAAGGAACATGGTGCAAATGTTTTGTACCTGGTCATATTTATGTTTACAAAGGCCACACCTTCTTCCTTTGTGCTGAGAACAAAATGAACCTTGGGGTCGGCATCTTTGCCTGACGAACATTTCATCCAGTGGAAACATAACTCCAAAGTGGATTCTGTGCTCTTTGCATCACTGCAGACAAAAACTACATTAACTCTCTCTTGTAGTGAATAGACAAGATAGGGGTTGTAGGCCCTGATTTTGTAACTTGGTTGCTTAGTGTTAGTGGGAGATTTAGGTTCTTATTACACATGTAAGCCAAAATGTAAATTTTGGCTAACTTTTAGACACCCTACATTAAATATTTTAACCTCAAGGCGCAAATTGAATTTTACAGTCAACATGTAATGTGGATTTATCAGAATTTAAATAGTGCTGTTTTAAACACTGTGGCTACGTCTAGACTGGCATGATTTTCCGCAAATGCTTTTAACGGAAAAGCACTTTTTGCGGAAAAGTGTCCGTGCCAATCTAGATGCGCTTTTCCGCAAAAAAGCCCCGATCGCCATTTTAGCGATCGGGGCTTTTTTGCGCAAAACAAATCTGAGCTGTCTACACTGGCCCTTTTGCGCAAAAGCTTTGCACAAAAGGACTTTTGCCCGAACGGGAGCAGCATAGTATTTCCGCAAGAAGCACTGATTTCAGACACTAGGAAGTCAGTGTTCTTGTGGAAATTCAAGCGGTCAGTGTAGACAGCTGGCAAGTTTTTCTGCAAAAGCAGCTGCTTTTGTGGAAAAACTTGCCAGTCTAGACACAGTCTGTGTATATTATTAATTCCATTGATTAGGTAATTAGCAATTGCTGTTAATCAAACAGGGAAAGAACTGAGAAAGAGAGGTGAAATTAATTCTGCTCAGCCTAGCCTCATTCATCTAGAAAATCATTGTTGTACTTGATATTTGGCCAGGACGCTGGGGTTAATAGTCTGGTATTTTAATAATCCTGAGTGGGCAGGGAGGTTTTATAGGTTCAGAGGGTTTAAGACCAGAAGGGATCATTAGATCATTTAACCTCCTGTTTAACTAATGCCATTAAAATTCATCTTTAATTATCTTATAACCATGTCTTTATTACTATCTATCATTAACTAGAACTCTATTGTATTATTATTTGTACCTAAGTGATGCCTAAGAACTTTAATAATAGACAAGCATGTTAGTCATAGACCTCTCTACCCCATTCTTTTGTGCCCAAATAAGAACACTAACCTTAGTGACATTTCCTAACTTTGAGTGCCTAACTTTGTAACCTGAATCATGTTGTGTTAATGTATAAACGGACGGTGCATCTAGACTGGCAAGATTTTGCGCAAAAGTGGCCACTTTTGTGCAAAAACTTGCCAGCTGTCTACATTGGCTGCTTGAATTTGCGCAAGAGCACTGATGATCTAATGTAAGATTATCAGTGTTCTTGTGCAAATACTTTGACGCTCCTGCTCGGGAAAAAGCCATCTTGTGCAAATGTATTTGCGCAAGAGGGCCAGTGTAGACAGGGAAGGAATTTTTTGTGTAAGAAAGCCCAGATGCGCAAAATGGCAATCGGGGCTTTCTTGTGCAAAATCTTGTCTATACTGGCCACAGACGTTTTTGTGCAAAAGCAATTTTTGTGCAAAGGCACCCGTGCCAATCTAGATGCTCTTTTGCAGAAATACTTTTAACGGAAAAACTTTTCCGCTAAAAGCATTTCCGCAAAATTATGCCAGTCTAGACGCAGCCGGACAGTCCCGCTACCCAGAACTGAGAGCAGATGGAGCATGCTCAGGCTCTGCGAGCTAAACACCCTCCTAAGTCTAGTCAGCAGTAGCACAATCAGCTGGGAGGGTTTGGCCAGAGCATGCTGAATGAGGCCAGATTCTTCAGAGTTTCTTGCTACTAAAATTAAGTCCCTGCTGACCATGCACAAACTACAACTGGGGCTAAATGTCATGAGGTGGCAAAAAGGACATCGTTGACACAAGGGCCATCTTTCCACCAAATGTCAAGTCTGTTTTCTAAAGCTCCAGGGCACTCCAGCTTGTGAAAGCAGGCTCTTTGCTGGCCAGGCCTCTCGCGCGTATTGCCATCCAAGCAAAAGGTCAACTTCCCCTTGATGAAAACCCTTACACTATGTAACTTAAAGATCAGCGACGAATAGGAACCAAAACCAGACCCAAAAAGTTCATGTAAAGTTCATGCTGGTTGTGCCATGTCCGATAAGGCAGAAAAGGAAAAACAGGAAACCATCTCATCCCCTTACTCCTGTCACTTAACAGCTAGCCTATCACAAAAAGCGCACAAAAGCTTTCTCTATAAAACAGCTTCCTCTCCTGTATCAAATTGAGGAATCCCGAATAAACATTGGATGGCGGAATACGAGCCAGGTCCGAGGACTGATCACCCGAGGGCCACCTCCCGCTCACCGAACCAAACGAGTTCCTGTAGAGTGTAACGTATACCAAACATAACAAATACCAAATATGTTGTTGTAGTTTGTGTGTCTGTTAAATGTAAGTATTGTTATCTGAAATTGTTTAGAGGTATTGTTAAGTAGTAGTGTTAAAAGTTTTAGATAAATGATTAGTCTTATAAGTAAGACTGATGTAAATGTAACTGTTAATAATCCCTAGTCCCTTGTTAACAACTATTGGGATTTAGAGAAACCTCAAAGAATTTTCTTCTCTGTATTGCATTTTGCTTATTGGACAGTCTAATAATTATTTGGTGCCTATGTATGTAAGAAATTGATAAATTATGATTTTATACAAAGCCCTTTAATAAAAGTTTAAAAGATATTTAGTAATAGTTTGCCTGTTTCTGCGCCTTCCTGGGACTAGCCACATTTCCGAACCTTTTACTTTAAACCACACAGCTGTTTGAAGAAAAGGTCAGCAGAATGTTTCCATATGGGCAAAGAACGGATTTTTCCCCCAGCCTTCCAGGTTAGTAATTGGCTGAATTGTTCTGGCTGATTCCCCCCCCCCCCAAGAAGAAATAAAATACACCATTAAATGCCTGCAGCCGGAGGTGTACAGACACTTCACCATGTACAACTCCGGATTACAAGGTGGCAAAACGAAGCTGAAAACAGGATGTTGTGCACATTTATTCAGAGGCGATTTACTGCAATTCGCCGGGCGCTAAGCCAGATTGCCAGTGAGGAGCAAGTCGCTGAAGCTGGGCAAGCTACAAAGAAGCGCCCATGCGGTTTTGCAGACTTGGGGGGAGGAAAGACGCTTGGCGCCCCCAGGCAGAGACCTCTCCCCACGCGGACGCATCACGCCAAGCCCGCCTCCCTTGCAGCGGCGCTAAAGCCCGCGCCCCACCGCACGCTGGAGAGTAGAGAGCGTCTCCAGACAGGGTCGGGAGGGGGGCGGGGGTGTTAACTAGCTCACTCGCTCCTGCCCCGCCCCAACCTAGAGCCAAGTCTCGCGAGAAGCAACACGCGCTGCCCTAGAGGAGGCTGCCTGGAACGCGCCCGGGCTGCGTGTCAATTATGACGCTTCGGAATGGAACGCGGCGAAGGGCGGAGGCAGGCGCGCGTGCGGTGGGCTAGGGGGAGGTCCTGCGCGGGCCGCGCGCAGCTGGCAGCCCGCGGGCGGAGGTCAGGCGGAACGTCCTCCAGCTGTGGACCGAGCCCACGTGCCTCGTTGGCAGCGGGGAGGCTGTGCAGCTGCTGCAGCGAGCCGTGCCGCGCGGGGAGCTGGCAGCCGGCTCCCGGTACACAAAGCAGCCCCGCCACTGAGCTCTCCCCTCCGCTCCTGCCTGGGGTAGGCTCACGCCCAGCCTCCGCCGCGGCGAGCGGAGCGCCGCTGTGTTTCAGTGAGACATTCACCCTCCTCCTCCTCCTCCTCCTCCTCTCCCGCTGCTCGTGCCCGGCGGCCGCGCTGGGAACGCTGCTAGGGGAGAACCGGCCAGGCTCCTTGGGAAGGCGAGGGAGTGGCCGCAGAGACTGTCTTCGGGGGAAAGCCGCCCGAGAGCTCGCAGCCCCCCCCCCACGTGTTGCGCACCGCTAGAGGGAGCCGTGCCCCAAAGAGAGGGAGACGAGGACGGCAGAAGCAGCTGCCGCAGGAGGAGAAAGACCCCCCCCCTCCGCTACCTCCAGCTACTACTTCTGCTCGCTCTGCTCCCCCCACCCTAGCGCTGCGCTGCTGCTGGCTGTAGCGGCGGCCGGGCGAGCCGCACAGAGCTCCCCACAGGCCGGCGGCTGCTGCTGCCGCGGTCAGGGCCCAGCCCAGCGCGGAGCAGAGGCGGAGTGGACCGGGGCAGCTGCGGGGTTCCAGTTCCCCGCTCCTCCTCCCACCAGCCGCCCAGCTGTTTTATTCTTAGTCACTGCTGGCTGGGCTGCCTCTCGCCTTCCCGCGCTGCCTGTCGGCTGGTTTTGGTTTCCCTTTCGCGGGCCGTTTCCTCTCCAAGCCCGACCTTTGAGGGGCTTATACTGAAGCAGAAGGGCTAGGGGAGGGACGAGCGGCAAGGACAGCTCGCCCGGCGGCGTGGAGCGCCCCACCCGTCCGCCCAGCCCCATCCGACGATCCAACAAGAAAGTAAAGAAGCCAGCAAGGGTGACGCCGACTCGCCGGGAGGAGAAGAAGCGCGGCTTCTCTCCCGTCTCGCCTCCGGTCCGCCCCCCTCTTCCCAGTCCCTCTCTGCCTCCGAGGCACCGGCAGGAGCAGCCTGGACTCATGATGGCTTCAACCGCTACCTGCACCAGGTTCACCGACGAGTACCAGCTCTTCGAGGAGCTTGGAAAGTAAGCGCCGCGGTGGGGGAAGGGGTCGAGGGGAGGAGGGGGATTTCGGTTGGGAGCAAGGGAAGTGGTTTGACAGGTTGAGGCTGGGCAAAGTTGTGGCTTTTGTTCGGAATGGGGGTGGTGGCTGCTGCCTCAGATCCTTTGCAAAGGAGTCTTCATTGCATTGCTAAGCTCTGCAGTTGGAGTTGTCCTAGGGGGAGGGAGGATTCAGCTCCATGCACGTATCTAAAGGATAAATGCATAATTTTTAGACACAGCTGCCTAGCTTGCTTTGCATGCTTGTCTGTTTTATACTTGATACAATTAGGTGCTACGTTTATTGAGGCAGAAAGTTCAGCTGGATGTACAGTATCTCTTGCATCCAGTACTTCCAATGGGGAGGAAGGGCGACCCTCCCCTCCCGTCCTCTTGTTATTTGTGAAGAATTATTGTTGTTCTTGCTGGTAATGTCACATTGCATCTATCATCTCTTCAGGATTTACGGCCACCATTCTCACTAGGGTAAGAGAAACCCAAGGTAGATGAGAGAGCTCTGCCCATGGTCAGAAAAGCTGCCCGGTTTATGTAGACACTCAAAAATATATCCAGACATTCATACATTATTCTCACACAAGCTGATGGCTGTGTATTGTTCATACTTGAAATTAACTATTCTCTACTCTCCAGTTTTTCTTTGCTTTCTGTTTAAATTGAGAATTCATTGGTGTGTCATTTTGTTATGTAAATGACTTGAAAAGGCTTGTGGGGATACCATTTGGTATCAAAAACATGGAGAATGTTGTAAACAGCAGTGTAATTCAAATGCTCCTTTTCTGCAAGGAGTAGGATGTCCCTGTGTAGCGCTGTGTTCATTAAGATACACTTCTTACTCACATGAATGAGCTCTGTTTAAATTTAATTAAATATAATAGCCACATTGACAAAGCCGGAGGTGTAATTTTTACACAGGTTTGGTTTTGTTTTTTTACACTTAACAGGTTTGATTACTGTAATGTAGTCAGGGAGCAGTTGAGGCTTTTGAGTCGAGGAACAGTGAAATGTGCAAGTTTCTGGTGTGTAAATACCATCACTTACAGTTTTCTGGACATATATTAAAACTGCTTACCGTGACTTGTGGTCACTTTTATATTTTAAATCCAGTTAATTGTTGTAGTCTATAAAATGAATAATGATTGCCATTTCGTGCTCATTTGCCTGTCTCTTACATCCACAATATGCATTTCAATCAAATCAGTTAAAACACTCACATTATTAGAATCATTATCAATATTATAGCTCCTGTGCTGATGTTTGTCTGGTTATTGGTTTTCAGGGGGGCATTCTCAGTTGTAAGAAGATGTGTGAAAATTCCTGCAGGACAAGAGTATGCTGCCAAAATTATCAACACCAAAAAGCTGTCTGCTAGAGGTGGGTATTTTTCAACCCAATGTTTTCTGTGTCTGTGTCTCCCTGTCTTCATCCCCAGTCTCCCCTCCCTCCCCCTTTTTTTTGTTTTTGGCTTAGTAGTATATCTAAGCATTTACACACTCAGGAGACATTTTATTTTTTCTCCTTATATTTTCCATTTCTCTAACATACTGATTAGATATTCCATGTTGATGAATAACGTTTGGCAACGCTTAGATATGAGATTACTGTTCTGCCATGCTAAAAGGAAAGACATACACATTTCAAAGCATTGTTAAAAGCTTTTTGTGAGTGATTTTGAGCTTGGAATGTTATTTTCTTGTATTTTTTGAGAACGCACTCCTGTAGCTTTTATTAAAAGAAATAGGTCAAAGCTTAATTGAATCTCATTCTTTCATTGTATTTAAATAAGAACATAATTCATCAAGCCATATTTAACAGTGAACGCCTTTAGGGAAAAAAACTGATCTGCTGCCCATACAGTTTTTCAAATGAAGATGATGTGTAACAGGGTAGACATTTTATGAAGTAACTATTTGTGTACCAAGTAGTGATGTTTCAGTGAAGCATTTGTACTGTTATTTCTCTCATGGACACATTTTTTTTCTCCTTTTATTTTATTTTCCTTATGTGGTGTAAATGTGGGTATATATTACAACTGTGTAGCTGTGTGCATGTATACACGCTGTCAGTGGCGCTGTGCTTACACAACATTAAACAAACAACATTAAATAAACTATGTATTGTGTCAGGACTGCTGAAAATAGGTCTCATACTTATTCTTTGGCAAATCCACACTAACCTGCTTGTACTAGGATGTTAGGGATTAAGGATTATTTTCTGCTAACATAACATTATCTTTATTTTCATATGAATTTTTGGCCCTGTGATGAGCATGTAAATTGAGTAAACAAACAATGTCAGCGTCTAAACCTTCTTGCGTGGCTTGGCTTACGATTTATACAAGGAGAGTGTTGTATAGAAACAGCACTCATATGCAATGAGTTAATGAAATCAAAGAATGCTAATATATGGTAGCAGAGCTATAACTTTTAATGCTGCTCTAACACCTTTTGTATGATATAATCTTATTTTCAACTCCGTAACGGTGTAAAAGTTTACTTTTCACTTACTCTTCGTCTTCAGAATCTTAGTGTGAGATTTTTTTTTCTTTTCTAGATTTATAAAATCATATTTCTAATGAGTGTTGCTTTTTAGGATTTGGCTTATTTTGAATGGGGGTGTATGAAAATAAATGAAAGCTTATTTGACAGAACTATTTTTAATTAAATACATTTTGATTTTAAATTACTTTTTTCAGTTTGTTTAGATATGTAAAATAAAAAACAACCAAAATATTGACATTAAAACAGAGAAATGTTTACAAAGTCCCTCTAGTCATAAGAGACTGTCATCACTGGATTGTTAATAAATTATGGTTGTATGTATCGTATATGATTTAAATATATAAAAACTTAAACTCAGGTGTATTACAGTGAAGAAACAGAACACTTTATTAAAGTAAATTTTAAGAGTCTGCCTCAAATGCCTAAAAAGGAGCATAGCACATAGTAAATGCTTCTAATTTTCACTTCTTTTACATGGATTTATCTAGACTTTGGAGCACATACAGGACCAAATTGATGTGTGGTGAATTCTGTTAATGTAAATGGAATTTTACCAAGGAAATTGAGAGCGTAGTATGCAGTGTAACATCATGCACATATATTGGATTTCTGCGTTAACGGTACCAAAGAATTCAACTCCGAATTCCCTTCCTTTTGTGGATTTAAAGTTTAAACCTGGATACTAACTTGTGGTCATGTCATTTTCCTTACATATCTGTGTGTATACACGATATATTTTCAGTGGATGTAAGTATATAGGGGTAGACCATACTAACTGTCCAGCTTTGTCTGTTCAAATTTGCACAAATACAGTAGTTTTGTCATTCGTCAGGCAACTTTCACAGAGCTAGTTTTTTCAGGGCTCTTCTGAAATTGCTAGTAGTTTTTGCTTCCAATTCTATTGCAAGTATTATGGTCCATATACTATGTCAAAAATGTACTTCATCCCAATGCACAGGGTACATACAAGGCACTTTGCAGAGGTGAATTTCCCACATGGTGACTGGTTCTCTTTGTTTAGCTTGCTAAATTGGCAGTGTTCAATAAGCCTTTTGTTTGCATTATTGAAGGAGAGGTATTTTAACATATGGAAAAATATTGTCTATTTTATTAAGTTTGTATAAAACAGTAATAATATTATTAGTTATGGTTTCATTTAGTGTTGTCCAGTCAAACAGCTTTTTCTCCACATGTATTTTCTTGGAGTATATATATTTGAATGCTTCGATTCATAGACTTCCCAACATGAAATATTGATCTGGTCATACAAAGTTGTCTGTGGATTTGTACTTGCTTCATAGTTTCTCTGCATGATTCAGTCTTTTGAAAAGAGTTTTAAAATGCTCTTGTGTTTAAAGTGCTGCATGTTCTTTATTTTTTTGGGATCTTTTGCACAAGACTGCATTTTTATTGCTCTCACTTTCAAAACTAAGTTTGTTTTACATTGATGACAAATTATGTATATTAGGTATGTGACCATATCCCAAACTAATTCAAATTACAGCAGAAAAAGTACTATTGTTTAAGATTAGATTATTTTTTAAATAGAAGTTAATTTTAAATTCATGGTTTGCTATAATATATATAACAGAAATCTAATCAGTTCCATGGTTCTCTATTTTATTGTTGAACAATAATAGTATAACCTTTCACTGTTGACAGAAATCATTCAGAAATGCTTCTAACTTAATATTTCAATAGAAACATACAGAAGTTCTGGTTTTCATTTAAAATCAGTGTTAAAAGCTTCATGTACAAATTGTGGTTTTTGTAAATTGTTACATTTAAGAATAAAGAGTTAATTCAGTCTGATAATGTTACAAATGACCAACTGTTCATTTTCTATCAAAAGAATATGTTCTAAATAAACTAGGAGCATGAATATACTGCAGGAAATTAGACCACTAAAAGAAGTTGGAAGATTTGGCATCTGTATGGAAAAGTAATAGCAAAAACCACTGTATCTGTGCTGCTTCTGCATTGTATAGGCTTTATCTTATAAAGAGAGTTTTCGTTTAGTCTACTGGTTTTTATTAAGTCTAGGTTTGTTTTTTGCATAAACTGTCTTCTTTGATAAGATGAATAAAGTTTGCTATTGTAAAATATTTTATTCAGTCTTGGACCAAACTTAATACCTAATAGCATTTATTTTTTGTCTTTGAGTCTTTGTTTTTTCATTTGTGGCTTTAACCCTACCATGTGTAGATGACATCTCAGCCTAGGCAGATCCCATTGCAGGATCAAGGTCTTAATCTCCAATTAGAATGTACAGTAAAACTCCAATTGTCCGTCATCCAGTGGTCCAGCACTCCCGATAGTCCAGCACCAACTGGAATCTGGAAGTGCTCTGGCCAGCTGGACAATTGGAGCTGCTCCGTGCCGCTTCCCCAAGTCGTCTGCTGCTGCTGCTGCTGACACTGACTTGGGGAAGCAGTGTGGAGCAGAGCAGCTCGGGTGCTCCCGGGTTGGTCCCGCAGCATCGCCCCTCACCCCCCTGCTCGGTGCCCGGCAGCACCCCAGCTGCTTTCTCCGTGCCGCTTCCCCAAGCCGCTGCTGCTGCTGAAACTGACGAGTGGCGGACTTGGGGAAGCCATGGGGCAGAGCATCTGGGGTGCTGCCTGGTTGGTCCCGCAGCACTGCGGGGCCAACCCGGCAGCCCACCAGCTTCTCTGCCTCACAGCTTCCCCAAGTCTGTTGCTGCTGAAACTGACCAGCAGCGGACTTGGGGAAGTGGCAGGCAGAGCAGCTGGGGTGCTGCTGGGTTGGTCCCGCAGTGCCGCTCAGGTGAGGAGCAGTGCTGCGGGACCAAGCCAGCTGCTCTGTCCTGCCACTTCCCCAAGTTGCTACTGCCACTTGCAGCCCCAGCTGGCCTGTCTCCAGCGGCTGCGCAGGGCTTCCCCCACCTCCCTGCAAAGCGGCGGAGGGTTTGCCCCACGCGGTGCTGTTACCCGCCGACCTCCTCCCCCCGACCTGTCACAGCCCCCCTGCTGGAGTACTTCCTGATACTCCGGCATATCCGATAATCCGGCACCCCCTAGGTCCCAAAGGTGCCGGATTATTTGAAGTCTACTGGATATGTTTCTCATGTGAGTAAATACGAAATATTTGGGCAACCAACATGCTTTTGACATCATACTCTCTGATAGGATTGAGAAATTGGTGTGCGGAGTAGTTTTTTCATAGGATGTAATCAGTTCACTAATTCTGAACCTGTTATGTCTGTGGCAACCAAAAGTACTTTATTAACAATTATCATTTGATGGTACTGTCCAGGTCATTGCAGTAGAAAGGTGAGCACCCATCTGTGGAAAGCATATACATTTTTAAGGCAGATACAGGAACTCATAGGGGTTATCAATTCCTTTCTTTTCACCCTATAACCTGGTCTAAGTCCATGGATATCAGTAAGAGACTTGAATTATTTTCATAGGGTTTTCTTTCAGATCCTTGGAATTTTCTGCTGTTTTGTTTTCTCGGTTCCCCTCGCCACTCCTCTCATCTTCCTACTTTATGAAAAAAAGTATTCCACTACTATTTCTTGTACTTCACTCACCAAAGAGTCCCCATGTGCAAGGCAGTGTCACAGGTGACCACACCAATTACAACGAAGTCCTGTGGCACTTTATAGACTAACATTTATTGGAGCATAAGCTTTTGTGCCCACAAAAGCTTATGCTCCAATAAATCTGTTGGATTTATTGCAGATTCAGACTAACACGGCTACCGCTCTGATACTTGACACCAATTACAGATACGACTACCTGAGATGGGCATGAAGGCGGAAGAGGTGCACTCACCCTTTTGGAACAACATTTTATTCAGAGATTGAGAGGAATGTTGCGGTGAGGCTCAAGTAATAATGTACCCAGTAGTGCAATACTGTATACTA
The DNA here is from genome assembly GCF_052426305.1 of Pelodiscus sinensis. NCBI lineage: Eukaryota > Metazoa > Chordata > Testudines > Trionychidae > Pelodiscus > Pelodiscus sinensis. The sequence goes on from NC_143055.1 coordinate 104,122,119, forward strand.
TAGAGGAAAACTTCATTCAGACCACAGCAGATGATCAGCAGATCACTGAAGTATAAACATTTTAAGAAAATTTAGAACTATATCTCTATTTTAGTATTACGGGATGCTATTTCTTGTCTATATTCAAACAAACCCTGAAGGACCTGATCGTATAGTCTGAGTGATGCAAATGTCAATTTATTTGCAGGAACCACAGAATTGGGCTATAAACCATTTGCCTCAGTAAAGTCTTGCAAAAGCCCATTTCTCACGTTAACTTTCTTCCTGCAGGCTGGAGAAATGTGATAGAAGCCATGGGCATATACAGTTTTTGTTGTGGTTTAGAAATGGTATTTTAAGATCATTGCTAAAAAGGTCTGCCATGTTGAAATTCATTGGCGTCTTACCTTGTCAGGAAAGATAATGGTAAATAAAGATTATGGGAAATGCTCATTTTTTTCCATTTTAGTTTAAGTACATTTAATAATTTCATAAACATTTGAACAACTTTTTGAGGAGACCAGGAATTTTGTCTGGGATCTTCCTATTTACTCATTCTATTCCATTACCTCCTAAGACTTGAATTGGGCTTCTGACCTGTCTTTTTATTACTAGGTTCCACTAAAGAGTCAGTTAGAGGGTAACTTATTCTTTCTCTTCTCCCCTCTCCCGCCAATGCCTCCACCCCACACATTGTAGACAAAGGGCCTCTCATTTAGCTGATTTTATGTCAAAGTAACTCCAGTTAATTCCACTAGAGTTATTCCAGATTCACTTAGCCTAAGAGAAAAGAGAGCAAGGCACTGAGATATTTATAGTTAATTCTACATATTTTACAGTTTCTACATCTCCATGTTGATTTTTTTTTTTAACATAACTATGTTTTTCCTGTCTTCAATTTTGGTAGAGAATTTTTTCATGGAATGTATTTTGGTGCTTAAATTCAAATCCGATTTCAAAGCAAAAGCTATTCTTAAAACAAACCACTTAAGAGATAAAAATATTAAGTAGCCAGTCCCGGGCACGTTTTCTACTGCATATACATATACACCCATGCATAGTCCTAGTGACTTTAGCAGGTTTATAAGCAGGGCTAAAGAGAGCTTTTGTAAAGGTAGTTATTAATGGCCCCTATTTTGAAAATAGTGTGTAATATTTTAATAGTACCTGTATTCTGAAAACCAGGAATCAAAGCAGCTATATTATTTGCTCTTCTATAGCCTCTTGGTATACTCCTGTTACTTTTTTAAACCTCTTTTTCTTGTTTTGGTTTTTTTTTATATGAAGGCTGCAAACCCCTCTAATACATGCTGTGCATCTAAAATATTACTAGTATGTGTTTACACATGTTCCTATGAATATGGTGTACTGTATTTTCTTGAAGTATGAAAGTAAGGGCACAAGAACAGTATTTAAACATTTTCAATTGTATGTTTGTTTTATTCGGTTCTTTAGTATACAAAAGAGAAGGTACAGTATTTTATTCCTGTTGTGATATGAGGACCCAGTTCAATAAGGAACGTAAAAAACATTGCCTGTGTTAACATATTTAAAATAGGCAGATGCTTCTTATATTATGCAAATTGCTGAGTTGGATTTAGAGTGAATTCTTGTATGCTTCCCATCTGATTAGGTTTTAAAATGAACAAGTTTATTGAAAATGAAAAATAAAAGCAATACTCCAAGACAATGTCACGTATATTAGGTATGCATATAAGAGGTTTTGATATATTACTCTTTCCCAATCAATTGACATGTAGTAGCCATTTTTACTACACTTATTTCATCCTTATCTCACAATTCTTTCCCACATCATCTGTTTTTCTGACACTGACTTGGAGGTCAAGGAAAAAAGCCTCTTCCTGTAACCTAAAAACACCTGCTTTGACAGTTTAGTGACCCTGACATTAAAAATGTAAAGAAAATGTTTTATTTGCACAGCCAAACATAAGCAAACTATTGTAATCATTTACCTACCTTTTTGTTTGAGCTTTCTCAGATAGGTAGCATAGGATATCTGAGTGAATCTTACTGGTATCTCAGGGTTTTATTTCATCAGGGTCATACGTTCTTCATTGACAGTTACCTAGCATTTGTAACATACTTTGTAAGAATAACTTGAGGACCGTAAAGCATTAGGAAGCAGTTATGCTTTTCTGTAACTTTACTGGATAAAGGAAGCATTCAATACATGGCCACGTTGAAGGTGATAGCCCCTTTGTTTAACTGTTTGTTTTAAATTAATCATGCCTTGAAGTTGAATGGAACATCTGCTTCATATTGGAGAGTTTATAAATCCAATCTGTGTGTTTGCTCTTGTAAATGTTTTAGTTTGTGTGTGAATGTATATAATATCTGTTCCCCTCAATGTAATCGGAGTATTATTGGAAATGTTTTGTGTAACAGGGTCTTTACTTATGCAATACCATCCTGAACAGATGTTGCCTTTTGTGAGAGGGTTTGGTGGTTTTTTTTACTTTAGTCACACCCACTCTGCAGCTGTTTTTTTTTTCCATTGGAGTGCTGTCTGTCCATTCTCCTATATTTGAGATTCAGTAGCTTTGTCTACCTATTCATTTGGACTTGTAACTCTACAATTTCATGTTCCATTTGACTGAAAGTTACTAAAGAAGTTGTCAGCTCTAGTGCAATGTGTTTAAAACTGAGTGAATTTGGTGCTGATGAAAGCACTGGCTTATGCCAAACACAATATAGTTAAGACCTGTGCAGATTTCCTCCATGCAAATTTGCTACTGCAACTTAGCCTTGACTTGTATGCTTCTTTTTTTAGTGTTCAGCTTTGAGTGGAAACTGCTTGACAATTTTTTTTATAAGAAAAATCAGGTGACAAAGCTTGTTTCCACCTGTTGTCTGAATCTCGCTTAGGAATTGGGTCTCTGGAGCAAGAAAGCTAGTGTCTGTTGCACAGCTGTGGTCCTTATCCCCCTAATCATTTTTTTAAAATACTTTTTTCATCTGTTCAGACACTTTTTGCCTGGTGGCAAACATTTTAAATATTTTCCAACTCATTTTTGCTTTCATTTAAAGGACAATTAGAGAATGTGGTTGAAATTTTAGTTTTAATTCTAATAGGAAAAACAACTCAACGTTAGGATTAGAAATTACTTTGTTATTGGGACAGACTTTCTGAATATGAATGCCTGCTCAACTCAGCAGTGATCTGACCATAGAACAGTGCATCTGTTTTGTATTTGGTATAAGTCTCCTTTGCTTTAGCTGGTCATCTGAGCCAACCAAAGAAATTTTAGCTTCCACTATTGCCTGCCAGGAACATGAAGTATTTTGCAGAGAACTTTGGTGGTGGTAAAGTATTAGGCATGTCTGTGCAGTTATTCAGGAGGTGGTCAGGATTTACTGCCAATGTGTCCTCAGAGGTCTCTGGCTCAGTTGATAACCAGAAGGCTGCTTGCATGTGTGCTCAATGATGTGGACTGTGTCGACTTGTGCACTTAAACTCCACAGCAGACTCCAAGAGAGCCTGCAAAGACCACAAACCAGTTAAGGACCAAAGGTGCTAGGCCAGGTTTATTGTTAAGTATAGTAACAGTAATAGTTGTCAGTAGACTCTACTGAACCACTACACATATGAACCCCATAACAATGGATTGACTCAGTCAGTGGGAAATTTCCACTGCCCCCCTAGGTCATCCAAAGACTCTCTCCCCCCCCCCCCCCTCCACAAGACACCACTTTATGTACAGGTACAAACAACTTACATATCACTGCTGAGGTCAGGTTGCTGCCCTCTGACACTACTTAGATACCACCCTGTACCTTGAGGTTTGGTTAGATCATCTCTATACAGGCAGTCCCCAGATTACGTACAAGATAGGGACTGTAGGTTCTTAAGTTGAATTTGTATGTAAGTCGGAACTGGTACATATTGTAGGGGAAACTCTAGCCAAACATTTCTCCAGAGCTCAGTTTTATTCTCCCACACCTCGCTTCCCTCAGTCCTTTATTCTCAAGCTGAGGTGTCTGCTGAGAAAAGCCGCTCCGCATCTCTCTGGTCTGCTGGGGGACGGGGGCGCTAGTTTCGCATCTCCCTGGTCTGCTGGGGGGAAGCAGCTAGTGCGGGGTTGCCTCACCCCGTTTGTAAGTAGGGATCCGATGTAAGTCGGATCCATGTAACCCGGGGACTGCCTGTACATCATGCTTTCATTTTAGACACTTACCTTAACCTGGGTCTGTATCTGTGAGGAGTGGGTACCAGGGTCTTTTTTTTTAATGAGCTAGTGGAATCATGTGCTTTCCACTTATGACCAGTATCAATTATTTTTCTACAGTTGGTACCTAGCACCAATTAGTGTTTTGTATTCTCAGCCTTGTCCGTGCGAAGTTCTGTGAACAGGGGCCTGCTTCTTGCTCATAGCTTAGCTTTGTTAGCCATGTTTTGTCCATTGTTAGTTAGGCCTCAGACCAGACCTATGCTACATGGGCTTATGTTTTAGGCCTTCATCTTACTGTGGTTTGATTCAAATGAAATAAAGCTTCCTAATAACAGAAAAAGCGGTGGTGTTGATATTGATATGCAACTGTAAAGGAATCTTCTCTTTGTAGTAAGAGGTATAATTTTATTTTCATAATACCGCACCAATATTCTGACTCTAGCTCCACATCAGAAATTTCTGTATTCAGTCACTTAGAAATTTAGCCATGCTTGCTGTTGAAGATGAGGTCCAGAGTCTGCCAAATATCTTTTGCTGATGAGTTCTAGATAAATCAGCAATAATTTGACTTTGACCAAAAACGAAGAGCGTTGTTTACAAAGATAAGAAGCTGATAATTGTTTTCCTTTTTATCTAGCAGTTTTTCATCTGTTTTCATTCCATGTTCAGATCCATCGTCTGCCTTGTTACATCTCAAGGCAGAAGTTATGGTGTGCAGGTTCAAATTACCAGCTAGCATTGTTGTGCTATCCATCTATCCACCCGCATAAGAATGGTTCAAAAGCAAAAATGTTTAGGGTGCACTGGAAATTCATTTTCAGACTAATGTTAACTGTGTCCAAGATATAGAGTATATTGAAAGTAGCTCTAGAATCAGTCTATTAAGGTAACTGATAAGCACAACATTCAGGCACTGTAAAATTACTGCATTCTGAAGTTTAAAGGATAGGAAATGTGAGCTATCAATATATTGAGCTCATAAGCAAACGTAATTTGTAGCAAAATGTCTGTTTTAGATGCTTTGAAAACTATTTTCATTACTTAATTATAATTAGAAACTGCTTGCTTATAATATTCTGCAACGTGAATGCAGGCACCACACAGTAGCTGTCGGAACAGATGGAGTACCTACATAATACCCATATTTGACAATCTGAAGGGATTTGCGGAGCCTAAGCTTTCGTTTACATTTTAACCTCTTCAGGAGATGGGTTTGTGATTTAATCAGGCAAGGGGGCTTATAAGTTACTTATATCAGATCTGTCACCAGTGCTTAGATATTTTGTGGTTTGGAAGATTCTTTGTGGGAATGTGCTTTTACTAGATGTCACTCTTTTGAGTTTGGTGTCTAAGTCTAATGTTTATCCTTTACCTTTGTTCATTAGCCTGACTTTATTTAAATCTTCAATGAAAGAATCAGTCTTATTTTTATCTGCACTCTAAACCAAAATGTAATATATCATTGAGAAGTTCTTGGTTTCTGTGGTACTGCATTGCAGTGAAGATTTTGTACTGTCGTACAGATTACCATGTTTTGCTGCAAGGCAGCTCAAGGTACTACAGTACTGAACTTGTGTTGATTATGATACTCAGATTTGACAGTAGCATGTGATGATTTGCTTCCTTCCTTTCCTAGAAAGGCTTCTCGAGAGATTACATGCCTTAAGGCTTGAGTAAATTTTAGTGGAGAAAACATCCTTCAAAAAATGTTTTGACTGTAGGACACCTTACCCATGAAAAGAAAAGGTATTTCATCATGAAAACCTAACGATTGCCTTTTGAATGTGAGGTTATTACAGCTACGCTGTCTGTCTTTACAGTGCACATAGCTTTTAAAGTTTACTTGTTTAATGTCTTATGTTTAAAAGTTTATTGGAACAGACTATGCTAAGTCAAGATCTTTCCTTTACCATTCCACTTTTGTAAGTGGAATGTTATGATCCTGCAGTATTTTCTTTCCAGTTAAATATCTATATTTGTTTTTCCTTAAGCGAATGTCAGTTCTTTCTTCTATTCACAAAATGAAAAGAAATACATGATCATTGTAATACTTAAGATGATTGAGGTTTTAAAAAAAATCAAATTACCTTCAAAAATCTTTAGTGAAAAGTTTAATTACATTTAAATGTTCTTCTGTAGTATTTTGATACCAAGAGAACCAGAAAGCAGAACTGACTATAATATATTTGACACTAATCAGGATTGCTTACCTGGTCCAAAATATGTGAAATGGAAAGGCAGAAGTGCTGTGGGTAGCACGGGGCCAGAAGGGGACTCAAGCAGTCCCTAGCTGGGCCTGTGCTTCCCATAGCGTTTCAAGGCAGCAGCACCACATGGAGCCCATGTGAAGTCACCTGGCTGTTTTTCAACTGACAGCTAAAATCAGTGGCGTTAGACCAGTATAAACATTTGCTGAGAAGAAAATCAGATGTATAATTTGGTTCTCCTACCACTCCCGCTCTTGCTCTTCAATTGGGGGTAATTAGTATGGGGGTAATTACTCCTGACCCAAAAGGGTATTGCTGGGAGAGTGGCAAAGTTATTTTAGGGGAGTTATAGTATTGCCACAATTACTTCTGTGATGTCTTCCATGTTAAGTGGCCAGAGTGATAGCTGTTGGCCAGGCATTCAGCTCTGAAAGCAGCACTGTGCCAGCAGCAGTTCAGAAGTGTGTGGCAATACCATGCCATGACACCCTTATTTCTTTGCTGCTGCCTGCAGAGCTGGGTGACGGGAGAGTGGTGTATTCTGGGTGACAGCCCAGTTCTGCAGGCAGCAGCAGCACAATAATATGGACGGCAATACCATACCATGCCATCCTTGAATCTGTGCTGCTGACTGTAGCTCTCCCTTCAGAACTGGGTTCCTGGCCAGCAGCTGCCCAGCTCTGTAAGTGGCACAATAGCAAGAATAATAGTACTGCAACCTTCCCTCCTCCCCAATAGTCACCTTGCAGTCTCCCTCAACTCATTTTCTATTTAGGACATCTACAAGAATAACATGAAATTTCAGATTTGAAAAGCTGAAATAATGATACTTGTGATTTAAAAAAAACCCTACAGCTGTGAAATTGTCCAAAATGGAATGTGAATTTGGTAGGGCCTCAACAATGAGCCATTGACCAAATTATTTTCCCCCTCCCCTGGTAGGATATTGTCAGCATTGGGCCCTAGCCCAGCTCCTACATTGTGGGCTACTACTAAGCACTGGGGCAGCCAGCCCTCACGTCCTAGAATGCTACCAGATGGAAAGGTGGCAGACTCCCTGTGCAGGAATCCTAATCTTTCCTCCATGCAGTTGAATGTGAGGTTGCTACTACCACTTTTTCAGTCTGAAAGAGATAGGACAAGAGTAGGAGGGAGTGGGCAACCGGGCTGGATTATTGGTGCCAGGTTAGTGTGGGATAGAAATTCTGTACAGAAGAAAGAAGGCCCTTGCTACCTTTGGTGAGCAGGGAGGGAAGGAAAAACAGTGGCATTTCTGTGCTGTGGAGAAGGTAGGAAGGAGCTGGAGTTCTTTGCAGCCCCAATGTTCAGTTCGCTAATATGCACTTAAACAGATTGGAGTCAGTTGTGCTTCCTTCATCCCATCAGACCATCATTGTTTGTTTATATCTTGGTACTGTTGAGCGACTTCAGTCCCCCCGTTATTCTAGGTGCTATAGAATAACATAGGAACACTTAGTTCCTCCCCCCAAAGAATTATTCAGAATGACGATTTGAAAGGCTTGATCTACACAACCAGTATCGTGTGTAAGTGCTTTTTTTCCTGTACTGCCTCAAAAGCCCCCGAGCATATATTTGAAAAGAAATGAGACAAAAGCAGTTGCTTTCGTTGCAAAAATGTAATTCAAGATTTGACACGATAGTTTTTCATAGCCTGCTGCCTCTGTCACCTCTACTGTGCAAGGCCAAATTGGAAAGTGCTCCTGAGATAAAGCTAAATGAGGAATAGTTTCTGTTGAATATTAGCTTTCAGTTCTGCAAGGTCACATGCTTTTGTATTTAATAAAATTGCTAAAGAAAATGACAACAAAAGCACGTGCTTACAAGTAGACTCACTGTTCATTTAAAGAAAAGAGGAATCCATTTGAGACTCTCTTGACCTTGAATCAATGAAGCATACTTTAAAAGTGAAGTATTTTATTTGCAGCTGTTATATCTGAGCTTTACAGTTTGTGGCTGTTTTGGTTAATACCAATACATGTACAAGTGCAAAACAAGTTTTCTGTTGATTTTGTTTTGTATTGTGAGGCTACAATTTTCAAGAAAAGGGCACCTAATGTAAGGCTCCCATAGGTGCTTTAAGAGGTAACTGGTTTTCAAAGTGCTGTGCATCCAGGAACACTCATTTGGGAGGTAAGGTGTTCCAAAGCACAAACTGCAGTTGAGTGTCTAACTCCCAATGACTTTAACTTTTGGGTGCGTAACACTTTTTGAAAATCAGACCACTTATTTAAATGCGGAGTTGGGAGCCTTTATTTTCTATCTCTATTTTTGAAAAATCTTGGCATCACTGAATGCGTTTAGCTGGTGTTGGAAGGTTAATTATAAACTACATTAAACCTAGAGGTTCTGATCTGGAAGCCATATTGTAGGTCAACAACTATGCATGTGAAAGTTCAGTGGGGATTTAGTGCTATGCATACAGTTGCATGTGTGTTTGTGAGATCAGGTCTTGGGTTGCATTGAATAGGGAGTGGAACAAATTGAAGAGGTAAATATATGCTGATGCCGGAGGTCATGTATGTATCTAAGATCATGTTTTAGAGTACAACTAATGTGGATGAGTATTTTAAATTTAAAATGACTAAATGTTCACCAGAAAAAACAATTACTGTGCAACATAACATATTGCCATTTATTTAACTTAGAAGTTGACAGTGGAAAAACACTTATGGGAGGTATGCATTTATAGGTGCAATTTCATGCTGTTTTGTTTTCATATAGAACATTTAGATTGATTGGATTCAGTTTTCTGATGTTTATAAGTTTCTCTCTACTGCTAGTGAGGAAAATATAATTTATATAAACATTTTGAGGTTTTAATATTATGACTATTAACCCTATATAGGAGAGAGCTGTTTTTTGCTCCCACTAGACTTTAGAAAGCCACTAAATCCCACTAGCCACTAAATTCTTAAGACATCAAGCATCAGAGAGAGAATTACCCTAGAAAGGCTAATTCAGATAGGTAGATAATTTTATGCTGTGATGGCAGAGAATATTATACTAACTATTGTATGGCAGAAGGAAAACCTCTGAAAGTAGCTTATCAGTATTGAAATGGAAAAGGAAGATATAAAATAAGTCACACTTTAATTCTGAAATAGCCTCTTTTAGTATTAAATATAATTATGCCACACTATATATTGTTACCATCAGACTTAAGAACCAAAATTGGATTCACCAGCCGTAGGACACACAGAGTAAAGTGATAGAACACTGCCTACTGACACTACTTTTTTATATTCAGATCTATTGGCTGAAAATAAAAAATAACTTCAGTATATTACTTTAATTCACTAGTTTCCTGATGGTGAATATGTGACCACACAACATATATAAATAAGATTATGGAGCCATGGATTAGTTATAAAATTCAGACTTCAGCCAGGTTCCATTGTAAAACCTTACTAAAATTTTCAAGTTTAGATGCTGAAAGTTATGCATTTAAATTCATACTTAGATAAAATGTGTGGTCTATTCTTTTTTAGATTTGATGAATATCTAAAGGTACAATTGATTTTTTTCATTCCTTTTATTTCTTTTTAGAAATATTTTTATCAAACACTCTTAATTTCACCATAAGAATGAAACACACAACACAGAAATCTCCTTCTACCCATCCAGTGCTAACCAATCAGCTACAAATTATTTAAAAATTAACAATTGTACGCCAAGCTGAGTTTTTACTCTTAAAGAGAGGAGTGCTATAGAATCTGTGACCTCCATTAGTGATTTCACTATTGATTTTATGTAGAAGGTTCTCTGGTAGGCTGCAGCATAAAACTCATGAGTAACATGCTAGGTAAATCATGAGTACCTCTAATTCATTTCCAAAATCTCAGTTTCCAGTGATAGACACAACGTATGCATTTATTTGTTTATGTGGATAATACTTTCATGTTAATTGGGCAGTCGTAATCTTTTTTTCTTCTTGTAAAAGCCATAATGGGAGAATTAAGATTGAAATTTATCCTAAATTGTACACAGCAGTTTGATTCTTACTATAATTATCCCCAAATCCCCCTTCTTGTATGGAGCTGACCTGTCCAGATTTCCCTACCTGGCCACATAAGGTAGGGAAATTGTATGGAGGACTGAGTAGAGGAGGTGCCGCCTCCTCAAACAAGCAGACATGGCCCATCCCCTGCTTCCTTCAGCCAACCCCTGGGTATCCCTGCGCCTTGACCATGCCCCACTGACTCCCACCTTTTGGCCAAACCCCTTGCTCACTGATCATGCCCTCTAGAGTACTGGGCTGGCAGCGCTATAGCCTTGCCTCCTGGCCGGCGCTTCAGCCTCCCCTCCAGAGCATCTTCACTGGTGGCATGGCAGCTGCACAGTCTAGGCACGTGGGGAGGTGAAGCTGCAGGGGAAGAGGCCATAAAGGGAGAAGTCGGGGGGGTAACCATCCATGTTCGCTGTGCTTCCTGGGAGCTGAGCTGGCCCCTTTCGGCAAGGCTGTCCTAACCCTGCTTCCCAGCGTCAGCTAAGGAGTTGGACTGAAGGGTCCCATGGCTTAGATGTGGCCACAGACTGTTGCTTGTCCCCTTCTGACCTAGACATGGAGTCTGGATCTGTAAAGATATTTAGGTATTCTTGCACTGAGTGTTCCAATACCTTACTTATTTAGGAGCACAAGTTTCATTTAAGTGGTTTAGGCATTTGAAAACCTCAGTTCCATTGACTACATGCCTAAATCACTTTTGAAAACAATATTTATGCTTGTATAGAAGTTAGATGTTATAGCAATGCATAAATATATTTAAAAATCTGGCGCTTGGGAGTTGCTTTAGCAAGGTTCTTGGGTACATGCCTCACTTCAGGCATAAGTCACTGAAATGAGTGGAATTACTTAGATGCTTAATTAATTGGCTTATTTAGTTTTCTGTGTGCATAGCTGGCCTGAACTTCCAGTTTTAGTGACTTCTGATGTCACATCCTCTCAGTTTGGGGCTAGTCTCCATCTTAACTCTGTCACTTGGGTACATTTGTAGAAGATGTCTCTGAAATTGACAGTTCTGGTTTGTGTTGAAGCTGATGTTGTCATTCCCAGCTCCCCAGCATCTTTCAAACTTCATCACAAGATTAAAAATTGTGTATGAGCTGAGTAAGTCTGATGCATCAATCCCTTTAAAATCAAAAGTGTCAGCCTTCCTTAGTTTTGGCATTGTTCTTTTTGCTAGAAATCAGATCAAAGTGGTCCACCATGACTTAATTCATTTTTACTTTTTTTTGTATTCGAATATGTGATCAAGAAAGCAAAATTTTGTTTCTGCTTAAAATTAAGAAGAAAATGTTTTCATGTTTGTCCTTTGAATTTCATCTGCACTAGTTTTTGATGTCTGAATTTTCACTCTTCTCACATCAATCACGATGATATCTACTTATCTTTATCTACTCAGGTTTAACACCTTTTGTCCTGATACTTCATGCGTAGAGGTAGGGGGGTGAGCAACAAAACATCTTTCTCTCCCCCCCCCCCCCCCGCCCCTCTTTTCCCTTTTCCTATTTATTTCCAGTTTCCTTATCCTCTAATCATAACTCCGGTCATCTGAAGTAGTGGGCTGTGCCCACGAAATCTCACAATACTATCTACATGTTTTGTTAGTCTATAAAGTGCTACCAGACCATTCGCTTGCTGTTTTTTTCCCCCCTGTAACAGACTAACTTGGCTACCCCCTGAAGCTCCATGATATCTATGTTCTTGAAACTGTCCGCACATGCGCGCACATATACACTGGTTACAGTTTTTTGGTCTGTCCAGATTTTTGCTGTCTCACATACAGTTTAGCTCCAATATTACATGCGTGTTTTCCAAACTGATCCCTTTACTTTTATGTTAGACACATCCACCCCCTTTTAAGCATTGATCATATTCTTACATAGAACCTAGACTCTTGAGAATTAAATATGAAATGTACCAGATTAGTTTTAATTGGATAATAATTTGTACTTGATATAGTGTAGAATGTAGTTCTCAACCTGGGGGTGAGGTCTTGTTTGATCTGTCCCTCTGATGGTGGTAGATGAAAATCGAGGTACTTATTAGGTTCCAGAAAGATTGAAAGGGGGTGCCCCATTATGGAAAAGAAGGGCCTAGTATGGATATGGATCATCATGAGAGAATATTCTATGCCTGTTTTGAAAGAGGATAAAAATGCAGATACAATAGACTTCCGATAATCTGGATCACCTAGGTCCCAAGGGTTGTGCCGGATTATCGGATATGCTGGACTATCAGGAGGTACTATAAGATGGGTGGGGGTGTGTGTGTGTGTGTGTGTGTGTGTGTGTGTGTGTGTGTGTGTGTGTGTGTGTATATACACACACACACACACACTGTATACAGTATATACTGTGTAGTTTTTAACCCTTTTTATTGTACATACTGTATATGGTATACTGTAATGTTTTAGTTTTTTACCCTTTTCGCTTGGTTCAGCTGCTGCCGCTGCTGCTTTATGACTCGTGTTTTTGCTGTTTTTTGCTCACTTACTAGGCTCTTGCCTTTTTGATGCTGGACTATCAGGAGTGCCGTATAATTGGATGCTGGACTATTGGAGTTTTACTGTAGTTCTCTGAACTTTACAGTAACAGGTTTTCTTTTATAACACACCCCTACAGCTCTAGCAGGAAAACTGTTTTTATTAAAGCAATTGATAGACGCCACTGATGATGGGTTTACAGTGATAAGGAGTTAAATCCAATCTAGAAACCTAATGAACACAGATCAGATTGAAAGGCGGAACCAAGTGCTTCTGTCCGTCCTTCCTTTCTTCCTCCATTGCTCATAGTGTATTTATAAATGCTTTTAAAATAACTTACCAACGTACGAAGGTTATGTTCTGATGAGATTTTCTCTGAAAATCTGAACAAAGTGGTCTAGCATGACTCTTAAGTTAAATCAGTGTGGTGTGATGAATTGCAAAATGATGAACGTTTCTGCCCCACTTGAAGTTCTCATATGTGACTGCACTTCGCTCATTTAAAAGTGAAAGGCTGATCAGGAGAGTCGTCATCAGATTCTCACAATGGCTTTGAATCCTTGTAATGTTCTCCCTTTAGTGTTGACTTTGGAAACTTAAATATTTTAAAGGTGAAGAAATGAGTTCCTTTTTTGACTATGAACAGACAGCTTACATTTTTTTTCTTTTTTTGGGGGCTGTTTTACTCTAACTGGAATTTAAGCCTTGTCAACTCTATTTTATCGGGATAGCTTCTTGGAGTATTGGATAATTGGAATGGGAAATCTTATTGCCACTGAGAGAGTGCTGGGTTGAATCTTTCTTAGAAAAGCAGTTCTCCCAAATCAGCAGTTTGGATTAAATAGAAGTTGACAAAAACAGAGAGAGAGCCAGATTCTCAGCTGATATAAATAGTGAGTGGGGCAGCACCCATTAGGGATATGAATGGATAACTGATTTCACAGGAGCAGCCCCACAGGCTGAGCACTGGTGTGAATGGGGGGGGGGGGAGGGGGAAAGAGGGAGGACAGCAGGAGGCTGGGTGCCCCATGCATGGGGTGGGGGGGCAATAGGGGCAGGAGCAGGGAATAGAGCTAGGAGCTGAAGCTGGCAGCCCTAAGAAGGGGGTGGGAGGGGCTGGCAGCAATCGCCCGAATGAGGGGCCAGGAGCAGAGGTTGGCTTCCATGCTCTTGGGGCAGACAGCTCTTGCTGCCGACCCCACTGTGTGGGATCCTAATTAATCGGTTAACCTATTAAACCTAAGATGTAACCGGTTTACTTGGATTGTCCATCGCTAGTGGCCATTTATACCAGATCTGGCCTGGGTTTTTAAATAGCTGAAGTAAAAATCCTTTCTCTTGTTAAATGATCTAGTTTTAGTCTCTTGTAATAGCATTCTCCACCAGTTAATGTAACCTATTTTCCCTGGAGACCAAACCAGGGTTATACTTATACTGATTTATTCAATGCTGCTATTGGATCAAGTGAGAAGGGAATGGAACTCCTTCACACCTGCACACCCCCCCGCCCCATTCATACACTTACACTTAACACACATGACGAGTTGCGCAGAGAGGGCAGAAGAAGCCAGTATAGTGGGTCCTGTCTGCAGTCTGCCTGCAGTCAACAATCTGGGCCTGCAAACTGATCGTATGGCCTGTGGTCTGCATGCTCTTTCCTCTGTATTGAGCTGGGCAGCCTCTGTCACGCACACTGAGTTTTCTCTGTCTGTCTCTCACTGAAAGGCTCCTCCAGCTCATTCTCTTCAGGAGAATATTCATTTTTTTCTTCTCATCTCCACAGCACTTCCACTTCTTACCTTTCTCATGTACAAGGGAACGTTAGGTTGGACCCCACTTAGCCCTTGGCTCCGGATCTATAGCCTCATGGCTCCTGTTCACAACGGTGCCGATGTTACCCTGTTCACACCACTTACACGCACTCATAGCTCCCTTGTCACAGGATAGAATGTTACAGAGCTTAAAGATTGTACAAGCAATAGCTGGAAGTTACAAAGCTTGCAAGAAGTTGCAGAACTTAAAACATTTCATGAAAGTTAAATGGCTTACAATCAAAACTGATAGAACTGAGCATTACCATGGCTTAAAACAGCCCAGAACCAATGGAATTGCAGTGTCTGAAACTGACATGACTTATAATACAAAAAGTTACGTGTCTGTCTTTTTACATTTTACTGGATTGCACGGAGGTACTGCACAACAGGCTCCTAAAATTAAACCTAAGATTTAACAGATTAATTTATTAACTGGGATTTTCCATCCCTAGTTCCCATTTATACCAGTTCTGACCTGGGTTTTTAAATAGTTGAAGTAAAAATCCTTTCTCTTGTTAAATGCTCCGTGTTCAGTTTCTTGTGATACCTTAATCTGACTTGATTGCCAATTTACCGAAAAGCTCTCTAACAACAATGAAAGTCAAGATGATATTTTCAGGGTTTTTAAAGAACTAGGAAGAAAGGAGCTTGGGGAAAACATGTTTACTCTTTAGTGCAACAGAGAGCCAAGGAAAATCTGGAAATTTTGGACCAATAATCCGTGTTTGTTTTCTGTTAGTTAGAAAAGCAGAGTGCTGCCATTTAGTAGGACTGTCACCTTCTCTTTTACTATCCAGCTTCTCAATTTGTAACTAATTCGGAGTGGTTGCTTTTCTCCTTGTTTCAAGTATGGCCTCTTGATGTTTCACTTTGTCCCATTCATGTACTAGAAAACAGTAAATCAATGGTTTTACTATTTTCACTATTCAGTTGATAGTCTGTTTGGCATATGCCTTATGACATACTTCTTTGTTTTCAGTATTACACTGGTGACGTTGTGTTGGGATAGCTGTATTCTTCCAGTTTTTATGGCTTGATTCAAACTAGGAATGTTAGTGTATAGTTGAGTAAAGGAACTACATGCTCTCCCTTTCTGCCTTTGGCTTTAAGCAGGCTTCCCACATGCACTTGATGTGTCTGCCCCCCACCCTCATGCTGCTGCCTTGGATAGCAGTACAGAGGATGAGGGGGGCAGATTGGAGCCTATTTGGGTGGGAAGCCAGCTCCCTTCACATATTGCCCCTCTGGGTGCTCACTGGGGCTGGCTGGCAGCTAGTGTGCTCTGGGCCCCACTCCCAGGGAGCACCCTGCAATCCCACTCTGCTGTCTCTGAATCAGCACAGGGTGGCAGGCGGGGGCTGGTTTAAAAACTGGCTCCCTGTGCAGACGAGCTCCCGCCTGCCACCCTGCATCACTGCCTCTGAATCAGAGGCAGCAGCACACGTTGGCAGGCGGCTTCCCTGCGTGTCTTCATTTAAAACTTGAACTGGTGGGCTGGGACTGAGCCAGAGCATGCTGCGGGCGGGTGGAGTGTTGAAGTTAATCAGGACCATTCACTGATGACCTTTTATTGGTTAAACCGTTATCCGGCTAGCTGCTAATATTCCGAAGTGCAACTATGTCTTCTCCTCCTCTGCTGTAAGTTAGAATAGGTCCCGTGCTGCTCTCTTATTCCGGGGCCAATGATTGGGGAGCTGCAATTGTCTCCCAATAATTGCTGTTCTTTACCACATCTGTCCATCGTTTGGATGCAGTGGAAAATCAGGGCAGTAGCACTAGAACTCCTGCAATGCTACTCCTGTACTTCAGAGTTTTTGAAAGTCTTCGCGAAGACAAGTAATTTTGCCTCTAATGTCTCCTAATTCACATTCATACCCTGGCAGAATGATCTATGGACAAGAGAGAACTGTGACTGTTGGGTTCCGTAATATACCACAAATGCCAAGGACAGATGGAGGAAGGCAATGATACTGTAGTGGCAGATGGCTGTCTTGTATGCCCTCTGACAAGGAGATGATAATCTGAGGCCAAGTGTTTCATTCAATTATAGATTCTGATATTTTGTCAGAAATAGGAGGTTATTTCCCTGCAGTAATTCATTTTATTTTCCTGATATTTAAATGGAAAGGTAAGAAGGTAGTTGCAATGATGAAAAAGAAAGTTTGTGATTTTTAAAAAGTGTTCAAGATGTACTAAAAAAAAAAGCTTTTCCCATTAAGGACTGATACCAGTGTTCTATGGTTCACCTTTAACAATTAAGGACATAATCACTTCTAGCTGTGTAGTAATTTCACTCCTTCTGTTTTAGGTGTTTGTGACGTTGCCTTCTGTTGTTGGGGAAGCACATAAGGACCTCTTTAACTTTGAGCCCAGAATCCTGAACTGTAGTCTTTGCACAGAAGGAAGTGTGAAATTGATATTTCCATTTGGTTTTAAAAATTATTGTGATGTTAAAATCTATAGGCTTTTCATGGGTTTCACATCTGAAACAAAGCATTGTGTTGACATAAAAAGTGACAATATTCCATCACTGTTAGTAAGATAGCTGGTGAAAAACCAAGGGAAAGTAGTCAGCAACCACTCAGTGGATCATCAGCAGGACTTGAATTTGGGATCTCTGGATGTTAATATATGAGCCTCTCCTGCCTAGGTTAGAAGACCCTAGTGTGTTAGCCATGGCTATAGTAGGCTGATCAGTCTCTAGTTGCCCCCCCACCTCCCTTAGGGGAGGATAGTGCCATACCAAGTGGGCATATTTTATATATTTCCCCTAGATATGAAGCAGGTCTTTAGCTTCAGAGACTTCCCAGTTCAGTTCCCATCAATGGACCTTTGGCAGTGGGGATTGATCATGACATCTCTGGCCCTTAGTATATGTGCTGCAACAGCGTGAGCAAAAAGACCCAGTTACCTTAACCAAACCCGATGTAGCTCATCTGGCCTAGCCACTACAGAGTGCTACACTCAGTTGGCATAGCTGCATATAATGCACAATTAAAATGCCTGGAGAAGAAAGAGATACTTATTCACTAAAACTGTGCAGTGCATATGAACCAGTCATCTTAGAGACAAAATAATTATGATTTCCAATTCCTTGAGACACTTGTTTCCCCCACTGGGTCCATCATCTTTAAATGTGTGATGCCATTTTGTTTGAATTATTTACACAAAGCTTTCTGATGAGAATTTTGACTATGGAGTTTTGGAGTTGGTGTATTAACAAAATGTGGAAATTACTATTGTTTCAGGATAATGGTGAGAATAAGGGAGGACCAATTCTTTGGTCAGTCTTGTATGTAAGAAGGAGGAAGTCATTGTAGTGGTAGTCTTTGGAAGGGAGCATTTTAAGGAGGATCTGTGGCCCAGTAGATGGTTCCTGTCAAGTAAGAATATAATTTGTATATTATTAAGGTGCAATATGGGCTACTATAATGGGTGTATGTAGTTCATGATGGAAGTGCATCAAAATGTGTGATACATGGAGTTTATATGTTTATGTAGCACTGAAACGGTTGCTCAGCATTATGGGCTGTGTGCTAAACCCTCCCTTTCCTCTACTGTATTGGTGCTCAGAAGTTATAATGCTCATCGGTTCCAACCACAGACTTTGTATTACATGAGAGTCTATGGAAATTACAAGGCCCTCTCCTAAGGCTTGCATGCATAATTGACTGTTTGTTGGTGATTGGGGAAATGGGGTAACTAAAGATTTATAAGGAATATTCTAGTCATTAGGGTAACATTTTCACAGCAACTTAAGTGATTTTGGAGCTTAAATCACAGTTTTGAAAGTGACTTGGATCCTTTGGGCCTGAGTCTTGTAGCCTCCTAAGTGCCCAAGTCGCTTCATAAAACTGGGATTGAAGTTCCAAAGTATGTAAGTGGTTTTGAAAATTTTACCTTGTGTATTTAACTGGGACTAATGTGTAAAAATATTTCTTAAGTCTTTAGGTGGAGACATTTTAGTGGAGCAAAATATTCTAAAACAATTTAAAAAAATTAAAATATTTATTTTAGGGCCCATCACTGTTGTCTGAACAGTATCAACATTTCACCCAAAGCAAAGACTAAGCATACACATATTTCAGTCCAAAACGATGGATGTCTTTGTGGAAAAGTTAGGATGTCAAATTGGGGCTTAGAAAGGAATGTGTCTCAAAAAACCCATAACTGTGGAGCGGCAACTGCAATTCTCTAATGTTTTACAAACAACACTGCTTGTGATGAAACGTTTTCAACTGTCATAGTAGAATATTCCGTAACTTGATTGACATTAAATAAGTGCTAAAAAAAACAAATCCAGGAAAGAATTCTTTCCTGGCAAGATGTTCCTCTGTTTACATTATGATCTGTAAATGCCAAAGTTTTATGTTAATGAAATTTCAAGAAATCATGTATATAAGTTTAGCATATGGAAGCATGTCTTAATCTGAGAATCTTAAATATGCTACTCTGGAAACTTCCTGGCCTTACAGTACCATGGATATTTGTGTACTATAGTTTCTTGCTAAAGTTTAGACATTTTCCTACTTGTTCACCTTTCTCAACGTCTTTGCATGTTGCTGTTAAGGATTATCTCTTACTGATAAGCTCCTTAGTTGCTCTGTGCTGGCCTTTCTTTCATATTTATTCCCTGAAGATATTTATAGATACAGCATTTACTTGAATGCTTTCCTGTTGGACTAAAATGACAGCGTATTAATGTGTTTTTGCATATTCATATGGCTGCTGAAGAAGATACCTATGCAGAATCCTATTGCAGAGTCCATTGCAAGATATCTATTTAGACACCTATGCAGTATATTCCATTGTTCATGTATAACATGAGTCCTGCCAGCTCCTCCTCTTCTTTCTGGCACTCTGTAATCTTCTGGAGCAGAGAGGTGGCTATAAGGGAGGTAAAGGAAAGAATGCAGCTTCAGATCAGCTTCAGATGAGTGAATGATGAAGGTTGGAAGTGGCAGTATGAAACAAGACTGTACAATCACATGGGCTATTAAAAAGCTGTGGAAGTGTTATGTGTTTTGTTTTCTTTATGGTGATTTAGCACTAATTATTCTTACCAGTCTATCATGAACTCATTTTTTCAGCATGCAATCTCTTATAAACATGTATTTTATCTCCTAGCTGGCAGCATTTATTTTTTTGTTGTTTTACTTACCTATTTGTAGAAACATATTTGTAGAAATCTGATAAATGGAACTCAGGACCTCAGATGTTAAATGTCTTCGTTTCACATCCAACTCTATTTGTTCAGGGAAGACAGTGATATATATTTTCCATAAACACTTGGTTATTTGCAAATATTGAACTGTTCAAATATGACTGATGACCTTTAATGGAAAGGATCAATGTAAACTTTCAGTATTTTTGTTATCCTCAATATTCTATAATGAATGATTGATCTACATACCAAAATTCAAGCTTTAAAAAATGGAAATTATAAAGTCACTGAGTAATCTATAACAAACATCTGTATATATTAGCATATATGTTAACATACGTTTGCTATCCTTTTTAAGATTTCAATAAATAAGTGTTTTTTCTGCTTGACCTTAGCTTACTGGACACTTTTTGAACATACATACTTTGAATATATAATCTGAAGGCACTTGTACTGCAATTTTTGTGTGTTGTCATTTTAAACTCCAGTAATACATGCAAACCTATTTCCATCGTGTAAGTGACAGCATGGAAAAAATCCATGTAGTCAAGCTATTTAATGTGAAAATGAAGACAGAATGAATAAAATCTTACCGTGTAAATTCAAATTCAGTAAGGCTTTTGTGGTATGACAAGCTGTGCACAGGTTGCCAAAGTCTGCTGGAGAAAACAACATAAGAACATAAGAATGGCTGTACAGGGTCAGACCAAAGGTCCATCTAAGCCCAGTAGCCTGTCTGCCGGCTGTGGCCAGCGCCAGGTGCCCCGGAGGGGGTGGACCAAAGACAATGATCAACTAATCTGTCTCATTCCATCTGTCTCCAGCCTCTGACAAACAGAGGCCAGGGACGCCATTCCTACCCCCTGGCTAATAGCCTTTTATGGACCTAACCTCCATGAATTTATCTAGCTTCTCTTTTAACTCTGTTATAGTCCTAGCCTTCACAGCCTCCTCTGGCAAGGAGTTCCACAGGCTGACTATGCGCTGTGTGAAAAACTTTCGCTTATTAGTTTTAAACCTGCTATCCATTAATTTCATTTGGTGTCTTCTAGTCCTTATATTATGTGAACTAATGAATAACTTCTCTTTATTCACTCTCTCCACACCACTTATGATTTTATATACCTCTATCATATCCCCCCTCAGTCTCCTCTTTTCCAAGCTGAAAAGTCCCAGTCGCTTTAGCCTCTCCTCATATGGGACCTGTTCCAAACTTCTGATCATTTTAATTGACCTTTTCTGAACCTTTTCCAAGGTCAAAATATCTTTTTTGAGATGAGACCACATCAGTACACAGTACTCAAGATGTGGGCATACCATAGTTTTATACAGGGGCACTAAGATATTCTGTCTCTTATTTTCTATCCCTTTCTTAATAATGCCTAACATTCTAATAATTCCTGATTTGTTGTAGCCAAGTTAGCCCCCATCATATTATATGTGAGAGTTAGTACACTACCCAGGAAAAGCAGTCGTGGGAATTGACTGGTTGCGTTCATTGAGAAATTCCTATGGACCTATGCACTTTAAAATAATTTCAATTCACTTTCAAAGCTATTGTTTCATAACAAGTGTGTCTGAATACCATTGTTAGTTATGGTGATTTTGGTCAGTTATCTGTGGTTTTGTATGAAAATGCTTTAACTTATTCCTTGCTTTGGCTTTTTCTTTCTTATCTAAGAAACAGTGCGCTAAACATGGTAGGCTATTTACAGGAAGTTTATTTTGGCATTTTCCACTTTTGCTGCAAAACCAGACGGGGTGTGTGTGTGTTTTGCCAATAGATCCTCTTCTGACCGTTTCAGAAATTAACATTATAGCCCACATTTTTAAATCCATATCCCATGATTCAAGTTGGTAAATAAGTTAATGGACTCCAGTAACTCATTTACAGTCATTTTGTAGGTTTCTTGTGCAGCCTTTCAAAGCAGTAAATGTACCCATCTGAATAATCTAATAGAGTTCACAGTTCCCATAAACATAACTGTTGCAGGATCATGACTGTTCTACTTTATGCCTATCTGAGTCAAACACTGAGCAGTCTTTCCTCCTACTTATCTAGAGGCTGATCTGTTCTTGCAATCCTTCTAGTAAGTCAGAGTTCTATTCTGTTTCCATCCAAAGATTTTTAGTTTGAATATTTTTTTTCTTTAAGAGCAATAAAGAGTATCTGGTATGCAGTTAACACAGTGGCCCTAATTTTGCAGTAGGGCTTCACAGAACTGAATCTGAGCCCACACAGTGCTCATTGCAGGATCAGAGCCATACTCAGTACCTGTCCCCCAATGACAGAAACCTGCCAACTACATATTAGTGTGTGATACACTACTCAGATAAGATCATAGAGTGACTGTGTTTAAAATTTGTGCCTTCCATTAATTTAATTCTATATCCTAGTTTGTGTGGAAACTCAAAGGACTTTTAATGATGGAAAATGTATTTGAAAATAAACTCATTATTTTACATGTTGGGTATGATTATAAATAATAAAATCAATAGTGGTCATTAATATTTTTGGTTCATCATAATTCTTAGTTATCATGAGTTCTATAACCTCGACTTGTCTATTTGTGTTCAGAAGTTCTCGGGTTTGTCCTCTCCTTTTAGATCTGTTAAAATGTTAATCATATTAAAAATTAGTAAAGAAATTCGGCATCTGAGAGATGACTGTCTCAGCAAGAGACTTTGAAGTACTAAAATAATGACTTTATAATCATGGATGTAACAGTGTAGCCATGTAAAAAGGGTAACCAATAAGCATGAGATTATCTGTTATCCTAGTTCAGCTTCTGGGGAGCTCCTTCCACCCTGCATTGCTGCCTGTGTATCAAATGCAGAAGTGTGGAGCAGCAGGCAGGAGCTGGTACACGAAGGGAGCCAGCTCAAAAGCCAGTTCCCAGTGCACGCCGGTTACCAGGGAGTTGCCTAACACCCTGTGCTCCTGCCTCTGTATCAGAGGCAGCAAACATCTCCCTGGAAGCGGGGTGGCAAGTGGGAACTAGCTCCCGGGGAGCTGGCTGCAACCCCTCGCGTAACAGCTGAAATTTTCAACTGCTACACAGTTAGTAAATTACATTCATTTTAACATTCCCATTTCTAATCAGTTTATTTCACAGTGATTGGAAACTTTAACTGGAGTAGCATCCTTTGTGAGCATTTTTATCCTCCCCAACCATAAAATACCGTTGCCTTCATTTGTCCAGCCAGACAAATACCCCCATGCTTAAACATGGTGTGTGTTCATTATAGTAGACTGAGGTGTCTGGGTATTAACTGGAATGTCTTGCCTAAAAGGGACTCCAGCATCGCTGATTAGCATAGCTGATGGGGCCGCCAAAAGTGCAGTTGGCTGAAGTGGCCAGCATGTCTGGCTTCTAGGCATAAAGGTGGCTGGGGGGCTCTGTGCACTGCTCCTACCACAGGCGCCAACTCCACCGCTCCCATTGGCTGGGAACCATGGCCAATGGGATCTGCCGTGGGTGGTGCTTGTGGATGGGAGAAGTATGCAGAGCTCCCTGGCTGCCCCTGTGCCTTAGGAAATGGGGGGGGGGGGGGGACAACACCAGCTACTTCCTGCGACTCTTCTCCAGGTAAATGCTGCCCAGAGCTGAGACTCCTCATTCCCTCTCAGACCCCCAAGCCCCTGCCTTGTCCTTCAGCCACCTCCCACACTCCCAATACCTTGGCCCCAGCCTGGAAAACCCCCTCTTACACTGTAAGCTTATTATCCCTGGTCCCACACTGGAGCCCTCAACCCCCAGTCGGAGCTCTTACCATGACTCTCCTAAACCCCAGTCTCCTTCCCCAGTCTGGAAGGAAAATGAGCAAGTGAGTGAGAAGGAGAGAGCGAGAGAGCAATGCAGGGATGAGGGATGGATTGAGTGGGGAGCTGGCAGGAGCAGGCACTAGGTGAGGGGCATAGGGTGGGGCAATGGTTTTCAATTTTCTGCAACCGAATATTATAGACAGGAGGAGGGAGTCCCTTTTTAAAAATTCGATGAGCTCTTCAGAGGAAAAAAGGACAGTGTAACTTCCCAAAAAAGCTTTGAATAAAGTCTTCACAAATTATGCACCCAAGTCCTGCAAAGCTGTTTTGTTTTGGGGCAGCTGGCTTGACACTTAATTCTGTTCTCCAGGTTTAATGGTGTAAGTGAATGTTTGTAAAGGGGAACTTCTCTGCTTTGTTAAAACTGATTAATAAGTTTTAGATAACCAGAGTTGTATTTACTATGCTTTCATTTAAATATTATAGAAAAACTTTAAGCTTAGCTAAAAACAGTAAAATAATGTGAATCCATCAGTCCCCCTTTTTCATTTATCTTAGTTAAATAATTGCTTAAGGTGATGAAGACTGTAGTGAAATGAGTTTTAGAAATTTTGGTTTTCTTTGGTTAGTATGTTCATCTAGCTGACACCCTAAAGAAACATCAGCCAAGTCTAAAATAGATGTGTCAAACAGAACAGTAAGTCCTACAGCTATGCAATATTAATTTTTAATTGAGAAAAGTATCTGTTAGGAATTTGTCTCATCACAACAATTTTGTATGTGCAGCTTTGATATTTAGTGATCTATAAACCAATTGTCTGTTTTCAGTGGAGCTGAGTAAATAATTCAGTGACTAACTTAATGAACTGATGAATTCCACTTCCTTTTTTGCTTGTGGATTGTCAATCAGAAGTTGTTTCCTAATTTTTTTATATATTTTTGAATATATCCAGACTTTTTTAAACAATAGTGATCACATACTACTTGCTGTCAGTATTTGATGTCCCGGATTCAACAATAACAGTAAACAGTATGTGATCAATTAATATTTCAAAAAATAAACCCCACAAAGAAGTTTGGGTACAATCAAATAATAACTTAATATCAAAATTTTTCTACCTTTGCTGAAAGCTAGATGCTATTTTAAATTGCCTTTTTGCAAGTGAAAGTTTATTTAACTATATTCCCTAGTAGCAGAGGAATATATTCTATTTACCTGATGGCTTTACATTCTTAACCTCTTCTTGCCTGTCACATTAGGGTTGGGAAACCCATCAGTATGGATTGATAGAGCCAACAGACCTCCTCCCTAGCTCTCAAATTATTCACTAAAAAAAGAACTCTTTGTATCGCTTTTTTACTTCTCTTGTGTGTAGTTTCAAAACTTCCAATGTAATGAATAAAAAGTACTAATTTCTCTTGGTGTGTGTGTGTGTGTGTGTGTGTGTGTGTGTGTAATATGTGTATAATACGTACACATTTTGAATGGTGAAAGTGTAGGCTATCTTTTCAGAGCATTAAAAAAGGAAGAATTTAGGAAATGAAGCCTGTTTGCCTATTTGGCGAGAACTGAATTACTTCATTCTAATGCCTGAGCCCCCTTCACTGTGCCCCCTTAAACTTTTGATCTGTCTAATCTGAATTCTAAGCAGATGTATTAATGCATAAGTGATAGCTCAGTCTAACTGATCTGAAGTTGAGTAGGCAATTTTAAGAAGTGTCTTTAAATTGATGTCTGTAGAGCATCCAGCCTTGATGGACTGTCACAGTGTAGACTAACTTTTTGCTGGGTGGGATCAGAAATTTCAAGAAAAATTCTTTAAACTGTTTAATATCTACTTTCAAAGTAAAATGAGGGCAGGGAAGATGGAAGGTATGAGTTGGAAAAATGTATGGGTGCCCAAATTTAATTATGATTTTGAACACGTATCAGTTATAGTAATTTAGAGTAGGAGGCTAAGGAAGCTAATTCTAGACATTCTTCTGAGAGATGGTGGACATCACTCCCAATAAATGTTTAAAGCATAATGCTCCAACAGGGTATGTGTGGGGGAAATTATTTCTTTTTAATTGAACACCACTTATACCAAAGGAAATGGCTTTATATTAACCCTACTATGCTGTCTGTCACAGCATTCATTTCTGTTCTGACATTCCAGGGCACTGTTTGCATGTGAGAGATGGTCCAGCAATTGAAATATAGCGCTGTCACACATCTCTCTCTATTTTAGCATGCATCTATCTATGTGTCTGTCTGAGAGTTGGTTAAAAAACTCCTCCTAAACAGTAAGAGCTAGGGCCACCAAATTTGGTATGCAGCTTCCTCTTCTCCTAACTTAAAGCAAGGTCAGGGTTTGGTTGTGCCCAGCCAACCAGAAGCCCCAGGGAAAGGAAGAGGCAGCTGTTTGGAGAGATGCGCAATGAGAGTAGCCACTGAGCCCACAGGGGAGAGCTCTCCTGCTGAATGTCCACTAGCCATACCACCAATGGAGTGGCCTTAATAGCTGGGGCTCCACCATCTTGCCTGCTAAGACACCAAGTAAGAAGCTCTCTTGTCCCAAACCCTTTCCCCACCTCCCAGCCCTTGACCATGGGCTGGAGGAGGGAGAGAACAAGCCTCTTGCGGGCTTGGGGGGAGAGAGCAGGCCCCTTGTCTCCAGCTCTCTGCATCTCCCTCTCCTGCCCCCTCCCCTTGACATCTCCAAGACCCTGCCCTGAAGGACCTGGGTAAATCTAGTACTATGTTAGGCAGTATGTATGTGGTTGGTAAAAACAAACAAGCAAAATCATAACTTGGAAATTAGTAAAAATTATGTTGGTGAAGGCAGTTTGTCAGTTTATCCTATGAGAGGTGTGGTTCCAAATGAGATTGTTTGTGTGACAGTGGGGTGGATTGTTTGTCCCACAATATCATATTTGGTTCTAGGAACTCTAAATTGTCCTAACATGGTACCATAATAAAACTGTTTAGTTTACATGGTACATATGTTTTGTCTCCATTTGTTTGCAGAAGACTTATTCAGTAACCCCAATTCTGGGTCATGCTTTTTCTTTGTTTGGATAGTATGGGAGAAGTGAAATGTGATACTAGGATCTTCGTGAGAAATGAATGTGTGAGGATTTGTTCAGCTTTATTAACTATACCTACATTGATGCAGCCAATTCCTGTGAAAAGTCTCTAGTTCTTGTTTTAGTTGATCAGTCTTTAGGTTGGAGTAATGGACTACTCTATGACACTGTGCTTGTAATGGAAATATGTTTTTGAATATGAATATGCATAATTCAAATATATCTTATGCAAAATGGGGCAAGTGACCTGTCATGCAAGAGTTTGTGATCCCCCCCGAGTGTTAGAAATATGTAACTCTGTTTATTAATCTAGCTCTTCTAGTGAAAGCCATTAGTGGTACTTAAGGAACTTTGTCATAACTTAGTAACTTGGATTTCTTCTTCGAGTGCTTGCTCATGTCCATTCCAATCAGGTGTGTGCATGCCACGTGCACAGAGTTCTGGAGCCTTTTCCCCTAGCAGTATCCGTAGAGCCAGCATGGGGAGCCCTGTGGAGTGGTACTGGCATATCGGTGCATATATACCCCTGCTGGTCCCTCACTCTGTCAGTTCCTTCTTACCGCCCGTGATGGTAGCTGGAGCATTCTAGACAATCAGTCCTACCTCTAGCTTCTTTGTACTTAGTTAGTGTTCCTGTTAGTTCTCTAGTAAATAGTTTTGTTAAACAGCCCCTCTTATAACAACTTTATCCCCTGCACCGATACCAGGACCCCATGGTTTTAAGCAGTGTGCATCCTGCCTTAAACCGATGACTGTGGGGACCCCACGACTCCTGCCTGAGATGCTTTGGGGAGACACTCCATGCAGATTTGTAAAATCTGTAGGTCTGTAAGGGATTCAAGCCCAGAACTAGGAGAGGAAGAGAGGCCAAACTGAAGAGGCTCCTCATGAAGTCTACCCTGCAGCTCCTGGCACAGGAGGGCTTCAGTTGGTGCAGGGCACCCCCTCCTTGGTTCCAGAGGGCTTGATGGCTTCGGTGAGGCATAAAACCAAAGCTTTGCGGCATTGCTTCCGCTCCGCGGTGCAGAGGAGACCGAAGGACTCTAGAGGAAGGTCCCCGGACAGGAGGGGCCAAAAAGTGCGCCCAAAGGAGGGGCACTCGGCAGTGAAGACTCTTAAGGAGCCATGTAAGGAGTTGGGCCATACTCGCTCTCCCTTGAGGGGAGAAGCTGAAGGACCGCTCCCAGAACTGAGACCTTTGACCCCGGAAACTTTTGATGTGACACGTGACTTTATAGCAATGACCACTCAAGAGCCACCGCTGCCTGTGGTACCGCACCCATGATGCCTGAACACCCTGGTACCGGTTGCTACTGCAGCGCACTGGGGAGCTACTGTGCTGGTACCAACCTCATTGGTGGCACCCTTCCAGTTCCCAGTACTGCCAGTGTCTGTGTGTCCCGGGACTCCTACCCCCTGGATTCCAGGACACTTCTCGGCACTACCGCAGGGTACGGAGCCGAGGTTACTGCAGTCCTTGTCTACACCGGCCCCATAGTCCACATCAACAGCGGCACCTTCACCGACTGCGACAGTGACCCCAGTGCTCATGCCGATCCCCATACCAGTCTCAACCCCGGCACCGAGCCATGCGCCATCCCCGGTACCACTGGTGCCAGTCCCATCGCTGTTGATGTGGACTACGATGTTGCCATTATCCACCATGTGGTCAGTGCTGGGAGCAGTTAATGTCCCGCCCCATCTAGCACCGTTGTGTCCAAGTGCATGAGCTACAGCATCCATGCATGTGGCGCCAGCGCAGACCCTGTTGCCTCCGGCACCGCCTTCAATATCCCATGGGAAACCAAGGGCGATGGCTCAGCAGCAAAAGGAGCAGAAGTCTGCCCCCACATGGTCCGCCTCGGACTACTCATCCGAGTCAGAAGCAGAGTCCTAAGATTGGGCATGACTTCCTACAGGACAAGGTCCAGACACTGGTCACGGTCCTGTCATGGAACCTCACAAGAGACAGGGCCTCAAATGTATGCTTGGCCACCACAACAATGGCCCTTCTGGATACCTTGGGCATACCATCAGGCCCAGGAGCCACCCCCCATGACTTCGGTGTCGGGATCCTCAAGATGGGGGTCCCCTCCATCAGCAACACCTCTTCACTGTACCCCTTCATCAGAGGTGGAAAAGTTGACTGTATCGTCTTCTAGACCAACAGAGGCAAGTGACACAAGTGCCCATGGGGTTGCCCATCAGACTACTGCGCAGGAGCCAGCATCAGTATGGGCAAGCCAGCATGAGGATAAGCCAATGGGGGTGGACCCCATCTTCAGAGGCTCATCATCATCCCCTGATGAGGCCCTCGGAGACCTGGCTCCTTCGATCCTGGCAATGGATGTGCAGGCACATCAAGAACTGTTGAGGCTGGCTACAAACCTGTCAGTGAGGGTAGAGGAAGTCCAACAAGAGACAGACCCAATGGTGGATATCCTCTCTGCCAGCGCCCCTGGGAGGATAGAGTTGCCTCTTAATAGGATAGTAGAGAAACTGTCAAAAATGTTATGGCTGCCTCCATTCGTCCCACACAGAAAGGTGTGGGGAGGTGTTATTTTGTTCCCCAAATGGGCCACGAATATCTCTTTTCACATCCTCCCCTGGTCCAAGCGGCAGGACAGAGAGAGCACCTGGGTCCCACTCCCAAAGCGAAAGAGCCCAAGAAGTTAGACCTATTGGGCAGGAAAACATACGCCACCGGAGGATTACAACTGCGTATCACTAACCAACAGGCTATGCTGGGGAGGTACGCTTTTAATACGTGGGCAGCCATGGACAAATTCAAGGACCGGCTTCCTCAGGAGTCCCGCCAAGAATTTGTGGCCCTAATGGAGGAGGGCAAAACGGTGGCCCATTTGACCTTACAGGCGACCCTTGATTCCGCAGACTCAACGGCCAGAACAATGGTTACAGCTGTTGTAATGATGAGGAATGCGTGGTTGCAGATATCGGGCATTCCCCCTGAAGTGCAAACCACATTGCAGGACCTTCCATTCGAGGGGGAGGACTTTTCTATGAACAAAAGGACTCTCAGCTGCACAGTCTGAAAAACTCGAGAGCGACCCTAAAGTCCCTGGGGATTCATACGCCCAGGCCCTTAAGAAGACGACTGAACTCCCAACTGGCTTTGAGGCCGTTTCTGCGAGGCTTCAATACAGATTGGGGGAGGAGAAGGGACCGTGAGAATGATCGGCATGATCAACCCTGTAGTAGACGCAAGGCCTCCAGGTCTGAGCATGACAGGGGACCAACTACGTCCCAGGGGCACCAGTCCAAACCACCATTTTGAAGGCACGGTCGAGGACAGCACACCGCTCCAACCCCTTTTTGTTTTCCGCCTCTCCCATTTCTACCAAGCCTGGTTAAACATAACTTTAGATGAATGGGTCCTGAGCCTGGTAGCGAAGGGATATTCTATCCCCTTAATGTCTGCTCCCACCTCCGCGCCCTCCTCCCCCCCCCCCCCTTCCCTCTTCAGGGACCCATCTCACGAATCCCTGCTCAGGCAAGAGGTAACAAAACTCCTTCACCTCAGAGCAGTGGAATTGGTCCTGCCAGAGTTCAGAGTCTCAGGGGCTTCTATTCCAGATATTTTCTAATCCCAAAAGCAAAAGAAGGTCTCCGTCCCATCCTAGACCTCAGAGCTCTAAACGCATTCATAAAGAAAACGAAATTCAGAATGCTCACCCTATCCTCTATTATCCCTTCCCTCCAGAAGGGGGATTGGTATGCTGCCCTCGATTTAAGAGGTCTACTTCATGTCACTATTGCCCCGGTGCACAGAAGGTTCCTGAGATTCGTAGTGGGCATGGACCATTTCCAGTTCACAGCTCTGCCCTTCAGTCTATCCACAGCACCAAGGGTATTCACAAAATTTATGGCACCGGTTGCGGCTTTTATGAGGCGCCAGGGTATACCCGTCTTTCCTTACCTGGATGACTGGCTGATATGGGGATCTTCCTGAAAGCAAGAGATGGGACACATTGCAAATGCCAGAAGTCTGTTCCTCAAGCTTGGCCTCCTAATAAACAAAGAAAAATCCACCGCAATACCCACGCAAATAATAGAGTTTTGAGAGCTCATTTAGACTCCACGTCAGAGACTGCTTCTCTACCCAATCACAGATTCCAAACCCTGAGATCGATGATCATGGACCTTCATAAATCTCCTATAACTACAGCCTGCATCTGCATGCAGCTTTTGGGTCATATGGCAGACTTCTGAGCCATACGCTAGACTCAGGCTTTGTCCGCTGCAGAGTTGGCTACGGTCAGTCCACAATCCAGTGCAGTACCCATTGGACATGGTAGTCACAATCCCAGAAGGGGTACTTCTATCCTTAAACTGGTGGATGCAGGAAGACATAGTATGTACGGGGGTACCTTTCACCAAGCAAGTCCTGTCAGTGCAACTGGTGACAGATGCATCGATGCCGAGTGGGGAGCCCACCTAGGGACTCTCCAGATACAGGGGTTATGGTCACCAACAGAGTTGAGGTTGCACATAAACATAAGAGCTCAGGGCTGTCAGATTAGCATGCCATGCCTTACCTGGAGAACAGAGTGGTGGAACTGCTGACTGACAACATCCTTAGTCCAGGAGGACAGGGTTGTGCACCAGGCTCTGTGGTACTATCAGCACATTGGGTGACAGTCTCAAGGGGATCGCTGTAATCCAGTCGATCACATGGTCCTCACTCCACTTCATATTTTTTTAAAAGCTAGTAAGGTTGTGCGTTGTTATTGGAGAGCACTTGGATATAGAGCTGGGCCCTCCCATGGACAGGGGCTGATGCCGCCAAGAAGCCCCTGTTTGCGGTAGACATGGCTGTCTGTCACGAAGAAGAGCTGCTGGACTCAGCGCAAGCTGGGACCGAGCAGTCCCAGCTCGCGTTGGTCCGGGACGCTGTAGCTCTGCATTTTAAATGTAGTAAGAGCTCGGTGGCTCTTACAACATTTAAAATGCAGAGTTGTAGTGCGGGTGGCTCCCAGAGCTGACACGAGCCAGGACTGCTCAGTGCCAGCTCCTGAAGCTACCCCCTCTGCGGCTCTGCAGAGCGGTCCTTTCGACTATTTGTATAGTTGATACAATTTGTATCGATTATACGATTAGCTACACAACCACCATTTAACATCATACTTGTACTAGCTCTAAGGATATTTGTGGTAGGGATGTAAAATCCCATTTATAATGTTAGTTGGCTAAACTATAAGGTTAACAGGCCCGGTGCGGTGCAGTGCTGGTTGCCCCCACTGCCTGTGGGTTGGTGGATCTGGCTGGGCTGGAGCAGTCCTCCCTTGGCTGGGTGCCGATTAACTCTGGTGTAAGTATGTTGGTAAGGCAATGCTTGCCAGTTAACCAGCTGTCAATTCACATCCCTGGTTTCTTTCATATGTCTTCTGTTCCATCTTTTGCCCATCATGATATCTAGAATTAAAATAGGTTGTCATTGTTTCTTTTTAGATATGATGACAGACTCCTCCTACCTTAGGAGTGCCTGGATTGCTTCCAACTATAGAATGTTTCTTCTAAAGTGAAAGAAACAAAAAAATACAAATGCAGAAAAGTTTTAACCTAGATTTGCTCTGTGGGAATTATCTAACTGAGCCTTCTTTTGATAGTAGCCTAAAAAGCCCCTTTGAACACGTTTTAAAGTTATTTGAGAGTTTGACCCACGGAACTTGCTTTTTGCTAAGGCAGGATGGGCAATTAATTGGCCGAGGAAACCTGATAAACTTCCAGTTGCTTAACAACGTCAAAGCAAACAATAACTATCATGTGTTTTCTCTAAGCTCATTTGTATTTAAAATAGCCCTCAACTTTTCAATTGGGGACATGACTGAAATACTGGCTAGGTAAACCAGATAATTGAAGTTAAAATGAATTCAAGTGTGACCATTGATTCATGATTCACTTTCATGTCATTAAATTACAAACACCTATTGAGAGCTTTATTTGATAGAGCTAACTTTTAGTGATGATACAGTTTCATTTCTGCTGTTGAGCAGTGTTTACATTGCTACTGTGGAGTGTGTTTCCTTAGTACAGCATAGTAATGAAAACGGTTCATCAGTTAAAAGAACAAACAGGCAGTATTGATTATTGACTGTAAAGATGGTTGGGAGATGCAGAACAATATAATTCTGTATTTTTGTGGTTTTAATGGGTCACTCAAATGTGAATGGTGACAAGGATAGCAGTTCAGTCTAGTGGAATCAAGTTTGCATTATTACCTCACAGAAAGATATTGGAGAATCAGTTCAAAGATCTTTCATTTAGCTACATGAATTCATGTTTTACGGCAAATATTGGACTATCTGTTATGTGTGCTAAACAGTGTCTCTAGCTGTGGATAGCCTAATGTGTAAAAAGAGTTGAGTCCTTGATTAAATAATAAATAAAAAAAAGACTACCCCATACTGCATGCATATAAAAAATTAGCAGTGCCAATGAAATAGAAATAAGATTGCATGCAGCGTTGTAGCTATCAAATTGAAGTGTGTGTTTGTGGAGTTGATTTATTGATTCTTCTCAATCATTTACATAGTATTTTAGCACATTCACACCAGTTTCCTGATTTGTGTATGCAAACAGGTAGTTAAATGTCAAATTGATAACCATTTTTTTTTACAAATTTTTGCTTGTGGAAGTATTTTCCAAATGAAAGTTACACCTAGAGAATTGTTGGTCTAAGTTTATTGAAGTGGCCTCTTTCTTGAAATTGAAAACTATAAAAAGATAGATAAATCTTTGCAGCAAACTTGGGCAAGATTGAGATTAAATAACTGCATTGTATAGGTGGGAACTGCACAGTTGCAGCATTTACACATGCAAACTAATAACTGTTAAGATGAATAATCATATTCATAAGAAAATAAGACCATAAGAACTATCAAAGTTCATCATATTAATTGCCAATTTAGTCCAGTATCATGTCTCTTATAATGGCCAACTTCAGGGACAGTGCACAGAACAGGGCAGTTTTGGAAGGATCCAGTCCTATTATCCATTTCCAGCTACCTATGTCAGTAAGAGATTTGGGTGGTATCCATGACCATCTTGGCTAACAACCATTGAGGGATCTATCCTCCATGAATTTATCTAGGTATTTTAAAATCCAGTTATACTAGCATCCCCCTAGTAAGTTCTACATTGTGCGTTAAGGAAATACTTTTCCCATGCATTTGTATTAAACATGCTGCCCGTTAATTTCATCTGATCATCCCTGTTTTATGTATTGTGTGGGAGAATGACCTGTCTCTAGTCACTATCCATGCCATTTATGATTTTATACGTGTGTCTTGTAACATCATTAATCTTCTCTCTTTCAAGCTGAATCAGTCCCAGTGTTTTTGTCATTCCTTATTAGGGATGTAAGCAACTAGTCGACTACCTGATAAGCAAATGCTTATCAGGTAGTTTAGTAGAAACTCGACTGACTGCTTCCTTCCCTCCCCCTTGCTGCTGCTGTCAGAGAGAGGCAGCAAAGGGGAAGCACTGTTTCAGTGGAGGGGAAGGGACAGGAGAGGCAGAGGGAAGCAGGGAAATGGTGTGAGCAGAGATTGAAACAGTCCCGCTCGTGCGGGTCCGACTGCTGTTCCTCTCCCTTTGACATTTCAAAGGGAGAGAGCCAGCAGGAACCCACTGGGTGTCTCCCTTTGAATTATACGAGAGCCGTGGTTGGCTACAGTGCATTTTAAAAGTAGAGGCGCAGCAGGATAATGAGCACCCCCCCCCCCCACCTCATTGACTAATCAAGAAGTCCTGGCCTGTACACAATGTTCATTCTGGGTGCACTGTAAAGTTCTATAGTGGCATTATATTCTCATTTTCTGTTCCTTTCCTAACCGTTCCTCACATCCCTTTAGCCTTTTTGACAGTTGCTGCATGTTCACCAGAGGTTTTTAGAGAGCTGTTTGTGGTGATTCCAAGATCATCTCCTTGAGTGCTAACAGCCAATTTAGATTCTAGTGTTTTGTACGTGTAGTTTGAATCCTGTTTTCCAATTGTATTACTTTGCACAGTTGAATTTTATCTGCCATTCTGCTTTTCAAACACCCACTTTTCTTTGCAGTCAACTTTGGATTTTATTATCTTGAATAATTTTGTATCACTTGTGAACTTTACCACTTCTCTGTTCACTCCCTTTTTGACATCTTTAGGGAGTATGTTGAACAGCACAGTTCCCAGTACAGATCCTTGGAGGATCATGCTCTTTATCTTTCCTCATTGCCGTTCGCTTCCTAGCTTTTAATCAGTTTCTTATCTGTGAGAGAACTGTCCCTTTATTTCATGACTACTTAGTTTTCTTTTTTGGTGAGGGACCTTGACAAAGCCTTTCTGAAAGTCTTAAGTACGTTGTATCAACTGGGTCACGCTTCTCCACATGCTTGTTGACACTCTTGGAGAATTCTGATTTGGTTGGTGAGGCATGACTTCTCTTTACAGGGCCATGTTGACTTTTCTCCAACATACCATGTTTTCTGTTGATTTGTTAAGTGGAGTTAGCTCCCAGTCTCAGGAGCTAACCCTGCTGCGGCTCTGCCTTTTAAATGCAGGCTCTTAACACATTTAAAAAGCTGCAGCGCAGCAGGGGAGACGCAGTGTGAGCTGGGACACCTGATTCCCGGCTTGCACTTGGCGCCTCCTTCTGTTTTAGCCTTTTAAATGCATTAAGAGCTGGCAGGTTCTTAATACATTTAAAAAGCAGAGATGCAGCATGTGGGAAAGGGCGCAAGCTGATGATCAGCTGATTGCCAGCTTGTGCCTGGTCCCCACTACTCCCCGCGGAAATGGTGCTAGGGGTAACTGGCTTTTAAGTCGGCTCCCCTCATCACTGGCCCTGCTACTCCCCAGGTTCCCACCAGCTCCAGCTCTGGCTCCTGCTCCCCCCCCTTGCTGCCTCTGGGAGATGGTGGGGGGATGCGACTTGTCGACTAGTTGCTTACATCCCTATTAGCCAATGAGAGTAGTTATCACTTTTCTGCAAATACTTGATTTGCATATGTTGTTGCAGTCATTGCATGTGCAAATGCATGCATAAAGTTACACAGGAGACTTCATGCTCTTAAGGCATGTATCCTTTGTCTAAATAGCAGAGGAAATTAATTAATTGAAATTAAATGCCCAATGCCATAGTGTCTGTGACATGATCAGAACTACAGTTGTGGACTAACATCTCCTACATACAAGACAGCCCATCCTTTATAGGATTTTCTTTCTATGCAAGTCTATGCATTTTGCCTTGTCAGGCCTCAGTCAGTCTTTCTGCATCATATGTTTATCCGGAGGTTGTTTTCTCAGTCATCTGATACCAGTATGCTGAAGACCCCTGGTGGGTGTTCTGGCGAAAGTTATTGCTTTCCTATCAAGGGGTGCTGGCCACTAATTTCAGGATTTGTTAATCTGCCCCGGTGCAATCTTTACCTTCAGTATGCTTTAGCTTAGTTGATGATAATTATTTGTTTCAGAAAGAGACAAAAGTCAGATTACATCTGATTCAAAGCTGCTGCTTCTTTTTTTATCAAAGAAACTTGTCAATTCTCTTAACCACAAAATCTGTGTGACTTCTAGATAAACTCTTTGAAACCTATAGGATGTCTCTCAGCTAACTTCTATTCCAGGAAAGCACGTGACCTCTTGAAGATACAAGGTACTAGGCTTAAATTAATGGATTTCTTCAGCCTCTCAACATTCTAAACTGAGTTTGTGATTCAGTGCAATTTTTTTAACAACCAAAACTAAACTTAAGGAAATGCAAGTGTCCCTAATCCATTGTAATGAAATCATTGTAGTCATTCAGAGGGCTTTAACTATTCTTTTTATAAATATTTAGTTCTACATAACCAAATTATCACTTAGGAATTTCAAGTGTGTTCCCTTTCCACTGTTGGGGTGGTCTTCTAGCCAGCCACAGTTTTGCTCAGTGTGTCTTGTCCAGATGTTCCAGCTTCAGAGAGCAATAGGTTGAATGACACAGGGCTGGTTGCGGTGGCCTTGTTCCTTCTCTTAGCAAAGTTGCCATGGGCAAATCAGAAAGTGACTCATGCTTCTGGCAAAGATTTGAAATAACCATCAAGGATATGAGTTGTTTGTTCTCACTATCTAATGAAAAAATTAGCCATCTACTTTGAGTTCTTAAAATTGTCCGGAAAATTCTAATGTTGTGCAAAACCTCTTTTGCCCCATTCTGTTGTTTGTAAGCGTGGCTGTACATTGAAAACTTGCTCTTTAGCTCTGGTCAGCAACCTACTTTGTCAAATTACTATCTATGTTGTATGGTTCTCTGGCCAACTTTGTACTGTTACCAGCAAAGGCGCACTAGGAAATGAAATGTAATGGGGCCTGCTCTGATAGATGTTAAAATACCTTTGTCCCCAGAAGGATGTCTGGCCTGAAAACCACCATATCTGTCACCGGCGGATTTACCCCCCAGTCCTGTTAAATAAACACGGACACGTATCAGATTTAAATTTAAAATAAAGATGTGTTTTTTGCCTGTGGTATTTCAATACAACACCAAACTGATAACCCAGCCCCTCGCCCTCTGAAAATAAAAGAGGATAGGAATGGTATAACTGGCAACAGAATGTTATACTTAGTCCATCAGAGGCAGCTGATGTTCAGGACCTTCAACCCTTTAGCTAAGGTAGCTGTCAGCGGAGGAGCACTGAGGCGTCCTTGGTAAAGTAGGGAGGCGCTCGATGTGATGTTAGTCTCTGCTTCCACAGTGGACAGACGTGCAGTTTGTGAGAGAGAACCGAAGAGCGATTCAAAACGCCGTGAGGGCCTTCACCACAGCCGGTGCCAGAGGCTCTATTCGGTCCCGATGATGTAGGGTCGGGTATCAGGTAGCTAAGGCTCACGATGCTGGGCTATTGCCACAGTGTGGGCCAAAGCACCCTGAGGGCGGCAGGAGTAGAATTAGATAGGCTAGACTGGGCCTTCACCACGGTCTTCTCTCGTGACATGACTCCTTGTCCAAGGTGGTGTGAGAAAACTGCCTACCCGATCTCCTCAGAATTCTAGATTTTTATAGAGTTCAAGGCGGGAAAACTCCAAAGTGCAAAGCAGGGCGTGGTGCTGGGTGCAAAACTAGAGCTGGATGCAGACTTGTGCTGTGTGCAGATAGTGATTTTGGCGGCAAGAGCCTCTCAGGTTTCCATCTTGAATTGTCCCTCAGTCCACAAATGCCATTTTGATTTATATAGATGTAGATGTCACTGTTCAGGGTTAACAGTACAGTTCTATGTCTTTTCCATCATTACTTTTAGATGTTTGCAGAAATGTCCATTGAAGTTAGTTTTTCATGTCAAGTCTCCTCACGCTAATTGATAGTTTCATCATTGTGTAGGAGTTTATCATGCAGCAATTAAAAGAATTTGACTTATTTGTTTGGTCACTCACTAACAGGAGGTCACAGTTAATGAAATCATGGGGGGGGGCGAGCTCTACACACTGTTGCACCAATATATGTTGCTCCTTACAACTCAGCGATAGGGTTAGTAGGTACACTTCATATGCAAAATTTTCTCTGTGCAGCTGCCAATCATACAGTTGATGAGACTGAATTGCTTTATAACGTGTTGGTTGGTTCATCTATAAGATTTACACTTCATGTTGTGTTCTCAAGATGCCATTTAAATGAACTGGCTTCTTTAATACAAATAAATACTTCATAACAGCTTTATTAAACATCAGTTTATATATAAGTTGAAATGTGACTAGAATAGAATAATCACATTTCAATTTAAAATAGTCTTACCTGGAGTATTGTGTGATGAGGTTGGCTAGGTCATAGGCCCTTCCAGTTTGAGGAAGTTTCTGTTACAGAATTCCTTGAGAGAGCTTGAGTTTTTTGATA
The DNA here is from genome assembly GCF_052426305.1 of Pelodiscus sinensis. Classification (NCBI taxonomy): domain Eukaryota; kingdom Metazoa; phylum Chordata; order Testudines; family Trionychidae; genus Pelodiscus; species Pelodiscus sinensis. Next base: position 104,160,683 of record NC_143055.1, read on the forward strand.
TTGTTAAATCTTGATTGACAGCTTGCATAAGATTTTTGTCCAGTAATAGCACTGAACATTATTATGCTGTATTAAACAGTATAGCTTGATCTACTGTCTCTTTATTTTACATTTAAAGACATAATAAATAGAAGAAAAGGATGTAAAAGGCAGAATTACTTTACAGCTCTAGCAACAGTTTGTGGTTAAGCCTAGCAAGTTGCAACTCAGCCTGTGCGCTCTGTGTGGAACACTAAACAGCATCTACTATTCAACACGTTTGAAAGGCTTAAGTTGTAGTGATGCCAAGATGTGTAGGTGTCTGTCATGTTAATAAGCTCTATATTTTCTGTAAAAGTTTAAACAGCAAATGCTCCTGCAGCACCTTAGAGACTAACAAAAAATGTAGATGTTATCATGAGCTTTCATGGGCACAACTCACTTCTTGAGATGAATGGAGCAAGGAGTCCAGAGGGAATACAGATAGCAGAAGAAGAGGGGAAATAACCTTTGTGAATTAAAATGTTGATGCTAAATGAGGCTAATAGAGTGGGCTGTAAGTCACTGATGCATTGGTTTGCTAGGCTATGCTGCCTTTCTGATAACTGTCATTTAGCTGCACTCCTTGTAAGAAGCGGAGTATTCATCTAAAAGGTGAAGGAGGACAAAGGCCCTACCAAAATGGCATGATGATTGCCACCTGCCTTTGTCGATGGGTGGTGAAACTTGTTGGGGCCAGTGGAGAAAGGGGAACAATCCCAGTAGCAAGGGAGGGAGTCAGTCACCAAGGGACAATTAGTAGCTCTTCTTGGAAGTCTCCTGCCACCTGTTGAGTAGCTAGGACAGAGGGAGGCAGAATGGCCAAGATTCCACAGCTCCCATGAAATAGCCCAGGGCAAGGGCCATGTGGAGCCTGTTTCTGTTCTGTTCCAGCAGCCCATCCTGAACACAGAGTGACAAATGCTGCAGGTTTAGCCTTTCTGTGGCATCAGGAAGGAATTTTTTGTACCTGGCAGTGTTTTGCGTTCCTTTCCGCACCTTTAAGTCACAGCGTGTGGAATAGGAACATGCAGAGAACATACCAGGAGGTACTGGGATGGAGTGATTTTATTGTAGCATGTGACCAAATCTGTGTGCAGTTAGGGAATAAAATTAACAGCTCCCAGTGGTAAGACCTCGGATTTCGGTGTTGGGCCTTGGGTTCATGTGATGGGGTGAGACTTTGTGGGCAGGGGTTCCCATCCTGCTACACTCTGTCCCTGTGGGAAGGAGGGTTCTAGGACTCAGAGAGGGTTGAGTCCTGAGGGATGGCAGGGGTAGATTGACAAGAACCTATCCTCGCAGAGAAGAGACAAAATCACCCAGACAGATGAAAGGGGCTAGCTGGGGGCACCCTCTCCCTCCAGGACTGCCTTACCTGTGAGGGCCCCCACCCCCGATTCATACTGCACACTACTGAGTGTTCATTTGCCAGGGAGTGAGGGGAAAGTGCACAATTTGCTGTATTTCTGGCTCTGGCTGGGGAGCATGTGGACCTGCCCCAGCCAGGGGACATGCACCCCTCCCCTGACTGTGCCCACTGGAGCTGCAGCTGCCATAAAGAGGCACTTCTCCAAGCTACTGCTGTAAAAGTGGGCTGGGATAGTTCTCTCCCCAGGGTAGACTGCGTACCGAATTTCTCATCCACTGCCCCCATCCCTGAGCAACAATTCAAATGAAGCATTGTACATTTTCATTTTATTTTCCAAAAAACAAAAGTTTAATTGAGTTAAGGACCTGAGCAGTGCTAGATAAATCTTCTGGTAGGTTATATAGTAAATAGCTCTGTAATTCTCAGAATGGAATCTGTTAAATGCCTCGGGTAGGAGAGGACTCATGTTGGTAGTGCCCTTCCCACAACTTTATTAAATGCATGGCTTGTCACTTAATTCCATGTATGTGTCTCTTCTCATTTTGCCACTATGTCCACATCAAATAAAATAAAGAAATTAAAACTTGTAAACCATCACATATCACTTCCGAATCTCTTGCTTACATTTATCTCTTGACCCACACCTGACTTAAAGTATTCTACAGTCATTAGAATAACTTTGAAAATCTATGGCTTACTATAAACTGAATGGAATACTTAGAGAAAATTCAAGCAATCTAATTAGTGTATATAGGAAGCTCATGAATTATTGAAAATGTCACCTATTGAATCTGAAAACTTTTATTTTTCATTTTAAGCATTTATAAAGGTAATAACGGTCGGGGCCATCTTGGACAGGGATCTTGCAGGATTTCAGTAGGGTCAGGGCTTAATAGTTGCTGGAGAGACTTCTTAAAAAAAACAGTAGGTTGCTTCAGTAAGGATGATGATTATTTAGCTGAGAGACTATTGTTACCACTGTGTTAGTATAATATCAGGGGGCACCTCTGGTCACTAAGTGTCCAATAAAATAATGTGTAAGGGTACAAATATTAGCCAAAATATTTTGTTTAAATTTCAATTTGGGGAAAATGTATTCTGCCTGTCTAAATACTTCCTTTAGTTCTAGTTAGATCATGTTTTCTTCTGTATGTCCCATTCTAAGTGCTTGTTTACACTACCAACTAAATTGATGTAAGTTACATCACTCAAAGGTATGAAAAAGCCTCCCCCTGAGCAACATAAGTAGCATAGACTTAAAGCCATGGTCTGCAACCATGCTGTGTTGTTGGGAGAAGTTCTCCTGCTGACACAGCTTACAGCTCACATTGGGATGGAGTAATTACATCAGTGGGCAAATGCTTTCCCATCAACTTACTGTGTCTACACCAATATAATTTTAGATGTTAAACTGCATTTAATCAGTTAATCTAGTAGTGATGGAATTTCCATGAACTACTTGATTAGTCGGTAAGGGGGGAACCAGTATAATTTTATTTGCATATTCATTATGCAAATAATGAATGTGCAAATATGCATATAAAATGTTACCAGTACGCCAAAATATGTGCCCAAGCCCCCTGAGCCACTGCACAGCAGCCGGCTTCAGTGCCAGCAGCCGCCAGCCACGCACCTGGGGCCATGCCCCGTGCGTGTGGTCATCAGTGTGCCGTGGCCCAGCAGTTTGCGGGCCCTCATTTTGGAACCGCTCCTTGAAAGCCTGGAACAGTCCCTAGTCAATCATTTTTGTATGTGAAAGGTTGTTTTTGGTTTACAAACAGAACGTGTAACCTGGAGAAGGTTGTGATTTGGGAAGGCTGTAAGTGCAAATCATTGACACTCTGCCTGCTCCTATTTCATCAAATTCATGGCGCTCTATCAGAAGTCATGAAAATTTTTAAAATAAACTGTCCCTCATGTACATCTCTTTGAACATCCTGGAGAGCTGCATGAAATAACTTCTCCCCCCAGACTCTGTTATGAAGAAGCATTGAAGCTGCCTTTCAGCTATTGCATTTCCTTCTTGAAGCTTGGGGGAGCAGCTAATGGCTCCATATAGTTTCAAGCTCCTTGTGTACTAGAGCCCATATAATCCCTGGATAGCATGGCTCCTCAGTGTATAGGAGGTCAGCACGCACGCACCTCCCTCCCAAAGATCAATGATTTTGCCCACTAAGAGCCCTCCATGAGTGCAATAGTCTGGAGACAGAGATTGTTCATTGCTATTGTGCCTCGTTTATTTAATACATACATATCTCCTCTGGAAAATGTGTGCAGTCTTTGAAACTGTTGTGTAATGGAGGTTGTCTGAAAGCAAATAACTCTGGTTGGCTTGTGGTTTTGTATTTTCTTTTACATTCTGAACAACTCCCTCCCTGGTTATGGAAAATGTCCCCTTTTAAGAAACTAGAAAGATCACCAAATCATTTAGTGTTTGTTGTAGCCATGTTGGTGTCAGGAGAGACAAGATAGCTAAGAAGAAGAGCTTTGTGTAAGTTCAAAAGTTTGGCCCTATCACCAACACAAGTTGTTCCAATAGAATATATTATCTCACCCACTTTATCTTTCAGATCATTTAGATCAGTTAATATGGTCCAGGCTTTAGCTGTTTATTCAGTCAGTAATCTCTTGGATCAAGCCATAAACTGTAAGGTAAATCTCCCTTCTGAAAGAGCAGTTCTCCTGGGCTAAAACAGTTGAAACTTAATTTGATCTGGTTTCTCTAAAGTATATGTGGTACAGGGTGTCCCCACTGTTACCCTGATACACGTCCTTTCCACATTAAAGTTGTTGATGCTTGTAGGAACTGATGCATTATAAGTCCTCCCATTTCCCACTCTTAAGTTGTGCAAAAAAAACCCCAAAACAACCCTATGAAGTTAGCTGTGGGGAAAAAAAATTCCCCACTTTAAGTTGTCCCATTATAGGTCTGAGTTTTTTGGACTTATAGCAAGGACGGCCTGTACTTGTAAGAGTGGTGCCTGACACAGACTACAACACATATTGTATGTATGAGGAAAGCTACTTCTCTTAATTTAAGCATTTAAAAAGTCCAATGGGCATTGATAATATGTATGTTCAAGTAACTGTCAGAAAAGTTTTTATACACACAAATTAAGGTTGGCCCATTTAAGTGGCCGGACCTCTTGGATGAGCAAGATGTCTCAGTGTTAATAGTGTGCTGTCACCAAATGATTCTGCTCAGAGAATAGCCACAGTCCTAAATGGATTGGGAAATTATGGTAACTATTTCTGACTGACAGGTGAGCAAAGCAAAATTGCTGTGCCCTTAAAAGGGCACATTCACAGAATTCAGTTCAGAATCTGTCAAGACATCCTTTTTTAGGAAAGGATCATTTATTGTAGTTTGCCTTTTTCGGTAGTTAAAATAAATTTACACGAAATACAGCAAATATGTGTACAGTAAAATGCAAATATTGAAGTTTAAGTATATTTCTGCTCTGTGCTAGACAGGAACAAGTGTTCATTTTCATTTGTGTTTGAGATCAATACAGTTCAATAGCATGGCTCTAGGCTTGTGATACTAGATCTGAGTTGTAGTATTGAATTATTTGCACCTAGGTTTAGTCTTGGATGCACAAAAGTCAGGAAAAGAGTTCTCTGAACATAGGACCAGTTATATATAAATGGAAGCCTACAATCTTGTCTATCTCTACAGTGTTAGTTAAATTCTGCAGCAATTAATGATGTACAGATTTCATTCATTGAAATGATTCTGTAGAGGAAGATTACTTAATGTTCTTGTTACTCATTGTGGTTGAGGGAGGAAAATGAGACACTTTAAATGCTTATAACTGGAAAAACTACTAAAACAAAATGTGATCTAGACTTATTGAAAGTAGATATGTAAAATTAGATACATTTGCATCAGATCAACTCAGTGGTTGAGTTCTACATGTACAAAATACTTGGCAAAGGACGTTTTTCAGTCTTCCTTTTTCTTAAGCCTCTAAAAAGGATTTGCTGGCGAAAGTTTGAGGAACTGAAATAGGATATTATAAGGTAAATAGGAACTTGACCTTAATTACTGCAGTTGCTACCATATCTGCTTTGAATAAAAAAGTGTGTTTGAAATGTTTATTTTAAAGTACACAGCATGGATAGAGGAAGTGAATTAGAAAGGAATGTTCTGCGAAGAGGTAAACTAGAATTTCCACTGACCAATGTCCAGTATTACAGTAGATACATGAAGTTATGTTGTGAATAGATATGAATACTTAAAAAAAAAAAAAAAACCCTGAAGAATTATGAAACCCCTGACATGTGGGTGAGAATGTTTTTCTACATATATCACCAATCTGGCTCTGTTTTCAGATTTTCAGAATGGTTTCATTGCTTTTCATTTTTACTGCTCTTTTATTTGCAGGAAAGTAGATGTTTGAGAGAGCAACACATGAACTGTTATTTTTGTGTGGAGAATTCTACCTGTAGTAAGTTTACTTAGCAATGCTGTTAAATGCCTATGGCTTTGGACACCAATTAAGTACAGCAAAATAGAAGGTGATGCAAATTATCCATTTCACTGACTGCCTCTTGGGGTTTCAAATATTGACACAGGTATTATGCATAAATTATCAAAGTTAAATAAAACTCAGGGCCTGAACTGAAGATGACTTTAATTGTCAAGCTGCAGTAATTATTGTATAAAATATCTTAGTTTGCTTCACCATTAAAAAAATGTTCCTCATCTGCCTCCGCTATAGTCATTCTGTCTGTCTTAAATCACACTTTGCTGGAGTCTTGTAACTTCATAAGCTTCATTTGGAGTGTGACATTTGTAACCTTTGGGTGGGATGACTCATCAAGCATATCAAAGCACGCTTAAAAGATGTAGATTCCAGTCCATCCCAGTTCCTCAAGCTGTGTCATACCATTATTTTGATCTGTTGCTGAGTTGTGATTCATTCTTGGGTTTTGAGATGCCATATCCTAATGTAATGTGTAGTAAGGGCCTGACTTCCAAAGTTACATGCACAAACAGATGCATGCAATTGTATGTACCTCATCCTGAAAGTCTGGTGCTGCTGTTCAATTCACATTTAAAAATGATCCCTCTATAGAATTCCAAGGTAGAGAAAACTGAGTTTCTGCTTTAGCACTTCCCTGGAAGTACTGGCAATGGCAGAATGCGCCCTTCTATGATAGTGACCAACTCTAGTGCATTTCCTTCTTTCCTGCCAGTACAAGTGTAGGAAATCTCTTTACTGGAGTTCAAGAATGATTTGTGGTTAGGGATGTGAATGTTTAACCAGTAACTTGATTAACCAGCAAGCTTCAATTAAGATTAACCAGTGGGGACTGGAGCAGCTCTCTACCTGTCGTGGGATTGTAGCCAGACATGAACCCCATCTTGTTCCTTCCCCCCCCCCCCAGAGAGCAAGAGAAAGGCAGTCAGCCTTTGATGCCCTGGGAATGCAGGTGTGGTGCCTGTCCCTGACTCTACCATAAACAGAAACCAGACAGTAAATGGGCTAGCTGACGACTGGGAGGCCTCCCGTCGCCGTGATGGCTAGTATCAGTAATTGAGACGCCTTCACTGTCTCAGGAGAGGAATCTTCGCCCATCACATACCAGAGGTGCCCATTGTCTGCGTTTTCCCAGGTGTGAATTATGCTTTGCACCCTTTGTGGGAAACTTGGCGTTCAAAGCCATTTTTCCTAATTGGCCACTTGAGACCAGGAAGAAGCCTACATGACCCAAGGGGTATAAAGAGGGGTTTAGTAGCCCACCCCCTTTGAGCTCCAATCACCTACACCTGCTGGCAGGTATTGATTGTCTCCCGAGGTCCGTGGGATGCCCAACCTCGCCCTACTTCTTCCCGAGGGATTGAGAGAAAGACGCTGGCCATGCCAAGTCTGGAACGCAGGGGTGAGAATTGTACCTGCAATGTGTTTTCTTTATGTGTACACTTTAATTGTCACTCTGTTGTAAGTTTAGTTACTTTATTATAGTTTTCTTAAGTCAAGCTGCTTCATTTCTATTGTAAACTGCCTTTGGTAAGGTGATTTAGCTATAAACTTTGGGAATAAGTGGGGTGCCCTCATTCACTTATAAATATATATATACTGAACCAAGTTTCTTTATTTCTTTTCTCTTTCTTTCTCCTATAAATAAGCCAGTGCGTGTCAAGCTTCTGACTTGAACCCGTGCTGCTGTACCCGAACTGAACACAAACAAGAACTTCAGCCGGTCAAAAGGGACAGGTATAGGAAGAGCTTGGGTGTTTTGGATCGTGTCGCTTCCAGGGGACAGATCCGTTGGGGCACCTCTCAGCCTCCCCAGGCTGCCCGCTGAGAAGGGATCTTAGTATCCTAGCAGCTAAAATCTGAGGTGTAATAAGCTCTTCCTATAAACTCGGGGCATCTGAGAGCCTGTTGGCTGCCCTCTGCGACGGGACCCCGGTCCTAGCAGTAAAGTCACAGACGTTAAACTATTTTTCGGGGCGCCCTCCAGCCTCCTAGGTTGCCCACTGCAACGAGACTTTGTGTCTCAGCACTTGAAGACCTGGGTGTAACACACACGCACATACTGCCCTGACCATTTCGGCTGACAGGGATGCCAAAGTAACCCCTGCCTGTGGGGCACCCTAGTCTGTTGCAGGCAGGGGCTGCTCCTGCGTCCCGGCTGGAGCAGGTTGTGTGCAAAGGGCCCAGGTGCCCTGCAGGCCTGGACTTATTGCCTGCAGCAGGAGGGGGCTCACTCCAGCCCAGCAGCAGGCTGAGGGAGAGAGGGGTAAGACTCAATCCAGCTGGAGCAGCCACTCTGTCCGCCCTCACGCTCCCATTAATCGGTTAACTAGTTAAACAATGTGATCATGTAGGTGGTGGGAATGCCAAAAAGGGAGGGATGTCTGTACCCACCTCAATAAATGGAATGGAAAGGGGAGAGAGGACTCACTTTTGCAGGGGTGTTTTTTTTTTCCTAGTATATCTGCAATCAGGACCAGTCTCAGTATATTGCTGCAGTGTCAACAAGGGCATTGAGTGCTTAGCCTTACGCTGGGAAGTAATTCACACCATTGACTGGTAGCTTTCATCAAATTGTATGTTTCTCTTCTAGTCAGCCCTATGAAGCCATGTCCATTCCTTCTCAGCTGGATGACACAAAGAGAGAGCCTTGGTCGAGGTTGGATTATAAGATTGGCTCAATGGTCATCTCAACTTTCAATTTTTAAAGAAAATGGAAATGTTCACCCCTTTTAATGGGAAACATTGGCTTTAAACTTCTAGGGGATATTCTGGGCTCAAGGTTCATTATGACGATTCTTCCTAAAAGTGACTTTTTAATTAAGAATCCCTGCCATTTTCATCCAAAACACGCAGGTTAACATTTCCAAGGTTGACTCAGTCCCATTTGGCTCAGCCCAGGAGGGAGCAGAATCATTGAGTACAGAAGTCCCAGGATTTTTTTACCTAGTTACTTTTCAGACACAAACTTCAGTTCCATGGGTGGGAACTTCCAGGGCTTAAGAACTGTGGGCAAAATTGTCATGTTTTCAAAAGTGACTCATCCATAGAGTATTATGTGTACATTGCAGTTAGCCACTTTTGGCTGATCTGTGCCAGCTGACTTGGGCTTATGGGATTTGGGTTGTAAGGTTGTTTGGTAGCGCTGTGGATGTTTGGGCTTCAGACTCTGGGAGCTTCCCACGCACCTGGAGCCCCATGGATCTGAGTCAGTTGGCATGGGGCAGCTCTAGGTTTTTAATTGCAGTGTAGACATATCCATTACGGTGAAGTTACTTCTGAAAATGGGATTTAAGAGCCTCTGTCACATGGACACTTGTAAAAAGTTTGCGTATAGCCATTATGGCTCTGGAAGTCCCCAAACAAGAAATTGCTGTTTTTTGTCAAAAATAACCTGTCACTTTCTTACTCAGTGATTCTGCTCCCTTTGGGGCTGAGCCAAAGTCCATTGAAGTCAGTATGAGTAATTTTCATTTCCACTGACTAGGATTTAGATCAGGAATTGCTCAGAGTCATTTCAGGTGACTTCTGGGACACTTATTTTTACTGCTATTTACTTCTGGCTGCACTACCAAACCAACATTAAGAATGGAAAATGGGCTCAGATCAGTTATTTTGAAGAAATCAAATTTTGCCTTCATAAACCCAAGACCTCTGGTTGGTAAAGATGCAAGTAATGATCCAGTTTGTCCACTAAACCTTTATTACATCACTTTTGGTGATGGTCGATATGGATTACTAGCTGGATAGGTCAAGCGGTAATCCCTTATTCTGACCCATGCAGGCAGTGTTAGTTCAAGTCCCACCTAAGACAAAAATTTATAAAAGGTTGGATAGCATATTAGGAACTCAGTCTATTTAGTTAATAAATTTAATTAATGAAGGTTTCTCGGAATTAGAAAAGATGTTTACCAAATCCCTGAGGTTGTTTGTGGTGATGAGGAAACAATGGCACAGCTGATGTATAATTGTGTATTATTTTGCCTAGATTGTGTATCTTTTGTCATCTTGAGTAAGGCATGTTTAATTTAGAAATCCCTCTGCAGAATCTGTGTTCCTTTCTGTTGTGTCTCCTTGAAGGGCTAAACTGTGAATCAGAGTATCCATGTGGGTGGAGCTCCAGGAAAGGGGTCCATAAGTTAATGCAGAAATGTGGGGAGTTCAGCATTGGATGCTGGGGTCCAGGGCAGTTGGGACCGTAGGATCCCCTGAAGTGATACCAGGTAAGGGAGTCTGTGTTGTAGAAATGTGTGCAACTGGCCTGAGCCTGCTGAGACCTGAGTACAGAAGCACACGCATCCAACTGGGGCACATTACTGTCTGCTGAGTATCTATTAGAGAATTTCAACCTAAAGTGTGACAGATTTATTGGGTACAAGGACTAAATTTAACAGCCCAAAACAAGTATGGGGCTCCACATACAAGGGGTAGGAACACAGTTCTGTTGGGATAGGATTGCTAGCAGGGTCTATCACTGAATACTGATTGGGGCTGAATATTTTGATTTAGCATTAGGCTCTGGTATATTCACCTTTGAAAGACTCTCTGTGCCTAACTGTGTGTGAGAAATGGGGCATGCCTTGCTTTAGTGTCCCCTGATGACAGTGTGATTGCTGATCTCACTGCCACACCCCTTCCACCCAAGATTTTCTGTCCCTCCCAAGGGTTCATGTGGCTCTGCCTTCCAGCTTGGTCACGCTCCACAAGTTTGCTGGAGTAGCAAAGTTCAAATTTAGAAGTCCCAACAGACAAGCTTCTCTGAGTGATTGCACGTGTACATTCCACACTGAATGTCTGTGCATCCAGGGCACAGCTGTCGGAAACTTTCCCCCTTAGTAGTACCTGTGCTGGTGGCTCAAGTGCCTTCTGTTGTCTGTCACATGCCACTGAGTGCTGTTTTAAAGGGCAGACCCACCTCATCCCCCCCCCCCCCCAATTCTTTCCTATGGCTTTTCATGGTATACAATAGAACTGCTTTCTGGGGTATTAGCAATCTCTCAGCCTTTGTATAGGTGCTTTGGTGTTACATGTAAAGAGTTTTAGAAGTTGCAATGAGTTATTTAGTAGCTTTACAAAACCCCAAACCTGCCCCTGTGGAGACCTATGGAGCTTGACAAAAACCACACCCAGGCCCATGCGTTACTTTTGTCTCAAGTCTTGGGAATAGGGTTGCCAGATGGTTTAAACAAAAATACCGAACACCTCTCCTTCCCCACCCCCCACCCCCAAAAACAACACCACCAGAGGGAGGGGGGAGGGGGGATGACCAAAGTTGTTGAGCAAAAAAAACCCAAAAAGACCCCGAACATTAAGCCAAAAAAAAAAAAAAAAAAAGCAGAGCATTAAAACAGCATGGCCCCTTTAAGTGTGAGAGGAGAGAGGTTGAGCACTAAGACCCAGGGAAGGCATTGCTTCCCCTTGCTTCAGGTCTTTTCTCCAGTGGCCATCTTGTTTTCTTGATCGAGCCATCCCCTCCCCCAGGTAAGCCGGGGGGCCAGGAGCTGGGCCCAGTTGCCAAGTGTTTCTTAGCATTGCCAGGTGTCCAGTATTTTCACCTCCTGGCAAGGGGGAAAAAACCTGAAAATACCAGACATTTTGGGCATCCAGTATTTTCTGAATATTTTTACCGGACAGGAGGCGAAAATACCGGACTGTCTGGGTCAATACCGGACACCTGGCAACCTTACTTGGGAAGATTCACATGAGACCACTGCCAGATTTGTCAAGGCTTTAAGCCTAAGGAAAAAACCAGACAGGGAGTCTAGGCTGAAAGTCCTGCTAATGGAGATGGTAATGAGTTCAGTATTGGAGTTGTCCCAGTCTGAGTAGGGGCTGAGTGCTGTAGCTTTAGTCAGGAGTGCTCTTGGGAGATTCTCATTCACAAGAGGCATAAGCCTTCCAAAGGAGTTTTAAAAAGAGGACTGTCATTTTCCAAGCCCCAGATAAACAGTGAGGAAAGGAATCAAGGGCATACTGGCACAACACAGTCCTGTGCTAGATATGTGGCAGTACTGGAGCCGATACCTGCCCCCCGTCAAGACTGGCACCAGAAAGACTTGACTTCAATGGCATTGCAGCCTGTGAAGATAGTCTCAGTGCTGACTTCATTGGAGGCATGTGCAGTGAGTGGCAAGACACCTTCTAAGCAAGTGGAGTTGGATGGAAAAATATAAGGATCTCCTGCCAGAGAATGCTAGGCAAGAGTTCTTCTCTCTAGTGCCTGAGGGCAGGCTAGTGGTGAGGATTTTGATCTGGGCCAGACCAGATGCAGTAGACTTGGCTGTGTTAGGTCCATGGCATCTGCATTCTCTTTGTAAAGGTACTCTTGACTACAGTCTTCTGGGATACCCCATGAAGTGTGATGAATTGTTCAGGATTTGCCCTGTGAAGGTCTTTGCTGTTTTCAGAGCAGACACACACAGCCTCAAAGGCGTTTTTGAAGTAATTGGGCTTGTACATGCCTGTCCTGGTCAGAAAGCATTATCAGCTTCAGCGGAAACATTGTTTCCCTTCTCTGGCACCTCATCAGGGGTTTTTCCTCAGTCTGCCCTCTTATTTCTGGTTCCAGCCCCTTTGTGGTCTCCCTTTGAGAGTCTGGCTCTGGGATAGAGCACTTGATCCACAGGCTGAATTCCCTGCAAAACCATTTTCAGCCTCTGCTGTGCTCTGTTTCAGTGTAGAGCACGGGGCCTCCAGGTTAGTTCCTCTGACGTATCTGGACTCCTTACAGACCAGGTTTAGAGCCTTCCACGCAAGACTTTAAACTCCCTGTTCCATGTCAAGACTGCCTGTTCTCAGTCCTTTTTACAAGGTAGGGGTGTCCCAACCCCTTATTCCTTCCCCTCCTTTATCCCTGCTCCCTCGGCCTAGGAAGCAGGTATTAATTATTGGCGCACATGGAGCTGGCCCTGCCTTCCTTAAAGGGAACAGTCACTCTAAATAGTCTGATTTTTTTTTTAAGGCCTGTGTGTTGTGTGTAAACATAAACCTTAATCTTGAATATATTCAGCAGCCTGTGATGTTTTGCATGTATGTGTGTTCCATTGAAATGTTTTAGTATTCCTGTTCTAGCATTTTAATGATTAAAAGCAACATGGCTATACGCATGAACCCCAGACAAGTGTTAGTAGTTTTATTTTTCTTTTATTGAAATCGGTGCAGCTGCACCTTTCAGTTGCACCTTACTCACAGCTATCCTACTAATTTTCATAACATATCGAAAATGCTAACGGGAGAGGATTAAACATCTCTATGAATAAAATGTTAAAGGATGAGTGGTTAAAATTACATTCAGAGTTAACTAGCATTTTTTAAATGTTTTGTATAAGCTGCTATTTGTGAGTGTGAAATTGCTCTTGTCGTTAATGATCTGTTTTGGCATTACACTTGTGAACCACAGCTTTTTACCCTGTGAATTTTACTACAGCATTCTCACATTCTTTATTTTCACTGAAGAATCTGCAAACATCTATCGTAGCAATCTTACGATATGAAACTGTAGCATGAATAGCTGTAACAGTTAGTAAAGCACTTAACCATAGATATTCTCTCAGAAAAGTTACATCAGCGGACAGCAATAAGGGGGAAAATACAGCCAACCCTGAAATCTTTAACTATAATACCATTGTCCTTCAGTTTACTGTATTGGTACTTGTCTTTTTTCTAAGAAAAAACTCGCACACTATGCCACAGCCAGCCGTACTTGGCTCTAGTTGCGAAGTAATTTATTTTTGCATTTGGCACATTACTCTTCATTCTTTCTCTTTTTTTGTCATTTTTACAGAAAAATTCTACCAGAGAGCATTTTGGGGTAGCTTCAGATGAATTAGGCATCTGTGTTAATCATTAAACAGTACTATACAATATAGTGACAGGGCTGGATTTAGTGGTAGGGGACTCAGGTGATCATCTGGGGCGCTATGCTTGGAGTACTGCTGCTTGTTACCGGTAAAAGGGAAAATACATATTGAAAGTAACATATTTCACATCTACCGTATGCGGATTTATTTTTCAGTGGCCTCAGAATGCCCCACAAAAGCTCATCACCTAATAAACCATCTTGTTAAAGTGCTACATGACTGCTTTTTTCATTTTACCACGATCAGATTAACATGGCTTCCTCTCTGTTACTCCCAAAATTAAACACCGTTAGTTACAAAAGTTAGTATAAGCGTAGAGGAAAATAATTTTATTTTCTTATATACACATTAGGGATGGGAAAGTATTACCGTTTACGCAGTTAATCAGCCTGGGCTCATTGGTTAATGTACATGGTTACGCGCAGCTCCCCCCGTTACTACCTTTTTATCGGAGGTAGCAGCGCATGGTGGGGGACAGACAGGAGCCAGTGCTCCTGCAAAGCCACCTCTCCCTGTGGAGCCGCCTGCACCCACCTCATGTAACTGTGTAACTGCTGAAATTTTCATGATTACCTAATTACATGCATTTTAACATCCCTCGTGTACATGAATAATTACAGATTTACAGATCCTAGCATACAAATTATCTTGTGTGATTTACCCTTCTCATATCTGCAAATCATGCATCGCAGTCATGAAATGGATTACAAATGCAGTACAAATAAAGCATTCAGAAGTTTAATAAATGGGAGCGAAGATGCTCCTCACCTAGGGAGACATTTGGTCGAGGGCTAGTCTGTAGAGTTGGGAAGACATGTTGATGTATTTAGAGCTCTGTCTCTTTATATTTTTCCCTTGAACTGCATTGAACTATTGTCATATTCTCTGCCAGTAAAGTGAGTCAAAAGCTGATGTAGTCATTTAAAGATCATAGGATTGAAAGAGATCTTGAGTGGCCATCTAGTCCAGGCCACTGCACTCATGATAGGACTAAATATTATTCAGACCATCGCTGACAGGTTTTTGGGAATTTTTAAGAGCAGATTAGACAATGGAGGTTTCACAATTTCACTAAGCAATTTATTTCTGTGCGTAACCACCCTTGCTGCAATTTAAGCCACTTACTACTTATCTTACTCTCGGAGGGTGACAACAGTTTTTCTCCCTCCTCATTATAACAACCTTTTATGTACTTCAGGACTGTTATGTTCCTCCTTGGTCTTCTGTTCTCCAGACTAAGATATATAATTGCAAGAAATATTTCAGAACGTGCTATCTATCTGAAAAGACATAATTTCTACTCATTTTTTAGCTTATTGAAACTTTACTTTGAAAGATTCCTAGAAAAGAAGGGTAATTTTAGGTAGAAGTTTAAAAAAAAATCCACAAAAAAATTAATAAAGCCCTTAATTAGTATTCTGGAACTTTCCTGTTGGAAACTTATTGTTTAGTTGTATGTGTTTTCCTGACGTGTGCCGTGGAAAGTCTCTAATTTTATACTCCTCTGGGAATCATTTAGCAGTGCAGACTAACTTAGAAAGGATTGTTCAGCATTGCACTGGGGACTAGCATACCGAGATAACCAGATGTGCTAAAATTGGAAAGCTTTTTGTGGTAGCTGATCAGAACTCAATGATACTAGCTTGCTCAGTCCAGCAAAGCTGATTTATTAAATTTCTTAAATGTAGGCTCTAAGTCAGGGGTCTCAAACTTCTGACCCAGAGGCACCAAGCACTCCCCCAATCCAGTTTGTGAAATATTTTTGAGGAAGTTAATCTGGCCCATGCGGCTGCTGACCTGGGGCAGGGCAGGTGACACTCATACTCACCCATGGCTCTCAGCAGCACCCAGACCCCCAGCACCCATATAGTCCTGGCTGCATAGGGTGCTGTTCAGTCTGGGAAACTATGCTGGTTGCCTTTGCTGCCATACAAACAGCTTTGGCCTGGGAGTTGTCTGAGCTGACACACTTTTGCAGCCAGCAAAGTGCTGGTGGGTTTTACTTTTAGTTACTCCAGTCAGGTAATTTTTTGGTTCCTGGTCTCTGTCTCGGCTCCTGGACACGTTGGAAGACACTAGCAACTTTCATATGTTGTATTGCCAACCCCAAGCATTCAGAACTGATGAATCAGTCCCCCACCAGCCAAAAAGAGCCTGGCTTCTTGAAATCACAGACCCAAATACATTTGGAGATCTTTATTTTTGGCAACTGGTGTTTGTGGTCTTTGCTTGAATTTGGTTTTGTTTTCTAACTTTTCTTCACAAACCATGAGACCTAAAGTCTTCCTTGGGGGAAAAAAAGAAGTCTGAGATTATATTGGTTTGCTGGTGCATGGTATTAGAAGATAATCTACTAAGTGAGCAATCACAGCTGACAACAGGCATCAGGTAACGAAGTTCCTAGATCTGAATTAATTCTAATAACGTGACTGAAGCTTTCCAGAAATAAAAAAGCCCCAGTTAAGAGGCTTGTGATCAAATCGGTAGAGTTGACATCACTGATAACTCACTTTGTGAAAGTGACTAGATAAGTTTCACATCTTACACCTATGGATGGGTCAGTTGCGCACACACCTCCTGAGTCACAGGGACGTGCAGGCAGTGACGGGAGCCCCAGTGGGTTTTAAATTGCCCAACGTCAATCGGTAGGGCCAGTAAGTGTGTGTGTGTGTGTTGGGGTGGGGGAGGTGCATGGACCCTGTCCAGAAGGGGTTGCCCTCTAGCTTATTAGGAGGATTTGAGGACTGGCACTGGCCCGAAGGCAAATTGAATTTGAGACACCTGATTTAAATCTTATGACTAGTTTGTAGGCTGTGACATGTTAGTTTTACAATAGAGTCTTGATTATTCAACCTAAACGGGACCAGAGGATGGTCGGACAGCGGAAATGTTGGATAATATAGAATTTTAAACAAAAACATGGGTACAAATATGCATACGCTCAATTTATTACTAATTCTAACAAAAAAATTGAATATTTCAACAAACAAATAGAATTTACAACACTTTTACGAATATTAAAACGTTTAGTTTTCAAAGAAATGAGTGATTAGGAGTTTTTTGGGTGTCCCTTTGCAGCAAGATCACGCCAGCGTCTGAACAGTAGTAAGTCTGGAGTTGTCACTTCCTTCTGTTTTGTCTTTGCTGTGTGAACCACAACAATAAAGCTTCACTCACCTTCTCGTACTCGCATTTTTTCATCGTTTCTTTTTTTCAGACCTTAATTTGAAGTCCTATCAGAGCACCATTTTTCAATTTCATTTCTTTTTCTCTTCCAATTGCCAACAATAACACGCCCCACATGATATTCTGTTGCCACTTTTTACATAGTTTCGCCTTTATATAGTCTTTTTAAGGCTTCAAGTTTTTGTTCCTGTCATGAGGGATGGCCAGCAGCCTGGGTACTAAGGAGTTAACTGTACCTAGCCAGGTAGCAGTCAGCCAATAGAAATGCAGGTAGGGATTTCAAACTGAGACACAGGAATTTTTGGGTTTTTCCCTCCTTTCTCTCTGAGCAGTCTCTCACCAGATACTGAGGGGGACAGACAACACGTCTCTCTCCAAGAAAAGACTCTTCACCATCTGTAAGTAGGAAAAAGTTTAGATAAAATCTGTTAAAACAATAAAACCTATGGTCTGGGAATGGGAATCTGATGTCTGTGCATTTGGAAATGGGTTTTCCTCTCTTCTGTAACTAAGTTTTGTTCCCATGGGAAAATCCCCCATGAGTTTATTAATTGGTGGCTCTTATCATGTAGCCAATCCATCTATACTTGTAACAGGAGTATTGTGGTGGTAATAAGTTTTTTTTTTTTTCATTAATCTGGTATTGGTTAATTTTTGGGTCCTGGTTTTACTTTAGGGCAGAGATTTCCCAAGTGATCTCTTCCCTGGTTTTCTTACCACTACTTGGCAGTAGATTTTTTTCATCCTTAGAATCTAGATTTTTAGATTTTGGGGGTAAGTTTTATACCAAAGCCTGGAGAGAGAGGATTTTGGGGTACATTTGCGAGCTCCCACTTCTGCATTCATCATGCCAGAGTGGGGAATCAGCCTTGACAGTTCCATTGAAACAACTACTTACTTTCTCTTTTCACTTGCCATGCTGATGAAGAAATTTCAATCTACAGTACTGGCGTCATCAAACAAAAGCACGACAGCACTCGTGCATGGTGTGGGTGCGTGGTGCTGATTGTGATTGGCTCTTGTACATTCTGCGTTCTTCGTCAGTTCATGGTGGGCGGCATGTGATGGCGGGCGGCATGTTGGATAAAACGGAATGTCAGATAAGCGAAGGTCGGAAAATCGAGACTCTACTTTACTTATGTAACCTATGTTATAGAGCAGTAGCATGTTTGCATTGTAAGCTTCTAATTGCTTAACTCACCAAAAAGCAAAGAATTTTGAATTTATGCCACTTGACAAATCACATGGAGTAACATGAACAATGAACATTGGAGCTTTTCCTGTGATGCAGCAGCTCTTGAATGTTCTTGTATATTGCATTAACGTATTAGCACTCTTGGTGTTTAAATCTTTAAACTTGCCTGTGTTTTGGTGCTAGCAGCAAAGCCATTGACTTCATGGTACAATATCTACTGCTGTCATTGTTCTGTTTTAGAATGCATTTAAATAGGATGATGTTT
Source organism: Pelodiscus sinensis (assembly GCF_052426305.1). Classification (NCBI taxonomy): domain Eukaryota; kingdom Metazoa; phylum Chordata; order Testudines; family Trionychidae; genus Pelodiscus; species Pelodiscus sinensis. Next base: position 104,179,065 of record NC_143055.1, read on the forward strand.
TCAAGAGTCAAACCCGTTTTCCCTTTACTTTTACTAGTACAGTTATGCTATTTACTTGTAGGTCTGCTTGACATGTGGTCATAAATATGCTTAATTTTCCAGATAACTTTATCAGCACAATTACTACTACTACTACTATTTTGGGTGTGAGACTGGGTTAGTGGCCATCTGGTTTATGTAGAATTATTTTTCTGTGTAGTTTATAATCAGAAAGGGCAAAAGAGAATTAGGAAGAATTGCCCTAGCTGTGTAGTGAAAATTTTGTCTTGTTTCTCAGTTGGAGGGAAAAAAGACTGTTGTCAGCACTGCAGATCCGAATCATCTTTGAAGCTATTTTCTGTCTTGACAGATTTGCTAGCTGAGTTTTAGCAGCAGATTCTTTCTTGCTCATGGTGATGAACAAGACAGAAAGGATACTGCTTCACGTATCAATCTCAGGTTGAGTTTATGGGGCAGTCTGTTGGCTAAAAGGTATTTTTTACTTGTAACCTGAAGAAGTTTGATATAGGAATCAGTCATCCTGGAAACCTATATTGCTACTTCAATCTTGGTATAGAGTAGGGATGTAAAATCCCAGTTAATCCCTTTGTGTGGAGCTCCTGGCTTCTGGAAAGCTTAGAATGAGCTCAGAAGACCTAGGTTGGGTTCCCCACTCTGCCACTGGCCTGCTAAGTGTGCTTGGACAAATAACTTGACCTCTCTGTGCTATCCCATTTCCCCATTTGTAAACTGAGGATAATGATACTGACCTCTTTGTTTAAAGCACTTCGAGATCTGTTGATGGAAAGAGCCATTTAAGAGCTAGGTGCTCTTCGTTATTGTTAATAACAAAGGAAATCTGTAATCGTCTGGGGTTTTTTCTTCGGGTTTGTTTTTTGGAGCAGAAGAGGTGATAGTTACTCTTGAAAACATGCATACTGAGTTTTGTTAGCTTATCAAATAGCTGAAGTGGCATAAAACCTAGGCTACTTAACTGGCCTTCTCCACTTCCTCAGTGCTCTGTCACCAGTATTGCCAGTGACAGTGCAGAAGATTAGTTACAAGAATTCCAAAGTGTTATCTTTGAGGGTGTGTCCCGGTGAAACTTGTGGTAATTATATGGCATAAATGCTGTTTAAAGGCATAGCACAGCAGCTCTGCTAATCAGTCTTAAAGCTATGTGTATGTGTACATGGACTTATCTTCTACAAGTACATTGTTCAAGTGTCTCTTCTCTGGATATACATGGTTCATCCCGTGGCAGTTAAATGGGCTGAATCCAAATAATTCTTCTTTAATTTTTAGTATGTGACGTGGTAGTCACATGTTGGACCCTTGTACAAATGGAGAGGGGAGATGTTTAATGGCACATGTGGGCCGTAGACCCTCTTTGTGTTCCAGTGGGAGTCAGGTATCAGACTGCTCTCACTCACTGAATGCAAAATCTCCCACTGCAATCCATAATTCTGTTACCTGTCCAGGTCAGAGATTCTGAACATTCTGGTCGTGTTTTCATACTTTGTTTTTGTGAGACTGAAGTTGTCCAAACAGCAACTTTTTCCAGGAGCAATAGAAATAGCTCTACTTGCTTCTTGACTATTTTTTGTAACTTAAATTATGTATGGCCAACGTATTACATTAGTATTTAGTGTCTCTTCAGAAAAAAAAAAGCTATATGTACACAGGGAGTAAACTCACTTTGGTTAGAAATAAATATGGCAACATGTAATAATGGAAATGTGTGAACTTCCTGTTTTTGTAATGAAAATCAACTGACTGTGGCTTGTATATCTCTGTTTAGAACTGATTTCACTATGAAACTGCAGTGAGTTTTACTGACCACCTCAAAGGGCTTTGTATAGTTCCTCTTCTGTATGTGGCAGCACACTTTGCAGCTGGCACAAGAAACTGTTTCACTGGACAGTGATGTAAACGTTGCTGTTAAAAGGTCCTGGGAAAATGTTTTTAATTTGCTATTGTGTGACTTTCTGTGATGAATCTTGAAGCTTTTGCTCAAAGTGAAAAGAGCTAGACACTTTGTGTACTGGGATAGTTTCCACTGTGGTTCTGTCAAGTGGCCATAGAGTGGTGGAAAATCTGGTTGCTAGACAACAGGTGGCAGGTTGGATGATTGATTGGCTGTTGCCATTGCTTCTTTCCTTTAGCTTTAACATAGTGTTCATGGGAGACCTCCACAGTGCTGCAATCCGATTTACTTAGAATTCATTGGCTTAATGATGCTTAAGTGATATTTAAAATTAAGTAGATTCACAGCCTGAGTCATGTCTGTGCCTGATTTATAGACTTAAATTCATCCATGTTGCTTCTATGGAAATGTGGCTAGATTACTCTCTATTGTCTTTCATACTAGGGATGTGAAATCAGTGTTTAACCAGTTAATTGGTCCACCGTGTCACACGATGGTGGGGTGACAGTAGAGCAGCCCCCACCTGTGGTGCTGAGCCCACCACATCGCACTACGGGCAGGGTGGGCTGCTCCAGCTGGACTGGGTGCCAGTTAACCAGTTACCGTGGTAAGCTGCTAGAAGTTGAATGCTTACTAGTTAACTCTTTACATCCCTATTTCATATAACAGTAACTTTTCCAGTAGCTGCAAATGCTACGTCACTGAGCTAGTGCTAAATACGATTAATGCTTGAGAGGGGTAGCCGAGTTAGTCTGTAATTGGAAAAACTTAAACAGTGAATAGTCTAGCAGCATTTAAAGACTGATAAAATGTGTAGATGGTGGTATGAGCTTTCGTGGGCACAACCCACTTCAGATGACTGGAGACGTCTCCAGTCATGTGAAGAAGTGGGTTGTACCCAGAAAGCTCCTGATACCATCTACATGTTTTGTTAGTCTTTAAGGTGCTGCTAGACCAGTGGTCATCTACCAGTAGATTGGGATCCACTAGTAGAACTTGGAGCCTCTGACAGGTGATCCTGACTGGTTTGACATGGAAGCTATCACGCGCTGGCACTTCAGTTGCTTCTCCACCCACTGTCATGCTGCTCCTGCCCTCTGCCTCGGAGATTGCCCCCGGTAGCCTCCTGCTTGCTGTGCAGGGTGTGGGCGGGAGAAGGCGGGAGGGTGCTGATTTCAGGTTGCCCCGACTCAGAGACTCATAGACTTTAAGGTCAGAAGGGACCATTATGATCATCTAGTCTGACCCCCTGCACAGTGCAGGCCACAGAATCTCACCCACCCCTCTTAGAATAATCCTCTCACCTATATCTCAGATATTGAAGCCTTCAAATACTTTGAAGGCCCCAAGATGCAGAGAATCCTCCAGCTGTGATCTGTGCCCTATGCTACAGAGGAAGGCAAAAAACCTCCAGGGTCTCTGCCAATCTACCCTGGAGGAAAATTCCTTCCCGACCCCAAATATGGCGATCAGCTAAACCCTGAGCATGTGGGCAAGACTCACCAGTCAGACACCCAGAAAGTTCTCTGTAGTAACTCCATTGACCTATTTCCCACTGATAATGAATGGTTAATTAGTTACCAAGATCATGTTCTCAAACCATCCCCTTATCATAGAACTGGAAGAGACATCAGAAGGTTATCAAGTCCAGCCCCCTGCTCTAGGCAGGACCAATCCCATCTAAATCAACCCGGCCAGGGCTTTGTCAAGCCGGGACTTAAACACCTCTAGGGATGGAGACGCCACTACTCCCCAGGGTAACCCATTCCAGTGCTTTACCACTGTCCTAGTGAAATAGTTTTTCCTAATATCCAACCTGGACCTCTCCCACCATAACTTGAGACCATTGCTCCTTGTTCTGCCATCTGTCACTACTGAGAACAGCCTCTCTCCATCCTCTTTGGAACCTCCCTTCAGGAAGTTGAAGGCTGCTATCAAATCCCCCCTCACTCTTCGCTTCTGCAGACTAAACAGACCCAACTCCCTCAGCCTCTCCTCATAAGTCATGCGCTCCAGCCCCCTAATCATTTTGGTTGCCCTCCGCTGGACCCTCTCCAATGCGTCCACATCCTTTTTGTAGTGGGGGGCCCAGAACTGGACACAATACTCCAGATGTGGCCTCACCAATGCCGAATAAAGGGGAATAATGACATCTCTGGATCTGCTGGCAATGCTCCTCTTAATGCTACCTAATATGCCATTAGCCTTCTTGGCTACAAGGGCACACTGTTGACTCATATCCAGCTTCTCATCCACTGTAACCCCCAGGTCCTTTTCTGCAGAACTACTACTTAGCTGGTTGATCCACAGCTTGTAACTATGTTTGGGATTCTTCCGTCCCAAGTGCAGGACTCTACACTTGTCCTTCTTGAACCTCATCAGATTGCTTGTGGCCCAATCCTCCAATTTGTCTAAGTCACTCTGAGCCCTATCTCTGCCCTTAAGCGTATCTACCTCTCCCCCCAGCTTAGTGTCATCCGCAAACTTGCTGAGGGTGCAATCCATCCCCTCATCCAGATCATTAATAAAGATATTGAACAAAACCGGTCCTAGAACCGAACCTTGGGGCACTCCACTAGAAACCGACCGCCATCCTGACATCGAGCCATTGATCACTACACGCTGGGACCGGCCTTCTACTCATCTTTCTATCCATCTTTATCCAATCCACATTCCCTTAACTTGCTGGCAAGAATATTGTGGGAGACCGTATCAAAAGCCTTGCTAAAGTCAAGGTATATAACATCCACTGACTTCCCCATGTCCACTGAGCCAGTTACCTCATCATAGAAGTTAATCAGATTGGTCAGGCATGACTTTCCCTTTGTGAATCCATGCTGACTATTCCTAATTACTTTCCTCTCATCCAAGTGCCTTAAAATGGATTCCTTAAGGATCCCTTCCATGATTTTTCCAGGAACCGAGGTAAGACTGACCGGCCTATAGTTCCCTGGATCATCCTTCTTCCCTTTTTTGAAGATGGGCACTACATTTGCCTTTTTCCAATCATCCGGGATTTCTCCCGATCTCCACGACTTCTCAAAGATAATAGCCAAAGGCTCCTCAATGACATTTGCCAATTCCCTCAGTACCCTTGGGTGCACTAAGTCCGGACCCATAGATTTATGTACATTTAGCTTTTCTAAATAGTTCCTAACCTGTTCTTTACCCACCACGGGCTGTCCATCTTCATCCCATCTTGCGTCACTTAGTGCAGAAGTCCAGGAGCCGACCTTGTCTGTGAATACAGAGGCAAAGAAACCATTGAGTACTTCAGCTATCCCCACATCATCTGTCACTAGGTTACCTCCTTCATCCATTAGGGGCTGCACACCCTCTCTGATCACCTTCTTCTTGTTAGCATGCCTGTAGAAACCTTTCTTGTTATCCTTCACATCCTTAGTCAGTCACAATTCCATTTGCGCTTTCGCCTTCCTGATAACCCCCCAGCATTCTCGAGCTATACCTTTAAACTCTTCCCTGGTCATTTGTCCAAGTTTCCACTTTTTGTAAGCTTCCTTTTTGTGCTTAAGTTCACCAAGGGTTTCCCCTGTAAGCCAATCTGGTCTCCTACCATGTTTGCCTCTCTTGCTACGCGTCGGGATGGTTTCTTTCTGTGCCTTCAGTAAGGCTTCTTTAAAATACTGCCAGCTGTCTTGGACTCCTGTCCCCTTCATGTTAGCATCCCATGGGATTCTGCCCATCAGATCTCTGAAGGAGTCAGTCTGCTTTTCTGCTTTTTCCTCCCCCCGCTACTGTATCCTGTCTCCATATAGAGAAGGGGATGGAGGGAGCTTGGCAATGCAAATCTGTCACTCTCACATTGTGTCTGTCACTCTCACAAACACCAGTTGTCCTTCACACTCATCTCCTGACCAACACATACATGGGTGGTGGTTACTATTTTTACTGCTTGCAGAGTGTGGTGTTTTTGGTTTTTGATTGGTCTGTGCATTTCATAATTTTCATTTCTCTCATGCTTAAATTTAATTCTTTGAGTAGTGAGTTCTAAAATGCCTAACCTGTTGTGGCTGGAGTAATCATCCCTATGATAATTGCTGCTCCTGGAAGTAGCTCGCATTTCCCTGTAGCTCCTGAGAGGGGCAGAGCGGGTGGTTTCCACATGCTGTCCTTGCCTGCAGACACCACTCCTGTAGCTCCTATTGATCAATAACGGGGAACCGTGGCTAGTAGAAGCTGTGGGGTCAGTACCTGTAGATGAGGGACAGCACAAGGAGCCGCTGCTGTACATGCCAGCTGCTTTCAAGAGTGGTACAGGGCCAAGTCGTCGCAGTTAAGTGGTGCCCAGCCAAAGCATGCATCCTGAATCCCTGTCCCAGTCCTCAACTCCCTCCTGCCCCAGACATGAGTTCCCCTGCACCCAAACTCCTTCCTAGAGCTTGCACCCGGAACCCCCTCCTAAATCTCAATTTTCCGCCCTGGGCTAAGCCCGGAGCCCCTCCCACACTCTGAACTCCTTGGCTCAAGACCAGAGACTGCACCCCAGCCCCCTATCCTAGGCTGGTGAAAGTCAGTGAGGTTCAGGAAGGAAGGGGAATGGAGCGGGCAAGGTGAGGCCTTGGAGAAGGGAAGGAGGAGGGGCAAGGGTATTTAGATTTGAGGTAGGTCTTACATTGCACTTAAATTGAAAGTGATCTTGTAGTTAAAAAGGTTGGAGACCACTGTGCTAGACTATTTGTTCTTTTTTATGATTGAATGGCAAGTCTAAATTAAGACCCATCATGTTCAGCGCTTTTCCAGAAAATGTATTTTTCTGCTCCATGGTTTCTGAATGGGAGATTTCTAAGCATGTTTTTCTCGGTCTACACTTAGAGTTCAACCATATCCAGCACTAAGTAAGCTGCACCTGTGGCTGACATCCTGTGTCACATCAGATAATTTTCATAGTGAGACAAAGCTTTGTTAGATGGCTGAGCAGGTTCAGTGTGACGGAGTTTCCACAAGCCACAGAACTACCAATTGTAGTAAGCACTGGGTCAGCCTTTCTTTTACCAGCCTGCCTGTTTGGTGCTTGCAAATGATAATGAGCACCATGGATTTATGTGGGGCAGCCATAACTTGTTTGTAATTTACCAATGACCCCATTCAACAGAGTTCAATCGGTTGCTTAATTTGGGTATCATAAAGTGTCCTGAAAATCGCATAGTGATAGAACTCAGTAAGTGTGTGGTATATGTTCTATGACTTATCTAGGTATTTCTCTAATGGTTTGTAAATGTATGTGAAGCACAACCTTCTTTCATTTCCACGCAAAAGCATTTTGGTCCCATTTCTGGAGAGTGCTTAAGGATGTGGGTAACTTGAAACATACAACAGTCTCATTGACTACAAAACTTCACATGGCCTTAAGTACTTTCCTGAATTAGGACCTTTAAAAGGAGAAACTGTGAAGTAACACTGCAGAAAGAGCAAAACAGTTTACCCCAATGAAAATTATCACAGTGCATCACCATAAATATTGTCCTTCTCCTTGTATAGGCAGGCATAACTCCTCATAAATTTCCTTACACTCTCCAGTTTGAGAAGGTTGGCAGGCTCCTACTATTTCAGGAAAAAAGCAATCTCTCCATAGTGCTTACTGACTGGTGTAAAACATCCCCACTATAACATGTTCTTAAGGCTGGGAGTCTTCTGGTGAAGTGTCACTTGTTCCTTTCTTGTTAGTTTGGAGTAGCTGCCGCTGATTGCTGCTAACTGCAAAGATTGCACATATAAGTTTCAGCTCAGATATATGTTCATAAAATGTGTTTGCCAAAGGATATACGATAAGGAACAATTTATAAACAGCAGTGATCTGTGTGCAGACTAATTAAGACCAAATAATTGCAGAAAATTTGAGGAATTTAAATCTAAGACCAGCTCCTCCAACTCTAATACCCACACACTAATATATCCAGTGTATCAGACCAGCAGCTTATGAATAGACATATTAAAAATAATGCAGGATAATATGTTAGAAATAATTATATATTCTATTTGTCAAATTGAGCAATATTTATGCTCTGGAATTAGAGATTTAATTAATTAGAATGTGTTAAATTCCAGTCAGAGGCTTCTGTAGATTTTCATAGTACTGGGTGAGAGAGTACCTAGATCTAGATGGACATATTTGGGTGTTCTTTCCCTTTTACTTAGTATCCTTCCCCTTTTTGTTTTGTCTTTGCTTTGCCCTCCCTTCTCTTGCACTAGTGTGGGAGTGGTGTATGTCTGTAAACTGTCTGCCCGTTCCTCTCCTTCCAGTCAGTACAATCATCTGCATTTTTTTGCTACATGGAACATTATAACCCTCTCAAGACTAGTTCAGGGGTCTCCGTGTTATCGAAGTTTCCCTTGCTCTGTCAGTGTCTATTAGGGATGTCAAGGTGTAGGTGACTACATGATTAACCAGTAAGTTTGGTCTTATTTGTTAATCCTGTTCACTACATGCCTTTCCTCCCCCCCCCCCCCCCCCGCTGCCTCTCATATAGAGGCAGCAGGGAGGAGAGGTGGGAACTGGCTTCCCATGAGCATCGGATCTGCCTCTTCACCGTCTTCCCCCCACCCCCCGGCACTGCTGCCTCTGATAGAGGCAGCAACGTCGAGGGTGAGGGGGGCAGGTGGGAGCTGATGTGTGCAGCGGGCAGTCTTTCAGAGGCAACATCATGGGGATGGGGAAGCAGAGGGGAGGCTACTGCAAAGCAGCCTCTGTCTGCAGAGTGTCCTGGCTCCTCATGGAAGAGACTACTGATATAGAGGCAGCAGCGTGGGGCGGCAGGTGGAGGCTAGTCTGCACAGGCAGCCAGTTTTTAGACTGGCTCCCGCCTGCCAGCCCGCACTGCTGCCCCTGATAGAGAGGCGGCAGTGCGAGGTGGCAGGGGCTCCCCAGAAGTGGGGCCAAGAGTGCGCCAGTTCCAGCCTTGCCTCTAGGGACTATTCAATAGTCATGTAACCACTAAAATTTGATGTGGTTACGCAACTATTCAATTACATGCTATCTAGCATCCCCAGTATTTATCCCCCATACTTTGGCCATGTCCTGGAAACAAGCAGCAGAGTTGTCAGAGCCAGTCATCAGGACAGGAAGCTGCAAAGCTGGTAATGAAGAAGGTCCACAGTTCTAAATCTTTGTTTCGGGTAGTGTGGGAGAACTGGAGGCCATGGTGAGGCACTGAAGGAACATGTCAGTCTATTATGTTATGTTAAATGCTTTGTTCCTCATTTAAAAGAATATCCATGTTAGACACATATCAGTCCCTTACTGATGCTTTTGAGCAGTATTAAGCAGTGATCCTGAATGGTCGTGAATTTAATTGGTATTTTTAGTAATGCTTGTTCTCATAGCGTGGAAAATGAATTTAAAGTAACTGAAGAAGTGAATGTAGTCTGAGTCTGTCATCTAAGTAATGTTTATGAAGACATGGACACTGCCACAACAAACACATGGTCCTGAAAAGGTAGTTGGTAGCATCTGAGGTTGAGTGAAGTTTTGTGGTCAGTTTCACTGTATTTTGCAGTAGAGACCATTGAGTTTGCATTTTTCTGTCTTTCTCTATGTGAGTATTCCATTTCATTTTTTAGTTTATTAATTTCTATTAATAGCATTTATATGTTTGTCTTCACATAGCAAAGCAAGAATATTGTATATTTATAGTTCTCTCTGGGAATTTAAATCTATGGAAGAATTACACGTACATGAAAATATGACAAACTTAACTAAATGCTCTCTTATAGTGAATCACCTGAAAGTCCTCAAATAGTGTCTTATTGCAGATTATAGCTGAATTTGAGGCCCCGCCCCCTAATCCTTCAAAGAGAACCACATGCGTGCAGGCTCTGGCCACAAAGTTCTCGCTGCCGTTATTGGGAGTTCTGTATCCCCTTCAGGGCTGGGTCTTCCTACTTTCTAGTATGGTGCATCCCCCAAATCTTTGCTGATACCCAGGAGTGTTTTTAACGTGTATATAATAAATAGCATTTTCTCCATTGCTACTTTTCAAAATTCTTAGTAAGAAAAGTAAAATAAAATACAATACAATATTGCTTGTAACCAGTCAATTAAAAATGAAGAGTAAGGAAGGGATTTTCCATACCACATAGGAAAAATGAAGGCAAAGTGTGTTTTAATGTGTTTGTAAGCATTAGGTTAGGTTAAAAATATGGAATATTGACCGCGTTGCTGCTGCCTAATTGTATTTTAGAAGCAGCTCAATTTCTGGCTCTCTTCAGTGAGATCCTGTGAAAGCAAAGGCAGCAAAACAGCTTTCTTTTAATGGCTCTTTCTGTATAAGATGTAAACACTACCTCAGGAGACAGTTGGTGGTATTGCACACTCTCGGCAGTAGATACAGATACTGTCATAACAAAAGCCAGAATGGCCGAGTAGGATGTCAGAATAAATTTGAATTAGACCTGAAAGTAAGATAGTGCCAAGTTTCTGTAGTGTGACTTGTAATTTACAAGCTGTGGAACAAATACTTCAGTGACAGTTCTCCCAGAATAATGACCGAAGTCACTAGGGGTTTTTCTGCCAGGACTGCAGAATTTGACCCAGTGCTTTTACAAATGAATCTCGCATTAGGTTTTATCTGAGTGTGAAGTTGTCCATGTTCTGTATGTAAAGATTTTATTTTGGTAGATGGCTATTTTCTCTTCATGTCATCAAAATTCAAATTCAGACCTATTTTAGTGGCTAGTGAAAACTGCTTTATTAAATATTTGTGGCAAACAAGATTCTAGAAATGTAACATGTTTCCAGGTCGCATCAGATACTTACGGATTTGGGGGAGATACACTGCTGTTGAGCATAAATTTAACATTGCTACAACTTTGTTAATAAGATTTTAAGCATACAATTCAGGAAATGCACAATAACGTTTTCCTCAGTCCAGTAACTAAGCTCCCCGTAAAGCTGATTCTTTCCTGTTTTACTTGGTGCTGGAAAGGGAGGAGGGTTATGTGAAGGAGTGGATTACTGCTCCCTGACTCTTGAGAGCTGCTTTAGCCCTGACATGTGTTAGAGCTGTTGCCAGGTAGCTGCCAATCATGCAGGATTGTTGTAGCATGTACGAGATCTGTTCTGTTACTTCCCTGTGCCTTGATACCACTTGCTGTGCTCTTTATGCTGAGATTAGACCTGGATCTGGCACAGATGGAACAGCACTGAATTCCCTTCCAACAAGAGAACTCTCTGCTGGTAATTTGCTGCTAGAAGAATCCATCTCCCTTATGCCAAAGAAGTGGCTGGTAGGGGGTGGATTCCAGAAGACATTTAGCTTACTCTACAAGAGTGTTTGCTATTACTGTATGTGGTCTTCACTCTAAAGTCTTAATGTATTCTGACCTAACTTCAAAATTTGGAAATTATATACTGAATCTACCAATCCTACTTGAGACCAGCAAAATCTGAGAGCAGGAAGCTCATACAAATAAATTCTCAGTTTTGTGTGTATAATCTCTGTGGATTCAGATCTATGTGCTCACCATGAGAAGTAACTACTTTCCATGTGCTGCATTTATCCCTAAAGTCCAGCCTCTGTGGCAGAGAGAGGAGGCTTGGTGATTTGGAAGCTCAGGAAGAGCATTCCTAGAGCATTATGTAGTGATGAGTTTGGGAGATGACAGGCTCTGTTGCCCTTACCCTGGATTCTGATTGCCTTGGTACTGAGGCTCTTTAAGCTTTCATAAAACCATAGAAGATTATGGTTGGAAGAGACCAGAGGACATAGTCTAGTCCAACCCCCTGCTCAAAGAAGGACCAACCCTAAGTAAATCATACCAGTCAGGGCCTTGTCAAATCTTAATATCTAAGGATGGAGATTCCATCACTCCCAAGGCTCATTCCAAGACTTCACCACCCTCCTAATGAAACAGTTTTCCCTAATATCCAACCTAGACCTCCTTCATTGCAGCTTGTCACCATTGCTTCTTGTTCTATCATCTGCCACCACTGAAAATAGCCTACCTCCATCCTCTTTGGAACACCCTCTCTCCTGGAAAGGCTGCTATCTAAAAAATAATTTGGTGTTTTTTAATGAATTTTGAATCTGCTGAGAACAACTTCTTTAGTCAGAATTTATGCCATCAGCTATACAAGTAACAATACAGCTTGTATTTTAATATTACCATTAAATATAAAGATATGAGATGCTTCGTCTAATCCATCTGTGGCAAGATTTCTCATTCTGCCAGGTCACAACCAGCTGCCCTTTTTAAATGGGGGAATGGCCATGTAAGAAGGCAGGTTCTGAGATAGTAGTACTATGAAAAGTATGAGAACCCCTGATCTGTTAACTGTAGATAGGGCTCTACCAAATTCCTTGGAATGGAGAAGCCTCACAGACATAGCGAGAGTCACGGTATTGCCACTCTTACTTCCATAGAGTGGCAGGTGTTGGTCAGGCACCCAGCTCTGAAGGCAGCACCCTGCCAGCAGCAGCAGAGCAGTGGCAATTCCATACCATATCACTCTTTTGTGCTGTTGCCTTCCGAGCTGGGTGGCTGGAGAGTGGCAGCTGTGGACTAAGAGCTTAGCTCTGCACACAGCTGCACAGAAAATAAGGGTGGCAAAACCATACCATGCCATCCGTACTTCTGTGCTGCTCTTCGTGGTAGCTCTCCAGCCAGCAGTCAGCCTTCTCCAGGTGCCAGCTCTGAAGGCAATATTGCTGCTAGCAGCAGCACAGATATAAGACTACTAGTACTGCAGCCCTGGCACATCTCCCTTTTGGCTCAGAACCCCTGCAGTTACAACACTGTGGAATTTCAGATTTAAATAGCTTGAAATCATGCAATTTACAATTTTAAAAATCCTCTGTGAAATTGACTATAAAGGACCATGAATTTGGTAGGGCTCTGCCTATAGTGTGAATCATCACAGTCTCTAGTCTGTGTCACTCTATGTTGTGTAACTAAAATCAAATAACATTTTACACTGCATTTTAATTAATACATTTAATTCAGTTTAGAGTCAAACTAAATGAGCCCTTTTATGCCTTCAGTATCGCTTGGGATTTTTCAAATAGGTGATTTGTACAAAGTGTAGGCATGCTGAGGTGTATCTTCTAACTTCTATCTATTAGTTAAAGTTATTAATTTCCTATCTTTCTAGATTTTGGCCCAACCTTTGTGATAGGTTTCAATAATGTGTTTATGATTATGGTCAGGATTACTGTTTCTAACTTCATTTCCAAGAATGACGCCACACATTGGCTTTTACCAACACTTCCTCTGTGGCAATCGTCAAATCTATTGGGTGGGATAAATCTGCTACAAACACTGAAAAGCAAGTGATTATCTTATAAGCTACTTTCCTTTCACAGCATGCGCTCATGACAAATATGCTCTTCTGAATAACATAGGCAGTTGAAATAGGCTGCAGTGTGCCTCTTAAAGCTTGAAAATTGAAAACATTCCAGCTGTGTGATAGGTAATGAATGACATTGAAATATAGTTTTGTTTTGTTCTGTTGTTTCTTTTAAGTCTTGAAGAGCAGTGCTGGGGTAAAGAAGAAATCCTCAGGTTCCACTCTGTTAATTTATAAAACTCTTCGCTGCTATTTTAGGCCTAGCTATATACATTTTAGAAGCAAAGCAAGAATGTTGCTATTTGCTTTTCCATACAGGTACCCAGAATGCTTTTTCAGCTTACATAGCTGTATTATATGTGATATTGGATGAGAGTTCCTGGAATTAAATGAAATATTTGTGGAATTTTGGGCATGTATGATATGAGCAATGAATCTTGGCTGTCTGGACTTAATGTTACCTTCTCCATGGTTTTGTGACCGATTAAATTAAATATGGAGGTTGTTCCCACCCTTCCTCTCCTCTTGAACCTCAGGATTTTTTTCCACAGTAGATTCAGCTAGTATGAAAGTTGCATCTGGTGAGTAGATTACTGAAAAAAATGTTAAACTGCTGGTTGGGGAATTGGTTGCCTTATACAGAGTCTCAGCCTTTCCAGACTAATTTATCCCTTTCTGGAATCTGATTTGTTTTGCCTACCTCAAGTTTCACCTCACTTAAAATCTACTTCTTTACAGCATCAGACAGAATTATACTAAAAGTATCACAACACACTATTACTGAAAAATTGCTGACGTTCTCATTTTTACCATACAATTATAATATAAATTGACTGGAATATAAATATTGTACTTGAGTCTATTTTCACTTGTAAGCCTTGTAACTCTGGGAGGCAACAAACCAACAACAACAATTAATTTTTAATCCCAATCCTACTCTCGGGGCCAGTGTCAAGCAGGGCAATTGCCCTGGGTCCCCACAAGTTAAGATGCTTAAGCTTTGACTTCAGTCACAGGCAACAGGTCTTGGGCTTTGGCTTTCTGCCAAGTATAAGATAAATGATGGCTATACATAGACCGATGGGGGAAGTATAAGGAAACAGTAAGTAAGGCTACACTCTGAGCTGAAGGTAGTTTGAGGAGACATACCTATGCTAGCTTTGATTAAGCTAAGATCCTGGAAACAGTGTAGCCTGCAGCAGTGTGAATGGTGGGAGAAGTTAGTTCCCCTAAATATGATCCAATCAGAGGGTGCATCTAGACCTCTGTTTTGGGATACTTCCGGTATCCCAAAATAGTGTATTCAGCGTTTTGACAGCGTGCACATGTTATTTTGAAATCGTTTTCAAAATAATGGGCACGCTGTTCCGACATCCCTGTCAACCTTGTTCCACGAGGATTAAGGGACATTTTGGAATAGTGATTTATTTTGAAATTTGACAGTGTAGACAGCACTGGATTTCAAAATAAGCTATTTTGAAATTAACTTGAAATAAGCTACGTAATTTGCGAAGTTCAAATTGAGTACCTACTTTGAGCTAAGGGTGCAGTATAGACACACCCTGAGAGACTAGATACATACTTGGCTAGTAACTCTTTCCACCATTCATGTTGCCACGGCTGCTGTTTTTAGCGCTCTAGCTTACTCAGCGTTAGCACAAGTATTCTTCAAGCTATGATTGACACAAGCTCCAGCTAAGTGTAGACATACCAAAATGAGTGCATTGGTCAGCAAGATAGGCAATGCTCTTAGCACAGCAGCAGCCTATTTTTTGGGGGAGGCGGTTCCAATTTGAAGGGGAGTTTTGAAAGAGGACAGTGGTTAGTTTTGCCACTATTTTAACTGGGAGATACTACTTCAAGTGCCTCAGCTCATCTGCTGTTTCAACTGGGCATGAGGAAGGATAAGTGCAGAAGGGTGGTCTCTGAAGTAGAGGACACCAGACCATTAAGGGTTTATATATTAAAACTAGGGCTGTTGATTAATTTTAAAAAATCATAATAAATTTCACTAGTACTTCATAGCAAGCTGTTACCAGATTTGCCCAATACTCTGGGGTATGCTCATTTATCAGGGTTACCCTGATGGGACTGGGGGAAGGTTAACAATTCTATCAGTGTGCTGTTGGTGCTTACTTGTGCTCTCATATGGAGCTGAATTCTCCCTGCTGCCAATTCCCCCTCCCCCTGGAGGAACTAGGTTCCTCAGGATGGGGTTCTTACCACCTTGGCAACACACACAGACACTCACACCCACTAACAGAGCACATCTGAGAGGACTGGGTACTCAGCACTCACAAGCTGACCCCCCTCATATGTCCCTGGACTCAGCTGGCTGGGTTTCACAGCAATGCCACACTGCACCCTCATGTGCCTTTGGACTCCGTGGGCTGGATTAAACAGCACTTTAAGCTGCCATCCTCACAAGCCCCCAGGTTCAGCACCCCCTATCCCCACTTTCACACCACAGTCATTCACTGGTAAACCACACAATGAGCAAACCCCACAGGATTTTAGGCACTACAGGGATCTTTTGCTTGGGTACAAGCGTTGTTGCAGAGCGAATGGGGAAGCCAAAACAACACCCCTTAATGAAGAGTGAGCAAAAGAGAAAGAAAGAGAGATAAGCAACAAGCTTAACAATGAAAGTGATTTATTTCGGAGTAGTGAATAGATATAAAAAAGTTACAATATTAAATCTAACAGTTACAATATTAAATCTAAATTGAAACTGATTACAAACATTAGGTAACCATATAACAGTTTACACAGGGCAGGGTCAGGAGGCTATGCTTAGAGAGATAGTTCATGAGAGAGAGAGAGAGAGAGACCTCACCACTCCACGGAGCTTGCACTGATCGGGGTTCCCAGATGATGATGGTAGCTGGGGGTCCAGAGGGCAGGAGAAAAGCAGGACAGAGCCCCCAGCACGATCAGACAGGAGATAAAGAAGTCTCAATGGAACTGATGCAGTTTAAGTCCAGGTATCAGAAAAGTTTTCTTGGGGCAAGGAGAGGAGTTTTTATAGGGATAGTTCAAAGAGAAAGAGGAGAGACAATAGAGACTGATCACTCCTGGTTATGGGTGATGTTCCTTGAACGAGCTCACAATGCAACTAGGCAGTTTCACTATTTTAGGTGTAAATAGGATTGTTACTAGAATTGGTCTGATAATGACTAATTTGGGTGTGAGCAGGCCTAGGTTCATTAGCATCTGGAGTAGATATTTCCCATCAGGCAGTGCTTCTCTGCTTTCCGTGTCCCATAGTTCACTGCGGTTCCTGCGTTGGAAGAGCTGCTCTCCATTCTGTATGCTAATGAGATGCCCCTCTGTTCCGTCTTTAATGCAAATGAGGCTGGGGTGTTTCCTTAATTATATCACCCTTGTCTGAAGCAGTTTAGGTGTGTCTTCCCCAGCCTTTTCATTGCTTTGTCTTTGATTCTAGCAGAGGCCTGAGGGAGGGGAATGGTTTTCCATGAATGTCACTCCCTGGCTCCCCAAGAGCACAAGGCTGACTGGTGACCATGTTATGGTTTCCCAAGAATCACAGAGCTGGTGGGTAACAAAACCAATTAAAATTGAATAAATATTCTGGATGTTTTTCTATATTTTCAAATATATTAATTTTTGTTACTACATAGCAAGGTAAAGTGCTCATTCCATATTATTTTAATTACAAATATGTCCATTAATACAAGCACTGTATTGCAATTCCTTTTTCATGACCGTGCATTTTAAATGTAGCATTTTTTGTAGCTGCATAACTGCACTCATTAAAACAATGTAAAACTTTACCACCCTCCAGTCCACTCTGTCCTACTTCTTGCTCAGCAATCACTAAAACAAACAAGGTTGTTTACATTTACAGGAGATAAGGCTGCACACTTATTTACAGCGTTACTGGAAAATGAGAGTAGGCGTTCACATGGCACTTTTGTAGCTGTTGTCAGAAGATATTTTACCTGCCTGATTTGCTTAAGCTTCATATACAGGCAGTCCCCGACTTACGTCGGACCCGTAGTTATGAACGGGGCTTTGCTTGCCCTGGAGGACGCGGGCGGCGGGACAGCCCAGACGCACCGCGGTCCCGCTGCCCGCGTCCTCCGGGGCGAGAAAAGCTGCTCCGCGTCTCCTTGGTATGCTGGGGGAGTCCCCCCAGCAGACCAGGGAGACACGGAGCAAAGCCGCGGAGGACGCGGGCAGCGGGACGGCCCAGACGCGCCGCGGTCCCGCCGCCTGCATCCTCCGTGGCTTTGCTCCGCGTCTCCCTGGTCTGCTGGGGGGGGGGCCCGCAGCTAGTGCACGTGCCCCCACCCCAGCAGACCAGGCTTTTCTCACGATGCCTGGGGTAAAGCAGCTGGGGTGCTGCCCGGTTGGTCCCGCAGCTCGGCGCTATTGGACCAACCCGGCAGCACCCCAGCTGCTCTGCCCCAGGCGTCCTGATTCAGCTGCTGCTGGTCAGTTTCCGAGGAGGGGCGCTACTGGACCAACCCGGCAGCACCCCAGCTGCTCTGCCCCAGGCGTCCCCAAGTCAGCTGCTGCTGAAACTGACCAGCGGCTGATTCCAGGAATCAGCCGCTGATCAGTTTCAACAGCGGCTGACTTGGGGACACCTGGGGTAGAGCAGCTGGGGTGCTGCCGGGTTGGTCCCCGCAGCACTGAGGTGCGGCGCTGCGGGGACCTACCCGGCAGCGCCCCAGCTGCTCTGTCCCAGGCGTCCAGATTCAGCCGCTGTTGAAACTGATCAGCGGCTGATTCCAGGAAGCCCAGGGCAGAGCAACTCTGCCTCGGGCTTCCTGTAGTCAGCCGCTGATCAGTTTCAGCAGCGGCTGAATCTGGACGCCAGTTCTGATTTACATACAGATTCAACTTAAAAACAAACCTACATTCTCTATCTTGTACATAACACGGGGACTGCCTGTATGTCCCTTGACACTTCAACCACCATCCCAGCTGATGATGGTTTCTGCTCAATTATGATCCAAAGGAGAGCGGATTGATGCATGTTCATTTTCTTTATCTAAGTCAGATGCTGCCAGCAGAAGGGTGATTTCCTTTTTTGGAGGTTCAGCTTCTATAGTTCTTGCACTGGAGTGTTCGTTTAAGACTTCTGGAAACATGCGCTACATCTCGTCCCTCTCAGATTTTGGACGGCAGTCCGGATGTTACGTTGGAAGTTCAGCTTTCATGATAGAGACTGCACTACCATACTTGAGTTGTCAAATTGACAAATACAATTTCTTTAGCAGTGTAAATATTTGTAATAAAAATAAATATTGTGTTCTCAACTTGCACTTTGTAGTCTGTTGTAATTGAAGTCAATATATTTGAAAATGTTGAGAACACTCAAAATTATTAAATAAATGGTATTATTTTATTGTTGAACAGTGTTAATCACAATTTTTTAAATGCTCATTTGAATCCCGTGTTAAAATTGATAGCTTAGATACGTTTTCAAAGATGAAATGGAAGCTCACGCAGGAAGCATGAATGACATTTGCTACAAGAAACACCACTACGCTGCAGTTGTATTCTGCAATAGCAGAAACACTCAAGCATCGAATAAGATTATTTGAATAATTTAATGCTGGGGTTCAATGTGTATGAAGAACTGTGACCGCCTCACTGTTGTCTCTTTGGCAAATGCAGTCTTGGTAAAATGGACACATTAGCCTAAAAAATTACCAATTTTGATGAACAGATTGAACTGGCTGAAAAACATGGACTAGGATTTCTGTACCATATAGAAAAAGGGCAGAAGATTTAAATTATTTGAAAACTTAATCGTGTATCAGGTTGCTTCTTGTGACTAGGTCATGAAGCAGTGTCTCCTCTCCCAGTTGCTGCCTTAGTTAAGAGGTTAATGAGTCTGTTACAGCTGCCAGCTAATGGACTTACTCTTTTCATTCAAATGGTAGAGGCTCATGCTTTTAGATGAAGAGGTCTAAGGTTCAATCCCTTAAAGTGGACTGATGGGCAAAATAGAAAATCCGATGAAAGATGCAGGAAGATTTATTCAAATCCTAGGCATATCTGCAGGTAAAGACAAAACTGGCCATGAGTCTGAGGAAGCTCACACTGATGATGATGTTTGAGAGTATTATCTAAAGACTTTGGAGTTGCTCTGGCAGCACAAAACTGACCTAATTAACCTACTTTTTCTCTGTTACTGATCATGATTTTGGAAGGGAAAAGAAACCAACTTGTCTTTGATCCTTCACCCAGTTTGCAAGGCATTGATAGCCATGTGTAGCAGAAAATCTGATGTAGGAGCAGTTGTAAATTGAGCAAATCTGATGTGGAATTAATGACAGTCAATATGGATCATCATGTGGCATTTGAGTCACTTTTCATAATATAAACATCCCCAGGTAGCTTAGGAGGTTATGGCTCCAGAATCCTTGCCACAGAGAATGATTTGATTTAGAGGTTGAACCTTTAAAATCCAGGATTCTCTGGTCTGGTAACATCTGTGGTCCAGCAGGACCATAGATGTTGCTTGACCAGAGAGCCCTGGCTGCCCAGGTTCAGAAGTGCAGCCCAGGCTGGGATGGGGAGCCCAGCTCTGGCCAGGATTTGCAGCAAGGAGTGCAACCTCGGTAAGGGCTGGAGGCAACGTGGCTGGTGGCCAGAGCACAGCCCTGGCTAGGACTGGTGCAGTGGGGAGCGTAGCCCCTGCCGAGGCTGGAAGTGCAGCCCCATGTGGGGCTGTGGCAGCAGGGACCTCAGCACCAGCCAGGGCTGAAGTCTGTGGGGCCAGCAGCTGGGCACACAGCCTGAACCGGTGCGGTGGGGGATGCAGCCCCAGCCAGGGCTGAAGGCAGCATGGCCAGTGGCTGGCTGGTGCTGGCCTGGTCGGGGGCTGGAGACAGCGGGGCAGGTGACAGGGAGTGCAGCCCTGACTGGGAGCAGAGCCTACAGCTTTGACTTCCCCTGGTCTAGAAAACTCCATGGTTTGAGATCACTCAGGTCCCAAAGGTGCCTGACCAGGTTGGTCCAACCTGTAATGTAAAGCCTGTGATCTGTATGAATTATGATTAAGTATGGTCTCTTACAACCAGAATTAAACTTTATGTAATTAAATTGCAGTTTGTGTTTGGGTTTCGAGTTTAGGAGATCTGCTATATTTATAAGCAGAAATTTAGCACCCTGGCAGTACAGCAAAAATACAGTAGTGAGTTAGCCAAAATGTAGTTCATTTTAAAAGGAAAAATAATAGAATTACTGTTCAATATGGAATCTTCTGATCAACTGATTGTTATTATTGCTGTAGAGCAGTTTTACTTGGAAATATACTTGTTCCTGTTTAAATCTGCTGCTCAGTAAATACTGAGAGTAAGTCAAATGATCTTTTTGTAATTTGTTTTCATATCTCTGGTTTTGTCACGTTAAGATACTAAGAAGAAACACCGTATGTACTGAAGTACTTACACAGTTTTTGAAAAGCGTTAACACATTTTAATATTCACAGCTTCTAGTCTTACTATGAAAATTCAGACTTAGAGTATCAACAAATTTTCTTTTAAAGCCAGAACAAAAGTCACCAAATCTATGTTTGTTTTTTTATCAGACCTGTTCCTCATTCTGTTGTTTCCGCCTCAAAGGGGTAAAGTCTACTCTGCTGTCTGAGATAATCATTTCTAAGTTGAGAGAGGTTTGCATAAGGAAACAAAAGTCTCTTAGTTTCTGTGTGTTTTATCTTTGGCTTCTGCTGGAATAATATTTGCATTTATGCAATTTATTTTTAAAGTAACAGTGACTATAGAAAAAGATGGTTGAGTCATCATAAATGAGAACCAAACCCAGATAGCCTAGTTACTAGTACAACTTCTTACCTAGCATTGCTCCAAGAAATAAGCTAAGACCACTTTGCACTGCTCTGGTCATGTGGAGAAGCCTAGAAGTTGGATGTAAAATAGGCTTTATTTCTTTTTGAAGCCTCTTTATACTGTTAGGGGCATATGAAGTGACCTTGAAGAAATTCGGACCTCTGTGTTGATTTTCACAGGTTGGGTGTTGAGCTCTTTCAAGAATGAAAGCACACCACCTATGAATAGATTTGGATCAAATAAGTAATGTAAATTCTCTTTGCTGCTTTCCAAAAGACAAAAAACAGATGGCTTTTGTTTCTTTAAGACCTTGCTTTTCATTGGGGCCTGGCTGGAAGTCCAGCTAACAGCCAGGAGGGAAAACTGAGAATCTGGAAACAGATTTTGGAAAAAACAATTTTTCTCTTACTATATATTTTAGAAATTTATGTTTTCCTATCTGTGTGTGTGTGTGTGTGTGTGTGTGTGTGTGTGTGTGTGTGTGTTTTGTTCAAGAATTCCTCCTAAATAAGAGCTATGACTTACTCCTAATACATTTAAAAAAACTGAGCTGCAGCATCCCCAGAGCTGGTGCAAGCTGGGTCTGCTCAGTCCTGGCTTATGCTACCCCAAGAAGCTAACCCCCTTATTGAGTAGTCGATGAAAATTCCATCGACTACTCAGTTAGCTTATTAACTGCTACTTAACATCCCTAATGCAGCTTCCTGTAATGGTAAGTTTTAAAGCAAGGTTTGCTTGTGCCAGGACAATGGGATGTGCCTGCAATTCGATTGTTCCTCATAAAATGGAAAGAGAGGGGTTTGGTGGGAAGGAGTTGTACTGTGGAACAACCACAGCAGCAGCAAGAGGCCTGAGATAAGGACCAGGACAGCTATAACCCCATTGGGCTGGCAGGGGTGGAGAAATGGACAGCTGATTACTATATATTTGTGTGTGTGTGTGTGTGTGTGTGTGTGTGTGTGTGTGTGTGTGTGTGTGTCCCCGATATGCATCGCTCCCCCGGCTGTGCTGGCTGCACCTGCCATGGACAGGCACTTCTCATTTGGCCCTGAGCTGCTGTGGTGAAAGAGGACTGGGGTTGTCATCTCTCCTCAGTCTCACCCCAAAGCAATGATTTAAATGGAGAAAAACACAATGGCTGTATCTAGACTGGCAAGTTTTTCCGCAAAAGCAGGGGCTTTTGCGGAAAAATTTGCCAGCTGTCTACACTGGCCGTTTGAATTTGTGCAAGAACACTGATGATCTCATGTAAGATTGTCAGTGTTTTTGCGCAAATACTATGCTGCTCCTGTTCGGGGAGGAAAAAGCACTCTTGCGCAAATATATTTGTGCAAGATGGTCAGTGTAGACAGCTAAAAACTGTTTTGCGCAAAAAAGCCCCGATGGCAAAAATGGCAATCGGGGCTTTCTTGCGCAAAACCGCGTTTAGATTGGCACGGATGCTTCCCGTTAAAAGCATTTGTGGAAAATCATGCCAGTCTAGACGCAGCCAATTTCAGTTAAGGACCTGAGCAACTACGGGTAAATCTTCTGGTATATTTAAATATAATCTGTAATGGGCAACACTATCTTCAGCCTATAGCTTTGGACATTACAATATACTACCCTTTGATGTACTCCTTATAAACAGTATAAAAATTCACTTTAAACACATTTTTACTCTTGGAATGCTCTCTTGATCAGCAAGAATGTGATAGTTACCTTGATGTATAGACAGCTGCTACACATGT
This sequence comes from Pelodiscus sinensis, assembly GCF_052426305.1. Lineage (NCBI taxonomy): Eukaryota > Metazoa > Chordata > Testudines > Trionychidae > Pelodiscus > Pelodiscus sinensis. Next base: position 104,201,832 of record NC_143055.1, read on the forward strand.
CTATAAATGCAGTTGACATATTTTTAAGACTTATTCATATAAACAACAAGCACAGCATAGGCCATACTGCAATTTGTGATGGAACTGCACCTCTTTCCTTACCGGGCTGGATGTGAATGGAATCTGAGCCAGAAGCTTAGTACAAAGCCACACATTTCCTCAGACCTGTAAGAGGAGGATATAAGGGGAGGGAAGGCTTGATTTGCAGTTTGGGGATGGTTATTTTAAGAAGGAAGGAAGGGAGGTGTTAATTTCTTGTTTATATGAATAAGTTTTAAGCATATGTCAGCTGCATTTTTATCCATGAATAGGCGCTGTGTACCTCAAGATAAATTAAAAGTAATTTCCAACAGTGGGAGAATATGGCAAAAGGACAATCAATACAGTCATACCAGAGAAGACGAACAGCAATAATATTCAGCAGGTTTCATCTTCAAAGCCTGGTACAAACGTTAACTAATTAATTGCCTAACAGTACCTTGAGGTGAGCAAGAATGAGTATGCATTTAACAGGTGGGAGAAAATGAGTCAGAGTTAAATGCCCAAATCCTCCATCCATCCAGCCCTAGTAAACAGGGTTGCTCAACACATATTGCGTATTTCTGTTTTATTTAAAAATAATCATTAAAAAGGTAGAATGTTGAGGAATGCCTGTACTTGACCCATATAAAGCAATGGGTATTTGATAGTATAAGCAGGCAGGTACTTTATTCACTACCGAATGCTTTTGACTTGTGTGATATAGCACTTTTGAAGTAAATGTATTTTCTATAAGACTTATGGAATGGGGATTCTTTCCAATTTATCATATGCTAACAGGAATTATTTTAATCATGCCTGTGTGACCATCCCAAGAGCTAGCTAGGATTTTTGCTTGGTGAGTAGGTGAAAACAATGGGGAGATCAGGGACATATTCCAGACCGATCTAGAGAATAAAAAACGTGACTTGTCGCACCATCTTACAGACACAAGTCTTCATTTCTTGGATACATGCTCTCAATTGAAGTTCAGTGCCAGTACTAGGGATATAAGCGACTAGTCGTCTATCCGATAAGCAAAAGCTTATTGGATAGTCGACACACTAGCTGACTAGTTGCTTCCCCCCCCCCAAGGCGGGGGGGGGGGAGAGAAAGGGATGCTTGGAGGAGCTGCCTTAAAAGCCGTTTTCCTTCAGCGGAGTCCCAGCAGGGACTCTTGTACATTTCAAAGTGGAAACGCCGCCTGGGGCCAGTGGGGGACTGAGTCCTGCTCTGGCCCCAGGCTCCACATGGCATTTCAAAGGCAGAATGCTGAGTGGCACTTCCACCTTTTGAAATGTAGCAACAGCTGGCTGGGCTCTTGCTCCAGTTCAAAGCGGAAGCTCCCTTATCGATTATATATGTAGAAAGGCTCAGAGTCAGAATCTTGATGAGAAATGACGTGTAGTTTCAGCAGAAAATACTAATTGTAATTAGTCTGTTTTCCAACATGGCTGTACAAACCAGGTACAGGAACTTAAACTTGAATTACTGACCTTTCTATATTCTTTAGTAAAACTTAAGCACCATTCTGTTTCCCCCACCATACATAGTTGATGTCATAAGTTCACTCTTCAGTCTTTGGCCAGTCTCCCTCTCTTCTCTCTCTCCCTGCCCCACTTCCACTCCAATTCAATCACAAGAATATTGACAACTTTAGCACAAATTTCATCTGGTTATGCTGTCTTCAATAGTAAGTACCGAGCCCTGGTGTGAATGAAAACAAACTCTCATCCATAGTCCCCAGAGCATATCAAATAGATATGTTACAATTGTTTCACCTTTTCCTGAATCTTTACTGGATTATAATGATTATATATCACAGTAATCCCACTAAAGTAGAATAACATAGGTACAAAAGTGGTGTAGCACAGTGGAGAATCAGGCTCCCTGAATGCCAAATGAAAGTGAAAGTATTTAATGAGTTACACCTGTTTCCAGATTTAAATTACACCTGATGTTTAACTTTGTGTGTGATGTTCTGTCTCTCCTAACTTCAACTGTACATCTCCACTACTGACTTCTTATGCTTGTCCAGGCCTGCATCTCAGTATCGCTTCATGGAAGACCTAGCTCTTCCTTCATCTAAACATGAAGCCCATTTTTTCTCCTATATGTTTTGCCTTGCTTTCTTTCCCTCTAACCTTTGCCAGTTTTGTAATTCTGCCTGTCACTCAGGCTTGCAGCCTTGGAATTATCTTTGACTTCCCCCGAGTCTTTTCTCCTCACAGCCAAGCTCTTGCCAAATCTTGTTGCTGCTGCTCCTTTTTAGGCTGTGAGCTCTTCATGGTGGGGACTGGTGTTTCTGCATGTGTTTGTACCACAATGGTTCTCACATAGCTGTTTCTAAAACGCACACAGAAGATTGAGCTGGTCTACACCACAACATTTTATAAGCCTACCTATATCAACTTAGAATGAGGAAAGTATCACACAGTAGCCCGTGTAGCTACACCCAATGTAGACACAACTATGCCAACAGATTATTTCTGCTTCCAAAACTCTGTCTCTCTAGTTTCTTTGCTTAACTAATCTTTCCAAAAAGCATTCCCGAGTCTCACTTCTGTCCCTTCTTTAATTTACATTCAGCAGGTAAAAGTAATTTTGTCCTAATACTTAAACCATGTAATCTCCCTGCAAGTTTTCTTTTTTTTTCCCCCGTTTCATTTTGAAACCTGTGCAGGTAAAAATAATTTTGTCCTAATACATGTTTGTTTGTTAAAATACTCCTTTCAGTTCTAGGTCACTGGTTTAAATACAGCCAAGTCAGTGTTTAGATAGAAGGCTCTTCGGTGAGCCTAATTAGAGGTTAGTTAAAAACCTAACACAATTTTGGATTCTGTCAAAGAAAATGTAAAAATAATAATAGTAATCCCTTTTGGTTACCGTTTTCTCTTTGCCCTATGTGAAATCTGCTTGTGGTCTCTATCCAATTGTTAGAGTACCAATAGATATAGAGAGGCTGGAGCCTTTTATATTGGCAGAAATGTCAAGAAGTGAAGATAATGAACTATCCTTTTGTCCCTTTGAATTAGTGAGTCGAAGTTAGATTTATACAGTGGCGTGGGTTAGCCTTTGCCTGTCATACCTGGTTTGTAGATAAATAAGGGTTCAGGCTTCAAGTCTCTCAATTTGGCACTTTTTATTAGGGCTAAATATAAAATTAGAAGATGGGTGGGGGAAGCCCTGGAGAATCACAAGTGATCTGAAAATATATTTTCTTGTATGTTGTTATACTTGTAAGTCTCTTCAGCTGAGCACAAATATGCTTTTTGTTTTCTGTATGCCTTAGAGGTGAATGTTGAAAGAAAACAGGTGTTTATCTACTCAATGATCACAAAGCATTTAGGATTAATATTACACATTTTGTTCTTCTTATTCAAAAGTATTACTGAATGACACTGCTATGCAGAACATGCCTACAGAAATAACTCAAGGCAAACTGTGCTCCAATTCCTTGTCAGTTGATGCTTTTGACCAATGGCCCAGGAATGGGATTTAAATCTGCTGCTGTTTCCCGTTATTGCAGACTGGCATCTATTATGGTTCAGAGTATTCACGGAAAAGTGTTTACAATGATCACTTGGCAAGTGCTTTCTGTCAGGAAAAATTAGGAACATTGGGTTCAGTTAAGTGCTTTTCTCTTAATGACAAAAGTAGCTTATTATATTGGTGTCCCACATTTGAGTTTTAAACACCAGTGAAAGAAGAGCAAATAAAGATTGAATTTCAGATGTTTCTCAGGAACAGTGTGTGAATGCTAAAGAATTTGATTTGAAAGAGCACTATTTATGAGAATGTGAAGAAGCAATATTCTGCTGCATCTGTCTTCGGTATAATGATAGGTGGGTGACGATTATGGGACTTTCAGATTCTAATCATTTGGGTACAGGCAGTCCCCGGGTTACGTACAAGATAGGGACTGTAGGTTTGTTCTTAAGTTGAATCTGTATGTAAGTCGGAACTGGCGTCCAGATTCAGCTGCTGCTGAAACTGACCAGCGGCTGACTACAGGAAGCCCGAGGCAGAGTTGCTCTGCCCTGGGCTTCCTGGAATCAGCCGCTGATCAGTTTCAACAGCGGCTGAATCTGGACGCCTGAGACAGAACAGCTGGAGCGCTGCCGGGTAGGTCCCTGCAGCGCCGCACCTCAGCGCTGCGGGGACCAACCCGGCAGCACCCCAGCTGCTCTACCCCAGGTGTCCCCAAGTCAGCCGCTATTGAAACTGATCAGCAGCTGAGTCCTGTAGTCAGCTGCTGGTCAGTTTCAGCAGCAGTTGACTTGGGGAAGCCTGGGGCAGAGCAGCTGGGGTGCTGCCAGCTTGGTCCAGTAGCGCCCCTCCTCGGCGCTACTGGACCAACCCAGCAGCACCCCAGCTGCTCTGCCCCAGGTGTCCTGATTCAGCCGCTGCTGAAACTGACCAGCAGCGGCTGAATCAGGATGCCTGGGGCAGAGCAGCTGGGGTGCTGCCGGGTTGGTCCAGAGCGGCGCTGCGGGACCAACCGGGCAGCACCCCAGCTGCTTTTACCCCAGGCGTTGCGAGAAAAGCCTGGTCTGCTGGGGGGGGGGCGCACTAGCTGCTCCATCTCCCCCTCCCCCTCCCCACCTCCCCCCCCCCAGCAGACCAGGGAGACGCGGAGCAAAGCCGTGGAGGACGCGGGCAACAGGACCGCGACACGTCTGGGCGGTCCCGTTGCCCGCGTCCTCTGCGGCTTTGCTCCGCGTCTCCCTGGTCTGCTGGGGGGGGGGGGGGGCTCCCCTAGCAGACTAGGGAGATGTGGAGCAGCTTTTCTCGCCCCGGAGGACGCAGGCGGTGGGACCGCGGTGCATCTGGGCTGTCCCGCCGCCCGCGTCCTCCGGGGCGAGAAAAGCCCCGTTCATAACTGCGGGTCCGATGTAAGTCGGGGACTGCCTGTATATGAAGCTTAAGCAAATCATGCAGGTAATATATCTTCCGACACCAGCTACAAAAGTGCCATGTGAACTCCTACTCTTATTTTCTGGTAACTCTGTAAATAAGTGTGCAGCCTTATCTCCTGTAAATGTAAACAACCTTGTTTGTTTTAGTGATTGCTGAGCAAGAAGTAGGACAGAGTGGACTGGAGGGTGGTAAAGTTTTACATTGTTTTACTGAGTGCAGTTATGCAGCTACAAAAAATGCTACATTTAAAATGCACTGTCATGAAAAAGGAATTGAAATACAGTGCTTGTATTAATGGACATATTTGTAATTAAAATAATATGGAATGAGCACTTTACCTTGCTATGTAGTAACAAAAATTAATATATTTGAAAATATAGAAAAACATCCAGAATATTTATTCAATTTTAATTGGTTTGCTATTAAGTACTAGGGAGATGCGGAGCAAAGCCTCGGAGGACGCGGGCGGCGAGCCACCCCCAGCAGACCAGGGAGACGCGGAGCGGCTTTTCTCGCCCTGGAGTACGCGGGTGGCGGGATCGCGGCGCGTCTAGGCGGTCCTGCCGCCCGCGTCCTCCGGGGCAAGAAAAGCCCTGTTTGTAACTAGGGATCCGACATAAGTCGGATCCGTGTAAGTCGGGGACTGCCTGTATATGAAATCCACTAATGGAAAACTCCGATGGTTCCTGGCTGTTATGTGAACTTCTGTGCTGGTTTTCACTTCTCATATAGTCTACAAATGACCGTACTGCAAAATGTCAAGGGTACTGAAAATTATAGTCTTTCAAATTAACATGCTCAGGCTTTGCTCCACTCACGCTTGGTAGCATAGATGCTGTCTTAATGATTTCAACTCATGTAAATTATTGGTCCTAATTTTAGATTTGGAATTAAATCATGTTTCAGAGAGCATTGTGGCAGAGAAGTCTTCAAAGTATATTTATTTGATGCTGTTAAATCTCATATAAAACAGAGTCCTTGGTTTTGAACAGGGGCAAAGCAAATGACTGAGACAGCAATTTCAGCCTTATACAATAGACCCATAGGCCACAAGCATTTACATTTAACACTACCCACAATAATTCTCTGTGCTTTTGTATTCTTAAGGAGTATGTGATTTGATTTTTGTCACTGTTTTTTTATAAAAAGAGCTGCTTTGCATTTGGTAACGCCCAAAGAAGAATGCAAAGTGAGTTTGTGGCTGCTGTTTATCCCTTGAGCCTCTCTTGACAGCATTTTATATTGCTAAAATGCAGGCAGTCTCATTGCATTACATCCTGTGGTTGACTGCACAGTATTTTTCATAATTCTCTGCATTGCTCTTTTGTGTACATGAAAATATGTGAATGTAGACGAGCTTATTATAATCTCAGCGCTCAAATCTGGGAAATGCTTTATTATAGCTACCAGATGACTGCCTGAAGAAGACCTCTGTTTAACTCCTCCCATGCCATTGCATTGTTTGTAGGCAGATCTCTTATTCTCAGTAATTTAGTGAGGAGACAGTATATATAGCTGTGCTCCTTTACATAAGTGGCAGGTATCACAGACCGATGCTGAGATATTACAAGGTGTCTTTCTCATTTCTTACAGTATATGGCTGTGGATTTGTGCTGGAATGGCTTTTATTGTATATTTTCAGGCTAGGAGATTTCAGCATTTCTTTTCAGATGTGGATTTTGGTACCATGAGCAACAGCTTTGTGACTTCATGATCAGAATATTGCAGTGTTCTTTAAAGAGGCTACACAATAAATCAACCAACAGAAAGAAGCTTATTTAGGATATAGCTGCCAACTTCCTATGTGGTGGTATTGACTTTGAGTGCATGCTGCTGGTGCTCTGGGACCTGTACTGTCTGAGTGGATGGAGTTTAAGGTGTTCGTTCTGATCTATAAAATCCTAAGTGCCCTGGGACCTGCCTGTTGAATCATCCCATTTCTTTCATTGCAATATTGCAGAACTTATGGTTAAGCAGAGGTGCGTCAGTTGGAGTTCCCTCAGCATAATAGAGAAGAATCAATTGATATGATATTGCACGTTAGGGTAACTTTGGAATTTACAAGTTTATCTTGCTTAAAAATAATCCACATTAAGTTAACCTTTGAATGGTACTATGCTGATTTACACCAGCTGAATATCTAGCTGTCTAGTTTTTCAAAAAGGATATCTTATCAGATCTCAAAACTATTAAAATTAATACATAGAAAATATATTTTCCTGCTTCTGGAAATTAATCCCTATTTTATCTTTTTCATGCTGACACACTTACTTAAAAAACCACTTTTTTTTCTTCAAAGAGGCTTGTGAATATAGTTAAACTACTAGAATTGTAAACATTTCTGACTGACAGCATTAAAATATTATGGCAAAACTTTGTCTCACTTGAAGAAACATCAATAGGTAAAAAGCTGAGTGTAACAATTTCAACAAAGATGTTCTGTTTAATAGAGTCAGGATCATGTTTCTAGATAAGAAAAAAAATATGCTGAGCAACATGTAACTAACTCTAATCAAAAGAACCTAAAATTAGAGAGAGAACAGTATAATTATATTCTAGCACTTTCAGCTTTCAAATTTTAGTGTCTGCATTCTCTGATATCAATAGAAGAACTCAGTGGCCTATAGTACACAGTAAGACACAAGTTCTGTTGTGTCATTTAAGAAACTCAATGTCTGAGTTTTCTACAATGAATGTAGGCAGCATAGGGTTTTGTGAATCTAGTCTGCCATTAGAGATGAGGGATCCCTAAAGTCAGCTTCAAGGAAATTGACCTTTTGCTAATCCTGAGAAGCATTGATATCGGGGGTGAAGTCTATTTGACAAGCTCATACTGCTTCTGTGCAGTTGACCAAACCTATATGGCAAGCAGTAAGGAGCAGTTCAAAGGCTTAGAATAGAAGCTGTGAAGTAATTTTAGGAGAGAAAATAAGCAGTGCTTTTGTGTTTTTACTGTCCAAGGAAGGGACAGTGAAGTCAGTGGATTTACTGCAAAACTGTCCTACTAGTTTTAGTTTCTTGACTAAAACACAGTAACAAAAACAATTTACTCCAAACTTTGTTTTCAGAACTCATCTATCAAGATAAAAAATTCAAGAGCTGCTTTCTTTGTAGCTTGTCTTGGAAAGGGATATCTCATTCTTCCTTCTCTCCCCGCTGTAGCTGTGTCACTCAGAACCAATGGCAGTAGCAAAAGTCCTGAAATTTTGGAAGCAGTTCTGGGTGCTGCAATTCCCAAACACTGGGTATAATCAGATGATACACAGCAGAAGGAAAGGTGTAAAAGCTTTTTCTGGTTGCAGGTGTGTATTCTACCAAAAATAGCTTGCATTACTAAAACTGTAATAGAAAAGAAGATGATCACCCATTTAGGCACTTGCATGGTATGAAGAAAGCCAAACCAGAATCCAAGAGTTGGTTGGATTTCTTAGTCCAGTTGGTCAAAGAAGGACTCTGAAGACTTAGAAGTCCTGCAGTTGGCTACAGTTAAAAGAAAAAGTAAAATACAGATGATCTGGATAAAATGAGTGCTTTGTGAACTGCCCATTTGATTTTAACTTGAGCAAATATGAATTTTTCTGAATAAGCTGTGTGTCTATTGTTGGCTGGAGCTCTAGAATATAATAGTGAAAAGGGTGAAGGAATAAAAGTTGAGAGTAGGAACATATTGTTCAATTGTTACTAAGAATGCCGGTAGGATCAAGTAATTTTAGTTTAAAAAAGAGCAAGGGAAAATGCATAATGCAAAATGAGACTCCATCTGCACTACTTGATTCCGTTTTGGTCACACTAGTTGTATTGGGGTGTGGGTGCATTCCTAGATGTACATGGAAAGAACCACTAAGTTTACCAAAGATCAAGAGACCCTAGCAATGATGAGGATGAAGAATGTATTTTCTCAGATTGTGTCCACAGACCATGATGATGATGATGATGATCTGCATGGTTGCTTGTTACAATGGGGACACAACCACACTTGAAGTAAGAAGTTCTTACCATGATGAAAAGTTTAATTTGTGTATGCATATTACTTAGGGAAATTTTGAATTCAAGTTCAGGTTAACATGTTACAAGGAAATTTAGGCTAAGATACCAGTGCTAATACTTCTGCTTTTCCTTACTTGCCTGATCCAAAGAACTGCTCAGTATGAATAAGTTAAATTCTTCCAAAACTTGATCTCCCCAACACCTTTTCCCCTCAAATTGCTATATTTATTACCAAAAGTATATGGAGATTCTTTAAACCATTTGCCACAAAAATCATCTCTCAAGTTTAAGATGTGACACATTTGGAGGAAATAACTACTGGAAAAATATATTGTCAAGGATGCATGGAAATGGTACAACCATAAATTACTAGTAAACCAGGAGGAGTTCAAGTCTGACCACTCATATAATCAGTGTGTCTCATTCAGTGTTCCATAGTGTGTATTTTTCCAGGTTTTGCTGACTTGCATTAGTCATTGTAGAATCTGAACATGTAGCAAAAGAACACATTGAAGTATCTGATATGTTCCATTAAAGTTATCTATAGTTAGCCGCATGAAATAGTATTTTCAAAGAGAACCTTTTCCATTTATGAAACCTTATTGTTCCCGTTGCTTCTTTCCTCTGAATCATTTCACAGACTGTGCTCTTTCTCCCATTGCATTGACTATTTATTAGTGTGACTAGATGGAAGTAGTTTGTATACAATAGCAGAAGAAAGAGATTTGTCCAATGTCCATAATCCCATCATATTCAGTAATCCACTGAGTTTTAAGAACTTTTTTTATCAACACAATGAAATGATAAATAAGAAGTTTATTATTTCTCTGTCAGGGTTTGCCAGGATTCCCCCGTAATTTTGGTACTTCTAAAGAGCCCAGGCAAGTTTTCATTTCATTTACATTCTCTATTTCTAATTACCTTTTTGTAATTGTAGACATAATCCAGTATCTGAGGCAGTAAAACCTGCAAAGAGCAACCACTCATAGAAGTTAGCAACAGTGACTGCTTGTAGGTCTCTCTTCAAAGGTTTGCACCTTGGAGAGTGATGGTGTTTCGTGACCTCGGCAAGTAGTGTCTTGTGAGAGGTGGCTTCTCTTCAGCAGTGGTCACATTTACAAAAGCAGGTTAAGGGAAATGTTGCACAAGTTATTGTTTTTCTTCATATTTAAACACACACACACACACACACACACACACACACACACACACACACACACACACACACAGATATAACATGCTCTCACTAGTTTATTACATTTGAAATCTGACTTCAGGTTATATATTCAAAATAGTATAAGTTAAACTATATGACTCCCTTTAGCTTTAATAGAAGCTATGTGGCTAGCTTCCCTGTGTAGCTGCTTAAAAATTAGCTGTTTTAAAGGCTTGATCCTATGAAAACTCGAATTGAGGTCAAGATGCTTTTTGCAAAATGATGATCTCCCTTTGTGACCACTGAAAACTGAGTGGAATAATTTCCTATAATCAATGGATATCTGTTCTCATATGTTCCATGAGCAGGAAATAAAAGTTTAAAATTTGGCATGTAACTCACTGGCTATGAATTATACTCTGTCACAAGTAACTGTAGCACCTTTCAGCCAGTTAGAAAATGCCCACCTTGATTCATCTCCAAAATGGCTCAATTTCAGGAACCCTGAGTGCATTGCAGCCCAACATTTGTACATTGGTTGGTTTGCGTTGACATGTTAAAGTTTAATTTTTAAAAGTTCTGTTTCCTTTCTGAGCATTAATGAAGACACATCCAGAAATGTTTCATAATAACAAAATAAACGCTAATTCATCTTGGCAATGAAAATGTATTAAGTTTTGATTCTGGACAGTTTGATTCTGAGAAACATTTACACGAAACTGTACGTGAGGGCCATGTCTGAGGGTGTGTAAGTCCATGAATTCCTTTCTACTCCAAACAAAGCTGCATTGTCACAGTATAAAATCCCACTTCCTGGAATCTGGCTTGTTAAGAAAATATTCCAAAAGTACATCCATGAAAGTATATCCATGAAACCCCAACCAAATCTGCCTTCTTTGATTTCCTCTGTTTCCCCTAGTCTAAACTTTCTCCCTTGATGTGCCTGCGCACAGGATTCCTTCTCTCAGGGGTCATCTTCTCCAGCCCTAGATGTGCGTGTCTCTTGTCACACCCACTTCCTTTACAGTTGATCCAGTGAGTCCGCAAAACCCACTTAATGCTTTCTGGCAAGATGATGACCTGCTTATATGTTGTGTGTGGGTTTTTTCCCCCAAGTTCTGGCCTTATGTGTATTCCACACTGTGTGGTATTTTCAACACATCTGGCTGCAGTCTATGTAGGGGTCACAGCTTCTAACTGGCCCTCCTCACTTTGTTCCTCTGGGTGAGAGATGCATGAGCTTTTTACCTGCAAATAATGAAAGTTTCAGGGGGCCCCGGCGACATCCATTCCTATAACGGAATAAGCAAGAGAGCAACCATCTTCTCTTTAGAGGACCTCCAAGTACTGTATCCTGCTCTATCATTTAGTGCATTTCCACCACACAGAGTGAGAGCCTATTCCACCAGAGGAAAGCCGCCTCTGTAGCTCACTTCATGAACAGCCTCATTTTTCATTTTGCAGAGCAGCAATGTGGAACTCTGTCATGTGTTCATGAGGTGCTGCACCTGAGTTCAAGCCTCCACGGATTATGTGCCCTTAAGGGTGTTGATCCTACATCTTTTGCACCTGTATCTTCTGAACCTTCACACACTTCTCCCTACCTGAGCACTGTGTGTCAGACACTCACAATGGAATACATATAGGGACAAGTCCTCAAAAACAAATGAAAGTGACTTAACTTCTTGTAACTGAAATTTTAGGATGTGTGGTCCTCCCTCTGTTTTGTATCATTAAATAATTTGTGGTAGAGAAGGAACTAGATAGGTGGTCATCCCTTACACCTTCGTGAAAGCAGCGAACAAGACTGCCGGTGTAGACCAGTGAACACTGCTCGGAAGATACTTGTAATCCCTGGTGTGTAGTACACATGCATACCTACAGTGAAATACACATAGGAACCACACATCTCATAGAACTTGTTGCAGTAAGGTAAGTAACTTCAGGCAGACTTCAATAGCATGTTACAGGACTTGAGACTTAAAAACAAAGAGGGTTCCTTCATTCTCACTTGAAGGGAGAAACAACTAGAAGCAAAGGATATTTAAGTTGTGTGCAGGAGGCTCCTGATTCAGATTCTGGGTAGCATCATGACACAAGTAAGAACGTTTGCAACAGGCTTCTGGGGTTATGATAGAGACAGCCAGGAGGATTGACAGGATTTTCCCCAAGCTTCAGGAAGGTTCAACCAAAGATATTGCCATGCAGAAAGTTGATGGATATCTGCCAGCTACCATTGTTGTCTGCCCATAAAGACACTTCTCTGTGTTGGCAGGTAAAGAGGGAAATGTGGCCACCTTTTTAATTCTTAAAGCTGTCTTCCCTTCATGTTTACTTCAACTGTCTGTCTTTAGCACATAAGAGAATTCTTGATCGTTACAAGCATACCTTTCTCTCCAGGCACTGTTTTCATTAAAATGCACACATGCCTGGATCCATGTGGTTATGAAAGCTAGGCCATTCAGCTTGATGTGAGTAGTGAAGAACAGGCCCTGGAAGATAAGAAGGGTAATACTAAGAAGCCCTTGAGCACTAATAATTAAATAGGCTGCATCTTGATCGGCTCTATGCAGAAAATGTCAGCAATTGCTTTATGTACACAGCAGGCACTGTGTTTTTTGGTCCATTTCAGTTCATGTAGTAAGTGGGGGCCAAAAAAGAGAGAGGGAGCTAACCTCAGTGTTGATTCCACTTGGCACACAGACAGTATTAAAGACCACCTAGAACTAGCTGTCATGATTATGAGAGTTAGCCAGCAGCCTGGGGATTAAGGGGTTAACTACACCTAGCCAGGTGGAGTGACCAATAGGAATGTAGGTGGGACTTTTCAAACTGGGACAAAGGAATTTGGGTTTTTTTCCTTTCTCCTTTTGTCTCTCTGGGAGAGTTCTCTGCAGCTTCAGAGAGGGACAAGCATGTATCTCTCTCTCTCTCCAAGACACCATTCTTCATTTTCTGTAAGTAGGGTAAAGTTTAGGTAGTTTCGTTAGGTTTTATTGTTTTAAGGATTGGGTATGGGATCTGAGATCTGGCACTGTTTAAAAGATGTTTTGGCTTTTCTTTGTAACTAAGTTCTAGGCCCATGGAGTTTCTCCATGAGTATATTTTGTTACCTCCCTATCTAGTCGTCATGGTTGCAACAGGAATATTGTTGTAATAATAAAAATTCTTTCTTTTCTTTTTATTAACCTGGCAGTGGCTAATTGTGTGCCTTGATTTTTATTTTAGGGGTAAGATTTCCCAAATGATCTTTCCCCTGATTTCTTTATCAACATTTGGGTGGTGTCAGCGGAAGTTTTATTCCCAAGATCTAGGGTTTTGAGATTTTGGGGGAATTTTTATACCAAAGCCTGGTAGATAAGGCTTTGGGGTACACTTGCTGGCCCCCACTTCTGCATTTATCATGCCAGAGTGGGGAAGGAGCCGTGACACTAGCGTCAGTCAAGAACTGATTCTATTTTACCCGTTTGTCTCATTTGAACATACAGCAATTGATTTCCCCTTTTCCTGCATGAGAGATCATTGAAGAGGGGCCTGGAAGTGGCTCAATTTTTCAGTTTACTGTTTGTTTATCCATTTTGGTCATTATTTTTCTTTCTATGCCTTTGTATATTCCCTTGAACATCTGCGCACTGGCTTATGAGGCCAAGCCACAGGGAAAATGCTTCTAAAGTAGACTCTGCTCTGGGAGAAAGATGAGGTTATAATACTTTATAAACATGATGAGGATGACATTAAAAGATCTATAGTTTAATTTATGTTCCTTGCTTTGTATAGCAGCATTGTTGCCATTGATTACCAGCATACTGTGGATAAGATGTTATTGAGGTGGCATCCGGTATTTGTGTGGCAGATGTTGATGCTGTTCTGTTTCTGACACTGTTACTGTGATTTAATTTGTAGGCTTAGATTGTGTTCAAAGATGTGGGCTTATATTATGCAGTCTTGTTATTCCACAGCTATAAAACACCTGTATTTCATATCATTCTGCTACAGTAACAAGTTGAGTGGGAAGAATTATGAGGAGGAACTGGTCTACACCAATTAAAAGAAAGGAATTGCCTTCCATTTGTGTGTCTGCAAGTTTTCCCGTATAATACCCTGAAAACAAGATTATGAAGTCCATCAGAAATATATTTCTCCAGTCATCTGTTATCTATAACTTTTTATTAAGAAGTTTGTTTAGTTAAGCTGTCTTGGCACATGGGGCCACGTTAGGAGCAACCCACAATAAAAGAAGAATTTCAGAATAAACAACAAAAGAGTATATATGAGCCTGAGTGAGACGTGTAATATACCGTATATTCCGGCGTACAAGACGACCTCTGATGTTAAAAAACATCCCCCCAAAATCGGGGGTCGTCTTGTACGCCGGATGCACCGCCGCCGGAGCCCCTCCGCGGCTTTGAAAGCCTCGGGGGAAGCCGGCGGGGGGGCATCCCAGGCGCGCATGGGCTGCCCCCCCGCCGGAGCCCCTCCGCGGCTTTGAAAGCCTCGGGGGAAGCCGGCGGCGGGGCATCCCAGGCGCGCATGGGCTGCCCCCCCGCCGGAGCCCCTCCGCGGCTTTGAAAGCCTCGGGGGAAGCCGGCGGCGGGGCATCCCAGGCGCGCATGGGCTGCCCCCCCGCCGGAGCCCCTCCGCGGCTTTGAAAGCCTCGGGGGAAGCCGGCGGCGGGGCATCCCAGGCGCGCATGGGCTGCCCCCCCGCCGGAGCCCCTCCGCGGCTTTGAAAGCCTCGGGGGAAGCCGGCGGGGGGGCAGCCCATGCGCGCCTGGGATGCCCCCCCGCCGGCTTCCCCCGAGGCTTTCAAAGCCTCGGAGGGGCTCCGGCGGGGGGGGGGGAGGGAGCCCAGGCGCTCCTGGCGGTTTTGCTCCCGGTGCCTCTGGTCTGCTGGGGACCATCTCCAGCAGACCAGGGACACCGGGAGCAAAGGAGGCGGAGGGGCGCTGGGGTATAAGATGAAACCCTATCTTTTAATTAAAAAGATAGGGGGTCGTCTTATACACCCAGTCGCCCTATACGCCGGAAAATACGGTAGGTGCTATGGGAGGGATACTGCTGTTGATCATTTAACTACTGAATCATCCTATACCATCAATGTATTGTTAGAATTCCTTAGTATGTTGAAAAGGTTTGTCTTTACATGGAATATTAGCACTTAATTTTGGTGATACACTTAAGACAGTTGGCATCACTTAATAGCTTAGGTTTAGAATTTTTTGAGTCAGGTCTGTCTTCATTCTGATTAATTCTATAATCATAGTTTAGCATCTGATAATTACAGGTCCAGGAGTGAACACGTCCCATCTCCCACTGAGAGAGCATTTTGATTTGCTCAAACCATGGTAGGCTGAGCAACAAGCCAAAGCAAGGGATGGATGTAGTACCCTGATTCAGTGTGGCACACAATTTAAATATGCAATCATGGTGATTCTAAGAAGGATACGTTTTAACAACCATGTCACATATTGTAACATGTTTTTCAGCTTTCAGTAGTACCACATAGTGACGTGCTATTTCATGATTAAACAAAAAAAATGATTTTATTTCTCTCTTGCAGATCATCAGAAATTGGAAAGGGAAGCTAGGATCTGTCGCCTTTTGAAGCATCCTAATATTGGTAAGAACATATAATCACTTTCTGAAGTGTGTGTGGGTGTGTGTGTGCGCGCGTTTGCGCACGCACGCAGAAATTAAGAGAAAATAGAGGATAGCTTCAAGGAGGTAAAAAGTTGGGGGAAGTTAAAGGAAACATCTGGAATAAAATGTTTCCTCATACAGCATCGTTCATTCCAACCTCATAATGCTCCCCTGAGGTGCTGTGTATTAGAGGTGGTCACTACCACACTAACTTCATCTCCTCGAGGTCGTGTATTGAGTTATTGTGACTTGTGTCCCTTTGAAGACTTACATAGATGGGCAAAATCCTTCCTCCTCTCACTGTTGTTCCTCTGCATTTAAGCGAGTACTGTAGGGAATGACACACATTTTGATTTGGTTTCCTTGTTTTCTTGAAAGTGCAAACCACTAGGAACAGATAACTTCGTAGGACATGAGGAATCACACTCCGTGGATAATTCAGGCATGGGTTTATCTGCCAGCAGTCTCTGTGCACATCTATGAATATATACTTCACTTGAGTCAACGTTAGTAAAAGGATGATAGTTTCCTTTCTTCCTCCCTCTTCTAACACACACATACATCGCATACAGGCAGTCCCCGGGTTACATGGATCCAACTTACATCGGATCCCTACTTACAAACGGGGTGAGGCAACCCCGCACTAGCTGCTTCCCCCCAGCAGACCAGGGAGACGCGAAGCTAGCGCGCTCCCCCCCCCCCCCCCCCAGCAGACCAGGGAGTCATGGAGCGGCTTTTCTCAGCAGACACCTCAGCTTGAGAATAAAGGACTGAGGGAAGTGAGGTGTGGGAGAATAAAACTGAGCTCTGGAGAAATGTTTGGCTAGAGTTTCTCCTACAATATGTATCAGTTCCGACTTACATACAAATTCATCTTAAGAACAAACCTACAGTCCCTATCTTGTACGTAACCCGGTGACTGCCTGTATATGTAAATGCTTTAGTCACAAAACTTAGTTTTGCCAAATAAGGCTGCTTATTGATTATAATTACGAATACTGAACAGTGTACTTGCAGCTGCCTAAAGTAGTCTTTGTCTCTTATTTTATATTAACATAATTGTGACTTGTTATGGCTATCTCCATAACCCAGCAGGAAAGGTATGATTTTTGTCTCATGCTTAGTAATATCTCCTCCCACCCTTAATGTCAATGTGTTTAAAAAAAAAAAAAAAAAAAAAAAAAACTACAGCTCAGAATGAAGATTAGAATCACTCAAAAATCCCTGTCAACATTTCAAACACTTTAGTCCTTAATCTGTATATATTTTTAGAACAATCATGTTCTGATACTGTACAGAGCATATTTGCTAGAAAGGATTCTACTAGAAAATTTTATTTTGCTAAGTGGAAATTCTGTATGGGTTGGTCAAAGATTTATAGCCCTGAGTGTCCTCTTATTTTGAACTGTATTCTTTCCCAAAAGATATCAGGTTTGTCCATCAGCTCCTTATGGGTCCACTTCGTAGCAATCAGTGTATTCCATCCACTGTAATAGAATTGCTCCATCTTCACACACTGATTAACAGATTTTTAGAAAGACCTAATCGGAACCTTTTTCTGCCCCTCCTCTGCCTCCCCCCCCCCCCCTCGCCCCCCCCAAAAAAAAATCAGTGGACTTAAATCTTGTTTCTCTTATCTGTGAAAGCTGCATTCCTGGTAGACATGAGTGGCCGGTTGCTAAGTGGGGGAAAGCACAGCCTTTCCAAAACACCAGCTTGGCACTGCCCACGTTCGGCACCCAGAAAGTCTGCTGTAGGAGTTCTGGGGGTGGAGTGTTGCTGCTCCCAGCACCTGCCTTCCCCGTGCTCCTGGCTGGGGAGACTGGAACCACCCGCCCTCCTCAGTGCTCTGGGGCTGGGGAGACTGGGGTCATGCGCCCGCCTGCTCCCCTCATGATGGTGGGGTGTGGTTTGGCTTCCATGGGGGTGGGGTCCCAGCAGAATGGGGGGGGTTTGGGGGCTTGCCTCCCCAGCTCTACTTTCACTGTCCACCCATGATAGACATCATTTTAGCCAAGAGGGTTGGTGAGCATGTTGTGCTGATGATGGATCTTCCTTAAACTATACTCCATAGGGACGGTTCCATTATGTTTGTATCTTAAATGCACCTCCCCGGTAGTTTCAGCTTTCCACCTGAACCAATCAGTTAATTTACACAGTCTTTCAGAAACCTCATACATCCACAGAAGAAAGCAGGCTCCCATTCCTGCTTTCAAGCAGTCCTGCCAGCTCCCTGTTCCCACTGTGGTGCTTCAGTCTTTGAAGTGTAGCAAGATGAGGGGCTCTTGCTACTTTTCAAAGGCTGAAGCGCTGCAGTGGGAACCAGTGCGAATGGGGACTGCTGTAGTCTCTGCTTGCGACATTTCCCCGCCATGTGTAGAGGGAGCAGCCTGCAGTGTCAAGCAGTCTGGGGCTGCAGTAGGCATGGAGCTCAGCCTGCCTGGGAGTGCTCGCAGGGCTGCTGGCCTGGAGATGCTTAGGTAAGTGCCTCCCAGCCAGAGCCTGCTTCTGGCACCTCAACCCCCTCCTCCAGATTACTATCCAAACTTTCTGCACCCCCTGCCCAAGGTTACACCTCTCTCCCAGATCCTGTACCCCCTCTTACCGCCTTCTCCTAGGCCAGAATCCTTTCCTGCACCCATACTCCCTCCTTGACTCTGCACCCAGTCCCCTGACCCAGGTCACAACCCCCTCCTTCACCCAAACTCTCTTGGACCTCACACCGTCTCCTTTACCCAGTCCCTTACCCCGTGTGCTCTTTTGCACCCACCCTCCATCCTAGACTCTGCACCCCCTCCCCTCACAGAAATGTGTGTCCGTTGACCACTTTACAAAATCGTGGAATGCCCCCCCCAAAAATCATTCCCCACCCCTATCTCTCCTTGTCTCCCCTACCCTACCACATCATTTTAAGGGCTACAAACCACCCTTATAGTGTCTTGCAGAAGGAAAGCTAACCAAACCCTTTATCTGTGTGTTTGGTTAATTATTTTATTACAAGAGTTCCAGCAGCTTCCTTTATACACTAATAGATTGTACACTAGATTCACTTAAAGCAGTGCTGGGTTTCTCAGATTCGTCCCACAATATGACGACTCTAGTGTAGCGAACACATCTTAGTGAATTTAGAATGGCTTTAATAAGTGTCTCAGTGAGCAAAGCGTCAAACATTTTGAGGGTTCTGCTAATCAGCATAGACGTCCTATGGCTCCCCAAACAATTACCTCTCCCTCAGTAGTATCCTCTCTAGTACTGTAGATGGGTTCTTTATGGAATGTCCAGAAGCCAAGAACCAGTAAAGTTGCTACTGGTGCAGCCAGATCTCTCTCTAACTGCCCCTGTAACCCCACCCTGCCTCAAACTCTCTAAAAGGAAGGTTGGTCCAGAAGGCAGAAAATCTTCCTTTCTTGTGCCAGGACATTGGGTCATCAGGACTGTCTATAAATACCTGAGACAGTCTCAGAAAAGTAGGACCCTTGGGAACTTGGGGCACATCTAAACTACATTCCTCTTTCAAAAGAGGAATGTAAATGAAACCAATTAAAAGTGCATAAGAAGCACAGATTTAAATATCCCGCGCTTCATTTGCATAATTGTGTCCAAGCGCTTTTCAGAAGAGGGTTTTTCGAAAGTGAAAGCGCAGTCTAGACAGGGTTCTTTTGGGGAAAAAACCCACCTTTTTCGAAAGAACCCGTGCTCATTTTTTTTCAGGAGCATGGGTTCTTTCGAAAAACATTTTTTTCCCCCCAAAGAATTCTGTCTAGACTGCACTTGCATTCTTGAAAAACTTTTTCAAAAAAGCGCTCGGACACGATTATGCAAATGAAGCATAGGATATTTAAATCCACGCTTCATTTGCACTTTTGATTTGTTTCATTTACATTACGCTTTTAAAAGAGGAATGTAGTCTAGACATAGCCTAAGAATAAGAGGAACATGCCCTCATTTAGGAACTCTGCTCATTTATGAAACTAGCATGTGCTGGTTAATAAGCTAACCACAAGCCAAACCAAGTTGGAAAGGACATGGTTTAAAATATTTGCCTAACAAGAGTGTTCTCATTGATCTTTTTACTTTTGAAATTTCTTCTGTAGATGCATTTTATATCACAAAATACTACTCAGACCACATCCTTCTACTCAGACCACATCCTTCTGTAAGCGTTTCATTTACATGGAGCCAGGGATAAACAGTGTTGGTGTTCTGCAAAGCAAAAGATTTCCACTTAATATGTAATGAAGTTCTTTGGTCTTAAGTAGCACAAAAGTAAATGTGACTATGAAAAATGTTAATTGAGTGGGAGATATGCACTCTTGACATTCACAATTCTCATGCACATGTAAACCATGATGTAACTTTTTAAGTTTAAGATATAAATGGCCAACGTTGTAAATTTTCAGTGAAGAAAATATCAGGGCTAGCAGTCTCCCTGTTTTGAAAAAGAAGCAAGTTATGGGTGATTAGAAATTAATTGGTCTTGAGATCACTTGAGATCACTTTTAACTGGAATTAAAGCTACATATTTTATTATTTCATAGACTGTTCTGAAAAACTTAGACAAAGTTGGTGAACAAAAAAGTTCATTAAAATCCAAACATGTTTAGGTCAAACATAACACTTCATTTGGCCAAAACAAAATCCTTTCTTTTGATTTTTTGAGATTTTTTTTAAAGACTTTTTAAATACAATTGAAGGAAACTCTGAAATTGTCATTTTGAATTAAAATGTCATTTTTAAAACATCTAAATAAATGTCTGGTTTTTCCAGATTTTTTCAACTAAGACAACTTGGTAAATTTTACCCAAATCTGAGAAATGTGTTGATCAACTTAAATATGCATTTTTCACCAAAATAAAATTTGGTTAAAACATTTCTGCTAGTGCTAGTTGTAATTAATTTAAAAGGGATGATTTTTTTTTAACCAGACCAGCTGGTGGGGAGGGAGGAAGGGGGATGACAAAGTTCTAATTTCCCACTTATTATGATTTATGTCCAGGTATAGGAAAAGAACATTATCCACTGGAGCCTGCCAGTTATTAGGGATAATTTAAAATATTTGTGTATACATGTGGTAACAAGATCCACATGGTAACTTAGTGTGCTGTAGGCCAATATGCTGTAGATTTACTCCTCACCTTGATAAGGATTAAGTGTCTGTGTGGGCAAGCCCTTGGAAATGCTTGAATAGATTTCTTTTGCAATACCAAAATGTTGTATATGGTGCAAAGAAAGTCTGACAGCATTCAACACTATCATTTCATCTGGTTTTATCTGCAGGTTCCAAGCAGCTTTATAATGTAATCTACATTTAAAAAAATATTATCATGTTTTTTAGAATCCTTATAGTTTACTACTAATTAGAGCCCCTTAGCTAGCAAAGCATGTAAGCATTAAATATGTGCTTAAGTGCTATTGATTTCAGTGAGCCACATATCAGCTTGTATGTGTGATTTTTAAGAGACCCTGTCAGCTTGAAAATGTGAGTAGTATCCATTTCCCCTGTGTGTCCCTTATTCCCATTGCCATTTCAGGTGGCTTTACAAGTATATTTTCCTTTTTTTTTTTTAAGTGCGCATTTCTCTGGTTGTATGAAAGGCCCACAGAAATCAAAAGAGAAGTGGTCTGTGATTAAATGAACTTTCACAAACTGAACACGCAATAAATCAGAAGGGAATTAACTTTGGGAGTTGCATAAACTATCCCAGTATTTTATGCTTCCTACCGCTGCTTCAAAGCAACCTGTCACCTTGGAGTTGTGGACTTGATACAGATCTTTCTGTAGTCAAG
Source organism: Pelodiscus sinensis (assembly GCF_052426305.1). Lineage (NCBI taxonomy): Eukaryota > Metazoa > Chordata > Testudines > Trionychidae > Pelodiscus > Pelodiscus sinensis. The sequence goes on from NC_143055.1 coordinate 104,223,339, forward strand.
AGAGTATAGCCACTTGTTCAGTGTGAAAGGAAGACTCTTTCCACAACACTTTGTCAATCCTCTTTCGTTTCTTTCTCTAGTAAAATAAATTAATCCAAGCAGATTGCATCTAAGAGTGCCACAGAGACATTTCCCAATTGAAGTTTGGGAAATACAGTCTCGGAAGCATTACATAACCGCATGAAACATACATACACAGACCAGCAGCAAAAGCACAGTTTTATCTCTGTTACAATTTCTTAAAAAGGCCATCAAGATTATTGCCTGTTCTAATGTGGGTTGAAATTTTTTATGGTATTTTGTCTGAAATTCAATAAATCTAAGGTCATAAATCAGTGTGTGGCAGCTTACGTCAGTGGCAGTTGTCATGTACTGGAAATCTTTGAATTGACTGTGGGACTGGACATTGCAGAAAAGTAATATGCTTATTATCGTCAGAGGGGTAGCCGAGTTAGTCTGTAACAGAAAAACTTAAAAAACAACAAATAGTCTAGTAATACCTCAAAGACTAACAAAACATGTACATGGTATGAGCTTTCGTGGGCACAATCCACTTCTTCAGATGATGACAAAAGTCGTATGTTAATCTATTTGTCCCTACTTGCGCACTCAATCTTGTGAGGTGCTGAATTCTTCCTACAAAGTGACCTTGCTAAATGCTTTCATTGGAAATGTTTCAGGGGAATAAAATGTATTCTTGAACTGATGATCAAAAGGAATGAATTGGTAAGGAGGTTTTTAAAAGGATAGAAAATCTTTCACTACTAGGTTACTCGTTCTGATTCAGCCCATGAACTCTTGATGGCTGCTTAGCATTCTGTGTAATTAGAATAGTTCCTCAGGGCTAGGAATCAACATCCCCAAACCCATGACACTAATTAACAGTAATCAGGCATCTTTGGTGGGAGCTTAAGGAAAATGGAAGACCAGTAAATAAACTATAATGTTAATTACCTTCTGATCTCTAAAATTCATCCCTCCAGGTCATGGTAACAGATTACCATAGTAGCACACACTTTGGCTTTCATCTGACCCATGACACAATTAGTAACATCTTTCTGTAACAGAGTGCTGAGACCTGGCACCTATTGAAGTCTGGGAGCCAGGTGAGCACAAGCCTGCTCATGTCTGAAGACCTGTCCCCCAGTCTAAAGGGAGGAACTACTGGACCCTGGGTTCAGATATTAACAGGAGACAACTAGGGACACAGGTACAGAATCAGGGATCCATAGAAGGATATTGAGCAGAGAACCCTAGACAGTGCCCACTGCTCCTCAAAGGTGTCAGGAGCTAAATGTCTGCTGCCCAGAGGAACTTTCCTTGTGAGCTTAAAACAAGAGAGGAATGGAAGTAGATCCCTCTGGCTACTCAGTTTGCTGGGACAAAGGCCTGATTGAGGGAAGCTGGGGCTAACTGCTGGGGATCAGCCTGTTGGAGCTAACAAGCAAGTTAACCAATTAACTGAAAGAGGAGAAAGGTGCATAAGGTGGGTACTGCACAGTGAAAATGAATGGGTGAGTTGAGAGAGGATAGGAGGGCTAAGATAAAAGGAGGTTTAGTGGCAAAAGTGGATGTTGTTTGGATGTCACTGTGCATAGAATTGCTTTACTGGACTGTAAAGGGATAACACACAAAACTAAACATCATTGTTTATAAACTGGAGGTGCTAGAGCCATTTGTATGGGAAGATAGGAGCAGAGGGCCATGTCCTGTTACACATTAATATGGTAAAATGGAGGGTGTGTTTATTAGTCTGTACAAGAAATGTGTCCTCAACTTTGAAATGTGCCAGCACCATTATAAACTACTATAGCAAGAAAACAAAAATACTATACTGTACCAATGATTTTGTTTTTTTGCTATAGTAGTTTATAATGGTGCTGGTACATTTCAAAGTTGAGGACACATTTCTTGTACAGACTAATAAACACACCCTCCATTTTAATTGTGATCATAAACATCCAAAGGGACTCTCTAATGTAGATTAATACAGTTGTTGGGGGGAAAGCTATTTTTTATATACAGTTACACTTCAGATTACAGTAAAAGCATACCCATTATTGAGCTAAAAGCCCCCAAAGGACTTGTGCCATTTAATGTATGTTACATTTTCAGTTGTTGCATATGTCAGTGATTCCAATTTTGGCAGAGATTAGGACTTGTAGCAGAAATTCTGAAAGGAGAATAAGCCTCTTAATAATAAATACCTTTTATGTTTGTTTTCTGGTCTTTAACCTTCCAGTAAGTGCTGAATTCACAATGCTTGCTTAGCAATCAGAGAGCTCAAATCCTGCTGTGCCTCTGATTGCTAATCTGCAACTCCTGAAATTGTTTTCTGCTGTAACACTATGCTAGTACTCAATTCTTTGTTTCTTTTGGTGGTAACTTAGAATCCTGTGGTTCCCTTAATTATTTAGAAGAATCTTCACCCTTGCCCAGCTATCTTTAGTTTTTATAAGGCTAGCTTACACATCACAGTAACTAGTTGCAGCACAGAACCAGTTAAATGCTTCATGAGGATAGATGAAAAATGTGTTTATTTTCTCCTCACCTTACTATATCTCTTGGATCGTGAATATGAAACGTTAATCTGTTTTTTGACACACCCCTTCAATTTTAAATTCAGAATGTCTATGGCTACAGTTGTTATGAAATCATGCATAGCATTACATTCAAATACACAGTGGTAATAGACAATAAATGTCACCGATTTTGTAAGCCCTACAGCGACCGATAGAAAATACTGGACGGAGATTGACTTAAAAATTTATTCTGATTTTATACTAGCATAAAGTAGGAGTAGCTTGACCAAAGTCAGTAAATCCTATGTGTAAAACTGATGTGAGATATAAATCAGGCTCTGTGTTAGGGATGTAAAATCCCATTTAATTAGTTAACCAATTACATCGGGACAGGTGATGTGGGGGGGGGGGGGGGTGGGATGGGCTGGCTGGAGTGACCCTGTCTGCAGCACAGCTGGGAAAGCGGATGCTGTGGCTGGGATGAAGCTTCCCTGCCTGTATCAGCCCTGTGGATTGGAGAAGTCCCCTGCCTGTGGCAGGTTTGAAGGCTGATCCAGAGCCTACCGGTTAACCAGAATGACTAAACCTCACCCGGAAAGGGTGATGCTTCTGGTGAACCATTCACACCCCTGCTGGTTGTGTCCACATTCATGTACATGCAAGTTATTGTTATTTACTTTAAATCTCACATTTCCTTATTTTTCCACTTCATTACAAATAAAACAATACAAACGTCAGGAATCGTATTAATTTATTCTCCCCCCCCCCCCTTCCTCCTCATAAAAAAAGTTGTCATCTAGATAGCTATATGCTGGTCCCAAGAATATGTAGGACCATTTATTCTTTTACATAGCAGTCCTAAACCATGCGCTTCGGGCATCCATGAGACATAGTTTAACTTCCAGTGGCCTCCTCTTAATACCTATAGCAGTAGGATGGGATGGTTATTTTAGTTTTCTAGATTGCTTTCATTCGAGTAAGCTAAGATGCTGTCGTTTCTTTGATAAATAAAAGGATCATTTTCTTCTGGTGATTTTTTTTTTAAATTAATTCAACATGTTAAATTTCCTAGTTAATTTAAAAGCAATTTAAAGGTGTGTCTCAGAAGAGAGGAACTGGTGTTTTAGTCTGTTATGGGATGCTATTTAGAAGTATAGTGCAATAAAAATGAACAAATATAATGACAAGCAGCTACGAGAGATTATCCATGAACTTAGACACAATGTACTGTGACTGACAAGAAGATACAAGGGTATATAATGTGGCTCTTCTGCTAGTACATGAATGGGGTATCATATTCTTTTTATTACCTATACCTTAAATACAGGCTTCTTCATAAATTGATTGTTTGAGTTGTTATCCATAAAAGTTGCTAGTTAAGGGGTGGAGAACAGGAGGATTTAAGAAGGGGATTTGACTTCAGAGGCTTTAGCCTAGGAAGTTAATTTGGGCAAATGAATTAAACATTAGGTGAGCTCTTCTCCTTATGTAATAGCAGCCTTTTAAAGGTGTGGTGGTAGAGAGAGAAATCAGGAAAACAATAAGTTCAGTATCTTCAACAGTTTTGTGCTAGCCGATTTGTGGCTTTCATCACTGTCCCAACCAAGTGTATGTAGTTGTATAACAATAATGGTGTGCTCTGCCATTCTCTGTGTAGTGTCCACAATACAGTAATATGTAGACACTAAAGAAAAGCAGTGGACTAATTTTTCATTTCAGATTGGGACTTTAGATTGTATTCCAAAAGGATATTCATTCTTGGGGAGGGGAAGGGAAATTATCTAGGAGAAAGACACGACCCAGAAACCATTTATAGCCTCTCTTACATAGAGAGAAGGTGTGTGCAAAAAGGAGCACCCTTCATGTAAATTCTAAAATGACTAGGGATGGTATAATGTGGTAAATTTTTCTGCATTTACATGTTTACATGCAGGAAGGAAGCAGCTCCCTGGGAGCCAGTGCATGTGGGGAGCCGACTTTTAAGCAGGCTCCCCACGAGGAGCAGCTCCCATGGATCCTCCTGCTTCCCCCACTCCCCATGCTGCTGCCTTTCTATCAGATAGAGACGAAAGCATGGGTGTGGGGAGCCTGCATGTAACTCTGAAGGTTAACCGGCGAGCCCAGGCTCATCGATTAACTGTTTACGTGTTTACACATATCTAATGAGGGATACATAAGATTTCACTCCAGCAGTTGAGTACCAATCTGATATTGCACTCAGAACCTTCTGCTCCAAAAACATAACCCATTACACCAATGAGTTGAAAGAAAAATCTCATTTTAGTTGGAGTAATAGAGACTTTTGTTGTTGTAGGAAAAGGTCCAAAGGAAAACTGCATGTTTGTGGTTTATCCAGGAGCCATGATGTCTACGTGTTCGTATAACATGTGGTCATAGATTCACTGTGAACCATTTTCCAGTAAGATTTTATACAAGGTTTTAGAAGTAAAGATTTATTTCTTGTATGTTAAAGTATGTAATTAATATTAAAAATTTAGTCCATTTTCAAATCTGCAATGCAATTGCCAGTGTGAGGGCTTTGTTTTTTTTTTAAAGTGTATATCCCAGGTAAACAAAACAATAAATCAAATTGTAAGTGGAATGCAACAGTTTTTCAAAGTCTACTGATCTTACGTAACTGCAGCAAGGTCTTCAAGATAGTTATGTAAATTGGATTAGTCTATTTTATATTTTAAATCAGTAGCTATAAAAATAGTTTCACACTGGCTTTATGGAAGGAAAAAATGTGCAGAAGGTAGAAATAAAAATGTGAAAACAATTTCTAAAATTAAAGATTCTATGGTAGGTAGCTACAATTAGGCTGTGTAAACCCTCTAAAGTTTTGGTATGGGGGTTTATATTTTATCATGAGCTATATATGCCCACCGAGCCAAGGCTTATCAGCTCTCTTCTTAAGTGTTAGTGTAGTTGCACAATTTTATTGTATTGGCTCAAAGAAATAAGTAGAAAAGGAAAAGAAAAACATGCTTATGTGTAGCAGCATTACCAACCCTTCTGCTGCTTGCTGAGCTCTTAGAAGACATGTATGGATAAATTAGAGCTAAATAATAGCACAAAACACTGAGAGCTAGGACTGGCAGCTATAAGCAAACTTTACAGGAGTGTTGGGAAACTTGGCCGTACCCAGAAAGAGCGATCATCTGGCTACCTAAAATCTTGCCAGACCACGGATGTTGCCAGACCAGAAAGTGCCAGACTAGAGAGGTTTAACTTATACTTGTGATCTCCAGGGATATTGTGGCTGATAATTAACAAGCGTTGTGAGGTCAGGGTAAACTATTTTCTTTTTTCTAGAGAGCTGCAAGGGCCTCCATAGTCTCTATACAAATAAAGACAACAATAGGGATGTTAGAGTATAACTGAATAACTTTTTAACCAATATGCAGATGAGATTATCAGTTAATAGTGTTGGTTACATTCAACTGACTCCTGGGCGGGCAGATTCGCTGCAGCAGGGCAGGGTAAGAGCTGCAGGCTCCACTCTTGGGGTGAAGGCTTTACTACGGCAGCGAAGCCACCTCCCTGGGAGCGGACTGGGCAGCTCCTGCCAACCTGGCTCTTGGGAAGGGTGCTTCCCTGCGACTGGAAAATCTCCTTCCTGGGAGTGGAGTTGGCAGAGGCTGGAAGGCCCTGCTCCCAGTGAGGCTTCACTGTGGGCTCCGCTTATGTAAGTTTTATATTGCAGATCCCATAGTGTGTAACTGCTGAGACTTTCAGTGGTTACACAGTTCCCTATTTAACCGACTTTTAACATCCCTCATATGTATCATGTCATGACTTATGTACGTTTTGTTTTAGCTTTCAGTGGTCCTACTGAAAACAGTGAAGGCCCATAAAATCTAGTGAGAAGGCATTTCAGGCATTGCTTTTACCTGCATGGAATCTTTGTTGAGCAATTCTAGGTTTCTGCATGCAGTGGGAACAACTTGTTTATAACTTAAGATTGATTGTTATGAACAGATAATTAATGGCACTCATTATTTTCAGTGCAGAAATTATGGGTTATGGCAAGGTGGTGTTTGTGTGCCATGAATTACAAATTTGAAAAGTAAATTTCCTGCATCCGTCATTTGTCAGAAAAGATATCCCTGTATCTGCTGCTGCAGTTATAAATAATTTTGAGTGCTGCAGGTATAAGTAATTTTGAATTGGTTGATTATAATATACTTTCCTTAAAACATGCACAATGGCATTCTTACAATAACAGAACATTAGACTCCAAATAATTTTGAGGCATTTTATTTAGCACAATTTCCTTTTTGCTAACCAGTGGAAGGGGGAGGTAGAATCATTGAACACTAGAATTGGAATGAACCTTGAGGTGTCATCAAGTCCAGTCCCCCGCCCTCAGGGCAGGACCCAATATCATCTAGACCAGTGGTCCCCAACCTGTGGAGGTTGCCGGGCGCCAGGGGCCGTGGCGGTTCGCCTGCCGGGGGCGGGGACGGAGGCGGGGCCCCCCATAGCCACGCCCGGGGCCACCTCCAAGGGCCACGCGCCCGGGGCCTGCGCCCCCTCTCACTCAAGCTCCGTGCGCCCGGGGCCGGCCCCCCCCTCCTCCAAGCGCCCGGGGCCGGGGCCAGCGCCCCCTCCCCCCCCAAGCTTTGCGCACCCAGGGCCGGCGCCCCCTCCCCCCCAAGCGCCGCGCACCCGGGGCCGGTGCCCCCCAAGTGTCCGGGGCTGGCGCTCACCATGCGCCTGGAGCCAGCTCCGGCACTGTGCATGTGCCACGTGCCCAGGGCCAGGCCAGCCCCGAGTACGTGGCGGGTGCACACGAATGCCCCGGCGCCCGCGGGCACTGTGTTGGGGACCACGGATCTAGACCATCACTGATGCCTATCTAACCTGCTCTTAAATACCGAGAGAGAGAGAGAGATCCACAACCTCCCTAGACGACTTATTCCAGTGTTTAACCACCCTGACAGTTAGGAAGCTTTTCCTGATGTCCAACCAAAACCTCCCTTGCTGCGGTTTAAGCCCATTGCTGCTTGTCCTATCCTCAGAGGCAAAGGAGAACAATTTTTCTCCCTGCCCCGTGACACCCTTTTAGATACCTGAAAAAACAACAACAATGAAATAGTGTATAAAGTACATTTGTAGCATTCCCGCATTCTTTTCTTTGTCATTGGTAATTGTGATAAAATGTAACATTAATTCTTGCTTGTAGTGTAATTTCATTAGAATTTGTAAACAGAATGCCTGGCATCTCTGAATGTACTTTCCAACTGATTGACAAATGGCTTTTTTAAAGTGTAGAACCTGTGGACTAACTTGGTTTTTGTTTGTGCCTTGCACAGAACTCCCTTCCGTTCTTTTTAATTTAAAATTACCCTTTCATTTAGGCTTTCTGTCCCACAGAGTACACATTTCATCAGAGAAATTCATTCGTGACTCCAGTGTATTTGGGAGCCAGCATATGAAAGGGTGACTTCTGGATATAAAAAAGAAATTTTATACAGAAATTAGTGAATAAAAAATGTTTTTACCATGATGAAAGTGGAAAAAATACTTTGTGGGAGGGAACATTTCCCCTGCCATATTTTCCATCTTTCTCCCCTTTTCTAAAAACTGGGAAATACTTTTATAAAAGTCGCCTCATAATAAAATGTAAGCGAAGTTTTTGTTTTAGTTTCTTAAAGGATTTTTTTTTGTTTTTGCACTCTTGGATTTGCATTAGACTCTATCAAATGTAAAATAATCTAACACTTTTATCTTGGTCTTCAGCTCTACTATACTCTAGGCTTTTAAGTACAAGCCTCTCAATGCCACATAATTATTGGTAGCAATTTTCTGCATACTAAACACATACTTTAGTGAGAATTTTATCTCTATCAGTCACAAGTAAATTATAATCTACTGCCTTTTTCTTATTTTGAAAAGCTCATCTCACTCATTTGAGGGTAATTGGGTTCAGGGAAAGAACTACTGGAAGAAATTTCATTTTGGTATTTAGCAAATATCAGTGAAACATATGCCAATTCTTGAATTTTGTAGGACTGAGGACATGTTGGAACACTGGGACTTGGTTTAACAATCTTGAACAAGCATAAAGACACACATGTCAATATTTGCCACTTGATAATGTGCTAGAGCTGCTAACCTACAGCTCTGTTTGTATAGAAATACAGTACTACCAGTTTTCAGTAGCAGGAATCACTCACTTTCTATTACACTGCTCTACAGCCAAAATGCTTCTGAAATAAATGTAGTCAAACTTTACTAATTCTGGGTCACTGAGAACGAAAATGATGCTTGAAATTGTTGATTTGCTCTAGTTTTCAAGATATGCTATTGGGTCAGTATATATAACCCTTGACTTGCGAATGGCGTAGGATAATTGAGTTATAAAAGGAAGGGATCTCAATTTAAAACAGAAATGACTAAAATACATCTTTGACTGGATATATGAATAAATCTATCACTGGGTTTGGACAGTACTTGATTTTTAGGCAAAACAATGAATAATGCAATCTGAAGCTGGTATTGCGTCATACATGATATGAATTGCATCATGTTATTCCTAGAAGTCATGGATAATGCAATCATAACGAAGCTTGCATCACTCTGCTGAACAAATTCCTCTATATCAGCTCTAGAAATCATACAGTGTCGTGCTCTCATGTCAGTATTTGATTTTGCAAAGGGACACATTTCTGTTTAGCCAAAGTGAGCAGAGATGCCTCTTTCTTGTGTGAACAGTGCAGATAACTTCTGCTATGTTTGTGGTGAAGTGATTTTTGCATCACAAAAGCTCAGTAAAATTGGCTGCAAAATTGGAGATCAGGACAAGAGGTGGGCCCCACACATATGCTGCAACACTTGTGCAACAAATCTTCGCCAGTGGTTGAACAGGAAAAGAAAACCTATGCCTTTTGCAGTGCCAATGATTTGGAGAGAGCCAACAGATCATACCAGCAATTGTTACTTCTGCATGGTGCCTCCAGTTGGGAAAGGTGTGTCAAAGAAGAAAAAGTGGACTGTGCATTATCCAAATATTCCATCGGCTATATACCCAGTACCCCATGGAGAAGGACTGCCAGTTCCTGATGCACCAGAATCACTCACTTGAGTCAGATGAGGATGAGGAAGAGGATGAAACTTCTGGTCCTGAACCATCAATGTCACAGGACCCACATTTTCTCCCATCCTCCTCCTCCTCTGAACCACACCTCATAACACAAGGTGAACTGAATGACCTTGTCAGGGATTTGGAACTACCCAAGAGTAAGGCAGAGCTGTTGGGCTCCAGACTACAGCAGTGGAATCTCCTGGCAGGTGGTGATAGGGTTTCCATGTTCCGTGACTGTCAAAAGGATCTTGTCTCATTCTTCTTCATGGAAGGTGATCTTGTAGCCTGCAACAATATCGATGGTGTGATGGCAGCCCTCAACATGGTTCACGATCCAGATGAGTGGAGACTGTTCATTGATTCATCGAAGACGAGTCTTAAAGTTGTTTTGCTGCATAATGGCAATGTTTTGCCATCAGTTCCAGTTGGTCATGCAGTCCATATGAAGGAAACCTATGACAACATGAAACAACTTTTGAGGTGCATAAACTATGACCAACATCAGTGGCAGCTTTGTGATGATTTGAAGGTTGTTGCTTTCTTTCTTGGTCTGCAGACTGGATACACAAAGTACAGCTGTTTTCTCTGCGAATGGGATAGTCATGCAAGAGATTCCCACTACATCAAGATAGATTGGCCACTCCGACAGTCATTGGAGCCTGGGAGGAAAAGTGTTCAGCGTCCACCATTTGTTGAATCAAGGAAGATTTTGTTCCCACCCTTACACATCAAGCTGGGTCTGATGAAGAACTTTGTCAAGGCCATGGACAAAACACAAGCAGCTTTCAAGTACCTCCGTGGAAAATGTCCAAGGTTAAGTGAAGCTAAGATAAAGGAAGGTGTCTTTGTTGGTCCTCAGATTCGTGAACTTCTTCGAGATGATGCATTTGTCCATGCACTGCATGGCAAGGAAAAGACGGCATGGAAAGCCTTCCAGTTAGTGGCAATAAATTTTCTCGGAAACAACAAGGCAGACGACTACAGGTTGTTGGTTGAAAAGCTCCTCGAGGCATACAAAAGCCTTGGTTGCAACATGTCACTAAAGATACATTTTTTTTGCACTCTCATCTAGATTTTTTTTCCACCGAACTGCAGAGCAGTGAGCGACGAGCACGGCGAGCGATTTCACCAGGACATTGCAACAATGGAGAAATGCTATCAGGGCAAATGGAGCCCATCGTTGCTTGCAGTCTATTGCTGGACAGTGACAAGAGATGCTCCATTTAATGAATACAAGAGACAAGCTGAGAAGCGCCGAGTAGACACTGAATAGGACTAAACTATGTTCATAATAGTTTTTTGCCTTTTGTTTCATAATACATTTTATTTATATAACCCTTTTGCTGATTTTTAAAGTGTTACATGAAAAGGACAGGTGAAATATTATCATGTAAAGTAACCATAAACACATGAAAAGACCTAGGTTTACAATTTATGATTAAAACTCTATCTACACAATATACATAGACGTAAAATGTAAAAACTTAAATATCTTGGAAACAGTAGCCAATCAGTTGATTTAATTGTCATATTTGAATTCAGCACATTAAAATACATAAATAGCACATTTTATCTCTGAAGCAGATGACTTCTAAAAAATTGTAGACCAGTGTTATTGGGGTGGGGGAGTCCTGCTCTCAACATTCAGTATTTCCAGATTCCTTTCAAAAAGAGGATGCCATGGAAGCTAACTCTGGAAGCATTTCCTTGGTCGTATAGGTTGGTTAGTTTCAAATATCCTAATTTTCTGGTTTTCCTGTATTTCTGTCCAAGGGCCGTTGATTTAATGCTGTAAATGATGATCGATGTCTTGTATAAGAAAGTAGCTAGATATTATACTTTGTGACAAATCTCCCATTTCCAAATGGGAAAGTTTCGAAGACCAAAATTTTCTTCTGTATACAAAAGTAATCTTACAAGCAGTGGCAGTACAAACTTCACCTCAGTGGTGTCCCCCAAGTCGTTTTCTGGATGGTCCACCTCTGGGGAGAAAAAGCATAGTATGGCTTCCATCTAGTCAGTCTGTGACACATGTGGTGGCTTTTGTGAATGACACCTGTCTACTAGAAACAACAGTACATTTCAAAAGAGTCATCAAGCAGTTAGGGATGTGAAACTGGTTAACCAGAAAGCCTTACTGTTAATGGCTGAGACTTGCCAGTTGAGCTTAACTGGTGAGGGCTGAAGCAACTCTCTGCCAGCTGTGGACAAAGGGTTGCTTCAGTTGTCTGGAGAATCCCCTATCCACAGTGGACCCAGGCTCCCTGCAGACAGGAGCTGCTCCAGCAGCCAGAGCAGCCTTTATCTGCACCAAACCCTTTGCAAGCAGGGTCTGCTCTGGTCTGGCTGGAGCAGCCCTTGCCTGTGGTGGGGGAGCGCTGCTCCAGCCCACTCTTTCTCCCGTTAACAAGTTAAATAATATGTTTTAACTAGTTAATCAGGACTTTAAATCCCTACAAGCAGCATTGGATTGTAATACCTCCATATCCAAGTCTATATTCACTCAACAGCAACCTTCCTCAGGCTATTATTTTTAATAACTAAAAGAAAATCATTGACATTACTTAGGGATGTGTTAAAGCAGGTAATTGGGTAACCATGTAACTGCTGAAAGTCTCAGAGGTTACATGTACCTGCCACACAGGGCAGCTGCTGGCTTCTGCCTGCTGCCCTGTTCTTGGGGAGCCACTTGCTGCTCCATGCTGCTGTCTCTAATACAGAGGCAGTGGTGAAGGGCAGCAGCCAGCTCCCCAGGAACTGGTGTGCACTGGCTCCTGCCTGTAGCCCCACTCATATGGAGCTGGCTGCCATCCTCACGCTACTGGTTGCATGCAGTGGCAGCCAGTTCCCCAGGAGCAGGACAGGAGCATGCATATAACCATGAACAGTAACAGATAAGCCCAGGCTTATCCGTTAATCATTTAAACGGTTATACTTTTACATCCCTAATTGACACATGGATGTAACTCCATCCCAAACTTCTTCTGAAGGAATATAATCTTTCTCATTCTGTGTGGAAGTTGTGCCGGTATAGTAAGTGTTCATATTCCTGTGCTCAGTGACAACGTTTTTTGGTGGCTGAATTTATTTCATATATCACATTAGGGTACTAAGGACTCCATGCTTGTAAAAATGAACAGACTCTTTGAGACTGGCTAATGAGTTAAGCTGCATCTGTTTCTAACTCCACTTTGCCCTCTCGCTGTCCCTCTTCTTGCAATGTGCCCATACATATTATGTGGTTAAAATGCTGAACAGCGTTCATAGTGACTGGCCTTTTTTTTTATGTTGAGGATATTCTGGTGTTTTACTGTTTCCATGGCAGCAGGTTCTACATTCCAGCTGGAATCAAACTGTTTATCGATCCAAGAGCCTAGTGACAAATCTGGCAGAGTGTATAGCTGGCAGTCTTTTACAGTGCATGAATATTTTGGGTCTTTGGATATGCCAAAATCCCCTTGGAGATATCCTTCTCCTCACTGGAAGCTTCTATGCCCTCAGTCCTACGCCCTCAGTCCTTGAATGTACCACTGCATTTTTCTTCTTGGGGAAGTTGCGGCATTGGGACATAAGGTGGCTATGCTGCCTATATTTCTTGCATGACAGCTCATTGGATTACATTTTTCTTTTATGCTGCACACTGGATCATGTATGCCTACATTTTTGGTCAATCTATCTCTGTCCTATTTCCTGGATTCCTTGAGCTTGAGTCTGTGAACTTGCTTTATGCTAATAGTGGTCATTGTTCTGATACATTCCCTGGCTCAGTTGTCCTTCATATTTGGAGGAATTTCTCTAGGGTTAGATCTGTTTTCTCTATAATTTCTTTTATAAATTGGAATCACTGGAATCCCTTCTGAGCTGCATCTTTAATTAGGGATTAAATTTTCAGCTCTATCATGTAAGTGTCTCTTCTTTTTTCTGTTTCTTGGTTTTGTGTTTTAAAAAAGTCTAATTCTGTCTGGGGCCATAGTACACATCAGACGACTTCATCTGCTGTTCCAGTGTTTTGGGAATTATACTTGGCAACAGTAACACATTCACTTCTTATCCCTTTTTACCAAAGATATAATAAAAAAGCTTTACCTTTATATATCTTATTCCCTTTGATAAGCTCCATATACTGACTGAAGTCTTGCTTCTACTGTTCTCATGCTCATACCAAGTATTTTCATCTGTAAACCCAACATTCTCAAGAATTTAACTCCTTCCATGCTTCCTGTTTGCTCTGTTTCTGAATACTACTAGGGTTGTCAGGTGTCCGGTTTTCACATGGACTGTCCATTATTCAGGTCCCCCGTCCGGTTAAAAAAACCCAGAAAATACTGGACATAGGAAATACCGGACATTTCACATTTCCCTTGGATGGAATTCTGACAATTTTCCCCTGCTGCATCTGGCGGGGGAGTGAGGAGTGTGGGGCCATTTAAAGGCGCAGCGGCTGTGTGAGGTGTGGGATGGGTTTTTTGTTTTGTTTTTGTGCTTAACAACTTTGTTGTTTCTCCCTCCTCCCCCGGTGTGGTTTTTTTTGGGGTGGGGGGAGGGCGTCTTTGAACCCTAAGTACTACTTTTATTCTGTGAGTAACACTCTTCATTGTTGTGTGTCTCATTACTGACCACTGCTATTATATTTTGTGAAACATTTCTGGGAATATGAAAGGACCCATGTTTCTAAAACTAAACTGTCTATTAAAGAATCTGTATGCAGAGATTCTGAAGCTGCAGCTTGCATTTAGGCCTTGTGCCCTTCCTGGTGCCACCTACATACTCTTCTTACCTGTAGGTTCTTCCCTTACAAGTTCTATGTAGGTTGCTACAGAGCTAATAAATTTCCACCCCCCACAGTGAGCAGAAGTTGAAGTATGATATTTTTTCATCACAAGCCAGCAGTTTGTCAGCTGTTAGTTTAATATCCCTTTCCTGGCCTCATTTAAACTTTTTCAGTCATATGGAATCATCACTCTTTTGCACAGTGCCATGCCATAAAAATCAAGTTATTTATAGTTGTCTAAGGTTCTGGACAACAGTGGCAGAAAATGTCTATGATAGTTCATTGAAACAGAGGGAGCCATGCTGACTCAGGAATTTACACAGAATGGCCAGCATTTGAGCCCAATAGGCGGTGCTAGAATGACACCATTATGGAAATAGTCCAGCTGACTGCAGCACTTCATAACTCTCAATCTTACGCTTTATTAAGTTATTGGAAAAATCCTGCTGCTTAGATGTCATTTTGATTGATTCTAGGAGCATTTAGTTATCTAGGTTAGTGGAAATTTTCTGTTCACTATTCTTGACCTTGACTGGAACTTGACGGCAAGGAAGCCTCCTTGGAAGAAGGGGAACAAATATAGAAACTATTTGTAAGGTGTGGGGGTTGGATTTTTTTGTCTCTTAAATCTTTCAGACAGGCATCCTACTGCCTTCAAGGATGTATAGACTCTGCATAAGATTCTGAAATATCACACTGAAAAGACTATGAAGTAAACCATTTTTTATTCTAGGCATTGTTTATTGGCTGCTCTGATCACTAAAGGGAAGGGGAAACAGAGAAATTCTTTCCCATGCAATCTCTATGAAAACTCAGGCTTGGTATAGCCACTAATCTTGGCATTAGTTAGTGGCTAGTTACTAGTGTTATCTAGAACCACTTCCTTGTACTGCTGCAGAGATTTTATCCTGCTGCTTGTAGAAAGGAAAGAGGCTCCCTGTTTTCCCATCACTTTTCCTGAATCCCTTTGTTCACTAATATGACACAGAGCTGGATTCTGAAAGCCCTGTGTATTTCTGGTGGTTTGTATATTAAAATATGAATCTTCATAATGTTTATTTTCAAAGAAACATTTGGAATCTGTTTACACCCACACTACTTGTGTATGGAAGAGTTTTATTAAGCAGTCACAAATATTAGGGATGCAAAATCCTATTTAAACAGTTAACTAGATAAAAGTTTGCTTCAGCCCCTGCTGGTTAACCATAATTGGTTAACTGGTAAACCATTCACATCCCAAATACATGCTACCGTTAATTGACTAGAAGCCATCTTAAAGGACAACCACATTGGTTGTGTGTACACACACACAGAAAATGACAGTCCTGGCCTCCATGACTTGACAGTATAGTATGCAAATAAGGATAAGCATGCATACATAAACATATATGACATTGAAGAAAGTAAAGCTTTGAGTTCTAAACATACTTTTTGAATGAAAAGGATCTTTGAATGTAAAGTTTGCTAGACTTCAGTACCTACAAAGCACCCCTTGTAAAGAAGAAAAACAGCTTGTTTTGAGGCAAATATAAAGATAAGAACATAACTGAAATTCGTGTCCCGACAAATATAGATTGCAAGGACCTTTATGTAATCAGATATAGGCAATCTGAAATTGCTATCTCTTGAAGGATACAAGCTCGGACTGAAACTATAGCATAGTTTTGTGATTAAAGTCTGATCCTTTGCTCATATGAGCTAGTTTTTTGTTGTTTCAAGCCACCAGTCTCTGAACATTCACATTTAAAAATCAGCAGGCGTTGTGCTCTAGAGGACAAATCTGTCTGTTAAGAATTATTTTTCCAGCTCCATTATTTATTTAGACTACATTAGTGCCTGAGTTGCCCAATTATTGATTAGGGTCCCATTGGACTGTACGAACAAAGAGACAGCCCTGCCTAGAAGAATTTATAGTGTAAGTATAAAATGATATACAAGTTGAACCTCTCTAGCCCAGCATCCTCTGGACTTAACCAATACTGAACCAGAAAATTTGTCGAACCGTGGGAGGTCAGTATTGTCTAGCAGCATTATCAAAGCTTAAACTGTTTAATGGACTATTAGAAGACATTTAGGAGTAAAGTAGAGCTAAGTAACAGCACAGCACCAGGACTGGTGGCTGTAAATAAACTTTATGGGACCCCGGGACACTTGACCACACCCATGGTAAGTGGGCATCCAGCTAACTAAAATCATGTTAGGCCAGAGAGTGCTGGACTAGAGAAGTTCAACTTGTACCTGTATTAGGAATGGTGCATTATAGAATACGTGGTTGTGAGCTCTTAGGTTACTTTGGACACAGTACAAAAGCCAAGTACTTTCAGATTCCAAGAAATGTAGTTGTCTCAACAACCCCAATCTCTGCTTTACCCTCCTCCTCCCCATTTTGAAAGTGATACACTGTACTTTGGCTTTGAAAATTTAGAAAAGCTAAGTAGTTATAAGGTGTGGTGTTGTACTACAGACATATGGATCTGGAATGTGACTAGTCAAGTGAGTAATTGCTTACCAATACGAGAAGTTCCTAATCTCACTTAACAAAAGAAAGTTCTCAGAACATAGGCTATAATTAAGGCTGTGATGATAGTGTACTCAATTCATAATTTTGTCATGAAACTATGTGGAGTCACAACTAAGTTAAAGATTTAAAGGAGAGTCTCCTCTTTATTTTTTAAAGGTTATGTTTCTAGCCAGTATAGTTTCAGAAGAAAGCTTCAAAATGTGACCAAGTGAATGTAAAAACTTAAAACAACCAACCCTAGTGATTTTTGAATGCTTGGGGACTACACCAATAAAATTGATGAAAGAACTACAAAGATTCAGGTCTAGATCCCAGTTCAGCAAGTTGTTTAAGCAAGTGCCTATCTATAAGCATTTGAGCAGTCCCACTATGCTTAAAATTAGAAATATGCTTAAGCACTTGGCTAAAATTGGCCCTAATAATAATTTGGAAGAATTGTAACTGTCCATGTAACAATTTTAATCCCCTCCTTTATCAGATATGTTTCTTGCAAAGTGATAGTTAAATGCAGAAGACATTCAACAATCTATTGTAGTCTATTTGATAATCAGGATATATGTTCCTTTCAGAAGCTTGACACATACTCAAATGACTGGCAAGATCCCAGTTTAGAAAGCTACTTTTCTGGCTATTGTATTCATTGCAATAGTATATTTAGCTGTAAAAATTCTCACATATAATGACAAAGCAACAATTAACTATCAGACACAACTATGCCAACAACAGACTTTAATTGCTCTTACAAAACTTGGGTCTAGTTAATGCTTTCTCAAACCAAGCACTCTGAGCTTTGAAAATTACAAATTTTAAATCTGACTATGATGTATGTACTACACAAGAAAGGCAAAGAACTTCATTGTTTTCTGCTTCTCTGTTCCCATTTCTGGAATTGATTTTTAATAATGTAACTATAGGCTCTAGAGCTCAATAATTTTGTTTTAGTAGTTGTGCTCCAGGAACAGATACATTTTTTAAAAAATCCTATTTTACCTTTTATTTCTCTCTGCTTTCCAAGTAAAAGAATTTCCCCTTGTGTGGATGATACAGAAGAAAAAATCTGATTTACTCTTCCCAATACCTGCACAGAATCTATTTGGATAGCTGCTTATTTCCAGTTTTGCATCAGATTATTGCTTCCTACCTAGACAACTTCCCTGAAGCTCCTGACTCCCTTTTATGTTCTTCCAGCTGATGTTTATCTCACCTTCCTGTATGTTGAGGCCCCTGCCCAAAAACAAACACACACCCCAAGAGCTCACCTAATATTTAGAAATGGGCATGAACCAAAATTTCCATTCTGGTGCACTGGAAACTTAATTCTAGATCTGAATGCTACAGCTTAGCCCATTGCTACCTTGTAATTCTATACAGGTCAGCCAAGCAGGTCTGGGTGACTTTGGAATTATTCATCTAATTATGAAACCTGTACATTTCAAGATAGCCAGGATTGTAAGATATGTTACAACAGGAGTGTATGATAGGTGAAAGTTATGGCATCAAAGGCCAGCATATAGACACCCAGATTTTTTAGGCTTTTCCTCAGATATACTTTGTAAGCCCAGTATTTTCAAAAGAGACTCTCATTTTGGGTGCCTATTTTTTAGTTGCCTATTGAGAAACCTAATTTTCAGTGGTGCAGTATGCCCTTGGCTCTTATTGGATTCAGCATATTTTTCTATATAAGAAATATTATCCCTTCCCCCATCAGTTGATACATCTTTATATAAGTAGAATTTATTTTCTCATGTGTGCTGCATATTTGGTTACCCTGTAGTAATCCTACTCTTATCCTACTTTCATCTCTGTACCCAAGGAAAAAATTACTATGGTCCAATGAAGATCCTTTTACTAAAACGTAGTGTTGTTTTGCTGAAAGTTTGTAGTTGCATGGTATGGTCAAAGCATACCATAATATTTGCAAGTGCACTGGTTGCTGCAGTACGAGTGCTACAGTATTTCTATAGTCCACTCTTTTATGTACATATAAGCTTTGTTATATTATAGTTTCTATAGTACCCTTAGTAACATAAGACAATGCAATACCTATTATAGAGTGTCTGAGAATGTGCCCTTTAAAACTCTGATGCCGCAATGAGAAGGCTTCTTAGCAATAGATAAATGTGGTCATAGGCAGAAAAATGCTATGGTTTTACTCTAGTTTTCATAATGGAGTTTCTAATGGTAATTATACTATATATCATTGTAACTGCTTTAATCAATGGTTTAGTTTTATATTGTTTCATAGACTCAGAGGATTAGAAAGGAACACAAGGATCATCTAGTCTATCTCTCTACCAAGGTTCTGATTTTATTTAAATTTTCCAAGATAGAGGTCTATCCGCCTTTCTCTGAAAATCTTCAGTTTACTAATTAATCATTCTGGTAAATAATAGTAAGTATTGCAAGTTACTGGAGGGTTAATCATTTTTCTGTTTTTTAATCCTATTCCTGAGGGACAGAGTAGGTCAAGTGATTAATTGAAGGTCACACAGTAAGACTTTGTCAGAGCTTTGTGAATTGAACTTCATTGTTCCGAGTCCTTGCCTCTAGACTAGGGATGGGGAGCCTCAGGCCTTGGGGATTGATGTGGCCCTTGGCTTGCCTGGATTCCACTTCTGAGGCTCAGGGACCCTCCCCCAGCATTGGGGAGCCTGCACAAGTACTCCAGGGCCCCTCCCCCCATACACACACACTGCCGCACCATGTGTCTGGAGCACACACAATCTATTAGCCTGGGAAATGAGGGGAGCATCTTTCTCCTTGTTGGGGGCAATGTCAATGAGGGTGGTTTATTTTTCCCCCCCTTTTTCACTTCTCACTTGTGTGCGGCCTACAGCTGATTTTTCTTTAGGTCAGTGGCCCCCGAACCAAAACAGGTTCCCTACCCCTGCTCTTAACTATCCCTACTAACTCGGAAAATTGCAAAATGAATACAGCAGAATCCTGCTGAGTGATACCTGAATGCATGCCCTATGAGCTGTTGTGATCTTACAATATGTTTTGTAGCCTTCCAGCCTGGGCCAGCCAGCCCATGCATGCCTTAAGCAGTTCTTATTCAGAGTTGTTACATAATAGCATTCTATCCAGTTTATCGACTTGGTACATTTTACTGTACTTCACTGTGAAAAGTGACGTCTTAGGACTTGTCTGCATAACAATTACTTTGGTTTAACTAAAGGTGTGAGAGAAGTTCAGCCAGTTCAAAAAGTTGCTTGAATGCTTATTTCTGTTGAAGCCAAACTTAGTCTATGAATACACTGCAAGGTTTTTGCGCAAACACCGGCATAGTATCCACACCTCAAGTGTGTTTTTGCCCCCCAAAAATAAAGTAAATCAACAGGACAGAAGGCTTTTGCTGGTAGAGTTTTTCCTCTCCCTACAAGCAATAACTCCTTTTTGTGTACAGCTCTTGAGCAGAAAGGCACGCGTGGACGCTCCACAGGGGTTTCTTGTGCAAAAAGAGCCTATCAGAAAAAGCACAGGTGCTCTGATGGCCATTCTGTTAACGGCAATCAGAGTTTTCTTGTTCAAGAGCATCCGTTCAGTGTGGACGCTCTCTTGCGCAGAAGCACATCGATTTTGTGATGCGCTTTTGAGGTGTGGGCGCACTTTTGCACAAGCAGTTTTTGGTGAAAACCCTGCAGTGTAGACACAGCCTTATTTTCATTTAGTTTAAGTTGATAGGGAATTTAAGATAAAAACTAAAATAAGGCACTCTTAAATTGAAATTAGTGTGCCTAATTGCACTGGTATAACAAGGACAACTTTCCTAAGTAGGCATGGCTTGAGTAATAAATCACACTGCAACAAGCTGAAGCTTTGCTGACAAGTGAGAGATAAATGACCTTTGTTGTGCAAATGATAGTGTTGGTATTAGTCGAGAACAGACTGACATTATTCAGCTATATATTTTTTAAATTCTAGGTAAAACCTTTTTCCCCTCTGATTTTTTTATTTCAAAGTTCCTCATTTTATAAATGATACACATTTATTGAGAGTTTTTTCATGATAATTGAACAAGCAAGTCCTAACGTATGATGTGTTATTTCTTAATATGGAATAGAGTATTGCTGTTTCTGAAATGGAATTGTTTGGAATGTAGAGACCTACCCTCTATCATTTCTTGTTCCAAGATATTCTCTATGGAGTATCTCACTTAGGAAAAAAAAATGCAGGGAAAAGGAAATAACAGAATTAGTCATTTTGTGCTATATATAGATACAGAAATGTACAAGGACAGCTTCACCTCTGTCTTATTTTGGTCACCCAGAGTAATCCCCAGGAAGTGATTGTTTCCAACTCTACTTTACAATGGGGAGTTGCTGCTATCTGAGTTAGATTAGACTAAGCTCACAAACCACCTTGAGGTGGGGGAAGCTGGCAGGACACTGTGATGGGGAGGGCAGGGTAGGCCTACCTATCATCTTTCTGCAGAAACCGGGCCCAAGACAACTAACAGTTCACTCTTTGGCTGTTTGACTTGAAACTGTAGTAAGCAATGATCAAACTTTACATTCTCTCACAGGCTAGAGCAGTGACTGACATGAGTGGCCCTCCCCCTCATTGGGCTGCAAGGTTGAAATCCAGTGGTGGGCAGCCTGTGGCCCTCTGGATTTCCATCTGCAGCTCATGCACACACCGCCACCCCTTTCACACACTGGTGCACTGGAGCCCCACGCTCAACTACTCATCCCTTCTCTCTCAGCACTTTGGAAGCATCACGAATTGGCTGTTTCATGCTCCATTCCTGCATCTTCTCCTCTGTTTTAGACCTTGAACATCACGAATCAGGCAATGCATAGCACTCTGCAAGTCCTGGGAGGAAGGGGAAGGGTAGATAAGTGTGGGGCTATAGTGCCCCAGTGCATGAGAGGCATGGGGTAAAGAGGCAGAGGAGGTGTGCAAGCCTCAGATGGTATCCTCATGGAAGTTGCCCACCACTGGGCTAAAGCCTACTGTGACCTCTTTGGTCCTGCTGATCAGCTGGCATGCTGCTTAGATGGAGACTGTCCCCTCCCATCTACCTGCCTGTCCTGGAATTGCAGACCTTGCTGCACCCCAGAAGCAGCCAGCAGCAGGTTTCTGTCCAAACGGAGTGCAGAGCTAGTGCACAGAGCTCTCTTACCCCAGGAGCCGATCCTGTTGCCCACCACTTGTGTGGCACAGTGCAGCCTGCCTTCACGACCCCATTGGTCACGAGATCATCCTGCAGCAATGAGACCCAGTGCCTGCCATTCCTCAACCCAGTTCTGGGCTGCGACCCAATCTGCTAGAGTTTCTCTTTTTTGATCTGTTCCTTAAAAATTTACAACCCCCATGTTGGTTTAAGTCCTTCAAGGTAATGACTTTTATTAATACATTGCCTTATTTCAAACTAGCTTAAGCAAGTCTAAGGAAATTCTATTCCAAGCCATCAAAAATGATTGGTGTGTGTAATGGGTGTTTGGTTAAATGGAACAGTTTTGAGCGTTCATATTTAGCTCCCGAGTTACAATACCTTGTGTGGGTAAAGTTTTCCCTATAAAATAGCTTTCTCTTTACCAAGAGTCTTCGAATACAATTTTAGAAATTAAACAAATTAGGGATGTTTAAGCTTTATCGGATAGTTGACTAGTGATGTGACTAGTCACTCCCCCACCCTCCCCTTGCTGCCTCCATCAAAAGGAGAATGGGGGCCAGTGCTGGGGGGAACAAGCTTAACCACCAGTTCCACCCTGCACCATCTTTTCGGTAGGCAGGGGAGGTAGAGGCACAGTGGGAAACAGTGTGAGCCCAGCAGGGCTCTTGTACATTTCAAAGGCTCAGGTGCTGCAGGGAGCAAGGGGCCTGCAGGAATCCTGCGCTGGCCTCTGCAGGGCTTCTGCTTTTGAACTGTAGCAAGAACCGGGCTCTTGCTACAGTTCAAAGGTGGAGGCGTCCTTATAGAGTAATCGAAGAGTTGATGGAAATCTCTTTGACTATTCAATTAGTTAATTTAAATGTAACATTCCTAAAACATGTAAATCCTAGTTCTGTCGCAATGTTCTCTCAGCAGGGTTGTTATTAAAGATCATGTATATTTTCTTAATCATGCTAAATTATTAAAAGACTTTCAGTACTAAACATTTTTGGAACATTACTTTTTACTTACACTCGCTGTCTCAAATTTAGAAATAGAAACAGAAATCCTGAATGATTCAGCCTGAATCATTCTCTTCTCTCAGCAGGCTTCTCAGCTGTGTAGAAATGTTTCTTTGTCTCACCCCACAGTATTATCTAAGCACATGCTTTTATAATCTATCTGATTTTTACTTGTAAAATGTCACTTGTAATACATGTAGCAAATTTGGCAAAGGTGTGAGATTTCAAAATTGTTGATTGGATTTAAAGTTCAGATGTATTTTCTTAATTATATGGTCTGGGCACTAAAAGGAAATCCCAGGTAAGAGTATCAGGTTCTCTGATGGCTTAAAAAATGCTGCTTCTAGCTGATTATTGAAAACAAGAATAAAATGTAATCTAATAGTTCTGATATAAGAGAATCACGCATTGCTTTGGAACCCCATATATGTAATGGCTTACCTATTATTTATGTAAATGTATGAACATGGAGCAGACAGACAAGAAAAATGCAAAACATGGTTTTCATTGTTCATGCAAAGATGGCTGTTAGACACAGGATAAAAGATTAAAATCGCCTCTTGTGCCAGTCCATTTATTATTACGAGGTGTCCCCGCTATAAGTCACCCCAGTATAAATCGGTTCGTTGATACTTGTAGGAACCGATGTCTTAAGTTCTCCCATTCCCCACTCTTACATTGTGAGGAAAAAAATTTTTGTTCTTGTGGTTTCAGGATAAGAGTCTATGCAAGACAAGCCAAAGCAGATCTCCTTGACTGACTCTGCAGGTCCTCCCACAGCCCACTTCTACTTTTTCCTAACTTTGCCATGCATAATGGCCAGTTTGATGCACTGACTTACAATAAAATTTGTAAAAAAATACATGCATCAAAATAACATTTTAGGGTCTTGTAGGAAATTATAATGTCTTTGGTAATTTGTTACACACTGATTTACCTGAAACAAAATACAGGACTATGTAGCACTTTAAAGACTAACAAGATGGTTTATTAGATGATGAGCTTTCGTGGGCCAGACCCACTTCTTCAGATCAAATAATGGAAGAAAATAGTCACAACCATATATACCAAAGGATACAATTTAAAAAAAATGAACACACATGAAAAGGACAAATCACATTACAGAACAGAAGAGGGATGTGGGGGGGGGGGGGGAGGGGGAGGAAGGTGAATGCCAGTGAGTTAATGCTATTAGAGGTGGGGAAGGGGAAATGTCTGTGAGTTAATAGTATTAGAGGTGATAATTGGGAAAGCTATCTTTGTAATGGGTAAGATAGTTGGAGGTATTGTATCCTTTGGTATATATGGTTGTGACTATTTTCTTCCATTATTTGATCTGAAGAAGTGGGTCTGGCCCACGAAAGCTCATCATCTAATAAACCATCTTGTTAGTCTTTAAAGTGCTACACAGTCTTGTATTTTGTTTCAGCTACACCAGACTAACACGGCTACATCTCTATCACTGATTTACCTGGTATAGTGGTTTTGTATTCCTAACGACTTAGTCTCTTCATGTACGCTTTGACATTGTTGTTCTGATGACTTAAAGGTGTATTTGCTCTCACTGGAAAATTAAGATGCATATTGAGGCATACCTTGCTTATAGAATTCCACAGTCCATGACCTATTCCACCAAAGTTCTGGTTTTAAAGTCTGTTTTCTTCATACTGGATGAATAAAACTCTAGACTGATTTTTGTATTGCTTCATTAATAATTTATGTATAATAAATGCAGAAGGTGTATGCATTATCTTTTCAAGAAGTAAATCACAAAAAACAATTTCTTTCTTGAGCTTCTGTGCCCTCCAGGAATGTGATAGTGTGGTAATGAGGTTTCTGAGGGCCCAGTAGAATGCTGATGCTTCTGCTCAGGACCGTTTTTTAACCTGGAATAATTACATTTAACCTTCTTCTTGCACATCCTGTAAATGATATATATAGGAAGAGGGAGAAGGGTCCTTGCCTACCTCATTTCCCACAAGAATCAGCACCTTACGGGCAGTGTTGGGTATCTGCGGGACTTGGAAAATAACCTGGCCTCTTCCGTTGAGAGGCTGCAACAGCGAGCTGCTCTGCCGCTAATTGCTGCTGAAGTTGCTGTGGCTTTCCTCTTCTCATATCACTGATTTCTCTTTGATCCATAAAACGCTATGGTTTGGAGGTCATAGGAGTATTTTCTTCCACCGGACTAATTTTTTATATAGAATTTTCTTGATAACTTTAGACTGCAGCCCTGTGGGATTCTACCCCTCCTTTTTTTATTCATGTCAAAAATATCGCCTTAAGAAATAGGGCTGTGGCAGTGGAAAACAGAAAGTTCAAGGTCTTCCATGGCCAAAGAGCTGAGGAAGCTAACTTCCTTCTGGATCGCATCCTAAACTAGGATTGCCAACGGTCTAATCATACGGACCGAAACATTCAGCCCCTGCCTTGCACTTTCTCAAAGGCCGTGCCATGCTCATTCCATCCCCACTCCCTCTGTTGTTCATTCTCCCCCATTGTCACTCACTTTCCATCAGGATAGGGCAGAGGCGCGGGTGCAGCTGGGGTGGGAGGGATGGTGCAGGCTCTGGACTGCGGTTGAGGATTTCAGTGTGGGAGAGGGGCCCTGGGCTGAGCCTGGGGCAGGAAGGGTGGCTGGGCTAAGTTCCCTCTAGGGTGCGTGCCTGTGTGGGCATGCACACAATTTAAATCCCACCCACTTCCTCAGCAGAGCCGCGCAGCAGCACTCACCTTCCTTGAATGAGGCAGGTAAGCTGGTGGTGGTGGGAGAGAGTGCGACCAGAGCCACGTGGTGGCTGCCTAGCTGCTCCCAAGGCACGATCGCATGGCAGGCAGTTTTCCCATGTGCCAGGGCTGGAGTTGTGTCACAAGGCAGCCGCCCGCCATGCGGCCCTGCTCCAGGAGCAATTGGACAGTCACCATGTGGCCCTGGCCTCAGTTTCAACCCTGCCCCATGTCTGGAGCTGCAGCCAGGGTGGGCTGTGTGGTGGCTGCTGGAGCTGGGGGCCATGGTGCAGCTATTCCTGGGGCTGGGGAAGCAGTACTAAAAATAGCACAATGGCCACCACCCCAGGAGCAAGCTGCTCCAGCCTTGACCTGGGAGCAGCTGGGGCCATGTGGCAGCTGCTGGAGCCAGGATGTGGCTGCTCCTGGGACCAGGGACGTGGGACTAAAAATAGCACCATGACCCTGGCCACAGGAACAGCTACACTGCTGCCCTGGCTCCAGCCCCCCAGCACACAGGACAGCCTCCCACCGCACAGCCCCACCCCGGCAGCTGCTGGGGCTGGAGACATGGTACTAAAAGTGACACCTTGGCCTCAGGAACATCTGCTCCTCAGCCCTGGCTCCAGCACACAGGGTAGCCTCCCAGAACATGGTCCCACCCCAGGAGCAGCTGGGGGCAGGGCTATGTGGAAGCAGACAGAGCTGGGGCCAGGGAGATGTACTAAAAATAGCACCCCAGCTCCAGCCCCCGCACACGGGGCAGCTGCCTGTGACACGGCTCCACTCCTGGGGAAGGGCTAGTAGCTGCCCAGTTACTTCTGAGGTAGGACATGTGGCAGCTGCTGGAGTTTGGGCCGGGACCGCCGTGCGGCTACTTCTGGGGCCAGAGCTGCAGTGCAGCTATCTCCCTTTGGGTTTTGCTAATTTGGTTTTGTTGGTTTTTTTTTTTTTCAAATTTACATTCCTGAAACACTTGTGATTTTGGGAAATGTGAAATAATGGTTAGGGTGTGTTTCCCCCCTGGAAAAAGATATCATGGTCTTAAAGATAATCTACTTTTAATGCTAGCATTTATATTTAAAGGACATTCTCTTTGGATGATACCAGAGGCATTAAAGTAAAAAAACTCAAAACCTGTATCTTAACAGTGAGATCTTTTTCTTTTTTTAAAGCAACATAATATATCAGTTGCCGAATTTATTTAAAATGCTCTTCCCCTCTCTTGAAAAAATTGAATTGTGGATGTTTTTTCTTAATGGTTTTTGTCAGCTCTGCATTATTTGATCCCAGCTTGCAGTCACTGGGGATTCTTACATGTTTAAAAGTAAGCATGTGCTTAATTGCTTTGCTGGATCTGGGCCTTTGGAGCCACATCTTCTAACTTGCATCCTCACTGATACGTTTGGGTTCAAAGTCAAACTGGATTCTCTCCATCTTGTGTGTAATCACCAATTAAGGTTTTATTAGCCATATTTGCTACTCGGTGGCAGGTGTGCAAATCTCCCAGCTGTGACAGGTGAAGTATTAGTTTTCTTTTATTTGATTTCCTATTAAAGAAACATTTAAAGTCCTGCTTACCCCTTGTTTTAGTATTCTTTCTTCCCTAACATTTTAAAAACATGAGAATTGTTGTTAACTTGGGTGCCACAGAGGCATACATCTGAACAAGCGCACATGACCTCAAAATTGGTGCACAAGACAAAACTCACTCCGCCCGTGGATGGAAAATCTTAGAGGGATCACTGGTGAGGGGTGCAGACTCTGAGAAGTAGTTTGGGTGCCGGAGGGGGCTCGTGGTCAGGGTGTGGCCTCCGGGTTGAGGTACAGGAGGGAGTCAGGATACAGGCTCTGGCTGGATGGCTTTTACCTCAGGTGGCTCCAAGTCCTAGTTAATAGTTTAGCAGGACTCAGGTAGACTTTCTGCCTGTCCTGGCCCTATGCCACTCCCAGAGGTAGGCAGCATGGTCTTAGGGCCACTATGTTCCCAGCCACTGGGAGCTCCATAGTTGTCACTCAGGCAGTGTTTGTTTTCCTCATGGATGGGGGAAGATGCACACACTAGCACCAATTCTCCATTACATTGCATCCCTTTGGAGATTTAAAGAAACAGCCCCCATGAAAATATACTGTGTTGGTGGAGGAGTCCACTTATGTCCCCATGCCAGCAGCATTATGTATTGGAGGCAAGTTGTGGAAAGAGGAGGGCAGACATTGGGCAAGGGGCATAGTGCTGTCTTTCCCTCAGTCCATTATAGACTAGACTAAAAGAGAATCTGAGCCATAGATTGTACACAGGTTATTGTCATGGGTGGAAAATGGCATATGGTGGTCAGTCTAATTTTATAAGTAAATTTGGATAATCATAGAATGGAACTGGAGAGAAACTGAAGAGGTCATCAGGTCCAGTCCCCTGCACTCGTTAGGACCAAGCACCAGCTCTAGACCATCCCTGACAGGCCTTTGTCTAACCTGCTGTTAGCACTCTCCAGTGATGGAGATTTCACAACCACCCTAGGTAATTTTATTCCAGTGCTTTACCACCATGAGAGGAAGTTTTTCCTATCGGCTAATTTAAGCCTCCCTTGGTGATGCAGTTTAAGCCCATTTTTTCTTGTCCTATCATTACAGGTCAAGGAGAATAATTTTTTCCTTGTAACAACACTTTAGGTACTTGAAAGCTGTTACCTGTCCCCTCTGTCTTTTCTTTTCTAGGTAAATAAACCCAACTCTTTCAGTCTTTGCTGATAGGTTATATTTTCTAGCCCTTTGATTGTTTTTGTTGCTCTTCTCTGTCCTTTTTCTAATGTGTCCACAGTTTTCCTGAAATGTGGCCAGCTGAAGCTTAATTAGTGCAGAAAAATTACATCTTGTGTCTTGCTTACAACACTCTAGCCAATACATCCCAGAATATTTGCCACCTTTGCAACATTGTTACCTTGTTGACTCTCATTTAGCTTGTCATCCACTATGACCCCTAGATCCCCTTCTGCAGTACTCCTTCCTAGGCCACCATTTCTCATTTTGTATGTGTGCAATTGTTGCTTTGAATGAAGTACTCTGCATTTATCCTTATTGAATTTCATTCTATTTACTTCAGACCATTTCTCTAGTTTGTCCAGATGATTTTAAATTGTAATAATATCCTCCAAAGCACTTGCAACCCCTCCCAAATTGGTATCATCTGCAAATTTTATAAATGTGTACCCTCTATTCCATTTTCTAATTCATTGATAAAAATGTTGAACAGAATCAATCCCAGAACTGATTCTATGGAACTTCATTCATTATACCCTTCTAGCATGATTTTGAACCATTGATAACTATTCCCTGAAAGAGGGATTTCCTTGGTTCTAACTGTTCTTTCCTTGCAGTACTACAGACTGTAGTTGTGTCTATTACAAATCATGGTGTTTTGGTTTTCTTTAAATCTGTCTTTAACACAAATTGAATCCCCTTTCAGGTTTGTGTGTTTAGAACCCAGGTTGAAAGGAAGTACTGTACTGTATAAATGCAGAACCCTTGCTTTAGCTTTTGATATTTCGAAAAATCAGAAAGTTTACAGGCAAGATATTTTGCTTCTAATTATACTTCTTCCCTATTTGTGATTAAACTAATGTGAAAGAATCTATACAATGAGGTTGAATGGTTCTAAAAAGGAAAAGTCACAGCAAATGTATTTTATCTAATTGCTGATACTGGCTATCGATATGCTTTGGCCAAGATTTTTGAAATGTGACTAGTGATTTAAGGTTTCTCAAATGTTGGGTTACTCACTTTAAAAATATTGTGCTAGATCATTGGTTCTCAATTTATTTATCATTGTATGCAGCCTACAATGTGTAACTATGGTAGGGCAATGGCTACACAAATTCTGATCCTACCCCCTACCTGTGTGGGGAAAGCTGGCAGTCCCAGAGCTTATGGTGCCAGGTGGCAGCTCTGGACTTCCAACCCACCTTGGCCCCCCTCTGTGTGGGGCTGAGCATCACCCCTAGATCTCATAGGGCCATTTTTCCCCATGCCAGTCGGGACTCCCAGCCGCTCTGTAGCTCGTGGGCTTGAGTGGCTGCCATGGACCCTTCAGAGCTAGCGAAGCCAGGCAATAGCCCTGGAACTTGGGTAGCTGGACCAGGGACCCCGTGGGGCTTCAATGACAGTGCTAGACAGCCCCATATCCACTGTTGTGCTGGGCTAAGCAGCAGCCCCAGAGCTTGTGGGGTGGGGCAGCAGCCAGGAATCCGTGGGCTGCCAACCCCAGCTGTGTGGCTGCCCTGGATACCCAGAGCTTGCTGACTTGGGACGCCAGCCCTTGACCCAGGAGTGCTGATCCCAGGGCTAGCAGGGAGCCTATGACCTTAGAACCTGAAGGTCCCAGTAGCCTTGCTGGGCCTTAGCTAACTGGGCCGGATGGGGTCCGTGGGTTGATAGGTGGTTTAACACCTGCTGCATATCTTTTGAAAAGATCCAGGGGAATGGGGAACATTTCATTCTGAGTTGCATTTGCAATTATACTATTGGGTGAAGACTAGCTGTTCTTTCTGTGAGTAATTAAATCCAAACTTTCTTTTTAGTGAGCTAGTGTTTTATGGCCCTGGAACCTAGATCTCATGGTTGTGGAACATCTGGTAAATTAATAGAACACACTTATTACTGCCAATGATAGATAAGTAAAGCTGTTTCTAAGATATTTGGGATGCCAAGAAAAAGTCAAGAGGAAATGCCAACTGTGCTTGGCTGATTAGAGCCATTGTAAACCAATTTTCTAGACTTAGAAGGTCATACACTTGATTATCAAAAATAGATCTGGATTTAGTGCTGAAACCTTCTATTTGCAAGCTTTAAAGTGTGGGGGAAGCTCCTTCTAGATAGGTAGGAAATACTATCAGATTTTATTTTGTTGCCCTAAAGCCAGGATCTGGTTGAAGTCTGCTCTGGATTGCTCTCAGGAGTTCCTTGACAGAGTGTGCTATTAAATATATTTTAAGTATATATAAAGTGAGATATATTTAATGGCTGGTATTTCTAGTCTTGGTTCCTTTACTTTTGTTGTCCAGGTATTCCAAACTTCTTCATACCATTTGGATGTGATAAGAGTGTATAGAGGGAGGAGAAAGAACCTTATCTTTCTGTTGAAGTAGCTAATGGGTAGATTTGGTCTCTCTGAGCATCATGTGCAGGAGAGCTTATCCATTGCAATAGATTTCATCCAGTTTTTCATGCTGTCTATTGCACTCTTCTTCAGTGAGCTTTTTGTTGCCAGTTCTGTACTCTCACTCATCATAACAGGTTTCTGCAGTTGACAAAACTTCAAATGATCATAATTACACGTTAACCAAACCAAGAAGCAAGGGTCATAAGATTCCTTCCAAATCCATATTTTCTATACAGTAGAAAATAGAGCTATCAGCAGGTCACCAAGGGCACATCTATACTTATGGGAAGAGTGACGCTCCGGAGGTTGATCTTCTAGTGTTTGATTGAGGGGATCTAGTATAGACTTCCTAAACCAAATGCTGAGGCTGGCAGCATCTGGTACTCTTTCTGTGAGGAGTGTAAGGGAAGCCAGTTGGAGCGTGTGCTCCCATAAGCCCCCTGCTGTGTGGACACTGCTCAAGACAAAATATTGCCCCTTTAATTAGTGAAGGACGTAAAGTTTGTCCTTGCATATGGATTTTTAGATTTCACTATGTTAGTAGATTTTGTGTGGTAGAGGGGCTGGAGTACCAGCACCAGCTTCCCAATGCTTGGGGGAACTCTGAACCTCGGGAGCCAGATCCAGGCAAGCCAGGGGCTGCATCCAGCCCCCAAACCTTAGGTTCCCCACCTCTGGTTTAGATCTTCATATTAAGACACATCCTCTCTTTTCTTACATACTTTAATGAGAAATGAAATACTTTAAATGCCAACATTTTTAACTGTCATCACTGGCATTTGAATAAGCAGTTTACACCTGTCAAAGTTATTGTTTCAGCCTCTCTGCAATCTCAGGCAGACCCCTTTGCTTTTATTACACACTTTTCAAATTTTGAAGGTTTTGGTTGCAATTATCACAGCTAGAGAATTACTTTCATTTTTGTCTGAGCACCAATCTTGCATTTAAATTAAATTGAAATTTAAATTAAAAACACGTTTTCAAAATAAACCCAGAGTACTGCATTGTTTCAAATTCAGCAGCTTGTTACTTGTTCACTGATTGAAAGATAGTCATGTGTGATATGGTTTGAGCTTAAATGAGCCCTAAAAATTAAAAATAAATCATTATTAGTAGAAACCACCGAGGTTTGTTTTGTGTATGTGTGTTTTCCCTGACATGCTGTGGGGAATGGTGAAAAAGGAGAACATCACAATTCCTAGATACAGGCAGGAATGTGGAGCTAGCTTAGTTTCCATCCAACATTCTTGGTCTTCTATAGCTCTGTGTTCATTACTGATAAGCATGTTTCCTTTCTAGTAATAAACTAATTCAAGTCAGAGCTTTAATTTCACTGATCCACGTTGGTGGCCAGTAAGCCACACACCCTGGTATGGGTGACGGGGGGGGGAGGGGGAGAACTCCTGGTTATTTTTTAGCTCCACATGTAAAATAAGTCTAGATGTATTGCAATGTAATCACATTCCTATTAATTCCTTGTCATACTGTATCAATAAACAAGGTGACTGGAAAAGATTTAAAGCATCTTTAGTAGGATGGACTACGGGTGTTAAAAAGTGGGTAATCTCAGCAGTTACACCCGCAGCGCAGTGTGACAGCCAGCTCCCTTGGAGCTGGTGTGCGCTGGAAGCTAGTTGTTACAGATAGACAGCAGTGTGAGGTGGCAGATGGCTCCTCAGGAGTGGGACAGGAGCCTGTGAATAATCGCTAAACAGTTATACTTTTGCATCCTTAGGAGGGACATGTGCAATTTCACTCACACGTTTTCATTGTCCATGACACGTGGTTTATATTTAATGCACTCAGCAAGTGTTGCTCCTCTGTGATGTGTGACAGACGGACAATATGCTGTAATATCCTGAATGAACATATTTAATTAAGTTAAATCTTATTGAATTAGGGTTAATGTTTTGGAGTATGTTGAATTAGAAATGCAGATGTTTATGTACTATTGTGAGAGTGTATGGAACTTCTTTAGCAGGAAGACAAGATTAATCAAATCTCTAAAAGGTCTTCAGGGCTCTTTCTGGAACAACGAAGTGTCTTGCCTATGAAATAGCTTGGGTTAAGGAGAATGCAAATTTTCATCTCCAAAATCAACCTTTTGAAGATAAGTTCTGGAGAGGGAGACCCATTGTGGACTGCTTCTGGAAACTCCAGATCAAAGACACACACCCCCTCCCCCGATCTGTATAAAAAAACCTAAACATGTTCTGGGTGTAGTTGTTCTGAGCTAAAGCTGTGACAAATTGGAAATCACCAAAGACCTCACTAGGGTGCAGGATAGAATGAATTCTCCTGCCAGGAGTTAGGGTTAATGCTATTTTGTTAAGCTTATTAGCATGTGTGTAGGATATTTAATGTTTTTACTATTTTTCTCTGTAATTCTTTGTACCTTAAGAATAGAGCAGGCTTGCATGGGAAGTCTGTGTGGTAACATTTTAATCTGTAGGAATTGCACCTGTTACATACATCTTTAAAGAGAAGGAAGCATATATCCTTCAGTAACCTGCCAATGCTGAGAAATAAACAGTGACGGCAAAGAAGAGAACTGTGCAACCTGGAAATACTTAATTGGAAAGGAGAGAGACACTTGTCTCCGCTCTGGAGAAGCAACAGCTGGGGTACTTAGTGGGTGCTCTAGCTGGACCTCTTCTGGGAAAATAGGCACAGGTTACCTGAACTGTGACAGTGTGCGTGCAGTAGATCTATAATACATCTTTAATATCTGTGGATTGCACGGACATGCATGTTGGAGTTCTGTAGGTCTGAAGTCTGTTAGTGAGCTAACTGTAGCACATACTAAGTTTAAAATAGTTGTTCAGGCAAAGACTGAGTTCACGTTTCTTTTCACATTGGCTAGAAATAATAGACTTCGATCAGCAGGTATCAGATCTGGCTTCGATATAGGAGGTATGTAGGAGATAGT
The DNA here is from genome assembly GCF_052426305.1 of Pelodiscus sinensis. Taxonomy (NCBI): domain Eukaryota; kingdom Metazoa; phylum Chordata; order Testudines; family Trionychidae; genus Pelodiscus; species Pelodiscus sinensis. The sequence goes on from NC_143055.1 coordinate 104,257,174, forward strand.
TAGCTATGGATTTAAAATACAAGAAGAATGTGACTCTCAAAGGGATGTAAAAATCCATGAAAATAGTTAACTGGTTAAGCAATAAAAATTATATAATTTAACTGGTTAAACAACACGTCACGGACATTTAAAGAGAAGCTAGATAATTTCATGGAGGTTAGGTCCATAAAAGGCTATTAGCCAGGGGATAAAATGGTGTCCTTGGCCTCTGTCAGAGGCTGGAGAGAGATAGTAGGAGACACATTGCTTGATCATTGTCTTCGGTCCACCCTCTCTGGGGCACCTGGTGTTGGCCGCTGTCGGCAGACAGGCTACTGGGCTAGAAGAACCTTTGGTCTGACGCAGTACGGCCGTTCTTATGTTCTTATGACATGGGGCTGCTCCAGCCACCTGCAAGCAGGGTCCTGCAGTTTTGGGCCACTACACCATGGCTGAGGGACTGTTTTTGCTGGGCCTGCTGTAGCATGGGCAGAATCCAGGTGGCTGCCGTGGGTTGGGGGCTGCTCTGATGAGGCCAGTTACCAGTAAGCAGGCAGATAAGCCTATTGCGTACTGGGTATCCAGTTAATCACCTAGAATACATCTAGACTGTGGCGCTATTTTGGGTTACATCTGGTATCCTGAAATAGCATTTTCTGTGTCTTTATAGCATGCCCATTATTTTGAAATGCAGGCGAAATAACGGGAGTGCTATTCTGATGTCCCAGTAAATCTCGTTCCACAATTAAGGGACTTGTTGGAATAGCAGTCTATTTCAAAAATTGGCACTGTATGTAGACACACCCTTACATCCCTCTTCACGAGCATCTTTGTAGCATCACAATATGAGGCAAATCAAATATTTTTCTTTGTTCTTGGTAAATCAGAAGCTAAAATACATGGCTTTTTTTTTTAAAGCAGTGACTTTCAGTTATGTTCTTCATCATTGTTCTCTGTTCTACATACTGTGATTATTTTGTTTTATAGTATAACGAAAAGAAATATAGGCACCATATTTTGATGTGATTTATTTTTCTTTATACAAGGGAGATTGCAGGCAAATTAATTTACTGTCTGACTTTATTGTTCCTATCAAATTCTGGATTCTTAAAGAACATGATTATCCGTTGAAAGAACATAGAACTCTGTTATTCTATTTTGAACTTTGTTTTCAAAAGCAACAGCAAAATAAAGAAAATAGAAATGCTATTCATTGATAGTATAGCCAGCGTCATTCTTCAGAATAATAAAGATTAGCACTATATACAGGAGAGGTTGGACTCTGATAGGAGTTTGCCTCAATTAACATTGACTAAAGGTTTCGGGCTTTGGAGGTTAAATTATTCTGATTGGTAAATAGTAACTGGTAGCTACTAATACCAGGAGCAAAAGGGAAATGCAAAAAGCCTCATGTGACATGAAGAATGCCTTTCTATTAGTGCTCTTCTAGTACCAGATTTTGTATAAAGGGGTTTCAGGTTGTTTTCTGAAGACTTTCCATCAATGATTGATTTAACTTCTCTCTAATCTGTTGAAGGTTAGCTATAGTGATATATGTGAAAGAAGAGGAGAAAGGGAACAGAGCTGTCTCACATCTCTTCCACCTTAAAAAGGTGCTAATTCATTATAGCACTCAAGAGATTTATAGATCACCCAGCTCCAATTAATAATAATAAAGTCCAAATATAGGTTTTTTAAATAAAGATAGATGGCTCCATTTTACACACTGAATTCCTTCTTTGTCTCTAAGAGGAGGGGAATGACAAAATGTGCTATTGATTGGAGGTCTTGTATCAGATGATTTATCTTTTTACTTTCTGCCATTCAGTCTACCGTGCCTGAGTCCTACCTGGTCTTTGCAATAAGGATTCTCTTCTTCCTAAATTTGCCCATATGGACAATATAGTTTCATCGAGTCAAAAAGCATCACCTTCATCCTCTCTCTTTCTCCCCCTCCCCCCCCTCCCGCCCGCCCACCAACCTCAGCAAAACAACAAACTGTGAATGTAAGGTTAAGGTGCTACATCTTCCATTGAGGGAACTCCATTTTCCTCAGAGAATGAGTAAGAGAAAGAGAGAAAAACTCAGCCATTTCAGACAGGCAGTTAGGAGATAGTAGCCTCTCTACATATCTCCACACATTAACCAGGCACATAAAAGTTACCACTCTCCAAGCCGCATTTTGAGTTTTGTAACAGTTTGCTTTAATGTTGATTTGATATTTGGGTAATGCATTTAATCTCCTTAATGTGAGGAGAATAGGCTATTTTTATTCATGGATGCGATTAGGAATAGATAGCTAATGTCTGTATGTAAATGGGAACATTATATAAGAGAGACAACTGACGGGAGATATGGTAGAGGTCTGTAGAATCATGACAGGTATTGAAAAAGGTAAATAAAAAGAATTATTTACTTGTTCCCATAACACAAGAACAACAGGGTCACCAAATAAAATCAATATGTAGCAGGTTTAAAACAAAAGGAAGTAATTCACACAACACAGTCAACCTGTGGAACTCCTTGCCAGGGGGTGTTGTGAAGTCCAAGACTACATAATAGGGTTTAGAAAAGAGATAGATAAATTAATGCATAGGTCCATCAATGGCTATTAGCCAGGGTGGCAGGAATAGTGTGTCTCACCTCTGTTTGTCAGATGCTGGAAATGGGCAACAGAAGATGGATCATTTGAGATTACCTGTCCTGTTCATTCCCTCTGATACACCTGATATTGGCCACAATCAAACAGAATACTGGGTAAGATGGACTTTTGGGGTGACCCAGTATGACTGCTCTTACGTATGGCAGCCTTAAGCATGGACTTGTTATTAAAGGGTTTCTTTATTAATGGTGCAGTGGGCTTGCTCCCTTTGATTGCCAGAGACCGCAAGGCCTTGGACGGGTTTTCTTGTGGCTTTTCTACTGTATGCCATCCTGATGGCAGCCCAGTGCCATACTGACGATTAGGTCCTTAGTAAATGCATTACCCCAGGGAGAGCACACCTCTCGTATGCATACACAAATGCTTATTTGCACAAAAATATTATGGCACTCTATAAGAGGCGTCTTATAAAAGAGTATTACCTCTTGGTTCAGTCAATTACCAGAGACTTTGATCAAAAGCCAGAGAAAGAGCGAGCCAGAAAGCTGGACAGTGTGTGAATGCTGAATCTGTATCTGTATGGATAAATGCTATTAAGCATTCCCTAGATGCAGTCTCAAGCCAAGACACAATCCATTTTTAATAAGTAGTAACTCAAGATGAGCTTCATAGCTGTAGATGGAGATTTGGTATATAATGTGTCTTTCAGAGCTTTTTAGGGAATTGGAACAACCTGGGTTTTTTTTCAGAATAATCTCAGCTGTTATCAGAGTGCTTAGCCCAGTAGTAGGTCTTCAATAGCTCTTTCAATATCTATGGATTGCATAAGCATCTGGTTTACTCACTTGGATTTCAGTCTGTCTTTTGAATAGCATACCCTTCATAAATACAGAAAAAAATCTTATGGATTAAATGATTCATGTTTGTCATTTCACTTGTTTTCGGTATATTTAAATTCACCTTGCTAAGAATCATGTGTCATGTCCAACAAAGATAAATTGTGGTATGTCTACACTACCACCCTAGTTCGAACTAGGGTGGTAATGTAGGCAACCGGAGTTGTAAATGAAGCCCGGGATTTGAATTTCCCGGGCTTCATTTGCATAAAGCCGAGCGCCCCCATTTTTAAATGTCCGCTAGTGCCTAGTCCGAACTACCTAGTCCGTGCCGCGTGTAGCCGTGCGACATGGAGTCCGCACTAGCGGACATTTAAAAATGGCGGCGCCCGGCTTTATGCAAATGAAGCCCGGGAAATTCAAATCCCGGGCTTCATTTGCAACTCCGGGTTGCCTACATTACCACCCTAGTTCGAACTAGAGTGGTAGTGTAGACATACCCTTGCTTTCCTTTCCTTCTTTGATATCCTAATATATCCTATGGCCCTGCTCTATGACTGGAAGTTGAAGATAAACAAATTCAGACAGGAAATAAGATGTAAATAGTCTCTCCTAGTCTTATCAAAGAATAATGTTGGTTTAGTATTTACATTAAAAACAAATCTTCTGATATGTGTATTTTGCTTATATTAAGGATGTGACTGGATAACTGGTTATCTGGTAAGCTCCCGGCCCACTGGACTTTGGGCCGGGGTGGAAGCTGGCAACCTCACATGAGGCTAAGGATTAGGAGCCTTGCAGGGGTGGGATCCTGCTTAATCAGTTAACTGGTTAAACCTAACATTGAACAGTATAATTGATTACATGGTATTTTACATCCATAGTTCAAGATAGTTTGGATCATGTTTATACTTGTTCAATTTGTTCTATTTTTTAAAATAAGTTCCATCCATTTTGCAAAAGCATATTCGGTGTATTCAATGCTAATGTTTTGCATGCTTCAAAGACAATAACATCTAAGTTAGTAGTGTGACTATTTTCTTCTTTCATTTTTATTTGACAGCTTCCTTTAGTTTTGTCCTTTTTTAAATGTCACTTTCTAGCACTGAAAGAGGCTGTACCTGATAACTTCAAATCCAAGGTATAAAATCACAGTATTCTCCCAAATGCCTTCATTCTAAATTGGAACAAAAATACTTTAAACTTAGTTGAAATTCCTCACATTCATGAGTGTGAAATATATATTGCTGAAATATATATGGCTGTTTGGGATGTTTGAGCCTGCAGTCTTTTTTCCTCCCCCACCCTCACCTGCATTAAAATTAAAACTTTCCCTGAAGCATGTAAGCTCGGTGTACTAAATGCCCTATCTTGCTACTGTTTAGGGTTAACGCCATAAAATAACAGTAGGTTTATAATCATTCTCATTTTTCATCTCTCAACTACCTCTAATTCTTCAGTACTGTATACTCTTTAAAATAGGCTGACTCTTACTGCACACAACAGTTCAGGTTAAACCATTGATCTATATATTGGAATTACAACATTTTCCATAGTATTGTCTATCACAATGAACGCGTAAGAAATGGAACATTTTGTTTGCTTTTTTTTAACCACTGCTACACATCGAACTAGGATTTGTGTTGAACAGAAACTATTGTAGTGTTTAAGGTTGTATGAGTAATTTAATTTTTCCAATGCAGTATGCATTACTTTGTATTTATCAAGATTGAATTTTATTTGCCATTGTATTGCCCATTCTCCTGATTCGGTTATCATTCCAAAATTCCTCACAGTTCTCTGTTAACTTGATTAATTAAAGTAATTTTAAAAACAAGTTGGTGCTATAGCACCTTCAAGACTAACAGAAACAAAGACTAACTTAGTCTAACAGGCAAACCTTTTGCCATGATGAAAATAAACTATTTCTTCTGACTTTTTTTTCTGTCTTAGCCAGTTTTTGACCCTTGACACTATTTTTTTCCTCATCCATGGTGGTTTTTTTGTTCATTTGTGGAGTGTGGGGTTTGTTTGTGGGGTGGCTTCTTTTTTTTCTTCAATAGAAGACTATACCTTTTGTGCACTGGTTTCTAAATTTTGGTATCCAGAAAACAGGCCCCTTGTGCAAATGTCACATGCTGTCCTGGCTCATAGTGCCCCCTGGTGGCAAGACCCAGCGTTACAGTGTTCTGCCTCAGTTTGCTCTCTCCAGCTTTCTTAGAGGGACTTCCCAAATTACTCCTTTCAGAAACACACTTGTTTTGGCTAATTTATTAAGAAAAGCATGTGCCTTTGAAGTCCAAAAATAAAGTCTCCAAATTTGACAGTGTTTAGTGGATCGAAAATTATATACAGTGGATTGTTTTCCACTCACTCCTCTTCTGTGCTGGTCTTCACCAGTGGTCACATCATGTTCTTAATACAGTAAAACTCCAATAGTCCGGCACTCCTGATAGTCCGGCATCAAAATGACAAGAGCCTAGTGAGTGAGCTTCAGCAAAAAATGAGTCACAAGGTAGCAGCAGCAGCAGCTGAACTGAGCAAAAAGGGTAAAAAAGGCTTAAAAGGACTAAAACATTACAGTATACTGTGTACAATATGTACAATAAAAAGGGTTAAGAACACTTTATATACAGTATATAATGTGTACTGTGTGTGTGTGTGTGTGTGTGTGTGTGTGTGTGTGTGTGTGATGTATATATCCTGATAGTCCGGCATATTTGATAATCCGGCACCACCTAGGTCCCATAGGTTCCGGATTATCGGAAGTCTACTGTAAATACATGAACGTGTATTCGGCTCCTCCCTGAATGCTTTTTGCTGCTTCTCCTGGCTCTGCTTGGCATTCTCCCAGGAATTTGCAGTAGGATCCCACTGCCTCCCCTTCCAGAAGACTCTGACAATCTCTCCAAGGGAACTTCCTGTTTCTTCTGTTTTCTCTTTCCTTACTGACAGCCCAGCTCTTTTTAAGGAACATTGTCTCTTCCTCAGTTGCTTTAGATAAATGAAGAGGGGTGGCTGGTGGCAGGCCTCTAGACCTTGAAGAAGCAGAGCATTGGATTGCAGTAAATTACAAACAGAAATAACTATAAGCCATAATCGTATATTGAGAATGCCAAGCCAATATGAAGCATTGGAGGAAGGTGCTGTTTTTCATATAAATTAGGATTTATACGATACGCTATCTTTTGGACTTTGATATTTTAGTTCTTATGTTCCCATATTGCCTGTGAATGAATAGATATGTACTATTGGGGCATCTTCTGTGTGTACCCTACTCATGTCAAACAATGCATCTGAAGCAAGAGAAACTTAATTTGCAGAACTAGCCAAACTAACCCATTCATTCTGATTTGTACCTACAGACTTGGCTTTCCAGGAAAAATTCTGGGCAGAAAGTCAGCCAAGAACTGGTTTTCTCTTCAGCATTATATAAACTATAGATGTTTCCTAAAGCAGAATTTTACTAAGGAAAAAGGCATGTTTGTTTGATTTCCCTCTTTTCAAATTTCATATATGCATGGAAATATTTATATATACATTAATATATATATTATATATTTATAAATAAGCTACCATCTGGGGAAATATAAAAATCCTCCTCCTCCATGCTTTCTTCATACACTGAGGGCAACATCCCTCTTTCGAAAGAGGGATGCAAATTAGATCAAAATTGCAAATGAAGCAGGGATTTGAATTTCCCATGTTTCATTTGCATAATGAAGGCCGCACGTTCAGGTATTTCGAAAGTGAAAACGCTGTCTAGACCAAACCCTTTTTTCAAATGATCCTGTACTCCTCAGTTTCTCCAGCTTCAGTTGCCTTTTACACTGCTTCACTATGAGGGCAACCATTCCTGAACTGCACTCACGCAGCCTCACGCATGTAAGTTATTCCCAGCTATACTGCAGGAGTGTTTGTCAGCTACCCTAAATTATAATACAGGGACACCAGCAAATTCTCAGTCCAAGGTTTTCCCCCAGAAATATGCATCTTGTATTATCCCAAACACTCCTGGACAACACAAGCTCATCATTTCATTAATAGAAAATTATATACATAAGCCTTGTTAACTGAAATGGAGCTTCCCAAACATTTCAGTCTAAAAACATAGTGGTTTAGATAAACCAATAAAAGTTTTCTTAACTTAAAATCTATCTATAATAATTACAAGTAATGAGGCAGTCAGAGTTGGTTACAAAGAATAAAAGGTAAAATTAAAATTAGAAGGTAAGTTAAGTGAGTTCAGTACTAGAAATCTCTCTCTCATCCACATGCTGTAGCAATCTTACTGGATGAAATCTCTAGGTAGAATTTCTTCCTCAGTTCAATGTTGAATTCCTTGTCCTTCAGATATTATAGTTATTTTCTTCTTTAAAAATTATTTCCAGATGAGGTTCAGGAGACAAAAAATCTTTTGGCACAGGAACCTCCAGGTGTTCCATTGCCAAGATATAAATTTCACAGTCATGAAGTAGGACTGCTTACCCAGGTTATAGTCCAATTGGTTATATTGACACTTGACTGCAGTGTTGGCTAGTCTTTTGACTCTGGGAAACTGGTTTGAAACTCTTTCTACAGAATTGAAATGTTTCTTATATTGAAATTTTACAGTTTTACATAGTGTTGCTGCACACTTTTTTCAGGACAATAATGTTCAGCAGATGATATTTCGAATGATACAGCACAAAGCATACTTTATACAACATTTATAATCTTTTTGACAGGGTGAACATAAGGTATAGGTTGTAACATTCGTTCATTCTTGTAGAACTCTCAAGATATTTTGTCAGAAATGAATAAAAATAGTTTTCAAATTAATGGGAAGTAAGGAAAATTGTGTTGGAAGGGTCCCTGGGCAGAAAAATAATATAAAATTTTACATGTGCCTCCTAACCAGTGGAATACTGTGGATTAGTAAATAGGGACTAGCATGAAGGAAATCAGAAGTATGCTCTCATTCCTACATTCCTCCACTATTTTCTGGTCCTAACTAGCTCCCTCAAGCAGCTCACATTGTTGAAACTAATCCTCCTTGAACTCCTTGATCTGTGAATGTCTGCAAATATGGCTCAGTTCTGGTGGCTACTCCCTCCCCTTCTGCTCCCACTACTGCTACATTCCTCCACTGCTGCTATGGAACCCTCAAATAGACTTGAAGTCCAGGATCTGTGAGTTCTGTATCCACTCACTTGCAGCCCTTCACCACTCATATGTCTGATGTGGAAAAGATGCAGGAGGAATAGTTATTGGAGATTGCCTAGCTCCTAGAATTGGAAGGGACCTTGAAATTTTTGCCCCAAATGGCCTCCACAAGGCTTGAACTCACAACCCTGCATTTAGCAGGCCAATGCTCAAACCACTGAGCTATCCCTCCCCTCACCAGACAATATGAAAGAGAGAGAAGACTAAGGGGAATATTAGGAGCCAGTGGAGGAATACAGGCATTTTTAGGGGAGGCAGGAGATTGACCTACGTTATATTCCTTATTTTACAGATTTAATGTCCGTTATTGTCCTTCATTCTAGGTGCTTCTCAAAAGGTATGCGCCTAGTTACCTGTGCTTCTCCCTCCCCATACCAGAGACTCAATCCATTCTACTTTTGTTTTCTTCTCTAGCTCCTTCCTCCTCCCCTCCCCCCCAAACCATTCAGAAATCCAGGGTGCCTCAGTCTGTGCATTAACTCTCTTCTGACTCCCAATAGATGAGCATTCCTAGGTAACCTATCTCTGATAGTTTTCCAGTTTAATGAGTCTGACCACCTACTGATGGAGCCAGAGTGTGAAGGGGGCATGTTGGGGGGAGGGGGGAGTATCATTACAGTGGGGAGGCAAGGCAGGGTGGGTAGCAAGGCAGGGTGGGTGGCACCCAGGTGAGAGTCCTAACTTGTTGTGCTTCTCTGCTGATAGAAGTCATATCTAATCTTCAAGCTACTGACTCTGCATGGAAAATCATGAGAACAAATAGTTTTGAGGGGTGTGGTGGACATTTTTATAATGGCTAATAGGTCACCAGTTTAGAATGAAAGGACCCCAGTATGCTGAATGTTGTAATTTTGATTATTTCATGTTGCAAAGGTAATGCGATGTTTCTACAATCCTGCCCCATTTTAGTATTTAAAAAGGATTACATATGACTTCAAAAATGTATTGGACTTGCTGGGAATTTCTTAATTTATCTTTTGAGTTGAGTGTTTGACAATTAATGAAACAAATCTGTGCAAATGTACAAGTGGTGATTGCTGGCTGGGGGAAATATGTCAGTTCCCATACAGAGATTTCAGCATGTTTTTATCTGTCTCAGTGTTCATAGTTTCACACCTCTTCATGTTCCCTTTGAACAGTTGAGTTTGTAAAACATCTTTTCAAGGAAAATAAAGCAAGTAAAAGATTCTTGGCATTTGGGAGGACTCTCTGTGCATAAATATAATTGATTTTATGTTAAGGATATAAGCTAGTACTCTACTACCTGATAAAACTACTCACTCCTCCACCCCCTGCTGCATCTGTATCAGAGACAGCAATGTGGGGTGGAAACAGGAGCTGGTGTTGGCGGGAGCTGGCTTAAAAGCTGGTTTTCCCCCAGTACCATCTCCACGGTGCCACCTGTCCTCTACCCCTGCTGCTGCCTCTATGGCAGCAGCAGCGGGATGGGGTAGGGGAGGCTGCTCTGACAGCATCCCCTGTCTGCAGGGTCTCCCAGCTGGGAGCTGGGACATGTGCGTGCGCACACACACACGACAGGTGGCTGCTGCTGCGAAGTAGCCTCTTTCCACGGTGGCCTGGGCTAGCCACAGGCAGAAGCTGATCCCGGTGGCTGCCTCTGCCTGCAGCCAGCCCAGGCCACTGTAAACCGGGGCTGCTGGACATAGTATGAGTTGGGACTGACAGTCCTGGCTCGCTGCATCTGCACCACCGTGGCTTTGCATTTTAAATGTCGTAAGAGCAGCCTGGCTACCCATCCATGAGCTACCCCTGCTTGTGGCTCTGCATTTAAAATGCAGAGGCTCTGCGGTCCTGGCTTGCACCGGTCTAGAACTTACCCCCACTGCATCTCTGCAGTTTAAATGTAGTAGGAGCTGGACTGCCTGTGCACCTGGCTCCTACTACAGTTAAACTGCAGAGCTGCAGCAGGGGTAGCTCCTGGAACAGCGTGAGCTAGTATAGATCACCTTCCCTTATCAAGTAATCATGTAGTTTGATACAAATTGTAGCAACTAGGTGATCAGTCAGTTACCTGCTTAACATCCTTATTTTATGTTTAATTAGAAATTTTCAGAGGAAAAAATATCTAAATGAATATTCATAACTTTTAAAGAAACTATGAAGTGTATCACATTGGAGTCGATACAAATAGAACAGTCAAGATGTGCTTAAGATACATGCAACTAACTGCATGACCACATTGCTGTGATGTTTATGCATTTGCACTCCATCTACTTCCTACTCATTTCCCTTGCAAGTTACATAACGCTAAGAATTCTGCAAATACTTTTGCACATCAACACCTTTACTTCTGTGAAGGGTTCTAGGATGTTCATGGGATTTTGTATGTGTGTACAGTTGTTAATCTGTGTAGGTGTTTGCCGGAACCTTAGGTTATTTGTGCCAAAAAACTATTTACATTCTATATCTCTTTTTGTCTTCTGTGAAGTACCTTGCACAATTTTGGATGCAGCAAAATAAATAAATAGTCGAATAGAGAAAACATGAGAGAATAGGGTAATGCCACCAACACACAGAAAGATAGTTGGTCAGCAGATGTAGTATTGATTTCTATGACATCTGAGAACACATTATAGTTATATCCTTTATACATATTTGGGCGTGGGCAGAGGGAGATAACATTATTATATCCAGATCATGTTATGGATTCTACCAGTTACCTTTCTTTTCTGCATGCTTGTCCTGGTATTGTGCCTACGGTGTCTTTGTAGAATTTGTGAACTTAGCTTTGAACTGTGATGTATTTCTGAGAAACTACCACATATTTGCCTGGTTAGTTGCCACTAGTTTCTTCTTGTTTCCTGTTTGTTTAAAGGAGAAGAATGCACACATACAATTATAGCTTACGAGGACATCTGCCATTGTGCAGGACAGTTCTTCAAATATAATTTTTTTACCCACTTTGTTCCGTAATCACTATTATAATGAAGCAATTTATTAGAGCCGAACATAATGTAATTGGTGAGTTTCATTAAACTGTATGTACTGTAAGATTTCACAAAGGTCTACAACAGTTGATTTCACCCCCAAACATAGACCAGTATCACAGACAAGCTTCATTATAAAATCATAGAGCATTATGAAATTCAGGCCATTCCAAAAACTGGAAAATATTAATTTAGTGGTGAGTTTCACAGTCCCAAGTGTCTACTAATGTAATTTTTTTGTATCTAATGTTAGCAGTTTTTTATATGATTAGGGTTGTATTGTGAAAAATTCATACATCTCGAGGAATATAAGAAAATCGGAATTTCCTTATTCAATCAGATCAATGTTCCATCTAGTTCAGTATCCTACATCTGATATTGGCTCATAGCGACTGCTTCAGAGGAAGGTTCAAGAAATCTTGTACCGAATAACTAGCGAGTGACGTCCTCAAAGTGAAAAAATTATTCATAATCTAACTAGTTACAGTTTGGTTTATACTCTGAAGCATCTGTACCTTTCAACATTCTGTTTGTTTAAAAAACAGCAAATGGTCCTGCAGCACCATTGTTTGTTGATCTTTATCAATAATACTTTTGGGTATTCTGATATCCATAGAAAGATCTAATTCATTTATGAAGCCCACAAAGCTCTTGTTCTGAATCATATTGGCTGGCAATGAGTTCTGAAGGTCAACTGTGTTACTTTATATAGGTTGGACCTCCCTGGTCCAGCACTGTTGGAACCTGACCAGTCCCGAACAAGAAAATTTGCCAGACCAGGGGAGGTCTCCTGTCACAAGCACCCAAGCCCATTGCGTGCTGCTAATAGGCTACCCTCACAGGCAACCCTGCCTAGCCCTTCCCCTCCCCCAATCTGGCTAGGCTGCTTGCCATGCTGCTTCTGGCTCCCTGAAGCAGCTGGGAGCAGCCATGGGGCTGGGGCTGCAGCCCCAACAGCTGAGGACATCCACAGGACTTCGGCCCTGGCCCACACAGCTGGGGCAGCTGTGGAGTTCTGGCCCTGGCCCTGTGTTCCTGGGGGGTGCTGCTGGAGGCTGCTGCAGGACTCCAGCTGCAGCCCTGAGCTCCCTGGGGGCAGATGGAGGCTGCTGCAGGGCTCTTGCCCCAGTCCTGTGCTTCCCCCAGCCAGGCTGGAAACCCTGATGCCTCTCCCAGCTTGCCCTCCTGCCCTTAGACTTGGGGCTTTCTGGTCTAGGAGCATCCATGGCCCTGCTGGACCACAGATGTTACCGGACCAGTGTGTGCTGGTTTTTGGAGGTACAACCTGTATTGCCATATCACTTGGGTTACTTCAGGGACAATATATTTTGGGTGCTACTGCTCAGTTTGTGAAAATCTGCCCTGCAATAAAAAAAAAGGCACCAAGTCTGTTTTTTCCCAGGTCAGCTGAGACCAGCTGATTTGCTCATTCTTGGAACCCAGAGCTTCATCCCAAGTTTAAAGGTCTTCTACACTGCAATTTTATAGCCTCTCAGCCCAATTCCCATGAGCCTAAGTCAGCTAACCTGGGCCAGCTGCAACCATGCCCATGGTTTTTATTGCAGTGTAAATGTCCCCACAGGTTTGAAGAGGCTTCAGTGGTGATGGTGTTCTCTGTAGTCTCTTGACTTTTCTCTTTCGAAAGGTAGAGAGAAAATGGGTTCACACCAAGCCATATCCTTTTCAATCAGAAGTCTACTTACTCCATTAGTTTCTCAAGGACAAAAACACTTACACTGAACAGAAAAGTGGAGTTGTAAAGGAAAGTGTGGTGTATTTCTATTTGGAAGGCTTGATTCGTTGTGTTGGGAGAGTGCAGTGACTTATTTCTTGAGTCATCATTTGTTTGGACATTTTTTAAAAGAGGGTTGGATTGAAACTGCTGGTAGTTAATTTAGCTAGACTTTGAGAAACTGACAGGAACAACATAATACATCATCTCCATAGTCAACAACAGTTTTGTTTTTAACATTGGCTACTTTCTACTTACATAAAGCCAGAGTTTTGTAATATTAACTGAAGTGTGTGGGTTTGAGTGGTTGGTGGGTTTTTTTTATTATTATTATTATTATTATTATTCTCACTTAGTCAAAGGCTTGTGGAATATAATGCTGTCTTGTTTGTCTGCCTGTTATAATCCCTCGTGTATTTGTTTCTGCTTATTGAATGCTTTGTTAAAACAGTGCTTAGAATAGTTTGTTCTCCTGAAATCTAGCTTTAATTGAAATAATTATTTTTCTATTGTATTTCTAATTAATGGTTTTCAGAAAATAATCATTATTGCTAATATCGTGTATCTAATACAGCTGAAACTCAGTAGTTGGCAATCTTTGTACACTCTTATTTCTATTACTGGTCGTCAGAGAATCTTTGTTGAGGGAGAAGAATTAGTTGGCTGGCATTCATTTTCAGCTGTTGTTTGCAGCAATGCTATCACACACTAGGTATAGGCTACTAATTCCAGCTGCTGCGTTTGTGTGTTGTGGGGTGGGAGGTTAGAAAGTGACCACAGAGTGCTCTTGTGGCATAACACAGCACCTCCAGAAATAAGTATGGCGTGAATCTGAGGTACAATTTTGTCTTCCCTCATCAAAAAGAAAAGTCCTAAGCAAAAAAGAACAACTTGAAAAAGAGTTGGATATAACCGAGTATCAAACAATCAGAAAACCTGGGGTGGAGTGGAAGAAACAGAGCCATGAGATGAATAAATCTGTCTCTTTTTTTTTTTTTCTTTTTTTTTATAGTTCGACTTCATGACAGCATATCAGAAGAAGGATTCCATTACCTAGTCTTTGATTTGTGAGTATATCCTTTGTGCTTGTGTAACATATGTACTCTGGGGACCTGATGTTCAAATGGTGTGCATCCACATGGCTAGGGTGATCTGTTACTGATCAGTTCCATGTACCTAGCTAGGGATGTAAAATTTCGATTAATTGGCTAATCGAATAGTCGATAAGGGCACCCCTGCCTTTGAAGTGTAGCAACAGCCCCAGGACTGTTGCTACACTTCAAAGGTGAAAGTGCTGCAGGGAGCACGGGGCTAGTGCGGGATTCAAGCAGTTCCCCGCTGGCCCTGTGGTCCCTGCGGCGTTTGAAAGCGGCAGTACTGCAGGAGCCTGAGGTCACCTGGGGACTCTGAATCCCCAGCTGACCCTGGGCTTCCTGCAGCACTGCTGCTTTCAGATACTGTGAGAAGCCCGGTGTCAGGCTCCACGTGGCATTCCAAAGCAGCAGCATCGCATGGAGCCCAGGGTCAGATAGCAGAGTTGGCGGTTGACCATGTGGCTCTGTCACTTTGAAATGCCGCATGCAGCCTGGGGTCTGGCCCTGGGCTCCACACAGCACTGCCGCTTTGAAGCACTGTTTCCTCTGCCCTCCCCCTCACCCCGGTTGCCTCTTTCTGATGGAGGACGCAAGGGTAGGGGAAGCAATTAGTGTGTCAACTGTCCTATTAGTGTGCCCACTGTCTGATATGCATTTGCTTATCGGATAGTTGACTCATCATTCACATCCCTTTACTCAGTTCTGACTTGTATTAGTCACTATGATAACCACATGCGCAAAGCTTTGCATATACAAATGTACAGTGTATTTGGAGCATCAGCTTAAACTACCATCAAACTGCTATATGTGTTGAAGTAATTAACCATTGTGATATTTTCTCCATAGCTGTAACTGCTGAAAGTTCTGTTTGTTTTAAATTTGACTTTTAACAAGTTGTGTTAAATTTTTTCTTGAAATTTAGTAAACAGTTTTCTCAGAGCAAACTAGTCCATCCTGTAATTGCTATCTGTGGATTTTACAATTTATATAAGTGTCTAATGTGTAATATACAGGTCATACAATAAATGGGGCTACAGGTGATTAAAATTGTGACGAATCATGCTGTTAAATTGTAATAGAATACCATTTAAATACTTTTGGTAGTTTTCTAAATTTTCAAATACTGATTTCAGTAACAACACAATACAAAGTGCATGGTTCTCATTTTATATTTATTTTTATAAATACTTGCACTGTAAAAAAAAATTAGTATTCTTCAATTCATCTAATACAAGTATTGTAATGCAATCTCATCATGAAAGTTGAACTTAAAAACGTAGAATTGTGTACAAAAAACTCCATTAAAATAAAACAATAGAAAACTTTAGACTCTTTGATACCACACAGTTCTATTTTTTGTTCAGCCAGTCACTCAGAAAAAAATGGTGTTTACATTTGTGGAAAGCACTGTTGCTTGCTGCTGCTTTTCATTGGTAAACTGGGTTCTTGTTTACAAGATAAGTCCCAGGCAGACTGTGAAGAGCTATAAAAAAAATAAAAAAAAAAACCCTCTCAAAACTCCATGACTGGACAACAGAATGGCCGATGAAATTTGATGTTGATAAATGCCAAGTAATGCACATTGGAAAACACAATCCCAACTACACAATAAAATTGATGGGGTCTAAATTTAGCTATTACCACTCCAGAAAGAGATTTTGGTGTTATTGTGGACAGCTCTCTAAAAACATCCACTCAGTGTGCAGTGGCAGTCAAAAAACAGACAAAAAACTAGAATATTGGAATTATAAATCCATGGAACACCCACATCATGTATTAAAATGGAAAAAGTTCAAAAAAGGGCAACAGAAATCATTAGGGATAATGGAACAGCTTCTGTATGAGGAGAGATTTGTAAGACTGGGATTTGTCATCTTGAAGAAGAGACTAAGGGGAGATATGATTGAAGGCTATAAAGTCATGATCGGTATGGAGAAAATAAATAAGAAAGTGCTACTTTATTCCTTCTCAAACACAAGAACTTGGGGGAGGGGGAATCACCAAATAAAATGAATATGCATCAGGCTTAAAACAAACAAAAAGGAAGTATTTCATCACACAATGAACAGAAAACCTGTGGAATTCTTTGCCAGCGGATATTGTGAAAGCTAAGACTATATAACAAGGTTCAAAAAAGAACAAAATAGTTCATGAGGATAGGTCCATCAGTGGCAGTTAGCCAGGATGGTCAGGAATGGGCTGGGAATGAGCAACAGGGAATGGGTCACATGATTATTACCAGTTTCTGTTTCCCTGTGGGGCCACTGGCATTGGACACTATTGAAAGGCAGGATACTGGGTAGGGATGTTAAAATTAGATTAAGCAACTAATTGAAAAGTTGATGGAATTTCTACCGACTATTCAATTAGTCGATAAGAGCGCTTTCACTTTGAAATGTAGCAAGAGCCCTAGCAGGGGTTCTTGTGCATTTCAAATATTGAAACACCACATGGAGCCCAGGGCTAGCGTGGGACTCTAAGATCCCCACTCCATGCGGCACATCTGCTTTGTAATGTACAAGAGCCCCAGGGAGGACTCTAGTACATTTCAAAGGTGGAACACTACCTCTGCGCCCCCGTCCTCTCCCACAGAGCTGGAGGAAACCAGCTTTTTAAGCCCGCTCCTGTCAGCACTCCCTTCCCTCCCCCCCTTGCTGCCTGTTTCTGATAAAAGCAGCAAAAGTGGGGGGGGAGGGGGCAACTAGTCGACTAGCGTGTCAACTATCAGATAAGCTTTTGCTTATTGGATAGTCGATTAGTCGCTTACATCCCCAGTACTGGGCTAAATGGACCTTTGGTCTGACCTATATGGCTGCTGTTCTGTCACCTGAAAGCGAGAACAGGTGTTCACATTACACTGTTGGAGCTGGAATCACTAGATATTTATTGCCAGATGTGCTAATGTCTCATATGTCCCTTTATGCTTTCACCACCATTCCACAGGACATGTGTCCACGCTGATGGTGGGTTTTCCTCATTAACTATACAAAACACAGTGGATTTACGCATGTTCATTTTTATCATCTGAGTCAGATGCCACCAGCAGAAATTTGATTTTCTTTTTTTGGTGGTTCGAGTTCTGTAGGTTCCCCATCAAAGTGTTGCTCTTTTCAGACTTCTGAAAGCATGCTCTGCACTTTGTCCCTCTCCGATTTTGGAAGGCAGTTCAGATACAGAACTCAATGCCAGGTTTAAGAATCTATCTTTAGAAATTCACATTGGTACCTTCTTTTGCATTGTGTCAAATCTCCAGTGAAGGTATTCTTAAAACAAACAATGAGTGCTGGGTTATCATCCAAGACAGTTATAATCTGAAATATATGGCAGAGTGCAGGTAAAACACAGCAGGAGACATAACAATTCTCTCCCAAGAAGTTGTCACAAATTTAATTAATGCATTATTTTTTTTAATTAGCATCATCAGCATGGAATCATGTCCTCTGTATTAGTAACAGAAGCCTGAAAGTGTATTCAGATGTTTAGCATATTTGGCATGTAAATACCTTGCACATTGTAAATACAAAATGGGCAGTATTGTTTCCTGTAAACATGAACAGACTTGTATGTCTTCATGATTGCCTGAATAAGAAGTAAGACTGTGTGAACTTATAAGTTCTAAAGTTTTACATTATTTTGTTTTTGAATGCAGTTCTGTGACCAAAAAAATTTATATTTGTAAATTTTACTTTAACAGTTAGATTACACCATGAGGTGAACTGAAAAATACTGTCTTGTTGTTTATCATTTTAACTTTTGTAGTGCAAATATTTGTAATAAAAATAATTGAAAGCGAGCATTGTATACTTGATATTCTGTTGTAATTATAATCTGTATATTTAAAAATGTAGAAAAACATCCAAAATATTTAATACATTTCAGTTGGTATTCTGTTTAACAGTGCGATTTAAAATGGTGTGTAATCATGACTTTTTTTAAATCATGATTAATTTTGAATTAACCCGTGACTTAACTGCTCTTAATCAACAGTCCTAATAATAAAATGCTATTCATTCTGTACATTGGATACTGTATTTTACTTAATTCAGCCACGATGTGTGTATATATTGTGATGTGGTGCTTAATTACATGGCTGCTGGGGAGCCCTTTCAACTCCAGCTATTTAAAGCCCACTTCCCCCTTCCCCCTTTCCGTACAAGGCCCTGCTCCCTCCAGGGTAGTCCATGACCACTTCTGAAACTTATGAAGTGGCTCCTCTTAAAGTTATTGCCCACCCCTGTTCTGGGGGCAACTCAGTGGTGTTTAGTGAAGGACACTGAGGTCTGTAGGATTCCAGCTGCATTTGTTGCAGAAGACTTATAGTGAGTGAAGCAGGGATTGCAAGCAGAGAGAGAATGGTCTCATGGTTAAAGCTGTTCAGTGCCACCCTGGAGAACTGAATTCTATCCGTGCGTCTGCAGAGAGTTCTATTTGTTGCTAGTCAAGTCTGCTGAAGCAGACTTTTCACATATGGACACTAATTGTGTTCCTTATTTTCTGGCTGCTTGTCTTGAGTCTGATTGACAGCACTGCTAAGCAATCTCTGCTGAATCTAAAGTTAATGGGAGCTATGCTTTGAAAAGGAGCTATGCTTTGAAAATAGGAAGTGGTATTGTGGCACTTGTTAAAATCAGGCCCCATGTATCTCAGGGCACCCAAAATTAAAGGAAACTTTTACTTTTGAGTAAAGTTGGACAGAAGTTTTCAGAGAATATTTTTCTATCAGAAAATACTGATTTGTTCTCAGAGAATATCTGTGCTTTTGACATGATGCTTTTGAGTAAATTGACAGAAACCAGGGAGGCTTCTGAAACGTTGTTGGTTCCCTGCCAGTTCATCTGCCTCCATGTTTCCTTGGCAATCTACCTGAGAAGCTGCTGGGGAGATTGGGATTCCAAGCTCTGGAATCAGAACAGAAATTTTGAAACTGTGTTTCCTGTAGGATAAGAATTCCAGATCCCATTCAGCTCTACTTTTGTTGTTTATCTGTACAATAGGAATAAAAATGCCCACATGTCTCAGAGGGATGTTCTGAAAATAGGTTCATTGTTTGTGAAACACTCAGATATTGTAATATCCACGATAGAACCATCTATGAAGAAACTGAAAGTTCTGCCTTTAGAATAGGGTTTGAATAATGCGCAGCAAAAAAGGTCGCCCTGGGACCACACATTGAGTAGAGAGAAAATGAATGAGCACTGTCTACTCCGTGCATTGACGGGAGCTGGAGTCTTGTGAGAGAGAAATAGCATATATTTGCATAGAATAACAGAACTGGAAGGAACCTCGGGTGGTCAAGTCCAGTCTCCTGCATAATTAAACACTGTCATAGTGTGTGTATATCTAGCTATATTTGTATCTATATCTATAAAAAGAGCATAAGATTGCACAGGAAAACTTCATTCCCGTATTTCCTAATTTTGGAGTTCTTAACTTAGCTTCAGGTATTTTAACATACTTTGTGTGGAGTATGGTCTAGATTCTCTGTATGTGATGCACAGCTAGTGCTTGAAAGCAAATCACAAATGCAATATCAATTTAATGTGAATGCCAAGCATAAGTTCATAATGTTGTTTTTCTCCAGACTGCACTTTTTTGTAAACTCTCATGACATGCGTTTCTGCTGTGAAATGACTGAAAACCTGTTATATACCTATTTTTACGCCTATAAATATTTTGTGTTCCAAAATATTCTTCATTGTGGGAGGGAAAATACATTTAAAGGAGGAATGTAATACTGTAGTAACTTACACAGAGCAGGGCATTTTAATGCAAATAAATTACATTGCCATTAATTTTCTGCATTTTCCCTGTAACTCACGTAGGTATTTATATCTGAATAAGGATTTTCTCACTGTACTGTACACTCTTCCCTTTACTTAATCTCGGAATGAAATCAATATCCTGTGCTTATGACCAGGATACAGTTTTATACAGACAAAGTTTACCTAATATTGCTTTGGAAAAAGGCTCTGAAGGTTTCCTAAGTGCTGTGTCAAAACTAAACTTTATTCTAAAAGGGGTTTACCTTTTTTACCTGTTTAGGAACAGATGTATAATGCTGGTTTCAGTCTTGAACATTTTTTCCAACTTCCTCCTTTCTCAAGAGCAGACTAACTCCCTTTACTCAGTTCTGATTTGTATAAGTCACTACTGTTAATGCACATTTTTATGCACATTATTGTTATTTAATTAACAGATGCATAATTTATACAAATGAGATCTTTAGGAAGCCAAATGAATATATGAAATGTAAGTTTGCTGGGAGGAAATGGTCAGCAAAAGGAGACATACTAAAAGCAAATAGGTACAGCTTTTTGCCTTTTGACAGTAAAGCACTGTGTTTGCTAGACTGAATGGTAAACCTGATTTTTCTGGAAAGAAGAATTATCTGCATATTTTATTCTTGATGTACTGCTTTTACAGCCTGGTGAAGCAGTTTAGTGCAGACATTGTTCCAGCCAGTGGAATTCAGAATGCACAGCATGTGTCAAAAAACTCTCTTATTATAGCAATATTGGTCCTTCCTCAGATTGCCATTTCATTTCAGTAATTGCAAAGCTGAAAATCCTATTCAGTATGCACCTTTTGCAAATAAGGTTTACTCTGAGGCCATATGCCTCCCCGTCGATATTCTTTTACTGTTTGCATCTATATATTTAGTTCATTATCACATATTGTACTACTAAGAAATAAAGTAATTCTAAACCTGACAAATTGTACATATTACAAGTAGTAGAGACAAAAGCCATTGCCAAAAGGCTGCTGTCAAAGAGACTAAGGGTAACATTAGCAGAAAGCAGCTGCTGATATCCTCTACCCGTAATGATCCTATATTGTTCTCCTAAATGCTGCTAGATTACTCCTAACTGGTAAACGGGCAGTGTTTGGTAACTTGATTTATATGTAACAAGTTCTCTGTGTGGAAACAAAATTAAAAACACTGATGTTGTTGTACCAAATAAAAGCAAGCAGGATCTTATGAGGGGGATAAGGCAAAAAGCCACATTTATTGTAAAGATAATAATAAAAAAATAAAAAAAGATAGAAGCAAACAACGTTGTTTAACTACTTAACCCTTATACATATAAACATTCATTTATCCATTCATTCAGGTTCTGTGTATTTGTTATAGTTACCAGCCTGGAAGTTGCTTGTGACAGAATACTGGCCAGGTACTCTGTACACAAGTGATGGTATTGGGGAGCGAAGTCCTGATCAGATGCGCATCTGAAGCTCCTGGTAGGCTGGCAGCAGAACCTTGGACTCTGATAACATAGTTTTTTAGTACAGTTCTTATAGGAATTTTTTCCTATGCCAGTCTATGGAAATTGCTGCATCATGCTGATGTCTTCAGGGTGGCTGCCAGGTGCTCACATTTGAACTATCTCACCCATTACCAAGATAGTTTCCCCAATTATCACCTCTAATACCATTAACTCACAAACATCCCACTCTCCCCACCTCTAATATCATCAATTCACAGACACTTACCTTTCTTTCCCCCCCCCCCCCCCCCGCATCACCCTCCTGTTCTGCAATGTGATTTGTCCTTTTCATATGTGTTCCTTTTTTTAATTGTATCCTTTGGTATATATGGTTGTGACTACTTTCTTCCACTATTTGATCTGAGGAAGTGGGTCTGGCCCACGAAAGCGCATCATCTAATAAACCATCTTGTTAGTCTTTAAAGTGCTACATTGTCCTGCATTTTGCTTCAGGTGCTCACCAGTGATCTCATCAGGTGGACCTTCAGTACTTGGTTTTCTCCACTTGACACCTTTTTGGTTGCACTGGCACCTGACGCCTTCTTCAGCCCTTTGTTGCTGTATTCTCAGGCTGGCACCTCTCAGAACCATTCACTCATCATCCAAGCACTCTCTCTCTTACATACATTCCTTAATTAATGTTTCCCATACAATATTTTTGTATAATAATAACTTTACATATATCAGAGTTGTAGTTACAAAAAGTTTCTGGGTGGTATTGCTTAAAACATTCTCTGAGTGCTGAATAAAGTTACAATGTTTTAAAGAGAACAGGCGTCAATTAAGTAACAGTGCCCTTAGTCAATTACAGGGCTTGGCTCCCATAGCAGAGTTAATGGCTTGACAATGCATTGTTACAATGTATCTCTGCAATGTCAATTTCAAGCAGCCCCTTGCACAAGCTTGAGCATGCCCTGGAGCGGGAGGGGGGGGGGGCGGGCTGTTTCTGGCTACATAGGATTATATTCTTAACAGTTCTAAGTTACATGACCTAATACATTATATTCTAAAGGGGCAATAATAATAATAAATCTAAACATTTAACAATCTTAACAAATAAGAAGAAGAAGAATTAATAATAAATCTAAAACACTTTAAGATGTGGGGAACAAATTATGGGGAGTCACTTCCATTTGGGGGAATCATTTTCAATACATTAATATGTTATCCCTACAATGTCACACATTTTGTCTCTTGGAAAGTCAAATTCAGTTTTTCCCACCCATGTGAAATGTTATTGCTGGCAGTTTGTGGGCACAGTCAGAATGCTGGAGTACAGGTATAGAGATTTTAGTTTCTTGGAGGGTTATCTCTTCTCTCAACTGACAGAAGTATTTTTTGGAGGGGAGGGGTTAACCCTTTTATTAATGTATTTTTAGAAGCTTGTCTCTACTGTAATTGTACCTGCTGTTTTTGTGCAGTATATTGGGTGTATAATGGAAAGGGTATCTCAGAAAATTATAGGTACCAGGTGGACTAGGACAGTTGATCATTATACACGTCAACTAGTTCTTTGCATTCCATAACTATAACATGCTAGGATGGTACAAAAAGAGAGTCCAATTCTGCTATTACATGAATGCAAATGCACATGAATTCTATTCACGTTAAAGTCAAAGACACTGTCTTACATAGACAGACAAGCCTTCTGCAAAGTACAGAGCCTGTGTGTGTTATATAAGGGACCAGATAATAGCTTAAGGGGCCTGCAACTCATCTGAGTGAAATGACTGGCTGTGTGTGTTTCAGTTTGTGGTCCTCTTTAAAAAGACTGGATTACAACATGTATTGATAGGTTTGTCTAGTTTCAAGATATGTTTTGTGAAATAGTCTGTCAGAGTATTATAGAGAGTTAGAGAGTAACAAAAGAAAACAAATCCTGCAAGCTGAAGAGGCAGGTTGACTGAGAGGTCTCTTAAAAGCTGGGAGCAATATGCGTTTCATTGTTGTTTTTATTGAGGATGGATTTATTTTTATTTTTACTTTCAAACTAGAAATAACTTTTTAGGAGCACAATTAAATCTACTGATTACATGAAACATTACACCACTTGCAGCCATTATAATTCTAAATGCACTTTGGTGACTTGTTTACAAAAATAAAGGAGAGAAAAGATTTTGCAATATTTTAGAGTCCACAAAAAAATTCCTTCTCTGTTTTAGTGTGGAAACTATGTACTTGGCTTTTTTAAATGATCTCAGATTGTGGCATTAGAGTCATACTCCACCCCTTCCTTCCTTTTTCTGAATGGTTCTTTTTAGACTGTGGGATTAAATACTACTTAATCTTGATAAATTCCTTTAAGATTGTAGCCTGCCCTTGATACTGACATGGGGTCGAGTAGGGCCCTTTTTATGAATGGAAAAAGGTACCGTTTTCACACTGTGATAATTCACTTAGTGAATCTAATCTGCCTGTAAGAGTAATTCTATTTGGACATAGAGTTTCCTGGTTCCCTTGTATACCTTACTATGAGTCACGCTTTCATCTGAACCATTTTGGCGTAAGCTTGCATGTGATGCTTTATTCTAGTTTTAAAAAATGAGAAGGAGTTTTTCTGTCTAATTTTGTATTATAGCCTTTCTGTCTATAAAGCTACATATTTAAGTATGAAATTGTAAAAAAACAAAAAAACAAAAATCTTTTATTCTGCTACATGAAACAGTACCCCAGTAGCTACTTTACTGTAATTCACTAATTGAGATTTTAATTGCAAAAAAAAAGTCATGAATTCAAAGGGACTACTCTCCCAAGCATATCTCCTCTTGTATTTATACAGAAATATGAAGGACTCCTTGTAAATAGGGCTGCATCTCCTTGTTATGTGTATTAATGTAACATAATGATGTGCCCCACTTATTTATTTACTTTTTTATGTTGACTGTTCAAGGATTTAGACCTGTTGGTGGCAGTGTGTTTCTGGATATTTTTCTGTACCGGTCTTGGTATAGGAATTGTCTTTTATCATGGATAAAGAATGGAATTTTTATTCTCTTCACAGCATGTCAGAAAATAATATTGACTATTTTGTGATTGCTGCTAGTGGAGATACTGTTCCAAACCTGTTCCTCTCAATAGATATAGCTTTCATGGGGAAGTGCTTCAACAGACCTAGGACTGAAGAGAAACACTTACAAATGCATGCTTGCTATGACTACACAGGTATTCACTAGTGCATACTAACGGATTTAAGGCTGGAGACAGGAGCATCCTTCTCCTGAGTTCACTTTTGTTCCATTGAAACCCCATGACTTAAACTAGTCATTAATGATTTACTCTAATGTAAGTCAGAGGAGGATCACGCTCTTGCGTGGGTAAGTTGCGTATTGTTTAAAACACTTGTCCTTCTCTGTCTCCTACATGCATTTTTATGCATGTACATGTGCACATGCAGGGTGTTCTAGATTGAATGTGATAGTTTCATGGGACAATATGCAAAGAAATACCAGGGCACTGAAATTACTTTTTTATTCCATTCCACCTCATATACATATGTTCACATGCATATACATGAACATTTATTTTGAAGTCATCCTTCACGTACGTAGCTCTTTTAAGTTTCCTTCAGCCGCCTCACTTTTCTTTTCAGGGCTGTGTGTACCCATAGTCAGAATATGTAGCTGCATAGAGCACCCCAGAATTTGGAGCACCACTGGGTCTTAATGTCCACCCACCTGCCTCTTCCTATCCCTGTTGTTCTGTGGCTCTGCTTCTTCCAGAGAAGATCTAATTAATTTAAAAGTGGAAAAAGTGTTTTTTGTTGGGTTTTTTGACGGTGCACAGTTTTCAAGTTTTTTATGTTTATAGTATTCACATTATAGTTAAGTTGAAGCAGCAAAGAGATTAGAGCTGGTAAAAAAAATTGGAGGAAAAGTATTTTCAACTGTCATTTTTCAAAATGATTTTTTAAAAATTAACATACAGTACTCAAAATGTTAACTTAATGAAAAATAATCTATATTTTCAAAATTTACCAAAACCCTATTGTAGACATCATTAAAATGGTTATAGAAGAGTTTCATTTACAGAAAACTGTTTCTAGTAAATGAAGTTCAGTAACTAATTTGATATTTTTGAGATTTCCAAAAAGAGTACTGAAAATTTAAAAAACCTGAAACACTTCAGAACCTTCAAAATTAAAACAACTTTTTTTATTAAATTTGATTTTTGTATATATATATTTTGATAATTTGTAATAGAGGCAGATGATTACTTTTCTGTTGCATGTTGCCTTTGAGTGTGAGATGGGAGAGGTGGGTAGATGCAGAGAAACATTACATACGGCAATCTTAGGAAGGAGAAATGGAAGGGGAACTGAGTGGAAGGGGAGTCAAGTTTTATCTGACTTCCTTATGACTTGTCTGCTAACATGCAATTCCCCTATTTTATCAGTGATTCCCAGATAAATAAAATCTGTGATGTCCTTAGTGGACTTAATGAAGTTTTCTGCTTTTCTATTCTTTTTTTTCTTTTTAGCTCAGAGGCTCCACCGGCAGTCCCCGGGTTACGTACAAGATAGGGACTGTAGGTTTGTTCTTAAGTTGAATCTGTACGTAAGTCGGAACTGGCGTCCAGATTCAGCCGCTGCTGAAACTGACCAGCGGCTGACTACAGGAAGCCCGAGGCAGAGTTTCTCTGCTCCGGGCTTCCTGGAATCAGCGGCTGATCAGTTTCAACAGCGGCTGAATCTGGACGCCTCGGACAGAGCAGCTGGGGCGCTGCTGGGTAGGTCCCCGCAGCTCTGCACCTCGGCGCTGCGGAGACCAACCCTGCAGCAACCCAGCTGCTCTACCCCAGGTGTCCCCAAGTCAGCTGCTGCTGAAACTGATCAGGGCCTAATTCCAGGAAGCCTGGGGAAGAGCAACTCTGCCTCGGGCTTCCTGTAGTCAGCCGCTGATCAGTTTCAGCAGCGGCTGACTTGGGGACGTCTAGGGCAGAGCAGCTGGGGCGCTGCTCGGTTGCTCCAGTAGCGCCGCTCTCGGCACTACTGGACCAACACAGCCACACCCCAGCTGCTCTGCCCCAGGTGTCCTGATTCAGCCGCTGCTGAAACTTACCAGCAGCGGCTGAATCAGGACGCCTGGGGCAGAGCAGCTGGGGTGCTGCCGGGTTGTCCAGTAGCGCCGAGAGCGGCGCTGCGGGACTAACCGTCAGCGCCCCAGCTGCTCTACCGCAGGTGTCCCCGAAAAAAGCCTGGTCTGCTGGGTGGGGGGAGGGGGCGCACTAGCTGTCCCCCCCTCCCCCCCCCAGCAGACCAGGGAGACGCGGAGCAAAGCTGCGGAGGACCCGGGCGGGGGGACCGCCCAGACGCCCAGCAGACCAGGGACACACGGAGGACCCAGGTGGCGGGACCGCGGCGGGTCTTGGTTCCACCGCCCGCGTCTCCCTGGTCTGCTGGGGGAGGGGGGACACAGCTAGTGCGCCCGCCCCCCCCCCCCCCCCAGCAG
The DNA here is from genome assembly GCF_052426305.1 of Pelodiscus sinensis. Lineage (NCBI taxonomy): Eukaryota > Metazoa > Chordata > Testudines > Trionychidae > Pelodiscus > Pelodiscus sinensis. The sequence continues at coordinate 104,284,282 of NC_143055.1, forward strand.
ACCAGGCTTTTCTCGGGGATGCCTGCGGTAGAACAGCTGGGGCGCTGCCGATTGGTCCCGCAGCGCCGCTTTCGGCGCTACTGGACCAACCCGGCAGTACCCCAGCTGCTCTGCCCCAGGCGTCCTGATTCAGCCACTGCTGGTCAGTTTCAGCAGCGGCTGAATCAGGATGCCTGGGGCAGATCAGCTGGGGTGCCGGGTTGGTCCAGTAGCACTGGGGGCCCCCAGCAGACCAGGGAGACGCGGAGGACCCGGGCGGGGGCAGACCAGGCAGACCCGGGCCCCCAGCAGACCAGGGAGACGCGGAGCAAAGCCGCGGAGGACCCGGGCGGCGGGACCGCACCGCGGTCCCTCTGTCCGTGTCCTGCGGGGCGAGAAAAGCCGGGTTCGTAAGTACGCATCCAACGTAAGTGGGATCCGCGTAACCCAGGGACTGCCTATACTAATGAATAAACATTAAGATCATTTAGCACCTGCATGTAACAATGGGGGGGAAAAGCATGAACAAGCAAGCCATCTTTCCATATTAGTGAGGCAGATGAGTTCAAATCCTATTACCCTCATTGACACTGGCAGAGTTATGGTACCTGAATGGAAACAGCTGAATCACTTGAAGCTTCTTTTATATTCATCAATTAGATCCTTTTTCATAGAGTCCAGTGTGTGTTCTGTTGTAAAATAGAATACACTTGTTGGCATATAGTTGTTACATTCACAAACAACATTGCTGTAGAATTTCAAGAGGAAGAGCTATTGTGAGAGTCTGTGGAAGACAGACAAGTACAAAAAAAGACTGGCTTGCCTGAAGTAAATGTCTAAACCTTCATGTTGCTGCAGTAAGAAAAAAAGGTCATGGACAAATGTAAAGCTATACAGCCATAGAGATTTGAAGGCTATTTTCCCCCCTTAGATCTGTCAATGACAGCTATTTTCAAGTGTAAGCCAGGAGGGGAAAAAAAGTGAATATTCATTTTATTAAGATTTTTATTGGTGTTAATAATTTGAAAGCCTGCCTTTTCCTATTAGACTTGTTGATATGTATAGCTTTTCGAAGCAATAACATTCTGTACATGAGGTAAATGTGATCTCATAAATTATCACAACAAAAACAATATAAGTAGCTACTTTAATATTAGGAAATGTTAGGAATTTACTTATGGATTATATAATTCATTGCATTGAATACAAATGCCCTCAAACTGGAAAATGAAAAACTGCTATCTGCCATTGCTCTCAAGGTAAAATTGAAATAATTTGTCTTTGTGCAAAGCCTCCCCTCTTGTTCCCACATATGCACTCCGACGAAAAGATGCACATGATGTGCATGCACATGACAACTTTGTATGATGCTAATACTGTTTTATTTTCAAAGTAAATGTTAAATTTATCATCATTGTAACGTGCTCTTCAGAAAGTTATATGTGAAGGAAAGGAACAGAAAAGAGATCATTTGCATGTGCAGACTGCATTGGGAACAGAACAGTCAAATCAAACCCAGTGTAAAGAAGTAACTTGTGACAGATGCCTGCTTAGAAAGTAGATGCTGTCTACTGCTACATAAGTGTTATTTATGTATGCCTAAATTGACTCTTCATTAGAGGGAAACAGACACAGCATTTCCATTTTTCAAGCCTATATGTCTAAAAGAACCTTAAAGTATTTTCTATATGATGGTAATATATTCATAGACATTGGCTTTTGTGTGGGGTTTTTTTTTTTTTAAATCTAGAAGGTAATTTTCAATTTCTTTGCTGCTACCAATCCCCTACTTTGTAAAGTTATTCGGGGAAAAGTGTTGAATCACTGACCTCCATGTTATCATGTTAAACTCATCCCCTCTCCCTGGTTACTGATTCCTTGGTAATTATCAAATACACATCACAAGATTATGAAAATTAAGCCAAATTTAGTACCTTTACTAACACTAGTGACTATTGTTAAAGTAAAAAAGGGAAGGAATAAGATTTATGTTTTTAATATATACATGTATACTCTTAAAACAAGTACTTTTTTATAAAAAAAAAAGTCAATGTCAATAAATACTGTGTGGTCTTTCTCTAAATCAGTGGTTCTCAACCAGGGGTACAGACAGGTTTTCCAATATGTACATCAGTTCATCTTGATATTTGCCTACATTTACAACAGGCTACGTAAAAAGAACTAGCCGTCAATACAAACTAAAATTTCATACAATGACTTTATACTGCACTACATGCTATACACTGAAATGTAAGTACAGTATTTATATTCCAATAGATTTTAATTTGTGTTTATATGGTAAAAGTGAATTGAGCATTTTTTCAGGTATAGTGTGCTGTGACACTTGTATTTTTATGTCTGATTTCGTAAGTGAAGTGAAACTTGGGGTGCACAAGACAGATCCAACACTTGAAGGTGGTGCAGTCGTCTGGAAAGGTCCTGCTCTAAATGAACAATAAATATTATCTTTAATTGGGAAATCAATTAGTCAACTTACTTTTCTTGATATTAGGGAGGAGTTGTGGAAAGGTGACCAAGTTCTAACCGCACAGTATACATCCACTATAGCCAAGAAGCACAACTTTTTGGTTTTCAGCCATGTTAACTGCAGTGGTGCACATCAGCCCAGTTTGATATGCCATGCTGTACTGAGCCTCATTAGTTATCTAAATAGAGAGCCCTGGATGTCAGGACTGCTGTTACTGAATTCCAGGGAGACCCAGTGGAATCATTCCTTTAATGTTACCAGCATGGAGCCAATGTTCCAAATCAATCACAGTGCCTATCTCTAATTTTGTATGGTTTCCACAAAATATAGGACCTGCTGCTGCTCTCACTCAATCAATAATAATAATGACCCCTGTGTTCAGGATTTGACTTTTAACTTATGGTATTACATGTGATTACTCTGTTTTCCCTGCACTCACTGGCATTGGAGTAGTTTGTATAGTGGGGCTGCAGAATGCCATTGAACAAAACTGTAAATCTTCTTTCTGATGGAAACCGCTTTAAGACAAGGGGTGCCACTGCACCCCCGGTACTTCTGATTTCAGTTCCTCTGCTGGCAATTCATCCTGCTGCCCTGTGGAAGCTCAGGCCACTGCACAGTTCTTTCTGCACAAAGATTTAACATTAGAGAGCGTTTCAGTTGGGAGGCACGTGATCCACAATTTCTCAAGAAAAAACAGTTAACAAGCAGTATTTGAAATAGTTGTGACTGTTGTTGCTGATGAGATACAATCTTCAACTCCCATAACTAGTGATACCTACTAATTAGGGAACTAACAGGTAACCAGTTAAACAGCACTCTGTCCTGAGCAGCCCCGCCCATGGCACGCCACTGGCAGTGAACACTCTAGGCCAGCCAGGAGCTGGAAACCCTGCAGATCTGGCAGCTGAGTCTCCCAGTTAACCATGTAACTGGTAGAAATTTGATCATTTACACAGTTCATTTTTTTTAACATCCCTATTATTAATCTTCTCTAGGGGTACATCTACACAGCAGGGCTTAACTCAATAAACTACACAAATTGAGCTACATCAATAGCTTATTTTGAAAGTGGGAGTGTCTACACAGCACTTACTTCGAAATAGAGCACTCTTTCTCTGACTTCCCTTGCTCCTCATACAGTGTGGGTTACGGGGGTTGGAGTAAAAAGTCTTCCCCCTTGACAGTATTTCAACATTTCAAAATAACTGCCTGCTGTGTAGACACAAACTAAGTTTTTTCAAAATGCTGCTGCTGTGTAGACATACCCAAATCTACAGTGATATAGGGAACATGTGGTGCGGATCCAAAATGTTTGCCACGGTCTTGAGAGCCAGATTCTCACAGTGGACAGTTCTTATCCCTGCATCTTTTAGCTGTTGATTTCTCCCTGACTCTCCAACTTCCCCTTTGGGTGATGACTATGGATATTTCCTGCCATTAAGGCATCTTACATAACTTTACAAAGGTGACTGAGAATGTTTAGCAACAGCTATACCCATGACCTCTGTCTCCTGCAAGGGAGTATCCTGCCTTGCTCTGGTAAAACTGTAGAGACAGATTCCTTGAAACAAAAGCAAGAAATTATGGGTACGTCTAGACTACATGCCTCTGGCGACGGAGGCATGTAGATTAGGCTACCGGACATAGTAAAATGAAGCAGCGATTTAAATAATCGCCGCTTCATTTAAATTTACAGCTGATCAGCTGTTTGTCGGCTCAGCGCGGCAGCCATGTAAATTTAAATGAAGCGGTGATTATTTAAATCGCCTCTTCATTTTACTATGTCCGGTAGCCTAATCTACATGCCTCTGGCGACAGAGGCATGTAGTCTAGACGTACCCTATGTGTCCACCCTACTTTGTCTTCCCTTCCCCAACTAAATCGGGCAGGAAATGTATGTGGGTTAGTGTTCCACTTCCAAAGTGACTGAATAACCATTTATAGATGAATCATAGAGAAAAGATAAATTATTTTAGCCCAATTCACTTCTTAAACAAAACTAATTTACTAACTAATAAATCAGAAAAGACAGCTGTTTCAGCATGAAAAGTGTACCCAGTTTTCAGAGAGCTTCCATAAAATCCCAGTGTAGTAGGTATTCTTACCATAGCCGCTTTATTAAAAAGTGAGCATGGATTGGTTGATTTATGATAGAGGGAAAATGAGTTTATTTCTTTCCATGACTGTTGTGGATTCAGCATTAGGGACAGAACTGGAACATAATCCTGGGAAACACTCCCACTCCTTCTGCCACATACTCATGACTGACTCCACCCTCTGCACTTAACAGATCCTGCTGACATCCATGCCTCTGTCATTGCTATGGGAAGTGAAGAAACAATTCTGTGTTGTATAGGCATTGCTGCTGAAGTCCTTCTGTGTCACCACAATGTGATGTTCAAAGTTATGTTTCAGTTTGAGTGCAGAGCAAATGAGTAAGGTGGAGGGTTATGCATAGTCCTCCACACTGAAAGGTAATAAGTCTCAGCCCTCCAGCATCCCCTTATTTTCATCCACAAATAAGGATGAAATAGGAATAAGGAGAAGTATGTCTGAGGGGAGTGGTTTGTGTGAACTTTACTATGGGGCACTGATTATTATCAATAGATGTAATATTGGGGTATTGCCTAGCTGCTCCTGGGATCAGGGCCTTCTTGAGCTGGAAGCTGTCTGCAACATAGATATGCAGTCCCTGCTCCCTAGCTATGTGTTTCCCTCCTAGACCTGGGAGGTCCAATCCATATCTGGAAGCTAGTTTCAACCTTACATATATAATCTCATGCCTGGTATGTGGGGGTATGTCTACACTACCACCCTAGTTCGAACTAGGATGGTTAATGTAGGCAACCGAAGTTGCAAATGAAGCCCAGGATTTAAATATCCCGAGCTTCATTTGCATCTTTCCGGGCGCCGCCATTTTTAAAGCCCCGGTAGTTCGGACTCTGTGCCCGCGGCTACACGCGGCATGGAGTAGGTAGTTCGAATTAGGCTTTCTAACTCGTGGAACGAGGAGTAACGGTAGTTCGAATTAGAAAGCATAATTCGAACTACCTACTCCGTGCCGCGTGTAGCCGTGGGCACGGAGTCCGAACTACCGGGGCTTTAAAAATGGTGGCGCCCGGCAAGATGCAAATGAAGCTCGGGATATTTAAATCCTGGGCTTCATTTGCAACTTCGGTTGCCTACATTAATCACCCTAGTTCGAACTAGGGTGGTAGTGTAGACATACCCTGGTGTATTTCCTTTCTTCATGGTGCTTTGCAGTAATTTGAGTTTTTCTGTATTGAAGTTCTAAGAAATCATTAAACAGAAGATCCTAATATTACTAAGCTAATATTTTAGATATGGGTTGCCTTAATTTTTCTCTGTATAAATTGATTTTAGAAATCAGCCTTAACTATTTTTGCAGTTGTTGATTGGCACTTTGGAGAGTTGATTTCACAGGAATAATAATACAGGAATAATATAAGGCAGTTGGATGTTTTTTACAGTAATACAAAATTTCAGTGAAGCAGCCAGTATGTAAACAGAGGATCATGGTTCAAGTATATGTAATTGCATTAGAAACGTAACCAGAACTTCATAACCATACACCCCTGATCGGAAAGCTTATATCCGTGCGTGGTTGCCCAGGCCCCTCTCAGCTATACATACTTGAGAGGAAAGAAGAAATTAATGTTAACTGTTCTGGTTTTTATCGTCCTATCAATGCTCAATTACACTGCTAATGATGAAGGTTTTCTAAGGCTGTCTACACTGCGGGTGTTTTGTGGAAGAGGAAATGCAAATGGAGCGCTCATTTGCATATATTCTTCCTATCGTTTTTGCGGAAGAGGTTTTTGTGATAAAAAGCCCTGTGTAGACAGGTCCATTTGTCAGAGGGAAAACACCCTTTTGCGCAAGAGCCTGTAAACAGGCTCTTGTGCAAAAGGTTTTTTTTTTCTGACAAATGGCCCCATCTACACAGGCTTTTTATTGCAAAAAGGACTGGAAGATATGCAAATGAGAGTATGAGATGCAAATGAGTGCTCCATTTGCATTTCCACTTCTACAAAATACCCGCAGTGTAGACGTAGCCTGAGAGTCTAATTCTTTTAAAGGGAAAGAATGCAGGAATTTTGACTATTTTTATTTTTCTTCCTTTTGTTTTTCTACTTCATGTCACTAGCTGTGGTTGCCTGTGTCAGCAAATATGTAGCCATTCCCCCTTTATCTTCAGTTTTGATTAGAGCAAGCAACTTTTTGGTATACTTTTAAAAATTAAAAGCTGCTTGATTAAAAGCTTTTTCTTTTATTTTTGGTTTGAATCTAAAAGAATTGTTCTAGTGAGGCACAAGATCCAAGGATGTTTCGTTTTCATCTTACAATGAAAATTAAACCTTTTTTCTTTACTCCTCCCCTCCCCCCCCCAAAAAAAACCAGGAATATATGTAACAAGAACTACCGGAGCGAGTTAAAATATGAAAATATTATCAAATATCTTTGTGTCTTAGCAACCAATACAAATATCTGGAGAGTAGGAGACTAAAAGAAATAAGAAATATGCAAACTGAATGTGAATATAATGTGATTCCTACAGTTTTTGCTGCAATCTGTGATCTGGAATAATTCTGCATATGAAATAGATTGTGCTCCAGAATCCCTAATGTTACCCCCAGAAAATGGGGGCTTTATCCCAATCAGCAAATAGATACAAGAAATAAAAATACCATTTTCAACAACCTTCTCCTTCAAAGGGGATTTTACTACAGGGTACTGGCTGAGCAGTTGATTTCTGTCTCTCAGCTAACTGCTTTGTTGCACTGAATAAATAATGTACAGCTTAAAGCTGCTTAGCCACAAGTAACTACTACAGTAATGTGGAAATAAATACTGCCGTTTTGTAGAATTCAGCTCCCCCTACTTGTTTACTTTTTCACATAATAAAATACAGTTAGGCTGTGCAAATAAAAATGCAGTTCAGTGTGCTTAAAATAATGGATTCTAAACCAACTTAATACAAGTTCTTTATATTCCACTACTGCTTAAATAGGCTTGTCTCTGCAATGCAATAGTCTGCACTAGAGGGGTATAAATTCTAGTAAGCACTGCCTGTGTGGACACTGCTGGTGGACGTTAAAAGTTCCCAAAGTGCATTAATGTGTTTTCCAGGACTACGTTATTGTATACTTTTAGTTTGTGCTAGCAGGGTCCATGCAGATCAGGTAATGCTCACCATGCTATCATGTACTGGAGTTTACGCCCTTCTAGTGCAGTCTATTGCAACATGGAGACAAGCCCAGAGTGTGTGCTATAAAGGCTTCACTTGATTCATATGCTATAATTAAAGATGACTTCTTAGGAGACTTGACATTGTGGAATCACCTCATAAGCATAGATCACTGGAGGCAAGGTTTTTAAAAAAAAATACATCTATAACTCGACTTCTTGCTAGGAGTCCTTTTAGGTTCTGTTCAGATGGGCAAACTGTGAGGTGGTATTTTGTGATGGAATGAGCAGCAGCAAGTGAAAGTGAGTAGGCATCTTATAAAATTTAAAACAGATTATTCTACCGTAGTATGTAACAGAGTATCAGTCGCTTCAAGATTTCTGTTGAATGTGTTGGCAAGAGACCAATTAAGGAGACAGTGTGACGAAGGCAGCATATCTTAGGACTTCTGTTTCATTTAGCACTGCAACTGGCGGGAGTGGTGATGGGCAGAACTCGGCAAGAATGGGAGGGCTTGCCAAATTTGTAATTATTGCTTTCTGAGAAGCCAGTAAAGTCTCCTGATACAGTAAAGCTCGAATTGTCTGGCATGCAGTGGTCCTGCACTCCCAATAGTCCGGCACCAACTGGAACTCGGAAGTGCTCCGGCCAGCCGGAGAATTGGAGCTCCTCTGCACCGCTTCCCCAAGTCCGCCGCTGCCGCTGCTGAAACTAACGAGTGGTGGACTTGGGGAAGCTGCAGAGCAGCTGGGGTTCTGCAAGGGTGCTGAGCTGGGGGGTGAGGGGCGGCGCTGCGGAACCAACCCGGCAGCACCCCAGCTGCTCTGCTCTGTACCACTTCCCCAAGTCCGCCGCTGGTCAGTTTCAGCAGCGGCGGAGCAGAGCAGCTGGGGTGCTGCCGGGTTGGTCCCTCAGTGCTGCCCCTCGCCCTCCTGCTTGGGGATAACTACTGCAGTCTGGGGGGTGGGGAGCCTGCAGCTCCCCTCCCCTCCTGGAAACTCTCGGCGGGGGCACAGGGCTTCCCCCGCCTTCCTGCAAAACAGCGGAGGGTTCGCCCCTCGCCATGCCCAGCCCCCGGACACAGTGCAGGTCCCGGCAGACCCATCACAACCTCCCCGCCAGAGTACCTCCCGATACTCCGGCATAGCCAATAATCTGGCACCACCTAGGTCTCAAAGGTGCTGGATTATCAGAAGTCTACTGTATTTAGGGCTGTAATTCTGGAGTGCACTGCTGCTTCACTTGCCCCCAGCTGGGGGAATGGCAGCTCAGGAAACTGCTCACCTGGAGACTTTCCCTGTTGCTCCTGTTAACCAGAATCCAGGTCAGATGCCCTCAGCCCGTTCTTGCACCCAATTCCTGACTAGATCTGAAACTCCTCCCCCTCCTCGCTTCTCCCCCTCCCCCCGGCATTCCCAACCTGCTTCTACACCCTACCTCCCATGCAGACCCTGCACCTCTACCCTGTTCTGCACCCATTTTGTCATCTTGGGGGCTGGCTGATGGTCTGCCAAAGGTTTGGGTTAAGCAGAGTGGTCTGTGGGCCAAAAAGTTTGACCACTGTCCTAGAACATACTTGATATATCATTGTTCGTGTGTGTTTTGGATGAATTTGTGTGTCCTTGCTCTAGTGGGTTTTTTGTTAAATGGTTGGATTTGAACTCTTTTTTTAATTTTTAAAGAACTCTGGAAAAAAAATATTTTTTGTTCTTTTTCTATATGAATTTTTGTCCTATGTCAGTTTCTACCACAAGTATGCAAATATTATTGCAGCCATTACATGTTCATAGTTTATGTATTTTCCAGAACAGCAATATTTATAGATTAGATTCATCCCTGATGTAAGCGGTTACAACTCCTTGAAATAAATAGGGTTGCATGTGCTTTATATTACCTGTGAATTTAGCTGGGAAAGTATTGCATTGTACCACAAAAAAAGGGATAATGGTTATATCCATAACAATTTACTTTTTTGCCACTTCTGATTGTTCTGGCCCTAATGAATCATTTGTTTTCACAGAGTTACTGGAGGTGAACTGTTTGAAGATATAGTTGCAAGGGAATACTACAGTGAAGCAGATGCTAGGTAAGTGCTTGATTTCTAGAATGTTAACTGTTTTGTCACATTTTAACAATTACCTTTAATTATACTAGTATGTTTACTTGTTTTCATATTTACTTATGGTTTTTGGCATCAGAACAGAGCAATTCACTCTTCATTTATAATTCCCATTAAGGCTCTATTAGATTTGAAAGATGGCTATGGTCTACTGACTTAAGCTCAGTTTGGGTCATGGTAAATTTCCCACTTACTTCAATAGAGCCATGATGTCACCTCTGGTTTCATAATCTGATTGTGGCATCCACCATATCTTTAGTGAAGACACTTTCTTCCTCAGTTTTCCCATCTGTAGAATGGAAATAAAACTTTAATGTGACAATGCTGCTAACACACATCGATTTTTGAAAATACTACATATTAAATTAGTGTTCTAAATCCAAAAGACTTTTCCTTCTTTTGAGATGCCTGTTTTTATTACCAAGCAATAGTAGCTACTGCATATCTCATAGTCAGTGCTCACACTATGGAGTTGCAGTATTGTAACTACTTATTGGGGGGAAAAAAGCTGAAATGTAACATGATTCTTTAGAGGTAGTGGTGTCCAGAGATACTGTATCCTTTTTTCCAATTCAATGGTCTGCTGGACTCATAACATTTCTAAATCTGCAAACACTCTGGTCCACTAGGTTCCCAAATTCACCTTTTTCATATTGGTTCCATTGCCAAACTATGTGGGAAATCTCCTTTTCAAATAAATTTAACTAGATATTTTGCTTCTGTATATTTATAATACCCAAATCACAATAGTATAGCGATGCCACATAGTAATATAGTGGTAAGAGTTGTTCTTTTAGACCACCGTCATTGGATTTAAAATACATTTTGGGGATTGTCTTAAATAACAGTTCAAACATTCTGTCCTTTCAGTTTCATTTAGCAGACAGAGAAAATATTAGCAGTGTCTTAAGTGTGTATAACAAGTAGTAACCAGATGATTCAAAGGAAAATCTGGACTGGATGTTAAGAAACTTCCTGAAACTGAAATTGATTAGAATGAAAAATAATCTCCAAAGGAAAGTAGTGGAAATCTGTTCACTTGAGACATTTAAAACTAAGCTGAACAAAACAGACTGCAGGGGAGAAAACTGGATTAGTAGTTGTGGAGGGCTGACTGAATAATTTTTGCATACTCTAATTCCCTTAGTTCTCTGGAAACAGTTACCTTTTCTAATGTTGATGCCAAATCCCACAAAGTAGTTATGCTGTGTTTTTAAAGAAAAAAAAACGGAGGTGATTATTCTGTTTTACAAGTTGTTATTACATGATGCAAAGGATGCATACATATATGTATTGTATTAAAAAGTGCAGTGTTTAGGCATGTTATGCATCTGTGTATGTGTGTGCGTGTGTCCTTAGAAATAGCTAATGATCTTTATAGATGCATGATCTACCATAAAAAATAGGTCTTGTTCCTGCAAACCCTTACCTAAGTAGTCCTTATTTGTGCAAGCTGTTTAATGTCAATACGACTACTTAAATGAGTTAGCGACTACTCACCTAAGAAAGGGTTTTCAGAACTGGGCTTTACTTGCTGATTTATGACTGTCCCTACCTACTGAATTTCATGGCAAAAAAACATTTAAAATAATCAGCATCAAATCCATGGCTCTTTGGCAAGTACAGTATGTATAGGCCCAGACTACCGAAACAAATAGAATTAAAAACTAGATCTTTTCATTGGCTCTAACTGTGATAAAATGTCTGAAAATCATTCCATTGTATAGGAGACCAGTTTGGGAGGAAGGTGCATTTGAAGGGAATGGAGGTCATTGGCACTGTACATGGGCCAAAAATTAAAATTCCATGTACAACTCCATGCTGCTAATTCCATATGTGAAGCATCTAAATAAAAGTGGTCTAATTTTTCCTGCAGTAACTTTTTCAGTGAGAATTATGAGTTCACTTATTAATTAGGAACCTATATTCATACACTGATTTTTGAAAATTTTGGTTCATGGCATTTAATGCTGATTTTCATTTTACATGTGGCTACTAACCAAACCATTGCTGTTACTGCTGTTTTAAATGAAAATGTATACCTCCTTATTGAATGATTTACATTTATTTACAATTAATACTTTCTACAAGAAACTGTTACATTCAAAATGATAAATGTTTTGCTTTTCCTTGTTCATTTTTTAAAACTCTTTACTATTTTTCTTCTGTATCTTTTAATTTTTGTTCATCTTATTTCAACGCTGGTGTGTTAATATTGATGTCAGACTATAAATTTTACATCAGAAACAACTAAGGATTTCACTGCCTTCCCAATTTTTTTCTGTTTTTATACATACTTATATACTTTAAATATATATACTTTAAATAAAAACCTCCATGCTGCCTGTTGAAAACACTACACAAATCGTTCTGTTTGGTGATATCACACTTTAGATGTTAAATGTCTTTTTTGTTTGTTTTGTTTTGGTTTTGATCTGGAAATATTTTTATATTCAATATTATTTTGTTCCAGTTCTATGTGCAATTAAGATTTGTCAGGAAATGTAAATCTGTTTTTGTTCCTTATACATTTTTTAAATTTTATTTTGTATTTAATGTGATTATGTGCCTTTAAAATGTTTTCCCTTCCATTCTGCCCTTGTATCTTTGCAGTCATTGTATACAGCAGATTCTAGAAAGTGTTAATCATTGTCACCTAAATGGCATAGTTCACAGAGACCTGAAGGTCAGTATCTGGTGCCCATAAATTGGATAAGAATTTTTTTTTTTACTTTGAAAGGGCAGAGGGTGGGTTTGCTGAGATGAGATGTTCCCTTGCTTATCCTTCTCACCCTCAAAATGACTAAATGAATAAATAGTGCATGACGCCTCTTTCCAGTTTGCAAGTCTACAGGCCTGACATACATCATGGCAAAAGGGGAAATAGTTGCTTTAAGATTGAAATTTGGAACCTTCCAAGGTGTTGGATTTATCCCAACTACTTGCACATAGTTGGTGTGATACATATATTTTGGAAGGGATTTCATTAATTATTCTGTATTCTTCTGAAGTTGCACTTTGGCTGTGATGTATGTCAGCCTGCAGATTTAAACACCACTTCTGTTCTGAGACCATGGGTTGCAGTAGCAGAACAACTGGTTGCACATTGCTCCATTAGAGTATGACGAACCCTCAGGCAAGAGATGATGATTTCCAACTAAATTAAAGCATGAGAAGTTAATAATTTATCTAAAATGCATTGCTTATAGTAATTTTACATTAAGGGCTGCTATGATTTCTAATGCAACAGAGAGCTCTAAGGAAGTAAGGGAGGAAAAGGAACAAATAACACTAAATATTTAACTGATGATGTTATAAACACATTTCAAGTATCAGTACTTTGTTGCATATTTTAAATATAGTAATCTCCAAAATAGCATATCGCTGTTAACAGGACTTCTGCATTAAACCAAGTGGAGTCCACATTGACCTTCCTTCTTCCAAACTCCCTGTACAGATCAAAATGGGTTAAAATAAGGTAAAGCCTTCACATTGCAAAATCCTGATATTTCTGAGATAGTAGCTGCTCTTTGTGAGTGATGTGTGTACATTTCTGAAGGTTGTGTAAAAACATCTTCAGTTGTTTGCTAGTTTTGCACTTTAACCCAGTCTCGCTGAGGGTATACAGACAGTGAGTGTAAGCTTGGAACTAACACACGCCCCCTGGTGTTTGCATGCAGTCATTGCATTCAGCAGATCCTGGAGGCTGTGCTACACTGTCATCAGATGGGCGTAGTCCATCGGGACTTGAAGGTGAGTAATACTGTTGGAGCAGCTCTCACACCACACAGCTCCTAATTACTGATCAGCTGCAGATGTGCATGTGAAGGCAAAAGAAATGAGCATGTCTTTTTGCATAAACTTGCTTGTAGACTTTACCAAACTGGAGTATCTAATCTAATTGAACAGATTGTGGCTGTTTAATAGAAGTTCAATTTAGAAAACTAATTTCAATTGTTAAATTTGTCTGGTGAAATTGTAAATATTTTCCTTTCCCTCCTCAGTGGCAAAAATAGGAGTGAACCTATAAAATCCTTTCAACCTGCTCAGGGATTGTCATTATCCATACACTTGCTCGTGACAGACAAGAAAGGGGGAAAGATGGGTTTTTTTATTTTATTTTTTTTTTCAAAAATTTTTTTTTAATTTGAGCATGTCATGTAATAACCTAAACAGTATGTCACTCTGTCAGCCTGCAGCTTGAGGGTGGTGAGGGGCAGCAGAACTAACATGACCACGACTTTCAAACCATTTTTAGAAAGAGCTACCGGAGAAGCTTGTTAATACATGTAAGCCATATGTCCTAGTAGTGAATGGCCGTCCTGAAATTGGTGCTACCCAGGTCTAGCCTAGTCTACTTCTAGTTGTAGTTGATGACTGTGCTACAGGCCACCTTTGTTTAAAGCCGTGTTTGCTACAGTTTTCTGTCCAGAATGTTCTTAAAGGGTAGATTTCTTCCCAGAGTGGTTTTTGTATTTAGAATAGAATTTTGGGGAAGAAGTTTCCTTTGCTAAAAGGAATATTACTCCATCTTAATCACTTAGGGTGCATCTACATAGTACCCTAAACTCGAAATAAGATACACAATTTGTGCTGTGCCAATTGCATATCTTATTTTGAATTACCTTATTTTGAAATTTGTTGTGTCTATGCCAAATTTCGAAATAATGTGCTATTTTGAGCCATCCTTTCTCTCTCGCGCAACGAGGTTTACTGGGATGGTGAAATAGCACATCCATTATTTCGAAAAATCACGGGGTAGCTATTTTGGGATACCTCCAGTACCTTGAAATAGTCGTGCAGTATAGACGTACCCTTAGATTTCTAAGGGTACGTCTAGAGTACAGGCTTTTGTCAACAGAGGCTTTGTCAACAGATACTGTCGACAAAGCTTCTGTCGACAAAGAGCATCTAGACTACATCCAGTTCTGTCAACAAAGCAAGCCACTTTGTCAACATGAGTGTAGATGCAAAGGACTGTGTAGATGCAATAACTCCTTCTGTCAACAGAACTCTGTCGACAAAAGGCGTTATTCCTCGTAGAATGAGGTTTACTGCCATCGACAAACTGCTGAGTTCTGTCGACGTTATGTCGACAGAACTCGGCGGTAGTGTAGACACAGGTATAGTTTTGTTGACAAAAGTTCACTTTTGTCGACAAAACCCTGTAGTCAAGACACACCCTTGATGACTGGAGATAGTTGAAACATCAAATACCTCTCACAATTGATGCAAGTTGGAGATGGAACTAAAGAGTTGATGTGTTCTTTCCCCTTCCTACTCGTAGACAGCACATAGGGCAGTGGTCCCCAATGCGGTGCCCGTGGGCACCATGGTGCCCACTGGGGCATTTATGTGTGCCCACTGAAACATCTGGGCTGCCTTCCCCCCGGCGTGCAGCACATGCGTGGTGCCGGCCCTGGCTGTGTGGCGCGTGGGCAGCCCCTGCCCATGGCGCATGGCAAATCCGTGGTGCTGGCCCTGGGCTGTGGGCGCCCTCTACCCCTGGCACGTGGCACATGCGCGGTGCTGGCCTTGGGCTCAGGGCACGTGGGCGCCCTCTACCCCCGGCACGTGGCACATGCGCAGTGCCAGCCCCGGGTTCAGGGCGCATGGGTGACCCCCACCCTTGGAAGTGATGCACATGAGCGCCCCCGCCCCCAGATGCCTGGCACGTGAGTGGCCCCGCCCATGGGTGCCCAGCAGCCACAAAAGGTTGGGGACCACTGACATAGGGTATGTCTACACTCCAGTTAAATGGCTGGTTTGTGCAAGCTTATTTGGGTTCGTGGGGCTAGAGCTAATGCAGTGTAGATGCTTGGGCTGGAGCCCAGATTCTAGGAACCTGCATAGTGGCATGGTCCCAGAACTCAGGCTGTCAGCAGAGACAAAATGTCTACACTGCAGGTAAATAGCCATGTGAGCCTGAGTTAACTTGCTTAGGTTAGCCACCAGTGTCTAATTGCAGTGATGTTATACCCATGGAGACAAGCTAAATAGCCTATACAAACACAGTTATTGACGTCTCATTCTTCATACAAAAGAAGAGAAGAACTAAACTCAGACAGTGCTCAGTCTCCAAGATTCCAGGTGTAGTTAGTCTGTTTTTATAGAAGGCTAGTAGAAACTATCTGACAAACGGGTCTCCCTTAAAAAGCAGCATCTTTATAGTACAAAGCAGTTGTAGGTCTCACCCCATCCTTCGTTTGAGCATGCTCACTCTGTGTCTGTTTCCTCCCATACTGCCAACTTCCTTCCCCTTTGGTCGAGAAATTTTTTTATAGAGAGGTGGAATTTCCTTTCCAGATTGGGGTTTTCTATCATTGATGGTAGAGCCATAATCTGAATGTTGTCTCCTCTCTCCTCATCTCTCACCATTAGGAAAGAGCTGTATAGTTACTTTATAGATTTCTTCATTATGCTAGGTAAATCTGAATAGTTATAATGCAGGAAAAACAGGAATCAGAAAAAGTAAAGGACATGATGAATTTCAAAAGCATAGACCTATTTGCTTTTATGGAACTCCTGTATTTCATATTTTGGATAGTATTACAATAACAAGTCTCTGTCCAGGCTTCAAATCCTGGTTAGCAGCTGAATAACACGTTTCAGCACGTGTTAAATTAAATTTGACCAGCTGTTCTAAAGATGTCTGTTCCCACAGTGTATACGCTTCAGTGCATGGTTAAAGAAACTGGAGTGCCGCTATATACATTGAAAGGATAAGGAATGGTTGGTAATACCATTCATGAGTTCATATGAAGTGACATTTTCTTCAGAGGTGCATGACAAAAGAATGGTTGCTTATGTAACCCAACTGCTGACTATACCCCAGTCTATTTGTGTGTTGGGTGGGGGAGTTATTTGGGCAAATCCTGGAAGTGGCAGAGAGACTTTGTGCCTATTGCACTTTAGTTCTTAATTTTAATATAAATTTGTTTTCTAAACGAAAACTTGAGGAAACTGAAAAATCAGCCCTCTTCCACCCCCTGTGGGTGTGACTCGGTGAAGGGAATACATTACAGGGCCATATAGTGTTTTCCACAATTCTTTCCACCCAATGATCTGGCAAAACTCCAACTCCAGAGACAGTATGTGGAACTGGAGCTGCAGGAGATCAGACCTCTGGTGTTGGGGAGAAGGAAGATCTTGGTATTGTATGAGTTAGGAGGTAACTTTTCCTCAAACCCTATCCTGACAGCATGTTTGCAGTGTCCTTTCCTATTTGATGTGGGGGGGGGTGATCTGGCTTAATTTTCGGGAAATATCCTGTGTTTCTAGGGGTTTTTTTAATGCAGTTTAGCAGCTAGAAGTGGTGATCTGGCACTATGACCACCAGGAAGTGGTGAAATTCCATACACTATCAGTTCACAAACAGAAGTCCTAATTCAAACACATACCATTTCACAATGTGATCCCATTTGAAATAGGCTGTAAGTCTTTCCTCCCCCCTCTTTTTATATAATTAAATATATAGGGGTAACCTGGGGGTTACAGTGGATGAGAAGCTAGATATGAGTCAACAGTGCCCTTGTAGCCAAGAAGGCTAATGGCATATTAGGATGCATTAAGAGGAGCATTGCCAGCAGATCCAGAGATGTCATTATTCCCCTTTATTCGGCTTTGGTGAGGCCACATCTGGAGTATTGTGTCCAGTTCTGGGCCCCCCACTACAAAAAGGATGCGGAAGTATTGGAGAGGGTCCAGCGGAGGGCAACCAAAATGATTAGGGGGCTGGAGCATATGACCTACGAGGAGAGGCTGAGGGACTTGGGTCTGTTTAGTCTGCAGAAGCGAAGAGTGAGGGGGGATTTGATAGCAGCCTTCAACTTCCTGAAGGGAGGTTCCAAAGAGGATGGAGAGAGGCTGTTCTCAGTAGTGACAGATGGCAGAACAAGGAGCAATGGTCTCAAGTTGTGGTGGGAGAGGTCCAGATTGGATATTAGGAAAAACTATTTTACTAGAAGGGTAGTGAAGCATTGGAATGGGTTACCTAGGGAAGTAGTGGAGTCTCCATCCCTAGAGGTATTTAAGTCTCGGCTTGACAAAGCCCTGGCCGGGTTGATTTAGATGGGATTGGTCCTGCCTAGGGCGGGGGGCTGGACTTGATGACCTTCTGGGGTCTCTTCCAGTTCTATGATTCTATGATAAGGGGATGGTTGGATGAAATAACATGATCTTGGTAACTAATTGACCATTCATTATCAGTTTGGAGGGATGATAGGAGTTGCTGGAGGGATGATAGGAGTTGCTATAGGGAACTTTCTGGGTGTCTGGCTGGTGAGTCTTGCCCACATGCTCAGGGTTTAGCTGATCGCCATATTTGGGGTCGGGAAGGAATTTTCCTCCAGGGTAGATTGGCAGAGGCCCTGGAGGTTTTTCGCCTTCCTCTGTAGCATTGGGCACAGATCACAGCTGAAGGACTCTCTGCATGTTGGGTCCTTCAAAGTATTTGAATGCTTCAATATCTTTGATATAGGTGAGAGGATTATTCTAAGAGGGGTGGTTGAGATTCTGTGGCCTGCACTGTGCAGGGGGTCAGACTAGATGATCATAATGGTCCCTTCTGACCTTAAAGTCTATGAATCTATGAATATTCCAAAATGTTTTGGAAGCCCTAGTATATTAATGAGTCTAGAATCCAATCCAGAAAAAAAAGCTTTCATGGGATTTTTTAAATTGTTCATAGAAATACTTATTAGAGGCTGCCTTCTTTCACATCATTGACAACACTCTTGCGTGTAGGAATTTCAAGATCTAAGTTATATTGATACTAATAGCCAGCACCAATGTTTCTCTTGAGAAACTAAGATGATGAATAACCCCCACAGACTCCCATTGTGTGTTGGGGGGGGGGGGGGGCGGAGAGGAGGAAATCAAGATCATGCTCCAATCTCTAAATATATTAAAATCTACACACAACCTTTCTGAATAAAGACCTTTCCACACACCAGCCATAAGCTCAGCTCAGTTAAAACGATTACTTGTAAATAAATGAATAATCCTGCTTTTCTGCATGCATTACTGCAGCCAGATTTTCTTAGTGCAAGGTGCAACGTATTAGTTAGTTAGCAATTTGTTAGTTTCATGGGTAATGCACAGTATTGTGCTGTAAAAGCTCTGTTTCTCTCCAGTTATGCATAGATGTCTTAGTCATTTGAAGTTCATGCATGCAAAATATCTAGTGTGTTTCTTGCTGTTATCCTAAACTGGTGGCTGTGTGTTCTTTAAGGTCACAGTCCTGCACTGCCTGGAAGACTGTTGAACTTGTCAGAGGAATAAATGTGCTTCTGGCTTATTATCTTATGACCGTGATGTTTGTTTACAGTACTCTATTCCTATTTAATAGGGTGACAGTAGATTTTTAATTATATAAAAAGAGGGCGGAGGAAAGGCTTGCAGCCTATTTCAAATGGGATCACATTGTGAAATGGTATGTGTTTGAATTAGGACTTCTGTTTGTGAACAGATAGTGTATGGAATTTCACTGTGTTGGATTGTTAAAGATCACCACAAATAGGATAATCAATTACTTAAAATTTGTTACATAAGCAATGCATTCCAGGAATTTACAACTGAAAACCTCTCTGTCTGATTGAAAACCTCTAAGAATGTATTAGACCAGTGTTTTTAAAACTTTTTAAGACCGAGGAAGACCAAACAGTAATTTTGGGGGGAAACACAAAGGATTTTTTGTGAAGGAGGTGGGAGGTCAGAGAGAGAAAGGGTCAGGGGGAAAGTTATTGAGCAAATTAACAAGGTCGCCTGCCCCTTTAAGGGTGGCCATTTTGAATTCTGTTCTCTGCAGCACGCCTCCAGCTGCCTGGCAGCACACCAGTGTGCCGTGGAACACAGTTTAAGAAACACTGTATTAGACTGTACACTGAAATAGGTAGTGGAAAATGACATTGTGACATTGTTTTTATTAATATTTATAAAACATCAAAGTTAAACACTCCAAAATATTTTAAATTTTGGGGGCACTGATTTAAGTAGATGGAAATAATTCATGTGAATAGATTAAATTTTACTCTGGGAAACCTTAATCTTTCTTTTAAATAAATATGATCAATTGTGTATTGATTTAATCTCGTACGTGTCACGGTTTTTAATGTAATAATTGATATGATCTAGCAGATGTGGAGTGAACAATTACATTGACTTGCTCATATCTCTTTTGCAAGCTTAGTGTTTCCATAACAAATATTGGGGGGAGGGGACAAACCTGCCGCAAAACTACAGCTATGTTATAATTTTGGTTATTACTACTCCAATTTTCACGTCATCCCTTTTTTTCAGTGCTCTAAAACAGTTGGGGGTAAATGGCATTTAACAAAAAGATGATTCTTTGCTAGGTTTTTGATTAATAAAAGTTTTATGTAACAGGGAAAAAATAAACTTCTGAATAAGAATTTAGAGGAACCTGTTAAGAAGCCATTATTATTTATTAGCAGCAGCAGCATTTCAGTGCTTTAAAGGCCCTTTCCACGTTAGAGTCCCTTTGTGCTAGGCACTATACAAACATATGCTAAAAGACAGCCTCTAACACAAAAAGCCTACAGTCTTGGGCCCTCCCCGTTCTTACAAACATGTACACAATTAATTTTAAGCACGTGTATAGTGCCACTGAAATCAATGTAGTTGCTCTCATGCTTAAAATCATGACTTTTACTGTTACTACTATATGATACAAAGCACGTTTATAATGTTGCTGCAGACAATATGCTGATCTACAAAATCTCTTCATGCAGATCAGACCCAAACCTATATTCTTTCAGCATTTTTGCAGGTAAATTGTGATTGCCAGCTGTTACACATTGTCACAAAAGCTGGTGCCAAACACTAATTCGATCACGTAGGTCGCCATAATCTCTCCAGTAGATCTATACATCTCCTTTAGTCTTGCTGACATGCAGGATTGGGGAAGCAATTTGCAAGCCAAAAGGTCTTTCAGAATGCATAAATTTCTGTAATATTCAGGGGGAAATTAATGTTTTTTCTTCACTCTATAAGATAGGTACGACTGAAGAGTACAAAACTAACATTGACTACTATACTGGAAAATGTAAATGTTAAAAAAATTACTTACAGTGTGTTTTCATCTCATTTCCTCTTTCCTCCTTTCCCCTCTCCCTTTTGTTCTCTTTCTCCCTCTCTCTAAATAAAGCCTGAGAACTTACTTTTAGCTAGCAAATCCAAGGGAGCAGCTGTAAAATTGGCAGACTTTGGATTGGCTATAGAAGTCCAAGGAGAACAACAGGCTTGGTTTGGTAAGTAAATCTTTTTTTTTTTTTTTTTTTTTTTTTAATAATCTCACATATTTGTTCATCCTCCCAACCCTTCCTGTTTCCACCCTAATAATAATAAATGATAATAGACAATCATACATAGTAGTGTTGACTATGTAGTGGTTGGCTATTTTGATTGTAATTCACTTTGTACCTTTTACTTCACGTTGCGGTTTTTCCTGAACAGTTTTGAGTACTCTGAATTCTTACAACCTCAGCTGAGTCTTGGAGCTCAGCATTTTGCTAAAATCTTGGCAGATAATATTGTTAAACGCATTTATATGATAGAGGAGCGTAAGTCCTTTCTGTGAGTCACAAAGTTATATTGGAGGGTGGAATCTAATGCATCCATTATGCCTTCCAAAAGAGTAAACTTTTCTTTCTTTGTCTCCTAAACACTGTCCCCTTCCCCCTGCTTACGAAGGAAGAAACACAAAAAGGCATGCTGCACCAGAAGGTCTAGCAGAGCTTTTTACGAACCTTCTGAGATGGTAGGGATAGTAGGTGGACGCACGGGGAAGGGAGTAAGATCCTTCCAGCTTCAGAAAAGATGGTACAGCCCCAAGATAATTCCCCAGTTAGCTCATCCAGGCCTGATTTAATGTAGAAAACATCTACTGATTGCAAATTTGCAATTATCATTTCCAGAAGGTCAAAATAAATGAGAAAAAATGTTTATTCTCAGTCTTGTATTAAGGTATATATGAATAAGGTGTTTGTTACTCAAGAGATAGCAAGCATAAGGCAAAAATATTTAGGACTCCAAAAGAACAATATAGCACAAATGGCTGTAGCAGATGCCCAATCACATGCCTCATAGCTGGACAACTATATTTAAAAATTAAATGAAAAGTCTGGAGTTTGCTGTCAAAGCATAAGAATAACAACAAAAGAATAACAGAACAAAAGCAGCAGGTTAACCAATACTGAATGTCTGAAGAGTTGGGTACATAGGTACACATTGTACATATCAGTATCCTTATTAACTAGTCCAGTGTTTTAAATCATGCTCTGTTTTATAGTGGATTTCTAAAATTCAGAAGATACAAGCCAGCACACTTGATCAAAAATAATATAGAATGTAGTATGCGTGTGTTAACAGCAAAAAAACAGTTGGAAAAAAAAAGCTAGGGAATAAGGAGGAAAAAAAAAGCAGAGAGAGCTTTAATCTGGAGTTACTTTAAATGGTATTTCAATCAAAGGATGAACTCACATTTTGCAGTTTCCGTGGGTCTCTGTAAAAACAATCCTGTACTGATCCTCTGATGCATTTACAGTAAATGTCCTGGGGTACAAGTAATTCAGCAGGGCTGCCACACAAAACTTTAAGGTTATAATGTAAGAAATTATCTAAATTTTTGTGTAGGTTAGTGAAATTTTAACATTATTATATAATTAAAAATAAAGGACTCGGGTCTGACATGAAAGCATAAAGCATAGGATAGACCCAGTGTTACTCTAATCAGACTGTTCAAAGAAGGGGAGGACAAAGTGATTCGAAGAAACCAAAAAGAATCAATTCAAACCTTTACCCAGTTGTTTAAAAACTTCCCCATCTTGGTAAAGAAAGTGTGGGAGTTCTAGGGACGATCACAAGGAGGAGGAAGACTGTGTGAATGGATTTGTTTTCAAAATATTTTTGTATGGATTCAGCTGTTAGCAGTGGAATGAGGAAAGCAGTATGTTGTAACAAAGTAGTTTCTGTGCCTCCTTGCTCCACGCATCTGAAGAAGTGTGTTGTGCCCACGAAAGCTCATGATACTCTATATATCTACAGATATAGACAGAGAGAGAGTTAGGTTCTAAGGTAGTACAGGATCACTCGTTAATTTTTTTCAGTTTTTATTTGTTCTTCTGTTTAGGGATGAAGGGTTCTGTGACTGTTTTAAAGCCCTAATTTTCTTCCCTAACCTTTTCTTAATCATGTTTTAAATCCCCACTTTTTCCATGCGCAAAGTCCTTGCATTGTAAATAAATTGGGTTTAAATCTGCATTAACCTTCATGCAGTTAACTCTTGACTTACACGATTATGAGTTTAGTTTTCGACCCTAGTTTGCTACTGACACTGGTAAAAGTCCAAAACCCATGATGCAAGATGATTTGTTCAGGTTTTTGCAAGGAACATGTACGGATCATGAGTAATTTAGCAAATATAACTAAAAGTAGCAGCAAAGCTGCATAAGCACATGCTAATTAAGTAGCTTGAGTTGATGTACCTTGATTTGTGTTTCCCTGCCATCCCCACAGCAGGAGGCCAATGGGAGCAAATGCTCCCATTGGCTTCTCTTACTCCTAGCAGGAGGCAGAGGACTGGCTGCCGATGGAGGTGTCCTCTGAGTTCAATTTAGTGGGTCTTTACTAGTTCCACTAAATAGAACTTCAGAAGATCGATCATGGAAGCAACAATCTTCCCTGGAGTTGAAGACATGACCTCAGTGTGTACCAGCAGCGCAAGAATGTACCCAGAGTTCTGGGTGGCCTTGTACAGCCCATCCTAACAGCAGTGCTGCTACAGCTTCACTGCATTTGGGCTAAATTAGGTTGATTACAGCTAGCACAGTGAGTCTGTCTAAGATGTACAGTCTCAGTTACTTTTGTTTTTAGGGTGTATTTACATATATCCTACAATGAAGAAGTTGAACTCCCATGTCCTGCATAGTGACAGCATGTTGACCTTTCTTTCTCTTTCCTTCCAAGGATGATTTTATGTGGTAAATTTTCCAGCAGTTCGTGACTCACAAATACTATTTATAGCTCTGAGCCAATCAGGATTTTTTTCTGCATATTATACTGTCCTGCAAAATTGTGGGAGACACAAATTATCTCCTGACGGAGTTGTGCCAAAGTGTGGATTTATGCCAGCAGGGAATTTGGTCCAGAATTTATATCCTGGTTGGAGAATGCAAGAATCTTTTCCCTTTTGCAGATTTGTTAATCAAATAAGCTTAATTTCTGTGTAGCTGTTTGTATTATTTAAAAAAAAAATCACTTGTCATTGTTTTCTCAATACACTCCACCCAGTTAGCAGGTGTTTAATCTACTGGAAACATGTCAAGTGGGCTCTGCTGATTTACTGAAGCAGGTGACTCATTACTCCCACATTAAAGTCTATGGAAAAACCCTGTGAATTCATTGGTAGCTGGATTAAGTCCTAGTTGAACCTAGTCTAAAACTTAGTGTTACCATGTTTCAGGTTCCCAAAACGGCTGTAGGGAAAAGGCGGGAGGGGAGGGGAGAGGAGTATATGGGAGAAAGGGGTGCATATCTTTGCAAATGTTATATATCTATATATGCCCCTGAGACACACACAAATCCTAGCCAAGGTGGTATAACACAACTGGGTATGTACATGTGAGGTATGGGACAGTGGGTAGTAAAACCATCACCAGATCAATTCTCCGGTCATTCAGGCAATCTTATAGACAATGGTACTTCATGGCCATTGGCAAACAAGACAGATTCTACTAAAACTGTGTTGGGGAAAAAAGTCTGATTCATCTCTTTTCTTAATTTAATTTTTCCATAATGCTTAGCATGTTACAAGAAAAATGGGGCAACAGATAATATTTGGTGTCAGTCTTCCATGTCCTAATTTTTGTATTTCTCCTATGAGGGGGAAAAAAAAAGCACCATTGTTTAGCATTTAAAGAGTGAGGAGGAACGTATAAATTCCATGGGCCAGATTGACTACAGAGTTTGGGCCAGCAAGTGTTCCCAGTCCTGGAAAATCCACAGGGGATCACAGGTGCAGTAGTAGAAAACTGCCACAATGTTAAGGCTGGTAAAGTCTGAAAAATGAATGGCACTGTTTGGAAGGAGACTGCAGCCTGGTTTGGTTTCTGCTGTGAGGAACTACCACTATGTTGCTCTGGTTGGAGCAAGCACTTCTACTCCCTTGGTGTATTTTCCAAAGGAGGGCAATAGTAGTACTACAACCTAGCACTGATTGAGATGAATCCCCATCGTGGCAGAAAGGATTTGGTCAGCATTCAGCATTTTGTACATGGCTCTACGCTAGATTTCCAATTCTGAATCTCCGCATTGATTATCCATTGATGAATCTTCCCATGAGATCCAGCTGGATTTTATTCATGCAGTATTTTCAGTCTTTTTTTAATATGAACATGAGACTGTAGCTTTTCTCTTTGGACAGTAAGTGCACTTGAAATACCATTCAAGTATAAAAAAGTGGTAACATTTGTCACAAATCTGGATAGATAGCTGAGTTAGAGTCCAAAGAATATGTTGTGAGATTCCTGGATGATCTTTAGTGACATAGTTGCTACAGCTTAGGGCTCTTTTGTGCTATCCCTGATCAGTCTAGTAACAAACAATCAGCAAAAGTGTTCATAGGATCAGGTATGTGTACTTTTTCCCTCTCTCTGTAATACATTCAGGGGCTAACTAGGTCACCTAGGAGCTGGCCTGGCTAAAATAGAAAAGATACTGCATTTCCAGGAAGATGGAATGGAAGTACTTTTTCTCTCTGTAACTTTTATGGTTCTGGGACACTGAATAAATGTACTTGCTTGTGATTGTGGAAGGTCTAAAATAGATTTACTGTAGGACATAAATTATGAGAGGGGACTGCCTTGAATCTTTTTGTGAAATCTTCCTCTGTTGCTCTATCGCTGGTAACTCCAGCAGTAGTTGCATTGGAGGGTTCATGAGAGACAACAGGATCACTGGGCCCCTTGGCAATGTGTGAGGGTGGCTCTGTGCTCCCAGGGCCTTGGTTAGAAAGGGGGGGTTGGGGCATCTAGCCCCTCCACCCCCCCAGTGCTGCCCGAAAGGCATGGCTCCTGCTAGCCCTCAGAGCTGGCTGGAGCACCCAGGATGGGGCTCTGGACCATGCAGTGCTGCACTCCAGTGGCGATTCAAAAAAGAGCCCAGGGCACCAGTTGCTGCAGCAGCAGTGGTGGTGGCAACTGGGAGCTCCGAGCTACTTAGAATCACCAGGCCCCCAGGCAGTTGTCCCCGTTGACAGCACCCCCTCCCCCCCCCCACACACACACATCAGCAGGCCTGAGCGGGATTGCACATGGAGTCAAGTGGCTAATGTTTTTATTCCCATGCCCCTAAATTGAACATGGTGGTATCCTGTCAACACCAGGAATCCTGTTGTCTCTTACTGCTTGATAGGATGAATTACAGGTGTCAACGATATTTAGTTTTAAAATCTCCTGTCCGATTGTTTTTAAATCTTGTCATTTAAGAAATACATCATTGGATATACTGTACATAGAGAAGAGATCTGTACTTATGACTGACCGGGTAACTCTCTCCTCATGCTTTCTTCCAGGTTTTGCTGGTACACCAGGGTATCTTTCACCAGAGGTCTTAAGAAAAGATCCCTATGGGAAGCCAGTGGACATGTGGGCATGTGGTAAGAAACAATTTTGAGGAACTATATTTAGCCCACTGCATTTACTCTGTCAACTGAGAATCTCTGTTTAAAGTATTTCTGTGCTAATTTTAAATGTTTCTACATCTCATATTTACTTTTTCAGTAGTTTATTTCAACAGTAGTTATTATTTAAATGTTACAGTTAGCAAATGT
Source organism: Pelodiscus sinensis (assembly GCF_052426305.1). NCBI lineage: Eukaryota > Metazoa > Chordata > Testudines > Trionychidae > Pelodiscus > Pelodiscus sinensis. Next base: position 104,310,929 of record NC_143055.1, read on the forward strand.
GCTGCCAGGGCACTCTTGTCTATACTACTGTGGCAACCATGTCAGAGAACCTAGATACTACATGATTTTTCTTCAACATGATTCCCATTTGTACTCTAGATTGCGTTTTAATTATATTTAATTACCAAGCTAAATACCAATCTCTCTGTGACATTAGCAACCCAGTTAAAACCAGGTTAACAGTAGGGATGTTAGTGTTTAATTATTGAAATGATTAACCAATAAGCCTGGGTTTATTGGTTAATCTTAACAACTATATGCTCCCCCCTTGCTGCCTCTGTATTTGAGGCAGCAAGTGGGGGAGGCTGGAGCATGGGCAGCCAACTTTTAAGCCAGCTCCCTTGCGCGTGCTGGTTGCCACAGAGCCACCTGCTCTCCTGCTGCCTCCCACAGAAGTAGCAGCCCGGGGGGCAGGCAAGAGCCAGTGCTCAGGGGAAGCCAACTCTCCATGCATGCTGGTTCTGCAGAGCTGCCTGCCCCTCCCCTTGCTGCCTCCAAAGAGGTAGCACAGTGGGGAGGGGACAAGGAGGGAGAGGGGGAGCGGTGTTCAGAAGGAGCCTAATTAAAAGTGAGGCAGGAGCACAGAGGGTGAGGGGGGCCAATGGGAGCCGCCCCCTCGCAGGCAGAAGCTGCTCCTGTACCTTAAGGTGTGATTCAGCTCATGTCCATTGGGGCTAGTTGTATGGATGGATTAATTAGTGCTACTCTGGACTTTCTGCAGGTGTCATTCTCTATATTCTCCTTGTGGGATACCCTCCTTTCTGGGATGAAGACCAGCACAGACTCTATCAGCAAATCAAGGCTGGTGCTTATGATGTATGTGTTGTGAATACTCTTATGGTTGTTTTTAGCTTTAATGAGACTAAGAAGAGAATGAAAACTAAGTAGGAATTAGTTCCTAAATATTTGTTTATCAGCACATTTATGATCCTCTCTTTATGTGTGTAAACATCCTTTTGATCTGTGTTTTGTTAGCATGTTGTCAATATACAATATTTAATATATACCCTGATGCAATATATTTCTATCTGCCTATTTACAGAGTTCCTGTATTTCTACTACTGTGTGCCTTTGCTCACAATCCTATAGCTGTTGCTTTTTTAAGGGTAGTATTCAGAGAACTTAAGTTTTCTCATTTTGTTGCTCATTGTTGCCCATTTTACATTTCAGTTAGATGACCTACACAGTATCGTTGATTTACTTACAAGTTTGCGTGTGTGTGTGTGTGGCTGGGGAAAATGTATGCAAAAAGAGTCTTAACAAGTACACATACTTTGGATAGTATCGGGTAGTATCAAAAGTATTTCTGTCAAATTCCTTTACTGCTCAAAGTCTGGTAGTTGATTAGTCTAAAATCCTTTAAGAATGGTGGTTACTTTTGCCTTGTTCACATTTTTCAGTAATATTTCCAAATTGACACAACTCTAAACTCTGCAATATACCATTGCTACCAACCCGTTACTTCTTCCTATGCATTACCTTTCATAAAACAGTAGCCTGCCTAAATATGCATAACAGTAATGTGATAGAGCCCAGTTCTTCAAGTATTTTATAGGAATAGTCCTATTGACTCTCTGTGCCCAGCAGTGAACATTGGAAGGATGAGACTTGTAGTTTTGAGGTGTTATAGATTTTACAGTGGAAGACATTTATTTTAGACTAACTGGAATCAAGTCTATTGGTGCTCAACTATTAAGCAATTTAAAGACTTCCTGGTTCAGAAATTGGTACGGCATACAGAGCTTTCTATCTTTTAAGCCATCCATTTAAGCCTCCTAATGGAAATGAATTTATGGTCTGTCTTGTTCTTATTGCTCAAGTGCCTATTTGCAAATCATGCCATTCCAGTTGGCACTACAGTCACAGCTGACAAGGCAGCAATTACATATGTATGGAGACTGGACTCTGCTTCCATAGAGGTTCTACAGAACAAAGTAGCACTCTCTCTCCTCTTTGGTACCTGTTGTGTGGATCCGCAGTTACTTCAGGGCTTTTAGACTTAGAGACTTTAAGGCCAGAAGGGACTACTGTGATAAATCTAGTCTGACCTCCTGAACACTGCGGGCCAAAGAACCTCACCTATGCACTTTTGTAATAGACTAACCAACCTCTGTCTGAGTTAATGAAGTTCTCAAATCGTGATTTAAAAGCTTCAAGTTATAGAGAATCCACCATATTTACTAGTTGAAATCTGAAATCATGACCTAAGCTCAATTTCCATAAACTCTAAATTAATTAATTTAAAAGATGAAAAAACAAGGAGTTTAAGGCTATTTCAGGAAAGCATTCAAGCACACACTTAAATCCAAATCCAGTGTGATTTAAGCACATTCTTAAATGTTTTGCTGATCAGGAATGGGATTAAATACCTGATTAAGTGGTTTCATAAATCAGGGCCTAAACATTAGCTGTCATATAAGCTATTTACATTCCAAGAAGACAATTGAGTGTATGCAGTAATTTGTTTATTATTTTTATTTCAGTAACGTCTTAGGCAATATACAAAGACACAAAAAAGCACACTCCCTGAATTGAATTTCTTTGCCTACTTTATTTGCTTTGAATTTGTAATTTCATCCTCTGAGTGTCAGTTTGCATCATGTTGTACAACGTGTCCCCGCTATAAGTTGCCCCAGTGTACATCTGTTCTGCACTAAGGTTGTTGACGCTTGTAGGAACTGATCCATTATAAGTCCTCCCATTCCTTGCTCTGAAGTCATGCAAAAAAAAAAAATGGCACAAATGGAAGTTAGCTGCGAGGAAAAAAAAATTCCCTACTTTAAGTTGTTTCGCTTTTAAGTCCAAGTTTTTAGAATGTTTCTTGGACTTATAGTGAAAATGGCCTGTATGCATTTCTATAAATGGTGCACTACAAAATAGGTTAACATCTGAAGTAAGAGAGACAGAGAATTACATATATATTTTTTTCTTAAGTTTCCCTCACCAGAGTGGGATACTGTGACACCTGAAGCCAAAGATCTCATCAATAAAATGCTTACCATCAACCCTGCCAAACGTATCATAGCATCAGAGGCACTGAAGCATCCATGGATCTGTGTAAGTAGTTTCCATTTGCCCACCAAAAAAAATTTACGTGCAAAATAGTAGATAGCATTGCACAGATTCACAAGGTTAATGAGTATTTTATTTTATTTTTCATTCATTAGAGCTGTTTCATTGCAATGTAGTTTTATAGAGGAGATAAAATTGTAATTATCTAAGTTTTGTAAACCTACCGTAATTATCATAACTGAGGCTCCAGCCTGAGAAACTGCTCCATGCAAGCAGACACTTATACCCATCAGAGTAGAGATTTCACTGGGGTCCCAGTGGATACAGACATACATTTGCACTGAAGAGAATGGAGAATCATGGCTCTGAAGCCATCATTATTACAGGTTGGAAATCCATGATCTGGCACCCTCTGGACCTGATTGGTTGGGAACGAGGGAATTTGCCAGACCCGGGGAGGTCCCCTGCCATCAGCGCCACAGCCCTTCCCTGCTGCTGGCTCCTTCAGGCCCAGCACTGCTCGCCCAGCTGGGTGGCTGGCCAGGCCAGTCTTCTGCCCTCTACCTCCAGCTCTGGCTAGGGCTGCCTCGGGTGCCCGGTGCCTCGGTGGGGCTGCCTCAGACACCTGGCCCCGCTGATGTGGGTGGGCTCCTGGCATGCCAGCCAAGTAGGGATGTCCAAACCTACTGCTATGGGTGGGCTCCCAGCATCTGAGCCAGGGCTGTCGCAGACACCTGACCCCACTGCCACGCTTCTGGTGCCACAGCCGAGGCTGCCATGAGCACCAGCTTTATTGCCTCAGGCCCCAGCCTGGGTTGCCATGGACACCTTTCCCCACTGCCCATGGACTCAGCCCAGGGCTCTCTGGTCCAGGGACGTCTGTGGTGCTGCTGGGTCACGGATGTTGCCGGACCAGGAAGTCCCTTTTTAGGGAGGAAGAACCTGTATATGTATACTCAGGGAATACAGTATGAAGTAACAATTCTCAGTGTGCTTTGCATCTCCAGGGCAATTCTCAACCCCTCAGGAGATAGGTAAATGCTGCTGCCCCCTTTGTGCAGGTAGGGTGAAACACAAAAACAAGAAGTTAGGGTAGGGATTTGCCTGAGGATATTCTGCAAGTCATTGACAGAGCCACAATGAGAATTGGTATGTTTTGGTGCCCATCTCTGTATTCATTCTAGTAGGCTGCACTTCTCTATCAGACAGCCATACAAGTAATCATTAGTTTCAGATGAAATTAGGATATTAAATATTTCTCTTAAACATTTGATGTTACTGATAATGTTAAATAAAATTTCGTTTATCTTTTTAAAGGAGAATTTTATACGACGTTACAATTCAGGATGCAATTACTAATTTTTTAAAAAAAGTTATAATTCTATATGGCTAAAATGGTTTGATTTTAGTCACTCTGCAGTCAGACGTAAACCCCACTGATTTAAGTTGTAATTTTTCATAGTAAGGACTAAGTATAGACTGAGTCTACAGTTTTGCATAAGGTTACATAACCATGGATCTCTTCACCCAGACAAAATCTTGGGAACTTCTCAAGCAAAGCTTGATGTCTAGTATGTAGATACCAGTGACGGATAGGAGCTTAAGACTTAAGAATTTGGCTCATGTGGGTTATAATATGCTTGATCTCCAGTGAATAAAATATAACTCCTATATTTGTGTGTATTGAATATATTCTTTTCTTCTCCCTCAGCAACGTTCTACTGTGGCCTCTATGATGCACAGGCAGGAGACCGTAGATTGCTTGAAGAAATTCAATGCAAGAAGAAAACTAAAGGTAAGAAAGAAAATGTCTTCAGTGGAATTTTAGTAGCAGGCAGTTTCGGAATGATAAAATGATAAGGTGGAATATATTCCAAGAGGATAGCCATTCCTTAAAGGGACGTTATGGTAAATATTACCTATCTAGCGAACCCTTAAAAACAAGGCTATATAAATAAACATTGGGTGTGTAGATCTTTAAATAAGTACATCCATGTGAATTATGCTGCATTGCTTAACAGACAATATAAGGTTGAGCTTTGCTGCATGCATTTCTAGCAGCATTTTTATTGCTTTTTAGAGATCGCTTTCAGCAAATCCATGTGCTACAACATGTACCAAGTTAATATAAATGTAACCTACATCTCCCTCTTGAATCGGATGATAGAGCTCTCTGTTTTAAAAAAATCACCAATATTGGAAAACCTCCCTTAGTTGGTTTTGGGTAGTGTATCTTTTATACGCTTTGCAGCCCAGCCACTATTGTACAGTAGTACATATGCTCATGAACATGCACAAAATAAGAAAGTTATGTATAAATCCCAAGAAGAACACAACTCACCCCAAACAACTAAAGTAAGGGTCTGGGTTTTATTCCCAGTGTCATATGTTTGCAATTTAATTAATGAGTGGTAACTCTGTGTGTGGACATGTATTTGTGGCCAGACTTTGTTATCACAGCTCAGTAGCAGGGATTTTATCATAGGTGGTAATAGCATTACGAATAGTCTACGGTTTCTTCATTCCCAATGTACTGCACCTTATGCCAATAATGCATGGAAAATCCATCATTCCAGAGTTGATTTAGATATTCAAATGATTTATGATTAAGCAGATTAGCAGATTTGCCTTTTTGCTCTATTCATGTTTAGAACTCTGTATAAATAATGCTAATATAAGATAACATATGTGTACACAGGGTGCCATTTTAACAACTATGCTGGCTACCAGAAATTTCTCAGGTACGTTTATTGAACTCCAAATCCTTATGTTCTTTACTTTTATATATCTGCTTACTGCAATCAGGATCTAATGAGAATTAGGTTAGTACAGTCAAGGTCTCTGATAGTGTGGAGAATGTAAAGTATAATATATGAAAGTTATTTCTTTTTTGCAGTGATTGGAGCAGAAATTATTCCAGCTGGAGTAGATTAAACTAAAAGGATCATTTTGAGCATTTTATAAGGTTGCAGTGGGTTAGCTGTAATAGTTTGGTGACAATGTCTGTTTTCTTTACTGTGAAGGGGAAGGTTTTTTTCATTCTTATTTTTATCATCTTATCAGAGAGACTAGACTAAATACTCCAGAGAGAAAAATTGCAAATGCTAAAGATAACTCTGCAAGTTGAAATGTTATCAAAGAATAATATTTAAAAAGTTAAATTGCATAGTAAAAGTGGGGGTCAAATATGCAATATTAAAATGCATTCTAAACTTTACAGACACAGTTTTGGTTTTGGTTTTATCTGCTATAAAAAGCAATCATGTTGTACATATTTTACTACTTTTCTAGTAATATATCAAATCAAGTTTACCTTTAATATGATTCCTATTTGATTGCGTTTCTAAATACTAACAAACGTGAAAATTCTTCACTCTTCCTTTTTTTGTCATATCGAGCTTCATGTTACAACAACAAAGAGCACTTTCTGCATATGAAATAATAGCTATAAATTTTCCCGAATTTACTCTCAGGTATAGGTAGGTGTTCGTGGAAAATAAACTCTCTAATGGTCAAGCCCAGGGTATAGTTATAATTGTCTTAATTAGGAACAGCCACAAAATAATATTATGTTTACATTTACAGTTACATATTTAAAGTTTTTAGTGAAATAGTAAAGAAAAAGTACTAAAAAAATGCAATACATCCCTGAAAGAGAAATTTGAAAGTGTTAAAACCTTTTTTTCTTCTTCATTCTCTGATTGCCTAAACTTCTCTCCCTTGTTTCTTCTATTCCCCCAACCATCTAATCTCCATCCTGCAGATTAGCCAGACTTCTGTATTTGTAGTTATGATATATTTTTGTTTACATTGGGCTTCAGTTCTTATTTGCAAGGGAGAAGCTGGGAATTACCCAAAGTAAACCTCAATATTTGAGAATTATTCTGGAGACCTCTATCTAACCAGACATTAATAATGCATATAAAACACTGCAAATAGGAGTGCAGGCAATTGAAAAACTTAAGGTGATTTTAGCAGTTATTAATCAGTAACTCTGCAGCAACATGTATTGCAATACGTGTAACACAATAAAATGCGTCAGTGCATTGGGCATTTTTTGAAGAATATCCAGAAATAAATAAGCTACAGCAGGATGCATGTAAGACCAATTGGTTTAGTCTAGTTGGTGTTTGGAATACACATTGCCCTTCTTTGTTAGGTTCCGCTATTTGATATATAGCTGTAACATGTAAAACCATCTTCAGGGATTGTAATTTATATTTGATTAATGTTTCATGAATTGCTAGTAATTTTCAGTTTCCTTTAAGAATTGAATAGAAATGCTTTAGTCTAAGGCTGAGTCTCTTGACAGTAATGGATTATCTTAAAAATGTAAAGCATGTGTATAATTTCTAATCACTCTCCATATAATTGTTTCATATGCATCATATGTAAGTCTAACACCTCTCTGAATAACAAGAATATCATAATCCTTTAAAAATATTGTTTCAGAATGTCTTGGCATGGTGATCAGACTTTTTCATTCATCATTTCAGTGGTTATTTTAAAACATACAGCAGCATTCTGCACTTGAGATGACATTTTAGTTTTTGAGTTATTCATTGAATTTCATTGAAAGCATGCTTTTAAGGTTATTTGTCCATAACAATGTGTTTATAAAAGTGTTTTATTTTTCCTTTTCTTTCTTCCTTGTATGTGGAATGTGTGTTTCTTGTGAGGTAAGACCCTCAGCAATCGAAAGAAACATTTTTTTTGTGTCTTCTAAGCAAAATTGCTGTCTGCCTTGAACCACACTAATCTCTGCTTGTTGTCATAATTTCATTTCTTCTCAGTTTGCTTTCTGGCTTATTAGCAGCATTTTAGGGTTTCTTTGTAACTGTTGCTTTTTAATTGTAGGAAATCAGCATGGTCAGATTTTTAATTATTAGCTTCCTTTAGAATATGCTTTGCTACTTGCAATTTTTATTCGCAATAGTGTCCTTGCTTACACAAAATGCTTTTAAATAGTATTAGAATTGTATCTCAAGCCAAGAAAAAGGCAAGAGAGTCATAGTTTAAACTGGTATTAACACTTCTTTAAATAATTCTGTGTGGGTATTGCAGTATGCATAGTATAGGATATATGCGATGCTTATTCTGGACATGGAGCTTCTATTATTGTACAGGATTGAAGTATGAAATAGTCCCATAATATGAGATACCATATATGAATCTCATACAAGAGACCTTTCAAGAGACACATTCTTTTACATGCTAGTAGTCCTACATCTGAATGGGAGGAGTAATGGCTGTTGCAACCTTCATTATTACTCCTTTTTTTTTGTTTATTTTTATTTAAAAATCATAACATTTCCTAAACATGAAAAATATTTTAAACATAGAGCACAACATCGGAAGGATGTAGATCATATTATGACAAGCCACTTGTAAGAATTTATTTTTCTCTAGGTTTTTAGTTCTATGAGTATAAAATAACCTGTGAAACTACTACGCTTCTATTTTTCCCCCCCTATAGCTTGAAAATAACCATTTTCTACTAAATTAATTTAAGAATTTGATACTCTTCCTACTTTGGCTTTTGGGCTCTGCTGCTGTAGATAATCAATCAGGAACCAGAGCCCATTGAGCTAAGTGCTGTTCCAACAATTAAAAAAGAAGACAGTGTTTAGTTCACAGAATTTTAAAGTAAAAAAGCAGCATACTTTAAATATAACACACGTTTTTTACAGACAAAAATATTCTGCATTACTGTTTTTAACACGTGGAGATATTGTGTCAGTTTTAGCTTGAAATACATTTTTAGGAATGAAACTTTTCTGTGTCTGAAAAACAGAGGTTTATGATAATGGCAGCAGTGACTGTCTTAACAGTGGTCTGAGTGGATATACAATCATAATTTATTCACTTTTAAAAGGCAGTTTTACAGTTTACAAGATTATACAAGATAACCTTAACGTTATTTCTAAATAAAGTTTCAGTATCCCTTTTACAAATGTGAAAGACACTTTCATGAAGATCTGTTCTTCTCTGCACAGATGCTATGGTTATGTAGTCCATCATGTATAAAGTAGAATCATAGTAATATGAACACTTGACCTAGACACAACAGCGGAATAAAGACGTAGTCATGGAAATGGAGTTGAAGAAGCAGCTTTATCTTCATTAAATTAATCAAGAGGAATGGTATCTCTGCAAACTACATGGCTAAAACAGTTCCAAACAGAATAGGCCGCCCTCCTGCCGGTCAAATAAAGGGGCCTTTCTCAATCCTGTAAATTTTATAAACTCCCATTTAATTGGTTATCTAGTTAAATGTAGTGTTTAACCAGTTAATCAACTAAAGGGGGAGGTTCCCCGCTCAGCTTTTCCGCCCATGGCGTACCATGGGTGGGGGCCTGCTCCCGGGCACTGGTTAACCATTACCTGCTAAGCATCAACCAGTGATGTTACCTGTTCACATCTCTATTTCTCAAGTGTCTGTGATTCCTGCTATTCTTCTTCATGATCAAGATAAAAGTCCAAATGAGTAATGATTCAAATTGTGCGAGACAGTGACACCATCTCCCAGACCCAGCAACACCAAGAGCCAGGTCCAGAGTCTTCCAAGCAAACTGTCTTGCAGCCCTCCATTTCTTTGCACTTTTGTCCTCAGCAACTGCTTCTCTGTGTAACAAGGAGAAGTGGCGGCAAATGAATGCCCCTTCAAAAATTTGTGGACAAATATCAGCACAATGGCTTAGCCACTTAGGGTGTGTCTAGACTACCTAGTTTTGTCGACAAAAGTGGACTTTTGTCGACAAAACTATACCAGCGTCTACACTACCGCTGAGTTCTGTCGACATAACGTCGACAGAACTCAGCAGTTTTGTCGACGCTGGTATACCTCATTTTACGAGGCATAACACCTTCTGTCGACAGAACTCTGTCGACAGAAGGAATTATTGCCTGTAACACTGCGTCCAGACTACGGAGTTCTGTCGACAAAGCAGCTTGCTTTGTCGACAGAACTCAATGTGTCTGGACGCTCTTTGTCGACAGAAGTTTTGTCGACAGATACTGTCGACAAAACTTCTGTCGACAAAACGCGGTAGTCTAGACGTACCCTTAGTCACCTTATATCACCACCGGCTATAACACCATGGACAAGACCTAGAAATTGTGACTCCAAGTTCACCTCTGCATCCTTCAGCTCTTCTTCTGTTCCTCCTCCTGGGTATCTTGCTATGTGCAGAGGGCACCAGGAGTTGGTCACCTATCCCACAAGTAGTATTAAATATATCAAGTCAAAGGGTACGTCTACACTGCACAGCTATTTCGGGATACCTTTGGTATCCTGAAATAGCTATGCCGCATCTACATGAACCTCCTGTTATTTTGAAGTATTTTTTGAAATAATGGGCAAGCTATTTTGCCATCCCGGTAAACCTTGTGCAGGTTAAGGGATGGATCAAAGTAGCACATTATTTTGAAATTTGGCGCTGTGTAGATGCACCAAATTTCAATGTAAGCTATTTTGAAATAGATTCAAAATAAGATATGCAATTTGTGTAGTGTAAGCTGCATATCTTATTTTGAGTTTTGGGTGCTGTGTAGACACTCTCATAGGGACTGGGGGTCAGTAATGTATCTTTTCCATCCACTGAACCAACCAGAAGGCTAAAAGCTGGAATTCATGGCCAATTCTAGCCCTTATATTCCCCTCTACTCCACCATAACCCTGCATGAATGACAGGATACCTTCAGAAATCAAGGCCCTCTAGGATCTCTCTCCTGGTTTGGCTTGGCCACAGACCCCAGTGCCAGCTAGCAAGGTGGGCATTTGTATCTGACAGAAAATCTAATCTCTCCCCATTTCTGAGCAAAAATGTAATAGAAAAAAATGCTGTCATTTTTACAAAATACAGTGGTATCACAATTGGCTGATTTAACTGGGATGTAGGCCAAAAACCAAAAATCAGAATAAACCAGAGAATAGGAGGTAGGACTCCACCCATCAGCTGTGGCCTGCTGAGCTCCATCTGTCAGCATGACAGGCAAGGAGTCCCAGCCTGTCAGGGCTGACTACCCAAGCCTTGCTGCTGTCAGTGCATTTGGAGGGCCAGATAATGGAGGTTTGGTTAAATGGGGTTCTACTGTATACGAAAATGTACTTCCTTGGGAGTACATATTCACTCATAAATAAAACAAAACAGTAAGTGATAGCCACATTTTGTGACTTGTTCTTGATATTTTTGGCCGTGACCCTGCAAGCATTGACTCCTGGTGAATAATTCAGTTGAATTCAATGCATCTACTCATACAGTTAGTTATATGCCTAAGCCTTTGCCAAGTCAAGGCTCCGTGTGTTTGCTCATACTCTAATGCACAGATTTTGGAAATTTGCAGAAGTTTGCTCTGTGAAATACTGAGGTTCTAATAGATATGGCAGTTATTTAATGCTTAATGCTCAGTGTAGATCTTGACAAAATCAAAGTAGCAAATCTAAGAAAAGTGGTACTGTGGCTTAAGTCCAGTAGTTTGGGATTTCTCAAGTAATGTAAACATTCCATTTCCTAAATGTAAGGAGGCAGGAGCCAGAGATAAAGTGCTTGCTTTGCTTTAAACCTGTTGAACTTTATTGGTAACCAGCTGACATTGATTTTATTCTCTCGTTTTACAGCAGCAAAGAGTTTACTGAAAAAACCTGATGGAGTCAAGGTAGGTTAAACAAATGCACCAAATTATATATCATGCAGTCTCTTTGTCCTTGTACTCTTCCAAATTCTGTTGCCTTTGCAACAGGAAATAACTTAATCTCTTCTTCATAGCTTGTGTTATGAAATGGTTCTCACTGTATATTTGAAAAAGTTAGTTTGTTTAAACTCAAAATAATATACCAGAAAAGAAATAGCTGAAAAAACTCTGCTGTTTTATTAAATAAGGTTAGCAAAATACTGACAGGAATATTTCCTTTGCTTTTTTCATTGAAAGTGTAATCATGTTGTTAGTGACTGACTGACTATTTTTAGCTGCTTAATGTAAATGAGACTTTGGTCATGGGTATGTTTTAGGTTTTCAGTTGTTGGTATGAATCTGCTCCTTTCGTGCTTTGTTTCCTTGAATTCCCATTTAAATTGATGCAACATCAGAAACTTACTGATAGTTTGGGTACACCCACATGAGATACATTGTACTGTACTAGGAGTACTTGGTGTGTTTGGCAGAAGTCAGAGGGTTTAAGAACTAGGTGAGTAAGCTCCTCCTGATTAATAGACTTTGCTAAGAATGGAAACATGTTGGCAACTTTCATAGATGATTTAGAGTTCGTATTTTCATATCACAAGGTCCCACAGGAGGAGAGAGACTTCACAAATGAATGTTCTGAAAAATAACCAAGACAAAAAATCACTGAGCATTGAAAAATGTGCTCTTTCTCTCAGAGGATTCCTGAAGACTAAATAAAGTACCTCAGCTTTCCTTAGAGAATACAAAGTTTCTTCCCTTTGCAGTTCTGCCTCATTTCGTGGGAGTGTATCTTAGATCAGAATTTTAGTTTTTTGCTTAAGCTTTTTTCATAAATACTCAATTAAAGTAGGTTTATCCCCCCCCCCCACACACACACACATGTGTTAAGGTTCTTAAAATGAATTCAGTATTCTAAAATGAATTCAGTATACTATGACCTGAATGTTATGCAAAGTCAAATAATAGTCATCTTAGAATAAAGAAGCATGTCATTCTGTACGATTAGGTCATTGCAATACACATTCCTTGACATGTCTTTGTGGAATGCAGGAATTTTATGTGTTCCTTTCATGCTAGTATTTTTATAAATACCATTCTTCCTACAGGTTTATAATGGTATCTGATGTATCTCATTTTTGATAGAAATATGACTGACAATTGTCCTCAATGGTTTGGTAATATTAAACTTGTTGGAAACTGATCATTTTTGGTTTTTGGGACGTATCAGGTTTTTGGGTTTGGGTTTTTTTTGGCCATTTTCCTGCTTAGTTATGTGAAGCAAGGGAGGGAATATTGACCTGTGTGGTATCTTTATTTTTAGCATTTTTCACATGTAGAAACTTCTCCCCACTCTGCAAAAAAAAAAAAAAAAAAAAAGTGTTTCCTTTTCTACTGCAGCTTAGGCTGTCTTTTTTTTAAAACAAAAATATACTGTACTCCATGCATTGATACTTTCAATCCAACCAGTCACATTTTCTTTTTTTCCTTTTCTCTCTGACTGGTCAATTCAGAAAAGGAAGTCCAGTTCGAGTGTTCAAATGATGGTGAGGATCTTTATCTGCCAGATTTTTTCCTCCGGTGAAACATTCACACTTAGAAATCAAATAATTGCATTTAATCTGTTAACATAACTTAAGAAGCTGCAAGACTTTTAACATGCAAACTTGTGACTTCTAAGCCAAGAAGTGCTACTTGCCATGTGTAATTAATTGTTCCACAATTTTTTAAATCAAGATTTTTAGCTATAAAAATATAAATACAAAGAAGTAGATGTAACATTGGCCAATGCAGCTGTCTTTAGGACACTAATAAAAACAGTATTTGTTTTAGTCTTCCATTATTTTAATCTCCTTGGATTTAAAATTAGTAACATTTAATTAATAAATGGATAATACTTATTATGGAGATTATTAACATAGATACTATGTAATTATTCACATAGACACTTTTAAAAAATTAATTAATTGCAAGATTTGGGAAATTGCTAGAACTTTTACTCATGTAGTATGAATATGGTTCAACATCAGGAATCCATTCAGACACACCTCCCTGCCCCTGCTACCCATCCTTTAAAAAAAAATTCACGATAAGAGCCAGTTTTATTGATTCCAGCTTTAAGTGAGTGCACGTCCATTATTCAGGACACTTTTAGGTGATTTTCAAAACCTTTTGTACATTTTTATTGTCCCTTGAAATCAAGTGATAAATGAAAGGATGGTTGTTTATTTTGTTTTGGGGGACATAGTACTTTTAGACTCAAATCATAAGGTTTTTCAGTGTGTTTCAGTGTCATTTGACTCACATCAGGATGCCATCTCATAGTCACAGACCACAGCAGACATACTGCCTTTCCTTCTCCAGACCCCCAACCCAATTCCCTTTCTAGTCCAGGACCTCATTCCAAGACCTCCTCAACCTTTGCTCAGATTTCATCTCAAGAACCAATACAAAAACTCCCTTCCTCCAGCACCAGAATCCCTAGGCAGTTAGTGACCATCCTCCTATTTAACTGGCATTGATCCTGAGTTTTGGAAGACTGGCGGTGAACCCGGCAAGGTAGTGCAACATGACACTTCACCATGCCTATCTGCCACTGATCCAGCTATTGGAGAGGCACATATTCCACTTCCTTCCCAACTGGTCACTTCGTCATGGACAAACAGACTTCCCATTGAAAAGCAGAAAAATTTTGTTATGTGTAAATGGCCTATATCATCTTCTAGTTGGGGACGGTTGCTCATGTAAGAAAATAGTTCGTTTTAATATGGAAGTACAGCCCATTTAGCAGATAAGGTGGGATATTTTTCAGCATCCCAAGCACACTGTGTGTCTGCTCTTATGCTCTGCAGAAACAGCACATAGAATGCGTAGAGGATTTAAATCCCAAGACGCCATTTTATACAACTTTTATAAGATATGTATGTAAATCAATAATACTGAAGACACTATGGCCCAACCCAACTGTTTGCTCTGAGAGAGAGAGAGATCAAGAGAGAGAGTGTGTGTGTGTTGCTATGAAAGTTAAAAGGTGTTTCCTGGCAACCACAATTTTCGTAGCAAAAGTTTTCTTACCTGACAGAAGTACACCAATTTAGAACAGTTTTCCATAGTCACTTAATTAGTTGGCATGAAAATGTTGAATTTCGTTTTTTCAATAATTTTCCCTTTCTGTTAAAATAAATGTAATAAAGGTGATTTAAAATATATAAAACCTATCTATTTACTTAAGTTTGGAAGTGTTTAGCCAAATGCTGATCATACCGAGGAAATAACTTGACTATGCAATATATTCTCTCTTTTTCATTTGTACTAATGTAAATTTTGTATTCTTGATGTAATCTTAATAGGCTTGAATATATATTCTTCAGTTCTCAAAGATAGCTGGAATGAATGTTACTTTTCATTTTTATAGGATTTTTGACCGGGAGAGTATGGGCTCAATCCAGCTCTCCTTACTCAGGCAAAATTTTCTCTGAAATTTGGTTATTCTTTTATATGTGTTCTATGATAAGCGCTTCTATGGTATGTTATTTGATTTCTGATGTTGCTGGTTAGGACAGTGTGAAGTCTAGTGAATCTTTCATTCCCTCCCTCATACATGCTTTCTATGTGTTCATTTCTTCTTTCTTTTGCTTGTTGATTGCTTCTCTCTTGATGGCCAGATTGTCAACGAAGACTCATTTTTAATTGTACAACTTGGAAGACTTGTTACAAGAGAGAAAAAGAATATGATTGTCCATGGTGGTTGTTATATTGTTCCATAATCCATGTAATTTTAATTTGAAAAAACATCTCCTTGAATTCAGTGTTTTTTCCCTGAGTAAGGAGTGTGGCAGTAACATTTTCTAGCATTAATTAATTGTTCCTCACGAAACCCCTGTCAGGTAGTTAATGCTGGCTGAGATTGTTCCTAATGTAGAGACACTTCGCTGCTTGGAATGTGTCTTTCAGTAGCTTAGAGGATATATTGACCTTGAGTGCAAGCCCATTTTGTACCTGAGCTATATGTCTGTATTAGGGATTCCCATCATTTTAGCTACATGGATGTAGTTGTAATAGCACAGAGTTCTGCAGTCTAGAGATGTCCTAACTAAGGCATTGGCTATGCTGCAGCTCTGTTCTCGTTCCAGCAATTGATGGACAGCCACCAATGTAGCTGCATTGATGCAAACACCTCAGGTAAAATCCCAGCACAAGTAAAATGAATGTCACAGTAGCATTCGCTGATTTCATTGGGGGTCATAATTTTACCACTAATGTGCATTTGCCCAAATAAACCTGACTGAGCACCTTTATCAGTCTGATCAGGGATTGCATCAGTGCAGAGTTAGAATTGGGATAAAGCTGAAGTGTAGACAAGGTTTAAATATATATATTATCTCCATCACACAAACAGGTTAAGTGAATTACTTAAGGTCATGGAGGGATTCATGAACTGAAATTAGAACTCAGAAATTCTTGGCTATCAGCCCAGTGCTGTCATTTTACACTCTGATATTATTTAGGTCTTGAACATTTTAAACTTTCTAAAGACTTTTATGTAAGAAAAATATTCCTTGGCAGCCTAATTGAAGCAAAGTGCTTGACTTTTTATTTAAAAAAAAAAAAACTTTAATATTGACAAAATGTCCATCAGTGCAAGAAGAGAAGTCGGGATTTTTATTCTTGAATTTCTTTCCAGGTTAATCTTTGTTTTTAGTACCAGATTACTGGCACAGTGGAATAGTAGAGAATTCTATTCCTCTCTGAATGATAGAAATGTCAATCCCTGTGTACAGATAGTCTACCTTACATCTTTCTGTTTTGACCTGTTCCTCTTTTAATTGCAACTGGTCAAAAAAAGTTTTAATTTAGTAATTTTAACTGAAAATAGCTTGACACCAGTGACAAAATCCCACAAGCTTTAGTTATAATTGAAACCACCTTTCCAGTTGGTATGAAAATTTAATTTGGGTCTTGATTTTTAAAATCTCTCTTGTTTTGCCACCACAGTGATATTTACCTACCTGATTTTACAAATGCAGTTACGGAAGATGGGCATAAGAATCAGATACATTTAAATTAATTGCTAAAGCCTTAGAGAGAGAGAATACTTTTTTTAAAACCAGTAATAGCCCAGTCTTTCAAAGACTTATGTTTTGAAGTCATTGAGATTACTTCCACTGTTTGCAGGATCAGGGCCAAAAATTGTAGTATTGAGAAGCTACAGTACAAAAGTTGCCCTCTTAATTTAGCTTTTGTGGTCTGAATGGCCAGTGTAAAGAAAACGCAAGATACGGAAATGACAGTCTTGAGGTTTTAAAAAACAAGCAAATTCATTTATTTCATTTAATGAAAATGAAACACATATATTTTTCATTTAAATGCTTAATTGGGGGGAAAAGTCACACAGTGAATATAGCTGTACACATTCTGACCTCCGTGGTACCCATTATAAATCTGGAATTACCAATTTCAGTGGAATAACTCCAGCTTTATATGGGAATAAATAACAAATAAAGCTGCCTTCCATGAAAAACAAAATATTTAACCCAGAGACAGCCTTGAAATGATGGTATGTTACTTACCATTGCTGCATGATCATAAATTGGCAAGTAAGTCACAATAGAAGTGTAGGCTTTTTTCTTTCCAAGAGCCATATTCATAGTGAATGCCTATAACTTGGTTTTAGCCACTATTAAAACATTCTTCATTCATTTGTGTCATAGCTGTAACTGCCTATGTTCTATATAGAAATTCCTAGAACAAGTTGAAAATACTGTAACTAGTCTTTGTGAAAAGCTATAGCCAATTATCAAATCTGTTGTCAATGTTCTTTTCAAGTTCATAAGTTGACTCTTCTGTGATTCTTCATTTCCCTATCTATATCTGTATATAGATATTCTATATAGAGAGATATAGATATGCTAGCTACCAAGATTCTAAGGCTTGTCTGTTTCTATTTTCTGCATACTTACAGATAAACAACAAAACCAACGTGGTAACCAGCCCCAAAGAAAATATTCCTACCCCGGCGCTGGTATACCTGGAATCTTTCTTTTCACCCTATCTTTAAGTTTACTGTTTTCTGTTTGTTTTTTCTCTTTATTCTCTGCTTTTACTCTGTTTGCTTTGTGAAATTTCAGAACAATTTTTCTTTTGTTTTTTCTTTTGTTTTTTCTTTTGTGAGGGAGTCAATTGTGAAGCAACATTTTATAAATAGAAAATGTGACATAAAAGCTGGACGTGGTAGTGTGGTAATTAGTGATAGTTCGTTTTTTTGTTTTTTGCATGCTGTGTCAGAAAGTGAATAGAATGCGCTTTATGTGGCCCTTAGCTCTTCACCTGATGGTTGTCTTTCAGTGCTTAATTTTTTTTTTAAATTGTACCTTTTTTTTTTAACACAAGTTTTGACATCAAGGAGAGCTAACAGGGTTATTTCTAGACAATAACAAAATAGACCTTATTCAGATTTTCATTTCCCCCATTCTTGGACAACCTGGCAGGACTTTGCAAGGCTTCACTTCCTGGGATCAAGAGGCACCTTAGTCCTAATGCTTTCTGTATAGTGCCATTATACTTTAAATTTACAGTAGGCATTACTCAATAAGAAGTTGTTTGGGGAATATTACAAAACAGTAGGACAGCATACATGAATATTCTATGTCTCAATCTTGCTTCTGTTTATAAGTCACCTTTCTTAAGAATATGCTATAGAGGAAGGCTTACAAACATAAATACTACTCTTTACCTAAATTTAAGCAGTATTACTTCTCATGTACTTTGGTACATAGCTCTGAAGAAGTGCTTTTGCTCTTTAATATAAACATAGGGACAAATTCTGCCCATAGATTTGCATATGCAGCTTCCACAGAAATCTGAGCTGTGAAGTCATTTCACAGCAGTAGTTTATAAGCTTTATGGCCACAGTGTCCTACCAGTTCTGAAGGAGTACCCACTATGACTACTGCTATAGAAAACTAGCCACACTCAACCGGCTAAATAGCCACATGTGGCTAGTGCGGGGCTGGTAAAAATATGGCCCAGAGGCCAGATCTGGCCCATCGACCATCCTTCTGGGACCCTCAAGCACACAGCTCCCACAGTTTAAAGTGCAGTCCTTACAGCTCTCTGCTCTGCAGGGACAAGGGGTTTTGTGGGATCTCCCCAGCCCAACCCTCAGCTTCTGTCAGCTTGAAACAACCAGCCAATAGGAACTGACCCCAGCCAATCTCTCAGCACCTATTGGCTGGAAACAGCCAGTCAATAGGAGCTGAGATATTGGCCTAAGGGATAGGGACAGTGAAAATCGTTCCCCTCTCGCAGAGCTGAGCACCACAGGGAGGGAAGAGCCTGCAGTTTGAAGCAGTGTGGGGCTGCAGCAGACAGGGAACTCAGCCTGCCTTGGGGGTGCTGCAGGGCTGCTGGCCAGGAGACACTTAGGTAAGTGCCTCCCATCCAGAGCCTGTGTTTGGAACCCCAGCCCCTCCTTCAACCCAACTCCCTCCCTCAGGTCACCATCCAAACCCTCTGCACCCCCGTGCCCCAGGTCCGAACACTCTCCTGTACCCCCCGCTACACCCTTCACCTAGGCCAGAACCCTCTCCTGAACCCAGACACGCCCCCCCCCCCCCCGGCCATGCACCCCATTTCCGTGCCCCAGGTCACCTCCCAAACCCTGTGCAGTCTGTACCCCCCCTTCCCTTTCTCCCAGGTCACAATTCCCTCCCAGACTTTGCACCTCCTCCCAGAGCCCCTTCCCCAGGCCAGAATCCTCTCCTGCACCCATACTCCCTCCCTGACCCTACACCCCAATCCCTGACCCAGGTCACAACCCCTCCTTTACCCAAATTCCCTCTCAGACCTCACACTATTTCCTGCACCCCAGTCCCTTACCCCATGCACTCTTCTGCACCCAACCTCCATCCTAGACCCCGCATCTCCTCCACAGAAAATCTTGGAATGGTCCTCCCACCAAAAGTTATTGCCCACCCCTTGGCTAATGCCTACCGTGTTGGACACCAAAGCTTTATTTTATGTATGTGAGTCCTCAAATTGATCTGGTATTCCCAAACATCTGTGAGTTCATCAGAAAGTTACAGTAACTGCAGCTTGTTTCTGTGCCAGCAAGAACTGGCATTTTTAAGAAGTGAGAGGGGAGTTAAACTTTGGAATGGTATCAGGAACTTCCATCATAGTTGATATCTGTGCTGCCCAAATGAGCAGTGGGATAGAAGGCTGTTCAGCCCGTCTTTATTTTGCTTTGTGTTCATTTTTGCTTTAGGAATAAGCACACAGGATTGTTTTTAATTAGTTTACCAAGTTTGAGCTCAACAGCAGGATAAGACAAAAATTGACAGTGTATCTGATGAGAGACATTGTAAAACAGAGTGCCTCTTTAGGTTCCCCTAGCTTCAAAGCCCTGTGTATGTGTTGATCATGAATAAGGTCTTTGCATGCCGCTGCAGTAGGTGAGACAGCCTGTTTTATTAGCTTGCCAGTGGCGTAATCTTTATTAGAGAGTTGTTTTATCTTCTGGCAGCAGTTAACATTTGCTTTAGCTCTTGTCCCTTGTCACTTGTTTGCTGGCTCTTCTCATGCTCCCTCTCACTAATGTGAATGCCTTTACCAATGAGAACTGTTTTTTCTCTTTATTTTGTTCTCACTCAGGAGCCCCAAACTACAGTAATCCACAATCCTGATGGAAATAAGGTATTCTGAAAGAATCAGCTCCATTTTGCTTCTGCAAAGCTCACGTGTCATCCACTATTCTGAGCCAGAATGTGCTCATTACCCAGAACTTAGCTAGGAAAATGTCATTTCTGGAGCTGTTGTGCCTGGTGCCTCTTGGGCCTTATACATCTGTGGCTTGTTCCCACTGAATCCTTCCTGCCTAGCTGCTGGCTCCCTCAAACTCTATGGATATCTGTAGGAGATGAGGGTTCTCAGAAGCTTGAGAAACCAGATCCATGGTGTGTTCTATATCTCTATTAATCTCTTACTTCAGGTGGGAACTTTCAGTTGTCACAAAAACATAGGAATGTTGTGTACAGATATAGTAGAGAAGGGCTATTTTTAAGACTTTTGTATGAAATTTTTCACTAGAGAGAAAAGCATATCTTGAGTTTTCCATCTGCTATTTCTCAGCATGCTCATGCATCATACTGTGACATGTCTTCTGCATGGGACTTATGACTTCTTCCACAACGTCATCCTGCAGCTTTGATAGAAATTAACATTTGAAGTGGCAAGAAGCTCTTTGGAATTCATAAATCTTGATTTGATACCTTTTTCACATTGATTTTCTTTTTTCAGTGTGCTGTGATTGTGTTTGGGTGTACGTTCTATCTATGGACAGTTTTTCCCCCTGCATGGACTTGAAAAGGGCTAGGGAGTATTGTTTGTGATTCATGGTCCTAGTTTTCATATGCAGATTTCATTTAAACATACTTTAATATGTATGCTGGGGATGTAAAGTCCCAAAAGGATTGTTGTCATATATATCTAGTGTAATAACTTGTCACTGAATGCTGTATTTGTAAAGGATTATGTCTGGAGTGGGAAAAAATCACATATAGGCATTTCACAAGCATGAAAAAGTGTTAACTGTGCATATGGTTGTCATATCTCCTCTTAGTTGGATTATTTATTTTATAGTTTGTGGATATCAAAAATTTGTGATGCTTATTTCACTACTGTACCAGCTATTTTCTACGCACATGATCCATATTTCATCAGCCATGTTTTATTAATAGGCAGGTTACAGCCAGAATTTTCATTTTAGTCAACGGCTTACTAAAACCCAGCAAAGGGAAACAAAAAAACAAAATACTGGAGCTCTTTGGCATGACTACATCTACTTGACTTTATTATATGAATCACAATTTAGATCTTTTATGTTCCAACAAGTCATAACATGAACAAGAAAACCACTTATAGGGAAAGTTACTGTTAAATTTCATTACCTGCAAAAACAAATATTTTAGTATGACAGCTGGAGTGGATGCTTCCACATTACTGGCCACATCTCTCGTGTGAGCTTGTGCATGATGTTTCCTGCTTGTATGTGTGTGGTTTTTATTTTTTTTAGGTACTATATATGATAGAGCATGGTATGTCCATTGTATGGATTGAAGAGTCTAACATCATTCACAATAGGCAAAGCATGATGGTTTAGCTTGGTTTGTATGTATGGATTTATTAGTATAGTTTGTTTATCGATGTATAAAATTTTGTTCTTTGACATCTGAATAATGCATTAACCATTCTCAAAGTTTTCTTCGACTTGTCATTGTGAAAGCATAGTAAACAAAGGGACACTGTCAGGATATTATGAAACATTTGTTTAATTTAGTAAACTTGAAACAAATCTTTGTTTAATTGGAAGCTTGAAACAAATCTTATTTTTCCCCTTCTGTGTCAGAAGCAAACTGGCTTATTAAAGATATTTTTACTTTAGTATTTTGCTGATAATATTTTATTTTTTATGTGCAGCAAAGCATTTATTTTAAAAAAAATCATAAAGAATAGATCTTCTGCAAGTAAATTTTGGAGAAAAAGGATAGGCGAGAAGTTTTGCCTACTAGCTTTCACAGTGTCCTTTTAAGTGTGCTCACGAATCTTTCATATATCTTCATATCTTATAGAAATTGTGATAAGTAGTCTTGTCTTTTAACATTGCAAAGATTCCAAATACAACTGTCTGATGGACAAGTCATTCCTCTGTGTGGCTGGCTGGTTAAAGAATATTTACAAAGATACCTTAGATTGTCTGGGAGCATTGTTGTGGACCTCTCTAGTAGTCTACTCTCTCCTTCAAAATTTTTATCACAAGGAGAGTATAAAAATGCAATCACGGATGTGATCCAGTTCTTATTGAAATCAGTTGGAGCCTGTTTATTTTATCTGGTCTATATGAGCAGAGGAATTACTGTAAATTGTGAAATGCAACATTCTGCTTACTTTATATGTAAAAGCTCAAATGGAATGACTTATTTATACAGTTGATATTCATGAAGCTTAAAATGTCAAGTTCTAATATTTGGCTGACGTAATTCATATAACAGTTCAGACATACTCTATCTAGTAGCATATAAAAAGAAAGTTAACTCAATTCATGAAGATTTTTTTATATTTCCCATATATCCATGTGATGATCAAAAACTGGGCAGCCATAAATGTGTTTAATAAAAATGTTCTATTTTGAAATGGATGAAGATTATTGACATTAGGTTTCAGATATAATCATCTTAATCTGTGTGGCCATTTGTTTGTGAATTACATCCACATAGCCTGCTTGGAGGCTCTGCATGATCTGCACAATACTAAGTACAATTTTCATAGGTGCATGAATAATATTCCTAGGTCATTTTATGCATTTGACTTGTATTTACTTCTCAACAGGAGTCAACAGAAAGTTCCAATACAACTATTGAAGATGAAGATGTGAAAGGTATGATTAAGAGTTGGAAAGGTAAAATCATGGTTACAAATATATGATTCAGTAGGTTTTATTAACTTCTGTTAATCTGTTAGATGAAGGGAGCTCCTAAGGAGAACATACTATTACTTTTGAAAATCATGTTCATTACAGAAGTTCTGTATATTTAGTTCTACCTAACTTTTACTGGTACCATCTCTGTAGCATTTTGGAATTAAGTAAGTTTGTTATTTAAAATGATCGTTATGGCAGACTTAAAAACTAATAAAACAACAAGTGGTCTGGTAGCACTTTATAGATTATCAAAACAGGTAGATGCTATTATGAGTGTTTGTGGGCACAGCCCACTTTTTCAGATGACCAAGTTTTGAGTTTAGGATGTGCCAGACCCAAAATAAATAGGAGAGAAGGGGGGGAGGAAGAAAAGGAGGAGAGTGAGAGACAGGGAGCAGAGGGTATAGAAAATCAGGAAGATAGAGGGGTCTGAACTCCACTTGTTATTACCTATAGTCCACAACTCAGACCCCTCCAGCACATTATACACAATCTACAACCCGTCTTGGAAAATGATCCCTCACTTTCTGAGGCCTAGAGAGAAAAGCCTGTTCTCACTTAGACAACCTCCCATCCTGAAACGAATTATTTCCAGGATCCATGCCACACAACCACATCATAAGCATCCAGGAACCCAGCCCTGCAACCAAACGCGATGCCAACTCTGCCCAAATATCTATATTAGCGAATTCATCACTGGAGCCAACAACATAAGCTACCAAATCAACAGGTCATTTGACTGCACATCCAGTAATTTGATTTATGCCATCAAATGCCAGCAATGCCCCACTGTTATATATATTGGACAAACTGGACATTCTCTGCGGGAAAGAATCAATGGACACAAATCAGTTATCCGTAAGGGGAACATGCAGAAACCTGTTGGGGAACACTTTAATCTTCCTAATCACAGTTTAAAAGATCTTCAAGTGGCTGTCTTGTCACAAACCAACTCTACTGCCCAGATACACAGAGAAGCATTGGAACTAGAGTGCATCCGTAAATTCAATTCTCATGCTAATGGACTCAATCGTGATGAAGGATGGTTGGGACACTATCAACCTAACAGTCAATTCTTATCTGCTTCGTTTTAACTACCCAATCTTCAGATGCTTACTGATTCCCTCTACCTTCTTGATTTTCTATACCCACTGCTCCCTGTCTCCCACCCCCCACCTTCTCTCCTATTTATTTTGGGTCTGCACATCCTAAACTCTAAACTCCAGTCATCTGGAGAAGTGGGCTGTGCCCAGGAAAGCTCAGGACACCATCTACATGTTTGGCTAACCTATAAAGTGCTACTAGACCATTTGTTGTTGTTTTTCCTGTACAGACTAACTCAGCTAACCCCGGAAGCTTAAAAACCAATGACATTTAATATTTTATTTCATTTTGTATATGATATTTGGGTATTTTTAATTTTTGCGTTCACTTGTTTTAATTTATGTTTAGTAATTTATGCATTTTTTCAGATCCGCATTTATAAAAAAAATTCTGTTCAGATGCCAGTGTTGTTTGGGATTCTTTGGTATTCTGGCCCTATAATTGTCTTAACCTTAGTCTTTATTTCTTTTCAATTTTCTGCACAATTAGCTTTTTAACTTTGCAGTTGTGGGTGGTAGGGTAGAGGGTTTTTTAACTCTACATTTTCATTCTTATTTTAATAACATTTTGTTTAAAACCAGCGTGTTCAGCTTATGTATTATATGTTTCATACAAGACACTGGCTTTTAGCTTTAAGTACATTTTAGTTATTGTAGATAAGGAATAAGAGGGACGTGTTGAAAAATGGGAGGGGGAATTGGTAAAAAAGAGATTTCTCAGTTAATTAACCAATACAGTGTTGGTTTTGTTTTGCACTGTATTATACTATAAGCGTTATGCCTGTGCGTGTCATTGTTAGTGTTTATTAGCTGAAATATGCATTAAAATATGCTGGAATTTTTAGTAACTTTAAGACTGAGAGAACATTTTAGAAGAGTGCAGGACTAGACAGGGTCAACCTGCACCATGCCCATTAAGTAAGGGGAAACATAAACATAAGTTGTCTGTCCATTTTAACCTAGGGAAAATTTCCTGCACTACCCAAATGGTACTGATTAAGTAACTTTCTTTCCTTTCTTGTGTGCTTTGAGCAATGAGTTACTTAGTAGTGTTGATGTTTAAAGTATCATTGGCTTTAGTCCCCACTGAAAGGAAAGAGGCAGTTTACTCTACAGGCTCTCTACAAATGCAGGGACAATTCGTTAAGCTCACCTTCCTGTACTGAAGATTTTCTGTGCAACTGTAATAGCTAGACATATTTTTTCCCCCAATGAAAATTGAGCCTCCGGAGAAAAATGGAAGGACTGTCTGCTGCCTACCTTCCTAACTAAGCCTTCATTCCCTTCTCTCCTCTTCCAGAGGAGTGTGCTCCACTTTTTGGGAAAGGCTGTTTTATGTGGTTTCAAAAATGTACCTTAAATGTAATTGGAACTATCCAGCATTCACTGCTACCTGATTGTATTTGACTGGACTCAATAAGTTACCACCCACTATGCAAAGCAGATGGAACTATCCAAGATTAAGGATGCTTCTTGGCCCACTATTTGGAACTTCCTGTTTACTTCTCCTTCCTATCACCCACACTCCATTCACTCAATACAGCATTCCAGAATTTCCAAATATATCCCAAGCAACGTGTGGGGTGCTGTTATGCAACTTCCCCTCTTAAGTTCCATGAAATATTTGACACATACCTGATGACTATAAGGTATTTTAGCTCCCACAAGATCATGTGACTATACCAGCTTATACCAGCCCACTTCTCCCACAAGTATTATTGAAAGCCTCCTCAGACAGGTCTAATTAATAAATGGACAGTGAAGCAATCAGACCTTTATTTAATTTTTCCTTTTAGTTAAGTGTAAAAGGTTGTCAGAAAAATACTCGGCATACTGTGCCATCACACAGCACAATCCCATTAATAATAGTATTTTGTTTGTGGAAATTGAGTGAGAGAATAATGGGGAAACTATTTTTAAACAGTCAAAATCAGTCATTAGATTAGAGATTCACAATTTAATATCTATACATAACTTTGTACAAATTCAAAACTGAGCTAGTTTGCAAGTTTTCATCCACACTATTTATGTATCTAAATGTTTCATATTCTTTGCTTTGAAAGAGATTTATGCACATTTCTCTGAAAAATACTTGTTAGTTCCAAGAAACCGTACATTGCTTTTTTTCCCAAAAAGCATGAGATAGTGGAAGAGTGAGATTTAAAAGCTCGTGGAATGTAATTGAAATTTAATTAATGAAATTGCATTTTGGGAAGCATTGTTGTTTACAGGAATGTAATTGGGGTTTTTGTGTTTTGATGCACAGTAGACTAGTGGTGCAGTTCCCTTGATTCCCCCGATCAAATGATTAATACATTGGTAAAATATTTAGAACACTGTGGCAATGTAAATGCTTGCAACATTTCCTGTAGGTTCTTAGGGTCCATTTATTGTAGTCATTCATTATGTAAATGAGCATTGAGAGAGGTTTAGGATTGTAAACCTTTCAGAGTAGGGATTTTCTATGCTGTTGTACAGCAGTCAGCACAGTAGAGCTCCAATCCCAATTGGAGCTTTTGGATGCTTCTATAGTATAAATATTTGCTCTTACTATGGAGTGAGTGGGAAGGGGGAAAATAAACTAGCTGGAGTTTAAACACAGATGCTGTGGAATCTCAAAATCGTATTCATTCTGTTAGTTCCTCTGAACATGCTGACACTTGAAGAGACCTTTTCAGACTAAAACTGTGTTCATTAAAATGCAGTTCATTTTGCTCTTTGCTTGTGATCAGTACTTCATCTACTTTGATTTTGCTATGCAGTATTCATGGGGATGTCACAAGACAGTAGTAGACTTGTCCCCCAGGAGGCCTGAATAATACTCATGTGAGTTCCTGCTTCACCTAGGCCCAAAAGCTTGCTGCTCAGGTTCCTTAATTGATGATTCCAGGACAACTGCATCCCAAAAATCTGGCACATGGCAAATGTAATAGCCATACCAAAACCAGGAAAACGGTTGAAAGATTTTTAGTGCTATCAAGCGCTCTCTCTCCATTGTTACATACAAGCTTATGATTGAGACGTCGTTATCAATTGCCCTTTGTTCAGGCTGACTTCAGACAAGGAACATGTGAGGCAATCCTTTAGACCAGGGCTGTTCACTCAGCTACAAAGACTCAACCCTCTAGCAGAGTCTTCAGTGACTCATCTCAAAGGCCTGCTGCAATTCAACTACACTGACTCATCCCTCAAAACAGAGCCTGCAGTGACTCATCACACAGGCAGGACACAGCTGCCAATCTTTGAGCCGGGCCTTAGTCAAATTACCCCCCAGGCACAGGTATTTCGCTCTGACTGCGAATTAATCTGAGCTAGAAACTCTCCTGCTGCCTCAGTGTTACAGGCACCCTAAAGTTTGAGTTATCTTTAATCCTATCCATGTTTCTGCTCCAGCCTTGCCCAGTCTTGTTCCAGCCCACTTCAGACAATTCTAACATTGTTCCAGCCATGTTTGTGATCTTTTCCAGCCCCACATCTGTCTTCTCACTCCTAGACAGTTGGACTGACTCCAGCCCTACTTCGGCTAGCATCTGGATTCTAACTATAATCCCCATTGTTATCCATGGCTTATCCCCAGATTTTGGTTTAAGAACTGCCTTCAGCCCAGTCCCGACTCCGCATCCAGTTGTGACTCTTCGTACCCGCTCTTGACTACCAGACCTGTCTAAAACCAGATATGGGGTTTGTCACATAGCTAATTTTTAAAGTACAATGAGATTTAAAAAATGCAGATGACTCAATACTTAGCTGTACCAGTAAATGGAATCTTTCGAGTTTTGTTGGAATGAACCTCTCACTTGTCATGGAGGGATAGAATTAATTAGAACCAGGGCAGATGTCCTAGAATTTCACTGAATTGTTGCTCACTTTGACTCTACAGCCACAACCATGTAGTAGCAGAGGATGGGAGGTGTATTGCCCATGTGGCACTATGGACTATGAGTACAAATGGGAGGTGTAACTCTGTCTTTGTGCATCACAGCTGAGAACACCAAAGCAGGTGTGTCTGCTGAGAAATAGGACAAATACCCCCCATAGATACCCTACTCAACAACCTTTGTACAAGATTTGTTGTAAATAAATGACAGTGGTTGCAACAATGATCTATATGGCTATATTTTAATCCAGTAACATCACAGGAGGGTAGCTCCTACTGCTATTGTGGCAGTGCTTGGTACTCTGTAGGCCTGCTCAGCAGAGTTAGCACTGCCTATTGCTCTCACCACTCCTGTTCCCAATGGATCTGTAAGGGTAGAACTTAGGTAAATTTCACTCATTGTGCAAGGAGTTGGGAAAAGATTTCCTACGCACTCTCTGCCCCTCAGTTTCACACACATGCATAGCTAGCTACAGTCTCATTGCAGATCATGCTTTTCAATAGTATATGATCTAGAACTAACTATAAGTCACTAACATTGCCTTCTGGTCTCAAAAGTTTGTGTGCAATTTACGTTGACTCCAGCATACTTCAGGTATATTAACAACCACTCGCTTTTCAGTTTAAATAACAGCATAATGATAATGATCTCAGTTAATGGAAAGCAATAGCTCGAAGAGTTTATCTGCAATTGATGTGAAGAAAGGAGTAGTTGCAGGGTAATTTACTTTTATCCATTGCCTCCTCCTTAAAACCATTCTTTGTAGTTTAGCAACTAATCTCATTCACTATATAATTTAATCGTAGCTGGGCCTCTGCATTATCAGAGATAATGTCATGTTGAGGTTAGAGACAAGTCTGTATTATACTTGTAACTCCTTATTTTCTTAGGTTGTTAATGTAGCTATAAAAGTTTGTTTGAAACTTAGCTCACCCGGAGTGCTGTTATAGGAGAATGTACATAATAAAAATACATTGCCTAAAAATGTTTTGATTTGGCTGTTTAATATGAAAGTGAACAAAGGTTTATAGGCTCTTTATACTCATTGTTGTGTGATAGGAAGAATGGTCTGATAATAAAAATATGTGTCTGAGTTAGAAGAGAGAAGTCAAACTCCTGATTCCACTCAGAGCAATTAACAAATGCAGTAGAAACGAAGCAGCAAAATTGTTGGACAGAGCAGCAAGGACCCGACAGTTTGTTTTCTAAGCTGTCCTATCAGTGTAATGGTCTCAATTTCCCCTTGCTCCATAGAAGTCAAGCCCTAGATGCCTATCAACTGTGTCCTGGTAAATTAAAGGGAAAGTTGGAAAATTGGCTGACGGACATGAGAGATCTCCTGTTAATGAATTTAATTACCAAATTGTTATCAGGAGTCAGGAAGCAGCCATCTCAAGGGACAACAATAAACATCTGAAACAACTCAGTAATGCTGTTGTATTGTACAGCCTGCATAAAGTCTAGTCAATTCCATTGCATGAGATGGGGAGAGCAAAAGATAACTGTGCCTACAGATAGTGGTAGGACCATTTGCTATTTCTGAGTTCCCCCTGCCTCTAGTGGAGACTCCTCCCTTCTAGTGCCCTTGCAGGTGTAATCACCATGTAGTGGACAGGAAGGAGATGCATGTACAGGAAGCACTTCTGCATACTAGGGCACTCCAGGAGCTCTCTGAGTCACAGTTCTTCCATAACTCCACTTTGGCACCACCCTTGACTTCAAAGTTGTCCCTGTTGGGCTTTGTTGGTTCCTACATCTTAGTGACCCTTTTACCTCTGTATTCCCAAAGGATAATGAAGAATATTGTTAACGTATTATGGTTTGGAAATGTTTTCTCTCTCTCTCACTCACTCACTCATGAGTTTTTGTGGGCAAAACCCACTTCTTCAGATGAGATTATCTTAACTGGAGGGGAAAAAAGGGGCACCCTCAGAATAAGAAGGTGGGAGGGGGAAATTATCTGTCCATTATAGTTCTGGTCTAATGAGGCTAATTGAGTGGTCTGGAAGTATTCCATACTTAGCTTTTTATGTCAATAGGGTGTGGAATATAAGGAAAGCTGGTGTTATAATATGTTAACCAGTTCAAGTCTTTGTTCCACCCAAGCGAGACAGTGTAGGGATGATGATGATGATTAATTTCAAATTTCCAGCCAATTTAAGTATGTTTTTGTTTGCCTGTTCCTAGTGTTGCTCCTAGCAGGACTCCTGTGTCTGAACCTGTTTTTCCTTCTTCTATGAAGTGATAATCAAACTATTTTATATCATGAATTAAAGCTGATAGAATCCACTTGTTCTGACTGCTGGCATGAGTCAGGGTAACAGCAGATCTGCATTATGCACAATCCCCGAATCTTTCTAATATATTGTGATTTTTATAGTCACTGTCATTTTAAGGGATTTGTAGAGGCAAAACACAATAGTGGAAAAGCTGGAAACTTTCTGGCAATGTAGAAGTTAGGATGCCTTCAGGGATTCTCAGAAGAGCACACTGAGAAGTTACACCCAACTCATTTTTAGAGATGTAAGATATGTACAAATATTCTGGGCCATATACTTACAACTTCCTCTAACCCACCCATTTGCACACCTGTGGAGCGACAACCAAAATGTAATGGGAAGTACTCAGCCTGTGATATTCACAAATATTTTAATTTTTCATTGGCTATTGATTTGAATTTACCTACAACATTACAGATATAAAAGCATTATAAATCTGTGTAAGACCTACAATTTTCCTGGAGGATTCCTTTTATATTGAGCATGTGTGAGGGTGCATGAATGGCATTGTGGTTAGTTCAGAGATTTGAATTTTTAAAAAGACAGCCTGAATTCTGCTTTCACAAATCTGTTTCTGAGCACAGATTATTACCCCTAGATTTCATCAGAGAACTGCACCGTATAGCCTAACATTGCATGGTAGGGTCTTGTGCTGTTGGTTTTATTATAAGGGAAGGGTTTTTTTGTAATTTGGAGGCAGTGAATCCCAAACTAGTGGCCCAGGAGGGAAGGGGGGGGGGTTCATATATTTTAATGTAATCTTTTTTATTTAAATACAATTCCTATACTGCAAGTTAATATGGGTTAGAAAACCATATCCATGTACCATTTATAGCTATGTATTTTAACAGTGGATTTTTAATCTAAACTTTCTTTAGAAGACAATGTAAAGCATAAGGCTTTAAAAAATATATACTGGGCCAAAGGCATGAAATCTTTGTACCTGCAATTTAGAGCACATAGACACTTAAAAACCTGACTGTAATGATAAATCATGTTGACAGCCATGTGATAATAAAGGGATCTGGAAATAATTGCAGCTGTGGAAATGAAGACTAGTCTTCGAAAATGTAACCCATAGTAAAGGGCATTTGACAAGAATACCTGTGGGATTTCTCCTCCTGTTAAGAAGGTAGATTAAGACCCAAACACATGGACAGCATCTCTCTAATTTCAGAGTGGTAGGTATGTTTTCTCATTAATGCTGTAGAATATCTTCTTTATTTTTGCCAGTAATTACACTTAAGCTCTAAAAAGGTGATTTGCTGAATGCAAAATGGTCTGGAAATCTAGATTTCTCATGTTGGTGTGTCCCTGAGGATGAATTGATGTAAATGATCGTAAGAATGATGATTTCTTGCAGGCAAAAATGCTGAGCTTCAGGGCATTTTCAATGCAGATAAATTCTGGTTCATCTGTGATGTTCAATTTGTCCATATGGTAGGTACCTTTTAAAGGTAATATATTCAGGAAACATGTTAATTAGAATTCATTTTATTCTGGTTTTAAATTGTATGAATAAATCAATATAAATTAAGGGTATGGAATTGTCTATTGTTTTTTAGCTTGGCTTACTTATTTCCCCAAAACTGGTCTTTTAAGCCCCTAAGGATGTAAGCAAATGGCTCTTTCCAAATCATCCACATCACCGAATCTGATTAAAGAGATTGACACTTAGCACTGGCATCTGAACAGAGACCTTTGTTGTTACCACTCTCTCCTTTTCCTTGACATCCACCTTCATTTCCCTAAAATGCATAGTTAGTGCTGTTTTTGTATTCAGAGATTTTGTCCATTCATTGATTGTGATTAATTTTTTTTTTTTGGCCTTCTTTTTTTTCCTTTCCTCACATCTGCATGCCCCACATACAGCTTTCAAAATGGAGGGTGACATGGAGACGTTGTGTTCTGCTCACCACTCCTCTTCCATTGCTTCTTCATCTCGCTGGTCACCATCTTTGCTGTGGCCTAGCAGCCGCTCCTGCTGTCAGTGTCTACTGAGGATTCTGATCATGCTCTACCTCTTCATCTTTGTTTGTTCATACGTTGTGTTTCTTTCTATCAATTCCGTGACTAAGTCCATGGAAAATGTAAACTCACTGAGTCACTCACATGAGTCTGAGCTTTTCCAATCCATTCCTTCCTCTGTGCTGTGTAAGTTAAGAGGTACCATTAGTTTAGATGGCCCCTATCTTACAGACAAACAGTTGTCAAAATGCTTTTGTGCTCTCGTATAGAATTGACATTGTTTTTGTAGTTTTGTTGTTTAAATTACCATGGTTTTGGTGGGCTTTCCATTTGTTTTCTTCCTTAAAGCATCATCATTTCTATAGTAAATAGCTATTCGTATTTCTGGAAAAAAGTAAGTCATATTTGTGGCAGATTAATGCTCCATGGAAGTCATTCCTAAAGTTTGCCTGGAAGGCCGGGTAAAATACAATTCCATTAGGTAAAATGTCTGTTTTGAAGAGTAGAATGTAAAAAGCCTTATGTGATAAGCCTGACATAATTGAGAAAATCAGTCATAGTATGGAACAGAACTATTTCACATGAATTAGGAGGATAATTTGGGTGACATGGATGGAGTGATCAGTCTTGACATCTCTGCATACAGTCTGTACAGCTCCTCTCTTTAAAGCTGTACAAATCAACTTGAACAGCTTCAGGCATGATGGAAGAGCATCCATGCAATAATCCCTCCAATTAATGTGTTGTCTTAATGATATTCATAAACATATCTTCAGTTGTTAGTTATGCGGAATTCCTGGATTTAGTCTACAAGGTGTTTGGTGAGGGAATCCTGCCCCTCTCTCTCATATACGCACGCTTGCTTGCTCGCTCACTTGCATGACAATGTTCATGCCTGGGTAGATTTGTTGCGAAATTAAACAGTAGTGTGTGTGCTTTTTGACACACACATTTTTCATACTGGATAAATAGTTACTGAATTTTATAGACTAAAGGCAAACATTATCTATGCATAACATAATCTCAGAATCAGAAACATCACATGAGAAGCAACAGTGCTGCCAAAAGGCCTAGGGGATAGGGTATTTGCCTGGGGGGCACAGGGGTGCAGGTTTGAATCCCACCCACCCTGGGAGCATCAAGACAGCCAACACCCATTGCCCCACTGATGGAGCTGGCTTATGGATTAGGAAGGTAGGATAAGGGACCTGCTGAAGATAGGGAAATGGGGTGGGTTCTCGAGTGGACTGACAGTGGTCCCCAATGCGGTGCCCGCGGGTGCCATGGCACCCGCTGGAGCATTTATGTGCACCCGCTGAAACATCTGAGCTGGCCCTGCCCCCGGTGCGCAGCATATGCATAGTGCGGCCCCTCCCCTGGGTGTGCGGCACATGTGCGGTGCCGGCCTGGGGCGCATGGCTCATGGGTGGCCCCTCCCCCGGAAGCACGGTGTGTGAGCAGCCCTGCCCCCGGATGCCCGGCACGTGAGCAGCTCCGCCCCCGGGCGCCCGGCAGCCACGCAATGTTGGGGACCACTGGACTAGGGAATAGGGCATTTGCCTGGAGAAGAACAAGGCTTGGGGGTTAGAGCTCCACAACTCCCCCCACCCTCCCGGGCAGAATAAGGGATGCCCTGAAGTAGGGTGGGTTCTGGAGTGGACATGGGGATATAGGGCATTTGCCTGGGGAGCACAGAGTTGGGGGTTCAAGTCTCACCCACCCTGGGAGCATCCAGATAGCCACCTGTTGGCATAGAGATGGAGCTGGCTGGTGCATTAGGAAGACAGGATAAGGGACATCCTGAAGGTAGGGAGATGGGGTGAGCTCTGTGGTGGCCTAGAGGATAGGAATAGGGCATTTAAGATTTATTGTAAAAGGGGTGAAAGGAAAGTGAGAGAATACCAAAAGGCATGATTTTTTTTTCTCTCTCATGCTCGCTGCATCCCTTCCTTTTTTGTCAAACCACTGTGAGAAATTTACATAGCACTCAAATTCAGTACTATTCTGTTTTGGGTTTTGTCATTTTGTAAAATAACATAGCCTTATAGATACTCGTTGATGATAATGGGAGCATGAACAACGTGTTGTGTTTTCGTCTTTTTGGGGTATTGAATAATTATTTCTCCTTGAAAGGTTGCTCCAAGAAGGAAGGCAATTGTGTTTTATCCAGTTGTAAACCACTGTGTGTACCTATGAAACAATCAGATGATTGCGCTGTGCATGGATCTGTATGGTTGCTGAGGTTTCTCACTTTCTGGGAGCCTGTGCTCTTTTTTTGCTGAGCTAATCTAGAGCAGATGGCACTGAGGAGTTAGCTAAAATACACAAGATCACATGTGCTGCCGTTTGGTGTAACTTAATACATTTTTCCTACATAATATTCAGAGTCTTTAGATGTGGGCATTTAAGAGATGGAAGAGAAGAACGAGTGTTGAATGAAAAAGACTGATGGGTTCAGCTGACCTGCAGCTGCATTGTTTGTCAAATTATAGAAATAGCTTTGGAGGGAAAAGAAATACAAAAGCGGGACAAAGAAAACATATCAATAAGGTGGGCTACAGAAAGATTCATGATGTACAGGGGGCACCTGCCTAACACTAATGGAAACAAAACCTTACATCAGCTGTGGGCAACCTGCAGCTCATGGGATGTATGTGGCCAATTGGGGTTCTTTGTGCAGCTTGTGCGCCTTCCCCCTGCACGTCTCCGTCTCTCCCATCACTTCTGGAGTGCTGTGAATCAGCTGACTTGTGCATTCCAGATCTTGGAGGAAGGGAGAGGGAGAAGTGGGGATGGAGGGCAGGGAAACCAAGTGATTCACAGGCTCCAGAAGTGCTCGGAGGAAGAAGGAAGAGTAAGGAAGTAAGTGTGTGGCCCCCAGCATGAGAGAAGCACAGGGGAAGGGAGTTTTGAGGGAAGGGATAGAGAAGTAGCATGTATTGAAAGCCAAGGGCACGTGAAGTGCATGCTGGTTGCACACAACCTTGTGAAAACTCTGCACTCCCTTCACTTCTGTATGTTACTTTTGCTTGCAATTTAATTTGCCCCTAATACTGGATTGCCTTGTGTTGAAAAGGCATGCTAAAGAAGGAGAATCAAGTGCAAGAATGTAATCTTATTCTTGTGGCCATGGTTAGTGCACATGCCCAGTTCAGTCATGTGGCCCACTGTAGTCTTGGTTGTCCATTGCTGCCTTACAAGATCAGTGGTCTTTTTGTTATTGACTTCAATGATGCATAGACCACAGGTCATATCAGAGCCTTTCCAGGAAGTGGATTTGTTTGGCTGCCTTGAATGAGTGTACTGCAGTATGTAGGGATATAGTGTTAACAGTCTCAACAAATCTGTACTACTTCTGTCCATTCCTTTCCCCCAGCAACACAAAATGTGCCTAACCTTTTCCTCCATCACAAAAAAGTCTCACAATACTGATATAAAACTACAGATATTTTATTTAAGAAATGGCATAATGCTAATAAGCTACCATCTGCTGTATGCAAAATAATTTCATAATGTTATCCTGCTATAACAGATCTGATTGCTCACAAATGGGACACAAAATGTGTTCATTTAAATCCATGTTTTGGCAATGACTCTTGAAAACATGGTTCATCATCATGGTAATAGATCAGATTGGTAGTTTACACAAAGCTCATGCCTGGAGTTTAAGTATTATAAGTCTGTATGGATCACTGATTCAAGAGGCCCTGAATTTTTTGTCATGCAAAGTTCAAGATATATACATTGATTACTCTTCAGAACTTGGCAGAATTACGCTGGACAGAATAACTAAGGGTCTGCAGTTATCTCAGAATCTTCAGTATTCATTTGTACTTTCTATACTTATGATAGGAAATACCTGGAATACTGCAGTTACTAGGATCAAGTTAGGATATCTAAAGCATTTGCTAAGACAGTTGTGAGTCTTAAAGGAGGGGCCAGGAAATCAAGAGACTTTGGTTCCATTTCCTCTCCTTTAAAATGGCAATAGTAATACATATCCATAATCGTTAAGCAATGAGGTCCTCCGAGTAAAGATGCTATACAAATGCTATTGTCATTTAGTAGCATCGTTTTATATGAAGAATTATGTTGCTTGGTGTGATCATTTCTTAATTCCATGAATTTCGTTCTGTTTGTATGATTCCAAAATAAAATGTTTTAAATATTATAATGTAATATAATTATAAAAAGTTATTTTTGCTGTTTACTCATAAGAATTTAAGAAATGTTTTAAAATCCTAATTTTCCTTAAAATATCCAGGAGACAGAAGGGAAGAGCAACAAACTATTTCAGAAGACCAAACAAGATAATGTTTTAACTCTGCAGTCATTAATATATCCTATCTAGTCATTTTCATTATAGAAATGAGCAAATAATTCCATCAGGATTCAAAGTTATTCCTGATTTCCTCCTCCTAATTCCATTATTAGAATAAAGAATAGCATATGTATCTGAAATTGTCATTTTTAAAAAAATCTATTCATTTACTTGATATGATTTACATAATGTTCCGTGATTGCTTTTACTAATGTGATCTCCATATTGCTTCTATATCAGTTTGTAGTATTTAACTACAGTAAAGTTATAAAGAACATTAATCCTCGTTGTGGGGGAGGGGAAACTGACATTCTGATGGAATATGCTGATTTTAGAAACAAAGCAGTGGTATTCTGTGTTCTCTTAGAACATGTTTGGGATGCTTCTCAGAATCTCTTACTATGTTTTAGGGGCAAATAAGATGAATCCTGTAGGTGCTCTAAAGAGGAGCCCTGCAGTGCTAATATGATATTGTTATGCGCTTCAGCAATAAAGGCTACTCAGATACAATACTAGCTATTGGAATTAATTGGAGGTTTATATGGCATGAGAAAATCCTCTCCTGCACCTTACTTAGATGCTGACGATACTGTGGTAACTAATCCTGTTTATGCAGCGTGGACTCAATAAAGTAATTCAGTTCACTGCTGGAAAATTTAAAAAGCATGATGATCTTGCACATCTGTGCAGGAATTTGCACCGCAGAATTTGCAGGAACTTAACAAAAGCTTGCAGGTTATCACAGGATCATGTAAACTTCTGGGGAGTGGGGCAAAATCATGGCTCGTGAAATCAGTGGGAGTTTTGCCATTGATTTCAATGTTACTATGATTTCACCCCAGTAGACTGACGTTGTCTGGACCAGCCCATGTATACAGATAAGGATAATAATGTGTATGGATTTCTTTATAGCTTGCAGTTTCCATCTAATTTGATAGAAAGGATGCTAGAAAAGTATGATATGGTAAAACTTGATAGGATCTTACCTACATTTATGTACAAGATGGCATTGAGTGGTTATGGAGTAGGAGGATAAAACAGAGAGGAAGGAGTGACCTGTGGCTAAAGCATAACTCTGGAAATTAAAAGTTCTGGCTTCTATTCTTGGTTTTGTTTGCACCACTCAATCTCTCCATGCTTCACTTTTCCCATCAGTAAAAATGGGGCAACTCCTAATTTCATGAGACTATTGTGTTTTTATTGAGCAAAGACCATTTATTCTATTATAAAACTGAGACTCAGGATAATTTCCGAGTGAAGTTCAGAGAGTCGTAAGGTGGTAGCGCAGTTTTTTTTTTAAATGCATATGTAAGCAAATCACTTTGTCTCAGCTGCTACAAGAAGCTTAGACTTTGTTAATGCATTTAAACATTATTTTTGATACAATAAGCCAGGTTCAAGTCATCTCAGTGAAAACTTAGTATTAACTCACTATCACAGCAATTGGCCATTGGTTTTTTGGGGGGCTATGGAGTGTTTGCCATTCATAAAATATCGTTGAGAGAGATAAGAGAGATGATCTTCACTGTGTGGTAGCTGGGAAGCAGTTGGACTCTTCAGAAGTGACAAACAAGTACAAAGTGAAATTCTATTTGTTGCATATGAAATATAGCTTTAACTAAATGTTACCTTTATCACAATAATATGATAGAGGTTAATACAGGCAGTCCCCGAGTTATGCGGATCCGACTTATGTCGGATCCGCACTTACGAACGGGGCCCGTCTCCCTGGTCTTCAGCAGAGCAGGGAGAGGAAGCAAAGCAGCGGAGCACACGGACAGCCCAGACGCGTCTGGGCTGCCCGCGTGCTCCGCGGCTTTGCTCTGCTTTGCAGACCAGGGGGACGGGGAGCAAAGCGGCGGAACACGCGGGCAGCGGACAGCCCAGACGCGTCTGGGCTGCCCGCGTGCTCCGTGGCTTTGCTCTGCTTTGCTCCCCATCCCCCTGGTCTGCAGACCAGGGAGAGGGGGAGCAAAGCAGAGCAAAGCCGTGGAGCCCGAGGGCAGCAGGACAGCCACGGTGCGTCTGGGCTGTCCTGCTGCCCCCGTACTCCGCGGCTTTGCTCCGGACGCCTGTGGTACAGCAGCTGGGGCGCTGCCTTTTGGTCCTGTAGCGCTGCTATGGGCGCTACTGGACCAACCCGGCAGCACCCCAGCTGCTCTGCCCCAGGCGTCCTGATTCAGCCACTGCTGGTCAGTTTCAGCAGCGGCTGAATCAGGACGCCTGGGGCAGAGCAGCTTGGGTGCTGCTGGGTTGCTCCAGCAGCGCTGAGGAGCGGCGGCGCTACTGGACCGACCCAGCAGCACCCCTGCTGCTCTGCCCCAGGCGTCCCCAAGTCAGCTGCTGCTGAAACTGACCAGTGGCTGACTACAGGAAGCCCCTGCCCTGGGCTTCCTGGAATCAGCCGCTGATCAGTTTCAGCAGCAGCTGACTTGGGGATGCCTGGGGTTCTTAAGTTGAATCTGTATGTAAGTCAGAACTGGCATCCAGATTCAACCGCTGTTGAAACGGATCAGTTTCAGCAGCGGCTGAATCTGGACGCCAGTTCCGACTTACATACAGATTCAACTTAAGAACAAACCTACAGTCCCTATCTTGTACGTAACCCGGGGACTGCCTGTACTGAGAAAACATTGATTATATTGGATCTTGTATGTCATTTAATAGAAAGATGATTAGCTGGCATAACTTTTTCAGAGATATGTCTACTATGGAATGATGCATTTGGGTTTTCATTAAACGAGCAGCGACACTTCCACATTTATTATTTCTGGAGGCAGATGGGGAAAGTTAAGAAGAATCAGCAGTCTCAGAAACCAATCAGCTCATCAGAATGAATCATTAGGAATAGTAGACAGTGGAAAGAAGTATTATTCTTATGATGACAGATTAAGAGGTTAGAATAGGCATATAATAAATCAAAACAAATTATAGACTATTTCAGGTTACAGTATAAACTTTTAAAGATTTAAAAAAAAATAGTTCTGCAGTTTCAACTATAATATTTTTTACAATTTGTGGTAAAGGACAAATCATGGATCAATTTAGGTTGTCACAAGAAAGATTCTATAGTTACAGAATTTAATACATTTATTTTAGGGCCTGATACAAATACTATTGAAGATAATGGAAGTTTTTTCAATAATTTCTTTGGACTTTGGATGCCATACTTAAGCTCTGATCCAGAAAACCACTTACACACCTATTTAACTTTAAGCATGCACGTACGTGCTTTGCTGAATCAGGACCTTCTGCTTCAAATGATGGTCACTATGTGGAATACAAATGTTGCTCCATTTGTATTCCAAAAGTGGATACATTTGGATACAAACATAAATGAGCATTAGTACAATATTTTGCAAGTGGTACAAATCAGCCAGGGCAACTTAAAATTTGAACAGTTAGCTCCTGAAAATGTGTTGTAGCACCTGGCAGTTCTTTTGTGTCTATATCCAGAGTTACACAACTGAATGAAATCTGATGTGTTTGTCTATAATTTTTTTCAGTGAAT
Source organism: Pelodiscus sinensis (assembly GCF_052426305.1). NCBI lineage: Eukaryota > Metazoa > Chordata > Testudines > Trionychidae > Pelodiscus > Pelodiscus sinensis. The sequence goes on from NC_143055.1 coordinate 104,351,159, forward strand.
GGCACAAGTGTTATATCTCTCTTGCCTCCTGCTTCTTTTGCATTTTAAATATCAGTAATATTTATTTGAGTACTCTCTGCATTGCACTGTACAAAAGTAATTAATGTATATTTTAACTGTTCAAATTACAGTTTTGGGGGATTCCATTTTTATTACAAACTAACCTAGGCAACATCATTCCATCTGTTTTTAAGCAGAACATCCACCATGAGTTCAATGAAGAGTGCCCTGCTTTAAAACGGCTAGTGCGGTACATCCGAGGGTCTATGGTATAGAGAACTGGGATAAATTGTTTTCAAAGTTTTATCTTTGTGAAAAAGATTGAAGGCAAATCAGGGATATACTGCCCCCGATTTTGCATAGGGCAAGGAATTGTTTGCTTGCTTGCTAATTTGATAATCTGCAATGAGTCTCTCTGGTATTTAATGTGAATTAACAAGCTGCCTCTGCACAGCACATAACTGATAAACAACTGTTTTTTATAGGACTAGAAAATACATGATGATGACCTTTATTTTTGGCTTCATAATAATTACGCTTCCCAGAGGTCCTTTATGTTAATAGGAGTATTCCAAGGAACAGTAAAACCACAGGATTCCAAGTCTCCAAGTTATGTAAAATCAGGATAATAACATTTCCAGTACAATAATTATATAATCATTCACCTCAACTATTAATAAAAAAGTGTATTAACCTGTGAGGGAGCAAGATTTTTTGTTTTTAATTTTTTATTGCAGCGCAGAGCACAATTTTTAAACCATTGCATCAGCAGCATTGTGCTCACCCAATTAGCAAAGTTCTACATGCATTTCCCATTACATAGGTTTGAACAGATACCCCTTGGTGGGTATACTAACAGTGTTCGTTTTTATCAAATATCAACAGGTATTTTTTATACTTACCTCTTCCTCTGTTTTTCCTCTCCATTTCTTTTTGTTGTGATTAGCATCCTAAAATATTGATTATTTCGATAGTAACTTCAATTTTTTTCATATTTCCTTAGTTGGATGCAAAAATAGTGTGTTCTTGTGTGAAGTCCTGATTTACTTCTGCATTACTTTGTTTCATTGGTTCATTAATCCTGAAAGTTTCCAGCACAGTGCTCTCCAAAATCTTCTTTGCATAGTTTATATACGAGTAGATTGTCAAACATGTAATAAATGTAAAATACATCCTGATAAAATATGGCCAGAGTCTAATAAATAAACAAGAATTGAAGCATGTCCTGTGATTAATGCTACATGCTATAATAACTTCAGCCAACATTGTAACATTCTCCTCATTCCTTTTTCAGATTTCTGTTTTAGCTTGACTTCAAAATATTTTTGTTAGAAATGCCTTTGTAATCATCATGTACCTGCCCATGTGCTAAAATAAAGGCCGCATTTGTGTGAAGCACTGTTAACACGATCCCTTAACTCACCGTGTGTTGTATTGTATACTATGTAGATTATATTGAAGCCAGATCTCACGGCTTTAGTCGGCCAATTCTTGTCCGTAGTCTCTGATTCTGTTGCCCTCTGTCTCCTACAAGAAAAATGCCCCACCACCCTTTGGGCAGCTTCTATTCCTGGTGAGAGTTCAGCTTGAGTCCAATTACTTCTAGTCCCTAGTGGCGTTCCCAGTCATGCCACAGCTCACTGCCAGGAAGTTGCCCTCCAGGGCCTCTTACATGTATCGAGCCCATAGAGTTAATCTATCCTCATACAAGCGGGGGAAAAGAGAGGACAGAGAGTCTAGTCACTGCCTTAGGCTTCTTGATACTGGAACTCACTAACAGCCCTTAGTCCTGGCAGACCTCTCCTCCTGGGCAAAGAGTCCGTCGTCCCTCCCCTCCTCCGCCCCCTCTCCCCTCCCGGGTTGGCAGGCCTGCTTATAGTAATTTCATCTAGAGCATATTTTCTTTATTTGCTCATTAGTGTGTCATCCTGCACTGTGTCTTAAGTCTTAAGTAATTACTAGTATCTGCATTGTGAGTAGTGTTCTGCAAAATAATAGAGTACTGGTTAATTTGTAAAAATACACGTACATATGTCATTATTTCTTTGGAAATTTTAAAAACACTTAATTCATTATTCCCTGCAGAGTGAATAATTTTATGTAATAGATATCCAGTGCCATGATCCACAGCTGAATGTTTTTTCTCTGCATTTTTAGATCAGATGATCTTTCTAATTAGCATTCCAAAAAAGTATTTCTACCAATTTTATTAACAACATCTGTTGCTAATTTTGCATTTCTCCCAGTTTTTTTACAATATTTTTGCCAGCAGAGATACTCATCTTTTAGACTTAACTAAAAATCCTATGATCATGGGTTCCAGAGCCCTTATATTCAGAATTTCATATTCATATATTAAGCAGGTAGTTGTAGTTTCTCTTTCAAAACTGGCTAAACTCAACAGTTGAGGTACTGAGCATAGAATTCTTAACCTTCTGCTCAAAAACTACAACACTGTTCCACTTGAGGTAAAGGAGAATCTGCAATCTTCAGCTTGTACTATGGTTTTTATCATCTATATGATGATTGTATTCTAGTCCCACTAGAGACAAGGGGCCCGGTTAACTTCTGGCATAGTAGGCATATGCCAGCTAATCTCATGAGTGAATGTGGCTCAAACCATGTTATCACTAACACTTACTCTGGATGGTGATGGACACTACTGCAATGCTAGCAGTCTGTGCTTTTATTTTTGAGCAGAGACCAACTTGCTTTTTTGTAAGACATGTTATTACCTTTCTGATTGGCCTGCAGAAGGAGTAGCATATTTTGATTAGTGTGTTTTTCAAAGAGATTTGGTTGTTAAATTGGAATGGAACACCGAATCTGATTCCCGGTTGGTGTGTTCTTGTATAAAAAGAATGGAAAAATCTCTCATTTGGTTATCTCAGTGATATTTTCTTGTCAGCAGGTACCCCTTAGGAAGTCTGGAAATGATGTTGAGGGATACGCCCAGTTTCTCAATGGACTTCAGCACATGCTGTTGCTTCAGCCGATTTATAGAACCTCTCCAGCTGTCACTTTGCCACTTGAAATTTGTAAAAAAAAAAAAAATACATGCAAAGATGAAAATAAAATTGCTGCTGGTTTATGAAATTTGATTTTCAATATACATGATCTAGTGTCAGTGAGCTATACCACTGATGCATTATACAGTCTTTACAAAAAGTGAAAAGCCTGTTACACATGTTAGGCATTATATGATAAGATTAATATAATTTGAGATAACTTTCAGGGTCAGTACACTTATATAACCTCACACCACCTAATGATCAACAAGCTTCATAACACCAAAGAGCACGTCCTTTCCAATTCTGTTCATAAAAACATTCTTCTAGTCCTTCAGCAAATTGTAGTATGAGAGAATTTATTAATCTCCAATATGATTTAACATACCTCAGAGTGTACTTTTTCTGGAATCTGTACTGGACCTTTCCTCAAAAATGTACTGATGCAAAATCACCAGTGTGCAAACAGCATATTTCCATTAGGAAACAAAACAAAATAATGAATTTAATTCAGGGGCAAAGAAACTTTTTTCAGTCAGGGGCCACTGACCCACAGAAATATTGGTCAGAGGCCCCACACATGAGAGAAGCTTCTCCTAGCAGTGATATCCAATATCTCCCAATAAATGCCCACAGGACCTGCTTTTGTACGCACTCGCTGGTAGCTCATCTAGTCTTCTCATCCAGTCTTCTATGCCACTTCATCTCTCCAGTTCTATCAAGTCTCTTGCCTTTCCTAGTTCCGAGGTGAAGCACAGCTCCATGACATTTTTCCTGTATCACGACTCCCAAGTCTATATCCCTCCCACTCTTTCCCCCCACCCAGTTGTTCCCAAGTCTCCTTCCAGACTCCTGCCCCTCACATTTACCCCCTACTCCCCAAGTTCTGCCTCTGCCCACCCTGGATTCTGTTTATAATATAGACAGTTTAAAACTTTGTCTGTACATGTGCTGAACCTTCTCTTGTATCTTTATTTCCTTCTTTCCCACAAAAAAAGGTTTGTGATGTTTCAAAAAATACTATTAACAATCTGCTGATTGTGTAGAATTCCATAGCTGTTGAGATTTTTTTTGTTTCATTGTAATTACTAAGCACTTTTGCTGCATTCATTTGTTCTTTTTTTTTTTTTTTTTTTCATAATGTTCATTTTAGCTTTAAGATAAGTAAAGCATGGAAATCTCAGTTTCTTCCACATGGGAAGAAGCACTGCTGGAACAAATTTTGCTACTCTCAACTGTATTGCACTTTTGTCTTAGGGAACATTTGATTGAGAGCCAGTAGATGCTGCATTTCAGTAAGTTCATTGAGTAGAAATAAATCTATTTTTTATACATGTACAATTATGTGTGTGTAACCAACAGGAAAAAATGGTACAATGCTAGCAGCACCGTTGTAAACCCAGTGTGGACTTCAGTCTTATTCGTGGAGCACCCTGACAGTGCTGGTCAGCAAAGCCATCATCCTTTCCCCATACAAATTCATCCATGATACCTATAAGAAATCAGACAACTGAAACCTGTTTATTTTTTAAAATCCTCTTTACCCACCATGCTGTTTACTAGCCCTGCTAGCTGAGTCACCATCTACTTTTACTGTGGCTTTTGCGCACACACCTTTTTAAGTGATGGTCTTTTTATAAGCATTTTTATTACAGGCAGTCCCTGGGTTACGTACAAGATAGGGACTGTAGGTTTGTTCTTAAGTTGAATTTGTATGTAAGTCGGAACTGGTACATATTTTGGGGGGGGAGGAGGGGAGCTGGAGTTAGGTGGAAAAGACCCTGATTCTCATACAACTTCCTTATTCTAAGAAAAACACATCCTGTTTTGATATGAAGGTTTTTTTGGTTGATATTTTAATTAAAAATTGATCATAAGTTTCATTGTGTCATGCTATATCCAGATCTTTCTTTTGGGGTACCTGAAAGATCCCAGTTATTCATTTAATAGTCAGAATCTTTGTTTTTTATAACTAAAAAAAGTTTATTCAATGCATATTACTGTTCCAAATAGAATTTGCTACAGATGGTTCAGTGAAATGGGTATTAAGTGTAATCAATAGTCATTGGAGAGCACAGTGAAATATTGACACAATCAAAGCTGTTGTTGTCTTCTGCTGAGCAGAAAATGGAAATCCCTTCCTGTGAAGTGTGTGTGTGAATTTATCCACAGGATTAATTTTAAAGAAAAATTCTGTGTTGGAAACAAGAGTTTAGCCACAGGTGGGTCCTCATTGTCCACTCACCCACTTTGCAACCAGACCCATCCCCTCGGGGCTTACCCTGCTCCGCTGCAGCCAGGGTGTGGGGTTGGGGCTTATCCCCTCTTCCCTTTTGTCCTGCTCCTCCCCATTCTTGCCCACCCACACCACTGGGTAATTTTTCAGCTTCACCTCTGCCAGGCTGGAAGGGACTTGTTAATTTCACGTGACGCTAACAAGATACTTGCAGCTCTAGTGCTGAAGAGGGAAAGAGCTGTTGCTCCCAAGGTGGGGACTGTAACACAATGGGTCTCACTGCCTGCTGCTTCTGCTGTTCCCTAGGAAATTAATTTTTCCGCTCTGGAGTGCCCCCTTTTGGCTGGTGTCTTGTTCCCCCCAGCAGACCCGCGTCCTCCGCAGCGAGAAAAGCCGTTCCGTGTCTCCCTGGTCTGCTGGGGGGGCGCTAGCTCCGCGTCTCCCTGGTCTGCTGGAGGGAAGTGCCCCCTGCGCCGCCAGAGGCGGCGACAGTGGGGGAGGCACCCCGCACTAGCTGCGCCTCCCCCACCCCCGTATGTAACTAGGGATCCGACGTAAGTCGGATTGATGAAACCCAGGAACTGCCTGTATCTTAATTTTTGTCTATGGTAACACCAAAAGATTTGCTGTAACTGTTGTGTTAGATGCTCACAAACACAGTAATGGACATAATCATTGTGCTACAGATCTTACAACTCGTTGCTGCAGTTAGATCAGTGGTGAGCCAATGGGACTCTGCATAGGAGGATCTAGCATGAAGACGTAAATTTCTCTTCGGTAGTGGTTTGGGCTTATTTTAGGAGTAGTCACAGGTGATACAAGATTACTCAAGATAGGTAAGTACTAAGCTAGTTGTGAAGAGTAAAGATCTCACTAAAACAGGGCAATAAAATGGCAGATACAATTCAGTGTTAAGTGCAAAATAATGCACACTGGGAAATAATTCAAGCTATACGTACAAAATAACAGAATGTAAATTAGCTGATACCACTTTAGAGAGATCTTGGAGTCCTTGCCCACAGTTCTCTGAAAATATCAATTCAATGAGCAGTGTTAGTTGACAAGCTAGCAGAATGCTAGGAACTATTAGGAAAGAGAAAGATAGTAAAACAGAAAATATATATAATGCCACTGTATAAATCCATGGTATGCTCACACCTTGAATATCGTGTGCAGTTCTGGTTGCCCCTTTGCAAAAAAAAACCTATATTAGCATTGAAAAATGTGGAGGAAAGGGCAACAAAAATTATTAGGGATTTAGAACAGCTTCCTTACAAGGAGAGATTTTTAAAAAAAAAAACTATTCAAGCTTTGAAAAGAGACAACTTAGGGAGGATCTGATGGAGAGTTATGAAACCATGAATGGTATGAAGCAAGTGAATAGGATAAATAACATTTCCTATCACATAAAACAAGAACTGAGAGTCAGCTGATTAAATTAATAGGCAGCAGGTTTAAAGCAAACAGCTTCTTCACACAATGCAGTCAACCCATGGAACACATTGCTATAGGATGCTGTGAAACCAGTTTTATTTTTGGCTTTCAAAAAATTAATAAATTTGTGGAGGATAGGTTCATCAGTGGCTATTAAGCAAGGAACACGACCCATGTTTTGCGTATCTAAACCTCCTAATGCCAGAAGCTGGGACTAAACAAGAAATGGATGATTTGAAATTATCTGGTTCTATCCATTCTTTCTGAAGTGTTTGTTACTGGCCACTTGTCAGAGACAGGATACTGGATGAGATGGACAGTTGGTCTGACCTGGTATGGCTGTTCTTACATTCTTAAGTTCTTATGGTTAAATCTCTGTTGTTAAAATCAGTTGACCATTTAAGGAAGACGTGCTTTTTTGGGTTTGGCCAAAGCAAATGCTAGATGGGGAAAAACTCATTGTAAACATAGCTTTCTGAGAACAGTAGTACACACTTGAAACCTGCAGATCGCAAATGCAGGTGAACCATTATAGTACTGCTCATAAAATGACAATTGGTTGCCTTTACACTTCTGTAAAGATCAAGTGTTTGTAGTTGTGTTTTTAAAGACAGGTCCTTAGTAGATCAGAATTGAAGTAGAAGATATGTCATTGATCTGTGACCTGTGCTTTATTTCCTTATGAATACAGAAATACACAAAGGCCAATATATTGTAAAGCGATTAACTTAAAACTTCTGGCTATGATTCTAGAAAAGGAAGTGGAATCATGGAATAAATGGCAGTCACACTAAACAGGGAAATATCTAAATGTCCTTGTCTTTATTTAGTCTGTCTTTTAGGCTGTTACTTTCCGCTTTTGTTCTCATCTCATGTTTTCTTTTTGTCCGTTTATCCTTTCTTTAGCTCGTAAGCAGGAGATCATCAAGGTTACAGAGCAGCTGATTGAAGCTATCAACAATGGGGACTTTGAAGCTTACACGTAAGATGTCTCATTTTGCAAGTAGCAAGATAAGATACATGTATAAAAATGTGCATCCTTATAGTCCTTGAGAAAACGTACAACCTGCTTCACGGCTGTATTGCACAAGTCACGCACTGGTGTGAGGGCAGATTTCTGTAGAGTTACATTAGGAGAAACATGGAGTAATACCATAGTGAATGTGACCCGTTATCGCTATGTAACATATACCACGATCTCTTTCTGCAAGCAGAGAGGAGAGAATGTTCATGATTTAAAAATCTAAGAATCAAGATCAAAATACCCTGGAAAAATGTTTTGACAGAAACATTTCAGTATAAGCTGGGATTCTGTGTCACCAGAATTCCATCTGTCGCATCATAATACATTAATGCCTCTTGGGGCTCATTTACATGGAGAGCTAGTACAAAGCAAGCCTGGGTATGACTCTGCAGCACACTCACTTACCATGCAGTAACAGGACATGTGGGCCTTGCTGCCAAGCACTAAAAGTTATGTAATACACTTTGACATATCCCCAGCCATCTCATTTTACATTGCAGTACATTGAAGTGCACTATGAAACACCTAGTATGTGGTAGCAGGGTCCATGTAGCCAATAGTCTTACTATAAAATAGAAAGGCTGTCTACATGATTTCGCTGAAAACCAAGTGCTACTAAGTGGAACTATTTTGTCTCGAAAATTGATGGGGACAGATACTTTTCCTTGCAGTTTCACAAGACCACCATATTCACTGAGTCCCTCTCCCCCAAAGTTATAACATAAGTTCCCGTTTCTCAGCACTCCCTTAAATAAAAAGGTAAGACCCTTAGCACTTACTTTGGCCTTCTACCATCTTCCCATTTTGTGCTCTACAAGTCTGTCTTCAGAAATTTTATTCAGAAACCAAGGCATCTTCTGTTTAAAGTCATTTTAAATATTCCATTTTAAAAATAACCCTTTAGATAGTTCTGTTTTTTCCTTACTCTAATCCATTAAAATGTCTTTAGAACAAAAATTATATTTTATTTAAAGTTAAAGGTCTAGAACTAAAGGTTCTATTTCAGCTCATGCTAAAGGTTTTAGAATAGTTGAAATAGGAAAGTAATATTCCTATGTGACAGTGACAGATTACCAGTAATATGCCTTTACTTGGTACAAGCACTTTATATCCTTCAACTGTAACAAAAATGTCAAATGGAAATTTGATCAACACTTTTCTGTTTTGCAGTATGCCAGAACTCAGGCCTTAGAAACATCTAACCAAAATTAAATTATCATTGAAATATTGGTAACCACATTAGTTTTCGACTTAACAGATCATACAGCTGACCCTAAAGATGTGACAAAGATCCCACTGACTTCATTGGGACCAAGATTTCATCCTTCATGCCTGTATGTGTTGTGTTGTGTTCCAGCATGATACATTCCCTCTTGGAATAACAAATAGGAAAGCAAGGCAGACAGAAATAATAATTCCCGTGTTTATTGATGGATTACAGAATTTCACACACATGATATTTGTTTCACAGGTTGATTTGTATGAGGTCATATGCCTTTGAGCTCAATCATATTCTGCAGTTGAACAAACTAGATAGAGGATGAATCTTTTGTTCTGGGTTATCATGCAACAAATAGAATGCCATCTCCTTTAAATCTCAGATGGAGAGGGCTGCTTTATTGTTTGTTTTAATTGTCAAAACAGTAGACGTTACGGTGGCAAATAGTATTCCTGTGGGGAAAGTCGCTAATTAGAAGTTTTCCATCATTCTTGGGAATAAGACCTGTGAGAATAAATCAGCATTCATGAGCCCAGCTCTGCCTGCCTTAAGAGAAGAAAATCTGGAAAGGAAAAACAAACATGGTAGGAATGGGTGGCTCTTTGAGCAGTAACCCTATGGGCGCACTATTTCACATGCATGCACCTTTGATCAGAGATTTTAATTAGCATGCATTCAGCCCATGCATTTACTTCTGATATCCTCATGCCCTGCAGTGAGTACAGGTGAACCACCCTCAATTCCTTCTGTCATCTCAGCTTCAGATGAATGGTAGCATTTCTGTGTTAAGTGCCTCAGCTGAGTTCATTCTACTCAGTTTAGTTAGTAGTAGTATTTAGTTACTGGCTGTTGAGGGATCATTTTATTTCCTCCAAAGAAATTGTGCTTGTGAGGGACATGCCCAGTTCATCAGGGTTTAAACATTGCCTCACCTATAGAGAGACTGAGAGAAGAAAAGAAACAAATACCAACCCTCACAATTGTGGCCCCCAACTGAGAGAGAGAAAGGCACTCCCCACATTCCCCTTGCTCACCAGAATCTAGGAGGGCCCAGGCTAGTAGATGTTGTGTGCTCCATCCCAGCAGTGTGGGGAGGTTGCAGTGCCAGTGTAGGCTCTCCAATGCTGGAGGGGGAGCCCTGAGTCACAGGGGCTGGATTCAGGCAAGCCAGAGACTGCATCTGCCCCCCAGACCTGAGATTCCCCATCCCTGCTTTAGATACCCAAAGGACTTATCAGTGACTTCTGACCAGAGTCTGTTGGCAGTTACTGAGCATTCCTTGGTATCAAGAATCTCTTGGTGTCTGACCCCTTATACATCCCTGGTGTCATCACGTTTCTTTTTAGTTGGTGCTCCGCATTAGAGGAAGGAGATAGAAACCTCTCTTCAGTATACTGAATCTCTGTTCAGGGTTCTCCTGCATGCCTATGTATGAACTGCCTTTCTCTGCAAGACAGAGAAGATGTTTGGGGACCTCCTCATTCCTGGATGCCACCCTTATCCTTCTTATGGTCCTCAATGCCCATATTGGCATCCGAAGGCAACTTATCACTGACGACTCTCCAAGGTCCTAATCCTTTCCCATCAGGATGATAGGGAGGATTAAGATTCTCCTCCCCAGAGACAGGAGAAAATGTTTGAGGTTCAAGAGATTTAAGTGGACAAAGAAGCACCCCCTATACCTACCATCTTTTCGTTTTCACCAGATGTGACCGTAATCTCTCCTCCTCCATCTACAGCTGATTATACTTGGCAGCTTCGAGACCTCATTAAATAGTTGGCAGATTCCCTCTTGAGGAGCTCAAAATTCACTCTGCAACATCTTCCAGAGTCCTCTTCCTATCAACAAGGCTCTGCTGGAGTCTGCAAAAATTGACAAACCCCTGCCACAGTAACACATGACTCTGAGCTCCTGTTTTCTCACATTCCACCTAACACACTGGTGATTGATGTGGTGCATAGCCAGGGCAAACACCAATATAAGTCCACCCCATAAGCCCAGCAGTGCCTGGACTTTTTCAGGAGAAAATCCTACTCATCAGCAACCTACAATTCTGCATTGTGAATTACCAGGTGCTCATAGCCATAAGAACGGCCATACTGGGTCAAACCAAAGGTCCATCTAGCCCAGTAGCCTGTCTACCGACAGTGGCCAGCACCGGGTGGACCGAAGACAATGATCAAGCGATTTGTCTCCTGCCATCCTTCTCCAGCCTCTGACAGAGGCCAGGGACACCATTTCTGTCCCCTGGCTAACAGCCTTTTATGGATCTACCTCCATGAAATTATCTAGCTTCTCTTTAAACTCTGATATAGTCCTAGCCTTCACATCCTCATCTTGCAAGGAGTTCCACAGGTTGACTACATGCTGTGTGAAGAAGAACTTTCTTTTATTAGTTTTAAACCTGCTACCCATTAACTTCATTTGGTGTCCTCTAGTTCTTCTATTTAGGGAACTAATAAATAACTTTTCTTTATTCGCCCTCTCCATACCGCTCATGATTTTATATACCTCTATTATATCCCCCCTCAGTCTCCTCTTTTCTAAACATGAAAAGTCCCCCGCAGCATTTGCAATTCCGAAGTGTCTCATTAGCATCCCTTTTACGGAAAAGGGTGCCAGTGTAGACACAGCCGAGTTGTTTGCAGAGAACACAAATAAGTTGTTACATACTCTTAAAAGATTGCAGAGACATATTATGTTCATTAGGCATCCACATTCCTGCCAAAAAAATGGTAGATTGCAAGTATCTCAATAATCCCAGACAAACAGAACTTCTAATTTAGAGACATAAGTTCCAGAGGAAAAGATCCTCTAACCCCACCCTACACAAGTTTGCAACTGTCTTCATCTTTGAAACATGAGTTTTGATGGGGTGGGCAAAGCTTTATACTCTCCTATCTCATTGGTTTGTCAGCTTCAGTGATTTGCCTACTTCCCTCTGTTTGGGGACCTCCTATTTCCAGCTTGTATAGTAGCGTATCACCTTGGACAAACGGGAGCTGAAAATATTGTTGGGCTACCCCATTCATTTTACTTACCTTCCTTCTCCTTATTCCTCTTCCCCTTCCTCTTCAGAAAATCTTCTCAACTTTCCTGCCAAGATAGAAAATAAACTTCCTTGTTTGTTTAGGAGCAGTAGAGCCAATCCCTACTCAGCCCAGCAGTTTCTATTTGAGATTTCTCATGCCTAAGAAAAAAAGACCAAATTTAGATCTAAAACTCCTGTGAGGAGTCAGAAGTTCAGGGTGGTGTCTCTCTTGGCTATAATTCCTTCTCTGGATTCAGGGAACTGATTTTAGTCCCTGAAGCTTCAAAGCACATAATTCTGTATAGAAATGTAACCATCCAACACAAGGTTCCTGCATTTTGCCATAGGCCAGAATAATTTTCTGTACTCCTCTTTCGTCTCTCTTCAGTTCTGAGAGTGTTCTCAAAGGTTTCGTCATTGGTGACTACCTACCTGCAATCATATTATTCTAGGGATGTTAAATATCAAGTAATTGACTAATTGAATAGTCAATGCATTTTGCATCGACTATTTGATTATTCAGTAGGGCATCTCTGCAGTGTAGGAACAGCCCTAGGTCTGTTGCTATGCTTCAAAGGCGAAGGTACCACATGGAACCCGGAACCCCAGGCTCCATGTGGTATTGCCTCTTTGAAACAGTGTGTGCAGCCTGACACCAGGCTCCCTGCGGCGCTGCCGCTTTGAAACGCTGCGTGCATTCTACGCACACCCCAGCTGCCCCCCCCTTACTGCCTCTTTCTGATGGTGGGGGGAGAGAACGACTAGTCAACTAACCGATAAGCATTTGCTTATCGGATTGTTGACCAGTTTTTCACATTCCTATATTATTTTTCTCCCTCAGTGATTGCTTGCTCAAGGGTCAAGCATACAAAGTGTTCTCTGTCACATGGAAAGCACTTTCTTGGTTCTTGGACTTGGGCCTTCAATTGAACATGGAAAAAATCCACACTAACTCCCATTCAGAACAATTAATAGAGGAATCCTGGATTCACTGGCATCCAAGGCCTTCTTCCCCATGAACAGATTCATGACACTATCAAACCTTGTCAAACTATTCACAGAAGTCCTCAGATTTAAGTCAAAAATTACACGCAGCTTCTAGGTCACATGGCAGATTGCACTTTTGTGATAGAGTCTGTGAGTTTGTTTCATTGTTTCCAGGGGTAGCCCAGATCAGTTTACTTACCAAACACAGATTTCCTTGTCAAATGCTCACTAGGCTAGCGGGGGGAAGTAAGGCGGGGGCAGGCCCCTGGGTGGGCCACCGCTATATTTACCTGTGCCTCTGCAGGTATGGAAGATTGCAGCTCCCGTTGGTCCCCGATCACTGTTCCCAGTCAGTGGAGCTGAAGGAAATGGCTCATACTGAGACACTGCTTCCTGCAGCTCCCTTGTCTGAGAACAGTAATCCATGGCAAACAGGAGCTGCACTCGCCTGTACTTGCGGAGGTGCGGGTAAATACAGCAGCAACGGTCCATTGGGGCTAATCCTGGCAAATCAGATCCGGTCTGTGGACTGGTATTTTTCCCACTGCTGCCTTAGACTGACAATTCATTGTGATTTAGAGGCAGGGGTCCCCTTTCTTCCAACTGACACTAATGGCAACTATATCCATGGCTACTTCAGATAGCATGGGAGGGGGAGGGTGTACAGTACCATGATGGTCACCCCAGGAAGCCACCTTCAATATCAAGCTTTTGGAGTGGACAGAAATGCCTGTCTTTATTTTCTACCCCTCATCAGACACAGGTCTATTAAAGTCATGACTGACAATATGGCCTTCATGTTCAATATCAGTCATCGGGGAGGTGTGAAATCCTCCCACTGTGCCAAAATAAAAATGTTATGGAACTGGTATATAGAACATTGCATAAGAATTTCAGTAATGTGTCTCCTGGGCAGGTAAAATGTGACAGCTGATGTTCTCAGCAGGTTTCCCCCTGCCCCTCACCAAGATTACAAGTTAGAGTTGAATTCCCAAGTTCTTGTTGGCATATTTCAGGCTTGGGGTTTCCCAAAAGTGGACCTCTTTGCCACAGCTTTGAAGAAAACATTCCTTGTGCTCTATTCAAGGGGAGGTTTAGTTCCATCTGGGGAATGCCTTTTCTCCTCATTTGGATGAATTTACAGTGTTTTCCTACAATGCCTCTGAATAAGTGGAAAGAAAATTGGACAGACAATACCAGAGTTGTCATAACAGCCTGAATGTAGTTAAGGTAGGCATGGTCTCCATACCTACTTAGCCTAGCTCTTAGTCCAACAACAAATACTCAGTTACTCCTTAGCTTCTCTTCCAAGAGGCCAGTCAACTGGTGCAATCCAATCTGAGCATTCTTCATCTCAAGTTGTAGCTCCTCAATGGTTTGTGAGGTTAACATCTGTTCTGCAGAGGTGCAGAAAATACTGATAAATAGCAGGAAAGATTCTATGAGAAATACCTGAAGAAGTGGAGAAGATTTAGTCACTGGTGTGAACTCCAGAATTCTGCCCTGCATTGAATGTCGCTTAGTTCTCTCAAGATTCATTTGGCTGCCTTACCAGGTTTTCCCACCACTGTTGAGGGGTTCTAGCTTTGCTTTCCCTACAGCTCTAAGGTTCATGAAAGGTCTGAGCAATCCCTGTTCCCACTGGTGAAAGTCCTCATCTCAGTTTGGAACCTTAGCTTGGTTTTAAAAAATCTCCTGATGGTAACTTGCTCCTTACTGTAAATTTGTATAAAAACAACTTCTCCTTAGTGGCTATAACATCAAATGCAGAATCAGAGAGACTGAAGCCTTAATGGCAGGCCCTCCTTTCGCAGTATTCTACACTCCAGGTTTCTTTCTACAATGTCTTTTGAGTTTCATAGGAATTAGATCATTCACCAACAAGTGTTCCTTCCAAAATCCATAATTCCAACCTGGACCTGGAGACCATCTTCCCCACTTGATGTCAGAAGACATTAGCCTTCTATTTACATACAACTAAATAATTTTGTAATTCTCCTGGACTATTGGTTTTGTTTTTCAGACAGATATAAAGGTTCTGCTTTTTCTACCCCAAGACCATTACGATAGATTTCTGGATGTATTATTATTTGTTACAATGCTGCCAGCATTCTAATCCATGCTTGATGAGGTCACAGTCTGCATCCTAGCCCTGCTTTAGAAAGTCCTAGTATTTAAGATCTGCAGAGTTGCTAAATGGTCTTTGGTACATAGCTTCTCCAGGTACTATGCTTTATTTGATGCCTCGAAATGATGCGGAAGTTGGCAGTGCAGTTCTCTCTGTGATGGACTTGATTCAAAAGCTCTTTTCTATTTATGGGGCTACTGCTCAGGAGTCACTTGAAGTGGCGCACACCCACAAGAATGCTACTTGAAGAAAGAGTGGTTACTCACCTTTGGAGTTTCCTTCTGAGACTCAGCTGTGGAGAAGGAACTAATAGCAGCTTGCCCACAGCCTGATACAGCCTCAGTGCAAGGCACAAGAGTATTAGCAGTGCATGCAGGGGTGAAACAAACACTGCTAATTAAAATCTCCCAGAAAAGGCACACACTAAAGTAGAGCTCCCATAGGGAGACATCTTGAAGAACTACAGTGAGTAACTTTTCTTTCTGTTCTGGGAACTCAGGGTTCTAGTTGGTAGACTGCATTTCTTCAAACTTTCTTTTTGACATGACTATGTATAATTTTCACTCTACTATTCCTGCCCCTCAGACTTCTTCGTACATAGTTTCTGCTTCACTGTTACACTTTCTGCTCCAGAGTTGCCTCTGGTATAAATATCCTCCAGCTTTCCCTGAACCCCATCATAATAATCAATTAGAGTCTGAATTCCCTCATTCTGCAGATTGTAAGTGTTAGGGGTGGGAAATCCCAGTATTGAGGATTCCTTTGGTCTCAAATATCAGAGGGGTAGCCGAAGTTAGTCTAAAGGTGCCACAGGACTCCTCGCTGCTTTTGGTCTCAAAGATATCACAAAGAAAGTTGTTCTGTGCTACATCTGAAAGTGACTAAACATTTGTCAACATTTAATTTTCTCATCCACAGGAAGATCTGTGATCCAGGTCTTACATCTTTTGAACCTGAAGCTTTGGGGAATCTGGTGGAAGGGATGGACTTTCACAGGTTCTATTTTGAAAATGGTGTGTTCCTATTCAGTCATATTTTAAATACTTCCAAGTATGTTTTTTAAATACAGCTCTTTTTTGTAGCTACCTATGATGTTTTAGAAATTTCATTTTGAGTTGTGCAGTTTTTCATGTTTCTGCTAAACTTGCTTAGGAACCACAGGGAACTTTTGATTGTGGATGGAATTTTCAAGTTCATGTAGTTATTTTAGAGGGGACGGGGAGGAGAAAGGTGAGGAGAGAAATGGAGGGACAACTAAAAGTCAAATAAGATTGGAAGGTAAGTGATTCCCACTCTTCATTTTTCAGATCTAAGGCACTGAATAGCACATTACTTGAAAAGTCTGCATTGATGGACCTTGTCAGCATTACCTAACATTTGATGATTATTCTTTCTTACATTATGTCTAAGGAAAAAACTATAGCCACTGTGCTGATTCATGCTAGCTGAGGCCCTTGGCCTCAAGACTTTTTAAGTGGTGATCGCAGCATCTCAGTGGATTTAGTACAACTACGTCAGCTTCAGAAAAGAAAAGCTGCATATCGGGGAATAAAATACACTGCTTACTTGTTAATACAATGGACTGTCATGGTAGAAATGACTCAGTTTCAGAACAGTTTTAAAACTCTGAGAGACTCAATTAACTAATGATACTGATTTTTCTCATTCATCAATTTCTGAATGAGAAATGTCAGAGCACAAGATTAGCTCCAGGGACTCCTGATTTCTAATCTCAATTCTGAGATGCTCCCATTGTGTATTGTGAATACATAATTGAATATCAACGACTCAGTTTCTCCATCTGTACAGATATTAATAAAAATGTAGCATATCTTAGAACTAAAGAAAATGTCATGAATGCATGGTAAGCTGAAAACTACTAAATGCAAAAATGTTATCACATTAACTCAGATGGGAGGTGTTGGATGGGCATCTAGAAGTTGCTCTTATTTATTGTCTTTTAAATGGAAAGGATTTGGGTTACTGCCTCAGTGTTACTAAGTTAGAAATGAGAACTGTAAGCATTTAGCATTGTCTTGTTACTGCTATGATCTACAGGCCCTTAACAGTGAGTGGGTACTTTAGCCCACTTGTCGCTTGGGGGCAGAACCAAACTAGTCAGTCACTGACAACAGGGGAATGTCCTGCCCCCTCAAGTGGCCTCCACTTGCCTTCCCCCACCCCATTCTTCTGCGGTCGATGGCTCAGCTAGACTAGCCCTGCAGCAGGGCTTTTTGGAAGGAAATTGCACATTTGATTTTGAGTTCGGAGACAGTGCAGCTCAATAATGTGTGTATCAAATTCCCAGCTGTCTCCCACAGCTGTGTTTGATTTTGGGAGAGATTGTCCTCTCAGCTCCATTGCCTTTCTGAAGTATTTGCAATAGCTAGGGCCCCTGCATATTATAGGGAGAGAGCGAAGCCAAGAAAAATGAGAAACAAAAGGAAGGGGTCTGTGTCTCCTGCTCTCTTCTTATTGCGAATTGAGTTGGGTAGCTTAGCTAGCTCTTTGGGCAGAGAGCAATTTTTTCCTCTGCCTAGCTAGAAAGGAAACAATCCGGATTGGAAAAGGGCTGACTCTTAAGCTTTCCTTTCTCCAAAATGGCATAGAAGCCAAAAGGACAGCATGCCAGAAGCACATGGGATCCTGTGGTTGGATCAACTCCAAACGTACTAGTTTTGGGGCAGAGATGGGATTTGGCACAGGTTTGTGATGTTGGTGAGAAAAATGGGATTTAAGGATTTGCTTGTTTTTCACACCACTGCATCACAACCTACCCCTTCTGTGAACAGGCTGCTGCATGGATCCAACCACATAATCCCACATATTTCTAAACCCCAGGGTATTGTTTCTAACTCTGGGTCTCTTAAGCACATTATCCAGTGCAAACTCTATGTATGACACTCGTCTTGGGCAATGAGTCCCTGGAATCCAGCTGCCTTAGACTTCAGAACCAGTGTCCCCACCCATCCAGGCTTCCCAATGCTTAATCCCATTCCTCCAGAGTCTACCTGGCTCTGGGAGCTCTGGTTTCTTGATTAACTCCTTCAGGGACAATGTGGAAGGAAGACAGGCTTTTAGGCTTGCCAGATGGTTTAACAAAAAATACCAAGCCTCCTTACCCCCCAAAAAAACACCAGGGAAACAATTCTGTCGAAGCGGGAAAAAAAGGGGGGAGACTAAAGTTGTCAAGGAAAAACAAAAAAAGCCCCCCAGAACAGAATTGTTGAGCAAAAATAAAGAGGATGGAGAGAGGCTGTTCTCAGTAGTGACAGATGGCAGAACAAGGAGCAATGGTCTCAAGTTGTGGTGGGAGAGGTCCAGGTTGGATATTAGAAAAAACTATTTCACTAGGAGGGTGGTGAAGCACTGGAATGGGTTATCTAGGGAAGTAGCGGAGTCTCCATCCCTAGAGGTGTTTAAGTCTCTGCTTGACAAAGACCTGGAGGGGTTGATTTAGTTGGGATTGGTCCTGCCTAGATCAGGGGGCTGGACTTGATGACCTCCTGAGGTCTCTTCCAGCTCTATGGTTCTATGATTCTAGTGTTGAGGGAGGCATCACATGGCCAGCTCCCGGGTCTCTGCTGGTCACGTGGGCCAGAGCAGCGTGCACTCTACTCCCACCCCAGCCCACCGCCCCCCCTAGCTTGGTGCCCGGCAAGTGTCCCCTTCTGCCCCCCTTCGCTATGCCTCTGCTGTGCTCCTCACTCTCCTGCCCCCGCCAGAGGCGGCAGGGGAAAATTGTCCCCACCGGACTTCTGTCCCAGGGAAACCAGAAATAACTGAAATTTCACATGTCCGGTATTTCCTGGGTTTTTTGTTTGTTTTGTTTTTTTTGTTTTGTTTTTACCGGATGGAGCTTGCAAATACCGTACTGTCTGGGTGATACCGGGCACCTGGCAACCCTACAGGCTTTGCAAAGGGATTTGTTAACCACAGCATTTTGCTCTTAAACCACAGAAGAGTTATAGATCTTTGCAAAATAACAGACAGTCCTGAATGTGCTTTCCCTAAGTCTGACTCTCCCTCCTCCCCCCTCGAGTCCAAAGTCAGTGTGCATAAGGTAGGGAGCCCTTCCTGCTTTATCTTTCCTCTCACCCTTTTCTTCTAGCATACAGCAGGAGACTAACCCTTTGCTCAATGTAGCATCTACCTTTTAATAACAGCTTCTGCCCCTCTTGTTGCCTGGCTCAGAAAATGCCGTGATCCACCCATTATATGAACTGCACATCAGCTTCCTTCAAAGACAATGGCCTTACCAGTAGATGCTTTAATCCACAAAGGCTGTTAAAGAGCAAAGTAGAGCCCCTGAAACATAACACGGAGTTCACAATATAACACCTAGAGATCCCAAATCACAGCAATTGATTCTGTTTTTACATGTCGTTTTATTACAGTTTCTAAAGTACTTTATATAATATAATCACACAATTAAGGCATTTGGTAGCAGATTGCACTACTGAGCTAGAACCACCAAATAAGATGAAACACGTGAAGATTACTTTGGATAATAATCATGTTGAAATCTGGCCAAAGACTTTGAGATCATTTCAACAGAAATCACATTGGAAATAAGAAATGTCAACTAAAAATGAAGAAAAAAAAGAAATGTATAGCCAGAAGGATCAGGAATAGGAATAATGCAAATATATTACTATGAGCAGAGCTAAGGTGCTAACTAATAACCTCACTTCTAAAAGTAAACAACAAAGTGAACAAAGGCAAGTGAACATCATAATTACACTTCCTTCTTTTATGTCTTTATTATGCAAGAGATCTCAAGATTGGTCAGGGTTTAAAAGCAGACAATTAGTGTAATTTATTTGGGACGTAAGTATATAAACCAATGTAACTTCAGAATGCTTTTCTGGTAGGAGAGAGGAGAACATGCTTCATCTCTTTCATGCTACTCCCTTCCCACTTGTGGGACTCTTTTTTTGCTAGTTTTGCTTGCTTATCAGTAAAATAGTGTTTAGAATTTAGCATCTGCTAATCTTGATATTTTACACACTATTCTGTGTACTGAGGGACATAACTACCTCTGTTGGTTTACTTGGAGAAAATGACTTTGTGTGTGTTTCCTCCCATAGCTTTGTCCAAGAGTAATAAGCCAATCCATACCATTATCCTCAATCCCCACGTCCATCTTGTGGGTGATGATGCTGCCTGCATTGCCTACATACGGCTGACGCAGTATATGGATGGAAGTGGAATGCCAAAGACTATGCAATCTGAGGAGACCCGGGTCTGGCACCGCCGTGATGGCAAATGGCAGAATGTCCATTTTCACCGTTCAGGGTCACCAACAGTTCCGATCAAGTAAGAAATCTGTACAAACAGTATTAAATAAGGGGTTAGGATGGTCTGTTATGTAAAAAGTCAAACCAGATGATCTAAAGGTCCCTCCTGGCCTTAAACTTTATAAAACTTTCATTCTTTTGAAAATACCATTGCAACATAGCTTCTGCACTGTCAGTTCTGAAAAGTCAGTTTAATAATTCAGTATGCTGCATACAGTATTAGTGCAAATATTTGTAATTTGTTGTTTGCTTACAATCATTCACATTTAAACTTAGGGCTTCACTGTGCTGAGTGTTGTACATACCCATACTAAGGGCACATACAAGTACTTACACATAGAAAGTGTTTTAATTTTAGGCCTCAGTATTAATTTAGACTCCTCTTTCTACTTTCAGGGTATCAGTTAATCCTTTGACTCTTCCTCTATCACATCTTGAAAGTCCTTCTTTTTCACCCTCACAGCTAAAAAGTACTTGTGCTTATTTCTGTTGGTGATCTTCTGCCTTGATTACAACACTCTCTTCCTCCCTTGCCTTCCCTGTTTTTCTCATTGACCCAATCTAGCCAAAATATTGCTGTGGTAATAATCAATTTTATCTGCTCCCTTCACAACTTTGATTCTCTCAGCTGTCATTCTGTTTTGGTGTCATGTTCAGATCTCTTGTCCTCACTCTCGAGGCTCAGACTGAGTCCATTCATGGCGACAGCTCTACTCTAATTTCTTTATTTTTTAACTCTAATTTTCCTTTTCCACATAACTTCTCTGTATGTTTCTCTTGTATGCCTTTGTGCTAGTCTTTATACATAGCATTGCCATCTTCCTTTGGTCCCCATCCATTACCTTCTCTCCTTACAACATACTTCTTCCTCATAGCCTGGCAGTGTCAGGCTATCAAGTAGTGGAATATAATAATAGAACAAAGTGCTGTTAAACTTTAAAAGCTTAATGAATGCTTTTTTAGAGTGGCCCATCTCCTGGCCTTATCTGTCAATCGATATGTTTGTACAATAGTGTTTATTTTTAAAATATAAATACATTGGCAGGGGCCTTATCTTCCTCTGTTTTGCACTGCTCCAAGCACACTGCCAGTGCTCAACAAAGTATGTTTAGTATTAACAGAAAATGAGAAATGTTGGTAGTTGAGAGACACAGGTTTTATGTAAGAGGAATATGTGGAACTGGTCTGCCTCTTTTCGTGGTAGGGGCCAAAAGCATAAATGACAAAGTCCAGAAAAAAAAACCTGTGTATGAATATTTCATTCTGATACTCATTGAAAAATAAAGGTTCATACCAGGATGATAGGCACTAAATTATAAAAAATATTAATCCTTTCCATTTTAATTTTTCAGCTTGCATATGTTTTGTTAAATACCGAGGGAAAGCCAAGTAGTTTTGTACATACTCACATTCATTGACATTTACGCCAAAAGGAAGCCTAATGACCATCTAGTTTGACTACCTGTAAAACATGATAGAGACTTTTGCCTAATAATTCCTGTAACCAGTAGATTCTGCAGTTTGGGAAGAAAATGATAAATTTGGGGTACAATATTTTAATGAGGCTCACCATTTTTAACTTACACAACATGAGTAACACACAGGATGATTTTCTGCAAACTTTCATGATTATCTTTCATAAGGTCTTAGAATTCACCATTAGTTCTCAGAGGCTATAGCAATGGAAAAATATCTTTGTTCTGAAGCCTCACAAAAGTGGAATTCAATAATCATGTTTTTAATGTCTGTCTTATATTTAGAATAATTGCACTCCAACAGATACAGATCTATCATAAGAATATTTATTAATGTTATATGCTCCATTCAGTAACAAACTTTTGTAATGCATAGTAGCTTTTGCATTGGCTGAAGAAAAATATTTCAAATAGCTATAATTACTTTTGTAATTTTATTGTATTGTCTTCTGCCTAGATCGAGTCATATTAGCTTACACAAGCACCGTAGCTGATTTGTCAAGACTAGTGATGACTGCACTTAAATATGAAGCCAAAACTGAAAGGAATTTATTTAACTCATAAAATGCCCACAAACATAGATTATTATTTAACTGAGTCGAAAAATTACTGAAAAGATTTGGTTACCATCTGTTCCATGGCTTGTATCTACTTACATGATACAGTTGATAACTTTCTTTGTGGCCAGTATTCTTAAAAAATTGTTCTTTCAGCTTACTTTTGCAGAACTCCTGAATATATGTGCACATGCACACCCACACCAAGAATAGTCTCCTGGTTTCAGCATGGAATTAGTAGTCATGAGACTACTGGGTCTGAAACTGATTCTCAAGGCCAAATTCAGACATAATGTAATTAGATTCCCGTGTACCCACTGATCAGGTTATTAGGGAATCTGCATTATTATAAGTTACATTCTGATGAGCCAGAAGAATGCTTAATTAAGGATTTTGTTTTTTGATTGTATAGCACCTAACACAATGGGACTGTGGTGCATGACTAGGGTTCTTTGGCACTATTGTAGTACAAATAATAAATATATTGAGTAGCCCTCATTAATATTCTTACACATTCCTGTTAGTTTCTTTCCCTCTTACCCTAATCGTCTGGCACCTCTGCATGCAAATGATTATATCAGCTTAGATTCTTTGAGATGCACAACTTACTGGACCAAATTCAAAAGTGATGTGTATGGTATAGATCTAAATGATATATTGGTAAGTTGCATGTGAAGCTGTCAGTCAGTATAAGTTTGCGTGCCAGGAAATGGTATAAAATACAACTTAGATGCCCTTTGGTCTTACTGACTGCTCAGATTTGAACTCAGGCAAGTCTGTAATGTTTTCTGCCTGAGTATCCTTTTCTCTTAATGTAAAGATACTATTAACTGGTCTCCTGACATGTGGTGAAGGTTAATTGGTGTTTATAAAGTGATTTGAAGAGGGAAAGAGCAATATAAGTGCTTACTTATTTCTGTGCTTCTCAGTGCAGTATCCTGAAAGGTTGTAGATTGGGGAAGACGTCATAGTATTATTCCAACACTTGTAGTATGTTGCATAAAGTGGAAATATCACTAAGTCAATAACAGTAATATTGTGGTTTTTCCTCCTCCTAGCTAAAATTCAACAATGCCACTCTTGCATTCTCCGTACTCAAAGCACCTGATTGGTTACCATGTGGGCCATCCTGTTCTTCTCTTCATGCATGTTTCTGAGTGCATGAAGCCATGACGGTTCTACATGTAATGCATTTGTGATGCATCATTTTGTTGTATATTCCATCTGTATATTTTGTTTACACTTCAATTAAGAAGATGTTCCATGCAAATTGAAAATGGCAAAGCAAAAAGAATAAAAGCCAAAAATAAGAATACAGTAGTAGATGTGCAATCGTATGTAATTTTCTCTGTTAATGCTAAGTTTTAACAAATAACTTTAAAATTACCATGGTCGTAAAAAAAAAAAGTCTCGTTTTGTTTCCATTTTTTAAACAAGTGGTTTATGGCTTATTTGTTTTCAAAACCACTCGGTTTTGCTTTTGTCCATGTTGGGAAGCTCATCGATTTCTACTAACAGCTTTGCTACTGCAGAATAATTTTTGTTGGAACAGAAAAATGGATAAAATCAATGAATGTGGTAGCAAATTATGTTGAGGTGGTACCACCTGAAGCCATTTTAGTTATTAAACTGGAATAATTGCATCATTTACTAACTTGAATACTTTAGAATTAGCTTTTATTGTTCTGACTAATCAGTAATATTTTTTCTTTTTTTTTTTAATCTTTACCTTTACTTTTTTATGCTAACTGAAAATTTATATTGGGAAGAGAAAAGAGCAAAATTAAAATTTATTCGGAATGAAGACTAAGGAGATAGTTTTTGATGATTAAAGTGAAAGAGTAAAACAAAATAGATTTGTATCACTTTTAGGATGTACAGTACATTTATTAAGGAGGCTTTAGATTATTTTATTTTATGCTCTGGTCCAGATATGTGGTTAGTTTCACCTAGAAATATTAAGCCTTACAAGCTTAGTATAAAGAGCTTCTTTACTTTCTGTTGTAGCGGCTTCTACTCTGACAAACTATCATAAATATTCCAATTTTCTAATACTGTAACACTTTATAATGGTATTTTCCCCCATTTGCTCTTGGCTTATTAAAATCCTTGCAAGTGCATAATATTAGGGACAACAACTATTGCAGAATATCTTACTGTTTTGTTTTTTTCTGTCGCTGCATATCCCTGTAGAATAAGCAGGGAACGTTCTTGATGTCAATTTAAAACATGTACTTAGTGACCTGAACGTTTTTTGCTTCTATTTTATAGCTCTGAATGTATATTCCTGCGAGCATTTAGATTTCATCCCCTTCCTTCCCTCCCCCCCACCCATTTTTAATAGAAAAATACAGGGGTTGACTGGTTTTTCTTGTTTTGTTAATTGTTTTATTATCAGTGGGGCTAATTGTTTTCTGCAGTACTCTATAGTGCATGATATATCAGTGTTCTTTTTAGCAATTACAATTTACAGCTCTCAACAGCCTGAAATTTTTAAAATGGGAAGACTTCCTAATTTGTATAATTTTACTTTGTGTTGATTATAAATCAAAAACGTTCCCTTACACTTTGATGTTGTTACTAGTGGATGTACAGTAGATGGATTTAAGCTTCTCTGATAATTATTACATGATTTAAAACAATGTATATTTAAAATAAGCATTTACAGTAAATGTGTTGAGCCATATTAACCTGCCAATGGGATCTGTGAAAAACAAAAAAGTAATGGCCTAATTTTTTTCTCGTTTATTTCTTTACTTTTTTTGTGAAGCAGCTATAAGTAGTATAAATGTATTTAAATTTAACAAAATTAGGTGTAGGGTGGGGTTTTTTACACTTTAACATAGCATGTGGTGTTGACGTATTACTGTAGATCAAGTTTGTCTTCCACACCAATATGTGAGGAAATTGTGACTCGTTCTCTCCACCACAGTCAAATTACATGCTTAACTTCTATCATTTTGGAACACTGCAGTTTACCCATGGGACATGGTGTACATATTTCTTGCCATAATGGTAAATGACTGACAGATATATTTAAGAATGAATAAATTTGTGATTTCTGCTGATACTGTGTGTGTGGTTTTATTTCACAGTAAATTGTGTTGTACAAAGTGTGGTGAAAAAGCACAATGCAATAAAATGTTTATTTCTGTTCTTCCAAACTATTAGTTGAAAAGGAACAGCTGAAGTATTTTGATAGGCCAATAACAGAGTTTTCCTTTAGTTTGTGAGCAATGACTTTCCCGATCTATCTTGTTAGTTTGGTTTTGAAAATTGTCTCTCCTATGGCCCTGGCAGTATTCCATTTATTGTACATCATGATGATGGATTTTGTAGATACAGATATTGTATATTTAGAAATATTTTACAGAATTTTAAAGTTTGTTAGAACTATTTTTCAGGTCCTACAGCTTGTAAAAACTCCTGAGTCTAACGCTGCAAGCCTTGACAGGAGAGAAAAGATACTCATAAATGTTGATGTCAGAGGGGATCATCATGGTCTAGTCTGATATCCTGCATAATGCTTAGACTTCAAGTTACAGGGACTCTATTGACACTAGTGTAAACCTGCAAGGATTCATATGGCATGCTTCAGAGGAGGGTGAAAAACGTCCAGATTCTCTGCCAATCTGACCCAGGGAAAATTCCTTCCCAACTGCAAATATGACTGAGCTTGAGAAGGGGGGTGGTATAATAGGACTGCTAATCATCAGCAGTCACAATCTATTGTAGACAATATTATTACGCCATCCCCTTTCTCGAGCTCAGTCTTGAAACCAGTTATGGTTTTTGCCCCTTTTGCTCCCATTGGAAGGCAATTCAAATTTGAAAACCTAAATATTACTGTAAAAGTTTGCACATACAGTATTGTTTTTAAGATGTGGCATCTCACAATGAGTCAGGACTAGAAAGAGTGCTTCATGTCAGAAAATGAGGGGAACTTCTATGATTAATAACTTGTGAAATACAGAGCCTTATGCACCACTGTGGTGGTCTAGTTTTATTCCAAAGGTGGTATCGTGGTGAATCAGGCCCATTATTCCCTATGTTAAGTTGCCAGTGATCTGGGATTTTATCCAGCGTCTTGGGCAAATATCACATTTTAAAAGGGAAAAAAAAGAAAACAGTAGCTATCTGAAATCCAAACATTTAGAGTGCTACAGCAAGTCCCAAAGCAAGTTCATGAACTTTATCAGATAGTTCTACATCTGATAAATAAATAAAGGAATGGAGACTGCCTATCTCCTAGAACTGGAAGGGACCTTGAAGGGTCATTGAGTCCAGCCCCTGCCTTCACAGCAGGACCAAGTACCATCCCTGACAAATTGTTGCCCCAAATCCCTAAATGGCCTCTGCAAGGATTGAACTCACAACGCTAGGTTTAGCAGGCCAATGCTCAAACAACTCAGCTATCCCCCCCTCCCCCCCCCGATATATGTCTTCACTAGTTGTGTAATGCATTTACTCATTTTTCTCATCAAATACCATTCTAGAAAAGAGTTAAATTCCAATTCCATATAGCTGAAAAAACATAAACCAGTGGACTCCCCAGCCTGACAATATCATCTTGATGTACTTTGTCTTTAACAATAATTTATGTAACTTAATATTGCAGTTTTTTTCCTGGGAGTTGGATACACAGTGTTGAGGCAATTGGGGTGTTGACAAGGACAATTCTTGATGTTTTTAAAAGCCTTCTGAGTAACTATTATGTCACTATAAAAAGAACAGACTATTCTAGGGGGAAAACTGGCATTTGTAAAAATGGCATGTTTATGTAAAACATTATTTTATTGTCTACTTCACATAACCCTAAGTACAGCCATAATCCTAAACATAACCTTAGCACTATCTACTTGTAATTTTAACATAAAATTTATTTTTAACATTAGCTAGATTCAGTTTTAACCATAGTCTTTAACATAGCCTTTGCTTGTAACCTAACACATCAAGTTAGTGTAAAAATACATTAAAATGGAAATAAGAAAGTGGAAGAGAAGTTTATGAACTATTTGTATTCTGGTAGTGCTGAAACACCCCAGTTGAAGATCAGGGGTCAATTATCCTGGACACTGGAAGACAGTCTTTGCCTTCAGTCTGATAATAGAATAAGAGCACAAGCTTGTATGTGAGTACATCAGCAACAAACAATGTCACAAATGATAAATGAGTTTAAGGAAAAAATGTTTGAGATGTGATATGTTTAGGGTGAAATATTGGGATTTCAAGATTATCTTCCTGAAATGGTCAATGTTTTTAATTTTGACAAAAATGTTCAGGGTATGCACTATCCAGCAACTTCAATGCACAATACTCTTCAAGGTAAGTTCATAGAACTTTGAATCACTTGTGAAATATTGGAAATATGTGGGACTAACTCAGTCCATTCAATAAACTTAAATATGAAGATACATTTTCAAAAGTCAGGAGGTGATTTAGAAGCCCAAACTAATTTTCAAAGGCAAGTTGGCAAATAGGATTTAAGGGTTTGTCTTCCCTACAACAGTTACCTGATTTAAATTATATTTGCGACAGCATAACTTGAGTGAAAGTAGCCACACTGTGAAACAGCACTCAGACTGCAAAAGAGTAATTGGATTAGTAGGCGATGGCTATGGCATTGTAATGCCACTGCAAGCTTGAGCATCAGGAGCACTCAAATGTTAACTCTCCTTCCCTGCAACAGGACAACTAGCTCAAGTTAAAAGTACCATACAACATAAGTTACAGGTTTTTATGTGTGAATGGGTGTTGGGTTAGTCACAAAACTCAAATTATACCCAGAGCTAACAATGTAATGAAGAGAAACAGTAAGGTGCAGGGACAATGAAACTTAGACTCTTAAGTGCCTAAAAAACTTAGAAAACCAGGAGAATCACTGTTGGAAAACTTTAAAAAAATGCGTTTGTTTTTTGTCAAAATTTGCCAGTTCATCAAAACATATATCTTTCACAAAGACAGTTTGATTTTGATGGAAAAAAAATGATTTCCTGCCAATTCTCATGTCCAGGCTCTTGGCAGTCTTACCTGGTGGGCTGCTGGGGAGCCAAGAGTATGGAAACCTTGAGAGTGTTATATCCCTGGCTCATGACTTCTCTGTTTCCTTTAAGAGAGATTACATAATGGGTCGTCACATAATTAGGGCTCCTGTGATCCATGGCTCAGGTGGACTGCCCTAAAACTAGGAATCCTGGTAGAACTGAACAATGAAGGGTAATTCTGTTTTACTTAAGTATTTTGGGGGGTTGTTCCAATTGAAACAAAAGAACATTTTAAAATATTACCATTCCTTGCTCGGGTCTACATTTGGGCTCCTAAATTACTTCAGCACTTCTGAAAATGTAACCCCCAAAATGTAAATGGTATTGGGAGATGCAATTTTCTTCATCATTTAGATAATATGTAGAGTGATTAGCTGTATGAAATTAACCCCACCGATACCCTACTATGTTATAAGTATTGTTAATTACACTGAAATCAATCCAGGTAATGTATTAGATTACAATTTTAGCTACAAATTCGCAAGCAGCTCCTTTGAAACCAATGGATATATTGTGCATTTCACACTGGACTAGATATAATATAGTACAGTATATAAAATAAATCAGAAAGAAAGAGAAAGATTCAATATTCATTGAGAAATGTTTTTAACATCACTTTGAGCATCTCTTTAAGGTACAATGCAATAAATATTTTAGTATGCTGCCATCTGGTGGATTTTTGTGTTTTTATGTTTTCTATTTGGGATTACCCAAGCAGATCTAATGTGTTCCACAATGGAAAAAGTGCAGTGCATTTTATGAATCTTTCTGCTATGAACAAGCAACACAGGGTGTTTCATGGATTAGAATATCTATTTTTTTCTAAACAGGAACTCATAATTTCACTATACTATCCACAAACATAATGGAAACAAACAATCTTTTATATAAAGACTAATTTCAAAGGCATTAGTGCAGAAAATAACTATTTTTCTTTCTAACTTTAAATTGTGTACAGAACTCTGTTCTAGAGTTTGTCCTTTACTCTTTTTTCCAGTGCTGTAAGTCCTTGACCAATAAAATATTTCCATACTCAGACTGAGGTGCAAGAGGATTTTTTTAGTCCTTTTGGAGATCTCCCTGCTTGTTAAAGTGCTTGTTCATGTCCATTCCAACTAGGTGTGTTTGCACTGACAATGGAAACATTTCCCTCTAGCACAATGGGTCTCAAACTTTTTGGCCTGTGGCCCACCCACTTTTAATGCAAACCTTGCTTCAGACCACTAACTGCTAATAGAAGCTTGCCATTAATTATACACTCAAGCAACTTTCCTAGTGCTGCAGCTAGGGAAAATGGTTTGGTTTAATCTGTAAGAAAAATACTAATCAAAATTATTAAACAGATTAAGCACTTTAACTTCTTTATTATGCTAGTGTACCAGACTTAATTTTAAATAAAGTAAAATGTTAATTTATGTCCAACACAAAAGATTTCAACATAGGCTTTATTTATGGCAGGGATGGAAGACATTTTTAGGTTGCAGGCCACTGACTCTCAGAAAAGTCAGTGAAGGATCTCACAAGTGAGAAGCTCCAGTTCCAGGGAGAGGGCAGGACAAGCAAGAGTGAGGTTCAGGGCTTCTCATAGGCCAGATTAACTCTTCTGTGGTTCCAGGGTTAGTGGATTTTGTGGACTCCCACTAGGCTCTGGAATGGGGCCAAAAATGAGGGATTCAGTGTGTGGGACAAGGCTGCCAGCAAATGGGATAGGGATGGGGGTGCAGGATCGGGGCAGAAGGGTGAGGTGCAGAGAGGGTGAGGGTGAGGGTGGAAGATCTGGGTGGGGGTTTGGGTGCAAGAGAAGGCTGGTGGTGTGGGGTCTCTGCAGGGAAAGTGCATGGAGGTGGAGGATGGGATCTGGGGAAGAGGAGAAGGGGGGCACTTACCTGTCTTTGCACCCTCCTCTGCTCTCAGCATTGTGTCCTAGGCATGGCCTCCCACCAATGGGAGCAGTGGGGAAAGTATCCAGGCAGCACCTTCATGTGCTGCTGTTCCCCCCACTGCGGGAGCTCATGTCTGAGCCCTCTTACACTTTTTTCATTGGGACAAAGTGCAACTCAGGCCTTGTCTAGCCTTCCTTTCCAAAGTGGTGTCTTAGGTTCCACCTATTGGCACCACTCTAGGGGGCTCCCTAGCTAACCCAAAGGATGCTTCTAGGGGAAAGATTTTCCAAAGTCCGTGCATGCAGCGCATACACACCCATGGATGTGAACAACATCTCTTAAAGAGCAACAGATATTAGAGGCAAGTAACTTTTACTGTAAATTGCTTGGATCCTTATGATCATTTTTTATATTCAGTAACTTTCCAATGTATTCCAGTAAACAATCTTTAGTCTAGAAAATGAACTGTATTAACTATTAGGGAAACTCCAGAAGGACTTTAAGGATTCAGCTTCCCTATCTTTAAGCAATTATTAATGGGAAGGAAAGCATATCAATTAACAGTAAGGACTTGCCATTCTCAGCAGAGTTCCCAACTGAAGTCTACTGGAGTTTTGTATATGAAAGACATGCATGATTAAGCTATTACTCCTAAATTTTCAGAAGTGTCCTGAGAAGTGGCAAATTTTACATTTTAAAAGATAATAGTCATTAAAAAGGTATATAATGGATGGTTTTTGAAAGCACCTGAGTCTTAGATACATAAGTGCAGTTTTCAAAAGCTTTGAATATCGAACTTAGTCTCCTCAGTCAGTTAGAGCTCGTCTAGACAGGTGGTTAATTCACTCCACAGGGATGTGATTTCCAAAATGCACTAATGTTTTGCACATTAATTGGTCCATGTGGACTTTGCTTGCTGCATTTTAGTATACTTTAATGTAATACTGTCTGAAATACTACTACCGTAAAGAGCACATGGGAACCCTTAGTGTGTACCAGCAAGGTCTACAAGGACCAATTAATGTGCAACACCTTAGTGTGCATTAGAAATCATGCTCCATGTAGATAAGTTCTTAGGTTCATTTGCAAATTTTATATAGCCAACTGACTGTGATATACCTGTCAACATATTAATGAGTGTCCAAAATGCAAGTACATTTTATATATTTATATAATTTCATTAAGTGATTCCAGTCTGTGTTTTCCTCTAGCTCCTACCTATTGAAGTGAGGGAGTCTCCTCCTCCCCCCCCCCCGCGCAAAAAAAATTACATAAGCATCAATTAATTCTCTCCCCTACTAGCACCTGATACATGAATTAATTAGTGATCACCAGCACCTGACTTGTTAAGGCTCCCCTGCTCTTCCAAGCACCTGGATGACTTTTGCTTTCAGCCTCCTAGCACACAAATTAAAACAGCCCATAACCTTAACAGCACTGATTTGAAGAGCTGATTGTGCTGGTATTGGTCTTTGCTCTACCAGGCTTGTGACCCCCTTATCCAAAACTGGGAGAGAGCTGGCAGCTCTCTAGGGAGGAATCTTTGCTGTCTACCTTCCTGGGCTTGGTAGTAAGGACAGCAGCAGATGTCAAAGTTTATTAAACAATTTAATGATAAAACAGTAGGGTTACCACATGTCCAGGGTTTCTTGCCACCACCCCTTCTTTGTTTCTCCCAGCAGATTTCTCAAGTAAGAGGAAATGGTCAGGGTTTTGCTAAGCAGACAAGTTGCAGCTGAGAAACAGCCCTGGTTGGTCCATTCCAATTCAAGCCACAGCTGAAGGATTCCACCCACCCAGCTTTCAACCCTGACTAATGGCTGTCAGTCGCTGTGTCTTGGACTTGCACCTGCCAATGTAACATGGGGTGACACTGCCCTCCCACCATCTCCTGTACCCCATCCTCCTCCTCCCTCTTCTCTCTCCCTTTTGGTAGTATCCTCATATTGGCAATCCAAAATATGGTACTTAGAAGGGACTGTTATGCTCTGGGACTATTGTTGGGGAGCAATTTGTGCCAGTACAGATACATGTGCTTTCTGGGACATTACTGATATGACTATATTGGCAAAGGGCTACTGGAGTTCTGGGTGAATAGCAATGACAGCAAAAATTGAGCCTTTTTTGCCAAATTCAGAATTTTACATGCTGGGTTGTGCCAGTGGAAGACACATTTTGCTGATAAATCTTTCTGGTGTAGGATGAAGGTGGTACAAGGCAAGTCCAAGAAGGAGCAGCTGCTCTCCCTGGTCATTCTGACTGCTCAATGCTTACAAGTACCTCAAGAGTTCTTACAACCCTGTGCTTACAAGGAGAGAGGAAGAAAGCACGGCATGCTTTTTGGACTGGGACCATTTCTTAGAACATTCAACAGTTCTGATTGACTGTTCTTCCTCCAGCAGCAGGGAAGAGAAACCCATCAGACAGATGTTTTTCTATAGGCGTTCCACATAGGCGGTCTGAACTTAAGACCCAAAAGCCAAGACTTGCAAAATGTAAGATTCTCTAATATCTACCTACATACTACATTTTCCATATTGTGGTGTTTAAGAATGAACACACAATTCAAAATTGTTATAAATATTGATGAATGCCTGTGTGTCCTGAGCGGGGAGTGCTGATTGTTCCAGGAAGAGAAAGTGTAAGGATCTGTCTGAAGCGCAGGCGGGACAGAGCAGTTGATCAAGACACAAGTCAGGAGAAATAGGTTAAGTCTAGACTGCGATGTTTTTGCAGAAAAAGCTACGCAAAATGCAAAGCGCGTTTTGCATAGCTTTTTCCACTTTTTTTCATTTGGCCCCGTCAGGACACTTTCAGGGAAAAAAACCACGTAAACCTTTTTTTTAGGAAGAGCATTTTTTCTGAAAACACCACATCCAGACTACTTTCACTTTCAAAAAACCTGCTTTTGAAAAAGTGATTGGAAGAAGATATGCAAATTAGTGCTGAATTTGCATATCTACTTTAAAAAAAAAAACATAGTCTAGACATGCCTGAGATGAGCACAAATGGTGGAAAGGCCTCCTCTTTTGGAGGAGCCCTTATGCCTCATCAAATGAGGAATACAGGACTCCGAAAGAACACGTTTGCTCTTCAGCAAAACAAAACAGAAGAGCAAATGTGTTCCTTGGATGAGGCGGAGGTTTTGCAGAATACCTTCAATATACCGCAAAAACCCTGAAGTCTAGACATCTTCTTGGAAGTTTCCCAGGCTGAAACCCAGAGCTGGACCCATTAGCACTGCTACTGATAGCTACATATCAAGCTGTGAGTACTGGCACTGGTGACTTTACACGAGGAATAAACAAGGGAAACCGTATGTGGCTAAGTGGGGAGGTTGGCAAAATGCGTCAGAAGAGAGCACAAGAGAAGATGACTGGAGAAATTTCACTGATGCTGAATACAACCATGAGCACACAAGACCTGCTGGATTGAAATTTGTGCTCATGGGTGAGAGAGGTTGAGATGACTGTGATAGGGGGATGCTGCAGCCCCTGTGGGAAGGACTGAGATGACACTGAAAGGGTGGTGACAGCAAGGGTGGGAAAAAGTTGAGGTGACTATGGGAGTGTCCATCTCAGCCTAGGCAGGAAAGGCTGATGTGATTCTGATGGGTGGGAGGTGTCAGGCTGGGTGTAAAAGGCTGAGATGACTCAGAAGGGGTGGTAACAGCAAGGGTGGGAAACACTGAAGAGACTCTGCAGGGGACATCACAGCCCAAGTAGCAAAGGCTGAGAAAACTTGGAGGGGGAGTGGGGTGGAGGGGGCGGCGCAGCCTGAGCAGGAAAGACTGAGTGGGGGGAGTCACAAGCTGGAGGAAAGAGGCTGAGGTGACTGGGGGAGGTTGTTACAGCCTGGGTGGAAATAGCAGAGGAGACTCAGAAGGGGGCATCAGAGCCTGTGCAGACAAGGCTAAGGTGACTGAGAAGGATAAGTGGTAATGTTTGGCCTGTACGCAGGAATTTCTGTAAATCTGGACCACAAGAGTGCGAATGAACTCCCCCCCACCCCCCAATTCCCCGTCTCCGCCTTCCCCCCAGCTGGCCAGGGCATGGAGGAGGGAGGTTCAGACAGTGCTGCTGTGGCCTTCCCCTGGCTGGCCAAAGCATGCTTATTTGGGGGGCCATCATGGGCTGCTTTCGCACTCTTCAAAGCCCCCCTGCGTACCTGCCTGTATAACTAGGCAGGACAGGCTGAGGTGACTCTGATTTGGGAGGGTCACAGTCTGGATAGGAAAGAATGGGGTGACTCTGAAAGGGTGGGGGGGTCACAGTGAGGGCGGGAGAGATGGAAATAACTTTAAAAGTGTGGGGGGACAGAAAGGCTGATGTAATTTTGATGGGAGGCGGTGAAACAGCCTGAGTGGGAAAGGCTGAAGTGACTCTTGCAGAGGCAGGGAGAAACAACCTAGGCAGCAAAGGTTGAAGAAACACTGGAAGGGGTTTGATGCCTGGGAGGAAAAGACTGAGGTGATTCTGAGGGGTCCATGTCACAGGCTGGAAGAGAGGCAGAGGTGACGGAGGTAGTGGGTTGTAGCCTGGGCGGGAAAAGCTGAGGTGACTCTGAAGGGGGATGTCACAATCTGGGTGGGAAAGGCTGAGGTAACTGAGCAAAGAATTGCAGCCTGGGCAAGAAAGAATGAAATGACTTTGAACAGGGGGACCGCAGCCTGGTTGGGAAAGGCTGAAGTGACTGATGGGGGTGGGATCTCAGACTGGGCGGGAAAAACTGAAGTGACTGGGAAGATCAGGAAGGGCACAACCTGGGCAGGAAAGGCTGAGGTGACTCTGAGGGGTCCATGTCAGAGATTGGAAGAGAGAGGCTGAGGTGACATGGGGGAGGGGAGGGTGGTTGTAACCTGGGTGGGAAAAGCTGAGGTGAGACTGATGGGGGGGGGGTGTTTCACACGCTGGGAGCAAAAGGCTGAGGTGCCCTAAAGGGGGGCATTGCAGCCTAAATGGGAAAGGCTGAGATGAGTGAAACACAGCCAGGACGGGAACCAATGCGGTGACTTTGAAAAGGTGGGGGCCGCAGTCAGGGCAGGAGCGGCAGAGGCACCTCAGAAGGTGTGGGGAAGCAGCATGGGCAGGAAAGGGTTATGTGATTCTGATGGGAGATGGGATTGTGTCATGGGTTGGAAAGACTGAGGTGAACATGAAGAGGGGGTAACAGCTGCCGGGGGAAGGCTGAGGCGATGCTGAGAGCTGATGTCACAGACTGGGTGAGAGGTGCTCAGGCAACAAAAGGGGGTAGGAATAGCTGAGGTGACTCCAAGGTCAGCATCACAGCCTGGGCAAGAAATACTGGTGTAGATATGGAGGGGGGTCAAAGCCTGTGGTGGTTTATTTGGGAGGGACCCAGTCTGGGCAGGAAAACCTGAGATGACTGAGGGTACGTCTACATTACAATGTTAATTTGAACTAACTTAGTTCGAATTAGTTAATTCGAACTAACGGATCCAGACTAAAAAACTAGTTTGAATAAGCGTTTTGCTAATTCGAACTAGCATGTCCACATTAAGTGGACCCTGAACCAGGCTTAAGGATGGCCGGAAGCAGTGCCGGCAGGGCATCAGAGGAGGACTTAGAGCATGGAGCTGCTGTCTCAGGCTAGCCGAGGGCTGTGCTTAAAGGGTCCCGACCCCCACCCCGGACAGACAGTTCTCAGGGGTTCCCCGCTTGCAAAGCAGTCCTGGCTTGGAGTGCCCTGAGTGCCCACACTGGGCACATCACAGCACTCAGCCATCAGCCCGGCTGCACTTGCCGCAGGCTGCAATCTGGGGAGAGGGAGCAATTGGGGGGCTGCAGGAGAGCTTCCACCCCCAGAAGCCCACAGAGCCAGCCCAGTCCTCCCCATCAGGGGCTCGTGCCCCATTCCTCCCTTACCTCTTTCCACTTACCCTTCCCTAGCCCCTCTTCTTGATGTACAAAATAAAGTGTCTTCCAAAATGGAATCTGTCTTTATTGAGCAAAACTGGGGGAGACTGGGAAAAGGAGGTGGGAGAGGGGAAAAGAGAGGCTGGGAGAGGGGAGGGCAACTAAAATGATCAGGGGTTGGGAACAGGTCCCATATGAAGAGAGGCTAAAGAGACTGGGACTTTTCAGCTTAGAAAAGAGGAGACGGAGGGGGGACAGGATAGACGTCTCTAAAAGCAGGAGTTGGGTGGAGAGGGTGCATACAGAAAAGTTCTTCATTAGTTCCCATAAAGAAGGACTAGAGGACACCAAAGGAAAGGAATGGGTAGCAGGCTTCAAACTAGTAACAGAAAGTTCTTCTTCACAAAGCAAAGAGTCAACCTGTGGAACTCCTTGATGCAGGAGGCTGTGAAGGCTAGAACTGGAACAGAGTTTAAAGGGAAGTGAGATCAAGTCATGGAGGTTGGGTCCATGGAGTGGTATTAGTCAGGGGGTAGGAGTGGTGTCCCTGCCCAAGGTTTGTGGAAGGCTGGAGAGGGATGGCCCGAGACAAATGGCTTGGTCACTGTCTTCGGTCCATCCCCTCCAGGGCCCCTAGGGTTGGCCGATGACGGCAGACAGGCTACTGGGCTAGATGGACCTTTGGTCTGACCCAGTACGGCCATTGTAAGCTCAGGGCTCAGGGTCGGGGGTCTCAGTGGACCCCCTTGATTCTCTTGCACACCTGCTCCTGGGTGGCCAGGCTGGCAGCTCTCCTGCCCTAGCCGGCCACTTTCCTGTGCCTAGTGCGGAGATCGTGGACGAGGTCCACGATGTCTGCACTAGCCCAGGCGGGTGCCCGCCTCTTGTGGTCCCGGGCAAGCTCCCAGCCAGCCTGGTCCCGGGAAGAGGAGGACAGCTGGGGGGCATCGGGTGGGTGGCTCGATCCGTGCAGGGTCTGCTGGCTGGGTGCTGGCAGGCTTGCACCTGGCACGGGCACCGTAGCCAGCCTGTGCCCCTTTAAGGGCTCCGGGGCTGGGAGGGGGGCATAGAGTTTCCCTGGTGTTGGCCAGAGTGGCCACCAGGGAAACCTGGGGAGGGCTAGCCTCCCACTAGTTCGAATTAAAGGGCTACACACCCCTTAATTCGAACTAGCTAGTTCGAACTAGGCTTAATCCTCGTGGAATTAGGTTTACCTAGTTCAAACTGAGCGCTCCGCTAGTTCGAATTAAGTTCGAACTAGCGGAGCACTAGTGTAGCGCCTATGAAAGTTAGTTCGAACTAACTTTGTAGTGTAGACATACCCTGAGGGGTTTGTCACAGGATGGAAGAGAGGCAGCGGTGACTGAGGGAGGGGCACTTGAGCCTAGGTAGGAAAAGCTGAGGTGACTCTGAAGGGGACATCACAGTCCAGCCGGGAAAGGCTGAGGTAACTGAGCAGAGGATTGCAGCCTGGGCAAGAAAGAATGAGGTGACTTAATGGGAGATCTCAGGCTGGGTGTGAAAAGCTGAGGTGAATTGAGTGGGGAGCACAGCCTTGGTGGGAAAGGCCGAGGAGATTGCAAAGGTGAGGGAGGGGCAGAGCCTGGCAGGAAAGGCTGAGGTGACTCTGGCAGGGGGCGGTATCACAGGCTGGGCGGAACAGGCTGAGGTGACTTGATAGGGACACACCCTGGGTGGGAAAGGCGGAGGTGATTGCCAAGGTGGGGGACGGGCACAGCCTGGCAGGAAAGGCTGAGGAGAGGAGATTCCTACTCAGGCAGTACAGCCTGTGGTGACTGA
This sequence comes from Pelodiscus sinensis, assembly GCF_052426305.1. Classification (NCBI taxonomy): domain Eukaryota; kingdom Metazoa; phylum Chordata; order Testudines; family Trionychidae; genus Pelodiscus; species Pelodiscus sinensis. Next base: position 104,389,162 of record NC_143055.1, read on the forward strand.
TTTGGGAGGGTCACAGTCTGGGTGGGAAAAGCTGAGATGACTCTGAGGGTAAGGCTGAGGTGACTGTGGGGGTGGGGGCGCAGACTAGGGGGTTGTAACCTGGGTGGGAAAAGCTTGAGGTGACTCTGAAGGGACATCACAGTCCAAGAGGGAAAGGCAGAGATAACCGTGAGAAAAGGGTTGCAGTCTGGGCAAGAAAGAATGAGATGACTCTGAAGGGGGGCATTCCAGCCTGGCTGGGAAAGGTTGATGTGATTTTAATGGGGGGTGGTGTCAGACTGGGTGCAAAAGGAGGGGTGACTTAAGATGGAGCACAGCCTGGGAGGGAAAGGCTGAGGTGACAGGGATGGGGGGAGAGGGGCACAGTCTGGCAGCAAAGCCTGAAGTGACTCTGATGGAGGGCGGTGTCACAGGTTGGGCACAAAAGGCAGAGGTGAATTGAGTGAGGAGACCAGCGTGAGTGGAAAAGTTCCGGGAAGGGCACCATCTGGGTAGGAAAGGCTGCGGAGACTGAGAAGAGAGAGTGGGTTCCTACTCAGGAGGCACAGCCTGTGGTGATTGATTTGGGAGGGTCACAGTCTGGATGGGAAAGGCTGACATAACTCTGAGGGGTCTATGTCACAGGCTGGAAGAGAGCGGCTGAGCTGACATGGGGAGGCGGATTGTTGTAGCCTGGGTGGTAAAAGCTAAGGTGATTCTGAAGGGACATCACAGTCCGGGAGGCAAAGGCTGAGGTAACTGTGAGCAAAGAGTTTCAGCCTGGGCAAGAAAGAATGAGGTGACTCTGAAGGGGGGAATCGCGGCCTGGATGGGAAAGGTTGATGTGATTCTGATGGAGAGCGTCGTCTCAGACTGGATGGAAAAGGAGTGGTGACTTAAGATCCATCAGAGCCTGGGAGGGAAAGGCTAGGTGACTGGAAAGGGCGGGGAGAGGCACAGCCTGGCAGGAAAGGCTGAGGTGACTGTGAAGAGAGAGGATGTTCCTAATCAGGTGGCAAAGCCTGTGGTGATTGATTTGGGAGGGGGACAGGCTGAGATGGCTCTGAGGGGTCTATGGCACACGCTGGAAGAGAGAGGCTGAGGTGACATGGGGGAGGAGTTGTAGTCTGGGTGGTACAAGCTATGGTGACTCTATCCTGGGAGGCGGGGGAGAAGGCTGAAGTAACTGTGAGCAAAGGGTTGCAGCCTGGGGAAGAAAGAATGAGGTGACTCTGAAGGGGGGATCACAGCCTGGATGGGAAAGGCTGATGTGATTCTGATGGGGGCAGTGTCACACACTGGGTGCAAAAGGCAGAGGTGACTTGGAGTGGAGGGAATGGCTGATGAGGGAAAAGCTGAGGTGACTTGGAAGTGTGGGAGGGGCACAGCCTGGGCAGGATAGGCTGGGGTCACTGACAGCATGGCACAGTGAGAGCAGGAAAGGCTGAGGTGACTGTGAAGGTGGGGGAGGAGCACAGGCTTGGTGGGAAAGGGTGAAGTGACAGTAGGACATATTGCATCCTGGGCAGGAGAAACTGAGAGAATTCAGAAGGGTTGGTCACAGCAAGGGTGGGAAACGCTGAGGTGACTGAGGGGTCAATGTCATAGCCTGGAAGAGAGAGGCTGAGATAACTGAGGAGCTTGTTGCAGACTGGATCAGAAAACCTGAGGTCGCTCGTAAGGACGTGGTGCTACTGACTAGCTGGGAAATACAAAGTGGGCTAAAGGATGAGGTAATACCTGGCAGAAAGGCTGAGGTGACTGATTTGGGAGAGTCACAGCCTGGTCAGGAAAGAATGAGGTGACTTTGAAGGGGTATCGCAGTCTGGGCAGGAAAGATGGAGATGACAGAAAGTGTAGGAGTCCAGCCTTGGCAGGAAAGGCTGACGTGATTCTGATGGGGGGCTATGTCACTGGCTATCCAGGAAAGGCTGAGGTGATTATGAAGGAGAAAAGGATCACCGACTGAGCTGTAAAAGCTATGGTGACGGTGGGCAGGATGGGAAAGGCTGGGGTGATTCTGATAGGGGATAGTCTCAGGATCCGTGTGAAGAAGGTCTGATACATATCTCACCTAGTAGGGCTTGGGAGGAGGGGAAAATCCTTACCTGAGGGCTATGCAGATGTTGTAAGGACATGGGACTAACACACAACTCTATACTTCCACTCTCTCTGAGTCAGCTTCAAGCACAAGAGGGCAAGAAGAAAATGTCAAAGAAGAGGGGGAAAGAAGATGGGTCACTGAAGACAGAGGAGAAGTACTCTTGGCACAGTAATGGGGCCTCAGGTCATGTCATTATACTGCATGGGGATGTCAAGTCTTTAATATCCTGAGCAGTAAAGCAGGGGTACAAGACTGAGCCATCTTGTCCTTTTAACATTAGGCTCTGTTAATGATTACGTGAGAGTTAATGCCCTGTAATCAGAGTGCAAGTAACTTCCTCTTCTCTTTTGATGGGAATTGACCTCTTTGTTCAACTGAGCAATTTGACTGCCCTGCTTGCCCCTATGATTCCTTTGGGTTGCTGGGCGTGTCTGTTTGACATGACCCTCTAAACAGGGTACAGGTTTAGATGCTTGCCCTTTCTTTTTTGAGAGGAGGAAGATGGATCAAGTTGAAAACATATGGTTCCAATTACCCATTGCTGAGAGCTCTCTGCCTTTTCGAGGAACTCCCCCTTTTTTTTAATGGATGATGTTGAGAGCATGTGATAGAATTGGAATGGAAGTTCTTATTTATTTGTTTGTTTATTTTGAGTTTTTTCAGTTATACTGCTGCAGCAGGTTTTATTTCAACTCCACATAATTGGCAAAAGAGCTCAATGCTTATAGAAAGACTGAAACACTTTCTCCCCACAAAACAGAAAAAAAGAGCTCAGGGATCAGGATTTAAAGCCCTACAGATTAAAAGTCCACTTCCCCTATTCTAGATGCAGTTCCATTTAGAAGGTCCAGGTACGTGCCCTTTTGGCCTTTTGACATTAGGCTCCGTTAGCTGGCTGGTGGGAGCGACTGCCCTGTAATCAGGGTGTGTCTCCCCTCCCCCTTGTCTTTTGAGGGGCATCGAGCTCTTTGTTAGTCCGAGCAATGTGACCGCCCTGCAAGTAGGGTCTGCGTCTCGTCCCATTTGCTATTCGGGCTTTACGCCTTGCTCTGCCCCACGGGTCAACCCTGGGATTTTGGTGAGTGTGACAAGTCTCGCTAGAAAGGGACATATTGAGCTCCTGGGTACTCTCAGGAGCTTGACCAGCCTGTAATTCAGGTATTGGTCTCTGCCCTTTGGATCTGCAGTGACCATCCTGTAATCAGGGTACTGGTTGCATGCCTCTTGCTTCTCAACACCGGGCGATTAGATCCAGTCTCGTGGGCAGCCTGTAAGTAGCTTTGCGTCCCTTTTGAGGCCCTTTGGGTCTCTTGGTCTTGGGCGTCTTCACAGCCCGATGCGAGGGACCGCCCCGTACTCGGGGATGGGTTCCTTGCCCTCGAGTCTTTTGGCACTAGGTCATGTGCAGCAAACAGCTCGGGATGAGCAACCTGTAGACAGGGGATGTGCCTCATCGGATATTAGGTATGGTACCCCCATGACACTGTGTCCAGAGTCCTGACCCATCCCGCAGCGCTCACCACGTGCCGGGAATTCAGAAGCCAAGTCTCCTGCTCTCTCGGAGACCCGGCCGGCAATTGCTGGTAAGTTCTGAGGGGAAGTCTGCTGTGGCGCTTTTTGACTAAATCCACGCAGGCAGTATGCTTTGTCGCCTTGACTTTGCAAGAATCTTGTCACTTAAGCCCTTTCTCCCTTTAATCATTCAATTCCTCTTGATTGTGCGTGCTGGTTGCCTGGTGTTAAGGAGATTGGTTGGGACTTTGGAGTAGGATGGAGTGGGAACTTTTCTCACCCGGTGGTGCTTAGGAGGAGGGAAAATCCAAAGAGGAGTGCCTCAGGACCTCCTAGAACTAACTTGAAGACCAATAGCCAGGCTGTCTGCAGATGTGGAAATGATCAACGTACTTACCGTTCGTTCCCATTTTGCATGTGGGATGCGGGGGGTTTGTACGGGGATCTCGCCTACCCACACCTCTGTGCTCTTTCCTCTGTCTCAGGCAGCCTCACGCACAAGTGGAGAAGAGGGAAAAAAGGAGGCATGTGCAAGAAAGAAGAGAAAAGACGACGAGTGAAGATGGAGGAGACGGAAAGGGACTCTGGACACAGTTTCCTTTCTGTAATGAGGTCTAAGGTCATGTCCTTATACTGCCTGTGGATGTGGGGCCTTTTCGTACCTTGAGCAGTGTGACCGCTCTGTAAGCAGGGTCCAGGTCTGTGCCCTTCTGGCCTTTTGACATTAGGCTCCATTAGCTGGCTGGTGGGAGCGACTGCCCTGTAATCAGGGTGTGTGTCTCCTCCCCCTTGTCTTTTGTGGGGCATCGAGCTCTTTGTTAGTCCGAGCAATGTGACCGCCCTGCAAGTAGGGTCTGCGTCTCGTCCCATTTGCTATTCGGGCTTTACGCCTTGCTCTGCCCCACTCGTCCACGGGTCAACCCTGGGATTTGGGTGAGAGTGACAAGTCACGCTAGAAAGGGACATATTGAGCTCCTGGGTACTCTCAGGAGCTTGACCAGCCTGTAATTCAGGTATTGGTCTCTGCCCTTTGGATCTGCAGTGACCGTCCTGTAATCAGGGTACTGGTTGCATGCCTCTTGCTTCTCAACACCGGGCGATTAGATCCCTTCCAGTCTCGTGGGCAGCCTGTAAGTAGGCTTTGCGTCCCTTTTGAGGCCCTTTGGGTCTCTTGGTCTTGGGCATTTTCACAGCCCGATGCGAGGGACCGCCCCGTACTCGGGGATGGGTTCCTTGCCCTCGAGTCTTTTGGCACTAGGTCATGTGCAGCAAACTGCTTGGGATGAGCACCCTGTAGACAGGGGATGTGCCTCATCGGATATTAGGTATGGTACCCCCATGACACTGTGTCCAGAGTCCTGACCCATCCCACAGCGCTCCCCACGTGCCGGGAATTCAGAAGCCAAGTCTCCTGCTCTCTCGGAGACCCGGCCGGCAATTGCTGGTAAGTTCTGAGGGGAAGTCTGCTGTGGCGCTTTTTGACTAAATCCACGCAGGCAGTATGCTTTGTCGCCTTGACTTTGCAAGAATCTTGTCACGTAAGCCCTTTCTCCCCTTAATCATTCAATTCCTCTTGATTGTGCGTGCTGGTTGCCTGGTGTTAAGGAGATTGGTTGGGACTTTGGAGTAGGATGGAGTGGGAACTTTTCTCACCCGGTGGTGCTTAGGAGGAGGGAAAATCCAAAGAGGAGTGCCTCAGGACCTCCTAGAACTAACTTGAAGACCAATAGCCAGGCTGTCTGCAGATGTGGAAATGATCAACGTACTTACCGTTCGTTCCCATTTTGCATGTGGGATGCGGGGGGTTTGTACGGGGATCTCGCCTACCCACACCTCTGTGCTCTTTCCTCTGTCTCAGGCAGCCTCACGCGCAAGCAGAGAAGAGGGAAAAAAGGAGGCATGTGCAAGAAAGAAGAGAAAAGGTCTGTGCCCTTTTGACATTAGGCTCCGTTAGCTGGCTAGTGGGAGCGACTGCCCTGTAATCAGGGTGTGTGTCTCCTCTCCCTTGTCTTTTGAGGGGATCGAGCTCTTTGTTAGTCCGAGCAATGTGACTGCCCTCTGCCTCTTGTCCCATTTGCCCCTTAAGCTTTACGCCTTGTTCTGCCCCACTCGTCTACGGGTCAACCTTGGGATTTGGGTGTGTGTGACAAGTCACTCTAGGAATGGCCATATTGAGCTCCTGTGTCTCTGCCCTTTTGGCTTTTTGATATTAGGCTTCGTTAGCTGCCTAGTGGGAGCGACTGCCCTGTTATCTGGGTGTGAGTCTCCTCTCCGTGTCTTGTGTGAGGCACTATATAGCCCTTTTGGTGGCTGGCCTTATTAATTTGATCCTACTTTGTAACTGTTTTGTAGGTGTTATGCCTTTTCATTGTTATTTTTTGGGGAGGAAAATGTCAAATTCACCAATGTTTCTTAATATCCTGGCATAATGAGCTCTCTTTCTGTTCTGGAATTTACCAATTTTTTTTGTACATATGTTTTTGTGGTAGCATGTGATACGAATGTGCGTGAAAACTTTTAATGTTATGTTTAGTTTGATTTTTTTACGTTAATTTGCTGCAGCACCTTTTCTTTTTTCTTCTCAGAATTGGAAAAAGAGCTCAAAATATTTCAGTGTTTTTTTCCTCTTTCTCCCCACTAAAGTGTAAAGAAAGGGCTCTGATATCCTCTTTTGCTGCCTTGGAGAATGTCACCTCTCTGTAAACAGGAATCTGGTTTCTCCATCTCAGCCTTGTTTAGGTAAAACTTCTTTTATTGGGCTGACTGCAATAATTGTCCTTTAAAATGGTGGTGTTTTGAGGGGCAGTGAGTACATTGTTAAAGTGAGCAATGGGACCACCCTCTTCAACAGTATAGGTCTCAGCTTACGTGCTATTCTGTGTGACAACTCTTAAATTAGGGTGCAAGTCACAAGTCTCTGTAGAATGGGAAATAGTGAGCACTTTGGTTCTTTCAGGAGCTAGATCTCCCTGTAGTTCTAGTTATGATCTCTGCTTCTTGGCCGGGCAGCAACCGCCCTGTAATCAGAGTAGGTTGCATGCATCTTGCTTTTTAAAATCTGGAGGATTAGATCCTTTTGAATAACATGGGCATCTTGACCTCTCTGTAAGTAACCTTTTTGACTCCCTTTTGAGGCCCTTAGAGCTTTTGGCCATGTGCTTTCTTCCAAGTCTGATGTGAGTGACCACTCTGTAATCGGGGATTTGGACTTTGACTTCTATTCTATTGACACTAGGCCAAATGCAGCAAACTTCTCTGATTGAGCACACTGTAAGTGGGGAACATGCCTCATAAGATATTGTTTATGGTGCCCCCGTCATGCTGTATCCAGAGTCCAGACCCATCCCTCAGTGCTTCCAACATGCCTAGAATTCAGGAGCCAATTCTCCTGCTTTTTTCCCTGTTTACTCTGCTCTTTGTGTCCCATCATCATGCTACTTTTAAAGGTAAGTTCAGAAAGAGAGGGTTCCAGGCCACTTTTCTAATACATTAGTTTGTATGGTGTTCCTTTTTCTCTTCATTTAGGTGCACATAACTGTTATCCGTGGGCTGCATCTAATGCCTGCTGATTTAGTCCTAAGACCTTTGCTCTTCCAGGTCTTATAGTTATCAGTGGAAAATATGGAGTGTTTGGCTATGACTTGTTTGGGGTTTTTTCATAACATTCCTATGTCTTTTTGCTTTCCCTGTATCCTGCTAATATATAGTGAGGTAGTTCAAGTTACTTTTCTTAAAATACATTGATAGTAACTTATAGTTATTCCTCTTTTACTTGTGAGGAATTGTTTTCTATAGATGTAATTTGTTTTTATTTTTGTAGTGTGCGTCAGCGCACTTTATTGGTGCGGTGCAGACCTTGAAATGGAAAACAGTCTTTTATTTCTATAACAAAACCAATACTTCATCTTTTTCTACCTTTCTCTGTAAATTTATTTTTACTGCATTTAATATATAACATTTATGTTATTTATATATCCAGTTTCAAATAGCATTGTAAATCTGCTCAAACTTTCTGGCACAGTCTTTACATCCTCTGCAGAAGACTTGGACAAAATGGAAACATCCAGGCTAAAGACAAGAAACGAGAAGCTACAGGCCTGGGAAGAAGATCGTGAAGAAATGCTGAGAGCAAATATAATTGCACAATCTATTTTAGAGGTAAATCACACTATAATACAAATGAATCTAAAATAGTTGAATAATAGATTTCCTTGATTATATAACATAACTCCCCTGGCTTCAAACTAATATTTTTGTTTTCTGTTCAGGTCTATGCCAGATCCCTAAGTGCATTGGAAGAATATACTGAACAAAGGCATTAGCACCTCTCACCTGTCCAATGTTAATAGGCATATATAATAAATTGTGAAGCTCAGTTGTTTGTGGCACCGAAGACTGGAACAACACCGAAGACTGGAAACCAGTTTCATTCCATAACCTTTCAACTCAGTAACTATCAGTGCCACATATCATCTTATTTTATAATCATGTATATTCTCTCACATTATCTTTTACTAATGAGTCCATCAAGCATGCTTTGTTCATTGTACATTCATGTTCTGATAGAAAAGAGGGATGCACCTTTTTCATTTAATTTACCAAACTTTATCTTTCTTGAATCATTTCCCTGCCAATACTTGAAAATTTGGACTGCTGTTAAAAATACATTTCATAAAGTCTCTGCTGGCTGAAGCTGAAAAGCTATTTGAAAAGGACAGAAGAAAAGTGAGATGTAGGGTATGGTTGACCGTCCTGAAGAATGTTGGAAGACCTTTTCACTTATGCACACTATTAAACTTTCACCCAGCACCAGATGAAAGTCTGTTTTTGCTACCAACAGTATCATAGCTATAATACCGTATGGAATAAAACTTAAGTTTCCACCTATCGCCAAATAGAAATTGTCAATAGAGCTGGTTTTTAGCTGCTAAATGTTGGTTTCACGTTGCTATCTAACCAAGTATTTAAGAGAGGTTTTACCAAAGGAACTACCCGATTTTATGTAAAAAAGTTACACACATCTTTAAAAAATATGTTCCTTTGGCTTATGCATGTGACTTTCTGGAGTGACTTTCTTTTTTGCTTTTATTAGCTGTTTTATGACTAGGCACCAAAATAATTGTGAATCTGAAAGGCAGAGGCCTTAAAAATACATTCATCCCACTATAGATTCATAGTTTAAAGATTACAAATAAATCATAATTTCCCACTTGAAGTGCAAAGATATAACTTAAGGGAAGATAGATGTTTGTATTCTCCACTCACCCCAAGTCCCTCAAGAAAAAAAAACTTCAATGAATGTAAAGGTTGAAAAGATTAACATTTATTCCAGCTAATAGCTAACTTATTATTTTTAAAGCTCTGTATCTCTCTCATTTCTGAAAACAAGCAAACAAAACTAAATGGTACTTGTTCTGGAAACTGGTAGTTACTCCCCCCACTTCACAACTTTCAAACATCTACTCGACTTAAACAGTCACACCAACCAAACTGTACCACTCATTCAATTTTAACTTTGCACCTATGGTGTCAGGAATTGAGAGTAATTTTTGTTGTTTTTTGTTTTGAGGTAGGTGGTGATTAGAGGTGTTTTAACTGGTTATTGTGCTTATTTAATGTTTGAGGATGGTGATGTGGATGTTTGTTCTAGGTATTTTTCTGTGAACTCTTAGTATTTGGGTAAACATGCAGTATTTTGTGGTGATGACAGTTTTTCAGGTATTGGTTTAATGTCAGTTGTTGAAAACATTTAGCTGTTTTTGTGTATGTACATGAATAGACTTACTTAGAGGGCAAAGCAGAAGTTGCCTGTTTGGTGCAATTTTATTGGTGTGAAAGTTAGTTTAGTGTAGGTGTTTGAAAGCACTGAGGTTTGAAGTTTAAACTCAGCAGGGATGCAGGGCCTACCTGGCTACTTCAAGTCTTACGATCATTCCTAATCCAAAATCTGGAATTATGGGGCCAGGCAGAACAGAGGAGGCTAGCATTTCTGCAGCTTTAGGGAATCCCTTAAACCTTACTTAGCTTTTCAAAATGGAAAACTTCTATGGCTACCACTTAAGTGTTGAACAATGACCTGCACTAAAAGATTTACACTAGTCATTTATTCTGGTCTTTATTATTAGTAAAATCATCACTTTACAATGCGTGAAATGAATTACCTAAGTTTGTGTATATCTGTCTGATGAAAGTTGGAATACACCATTGTTAAATTCATAGATGTAATTTTGATTGTCATAACACCTTACTTTGCTTTTTGTAATTGCTTATATATAAATGTATTTATTATTAGTTATGTAAATACATTAATACAATGTTTAAATTCAAATATAGGCTCAGTTTTGTGTTAAGCAAAGTTTGTTGAAAGGAAGTTGAGTAATGTAATACATTTATATTTAATTCAAGCTCACGTTTCTCAGAAATTAAGTTTTATGGTGTACTAAATTTCTAAACATGTGAAAGGTAGTGTGGTATAGAGGTTTAGAGCACTGACCTGAGATTTAGGAAGCCGAGTTTCTTTTCCTGACTCTGCTACTGGTTCATTGGCTGTCCTTGGGCAAGTCACTTCACCTCCCTTTGCCAGTATCTTCATCCATTTAAAAGAAAAGTGGGAGGAAACATAACTGTACTGACCTCATTTGTAAAGTGTAAAGCACTAACCAGAATTTTTACTAAAAATGAGATTGCGTAGGGGCAGGTGAGAATTAGAGATTAACTTTGGCAAGAGTACATGAAGATACAATTCATGATGTAGGTACTAATTTTCAAAATGCTATGAAGAAAACTGTCTTATGAATAATGAATTGAAAGAGCCCATATCATTTTGAATTTAATTTCTTTCTAGTATGCCAGAAGCTGCTTTTCTGCTGAAACATCCAGGGGGATGTGCTTTATATTTATTACCCTTGCCTTATGATTTATCACTGAAAAAGGGGAAACTTGGAAAGCAAATAATATTAGGTGCAGAATAAAAAGCAGGTGAACAAAGCCTAAGCCCTGAAAGAGTAGTCAATAGTCAGATCATGGGTCAAATACAGACTGCAGACCATTTTTCAACAGACCCCAGAATCCTGTCTATTTTCTTTCTGTCTTTCTTTCTTTCTCATCTTGATCTTGACTATAGTTTGACCAAGGAATTTGACAAAACATAATTGACTATTCCTACTTCTAAAGTGTGCAGCAGCTGCATTTACACTAAAGGGACTCCACGACTTTAATAGATGCAGTACATATCTTTCCTCTGTTTTTTTAGGTACAGGCAGTCCCCGGGTTACGTACAAGATAGGGACTGTAGGTTTGTTCTTAAGTTGAATCTGTATGTAAGTCGGAACTGCTGAAACTGACCAGTGGCTGACTACAGGAAGCCCGAGGCAGAGTTGCTCTGCCCCAGGCTTCCTGGAATCAGCCTCTGATCAGTTTCAACAGGCTGAATCTGGACGCCAGTTCCGACTTACAGACAGATTCAACTTAAGAACCCCAGGCGTCCCCAAGTCAGCTGCTGCTTAAACTGATCAGCGGCTGATTCCAGGAAGCCCGGGGCAGAGCAACTCTGCCTCGGGCTTCCTGTAGTCAGCTCTGGTCAGTTTCAGCAGCGGCTGATTTGGGGACGCCTGGGGCAGAGCAGCTGGGGTGCTGCTGGGTTGCTCCAGTAGCGCCGCTCCTCGGCACTACTGGACCAATACACCAGCACCCCAGCTGCTCTGCCCCAGGCGTCCTGATTCAGCCGCTGCTGAAACTGACCAGCAGCGGCTGAATCAGGAAGCCTGGGGCAGAGCAGCTGGGGTGCTGCCGGGTTGGTCCAGTAGCGCCCAGAGCAGCGCTGCGGGACCAACCGGCAGCGCCCCAGCTGCTTTACCACAGGCGTCCGGAGAAAAGCCTGGACTGCTGGGGGGGGGGGGCGTACTAGCTGTGCCCCTCTCCCCAGCAGACCAGGGAGACGCGGGCGGGGGACCGAGACACACCACGGTCCCGCCGCCCGGGTCCTCCGCGGCTTTGCTCTGCGTCTCCCTGGTCTGCTGGCGTGTCTGGGCTGTCTGCTGCCCGCGTGCTCCCCAGCTTTGCTCCCCGTCTCCCTGGTCTGTCCCTGGTCTGGGGAGACGTGGAGCAAAGCTGCGGAGCACACGGGCAGCGGACAGCCCAGATGCGCCTCGGCTGTCCCGCTGCCGGCGTCCTCAGAGGCTTTGCTCCACGTCTCCCTGGTCTGCTAGTCTCCAGCAGACCAGGGAGACGGGCAGCAAATCCCGTTCGTAACTGCGGATCCGACATAAGTCGGATCCGCGTAACTCGGGGACTGCCTGTACTCTGATCTGCTCCTTGTGCCCTTCACTTAAACCCAGTTCAGAGGCAGCTGTTGAGTCACAGGTGTGTTTTGCCTTCCTTCTTAAAGGAAGAATGTCACTCTGAGAGATCAGAGACCTGATAATGTGATGCGGTTTCTGATTTAGCAAAGTACCATTCTAGAATACCTCAGTCGGAGTCATCAGGAGCACCTGGAAAAAGAAAGGGCCTCTACACCAAAGATCTGCCAGGACTGACCATTTTAAATAAGTTGTTGCTAGTTAACCTTGTTTAAAGTTGTCTGAAAACCTGGAAGATTCTGTTGGTGCAGCTTGGATTCCCACTGAATAATTACCATACATTCTGCCCATCTTCCCTGGTGTTTGATTTGTCTGTGGTAGTCTTATTGTTTAAAACTCTTGTGTTGTGATGGTCTCCAATGTTCATTACTGGAGCATGTTAGAAAAAATGATCCGAGGTTGCTATTTTGTTGAAATTGAAATATTCTTAAGGACCGGTCAATTCTGAAAAAATCCACTAGAAGCCAAGCATGCCAGGCAGGATTTTTTCAGAGATCTGCTTCCTGACAGCCCAGCTGCCTGTCTCCTTGATAGACCATCTTGGCTGGCTGATGAGGAATGTGAGCTTCCGGGCTCTCGGCTCCTCATGTGCTTGGCTGGTGGGCTGATGGGAAGCTTGAAACCTGGAAGTTGCAGGAGCCCCAGCTGCCAGACTCATGTCTCCTTGCCAGCCAGGGTGTTCTGAGTCCATGATTCCAGGAATTCAGGCCAGGCGTACAACTGTGGGTCCGCAGCTCAGGGGCAGTGCACAAAGCTGCTTTAGAGCTTGGAGATCAGTAATTCCATTTTCCAGAGAAGTTCAACATTTTTTATTCCCTTTCCTGTATTCTTTCATGTGTGTGTGTTCCTTTGGGGGCTGCGGGTTGGAACAGATGCCTTTGGGGGTAAGTAGCTTTTTCTCTTCTGTGTTCCTGGTATGTTTTCGCTTTGGCCATATGTGCCTGCAGAGCAGACTCCATTCTTGGCCAGGAGGGTGCTACAGTTATGTAAATCTACATACGTCCTCTGTAAACATTTGTCCCCAGCCATTTACTGGGAATATTATCGCTAAAGATTCACACATACATGTAAACTCTATACATTCAAATTTGTTAAGGGGAAATTAGGAACACAATTTTCGTGTAACCCTAGTATGATTTCAAATCAAAGGTAATGGGTTATGACATTTTGATTCTTGTAGCTATGACTGTAAAATTAGAGGCAGGCTCAGTGCAGGGGTTGCAGTGGAAAGTGACCTGCAAGGGGAACTCTGCCCATCACCCCTCTGGGAGCAGCTCTGGCATCACTATCCTGCTGCCATCTGGGTTCCAAAACTTAGCCCTGGCTGCATGGGCTGGTCGGAGCCTATGCAGGGCTGCATTGGTGGGTGGGACTCAGCCTGGATGGGAATTGGTTTGAGCAGGAGGGTGTTTGATTGGAGAGAAAAGCTGAGGCAGGGGATAGTGGGCATGGACTGTGAACTGGGAGTGAGAGAACCTCTGAAGTGGCACGAGCTGGGGGCAGGGCTTAGGACAAAGGTCCACGTTCCCAGGTGGGTGTCATGGTCTTCAAAACACTGACTCTGCTTCAGGCTCTAAGAGGAAGCAGGGCTCAATGGGGTGATGCAGGAGAGGGAGGCTGTCCAGGCACAAGGAGCTGCCCCCAGCTGGCAGAATCTTCCAGGAGCCTCAGAAAGCTTTGGACCAGATGGAACAAATACCTTAGAGGCAGAGGGCTCAGACTAAGCTGCTCTGTGTAATTTTGCTCACTGGCTTTTTGTACCTTTTTTTTTTTTAAACTCATCATGACCATGCAGAAAGGTAGCAGGAGGCAGGGAGACAAACCCAGAAAAGGGGCATGAGCAGAGGGAAGGTTTGGGCTTGAGGCAGGAAAGCAGTTTTCTGTGTAAGCCATGTGCTTGTGTGGCTGCTCAGGAGGGATACCAGTGCTGCCCAGCTGATTAGCAGAGTGCTTAGAGCTAGGTTAGTTTCTTCTGGTGGTGCACATTCACACATGTCTCAATACACATAACAAAATTTATTTTGCACATGAATGGAAGGAACATTGCAAGAAACCCTAAGGTAATGCGAGGAGAAGGGTGATTGGGCAATAGAGTCCGTGGCTGCAGCCAGGCATGGAGGGATGAGGGCTCAAATTCATTAGGGAAATGCTGAGGTCACTCAAAGGAGTAAGGAATGTGATTTGAGGCAGCAGGCTGGGCAAAGAGCTGAGGTAGCCTGAGCTGAGATGGCAGGCTGAGGTGGGAAAGACCTGAAGTAGATCTATTGAGATAGGGGAAAGATTGAGATGAGGCCAGAAGAGAGGATTTGTTGGGTACTTCAAGGAGAGGAAGTTACTTACCTTGTGCAGTAACGATGGTTCTTTGAGAGTGTTTCTCTGTGGGTACTCTACTACTTTCATTCCTCCCTCCAGTGCACATTTGGGGTTCCAAAGTAGAGAAGAAATGGAAGGAGCCCCACACACCCCCCTACCCTCAACAGGCTCCTACAGGACCACGAGACATCCTCTGAGCATGGGTGGCATGGCAAGGCACCGCTACGAAAAATCTCAGATTGCCAGCACAAAGACTCACCAACACCTAACATGGAGCACCCGCATGACGAACCGTTGTTTTTGCAAAATTGAGTAACTTCTACACAGGACTACAGGCTTGTAATTAGTGTGCAAGTCATATTCTTGTTTTTTCTGCTGGATGTTGAGCTGTTAGTGACAGTGAGATTCAACTCTCTTTTGTTCTGGGTCAGAATAAAAGGGAGGGGAGTCTGTCCTCTTACGGTTTTGGCATCCTTCCCTGCTTGCAGTCTAGACAGTGAGATTACTTGTAATTGGGGTATATGCCATGACTATCTGTATGTCGTTGGTTCGGTTTTTAGATCCAAGGGAAACCAGGACACTCCAGAGAGACTTAACCATTTTCTTTTTTTATTGCAAGCTTTAAACAGTTAACGCAGTTGCTTTATGTACAGCAGGTGAACAATCCCCTAGTAGTAGTAGCTTTCCAAATTAATCACTTTTCAACATGCATGTCCTCATGCATATGTAACCCCTTCTGTTGGCTAGCCCAGTGTGATGTTACGCAGCATAGGGGAAGCCTTGTGACTTCTTACACCACTGTGGGAGGCTAGGCCTGAGACTGCTTGGGGGGAGGGCTGTGTGTGTGTATGTATGCATGCGCGCCTGCGCTTGCTCACACCTCAGATAATACCCAGTCAGACAAACCACTAGGAACAGGCTTTATTCTGTAAAAAACATAAAACAGATCACAGTTCGGCAGCCCCTCCTCTCAGCATGCAGCCTGTGTGCTGCTTCTAGCACAGTCCCTGCTGAGACCCTGCTGGGGGCAGAGGGCACATCCTGGCAGGAACCAGGAAGTTCTCCCAACATGCTGCGGTTTGTAGTCCACAACTTGTAGTTCCCAGGGCTGCTGCTGAAACACACTGGACCTTGGGCTACACATATTTCAATGGGACAAAAAGCCTCTACTATACTAGAAAAGAATTAACACATGCAAGGAGAGAAAGAGGCTCATTGGTCTCATGACACTTTTCGTCTCACAAAATTTGCAAAATTAATACCTACATTCTGAATTATATGTTCATGCACCTTTACCAAAGTTAATTATTAATTTTCATCCCTCTCATTGGAATCTCGCTTTTAGTAAAAATTCTGTTTAGTGCTTTTCTTTGGTAGAGCTCAAAACACTTTACAAATGAGGTCAGTACAATTCTCTCTCCTCCCACTGTTTTTTTTATTATCTGAATTTGCCAGGCAGATCTTCAGGTGGAAAGGGAGTTTCACCAGCTGCAGCCAATCAGTGAGTAAAGCAGGGACAAGAAGTTTATTTAAGGGCCTGAACTAGGATGGGCTCCCTGTTTTGGAGAAGGCTATAGCAGAATCCCATTCGGCAACTGCTCTAGCTTGCCACTACTTTGGGGTTTTCCAGGCCCTCTTTCTTCTGCTGGTTGGAATCTTCTTCTCATTTCCAGCTTCATTTGATCCCTGGTGAGTTTATCCCTATTGGGGACATTATCCGTTGGTTTCACTAGGTCTTTCCCTTCCCTTATGTACTTATAATGAGTAACTTTGTAGCCCAAACAAGCCAAAGGCTTCCAGTCCCTCCTTAGAAGATTGGGTGGTGTTTCCCTTAGCTTTGTAGTTACCTTGATTTCTATTTGGGACCCCAAATTGGATTTAGCATTCCAGATAAGGCATGCTCTACTACAGCATTCAAATGTCCAGCTCATTCCTGGAAATATATTGCCTGGTATGTAAACTGAACATCACCTGGCAATGGCAGCAGGAGGACTACCCTGTGGACTTTTTTGTTTTATCTGAATAGCTGTAACTCTTGTATGCAATGAGGCTAAAAGTTAGTGTGGTTAAACTCCTCTTGCTTTGCCTGCTGTGGAGTTCCCAAAGGATTACATTATATATTACAAATCCCTGTATAAATGGGCTCTATACTGCACCCCAGAAGTAGTTGCATCTCAGGAGCAGGCACTGGATCCCAGTGATATGAAGATTCATACCCTCTCCAGGAATGTGTGTTATGCTGGAAGGTGATAATGGCTATGAGGTGTGTAGTCACTGACGTGGGTGTATGAAGAGCCTGTGTTTCCAGCTAAGCTGAAAATGCCCCTTTGGGTAGCGATAGCTATGAGCAATGGGGAGCCAGCACCTGAGACATTGGGCTTCGTGGCCCAGTTGATGAGAAGCTGAGAGGTGTCTCTGGGACCCATTTGTAGACACACAGGCTGGGAGATTGTCTGTGTTCTGGGTACAAAGTCAGCAGACAGTGAAGAAAGTCAGGTGCTGGAAGAAAGCAGAGAAATAACTTCTTTTGGGCATGGGACCAATTGGAGAACTTGGTGTGGGTTTGGGAGCAAGGAAAGGGTTTGGGGGTTTGGATTCCTTGGGGATCAAGACTCTGTGTTCTGAGTCATTTGGATTGGTTGAAATCAGAGGTAAAATTAATGTACATTTCTTTTAGGTACTGTCGTATTGCATACCACCGTGGGGAGGGGAATCAGGGTAGGCAGTGTGGAGGGGCTCGGGGTGTGGTTACTATGCCACCCAGCTGCCAGATCCCTTCAGCCAGGTAGGGCAGGGACCATGCTGCCCAGCTGCCCTAGTTCCAGGGTGGGAGCTTGGGTGTGCCGTGGCCATGCCACCCAGGGGATTTGGCTGCTGGCTTCCTACCCCTGCACTGGAGTTCAAAGCCACAGTGGAGAGGGGAGTGGTTTGCGCACCTGTAAGGGGAGCGGGCCAGAATGACCGGAATGGACTGTCCATGCCAGCATTGGCACTGGTCCCTTTTCCCTGTACAGTGCCAAGCAAGATCCAGAGCCTTCCCCATCTGGGCACTCTCTTACCAGTGTGTGGTATCAGGGTCAATGGCTTACTCTCCCCTTTGTGTCACTT
This sequence comes from Pelodiscus sinensis, assembly GCF_052426305.1. Classification (NCBI taxonomy): domain Eukaryota; kingdom Metazoa; phylum Chordata; order Testudines; family Trionychidae; genus Pelodiscus; species Pelodiscus sinensis. The sequence continues at coordinate 104,406,535 of NC_143055.1, forward strand.
GGAAATAGCTCACTCCCAAGTAACAGCAAGCCACATGGGCCAAAGGGGCTACCATAAGCTTATTAAGTTTGCAGATGATACCAAACTGGGTGGGGTTGCAACTTCTTTGGAGGATAGGGACATAATTCAAAATGACCTTAGCAAGTTAGAGAAATGGTCAGAGGTAAACAGGGTGAAGTTTAATAAAGAGAAATGCAAAGTGCTCCACTTAGAACAATCAGTTCCATACATACAAGATGGGAAGCGACTGCCTAGGAAGGAGCATGGCGGAAAGGGATCTAGGGGTCATAGTGGACCACAAGTTGAATATGAGTCAACAGTGTGATGCTGCTACAAAAAAAGCAAATATGATTCTAGGTTGTATCAACAGGTGTGTTGTAAGCAAAACTCGTGAAGTCATTCTGCCGCTCTACTCTGCACTAGTTAGGCCTCAGCTGGAGTACTGTGTCCAGTTCTGGGAGCCACATTTCAAGAAAGATGTGGAGAAATTGGAAAGGGTACAGAGAAGAGCGACAAGAATGATTAAAGGTCTAGAGAACATGAAGTATGAAGCCAGGCTTCATGAACTGGGCTTGTTTAGTTTGGAAAAAAGAAGATTAAGGGGGGACATGATAGCGGTTTTCAAATATTTAAAAGGGTGTCACAAGGAGGAAGGAGAAAATTTGTTTCTTTTGGTTTCTGAGGACAGGACAAGGAGTAATGGGCTTAAAGTGCAGCAAGGGAGGTTTAGATTGGACATTAGGAAAAAATTCCTGTCAGGGTGGTCAAATATTGGAATAAATTGCCAAGGGAGGTGGTGGAATCTCCCTCTCTGGAGATATTTAAGAACAGGTTAGATAGATATCTGTCAGGGATGGTGTAGACGGAGCTTGGTCCTGCCTTGAGGGCGGGGGGCTGGACTCGATGACCTCTCGAGGTCCCTTCCAGTCCTATGATTCTATGATTCTAATGTTGTCAATTCTGTATATGCCATAATTCCCCCTGCTGCTATCAAATTCTTGGGATAGCGGTGAACTCCTCCAGCCCTGGTGTCTGGGAAAGGGAAAAATGTCAGAGGGGCACGTGGGGTGGTGAGGAGAAAAGGGGTCAAAATTAAATTTCCCTGCCTGCTCCTGGATAATGTGCACTTTGTTCTGGGAGAAGTGCTCCGACACATGGAGAGGTCCCACTAGGCACTATAAGAAAGAGGAGCCTGAGTATTGCAGTGCTGCTGATAATGTTCCTTTCATAACGTCCCTCCCCCCATGTGCAATTGGTCATGTTCATGTCATAAGGGCCTCTTCTTGGCTTTGGGCTACTATGTGCTAACATAATACTGCTAATAAGGCCTATGTCATAAGTGGGCCTCGATTTTGGTCAGTGCTGCTGTATCTCACACAAACATGATCCTTAGTTACACTGGCTGTTGCTGCCCTCCCCTCTGAACCCTTTCTCTCTCATTGCTGATCTCAGATCAGCACCTTACTGTTGCAAAGGAGCTAGGAGTCCCACACACCTGAAGGGCACACCCTGCATGGGTGTTTATTCCTGCTGGAATCATTAGAGCAGAAAGGGCCAGAGGGTGCAATGTGTTGCCCTCACTCTCGACCAGAAAATCCAGCTTTTGTTTAACTCTTGAGCTTGATTTGGCTTTTGAGTCCTGCTGGGTAGCCCCACTGACTCCCCTTGAGACTGGATTTTTTTTTGGCGGGGGGGAAGAGTCTCGGTATCCCTGTGCGTCTCCAAGTTTTCCTGGAAGCTGTGTGCCCGCTCAGAGGTTCAGGGCTCCTCTCGCGGGCAGGGCCTCAGCTGAGCTACTGGACAAGCGGGACAGGACTCTCGTCCCCTCCAAAGACCAGAAGCAGCAGCAGCTGCTGCCTGCTATAAATGGAGAAGCTGGCTCCAGCTTCTACTCCACCGCTCAGCGCTCCAACCAGGCACAGGGCCACGTGTGTGTTTCTGAAAGCTGAGAGCCTGGGGTGAACCGGGCAGGCTTCTCATGCCGCCCCTGCCCCCAGTTGCTCCCATTGGCCAGTTTTAGCCAATAGCGGCTACCTGTTTGCTGGTCAGGCAGCATGGGAAGTGTCCCTCCTCCTTCATCCCCCGGCTCTCAGCGTTCAGTTTAGAACAATACACAAGGCTCCTGCAACTCCCATGAGCACTCCAACGGGCTGGAAGGCAGGGAGCTTAGCTAAGGAGCCTGCTGGATTGGGTAAGGTTGCCAGGTAAGGTCTCCAAGCCAGAGCCTATCGCTGGCGCCTCAGCCTCTGCCCTCCTACTCCATGTAACCCAAACCTTCTGCACCAGCTCTCATATTCCTCCCCAGACACTGCCTCCCCTCCTACACCCTCCTCAGCTCACAACTCCCTCTCAGACCTTGCACACCAATATGCTATCACAGATCACAGTCCAAATCCCTGCATCTCCTGCCCCAGGCCCAGCACCTCCTCCTCACCCAGTCCATTGCCCCCGGTCATGATCCCTTACTTCATCCAAATTCCCTCCTAGATCCTGCACCCCAATCCCTTACCCCCAAGCTCCCTTCTGCACTCAACCTCCATCCCAGACCCCCGTACCTTCCCCATTAATATAATGGAAGCAAGTGGCCATCAACCATTTACCAAATTCTTGGAGTGAGTGGCCCCGCATCAAAAATTATTGCCCACCCCTGTGTTTAATGGTTTAAGGCAAGAAAGAAAAAGATTCTTTAAACAGAATTTTTTTGAGTGCTGCAGGTATCTAAAACTCTGATCTTAATGATGTTTAAAATCCTAAGTTACTAATTAATACATGGTAAACTGTGTTAAATTAAGCCCAGATCTGTATGTGGTAGAGTTCTGCCTCGTCTGAGTGAGACGTAGCAAGTACGAGGTACTCCAAGGTCTCAGAGGAGTAGCCTTATTAGTCTGCAACTAAAAATACCATAAAGAAAAATGGTCCTATAGCACCTTAGGCTAACAAAAATAGATACATAATATCATGAGCTTTTGTGGGCGCAACGCACTTCTTCAGCCAAGAGTAGTGTTACTTTTCTTTGTATTTGATTTAATATTAAATAATCATAAGCATTGCTGCTTGTTTTAATATATCTTCTTCCACACCTTTGAACTATTTACAATATAGATGGTTTCTGTTTTTACTAGTCGGTGCACCTCCACACACTACGTCAATATTGGTGTTACCCAATACTTAATGTCCTAAATGTGTAATGGATTAATCAAATAGTCGATGCATTTTTGCATCGACTAGTTGATTAGTCAATTGGATGTCTCCGCCTTTTGAAGTGTAGCAACAGCCTGAGCTATCCTTCCTTTTTTAATTGCTTGACAGCCCTAATAAGAACGGCTATACTGGGCCAGACCAATGGTCCATCCAACCCAGTATTCTGTCTGCTGACAGCGGCCAATACCAGATGCCCCAGAGGGAGGGAACACAACACGTAATCCTCAAGTGATCCCTCACCTGTCACCCACCTCCAGAGAGACAGAGGCTAGGGACACCATTCCTACCCATCCTGGCTAATTGCCATTGAAGGACCTAGCCTACATGAATCTATCTAGCTCTTTTTTGAACACTGTTAAAGTACTAGACCTTACCACATTCTCTGGCAAGGAGTTCCAGAGGTATACTGTGCGCTGAGTGAAAAAAACTTCCTTCTGTTTGTTTTAAACCTGCTGTCTATTAATTTCATTAGGTGATCCTTAGTTCTTATATTGTGGGAATAAGGAAATAACTTTTCCTTATTCACTTTTTCCATACTAGTCATGATTTTATAGACCTCTATCAATCATATGCGCCCCCCCCCCATCTCCTCTTTTCTAAACTGAAAAGTCCAAGTCATTTTTAATCTCTCTTCGTGTGGGACCTGTTCCAAACCCCTAATGCTTTTTGTTGCTCTTTTCCGAACCTTTTCCAATGCCAGTATATCTTTTTTGAGATGAAGCAACCACATCTGTATGCAGTATTCAAGATGTGAGCGTATCATGATTTTATATAGAGACAATAAGATATTCTCAGTCTTATTCTTTATGCTTTTGTTAATGATTCCTAACATTCTGTTTGCTTTTTTGACTGCTGCTGCACACTGAATGGAAGTTTTCAGAGAACTATCCACAATGATTCCAAGATCTTTCTCTTGAATAGTTGTAGCTAAATTAGTCCCCATCATGTTGTACATATAGTTGGGATTTTTTTCCAATGGGTATTACTTTACATTTATCAACATTAAATTTCATTTGCTATTGTTTTGCCCAGTCACTTAGTTGATTAGTTTTATTGACCTGAAATCAATACTATAGGTGTGTGATATATACCTGGAGAGTGAGTAAACCTGTTTCTCAAACACAAAAGTTAAGTTGAAACTCCCACCCAGGTGTCATTACTTATCAACAGGCCATACTTTGGCAAGGAAGCAGGGCAGGAACGCACAGATCAGATCTTAGCAAAGGCTAGCTTGAAACTTCTCCTGCCACCAGAGTCCATTGTTTCTTTGCTTTCAGCTGAAAAGAACTGTTAACGTGGGGAGGATCACACTTAGGAAAATGATTTTCAAAATGTAACTGGACTAAAAAAGAAGAGCCAAAAAAACCCGCAATTTATTTCTTCTTGGCCATCTCGTTTTTTTTTTTTTTTCCCTAAGAAGACTGAAGAAAATAGCTCTTGGACCTGGGTATCTGGATCCTGCCCTAAAACCTGGTCAGCCATGCTGCTGAAAACCTGTTATCAGGAGAGCCAACAGAATTGCCAGGTCTGTGTGCAAGGTATATGTGTGTGGGGACGAGGGGGACAGGTGGGGAGGTGGCTCCACACTCCTGGAATGGATTAGGCAGAGGGCACCAGCTCGGAGTGCTGCCTGGACCGCACCATAGCCCCCCAGCCAGTCCTTAGTGCTGCTGGAGGCTCTGGAGGTCTGTGGCTGTAACAGACCTGTCTGTGGTAAGAATTTTCCTTTGGACCATGTCTAGTTTAAGTTGCATACTAGCAGGGGTGGCAGGTTTGCATCATTTTTGGTGGTATCCACGATGGGCCCAAGTCCTATTCCACCTCCTCACTCCTGCCTAAGGCTCTGGGAGGAATTGTGGATGCAGGAGGGCATTTGAGGTGCAGGCTTTGGGCTGGGATGATGGTTGGTGTGTGTCAGAGCATTGGGCTGGGAAGGGGATGAGGAATTTGGACGTCAGCGGGAAGGCTGCCCAGAGCTGCAGGGGGGGGGGGGGATAGAGGAGGACCCCCCCCCCCCCGGAAGGACATTCACTAAAGCCTGGGAGGTCCAGCCGTTTCCAGATAAGCTCCCTCCCCCCACACACACTTGGAATTGCCTGCTGAGGGGGGTTGCCATGAGCCACCTCCTTCCCTTCTCCCTCCACAGGTGCATGCTCCCTTGTAGCCAGCTGCAGCAGTGCCTGGTGAGGGAGCACAGCACAGAGCTGCAGGGGACAGCTGCCCCCTGCCTGGAGTGGGAAGGGCCAGAAACACTCCAGTGGAAGCAAGCAGGGGTCGGGGAGAGACCTGGCCCTCAACTTTGGCAGTGTTGACAGATGTCTTTAGTTCCCAGTACTATTAAACTGGTGATTTTGTAATCTTCAGCAACACACGAATGATGTATTTTAAAGCGAATTTAGTGTGACAGTTAATTCTGGAACTGACAGTATATACCTGGGGTTGGCAAATGGCTGTGAAATGGCTTCATTACCACAGCTCTGTCATAGGCTCAAAGGTCTGAGAATAGGTCTGGCAGGCTTTTTCACTTTTAAATTAACTGGGTCCTTTCCGGAGGAAGGAGAGCAAGGGAACAGGGATAGGAAGAGGATAGGAAGAGGAAAAAAGCCTTTGAAGTAGGAATAAGAGATCCTCCGGAAAAGGGCTTTTTTCTGGAGGATCGGGACCAGTGTAGACGTTCTTTTCCGGCTTTTCTAAAAGCCGGAAAAAAGCGGCAGACATTTTTATTTAGATGCCGCGGGGGATATTTAAATCCCCCGCAGATTTCCCTATTACGACCTGTGAAATTAGCATGCCCCTTTCGGAAAAGGGGCCAGTGTAGACGTAGCCTATCTGTTTGTGGAAAAGGCCAGACAGCATTATCACAGCTCATAGCAAGATGTAGCCTAGCTCATTTGCATGCCTGCTGAGACCACAGGCTTCTTTGTTGGATGGGTTTACTCGGGTTATGGTGCTTAGTCAAAACTTCCTGTGTTGTCTCATTGCTACTGCTCTAGCATCTGTGACACAAGAATATTTTAACGGCAACTAACAAGGGAGTGTAATAGAAAACTTCTGAGTCTATGAATATTTTGGTCCTCCCAGTCTCGGGCAAGGTCTCACATGAAAGCTGGGGGAACACTAGTGTTGTGAAGTAGTGTACAGATGCTGGAAGCGTGTTTAAAAGGGGTATCTTTCTGCTGGGATGTAAATTTAGCACTGTAAAATTACGAAATGAATATATGTTTATCTACTGAGTTGGCTATTAACAAAGGGATACAAAGTCTACAGAAAAGGAGCATGTAGGTGAAAATGAGTCACGGGAGATTATTCTGCCTCGGAATACAGACGGCACAGACGATACCTCTTCATCCCATGTCTAGGATGTGAACAGGCAGCCTTGGTTGAAAGTACTGCAGAGGACTTAGGTTGAGAGAAATGTCTTCAGACAAGAGGCCAACTAACTGGTTTAAGACAATGTCCTGATTGTGGTTGTATCAATAATGACTTGTTTCCACTATTTGTACTTTTTTATAATAAATTTCTCATGAGTGACTTACCACCACAGGGACTCAAGTGTGGTTAAGCCAAATGCTGGTTCTGAGTTGAATCTTATGAACTGGTGTATATTGTTTCTTCGGGCACTGCAGTAGGTGTGTGAGTACCTCCTAATCCAGACTACTGTGTGTAACAGCATCTCTCCTCTCTTTTTCTCCTCTCCTCCTCCTGCCCTGCTTTTTCTTTTATGCAACCTACCCAACTGGTGCTGTACCCTGTTCCACGTTGTAGTGTCACGTGAAGGAGAGGGTAGATGTCTGTGTTCTCTCTATCTTTCAATAAGTCCATTGCAGAGCTTATGGTAATAAAATGAAAAATGTGATAAGAGGTTTAGTTATTGCTGGCCTAAGTCATCTGGCCCCTGGTGCATGTTTGTGTCTCGCTCATATCGTCTTTTTGTTCTGGCAGTGCATGCTTGACTCCTTGGGCTATGCAGCCATGACACTATAGCTAGCTTAACACTGCACAGTAATTATTTTGTAGACATAATGATTTCATGTATGACGACTTGCTAATAAGTTTGGTATGCTTCTATTTTTTTCTCTCTCTGATAATTTAATGTTACTATAAGGCCTTGCTTCCTGTTAGCATTACAAATTAAGTTGTACCCCTTGTCTGCATCAAACTAAGTTGTGTCTTTTAGTAATTATTGATCTTGTCTGAAACTCTACACAATTGTGTGGTGTGAGTGGAGAGGGTGTGTGACTGTGTCCTCATGTGACTAAGGGGTTAAGGTCAGGTAGCTAGCAAAGGTTTTGGCCAGGGGCCTGGGAGAGAGAGAAAGCAGGAGTTGACAGACACAGAATGATTTAAAGCCAGGCAGGACTACCGTGCCTCCATGGAATTGGACGTAAGTAAAGTGAATCCAGTCGCATTCAGGGTATTTTTTTTTCTTTATTTGGTGGCTTAGTTTGAACTGCTCTGTGTGGTTCTATGCCCCCAATTACCATCTAAGCATTGTTCCTAGAGATAGTCTGTTGGTTTTCCTTAGCTGCTCTGTAACATCTAGCAACCAAGTATGCTTTAATCTTTTGTTTTGTATTAAAAATCACTTTTTTTAAAGTGATGACTTGCATGCTGGAAGGTCTGTATCTGCATGCCTCTGACTGAGAGGACAGCTACTAGCGACTGCAGCTTGTTTTTCAGGATCAAAAAGCACTTGATGCTGGCAGTGATTCTGGGGGGAGGTTTTTTGTAACCAGTGCCTGTAGAGGCAAGGTTTTGAAGCTGTCGTGTGGGCCCTCACCTTCTGCACTCAAGTGCCAGAGTGGGGGAAACAACCCTGACAAGATCGCTCTCATTCGAAGGTGCGCTCTCTCTAAATATCTCTATATTGTTGTTTCTGTTTCCACTAGTTTGAATTTCTTAATATAGCTATGTTTCAGCACTGGTTGGGGACAGCTATCTCTCTGTCCTCCCCCCAAAGGCAACAAAATATAGCTATATATAATGTTACCCCCATTCACTCGCCTTGACTTTTAAGTCATTACCCCACATACTGTCAACAACAAAAGAGAGGAAGCCTCTTATTGCTACATTTAACACTTGTACATTTTATTTTAATTCAGTCAGCCATTGTACACATTGCAGCTATGTATTGTTTGTTAGTGTTGTAGGTTTGTATAACTAATACATGCCCTCATAGATATATTCAATTAGTGTTATCACCATGGGAACAAGATGCTGATTCATCAACTTAAAAAAATCACTTCTTCTCACAGTATTCATATTCAAGTTCTTCTTTGATAACACAGCGCAAAAAAAAATCATAGGGTGAATAACCATTATGTTGTTAGTTACACAGAACATCATCTGCACGGCAAATAACACAACAGAAATGCATTTATTATTTCCTCATTTCATTTCTTTAGTCCTGGTTTTTGACCATCATTCCTAGTTTAGCTGCCTACTTTTCTCTGTTGTGGCATCAGCATCTTTACTTTGACATTCCAAGCACTGAGTGAGTCATTTTTTCTGACTATTTAGGTGTGTGTGTATATTACATATGTTAAAATGCTACAGCGCTCCCAACCACTAGTAAAATAAAGCACAGGACACAAAATATTTCAGATTTTTTTTATATTCCCTTCTTTCAAAATAAAAGTGCAGGGATGCTGTTTTAATTCTCAGAGAGTTAGTTTAGAAATATAAAAGTCAATTGGAAGATGATTAAAAACTGCTTGTTCAGTGCTAAGAGGATTATTGGTTCTTTTTAAATGCCACATGCATGTATCAGATAAGAGGCAATCTGGATAATAAAACATGGTGCATGAGAAATCTTTTTTTCCCCTCTCTCATCTACAGTGCAAGTGGCCAGCAGGAAGATACCACTACTAAGACAATGTGGATTGGCTAAAGCAGTGATGAAAACAGGAAACTACTGTAGTTATAGCTGTTTAATACATCCTGCCATGTGTCCAGATCTACAGGAGTTCAATACCATATGCAAATGGGCCATAGCTATAGCTGCTAGCAATTTGATTATCTAATTGATTACTTAATTGGGTATATGTTCCTCCTTTAATAAACTGGAAGTCCTATGGATGCAGAAGATCAAGATCAGGTCTGCAGTGCTGCCTCCCCCAGAGTATCTTTTATGTTAGCAATAGTCCTCGTAATTCACAATGCTAGTCTAAGCACTTTAGTTATGTACAGTTCACATATTAATATCCCCTTTTTAAAATGTTTTTATGCTGCAGATGCATGTACATAGTCACTTGAAGAGGCCCGTGGATGAGAAGGGTGCTGTTCTGTCTTTGGTCACAAATTAGCTTACACATACAAAAGAAAAAGGGGAATTGATTTCATTGAAATAGCTGGACTTTTCTCATTTGGCCTCTTGCTTCTGGTCCTCTTTGCAAAAATGTCTAAGAAGTTGCTGGAGAGCTTCCTGTGCTGCTTCTGGTATACTCTCCAGCTGTTCCTCAAGAACATGTCTTCCATACTGGTCCTTCACCACAGTACTCTTCTGTGAACTGCACTTATTCATGGTTGTCCTAAAGAGGAAAAAGGTAAATGAACTATGCGCTATTTTTGCTCTTAAGAATAAAGTAAACTTTTAAAAAATATGTTAGAAATGGCAGACGGTGTTAAGTTTGTTAATTTTCTCAAAAGTTCACTCTGCCATGCTGACTCAAACCTTTTAATAACCGATCCATCCTCTTTCATGATCTCTTTCTCTACTAAAGTAGGGAATTGGACATTCATTTGGCTACCTGTAAAACTCAAAGCCTAAAGTGAAACACACAATAAAACCTTAAAACAGAAGGTAATCATACTTGTGAGTAAAGGAACAAAGAACAAACCTAATGGAAATAATGTAATCAGCACAAGCACACCAACTTTACCTCTTCAAAGTCCTCTTTGGCTGTTGGGAGATCAGTGGCTAAACTCGCATCACCAAGGTGCTTCTCCATTCGTTCTCCTTGCACCAGTGTGGTCTTTACAACTTTACTGACCTTCCGGCCTTCCACTAGTTCAGCTTGAAATTCTGAGGCACCCGTCGCAACACTGGGCTCAGAGAATGTCACCTGCAGAGATGATGTTGAGGATACATTCTGCTTAGACCTTCTGTTTGTTTGGGCAAGTGGTAAAAAGGAAAGGATCCTGAGAAAGTCTCACCTCAGACTGTTCGGTGTCACTCTTCAGAACAAGCCGCTTTACAACTTTGGAATATCCATCTCCTTCTTCAACTGTAACAGGTTCTTGTGGTGTTCCATGCATTAGGACTTCTTCCTTTTCTGTACCATCTGGTGAAATATATCTCCTGATAATCTTTCTGGTGACCTAAGGGAATATCATAACTCTAAGTGCAGCTGCTTAATATGTCACTTTGCTCCCTGAGAATAGTGAGTAAAAGTATTAGATTGTAATTCATAAAATGAAAACTGACAATACCTTCTTCACTACAATGTGGCCATGTTCATCTGTGTACTGCTCCTCTGTTACTGTTTCTGGTGGTATTTCAGGCATGTCATCAGCCTGCACAAGAAGAAAACAAAACTTCATTAAGCAATGCTTTAAGATGCTTTACATAAACATCATAAAGTAAGAATTGAAAAAGCAGTCAAGAGTATTAGTGCTGAATTGTTAAACTCCATAAAACATTCTGCAAATGAATATTAGAAGACATGCACTGGCGGGTTGCCTTAGCAGCAGACCTTATGAAGGTTTTCACTACAGATATAGCTCGGACATATTGCCAGTGGCACGTGCAGTAGTTCAACACTCAGTACCTGAATAATCACCCGCCGGCGAATGACCCTGGTAGTTACCATCTCTTCTTCATCTGAGCTGGTCTTTAGCTCACCTAATTCTTCTGCTAGCTCCTAGTAGAAGCATGGAAGCAGTGCTCTATTTGTCTCTCTTTTAGCGCCATAAAACTCATTGCTTAGGTGTACATATTCTAAAATACGCTTTTTGTTGGCTCATTAAGTCCCACTGATCATAGAAGGTGGTTAGAAAAAGAAAAGATTAAGCAAGTAATAAAAAAAAAACCAAAGGCCCTTTCACAAAGTCAGAAATATTAAGCTAGCAGGGAGAGCATTCTTTTATATTTTCTGTTCCATAGTCGTTGACATAGTTTTGTTACGGATTGATTGGTACTGGATTCACTACAAGCCACAGAAGTGTAGTGCCAACCCTTGGAATAGCAAATTGAACTTATTCTTTGAGAAGAGCCAGGAAAGCTATTCCTCCTTCTCTTGATAAGAGGTGGGACTCATTTTCTCTTATACTGAGCCCCTTCATTGCAACCCTTCTTAATATTATCTTAGATTCTGAGCCTTCCTACCCTAGATGGATGTAGAAATGCAAAATACATGAACAGCTTAAGATGACAAATTGGGAAATGTATTGGGGCAGAAGACAGATCCCCGCCGTAGTCAGAGAAAGAATGTTGAGAGCTTTCTCACCTATTATCCTCTTATCTCATTCGCCTGAAAATATATAGTAGGGGACTCCTTCATCTTAACAAATAAACCATCCTAAACCCACTCATAATCGCCTAGCAATTGTAAAATAACTAGGGGGTTGTGCCCCCTCCTCGCTACACTTCCCCCTCTGCCCTGGGCCACCAAGAAGGGGAGGGAAGGGGAGGGCTTGCTCCTGTGGATGCAGAGTGATTTGATGCTGTGTCTGTTGTCCCACAGGATTTTTTTTTTAAGAGAGAGAGAGATGAGTGGTCCTGTGGCACCTGAGGGATTAACAAAAATATATATATAGTATCATGAGCTTTCATGGGCAAAACCCACTTCTTCAGATGAGTTGAAAGCTGGAGTGGAAATAATAGTAACCCAGAATTTATAACAGGAAAAGGAAAGGAAAGCACCTGTCTATTGTAGTACCGGTACCAATGAGGCTAATTGAGTGAACTGGAAGTGTCCCATATTTGGGTTTTGATATATGTGAGGTATTAAATGCAGGAAATGCTGGCTTTATAAAGTAGTTCTCAGTCACATGAGCAGTCCTATTCACTTCAGTGGGCCCACTTGCATAAATACTTACCTAGACTATGTTGCCATATAGCAGTGGTCTTCAACCTTTTCAAGCACAAGATCACTTTTTGAATGTGTTAACTCAGGATCTACCTCAAACTCAAAGACCCTTCACCGAGGCCCCGCGCTCCTCATTCTGTGAAGATGGGTTACAGGAGAGGAGGACAGAGTGACATTAGTGCCCCTCCTCCCCTGTCTCTCCCACCCTGCAGAACACGCAGGAGGCTCTCAGGGTATCTCTGAGGCTCTGGGTAGGAGCAGCAGGGCAGTGCAGGGAGGGGCAGCTGAAGGGCTGGTACTTGATAGCCTCCCAAGCCAAACCAGTCAGGATCACGTGTCAGAGGCTCCAAGATCTACCAATAGATCCTGATCTACTGGTTGGTGATCACTGCATATAGATTAATACTTGCCATGTGAAAGGAATATTTACTCATGGCAAAACTGAGTCAAAACAAAGAGTTGTAGATAATTAAAGATGATTTTGTCAGCATTTGCTTAAGATAAAGATGCCATCATAGGGGCAGGGGTTGATATTACCTTTCTAAATGACTTGTCATCATCATGTCTTTCTAACTCTGCTGGCTGTTCATCAGTTGACTCCACTATAACCAGACTAGTTCTCCTTGGGGAGAGGTGGAGGTCCTCACATTCTTGTGCAATGGGAGAGTTGCCTCCCTCACTAGATGGTCTCTCTTCACATCCTGTGGCGGAGCCTTTAAATTTTTCCTTTGCAAAACCTGCTGCTTTTTCAGCCTTTGGTGCTATTGATTCTTCTGGAGTCGTGACACTGTGGATTACAGAATCAGCAGAGGTAACGACAAAGCATTCTATTATGAGCCCCATAAATATGCTAGGTGGTTGCATGTGCCATTTTTTGCAATGTTATTTTAACATCTGAACACTGATTTTTATTATCTGTTAATTTAAAAACATTAAAAAGCAAGAGAACTAAAAATATTTAAAAATCGAAATCTACAAATGGGCAAATTGCGCTGCCATATACTTGACTTCAGAGGTTTAGTTCTGCTAATTATCTGGTGAAAAATTATCATGATACATTCTGGCAGTAATCTATAGAAGTTGTTCGTGATACGCACAATCAGGCACTTTATTTTCTAGAATGCTACTCGGGTTGACGCTCCTCTCATTTGCATCCCTGTACCTCAAGAGCCAACCTCTTCAATGGAGTCACAGAGGTGAGACTGGAATCCAATCCTTTCTTTCTAAGATGTTCTGGAGCCAACAGGCATGGATAGCTATCATTTGTGACTTTCCCCCTAAATCTTAATCCTTTTTAAGAGTTATACATCCCATCCCAGAGTGGGAGTAGTTACATGAACAGTCTGACTTAAATCAATGGGACGATTTTATGAGTAAATGTTTATCAGTATGGGTAAAAGTTACACAAAACAAAATACTGTCATGTCATATACATAATTCAAAGTAATTTTTTTTCTTTTCAGTACTCTTTATACCATTATATGAAAATTCATACTGTACATCAAAGGCTAGACTCATTCTTCCTGGCTGTTGCTAGATCAAGTCAATCTCAACACTTTTTCCTCTCCAAATAATCTTAAGCAGCACCAAAATTACTTCAACAAATCTATACAGAAAAGATCTCTCTTTAAAGCAATGTTCCTTTTTCTTTGACTATTCAAAGCATACCTTTCACATACTTATGTTGGAAGAGTGGTTAGTGTCCTGAATTAAAATTCCTGTCTGAAAGTTAAAGGTACTTTGGGTCAATAACCAACTGCCAATAATAATTTCATTAAGGGAATTATTATTTAAAAACTTCAAAAACAACAAATAGTCTAGCAGCACCTTAAAGACTAACAAATCATTATTATTGTTAGTTGTAACATCTAAAATATGACACCAATGCATTAAGTGTTGCAAAGGTCTCCTTAAAAAACTGCTGGCACACCCAATAAATAAAACAGTTCTTCCCAAATAATTCCATCCACTCGTGCTGTTGATATTCCTCTCTAAGAACCCTATAGTAGGCAGATATGTAATGATCTGTTCCCCACAAAGGTTTTATCCTGCTCTCATATATAATGAGAGATTATGTGACGGATATCGTGACGGGCCGGCCCCGTCACTCGCACCGCGTCCAGGCGGGCAGGCAGCTCACGCGGCGAGCGAAGAGCCGGGGAAGCGCCGGCTGCATTGCCGCGCATGCGTGGCAAGCCGTGAGCTGCTTTTAAACGTGGCCCCAGCACACCTGGGGGGGGGCCCGCAAGCGGGAGAGGGCGGCGGACACCAAGGAGGGGCGGCGGCCACAAGGGGAAGCCGACAGACCGTGGAGGACGCGGGGGAGCGGTGGACCCGGACGGCGCCTACCTACCCCCGTCCCAGACGAGAGGGGGTGCGCGGAGAACCACGGCCGAGAGCCCGAACCACGGCAGACCAGACCCCAGGCCACAGAAGGGCGACGACAGACCATGGGAGTGACACCCCGATCTGGACGGGGACTCTGGACTGGTGAGAGATGGACGAGAGGGAGTCCCGAGACGGGGACCGTGGGGGAAGAGGCAGCCACGGGGGCTAAGTAGCAGGGTCCTGGTCATAGCGGGGCTCGGCCCCCTTATAAGAGAACCCTACTGCGCCCTATAGGCCGAGAGAAAAAGGGTCAGGGGTAGCGGTGAGCCCCTCTGTGAATTGAACGCGGGCTCCCTTACCCCACATTCCTACGGGGCTAGATGGGCGGGGGTTAGTCCCGCCGTGACAGATACACAAAATAAAAGGATGTTTCAGTTCAACATGCAATTGGTTATAGATTTTCCCGGCCATGTATCTTTTGATACTTACAAGTGCTCATGTTGTGCAGCTGATGAATCTTTTGGCAGATCCGGTAGTTTCCCTGAGAACTCAGCGGGTACTCGCTCTTTGTGTGCTTGTCGCAGGAGCTCTGCAACTGATAAGTCTGTCTCAGCCCTGGGTGTGCTCTCCTGAAAGGAAGAGTAACTGACAGATGTGTCTTCTTCAGAGACAATAGGAGGATGATCGCTGTCTTTATAATGCACTTCTTCCTTCTTGTGTCTTGGACTGTAAAGTTCCTCTTGCAGTGCAGAAAATCCTAGGAACAAGGGGAAAAAATCATTAAAATGCTCCCTGCCACTCCCCACCATGATGTTGCAACTTTCTCTGAAGTTTAATTGCCAGAGGAAATATAGTTTTGCAACATCATAATGAGTTATGGGGCTCTGCTGTGCATGATTTATAAGTGCACATGTGGGTGGAAGATGAAGAAAGTAGATGAAAGTAGTTGTTGGTGAAATGTTGGATTTTCACTATGATTGCCACCGAGCTTCATAGCAACATGTAAAACAAATGATCTTCCTATCTAAAACTGCCACTGAATGAGCTGAAACCACTTCAGAAATATTCTTTCAGTCTCACAATAGCCCTTTGAAGCAGATCAAGGATAGTGTAGATTAATACTCTAGCCAGGTAAAACTGTAGAAGGATTTTAGGTGGGAATAGGATTTTGAATTATAAGGACATTATTACATTCATATTTTATCCAAATAATGGTGAAAATACCACTTTCTGTAACACCTTGGCGTTTCTTAAATATCTTTCCATCTAATGAGTGATGCTCTTTATAAAGCTCAACAGAATTACAGCACAAATGCAGGTTATGCCATGGAGAATACCATGTGTTATTTAAATAGACGCAATCTCATTGATTTCCATGGAATCACCGGTACGACTATGAGCAAATTGGCCTATAGGGTACATCAAAGCTTCCTTTACTAGCATTATAAGACCTGATTATGGTAGGTGATTGTAGATGAAATACTAGTTTTTGTCATACTTATTAAATTGTCCTGCTTTTAAAGATAAATGACAGCTATTATTACAAGCATGGTAGAGTATTAGTAAAGTGTCTTAACTATACATTTTAGAATGGAATCTAGTGCAGAGACAAAATCACTTGGAAGATAACGTGAAAGGGTAACATCAGGAAGCATCTACCTTCACTATGATCCAGTCCTATGGTTTGTTCAATTTCTGCATAGGTGCGAGCGCCACAGTCCTGCACAAAGTCTCTGTGGCTTGTCTGCATTAGATGAACAATATCCATTCGGTTGATTTTTGTGAGACACTGGGTAAGGCTTGTATCTGTGATGTTCAAAAGACACCATTTAGTCATACGCTTCTGGGCCACCAATGCCCGAGCTCGCAGAAATATGTAAGATTTTCACTCAGCAGCATGACACACAGAATGCAAATATTTTATGGTTAAAAGAACCAAGGGACAGAACAAAAACATTGTATTATTGTTATAGAAAACCTGATCTGTTGGAAAGGTTCATGCAAGAATTACTTTCTAACATCATCCGTTAGAAAGCTTCCTCAGCTAATGTGAATTTTTCTGCTTGACAGGGTAATGGAGGACTTAAGGCAGGGGTGGGCAGTAATTTTTGTAGGGGGGCTCTTTAGCATCGTAAGTGCAGTGCTGCTCCCGCTACCCCCCTCTCCGCCACTGCAGCTCTGCAGTTTGAATGTAATAGGAGCCAGGCTGCCTGCATACCTGGCTCTTACTACATTTAAACTGCAGAGTGGCAGCAGAGATTGCTTCTTCTGAGCACCTTCCCATATCGACTACATGATTACCCAGTTGCCCACCTCTTAACATCCTTAGTGGGTGAGCCTGCTAAGTCTGGCAAAGTACAGCTGGTGCAATAACTGAAAATTTACCTGTAGCATGTTTCCCATCCCTGTCAAGCCAGTATTTCAGAAGTGCATGGCTCTGGTCCTGCAGTGAATTTGGATTTTCAATTCGGATCTGGTGAATTTGCTCTTCCGTGAAATCAAGTTCTCTTGCTAATTCTGTGAACAAGAAGCCATTGTTTGGTAAAGACTCAAATTTGTTGTTGGCTTGGGCCCACTTTCAAGGTTGTCAGCTGCAGCCACAGAGATTACTTTCCCTGGCACCAAAGTTCCTTCCATTTTATGTTCCATGCCTACAGACATTAGCAGTCTCGGGGAGACATTTTTATTTTGAGATTGACATGTCCTCCAGAATCCACCACTCCCAATGTTCGTGTAGTATCTGAAACTTTTTTAATCTACTTGAAGAACTGCTTAAGAATGACATCTTTTGCAGGCAGATTGGATTAATGCACAAGTGCTAGAGGCATCTCTGGACATGTGACGGTTGGAATCTTAATCAGATTTAAAAAATATCATTGTAGGACACATGGATTGGAAGAAAAGTTTGACAAGGTGAATGGAGAGTAATCATCATAGCTATGTCTGCTTGTGTTGGCTGGTAGCCTCAAATAACAGTTCTCTGAGAGAGGGAACTGCTCCATTCCTCTCAATGAAATGTTAACTGTACCCAGAATTAGTGGGAGGCTCCTGCCAATACCCATAAGAGTGTATAGTATAAAAGGGCAGGGGCCAAATCATTCAAGCTGACATAACCTAGCAGCTGGGATAAGAACTGGGGAAGCCCTGCTGCCATTCCTGGCAGGAAAATTGGAGGACATGTCACTGCCCTGTGTCTCTGGGAGAGAAGGGGAGACCCCCCTGAAGTGATGTTCCAAAGGTCCTAGACTGAATAATTTTTGTAAATTCATTCATGCTCTTTTGCAGTTTTGAAACAAAATGTAAACAGCTAAAAATACATATTGAAAAACAAATACGGCACATGCACTGTACCTACAAATTAGACTTAGCTGCAAGTCATGCAGGATTTTTTCTAAAAATATTAATTTCCTTGAATGTCCAAAATATGGTAGACAAGATGAACCTTTGCCATTAGCCGGGTGTGTTTCAGGCAGGCATTTTACTCTGCTGCCACTGTTAAGATAGTCTAACCCATGGGTTCCCAAACTAGGGGCATGATGACATTCCAGGGGGGGCATGAGGCAACCCAGACTCCCCCACCATCAATTCCTTCTCTCCCCCCCCTCAAGTTTTGATGTTCTTTTTGTTTTTCGTCCCTGGTCAGTTCTTCCCCCCCCCCCCCAAGTTTTGCTGCTATTTTGGGGGAAGGAGGGGTTCTCAAAAATCAAAAAAGGGGTGTGATGCTGAAAAGTTTGGGAACCACTCAGGATTAAGGTTCTGCTGTGTATGGCTAAAACCAAGTTTGTGGTAAGAAAAGAGACCAAATTCAAGGTAAGACAATGATCTGCCTTTATAATACTTCACTAGGGTTTGAAGTGACCGTTTTCCTCCCCGTGCATCCAGGAATGTGCACAACCTTGGGACTGGTCTGTGCTATAAAGTTGCATGTGCCTACACTCAGATTTGTCTCTAGCCAATGTAAGATCCCTTACGACAATGCAGTAACATCACTCTCGAAGTGGCACTGGCCATTGTCGACCCACTGAAGTTAATGCAGTGAGCACGTGTGTTATCTGCGTTGACCCTAATTGTTCCACAATGCCCCAGTCTTTGTGACACAATTCTCCGGTCATAATTGTAAGTGCTGCTGCTAAAAGTTTGGAAGCCACCCCATCTTGAAACTTGCCCATGTTTTTGAAATTCCCTTTTTCCTGGCTGCACAGCTAGGTGAGCAAACCCAGGCTTTCTTGTATGCAACTGCCAAACCAACCATGCCGGCTCAATGCACTAGATGTGCTCTGACCTGGAATATGCAGAAAGTATTGGGTTTTCTGGACCAATGGAGAGAAGAGGCTACGCAAACATGGTTATAGACCAGCCGTAGAAATGTGTAACTCTGTGATGAGATGGCTCGGGGATATAGGAATCACCAGCAGTATTGTGTGAAAGTAAAGAACTGCACCAACATGTTCACAAGACCATGGACGCCAACAACAAATCTAGTGCTGAGTTGCAGGCCTCTTACTTCTACAGCGAGCTGCATCCTATACTTGGCAGAGGCCCGGCAAATACCCCATAGACCACTGTGGATACCTAAGAGGAGCCTAAGATGGAAACTCCAGCCATGAACAAGTGATGATGAAGAGGAAAGAGGGTTAGGACCCATGCATAGCCTCAAAGGCGAAGTGTCCCATCCCAGATTGGTCTGCCAGAGATGAAGAGGGAGAGGGGCTCTGTCCTTCTGTCCCTGTACCTCACCTGGCACATACAGTCACGCTCCCTGGCAACTGGGAAGGACACGGGTCACTGCTGCCTCCCAGCCAGGTTCTCAAGCAGAAGTGACTCCATCCTGATCCCCACGGAGAACAGCTGAATGGGCAGGGGGGAGGTGCAGGGAGAGAAAGACAAAGCCGCCCATTTTCCCCCATAACATGGGGTGGGAAGAAGTCACTTGGCACTGGAGACACATTTCTTTCTGTTTAGATTGTGAGTCCCACTTGGTATGCTGCGGGGAGGAGACATGCACTGTGTATTACCTGCAGGTTCAAAGTAGAACAGTGATGGAAAACCTAGGTTAGTGATGTAAGTGGGACTTCATCTCAGTGGGCCCACTGAGATTGCCATAACCAACATGGTCTCCTGGGATAGGGTAGTTTTGCTAACTGTGTTTGTGTGTATCTAGACTATGCGGGGTGGGCTGACTGAACTGCAGCAGTGCATTGATTGGATGCAGAGGCTCCCACAGTCAATGTTGTCTGTAATCAGCACACACCTCACTTTACGTGCCCTTGCTTTTCATGCATGTCACTTTAGCAAAACTGGTAGGAAAAAATCTACATGGATGGAATCTGGCAACCCTGTGCGTGGGCAATGGTAAACAAAATGTCTCATGGGCCACACACAGAATTCTGATGGACCACATGCAGCCCAAGGATTATTAAGAATTCTGCATTTGATGGAATTTCATATTATCATAGTGGATTATAGCAAACTGGGACTTCCTCAGAATTCCTCCATCAAGGAGCGTGGTAACTTAGCCTTCCTAGTGGAAGTGATTGAGGGTTCTATTGCTTAAATTCATGGGAAAACTGTTAGAGGTCTGAGAAGAGGAAACTGGGGTTGCATCACATAGGGCCAGGGAGAATGGTCCTGATACAGTGGACTGAGTGAGAAAAGGTTCAGAGTTCACTGCAAATATAGATATCAAGGGAAGCGGAGGATAAAGTTTTGGTTTGGACTATGTGCTACTAAATGCTGGACAGAGAATTCTGCACACCTCGTTCTCTTTAAGTTCCTCTTGTCAACTGATTTCCAGTAGTGGAATTATTAATTTCACTCAGTACCAGTTTGGGTCTCTCCGTGATGAGGTATCTGTCTCCGCTCAGTGTGGGTTTCAGCAAATAAAATGTTGCAACTCTGCCATCAGTTCTGAACAAAAGGGGAGGACTGCTCTCATTTAGGAAAGAGTTACACAGCTGCCTGTGAATGCTTTGTAGCCCAAAATTGCTGGAGCGCAGGCTGCTCTGGTCATGCCACCACTACCTGGCATGGTTGCTAACCAGAGTCCTGGGGGTTGCAAAAATGGGTGATACTGTTTTATGATGTTGGGTCTGTACTATTCTTATGCTGGGAGGTTTTCTCTGCCAGGGGCCACAGAGTCTAGAATCAGGCCCATACTCCTTTTTTCACTGCAAGGTTGTAGTTTCTATATCTATTGGCAAATTTCTATAAGCAGACTTTCATTAATAAAAAAAGACATTTGGTAGAAGCATGGAAATGAAAGGGGAAAAAAACCATTTCTGCATGAACATATTTAATCTGAAAGAGATTACATGCAGTTTACCTGTCCAGCTGAATCCAAGATGATCAGCAATGTGTGCAAGTCTTTCCTCTGTTCTTCTTTGATCATCCTGTTGATCTAAATAGGGTCAAACAGAATAGCCACAAGTTGTCTATCAACAGGTCAAGGAGAAGCTACAAAACCAATATATCTCAAGAAAGGAAAGCTTTCTTCTAACTGTTCTGAAGTGCCACAAACTGTGACTAAGTATTTAAAAATGGCTACCGAACATTAGTCTTTTTAATAGCTCTGTTATTTAGGTGCCAAAAAAGGCCAGATTTTTAAATTGGAGCTTTTTGGCTGGTCAGCCTTTTCTAAAACCGGACTGCTTATGTAGATGCAAAGATAAGGTGTGAAAGTCTGGCCCAAAATATTCTTAGGCTTTTATTTAACAATAAGCCCTTTTATATCTAGAACAAAGGCAAAGAAGGCAGACTGTTACTGACCCCAAAAAAACAACCAAAAAAAAAAAAGAAAACCACCACCTGCATTTTTCCATGCCCTCGTTAGTTAATGCTAAAGAGAAGTCAAACATGTACTGTAATTTGTTCATTTCCATTGGTCCTTTCTAATTATTATATTTTATTTGATAATTTCATTAAAGGTTATTACAATCTAGTTCCAAGAATAACCCAGGATATTTTCAAAGGAAGCCTGGGAAAGACAAGTTCCACTTCTCAGTGTTTATATATTTCAATGATAAAAGTATAAGGACCTGTCTTCACATCCAATTTCAGACCAGCAGAGTTTGAGTTTTGATTTTCCCAAAACAGACATGCAGAATTAATGAAATTACCATCTCTATTGTTTAGTAGTTACAGGAATACAGATGTATATATGTGTTTGAGTTTTACTGTTGGATTTTCCTTGAGGCTACTCAACAATATATAAAAGTTAACATTACTTGGGGAAAAAAAACAACACCTGCATTAAGTTATTGGGGAAATGCAGAGCATTCTTCAGAAATTGGCTGTCAAAAAAATGTAATAAGAGTTTAAGGATTTTTAAAATGTGAAACCGTTCTGAAGTCTCAAACTGGAAAAAAAAATACACCACACCTAGTTTGAACAACAGTGCATGTTTATTTGCCAAAATATGCTATGACTAGTAAAAATAGGAGGTCAGTCTAGAACCAAGGAAAACCAAAAGTCAAAACTCCCATGGCCTAAAAAGGAGGATCAGCTGGTGTTAAAGGAAAATAATACCATGTTTTTACCAAAGGATTTTCTGCTTATTGTGTTAACACTTTCCATAAGCATTCGCATTGTGCAATCTTGAGACTGTTTCCCAGACAAGAAAATATAGACACAACACAATAACAAACAGAGCTTACACGAAGGCATTAACAATCACACAAAGCACAAAGAAAAGAATGCACAAGTCACACACACGTGCGCGCACACACGCACACACACAAAAGAATTATAAAATTCATGACATGCGTAGCACTAGGAATCCCAGTGTCTGGCAAATACCTTCAGCACGGTCATGGACATTTTCATCAGGAATACGCTCAATCTGAGTCTCAATGGACTCATCCCAAATGGGCCTGGTGTCAAAGATGTCTTCGGGAATTGACTGCTGGGTCTCA
Organism: Pelodiscus sinensis; assembly: GCF_052426305.1. NCBI lineage: Eukaryota > Metazoa > Chordata > Testudines > Trionychidae > Pelodiscus > Pelodiscus sinensis. The sequence goes on from NC_143055.1 coordinate 104,429,003, forward strand.
GTGGATGGCACGTTTTCAATAACAGAAACTTCTAGGGCACTACTACTTTCATCATCTGAAATTAATTCTTGTTCTCTTTCTGACTGGGTAAGTCTATCCACTAACTTGGAAGCTTCATCACTAATCTCTTCAAAGAACTCTATGGAGTTTCTGTAAAGGTAAAAAAAATGGTCCTTACTTTCTTTTGTAGGACTAACAGTACCGTGAGAAGCTGTGGCACTTCTGCTTTTAACTGGCAGTCTTGATGAAAATATCTTTGGTCTTGCTGTTGTCCCATCATCTGATTCTAGCTCTTGCTTCATCTCATCCACCCTTGCTCTGGTCTCCACTTCCACCTCAGCATAACTCCTAGCTCTTATTGAGCGCCTAGTCTTTGCATCCATGGGAACACTTGATTCAGATTCAGATTTGCTTCGATTATCTTGTTTCATAGATGGTTTGCATGTCATATCGAGAGCTTTGGGTAACTGTGCCTTCTGAACAGAAGTTTCTGGATCTGTACACTGTTGCTCTGTTCTTTGGAAAGCTTCTTTGACAGGTATTTTAGACTTTGGTTTTGTTGGGTCATCCTTTATTTCATCTTGCAAACTGTCCAGAAAGCCATCTGAAGATGGGATCTCATAGTCTGGTTGTTGCAATGACTGCGGTGCAGCAGGAGTAGTTCTTACAGGAATTTTGGATTTGCTTTCAGAAGAAGGCACGCCGCTGTCCGGGACAGCAGTAGGGATTTCAATCACGGACCTCTGTTCCTCCGGTGAAGATTCTGGGGACTCGTCATCCTGTTCAGAATACACAGACCTAATGACTGTGGAAAATTCTAACTGTATCACAGACTGCTCTGGGGAGATAGGGCAAGGCACCTGACTGCTATCACATTTATCATCAGTTTCTGTTCTGGAGAAAGGATCTACTTCAGAAGCTTCAGAGGCAACAGTCTCTTTCTTTGGTGATTTTGAAGAAACTGAAATACCCATTTTAATGGGAATTCTAGATTTAAGTTCTGCTTTTGTAGTGGCCATGCTGACACCCGTGCTAGTCATTTCCTCTGATTGTTCAGGAGGCTCAGATATTGGCAATGCTGTTGTAAGTGCATGCTTTACCTGTATATCAGTTTCATCTGATTCTGAAGGTGCCACAGGATCTGGTGATCTCTCTAGCTTAGGGGATTCCATCTCTGTGGCTGCTTTCATTTCTTCAGCTAAAGAAACTTCTTCTTGAGACTTCTGCCCTACTTGGAAAAAGTGAAAGCTTTCATCTGCATAGTTCCTTTTGGTCATGTCAATGGCTCCACTTCGAGTCATTTCAAACAACTTTCCTTCCTGGAAGAGAAAAGGATTTTGTTCACTAGTTGGTGTCCCTTCTTCTGTGGGTGTCCTCGCTGGTGTTGTATCTGGCGTTGTACCCTGTGACCGCCTGTCCACTATTAAACCAAAAATCTTTTGTTCCTCCTCTTTCACACGAGCCTCAAAAGCTTCATCATCTTCACGTATTTCGCTCCACCTGTCAGAATCCACATCTGTTTTGGTGATGACCACTTGGCTGATCAGTTTCTCGGCTTCATCTTTTATATGCTGAAGGGCAGTTTCATCTAATGCTGCAGGGTCTGCTGATGAAGGCACTGAAGTTGATATTTCCTGTTTTGAATCTATTTGCATATACATCTCTTCTGAAGTTTGATCTCCACTTGCAGGATCATGTCTGCTAGGCGAACTTGCCACTAATGATTCCTCAATTGTTGTTTCTATTTCAACAGAACGAACATCTCTAGATGATGGACTTGTCTTCTGCCTTGTTACAGTTCCTACTCTACTTTCGTAGCTAGTGAAAAAATGTTCAGAAGGGACATTTTCATATGGGCTTATTATTTGCGGAGCATCGCTTTCATCAGTATCTGCGGCATAACTTTCAAATTCATCCTTTTTAGTGGTAAGGGATGTATAGTCTGTGGAAAGCTCATCTCTATAACACACACTTTGGAATGGCTCAAGATCTTTGTCTGATTTTGTCAAATCACTTCCCAAAGCAGAGCACTCGGGGGAAATATCTTTAGCTAATGCATCATCTCGTGATGCAGAACTGTGAGAATTATCATGCCCAAAGGGACCACATACTTTCCCAGATCCATTCCCTTCAGTACTGAGGTCTTCATGTGTTAACTTTCCAGCTGCATCAATCTGCTTCTGAGAGGCATGGTGTTGCTGTAGTGCTAGAGAAGACTGATGAACCAAAACGTCTTTTTGAGCATCTTCACCAATTGCATGACAGAAAGCACTATCAAGTCGTACCACTGGGCCATTAGGGCTAACTGTCTCGCTTTCATCTGTACTATAACAACACTTTGATTCATCAGTTGCTGGTATGATACCAGCATCACAGTGAGAAACATTTGATTCTTCAGTGGAAGCTTTACACTTATCACCGAGCACAGATAGTTCCTCTTTCTCTTCTTTTCTTGACTTCTCTGATTCTGCTTTGTAATCCTCCATCCTGAAAGCATGTTGTTTGGGGTCAATAGGTTGAAACCCTGCTTCTTCGGGGCTGGAACTGGAGTCTATGCTGGGTGGATGCGGTGATGGAGGTTGCACTCGAATCACAGGCTCCATTAAGAGGCCCGAGTCAGCTTCTTTTTTCAGCTGAGTCAACTCTGGCTCACTTTCAGAAGAGGAAGAACTTTTCCTCGTGTCCATAGCAGACATCACTACTGTAGGTATATCTTTTCCTTCAGTAGCTATTGGCACTGGTACTTCAGTTTCACATGTAATATCTGACTCGGGAACTGAAGAAGATTCATCTTGCTTTTTGTCCTTTACATACTCTCTTTTCTGTTTTGCTTCTTGTTCCAATTCATCAAACATTTTGATTTTGGTCACCATCTTAAACATTTCCTCTTCTGGAGTGAACCTCTTCTTTGGTTCACTTTCTGAATCATCCTCTGGCTCTTCACTGACTTCAGGGATTGTGGCTGACTTGGATATATTAGACAGTGCCTGCAAGTCTGCAGTTTTGGGTGTAATTTCATAGCTAATTTCTTCAGAGCTAGGAGTGTCAGGCGAAAGAGGACTTTTCCCTGAACTCTCCATGAGGGAAGTCTGTTCTAAACTGTCGTCTTCAGCACTTCCATCGGGGTCACGAAGAATTCTGGAACGCATCGATACCAGCTCTGGGAACATTTCTGCTCTGGTAGGGACAGACTGTAGAGGAACTTGTCCGGTAAGAATGCTAGGCTTTGCTTTTTGTTCTGTGGGGCTGCTTTCAAGAGAATCACGGCATGGTGACTCTTTCGTAGGGCTAGGCTCCAGGGAATCAGGGGTTTTGTGTGATGAGTTATCTTCCAGCACCGGGCTTGCTTCCAATGAATCCTTATGACTTATAGCCAGGGATTCATCTGCCACAGGGCTAAAGCTTTCACTGTGATGACTCGGAAGGGAAAGTTCCAATCCTTGGGGACTTCTGATAGCAACATGACTTTCACAAGTCTTATATTTCTCTAAAGAGCTGTCATACATTTCAGAAGATTTAGTTAACTGTGTGTGTTCACTACTTTTGGATTCTTTGGCACTGCTAACATCTGTCATAATGGAAGCTGAGCTACCGTCTCTAAGTTTGCCTGCCCCTTTCTCAGGGTCTGAAGGTACCTGTTCTGATAAATGATCAGAAAGAGATTTCATAGCTTCAATATCTGTGCTTAGCTGTTCTGCAGTAATACCTCTGTCATCTTTCATTGGTGGGGCTTCCTTTGGAGAACACGTCTCAGCTACTCTGTGCACCACAGTGGATTCTTTTGTTTCTCCAATTTCTTCATCAGTTTTCTTGGGTGAGAAAGACAAACTTTCAGGGCTTGTTTCTGGAGTCTCTGCCAGACCCTCATGCTTATAACTTTCCTCAGAGCTGATTTGAGGGGTTCCATCAAGCAGGCTACCGGGAGAATCTGCTACACCTTCATGTTTAAGGCTTTCTGAGCTGCCATCAAAGGTACCACTTTGTAAAGAAAGAGCAGGGAGAAAGCCATCTTTCACATACTCTGATGGGAAGGTAACATTGAAAGGACTGGTCAGTACTTGCTCTAAGTGAAGCTCTCCTTCCTCAGTGATAGAAACGTGTCGAAACTGCTGGTACTTGTCATTATTCTCGAGCTCTTCTTTAATGACATCAGAAAAGTCGGTTGAGGTTTTTCTGTCAGGGCTGATCTGGAAGTCAGTGTCTCCTTGGTCATCATCAGTTGTCTTTTCCTTCACAACTGCTGCCTCCTTGGAACTTTCTTCATCAAACACTGGAGAGAAAGATTCGGTTGCTTTAGAGCTCTCTCCTTTCTCCTGGCCTCTATCTACTGGTTCCTTTTTAGAGCAATCAATAGAAGCTTGCTTTCCTTTTTTAGATGGCGAATCTTTCTCTGTCTTAAGGACTTTGGCTTGTTTGGCTGGCGGGCTATCTTTTTTGTTTGTTTTCCTAGATGGTGGTGCCTGTCCTGTTTCACTTTCTTTGTCAGATAGCTGCTGCTTTTGTTTGATAGTTTTGTGCTCAAACAGTCCGGATTTTTTCTTGGATGGATCTTGTCCTGACTGGAAGGCTTTCATTAGCTCCCGGACTGACATAGTCTCTTCCAGTCTTTCTGTTTTAGCTGAGGGTGAAACAGGTGGCTGTGCTTTGTGCACAATTTTTTTAGCTTGCACTGGCCTTCTAACAGGCCTCTCTGCAGTGATTTCTTTGGGGTGGATTCTGACAGGCAGTTTTGAACGTACTTTCTGTTCATCTTCCACTCGCTTCTGAAGAGCTTTTACCTTGTCTTTTATTGAGCCAATAGGGGTCTCTTCTATTACAGGGGATATGGCGCTAACATCAGGAGCAGCTGCAGGTGTTAAACCTGGCTCACCATCTAATGACTCCTCAGAACTGAACTTTGTTAGTCCCGATTGTTCTTCACTGCTTTGTGTCTCTCCCCCTCCTTCTTTTTGCCTTTGTTTATCTTTTAGTTTCCTCCTAATTGGTTTTTTAATTTCCAAGGAGGGTTTGTGTTGCTTCTGTGTACATTGAGTTTCAGCAGCTGGAGAGCCCTGTGTGCCTGTTTCAGAACCCCTGCTTATAACAACAGCTTCAAATTTCTCCCCAACTAAATCTTCTTGGAACGTTTGTGGCTGCACTTCATGAAGAGACACATAGGTTTTTAAATCCTTGGTAAGATAATCTACCATTCCTGTCATGTCTGTCTTTTTTGTCTCTGTTGTTCCTTTTTCTATCCTAAGTTCTATACAGGCAGGTTCAATGGCTTCTAACGGAGCATTGCGTCTGGCCTCTTCAATTTCTTCATCACTGAGAATAACCCATTCCTCTTCCACTAATTCTCTTCCAGAATGGGACCTCGGCAGTATGTGCTCTTCTCTTGTGTAGGTTCCACGTCTGAGTATTTCGTTTACTTTCTCTAAGTCCTCTTTCACTCTTTCCACAATTTCAAAAGGCTCTCCTGGCTCTTCTTCGGTGGCTTTCCCAAGATCTTTCACCTTAATGGAACCTGATTGATCGGAAGGGTCAGTTGTCAAGATGGCAGTCATTTTGATCAAATCTTGTTTCATCTCAGAAACTTCAGATAGCAAATCTGGACTGGCTAGTACTGGGACTTCATTAACCAGGTGGCTTTTCAGGATAGATGTTTCTGTAGATTCTGTCTCGTCATCATCTTTGATGTGAATGAAAAACATTGAAAGTAAAATGGAAATCAAAAATAGAGATTGAAAAATGTAATCAGGACCAAAAATGACAGTCTTTGGTTGCATTGGTAGAATGGTCAACAAAATGGGCTGGGAATGGTGGATCCACAAGATCTGAGGATACAAGAGCAAAGCAAAGCTAATAGGAAAAAAAGAAAACTGAAAAGGAAAATGGGCAGGAAATAACTTGCTTAATTTTCCCACTATTGCACATCCACACATACAACATCACCAATTTATCAGGACAACATAAAAATTAAAATAACAAAAAAGTAAATTAAAAAACAATGCGGGAACACAGTGAATTTACACAGATAGACATCTCAAGATTGTTTGGATGTTATAGATTGATGTTAAAATAAAAGAAAGCAAGAAAAAAGCAAACAAAAAAAGGTAAGCAAAAAAACCCAAACATTAGAATTGGTTGAAAGTTGATTTCCTCTAAGTGAAAGCCAGTGGTAGCAAACTGTCAGCATAACATTTGGGTAGAAGTGCACATTTGTTTTTCTTAATGATCAAAACAAAAATTAAAATCTGTATTATGTATATTTAGTTCTGTAGTAATCTAAAGTCTGATCAAATATATAGAGATCTGAATCAGCTGCAAACCGGCATTTCATCTAAGGGGATCTCATACCTAAACAATGCAACAAACATTCTTTTGTTTCAAGAGGTATGGTCCTTTCCTTGGAACATCCTCATTGACAAATAACATATATATTGAGGATTATAAAAAAAAAAAAAAAAAAAAGGAGAAGAGGGGGAAAAAAGGGAAAATAAAAATAACCGTGAATCAACTTAAATGTGAATTTAAAGGTTCAAAAAATGTTATTAATGTATGGCAACCAAAAATCAAGACATTCACACTGGACACACATACAATTTATGTAAGCCAAGTTATTTCCATGCAAAGCAAAGGCGTTGGGTATGCAGCCTTACTTAGAAGCACTAGATGGAGAATGGTTATAAATTAAAATAATACATAAAAGCACTAGATGGAGAATGGTTGTAAATTAAAATAAAAAAACAACAACAGTGTACTGTGGTGAAGTATTAACTATTCTCCACTACCAATATACAAAGTATTGGATTGTGGGCCGTTCTCTATATGGCACAGTTGTTTGTGGAGAATATTTTGTGACGGGGCCCAATTTGAACAAGGATTATTAAGAAATCTGCATTTGATGAAATAAAATAGTATGACATTAATGTCAGTTATGTCCAGATTATCACTGTTATTTATTTATAATGTAATAATTTTTTCTTGCTTTTAAAAATATTACAGTATACCAACAGTAATATTTTTCTGTATCATAAGTGATTAATGGAGTAAACCTATCTGAAAGTTGCTGTGCAAATATCTGCATTTGTTTTTAAAAAATATTCAATTTATTGTAATAAAAAAAGTATTTCGTTAAGACCTAGTATTTCTCCTCTGAGAAAGTAGACACAATAAAACTGGTTGTTCATGTTAATAAGTCATCTCTGTGTTGTTTTATAGTGTTACCAAATGCCCAAAATGGTAAACAAGAGGGCTGACAGAACAATTAAGATTTGATGGGAAATAAAGGAAACTTCTTGGAGACATCTGAGACAATGTCAACATCTTGAATGCAGCATACTTGAAAAATTGTCATTATATGGGAAATAGTGGCATTAAGCCCCAGCTGTCCAATGTGATTAGGCACTGTGGACCCCTTTTATCTATGTGGAGCAGCTATAATCCCCAAGGATCTAGGTTTGTGGTTACTGATACAGGCAGGGAGGTCTAGATAGATGATTTTCACTGGTATGCAATTTTATTGAGAATTTACGCATCCAGACTCACTGAAAAGCCTACTTGTACTAATGAAAAGCACTCCCGTTTCAGCAACAAAAGTAAAGGGTTGATATATCAGTGGTGGGTTTTTTTCCTTGTTTTTTAAATCCTTTCAGTTAGGATTCCAAATGCTTCCTTTCTAGTAACTTTTTACTTTAGTAAATGATAACAAAATGTGCAATGCACCCCACTAACATGGAACCCTACTAACGTACATCAGTAAGACTCCTGTGCCACTGTGGAGTTAGTCTTGAGGTTAGGGTCAGCACTTCAGTCATGCACTCCAAAAGAGTTAGCAGTTAGGCATTGTGCAAATAATCACTATTAAATCCTATATAATCGTCACACTAGAAGGGTGTTCTTTGCACAATGGACCCTATGCACTAAATAATATATTTTTTATATTAATCTCTCAGGATTATGATGCTAAAAATAACTTATGTGCCAAATGAGGAAACAGCTAACTTTCAAAAGACAATATGTAGAAATGAACTTTTTCTTCTGTCTTAAGTTGTATTCACTTGTAAAGATGGCTGCAACCACGAGACAAGTCAAAAGTAATTTCCTCCCTGCCCCTCCCCCCCTCCTCAAATGCAGTTGGTAAGAAAAACCACTGCATGTGAAAGCATTTAGCTCTCATCATAGGACTATTCAAATTGAGCAAATAAATTCTCTGGTATCTTCATTAAAAGGAGAGCTTTAGAAGAGCAATTGTTTGTTATAGGTTAGGACCAAGCTAGTCCATTAATCCCGGTCATTGCAACTAATAACTGTTAGGCTTCATTACATAATGCAAGTATTTAAGGAAAGTCATCTATCCAATCATATTTCACCACAGTAATGGGGATTACACAGCCTGGTTACTTTGGACAGTATCACTTTTACACATGCCTGTGTTTCTTGTAATCAACGTTATGAAAAGTTTAGTGATGCATTTTTATTAAAAAGTGATACTGTCATTTCTCTAATAAAAATGAGATGACAATATTATGCTGACAAACATACAAAAACATAAAAATGGAGGGATGGGTATTTATTCAAGCATAACAGCAATAGCAGGATTACTAGGGATGTTGAAGGAAAGTGAATGCTTAGATGAATTTTCTTAATATGGTATTAAAAATTTACAAGTTAAAATGTACTTAATCAAACAGCTGCATTCCTATTATATTGCTTACTATTACATTTTATAATTATTAGTAATGTCAGTTAGAGCTTGCAGTCTCGTTTATGCTTTTCTTTATTCTTAACCAGTTTTCATACAAACAGTTGTTGGTGTTTTTTAAAAATCTTACTTTTTTCTGAGGTCATGTCAACCTGAAAGAGAACACAGATAAAGTGAAATGGTTACAATATCACACTGGGCTGTGTGTAAGATCATATAGGGATACATTTAAATGTGGAATTCTGTGAGCACCACTAAAAGACTCTGATGTGAAAATGGAATTTACAACGTTCAACACTGAGCAAAATTAGGGACTACGGATAATGTCAAAACCATACTGCAGATAACATTGGGACCCACCGTTTGTCACAAGTAAGCGTGGAGAATTCCCATTTCAGCCAATACATGTTTCTATATGCAGGGAAATACAAGACATTGCCCTAAAATATTATCCTTATTTGTTAGCTCTTGCTTTTTAAAGGAGTGATCAAAACAGTAATATATCGCTACAAATTGTGATACACATGTGCCTTATGATCACTAGTAGGTCATATTACTATTGGTAAACAAGGAGTAGTCCTATGGCACCTTAGAGACTAACAAAATATATAGAATCATGAGTTTTCGTAAATTAATGTAAGTAACCATTTTAATGTTAATGCCAATGTGTAATTTACTACACTGCTAGTGGAAATCCCACTGATGTACCCATATAATAATGAATCCTAGTAATAGAAAATCAATAAAAACTACTACTTTTAATTCTACGTTGGGATGTTGGGCCAGGCAGGTTTTTTAAAAAACAAAAAATTAGCTCATGCTTCCGGGTCTAACTCTGTTGGGTTTTTGGTACGGAGTTGTATCTGCTACGTATATCAGCAACTGACAGAAGCAGGCTATCAGATTGCAGACAGATTTTAAAAATTGTTCTACACCCACATTTGGGACCAGATTTCCAAAAAGGCTCAGCTACCTGACTGTACATTCATTTGTCACCCACCAAGTGCTGGGCATTTCTGAAATGTCCAAATTATTTAAATGGGTGAGGAATATCTGGCCTCATGTGTATTCCATTATAATAATTCCAATCCCCAAATCTTAGTTTTTCTTTAAATGGCAACCTGAATAATTGTGTTATCTAAAATTCTTGCAATAGTGGTTTCAAAACTGTTCTGTGCTTCATGGGGAATATGTTAATAATACACAGAGAGCTGACTGGTCATATGATTCTAGCTTTCCTTCCTGTTTACAACTGGTAACTATCAATACAAGAAAACTAAAGATACATAATTTTCTAATTATATTTTCCCACGTAAGGATCATAGCCCAAGAAATTTTGGTAATTGCCTGAAGGATACAATGTGATTTCGAATATAAAAGGACAAAACATTCAGTCTTCCGAGACGTCTATAAGTTCTCACTTGTTAGTAGAAATAAGCAATGGCAGAGCCATGATGAAGTGGCATGATAGCAAAATTACCTCTTCTTCCTGCTCTTGGTCTGACTCGGATTCCTTTCAGCCCCAAGATGCCAGGCAATAAAAGAGGAAAAAAGAGAGGAGGAAAAATACAGAATATTGAGAAGAAAAGGATAGGAAAAGTACTGTTTCAGACAAAATATAACCAGCAAGAGTAGGTAGAAAGCACAGTTTTTGCAAATCAGCTGTCATGAGTCAAAAATAGCACAGGGTCAGTTTAAATATAAAAGATAGCAGAGTCAAGCACATTACAAACAGAAAAGCTGCTTGTGGGGTCTTTGATTTCTACTGTGTCTCAAATCCTGCTATGGAATCACATGCATCATAGAACTCATACACATACAGTGTATATTAAGGGGACACAGCTATTCATAAAAATAATAGTGGTATGAAATATACAGCACATACATAAAAATACGGGGCTGTAGTTGACTATTACAAGGCACCTTTTACAGTAAGCTATCATGCATCTCACAATAATGTATTAATAAAGGTGCTTTTCTTCGAAACATGTTTAATCCTAAAGGATGAAATTCACCTCTATGCAGAGGGCTGCCCATTTGGTAAGAAAGAACGGACCACACAAGACAGATTTTAACCGGTCTTAATGCACTGCTGGAAGGTACGCGGGTACTATGGTTATTAGAGAGGTCCAAGAAGGATAGAATAGAATTGTGCTGGCCCTCTGCATGGGTGAATTGCTCTTAGTGCCTGATCCAGCTCTCACTGAAATGAACGAACAGATGCATGGATTTCAGTGGAACTTCAAATATACTAGTTATAAATGTTAGCAAATACTGACTTTCAGTAACTTTTCCCCATTTTCTTTGCTAGTATTAGCTCCTTTCCTGCATCAGTTATATATCACTATATCTTTTGAGGAGGTTCTCCTTAGAAAGCAGTTGCAAAGTATAATATTGTTAAGCATATTGTGGCAGATTTCTGACAGCTTTGAACAGATGGCAAAATATGTATTGCAGTATTAGAATTCTATTTGGAAAATAGCTTTGATGCTGTTGCTAACTACTGTAACTTCTAGTGTGTATTAACTATTGTAACTTCACTTCTGACAACTAATATGAGCAATGAAATCGTTCTATTAATCATATGGAAATCCCATCTCAAGATGCTTTGTTTTTCAAGACTATTATGGCCAGGTAATAAAATAACCAAAACATATTTGGAACTTCTTTGTCACTATCATTATTGTAATATGTATTATCAATATTAAATATATTCTTATGGAACTCTGTGAGACGGGGGATTGAAAGAGAAGTCCATTTCTATGCACCGAGGCACAGAGTGCTCAAGCAGTTTACCCGAGATTACACGGGAAGTCTTTGGCAAAATTAGGAATGGAACCTGGGCCTATTCAGTGATTCCCGTTTCTGTGTTTTATCACTGTACAGCACTGTAAGTAGTTTTAATGTAATTTCTTCATGGAAACCAAGCTTCACGTATTCCAAAATCAACTGAAACCCATGTGAGTCTTTCTATTATATACAATGGGCTTCATGTCAGACCCTCTATGGCCCTTGTGTCACTTTTTTTTTTTTTTTAAACTATTCCATCACCAGGATGGAAGGTACGTTTAAAAATATACAGAATGGAAATAATTTCATTTGAAATCCAGTCAAAAAAGATATATGGTCCAAAATCTGATATATTCCTCCCTGCCCAAAAGGGTTAGGTCAAATATTATGTCAAATATGCATTGTGTGCTCTCAAGAGAGTGGTTGTGCCAATATTCAAATAAACTGATAGATTCTGAATACTGTTTATTTTTCCCTAACTAATATTAAAACCCTTAGGCCTGGTCTACACGATAGCATTAGGCATTAGACTTCTGATGTTGACTTTATTATGTCTGCGTACACACTACTGCCTTGCTCCCAACAATGTAAGTGCCCTATTATGCCAACACAGTAATTCCATCTTCACGAAAGGCATAGCACAGCTTATGTCAGTATAGTTAGGGCGATGCATTTTGTATATAGATCGGGGTGGGCAAGACAGCCTCTGCCAGCCGAATCCAGCCCACCAAGCTAGTTGATCTGGCCTGGAGCTGCCCTGCTCCTCCTCCACTCCCAGGCCAGTCAAGATCTGGGGATGGGAGAGCACGCAAAGTTTCTGCTCCTCGCCATGGATGCACGGCACCAGAGGGAACCATCAGATACCTAAGGGCACTGGCAGGGGGCAAAGACTTCACGCGCTCCCCTGCCCCAAAGCAAATCAGGGTCTCTGAGTGGGGCGGCCTGGGACCACTTCAGAAATTTGTGAAGCGGCTCCCCTTAGATAAAAGTATGCAGCATCAACATGAGGAGTGGGCAATAATTTTCAATTGGCTGTCATTCTGTTCATTTGAGCCATGAAATTGAGAAGGAGCCAGCTCCTTGCTTCCCAGCCAGGGTGCTAATTGATCCCCATTCCAAGTTGGGCTGCTCTCCAAGCTCCATGTTCTGATCTGGGCTGGTGCCTAAGCTCTCAGCTTCCTGCTACCTACTGGAAGCATGGCTGCCTCTGTGGCTTTCTTTTTTTTCCTGCCAGGACAGGGGCAGCCACACCAGCCTTCTTCAGTCCTCACTCCCTGCCACGAACAGAGCAGCTGACTAGATGCCAGGCACAGATCACCCCACCAGGAGCCCACCTGCCTGGGCTCTGAGCTTCCTGCTCCACAATGGGTGCATGGCTGTGCCTGGCAAGGAGTGCTGCACCTGGTGTCCATTCAATTGCCATGGGCAGCATGGAGCTGAGAAGCCCAGTGCAGCTATCCTGTTCCCGACAGGGATGAGGAATCTGAAGGGTTAGAGGGGAACATAAGAACACAGAATGGCCATATTGGGTCAGACCAAAGGTCCATCCAGCCCAGTATCCTGTCTGCCAACAGTGGCCAATGCCAGGTGTCCCAGAGGGAGTGAATCGAACAGGTAATGATCAAGTGATCTCTGTCCTGCCATCCATCTCCACTCTCTGACAAGCAGAGGCCGGGGACACCTTTCCTTACCCATATTGGCTAATAGCCATTTATGGACTTAACCTCCATGAATTTATCTAGTTGTCTTTTCAACCCTGTTATAGTCCTAGCCTTCACAAACTCCTCGGGCAAGGAGTTCCACAGATTGACTATGTGCTGTGAGAGCCAGACTCCTGGTGGGAAGCAAAGATTGGGCTGCTGGCAGGGAGCTGCACATGAGGCTGAAAGCACCGGATGTCAGCCCCCACACTGTCCCTCTTCAGTTGGGGGGAAGCACTCCCAGTGAGGATGAGCACTAGCAGCAGCAGAAGGGCAGCGTGAACATGAACCAACACAGCTGTTGACCTAACATAAGCTGACTTAAGTTTAAAGAAAACATGCCCTCCATCGTCTTTCCCCCAGTCTTTTCCCCTCCTAGCTATTTCCTGGTTGCGCTGTGACACTGAGGATGCCACACAAAACCGTCTAAAAAGCTCTGAGACAGTACAGTTGACATTACCTTTATGTAAAGTGGCAGTGTGATATTTAAGTTGCAGATGGCTTGATGGACTAGCCCTCTTGTAGATTTTGGCTCCTTCATAAATGACAGTCTCCCACAAGCTTCTTGAGTGGAGTCTCGTACCTAATGTAGTAGAGATACAGAAATTTAATCTGTACTTTAGCTGCCCTCTATTTCATATGCAGTGCCACAGCTAGTCAAAAGAAAAGAGTAAATCTTGAACAAAACTGCTTCAGGTATGTGGATGTATGTTTATTGTGTAGTGTCTTTGTTATAGACTGGAGTATGTGAAAAACAGGAGAGATCAACAAAATAATTCAGGCACTTTGAAGTCAGTCAGTAATAATGACTTATCCATACAATGCAGTTGAGACTAGGTATGTAAGAGTGTAGCAGCGTCGGGCAGCAGCCGGAATGTGCCAGGAGCTGGCTTCTAAGCCGTCTCCTGCTGCTCATCAGCTCCCAGGAAACCAGCTGCCACGATACATAGTAGCAGCGCACACCGGCTCCTGGGGAACTGGCTGCTGCCCTGCATGTAACCACTGAAATTTTCAGCAGTTATACAGTTAGCCAATTACACCCATTTTAACATCCCTAATTGAGGCAATAATTGCACTGACACAACGCTGTCGTGGCAACTTGCACTAACTCTGCTTTTCAGTGACATTTATTATAGGTAATTTTTAAATTAATCTATAAAATAAAGCCTTCAAAATTCATAAGTTACATCATAATTTATAGATGCACTTGTATCTTTGTAGGCAAATTATCATCAATGACTGCTTCTTTGTCATTCTCTCCCCATAACAGCAGCTAAGTGGTCAATTACTGTCTTTTGTTACTAATGAAGTCAAAGGTCACACTTTCAGGTTGTCTTCTGCTTGATGATATCTTAACAATTAGAGCCATATTCACTGCACTTACACTTGAAAAACAGTGCTGGAATAGCTCTGAAAAAGCTGCAAGTTACTTGCATGTGACCACAGAATAACCCATAAAACAAAACAAAATTATATGAGACCATGGATGTTCTGAGACTTTGAAGTAAATCTCTGTAAAACAAGGGCTGCACTTGTAAGTGGACCAATCAAAGGAAAAATACAAAATAAGGACTAATGGAGTGGGCTGTTCCACCATCTCATTCGGCAAAGAGCAGTATTCCAAGAAACACAATATGGAGTCCAAAATGCACCATTTTAAGTATGCCCATGCACTTACCAGATTAGTATAAATACTGTGCATTTTTAATCCAGATTTAGGGCCAATGTATTCATTAAAATTTGGTTTGCCCTACCAGTTAACAGTAGGCAGCGGTTGTTTGCATCAATAAAATACATATTTCATTTTTTCTTACACTAGAAAGGAGAGAATCTGAGGGATGGACATTTTCCAGACTGACAAGTATATTGAAAACCCAGAGCCAGCCCTGATTAAAACTACAGTCCATAACTGAAGTTATTCCATTACCTTGACGAATAGTGGTAGTCTATTTTCTTTGAAGGCATAAAAACTGAATATATGATGTTGCCCACTTTTTGTGAGTGGCACCAGATTGCCAAAGCAGTCAACGTAGATAGGCTTTCCCTCTAATACCTATGTGGAGTTAGGAAAAAAAATCGTATTAATGGTCATATTCAATATTCATTTCTACAACATTTCGATTGATCCTTACGTCTGCATTGATTTGAGCCACTATTAAATTTTTCACAATACAGTGATCTTAGCATTAAGTTTGCCATCATTATTATTACCTATAATCAGAAATTAGTTACAACAGTTCTAATTTTGCCTAGTTTCACCTATTAAGAGCAGTAGTGAAAAGTGCATGTAAATGAGAACTAAGTCCTATGTTCTGTGAACCTGTGCAGAAACATGTGCAACTTTCCAGTATGCTGCACTAAACTGTTTGCTATATGGTACGATAAATGCACCTGCTCCAGTTTTCTCTTCAGCTCTCACCTGTCCTCTTCTGGCTAATTCAATCACTGTTTCATTCTCTTAACCACGCCTAGCAGATAGCTGACAAAGTCACCAGTGCACTGAACCTTGCTCCCTTTTAAATGAATCAGTCCCTCATGTTCACCGCTACAGATGAAGGAAAGATCTTAGTCCATGAGCAAATTCAGGATCATGAGCTGGAATGTAGCAAATCTGGATGCATCATGAGGTTAAATGTTTTACCTTCCTAGTCAGTTCAAATTATCCTGTAATTTGTTTACTCTGCTGCAGGGTGACCGTGAGAGTCCAATCTACCTGGGGACAGTCTTAGAGTTGAGGTTTTTCAGAGGGGTTGTGCACTTGCAGATCTAATTGGCTCCAACTGAAATGGTGAACATTTGGTTCTTCTGAAAAATCAGGCCTCAAGTGAATACCTGGGATGCCTCGATGACACCACAGGTTGGACCTCTCTGGTCCGGCACCTTTGGGACCTGACCGGTCCCAAACAAGGGAATTTGCTGGACCAGGGAAGTGCCCCTGCTACTGCCCTCCCCCATTTCTTCCTGCCCCCGCTGGGCTGCCATGCTGCTGTCGCCCCAGGCAGCCCAGACTGCCGCGTCCCTGGCTCCACTACCAGGGCTGCGCGTCCCAGCTGCCATATCCCCGGCCCCACTACTGGGACTGCCATTGCCCCAGTAGTGATACCAGGGCCACTAGCCTTCTTGCCACTGGGGCTCCCAGCCAGGAATCTCTGGTCCAGGAACATCTGTGGTCCTACCGGACCATGGATGTTGCCAAATGAGGGAGTTCTGTTTTTTGGAGGTCCAACCTGTACTGCTTATCTCTCATGGTGGTTATTTATATGATCCTAAGTCCCTGGAACTCACCTCAGCACAGCTTTTGGAATCAGTCCACATGAAGGACATTTCTTACTTTTACCACCCAGGAATTTTGCCTTGCCAACGTAATGATTACCCATTTTATCTATATTCTCTGCAAAAAATTGCCTATTTAGGCAACAGACTCTGAACCTGAGAAAACATTTATTCATGGTGGGATTTTGCATAGAAAACAGGGTTTGTAAAGAGACAGAATGTGCTGTGTTTTATCCATTTCCCATTTTTCATCACTTTTAAAGGAGCTGACTCAGCCAACAGCATTTAGCATGCAGAGCTACTATCCACACAGAAAGGCTTTCGTATGTACAACAGAATATATATGAAACCTGCTAATTTAATATCTTGATTCTGGTGGATGAGCACCACTTTTCTTACTGATGTCAACAGCAATCATTCTGTCAAATCCAGCAACTGCTGTCAGGGAGTTGATCTTTTTCAATTATTAATAGGTATTTGGAAGAAACTGGCAGGTGGACACTTAACTGCTCTCAGAGGATGGGCTCTGGAGATTTTCAAAGCCTCTATGTGCCTTACAAAGCTTAAATCACGTGAACATCAAAAACATGACTAAACTGCAAAAGGATAAATCCTGAGGGAGTTACTCGTTTTTTTTAAAGTCCTTACTCGGGCAGACTTCTAAGGAGTCGGTGGAAGATTATCTGAATAATAAGGAATTTAAGATTTTGTTGTAACAGATTACATCACAAAACTAATTAAAATTAAATCCTTCACCTTTGACCACCACAGAAATGGTCACTGTGCACTTTTGCTAGTGTTGAACAAAGCTTGCAGCCCACCCATATCTACTGGCAGTGCACAGCTGCTTCCCTCCACCTTTTCACAGCGGGGTTTAGAGTCAGAAAGCACAGGGCACAAAGGGCATGTCTACATTGCGTTCCTCTTTCGAGAGAGGAATGGAAATATAGACAAGCGAAATTGCAAATGAAGCACGGATTTGAATTTCCCGCGCTTCATTTGCATAATCATGGACTGCCACTTTTCTGAAATAGCATCTTTCGAGAAAACAAATGCGGTCCCTTGGTTTTTCCTCAAAGGTTATTTTGAAAGAAGGGTTTTTTCTCGTAATAACCCCGCAGGGACCGCGTTTGTTTTCTTGAAAGGCGCTATTTTGGAAAAGTGGCAGTCCGTGATTATGCAAATGAAGCGCGGGAAATTCAAATCTGCGCTTCATTTGCAATTTCACTTGTCTGCATTTACATTCCTCTCTTGGAAGTGGAATGCAATGTAGACATACCCAATGGGAGCAGTCCTGGGCTAGAAGGAAGTGGGTGAAGCAGGCAGGTAGATGCATTGATTTATGTAACATATTCCAGGTAGATTCCACAGACAGGGTTCCTACAGAGTGCAGGTGAATGAAAAACTGCTCCTCCTCTAACAAAATTAAGGTGGGTGCATCTGTGGTAGCAACACTGTTACACCCTCTCTTGGGATGGTCTCCCTCGATTGCAGCTGCCCAATGACTTTTTCTGGTTTTGTGTGCCACAATCTGAGATCCGTATTTAGCCAACATTCCTACCAGCTTCAATGACAGTTTTACCTCACCACTAA
Source organism: Pelodiscus sinensis (assembly GCF_052426305.1). Taxonomy (NCBI): domain Eukaryota; kingdom Metazoa; phylum Chordata; order Testudines; family Trionychidae; genus Pelodiscus; species Pelodiscus sinensis. Next base: position 104,447,045 of record NC_143055.1, read on the forward strand.
GGGTCAAAAAACTAACATTATTCTTGCGTGACAAGAAACAGGATCATCCTTTCAATAGGAGTATTCCTGTCCCTTTCAGCATTGCTCATACTCCACACCGAAGTGGAGGCAGAAACGATTGCCCTTCCATATTGCTGTTTTGCTGTGAAATTAGACAATAGAAGTGATCATAACAGTATCCTGAAGACTCCCCTCCCCTGAATTTGATAGAGAATGCCACTTATCTAATACTCTCTAACCCTATTGGCCTTGGGAGCAAAAGACTAATGTGAATTTAAAGAGAAAATGACTTTAGAGAGAAAATTTTCAAAAATGCCTCAAAAGAGACTTTGGGAGCCTGAGTCTCACTGACCGTCAGTAAGACTTAGGTTTCTATATGCTTAAGTCAATTTTAAAAATGGAATCTAGACTCCCAAAGTCACTTCGATGCATTTGAAAATTTTACCTTCGGCTCTAAACTCTGAGCCTCCAGAACGAATCATCTGCCGGCATCTGCACGCATTCAGTCACCCTCCCAAACCTTTCTTTTAATTTAAACCTTACAGCTGGGATTTTCCAAAGCACTCAGTGATGGCCTAACTCGGTTCCCATTGGTATGAAATGAGAGCTTGATATCATGTCATAATTGGTCTGAAACTTGGTGCTTGTTTTGTGCACCTTGCCACTTTATAGGTTATACCTTATACATAACCAACTGATATGTAAACTATGCATACAGCTTGAGGGGTATAAAAAGTTTTCTGTTGAACTGCTTTTCATTTTTATGCACAGAAAAGCTGACTCAAAAGGCCAATATTCATTTCCACACACAACAGTACACCACTACATTCTTTGGTTTGGAGGATGTAAGCCTGATTTTTAATCCAATTGCAAAATATTCAAGAAATGTATGCATGCTTCCATGACTTACTATTTCTGCTTCCTATATCAGACAACATGAAGAATCTGTGATTTTGGAAATAAAAGGGGCAAGACATTGTGCATGAAAACAAAATTATACTACATATTCTTGTACCTCTACATCTCTGCTTCTGGCAACTTCGGCAAAGTTTTCTTGTTGTTCTAGCGTTTTATCCACCTTGTCATCTGTCATGCAGAAGCACCTTAATCGAGCTTCAATGGGATCATGTGATTTGGCAAACACAACAAATTTGGCCATGTAGGGCACACAGATAATTTCTCTATACACTTGGGAGGCAAAAGTAACAGATTCTTGTATCTGCCGACAGTCTACCAACCAAAACCTGCGAAGGAACATAAAAAGCAGTTATTGAAAATGGCCATCTAGCAAGATTTAAGCAATGCAAATCCCCATAGTATTAAGTGTAAATACAGTGCTGATAGTATTGCCCTCTGACATCAGGTACCACAGCCAGAGTTATTCATGAAAAAAATCAGAATAAAGTAAATATTTAAAAATCATCACTTTGGGGAGATGAGGATTAGGATACATATAATATATTTCTCTTGATAGAAGGACATTTTAAATAATTATATGCACTCTGATCCTGCAAAGATTCCAACACACAATGAGATTTAAATATATGAGTAGACCCACTGAATCAAAAGTTTGGGTCAAGTATGTGTGAAAATTTTTTCAGGGTCAAGACCATAAACAGTAACCTGCTGAACTCAAGACCTGCTCATTTAACCTGTTGTCATTAGGGATAAGCTGTGAACCAAAATATGCCCCAATAATCTCCCTGCCAACTAGACAAGAAATTGCATTTCACAGCCATGAACAGAACCTATAATCTGCTGACAGGACATGAAAGGACACTTTTCCTAGTGAACATCAGTCCCCCAGTACTAACCAACTTCTTCACTGTGGCCAGGCAGATTTACCAGAGCAAGAAATAAAAGGCAGGAAACTCAGGATTATTTGGATTTTGCACAATGATACTCTCACTGCCATACATAGTCTCTTGGATCATATGCATGCATGCCTATAAACTGATTAAATCAATGACGGAACTTATCTGGCTTCACTTTTTTGACAGTAAACTGCTTACAAGACAATAACAGCTTCTAGCACTTCCCTCCAGCAGAGTTCACTGAGAACAATCCTCTCTTTTTCTCATAAAGCATCTTTCATTGTGATGTTGCAACAGACCCATGTACTGCAGACAGTAGACACAAATCACTAAATAAATTGCACGCATGCCTTGGAAACCACAACTCCAAAAATAGGTCTCTATCAGCTGAGCAATAGGAAAATTCCCCTTACTTATAGTGATATCAACTTTCTTACTCCCTCTTCTGGCTAGTCACTAGACAGCAACATTTATTGCATCTCAAAATGCAAGAATGTGTAACATTATCATTTTTTATTGCAGTTGCCACACACTTTGCTGACACAAATGGAGTGCTCTTGGTATAATAAAGACAGTGAAAAAAAATTCTGTCTTCTACAGTTCTGAGCTGAAGCAACATAAATGTCCTATTAAGTTTTTTCTAATGAAAGGAATAAACACTGTTATTTTCACCTAGTTTGTCCCTGGAGCGCATGACATTTTGTTTAACTAAAATTTGAGGAGTGGGTAGAAAACCTGGTTGAGTTTGACACCCGTAGGAAAAAGGAGAAATTGACAAGGGGTCAAAGACTTCTCGGAGATGATACAATTAGTAATTACTGTAGATCATGTGGCACAACATCCCACAAACTGTGCACTTTGAAACATGATTATTCTAATCTTACTCAACTGAAGATGAACAATAATGGATATTCATTCTGAGTCTTTCTTTACAGCACCGGACATGTTAATTGATTAAACAATGGAAATTGATTACATCTGAACACAGGGAAGCAAATCTGATACTTAAAAGGGCTGTGAATGCTGATACTTAATTTACAAAAGTGGGGAAAGATTATACTATGTCTGACTCAAACCAGGGAGCCACCTCTTACCTTGAGAAGCCTCCACAGTGATCAAACACGGGAACAGATAAAAATATGATTCCATATAGAAGAGACAAAAAGTACAACTGAGACTGAATTTGTATCTGATGGAATGAAAATTGGCCATGTGCAGAAAACTGCAGTTAACTTCTTGAGTAATTTACATACATGTACCGATTTCCCAAACACTTCTTGGAAGGATTTGATCCCATGAATGAGAGGGTGTGATTCTTGCATAATCATTTTAAAGCCCCAATTCAGAAAGTTACATACGCCTGTCCTACTCACTGACTTTATGCGCTTGACTTTAGGTAGGTGTTTAAATATCTTACTAGGAGATAGCAAGGGAGCAGGTGGATCTTGTCGAAGGCCTATAGCCATCTGTTGTATCTCAACAGCTGTATGCCGCATTAGTTACACTAAAGGGCACACATTAAATAGTTCATTCAATAGCCAGCATTGCAGATTAGACACTGTGTTTGAGAGATCCAAGTTTAGAGCTGCATTGGGGTTATGGCATCAACAGGAAGCCCAGATGTGGAAGCTGTTAGTGTGTGGAAACACCAACTATTTTAGATACCATGAGTCACAGTTGTTTGATTCCCCACAGACCATTACAAGGGTTACCCTTGCAAACTTTTAAGTTGATGCCATATCCCTAGTGCAGTTCTCAACTTGGATTTCCCAAACACAGTGTCTAATCTGCAGTGCCAGCTGTTGAAGGAAGCGTTTAATGTGTGCCCTTTAGCATAACAAACGCGGCATGCAGCTGTTGAGACACAACAGATGGCTGAGGAGGTCTCTTGTGATCTCTAGTGAAAAGTGTTTATTCCCCATTCATTTGCACTTGGGTTGTGTATTTTTTTAAAGCTTCATTGCTGGACTTTCACGGCAAGTGGGCCTGTCTACACCGAGGAAGCGTCTCACCAGTTCTACCGACAAAACCCTTGTCTAGACAAGGCTTAAAAAGCTGGATCAATTGTACCATTGGTTTGAGCAGACTAGCTTGTCTACATTCATTTAATTAAAATAGAAGTAGCAACTGGTCTGGCTACCAAATGTTCATCTATGTCACCCACCAATTTTCACACTGCTTCATAAGAAAGGATGTTAGATCCTCTCTAAGACCCTCTGCTGGTGGAAAGCCTACACAGATCGTGGCTCCTTGGCCACCCCCTTTTCCTAGCCATGTCCTATACACTTCTTTATGCTGTGGAATGCAAGCAAGGAAGGTGCATCTCGCTTGGTAATTTTGCCACACTAGGGAAATCCCCAGGAAGTCTGTTGATTCGGCCAATAATTGCTTTTCACTGTTGGAGTGATGCAAAGAACCCTGAGCAGGGCTGAAAATCTGGCCCTTGTTTTAATAGCTTTTGATCCAGCAATAATTTGTGGAGAAAAGTAGCTCTAGTCTTACAATTAATTCTCTTGACCCTGATGGGACAAGTTGCATGAGTGAAATTAACCACATATGCAAGCATCTGAAGGACCAGGCTCAGAGATTAAAAACTTTTTAAGGCAGTGCTACTGTTAATAAAAAAAGTCAATCCAATCTAATAAAGAATGTTTTGTAGCTTCTGTTTACAGTTATTGAGAAAGACAAGTAGTTAAATCTGATCAGGAAAGTATTGCACCTTGGTGATACTGAACAGCTGCTAAAATCCAGTCTCTGTTGTATCTGCAATGCAGCAAAATCTGAAGATAGGCAGCTACTTCAGCTGAATTAATGTAGAATGAGTTAGCACCCAGTTGCCTTGTTTGCAAATGGAAGGATGTGTTACTGCTCTTCTTTTTTATGTAGGCTTCACTCAGTCAGCTAGTTTAGAGTATGCCTCAGATTGTGATTTGCATACAGTACCACTTCCAAGTCAGTGTACAAGTTTTCCCTCTCTGATTTATGATGCTTTGGAGATTGCTGGAAGTAACATTTTTTTAAAGGTTGTAAACAAAGTATAGAAGCTACCTCTCTCCCCGATGGATTTTCCCTCAGTAAATCTTTAATTAACTATTTAAACATACAGCTTTTGGGCATCTATCAGAGGAGGACCTAACAGGCAAAACCACAGTGGGGTTTTCAAAAGGGCTCATTGCTACTGCAACTCACCACTGAATTCTACAATAAAATTCCCATTTAATTACAAAGTACTAAGTAAAGCTAACATTAAAAATGCAACTCTGTGTCTCTGTACAAAAATATTTTGAAGCATAAAAGACCATATGAATGCAGACAAGACAATTACAAACTCTCTCATATCTCGGTTGGATGCAGTATGGGACTAATTATTCATGCTATAGCCATGTTCTTATGAGCATCCATACTTTTAAATATGTGAGCAGTTTCACTGACTTCAATGGAAAGACTCACACATCCCTGACGTTACAAATGTGCTTAAGTACTTTGCTGAATTGTGGCCGTCTTTTGCCAATAAACAGTTTAAAATGATAAACTTATTCAGCTATATAGAAGATAATGGTTAAACTAAACAAAACAAAACCGCTTCCAAAAGGGACATTACATGTAAGTGAGAATGCATGAAAGAAAAAAGGACCAGATTTAAAAAGGCTCATATTTTAACAGTGATGTTTTGCTGTATATGTACCTTGCAGACACATTTGTTGTGAAGGAAACACATTCATTGACGAAAGTTAGTGGAGTCGTTCCTGTAATATCTTCCCATTGAGCAGGGGTCGTTCCACCTGAAAGAAAAATAATAAAAATAGGTAAAAGTTTAAAAACAAGCAATAAGCCCAATTTTGCATGGATTTAGTCACATACAGAGTTAGCCCAAATAAACCAACTTGCATTTCTTCAAACAATCAGTGCTGAAGCATAGCTCTGGAAATAATCCTTTCAAACACATCTGAAACTACATGACATTTACAGGTAAACGCATACCCCTGAAAGAGTAGAGCAAAAAGATGAGCTAGAATTTTCTGCATGTCATATCTACACATAATGGGAGCATGGATCAGCATTCATATCACACTCCCTTGTAGGTACCTGGCCCAAGACAATAAAGCTAATGATGTAACTGGCAGATCAAATTTGGTGATGAATTGTGGTCATGTGCCACCTGAAGCACATTGCGCATAAGCCAAGGAGGAGACCAAACATAATTTCTGCCCACACCAGATTCTTTACCCATATAGAGGAAAATTATCGCATTTAACAACGCGGCTGAAGTTGTACTTGGGAGGAAGAAATTCTAATAAATTTGTGATTTTTAGTGTATTGAATTTTATTTTTCAATAATTCTGATTAACTCCGTTTCAAGTTTTACTATTTACCTCATTCTGCAGAAGAATATTTTGCAGATTTATAGAAAAATCTGTCTGTATTATATTTTAATGGCCAGATTGTGAGCCCCTAGCTCATATTAATGAGCAATTTCTCATCACTGATTTAAATGGGAGTACCTTACAAACGAGAACCAGGGAGTCTAAATTTGGATGTTGATTGTGTTTCTTTAAGCATCATTGAGCAGAATATGGTGCTCCATAAGCAGAACCCATGAAGAAAATGCTAAGAAGTGAAAAGCATGGGGCTATGCAGCATGGAAAAAAATATACAGTGCTGCTATTGTTCTCACAAGTGGTGAAATATCAGTTCCACTCCATGGAATGAATGCAGTTTATTTTCATACACAGCCCCCAGCAAATCTTTTATAGAGAGTTATGTCAATGTCATCTTTTTAATACATTTGACCCAAACCACTTTATTATCACAAGATTCTGCAAACATGCAGAACTCTGGTTCACTAAACCTACCTGTTATGCTGCATAGTAATCTTAAAGTAGGTGTTTCACCCCCATAACCATTCATCATCCCATCACTGGAGACTTTGGGGACAGGAATAGTCATGGTGATTGGCTTGTGGAATTTTCTCCTTCTTGGTTCCAGGGTGACTATAGGACTGAAGGTTGCCTTGTTCCCTAAAATCTTCCTTACAAATTCATTGTGCATAGGCTGGGCCTTTCCAATGTAACAAGACAAAAATGAATAAGCAATAAGAACATAAGAACGGGTATACTGGGTCAGACCAAAGGTCCATCTAACCAGCATCCTGTCTGCCGACAGTGGCCAATATCAGGTGCCCCAGAAGGAAGGAACATAACAGGTAACCCTCACATGATCCCTCTCCTGTCACACATTTCCAGACAGAGGCTAGAGACACCATACCTATCCATCTTGGCAAAAAGCCATCGATGGACCTAACCTCCATGAATCTATCTAGCTCTTTGTTGAATCCTGTTAAGGTCCTAGCCTTCACCACATCCTCTGGCAAGGAGTTCCACAGGTTGACTGTGCGCTGAGTGAAGAAAAACTGTCTCTATCATATCCCCCCTTAGTCTCCTCTTTTCTAAGCTGAAAAGTCCAAGTCATTTTTAATCTTCTTCATATGGGACCCGTTCCAAACCCCTAATAATTTTTGTTACCCTTTTCTGAACCTTTTCCAATGCAAATATATCTTTTTTTGAGATGAGGCGTCCTCATCTGTATGCAGTATTCAAGATGTGGGTGTACCATGGTTTTATATAGAGGCAATAAGATATTCTCAGTCTTATTCTCTATCCCTTTTTTAATGATTCCTAACAATCAGTTTGCTTTTTTGACTGCCTCTGCACATTGAGTGGATGGTTTCAGAGAACTATCTACAGTGACTCCAAAATCTCTCTCTCGAGTAGTTGTAGATAAATTAGTCCCCATCATATTGTATGTATCATTGGGATTATCTTTTCCAATGTGCATTACTTTACATTTATCAACATTGAATTTCATTTGCCATTTTGCTGCCCAATCACTTAGTTTGGTGAAGTCTTTTTGAAGCTCTTCACAGTCTGCTTCAGTCTTAACTATCTTGAGCCGTTTGGTATCATCTGCAAATTTTGCCACCTCACTGTTTACCCCTTTCTCTAGATCATTTATAAATAAATTGAATAATATTGGTCCAAGGACAGACCCTTCGGGGACCCCACTAGTTACTAGTTAACAATATGGAACTGTAGCTTAATGAAGATGTAAATGATTGTATCTGACCACTGCTAGTGTTACGTAGCAAGTCTCCCCCACACAAATATATAATCAAATCCCACAGCCCCTTTGTGAGTTATGCTGGAATTACCATCATAGGAGAGAGAGATTAAGTGACTTGCTCAAGATCCCCCAGTCAATAAGTGACACAGTCATGAATAAAACTACAGAAACTTGACTTTCACTACATTGCTCTAGCTTCTAGACTCTGTCCCCTAAACTTTTATTGGGCTGTAGGGGCATTTTAGATAGCAGTGGGCAAATGGTGAGCTGGTATAATTGTTCAACTAGCTGCTGACTGTGCAATACCCAAAATGCATTGTTTTACCAGGGCTCAAATGAAATACCAGCAAGGAAAGTGTAATGAAAGTCTTGTCACTGATTCTCTGTACCTGGAGGCCGACACGAATTCGCTTGGTTAGCGCTCCCTCTGGGAAGACTGCTTGCACTTGTGGTACTACAGTGCTGCTAAGCACACCTCCCTCAGGTCCAATGAGGTTGCTGTCCTGTTTGATCCGGGACACCACTGCAAAGTACTGTGGGAAATCTCTGGTGATGATACGGCAGATACGCTTTTTCTCAAGTTCCTCTGGAGTATCAAGTACTGAGGGAAAAAAGAGTCATGCTCACACAATAAAAATTTCAGAGAGAGACACAATGCAGCTATTTCCAGACAAGAAAAGCTCTAAATACATTACAATAGGGGAGAAAAGCTTTAAAGAATTTTGAAATTTAAAGCAAGAACAATGAAAGCCAGAATTCGGGGGTGGGGAGGAATTAGAAATAGCGCAAAATACCTAATTCAGAACCAGACATTTGTTTTCCTATAATATGGGGGAAGGGGTGTATAGATAAAGAACTTTGGTTTTGAGCTGATCTTTATACGCTGTATCTACTTGATGGCCAAAAGATAGCAGCAGCACAGAGCTCTAATCAGTGAGGTACTGAAGTATGTGCCCGAGTTTGAGTACGCAGACGTCGGATTCAGTTCTATAGTATTACTCACATGCTTAAAGTTACACATATGCTCATATGGTCTGAATCAAGACCTAACCAAGCTTATTAAAAACTAAACTCATCCTTCAGGTACAGCGTTGTTCTCCAGGCCAAAGCTCACTGTCAGTGCCATGATGCAGTTATTACTGTCCCTTCAAGGATCTTTGAGCCCCTCCAAACAAGCAGCCATCATCAAAGGTAATAAAATACCAGGCGGTGAGACATTTACAAAGGAAGCTTTCCTGTCTATGTATTAAAGACAATGTTTCCCGCGGGATGACTGAGTGACATCAGCACATCACTCTGTGTTCCCAGGAGCCCTGACGACGTGACCGCTCCTTGACCTGGACCAGCACCCACCTGTCTCTGGGCCCTGCCACCAGCCTGCCCAGCCCACGCACCTGCTATGCACCTTGGTTCTGTGTAGCCCAGACTCAGGTGCGCTCTCCCGGACCCACCGCAAGCTGGGCAGGTCTTGCACCCCGGCCACTTCCCCAGCTGTCCAAAGTGAGCGCTCTGCTCTCTGGGCTCGCCACGGAGCAAAGCTGCTGCCAATATGCCCATGTGCAAATGCTGGGCTGGGGACAGGCTGTGGCTCCTGCTGTGCTGGCCAGCCCGGTGGTGCTCTTCGGGGGGTGGGGGGAAACGAATTCAAATTAGTGAGAGGGGACAGGATATGTGCAGGGAGATCAAATTGAAGTTCAGGTTGCAGAGGAGAGCCCTGCCTGATGGGGAGAGAGCCAGGGTTGGCCCGGCCTTGGCTGTGCCCATCAGCTGGGGGAGCCGGGCTGCCTACCCCCGAAGACATGGGGGTTGGTGAATGTTGCAAGCTGAGGGCACCACCCCTTGTACTTTATTATTGTGAAAAGGGCATGGAAATTCAGGTACCAAAAGGGAGTTAAACATTGAGAAGTGTTATAAATAGAGGTTACTACTGTCACTGGAAGCTCTTCAAGATGTTTGGTCCCTATGTGTATTCCACATGTGGGCATGCATAAATCCTTCCCAGCAGTATTTACTGGCCACCACACATGCAGTAGGTGTCTCCTTGCTCATGACTGAGGGTGTAAAAACCAGCATGGGCTGAAAAATCTCCAGTCCCTCTTCCTACCGTAAATCCAACATGATCCGAAGCAGAAGGGACACAGGGTGGGAAGTGGAATCCAGATGTAGATCTAGTTACTGTAAGTAACCTCCATTTCTTCTTTGAGTTCAGGGGTTTCCTCTGTGCATTCCATATGTGAGTTATTGGCAGGCAGTGTTCAGATGGAAGGTAAGAGTGAGGAAGCCGGCAGTAAAGATGCTTACAGCACAGCAGAGGTGTTAATTGAGAAAGGGAAACTAGAGAGGCATCGGCTCGCACTGGTTCTTATACTTTCAGTCAGGAGTACGAGGAGATCTACTGTGTGTATGTAGGCCAATGAACACTGCTTGTAAGACTTTCTGGACTCATGCTCACAGCACGTACACAGACCCAAGTGTGCAATACCCCTAAGAACCAGAACCAGAAGAAGAACCATTCTTTACCAGATAATACCAGATACGTTTTGCCCCCGTGCTGCTGCCACGTTTACTGAGTGTGCATAGGCGTGCGCATGGGGTGTGCACCATGTTTACTGAGTGTGCACAGGCGTGCGCACGGGGTGTGCCAGGTGTGCCCAGGCATACCCTAATGTTTCAAAGGGGGCGTGAGCGAAGGAGCGCCGCTTTGGCGCTCTGGGGAACGGATGCTGCTCCGGGTTTGCCGTGCATGCGCAGCCAAAACCGGTGGGTTTTAGGACCCCACAGAAAGAGGCGGCAGGGACGCAGCAACGTCACCCGGCTGCCCCATCAAGCGAGGTGAGTTTAAACCCCGGGTGAGAAGGTGGGGGGGAGGGTGCTCCGGGCAGGGGATCGGGTGCAGCGCGGCTGGCCCGGGGGGTGGCGGGGGTCAGGGGCGGGGCAGCTGGCCTCGGAGAGGGAAGGGGGTTGGGGGCAGTGCGGCTGGCCTCAGAGAGGGGTCCAGGGCTGGGGGGAGTGCAGCTGGCCTCGGGGAGGGGAGGGGGCCGGGGGAGAGGGCAGCGCAGCTGGCCCCTGCCCCCGCGAGCTGCTTCCCATCCCCTCTTCCCCCTGGTCCCCCACTTCCCCCCAGCCAGTTCCTCTTCCCCCCTATCTCCCGCCCAAGATCAAGTGTGTCCGTTTTTTGGGGGGAGGGTCTACCTGGCAACCCTACGAGTCGGACCCGGTGCAGGCACCACGTGATGTACCAAGTGATGCACCAAGTCCCAGACTGCCGGAACTCCGGGAACCAGAGACTGCAGAGTGGGGGTTTGTGGCCCAAAAGGGGGCTGAGAAACCTAAGAAAGACAGAGTAGGGGGAGCACCAGAAGGGTGACAGTCAGGGTGACCCTAGAACTCTATTACAGACCAGTTGGCGGCTGCTGGAAGAGAAGGGAAAAATAGGGGATAAGGGTCAGAGAGGAAGGGGCTTGTGCTGAGGAGAGGGGGGCAGGTCATGAGAAGAAAGGGGAAGGCACCAAGGGACAGGGTGTAGGAGACACAAATTCCAGGGGGCCAACTGGAGACAATGAGGAAAAGAGAAGCAGGGGAGATGTCAGTGGGGGGGGGGGGGGGGGACAGGATGATGCTAGGAGAGGAGAGGGGAAGGGCTTTGGGGGCTAGAGGGGAGTAGAAGAGGTGTTGGGAGAAGGCTTGAAAGAAGGGGTAGGCATGAGGAAGGCAGGGATGGAGCAAGGCACATGTGAGGGCACAGAGGGGCATGAGAGGAACGGGGGCAGAGGGTGGTGAGGGGGTGGGCATCAGGGAAAAAGAAGGCAAAGGGGGCAGGGACAGTGAGGGAAGGGGGAGGCACCAGGAGGGTGCAGGGGTAAGGGAAGGTGCAGGTGCCAGGGGACTCCGGGGGGTGAAGCAGTAGGGCAGACACCTGCAGGGGAGGGACCAGCACCAGAGGAGAGAGTCAGGGCAGGTGTGTTGAGGGAGGTGTTAGGAGAGGGGATGAGGAGGGGTAGCTCACATTATCAGAGTGGGGCTACTGGAGGAGTGGGCACGGGGGCGGGAGAGAAAGGCTGGTGGAGGGGGGCAGGACTCAGGAAGGCTGAGGGCAGTGAGAAGGGTAGGAGTCAGGACAGCAGAGGTGGGTGAGGGGTTGGGGGGGCAGCAGGCACCAGGGGAGCTGATGGAGCAAGCAGAGGAGACAGTAGCAGAGGGGAAAGGTAAGATATTTAATAACAACTTGGGTGCCACAGTGGCACATCCAAACAAGCCATAAACTCAATACTGGTGCACAACACAACATTTATTATGCTCATGGGAGGAAACTCTTAGAGGGAACACTTCCCCCAGCCTCTCCACCCCCCGAGTTAATGTCACACACATTGGGTTAATGCAATTGCAGGATAGTTGCATGAGGGGGTTTGGTGAGGGCCAAACTAATCCCTATTGATAAGAGGATAGTGGGGTCACATGACACCTTTTATTTCTGGTCATGTGTCCATATTGCCCCGAAAGTGTTACCTCCAGCGGCATGTGGGGTCAGGGGATGTGGCTAATGGGGGTCAAAGAGTACATTTAAAAAAAATTCTTTGGGTGCACACCCTAATGAAATGCGCTGCACACGGCTATGTGAGTGTGTTATGATATTCCTCTTTGATGCCAGTGAAACATCAGTGGAATATGGCAACACGGCCTCTAGAGAGTGGGGTCATGAGTGAAATAGTCAATCGGAGAGGAGACAGAAAACGACTTCTCTAGTTACAGAAGTAAAACAAGATAAAAGGATCATTTAAATTCCTCTTCAACCTTCTCCCCACCCTTGTCCCAGCACGGAGTACCTTCATCCATTCCATTGAGGATTTCATTCAGTTCATCCTCTGTATATTCACAGAAATGCTCCTTCCAGCTGTCCCCATTCTCACTGCGCAGGATTACCAGCTCTCTCTCTTTCCCACGCAAAGCGGCAAAATGGGGGATCTCCACGATCACAGGCCTGACGCAGCAACACAGCACATTAAATGTATATGGGTGAGAGGAAGAAATAGAAGCGACAGCAATCCATCCAGTCTGTTACAAAGTAACCTGGAATTCTACCCACTTTTCCAGCATAGTTGGGTATAATCCTAACCAGCATCTCAAGGGGTCACTAGAGCATCTTTTCTTTTACAAGGACCTGGTGTGTACTGTACTGTAGGACACTTTAGATGTGCATACATCTCCTTATGCAATAAGGAAGCAGTACTTTGAACAGAGATTTTAGCATATGGTTGCAAGCAGATAAAATTAATAAAATTCATGCTCATTTTAGCACTGTTATCACCATGTGTTTTAACTTGTGCAATTTCATTTCAAAGACAATCCACTGCAATATATACAGACAGTGGGACAAATTCTGATCTAGCATGCTGGTATAATCAGAATAATGATGCTTAAGTCAAGGGGCTTGATTCATCTCTCTTGTACTGATTTTACACCAACATTAATCTGGATTTCTACTAGTGTAGAGGAGATAAGAATTTCCTTCATTATGAACACGTGAGAGTCTTTGTGTGTGTGTGTGTGTGTGTGTGTGTGTACGCACACATACTCCTATAATGCTGGTATTTTCTACACTCAGGAAGAAAATATAAATATACATGATACATATACCTAACAAGTGCATAATAATATGGGCCATCATGTACTTGATAAAATGTCATGCTATTTCATACTATGTTATATTATATTCAATATATAACATAATATTATTGGTTTGGTAGCAATGGGTGCAAAATAGAAACATACACAAATGCACAAAAGATTCTTTTTACTTCCAATCCAGGTTGCTTTGCTACAGACATCAAGCACATAACAGCTGGAACATTTTACAGCTAGGAAGATCTCATGCTAAAACAAAAATGAAGGTCACAAAACTTTAAGAAAAAAGATATAAACGTACCGCCACAACAAAAACCACATACCACAAGGGTTGGAAAATGGTCCACTAAAGGTCAGATATACAAAATTTCAAATCATAGAAAGGGACACTGTCATGGGCACAATGACATAAAAAAATAAATCATATTGCAGAGGGAGGAGAAGAATGGGGGAGGCCAGCATCCATCAATTTGTTTTAAGTCTCTCCTACCCAAGAAATTTGGTCCCAGGAGGCCCCAGCTGAAGGATTCGGCTGACCAAGCTTTCTCCCTCATTAAGTGGGGGAGGAGCCGTAGGCAGATGAAGTTTACTGAGTACATCCAAAGCAGCAGTGAAAGAAAGAACATCAATAAACTTTATGTATGGGTTTTTTTTCAGAACCACAGTGCCACTGTCTGATCAACAGAGTGGAATTAGGCCAAACACTGAATAAGGTTCTGCCCTCGCTGTACCCCACTGCTGACAGAAAATCCTGAAATGCTTCCATTAATGCCAATGGGATTTTTATCATTGAACATAATGGGAGCAAAATCTGGCCCTTAGAATGGATGTGTCAGTGTAGTACAGTAATATTTGTGTTAACAGGTACAGTGCACAATACCTGATTTCACTGCCAGGAGGCCACCCAGAAAAATGCCCATTAGTAGGGGATAAACCTATGAGGAGTGACACAAAAACTCTAACATATCTGTGTGTGTTATTCAAATGAGTTTTTATTGAGATTACTCATCGGATGGAGGGACTATTTAAAAAAATAAAAGGTACTGCATGTTAGTGTGAATGTGGGGAAGAGGAAAAGATGGTTATAGAAATAATGTGACAGCAGAGGTATTCTGCTTGTCTTTTAGATTTTTTTATAAGAATTGAACTAGATTTGAAGAGAATGTCAAATTAGTATTTTGTTAGGCAACTTCTCTGATGCATCTGAAACCTATGAGCACCTCATTTGTTAAGGAAGAGGACTCGCCTTTATGTTCCCAATGTTTCATAACTCTTCCTGTTGCACTATCAATAAAATAATGGAAACAAGTCTGGATACTTTCTCCTCTCATACTCTGTTCAGAGTGTTTCTGAAAAACATCAAATCATCTCCCACTCTTTTCTCAAGTCCGTTCTTCCAGATATAACTTCAGCAGGTGGCTCTGCTGGCTATCTTTACATGACAGGACTTAAATACAATTGAATGGTTTCAAAATGGATTTAAACTGTTGCTTTTCTTAACTTCATTTACCAGTTTCCAACTGAAACTTTTCACTCTATTGGAGGGGTTCCTGCAATCATCCATTTTTGGATGCCCCAGTTGATAAGGAGAGCAGCTGATAAAAAAAATAAAACAAAAGTGCAGAGAACTGCTGGTTTCAGCTGAATATTGCTAAAACAAGCACAGCAGTAGTTGCAGTTCTGATCTTTCTATTGGGTATTGCAATATAGGACAAAATAAACTGCTGGAGAATTCCTGAGATGTCCTATTGTTTGAACTTGCAATTTTAACCCCAGAAAAATCAAAGGCTTGTGCTTTCCAGATGGTCCAAATTATTGACAGCAGGCCTATAGACGAAACACAAGTTTCTACTGTAAGGAGCTTTAACTTGTGTTCTATCTGTAGCAGGCTTCAAATTTAGTTTATATCAGTGCTGTGCTACGTGTTATTCATGTCTTAACTGTGGGTGATTTAAATACAGTATGAATTGCCTACCTCTGATAGCAAACTGATTTCCATTTTCATAGCATGGCACTGATTAATAAACTTATTCCAGGAAGCACTCTAAACCTTAGTGTTAGTGGTTAAAAAACATCAGTATTGTCGAATGAAAAGGCATACAAGCTAAGTGAATTGCTGATTTGCACTAGGGGGCCGATAATATTGTGATCAATCTGAAACAGTATGCTAAGTTAACCTTTTCAATTTAAATGTTGAAGCAGGGGCTACCCCAAGTGCAATTTCCAAACAATGGAGATATACCTATTATTTTTCATGTAGGTCAAACAAAGTCTTACCCGAGAAACTGAGCACCAGAAGGTCCAACTTCAATCAAGCGGCTGGCCAGACCTTCTCCTTCCACCATTGGAGGCATGGTGGCCAGTCTATGTCGCTTGACCAATCGGCAGGTTACTCGTGTGGGAGCAGTGCATTTCCGAGGAGGAATAATGATCCTTAGCCCATTGTGTCTGCAGCCTCGCATGGCACCACCACGGGCATCCACCATGAAGCTAACCAGGAAGCTGAAAACGACAAATGAATATTAGCTATGTTTTTGAAAGCGTATCAGCCAAAGCAAAATCACTCCAGTTATGTTCCAAAGGGTTCTCTTTCAAAATGTAACAAACTATATACCTATGGCACTTTCTCAGTATGTACAGTTAACAATCCCCCTTTTTAAATGTAGCAATAATTCATGCTAACATCACTAATGGCTTGTACTAGAAATATTTATCTTAAGAGCTTTTAATAGCAACACTCTTATTTTGCAATGCAACTGATGGTAGAAATATACCATATATAAATATAGGATCCTGACCAAACACTCCTAATTTATGCATGAATATACACACTTTTCACACTGTATATTTTTCCCAATGCTATCTGGAATATTTCTGCCACGACTGTCATTGCAAAGTAAGATGGGCACAAGACACATATATTTGTTATACAATTTTAATATATTATTAAAGAAAAATGGCTTACTGGGCAACAATATGATTTTTTGTTAATTCTGTATATTTTTAGTAGTCTGATGCAACTAAATCTCCTAAAACTATGTAATTCATAGATTATGAGCCACATTTTGTTCTGCAGTAAGCAGTTATAGCTGCTGTTGGGAATTGTGCCTCTTTATATCAAGTATAAATCTCTCATTCTCTCTCTCTCTAACGTTTATCATTCTTAAAACTTTTCACAATATGATATTGTAACAAACTGACCAGATAGCAGAAAAATAATCAAGATTTCGATTCTCTTTTGTGAAAAACTGACTATATTGACTTTTAATAAGCTAAACACTACTCCTTACTACATTTAACATGTCTACCTTTCTCCTTACCATTTCCAAAAACAAAACAGAACAGGGAAAAATAAGAGTGGAAAGAGGCAAATATAGTAGGATTCTCCTATTTAAATTATATCCTTATACAGAGAAAATGGCAAATAATTGAATTTGAGATGAATTTGTTGTCAATTAGAATACTGTTTCAATGTGCCTCTGTTAAAGGAGGATAAGATAACTACAGAAAACTATGGAGTTTTGAGCTGGTGGTAACCATTCTGTAGTGGGTTTATTTCTATATTTCTGCTTTTTCTCTCTTACTATACACAATGTTAATATGTCCCTGTAGGATGTCCTACAGTGACAAGAAGACATCTGTGGCAGGGAGCTCCCTTGTGGCTCAAGATACATTGCTTTTATATCTTTTTCTCTTGCCTTCTTACAAGCTCTGTTTGTTCAGTCATGAACAGACAATGCACTTATTTTGATAGTTTTCCTGTTATCTGGAATGCACCTTAATTAAGGGCATTTCTGTGATATGTAACAAAAACCCTAGAAAAAATGGCTATTTTATATTGTTCAGATTTATGATCACCACTGTTCTGGGGGAGGAGGTTGGCTTGCTGCACGGAGAATAGGGGAAAGTAGGTGAGCATAATACCAGACCTACTTTTTAGGAAATGAACTAGTCACCACACAGAGATTCATACAAATGCTAACATCTGCACTGAGAAACCTGCAAGAAAAAAAATCTTACCACATGAGACACAAATACAGATTTTTTTCACTCTCATGGGTCACTTGGTGTGACAAATATTTGAATCCATTCATTATCAAAACATTTACAGTTCATTCCACATGCTGTTAAAACAGAAAACCCAACACTCCGTGCAAGTCAAGTCATAAAAATGAATGAGAGGAAGGAGCCACAACCTGCCATCTAAAGCACGCCATGCACCACGGATGCCATATGAAGAGACTTCCTTCCCACACATGCAGTCTCCCATTCTACCACCATTCATATACCTCTAGGTTTTGTTTAGTGTAATACCCTATGGAGTACAACCATTATCTCATTCGTCAGGGGGCTGATGTTTCTGTGGTTTTAACAAAAAACAAAAATGAACAAGTGTTTATAGCTTTAATTCCTTAGGGTTCACTTTTGAAGAAAGGACTCAACCTACCTTAATACATTCTATAGTTTAGAGTCATATTTGCATGTGATTATGAAAAAGGATTAAAGGAGAACTCAAGCACAGTAGTTGCTCCATTTTTCAAATGATATTGTAATGCCGACAGGCAGAACTGAACCTGGGACCTTTGAAGCTTAGTGAATGAGCCTCTGCCACATGAGCTAAAAGCAGCTGACTATTAGCTAAGGTTATAGAGCAAACTCATTATTCTCTCTGTAAGTGATCTCAGTGCCACTAGGTAGGACAACACACCACACCCAGAAGATGTGTGGGTTACAGTATGTGATTGTCTTTCCAAGTTAAAACAAAGTCCCTGTCTGGATGCAGTTTTTGTGTCACCTTTGTAATGGAATGGATAAAAATGTGACTTTTGCTTCTGAGGATCAGCCTAAGATTCAGTGACTTGAAGAATGCTTTAGAAATGCATTTAACAACAGCTTAAGTTCTGAGACAGCATAAGCAGTTCACAATCTGGTATTAATATTGTGAACAACTACAGAAACTGCTACCACTATTATTAGAGCAGGTTAATTTATTTGGTGAAACTAATTTACTGAATGATTTGTGGCATTTTTCTTCAAGTAAAATCATCATTAATTCATTTTTTTTCATTATTCAACAAGTGCTCTAGATGGTCAACTAATCGTAAATGATAATGGAGTCAGTATTTTTTTCCTTTCATTTGGGGAATTCTTTATTCGCAAAGTCTTTTCCTTAGAAACTAAGCAATTCATCTTACATTGTGCGCCAACATTGCTGAGCACGCTGCAGCTGCTACCAAGTTACAAAGTAGATAATGTATCTATAAATAATAATTCAACCATCCCTATTAATGAATGTAGCACAGAACCCAATCACGGAATCCCTGCTACACTTGCAATATTGGGCTCTGCTATTTTCAGAGCTGGTACTCTCTAACTGAGTGAAAGTTTTCAGATAAGCTAAAAGTTGAGATGTGAACTGAAATGATAACCCTCTCCCATGAAACAGACAGTCTGTATACCTATGAAGTAGCCCTGGAAAAGTATATTTCTTTAGACACCAAATCAGTGTCCTAAAAGTGAGGCTGGAAACAGGGCTAATATCTCTGGTTTTGAGCATTCTTATTTATACTGGTATTTTGCAGCATGTTTGTAAGTAATATTATGCACAGTTCTGGACACCTAGTATTAGAGATGGCCTGGAGATCTAATTTTTGAAATGGGAAGTGATATCAAAATCTGGATCAAATGCAAGATCCATATTTTGTAATCACTCTCTCTGTCTTTGCACTATGGGACCCCAATTCCAAACATAGAAAGTTTCAATGGAGTTGGGTCAAAATTCATATCCAAACCTAAATTTCATAGTGGGGGACGGACCATGTCTATTCAGTACAATAAATATGCTGTAAAATTAAAAGGAAGTCAGAAGATATTTGGAGAGACTGATTTCTGGGGAAAGGTCAAAATAAATAACCTAATTTACAGAAACTGACGAATATTGGAGAAATAATAGACATCTATATTCATTTTAAGATTGTAAAACACCAAAAGGAGAGGTATTAGGATGGCATTGGAGGTACAACTGGGGCAATGGGACGAAAATGAATGATGTCAAGTTAATACAAATAATATAATAGATTTTAACTATTTCAGAAAGATGTCTCTGAAGTGAATGATGGAAATGTCTTCTTTTGCATCACTAAAACTAGAGCACACAAAACACAAAGAAACATACCTATATCAATATTTATGGACTGGATGAATATTTTCTAGCTTTACATCTCTTTGTATTGTTGAAGATTTCTGTTGCACACCAAGTTTTAAAGGAAGAGGATGTTCTATTTGAACTTTAATTGAGTCCTCATTCAAGATGACAGCAATTCAAGAGTTAACGCAGTGAAGTCAAAATATACATGTGTTAAAGAAGGTAAGCTTTCCTGGAGGTAAGGAAGGACAACTTTTGATTATGTTTCATTTTCTGGAAAGTTTTTAAAGAAAAAGCTGGAAATGAAGGTTAGCAAAGGTAAGAGAGGACCCTAAAGTTTACTGAGTCTTTTGTTGGCATCACAGAAACTTGGTGGGATAATACACACGATTGGAATGTTTGTATGGAAGGGTACAGCTTGCTCAGGAAGGATAGACAGGGAAAAAAGGGAGGAGGTGTTGCCTTATATATTAAAAATGAACACACTTGGAGTGAGGTGAAGATGGACATAGGAGATGGAAGTGTTGGGAGTCTCTGGGTTAGGCTAAAAGGGGTTAAAAACAAGGGTGATGTCATGCTAGGAGTCTACTACAGGCCACCTACCCAGATGGAAGAAGTGGATGAGGCTTTTTTTAAACAACTAACAATATCATCCAAAGCCCAAGATTTGGTGGTGATGGGGGACTTCAGCTATCCAGATATATGCTGGGAAAATAACACAGCGGGGCACAGACTATCCAATAAGTTCTTGGACTGCATTGGAGACAACTTTTTATTTGAGAAGGTTGAAAAAGCTACTAGGGGGGAAACTGTTCTAGATTTGATCCTAGCAAATAGGGAGGAACTAGTTGAGAATTTGAAAGTGGAAGGCAGCTTGGGTGAAAGTGATCATGAAATCACAGAGTTCACAATTCTAAGGAAGGGTAGAAGGGAGAACAGCAAAATAGAGACAATGGATTTCGGGAAAGCGGATTTTGGTAAGCTCAGAGAGCTGATAGGTAAGGTCGCATGGGAATCAAGACTGAGGGGAAAAACAACTGAGGAGAGTTGGCAGTTTTTCAAAGGGACATTGTTAAGGGCCCAAAAGCAAGCTATCCTGCTGCATCAGAAAGATAGAAAATATGGCAAAAGACCACCTTGGATGAACCACGAGATCTTGCATGATCTAAAAATAAAAAAGGAGTCCTATAAAAAATGGAAAGTAGGACAAAGAATGAATTATTTAGGAAAGTAGGACAATTCATTACAAAGAATGAATATAGGCAAACAACACAGGAATGCAGTGGCAAGATTAGAAAGGCAAAGGCACAAAATAAGCTCAAACTGGCTACGGAAATAAAGGGAAACAAGAAGAATTTTTATAAATACATTAGAAGCAAGAGGAAGACCAAGGACAGGGTAGGCCCACTGGTCAGTGAGGAGGGAGAAACAGTAACAGGAAACTTGGAAATGACAAAGATGCTTAATGACGTCTTTGTTTCGGTCTTCACTGAGAAGTCTGAAGGAATACCTAATAGTGAATGCTAGTGGGAAGGGGGGAGGTTTAGAAGATAAAATAAAAAAAGAACAAGTTAAAAATCATCTTGAAAAGTTAGATGCCTGCAAGTCACCAGGGCCTGATGAAATGCATCCTAGAATACTCAAGGAGCTGATCGAGGAGGTATCTGAGCCTCTAGCTATCATCTTTGGAAAATCATGGGAGACAGGAGAGATTCCAGAAGACTGGAAAAGGGCAAATATAGTGCCCATTTATAAAAAGGGAAATAAGAACAATCCAGGAAACTAGAGACTAGTTAGTTTAACTTCTATGGCAGGGAAGATAATGGAGCAAGTAATTAAGGAAATCATCTGTAAACACTTGGAAGGTGGCAAGGTGTTAGGGAACAGCCAGCATGGATTTATAAAGAACAAATCATGTCAAACCAATCTGATAGCTTTCTTTGATAGGATAACGAGTCTTGTGGATAAGGGAGAAGTGGTGGATGTGGTATACCTAGACTTTGGTAAGGTGTTTGATATGTCTTGCATGATATTCTTATCAATAAACTAGGAAAATACAACTTAGATGGGGCTACTATAAGGTGGGTGCATAACTGGCTGGATAACTGTACTCAGAGAGTAGTTATTAACGGTTCACAATCCTGCTGGAAAGGTATAACAAGTGGGGTTCTGCAGGGATCTGTTTTGGGACCAGCTCCTGTTCAATACCTTCATCAACTATTTAGATATTGGCATAGAAAGTACGCTTATTAAGTTTGCAGATGATACCAAGCTGGGAGGGGTTGCGACTAATCTGGAGGATAGGGTTATAATTCAAAATGATCTGCACAAATTGGAGAAATGGTCTGAGGTAAACAGGATGAAGTTTAATAAAGACAAATGCAAAGTGCTCCACTTAGGAAGGAACAATCAGTTTCACACATACAGAATGGGAAGCGACTGTCTAGGAAGGAGTACAGCAGAAAGGGATCTAGGGGTTATAGTGGACCACAAGCTGAATATGAGTCAGCAGTGTGACGCTGTTGCAAAAAAAGCAAACATAATTCTGGGATGCAGTAACAAGTGTGTTGTGAGCAGGACACGAGAAGTCATTCTTCCGCTCTACTCTGTGCTGGTTAGGCCTCAGTTGGAGTATTGTGTCCAGTTCTGGGCACCACATTTCAAGAAAGATGTGGAGAAATTGGAGAGGGTCCAGAAAAGAGCAACAAGAATGATTAAAGGTCTAGAGAACATGACCTATCGAGGAAGGCTGAAAGAATTGGGTTTGTTTAGTTTAGAAAAGAGAAGACTGAGCAGGGACATGATAGCCGCTTTCAGGTATCTAAAAGGGTGTCATAAGGAGGAGGGAGAAAACTTGTTCATCTTGGCCTCCAGGGATAGAACAAGAAGCACTGGGCTGAAACTTGCAGCAAGGGAGGTTTAGGGTGGACATTAGGAAAAACTTCCTAACTGTCAGGGTAGTTAAACACTGGAATAAATTACCCAGGGAGGTTGTGGAATCCCCATCTCTGGAGATATTTAAGAGTAGGTTAGATAAATGTCTATCAGGGATGGTTTAGACGGTTTTTCGTTCTGCCATGGGGGCATGAGACTGGACTCAATGACCTCTCGAGGTCCCTTCCAGTTCTAGTATTCTATGATTCTATGACCAACCAGTGTAAAGTTTAGGACGCCTTGTGAATAAGGGAGAAGCCTTGTGGATAAGGGAGAAGCGGTGGATGTCATATACCTAGACTTTAGTAAGGCATTTGATACGGTCTCGCATGATATTCTTATTGATAAACTAGGCAAATATAACTTAGATAGGGCCAAGATAAGGT
Source organism: Pelodiscus sinensis (assembly GCF_052426305.1). NCBI lineage: Eukaryota > Metazoa > Chordata > Testudines > Trionychidae > Pelodiscus > Pelodiscus sinensis. The sequence goes on from NC_143055.1 coordinate 104,470,066, forward strand.
GGGTGCATAATTGGCTGGATAACCGTAGTCAGAGAGTTGTTGTTAACGGTGCTAAATCCTGCTGCAAAGGGATAACAAGTGGAGTTCCGCAAGGATCTGTTTTGGGACCCGTACTGTTCAATATCTTCATCAATGATGTAGATATTGGGATAGAGAGTACGCTTATTAAGTTTGCAGATGATACCAAACTGGGTGGGGTTGCAACTTCTTTGGAGGATAGGGACATAATTCAAAATGACCTTAGCAAGTTAAAGAAATGGTCAGAGGTAAACAGGATGAAGTTTAATAAAGAGAAATGCAAAGTGCTCCACTTAGGAAGGAACAATCAGTTCCATACATGCAAGATGGGAAGCGACTGTCTAGGAAAGAGCATGGCGGAAAGGGATCTAGGGGTCATAGTGGACCACAAGTTGAATGAGAGTCAATAGTGTGATGCTGTTGCAAAAAAAGCAAATATGATTCTAGGTTGTATCAACAGGTGTGTTGTAAGCAAAACTCGTGAAGTCATTCTGCCGCTCTACTCTGCACTAGTTAGGCCTCAGCTGGAGTACTGTGTCCAGTTCTGGGCGCCACATTTCAAGAAAGATGTGGAGAAATTGGAAAGGGTACAGAGAAGAGCGACAAGAATGATTAAAGGTCTAGAGAACATGACCTATGAAGCCAGGCTTCATGAACTGGGCTTGTTTAGTTTGGAAAAAAGAAGATTAAGGGGGGACATGATAGCGGTTTTCAAATATCTAAAAGGGTGTCACAAGGAGGAAGGAGAAAATTTGTTCCTCTTGGTTTCTGAGGACAGGACAAGGAGTAATGGGCTTAAAGTGCAGCAAGGGAGGTTTAGATTGGACATTAGGAAAAAATTCCTAACTGTCAGGGTGGTCAAATATTGGAATAAATTGCCAAGGGAGGTGGTGGAATCTCCCTCTCTGGAGATATTTAAGAACAGGTTAGATAGACATCTGTCAGGGATGGTGTAGACGGAGCTTGGTCCTGCCTTGAGGGCGGCGGGCTGGACTCGATGACCTCTCGAGGTCCCTTCCAGTTCTATGATTCTATGATCATGCTTGAAAGCAAATGTCAAGTGCTTGTTATGGCCTAAAAGAGAGCGAAAAGGAAGTTTCGGGGCAAGATAGTGAAATTCTCTTCTTTAGGGAGAGTTCTAGTAGGTATTGGAAGATAAAAAGCAAACACTCTTCAAGAAATATGATGTACTGTGGGTATTCCACAGGAAGAGGCTGAGATATACTGTCTGGAAAGAAAGGTTACAGATGAGACCAACCAATGTTCACTCTATTTAATGAATCAAATTCAGTCCATTGATATCAGTGGAGTTGCCCTCACTTACACAGGGGCTGAATCACTAAATTTTGTACACTATGCAGGTCCTAACTGACTAGAACTATATATGGAAGGAGTTGATATGTGAGGTGCCTGAAAGCCATAAGGATATTTTTATATACTTCCTAGGGGGAGGTCATTGTATAGCGCAAATAAAGCATTCCAGCTTTATTGGCCAGATTCGCTGCAGGGCCTCAATGCAGCCTTCATATTTCTGCATGCAACTTTGCACACACCTTTTTGAAACACCATCGCTCATGCAAATGTGACAGAATGTAATATACAAAATCTTTTGGGCTTAATGGGATTTTTGCATGTAATTTCTGTCCCTTGACTACAACAATTCCCAACTATATACATATTACCACCACTGAAATTCAACTATACTTGGGGTGAAAGGGAGACCAGTCATCCTGGCTAAGGCGCATGAGAGCAAACCCATTACTCTTACAAGATGTCTCCAAAGATTTCCACATAAAACAGGCCAAACCTTTGTGAACTTGGGGCTTTCCTATGGTCTCAGTTGCAAGGATCATATAAAATGCTTGGTGACCAACTTATCTACCTTGGGAATATGAAGTGCCGAGATGTGGAATCTTTGTCTTGTGAACCTTCTGCTGTGACTTAAGTATTTGTCTATAGGATAATTCAGTTTGTAGAAAGCTGCGGGGTGAACCTATCCTGCACTAGCCTGCTGCCAACAACTACCCCCATGGACCCCGCTGACATGCACTAACAGTTTCAAAGCAGGGAGAGTAAAAACACAGTAAGAGACTGATAGTGTTCATCAGCAGTGTCTGCCTGGCAGACTAGTGCAGAGTAGATTCACAGTCCATTTTGCTGCAAGTTAATCCTTTATCTAAAGAAGCCATAAGTTATTTCCTGGTCTGATTTTCTTGGTAGGACAATCACCTGTAAATTAACTCTACTTCTGTGGCCTCTTAAACTACAGCAGAGAAATAAAAAGGACATAAAGAATCGATAGGTCTGTATCTGGAAGAAGAGTAGACTTTTTTGTGTGCTTTACTAAGTGTCATTGTTTTGTAAATGGCTTTGCAAAGAGTTACAGTCTCTTCAGATAGCAATGAATCCCAGATTGTTGGGACTCAGCTGCACATCTCTGTCTGTAGAACCATTTGAACAGCCATGCAAGCACAGCTCCATGAATAGTCTTTCTAAAGCAGGCTTTGGTTAATGTGAAAATTAACATAAAAACTGAAAATGCAAAAGCAGTATCCCCTCATTTTACACTCAGTTCAGATAGGATTATTCAATTGAGTTAGTAAGGCACATGCTTCTCATCATATAGCAGCAAACAATAACAACAATCACCACTGAACTATATCCACCATAGACACACTTGGGAAATCTATCTAAGTCATCTTAACTAATATAAGAAACAGGGAAATAAGGAGATAGCAGCATTCAGAGTTAGTCAGAGTGTGAAAAAAGAACAAATAGTTCTATCAGGGTGCTTCAGCAATTTTACAACTTGAGAGGAAAACAGATCCAAAGTTCAAGTTCAAAGACTCAAGGATCGGATCCCCAATGCCTGCTGAAGTCAATGAGAGGCTTTTCAGTTTCTTCAATGAGCAGTTAATTAGGCCCAAACTGAGCTATATATAGTGTGGAAAAATATGCTCTGGGAGGACAAAAAACATGGCTCTAGCTGCAAGGCATCAGGAAACAACAGTAATTTGCTTACGGTAATGCACCCTTCACTGATGATAATAGTTTTATTATGCTAATCTGGAGCAAGACTGTGGATGTTCGTCCTTGAAAAATGATTTTGTGAATTGATTTTTTTTTAAATTACTTTCCTAATCAATGTATTCATCTGAGAATTTGAAAGATCTTTCAACTGCCATGACAGTGACATTTTAAAAAAATGATGGGAACATATCTGCAATGAATATATCAGTCCTAGTTTATTAATAGATTATAATCTCCTTCAGGTAGGGATTGCATCATTTGCTGTGCTCAGTGCATAGTGTGCCACTTGGCACCAGCATGAAGGATTCAGTTTAAATCAATAAAATCAAACTGAATTATGACTATAGAACCAATTTTACCCTTTTATTATACTGCTGCTACCTCACTGATTTCAATAGGGTTGAATATTAGGTAGATTTTAGTCCACAAAGCACAGGCGCCATTTCTGGAGGTAAGGGAGAGGGGCTACAACTGCATGTACCGGACACTGTTTGTTCTTCTTCCTTGTCCCCTCATGATCAGGGAGCGAAGGGCAAGTAGATAGCTTGTGTCACTTCTCCACTCCCTCCCCTCACCAGTTGCGAGAGAGAGGAATGCACGCAAGTTGTGTACTCTGCACTCACTCGCTGATCATAAGGGGCAGGGGAGGAGCAAGCAGTATCCTGATGCATGTGGCTGCAGCCCTCCTCCTAAAAAAGGCGCACTTGCCACAAAGCAACTCTTGTAACAACAGTCTTTGTAAAAAGATGACTTAGGCAAAAAATCCATAATTATCAGCCAATTCAGGACACAGCTCTTGTACATTTCAAAGGGAGAGGGCAGCGGGATAGTGAGAGCCTCTGCCTCCCCTGCTCCCTGCGGAGACGGTGCTGGGGGGAACTGGCTTGTAAGAGCTGACAGAGGCAGTAAGGGGGGGCATGAAGTGACTAGTCGAGTGACTACTCGAATATCCATAAGTTTATGCTTATTGGATAGTCGACTAGTCGCTTACATCCATAGTCTACACTAGGAGTTATTTCAAAATACCGCCCCCCCCCATTTTGAAATAATGAGAGTATCCACACTATTAAGTTTGTTATTTCGAACCTGTACTCCTGTATTCCTGGGGGAATAATCTTATTTCAAAATAGTTATTTTGGGAGTTATTATTTCAAAATAAGTTATTTTGAAATAATTTCCTGGTGTAGACATACCCCATGGGCCTACAATGTATCAAGCATTTTTCTTGGGAGTAATGCAGTTGGGAGAAAAGGGACACGTTTTATGGTGGGAAAAATAGGACTGTGTTTAACTGCCATCCCCAGGGTGGGAAGACATCCCCCCCCCGGCACCATATAGTACAAGCACACTAAAGCATCCTGAAGTGAGGTAAATAAGGAGAAGGATGAAAAAGGAAGGGGGAGGAAAAAAGCAACATATTAATAGAATTATGCAGTCGTTCACCTGCTGTTGTCATGATCAAGACATGGAGAGGAGTGGCTGCAACAGAATAGATCATTTAGCATAAAAAAGAATGGATTAAGTGAAATATAAGAAGAAAACAGAAGAGGTTTTTTACTTAAAGATATAACTAAGTATATATATACTGTATATACACTCACACCTTGTAAATGAGGAGAGAATAAAAGGGAGTGAGGAAAATAAGCATAAACAAACATCATGGGTTACAACAACAGCAACATTAGAATGATTTGGGATGTCATCAGATCCTCTCCACGTGTGCCTTAATCCCAGCTCTGAATTGGTGTGTTCAGGTTGGTACTCACATACCTAAATTGGGATTTGGACTCCTAAATAATTATCTTAAACCAAAGTAAGATACTGTGGTCTTGTTCAGGTATTCATACTTGAAAATTGGACCCACATCATAACGTGTAACCCTGCATTTTTTTTCTTATTATTCTAACTATTTATGTTCCCGATAATACATTATATGGTCACTTTTCTGACATTTTCTTATTATGGATGACTCCAGCATTATTTCCTTCTTTTGAAATCAGCAGAACTTTGGCCATAAGGAAACACACCTGAATTTTTTTAAAAGCACCAGTATTTAGTAAAAGTATTCTGGTATCATTTAATTTTGTACATTTAGAAAGACTCTCAAGCTGCTACCTGCCAGGTCCTGTTTCACAACCATTTCTGGGAAATGAATATCACACTAGGAAAAACAATGTAAGGGATTCAAAATACAACACTTTTTATTTCATTTACCTTGTTAGCAATGATCCAATCTCCTTTTTTGAAGCTAGGCAGCTAAGAATAATAACTCTAATTATTTGTCAATTTCAGCTGCTGATTTTCTGTTGTGTTTCAGTCCCACTAATGGAAGTAATGATTTCTAGGAAGGTAAACTCATGAACACAACCGCACCTGTGTAGCTTTACTAGATACACATGCATATGGATTGTTTTTTTAATCAATCAGACTTCCGTTGTCATACTATTTAATATACATGTACATATTTATTGGTGTTCTATTTTCATACAGTCTATTTAATATATATGTACCTATATATTGGTGTTCTTCAAGAAATGTTGCTCATGTCCCATTCAACATAGGTGTGTGAGGTAACCACATGCACTGGTGTCAGAAGATTTTCCCTTAGCAATTCCAGTAGGGGAACCGACTTAGGCTCCTCCTGGAGTGGCGCACACATGTCTCCCTTTACTTTCATTTCCTTCTTGCTAAAGAACTTCAACAGAGGAGAAGGAGGACGGGATGTTGAATGGACATGGGCAACACATCTCAAAGAAGACCAGTTACGGAAACAGGTAACTGTCTTTTCTTTTTTGAGTGCTTGTTCAGGTCCATACAATGTAGGGTCCAAGCAACATCTGTGGAGGTGGGAGGAGTTCACTGACAGCTCTTCCAAAGGCAGCATCCTCTTGAGCTTGTTGCATCAGGACACAGTGCATGGAAAAGGTGTGCCCAAAGGACCAAGTTGCAGCCTTACAAATGTCCACGATTGCAACACTGGCAAGAAAGGTCGCAGAGTACTGAGTGGGTCTTGGCACCCATTGGTTGTCGAATGCATGGGGTTACCCAATAGGCAATCCGTTGTGTGAATACTGGGAACCCCTTCATCCTCTCAGCATATGTAACAAAGAGCTCGGGTGACTTATAGAATCGTTTTGTTCTGTCAATGTGGAAAGCGAGGGCCCTGTGAACGTGCAGGGCGCACAGATGCCCTGACCTATTTGGAAGGCTGAAAACACCTTTGAAGGAAGTTGAAGTATGGTCACAGGCAGAATTTGTCTTTAAAGAAGACAATGTACAGGGGCTCTGAAGTCAAGGCACGCAACTCTATAGACCCTCCTAGCCAACATAATTACCATCAGTAAGGCCACCTTCCAGGACAGATGCAGAAGGGAGCACACGACCATGGGATCGAAGGGTAGTCTAGTCAGCCTGGAGAGGACCAGATTAAGGTCCCATTGAGGACAGGAGGTTATATAAGAGGTAAGGGCCACTCAAGACCCCTCAGGAATCTGACCGTCATCTTGTGTGCCAGGAGGCCAACAGCGCCAGCAGAGCGCTGCTCACCAATACGCTTGTACTCAGTGTCGAGTCCTAGTGTTCGTGCACTGGAGCTAATGCAGATTCCATTAGGAAAGCCTTGAGATGAATGGCCCCCTCCTTTTTGGTCCCAGGCTAAAAGATTTTCAAATGTAGTACTTATCACTAATACATGCCTCTCCTAAGTACTGCAAATAGTCAGTGGTGGTCACTCACTTGCATGGGCCCAGTTGCAACTGCAATACGACTTGAAGTCTGTGGAACGGGGCATGCCTCAACCTGAAGCTACGTCCCTATGGAACCTGCACAATCTAGGTAACTGGTAACAATAAACCATCTACATATTTTGTTAGTCTTTAAAATGCTACCAGACTATTCGTTATAAGAACATGAGAACATAAGAACGGCCGTACTGGGTCAGACCAAAGGTCCATCTAGCCCAGTATCCTGTCTACCGACAGTGGCCAGCACCAGGTGCCCCAGAGAGGGTTGACCAAAGACAATGATCAAGCGATTTGTCTCCTGCCATCCCTCTCCAGCCTCTGACAGAGGCCAAGGACACCATTTTATCCCCTGGCTAATAGCCTTTTATGGACCTAACCTCCATGAATTTATCCAGCTTCTCTTTAAACTCTATTATAGTCCTAGCCTTCACCGCCTCCTCTGGCAAGGAGTTCCACAGGTTGACAACACGCTGTGTGAAGAAGAACTTCCTTTTATTAGTTTTAAACCTGCTACCCATTAATTTCATTTGGTGTCCTCTAGTTCTTCTATTATGGGAACTAATAAATAACTTTTCTTTATCCGCCTTCTCCACACCACTCATGATTTTATAGACCTCTATCATATCCCCCCTCAGTCTCCTCTCTTCTAAACTGAAAAGTCCCAGTCTCTTTAGCCTCTCCTCATATGGGACCCGTTCCAACCCCTAATCATTAATCACTAATCATTAATCATTAATCGTTGTTTTTTAAGTTTGACTAACAATGGGAACTATTAATAGGGAAAAAAAGAGACCAACAACTAGAAAAGGCATGACAGCTAATGCTGAGGAGAGCAGGTTCCAAGCACCATCACTGACAGCAAGGAGGAACTGAGGGTGGAGAGGACCGGATGTATCCTGTACAGTGTGGCATGTGCCGCTATTCCAGCTCCCCTGTGGTTACTGCTACGGGAAAATCATCCAGCACGAGTGCATGTGAAGAGCCTACACACCAACACTGAATGGATATGAGCAAGCACTTGAAGAACTATTAAATACACATTTATAGTGAAAATTTCTGGTAGTCACATTATTCGGAAGAGTTAATGGAATCTGAAGTTGCTTGCATGTCACCAAAACACATACAAAGTAACAAATTTGCATATGTACTGTACCATTCAAACCATACAAGTTGCATTCAATGCTACAAACCACACCTGATAGATTTAAAAATATATAAGAATGTGCTATTGCCCAGCAATACCCAAAAACTTCAAATGGAAAGCGCTCTTCAAATTCAGTGTTTTACTTTCCAACCCAATGAAAACATTGTGCCCCTTCACAATGAGATTACAAAGTCAGTGTAAGATGTATGATGAAAACTGTTGAGAGAGATCTGGCCAAAACCTTAGGGTTATTCCAAAAACTTAGAATATTCTCTGGCATTTCCAATAAAGCAAAATATGAGGGTAATGTTCTATACTAAATTATTGCACACTACTGGGGAGTCAGCTTCCATAGGAGGAGGGAGTTTTCTTGTTTCCAGAATATCTAACCTTTCTTTTATTGTTCTTCGCTCATATCATTAATGAGCCTATAAAAAGACAGATAGGGTTAAAATACACACCCAACTGCCACAGCCTAAGTTGTGAGATGCTTTATATGGGCCAGCAGGGGAAAAAATCTTTTGCTCTTTAACTGATTCCCCGCACTCCTTTTCCTCTCCTTTTTTTGAGCTCTGAGCCTCTCATTTTGAGGAGAGCTGGCTAGACAGACTTGCTATACTGGCTACAATGTAAACTTATTGACTCCTGTGTACCATTCTACACCCTGCCTGCAGCTGGGGGTTTTTTAGGACTGTGTGGGCTGCCTTCTAATCACCTTTTCAGAATTCAGAAGCATTAGTCTGGGAAGTGAGACAGATGGAATTATGGAGGGTGGGCTTTTTTGTGGGAGGGTGTTTTGGGGTTTTTTGTTTTTGTTTTCCTCACTGCAGCCCAGGGATGTGGTGGGTAGGCTAAGTTTTAAGATTCAGATCATCACAACTTGAAAGGTATCCAGTGAAAATGTTTGTCAATAGGGGTCCAATTTCCTGGTAAACTACAATGGGTCTCTTAGGATACATCTACACTTCAGTCTAAAGTTGAATTAATTGCATAGCTGAAGTTGAAGTACCTTAACTTGGCTTTCGATGCTGTCTGAACAGCAAGAAGTCGAAGGAAGAACACTCTTCCTTCTATTTCCCTTACTCTTTGTGAAATGAGGCTTATAGAAGTCAGATTGAGAAGCCTGTTATTTCAAAATTATTGCTGTATAGATGTGCACTCTGTTATTTCAAAATAGCATGAGTCATTTTGAAATAACACTGCAGTGTAGATATGCCCTTAACAAGAAGTTAACCTCTCTCTGCACCCCCTTAATCCTCATAAGAGAGGAGAGTGGTAACGTCCCAGCACTTGAAGCCATGTTAACAATATAGAAGGGAGGGAGGGGAAGGAGAATAGATTACAAAGGAGGAATAATCTGCATTGGACAAGGTTATAGCCTAGTCAAACCACATTTCCAGTGTTTTGTCTTTCTTCTTGTGGTATCTTGGAACAAAGCCTCAGGCTTTAAACAACCACAGTCAATGCTTACAAAACACCTTTACAATGTCAAACAAAAAGTTTTCTTTAGTGATTTAAACATAACCCTGTAGTATTTGAAAACTATATATTGTAGCATCATGATAGCTCACGAGAGTCTGATAATGACTTCAGGGTAGTGGGAAAATAATGTAAATGCTAAATGTATTTTTAATGTTCCAACAAAGTAACATGCAATAATTAAACAAACATTACTAGAGAAAAGTATAGTAGAGTTTCAAATTTACTTCATTTTTTAAACACTATGATTTAATCCAGTGTTTCCATTTAACATACAGAAGATAAGGTAATGCTTCTGATAAGTCAATGGAAGGTAAGAATACATTTTCACAGAACTTTTTTCAAGGGTTGATTCTGGTCGTAGAAGCATCTTTGAGTATTTTATTGGTATATTAACATTTTAAATTCAAAACCAGAATAGTAATACCAAACATTCCCTCTGTCTTTTGTTAAATATGATTATTTCCCTCATGATTTTATAGAAGCAGTTGCTTCTATTATTTGTAATTGCTTGAACCTGGAACTCAAACTTGGTCACATAAAATATCTAAGGAATCTATTATTAATCTTTAAATGAAAATGTGAAATGATCAAGCTACAGAGAATATGAAATCACTCTTATAAAAATAAATAACTTATGACCTACAATCATTGGACAGTCCAAGTAGAGTGTAGTGAAAACTAATATACGCCCTCTGGAAAAAAGAACTGTACTTATTTGGCACCAATTAGTAGAGTTATTATTTTAAAATATAAACCTTGACACACACACTCTCCAGATACAAGTATTCAGAGTTACTTATTTTTTATCCCAAAATACAAATAAGCAAACAATCCCACAATTTTTTCCCCCATAAAGGATAACATTTATAAACACTGATTTGACCAGGCATGGTCACATTTCACCAAACTAGAGCTAAAAAGGAAACGATAACAACAAGTAATCCAGTTGTAGAGATAGCTGAAGGCAACTGGTCAGGAATGTGTAAACTAAAACATTCATAAGGCTGCTTGAACATTAACTGGAGAACATTCATTGATTAGCAATAAACATAACTTCATGTTGGCATCACACAACCACTATTCACTTTATTTATTAGAAAGATCATCCTCATTAGAAGAAACAGACTTTGAAGATTATGGTTGTAGCACTGGTGATTTTTTTTCACGTCTTTCACTACATATTGCTGTTTTAGGGTATAATTTTTTATAATTGCAAAAAGCCCTTGCACAGTTTACTTAGCCTCCCTTCACTCACTCCCTTGCAATTTCATTCGGTCAAGGGAGATGCTGTGGGATCAAGGTTGCCCAGCTCCCACTGATATCAAACGACGTCACAAATGGGGCTCATCATATGGCTGAACCAGGCCCTGGTTCTCCATTATTAAAGTAACTAAGAGAGGCATGATATGCTTTTTCTCTCCATTAAACCCAAGATTTTGGGGGGAGGGTATCAATAGTAATTGGTCAAAATCCCTCATATAAAGCCTGATTCAAAGCTTCTGAAGTCAATGAAAATTAATTCATTGGTCAATGGACCAGGCTCATATTCATATTCTTCTGACTGACTGAATTTGAATGGTTATAACAAGTTATTTTAAATACTAGGCTGCAATGAAGTAAAAACTAACTCCAAGTTAAGCATTAGCTGAAGCAGCTGGGACCTCAGTTATTTTCACTCTTTCTCTGTCACAGTATAAATCCGTGGATTAAGATACTCACCCTGAATGAATAGGGCTGGAAGAAAGAGCCACGTTGTCTAAGTTTTCAGTGCCCCAGCTTAAGCGATATGAATTCCTTTCGGCTTCCTTGGCCAGAGTTGATACCTGGGCATGCAAAAAAACCAAACAAGCCTTTAATTTGTATTTTCATATTTAAAAAGAAATGAGCCAAACAAACCATAAGTAAGAATTATTTTTGCATAGCAGGGCTGAAAATGATGAAAACTTTAAAAAAGGCAACAACTAAAAATAAGTAATAACAACATCAAAATATTACAAGCATCTTATTGAAATACCTTGTGCTTTTTCAAAGCAACCACAAATATTACTGGCCCCACTGAACAGGAATACTGGGAGTTACCAGATTGACAGCTCTTTAACTCACTTCACAGTTTCTTCAAAAATCCTCTCTGAATAGTGAACCAGCTCCACAGCTCATATAGATCAGTAAAACTCCTTTGATTTTATTTATAGCAACTGAATATTTGAGCCAGTGCCTATTAATGTTGCTCAAAAATCAGATACAATAGAAAGCATTATAAAGACACATTCTGAGATATATTCACACATTTCTGGCTAGTGCAAAATATAGTATTAAATAAGAAGCTAGTTAATTTAATAGTCATTTGAAATTAGACACATTCATGGTATAATTCACATGGCAGCACACATACATCACATAGTTAACAGCATCTATAGAGTGATTCCTTTTCATGTTTCCAAAACGGAATATTTAAAGTACATGCTTATTGTACAATTGATCAATGAGATAAAGGGAAAGCTCTTACCTGGTGGCTGGGTATTATGACCGTATCATCGATCATGGCACTGTCCCTCATGTAGGAGGCATGGCTCAACGTGTGGGACCTGTCTGAACTGAAGGATCGCAGGCTGGTAGGTAGGCAGGATGCCATGGCAATTTATCAGCAGTAGAGAAGGTATTGTGAAAATGGGATGGTTGACCAAGCAGAGGAGTGAAAAAAGCGTGCTATTAGCAAATATAATGCAACTTCCAGGGGGAGTATAAAATAGCCATGGGAAAAAATAAAATCTTGGGAGGGTCTCTATGTTATGCTAACTTTCTGATTCAGAACTGAACCAGTATTTTGCCTGACTTCTCTCATTTCATTCAAAGGAGAACCCAAGAGATTAAACTACGTCATGATCTATTTTATTTTCTATCCACCAATGCTTTATATGGAGATATACATATACATACATACATATCTCATAGAACTGGAAGGGACCTTGAGAGGTCATTGAGTCCAGTTCCCTGCCCTCATGGCAGGAGCAAGTACCATCCCTGACAGATTTGCCCCAGATCCCTAATTGGCCCCCTCAAGGATTAAATTCACAACCCTGGGTTTAGCAGGTCAATGCTCAAACCACTGAGCTATCCCTCCCCCTGTTAATATAACTTAACTTATATTTAAGTTAATTTAGGAACTTTAAATTAGCTAAGTGGCTTAATTGCATCCTTTATACTAAACAGGAATGTCTGCTGAGGCTCTTTAAGAAAATTATCTTCCCTGCACCATAATATAAGTGAACTGTCTAGGAAAAGAATAGATGCAAATATCTGACAAGAAGCTGGAATGAGTCCCTCTGACAGTATTCAGACTCATTTGGTTTTGCCCCCTGGAAGGTACACAGCAAGGTGACCTGTGGCCAGCCACATGCTTCCTGTGTAGAACTGAGTGCCTTCTGCATGCCTGCAGCATCTCTAAAACAGCAATCCAACATGTGAGCGCAGGTTCCTTTGCACGTACACACAACACTACAGAAACCAATTGCTGTAGCAATGGGAAGTACAAGGCAATAATGAGCTGCTTACAAGCACCAGGCTCAAAACTTAATTGCAATATCTGCTAGCTCAAAGCAAAATCTACAAAAGCAAAACAAAGATACCCAAGCACACAAGATATATCAAGCTAAGATGGGGTTTCTGCCACAGAGAATTATTATTTTTGCCCTTTAAATATTAAAATAAATAAATACACATTTTTTTCCCAAAAATAATCAACAACTCAGACCTCTTTATATGTTACAGGTAACCCTTTATACTTATGTAGGTGTACTTATTATTTTATGCAGCTGAGGACACATTATAAGTAAGTTTAGGAACTATTTACGTTCTAATGGATTACATGGCTACTGTCCAAAATAACATAGAAACATTAGAACTCTGGAGGTGCCAAACAGCATCAGACCAGAGAGCAACTGAACAAAGTAAACTTTCTGACAATGGCTAGTACCAAATGCTTCAGAGGAAACTGGAAGAAACCTCCTAATGGACAGTTTTGAAATAACATGATCATATGGGAAGGTTGATTAATTTACTCCTGGTAGTTTAGCAGTTAATTTTTTTCTCTCTCAATCAGAGCTTTACTCTAACTGTGGATGTCCTCATAAGAATTCAATATTTTTGTGGGTTTAAAATGGGATAATTATTTTTTGACTACCATTTTAAATATTAAGCATACATTTTATACATTAAATTGAAATACTATTGAACGTAAACCTATTTGAAGTCAGACACAAATATTGACCCAAGAGATCCAGTTCAATGCCAGTGTGTATAATTACATAATCCAATACATGGTATAATAGTTACATTAGAGATACATAAAGTTAAAAGAGCTATCAAAGCTCTTCCTTTGCCTTTCTACCATATTAAATGGACTGTACAAAATTGATCATAACAAAGATGTGACTATTATATGAATATCCACCTTGGAAAACTGCCCTAAAAATTAGTGCAGAAAACCTTCTCACCTACTCTAACCAGGATAATGATGGTGAAAAACCTACCAATATTTCACTTGTACATTAAGTACTACTCACCCCTGGTGAGTGGGCAAACCGAACTGAATAAGGATGATGTATGACTTTTTGTATATATTATATACTTCACAGATGAAATTCTGATTCCACTGAAAGCAGTGGCAATGGCAAAACACCACTGACTTCATTGGAGCTGGGATTTCACCTCATGCATTTTAGTCCATACATAATGTGCTTTAAATAAAAGCTTTGGTTGTAGGTCATTTTGAATACGTGTGCATTACTTTGGCAGATAGTTTGTAGTTTTACATTTTGCTTTCCATAACATTATTAATTCAATTAATCAGAAATTACATCAGAAATTACACATCAGTAGCAGACCCCATTTTTCACCGCTATCCTTTATTTGTGTTAAGGCTTGAAACATTCAGAGCAGATGTACAGTGCCATGCAGTGCTGCAAAGGGATTGCCATCCATGTCACAGGTCCTGCTGTTCAGCTAATGTAAGATTTCACCAGACCACTACTGAACAAAAGGAAACATGTACTGTACCAGGCTTTACTGCTGGTCTCCAAGGATATGTCTAGGCTGCAGCTTGGATCTAGCATCCCAGCCCGGGTAGACAGACTTCCTGCTAAAGGGCTTCAAACTAGCATGCTAAACAACATAAACATTGCCACTCAGGAGGCAGCTTGAGCACTCAAACTCTTCCAACCCATGTCTTAGCTTGGGAGGCTAATCTGAATCTCCCCTGGAGCTGCAATGCCTACTCTGTTTTTAAGGCATTTGTCCAAGCTCCACTTGTGTAAATCTCTCTACCTGGGCTGGGAGGCTCCTAGATACAGTGCAGACATACCCTGCAGGGTTTAGGTCCTCTATGTCCTATGGGTATGAGACATTACAACGTACAGCCACTATGGTTTGCCCACAACATGCCCAGTGAATGGTATATGTTCATAAATACATGCCCAGTACACTGAGGGTATGGACATTACCAAGAGACATGGTAGTTTTACAAAGGTGATGGAGGTATGTGATGAATCAGAAGTATTCCCCTTACATATTTGTTTTAAGACAAATACTGAAATGGCATTGCTCACTTTCTATGGGCTATATCAGTTAAATACATAAGGAACAACCTCATTGCTAAAGCATCTGGGGCTGAGTGGTGTATACTTATATACTAAGTGGTAAAAACCTAGATATCAGGGGGCTTATAGGAACCAGCACCTCACTATTAACAGGTAGTGGTGTTGAACAAAGCTGATTAAAAGATACATACACTAATAATTATTTTTGATAGGCTTTTAGGAATATTGTCACAAAGTTCCACTAAATAAAAGGCATACTCTAGGAAATCTATTAATCTGGACTGTCTCCATGCATGGTTCAGATAATGCTGCCAAATTCACCACTGCAGGATGCACTGGCTCCCTGAGACTCCACTCATCCCGTTACTGACAGATTGAGAGGATAATTGTAGTATTAGAAACTACTAATGACTAATACTTGTGACATCTGGTGTGGGAAATACAACATGTTTTCTGTTGCCTAAACTCTCTGTGAAAATTACTCTAGTCCCCTGCAACTTTATATAAACTAGCCTTGGAAACGTTCTTTAATAGGTCCCCACATATGGACATGTCTGACATGGCAGATATGTTTGAGTTAAGTTGAGGAATGGAGGTCATACTTCGCATCTCAGACCTGAGCCTTTCTTGAATCTACTTGAGCTATCTGTCAATATGTACCAGGTCATTTCTCTTGTCTGAGAATAAAACTAACCCCAATAGCAATGTCATTCATTTGGCCCAGGGAAAACAATAACTCAAGTACAGAAGCCTCCTTAGATCCATCAGCAGGCCTGCAAAATGGATGAATAGTGATTGGTGCTGTAAAAGTGTGCTAGGGAAGACACATGCTGTGTAATACCTACCTGGGCATAGTGCTAATGAAAGCATATTAGAAAGAATGATGAGGAGAGAGAAATAATAAAAAGGGAATACAGTTACAAAAGAAAAATATAAGGTTTTAAAATATAATACTAAATGGATAATAATAATACATGAAAATCAGCTGCTTAAATGATATACCGTGCTGCATTTGTTACAACAAAAAAATGAAATCTGCATTGCATTGTCTCGGATTCAGGTAGTACAGCAGAGCAATTTTATTTAGGCAGCTTTAGTAGTAATTTTCATGAATATAATCTCACTGCAGTAGTGTAAGCAGAGTGGAAAGATGAAACTGGGAAAATGCACATTTTTATTTGATTCTTCTTCCTGGATGTCCTTGTACTGCATTTCAGTTCAAACAGATTGGATACAGGACATGGAAATATTTTTTATACTGCAAACAGTGGGCCAGATTTTTATCTCAACTCTATTAGTGTTAAATCCACTGAAATCTATGCATGTACTCAAGATATACACTGATATAAATGAGAACTGAATCTAGTCCAGCATTAACCTATGTGAGCAGTCTTATATAATTCAATACAAAAAAATATATCACCACCAGCAGAGCAGTATATTATTAGTAAAACTTTTGACTTTTTTTAAGCCACTGTGTTGTAAGATTCATTGGATATACTGGAACAGGAAAGTCTCCAAGTTTGGCAGGTCTAAATGCTTAGGGGTTTAGATAGCCTAGGATACAATCTGAGTCATTTCCTGGCATCTTTAGTTCCAAGAGAGATCCTAAACCCATTGAAGTCAATCAAGATGACTAGTGATTTCACTAGGCTCTGGATCAGATCCTATTTGCTGCTGGAATAAAAACTACATTGGAGAGAGGTGTGACTTGCTTGACACAGACATTATTTAAGAAATACCACCTTTGAATGCACTAGATTTGAAAATGACGAGCAATTTATATTAGACAATGTCATTCTCAAATATGAATGCTAATCTAGGACACCTATTTCCTCCTTTCAGCACTTAATTCTAAATCAGAAATGTGACTATCTGTTAATTTGAGGTCCCAATTATGCATTTATGCTCATTAGTTAAAATACCAAAGTTGCACAACTGAGCCCTGTATTGTAATGTAGATTACAATGACTTGATCTCAGTTTCAAATACAACTTTTTTCAAAGTGTAAAGAGCTATTGCTCTTTGGCTTTACAACATAATAGTACTATACTTCCCTTAGCACTAATGCCACAAGCTACAAGATAGCCCTAGTGAGATTTCTCTTTCTGTACTCTGGTTGATAACAAAAGCTAGAAAGGAGCATCCTTCCAAATCACTAAAATACCTTCGCCAATCATCCTCTGACTCCAAGTCATCTTCTCTGGGCCAAATACAGGTTAGGCTAATTCTGTGACCACATAGCCAGTATCACTCCTACTTGGTGTGGCTTCAATAAGGAAGGATGGTACCCTGCCCTCATTTCTCAAGCCATACCCTTGATTATCCTCCCATCATGAATCATGCACAGACTTTTCCTGAAAACCTTGGGGATATTAGGACCATGTACAGTATTAGTGTAGAGGAGAATTAGGTCATCCCCAGTTGCAAATTCTTTTTTCCCCAGTACCAAATGTATTTTGTTTCTGATAGTTTTCGTCCCCTGACTTTTCTTTTGACTATAGCTTTCTTCTCAGAAGTGACAATCATTATAGAAATAAGAGGGAATAGGTGTATCACACGGCTGTTTTGGCTGAAGGACATTATGATAACAGAGCTTAACTATTCAACAAAATTATGCTTTAAATCATCATGCAAGCATATAATTTTAAGGTAAGCTACCTGTCAGATCGGCCTCCTTCCAAGCTGTATCTCAGGTAGTTCATACCATCTAGGAACTGGCTGCTGGGCAAAGAGTCATCACCTAGTTCTTTCAGGTCCTCTGGCCTAAGGTATTCTCCCCCATCTCCGGTCATAGTGTCATCACCTTGAAACAAAACACAGACACAATCCAAAGAGACCAGTAAACTCAAATCTCACCATAATTACAGGTTGGGGTAGCATGTCAGCTGGATGCCACAAATAACTGGTAGGTAATTCCTAACCACAAAGCACTGCAAATCCCGAGCAATTAATATGCGCTGACAAACCGGGCACACCAAGCAGGATAAAAAACAAATCAAACCCAAGATGAGCTAGCAAATCAGTTTTTATAGACAGACGGACACTTTCTGCTATGTACACGTCTGCTATGTACATTGGACAAACATCTCTATGGACGTGTCCATCTGCTATGGACACGTCTGCTATGTACATTGGACAAACATCTCAGACACTTCGCCAAATGATTAATGCCCACAAAACAGATATCAGACAAGATCACAAAGAAAAAACAGTTTCTTGCCATTTTAACCAGAAAGGACACTCTCTCAATGACTTAGCCACCTGCATTCTGCTACAAAGACCTTTTGCATCTGCACTTGAAAGGGAATCCTCTGAACTGTCATTCATGTTAAAATTCGACACTCTCCGGGAAGGAATGAACAAATACTCAAACTATCTTACCCATTACCAAGATAGCTTCCCCAATTATCACCTCTAATACCATTAGCTCACAGACATCCCACTCTCCCCACCTCTAATATCATCAATTTACCTTCCCCCCCCCCCCCCCCCCCGCATCCCTCTCCTGTTCTGAAATGTGATTTGTCCTTTTCATATGTGTTCATTTTTTTAAATTGTATCCTTTGGTATATATGGTTGTGACTATTTTCTTCCACTATTTGATCTGAGGAAGTGGGTCTGGCCCACGAAAGCTCATCATCTAATAAACCATCTTGTTAGTCTTTAAAGTGCTACATTGTCCTGCATTTTGCTTCTGTATATATCTAAGTGACTCATCAAACAGAAAGAAGCCATGTAATGCAAATGAAGGAAACAATAGAAATATGCTAATTGCTGAGCTTTGCATAGCAAAAGGTAATCTAGGGTCATGATGAGAGTTCAAAAACCCTAAATGCATTTCCCTCCCTCCATCACCTAAGAAAGAGCACACTTGGGTAGGAGAACTGTCAACTTGTTTTTCTATGAAAAGAAACTAAATGTATGGATACAAAGAAAAAAAATTCTTCACCACTTAACTGTTCAGATTCTAACTGGGCAGAATAACTGTATGAGAAGATGGAGACTTCAGAGTTCCTTTGTGTAGTCTTAAAAATAAATTAGGGAAACTGGTAGACTTCTACATCTCTGAAGACTTTTGAAATGACAGATCAATGCTGCTCTGACGTTTGTGCCCTCCCTTACCAGTAAAGGAATCCATCTGAACACAAATCCTTCAATTACTATATAGACAAGGCTTTCTCAGCAGCTAAAACTTAAAAAACAACAAATAGTCTGGTAGTGTTTTAAAGACTAACAAAACATGTAGATGGTATCGTGGGCACAGCCCACTTCTTCAGCAGAGCTGGGAGTGGAACTGAGGACAGCAGAGGAGCTAAGGCTAGAAAGACAGCTGGTCTGGGGCAGAGAAAATGAAGAAGGAGCTGGATCTGGAGACAGAACAAGAGGCTGGCATTGAGGGAGAAGTGCATCCCTGAAGATTCCTCTGTGCCTCTTTGGGGGGGCACCCCACAATTTGAGAACCACTGTTACAGACTGTAACTCACCTGTATATATACTTATACCTACTTTAACCTCTCAGTAACTCACATTCCTTTTTCTTAGCTAATAAATGTTTAGCTAGTTATTATTATAAAATTGGCCACCGGTGTTGTCTGTGGGTGAGACCTAGGATGCAAATCAACCTGGATGAGGGACTGGTTTCTTGGGTCTGGGTACAACCAAAATGTTTAGTGTCTTTTTGTGTAAATGACCATTTATCACATAGTCCAGCTTCCTCTTATGGCTAGATAGACAGGCATGCTGAAGGGGACTGACTGTGACTCCATTATAAGACCACTGTAGTATTCTGGGGGTTCACATTGGTTGCTGTCTTGGTGAGATCTAATTATAGAACATACCACCAGTTTGGGTTGTGTGCCCTGCTTTTGGCAGTCTGCCCAGAAGTCGGCACTCCAGACAAGGTGACAGTTCCTTTATCTGCAGCTACATTCAGTGCATGGACTGACAATGGACACTGAGACATTATTGATTGCAAATGGTTGGTTTCAACTCTGAAAGGTACATTTTTTATGTACCTTTCAAAGTGAGCCCTCTTTTAAATTCTCAGACATTCAAACTGCACTGCAATGACATGATGTCATTCCTGACAACAAATACCCTTGCATTGTCCCCTGTAATATTCTCATTTTTAAAACCCAGGAACTAATACTCAGAAGTTCTTTACCCCATTGCATAAATGGAAACACAATTACATACGTACAAGGTGGGAAGATGAACAAGGAGTCAGAACTCACCATAAATCAGAAAATAATTAACCAAAAATTAAATCAAAACCTAAATTAGCCCGTTACCACAAGTATTGGCCATTACCATGCTCCTTTCTGTCCCAAAGCCTGGGTTAGCAGATGGACTTTACAACATGCCCTGAAGGTGAACAAATTTGTGCTTTTGGTCCCTCACACAGAATGCAGATATGAAGTAATAACTTGTTTTTTTCAGGAGAGTCATCATCACTTAACTTACATCTCTATGTGACACATGGAAGTTTCCCCACATTTCTTTATACATTTCCAGTGTGATCCATCTCCACATTGGAGAGAATGGTTTCTGTCAGCCTCAGTGAAGAGGCGCATTGAACACAATGTCTTTCCATCCTCCTTCCCAACTCCTTAGCATGGCATTCCATAGCTACAGATTGAGCCTGTGTACTAAATGCAGGCCACAGAGATCCACCATGTGACTGTCACCAGTAATACAGTCCACAAATTAAGTTTGTAAGTCTTTGCATTTCAGAACTGCATTGGCATCTTGCCAGGAATGTGAACCTGACACCTAATTTACATCAAACAAAGCAGACTGCAGTTCTTATACAAGATAGGACCTACAGAAATTGCCAGTCCTAGCTGTGAGGGTCCAACTTGATTTGTTCAGCCCAAGAAGCAGCGTGATAGCATTACAGAGACTACAGCTTCATATCAAAGGAGACAGCACTCCTTTGTGCTCTGTATTCTGCAAATTTCCTTTGAGTTCTAATGAAGTTGCCATGTGGACTTTATTTAGATGTCTATTATATTAAATCCAAATATGCAAATCTGATTAGTTTAACAAGGGCAAATAAGGCAAGAAAATATAGTGAGAATGTATTATTGTTAACATCTATACTTGGGATAAGGTATAATCTTTTCTACTTAGTTTCACTACGATAGCCATATGAACTAAATGAAGCAGACTAAATGAACTCTATTTAATCACAAATACAGAAAGACTGATTTTTTTTTCTCCCATAAAGAGCTTAACATTCGATTTTAGTTGAACTTCGCCAGGTTGATCAAGTATTGCTTCCAGCTGTTAAATAAAAACCTCTGAAAATTTTACATCCAAAATCAAATAAAAACAATGTCCTTTTATAAAATACCTATATATATGGCCCTAAATCTTTAAAAGGTAACTACAAAGCCTGTTTAAAGCTCCATCTGTGATACTGAAAAAGAAAGAGATTGGGCATTGTTTCACAGAAAACAAGAGAATGCATTTAATTGTTGCATATTTCCTGTCTTTTGACAAACAGTGCTTTCTGGGAATGTTGACAATATAAACCATGGGACTTATTTAAACCTTGGAAGATATCAAGGAAAAGCTATTTAAAAGGAATTTCAAATGATTTTTTCAAGTAAACTAGAAACTTACAATCATGCCCAATATTCCATCCATAACGGAAATAAAGGAAAACCCTACCAGTTTTCATCCCACTGGCATTCCTTCAAAAAAAATCCCCTCTTCACACGCATTCAAATTACACTGTCTGAGCTACCATTGCCTACAGTGGTTCCAATTAGTGCTGATTGGTTAGGGTGATGAGTACATCTGTATACTGCGAATTCTAATGAGACCACGGACACATTTCACAATGACCAAAGAGCTGCCTACCAAGCCCATTTTTGAAGCAATGATCTTGAGTGGAAAGGCATAATTCCCAGTCCCTTACATCGCCCCACCTCTTTTATCATAATACCGAGAACATGCGTACGCTGTCCTATAGTTCCAACAGCCAGACCACGGGTGTGTGCATAGCAATACAAACCAAAGTGTTGCACTGGAATGCCCCTTGTGGAGTATGAAAGAAAACATTTATTATTCACATTAACATAGTCTGCTTCAAACAGGACTGCATTAATGTGAAGGAAGAACCTTTTTGGTTTTGGTTTTTTTGGTACTCACAGCACCACATGGGAGAGTTACTGCACCATTGATCTCTATACACGAGATCAACACTGTAACAATCAGCAGATACGCTTGAGAAAGAGGAGACAGACATGACGAGAGTCATAATAGGAAATGTGAGGGAGACTGGATCCAAAGTTCTTTTCCCTTTCTAGCAAGTGAAGGGAGTACTCTTGGCTGCTGGGAGGCTATACTGCAATTGACTAAGGCACAGTACGAGAACTGGTAATGGATGGTCATGGGTAGGTGTAAGGCCAGTTAAGTCTCATCAGATATATGTTGTACCTTGCCTTCAGTTAGATTTTAAGCATTTTGGGATATAGACTATTCCTGTGGAAACTCTGCTATGTGATTGTTCACCTTTACACTGACTGAAGCCTCTGAACACTACTGAACTACAAATTAATAAACGAATAAATACTTATATTAATACTAGCAGTCTGGTGAACTCCCCACAACTTGCAGAGACACAATCCACCATAGTGGAGGAGCAAAGGGGTAGTGGGCTTAGCCTACAAAGAGCAGCCAGCAGTAGATACTTGTGCCGGAGTTCTTGGGCAGAGTTAACATCATGACGGTAAAGGGACATGTCACATTAAATGCAAGGGTCAGTTTTCAAAATGCAGTTGCTAGGAGACGCTGTCCATGTGGAGGGCTTCATGGTGGTGGAAGAATGAGGGAAAATCCAACCATAGTCATAGCTTCATGAAACTGCTTTCACACAGGAGTTAAGTTTTTTTTTTTTTTTAAATATCTTTTCCTCAGCCAATGATCACAGAATAAAAGAACTGGAAGGAACTTTGAGAGGTCATCAAGTCCAGTCCCCTGCACTCATGGCACAAGCAATCACCACCCAAATCCATTCCTGACATGTGTTTGTCTAACTTGATCTTTAAAATCTCCAATGATGGAGACTCCACAACCTCCCTAGGCAATTTATTCCAGTGCTGAACCTCCCTGAGAATAGGAAGTTTACCTAATGTCCAACCTAAATCTCCCTTGCTGTAATTTAGGACATTTGCTTCTTGTCCTATTATCTGTGATTAATAATAATTTTTCTCCTTCCTCCTTATAATAATAGTCTTTTACATGCATAAAACCTTTTATGTCCTCCCTCAGTCTTCCTTTTCCCACACTAAATAAACCCAGTTATTTCATTCTGATAGCTCTGTGTTTTGTGAACATATATTCAACATATATTTACTATTTTATATTTTCAACAAAAAGTCATGCCTTCAGCCTACCATTTCTGAATAACCCTAAATAAAGGATTGTAAACCTGCAATATTGCAGGTATTTTTTAAAAATAAGGCAACAGATGTTTATTATTATTATTATCATCATCAGTGTTGTTATTTCAAATATCTAAGAAAGCTTCTATAAGCAGTAGGGAAAACATCTTGATAAATGCTTTGGGACTAGATCTGGTTGGGCTGGAATAAAAAGTAAAATGTTTGCTAACAACAGGTGGGCCTTATTAAAACAAAAATCATCTTTATTCTGATTACACATTTTCAGACACCAATATTATAAAATCATAGAACCCTAGCACTGCAAGGGACATCAAGTCCAGTCCCCTGCCCTCATGGCAGGACTAAGGACCATCTAGATCAGTGTTTCTCAACCTTTTTTTATAAAGCGCCCCTTTAAAAAAAATTGTACCCTCAATACCTACAATTTTTTTTCTACCATTGCAACACATTTGTTTAAACAACTTAATTGTAGCCAGGTGGGTGATGAAATTTTTGGGTGTAAAAAGTACAAAAATAATAAAACGCTGTAAAACTTAAAGCAAAAATTCAGTTTTCTCCAAATTTCAGTTATGTTGACATACCCTCCCCCCCAGACTTCTCTCGAGTACCCCTAAGGGTACTCATACCACTGGTTGACAAAACACTGGTCTAGATCATTCCTGATAGATGTCTATTCAATTTGCTCTTGAATATTTCCTGTGATGAAGATTCTACAACATCCCTAGGCAATTTATTCTAATGTTTCATCACCCTGACAGTTAGGCAGTTTTTCCTAATGTTCAACTTTAAACCCCTCTTGCTGCAATTTATTATGCGGGTATCAGTGAATAGACTGATAGGAGAGGTTGGTCATGTGTGGAGACCATAATTATAAGTGCTTCCCTAACAAGTGCAGCTGAATATGAAGAGTTTTTAGTTTGGGAATTATGGCTATGGGAGAAGTATTTAATTAAGGCTTTTAAAACAAGCCAGATGGGCTAGGGAGCATCTTCATTTTGGTGCTCTGGTCATTATGCTCACATCTACAGCCAGGAGTATGACTCTATGAAATGCTCTCTATATTATCCTGGAAACTCAGCTCATTTATAAAAGGTGGGGGGGGGGGGGGGGGGGAGAGAGGGATATGGCATTACTTTCAACGCAACAGGAAAGCTCCAGCTCACCACAATCCTCTCCCAGCAACATAACTTCAGCAAAAACATTTGCTGAAGAACTGTTCTTCCAGACATTTCCCCACAGTACCTTAATCAAAGAAAGCCAAAGGGATAAATTAAAGAGAGAGAGAAAGAGAAAGGAGGTTACACAAAAAGCTGCCAGAAGCTGGTTTTAATTTATGCTCTTATAGCTGAATCCACTTGTGTCAGTTTGCCAAAAACACTATTTTTCCTGCTATCTGTTGGTAAGGGCCACACGATGCAGTACAGCTCTCCATGTGGGATCTGCAACTTAGAAGTAACAGATGGAGAAGAGGCAGCAAAGGCTAGTATGAATTTTTTATGAAATATATTAACTCTGAAATATCCTTAATGGCAAGTATATTAAAAATCACCCCCTGAGAATCTGCTTGGAAACCTTAGATTCTCCAGAGTCAATGTTCCACTCGATGTATTACATCCATTAAACAATTACCTGCGCTACAATGAATTTAGTTAATGAATTTAATAGCCATAACACAGCTGTAGATTTCTGCATCTTCAGTCAATGGAAACCCAACATATTTTACAGCTAGTTGATCGTAGATGCACATTGCCCGTCATGTCAGCTGTTTGTTGTTCAGAGAAGCACTTACAGAAAGACAGGAAAGAAGCAAATGAAATAGAAAGTCTGCATGTGTCCCTACTATCTGGTCAGAAAAGGGTGATCAAGTGCTCTAGCTCTGATCTGCCCTGCTGGGATTTTGGGGAGGGGAGGATGATTGAAATGTGTCTCCTCCTGAATTAGAGCACTGCAAAGTAAATTCTAGTATTTATTAATGGCTTATAGTGCATAATCCAGAAACAGTCCACATTGATTTTCAGATTTAAAACTGGGTTTGTATGTCTGGCACTTAGAAACCCTCTCCCCCCCGCCCCCCGCCACCACCACCACTTTATTTGGGAATCATTAAGAGACTATAAACATGGAACCCACCAATGTCATTTATAAAAAGTAGCTTTTGATAATACTGTACCTCAACACAAACAGCTCTTCTCTGTTGCCCCAAGCAAGCGATCATTACATAGATGACCTTTTTTTTCTTTTTTTAATTTAACAGCTAGAGTGTGGAATCTAGAGTGTGGAGATCATTGTGAAATGAGGGTGAGGTCTTGGTTAAAATTCTCAGAAGAAAGGTATTAGCAATTAGCTCTGACATGCCTACCTAATACTTCCCATAAGCTTTTGACTTGTATTTGTTGATCTGCTTCTGTAAGACATACATCCTTGGCTAGATACTGTAAACCAAATCAGTTACAAAACAGTAAATCCAGAGTCAGTGTATTAATTCTAGTGCAGGTTTTCTGGATTTACATTGGTGTAATACAAAGGTAGAATTTCACCCTGTAGCTTTAAGTATCTTTCTCTATATGTAAAAAAAAATGGTCATCCCTCAGGAAGAGTGACATCAGCACATCACTCGCATCACCCCATAGCTAGCTCCAGGCCATGAGCTCCCCCCCTCGCCCCTATCCTGGGGCTCAGATGCTCTGGGGCCCATTGACCCCACATGGGCAGCAGCCTTATCCATGGCCAGACTCCCCTCCCTAGTAGCAGGCCCGGGGCTGCCACTCCTCTGAGCTGCAACTGCTGCCTCCCTGCCGACTTCCCAGCTCCCCACAGCCCAAGAAAAGAGTAGAGTGCTGGCGGCAGCCATTTTCTCCGCCTCCCTCCTGGGGCTCAGATGCTCTGGGCCCTGCACAGGCAGCAGCGTTAGTCAGGGCTCCTCCCCAGAAGCAGGCCCAGGGCTGTCCACAGGCCAACAAAGTAGGCCTGGATCTCAGCCTCTCTCGGCAGCTGGGGTGGAGGATTAGGCCTGGCAGAGAGATGAACTGGGGCTGTCACAGCCTGGGCCAGTGGGGAGGGGGCAAGAATAGCTGGGTCTGGTGCAGTCCTGGCTCAGGGGAAGGCGTGGTGTGGTCTAGGCTGTGGGGAGGTGGGGGATAGCCAGGGCTGGCATCGCCTCAACTCGGCCCAACCCGGTGGCCAAGGAGAGAGCTAGGGTTGCCTACCCCCAGAGAGAGAGGGAGGTTGGCGAGCATAGCAAGCAGGGGGCTCAGCCCCCTAGTAATAAAGTATTTACAAAATGTTTTTCATCGCATGCTGAACCCCTAATTTCTGAACCCACTCTGGAGGCCTTCCCCTGTCATAGAATCCTGCCCTGGCCCAGCCCAGTGAAAATCCATGAAAGAGTAAGGGTGTGGGAGAGAGACGGAGGGAAGGAGGATGGAGTGAGTGGGTCAGAATCCCAGCAAAGGGGTGGGGCAGGGGCAGAGCCTTGGGAAGGGGCAAGGGTGTTCTGTTTTCTGCAAATTGATAGTTAGCAACCCTACCTGCACTTTCCACTAATACACATCCACTGGCTAGGTCTACACTATGTGTCTGCTGTTCCGCTTTTTGTCGCGGAAGAGCAGATGCGCTCTTTCAAAAGCCCTGTCTTCCTCCTCTCATGAGGAAGAAGGGCTCTTCCGAAAGAGAACGCTTCTCTGAAATTTGGCTCAGTGTGGACACAGGCCGAAAAGCCTCTTGTGAAAAAACTATAGGAAAAAGATACGCAATTTGCGTACCTTTTTCCAATAGATCCCTGTAGGCATAGCCTCAGTGAATTTAGCCCTGACTAGCCTACTCAACCTCTTTCACACAGATATAAACAAGGCTTAGAAAAAATACATTAGTAGTAGTACATATTATCTTCCCTCTACTGTGCGCTGGTTAGGCCTCAGTTGGAGTATTGTGTCCAGTTCTAGGCACCACATTTCAAGAAAGATGTGGAGAAATTGGAGAGGGTCCAGAAAAGAGCAACAAGAATGATTAAAGGTCTAGAGAACATGACCTATTGAGGAAGGCTGAAAGAATTGGATTTGTTTAGTTTAGAAAAGAGAAGACTGAGCGGGGACATGATAGCCGTTTTCAGGTATCTAAAAGGGTGTCATAAGGAGGAGGGAGAAAACTTGTTCATCTTGGCCTCTGAGGATAGAACAAGCAATGGGCTTAAACTTGCAGCAAGGGAGGTTTAGGTTGGACATTAGGAAAAACTTCCTAACTGTCAGGGTAGTTAAACACTGGAATAAATTGCCCAGGGAGGTTGTGGAATCCCCATCTCTGGAGATATTTAAGAGCAGGTTAGATAAATGTCTATCAGGGATGGTCTAGACAGTATTTGGTCCTGCCATGAGGGCAGGGGACTGGACTTGATGACCTCTCGAGGTCCCTTCCAGTCCTAGTATTCTATGATTCTATGATCCACACACAGAGAGACTGATGAAAGAGAGGCTGTCCATGCACAGATACTGTAATTCCCTGCCAAGCCCAGCTGAACATGGAGACAATACTATCAGTATAAAATTCACATGGCATAAATTGGCTGGATTGAAAACTGGCTAACTGAGAAATCTCAAACAATGTGCTTCATTTCAGAAGAAATTATTTTGGGGAAGTTATAGCCTGTGTAATATGAAATGTCAGTCTAGATTATCACAATTATCCCTTCTGGCCTTGAAATAGATGACTCAATAAATAATAATATTGCTCTTGCATAGACCATTCAACCCACAGATTGTTAAGTTCTATACAAAGGAATGTATCATTAATCCCAACTGACAACTGGGGAAACTGAGGCACAAGAAAATGAAGTGACTTCCCAAAAAGTCACCTAACAGGTCACAGGCAGATCCTGGCACAAAACCCAGGTTTGCTGATTCCTCTTTGAGTGTTCCCTTTCCCCAAAAATACCCAGGAGTATCCCACTTGCTCTTGTCAATTTTTCTTGCATGTGACAATATTTGAGCCATGTTTATTAAATGGTTTGACTATTTCACATGTTCAGGTTTAGTGTATGCTACAAAAAAAGAATGAAGAAACCTTTTTTTACTGCTGTCTTACTCTTATGAGAAATAGGATTTTCAGTTTATAAATTCCTAGTAATCCACTTTTCTTTTAATCAAGAATCTGGCAGATTAGGTTATGGATTAACTCTGAGCTGATTTATGGAATCTAAAGTCACATTTTTCTTGTGCTTCAGTGATGAGTTAGTTCTACAGATTACATGAAATCAATTCACCCCTAATCCATGTTTATGAAGGGATATGAAACCCTACTCTCACATGATTATTATTATTATGGGTAAGTATGAAATCCACAGGACTACTTGAGAGTAAGGGACTACTCTATGGGTACGTCTACACTACAGCGCTAGTTCGAACTAACTTAGTTCGAATTAGTTAATTCGAACTAAGCTAGTTCGAACTAACGCATCTAGAACTAAAAACTAGTTCGAACTAGCGTTTTGCTAGTTCGAACTAGTAAGTCCACATTGAGTGGACTCTGAACAGGGCTTAATGATGGCCGGAAGCAGTGCCGGCAGGGCATAAAAGGAGGACTTAGAGCATGGAGATACTGTCTCAGGCTAGCCGAGGGCTGCGCTTAAAGGGTCCCGACCCCCACCCCGGACACACAGTTCTAAGGGGTGCCCCGCTTGCAAAGAAGTTCTGGCTTGGAGTGCCCTGAGTGCCCACACTGGGCACATCACACCACTCGGCCATCAGCCCGGCTGCACTTGCCGCAGGCTGCCATCTGGGGAGAGGGGGTAATTGGGGGGCTGCAGGAGAGCTTCCACCCCCAGAAGCCCGCAGAGCCAGCCCAGTCCTCCCCATCGGGGGCTCGTACCCCATTCCTCCCTCACCTCCTTCCACTTGCCCTTCCCTAGCCCCCCTTCTTCTTGATGTACAAAATAAAGATAACGTTTCTTCCAACATTGACTCTGTCTTTATTGAAAAAAACTGGGGGAGACTGGGAAAAGGAGGTGGGAGAGGGGAAGAGAAAGGCTGGGAGAGGGGAGGGCAACTAACATGATCAGGGGTTGGGAACAGGTCCCAGATGAAGAGAGGCTACAGAGACTGGGACTGTTCAGCTTAGAAAAGAGGAGACGGAGGGGGGACAGGATAGAGGTCTGTAAAAGCAGGGGTTGGGTGGAGAGGGTGCATTCAGAAAAGTTCTTCCTGAGTTCCCATAAAGAAGGACTAGAGGACACCAAAGGAAAGGAATGGGTAGCAGGCTTGAAACTAGTAAGAGAAAGTTGTTCTTCTTGACAAAGCAAATAGTTAACCTGTGGAACTCCTTGCTGCAGGAGGCTGTGAAGGCTACAACTAGAACAGAGTTTAAAGGGAAGTGAGATAAAGTGATGGAGGTTGGGTCCATGGAGTCCTATTAGCCAGAGGGTAGGAGTGGTGTCCCTGCCCAAAGTTTGTGGAAGGCTGGAGAGGGATGGCACGAGACAAATGGCTTGGTCATTGTCTTCGGTCCATCCCCTCCAGGGTCCCTAGGGTTGGCCGCTGTGGGCAGACAGGCTACTGGGCTAGATGGACCTTTGGTCTGACCCAGGACGGCCATTGTAAGCTCAGGGTCGGGGGTCTCAGTGGACCCCCTTGATTTTCATGCACACCTGGTCCTGGGTGGCCAGGCTGGCAGCTCTCCTGCCCTAGATGGCCACTTTCCTGTGCCTAGTGCGGAGATCATGGACAAGGTCCACGATGTCCGCACTAGTCAGGAAGATGCCCGCCTCTTGCGGTCCAGGGCAAGCTCCCGGGAGCCGCCAGCCTGGTCCCGGCAAGAGGGGGTGGGCTGGGGGGCATCGGGTGGGTGGCTCTGTGCCGTGCCAGGTGCAGGGTCTGCTAGCTGGGTGCTGGCAGGCTTGCACCTGGCACGGGCACCGTAGCCAGCCCGTGCCCCTTTAAGGGGTCCGGGGCCGGGAGGGGGGCATAGAGTTTCCCTGGTGTTGGCCAGAGTGGCCACCAGGGAAACCTGGGGAGGGCTAGCCTCCCACTAGTTCGAACTAAAGGGCTACACAGCCCTTAGTTCGAACTAGCTAGTTCGAACTAGGCGTTAGTCCTCGTAAAATGAGGTTTACCTAGTTCGAACTAAGCGCTCCGCTAGTTCGATTCAAATTCGAACTAGCGGAGCGCTAGTGTAGCGCATAGGAAAGTTAGTTCGAACTAACGTCCGTTAGTTCGAACTAACTTTCTAGTGTAGACATACCCTATGTGAGTATATAGATGGAACAAATTGGCCTTCAGTGATTAAAATATGTAATGACTTAATGCATATTACGGTGAATATAGATGTACAGGACACATTTTACTTTCAGCCTACACGATTAAGCTATTTTTATTGTCAGCGATACATAAACAAATTTATTATCTTGATGACCCTCTTTAGATCATTATTTGTTGATGTTTAAAAGAATGACACAATGACTACACAAGCTAGTTTCTAAAGCAAACATGGGATCAAATCTTTTGTAATTTGTTAGAGAGTATGCAATAGGAATTTATTATATAATGGTTATTTTCCTTTGGGTGTTGTTATTCTAGGCTGATTTCTGGGACTATTTCCTCTACACACATTAAATTATACCATGGCCTTTTAGGTTTTCTTATCGCTTTTCTTCAAACAAAAATGAACTTTATTTAATGTCAAAATACAAAATGATACCATGGTATATTCCAATGGATACAGAATTGAGAATTAGGAGTTTCTTTTTCTGAAACAAACTCACTACAGTCCTTCGGAGAAATTATTTCCTTCTCATTTCCTCTATCAATACAATGAGGCCAAAAACAGTTAAAATATCTCTTTCTTGATGAACTTTTAAACACAAATTATTTAATTTCAGTGAAAATCTTTAAACATGTATAACACTAAATTAAGTGCTAAATATTTTATTATCATTATTATTACTCTAAGTGGGACAAATATAACATAAGTAATGGCTGAATACTAATAATGACATTAGTCATCAACTATCCAAAAATGGGGAGGGGAGTAATCTAGTGCGTCTTGTCTCATCAGTATTTGTCTTTAAGGAAAAAGAAAAAGCTTATGCACATGGTTCTCTTTACAGCTTTGAGTAGCCCCACTGATTTCACATAACATTAAACATGTGCATAATCGTCTAGAAAAGTGACTCTCTACTTCTGTAAGTTTGTACAGCACAAATCCTGCCTTACAAGTCACTCTTGCTGCCAAACATACTGATGGCAACCTATATATATATATATATTTGGGTCATCCTGTTTTATACAACGCCAACCACATATTATTTCTGGGCCTTAAGAATATATAAAAACTTGGATCAATAAACACAAAAAAGGATCATAACAAAACAACTGCTTCCCAAGGAAAATACCAGATAACTAACTCCTCCCAAGAACAGTGGGGCTCTGAAATATTCACTTGCTCAAGTATTCCTGTCCTTTTAAAAGTGAGCAGGTTTAGTGTGTCACATTTATTTATTCAGAAATATATCCTGTCACTGTAATACAGCTAAGGGCAATGTATGCAGGAACCTTACTGCTGGTCTCTTGCAGACAGTCCAGTTATTAAAATGCTCAGCCTCTCTCCGCCTTTTGGCCTCCAGCTACTTAAATTTCCTATTAGAATCACCACCCATGATGACAAGTTTGCATATCACCCAAAATGCTTTTTGACCCCAGCAATGGACTTTTTTTTTAAGTAGGGTGATAAGAACTGCAATCTTTGTGCTTTGGCATAAATGCTTTGTACACTGCCTATGTCCTGAGAGGAGATGTACAGGGGAGTCGATTTCCACTCTGCTGGCTTTTTGATAAACTCTATTTGTCAGCTGGTGACAGAAAAACCCAGAACCTGAAGGTAATACTCCTGAGGGGATTAATCATGCCAAAAGACCACAATCAGTGCAGCCAAATAATTAATGGTACAAGTGAAATTGCCTAGGGGTTTTCTGGCTTCTCCATACAGAAAAATACATATAGGCATGCTATCAAAAGTAACAACATGGATCAGTGTTAAGCACCCAGATTATGCAGTTTTGGATTGTCACAACACAAACATAAATACATACAACCAAATTCAACAGAAACAGAAAAGTGTGTGTCTTACTCCAAAAACTCCTTCTAACAGCACCTGTGCCACTATATGCTTCCCCATCACTGAAGCGATCATCAACACAGTGTTTAAAGGCTGCACAACACACAAGTTAGCTTGAGAAAAGGGGATACCCAGGAGGTAATTCCTGAAGATATAGCAGTGGAAATCCATCCTCTGCATTGCAGATTAAAAGAGGACTGAATGGTAGCTTACATGAACAAAGGAAAAGAAAAATTTCAACATAACGCTGCATTACTGAAGGCCTTATTTTGTCATCCATGAGTAGTCTCATTTATTGTTCAAGGACTAAAGTTCTGCTTAAATAGTATAGAGGTGGCAGAGTCAAACCGTGGAGACACAAGTGCACTGATTACATTGCCATGAAGCATTTATATAAATAGATGATGTGTCTATATCCATCACTGCATGTAGATTTCTAGCCTGTCATGTTAAACACAGGCAAATTGACAAAAAAAACCACCCAAATATGCGTAGCACAATACACAAATTTAGACACAGGGTAAATTTTAAAAGTTTCCAAAGTAATTTAGCAGCCTAAGACCTATCTCAAAAAGGGACCTAGGCAGTTAGCAGACTAAATCCCATTGATTTTCTATAAGACTTAATCTTTCAAGTGTCTAAGTCATTTATGAATTAAAATGT
Organism: Pelodiscus sinensis; assembly: GCF_052426305.1. Lineage (NCBI taxonomy): Eukaryota > Metazoa > Chordata > Testudines > Trionychidae > Pelodiscus > Pelodiscus sinensis. The sequence continues at coordinate 104,503,256 of NC_143055.1, forward strand.
AACTTGGGTTCCTAAATCATTTAGGCAACCACAATCTGGGAAATTCCTCTCACATCAATAACGGATATGCTATGCATAAAATATCATTACTGTAATATTAATCAGCATTTCAGACAGAAAAAGAAAGAGAAGCTACCCATTATTATAACCTAAAAGTAGATTCACCATTAGTCCAGCAGTCACAGTATTTGAAATGTGTAAACTATTCTTTCATAAACTATTAAAAACTTACCCCCCCCCTTCTCCTCCCAAGTTAGCTTGCTTATGTCTATAATGTCTAATGAAAGCTGTCCAAAGGTAAAAAAAAAAATCCCAGATAAATTTCACAGATGTTTTCTTTGGATTTAGATAAATGATGTAACACACTCCTGCACTCTGCATATGGGATTAAATCTGAGATTGTGCCAATATTAGTGTGTTGTTACCTTATGTCATGCTCTATGAATCTGTGGTCTGCATGTGCCAAAAAGGCCTTCGTGGTAACAGTTTTACCTCCTTCAGACATATGGATTTTTATCTAAAAGTTTCCACTTAAACAAAGATCCTAGTCTATTTCTTTGATATGCATATCTGATAGAAGTGGATCTGAACCAAAATATTCACTGTCTCAAACCTTTCTGTATAGTGGACAAATGCGCTTTTGCAGAACTTTATATATGGATCTTAAACTCCCAGATTCGAAAGTGTTGACACTTTAGAATCTGTTCTTGACCATTACAGAAATATAAAGAAGTTTGATAGTGGAGATTGGATCCAGGGTTTTTGGATTGGGGCCATCTTTAATGCCTCTATTCAAGTCCTGTAGCCAACAAGCCATTAAATCAAGGCCTTTAAATAGCTCACTATTACAGGAAATGAAGCAGCTTGATTCTATCCTGTAGATGGCGTAAAAGACACTAAACAAGGGAATTTAATGAATTTGCTCACCTTCCTCATCTGAAACATCCAGGATCTCGGTCATCGTCTCAGGTACATTCAGTTTGTGTTTCTCTGTCACAGTCTGCAGAGACAGAATAATCAACTCTCGAGTTAAGCATCAAGAAAAGTAGCAGTTATTTATCTGAGTATTTCTAACAACAGCTGCAGTTTCAATCTGTTCAGACATTTTACAATGGTTTCTCTTCCCTCTGATTTTATTTTTCCGAGTTTAATCTTTTCCATAGTTACTCTTGCTTTTTATTTGTGCTACAGCAATTGGTCATCTAGAAAAAAACATACTAAATGCATTTTTATAAATAGATTATCCATGTAGAGTAACTCAGATCAATGCTTCCAAAGCGGTTCTAAATTGAATTAGGTAATGTCTACATAAGAGCCGTAGAAAGTTGTATGAGACATATGGAACTTATTAAAATTGCAAAGCATTTGGAAATGAAGCTATGAATGATGTGAAATATTTAAACTGAAAAAAGAGGAAGAGTATTTAGACAGACCATATGATGAATTTCTTACGTGAAATAGCAGCTGAGTGACTACATTGTCGACATAACTTCAACAGAACTTGGCAGTTTTGTCAATGGTGGTAAACCGCATTCTACAAGGAATAACGCCTTTTGTCGACAGAGTTCTGTTGACACAAGGCGTTGTTGCATCGACACTGTCCTTTGCATCTACACTCTCATGTTGACAAAGCAGCTTGCTTTGTCTACAGAGCTGGATGTAGTCTAGACGCTCTTTGTCGACAGATGCTTTGTCAACAGTATCTGTCGACAAAGTGTCTGTCGACAAAAGCCTGTAGTCTAGACGTACTTTAGGAGTAAATGTACATGGTGATTTACATACACCCAAATTTAAACATATGACCAGCACCAAATAGCATATAGGATTAGTTATACCTGAGGCAATAGTTCAGGTAAAGGTGAGTATGGGGGTTATTAGAAAATGGATTTTTAGAATCAGTGACTTCTCACAAAGGACTTAAAGAGGAATACAGAGGGTGTTTGGCCATGAAGTGAGACCAAGAGAGGAAGGGGGGACTGATTCAACAATGGGAGCATCACCTTAGGATGAGGTCAGGTGTAGGTCAAGGATATGAAGAAGGCAATAAGAAGACAGAACTGTGATGAGTGAAGAGCATGAAAGAGTGTGTGGTGAAATGAAAACAAGTATGTTCTGTAGTTGGAGACTAGGGATGTGAAGATTGAACTGGTGAAACCAGTGGGGCTTGAACAGCTCCCCACTTGCCATGGACAGGGGGCTGCTGCAGCCCCACAAGGGTCCGCCAAGGAGCAGCTCCTGCTTGCGGTAGGCCCAGGCATGCTGCAGGCAGGGGTGTTCCGGGGTCGCAGCTGGAGCAGCCTCTCTCCGCTGAGAACCAGGCACTCTGCAGGCAGAGGCTGCTCTGGCTGGGCTCGAGCAGGCCATGCCTGTGGCAGGCGGAGAGAAGGAATCATTCCAGCCTCCTCCAAGTTGCCTGCCTTCAATCAGTTATCCAGTTAAACAATGGCTGCATCTAGACTGGCATGATTTTGCACAAATACTTTTAACGGAAATGTTTTTCCATTAAAAGTATTTGCGCAAGAAAGCGTCTACACGGGCATGTGCCTTTGCACAAGAGATGTGCTTTTGTGCAAAAGCATCCGTGCCAGCGTAGATGCTCTCTTGCGCAAGAAAGCTTTGATGGTCATTTTAGCCATCGGGCTTTCTTGGCCTCTTGCGCAAGAATACTTGCGCAAGAGGGCTTATCCCTGAGCGGGAACATTATAGTTCTTGCACAAGAAGCACTGATTTTGTACATTAGAACATCAGTGTTCTTGCGCAAATACTCACGGCCTATGTAGAAAGGTGGCAAGATTTTGCGTAAAAGCGGCCACTTTTGCGCAAAATCTTGCCAATGTAGACACAGCCCTCATGTTTAACCAGTTAGCCAACTGAATAGTATTTTACATCCCTTAGAGACAAGATTATATAAGGATCTGAAAAATATTGCCTGTGATATAATAGGAGATACAAGTCAATGAATTCAAGAATATTTCCATCGTCAGAGCAGCACTAGCCAATACACAACCACACCACACTCTGAAATCAGCCATAGAACCGGATATCTGTGAAGGAGGGCTTACATTTCACTGCTTAAGGCATAGATGAGGAATAATTTTTAAAGGGGGAGGGGCACTTCACAAATTTCTGAAGTGGCCCTGGGCTGCCCCAGAAGGTGGTGGGGCCTTTGGCAGAAGGGGCAGTACTAAGAGACTTCTTGTGCTCCCCCACCCACAGACCTTGATTGGCCTGGGGGTGAGGGAGCACGTGAAGTCTTTCTCCCCTGTCCCAGTGCCTAGAAAGAATTGCCAACTGTTTTGAACAGTTGTATTTAGAGGAGTGTCAGGAGACGTTTTGTCTCTTTAAGCTCCCACAAGAGTAGTTCACCTTTGTTCCACTCTCAATTCTTGCCAGTACCTATAAAGCATAAATTAATCCCAAAGGTAGAAGTAGCAAAGTATGTGATAGTTATTGTGATAATTACTGAGGGATGAACCTGGAAGCCCCCTACTCAATTTGTACTCAGGCAAAGTTCTCAATGTCAGTTTGCCTGTATAAAAACTGAATTAGGTCTTCCAGATCTGGTGCTGTAGGTCTATGCCTCTAGCGAGCCAGTGAGTAAGGTAGCACTATTTGTTATTTATTATAATGATGCTTTTCTATACGTATCAACACTTCTCATCATTGCTGAGTGAGTGAACATTGGTAATTTGTCTAAGTTTAAGTGTCTGAAATGCAGTAACTGCAGACAATAAGTTTCAATTTATCTTCCTATGTGGGCAGGACAGAGGGTGGGCAGAACTGATGGCCTGCAATTCAGTTACTCATCTTTAATTAGAACTTAAACATGATTCAAGGAATTAACACTTATAGTTTTCATCACATGTGTTATGTGTTCCCAGCTCTTTTGTACTCATTACATGCCTCAGCTAATTCTTTGACTCTTTTTTCCCCTCACTCCCCTAGAAAGGTCAGACAGCAGTAGGGAGTCTGAGCCAGATGAAACTGACTGAACACATACAGCAGTGCATGTGACCTCAATATCCCTCTTTGTAGCAATAGAAGCAAGGAATTAAGAAATAAATCCTAAATGAACAAAAAGACTGATACCCTACAAGAAGAATAAGGTGAGGAGGGGAAGGATTAGTATATTCTCCAAATAATGGGGTAAAGCATTGTGTATGTAGATCACTTGTTAAAAAAGACAAGAAAGTAACTCAAATGCTGTACTGCTAGGCTACGTCTACACTGGCCCCTCTTCCGTAAGGGGCATGTAAATTTCAGCAGTCGTCGTAGGGAAATCCGCGGGGGATTTAAATATCCCCCGCGGCATTTAAATAAACATGGCCACCGCTTTGAAGTAGGAATAAGACCCTCCGGAAAAGGGCACTTTTTCCGGGGGATCGGGGCCAGTGTAGACGCTCTTTTCCGGCTTTTTTAAAAGCCGGAAAAAAGCGGCGGACATTTTTATTTAAATGCCGCAGGGGATATTTAAATCCCCCGCGGATTTCCCTACGACGACTGGTGAAATTTACATGCCCCTTCCGGAAAAGGGGCCAGTGTAGACGTAGCCCTACTGTGTATGAGCACAGAATAAAACAGCCGAGGACTCAGCAAGCACACAGATGGGAGGAGGCCTCTGAGGAAAAGGGGGAAAATGGAATTGCCTAGGAAAAAACTTAGGAGTCACATGTGAAAGCTCTTAAGAAGTTCATCTCTGTTGACAATAAATGCAACAGAGAATTCACTCATTAAGGCTCAAATCCCAGTTCTCATACCAAGCTCAGAAGCAAAAGCCTCGCATAAAAGAAGAACACAGAGGTGAAGAGTTCTGGACTCAGGACTTCAATACTGTTAGCATTAATTGGAGAAGGAAATACAATTTAAGATGGATTTTATCTATTTAAACAAAATGCCCCTCATCTCATTTGAGATAGGGACAGTGGTGGTTGTAGGAGCAGTGGTGGTTGTAGGAGGACAACTAATTAAAAATACCAATACAGGATAAGTATGTTAATATGGTATAAGACTAATACAGTTGCATATTGTATATATGTTACCTCTGCTAAAATCTAGTTATACCAGATAAGCAAACACAGAGTATGGTTACAGCCTATTGGGGCTATCAAATTTGTTTTACTAATTTAAATCCCATGACATCAAGATTTAGCTTATTAATATAGTCTTAGACATAGGCGATGGTGTATAAACACAATCAATATCTATATATTTGTCTTCCTATTACTCTTATTCAACACTAGTATTAGCATTCTCAGACAAATGCTTAGTGAGACATATGAGCTCAAAGAGCCTAACGCTAGGCACCCAAATTCATATTTAGCCTCCTAAGTGACCTGCGTTTAAGAGTTGCTGAACACCAGCTGCTCCCTCTAAAACTCAGTGGTGCTTAGTATTTCTGGAAATCTGGCCACTTGTGTGTGCACTTTATGCATCTGCATTTGAAAATCTAGCTGGAAGTCTAGGTTTTCAGAAGCTTTGCACAGAAATACATGTACATATTTGTGTGCTTGATTTGCATGTTCAACCAGTGTATTGATCAAATGTCCTAGACACTGTACATAAATGGTCATTTGTCCATACACAGACTATACTTACCTGTACACATGCATCCAAAATTCACTGTAGAGCTAAACCTCTGAAAATCAGGCTTATTTTTTAAACACTGCATGTTACAAATGGTTGTTTTTCATTTTAAACCCTAAGTTTGAGCAGGGTACAATACTTCAAATATTGAGCCAAATACCGCCTTTGATATGTAGACAGAGTACAGGTATCAGTATTGCCAAGTAATGCCTTTTTGAGGTCTGAGTTTCCTTGGCACAATTATATTACTTACTTCTGACTTCCTACAAAGTATTAATTTTAGCTCCCCTGATTAAAACCCATCAGCCTGGAATTGCAACTATATTTAACAATGGAATAAAGAACCATTCATTACCCCCACATTTTTAAAAGGATGAGGATCTGGGGACAGCTAATGGCTTTAATAAGACTCGTAGTTTTAAATGCAGAGGTGTATGTGATCTATTAGTATCAGAGAGGCAGCCATGTTAGTCAGGATCTGCAAAAACATTGAGGATTGCTGTGGCACCTTAAACACTAATTCCTCATTGTTTTTGTGGTCGCTCTAGTTCCACTGATATTGTATTGCTCTGGTAAATCATGCACTGCCTAAAGCTCATTTATATATCACAAAATATTTGTTTCTACCAACTACACTAAAATGTATACACAAATTAACTGTTGCTCTAAGAAAGTCTGACAATTTAAATTTGTCACTTGGTGACCTGCAAAGTACACATCAGAAGGCAGGACACTTTCATAAAACAAATCACAAATGTTCTATAGTGTAAATACCAACTGTGCTTCCATGTTATTTGCTTTTCATTATGCCAGTTCTTCAATACACGGGGGGAGGGGAAGGGAAACCTGACTCTCTTCTCAGGCCTAGTCTACACTAAAAGAAAGATTGCTGCCACTTTGATTGATTTTCTGGAATTTGATTTAGTGAGTCTAGTTAAGTCTCGCTAAATCAAATTCAAAGGGTGACCCTGCCGGAGTCCAATACTCCTCCTTTTGTGCGGAGTAAGGGAAGTCGATGGGAGCACTTGTTCCTGTTGGCCTCCCACTGTGGGGATGCAGCAAAGCTCAGCTCAAGGTAAGCCAACTTCAACTATGTATACTACATAGCTGGAGTTGCATACCTTAAGCTGAGCTGCCGGGTTTAGTGTAGATTTGATCTCAGTTTGAAGCTTTATATTCTGGGAGCTCAACTCACACACTGAATTATTCTAATGTAAATGAGAAGGAAATGAGAAGGAATTGAGACTCAGCATGTTTCCAGTAGGCCTAGGGCCTTTGGAAGCAATTGTTCCATATATAAATCAGAACTGGAGATTTCTCATCACATGGAATGCCAGTAACTTGCATATTAATATTAGTGGAGCACTGAATTGTCTAACATTCTCTATGCATCACTCTGTTATATTACTGGCCTTAGAGCCTTGGGGAATGAAATAGCTATTGTGACTGTACTGGCAATGTACCTTTTTCAGTGGTGAATTGTTCTAGCAATATCAATCTCTTCGTCTGTACAGCCTTACTGCAGGGAAAAACTTAAAAAACAACAAGTAGTCTTGCAGAACCTTAGAGACTAACAAAAAAATGTAGGTGGTATCATGAGCTTTCGTGGGCACAACCCACTTCTTCATTCATCTGAATCTGGTTTCTCGACTATTCTGTAGTCCTCGGAGGCTGAACTGATAGCCAGTGCACCCCCAGGGAGCCCCCATGCCATACCATGCTGCTGCCACTCTATCAGAGGCAGAAGCACAGAGTGGCAGGCAAGAGCCAGTCCCTGAGGGGAGCCAGTTTAAAAACCAGATCCCCGCACAGACTGGCTGCCTGTTGCCACACACTACTGCCTCTCATATTGAAGCAGCAGCGCAATGTGGCACCAGCCCCTGTCCATGAGGGGGAAACAGTGTCTAATTCCTCAGGGACAGAGGCTGCTCTAACTTCCATGGAGCAGCCTTTGTCCATGGCAAGCCTGGGCCTAACGCGGACAGAGGCTGATCCCACGAGGCTGCTCCAGCCTCTGTCTGCAGGGAGCTTGGACCCCCTGTGGACAGGGGTTGCTGCCATGAAGCAGCCTCTGCCTGCAGTGGGCCCAGGTTCTCCATTGACAGAGGCTGCTCTGTGGGATGTGGAACAGCCTCAGTTCATGGGGAGCTCAGACCACCATGGAGAGGGGCTGCTGCAGCAGCCTCTGCCCTCCTCCACCCCCTTTGCTGTTGCCTCTCAAAGAGGCAGCAGTGATAGGGGGACAGGAGGCACCACAGAGCCAGCGCTGGGGGGAACCGGATATAAGCCAACTCTCCCCAGCACTAGCTCCTACTTTCTGCACCCCCCCCTTGCTGCCTCTGAAATAGAGGCAGCGGGGAGGATTTGAGTAGCTGAGAAGATTAACCGTTAAGTCTAGACTTATTGGTTAATTGTACACTCAACTACTCATTTATATCCCTAACATAAATATTTGAAAACGCAAATACTCTGTATTTATTAAAATTCTTCTGGATCAGGAGATTGACTCAGTTTGGAGAAAAAAAAACTAAGCCTCTTTATTTCTTGCAGTTCATTAATAAACCATCGCAAACTCTATTTATAACCTCACATCAAGCTAATTTTGTTCCATCTTCCACAGTTCATTTCAACAGAGACTTGCTGTCAGCATGTGATATAAAAGCAAAATTATTGTCATCTCTCTTATTCATCTCCTCCCCCCCCCCCCGCCCTCCACACATACACTGTTGTGCATGTTCTTGGTTTATAACATATGGTAGCATCTTTTCACTAATCTTTGGATTTGTCATTATGGGGCCTCTATGAGGTACCTAATGCTTTTAGCCTTTCTATTTTTTATAATCTTTCATGCTTTAAAAATAAGCATTCTACTTATAAGGTTTCACAGTAAAAGACAATAAGGCAAATTCATATAAAAATGGTGTAGTATTATTGTGTTCAGTGATACACAGCTTTTTGAAAGCCTCCTTTCTGACTTACTATAGTCTGTCACAGTTCTAGTAATGTCACCAGTGAGAGTGACACCCCCCCACACATGTCATAGCATCAGAATATAACTCATCTTCCTGGTTAAAAGCAACAGTTTGTATCTACTCTGACCACATAATCAAGTGGCTAGTTACCTCTGCCCTCCCTAAAACTGATTTTTTTTAAAGGAGTGAAAACTAAAACTACTCCACAGGCATCGACTTGGCTCAACTCAGGATGTGCGGCATATACTATTCATGAGCTCCGAGCATCAAAATCCTGACTCCAGGCTGAGGAAGTCCGTAGGGGGGGGAAGGAGAGAGAGAAAAGCGGGGAGGTACATTATGATAAAACTGGACCCATTTGTTCTGGAAGTAATTTGAGCAAAATGAGGATTTATGTGATTCAGAGCCGCTTAGTGAGCACCACAAAGTCTGGCACCCGTTCATGGACGGGCATGGTCTCAAGGCTTATGCCTGCTTTGGCAGCTCTGTAACAGCAGGTGTCACAGAGGAAAGCATACAAGCATAGAAGCTGAAAAGAAGAAACCAGGATAATGAAAAAGGAACATTGAGAAATTGCCTAGAACTTACATAAACACTTCCAAACTTCAGAGAAGTTTGGATTTGTTGCTAGGGCCCATCTCTAAAAAACTTATGAGTACCTGTTCTTATATTGGTGTGAACTCAGATTTATAGAGTTATATTAATTCTGCGAACTGTATTGCACATCTAGTTGCATATCAATACATTTGCGATGACCAAGCAAAGGAGGACCTTAAAAACTTAAACTAAAATGACGACAGAGGCATAGGGAGTCTGAAGCAATACCGCAGAGACAGCATTATGAATAGAAGCATTAACACAGATCTAGTACTCACAGTTGTGGTGGTGGTGACCTCCTCTGTTACAACCTTCAGCGTATCGACCACTGAGATGTAGCCCAAACGTCTTGCAATCGCTAAGGCAGTGTTACCATTCTAGAGAGAGAGAGAAAGAGACAGAGAGAGAGAAATGAGAGGGAGGATTGTGATTTGAACCAATGAGCTCACTCCCAGCACTACATGAGCCAGCATTTCCATCCAAAACAAGGCACAGCTTAGGAAAATCACTGAGTTTTACCATTACATCTGAATCTGTCTTTGTAACTTCTCTAAGACTATAGCCCTGATTGCCATGGTAACACAACACACTTACATCTGCCTGCAGTTCCTCATAAAAACCATGTAGTAGGTTTAACCCTAAAGTTGTCAAATTTCACTACACATTATGTGCCTTGACTGTATTGTTTTACAAATGCTCTATTATTTGGGAGATTATTCTTTAAAACTATTAAAAAGTTTTAAGCAGAAGTTTGTGACAGAAACAGTTCACATCTGCAGCAGGTACAATGCTCCCTCTGGGAATACATAACTTAGACAAAACCTCATACTACCCAGCAACAAAACAAGTTTTAAGTTCAGGACATGGTGGGGATTCTTTCACATTTAAATGACTATTTAAGCCATGCATCAATGAGCATTTAAATAGTTCTTTTAATTTTCAGATGAAGAATTGATCAGCTAATTAACCCTCAGGGATAGGCATTATTTATTTATATAGGGCTAAACTGCTATAGTGTCGCTCACACCGAACAATATCTTACATCAGGAGCTGTGCCACTGAAGTTAATGGAGCAACTCTATGTGAATGAGAGAGTATCAAATGCCGGGTCTGTATTTATTTATTTATTCTAAAAGTGCCTGGCAGCACAGTGTAAATCCATCCACAATGAATAGCCAAAAATCAGTGCCTTTTTGTCAGGAGGAGCAGAAAAAAATATCCAACACAAGTTACATCAGCTAAGAATGCCTGAGGGTATGTCTTCATGGCAGAGTAACCTTGGGGGACCAGCCCCTGGGTATGAGCCATCACTTTTAAAAGCCCTGTCCAAGTTACTATGTCCTCATTGCCAGGGCTTGACTAACGGCGGCGAAAGCCGCTCGCCAGCCCTGTACTGCGCATACGCAAGAGCCGCATTGCGCATGTGTGTGCTGCCGGTAAACAGGGCGCGCGGTTGAAATCTACTCGCCCATGGCGAGTAGATAATTTGTTGAGCCCTGCTCATTGCTGCTATTGTCACTTGTGTGTATCACTAGGACCTCCGAGGGCATATCCCATGGTTCTTCATACAGCAGTAAGTGAACAGTTCTTTTAATCTTTCCCAGGGAATAATGGGAGAACTTGTCTGTCCTACGGGGCACATGATGAGAATTGTGGAAAGAACTACAAGTACCCATGTATTTTAGACAACTACAAAGTGGACGGCAGGCCAGCCCAAAGCATGGGCTTCACGGCAGGGTTAGCTTAGTTATCCACAGTCGAGTTAATGCCTCTTGAGTTAGGCTCTCTTGACTGTAAAATGACATTGTTTCAATTAGCAGCACAGACTAACTTCATTGCATTATTTACTCAAGTATCGGAAATAGTGGAGCATCAGCCTACATCCTCTCATGGTCCAGCTAGCTCACATTTAAAGTACAACTTACCCGAAGTGAGAAATGTGTGTGTGTAGACAGGACTCAGCCTGGGGTAACTCTCGAATTACATATACCTCTAGCTAACACTACAATGAAAACAAGTCCCAAATGAAAGCTGAACTGGGTCTCTAACCCAGAGGCCCGTCACAGCTGTGCCAGCTAGCCCCCCCACCTTGAAAACACCACTTAACTTGGCTGAGAGGTTTTTGTGTGGACTGTAACAATGGAGTAAGAGCCCAGGCTATTTCAGCAGTGATTGTGCTTTGAGGCCTTAAGGACTGAGGCTGTGACAGTCCTACAAGCATACTGAAATCAAATGAACATACCTTCAAATTAAGTAAGCTCTGATGAGGTGTTTAGCCCAAGAATTGACCATAAATGCCCCCCAGTTGATGATCTAGGACAGAGGTGGGAAACCTAAGGCCCAGGGGCCAGATAAAGCCCCTGGCTTGCCAGGATCCTGCCTCCCAACTGATTTTTCTGGGGTCAGTGGCCCATCACCCCAAAAAGGTTCCCTGCCTCTGATCTAGGCTATAAACTAGAACAGGGATTTTTAGATAACTCAATCCCAGAGCATTGTTCCAGGGAGCAAGAGAGAAGCCAGTGCAGGTTTAAGCAAGTGTATTATGCACCCATGGCAATCTGCCCCAGTCAAGAGCCAGGCAAAGGCTTTTTTAATTTTTTTTTTAACTAGTTGTACCATCTGGGCCTACAGAGTTGACAGAGATATAGTTGGCTATTGTGGAAAATGGTGTTAAAGAAAAACAGTTGCGGATTCCTAGCAGTCTACAGAGGATAGAAGCTATGCTATAAGCTATGGTTGCTATCTGAGAATCCAGGAATAGCACTGACCTACATCCAGGAGGTGGCAAACAAATGGATAGAGTAAATTGTGTCAATTACGGGTTTTATCCCAAGCAGTAAACATTCCTTTCATCTTATACAGAAGGGCTGCAGACAGTTTGCTTTTGTGCAGACCCTCCTCTAGACCAGGCATTGGGAGGATAAGAAGAATACCATCTTTAGTGCCACCCTCATTTTACACCTGGAGAAACGGAAATGAGGCGTGTCTGTGACACAAACAGTCAGTGGCCAGCCTGGAAATATAACGCAGGAATTACTTTTTCCAAATCCCATGCTCAGCTCACTATCCAAACGAACTCTCTGTCTGGAGAGCACTTTGCAACCGAGCAGAGCTACCTTAAGGGGCTTGAAAGGGAGGCAGGAAGTTACACTCACACATCTGATAACCAGCTGTATGAGCAGAACATTCAGCAAAGCAAAGGCTACAGAGGAGAGGGATCAAATGAGTCAATCAGACTCAGGAAAGGGAGGAACCATGAGGAGAACAAGCTGCAGGCAGGTGGCAGATTGCAGTAGTACCCCAGGCAATTTCCAGACTTACAGCAGTGATGGCATTGGGCTTGGCCCCATGCTGGAGTAGCACATTGATGATATGAGTATGACCCTGTTGAGCAGCTTGGTGAAGAGGGGTGTAGCCATTCTGTCATTGGTGGTAATTGCCATATTTGTAGGATGGAAAAATACAGTGATTAGAAAATAGATGTCAATGTACTTCCTCTAATCAAGATATTATTTAAAACAACATCTATGCCAGCAATTCACTCACACACACAATAATTCTCAGCAACAGTCTCTGAACCCACCTAGGGACTAATGAAATAATAAATAATAATAATATTTTGACTTGCAGAGCATTTTTCGTGTGACAGAATTAATGGTCTTTATAAAGGTGAGCAAGCTTTACTGTTCCCATTTCATAGATGGAATAACAAAGCACAGAGAACTTAACAGCCATGCCCCAGGCGACAGAGCAAATTGGGTGGGAAGGGCAGAACCAGGTCTCCCAGACCATTGCTTTTAATGGGTACTCAAAGATTCTACCTTTACAAATGCTTAAGCTAATATTCAAAGCCATGTAAACTCTAACAGGTTTAATTGAATCCACTTTAAATGAACTAGTTGTGTGACTATAAGTCTCACTATGAATGTCACTGCTGTTTATATTCTACAAAAAAAGATCCCAACTCTGCGCCATAATATAGTCAAAACGTTTGTATATGTTGCATATTATTGTACATATTTTTATTCTGTATATTTATCTAGTCCAATGATCCATTCATGATTTTATACATTACAAAAACATGGCCAGACTGCACTTCAGCCAGCTGATCTGAGAGGGAATTGTATGAACCCAGTCAGGCAGTTAATTTACAAAATTATCTGCTCTTGAGTTTGAAAGCAGGCAGACAACAAAACAGGGAAAATAGCAATTTGATTTCACTTACCATTTACGCATATCTAAGAGAGCCTAAGGCACTCAGACTGATCTCTTGGACTTGTGTGTGTGTGCCTTAAACTATGACTATGACTGACATGTATCTTTCATATGGACAGATGGGTGCCAACTTGCTTGGTACTCTAGTTGTCCTTGTAACATTTGGGCTACACATCCATCTACCAGGTAGGATACTAAGCAGGGGTTCAGAACAGGTTGTGATGTTTTATACTGGCAATCATATTATTTCCATTACTTTAATATCAGTGCAGTCTCTTGGAATTGAGTCCAGACACATCACTCTTCTGCTGGACGTGGCACACAATATCCTAAAGGCTTGCTTCACAGCAAGAACCCAGTGTCGTTCAGATTTTAATGTCTGCTACAAATCTAGCCAGGAGGGACTTGCTCTTTAAATGGAGTGAATCCACAATGCTGGTTATCTGCTAGTCTGCCAAGATTTATGATGCTTTGGAAGCACCAACAGGACCAGATACTCTGATATTACTCTACCAACTTTAATGGAATTGTTCCAGATAATCAGACTAACCAGAGAAACTAAAATCAGAATCTGATCCAATAAGCTTAACACACATTTAGACAAACATACAGGGAAATTAGGACATTTCTTTCAATTACTTCCAAAGAGATCAGCTGCAGGAGTTCCCAGTTGCCATTTTGGTTCCCAGCTATCTGCTTTTATTATGGGGTGGGTTTTTTTTCCAGCTTTCTGTCATATTTACCAACTCTTCAAACAATCTATGGTTTTAACTTACTGAGTCTGGGCTGTGACTGCATTGCAAATGTCCTGACATTCCCCTGGATTCTGGGTCTTTTTGGACATTGCCATTCACATCTTCTAGTTGGACTTATTTTCATAAGGCCATCCCACTTCGAGGAGTGGATCGGCCATGTAATTAAGCAGTCGGAGACAGAGGAATCAGCAAGAATGATCAGTGACTTGCAAGCTTCTGTGCTTCTGACCAGTTGTCAAGGATAACAGATGCATTTTTGGAGCCATAAATGGAGCTTAGCTGTTTGCACTGATACCAAAACACCAAGGAAGCTGTGTGAGCCTGGGAGGCGAATTATAATGCTATGACTACAGCCTAGCAACAAGAAGCCGGTTTGAATTGGAGCCAGGGAGCATTAGACCATGTGGTCTGGCCTTCTCCTCCTCCTGGTGCAGGTGATATAAAGACATCTGCGATACAAAATGGCTCTGTGATCACACATCCCTCAGTGTAAACATACATTAAGCAGATGCAGAAACCATTGGTTGAGAGAGGCAGAGTTGTCTCCATATAGCACACCATATGGAGGGGCTTATTTTGGTGTAATTGAGAAGTAACTGCTAAAGCTAATGGAATTACACTAATGTGAGCATAAAAAGAATCAGGCTCCTATGTGTTACAAGTACAAATAAAATAAAGGAAAAACTCAAAACAGATCCCACCTCTCACAAGCACACGGAGTCAATGGACCTGACTTCAGTTTAGTGAGGAATGCACCTTGAAGCAGAGCAAAGGGAACTCATTCCTTCACAGCCACAGATCAGCAGATATTAACACCAAGTGTGCATGAGTAATCTGTAAAAGGCCTACTAGGAAAACCTACAGTTGACTTTATGCAGCATGAATTAGTATCATACGGTCACTGAAGAAAAACCCCCCAAAGTGATGAAAAATTCTTTACCTTTGTTTTAGCATTGACATTGGCTCCCTGCTTCAGGAGGAAATTCACCATCTTGATGTTTCCATAATGACAAGCCACAATTAAAGGAGTGTAGCCCAGCTACAATAAAATAGCATAAAAAGTAAACCCATGCAGTCAATGGAACATTCTATCATCACAATAACATGCCTGGGAAGCAGTAGCCATTATGTAGTTTACCTTTGTCTGGGCATCTTGGTTTGCACCGTGCTTTGTCAGTATATCAGCTACATTCACTTTATCCTCCTGAGCTGCAAGGTGCAGGGATGTCAATCCACTCTACAAACCAAATGGAAAGAGAACCATAATGCTACCAAAAGGAAAGAAAAGGGCCTTGCAAGTTTTAGCATTTTAAAATTATGGCAAGATCCTGACTGTAATTTAAAAAAACATCTTTTAAGCAAAAATGGTAGTTGGTTGCTATCCATGTAAAACTGACTAACAATTCAATACTGCAAATAATCACCCTAACTATAGATTGATGCTTTCAGCTAGTGATTACCACATCTAGAATTTACACAATAATGTCACTGGAGAAATCTAAGTGCCCACTAATAAAGTAGGATGACCTTTCTACAATTCTAGGCCACTATTTGTAGCCTTCCTTTGAGAGGAAGAATGGACCTTAACAATTATGGGTGGGAGTTAGAACAAAGGAAGCAGCAGAAATGAATTCAGACCCAAAAAGAGAATGGAAGCAACTTTTTAAAAACAGCATACATTCATGCATACTGTGACAGCCTCTGGACAGGAAATGGGTGAGAACTTACATAAATATATACATTGAATATAAGAATGGAAAAGCCGTTTGTTTCTTTGCCCTAGAATGGGGGTATTACAACTATTCTCATACATTAAGATCTTCATCCCACAGCTTTCACTCTGGTGAGCAAAAGAATAATGCAGCTTTACTAGTTGAGAACCAATTCCTGTGAGAGTAAAGTTTGTTCAGCATCATTTGGCTGGATAAAAGTGCATTACAGAAAGTCTTACGTAATGTTTTTTGGGGGAGGATCCAGGTACTTCTAGGAAGGATTTGGCACACATCTAATAGAAAACCTGATCAGAATGGTTTTCATTAGGATTATTTTATTATTTTCTCAACTAGTAAAGCTGTATTACTCTTTGCCAAACATTACTAGTTTCTTCCATCGCAGCAAGGAGACTGGATGGCACAATGTATTGGGATAAGTGCTACAAGCACACTCCACTACTTCAGACCTCAAGCTGTTGTTCTCTGACATGTACCACACAATCAACCCAATTACCCACAGGACTAGAGCTTTAGGCAACCTAACTTCTATAGCCCTTAATCCTTTAGGCAGGATGTACAACTTCTGTATTATGTTGGCTACCGCTCAGAGAGTACAACAACTTCCCCTGGCTTACCTGCTTCTCCAAGCTCACTTTTCTGCCAGAGCTTGCTGGCACATCATAAGAACATAAAAATGGCCATACTGGGTCAGACCAAAGGACCATCCAGCCTAGTATCTTGTCTGCTGACAGTGGCCAATACCAGATGTCCCAAAGGGAGGGAACACAGCAGGTAATCCTCATGTGATCCCTCTCCTGTCACCCATTTTCAGACAAACAGAGGCTAGGGACACCATTCTTATCCATCCTGGCTAATAGCCATTGAGGGATCTAGCCTCCATGAATCCATCTAGCTCTTTGTTGAACCCTGTTAAAGTCCTAGCCTTCATCACATCCTCTGGCAAGGAGTTCCAGAGGTATACTGTGCGCTAAGTGAAGAAAAACTTATGTTTGTTTTAAACCTGCTGCCTATTAATTTCCTTTGGTGACCCGTAGTTCTTATATTGTGGGAATAAGTAACTAACTTGTCCTTATTCACTTTTTCCACACCAGTCATGATTGTATAGCCCTCTATCATATCCCCCCTTAGTCTCCTCCTTTCTAAGCTGAAAAGTCAAAGTCTTTTTAATCTCTCTTCCTATGGCACCCGTTCCAAACCCCTAATCATTTTTGTTGCCCTTTTCTGAACCTTTTCCAATGCAAGTATATCTTTTTTTAGATCATTTTCCAACGGCCATGACTCCCAGCTGAAGGTCCTGCCCATGTTTCCCAGCATGGCTGTTAAGGATAAGCTTTAAAGACAGCCTCTGCTCAGGGTCACTCACAGCTCCAGATACTTTCAACTATGCTGTTTACCCATCTACCATTAGCTTTTTTTTAATGTCTCAGATCTTGAGCTTTTGCATGTGTATGGGGGTATCTAGTTTGGAGTCTATTTCTGAGCAACCTGGCTGTATTTTTTCACTGTACTTTGCAAGTCACCAGACCCCCTCCCACAATAGCTTATCCTCAGAGGAGAGAGGGCATTACCTTAGTTCCCACATGGATATTGGATCCTTTGTCCAGGAGCAAGGTAACCATGTCAGAGTGACCTTCTTGAGAGGCCAGGTGCAGTGGGGTCACTCCTTGTTTAGTCAGAATGTTGGTCTCGGCTCCATAGCTAAGCAGTGTAGTAGCTATCTGCATCTGATTCTTCTTGGCAGCAATGTGCAGAGGGGTATATCCATTCTAAAACCAGGCTCCACATGTTAACAGCCTTTTCTGATGTTTACAAATCCATCACACAACAAATAGTGCTCCATTTAATTTCATGGAAATATCTGCAACAATCTAGCTCTAGATAATGAGTCATTATTTTCCCCATTCTTGACAATCCTACAGTCAATTTCCTGTGGAAATAATTATGGAGGAATAGAAAATGTCCACTTTTCAGATAGTGGCTGAGAGAAATTTGAAAGAACGTTGAAAAGGAAAACCAATAAAAACCAACTATTGAGACATTTCTGTATCTTAAGAATTATTTTACATAGGAATTCCTGTATCAGATGAGACCAATTGTCCATTTAGATTGGTATCCTGTCTCCAATAGTGGCTAATAGCAGATACTTCAAAGAGGGGAGTACAGTTATAAAATGGGAGGGCGACAGAACTGCCAGGCCCCAGGCCAAGTTTGTGAATGGGTTTGCCAGTACACAACTTAAAAAAGGTTTGGAACCACTGGTGTAGGCCACGTCTCCAATTGCCAGAGGATCAATGCTCTGGCAATCGATCCTCTGGGGTTTGATTTAGTGGCTCTAGTAAAGACCTGCTAAATTGAATGCTGAGGGCACCCCTGTTGGTGACAGTCCTCCTTGCGAGGAGTAAGGGAAGTTGACAGGTGTATTTCTCCTGAGGACTGCCTGCTGTGGGCTCACCTCAGAAAATTGGTGCAAGGTATGTTGACTTTAGATACCCAATTCACATATCTTGTATGGATTTTCTCCACCAGACCTGGCCTGAGTCAATTGTGCAACTGGCTGGAAATATAGTTAGAGGGAGAAATTATTTCATGAGCAATTAACTCTAGTTTATAGGCCCAGTTTGGCAAGAAGAGGATAGTTTTGTTCTGCTTAATCCCTGTATTTCATTTCCAAGGACATAATTAGGGGTTAAGAACAAACAAAACCTTGTTAAGTTGTAGTTCCTCTTTTGGGGGAGGAAGATGGGTAAATTTCCTTTCTGCAATGATGCATCTGCTGAACGAACATCCACCCCAAGAGAAGCAGCATCTCCTGTACATCAGTGAAAGGCAGGGCCACATACTAAAGTACAATCTGAGTTGAGAGTAGGAGCAAGACCAGAATAGGTTCTCTTTCAGGGACAACAGACAAGTGTGTGATCCATAAAGTCTATTCAGGAGCTCAATCACACAAAGATGCCATTATCTGGTGTCCTCCTGGACTGCATTTCTTCATATTTCTCAATACACTGGATAATCAGCAGTCCTTACATGTCAGTAACAAGATTTGTCTATAACTAGGTCCAAGTACGCCTCTAAAATGCTCTACAGTGACTTAAGGAAATAACCATTACAGTAATGTTCCCTCTAATATTTTCCATTCATGTGCAGATTTTTCCATCCATCCACGTGAAGAATAATTTTTTTTCTATGTGCACAGATGCATGTACAAATGTGCACCACCAGTATAAACAAAAACTTAGCTATGGGTGCTCTGCTAATTAACTAAGTGGTGTTTGAATCTCTCCTGATCAGCCACACAAGCGCACACCTTACAGGGAACACTGAAAAAGTACTCAGCAAAGAGAAGAGACAGAGAATGAAGATGACAAAAGCCCTGAGCACAGAAGATATGATTCACAGGCTTGGGCTTAGTCTTAGATGTACTAATCAGAGTCTTGCATAGTTTCAAAAATCCTGAAAACTATGGCTACAAAACTACCATGAGGTTCTAAAATATCATCTCTAAGAGAATTCTAACGATGGGGACAATTATAAGCAAAAGGAGAGGCATCACCCCCTCCAGCTTTTATCTGTAGAGGAGGAGATTCCTTTCCTTCCAAACAGAAGTGGGCTACAAAGGGAAGAGGCTGCAGAGGCGGGAGAAGAAAAAGTATGAGGCATCAACTCCCAAGCATTCTTTCTCCCTTTCCCTTGCTGGTCACCCATCATCTGTTTCTCGGAGAGGCTCAAGAACATGCAGGAGTCAGCTACAGTTGTAGCCTCCTACCATTAGAGGCCTCTATCTCCACCTTCTGAAATGTCAGGAGTTTGCAACAGTGGCTCCAGCCTTCAGCTGGCTCAGCTTCTTCATTGTTTCCTTTGTTGCTGCTTTTTTAACATTATTCCTCTGGTTCTAAGAGTAGACTGTTGCCAGTGGCTGAGAAATCTCACCTTGGCAGTAGCATGGGGAGAGGCACCTTTCTCCAGCAACAGTAGCGCCACCTTCTGGTTGTCATAGTGAGCAGCAACATGGAGTGGGGTGAGGCCATTCTGTAAAGTGTGTGTTACCGAATTAAGTTGTTAGTTGGGCATAAGGAACTATTAAATTGCAAATCAATAGATATTAAACAAATATATTAATTGTTTAGCCAATAAATACATGAACAAAATGACATTTAACTCAGTCTGAATTATTTTTGTTTTAGAAACTTTACTGAGACTGAAAATAATAGTAAGCCAACAGTTAGTAAGAGGTACTTTGCTTAAAACAGGGCAAGCAACTGAGGATGAATTTGGTTTGGCCAGTATTTATTATTCATCACAAATCAAGTTCTGAAATCTCCATGTCTGAGAAACATCATTATGAGCAACCTTCGCAACACGGGAACAAAAGTAATGGCTCTGGTCTTGCCCTGCTACTTTTGAATTGTGATTTTTATGACCTGAATAATTTAATAAACTGGACACTTCTTGATACACAACAACATATCGGTCTTTATCATTGTGCACCAAAGTGTCCTGCTGTAATAAAAGTCAAACATTAAACACACTGTGGGGTAACTTCATACACGTGTATATGTAAAAATCATTCCAAAGAGACTTGTTATTTTTCATATAGTTAAATTGGAAGGCAACTTCTTCCTTCTTTTACATTATTTTTTCACTCTATTACTGAGCCTAATTTTTTTTTTTTTGCCTTTCCACCCCCCCAAGTAAATCCCTGTAATGGAGGACTGCACCTTGCCAGCTGAATCAGGAGAAGCACGACGCTGCAATAGAAGTTTTGCCACATCCAAGCTTCCATACTTGGCTGCCACATGCAGTGGGGTGAATCCCTTCTGAAAATTTTTCAAGAGACAAAATTGTTGTCATAAGTTTCTAGGATCTTTCACTTAGGATCATTTTCTTCTACCAACCTTTGAATATTTTAGAATGGCGTGGGGAACCTCAGGCCCGGGGGGCAGATGCGGCCCTTGGCTTGTCTGGATCTGACCCCTGGGTCTCAAGGTTCCCCCCAGCATTGGGGAATCCATGCTGGTGCTCCAGCTCCCCCGCCCTTCCCACACAGGGCTAGAGCACACAAAATCTACTAGCCTGGGCCTCCCTAAGCTATGGTGTGTGAAGGGAATATGGGGAGAGTCTTTCTCCTTCTCATTCAGAAACGGTTTTTTTGTTGGTTTTGTTTTTTGCTTCTCACTTGTGTACATTCCCCACCCCTGTTTTTCTGCAGCCCTGACCAAAAAAAGGTTCCCACCTATGTTTTAGAAGATTGAGATTCAAATTAAAGTCACCTGCCATTTTTATTCATTAATAACTAAAGACTTAACAATTAGCAATGGCACTAATCACTCTGAAGTGCCAATTTTTATATGCATGCGTCATACAAAAAATAACTCTCTCTATCAGTCTTCCCTAGGTCTCTGGAGGCAGTCAGTATGACATATTACCACATACAGATCTTACCCAGTAATATCCATTGCCTAGGTAACAGAGACTCCAATTCAAATTTTAATCAAAACGTAGCTTTTCACTGCCTCAATGTTTTGTTTAGTTTTACAGTGATAGAGTTTTAATTTTTTATCTACTATATTGATTTATCCCTGCAAGTAATATATGGTCAAACAATCTGCGAGAAACTAAATTCTTATTCTTATTCTTATTCTGATTCTGAATTTGGTGTTATCAATTTGGTGTTACCCACTCCCAGAAGAATGACACTATATTAAGAAACACGTACAGGTTGAACCTCTTTAGTCTGACACTCTCGGGACCTTACCAGTGTTGAACCAGAGAATTTGCCAAATCACAAAAGGTCAATATTACCTAGCAGCGTTACCAACATTTCCATTGCTTACTGGGCTGTCAGTAATAACAATCAGACATACAGCTAACAAAAATCATGCTGGACCCCGGATGTTGCCGGACCAAAGCATGTCAGACTACAGAGTTTCAACCTGTACCTAAATAGCCAATACATCTGGAGTAAGCTTCTGCAGCACTACTGAAATCAATATCTATACAATTTGTACAATATCAGGATAAGAAGAAAAGCACAGCATGTGGCAGACAGTCTGCAATTGTCCTGGAAACATCATCAGGAGCCACCATAAAATATTTGCCTGACATTTTGACAATATGTGATGTTTATGTTACCCTACTTGCAAAGAGTATGGAACGGGGGTTCCCAAACTTTTCCATAGCATGAATTACATGACCTTACGAACTGCCTCATCTCTTAGCCACAATTACAAAACATCCCTGCAGCAATAACAGCAATTGCTTATATGGAAAATTAGGAAAGTGTTTAGTGTAGTTTTACCTGTGTTTTAATGTGAGTTAGCATCTGGAAACAGCCAGAACCATCAGTAACCCATGTCTTATAATTTGAGAACCACTGGCTTAGAATTTTCTAAACTCTGGCCTACATAAGATTTAAGTTCCAACTATAAAATAAGGAGCTCTTCTTTCCACCTGATACCATATTTGCAATCACATAATCACAGATGATGGGTTTAGAAAAGACCTCTTGATTCATCATTCCATCCTCCATATGCATTTTCCTTTTAGGAATCTACCCATTAATACTTAATAGGCTGGCAAACAAGACAAAACTAGAAATGTAGAACATATTTAGGACAATCTTAGAAATAATCAATTATGCCATGATATCTTACCTTACTAATTTATTAAAATGCTTAATGTTAATCTGGTTTTAGAATACTCTGATTCGTATGTAATAAATGCTTTGAGAATTTCATATCAGCTATTAGATACCAGACTTCTTTCATTAATTTAAATAATTAAAATAAACAAGGGCTTTTAGGAGGTTTGTTTGTTTAAAGAATATTAGGGATGATGATTTTAGGTGTTTATTTGAATATTCAGAAGACACCTTGTAAACAAGATAGGTTCTTTTGTCATAGGAGCCTCGTACTTTTTAAACTTATTAATGTAATTTGATTGAGTCTAGTATTTTTTGTTTAGCTTAAACCAAAACTTGATGCTTCAGAGGAAGACAAATGTGTCAAAATCTGAGGAATGCCATGTAAACGGTTTCATCTGTTTGACTACTGTTTATAACGAAACTAGGTCAGTTTCTCAGTGAAAATGCTTCCCTCGCTATACAGCTGCCTCCCTGCAGGGTAACGGCATCAAAGTCTTATCTTTTTCTTTTGGGAAACTAGCACAATGCATCTCATCTTACCTTAGTGGCCAATGAGTGTGCAGCACCTGCCTCCAAGAGAACTGATGCTACATCAACCTGCCCCTCTCTGGCAGAGATGTGCAATGGGGTGTATCCATTAGTAGTTGCGGCATCAGGGTGAGCCATGTGTTGTAGCAGCAACTGGACGATCTCAGTTTTACCCAAACGAGAAGCAATGTGCAGTGGAGTCTGTTCCTCCTACAACTCAAATCAGGTGACGAGTTAATGCAGGGAGAAGCAACCTGAATACCACATCCTATGGATTCCAGTGAAAGACTATAGACATTCATCACATACAAAAGAATGAGGGATACAGTGGAATATTCAGTATCAATATAAAGATTATACAATGTGCTATTAGATCAAAGGAGGGGAAATGTAGGAAGAAACATTGTTTCTCTTTTCTTCCTTAAATATGAATGTAGACAACTTACATCATAGTCCTACTTATCTTTCTTTGCATTACTACTTTATGAAACCCTTACTCATCTTCCATAGCACTTTACTCCATCAGTAGTTTCTGAATATTGCCTTATGGAGGCAATTTCTAGACACTCGATATTCCTGCTTTTCTTGCTGCTTTGCAGGTGTATATTTAAATGCAAACTTACTACATGCAACTCTTCAATCATTTATTGTCAAAATGAAGTCCTTTGATACTTAATAAGCACAGAGGCCCTTCAGTGGTACACTCACATGCTGTCCACATATAGATCTGGACTCAGCATGTGTGCACAGGAAATATAAAAAGTTCTCAATCTGGGAACTGAAGCCTTCCCTATAGTAGCCAAATTCTTCAGAGGAACTGTGCCAAATCTGAGGATTATGCTGTCAGAACAGTTTGTAATGAAACTTCCCAGAAACATTTGCTGTTTTTACCTCAGTTTCCTGATACTTCATTTTTATGAGGTCCAGTTTTTTCACCAAATATGCAGTGAAAACATCCATTCTTGATGCAAAATTTGCCTTTTGCGGGCATGAAAAAAAATGCTTAAAACTGCACCGTCAAAAAGTAAAATTTTCACATTTGTATGAGTTTGGCTCTCTGAAATTATGTAGTTTACTTTTATTTTATATAGTTTCAATTTGATTTCCAAATTATAGATTTTGCATAAACCTGGGTTAAACATACACTAATGATTATGGTTACCAATTGCCTAATCACACAAACCAAACATTTTTGCCCCATCCTCTGCCCAGCCCTTTCTCACTCCTTCCCCCTCTCCCATCATCACTAACTCCATCCTTACCCATTTTAACTGGAATGGGGGAGGGGAGTTGTTGTGTAGGAAGGGATGTGGGCTCTAAGCTGGGCCTGAGTGGTTGAGAGAGTGCGAGTGAGTGAGTGAGTGAGTGTATGTAGGGGGCTCTAGGCTATGCCTGTGGCAAGAAAGAAAGGTGCAAAAGGGGCAATGGCCTCTGGAATAGAGTTTGGATATGGGAGTCGCTCAGGGCTTGGGCAGGGGTTTGCAGTGCAGGTGAGAGTGTGGTCTGTGGGAGGAAGCTCAGAAGTGGCGGTGGGAGTTTGTGTGTGGGAAGCTTACGTTGGGCAGCTCCAAATTTCAGTCAGTTGCACAGCCGGGCTAAGGCAGGCTACCTGCCTGTCCTGGCCCCGTACCACTCTCAGAAGCAGCTGGCACATCTCTGTGGCTCCTAGGCAGAGGGAGGGAGGGAGAACAGGACTCCATGTGCTGAGGGAGAACTTGGTTTCATGTATTGCCTTGGCCTGCAGGCCCTGCCCCCGCAGCTCCCAATGGCCACAGTTCCCAGGCAATGGGAGCTATGGAATGGTCACTTGTGGGAAGGGCACTGTGTAAAGACCTCTGTGCCCCAACCAAGAGGCCGCAGGCCAGCAGATTCAAAATACCAGAGTGCCCTCTGTCATCCAAAGGTATTTCTGCTTTTGCATGAAGGGTTTAAAGACAGATAGGAATCTTAACCCTAGGAATCCTCTTTCCCCATCATTTAAAGCACATCCTAGACTTAATATTTTCACCTGATATAAACCATGCATATTGCATATGGCCAAATTTATCGCAAAACCCCCATGTACAAATACAGTTGATTTTTCACTGTTGTCAAAAATATACATCAGCTAGAAATAAGACACAAAGATGTTCCTGGGACTTGGTGGGTTGACTGTGGTAACAGCAGCTGTTTCAATGTTTTTTTGTGGAGGAATTTTAATTTCTGTAGGAACAACTCGTCTAAAAATAGATGCTCTTTTAAACACTGAGGGACAGATTTTCCAACATGTTCAGTGCTGATAATTGGAGAACAGAGTGATTAAATCACTTGCCCAATCAGAATTCTCCACTCACTTATCCTGGGTACAAATGGTTTACATTCACTTTCCACGCATCTTGCACAGGAATATGGGCCCTATTGAACGTTCATGAAAACCAATGAAAAAATGTTCACAAAATCTTGCAAATAATTACATAAGGAGCATCTGGCTCATCATTCTCTTAAGTGCCAGAATTTAGACAGCTTGGTCTTTTATGTGTTAACAGCTTCCGTCTATATTTTGTCCTGCTCTGTCAGGATTAAATGTTTAAAACCACATCACATGTATACAAATCAGAGCTACGTGATTGATTTCAGAAGACAGTGGGAGAATTGCACTACAAATATAATAATGGTAGAAGTTCAGCTGTTAGATTAGTCAGAATCCTCTGATGTTTTATTCAGCATTTACATTATAGTATTTTTTTTAAACTCAAGAGTTCAAATGTCTTTTAGAACTTAAGCGCTGTAACAGGCAGCAGAGAAAGCACTGTTGGAGGTTACAGAGCTAAACAAACAGTAGACAATACAGAAATTCTGCACAATGTGCCAACCTGAAGTTGACATCCTGAAGTTTTTTCAATCTATTCTTTCTTTAAACTTCAGATGACACGATCTAGCTAAAGCAATGATCATGTACATTTACCATTCAAAAGTAAATATTTGCTACATGGAATTACAGGTATTCTCTTTTCTAGGTAAACTGTAAATAAACTACCACTCAATCACAGAAAATAACAGGTGTTGCAGAATCCAATAGTGGTTGGTGTAGAGATAGGCCACAGGGTGCTTTAAAATGTGGTAGGGTGAATCTGTACAGGAGGTAGCTGGAGGTCGGGCAGATATACGCATGCTGATCAAGCAGGACCAAGTGTACCCAGTGCAGTGAGATGGGCAACATATACTACCACCCCTAATATATATCTAGGGTTTCAGATGGGTTTGTTCTTGGAGCAGCTAGCCCATCCTGCCATTCACATCACCATGGTTATACTTCTATTTTTAGTGCGCTAACTCAATCAGAGCTAGAACAGGTATGTCTACCAGAGCAGAAATGTACATCATCAGATCCAGTGCAGTCATAGCCAAAAGGCTACTGTATTGCCTGGTGACAGCAGGCGGCAAATGCACAGCATGTGGCTCTGAAATCTGCCAATGAGTTAGAACCGGGCACTCCAATTCTAAGTCAGAGCTACTCTATTTAGAAGAGCATTGTAATGCAAGTAAACAAGTTCTGTTTACAGGACTGTATTAAAAGTAGTTAGTGTGGAGTCCCTAAAACAGGTAAACATTCAACATCTGGCCTTTTACTGTCTATGGAAGAAAGAAACATCTCTCCTTAGTAAGCCCATTGGTTTTATTGTATTTACAAGTAATACAGAAGGTATGGAAGCTACATTGCAACACTTACCCTGGCTCGAGCATCAACAAGGGCACCATTCCTCAAGAGGCAGCGGACCACTTCCACCTGCCCAGCACGTGCTGCCATGTGTAAGGCCGTCTCCCCGCGCTGCAGAAAAGCAGAGATTTCAGCGTCCCAAATCATGAGAAATAAGAAATTTTGCAGTGCATGTAAATGTGGACGACATCCATAGAGTGAAGCTGATTTATACAAGCTGAGGGTCTGATCTTAAAAAAAAAAATTCAGAAGTGTGTGTATGTACATGTCATAGGAGAGGGACTGCAGGCTGCATTTCATTTGGCGCCCCAGAGGTCACAGACAATGATACTCGCATCATTGAGAGTCAGAAAGAAATCTTAGACCCACTGTAGACTATGGGAGTTTTGCCAGTGATTTTAATGGACTCAAGACTTGATAGTCAGTCTTACAATAGGTTCAATAAAGCAAAATCACTGCCTGGGAATGTACTCCAAACGATTATTTTAAATAGCATTCTGTATGATATTCCCTTCTGATCGTAGATATTCCCTGGTGCTTCAGCTTCTACTTCAAAATAGACAGGGGATATGAGCATACTGAATTTAGGGTTCTCAATAGATTGTTGAGCACTTGAGCTTCAAAATGGAAGGGAACATTCTTCTAGATGGTCTCTTCCCGTTCAGTCTGTGGCAGGGACACGGCTTTACAGGGCATTGTAAAAGGCAATCTATCAGTCCCTGTGTAGTCTTCTAAAGACTGCCATCACTGGCTCACTGATTACAATGAATCCAAGTCCCTCTCAATCCTTTTGCTATCCCACAGAATTTGGGATAGATAGTAGGGATGTTAGAGTATAACCGAATAACCACTTAAATCAGTTAATGATCTCAGTTACCCTTGGCAGCTCCCAGGGAGGCAGCAAGCCTTTATCCCGAAGAGCCTGCAGCACGGGTAACTGTGTGAGATATTCAGATATTCAGATATGGTTACCCTAATACATTATATTTAACATCCCTAATGGATACATGAATTTCAGGAAGTCAAAGGGTTTTAGAATATAAGGAGCTGGTTAAGAAAGTGAACATGAAATTATCTGGGTATTTCTTTTCTTTTCCTGTGTTTGCAAAGCAACAATAGAAACGAATAAATAGTCACTGATGTTAGAGATGTTGGCTTAATCTTGCACTGTACCAGCTCCTTTGCAGACAGTAATGTAAAATAAACCAAGAGAGTCTCTACATCAGCCATTAGCATAAAGCAGCAATAGACCTATTTTTGTCGTCTTTGTTATGAAAGAGGATAAACGATGGTCTAGCATTTTTCATCCTGACATATGAATGAACTCTTGCAGATGAAAGAGTATCATTTGATTTGCCTCCTATTTGTATAAAGAAAAGAGTCTCATCTTTTTACAATAGATGGAACATACCTATCAGATAAAGACTCTTGCTGTTTAGTATTAAGTCTTAATTGCTATAGCATAGCACAGGCTCTCTCTCTTACTTAGGATTTGTCTATGTATCAAAGCCACAAAGATACCAATATTTATTGTTGTTTACTGAGATAGTGAAGAAAGTAACCCGAGGTCTACTCACAGCAATGAGATTATAACTTAATTAAGCCCCTTATTGGGAGTTAGTTTATTTACATTAAACTATCACTTTTTCTAAATTTTGAAATCTACATGAGGTCAACAGACATGCTTAATAAGCAGACAATGGGCAAATCCTTGCAGTTCTAATGGAAGTTTTACCTAAGGATTTGATAGGAGGATTTGGTCACGTAAAAATTTTGCTATCTGAAGAATGTACTGTTAAAAATGTTTTAATTCTGTCTGTGAATATACCTTTCATTTTCAAATGATCAAGTTAGGATTTCTATAAAGATCATTCTGTATTAGCATTAGTGAAGCAATTTAACTTTTGAAAACAATTAGTGAGCTTTACAAAGTAAAAAGCCAAGACACTTTCCTAGCACAAACAATTGTAAAGTGTTAAACCTTGTATCCAAACATTTATAAATAACATTTACCTGTTATAATCCTTTCTTGATGGTTTACTTCCCAAAATTTCTTGTTAAGATTTTTTACAGACATAGATATAGAAGTAATTACATAAGTATTGCTTCTATGTAAAAAAGTATAAAAGCAGTGACTATTTTTGTCATGAATCTGTCTTATTAAAATAATAAGAAAAAAAGAAATAAAGTATAATATACATTCTTAGTAGATTTATTTATCTTTCCAGTGGATAAAAATTAGTGAGTCCAGGGTACATGAATTACTAGCTAATTTAGCTCAGAACCTCTTTGGGTCATTTTAAAAATATTATTTACCAGTAAAATTCTGATTTAAAAAGCAGACAGACACAAATAAATGTTGGTTTCTACTAACAAACTCAAACAATAAGAAACACATGTCATGTAACCCCAGGAAATGTCCATTGCCTCATTTATTCTAGAATAAACTGCATGTTTGGTATACAAATGCTCATTTCCATGGCAAGTTAGGTCCTGCATTTGGCATTACTTTCAAAAGTCATATTTTAAAGACTTTAAAAAAAAGTGATGTTCTCTAGAATTGTAAATCCATTACTTCTAAATGGGAAATACATCCATGATCTGGTAAAGGAATGGTTTTAGTTTAAAACTTCTAGATGTTAGTTTAAACTGCTAGGTTTAAAATTTTAAAAGTTCACTGCCAGTTTAAATGGCATCACTCCACTGAAGCATATAGAGTGGCACCCATTAAAGCCAGCAAAAGCTTTACCCTTTGGGATTTAAAGTGCAGTACTCAAAACTGAAACACAAAATCTTCCCTCCCATGTGCCCTGGATAAACCTGGTAAGGACATTTTCAGAGGAAACTATTCAGAGTACCAGTGCTGCTGAGAAATGCACTAAAACTATTGTACCATAAAAGGGTTAAAGTGCCTGTTTCAAAGCCAACTTCCTTCTTTTATGGGCGTTTGAGAAAGACATGAGGTTATTTTTCAGAGACGTTCAGTTAGTAATAAATAATCATTAAAATGTGACCTTTGGCTAGGCTACATGGCAGCTCAGTCCCATGGTGTATGAGCTGATGCAGTGATTATTCTAATCCAAGCCATACTCACAATGTTAGTGACATCTGGAGAAGCTCCATTCTGCAGCAGGAGGAGGACTATATTCAAGTGGCCCATAAATGCAGCCACATGTATTGGTGTGAGGCCAGACTGTGAAACAAAGCAACAGCAGTTTTACTCCTCTGCACAAGGGCTGAGGGGCTTCTTCATTTAAATAAAAATGATGAGAATGACAGAAGGTACGGAGAAATGGGGAAGCAGAAAAGGGAGAAAGGAAAGAATGTTTTTATGGAGTTGAAACACTCTTCTACCTCTGTTATAGCCTGGATTGAAGCCCCATATTTCACCAGAAGTTCCATGACTTTGATGCGGTTTTTCTTGCAGGCAATGTGCAGTGGAGTAAAACCATTCTGTGCAAAAGACAATTATGTTAGCTAAACACATGCAGCTACAGTTCCCACACAGCGCCAGGTTGGCACACTCCAAGCAGCAGTGTTAGAATGTCAGATGCCATTGTCCCTTAATCAGAGTAAGCTACAAGATATAGAAAAAAATCATCTTAGCGGGTTGCTATTTCCATAATACACAAGACCTCCAACATTTTCTGCCCCTATCAGGAGAAAAATGCATAACTTACAAAACACAGACATTCTTCTTTTCCCAGGGAACATGATAAAAAACAAATATTAAACCATCCACTTGGCAATAACTTACATCTATTGTGGAGCCCATCTCACATGAAAAAAAAAAATCCAGCCCATCATGATGGTGATAAAAGCTTTCAAAGTCATCTGCTGTAATTTAAAAAGTCAGGAGTACGATATTTAACTGCTCAACTTTCTCCTAGAACACATCACATTTTTGGGTTCCCCTTTAAAAAAGACTTTCTGAGCTATGTGTCTGTATCTATGCAGTAAATCTACTGTATGTGTACTAACATTTGCTACTGTGTGTAGTCCTTACTACCATTAATAGATCTATTTACTTCCATGGAATTACTCCTGTTAATAGAATCTAGGGCCCCAAATCAACAGAGAATTTCTCCATGAGCTTGAGGGCATCCCTGTTTGATTTAAGCGTGCCCTTAACTTCAAGCCTGTGTTTAAGTCCTATTGAAATCGATGAGGCATGAGCATATGCCTAACATTATGCAGATGCTTACATTCTTTGCAGAATAATGATGGATATTGACTAGGGACCTAGGCAGGACAACAAAGCCTTGAAAGATCAGGGCCACAGTGTTTTACGTAAACACTTTTTGAAAAATACAAATAATTTTAATGCAAAGCAAGAACTCATTAGATCATCACTGGCTTTTCTAATGGAAAAGGTCAGAATTGCTAGTACACAACTAGAAATAAAGCAAGTTAATCAGTGAGAGAGAGTGGAAGAGCAGCTGCTAGAGAGACAGTTTACTCCATGGCTAGTCTCTGTTAAAAAATAAATGTTACTTATAGGTTGACATTAATATCTTTTAAAACACAATAACTAAAACAACTGAGAATATATGTAGGGCTTTAATTTCTTCAAGTGCTGTACAAACATTAACTAATTAATTGCTTCAAGAATATCTACCTCAAAATGAATAATTCAGGATGCTTCTTCCATCACTTTACTGGCTACAGCTATTATGTAGAATAGTATTAATAGCAATAAATTAACCTGTCAACTGGAGAAGGGGCGGTAAAAGGGGCAACTGCCCTGGGGCTCCCAGCCAAAGACACTCTGCTACTGGCTGGTGATCTGGACTCTTTAAATCTCCGCTGGAGCCCTGGGCAGTGTGCTCTGGGTGGTGCTGAGGGGCTGGCAGGGGGAAGTGCATGGCATGGCCACTCTTTCTGCCCAAGAACCCGCCCCATCCAGCAGCCCAAAGCCTCTCATCTTGTTCTGGAGCCTGGCAAATCTGCTGGACCCCCTGAGCCCAGCTAGCTTTAAATGTTAGCCTGAAATATAATCACAAGCTTCAGTACTTCTAGCAGGCATTGCTCAAATGTCCTCGAACTGCTCTTTAATCTTGTTTTTGACAAATCTGAGTGATGATATTACATAAGAACATAAGAACGGCCGTACTGGGTCAGACCAAAGGTCCATCTAGCCCAGTATCCTGTCTACCGACAGTGGCCAGCACCAGGTACCCCAGAGAGGGTTGACCGAAGACAATGATCAAGCGATTTGTCTCCTGCCATCCCTCTCCAGCCTCTGACAAACAGAGGCCAAGGACACCATTTTATCCCCTGGCTAATAGCCTTTTATGGACCTAACCTCCATGAATTTATCCAGCTTCTCTTTAAACTCTATTATAGTCCTAGCCTTCACCACCTCCTCTGGCAAGGAGTTCCATAGGTTGACAACACGCTGTGTGAAGAAGAACTTCCTTTTATTAGTTTTAAACCTGCTACCCCTTAATTTCATTTGGTGTCCTCTAGTTCTTCTATTATGGGAACTAATAAATAACTTTTCTTTATCAGCCCTCTCCACACCACTCATGATTTTATAGACCTCTATCATATCCCCCCTCAGTCTCCTCTTTTCTAAACTGAAAAGTCCCAGTCTCTTTAGCCTCTCCTCATATGGGACCCGTTCCAAACCCCTAATCATTTTAGTTGCCCTTTTCTGAACCCTTTCCAAGGCCAAAATATCTTTTTTGAGGTGAGGAGACCACATCTATACACAGTATTCAAGATGTGGGCGTACCATAGTTTTATACAGGGGCAGTAAGATGTTCTGGGTCTTATTTTCTATCCCTTTCCTAATAATTCCTAGCATCCTATTTGCCTTTTTGACCGCCGCTGCACACTGTGTGGAAGTTTTCAGAGAACTGTCCACGATAACTCCAAGATCTCTTTCCTGATTTGTCATAGCCAAATTAGCCCCCATCATACTGTACGTATAGTTGGGGTTATTTTGCCCAATGTGCATCACTTTACACTTATCCACATTAAATTTCATTTGCCATTTTGTTGCCCAATCACTCAGTTTGGTGAGATCTTCTTGGAGTCCCTCACAGTCTGCTTCTGTCTTGACTATCCTAAACAGTTTGGTATCATCTGCAAACTTTACTACCTCACTGCTTACCCCTTTCTCCAGATCATTTATGAATAAGTTGAAAAGGATTGGTCCCAGGACTGTCTCCATTTTAAATGTACACATGCATCTTGTACCCAAAATCCCAATGGTCAGCTGTGTCTTCCACACCATCATCATCCTTGCAAATAAGCATCTCTAAGTCTAGAATTCTAGAGTTTGTCATTTAACCAGACTCTGGTCAGTTACTTTTCTCCTTTTACTGTTAAAGAATGGGGAAACTTTATAAATGACCAATGTTATTTATGGATGGAACAATATTCACTCCATATCCCAAGTTATTTATGGAGGAACAATAGTCACTCCATAGTCGAAGTTAATAGTAGCTTTCCATTACAAGACCAACAACTAATCCTCCTAACTTCCCCAAAAAGAAATCAATACCCTTGATGTTTCAGGTACTGTGTCACATAACGACACATTTTCTGGGAGTTGGTAATGTGTCAGACATTGCCATTGTTAATTTCATTGTATTCACTTCACTTCATCTTTTTGACCCTACTGAGGTGAGGTGCCTGTTAGTGGAGGGATTATTAAAACATAAAATGTTCTTTATAGGCTCTTTGTAAACTCTTAAAGGCCTTAGAAATTCATAAAGTCAAATATGACTTTTTTTCTTCCTGTTTAGGAAATAATGGCCAGATGACTCAGCAAAAGGAATTAATTATAATATTTTATGTATGCTTCAGAAAAGTAAAAAATAGGATGTACTATGATTAATGGCATTTTGTAAATGGATGTTTGATAGGAGTAAAAAACTAATTTTCTGCCAGATGGCTGAAGTGGTGGATAATGTGTTTTAAAAAGCCTGGCAGGGGAAGCAGTAGTATTTCCACACCAACTAGCCTTTCCCAGTGGTAACAAATATGAACCACATCACTGTACTGCAAAGTGTAAAAGGCCAAAATGGCAAACATATCAAAACACTAGTGTGTGAGATAACGCCAGCTAGTAATGGCTGTGGTGCCAAGAATTACTGCATAGCCTCCAGGATCTGATCGTGCAAACACATGCTAGTTAACACAGCGCTTACTAGCACGAGTAGTCCCACTGAAGTGGTAGATCTACATCCAACAGGAACTGCCATTTACTACAACAAGTGCTACAGCCCACTGACATGGGACTACTCAAAGTAAGCACCATGCTCAGTGGGGTTTCCAGGAGGGGGCCTCCAGTCAGCTTTATTGCTTAGTGACACACATCTTTAATCTGCAGCTGTGTGGCATTAGAAGGGCGAGGCAAGTTTACCAGGGCTCGAGCATTCGGATTTGCTCTCTTGTCCAGTAGAAGCTTGGTGACACGATAATGGCCACAGTGTGCAGCAACGTGTAGGGCAGTCAGGTAATCCAGTGTGACATCATCAACAGGAGCTTTGTGCTGCAGGAGATGTTTGACACATTCCACGTGGTCCCCCTGAGCAGCCATGTGGAGCGGAGAGAGTCCGTTCTGTGCCAGCAGAAAATACAAATGTATCAAACCTCAAGTAAAATAACTCATGATTATATAGTGCCATTTATTAATCCCAACATGCTATTAGAAAAGTATAGAAATAACTTCATCCAGAACTGAAATGCAGCCACCTGTGGGATGTACTACTAAGAGTTCACAGCAACATTACAGACAAATTGTAAGAGGAGGTGAAAAAGAATGCCATAAATCCATGGCAAATGTATAGAAAATGAAGGCAGGCATAATAGTTATCCAAATATAGAATTTAGGTCTAGTGCATTGTCTTGAGAGAAGTCCCACAGTATCTTTAATGTCAGACTATGACAACTTTTCGCTAAGCAACAGGGTCTGTATTCATTCACTGGGGAAAAGCATCTAAATAATCACAAACACACTTACTGTAGGACATGTTATTTTTCCTCAAGATCTCCAACAAGAAATACTGACCAGAGATGACCCTTTTTAATTTATGAGACCTGATACACTCATAGCCCAAGGTGGTGAGATGTCATGACCCCCGTGTTATAACTGTTAACAAGAAGTTACACGATACAGCTGTGGGTATGTCTACACTACCCCGCTAGTGCGAACTAGCGGGGTAATGTATGCATACTGAACGTGCAAATGAAGCCCGGGATTTGAATTTCCCGGGCTTTATTTGCATAAGCCGGCTGGCGCCATTTTTAAATGCCGGCTTGTTCGAACCCCGTGCCGCGCGGCTACACGCGGCACGGGCTAGATAGTTCGGACTAGCAAGCTATTCCGAACTATCTGTACGCCTCGTGGAACGAGGTTTCATAGTTAGGTCGTGGGTCCTGCTGGATAAGCCACTGGTGGTCTGCAAGACACTTTGTTTATCTAAGCATCCATAGGCACGGTGCCTCACAGCTCGCATTGGCTGCTGTGTGCCATTTCTAGCCAAGGGGAGCTGCGGGAAACAGTGGCCCAGTCCACGCCACTTCCCACAGCTCCCCTTGATTGGAAATGGGAGGACCACAACCAACGGGATCTGTGAGGCTCTGTGCCTATGGACGCTTAGATAAACAAAATGTCTCACAGCTCTCCAAAGGCTTACCCAGGCAGATCCGCAACCCAACTTTGAAAAACCCTGGTCTATATCATACTCGCAGCTTGTCTCCGCCGAGAAAATCAAATGGTCTTGTTCATGTATGCCAACACTCCTTATATGGTTTCAAGAGAAAAACTTACTCTTGGATCCCTCTATCCCAAATATTTATTCAGTCTAACGTGTTCCCGGTGGTATACTGACATGTCCCTACATCCCTCCTCACCCCTCTAGCATAGCTAATAATTGCTTTGAAGGGTTGTCACTGACATTAATTTGTTCTGTGAATGAAATACATACCTTGGTCCTTGCAAGCAATGGGGCACCCCGTTCCAGGAGGAGCTCTACAACCTGATCATGCCCACTTCGTGCAGCACAGTGGAGTGGAGTCAGTCCATCCTTTAAGCAAAAGGAAAGTAAGTATTAAGCATATGCCCAGACCATCCATCTTACCGCTCTCTATGGAACAAACATTCAGAAATCTAGCCCACAAGTTACCGATACTGAGTGGGTGCTGAACACCTTCTAATCTTGCAAACTTCCAGCAAAAGCTGTCCCTTTTATTAACATCTAATTGAAACTGGCTCAGTAGAACAGAGCTCTCCCTCCCTTCCCCCAGTTCATTTTTACATCAGTGAAGGACATTCTGAGGTTACATTCTGAGAATGGTGGAGAGGAAACACATTGTGTGTTCAAACCCATCATCAAAGAAGAGAATGTATGTATGAATCGCCTCCCTTTCCTCCCTCCCTCCCTCTCTTGCGGCATGCCTTTGAAATTGTGCTGCCTCTCCCTGTAATGGTCGAAGGATGCTCAACTAATCAACCACAGTGTTTCAATTGCTTTTGATGCATGGATGAAACAGTAAATGCCCATGCCAGGAAATGTATTCCAGAAAATTTTTAACAAGCAGGAGGAAAGAAAAGAACTTGGGTGGATGGGAGAAATCAACAGAGAAAAGACTTTTCTTTCTGGGGCTCAATGACAAGAAAGATCTAATAATCTTTTGCTAAACTTGCTGAGACAGCACTGTCTTCGGAATTTTCTCTCCATTGTAGAAGAGCATCCTGTCCCAAAACACTTGCTCGGTCATTGAACAAAGCAGTGCTAGAGAAAGATGTGTCAATGAAATATTCAGAAAAGAGAGTATGTTCTAGATAATGCTGCTACCGTCTGGCTTTTTCCTTAGAAGGAGGCAGCAAATGCAAGAGGGGGAGGGGGAGTGGAAACATCAGTGCTGAATAACAGAAGAAAGAAAATCATACTTTACAAGAAACCCAAATATACAGGATTTTAACCTTAATAGACCCTAATGCTGTATTACCATACATGATGAGCACTCAATGCGGTTCTTCACAGATGTGTAATAATTGAGATATTTTCTTTGGCTTTAAAGTAATAGAAAATTCAATGAGATGCCAATTGACTTGCTTGATATATTTACTCCTGATGGAATTCTATGCCCAAAAAAGTTAAAGTTCTCCACCAGAAAATTAAAAATTCTGTAAAATTCTGCAAACTGTATTTGTCAGTAAGTAAATGTGGTTCCAGAATGGCAGCGAGGAGCACAAGCCACTGGCTGCATTGAGGTAGATCACCCTGAAGCCCCCACTTGCCCTGGTATAGGGACTAAGCGGTGACCCAACCATGTCACAGTGGGAGGTCCAGGCTTACTCTAGAAACACCTGGGCCCTGCCTGTCTGCACCAAGCACAACCGGTATGGCTGGGCAGGCTCATCCCAGCAGGACTCCAATGTGGAGGGACTTAGTGGGGGAGAGAAAGAGAGATCCGGGTGTGAGGTCTGAGGGATAATCTGGGTGTGGATGGCTCAGTCAAAGATCTGGATGTACAGGGGGCCCTGGGTGCAGAGTCAATGTGACTCTGCAGGAGACCTAGATGAAGGTGGTTAGGACTCAGCTGTCAGGGTCTGGATGTGGAGGGAGCTCAGCAGAGGGTCTGGGTGTGATGGGCTCAATGAAAGAGTTTGGCTGCTAGTGGAGTGGGGCTTGATGGAGGAGGGGGTCCAGGTGCAGAATGTTGGGGCTCACTGTGGGGGTTTGAGTGTGGGTAACTTATTGGGGGGGTCCAGGTGTAGGGCATGTGAGGGTGACAGTTCAATGAGCCTGCTTAATGGAGCAGCCCCAACTGCTGCTGAGATAACACTGTATGCTGGGCTCTGCTATCCCCCTCCCCCTCCCGTGAGTCCCCTCTTCTCTTTTCTTTCCCAACTGCCCTATGTCCCATCCCCCTCCTCTCTCACTCATATTCCCTTCCCCCTGCCCCATTCCACCCCACCTTCCTTCCCCACAGTCCCTCATCCCTCCTTCCCTCAGCCCCCTCTGACCCAGCCCTAGTGCAAGTGCTCACTGTTGCACAGAAAAAAGGAAGGGTCCCAACACACAAATGTAAAAGATGACTGGCACAGGGACCCAGGAGGTGGTGTTCAGCTGCAGAATCAGCAGAGCTGAGATGCAGCCTCCTTTACCTGGACAGCTCTGGGGATGCAGAAATGGGAAGGGAGGAAGGGCAACCCCCCCCCCCCAAAAAATGGAACCATGATCACCCCCCTGCCCAGCTTCCCATTGTTTCCCTGCCATTTTCAGTAGGAAAGCACAGGAATTCTGAAGGGAGGTATTTTCTGCACGTCTCTCAGAATTCCCCCAGGAGTAATATATGGTAAACCACTACAACTTATAACCTGATGGGGATGAGGGGGAAGTGGTGGATTCTGGAATATACTTAAGTGTTATTTAATTTCTCCCAGACCTCAATTTTAAATATCACAGAATACGGAGCAACTTTTTTTGAAAGAGTGACTTCCAGAGTTCAGCTGGAGTCAGAAGCTAAAATCTACAAGGAATAATTCTTGCCCTATCACTCAGCTGCTAGTTTCCAAAGATTTTTCCAGATCCTATGATTGCTTTTTGCTCTGAAGTTCCAGAATATCCTCAATTACCTAGCTCCCATTAGCTGTACTGAAGTGACAATGCATCCCTGATGGATTCAGGAGGGAAGGGGTTTATTTTGTGTTGCTCTCCCAGGTCTGGTTTTTTATACTCATATCTTTTATTCAGAGCAGGCAGTTCACATGTGTTGCTTGCCTACCAACTTCAATGTTGTTCTGCTTTGTGAAATAGTAAAACAAAGATAATGATTGGTGTGAAGCCTTCAAGAAAGCAATACAACTTCCAGAGGAAAGAAAAGGGGAGCAACTTAAATCCAAGTAATGAATAATTTGTAGCTAATTGAGAAAAAATGGTGCTAAATTCCATAGCTAAATAGGATCAATTTTAGTGAAAAGAAAAATAGGAACTAATGCGTGCCTTAAAAAAAAAAATCCTTTTTTGGCTTTTATCCAGGATGTAATCCCACTGGGGGGGAGGGGAGAGGGGAAAGAAAAGAAAAGAAAAACTTGATATCTTCTATCGTATCCTGTTCTTGTTCTATCATACTCTCATTACTATAGTATCTGAGCACCTCCCATACCCATCATGTGTTTTTTTTCCCTCAATTTGTTTTTCCTCTTGCAGAAGGAAAACTGCGTGTGAATTTTTAATATTAAATTAAGATTTTATTTATTTAAAAATTAAAATATACTTTTATTAATATTTTGTTCAAAAGTGAGGACAACAAAACTGAGGAAAACTCACAACTAGAGGAACAACCACAATGCAATTGAGCTGTCTTGTATATTTCAGGAACTTCTAACCACAAAGTGGATTGTAATAAAAACAGACATTTGTCTATAGCAGGGCTGGGCAAGAGCCTGTCAGCAGGCCAGATCTGGCCTGCTAAGCTCTTTCATCCAGCCTGCATGGCAGTGCCCAGCCTTGCTCCCTAACATGTTGCCTGGGAGCTGGGGAGGAAGAAGCCCTTTCAACTGCTTCTATTTAAAGAGCTCCCACCTTCCCCACGGCTGCCAGGCAACATGTTAGCAGTCATGGCGAAGGCACAAACCCATTAAATAGAAGCAGTTGAAAGGGCTCCCAGGTGCGAGCTCTTTAAATAGAAACAACTGAAAGAGGTCACAGCTCCTGGCCCCACATCATTGCCTGGGATCCGCTGGTGAGGCATGAGCCTTTTCACTTGTTTCTATTTAAAGGGCATGCGCCTTCCCCAGAGCTGCCAATTAGTCGATGAATCTAAATTTAACATCCTTACCTGTTATATCTTTCTCAACTATTCCACTACTGTATACATTAGGTGCTGCCCAAATGTTATTTTGACACATCATGTCTTGACTGAAACATCATGGTTTTGAAATAAAGCCAGCCGCTACTGCTACAGCACAGAAGCTCCTAAAAAAATGGTGAACGGAAGTGAAGAAATACAGTGCATCTGTCTCTATTAAAGGATCCATACTCATCTTGTCACCCAATAATGTATGTTATGATGAATTTAAGGTCTATTGTATGTGTTGTTCTCATAATGGGAGTAACCTGTTTTAACATCCATGAGCTATTTGTTCTATCAGTTCTATATTCTATTTGTGGACCTTTTGTAATAAAGCAAACATGACAGGTTCACTTTCAGAAATGACATCAAAATCCATCATATCAGTCTAAATGCCACAAAATTTCAAAATGTCATTCCTTTTTAATTGGCTGTCAAACTGAAAATAAACTTCAGAGAGCCCTCCTTCTCTTTCACTGATATGGCTGCCTGTTCTTTAACCTGTAAACGAATTTTGAATCACTTGCATTAGCTTTTCACGGCATGCTCACTATGATAAATTATTCTGTCATTTCACAGTTATTAAAATAGTCTATTCCAACTCAACAGCAAGATGGAAATGAGAAATTCTGACTACAAAGCATTCAAATAGGAAATCATGGGGGAGTGATATTTTTAAAAAGAGGTAGAGCACACTTCATCTTGTATATGAAGTGTTGATCTTAGGTGAATACTGTGGGCCAAATTAGGAGTCTTCTGAACTGAACCAACAAAACTCTCATTTACATATGGGTGAATTCATAGTTGAGTGTTGCATATGTCATTGTTTGCCTGAAACAGAAGACTTGCAGAGGGAAATTTGGCATATTTAGAACATTCATTTGAAAATTCAGGTCTGTATCTTGAAGGGCACAATCTTGCTAGGTGTTGAATGCCTTAGGCCTCTAAAACCTCAGCATTCTAGGAGGCATATTGCTATATCATGCTCCAAATGAGAAAGAAGCAGGAAGAATAGACAAATTCCTCCAACAACAAGTTTAGGCTCTCACAAATGTCTACATAGTAAAAAAGAGAGGAGGAAAATACCAAAAACCTGTGGTAGATGAATAGACTTTCATAACAACAAAAAGGGTGATGTCTTCAGCAGCTGTAAATTAGGCTGTGTCAATGAACTATGCTGATTTACACTAGTTAAAGCTCTAATCCAGATTTCTCTTTTAATTTTTTTAATAACTGTATGTGAAGCATCAGAAACTCTTTATGCATTCTCCTTGCCAGATAAGGGAATATATCTGTACGCAGTAAATTAAACAAAAAAATCATTATGGGTAATCCAAAACATTTTACCAGCTAAATTATTTTGGAAATCAACAAATCCTATTAGCATTACAAAGGTACATACTAAAGCTTAATACTATCAATTGCAGAGCAGCCTTTTTTTTTAAATTCAAAGAGTTTCAAAAACTCAGGTCCTCACAGGATTAGGCCCACTATCCATATTCTACACTAAAATGTAATCTAACGAACAGCAGCAAAAACATACTATGGATCAACAGCATGGAGTCTCAAGATTTCCACTTTAGTACATTGGTATAGGTTTCCTTTCATTAATCAGTCGATCTCTTGCGGTATTAAAATTAAGTGCTAATCCAGATTGGAGGAGTAAATATTAGGTACAGCTATTTATAAGGCATCAGACACCTTATTCACATTTATTATTAATTCCACAATAAATTTAACTCATTGCTGTGAATTAAATAATTCAAAATTCTCCTAAATTTACTTTGCGTTAAACAGATTATTCTGTTCTTTGAAAGTTTTATTAAATATTTTGCATTGTCATTTCTTATGCTTTGTATAGGACAGCTAATTTGCTTAAACTTTGTCCTTTCTGGCTGCAAACCAGTTATTCTATTTGTTACAGTCAATCCTCATCTCATTAAAAACAATCAACAATGCTCTTCAAACCACAACTCTAAAAGATAAAGGAAGATGTCTTAACTGGGTTTGCCTAAATAATCACAGAATTATATCAAAATATTATTTGTTATATGCTGTCAATAGCTATGAAACTTTTAATCTTAAATAATGTTATTTTTTCTTCTTCAATAAATTAATTAAATACACTAAGAAGATCTTTAAATAAAATCATCATCATCATCAACTGATGTCACATATTCACAGTTTGTCACTGTTTTAAAAATGGCAACAGCCACAGCCACTCATTGATGTAACACTGTTTGGGATTATATTGGGAGAAAGTGTCACAGTGGAAAACCCTTCATTCACTTAATATAGTGGAAAGCAATTGTGCTGAGATCCCATCAGAATGGATTTATGATAGGAAATTCATTATAATCCTGTTTTGGTAAAAAAACATTTTCCCACCTATTAGAACGCTCTAAGCCTATAAAAGGAAATATTATTATGACTGAAAGGAACCCAGGAAAGTGTAAATGACAGTCATAAAATTGTTCACTCTAAATTCAAATTGTACAAGTTCTTTTCACGTTTTCTTCAGCCTTGTGGAGTCTTCTTTCCTCCTGCTTTCTTCACAGGTTTATAGCTCTCTGTAACCTGCCTGTCAATTATCCCAGCTCCATCGCAGACTCTTTTCCTTCCATGATCCCCCTCCAACTCAAATGGGTTACAGCAATTTTTCCTCTCATTTAAAGTGCTCTCAGTCTACCATAATCTCTTCTACCTTCTCACCCCATATTTAGATACTGAGTCCCATGATAACATTCTTCTCCATCATAAGACCCCTGCTATCTTTGATACTAAATTGCAAGTCCCAGAAGTTTTGGTAGCCTCCCTATTACACAAAGGTGACTCTAAAGTGGGAAACCCAGAGCACAGAAAATACGAAATAAAGGTGGTGGCATAGTTTAGTAGAGAGACTGTCATTGTTAATGAGCACCACTTCTTCAGTATCAAGGACACTGGGCTGAGGAACTTAGTTTAATGAGACTAATCCAATATTTATGATTTTGGTCAGTTCACATGAAGTGGAATTATTACTATTTATTTTTATTTTGGAGTGCCCACAGTGTGGCAGGTGCTGTCCACTCACACACACAAGAACACTGTCTCCACCCAAATGAGCCTGCAACTAAAGCTAAAGTAATTGGGCTAGCATTTGATCAAAGCTTGCTTTTCCATCCTCATTAGAATATTGCTATAATGCAGTATGAATAAGGGAATACCATCAAATCTGTGTGAATAACATTGTATTAAAAGGTAAATAGTGTACAGGCAGTCCCCGGGTTACGTACAAGATAGGGACTGTAGGTTTGTTCTTAAGTTGAATCTGTATGTAAGTCGGAACTGGCATACAGATTCAGCCGCTGCTGAAACTGACCAGCGGCTGACTACAGGAAGCCCGAGGCAGAGTTGCTCAGCCCCGGGCTTCTTGGAATCAGCCTCTGATCAGTTTCAATAGGCTGAATCTGGACGCCAGTTCTGACTTACATACAGATTCAACTTAAGAACCCCAGTCGTCCCCAAGTCAGCTGCTGCTGAAACTGATCAGCGGCTGATTCCAGGAAGCCCGGGGCAGAGCAACTCTGCCTGGGGCTTCCTGTACTCAGCGCTGGTCAGTTTCAGCAGCGGCTGACTTGGGGACGCCTGGGGCAGAGCAGCTGGGGTGCTGCTGGGTTGCTCCAGTAGCGCCGCTCCTCGGCGCTACTGGACGAATCCACCAGCACCCCAGCTGCTCTGCCCCAGGCATCCGGAGAAAAGCCTAGACTGCTGGGGGGGGGGCGTACTAGCTGCGCCCCCCCCCTCCCCAGCAGACCAGGGAGACGCGGGCGGGGGACCGAGACGCACCGCAGTCCCGCTGCCCAGGTCCTCCGCGGCTTTGCTCCGCGTCTCCCTGGTCTGCTGGTGACCAGCAGACCAGGGAGACGGGGAACAAAGCCGTGGAGCATGCCGGCAGCGGGACAGCTGCGGCGCATCTGGGCTGTCCGCTGCCCGCGTGCTCCCTGGATTTGCTCCCCATCTTCCTGGTCTGGGGAGACGTGGAGCAAAGCCGCGGAGCACGCAGGCAGCGGACAGCCCAGATGTGCCACGGCTGTCCCGCTGCCAGCATCCTCAGAGGCTTTGCTTCCCGTCTCCCTGGTCTGCTGGTCTCCAGCAGACCAGGGAGATGGGCAGCAAACCCCATTCGTAACTGCGGATCCGATATAAGTCGGATCCGCGTAACTCGGGGACTGCCTGTATACAGACACAATAACCTGTTATTCTTGGTGTTCTGTAACCAATCCCTCATGTTATAATATCCTTTAATAAATAACAGGAAAATTACAAAACATCCATTCTCCCTAAAAATATCTGCACTAGTGCTTTTCGTGAACTGGACTTGGCTTCTATAAATGTCCTGACTTTGAAAAAAAGAGTATAGGAAAAAAGTGTAGAAACTGTTTAAATGTCCAACCTAAACCTGAATCAAGGGAGGTTTAGGTTGGACATTAGGAAAAACTTCCTAGAATAAGTTGTCTAGGGAGGTTGTGGAATCTCCAGCTCTGGAGATATTTAAGAGCAGGTTAGATAGACATCTAACGGGGACAGACCATGAGGGCAGGGGACTGGACTCGATGATCTCTTGAGGTCCCTTCCAGTTCTAGTGTTCTATGATTTTATGTTTTGTATCAATATTTTCAAAACAAACAAAAATATTTTCCTGTTTGAAATGGCTTCATTTTGAAGAGGTCAAAATAAAAATGAACCATTAAACAAAATGTTTTGGCGATTGACTTGAAAAATAATCGTTCTTTAAGTTCATGAAAACTTTCAAGATTTTGACTTTTCACCGCAATTAGAGATAGGAAAAAAAATGGAACCCTTTAAACTATTCAGTATGGGGCAGCCATTTCCTAGTCAACTCTAACCAGTCTTACTAGTGTCTTTACTGGCAAGACAGTAACATTTCATTGTACAAGCTGAATCTCTCTAGTCTGGTACTCTCAGGACCTGACCGAACCAGAGAATTTGCCAAAACACGGGATGTCAATACTGTCAAGCAGCATTACCAACACTGCTTATTGGACTCTTAGAAGACA
Organism: Pelodiscus sinensis; assembly: GCF_052426305.1. NCBI lineage: Eukaryota > Metazoa > Chordata > Testudines > Trionychidae > Pelodiscus > Pelodiscus sinensis. The sequence continues at coordinate 104,547,855 of NC_143055.1, forward strand.
TTTAGGGATAAACTGTGCTATTATTTAGCTCTAAAACACTGAGAATTGAGATAGGTGGCTGTAAAATTTTATGGGGCCGTGAGAAACTTGGCCATACTTATGATAAGTGGACATCTGGCTAATTAAAATCATGTTGCCAGACCACAGCGTGCTGGACTAGATAGGTTCAACCTATAGTAAATATATTGTTTGTAGATCTCCAAAGTGAGTATCAGGGAAATGAATTTTAATATAAATATACTGGTATGTCAAGTATTGCCCCCTGTTTAGTGCTAGGATCATTTCCCCTGTAAATTGTCATTGAGGGAAAGGTTAGGAAGTCTTTGTATACCAACAAGTTTGGAAATAAGTAAGCGTTGCCATCAGCCTCTTTCCTTCGCCTCCCTGATCACATGACACGCTTTATAATCCTACGTTTGCATTGCCATGGACTTTTAGATAGTGATTGCATGCCCACAAGATCCAAGAATAACCCATCATCTATAGCACCATTTCTAAAACCAATATTAAGATAGCACTATATCTTTTCATTATACCATGTTTTGTTATCTAAAACTTTGTCATCTAAAATTTTAGGTGACAAATTAATGTCATTGCATTCATTAGTCATCTCAGGTTTCAGAGAGAATAAATCCTGCCATGTAACATTATAGTCATACAAGAAGTTTTATGATCTGAAACTTTAAATAACAAATATCATGACCAACATCATGATCTAAAGAGAAATGCTTATGACTAATTATGTTAATTAACTAAAATATTCATATTAGTAAGCTTTGCAAGTAGACTATATTTTAAATTTTGGAATTATCTGTAAGTGGGTTAAGTATCCAGAACACATTTTTAAGAATTTATTTTGTAGAGAGATGTGGAAAATGACAAGACTCACTACAAAATTCAGACAGGGATTGTTTTTAACTGAGTATAACTAAGGATACAATTTAGTCATGCAAAGTTACTGATCCTGTGACTTTAACAGGCCTTTGTGACTTCTGCTTCAGCTTCAACCCCAGCTGGCACGGCTCCAGCTGGCAGCCCCATGTCACAAGACTCTGGCTTCCATGATTTATGGTTTATTGCCCACGTCCAGCCTGTGAATTTTAATAACTTCCCCACACCGTGCCAAAATCTTAACCATAATTAGTTATCTTATACATGTAACCAGAAAAATTTACTCACAAACACTCAGATGGTTCTCAATTCTAGAAATTCTTAAGCTTGGATAGGACACATTATATTAGATCATGCATATAGAATTACCAGATGTCCCGATTTTATAAGGGCAGTCCCAATATTTGGGGGAGGGGGGAAAGGGAGGGAGAAGGGGTTCCGTATGTAGTTGCCTATTACCCCTCACCCCCATCCTGATTTTTCTATCTGGTCATCCTAGATATACAAAAGTAGGAGATTTAATTCCTGCTTTAAATAGTTAGGCTAGTGCAAATTTAACTACAGAGCTGTGAATGTGCACCCATAATTTACTATTTTTGAGAGCTATGGGTTGTTTATTTATTTAAGACAGAAAGTGAAATAGCTTCCAGAGGGAACAATCCTAGAGAACATTTCCTAATATAAAAACCTCTAATGAGATAATTACAATGTGTCTGTTGAGCAGTGCATAGAGTTCTTAAGACTAATTTAAAATGCATTAATAATGGTTCATTGTCTTGATATATGCATCATCAAGTGCCACATAGTGAAGAGGGTTAAAAATAAAAAAGAACATCATCAATGAATGCTTTCTGGGCCAAAGTGTTGTTTTCAATGTGACAAAGAAATCAAGTTTAAAGGTCAGAGTTGCCAAAGTATAGATGAAATATCCTGATGTGTATTTCGTTTTGTTTCATCCCATTTTTACCCTACATTGCTAGAGAAAGATAATCTTTCCTCAGGAGAAATAAAAAGGAAAGTATGGATAGACAAGTATGTTAGTACCAAGTAGGAGGCAGAAGTCCTTCCTCTAAAATGCAAAACACATGTATGCATGGCATGCAACACACAACCTACCTCTTCATTACCATGCACACTCACAGCCATAGCAAAGCACAAGGCATGTGGATAAAGCAAAGGGAAAAGAAAAAGACACCAAGACTATATAAAATGCTGGCATGAGAACATCATCACAGTGAGACAGGATTAGACAAAAATCAAACCTCTGGAATCTCCCACACTGTCAAGTGCACAAAGCTGCCCTCAACAGTATGTCTTTTAGTAGAGAGAATGTCGAATATTAAAGCAAGAAGAAGCTCTTGAGTCTGTGCAAGTCAAAGAATGTGTATTTTGTGATACTTCGCAGGTTCTGGTTTTTGTTTGTTTGTTGTTTTTTGACAGCTAACAACTTTCAGCCAAGCTGCCTACCTGAAGAGGGGTGATGAACTTAGACAAAGTCTCCTAAAATTAGATATTTTGGAACAAACTATGTGCTCCTGTTCCTATAATTTGGTTTAGTTTTATGCTTTGATCTGGCTGGTGGGACTGTACTCTGAGTCCACCAAAATAAGAGATACAACTCTCAAAGAGAATCAGAAGTGTCTTTATACTTTTCTTTATTCGGCCAACTTTTCAAAACAGACTCCTACATTTTGAACACAAAACGTCCAGGCATTTGTAACTTTAATTCAAAACTAAAATTGCATGCACAAAAGGGGGCATCTGCATGCAACTGCCAAAATTGTGCATGTATATGATTATCTTGTGTGCAAGGCATAGTTAGCGGTTTGTTTCTGCATTTGCATATTTTACTATTTTTGAGAATTTGGCCTTTTGTGAATTAGTGCCCACTTACACAAAAGGCAGCCTTTTCCCATATAAGGTGTAATTAAAAAGAGATTATTGTATTTCTCTTCCTTACAGCATCACAAATCAAATATTAATCATATAATCATTCAATTAAGAGAGCACCTCTACAGCTTTTGTAGCATGAAGCAGTAAAAAGCTGAAACAGCCAAAATGAAGAAGGGTTGAGTCAATCTCAAGAGCTGTTTAATGTGAGCATTATGCACTATAAACAAGAGAGATGATTAGGATTATACAGGTTTTCAAAGGTATCATCACTGCCACTTTCTCAGATTTTCCACACTATCACACTGCTGGTGAGACAGACCCAAGCCAGATCTCAGTATCCAAATACCCTCTAAATTTTCAGATGCTCTTTGAAATCCAACCCTGGACCTGAAGGCAAATATCTCCTTTATTTATAACACATCAGACCAAAATCCGAATTCAAACATCCTTAACTGCTACAGTTTCAAAACCCACAGCTGTGTTTGAACACTACAGTATGAACCAGTTTTTTAAATTATGGATGTGACTAAGATTAATAACTAAGTGGATCAAGGCTTGAAAACAAACAGCTCTTTAAAAACAGATCAATTATTCCAAGAAGTGACTTGTGAGAGAAAGGAGTGATCCAGTCTGCACAAGGAGAAACATCTTCAGAAATGATTCAAAAAATGCAATATAAATAAAATACCATTGCGCACACACAAACTCATATGTATGTTTGTTAGATTTCATACAGGTGACTCCAATCAACAAAGGAGCAGAATATAGCCATAGGAATGAATCAGGAAGGAAACTGTGATTTAGAGTCATGTTTATTGCTCTGATTCATCCCTGCTTCGTGAGAAAGCAACCTGGTACAGACCAACTATAAATTATTTGCTTCTCTAATGCTAATTCCGCTATGCTGGCTAGCATCTTGGGAGCCGAGGCAACACTTCAAACCATTCCTCAGCCTATCCCACCTCCCCCTTGTCCACCTGGAGAGGAAGAGAAGTATAGCAGCCCCACAGAAGCTATTCTAGGTGCCACATAATCTGCAGGGCTGGCCCACAACATTTTGGCCCCTGAAGCAGGGAGCTCAAAGGACACCCCTATGTCACCTTCTCTCCTGCCTGCCTGTTATGTCTCTTGTTCCCTCCTTCCTCCAGCATAGCACTCCACCATCTCTGTGCATCTAGAGCAGAGAGAATACATATGCACCAACAGCAGACACAATTTTCTACACTCTGGATCCTAGTGGTGCCCCCCCGCAGTCTGGTACCTAAGGCAGCCGTCTCAGTTCGCCTCCTGGTAAGGCCAGCCCTGACAATGTGGGTAGACTGCAAAATGAACCAATGAGGTATCCTGTGTCCACCAGTGCCTTTTATTAAATCATAACTAAGGGCTTACAATCCTAGCCTTAGGGTGAATAACTGTCTACAAACACAGAGGTACTGGATTGCTATGTTGATCCCAGGATATTAGGAACAGAAGGTAGATGAGGTTCTATATTTTATAGGAAAGATCCAAACAGACATCATCTTCCTTTTTTAAGTTTTTCCGTTACAGACTAACACGGCTACCCCTCTTTTATAGGAGCAGCTTCTACGGATGAGGGAGACAGGGCTCTTATTCAGGTCTGGGACCTGTACTTCAGAATGTCCCAGGTAAATACTAGTTAAACAGATTGTTTAGCATAAGTAGTTAGCACATATTTTAAGGGACCAATTAAAGTAAAGTGGCCTATTAACACCCCTGCAGTCATAGGGGGGAAGGGAGGGAGGGAAGGCAGCTGGAGGCAAGGCTTATTAGTGCATAATAAATTGCTGTAATAAATCCAGTGTCTCTGTTCAATCTATCAGAGGGGTAGCCCTGTTAGTCTGGATCTGCAAAAGCGACATGGAGTCCTGTAGCATCTTATAGACTAACAGATGTATTGGAGCATAAGTTTTCGTGGGCAAAGACCCACTTCATCAGATGCATGTATCTGACAAAGTGGGTCTTTGCCCACGAAAGCTTATGCTCCAATACATCTGTTAGTCTATAAGGTGCTACAGGATTCCTTGTCGTCTGTTCAATCTGTGATTTTCAGTGTCTAGCACTATGAATTTAAGCTCATCTTTTGAAAGTGTTACGCAGGTTTTCTTTGGGGATGAGGACTGACAGGTCAGACATGAAATGCTTGCTTTGTTGTGATAGGGTGTTTTTGTCGTCTTATTCTTCTGTGAAAGTTCATTCAAGAGGGCAGAGATCATCTAGTTTCATCCACCCAATTGTTATTGGACCATTTACTGCGCTGGATGACACACACTCTCACCAACAGAAGCTTGTCCAAACAAACAAAAAGTTTCCTCACCCAGGTTGTCTCCTTACAAACATAAAACAAAGATTCTGCAAGTGCAAATAGCTGCATGGAATAGTTTTAAGGAGTCTGAAAGTCTGATCCGCAATATCAAAAACGGGCTTCAGTGTCATTTGCGAAGGGAAAATGTTCAATATTTTGGGATTGTGTTCAGCTGATCATTTTTTTCTCCTTTGATATACAAGAGCTGCACATCTAACTTCTCACTTTCAGAAGGAAAGACAAGACAGACAATCTCTCTTATCTATGAATGTTGCCTTTCCAAGCCTCCAGCTTAAAAACCTCCCCAAAACCAAGAAGTGATAACACAATATTCCGGGACAGAAACACTCACCCTGGTTTTGGCATCGATCTGCCCTCCGCGATCCAACAAAAGCTTCACCATGTTTGTGTTTCCCCTTTTGGAAGCCACATGCAGTGGGGTGATTCCATTCTACACCATGAAAAGAACAAACAAAAAGCATGATGGACTTGAAAATGTATAATGGTGATGCCTTTGTATTTGGATCACAAAAAGAGGAACATCAATACAGTACAGAAGATAAGCAACTCTCTGAGCTTCAGAGCTAGGCACACATGTTATTTGAGATTCAGACCTTTTGGCATTTTGGTTTTCTTATAGACATGTATCTTGATCTGAACATCACAGTCACACAGTAGGACAAAACATACATCAGAGCCCAAATTGGTCAACATTCACAGCATACTTATGTATTTAAATCACTGCAACACACGCACAACATACAAAGCATGGGGGCTCGGATACAAAGGAAGCTCATTAGTATAACAGAAATCAGTGTCAAAAAACAGGCTCTAATTAGTCTGAAAGATGGTATTTAATATTTAATTTTCAACAAGGATGCCCTTGCCAGCACATCAGGTGGAAAACTCTTGGGGAAAATAAAAGTGAATATTAGTGAGGATTATGTTGACTGTGTGAACATGAAATCCTTCAGAAAGGCAGTTCTTCATAAAGCAATTCAACAAGATTCTGGGAATGAAAAATGAAACAAAAAATTTCTTATCCAATAGTAACAGCTATAGCAATGCACATGTTAATCAGTTAAGTGATGTAAAATAGCTAATAAACTATATTAATTAGTCTTATAATGGTTGTGGTTTTTCATGCAAAGGTGGCTTTCAGTTAATCAGAACCTCTATTCTGTTTTATATATTCGCAGCATATTTTTAATTTATTGATTTGTTCCAATACAATAATATTATGGAAAGGTAAATAAACTTATACTGGTAAATCATAAAAATTCAGGAGACAGGGAAAAATCAATGAATAATACATGTTTCTGTAGTATGCCTGACTGTGGCACAGACTCTTAAATTAGTTGGCACAAAATGAGAGTGTTTGCATTCTGGATACCTTGAAGGGGGCTTATTACTTTGACATTTCCATAGTGTGCAGCTATGTCCCCTCAAGGCAACTCAGCACATTCCTTGTGAACTTTGCAGCTAATTCCCGGTTACAAAGTAACCTTTGGTTCTATGCTGAAATCTCCTCAGCACTTTGCTTTCCATTCCACTTTTGATTGGGAATTTTAAGCAAAGATACACTCCCACATCCATCGACCATCCCATGTAAGAAAAAAAAATTAATCCATACCCGGGCTGTGAAGTCTACCGCAGCTCCTCGGTTGAGCAGAAGCGTTGCCACGTTGACATTTCCATAGTGTGCAGCTATGTGCAAAGGTGTGAAGCCGCTCTATAAATGGAAACACTCCTAGTTAGGGAATGAATTTCTTCAGTGCTATATTATTGGTCTCCTCAGAGAACTTCTGATTTTAACAACTTTTGGCAAACAAACGTGTAACGTTACTCTAACCTTGCGCACCTACAAAATAACATAAGGTCTTGACCATAGAATGAAGGTAGTTTTTCCCTACTGTGGATAATAAAAAGCTCTTCTTTCCTATTCACTTATTGATCAATTGTGTTATTTGCTATTCCTTGTGGATCTATGTTGCTAATCAAAAAAGAGATGACCAGACACACAGAAAACATTCAAACAAATGTTTTACTACTTCTTTCCACAACACAGAAGTTGGGCTTTCAACTGTCATGTTTTGTCGTTGGTTTTTACTTTGCTGATCTTTTCTTAGAATGGCAAATTTCAGCATGAGCATTTCTTTTTCTTTCTTTCTTTCTTTCTTTCTTTCTTTCTTTCTTTCTTTCTTTCTTTCGGAGGTGTGTTGCTGGGTGGTGGGTGTGTGTGGGTGTGTGTGTGGGTGTGTGTGTCTGGGAAAGCAACAAATGTTTGTACTATATTGAAAGTATCTTCAAGGCACTTCAAAATACTTTACTTAGTAGACAGTAGAGTTAATGATCAAACCATTCTATATTTATATTACATTCCAAAGCACTTCCCAAATCATACAATCATACATACCAAAATGGAAAAAAACCCATTGAAATGTAGCTACAATGTAGTGGGTTAGAGTGTGACTGATGCAAGGTACAAAAAGTTGCACAATAGTCTAGAATGAGGTAATTTATTTGAAATTCTGATAATGAACAAATTTCTAGTCTTATAAAAAGTTCCAATGAATCTTTAATATTCATGAAAAGCAGAGCAAAATCTTTTTTTAAAGATCTCCTCTGAAAGACCTTAATGTTGCACATATTATGTTCTAATAGCATAGCTATTTATTATAGTAGGAACAGTGAAGTATTTTCTGTTTCTGAACATACTTGTATTATAAACCAGATTTCATTTTTTAGCATCAGGATCCACACTGTAAACTGTTCATCCATTAGCAAATCAGACTCGGATGTTACATAATTTTTTCCAAAAAGACTTTGTTCCCAAAAGCTCTCGGCCTGATATTTTAATCCCATTACATTTACTTCAATGTCAGTCCCAAGATGAAAAGGATCTAATTAGAATCAAACACACATTAAATTCATGGCCTTGTTGCCATAGTTAGGAAAGCAAGAAAACACCCAACAACTCAGGACACTTTTGCACACATATGCATCCAAAGTCCATATCTCCCTCCTCTTAAAACTCCCAACTGTATAAACAAAGGCATTTCAAAACACTGCTTAATGATTTGATTCTTGGAAACAATGCCTTCTCCTGAGGTGGTGTTACTTTTAGGGTTGACATTTGAGTTATAGCCAATTGGCAGACACATGATGCCCTACAGCACTGCTTTCAGTGTTGGCACATCAGAATTAACATGAAAGACCTGAAGGTGCCTGCCATAGGTAAGTTTTGGCTATGCAGGAATGTATTCACACACTCCCCTGCAAGCATTTCTGAACATTCCATTTTAACAATTTGTCACATTCTACTGGTTATTCCAAATAAAAATGTGATTTCAATAAAATACTTCTCTTGAAGGGCTCTATTTTATTTATTAAATGTTTGGCTTTGATAGGTTGAAAATGCAAATATGTGATAGGTTAATTATCTACTGAATTCCACCTTTTAGAGCATGAGGAATGTGTTTACATTTTTTTAAACAGATTCAAAACACCTTGGGTCAAGTTACACCTATGGAATTAATGGGGAATCTTTGTTGTTTGGGCATTTGACTTTTGCTGTGATTTTGAATTAGCCTAACATCCTCATAAGTTTTCACTTAATTTTGACCAGTGAATGCTTTTGCATAATTAATTTTATTTAGTTCAAAAATATATCCACTCACCTACCCCCATCTCTAGACCTTAATTCTTTTTTTACCACACGTGAAGACTCTAGTTTATCTCACAATACAATAATACAAGCTGGAAGAAATTATAAGACAAAGGGAGAACAAAAGCAAAAACGATCAAACAAAAAGTTGCTGCTTTACAATTACTGTCATTAGCAGGTATTTGAAAAAGTTCCTTAAGTTTCACTTTTAGTGCTAAACAATAAAAAAAAAAAATACTGTAGCATAAGAAGAACAGTACCACAAATTAACAGAAAAAGTTAATAAAAAAAGTGTTGATCTCGGTACCTCAGTTGTTCTATTCACCATCATCTGACGCAGCATAGTTTGGAAAAAAGAGGAAAAATATTACAGATCATCCAGGAAAAGGAAAACTAAGTTGCCTGTTGAAATGAGTTATGTTGTTATTATGGGGAAAGCCACTCAAGCATACATTAAACATTAAATACAACCCATGTATGCATGGGTCACAAACCAGTATCCTATTTAATGGACACAACTCAGTAATTCTGTTTTCATTCTTGTTTTGTCTTGATTGTAAATAATGAAAGAGATCAGATTTTAAAAGGGTTTACAAGATCTGTCAATTAGTACATTGCCTGTATTTATTGTGTCTTGCAGATATGCACTGCAGAAGAAGATGTTTTATTGGCAATATGGGTTTTAGCAATTTATTTACCACAGAAGTTACTTAGAGCCACTATTTTAAAATGATGGAATTAATGTCCTTTTCCCTGAGGCATCCAGACACATGACTACCCCAGGCCTCCACAACAAAGCCTTTTTACCTTGGACTGAACATCTGCATTGTGGTCATTTTGGAGCAGGAGTGCTGCTGATTTTGTATCATCTTTCCTGGCAGCAATGTGCAAAGCTGGGAGTCTCACTTTGCCCTTGGTATCATTTTCCAGGAGAATGGCCACTGCCTGATTGTGTCCCTGCTGTAGTGCAACAGCTAATGGAGTGAAGCCATCCTGGTAGAGTGGAAAAAACAAAATATGCTCCATAAGGAGAAGGGCTCAGTTATCAGCCACATAAGTACAGTACATACAAAGGCATATGTTAAAAGTAGTCTTACACACACACACACACACACACACAATGGCTCAGGAATCACAAGCTTTATCTCAGACATGTTTTTGAATATCCGTTTTCCCTGTAAGCTGGGCGCTTGTGCAGCTGCTCGGGAGAAATTCAAGTGCTAACCAGTTTATTAGCAGAACACCCACAGCTGTGTTTTGTATTTCTATTGGTGGTGCTCATGCATATGCTTCAGTGCACATAAAAAATTATTCCGCGCATGGATGGGAAAAAAATCCGCACATGGATGGAAAAAATTGGTGGGAACACTGTCTGTGATGTGCACTTAACCACTTCAAACTTAACTTTTCCGTTACCCTAGGAGTCAGTGCAATGGCCCATGGGGAACACATGTATCTCCTTCAATGCTTACTATATTTAAAATCATCATGCATCAAGTTATTCTGGAGATACACACATGAGAAATACTAAGAAATGGTCAGTTGTTGGTATTAGCACGAATAAGATGAAATGCACCTGCTAAGGTGTCTCTCACAATGTACCATTTCTAGAGAGTCTCTCATGTTTTTACCATCACCAGATAAATTTATTGTAGTTTCTTCTAATTCTCCGAAGTTATATGCTATCTGTGTGATTCAATAAGATAGTGGGTGTCATTTACTGATTCTGATCCTAAGCAGCAAAGCATCACAATTGTTCTTTCTGGAATCAAAATTTCAGAAACATATCTTTTATTTTCCTTTCAAGTATATTTCTAATTTTACTTTGCATTCAGTTAGAAATGGAAATATTCAAACATTCACATGTGTCCTGTTCTGCTAATGCTTAAACAAAATCAAGCCTATTACAAATATTGCTGCTGCGGTCATTCCTTCAAGTGGAAATAATTTGGCTTCATTACATAAGCAAGCAATATAGGAGCAAGGATATCCAGCAGACCATGGAACTTTGTGTCTCTTTTCTAACCTGGTAATATATAATTTTCAAAAGCAATTAGCCTTGGCCAAACTATGTTCTCATGGGCTAAAATTCCATTGACCAATGCTGAGTGATTCTGAAAATCCTACCCTTAGAAAGGCACTAAAGGACAGAAGAGATTGTGATTTGGGTTGTGGATGGAAGAGGAGATACAAGGGCAAACTGGTAAGGATTAACTGAAAACAGAAGCATTGGGAAAGCCATGGGCTACGTCTACACTGCAGGCTTTTTGTGCAAGAACGGCCGTTCTTGTGCAAAAACTTGCGAAATGTGTACACTGCACGCGCATAATTTCGCAAGTAAATTTACAGTAAGGCGTCAGAACAGAGGGCTTCTCGCGCAAGAATTATTCCTCTCCCCACAAGGAATAAGAGCTCTTGCACAAGAAGGCAGTGTGGACAGGCAACAGGGGTTTCTTGTGCAAGAAACCTTTACGGCTAAAATGGCCATCAGACTGCAATGGACGCTTTTGTGCAAAAGCACATCTCTTGTGCAAAAGCACATGGCAGTGTGGACACGCTCATAGAGAACAAGGATTTACCATGCCCAAATAAGAAAGTTCAGCTAAAGAGTTATTTACAATCAGAAAGAGGGAGGTATAGAAAGAGGGAGGGAAGCAGACTGATGGATTTGGGAGAAACATAGTAGTGGAGTGAAGAAAGAGAAGAATTTGGTTGGGTTGGGAGCAGGGTAAAAGAAAGAAAGAATAGCGAGAATGAGGAATATTGGAGGCAGTACAATCTAAACTGCCTCAGATAAACATGCAAATTTTGAGGTGTTGTCCTGACTCACCAAACTAGGTTTGTACTTCACTCATCTAATGCCTTTCATTCCCTTTTGTGTAAAATTATGAGTAGACTTTATAACCGCTACACTGTTACAGCTGCGTACTCTCAGAAGACTACATTCTGTACTAGGAATTAAAATGGGAGAACAGCTGAAGCAACAGCTGAACCAGAGAGATAATTCTCAGATTGGAGCTACATTAGCTGGTGGGATGGCTTAGTGCATGAGCCTTTCCCCTCTGGAAACTTGAGAGCAAATCCTGGATTAAGGGGGGACATATGAAAATGAGTTTGGTGGCCTCATTCTTATTCCTACACATCAAAAAAGCATTGAACATTTCAGCATTACTAGCTGTATCTACTCAATTAAACTTCAGGATTAGAAGAAAAAAATCAGGACAGTGGACTTTTTCTAATTTTAATATGAGTTTAACATCACACAGAAATTGATAAACTCCTGAAAAAGAGAAATTAACGTGTAAAACATTTAAAGCTTCAGGGACGAATTTTGTCCTCAGCTGACTACATATAAAGTTATTGAATCATTATGTGCTAAAGTAATTGAAGGCAACGGGCTACAACCAACAATAGAATTTGGCACTTCAAATATATATATACACTTCACTTGCCAATGTAGAGCTGCATGGAGTCAAAATTAGTACCTAGGATTACAATTTTTAATTAAACTTCTTTGTGGCTAGGATTCAAATTTGGATCCTGAACTTGAAAAAAAAACAAAAAACAAAAAAAAAAACCTGGCCATCTAGCAGTTTGTCTCTGCCTCTTCCCTAGCACTTCCCTTCCGTGTTGCTTCTTCTTACAATATCCTCCCAGTCTTGGAGTCCTCATTCAGCAATACTCTCTTCTGAGATGCTCTAGTTAATACCAGTTGCTGATTGCTTCCCAGTGCTCTTTAAATGGGACTACCAGGTTAGACTGCCATTTGTTTGTTTCTAATGGCAGAAACCAGCCAGAATCAACATACATGTGAGAGCAGGTGGGCACTCACTCCACTCCCTGAGTGGACTAGCCTCCTATGCTGGAACTACATATCTTGAGAACCCTTCCATGGGGCTGAACAAAGCATGATTTCACTCTCCAAATCCCAGAAGATGAAATTGGCCTTTGGCAGGTTTAGAATGTGAGAGACAGAAGTAAAATCCTGGATCCAAACCTATCTATGAATTCCAGGGATAGTTCAACCTAGAGCCTTTCTCTAGATTATAACTGTACTGGCCATAAACTTGATCACAGAAAATACAAAGCAGTTATGTGGCACACCTGAAAGCAGGTCCCTAAGAACTTTTCGCTACGCTTAATTCCTGAGAGACCCAAAACTCTGTTGCAATTTGGAAACACTGTTTCCGTCAATTTGCCTGGCAATTCCACAGGATTTCTTATTTCAGAAAAGCTGCAATGGTAACACGATCTCAATCAATGCAAGTCACAGAAAGGATCATTTTAGGAGCCATCGTGAAGTGACACAATATATGTTGAATGAAGAGCTAGAAAGGCAGCTGTTAACACCAAGAAGTTTGGATATAGCACAAAGTAAGCAAGCATAAATGCAGCCCTATTTCAAATCAGTTCATTGGTCAAGTTAACTAGAATGGGTGAGTTTCCATACTGATTGGAAGGTAACAAGTTTAAAAACAAAGAAGGAATGGATGAGAAGAGGAATTAAAATGGAGGAGGGAAAAGTTTCTTTGTTGTTTCACAATTGTTATATATAGAAAGAATAATAACAAAGTTGACAATTTTACAGAACCACAGCTGTCCACTTCATTTTCTGAGAGTGAGGAAAGTAGTATTTGGTAGCAAGAGAACAATGGGAAACAGCGAACACATAGTTTGTTATATATGAATTTTGTTCTTTGCCTAAAACTTCTCTGATTTACAGATCTTGGTGAAAGAAATGAATAGTCCCATTGTCCCAATTTCTATATTCTTAGAGCTATATTCTGATCTTAGTTGCACCAGTGTCAATCTGTAGTGACTAGTATTGATGTCACTGGAATTACTCCCGACACACACCCTTCTAAGGCCTGGTCTACCCAACATGTGAAGATGAAAGAAAGATACACAACTCCAGCTACATAAATTACATAGCTGGAGTCGACGTATCTTAAGTACCCATCCACACAGCAGGAGGTCAGGCTCCCATTGGCTTCCCTTACTCCTCGCGAGGAGTAGGAGTATCGGTACCAATGGCATCACTCTGTTAGTGTGATCTAGCGAGCTAAATTGAACCTGGAAGATTGACTGCGGCAGCGTTGATCTTCCATGTAGGGTAGGCATGCCCTAACTGAACTCGGAACTGGCCTTGAGTATCATACTTTTGTGTGCTTATACTTGTGATTGTAAGCAAACATGTATTGTCTGAAGATGAAGCAGGAGCTGCTTGGTGAGTATTATTGCTTCATAATAACTGATTTCCAAGTAATATTAATCACACCTGGAAACATTTTCTATTCCACAAGCCAGGCACAAACCAGCCCGCAGAATTAGAGAGCCCTAATCGGCTCACTGAGGCCCATTCTCCACCATCATTCCCCAAGCAGAGCTAAATCCTGGGAGACATTTTGCTTCAGTGTTTCTTCTCTGTATATTTGTTTCTTTTTCTCAAATTCATTTTGTGAGAATCCATCAATACCAAAGAGAAGCACATGCTGAATTCAGGAGTCTCCTAACACAAAGAGAACTGGCTTTGAGAGGCAGTCAATGACAGCTGAGGTGCAACGGTATTCTTTATTAGCACAGGACTTGTTGGGTCTTATGCTTTCAATATATTTTTAAGAAATGTTCCTCAGCATCTTCATTATGAAACACACAAAATGTTCCACATATTTTGCTCTAGCTCAGAAATGGACTGAATCAAGGTTGCAGATCACTCCATCCCAATTAAAAACCCACCCTGAGGGATAGTAGAAGGAAAACTTTGCAAAGTTCCACTTGTTGATCTTCCCCAGATCACAGCATGTCATCATTGGGGCAGGGTAAGCATGTATCAGGCCCGTAGGTGGGAGAGGGAGAGTGAAAAGGGTGCGAATGCACCCCTCACACACACACTGTCCTTCATGGTCTGCCATGGGGCCAATTCCAGCCGACCTAGGGAAAGCAGGGCGGGGCATTGCCCCAGCCTCAATCTCCCGTGCTCTGGCCGGCCAGGGAAAAGCAGGGAGGTGCACTGCCCCAGCCTCCCTCCCCCTTGCTCTGGCAAACCAGGGAAGACTGGGTCTGATTCCCCCTTCCTCACCTAGGAGGGAAGCCAGTGGTGGGACTTGGGAGCGGGGGGCAGGACTGCAGGGGGAGGACAGTCACCAGCCCCTTCCACAGCTCGCACCGCCCCACAGAAATTCCTGCGTGAGGCATTGTAATTCCTGCGTGGTGCACTGTATTTCTGCCTAGGTGAAGAGAGTTGGCATCTCCCAGAATGTGCTGGTGGCATACGGCTTCACCAAAAAAAACATGTATTCTGTACTCTTCACACCAGGGTAATGGCAGTGCAGCTCCAAGGAAGCCAAGCTGCTGTGTCATCTTCTCCGAGATGCTGCTGAAGGAACATCCCCTCAATGGCAAATTCACTTTTCTGCATATTTACGATGGGGTTGATGGGGAGACAATAGACTGGATCAGTCATACATAGACTGTAGAATGAAATCCCGGCCCCACAGAAGTCAGAGGGAATTTTTCTACTGACTTAAATCGGGCCATAAATTTAATCCCTAGACTCAATGAGAATTTTCTGAACATGGGGAGAAAAACAGCACTGTGAAGGCAACTGATATTTTCTCTCTCTCTCTCTCTCTCTCTCTCTCTCTCTCTCTCTCTCTCACACACACACACACACACAGAAAAATTTGCACAGTGGTATAATCTGGTCCAAAATTTGGAAATATTTGGTTTGACAATTATACTCATTCAGAAATAATCTGGATCACCAGGGAAAGGAAAATCAGACAGTATATAGAAAAGGAATATATGCTTTACCTCAGTAGCAGTGCTCTGGTTGGCTCCATTTTCCAGCAGATACTTTACCACATCAATGTGGTTCTCTTGAGCTGCCATGTATAAAGGAGTAAAACCATTCTAGGAAAAAGCACAGCAGAAAACTTGGTAGTGAGCTTTGTATGTAAAACATGTTAAAGATACCACACAGCAAAAATATCTCCTTTTCTGAGAACGGCTCTATAGTCTACTGAAATTTCAATACGGATAAACAGAAACAGGGTTGCATTTTCTGCAGCAATGGGATCTAAAGAATGTGTATGTCACAGCTTCACCATCATCAACTTCAAAACATCAAAGCATCTCCAATTTTGCAGTGATTTGGAAACTCTACATCCTTTCACAGCTAGCATCCTTTGGAATATTTTCTCATACTCTTAAGAAAACTCTGTGTATATTGGTAATGTTCATTATTACCACAACTATTTCACCACTCTTATGGAACAATAATGCAAGACAGTAATAAAGTTTTATGAAAACTGACAAGGAAGCAAGAATTTCTTGTTCTTTATTACTTTTTTAACCAAAGGTATCCCCCGTCTATCATAGAACCCCTACCTCCAAAGAAGCCAAGCAGAGATAACAGAGCTTTATAATAATACATATAATTTCACAGTATATACACTAATGCAAACCATAAAATATTTTTTAAAAACCCAACCCTGCAAAACCCTATGTTTCAGATGACTGTACATAGTAAGACTAAGTATAAAGTTATCTAGAAATGCCCTAAAATACTCAAAAGAAACCATGATTTCTAATAGCATATCTTTTTTATGGCTTTTACAGTTGTAGCTAAGAACGCCATACAATTATA
This sequence comes from Pelodiscus sinensis, assembly GCF_052426305.1. Lineage (NCBI taxonomy): Eukaryota > Metazoa > Chordata > Testudines > Trionychidae > Pelodiscus > Pelodiscus sinensis. The sequence goes on from NC_143055.1 coordinate 104,564,277, forward strand.
GGCTAATATACCAGAAATATATGACCTGTATACCCTTTGACCTGTCTCAGGACTTGTCTACACTGAAAACATTACAGTATACACGTTCCCAGTAATGTAGAATCCACCTCCCTGAGAAGTAGTAGAAGAATTTTTCTGTCAACCTAGTGCTGTCTAGACAGGGACTTAGTTCAGCTTAATTACACCCTACAAGGGTGTGAATTTTTCATATCCTTAACCAATATAGATAACCAGACCTAATTTTGTAGCACAGACCAGGCCTCAGTATAAATAAAATACATTGCATGCTAATTCAGCATAGTTTCAAAATTCGTATGAGTGAAAAGCACAAACATTAACTTAATTTCATGATTAATGGGGCATTCATGTTATCGTCATTAAATAGGCCCAACACTCATTTAAAGCTCTGTAAATTACAGTGTAATTTAAGAGGACCTAATCACCTATCTTTCATAAATCACTTTGTCATTCTTCTAGAGCACTTTTAACTAGAATATAAAACAAAGCAGATTTCAGACAAAAGGCATTTGTTGTAATATGCATGACCTTAGTAGATTATAAAATTGTACATGTATACAATGAATTAGAAGTGTCACACATATCATGGTATTCAGAATCCTGTATCAGAACATATCATTATTCTTTCCAGTAAACCTTGTACGGAAACCTTCCAAAAAATCTCTACAGAATATATGCCCATCCCACTGTGCAGGCAATAGTACAGTTGATTCTGGAGTTGATGGCTTTTTATCTTCCCCCTATGCTTTTTCTATTTCAAAAGACACAAGGATTCTTATCCGCTTGCACCCCTATTGCCATATCCAAGCAAGAACTACTCTTTTCTGCTCAGCATTGGGTGTAAAAAAGGAAAGGAAAACCTCTTAAAAAGTCACATCTAAACAGAAAAGTTTTTGCAATGTAGCCAAAGGTGTGAATTTAAACCAATGTAGCTGTATACATATAAATACCATGTGGACATTTGTATTCCATTAGAAGGGCGTTTCCGAGTTTATTTTATGTTGCTTGTGAAGAGGGTTAAACAAACAAAAAGCCATGTGGATTTCATACGAGTATAACTAACCTCAGACACCTATATCAGTACCACTAGTAAAACCTTCCCTGATAGGCAAAGGTAAAGCTATTCAATATGGCAAAATTTACTGGAAATGTGATAGTTAAGAGCAGGCAACTATGGGTTAGGTCCACTAAGTCTTCCTAGTTGGCCATCCTCTCTGTTGAATTTCTACTTTCCTATTGTTTTCCTAGTCATATTCTGAATATGGTTGACATAACCACTGTGAAAGAGATATCTACCCGGGAAGCTGATATCCGGGAAGGTGCTGTGTTGCTTTGTTTTTAGAGAAATGCTACTTGCCTTCCAGGTGCTTCACCTGACTTTTGTATCTTTATGAAACACATAAAAACATTCAGCCAGGGATACCACAATCAGATCTGCTGATTTGCAATCAAGTTAAATATAGTTATGGACTGTGTCTTAAAGAAATTCACAGTAGGAAAGGATGTTGTCACCGCTACCTGAAACTTCTGTGAATGTTTCTCTGCTCTGCACAGCACACTGCCTGCCTGAAAGCAAGTTGGGATAAGTTAGGCATTTTACTTTATATGATCTAAGATGTGACTGCATAGTGTAATTTGCTCTTTTATAAAACACGGTATCTCTAGGAACTGTCCAATGATGATGTCATCATCTGTCTATATATATTTTAGAGAATTTGTGTGTCTGTCAGTCTGCATCGTCTGTTTGTTCAAGAACTCTTCCTAAATGGTAAGAGTTATACCTACCAAATTTGGTGTGCAGCCTCGTCTTATCCTAAAATAAAGCAAGGTCAAAGTTTGGATGTGCCAGGGAAATGGGATGTGCCTGAAATTTGACTGTTTTACATAACACAGAAAGGGAGAGGGCTGAAAGAAAGGACAGTTATATTCCAGAGTGACCACTGGGGGCAGTGAGCATGGGGAACAGCTATACTGCAGAACTACCACCGGGGGGGTGGCCACACAGGGAAGAGAGGCCAGCTGTGGCCAGGGCTCTCCATGTTGCTGCCATCAGTTCAATGAAGTGGCTCACCTGCCCCAACCTCCCTCCTCCAGCCTTTGGCCACAGCCAGCAGCCCCAGTTCCCTCTGTGGGATCCTGCCAGGGCTGAGCATTGCAGTCCTGGCCCCCAAGAGGAGCTGGGGATGGCTGGCAGCTGTAGAACAGTGCTCACCGCTGCAGGCAGCCCAGGTGATCCTCCCCCAGGCCTCCCAGGCCCCTGCCGTGAGTTCCTCTCCCACTGCCCTGACTCCCGCACCCCAACAACCGTCCTGAGTGACCCCACACCTCCCAGCTCCCTGCCCTGATTCCTGCACTCCTACCCTCATCTCTGAACCCCCCCATCACACACAACCCCCTGCCCTGACTCCTCACCGCTCACACTGCCGGATAAGTCTTCTGATAGAGACATATACACTTTTTCTGAACTATGAAAATTACCTATTGCTGACAATGGTTTCAATAGTGATATAGCCTAACTACTACAGATTATGGTATAACTCATAGCTCACAACATGAGAAGTGTTTCAGCACTTCAAAAACCATGATAAAAACATGAGCCAACCAGGTAAGGTCCTTACGGTAGGCAAAACTCAAGATTTACCTACTTGCAGGGGGAAAACATGGTAACAGTGGTTTGAATTACTTGGAGGTACGCATTAAAAATATGGATGTCAGATCAACATTATTAAGCAGCCAGGATTGACAGTACTTCTAGGTCAAATTCTCCACCTGCTTACATCCATGTAACATCATTCACTTAGCTGATGTTTCCAGGGTGTAATGAAGGGCAGAATTCAGCCCACTGACAGAAACAAAGGCAAAGTACTACGAATAAATAATTTTGAGTGAACAGTTTACAATATCCTTTGAAGAGACCCTAAGGTATTTTCTGACTGACTTTTTCATTTGCTATTTTGCAAGTGTCCATCCTGGCCTTTGCCATAACAAACATATTTATCTCTTGTGCACCAACTAGTGAAACCAGGGATGTGGTCACTTTTACAAGACAAACTACTGTGGGTCAGAGTTCACCGGTGTGGTGTCCTGACAGGTATCTTGTTCTATCCAATGATAACTGTTCAGCTGTATGCTTGTTCCTCTTGTATATTGTACTGGCTCTATACAGATAGCCCATACAACAGACTCTGAGTGAGCCCCCCAAAGACGACAAAATCAAATAAATATCAAAGGCACAAGGCCAGATTTATAGTCAAACAAAGTACAGTAATAGCTGTACTTATGTATAAGCTCCAGTAAAAACTTATACTGTACATAAGCTTTCATGGGCAAAGACCCACTTCGTCAGATGCATGTATCTACTGTACATTCAGTAGATAACGCCTGACAATGGACCAGCTCAGTTAATGGCAGAATTCTTCACGGTCTCCTTTGTTGCTCCTAGGCCAGGCAAGGACAATCTCCTTAGGGTACATTTTTAAACATAGGTACAAACAAGTTACACCTCATTCCTGGTGTATCAGGTTGCTACCCTCTGATGTTACTTAGATACCTCTCATTACCTGGTTCAAGCACAATGTATCATGATGTCATTTTAGACCCTGTCCTGAACCTGGGTCAGTATGTCCCTGTTATCGGTGGCAAGTGTGCTGGTACCAAAATGTTTTTTTCATGAACTGTTCTGTTACCATCCCCGTGGAATGTGCTTCCGGCCCATTCCTAGTACCAGTTAGGGTTTTACACCTTTAACATAGGTCATGCCAAATTTTGTGAGCAGGGCCTGCCTCTTGCTCACAGCTTAACTTTGCTTTATATTAGCAAAGTCTCAACCATTGTTGCTTAGGCCTCAGGCCTTACACTCTGCAACTCCTTAGCCTCTGCCGGGCTTCTATTGTTTGACAATCCTGTTCCACCATACAGAGACTGCTCTGAGCCTCACAGTTTAAAAGGAAGTCATGTTAACTGGAGCATTTATTTAGAATGGCACAGAGCTGCCCTGACTATAGATGAAGTGAGTGGGCAGCAGGGACTAAACAATTTTTTAAAAGCTTATATTTGGCAGAACCGCAAAAAGAAAGCAGCGTGGAAATACACTGTGCTAACATTTTGGTTGTCCCCACAGACCTGGATACATATACAGCATCAATTTATGAGGTGAAGCTAATGGAAATTTACCACACCCCAGGATCAGTGGCTAATATTTACTGAAGTCTCACATTGTACAATTATACTTTTTTATTTTCATGGATTTTATGCCATGTGTACAACCCTACTGGTACTGAACTCTAATATCTATGTAAACCAGCATCATGTACATTTTTAGATATGTGTGGAAATTGAGGATTTTCTAGTGGGAGCGAATTGATTTGCTCAAAAGCTCAACAAAAGAGTTTTGCCAGCTAAGTTTCCTAGCTAGCTCTGGAATAGGATCAGGATAATAAAACTCTGGATTAGAGGAGGTTATAGTTAACCCATACATAACCCGGTCATTTAGCAGCAGGAGGTGCTAAATGCATCTTCACATAGTGCTGATGTTGACCCACAGAGTTCCCATCACACTGAGGAAAACCATCATTCATGTCAGTAAGTTTTCTGTAATCATGACTAAAACCTAGGGGTTGTAGGGAAATAAATTCTTACACATTAAATTATGTTTATTACTTAATATTTTTCCTTAAGTTTCCACTGAATTAAGATGAATCGACAGTCCTAGTGTAATTCATTCAAAATACCATAAATATGATTAAAGTTCAGAATTCCTTAGAGAAAAATTTAGCGATAACTCCTGTGGTCATAATTTCTAGTCACTTCTCTACACAGACAGACATGGCTATGGAATTCTGTGGTGCCTTTATAAGATATAAAACACTGGATCTTACATTTTTCTTTAAGCTTCTTTGGAAAAATATATTTGGAAAAAACATGCCCAGTAAAATATGTATGAAAAATGCCTTAACTATCTGGATGTTTTTGTCATAACCACTGCTCCACTAGATACAAAGGAACACTTGCTTTGAAAGCTGATATTATGTTCACTTGTCTAGGCCTGCAGTAAGTAAAACACAAGACAGAGTTATATATATTTATATTTATGTATCTCCCTATGCAAAATTCCCCTTGATCAAAAGAGATGCTGAGTACCTACGATTTGTATTGAGTTTTAAAAACTGGTTTGCCACACATAAATATTCAAAAATTTTAAAATGACTGCACTGATTTTATTTATAAGCAGGCTTGTTTTGAGATCACACAGAGGAAAAATGATGCCCACAGGGGCTAGAAATATGGCAGAATTTCCTCTGAATTCTTCCATTGGTTAGGTGGGATTTGCCCTCTCAAAGAAGAATCTGAGAAATCTCACACTAAACCCATGGATATTGGGGTTCTACGGAGTGGCTGTGTTCCTTTGTATTGTCTTGAGTCTCTTCCAGCTCTGCCCTAAATCCCTAGCACCATAGTACTGTTGCACCCCTGCAAGGGATTCCTCTGTAAGTAAGTTCCCCAGCAAGCATGGACTTCTACAGAAAAGTAGTATAGTGGTACAGTACCCTTGATGGACTCATTTTTCCTAATGCTGTTTCAGATGGATGCAAGGAGTAATGAAATATGTCTGCCCCAACCACAAATGCACAGAGCCACCAGGGAGAGCCACCATGGAAGCTGGGGGGAAAAGAAAGATGGTGTTGTAGATCTCATTTGTACAGAGCATGGGAGATGTGTATGGATCCTCAAAGACCGGTATCTTATTAAGGCTTAGAAATAAAGCCATATTTTAAGAAACTTGTCTCTGGTTTATGAGGCCCTTAATATAGCATAAATCTATATCAAGATTTGCCCCCCAAATAGGATAATTGTAAGTGACATGGAAAAGGAATAAATGCACTTCATTTTGCTTCTTTGTGAAGATGTGAAATGTGGATTTGTGTTTTATAAATTTAGTTTTGATATTTGAAAAAAAATAGCCTATGGTCTTGAAATGAAATACTGAACCACAATGCCTAGACACAGGTTAGACGTCCCTTGTCCACCTCCCATGGGACCTGACTGGTCCAGAACGAGGGGATTTGCCAGACCAGAGAAGATCCCTCCTCTCCTGGCCTGTGCTAAACCGCTGCCCTAGTCCCCTGGCTAGGGCTGCAGCTCCTCCACTGCTGCCTGCCCAGCCGTCATTCCCTGGGCCAGAGCTCTTCAATTCCTGCTGGCCCCGCTCCTGCCAGGGCTGGAGCTGCGCAACCTCCAGCCCCCTGCTACTGCCAAGCTACTGGGCCAGATCTCCCTGCTGCGACATCCACCCTGCACAGGGCTCCCAGTTGAATCACCAGCCCCCCCCCCCCCCGCTTGCTCCTGCCCTGTGGCCAGACCTCCCTATACCTGGACTCTATGGTCCAGGAACATCTGTGGTCCTGTCAGACCATGGATGCTGCTGGACCAGAGAGTCCTGGTTAAGGGAGGTAAAACCTATGTAAGTCAATAGGGCTAAGGTGTCATTTTAGCTCTAGTATATCTTGATGTTTTTGCATCTATTCATGAACCTTTAAATCTTAATGTAGGGTTTTTCCATTGTTAAGTCAGGAAATGCCACACTAAAGGTAGCATGCACAAACTTAACAGCTTCCTTTTGTCATATAGCATAAAGTGACACTCTATTTCTCAAATAGTATAATACAATATCATACTAAATTTTCTACAACATCAAGAGATGAATATGTAGTCAAACAACAACAGTCAACAGGGAAAGATCCCTGCACCAAAAGCATGAGGCAGTACCACTTGAACAAAGGACTCACTTTCCTAGGTGTGAATTGAATTCTCTTATGGTTTGATTCATGAAGTCAATGGGAGTTTTGGTCATTGACTTTAGAGGAACCAGGATTAAGCCCACCTTCTCTATGTGGGCCAGTCATTTGGCAATATGTTACATGCAGCAGCAGGTGGGGACATGGTATCTAGACCGATGGTAATGAGAGAATAAGAAAGGTCTACGGCACCATAATTCCAGTACAAAAATTAATGGTACTTAAAATTAATTCTACGTCTCAGAATACATGAAATGAGGTCTCATATTGCTTTGATATTATCATTACAAAGGCAGTAAAGATAGAACATTTACTAGTATAATAAAAAATTATTATAAAGAATTAAAACTACATAAATGAACAAAGTACTTATATTACTATTTGTTATTCTAGGAGGGTCCCCTCATATTTGCTCACTTGCCAAAATATAAGCAGTTCTCTGTAGCTCTCTTAATCACTCATGGAAATTAGTGAGGTTTTATATTTATGTGGCCAAATTTGCACCATTAAACCCATCCAAGGCCTTTGATGAAGAACAACAATGTTCAAGCAATCTGAGTAAAGATGGGTTTAGAGCACTTAGAAAAACTGGCTGTTAAATGAAAATCTTGTCTCAATTTTAATGAGAGATGAGTTACTAACTCCTTATAACTATAAGTGTGATGATATAAGGAGGGGAGCCTGTCTCTTCTGTGCTAATTCTGAGAGCGAGAAGTCTGGAGTTATGAGAGAGAGGGAGTCTGCCTTTGCAGCACCCCACTCCACCACCAGAGATCTCAAGCAACTGTGAGTGCTCAGGATTGACTTGGTGACCACTGAGGTAGATTATAACATTGCCTGCCTAGCTAGCTAACAGCCCTGATCTTGTTGGAGCCTCAAATCACTACTGTGGGAATTTTGTCAGGGTTCTGCTGTATCTCACAATGTAAGTTTATTTTCCTGGCTTGCACCATTCTTCAATATGTCATAATTTTCTCCCTGACACATCGCTAGCATGCTGTTACAGTAGGGCCCTACCAAATTCATGGTTATGAAAAACGTGTCAGAGACTGTGAAACCTGGCCTCTCCCATAAAATCTGGCTGGGAAAGGTGAGGGAAAAGATTGCGCTATTGCCACCCTTACTTTTGTATTGCCTTCAGAGATGGGCAGCCAGAGAGCAGTGGTTGCTGGCCAGGCACCCAGCTCTGAAGGCAGTGTCACCACTAGCAGCATGGGGGTCACTTTTCAAGGGGGCAGGGCCAGACTTATGGGTAGGTGACATGGGCAACTTCCCAGAGTTCTGTGGTTGGGGGCTGCTGCTGTTACCTTCCCCCTCCCCCCAAGCTAGCTCAAGGCCCCTTTAACTCCCAACCACTGGGGGAGGGGGAAGAAGAAGCGCTCTCCAGTAGCAGAGCAGAAGTAGAGCTCGCAATATCATACCATGCCACCCTCACTTCCTTGGTACTGCTGGAGTGGTGCTGCATTCAAACCTGGGTGTCCAGCTAGCAGCTACCACTCTTGCTACCCATGTCTGAAACCCCATAGTTCGCACCATCAAATTACAGATTTAAATATATGAAACTGTGGAATTTAAGATTTTTAAAATCTTATGATTATGAAATTTACTAAAACGGACCATGAATTTATAGAGTGAAGAAATCATCTGTTTTCATACCCGTGAAAGCTACTCCCCAGACTTTAGTTGGCGCAGCTGTGCTGGCTGGTAAGGAGGCAATAGAGCCAAGACTTAGCCAATTCCCATTCCTTTCCTGCCCATTTTCTGTCCACCTGCATGGGAGTGAGTGCACCATCCCAATGAAAGATATTTCCCCCCAATGATGGGATTACATGCTAATGTTGTAGAGCCAATCTGGCATTCATTCAACTGCATAGGAACACTGCCATAAATGAGTGCACAATTTGACCTGCAAACATAAGTCCTACAGATGTTATGTCACCATAAGCCTAATGAGGAGTCAATTCTTTAAAGGACTCAGGGGACTGGTGGTGGATGGCTCCATGAAAGAATCAAAATGCTCACAATTCTGATCATTTTTGTTTTGCATCATATTCAGGGTATTATTCAGAGCCATTCTAAAAATAAATTCCTCATAAGAGGATTTTATCTCCACAGGACAGATTCTCTTTCTCTTAAAAGGTGAATTAAGGACAGATAACCCACTTTATCTTTCAATTTCCTGGGTTTTATTAGTTTATGTCAAAATCTGAATATCTGATACAACGGGGATTTCACTGATCTATTTCATTGCTTTTTTCATAATTAAAAAGACATTTCTTCATAAAATGTTATACTACCTACATTACTTCTCAAGAGAATGATCCCTCAGGCAAATATTCATTTCGACTAGTGAATATGTATTTAGATTGAAACCAACATATAATTGGTAATTTGTGGAATACAAATAATTTCTATGGATAAATGTGCATTTAAAATCACCAGCCATATTTGCTGCCATTAATTAGTTTTGCACACAGATTAATAGTAGAGTAAATTATATGAATTAAGGGACTATTTTTCAGTCTTGGGTGCCTAAAATTAGGCAGCTAAATCTACAGCTAGACATTTGGATAAATGGACAGATTTTTAAGGGTTCTGACCACTAGGCCCTATCAGGGGGAGCAGGGGGAAAGGGGACCATTTGGCCCAGGCTTCAGGAGACAGAGGGGCCTCAAATTTTGAAAGTCATAATTAATTCAGTTACTGTAAAGTGACTTTGCTTGGTCTGACAGTGAGTTTGATCTTTTAATTAGATGGTTACCTCTGCTTGAGAGATTTTCATATTTCTGTTTTTTCTTGTGTGTCTTTGCATACAATGACCATACGAGGCTCAGCTGTAAGCTACCTCTTCATCCAGTTTAAATTCACCTTTAAAGGCTTTTTTTGTGATGATAAACTTTTAATTCTAGTTGTTTAATAAACTTTATATCTAATCTGACAATCACCCCCATGTTCATATTTATAATAACGCACCGGTTATTAGATGAATTTAATAACGAGAACATGTTAACAGACAAAATTTCAAGACTTTGAAATAAGGCAATAAAGGCCATAGTAAGTAACACCCCCAAACTGTTATTATATAATATTCATTGCAAAGTGTATACAACTAACATTTTGTATAACTAATACTCTTTAGCAAATTAATGTATTGTGTTTTACTGTGTTTTAAAAGATCCCTTTAATAAAAATGAAGTGAAGATTTGAAAGTATTGCAAGCAAAAGATAGCAAAAGCAAGAGTGAAGCAGCAGCTGAGAGTTTAAAGTCAATAACATCATTTCTCATAGAAAAGGCGCATCAGCCATTAGACAATGACCGTACTGACAGTGACACTTCCAGTTCTGATGATGAAAACTTTGTACCCACAATGACATTTCAATGCCACTGCCTCAAAATAAGGAGGTCATAAACTAAGACACAGAAATGACAACAGTAGTGATAAACCCAGAAACTGATAACTTGGAAAAAAAACTGTTTAAGCTCATACTGAATGTCATTCTTTTTCTTTCTGCTTAGCAAGTATGACCCACTTTATCAGGCCACGTTAAGCGTGTTCATGAATCACAAGAGAGTGAAAAATGCATGCAAGTCCATAATCTGTCTACCAGAATACAAAATGAGTTCATTGAGCTGTATGGGACATTTGTGCAAACAACAATTCTTAAAGAAATACGACATGCAAAGTACCTTTCAATTCTTATTAATGCAACTCCAGACTGTTCTCATAAAGAACAGATTATCTTGATTGTTTGATATGTCAAAATTGCAGGAAGTTCAAAGGTTTCAACTGAAAATTATTCTTTTTGTTCGATAATATCAGAAAAAAATGGAAAAGAAATCGCCACTCATGTATTAGAAATTCTGGAAGCCTTCTAATTAAATTTTCAAGTATGCATTGGCCAAGCCTATGACAATGGATCCAATGGACTGGGAAGTACAATGGAGTACAAGCAGTCCTTCTCAAGCAAAATCCAAACTATTTCCTCCAGCTGTGGCAACTGTACACTAAATCTTGTCAGCAGTTCATTGCACTGAATCATGCAAGGATGGTACATACTTTGGAACCATCCAACAATTGTACAACCTCTTCAGTAGCAGTCCTTGATCGTGGGAAATTCTGAAGCAACATCTGCCTGTTTCCCTTCACAGAATATCAACAACGAAATGGTCAGCACGAATCGATGGCGTTGCACAGGTTTTGCACTCTGTGAGAAGGGCTTTAAGTGAACTTGAATCTCAGGTTCACTGAACTTAAGTCAATTCAGAAGTATACATCCAAATCTGAATTCATTTTAATGTCATTCATGTGGATGAAGATGCTAACAATGATCCATGAAACTAATCTTGTAATTGAAGTACACAATGCTACTTTACTTGGAACCTGACATTTGGAAAGGGCAGGGGTGCTTAATGGTTTCTTCGTTTCGGTTTTCACCAAGAAGTTTGATGATGAAGGGATGCCTAACATAGTGAATGCTAGGGGAAATGGGGTAGGTTTAGGAGTGAAAAAAAAGAGAACGTTAAAAATTACTTAGAAAAGTTAGAGGTCTTCAAGTCACCAGGGCCTGATGAAATGCATCCTATAATACTCAAGGAGCTGATACGGGAGGTATCTGAGCCTTTAGCTATCATCTTTGAAAAATCATGGAGGTGAGAAGAGATTCCAAAAGACTGGAAAAGGGCAAATATAGTGCCCATCTATAAAAAGGGAAATAAGAACAACCCAGAAAACTTTAAACCCAGTTAGTTTAACTTCTGGGCCAGGAAAGATAATGGAGCAAGTAATTAAGGAATTCATCTGCAAACATCTGGAAGATAAGAAGTTGATAAAGAACAGCCAACATCCATCTGTGAAGAACAAATCATGTCAAACTAATCTGACAGCTTTCTTTGATAGAATAAAAAGTCTTGGGGATAAGGGAGAAGCAGTGGACATAGTATATCTAGACATTAGTAAGACATTTGATACAGTCTCGCATGACTTTCTTGTCAATAAACTAGGCAAATACAATTTAGATGGGGCTACTGTAAGGTGGGTGCATTACAGGCTGGATAGCCATTCTCAGAGAGTAGTTATTAACTGTTCACAGTCATGCTGGAAGGGCATAACAAGTGGGCTTTCACAAGGGTCTGTTTTGGGGCCAGTTCTGTTCAATATCTTCATCAACGATTTAGATAATGATATAGAAAGTACGCTTATTAAGTATGCAGATAATACCAAGCTGGGAAGGGCTGCAAGTGCTTTGGAGGATAAGATCATAATTCAACATGTTCTGGACAAACTGGAGAAATGGTCTGAGGTAAATTGGATGAAGTTTAATAAGGACAAATGCAAAGTACTTAATTTAGGAAGGAACAATCCATATCACCCATACAGAATGGGAAGTGACTGTCTAGGAAGGAGTACTGCAGAAAGGGATCATAGTGGACCATAAGCTAAATATGAATCAACCATGTGACACTGCAGTAATAAAAGCAATCATGGTTGTGGGATGCAGTGTTGTAAGCAAGACACGAGAAGTCATTCTTCTCTACTCTGCACTAATTAGGCCTCAAATGGAATATGTCCAGTTCCGGGCACTACATTTCAAGAAAGATTTGGAGAAATTGGAGAAGGTCCAGAGAAAAGCAACAAAAATTATTAAAGGTCTAGAAAACATGACTTTAGAGGAAGACTGAAAGAACTGGGTTTGTTTAGTTTGGAAAAGAGAAGATTGAGAGGGGACATGATAGTGATTTTTCAAGTATCTAAAAAGGTGTAAGAAAGAGGAGGAAGAAAAATTGTTCTCCTTGGCCTCTGATGATAGGACAAGAAGCAATGGGCTTAAATTGCAGCAAGGGAAGTTTAGGCTGGACATTAGGAAAAACTTCCTAACCATCAGGGTGGTTAAATACTGGAAGAAATTGCCTAGGGAGATTGTGGAATCTCCATCTCAGGAGATGTTTAAGAGCAAGTTGGATAAATATCTATCAGGGATGATCTAGATGGTACTTAGTCCTGCCATGAAGGAAGGGCACTGAACTTGATGATCTCTTGAGGTCCTTTCCAATTCTAGTATTCTATGATTAGATGTTGAGAGGGATAACAATGAACCATTAGAGGGATATCTTAAAGATATTCCAATGATTCACAATCAATGGGACACAATCCTTTCTGAGTGAGTCCAAATCAATAACACAGGGTACTGACATTTCATCTGAGTTTTCCACCAATCATAGCCTAGCACCCCACTCTGATGTAGAAAGGCACCATCAAGTCAATGTTTTCTTTCTTACTATTCACTCCATCAAATTTGGTCTTACATGTCGATTTGAGTAACTGCGAGAAATGTGTACCCTTTTTGAATTCCTTTGAGAGTTCAGAGAACTAAGTGATGAAGTTCTATATTCAGCAGCTGAACAGTTTCAACAAAGATACAGCAACAAAATTTCAAGAGAGCTTTGTGATGAGATCTTCTTTCTGAAATGTATACATTCCACCAACTTTAAATCAGACTGCAAGCCAAAAGAACTGCTTCAAGAAATATTTGATCGTGGCTGTCAACTGTATTCCCAGATATCACTATTGCATTACATATTTTTGTCAGTCTCCCTGCATCAGTGACATCAAGTGAATGCACAGTCAATGTGTTAAAACAAGTAAAGAACCATCGACACTCTACAGTGGAACAAGAGCGTTTGCATGGGCTTGCAATGCTTAATGTTAACAGTGATATTGCACATAAATTAGATTTTTCTTCAATTATAAACGCGTTTGCACACAACAAAGCCAGAAAAGCATTCCTAAAATGAAGTTTGCTTGCAGTGGAAACTCACCTATACATGCTATTTGTATAATGACTTAACAGTTAATAAATAAATATCTCAAGTGTTCATTTTCATATATTCTTTTGGTTTTAGTATGACTCTGTGGATTAGAAGTTGGATACATTGAGGGCCTGGGGCTACAGCCTCTAGACTCCAAGTGGCCCAGGTCACTGTCATTCTCTCAGAGGGCCTGCTGACAACAAACAACTCCAATTAACTTACAAATAGATTTTTAGTTTAATGGGACCTGCAGATATTCTGTAGCAATTATTTAGATGCCTACCTTTGAGTTTGTACATTTTTGCCCAAAGGGTTAATCACACTGTTCATTTGGGCACCCACTCAGTAAGCCATTTGAGTCCACTGACTGAATTCCTGACCCACTATGGGGAAAATTCCATTTGACTTCAGTGGAGCCAGGATTTCACCCATGAAGTCAATGTAACGATTCATCTGCTTAAAGTTAAACATATGCATGAGTGCTTTGCTGAATAAGGATGGGACTGCTCACACGCGCAAAATTAAGCAAGTGTTTGAGCTGTGTCTGATATTTAAAAGAAATGACACCAGCAGACAAAGCACTGTCACTACACCTAAGAATTGTGTAGGATATCACTGCGCAGAGCAGAATTAGTCAGCTTCTCTCAACCTCAAGGAAATGTAAATCATTTGCTATGACAAAGCAAGAGATGAGATGTGGAAAAGATTTTTTTTTATATACTCTGTTACCATGCTACGTAGAATGAAGGATGGACATTCAAACGAAAAACAGGTTTAGATCGTAACAGCTGACATTTGTCTAGCTAACTCCTTTCACCGAGAGGGCCGCAAAGCATTCCACAGGCTTGTATGTCATTGTGTGCAACATGACAGATGGTTAACAGAGTGCACTAACACCAATTTTTAAAGAGACAGTTGAAGTAAACTAAAATACTACTATATTTGACTGAAAAAACAGAGAGGTATCTTAGATAAGGAGAATGTAATGGCTTAAGTCGAATTCACAGCATGACTTTGCCTGTGAAATACACTGGGGGATCTTTGATGGTGAAAAAGGGTCTGGATCTCAGTATTGAAACTCATCTTTCATTTTAGCACTATTAAGTTCACTAACCAGCATGTTGGATTACTGTTTTTGTACTAGGCCAGATAAAAGAGTGTACACACTGAATCATCCCTACCACCATTTCCTTCAGTACACTGGAACTTATTTCAGAAGTCAGGTACTAATCAGGTATGATCCTGTTTCATTTATAAGACATGATTAAATCACAGTGTCACTGTTACAGGAGGTCATACTAATGCTGTAACAAACAGTGTGTCTCGTTCTTCCTAGAATTTTTCCACTCTAAACATGTATAGTTTTATTTCCTAAGACGGTGGTTCTCAAAGTGTGGCCCACAGACCACTAGTGGTCCAAGACAGTCTTGCAGGTGTGCGGTGGGCTCGCCCCTCCTCCCTCCCCCACAGCAGGAAGTCTGCATTGGTGCTTTAGCTCTGGACTGTCTCCCCCCCCCCCCCAGCCCTGATGTGGTTGGAATTCCAGCATTAGCTTCCCACTTCTTGGGGGGGAGGGGGAAATCCCGAGCCTTGCAAACTGGATCTGCCTTGTGGAGGGAAGGGGAGAGAAGTAGCTCTGCATACTGCCATTCTCTCTACCTCTTGGGCAGACCCTGCACCCCCACACCCTGCATCCATGTTGTCATCATGGGTGGTTGGCTGGTGGTCTGTGGAATAGTGTGTGTTGAGCAGGGTGGGCCTCAGGCCAAAAAGTTTGAGAAATACTATCTTAAGTCTCTCATATTCCACAAGTTAAATCAACATTTGATAAGGTATAGGCTATTTGGGAAATAAAAACTGAGAAATCAAATACTTATTTTGAATTTTAGAAGGGATGTGGGGAGAGTTTATTACAAGAATTAATGCGCGCACTCTCAGCGATTAATTAAAACGAGTGACGGTTGTGGATTTTAAAATATTGGAGAGCATATGGAAGTTCACTAAAATTTCAAGGTTGATCAAATCTGGAGAAAATGTATTTCACATAGTCACTTACATTATTGTTGTGACTTAAAAACCATGTGGAAACACACAATTGTGGTTTCTTTTAAACTCGTTTCAAAATCTAGTAATTCCAAACTAGCCATGGGCAAAATTGACTACAGAGACAGACCTCTGGGACTACACACAAGAACTACTGCAATAATTTTCTCCTTGGAATAACTACTTACATTGTCCATCTTTAACATATAATCTTTTATTTTAAGAAACCCTGTTGGGGTACAATGACCTGAAATTACAGCTCCTCAAAGTTCTGTGTGATTTTTGATCTAATGACCTTATTCATTTTGTGGACATTAAGTTTGCATGGCTTTCTTACTGCTGCAAAACATGAGTAATGGATTTGTGTGTGGCTATGTTGTTCCAGGACCAGACAAGCAACTAGACTATGACTTGAGGGTCTGATTTCTGGCTCTATCCTTGCTGCAGGTGAACATGCATCAGCCTATATTTGGCCTGAATAAGGGGTTCACTCCTTTATTCATCCCACCCGTATGCATAGAAGTTGAACTAGCAGACATACAAAGGCCTATCTCTCTCTCTCCCACTTCCATTGTGATATGGATAGGCCACTGGAGAAGAGTAAGTGGGTTTTGTACACTTCTTTTCCCCCAATGTGGGAGCACAGATAAAGCCATAATCTAGCCCTACAAATTATGCAGTTTTGGCTTCTGTATTGAACAATCGGATGATTGAAAATGAGCTCTGAATTTGAAACAGATCACCCTATGCAACACTTCCAACAAAGGATCCTTTAAAAAGTAGGTAAATTCTTATCCATGTTAAGTACTATCTAAAGCAGGGGTGGGCAAGATGTGGCCCGCAGGCTGAATCAAGCTTGCCAAACCATTTGATCCAGCCCACAGCCGCCCTGCTCTGCCTCTTCCTCCCCTCTCCCGCCAGATCAAATGAGAACCAGGGACAGGGAAGTGTGCAAAGTAATTCACTGTTCAAAGTGGCTGGAGTCTCCTAGAGGGAGCCATCAGCCATTTTGAACAGCAAATGACTTTGCACGCTCCCCTGCCCCTGGGTCTCAATTGTCCTGGGGTTGAGGGTGTGTGAAAAGTCTTCTTACCCTACCAGGGGCACACAGCGCCTAGAGGAACCCACCCCTTCCACTCAAGTCCCCACCCTTTCTGCCCAAGGCCCTGCCCTATTTGGGGGTGGAACCGGCCCACTACCACTACCCACAATTCATGAAGTGGCCACCCTGCAAAAATTATTGCCCACCCCTGACCTTAAGCTTCAAGGAGTCCCGTAGATTTTAAACAATTACTTGAAGACTAAGGTTCAACTCAATATAAGAGTATAGGAATCTATTCCATTGTGTCCAACCTAAGAAGCTAGCATTGAAGTGTTGCCTACCATTATTCTGAGATTTATGTTCTAACTGGGGAGTCTTCATAAATTCAAGGCTAGTTTCTCATAACCATGCTCACCAAGAGCAATCCCCTACTCATTCATACTGTCCAACTGGAGGTGAAGTATGGTATCAGAGTCTACCAGATAATTAGAGGAAAAACTGATTGTTGTGCAGACCATTGTGGAAGTTGGAAATCTCTGTCATTATATACATATTCAGCGCCAATCCTTAGAAGCAAGTGTGAAATATTACAATTGCAGGAATTTAAATAGACACTGGAATAGAAAACATCTACATAACTATGCATTGGCAGCAGGGCCGACTTATCCATTATGCACAGTGCCTGGGGCCCACGATACTTTTAGGGGCCCACAAAAATGTTTTCTTTTAAAATCAGAAGAAAAAAATGAACTTTTAGGGTCGAAGAAAATGTTTTAATTTTTTTCTCACATCAGAAAAAAATGAAACTTTTAGGGCCCACGAAAATCTATTACATTTTGCCTAAAACAGAAAAAAAATAAAATGTTGACGTATTTAAAGTTATATCAAAAATAATTTTTAATATTTTTTTTTATTGAGGAAAGGGCCCATGAAAGTCATAATGTGGCCCTGACTGGCAGTTTATTTTTTTGTGCAGTGTAATCCTTTAAGTTGAGGCATCACTGTACTGCCACACCAAGACCTTGACCTCTGCTATTCTGAATGCACAGTCCAGTATTCCAAAGGCATTTATTGGGTAATACTGTAGATTATATGTTGCAAGGATAACCACTTGAAGACCTAAGACCATCACCTGAAAAAATTACATAAGTGGAAGCTTCTACTTAAATGTTCTTACAGAGGCAATTTTTGTTTCATCTTTGAACAAAAATTATTTCTCAAAAATATAATAGCAAAACAATTTCTTTGCTCAATTAACCTCTAGTTTAATGAAATGCTATGAATGAAAGGCAAGGATTATTAAATCCTAAAGTGCTACTGGACACCGCTACTCTTTAAGAATATAGACGTCAATCCTCTGATTCACTGCACCCAGATGCACTGCTTTACCCATATGGAGGTCCATGGACTTTAAGGATTCAACCCAACAAGTAAAGAAAATGTATTGGATACAGGATAAGGGATAGAATTACAGAGGATTTAGTAAGAGAAGAATATCTAAATCACTAGAGCTTAATGTTGTTGGGTTATCAAAAGAAAAAAATCAATAAAAGGAATACTGAGCTTTTTTATGACAGATCACATAAATAATATTACACTGTAATAAATTAAATGGGTCATGGCAACGAAAGTTATATAGAAAATAATACCATTCCTCAGCTGTCTCACAAATTTACCAATAAAGAGAGCATCCTATGCTCCATTTTATACCATAGCAATAAATATAAAAGTCTACAGATAAACTAGATGATTTAGGTTCATGATATTTTCACTAACGTCACTCCTCATGGATTAAAGGGAAACATCAAAATGGTACAAAAAGTACTACAGTACTTAGAAATCAGCTGCTACTCTTTGGTTATAAGAACCCTTCCCCAAGGAACTGATCACTTTGTAAAGTCTTCAAAAGTATCAAACCTTTCTGGCTTATAAGAACAGTTTGAAGTGTGCAAGCATCTATTTTAGCAGCTTCAAATATCACAACTGCATTTCACACACACAGACATACCATGTGCCTGCCCAGAACAGTAAATTACGAAGGGAGACTGAAACAGAGCCAACCAGAAATCAAGATATTCCACTCCTTGAAAACATGTCGTTTTTACTAGATTGAACCTTTCATCTGAAATTGAGTTGATGGAAGGGGTGAACACTGGGAAGAGAATGGATTAATCATGTACAAAGAAGCAGGACCTCAGTGCTGCTTCTCTCCACAGCTCAGGGACCCAAAGAAGTTGGCAGGAGCAGGACTTTCAGGCTGGACTGCATCCAGAATTAATATTACAGAGTATTTGCCCTTCATCCTTGGTTTTAGTTCAGATCTGCTGTGAAAGCATTTTAGAAACATCAATATATTTTATGTTTAGATTGAGGAGTTTGAAAGCAGCAAACTCTTTTTTATTATTTGGTTCTAATTCATTTCACTAGTGTTGGTCAAATTCTTTGCTGACAATATTAGTTTTCTTTACCTCAACCACTTGCAGATTATCATAAACTTATGCAAACATACAGTGTTTTGGTCAGTGAAAATCCTTATTGGATTCGTATATTTTTTCCAGGTGCTTGAAATCTTATTCAATGTAAAAACAGTGACAGTAAAGTAATAAAGTGGAACAAAACTACACAAAAACTGTGATGTGCTATCTGTATTGACTAATAAATTAATTGCTAATTAATATCCTAAGTCCAGCATCATCTGTGGTCCAGCAGCTCTATGGGTGTTCCCAGACTGGAGCACTCACAGGGAAAAGCTGGGCCTCTGGCTCAGCAACTCCTTCTCTGCCCTCCCAGAGTTTCCACAGCACTACAGTTTGAAGCACTCAAGCTCAGGGATGGAGGGGGAGAAGCGGTGCGAGGGGGAGATGTTTGGGGGAAGAGCAAAGGTTGCTACAGTGCTCCATGGCCAGATGCTCAGCCTCACAGCCATGTGGCTCAGTGCACTCCATTTTAGAATGTTCTGAGTACATGCTTATTTTGTAAGCAAAGCACCAGGATCTGTGTCTCAGGTATTTCCATAGACAATTTAAATACAAATCAAAATCGGGGCAGATTAAATTTTAAGTACTCTGGCCCAATGCTAGGACCACGCTTCTGGAGTCATGCAAATACAGAAGAATCTAAACTTTCATTAAAACAAAAAAGCATACATTTCTACTCTTTTTGACTGACACGGTGACATCTATTTGAGTATGCTGGTGGCCTGAAAAGATTGCTTTAAGAGTTGTGAATTGCATCACATATCTGAATGGCGTGTTATTAGCACTAGTCAAAAAGGGAAAAATTCCATTTAGTGAAAAATTTTAAAGTTTCATAGTTTGTTTTTGTTTGACTGTCAGCAAGTTTGACCTTTAGAAATTTTTCACAGTGAAACAGACACACACCCAAGAATATTCAATAGTTCAACCATTAGGCGCACATCTGGAATGTGGGAGACCTATGTTCAAGTCTCTGCTATGCCATATTTGGAGTAGCAACTTTAATCTGTGTCTTCAATGAGTCTCTCACTTTCTCCTGTTTCAGCTGCTCCACTTCGTACAAATAGTTACTATTCATTGGGAAAAGAGAGAGACTGACTGTATAGCTCAGAGCAAAGGTACTCAAATGGTGGTTCGTGGACCACCAGTGGCCCACGAGCTCTATTCAGGTGGTCCACACCTGGGATGCTGCTCATGAGATAATAAAATGGTGCCCATCTAATTTGTATTTTGCAGAAGTGGCTCCACTAATTAGGTGGCTAGGGCCTGCACCCTCACATGCAAAGTGAGGTAGTGTCCTTGGGGAGAATAGGGAGTAGGTGGGAACAGGCAGGGGGGTGAGGTAGGGGAAAGAGGAGGCAGGTGGGGGTCAGTAGGGTGACAGGAGAAGGTAGAAGGAATTTAGCATGTGCAGGGTTGTAGTGGCCAGAGAAAGAAGCCTCAGCTCTGTATAGCTGCTTTGGTGGGGAAACGACTCCTATTGATATTAAAATATGAGTTTTGTGATTTTATTTCTAGAACAAAAAAGTGTTCATTATTATTAAAGTTGGGATTTTTTTTAAATGCAGTGCTTTTATCTGAAGTGTTTTATACTAGTTAGCTAACAGTACAAACAATATTTGGAAAGATCATTATGTGGTCTGCTGAGATCATCAGCAATTCTCAGACAGTCCGCAAAAAAAAAAAAAAAAGTTTGAGAAGCACTGACTTAAGAGATTAGAAACATCACCAGACATCTGAAAGATCCAAGACCTGCCTGTTATGGAGGAAGGACTTGATCACTGGTCTATTGGCAATTCTGGAGTCTCTCTCGCTAGAAACCAGAAATTCCATTCTGAACCAGAAAAATCTTCCTGACAAGGTTAATGAAAACAAATACGTTTTTGTGAAAAGTTTTCATTTCAACGAATTGATATTTTCAACACCAACTCTAGGTGATATATTTTAGAGCCTCTGCTGTTACCCCAGATGTTTCTGGGAAGCAGGGAGCCCTGCTACCCCTTGGTTGAAGAAAGGGGCCTTATATTATTTTCCTGGCCTCCATGGGAAGGGAAGAAAGCTCTTGCCACTGCTACCCCAAGTGTAGTGCTTGGCTAGAGGGGATCTATAATATGAGTGTCAAGGACCCCAGAGTGCTTAATCTGTCCCTATAAAAATGAATCTTGTAGCTAATAATATATAGGTAAAGATGTAACTACAATCCAGCATCTTTTTCACAGGTGTTTTTTTTCATGCAGCAGGTTAAATACTATGTCGCTGTATATCTGAAGACTCTCTTAAGCAGTGGTCCCCAACGCGGTGCCCACAGATGCCATACCGCCCGCTTGGACATTTCTGTGTGTCCGCCAAGTGATCACAGGGGCGGAGCCAGCCCCTGGAAGCATTGTCGGCGCTGGCCCCGGGCGCGCAGCACATGGGCGTCCCCACCACCGGGCGCGCAGCACATGGGCGCTGCTGGCTCTTGGGCACATGGCACAGGAGCTGGCTCCGGGTACGCAGTGCATGGGGGGTGGCAGCCCCGCCCCCGGGCGCATGGGACATGGGCTGTTCCAGCCCTGGGTGTGCGGCATATGGGTGGCCCCACCCCGGGCGTGCAGCACAGTTGCAGTGCCAGCCCTGGGAGCGTGGCACATGGGTCGTGCCAGCTCCGGGCACGCAGCATATGGGTGGCCTCGCCCCCGGGTGCCCGGCATGTGAGCAGCCCCACTCCCGGGCGCCCGGCAGCCCCAAAAGGTTGGGAACCACTGCTCTTAAGTATTCAGTGTTCAACAAAACTTCATAGGACTCAAAGAGGATGCATCAGAGTGGTTACACAATGTTGCTCTATGGATTTCTATTGACTGAATGCAGTAACTTGGGATTTATCCATAGTTTATTTTAAACTGTAAATCCAGGCACAGCAGCAGTTTTAATCCTGCTGAGGCTGCAGATGATACCCCATGGAGACACACTAAATCTGGATGCGTGCCCTCTGTTGTCTTTAAAATCTTCATGGCCAGTTGAGATAGAACCAACCAATCCCACATTTCAGATCAGCATGGAAGTTATGTGGATGAAACCATAAACAGGGCATTCAAGCTGCTTTCAGAATAGCTTAAATATTTGCAGAATTATATTAGGCTCACAGACTCCCTATGTAAATACTCTAATACTACTTGACAGTCACTATCTTACCACCACTACGTACTGCTGTAGCCTGCAGCATCTGCACTTTCTCCATAATTTTCTATATTCACTGACTGAGGGCATACCTTTGAGATCAAAAATACTCATTGTTCTGTATAAACCAATATGTGCTTCAAGGAAGACAAGGCAGTTAGAACCTGGACTAGATTGAAAAAAAAGGATGAAGGGGAAATCTCTCCTTTTGTCCCTGTTAAAGCATTGTCTTTAATTACATCTCTTTAAGACAGAATCCTTTTTGATGATACACTGGGTTTATACTCAGCAGATACAATAAATTGGAAAAAAGTACCCATCTTCTTCTACACATGCCAGACAAACAAATGAAAGATGCATACTCAGGTTTGTCCAATGGAACTTTCCCAGACTTTCCTTTAGCTAGAAAAATAAACTGAAAGACAACAGGTCAGGTCCTCAGTTGGTGTTAATCAGCTTTGCTGAATTGAAATCAAAGGATCTATCTTGATTTTCACTCTTTGAGAAGTGAAACCACTGAGTTTACTGACTGCAAAACACATTGTTCAACTTGTGCAGTTGGAAAGAAGACATGGGTTAACACCTTGTGGTGTGACCAGGATTTGCCAACCCTTGGTGCAAAATAAAATCTTCAAAAGTATGTTTATAAACTCGGGGAAAAGTAACCTCGCAAGAGAAGGTTTAGGAGTATTCTGAGAGAAGTGACTCCATCACAGGCTTGAGTATCAGCTAAGCCAGGGTTACTCAACATGCAGCCCATGGTCCATTTGTTTGTGGCCTGTGATGCAATTTGGGTTCATATATGTTTTAGTAGTTAAATTCCTGGACTGTCGTGAAGGCAAAACAAAAAAGTAGTCAATACAATGGTCTGTTGATTATATATGTTTTAGTAGTTAAATTCCTGGACTGTCATTGCTCATTAAAAGTGCTGTCATATGAGTGGAAATTGGGTAAATATTGCATTTTATTAATATCAGCAGAACTGACTTAAATTGGGCCTGCGTATTATATAGTTTTGCCTTATTTTTTGTATTCACGCCCATCAATGTCAACGAATCTATTAGCATATATTTGCATATATATTTGCAGGTATGTGCAACCACATTTAAGTTGCAGTCCTCGGCATGTGCTGTGAGTATCACTGTGGCCCCCCAGGGCTTCCAAAGTTGAGTAGCCCTCATGTAAGCCATTTCTTCAATTTGGCGACAAATTTTAATATGGGCCTCTAGCAAGCCCCTTACATTTATCTCTGAGACATCACCTTGGACTGGACATTCTGTACTGTCCTAAAGGTTGCCTTGTCCTCCCAAAGACAAGGGATTCAGAGAACAAGACTGCCACTCCTCCGATGTTTTTAATTTGTAATGTTACCATAAAGGCATCAAACAGACAAAAATATGTCTAGTGATGCCTGATGTGAGCTCAAAGATGACTGGGGAGGTGCAAAGACTAGAGGGCTTTCAATAACAGGATCAGGATCTTGAGGGGGACAATTTTCTTAATCCTCAATTTCAGTGCCTGGGTCACTCTAAATAATCTAGTGTTTAGAAGGGCAGGCTTCCTCCTGTAAGCGGATTCCCAAGTGTACCACTGGCTGAAACATAGTATCAATCTGGGGTGCAATAACAGGAATGGCACATGTAAGACATAGGAAGTAATAATCCTCATCTGGAGACCGTGTCCAATGCTGGTAGCCACACTTTTGGAAAAATGGGGACTATTGAAGAAAGTCCAAACAAGAGCAACAAAAAGTATAAAAGGTTTAGAAAACCTTTTAAAGAAAGATTAAAAACTATCTGGCCATGTTTAATCTTGAGAAAAGAAAAGAAGGGGGAGGATCCCTGATAACAGTCTTCAGACATGTTAAGGACTGTGATCAATTCTTCTTCATATCTACTGAAGATAGGACAAGAAATAATGGGCTTAATATGAAGGGCTTAATATTTAGGTTAGATATTAAACTTAGAAAAACTTTTTAACCATATGAATAGTTAAGATGTAGAATAGGGTGTCAAGGGAAGTTGTGGAATCCTCACCACTGGAGGATTCTAGGAACAGGCTAGACAAAGACCTATCAGGGATGATTTAGGGTTACTTGGTCCTGCCTCAGTGAAGGATGCTGGACTCAATGGCTGTGTCTATATTGGCCCCTATTCCATAATTGGGATGCAAATGTAGCTCTTTGGAATAGGCAAATCCGCGGGGGATTTAAATATCCCCTGCGGCATTTGCATTAACATGGCTGCCGCTTTTTTCCGGCTTGTAGATAAGCCAGAGAAAAGGGCCAGTCTGGACGTGATCCTCCGGAAAATAAGCTCTTTTCCGGAGGATCTCTTATTCCTACTTATTCCTTACTTGAAAGTAGGAATAAGAGATCCTCCGGAAAAGAGCTTATTTTCCGGAGGATCGCGTCCAGACTGGCGCTTTTCTCCGGCTTATCTACAAGCCGGAAAAAAGCGGCAGCCATGTTAATGCAAATGCTGCGGGGGATAATTAAATCCCCCGCGGATTTGCCTATTCCAAAGTGCTACATTTGCATCCCTATTACGGAATAGGGGCCAATGTAGACACAGCCAATGGGTATGTCTAGACTACATGGCTTTGTCGCCAGAGCCATGTAGATTAGTTTACTAGACATGCCCAAATGAAGCGGCAATTTAAATAGTCGCCGCTTCATTTAAATTAAAATGGCTGCCGTGCTGAGCCGATCAGGTGTTTGTCGGCTCAGAGCGGTAGTTTGGATGCTCTGCGGTCGACATCAAAGGCACTATGTTAACCTCCCCGGTAAACCTCCACGAGGCATAATGGGATAGTCGACAAATATCTTTGATGTCAACCGCGGAGCATCCAGACTAACGCGCTGTGCTGACAAACAGCTGATCGGCTCAGCACGACAGCCATTTTAATTTAAATGAAGTGGCGATTATTTAAATCGCCGCTTCATTTGGGTATGTCTAGTAAACTAATCTACATGGCTCTGGTGACAGAGTCATGTAGTCTAGACATACCCAATGATTCCTCAAGGACCGTTTCAACTCTACATTTTTAAGATTCTATGATTTGGTAAACTTAAAGCTTTGTTCCATGTATCCTATGACTAGTATTTTAAAATTTGAGGTGATACTTTTTCTTATCAGTTGAAAGGCTCTGAAAATGAGACAATTCCTTTGTAGCTACTGCACAACAGTAAAATCTATTTCCACTCCTGGTTATTCCCTACCTATTCATACTAGAACACAATTCTAAACTCTAGAATTATGTGGAATTCCATCATTTTGAGTCCAACTATTTTCCCCTTTGAAATATGTAATGTTAAAATGGGCGCCTCAGTCCAGGAGACTGATAGCTGTGCAGGGGAGGAGGTTTTTCTCCCAACAGATTTATCTGTTAGGACTATTGCAATAAGAATATCATCATAATAAATGGACTACCGTTCCACACAGCAGACTCTGAATAAATATGCGCACCCTGACAGAGAAGCTATGTCTGAAAACTTCACATAGATGTGAGCCCACACTCATTCACTCTCTCTTTCGGATACCAAGAGACCAGGAAGTTATTGACCCAGGAAGGCAATGATCATCTTCAAGACCTTCTTGTTTCCTGTCCTTAGAAGAAAGCATTTTGTTAATATGAGACTGAGACAGGACCCTTAAGTGCACAGTACATTCTTCTATAGTCAGAATGCTTGTCTAAATAGACCAAAAGCTGGGATATTACAATAGCAAGTTAATCATCATTCCACTGATCTGCCAGGTCTTTGTTGGGGTGAAGTGCTTCTTAACCTAAAGTGGCTGCTAATGTGGTGTAACTGTCAAGCATGCGATGGGAAACTGGCTTTAAATATCTATATCTGAAATGTACCTTAATGGAAATATTTTAAAAAATATATGAACTGCTGGGTAAATGGCTTTTATTGGGGATAATATTGTACACTGGGAAAGTATGTTTTGGTCACGTGGAAAAAATGCAGGTGGTTATAAAATGGCTACAATTCTCGGCACATATTGTTCCCCACATGGGGTGAGTTAGAGAGGTTTGAATTCGGAAATCGTCCACAAATGAAGAAAGGAAATACTATATGTTTCCCTTTACATATTTGTGATTCCAAACAGCAGAACAGAGCTTGGGATGGCCATCTGTCAAGGCTAGGGGGTCCGTTGTCAAGAAGAGCCCATTGTCGGATGGATCCATCTGTCGTTTTGTCACAGATAGAAGAAATGCTCATTAGTTCAAATAGGAATTACATAGGTGACAAGCAGAAATTTGCATTCATACAAGTAATACCTACTGAAAATTTGTACCTTGAAGTTTGAACGGCTGGACTCCTAAAATTCAAACCTCTTTAATGCAGCCCATGTGGGGAACAATATGTGCCAAGAATTGTAGCCATTTTAGAATCCTGTATGGAGCAGGGTGCATATGGAGAAGGGTGAGGACTGACTCTGCACAGGAAGAAGAGTATGTGTATTCACTATCTCTGACCCTCTCAGGTCACATGACATAACATGAGGGAATGTAGTGGGAGGCTTACCGTAGTTCACTGATTAGAGAAGCACCAGACACATGACTGACTCAAACAGGTGACACTGTTCATGGGTTATCTGCAGTGCCACGTGAGCAAAGACTCAGAAACTGTGTTAACTCTTCCCATAGATAGGATCCTACCAATTTCACAGCTCTGAAAAATGTGCCCTGGTCTGTGAAATAAGCTCTTCTCTGTGAAATCTGATCTCACCTGCTGGGAGCGTCCCAACCAGGAAGCCTGGCCAGGCTGGAGAGGGACAGGACTTGTCCTTCCTGTGCATAGCTTCTCTCATGGAGAGATCAGACCCCAGCTCTGGCTACCTTTTGGGTTGGGGCCATTGCGGTTACAACACTGTGAAATGTCAGATGTAAATGTCTAAAACATGAAATTGACCAATTAAAAAAACCTCTGTCAGTAGAATTCAAAATGGAAAGTGAATTTGGTAGGGCCCTACTCATAGGTCTGAAAATAAAGACATTCACTGGTAGAAAAGAGAGAGAGAAACAGTTACTATGTTCATCAATCACTCAAAGCACAATTAAAGCAAGAGAGAGAGGAAATGCTCCAGCTGTGGAAGAAGCAAATTGGTGAGCAATGCGGACTTTCTGTGCACTGGGGGGCCCACACTGTTTATATGGCTCTGAACTGTTTATATTGATCCTGATTCAGCTACAACCCAAAGACACATTTTCTGCATTTAGGAGAGGAATTTAGATTGATAAACCCTTAACTAGAGATTGGTTTTGTAGCTCTTCAAACTACCACTTGTGTGGTGGCCAATGAAAAGTGCACTTATCTGCAATGATTGTATTTGCTATACATGAATGTCTGGTGTACTTACATCCTCTACCTTGGGCACCCTCTCTTTGTAGTGCAGATGAACTCTGCTACTTTATCTGATCTCACCAAGGATGCATTCTTTGCTGTCAATGGAAGCAAATTATTTGTGGCAATAAAATAGGAAGATGTACATTGTTTTAAACATGAAGCAACTACTGTCTTGAACACCAGTCTGAGACTGGTAAAGATAAAGCATATTGTTAAGTTTTAGAATGCAATCAAAGGACCTGATCCAAGTCAATGGGAGTCTTTCCACTGGACTGAATAGACTCTGGATCAGAAGTCATTCATTTCCCTTCCTGTGCAACAGACTAATGAACTGAGGGGAAGTTGGAAGGATGGTTACTAAGTAATTTTGTGCCATTAAGTGATGAATTATTGTCAATCCAAGAATCAATGAGCTCATCAAGAGAAAGGAATGTGCACGGATAAAGATCACATAATTTCATAGCATATAAAAGAGGCAATGAGTCTGACATATGGACATGTCAGCAGAATGACTTCATCCTTGCTGTGGGTAGAATATGATCACAAATCAAGGGAGGTATCCAAGGAAAGAAGTACACATGTATGAGTAGGAGCAAATGTATCACTCCATTGCATTCTTGACTGGATGGCACAAACTGGGCATAGTTTGCAATGGTATTTTTTTGTATTCTAAAATGATCGCATTTTAGAGCCATTTATTTTAGTATCTACAGGACAGGATTCAACCCTCAAGTACTATGCATGGGTCAGACTGCAAACATTCATTATTAAATCACTTCATGATGGGCTTTTTTTTTTAAATCAGAAGAGAGTACTACTTCCCTAAAATTACCAGTAGTGGTTATTAACTTTAAAGTAGCAGATGGAAGTTCCACATAAAAATTCATGGGGAAAAGGGTTCTAAAAGGTCAATGGGCAAAGCAGAATTAAAAACTTTAGAATCAGACTTAGCCACTACGAGACAGGGGGACAACAGATTCGGTGTGTGAATTCTTTGGTCACTATTTAAAGAAAAATTGGCATGTTCAGAGATACTGTCATTATTTCCTTATTGTAAGTATGAGGAAATAACAGTATTTCAGATATTAATTTTGGCAAGTGTCAATACTTTTTATGGCAGCCACACTATAAACCAAAGATAAAAAAAATACAAAAGAGAGTTGAAAAATTACTCTCTTTTCCCATCAGTCTATAAAGCAAGACATTTTTACCACTAAGGCAATGTTTATAGTATAGGTTTGTGACCTTGACAGATATTGCTTTCTCTAAAGAGGAAGTCATGAAGCAACTTGAGAAACTCAATGACATTAAGTAACTACGGTACCATTGGATGGTATTCACCCATGGCTGAAAAAATGAAGTGTGAAATAGTAGAGATGCTGAGGTGGGTATGTAATACATCCTTTAAAACAGCAACCGTTCCTGAAGACTGAGATGTTACCAATATAGTGCCTATTTTTAAAAATGGAGTTAAGGGAAAGTTTAAGGAGGAGGGCCCCAGAATTTCAGTCACTTCAGAGACCTCAGAACCTGGCTCTCTTTCCTTACTGTATCCCCCCCCCCCACACACTTATTTATTGATGTGCCATTTTTGTGAATGTTTCTTAAAAAAACTTTTCTAGTGATAACTGTTCCATTGTTCTTTTAGCCCCCTCTTTTTTCTGTCTGTATTCTCTTTTGGGAAGTTTAGATAGAAATCATTTGGCATCATGGCTGGTGGGCTATATAGGCAAGGGAAAACATTGTCTTCCCAAAACAACTTATCTTCCCACTTCCCAGGAGGGCTGAGGCTGTAGCGCAGCTGCCTGGCTCTACAGCTGGTTGGGAGAGCTGGGGCCATGCCAGTCACTGGGGTGGTGAGACTAAGGAGACTAAGTTCAGAGGGTTAGGGACGGTAACCTGGGATGGGGTTTGGGCTTAGCTCCACAGGGTGGGGGAGAGGTGATGGAACGGGCAGGACCTTAGGCAGAACAGGCAGGGCTGAGGTTTGCCTTCCCCCAACTGGGTATTCATGCAACATCCATGTTTGGCATACTCTTGGTACAATTGTCTCCAATCACCCTCTTTTCCTGTTTCTGGATACCTCCTCTTAGGCTGTGTCTAGACTGGCATGATGATACATGCCAGTATAGACGCTCTCTTGAGCAAATACTTTTAAAGGGAAAAACTTCTGTTAAAAGTATTTGCGCAAAATCATGCCAGTCTAGACGCAGCCTTATTGTTTTCCACAAAACCTATCCTTTTAGCCAGAGACAGCTATTTTTAACAACTGCTCAGCTTCTTCTGTTTTATGTATTTGCAGGTGTGCTTCTGAGAAGCTCACATCAATCTCGAGGAAAAAGGGCAGTATTAATCTCCCCACTGTATTAATGAGGAACCGAAGCATGTTGCAATTAAATGATGTGCCCAAGATCTCACAGGAAGTCTAGCACAGAGCTAGGAAGAAAACTCAAATTTTTTGAGCCCCAGTTGAGTGCTTAACCAAAGGGCCATCCATCCATTTTTGCCCACTTGCCAGGTGATTCTTACACTTGTGAGGTATACACATACAAACACAAGAAGAATTTGCTAGCAATGCAAAGATCTATTACATCATCTACCCCATCTCTTTCTTAATGCAGGACTTTTCAACTGTGTAATTTTCAGCTTTTGTCTAAGCTATTTGTAGATAAACTAGGAAATGATGTGCACTCCTGAGACACTCTACCTCTGATTCCAGCCAGTGGGACATCTGTTAATTTAAGGAGAGTTGGCAGGGGTCTAAGGTGAGGAGTTACAATGGTTTAAGTTCTTCCTGGAGGGAGCCAACCAACAAATAGTGTTGGGAAACTCCTTCACTTCAAGATTCCTTACTTGTGGTTCTCCCTAGTCCATTACAACTTCTCCATGAAGCCATTTGGTGAACTGGTCCTATGGCATGACCAGCAACAAAGAAATTATACTTACTATACCTGTTCTTCACCTCATACAATTACAACCAAAACAGCCCTGTGTTTGGATGAGATCTGCCCATGCGGAAAAGCAGATGCGGAATCTGAGCAAGAATGAGGTGATGCTAGTGGGCATGGCTTGCAGCCATGGTGAAGCCTCCTTTGGTTGAGGATATATATCCAAAACTGGTCAATTAGGTTATGGCTGAGGAATACTCTTGGATTACTGGCTGATGCGGAGCTCTCACAAAGCAGCATCCATGAGTAATATTTCCTATCATCTCTGGTTGGTTAAGAAACCCCATCTCGTCTTGGCAGACAATGACCTGGCCTGAGTTATTCATGCTTTCATACAACCACAGAAAAGTAGAACTGGAAGGGACTTCAAGATATCATCTATTCCATCTTCCCATAAACCAACAGCAGTATTAACTATAACTTGGTCATCCTCGTCTTAAAACCTTCAATTATAGGGATTCCACAATCTCCCGTGCTAACTATCCCTACAATAAGTTAACAATGCTTTCCCTACTATTTCACATAAATCTCCCTTGGAGCAAAATAAGCCTATTACTTCGTGTCCTACACTTGGTAGCCAAGGGTCAACAATTAATTGCTATCCTCTTTATAACAGCCTATTAAAAATGTAAAGACTTATCAGATCCTCCTACTCTTCTCTAGACTAAACATGCCTAATACTTTCATCCTTTTCTCATAGATCATATTTTCTAAACCTCTCTCTCTTGCCTAGATGAACTTTTTCCTTATTGTCGAAAGTTCCATTGTAGTTTGCTCTCTGCTACATTGTCCATGTACTTAATGAAAGTATTCAATAGTACTGTCACCAGTGCATGGTCATGAAGCCTTCTTTGCTTAGGAAACTAACTAATACAAAATGCTGTAACATGCCTCTTCAGCAACACAGACTACTGTTTGCACACCAGACCTGTCCTCAGTTCTCTCCACTGGCATGCCATAGAACACAAACAAATTCAAGGTCTAGGTTCTTAACTTCAAGATACTCCATGGTCTTGGCCTACGATTTCCAAAAAAACTTCCTAAAGCTATTCCTAAAGCTATGGGATTAGACTATGGTTGACAGCTACACTGCTCTAGAACAATGGAATTTACAGTAAGGATAAAGTTCATCTATGCAAGAGAAAGACGTTCTCAATGGGAAAAGAAAGACGTTTCAAGACTGGAATGAGCTTAGTCCCCATGAACTGAGAATCACTACAGACTTCACCACTTTCTACTTCAAGTGCTAAGAACATTTCTTTGACCTTTCCTTCTCTAGCATAAATACATTGCAATGTGTATATATATCGTTAAAAAAAAATCTACCAAAACAAGATACTTTTCCTGCTGGGAAGAATATAGAGAATGCCACATGACAGATGTTAGTGACTATGGAAGGCACTCTCATACTACAGAGATCAGTGCCGTATAAGAAGCTACAGAGAAGAGAAAGATTTGACTCTTAATTTGTTAATGCCAGTAACTTCCTTTTTGTGAAGATGTGGTTGGTTCATAACTAGGTTGCAAATTAATTCACGGTCACTAGCTCATACATTCTTCCTCTGCTTGTTACCATTTCCTCTTTTATTAGTTTTGTCTAGTTCTAGAGATGCCTTACACCCGTGGTACTGTTCTCACTTTTGCTCTGCAAGCTGCCCTCCACAAAACTGAAGAATGACTTCAGTGGCAAATGTCTTGTTGGATAGATTTTCCAGCAGATAGCTTGGTAAGATAGCCATTTTCACCATTATTGTGAATGTTGAAACTATTGTCATATGCATAAGGGTTTCAGTGGGCAGAAGATGAAAGTATGTAAGATTGCCTGTCATAATCCTCTGAGTCAATTCAATTTGGATCAGACTTCCAGGAGCAAATGCTTGTTGGCATGACTAGATACAATAGCTGAAACATTCAGTGCTAACAATAAAACTGCAGTGGCCGTTCTAAGCCTACTCTGAAAAAGTTTACCCCATTTGGCAGAAAACATATATTTTTGTATTAAAAACCATTCCTGGTTTTTAAAACAATCATATTTTCACTCTGATTTCTCTTAGCATTGCTTGAAATCTTAATTTTAAAATAAAAAGTTTACCTACATATAAATGAAAAAAAGATTATGAACATGTATGATAATTATCTAATTAAGACTTTGCAAAATAAACTTGTTCATTTCTTGAGTTAGACAAACAGCATTGCAGAATTCCTCAGCATTCAATTAAATGAAATTGAAGAATGGAATATAACTGATAATCAGTAGTCATGAGAGCTCCTTAGCAAAACAAGCTTTTGGGAAGAAAACACACAAAAAAACCCACCTGATTTTTATGTGAATGTTGTGAGGGTAGGAACAGAACTATCCATTTTATAAATATAAGTCTGATTAAGTTGTGTTCAGTGCAGGACTTGGACAATTGGAGAACATTCTGGAACATATCAAGGACAGGTTGGACCGTGGCATAATTTAGAGCTGCTCTTACTAACACTAGCTACAACAGACCCCTAAAATTTATATAGCCATATCCAATGATACCTCTACACCTGTGCACCTCCATACCCACAAACATACCCTGTGCTAGAGCAGGGGTGGCCAACACCTTAAAAGGCAAAAAGCCACAACAGTTGGCGAGATAACGCAAAGAGCCGGGGTAAAAAGTTGTCAAGGAAAAAAAAAAGGACTTTATGCATAAAGAAATTTTTAAAACCATGAATGGACCTGCAGCACCTTAAAGACTAACAAAAAATGTAGGTAGTATCATGAGGTTTCATGGGCAGGTGAAGTGGGTTGTGCCTACGAAAGCTCATGATACCATCTACATTTTTTGTTAGTTTTTATGGTGCTGCTCTTGTTTTTTAAGTTTTTTCAGTTACAAACTAACATGGCTACCCCTGAGACTTTTATGCATAAAGATGTCAGGATATTTAACATATAGCAGACCACTTTCCAAGTTCCTCTTCAATTACGCATGTTTGTGTACAATACTCTTCATTCAAGAGTAGCATTTACCAACATATACCAAACAATGTTGCCTGAGATATTCAGTATTTCCCTGTGTTCAGGATTCTACACAATTGACATATTTGAAATATAGTGTTATGGTAATGTAGCAAATTGCTAAACAAAAATAACAATAACTACTAGGGGTGTGTCTAGACTACAGGTTTTTTTTCCCCGAAAAAAGTGGCCATTTTTCAAAAAAAAAAAAAAATTTCCCTGCATCTAGACTGCTGCCACGTTCTTTCAAAAGTAAATCGAAAGAACGTGGCAGTTTTTTCGACCACGGAAAACCTCATCTTACAAGGAATAACACCTTTTTTTGACAGTGCTCTTTTGAAAAAAGGCACTATGTAAAGCAAACTGTGCTTTTTCGAAAGAGAGCATCCAGACTGCCTGGGTGCTCTCTTTCGAAAAAGTGGTTTGCTTTTTCGAAAGTACTGGCTGTTGTCTAGATACTATCTTTCGAAAGTGGCTTATAGTGTAGACGTAGCCTAGGTTTCCATGGGTGTATTTGTGGGCATGGAGGTGCTTAACTCAGAAAACAAACCATCATCTACATGGCTTGCAGTCTGTTTTTTTTCCTACTGAGAGCCTAATACATGCTGTTTATAACTCTGAAACAGAAGTAATGACAACTGCTGCTATTACAACCTTGCACAAATGTGGAATTTATCTTCAAGCATTTTGCCATTGGTTGGTTTCTGTAATCATATTATGCTCTGTGGTACAGATTAGAAAAATAGCCAACCTTCATGCCATAGAGATTAATAGGTCTTTCTATACAGTTGGACTGCATTCAAAAATAAGGTGCATTTCCCAAGATCGAATGTGCATGCCAAATCTTTGATTGAATGCCATCTATGTGAAGACTAAATGTTAAGACCTATCTTAATGGAAACTAATCCATCTACAAACTTTTTTTAACCAGTAGTTAACAATGAAAAGCAATGCTTTTATTCTCTGTGTCTAAAAAGTAATGCTGGAGTTGTGATGCTGGCAGACAAGATGTCAGCTCATGCCAAGGCCCCGGGGTCTCAGAAAGCACTGGCATGCATAGTGGTAACCAGTCTGACTCACCTGTGAGTGAGTATTGTTAAAATACATGTTCGAGTTATAAGAATGTGTTCAGACTTTATGAAATGCTGCTGAGTTTCTGCATGCATTAATCTCACTTATAATACCTATATCCCATATTATAAGGTAATATTTAAGTGTTCGCTCTGAATCAAACAGTAAATCCTCAATCAGGAGAAAAGCATTAACAAGTGTGAAATACTAGTTTTGCACAGGAGCCATCATCTCCTGCCCAACAAAATACCAGATACTCACAGATACCAGGTACCAGACAAGGCACCATGGAACACTAGAAGACAAAAGATTGTCTCCTCTCCCCTCATGCACACTGTGACAGGGCGTTTGCCTGCACAGGCCCTTTAAAAGGGGCTGAGTGAAGTGTAAGGGAAGAACAGAGTGAAGCCCAGCTGCGGCAGCTCGGCAAATGAGGGCCCACCTGGGGACTATATAAAGAGGGACTCTTCGAGGGAGGAGAAGAGACCTGACTGCTGCTCTGGCTGGAGAGGGACCTGACTGCCAGGGAAGCAAGAGTCTTCCTGGAGATAGAGCAGGGCTGGGAAGGTTTTGGCCAACTAAGCCCCAGGCTGGCAGGCCTGAAGCTACTAGGGGCTGTGAGAGGCAGCCATGGTAGGCAGGGCTGCGAGGGGCAGTCATGATAGGCTGGGCTGCGAGAGGCAGTCTGGTTGGCAGAGGCAGCAGGTCCACACTCCCAGTAAGGGAGGTGCCGGGGAACTGGGGTGTTCCGGGGAGTAGGGAGGACCCTGAATTGGAGTATGCAGAGGAACAAACAACACCCCCCAGAAGGGGGCGCAGACAGAGACTGGACAGTGTGGTTAAAAGAACAGCACGGGGAGATACCAGCGGGAGGAAGGCACACAACGAAACATCAAGCTAATTCCCCAAGTCAACCAGCTGAGGGTGCCATGCTGGTTAGTCAACCCTGTTACACACATACATACACATCTTGGAAGAGATGTGCAGATGGACTCATCCCATAAGCTTCACCTTTGAGGAAAGGAAATAAAAATTGGGGACAAGAAGGAACTCAATCTCTTTATGAGACCTGGACTCTGAGGGCAAATATTCTAAGCATAAGAAAGGGATCCCTCGCTGCTTAGCCTAGTATAGCTCTAGAAGACATACAAAGTTTACATATTACAGCAGCTTTTATTGCTTTTTGAAATCTAAGCCTGCAATCCATTTGTGTGTGTGTGCATGATTACCTGCTTTAATCTTGCAAATAACTTGTTTCTTTTTCTTAGTTAATAAATCTGTCTTTATTATAGGATTGACTAAAAGTATTGTCTTTAGTGTAGGCTGTAAGATGCAATTAAGTGACTGTTCCTTTGGGACTGAGACTAACTTGTCATTTTTGGTGAAAGGCAAGATTACTTGGGTTGCAAGATAGATCAAAGTACTTGCTGGGCTGTCCATGAGTCCATGTTAAGATAGTTGCACTGCTTGAGGGGTTCACACTTCATTGACCTGGTGAAAAACTAAGTATAACTCTCACAACCAGTGTGGGGGTTTTTGTACTCTGTTTCTTCACAGTCTGCCCAGATATTGGCACTTATGCTTGTGAACCATTACAGACAGCTTGACAGAGTGAGAACTTATCCACTTCACTTCCTCTCACCCAGCTCAAGACAAACACATCATTTTAAAATGTCTCAGTGTAGTGGGATTATTTGAGGCTCATGATTTGCTAGAACAAATAAGAAAAATTCTCCTTGGTGATCACAGTTCACAACAATCCTAGTTTATGCATCACATACTATTCTATGCAGTTGGGTACTTATACTCACAGTTTCTTAGGAACGTCTATACTAAGGAACATTATCCATGACACAGGTCAAGGCGATTTGACAGCATTAGGTGCAAGGGTTATTGTGCCTGCCTATTTTCCTTAAGTTTGTTTTACAGAATTTCACCAAATTGTACCTACAACAGAGGAAAAACATTACCATACCTGAGATTGTGCATTAATATTGGCTCCTTCCTTAACCAGCACTTTGACAACTTCAGCCTGTCCAGCCAGGGATGCAATGTGCAGGGCTGTATTCCCTTTCTGTTATGTAAAAGAAAGGATGTGTCATTAAGAATCATTATGACATTCAGAACATGACACTATTTTCATGTGTTACTTCACAGGACACAGTTCCACCTTATAATGGACATTGCATTGTGCGTACTGGATGAGACAGAGCTGGGGTATGCTGTCAAAGGACATTCCAAAGGCAGAGATATAGGTTAGAGAAAGTTAAAATGAGGGAATCCTCAGCTATCCATCAATAAGGCAACCACAGGGGTGAAGAGAAGCAGTTTAGAGTGAGAGTTGAGACTTAGATTCTAGAAATATGATCACAGAGGTCAGAATTCATCTGCCAAAATAAGTTAATAACCATGTTACAATATGCCTCCATAATTTGCAGTGCCAGAGAATTCACTCTTTTGCTGCAGAATAATGCTCCAGAATTACAGCTTTTGTTCTTAAATTAAATTTCTAGCCCTAATAGTGCAAAAATACCCATGGAAATATGAATCAAGTGTAATAAATACCCATATAAGTTTACAAAGAGCAAGAAACAACAGCTCTGTGAAGAGGGATCTTCCCCATTCATCTCACTCAGGTCCTCATCAACTCTATTGTTATACTGTTGGGAATTGGCCATTTTTCCAAGATTCCACAGAATTCAGAATTACTTTGCAGAATGAATTGTTACAGCCATGTGCTTGGTACCACTTATCTTCTCTTTGCCTGCTTCTGACTTATTTGCAAGGGAGTTACTAGCATTACAGTGTATGATCCACTTACTGTTCTACAGAAACAGCTAAGAAAGGGGGGTCAGGAGCCAGGACTAGAATCCACCTTGCAGACAAGGAGCCGGTGTAACCAGATGTGCAGGCTGGTCAGCTGGGATGCCTAGAGACTAGTGCAGCTCCTGAGGAGCTGAGAAAATGAACTGCTGAAGCTAGCTACAGGCTGAAACTCTTTAGTCCAGCACCCTTGGGACCTGACTGGTGCAGAAACAGAGAATTTGCCTAACCACCGGAGATCAATATTGTCTAGTAGAATCACCAATATTTCTACTGCTTACTGGGCCTCTTAGACGACATTAAATGGTATATT
Organism: Pelodiscus sinensis; assembly: GCF_052426305.1. Lineage (NCBI taxonomy): Eukaryota > Metazoa > Chordata > Testudines > Trionychidae > Pelodiscus > Pelodiscus sinensis. The sequence goes on from NC_143055.1 coordinate 104,602,118, forward strand.
AGAGCTAAACTAGGGGGCGGTGCTCCCTGTTCGTTATGCTCTCCAACCCTCCTTTCTCTGGGGTTAGGCAGTCCCGGCTCTCCTTCCAGCCACCAGGGAAGGTCGAGGCCGCACCAGCCCCGGTATCCTCACCCTCCACTCAGCCACCGGGGAGGACCAGGGCCAAGGCTGCATCAGCCCCACTTCTCTCCCTGGCCACCAGGCCAAGGCCATGGCACAGCAGCTCTGGCTCCCCTGAGCACCAGGGAGGAAGGAGGGGAGAGGTCACGCAGCAGAGGGGCAACAGGGAAAAAAAATGAGAGAGAGAGAGAGATAAAATATAGCATGACAGCAGGTGGAACCAGGGATCACCTTCAATAGAGAGGGGCCCTGTTCTCTGAGTTCCATCTGGAGTATCCCTGCTTCCCCCCAGGTCCCGTTTCCCCCACTTCCTGTGGGCTGCTGCTCCCCTTTTTGCTGAGTGTCCCCCTTTCCCACCGTGCTGATGATGAGGGGCCTCATTAACCTCACCCAGAGGGGCCGCACTCCCCATACCTGGCTGGGGGAGAGGAGCCCAGGCGGGAGTCCTTGTGCTGATCAGTCCTTTCCCCAAGCACGGAAGGGCCAGGCAGGCTCGGTGTCTGCCCCAGAGAGGTTGGGCCGGGCCAGGCTGCAGTAGCCGCTCAATATTTTGGCGCTTAGCAGGAGGCCACAGAGCGAGCTCCGCCACCATGGTGCTGAGCGAGGCGCAGGTGATGGAGGGCCTGGCGCTCTCCCCACTCTGTGGCATGATTCTGACTGACTTTGGGGCACAGGTACTGCAGGTGTCTTGCTTGGGGGGCATAAATGTAGGAGCAACTGGGGGAGAATCCACCCGTTTCTGAGGGTGGAGGGATGAACATTTTTCCTGTGGGACACAGAGTGACGTGCTGACATCACCCTGTTGTCCAGCAGGGAACAGTTTTTTATATAAAGAGACAACAGCACAAAACACTGGGAGCCAGGACTGGTGGCTGTAAACAAGCTTTATGGGACATTGGGAAATTTGGCTACACCCATGAAAAGTGGACATCGAAGCTAACTAAAATCATGCCAGACCACAGATATTGCTGGACCAGAGAGTGCCAGACTAGAGAGCTTCAACCTGACCCATGTCCCCTGTCAACCTATCCCCTGTTCTATGGCATGCACTGGATGAGGGAAAGAGATTCTCTTCCTAGCCTATAAGATAACTGCTGAAGGCCATACAGCTTCACTATCTGCAGAGCAAAGCTGAAAAATCTTCATGAGAATTAGTCATTACTAAGAATAGTAACAGATGAATTGCACTACATAAGTTACTGCTGCAGAACTTGGTCCTGTTGTATTGCAGCATACATAGGGCCCTGTGTATGTTACACTTACACATTTTCACTATTCTGAAATAGCCTATGATTGGTCAGCTAAGCCTATATTCCTTGTCTCTATAATGAAAAATACCACTAGAAAGGGCATTTTCTTCATCATAGTGCAACTTTAAAGGCTCCCACTGTACATATATCCCTTAGTCCTCATCTTCATTTATAATCTACGAGCCTCAGTTGATTAGTTTTACAGATTTTTAAGGCTAGAAGGGACCATTGTGATCACCTTGCCTGATCTCCTGTATATCACAGGCCACGCAATTTCAGCTGTATAATTTCTGAATCAAACTCACGAGTTCAAGTCAATGAAAGATCTGGTCCTATCGATTTAGGATGAAACTTATACAGTATGTTTTACCAAAGTGGTATTCTATCCTCTAATATTGATGGATTTGGAAGTTTCCTGAATATTTGGACTGTCCATCTGTCAGTAGGGGAAATACCTATTTCTAGTCCTTTCCTCAGTAAATAAACCATATAATCATGTACATATTACCTTTGTAGATGAATCCACTGCTGACCCTCTTTCCAGTAACTCCTGTACCAGTCCCACATGGCCTTCTTTGGCAGCCAGGTGTAGGGCATTAAGTCCATTCTGTAAGCAAAAGGACCATACTAGTCATAAACACCGTATTCGTAAAGATACACATGCATACCTTCTCCAAGTAAAAGATGAAGATTAATGTCCAGAATATTAGTTCTTCTTTTAGTTATTTATCTGCATAAGCACAATATTTCTGCTGGCTGAGCTCAAGTATTCTATCACAAAGCTCCTACAGTATCAATTCTTGCTTCATGGCAAGGAGGACACAATTACAAACCACATTTTGCAAGAGGAAAATACCCTCCTATCTGATAACTCTATATTCGCTAATATGACTTTATCTTGGATACTTCTATGGCCCTGGTTATCACACTGTCCGAGCTCATCTCACTCTTTAATGCCTTGGTATGACATTGCTGAGTCCATCCCTCCCCAGTGCCTGTGAGCAGCGTCAAGGCTGGTGCCAGCAAGGAAGGGAGAGAACAAGTAGGACAGAGAAAGGAAAGCAGAGTGGCGGCAGGAAGAGAGGGAGAAAGGTGCTGATGAAGAGGGAGCCAAACACAGCCACCATCAGCTGTGGCCACCAGCACTGCCACACGGCAACCTGCACTCCCATACATACACATTCCACCCCCTTTCCCAAGTACTCTGCCTTCCACAGTTCAGCACTGCCATAGCCCCCAAGCCCACTCCTGCCAGAGCTCCCAGCCAGCCCCTGCCTAAACCCCTGCAACTCCTTCCCCAAATAAACACACCATATCTTCCATTCCATAAATAAAGCCAAACCCATAAAACCTCTTCCTGTCACAGCTCCCCGACTTATCTCCCCACCATTCCATACCTCCCTAAATAAACCCAACCCAGGCCATAAGCCCCAGATACATATCCCCCATAAATCATAAACCCTTCTAATAACCCCACATCTCACTCCCAGACCTTTCCCTTAATTTGGAATCCTATTTTTTACAGTCCTGTGATAATCTTCACAGTACATTAGTCAGGTGACAGATATAAATCTGCCACTGCCCTCAAGCACTCTGCTGTTTTGCCATATTCCAAGCATCATAAATGACACTCAATTTGCAGCAAGTTGAGAGTTATATAATAGTCATCACACTTCTAGTTCCTAAGCAGGTCATAGGCACTAAAAGCTTGCAATGGATGAACAAGCTGCCGTCTGGTCTTTATCTGCAATTGCCAGTGGAATCTGATACACTCAGCTCCTGAGGGGACAATGGCACTTGCAGCTGTAAAAAGAAAGCGTTAGATGCATTTCTGAAATAACGCCACTGAGTTCTGTGTTTAGGTGACTATGGCGAACAGATTTTGAGGTTATAGTCAGTGGAGTTACAGCAGCAATAAAACTGGTCCATTGTTCTGATTTTAAGCTTTACTCTGTATATTTGTGATATTTGCTGGAAAATTCAGAAAGTGGTACCCTAAATTGATCTGAAGACTCACATTCAGATACCACAACTGCTTATTACGCTGTGACTTGAGCTTTTTGTCACTAAGTTATAGGTTGATTATATGTATGCTGATCACTTCCTAAAACTACAGGGTGTCATGTGACCATATTGCCTACAGTGGGGTAATGTTTTCAAACAGACATTGTGTAAGTAGACAAGGATAGTGTTCTTCTAATTATTTTTACATCAGATACTTCTATAGTACTTGGCTACGTCTAGACTGGCATGATTTTCCGCAAATGCTTTTAATGGAAAAGTTTTCCGTTAAAAGCATTTGCAGAAAAGAGCATCTAGATTGGCACGGACGCTTTTTTGCAAAAGCACTTTTTGCGGAAAAGCGTCTGTGCCAATCTAGACGTGCTTTTCCGCAAAAAAGCCCCGATCGCCATTTTCGCGATCAGGGCTTTTTTGTGCAAAACAAAACTGAGCTGTCTACACTGGCCCTTTTGTGCAAAAGCTTTGCGCAAAAGGACTTTTGCCCGAATGGGAGCAGCATAGTATTTCCGCAAGAAGCACCGATTTCAGACAGTAGGAAGTCAGTGTTCTTGCGGAAATTCAAGCAGCCAGTGTAGACAGCTGGCAAGTTTTTCCGCAAAAGCAGAAAACCCCTACACACACCCCTTGGGTATAATCCCACAGACTCAGAATCAACAGAACTCTACATGCAGTGAGATTTTGACCCGTCCAGTTGTTTTATCATAACCAAAAGTCTTAGCATGTGGACAATGTCTAACACTTTGGAATCTTCATATAGTTTTAAAAAAAAAAAGGGACAGTGAGTATGTGATGTGAAGGCTTGTGATGTACATACACACGCCTGTGATTGCAAACAGCCACGAACAAGATACCATATATTTTAGTATTCTGCAGAGTGGAAGGACAGCAGGCCATGTCCCATTGCTGGATAAAAAACTACATCATGGTATATTAAAATATCTTAAAGCAGGCCTAACAATAACATACTATGCACTTTTAGTCCCAATACAATGAAGAGATTGTTATGTGAAATCTCATTGAAATGTATGGGATTTTGCATAATATTCATTTAAAATGTTTGCAATATAAAATTCTTTATTAGGGAGCAGTGAAAAAATTAGAGAAAGACTGTGCAGCATATGCTGTACAAATGTAAACAGCTCAGTTGTTTCTGTGCTCTTTAATTGTAATTAAAATATCAGAAGAAAGAACTTCATTCTTACTACAGTAGTAAGGACCTGCACAACAGTACGCTTAAACTGAGCTTTGTTCCTCCCTATCCAGAGTCAATGTTATAATTATGCTCCTTCCCACAAGACTTATCCTGCTATTTCTTTTGACGGAAGGTGTGTAAATGAAAGTGGCTCCCTTGCTCCTGTCAGCTGAATTTTTGAACATGCTGGAGCAACAATGTTCTCTGACACTACCCCAAAAAAGTGAGTGGGATTTTGTTTAAATAAGTCATGTGCTTAAACAACATTTGAAAGCGGAAGGAGTTTTGCCTTGCTCCTGACAAAGTAAGCACACAGCATAACTACCTCTTTCCCCAGGCTTAGCTTCAGTGCTAACTCTCAACATAATTAAAGAACATAACTCTAGGTCTTCTCTTCAAGCTAGGCTGAACAATGGTTTCCCTGCAGAGACTCACTCTGCCCTAGATTCTAGTTCCCGCAATAAGAAAGAGTTTCAACCCCTTGTCTCCTGCTGAGTTTGCAAGAGTGCTGTTCAGCTGTCATTCCTTATATAATAAGCATATACATTTCCTTACATCCACAAAGAAGGCCATGCATTTCTATGTAAGGTCTAGAAATTGCCATCCTGTTCCAACGCTTAGCCAAGTGTTGCCTTTTGTGGTTGTTGTTAAATACGATTGGCTCTGAAGTCTTAACTTTTGGCTAGAAATGGTTCCCGCCAAAATCCATCAGAGCAGAATCGGACCCTTGAATAAAATGTTTTACCCTTCAAAATAAAGGACTGTTGATGCACTTTCTTTATAGCTGGTCTTAGGCTTTATCTGAACAGGCACATCACCAAGTGATGATCTAGCACCACAACTCCAATGACATTATCAAACTAGAAACACTGGTGTAGACAAGGCACAAGTACAGGTTGAACCTCTCTAGCCCAGTACCCTTGGGACCTGACTGGTGCGGAATCAGAAAATTTGCTGAACCATGGGAGGCCAATAATGTCTAGCAGCATTACCAACATTTCTACTTCTTACTGGGCTCATAAAAGACTTTTAGGGGTTAATTAGAGCTAAACAACAGAACAGAACACTGAGAGCCATGATTGGTGGCTGTAAAAAAATGTTATGGGATCACAGGAAACTTGGTCACACCCATAATAAATGGATAGCCATCTAACTACAATCATGCTGGACCTCGGATGTTTCCAGACCAGAGCATGCCAAACTAGGTTCAACCTGTAGTTTAACTACCACTGTATCACTGTAGTGCAGTGTTTCTCAACCAGCAGTACAAGTACCGTTAGGGGTATTCAAGAGAAGTCTGGAGGGGGGTACATCAACACAACTGAAATTTGGAGAAAAATGATTTTTTTTTGTTTTAAGTTTTACAGAGCTTTATTATTTTTGTACCTTTTACACCCAAAAATTTCATCGGCCACCCGGCTACAATTCAGTTGTTTAAACAAATGTGTTGCAATGGTAGGAAAAAAAAATGTTGTGTGTCTGAAAACTGTAGGTACTGGGGATGGGGGAAGGGTACTTATAATTTTTTTTAAAGGGGTACTTTATAAAAAAAAGGTTGAGAAACACTGCTGTACTGGAATCGGAGTCAGAAGGCTTGTGTTGCCTGTAGAGATTGTTATGGACAGGAGTAAGGAATGGATGGTTATGTTGGAAGCTATTTAATCACCTGGGACAGAGCAGAGCATAGGATTTAATTAAGCTTTATGTTCAACTTAACCGGCATTCACTAAGGAAACAGTTGTCTCAGAGCAACTGTGATGGGCAGAGGGTTGCCTGGTAACTCTAGAAAGTCTCACTCTGCATCTGATGGAGAATGTTTTTTGACAGATTAACAAAAATCAAAGCACACATTCAGTGAAACAAAATGTGATTTAAGTAAATGCTTGCTTCTGCCCTAAGGAATAACAACTTTTCTGTGCTCATTTCAGATCAAAAGCACAGATTTCACTTTAGGTCTTTCATGACATTAGAAAATAGAAAGGTAACTCAATAGGATTCACCCCTTCCACTGCCCAACATGCTACAAAAAGATGAACACTTGCAACTCCCATGAGTTTTAGTGGAAGCAGTGGGTGTTCAGCACACTGTTGGCAGTTATCGAGAACTTTCAAACTCCTATTACTGTGGCCTATTGCTGACTCAGGGCTTCTGTACATGGAGACTTAGTGTACGGCAAGCAAGGGTGTAATTCTATACCACACTTTTGACGTTGTCATGTAGACTGTGCTGCTGTGCACTAAAAGTTCTGTAATGCACTTTGGCATACTCCCAACTCAAACAGCAACTATGGAATTCTTAGTGTGCGGTAGCAGGGCCCATGTAGCCAGTTAGTGCTTAACAAGCTAGCATGCCACACACCAAAACTTGGTCTACGCTACATGGGAAGGTTGAAGGGATACACACAACTCCAGCTACATAAATTACATAAATGGAGTCGATGTATTGTACATCACGTTTCTGTGCTAGCCACACAGCAGGAGGCCAATGGGAGCAAACGCTTCCCTTACTCCTTGTGAGGAGCAGGAGTACCAATGCTGACTGGGGCACCCTTTGCGTTCAATCTAGTGGGTCTATACTACACCCACTAAATCGAAACCCAGAAAATTGACTACGGGAGTGTCAACCTTCCGTGTAGTGTAGATGCGTCCCAAGTCTCTTGGCAGACAAACCCTCAGAGTCAGAATCAGTCAAAGTTTGAAAGGATTTATGGGAAAAGCCTTGGAAAAAATCAGTGAAATAGAGAAGGTGAGGGAGGCAATATCTTTAATGGTGAAAGAGACAGAAATTATTCCAATAAAATAATATTACCTCACCCACCTTAAGTCTCTAATAATGTCCTGGGACCAACACAGTTATAAAAATACTGCAAACAACTATGAAGCTAAAATCTATTTTCCAAACCAAAACATTGTGATCATTTAGTTGTTCTCATTTAACTTTAAATTTAATGCAGTTCATTCTGGTTACCTCTGCTGAGGATGATATTAACTGGGTTTTAGTACTACTGAAATTCTGTTGGTTCCAATAGAACAAAGTAGGGTGAATTACCTGGTGAGCTTAGTCCACATGAAAATAGCTTTGTATTTTCTGAACACAAAGAAACTTTGTAAGATTTCCAGCAGATGCAGAAATACCTACTTGTCAGAGGACAGAGCTGAGTTGGGTTGTTCTTGATTTTTTGGATTTCAAACTCTAATCATTATTATTGTGACATATGAAAAGCCTCTTAATTTTTCTGTACCTCAGTTATCCCATCTGGAAAATATAGAGAATAATATGCCACCAAATTTTTAGGATCCTTGCTTATTTAATTTATATAGTACTTCAAGATCCTTGGAATAAAATTGTTAAAGAAAGTCAAGATATTAATTATGTGCTCAAAAGACATGGCTAATGTTTGTTTTGGCTGAATAAGGATGACAGGACAGGAGGGATTTTGGCTGGATGGATATTGGTGTCACCACACTGACGACTTTGTAAAAAAGCGTGAAAATTAAAAGTAAATGTCTTGCCCTGTTGTAATTCAAGCTTCAGCTGAGGATGGCAAAAGAAAACCAACTTATGGCTAATTCAACCCGATGTGTTACTACTTATTTCTTTGCAAATTCTATTGCAATCTACGGCATTATGCTGATATAAATCTGGAATGACACACTGAAGAATCAGGCATGGTTTGTCACAAACTTCCATGCTGTCCAACCCCACTGTAATTAGGCAGCTACAATGGGGTTTACGTCAGTGGAGAATTTGAGCCAAGTACAGAAGCTTGATGCCAAGTGCATATGGGATGGTGTACTACCCGGGCAATTCAAGAAGTGTAAACACAGCAGAAAATAAGAACCTATTGTGGCTCATCCTGTGTGCAGATGCTGCACTCCATTCAGTATAGCGGTTGAGTGAAGAGTGCCTTTGTATTTCACCACCTGTGGCTAACTAGCCATAACATAGTTTGAGTGTTCAAAGAGTTTTGTCTCTATCCATGATAGATACAAGCATCAGCTTACTCATAGATACATCTGGTGTCTCCATGGAAAGTCTTACTTTTGGGGACAAAATTGAACAAACTACAAATGCACTCCTGCCCATGGAGAAGGAGTTAGAGAAGTAAAAATAGCACAAAGCATGCAGAAGTTCTCCTTCTCGTGGGACGTTTTCAGAGAGAAGCACAAAGTAGATAGGAGCACATGGCTTCCCAACCGCAAGAGTCCTCAGGATTTCCCCCTTAAAACATCTTAAAGAAATAAAGGAGAAACCCTAAAAAGAGGGGAGAGCATTGTGAGAGGCTGTGACAGTGCAGACTTTTCCCTTCAAATCCTTTTACTGCCCGTGAAATCAAAACGTTACCTGAACCTACTGACTTACCACTCATACACATCACTATTATTATCACCACTATTGTTAGTTATACTGCAAGGTGGGTGGCTCCCACTGAGCATGTTTGATCTATGGGTTGTGTTGGTGGGTTTGAAATCTCCCTTAAATTCAGGCTAAATGAGGGAGCAGTTAAATACCTCTTAGCTTAGTAACAGCGGAAACAACTGAAGCCACTATACAAATCTCTAAAATGTGTGGCAAGGCAGGTGTAGGAGTTGAGCCATGGGGTCTGAGGGAATTTTTTCTGGGGTCTGAATGCAAGCCAGGGGCAGGATATTATTTTGTGCATCTGTGAAAGTCACGTGCAGCCAGAGATAGCAGTAGGCCAAGGAGATAATAAGATGGTAACATGGCATAGAGAGAAAAAACTTTTGGGGCAAAGTACCGTTTGGGAAAAGACTTAGAACTGTGAGTAAAAAAACCTAACCTCTGTTGATTCCTAATACGTTCAGGGAAACAAGACTGTGTGCGCATTATTTAAAAATAAACAAGACTTCATCAAAGAAATATGTGATTCCATCATAGATTTCTCCTAATGGCATTACCTTGCAAAGTCTTGAGTACTGGCTAACTGTCACAGCTAACACAAAGTACCATTCTTATATACTCCATCTTGAATTATCATTTCTTTTAAAAATATCAGGCAACTGATATACCCTTAGAGCTTGCAGGTTGTACTGTTTGTGTCTTTTGGTAGAATTGTCCCCTATCAAGATAACTGATCTGCCATTCAAACCTATGTTATAAAATTACAGTCCCAACTATAAATAATTCTTTTTAAACTTCAAATGCAAGGCACATCTGTAAATCCAGAGTGACTCCAGTCAAGACTGAGGTGGCCTTTGAGTTCTATTGAATTAATTGTTGAAGGAGTTTAAAAATTATTAATTAATGTATATGGGGCAAAAATGTTCTATAAACTGAACCATAACAACATTCAACACAGTAACAATTTAAAGTTGCAAGTGACAGGATGTGACCTCATTTGTGCTAGGATGCTGGACAGAGAACAAATGTTCTTTTCACTCACCATCCTGGCTAGATCAAGTTAGTCATGTTAACTCCAACTCAGAATTATAGAAGCTTTCTGAGCCTTGGTAGGAAACAGCAGGAAACAGAGGATAAGAATGGGGACAGAGTTCCTGCAGAGAAGAGTAAAACTAGAAAGAAAGTTTAGGATGAAGTCTACATTTGTGAACCTTAAATTAAAAGTAAAAAAAACCCTCTGAAGGGAGGTTGAGTTTTGGACACTAACTCAAGGCTTGTGCACTATGCTCAAAATAGGGACTCCGCTCTTCACATGGCTGTGTGACTAAAGCAGAGTGAAATTTTGTAGATAAATAGTTTATTCCCTGAAAAATGCTGTTTGGAGTTGACTGAAATTATTTACTAACCCAATTTAAATTCACCAAACAGTTTAATCCAAAACCAACTAGATACACAAAGAGACTTAGGTGCCATTCACAAACCCAGTGGCGTGGCACCAGTGGGTAGCCCCTTTAATTTATAAAATTAAGTAGTCATTGGTCAGTGAGGGAGAGGGTGAGAATAACTATAGCTTTGTGATTAGGGCACCCTCCTGGGTTTGATTCCCTGCTTAAATGAATATTTAAGAATAGATCAAAGTGGAATATTTTCAACAAGAGCATCAGAGAGACCACACCAGAATACGCTATAGACCAGTGTGAAGAGCACCTCACCAGCAAAAAACCCAAGTTCAGAGCCATTGGGATATAGGATATTTGGGGACACCACCTCCACCATGAATGGCATTTCCAAATTTCCTTTGATTTAAACAAAACAGCAGTTCAGAATGCTCCAAAATCAAAACTATTTGTTCTGGTTTTCTGAAAAAACGAAAATAGTATTGGGTAGGTGTAAACTGAACTCATGTTACTTTTTGGTTTGGCCAGTGAACTGAAAAAATATTTTATTAATGTATTACTTATTAATTACTTTATGAATAATTTATTGTATTATATTTTAATGAAAGAACTGCACTCTATCACAACAACAATGATCATTGTGTCCTTAATAATGTGACTGCATCCATAGACTAACATCACCATTCATCCCTCATGGTCACCGCTCCTATTTTTCAAGAAATGTCAATGCTGGATTTTTATACAGCAAAACGTTCATTTGCTAACTTCACACACTACAAAAACATTACACCAAAATCATAACTAGCACATTCTTCTATCAAGCATCAGGAAAAATCATGACTCCAACTCCCAAAAACCTCATTTTGACAGACTGGTCAAAAAGTCATGAGGTTGAGTTTTATGGTCTTTCAGTTTTTTAACATCTGCTGCCCACTCACAATGAACAATTCAATTGTTGCCAGTTCTCCCAAACGCATATAAAGTATTGATTTTGGCCTCCTGCAAGAGCTCTCATTGAATGGAGCTGCCAGTTTCTCTCCAGGTTCTAACATTCTAAATACATTAATTGTGTCACTAGCCCATCTGTAAGCCCAGTAATTATGTATGCACCTTCCAGCCCCAGCTCCAGTCCCACACCTGTCACTTGCATCAGTGCGTGTTTGCTCCTCCTGAGGCTCCATAGCTCTTTGCCCACCACCCCAGCCTGGGCGTGAGAAGGTCCCCTTCTGAAGCCTAAAGATCCAGGGGTTATTCATCCCTTCTTTTTCCCTTCCTAGGCTAGTAAGAGATGAAAAGCAGAGGGGAGTGGTAGGGAACAGACTGACTAACTGTTTATAGCAGGGTGGGTAATAATTTTTGACCGGGGCCACTTTAGAAATTTTTTAAGTGGACCCAGGCCACCCCAGAAGGGGCAGGACTGCAGGCAAAAGGGGCGGGGCCAGGACAATTCCATGCTTCCCCACTCCCAGACTCTGATTGGTCTGGGGGTGAGAGAGCATGCAAAGTCTTTGCCCCCATAGAGAGAACCACCAGCTGGTTCTGAACACCTGGCAGTTCCCTCAAGTTACCTGGGCCCCTGGCAGTGGGAGGAGACTTCACATGATCCCCTCTGCTGCCCTCAGGTCAATCAGAGCCTGGGGAGGGGGAGCACATGAAGTCTCTTGCTCCCTGCAAGGAAGCACCATGCTTAGAATCATCCCCCAGTTGACCAGCAGCTGGTGGTTGACTTCAGGTGCTGAGCCCCTTGCAGGGTGGGAGGAGACTTCATGCACTCGCTCCGCCCCCAAGTCCTGATTGGCCTGGAGGTGCAGGGAGTGAGCAAAATCTCCTCCCACCCTGCCCCCCGTCCTGCAAGGAACATGCAGCACTTAGAAGCACCGCGTCCCTTGTAGGGTGGAAGGAGACTTTATGCACTCCCCTCTGCTCATACGCTAATTAGGGCTTGGGGGCAGGGGAAGCGTGCAAAGTCTCCTCCTGCCCTGATTGGCCTGGGGACGGGGAAGTGGCAGGGCCTCTGTGGGCCGGATCAACTTGCTTGGCGGGCCAGATCTGGCCCACAGAGGCCCTTTTGCCCACCCCTGGTTTATAGGAAAGGTTGGGGGGGGGAGGAGAGGGACAAGCCAAATTTAGCAGCTAGGCTGTTTCTTCTCCCTTCTCTCCCCTCTCTTCTTAAAAAATGGTGTCAGTTTCTCCTCTCTCTCCATGGGGGCTGGAACTTTTTTTTATAGTGCGGGTGCTGACAGCCATGGAACCAAACTGTAAACCCTGCGTATGATGGAAACCATATCAAGTCAGGAAGTGCAGCAATACCACCAGAACCCCCTAGTTTCAGCACCTATGCATCTCCCCTACCCAAAATTTTATCTTAGATCCCAAGAGAAGACTCTGCTCATCTCCCAAAACAGTTCTGATTGGTTGTTCTTCCACAGGAAGGGGGGAAGGCTGACAATCAGAATGGATTCTTCCCTTGACCCAGCTGGAAATCACATGAGGGCTAGAGCTTGGTGTTTTATTGCAAAACTGGCCACCGCATTACCAAGAAAAATCACATTACTGGAGTTAAAAAAGAGTGTTCATCACCCTGGGTATATTTCCCACGCTACAGATTACCCAAGCTCTTCCTACACAGCAGACCTTGTAGTTACAAGAGATTTGCTCAACTCTGAGATCCACAATCAGAAAACCCTCAGACAAGCCATCCCTCTGTAACTGACCTTTTCTGCATTTCCTCCTGGGGTAGACACACTCATGGTTGATCTGGAGAGAGAGATACACCTCTTGCTCTCCATCAGAGTGTTCCCTATGTAACAGTGCCAGCATTCCCCAAGCAGTAGTAGATACCCCAGACACTGAGGGCATGTCTACACTACATTCCTCTTCTGAAAGAACCACATCTAGACTGCGGTTTCTTTTTCGAAAAACCCTTTTCAAGGCTCCATTAGAATAATAAGATGGTCTGGAGCTAGCAAAGGGACTATTATGCTCCAGTTTACTGCACATAACTGAGCAAGGCTTGCTCTACCAAATTATGCTCTAAACGCACTCAACTAGCAGATAATCTTTATTAGAAATCCATCCTATTGAACACACATTTGACTTTTAATAGTGGGCATAACAGAAAATGAATTTATATTATGTGAAAGTATTAGATCTTTAAAGAAGATTCAATCCAAACTAAACGTGTTCATAAATGTGAACAAAAAAAGTATATGGAGCTTATTAGGACATTATGGATACAAAGTAGACTGCTACTTTTTCACATGGAGCAGAAAATGAATAGTTCATCTTTAAAAGCCATCAACATAAAGATGTGGCATATAAGTGGTTACTGAAAGCGCAAAAAGACAACTCAGAGGGATAGCACACAACATGATGCAAAAGTTTGTCTGCACAGTTTAGCAAAGAAATGGAATCATGTCCATTGACATTTCCAAATTTCTGTTCAGAAATCAAGAAATAATCGGTAATGTATGAGGTTCAGAACACACTGTGACACTCCAGTTCACATTAAAGGAAGCAATGACAAATTTATCATAATTTAACTTATTGTAAACATGAGGCCGCATGCAATAAAGTATCATAAATACGCTAAAAATGCTACTGTAAATATATTCTGAAACACTAGCTTTCATCAAACTTCAGAAATACTAAAAACAAATGAAATGCATTTGATTCTCTATCTGCCATTTCCCTAATTCTAAGCACAATACTTGAAAAATAATGCCTTTGATTCAAGAAAGTGCTTCAGCAGTTGCTTAGTCTATTCTATTCCAAAAAGCACAGACCCAAGAGAATTATTTCTCAATCTAACAAAGTATACCATTTTAAAGAAAGCCGAAGGCAATAGTGCCTTTCAAATGCATCACTACACTTTCAAAGCAGTACACAGGCTTTTCTCCCTGAAGTCAAACACCTTTTTGTCCAACATTCATGGGGACATACCCTTTTCTTGCAGGTTGGGATGAGGTTTAGGTATGGCACATAGATCTATGACTATATAAATATACCATCCAAGCCCCATGCAGCATGAAAGCTAAACAGCTGCTGGACCATCAAGGCTGCAGTAGCAGCTGCAGAATGATACCCGTCCTGTTCCCAACTCTGAAAGAGCAGGATACTTTCCCTTCTGACCCCACTGAACTAAGCGGAGCACATTTCTTTCATCCTAGCTCTGTGCACAAGGCTCAGGAATTGGCCCCATGTAGGATTGTTTCATTAGCTAGGAATGACTTCCGTCCCTGAAGAGACCCAAAGGAACTGTTTTATTTTTGGAATGACTGAAGAGAGCAAATAGATATTTAAGGAAAGCACCTGAGAGGAGGAGGACTGACAAGAGCATGGGGAGGGTAGGATATGACAGCTTTAAATAACAGTGAGTTGACTGAAAGCAGCAGTGGTCCCTATCAATGACTATTATGAAGCAAATATGGTAAACAGTGTAGTGCCTCCCCCCACATTGCATGTCTGTCATGTTAGGCTACAGCTGCTTATTCACTTTAGGTTCCGTTCTGTCAAATTTAGGATTACTTGCCTCATAAGCTACTCCCCGGCATAGGGCAAGAGTAGCAGAATCACATGGCTTCCATTAGAAACCAAAGTAATCAACAGACACAAAATTAAGACCTTGTGATCTACCAGGACTTTCCTTGTGAAGCAGGTCATCATACACTTCTAACTTTTATTCATTATCTCTCTTGACCCCAAGAATCTACTTAATGCCTAAAACCATGGCCAATCACCAAGTTGAAAATGGTGAGCTTCTCACAGTAGAAGCTGCACGTCCCAAAAATGGAACTCTGTTGTCCGGCAGGATCACGGAGGCACCTGGAATCAGGAAGTCCTGGTGGGAAGCCAAAGTGACAAGAAGGCTGGCAGCTGGGAGCCCAACTGGGCTGGGACCGGGGTCAGAGCCCCAACAGAGCAGCTGGGATTGTGGCAGCTGCAGCAGCAGAGCTAGAGCTGGGAACACAGCAGCCCGAGCAGCAGGGCCATGGCCAAGGATGCAGGAACCCAATAACAGGACCAGGGATGTGGCAGGCTGCTGCAGCATGGCACCATGGCAGAGAGGGGGCGGGTTAGGGCCAGTATCAGGGAGAGGAGATGGCCTGGGCAGCCAATAACAAAGAACCTCCCATGGTCCTTCAAATTCCCTCGTTCGGGACCCGTCAGGTCCTGAGACTGCCAGACCGGAGAGGACCAACCTGTATTAAGAACAGAGAGAGAATGAGGGCCTGTCTACAGAGACAAAATACAGGACTATGTAGCACTTTAAAGACTAACAAGATGGTTTATTAGATGATGAGCTTTTGTGGGCCAGACCCACTTCCTCAGATCAAATAGTGGAAGAAAATAGTCACAGCCATATATACCAAAGGATACAATTTTTAAAAAAATGAACACATATGAAAAGGACAAATCACATTTCAGAACAGAAGGGAGATGCAGGGGGGGGAGGGGGGGAAAGGAAGGTGAATGCCAGTGAGTTAATGATATTAGAGGTGGGGAAGGGTAGATGTCTGTGAGTTAATAGTATTAGAGGTGATAATTGGGGAAGCTATCTTTGTAATGGGTAAGATAGCTGGAGTCTTTGTTAAGTCCCCTGCGGAGAGTGTCGAATTTTAGCATGAATGCCAGTTCAGAGGATTCCCTTTCAAGACAGACCCAAGAAAACCAACACTTGTCATCACCTACAGCTCCCAACTTAAACCTGTCCAACACATTATCAATAGATTACAACCTATACTGGAACAGGACACTAAACTCCAAGAAGCTCTGGGAGACAGACCCATAGTCTCCTATAGACAACCACCTAACCTCAAGATGATTCTTACCAACAACCACAGGACATACCACACTAATACCAACCCTGGTACTTTCCCTTGCAACAAACCCCGCTGCCAGCTTTGTCCACATATTCACTCTGTTGACACCATTATTGGGCCTAACCAAGTGAGTTATAAGATCAAGAATACATATTCCTGCGCCTCCAGAAATATAATCTATGCTATCATGTGCCGAAAGTGCCCGTCTGCTATGTACATTGGACAAACGTCTCAGACACTTCGCCAAAGAATCAATGCCCACAAAACAGACACTAGACAGGATCACAAAGAAAAAACAGTTGCTTGTCATTTCAACCAGAAAGGACACTGTCTCAATGACCTGCTAACCTGCATCCTACTTCAGAAGACATTCAAATCTGCACTTGAAAGGGAATCCTCTGAACTGGCATTCATGCTAAAATTCGACACTCTCCGCAGGGGACTTAACAAAGACTCCAGCTATCTTACCCATTACAAAGATAGCTTCCCCAATTATCACCTCTAATACTGTTAACTCACAGACATCTACCCTTCCCCACCTCTAATATCATTAACTCACTGGCATTCACCTTCCTTTCCCCCCCCCCCCCCTGCATTCCCCTTCCGTTTTGAAATGTGATTTGTCCTTTTCATATGTGTTCATTTTTTTAAAATTGTATCCTTTGGTATATATGGCTGTGACTATTTTCTTCCACTATTTGATCTGAGGAAGTGGGTCTGGCCCACGAAAGCTCATCATCTAATAAACCATCTTGTTAGTCTTTAAAGTGCTACATAGTCCTGTATTTTGTTTCAGCTACACCAGACTAACACGGCTACATTTCTATCACTGTCTACAGAGCGACTTGATACAGCAAGCCAGGAGAGTATATCTACATTGCTCTAACCTACTGTTTCAATTAGCAGCAGATCAAAGAGAACTACTGTAGATAGGTGAGTGCCAGAGTTTAAATCAGAACACATAAGTAGCAGGATCAGTCCTGTGATTAGACCATCTGAGCATGTTTCTCCCCACTGCACTCTGCTGTGCAGTGTAAGGCTTGGTCTACTTTACATATGACAGCCTACTCTGCAGGTCAGTATAAAATGAATGAGCATTACTCAAAAATACATCAATGGCATTAGAGCATCTATTCAGTCTTAATGATCAGTGGAAACAACAAAAGATCAGGCTGGGTAAAGTCCAACATATTCAGAAGAGAATTCGGCTAGCATCCAAAAACCACTTTATTTAATTAAATGGACCAGGACAGCAGAGATCCACAGAAGAAAAGACTTATGTGAAAAGTTTTCCTTTCAGGACTATTCTGGAGTCTCTGAAAGAAGCTTATGTCAAAAATTCAAGCTTCAGTATTGCATGAAACTTAAAATCATTCTTCAGAGAGATTCAATATTTGCCTAAAGTGGGGAAGAGGGGCAGTGAGGACTAGGCAGAATGATGAAACAGTCTCACCGGAAGGGGATTTTACTGGAATAAGTCTGCTGCACGAGTTTGTCAGCTTTTGCATTTTTATTGCAAGTCTCACAATATTTAGTGTTTTCTTTCAAGCCCAGCTTTTATAACATCATGTAATTTCTCAGGAATCTCAGCTTTCATTTTATAAAGAAAAGTGATTTTTCTAGCCCTCCTGCTTGCGGAGAAAGGCCAGAAAATGTGACTCATACATGCTCAAAACACCACCAAGCAAATAAGATTTAAATGTCACAAATTTTAAGCCAACCTTATGAGATTTCAGGCCTAACTCATAATGTTTGAACACTTGGTGTTGGCACACTGCCAAATACAACTGTCAACATATGAGAAGGACAAGAAGAGATGGTGCAGGAACATCAATGACAACCCAGGCCATGCCTCTTTTTCAGGTACTGTGAATCTTTCTTTTTCTTGAACTCCTTCAGCCAGGAGGAGGCTGAGAGCGATACTGGCCACTGATTTCAACAAAGTCAAAATATCACCTGAGTGTCCTTCTGTGGGAGTAAAGTAGAGTGAAAGGAGGGTGCAAGTTGAATAAGAACTACTGTAAAGAGTTAGATTGGACTGAGCAGGGGCAGGAGATGTGATAGTTCTAAGAGTTAACCATGAGGAGAAATTGTATTGCAATTTTAGACAATTTACCTATTTACTGTTCGTCTATATCTGTCTGCCTTGTCCAGTAAGATAAGCACTTCCATTCAGAAACTGTCTTCCATTCTGTTTGTACAGTGCTTCGAACGATGAAGTGCTATTAGAGAAGTGTCAAAGTAATAATAAATGTATCTGAACCAACTTAAAATTTATTTGGGCCTAGTCTATTCAGGAAGACGGTTGTAGTTCAAGCTAGTTTTTCTGTCCCTAGTAAATGATGGGGATAGGCAACCTGGAGGAAATGTTTTAAAACCTTCATTTTGTACATGAACCAATCTCAACCCAAACCTCAAAGGCGCAACTAGATTTCTTTATGGAATTCCTAGTAAAGTTCGTTGATTCTCTTTCCTTTCTTACCACCTCTCTAGAAGACAATAGAGAGAAGGAAGTACAGGAATTGAAATGAGCACCTGTAGGGGTGGTGATGAGGAAGCCAGGAGACTGGGCAGTTGATGAATGAGAACTGAAAAGACTAGATAAAAATTAAAAAGGGATGTGATCACATCTAGAAAACACATTAGGAAAGTGAACACTCTACACATCATTGTGAGTCTCAAAACCCACACACCAAGTTCAGGGTGATGAAAGGTGACTAAATGTTCCTCCCGATGTATTCTTCTGGGACACAAACCACCACTCTATATTGGCTCAGACAAAAACTCAAACCATCCTCAAGTTCACGCAGGTGTTATGAGACGACCAGGAACTTTACTTTTGCCTCATCTCATCTCCCCAGAAGGGTCCAAAGATGCATATTATTCCATACACAGCCTCGCCACAAAGGTCATCTTTTATAAAGGGCAGAACTATAAAACTAAGCATGAGTAAAATATTATAGCTCTGTAGTGCAATATATCTGTAATGGTCTAATAATGTTGGTTTCTGGTTGCCATTTTTTCCATTAATGGGTAAGTATTTACCTTTACAGCTCTATCTTAACACTTCTGTATTTAAAAATGCATTCCAGCATAAATTCAAATGGAAACAAGTAATTTTGTTTCAAAATTAGAACTAGCAGAACATAGACCAGGTGAATGGTTCAAACAAGTCTATACTGCCAGTGGAAATCTCTGTGGGTATGTCGCGGGATGGCATACTCGTCCCTCTCCCCGGAGGTGGGGCGCTGTCGCTTCTCCAGGGGTTCTTGGAACCATGCCCAACCCCGCAAGTCCTGAAACTCGAATGCAGTTCTACACTCACACTCCTTTTAGCAGGGCAGTGTGGCCCTGTAGCTGAAGTCAGTATAAACACCTTTTCAGCTGGGTGAGGGTGGCTTAGCAGACAAAGTCAGTAATAAGCGGTACAGGCCCCACAAGTTGGGGGAGTGAGAAAGTGGTAGGGGCACCCAGGCCCTCCCTACTCCACTGGGTCCCAGCCCTGGGCCCTATTAGCCACTACTCGCTCAGTGGGGCCTCCCACTACAACACACTGAGCTCCTTGAGATACACTCTCCCATCCTGGGCTACTTCCTACCATACTCTAGTGGACTCCCTCCAGAGTCCTTCCTGCTGATCTTCTGTAGTGCAGGTGTCTCACTGGCTGGTTTTAGGGTTACCGGATGGTTAAAAAAAAAATATTGGACACACTTGATCTCAGATGGTGGGGGGGACCAGCAAGGAGGGGTTCGTGTGGAGAGGGGCTGGCCAGGAAGATCAGAGGGGAAGGGGGAACTGGCTGGTGAGAAGCAGGGCTGGCCAGGAAAGGGTTAGGCGAGTGGGGCTGGCCGGGGGAGATTGTGGGGGGAGAGAACCGGTCGCTGGGAAGCAGGGCTGGCTGGGAGGTGGTTGCGGGGAGCAGAGCTGGCTGGGGGGGAACTGGCTGCTGGAAGCAGGGCTGGCTGGGACAGGGTGTTGGGGGAAGCAGGGCTGGCCGGGGGGGGGAACAGCCGGCGGGGAGCGGGGCTGGCCCGGGCGCACACAGATCCTGGGGTGCTGCCTGTCCCACACATGGTTCCAGCTGGGTGATGCATCTTCCAGCCAGGCAGCACGCAACCACGTACTGATACTCATGATAATAAGAACAACTTAATTAGAAAACACCAGACATTTCTATGTCCGGTATTTTCTCAATTTGTTTCCCGGACAGAAAGCTCAAATACTGGACTGTCCAGTTCAAAACCGGACACCTGGCAACCCTAGCTGGTTTCCAAGTCCAGCCCCTCTGGCAGTTCCCCTGCAGGAACTCTGGCAGTGCCTCCTTCCTCCTTGGAGGCCAGCCCAGACTGAGCCTCTCTCCAGGCTTTTATACCTGGGCTGCAGTCTGAACATGCTCAGCAGGGCTGCAGGTTCGGGACTTCTTCAGCCAGGTAAGCCTGGTTAGGCCTCGCTTCCCCAGTGCAGGGCTGGTAACACGCCGCCATAGGACAAAAGAGGGAACACACATTGTATCTGACGACGATGGTCAAGAAGCTAAAAGTGGGAAATGGTACTCTTTACCCCTGACCGTGCAGGAGGCCTGTCACAGTAAAATCTTTATAGTGGAACGTCCCAAAGCCACATGATTAGGGTTGCCAGGTGTCCAGTATTGGCCAGGACAGTCTCATATTTGCAGCCTCTGTACAGTAAAAAAAAACCCAGAAAATACTGGACATAGAAAATACCGGACATTTTACATTTTTCTCGGATGGAAGGCCGCTTGGGACAATCTTCCCCTGCCACATCTGGTGGGGGGGAGAGGGAAAGTGGGAGGATTTGATGGCGTAGCACGCCTTTTTTTTGCGTTTCCCCCCCCACACCTCAAGTTTAGTCCCTCCCCCCCAACCAATTATTTCCTGCCATGTTCGGTATTTTTTGTGAAAGTATCTGGCAACCCTACTTGAGGGAACAATGCGTGGAAAAACAGTTCCATGGCTTATGGGAACTATGAGAATCCAAACAATATGCCAATCAAATTTTAATAATAGGTCTGTGAGCACGGCTGTCTTAATCTTTTCTAATTGCCTACCAAGCACTAAAGATACTTTATTGTATAGAAAATTCCTAAACCACCTCCTGCCAATATCAGAAAAATTCCTCACTGAATCAGACCATGTTAATAGATATAAAGCAGAATACTTGCACAATAATGCTTTTGTATAGCATGTGTAAGTATAAACCTAGTTCAGATCTCCTAAGCCACTGATGCTGAAAGTTAGTGTCATCACAATGTATTGCATAGGAGTCATAAATCTATTTCAAGAAACTGTAAAATTATGCAGTGTTTATTTTGACTTCTCTATTTTATATGCACAGGTCACACTAGATCTGTTTTTCCCATTGTCATTGGTTAATGGATCCAGTGCTTCACACAACATTGTTAACAAAGAGGAGTTTTGTCCAATCAGTTCTGGAAGGAAGCACTTTATCTAGGGTGACCATCTGTCCTTTTTTCCCCAGGAATGCCCCCATATTTAAGATGTCTTCCAAGAGTCCTGAGTTTTTTTTAAAAAAAAGGGGTCAAAATGTGCTCTATTTGCACACCCCCTCCTCGCCCTGGAGTTCCTGAGTCAGCACAGCCACAGCAGCCTCCTATTTGGGGCTGGTGGTAAAGCAGGCACCAGCACATGGTCTGGAGTCAGGCAGGGTACCAAGGATGAAACATAGAAAGTAACCAGGTAGTAGCGTCTTCCCTTCCTGTGCACCCTAAAGAAGGAAGGAAGTCTGCCAGCCTTTCCAGATCATGGAGCTGAAACCCCCCTCTCTGGTGCCCCCACCACTGGCTGCAGCCCCATTCCCAAGCAGCCCTCGCCACCGGGCTAAAGCCCTTTTGCCGCCGCAGGGCTTAGCCCCATTCCCAGGAGACCCTCGCCATGGGGCTGAAGCCCCATTCCCAGGCAGCCCCCACTGCAGGACTGAAGCCCCATTCCAGAGCAGCTCTGGCCACGGAGCTTGGCCCTGTCCCCGGGCAGTCCCACTATGGGGCTGAAGCCTCATTTTCGGATGGTCCCTGCTATGGAGCTCAGCCCCCGCTTTCGTGCTGGTGTCCCATGTTGGGCATAGAGAAATATGGTCACACTAACTTTATTGAATGGATAAAACTGTACCAGCAGTAGTCATGGAGGGTATTAAAGTAAGAGACTGTTTTGCTAATATAAATGACCAAGCATTTAGACATTGTCAAAAGTAATAAAATATTGCACCTTCATCTTGATGTAGTTGCAGAGCTGCTATCTGGATCTCTAGAAATGTGTTTCCATCTTTTCCAAATATTCTATTAGACCGTGACTAGCAACTATTATACTCCTTACTATTTGTGGTATTTTATGTCCTGTCATGAGAAACCACAGGCCTAGGAAATACAGTCTATTTGTTGTGTCTACAGAGAATCTCAGTTCCTTTGTCATAATTCATTACAAAACAGACACATGGCTCTTTTTAAACTGGAGAGAATCTGAAAGAACAAAAGTTCCTCAACTGGAAGAGTGTAAACCTTAAAAGCGGGTTTTTTGATGCATACATTTAAATTTAGAATTTGCCTCTCATAAATCCTCTCAAAGTAACCACTGGGTAGAACATAGCCAAAATGATTTTTTAAAAGAATCTACAGGCTCTCTCGCCATTCAACCAGTTCTACCTATTACACAGACAATTCTCTAGAACAAGCTATATCTTTTGTTAAAAATGGGAAACTCCTCAAGCAATACTTTTGAAAAGAATCCACTAATTCTCTTTAGATTCTCAATAGCACAGAGTGTACATCATTATACTCTGAAGTACAGAAGGATATCCCTCCTCCGCCACCCTAATACTCCTTTGTATTCAAAAACTTTCATGTGACAATTGACTACTTAATCATCTGCTACTGTACATTAGCAGGTGAGATACTTTTCTGAAGTAAGAAGAGTGCTATGTGAGTATCGCCAGTCTCATTTTTAAAACCACTCTTTTTTTTTAAACAAAACAATGCCTCATTAGTGAAATTTTAGTTTAAGTTTTGACAGTTTTTTCCTTATAAACTTTCATTATCTGAGCTTTCAACAATGACTATTTTCCTGGGCTGAACGTTGGCATAAGGGGCAGCCAACAAGGGATCAAGAGGTTTTAGTGAGGTTGATTAGGAGATATTAGACTGTTACGATCTCTATACATTTAAAAAAAATCTATGCAGTACAAAAGCCCCAACATCTATATGCAAGAGAGTACTTTATGCATATATTTTAATTAAAGTCAATAAAACTTGTGGCCCAGGCTTAAAGTTCTGTATGGCCTTAAGTTCCTTCCTAAAGAAGGATGAAAGTAACCATGCGTTTAAAAGTGTTTCCTCAAATCAGACCTCAAGTGAATACAGGCAGTCCCCGGGTTACGTACAAGATAGGGACTGTAGGTTTGTTCTTAAGTTGAATCTGTATGTAAGTCGGAACTGGCATCCAGATTCAGCCGCTGCTGAAACTGATCAGTTTCAACAGCGGCTGAATCTGGACGCCAGTTCTGACTTACATACAGATTCAACTTAAGAACCCCAGGCATCCCCAAGTCAGCTGCTGCTGAAACTGATCAGCGGCTGATTCCAGGAAGCCCGGGGCAGGGGCTTCCTGTAGTCAGCCACTGGTCAGTTTGAGCAGCAGCTGACTTGGGGACGCCTGGGGCAGAGCAGCTGGGGTGCTGCTGGGTTGGTCCAGTAGCGCCGCCGCTCCTCGGCGCTACTGGACCAACCCAGCAGCACCCAAGCTGCTCTGCCCCCAGGCGTCCTGATTCAGCCGCTGCTGAATCTGACCAGCAGTGGCTGAATCAGGACGCCTGGGGCAGAACAGCTGGGGTGCTGCCCGGTTGGTCCAGTAGCGCCCAGAGCGGCGCTACGGGACCAACTGGCAGCGCCCCAGCTGCTGTACCACAGGTGTCCGGAGCAAAGCCATGGAGCACGGGGGCAGCGGGACAGCCCAGACGCGCCGTGACTGTCCTGCTGCCCTCGGGCTCCGCGGCTTTGCTCTGCTTTGCCCCCCTGTCCCCTGGTCTGCAGACCAAAGGGATGGGGGGGCAAAGCAGAGCCAAGCCGCGGAGCGCCCGGCCAGCTGACAGCCCAGACGCATCTGGGCTGTCAGCTGATCGCGCGCTCCGCGGCTTGGCTCTGCCTTGCCTCCCCCCCCCGTCCCCCTGGTCTGCAGACCAGGGGGACGGGGGGGGGGGGGCAAAGCAGAGCCAAGCCTCAGAGCGCGTGGGCAGCGGACAGCCCTGGGAGACCAGGGAGAGGAGACCAGGCAGAGGAACGGCCCCGTTCGTAACTGCGGATCCGACGTAAGTCAGATCCGCGTAACTCGGGGACTGCCTGTATATTAAAAATATATTTGTGTGTCTCTGTATTCAATATGAGATCATATGCCTAATGGTAGCTGTGTTATATAAAACACATTTATAACATCAGAGTTTTTCTTTTAATTCAATTAGCGCACTTAATTCAGGTCTGTGTGTCTATGAGGGTACAATCTACAGCCACAAAGGCAGATGAACCAAAAGGAGGCTTCACCAGCAGCTCGTCTAACACCCCTCTCTGGTCTTTCACCAAGAAGAACAGCTTTTCTTGATATCCAATTGTTCAAAGGACTTCTGCCAACATAGGTTTGCTGGGAGTTGTGAGGATCAAAATCTCTCTGCAGTAACCTGGCCCTGACCCTTTCCTAGTCTGCCCCATCCATTTGTAAGACTGCACTCCTGCTTACTGCAGATTCACTGCCACTGGGAACTCACCAGAGTATGAATGCTGCCAGCCGTAAATTGAGCCCAATGCTACAGCCAATACATGACAGCTGCTTTTGATCATTCTAAACAAAGCTGGAAGAAATTTCCGTTTGAAGTACTTGCTAAATTTTTCTTTGGTTTTTTCTTTCCCCCCTTTTCTCAATTTTTTAATCTAAAACATCAGCTTTACACATTTTTACTTCCTTCCAGCAAACTTCATAGCCATTGTACAAAATCAATGGTTATCTTGACCAAGTTGCACTAAAGTTCTCAGGAACTTAGATAATCTTGCAAATTCTTAATACATGGAACTGTCACTAACTTCAGTGGGAAATCCACAGGTACTAGGCTTGCAGTATTGGTCTCAAGAGAGCACAAATCCTGCAAAATGTTAAATTAATGCTTAATTATACATAGAATCATAATCATAGAATCATAGAACTAGAAGAGACCTCAGAAGGTCATCAAGTCCAGCCCCCTGCTCTAGGCAGGACCAATTCCAACTAAATCAAACCGGCCAGGGCTTTGTCAAGCCGAGACTTAAACACCTCTAGGGATGGAGACTCCACTACTTCCCTAGGTAATCCATTCCAGTGCTTCACCACCCTCCTAGTGAAATAGTTTTTCCTAATATCCAACCTGGACCTCTCCCACCACAACTTGAGACCATTGCTCCTTGTTCTGCCATCTGTCACTACTGAGAACAGCCTCTCTCCATCCTCCTTGGAACCTCCCTTCAGGAAGTTGAAGGCTGCTATCAAATCCCCCCTCACGCTTCTGCAAACTAAACAGACCCAAGTCCCTCAGCCTCTCCTCATAAGTCATATGCTCCAGCCCCCTAATCATTTTGGTTGCCCTCTGCTGGACCCTCTCCAATGCGTCCACATCCTTTTTGTAGTGGGGGGCCCAGAACTGGACACAATACTCCAGATGTGGCCTCACCAAAGCCGAATAAAGGAGAATAATGACATCTCTGGATCTGCTGGCAATGCTCCTCTTAATGGAACCTAATATGCCATTAGCCTTCTTGGCTACAAGGGCACACTGTTGACTCATATCCAGCTTCTTATCCACTGTAACCCCCAGGTCCTTTTCTGCAGAACTACTACTTAACCGGTTGGTCCCCAGTTTGTAACTATGATTGGGATTCTTCCGTCCCAAGTGCAGGACTCTGCACTTGTCCTTCTTGAACCTCATCAGATTTCTTGTGGCCCAATCCTTCAATTTGTCTAAGTCACTCTGGACCCTATCTTTGCCTTTAAGGGTATCTACCTCTCCCCCCAGCTTAGTGTCATCCGCAAACTTGCTGAGGGTGCAATCCATCCCCTCATCCAGGTCATTAATAAAGATATTGAACAAAACCGGTCCTAGAACCGAACCTTGGGACACTCTGCTAGAAACCAACCGCCATCCTGACATCGAGCCGTTGATCACTACCCGCTGGGCCCGGCCTTCTAGCCATCTTTCTATCCATCTTACCGTCCATTTATCCAATCCACATTCCCTTAACTTGCTGGCAAGAATATTGTGGGAGACCGTATCAAAAGCCTTCCTAAAGTCAAGGTATATAACATCCACTGACTTTCCCATGTCCACCGAGCCAGTTACCTCATCATAGAAGCTAATCAGATTAGTCAGGCATGACTTGCCCTTTGTGAATCCATGCTGACTATTCCTAATCACTTTCCTCTCATCCAAGTGCCTCAAAATGGATTCCTTAAGGATCCCTTCCATGATTTTTCCAGGAACCGAGGTAAGACTGACCGGCCTATAGTTCCCTGGATCGTCCTTCTTCCCTTTTTTGAAGATGGGCACGACATATGAGAGTGGTCCCATTAACTCAGTTGCATTACTCACCTGCAAAAAGTTAAGTATGTGTGTAAGTGTACGCAAAATTGGGTCTTCTACCACTATTTGATACAACGTGGATTCATGGAAAAGGCTTAATGATGGAAAACCCAACCCAAAGTCTAAGGAAATGGTTTTCAGTGTGTGATAGTAGGAAAGCACATTTTAGATGCTGTGCATAACAATGGCACCCTTTGTAGTAGTAACAGCTTTTCAAAAGATGAGTAGTAATCCAAGGAGAAACAAATTAGATCTCAACATTGTGCTAATTTTATTGTACAACATTTTTATTTTGCAAAGACAACCATCCACCGACAGGAAAACAAGCAAAAGCTTGATAAATGGACCACTCTCATATTCTTCATATTTACAATTATTGTTTCAACTCTTTGTAGATTAAGTAAAAAAAAATAAAAAACAAATGTGACCATGTTCAAGTCATTTGACTCTTTAATACCAGCAACAGCACTAATTCGCATGTGCCATTAGGGTTGTTGTTTACTGTAGGTGACTATGAGCTACTAGATTTTAATCTGTTTGGACACACTTAAGCCTTTCAGCTAAAAATAAACAACTAAGTGTTTCCTTACAGCCAGATACCACAACAAAAATAGCCAGGGAATCCTCAGACTTCTGGGTCAATGGCAATTAGATGCTTTGTGGGGGATACATTTAATGGCCAGGAAGAAGGAGGTGGCTGATCCTGCTGCTTCTACAGTAAAAAGAAACATGTGATATCTATGTATTTCATGGAACCTTTAGAACTTTTCCCACTGTGCCAATGTATGTTTTCTAATTGAAGCATTATCTCTCTTCTTGTAGGACAATCATGTCCACATTTCCAGAAACTGTTCTTCTAGGAGGAGTGGCAACAATAATTGTAAAACCTCCTATTACTTCATCTGAATCTATTTAAAACTTCTCTGGAATTATGAAGTGCTTTGGAACCCACATAGAACTATTTGAGGGACACACACGGACTATAAAAATTAAAAAAAAATGTTTTCTGAACTTCTTTTAAATGCTAAGTTAGATTTTGAGAATTATATGATCAAAGGACCCTCCTTCTCTTTAGCAACCAAGGAGGTCATCACCAGTACATGCCAATCATTACAGATGCATTAGAAAACTGGGATAGATAACAGGAATTACCTTTCTAGAAGAGTCTGTGTGATCCTAAACCACCCCTGTATTCACATCCTACAAATATTGTAATAATCTTTGTATAAAATATACTTTGTGAGGTATTATTTGAAAACTAACATCACCATTGATATTCTTGGATGAGGTACATACAGGATGTGTGTTAAGAGTTATGGACATACTGGAATTATGACTAAAATGTGTTCAAGTCTGGCATGTCAGAAGAGCTGGTAAACAGGTCTGACTTCAACAACAGAATGTGTATTCCAGTCTCAGCTCAGCCCTTCTTCAAGTAAAGACAACGAAAGTCCATTTTTACATTTTGGTAAACAAAGCTATTACGTGGGATAAAAGTGGGAAAGAAGAATATGAAACATTCTTTACCACCAGATTCCATATCAGCTTACTTACAGCTTGGATAAGCTTTACTTTGAGAAGTAACCTTCACAAGAATCCATTTCAATCATTTAAAGGTCTATAAAGACAGAGGGGTTGAACCTTCAGTGAGAAGCAATTGAATCAACTGATTGTATACAATGTTACTGTATTATAAAAGTATACAGAGCGAGGTCTTTTCTGAAAACGAATGACACACAGTGGTGATTGCTATTATTGTCCACTATATGGATATTTAACATTATGCCTTAGAATATGTGGCCAAAGAACAGGAAACAGGTTCCCTGTCAGACAGGAGAGAAGGCAAATACCTACCTGTCGCCTATCTGAATTCAGCACGGTAGAATCAAAACAATGGATGCCGTATTTACTCAGAAATCAGAAAGGTGGGGGGATGGGAAGTCTACTGGAAATGAAAAACAGCACGAGGCCATCCTGCCTCATGAAACAAAGTTATTGAACTTCGGAAGAGATAAGAAAAGGTAGAAGCCATCTTTGGCACCCAACACTAGACCACAGGGGATAACGTCTCTGGAAACTGAATATAGGTGAGGAACCATCTTGAACAAAGTGAGTATCTTGCTAGATTCAGTTTTGGATTTTTAGATGCATGTTTTTACTTTTGCATGTAAGTTGTGATGAGCTTTTCTGTCTTGAGAGGGAAAAAAATCCTCTAACTTCAGTACTTCTCTGAGCTGTTCAGAAAAGGGCCAGACTTTAGAGAGCACATGATTTTGGGGAAATTTGGGAGTGTGTTTAGTCCACTTTGTTGGCTGTAACCAGGGTTGGTGGAAGCCAGAATGGGTCTGTGGGGCAGTATACAGGTTGCTGGAGTTAGAACTACTTACTCAGGACTGGCTACACAGCATAGACTCTCAGAGTAGGACCTGAACACTTGTGGGCTGGCTGTAAGGGTACATCTACACTGCACACTTATTTTGAAATAAACTATTCCAGAATAGCTTATTTCAAAATAGTACATCTACACTGCTGAGAAGTCTCAAAATTAGTCCAAGGCAGGCTTCTCTAATGGAGACGTGCTATCTCGATTTAGAGCCCCAGGAGGCACTGGGAAGAAATAACTTAAAATGGCTCTGGTGAGGGACTATTTCGAAATAGCAGCAGCGGAACGTCTACACATGCCTTATTTCAAAATAGCTATTTTGGAATAGGTGCTATTCCTCATAGAATGAGGTTTACACATTTCAGAATAAGCCGTCCGTTATTTCAAAATTATTTTGAAGTAACAGAATGGCTGTGTAGATGATCGCACTGTTATTTCAAAATACTACTACTTATCTCAAAATAAGTATAGATGCGCCCTAAGTATGTCAGGCTGTGAGCTACAACAGCAAAGCACTGTAAATCACCCAGGGCTACTAAGCAAGCACTTTGGCGCAGGGACTATCTTTGCATTTAATATTTGTACAATGCCTTGTGCAGTTAAGTGATTATCTCCAGTTGGGTCATTAGGGTGCCACTGAAGTAAAAACGATAAAGAACAAATACTGGCGAGAAGAATGGAACATGAAAAATAAAAGTGACAAGGTGGCCGAGAGGTAATATCTCTACTTTAGCTGATGAGAGGGTCAAACTTCTGAGCTTACACAGAACTTTTCTTTAGGTCCTGAACACCCTTTCCACCTTATCTCTCTAATATCCTAGGACTGATATGCCTTAAACACGGCTTGTAATGTGCAAATCAGCAGTTCCTTTTATTTGTCTAAAAACAGTGAGTGCATGAGTAGCAGTGTAAGGAGGAGGACTGGGATTACTAGAGGACAAATATCAGTGGGGTGATAGCTTACATAAGTGTATATTAAAGCTGGGAAGCTGAAACTCTCTACATTTTGCTGCCACAGTGGATAGGCCAGGAGAAGAGTGAGCTGGAAGAAAAAAGCAGTAGGCCTGCTGTAAAATGTTTCTCCAAGAGAATGAACTGCCCAGGAACAAACCCTTCCCAGTTGGTATGTCTGAGAATCCAGGGTTACATTTCAAAACAACTTTTATTTTTCATACTCAAAGCCAATATATTTAGCTAGAAAGCACCTTTTTAGTATGGTTTGAATTGTGGTACTACCAGGAATAAGATGCTCAGAAAAGTCTGTTTGCTTACAATAGAGATGTTCTGTTAAATATATGCTATGGGCATAGTCAGCTGTGGAAAAGTGGACGCTTCGAGGCAAAGGTCAGGGCTAAAAATGAAACCCAAACTGACTCAGAACTTGACTGTGAAGATCTTAAAACCATTTAAAGTTTTCCTATTTGCAACTTGCTTTAAGGTTCCTTCTCTGTTGCATTCAATGCTAACATATAATAAACAGGTGCCCGTGAAGTCTCTTACCTGATTACATGTGTTGATGTCTATTCCACCTTTAAGATACTCCACTACTTTGTCCAGATTGCCAGCTCTGGCAGCTCGAAGAAAGCTTGCATTGCTGTCAGACTGTGAAAAGAAGAGGGGGAAAAAAACCTTAAATTACTGGTTTAAGGAGACTACAGCACTTGATAGAATCAAAGGTATCCCCATTGTATGCTGTATCTGTAACAATATGGTGCAAAGATAACTGTCCACACATTTTAACTTCACTGATTCATATACACCCTAAACCAGTGGTTCCCAAACTTTTCGGCATCACGCCCCCTTTTTGATTTTTAAGAAACCTTCACGCCCCCCCCCCAATAGCAGCAAAACTTGTTGAGCAAAAAAAAAAAAAAGGAGGAGGAGGAGGAGGAACTGACCAAGGCTAAAAAACGAAAATAGCAGCAAAACTTGGGGGGAGGGGGATTATTAGGGGGGACTGGGTCGCCTCACGCCCCCCCCTCCATTTGGGAACCCATGCCTTAAACAATACAAAATTGGCACAATGTACCTATCAGTTTCTCAGACTGAGAAAAATATTGCAACGTTTTAACTTGAATGAAAAGATTGAAAATCCTGCTAGTTAGAAGTATTCAGAGTAGATAAAGATACAGAGTTTGCTTATACTGCGCTAATCTGCCAATCACATAATCTCTCTTTCTATATACATGCCCATATCTGATAGTTTACAAACATTTCATAAGGAACCTCTGATGGCTCTAAGGTAGTTTACTAACATTTTGCCAGATCATAAGCAGTCATTTCTTCTGTTATCTCAATAAGAATGGAAATAAAATTTGGGTTCTTTTATTTGACCATGCCTGGCTGACAGACAGACACCAGCAAAAATATTTGAAAGAGAAAACGCCCCTGCAGACATAAGCAGCTGAGATGCACATGAATAAATCAGTTTGAACAGATGAATAGAGTACAATTCTTAAAAGAATTGTGAGAGTGTGGTACTGCAGACAGCCCTAGCATGTTTCCCAGAAAAACTGACATGCTTCAGGTTTGTCTAACCTGGAGTCACAGACCCAAAGGGGATGAAATACTCAGGTGAAATATCTATTGCCAAGATAACATTGCAACCTTTATTCCCCTCCTATGCTGTTTTGCTCATTTGTTCATATTTAAAGTGAAACAGGTATACTGCCAATAACACAAGGGAATATGAAATGCTTTCAGCCCTGCTCCATTTGTCCTTAATTAGAGCACACAATTCAGATTGGCTAACCAACACTCACAAACACAATGATGTACATGTGTGAGCCTGAAGTTAGGTCAATTGGCAATTAATACAGCTGTCAGCAGAGACGGGAAGAAAATAGTGTTACAGCAGCAGGGTTAAATCAGTCTGATTATAATCATGAACAGAGATTTGGGGGGAGAGAGAGAGAGAGAGACTGAGAGAAATTGTTGCTATTTTATACTTCCTGAAGGCAAAACGGAAAATGAAATTTGACAAGAAAGTCTAAATAAAAGTATCTTCTAGTATGTTTTAAAGTGGTAACTTTTTTCCAGTCTAAGAGGAAACTAGTGGCATCATAGTGATGCAGAAGAATGGACTGCTACATAAAGCTTTCCTGGGATATATCAGACTTATATTAAACACATATTCCATGTACTCCCATCACCCCTCTAGGTGCAAGAATGTGAAGCACATTCTCCTGAAGGCCTCACAATACTCAAAGCCAGCTTTTGTGCAACTTAATAATACTAATCACATTGATCCATTTATTTCAACCATCATTGTTTTCCATCACACTATAGGAGCTCAATTTACATCACTGGTTCCCACTTATTTTAATCTGCAACAGATGGATACCATCAAAACTATTCTTTTTTACCACTGTATTTCATGCCAAGAAAAAAAAGATTTCCTTCTAAATTCCTTTCGGCAAACTTCAGTACATTTTCCACATCTTTTAGTGTTAAAAAAACAGACGATCTTTCTTACACACAGCAGGGTGGAGAGGAAAGGTAGCATAGGAATTTGCATTTGTAGAGTTACATTGCAGCCTGAGGCTTGAACCAATCAGGCACTGGATGAAGAGTAATATAGCAGCTGTCTCTGCAAAATGCTTGAAAGAGAAAATTTCTCTATCAGTGGTTTTCAACCTATGATGACCAGAACCCTATGAGTCTGCAGACTATGTTTAAGGGGTACACAAAAGGTGGTTGTTTCCAGAAAACCATGATTTTCAACCTGTGGTTCATGAATCCTTGCAAGTTTGCAGACTCTATCCAAGATTTCTATACAGGTCTTGTCCCTCCATTCAAAAATTTTTGGTGGTCAACTATTGGTCAATACCAGGGGTTGGCAATAATTTTTTACTGGGGGCCACTTCAGAAATTTCTGAAAAGGCTCTGCGCTGCCCCAGAAGGGGCAGGGTCTCGGGTGGAAGGAGTTGGGTGAGGACACTTCCCTGCTTTCCTGCCCACAGACTCCTGATTGGTCTGGTGGTGATGGATCACATGAAGTCTTTGTCCCCGCTGCCCCCCACAAAAGAACCACCAGTTGTTCTGAACATCTGGCGGCTTCCTCTAGGTGCCCATGCTCCTGACAGTGGGAGGAGACTTCACACGCTTCCCTGACCCCCGAGTCCTGATTGGCCTACGTGCAGGGGAGAGTACAAAGTCTCTCGCTCCCTGCCCTCAGGTGCATGGGACTTAAGCGTCAACCATTAGGGTTGACTCTAAACACTGCATACTCCCTGGTCCTTAGCCCAGATTGGCCTGGAGGTGGGGGAGTGGCAGGGCTTCTGTGAGCTGAATCAACCTGCTTGGTGGGCCAGATCCAGCTCGCAGAGGCCCTTTGCCCACTCCTGGTTTAAAAGATCCTCACAATTGTCAATTGGCACCACTTGGCTTGGGAATTTGCACCTCACCTCACGCCACCCCACCCAGGTCTTTAATAAATGACAGGGCTTGGGGAGATTCTGAGGAGATGGTTGGTTGAGGAGCAATTTCTTAGAAAGGGTGAGGTGGTTTTTACTAAAAAAAAAAGCCATAGAAAAAAAAGTTTGGTTGCTTGCTCTTGCTTTAGTTCTTATGCTTAGTTGTGGATGTAAACTATTGTCAAAGCTGCCCTGATGTTGGAATAGGTGTATTAGATTTGTCTGTTACACATCTAAATACAAATTTTTGAAGTGCTAACATTTAGGTTTACAGTTTGACAAAATGATGTTTATCCAAGCAGCAAGGGAAAAGCTACAGATACAAAGATCTCCACCACGAGAGAAAACTTCAAGAATGGAACATATTTAGCCTTGAAAAAAAAAAGATAGGGGAAAGACCACAGTGTGTAAATAGTTTAAAGGGTCACATCTGAACTTGGGGAAAAGAAGATGTGATGATGGGACACATTTAGAATGTATTATATCAAGAGGATTTATATCAAGACCTCAGCAGAGAGAAAAGGAGCAGGAACTAACACTGAATTTGGTTTGAAGGATGTACAGTGATGAAAAAGGGGTACTAGCTAAAAAGCTGGGCTGGCCAGTCAAGCAACAGTTCTCACAGTATCTGGTTCCCCAGGATTGGGGAAAGCAACTGAAGAAAAAGAGTACAAAGTTTAACAAAGTAGCATTGTAAAACAAATAGCTTATCCATCATGGACATTTTTGGCATGTGTTGCATCACTAACCATCATTATGATTATTTAAAAGCTTACATTTTTAAGTATAATTCTACATTAATTGTTTGGACTGGTTTTTTTTCCCCAATTAATTATCCAAGGTCCCTCCCCCCCAATATAGTGATACAGAGGCAGCAAGGGGGAGGCAAATGCGAATAGTTGACTAGAACCAACTAGTTGACTACTCACTCACATCCCTACATTATATTCAACAATACAGACACAATTATGCTCAATGTCAGGTAAAAGGTGACAGACTTCCCATTAAATTACCAAAGCCATCCAGTCTACCATGTTAAATTATTTTTATCGTAAAATATAACATTATAGGGATCAAGTTGGAATTGTATGACAGGGAAAAGGGTAAAAAATTCCCTTTTTACAAGATATATATATAACATTTGCAAAAGTAAACAGCTTTTTGAGTACAACTACAACATAGTGCAACAGTTAATGACATCTCTAACAATAAAATAGCACAGGGAACTGCATTCCACAAACTGCTTTTAAAAGAACATTCATAATCTGTTACAATAAATATGGCATCCTCCAGATCACTTTGCAACACTCACAATTTACCTGAAAGTTATGATCTGTGTTTCTATCAAGGAAAATGAGAACTAATGAGAAAGAATAACTGTCTTGTCCAAAAATCACAAAGGAAGCTTG
The DNA here is from genome assembly GCF_052426305.1 of Pelodiscus sinensis. Lineage (NCBI taxonomy): Eukaryota > Metazoa > Chordata > Testudines > Trionychidae > Pelodiscus > Pelodiscus sinensis. Next base: position 104,637,113 of record NC_143055.1, read on the forward strand.
AGAAGGTACAGGGAATAGCAACCACGGCCTATTGTGTGACCTACTCTTGTGCCTTAAATACTGTGTGTTAACTAAAAGAGGAAGTGCATACAATTCAAAACTGAAGTATGGTGCACGTTTATGGTGCAAGTATTAGTTTTCTTAGATCTTAGATCTCAAAGAGCTATTTTTTAAAATTCACATTTAAACTGTTAATGCTAAAACACCAGCTACAATCTTATGGAATCCACTTAGTTGGATATGACCTTGAATGATAAAGAATATAAATTATAATACCCACCTGGGGAAGCAAAGAAACAGATTAGCAGAGCAAGTAGGTACCCAGAAGTCACCTACTACTGGAAAGACTTAAAGAAAGCAACAGGCCACAGCCTTTACCTACAGCCCCCAGCTAAAAATTCTCCAACACACCACCAGGGATCTACAACCTATCCCAGCAGACAATCCTTTGCTCTCACAGACCTCGGGAGGCAGGCCAGTCCTTGCTTGCAGACAGCCCCCCAATCTGAAACACACACTGACTCCCATCCACACATGCCACAAGGGAAACATGAATCCAGGAACCAATTCCTGCAACAAACCCCATTGCCAACTCTGTCCACACATCTACCCTAGTGACTCCATCACAGGACCTAATCACATCATCCATACCATCAAAGGCTTGTTCACCTGCACATCTATATAATGAGATATATGCCACCATGTGCCATCAATGTCTCTCTTCCATGTACATTGGACACACTGGACTGTCTCTATGCAACAGAATAAATGGACACAAATCAGACATCAAGAATGGTAATGTACAAAAAGTGGGAGAACATTTTAATCTCCCTGGACACACAGTTACAGACTTGAAAGTTGCCATCTCAAGGCAAATACAAATTCAAAACCAGGCTGCAATGTGAAACAGCTCGTCTGGAATTCATAGGAAAATCTGACACCATCAGACTAGGTCTGAAGAACTGGGAATTACTCATTACAATAAGCAATTTTCCATTTTACGTATTCTCACCTAATCCAAATCCAACTGGATTGAATTAGCTCTGATGTTACGCTAACATCTCTGTACCCCTCCTGTCTGTTTTTTTTCTTTCACTTCATGCATCTGATGAAGTGACTTCAAATGAAGATATTTTTATGTAAAAACTTCAAAACCTGCAAAACCTTCAGAAGTTTCTGCAAAATCCCAGTCACTTGATTCTATCTTCTATATTCAGAAAAATCTTCTGCACTGATCTCAAAGGGTAACGATCTCCAGAGGGCATCGCCACTGAACAATGACATGGCTTTGTGAATATGAGCCTAAATGCCAAGGCATTTTTTATCACTGCACATTATCAAACCCTTTGATATGCTGGTTATTGGCAGATCTAGGACTTGTCACTTCCAGTATAATAGGCTCATTGATGTGACAGTGGCACTTCTATAAAAGGCTGAGAAGTAATGATATCAGCAATGAAGAGTGTTTTCCCAGGATTTATTAAGAGAATGCAGATCTCATATGCAAACTAACTATATACAGAGTACCATTTTTTCCTGGAGTCCTTTCCATTGAGATAGGTTTTACAGAGTGGTTAAGTGACTTGCCCGGTTATCATATAAGGTGTCCATTTTAGATAACTCAGTAATTGTATTACTATTTCTGTGATCAGACTGCTTTACTTGGTGACAGTTCTCTATACACACAAGTAGCATAGATACCTTATTTACTCATCCTGACATTTGCTTCTTATAAGGAAAAGTCACAGAATTAGTTAATTAGTTAAATTAGCTAATTTTTTAAAAACTAAAGCACCAATCCGAACAAACAAATAGGTACACCATTAACATTTCTTCGAATAGCATTCATATATAAGGAAAAGTCACATGAAAAATCTGCAATCATCTCATCTTTTCAAACCTAATTGCTAACAAGCGAACTGTATGAATTACTGAAAAGACAACCAAAATGTAAAGACAGCTTTTCCTGTACAGGAGTCCATGCACAATTCAAAGACTCTTTAACAACAAGTAAATGACTGATCTCTCTCTGGAGAACAATTTAACTACTGCTTTAATGGCTCAATGATTTTGATCCTTTAATACTTACTACATTTAACCCCTCTACAGAGGCAGGGGGTGGCAGTTGTCAGAATAGATTTTGGTAAAAAGAATTCTATTCCTTTGGGTCCATACAGCACGTGTAAATAATTCTTGCATGTATTTTAGGCATTTGCATTCATTAGACCAGTTAATCTAGGAATGTTGCAAAGTAGACTAAAAAGTTTCAGTTAGGGTATGTCTATACTACCCTCCTAGTTCGAACTAGGAGGGTAATGTAGGCATACCGAACTTGCAAATGAAGCTCGTGGAATGAGGAGTAACGGTAGTTCGGACTAGGAAGCCTAGTCTGAACTACCTAGTTTGTGCTACGTGTAGCCGCGCGGCACGAGGTTCGAACGAGCAGGGATTTAAAAATGGCGGCGCCCAGTTTATGCAAATGAAGCCCGGGAAATTCAAATCCCGGGCTTCATTTGCAAGTGCGGTATGCCTACATTACCCCGCTAGTTCGAACTAGCGGGGTAGTGTAGACATACCCTCTCTATGATATGTGATTATAACATGAAAAATCCCATTGGCACACTACTGATATTTGAGTTTCTATTTACCCCGTCATTGTATCTCAAAGGAATAATGATATATGGCATTGTTCTACCCCTTTGACTTTCTTGCTCCTTCAGAACTCTAAAACTATAGAATTTCTATGTTTTCCTTAGCCATCAGTAGTTTCTCTTTTCAGAAGACTTGAGATAGTATCTTCACACATCTATAGGATGACAAACACATCTTATTTCCAAAACCAATAAGGGCCCAAGTTCAGCAAAGCTTTTAAGTGTGCCTTGATTTGCAGCATGTGCTTAAATCTTACTGACTTAAATGGAAACACGTTCATTATAATTGTAGAGGCTTACATTCCTTACTGAACAGAGATGCACTTAAACACATACTTAATTACTTTGCTGAATCCAGGCCAATATCATCATCAGTAGCAGCAGACAATACTGATGCAAAAACTTGTTAAGCATCAGAATCAACCTTCGGATGGGTCCAAATCACAAAAGTTTGCTAAAAAACCTTTTGTGGTACTTAGCTGTCTGGCTGCCACAGGCATTTGTAGGAGTCCTCCCACCACAGTCATTAGTCTGGCATAGTGGACTCACTGCCAGCTGCCTTTTCCTAAGTCAATGAAGGACTTGTGAGAGCAAATAAAAAAATTGGATAGAGCACTTGTCTCAGGCTATGTACGTGAAGCAGCTAAAGCTCCCCCATAACAGAGTCATGCCTTCCTACTTGGCTAATTAAGCAGGAAAGGAGACATTAAAAAAAGTTTAAGGAGAGTGCCAGTGTCTCTGAGCAGATTGGTACAGTCAGGAGATGAAGGGTGCTAGAAACTGATTGTGGCTCCTGGGGGAAGGCTGAAGGCAAGAAAGCCAGAAGAGGGTTTTGGTAGACTCTTAGGCAGTGGTCCCCAACACGGTGCCCGCGGGCACCATGGCGCCCGCAGGGGCATTTCAATGCACCTGCCAGGTGCTCGGGGCTGGCCTGGCCCCGGGCACATGGCGCATGGGCGCTTGCGGGGGGAGCGCCGGGCGCGCGGCACTCGGCGGGAGGCGGCGGGGGGAGCGCCGGCCCCGGGCGCGCGGCGGGGGGAGCGCCGGTCCCGGGCGCGCGGCACTTGGCGGGGGGGGAGGAGCAGGAGCGCCGGCCTCGGGCGCGCGGCACTCGGCAGGGGGGGAGGAGCAGGAGCGCCGGCCTCGGGCGCGCGGCACTCGGCGGGGGGGGGAGGAGCAGGAGCGCCGGCCTCGGGCGCGCGGCACTCGGCGGGGGGAGGGGGGGGGGGAGCGCCGGCCTCGGGCGCGCGGCCCTTAGAGGGGGGCCCTACCCCCGGGCACGCAGCTATGGGGGGACCCCGCCCCCGGGCGCGCGGTAGGTGGGGCCCCGCCCCCGGGCGCGTGGATGGGGGGGTGCCCCCGGTCTCCGCCCCCTGGCGCCCGGCGGGCAAACGGCCACGCCCCCTGGCGCCCGACAACCTAAAAAGGTTGGGGACCACTGCTCTTAGGGTATGTCTACACTACAAAGTTAATTCGAACTAATGGACATTAGTTCAAATTAACTTTGATAGGCACTACACTAGTGCTCCGCTAGTTCGAACTTAATTCAAACTAGCGGAGCGCTTAGTTCGAACTAGGTAAACCTCATTCCACGAGGATTAAGCCTAGTTCGAACTTACTAGTTCGAATTAAGGGCTGCATAGACCCTTAATTCGAACTAGTGGGAGGCTAGCCCTCCCCAGCTTTCCCTGGTGGCCACTCTGGGCACCACCAGGGAAACTCGTATGCCCCCGTCCCGGCCCCGGAGCCCTCAAAGGGGCACGGGCTGGCTACGGTGCCCGTGCCAGGTGCAAGCCTGCCAGCACCCAGCCAGCAGACCCTGCACCTGGCATGGCTCGAGCCAGCCACCCGATGCCCCCCAGCCCTCCACCTCTTCCCGGGACCAGGCTGGCGGCTCTCGGGAGCCTGACCAGGACCGCAAGAGGCGGGCACCCGCCTGGTCTAGTGCAGACATTGTGGACCTCGTCCATGACCTCCGCACTAGGCACAGGAAAGTGGCTGTCTAGGGCAGGAGAGCTGCCAGCCTGGCCACCCAGGAGCAGGTTTGCATGAAAATCAAGGGGGTCCACTGAGACCCCCGACCCTGAGCTTAGAATGGCCGTACTGGGTCAGACCGAAGGTCCATCTACTCCAGTAGCCTGTCTGCCGTCAGCGGCCACCCCTAGGTACCCTGGAGGGGATGGACCAAAGACAGTGACCAAGCCATTTGTCTCGTGCCATCCCTCTCCAGCCTTCCACAAACTTTGGGAAGGGACAACATTCCTACCCCCTGGCTAATAGCACTCCATGGACCCAACCTCCATGAATTGATCTAACTTCTCTTTAAACTCTGTTCTAGTTCTAGCCTTCACAGCCTCCTGCAGCAAGGAGTTCCACAGGTTGACTCTTTGCTTTGTGAAGAAGAACTTTCTGTTACTAGTTTGAAGCCTGCTACCCATTCATTTCATTTGTTGTCCTCTAGTCCTTCTATTATGGGAACTAATGGAGAACTTTTCTTTATGCACCCTCTCCACACCACTCGTACTTTTAGAGACCTCTATCATATCCCCCCTCCGTCTCCTCTTCTCTAAGCTGAAAATCCCAGTCTCTTTAGCCTCTCTTCATATGGGACCTGTTCCAAACCCCTCATCATTTTAGTTGCCCTCCCCTCTCCCAGCCTCTCTCTTCCCCTCTCCCACCTCCTTTTCCCAGTCTTCCCCAGTTTTGTTCAATAAAGAGGGATTCTATTTTTGAACACACGTGTCCTTTATTTTGTACATCAGGAAGGGAGACTAGGGAGGGATAAATGGAAGAGGTGAGGGAGGAATGGGGTACGAGCCCCCGGTGGGGAGGACTGGGCTGGCTCTGCGGGCTGCTCGGGGTGGAAGTTCTCCTGCAGCCCCCTGATTGTCCCCTCCCCCCGGATGGCAGCCTGCGGCAAGTGCAGCCGGTCTGATGGCCGAGTGCTGTGATGTTCCAAGTGTGGGCACTCAGGGCACTCCAAGCCAGGACTGCTTTGCAAGCGGGGAACCCCTGAGAACTGTCTGTCCGGGATGGGGGTCGGGTCCCTTTAAGCACAGCCCTCAGCTAGCCTGAGGCAGCAGCTCCACGCTCTAAGTCCTACTCTGATGCCCTGCTGGCACTGCTTCCGGACATCCTTAACCTCGGTTCAGGGTCCACTCAATGTGGACATGCTAGTTCGAATTAGCAAAATGCTAATTTGAACTAGTTTTTAGGTCTAGATGCGCTAATTCGAATTAGCTTAGTTCGAATTAACTAATTAGAACTAAGTTAGTTCGAATTAGCGCTGTAGTGTAGACATACCCTAATGGACTATGTTCTAGTAAGAAATCCTGTTTATGGAGTAGAGGATAAGTGTGCATGGAATTATTGGGGACTCAGTGAGGTAGTTTTGCCAGTCATGCCATGGCCTTCAGCAGGAGGACAAGCCAATCCATGTCACCCTATGACAAGCACGTGAAAATTATGAATCAGTATTTTGACTTGCTGCATGACCCAAGCTGAGGCTGCTACGTTGTGCCATGTTAGATTTCCAAATATGTTTTAACTGGAAGAAATTACTACATTCCATGCTGCTTTAAATATAAAGTTAGGTTTCATCATTCATCATCATTCCAGCCCAGTTCAGCCAAGTACTGTAGAACAGCGGTCTCCAGCCTTTCTAAGCACAAGATCACTTTTTCAATATAAGTGCAATCCAAGATCTACCTCAAACCCAAATATCTTTGCCCGGCCTCCCTTGAGCCCTTCTTCGAGGCCTCGTCCCTGCTCACTCCATCCTCCTTTCCTCTCCCATCTTCCCTCACTTTCACCAGGCAGGGGCAGCGGGTTAGGGTGCAGGCTCTGGTTTTGAATTAAGGGATTTGGAGTGCGAGAGAGGTTCTGAGCTGAGCTAGGGGCAGGTATTTGGGGTGCAAGAGGGAGTTCTAGGTTCAGGCTCTGAGAGGGTGTTTGGATGCAGGGGTGCTTGGGGCTAGGACAGGGGTTTGCGGTGACTGGGGTAGGGTTTCAGAATGTGGGCTTTGACTGAGCACTGCTTACCTCAGGTGGCTCCTGGGTGGTGGTGCAGTGGGGCTAAGGCAGGCTCACCTCTGCCCTGGTCCTGCACCACTCCCAAAAGCAGCCAGCAAACTCCATCCCAAATCCTGTTGTGCTCCATCCCTGCTCTGTGGGGACAGGATACAGAGTGGGAGATGGGGACCTTGACATAAGTGCCCCTCTTCTCCCTTGCACAGCAAGCAGGAGGCTCCTGGGGGGGGGGGAGAGTGAGGCAGAGGGAGAAGAGACAGCTCCAAGGCAAAGGGCAGGAGGTGAGCAGCAGTGGGGGAAGGGGCAGCTAAAGTGCCGGCACTTGGTAGCCTTTTGTCTAAACCAGTCAGGGTCACCTATCAGAGGCTCCAAGATATATCAGTGGATCCTGATCTACTGGTTGGTGTCCACTGCTGTAGAACAAACTGAACTTTAAGTTTATGATTAGTTCTATGTGCTTAAAGTTAAGCACTTCACATAAGAGTGGTCCTGTAGCACCTTAGAAACTAAATATATATTATACAGTGAGAGAGAGGAAAGAAGGAGGGTGAGAGAGAGTGAGTATCATGAGCTTTTGTGTTCAAGAAAGTTCATGCTACTATATATGGCTTCAGGTCCAGATTGTATTGATCATAGTTACTTTAGAAAGTAGAACCTTGAAAGAGTTTGGGAAATATTCCATGGAGTTATAAACTAAAGAACTTGGGTATAAAGAATAAAAGAGTTGACCAAGGTTGGATAATCTTAAAAAAACAGAAAAATCTTCAGCTATTTTCCTAACCACATTTAAACTATACTTAGAATAACAGTAGATAATTTCTACTGGCTAATGGAGAAGTTAATTATACAGGAATTTGAATAAAATAGCATATAATCCTTCTGTGCACTAAGAAGATACTCATGATTTTAAGAGCCGGTTAGACAGACATCTATCAGGGAGAATCTAGATCAGCGTTTCCCAAAGTGTGGTCCACAGCCCAGTACTGGTCCTTAGACAAAAAATACCAGTCCTCAGAAAAATTTTCGTGCACGATTCTTGGGAGAGCGTCTCTGCTGGGCATGCTCCCGGGCGGTGGGGTTAGATCAGGCGGGCATTAGGACCCAGGGGAAGGCCGTGCACACCGACACAGCACACCCAGCACCGGATTCAGCCGGAGGGAGCCGACGCCAGCCGATAAAGTGGCTGGGATTGGGGCCAGGAGGGAGGGCGGAACAACCCACCGGACAAGTAGAGCCAGCAACATGCCCCAGGGCAGGGTGCGGCCCACAGTTTCACCCACGAGTGCAGGCACGACTGGGGGAGAGGACACGGAGCTACTCACCTGACCTCCAGGGCCCATATGATCTGAGTCACCTGGCAGGCCTGAGAGGGACCTTCTAACCCTACCGGTTGCAAACAGGGGTGAAGTAGATACCTGGGGTTGGGGTTGGGAAACCACCCAGGGCAGTAGACCGGGCCTGCTCCTGTTGGCACTGAGGGCTTTGGAAGGACTAGAAACAATTTATTTGCATATTCATAATTTGCTTAATGAATATGCAAATATGCAAATAAATGTTACCGGTCCTCCAAAAGCTTGTGAATGGGTTTACTGGTCCTCAGTATCAAAAAGATTGGGAACCACTGATCTAGATGGTGCTTGGTCCTGCCGTGAGGGCAGGGGACTGGACTTGATGATCTCTCAAGGTCCCTTCCAATTCTAGTATTCTATGATTCTATACCTTCATATAAGGCACAAGACCAATTCATTGCCTTCACTGAGCATTGTTATTTAGCACAATCTCACAAATGCTGGCATAGAACTAATTCCAACTAGGAATCAAGAAATACATTTTAGGATTAAAAGCTTCATTGTTCACTGATATCTTGAGGTTGTGATACAAAGTTCAGAGGTGGATTGATTTTTTCAACAATTTATTTGGCAACATTTACCATTGTCCACAGCATCCTAGAAGAAAGGAAAAACAATCTTTCCCCATCCACACTATCGATATGAGAAGATGTTTACAGCATTAAATTGGTCCCTTAAGAGTTCTGTCAGCCTCTTGATTCTATTCTCTTACATGCCTTCTTCTGTCAGCCTCTTGATTCTATTCTCTTACATGCCTTCTTACTACAAGGGAAACGTTTAAATGCAAAAGAATTTTTCTAGCATCATGAATGTTAAAGATCCAACAGTAGCTTTCATACTTTGTTCTCAGTCAAAAAGCACATGTATGGTTGAAGAACCATGGAATCAAAGACCTTTTCTGTTAACTTAAAAAAAACAAAAACCCTCACACATTTCTTATTCCTATGAGATGGTCTACAGTAGATACACAGGCAAGAGTGGAAACTATTAAAAAAATCAACCAGTGTTTCCTCTAATCTTTTCCATTCATGTGCAGAATAAATATTATGTGCACTGAGGCATGTGTGAAAGTGCACCACCAATAGAAACCAAAAATATAGCTTTGAGCACTCTGCTAATCATCTAGGCAGCATGTGAATCTCTTCTAAGTGGTGACACAAGCACACAGCTTACTGGAAATGCATATCTGTTCCTTGACTGTGACTCTGGTACCAGGGCATATTTTAAATTAAACAGGAAGATACCACAATTACTGGAGCAGTAAATGTGGATTTTGCAGTTATGCCCATTGCTTAGAGAGAGACCATATTGGTTTCACAGGCTTCCATAGGATTCGTGCAACCAGTCAAGTAACCAGCCAGCCTCTCTATAATCTCCTTTTGCTGCTGATATTAAGATCACCATCATCCTTCCCCTTGACTGGGATTTAATCTAGATGGCATTCAGGGAGCCATCATTTTTGATGAAATCCTCATTTTTGTTCATCTTTATAAATTGGCACATCTTCTGTTTTTAAACTTCACTTTAATACCACCAGTACATTATTTCTACTCAATTCCCAGTTGACCCTTAAGCCCCCAGCCCTCATTTGAGAGCCAAGCACAAGGAAATTTGGCCCTCAGCCTCCAAATAATCTGTATCTGAAATTATTTAAAATATCTTTTTCAGGCACAAATCTCAAGTACAGGTTGGACCTCGCTGGTCAGGCAACTCTGGGGACCTTACCAGTCCCGGATGAGGGATTTTGCCAGACAAGGGGAGGTCATTTCTGGATCCTCAGCTGCCAGCCCCTTCCACCGGTCCACTGGTCTCCGCCAGCTCTTCTCCTCCTGATGGTCCTGTTGACCCCGCTGAGTAGCCATCGCTGCCCTGGCTCCAGATCCTGCAGCGCAGCTCCTATGCCACGCTGGCTTCTGAAACCCACTGGACAGCTGTGCGCCACAGATTCCTGCCCCACTGAGCTACTGATGCTCACGGCCCACCAGGCAGCCACATGCATGTTTCCCAACCCCACTGGGCAGACCTACTTCTGCTCGCTGCGGACAGCCCACTGCCCTGCAGGGACCCTCGTCACTAACTAGCCCTTCCTGAGACTCTGTGGTCCTGCAACATTCATGCCGGTCCATGGATGTTGCCAGGCCAGAGAATCCGTTATGAGAGTTCCAACCCGGGCCATACCTTGGCCTGAGTAACAGATAAACTGCAAACGTCCACAAACGAAAAAGTCAGATCAAAGTAATCAAGTCTCTATAATGGCTCAAATCTGAAGAATCCAAAATGTGAAGAGGTTCTGATTTGGACTTTTTTTAAGCCCCCTCCATTTTGGGAATGCTTTTATCCATGGTTTTATATCAGCCTATTAAAATATTATGAAGTTTGGGTTTCACTTTCATTTAAATTTGATTTAGTGGTCACAAAAGGTTTGTTGTGTGTTTGAATATATGCCTACCCAGGCGTGTTTTCTGCCTTCATGCAAGATCTAAGGAAATGGCTGTGTTCCATCAAATCCAATACCCTCATCACAGGAAATGGACATTCCTTTTTAGAATGACACAGTAGAAGTCATGCCCACCAAAAAGTTAGAAAGCCGTCTATTCTATTAGTTTCACGCACTCACATGTGTGATCAGATCACACTTCCATTAGAGCAGCAAAGGGAATGTGAAAGTAAGTGAGCCAATTTATTGTAAGTTTGTCAAACTCTGATTTTCTGCAATTTGAGACCTACCTCTTACGAGTAAAAATCAGTCCAGCGTAGTTTATTTTCTTAAAATCTTTAACAATAGACTTACTGCTTTTTAGCCTTTTAAAAATGAGTCTTGTTTACTTTACTTTAAAAAAATATCCTGCAGTTTGACACCTCATCTGAAAAAGTTATTCTGCACAAAAGACTGACATTTCTGGAAAGGTGAGTGAAAAGAACTTTTTCCAACACACTGAATGATTACTTTAGTGAGCTGGGCCTGCAGCAGCAGAAAAAGCTGTTTTTAATTTTAATTTAGAAGGGCTCAGATTATTCAAAACAATTTAACTGTTCAACCTGGCTGTACACCAACTGATTTAAACTTTGGCTGTCTTGTCTGCTGTTAGTTTTCATTGAGCCACCATCCTTAGCCTGGTGCTAATCTTTTTCTTTTGGTCTCTAAGAGCCAGAGCCAGTCTTGCAGAATGTAAAAAAAAATCCCAGTAAAAAATGTTCCAGTTAAACAACAAATAATAGCATAAAGAACAAGGTACTGTGCCAGGTACCCTATCTGTATTTCAGAAGAGATGATACAATCACTCTATTTTCCATGTTACCACCAAACTAGTCTGACACTTTTTTTAGAGATTTATCTTTGCATCATGTATGAGGAACTGACAAGAGGGAAGAAAATGAGATTCCACAAGCCAATATTCTTAGGAGATGGAAGGCATTTGTCCTTTGTAATCTTCTGGGTTCTTTACAAGTGGTATGAAAATCCTTCCTTCAAGTGATTTTCTATACCTCTGCCAGCGTCACATAAGAACCCCATGATTAACAGTGTGACAGACAGTGTCTGTGATGGGATGTCTGATCACTGTCCATTGCCCTGAAGAGCCAATGAATGTAGTGCTGCCTCCACACAACAGGCAACTCTGAAATCTGATTGTTTAGGATTCTTATCAATTTTGCAGCATTTGGCCTGCTACCACCTTCTCAAAGACCTACCCTTATGCAGAAAAAGGTCAGAGTCTGCAAAAAAGGGTTTAAAAAAACCTGCAGATTATCATTTTTTCAGATGTCAGAGAGCTTGTGCTCTCTGAAGGAGGACTCTACCAATTTCTCTCTATAAACAGTTCCAGCATTCCTCATTAATTTGCAGCAATCACAAGTGGCACAGCTCCATCTCAGAAGTGGCTGGTTTGACACTCCTAGTGAAGCCAGAATTTCTGTGAAAATTACTGTAAATCAGGAATGGAAGTGAGTGTACCTGCTTCTATTATGCCAAATACACTCATCTGTACTCCTTGCATTGGTTTGTCTGAAATCTTATGCATGAGATAGCCCAAACTCTGGAATAGTGCTGCTGCAGGAGATGAGGCAGATGGCTAGACAGATCTCTTCAGTTCCAATTACACCTCTGGAATGGGATAGCAAAACCTCACTATGATTCATATGATCAGTCAGAGAACTGCCAATGATGCTCTCTCTCCTCTCCTACTTCATCTGTTGTAAGTCATTTGTTCTCTATGGCAACCTGAGCAGACAACAACAATGGTATATTCACTCCAAGGAACATATCCGGAGTACATACAGGTATTTGGGAATGAGTCAAACCAAAAGCCATGTGGTATAAAATCCCATAATTGTCATGAGGGCCATGGCACAAATCAGTGAAACAAGAGTCAATATCAGCAAATATTAAGTCCCCAAAGGCAATCAGCTTTGATGAACTCAGCACTAGCTGCAAAAGTAATTTAGTGAATACAGGTACAAAGTCTGCATGAGACACAAGTGAGTAGCTTTTTCTTTCATTGAAAAAACTTTAAAAACAACGAATGGCCCTCCAGCACATTAGAGACTAAAACAAGATGTAGATAGTATCAAGAGCTTTTGTGGGCACAACCCACTTCTTCAAATGAACCCCTCTTAGACTTTTCTTTCATTGTTTCAATGGGATTATTTGCAAAGTAAATGGCAAGGTATCAGGATCTGGCCCTGATTGTAGTTTTCTTTTCACACTGAGCCTGGGGAAATAGAATAACAGAGGAAAAGGGCACTTCACTTGCTGCTTAAATAACACAGAAATTCAATTTACATCATTTCTTTCTCTTAAATACAGAAAGTTACTTGTATATTTTAATCTGATTGTTGTATATTGCAGGAAATAGGTATACCTAAGTCTAGCTCCTGCAAGAATTTATTTGCATAGTCCTTTGGGACTACTCATGTGAGTAGGGGTTTGCAGGAAAGGATCCATACTGTAAAGCCACAAAACCAGAAATACTATTGCTAGATGTATAGAAAACAGTGAAATCAAATAATTATAGTTTGTGGCTAACCTATCAATGTAGAAGGATTTATGTCAGGAAAACAGGATAAAATACTCTCTGATAGCTTTGCTTTCATAGCATTTCCGAACACAAAGTCCTTTGCTGCCTACATTCCAAGACTATTTGGTACCTGAAAATATATTCAAGCTGCTGCTCAACATAGTGCCAGCTGTCTTTTTCATTACCCTTAGTGCCACAATGGCAAACACACAGACACACACACACACAGTAACTGGGCTGGTTACTAACCAACCACCTCAAAAAGGCTGAGCAAAGAGGTCCCTTTCAAGCCTAACATCAATAGTTCTATGACCTAAACTTTTTTATTTGTCTATTTTCACCAGTTAAGACTTACCTGAACCTCAGGCTCTTTGCTTTCTTCATTGTTGTATCCATAGTAATCAGGAATTTTATCCAAATCCGATATGTTACCTTGTGCTCTTATACTCTTGCTTGTGTGACAAGACTGGCAAACTGGTGCATTGCCCATATCAGTTCTATCAACTCCTGCAAGTGGGTTTATCCTTCACTATGGATTGTGCCCAGTGTTTCCAAAGGGCAGCTGATTTAGACAATGCAGAAAGATGATCACTCACTCCTGTGTGTGCTCCCTTGAATACATTCCCTGCCTATCTAGCTGGCCTGTGGCAAAGAGAACTCGAAACCCCAGCAACTGCAGACAGCGTTCAGTGACCATTTCCAATTCAGGCGCGGCCTGTCTATTTTTACACCTACTAGGCCAGCTATGCATGTAAATGGAGTTGAGGGGGGAGTTGCTTTCCAGCATGCAGTCAGACTGCCTCGCACACAGAGCTGAAGTCCTACTGTGTGAAATGCCTCTACATGTGAGGGTTATTGAATTACCCAGTTGCATGCCTTTGAATGTTATGATTTTTTTCCTACTGCTCTCTTTCTGACTGTGTTTATTTAAAGCACTAAATTTCAGGATGTTGCCAATGCCTTGCAAGATAACACACACCGAAAAACCCTGATTAATTCAAATGGCATCTATTTGGTATTTACAAAACAAAAGACAATCAAAATGTATGAGCACATTTGTCATGACCACTTATATTAATTATTCTTTTGGCATTTAAAGTTCACTCACATTAATCATGATGACCTCGCTTTGGATTGATATGTATGCTGGGTACAGATATTCAGTTGTAATTTTAACAACAACTACTGACCCTTGTGTTTATGATGGATCTTGTCTAGTCCACAATTTCATTATTTGTTAAAAATCAGAGTGCAAAGGCTTTTCTTCTGCCTTTGTATTGACCTTCAGTGTGGTATCAGGTAGAACAGCAGCTGTATTGAGCATCCCTGCTCTTACAACTACCCCATTATTCCTTAACCTCTCTACAGAGCTTAAAATCAGCAAAACTAACAGGGAAATAAAGATAGCAGGTAGCAGCTATCAGTAAACATTGGCTTGTAGTGGACATGCTGCATCTTTGCTAAAACATCGTCTTGAGGGATATGCATTCAGTACAGGAGTAGAAACTTGCATCTGTAGCATGAACTTGGTCTGAAATTCCTCAACAAAAGAAAGATGTTCCTCAAAAGTAAGAAGCATTTACCCAACATTTTTCCTCTTTCAAGTTTCAAGCTATCGCAGTATTACAATCCAGAGGAGTCACAATGGTATCCTCATGATTTGTACCCAGTTATCCTTCAAATCGGTAAGACTTATAAACAGATATTTTGCACATTAGGATTATTGACCCATATAGGGTTGTCAGGTTGATTTATAACTCTGCTTTTTTCCTGATTGATAAGCCTTTCTATATGGGGATGGTTCAGTTCCCTTACCAAACCTTGTACAGTATTATTTATGAACTAGTGCATCTTATGGGATAACGTGTACAGAAGAGTTAACAGTATTACTTCACTCAGGTATGTACTCACCTAGCTCTATTTATGCCTATGCAGAGGTGGATAAAATCTGATTCACCAAATGTCCCCAATAACAACACTTCTGCCAGTCATTTAAACCCAGTAGGAAAATTGTTTAAATGATTAAATTCTTAACTCAACAACCTGAACTTAAAAGTATGAAAATGTATTAATAAAAAAACCTTTCAGAACACCGAGATTCTAATAATAGAATGTAATATCACACACCAATTCTAAGAGCAGTTTCATGATAATTCAAGCTCCAGTAAGTATTACCATGACCTCTGACATCTCAATAGCTATGTAATGTACTGTCCAATTATGAAATTGCATATTTGATTTCCCACAACACTATGGTAATTGTCACCCACGGTGTTTTAAGGACTTTTAATAAAAGTGCAAGGGTAATCGGTTCCTCATTGTTTTAGGTTCATTCTCTTCTGGTTCTCCTTGATTTTGTTATAACCCTGCCCTGCTGGAACACAGATTTATAAACTGTTGTGATTCAGACAATGGTACTGAGTTGTTACTTTCAGCTCCTCTTACATCTATTATTACAAAACCAGAAAATACGAGAAAATTCCAAATCCTTTCCGCAAAGTTCATATGACAAGGTTTGTACATAAAAAGAAATATACCCAATCCCACTCCCAAGGATGCTGTCAATTCAAAATAAGTCTCACTTTAAAAAATTAATTAAAAGTAATATCAGGTGCAACACTTGCTCCCTCGTATTGCTATGATGTAACAATTACATTTTATTCTTGTCTAACTTTTAGATATTTAAAAGCTGCCCCACAATTAGGTGAAGAAAGAAGAAATATTATGATGTCAGATAGGTTTAAAACAGAACTTGTGGTTAGTTGAAATTGTGTAGGGGGCATTAATCTAAGTCCCTGGGTACAGATTAGTACGTAAAGGCCAAATAGAACAGTTAAGCTGCATGAAAAAATCATTAATTACACTAAACTCCAATTTATCACTTGAATATCATCACTGTATGTGTGTATAAATACTGGTATCTATATACCTAGTGAGCAAAAGAGGTTCTTTGCTACAGTGAACTGCTTCCACCTATCCAGTCAAATCAGTAGGTCACGTTCCCCCAGTTGTGGCACCAAACCATTTCTTTACACAAAGATCATGAATTGAGGGTAGGTCTTTTATGGTTATATTATCTGATCTATATTTTAAGTATTCCAGTTGTTGGTAAATAAATTCATTTTCTCCTTTATTGCGTTGCGTGTACAGATTCTCATTCATAAACATGTGCAACAAAGCCATGTGCACAAAGTTCTTGATCCAACCAAAAACAAACACGTGCTTATTTAAAGTTATGTATGTATTTGTGTGTTTTGATAGGCTGAGCCCTGAATGGAGAAAATACAGCATCCATCTTAAAGGGATACTGCCAAATTGAAATGTATTCATTTTTTAAAAAGAAATAAGAGGGATTACAGCTGCTCAAGAGTGTCCTTGTGTTAGATGCACATACATGCCTTTTTTTACAGATAATTTTTCTCTTCCGCTTTCTGTGTGGAAGACCTACACCAGGGATAGGGAACTTAAGGCCCGGGAGCCAGACGCAGCCCCAGGCTTGCCTGGATCCAGCCCATGAGACTTGTCTCCCCCACCCCCCAGCATTGGGGAGCCTGTGCTGGAGCTCCAGCCCCTGCTGTCTCACTGCGGGGCTGCAGCACACAAAATCTACTAGCCTAGGGCCTCCTAGGTTCTGGTGTACAACGAGCAGGAGGGGAGTATCTTTCTGTTTCTCAGTCGGGGGCCAGGTCAGTGAGGGGTTTTTTTTTTCCTTCTAACTTGTGTGCAGCCTCCGAGTGATTTTTCTGTGGGTCAGTGGCCCCCAACCTATATAAACAGTGGAAGACTGTGAAGCTCTGTCAAATTCACAAACCAAGCAACATTAAAAAAAAAAAGAGAAATATGTTATTGTCTCTAATGCCTTTCAGATCACCCTGAGCTATTATTTACAGTGTTGGGTTATTCTCAGGCAATACAACTTGTAAGCTTGCTGATGTGCTAACAAGCCATTTGCCTCTATCAGCTCAGCTCAGCTCCACATTTTAGACAGTTGTATCAGCGTCAATAAGAGCTAAAAGGGCAACATCATCTTGTTTCAAAATCCTTATTGTATAGTGATATTTTTCCCTTTAGTTTTATTCAGACCTTTAGTTTCTTCAGGCCTTCTTTCCACCAGCTGGTCTCCTCTGCTTGTGAAGACCCTTGTTCCTTCCCTTATTTCTTAAATTCATGGGTGTGTTAATTCTAGAAAAACAGTCATCAATGCATGAGAGACCGTAATACTTATAGAGAAATAAAATGGTTCTAAAATGAGAACAAAAATTGTTCCTCTCTAGTTTCACGCTCTACCTGAGACTTTGCTGTGTGAGGAGGTGACCAATTCACGTGGGCAGATCATTTCACTGAGTAAAGAACATCTGCAAACCCAAGAGGATGTGGGCACTACGTACTGATTTGAAAGTTCTAGTTGTGATGAGATGTCATAGCAAATCACAGATTTTTAGGGGGGAGAGCAGAAATGGAAAAGTGCACAGGCTTAAATCCATTATGCTTTAATACCGCTGATGACTTCTGACCAAACAGATTGGAACAAACAACCTTAGAAATAAATGTTACAGCTGTAAAAACAATGGATTTCCAAGGAACAGCTAAATGACCAATCCACTCACTAGGCATCTGATTAGACTCCCCTCCCCCCCCCCCCCCCCCCGATTAAATTGCCACCTCTCCCATATTAAGGCCCCAAACATTGAGAGGGTGTAGGGACCTACTAGCACCTTTCCTGTCAGACAACTTTGTGAGTGCTCAGTGCACACCCTCTGCATGGCAGCTTTTCTGATCCCTAGCTCCTAACATAAAGTAGCCAATTACTACATAAAATAAGCATATACAAAAGAAAAGACAGACCATTGCATCAGCTGGAGGGGAAATGATGGTGAATACAGAGCAGCATGCATTCCTTAGAAATAACACTTGAAGACAGTTACAATCTGTATAGACATCTGACAGAGCAAAGGATAAGCTTTCTGCCAGAGTCCTTTTAACAATATTACTCTTGTTTGACAAAATGGTTTAAAGTCATTAGGGCAAATTACTCAGAAAGAAAACATTTTCATGTTTTGCCAAACTCAGTTAGGGCATGATATTCAAACAAAGTATATATCTCAAGATGTGGGATTCAAAGTCTTCATGGAGGGACATTCTTGCAATATCTTTGTAAGTTCCCATGCTCTTTTTTTGCGATTGTTGTTATTTGGGCTGCAATACTGTTCTTCAAATCTCTCCTATGAGAAGACACTGAATGAATGAAAAACAAAGGCCTGGTTTTCAGTTATGAAGCTCTAGATTAGCCAAAGTATCTTAGTTCCTGGTTTTTAATAAATAACCTAACACTGTTCTGTATGACACCATTGTAAATCCAGAGTAACTTGTCTGAAGCCACTGAAGCTACTCCAGGTTTATACCTTACTAGACGAAAACAGAATGCAATTCAATCTCTCTGTAGCTAACACAATACATGCATAACCAGTTTAAAGAAATCACACCATATCCTCTGTAAATACTGGTTTTGCTTTGTTTTGTTTAATGAAAGTGTAAAGTTTGAGAACTTCTGAAGTCATTCTTAAAACCCTGTTATAACAATCTCTGTGTATGTGGCCATATAGGAGTGTCTCAGTTCAGAACATGGGGAAAAGGGTCTCGTGCTCTTATTCTGAAAAACACGGTCTTCTGCTGAAAACTACCACCCACGGAAGCTACGGAAGCAGTGGAACATATCTGACATTCCCTCTGGGAGGACACCAGCCCACATATAAATGTAAGCCATTATATTATAGTCTGCTGATTAGGGCTGAGATGAAAAGCAGCTGGCTAAGATGATGATAAAATGGGAGAAGCAACCAGAAGAATTACCAAAGATTATGTCACCATTGTTCATAGAAGTATAGTATTTGTGACACGTGTGCAGTATAAGGGACCTTCTAGATATAAACTGCTGTGGACGCCAAAGTTGTAGTTGTTGTTAAGAGCACTTTTTTCACCTGCACTTGGAACAAAGAGTATTTTACATGTAGGCCTTGCTATATGGTTTAAACTTAGGGCTACTTGGAACCTGGAGCAGATGCAGCTTGTAGAGGTCAACATCTTATATTTTTGAGGACATATAGGCTATGTCTACACTGGCGCGATCTTGCGCCAGAAGTATGCAAATAAGGCTAAGCGTGGAATATAGCCACGCCTCATTTGCATACCTAATGAGCCACCATTTTTGCGGAAGAAGCTCTTGCGCTAGAAGGAGCTTTCTATACTGCCCCTTCTTGCACAATGCCGCTATGCTGATTATTTTCAGGAATAACGGCATTGCACAAGAGGGTTTTTCTTGTGCAAGAAGGGGTAGTGTAGACGTTCCTCCTAGTGCAAGAGCCTCTTCCGCAAAAATGGCAGCTCATTAGGTATGCAAATGAGGCTCGGCGATATTCCATGCTTAGCCTCATTTGCATACTTCTGGCGCAACAACCCGCCAGTGTAGACATAGCCATAGAGTCTATGTTCCATGAGCTGAACTGGTAGCCTTGGGTGGAATTCAAGGTGTTGGTCTGCATCTTCAAATCCTTATACTGTTAAGTAATAGGTTACCTATGAGGCCACCTCTCTTCCAAGTTAAAAGCCAGTTGAGTTACTCAAACAGAACTTCCCTTTATTTAATCAGCTGACAATCACTTCTCTCTTTGGCATACCAGAGTCTAATGTTCACACATGTTGCAAGGAGGAGTCAGGATGAATCTCCAAGGGTTTATCATACGTGTTCTTTTGAAAAGGCAGGTGGTTATTTAGATCAGGAATTTTATTTCTGTGTATGTTGCACACTCCCCTCCTCCATACCATTAACTTCAACTTGTCCAGAGGACTCTGTTCTCCCAGGTGTTTGAATTCTAATTGGCCCAGGACAAAGGTGAGGGGAATTCGGGAAGCAGAGCCTCCTTCAGTTAATACCAACCCATCTTTATTTAAAACAGTCATGGGGTGACTCATGTGCCAACCGACAATTAACATAGTGAAGCTCTGCTCCAACTCCAATTCTTAATTACATTCCTCCCATCTGTGGCCCACCTCTTCCTCAGGGACGGTGAAGGAAATGGCACTAGTGCTTCCAATAGCTGTATGCCCTTCCATCCTACTTGCACTCCTTCCCCACTGAAGAGTAAAAAGTGAACAAATCGTACTGAGTTCAAAAAGCCAGGATAGAGAGTCTTGTTAACATAAATGACTCTCAGGTAAAAGAGAAGAATGTGAAAATGCACCAAGACTAATGTCACGATATTTGTTGTATTTTAAATCATGCTATAGGATTTGCTAAACAGACTATTTTTATCTCAAATTCACACTAAGTCTTGGACAGTTATATTAATTTTCCTTTTAACCACAAAACCAGAACATAAATCTGAACAGACTGAACCTAAGTCGAAATTTTGAGATTTCAGAACAGTCTGGTAAATATTTTATATTTTTTAATTCCTTGTGTACTGAAAATTTTAACACTTATGGAAATGTTGGCAATCCAAGGGAGGCAGGATGGCTTGTTTGCTTTCTTCCAAATTAGCTATATTAAATCCCTTAGCAAACTTTTTTTTTTTGCGCAAATATTTAATTTAGGAATCCTCAGGCTCTTGTTTCAATACTACTTTTAATTTTAAAAATGTATTTTTACAGAGAATGCATAGTGAATCTATATTATATAGATGATCTTACTCCCATTAAAAGACAAAAAGAGTAGAATCACATTACCTACATTTGAAAACAGATTAACCTTCTTAAAGACAACTATCCTGTAGAACACTAAGGGGACTGAGGGCCAACTTTTTTTTACATTTATTAATTAATATTTATTAATAGTTATTATTAACTAGTTATTATCCATTGATAAATGATCCCCTAGTTCAGAGCTACTCATTAACCAGTTATTATCCATTGCTAAATGATCCAAAGTTCAGAGCTAACTTTGGAAGCCCCGGGGGCCACAATGACACCCACAGCATATGCCAAGGGCCGCAACTTAAGTGTGGTTGTATATGTATGCAAATAGCTTCTTTCACACTGACGGGCATGAATACAAAGATTAAGGCAAGACTACGCAACACGCCATCCCCATTTAAGTCAGTTCTGTTGACATTAATAAAATGCAATAATTACTTGATTTCCACCCATATGAGAGCACTTTTAATGAGCACCGACAGTCCAGGAATTTAACTACTAAAACACATATCAACAGAAGACCATTATATTGACTACTTTTTTGTTTTGGCTTCACAATTTTAACAAATCAAATAAAAACTGCCAATACAATATTTACTGAAATATCAGCACAATCAGTGTGAAGTTAAAAGGCACCGAGGGGAGAAGTGGCATGGCTAGAAAAGAAATCCAGGAATCCTGATTCCCAGAACCCCTTCCTTTCCCTTTCTCGCCCCATCAAGCACCAGCTCCCATAGTCCTCACAGGGCAGAGACCGGAACCCCAATTTAATTAATAGACCCACTGCCCCCTAAAGGAAAGGAAAGAAGCCAGTTTTAATGCTCAGTTGCCTGCTCAAACCCAATGCACCCATCCCCTCCCCCCCGAGCCAGGAGGCCCAGCCCCCCCTTCTCCGGCTCCAACCCAATGCTCTTTCCCCTCCCCTAGAGCCAGGTACCCCCCCAAACCACCACTCCAATGCCCTTCCCCTCCCCTAGAGCCAGTCCCCCTCTCCCCCCAAACTCCCATTCTACCCAATGCCCCTCCCCTCCCTGAGAGCCAGGCAACCTCAGTCCCCCTGCTCTAACCCAATGCCCTGTACCTCCTGCAGAGCTGGGGACATAAATCTAGCAGGGCAGAGGATAATGCCCTGGGTCTCACCGGAGCCATCCGTTTTTCCCTCCAGGTGCTCGGACCTGTGCACAGAGCAGCTGTGAATGGTCCGAGTGCGCGGCTCCAAACGTTCCATTGAAGGCACGTGCTGCTGTCCCCTCCCCGTTCCCTTTTTCAGGGCAAAATACCCATCCAGATGGCAATTTAACATGTGAAAACAAAGACATGTCTGGGAAAAACTGGACATATAGTAACCCTACCCAAGCGTCAGCGCAGACCTCTCGCACCCCGGCCTCACTGCCTGGCTCTGCCGCCAACCTGCCACGTCCCTTGCTGCCCAGATCTGCCACTGCCTTGCCATGTGCCTTGCTGCCCAACTCCCCCCTCTGCCTCTTGCCACCCCCTGACTGCTCCTGGGGATGCAGTGTGGATCAATGAAGCACCGCACAGCTCGGCTCGTGGGGAGGCACTGCCGCTGGAGCCAACGACAAGGCAAGCAGGCAGCCTGGGAAGTAGCTCAAGGTACAGCAGACCGCATACAAACGGGCCGTATGTGGCCCACGGGCTGGGTGTTTAGTATCCTGCACTAGATAATACACTAAAATCAGCATGTTTATAACACACTGAATATGCAATTTTCTTTTATGTCTGAAATAAGCTCATTATACTCTGATTTAAGAAATTCGGACAGAAATATTTTCTAATATTTACAAAGGATCTTTCCTGGCTAAAACCATCATAACATTTTTATTATATGCCTTATATTACCAAAATCAATTTTCACAATAATTGCATAATTTGAAATATTAGTCCTCACTCAATTCATTTAACGTAACACAGGCATAAACACTATATATAGATCTGGGTTTATAGTTCCAAAAATAAGAATAAAAGCAACATCAATAAAGATAGAAGATATTCCTAAAATACTATACAACTGTAAAAATAAAAATAAAATAGAATGTCTTTGAATTTGAGCAGATTTCTCTTTAGGTTAAAAAACTGACTAGGCAAAGGAAATTTTCTTCTACATACTGTACCATGCTAACCTCATGTTTATTCTTCATTACACAACGTGAATACGAATAAAATTTATATCAACTGTATGACTTCCAATAATACACTTACTCTTTTAATTCCAATATTTCTACTAACACAGATTTCTGTTTTCACTTTTCCAAAGACCTTCTTAGTGAACAGTGACATCTCCATGCATGCTGGATTTCCAGGCTCCAGACAATATACGAGACCACTGAATTGAGGCTATTTGTAGGCATTGATCAACTCCAAGACATATGAGCGAAAGCAGTGAAATCAAGCCCGGAATCTAATCTCCAGACTGAGATATAGTTTCCCAGGACACCACTACTCAGCCCCAGAAGAGCAAAGCTCCCTGTCTTCTAAACTCAGACAGCATTTGGGACAATCACACTTGTCTGCACAGCACTAGAATAATCAAGCTGCTCTGTACTGCTATGAAGAAATATTCCTTACTATATTTGTTATGAACTGAATTGCCACTATTATTGAGGATATTTCAAAACATGTTCTAATGTGACGCAAAAGGCTAATTTAACAAGAGTGTATGTATATAAATAAACATTGCTGACTTACATAAAGATAGACATAGAAAGGGAGATAAATAGAGAGAAAGGGAGATAAATAGAAAAAAGGAAAGAAAGGTAGCAACAAAGTATGGACAGTGCTAAACTTATCAATACAATTCCTTAGCACTTATTTTTGAAGTACCTGTATCTTCCTTATGTGGCAAACTCCTGTTTATCTTCCTATAGCCACGTAAGCCAGTAAAAAATGAGGAAAGTAACAGCATGAAGAGCTCTGTTTCACTGATGTTTTTCCATCCTCATTCATTAATTTCTAGGATTCATGGGAAAGCCACATATCCTTGGTGTACTACATAGCCTCCTGAGCCAACAATAAAATCAGGATTTGTTGGAATTTCTGGAATATGAACATGCATAGTTTATTGGACCCAAAGTCCTCCACTTCTCTGGATTTTTCTGTAAGGAGAGCCAGTACTTTTGGCCAGTACATTTTGGGGAGCATATTGGGCCAGCTCTTCGGTTAGTGTAGATAATCATGAAGCTTGGGAAATTTTTATCAGCTGAAGAGCTAGCCCTTTATGGTTTATAATTATGACTCTGATGTGATCATGGTCTTCCCAAAGATGCAGCCACATATTTCTTCCAGTGGAATTAGTTGTTGGTCATCCATATAAAAACAAAAAATTCCCAAACATTCAGTTACTTTTATAAACAAATGATTGTCAAATAACCACCATTCCCTTTCAAATTCACTACCCGATCAATTGCGAAGGTCTATTCTGACCCATTTAGGAAAGGAAGAATCAGTTCGCTCTTTTCTATACTCTGAATACCTTAATATATTAAGCATAATAATCCTCTCTAGACCTTGACAGAGCTTTTAATCCAGGAGGCACCATATGTTTCTAAACAGTTAATAAGAATATGAAAACAGATAACGTGCTCCTTTACTCACTGCATTTTCAGATACTGTAGTACTGAAGGAGAATAGGAGAGAGAAAGATTCAGTAAAATACCTGTTCCAAATGTACAATACAAATGTACAATCTCAAACTATTTATAGGTCTAGCACGAATTGTTAGGAGCCTCTGTCCAAATATATGAGGGCAGCTGAATCTGAGATATTCCACGGGGAAGAGGCATGAAGCACTGTTTCACAGAACAGAACAGAGATAAAAGAAAGAATCCAGCTGAGGATGATTTACATTTGAGCTCCATCAAGTCAAGAGATACAGTATACTGGCCTACTGCGGCTTTTGACATCTAATAAATATTACTGCATCAAATGATTCTGTGGCTAGTGATGTACAGCACATGTCAATATTAACTAAAACTCACATATTTTTCTCATGTAGTTCAAAAATATGTATGTTGCTCTTTATTCGTGCATCTGTATATGTCCACTCGCAAAGAGAATATTACCTTTTGAAGAATTCCAAGACACAACTAGAAACTACAGAATACATTTATTAAAAATCTACCAAAATCATTTATTAATGTTATAATGGAAATCTGAACTCCCTATGTTATTTATCCAGCTCTGCTTTTTACCTCCATTCACCCACGTTTAAAAAGAATAATATATATGTACACTGCAGGACTAATGAGAATCTTAGCTAATATTTGTAAAAAAAAAAATGTAAGCCTTTTCAATGCAAGGCGTTGCAGGAGCGCAAATATTTTTCCTAGACTGCCTGCAATATACACCATTATCATTATTTTGGTAGGACATTTCACACATTGCAACCATATTGTAAGTTTTATTTCATATAGTTTATCATAATACTGACAATAGATTATTTTTCTTCTCCTTTTCTCTCTGAATCTGAAAACTTTCTTGGTAACTCCAAACCCAGATACGGATTAAATCATAACAGAAAACCACAATCATAAACAGTCTGATTTATAAACCACAAAACAAGCAGTTAAGACAAATGCCAGGCTGAAAAATTAAACTTTGATATAACAATTAATTGACCTAATTTTCTTTAAGTCACTGTGCAGTGTTCATATATTGCAACAGTCCTAAGCAAATGCCATGAAATAATTTACATTATAAAAATAATGCCACAGTATTAAGCTAAACAACGTGAGCTAAAGATAGAGTATTTGGCTAGAACTTCTGCCTTCATTCTGAACTTCCGTGTTATTGTGGATTCACGTCTTCATCATGTTTGTTTTCAGGCATTAAAGGTATTCACCTAAAAGCATGTAACAATATTTCTATTTACTTGGTATACAGAGAATGGATTATGGTTGGGCAGAAATAAAACTGAACACAAAATAAGTAATTAGAATACGTATGCATTTTTATTATACACAAGCTATTTATAAGCAGCGTCAAATGGGTTTACTGTACGTATGTAACAAATATAGAAGTGTTTAGCACTGTTTAACTGCGCTGTACTTCACTTTGATTAACACTGCTGGATCTTAGAAGCAGTGATCTAAAAACATGGATGCAGCAAAGGTTTCACTACACTGAAATTCAGGGAAATTCCAATGGGAAAGCAAGGAATCCTATTCAAACCCATCCTGCCCACAGAGCTACAAATTTAATATCACTTTCCATCTCCTACACACACAATCATTTGCTCATCAAATACTATAATTTTATTGGAAAATTGTTGCTTCTACTGCTTTTCTGGCAATTCACTTCATATATAGGCAGTCCCCGACATAAGTCGGATCCCCAGTTACGAACGGGGCTTTTCTTGCCCCAGAGGACGCGAACAGCGCGACGCCCAGATGCGCCGCGGTCCCGCCACCCGCATCATCCGGGGCAAGAAAAGCTGCTCCGCGTCTCCCTGGTCTGCTGGGTGGGGGGGAGTCCCCCCCCAGCAGACCAGGGAGACGTGGAGCAAAGCCGCGGAGCACGCGGGCAGCGGGACAGCCCAGACGCGCCGCGGCTGTCCCACTGCCGGCGTCCTCCGAGGCTTTGCTCCCCGTCTCCCTGGTCTGATGGGCGAGGGGGAGGCTCCAGGAAGCCCGAGGCAGAGTTGCTCTGCCCCGGGCTTCCTGGAATCAGCCGCTGATCAGTTTCAGCAACGGCTGACTTGGGGACACCTGGGTTAGAGCAGCTGGGGTGCTGCCGGGTTGGTCCCCGCAGCGCTGAGGTGCGGCGCTGCGGGGACCTACCCAGCAGCGCCCCAGCTGCTCTGTCCCAGGAGTCCAAATTCAGCCGCTGTTGAAACTGATCAGCGGCTGATTCCAGGAAGCCCGGGGCAGAGCAACTGGGGTGCTGCCGGGTTGGTCCAGTAGCGCCCAGAGCAGTGCTGCGGGACCAAGCGGCAGCGCCCCAGCTGCTCTGCCACAGGCCTGCAGACAAAAGCCTGGACTGCTGGGAGGCGGGGGGGCGTACTAGCTGCGCCTTCCCCCTCCCCCCCCAGCAGACCAGGGAGACGCGGGCGGGGGACCGAGACGCACCGCGGTCCCGCTGCCCGGGTCCTTCGCGACTTTTCTCCGCGTCTCCCTGGTCTGCTGGAGACCAGCAGACCAGGGAGATGGGCAGCAAACCCTGTTTGTACCTGCGGATCCGACATAAGTTGGATCTGCGTAACTCGGGGATTGCCTGTATATTAATGGAGATTGCCTATCTCCTAGAACTGGAAGGGACCTTGAAAGGCCATCGAGTGCAGTCCCCTGCCTTCACAGCAGGACCAAGTACCATCCCTGACAAATTTTTGCCCTAAATCCCTAAATGGCCCCCTTAAGGATTGAACTCACAACCCTGGGTTTAGCATGTTACTGCTCAAACCACTGAGCTATCCCTCCCCCTAATATCTTTTACAAGGAGAGATATTAAGATGTAATATCTCTTACAAGGAGAGTTATTAAGGATTTCTGCTTTTAAAAGTTGCTGTTAAGAATTTTGTATTTATATTTATTTTTTCCAAAATAAGGAAAAAACAAAAACCAAAAAGAAAAAAAAAATATGGGAGGCAGGATGACTAATGGAGAATGTTGTCTCAGTTTCCGTCTACTAGAAATTTATCAAAGTTTCTAAAAAGTCAGAACAAATCTTTTCTAATCTGTCTGAAGTCCCTCATCTCTAAAATGTTACCTGATCTTTAGCTGCCATATCAGCTAGGTCACTGTGCCAAGCTTTTATCCCTGGAGGTAGTCTGCTCTTCCATGTAAGTAAAAAATAATAATTTGGATGCAATCGCTGTTCTAGCGAACCTAGCTTTCCTTGCTCTGGATACTTTCCAAGATAACAAGTTGCATCCTAAAACCCAGTTCTAGGAAGTAATGTTTAAGGATGTAGCTATCATCATATTAATCCTCATTCTTACATCTAGCCAAAAGGATTAAATCCTGGAATGCTACCAAAACATGTAAGCCAGTGTGGCTGAGAGATCGACCCTCCAGAAGAAATCTGTTTTGGCAAGACCACTTGAACTGACATGGGGATCAGTAAAAATCATTTTATATTAATTCTCTATTATTCATGAGGATTCCAGCTAGTATTTTTACAATAAAAAATACTGTGGGTAACATTTGCATTACTGGTGAATCATTAACAATTCTATATTACAGAAGCTACAGGGATATCACAAGAATTGTTACATGATGTATATCTCTGCTCTTCTCTAACTGGTTCTATACCAAAGACTCAAAGGTCTTAACATCCCAAGAACTCAAAGGACATTAATGAATTAAGCTTCAGAAGAGCCATATAGGGTAGTTAAGTACTATTAACTCCAGAAAGAGAAACTGGACACAAGAATTTTTGCTGACTTGCTTAAGACCACACAGCAAGTTCCTATCAGAACCAAAACTGGATCTAAGTCTTCTGACTCTCAGCCATTAGGCTTTAACCAGTAGACCATGCTTCTATTCTTAAGCAAAGGTATCTTCATAAGAGTAAATGCTAATGGGCTCATCATTCCAGTCTGGGGGGAAAAAGTGAATTGTGAAATGAACAATTGCTAGGCTTCTCATATGCAGCCTAAATTAAACAGGAAGCTAGTTTTTACAATGTTTTTAGTTAATGCATTTGTCACAGACTGAAATTGCTTGTGATGGAAAGATGAAAATCTTCAGAAGCACTCTATAAACACTCAGCATTTTAATAGGGCTCACAGAAAGAATGGAATCCCTCCCCTTAAATTAGAACCTTGACCATGAATATTCATTTGAACCTAAAATGAGATCTGAGTGGTACAAATTGCAACCCTTACATGTTCTCATTCTGTGACCATTTGAATACTCAAATGTTCAAATAATCACCCAAGGTAATTTTAAAATGTATATTGCATTGTAAAATTCATAATTTGCACCTGATAATTGCATAAATCATCCAATCCAGATATATAACTACACCTAACTGTGCAATAAATGAATCACCATATGTAACAGCATGAACTGTGAATATTACGATTAAATATGGGAGTTTGCAAATTAAATACTATTTCTGAAACATTACAATCAAATTTAACATTTGAAATGTGTTTTTGGTTAGGTACAGAAAAGCTGTCCAATCAATAAACAAAAATACTATCTCATAATTTATGTAACCTTTGGAGCACAAATTGTACCTATTTGCAATTCATGAAAAATCTGCATACCAAGAAGTACTCACTGAAGAAATTCACTAGTAATTATGAACAAATACATTTGAGAATATCAAGGTCTGTTGATGGAGAACTCACAAACAGAAAACAAAATGTATTTGCTGTGAATTATTCTCTCAGCTCTATTTAAATTAATGGCATTTGTAAATTAGAGAGGGTGGAGAAGACTCTTGAATAGGATTACCAAAATATTAATCAGTGTCACATTAGGATAAGTACTGAATAACTTGGAACATAACTTATTCTTGCTAATTACTTTCTGCTTAGAATCTATGGTATGGCTTTTAAATGGAACAAATCATTCCAAGCAATATAGATGTGTAATGCAATCGGTTAACTTAGGTGTTAGAGGAATATAAACTTTCTGTTTTGTTTCCCATCTGAGGTTTCACACCTCTGACCTTTCAAAAAGGTGTACCTGATTTATCTTGACTGATGGGAAATCCCATCCACGACCTGTACTATAGTGATGACATGGCAAGAACAATACTTTCCTGTCAAGCCTAACTCATCTGCTCCACACACACAATGACATTCCTGCAAATCTTTATAGTTGTCTTTTGAGAGTTATTAATATTACAATGATAGGCACCATAATAATATGGCATGCACTATTATTATTAAGCAAAAGGTAACATAATAAATATTTTAATATTGACTTCTGCACTCCCCTGAGGAATAGATGAAACCCAAAAAGCAGAGACAAACTGAAAAAAATAGCTTTAAGGTCATTTAATTTAAGACTATTATTAGCATAATTGAGCATCAGACAACTTTAAGGAGGGGCTGCTCAACTGATCTGGGCCTTTCTTCCTCTGTCCTTTAAAAGAAAGTTTTAAAATGTACAATCTACTATGCTTCAATCAACTTATAGTACATGACTTTCCAAAAACAATCTCAATATACATATTATACAGCTGAGCAGAAGCATATAGCGTTGTGGGATTTACGGGGGAAAAAATGCCTGGAGGTGAGGGACTAGACTAGGTATAAGGACTGAGAATTACCTCTCCTCTCCTGCCCCACCTTGCCCTCTTCCCCACCACCACCCCCCTCTCCCCACCACTCCAGAAGGGAGTAGAACAGAGTGGCAGGCAATGTCCTGAAGAGAATACTGCAGTCTCGGGATTGACATGGGTTCATGTGGAGACACACTAGAAGGTGGAAAATCACAACGTGCAAGACACTGGGCAAAAGCTGCACATCCATAAACTTAACTAATTCCTAGCAGGACCAGCAGGAGGCACCGTGACAGTGAGTCCCACATCGGTACAATGGTGAATGCAAATTTTCACACATCTAAATTCTACCATTTTAAATACATGTACATTTTTCCCAGATCTTAAAGCAATGTGTGAGATACTCAAATCATTCATGACAGTAAAGAAGAGAAATGTCCAGCACAATAAAGCAGGAAGAAAGTGAGTACGACCAGCCAATTGTTGCAGGAAAGATATACACTAAACTACCAAACCATTTGTAGTGAAATGTTAATGACTGTAATTCCCTAGATAAATGTACTAAATTAGCTGTGATTGTGCTGTATGCATTTAAAGTCAGACGTATACATGCAATCAAGTTTTTAAGGCACCAAATATTTTCCAGATCTGCCAGTAATACTATTAGATTAATTAAACAGAAGATTCCATGTTTTGCAAACAAACTGACTTTTTTTTGTTTAATAATTGAACATGACAGATTTTTTTCTTTTTCTCTGGCCTGGTTCACACTCAGAACAAGACTAACCATTGCAACTGAAAAGATCTATGAGAATGCCACACACAGAAAACAAGAGTTTAAATGAGCCAAGGTCAAATTCTGCACTCTGAATCCATAAGAGGGACTCATTCACTTGAGTGGGAATGCCTATATAAAAGGCAAAACTGAACTCTTAGTTACCAGTCTGTTTTTTTTCAGCTGTATTTTTCTTTGGTCAGTTTGATCTGCATAAGTTTAACACATAGCTCCATGATCTCACAGAGCAGAGGCTGAGAAGTCAGGGCAACTTTATTGTTTAATCAGATAAAAAACAAACTTAGTGGAAAAATTCTCTCTCCATTAATGAAAGGTTAAAATAAATAAAATAGAATGGGACCTAATTATGTTGAAGAGTTATTTACTAAGGAAAGTTAATATATACCACAGGAAGCCTTTCATAAATGACCTTCAAACCACATGTTTTACCCTTTCCATTTTAAAATATGAACTTCCCATGAAAAGGACAGAGAGAGTAATATTTGTTAACTCTGAGCACTAGAATATGTACACTAATGTATCATTACTAAATACAACACTACATTTTTACTCCATTAATTGTGAGATTTCCTAGAAGTGAAGAAAGCTGAAATACAATTCTGAAATTCTAAGCACAGACATTCCTTTTCTCCACTTCACAAAGGTTATTATATATATTTCTTTCCAAAGGAGCATAACTCCAATGTGCTGGCAGATAGTGGTGGGGTTGGATAGAATAACTTGCTTAAGAAGATGATGTTTATTGCTTAGAATTTATAACATTTCACAGAGTTAAGATTTTACTTGGATCTGTATAGGCTCGAATTTACCACTTTTGCAGCTGATTTATTCACACTCTATGGCAGGGGACCAAAATTGCAATGAGGAGACAGAGCACAGACTTCTAAGCCATTCCTCTTTACCACTGTACCATTCTTCTTATCCATTTTACCATTTCTCTTTAACAAAGCACTTGTGACTTCTCTCTCCATCAGTACGTTTATAGTGGCATTCATTGAAATATGAACTTCTGCCCAGTGGGAGTCTCAAAATTTCCATTTCAGACAATGGAAAAATGGATAAGCTTCCATTCAGATTAATGCAATTATTGCTGGGCTAAATTAGAGCCATATTTAATTTCTTTGGGGGACCGAGTCTGTGATCCTTACTCTTACTGTACATATACAATGCACACCACTGACATTGTCACATACAGTATGTGTAACTGCAGTGTTTAGCTATAAACATCAGAAAAAGATTCCAGCTCTAGGGAGGAAGCAGGGGAAAAGCTCTAAAAGCAGGCCACAATAGCCCTGTAGATGTGGGAGGCAGTACTTGGGTTGTAGGATACATACCCTCCTGCTTATGTATCTTTACTCATCCAAATAGTGCCTCACTATCTACCCTGCTATTTATACTCATGTATGTACTATACACCCCTAAGCAGTGTGCACTCTAGACATACCAGTGAGTAGCACTTACTAAAGTAAGTAGTATGATTAAAGTGGTCAATTAGATTACTTGACCCATTAATCAGACTGAACAGGACTGCAAAATTGGGTCCTTAACAGGCATTACTTGAGTTTCAGAGGGGTAGCCGTATTAGTCTGTAACTGAAAAAACTTAAACAATAAATAGTCCTGCAGCACCTCAGAGACTAACAAAAAAATGTAGATGGTATCATGAACTTTCATGGGCACAACCCACTTCTTCAGATAAATGGAGTTAAGGGAGCCAGGCTGCAAAATAAATGGCAGAGAAAGAGAGGGGATGAGGAGGGAAAGAGAAGGAACAAAAAAAGGGGAGAGGGGGAATGGTCAATTAGATTGTCCATGCTAAATGAAACTGATAGAGTGGGTTCTGAGAACTCTTAAGTACCCGTTGCTTGGGTTAAAGCTTTGAGTTAAAAAGTTAAATTGTCATTTTGGTCAATACTGAATATTTACTACTAGCTGGGATACATAATAATTAAAAATAACTACCTAAACCTCATCTGAAGGAAATCCAAGGTATATGGAATGCATGTGATAGACATCACAATCTCCAATATATGAATATCTACATAACTTCATGTCTGCTGGTCTTTTAAAGTGACAGCACAAATTTTCCATAAACAAGTAAAACCAGTCACTTTCAGAGTAATAGTGTAATACAGTAAACTTCCGATAATCCGGCACCTTTAGGACCCAGGGGGTGCCAGATTATCAGATTTGCTGGACTATCGGAAGGGGGGGCTATGACGGGTCTGGGGGGGGATGCCATCCCAGACCCCTCATAGCCCCCCCTTCTGATAGGCCGCTCTGCCCCAGGCATCCCTGATTCAGCCACTGCCGGTCAGTTTCAGCAGCGGCTGAATCGGGGATGCCTGCAGCAGAGCAGCTAGAGGGCTGCCGGGCTGGTCTGGTAGCGCCAACCCTTGGCGCTGCAAGACCAACCCGGCAGCACCCCACCTGCTCTGTCCCAGGCGTCCTGATTCAGCCACTGCCGGTCAGTTTCAGCAGCGGCTGAATCGGGGATGCCTGCAGCAGAGCAGCTAGAGGGCTGCCGGGCTGGTCTGGTAGCGCCAACCCTTGGCGCTGCAAGACCAACCCGGCAGCACCCCACCTGCTCTGTCCCAGGCGTCCTGATTCAGCCGCTGCTGAAACTGATCAGGAGCTGATTCCAGGAAGCCCAGGGCAGAGTAGCTCTGCCTCAGGCTTCCTGGAGTCAGCCGCTGGTCAGTTTCAGCAGCGGCTGAATCGGGGAACCTGGGGGCAGAGCAGCTCCAATGGTCCGGCTGCCTGGAGCACTTCCGGGTTCCTGATGGTGCCGGACCATCAGATGCTGGACCATTGGAGTTTTACTGTAGTTATGTGGCAACAGAGATGTTGAAAAATGTATGAGAAAGTTCTTCATCTTATACATTCTGAAAAATGTCAGCATGCCAGATTTGAGATAAACCAATTTTAAATGTTCTAAACAAAAATACACAATGTGAAAAATAATAGTGATAAATAGTAAGAATAGTTTTTAACCCTTAACACAGTACTAAAGATACTTGGCTTTTGTATAAATAGCACTTTTTTGTCCATTTATTTTAAAGCGTATTACAAAGGAAGGCTATTATTA
The DNA here is from genome assembly GCF_052426305.1 of Pelodiscus sinensis. NCBI lineage: Eukaryota > Metazoa > Chordata > Testudines > Trionychidae > Pelodiscus > Pelodiscus sinensis. The sequence continues at coordinate 104,670,921 of NC_143055.1, forward strand.
TTTCAATTTTATAGGAGAGGACACTGACATATATAAAGGAGAAGTGACTTGGTTAATGTCATGCAACCAGTCAGTGACAGAGCCTAGAATCTTTACTGTTGGTCCAATACACTATCCATTGGACCACAGTTCCAGTATAAACTTCTGAATTTTATATTTCAGATAGAGTAGAAGAGCCAGAAAATTAACATTTATAGAACCTTATAAACTACAGCTAAAAAAAGCAGATAGCAGAAGGTAGCATAATACATATTATGTAATGAAAGTTATTCTAAAAAAAGGAACATTATCTAATAAATAGTTTAATGAGCTGCAGTTAGGTTAATGAAATGAAATAAACACAAGAAAATGCATCATTTGTGAAACTTTTGTACAGTTTTATTGCAATTAAAGTGATAAAACAAGGTTTTTATTATTATTACTGCAGAACAATGACTCATTAAAGGGAACATAGCAGCAACTGTATATCTGGAAAGTAGCTGCCTGTCTAGGTAAATATTTGGCTATTTGTGTATGTTTTCTATCTGGCTATTCTTAATCCCACTGAAGTCAAATAGGACTTTTGCCACTGGACTTCAAATGGAATAGCTAAGCCCTAGAAGACAGTAAGTCACTCTTTACCACTCAGGGTATCTCTCCACGGCAAAGACAGACACCAAGGCTGGCTCATGTCACCTGACCCATGGTCATGGGTTTTTTTCATTGCAGAGTAAATGTCTGGGCTCAGGCAAAAGCCTGAGCTCTGGGACCCTCCCATACTACAGAGTCCTGGAGCCTGGGCCTGGAGCCCAAACTCCAAAATCTACACAGCAATGAAACAGCCCCCGTAGCCCAAGCCCCAAGCCCAAGCCCAAGCCCAAGCCCAAGCATGGGCCAGCTATAGGTTTTTCTTGATATGTAGACATAACTTCAGAGTTAAGTAGTATAATTCAGTCACGTCCTATGTGACTAGTCAGAGTAGAAACCAAAGTGGTAGAATCCAATATAAAATCTGTTATTTGGACTGAAAATAGAGATTTGCTACCTTAAAGTCTTACTCCATGGGATGGCAAGTGTCCTCTATCACAAACAGAAGCTGAGTGCAATCGGCATCTCAGAAGAACTGCTCAGCAACTTGCTGAACTGAGACTTAAAGTAGGGTATGTCTACACTACCCTCCTAGTTCGAACTAGGAGGGTAATGTAGGCATACCGCACTTGCAAATGAAGCCCGGGATTTGAATTTCCCGGGCTTCATTTGCATAAGCCGGGCGCCGCCATTTTTAAATCCCAGCTGGTTCGAACCCCGTGCCGCACGGCTACACTAGGCTTCCTAGTTCGAACTACCTAGTTCGTGCCGCGTGCAGCCGCGCGGCACGGGGTTCGAACCAGCCAGGATTTAAAAATGGCGGCGCCCGGCTTATGCAAATGAAGCCCAGGAAAATAAAATCCCGGGCTTCATTTGCAAGTGCGGTATGCCTACATTACCCCGCTAGTTCGAACTAGCTGGGTAGTGTAGACATACCCTAACAGAATTGCATTTGTAATGTAAAGCATATGTTTATAGTCTCTTGTCTTCTCACATTCTTTCCATGAGTTATACAGTGCAATATGGCTTCACATTTTTACTAGAAGAGCTAATTATAAGTAAATTAGAAGATATAGCTGGCATTGCTCAGGACTTTAATTAAATTAAGTTTTGTTTGTGAATAATAAAATGAAAATGTACATGTGTCAGTTGTATCATTGCTTGAGAGGCCCCAGCGAAGAGAGACCCCAGACCTCTCTCACTGCAGCAGCTTGGGGCCAGCTGAGAAGCATCTTTCAATGGCTGCTGAAGCTCCAGCAGGCACAGTCGAGGGAAAGGTGCATATCTCCCAGCAGGGGCAGGAGCATGGGCAGGGGCAAGGACAGGTTAATCCTCCCTCTACGATCCCAAGCCAGAGTGAGGAATGCAGCAGACTGTGCACTTTCCCCTTGCTCCCTAAGAAGGGGAACAGACAGCAATGTTTGTGTGCAAAGGAGGGGATCTTCAACCCTCTTTCCTCCTCCCTCCCTAAAAAGCGCACCTGGAGGGAGGCTTGGGGTTGGAGTAGCTCTAGATGTGGAGGGGTAGCCAGCCCCTTTCACCAGCCTGGTGATTCTGTCTCTTCTAAGAACCAATCCTATTCCAGCACATTCTATTTTCCTAACACAACCAAATCCTTGCCTTGCTTTAAGTTATGATAAGAAGGAGCTGTATGCCAAATTTGGTGGTCCTAACTTTTACCCTTTAGGAGGAGTTCTTGAACAGACACACAGAAAAACTGTCTCAAATATATAGTAGACTACGTCTCTGTACTGAAAAAAAAAAACTTTCATTCTTATACTTTCACAATATTTTATGGTGTAAAAGAATGACAAGAAAAGAAAAAAGAAAATGGGTGCAAAAATATGTCCAGAAAAATAATACCAAAGAACAAGCCATGTTGCTTTGCGGGTTGACTGGCACCAGTAGGGAAATCTGCCACCATCTGCCCTGTAACCGTGTGTGCAGCTTTAATTATATCAGCAACATAATTATGTATATATTATTAAATGACTATGTCTATCAATGCAGACTACCCATAACTCACACATAGAATACTGATTAAACCCTGTTAGTAGGTAGATTCTCCACTACAAAGCACTAGTGCCATAGTAAATTACATACACACCACTTCAAATGAAGTCAAGGCACCAGGGATTTCACACTCCACATCTTAAAAATACCGCATATCACACGTTAGTATTTCTCCTTCCAACAATTGTCCTTGCCAGTACCTGTACACATTCACCAGTTGCTGAATCTCTTACAATGTGCCTTTCAAATTGCATCTTTCTTTTTACTAAATCCCTGACTAGAATTTGCTGTTTTCCAGTTATCTCCACTACTTCTCTATTGGTTACTCAGTCTATTCCTGATATTTTCAATATTCGTCTATCTATAAATCCATAATTAGAAAGTCTATAATTTCTTTACTATCAGTTGTTTTAATATCCATATTTCACAGCTATAATTTAACAGAGACCAAATGTACCTTTTTTAAGAGTCAGTATTTAGTTTTCAGATTCATGTCCAGTCTCAGCATATGCTTATTCTTCCAAAATATCCCTTTTGTTCTTGCTAGTCTAGTATTGACCTCAATATCCAGTCTTCCATATATAGCGCCGCAAATTTAAGAATGAGAGAGCATGATAAGCAGGAAGCTCAACAACTGGAACTTTATTTTTTTTTAGCTATCATCATGAAAGACAAAGGAAGATTATTTGAAATGTGTCTTCAAAAAAGTTCAAAGTATATTAGGCTTCTTTGTTAATGCTGAGACAAGCAACCATATTCTTAAATTTCATTAATTCATAGTATATGAATATTTGTAGCTACTGATGTTGGAAATAGCCATCCTGTGTTTCCTTGCCTCAACGACACTATTTTATTAGCATGCACCTCTTTCCCGTTGTTGCACCTTGTGACTTTAATCTTTTCTCCCACTAAATATTTTAGTTCTGTAATTGTACAAAGTCTGAAAATGGTTTTGGGATACAGTAGGAATAAATGGGCCCTGCAAAACCATTATTTATGCTGGTATAAGGCTTCATCTGAATAAAGTTTTGCCTGGAGCTGAACCTAAAGTTCTATTTATCATATCTTATTTTTCACCATATAACTTGTTATGCTATTATTACTCCCATGTAACAGCATAGTTCCAATAAAACTGCATGCAGTAATTCAAGAGATCTAATCAGAGTCCCACATTGATTACCTTTTGCTGCCATGGGCAATTTTTTTTTTTGCCCTCTTTGCATCTCAATTTTGTTTTCCATAATGTGGGATTAATAATACTTATGTTCCTACTGCACAGAGGTGTTATGAGAAGTGAGCTAACAAAGCATTTTGAAGATGCAAAGTGAGCAATTTTATTATAGTGTGAGGTTCTTATAAAACCTGAAGCTAATTATCGACAGCATTTTAGTCAATCTGAATAAAATCGTGACCCTTTCAAAATCACTGGTAAAACTCCCATGGGGAGAGCATTTCACCCTCATGTTTCTATTTATCCAACTGTGACTTGCTTTGGTGGCTATCTAAATAGTTAATTTTCTTGCTATAATCTTACATGTAATTATCTCCAAAAACAATTCTAAAACTAAAATCCTTCTCAGCTGTTTTGATGGTGTAGCTTTATGTTTGCATATTACAATTAATTTAGTGAGACATGGTTCAGAGTGATCAATGACCTCTTCCTATATTCTGGATTGATGATGATTACTAGAACACACCAGTGATTCAGACTGAAGATCGCAAGGCTTACTGCTGAAAATATCAAAAACTGCCAGAACAAAAAGAACATTTTATTGTTCAGTACACCATAAATGATTTACAAATATGGTTAAATTAAGCTTAAATAGAGAAAGGAGGCTAATTTGCCCTTTTTATTATGTACAAAATCAAAAACAAGCAAGAAATTGCTTCTCTTAGATTGCCTCAAAGCTTTTCTCTTCTATTTCAATGCACTTATTCCACAAACCCACTGCTAAGAATAAGCATTAAATTCTCCTCCAGAACTCTGCACTCCTGGTTAAAAACAAAACTTACTGGGACAGTCCTTCTGTTGGTATAATCTGGTAAAACTCTGCAGAAGTCAATGGAATTAAACCAGTTGATACCAGCTGTGAGAATCCGAGAGACAGCTTTTGTTTGTTTGGATAGAGTAAACTCAGATGTTTAGCTTTTCTTCCCGCCCCCGCCGCAGAGAGATGCTCCATTTTGGAGAGAAAAAATTATATATATAAAAATTGACCAAAGAAAAGTATAATGTGCTCAGTTGTACCCTTTTTATGCAATGGGTGACATTGCCCTTTTACGAGCTGCCTTGTAACTTAGAGAAGGGGGAACGTTTCAGGAATGGTCATTGCCCTGCCCTTGGTGCTGTCCAGAAGAGGTATTTATGCTTTTACTGAGATGAAGCAAGGAGGGGAGAGTGGAGTTTATGGGAAATAATTAAGAAAAGGATCGCACCTGCACTGTATCATTTGTTGTCAGGTTCTCTCAGATATTTTATGTGAATGAAGCTGCAATCCAATGAAATCACTTCTACCCAGTATAACTGGACAGTAAGATAATATGTGATTCTCCACTAGGGTGATGAGAGGCACACATTGGTTCCCAGACAGATTATGATTTCAGGATTCAGGTTTCAAAAGTAATACAGGAAAGATAGTTATACATGAGAATTTGTTGAGGCTATTTTCTGTTGTTACTTTGTAGTATTCAAGTTCTCGAACTAGCTTTGTACATTGGAATAAAGTGTTTCAGGCTCCATATGTTTCAGGATCCTTTTATGAGGTTTCAGACCCTAACAGGGCTACGACAATTGAACCTCCACACTCCGGCTGTGTCTGATCTGGGAACACCCGTGGTTCAGATCCCAAAGGGGGAGGAGGAAGCAGCTCTGCATACTGACATTCCCCCTCTCCTCCAGTTGGGGAAATGGCAGCATAGCGCTGCACTTCTCCACTGCTCCCATAGCAATGGAGGGCAGTGTCTGAAAGCGGGGTGCAAGGTAAGCATCCCACCCCTATTCCCCTTGTGCACGCTCCTTCCCTCCATTCCCCTCCGTAGCAACCTCCATGGTCTGCAAAAATTCCTTAATCCGGCATACCCTATTTCCCAGAGATGCTGGATTCATGCGTACTAGGTACCATTTCAAGGGAATAAATCTTACACTAGACTTTATTAGTGTCTCTCAGGTAAAAAGAACTTAGCTAAGAAATTACTACAATACAAGAAATGTATGAAGGAGTTTCTACACCTTTTGGGGCTATGCTACTGACAGTTTTCCATTGCTAGCTACCTGTGACAATCAGATGTAAGTCTTTGAATGATTTTTTATTCCCTTTTATGTTCTTAAAAACTTTTTTGGCATGGTGATCACCGTTTAAAGAAACCATTTACCAAGAATAACCACACTAAAATATCTGGGGTCCCTTACTATACTTAGAATAGGTGCCATGGCATGATAACAGCTGGTAAACACTGGCTTTTCAAGAAAGATCACTGTAGCTATAATGAGGCTGTATCACTCATTTCATCCAGTTGCCATGGTGCCTGCATGCATTATTCAGGCAAAACTCTAAGTCATTTACATACCATTTACCATTGCTAGTGAAAACATTGGGTAACCTGATTTCTTTTGGAAATATAATTCACTTTCAAGTCTCAGGCAAACAATCCATTTTCAAATGTTTCCTTAACCTCTGTGAAGTTTTGGGAACCATTCAGGCCTATAAGGGGTTCTGTCACCACCTGCCTGATAAATGCTATGGCTCAGAGCTCTGATACGAGAAGCCAGCCTACACGCATGATGTTTCACCTAGGCTTCCTATACCATAGTTACTCCTTCCAGGGCAGCCTCAATAACCCTTCTGGTCCCAAAATTTGTCCCCTAGAGAGAAAGAGAAATTCTCATCTCCCCAACACTTAAACTTTTCCCATCTGGGTCATCACTCCTGAAGGAGTAAAACCTGCCCCCCAATTAACACTTCACTTTGATGCACACAATCCACACAATTTGCACAACAGAGACCTGATTGGTGTGAAAATAAACAGTGTATTTAATAGAAAAATCATGTGTTAAAAGATGAAATAGGAATAAAAAGAAAACCCAACGAAGACACAATCTCAGGCTTTATGCTTCTATATTAGTTAAATTCTCTTCTGTAACAAACTAGAGTAAGATAAAGTTAGTTGACCGGCTTCTACTGGGGACACAGACAAGCTTTTGAACTTACACAGAGCTCTGCTTCAGCTCTATGTAAGTTCAAAAGGTTGCCTCTCTCATCAACTAAAGTTCATCCTATCAAATATATTACCTCTCTACCTCATCTCTCTAAAATCCAGGGACCAAAACAGTTGCAACCCCTTGGGATGCCTGAACCCTGATTGACACAACCTTTAAAGTCAGTGCACATGCACCATGCTGAATACCCTGGCATGTCAATTATTTCAAAGTTTTCCAGCTTATGTCAGTGTTTTAAATTTCCTTGCTCTATTGATGCTTCTGCAGTATTGGTTGATAGTAATTTCACTACCAGTATAAGCAAGAGAACCTTTACATTTCATACACCACATTATGTTCTCTCTGCATACAAATGTCCAAAATGTATCAAGCCATATATTTAAAGCATCAACAGAAATTTACACAGACATCATTTGGAAGTGGGATATTTTTCCTTCTGCCAGAGCTTAAACATTAGCTTGTATCTTCCATGCTAATCACAAGATTTTTTCAGTTTACTGCAAGAATATGACTCACAAGTTTAGTATCCTATTTCTAACCATGGCTAAAGCCCACATGTTTCAGTAGCAAACCATATTCTTAATCAACTCATCAGAACATCAAGTCCTGTTGTTAGGTAACTTGAAGTTACTCTCCAGGTTGACTGCAGTAATATCAACATAATGCAATTTCTTTCTGACCCTTCTCTTCACTCACCTCCCCTCACTCCTGCCCAGTTCCACTACTTCAGTTGTCACAGAAAACCCTAGCCACCAAAAGGAAGCATGCTGAACAAAGCCAATCCATTCCTGTTTAAAGCCTAGCTTAGAAGAAGCAACATTAACTGTCTTTTTATCTATTCAAGTCTTCTATTACATTGTCAGCTTCAGTAGTTTCAAGCAGTGACATGTCTTTATTAGACATCCTTGCAGAGCACCAGCAAGAAACAGTAAATAATTAACAAGAATCCCGCATTACTAAACCTAGAATAGCACAGAGAGGCTTGTCATTATGGTCCCTTGATGCCACTGCAGTGGCTTAACCTTTATTGGTTCTTCCTAAATGCATTCTGAGCTATTCACCATACAAAAACTTGAAAATTGGCATGTGCAGCGGAGCATTTTTTGTTACAGTGAAACATTATTTATAAAATAATATTCTGCAAAAATTCTCTTCCACTGCATTTTTCCATGCCTTAACCTCACCATTAAGGACGAGCATACCCTGATGGAAAATTCATATAACTATTGATACTAAGGATCATGCATGCAGGTCTATTCAAGTGAAATAGGACCTCTCAGGTGAGGAAGGGTTTGCACTATATATTATACTGCACATGCTAATATTTTATTAAAGAGACCAGATAGACAAGGTAGCAAGCTTTCTGACCTACACAGAGCTCTTCTTCAGGTCTCAGAAAAGTACTTAGACTGTCATAGTTAAATACAAAGTTTGAAGAGACTGTTTAACGTAAGTAATTAGCATATAAGTTATGGGATCATTCAAAGTAAAGTGGCCTGTTGTCACACTTCAAGTCACAAGGCAAAAAGGGAAGGGGCTCATGGATTATAGATTGTTGTGATAAACCATAAAATCCAGGGTCTTTCCTAAGAACATGATTACTAGTGTCTAGCAAATTTTATGAATTTAAGCTCCCAGGTTTGTCTTTTGAAGCCTTTATTCAGGTTTCCTTTGACGATGAGGACTGAAATACTTGATGTGGAATGAACGTTTTGTGACATGTTTGCCCACAGACGATACAGTGCTTTTGTCTTTTATCATTTTTCACTCGAGACCATAGTCAAAAATAGGGGTGAAACCGGATGAAACCAGACTCTCGAATCAACCCACTGGAACCAACATGGCTACTAGAACACTGCAAACAAACTAATATTTTATAGCACTTAGATCAGTGGTCACCAACCTGTAGAACAGGATCTATTGGTAGATCTTGGAGCCTTTGACAGGTGATCCTGACAGATTTGGCCAGAATGCTGTCAAGCACCAGCACTTCATCTGCCTCTGTCTGCACTGCTGTGCTGCTCCTGCCCTCTGCCTGCCTGGGAGCCTCTTGCTTGCTGTGCAGGGCACAGGAAGAAGAGGAAGGGGGGTGCTGATGTCAGGATGCCCCTCCCCCCACTCTGTACACCATCTGCACAGAGCAGAGGGGGGCAGAGATGGAGGGAGTTTGCTGGCTGCTTTTGGGAATGGTGCAGGGCCAGGTTAGGGATGAGTCTGCCTTAGCCCCCTGCACCACCACCCAGAAGCCACCTGTGGTAACTGGTGCCCGGCTGAAGCCTGAATTCCAAACCCCAGACCCAGTCCAGAACCCCTTCTGCACCCCAAATCACTGCCCTAGTCCTGAGTCCCCCTGCACCCAACCGCCCTCCCAGAGCCTGCACCCTTTACCTCCTCCTATAGCTCAGCTCCCTGCCCCAGGCTCAGTTCAGAACCGCTCCCACACTCCAAATCCTTTAGCCCAAGATCAGAGTCTGCATCTCCCTCCCCTGCATCCCAGCTCTCTGCCCCCAGCCTGATAAAAGTGAGTGAGGATGGGAGAGGGAGGGAGGACAGAGTGAGCAGAGGTGAGGCCTCAGAGAAGGGGTAGAAAGGGGGCCGTGCAAGGCTGTTTGGGGTGGATCCTGGATTGCACTTCAATTAAAAAAGTGACCTCGTGCTTAAAAAGGTTGGGGACCACTGACTTAGATCATCTGACAGGAAAACACTTCTCACATTAACAACCAATACTTAGCTCAGTCATAACAATGTAAATTCAGAGTAAATCCATTTACTTCTATCAATTTGCCACAAAGTATCTAAGCTCATCAGCTGGTCCCATATCAGTAGTATGTTCTGATGGCTGACTTTACCCATATCAACTCATCTTCATAGTTCTCTCTCTTGATTTCTTAATCTCTGAAAAACGAGTGTACTGACAATTTGTATATTATGTCACGAAGGAAATGTCTGATTGCTGTTCTTGTTTCTTTCCATTTATATAGGCATGATCTCCATTTCTATATTGGACACACATTGGCAAATTTTGTTCTCATTTTCACCTGTGCAACTGGAATTTGCTATGTGAGAGCAAAGTTGGCCTTCTACATTTCTAGGGCTTATTTCTACTCTTTCTGGATAGTTCAGAGATGAACAAGCACCTCAGAAAGGCATGTGCAAATATTCACTCAGTGTGTCTCATTTCACTTTGCAAATAATTCAGAATTAATTTACTGACCGGAATGTTTATGGAGGGCCCAATCCAGATCCATTGGTGACATATTAAAATACATTTCAGATCTTGTAACTGGTACACATTTTCATAAAACACCAGATTCCATGAGTTACGTTTATCCAATTATATCACACATACAGAAAAACAACCAACATAGATTGAAGTTAGAACTTTGCAGCCCTCGATTAAATAGGAGAGCATTCACATCATCAGTCAATGAACAGAGTGTTCATCAACTACAAACTTTTACACTTCCACAAAACCTTTTTAAGGAGCCTGAATATGCAATGTAATAATTTAAAAAGATGCATAAATGCATATTTATCCAAGAAACCAATAGTACACTTGGGTAGATGATATCTATCTTGAAAAAACTATGTATATATATTTATGTTCCTGTTACAACAGAATGAATCTTATCTTTCAAAAATAGCTAAGGAAATTTAATTTAAAAACTGCATATAAATACTGTTACAGTTGGACTATAAACTCATAAAAAGGTAACAAAAAGGCCAGAACATTCCAAGTGGGAGTGGAAATTGCTTCCTTTCCCCACATAGTCAAGGGAATTAGTAATTGTCATACTTAACTCTCATTCCTTGGCTTTTATTATTTCTTGAGGTTATATATATTATTCTCAGTTTAACCATTAAAGACAAAATGAGAGCATCAAGGGAAAAAGTAGGGAAAACACTGACTTTATTCTACATTTAAACTAAACTTATGACAGGTACTCATATTGTATTTATTATTTTCCATTGTATACACACAATATCCTCTCAGACGAAGCTCAATACTTTGTTTCTTTTTTTTATTTTATACAGCAGGGAGGGGCAAAGAAAAGTTCATTCTCACTCTTACAACCTCCTGATTTTATGCCATTTCATTCACTATTGGGGCTTGTTTCCTTTTTCAAGATGATGCTGATGGCAGTGTCATTTTTCCACTTAGTGCTTAAACTCAGATTTTCCCCCGGATACTGTGTTCTTCCTTTCTCTTGTTTGACACTTAGCAGTTCATGTTTGGTAGGCCTAAATCAGGTATTTAAATTTATTGGGGAAATGATGCTGCCCTGCCATATACATCACAGGTACAAAGTTAATAAGTAATACAATATATACTGGTAATAGTTATAAGCTCTAAGGCATTAAGGGTGACTTCTAAATAAAAAGTTATTACTACTTTTAAATCAAGTATTGCACTCCGAAAGCTTTTTTCTGTGACAAAAATGCAGTTGAACCACTTACAATTCTATGGAATAGAAAGGCAGTTTGTTGTGGTCATCATTGACATATAGAAAATACAGCCACTGATCTGCAGAAAAATATATAGTACATGCCACTAATAGACCAGCCCAAATTGAGTTAATGCAATGAGCATTCTGGGCCTGAGGCATTATATTTACGTATCCGAAGATTGACACTCTGGAGATCGATCTTCCGGGAGTTCGATTTAGCAATTCTAGTAAGGACCCACTAAATAGAATGCTGATAGTATCCTCATCAACCCTGGTACACCACAGATCATGAGAAGTAAGGGAAACTGATGGAAGAGTTTCTCCTATCAATCACCCACAATGGGGCTTCCGGAAAAATTCAATTTAAGGTACGTCGACTCCAGCTTCACTATTTTCATAGCTGGAGTTGCGTATCATAAATAGAATTTCTCCTCCGGTGTAGACGTGGCTTCAGAAAGGTTCAGACATATGAGAAATGTGTTTGCTGCAAACAATAAAAAGTCACTTCCCTTTTCAGAGCTCAACATATGTCCCTAACAGTGTTCCCTGTAAGCTGAAAACTTAAGTCACCATCCAGGAGAGATTCAAAAGCCACCCAGCTGATTAGCAGAGTGCCCACAGTGTCTACAGCCAGCACCATGTGTTTCTACTGGTAATGCACATGCCTCAGGAACAAAATTTATTCCTCCTTTGGATAGAAAAGAGAGAGAGAGAGAGGGAACACTGGTCCTAAACCCACTAACCAGCAGTTCACCATATTGCCAAGAATGAGAGACAATAAGCATCTTGTCTAAGACCCTGAAGAACAAGGAGGAAAGCCCGGGGGGAGGGGTGGACAGGAGAGCCTTACGAACAGTAGAACTAGTACAGAATCAGTCAAATCCCAATTGTGTATTAAAAAAAAAATTCTGGAAAGTTTGGGAAGTACATCAGCTAGGACCAAAAAAAGCTCTGACTCATGTAGCAGTGAGAAGGAACTGAGGATGCAGTCAGTCCACTCCACCCTTTAATGCAATGCAAAGGCACAAGCAAACACCAAACGACACTTCTTGGAAAAGCTCTGACTCCATGCACACGAAAAACAGTGATTTCCTACACATTGTGTTATATAAGAGCATAACCTTCTAAACACCACAGTGACACTTTTCATAAAACATGAATTCTCTCTGAAGTTTCAAAAACTGCACTATGCCAGGAAGTTATTTAAAGGAAAGCATGTTCTTTACTTCTTGATGTTGAGGGAAAGCAGAGAATGCTAAAAAATTCCAGGGCACTGTCTTCAGCAATTGTTCAGGAGACTATGACTACCGACCTACTGCTAAATTCTGCCTGTATGTACACATCTTCTGAAGTTCGCTAATAGCAGCAGAACTTTGTTTCTACCTCTGTCTTTGTACTTCTGTATGTATTGGCTAGCAACAGCAGAATGTGAGCTTTGACATTCCTTGGGTATTGAAGGTGGTAGCAGACAGGACCATTGAAATACGCCCATTTCATTTCCTTTTCTTTGACTAAAAAGTGATGGGTGTTTCAGCTGCTGCAGATGATGTGAGAACAGGTTGTCAAAGTCATGCAGGCCAGCAGAACCATTATAAGTAGCCTTCTGGAGGCATATTTTTTTAATCAGATCAGCTATTATATTCGTACAGTATAAACTGTTTTTGTTCCCCTTCCAACAGTTTGGCAGAAAGAAAACTACTTTACATAACACCTACCGAAAAACAGAACTGCTTGGAATGTAAGAAAGCAGCAGGTTCTCAATGTTATAAAGGGACAGGAGAACATGAATGAGCCAGATGGCTAAATGCTGTGCAGTGGTTAAAACCTGGGACAGATTGCCTTCTATAAAACGGGGATCATATTCACCTATCTTTCAAAGGCACTCTGAGGTTTAGGACTAGTCTACACACCCTGCAATTCAAATGATGGGAGTATGAGCAGCAGTTATGCCGAAGTGCAGCACTGAAGCTCCCCAGGGAAGATGCTGAAGGTGCAAACTAAAAGACTCTTTGTTCACATTACTCTCATCCATATGCAAAGTAGGAGCCTTTTAACTCACCCCCCCAGTGCTCACACAGTGGCGATACAGTACAGCACTTTTGCACTCACGGTGGGGCCAACAGCCACTGCGGGCCCCAGATGCCAGGTGAGAGGGTGGGCTTAATTTGACTTAATTCACCAGGGCCTGATGAAATGCATCCTAGAATACTCAAGAAGCTAATAGAGAAGGTATCTGAGCCTTTAGCTATCATCTCTGAAAAATCACGGAAGACAGGACAGATTCCAGAAGACTGGAAAAGAGCAAATATAGTACCCATCTATAAAAAGAGAAACAAGAACAACCCAGGAATAAACTACAGACCAGTCAGTTTAACTTCTGTGCCAGGAAAAAAAATGGAGCAAATAATTAAGGAATTCATCTGCAAATATGTAGAAGAAAATGAGGTGATAGGTAACAGCCAGCATGGATTTGTAAAGGGCAAAATATGTCAAAGCAATCTGACAGCTTTCTTTGATAGGAGAGCAAGTCTTGAGGATAAGGGAGATGTGGTGGATGTGGTATACGTAACTTTAGTAAGGCATTTGATATGGTCTTGCATGATTTTATCAATAAACTAGGCAAATATAACTTAGATGGGGCTACTATAAGGTGGGTGCATAACTGGCTGGATAACCATTTTTAGAGAGTAAATATTAACAGTTCACAATCATGCTGGTAGGTCATAACAAGTGTGGTTCTGCAGGGGTCTGTTTTAGGACCAGTTCTGTTTAATATCTTCATCAACGATTTCAATATTGGCATAGAAAGTATGTTTATTAAGTTTGCAGATGATACCAAGCTGAAAGGGGTTGCAAGGGCTTTGGAGGATAGGGTCATAATCAGAGCTCGCCAAACCAGCTGCGCTGTCCAGATCGCCCAAACCCGGCTCTTCTGGGTTACAATCTACTCGCCACGGGCAAGTAGGTTGTATTATTTGTCGAGCCCTGGTCATAATTCAAAATGATCTGGGCAAACTGGAGAAACTGTCTGAGGTAAATAGGATGAAGTTTAATAAGGACAAATGCAAAGTACTCCACTTAGGAATGAACAATCAGTTTCACACATACAGAACGAGAAGTGACTGTCTAGGAAGGAGTACTGCTGAAAGGGAACCAGAGGTCATAGTGGACCACAAGCTAAATATGAGTCAGCCATGTGACACTGCTGTAAAAAAAAGCAATCATGATTGTGGGATGCATTAGCAGGAGCAGTATGAGCAAGACACGAGAAGTCATTCTTCTCTACTCTCTGCTAATTAGGCCTCAACTGGAATATTACGTCCAGTTCTGGGCAGCACATTTCAAGAAAGATGTGGAGAAACTGGAGAAGGTCCAGAGAAGAGCAACCAAAATGATGAAAGGTCTAGAAAACATGACCTATAAGGGAAGACTGAAAGAATTGGGCTTGTTGAGTTTGGAAAGGAGAAGACTGAGAGGGGACATGACAGCGGTTTTCAAGGTGTTACAAGGAGGAAAAAGAAAAATTGTTCTCCTCGGCCTCTGAGGATAGGACAAGAAGCAATGGGCTTAAATTGCAGCAAGGTTGGACATTAGGAGAAACTTCCTAACTGTCAGGATGGTTAAACACTGGAATAAATTGCCTAGGGAAGTTATGGAATCTCCCTTTCTGGAGATATTTAAGAGCAGGTTAGATAGACATCTATGAGGGATGATCTAGACCAGTGTTCCTCAACCAGTGGTATGAGTACCCTTAGGGGTACTCGAGAGAAATCTGGGGGAGGGGGGAGGGAAGTCAACACAACTGAAATTTGGAGAAAACTGAATATGTTTTAAGTTTTACAGCACTTTATTATTTTTGTAATTTTTGCACCAAAAATTTCTTTGCTTGCCTGGCTACAATTAAGTTGCTTAAACAAATGTGTTGCAATTGTAGAAAAAAATGTGTGTGTCTGAAAACTGTAGGTATTGGGAGTACTTTTTTAAAAAGGGAGTACTTTATAAAAACAAGGTTGAGAAACACTGATCTAGATGGTGCTTGGTCCTGCTGTGAGGACAGAGGACAGGACTCGATGACCTCTCAAGGTCCCTTCTGGTTCTAGTATTCTATGACATTAGCTCTGCTGTGTAGACATAACCTCACATACATTACCATAAAGCAAGAGGACATCTGTAAGTCACTAGAGCTAAACAAGGGTAAAACTGGTATAACTGAGAGGAAACTCAGGCCCAGAACTGATAAACAGAATGCACAAATGTACATTTGGTGGGGGACTGGGGACTCTTCTCACTTATTTGCAGTTTCTCCCAGTGAGTGGGGATGGTGACCAAGCCATCAATTTCTAAAGAATTAAAAGCTTCCGTTTCTTCAAAACTAACATCCAAGCCCAAAGATTGTGAAGAAAGCCTTCAAATGAGAACTGCACTACAGGAAGAGAGAACACCAATTCAATATCATCTTCCTGATTCCACAGGCAGGTAGTTCCAGAGTCTCTGTTACTGTTCACAGCTATGTTAAGCTGCAGTAACAGGGAAGTGAAGGTGATTCTGGCTGGTTTCACTGCTGCTATTCAGAATCCGCTAGCACAGGTGAAACAGATTAATATCATTTTACAGCTGCTACTTGGGAAACCTTCGAGCTGCAGCAGCAGCAGGCACTGCCACTTATTCATGAAAATATAAAGAGCAGGATGCAACACGCCTCCCTCCTCTCTCTCCCCCAGCCAAAGAAAATGGCAGTGGAAAGAGTAAAGTAACAAACAGCACACACCTTGCAGTATCTTGAAAGCTAGGAAGAGAATAGTAAAGGCCCATGTTCTGGTAAACTAAGGCTACATTAGTCAACTATATCCTGCTCCTCTGACAAAATCAGGAGCTTCAAGGCCAGTGAGAAAGAAAGAGAAATTTCCTTCTAGCCAATGGAGCCCTTCCCGCATAACCAGGATATAAAGATCCTTAAAGGAGATATGAGAGAGTTTCCAACATCTGTTATTTATCGTCATGCTCTCTTTTCCACTACTGATCCCACAAACAAATAGACCCCTCTTGCGCCCTAAATCCGGCCAACCCGACAAAACGGAATTTAAATAGATAGTGTATCTAGGGCAGTATCCCACCTTATCAGAGCACAGATGTTAGCGGGTAACCAAGCACCACTTGTTTATTTGTATCCATTACTGAACTAACCTGCAAGATATGCTGATGGCCCTCGTCTCCCACAGAAGGGAATTGAGGGGTCTCATCATGACAGGACATGCTCATCACTTTGCAGCAGTGGGATTTGCATTCCTTCGTCACTTGAAATGCATTCATTTCTATTACATACCACACATCACAGACACACGTCATAGCACAACCTGGGTCTGCCACTATTTCTCTCAAAAACAAGGAAAAGATCGGTTAATCAAAGCCACACCTACTCCATTGGAACACAAGTTTGTTGTGCAGCCTAAGCAGCTATTTACGTAACAGCAGAGTATGCAGCTGCAGTAAAAGGGAGACAGAAGTGAGGCCAGTGGCTGAATATTAACAAGAAACAAAAGCCAACAGCAGCCTGGTATTCCCTGTATTTCCCAAAGAGTGAGCTACTGATGCTTCTGAGATATATGGAAATTTGATCAGCCACCTCTGTTTACCATGTTACAAACTCACATACAGCCCAGAATCTGCCTGGTTCCAATCAGGGTAATGCAGCACTCTGGGAAAGGATCTGCCAGGAAGGTCAGCTTTAATTCTGTTCAGCTTTAATTAAGGTCATAGTATCCATGTCTGACACAAACAAATTTACAGGCCAGGGAAAAGCTTCTGAAAGGCAAACCAGTGAAAATGACTGATGTTCTGGCCATGTACGTGCACAAGTGCGTGTGAGCAATGGGCATATGCGTAAAGGCTCTCCAGCAAGGACAAATACACACACACCCAGTTGAGAAAGAATGCTATTTTTCAGGGACTGGCACAATCGAAAATGTAATCATAAAAACTACCTTATGCTGTGGTGTCCCATTTAGGGGATTAGTAAAGTAATCACAATCTGCCCCAAGCAATTCTATTCCAGTCATCCAAACACTTCCGATATTAGAAATGACATTCCTTCTTGGATAAAAAGTATTCCAATGCAACTAGCTGAACTCTGTGTAAACAAAAGTCTTTTAAAATCCAGAGGCACCATCTCATCAAGCAGCCTAGTAATTTTTTAAAATTATTTTAATGAAGGCAATTGAGAAAATTCATTCCACTACTTAATGGCCCGGAAAGAAGATGCATTTCAAAGTTCTCAGTGAGGATGGGTATGGAATTTCAAAGGGTTGCTTAAAGGAGCTGTAAATCAAAATGTAGTACTAAAAGATCCTATTTCTTTTGCCTTTTACTGACAAACCTGTGGGTCTCAAGAGAATATACATGAAATGCACTAAAAAAGAAAGAGAAAATTATCCTTCTAGGGTACTATGAAGTAAGCAATCCATTTAGGAACACATCAAAAGGTAATGTCAGAAATGTGTTAAAATGCACACAACAATAAGCTAGAGATTTCTGATACAGTAGGAAAAGATTTATGGCTAAGAAAAGACGACACAGACACATCCCCAGTGCAATTTAGTCCTAAAGACGTCTTTAACAACAGCTTGTTAAGATACACACACCGCAATTATTGCTATTTTTCCCCCCACAGTGGTAAAATGTTGCATCTTTGTTGGAAACTATACAATGAGCTGGCAAATCATGTACCTGTATTCTTTTTTGTGGGGGAGCAGGGGGGGGGTATAATGCAACCAATCAAGACTAGCTCCTCATTTCTAATACAGTCTTTTAGGAAAAACAGTAAGTATTTAATTGTGAATGAATAAAAACCTTCCAAAATCAGAAATAAATGTAGCCAAAGCTATTTCCCACACACACTCAAAAATGTTCATCAGCCACAGGAAGAAAATGACAGACTGCAGACTTGTGTTTTAAACCAAACCTAAAAAAAAGTACACCTGCAGCGTACTGTGTAAATAAACTGAATTATAGCTTAAATCACAGTATTACTAACAGATGACTGAATAACAACCAAGCCTATAGATCCAGCACTGGAAAAGAGTCTGTATGTAGCATCCAGCTTGTATGGAAAGGCCATACGCTAATAATTTGGGAGATATGCACTGAAAATAGGAAGAAAAAAAGGGGAGGAAGGGATCATGAAGCACAAAATGCACCTTAATACTGCAAAGCACAAAATCAACACCCTCCCCTTCCCTGACAACTGCTTCAGATCAGCTGGAGACATGAAACACCTGGTCCCTGAATGATGAAACAGAGCTCCAGATCTTTAAGGGATTGAGGAAGGCAGGCAATATTAGTGCTCCTGGCCATCTTTACTTGCATTTTTCTTTGTAGCTATGGGCTGCCATGTCTGGTAGTACTTTCACCTCCCTGCAGCTAAGCTAGTGCAGTCTAGTGCAGAAATGATGGGAAAGGATGCAAATGAGAAATGAGAGACCAAAAAATAAGAAAGATGAATGAGAGAGTATTACAAGTGTTGCTGCAGACACCTGTGTACATGCCCTGTGTAGAGAGGGAAGGGTGTGGGTAGAAAATTATTCCTCATACCTTGCGTTTCCGATCCACCCTAGAGATTTTCCGCTGTTTTTTCCTTTCCTTCTCGAGATTTCTCTCCCTCTCATCGAGTTCAGCCTCACGAACTTTTTTAATAGACGCAGCAGCATGAGCCATTTTGGAAAGGGAAACACCAGTTCCAAGGCATCAATATCCACCAGAAGGATATACAGACAATTTGGGGTTACCCCCTCCCCACAAGGACCCTGCCAGCGAGCCAAAACTTCACAGTGTAATCCACTCTTCCTCCTTTAGTATCTTGGGATAGGTCACAGCTCTGCTCCAGCCTCTGCAGCACTCGTTAAGTCAGTACAATATAAACATGTTCTAAATCAAAACCACACACATTTACACAAACACAGAGCAGTCCAGGGAATGCCTCATTACCAGCCTGAAACCACTTCACATTTGCTGTATTGTCAGTGCAGACAAGCTTCAGAGCAGCTGAAAAAAATCCATCCTTTAAACACACATTACCAAATTAGGAATGCGTTTTGGGACTCCTCCAGATAGACTGTCTTCTCACTAGAGCCAGGAAGAAGCCACTTCTTTGAAACCATGAAGTGGAGAGAAAGGTGGACAGCTCCTTCCAGTTTCCAGCATCACCTCTATGCAGGGTGAGAATAAAATGGTGCAGTCTGACTTAATGACTTGCTGCTGTTGCTGCGACTGCCTGTGCTGGAGCACATGATATGTCTTTCCCCCCTTCTCGTCCTTTCCTTCTTCCCCTGATTTAAACTGAAATTAAAAACAGAAGCAAGAGCTACTGGGTCCAGAGGAGACCAGCTGCAGCCTGCTCACCTGCAGGTAGCGACTTCTGTACTAAAGCATGGGTGAGTGAGCCTGAAAAAGGCTGGGAATATTCAAGTCCTCATTGTGTCGTTTATAGATCCACGTGAGACTGCATTAAGAGAGCAGCATAAAGCAGCAAACCAAATGCTACTCTGAGGGGGATGATAGTAAGGAGATGCACAGCTCAGCTTGCCCCAGCCAGCTGAACTCTACAGATGAAAAATAATAATAATGAGAAAGAGAGTATATTGTTATTATCTGCCAGTGGCTATTTTCAGCCATTTGCTCAGACGACTTACAAAGCACAGTGCTGGGGATAAAAAGGGATGATTACTATTAGTGACTGGGAGAAAAAGAAACAAATAGAAATAACATCCTATTAATTAAAAAAATAATGATCTCCTCCCCAACCATCACCGACAATAATGTATGGCTTTAATATCAGGGACAGGTGGGGCTGTCGTCCCCTGGCTATCACCCATCCAAAGTATCATTTCACAATACCAGTCCCATCTTTCCGTGTGCAGTTTCCCACTGCAAGTACATTAAGCACTGACTTACTGAAACAGTGGATGTTAAAACTTCCAGACACCTGTGTGATGGGTTGAATCACAGAAACCCCCTTAGGTTTGTCCCCTGGTGTGCTGATCATGCCACTGATGCCTGCCTTTCTTCCTGCCCTCTGGGGCTCCCCACCACCCAGACAAGGCAGAGAGTTGGGGATTACCGCTCCCCTGCAGAACAACACAGTCATTGAACCAGTTCAGCTCCCAGAGGGCTCAGCACCCAGGAAACTAATCCCCAAAAGGGACCACACCCAAAAGAAATCCGTCTTACTCCATGTAAAAGTTTTACACAGGGAAAGCTCATAAGGTCTGTCCACTTTACCAATGAAAGAGAGAGATGCAGTGGTTGACCCCCACCCCCAGGTAACAAGTACTTACACTGGGCAAGATAATGAACAAAAAAGTGTTTATTAAGTATAAAAAGTAGAATGTTAAGTAGTTGCAAGTGAAAACAGTCAGATCAAAGTAAGTTACTAAATTAAAATGAACAAAAAATGATAGCTAAATCTAATCCACTAAGGAACTTGTTACATGCAAATTCTTACTCTAAACAGTTGTTTCTATCTCAGGTTAAAAGTTTCAAGTCAGAGTTGATCTTTACTCTGGCTTGGGTGTACAGCTTCTTCAAAGTCCTTAGGTTGGTCCAGGCAGCTTCAAAAGCCAGCTGAAGACAAAGGACTGATGGCTTCCCATTGCTTAAATAGACTTCCCCATAGTGTAAGAAGCCTTTGTTCCACACTTCCCATCCGCATGAAAAATACCAGGTTCAAGATGGAGTCCAGTACCAGGTCTCATGGTTACATGTCTTTCTAGGACCAACCACAGTTCAGGCTTATAGAACAAACATGACCATTCACAGGTCACTGATTTGAGTATTGAGTCATTAGGTACCGTTATATCCTTTAACTCAAGTAGGTTTTCACCAAAGATGAAACAGGCCCACAACAACTAAAACTAGACACTATGAGTTAATAAGCTGCATTGCTAATAAAGCAAGACAGGAGTTGTTGGTTTTCTAACATCTTTCCTAATTCAAGACGAGAGCAATCCCCTGACTACAATTTCAGCAATCTGAATAATACATCTGAAGCCATCAATCCTTCAGACATAATAAACAAATTAAGTGGCATTCAAAGGGAATGGGTAAAACAGTAAATATATCAGGAGAAAGCACATAGAAACCAGTCATCATATATCCTGGCCAAGACTGGTAACGTCAACTAGTCATTTTCGCTGCCTTAATTTTTGGGTGATGACCTGATAACACCTAAAAAGCAGTCTGGCTTTCAGAAAGTGCTGAGCACTCTCCTCTGAAAATCAGGCCTTCTCAATATGTCTCAATTGGGAAATTTGAAAACAGAGGCAGGCCAAATCAGTAGCTACTTTTGAAAATCTTGGCATATTATCTAAGCACTCGGCAAGAGAGTCCACGTTCAGGGATGGCCTACAACAAGGGAAGGCAGAGATAGCAGAGAGCTGATAGGATGCACTTTGCAGAAAACAAGAGTGCTAACAGTATGCAGTGTCATCAGGAACAACTCTCAGCACTGGACTTTTACATTTAAGTGCTGGGAGATCATTTCCACACACACAGCAGTTAAGGACCTAACCAATAGTTTTGCTGAGTATGTGGGAAAGGGGCAAAATAAATAAGGGTCAATTTACGTGTCCAGAAATCTTAATAAAAGGTGGAGTTGTTGATAAAATGAACAAAGACTAAATAGATAAAACAATTCAGTAGAGAGAAAGCAGTGAAGGTTATATTAAATATATATATATATATATATATATAAAATCCCAAAATGAGTCATGAATAAAGAGTGTTGCCCTGACCACTTTGTATTTTCCGTCCTCCCCTTTATTTTTGACATTTTAGATTGTAAAATCTTTAGGGCAGAGATCGTCTCTTCCTATGTATTCTTAGGGCACACCATGCTAGTTATTACATGATATTACTGGGATGTCATTTGGTTGTGAATGGGAGGGAGATGCACTGTATTTTCATGCATATACAGGATCACAGTTCACACTTCAAAAGATTTCAGCACCCTTGGGTACAGGATTTGGGTCTTTTCCTGCTCTAATGTTTAGGATTTTTTACATCAGTTGAGATATGATAGGGCAATGAACATTGGCCAGCTGACCTCTGAGCAAGCAGGGCTTAAAACTAGCCCTGTGAATTCACTGCCATTTTAACTATTTACACGCCCCATTAAAACAGTTCTCCTAATTCAAGCACAGATCAGAGTTTCTATTTTTCTCATGACAAAAACTACGACAGAGAATCTTTTCTACAACCAAGGAAGGTGGTATTTTAAAGGAAGGAACACAAAGTACACTGCCTAGCTCCCCTACAGAGAGGAAACATTTTGTTTTACTGTAGGGAGTGTTCCCTAACTATAACAGAAAATGATCAGTTGCTACTTACTGTATGCCGGATTTCATAGATCTTAAAAGAAACCACCCCTCCACAGATATCAAAAGTCTGGATATTACAGATCCCTTTCAATAAAACTTTGGTTACCTCCTACATAGTGTGATTTTCCTCCAAATATTTCTTCATAGGAGGCATGCACTGATGATGCTGCACAAGGACAACAGCATACACAGCAACTCTGCTACAAATGGTATGTAGGAGGGAAGTGGGAGAGTAGGCAGATGTACAATAAGACAAAAAGAACAGAACACCAGAGAAAAACATGTCTTTCCTGAAATGTATTTGTCACCATTATCTCACTAACCTAGGAGCTGATCCATCTCTGGTATAATTTAATTGGCTTCAATATGGTTTTCACTTGGTGTGATTTGACTCCAAGAATTCAAACTGTACAATGGCCTGTGTAGTTTATACGTACACTGTGCATTTGAGAGAGCCTAGATGTGTCATGCGCTGAACTGGTTGTCTGGGTATTTAATTATAGCTAGCGTTCCCCATGGCCTGGTTTATAGCTCAAGGACCAATCATTAGCCTCCTGCCTTGATTCCCTGATCAT
This sequence comes from Pelodiscus sinensis, assembly GCF_052426305.1. NCBI lineage: Eukaryota > Metazoa > Chordata > Testudines > Trionychidae > Pelodiscus > Pelodiscus sinensis. Next base: position 104,694,109 of record NC_143055.1, read on the forward strand.
CATCATTGGCATAGCACCCAGCACATTAGTGGGGGAAGATTCTGGACTCAAAGACCCCTCTGCCTCCCCAACTATCATGGGGATGGGTGTGAAGAGGAAGGGTACAGAGGCCAAGTTGACTGGTGAGGAAGGCAAAAAAAAAAATGTTGTGTGAGGGATGAGAGCGCAAGGTGGGATGTGATGGAGTTTCATCAACTACCAACCAGACCAGAAGTAGTGTCCCTTGCCCGTGGATCTCCTAGTTCCCAGGAGGAGGGGATAGAGTTAAAGAGCAAGTCTGGGTAACAACAACTAATAGCTGGTGCGAGTGTGAATTAAAAAAGGACTGACAACCTTTTGAGGGGGGAAAAAAAAAGTAAAATGTAATTCTGCATGTAATTTAGACTTACTTCCAAATGCAATGCAGTACCTACCTTGCACATACAGCTAACTAACTGAGCTATTATTTTACCAGAGCCAGGGGTCAGACTTTCTGCCCCCAATCAAGAAAAACCTATATAGTATTTCTACTGCCTTTTTGAGATGAATGTGCATAGGTACAATCAAGAGATAACCAAATGCACTGGACTGCTGGGGATATTAAATAAGAAATCCAGCATAACCACTGCACAGCTTTGATGAAACCAAAAGCACCTAGATACTGACAGTATATTTAACTCAGCTATTTAAAGCAACTCTGATTAACTGTATACATCACTACATTTAGTAACTCAAAGGGACACTAGTTTTTATAGACTGAAAATCAAAATAATTCTAATTGAAAGAACAGTAACGTGCATACTAATTTAGGACTCTCAAGCCTATCATGCTGTATTTGTTAACTGCCTGCTATCCATCTTCCCTACCCCCCATAAGCTCTTCCAAAAATAATAAATACCTGTATTTGTTAGTTACACAATAGTTGTGCCATCTTTTAAAAGTACGACTCAGCGAGAGAATTAGCAAACATATTGTCCTATAGATATTTAATTTTATTGTTTGATATTTTATAGAAGAGCAAAATTTGAAAGTAGAAAAGAAGGCTCACTCTGGGTATGTCTACACAGCAAAGTTATTTCAAAATAACAGCCCTTATTTTGAAATAACTTTCCTAGCGTCTACACAGGCAAACCGCTATTGCAAAATAAATTCAAAACAACAGAGCGCTTATTTTGAATTTGGTAAACCTCATTCTATGAGGAATAACACCAAATTCGAAATAGCTATTTCAAAATAAGTGCTGTGTAGACACATATTTCGAAATAGGGGGCCTCCAGCCTTCCCAGGGTGCCCTGGTGGCCACTCCAGCCTCAACCAAGAACACTTCTTTCCCTCCGCCCCTCCCTGAAGCCCTCAAAAGGGTAAACTCTGGCCACAGTGCCTATGCCAGCTCAAAGCCTGCCAGCAGTCACTGCCCCTGACCCAGTGGCCCCAAAACATGAGCCAGCAAGCCACTGGCAGCCAGCCCTCCACCGCTCCCCAGAAGGAGTCTGCCAGCTCCCAGGAGCCTGCCAGGCCCAGAGAAGACGGGCACCTTCCTGGTCCAGGGTGGAGATCATGGGCCTTATTCAGATTTGGGGGGGAATGCCCCCAACGTCAGTGATCTCCGCACTAGACGGAGGAACATGGACATCTATGGCAGGATAGCTGCCATCCAGGCCACCAAAGGCCACATGCGAACCCAGGAGCAGGTTTGCATGACAATCAAGTTGGTCCGGCGAGACCCCAACCATGAGCCCTAAACTTCCCCTCCCCCTTCTTTCTCTTGCTTTCCCCTTCCAGCTCCCTCCTCCCAGGCTTTCCCCTCCACTCTCCCACCCTCTCTTCTCCCCTCTCCTGCCTCCTTTCCCCAGTCTCCCTAGAGTTTCATTCCCTCTCCCCCTCCCCATTTTGTTAAATAAAGAGAGTTTGCATTCATGAAAATACATGTATTTTATTTTACATCAGGAAGGAGGGTTAGGGAGGGGTAAGTGGAAGGATGTGAGGGAGGAATGAGGCACAAGCCACCAGAGGGGCAGACCAGGGAGGCTCTTAGTGCTCCTCAGGGTGGAAGCTCTCCCGCAAGGCCTCCTGGATACTGACAGCCCCCGATGGACCTCCCGGATGGCAGCTGCAGAAAGTGCAGCCAGGCTCGCAGCAACGCGTCCAAGAGAAGCACTAGAGTGCCCAGGAGCAGCTCTGGCTCCATGTTGCCGAGTGCTGTGGTGTCCCGAGTGAGGGCAACCAGAGTGCACAGAGACAAAATGCTTTGCTGTATTTCATCGAGGTAGACAAGCAAGCAGGGAAACCTGAGAATTGGCTGTCCAGAGGGGGAGGGAGGGGAGTCCCTTTAAGCACAGACCTCAGATAGCCTCAGGCAGCAGCCCCACACAGTAAATCCTGACCTGGTGCCCTACCAGAACCGGTTGTGGCCAGCCTTAAATGCAATTCAGAGTCCACTCAGTGTGGACATGCTATTTCAAAATGCATTTTGTGTGTAGACGCGTTATTTCAAAATAAGATATTTCGAAATAACACTGTAGTTTATACATACCCTCTCTCATTGCCACTTTGCTGAACATGTGAGGACATAAAATATTCCTGAAAGCTCTCAGCTATAAATCAGAATAATATAACATGTGAAAAGATTAAATGTGAAATGCATTCCAGGATCGTTTCTGTATTTCAATCACATCCATATTACTAATTAAACAGAAACAACAGAGAAATGAAATGGAAAAACTCATTCCCTAAGGGAACTATGTCATGACCTTTAACAGACATTAGATTGTCTTACCTTCTCTCCCTCTTTCTCTGAGACACAAACAGAGCTATACAATTCATGGTACTAATCTACAGTAGTCAGCACTAAAAGGTCATAATTGGCCACAGTGGTATCTGACATTCCACAAGTTTCCTTTGCACAATGCAGTAACTGTGTTGTGCCCTGGTGAGTGTTCACTTTAATGCCAGTCACAGATAGATCTTCTGTATACCAGCTCACATTCACTTTAATACCACTATTTTTAAAAATACTAAGTAAACATTATCTCACAAACATTACACAAAACATTGACTAATCAGTCCTCCCAGTTATTTCCATTTTCATAGATGGGGTGACAAAGAATGGTTACGTGATTTCCCAAGCCAACCACAGCATCAGAGTCATAGGCAGAATTATAGAATTCAGAAAGAGAGAGAAGGACGAGATGGCAATTGTTAGAGTCAAACCATAAATCTGCTCAAAATCAACCTTGCTTTGCATTCAAACTGTGTCCCTGACAGAGAAACCCTTTTCATACCCATCCTGCAATCTAAGTATTATGGGTTGGATTTACAGTGTGCCTACACTAGGGGGACTATTCAGGTATAGTTGTGACACGGTAGTTATAGTGCTATAACTCCATAGCGAGATGCAGCCTACACTGATAAAAGGGATTTTTCCATTGGTGTAGGAACCCCACACATAGAGTGAAATGCATAGCAAATGGGAAAATATTGTAGTCATTTTTCTCCAGGTGCACACGATAGTACCCATTTTGTAAACTTCTTACTGCAATAAAGTTGCATTGCCTATAAATGTAGTTTTAACTAGCGTATTTTTGTTTCTGTTTCCAAACAAAAATATTGGCTATTCATTATATTTTAACTTAACTACGACCTCATTCAAAGCCTACTGAAGTCAATGGGAGTCTATTGCTTTCAATTAGTTTTGAATCAAGACCACTGACAGTTAGTTCAAAATTTAAATGTGTCTTCTTACCTCCTCCCCCTTCTTGAATGCCTGTTTTCTGCAAGTTTTTTCAACTGCACTCCCTGCAACTGCTTTTAGGTTATAGGAAGCAGGAACCAGTCACAGGTTACCTCCAAGGGACTGTCTAGACAGCAAATGAAAATGATGAGCCTAGTGGGTAGAAATATTTTCAGTGTTCCTGCCCAAATAATGAGATGTATTTGAGAGTTCTGGTGGCTATACAAATGCTGTTTGAGGTTAGGTATTAATCTGCAGAAGTTGTATGTTGTGATCTTGTAGCCACGTTAGTCATAGGATATTAGCAAGAAAAGGGAATGAGGTAATATCTTTTACTGGACCAATTGCTGTTGATTAGTGAGACAAGCATTTGAGCTACAAAGAGCTTCTGAAGAAGAGAAGAAAAATATATTACCTCAGCCACACTGCCTTTGCCAAAAAGCTAGATACCCATTAATTTTGTCAGGCTTGTCTTGGATTCTCCATGAATTAAGGATGAATCTTGAATTAAAATTATATCATATGATTACTCCTGCAGTAATATATCCAACCCAAACTGGCAATTCTGCCAAGATTTCAGTTGAGATCCTTTCAGTTTGAAATTGGAAGGGTTCACGTATACAACTCAGGAATTCTTGATTGTGCTTGGAATAATGTGTATGCATTTTTGCACATGACCTACTCTCTTCATTCAGGTAAGTCCACTCAAACGCCAAATTAAACTTTTCCTGGATTAAACTTTTTCAGAACATATGTATGCAAATTAGGATTTGTGTGCACTCAACTCATGCAAATTCCTCTGGCTCTAAACATAACCCACACCTAAACAAGGGAATCATGACACAAAATTACTAGTAATTTTCTAGTTTACAATGTGGGAAAATGCAGAGTGCAATTGTATAAAGGATCTTTATTTAGCCAATGATCTCTATAAATATATTAACTGTACCACTAGTCAGAGGAATCTAGATAACACTGGAGAGGATTTCACCTTCCCTGCTGCCCCACCATCCACATGTGTAGAATTTGAGTAGCTGAGCTTTCTGTAATTGGTCTGAACTGTCAAACAGTTCTCACTAACACTTAGTATGACTCAAACTACTGAGAGTATTTCCAAACCCACCAGAAACTCTGTTCCTTCAGCAGCCAACACCACAATTGTATCATACATTTCTTACAAGTCCAGGATGGCTAGAACAGCCTGCCCTAAAGCCAGCAGTACATCTAAATCTTTTATTTCTGTTTAGTGCAAGCAAAGCTGTATGAAAGAGAGGTTAAATGCTGTGCTGCAATACTTCACATGATATCTATAGCCAGAGTCTGCCTTAGCATTTTTGGGATTGCTTTCAAAGCAAGTTTTTGCCACTGCTCACCGCAATTCCAGCTATATCAGATTCCTGTTTATCTAGGTCTTAAGAGCTGTGCTGAGGAATTTCAGGAAAGTTGGGGAGACATTCCCCCAAACTTAACCACATTATTACACATACAAACAATGACGGTATGTTTGCAGGTAGGTGGGAGTGCCCATCTGCCTGTTTCATCCAAATAGATACTTCCATGTATCGCTTATGTTTTCATAATTAAATGGACTATAGAAACTTACTTTGAAAAAAAGAACAAAGCTCAAACTGCTTAACATTTTTATTATTCAAAAATCACAAGGAGCTGTGGTCATGGCCTTTATAGGGCCCAAAGACCTTAAAAGCAAGACTAAATCTACTACATAGAATTCATTTGATCCCCTCTACACTAGATCCAGGTAACTGGACTGTGACTTTAACGTGCACATCATTTTACTGGAGACAACAGTACGTGCATGGAAAGGCCTTGTTGCAGCAAATACGAGATTAACCGATCTCTGACTCAGTAAAACTGCACCTGAAGTTCTCCTGTAGTTCACACGAGAACTGCAGCTCTTCCACCCTTGGAAATGGTGCAACACATGTTGTGTTTTGTAATAATCAAACTACTGGTTCAGCCTGGCCTCATCCTAGCCTATCTTTTAGGGAGGCTAGCACCATGGACAGAGCTAGCATGGTATAAAAGCTGTATGAAATACAGCTCCGGTGTGGGGTGCACAGCAAGGGAGAGAAGATTCTGAGCACGCTGCCCTCCTCTTTGTGCCACCACAGAGGCCCAACCATAATCGAGCCCATGAAACACAATCCCATCAAATAAAAATGCATTAAAGCTGTTAGTGTGCTGAGACTACTGCTTATCATTCTGACCACTTTTTTCTTGTAATTCCCTTTGTGTCCCTCTGTTTTTGTTTTGGACTGTAAATGGTTTGGGGGAGGGACTATCTTTTTCTTTTGGTGTCTATGCCACAAAAAGGTCTAGGCTCTACAAAATAAAATAAAATAAAATAAAATAAACACAAACATAAAATTGAAACACACTTCAGAAAGTTGAACTACTAGCATAACTGACCCTTTGGGGGATAAAATTCTGACCTTGGTTGACTGTGTGAATTCAGTAGTCTTCCTCTATCAGAAGAAAATTTGGGCCTGCTATACTATATACTCTGTTAATAAAGGATGGAACACAATGCTGAGCTACCCAAAAACACTGTAAATCTGACCATTCATTGTGGGAACTACAAGAACTAAGTAGAATAAGAATAGCACTTAGAATTATTATCAATAGAAATTAATATAGCAACTTGCAAATGAAATGAGACTTGAACTGAAATCCCATAACCAAACCTACTGAAAATGTAACGGCTTAGTATTTACATCTAAATATTGTGGCATGAGCCAATCTCCACTAGAATCCTGATTTCAGATAAATTGCACAAAGTGTATTTCCTCTGATGTGTCAATGGAAACAAATGGAGAATGATAGCCCCAGCTGGCCAAGCCTTGTTAAGTCAGTAGAAGGAATAGTTTCTGAGGAGTACATTGGTGGCAATGAAGGCTATTTCAGTTACAGGTTATATAGCTACTCTTGTTCACAGTATTACTGCACTTTAAGTATGACCTTTGGAGCAAATCATAACAAGGCTAAAATATGGTGTAATTTTGTGTGCAAGTGCAGTAATCAGTAGCCCAACTGTGTGCCAGACAGGATCCCACTGGAAAATGTGAACACCTAATCACAACCTAAATGAAAAACTTTTTTAAGAGTTCCGAGAGATCTAACCAGCAGTATGGTTTATTAATTAATATGCAGTAACTTCTAGTGAGGACTATGCACAAATGTTTATGCATTTTCTACACTAGATTTACACTTTTGTTAGCTAAAACAACAAAAAATACAAGTGCAGACATAACCCTAGCTGCACACAAGCTAAAGCTGCTCTCACATACATAATTACACAGCTTTGTGTGCACAAACTTTCATGCACATTCATTATGTTGCTGTTGGGTTTTTTTTTTTTATAGAAAATTGGAAATTTTGTTTTTGGATAAATGCAGTTGCATATGTTTACTTGATTGTACTGCCGTTTCATTGAAAACTTGCAAATACAACCTGAATGCTCCCCTGCCCACATAACAAATTACTTTTAAATATTTTACAACATCAAGGCTAAAATGGTGGAGGAAGTGGGAGATTACCTTACTCCATTTCATGAGTTATCACCTCTTCTAGTAGTCAAGAGGCTTAGGATGAGGTTGAGTAACGGAAATATGCCTAGCATCCTGCCAGAAACCAGAAGGTTTGGAGTGGTATGGACAACTAGAGGTACCACTCCATAGCACCCAGCATTACCTGAGGTGATGGAAAAGGAGAAAGCTCTGTCTCCCAAAGGGTAACCAAATGAAATTAAAAGGTAGCAAGTTTAAAAAAAACAAAAGGACATTTTTCTTTATGCAGCACACAATCAACCTGTGGAACTCTTTGCCACAGGATGTTGTGAAAACCAGGAATTTAACAGAGTTAAAAAAAGAACTAGATAAATTCATAAAAGTTAGGTCCATCAATGGCTATTAGCCAGGATGGGTAGGAATGGTGTCCCTACCTTCTGTTTATCAGGGGCTGGAAATGGATGACAGGAGAGAGATCTCTTGATGATTCCCTGTTGTAGTCACTACCTCTGGGGCATCTGGCATTGGCCGCTGTCAGAAGACAGGATACTGGTCTAGATGGACCTTTGTTCTGACCCAGTATGGCCATTCTTAAGTAGACAGATGTGGAAAGGAGTTTTCAAACTGATCAGAAAACTACCAGGAAGAGCTAACTCCCTCCCTTCAGTTGGCTGTAAGGACAGCATCATTCCCAGCAACTGAACAGTGGTGTCAAGACTAGGCCTTGGGCAGTGTTGTTCCTGGACTTTGCTAGAGGGGACAGACTACAAACTATCTTTAACAGTCTTTGGCTAGCAGGCTAGGTCCTCTGGTTAGTAGATGTCTGGTCTTATTTTCAAGCAGTTATTCATCTTTATAAACTAGTCTGAAATACTGGTTTTAAAGAAAAAGTCATTTTTGAGTTACATAAAGAGACAAATACATCAGGAACCACAGAAAGTCTGGTTTATAGCATTCCAACATCTATAAAAAGTGCACTGAGCTTTTATTTTTTTTAAATAGTCTCTGGTCTGGTCTTTGCTAAATGTCAGACAACAGCAATTTTTAAAAACAGCTGAGTCCCAAATCCATGTATATTGGATTTTACAATAAAAGATTGATCATAGACAATGAAACAGCAAATGGAAACAGTGCTGGTACACACTAATGAATTTCCAATACTTGTGTGGATTTCAAAGACTTTGGAATATTACTTTCACCTGCATTCTGCCGCCTGCTGATGAGCAGGATTCTTAATTACCTCAGCAGTTTTACAATATTCAGAGATTTAAGAGACTGCTTTTGATATAATAAGTTAATTTTAGATTATTTTGAACTATCTTTGTCAAGAAATAGCTTGGCTTCTTGTCAAAAGGACTTTTATGATCAATTCCAGAGCACTACAATTGAAGCAGGATTGCTGCCCTGAGTTCATTATTTTCTTATAAAGATCAAAATGGGTCGGTCAGTGGCAAAGAGCTCCTGCATCAGCATGCTGGTCAAATATTGCGTTTACCTCAGACTGGAGAGACTGGTCTTATTTTGCATCTGTACTAAACAAAAATACTGGGACAATTGCATCTGATCTAATAAGCAAGATAAAGAGGTGCAAGGGAAAGGGGAATATAATGGGGGATCACAGTATTCTCTGTTAAGATGGAACCTAACAGAGCCCAAGTAAGCAAAACAGCATGCATTGCATATACACTACACATTCAAATTGCCATCATCAGCAAAGTGCTCCCCAGCACCAAGAGGAGTGCTTGACTCATCCAAATGTATAAATCACAACAGGTTTGATGCTGAAAAGGAGAGGAGCACCCTCAATTTTCGTTAACTCCAATGGGAGCTGTAGGTCCCGTTACTAAAATGAAAATACTGTATTTTAATTTAATTACCATTAGGTAAAGAACAGGGATTTCCTGAGAAACACCATACACAATTTCTTGGAAACCTGGGAAATAATAAAACTCAACAAAAAAGTGGCAACATCTGAACCACACTCCTAAGCAGTTATTATGGAGATTTGAAAGTGCACTACAGAGATCATTATGAAATAAATGTAGCTTTTCCAAAGGATATTCCATTTGACATGTCTGAAATAATTGGAAACCTTATTGCAATTCAGCTGAGTTCACCAAATGTTCCCCCTTGACTGTCGCTATATGTTTAGAGATTTCACATTTCAGCAAGACATTAGTGTTAAAAATGATCAACCAAGAATACATGAACACTCTCCCTCCTCCCTATCTCTCTTCCGAACATCAGAGCCGGCTGCTGCTTCTGTTCCACAAGCTTTAAACACACATGTGCTGACAGATCTGAATCACATGAACCATGGACGTCTGCAGTCAGAGTAATCAATTATTCTCTAACTGTGGGAATGGAATTCCCATTCACTCTAACCACATGCAGAGCAGCGGGCACATGCCTTTACATTTATAATAAACCATACCACAGACAAGTGACCCAAGACTACAAGAGGATTTGAAATAACCCAGTGGCAGATCTAATTACATCTGGCTCCTCAGATGCAATGCCCAATATGCCTTTATTTTCTCCATTGTATTTCCCCAATCTGCTCTAGTCATGCCAACATGGGGGTGGTAAGGAGAGTGGCATATTTAATCTCATGAGTGGAAGTGACTTTAGGGAAATGTGTCTAAACTTCAATGTGTGTTTGTGGGGAGATATAGGGAAATGGTGAAAGAACACGTCCAGTTAAAGAAGAGTGCGTGATAAATTACCAAGTGCCCATGTGAGGGCCATGATAAGGAATATGGTTCCTGGTTTCTCAGACACCTCAAATTATCACCACACCAGAGCTCTCAGTCAGAGCCAAGTGAATTCATTCTCCTCAACATGAGACGGGAACAGGAGCAACATCCCAACTAGGTCCTGTGAGGGTGAGATACCCATGACTCAGAGAGCCCTGCAACTGCACCACTTGTTGGATAGCTGAATTGAAACTATTGTCCTTCCTATCCATACAGACATGAGATTGAAAACTGGTAGTAGTTTCTTCTTTGCCTTCCCCTTTTACAAGAAAACAATCTACAATTCAGGGGTAGTACCCTCATTTGCACTGTCTTCCATGATGCTGGATTAACTATATTTCAGTCACTGATATGGCTCAAATTAAGAGGTATCTGAATTGTCTGGTTAAAATAAGGGTTATTTAAAAACACTAACATTTCGGATATGGTATGTATTTCACAATACTTTATAAATACAGACACACACACATACTAGCCTAAAATGATCACAATCGTCAACTTTGATCCTAACAAAGGGTATACAGGCCCACTTTTAGTCTGACATGATGTTCCACTGAAATTGCTAGATTTCTCTTGTCCACATCAGTCAGCCAGTGTGGGTTTAGAAGTTCAGGGATTAAGACAAGTCAGTCAACAAATTTAAAACTAAACAGCTAACAAATATATATTTCAATACATGTTCCTTTCTTGGATTTTCTTGGATTACTTTTTCCATTTAATCAACCATGAATGAAAGTTTATGTTGGTTTATAGAATAATTTTGTCCTTAAAATATAAGAATAATTGAAATATGAGAATTTCCTGTCCAATCAGATACATCTTATAGTTCTTTAAAAATTGCAAACATTTTACCATTAGAAAAGCTACCAGGGTGGAAAGAAGTCAGACTTCTACATTGTACATTTGCTTTGTTTTTTAATCTGATAGTTACCATACCAAGATCAAAATACAAGTTATCTTGGAAAAATATCACACATGTAAATTGGCAATCACCTACATATACTCCTTAATGCTGCTCAGTTGATAAACATATTTGGATGCAATCAAAACCTGCTCCAGTTGAAGTCATTCAAGTCAACTGCATTCCAGGCAGCTACTAGCACGATCCAGGTGATAAAATGGAAGGACTGAACTGGGGATGTAAAAGGTTAACCAGTTAACCGGGCACCAGGTAAGCACAAGTCTTACTGGCATGCTTACCCAGTAACCAGTTAACTGGAGGGCCAGAGAAGGGGAGCAGTCCTGCACCTGCAGGCATGGCGTGGCAGGACCCTGGTTGGAACAGCCCCTTGCCTGAAGCACGGCAGAATCCCAAGAGGCTAGAGCAGCCCCTTGTCCTCACTCTGCTCTCAAGGGCCAGGTTAGAGGAGCTTCCTGCCCATGGCAAGCTGGCTGGACCCCAACCACAGGACCCCAGACACACGGTTAAGTAGTAGAATGATTACAATTATATCATTTCACTGGTTAATTTTTTTTACTTTCTAGGGATATTTACATCCCTAGACTGAACACAAACAAGGTATATATTAGAGAGAGAGAGAGAGAGAGAGCGACAGACACAGAGAGAGAGACAGTCTATGGGAATTTTGTCCCTAAATAAGCGTGTTAGTCACAGGCATATCTAAATTTTGTCAATTTTGATTGAAGCAGCCTGGATTTCTCATCATTTGGGTAATAGAACACACATACACTTGGTATATTTTCAGGTGCCGTATCATCTGCGCCACCTGCCAGTAGCATACGTATTTTCTTTGAGGTTACAGCTAGTTGGATTGTTTATTAAAGTCCCATTTCCTCTCAGCTATAGATGGCTATCCTTGCCCTAAAGTGGGCTAACACTGCAAAGGATATTTTCACAGAAGTCTAGAGAGTCAAGTGACCAAACCCAGTTGAATTTCAACAAGCTACTAACTCCCTTATGAGCCTTTGAAAATCCAAGTCTGCACAGAGCATGAACATGCGCCATACAACAATGGACTAAGGAACATGGTGGATTACTTGAGGATGTGCTGGATTCTCCAGCGCTTCTAATGTTTAAATTAAGACTAGCTATGTTTCTGAAAGATACATTGAAGCTCAAACTGAAGTTATAGGTTTGATGCACAAGTTAATGAATGAGGTTCTCTGACAGGGAATGTGCAGGAAATCAAACTAGATTATAATAAAAGCCTCCTCTAGTCTTAAAATCTATGATTCAGTCTTCACTCATGAGCTCTTCAGCAACCCTAAAATAAAAATAGCCAGTTTATTCCTCAGAAACCAGAAGGATGCTACATTTTCAGAATCTGACAATTTCTGTCACTATTTTGCTCTTTAAGAAGATGGCATTGTTGTAATCACCCTATTCCAATAAAAACTATTTAAAACACATTTCTAAAATGTTCTGTGTTGGGAGGGAACTGTACTTTGATAAGAGTATGTTTCACTACATACATCTTATGAAGAAGTCCAAACTGATTCTGATTTAAAATCTACGAGCACCAGGTCAAATGTATTATAGTTATTTCTATTCTCAGAGAAATCACCATTACGAATATTAGCTCCCTTCCCTTCCCCCATACCATGTCATATGAAATGAGCTATTCTCAAAGGTATGTATCTGTAACATCTAGCAAAGGAGTCAAACACCGAATCATATTGATCAGAATATATTTAACATTCAGATTGCATATTTTCAAAGGTAGGACAGGGGAATTAATCCTATAACTCCTGTTAGTAATAATGGTTTAAGTTTCATTCCAAAGGATTTATTCTAAACTTTGACCTCCCTGATCCAGCCCCCCCAGGACCTGAGTGGTTCCGAACCACAGTTTTCCAGACCAGGTGAGGCTCTGCTCCCAGTTGGGGCTGCACTCCCTGTCACCAGTCCTGCTGCCTTTAGCCCCCTCACCATCCCAGCCCCGGCCGGGGCTGACTCCGCTAGTGCCAGCCCCACCCAGGCACAGGCCATGCTGCACCCCCCTTGGCGCTGGTCCAGGCTGCATGCTAGGCTGCAGGTCCCACTGCCTCTAGTCCTGATCAGGATTGTGTCTCACCGGGTTTCTGGCTCAGGCTATGCACACAGCTGCTGGCCACTGACTTCAGCCCTGGCCAGGGTTACACTCCTCATCACCTGCCCCAGATGGGGCTGTGCTCCTGACCGCCGACTCCATTGCCTCCAACTGTGGCCGGGGCTATGCTCCCTATCCCGCTGGCCCCACTGGGGCTGAGGGTCCCACCCCCTGGGCTGCGTTTCTGAATCTGGCCTCTGCTCTGGTCCAGCAATATCCATGGTCTTACCAACCACAGATGTTGCCAGACCAGAGAATCCCAGATTTTAGAGATTCAACCTGTACTTACAATAACAAGCAGTCTTGTAGCACATTAGAGACTAATATATTACATCATGAGCTTTTGTGGGCAAAAGCCCACTTCATCAGATGAGTTAGAATGAAGTTGAAGTGGGTTTTGCTCACAATGAAATATATTTGTTAGTATCTAAGGTACCACAGGACTACTTGTTGTTTTTAAGTTACAGACTAACAAGGCTACCCCTCTGAGACTTTATACTTATAATAGTGTATTTTCTTTTCAGATTATTGGTGTTTTATCCCTAACTGATTGTTTGCAACAGAAAAGGGCTCAAATCTATCTCTTTGCAGTTACACTACTAAAACCATAATCTTGCCTTACTTATCAGAGGCCTTATTCCAAAACAGGCAACCTAGTTTATTCACAACTTCCCTCTGTAGTTGCTCTCATTTTCAGTTTCCTGAAGACTGAATTTTCTGTTGACTGGATGTAGGTTTTAAAAAGAACAGAGGTGTGAATAAACTTATTTTGTTATTCTCTAGGAATCAGATAAGTTTTGTTGAAGTACCTAAGAGTTATTTTGCTTTTCAAAATAACCAAGTAAAATAATAAAATACTTTAGAATTTTATTTAGTTCTCTCTCTCCTTTGAAAGGATTTGCTAATTCATTCCCACTCCCTGTGCTGCTGTCTCTCCAGTTCAAACTACCAGATGATGCAAGTACTCTGCTTTTAAGTGTTCATGGTTATCTAAGTGAGAGAGAACCTCCTTTCTAGATGAAATTCAAACGAAGTGTATTCACTGAATAACATTTACGTTACAGTTCCAATTTTATAATTTGATGTTATACATTTGTGTAATGTTAATAGAAACAGCTCCCGGGAGCTTCTGAAAGTGCCACACTCTATAAGCAGTGCTGCTAGGAACTTAACAAAGGCACTGTTGTGACGCTGCTTGACAGAGCCAATCCATGCATAATGTGAGTTACATTAAAAAACAAGTCCAGCTTCAACTCTTGAGGTTAGTATACAGGCAGTCCCCGAGTTACGCTGATCCGACTTCGGATCCGCACTTACGAACGGGGCTTTTCTCGGCCTGGAACTCGCGGGCGGCGGGACCACCCAGACGCGCAGTGGTCCCGCCACCGCGTCCTCCGAGGCGAGAAAAGCTGCTCCGGGTGTCCCTGGTCTGCTGGGGAAGTCCCCAGCAGACCGGGGACACCCCGAGCAAAGCTGCAGAGGCGGCGAGGTCCCGCGCCTCCAAGGCTTTGCTCCGGGTGTCCTTGGTCTGCTCCGGGTGTCCCTGGTCTGCTGGGAGGGGTCCCCAGCAGACCAGGGACACCCGGAGCAAAGCCTTGGAGGCGGCGGGGTTCCGCGCCTCCCCCCCCCCCCAGCAGACCAGGCTTTTGTTGTGGACGCCTGGGGTAGAGCAACTGGGATGCTGCCGGGTTGGTCCTGGGGGGACCTACCCGGCAGCACCCCAGCTGTTCTGTCCCAGGCTCCAGATTCAGCCGCTGTTGAAACTGATCAGTAGCTGATTCCAGGAAGCTGGGAGCAGAGCAACTCTGCCTCGGGCTTCCTGTAGTCAGCCCCTGGACAGTTTCAGCAGCAGCGGCTGAATCTGGAGCCATTTCTGAGTTACGTACAAATTCAACTTAAGAACAAACCTATAGTCCCTATCTTGTACGTAACCCGGGGACTGCCTGTATTTGCATCAACACAAAAGGCCATGTGGGTAAGAGCCTGGCTTTTTACTGGGCAAAACAAGGAACAATTGGCACCCATGAACTTTTCAAGATAGACAAAGCTTTAGTCTCAGACCAACCCTGGATCTCTACTAGGTTTAACAATGACTTCCTCAGCGCTCCTTGGCAAGCCACTTAACCTCTCTGCATCCATTTCTCTGTCTGTAAAATGAGAGCAATGCTACTTTTAGTACCCCTCAGAGTGAGCTTGTGTGTCTATTATTACTTGAATAGTAACTTGGATAGTGAACCTCTTTACTGCAGGTGTCCCTAATCCAAGAACTCCCAAGGTACAGAGGAGAAGTAGCTGTGTGCACTATGACTCACCCCCACCAGCTGAGAGAACAACAGTGCACAGATCCACTTCCGCTGAGGCTTTTCCACACCACTCCCAAGGGAAGACAGTACCTGGGAGCGGTGTGGATCTCAAATCCACATATGTCCCCAAGGAGCAAGGGTGGGGGAGGGCAGGTAAGCTCACCCCCCCTCATGCCCAGACCCTGCAGTGCCCTCCCTGGCGTGACAAAATCTTTAATCCAACATACCCTCTTTCCCAGGGTTGCCACTTAAAGAGGTTCAAGTGTACTAATGCATAGGCCTCAGTCAGGGACCAAGGACTTATTGTGATAGGCCCTATATACATAGATGATAGTTTGCAATCTAAATAAGGTTTGAAATGAAAAGAGCTATACATAACACCACTGCACACATATCTCTGTGTCCTTGAGCAGAACAATCATTACTGTCATGAGGATATACAACAGAGACAAGCACTGTATGTAATAATCACAGAACTGGAAGGGATCTCAAGAGATCATGTAGTCGAGCTCCCTCCACTCAAAGAAAGACTAGGTATTAATTATCTAGACCATCTCTGACAGGGTTTGTTTAACCTGATCTTAAAAATCTCCAGTGATGGAGATTCTACAACCTCCTTAGGAAATTTATTTCAGTTTTTGACCACTCTCACAGGAGGTTTTTCCTAATGTTTGACCTAAATTCCCCTTGCTGCAATTTAAGCCTACTGCTGCTTATCCTATGCTTAGGAGTTAAAGAGAACAATTGTTCTTCTTCCTTCCCTGGTAACAAACTTATGTTCTTGAAAACGGTTATGTTCCCTCTCAGTCTTTTCTTCTGGAAACTAAACAAAACCATTTTAAAAAATCTTCCGATAGGTCATGTTTTCTAAACCTTTAATCATTTTTGTTGCTCTTCTCTGGACTTCCTCCAATTTGTCCACATCTTTCCTGAGGATGTCTAGTTCCTGGCATCCAAAACCAGACAAAATAGGCCAGTTGAAACTTAGTGCAGAGGAATAAAGTAGAAGAATTATTTCTCATGTCTTGCTTACAGCACTCCGGCTAACACATCCAAGAATGGTACAGTAAAACTCCATTAGTCCGGCATCCAATACTCCGGAACTCCTGATGGTCCGGCACCATCAGGAACCCGGAAGTGCTGGGGCAGCCGGACAGGCTTCCCCCATTCAGCTGCTGCTGAAACTGACCAGCAGCTGAATCGGGGAAGCCAGGAGCAGAGCAGCTGGGGTGCTGCTGGGTTGGTTTCGTAGCGCTGCCCCTCGGGGCTGCGGGACCAACCCGGCAGCACCCCAGCTGCTCTTGGGGACGCCTGGGGCAGAGCAGCTGGAGTGCTGCTGGGTTGGTCCTGCAGCGCCAAAGGACGGCGCTGCGGGACCAACCTGGCAGGACCCCAGCTGCTCTACCCCAGGGGTCCCCAATTCAGCCTGCTCTGCCCCGGGCTTCCTGGAATCAGCCGCTGATCTATTTCAGCAGCAGCTGACTTGGGGACCCCTGGGGCAGAGCAGCTGGGGTCCTGCTGGGTTGGTCCTGCAGTGCCGAGGGGCGGCGCTATGGGACCAACCCGGCAGCACCCCAGCTGCTTTGCCCCAGGCGTCGGGATTCAGCCGCTGCTGAAACTGACCAGCAGCATCAATTTCAACAGCAGGCTGAATCCGGATGCCTGGGGCAGAGCAGCTGGGATGCTGCAGGTTTGGTCTCGTAGCGCCGCCCCTCGGCGCTGCGGGACCAACCCAGCAGGACCCCAGCTGCTCTGCCCCAGGGGTCCCCGATTCAGCCGCTGCTGAAACAGATCAGCAGCTGATTCCAGGAAGCCCGGGGCAGAGCAGCTCTGCCCCGGGCTTCCTGGAATCAGCCGCTGATCTGTTTCAGCAGCAGCTGAATCGGGGACCCCTGGGGCAGAGCCGGACTATCGTAAGGGGGGGCTATGAGTGGCCTGGGGTGGCATCCCCTCCCACCCCACTGCAGACCCCTCATAGCTCCCCCTTCTGATAGTCCGGCATATCTGATAATCCGGCACCCCCTGGGTCCTAAATGTGCCGGATAATCGGAAGTTTACTGTATTTGGTGTTTTTGGTTTGTTTGGGGGTTTGGGGTTTTTTTTTGGCAACAGTGTTATACAGCTGGTCCCCGACTTACAAATGAGTTACGTACCAAACACTAGGTTATAACTCGATCTGTTCGTAATTCGGATTACATTCACTTAAATTACGGCCGCGCTGTTCATAAGTGCGGATTTTATTTGTAACTCGGGTTCCGGCTGTATAGGAGATTGGCCGTAAATACGAATGGTCGTAAGTCGATGCGGTTTGTAACTCAGGGACTGGCTGTACTGTTGACTCATATTTAGCCCCGATCCTTTTCTGTAATACATTCCTTCCTAGGGCGTCATTTCCCATTTTGTATATATACAACTTATAGTTCTTTCCTAAGTGAAGTACTTTGCATTTATACTTAATGATCACAATAGCTACTGTACTGTACCAATGAACAGATTTAGATTCACAGTTTTTAATTAGAAATTTTATATTTTAAAGTGAGCCAAGATTTTTATCACAAAGGTAGCAAAGGCATGAGCTGGTTATCTTTTAGAGCAGATTAATATACCCCCTGCTCTCAAATCTTAAGATTCAAACAGGCAGTAACTAGCTGTGTATACATATCTAGGTCCCATATGTCCACACAAAGAGCTGTCCATGAAATTTTTACTATGATATTGTCAAGCTTCTCCCTACCTCAGTTTTGATGCCAGGATGTCAACTGCATGGCACTGATTTTGAAATTGTGTCTGTGTTCTGTAAGATCATAGTGCCATCTGGTGATTCAGCAGTCACTGGTACGTAGTCAGCATCCCATCCTCCATGAATATTTGTACCAGTAAAATTCAATCTCTTGAGTATTCATGTAAAACCACATTCAGGATGGTATAACAGAGCAAATGAAGTGAATATTCACAATGCAGATTTTCAGCATTGTGCAATTTTTTTACCCATTTTAAACTAAGCTACCTAAGGTATTTTTAGGGTATCTATCTCCACAGTCCCTAGTTGTCACTTATACTAACTACAATTTCCCTACAACCATTTGTATTCATCTAGAAAGGGAAATTAAGGGGAGTTTCTTACTAGAGTTGATTAAGAAACGTTTGGAAAATTTTTACATTAAAAACACTGGTATGGTAAAACTTTTTCACAGGAACACAGCAGATTCAACCATTTTCTTCTTTAGAAAGTGTTTTTTCAGGTTCGGGATAAAATTTATGGTCAACATGAGAAAGAAACACAATCACAGAATAGCCCAGTGATTAAGGCATTCACCTGTGACATGGGAGACCCAGGCACAAGTGGCCAAGAATTTGAACCTGGTTCTCCTACATCTCAAGTGAGCATTCTAATCACCAGACTGCTGGTTCTTCTGCAGAGCCTGAAATTTGAGTAGTGAACATTCTATGGTCCTCAAGTACTACAAGGAAAAATCTACCTCTCAGGAATGAACTACAAAGTTTCAGAGTATCTGATCCTATATTGTCCTAATGTCACTTTATTGATTTCTCTTGGTTTTCTTGTTTCTGTTTAAAAAGTGAATTGCTTTAGTGTTTTATTCAGTGCACTTTAACTTGTCCAATAATTGTCAGATTATAATTTCAAAACTAAAATTGCCCACACCATCCTGTATTGGTGACTTAAATTATTATTGTCTCGTAATGCTGTTCTTCCCAATCACCACTAGAGGGCACTCCTTCTATAGATATGACTACTAACCACACCTCAACTAGAAAACTTGGCTCAGTTGAGGATGAAATAGATCTTGTAATTGTTCAGAGAACAAACAACCAATTGTTACGTGAACATATTATGGAAAACTCGTGTAACGGCTTCAGCTAGAATTGACATTTTTACAAACATTTTCTCCAAAGTTCAACCTCTACATATGTCAACAATAGCACTGTTGTTGTAGTCATGATAGTCCCAGGATATTAGAAAGAAGAGGAGGGTGAGGTGATATCTTTTAATGAACCAATCAATTCAAACAAATTATGAGACACTAAAACTATGTCACATATGGGCAAACACTTTTCACAAAATAATCACTCCATGCCTGACCTCTTTGACCTTATCATCAAAAGGAAACCTTCACAATTTTCTCCCTTTAGCTCAAAAGAAGGTTTACATAGTTTGCAAGTAGAATGCATTGTTCAGTGTTAACAATGACCTATGTACATACCTGCTAATGAGGGGTGAGGCAAAAGGGGCAATTACTGCAATTACCCTGAGACCCAGAGATTCAAAAGGGCCTGAATATGATGAAACCTGAACTAAAGCCCACTTTTATTAAGCAACTACTTACTTTTATGAAACAACCTGCTGTCATAAGAGAACACTTCCGTCCCAGAAGTCAGAAGTGCGATTTTGATCCAATTATATTAGAAGACTGTCTCACTGAGCAACTGAGCTTTGCTAAATCAAGCAGGTTTCACTGTCTATAATGCTATAAAAATTTACTGTTTTTAATTCATTTTAAACTTTCAGCCTTCCCCTGATGTGTCTGGTATTGGCCATAGCGAAGATACAATACTGGACTAGTGTCAGAGGTAGCAATGTTAAACTGTTTCGGCAGAAACAACAAGGAGTCCGGTGGCAACTGAAACACTAACAATTTTATGGCCTTATAAGCCATAATGAAATTGTTAGTCTCAAAGGTGCCACTGGACTCTTTGTTGTTAACACTTTGGCTATGTCTCCACTGCCCCACTCTTGCGGAAAAACGTATGCATGGAATATCACCGTGCCTCATTTGCATAATTAATTACGCTCCATTTTTGCACAAGAGGCTTTTGTGCAGAAAGGAACTGACTACACGGCTCCTTTTTATGCAAAAACCCCCTCTTGCGCAACAGCCATTCTTCTGGAAAAATGCGGAAGAACGGCTCTTGCGCAAAAGCCTCTTGTGCAAAAATGGAGCCTCAAATTATGCAAATGAAGCACGGTGATATTCCACGCTTAGCCTCATTTACATATGTTTTTCCGCAAGAGAGGGGCAGTGTAGACATAGCCTTTGTTAGGCCGCTGATATGGTCTGAAAAAGATAATCCCTATGTTCCTATAATTCTCCAAATAGCGATGTAAAATTCCATTTAATGGGTTAACTGGTAAATAGTACGTTTAACCAGTTAACTGATTAAAGAGAGTGCAGGTGGAGCATCCCTGCCTGTGGGGTGCCCAGGTTCCAAATGCCAGACTAGGCCCATCCTGCGGGGCACCTGGGCTCTGGACACTGGAGCAGCCCCTGCCTGTGGGTCCCTTGCAGGGCTGGAGCAGCCCACTTCCTGTGGCAGGCGGGGAACCAGAACCAATAAGCATCACTAGTTAAGGCTGATGCTTACCAGTTAATCTTTCACACCCTTATCTTCAAATACAATTTATCAGAGGCACACGCATACAGTCTCCCACTGCTCCCCCCCCATGCAAAAGCGTGCAGAATGAAAAAAAAAAACCCTCAGGGCTTAGAATCGCAAAGCAGCTGACACATCATCCCCGGGGCAGAGGAATTAGTGCTGGCACAAGGGGCATAGCTTTTTATCCACAGAGACTGTGTGGAATCCTGTCATCAATTCTGAAGATCTCAACACATCTAGATGCCAGACAGCACCGTGCTTCAGACTCCCACAGACAAAGTCCGGGGCCCTCACAGCACAGCAAGTGGAAGGTCTGTCATTGCTCTGAAATGAGTACCACTCTCCCCCAAAGGAAAGTAGAAGCTGTAGATCGGAAAGAAACTGCATCAAACCTCTAAGGAGTTTTCACTAGATCTGGTAGTGGGGTTTTCAACCAAATGGGGTTGAAACCAAAAATAATTTCCTGTGTAAGGGTCTGTCTTGATTAAATTTTCCTAGGAAAAGGTGTCAAGTTCAAAATGGAATTTCTGGCAAAAGCTGAGTCACATAGCAAAAGCCACCTCAGAAAGCCATGTGGTCAGGACACTCCCCTAGAACATCAGAGACCCAAGTTCAGTTTCCTGCTCTTCCTGATTTAGAGCAAGGATTAGAACCTGAGCCTCCCATGTACCAGGTAAGAGCCCTGTGTATAAAGAAATCAGGAGAAAGCTCTCAGGTTTAAAAGACCAACTAGGTGCTTGCCTATTATTCTCAAAGATAATGTCTTTTGTGTTCAGTTTCAGAAAAACACCAGGTACTATTATTGTTGTAAACCATATGCACAGGTGCCTGAACAGATGGTTGGCTTTCAACTAACCAGTTCTTCTACAAAGAAAGTAGTGCTCACTGGAGAGAAGAAACTACAAGTTTGATCCAACAGCCACTGAAGTCTATGAAAAACTCCCCATAACTTCAACAGGGATGGATTCATTCAGGGCCATTCTGATTGGTTTTCTTACTCCTGTTTATTTATGTATTAAAAGTATAATTTTAAATTCCTCTGATACACAACTGCAAAAGCAAAAACGCACAACTCCATACCTACATGTGCCTGTTTAACATAGATTATATGCAGAGATTGGGTTCATACATAGGTTATACAATTCTCTAGATATAAGGGAGTGCAAGCAATGTTATTAGTGTTACTTTGTCCTTCAGCTCTTTTTGTCTTTTTTGTTTTTAACCAGTTCATGTGTTGGCAAAAGCAGAAAAATATAATGGAAGCATAAGGATTAGTTAGAAGTACTCTTCATATTCCTGCCTCTTACCAAATAATTTAACTGCAAAATGGGTATTTTACAAAGCACCACAGTTACCAAAAGAAAGTGAGTATTTGGAGTGGGGAAGGTCGCAGTAGGGAAGGAAAGGAGTGAAACTGATAAAAATATGTGGGGAACAGTATTATCCTCTTTGTTGTAAGGCGCATAAAAGAGGTAGATCTTGAGCTAATTTTCTTTTGTGATCTCAGACAACTTTGCATCAATACAATTTCCGATAGGATAATACTCCCAACTGGCTGGGAGCAAAGTATTGGAATGATATAAGTGAAAAATTACAGCAATGAAGTTTCATCACAAGGCTCCATCAGATGTCCTGGGGAGATTTCTTAAAAGCATTTTTGCAAACACAAAGAGCCAATAGCAGAACAAAAATGATGGTTTATTGCATGGCCAAACTCTGTTTGTGCCTTCCTATTGTGAAGAGTATTGTCAGACCTGTCAGTCATTAATAGCAATTTCTTCTCTTTATTCCTCTCTTTTGGGTTTCATAAGCTTAAACAACTATTAATGCCACAGCATATGAAATTCTGTATTGAATTTGTTAATATCTTAAAGGCAATTCCTGAGGCATTCTGCTCGCTCGCTCTCCATGAACATAAACACACACAAACTACATTAAAGAACATTAAAGTTGCAAGGTAAGTCAAAGGTTATTGCTTGTGCACCTGTATTTGGCCCCATATGTACATGTACTATGACAGTCTTCAGTTCATGATCACATACTATTTTTCCCTAGTATTCTTTCATTTAGCGTATAGAATTGGCAGAACTCACTTAAAATATTTTTTCCTCATTAGTCAATGTGTGGTACCCATGACTTATTAACTACATACTGTTCAAACCCTGCTCTGAAAACACAGCCAGCGGCTTGTCAAACTCCCTTTTCTAACCCAGAATTCAAATACCATGTGGCTGATGCCTTCCCTGATAGCAATGCACCACAGAGCATTGTGTATGACAACATACAAGATTTCCCATCAAAGCACCTTGAGACCAGCACAGAAGCTGCTACAACTGCTAGGTTTTTCAAATGCATCAACCAAGAAAAAGAGCATCCAGAGCCAAACAGAATCAGTGAGAGAAAGTGAAGTGTCTAAAATATGGGTTCAGTAGAGATCAGCGAGTGGACTGAGATTTGAGCCCGTGTTTC
Source organism: Pelodiscus sinensis (assembly GCF_052426305.1). NCBI lineage: Eukaryota > Metazoa > Chordata > Testudines > Trionychidae > Pelodiscus > Pelodiscus sinensis. The sequence continues at coordinate 104,717,317 of NC_143055.1, forward strand.
TATTATGTGGAGTCACTAATGCAACTCGTGTTAATTATCCTTGCAATGAGCCACTGTTTCCATAGCAACTTGTAGTTTTAATCTCATAATCAGCATGTCATTCTCAAAAAAAATTACTGTACTTTGCTTATATAATACAATCAGATGAACACTGCTGGTTTCCCAGACAGGAGAGTGCACGAGGTTTACATTTTTTATTCAATTTGCACAGGTATTTATATTGCCACCCATAGGCTTTGGTAACTCAGTTTTGTGAAACTCCATAATTTTTTGAAAACTTTCAAAAACATGTATCTGTTCGCTTGTGGCTTCTGCCACTACAAAGAGTGCAGGGAGTGGGGGTGGGCTAACCATTGCTGCCATGAAGCACCAGTTTCCCTTGTCCCTGGTGATCCATGAAGCCACATCCCTGAGAATGGGGTGCCATAGGGGAAGAGAAGAGGAGTAGTGACAGGGCGTGGGGAACAATAATGGACAGTCCTCTCCATGGCGTGCCAGGACTCCACAGATTGAGCAACTGCTCCAGCCAAGGGTGGCCTGTGGGCTGGGAATCTGAGACCCCTGCCCTCCCATAAAACCACTAAATAATTCCCAGAGCGCTTCTTTTAGAAAAAACATGAAATCTCAATTTTAAAAATTGTCAGTGACGGAGTAAACACCACAACCTTTGGTAAACTGTTCCAATGATTAATCACCCTCACCATTAAACATGTACACCGTATTTCCATCTGAATCTGCCTAGCTTCTATTACATGCCATTGGATCACATTAAAATGTATGCTGCTATATTTAAGAGTCTATTATTCAATTTCCTCCTGAAACTATGGGCTCCAGAATGGAACTCAATATTCTAGCAGTGATCTCACATACATTAAGAGTACGTCTAGACTACAAGCTTCTTTCGAAAAAGCCTCTTTCAAAAGAGAGCTGTCTTTTTGAAAGAGAGCACCCAGGTAGTCTGGATGCTCTTTCGAAAAAGCCCTGTTTGCATTCAAGAACGCCTTTTTTGAAAGAGCACTTTCAAAAAAAGGCATTCTTCCTCGTGAATGAGGAGTGCCGCCATCGAAAGAAAAGCCGCATTCTTTCGATTTAATTTCAAAAGAACACGGCTGTAGTCTAGACGCAGGTGAAGTTTTTTCTAAAAAAGGCTACTTTTTTCGAAAAACCCTGCAGTCTAGACACAGCCTAAGAGAATACAGAAGTAAAATAAGACTCTGGACATCTACTCAAGACCTCACTCTTTGTACATCAGCTTTTAAAATGGTTCTATATAAATATACATCTGTGAACAAAAAATATAGGTTATACTTATAGGGTGGGGAACTCTCTGGTAGCAATGACTCTGAAAAGGAATTGAGGGCCGTAGTACATAATCAGCTGAAATGAGTTCCCAGTGCCACCAAATCACACTGGGAACTCATTTCAGCTGATTATGTACTACAGCCCTCAATTCCTTTTCAGAGTCATTGCTACCAAAGAGTTCCCCACCCTATAAGTATAACCTATATTCTTTGTTCACAGATGTATATTTATATAGAACCATTTTAAAATAAATATTGTGTGTTTGTGAGTGCCCATGCAAATAAATCTTTTCAACTAAACGTAAGGTCACGAGGAGCTGCTGCAATAACTTTTATTACTTATTGAACATAGAAGCCACAGTCACAGTCCCTTCCCCCAACAAGATTTTAATCTAAATTAAAATCTTGACTTAAGATCTGTGGGGTTCTCATACCTGATGAGAAATACAGGACAGGTAACATAAGATAGCTTGGAAAGTTAGGTGTGACAAGAACAAAAATGCAGACACTAACAAGGCACTAAAATCAGTGAAGATTTGCGCATTGAAAAAAGACGACCACCAAAAGGGTGAATGAGTTATGAATTAATGTTAGCCACATTTAAAATGCAGAACAGTTTGAGGGAGAAAGAAGAGAGATATTGCAAATGTACCAGGGGAAAAGGAGTAGTACAGAGAAAGAACAATTCAAAGAACAGTGGAAAGGGATGAAATTAATGACAGTTAGGGTCCCACATATTCTGCTACCATAGGATATGCTGTGTAATTGGTCCATGGTAAAGAACTATGCATAGGAATCTAAACTTTCTTTATGTTTCTTAACATCCTGGTTGCAGAGATAACCTTGAAAATTTGAATAAAATATAAACCAATATCTTGACATGATCCTGAGTTTATACTCAGTCTGATACAACAGCTTTAAGAGGTTTATTAATACCAAATGGTTTATTAATACCAAAGACAAAATTTGCCTCCCACAGACCAAGCAGCACCAACAGCCCATGAGCTCTAGTCTCCGCCAGAAAGCTTCAGCCCTGGGGAGCCCCAGCTGGGGAAGCAGCAGTGGGGCCGGGCTGGAGCCCTAGCCCCGGGAACAGCAGGGCAGCACAGACCACGAGGGGAGGCAGGCTGGGAAGCCAGTGGCAGGGGATCTCTCCTCATCTGGCAAATCCCCTCATTCAGCACCAGGCTAGTCCTGAGAATGCCAGACCAGGGAGGTCCCACCTATAGCAGTAGTTCTTCCATTCCTGCCATTTAAAAAACTGATGAGATCAGAGGTGAAAATAAGGGGATACGCCCGGTGCATAGCTCTGGCAAAAACTGGCTTAGCTGTGGCAAAAGACAGCAGGGAGCTATTTAAAGAGTGGCAGGAACCTGGCTTGCGAGAGGACAGAACCTGTAAGTAATGTAAGTTCTTTTCACCCCTGGATGAGATAGAAGCAAAAATCCTTTCTCCTTGCAATACTCAGGTGCATTCTACCCTAAGTATTCTACCCAAATGGTAATCAATGTAGATAAAAGGACCTCGGTATAATTTACCCATCCTTTTGTAAAGAAGACACCTTTTGGCTAGTGAAAGACGTGATTCATTAAATTAGTTTACACAATGAAACCATGAATGGTTTTGGCAAAATGTACACATTTTTTTCTCTCTTATGGAACGTGCCAAGTTGTCACATCTCCTCATTTAGGCTAATTTAAAAATCATTCTCAGAGGTAATTAATGCCAACACCATGGGTTCATGCTACTATTTCTGAATAGTCATGACATGCACTGTCCATTCTATGTCTCCTTTAAATCATTTGAAACAGATCAAAGCCATGCAAAACTCTCAGTTGTATCTCACACACATGCTTTCTGAGGACGAGCACGCCAGGTTTGGAGAAGCAATAGTTGATATCTGAGTGAGAATCATACTGCTACAAATTATCTCTATGGATAGAAATTACATGGTTGAATAAAAAGAATATAGTAGCAGTAATATACTACCGCTCACCTGAACAAGATGGTGACAGTAAATGGGAAATGCTAAGGATGGTTAAAGAGGTTACAAAAGCAGAAAGCACAAAAAATAATAGGTAATTTCAAGTATTTTAAAATTGACTAGGTAAAGTCACCACAGGAATAGATGAAGAGATAAAAATTCTAGACACCATAAATAATTGCTTTGTGGATCAGCTAGTCCTGGAATCTCAAGGGGAGAGGAAATTCTTGACTGGGGAAAATACCAAATAACCCCATAAACAGTAATATTTCATGTTAAAAGGGAGAGTTACACTAGCATGAGGGTATTTGTCTGATGGAAATAAAGGAACAGGTTAAATACCTGCAAGTACCATGGGGGATATTTAAGAAACACCTCAATAGAAGCTCAGGCTAAATATATAACCCAAATCAGAAAAGACAGTAAAAGGATGAAAAGAATGCCATTATGGCTAAACAGCAGAATAATGGAGGCCTTAAGAGAGTCAGAAAAGCATCCTTTACATTTTGTAAATCCAATCCAGTGAGAATAATAGGTAGGTACACAAGCAGGTTAAGTGCAAAAGTATAATAAAGCAGGCTAAGAAATAATCTGAAGGAACTTGGTAAAGATGAAAAAACTAGTCATAATGTTTTAAGTCATAAGAAGAAGGAAGCCTACCAAACAGAAAGTAGGTTCAGTAGGGGTGTGTCTACACAGCAAAGTTATTTCACAATAATGGTTGTTATTCCAAAATAACTATGTGAGCGTTTACACAGCAATTCCGTTATTTTGAAATAATTTCGAAATAACCAATGGATTATTCAGACTTCTGTAAACCTCATTCTACAAAGAATAGTTATTTCAGAATAGGGGCTGTGTATTCCTCCTGGGGCTCTAAACTGAGAACACATCTACATTAGGGATGCTTCTCTGCAGTATAGACGTGCTATTTTGAAATAAGCTATTTCGGAATAACTATTCCGGAATAGCTTATTCTGAAATAAGTCTGCAGTGTTGACATAGCCTAGATGACCAAGATATTAAGAAGAATTCCAAGACGACAGGGGTATTGCAAAGAAGCCAAACTAATTAATTGACTCAGTCTTTACAGCAAAGAATGTGGAGAAAATACCTACATTAGATCTATCTATTTTAGGTGAAAAATGTGACATACTGTGCAATAATGTATTAAGAGAAGAGGTTTTTAGAACAAACTGATAAATCAAATTATCACAAATCACGAGGACAAAATATTATTCACCCAAAAGTTCAGTATGAATTCAAATATGAAACTGCAAATCTATTAACTTTAGTATGCAACTAAATGTCTCTGTACCAGATGACTGGGAGGTAGCTAATGTAAAGCTGTTTTTTTATAAAGGGCCCCAGAGGCAACCCTGGCAATTACAGGCTGGCAAGCCTAACTTCAGTGCTGGGCAAACTGGTAGAAATTATCAGACATATAAATATAATTTTTTGGGGAACTGTCAACACAGCTTTTGTAAAGGGAAATCATGCTTTGCCAAGCTATTACAATTTCAACCTGTCTAGTCCAGCATCCTTGGAATCTGACCAGTGCTGAAACAGCAAATTTTCTGGACCACAGGAGGGCAATATTGTCTAGCAGCATTATCAATTCTTCCACTGGAGCTAAATAGCAGCGCAGAACACTGGAAGCCAAGACTGTAAACTAACTTTCTATGACCACAGAAAACTTGACTACACCCATGAAAAGTGGACATCTAGTTAACTAAAATCATGCCAGACTCATGTATGTTGCTGGATCTGAGTGTGCAGGACGTTCAGACTACAGAATTCTTTGAGGATATGGATGATGGTGACTAGTTGACAGAGTGCACCTGAATTTTCCAAGAGCCTTTGATAGGAAACAAAGGGTAGGAATAAATGGACAGTTTTCACAATGAAGAGAAGTAAACATTAGAATCTCCAAAAGATCTGTATTAGGATCTGTGCAATTCAGCATGCTCATTAAATTATATGAAAAAGGGAGCAAACGGTGAAGTGACAACGTGGAAAATAGCAGTGAATTAGTCAAACTCACCTGTTCTGTACATTGCCCTGCAGCTCTGGTACTGGCCCCTTTTTCAGACAGGATACTGGGCTAGATGGACAATTGGTCTAGAACTGCCAACAGTCCCTTATTACATTAGGGTCTCCCTGAGGATGTATATTAGCACTTGTGTTATTCAACATATTCATTAAATTACATGTAAAAGGGAACAAACAGTGAGGTAACAAAGTTCGCAGATTATACAACAATTATTAATTTATTTCATCTCCATACAACTTCGGGAGCTGTCAAGTGCTGCAAAAAGCAGGTGAGTACTGATTATTATTATCAACAACAACACAAACAACAATATCGGCAGGAGGGGTAGAGGGGGCAGTGGTAAGAAAACAGTCCCTCATTTTTCAGTAAAATGTTTGCCACCCTATTTTGTCCTGACCCAAAATTGAAGTTTTTATTAAGGGTATTCATGAATGATAGAATAATATGTGAGGATATAAAGAAAGAGAAGCAAGAACTTGAATCTGGAGTAAATTCTTTGTTCTGCAGGTTACTGTACTTTAGCTGAGAAATTTGAACTATTTCAAGACCTTTTTCCCCTGAAAATGGATATACACCAGATTAAAAAATACTTATTTGCTTTAGCAAAAAAATCTCTCTTTTGGGCATTGTGCACTATAGATTCAAATCAAATCAAACCAAACCAGAGTATAACAATCAAATTTATGCTGATAATGTCAAAAAGGCAGTGAAATTTGGACAAAATGTTTTGTGAATGAAATGTAGTTCATGATTTCTTAATACAAGTCTTAGCTTGGATCTTGACATTCTGCTATATTCACTGAATGTAATCAAAAATTAAACATCACACCGTGTAGCTGCTCTCTATGGGTATGTCCGAACTACAGAGAAGATCGAAGCTGCTGCTGTCGATCTTCCAGGGTTTGAATTAGCGGGTGTAGTGAAGACACTAATTCGAACTGAAAAGCACACTCTGGTGGATGCCAGTAGTCCTGCTTCCATGAGGAGTAAGGGAAGTCGAAGGGAGAGTGTTCTCCCTTTGACTTCCCACAGTGTGGACAGTGCCAAAAGTCAAGTTAAGGTACTTCAACTTCAGCTATGCAATTAACGTAGCTGTCTTAATTCAACCTTATCCCATAGTGTAAACACACCTTCTAATGGCTGCCCAGAGAACTACTGTTTTCACAAACTGAAAATCTCCATCAAAATTCTTTACTTGGTGTTTTAGTTAAATAAGTTTAATACATAAAAAATGATGTGGTAAGAAAGGTGGATGCCGAAACAAAAGAAAACATTTAAAAATTTTCTTCCAACATTGCTTGTCTTTCTCCATGATGAATCCTTCTTATCTATTCTTCTCGCTCACAAATTGTTTTTTACATTAGGATTCTTAAAAGAATCAACAGCACCTTGTGACATAAAAAAATATTCCATATACCTTAACTAAATATACTTTTACGGTCACATTTTCCCCTGAGACTTCAAAAGCCCACGGAATTCTTGACTTCATGGGAATTTTCAATGTAAGCAATAATGTAAAGTAATGATCCAACAAATCAAAGACTTTTCATCTCTGGAACCTAAACTGGGGTGACGATAAAAACATGCAACTAATCTGGTAAGTGAAATATGCAATCATTAAAATAGTCTGGTATGGTAATCCAATTAAATAACCATATGCTATAACCTGTTACCAGCCCAACAGATTGAAACATGCTACATCACCTAAAACTGAGAGGGGAAGGAAAGAGACAATGTTTGTGAGGGTTACTGAATGCAATGATGATGTTTTACTTACAGATAATGTCAGGGCAGGGGGATAAGGAAGGTCCTGAGAGTGACTTTATCAATCTATTGCAAACATAAGCTGCACAAGTTGAAATGGGTACCATCTGTCTGAATTTTACTTTTACTCACAAAAAGAAATCTATAATCCAGCCCAAACCTTCAAACCAGGTTAGTTGCCTTCTAGGACCACTAATCTCCCAAGTCCTCATTCTCTCTCTCCTGAAAATGACTCCCAAATCTGTTTTCTCCAGGTGGAGTAAGAGCCATATACACCAATTATTCAGCAAAGCTCATCATTTGCTAACAAAGTAACTGCCGGCCTCATTGAGATGTATATTGCTAGTATCACCAAATGTCTGCCCAAAACAATGATTAAAACAGAATTCTACTGTAATATCCCAAAATACTATAATATTAGACCATTTCAGTATAAAGGCGAATCCAGGAGCTTGATCCAAAGGCCACTGTAATCAGTGGAGAGCACAGAGATTCAGTGGGCTTTTGATCTGCCCCTCCCCCAAGTAAATGTGCATTTTTAAACAAACTCAGTTTGCATGTTTCACTGTAGAATACTAAGTTAGTAATACTAAATATTTAATAGAATTAAAAATTAAATGCATACCAACTGTCAGGAAAACGAAGTACATTCCCACTGGAGCACATGGCACTTATTGATGTTTTCTTGGGTTTTACACTAAAGACCTCTGTAGCCTCTTCATTCCAAAATGGAAGTGGAAATGTGAATGTAAGTTCATTTTCTGATCCCTCCCAAAACAATCTCTAGCATCCCCCACAAAATTGCTGCTGAACAGTCACCCACAGTAACATTAGTCAGCAGGATATGGCAAAGCTCAGGTGACAAACTTTGCCAGTTTTAGTCAGCTTAGTTTCTTTTGCTTGGATAGCAATCTGCAGCAGGAAGCTAAGACATGCACTATTTTCATCTGATGTGGTAGGCTCAGGAGAAGACCAAAATTCCCAAGCTGTAAAAACTCATTTCCTCACCCATTAAAATGTATTTAGTATTTACATAGAATTCAGGATCAATAGAGTTCTATCTGAAGAAATCAGATACATCAACTCAGAAAAGCATCATTTGTCAACTGCTAAACAACTCAGTGCTCAAATAAGGGGAATATGAATCTTTATAGTTTAGTTAGCACTATCAGTCTGTACCTATAGTTATATAAAAAGACAATGAATTGTGAATTTGTAAATTATAAGCTTTGAATCAGGCCCACAATTAATTCTCAGTTATGCTAGTAGGAACTGGATGTATATGTCAGAGGAAGACCATGAATACATGATTTTTCAAGGAGAATGAACATCCAATGACCTAAATGAAAGCAAAAATGTTCCTTTATAAAAGTCTCTACAGAGATGCTATAGATAACATTTTTAGAGGTATTCTATACATTTATTATAGATTTTAATGTTAAGTTTACTCTAGTTTCATTTCTTCAAGACACTATGTAATCCCTTTTATTTTGATCCTGTTATTGCTGCTACTTCTATGTCAATTTTTGTTACAAAGAAATCATCTTAGATACACATGTAATATGTTGAAGCATATTAAATATTTATTTGAATTAAAAATTAAATACATGCATCTACATGCTAAATGAGCTCTCCTCACCCTGCCTTTTCCCTTAGAAATATGTGGACCTTAAAATGTTAGTTCTTTCGGATTTATAATATGTATGCAATTTTTGTGACTTGGGTATGGCAGGAATTTTATTAGACAGAAATTCTATTAATTCATGAAATCACAATAGTTTATAAGGATATTTTAAATAGAGTTCTGTCTGAAGCAGATTTTGAGATTCAGACTTCCCTTTATTATTTGCAGAACCTCAAATAAGAACACCAAAACACTTTGGCAGGGGAAGAGTTATTGTGGCTCAAACCCACATTAGAATTTTGCATTATGAACCCCTTCATTTTTACTATGAGGAATTATTCTCAAATCATTTTCTACTTTTAGCAAATACTGACACACAGTACTAACATATTCCTAATAATGGAGATATGTATAAATGACAGAATTTATAGTAAAGTATCTGCTACTTTTTAATGGAACTTTTGGTTAGTTCACCCGTGCTGTAAGATTTTGTGTACTGTGTATTTGCATCCGCAAGAGGAAGCCAAAGAGGAGCTGGGGAAAAACCTAAGCAGAAGTTCTACAACAAAGTGGAAAGAGCACTTGATTTCTTAATTGTAAGGGAATTCCTTGTTCAATGTTAAATTAAGTGACTTTCTGGCATTCTTTATAATTGGAACATGACATCTGACATTAATTTGCTGTTAAAGAGCCTATGTTTTTGGAGTGCACACTGGCTGTCAAGCATCCTGTAAATGTTCCACTTCCTGATAGGAAAATATAGTCAACAGTCCAAATTCCTAATGAACAGTCTCTTTCTTCATCAGAAATTCATACATAACAATGTAAGCTATAATCACGTACACACAACTGCATAGAGGGTATGTGCTTGGGAAATGTTTTGGGTACTGCAACCAGATTAGATAGTTGTGACCATCAGAGAGCTGAACACTATGATCCAGTTTAACGTGATCATTTATCTTATTACAACCTTTGGTAGTCCACTGTAACACAGATTGTGTGTTACACTTATAATCTAAAACAGATATGCTAAATTAATATATTTTTAATTGAGATTTTTATTGCCTGTGAGCCAGACTGACAGTCTATGGCTGAGAACACCAACTCATTTCACACGGAAATTAAATCCCTAGAGTGGACCAAAATTACTCCACTGAAACCTATTTTGATGAAAAAACAGTTTGTTTGCCAAAACAGAATTTATGAAAAATGTCCATTGTTATGAAAAAGATAAAGAAGTTAGGTTTTCACTGAAAAAAGAGGTTTGGTTTACAATCAACCTCTTCCCCTCCCCCTCCCCCCAAATCTGAAGAAAATGGACAATTATTTTGTCAACATTGTATGCATAAGAAAACCCCATTTCCCAATGAGCTCTAGTCATTCCTGATCCAGACTGAAACTGAACAAGTGGCACAGAGGTGAAAAAGCTCTATATTCCATTACTGATCTCTTGTACCATCCAGTCCTCCTGTGAAGCGTGCTTTAAAAGTTTGTTTTTAATTAATGCTTAATTAGTGCTCTTACCCTTTAGAAGACTTAAGTGTGAAGAGATTAAAACTGAAAAGAAAAAGAGAAAGGGACAACAACAAAATGACTGAACAAATATATTTTGTCCCACTGACAAAAATAAAGCTTGTGTTTAGTGACTTTTCTATAACACTGGGGAAAGAAGACCCTGTGCCTTTTTCCAAATCCATTCTACTCCAACAAAGAGGACCAAAAAAAAAAGGTGAAAAGTGATTGTAGAGATAAAACAAAAAAGGTATGTGTGATGGCCCCCCATGCTTTGTAAAAATTGGCATATAGACATGAATGTGCATAACTTGAAGGTGCTTTAGACTAAATACCGCCTGTAATATCAATTTTACAGTTACTATCTACTGAATATGTATATCCCATTTTTGTGGATGGATCATTCTTGTATGTGAAGTTAGAAAGCATGGATCTGTGTATATTTCTAAATGTGTTAATGAGGGCCATCATTGCAGCCTCAGTAACCTAACTGTTGGGTGATTCAACTACCTGAGAATAGCCTTGTTAGTTCTGTAAGTCCGAACGTAGTTGGCCCTAGAAAGACATGACACCATACAATCAAGCACTGGAATCCATTTGGAGCCCAGTATTTTTCTTCCATGGGAATGGGGGATGCCAAACAAAGGGTTCCTGCCCTAAGAGAAAGTCTATTTAAGCAATAGGAAGCAATCAGTTTCCTAGTCAGAGGGAGGAGAAAAAAGCAACAGGGACCCTACCTCACCCTGAATGGTACCCTTGTCCCCGCCACACTCATCCCTGTATACATCCAGCTCACTGATCTGACTCCTGCACCCTCACAGACTTCCTGCCCCCGCCCTAAGCTCTTCCTCATCCCCAAGGTCCTGCCCTGACTCCTGCTACCCACTATCTCTCGCTGCCCTGAGCCCCCCACCCTCCTCACACACCCACACTCCACCCCATTCTTACATTTCTTACAGGTATTGTCTTATCACACCCCCTCATTCCCTGCCCTGAGTCCCCACCAGGGCTGTGAAACACAATAGTATCTGTAAGAAACGTAAGTTACTTTCCCCCCAGGGCCAAGTGAGAAACATTACTCTATGGCCTCTGCAGCTCCAGTGGGTGCAGCCTGGAGGGGGTACATGTCTCCTAGCTGGGACAGGTCCAGGTTCATCTGCCCACTGTGCTTGCAAGCCAGATTAAGGAAAGGAGCAAAGTGTGCAATTTCCCCTCATCCCTGACGAAAGGGAACAGCCAGCAATGTTCCTGTATGATTGGGGGCAGAGCTCCCTCCCGCCCCCACCCTCCCTAAACAGCATGTGGGCATGGGAGGCAGGCAGACCCAGCCAGCCTCTGTCATCTATCAGTTGATCCTGTCTCTTTTCTGTATGGTTTTATGTATAGGCCAGCCAAACCCTCACCTTGCTTTAAGTTATGATAAGACACAGTTGCTTGGCTCTTAGGGGGCACAGCACCCTAAACTCAAAATAAGATACGCAATTTGAGCTATGCAAATTGCACATCTTATTTTGAAACTATTTCAAAATAGCTTATTTTAAAATTTGCTGTGTGTACACAGTGCCAAATTTCAAAATAACGCACTATTTCGAGCCATCCCTTATCCCTCATGTAATGAGGTTTACCTGGATGGCAAAATAGTATGCCTGTTATTTCAGAAAAATAATGGGCAGCTTGTGTAGATGTGGTTTGCTATTTCAGGATACCTCTGGTATCCCAAAATAGCTGTGCAGTATAGACGTACCCTTACTGTTTTACAGGGACTTCTTGAACAGACAGATAGAATCACTCGCTCACAGAAAAACTCTCCCAAATATCTAGTAGATAAATATGCTATTTATCTGTGCCACGCTAAAGCCTCTGATTTAATTCTCAGAAAAGCATTTGAATTTGTCTTTCCGGTTGTATTTTTGTAGCTTAGTATGCTCACTTTTACATCTGAATTTAGAAGTGTGATGTCCTTGTTAAGTCATCCTGTCCATATTCTGCCAATACAGGATTTTTCTTTATGCTACATTTTCAATCAAGGACAGTGCATTATTAACTGTGAATAACTGAAGCAATAGCCTTACCTTGCTTTATAATATGCATAATATGGCTGCACCACAAACCATTAAAAAAATAAAAGAATACCTTGACCAGATGAAACTGCAGGGGAATTTGGGATCGACAGAATGTAATTAGCCATTTGGAACCTTGCCAGCACAGTCCTACTCTTGGAAAAGTGCCTTAAGAATTTCAATTGACTCTGAGCAGTTAGGAGCTCCTTGATAAATCTCATCTGTATGACTTTACTGCCAGTATCAGCGTCCATTAGCACCATTTTTACTAATGGGGAGATCACAATCTACTGAGGGCCTAATACTACTTGAATAAGTGTTCTTACATCCACATACTAATCCAGACAAACCCCGATTAGCTTATGAGATTTAATAAAATCACACTTCAAAGTGGTATAAGCATAGAACCTTCTTGATTCCTACATATATTATAAATCTCTGAGGGCCAATGTTTAGCTGCTCATGTATCACAACAGATATCTGGTGTTGAAAAACTGTAAAGAACACACAATATCCTGTGGTTTCAAACCACTATAAATTAGTCTATTTTTAATTTTCTAATTCCCCTATCTGTAGTCTATACTTAGTGCAGTTTCACCTTTAGTTCTCATTGCTTTATCACGAGTGCCTTATTATACTTATCACCACCCTCTTCCTTATCAAAGGATAACCCCAAATTTGTAATTACTGTTCACATACAGAAGACACCAGCCACTCCACTCCCTCTTCTTTTTCTTGTTGCCTGCATTTTATTACAGGTGTTAAAATAAAAGGCTGCAGAGAAAATGGCACTCTACCATCACCACTAAGACCCCAGGAAGAGCTCTGTGCTCCTTTACTTTTGGAGAGCAGGGTTCCTCAGAGCACTGTGGCAAGGTGAGAGCTCCTCTTCTTATTTCAATTTACTTCACACTGCCTTAACATTTCAACTGTAAGTGCCTCCCAGCAGAGGCTACAACATGACAGTGCCATCACTTAGTATAAGTACGGATAATTCTTCTTCTCTTTCCAAATGTTTTATTTGAATATAGATAGAGTCCTGCAAATCTGCAGATATCCACTTTATAGCTGCAGATGTGGGTGAAGATGTCCACGGCACATCTTTGCAGACAGGGATACACATTTTTCATCTAGAACCCTGCAAATGTGTAGATACTCACATTGTAGCCACAGATCATTTTTGCACATGTAGATGCAGACATAAATTATGTATCCATACAGGGCTCCAAATATAGATTGAGAAAAGTAACTTTCAAACCAACAAAACAGCAATCCATATTGAATACTCCCAGTAACCAAGTTAAAAGGCATTTATCAAATTATTAAATTTTAAAAAATCACCTATTTTCTCTGTTCCTCTTAGGGCTTACCTACATGGGGAGGTCAATGTACTACTTGGAATTTTTTCTAATTAAAATGATCTACACAGCTGGTAACAGTAACTACGACTATTCATATAGAAGTCCAGAATCTGGCATACACTCCTAGGCCCTGATCCAAAGCCCACTTAAATGACTAGGAATTTTTCCACTGATTTCAGTGGTCTTTAGACCAGGCCCATGAAGAAAATAAGTGAAAAAGAAGACTGCAAAGAGGAGTGTGGGTTTTGGCCTTATAAAGGACATGCTAGTCAAAAGGCAAGGGCATTTCAGAGAGATGAGAAAGCAGCAAGAAGTCATTAACCCATCTAGCTTAGTCTTGTCAGCTTTTTAAGCCTGAAACCTTAACTGCCAATGGAGACGTCAATAAGAGGCACTTGAAAGTTTTTGGAGTAAAATATGATTTCATAAATTGACACTCAAATTCATGGGAGAGTGATTTATGGGATGAACATCAGATGATTGTTTTCCCCCTCTCCTTTTTTTAAAGTGCAGAGTATTCTACCTACATTTTGGTTTCAGAACTTTTGTGCCTTGCGTAAACTCAGCTTTAGGAAAGGAGAGGAGTGTTTTCCCCCAGTCTTTTTCATTGAACCAGTTCAGCCTTCTTATTTATTCTCACAGTAACCAGAGTTACCAAACCATATGGCAAATGAAAGCGTGGCACACATCTTCCCTTCCTTCTCTGACACTTCTTTTCTTTTCTTCCCATTCATCCTTCCCTTCACATTCTACTCCACTTCCTTCCTCCCCTTCCCCTCCATCTCTTCCCAGCTTCCCCTGTATCTTGTCATAAGCCCAGTTTGTCAGACTGGCATACCACTAGCCACACTCATGGCAACCAGGATTACTGACACAGGACAGTAGAATGTTCCAAACCCCTGCATACTAATAATAAACACCTGGGCCTCCTTTCATTGGCACACATGTGTAAATCAGAAGTAGGTCCCACTCAAGACATCTGAACTACACAGATGTAGGCTCAGCATAAGCAAGAGAAGAACCAGGTCCATGTTTGCAAGGGCTTGCCATAGCGAAAATGATGCTGTGGTGCACTCACATTTTCGAGCCCCTCGTAATTCAGTTATTCACAGTACTGTACTTTAAAATCCCTTCTCTCCACACTTGTACAATTTGAGAAGTAGGTGTTAGTGTTCACACAAATGTTTTGGTATGAATGTATTAAGGATCTTTAGGTTCACTGTGAAGAAGAAATCTATTAGGCAAGTAGAAGAAAGCTCTCAAGCCTTCAAGGACCTCACCATCAATATTCACACCTCTGGCATACTAAATATAAATCAATCGATCTATCTTATTTCCAGTGCATTCTGCACTGGATTGTAAAAGCTAAGGTTCAAATAGGTTTCAACAGAAAATAAGTTTATGGAGCTATTCTTCTGAAATAATTGTTAACTCAAGGATCTGCTTTTATATGCAATGTAAATAAATTAAATTTAAAGCATGAGTTCTACTGAGCAAATTAAGTCCCTCAATGAATAACATTTTTGCAGATCTGAAACACATTTTCCTTGTGTATTGCTTGAATGGAGACTATTAATGCATTGGGTCTCTAATGTCCATCAGAAAATTTATTGTAAAAATGTGTAACTTATAAATAAACAGTTATTTTGGAGCACTAAAACACAAAACAATGTAAAACTTCCCAACCTACAAGCCCTGTCAGTTCTACTTCTTGTTCGCCCAATTGCTCAGACAAACAAGTTTGTTTACATTTACACGACATAACGTTGTCTGCATCTTACTTACAATTTCTCCTGAAAGTGAGAACTGGCTTTCGCATGGCACTGTGTAGCTGTCACTGCAAGGTATTTACAAGCCAGATTATGCTAAACATTCATATGCTGCTTCATACTTTGTCTTATGGATGCTGAAGTTTTACATTTTTTACATAACTGCAAAACAAAACAATGCTCTACATGTGTATGTTGCACTTTCATTTCCAAAAGAAGGAACCAAAAATCACAGACCCATAGAAAAAAAGAATTACAAAGGACCACAAGGATTATCTAATGTAATCCCCCATCCAAACCATGCAAAACAGATGACTATCCAGTCTCCAGTACAAGAGCATCCTTGACCTCCCGCAGCAGTTTGTTCTATTGTCCTACTATTCTTATAGTTAGGAAGTTTTTCCTGAGATTTGAGGGTATGTCTACACTACAAAGTTAATTCGAACTAATGGACGTTAGTTCGAATTAACTTTCATAGGCGCTACACTAGCGCTCCGCTAGTTCGAACTTAATTCGAACTAGCGGAGCGCTTAGTTCAAACTAGGTAAACCTCATTTTATGAGGACTAAGCCTAGTTGGAACTTACTAGTTCGAATTAAGGGCTGTGTAGCCCCTTAATTCGAACTAGTGGGAGGCTAGCCCTCCCCAGCTTTCCCTGGTGGCCACTCTGGGCACCACCAGGGAAACTCTACTGCCCCCCTCCCGGCCCCAGCGCCCTTAAAGGGGCAAGGGCTGGCTACAGTGCCCGTGCCAGGTGCAAGCCTGCCAGCACCCAGCCAGCAGACCCTGCACCTGGCACGCCATGAGCCAGCAACCTGATGCCCCCCAGCCCTCCGCCTCTTCCCGGGACCAGGCTGGCGGCTCTCGGGAGCCTGGCCAGGACTGCAAGAGGCGGGCACCCACCTCGTCTAGTGCAGACATCGTGGACCTTGTCCACGAACTCCGCACTAGGCACAGGAAAGTGGCCGTCTAGGGCAGGAGAGCTGCCAACCTGGCCACCCAGGAGCAGGTATGCATGAAAATCAATGTGGTCCAGTGAGACCCCCGACCCTGAGCCCTGAGCTTAGAATGGCCGTACTGGGTCAGAACAAAGGTCCATCTAGTCCACTAGCCTGTCTGCCGACAGCAGCCAACCCTAGGTACCCTGGAGGGGATGGACCAAAGACAGTGACCAAGCTATTTGTCTCGTGCCATCCATCTCCAGCCTTCCACAAACTTTGGGCAGAGACAACATTCCTACCCCCTGGCTAATACCACTCCATGGACCCAACCTCCATGACTTGATCTAACTTCTCTTTAAACTCTGTTCTAGTTCTAGCCTTCACAGCCTCCTGCAGCAAGGAGTTCCACAGGTTGACTCTTTGCTTTGTGAAGAACTTTCTGTTACTAGTTTGAAGCCTGCTACCCATTCCTTTCCTTTGGTGTCCTCTAGTCCTTCTATTATGGGAACTAATGGAGAACTTTTATGTATGCACCCTCTCCACACCACTCTTGCTTTTATAGACCTCTATCATATCCCCCCTCCGTCTCCTCTTCTCTAAGCTGAAAAGTCCCAGTCTCTTTAGCCTCTCTTCATATGGGACCTGTTCCAAACCCCTCATCATTTTAGTTGCCCTCTCCTCTCCCAGCCTCTCTCTTCCCCTCTCCCACCTCTTTTTCCCAGTCTCCCCCAGTTTTGTTCAATAAAGAGAGATTCTATTTTTGAACACACATTTTCTTTATTTTGCACATCAGGAAGGGGGGGCTAGGGAAGGGTAAGTGGAAGGAGGTGAGGGAGGAATGGGGTACGAGCCCCCGATGGGGAGGACTGGGCTGGCTCTGCGGGCTTCTCGGGGTGGAAGTTCTCCTGCAGCCCCCCGATTGTCCCCTCCCCGCAGGTGGCAGCCTGTGGCAAGTGCAGCCGGGGTGATGGCCGAGTGCTGTGATGTTCAACATGTGGGCACTCAGGGCACTCCAAGCCAGGACTGCTTTGCAAGCGGGGAACCCTGAGAACTGTCTGTCCGGGGTGGGGGTCGGGTCCCCTTAAGCACAGCCCTCGGCTAGCCTGAGACAGCAGCTCCACGCTCTAAGTCCTCTTCTGATGCCCTGCCGGCACTGCTTCCGGCCATCCTTAACCTCTGTTCAGGATCCACTCTGTGTGGACATGCTAGTTCGAATTAGGAAAACGCTAATTCGAACTAGTTTTTAAGTCTAGCTGCGCTAATTCGAATTAGCTTAGTTCGAATTAGCACTGTAGTGTAGACATACCCTAATTTAAATCTGCTATGCTGCCGTTTGAAGAAACTACTGGGTTATAAATCTAGTCCAGTGTCTACCATCTGCATTCTTACCAATCACAAAAGCGAGAAGGCTGGGACTGATGGGTGATGTTGACTGAACTACTCTTTCATCCCCCGCTCCTGAACAACAACTGACTTTCCACAAGGGCTGTGGATATTTCAGGTCAGATCTAGACACAATAGCAGTGATGAACTAGTGAGTGGGCCACACGAGTGGCCCTCCTTCATCTCAGTAGCCTGCAAGACTGCCTAACCAAGACAGTGTTGTGCATACCTAAAATTTGCAGGGTGGGCCAATTGAACCTAGCATCGCTTTGAGTGAATGCTGAAGGGGTGCATTGCACACAACATTGGCTATAAGAGCTATCAGCATACACCTGACTTCACGTGCCCTTGCTTTAATACTGGTAAGAGAAAAACAAAAAAACTATGGATGGAAACCAGAAGAAGCTGGCAATTCTACGCATGGTCAATGGTAAACAAAATGTCTTGCAGACCACACAGAACCCCAATGGGTCGCAGTTTACCCACCACTGTTTTACAGGTTGGTCCATAACTAGTTCCCTGTAGGTCAAGATTAAGGCACATTGATAAGAAGGTAGAAGGAAGCATCTACTATTACCCAGAATCTCCTTCATATATTTTTAAATAGTGAGCTTAACTGTAGGGCTCTCAATGTGGCACCTTTCACCAGTACCAAATTCAAATATTTAGATGTTCAACATTAAATAAAATGTGCTTCCTTTAGAAAGGCAGCTAGTTGTTGTGCAGGGGTAGAAATCTTTAATGTCAGGGCTGCTTGTCATAAAGAAGAAACATTCGGATGCCATAGCATGGCATGAACTATCACACTTCTGGTTCTTTGTAAGGATCTGATAGCTGCTGCAGAGATTTTCTGCGTTCAGATTAGTGCTGATTCTGGAAGTGTTTTGTTAGTTCCAGCATGCCTCTTACAATTTGTTAATGCAAAAATCAGCCATGGAAGCTTTTTTTCTAGTCTCTGAAATACAAGTATCTTTATATATCTCTGGGTCACTAAATTATATGTTGGATTTCTCACAAACTGTTCTAAACATATTCTGTGTTCTTATTAAATATGCAAATGTAAGATAAACGTCAACCTTCCCTTTTTTACTACACCCACACTAACAGGAAGTGTCTTGATATAGTATGAAAAATAAATCAAGAGAAACAGTATCATAGAGTACCTGCTCTTACTTGGCATGCCTGACTTAGCAATGCAAAGAGACTATACCCTGATGCTTTCTGTCACTCCATCACTAGTTTCCATCTCTAGACATTCTGACACATCACCAACACAGCAGGAGATTATAGTAATTAGCCCAGTTTTGCAAATAAAACTATTCAGCCTAGTACAAAAATGTGAGAAAATTGTAGGATTAATGTGCTGCCACTCTGAGACAGAGGTCAACCACATAAGCAGGGTATCTTCATTATGTTTATAAGCAACCAAACATAACTAAAGAAGTCGATTTGACTATTTTGCAGAAAGTTGCTATCTTAGTAATTCTGCCATTTTTATTCCACAGAAGCACAACTAAGTGACAGATCTTCATCTAGTATGAATCAACTTAACTCCAGTGATTTCAATGGAGCTATGCCAATTTACACCAACTGAGGATCTGGCCCTCGGTTATTTTCTGGTGCAATATGATTTAAGAATAAAACAAATACACATGCAACTCCATATGTCTCAGCTCATATAATGCTGCAAATGCCTTGGTACCTTGGAGGAACACGTTCATCCGAACACTTCACTTGTTTCCCTAAAAGAACTGTGGACTAAAGTGGAAATCTCTGCTAAAAGAAAAATCAGGTATGAACTTTGTTTTTTCATATTACTTGAACACTTCAGAACTGCTAGCACTGGTTACACGCTACTGAATTTTAATCATCTCTGTAATTGTAGTAAAAGACATTCCATGTGCTGTGGTTAACTAAAGCATATCAGCATGTGCCGTGTTAGGCTTGAAATGTTTAATAATCTTATTTGAGGAGTGAGAAAGAAAAAGGAAATGAACATGGTTTTATTTATAACATGTTACCAAAAGTTTCCATCTGATGGGCCATTTTGGAAAGGAGAGGCCCAAACGGTTTAGACTGATAGGGTGACAGGCGTAATTTCAGGAAGATTCTTGTGTGTGTGTGACAAAGTTAGGTGGAAGGATTGAAAATTGAGCATCTAATGAGAAACTAGCTTCTGTCTTAATTGTAGGATGTCTATTACTGCTCCATAATAATTGTTCCTATATAATATGCCTGAGGGCAAATGCCCAAACATGGGGACTAGTTTTGCCACATTCTCTTCCACTGGGATTGGTATGAGCATGAATGTGCGCTATCTTACATCCCCAAGGCAAAAGCAAAAAAACAAAAACAAAAAACAAACAAAAAAAAAACCCTCATGTATTCAACAATAACTCTGTTGACCTCAGGGGAGTTACTTTGGTTGTACATCAGTACAGGCAGTCCCCGAGTTACGCGGATCCGACTTATTCAGTTACGAACGAGGATTTTCTCGCCCCGGACGACTGGAGCGGCGGGACGCCTGGTCCCGCCACCCGCCTCCTCCGGAGCGAGAAAAGCTGCTCCGCGTCTCCCTGGTCTGCTGGGGGGGGGGGGGACGCAGCTAGTGTCCCCCCCCCCCCCAGCAGACCAGGGAGACGTGGAGCAAAGTCCGGGACCTATGGTAGAGCAGGTGGGGCACTGCCGGTTGGTCCCGCAGCACCGCTCCTTGGCGCTACTGGACCAACCCGGCAGCAACCCAGCTGCTCTGCCCCAGGAGTCCTGATTCAGCCGCTGCTGATCAGTTTCAGCAGTGGCTGAATCAGGACGCCTGGGGCAGAGCAGCACCCGAGCTGCTCTGCCCCAGGCGTCCCCAAGTTAGCCGCTGCTGAAACTGACCAGCGGCTGACTACAGGAAACCCGAGGCAGAGTTGCTCTGCCCCGGGCTTCCTGGAATCAGCTGCTGATCAGTTTCAGCAGCAGCTGACTTGGGGACGCCTGGGGTTCTTAAGTTGAATCTGTATGTAAGTCAGAACTGGTGTCCAGATTCAGCCGCTGTTGAAACTGATCAGTTTCAGCAGCGGCTGAATCTGGATGCCAGTTCCAGCTTACATACAGATTCAACTTAAGAACAAACCTACAGTCCCTATCTTGTACGTAACCCAGGGACGGCCTGTATTAGTGAGATCAGAACATGTCCTAAAATTAGTTTTCACCCACAAAATAGGTTTTGCATATTCTTCTAACAAATAGATAGCAACTGTGCATTAATCCAAGATGGTGTTAACTTTATTTTATTCGTGAAAAGCAAAACGAAATTAGGTACCTTTCACAATATTAGCAAGATTCACTGTTAATTTATCAAAGAGGTACAAGTTCAAACTTCCTAACCCATCCATCTCTTTATAAGTGCCATCCTCTAAAGAGAGAGACACAAAAAATAAAATTCACATGCTGCAAGCATTAGTGTTCTAGCATCAGGATTGCTTTTATTGGTATGAGGAGAATTTGGTTTTGCTTTGGATTTTCATTGCAGTCTCTTTATGTACTTGGCACAATAATACATATTCTGATACTAATTTTTTTTAATGCAAAAAAGTCCCACTGACTTCAACCAGACCTGTATGAATGGAAAAAAATATTTTATTTATTTAATCCATTTGCAGGACTGAAACTGTCAGGGTGCTGCTCATGCAAACTGCAGTAAATGTACAAAATTACATACATACACAGTACTTAGCCATATCATGCCTGTTTCTAATCAGTGATATTCATCCGTCACTTCTGGAGCACCAGAAAAGTAGCCTAATTAGAGTTGCTTTGCCAATTTTCCCTGAACGTCATGCTAAATATTTACTACTCAGAATGGAAAGCTGATCCACTACTAAGAAAGCACCAGAACAATACAAATTATGCTACAGCTGATGTTTAAAAAACAAAATTCTCTACCAGGAAGAAAACATCATAGTGAACAAAAGCATGTTGAACAAAAGTCAGTATTAGCCACACTGCTCCACTGCAGCAGTGTCAGGAAGAGTGATACCTTAACAGTGTTACTGTAGAAGAGAGTAGTAACTTGTGACTCAGAACTGGAAAAAAGTCTCTCAGACTTTAATGATCCAATCCTACATCATTGATCAGTCCAAATCCACAAATCTTATTCATGTTGAATAGTACCTTATACAAATAGTCCCAATGAGTTCAGTTTTATCTCCACTATGTTCACTGTAAATCACTGCTACTCTAATATTAGTACAGGTCTCACCTCTCTAATCTGGCACTGCTGGGACCTGACCAGTTCCGAATGAGAGAATTTTCCAGACGAGGGGATGTCAATATTATCTACCAGCATTACCAACATTTCCACTGCTTACTGGGCGGTTAAAGGACATTTAGGGATAAATTAGAGCTTAATAACAGCACAGAGCACCAAGAGCTAGGACTGGTGGCTGTAAACAAACTTTATGGGACCATGGGAAACTTGGCCACACCCATGAAAAGTGGACATCCAGCTGACTAAAATCATTCTGGATGACAAATGTTTCCGGACCAGAAAGTTCTGGAATAAAGAGGTTCAATCTTTATTGGTTGTAGAATCAGGGCTACAATGTACCAGACTTAATGTAGTACATGGACATATGACCTAGCATTGTTTATATATTCTTTGAATATGTGCCTTTGTATAGTATTTAATCTTTTATATAACTTTATGTAAAACACAATAAAATTTTAATTCAAGTGAAAAAATTTAGACAGCTAATATAACTGTCTTCCCCAAATTATTCAGGGATAGCCGAGTTAGTCTGTATAGGATAAACTTAAAAAAAAAACAACAAATGGTCTGGTAGCACTTTATAGACTAACAAAACATGTAGACTGTATCATGAGCTTTCGTGAACACATCTGAAGAAGTGGGCTGTGCCCACGGAAGTTCATGATACCATCTTCATGTTTTATTAGTCTATAAAGTGCTACCAGACAATTTGCTGTTTTAAGTTTTCCCTATTTATGTCCATGTTAAATGAGAATTTTGGAATTTTTGTTTGTTCATCCACAATCTTTAGAAAAACTCAGTTCTTAACAATAAAATCTCTTCAAAAACATTCATGAAAGTCTCCTTGAAAATAAATTAATGTCTTGTATTTATTGATTCAACCAGCTTGGGATAGATGATTAAAACAGATAATTCACTAGATGTGCTAAATCTTAACATATGGCATGTTTTATTAAAATAAAATAAAGCAATGGTAATGTGCCATATTTAATTTTAGCTTGATACTAAAAAGCATACCACAGTATCAATATGGTACTAGATGGTGCACTAGATCCTGCTAAAATTATGTGGCTATTTGGAATGAAAAATTAGCTGGTGGTACGAACCTGAAATAAGGGAAGCTGTCTGTGTAAACTTTTTTCTAATGTTACAATAGATCCTATCCTTACTTTTTTATACTTATATAATTCAAGTAAGGGAAGTGGGGAGTTTAGGCTAATTTGAGAAATGGCATACAAGATGTCCCTCAGACTTCTTTAGCCACTTTCTTCCATTTACCATGCATAAAAGTCTCAAATGATATAGCTTACATACACCATTTGATTTAGAAGAAAGGGTAGAAGCAGTAGGGTAAAATATGCAGCAGCCTACACAATATGGCTACATCTAAATGGCACAGTTATTTCAGAATAAGCTATTCCGGAATTGTTATTCCAAAATAGCACATCTACACGGCAGGGGAGCCTCAAAATTAGTCTGAGGCAGGCTTCCCTAATGTAGATGTGCTATCTCAATTTAGAGCCCCAGGAGGAATACCTTAGAATGGCCCCAGTTCTATTTTAAAATTGCAGAAGTGGAATGTCTACACTCGCCTTCTTTCGGAATGGGCATTATTCTTCATAGAATGAGGTTTACAGAAGTTGGAATAATCCGTCCGTTATTTCAAAATTATGTCAAAATAACGGAATAGCTGTGTAGACACCCTATATATTCTTAGAGATTCCTGTTCATTATGTTTCTTGCTAGTTTTCTTAGCTTGCATACTACACCAGTAGCACTGGAACAATTTTTAGGGTGGCGGTGCTGAGTTATTCCCCCTCACACCTGTTCATGCCCCTTCGCCAGTTGACAACTCTTGTAGATTGGAATGACCCAGATACCATTCATGGAAATGGCATCCAGTCCGGAGAGTTGCAACCCCAGCTCTTTACCACCCCAAGCTGGAGCCACAACTGGGGGCAGCTACTGAGCCTCGGGCCATCAGCAGTTCCTGGGGCCAGTAGGCTGCAGAGCCCAGTGGTGACAGAAACCCAAAGGCCAAGAAGGCAGTGAGTGCCAAGGAGGTAGCAAAGCCAGTGGGGCCAGTGAGACCTGGGATCCTGGTTGGACCTCGCAGAGCCTGCCCATAGGTCAGGACCTGGGGTTGGCAAAGCTGGCGGGTGGTCAACAGGGGCAGGGAAGCTGGGTGTGAACCTAGGGGTGTTGCAGTACTCCCATGTGCCATGCCTATGTAGTATACCAATGAGGACTCCAAACACCAAATTCAGAAGGATGTGTATGCAAATACTGTGAATCCAGCAATCACAAAGAGTTTAGCCTCCCTCTCGAAATAGTTTAACTAGTTTAACTAGTCCAATGTCTTTTCATTTAACAGTCTGGGTATTTATTTTTTCCACACTGCTATTCTTGTTCATAATTATAAACACTACACGCTCAAATATCAATTGTGCATAAAGTGACAATTTACCTGTATTCCTTTCTTTAGACATCCCACTCCAAGGCAATTTACAGATTTTTTTAATTTGGTGCTGCACTTTCTCTTGTGGATTTCTACACTTTAAAAGTCAATGATGGCCATTCTGATCACATAACTCTTGTCTGCTGCTTGTTCTCTTTGCATGTCATTTGATTGTATTCATTTCTACAAGCCAAATGTAGAAATGTCTTTTTACAGCAACAAATGTAACAGATAATTATTTTCCCTAGATCTATGCCTACAGAATATTAAATTCCATGGTATCAATTGGACTGCTCAAGTTAAATGTTGAATTATTATATACACATATTCACTTATATACAGACATATAGACACAGACATATCAACATATGTTCAGGAAGTAGGGTAACACAAGTGTTTAAAAACTGTTCCCTGATAGAATTCTGTAATATCTAGATGCAATGCGGCAAGTTGAAGAGGGATTGCCAATCCAAATGTCAGGCCCTTAACTTTCATGTAATTTTTGTGATTTGATTCCCTCCCTACAAAAATGTTTGACTAACACACAACATGGAGCTAGTGTAATTATATATAAACTATTGCTATGGCAATAGCTAGACACAATTTTATAGAGGTGTTGCTAGCAAAATCCATAAAGACAAGATTCTGACTCATACTTAAAACAGGACCTACGTCCCTCCATTTCACGCTTCATTATTGAATTTTAGCTCTTCATTAGTGTAAACTGGCAGAGCTGTGCTAACATGAATAGCATCTAACAGTCTTGCTCTGAATCTTCACACTTGGAGGAATACATCTTCTGAGAATAATAATATTCTACTTAATTTTTAGTGAAATATTTACTAGCTTGCAGAAGCAAATTGCTCTTTTAGAAATTTTGCCCTATTTTCCCCAAATTTCTGAGTTCTTTGGTTAAATAAGCACAGACATTCCCCATAAACACCACAGGAAGTTTAGGTTTCTAATCATATGACAATTGAAACGTGAGATGGAGATGGAAGCCCATTCTGCCATATAGCAGCTCTCCAAGGCTCACTGTTCTGTAATTTATTACCTTACAAAAATCTCAGCCTCTGTTTTGATTTATTTATTTTTTTAATTTCAGGCTAATGCACAAAGAGTGAAAGTCTCATCCTCTATTCTTTCTGCAGGCAAAACTCCTGCAGAGTTCAATGGAAGTTTTGCTTGAATAAGCATTGTAGGAATGGTCTCTAAAAAACTTGATGTCATGTACTGCCATTCTCATGAGGGGGAGATTACAGAGAGTTTTATGATAAATACTGACCCCTTTAGACATTATGTGCATTTTTAAAATTGACTAAATATCAGCAGGTAGATCATGCACTTAGCACTCCATGCCAAAAGCCCTCGAGAGTGCCTCTCACGCTGGAAAACAAAACATGCCTTACAAAAAAACATAGGCGACATACGTTTGCAGATGATACCAAACTGGGTGGGATTGCAACTTCTTTGGAGGATAGGGACATAATTCAAAATGACCTTAGCAAGTTAGAGAAATGGTCAGAGCTAAACAGGATGAGGTTTAATAAAGAGAAATGCAAAGTGCTCCACTTAGGAAGGAACAATCAGTTCCATACATACAAGACGAAAAGCGACTGTCTAGGAAGGAGCATGGCGGAAAGGGATCTAGGGGTCATAGTGGACCACAAGTTGAATATGAGTCAACAGTGTGATGCTGTTGCAAAAAAAGCAAATATGATTCTAGGTTGTATCAACAGGTGTGTTGTAAGCAAAACTCGTGAAGTCATTCTGCCGCTCTACTCTGCACTAGTTAGGCCTCAGCTGGAGTACTGTGTCCAGTTCTGGGTGCCACATTTCAAGAAAGATGTGGAGAAATTGGAAAGGGTACAGAGAAGAGCGACAAGAATGATTAAAGGTCTAGAGAACATGACCTATGAAGCCAGGCTTCATGAACTGGGCTTGTTTAGTTTGGAAAAAAGAAGATTAAGGGGGGACATGATAGCGGTTTTCAAATATCTAAAATGGTGTCACAAGGAGGAAGGAGAAAATTTGTTCCTCTTGGTTACTGAGGACAGGACAAGGAGTAATGGGCTTAAAGTGCAGCAGGGGAGGTTTAGATTGGACATTAGGAAAAAATTCCTAACTGTCAGGGTGGTCAAATATTGGAATAAATTGCCAAGGGAGGTGGTGGAATCTCCCTCTCTGGAGATATTTAAGAACAGGTTAGATAGACATCTGTCAGGGATGGTGGAGCTTGGTCCTGCCTTGAGGGCGGGGGGCTGGACTCGATGACCTCTCGAGGTCCCTTCCAGTCCTATGATTCTATGATTCTATATAACCTAATTAAGAAATTGCAAGACTGGGCAAAACGGGCCTGCATTGCCACTCCTTAAACAGTTCTGGAGCTAAAAAAAGCAATGACCATCTTAATTCTTGTTCAGCTGGATGCTCATATAGCTCTCCTTGCTCAGATAACAGAAAGCAGAATAGTTCTGCAAGCCCTCAGTGGAGAAGGCCCTACTTCCCATTCCCTCAGAAGTCTACTACCCTGGGGCACTGAGACCTGGGCAACTCCCCCATCATAGGCCCTGCCTTCACCTCCCCCTCTCTATTCCACCCCATCATACCCCCTCTCCACCACTTCCCCTGCTCCATCCTGTATGATATCCCGATCCTTTTCTGAATTGGCAATAGCTCCCAACTTTGTGTCATCTGCAAATTTTATCAGGACACTTCCACTTTTGGTGCCAAGGTCAGCAATAAAAAGATTAAATAAAATTGGCCCCAAAACTGATCCCTGAGGAACTCCGCTAGTAACCTACCTCCAACCTGACAGTACACCTTTCAATATAACCCGCTGTAGTCTCCCCTTTAACCAGTTGCTTATCCACCTCTCAACTTTCATATTAATCCCTATCTTTTCCAATTTCATTAACAGTTCAGCAAGCATTTTTAACACCCTTAGATCCAAGTTATCTGGCACTACTGATTTTAAAATGTCTATCTTCAGTAGTATCTGTTTAACATACTCTAGAGGTACTAAGATAATTGAAAAACACTATGTCATTTCCCCAATTAGAGAACAAAAATATTTTCTGCCTTTTCTTCCTCATTACAGATAATTCTACCATTTCCATCTAAATCAGAGGTGGGCAATAACTTTTAAAAGCGGGGCCACTTCATAAATTTCTGAAGGGGCCTCGGGCCACCCCAGAAGGGGCGTGGCCTCAGGCAGAAGGGGCAGGGCCAGGAGACGTCTCATGTTCTCCTCCAACAGACCCTGATTGGCCTGAGGGTGGGGGGAGCATGTGAAGACTTTCCCTCACCCCCCCAGAGAGAATAGCCAGCTGTTCTAAAACAGCTGATGGTTCCCTCTATGCACCGCAGCAGGAGGAGACCTTGTGCACTCCCCCCACTTCCAGGCCAATCAGGGCCTAGGGGCAGGGGAGAGCATGCAAAGTCTCTCACCTCCTGCCCCCACCCTGCCAGGGGCACATGATGGTTAGGGAGAAATGCTGCCATTTTAAAACAGCCAACATTTCTCTTTAGCTGCCGCATGCCCTTGGAGCGGGGGCTAGGGGGGTGGGAAGAGGAGACTTCGCCCACTCCCCAGTGCTCAGGTCTCAATTGGCCTGGGGGTAGGAGAGCTGCAAAACAGCAGCAGCCCAGATCCATTGGCGTGGCAGGCTGGATCTGGCCTGTGGAGGTCCCTTTGCCCACCCCGATATAGATCTATTAACATATCCATTATATTGATTTAATTTAATTCAGTTTCTAACCAAATTAATCAGGTAATTACATGAATACAGCGTTGAAGATGAATACACAAAAACACTCAGAGAGCTAAATAACGAGTACTTGAAAGTCATGCCCAACCTACTATGTGTGGTCTCCTATTTGCTGAAACAGAGAAATGTGGAAAGCCAGCAATCTTGGACTCATATCAACCCAACTTCTCCCTACATATCAAAAGAGAGTAATACAGTGCTTCTTCCTGTGTCTTCTATTTTAAAGTGGCAATCAAAACTAACTCAGATAACACTCATATGATGTAATTAAGCATCATTGAAATTATCTTGTTCATCATCTTTGCAGTGAGATCTGAGGTTACAAAAAGGAATGGAAAATCATTTTGGGGGGAAAAAAGAGAAGGAACTTATTAAATAAGAGAACTTACCATCACTTATTGCCTGATACAGCCACCTTTGGTTTAGGAACAACCTAAAAAGACTGGGACTTTTCATCTTAGAAAAGAGGGGGGCTGTGATAGAGGTCTATAAAATCATGAGAGGTATAGAGAAAGCGAATAAGAAAAAGTTATTTACTTATTCCCATAATATAAGAACTAGGGGTCACCAAATGAAATTAACAGGTAGCAGGTTTAAAACAAACAAAAGGAAATTTTTCTTCATGCAGCCCACAGGCAACCTGTGGGACTTCTTGCCAGAGGATGTTGTGAAGACCACATTCAACAGCTTTCAAAAAAGAACTAGATAAATTCATGGAGGTTAGGTCTATCAATGGCTATTAGCCAGGATGGGTAGGAATGATGTCTCTAGTCTCTATTTGTGGGTGACAGGAGAGAGATCACTTGATGATTATCTGCTCTGTTCACTCCCTCTGGTGCATCTGGCATTGGCCTCAGAACACAGGATACTGGGGCCAGATGGACCTTTGCTCTGACTCTTTGTGGCCATTCTTATCTTATCTTTTAATGGACCGTACTATAGTTGAGGATGGGCATGCTGTTGCACTCAGATTCTCTCTCTGCCATGCCCTCTCCTTGTCCCAATGCTAAGAAGGATGGATGGGAACCAAGATACAGGGCTCAAAGCCAGGCAAACTTATATTAGCAGAGAATTCCCCTCCAAGTGATGGATTTTCTGTTGGCTGATAAGGTTATTAGCCTCTTTGTGCCTCCGTGGTGTAGAGGGACTGTATCTCAACAGAGCACTTGGGCTCTATTTAGTTAACACTGGACACTACGTCTCTGTAATGTTATTTGATTATATACACATAAGCAATCAGCATCTGTAACCATTTTCTATCAAAAGAACAGGGTACAGATTTTGGAGAAGGAATTTTTTTTCCTTCCAGATTATGTAGGGTGAACTGGTTGAGTTATCAGGATTCCAAAATAGGGTTTCACAAAACTCATTGTTCACTGGCTTAATTTCCTTCTTCTGTTTTTACATGCCCAGGTTTACAATGAATGAATGTTAATCTTGACATTACAAACACAAAGCCAAACATCCAAAACCAAAACTCGGAATCATCATCTAGGTGTGCACAGTTGAGAAATGTTTCAAAGGTGTTTTCTGCAACTACAGTGACTAAAACGTGAATTTTCTTCTAAAAAAATACTCGAATACTGCAAAATCTGTCATAAGGGCCCAAGAAGTACTTGAATGGGCCACATCAGCTCTAAGAGTCAGCGTTATGTTTTTGATTTGGAGTAGGGGCTGGGGAGACATACTTGTGTAACTATTTTATGAAGACCTTTTGGATAACTTTCGTGATGAAAGGAGAAGGAACAACACTTCAAGGTGTCAATGGCAGTTGGGAATGAACATCTGGGAAATGACTAGTGTGAAAGGAATCTGCTTCAAGCACCCTATTCCATTCCATTCCATTGCATCTCAAAATGGAAAATTCCTAACAAATATATAAAAGGAAACTTGTCTTCTGAAGCAAAACTATCTCTTTCAAAAGGCTTTCACTCAGACTGCATAAGAGCATGTTCTCTACCTGAGCAGTTCAGATGGGCAGGCTATGTCAGCAAAAATGCCAGCAGGGGGATATTTTTATTTCTATTTCACTATCTCTATTTTACCTCCATTTTACTGAATGAGACGGAAATAGGCATAAATTACTTTTGTTCACAGCAGTGGATCCAACATAGAACAAAGATTTTCCCATTTGAGGATAAGAAGGTTACAGTTATTAATGAGTTAGGACTCCCAGTCAGCCTGTGTAAGTAAACATTACCTAGACCATCTGCTCACAGATCACAGTAAGAATGAAAAGTATCATTACTGGCCTGAAGGTCTTCTGCTCCATAAGGGTGAACCTTAATAGGGTGCGTCACTCTGCTAATTGTGTGTGTTCCCAGAGGATTTCTGATCTTTCATTTTATAAAATAAATATTTATCACAAAATATCAGCCCTTCAGTCATGAACACTCACAACCTGTGTTTATATTCCTCCTCCATTAAAAACCATACATTTCCTTCTGATTCTCCAACATATTTGAGGCAAAATGGCCCAACAATCAGGACACTGGACTGTCCTGATTGTTGGAGAGGGACGGGCTCAGCTATGGGCCACCCTGGAAGGGCAAGTCCTCAGTCGTAACAGGTGGGGCAGAGGGAGCCAGCCCTCAGCACCACCTAGACCACACTGTACCTCCTTCACCCAACCCTGAGCGCTGTCTGAACCGCATTGCATGGGGCTTCAGTGACAGAGATGGCCTGGAGCACCAGTCCTTTAAATTGCCTGGTCCCATGGCAACATTCCTGTTTTGGCACTCCTCCCTCTTTCAGCAGCCCTGATGATTTGTCATCACTGAAAAAACTGACCCTGCAACTTTGGAAATACAATGCACTCAGGCACACATTTATTATTTAGGTTGAACCTCTCTAGTCCGTGCTCTTTGGTCTGCCAACATCTGTGGTCCAGCATGATTTTAGTTAGCCAGATGTCCACTTATCATGGGTGTGGTCAAATTTCCCAGGGTTCCATAAAGTTTGTTTACAGCCATCAGTCCTGGCTCTCAGTGTTCTGTGCTGTTATTTAGTTCTAATTTACCCCTAAATGTCTTCTACGAGCCCAGTAAGTAATGGAAGTGTTCGTAATGCTGCTAGACAACATTGTCCTCCCGTGGTCAAGCAAATTCTCTAGTTCTGCACCAGTCAGGTCCCGAGGGTGCCGGACCAGAGAGGTTCAATTGTACTGTATTTAGTCCTGGCACTCTAAAAAATTTTCCCACTCTACTGGAAACTCACTCCATTTGGAAACAGCTCAGGTGGGCTATCAATAGTGATTTGGGATAATTAAGACCCACTCCTGAGAAGTGATGAGCATTTACCACTACTACTGAAGTCAATGGGAATGGCGGGTGCTAAGCACAGTATAAGGTCAGTCCCTTATTTTATAGGCTGAGGGGAGTATCCTCTAAACAGCCATTCCTCTCAGGCTGCTATAGCTCTTCATAATAATACAGGGGGAAATGCTAATCATTAAAGTATAAAACAAAGGAATTTAAATCTTGTTCTAACTAGACAGCGCAGCCTGGAGTTGCAACAGGCATTTTCATAACACAAATGGAATGGCTTAATGCTGCTAACATTTATTGCTGTATCTGTTTTTAAACTATCATAAACATTAAACAAGAAGAGCAATGAGCAATACGTGAACATCATGCCAACCTCTATTATATTAGTGATTATGCCTAAACTATTATACCCAATGTATTTCATAGAAATGGTATGTAATTATCTAATTAACATATAAATAGGCATGCATAAACATAAACGTATATAATGCACAGACTGTCACACAGATCTCTACGTCTATAAAGATCTCAGCATAAAAGATTTGATGTAAACTTGGGGGAAGGGAAGCTGTGTCACAGAAAAAACAAAAGGTGGAGGGACGCTATTGTCAGATGGTTGAGCCAATACTCATTAATCTTGAGAATGGGGGCTTGCAGAGTCCAGCCAGCCACCACCTGCTGTTGCGTGTGTCTAAGGAGACACAGCACCTGCAGAAGGGGAAGGTGATTGATGGAAGAGTAAAAGGCCATGATAAAATCTACACAAAATAACTTTGTTAGAAGCCTGATCTCTAGGGATGGAAATTTTAGGCAGATTTCTTAAACTGAGTTGGGGAAGAAATGAAGTAAAAGGAATCTCATTTTCAAAACCATGTCTAAAGAATAAAGAGGAAACAACAGTGTTGCTGATAACTAAAATACTGTTTATTAAGAAAATGCAATCCTGTGCCAAGATTTGGGTTTTCCCCCCTCCTTCTTGATTTCATGTTATATACCAAAAGAAGCTATTCTAAGATCCACAGAAACAAGGCATACAGGCATAGATTTTTAAAAGGTATTTTAGCAGGGGCTTCTCTCTGTATTGTAAACACGTAACAGACATAGGAGCCCAAGTTCACTTTCAAAAGTGTACTTGGGCCCAGATTTAACCTAAATCCTTTATTTCAACAGGAGTTAAGCAGCTACATATTTTTGAGGATATGGGCTCTGGAAGCCTAACTAATATTGATTTGCAATGAGACTTAACAAGCTAAGTATCTAAGTGATCTTTGAAAGTTAGACTTCAGGCTTCTAAGTCTGTTATATGTTGCGATGCTGAATGGCACAACACAAATATCTTTAAAAAGGCCCAATTCTGAAGCTTTTACAGTTACTGAATTCCCAGTGTCTTCTATGACATTTCTGTATGCAGAGCAGCTAAACAATTATTTCTTTATTCAGGAAGAGATTTCACTGGACACATTAAACAATGTATAGAACCAATTTATTGAGCATTGAGGGGACTGGTACAGTTTTCTATGAACTAGACAATTGTTGGTATCCTTTTGGGACCGTGATCCAAATGGACTCTTGACTTCTTCCAAA
Organism: Pelodiscus sinensis; assembly: GCF_052426305.1. Classification (NCBI taxonomy): domain Eukaryota; kingdom Metazoa; phylum Chordata; order Testudines; family Trionychidae; genus Pelodiscus; species Pelodiscus sinensis. The sequence continues at coordinate 104,750,402 of NC_143055.1, forward strand.
GATTTTGTAAGAGGAAATTTTTTAATACAAATTATATTGATCAGTTCTGTTCTGTGGGGGCTTAGAGAACAAATAAGCACATTAGCAGCAGGGTCAAAGACAAAGGGCATTCATTTGTAAATGAAATAGGAGGTAAGGTGCAGTCAGGTAAGATTTTGGTTTCTTAGCCCCCCCCCCCTTTGAATCAGAACAGTGAATGTAATGTTTGCCACCACATTTTACTGAAAAAATGGCTAACAGTCACCTGCCTAAAAGTGCTATTCATTTTGCAAAAATATATTGGACAAAAAATTTTAAAAAATTTCAACACCACCCATACCCTGACTTCCCTACTCACCCACAAAAAAAGAGTTTTACCAGTGGTGAGCTTTACAATTTTTCTCCCCATTCCTCTGAATCAAGGCCCACTTTTTGACTATACAAAACAAGACTAGATGACTTCTGTAGCCAGAGAGTCCTGCTCCACACTTAGCTAGAAGGGAATTTTTGAGGTTTGTCTTCACCCAACAATACTATGTGCTGCCTTCCTACTTCTCGCTGTCTTTGCTAACTCAGAATGAGAGTCTGGCCACTGATCACTGGCAATTTTTTATGATGTAGCATAAAATACAGGCTCATTGTCTATTAGCTCAAGCACCAACAAACTAGATGCACAGCTTGAAATTACTCATGCACCAAATGGAGCTCTTTGTCTCCTTTTTTAAAGGGACTCACCGTGATAAATGAAGCTGTTTCGAACACTTCTTGCCATTAACACACCCGCCTAATGTCCTTGAAACACCAAACCTAAGTTCTTGTACCATATTCATTGCCATGATATTTAACAACCAAATTCTCAACTGACATTTTCAGCAGCATAAAATGCAATCTAAATTCAGCCTAATGTAGACTGTTTGATTGTATGGCACAATACTTTACTGTGGGTACGTCGAGACTATATGCTTCTGGCGACAGAGGCATGTAGATTAGACTACTCGGCATAGGAAAATGAAGCGGCGATTTAAATAATCGCCGCTTCATTTAAATTTACATGGCTGCCGCGCTGAGCCAATCAGCTGTCTGTATGCTCCGCATACCTGGGAGGTCAACAAATGCCTTTCCTGTCGACTGCGGAACGTCCAGACTACCGCGCTGAGCCGACAAACAGCTGATCGGCTCAGCGCGGCAGCCACGTAAATTTAAATGAAGCAGCGATTATTTAAATCACCGCTTCATTTTCCTATGCCAGGTAGTCTAATCTACATGCCTCTGTCGTCAGAGGCATGTAGTCTAGATGTACCCTGTAGCTCAATAATGCTGAACCTCTCACAAGTTGTGGTCCTGTTTGAGCTCATGTCATAATTTTCAAATGTGGGTGGATGAAATTTGGCACCTAAATCCACATTTAGACAAATAAAGAAGAGTAAAGGGTATGGCACAGCCACAGCCCTTTCTGACTTCAATGAAGTCAGGAGGTACACCTCACTCTCGAAAACCATGCCACATATTTAGGGGTCTAAGTAGAGGCCTATATGTATTATTGCCCAGGGCCATGAAAGAACTATTTCTGGCAAGATGACTCCTCTGTTGACCAACACACTCAGCCATATCTAATCCTAGCTTCCTTGCAATTGTTCACATTTGTACAAACAACACCTATAATGTGCAATTTAAAATTGTGTGGCTGTCAGGTCTCTCAGATTAATAATGACTTCAAAAACGAAAGTGCTGTTTCACCCTGACTCATGAGAAATACTGCGGGCATGCTTTAATATGGACCATAAAAGGGAAACGCATCCCCAAGTCTTGACAATGGCATAAAATCAAATACAAAACATATTTTAGATGATAGTTGGACAGGTAAAAGTGAAAGGAGCTGTTTGAAATAATTTATTTGTATACAGACATCAATTAAAAAATCAGCCCTTCCTAGAAGAACTTTTCTTAATGCTATCTGGCATAAATAATTCACCAGTATATTGCGCCTCCAGCATTCACAAGATGGACTAACTCTATCCTTAAGGCTGTTGTGTTTTATTTAAGGCTGTGTATGCTTTAGTTGTGCATCAGCTTAGTGCTGAAATAATGCTATTCTAAAGGATAACTGTCACGCTTCTTCAATAATGTTTCTGCCGATAACTGTGGTTTTCATGACAGTTGTTTTGTGGACCGTTTTCAGTGGGAACTGGACTGATATGCTCACCAGGAATAGCTAATAAAGTGGTAATTAATGTTGTGGTAAAGGTATGAATAAAATACATGATATCAATTACCAATATAATTTTTCCACACAAAGTTGCCTGTTGAGAGGTTAAACAGATGGCCTGGCCCAAGGGACCGCTTGCTGAAGCCCTCATACTGCATCCTTACCCCTATCTATACTGATGATTAGTCCCAGTTCAGTGATGAGTATCACTGTTGAGGTGCAAACCTTAACGATAGATCAGAAAGGCTGCAATTTGCACATGTTGAGCTTTCACTTGTAATGAATTCCAAGGCCATGAAATGCACAATGCAAAAGCCACTGCAAAAACCACTGAAATCAATGAGGGTCTTCAGCTTATTTCTATGCTTGTTGGCTCATGCCATAAGGAGAATTGGTGGGTTGAGTACTCAGCTGCAGAGTGACCTTGTATAAGTTACTTAATCTCTCTGTGCCTCAATGTCCCCATCTGTAAAATGGGGAGAATGATACAGATATCCTTTGTAAAGTGCTTTGAAATCTACTGATGAAAAGCACTAAACAGTATTTTAAAACTTGGTACAGAATCTAGCACAATGGAATTCCAATCTCAGTGGAGTTATTATGCACTTCTGCACTATACATAATAAATAATAAATGCTACTATGTTTGTTATACTCTTAGACAGAAAAATAACTAAAATGATTTTTAAATTACAGTATTTTAAAGTTAAATGGTGCTTATATGTCCTTCCTGATACATAACAAGAAGTAGAAATTGCCTTATGAATCCTGCATAAAAAAAATCCAACATTTGACTTTTTCTCTCTCTCATTCTCACTTATGTTTCTGATGAACGTTTACAAAACTAAGTGATTGGGCAACAAAATGGCAAATGAAATTTAATGTTGATAAGTGTAAAGTAATGACACTGGAAAAAATAATCCCAACTATGTGTACAATATGTTGGAGACTAATTTAGCTATAACTACTCAAGAGAGAGATCTTAGAGTCATTGTGGATAGTTCTCTGAAAACAGCCACTCAATGTGCAGTGGCAGTCAAAAAAGCAAACAGAATGTTAGGAATCATTAAAAAGGGGACAGAGAATAAAACAGAGAACATCTTATTGCATCTATATAAAACCATTGTGTGCCCACATCTTGAATACTGCATACAGATGTGGTCGCCTCATCTCAAAAAAGATATATTGGCATTGAAAAAAGTTCAGAAAAGGGCAAAAAAATTATTAGGGGTTTGGAACAGGTCCCATATGAAGAGAGATTAAAAAGACTAGGACTTTCCAACTAAGAAAAGAGGAGATTAAGGGGGAATATGATAGAGGTCTATAAAATCATGACTGGTGTAGAAAAAGTCAATATGGAAAAGTTATACAGGCAGTCCCCGACTTACGTGGATCCGACTTACGTCGGATCCCTAGATACGAACGGGGTGAGGCAACTCCCGCACATGCGCAGCAGCATTCCCGGGGCTCGCTCACCTGGGTCCTAGGATCCTCCTCCTCCTCGGGCCGGCTCCGACTGGGGTCCGGCAGAGCTGCCGGGCAGAGGAAAAGTGCCTCCCCCTGCCAGCAACAGGCTGCCCCCTCCCCTGAGCAACAGGCTGCCGAACAGACAAAAGCAGCCTCTCTGCCCCTCCTCCCCTCTATACATGCCAGGCTCCCGGAGCCCAGCAGCGTCCCCGGGGCTCACTCACCTGGGTCCTAGAATCCACCTCCTCCTCCTCTTCGGCCGGCTCCAACTGGCCTCTGCCTGCAGCAGCTGGCCACAGGGACAGGGATCCCGCAGAACTGCCGGGCAGAGGAAAAGTGCCTCCCCACGCCCGCTGCTCCCCCCCCCCCCCGCGGCCTCGCATCCTGCACGCCTCCCCCCGCCCCCCCTGCCAGCAACAGGCTGCCCCCTCCCCTGAGCAACAGGCTGCCGAACAGCAGACAAAAGCAGCCTCTCCGCTCCTCCTCCCCCTATACATGCTGGGCTCCCTGGGCAAACAAAGACTCCACCAAAACAAACAAAGTGCTGGCCTCATTGTGTTAGCAAAAAAAGGACCCTCCTCCTAGAACCCTGGGTGGTGTGTGGAAATAAAGCTATTAGCTCAAAGCATGGTGCAGAGCTGTTTGGTATTTGATGAGTTACTCCTTTAGTCCTGAGTTTGTCACAGGGACAGAAATAGATGTGAAATCTTCTGAACAGGGGAACAGACAGCAAAACAAACATTAGAGGGGAGTTAACCTTTCCCTATGCTATCCAAAACTAAAAAAAATGTTTGGCTAGAGTTTCCCCTACAATATGTACCAGTTCCGACTTACATACAAATTCAACTTAAGAACAAACCTACAGTCCCTATCTTGTACGTAACCCAGGGACTGCCGGTATACTTGTTCCCATAACATAAGAATTAGCTATCACCAAATGAAATTAATAGGTAACAGGTAGCAAATTAAAATAATAGGTAGCAAACCTGTGAGACTTCTTGCCAGAGGATGTCATGAAGATCAGAACTTTAACAGCATTAAAAAAAGAACTAGATAAATTCATGGGGGTTAGGTCCATCAATGTCTATTAGCCAGGATGGGTAGGAATGGTGTCCTTAACCTCTGTCTGTGGGTGATAGGAGAGGGACCACTTGATGATTATCTGTTCTGTTCACTCTATCTGGGGCATCTGGCATTGGTCACTACGGGAAGAGAGGATACTGGGCTAGATGGACCTTTGGTCTGACCCAGTATGCTCATTCTTATGTTCTACAACAGTATTTATTAAACTGTGTTCCATGGCACACCGGTGTGCCGCAGAGAACAACTGAGTTCTTTTTGAGGGGTGGGGGTAAAGCCCCCCCTTTTTTTGGCTCAACAAAAAACCCTTGGTGTTCCTTAATAAAAAAAATTATTGACTGGTGTTCCTCGGTCTTAAAAAGTTTAAGAAACACTGTTCTACAACATTACACATTTTCTTCCTTTTACAGAGAACTTTTCAATTTTATTTATCCATATATTGCACCATTTTATGAAATTCGAAAAGTGAACTTATGAAAGAATTTAAACAAAGTTCCCAACCCTAGAACTCTTACTCAGTCCAACTCATAGTCCATTCTCCTTGGGCTATAACATCAAACCCTAACAGATGACTTTTCACTGACCCTTCAGTATGTTGACCTGTCCTTACAGTTATACATATTGTGTCTCTCAGTCACTTCAATTAATGAAAGCTGTCCTTTTTGTTCAATTACTTTTACCACTTTCCTTTAATGACTTTTTAAATTGGACTTGTCTGGTTTTCATTTGGATAGTCACATTATTCTGAAGAGATTTTCAGTGTCCACTTTGTTTTTACTGATCACACTGCAATCCAAATTGCATAATTTCTCCTAAGAGCTGTGTTTGGATTGGTGCAGACTACAGCACATCCACTCCCCCAGCAATGAGCTCTTGAAAGAGCTCCATCTCAAGAACTCCAGGGAGTGCACCTGCTGCACTACCCAGTCGCACTGTGCAACATGCGCTCCTACCTGCAACAAGGGCTTTCGTCTCTTGGGGCACTTCTAGGGAATAGTCCTTGTCTTCCCTGGTGCAAAGGGATTACAACGAAGATCTTATCAGCACTGAAACCTCTATGGCAAGTGCACTGCAGGAACTTCCAGAAGCAATTAATACATATTAAAAAGAACAGTAGTACCTGGACTTCATGCAGGGAGTACAAGGCCAGGGAGAAGTCTTTCTGTGCCAGCCTATACTCAGTGTTGTATGTATCCAAGCAAAAGCCAAAACCCCATTCAGCCCTACACTGTATGAATGGAAGTTACACTTCCCCTAGAGTAACCTGTTGCTGATATTCCCAGCATCTGAATAGGAGGCCTGTGTTCTTTAACTGGAGCATTAAGACTTTGGACAAAGCACTGACCTTTAGAGTAGGAACAGAATGTATTTCCAATCTTTGCTTGCTCTCTTGCTTATTTTGAGAAGGCTGGAGTCATCAGAGTGTCATCAATTAGAGTAAAACAGTTAAAGCTCTGGTGGAAAAGCCAGCTCATAAAGCTTCTTTTATCAGTATTTCAAAGCTAATGAGAATGAATCACATCTGGATTGGAAATGCTCTATTCATTCCAGCACTTCTGTTCCCAATCTTTAACATGTTCCATTTCAATATTTTATAACATATACATTTGCATCAACTTGGGCTCAAATTCTCTGTTGATGTAACCTGGCCAAGTCCCCTTTGACTGCAATGGAGCTACAATGATTCGAGCTGAAGAGCTAGCCCTCTGTGGTCGGTTAGTTGCCTAGACAAAAACAAAAACACACTATGAATGTGTCTGAGTTTCCTCTCATGTAAATTAACTCCTTTGGCTCTTATCAGTATAAATATTAGAGCAATCAGTCAAATCTTGATAATTGTTTTCATGATAAATATCTATAAACCAGGCATGGCCAAACCATGGCTTGCGAGCTTCATGGGGCTCTTTAAGGAATGGACTGCAGTTCCCAGAACTTGGAACTTCACTCTACAGGAAGGCTCAGGGCTCTAGCCCTCAGTGAGGCGCACCAAAGCTAGGGGCTCCAGCCCAGCTGGAGGGCAAGTGGAAGCTTGGAGTTTCAGCCCCACAGTGGCAAGTCAGTGCTCTTGGCTCCAAACCCATCTGAGAGGGAAGCTAGGCTGGACTTCAGCCCAGCCTAGAAGGGGTGTTGCTCCTGGGGGCCTCAATCTCAATGAAGTGGCAAGCTGGTGCTGGGGCTTCAGCCCTGAAGGTGGTGCTAAGGCTGTGGCTTCATAGGAGCACATGCTGATAACAAGAAATTGTCTCAAGGTACAGACCTTAGATCTTTTGATCTATTTACATGCTGCACACTACAGGTTGTGTTTACTGTTCCTAAGTCGCAGCTGTAAATATTTTTAGATTTAAGTGTGAATCCTACATTACTTTTGTGGATGACAATGACATGTAAAATGCAAATATGAAGAACAAAACTGAAGTTTTGAGCCAGAATGTGAGGAAGAATTTGCAATCAGTAACAAAGGTGGCATACCCCTGTGCCTTATCTGCAATGCATTGCTCTCTCATTACAAAGTGTCACTACAAAATAAATCACAATAACTTTTCCTCTAAATAAACAAACAACCCGAAGTGTTGACATAAAGAATACACTTGACAAAGCATAGACAAATGCTGATGTATTGCTGGATAAATTTGTCCATGTTGCAATGGATAGAACACGGGAGGAGAGGAAAAGCCTTATCAGACTTTTGAAAAGCGATTCCAAATTTCCAGACTTTCTCCTTGTTCATTGCGCATCTCTCACGGACAGAGACTTCAAGTACCAAAATGTTACAAAAAGAGTCCTGGAAATTTTCATTTTAATCCACTTGAAGACTCTTCGATGGTTCAAAAGTGTCATTAAAGAGCTGGATTTTGAAAACAAACCTAACATTGTCTCTTTCTACTCTACTGTGCGGTGGTTATCAACCAGCAATGTTGTTAATAGGTTTGTGGAATTGTTGGAGCCTATCTTCTTTTTCTTTAAGGAAAGATAAAGTCTTAACAACTGAAAGATGAGCAATGGATGCAGGAAAGAGAAGTTACTCACTCTGTGCAGTAACAATGGTTCTTTGAGATGTGTGTCCCTGTGGCTGTTCCACAGTTGGTGTCGGGCCTGTCACGGCACCACAGATTGGAGATTTTTACAGTGTCCAGTATGTCAACGGGGAGATCACTCAAAGAAGAACTGCTATTTTTCACTGATATTATGCAGCATCTGCAAACTCTCAACTTGGCACTCTGAAGGAAGGGTAAGATTATTTCTGACCTTACTTGGACAGTCTTCATCTTCCACAACAATTTAAAATTTCTGTACACTGTGTCAAGAGATTTCAACTTCTTTCCTCATCTCAAGAGTAGGGGAAACACATTCCCTTAAATCAAAGTTGAATATCACAAATTCAAGAAATACAGAGGTAAATTACAAGGACTGCTTGACTTTCAGAGCAGGTTTGAAGACTTGCAGAAGCTGAGATTCTGCTTCATCTTTCTTGTAAACACCTTCATGGTCAACGTGATCGACGATGGCTGCCCGATTCCTAAAATCATGGGTCCAAAAACAATTTCCAGTTATCAGCATGTGCTCATATGAAGCCACAGCCTGGGTGCAACCTGCAGGGATGCAACATGTAAAAATGAAACTGCTGGAGCTCCTGGAAGACTAGGCTCTAAAGATGATGCACAAATAAAAATCGAGCTCTGGGAGCTTTTGCCAGGAACAAAGTATCCTCACTCAAGAAGACTAGTGTGCAACTCATTCTAATTTTGGCACAACACACTGCTGTGCATTGCTGTACCATGTGAAGAAGTTTATAAAATCAAAACATCATGTAATCCTTACATATCAATATCTGACTGAGCTCCTCCATAGTGCTTTGACAACTTAACCAGATTTCCAAAGACTTATGACCAGGAAAAAGACCCAAAAGTCCTCTAGCTCTAGCAGTAATTAGCCACGATACAGATTGCATCTCCCCTGATTCAGCACCATTGGGACTGGACTGGTCCCAGACCAGGGAATTTGCCAGACCAGGGACGTCAAAACTGCAGCCCAGAGCTTCAATCTCCCCACAGTGGCCCGGGACTCCACTGCTGTCTGGATCTCTACTCTCTCCCTGGTGGAAGAGCCACTTTCTCCATGGAGGCTTCACTGCTACCTGGGGCTTTGTGCTCTCACTGGTGTCTGGGGGCTCTGCTTTCTCCACAGTGGCTCTATTGCTGCCCGGGCTCTTCTACTGCCTGGTGGCTCTGCACTTCCGGCAGCACTCTGCATCCACCTGGGGCTACATGCTCCCCCAAGCAACTTCCTGACACCTAGAGGATTTTGCACTTCCCCCAGCAGGCACACTGATGCCCACAGCTCCACCTTCTGTCCGGCGGCTCCTCACTCCCTCAGTAGCACCAGAGTTTCTGATTAGAACATATTTAAAATCCAGTCAAAATCAACCTTTGGGGGCCTCCATGTTTCTACCAGCAGTTGTGTCCCCCTCCAGCTTCCCCACTATGGCCTGGGGTGCTCTGCGCTCCCCTCTGGCAGCAGCGCTCCGCTCCCCTCCTCCACACCCCAAGACTACAGGCTTTGCTGCCCCTGGGGACTCCATTTTGGCCCCCTAGTTTGGCAATGCTCCTGGCCCTAGCCCCATGACTTATCCCATAAGTGCTTTCAAGGGATCACCCGAGGATGTTGGACCAGGGGTGTTGCCACTCCAGGGAAGTCCAGATTACGGAGTTTCAACCTGTACAATAAATAGGATGTTACTATTAATTAAAATGCATGTGTAAAGATTGTTCTTTTCTAGTGACCCTTGAATTTCTGAAGATTATTGCATGCAGTTCAAAGGGAGAATAAATGTGGCCAGCCTTGCTATAAACTCACAATACTTTAATGCAGCGGTGGGGAATAATTTTTGATGGTGGGCCACTCTTAGAATTGGGTAAATGGTCAAGGGCCACACTCTTCCATGATATGAGTGGAGGAGATGCGGGGTCTGGGGATGGAGTTTGGGTAGAGAAGGGAAAGATTAGGGAGTGTGGGGTCTGGGAGGGAATTTGGGAGACAGAGGGGGTTGTGACCTGGGGCCGGGGTTCTGGGTGCAGTCTGGTAGGGTGTATTTGTGCAGGAATGAAGATGCAGAGGATTTGGGTTATATGGTATGGGGGGGTAGGAGGGAGAGTCTGGGGTGCCAGAGACAGGGTCTGACCAGGAGTCACTTACACAGTATAGCAGGCTTTCCTGCCTTCCATGCCCAGACACACTGTTCAGAGCAGCTGGCTGCGGGGGCCATGTGCTGCTCTGAGCACCGTGAGCTCCGGAGATGGGGGGATACTTCAGTGCTGCTTCAGTAGACACAAAGGACATTCACCTAGTGCAACAATTAAATGTACAATCATAAAGACCCATATCAATCACTACATACTGTGGTTAGCGTAATACTGGAAAACCCTTCTTAACATTTTCTTTGAATCAACTAAAAGAGAAACTGCAGTCAAGTTTGGAACATTCCTGGGGAGGGTATGTACATGAGGAAATTAATAGAGAGCTATAGTTTAATTTTATTTTAATTTGAAAACTATTATTCAGTTTTGATTTTTTAATAGGGATAATTTACTTAAGAGTAAAATGCTCCTCTCTGTTCACAGAGCAGTTGAGCTCAACTATGATATCCTGTTCTATCTACTTGATCTAGTTGGAATTCTGTGCATGAAAGAAGAGTAGAATATTGGCTGAGATCATCTTCCATGTGGACCTGAGAGGAGAACATTGTTTAAGTACAATCGAACAGTGACAGAATTCAATCAATGTTTACTTAAGCTTAAGTGGTTCCTTGTATTCAATGATCTCCAAGTTCTTTACAGTCGGTCCTCCAACACTTATCCCCATTTTAAAGAAGGAGAAGCTGAAGTGCATTTGTGCTAAATGATTTTCTCACTGACCACATGTGAGGCTCTCAGAGATCTGTAATAGACCCGAGGAGTCCTGATCTCCAGCCTCTTCATCTCACTGCTAAATCACAAAGCAGATGAAGAGCACGTGGTAGGGAAAACTTTTCTTTTGTGAATTTATTAAGAATATATGTATCTTACATTAATTACAAACCCATTCCTGATAGTTATTGCTAGAGATGAATGGAAAACAAAACCATAAATTTGAATACTCCTAGACTATTTGATAAAGATCTGGATTTTGCACATTAGGCTTACCTCTAAATATAGTACACATTGTTTTAGGTACTTATTGCAAGTCTTGGTATAAAAATATAAATCACTATAAACAGTGGGCTGTTTCTCATTTACAGTAAGGATACTTACTATCACTGCAGCCATGTGAAGTGGTCTTAAATGGATGTAAATGTGGGCTGAGAATAAATGCATATCAGACGTGTGGTGCGTACTGAAGTTAAAATACGTGTAGTTTAATACGCAGTACAAAAACTGGCACTGGTGTAACTGTATCAGTGGGTTAGCTTCATGGATATAATCCCCCCCTCCTCCTCACAGTGTCAGAGATACACATCTACATTGGGAATTGGAACTCTTGACAGCATATTGATATAGTTACCCCAGTGCATAGCGTCTCTGGCACCAAGCACAAGAACACAAGCAGACGGCAAACAATGAGAACATGTGAAGAACAAGACCTTGTACAATGCAGTCCTGGGCACTGTTTAAATCACAGACAGCACTGACAGTAGTTACAGCAGGGTTGTGAAAGATGCTTCTGCCACTGAAATCAGGTAATGGGCATGATGTTACACTTTAGGAAGGAGGGCATAATCATGCAATGATCATTGACTGAAAAGGGGAAATGATCATGGAGAGCACCAGATATATGTTCTGACTTAACCCTGCCATGTGGGAAAGTAACACTTGCAACCAAAGAGAGACTAATGGCAGAGACTGCCACCAGCGAGAGACTACCAAAGAATAATGATTTAAATCTACATTTTTCTGGTTAGTGACAGATCAGATCTTATGAAAGCATTCCAGAGGTCTTAATCTGCTCCCACTCAACCCACTGGCGATTCATCATTAATGTATGGCCAGAATCCAATCCAGTAAAATACTTAGGACTACATGAAAAAGTATTTCAGTGCATAGCAACATGATGTGGAATGCAAATTATTCCATATCTAAGGGGAAACAACTCTTTTAGAGTCAGCATTACTCTATCCAGCAAGTTATTCTAGAGACTGAATATTTCAGCCAGGCTGCTCGTGTTGCTAGAGGCCTGAAACTGTTTAATCTGAACAGTCTCCCCCATATCCCCATGAGCATTGTTGCAATCTTGTCTTTAATAAACCCAAAGCTCTTTTGAGGATAAATTCTTTTTCAAGTAAAGGTTAAACCTCTTAAATCCGGAACTCTCTGGTCTGGCAACAGCTGTGGTCCACAAGGACCACGGCTGTTGCTGAACCAGAGAGAGCCCCAGCACTGGGGAGTGTGAGCCAGCCAGGAGCCCAGCTGTGGGGAGCCCAGCTCTGAGGAGCCCCACAAGCTGTGCCAGCAGCAGCCAAGGACTCCTATCTTGGAGGAGCCCTGAGCTTGACGAGGCAGCAGAAAGACTGGTGAACTCCATCCCAGGGGAGCCCCAGCTGGGCAGTTCAGGAGAGGAGCTGGCAAGCACTATCGGTGGGAAGGCCCAGCAGAGAACGGCAGCAGCGGGGCAGCCACCAAGCCCTGATCCCAGGGAGCCCCAGCTGGACACACGTGGGTCCGAGGCAGCTGGGGAGTTCTGTCCTCGAGAAGCCTCAGCCAGCTCGCTGCGTCTGTGCCCGGCAATAGCAGGGCAGCAGCCCAGTGGCAGCAGGCTGGGAGGCCAGTGGCAGAGGAACCTCCCCATTCCCCATTCAGTAAATTCCCTCACTCAAGATGGGTCAGGTACTTCGTGTGCCAGACCAGCGAGGTCCAACCGGTAGTAGAAAGAAACAGTAAATGTAGTACTGAATATCTGTTTTATATAGTTTCAGTCTCCATCTTACAGCTGTTATTGGTATGCTCAGGACAGTAAATTATTTTGTAGTATTTACATATAACAGTTTTTACTTCCTGCTTCTGTCCTTGTGGTAGTTAATTAGTATTAAGAAATAAAGGAAAACCACACTGAAATGTTAATCATCCCTAATATGAGTGAAGTCTCTTCACCTTCCTTCTTGCTGCTTCTGCTGCTGACTGAGTGAAGGAGGATATAGCAGCAAGGTAAGAAGGTAAAAGGATCTAATTCTGAGATAAGGCTTACCAGCCAGCCCCAGACAGACCCGGGCTTCTCCTAGGGTTGCCAACTTTGTCATATTTAAAAACCTGACACTACAGGAGTGTCAGAACCTGCTCCACTGTTTTGTCTGAACCCACTCTCCTTCCTAACCACATCCCAGCTCATCCTGGGTTTGGAGGGTCTTGCGTTGGGAGACAAAAGTGGGAGCTGCAACCACTGACACAGGGAAGAGGTAGCCACAGCTGAGTAGGGGCTGGCTCTGGTGATGATCCAACATCTCCCTTCAGAGGGGTAGCAGAGTTACTCTGTAGAGGGGTAGCTGAGTTAGGGAGTTAACATCTCCCTGACTCCCCTACTTGCAGTAACTGGACTTCGGGTGTCTAATCAGTAGATCTGACTGAACATGGTCAAATCCCCTTTTCAAAAACCAAGCACCTGGGCACCCTTCCTTCCCCTCAAGCTAAATCAACACTTACTGATGCATGCAGAGAACAGGCACTCATTTAGCACAGGTATAAAAAAGGAGTGAAGAGAGTGAAACACTTCATGGCTTTCCTTGCTGCCTCCCCTACTAGGGATGTAAGTGACTAGTCCCTCGACTAGTCATTTCTCCCCCACACACAGACACATATGTTGCTGCGGGGCAGAGCAGGAGCCAGTGCCGGGTGGAGCGGTCTTAAAAATCAGTTCCCCCCCAACACCGTCTCCACAGGGGTTGGGGAGGCAGAGGGGTAGCAGGGACCAGGTGTGAGCCAGGAGTCAGCGGATTCCTGTCTTGCGCCTAATCTCAGATGCTGCACCTCTGCTTTTTAAAGGTACTAAGAGCCTGCTGACTCTTAATACATTTAAAATGCAGAAGTTCATCCGGGGGAGGGGGAGGGCGCTTGGTATGAGCTGGGAATCAGCTCCTCTTGGCTCAAACCAGGTGTCCCCCACTGCACTTCAGCCTTTTAAATGTATTAAGAACTGGTAGGCTGTAATACATTTAAAAGGCACAGCTGCAGAGAGGTTAGCTCCCGGGGCCAGGAGCTAACCCCACTGTGGCTTCCCCGCTTACAAACTAATTGATTAGTCAATGGAAATTCCATCGATTAGTCAATTAGTTGATTAAACTAAATTTGCCATCTTTATACTGCTGAAATCTTTCACTATCATGTAGCTACACATCAAGTGACAAATGTGGATGCAGCCTACATTTCACTGTGGCATGTATCTATGTAGGTATTGCCTGTATGGTACATGTTGCCATAAGTATATATAGTCTTGGACAATCCACCTGCCTAATATCCCCAAATATTTATACCCACTTTGCTCCCCAGAGAGCCCCCCCTTCAGAATCCAGTTACTTACATGCACAGGCCCCAGTATCACCCTAGCAACCTCTACATAATCCTCCAGTACCTTTTGACAGTTTGGGGCAGCTTTATAACCTCTCCCCATTGCTTCTTGAAGAGGGTGTGTTGATCATAAGTTTGACACTGTATGCAAAGGCCAATGCACAAATTGAAATAAAGTATGTACAGCAGACAGATGTTTAAATTAAAAATATGGAACCCCAGACTTTCCAAGGAAAGAATCAGAGGGAAGCTTGGGACAAGGAAAAATTGGCTGAGAACTCCTACTTTCTGGTTAAACCACTGTGGTTAGATATTTTCCAGCCTTTGAAAAGGAAACAAGTTTCTGGTCTTGATGAACAGAGGTTGCTTAGACCTAAATTTAAAGTCATAGTAACTGCTTTTGAACTGCTGCTTATTACTTCAGATGCAGTTGAGATGTCCCACTATTTGCTGCATGAATGCCTGTCACAGACCATACAGCACTCAGTCACCATTCACAATCATCACAATATAACCAGAAATGACCTCTACATGACAGACCAATTTTTCAGGCTCGTTCATGCAGTTCAAAAGCTGGTATAACATTTTAATTCATTGACAAAGTCCACATTGTCACATACAAATAATATAGTTAGAATGCAAGTACCCAGTTTCTCCTTTGCATGTTCAAGTTGAGAGAGAGAGAGAAAGAGAGAGAGAGAGGTTGGCTTAAGACAGGGATGGGCAAAGGGGTCTCCACTGGCTGGATCCAACCCACCAAGCCAGTGGATCTGGCCCGTGGTCACCCTGCCACTCCCCAGCCAATCAAGACATGGGGACAGTGGGAGCATGCAAAGTGTCCTCCCCCCACGAGGGGCACGCAGCATTAGAGGAAACCATGAGCTGTTTTTATTGCCCACCCCTACCTTAAGGTATGCAACTCCATAACATAAATAATGTACCTTGAGTTGACATACATTAAGCCAACCTGCTCCTGTCTGCTTCCTTTACTTCTTGGCTGGCATGATTTTCCGCAAATTCTTTTAATGGAAAAGTTTTTCAGTTAAAAGCATTTGCGGAAAAGAGCATCTAGATTGGCACTGATGCTTTTCCGCAAAAGCACTTTTTGCGGAAAAGCGTCCGTGCCAATCTAGACGCAGTTTTGCGCAAGAAAGCCCTGGTCGCCATTTTTGCCATTGGGGCTTTTTTGCACAAAACAGTTTTTAGCTGTCTACACTGGCCCTCTTGCACAAAAACATTTCCAGAAAAGGGCTTTTGCCCGAATGGGAACGTCAAAGCATTTGCGCAAGAAGCACTGATTTCGGACAGTAGAATGTCAGTGCTTTTGTGCAAAATCAAGCGACCAGTGTAGACAGCTGGCAAGCTTTTTGCGGAAAAACTTGCCAGTCTAGACACAGCCCTTGTGACTGTGAGGAGTACTGGCACCAACCGGAGCCACCTCAGAATTTGTTTTAGCAGGTCTTAATGAGACCCGCTAAATCGAACACCAGAAAATTGCTCTCCAGTGCATAAGTACAGATGTGGCATAAGAATATGGTAGTCCAGACTTACAGGTATTTTAAGTCAGTTACCTGGACATTGTCCAGAAAAAAAAAGATGTCTCATACACTCCTGAAAATACAAAAACAGGTTAATTCAAAACAACATGGATGCCTGCTCTAATTCTCTCACCTGTTGTTTGCTGCATCCATCTGGCTACTCACTTTGCTTACATACACGTAATCTGAGTTCGTTACGTTACATTTGCTCAACAATTTAGCAGATGTGAACATGTGAACACACACAAACATTTAAATATTCAATCTCTGTATGAGGTGCTCTCTAGAGAGAGGGTCTGTGTTTGCAATTTAGGTTCCTGAGGACATGGCTGAATAAATTGCAGTAATTGTGGTTTTGAAATGACTGTCTAACCTAAACATCACACAGTTTTCTATCACATGGTAAGTTGCTCAAAGAATATCCATAGCATTTATTTACTCCTTTGAGCACTGTATAACAAATAGCTTTGCATGACATATTATTATATACAGGGTTGTAATTGCTGGCTCTGAATAAACCTACTGTGCAAATGTGTGTATTGCTCTGAACATACAGAATCATGTACAATTCTGTTTTATATTAAATACATTCTATTCACTCTGATGATCTGAAAGATGTGGTAGAACGATGCCTAAAACAAGGGTGAGCAATAATTTTTGATAGGAGCGTCACTCCAAGAATTTGGAAAGTGGTCAAGGGCCGTACTCTTCCATGGTATTAAAGGAGGAGGTGTGCAGTCTTGGATGGAGGTTGGGTGCAGAAATGAACTTGCAGTAAGGGACTGGGGTGGAGTTTGGGTGGAGGGGGTTGCGACCTGGGGCAGGAGTATAGAAGAAGGTGCAGGGATTTGGGTTATGACCGGGGGCAGGGGATTGGGATGCAGGGTCTGGGAGGGGGTATGGGTGCAAGAGTGGGACTGAAGAGGGTTTGGGTTACATGTGGTAGGGATGCATGGTGTGAGAGAAAGGGAGGGACTGGAAGGACAGAGGCATTACCTGGGAGGCTCCAGGCCAGGAGGACCCTCAGGCAGGTTCCCTGCCTGCCCCACCCCACACACTGCTCAGAGCAGCCGGCTGGGGGGACCACATGTTACTCAGAACGCTGCACGTGGGGGAGGGGTGGTTCTTGCATTGCCTGTCTTGCAAACAGACAGCTCCCATTGACTGGTTTCCAACCAAAGGGAGCTACAAGATTATGCTGTGGTTGAGGGTGGTGCACAAGGCCTCTTCCCACTCCTCCTGGGCTTGCAGCACTTATAGAAGCACATGGCCCCTGCAGCCAGCTGCTTTGAGCGGTGTGCACGGTGAGGCAGTCTGGGAGCTTGTCTTAGGCTATGTCTACATTAGAGTTTTTCCAGAGGTATCCCAGAAAAACTCTGTCACGTCCAGGGAATGTGTGCACTTTTTTGGATCAGTTTCCGAAAAAGTAGGCACATTCCTTCAGAAGCCCTGTACTCCTCATTTTATGAGGAATAAGGGCTTTTCTGAAAGAGGTTTTTCCCACATTTGGCCCCTTGTAGATGGGCCAAATGTCGGGAAAAAACCTCTTCTGAAAAAAGAATTGGAAAAAAAGATACTCACATTATAGATCGCAATTTGCGTACCTTTTTCCAAAAAAGAACTGCAGTGTAGACATAGCCTGCGGCTCCTCTTAGGGTACGTCTAGACTACATGCCTCTGTCGCCAGAGGCATGTAGATTAGGCTACCCGACATAGTAAAATGAAACGGCGATTTAAATAATCGCCGCTTCATTTAAATTTACATGGCTGCCGCGCTGAGCCGACAAACAGATGATCAGCTGTTTGTTGGCTCAACGCGATAGTCTGGACATGCAGGTGTCGACATCAAAGGTATTTGTCGACCACCCAGGTAAAGCTCCTGGGATGAGGAGCCATGTAAATTTAAATAAAGCGGCGATTATTTAAATCGCCACTTCATTTTACTATGTCGGGTAGCCTAATCTACATGCCTCTGGCGACAGAGGCATGTAGTCTAGACGTACCCTTAGACTGCAGTCTGGATCAGGCTGCTTGTTGGGCTGCATTTTGCCCACTCCTTGTTTAAAAATATAATTAGACAATATCTTCACTGTGCTTTTCTGCAAGCGGGGGTGCCAAAAGCCTGCACAAATAAGGTGGGGAGCGGCTCAGTGCTTCATGAATTGCCAAGCTCCGGGGCAACTGCCCTCTTGCCTCCTCCCTCCCCCGCCCATCAAAGGGCCTCTATGCAAGTGTAAGAGAAGGCCAGAACAATGTAGTAAATTAGTATTCTTTTGTACAGATATGATTCTAGGCTTTTTGGTGATTGACTTGCTGCATTTAAAAAATTGTTCTCATGTAGTAAAATCTGTACTCAAAAAGGTATATTATTACAATTATAGGCTGCAACTCTTCATGAGCGAAAGGAAGAACTAACCCTGGAGTATGGATTAAAGCAGGAGTGGGCAAAATGCAGCCTGTGGGCCAGCTTCAGCCCACCAGATATGACCCGCAGCCCAGCAAGAGCTTTGAGGAGGCCCTGCCTCTACACACCACTCAGAGTGGTCAGCTGCGGGAGTCAAAGGCATCTTTGAGCACTGCCTCAGGTGCAGGGGGCGGGGGATGACAGGGAGAAGAGGCTTCACACACTGCCCCACTCCCAACACAGAACCATTGGCCAGTTTCTATCTGCTACCAACAGCAATTAAACCTGAAGAACAAAAAACAAACAGAAAAAAAAAGTGACAAAGGAAATTTTGACCATGTAGTTTATTTTTACACCAAGAACCAACAATAAAGCTTGTCGGGTAACATAAGATGGGGGCCAGATTCTGATCTCAGTAACACCACTGTTAAGACTGGACCCAATTCTCTCCTTAGTTACACCTATGAAAATTGGGAATAACTCCACTGACGTCAATGGAAGTACAGGTTTGCAAAGTGGTATGAGAGAATAATTTGACCCACTGAGTTTAAGAATGTACCTTTGTTAGCTGAACTGCTCATCAATACGCAA
The DNA here is from genome assembly GCF_052426305.1 of Pelodiscus sinensis. Lineage (NCBI taxonomy): Eukaryota > Metazoa > Chordata > Testudines > Trionychidae > Pelodiscus > Pelodiscus sinensis. Next base: position 104,769,193 of record NC_143055.1, read on the forward strand.
GAAGATTGTTGATTTGGCTTCAAATTAGAATTGCTAAATTTGGTTAGTTTTATTACAAACTACTTTAGCGACTCTAATGTGGATGAGAAAAAGAAATGATTTATTAGCATAACTGTTCTTCACTAGCTCCTTCTGCCCTTTAAAACACTGCAGTAGATATCTGTGGTAAAATTCTGCATTCAACTGAAATTTGCAGAGGTTATTCTCTCGTAGGATGTGGGGGAAGGAGAGGTAGTAGGGTTGTACTACTCAGGTAAGAGCCTATCTATTGACACAGAGTAGTGTTGACAGTGTCCATTTGCAGGAATAGTAGCAGAGATTGAGAGATAGAGTTAACTGATGAAGCCTGGATGGGGCAGAGCTAAAGGAAAATAAAAGTGGGAAACATAGAACAAACAAAATGCAGCAGATGGGAACTATTATTTTGGAAATCTCCATGTTGATTTTACAGGAAGACTGACCACTGGTTAAAAATTTACTTCTGGTGGCAATCACAACAGCTATGCCTAATAAATATTAATGACAACTCATTAGCTTGTTTTCTACAAATATAAAGATCAATAGATACAGAATATTCCTCTGAATTTGGCAGAGGAAAAAATGAAGTAATCTGCTAAACTAATACTAATAAGTGTTTAAATAGCCACATTTATAGTCATTAAAGCTGAACAGCCTGTAAGTGTCATTCAACCTCTGCGAGTCAGGCTACAATATTTACAAGCACAGACCCACAGGAGAGACGCAGAAGATATTTAAAATGAAAAAGGGCAAATGTGAAACTACTGGCTAAGCTTAAAATAGGTGAAAGATTGAGGTTTAGAAAAATAAACATATTAATCACAGTAGGCTAGCTTCAAATACATTATATAATCAATTTTTTGATGTAACAAACTGGGGGAAAAAACGTTCTCTAAGAACTCGCAGATCCTTTCATGCAAGTCTCCAGTGCTAACACCAGGCTCTATGTCATCTCTATTGATTTGTCCTTTTAAGTACAAGGCTAATCTGCAAAGTGACTGTTCCCATCCTACACCACACCAAACTCCAATAGTTACACTTTTTCCTCTTATTTATTCTATGGTGGGGCCTAGATGCCTTAGCTGAGGCCATGGTTGCATGGTGCCTGACACTACAAGCAGATAGTGAGAGGCAATCGATCTTGACAAACAAGTAATGCAACTGTTCAGACTGGACATCTTTATTATTACGAGAACGACCATTTCTGCATCCATCAATGACACACGCTGGTATGTTTTATGATCACTAGTGTAATAAAAATCTGTGGATTTTAGAAATCCTCTTGCCATCTGTGATTGCATTACTGGAATCAGGAACAAGTTAACTTGTTTTTTTTATTGTAGCACATTTGTTGACATTTGTGGTCCTCTCGATGCATGGGCATCAAGAGGACCACAAATGTCAACAAATGTGCTACAATAAAAAAAAACACATTTCTCAGGGCAATAACGTACTATATTAAGAAATTAATTTAATAGAATCATAAAACTCAGCAAGTGTTTTTAGACCTCCTGGAAAGTGTTCACCATGCAACAGGATGATGCACCAGGAGCTACCAGGGTGATTACAGGAATTAGCACTATGGCAACACACAGCTTGGGTGTTGCAACAGGCAGCAGGTGCACAGGGCCAAAGACATCAGATTGTGCTCCACATATGAGATACAGTATGTCAGTCCAAAAGGGCTGGCTTTACTTTAAGAATTATTCCACTGTGCTGAATGTAGCAGCTAACCTGTTCGTGCTGCTCCTCCACCATTGTTCTAATGTATCTTCTCTCTCTGATGTAAGTTTTTACTTTCAGCTAATTCTTAGCATTCACATTTTCTTCCAGAGGAAACCATCAAAAAATCTGTTTAGCCACACTGAATGTGTAATTTAAAAAAAAATCACTCTAGAAACTTAGGAAGCAAAGTTCCACCATGCAGGCAAGTCCTTTTGTATGCTTCAAGCCTCAACATCTAATGCACGCAAGCACAGTTATAATATGTGCTGAGTAAATTACTAAGACCATGACACTTAGAGATTATTTTTTTGTACTTCAACTGAAATAGCTCAAATTATTTTTTAAAAATTATCAAAAGATTATATTAAAGGGAAACCTAATTATATTTCTGAAAGATGTAGATATAATAGCCCATGGGAGACTCTGGACTTTTTTTTAAAAAATACATACACGTTGCGATGCATTCAGACATCACACAAGTGTCAGACGCACACATTTAAAAACAACCTAAAGGATGTGTAAGTCAAAAATCAGAGATGGAAAAGACCTAACTATTTTATTAGATCTTCTAGCCCATCTTCCTACAAATGCAAGACTGTTTTCAGTTCCTCTAATTACAATACAATAGCACCTGATTACCTGGTTTACTTATGTATATGCCCAGCCACACACACAAATGAGTTTTACAAACACCAAGGTAAAGGTCCTTTGAAATTTGGTCCTAAAACTTAAGAGGTAAAACAAGGCAGAAATGCCTCATCTTAATTTTAAAACCCAATGTGCTGTATAAAATTCCCCACTGTGTGGAGACTGAGGCAATATTCCAGGCCCAGTGGAGTGAGGATGTTTCTGCCTTCCCTCAGTTTTCTTGCTTTGGCTAGATAATGTCATATACTGTGTAGTTATTCAAACACAGGCTTCTTTGTGAGATAAAAAGGTACATATCATATCTATTATCTATAAAGAAATTTCCTTTATTGTACAAACCCCATTTTCTAAATTCCTGTGTTGATTAGTCTCCATTATACTCCCCATATACAATCAGATTTCTAAAAGTGAAGTGGTTCATTTTTATGGAACACAATATCATAAGAGTATAAAGTTTTAAAAGGAAACTAGAAAATACATTAGTGAATATTCACTGCAAGCTTTGTTTTTAGTGACTAGATTTTACTTCACTTTGAGCAATATCTTACTACATGGCTTGTTCCATTGAAATCAATCAGATTTACTTAGAGAACAAGGTGTTACTCAGTGAGAGGCAGAGTCAAGCCCTTAATAAATAAAACATGGATGGATGATGGCTGAGGTAAGTCTGTGCCTTATCTGCCATTTTACCATTTTGCAGGATCATCTACGTTATCATAAAAAGAAAGACAAAAACAGTCGAAAGCAATTAGTTGATTTAACCAATGATCTTAATTGTAAGAGGGCACTACTTCTAATGAGGAGATCAACTGTTGGGTACTAGCAGCTGTAAAAAAAAAATCAAATCACTAGAGACAGCCTAGCTGTAGAGAAAGTGCCTTGGAAATTGGGTGTGGCTGTATAGTTTTACCTCATTAGTTTTCACCACTGAAGTGCTAGAGGGATCTATACAAAACACTGAATTCTGAACTGTATTTTTTAAATTGACATTATTCTTCCATTTAACTATTTTCTTAAACCAACATGAGAGGTCCAGAACTTTCTTGTCAAATTAAATTAAAGGTAGATAAATTAAATTGCAGATACATTTCAAGTCATTCAAAATAAAATAAAATAGAAGTCCAATCATGCCCTTATGTAAAATTTCTTCTGTCACAACTAATTGCCTATATCTGAAAAGGGATATACTGAATCCAGTGCTGAAAGGCACTTGCTGTCTAATGAAGTCAAGATTAAAGCAACAAAATAGGCAGCTGCTTGTCAAAAAAGCCTTTCACTTCACTGCCCAGATTGATTAACACAATATTATTAGTTCACTGTTCAACACACGCCAGACACCCTAGGATCTTCTCTCTTACCAGGTTAGCTACGGAGACATCCATTGGTGGCAGCAACAAAATCCCTCTCTTAGCTTCACGTACACCACACACCTTAACTGTGTACACATCACAGTATCTCAGTCAGATTACCCACCATGAGCTCTACATTAAACTACAATGCTATAAATGCTATCAATGAACAAGTCAATGCTGCTTGCCTTTCCCTCATCTACAGAGCAAGTGGAAAGCTACAGACATCTCTCCGCACTTCAACTAAAGAAGCTCGATCCTCCAGCATCCTTATTACCTAAGCCACTCCTATAGTCTCGCTCTCTTTCCTCTCACACCATTTTTGCTGTCTCCATTCACATTACCTTCTTAGGTCTCTTCCTCCTCTGGTTACTGCCGTTGTACTTCTCCCCACCATCGCTTTTCTGGGCTGCTTCTTCATTCATCATATTGCACAATTTCAAAAGCAAAGAGCTCTGCCATTAAACCCTCCCGACTGTCCAGACCATTAGTGAGTATGTCACTTGCTGGAGAGGAGGAGGGGTGTCTATGCGTGCGTGTGTGTGTGTGTGTGTGTGTTGGGGGGGTGGGAGGGAAGAGGGCGTGCGGGGAGGGTGAGCATGATGATGTTGCCATGGCAGCAGCTGCCACAACTGTTTATCTGACTGCATTGTTAAATCTGATTCAACCAATTACCAAAAGAGTCTGGATGCTTTACAATGAAGAAAGCCTTGAACGGAGACTGCCCGGGTCTAGCACAGGGTGCGGGAATCAGCATGGTCACTAGTTGGTGCTTGATACAATCGCCTTTTTGATAAGATGTGGGGAAAAAGCTGCATAAGAATCCCTATATGTGATTGCACTGCAACACAGAGCTGACACAAGGCAAGTAAGATAGCTGTAGCAACTTCGGAGTGCTTCCCAACCCTTTACATTCTATGCAAAGGAAGGATGCATTTAAGATTCTGGGGTAAACCCAAATCTACAAATCTCCATGGAGTTACTCAGGATTTGCAGCACAGTTGCTGAGAACAGAATTTATTATTCCAAAACTGGAATCATTAGCGTTATTCTTTTCCACTTGGCAAGAAACCCACAAAGATGTAAGTCATACTTAATAGGTGATTTCACACTCACTTTTTATTTCTACTAAAAGGGAAAAAAAGCTATTAGAAGCTAAATCTTCTCTTGCCCCATATGCCTGCTGGGCACAGACTCGTGATCTGTTTTATTCTAATCAAAGAATTTCAATCTAATTTATTAATAAATGTTTTTTGATCCAATTCATAAATGGGCAAAACTCCCATTCCCAGGTGCCATAAGACTTTAATAATAGTTTTCTGTCTCTATTAGGACAGAAGACCGGCAGAGACACCAGTATTCTATCCCAGCTCTCTAATTCATGGATTAAGAATTATTAATTTCAATTACAGTAGTGGATAGAGGCCCCACTCAAAACAGGTTCCATGGTTGTACTATTAGCCAGGATGGGTAGGAATGGTGTCCCTAGCCTCTGTTTCTCTGGAGGTGGGTGACAGGGGAGGGATCACATGAAGATTACCGGTTGTGATCCCTCCTTCTGGGGCATCTGGTATTGGCCACTGTTGGAAGACAGGATACTGAGCTGGCTGGATCTTTGGTCTGACCTAGTATGGCCTATCTTATGTTCTTACTAGGCGCTACAGAAACACACATACACCATTCCTGAAACACATGCACATTAGTGCACGGTAGCGAAGTCACTGCTGTAACGTCAATAGACTAAGAAAACTACATTTGGAAGTATTGCGATTAGGTCCAAATAATACTAAGATGGTTTCCACAGTGTGAGCAAATAGTTCATCTTACAAACTAAATCATTCCCACTTTTTTTTAAAAAAGGACTATACACATTCATATGTAAATTCATATAGGACTAGTAAAAAAAAGTTCTTTATTTCTTCCATTGAATATGCTCACAAAAATACTGTTCCACTTACTATTGAACAAAGGAACGGAGAAACTTGCCCTCCTTCCTAGACATTAGCTAGGGCTAGAGAAACAAAAGGAAGAAGTCACTTTAACTGCTTACTCAGTTGAGGAGGAGGTTCAGAAAGAGGAAGAGAACCAATGAAGCATGAATGCAGTATGCTGCAATTAAAGCAGCTGCTAACATAACGAACATCTGTATCATAACAATATGTTCAATATGCAATGGTCTGCAACTCTTTTTATGTAGAGCTACTTAGAGGTAACTTTTTTTTCTTCGTAGAAGTAGGAATTTTCATGTTAAGTAATGCCTCAAATAAGGCAGACAAAGTATCACTTTGCATCTGTTATGCCATAATTAGAGCTGTGTTTTGTCATGGTAAATGTTTGGGGACATCATGGAGTAGTCATTTGTTATTAGTGTCAGAAATTCATGGGAATCATTTGTGTAATGTGGAAAGACATGGCCATGCTTTTAACTCATCAGCAAAATAGCCTTGTGCACTATTTTTAAATGCTCTATCTTGTTCTTGATGAGTCTTGGAACGATGTTCTTAGTGGTTGTTTTGTTACAGTATGAATTTATCTTGCAAACTGCACAAAAACCTGATACAGTACATTTAAAAATGAATTTTTAAGCTATGAAAAATCACAGACAGATAAAAATACTGACATTGGGGGAAAAACACACACCGCAACACTGAAAGATCAATGACAACATTGCAGCAATGCATCTTGACTTGGAAAGATGGGATCACCTCTCTCTTCAACTTTGAGGCTTGCCTCAGGCCCCTGAGACTATGGAAGCTGCTACCCATAGAATTTAATTCTACTTCCATTGTGATCCTCCAGCTAGAAAAGAAGAGGGAAACAGCATTGCCAGAGAACTCTGACAGCCAGAGAAATAGTCAGGAAGTCTCAAGACTTATTCGTGGTGGAACACTGAAGCCAGATAAAAAAGAAAGTCAGAGGAAATAAACAAGGCTAGTGAAATGCATGTACCACTGCAATGAGGCCAGATATCAGTGAAGGCTGTTGAGACTGGCGATGTGTGAAACAGGTTTCTGAGATTTTGGGGGGAAAAAAATATAGTGGGAAGCATCCACTTTTGGCTAGGAATACTAGATTGCAAACAAACAAAGGAATAAACTGAAAAAGCATATCAAATACCTTTTAATGGGGCATGCAATGCTAGAAGGGACTCACACGCAAACTTATTGAAGGATGACATCCTCATTAACCTTAGCTGCTGTTTGCCTGTTTTCTCTAAATCTTGGGAAATCATTTTTGGCAAAAGGATCTTACATGCAATCATAGAAAACAATGTTTCACGAAAGACATGTTACAATTTCATATATTCTGTTACCACAGAAATAAAATATGAAACTTAGTAAATAAAGAGTCAAACATCTTACTATGTATCAATGAAAGTATTTTATTGAAATAATAATGCCTTACTTGGCTCTGGTAACAAAGTCAAAGAGGAAGGGTATTGAATGTCCCACTTATTCCTCACTATTCTTCAAACTGCCAGCCTGTCCATTGTACTGTTAGGGTATGTCTAGACTACATGCCTCTGCCGACAGGGGCATGTAAAATAGGCTACCCGACATAGTCAATGAAGCAGGGATTTAAATATCCCCGGCTTCTTTAAAATAAAAATGACCGCTGTGCTGTGCTGGCTCAGCTGATTGTCGGCACAGCGCGCGAGTCAAGACGCGGATCGGTCGACAAGGGAAGCCTTTGTCGACCACTCCTGTAAACCTCATTTCACGAGGCATAAGGGAGCAGTGCAGTACTTACAGTCAACCCTGGCAGTTAACTCTAAGCACTACACACCAAGTGGCCTGGGGGAGCGCGCAAAGTCTCCTCCCACCCTCCAAGGGGCTCAACACTTAAAGTCAACCGCTAGCTGCTGCTCAGCTGGTGGATGACTAAGCACGGGGCTCCTTTGCACGGTGGGGGCACAGAGCAAGAGACTTCCCTTACTCTACCTCCCCCAGGCCCTGACTGACCTGGGGGCAAGTGGGAGAATGCGAAAAGTCTCCTCCCACCGCCAGGGGCACAAGCGCCTAGAGGGAACTGCCAGCTGTTCAGAACAGCTGATGGTTCTCTCTGGGGGAGGCGGGATCAAAGACTTTGCATGCTCCCCCACTCTCAGGCCAATCAGGGTCTCTGAGTGGGGAAGCACTGAAGTGTCCTGGCTCCGCCCCTTCCGCCTGAGGCCACTTCAAAAATTTCTGAAGCAGCTCCAGGTCAAAAATTATTGCCCACCCCTTCTGTACAAACTGTCAGCGTTTCGGCACAGGAGGACCTTGACATTAGATAATACAGGGATTGAGTTGTTAAATCACTAACCATGCAATGCTGCAATCACATCCATGATAAATACCCATCAGCTTTCAACAGGAAGTCTGACCACAGAACAATTATGAAATCGGTGGTTAGTAAGATATGATTACCAGGAAGAATCCCATGAATGAGAGTTTATGATGAACAGTAAAATGAAGCTCTCCAGGATTATCTCCTTGTAATTAGTCTTTAAATATATTTAACTTGAGGAGGACCCAAACCAGTTATTATGACAAAGGAGAATTTAACTAGTTGACTTCTTATAGCTCTACCTTCAGTCCCCATGCCATCTTTGACTATGATTAAGTGTATTGGCTATGGAAAACTAAAGGAAGTAGTACTCCATGAAGAGGATGCAGTAAAAAAACACCTATCTTCCGATAAACAACTTTAATTGGATGGAATAAATCCTGGTTTCAGTTTTGTTCAATGAGGCTATATCTATGCTGCAGCATTATTTGGGAATAACCAACATTATTCCAAGAACAAAGAGCATGTCTACACTGCAAACCATTATTTCAAAATAATGGTGAGCTGGAGGATTTTTTACTCCGACTCCTGAAACCTTCATTATATCAGGAGCAATGGAAGTCAAAGGAAGAGTGTTGTTCCTTGGACTTCCTGCTGTGTAGACAGCACCAAAGCTGAATTAACCTATTCGACTTGGGCTATGTCAATTGTGTAGCTTAAGCTGCACAGCTTAATTTGACTTTTGCCCTGCTATGTAGACATGCCCTAAGATGCCAAAGTATTACATATCCAGAAATTCCTAAAACAGTGTACCATCTAGCAAATTATGGAACAGTTCTTTGAAAGCTCCTTAACAACATGCCAGCTAGTCCCCATGGAAGAGTTCAAGAATACTCTTGCAGCAGAATTAAATCAATTCTATTAATCTTATAAATGCTTTCTTAGCTTGTGAGAAATGTTTCCTTACTGAATCCCTTGTTTTTTCAATCCTAGGAACTTCATATCCAAAAAACATTTGCTCTGCCACTTGAGCAGGGAGGGAATTTCCAACTGCAGTTAGGAACAGTAGTCATGATACAGTCCAAATGACTCTTGCTAAATATTCCTGTGTCCACCATATCAACTTACCCATAAATGGCAAATTCCATTTGATCTCTACTTGTAAGAGACATAATATCAACACTCAGCATTGAGAGTGCGGGCAAATTTTCATAACTAGCTGCATAAAGTTTGGTGCCTCATTCTCATAGGTACCAAGCAACGCCAAGTTAAGTCAACAGGGGTTGCAGATGGTTCAGCACCTTTGAAATCAGGTATGATTCTAGCAATGTATGATTCTAGCAACCTAATTTCAGACACTCAGATCTGAAAATGTTAGCCATATATTTTATAATCAATTTACCCACTTGTATGCCTGATGAAACCCTATTGTTACAAAGGGAGTTATGAAGTTTTGCTTTAAAAGTCCTTTCTATCAGGCGATTTGAAGGCAAAAATGCTTAGTGTGGGAAAATAAGGTCAGGAAGAGTAAGCTTAAAATATACTTTACTTCTGTGGAGTAAGAAAGGGAACTTAATTCAACCAAGGCACGGATGACAACAGTAGCATCCAAAAGAAAAACTGCACTACCATTAAAATGGGGCAAGACAAAAATCTATCCTCTCAAGCTTCTGTTATCAAACTGGACTAAATAAAAGACTTCCTATTAACAGATAAGATTCACCATTGATGGAGACATAGGAGGTGAAGAAAGGGACTGGGTGACTCAATGAAATGGCACAAAAATATGTGAATTTTCACCTCAGGATCAAGTAACTGACATTTGATAAATGTTTGGTAACCATTTTTTTTTGAATGAGTGGTCTCAGTAAGATTTTCAGAGAACAAAAGGCCACCAAGAACCAGCTACTGGGCCCTATCTGAAATAAGGAAGTCAGATATTGGGTAATAGAATAGTTGATTAACTCAATGAATTCTTATTGGTTACTTGACTTACGCGGATCCGACTTATGTTGGATCCGCAGTTACGAACGGGGCTTTTCTCGCCCCGGAGGATGGGAGCAGGGGTCTGCAGGGAGACGGGGAGCAAAGCCTTGGAGCATGCCCACAGCGGGACAGCCCAAGCGCGCCTGGGCTGTCCTGCTGCGGGCGTGCTCCGCGGCTTTGCTCCCCGTCTCCCTGGTCTGCTGGGGTGGGGTGGGGTAGGGTGCAGCTAGTGCCCCCCCCAGCAGACCAGGCTTTTCTTGCCTACCCTTGGGGTAGAGCAGCTGGGGGCTGCCGGGTTGGTCCCCCAGCGCCACTCCGGACCAACCCGGCAGCACCCCAGCTGCTCTGCCCCAGGCGTCCTGATTCAGCCACTGCTGGTCAGTTTCAGCAGCGGCTGAATCAGGATGCCTGGGGCAGAGCAGCTGGAGTGCTGCTGGGTTGCTCCAGTAGTGCCGAGGAGCCGTGCTACCGGACCAACCCAGCAGCACCCCAGCTGCTCTTCCCCAGGCGTCCCCAAGTCAGCTTCTGCTGAAACTGACCAGAGCTGACTACAGGAAGCCCGAGGCAGAGTTGCTCTGCCCCGGGCTTCCTGGAATCAGCCACTGATCAGTTTCAGCAGCAGCTGACTTGGGGACGCCTGGGTTTCTTAAGTTGTATCTGTATGTAAGTCAGAACTGGCGTCCAGATTCAGCCGCGGTTGAAACTGATCAGTTTCAGCAGCGGCTGACGCCAGTTCCGACTTACATACAGATTCAACTTAAGAACAAACCTACAGTCCCTATCTTGTACGTAACCCGGGGACTGCCTGTAGTCTCCGGGGGCAGGGCCAGCATCCAGAACAATCCAGCCCCCCTCCCAGGGAGCTCCCGATACCTTGCGCTGGTGCCTCTGTATCAGACCCCCCTGTGGACAGGGGCTCCTGCCGCGAAGCAGCCTCTTTCCACGGTGGGCCTAGGCTCACCACAGACAGAGGCTGCTCTGCAAGATGCAGAGCAGCCACTGTCTATGGCAAGCCTGGGCCTGCCACAGGCAGAGGCTGCTTCACAGCTGCCTCCCCTGCTCTCCCCTATCACTGCTGCTGCCTCTGATAGCCAGCTCCCCCCAGCACCGGCTCCTGCTTCCTCCCTCCCACTGCCTCTGATACAGAGGCAGTAAGTGAGGGGGGGCGGGAGAGAATGCGAGTAGTTAGGAAGATTAAGCGATAAGCCTAAACTTATCGGTTAATCTTATACTCAACTACTCATTTACATCCCAATTCTGAAACACATTATCAGTGACCCAATGATAAATCAGTTTCCAGAAGCACTTACAGTAAGTAGGTAAGAATAAGTAGGACAAGGAGTCAATTGAAATCAATAAAGCTGCAGTGATTTACACCAGCAGAGGATGTGGCCCAAGATACAACAGGGATATCTATTGCTGGGTGTGACTTCAGCCTCCTCTGACTCAACCAGCAAACTGGATGTTTACCATTTTTCCATTAGTTATTGTTGCGTATCCCTTGTCTCTTTCTATATATATATATATATATATATATATATATATATATATATATATATATATATAAGTTTTTCCTGAAGGGTGACAGAATGACATCATCACACTCTCATACTCCCTGGCTGTGAAAGCAAAAGTGGCCAGAGAGAGAGAGGGGTCGGTCACAGCGAGCACAGGGCGCAGCCCGCTAGTCTCCTGTGCAATCAAGTTTCTCGAATATATCTTGTTTTTCCACTTCAATCCACCCAAATCTGGGAGCCAGTCATCTGATGACTTATCTAACCTTATATACAAATGTGATGTATGAGACACGTTTATGAAAATAGTAATGGTTAAAAAGTATTTTGACAGTTCTTGAAGGTGAGAGAGTCAGTACTTGTCAGGAAGATTTTTCATATGTTGTTCCACTCACTTCCAAAAGAATAATTTCTTTCACACTAATAATCTTTACCATGTACTGACAACCTGGAATACTAGGTCAGCCTCCCATACAGGAGAAAGTTGGCATGTTGTCTTTGAATCACGGATCACCACTGTACTCTTCTGATTCTTGAATGTACTTTATATCAGCTTCTCCTTTCAGTCTGGATAACAGGCTGTGCTCAAAGTACACTGAAAACAGCAATTGCTTTAGAGTGTACCTCAATGTGTTTTAAAGTACAATTTAGAAACTGGTATTGTGCGACTGTGTAGGCAAGCAAGATCATCATTAATGCACTAAACAATACCTTTCACAGTCCTGGATATCAGGGCAAACAAAAAGAACTCCATTGCGGATCAGTATAGATAAGATAAATAATATCCCAAGTGTTACTTACTACTGAATTTAGCTAAAAGTTAGATTCCACAGCCGATTCTACAACAAGCAGTAGAGCTCAAAGTGTGATCAAGGTAAAAACAATCCCAAACTATTTGCTCTGGCTTTCCCTCAAGCTTTTTCCACTCCTCCAACTATACTTCTCTTCTGCAATAAAGAAAAGAACAACCAATCTGCTACATATAGCACCAAACTAGAAGCACTTCAATTAATAGACATTTTAGCCAAGTATAGGCAACATGGTTGCAATGGTATTTTAGTTTTCTTTAAAGGTTCAGCTTAGAGTTGCCAGATGGTTTAACCAAAAATACCGAACATCCTCCCTCCCCCCAAAAAAACCACCGGGGAAACAAATTCTGTTAAGAAAAAAAAGGGGGGGGGGAGACCAAAGTTGTTGAACAAAAAGAAAAAGACCCCGACAGCAGTTATTAAGCAAAGAAAAAAAGAAAAAAAGTAAGCATGGCCCCTTTAAAAAGAAGCTTTTTTTTTTTTTTAATACTAGCAGCCATTTTGTTTTTCTTTCCAGCCACAAGACAAACCCCTGCGGAACCAGGTAAGCGGGGAGTCCAGGGGCTGGGCCCAATTATCGAGTGTGTTGTAGGGATGCCAGGTGTCCGGTATTTTTGCCTCCTGGCAGGGCGAAAAAATCAGAAAATACTGAACATTTTAGGTGTCCAGTATTTTCTGAATTTTTTTACTGGACAGGAGGCGGAAATACTGGACTGCCCGGGTCAATACCCGATACCCGGCAACCCAACTCAACCTGCCTTCCCCATGCTTCCCACATTTTCCAATGGTCAGAGTAAGTGACATCAAGTTTTACATGAGCAGGAACAACAGGACTAAGTCCCATGTGTATATGGTTAAGAAAGATCAAACAATTTAATTAACTGACATTTCCCATTTAGCTTTTTAATTTGTTCTCAACTCTACCTTGCAATATAAAATAAATGTTTTTATTTCCAATGAAAATCATTAATGCCGAGGATGTGAAAAAGTTGGGTTTACATTTTGATAAAGACCCACAAGAATTTGTTCAACTTTCATTAGCTATAAGTTATCCAGACAAAGGATTAACTGGATAGGCATCGAGCCTACTAATGCTCCTCTTTTCCAGAACAAATTAAATTAGAGCGCGCTATGTGCATCTACATTATTGGTTTTATTTCTTTAGCTACGTCAGCAGCTTTTCACCTTGCCTTTCCTGACCAGCCACCGAGAGCTTACTTAGATTTAAGATCTTCACAGCAGGGACTCTCTTTCTCTTATGTGTTTATATTGCACATCAGCATGGTGGGGCACTCATCTATGATTGGGCACCACTACAATATAAATAATCAATCATTCCTTAAGGCCAAATCCACTCTCATTGCTGTTGACTTCAACTCACCCATTTAATTTAATCCCACAGGACACGCATTCAAGCCACTACAAAGAAAAACAGCCAAATGGAAAAAACATTAGAAAGATGTGTCATATTTAAGTTAGGACTTCCCTCAAAAATGCTCATTTAGTTCATATTTATGCCACTTTGGGGGTAGGAGGATGGCAATCCTAACACACTTATAAACCCATTGATTAATCTTTTACTGAATCCAGAAGCCGACCTTTCGTGTGAAGTGTAAACATGCATTTAATGTCTACTATCACTAAAGAACTTGTGTGTTCCACTTGAATAAATGCATATGTTTTGCTCTCTCAAAAGCAAAGTTGTACTTTGTTAATAGTGTCTGTCTTCAGTATTGGAAAGACTCACTAATCCCATTCATTAATTGTTCTGCACTTATTAAATGGTCTGTATGAGATGATCATCTGGGGTTTTCTTGAGTCTCCCTTGAGAGATTTCTGGTTTCTACTGGTTACCTTGATCTGAACCCTGAGGCTGCATCTGTCCCACCACGATAAGGAAAGAACAATAGATAAATAAATGATGGGGGAGGAAGGATTAGGGGAGAGAGGAGACCAGACCAACTATGGCTTATCACTAAAATAATCAAACGAAGCCAAAACGCAAGGTAAGAGAAAGAGTAATGCATTTATTTTTAATTATATCTCCAATATTAGACAAATGGCATTTTCAATTATTTCTATCCCTTACAATAAATGTTGAAGTTAAATTATACATAATACCCATTAAATCAGCACTTCTGCACTATTATGTAAATATCCCCTACGTAATTGCTCATTCTCTCACAATACGTGAAGCATAGATAGAAGTGACCACACAGCTCAAGTCAGGCGAAACGAACATGATGCGTGCATCAGAAGAAAAGCGAGCCCGCAGGAAGTTACGCAACAACAACAGCCAGGGAACCACCTACAGCTGCGACTTCTGCGGCAAAGAATGCCTGTCCCGGATTGGCCTTTTCAGCCACCAACGACGCTGTCCCCGACGCTGTCCCAGACAATCCGACACGAACCAAGACGAGAACTAGGATACGTCATCCATGGTCAACTGACCGACGGAGGCCAACAACAACAAGATAGAAGTACTAGCAGACACGCAAAAAAAAAAAAAAAAAAAAAAACAGGGAGAAAAGGAGACCAAATCATTTTTGCACCTTTCAAGAAAACAACAAAAAACTAATTTTGGCCCAGATCCTCTCCTGGTGAAAATCGACTCACCTCCACTGAAGTTAAAGGAGTTGTACCCCAATACAGATATCAACAATTTGATCTTTTTGGTGTGTACCTCTAGCAGTTTGAATGCGCATTCCAGTAAAAAGACTCTTACCTTTGATAATACTTTCACTTTAAGACACAATTTCCCCATAAAAATAACACGACTGCACTCCATTTAAGAACTAATTTGCACTTGCAAAGGTTTGGTCTAAAATAATTTTCCTTCTCAATTTGTATCATTTTGATGTGGTTGTCATTCTGGTGCATCCAACTCAGGGCAATAAATCATACCCCATTTTACAGCAATCTCCACTCTCTAAAGAGATACAATTGAAGTTGCCTAGATATACTTTGCACCTATTTTTTAAGTAAGTCAGGTAAATATTAGTCAGCTCTGCATGGTTTTCGTTGTTCATGTCAGCATGAAAGCCATGGATAGTGGCACAGAATAAACCTGCTTTCCTGTATATTTTTAAATGTAACCTGTTCACCTTGTTTCCTTCAGATACATTAAAAAAATGCATGGTGATGTGTCATGCAATAGTGAAGTCAAACACTTCATTTATCAACATGTTGAAAGCCAGGACACATCTTCAGTGACAATTCACCTAGGTGACTCATCTTCCCAGCTGTGTCTCTACTGTTGCCAGGGGACCTCAACACAAAGACAGCTAGCCCTTTGTTCTTTGTGTATGTTAACCCCCTATTTCCATTAGAGATTGAATTGCACACTAATATAAAAACAAAAATCAGACGGAGACAGAGTTATCCCAAAACGATTAGGCAAACACAGGCATTTAAGAAGCAACATTTATGTGAGATACCCATGGGTTTGGGTTCCATGTTGGCTTCTGGTATTGAAAAAGAGACTTGCATAAGGAGATGTTAAAATCTATAAAAACCATTTGGGATGCTTTCAGGAACAGAGACTTTAACAACTGCATTAATGTAAGCGGGGGAATGGTCCCGCTCTTGTGGGGAACTTTCCTGGCTTCTATACACCCCGGTGAAATGAACCAGCGAAAGGATCTGAGTCCCCGCTCCCACTTCCTTTACCCCACGGCTCCCTGATCCTGAGGGCTCCCCCTCCAATCTCCTGAGTAGCAGAGCCCTTGAAACCCCAACAAGGCTGGGCCCAGGTTTCCTGGGGCTTAATCCCTGACCTTGTAGTCACTACGGGCAGGAGTTAGGGTGTCCCCACTCCGAGGTGCTCTCTTTACACTGCAGGCCTTCTTGGCCCAGTGATCACTTCATAAGGTTCAAAGCAAATACAATTTATTAAACATCAACTGATTAAAGAGAATAGAATAAGAAACAATGAGAATGGTTAAATGAGAACACACAGCCCTGCTCTGTAGCACAGGGACATCAACACAGCAGTCTGCAGAGTGTAAGGACAGTTCACAGTCTCTTCCTTAGAAGCCCTGGATGTGCTGCAAGGGGCTGCAGGCTGGACACGCTTGCACTGGCAGTGACCACACAGCCTCAGTCTCTAAGTGGCCAGACCCCTCTCCCAGTCCAGAGCCTTTCCCCACACTTTGCAGGTCCCAGTAGCTCACCATATCCAGGTGCAGGCTGTGCTGCTTGGCCAGTTCCAGCTCTTTGTGTTGCTTCTCTGTTCCTTTTGGCTTTCTGAGCACTGCCAGTCTGCTGCTCAACACAGGGTCTGCACTGCTTGGCCTGTCTGTGTCTGGTTCTGTCGCTGCAGGACTTCTTCTTGTACTCCTCTTTCAGCTCTCTGTCTTTGCAGGACCTCTTCTGCACACAGCTTGTTTGTTCAGAGACAGAGCCAGAACAATCCCCACTTACAACCTGTCAGTCAGGCTGAGCTGGAGTGTTGACTGCTTTCCATTGTCTCTGGGGTCTGTCAGTCTCATGAACCCTTCCCCTTCTGAAGCTGGTAAACCAAAAACTCCCACAGAGTTTTAGTAAGGGGTAACAGTCCCCTTACATTAAGAAGTTATTTCTAAGTTTCAGGGACAAGACACCACCTGGATCGTTAGATTCACTGATGTACTCTGGCAATGATACCTCTGGCTTAACCAGTAACTGGGCTTGCAGCTTCTTTGTGTTTTCAGAACTCTGCAAAACAGCTGCAGCATAGCAGCAAACCTGGCCCACACTTTTTCCGTGCAGTGCAGTCAATGGACTCAATCACAGGAACTGCTCTGAATAGTAATCAATTCATTAGATCCAAGAAAAGTTGCCTTAGTAGCACTATATAAGGATATTTGCACTTTCATCTCAAGAGCTTAGCTAACATGTCTCTCAACACTGGCATACTCATTTCCCTAAATAGAGAGAGGGTGGGTGACTTGTCCATGGTGTCACAGTGATTCACTAGGAAGGGCTATGAGCAGAATCCAGGAGTCCTCTCTCCCAGCCCACTCTTCTAGCCAGCAGCCGACATTCCCTCTTTCACACTGATCTTCATTACAATTATGCTTGAACTATTTTGAAGGGCAGGAAGGGAAGTCACTAAATAAACCAAAGTAAAAACACATCTGTGGCAAAATGTTACTTGTGAATTTGTTACTGGCACTGACTTTTCAGTTGTTACACACACAACCCCTCCCAACTCCCCCTCCCCCCCCACACACACACTTTACTTTTATTTTGGAATTGCTAAGGGGTGATGTATGTATGTTTTAAATTCTACAGTAAATGCCACACCGTAGACACGGCAAGGAACATTTTTAAAGAAACGTTTACTAACAATGACTATGATTTTGTATAGGGTTCTTGTCAGCATACATAAAAGAATTATTGCCCAATTCAGCAACGCTATACATTGAAATAATGTTAATCACATTCATAAAAGTGTTTATCCATTTTCAGGGAATGCAGACAAACATTTGGAAATCCAGGTCCCTTATTTGCTAGAACTGGGTGTAAATTAGAGCACCCAAGTCATCTGTTTCATTAGATGTACTCAGGTAATTCCAAAATTAATTTTAAAATGTGACCAGTTTGTTTTTACAAAGGCCCCACTCATTTTAAGGTGTAATTACTCATGTATTATACACATCAGATCTTGCCACTGCCTGCCAAGAAATCCAAACGAACATTTGTTTGTGAATATATTGCAGATCCCACTAAAACATGTACACAATAGATTCCCACACAACTGAATTGCCAGTCAAAATCCAGACAAAAAAAGATAAGCATGTTGCAATGCATAAAAGTGCAAAGGAAATTCTGTCAGGGTTTGTAATATTCTTTACTGCAAATAAATTAAAACTTGTTTATTCAACGTGCCATTTTCTATGCAGGGAGAGCTGCGAATCAATCAAGGGGGACTCATCATTTGCTTTCTATACATTGTGTGGGGGACCCTAAAATAATCTTGCTTAGAGCCCCCCAATGGGCTAGAATCACCTTTGTCACTAGTTGTAGTTGAATTTACATGACCTCACCTTAGCAGACAAACATAGTCTTCTCTTTTCAGAGAGGCAAGAGAATGGGCTCTCAGGCACCTTAAAATTACCATGTTGGTCACATGCCATCTGGTGATTGCTATGGTAACCAGACACCTGGTAGTGATACTTTTTGACTAGGCACATTCCCTCAAGTGCTTTGGATTTTAGTTTTCGTTTTTCAGTTTATTAATTTGATTACATTTTATTTTGTGATGAACAAGAAGAGCTGATTGTGTTTGCCTAGGGAAGCAAAGATTATCAGAAGTGAATTTAGAAGCATGTTTTAATGCAAGAGACAGTGAGAAAAGATCATTTATTCCACAGAATTCCAAGTCATTTGATTTACATTAACTACAGGAAAAGTGTGCCTTCATAATAATTTCTCAGAAAGATCATAACAAATAAGCAATGTTTATATTAAAGCTCTGTCTCCTTGGCACAAATCATAATAACCCTATCAGACCAATAATATAAATATTATGGGCAGGTCTGGCAGCACAACCTATTATTGATTGCCAGATTGTTTTTAGTTGCTTATAATTTTGTTACACATTAAACATTTATGATAAAAGTTTCCATAAAAATGTTTCTCTCAGGCTTCATTTCTGGGGGAGGATAATGGGGGGAAATTTCAGATAAAGCTTTCTCTGTTACAAAGAACAAGGCTAAGAAAAACATTTTGTTTTTCCTGTGTTAAAAATTCTGGAAACCTTTTCTTTGAAAGCTCTATCTCCGCTTTGGAGCATGGTCTTGAAACATGCTAAAAGGCAGTCCTTTTACTTCCCTGTGAAAATCAATCCACACTTGTCCAAATTTTTACCTTTTGAAAAAATTGCCACTGGGTAACGCTCTTAGATTTTAGCAGCTAAATTCCTAGAGGGTTCCATTCCCAATGATCTAGCCTGAGGCTGGACAAGACTTTCCTTGAGAATGCAGTTGGGGCCTTATCACCTGAACTGAGAAGTGGAAGCTTGTCTCTCCTGTGCTATCAATGACTCACTGAGGAAGTGGGTCTGGCCCACAAAGCTCATCATCTAATAAACCATCTTGTTAGTCTTTAAAGTGCTACATAGTCCTGTATTTTGCTTCAGCTACACCAGACTAACACAGCTACATTTCTATTACTATTCTAGGCCTAGGCATCTTAAAGGAACAAGTTGCCTGGTTTAAATACAGAGGGAACAAGAGCTGGACCTGAAGAGGACAGGGACAGTAGGCTGAAATAAGAAAATTGAGGGAAGGGGTCGCAACTGAGACTAAACACTGAAAGGGGAAGAGTAAATCTGAGATAGGGAGCTGCTGGGAATGACTGGGTAAGGAGATGGAGTCAAAACTAGTAAGATTGGAGGAAAGAAAGGGTGACACTGGCAGATCAGATGCCAGCAATCAGCAAGGCTTTAAGCTTCAGCTAAGGACTGACAATTCATTGCTGAAAACCACTCTGTTTCACCTGTGTGTTAGTATGGTTAACACGACCATTGGATCTGTAACAACATGTTTAAGCTTGATGTAATGCCTATTAAGATGCTGCTTGCATTGATCTCATCTTTATCAGGTGTTATACGGTAATATTCAAGTGTTTGCTTTGTATCTGTAAAAAAATGTTTGCTCAAACTGTGAATGGTTACATGGTTACTTAATTACACACATTTTAACATCACTAGCCTAGGGTCCAACTAAGTCAATATCAATAAGGGTTTTGTCTGGAACTGGATGACAGGAGAGGGATCACATGATGATTACCTGTTGTGTTCCCTCCCATTGGTATTAGTCACTGTCAGCAGACAGGATACGGGGCTAGATGGACCTTTGTTCTGACCCAGTATGGCAATTCTTATGTTTAAAGTCTTTCTTGCAAATTGCTATTGGGAAAGCTCAGGTTTGTGATTAAACATGATTTGACAGCATGAAGACAATGAGTAGGAAAGTCCAAAGAGGATGCATGTTGGCGTGTGATTATCTGTTGTACAATGTTGCCATTTATAACATACTAGAGGATTTACCTGGTGTTTCTCGGGGACTTACGTAAAATAATTTTTATTTTTCTTCTTTTACATTGTTCTGGGGTGGGTTCCAGTATGCAGGCTGCCCAAGGGAGAGAATACAACCCCAGCACTCTCTCACCATAGCAGCTTGGGGCCAGATGAGAACCGCCTGTTCATGGCTGGTCTAGCAGACACAGCCAGAGGAGGGATGCATGTCTTCCTGCTAGGGAACAGACACACAGAAAAACTCTCTCAAATAGATAATAGATAAAGCGATCTAACCTTTCTACTCTGTGTTGGATGTACAGAATTTGCAAGTAACGTAAGATGAATAACTGATTTTTAATATTAAAGTAATAAGTATAAAGAGTGTTTTAAGCAGTAGAATGCATTTCATTGTATATCTCTACTTCAAAAACAAAAGCACCAATCAATATTTCTAACTGACACCCCTTCTGGGGTTATTGTGGGGAATGGTATAATACAGTCACATTCTCATCAAGAGGTTGCTCCTCTCATAGAACACGAAGATTAACACTCCCACGGTGTGTAAAATGGTGAATCATTCTAGCAACAGCAACAAATGTTCAGGAAAAAGAGATACACAGTTCATTTTTCCTGCTTAAAGTAATGTCTCTTTTCCTATGCTAACTTGTGAATAGTCCAATATCCCTATTACATAAATAAATACTGTTTACAGTCAGCATAAAGCATACAGAGAAATCAATGAAGTCTTTTAAAATGTCCCTCCACATCTCAATAGATGCTAGTCCCTCATTGTGTCTGAAGTGCACATGGATGAATCTCTTGAATACAAGGAAAGTTTCTTTGCCTCCCATTGGCCAACAGAGAGAGGACATGGTGGCTGATTATAGAAGCCAGTGTCTACTCTGCCTTCCTTATAGTTGTGATATATTGAGCTGCATTCTCTGGGTACTGACTGATCACCTGCTTTGGACCAGGAAATAATTTTTCCCCCTATTGGGTTCAACTGGCAAGAGCCTTCCTCCTTGCAGTATTGTTTAAACCCAGTTTAGGTTAAAAATAGTAAGAACGGGAATGTAGTGTTAGAAGGATTAGAATATTTAGTCCACTGAAATTGTGTCTCAGTGTCCAGTGTGGAAAAAGGCTAAAAGGGGCTCCCAGAGGCAAGACCTCAAATAAGTTTGTTGGCCACTGGGCCTGTAAGATAAATGAGAGACACAAATTCTTCACAGACTAAGGTTCCAGCTAGTACCTTCTCCCTCACTGCATAATGAGGCGGCAGGCAACTGAGATTGAGAGGATTTAGAAGTGCACTGAGTCCTACAGGTTTGGCTGAAGATAGTCTACCCAAACTACTGGTTATATGGTGGGTGGCATATAACCCCACAATGGACCAATTAAATGCCTGGTATGTGTGAGTGGATAGGCAGATAACAATGCTGAGGGGAACAAAGTAAAGTTGAGATTAGCTGCTTAAATCTATTTCTGTTTCCATCTTTCATTCACCTGCATGTGTAGATCAAATAGATCACTCTAATCTGCACGTAGGAGCCCAGATCCAAACAAAACCAAAATTGTGTTAAAATTAGGAGAGGGACTGTGAATTCATAATCACTATGTTTGCCCTGTGCTATGAAAGCCTGACCCTGACTACACCTAAAGTACCTGAATACTTGAAATAACAGAGCTATGATTCCCAGCACTGAAAAATCCTCTTTGACACTTTTCAGCTAAGAATTTTTGTGGTTTCTGCAAAGCCAAAGCAGGCAGGTTCAGCTGATAACATTCCACCACTTGGTTCACATAAAAGCCCTCTTCCTAAGAGGTGATTCCTCCTAATGACAAAAGAAACATTTATTGGAGAATATTTATTTTCCTGATGTTTCAGAAAATATCTGTATTTATTGGCTAAACGGAATATTTTACTCTGGTGCAAACAAACACATTCTCACAACTTTTTAGGCAACAACTTATGTTTTCACTCAAATGACGAGTACTCTGAAAACAGTCTTTCAACCAGTTGTGCACCCAGCTTATAGTAATTTCCTCTAGATCACATTTCCCTAGTTTACTTTTGAGAATGTAATGCAAAACCATGTAAAAAGTCAGAATGTAAATGAGTAGTCAAGTAGGCCTAGGCTTATGGGTTAATCTTCTTGATTATTTGCATTCCCCCTCGCAGCTAGCTGCCTCTGTATCTTTATCAGAGGCAGTTGCGTAGGTGGCGGAGGGAGCAGGGGAGGTGGTCATGAAGCAGCCTCTGCCTGCAGTGGGCCCAGACTTGCTGCGGACAGAGGCTCCTTTGCATCTCGCTGAGCAGCCTCACTCCACAGTGAGTCTGGGCCCGCCACAGGCAGAGGCTGACTCATAGCACCAGCCCCAGTCCGAGGGGGGTTCGCACTTTCTGTGGAGCAATCTCTGTCCATGGTGAGCCTGGGCCCGCAACAGGCAGAGGCTGCTTTGCGACAGCAGCCCCTGTTTGCAGGGGGAGGTGGGTGTCCCTGGAGCAGGGACTATAAAATAGTCAAGTGACCAATAAGAATTAATGTAGTTACTCAACTATTCTATTACCAGATCCCTGGTCAAAAGCCTTACTCAATGTATATCACATGTACTGCTCCCTCACCCACTAAATCAGTAATCCTATCACAGGAGAAAATTAAGTTGATTTGCCACAATTTGTTCTTCACAAATCTATGCTGACTACAGGCAGTCCCCGGGTTACGTACAAGATAGGGACTGTAGGTTTGTTCTTAAGTTGAATTTGTATGTAAGTCGGAACTGGTACGTACTGTAGGGGAAACTTTAGCCAAACATTTCTCCAGAGCTCAGTTTTATTCTCCCACACCTCACTTCCCTCAGTCCTTTATTCTCAAGCTGAGGTGTCTGCTGAGAAAAGCCGCTCCGTATCTCTCTGGTCTGCTGGGGGGGGCGCTAGCTTCGCGTCTCCCTGGTCTGCTGGGGAAGAGGGGGGCGCTAGCTTCGCGTCTCCCTGGTCTGCTGGGGGGGAAGCAGCTAGTGCAGGGTTGCCTCACCCCGTTTGTAAGTAGGGATACGATGTAAGTCGGATCCATGTAACCTGGGGACTGCCTGTATTCCTTATAACCCTATTATCATTCAGCTCTTCAGGTGTTTACAAACTGATTGTTTAATAATTTGCACCAGGATCTTCCAGGTATTTAAGTTATGACTGATCTATAATTCTTTTTGGCCTTGTTCTGGGTTTTTGTTTTGGTTTGGTTTTGTTTTTTAAAGATAGGCATTTACTGGTTCAATATTCTATTTAGCAGATGTCCATGAGGTCATCATATTCCATATATATAGGTAATTTTATAACCCTAATAACCAGTCTCTGAGCATCATAAGCTTTTGAAATCTCATTGTCAGAAAAGTAAGCATCCCACATAGGGCTGAACTGATGCAGCGATATTAACAACAACCACAATACTTATTTTACATCTCCATTATTCTCAGTCTCACCGTGATAGCATACTAGTTATGGTGAACAGTAACAGTTATGTAGATCAAGACTCCTACACCTAGTAAAGTGCTAATAAGTAATTTTGGAATGCTAACACATTCATTGCTTTTTGGTTTTTGTTTGTTTTTTTCCAGGGCTAACTTGGTGGTACTTCATTATTAAAAACCTCATTTGGGGAACTGGGAAGATTAGAGTTAATGCTGTGAAATCTAAGATGTGGCTAGGGCAAGACAGTCACTCTGCCCCTCTCTATATATAGGTATGGTTCTGATGCAACCACTTGAGTTTGATACACTTAACCTTGAGGGAACAGCGTCAGAGATACTGGTGCCAGGCTGACCACAGTCAGGAATCTGCCACTGTTGCTCTGAGAGCAAACTAAGTAGGGAAAAAGAGAAACCAAAACAAATCTAACACCAGAAGCACAAGTCACCCACAAATATATCCAACAAAACAGACTGAAGCCAGTGCGACGTAGTGAACTGAAAGGAACTTTTTGAAAGGACTGGCTATAAGAAATGACATTTTGTTTTTAAACCATGGGATTTAAATATGATATTCATTTTCAACTCACCAGTTAGTATAATTTTAACTAAGAAAACAGAAGGCCTGCTACATTTGGGAAACACTAAAAAATGCCACAATTGTTGTATGCACAATGAGAAGGTGCACCCATCAATAACAATATGCAACAGAGGATTAATGTTTATTTTACAGCAGTTCTGTGGCAAAGATTTATTACTAACAGTAAATCTTCCCATGGGAAAGACACCCACAGTTTTCATTGACAACACTGAATATTCAAAAACACTGGCGGCTTTTTCATGGAAGATCAATAGCTTTGTTTGCAAAACAGTTTTTTGGGGGGGTTACCCATGCAAGCTGAGGATTCTATATATTTTTGTTAGTCTCTAAGGTGCCACAGGATCTATTCATGGCCTTTTTGAAGTTACAGACTCACACAGATACACCCCCCCACAAAGATGTCAGAATTTGTGTAAGTGTTGAGAGAGTTTTATTTGTAATTTTTAAATACATACAATTTCATTATTAAAATATACACAAACTAGAACTTGCATTTGTTTCTAATTTTAAAATAGGTAAGTTCTTAAACTGGAATCTTTAAATAATTTTTTGTAAGAAGCTATAAACTAAGGATGTAAAAAAACCAGGGATGTAAAAAACAGGTTAAAAAAGTAAACATGTAACCGTTAAAAATCCTAGCGGTTAAATGGTTACACATGCTGCAGTCTCTGCAGTATAAACTGACTCCCAGTGAGTACCAGCTCCTGCCTGCAAGCCCCGCTCCCAGGGAGCCAGCCACATTGTGGGCTCTTTATTCTGCAGAGCCTCCAATACAGGGCAACAGGTGGCTGATGCTTATCAGTTAGCTGTTTAAATGGTAATACTCTTACATCTGTACTATAAACTTACTATATCCAGTGGGGTAGCTGTTTTGATCCCACAAGGTGGGTGAGGTAACAGCTTTTATTGGACCAACTTCTGTTGGAGACAAACTTTGTCTTTTGTTAGTCACATTGTTTATGGTGCTAACAAACGACACTACATTGGTGTCTATATTCCCCAGTGGAAATCAGAGCCTCATTGTACTCGTTACTGTACATATGTATCATAGGGGATGATCTCTGCCCTAACTCTAGTTCATAATATAAGGGTACATATACATTGCAAAGCAAACATGTCTTTACTCAGGTTAGCTAACTCATATTTGCTAACTCAGGTTAAAACAGCAGTGGAGACAGGACATCTTATCTTTTAACTTGGATTAGCATCCTGAGCTAAAGCCTGCAGGAACTCCTACCTCAAGTTAAACCAACACTGACACTTTCGAATATCCAATCCTAAATAGACAATACAGACAAAGGAAGCATTATCTCTAATTTAAAGATGAACAACAGAGAGAGTAAAAGCCAGTGGTCGTCAGCACCCAATAAATCCCAGTAATGCTTTTGAAAATTTGCCCATAAGTAATTTGCCCAACATCACAAAGGAAACCTGTGAGTCCAATCCAATGCTTTTATCATTAGGCCATCTGCCTTACCTAATCACCAAAAATAAAGTGGAAAGCAGAACACACTCTGGCTACGTCTAGACTGCAAGCCTCTTTCGAAAGAGCGTCAAGACTGCAAGCAGTACTTTCAAAAAAGCAAGCCGCTTTTTCAAAAGAGAGCAACCAGGCAGTCTAAATGCTCTCTTTCGAAAAAGCCCTGTTTGCATTCAATAACACCTTTTTTTGAAAGAGCACTTTTGAAAAAAGGCGTTCTTCCTCGTGAAATGAGGAGTACCGCCGTCGAAAGAAAAGCCGCATTCTTTCGATTTAATTTCGAAAGAACGTGGCTGTAGTCTAGACGCAGGTGAAGTTTTTTCGAAAAAAGGCTAATTTTTTCTAAAAAACCCTGCAGTCTAGACACAGCCTCTGAAGCACTATGACGTCTCAGAGGCAATCTCCCTTTCCCATAGAGTTAGGTAAAATTGTGCTTAATCTGAGGAATAATGATACCTCTATTACATTAAAACGTGTGTTCAGCACTCATAGATAGAACTATTTATGGAAAACAGACTCTTAAAACATGGCATGCATGTAAACTCAATGACTAAATTTTTCAGAAGAGATCCCCTGCAGCCACACGCTCTTATCCAAACTAAAAACATTTGCTAGTTTAAGAGGGACTGGTGTGGAATGGCAAAGCCGTAGCATAGAACAATCTATGGCAGGGGCGGGCAAGACCTGGACAGTCCGGTATTTTCGCCTCCTGTCAGGTAAAAAAAAAAAATTCAGAAAATACCGGAAATGTCTGGCATTTTCTTTTTTTCCCTTCCAGGAGACGAAAATACCGAACACCTGGAAACCCTACACACACTCAGCAACTGGACCGGCCCGGCCCTCCCTCCTCCCTTACCTGGTTCCACAGGGGAGCTGCCTTCTTGCTTCGATCAGGAAAACAAGATGGCCGCCAGCAAAAAGCCTCAGACCATGATGTTTTATTTTTTTTTATGATTTTTGCTTAATAACTCTCAGGACCTTCCCCCTCCCGCCCCCCCCCCAACAACTTTGGTCTCCCCCTTTTTTTCCCCTCAATAGAATTTTTCCCCTGGTGGGTTTTTTTGGGGGGGGGAGGTGGGGGTGTTTGGTATTTTTAGTTAAACAATCTGGCAACCCTATCTACACTCCCCTGCCCCCCAGGCCAATCAAAACCTGGAGATGGAGGAGCACAGAAGTCTCCTCCCCCCTTCCAGGAGTGCACAGCTGGAAATTCCCCCTAGGCACTACACATCTCTGGCAGGGCAGGAGCGGGGGGCAAAGACTTCAAACACTCCCCTGCCCCGAGGCCAATCAGGGTCTCTGGGCAGGGGAGCACGGAAAGTCTCTTGGACTTGCCCTTCTGTCTGAGGCCCCAGCCGCTTCTGGGGTGGCTCACAACCACTTTTGAAATTGATTAAGTCCTCCCCCTTTCAAAAAGGCCCACCCCAGTCTATGGCTTTCACTGGAGTAACAGTAGTGATGAATTAGAGAAAACTGTCTGTTTTGGTGATTAAGGTACTTCTCAGGTCTCAGAAAACCTGTGTTCAATTCCCTTCTCTGCTACCTATTTCCCTGGGCAAATATTTAATCCTGCTGAGCCTCACCTTCCCAGTGGTCAAATGGGGATGATAATACTTCTTCTGTCTTGTCTACTTATACAATAATCTCTGCAGGCCTCCTACTATCTGTAGATCTCACTTGAGGCTTCAAGGTACTACTGTAATAAATAACAGAGACTACTGCTAATCATATTAAATTTGGTTTTCAAAAAGTTTTCACTATGAGGTGATGTAAAAGATTTCAAGTGCGAAACAAACAAGAGTAAAAAATATATTAACTTGAAACTGGCGGGTAGAAGAGAAATAGTCAGATTTACAATTATCTGGTATATTAATATGGGTAGTAGCAGACATACTTTTTTTCATTTCCCTTCTTCTAAGCCTTTCATAATGAGAAAGCATAACTGTATCTCTTCTTGGAAAAGTCTCAAACATTAATAAATATTTCAGCAGTCTCATGTTGCCTCAAAGCAGTACTATCTCTACCCAACAATTGCTATGCCCAATAAAAACATGATTCTTTTCATTCGTTAGAGGACTTAATTTTCTGGTTTTGCTTTCTACAGGATGTTAGTTTCAACACCCTCAGAAATAGAGGACTTTTCATTCCAACTGAAGAGATTAACAACCAAACACTGGTTTTACACCATTGACTTCTACAGAGTTGCTGCTGGCTTATGAGAATTGAGAATCAGTCCCTTAATTCAGTTAAATGGCTTTTCCAGGAGTTTATGCTTCTGAAATTCTTGATAATAATCAAATATGTCCTTGATTCCAAACAAGAGAAGGGGAGACAGCTAATAATAAAATATTATTTAAAGATCCAATATACATATAAAATTTTACACAAAGTATTAAAAAGACATTATCAAGACAAGTTTTAAGCACAAAGTGTAGCTTTTGCATTTTAAAGCTATCTTCATTAACACTATTCTGTGTCCGCAGAAATGCTTTCATTCATTTTTAATTCAAGGATTCATTTTGTTATTTAAACATTTCACAGTAGTGTTGCAACAGAAAACTCTACAGCACTATGTTGATAATGTCTGAGATCCCAAAACTGTTATGTGACTACTCAATTTTGTATTATACAAGCTGAATAAAATGGCTGAATGAAACAAGGAGCAGTTATTATGACACTCCAGCATTTTATTTTTCTGTTGTTTTTGTCAGCTTCACTCTATTGTTTTCACTGTATAACTGGAGTAACACAGTGGGTGCATAACTGTAACTGAGTGAAGAATCAAATCCAATGCCCTTCCAGGAAGTTTTCCAGATGCACATGATTCCCAAGAGGCTAGACTTTGCAATTCCTTCTCTAACATAATTGCAAGATGCAAAATCTTTAATATTCACATGTAACAGAGCTACCATGGCACTGCTCCCTCCCCAACATGGAGTGGTGTAGCCATGCAGCAGCCCTGCTTCAGTTTCCTCTCCAGCACACTTTGCTGTGTAGATGTAATTTAACCCTCCAGCCAGGGATTTCAGGAAATTCAATTCCTTTCAGGGTAATGGAGTCCTTTAGTTCAAATCCAACATGCACAAAACCAAAAAAATCTTAAGCCCTTGTCTTCCAGGCTTGGACCCATCTAAAATGCCTGTTTCAACATTCAACAATTGGTTACTGGGTTTCAATCAAACCAACAGTCCACTCCAGGCCCCTGCTGCTACCAACAGTTTTGAGTAGGCTGCAGTCTTCAAACAACTCCTGGTTCCGCTCTCCTTTCGCATCAGTTCACCCACAGCAAAGGCTTTTCTCTCATTAAGTCCACTCACCGGTGCAGGTGTAAGAGAGTAGGGATAACTGAACCCATGGGTTACTGTTGAAATCCCCTTACCATCTGCAGCAGGGCTCACATCTGTCACACCATACCTCTCCCTTTTGCTTACACATTTAAGCATGCTTTTACACAGTACTTAATTCACATCAGAGGCTGGAATATTACACTCAGGCTATGTCTAGACTGCAGGCTTCTTTCGAAAGAGGCTCTTTCGAAAGCATCTTTCGAAAGAGCCTCTTTCGAAAGAGCGCGTCTAGACTACAATGCGCGGATCGAAAGATCGATCCGCTTTTTCGAAAAAGAGCGTCCAGACTGCTGGACGCTCTTTCGAAATTGAAAGCCACCCGGAACTGCTTCTGCCAGGGCATGGGGGCAGCATTTCCTTCCGGGTGCTGCCTGCCTGCCCTTTGCAGAGACGCGTAGTTAAAGGGACGCCCCTGAACACCCGTTGCTCTGCTCCTGCAGCTGCCTTTGCTGTCCCTCGAGGAAGTAAGCAAGGCATTGCAGTGCTGGTTTGGAGTGCTCAGCTTCCTGGGACACCCCAGCAGCTTTTTTCTTTTGAGGTTTTTCGCTTTGAGACCCTTTTTTTGGCATGGAGCCAGAGCTGCCCCATGGCAGGCGATGGCCCCACACCACCATACTGCAGCTGTTGCTGCATCTTCATGACACTGTCATGAGGCTACTTCCCAAGCTGCTCCCAGACCAGAGGTACGAGGGGCTCCTCCGTCAAGCAGCCGCACTGCCCTTGCCTCCAAACTTTTTTGTGGACAGGCGTGTTTGGAGGTTTCACACCAGCTCTGACTGGTGGGACCGGCTTGTGATGGAGATCTGGGATGACCAAGACTGGCTATGCAACTTCCGGACGAGAAAGACCACTTTCCAGGAGCTGTGTACCTGGCTCGCCCCTGCTCTGCAACGGCAAGACACCCATCTGCGGCCCGCCATCCCCCTGGAAAAGAGGGTCGCCATTGCCCTCTGGAAGCTGGCAACCCCCGACAGCTACCGCTCCGTGGGACACCAATTTGGCGTGGGGAGATCTACTGTCGGGGCCGTCTTGATGGAGGTAAGTCATTGTCTGGGGACAGTCACAGTTTGGGGTGGGGGGAAGGGAGACTGTCAGGAAGGGCCAAGTGGAGTGGGAGTGGGAGGGAGCTCCTCCACTCACCCTGAATTGGGGGGGGGGTTCTGAGGAGGGGATTCCCGGGGTGTTTGAGAGGGAAGGTGGGCGGTGGGTTCTCCTCCTAAGAGATAAGGCACCCCTTCTAACATGTTGTTGTCTGTCTCGTTCTGCAGGTGGTGAGGGCCATCAATTCGGAGCTGCTCAACAGGCTCATCTGTCTACCAGATCTGGACAGCGTCATGGCCGGCTTTGCTGCCCTCGGCTTCCCGAATTGTGGAGGAGCGCTCGATGGGACACACATTGCAATCCGTGCACCGCCCCATCGAGCAGCCCAATTCATCAACAGAAAGGGCTACTTTTCTATGGTCCTCCAGGCCCTGGTCGACCATCGTGGCCAGTTTTCGGACATTTGTGTTGGGTGGTCAGGGCGGGCACACGATGCCCGCATCTTCAGAAACTCGTACCTCTACCGGAGGCTTCAGGCAGGAACATTTTTCCCCCATCGCCAGTTTGCGGTTGGGGATGTGCACATGCCGGTGTGCATAGTGGCTGATGCCGCCTATCCCCTGATGCCGTGGCTGATGAAGCCCTACTCGGCCACCTGGATGCGAGCAAGGAGCAGTTTAATGCTCGCCTTAACCGGGCTCGCAACCAGGTGGAATGTGCGTTTGGCCGTTTAAAAGGCAGATTCCGGTGCTTGCTCACACGCCTCGACATGGGGGAGAGCAACATCCCTGAGGTGGTGGCCGCATGTTGCGTCCTCCATAACCTCGTGGAGAGGAAAGGGGATGCTTTCCTACCAGGGTGGGGTAGAGCTGCTGATGGCCAGGAGAGGCTCTTTGCCCAGCCCCGGACAGCTGCCATCCGCCAGGCTCACCGGTCTGCTGTTGGCATCCGGGAGGCCCTCCGGGAGCAATTCTCCAGTGGAGGCCACTGAGACTGAGTGTACTGAGGGGCTTCTGCCTGGGGACTGGGCCCTGGCCCAATAGAAATTTCCCTCCACAACCCATCTCCTGACCCTGTTTGGACACATCAGTTACACCAGGGTGTGTTTCAAAATAAAATGTTCTGTTTACTTTTTGTACATATTCTCAAACAATAGTATAAATGTTGCTAACATAACAAAAAATTTTTTCATTTTTGTTGTTGACAAAACTATTTACAATAAAGAAACATTTTGTTGAACCCTTTGTTTAACTGGGGTGATGGGGGTGCTTGAAACCTGGAGGGGGGAAGGGGACTGGAAACCTGGAGGGGGGAAGGGGACTGGAAACCTGGAGGGGGGAAGGGGATCAGGTTGCACGGGGCTTGCCAGATTTCCCTCTCCTGCCTGGGCCTCGTGTTTGGGGTGCTCCACGGCTGCGGGATCGGGTGGTGCACCTGTCGGTTGGCTGGCTGGGGTGCTCTTGGGACGTGGAAGCCTGGGGGAGAGGAGGGCCAGGGGGAGAGAGGGGCTGGGGAACTGGGGGGGCTGGGGGAGAGGGAGGTCCAAGGGGGGAAAGGGATGCTGTTGTGGAAGGGGGGTTTGGTGGGGTGGGGTCATGGGGTGCTGGAGGAGCAGGACCAGGCACAGGAGCAGGCAAGCCGCAGACCTCCCTCAGAGTGGCGCACAGGGACGTGCGCTGCAGGACCAGCTCGTCAATGAGCCGGTCACGCCAGCGATCCTCTGCCTCCGCCCTCTCTCTGAGGATGGAGTTCAGCTCCTGCACGGCCTCAACGTGCTGCCTGAGGATGTCCGCATAGACACGCCTGTGTCTGCGGCTCCCATGTCCCCGAGATGGAGATGGAGTTGGGGCTGGGGTGCTGCGGCCCTCTTCCACGGCTGGTCCGGCTGTGGAGGAAAAGAAGAAGACACAATCAGTCCTAAAAACTGGACTCTGTAGCACTTAAAATACTAACAGGATGGTTTATTAGGGGATGAGCTTTCCTGGGCCAAACCCACTTCCTCAGATCAGAGTAACATGGCTACATTTCTATCACAATCAGTCATGTGTGCAACAGCTGTCCAAAAGGGCATGCCCTCTCCCTGAGACAGGGGAATCAGACATTCTGAAGGTCACACTGTGTGTGTGTGACCTGGGCATCAGCCTGAGCATGACAGGTTTCCCTTGTGCATCACCCACTGTGCACCCACCTACCTCCCCCCCCCCGGGTGTGACACAACCTCACTGTACTCACCTGCTGCTTCCTCTCCTGCGCCAGATGATGCATGGGAGGCCTCTGAGGTCTGGGTGACTGGCTCCATGGTGAGGGTCGCCGTCTCCTCGCTGTCCTCCTCCTCTGGGACCATGTCCCCGTCTCCAGAGTGCTCTAGCTCCTGCTCTGGAGTGTCCACCACGGGGTCTGCCAATCCAGACTGTACGAACCGCCGTGGTGTGCGTGCTTCTCCACTGCCACCCAGGATCTGGTCCAGCTCGGGGTATTAGGGGCAGTAGTGGGGGGCTGCCCCAGAACGGGAGCTCTCCTCCCTGGCCTTAACGTACCCCTGGCGCAGCTCTTTGACCTTGGAGCGCACCTGGTCCTGGGTGCGGGGGTAGTGGCCCTTCTGGAATGTTTAGCTTGCCTCCACTGTTCATGCTGTAAATTAAACCATCCATAAATATCAGCGTTTCGCCGCCGGCTTTTGAGGGCCTGTAAGGCCTCCTCCTCTCCCCACAGCTCCAGCAGGCTCTTTATCTCTGCGCCAGACCAGGATGGTGTCCGGCGCTTGGAGCCCTTGGCTGGGTCCCCAGAAGGCTCGGTGGAAGGGCCAGGACGGTCTTGGGGCTGGGACATGCTGCAGTAAAGTAGCCGTGTGCTCTGGCTCCTTGTCTGCAACAAGTGGCTGTGAGGGTGCCTGTCCCTTTAAGGAATGGCTGCAGCCAGGAACCACAGACATGCAACCCATGGCCCAGATTGTCCACCAGGGCTTCTTCCTGGAGGCCAATACTTTCGAAAGAAAGGGCTCCCCCCGTCCACACTCACGTTCTTTCGACGGATCTCCCTCAAAAAAGGCGTTCTTCCTCGTAAAATTAGGTGCACCGCCGTCGAAAGAAAAGCCGCATTCTTTCGATTTACTTTCGAAAGAACGCGGCTTGAGTCTGGACGCAGGGGAAGTTCTTTTGAAAAAAGGCTACTTTTTTCGAAAGAACCCCTGAGTCTGGACACGGCCTCAGAGTCTGATATTATTTATGATTTATTTATGAGGGCATCCAACATAAGAGATTTAGTGATTTGCCCAAATGTACACAGGAAGTCAGTGGCAGAGCTGGAAAATGATCCCAAATCTCCTAAGTTCAGTACAGTGCTTCCTTCACAGCACTTATCCTTTGCTTTTTTCTGACACTAGTATGCTAAAAGCTTTGGCAGCACAAACCAGCCACTAACAGTTTTGTGAGGATCTCTGTATCCACCAATATAGAGGCTATGCATATCTGACAAGGAAGAGAGAGAACAGCAACTGATTGGGGGTTTACTACACTATTCATTCTGCTAGGGTTGCCAGGTGTCCGGTTTTCACCCGGACAGTCATTTGCGGGCTCCAGCCGGTAAAAAAAAATGGGAAATACTGGACATGTGCAATGTCCGGTATTTCCTGTTTCTCTGGGATGGAAGCCCGGCAGGGACAATTTTCCCCTGCCGAGTTCTGATCTAATGAAATGCCAGAGCTTGTTCTGAGTACAATATGCAGTAGCTAAAATTGATTCTGGCTATCCCACTACCACAGTCAACCATCCAATTTTTCTCTCCAAAATATTTAGTGAGCACATGGGAGTATCTGAGCACCCAGTAACATTATTGACAAAGTATAAATGCAGAAGGGGAAGGAAAACTGAACCCTCGCTGTACAGCATATTGATAAAAATTGAAATCCAAGTCCTGGCATAACAAAGAAAATGACAGTAGAGAGAAAGAATGACATATTCTTGAACACTAAGACATTCTGACTGCTCTCTTCACTCACAAAAGCTTCTTTTCATTAGGCGATGGAAAAAATCCCCTTTCATTCTCTAGTCTTTCAAGGGTTTACATCATTGCTCCTTCAATTTCAGGACCTCACTGAAAACAAGCATTCTGTTAGCCTGGTCAAATCGCTGTGAAGTAGGAATTCCTAGGAGCATTTTATGGGCAACTGACTCTTCATTAATTGATGGTACGGTGTGTTCTCATAATGGGTCATTTGATGAAAATATAAAAACCTTTTCTCCTTTTTCAGTTTTAATGTTACAATTATCTTGGGTAACCCTCCACCAAATGAGATCACTAGATTTTTCTATTCTTTCCCTTTTTTAAACTGGTCCCAAGGAGCTTCCATAGGAAAACCCATTAATAATTCCTCTGTACATTATGGTAAATTTATATTATGGTGAAACTGCATCATAAGAAAAGCTACATGAAACATGTTTTAAAAATCAAACTATAAATCAGAGACATTACAGTAAAACCTCAGAATCGCTCATAAATCCAAGGAAACACAATCTGCACTTTCAAAGTCTTGTCCATTCAAGAGAGACAAGTGGATGAAAAGCTGACCCCATAACCTGAAACTCCTAATATGGAAGAAGCTCAGTCTACACACTAAACGGAATGTTTAGCTTGCCTCCACTGTTCATGCTGTAAATTAAACCATCAAGAAGTTTCAACCTCTCATTTCAGGAATAAGTAGGGCCTGACATCTTGTGGGTGTTACTGCTGTTATTTTCAGTGATCTCCTCTTTTCTAGAAGATACTAATGCAGGCTAATGATGCTGACACAAAATGAATGATGCAGTACATTTGCACAGTCCTAAATTTGGGGGTGGATTGAGATTCATTAGATTAGTGTATTAGTCTGTCCGCCATGTAATCATGAATTCAAATCCTTATTCCTTACAAGTGGAAATAAATGATGTGGTCTCATTCTTGCCCCCAATGGAGGTTTGTTCATATCACAAAATCACAGCAGAATTCAGCATGTTCTGAAGTCTGTGCTTAGTAAGGGTATGTCTACACTACAGAGTTTTGTCAGAAAAATGGCCATTTTTCCAACAAAACTTGAGGAACGTCCACACTACAGTAGTGTTCTCCACAAGAAAACAGAAAGAACAGAGGGGGTTTTCCGGCATTGGTAATTCTCATTCTATGAGGAAGAGGCCGTTTTGCAAAAAAGCTCTTTTGCAAAAAGGCGTGTGTGGACGGGGAAGAGGGAGTTCTTTTGGAAGAAGAGGAAAGAGGAAAAAGCACAGGTGCCCTGGTGGCCATTCCACCCATTGCAATCAGTTTACATGCGAGAGAGTGTCCATTCAGTCTGGGACACTCTCTTTCAAAAACGCAGATTGCTTTTTCAATGCACTTTTGCAGTGTAAACGCTCTCTTTCACAGAAGTTTTTTCGGAAGATATCTTCCAAAAAAGGCTTCTTCCAAAAGAGGCCTGCAGTCCAGACGTAGGCTCAAGCAGGGCTGGATTACCCAATAGGCAGACTAAGCATGTGCTTACGGCACCAGCAAAGCAGGGGCATGCACACACACACACACACACACACACACACACACACACGAGATTTTATGGTATAGTATTTTTGAATTACATGGGGGGGGCACCATAATCTTTTCAGTGCTTAGAGCCTCTAAAGGTCTTAATCCGGCCCTGGCCTCAAGGACCAGCATTTGAACACGATAAAGATTTTTCAAGTCAAAATGGAGGTGGTTGGCAGAACTGATAAAAGTTTGTGCAATGCCTGCCTGCCCAAACCTGGTCTCTTTTCACAGCTATGTGTTTTGCTTTCTCATGCAATTCTCTCACACACAAAAATGGGGTCAAGAGCTATGAATCAGACTTTTCCCTAAAATATTTAATCCTAATTTCTGGAAGATGCTGAGCACCAACCAGAAAAACAAATAAGCATGTATTTAACTTTGAGCATGTGGGTAATACAGCAGATGGACACTTTCAGCACATGAATACATATTCCTGCGCATCCAGAAATATAATTTATGCTATCATGTGCCGAAAGTACATTAGACAAATGTGCTATGTACATTAGACAAATGTCTCAGACACTTCGCCAAAGGATCAATGCCCACAAAAGAGATATTAGACAAGATCACATTGAAAAAACAGTTTCTTGCCATTTCAACCAGAAAGGACACTGTCTCAACGACTTAATTACCTGCTTCCTACTCCAGAAGCCTTTAAAATCTGCACTTGAAAGGGAATCCTCTGAACTGTCATTCATGCTAAGATTCAACACTCTACGTGTCGGGCTCAACAAAGACACCAACTACCTTACCCATTACAAAGATAGCTTCCCCAATTATCACCTCTAATACCATTAGCTCACAGACATTTACCTTCCTTTCGCCCTCCCCCCAACATCTCCCTTCTGTTCTGAAATGTGATTTGTCCTTTTCATATGTGTTCATTTTTTTTTGTATCCTTTGGTATATATGGTTCTGACTATTTTCTTCCACTACAAGTATTTGATCTGAGGAAGTGGGTCTGGCCCACGAAAGCTCATCTTCTAATAAACCATCTTGTTAGTCTTTAAAGTGCTACATAGTCCTGTATTTTGCTTCAGCTACACCAGACTAACACGGCTACATTTCTATCACTATCTTTAGCAAGGACCTCTTTGATACATTGTCACCTAAAATCAGATTTTGATAGAGACTACTCAGATAATGGCAAACAATAATTTAGCTCTTGAATCTTCACCTAATTTGGAACGAGACCCTTAACTACTGTATAATCTGATTTGAGTTCTAGAAACATTTTTTAAAAGGAAGCATAATGATTTTCATTTCAAAGTTATTCAAAAAAGTTAAGGACAAGAGGTTTACATCCAATGTAATACTCTGCAACATATTTATTAACACAACTCAAAAAGTTAAAATAATTCTCCTTAATTAGTAGGGAACAACACCTGCTTAAAATGTAAGGGCTATGTCAGGGGTGGGGAAACCTTTATGGGTTGGGGGCCACTGACCCACAGGAAAAACAGTTAGGGGCCACACACAAGTGAGAAGCAAAGTGAGAAGCCCCTGACTGAGAAGGAGAAAGACACCCCGCACATTCCCCTTGCACATCAGAGCCTAGTGGTGGCAAGGCAAACAGATTTGTGTTCTCCAGCCCTGAGTTTGGGTGGCTAGGGAGCTGGAGTGCTAGAATAGACTCCCCAATACTGAGCCTCAAGGGCCAGATCCAGGCAAGCCAGGGGCCGCATGTAGCCCCCAAGCCTCAGGTTCCCCACCCCTGGGCTATTTAGATATATATCCAAAATAAATTTCATTAATACCTTTTGTACAACATATATATATTAACCCTGGGCAACTCAACATAGCAGAGAGAATAAGATTTTTCTTAGGCCATGTTTTGTATTATATTTATGTCAAATATTTACATGTTAGTGCATTATTTTCAAGAACAATGAGTAATCCTGTGACTCCTAGAGAATAACAAAAATATACAGAGTATCATGACCTTTTGAAGGCAAAATCCCCTTTTGCAGATGAGCTGGAGTGGGGAAAGAAAGGAGGAAACCAGAATTTGTAATAGAAAAAGAAGGGGGGAGGGAGAGAGAGGAAAGCCTGTCAATTGTAATGCTGGTGCTAATGAGGCTAATTGAGTGGTCTGGAAGTGTCCCATACTGTTAATGTCTTTGTGCAAGCCCAGTGAAATAGTGTCAGATTTGCATATTAAGGTCAATTCCACACTCATGCTCTATAATTGGCTTGTGAAATTCCTTTGTAAAAGAATGGCTACTTTTAAATCCCTGATTGAGTGCCTAGGTAGGTTACCATGTTTCCCTACCCTAAAGGTTTATGTGTGTTACCATTTCTGATATCTGACTTGCGTCCATTAATCTTTTTTGGTAGAGACTATCCAGTTTGGCCAATATCCATGGCAGAGGGACACTGCTGGCACTTGACGGCATATATCGCATTAGAGGATGTACAGCTGTATGAGCCCTGATGTTGTGGTTTATGTGGTTAGGTCCTGTGATGGTGTCACTGGTATAGATGTGTGGTCAAAGTTGGCAATGGGGTTTATTGCAGGGGCAGATTCCTGGGTGAGTGTGTCTGAGGTGTGATGCGTGGCAGCTTCTTCACGACAGGCCCAACAAGGAAAATAACAGAACACCACTAGTCATTACCTACAGTCCCCAGCTTAAAACCCTTCAGTGCATCACTGACATTCTACAACCTATCCTGGAAAATGATCCCTCACTCTCTCAGGCCTTAGGAAACAGGCCAATCCTCACTTACAGACAACCATCTAATCTGAAGCAAATTCTTTCCAGCACCCACACATCACACCTCAGATGCACTCACCCAGGAACATAGGGTGCTACACTCACCCAGGTGGGGAGCAAAGGAGACAATTGTCCCGGGCCTTTTAAATCACCACTGGAGCCCCAGGCGATGCTGAGGGCTGCCTGAGGGAGGCTAGCCCCAGCCCTGTAGTGTTTTAAGTGTAGACAAGTCCATACACTATTAAGGCATGTAAAGTCCTTTTGAACATTTTATCCCTAGCAAGTGATTGATGTCTCATTTCCAACACGCTGATATACATTTTATGGGCATCAAAGCTGTAATGCATGAATTTTGTCATATTTATTCATTGTAACATCTTTAAATGTGTAATAGAGAAGCTTGGAAACAGCGGTATTTGCTGGGCAACTACAGGCAGTCCCCGGGTTACGTACAAGATAGGGACTGTAGGTTTGTTCTTAAGTTGAATTTGTATGTAAGTTGGAACTGGTACATACTGTAGGGGAAACTCTAGCCAAACATTTCTCCAGAGCTCAGTTTTATTCTCCCACACCTCACTTCCCTCAGTCCTTTATTCTCAAGCTGAGGTGTCTGCTGAGAAAAGCCGCTCCGCGTCTCCCTGGTCTGCTGGGGGGGGGGGGGGCGCTAGCTTCGCATCTCCCTGGTCTGCAGGGGGGAAGCAGCTAGTGCGGGGTTGCCTCACCCCGTTTGTAAGTAGGGATCCGATGTAAGTTGGATCCATGTAACCCGGGGACTGCCTGTACTGGAATTTTGTGAACCACTGAGCAATTTAAGAAAGACTGGTTCTACTGCCAGTAAGCATCTTCTCAATTTTTACTGCAGTCAAATCAGAGCAATACCAATTGACCAGAACAGGCCAGCTCTTACTTGTGTTTTAAAAGTAGCAAGCAACTATAACAAGGAAGCAAATTACTGATTAGATTCCTTAGAGAGCTTTAGGATAATAATGATTACCTACCACCTGTAAAAGGCCCTAATATCAGCACAGTCTTTACCTAAATAAATGATTTTCCATTGTCTTGACCTATGAAAATCACACTCCTGAACAGGATACAGTAGTCTGGAAAGCCATTGCTTTCAAGTGCTTCCCCTTGCCAAGAATTAAGCCCACTCTGAAAACTAGTCAATATTCACACTTTTTAAAATAAAGAGCATAAGTGCCAGTCATTAGATTATACTCCATTGCATAAAAAGGTGATGTGCTGTTTAGATGATGTCAAAAGTTGTACTGATTATAGTTTAATGTATAGGATATTAGTAGGATTAACTGATTTACTTTTTTTGACAAGATGGAAAATGAGAACCTATTAAATCAATCATTTCTTAGGAAAGAGAGTATTTGACATCATCCAGTCCAGAGGTGGGCAATAAATTTTTTTTTTTTATCAGGGGCCACATCAGAAATTTTTGAAGTGATCTCGGGCTGCACTGGAAGAGGCAGGGCTAGGATACTTCCCTGCTTTCCCGCTCACAGACCATGATTGGTCTGGGTGTAGAGAAGCTCATGAAGTCTTTGCCTCCCCCTAGGTGCTCATTCTCCTAGTGGTGGGAGAAGACTTCGCACATTCCCCCTTCTGCCCCCAGACCAGTCAGGGCTTGGAGACGAGGAGTGCGCGAAGTCTCCTCCTGCCCTGCCAGGAGTGCATGGCGCTTCTAAGGGCCATGCACTCTTTGCAGGGTGGAAGAAATTTTGTGTGCTTCTCCCTACTCTCACGCCCTAATCAGC
The DNA here is from genome assembly GCF_052426305.1 of Pelodiscus sinensis. NCBI lineage: Eukaryota > Metazoa > Chordata > Testudines > Trionychidae > Pelodiscus > Pelodiscus sinensis. The sequence continues at coordinate 104,809,477 of NC_143055.1, forward strand.
CTGAGGGTGGGAGAGTGGCAGAGCCTTTGCAGGTCAGATCAATGTGCTTGGTAGGCTGGATCCAGCTCACGGAGGCCTTTTGCCCACCCCAATCTAGTCTAATTTGCCCCAAAATTTAAACTTTTGTAGAAAAAATGTTACAAAACCTAGGTGGAATCAAAACTGGACAATATCAGAATTTTTTTTAAAAAGTCATTAAACCTTCAAAAAGAAACAGGTGTTTTTTAAAATACAAATCTCCTGAGATGTTCATAATCCAAGTGTTTCAGAATATAATGTAGGTGAACCTGAAAATGAAATGGACTTGGAACAAAAGTTAATTTGACTAATTTCAACATCAAAAGTGGAAAAAATACAGAAAGTAAACAACAGGCTAAACAGATCTCATTTTAAATTGGAAAAAAAAATTAAAATCTAAGGTGTGATTTTATATATATATATATATATATATATATATATATATATATATATATATCAATCATAGGATTTTTAACCTGACAGTATCCCTTAAAGGAGACAAGATAACTAAGGAAACATCTTTTACTGGACCACTTTCTGTGGTTGAAAGAGAAATGCTTTCAAGGCTGGATATATAAATGATATTACCTCACCCCCCTTATATATCTAATACCATGGGAGCAACCTCACAACAAGATTGCAATATCCTTTTAAGTCACTCCTTAATACAGAGGTCTCTTCCTCATAGGCACTGCAGCATTCACCAAATATCCAATGTGGATCACTGAGAAATTAGCACATGGTTTGTTTTCCTAATGCTGGGATTTTTGCCTAGGTATATATATATCTATGTTCATTTTAAACTGCTACTGAGACAAACAATGTCTTTCACTTATGAATTCCAACTGATTGCAGTGAAACTTTTCAGTCTTGACAACACTGTTGCTATAGTAATGCAATCTGATCAGATATTCTTAGCAACCAGCCACAACTCTCCACCCCCAGAGTTCTGCCATTTATTCCAAAAGTCTAAACCAGATAATCTGGTTTCCAAAATATAGAGATCTTGATAAGACTGATTAGAATGTGATAAGATATGCTAATAGCATTAATACATGTGTTTACAACGGAAGGACACACGGAACAAGCTGAAAATAAACTGGGAATGAAGCAAACAGCAGTAGCTGACCATTCAAAAGCATCACTGGCAATATCTACTTTACTCCAATTACCTCTCCCTCCTTTGACAACTGCCTTTAATTCCTAATGCCTATTTGGGGGCAAATTCTGCCACCCTTACTCGTGCCTGGAGCTAATGGAATAAGGAGCTAATCCATTAAAGCAAAAGTGGCAAATATCAGTCCCAGAGGCCCAACCGCAGATCACTATTCTGCTGTGTTAGGTTGATCCACCACTCTAGTAGCATTTCACTAAATTCAATCAGGATTTTGCTTGGGAAAGGAGAAGAGTACAGAATAAGGCCCATCATTGTAAGCAAGGATGGGCAAACCAGCTAAGGTAAAACAACAAATGGTTGGAAACATTTGGAATCCCTGCTCAGAAGCAAAATCTGGAGTCAGATTCTGCCACCCTTATCCACACCACCATATTTTTCAAGTAGTCCCACTTGGCACCATTTACAGACCATCTGTACCACTGAATGTGAGTGATCCTTTCTTGAGAAGGAATCATTTACTAGCAATCACAGGAACCACTCAGATTAAATCTACTGTGACATCAGAGAGAGAGCTCGAAGTGAGTATGCTGTTGCTCTGTCATCCGTATGAAATGAGGCTCTCACAGGGAACCTTTAGTGGGGTACAGAAAAAGTTTTCAATATGTAAGCAAAATATTAATTCCTTACACCACTGGGACAAAGGAATGGAAATGGGAGGAAATACCAGCCAGAAGATTTGTACAGGCAGTCCCCGGGTTACGTACAAGATAGGGACTATAGGTTTGTTCTTAAGTTGAATTTGTATGTAAGTCGGAACTGGCTCCAGATTCAGCTGCTGCCACTGAAACTGACCAGGGGCTGACTACAGGAAGCCGGAGGCAGAGTTGCTCTGCCCCCAGCTTCCTGGAATCAGCCTGATCAGTTTCAACAGCTGCTGAATCTGGACCCTGGGACAGAACAGCTGGGGCGCTGCCCGATAGGTTCCCACAGGACCAACCGGGCAGCACCCCAACTGCTCTACCCGAGGCGTCCCGCAACAAAAGCCTGGTCTGCTGGGGGGGGAGGGAGCGCACTATCTGCGCCTCCTCCCCCCCCCAGCAGACCAGGGAGACCCGAGCAAAGCCGCACAGGCGGAGGGACCCTGCTGCCCGTGCGGCTTTGCTCCTGTGTCCATGGGGTGCTGGGGGGAGTTCCCCCAGCACACCAGGGAGACCCGAGCAAAGCGGCACAGGCGGAGGGACCCCGCCGCCCATGTGGCTTTGCTCCTTTGCCCCCGAGCAAAGCCGCCCAGGCGGCGGGATGCCGCCTGTGCGGCTTTGCTCCTGTCCCCCTGGTCTGCTGGGGGGGGGGGGGGTCCAGAAAAGCCGCTGGACCCCTCCAGCAGACCAGGGGGACAGGAGCAAAGCCGCCCAGGCTGCGGGGGTCTCGCTACCTGGGTGGCTTTGCTCCCGGGCAAACGAGCAAAGCCGCCCAGGCGGCGGCTTTGCTCGGGTGTCCCTGGTCTGCTGGGGGCGGGGGGGGGCCAGCGGGCTTTGCAGGAGGACAGGAGCAAAGCCGCCCAGGCGGCGGGGGTCCCGCTGCCTGGGCGGCTTTGCTCCCGGACAAACGATCAAAGCCGCCCAGGTGGCGGCTTTGCTCGGGTGTCCCTGGTCTGCTGGGGGGGGGGGTCCAGCTGCTTTGCTGGACCCCCCCAGCAGACCAGGGAGACCGGGAGAAGCTTTTCTCGCCCCGGAGGACACAGGCGGCGACCCGCCACCCGTGAGCTCCGGGGCGAGAAAAGCCCCGTTCGTAAGTGCAGATCCGACATAAGTCGGATCCGCGTAAGTCGGGGACTGCCTGTATATTATTTCTAATAGCAGAAGCAGTGCAGCTCACAGAAACATGTTTCCATTCTGTTGTTATTGTTACTGTACCCTCAATATCAGGGCAGAACATGTATGCATTGTACAGAAAAATGGTCAAAGACAATCCCTGTTGTGCTCTCTCATTCCCATGTAGGGTCTGGAAATGTGGGTACTGTATGCAGAGATTTAAAGGGGGGGGGTCTTATGCCCCCTTACTTTTTCTTGGGTGTGGGCATACAGGCATCTCAGAATGAAGTCTTTACATTATACAAGTTTTGAGGCAGAAACTGTCTATTTTCTGTCTTGCACAGTACTGTGAACATAATATTATTCTTTAAATGCAAATCAAGTCCAAAGTCTGGATTGAATCACACACATGCAATGTCATCAACAACAGTAAGGCATTCTGGAGAAGGGCGGAAGTTGGCCTAAATCAATATATTTGTCAGTTAAATCTGAGTGTTTATGTTCATAAGAAACAATCACAAAGATGTCATATATGAGGTTCCAGAGACATAGTTCAAGCAGCCCAAAATTGGACATCGTTAGCATATTTCCTACTGCTGTTTCCACACACACAACTATGAAGTGCTCTCTCAAAAGAACCCAGTGACTGATTCCACACATCATTAACATGAGAGGGGAGAATTATCTCTGTGTTAAACACCACAGCTCACATGTAGCCTGTGTGCAGTGACTCTATGCTGGAACATCTGCAGACATTTGAATTACTAGAGGCCACATAAAATAAACTCTATAAAGGAAAATGCCTCAAAGTTATGTAATTTGTACACCAGGCCAAATATACAATAAACTACAATGAATTCTCAATGGCTCAGATTCTGCTCTCAGTTCCACCAGTATAAATCTGGAATAATGCCAAATTTAGGACCAGATTCTTCAGCATTAAAATCAATTACAAAACTACCATTTACTTCAATACTGCACAATCAAACATTTAACCTTTGTAAAAGGAAATAGAAACCTGCCCTAACTCAACAATTAGCAAACAAAATAGTCCTATTAAATAATAAAACTTGCAAAGTAAACTGATAAACAGATTTGTCCTGATCTAAAAACAGAGCTTTTGGAAATCAATGCATAACAGCATACAGTTTGCCCCTATTATTTTGGGAGATATTTCAAAGTAATCCAAACCACCTGGGAAAAATACCTTTACTTTTTTTCTTCATTTTTCTGAAATTAACTTAAATGTTTGACAAATTTCTACGGTACAACAAGTGACAAAGAAAATTCACATGAAACAGATGGCAAAATACCCAAAATAGAGAAAAAAGCATGAACTGCTAATTGGCATGCATTCCCTCCTGCTAGAAATGAATCACAAGAAGAGCCAAAAAGAAGCCACACAGCACTGAAACCTAGATTGCCACAAACAGAAAGGGCAGAGAAAAGTTTTTTTAAATCATATTTATACTTACTAACAGGCCGAATCATGATAATCAACATTTAAACAGAACTTCTCGCCAAATTAAATGGGGGAATTAACTTGAACAAAAAAATTTAAAAAAATGTGGCACAATATGCGCTAGAAAGATGGCAATTATTTTACAACAGCATTTTTACCCAAATTGGGAGTGGTTGAAGAGTCACGTAAAAGACATTTTCTGCCATTTAATATGTTAGCATTTAAAGACAAAGGGCCAGATACACCACTGCATGATTCCAATTTTATGGTACTGTTATTCTATTACCTTCCATTTGTCAGTCATAAAACTGAAGTAATGTACTGGTGAACCAAGCCTAATGCTAATTGCTTTTAACAGGCATTTAATAAGTACAAACAACTTGCAATTGTTTGAATATTTGGCATTTTAAAAGCAGAAAGTTAAAGACCAAAGTGATAAAATGGAATCCTAGAAATCCTTAATCAGGTAGCAAGGTGGTACTCCTAAGTGAGACTTGCAAGATTAACCCCTTCCTTAGGCAGTGCTTCCACCGACTTCCCAGGGAGTATGGCTCAACTAAAGCCATAAAGGTCTACTTCTGAAGAGCAACCTTTATGCACACAAGTATAATAGGACTTGCCTGAATAAGTAATGGAGATCCCAACTGCACAGATCACCTACTCTTAACACAACAAGGTAAAGCTTTCCTATTGAAAGCTATTTGCTGTATTTTTTGTTCTAATTCAGCAAGTGCTGATCCCTTCACCCAATTTTAAGTATCAATATGTGGTGTGTGTGAAAAAACTATAGAATTGTTGTAAAAGGTAGGGTAGTGGTGTTTGGCTTTGTATGATTAAAAGTTGGCAATCCTACGTACAAGTAATAACCAAAGGAAGAATACACGAAGGAAAGTACAGTAGTAAATTCTCTATCATTTGGTGTCTTTAAATCATAATTGGATGATTTTCTAAAGCATATACTGTAATTCAATGATGAATTATTGTCTGAATGTGAGAATCACTTAGGGGATTTCACCATGCCCTGTATTATGCAGGAGGTCAGGCTCGTTGATCATAATGGTTTCTTCTGGCCTCAAAACTCTGGGTATCTATGAATTAAATGAATATTTTAAATTACAGACAATTAATGGGATTAGTTAATCAAACTTATCTAAAACTAAGGGCAGATTCAGACATCAGGTTGGTGCAAATATGGGGTAACTCCATTTGCTTCACAGATTTATACCAAGACAAGTGGAATCAACATCTGGACCCAAATCCTGCCTTTGCCATCTCATTGAAAGCAATCATGGCAGCTTTTGATCCTAAAATCATGCAAACATATTTCTCATTCTTGCCTTTAAAATGTATTAGTGATATATGCAAATAATGAATACAGGGTTTGATGTGCAGCATGGGTACACTTTTCTATATTTTTGAAGTGAAGATTGCATATTTAGCTTCATCTAGCTAACTTCTGCTGTAAGTAAAGAAAAGCATTTAGGCTTCCCAATTACACTATGGAAAATTAACATCAAACAGTAACCATCAACTAGATACACTTTGAATAATATTTTAAAAGTGGCTAGAAATATGGGAATACCATTCTCAGACAGACACATTAAAGCTTTTAGAAGAAAATTGAATTATTTACTGGCCTTTCTGTGATTGAACACAAATTGAAGACAATTATAGTAAGGTGCCCACTGCAATCTTAGCAGCTGAGCTGAACAGACTAATTTTCCTTTGGGAGTCTTTTTTTAAAAAAAAACAAACAAAGGTTTTAATACTCTGTTCTCAAGATAGACATATTTTGGAACAAGGAAGCAAAATAAGAAGATGAAGGGTTCCAGCAAGTTTTTGATATCTTATTTTATATGTTTATTTTTCAGTCTCCCACGATACAGAGGAAAATAATTATAAAGAAAAATAAGCACTAAATAGAAATACTGAAGAGAACTGAGTTTAGTCATCACATCTTGTTACACAATAAGAATAGCAGATTCTATTTTGTGGTTATCTGCGACACTCTCTATTAAGAATAATAGATAACCAAGCATAAATTATCTCTTAAGCAATTCCTCCTCCTGGCTTGTCAGTATTAATAAATCTTTTCCCCTCCCTTCCTATGTGGTTAACCTAGGACAGCCTTTAGCCTTTTGAAAATTTAATTTTAATTTTCAGAGTAGGCAATATATGTAATTTACCAAGTAAATATGCAGTACTAGAGAAATATTTTGTAATAAAATTAATATCACAACCAATAAATTATTATTCCACAGAAGGGCTCTGATCACCTAAAATGCAATGGTACCCAGAATCTCATTATAGAATTCTTTAAGATACATCATAATTATTCTTCATGGACCTGCAACCTATGTCTAAGATTTCCAAAGGGATCCATACCTCTGTTAGAATGTTTAGGGTCCACAAATGAAAAAAAAAAAGTTGAAAATCACTGTGCTAGAGAATGTTGTTTGCTTTTGTTATTTCTGGGGTTCGTATTTGAAATACATTTTCCTTGCATTTGATATCATAAATAAGTTAGTTATATGGATAAGGATGTGACCAGCGTGGATATAACAGCAATATGATGCTTATGTAATACTGCATGCTGTTCTTTGGAAATACAAGAATAAATCTGTACGGAAGTCAATTAATGTTGATCTTGTTTTAACATCTGAGATTCCTTTAGCCTAATGCCCTGCAGACACATCCTGCTGTGTTGCCACTGCTCTGCAGTATTATATAGAGACAGAGGCAAGAGTAAAGCAGCAAAATAAGTCTGAGGGATTGAACTGCTGCACCAAAATAGCAGACCCCTCCAACCCACGAGAGGATAGAGAGAAAGATGTTTAGACCTCTCAATGGAGTTGGGCTCTCCTTTAGCCTCCCAATACTTCAAACTACTTTCACCACTGGACTTATCTGGAGATACTCAGCCAGAGCCTAAGCTCAGTGTCTATTGTCAGAGCTCCAAGGATGTACGTGGAGCTAGGCCAGTTTATACCAGTTCAGGATCTGGTCCACTAAACATATCCATTCAACAGGCTCTGATATCCTTAAGAATTATTTAACTCCACGAGTCTATTCATGGAAACTTTTCCAAAGACATTTTTTGTTCTTTAAATGTGATCCATATTTCCTCATTCCCACATTTAGCCATCTCTCAGAAATATCACAAAACAGTCAAAAGGCTTGGAATAGATGTGGTTAAATGGCAACACTATAAATGTTTTTTTGGTTCTCAAGAGAGATGACTTTGGATCAAACCTTTCTGCAGTAGATTAAGCTGTTCTTCATTTCCCTCAAGGTCTATCTCCATATACTAATGGGTATTTTCTGATGTTTTTAAACTCACAAAGATTCACACCAAGGTTGTTCTTTTCACTTTTTGAATGTTCTTGCCAGTCAATGTCTGTAAGAAAAGGTGCTACAGAAAACTCAATTAGTAAGCAGGGCCAAACTGTACTCTCATCATTCAGTAAAGATGGAGTAATTCCACTGAAGGAAGCAGAGTTACTCTGATTTACACAGGTGACACAGCATTTGGCCTCAAGAATTTAAGTTATCATAAGCAGACAGCCAAGTTCTTTTGTTGTTATTTGTTACTGAAGTGAAAATCAACTCCAGCAGCAGTTGTCCTAATTAAGAAATGGAATAGATTCATAGGCTGGTGCATAAAACTTTAATAAACTAAAAGTTAAAAGCATTTTTTCTCCCTGTACTATATATAAGGAACAAAGCTAAGTTTTAATTTGGATGGGTGAAGGTTGTAATTTACCTACCTGCAAATGATACAATTAGATGAGAAGAATACTGTAAATAATCACTATGTAAAACTCTTTACTGAAAATGTTATCCTCATAATTGCTTACATTGCTTAAATCAAGGGTGGGGAACAGAAAAATCAGTCAGGGGCTGCACACAAGTGAGAACCAAAAAAAGAAAAAGAAAAAAAACCAAACCCTGAGTGATGCGGCCTCTGACTGAAAAGGAGAAAGACACTCCCCATATTCCCCTCAACTCTTTTACTCAACAAGAAGAGATGAGAAGAATAAGGGAAGAACTCAGCTTAAGGTACATCAACTCCAGTTACTTTATTCACATAGCTGGAACTGCATAGCTTAAGCTGACTTTGTGCTGTAGTGTAGATGTAGCCTGAGATGGGTCCCCTTTGTGACTTATGCCATTCTTCATGTTCTAAGTCATGCAATCCGCCACTGGCTTCATGGATCTAAAAGCATAAAGAATCAGAAATCAGAAACTGATTTCTTGTCCCATTGCTACCACTTGTTTCATTGCTATGATCCTGCCTTACCAAAGTCAATGGGAAAATCCCTATTGATTTCAAATGGGTAAGGTCAGAGCCTGAGAGAGATTTTACCACCATTACTTAAGTTAGCACTTCAAAATTCAAGTAATCATATTTAAAATCAATGGTATTCATGGAGTTTAGTACTACCAAATTTCAGGAATGGCAAAATCTAGATAAGTCTCGTTCAATTTTGCAAAATCCATCTATCTATATATTTTAGAAATGAGCATCTGTCTATCCATCATCAGTCAGTCCATTTGCTCAAAAGCTCCTCATAAATGGTAAGAGCTCAGACCACCAAATCTGGTATTCAGCTTCTTCTTATCTTACCGTAAGCAAAGTCAGAGTTTGGTTGTGTCTGGAAAATGGTATATACCTGGAATTTGATTTTTTTTGTCTGATGAGAGAAACAGGGACATTCCACAACGACCACTGGGGACAGCTAGCGCAGGGGACAGTTAAATTGCAGAGTAATCACCGGCGGCTGGCCGCACCAGGAAGAGAGTGGCCAGCTAGCTCGCCATATTGCCAGCCCAGGTAAATAGTCTCCCTACCCTCAAAATCCTCCCTCCAGCCTTTGGCTACAGTGTCAGATGTGGTGGGAGCCCCAACCAGCAAGAAGCCCTGCCTTTCAAAGGAGCTGCTGGGCAACCCAGTCCCCTTCCCTCCACTCTATGGGAGGAATCTCTTGGCATCCAGGGGGTTGGGCAGACTGGCCTCAGTCCTTCTCTCCCCCCTTGCGATGAGCTGCCAGGGGTCCCAGGCAAAGCAACTCTGCCTCCCCAAGGGCCACCAGAGGGGCAATCCCTGCACACATCCCTGCCCTGAGCCCCCAACACATGCCACCCCTCCCCTGAGACCTCTACACCTGCCCTGACTCTGACATCTCCCACACCCTGCAGCCCCCTGCCCTGAAGGACCCAAGGAATGCCAAGTAAATCTTTTAGTACTTTATAATTAACAGAGTGAGTAATGAGCAGAGTTCCCTGTAAGCCAGTGGTTCCCAAACTTTTCAGAATCATGCCCCGTTTGATTTTTGAGAAACCCTCACCACCCTCCACCCCCAAATAGCAGAAAAACTTGTTGAGCTTACGCAGGGAATTGACCGGGGGGGAGGGCCGCCTCACACACACACACCCCAAATTTCTTCACGCCCCCCAGTTCGGGAGCCCATGCTGTAAGAAGAGCACTTGGGCAGCTTCCAGGAGAGTCAAGTGTGGCCCAGCTGATTAACCGAGTGCCACCAGTGTCCCCAGTCAGCAGGATGTGTTTCTACTGGTGGTGCATATCCACACGTGCCTTGGTGCCTGTAACATTTATTCCATACACAGATGGGACAAATTAGAGGGAACATTGGTAATAAGTAAAATTTCATTTATTTATTTTTTAAAAATCTGAAAATTAAAGCACAAATCAAATTCTGCGAAATTGCAGAATTCTACAAGCTTTCTCTCAGCTTCTATTGGCAGGGAAGAACTCACTGCACGTGAGCTGACAGGATTCACGCATACCAAAACCTGACAGCCAATTAGTAGCATAGAATTCACTATACCAGATCAAACCTTACCCACTGGGCCATCAATTTTAACAGAACAGCTGCTGCTGTCTCTTTTGACCATAAGAGATACAGTGAGAATGGCAGGTTCTTTCTCAATACCATAACTAACATGAACAGGTAGGAGATATTGACTCAAATTATTAGCTCTACATGAGTAGAAACCGTTCAAGTCAAAGGCACTAATCCTGAAGTTAGATCCATGCAGGTGGACCTTGCACACATAGAATGCTACTGAACATAAGAACAGCCACATTGGGTCAGAACAAAGGTCCATCCAGCCCAGTGGTCAATACCAGATGCCCCAGAGGGAAGTATCACAACAGATAATCCTTATGTGATCCCCACCTGCCACCCACTTCCAGAGAAACAGAGGCTAGGGATACCATTCCTATCCATCCTGACTAATAGCTATTTATGGACCTAACCTCCATGAATCTATCTAGCTCTTTTTTGAACCCTGTTAAAGTTCTAGCCCTCACTGCATCCTGTGGCAAAGAGTGCCACAGGTTGACTGTGCCCTGAGTGAAGAAAAACTTCCTTTTGTTTGTTTTTAACCTGCTGCCTATTAATTTCATTTGGTGACCCCTAGTCCTTATATTGTGGGAACAAGTAAATAACTTTTCCTTATTCACTTTTTCCATACTAGTCATGATTTTATAGACCTCTGTCATATCCCCCCTTAGTCTCCTCTTTTCTAAGCTGAAAAGTCCAATTCTTTTTAATCTCTCTTCATATAGGACCCATTTCAAACCCCTAATCATTTTGTTGCCCTTATGTGAACCTTTTCCAATGCCAATATATCTTTCTTGAGATGAGGCAACCACATCTGTATGCAGTATTCAAGATGTGGATGTACCATGGTTTTATATAGAGGCAATAAGATATTTTCTGCCTTATTCACTATTCCTTTTTTAATGGCTCCTAACATTCTATTTGCTTTTTTCACTGCCGCTGCATACTGAGTGGATGTTTTCAGAAAACTATCCATAATGACTCCAAGATCTCTCTCTCGACTAGTTGTAGCCAAATTAGTCCCCATCATATTGTGTATATATAGTTAGGATTATGTTTTCCAATATGCATTACTTTACATTTATCAACATGAAATTTCATTTCCCATATTGTTGCCCAACCACTTACGCTATATCTAGACTACATCCCTCTGTCGGCAGAGGGATGTAAATGAGGCACGTGGAAAGTGCAAATGAAGCGGGGATTTAAATATCCCACACTTCATTTGCATAATTGCATCATGGTGCGCTTTCGAAAAAGCGCCATTTCGAAAGTAATATCACCGTTTAGACGCGGTTCTTTTGAAAATGGCAGGCTTTTTCGAAAGATCCTGTAAACCTCATTTTTTGAGGAGTCTAGACGTGCCAGTTTGGTGAGATCTTTTTGAAGCTTTTCATAGTCTGCTTTGGTCTTAACTATCTTGAGCAGTTTGGTATCATCTGCAAATTTTGCCCCCTCACTGTTTACCCCTTTTTCTAGATCATTTACATATAAGTGGAATAGAAACGGTCCCAGGACAGAGGCTTGGGGGACCCCACTAGTTACCGCTCTCCACTCAGAAAACCTACCATTTATTCCTCCCCTTTGTTTCCTGTCTTTTAACCAGTTATCAATCCACAAAAGGACCTTCCTTCTTATCCCGACAACTTACTTTACTTAAGAGCCTTTTTGTGAGGGACCTTGTCAAAGGCTTTCTGGAAATCTGAGTACAGGCAGTCCCCGGGTTAGGTGGATCTGACTTACGTCGGATCCCTACTTACGAACGCCCCTCCCCCCCCCCCAGCAGACCGCCAAGATGCGCCGCGGCGGTCCCGCCGCCTGCGTCCTCCGCGGCGAGAAAAGCCGCTCCGCGTCTCCCTGGTCTGCTGGGGGGGGGGGCGCACAGGTAGTGTGCCCCCCCCCCCAGCAGTTCAGGATTTTCTCGCCGACGCCTGGGGTAGAGCAGCTGGGGGGCTGCCGGGTTGGTCCCACAGCGCTGACGTGCGGCGCTGCGGGAACCTACCCGGCAGCGCCCCAGCTGCTCTGTCCGAGGCGTCCAGATTCAGCTGCTGTTGAAACTGACCAGCAGCGGCTGACTTGGGAACACCTGAGGCAGAGCAGCTGGGGTGCTGCTGGGTTGGTCCAGTAGCGCCGAGGAGCAGCGCTGCGGGACCAACCCAGCAGCACCCCAGCTGCTCTGCCCCAGGCGTGTCTGATTCAGCCGCTGCTGGTCAGTTTCAACAGCGGCTGAATCTGTACGCCAGTTCCGACTTGCATACAAATTCAACTTAAGAACAAACCTACAGTCCCTATCTTGTACGTAACCCAGGGACTGCCTGTATACCATATCCACTGGATCCTCCTTGTCCACATATGTGTGGACCCCCTCAAAGAACTCTAGCAGATTAGTAAGGCATGATTTCCCTTTACAGAAACCATGTTGACTTTCCTCCAACAAATTATATTCATCCATGAGTTTGACAATTGTATTCTTTACTATAGTTTCAACTAATTTGCCCAGTACTGACGTTATACTTACTGGCTTGTAATGGCCAGGATCATCTCTAGAACCCTTTTTAAACATTGGTGTCACATTAGCTATCTTCCAATCATTAGGTACAGAAGCTGATTTAAAGGATAGGTTAGAAACCACAGTTAATAGTTCAGCAATTTCTCATTTGAGTTCTTTCAGAGCTCTTGGATGAATGCCATCTGATCCTGTTGACTTGTTACCGTTACGTTTATTTCATTTGTTCCAAAACCTCCTCTAATGACACCTCAGTCTGGGACAATGCCTTAGATTTGTCACCTAAAAAAAAATGGCTCAGGTTTGGGAATCTCCCCAATATCCTCAGCTGTGAAGTCCAGTATGGCTTTACCCGGGTGCAATGCTTTGCCCCTGGTTCCAGGCACTTGGGCAGTAGTGCTCAGACTATGGTCTTTGTACCGCCAATAATTTGTAGAGCTCTGGGTAGGGGTCTGCAGAATGAAGAATTTTTTAAATTAAGCAGTAATAAAGGAATGCAGTACTGAGAAGAGGATCTCATGAAATCTGTGGAAAGAAAATATTGGAAAAAACATCGCTGTTCCAACTTACGCATACCACCAAAATGGAAAATACCCATTACAAATCCACCCCAAAAGGCTAGTCTAATAAATAGATCCATCCACAAAATCAGAGCAAATGATGAAAAATAGAGTACATGAACTGAACAGCCTTCTCCACCTCCCAGTCAGCTGACAGGATTGTACCCAATGATGCATGTAGTTCTGTACTAGAAAAATGGAAGCAAACCTCTAGGCTACTTCCCAAGTCTCACCACAGTTCAAGGGGTCCGGAATTGTCATGAGATTTTGCTTACTAATGTTTTTTAGCACCAAAATCAAAACTCTACCAAGGGAAAAATAAAATGAGCAACATCACAGAAATACAAATTTACAGTTTTCTCAAATAAAAAGGGGGAAAAAAAACTTTCCACAAACCTTAATTTTTTATTCTGGAAGACTGTATAGTTAATGCAAATACGTAAATGTAGTTCACATTCAAAGCCAATTCAAGTGAGATGGTGATGTTATTTTAATTGGCTTAACTACACAGAGCGATTACCTGGATACATGATAAAATAAAAAAGGAAGAAGAAAACAAAAATAGGCTCTGGCTTGTAGCACAGACAAATCCATAAAATCAGGAATAAATAAAATAACGACAAATAGTAAAGAATAACGTGATGATAAATAATCAGAACAACAATATTTCATCCTCCAATAAGCAAATATTAATCCAGCAACTAGATAAAATATATCATGCCAGAAGCTACTACACATCATCCAGTATTAATCATTCTTATTGCAAGCTTTAATATATCATTGAAATCATTGCAAATTTTTCTCCTTTGGCCCTTAAAAAGGGCAGTGTCCCCTATTTGCAAAACCAGATCTTTAAGATTGGAAGCAAAGCATCTTACATATGCAAAGAACAATGAGGTACGCAAATACTTATATCTTGTTCGTTTGCTTGCTTGCATTGTGGGCGCGCGTATGTAGTTTGAATGTTCAATGATTTAACTGCTCAAAAAAGGCAGATACAGCAGCCTTCCCTTTTGTCTGTGTTAACATGAGTCTTTCCTTAGTTAATGCACATGCATGAGATTTGTGGGGGTTTTGACTGCTTCCATGCATGCCCTGTGGAGACTAAGGGTAACATCAAGCTTTATTCTCCACTAAGGTTCTACACCATTTGAGAATTCCATCATTAAATAATGTTCTACTACTACAGACCAATATTTCCTCTAATTTATCCATGTATGTACAGAATAAATTTTGTTATGTGTACCAATAATAAAAACATGTGCTGCTGGCTGTGGGCATTCTGCTAACATTTGAATCTCTCCTGGGTGGCTGTCCAAACACTCAGCTTTCAGGGGACACGGCTACTGACTGAATATTAAACACGCTTAAAATCAAGACAAAACATCTCATTCTGCTCCAGCATCAATATAGACTGAGTAATAGTAACAGCTCACAGAATGTTGCATTATCTCATGCATTCATACTAAGAGAACAAGAGACAACATCAGAAAGTAAAAGAATGTTAAAAAAATACAGATACCTTCAGTGCTGTAAAACAAAAAGTAATGGCTGAAATTCTCAGCTGGTGTGAAGTAGCATAACTCTAACTGACTCAATGTAAGTAAGGTCAAAGATACTGAAGTGAACACCACCATAAAGAACTGACGCTGAGAGCTATTCATGTACTTTAACTAGAAATAGATGGCAAATATTTTGGAAGAGATAGACAACAGATCTAGAACTTAGAAAAACTACAAAAAACTCCCGACATGACCAGAACTAGGGAGGAAGGCAGGGGTTTACTTGTAACAAACTTTGTATAAAGAAAATGGCATATCTAAATATCAATAGTATTTTTTTTTTATTTCCACCCCACCTCTCATTTAAAATCCCCTGAATAATCTATTTCCCCTTCCCTCTTTGTCATCACCTTCTCATACTCCTGGTACAGTAGCACCCTTGTGCACATAGTATGTGAAACCCACTAAAGTCAATTTGGAATTATCTGTTTTATCCTCTGCTGGTCCTTCCGAGTGGGAGCCACAGGCATCGAAGAGGTGGCCAATGAAAAGAGGGAAAGAGGGAGAAATCTTTCTTCCTTTGAAGTGGCAGGCAGGAGGGGAACACCAGAGAAGCATTGGTGAGATCTTCCAAGCACAGCAAGAGGGAGTTGCAGTTCAAGGCTACAATCAGGATTTTTGGGATCTGGGACAAAATGAAAAGGACTCATGACTCATTCCAAAATTTCCAGCAACTCTTTCTTTCCTTCTTTCCCCTTGCCCAAGTGGTTGGCCCCTTGGCTTTTTTAAAGCAATTTATATGAATTTGTTGGTTCTTTTATCATTCTAAATTGAGACAATAGTTCTCTAACCAATGCAATTTGTTGAGGGATTGTATTCCAGTTAATCTCACCATATGATCACCCGGTGAGTGCTAGGGGCAGCACTGAAGTCAAGCCTTTATGGAACTGAGGCAAGACCAACATGCAACAGGAAGGCTCAGTTGTATCCATTTGGGTGTTCGCTTTTCCATCCACTGTGCCCACTGCTGTTCATGTCTCATTCTCCACATCCCTACCCTCTTATTCACTCACTTTATCAAGCTTTCCAGCACACAGCCATGCGCACATGTGCACTCCAGCCCCTTCCCACCTAACTTACACAACCACAGATGCACATCCTTTACCTTGTAGGAAGCAGGGTAGGGAATGGAGCCCTTTTCCAGAGGTAATCCTAGTTATTGGAGCTGGGAATAGCTGAGCTCTGCTTCATCTATAGTTGCCAACTCTCCAGAATTATCCTGGAGTCTCCAGGAATTAAAGATTAAAACTATCATGTGATGAAACCTCCAGGTGTGTCCCCCATCAAAACTGACAACACTATGTACCACAGGCTGTATGATAACATGACAGGACCAAACTACCTCCTTATTAAGAAAGCTATTTACAGAGATGCAGGAAATGCAGCTAACATTCCAGCAATGTGCACACACGCTGGTTTCCTGGTGCCTCCTCCAAACTCTTCCCTCATATGCTTCTCTGCCCAAGGTCAATGCAGATTGCTGCTGGTACAAGTTGTGCTTTTTCAGGGGCGAGGAGGCTGTCCAATTTCTGCTTTGAAATGCAGAGGCAGAAATTAGCCTTTTGTGGATTGGATCCATTCTGCATCTGAATATCTCCAAAGTTTAGTGTGGTCTGGAACAGAAATCCTGATTTGAGTCCATCTCTGCTCAACTTTAGAAAGACTGAGTTAAGAAATAAGAAATCAGGACTCTTGTCAGTGGGTGTGATTTGCCTGCAGGCAAATTAATACTAGGAAATCAAATAGCTATAAAAAGTGAGTATTTGAATTAAGCTGAGAACAACACATCTATTGCTGTACAATTTTTTGGTTTTGTAACTGTAGTTCAGAATATTTTAAATCTGATTTCTTATCATGATAAATTTTCACCTAGGGCTTCTTGCAGCTCAGTGACAATGTGCTGTGATTTATCCCAAAACAGTGAAGGTTTTGTGCTCAGGGTGTATCTAGAATTGCATTTGCTTTTAGGAAACTTCTACTGCACTTTCAATTGGGTTTTAGAGTAGAGTCAGGAGATTTTCAGAGCTGTAATGTATCATCACATTTTTAATTGATGAAATTGGCCATCCTGACACAGCCACCAGACTGTGCCCTTTTATACTGGGCCTAATAATAAAAAGAGGAGCTACCAGAGGGAAAATTACATGAATCTGGTGTGATTCCTTCCAAATCAGACCCAGGACAGGAACTGCCCTCTGGATACCAAACAACCAATGAATGTTTTACATACCAGGAAAGTCTACTCTAAACAAACAACTCCCTTAACTTCCATCTAGGGCTTATGCTGATAAAAGAAATGTGTAAAAAAACCCAAAACAAAACCACACCCCTAATCATCCTTATCATGCCAGCAAAAGTGTCTTGTGCAGACCTGGCTAGAGACTAGAAACAGAACATTAGAAATTTCACTAGAACCTTGATAAAGATCATAAAAGCTCTGTATTTTCTCCTTTTCACACCAATCTGCAATCTTTCACAATTTTCCAAGAAATTCCCTGATCCTCGACGCATACTTCACAATAGCAGCGCATCCCAACTACACAAAAAAATATAGTTAAACTAAGAGTAAAGGAAAGATCCTGTACAGAAATGGTACTAATCAATGAACTCTTCAGAACTACATCAGAGTCTGGTAAGTTTATAAGGGATAAACGCTAAACTGTTTTTCGTTTAGCTTCAAGGAACAAATCATAGCGTGTTCACTTTCTAAGAAGAATTCTCATTATTCATTGGCTGATGCAAGAAGCCATCCTGGCCTTGAATTTCTCATTCACTGCATAACAAATTAACAAATGAATCTATTTGAAGCTGTGATGCAGTGCAGGATATCTAGGTTAGCACGTTGTATTATTCTGTACATCTGTGCTATTTCTGTTTGGACACTTCTTACTGGTAGGTTGAGGCAAGCTGTTCACAAAAGATTTTCCTAGCTAATGTATGCAGACATACATCCCCGGTGACCCATTGGGAGTGCTCTGTAGGGACACAAAAATGTTACTGACATGTCATTAAGAATAATGGCTATGCATGGAGGATTGCAAAGTGGCAATCAGCAAGATAGTGCTTATTGTCTGTAGCTGTTGGGGGTCGAAATAAAGGATGAGGCTGACCTAACCCGATTTGGGAAGATGACAAAATATGCAAATGAGCTCCTTAAATATCAGATTTAAAAAATGGGACTTTATGGATAACAAAGGAACATGGTTTCCTTTAAAGAAAAGAAGCCATGCTGGGATGCAGTCTTCCTGGTTATTAGGTTTGTATCTCAAACTTAGGACACAAGCTCTGAAATGCAAGACAAAGCATTTTTATACTTAAAAGTCTTAAGCTTATTTGCTAGCAAGCAATATTTTAATTAATATTCATTAAGCAATATTTCAATTAAACCATAGATAGAAAAGACAGAATCACCAGGCAGGGGAAAAGGGCTAGCTCGGGGCATGCCCACTCCTCCACCCCATCTGGGACTGCCCCAGCCCTGAGCCTACCACTCACCAGGCACCTTTCACAGAGGGTAGGGCGGGCTGCAGCTCCCTCCAATTAGTACAGGAACATTGCAGACTGTTTCCCTTTGTCAGAGACTGAGGGGAAAGCACACAGTTTGCGCCATTCCTAGATTTAGCTGGGGAGCACAGGGGGCAGACAAAACTGGACTTGCCCCAGTCAGAGACACTTCTCACCTGGCTCCAAGCTGCTGTGGTGAGAGGGGGCTGGGGCAGTCCTCTCTCCCTGGGGAAGCCTGGATACTGAATCCCTCAATCCCAGCCCCACACTAGAGCAATGATTTAAATGAAGAAAAATAGAAATTAATTGAGTTAAGGATCCAAGCAAGCCAGGGAAATCTTCCAGTATATCAGTATTTTTATCTCCTTCCAAACCCTTACTTCGCATGTTAATTTAAAAAAATGTTCGACCCTCTGCATATTATGCCCTGGGGCAGTAGGCCATTTTCCCCTCCCCCCCCCAAGTCTTTTCTTTTGGCTGTGTGTTTGGACTTGAGTTACTTTTCTAAATTAGAACAAAATGCCAAAACCCTCTGACCTATTGCTGCATTTCTTCCAGTTTCCTCACAGCAGGGCTAAACGCATAGCGGAACGAAGTGTCCCATTAAAATCTAGCAAAAGTAAGCCATGCATCTTTCTCTGACTGAATTTTGCCATTACACAAGGTCGAGAGATTCCTTAACAGAGCTGCAAGACTTCTGCTAACATTGTTCATTTAAAAGTGTCAGCACACTCTTCTTTTTTTAAATACTTGAAAAGCTAAAGTTGTGCGCTTTATAACAAAAATGATAAAGTCTGTGTTTGAAGACTTTTCTACACAGACAGTTTCTTATTCTTTGTATCTTTTTATTTCCAGAAACAAGTTTTCTTATGTGTACAAAACTGAAGAGAGAAAACGTGACTTATTTCCAGCTCAGTGTCATCTTCAGAATAGCGCATATATTTTAGGTCATTATTTCAGAAACAACAGCAGATTTTCTTTTAAGTAGCTGATATTTGTTCTATTTTACTGCCTGATTATAGAAATGGCTGGACCGATTCCTTCAGAAATTTACCAGTCTATGGAAGTTCTATGAGGAAAAAATAAAGGAAGAGTGGCAAAGCTTCGCAAACTTGTGGAAACAATAGGCTTGCTGATAATGGGGTCCTTCTCATGGGTGATGAGCTGATACAGGAAAATTCTTAACTACCCCACACCCACACATATCCACTTATTAAACTTTATAGACCCAGAAGTTAAT
Source organism: Pelodiscus sinensis (assembly GCF_052426305.1). Classification (NCBI taxonomy): domain Eukaryota; kingdom Metazoa; phylum Chordata; order Testudines; family Trionychidae; genus Pelodiscus; species Pelodiscus sinensis. The sequence goes on from NC_143055.1 coordinate 104,829,124, forward strand.
CTAACCCATGGCCAGAGTCACTTCCTTTCATAGCTGTTGATGGGAGCATAAGCTTAGTATTCAGTCCTCAAAATGCTCTACAGGCAGTCCCCGGGTTACGTACAAGATAGGGACTGTAGGTTTGTTCTTAAGTTGAATCTGTATGTAAGTCGGAACTGGTGTCCAGATTCAGCCGCTGCTGAAACTGACCGCCAGTTCTGACTTACATACAGATTCAACTTAAGAACCCCAAGCGTCCCCAAGTCAGCTGCTGCTGAAACTGATCAGCGGCTGATTCCAGGATGCCTGGGGCAGAGCAACTCTGCCTCGGGCTTCCTGTAGTCAGCCGCTGGTCAGTTTCAGCAGCGGCTGACTTGGGGACGCCTGGGGCAGAGCAGCTGGGGCGCTGCTGGGTTGCTCCAGTAGCACCACTCCTCAGCGCTACTGGACCAACCCAGCAGCACCCCAGCTGCTCTGCCCCAGACGTCCTGATTCAGCCACTGCTGAAACTGACCAGCAGTGGCTGAATCAGGACGCCTGGGGCAGAGCAGCTGGGGTGCTGCCGGGTTGGTCCAGTAGTGCCCAGAGCGGCGCTGCAGGACCAACCGGCAGCGCCCCAGCTGCTCTGCCCCAGGGTCCACAACAAAAGCCTGGTCTGCTGGGGGGGGGGCACACTAGCTGCGCCCCCCCCCCCCCAGCAGACCAGGGACACGGGGAGCAAAGCCACAGCCGCAGCGGGGTGCCGCGCCTCTGAGGCTTTGCTCTGGCAAAGCCTCAGAGGCGCGGGACCCCGCCGCGGCTGCGGCTTTGCTCCCCGTGTCCCTGGTCTGCTGGAGACGGTCCCCAGCAGACCAGAGACACCGAGAGTGAAGCCGCAGCGGCGGCGGGTTCCCGCACTTCTGAGGCTTTGCTCTGGAACCCGCCGCTGCTGTGGCTTTGCCCCCGGTGCCCCTGGTCTGTTGGAGACGGTCTCCAGCAGACCAGGGGCACCGGGAGCAGCTTTTCTCACCCCAGAGGTCGAGGTGGCGGATCGCTGCCTGCGAGCTCCGGGGCGAGAAAGTCCCGTTCGTAAGTGTGGATCCGACGTAAGTTGGATCCGCGTAAGTTGGGGACTGCCTGTATTTAGAACCCAATACAGTAGAAACACATTACATTTTCTAATTTTGTTAATAAAAAAAAAGCTGCATCCCCACTTCCCAGCAAGCAGATACTATATTGAAACCTTACTGAAAGTTCAGTTTCACTTATACACAATAGAATACAAAACATTGACTAGTATAGTCTAAACTCTAAAGTGTTGCCAGAAATGATTTAACTAAAGTGCATTTTTCAAAATAAAGGTCAATTTGGAGATTCATTATCCTTGCTATATTTTTAATATGCTCATTTACATACTCAACAATTTGCCAAATTAAGTAATTTATCATAAGCACCCTACTAATTAGCAATTATTGTCTTCTTTGGACAATCCTGCAAAGCTGTCCCCATTAGAGCCTTAAGCCTTTTACAGTCTCTTTTTCTTTCAGTTTTCCCCCCTTGTTTTGCGGATGATGGGCACAGAAAGACTTCTGTCTAGGTAACTAGACAGGTTGGCAGTAACCAAAAGCTGCTGCTATCTAACAGCTATTTAGTAGTGTACCTGAATTGAGAGAGTAATCAATCCAGGTCCTAATGGACAGGTGATCACAGTATAACACACTATTACCACTAGTGCAGACCTGGCTTCCCAAGAGGCATCCTTGGAAAAGCCAGACTTTTGTTCAATCCTACTTCACTGGCCTATAATGGAGGGCATAATTGAATGGGCTACGCAAGGTATATTTCTGTGGCCCAGGAAACTGTCCAGAATGCAGCTGAACTTTATTAATTGTTTTGTGCATTTGGCACAAATGGTATAAGAGCAGAGAGGGGTCCAACTATGTATACTTACCTTAGTGCATAAGAGTGCGATAGGGTAACTAAGAATACAGATTCTCAACATCACTACCACATTTGTACAACTCGTGGAAAATAAAAGATTCTAATGGCTTTATTCACACAGACAATATTTTACCCCTATTGACATCACTGGGACTAATGACAGATTATGCACTATTATTATTACACTAAAATGCTTCAGATGAAATGTCTTTTTATATTGATACTCAAACATTTTATTTTTTCAATTAGTGGAGTTCTCTTATTATTGTTATTCTGTTTTATTCCCTGATCCATGTTTTCAAAAATATTGGCCAATTTTATTAAGTGGAGCATTGTGAGACATGACGTTCATTTGAACAAAGATGTGTACAAACATCAAACCTGTTCTGTGTAACAAGTTCTGATTGCATGTTTACAGTCTGTTGCATCTTTTTCATTAAGCCAGAAAGAACTAATTAGCCCCCTACTACCACCTTAAAAAAAGAGACACAATGAAAAGACCTATCACAATCACGTATTTGCTCTTGCAAGACACCTTCTCTACCCTCAGCTTTCAGTGTAGGGAACGTAAATAGATTTTCTGTGGCTGAAAAGTGAATTTACTTTTAAAATACCTAAAATGTTTACAAAAAATTGGAAAGAATAGCTAACCTCTTGCAATATAAGAGAAGCATGTTTTTGAAAAGTCTTCATGAGCCATTCAAAACCACCTAAAACCTCACGTTCAGAAAAGTTGGGCAGGGGTTCATGATTGTTCTTTGCTGCTAGAAGACATGTCATCTGGTAGGCTGCTGAAGTATGGGCCAGTGGTGTAAACACAAGGCTGGGATGCAGGAATTCCTGTTTTTACTCCTGGGTCTGAGTCATACCTAATGTGGCATCAAGCAAGCTAATCACTCTTTGGCCACATTTATACTTATCCGCAGATTGACACTCCAGTGGTCGATCTTCTGATGTTCGATTTAGTGGGTCTAGTAAGGATCCACTAAATTGAATGCTGAGGGGCACCTCTGTTGATGCCAGGGTACTCCTACTCTTTGCAAGGAGTAAGGGAAATCAGTGCCAAAGTTAAATTAAAGTACATCGACTCCAGCTATGCAATTAACATAGCTGGAGTTGTGTATCTTAATTTGAACTTATCCCCTAGCATAGACCTGGCCCTAGTTATCCAAACAGCTAAAACAATGGGAGAAATGTGATTTACCTGCCTTGCAGAGGTGCTACATTAAAGCTAATTATTATGTACATAAAAATCTCTATAAAACTACAAAGTGTTATTTTTGGCACCAACAGACATCCTAGAAACATTAAATCAGGTATGCCACAGCTGCAAATTGGAATTACCCTTTCTAAATAGCATTGCTATATTTCAAATGGTTTTCTGTGAAATAATACAGACACTGATGCACTGGTTACCATGGTGCACACTCATATTTCTGAAACATTTCTGCATCAGACGCAGTGCTCAAAAGAAAGGGCTCTGCTGCCCAGAATTTCTCTCTCTCAGCAAGCTGTCCATAAAGCAGGATTGAATATGGAGTAGCATCACCATCTTTGACAGTAGTACCCAAACATCCTCAAACAATGGCTACGTTGCACCCTACAGTGCCTATAGGAGTTGCCAATTAATTTGTAGAAAATGAAGATGACTGTCCTCAAAAAGTCTTCTAGACTTAGCATAGGATGTGATTGATGAGAAAAAAAATTAAGCAAACAAATGACAGATGAGAGCAGTGTAAAGAAATTCAGTTAACATCAGCTCAGTCCTGCTGCTGGCTCTGCAAGGGAACAGGAGTCAATTGGCTGAGATCTACATGTGGACTCAGGTCTAGAAGTTCAATGTTGCAATAAGGGTATGTCTAGACATATTCACTTTCGAAAGAAGCTATACAAATTTGGCAATAATTTGCATATCTTCTTCCGATGGCTTTTTCGAAAGAGGATGGGGTTTGTTTTTTTGTTTTTTGGGGGTTTTTTTTTCGAAAAAGCAAGCAGTTTACATGCGGTTCTTTCGGAAAAAAAAACCCTGCTTTTTTCAAAAGAACCTTCTTCCTCAAAAATTGAGGTTTACATATTCTACCTGCTGAAAAAAGTAATATCACTGAAGATAACGGAACTACTTGCTTAAGTACATGCAGTCTTCGACTTTATGATGTTCGTGTAACCATGAATAGCACTTACGACTTTTAGAAACTGACATGGTTTCATCTTTCCAACATAGGTTTTGACTTTATGATGCTCGAACACAAGTTAATATTTTCATAAGTGCACATTTGGTGGACAGCTACGCAGGTGCGGGGGGGGGGGGGGGGAAGAATGGGTCAAAGGCAGTGAGTTGTTACCTACCAGCCCTGTGCTCTTGAGAAGCCAGGGAGTGACACTCATGGAAAACCATCCCCCTCTCTCAGGCCTCTTCTAGAATCAAAGACAAAGCAATGAAAAGGCCGGGGAAGACACAGCTAAACTGCTTCAGACAAGGGTGATACAATTAAAGAAACACCCCAACCTCATCTGCATGGAAGATAGAAGAACGAGTCATCTCCAATAGCATACAGAATGGAGACCAGCTCTTCGAAAGCAGGAACTGCACTGAACTATGGGATACCGAAAGCAGAGAAGTACTGACTGATGGGAAATCTCTACTCCAGATGCTAATGAACCCAGGCCTGCTCACACCCAAATTAGTCATTATCAGACCAATTCTAGTAATGGATCCTATTGACATCCAAAATATTGCAACTGCCTAGTTGCTTTGTGAGCTCCTTCAAGGAACATCCACCCATAACCAGGTGTGATCAGTCTCTATTGTCTCGCCTCTGTTTACCCATGAACAATTCCAGCGTTCTCTTCAAACTATTGTCGTAACCCTATAAAAACTCCTACTCTTGCCCAAGAAAAACTGTTCTGATACCTGGATTTAAACGGCATCAGTTCCATTGAGACTTCTTCATCTCCTGTCTGATCGTGCTGGGGGCTCTGCTCTGCTTGTCTCCTGCCCTCTGGACCCCCAGATCCCATCACCATCTGGGAACCCTGATCAGTGCAAGCTCCACAGAGTGGTGAGGTCTCTCTCTCTCTCTCTCTCTCCCCCATCTTCCCCATCCTCAACTACCTCTCTCTAAGTCTAGCCTCTTGATCCTTCCCTATGTAAACTGTTATATTGGTAGCTACCCCCTAACATTTGTAATCAGTTTCAATTCAGATTTAATATTGTAACTGTTAGATTTAATATCATAACTGTTTTGTGTGTTTGGCTTCCTATATATATATATATAAAATAAATAACTTACATTGTTAAGCTGGTTGTTTCTCTCTCCTTCTTTCTCTTTCGCTCACTCTTCCTCAAGAGATGTTGTTTTGGCTTACCCATTCTCTCTGCAACAATGCTTCTTGTACCCAAGCTACAGATCCCTGTAGTGCCCAAAATCCTGTGGGTTTTGCTTATCATGTGGTTTACCTGCAAATGATTGTGGTGTGAAAGTGAGGATAGGGAAGTGCTGAACCTGGGGGCATATGAGGATGGCAGCTTAAAGTGCTGTTTAATCCAGCCCACTGAGTCCAAAGGCTCATGAGGGTGCAGTGTGGCATTGCTGTTAAACCCAGCCTACTGAGTCCAGAGATATACGAGGGGTCAGCTTATGAGTGCTGAGTACCCAGTCCTCTCAGGCGTGCTCTCTTAGCGGGTATGAGTGTCTGTGTGTGTTGCTAAGGTGGGAAGAACCCCATCCTGAGGAACCTAGTTTCTGCAGGAGAGCTCCAGTGGGAGGGGGAATTGGCAGCAGGGAGAATTCATCTCCATATGAGAGCACAAGCAAGCACAAGCAGCACACTGATAGAATTGTTAACCTCCCCCAAGTCCCATAAGAGTAAATCTAATAAATGAGCATACCCCAGAGTATTGGGCAAATATGGTAACAGAGCAGTGGGGTGCTGAGATAAGTGGAGTGAGGCAATGAGGAGTGAGGCGGTGACGGGGTGAGGTGGGAGGGGAAGCAAAAGATGAAGCAGGCGGCGGGGGAGTGGTGAGCAAGAGGGGGACGAGGAGGCAATTGGAGAGACAGCAGCAAGTGAGGGTTCTCACAGCAGGCAGGGAGGTGTCAGGCAGGGAAGAAAGAAGGTGAGTGGACCAGTGGAGGGGGGGGTCAGAGGAGTTGAACGACAAGTGGGAGACTGAGGAGGGAGGCAGCAAGCCAGCAGTCGATGTCAGTGAGGGACACAGGGGAGGGGGGAGGGAGCCTGGTTCAAGGGCAGAGCCATAATAATAGCAGAAAAACAAATCTGGTTCATGTTATGTTGCTTTTTCTAGGAAATGTAGAACAATTACAAGAGAAACAAAAATGTAAATAATTAAGAGGTCCAAAAAAGGTGAGAGACCAACTGAAATCAGTAGTGCTTTGGATATCCCCTGAATGACTATGGTGACAATCCGAAAAGACAGATAAGGATTCAGGAACATGTTATGGGCTCGGCTCCTATGCAATCACTATGCACATTGGACTTATTGTTCAGGTTGAAAACCTGTTAATCATTTAGCTGGAGGATCAGAAATCAATACCATGCTCCTGTGAGTTAAGGCATAATTCAGGAAAAGGCTAGGAGTATTTATGGCTATTAGAGCTCTACAAATTCACATCCACGATAAATGCATCATGGACTATGAAATCTAGTCTCCCCCTAAGCCTACCTCCCCCCCCCCCCCCCAATGAAATCTGGTCCTTTGTGTGCTTTCATCCTATATTATAGAGATTTCAAGGGGAGACCAGTGTTTCTAAAATAAGGGATCCTAACCCAAAAGGGTATGGCAGTGGAACTGCAAGGTAATTGTGGGAGGGTCACGATATTATCACTCTCACTTCACTTCCTTCAGAGCTGGATGGCTACTGAGGTCCTCTGCAGGCAGCAGAACAGCAGTAAAAGTGGCAATACTACAGTGGTCCCCAACATTTAGAGGCTGCCGAGCGCCAGGGGGCGCGGCCGTTCACCTGCCGTTCACCTGCTGGGCGCCCCCCCATAGCCGCGTGCTGGGGGGAGGGGACCCCCCCATAGCCACGTGCTCGGGGGCAGGACCCCCCGCAAGCACCGCGCTCCTGGGGCTGACCCCCTGCAAGCGCCGCGCTCCTGGGGCTGACCCCCTGCAAGGCGTCCCCTCCTCCCCCAAGTGCTGCGTGCCCAGGCCGGCGCCCCCCCCCCAAGCGCCGCGCGCCCGGGCCGGCGCTCCTCCTAAGAGCCGCACGCCCAGGGCCGGCGCTCCCCCCCCCCCAAGCACCGCGCACCAGGGGCCAGCGCTCCCCACCCCAAGCGCGCGCGGTGCCCCACCCCCCCGTCCTCCAAGCGCCGTGCGCCCGGGGCACGAGCGGCCAATTCGTGGCGCTCCCGGCGCTGGCGCTTACCATGCGCCCGGGCCGGCTCCGGCACAGCGCATGCATCACGTGCCCAGGGCCAGGCCAGGCCCGAGCACTTGGCGGGCGCACAAAAATGGCCCCGTGGGCACCGTGTTGGGGACCACTGCAATACTATATCATGCCTTCCTTACTTCTATGTTATTGCTGGTGGTGACTCTGCCTTCAGACCTTGGCTTCTGACTAGCAGCTGCTGCTCTCCAGCTGCCCAGCTGTGAAGGCAGCACATCCAACAGCAGCAGCAGCTCAGACAGGTAGCAGTGCCACAACCCCTCCTACAATAACCTTGTGAACTCCCTTACACACAACTCCTTTTTGGGTCAGGAACTCTACAATTACAACATTGTGACATTTCAAATTTAAATGCTAAAAGCATGAAATTTATTATTTTTAAAATTCTATGACCGTGAATTTGACTAAAATGGACTGTGAATTTGGTAGGGCCTTAATGATGATCTAAAGAAAGAACAGGGGGAGAGTCTAATGCTGAGCATTTTAAGGCAAAGGCGTGCTTTATGCATGTTAAAACTAGGTGAAGCTGCCAGTGCAGATATAGAAGTAGCTCACGCTTTTCCTGATATTTAAGGCTTTAAAAATTGTTTATGCTTTATAGATCATTTGTACAGTACATATTTCTTTCCAGAGAGTATCTCTTTTCAGGAAGACATTTCCTGAGACATTGGTTGAAATCAATAAAGAGGTGAGTATTGTGCTCAGCAAATTTTGAATGTTGACAAAACAGGGCTCTTTCGGAATCTGCATTGTCAAAGAGGAGAAATCCAAGCCAGGGAACCACACTACTAATGAAAGGTTCACTGTTTTACTTGGTGCAAATGCTGCAAGTGATTTTAAACTTGACCCTTTGCCTGTGCAACATTCAGAAAACCCAAAGACATTTATCCCAGTGATATGGAAATCCAATCCTAAAGCGTGCGTCGATAAGAACATTTTTTAAGGATTGAGTTGATCATCATTTTGTGCCAAGTGTCAGGAATTATTGTAGCAAATCCAATCTGGCATTTAAAGCATTGTTAATCCTCCTCAATGTTCCTGGTCACCCAACTATCCTTGGTGATGTATATCCTACTCTAAATGGTGTTTCTGCCTTTTCCCCCCATGACCTAACTGTTGCAACCCAGAGAGCGGGGCAGGGAAGGGGCCCATAACTGCATCCTTCAAAGCCTACGATCTTAGGAGCACATTTGCTCAGGCCATCAAAACAACTGGAAAGGAAGGTGATTCAATCCTAAAGGAATTCTGGAAGGACTTTGATGTTTACAAGGCAGTTAAGAACACTGGTGACGCATGGAATTAAGTGAACAATAAAATGTGAATTGTGTTTAGAGAAAATTGTGTCCTGAGTTTGTGTCAGACTTCCAAGACTTTGCAGACACTGTTTAAGAGGTGACCAAATATGTTGAAATGGGCAAAGAACCAAACTTAGACATTGCTCCAAAGATGTTTATGAGTTGCTGGCATCACATTCTGAAGAATTAACTAATGAGGACCTCATTCAATTAGAATATCAAAAAGAAGCAGAGGAAGAAGATGATGCGCCCATTATTGAATAGATTCCTTCTTGTAAAGTCTCGACAAGAAAACTGTTGGCTGACACATTTCAACATTTGGAAGTTGCTATGTTCCTGTTAGAGGAATACAAACTCAACATTAAATGCAGTGCATATCCAACATTTACAATTTCAACAGGGAAACTTACAAGGAAAAGAAGAGAAAATGAGTCCAAACTTCCTTGGATACTTGAAAAAAGCAGACAAGAGTACAGAAAAACCTGCAGCCTAGACTCCTGAGAAGACTCTAGACAACAACCCGTCTAAACAAGAGTCCTTCAAAAAGACCAGCAAAGTAACTCCAGATAAGTCCTTCCAAATCACCTCAAAAGCCCTTGAAAACCAGACACAATTAGACCCACCCAGCTCAGAAAAGGGTGTCCGAAATCCTTCTTCATTCCTTCAGTAGGTTATAGCCTATAAATCATAACAAGACAGCAATACCCAAGAATGAAGGCATGTAAAAATATTTAAGGCTTTAAAAATTGTTTATGCTTTATAGATCATTTTTACAGTACATATTTCTTTCCAGAGAGTATCTATTTTCAGGTTCTTATATTATTTTATGTTAATATGATGGCTCTTTACTATATAAATAATGTAGCTATATTACTCATCTGGAATTGATTTGGTACAAAAATCTGGGTTGTTTTGGTGAAAATAGTGTTTCAGGCCCTGGTCTGAGTTACATTTCGACCTCCGACACAATTTTCAGGAACCAGCTGTCTCATAAGTCCAAGGACTGCGGGTGCTAGTCAGTGTGAGTAAGCTGTGCAGTATCAGACCCTCAGAAGTAAGAACGTTAAAATATAACAGAGTTGGCTAGAACTTTTTTTTCCCCAAAATATGCTATTTCATCAAACTTGTATTGGCTTTGAAACTTTGGTTGGGTACGTTTTAGTTTAAAAAACAAACAAAAAAAACCCCAAACCCAAAACAAAACAAAAACGAACACCATACTCCTGTTGGGTGCTTAAAGTTCTGTCCTGGGATGTGGGAGTCCCAAGTGCTGGCCCTACAGTTTGGGAATCTGTGTATGGTACTCTAAACTCTTGTCTGTTCTCTTAATTTTTCTTTCATCAGTCAAATAATTCTTTTCTTCAATTAGAAATGTGTAACTACACAATAATGATGTTTTTAAGTAAAACTATGGAATTTCCACATGTTCAACATTCTGTTGTCTATCTTCATGATGCAAATGATTTATAAATGAGTTTAAAACCACAAAAACTTCCCTTTCTGTTACACAGACCTTTCCTTTTCCAAATGTCTGCTAAATCTTAAGTAACCATAAAATAAAAAGGAGTCCAATGACACTTTAAAGACTAAAAAATGTACTAGGGTACTAGAGTATCAACTTTGGCGAGCTACAACTCATTTCCTCAGATCACAGAATCATAGGACTGGAAGAGACTGCAGGAGGTCATTGAGTCCACCCCCTGCCCAAAGCAGAACCAACCCCAACTAAACCATCTCCGCGCCAGGGCCTTGTGTTAAGCCAGGACATAAAAATCTCTAGAAATGGAGATTCCACCTCCTCCCTAAGTAACCCATTCCAGTGCTTGGCCCCCTCCTAATAAAATACTTTTTCCGAATATTCAACTAGACCTCCCCCACTGAATGCTGAAGATGCTGAAAAGAAAAAGACAAAAAGGGGAAAAAAGGATGCAGACATGGGAATGTGACATAATAAAATAAAATATCTGAAAAGGTATAAAAACTTACAGGAATTATGTTTATATTTTAAATTATAATTCCAAAAGCAAATATTTTTTATAAGATTAACAGGATTTTATAGAGAAAAGATTAACAATAAAATTTACAATAATACAACTAAAATGGAAACATCCTTTCATCATCAATCACTGAGCTGTTAAAAGATTAGGCCAGATTTTCAACGGATATTCCTAATCATTCCCTTCTTTTAATCGATATTATAAAGACACCTACAAAATGTGTTCCTCACTTTGTGCACAACAAAAATAACACAAGAATCTGGGTGGTGAAGAAACTAGTGAAATTTCTCCAAAATGCTGCTCTGGGAGTATTATTGTAGCCGGAGCAGACATGAGCAGAAGGGGACCAAACACAAAGCAAGAATGGAAAACACACACCCTGGAATGGCAGATTAGCTATTCTGATCAGATCATATGATCTAAGTGTTTGATCAATTCACAGGGGAAGATTAGAAACTGCCTTACTGCAGCTGTGACTCCTTGTAAGTAACACCAAGATCAGCTAAAACCATATTCCAAATGATCAGCACCTAGTGCAACTGCATCCAAGGAGAAAGCATTGATGTCCATAATAGTTAGCTTCCAGGGCTCTTTAATTGACCCACTCACTAATCCTGTTACAAAATAAGGTAACTGACTGCTTCAATTAAAAGATAATACTTCACAGCTACTTCACTTAGCTTTTAACATTAGAAGAAACATTATATGTTCATATGAAACTTGGGTTTTGTATGAAAACCTGATAGGGAGCTTTGCTGATGCTCCGCCTGTAGTAGAATATTTATGAGCGGTGGGAATTACAAATGAAGAAGTCACTGAGAATAAAAAGTGGGCTGGATTTTTTTTTTAATCTGGACTGTATTTAGTCATCTCAAAACTAGTGAGTATGTTTCCCCGAGGATAAAAAGACATTCCCTACTAAATATTTATTTGGAAGTGACCTCTCTAAATGCACTCCAAAACCCTTTCCTGATCATTTCTTTTATTGAACAGTTAGATTACATTGCTCAGATCAGGAGGCCGGTGACTGCAAACGCAAATTTGCTTCCAGCAAGAATTAAAATAGCATGAGATGTAGATAGCATAGCGTTGGGTGAATTAGAAATGGATAGACACAGAGAAAGATGTAGTAATGGCCCTTTCAGTGAGAATGTTTTAATACCTTAATAACATTTTAAAATGACTGCATCTGCACTAAGTGAATAATACAAGGCTTGAGCAAGAAAAATCCTTTATAAAAAGTAACTCCCATTCTCCAGTCCCATTTGCTCTGTTAATATACAAATAAATCCCCCCCCCCCCAAAAAAAGCAAAATAGAGAGGATATTTTTCTCTAGCATCTATTTTACTCATGTGCGAAGCAAAGTCCCTTTTCTTCTCTAATAATTAGTTTCAAGGTAATAATGGACCATATACCCCATCTTGCAGCCTTCCCTTTGTATACACTCAAATGACCCAATTTAGCAGGGCACTGCAGGAGTCTCAAGAGAAAGGTAAAGAACATGAAAATATTCATAGGAAGAAAGGTGTGTCATTATCTCCAGGCTCTGCTCACTAGACTGTAATTGGAAACACGACTCTCTTTTTAGCAGATGGGTCTCCTGGCCTCTTTCCAATCCATAAATTTGTTTGTCTATCAAGACAACCCAAACTGAGAATCTAGCAAGATTCAGGGAGTATAGCAAAAAATACACTTCCTAGTACACTTTTAGTTATTCCTGATTTGCCAACACTTCATTCGTGAGAACAGTGTTATAGAAAGAAAACCTATGAGAGATTGAATATTTCAGTTAATTAGTTACTGGCTATAGAGCCTTCCACTTCCAGGTGACTGGGTCAAAGCCTGTGTTCCCTCTAATTTTTCTTACCACTAAGCAGAATGAATTTTATTATGTGCACCTTTATTATGGAGGTGACGTGCGATTGGGGTTGGGAGTAAAGGATGGCTACTGTGACTCACTCCAGTTCTCTCTCCTCACAGCAGTACATGGGAGGAAGGAGAAAGGATCCTCTCTACAAAAGCCTGGTCAAAGCTGGGCTGCCAATGGCAGGGGCTGGGCTGGGGGTCCAGAATCCCTGGCCCACTGGAGGGTGAGCTAGGTTGGGGTTTGGGGTCGGACAGCTTTCACCCAGCTGCCACAGGTCCCTGGCCTGCATGGCTTCCTTGAGGACCTGCACAGCACTAAACAGGTATTACAGGAAACTTTGGCTAAAGCTGTTCTTTGAACGTAGTCACACTCATTACCCTCTGATGAGTAGGTGATGTCAGTCCAATTACCTTTAAGAATAATTATATCATAGAATCTTAAAATAATAGAATACTGGAACTGGAAGTGACCTTACAGCAGGACAAAGCACCATCTAGATCATTCCTGATAGAGGATTGCCTAACCTGTACTTAAATATCTCCAATGGTGGAGATTCCACAACCTCCCTATCATAAAAACTGCCATTACAATTAGTGATCTAGTGGCAGGCTTCACAGAAGATCTAAAAAAGTGAACTATCTTAACTTCTGTGGTAATCCTGCCAACCCACGATTTTGTGGGCTGTTTGTATTGCTGCTGTCTGTTCCACAGCTAAATAGTGGATGAGTGTCTTTTAAGACTGTCAATCTAGCACCAATCACAAGCATTAAAAAGTCATCAGTTTCATCTAGAAGAGAATGCTCTATGTGTGATCCCTATATGGAAAATAGAATTCTTGTGTTTGTGTAAGTTTTACTAATGGTGAACAGTATCATATTGATAGCCCCAAAGACTGTTGGATGAGCACAGAGGTGGGCAATAAATTTTGATGGGGGGCCACTCCAAGAATTTGGTAAGTGGTCAAGGCCTGCACTTTTCCATGATATTAATGGAGGGGTTGTGGAGTCTGGGATGGAGGTTGGGTACAGAAAGGAGCTTGGGGTAAGGGACTGGGGTACAGAAGGGAGTGTGGGGTCTGGGAGGGAGTTTGGGTGAAGGAGGATGTGGTGACTTGGAGCAGGGGATTGCACTGGTTGAACCTCCCAAATTCGGGATTCTCTGGTCCAGCAACATCTGTGGTCCGGCAGAGCCACGGATGCTGCTGGATCAAAGAGTTCTAGAGGCAGCTGAGAACACAGGGGCTGAGGAGCTCCATCTGGGCCAGGCAACATTTGGGTAGCCCCCACCATGGCTGGACCAGGGAGGTCCAACCTGCAGTGCAAAAGGCACTGCAGGGTCTGGGAGGAGATATGGGTGCAGGATAGGATTCTAACCTGCAGGAGAGTTGTAAGAGGGGGTGCAGTGTCTGCAAAAGTGTTGTGACATGGAGCAGAGGTTTGGGTTTTGACCTGGGGCAGAGAGCTGAGGTACGAGAGGGAGTGGAGTGCCAGGCAAGGTTCCCTCTAACCTTGGCAGCACAGTCCCACAGCTGCTTAATCAGCTCTGCCCAATCAGGGGCTCAGGGCTTCATGCAGCTTAGAGGGAACCTTGGTGCCAGGTGCAGACTGGCCAGGATGCATTTACCTTAGGTGGCTCCCAGCCAGCAGCCCAGCAGGAACCTCAGGCAGGCTCTCTCTCTGCTGGATGCCCTCCATGCCGCTCAAAGAAGCCAGCTGCTGGCACTATGTGCTCTCTGCGTGCCACGAGCCTTTTGTAGGGAGGCCTTCCACACACTGCCTGTGCCATAAGCATGTCCCAGGCAGTTCCCATTATCCAGTTTCCGGACAATGGGAGCTGTGAGATTGTGTTGAGGGTGAGGGGAGGGGCAGTGTGTGAAGCTCCCTCCCCCCCATCCCCAGGCATGCAGTGAATACATGGCCCAGCAGCTGGTTGCTTTGAACGTGTGGGCCGTGACAGGCAAAAAGATTGCCCAAGGCTCCCACCGAGCCATAGAATGGTGGTCGGACAGATCCAGTGGTTTGGCAGGTTGAAGCCAGCCTGGAGGCCATATTTTGCCTGCTCCTGGACTAGCACATACCAGATTTACCAGGAAATACGGTAGTACAAGCTTTCCCATACTGACCACCACTATGCCTCATCTTAGCCCTGGAGGGAATCACATCTAAGATTAATCTGATCAGATTTTCCATGCCCTTTCATTACTTGCTCTCTCTTCAGCAAGTGACAAGGTTGCCAATTATCATAAACTGGAGTGATGATATTGGTGATGAGTTCTTGTCCATTGAGAACGTACCTGTGGCCACCAGACCCTTTATACAGGCCACTGAATAGCTATCAGATAGCATCTTCTTTCACTCACTGTCACAGCAGAGCAAATAGTGTGGAAAATAATATGCAAACATTTTAGTGACTTCCAAATACAATTTTGCTTCAGCTGTGTTTCAATCTGTTTTTATTTGTTTTTCATGAATGGCTTGTTTGTATAAAAGTTTGCAGAGAACAAATTTCAGGAATGTATTGGGTTGATGGAGGAGGTGCCCCAAAACCAAATTAATTTTCAGTCAGAAAAGGGTGGCAGGGAAGAAAACAGAGGAAGGAAACAATGGACGAATTGCATCAAAGATGGCAAGCAGATGCGTTGCCCCAGATGAAGATGGCAGATGCTTGCATGACGACTTTACTTTGGGTGATAGGTTATGAGGAAGAAGCAGTAGTACTAATTTATTAATTTAAATTTTTGTAGGAAGATTTTCATGCAACCAATAATGAACAAGCAGTTTGTAGACTGAAATTAGTATGCAAAAATTACTACTAATGGCAAACAAGTTTGTTTAAATTGCAGTCTAGTTGCAATCAATCTGAAATCAAAAAGAGCTAATACACCAAGTAAATTCTTCATTGTACCTGTAATAATTACTAACCAAGGTTTAAAGGTAACCTACAGGAAAAAGACTCTATTGTTTAGGTCAACAGAAATTCTCTAAATTATCTATTTCCACAAAAATATAAATTTAATATAGAAATATTATCCATGGAATTAATAATAAAACACAGATTTTCTTTAAGAAATTAAGTTCAGTATTAGAAAGAAAAAGCTTCAGGGGGGGTAGAAAGAAAGCAATACATACTTGTAATATGCAGTTTTATTTGATTATACTCAGTAACTATTTGTTCCCTATACTGTATAATTTATGCAGATTAAAGGCTCAATTCTATCACTCTTGTTCACATTAAGCCAGCTCTTATTTCACTGGCACTACTCAAAGAGTAACGCACTTCTTAGCAGCACTGCTAAGATGGATCTGGGAGTTGTGGGGGAGCATACCTCAAAATGTGGCAGCAATGCAGTGTTGTTGAAAAAAGCAAATGCAATTTTAAGGTTACATGAACAGGAGCATAGCATGCAAATCATGGGAGGTGACAGTACTTCTTAGGAATCAGCTAAAGTGCTATGTCCAATTTTGGTCACCAGCGTATTGAAAGCATGTAGACAAACAAGCAACAAAAATGATCAAAGGGATGGAATGAAAACCATATGAGCAAAGGCTAAAGAAACTGAGTAGGTTTAGTTTGTAGAAGAGGAAATTAAAGGGGGATGTGACAGTAGTCTGTGCATACTTGAAAGGCTGGCATAAAAAGATGGGGGGGAATTGTTTTCTCTTGTCAAAGAGGGCAGGACAAGAAGCAATGGGTTCAAACTACCACACAGCAGATTTAGATTAAATCTCAGGGATAACCTTCCTAACTGTAAGTGCAGTAAGATGATGGAATAGACTGCCTTGGGAGGTTGTGGAAGCTTCTTCACTAGAGGTTTTCAAAAGGAGGCAGGCTATCCCTCTGTCTTGGATGGTTTAGACATGACAGATCCTGCGTTTTGACAGAAGATTTAGACTAGATTTCCCTTACAGTTCCTTCTCCTTCTAACTAGAATTCATTTAAAAATAAATATACAAAATGGTTCCAAACACAAAAGTCCATGTCAGAATGAAGCATTTGTGTATCCCAAACAGTTTTCTTAGTGAAGAACACTTGTTCACTAATCGTTTATAAGTTTTATTGTCTGCTTAGTGCATCCAAAGAGAGAAGATACCTAGAGGTTAAAATTAGTAGTAAATATCTATTGCACCATGTTGATGTAGTATACTTAAACTTTACTAAAGCATTTGATATGGTCTTGCATGACCTTCTTATCAATAAACTAGGGAACACACAACCTGGATGGGGTTACTATAGGGTGGGTGCAGAACTGGCTGGATAACCGATCTCAGAGAGTAGTTATTAACGGTTCACAATCATGCTGGAAGGGCATAACAAGTGGGGTTCCACAGGGGTCTGTTTTGGGACCGGTTCTGTTCAATATCTTTATCAACAATTTAGATGATGGCAGAGAGAATACGATTATTAAGTTTGCAGATGATACCAAACTGGGAAAGGTTGCCCAGGCTTTGAAGGATAGGGTCATACAGGCAGTCCCCGGGTTACATGGATCCGACTTACATCAGATTCCTACTTACAAATGGGATGAGGCAACCCTGCACTAGCTGCTTCCCCCCAGCAGACCAGGGAGACGCGAAGCTAGCGCCCCCCCCCCCCAGCAGACCAGGGAGACGCAGAGCGGCTTTTCTCAGCAGACACCTCAGCTTGAGAATAAAGGACTGAGGGAAGTGAGGTGTGGGAGAATAAAACTGAGCTCTGGAGAAATGTTTGGCTAGAGTTTCCCCTACAATATGTACCGGTTCCGACTTACATACAAATTCAACTTAAGAACAAACCTACAGTCCCTATTTTGTACGTAACCCGGGGACTGCCTGTACTTCAAAATGATCTGTACAAACTAGAGAAATGGTCTGAGGTGAATAGGATGAAGTTTAATAGGGACAAATGCCAAGTACTCCACTTAGGAAGGAACAATCAGTTTCGCATATGCAGAATGGGAGGTAGTGTCTAGGAAGGAGTCCTGCTGAAAGCGATCTAGGGGGTAGAGTGGACCACAACCTAAATATGAGTCAACAGTGTGACACTTGCAAAAAAAGCAAACATGATTCTAGATGCATTAGCAGGAGTGTTGTGAGCAAGACACAAAAAGTCATTCTTCCGCTCTATTCTGTACTGATTAGGCCTCAGTTGGAGTATTATGTCTAGTTCTGGGCATCACATTTCAAGAAAGATGTGGAAAAATTGGGGAAAGTCCAGAGAAGAACAACAAAAATGATTAAAGGTCTAAAAAACATGAGCTAGAGGGAAGACTGAAAGAATTGGGCTTGTTTAGTTTAGAAAAGAGAAGATTGAGAGGGGACACGATAACAGTTTTCAAGTATCTAAAAGGTGACACAGGGAGGAGGGAGGAAAAAAATGTTCTCCTTGGCCTCTGATGACAGGGCAAGAAGCAGTGGGCATAAATTACAGCAAGAGAGGTTTAGGTTGGACATTAGGAAAAACTTCCTAACTGTCAGGGTGGTTAAACACTGAAATAAATTGCCTAGGGAGATTGTGGAATCACTGGAGATATTTAAGAACAGGTTGGATAGACATCTATCAGGGATGATCTAGACAGTTCTTGGCCTTGCCCTGAGGGCAGGGGACTGGACTCAATTTTCTCTCAAGGTCCCCTTCCAGTTCTAGTACTCTAAGATTTTTCTCCCATGGTGGAACTCTTGCATTCAACACGACTTGAGGTGGGACTGAAAGAAACAAGAATAAAGTTCTTAATTTTTAAACAAAAACAAATCTTCCATAATACTGTGTGTATGCTGGATTTTTCTGAACAGTAATTCTTTTACATGACTGTTCATTTAACATTTTTACGACCATATTTATTTCTGTGACAAATAAACTAGACATTATAGAGAACAGAAAAAAACAAAATTACACAATTAAGATTTCATCAATTATCCCCCTTTCTGAATGGCCCATTTATCAAATGTCATCCCTGTAAACAAGCAAACTCCAGCAGTGACTTCAGCCCAGATGCCACAGAAACAAGCATCTGTGTTTTCTCCCAGCCCCTTGTGTATATTGAATATAATAGACGCAAGATGATATGCATGGATGGGTTATGCCAGGCATGTCCAAAGTCCGGCCCGGGGGCCAATTGCGGCCCGTGTTCCGGTTTAATACGGCCCCACAGGTAATTTGGCAATATCTATCTTTTATGGCCCCCAACGAATCCATATGTATTGAGATGAATACATTGTAAAATCTCAGTTAATGTCAGTTGGTCTAAATCAGTTATAAATATATTTGGACACAACATGTATACTTGGTGTTATGTTCCTGTTCATATTTTTTGAACTTAAAAGTTGACAGACAACCATTATTACCAATAATATGTAATGTACTTTACAATGTTCCTGACATATATTTCAGCTTCCTGGATTTTTTTTTCATCTGGCCTTCAGATATGAAAGGCAGAGCGATTTAACACCTGTTTAGATTTGTCATCCATGTGACGAAATGAAAAGTATGCCGTTTGCAATAAACTTTGCATAAAATAGTTAATTTGCGTTTAATTTTAATGGTTCAAAGAATGTCAGGCAAAATGGTCGGCCCTCACGCATGTTCACTTCATAAAATCTGGCCCTCTTTGAAAAAAGTTTGGACACCCCTGGGTTATGCTGACAGTCTCCGAAAATTTTAAGCAACGCCTTCTGTGCATTCCTCAGTCAAACTCCTCTCAAAGCAGCTAAAGGTATCCTGAAAATGATCAATGCATTCTTTGAAACTCAGCATTATGTCTTACACTTCCTTTGAATCCTTGGAAGTATATCCTGTCATTACTAGTGCTGTTCATCCAAGTTGAAAAGGTACCTGGAATTGGGAAACTTCTTTGTTCATTTCACTTTGTTCCCAGAGGCTCCGTTTCTGTTCTCTGTTACATCATATAAATTCAAGATAACTTCACTTAATATCTCAGTACCATATCTCTAATTTACACAGGTAATTTACACAAGTGTTCACAGGATGAGATTCTGGTCCAACCAATGAACCTGCATTTCACAAGTGAAATTTATTTATTTGTGGAATCTGAACATTTTTACCTGTCTCACAAAACTAAGAGGATGTTGAAGGGCCTTGTGTTAAAGGCACAAAAAGGGGAGGTAGGAGACCTGAATTTGCCTCAGATTTCCTGTCTCATTGGACATGGTACTTCTCCATATCCTAATTGCCTCACATGCAAGATGGAAAATCAAGTGTCTTTTGATAACATTAGGGTTTTTTTCCCCCACTTAAAAAGTTACTCTGATATGAGAATAGATTAATACAATTATCAGATTCACAAAAACACAATGGCCAAGACAGGGATTTTGCAATCTGTCCTGAGCAAGGACACAAGTAGCCCCTCTGGCCCCAGAACAGACCAGGAAATGAATTATTCCCTGAAGAGATTATGTTATGCCAACATTTTTCTGGGCACAGTTTACCTCTCTCTCCACATCAACTCAGTTGCACTTAGTCTCCATCTTTCTACATGAGAGATGGAAACGAGTAGCTCAATGAGAGCTGTTCTTCTCAGAACACTGACCTGCAATGCAGGGTTGCCTGTGCTGGGGAGTACGAGTAAGAGCTGCACCACTAAAGTCAATGGGACCTTTACAACAGACTCTAATGGCCACGGGATCAAGCTCTTAGAAAGTACTTTACATCTGCTAACTTCTTGTGTAGGCATGCACACAGACACATGATTGAGTTCATTAGTAATAGGCATTCCTTCTAAATGTAGCCATAAATAAGTCAACATAACTAGTATATTTCAGTGTTCCAAAATAGTGTTCTGACAATTGAACAGCATGGGAGGGGGAGAGAGAGAAGATCAATTATAAACAATTAGATCATAACACAAAAAGACATCCAAGTACAGGAGGCAGGAAACATAAAATGTTAGTAATGCATATTTGTAGATCTGAGTTTACACAAAAATTAATTTAAGTATTCTTTATTTTTCAAATCAGAAAAAAGCTAAACTGTGTTACCATCTTATTTCTATTGAAGTCAATATAAGTTTTGCTGTTAACTTAAACTGAAGCAGGTTGTTTGCAAAAATTATTCCACCTGACACTAAGAACAACAATCTCACTTACAACAATCTGATTACTGGCAGCTGTAAGGGGCTAAAAGGAATATGGAGCCAACTCTCTTCCCAGAAAAGAATGTTCTTGGCTTACACACAACAAGCTGAAATGTGAGAAACCATCTCAAGATCATTAAAAATTCAGCTGGTGGAATGAAGAATCAAGCATTTTTCAAACACTTAAGAACGTGAATAAGGAAATGTGTTCAGATTTGAAGATGAAAAACGCTGTCAACCATACAATCAGGGACAAAAATGGTATATTCAGTTAAAGTGGAGATTTGTGCTGAAATGGCAAAGGAGGGATAGGCTGGGATTCTGCAGCTCTGGCACTGTGTTCAGCCTTATCCCAGGTTCTAACTAAGCAGTGGGCAATAACTGGTCTGAGGGCCAGATACAGTTCACCAGAGTTTGCCCTGGCGAACAACTGATGCTTTATTTACGTGTGCCTCCACAGTTACGGCTGCTTGAAGTCCCATTTGCCACAAATAAATGTTCCCAGCCAATAGGAGCTACAGGAAGCAATCCAGATTAAAATACCACTTCCCGCAGCTTCCATTTGCCAGGTCTGGCATTTGTGACCAACAGGAGCTTCAATCGGCCATACTTACGGAAGTGCAGATAAATAAAGCACCGGCGACCCGCCAGAGACTAACCCTGAATAACCACATCCAGCCCTCGGATTGGTTACTGCCCACTGCTGTTCTAATTGGTGCCATTTATTGCCTCAGACAAAACTTTGCCCATAAAAACTTATGTCCAAATAAATCTAAGATGCCATAGGACTTCTCGTGTTTGAGCCACTTAGTAGCATTATCAGTTGGTCCAGTGAAATCAGTGAAAAGTGGAGGTAATGAAAAATTTAGTCTGTTACTCCCACGTATAATAAAATAATGTCACTCCTTTCTTCCCAAAGCTGTCTGCTTACTACAGCTCCTCCAAGCTGCAGACTCATTATTGTAGCTATGGACAGCTGCAGTGCAATATGTAAATCCACCTACAGATGAAAACATTGTACCAAACAATTCCATCCATGTTGCTCAAAAAGTATTTTAAATCTCAACAGTATCCAACAACACAGATTAAGAACAGATGTCAGAGTGTACTGCTAACTACCAGCACTGCGTAACTCTGTTTTTAAATGGATAAAAAAATGAGCTTCAGTGGTGAAAATGTAGGGTGACTGTTTGCCCATATTGCTTTTCAAAAACTGAAGAACTCACCAAGCAAGCACATGGTTTCAGAAAACACAACTGCACACAGAGCTTGTTAAGGTACTGGTATATGGTTGTAATTGCCCAGGAGAGCATACAATTTGATTTCCCATCTTGACAGTCAAGTTGGAAATCACATCTATGGAACTGGAGCAATTTGCTTAACCTGAGATCACACAGAGAACAAAGGAAAAGACTTGTTCATAGCCATAATGGAATACATTTGCACTGTAAGAGCTGATGACAGCTGTATTTTGCTGTGGTCAGTTTTCCACAGACCTCATTTTATTCAATCTGCATGGTGCAAATTTCTCTAAGGCTTACACCAGACTGTCAGCACAGTATCTGTCACTGTAATGATGAGTCACTGTAAGCTGTGACTTTTCCTGAAACCCAATAAAGCATCACTGTGACAAAGTTTAGAAAAACAATGTATTTGGGTTTATAAATTGCATCTAAAAACTATAATACTAAGATACAACTTAAAATATTTTCTTTTTGCTTTCAAACCTGGACATAAATCTAATCCAATGACTCTCAATTTTGTTTCTGTTGGTGGCCTACTCTGTGATGCATTGGTACATGAGCTCTCACTCCCACAGTATTTTCTTGTATGATGCTAAGGCTTAGCTGTCCTTTATCTACTTTTTTTCCCCTCTCCTCTTCCCCCCTTCTTGTTTTTTTCCCCCTTTTAATTTCTACTGATTTTTTTCTATTTTTTCCTTTCCTTTCCATTCATCCAAAGCTACCAGCAGCTCAGTGGCCAGTGTCTACTCCCCTGTTGCAGAAACAAGCGAGAGCAGAAACCAAAGTGTTGTCTGGGGAGCCATTAGGCTGCTGCTGGGAGTTGCTGTATTAGGGACGGCCATGGGAGGATTTTCAAAGAAGTGGCAATTTACTCCTTGGTAATCTACTACAGGTACCACAGAGTACTGAGGAAATGAGGAGTAGCTGACTTTCACCAGCACATGAGCACATGCGTTGCTTTTGTAGCATGTGCGCACTCCTTTGGAGATTCATTACACCTGTTTCTTTGTCCCAGCCCCATCTATCCATTAGTCCTCATTTAAAAAAAAAAAAAAAAAAAACCAATGCCGTCCCCCACAAAAATTAATCAGAGGAAATTAAATGAACCTGCTCTACTTTTGAAATGTGGGGTTTACAAGCATCAAAAGGTACAGATGCCATTTTACAATTCAGGCTGAATCTGTGCTCTACCTCCAGTAGGTCTCTCAGTTTAGATGAGTAGATGGAATGAGTCATAGAAGACTTTCCACACACAAAACATTTTTTTTTCCTTTTCTAAAGGATTTTCCTTGCCTTGGAGGCAACCATTCCTTCTACTACCTGAACGTTTATGCTCTCAGTACAGGTTGAACCTCTCTAATCTGACTCTCTCTGGTTCAGCAACATCTGTGGCCCAGAATGATTTTAGTTAGCTGGATGTCCAGTTATCATGGGTGTGGCCAAGTTTCCTGCAATCCCATAAAGTTTGTTTACAGCCACCAGTCCTGGCTTTCATTGTTCTGTGCTGTTGTTTATCTCTAATATACTCCTAAATGTCTTCTAAGAGCCCAGCAAGTGGTGGAAATGTTGGTAATGCTGCTAGACAAGAATGACCTCCCATGGTTCTGCAAATTCTCTGGTTCGGCATCAGCCAGGTCCCAAGGGTGCCGCACTAGAGAGGTTCAACCTGACATTTTTTTGGTAAGTGTGAAACTGTGACCACAGGCACCCCTGTATTCACACCCTACCCAGAACTGCAATGGTAGTGGTACAAAATATGTCTTATGAGTTATCATATAAAAGCTAGCAACATGGTGGTTATCGATATAATTGTTAAGTTATGTTTAAGGCAAGACATCTTAGCCTAGGTAAAAATGATAAACAGGCCTATTACAGGCAAAAGAATGAACTTGGGGTTTACTGCTAAGAAAACTAGCTGGGGTTTACTGGGGTTTACTGTTAAGAAAACTATTCAGATAACCCAGCAAGGGTAATCCTGTTCCTGAACTCAAGAGAAAGAAAATTAACATGACTTCTGCACCCCAAAGAGATACAGGAGATTGACATTTTCCTAACTTATAAAACAAAGACAATCCCTTTGGGAATATAAGGAACAGAGAAACATTGTATCTTCACCTAGAAGACAAAGAAACCAAGCCGTTTGATCGCTGATTCCCTGGCCAAGCTGTCCAGTAAAAAGCTGAAAAGGAGACAGATTGAAGGAAACCATCACTCTGCTAGATTAAGTTTTAGCTTTTGAGATGTGTTTTCACTTATTTCCTTGTCGCCATTTCTGCCTCTCTCTCTTTTACTTGGCATCACTTAATGCCTGCTCTTTTGCTAATAAAATTGTTTTACTTCCCCTATAACCCAAAGCAGTGCTGTGCTTGAAGACTGCATTCACCCCAGTTCATTAATATGCTGTCATGTACGGATTCGTTAACAGAGAAGTTAAGTGAATATATCTGCTGTGAATGCACAAAGGAGCTGTGCACTAATGAATAACATTTCTGAGGATCTCAAAAGGTGGAGCTCACCGATTGTTACCTGCTGCGCAAGGTTTGGGCCAAGAGCCCCTTGAGGCATTTGCTAAGGTTGACAGGTGTCTAGTATTGACCCGGACAGTCCGGTATTTTCACCTCCTGTCCGGTAAAAAAAATTCAGAAAATACCGGACACCTAAAATGTCCGGTATTTTCTAATTTTTTTCTTAACCAGGAGGCAAAAATATAGGGTGCTGACCTGGTTCTGCAGGGGAGCTGTCTGGACCGGAGCAGGAAGACAAGATGATGGATGGCCACTGGCAGCCTGTTAGAGCCAAAAAGCCTCAAAAGCATTTCTTAAAGGGGCCATGCTGGTTTTTTTTTTTAAGCTAACTAACTCTCGGGGTCCTTTTTTTTTGCTCAACAACTTTGTTCTCCCTCTTTTTTTCCCCTCAACAGAATTCTTTCCCAGGTTTTTTTTTTTTGGGGGGGGGGGGAGTATGGAGGGGTGTTAAGTATTTTTGGTTAAACCATCTGGCAACCCTAGCATTGTCTTCCTGCTTAGCAAATGCTAGGGTAGGGAGCGAATACACACACCGTTCAGCAGCAAAATTCACTCTTGCAGACACAGAAAGGTAACAGTGGCTCACAGCCCAGGGTATCCCAGCATAGTTTGAAACAGCTAGAATTAGAAAACACCTTTCAACAATAGGGACAAAATCCTAACCTCACTGAAGTCAATGGGAGCTTTGCCACTGACTTTAATGGGGCCAGAATTGAACATTTTACATGACAGAATAAACTCCCAGGCTATTACAAACAGTAAATTTTTGTGGGTTTGGTCTAAAGCTTTAGAAAAGCTTGAGATAGCTTCAGTGCAGGCTTAAGGACCATCACCAATCATGTGGCACAGGTCATGCATATAAAGTCCTTTTTAGGATGTGGGTTTGCATTATTTAGGTCTTCCTGGAATTTCCTCATGTAGCTTGCTGAACTGCTGTGGAAGCAGATGACATTTTCCTGGTCTTTAGCATTACTGTGTAAAATTTTTTTGGTACCAATACCTTAGTTGACCCCGAGCTTAACCATGCTGGTGTAACTGCATATATTTTGTCTCCAAAAGTGAAAAGATCCCCTTGTACCTAAGGTATTTCACTATTGCAATAAAAATCTCTGTGCAATGAATTAAATAAAAAATGCTGTTGACATCCACGTAAGAAATTTCAGGTAGACATTTTTACACATTTGGCTCAGTTTGGGATCTGTGTTGGCAGCCAGGACACACACTGAATGGGATCATCACCCTATTTTAAACTAGCTCTGGACTGAACTCTGGGGTCAGTGAATGTGTGCACTCATGCACATGCATGCTCACTCTCATTCTCTCTTTTATCTTTGAATCAAGTTATGTCAAACACCATACATTTTTAAAAGCCAGTTTAATTTTTCTGTACCAACTACATAAATGAACAAAATTTTAGATAAAGCATTTACAGCAGTTTAGGCTGCCAATCCTTCCAGTAACTACAAGCACAAATACTCTGTGAAAACGTAACAATTGTATGATGTTTACAATGCATCTCCTCTACAATTAATTCTTTATTCATCAGATGCTTTTGAATTCCACAGCATCCTCAGCTCAGATGTGGCCTGTTCTGCTAGAACTTGGCTGCGGGTTGGCTTATTTGCTGATTCAGCCAAAGCAAACTTTTATTTTCCAGTGAGAGTTTCCAATGTTTATCAGTTACAACTGATAACGTTTTAAGATGTGTTGGATTTTTGTTTGTTTGTTTTCGGTTAAAACTGAGCAGTGAAAACTCTAGCCTTAGCACATATGTACAATGTGGATATTTACACTTTGGGAAGGTCAAATTCTCAACTCTGACATCATATTAACATAATATTTAGAGCTTATATATCCTTTGTTTTTAAATTGAAATAAAAAAGAAGCCCAACGAAAAAACCTGATTTCTAAGTGTTTAAACATTAACCCTCAAAACATCTCTTTCATAAGGTTTTCCAATCTTTCATAAGCTAATCCACAACTCCATCATGCACTGGATTGTTATGGTTTTGGGAGTCCTCCAGATCCTACCTCCATCAGCCTATGAAATTATAGATATTTTCTGATAGATCATAACATTCGTTGGGTTTAAGATTTGTTTTAAATAATTTAAATGCCAGAAAATGCTCTTTGTATTTTTATAGCACTAGTTAGAACTTTAGATATATGCTTCCTCTTTTTTGTTAGAGGAGGATCAATAAGTACTCTTGTCATTTTGATGTTCCAGTCACCCAGAAAAGTGCTTGGATATCTTTCAACACCACACTGAAGTAATTTCAACCCTGACATAATTTGATTGACTAAAAGTCAATCAATTTCACAGAAAATAAAACTGACTGTCCAAAAGGCGCTTTGTGATACAATTAAATGCATGTTCACAAATAATGGTATAACTTGCTAGTGGTGAGAAAATGTCAAAACTTGACTAAATGTAACCCCTCCATTAAACTGTGTCAGGTCGGGTTCTAGGACAAAGTAACTTGCAAAAACCAAAGAAGTGACAGCAATTATTGAAATACATTTCATGATGCTACATTTCAAAATTAGGAGAGAGAGAGAGAAAAAAAATACCATCGTCCATTATGTGAATGAAACCCACATCCTTGGATAGTCCTCTGAGATCTCAGATACTGTTAAAAGGAGTGTATGTACCAACATTTCTCTATGTGATCCCCATCTCATTTTAGAAAACAAATTGAACAAAATTGTGACATTTAAATTCCAAGTACAGAGATTAAACATAAATATTACCAGGAAACATTCAATGACAGCCAGATTAAGAGGCTAATGTCTAGTGGACTATGGAGGCAAAAATCAATTAGGTGGTTCTCAAGAGAGCACCAAAAGTTTAATTTCCCTAGCAGGAAATTAATATCATCCAAAAAAGGAGTCCCATATGAGAAACACTAATGACAAAGCTCCATAATTAATATGAACAAAACATTTGTAATCCTCTCTCACCAAACAAACAACTAAGGCACTCACAATTCACGCATGGGTGAATAATGGAGAATAATTTCAAAATCTTTTGAGGGCTTAAATATTATTTGTATAATAATGATGTTTCATTAGCCTTTTTCACCCAAGACAGGATTATTTGCTGAGAAGATGCAATTGAATAGGAAAAGATGGGAAAATCAGAAAAGGAAGAAGGAAATGGCAAATAACCAAGCCTTTCATCTTACCATTTCACAGGCTGTTCATCTTTAATGGTTTCATTCCAGTTACCAGTGAATAGGTGTGGATATCTTAGAAAACTCTATAGTTGATAACCTTGTTAGTGGTCTGAATGGGGAAGCAGGGAAACAAAGTTAAGCTCTCAGGCCTAGAGGTGCTTCCATTAGGTAAGGCTTGGTGAATGCCAATGGAGTTGTTTGCTGACGCTCAAAGCGCTATTGCTCAAAAGGCAAGTTATGTAGACTTTACACACTCTAGCAACTTCTTTAACTACTGCCTTTATGGAGCTATAAAGTCCTACCTTTCCTATAGGAAGGAAGAATCTGTTTTTATTTTTATAAGTATCACACTGTTGTTCAAAGGAATTCAGCCCTTCAAGGAAAGAAACACCCAGTTAATCTAGTGGAATTTTAAAGACTTCAAAGTAGTACACACAAAAAATAAGCCCCTTCTGTCAAAGAATTCTTTGATTAGCAAAGCTTCATGTTGAATACTACACAATGAAGTTTGTGACTTTGAACTGTATTTGACTGTGTCTGACCGGTAATTTAGTTTTTTAAGAGCAGTTTTGTGGAACAATGCAAGAGTGGTGCAATCTAGGTATATATATCTGGTAGAGGAGAAAAACACTATTCCGCTCTGCATCTCTAGTGGATCTGTACAGGACAAATATGATTTGACAGCTGTGATTTGGAGAAATTTAAAAAAACCCTTATGGATGTCATCCTAGCTTCCAAATACCCCATCTCTGCACAATCCTCTGGAGCAATTTTAATTTCTGTAGCCCTTCGGAGCTGTAACTAGGGCATTTAGCACCTGAACTGAGCTAGCATACATGGGGGCCCCACAATTGTTTCCCCTTCTGTGCTCTTACCCATTTTCCCACCCCTACAGCTTTGCCTATGTGGCTGCCACACTCACCTCACCCTGGTTATGGTCCTGCATTCCTGAGAGAGCGCATATTGTCCTTACCTCCTGTAGCTGACCACATCCTAAACTCAAAACTCCGATCATCTGAAGAAGTGGGCTGTGCTCATGATACCATCTATATGTTTTGTTAGTCTATAAAGTGCTACCAGACCATTTGTTGTTTTTTAAGTTTATCCTGTATAGACTAACTCGGCTCCCCCTGAAGCTTCCACTTTATATAAATCCTTCAAAACCATATATGTTATTCCAGAATCCCTGGAATTCAATGATGAACGTCAATTGAATTAACAGAATTAGATCTGCATTAATAATTGCAAACTGGGCAACAAGACATCATATAATTTTATGTAGAACTGCCATTGACTTTGCTTGAGATCTGTATTCAGAATGGCAGCTTCTCCATGGCCAAAAAATTAAATAGTTATTCCAGAACTTCAATAATCCACAAAGACTGGAAAGACAGGACAGCTCCTAGGGCAGCTAAGGGAGATTTCAGTACTAACAAATGCCAAAGAATGCACCTACAGACATTCTGCTCCATGTGGGCCTGTTGGGGAGCACATCACTTCCTCACTGCGCACATGGTACTTGGCACTTTTTGTTTGCCATTTTTGCAATAGCTCCATAGTTACTCTAGGATGAAGAGATACCTGCCGAAGGTCCAAAGCACCAGGGACAGGGCAGCAAGTATTTTCTCCCTCAGATGCTTGGCTGGCTGGCTCTCACTCACATATTTAGAGTCATCATCTAAGGGATTGGGAAGGAATTTTCCCTGATGTCAGATTGGCAGTGACCTGAGACCCTTTTTGCCTTCTGCAACAACATGTGAGCGCGTGTCACTGGCCAGAATTATCCGGCTCCCTCTCACCTAAATCATTTCGCTCCAGCTGTGGAGGCCTGAAGCTCTGATATACCTCAGTCCCTGCCTGTGGCAAGTAACAGCCTAGTCTCCTAGTGGCAAATAATAGTCTAGTCTCCTAAAGGTGCTGGGACTGGCTCTTGTGAACTCTGGCCTTGAACTCTTACTTTTTCGAGACAATGCTGCCCCCAATCACCTCCTCTTCAAATAGCATCTATACAGAAGAGCCATTATGTTTGTCTTGTTTGTGCTTTCAGTCCAACAGCCTTCCACCTCCTGGGGGCAGCTAATTTCAGAGTACCTAAGCTTCCTGCTAGCCCAGCAGAGCCCAGCACAGCTTTCCTTCATATTCTGACTGCCTTTTGACCTCGCGTGGTCTAGCATTGCTATGGTTCCCCTGTGTTACTTCTTCTGGGTAAAACTTCTCTCTCACCCACCCCATTGCACTGTGGCTTTTTCACAGTACTGGAATCATATCTGACATACAAAGAACACATCCTAACTCAGAACACTGCTCTTGCTAGCCGGGAGGTCACTTCCCTAAACGCCAGCATCCCTCACAATGGCAGCACTGCTCTCTGGCTCAAATGTCTATGAGACCATGGATCGCACTCAGGTATCCACCACAAACACATTGTGTAACTCAGTGGTCTCCAACCTTTTAAAGCATGAGATCACTTTTTGAATGTAAGTGCAATCCACGATCTACCTCAAATCCAAATACCCTTATCCTGCCTCCTTTGTGCCCCTTCTCCAAGACCCTGTCCCTGCTCACTCCGTCTTCCTTCCCTCCCCCAGTCTCCCTACCTTTCATCAAGCAGGGGGCAGAGGGTTGGGGCACAGGCTCTGGTCTTGGGCTAAGGGATCTGGAGTATGAGAGGGGCTCTGAGTTGCACCTGGGGCAGGGAGTTGATATGCAGGAGATTCGGGGTACAGGTGCTGTAAGGGAATTTGGGTTCAGGGGGGCTCAGAGTTAGGGCACAGGTTTGGGGTGTGGGAGTGGGTTCATGACTGGAGCAGGGATTCCAGATGCTGGCTCCAGCTGGACACTACTTACCTTAGGTGGCCCTAGATGGTGGTGCAATGGGGCTAAGTCAGGCTCACCCCTGTCCTGACCCTGCACCATTCTAAAAAGCAGCCAGCAAACTCCATCCCACTCCCCATTATGCCCCCTCCTCTGCTCTGTGGAGATAGAGTACAGGGTGGGAGGGAGGGCACCCTGATGACAACATCCTCCTCTCCCTCCCCTGCCCTGCACAGTAAGCAGGAGGCTCCCAGTGGAAGGGGGCAGCTACAAGGCAAAGGGCAAGAGATGCAGAGCAGTGCGGGGAGGGGCAGCTGATGTGATGTGCTTGATAGCCTCTTGCCCAAATCAGTCAGGATCACCGGTCACAAGCTCCAAGATCTACCAGTAGATCCCAATCATCCGGTTGGTGGTCACTGGTGTAACTCATCCATCCTCACCCATAACAATTTAACATTTAACAGCAGCCTAGGGTATCAGAATGGCTCCCCAATATTGGACCTGACATTTATTGGACCAAATGCAAGACAAAATCAATGATATTTTCTTCCTCTGGAGAGATGATCTAATCCCCTCCACCGTAGCTGCATCGCCAACAGACTTGCTGGGCCCCTGGGCAAAGTGGAGAGCAGTCCAGTGCTCTCAGAAAGGGTGGGGCATCAGGCAAAAGGGTGGTACCACCAGCCCTCAGCACCGTCCAGACTGTGCCTCTCCCCCAAGCAGGAAGCATGCTATCGGAGGCTCTGCAGCATGCTGCTTGGGACACTGGTGGCAATTTAAAGGGCCTGGAGCTTTGGCCCACTACTATGCTGCAGTAGCCACAGCTTTGGTGGGCCTCTTTGAATTTCCAGGCCCCAGAACAAAGAGGCCCCTTTGTCCCACTCCTCTCCTGTCAGTGGGCCTCCTTGCTCAACACCAAAAATCATGGACTGAATACAGATACTGGATTTATAGTTTATTACAGCTGTCTATAACCCTCTAGTTGGAGACTCAAGAGATGTTAACAGGCCACCTTGTTAGAGTAATTAATTATTCTAAACAATCTGTTTTATCTTGTTTTTCAGCTGTGACTCTAAGTACATTTTTAAGACCTGAGTAAGAGCTTTGTGTAAACTCAACAATTTGTTTCCCTCACCAACAAAAGTAGGTCCCATAAAAGATATTACTTTACCCACCTGGTCTTTCTAATATCTTGGGCTCTACAACCTTAACCAGATAATTCCCCTGAAAAAGAGGAGAGATGAAGACCCACAAACATAGTGGTTACCCCATAGAAGAGGGATGTGATTTACATTTTAAAACTGCAGCACCATCAGGTGGTGAGATCTCAGTTAAAAAAAAAAACACTATGGACCTGATGAAATTCCCATTCAAATGCTCCTATTAGCTTCATTTGGCATTAGCTCAGGCAGTGCAGCCTGAAATATAGTATCATGAGAAAAATAAGTTGCATGCTGTTTGAAATTCTTAATGATAAAACACATTTTTCCTAGTTAATGAGTGATTAAAGTAAGTAGCAAAATTCCAAGCATAACACTGTATGGCATGCAAAAGAAAGATTGTGGGTTTCTCCTTCTCACTAGAAAATTATTCAAATCTCAGGGGTGTTGCAAATGCAAGGCTGCATGTGAAAGGATGGAAGGGCAAGGTGCAATAGATTTTGCAGAGTAATATATTTCTTTGTTTGAGCATATTTATAAAAAACAACTTCGCTCATTTTCTCTGCAAGTTATAAAAAGCCAAATAACAATTCACTTGAACTCAAACAGCTACTGATTTTTTTTTTTAACAAAAATAAGAATTATATATATATATGTAACAAACTCACATATATGATTAGGAGTCCAGTTTCCCATTTAACAACCTGTCTTGGACACTTCCCTATTCTCCAAAGTAATAGGTTGTAAACCCTCTTAGAATCCTAAATATCATCCAAAGTGAAGCTTTGGTAATGTCCTACAGCTAAATTATTTTAACAGTCTGCATAGGCAGTGGGTGAAAGTAGGGTTGGGGAAGACAAGCCCCCAGCCCCACGCCTCTTGCACCGGCCCCTGCGCCCACCCTAAGCTGTCCTCTTCCCCAGCACCTTGAGGAGGTGGAGCAGAGAATGGCCGCAGCCTCCCCGCCCCCAGCACCTCGGGGAGGATGGGCAGTACCAGGCCTTATCAGAGGGGGGCCAGGAGGGCCATTTGTCCCAGGCCTCAGGAGACAAAGGGGCCTACAATTTTGACATTTTTCTACAAAGTCATTTCCATTTAATATACTCCTCGCAGTTTTAACAGAGACAACAAAAGAAGCTATATATGCCTGCCAAAAATTGATTTAAATCATTGTGGGACTTCGGAACTCTGCCTATTTTTTGGTCACATCCAAGTTTTCATCTGTGTGACTGGAGACTGAAGTAGCTTCTGTGATTAGTGATTCTAATTATGAAACGCTTGTCATGAATAAGAGCTGTAAAGGAGAGCTTACGCGAGAGCGAGGAAAGGATTTTGCTAACCTTAAGCTACTCTGCACCTGAGGGAGGGGTCTTTTGGCCTTGAGCCAATGAAATATTGCTAAATAATTTCAAACTGGGGGAAACAGTCTACTTTGCTAGAGAGAGAGAGGGGGGAATCTTCTCCAGGCACGGAGGGAAGAAATGAACTCCACCAAAACAGATCCCTGGGTTCATCAGAACGTGTGAATAGGAAAAAGTTTAGAGCGTGCCCATCAGGTTTATTGATTTCCTTGTTTGGGGTTTGGAAATTGTGTCTGAGCTAGTTAATTGTCTTTTTTTCCCTATCTCTTGTAACCAAGAATTAATCCCAGGGAGAATCCCTGAGTTTTGTTTCAATCCATGGCATTTTAACACCAAGTCATTTACTATGCTTGCAATAGTAGTCTTGTTTTAATAATAAAAGTGTTTCCTTTTTTTGTTCTGTTAACCGGTATTAGTTGATCTTTTGTGTCCTTAAACTTAAGTGCCTGGCTGCACACACATTACCGGATAGAGAGCACACGTTCACTGTTCTCTGCGAGAGTGTTCTTGTTTGTTTTTCAACTCTTTGGGAAAAGGAGGTTAGGGGGGGTTTGCACTCAGGGAAGAGATCCCAAGTGATTTCTTTCCTGGAAAAGGGGGGAACAGTTGGTGGTGGCAATATAACTGGATTTCAGGAGAAACCAGGATAATAATTTTTTTTTTTTTGCACCTCTGAGAACTGCAGAGACAGGATCTGTCAGAGTTTTTATTTTCCTAGCCAGCCCCTATTACCTACACTCAAGCTGCCAGGTTGGGGATTTCAGCCATAATAAGGCTGTTTAGAGGTTTTGAAAGTTGTAATTAATTCTGTTACTGTAAAATGACTTTGATCTGAGGGCAAGTTTTACCTTTAAATTAGATGTTAATCTCTGCACAGGAGATTTTCGCGTTCCTATTTTTTCTTATGTGTCTTCATATACAATAACCACATCAGGCTCAGCTGTAAACTACCTCTTCATCCAGTTTTAGATTCACCTTTAAAGGCTTTATTGTGGTGATAAACTTTTAATTCAAGTTGTTTTGATAAACTTTATCTCTAATCTGACAATAATGCACCAATTATTAGAGGAATGTAATAAAGGGAACATGTTAGCAGATGAAATTTCAAGACTTTCAAATAAGGCAATAAAGGCCATAGTAAATAACTCCCCCAAACCATTATTATATAATATTAATTGTGAAGTATATACAACTACAATTTTGTATAACCAATAGTCTTTAATTTATTATGTGTTACTGTGTTTTAAAAGAACTCCTCTATAAAAATGAAGTGAAGATTTGAAAGTGTGCAAGTAAGAGACAACTAATGTAACTGAATGAAGCAGAGGTTGAGAATTTAAAGCTAATAACACCACTTCTCATAGAAAAGATGCCTCAATCACTAGATGATGACCATACTGACAATTACACTTCCAGTTCTGACGATGAAAACTTTGCGCCCACAAATGACATTTTAATGCCACTTGCTCAAAATGAGGAGGCCATTAAAACACAGAAATGCCAACCGTAGTGATAGATGCAGAATCTATGCTTAATTTAGAGACTATGCAGGCAGAAAATGAGGACCTCAGAGATGCTGCGCAACAAGAGCAAGAACTTCTGACTATCACAGGACACAGTATAACAACAGTGGTATCAGAACCTGATATTGGACTTCTTGAGAAGAACAATGTTGCTCAAATGCAGTCATTTTTCAAAGTTAGTTGTTTTCAGATTCCAAGTAATATACCAAAAGATTCTGAAAATCATACTTTTTCCACTCATCTGGTGACAAAAATCCTTCCAAATGGAGAGATCTACGCAAAAGACTAGCTCTGCTGGAGCATGGAAAAGCTGGCTATGTACTGTGTACCCTATTTCATTTTTAACAGTAATACTTGAAATGCATCAGCACTGTCAGATCCATACGTTTGAAGCATCAGTTGAGGTTAGAGGAAGTGGAAAGACCGAATGCCTGAATACAAAAATTCAGTATTGCATAAAGATAATTATATTACATGGAAATCAGCATTTCAACAGTAATACTTGAAATGCATCAACACTGGCTGACAGTTCAATTGAAAACTTACTCCCGAGTGAAATAAACACAGAAACTGACAACTGGAAAAAACACCTTGAGTGTATATTGAATATCATTCTTCTCCTTTCTGAAAGAGGATTGGATTTGTTTGGTTCCAGTCAACTTATTGGTGACCCTACAAATGGAAACTTTCTTAGTATACTTGAGTTTCTTAGCAAGTATGACTCACTTTTATCAGGCAATGTTAAGCGTGTTTGTGAATCATAACAGAGTGGAAAATACATGCAAGTCCATTATACCAGAATACAAAATGAGTTTGGACTTATGGGACATTTGTGGAAACAATTCTTGAAGAGATATGATATGTGAAGTACTTTTCAATTATTATTGATGTAACTCCAGACTGTTCTCATAAAGAACAGAGATAATCTTAGTTGTTCGATATGTTAAAATTGCAGGAAGTTCAAAAGTTTCAATTGAAGAAGGATTCATTTTGTTTGATAATGTCATGAAAAAAACTGGAAAAGAAATTGCCACTTGTATAAGAAATTCTGGGAAGCTTCAAATTACATTTCCAAGTATGCATTACCCAAGCCTATGACAATGGATCCAATATGGCTATGAAGTACAACGTAGTACAAGCAGTCTTCCTTGAGCAAAATCCAAACTGTATTTTCTCCAGCTGTGACAGCCATACACTAAATCTTGTCTATGCTGATTACACTGAATCATGCAAGGAAGCAATCACATACTTTGGAACAACCCTGCAATTGTACCACCTCTTCAGTAGTAGTCCTTGAAAGTGGGAAAGTCTGAAGCAGCATCTACCTGTTTCCCTTCATGGCATGTTGACAACAAGATTGTCAGCATTAATTGGTGTTGTTAAACCAGTTGCACAGCATTTAGACTGTGAGAAAGGCTTTAAGTGAGCTTGAATCTCTTACTCTCACAGCACTGAAAGTCAATTAAGAAGTATACATTGATATTTGAATCCATTTTAATGTTGTCCATGTGGATGAAGCTGCTAAAAATGATCCATGAAATTAATCTTGTAATTGAAGCACGTAATTCTTACATTAGATATTGAGAGGGATAACTTTGAACGACTTCTTAAAGATATTCAAAAGATTCATGATCAATAGGACACAATCCTTTCTGAATCCAAATCAGTAGCACAGGGCATTGAAATTTCATCCGAGTTTTCCACCAATCACAGCCTAACAACTCAATCTGATGCAGAAAGGCACCATGGAGTCAATTTTTGTTGTTGTCGTCATCGTCATTACTGACTACATCATCATGGTCTTGCACATTGATTTGACTCATTGACAAATCTGTACCCTTTTTGGATTCCTTTCAGAATTCAGAGAACTAGGTGATGACGATCTATATTCAGCAGCTGAACAGTTTCAACAAAGGTACAATGAAATAGCAAGAGATCTCAGTGATAAGATTGTCTTCCTGAAATGTATACATTCCACAACTTTAAATTGGACTGCAAGCCAAAAGAACTGCTTCAAAAAATATTTGATCTTGGCCTGTCAACTGTATTTCCTAATATCACAATTGCATTACATACTTTTGTCAGTTTCCCTGCATCAGTGGCTTCAGGTGAATGCACATTCAACACGTTAAAATAAGTAAAGAACCATCATCGTTCTACAATGGGACAAGAGCATTTGAATGGGCTTGCAATGCTTAACATTAATAGTGATGTTGCACGTAAATTAGATTTTTCTTCAATTATAAACGAGTTTGCACACAAGAAAGCCAGAGAGCATTCCTAAAATGAAGAGTTTTGCTTGCAGTAGAAACTCACAATTAAATTTTCATTGTTAATATATATGCTATTGGTATAATGACTGATATGTTAATAAATAAATGTCACAAGTATTCATTTTCATATATTGTTTTGGTTTTAGTATGACCCTGTCGGTGAGAAGTTAGATACATCAAGGGCCTGGGGCTGGGGCCAGGCTGGAGCCTCTAAACAAAGTGTTCTGGACCTCTCTTATTCTCTGAGGGGGCCTGACTTTACTACAACGCTTACCATTTATAATATATACAGTTTCACTCTGGCTGCTTCCAGTCTGCATTACCTGCTAGTTAAAAAACATGAATGAATTAACCTGTTCGCTCCCTTTTGAATGTTCAAGGGAATGGGGCAGAGATTGGCCTGTGGCACTTCAGACAGGAAGAGAATTGAAAAAACAAACTGGAAAGGAGAGGTAAATAGGAGAAGCACTAGAATGGTTTGAAGGGCCTTTGTGAGGTAGGATGAGGGAACTGTGTGATAAACCATAAGTGAATAAGATGGGAAACATAATGGCAAAAAAGCTAGATGATTGGAAGTTGGAAAACAGGAGAGATATACTTCAGTCATGCCTCACCTTTTGTATTAATTTCCATTTGTTTTCCTAGATTATTTGTCAGAGGACCACATTTAAAAAGCAAATGTCAGATTTAAATTTTAAAAAACAACACTATGTGATCTTAAATCAGAGAGAAATGTCGCTTTGAAAGGATACAAAATTAAATATGAGAGGAGAGAACACTCAATCCCTCTCATAGTCAGGTTTCAAGTTTTCAGTAAAAAAAATATTTCAATATGAATAACTGAGTTTGCTTTAGTTCAAATTCTTTTATCACTAACTATAAGGAGACATTGTCTCATCTTTTGTCCATAGTCTTGTCTTTTCTTCTTTTCTTTTTTTTGTAAACCATGATGATCCTTTAACATGACAATCATGAAGGACTCCGGGGCAAACTTATCTGCAAATATTTGGTGACATGGACAAAGTCCATGTGCTTCACTCCACATTTCTTCTAAGTTACTGTAGAAACTAAAATATCTGAGCTCAGCAGCTGGCTGGCTTAACTATCCAGTAAGTATGCAGAACACTGCTTACTATATTAGCAGCCAAGAAAAATCCTCTTTACCTTGCCCCTCAAATTGTTCTTGCCCCTTCTTTTCTAGCCTTTTTAATTAGATGTTATCATGGCTTTTTTAAAAACTACACCAGTGCTTACCCCTCCTATGAAAACATGTGCGAGCCAATGAACTAATACCAATAATTACAGGTTTTATTTCAACTCTGAAGCAACAACTAATTCTAATTCTATTTCAGAAACAATGTGTTTCAGATTAAACCATCTCTGCAGTTTGGTGAATAAAGTTCAATTATATGTTACACATGTGAGACTATTCACATCACAAAATACATGGAGTTCTCTCTATTCAGCAAAGCACTCAAGCACGTGCTTAAAAGCTTTGCTGAACAGGGCCATGAGGAATAGGGTTGTCAGATGGTTTCAACAAAAATACCAGCCACACTTGACATAACATTACTATCTCTTACCTCTTATTTAGAAAATACTGGACATTTATATTTACTCATTTATATTTTCGCAATTTATTTCCCGAACAGAAAGCTCAAATACTCGACTGTCTGGTTCAAAACCGGATACCTGGCAACCCTAATGAGGAATATCATATGCTTCTACCATTTAAATGGCAAACAGATTCATTTAAGTGTTTTAAATCAACCTAAAAAAGGTTCCTACTCAGCAAAGTACTGATGTCATTAAGTAACTTTAAACACATAGGTAGCCTCATTAACCTCAGTAGAAGTATTTGCATGCTTATAGTTGCATACATGAATGTTTTGCTGGAGCAGAGCCTTTGAATCAATGAGTTTCTTTCCCCTATGTAGAAAGAGATGGATATGCACAGTTAGGGTTGGCAGGTGTCCGTTATTGGCCTGGACAGTTGGGTATTTACATCCTTTGTCCGTTAAAAAAAAAAAAAAACAGAAAATACCAGACATATAAAGTATCCAGTATTTTCTGTTTTTCTCGGACCGAAGGCCGCTTGGGACATTCTTTCTCTGCCGTATGTGGTGGGGGCAGGTGGAGCAGGGATTTAAAGGCACAGTGACTCTTCTTTTTGGTGCGGTAAAGGGTTGTTTTTTTTTTGTTAACAAGTTTGGTCCCCTGTTTTTGCTCAAACAATTTTTTTCCTCACTATGTTCAGTATTTTTTGTAAAATTATCTGGCAACCCTATGCACAGTTGGAAACGCATTGGGGAACTCCTATTTGGAAGTTCACAGAATCCCTTTTGCCCCCACTTTGTGCCACCTGCAACTCAGGGTAGAACATGGCTGGGGAGCAGCCATTCTGTAGCACACTTCCCTCTGAACTAGCTAGCTATCCAAGACAGTGCTCTTGTTGAATTCATTTTTTTCTTTGCATCTGATTCCACACACTCTTCCCTCCAATTGAGAGGATATTGTGCATGTCAACGGAGTAGAAGTTCATAAAGCAGGTCTAAGGAAGCCACAATGAAAGAGGGAGGGAGAAGATAAGAGTGTCACACAAAGGGATAGGAGATTCCTTTTTTTGAGGATCTCTAGATCTGTGAAATTTGGAAGCCCCTCTCCTTCCTACGCCATAGTCTCTGTCAGACCCATCCCACTGACGAGCACATTTATCAGGAACACTGCAGGGATTCTTTTTGTTCCTATTCCCAGACAATTTACACTCTAGGGTTGTATAATATACTTCTTAATTCTTCTACAGGTCGGACCTCCCAGGTCTGGCTCCTGACTGATCCTGAATGAGGGAGTTTGTTGGACCAGGGGAGGTCAACACCTGCCTCATGGCCTTCAGCTGGGCTGGACGGACTCCTAGCCACTCTACTCCCAACCACTGGGGCTCTCTGGTGCAGGAACACCTGTGGTCCTACTGGCCCATGGATATTGCTGGACCAGAGAGACCTGGTTCAACCTGTAATACAATTTCATTGTGCATTATTCTAGTCTTTTAAAAGCAAGATTTTCTGCTCTTCTGAAGTAGTTTAAAGCATCTGTTCCACTCTACCATCAATAGATATAGAGTCTCTAATGGAACTGCAAGCATTAAAGGCAGTGTTTTGGGTAATACATAAATTATGGATGCTGGCATAATAAATATTTACTGACATGCTTTCCCAGAGACCACCAAGTGGAAGCCTTCAAGATATGTCAGTAGACTAAGTCAGAATTGAAAATGCTACTATTACATATAAAAATGTTAGAATAGTCACATAAACCCTATGCTTCTTGATGTGATACACAAATACTGAGCATTTAGGTGCATTTGTAATTTACTGATTCAGGCATTTTTAAACTAACCAAAGTCACACTAAGTTCATTCCCTATATAGGAATGAATTTATATAGGAGAATTGTTAGGAGGAATTGATACTGTTTTCTCTTTATCTGGCACAGAGATTTTAATCACTGAATAAACAACTGGTACTATTAACATAACTTCTATAGTGAAATGGAATATTAATGTGTGTCATGGACTACCAAATCAAAGTATGTACCAAATTCTATTGAAGATTAAATATTCACTAGTACCACACAAATGCAAGAAAGTGTGAGCATACAGATGAAATACTATATGGTTTGGTCTAACGGTTTTATTGGCATGAATTTGATATGACTACATTGCTCATGACAGTCAAGCCAAAAAGACAAGTATGCAGGTCATCCACCATGCAAATGACAATCAGACTTTTTAATATTCATTGTATGCCATGTATTTTACAGAAATACTATTGTACATGAGCTTGAAAGAGTTTACCAATAAACAACAATTACAATTTCTATATCCTTCTCCTTAGAAAGCTAGATTGCCTGAGTAGCATAAATCCAGCTCCACAGATACTGCAGGGAAAAGGGAATTGTAATTCATATATTTTATCAAAGATCAACTTCTTCTCAGTCAAGTCTTTTTTTGAAAAGCCCCTTTCCTTCCCAATGCCTTTAAGAAGTCAATCTACTATAGTTTGGAAAACAAAAATAATTTTGCCGCACTTACAGATTTCTTGGGGTGTTTTCCATTTTCTATTTGTCTACTTACCTTACAGTCTGTTTATTTTTACATATTGTACAGCACCGCATAGACTGTTTGTAAATCTCTAAACATTATTTTTAATTAATATAATATTGTGATTCAGCACCTCTGACCTGTTGGGTATTTATACTCACCAGAAAGAATGAATTCTCAACTCTCCAATAGCTAAAACTGCTCTAACTAGTCCTAATGGTTTATGAAATATCAGACTGTAAACCTATCATTATTCCAGGACTAAATACACTGTCCTTTCTGTACCTCAGACCAGTGATGTTTTGGGAAGAAGGACTCCACATTTGAGTGAAATGTTTGTTTGTTCATTTGTTGGTTTAAAGCTGTCTGGAGGTGTGGCATGTTCAAAATAGGCCCAGCTCAGGTGGATTAGGAGGCTGAATATAGGTGAGGTGGTCAACATTGCATGGTAAATTAAATGTATTGCAAAAATATCATCACCACATAAGTTGTATAAATATATCTTCAAAGAGAACTCATGAATGCACCATATAAAAATATGCTCATTTTCAGTAATCGGTATCTCAAGTTCATTTTAAGTCCATATTTGGGTACATAAACAAGTGGCCTGATTTTGCTCAACATTTCTAAGAATCAATAACTTTTTTAGGTTTCTAAATAGACATATTTTTCAAAAAGTGCCTAATTGAATTAGGTGCTTAACTCTCACTAAGCATCAACAGAGGTAGACACCAAATTACAAAGCATTTCTGAAAATCTTTCTCTGAAGAGCCCATCCTCAGGTACTCTGTTTTAAAAAGCCTTTCTCTTCAGTCTGAACTGAACTTTCTCCAGAGCCTACATCCTGAAGGGACCCTGCTGACTTAGCTGAGGCCCAAAATAAATAGAAACATTTTCATGACGTGTCAAATAAAACAGGGTTTTTTAACTATTCCAACATTCTTCTGCAAAGTTGGAAACAGAAACACCACATATTACAGCAATACAATAAGAACCTGAACAGCTGAGGCCTGCAAATTTTATACCCATGGTTTCACTTTATACCCATGGTTACCCACATCCACAGTTGGTTGTGACTCATTTTTGCAGATACAAAATTGTCTATCTGCCCAGGTCTCTACTGAACAGTCTGAAAACCAAACTGACAGTCTGTTTATAATTCTGAGATGGTGTTCCGCACACCACAAGAGGATGCTTTCTCCATGGATTCTTCCAGTCTCACATTCCTCCTATAGTGGCTCACTCTGTCTCTCTCCTTGTCTTGTTCACTTAGCACTGGACTGTTGCCCTTCATGGCTTGGCCTTCCAGCCAGGTCTCTCTAGTCCTCTTGTTCCAGGGTATCTATCTCTTGGGACCCTTACGGCAATTTTTTCTCTCACTGATCCTTAAATGACACCATTTTTCAGTGGAAATGATTACCCACCCATAGCCCTGGGTTCCAGTCCAGGGATCTTACAAGCAGCAGTCAAGGTCTGCACTGTCCTGTAAG
The DNA here is from genome assembly GCF_052426305.1 of Pelodiscus sinensis. NCBI lineage: Eukaryota > Metazoa > Chordata > Testudines > Trionychidae > Pelodiscus > Pelodiscus sinensis. The sequence continues at coordinate 104,871,323 of NC_143055.1, forward strand.
TACTGATGTATCCCTGAGCTACTTCCTAGCATACATTCTCTCCCCCTCAGAGTGAATGCAGTCTCTCTGCCACCCTCCTTTTCTCACAGCTACTGGGCATTATACAGGTCCCTCATGTTCCTGTCCAGCAAAGACGCCTCTTTAATTAAGTCTCATTATATCTTGGCTCTTCCTCAGGTGCAAACTAAGCGGTTACAGGTTGGACCTCCCTGGTCCAGCACCATCAAGACCTGACTGGCCCTGAATGAGAGAATTTGCTGGACCAGGGATGGTCTCCTGCCACTGGCCCCAAACCCCATCACCTGCCGCTGGTAGGCTGCCCCCTCCCCTTTCCCGCAACCTGGCTGGGCTGCATGCCCAGCTGCTGCCAGCTCCCTGGGCAGCACAGGCTCCAGCTCCTGCTGCAGGTATCTGGTCCCGTGCATCCGAGAGCAGTCATAGGGCTCTGGCTCTGCTCCTGTGCTCCAGTGGGCTGCAGCTGAGGGGCTCTGACCCCACACTCTCATGGGCTGCTGTGGGGCTCCGGCTCCAGCCCCGTGCTTCAGGGGCTGCTGTGGGGCTGTGGCCTGGCTGTTGCAGGGTTCCAGCCCAGCCCTGCGCTCCTGCGGGCTGCTGCGGTGTTCCATCCCTGGACTGCAACAGGGCTCAACTGGGCTGCTGGGGAACTCCAGCCTGGCCGTGCACTGCTGCAGGCTGCTGAAGGCTGCCACGGGGCTTCAGCCCTGATCCCACGCTGCCCCCAGTGGGGCAACCCTGTTGCCTTGGCCCGGCAGTGCCTCCTGTTCCTCCTGTTCTAAGACTCCCAGGCTCTCTGATCCAAGAGCATCTCTGGTCCTGCCGGACGAAGGATGTTGCCATACCAGTGTGTGTCAGTTTTTGGAGGTACAACCTGTACTTGGCCCATGTAGCCATCTTCAGACCACTGCACTTTAACATTTAGAAAATACCATTTACAAAGATAATCACAAACATTTTGAAAGCTGGAGCACTGCATAAACTTATTGGGCTGAAATAAATCTCAGAAATGCATAATTCATCATTAATATCACATAGAAGGGCAAGTAAACAAAACTGAACCTCAAAGACATCATTTACGTTATGTCCATAGGGGGGCACTGTGTGCTTCTTAATATATTGCAAAATGCTTATTAATTAGGTTGCACATGCTAGGGATTTTTTAAATGTTTTTGTTGTTTCAAGTTTTCCAACTCATCAAAAAAATCCCCTATTCAAATAAATGTAAAGTAAAATGTATAGTGTACTCAGACAAACTAACAGCTGAGGCTAAACAATAACCAAGCATGACACAACAGAAAGCAACCAATAAAGCTCGTACACTTAAATGCATTTGTGAAAGCTGATTCTTCTTTGTATAGCTATAGTATATATTACATTTCAAAAACATACATATGGACTAATTATATTTATTAAACTGGAAATTTATAAAAATTAGTCATTTGACTAACTGATGAATTTATTAAATATATAGCTATTCTGTATAAAAAGAAAATCCAGAAAAATGTTCATAAAGCAACTGTTAGAAAAGAATGTAATATATCTAAATATTTCAAATAAGCACTGTTATGTAATATGCTCATGGGAGGGGGTTATGTAATATTTCTGTTAGTAATAGCACTTTAGAACAAAACTTTTAAACTAATGTAACAAAAGTATATATAAGCTTAAAAAGAACACAGTAAGAAGTGCAGTTGTTAGCCTGATAGGTGAAAGTATTCAGATCCTGATTTTCACATGTAATGAGCACGGGAGGGAGGGGGGGGGTGCGGGGGGGGGGGGAGAGAAAGATGCTTTCTCCTGATACTTTATGTATAGAGGTAGGGGGGTGGGCGACAGAGCATCTTTCTCTCCCCCACCCTCTTCCTTTCTCCTATTTATTTTGAGTTTTCTTATCCCCTAGTCATAACTCCGATCATCTGAAGAAGTGGGCTGTGCCCACAAACGCTCATGATACCATCTACATATTTTGTTAGTCTATAAAGTACTACTGGACCATTTGCTTGCTGTTTTTTTCTGTAACAGACTAACTCGGCTACACCCTGAAGCTCCTTTCACAAACCTGTTACAGATTTGCATTGTATTCGTGTACATGCATTGTGATACTAAAGGACCAAATCTTTAGCTGCTATAAATTTACAGTATATATATATTGCAGTTTTCCCCCTAAGTGTGCGCTTATCATTCATCTTAAAAATCCTTCCAGGCAGACAGATTTCTTTTCTATTGGCCTGATGAGCTAAAAAAGATATACAGCAGAGAAAACATCTAAAAAAACCCAGGGCTATCCAGAGAACAATATTAAGAGATACTTTCAGAACAAAGCATATTCTGAGTCATTTCAAATATCAGTAATTTTCTATCATTACCCAGCAACATATATCAAGAACAACAAGATTTAAAAAGTAAGGAGAAACACTACAGAAGATATGTTTTAATATTACAGCTAAAGGTCAGCTACACAGACTGAAAGGATGTGCTTTCTACAGCTAACACATGTTGATCTAATTAACACTAGTTTTTAAATAACTGTCTCACTGGTATCATGACTGCAGCTTAGCAACTGGTTCACAGATGAACTATTCCTTGCCCTTGCTTGTTGCCTGGATTAGGGACACAGTTCTAGAGACCTGTTCTGATGACAGGCAGATTGGCAGGGCGACAGTCAATTCCTGTTCAACCTTCATTCCAGGACATGGGCTTGGCTTGGTCAGAGAGAAGAGTTGTTCTGGAATCTGGGTGTGTAACCCTGATCACCTATGAAGCAATGCCTATAAAGGCACAAGTTCAGGTGATCCAGTCATTTTAAGATAAAATTCAAGGGACACATGATTTTTTTTTTTAAATCTACATTCTAATCAGGCACCCTCTAAATGCTGGTCCATGACCATTATTTTTTAACAGAAATTTCCTTTGAAAAAAAACACAAAAAACCTTTATCATGTTTTTTTGATAAGTGTATTCTTAGGTTAAAAGTGACTTTGCCAGGTTTCAGCTCCTAGACTCTAACCATAGCATCTACACTGCTGTTTTTCGCTTTATACATTGAGAACCTCAGTCAGTTTACTCATGCTCCTAGACTTGGTGCCAGGGTGGGTTTTTTTTTTCTTGTGTACATGTTATTTAAATATAGTGTTGGATGCCTAAAGAGGTGCAAGTAAGTTTAAAATGTTATATGAAAACACTGGCAGCAAAACTAGGGTGATTAGGGCCATGCTTCCCCACTTTTTAAACAAAAGAAACGTATCTGGTCCCTGTGAGATATTGAAGTATTAATTCCTCTGCCACTTTGCCCCCCACCCCGTTCTACAAAGGTTCTAGTACCTGGAGGGCCATTATTCCCTTCGCTTTAAAACCTAGCAGGGAAGGAGCACTCCATGACCTGAACTGGCTGGCTAATGTCCAAGACCCATTCTGAACTTGAGCCAGTCTCCTGCCAGCAGCTGGTCCTTCATCATTTGGCCACCAAGACTGCAGCTGAGGCTCCTCTTGTTACAGGGTATCCGCCAGGTCTAGGAAGCAGGAAGGGCCTGTCACCCAAGAGGTTTGGCCCGTCAGCAGGTAGCGTGCGGTAAGGAGAGTGGAAGAGGAGGGGCTCTGGAAGGATCAAGGACAGAGGAAAAAGCAGAGGAAAGGGCAGATGTTTTGTTAGATTTAAACTGGGAGGTGGGGAGACTGGGGCTTCATGAGGGGATGCTGGTGGGAGGGTAAGGGCTCTTTTAGGGTGAGAGTCAGACCATTGGAAGCAGGGATTCCCCCTCCCCTTTGGTATATATGGTCGTGCCAATTTTCTTCCACAATTTGATCTGAGAAAGTAGGTCTGGCCCACAAAAGCTCATCACCGAATAAACCATCTTGTTAGTCTTTAAAGTGCTGCATAGTCCTGTCTTTTGTTTCAGCTGATACTGAGGAGAGACAGTAATATCATTATGTTATGAGATGTAGTTCAAGTGCTGCCTGCTCAGCTAATTGCATCCGAATAATTCAAAGCATACAGAATTGGTTCTCTCTTGGGTCACGTGCCTTAGAGAGCCTTTCAGAAGAAACACCATTAAGCATGGCACATAGCGAATGAGTTAAATAGTAACACTTAACAATTACATTTACAATGACCTGGGACCTGTTATCAGTGCTGATGCTCACCAAGAGCCCAATCCAAAGCCCATTGATTTCAGGGGAAAAACTCTGAATTCCATAGTCTGTGCCAGTGAGAGAAACAGCTATTCATTTCCTCAGACCTTCTCTCTCTGCAGCCCTCAGAGACCAGTTTCTTGAGCAGCAATCTGACAACATAAGTATATGTATTTTTAAAAGATTTTTAAAGCATACACTAGTTAATGTAACCATCACAAACAGATTTCTTCATGCATCTAGGGAATTTGCGTGCCAGGATTCCCTGAGCTTGGCTGGCACTGGATGTAAGAGTAACATTTTCAAAAACAGCAAGGCTACGTCTACATTGTCCCCTTCTCCGGAAGAGGCATGTTAATTTCCAACTTCAGAATAGGGAAATCCGCGGGGGATTTAAATAAACATGGCCGCCGCTTTTTTTCCGGCTTGGGGAAAAGCCGGAAAAAAGCGTCTAGACTGGCGCGATCCTCCGGAATAAAGCCCTTTTCCGGAGGATCTCTTATTCCTACTTCAAAGTACTTTGAAGTAGGAATAAGAGATCCTCCGGAAAAGGGCTTTATTCCGGAGGATCGCGCCAGTCTAGACGCTTTTTTCCGGCTTTTCCCCAAGCCGGAAAAAAAGCGGCGGCCATGTTTATTTAAATCCCCCGCGGATTTCCCTATTCTGAAGTTGGAAATTAACATGCCTCTTCCGGAGAAGGGGCCAATGGAGACATAGCCCAAGTGTTCACTTGCAGCCTTTGAAAATAGGATTTAGGTAGTGGTCACCAACCAGATGATTGGGATCTACAGGTAGATCTTGGAGCTTCTGACAGGTGATCCTGACTGGTTTGGCCAAGAGGCTATTATCAAGCACAGCACTTCAGCTGCCCCTCCCTCCATTGCTGTGCACCTCTGGCCCTTTGCCTTGGAGCTGCACTCCTCACCCCCCCCCCTCCCCAGGAGCCTCCTGCTTGTGGTACAGGGCCGGGAAGGGAGAGGAGGGGCGCCGATGTCAGGGTGCCCCTTCTCCCACCCTGTATTCTATCTCAACGGAACGAAGGTGAGGGGCACAACAGGGTTTGGGATGGAGGGAGTTTGCTGGCTGCCTTTGGGAGTGGAGCATTGCCAGGACAGGAGGGTGCCTTAGCCCCACTGTGCCACCACCCAGAGCTACCTGAGGTAAGCAGTGTCCAGCTGGAGCCAGCTTTGAACCCTTGCCCCAATCATGAACACCCTCCTATGCCTTCTGCCCCAGCCCTGAGCCCCCGAACCCAAACTCCCTCCCAAAACCTGCACCCCAACTCCCTGCCCCAGGCTCAGCTCAGAGCCCCTTTCTCACTCCAAATCTCTTAGCCCAAGAGCCTTTGCCCCAACTCTCTGGCCCCTGCCTGGTGAAAGTGAGAGAGGATGGGGGAGGGAGAGAGGGAGCATGGAATGAGCAAGGGCAAGGCCTCAGAGAAGACGTACAAAGGAGGCGGGACAAGGGTATTTGGGTTTGAGGTAGATCTTACATTGCACTTAAATTCCAAAAGTGATCTTGTGGCTAAAGATTGGAGACCACTGGACTTACCAACTATGTCACTGAGGCCCTGCAATTAAAAACTTGTGGTTTGACCTTTGTCTGCTGACTTGAGCTCACAAAGCTGCAAGGTAGGAGGATCCCTGAGCCCAAACAACAACACTGCAACTAAACAGTCCCTTAGCCCAAACCCTAGAAGCAAGTCAGTTGAGATGAACCAGTGTCAAATTGTTCCCTGAAAATATGTCTTCACTGAAGAGTTAACTCTAGTTCTGTCTTGGGTATTGCTCTAGCCGTCTCACCTGAGGTTGGTGGGGCTTTCAACCCAGGCCATTTGGGACATCTAGGGGTACAGCGTTTCACTCACATTAGTAATCCATTCCCTTTGCATTGAGAACAAAGTCTAACTGTGTGGAGAGTCATTTAGTGCTTGCCCACCATTCCCCCTGCATGCCGAAGGGAACAGGAGTTCTCCCAAAATTTCTCTGGGAAAAAAGCAAAAAGTTTCAGCTTACTGAAGAACAAAAATCAAAAATTGTATTGTAGCACTTTAAAGACTAACAAAACATGTAGATGAAACAAAATACAGGACTATGTAGCACTTTAAAGACTAACAAGATGGTTTATTAGATGATGAGCTTTCGTGGGCCAGACCCACTTCCTCAGATCAAATAATGGAAGAAAATATTTTCTTCCATTATTTGATCTGAGGAAGTGGGTCTGGCCCACGAAAGCTCATCATCTAATAAACCATCTTGTTAGTCTTTAAAGTGCTACATAGTCCTGCATTTTGTTTCAGCTACACCAGACTAACACGGCTACATTTCTATCACTATAAAACATGTAGATGGTAGTCTTTAAAGCATACTATTTGTTGTTTTTAAGTTTATCCTGTACAGACTAACTCTGCTACCCCGCTGAAGCTTCGGAGCACAAAAGAACTGTGTTCCCCGACATCCTAGAGACATACCTAGGTAAGTGCAGCACCACTAAGGACAGTAGTTTGGGTTTCCCTTTGAGGTGAGACAACTCATACCCAAGCTATGCTAATTTAGGCGCCAATCAGCTGAGTTAACTTCAGAGAAGTCACCTTTTGTGGCACTTTTGGAAGTTTTACCCCATATGACTATCAATGGGCCTTTTATCAATTTCAAGGCCCTACGAGGACAAGAGGCCACTGACATTAAGGGATTTTCTGCCCTTTTCTTACACTTTGCAAATTCAATTACTCCCCTTCCTTTTTCACAAAAGGCCCATTAGAGACTCTGTTATTCCATCCAGCTGGTGAAACTGTTCTCTGTGGACTTGTAAATTACAAACATATCCTTTCCTTTCCAAACTACTTCATGCTAATAGCTCAAAGAGCTAATCTTAAAACTTGCAAGGGGAAGTCATAACACATCATGTTATTTTAGCAGTAAAAATAACCTTTAGTTACTGAGTAAGAGCTATTCCTTTGTCCACAGGTTTGAGATTAAACATTATTTTGGTTCAGGCTTGTGGTAGTAATAATAAGGTTACTGACATGACAAACAAAAATGACTTACGGATAAATAACTAAGACATATGGTAAAATAAGCTTTCAAAATCTTTCACTCACAAAATCTTTAAATTATGTATTCTGGAAGTCAGCTTTCTTGGCAGATGTGTCAAAGCTTCATTCAAGGTCAATAGCATTTATGACAGTGAGGGGGCAATTTATGTTGCTGAAAAACAGGCTGCATGCACATAGACTGTGCAGCTGTAACATAATCAGTTTATATGAAGCAGAAACACATTGAGTATTATAGAAATACAGAAAGAAAGTTCCTGCCATAACATATGCACATTGTACTGTATTCTGCTCTCATATATATAGGTACTGCCTCATTAGCTTCAAGTAAGGTTAAAATTATTTAACTAGAAGCGAAATTTATACTGAATTCTTGTATTTGCTTTTTTTTTATATCAGTGGATAAAATTAGATTCTCTTTTATTGCATTATTTTGGTTAATAAAATCATTGGTTTCCTATTTTACTTAGTGCTGATGAAGCACCAGATTTGTTTCTAAAATACTAATTAACTGAAGAAGAGCTGGCTCATGATAACTGAGGGAATTCCATAACATCTTTGAAAGGATGGGGGATGCACAGAGGGCATTAACTTTTAAACTTATCTGCTTACTGCACTTCAAGGAATCTTTCCTTTTGTGGTGCCAGTTTTCCTCAAAGACATTAAAGCACAAGTGCTGTTAAATAATTTACATATGGAATTCAAAACATGTTCACAAATTTTCTTTCTCCATTGCTTATATTTAGATGGCTATCCTTTTGTCTTAACGCTGTGTCCTTAATTCATAAATGGATGTTGAGGGGTTATTTATTTTTTTAAAAGACAACAGTGTTCTTCGTGAATGATACATGTTTTGTATCAAACATGATACAGAAGAATATTGATACTGGGTACTGACTTCTTTTTTGCTTAGTACTCTGTGAATTATACAGGTCATCTCTATGTATTTTTATACCAATGCATCCAAGTGCCTCAGTGTGGTATCTCAAGTTATGAACTGTTTTGCACAAGATAACTTTTCTATTCATACAAACGCATATTTCTCTTATTCTGAACTTTAGTCACCCAGACACAGTTTTGTAGCAGTGTAACTTCAATGACTTCAGTGATATTTTTCTTGGTTTAGACCAGCATACATGAGACCAGGATCAGGCTAAAAGTCTGGTACCGCCTGTTTATTTTATTTGATTATGCTATTCCTAAAATGTAATATTACTTTCAGTATGACCATCATTTTTTGTCTATGTTGTTATGGTCTATCCATATATATCACCAACATATATAAAAAGGTGATCTCAGGTATAACACTACCATATTAAAACTGATTCTGCATTAGGGATGTATAAGTGTAACCGTTTAAACGTGTTACATTTACACGCTGGCACAGGCACACTGCAAACTCTGCAGTATAACTTTTATACTGGTACAGCAAAGCCTCCCTGGGAGCAGGGCCAGCAGCCTTCACTGTGGGCTCTGCAGAATAAACTTACTATATAGCTTTATACTGCAAAGCCTGCAGCCCATGTAACCACTAGGGGTACGTCTAAACTACACCCCTCTTTCGAAAGAGGGATGTAAATTCGACATATTGAAATTGCAAATGAAGCCGAGATTTTAATTTCCCGTGCTTCGTTTGCATAATTGCGTCATGGCATTCTTTAGAAAAACGCTATTTCAAAAGTAAAACCGCAGTCTAGACGCGGTTCTTTCAAAAAGAAAAGCCTTTTCGAAAGATCCTGTAAACCTCATTTTTTTGAGGCATACAGGATCTTTCGAAAAAGGCTTTTCTTTTTGAAAGAACCGCGTCTAGTCCGTGGTTTCACTTTCAAAATAGCGTTTTTTGAAAACGCTGAGACGCAACTATGCAAATAAAGTGTGGGAAATTCAAATTCCGGCTTCATTTGCGATTTTGATATGTCTAATTTACATCCCTCTTTCAAAAGAGGGATGTAGTTGTTAGAGAAAAGAAACTGCCCCCCCCCCAGTAAAAAAGTTTGGTCAGGCCGCTCTTGCTATAGTGGGCTGTAGTACTCCTTGGGAGAAACCGGCCGCACCCTTCCTGCATACCATTGCCTTTAGAAAAAGGGAAGGTGTGAAAAGGGGAAAATAGCCTCAGACTCTCCCACCTGTCACCTTGGCGTGAGAACTGCGGGGCTTACCTGGTCGCATGAAACCTGTTCAGTTTCGGCCCAACCCCTGGGATACAGACCCCCCCACTTGGTGACCATTGGGCCATATATGGTAATATGCAAGCGTGGGAAAGCGATGTGCAGATTTGGGGATAAATACCCATCGCACAGTTCGCTCGAGGAGGTCTTTGCAACACACGTACCACCGTGCGTGTGCCTTCTCATATACTTCAAAGCGCTGCCAGCCTGATCAACCGACCAGCCACCTCCCCCGACTCTCGGGCGTAACCAAGGCCTTCGCAACCAAACCGATATCTGTGAAATGTTCCATGTGCTGTGTAAGTTGGTATGTATGATTTGATTTTTTTCTTGTTGTATAAGCTTAGTGTTGTAGTTGTTTTGGGTAGTACATAGAGTTTGTAGTTATCACTGTTATTTAATTAGTGTAGCTGGATATGTTTAGACTAGAGACTATTCCCCTTGCCATTCCCATCCTTATATCTCTGACACGTTTAACTAGAAATCATAGAATAAATATAATAAATACTGTAAATTCATTATTAACACGGTCCATTAAAAATGTTAGAATAAATACTATATATTCACCTCTGTCATAAATAAATATTTTTTATTTGATAAAACTGATAAAAAATAAACCAAGACTAGACTTGAATTCATTTTCACCCTCATTTGTTTTCATGCCTCTACCTGATAATCACACATTTGAAAGCCATGTTGCACCTGCCATCACCTTGACTGGGTTCTCATGCAAGCAGAAGGCAAGACAATGGATGTTTCGGCTCTTTCCTTCCCGCTATAGTGCAGAAACTGCAGGCAGCTAAGCTAGTTTGCCTTTTTTTCCTTCTACTCTCCATTGCTTCCCTGGCTATATATTGATAGGATGGGGCAGAAAGGTTGAGCTGTCTCCTAACCAGGCAGCTCCAGGCTCTCCCAACCCCTCCCAAACCATGGCCATATAGTCCTACCCCACCTCCAATAAACGCAACCCTTGTCTGTCTGTTCTAAGCTTCCTGTTCAACCCTATGCTGATATCCCATCCATAGGACGATTCAAGGCAGCTGCCCCAGCCCCTGTACTTTGAGAGGCCTTGCAATGGCTGCCTCAATCATTCTATGGTTCCTCCATATTGATGTTAGCTGCGGGGGTCTAGGGTGCCTTCGTGGATTACCTGGGAGACCTGGTGTGGGGCAACAGCAGGGATCCCCGTCCTCCCCACTTAGTGGTGCCCTACATAGCTGTGTGCTGCATATGCCTAGGGCCAGCACTGCAGGTATGGAACAACAAGGCACAGGCAGTGCTGGCTCCAACAGCCAGCCTCTTCCCCTTGAACCTCCATGAGCTGTGCCCAGCTGCCACTCACCTGCTCTGCCTCGCTGGGGTTTGAAGCAAACATGGAGTCAATGGCAGAGCCCTTGGTGGCAGCTGGGAACCCACATAAAACGTGTGGGTGCTGCAGCACCTCTTGCTCCCCCATTTATGCCTCCTTGGCCTTGCTCCTGGAGCCCTGAGGGCAGCCCCTTATCCTGTGGAGCAGCCACCGGTCATCCCCCTCCACCTCTTTCCCATGTAGGGCACCATAACCCTTAAGGATGGGCCTGCTGGCCTAAAGTGGTTCCCACTATATACAGGCAGTCCCCGGGTTACATCAATCCGACTTACGTCGGATCCCTAGTTACAAACGGGGGGGGGGGAGGGCGAAGCTAGTGCGGGTGCCTCCCCCACAGTCGCCGCCTCCGGCGGCGCGGGGGGCGCTTCCCCCCAGCAGACCAGGGAGACGCGGAGCTAGCGCCCCCCCACCCCCAGCAGACCAGGGAGACACGGAACGGCTTTTCTCGCCATGGAGGACGCGGGTCTGCTGGGGGGAACAAGACACCAGCCAAAAGGGGGCACCCCAGAGCGGAAAAATTAATTTCCTAGGGAACAGCAGGAGCAGCAGGCAGTGAGACCCATTGTGTTACAGTCCCCACCTTGGGAGCAACAGCTCTTTCCCTCTTCAGCACTAGAGCTGCAAGTATCTTGTTAGCGTCACGTGAAATTAACAAGTCCCTTCCAGCCTGGCAGAGGTGAAGCTGAAAAAATACCCAGTGGTGTGGGTGGGCAAGAATGGGGAGGAGCAGGACAAAAGGGAAGAGGGGATAAGCCCCAACCCCACACCCTGGCTGCAGCGGAGCAGGGTAAGCACCGAGGGGATGGGTCTGGTTGCAAAGTGGGTGAGTGGACAATGAGGACCCACCTGTGGCTAAACTCCTGTTCCCAACACAGAATTTTTCTTTAAAATTAATCCTGCGGATAAATTCACACACACACACTTCACAGGAAGGGATTTCCATTTTCTGCTCAGCAGAAGGCAACAACAGCTTTGATTGTATCAATATTTCACTGTGCTCTCCAATGACTATTGATTACACTTAATACCCATTTCTCTGAACCATCTGTAGCAAATTCTATTTGGAACAGTAATATGCATTGAATAAACTTTTTTTAGTTATAAAAAACAAAGATTCTGACTATTAAATGAATAACTGGGATCTTTCAGGTACCCCAAAAGGAAGATTTGGATATAGCATGAAACACTGAAACTTATGATCAATTTTTAATTAAAATATCAACGAAAAAAACCTTCATATCAAAACAGTATGTGTTTTTCTTAGAATAAGGAAGTTGTATGAGAATCAGGGTCTTTTCCACCTAACTCCAGCTCCCCGTCCCCCCCCCCAAAAAAATATGTACCAGTTCTGACTTACATACAAATTCAACTTAAGAACAAACCTACAGTTCCTATCTTGTACGTAACCCAGGGACTGCCTGTATAGGGTTTACAGTTTGGTTAAATGGCTCGCAGCACCCCCACTATATAAAATGTTTCAGCCTTCTGCCCCAAATGTTCAAAAATGATGCATCAGGCTCAAAAAACATCTTCACGTGGAAATAAAAATAATGGGATGATGTAAAAATAATACATTTGGTGTTTTTTATTTGGCTTCTGCTTTTTGAGCCCTCTGGGTGCACTGGGCTCACATTTTGAAGCTTTCTCCACAGCCACAAGGGTAGAAACTTGGTTTTTAAGAATGAAGGCTGAAATCATCATATTTCCACTTGATACCACGAGATGGGGCTTTAAGGAAAGCAATCATTACTGTGAGACTCGTGGAAAACTCAAAAGCTGGCAACACTGTTTAAAGGCTAGTTACTTTCCAGTAGGCTTTTAAACACTGTGCTACAGGGACTGAGTTGCTGTTCTTCCAGGAGAATATTTAAAACCAAACACCAAGAAAATTCCAAATTTTTAATTCGTGGAAAAAATTGAGTCTTCTGAGTCTATCTGGGCCACTGCAGGTAGAAAAAAAAAACCAACAAGTGCAGTATCTGGCAGCTTGAATAAAAATGGGAGAATCCAAGATCTTTTTCAGGTAAAACCTCTTTTGTTGTTATATCTTCATTCCTAGATATTAACCTGTGCTCATCAACTATACACTTCATACTTCAATATCAGAGCCATTTTATCCAAGGCTACGCATTTTATACACATTGGCTCTAGGGTTGGCCAATTGGTCCCCCCAAAAATACCAGACACACGGTATTTTAGTCAAGGGGAAAAAAAAAAAAAAAAAGGAGCACAGGATAAGAAGTACTCCCTCTCTCAGCCAATCCCCCTGCCCCTTCTGACAGGCCAAGACCGGCAATCACGGCCCCGCCTCCCAGCTGGGACTCCCAGGCTCCCAGTGCCAATCGCAGCTCCGCCTCCCAGCCTGCGAGTCCCAGCTGGGAGGCGGAGCCACGATCGCTGCTCTGGGCGCGTCAGAAGCGGGGGAGGAGGGGTAGGGAGGCAGGGGGAGTGGCTGGGACTCCCAGCCACTTCCCCCGCCCCCACTAGGCTTCTGATGCATCAAGAGCAGCGATCGCAGCTCTGCCTCCCAGCCTGGGAGTCCCAGATGGGAGGCAGGGTTGTGATAGGTGCTGGGAACCTGTGATTGCGCAGGAGCCTGGAGGGGGTGGGAGAGTCCCAGCCACTTTCCCCGCCCCAGCCAGGCTTCTGTACAATCACAGGCTCCTAGAGCTGATTGTGGCCCTGCCTTCCAGCCACTCCTCCCACCCACACCAGGCTTCCGTCCGGTGTGCAGGCTTCCCCTCTTTCCAAACAAAAAGCCTAACAAGGTCAACATCCTTACAACTGATCTTTGGCCTCAACTCTATGCCCTGTAGTCCTCACTCTATTATCTCAGGATGTTCATTCATCTTTATCTCCTTCTCAGAGACTGCAAATTACCACCTTCCACAATGGCTGGTAGAGGAACCCAGGTTCTTCCTAATACACTGGGTTCCAGTCTAGCGACCCTGGGAAGAACAACCAAGTTTTGCCCCATACATCTTGCCACTGGCTATTTGGATTGCTTTCCATCATTAGTCTTTCTTCAGGTCTTTCCCACAATCCAGCTCCATTCCTAGGCCTTTGGCAACCAGCATCACCTCACCAAGCTTTTCCCCAGTGTCTGCTTCCCGAGCTTGTTCACAGTCAGCCACAGTAGCTTCCCCTAGCCTTGCAGAAGCCTTCCTGTTCCCCACCCGTCTCTTGAATCTCCACTACCCGAGTACCAAGACAGTCACTAATAGGGTTGCCAGATGGTTGAAACAAAAATACCGACACCCCCCCCCCCAAAAAAGACTCCAAGGCTTATTAAGCAATAAAATAAAATAAAGCAGCACTAAAACAGCATGTCCCCTTTAAGAGTGAGTGCAGGGATAAGAACAAGGAGAGGTTGATCGCTAAGACCCAGGGGAAGCCCTTGGTCAGCAGCCATTTTGTGCCAGCATCCTTGCAGAAGAACCAGGTAAGCATGGGGGCTAGGGGTTGTTGGGAGCCAGTGAGGACTCGGAGGGAGGGAGACTGGGTGCTGAGTGTTTGTAGGGTTGCCAGGTGCCTGGCAGTTTTGCCTCCTGGCCGGGGGGAAAAAAAATCAGAAAATACCAGACATCTCGGGTGGCCGGTATTCCCTGAATTTTTTTTACTGGACAGAAGGCGAAAATACTGGACTGTCTGGGTGAATACCGGACACCTGGCAACCCTAGTCACTGAGGCACATCAAACTTCAGTCCAAATTCCTCTTAAGCTACTGTCACTACCTCTTGGGCTTCTACTACTTCCATCTTCTTCCTGGCAACTCATCTCTGACCCTGGACTTCATTGTCCCCTGCTTCCCAGATTACCTCCTGAGTTAGGACCTTGTGGGTCTATCTCCAGAATTCTCTCTGCTTTTAGACAGAGAGGAAATGTTGTAGTCTCTCTCTAATGGGACTCCTGCTGGCCTTTTTCCCAACGGCCCTGAGCTCCTTCCTTTATGAAGGCTCAGCTCCTTCACAGCTGAGTTTTGTCACTAATAATGCCTAATATAATTTATTGCCACCCAGGCCTAATTGGGCTCAGGAGTCTGCTAACCCATAAATTGCCAGTGTGAAGTTTAAACATCCTCTCAAATCTTGTTTTCAGTGGCTTATAACATTGCTCAACTTAAATGTTCATGCTGAAATTTTCAGGCTGGGCGTGTCAGGCTGATTTTTTTTTTAATTTTATTTCCAAAAACAATATTAGGGAAAAACATATTATTTTGCCCATGTTAAATAATATTCTTATTTAACCATGAAGCTCTAGCATCTCTATGCTTTGGAACGTAGTCTCAGGGTTGTATTTTTTGTCTTCCCCATGCAAATTTGGCCAATGCACAAGTCTCTTTAAAAAAATAAAATCACAGCTTGCCTATACTAGGGATTTCAACAAGTAGTTGACTAGACAATTAATCAATAAATCCAGGCTTACTGGTTAATCTGTCGACTACTCACATTTCCCACACCCCCTTGTTGGCTCTGTATCAGAGGCAGCAAGGTAGTGGGTGGGGGGGGAGAAACAGGAGCCGGTGCTGGGAGGAACTGGCTTAAAAGCCTGTTCCCCCCAGCACCAGCTTTGCAGTGCCACCTGTTACCCCAGCTCTCAGAGGGAGCAGCAGGGTAGGAAGGGGCAAAAGAGGCTGCCACAAAGCAGCCCATCTGCGGGGGTCAGAGCTCTCTGCAGAGCAGCCGCTGTCTGTGGGGAGTTTGGATCCTTGTAGATAGGAGCTGGAGCTGGAGCAGCTTCTGTATATGGTAGACCCAGGCTCAGACCCCTTGTGGACAGGGGTTGCTGCCATCCCATGCTGCTGCCTCTGTTTCAGAGGCAGCAGCATGGAGCAGCAGGCAGCCAGTCTGCTGGCTTTTAAAACTGACTCTCCTCGCGGACTGGCTCCTGCCTGGCACTCTGCGCTCCTGCCTCTGATACAGAGGCGGCAGCGTGAGGTGGCAGGGGGCTCCGAGAGCAGAGCCAGAGCATAATGCTGCCAGCCCCACCCCCCGGGGAACAATAGAATAGTCAAATAACTGATAAGAATTCATGCGGTTACTCGACTATTCTATTACTCGATATCTAACATCCCTAGTATATACTTAATAGAGACTTTTAAAAAAAGAATTTGGCAGCTAAATTCTCATATCATTCTGTCAGTACTGAGAATGTTCTATCTTGTAACAGCTCCTGCACATAGTTGGAATCCACATACACCATCACCACAAAACAACTATGAATGCTCTATAGTAGGGGCTATAGGCAGTAAGGCCACGTTTATACTTCTTGCACCAGAGATCGATCTTCTGGCATTTGATTTTGTGGATCTAGTAAAGACCTGCTAAATTGAATGCTGAGGGAGCCCCTGGACAGCGCCAGTACTCCTCGCAGTCATGAGGAGTAAGGGAGGCTGATGGGAGCACTTGCAGGACACAGGAATCAGATTAGAGTCTTTAAAAGGTGATTTTATTAACCAAAAAAGAAGACATACTTGGTAAAGCATGCTTGGTTGCTAGGTGTTAGAGAACAACTTTAAAAAGGCAGATTAAAAATACAGAGGATTTTTTCCCTGGGATTCATTTTAAAAGTTACAGTGCATGGAGGGGTAAATGGGCTCAGCACAGAGAAGTCCAACAAACCCAAAAATAAAGAAAAGAACCTGATTGCATCTGACTAAACATTCCCTGTTCTACTTACATATTTGTTATTCCAAAGTAAAGACAGTCCTTCTCTAGGCATGGCTATTGCTGTATATCCTTGATTCCTGATCAATCCATCCCTCCCAGCTCTTGTGCTGATTACACAAAGAACTGCAGCAGGAGGATCCTGCTTCAATTCAGAATCCTCACTCTCCTTTCATTGGCTCTCCTGGCTCCGTGCCAACACTTCCCGGCAACACTCAAGGACCCACTAGAACCTTTAAAGGCATGGCTGGAATGTCCGGAAAAGGGTAATACCCCTCCCATTCATCACAACATGGGTCCTGCCTCAGCATATGGGTCTGAATTAGGTAGCTGCTTGAGGTCCCTGCCAGACCTTCATTTCTATGACTGTTCAATCTGTGGTTTATTTAATGAACAACACTATTTAAGGCCTGCTCTGAAGACAGAATTATTCATCTCCTTATGGCCTCCATGAGAGCTAAGATTTTATAATATAAAACCATATTGAGACTGAAAATAAACCCAACAGGACATAGTGCTCAGAAACTAAGAGAAGAGCAGTATGAACGTCAAGATAGTGCGAATAATCAATGCTATTCTCTCTTCCTGTGTATTGCCTTTCTTTTCCCTCCCCTTCTTTAACATTTTATCTTTAGAGAATGTTAATATTCCAGGGCATAGTCTGTCTGTTTCTAAAGGTCTGTGCAGTGCTTAGGCACATTCATTATAAACAAACAATAATCTAATCCAGTATCCTGTCTATGAGACTGAACAAAAGCCACTTTCAAAAAACACTACAAAGGGCAATTATGAAATAACTTGCCCATATGGGAAAGTTGCTTTCTACTCTCAAGCAGTTCTAGTTGGCTTGTGTATTAAATCATGATGGCTTATACCCATATTTGTTTATTTTTTATTTGTTTATTTTATTTAGTAGCGTTTAAGCACAAGTCTTCATTTGCATTTTGCATCACTGAGAAGAAATCCTTTTTTTTTCCCCATTTGCTTTCTTTTGATTTCTTTGGATATCCCCCTTTGTTCTGTAATACAGGGTGTGATCCTTTCCATACCAGAGTTCTTACCAAGATCCCCTTCCATGTAGCCAGACTCCAGACAGAACTCCCCTACTATTTAATATGAAAACAGCAATGCAACTCCAAGTTTTATGAACCCCTATTTTACAGCTATTGTTTCAGACTGTCTTCAGATTGAGGCGAGCAGCCCTGCATTGCTTTGTTCATATTTTAGAAGTTACTATCACAATCATAGGGATTAGAAGCATGTTTTTAAATGAAAAGATATGAAAGCATGATTGTAATACTCAAACCTATCTGTGATCATCCTGATGGAGAAAACCCTGATCTATAAATATGAGCAGGAGTAAATGGCAGCTCCTGGTTGATCTTCTTTATACTGTTTATTACCTTGCTTACATCTATCTCATCCACCTTAAGTCCCTCTCTAAAATGAATAGCTGAATCCTTTTAATCTCTCCTCCTGAGGAAGCCTTTCCTTGCCTCTAATCAGTTTTGTTGCCCATCTTGGACCATTTCTATTTCTATATTTTATCTTTAAAATGGGAGTTACAAATTAAACATAATATTCATATGGAGGATATACCATCAATTTATATAATGTAATACTTATCTGTCCCAGTCTTAATACAACCTAATACCCTTTTTACTTTTTTCGATGCTACTGCACATTGAGATGTTTTCACTGAGTTGTCCACAGTGACATCAACATCTTTTTTTCCCCTTAACAGTTGCTCAATTTACACCTCTCCTTTTCTTTCAACATGCATCACACCTTGCACTCACATAAAATTCATTTCTTCTGCCATAGTATTCGGATATGCTGCTCAACAGGTCTTCTGTAGTGTCTCACAGCATGCACTAACATGAACAGTTTTGTATCATCTGTGAATGTTACTACTTCACTGTTGACTCCCATATTCAGATCATTAAGTTAAACACCAATTCTAGGATGGATTGGAAATGGATCCTTCCATTTAGAAAAATGACCACTTAGTCCTCCTTTTTATTTCTTATATCTTGACTAACAAAACCCACGACAGACATTTTAACTAGGGATGTTAGATATCAGGTAACTAAATAGTCGTGTAACGAAACAAAATACTGTCAGTTATACGACTATTCGATAATCCCCGGGGGCGGAGTCAGTAGCCAGAGCACTCCTGGCCCCATTCCCAGGGAATCCACTGCCAGCCCACACTGCTGCCTCTGTATCAGCTCCCTGTGCAGACCAGATGCCTGCTGCCTCTGTATCAGCAACCCCAGTCCATGGGGGGTCCTACATCCCCATGGACAGAGGCTGCTTGGTGGGAAGGGGGTTGAAGACTGCCATGAATCAGCCTCTGGATGCAGACAGAGACTGGCCCATCAGCAGCCCCTATCTGCAGGGGATGGGGGGGTCTAGGCTCCCCACAGACAGAGACTGCTCCAGCCTCTCTCCATGGGGAGCTTGGACTCCCACAGACAGGGGCTACTGTCAGGGACCTGTATCAGAGGCAGCAAGGATGGGGTGGGGGGGAATGCGAGTAGTTGATAAGCCTAGGCTTATCAGCTAATCGTATAGTTGATAACTTGTTGACATCCCTAATTTTAACACTTGCATATAGAGACCACTTAATTTCCTTAAAAGCCACGTGCAGAGATTCTCTCAACGATCTTTTTAAGTTCACATTAACAATATCAACCATCTTTGCTCTTTCCAATATTTTGTTCATTCCCTCAAAGAATTCTATTAGAATATCGAAGTCATGAGCCAAATTTCCTTTATGAAAGCCTTACGGATTTGTACCTAAGTACAATTCTTTATTTGGAACAGAAATTTGTTAATGTCAAACAGCATATTCTTAATTCTCCCTTAAATTAACTAGATATACTTTGATTGTGTTTTTACTGAAATCTTTTGTGAAAATATTATAATTATATCACTCAGATATTTGGGAAAAAAACAAGACTTTCTGCTAGTATAACCTTTCACAACCTTTTAAGTGAACAATGTTACTACTCTCTGATTCAGTAATTATAAATCCATTTTCATGATGATGTTTGTTCACAGGCAAATTACTGACACATTCTGGTCTAAGCAAACAAGTGAAGATGGCTGAACCTTAATCAGCTTTTAGCAAGACAAAATGGCTCTGGGAATGGAAAAGAACACTAGGAATTTGGAATCAAACAGTAATGCACTAATGTTATATGCATTTATGTAAATAATGTTCTTTGAAAAGTATTACTTAAGAAGAAACACTGAATTATCTTTTGAAACACAGGAAGGCTCTGTATCATTGAAGTGTAGGGTGTTTCTGACTACATTAGCTATATACAACCAGCTATATACAACCAGCAGCTTCACATCCCCCACAAGAAGGGAGGTGCCAGGGGTCCCAACTATACAATAGCTATGGGCTACTACAGTAGTAACCCTATAGCAACTGTGCAGCCACTACGACATGGCCAATGGGTTTGATGCTGGAGGTAAAGAGAGTATTTCTTCATATTCCATCCAAACTTAGCGTAGTCCCTATTTACAGACCATATACATGGCCAGCGGAAGCATTGGGAGTAAAAGACTGGGAACAGATGACAGGAGTTGGCTTTTGGGAAGTTAAAAACAATTGCTGTGATTACAACCCAGTTTATATCATTTTCTTGACTGCATTTTTTGGAAGCATGAAATTGCCATGTTTTTCAACCTAACTGATAAATTAACCAACAGGGGGGAAAAAACAAAAATTAAAGTAATACCAACCAAATGAATATGCTTAAAAATATAAAAAGAAGTTTTATCTATATTCAAAAGAAGCCAGAGAATTTGCAGAATTTACCCTGTAACAGAGATCACCAATACTTTACGTGGCAGATCATGACAACAGTGCATGCCTAATTTTGAAAAGAAAACAGGATAATATGATAGAGCTTTGCACAGATGTTTGTTTTCCGTGGGAGAAAAGAGCTTTTGTATAATATGGGGGAAAATAACAATTAATCATTTGATTTCACACCTTATGGCTGACTAAAGCAATAGCTTAGAGAAGCCAATGGTTTCTATCAACTAAACACAGCCAGTATTTTCGAAAAAAAACCCAAAAAACAGCTATTATACTGGATAGATTAGGAGACCAGTGTGAACTACAAATATGTCAGTCAAAAGCTTTCTGCCATTAGCACTTGTCCCATGCAAAGTGCTCAGCCTACCAGTTAGGAGACAAATCTCCCTTCAAATTGATTTAACATTGGTTCTTGAAATAGTGCCAGTGAAACCACTATCTCCCAAAATACAGAGTACACTGGTGAAGCACTTTAAAGGAAAAGACAAATGATTTACATTTATGAGTAGCACTCAAAGAGAAATGAGCACCAGTAGGATGCAGTTTGAGTAAAGCAACATGCTGATTCTGAACATCCCAGTCTCTCTGGTGATATCTGAAATCCAGACCCCAATTTTACAGCTTTAGCCCATCTTGAATTTGCACCTGTACCACAAACAGAGCAGTCAGTCCATCCTTAGATTCTTGATATGTTAGAACAGTGGTTCCCAATTATTGGCATATACAGTATACCAGTAAGCAGAGAGATTTCATTGTGGGAAATGTAATCTAGCTAAGGAGAATGGGGAGGCACTAAGGACCCAGACCTGCAACTCCTATGAGGCACTGAGACAGCCCAAGCAGAGACAGAGATTAAGGTCAACTTGAATTATCCTGCAAATAATTTCAATTTTGACAAAACTTTATTTTCTGACTGGAAAATATTCAAATTCAAATATTCTGTTCCTATTTTGTTCCCAAGTCAGTACAAAGCCTAATACAAAAGGGCTTTTTTGCTCTGGGAAGGGTCCTTTATTGGTGCAGCCATATGTGGGAAGCTTCATAAATCAAGCATGGAAAAAGATGAAAGACTGTAATTAAGAGAACTATCAATACAAGGAGAACATCTTTTAAAGTGGCTTTGAAGACAAGTTCAGAACAGTTTTTTTCACCTCTGTTATAGTAAAGAAAAATGGTTTACTCTCAGACATACATTTCCAGAATTTCTTACAAGTCCCTTATAAAATGTGTTTGGCTGGCAAGAACTACCCCTTTTTAAGCTCAAGAGAAATAACGATAATGCCCTTTGGACTGCCATACTTGCAATAAAAAACAAGGACTTGGGCAATCAGGGTAAAGCAGACAGCAACAACAAAACCCAGCATTTTTGGCAGTAAGGTAAGGCAGGAAAAAAATTTGGCAGCTAGCATCTTGTCCGTTACAGCCAACAATTCACATGTGGAATTTTACTTGGAGACTGGGGGGGAAAAAAGCCTGGACAGTTGAAGACCCTATCAGCTTTTCCCTTAGGATTTGTAGACCTCTTTATACAAGAGAAAGGAAGTAATTTTGGTAGCATTCAGCCCATTAGGATGGGCTTCTTTTTTATTCTTATTACTGAAAAAATCATTTATCAAAGAATGGTCTGAAAAAACCACGCACAATGTGTTTTTTCAAGAGCTACTTCTTTGAGCAGCATATTCACCACACCCAATTTTTTCCTCTAAGCTGACAGCTATTTCAACCATAGTACCATAAGTATATTAAAAGGCCTAAATATCTACTCACTGGGCAAGCAGCCGGAACTCCCACTCATCTCAAGAGCATTCTGGGTCCTATCCTACACAGTGTTGAGCATTTCTGAAAAGTACTTTCAAGTCTCAAAGAATCAGACTTGTTGTGTGCACATAAATCTATAGCAATAGATAAAAATCCTTTGCGGACTTCATGGAATCAGTGGCTCTTCTCTTTTTCAGAGGTCCAAACACTGCTGGGGTCATAGGCAGTATATCACTTTATAGCTTTCCACTGCCTCATTTTAGTTAAAGTGAATATATATTTTTGAAAATGTCTTTAGAACTTGTAATGCAGCATGATCATTACATTTGCAGTCCCTGAAGAATGAAGTCCTTATATGACCTGTAAATAAATACCAACACGAGTAAACTTCCTGATTCACCCCAAGTAACTTTATAGTTCATAGGATTATTCATACTCCATGCCCAGTCAGACTTTCCTGTCTTCTGAAATTGCCAAAGTGCCAATTAATATAAAATGTTTTGGTGGATTTTCAGTTTTGGACACCCCTCTATTAGAAAATGAAATAAAATGACTGCAACAGCTAGCATACGGTAACTCAGTGTCATCGTGCACCTAGTTTAGTTTGGATTTGAAATTATTGTTTTATTAAAATATTAGTAATCACATATTCTTGTTGACTACAAGCTACCAACATCTTAGCTTTCACCCCCCCCAAAAGACACTTTCTTCATTTTGTTATTCTAGTGTGATTAAAACACACACACATACACACACACTTTTCTTTGTGATCTTCTTGAGATCTAACACAAGTAACCCAGAAAAACAAACTATGGCCACACAACTGGAAACTGATGAGATAGAAGAATGAGAGTGAGAAAAAGACAACAGTGATATCACCATACAATCCACATGATTGCCAACTGAAGTTATGTTAAGTTTTAATTTAAGTTTTAATGTAAATAAATGGAAAAAGAAAATGATTAGTGCTGCTTGCACATTTCAAGAAGGAAAATATAATTATAGAATGATAAAGATTAAAAAGGCATACATGAAATCTTTTTGTCAACTCAATTAGGCTAATTGTCAGCTATTCTAAGTCATTTCTTGCACAAATATCTTTGTCACTTGTGGGAGAGTTAGTTTATCTACAGCAAAACACTACCTGAAAAGAAATGTAATACAGTCAAGACAAATTGAAAAACAAAAACAAAAAAGTTGGCATCGAGCTGAATTAGCATTCAAACCAGACTCAAAAATGTTTGACAAATAGATTAAGGTTGTTCATGCAATTGAGAAACCAACATACTTTCCCATTCCTATCCCTAGTTGTCCAGCCAGCTTCCTTACATTACTATTCCCATCACTCACCCCTAAAGCTAAGCAACTGGGTGTTGGAGAAGGGAGAGATCTTCCAGAGTTTGTTGAGGTAAAGAGAGAAAAGTGCTATAGTACAGCACATTGACAGGTGAGTACATCATAACCTAGAATGGATACTGATAGAGTAATTTATGGAGGGCTCTTCTTGGAGACTATCATTCATCAGACATGAAACTTCAAGAAAGTTTTCAGGGACTGGCTCAATTCTAAACTCAACGGCAGAATTCAGTCTGGTTCTGGGTTTCTGGTTCTGGTACTCATTACCAAGCCCAGAAAATGATCTAGTCACAGGGGCAAGCTATGTGTACTAAGACTTCTTGTTCCTTCCTTCCCTCCTTCAAAGGAGAAATTGCTTAGGGGAGTGACTGTGTCTGGAACATAATGGGAAATGAAGGGCTATTTTTTTCCCTTTGGCTTCAGGTTACTTACATGCAACAGGCTCCAGAGCTGCCTCTTGGCATGCTGAGCCACACTGCTGGCTCCACAAAGGCTGAATCTGTCAGGCCCATTTCCTTTAGGTCTGGCACCAAATGGACTAAAGCCCACTATACTAGAGATGCTTTATTAAACTAAATCTTTGTTTCTTGTTCAAACTGAAGGACTCTAATCACAAATTGTCTCCACCACACACATGCTTTATCCTTTTCTAAAATGAAATGTGTATGATTTTGAGAGATGTCCTGTCAAACTCTACAGCAGGTGTGTGTTAAGTGAACATTCCAAAAGCCAAAACACAAAACAAACACAGCTGTAACTTTTACATGACTTTTAGAAACTAGTATAAGCACTTCACATTTTAATCCTATTATCTGGATTCTCTGCTGTAATTTTTCATTACTGTATATTTCAATCCTTCCGAATATCAAATTACCCAGAGAACATCTCTTCTAGGCTATCAATAATCTGTTTTGCCTTTAACACCATTTCTCCCAGTAGACAAAAGGCAATGAGAGTAAGATCTCCATCTCACCCGTGCATTATAGTGCACTAACTGAATTAACTAATTGTGTAAGAGTTCCATGCTGATATATAGACTATATAATGAGTATATAAAAAACCTTTCAGCTTTCGGCAAATATCAGAGAGAGAATCTGAGTAAAATATGTCAATATGTATTATACTGCTTTACATCAGAGAGCATGTCACTAGCTCGGTTGATATGTATTGCCAATCCCAGTGGTTATGGACATTAAACAAAGATAGAAGTACAAATGGGAGAGAGAGAAATGAAGGAAAGGACAGAAATAGTTTTAACTGGACACAACAGTTACAGTTTTCCAAAGTTTGCCTTGGAAGCTTCACAGCAGGGAAAACACTTTTCATTGGGGAATTGTGTGTTCTTGTGCAGTAATTCTCCTGCCTTGTTCTATTGTTACTACTGTACTACTTTAAGTACACCTGTGAAGTCAGTCAGTGATAGTGCTTTTCAGGATCTAGGTCAGTGCCAAAAGGCAAACTACAGAGTTAAATACAAATACTTATCTTCTTTTCTTGTATTATGTTACTCTCAGATGTGCAACAGAAAACAGGCTTTGTCCCTTCAAGAACCCATTCTCTTTGGACTCTATACATAACTGTTTTGGGAATCCTTGGCATCTGGAGAATAGGCCAAGCTGCTGGCAGAGGGAGACTAGTCCCTCTAATTAAATCTGCTATCCCTTCAAGTATTTTTAAAATTCTATATTTTTCCTTGCAACTGTCAGCAACTCCTAATATTAATTACTTGTGCATAATTAAGATGGTTATCCAGATTACAAGTAAGGTTCATCTGGACAACTTCTATATCCACTGAAATTTGTAAGGAGGTCACAAAGAATATGCCAAAGGAAATTTCTAGTAACGCTAAACATTTCAGAGCAATGAATCATTGGAGAAGATAGTTAACTTTGAGTTTGCTGGCTACATCAGAGCCCAATGTAACTATCATAATACCTAAGGCATCAAGCTCAATCAGTGTTCCCGAATTAAAAGGCTTAGCAGTTTTTGCTATTTGCTGTGACAAACTTGGATACCTGAAGTGTTTTTATGTTTACAATATGGCCATACAATAAAATAGTCTTCCAATTCTGAAAAACGATGAATTAATTCTTCAAAAATTCAGTAGGATTCTTTGTAAAAATGCAAAAGCGACGAGGAGTTCTGTGGCACCTTATAGACACACAGGTTTATTGGAGCATAAGCTTCCGTGGGCAAAGACCCACAGATGAAGATGCATCTGACAAAGTGGGTCTTTGCCCACGGAAGCTTATGCTCCAATAAACCTGTTAGTCTACAAGGTGCCACAGGACTCGTCGTCGCTTTTGCAGATTCAGACTAACATGGTTACCCCTCTGATATTTGTAAAAATGGATGCTTGACCCCAACTCTTGGATGCAGCCTCCATGACTGTTTGCAGAATCCTCATGCAATGTGTTTGAAGTGCTGCAGTAGTTAGACATTTTCCTTGGAGTTAACCAGAGAGAAAAGTCAGGCTGCACAGCAGCAGATCCACTGGGAAGAGGAGAGTCAGTGCTACTTTACTGGTTGGCTGGGAGCCTGGATTATAAAATACTTCCCTTTGAGCAGGAAACAGGAGAGCAAGAGGCAGCTGCAGACGGGTCCCAGCAGGGCAAGGAGTCAACTGAAAATGTTACTTGGCTGACTGCAGCAAATTGCAAAATAATTAAAAGTTCCATTCTGTGACATAATAGAAATTGCCAAATTCCATGGCTGGAGAAGTGCAGTCTCCCTGGGACACTGACTAACAACACTTATTAGTGTTGTTGGTTTTGGTTGTATGAATATTCAGGTATGTGTCACAAGATCACTTTACACTCTGATCATATTTGGGGGGTTCTCTCTGCAACTACTATATAGTCACCTTTTTTAATGAAAGTGTAAGAAAAGGAGAAGAAACTAAGAAAATCTCTCAACTCACAAATTGAGAACCCATGAGCAACAGGGTGTCCTTTGATGTTTCCCTTGTGGAATGTAGTATATATCTTTTGTATGTTGTTTAAAATGTATTCTTTATTGATAGCTTCAAATCTACTGTATATAGTTTGATGGCCAGAATTTAGTGTCACTGAATAGTTTAATATGTCACGTGCTGATATTCTAGGTTGCATGAGACTATAACACAGTCCCCCTCTGGATCGACAAGGGGTGTATTGAGCACTGGTTCTAAAGATAATCATAATAAAACTCTGGCTAGTTTCACACCAAAAAGAATAATAATAATAATTTTGTTTTCTTCATCAGCAGTCTACCCTGGCTTCCAACTGAATGTGCACAGCTGCAATTAGGTAGTGCTAATGCACTTCAGATTACCATTGTGTGCACAGAGAGACAGGACAAGATACATTTCCAACAGGAAGCTTGTAGTTAGATTTCGGTGCTCTGATAACATGTCAGATGTAATAGACTAAATTGTCTGAAATGTATCACTGTAATTTCATCTTTTTATGTCATTACATTTATTTCCCTGCAGTAGATCCTAATTTAATCCATGAGACACAAACCTTATACAGGATGAACTTTTTTATTAACTTATCAACTGCAAGAGATTATCAACCTGCAAATGCTGTACTGGCTATTCAAATATTTTTCTTCGGTTCATAAAACTCAAGTGTAAGTAAATACTATCACTGACATTACACAGATGTTGTAATTCCCAAATACATACTTAAGACAAGCACAGTAATGAGAGGTTTTGTACTGTGGTTCTCCTATAGTCATCTTAGATTTTGGGCCACAATGTCCTGCTGAATTTAGGATTCACAGACTTTTGGTCACCAAAATCACCACTTTTGGTCTGAAACAGTTTTATTTCAGCCTTTTGAGATAAGTCAGCTCACAATAATGTATCCCCAGTTCTCCAGGGAATGCCACGTTATTTAGTAAAAATTAAGTAATTATTATAAAATGTTATAAAGTTGGTACTCAATTAAGTTAATTCCTCCTATTTTCTTTGTATCTGTCAGGAGGTGGACCCTGTGCAATCATTGCTGAAAATATTCAATGACTGAATCATGGGTCTCTATGTACCTTTCGATAGAGCTGTGATGAGGCACTTACAGTGGGGAAGTAAAGTAAACTTTAGCCCATCCAAAGGTTACACAGAAAACCTACCATTTAAAACAAAAGCTGAAATGCTCCCTCCATCAAAGTTAGAATTTTGCCTCTGGCTTCAATGGGGCCAGAATTTCACCCTAACTCTTCTTAAGGTTTCTCAAACTGAGAAACCCAGAACTACTGGTTAATTTTGAAAACCTTGGCCAACGAGCTCCTGCTAGCCAAAACCCTTCCTTTTTAGAGGCGCAGCTGTCAGCTCTTTCCCACTTCTAGCAATGATATCTTCTATAATCTCTTTAGGGTATGATACATATTATCTTCCCCTACCAAGATAGTGTATTAACCTCCTCTTCTTGCTGGAAGTGGGGTAAACACTTCCTATCACGATTGTCGCATTTCCATTCTTCAGTCACCCTCTGATACACAAATACCGTCAATGCAACAGTCAATACAGTTTTGTGCATGGGGTTCCGCTACTAAATCATTTAGGCACTTCTGAACATTTTAATCCACATCTTGGATTCCCATTCCATGAGCAAACCAGAAGAAATTATGTTATTCATATGTAGCAGCGGGAAATACTTTGTCTGAATACAGGTTGACCTTCATTAAAAGGTCTAGCTTTGTGTTTCATCTCTACTTTTTCCAATTTATATTGTATCGTTACTGAATTACACATTAATCAGAAAACATTACACATTTCAATACTTGACAAGACTGATCAACAAACTAGTCTTATCTGCACACTTTGTTAAAAATGGGAGGAAAGCACAAATCTTCAATTCATACACATGCTCCTTTTTCATATGTTGCTTTACAACAGTGGGGTTGAGTGCCAGTACCACACCGAAGGGGAAGCTGAGCATTTGTTCACTGGGAGCTAGATACTGCCACCCTTACCACTTTTGCATATATGCATATTTGTTCTAAATAAGGACGTAAGCCCCATTTGATGAGTTAACTGGTTAAACATTACGTTTAACCAGTTAACCAGGATCCTGTGGAAAGTGGGGCTGCTCCAGCCCACAGTGCAATGCGGTTGGCCTGGCTGGGCTGAAGCAGCTTCCAACCCATGTCAGGCAGGGGGCTACTCCAGCCCGGCTGGGCCCACCAGTTATATCCCTAGTTTTAAAAGGTTCTTGGTGTTACTAAGAGAGCTAGTGGGGGAGACAAAAACTTGACTCATCCCTTTTCTCAGCTCATGTATGTCCTAGTTTTCAGAGGTGATGTGCACCCATTGGAACAATCAGGAACCAGGATATTTCAGCACTTATGAAAATAAAGCAATTAGTTTCCAGATAAGGAAAAGTGCAAACTGAACTACTCCCCCTAGAGCAACTCCAGGTAGCCACAACATCACTTTCAGGAGAGGCTACACAGAGTTCCGTGTCTACATAAAATGACAATCCCCCCAATGGGGACCCAACAGGAGTAAACAAAAGAAGAAAAATGGGGCATAATGGAAAACTGCGAGTAAGTATAGGGGTTAGTTTCAGCCAGCAGTTGATACCACACAAAACTGTCAATTAAACAAACATTAGCATTCTTAAAAGATCACTTGATTTATTTTGAGTGACAGTTGTTTCCTCAGTAGCCAGGCTCTCATTTCTGGAGGATTCCAGAGATTGTTACTTTTGACAACAAACATTCTATGCAAGTACAGTCAGTGGCTTTGAATTTTCTCACAGATAATCAGCAGGCCAAATACTGAAAACAAAATACAGCAGAGAAGGCTTAAAAAGCTGGGAGGAGGGAGGGTTTATGAACAAATCTCTTCATTTTGTTAACACCGTCTCTCCTTCCATCACTAGGTAAACACACACTTAAATAATCATCTGGCTGGCATAGAACTGTCTAGAGAACAAGGAGCCATTTGGCTTTTCCAAGACTACTCAATGATGTCATCTCTCAGAGAGTCAGACACCACACGTCTATCTATTTTATGATCAGCATCCAAAATGGATTTTCAAATGAGTAACAGTAAAGAAGCAATACAACATGACCTCATTCAAAATGAAAGAAAAATTTAAAAGCAAAATAGGTTAAACAAATGCTTAAACAGTCCACTTTTCATGCCACCATTCAAATCCTCCTATTAGTCTTTCAACCTATCACAAATTAACCCATTTTAATATACTGGCTAAAGAATAAAGAAAAATACTGAAAAGAATGTATTCTCCTCTCCATAATATGACAAACCAAAGCAGGACCTCCTGCCCCAGCAAGTCAGTGTGCATCTCAGAGTCAGAAAGGGTAAGCACACTGAAGCTTAAAGAAGTCCATAAATAGGTAGGGAACTAAGTGCTGCAAAGGCTCCCCCACATACAACTAATTCTCATTAATTATACAATCCATTCTTCCTTAAAATCATCTCACTTCTTCCAGTGATATACCATTGCAGTACTCACACAGCTGTTCCATATTGGGCCAAATTCTACTTGTGCATGGACCTCAGTGTTTACTAGTATCCTGAAATCCACAAGCCTGGAAAGTACTGATGGAATTTGGTCCATTAAATGAGTTACATACAAGTATTGAGAAGAGAACAGACTCCCATAAATATTGAAATTACTTTAAATTTCCAACTTATTTTAAGAAAACTATAAAATGGCCTTTTAATTTGTGCTTAATTCATTTCCTTACAACAAGCACTTAATGAATTAACCATAAAAAGCAAACAACTAATTTCTTCAGATGCTGCCCTTTTGGACTACAGTGAAATTCCAAAGTACCTTTTGCAACATGGTGGTCATTTGAAATGTCAATTCTTCATGTTCGGTTACTTACCTAGGGGGGAAAAAAGGAAAAAAAATTAGAATTTTCCAGTACTCTTAAATATGCCTTTCATTGTCAATACATTTAACATGAAAGCAAATCTGGTTTCCCCTTCTAAATCTTCCTTAACAGAACAAAATATTATCTCTTTGTCCAAGTTCTTAAGAGATACTTTAGAAAAATCTATTAGAGTAGACAGGACATTGAACCAGAGGACTTGGGGTAAAATCCAGCCCTATAGAAGCCCACAGAAGTTTTGCCACTGACTTCAATAGGACCAGGGTTTCTCCCATTGATTCTCTGCTCTGAACCCAGTCTATGGCATGACCTACAATGTGGGGAAGTCGCTTCCTTTATCTGGGGATAATAATATCTAATGTCCTTTAGGTGCTGTGGATAAAACATGTTAAATGAAAGATAAGTATTATTATGCAGCTAGAATTTATGGCTGAGGAACAGATTGCTGACAAGTATATTATTTAGCAGGAAACAAAGAGGTAAATTATCTTTTTCTCTCCGTTCTTTGCCACATGACTCCTTCCCCTTCATCTCCCAACTCAACACAAAAGCTTCTAATATGGCTGCTATGCCGTTGCATATATGTTAAACCAATTTCATTTAGTGCTTAAAAGCATGTATTGTTTAATGTTGAAATACCCATAGTCAAACTTCACCTTCATTACTGATATCTTGATATCATTTAGTTATAGCCAAATTTACACAGAGACAAAAACAGTTGAGAGGAACTTTTCACAAATCATAATTATACCCCATTTTTGTTTAGATGATAACACAAAATAACCTATTCCCCAATTCTGTTCTCATCTCCTATACATGTATTTCCACTTCCCTCTCTAGATTATCATGGAAAGATACATCCAAAAGCACTTCATACACTATTTTTAGGCATTACATCAAAACTGAAGTGTAACCATTTTTGTGGTAGAACATGGACACTGTTTAAAAGTGTTTAGCAACACTTCATCATTTAGACCAGAAAGTGAAAAATACCACAACCTGTGGAACTGAAAAGGTAGGTTGGAAGTAACTAATTTCCCTAACCAAAGCACTCAAAAAAATCGAATGCTGCAAAAATCATGATTTTTAAAAATAAGCTTTGGGTACTTTGTACTTCCCTTCTGTATTTTGCGCTTTTAAGGTTAACATTTTCAATTTTTTTTATGTAATTGTAACAGCGAGAAACTTACATTTCATTCTGAATTCAAACCCGAGAGTCTGTAATAACAAAGTCATTCTAGGAGTTGGAGCTTTCAGAAAGTTACCAAATATAGGAAGAGTCATGATAAAATCATAAGCATTCACAAGACTGACCTTTTGGCCTCATCTTGAAGATGTGCTTGCAGTAGCAAAGAGTCTAAAGTCCTTCTAACACTGATAATGGAGAGTAAACACCATCCAGCCAGTAACAACCAGTGCTGGGAGCTGCTTGGTGTACCACCAATCACTTCTAGAGCATGCCACCAGACTTCAAAGACAGCTAGAGAACAACTCTGTGCCCCAGAAACCATGACATTAGCATCATCACACATTGTGCCCTTGCTCACAGAAGCCACTCTAAACCAGCTAGCTTAATGCCTCGAGGAACAACCAGAGATAAGCACAGAATCTCAGCACTTCTCTTACTCCCCCATTAGATCCAAGAGTAGTTGTGGTGGGGCCCAGTCCCCAATGGCTGACTGTCCATATAGAGCAGGAACCAGACCAGAAGGGTGTACAGGGCAGCCTATAATGAACTTCTAACCAAACAATACTGCAGCTTCAGAACCAGAACAATGAATATTTTTGGTCTCTAATTTGGATAAAAGCATTCATGGCAGTTTCTACATGACTTCGCTGCTTGCTTTACCCACCTCTTTTTAACCCTCCACTTGGTCCATTTCTCTCCCACCTCCTCTTTGCTGCTTCAATTCTCCTCCTCATTTCCCCGTTTCTTTTCTTCTTATAGACTCACTACATTTCCTAAAAATCTCACTTCTCCCACCCTTACCGGCTCACCACAAATTAAAAAAATATATAAAAACTTAAAACAACATGACTCCAAAAAATGAATAAGGGAAATAGACAATCTTGACGATATAACCCAGGTCCTCTCGTTTACCTACTCTTCTATGGTTTGTCTGCTATTCTTGTCTATACTTAGATTATAAACTCATTAAACTAGGGGCGTGATCTTCAATACTTTCTTTTGAGTGTCTACATCATTTTATCCACTGTTGGAACACACAATAATACAAGTATTCATGTAGGTGCATAGGGTCCAAGAGAAAAATGTTATGCTCTGAATTACCAGCACCATTTTCTGCAACATGATGGTTTTTTTTGGAACTCTTCCCAGCCACATGACCTTTCACAACCCCAGAATGAAAGAAATGCAGGCAAACCCTCTCTTCTATCCCTCCCCCCTTTCCACCTCCCCCCAAAAAAATACTCCAACCAAAACAAAACACAAAACTCTCCTAAAAGGCTTCTTCATTGAATACAAAAAATGCACTTGAATTTCTTAGCAAAAGGTTGTTCCCAGGACCAATTCCTTCTGTTTTTCAGATCTGCCTGTTTCTTAGCTTTCTGCAAAGTTGGGAATGGATTTGAACATCTCTCACAATATAGTGTAAAAAAGATAAAAAACAAATGGTCTCCACTGCACTCTGAGAAGAGTTTATAAGCTGAACTGTAAAACTGCCTTCATTCATCTGATTTTATGTTATTCCAAGATTGCATGTTACTGCCAAAATCACACATTTATTGCACAAATTCTGTTGCTTCCATCTCCTGTTGTGCTGCTGTGTTCTGCCTGTGAATAAGCTCAGCTCTGCCAGCAGAGCTTGTATTATCCACTTTTGAAAAAGAAAACTTTAGTCCTCTGGTCCTTATGCATGTTTAGTCTTTTTCCAAGAGAACCTTAACTGCCAGCTACATTTCATGGACTTCTCCAGTGCCTGGATCAGTTTCAAATTTTATAATGCTCTTGTATCTTAACTGTGCAATATACTAAGCTGGATTTAAAATGTACTTCTTTCTTCTTCAGACTGACAAATCAATGTTCTCCTGGCATCTGACTGAGAACAACTGTCTAGTGATGAAAGGCATCACTTTTTATTTTCCCCCCCCTCCCTTCCCTTCCCTTGGCCTTGATAAATAGCTACTCAATATTAGGATGATCAGAACAGAAATTTAAGGACCTTCAATTATTTGGTGTTTCTCTTCATTGTTTTCAATACTCTCTGGGAAGTTTGAAAAATTAGAAATCACCTCAAACCAAAAAGCACTTGTGCAAAAGTCATCTATCTTCAAAAAACCATAGTTTCAGAATATACAACACAGTTCATCAATAATTTTGTCATTTACCATTTGGCAAATGATAGCTGATTCTTCACCTTGATCATCTTATGATGCTGAAACCAAAACAGTTGCCTTTCATTGGGCACAAATAGAAATCATGTGAGCAGGAATGCATCTCTCTCACACCTCATTTTGAGCAATATCTCTTACTTTAATCCCAAAGTTAAAATGTTCCATACAAATTTGGTCTGTATCACTAATGTTTACATACATGGGAAACAATCTAGAACTTGAGTTTGCAGACAAGGTGATTCACACTAATGTCATGAATTGCATAGCATTTCCTACAGATAGTTTGATGGGTCCTTCATTTTGATATTTTGTCACACAATACTTTACATATGAGGTCTAGGCAATTTGAGATGTATGGCTTTGCACATGAATCAAACTAGTTAATGCTGCAGAAGATTTAATCTTCTTCTCCCCTCATCAAGCTGTATTTGGTGAGACAATTTCCATCATCCTTTCCCTCTCACACAGCACAAAACTAAAATCATCCTGAAGCACTGCCTCTACCAGTACACCTGAAGACAGGGTAGATCCATCTTACATTACTGCTCCTCAGATCCTTATGCATATTTCAGTATTATCATCCTTTGGGAACGTCACTTCCCCTGTTAGCAAGAAGGATGACATTAAGGCCGCAGATGAGGAAAGCATTTGTATTCAGGAAAACATTTCAGCGCATGATTATATAGGACATAAGCTTGTTGTTAAATTCTTTGTTGAGGAAAGTACTTAGGCAAATGCTTGAAGCTGGAGGACAAAATTCTGGAAAGCTGTTGAGTTCACCATCCTGTGCAAGCCATGCCATGTAGGAGCACAGCCAGCACTAAGGTCTGCAGTTCCCAGAATAGTTTTGAAGAAGTGGGTATTAACTCAACAGCGTTTGATCACCGTATGCCAGGGTAGCTGAAGGCGCCAATATAACATGTTTGAGAGTCCTTGCTTAGGTTCCAGTCCAACTTTTATTGATTTCAGGGGAATGTGAGTTAGGCTTATAATATACTAGCTGGGTTTTTTCCCCACAAAGAACAGTAAGTTAAAGGGAAAGGATGGGACATCGTTCCAAAAGACGTTGGTCACAGTTAAGTTGGTCACAGTTTGGAGTCTGAATTCGCTGTCTCTTTGTAGCAATTTGTTTTCATAAAATAATAATAATGGGGTACATTTATACTTGTTGATGCACACTAAGCCAATTCAGTTTCACCAGGGATAAACTTGGCCAATTGTTTATAAAGTTCATAACATCTAAACTAGGGATGTAATAGTGTAGTTGATTAACTGATAAGCAAAAGCTTATAGGTTAATGCTGTAGACTACATGGATTCTTCCCGCTCCCCCTCCCCAATCCGAACATTTTTTAGCAGGTGGCCAGCATCCGGCTCAGTCCTGGCTTGTACTGGCTCTGGGACCTACCCCTGCATTTAAACTGTATTAGGAACAAGGCGAGCAAGTAGTCCGGCTCAGTTCCAGTTCACGCCGGGTCCAGGAGCTTAGCCCCAGCTCCACCCCCACGGACAGAGGCTGTTGCCACCCTGTGCTGCAGCAATGCAAGGAAAAAGGCAGACAGTCTGAAGAGAGCTGGTTTTTCAAATGGCTCCCTTTGTGGACCAGCTCCCACCTGGCACCTTCGCGCTGCTGCCTCTGACACAGAAGCAGCAGCGCAGAGTGGCAGGGGGCTCCTCGAGAGTGGGACTGGAGCACACTGGCTGCTGGCCTGTCCCCCAGGGTTTATAGAATAGCTGAGTAAGAATTCATGAGATTAATCGACTATTCAATTAACGCATATTTAACATCCCTAATCTGAACCAACTTCAGATCACTGCGAAAGTAAAATGAAATGAAGACACATTAACAGAAACATTAAACTGCTAAATTCCATAGATTTGGATCCATAATATAAGACAACACCCAGAATAAGGGTCTAAGGAAAATTAATTGTTAATATTACAGTTGCCACAAGAGGCCCCACAGGACTAGGGCCCCAGGTGGGAGATTGAGTGGTTATGGGTTGGGAGGCGGGAGAGGAAAGTTTGGCTCAGCAGCTATGGGAAAGGAGGAGGGAGTATGGTACCAAAAACTCTCTTTGGCTAAATTAGTAGGGCCATTCCTAGCAGAGAGATGACATATCTAAGATGTCTTGGTATCTGTCATTTATGGTAAAAATGCAACCTCATTTGATTTAAAAAAAAATTAAATCAGTAGACCCAGTTCTGGTAAAATTGGATGAGGGAAAATACTGGTAACATCATCTATTGTCTATACCCTGAGCTCCTATAGGACTGAGATGCATGGAGGCTTTCAGTACAGGAGGTATAGGTAGGTAAATCTTCAGCTAACGCCAACCCAGCTGAATTTCTATACGACTGTACCAGAAACACCGTGAAGGAAGACATCCCGCTGAAAAATGTCCTAAACCTACTGTGCACATGGCTACAATTCTGGGATTTGATAATCAAGGTGAATCTTTTGGACAAGTATCTCTCAACTGCCAAGATCCAGATATGTGCCAAATCCAGTGACTTGCCCGGATCTAAAGTTTGTTGTTAAATTTTGTTGACAAATATTCTTATACAGGAGCAAAATTATTTTAAAAAATCAAAATACACTTCTGTCGCGTCTACTTATATGCCTTCCTCTAAGGCAGTGGGTCTCAAACTTTTTGGCCCACAGCCCACCCTGCTTAATGAAGACCTTTCTGTGGACCACCAGCCAACCACCCATGTTGACAAAATGGGTGCAGGAAGGCATGGGAGTTTGGGGTCTGGCCAGAAGGTAGGGTGTAGGGGTGGCTGAGGGAGGAGGGTATCGGAGGGAGGGAGGGAGTGTGCAGGAGTGCGGTGGGGGGTCTGAGGCGTCATCTAAAGGAGGGTCATGGCAGTGCAGGTCTGGGCATGAAGGAGGCTCTGTGCCTCTCGCCACTCCCAGACACTCCCCCGCCCCCTACTGCGCTAATTGATTCCAGCCAATAGGAGCAGTGGGGAAAGCCTCCAGGCAAGCAGTTTCCTGTGCTACCATTCCCTCAGCTGGGGGGAGGAGGAGCAACAGCATGTGGAGCCACTTCCTTACCCTGCAAGCCAGATCCAGCCCGCGAGTCTCACTCCTCTCTCCCCCCCACCAGCAACCAGTGCTACTGCTCCATCTTCGTAGTGGGAGGAGGCCGGAGCACTAGTGCAGGTTCCTGCTGCAGGGTGGGCAAGCCCCAAGTCCGTGGCCCACCAGCACGACAGTCATGGACTGAAAACCACTGCTTTAGGGAGCAAACACAACTTCTTTACTTCTATTGTTAGGGGGACCAGATGTCCTGATTTTATAGGGATCGTCTTAATATTTAAGGCTCTCATATATATAGGTGCCTATTACCTCCAGCCCCCCCCCCCCAACCCTGCCTTGCTATCTGGTCACCCTATTTACTGATCCTAGGTTTATCCCAGTAGAAGGCATAGGAGCAGTGGAGGCTTGGTCAGACAAATTGCTTTAAAACCTGAAGGATTCAAAGGGTTGGCACATCTGTAACACAGTCAGTGACTAAAAAAAGAGAGCCAAGTCAATAGCCATCAACAAACGTGATAAATCTATAAAGAGAAACATGTTAGAAAAAAACTGCCGCGCCCCCAGTAAAAAGTTTGGCCAGGCCACTCTGCTATAGTGGGCTGCAGTACTCTTCTGGAGAAACCGGCCGCACCCTTCCTGCATACCATTGCCTTTAGAAAAAGGGAAGGTGTGAAAAGGGGAAAATAGCCTCAGACTCTCCCACCCATCACCTTGGCGTGAGAACTGCGGGGCTTACCTGGTCACATGAAACCTGCACAGTTTCGGCCCAACCCTTGGGACACAGACCCCCACTTGGTGACCATTGAGCCATATATGGTAATATGCAAGCACAGGAAAGCGATGTGCAGATTTGGGGATAAATACCCATCGCACGGTTCGCTCAAGGAGGTCTTCGCAACACACGTACGACCGTGCATGTGTCTTCCTATATACTTCAAAGCGCTGCCGGCCTGATGAACCGACCAGCCACCTCCCCCGACTCTCGGGCGTAACCAAGGCCTTCACAACCAAACCGATATCTTTGAAATGGTCCGTGTGCTGTGCAAGTTGGTATGTATGATTTGATTTTTTCTTGTAGTGTTGTACTTGTTTTGGGTAGTACATAGAGTTTGTAGTTATCACTTATTTAATTAGTGTAACTGGATATTTTTTGGATAGAGACTATTCCCCTTGCCATTCCCATCCTTATCTCTCTGACATGTTTAACTAGAAATCATAGAATAAATATAATAAATACTGTAAATTCATTATTAACATGGTCTATTAAAAATCTTAGAATAAATACTATAAATGCATCACTGTTATAAATAAATATTTTTTATTTGCTAAAACGGTCTACCTGGTTCTGTCCTTCCCCCCTTGGGTATGCATCATTGGCCCTGTGATTCTCGCGACAAAACACAAACCTACATTTATATGTAGGATTCGGGGATTATTGGATGACTCCTGGAGAACCTCTCTTGTATTTCGTCCTGTTCTCAAAAAAGTATTTCCCCTATTTATACATAAGCGACAAAGTAGATTAGCCATTAAAAATATTTTTGATGTATAGGGTCTCAGCTGCCAGCCCCACACCCGCCGCCAGCAGTGGCCCTAGTCTTGGCTCCCCTACATCTCTCTGAGGCCCTCCCTCCCAGAGGTACAGCCCTGCTCCTGGCCCCAACTCTGGGGCAGGTAGTGTATGGGGAGCAGTGGACAAGGATAAGGGACCTGGCTTCCAGCACCCCCGCTATTGAAAATGTTCCAATTGCACTGATTCTATGTATCACAGTGTTGCTCAGCTCTCTCCACAAGCCCAGTGCAGTCAGCATTCTCACCTGCCACCCATTTCAAATATATGGAAATAAAACATTGATACAGCAGCAAACACCACTCCAAGCAACATCCAGTGAATATAAATCACAGACTGTAGCTATAAAACAGTAGTGCAGAACTTTGAAGAATTAGGATCTTAAATTCAAGGGAGAAGATTTATATACCTATTTCTCCCTTTTTGGGCCACCTGGCATTCAATATTTCCCTTCAAACTGTTCTGAAACTAGCTATTTTTTTCTGTTAGTTTCAGCATTCTGGCCGGGAACTGAATCAGTAAGAGTCACAAAGAAGCAGAACAAATGCTGCCTTTGTACAGGTTTTTTGGAACACAGTGAGAGTTTGACTCATAAGTTTAATACAATTAGAGACAGTGTAAATTACACAATGTGTCCAATATTGAAGCTCTAGCAGCATGAACTCTTTCACTTTGACACATGTTCTTGGAGTCAAAAAGACGTCTGAAAGGTTTTCATGACAGAAGTTCAACACACACAAAAAATCACTCTTGTATGCTGTTTGATCTGATACTAAGTTGGAGCTTAATAAATGCTTAAACTGACATCTCACAGGACCTGATCCTTTAAAGTCTTTAAAATTATTGGCACGCAAAGATTTGGAGGATTAGACTCATGGTTTCTTCCCTCTTCCTCATCACCAAAAAGAGACACACAAAATACCTTCCCAAGGGGCTAGTTCTGAAATGTGTTGATGGCACATAGTACCCTGCAGGATCAGACTTTAAATTTGTTGACAATCAATATGAAATCCTGATTTTTTGAGTTTTAAATCAGAATTTTCAAGTGGCAATATGATGCAGCCTTATTCAATCTGATTGCTTATAGGTTAAAATGCACTATTTTCATTTGCTGTGATTACATCAATGCACTTAAAAATGCTGAAGTACTGAAGTCTGGAATATCTATTTCCAAGATGCCTGTAAAAGTGAATCTGACCTCTAATGGTGCAGTAATCTATTTAATTCACTGGAGAAACAAAAAGATTATTTCTATTCCCCAGTAAAAAAGAAAAACCCACTGCATCTTTCTTTACAAAGCAGCTCTCTGTAAAGTCACTAGTATAGATAACCATAGTTTTCCTAAATATATGAAATAGTTAATAGTTCTGCCTCTGGTTCTAGAATCATTATTATTTTAATTAAATATAAGTTTGTGTGCTAAAATAACCGACTTGGTAGAAATAACCTTATAAGAACATAAGAAGGCTGTATTGGGTCAGACCAAAAGTCGATCTAGCCTAGTTGCCTGTCTGCCGATAGCGGCCAGCATCAGGTGCCCCAGAGAGGGTGGACTGAAGACAATGATCAAGCGATTTGTCTCCTACCATCCTTCTCCAGCCTCTGGCAAACAGAGGCCAGGGACACCATTTTTGTCCTCAGGCTAATAGCCTTTTATGGACCTAACCTCCATGAAATTATCTAGCTTCTCTTTAAACTCTGTTATAGTTCTAGCCTTCACAGCCTCCTCTGGCAAGGAGTTCCACAGGCTGACTACACGCTGTGTGAAGAAGAATTTTCTTCTATTAGTTTAAAACCTGCTACCCATTAACTTCATTTGGTGTCCTCTAGTTCTTGTATTATGGGAACTAATAAATAACTTTTCTTTATTCGCCCTCTCCATACCACTAATGATTTTATATACCTCTATCATATCCCCCGTCAGTCTCCTCTTTTCTAAACTGAAAAGTCCCAGTCGTTTTAACCTCTCTTCATATGGGACCCGTTCCAAACACCTAATCATTTTAGTTGCCCTTTTCTGAACCCTTTCTAAAGCTAAAATATCTTTTTTGAGGTGAGGAGACCACATCTGTACACAATATTCAAGATGAGGGCGTACCATAGTTTTATACAGGGGCAGTAAGATATTCTGGGTCTTATTTTCTATCCCTTTCTTAATAATTCCTAGCATCCTATTTGCCTTTTTGACCACCGCTGCACACCGTGTGGAAGTTTTCAGAGAACTGTCCACGATAACTCCAAGATCTCTTTCCTGATTTGTCATACACAAATTAGCCCCCTGTACGTATAGTTGGGGTTATTTTTCCCCGATGTGCATTATTCTACACATTATCCACATTAAATTTCATTTGCCATTTTGTTGCCCAATCACTCAGTTTGGTGAGATCTTGTTGGAGTCCCTCACAGTCTGCTTTTGTCTTGACTATCCTAAACAGTTTGGTATCATCCGCAAACTTTACCACCTCACTGCTTACCCCTTTCTTCAGATCATTTATGAATAAGTTGAACAGGATTGGTCCTAGGACTGACCCTTGGGGTACACCACTCCAATTCTGAAAATTTACCATTTATTCCTACCCTTTGTTTCCTGTCTTTTAACCAGTTCTCAATCCATGAAAGGACCTTCCCTCTTATCCCGTGGCAATGTAATTTACACAAGAGCCTTTAGTGAGGGACCTTGTCAAAGGCTTTCTGAAAATCTAAGTATACGATATCTACTGGATCCCCCTTGTCTGCATGTTTAACAACACCTCAAAGAACTCTAATAGATTAGTAAGACATGATTTCCCTTTACAGAAACCATGTCGACTTTTGTCCAACAAATTATGTTCTTCTACACGCCTCTCAATTTTATTCTTTACTACAGGCAGTCCCCGAGTTACACGGATCCGACTAATGTCGGATCCGCAGTTACGAACGGGGATTTTCTCTCCACCGACGACGGGGCGAGAAAAGCAGCTCTGTTTCTCCCTGGTCTGCTGGTAGGGGGGGGGGAGAGGAGCCAGCAGACTAGTGAGACGCGGAGCAAAGCGGCGGAGAACCCGGGCGGGACTGCGGCGCTTCCAGATCAGCGCCACGGTCCCGCCCGGATCTTCCACTGCTTTGGTCAGCGTCTCCCTGGTCTACAGACCAGGGAGACGCTGAGCAAAGCGGAGAAGGACCCAGGCGGGATCGTGGCGCTTCCAGATCAGCGCCGCGGTCCCGCCCGGGTCCTCCACCGCTTTGCTCAGCGTCTCCCTGGTCTGCTGGGGGGGGACGCAGCTAGTGCGCCCCCCCCAGCAAAGCCCCGGGCCTGTGGTAGAGCAGGTGGGGCGCTGCCGGTTGGTCCCGCAGCACCGCTCCTTGGCGCTACTGGACCAACCCGGCAGCACCCCAGCTGCTCTGCCCCAGGAGTCCTGATTCAGCCGCTGCTGATCAGTTTCAGCAGCGGCTGAATCAGGACACCTGGGGCAGAGCAGCTGGGGTGCTGCTGGGTTGGTCCAGTAGCGCCGAGGAGTGGCGGCGCTATTGGACCAACCCAGCAGCACCCCAGCTGCTCTGCCCCAGGCGTCCCCAAGTCAGCCGCTGCTGAAATTGACCTGCAGCTGACTACAGGAAGCCCCTGCCCCGGGCTTCCTGGAATCAGCTGCTGATCAGTTTCAGCAGCAGCTGACTTAGGGATGCCTGGGGTTCTTAAGTTGAATCTGTATGTAAGTCGGAACTGGCATCCAGATTCAGCCGCTGTTGAAACTGATCAGTTTCAACAGCGGCTGAATCTGGACGCTAGTTCCGACTTACATACAGATTCAACTTAAGAACAAACCTACAGTCCCTATCTTGTACGTTACCCAGGGACTGCCTGTATTGTTTTGAGTAATTTGCCCAGTACTGAAGTTAGACTTACCAGTCTGTAATTGCCAGGATCGCCCGTAGACCCCTTTTTAAATATTAGTGTTACGTTAGCTACCTTCGTCATTAGGTACAGAAGCAGATTTAAAGGATAGTTACAAACCACAGATAATAATTCAGCAGTTTCCCATTTGAGTTCTTTTAGAACCCTTGGATGAATGCCATCCAGTCCCAGAGATTTGTTGACATTAAGTTTTTCTATTTGTTCCAAAATCTCCTCTAATGACACTTCAATCCAGAACAGTTTCTCAGATTCATCACCCACAAAGGAGGGTGCAGATTTGGGAATCTCCCTAACATACTCAGCCGTGAAGAGTGAATCAAAGAAATCATTTAGTTTCTCCGCAATGGCTTTATCGTCCTTGATTGCTCCTTTTATATCTCAATCGTCTAGGGAACCCACAGGTTTTTTAGCAGGCTTCCTGCTTCTAATGTACTTAAAAAACATTTTGCTATTTCTTTTAGAGTTTTTGGCTAGCTGTTCCTCAAAATCTTTTTTTGCTTTTCTTATTACATTTTTACACTTGATTTGACAGTGTTTATGTTCCGTTCTATTTATCTCACTAGGATTGGACTTCCACTTTTTAAGAAGATGTCTTTTTGTCCCTCACTGCTTCTTTTACATGGTGGTTAAGCCTCGGTGACTCTTTTTTAGGTCTCTTGCTATGTTTTTAAATTTGGGGTATACATTTAAGTTGGGCCTCTATTATGGTGTCTTTAAAAAGTTTCCATGCAGCTTGCAGGGATTTGGCTTTAGTCACTGTGCCTTTAAATTTCTGTTTAACTAACCTCCTCATTATTGTGTAATTCCCCTTTTTGAAATTAAATGCCAGAGTTCTGGACTGCTGAGGTGGTCTTCCCACCACAGGAATGTTAAATGTTGTTAATATTATGGTCACTATTCCCAAGAGGTCCTGTAACGGTTATGTCCTGGACCTGATCCTGCGCTCCACTCAGAACTAAATCGAGATATGCCTCTCCCTTTGTGGGATCCTGTACCAACTGCTCCAAGAAGCAGTCATTTAAGCTATTGAGAAATTTTATCTCTGCTTCTCTTCCTGAGGTGACATGTATCCAATATGGGGTAATTAAAATTAAAAGTCAATATGGGGTAATTAAAATCCCCCATTATTATAGAGTTCTTTATTTTGGTAGCCTCTCTCATCTCC
Source organism: Pelodiscus sinensis (assembly GCF_052426305.1). Taxonomy (NCBI): domain Eukaryota; kingdom Metazoa; phylum Chordata; order Testudines; family Trionychidae; genus Pelodiscus; species Pelodiscus sinensis. Next base: position 104,914,551 of record NC_143055.1, read on the forward strand.
CTCAGCATTTCAATGTCAGTATCGCTGTCCTGGTCAGGTGGTCGATAATCATAGAATCATAGAATACAAGGACTGGAAGGGACCTCGAGAGGTCATCGAGTCCAGTCCCCTGACCTCATGGCAGGACCAAATACTGTCTAGACCATCCCTGATAGACATTTATCTAACCTGCTCTTAAATATCTCCACAGATGGGGATTCCACAACCTCCGTGGGCAATTTATTCCAGTGTTTGACCACCCTGACAGTTAGGAACTTTTTCCTAATGTCCAACCTAAACCTCCCTTGCTGCAGTTTAAGCCCATTGCTTCTTATTCTATCCTCAGAGGCTAAGATGAACAAGTTTTCTCCCTCTTCCTTATGACACGCTTTTAGATATCTGAAAACTGCTATCATGTCCCCCCTCAATCTTCTCTTTGCTAAACAAACCCAATTCCTTCAGCCTTCCCTCATAGGTCATGTTCTCTAGTGCACGGAGTCCGCACTAGCGGACATTTAAAAATGGCGGCGCCCGTCTTTATGCAAATGAAGCCCGGGAAATTCAAATCCTGGGCTTCATTTGCAACTCCGGTTGCCTACATTACCACCCTAGTTCGAACTAGGGTGGTAGTGTAGACATACCCTATGTTTCTTAAGATCGAATCACCCACTACTAACACCTGCCTCTTCCTAACAACTGGCATTCCCTCCCCCTCAGAGGTATCCTCAGTGCGAGAGGATACCGCAACATCCTCTGGAAGGAGAGTCCCAACTACGGGATGGTTTCCCTCTGTTCCCATTGAATGCTCTGTTCCCTTGAGACTTTCATCCTCTTTAAGAGCACTGGGGCTCTCAGACTGGAGGTGGGACACTACTACAGTGTCCCGAAAAGTCTCATCAACATAGCTCTCTACCTCTCTTAGCTCCTCCAGTTCATCCAAAACCCAAATTCGGTCTCTGAGGGTCAGGAGCTCCTTGCAACAGGTGCACACATATGCCACCCTCCCACAGGGCAGGTAATCATACATGTTACACTCGATGCAATAAACAGGATAGCCCTCACTCTGCTGCTGGGCTTCTGTCTCTATTTTTCTTATGAATAAGTTTAAGTATCAATTGGGCTTCTTATTAAATGTCTGGAATATAGATTATTATATTATGTTTAAAGAAGGTCAGGAGTCACTAGCACCCTCTAACCTCCTCTAAATTCCCTCTCCAAACTCCGTGTTAGCTGCTCCTGGTCGCAAGCTCCTGGTTCACAGGCTTATAAAGCCCTGGTAGCCCCTCCCCCTGACTGAGGCTCAGCCAATTAACAGAGGCTTCTAGATTTCAAACCTTTTAGAAGCTCCTTCAAACAAACAAACAAACCTCTATTTTAGAGAGGTAGCTGAGTTAGTCTGTAATTAGAAAAACTTAAAAAATAACTAGTAGTCTTGCAGCACCTTAAACACTAACAAAACACGTGGATGGTATCATGAGCTTTCGTGGGCACAACCCACTTCTTCAGATGAATGGAGTTATTAAAGGTCCAGTTTCTAAATAAACATTGTCATCCACTGACTGTGGCTTTATGAAGACATGCCCTTTCAATGCTGCTTGTGTTTTGATGCAGAATATCATGTGATAGCAAATAGGCACACTCATCTCAGTACAAACTTCCATTATGAAAGGGATGTTGATGTTAGAGCTAACTAAAATATCCCCAGCTAGCCCCTCCTGCTGCTCACACAGTTACTCTTCTGCTTTTAGCAGAATAGAGCAATCAAAATTATACTCCCAATTGAAATGGTAGACACATCCTTACACTCCAAGAAAGTGGTCAGCATGCAAGACAACCCGTTGTTCTCAGGTGGTACTGCTGAATAGTTCTGAAAACCTGGTTGCTTCCTTCGGAAAACAATAGTGAAAGTGAGCATTTTTTAAACCTGTGAATGCTGAGCACTTTGAAAAATCTGGCTCATCAGTTTCTGCTTGTCCTCCTTCCAACATGTTTTGCTGTCTGTTGATTCAATCGTTTTCTGCCTCCTTTCACAAATTTTAAATGTTTGATCCAATTAAAAACAAAGAAAAAGAGGGAAAGAATCCAAATATGAATGAGCTCTGGAAAAAAAAAAATGTGTTCCCCTATCAAGCTCTGCCAGCAAATATTTTGAGATAGCTTCCCAAAGTACTGGCTTTGCAGGGGACAGGATGTATTTCAGTTACACAATTCCCAAAATCGTTGATGCTCCAGCCGTTCCCGGACAGCTGAGATGCAGAATGGAAAGACACATAGCCATTTCTAGCTGAGGAAAGGACATTTGTAAGTAAAGCATGCAGTGACCACTTCAGTGCTCTCTTGTCTGAGATGCATTAGATTTCTCAGACATTCCCTGGCCAACAGAATAGAACCCTATAGTCATTAACACATTATGAAATTAGAATAACAAGGCCAGCTCTAGAAAATGCAATTTGAGTGCTCAAGCCATCTGTGACCTTTCTTCTGCACATTTACTTGTTCAATGGTATGCTTAAAGAAGCTTTTATTTGTCTGGGGAGCTTGCGCTTTTTTTTTTTTTTTTTTTTTTTTTTTTGAGGCAGAGAAGTCCAGCTGGCCAGAGCTATTATAGCACTTTTAAAGCCTTACCTCATTTGTTTGGCATTCAGTGTTTTTATTATATTTGAAAAGAGAAAGAGCACCCATACCTGGTGCACAGCTCCTCAAAAGGAGTTAAGTAGCTTCTACCGACTTCAGAGGGAATTTGTATGCTCCGGTGCAGAGAATCAGACCCACAAGATAGATTCTCTGCTTCCTCTTCTGTGTCCTTTGTACAGCTTCTGTAGCACAAAGAGGATGGAACCTGTTCCGAGATGCTCTGCATCAGATTTCACTGGCATGGAGCAGTTCCCAGTTGGCAAAAAATCAACGTACACTGCATCCTCAATATAGGGGTCACATCATAGGACCTAGGTCTAATCGGAATATTGTCTAGTGCCAGATGTTTCAACAAAGTTTTCACTGGGAAGACTAGAGAGAGCATGCACTAACCTTATCTTTAGAGCCTAGTGCGGTTACGGCACTCGTTTATTTCTAGAAGATAGAGATGTGTGCCCATGTCCATGTCCATTTGGTTAGGGCATAAGCCTGGGATGTACAAGACCCAGACTGAATCCTCTAGCTTGCCTAAATTAGAATGACTAGTGATGAAAAACTCTTTTCTGAATTGGACAGAACAGCAACTTGAGCCTGGGTCTCTTATATCCCAAACTAATATCCTAATTGAATTGACATTTCCTCTTCCCTCCGGAATTAAACTGCCGAGGTTTTGATCTGCAAATGCATATTTCAACATAATTCTGTTTTGACAAAAAAGTTCAAAAAAGCGTTTGTTTATTCCAGTGCAGGAATAAAACAATTTTGAAACCTATGAAATTGCCACAAAAGAAACTGTCATCCTTCAGTCGGCTCAAGAGATTCATAGGATGGATTCCTGGCCCTACTGAAGTCAATGTCAAAATTCCCATTAACATTAATTGTGCCAGGATTTGAACCATAGACTTTAAGGCCAGCACAGACCATTTTGATCATCCTGTCTGACTCTTTGCACAAGGAAAGCTACAGAATTTCACTAGTGATTTCTGCATCACGCTCAAAAAACTTGTGTTTCAACTAGACCAGTGGTCAGCAAGCCGCGGCTCGCGAGCCACATGCGGCTCTTTACACGCTTTAATGCGGCTCTTCTGTGTGCCGGGCGCCCGCTCCCCTCCCTCCTCTCGGGCGGCCGCCCCAAAAGTCGTTACTAGACCAAACCGCAATTCAAACCGCATTTGGAGTGGGGCGGGGCCGCAGGGGGCGGGTGGGCATGGGCCGGGATTCAATGGGGCTCCCGGGGCGGGGCCTCACCTGGGAAGGGGGCCGGGTGGTGTTTCTCGGCACCTCCTGCTGCTCAGCGCCGCTTCGTGTGAGTGCCGGGCCGGGGGGCAGTGAGACGGGGGGGCGGGAATAGGAGGGCATAGAGATAGTGGGGGGGGTAAAGGAAGGGGGCTAGAGGCGGGGACGGGGGGGGGCGCCGCCCGGGCAGAGTGGCGGGTGGAGGAACCGTGGGACGGAGGGGAAGATGAGGCGGGGGGGGAGAAGGAGGGGGCAGGGGTGGGGAAAGGAGGGCAGTGGGGCGGGGGGGGGATGGAGGGGGCAGGGGCAGGGGCGGAGGGGGAGAAAGGAGGGGGCAGGGGCAGTGGGGCGGGTGGGGAATGGAGGGGGCAGGGGCGGAGGGGGAGAATGGAGGGGGCAGGGGCAGTGGGACGGGTGGGGAGAAAGGAGGGGGCAAGGGCAGTGGGGGGGTGGCGCCCGGGGCAGCACAGCGCCCGGCCGGACACACAGCAGGGCGGGGGAGTGGACGAGACAGGGGCACTGGGAAGGGGTAGAGGACGGGGCGGGTCAGTGAGGCGGGCGGGGACGGAGAGGGCAGACGGGGAAGTGGCAGGAAGGGCGGGGTGCGGGAAAGGACAGTGTGGACGTGTGGAGGAGGGGCAGATCAGACACTTCTTTTCGTTGCGGGAAGTCGGGGTGTCTGCATTGTATGGTCGGGGGGTGGTGGCGTTGGGGTCTCTACACGGAGCTGCCTGTCTCTGGTGCTGGGACCCCAGTCTCTTGGGGCGGGCTGCCTTTGCTCGCGGGTCTCACTCCTTGCTTCACAGCTCGTTTGTTTTGTTGCGGAGCCTTTTCTCAGCTGAGACCCCCACCCTGGCTGGCCTGTGCTGCTGTTGCGCTTTGAACGTTATGCTAAGCATTTTGGAGCATTTAGTTTGAACCTGTGTAAAACACTCCTGGGCAGATAAACGGCCCGGGAGAGTAGAGGGGTGGATTTTAGCGATGCTTCATTCTGAATTTTTGCTTGGTCTGAAATGAGAGAAGAAGTTTCTTTCTGTGTGAATTAAACAGTCTGTAAAATACTAGTTCTTTCTTATCGTAATCACTCGGAGGGGCCTGTGCAAAGATACTCAGTGCAGAAGGTCCCTTATCATGATAGCCAGAGACCCGACAACACACAGATACCTCTAAGAAGTGTTAACAAGAACAGCCGGGATTCTGGAAACTGGAAGCTCTCTAAAAATCCAGTGCAGTCTTCACCCTTGAGGTTACTCACTTCTTGCAATTGAACAATGAAAATAGGGCGATTGGGTTGCAGGATTTGGTTTTTTTTATTGTAGCCTTTCTGTAATTGTTCCAGTGAGTTAATGCACTTCCTCATGTTTGGATTGCAGATACTGCTGGGGAAGCTTTGTTTATTTAAAACTGACCTGCTGGGAGGGGGTTGTTCCTTTTGTGCTGCTTTGTGATGTGTAACTGTAGCCTGAACATTTTAAGGTTTTATTTGCTTTCTGTGACCTTATAGTTAGGAATTTCAAGCTTGAGATGTGAATTTGGACAGAGGGAGACTGATCTGAAATACTGAGCTGGCAGCATAGAGATGGTAGTTGAACTTCTTTGCAATTTAGTTTACTTGGCTATAAGGTATAGATGAAGAGCCCTATACAACTTCCACAGAAAGATGGAGTGGGGATGAGGATTTTCAGAAAGACCTATTGATGGAGGATTAGAGATGTAGGGGAATCAGAAGAGAACAGTTCACTGCTGAGGAAAAGGGTTTTAACTCATGCTCACTAAGGCACAGCAATTTAGCTTTAAACTTGGGTTAGCAGTGCTAGCTCATCTGAGGCTGCCCTATAGACTTTAACAGTATACTAATAAGAGTTAAATGCTGTGTTGCTGTATCTTCACTGTTTTGTCCTAAATTAGCTACCCTTGAGTAAAGCATACTTTTTTTATGTAGACATACCCAAGAGTGGTGAAAAGGCATACTTGCATGCAGAATATTCTCAATAAAAACTTATTGAAACTAAAAACAGTGTACCATCCTATGTATTTTCGGGTTTAAAAATGTGGCTCTCAAAATAAATTTCAATTGTGGTTTTGGCGAGATTTGGCTCAGTTGAAAAAAAAGGTTGCCCACCACTGAACTAGACCATCTGTTTCACAAAGACATATCAGAGGAGGGGAGGAGGCTACACACCAGCTATGCTCAGCAGTTGATTGGTTGGTCTCTTGGGGGCCACTGCCAGCTTTTCAGCTGTTCTACCTTTCATCAGCGCCAGCTATAACCAGCTCTTTAATTGCCATCTCCCTGCATTGAGCATAAACTTGGCACAGTACTGAACTTTTGAAAAAATATGGCTAACAGCAGACTAGTTGGAGATGAGGACAAAAATCACCTGCCATAATTTTTAACCTCAGTTATCTAAGGAATACACAACAACATTTACTGCTTGTTTTCCTTTCCTGAGCAGCTTTTAATAAATAACACAGCTGACTGAGAAGCTGCATAAAAGATTAAAGTCTAAACCAAGTAAAACCTTGACACCAATACAAAGTTGTGAATCCAACTCTAAAATAAAGCTTTTCCAACTCCCCTTCTCTCTCTCTTCTCTCTGGGGAATGGTAACATAGTGTATAAAATCCTGAGAAGATTACTCGCCCCCTCCTCCTCCTCCAGATTCTGGCCCAGGTTATTAGAATAACCAAAGAATAATTTCCTTCTAAAGATCCTGAATTTAACTGTGAACCCAGGCAAGGAGGGACTATTGTGATCTTCTATGCTGATCACCTATAACACAAGCCATATAACTTCCTCAAAATAATTCCTTGGTCATATCTTTTAGAGAAAAGTCTAATCTTCATATAAAAATTCCACCGTGATGCTGGGTAAATTGTTCCAATGGTTGATTACTCTCGCCAGCCGTGCAGAACCGCACGCTGCGCATGCGCAGATCGCGCTGAGCATGTACTGACTGTGCTGCGCGGCCGCACCGGACTAAAATCTACTCGCCATGGGCGAGTAGATTACATTAATTGTCGAGCCCTGATTATGATTTATTTCAAGTCTAAACATGTCTAGCTTCAACTTCCATCCATCAGATCATGTTACACCTTTTTCTGCTAGACTGATGAGACCATGAAATAATTGCTTCTCATGTACATACTTACTAACCTTCTCCTTTGTTAAGCTAAATAGACTGAGGTCTTTGAGTCTAATTAAACTTCCAGAATAATCATTTTCTAATGCATGAAACGTGCTGCAATAAAGCTGTGGCAGAATAAAGGTCTCAGTAGACAAGACACCTCAAACTATAGAACATGTTTTGTGGCTCCGAACTACAGTAGACTTCCGATAATTCGGCACTTTTGGGACCCAGGGTGTGCCAGATTATCAAATATGCCGGATTATCAGGAGGTACTCCGGTGGGAGTGGGGGCTGTGACGGGTCTGATGGGACCCACACTGCGACCGGCGGGGGGGGGGGGGTGAGGTCAGTGGGGAATGGCATGGTGAGGGGCGAACACTGCCGTTTTGCAGGGAAGTGGGGGAAGCCCCACACAGCTGCCGGCTACAGGCCAGATGGGGCTGCAAGCAGCAGCGGCGGACTTGGGGAAGCAGCTGAGCAGAGCAGCTGGGGTGCTGCCAGGTTAGTCCCGCAGCACCGCCCCTCACCTGAGTCAGTTTCAGCAGCGGCAGTGGCGGACTTGGGGAAGCGGCGTAGCAGAGCAGCTAGGGTGCTGCCAGGTTGGTCCCGCAGCACCGCTCAGGTGAGGGGCGGTGCTGCGGGACCAACCCGGCAGCACCCCAGCTGCTCTTCCCCAAGTCTGGCACTGCCGCTTGCAGCCCCAGGTGGCCTGTAGCCGGCGGCTGTGTGGGGATTCCCCTGCCTCCCTGCAAAACGGTGGAAGGTTTGCCCCACGCCATGCCGATCCCCGCCGCCCCCGCCCCCCCGGCTGGACGCAGTGCGGTCCCTGCAGACCCATCTCAGGGGTATAATCCCTTTCCTCTCTCCTCTCCTTCCCGTTCCCGGTCCGTGAGCACGCATGGGGCTCACAGGAGCTCCAACTGTCTGGCTGGCTGGAGCACTTCTGGTTTCCAGTTGGTGCCGGACCACTAGATGTCGGACAATTGGAGTTTTACTGTACACAGAAATCAATCACAGCTGGCTGAGCTCTTCAGTGATATTTTTTCACTCAGTTGCTATCAAGGGCAAGTGAGAAGTGCCAAGAAAAGCACAACACACTCACTGTGCCTCTGGCTGCTAGGGTTCCCTGGCCAGAACTCCCAGGCCACTGCCTGGCCCCATTGCCGCCGTGGGTTTCCTGGCTAGGGCCACCTGGCTGCCTCACTTCACTGATGCTGGAGATTCCCTGGCCAGGACAGGGGCTCCATAATGCCACCTGGTCCGGCTGGCACTGGGATTCCCCTGCCTAGCTGCTGCTGGACAGCTGGGACTCCACATTCTCCCAGCTGGATGCTGCTCCTGGGGCTCTTTGGTCCAGCAACATCTGTGGCCTTGCTGGACCATGGATGTTGCTGGACCAAACAGTCCCGGATTTGGGAGGTTCAGCCTGTACCATTTTCTTCACAGTTTGGGTCCGCAGTTAAGAACCGTACAACCATTCAGTTGAGAATGGAAGAGCTAGAATCTAATCCAATTCACTCTCCGAAGAAGAGTCTCCTGCTGGACTATTAGGACTAAAAGTTTTACAGTATTTTTTATTTGTATATCACAGCATCAAGCAGTACCTCACAGTTTTATGCACTGTACAAAAAAAGAAAAATACTCAGTGTCTGTTCCAAAGAGCTTACTAACAACACTCACTTGAAATCGGATTGCGAAAAGATGGTGCCATTTTTCAATAGTCAGTTTTGTCAAAGGAAATACAACTACAACGAAAACCCTATCAACGCTCTGATAAGCAAATACAGCCTTCAATTTAGATGGATGAACTTATATTGGCTTTGGTGCAGTTGTGACCAGGACCCTGAAGATTCTCCTTCATATACTGGAAACTTCCTAATAAATAATAAAGGAGGAACAACAGTTAATTCGAAGAAAGGGTTTTGGATCGGACTACCGCATCTACACACGGCGAGTTAATTCGAGCTACCGGCATTTTAAAATGGCGAACGGCCATGAATATGCTAATCAAGCGCAGGATATTTAAATCCCACACTTCATTAGCAACTTCGGTATTCTTCATTTGCCTCCCTAGTTCGAACTAGGGGGCAAGTGCAGACATACCCAAAGTGAGCATAAAAGCATGAAAGAATCCCTTTGAAATTACAGGAAAGAATTAGTTCCATTAAAATGTCGTCCTAAAAGTAGTGCCAACAACAGACTCTCCGAGTTGAGTAAAAGCCATATTTACTAGTGTAATGTGAAGAACCTTAAATTTTCCAGTAGAGAATATACCACATTAATAGTTCAGATTCATTCCTCGGTTTTTTTGGTCTTGTCTGCACATAATTCTAATGGCTTAAGTTTTCAAAAGGGTTCAATAATTTGTGGCATCTTGTTAGACAAAGTGACTGTTTTTCAGAGGTGCTTGGCATTCATGCCCGTAGTGAAGTCAATTATAGTCTGGGTACTCAGCACCTCTGAAAATTAAATCCTGAGGGCAGAAATTAAGCCACTCATAATTAGCAGACAAATTTGAAAATGGAGGAAAAATAAGCCACAGAGTGATGACTGTGACCGTGCTGCATTAGTGACATTCATATTCATTGTCATCATTCTGATATTATATATGTTAAAGGTATGACTCGTTAATTATTTATCATTGGCCAAATAAGAGGGGCCTAGATTGTGGAACAAAGGGAATGTGCCAGCGTATCAGGTTATTTGGCACGTAGCAGCCAAACTCTAGCATTGTTGTATTAAGGGCTGCTTGCAGTACACTATCTGAAATGTTTCAGCATTCTTTCCAACTTTGCTAAAGGAATTTCTGATTTGTTTATTTCTGCTAATTATAGGCCTGATCTCACAAAAAAGCAGCCTTTGAAAATGTGCTAAGTGCTCTCAGCTTCTAGTAAAATCAGTATAAACTAAGGACTGCTAAGAACCACTCAGAAGGCCCTCAGCATCTCTGTGGATTGGACTGTATGTATGTTAAAATTTTAATAAAGTTATGTAAAAATGGTCAACGTTTTCTAACTTGAATGCCCAAGTTAAACACTACAGTTACGGGCATTAGAGAAGCTGGTGAATGCTCAATATATCTAAAAGCTAGACCACATATTTAGATACATAAACATGAGTTTAAGTCCTTCACATAAGCAATTAAGTTTGAAAAATTTGGGATATATTTTACACATAAGGAAATCCAAATTGAGTGCAATTGAACAGTACAAAACACAGGTAAATACCTGAGAATTTTTAAACAATACCTCTTTGAAGGAAAGTTGTAGAATTCAGTCCTTGAACAATACACACCAATTTCGGGGGTTCAAACTTCAGGTACCCTGAAGTTCTGCTGGCACACACTTGCACTTATCTGCAATCCTGAGGCCACTGGACACTATGTTGGCACCAGACATACCTTAGAACAGGCTCAGGGACATCAAAGGAGGTTCTTCTGATTTACATCTGTGTAAGTAAGGGGAAAATAAGGCCCTCCGAGAAGAAACAACAAAATTGCTTCATAACTACTGATGGATGCATTTATCCAAAAATACATCTGGCCTGAACAGCCAGGAAGCCACCTAAAAATTAACATTTACAACTGACTTGGACAATGTGGAAACCAGATGTATTCTTTTGCCTGGATTAGATCTTAACTGCTTAAAGCCAAATGTGTTATATACATCCAGGACCATACACCTGTTCTGCTTCTGAATATACAGAACCAGGTGATTCTTTGCTCTGAGTTATAGGACAACAGTACAATAAGCAAACCAAAAAGATCAGCCTGGTCTAGTCACCACTAAAGTTAACAGAGCTCTTTCCATTGGAATATGGGATAACTCAATCTTTTACCGTCATTTAGTAATCTTATTTCTCTCTATAAATGTACCAAATCCCCATCATATTTCATGGCATAGTGTATTATTTAAGAATTGCCTAGTTATAATTATCATTATCAAAAAGCTCTACCCAGTGTATTTAACATAACCTAGTGAATGATGTAATCATGCTATTTATTTACATGCCTCCAGAGTAATATTCCAGTCTAATTTCTTTTTTAAATAAGCTATTAGGATATAAAAAGACAGTAACAATGTTATGCCGAAAGTGACAACTGTATGTTGATATTAGAAAGAAAATTTAAAAAAATGTAGCATATTCTACATTCCATATTCTACAGATAAGCAGCGGTGTCATTTTGTAAAAAAACTGCAGAAAATTAAAAAAGAGTTAGCAAGCTACAGTGTGAAATAGTCCCTAGAATGAGCATAACCAGTGTACAAACAAAAATGTGAATTATAGTGAGAGAGATCCTGGTACTCTTACTCATAGAATCACAGGACTAGAAAGAACCTCGAGAGACCAGCAGACCAGGGAGATGGGGAGCAAAGCCTCGGAGCACGCCAGCAGTGCTTTGCTCTGCGGCTTTGCTCTGCGTCTCCCAGGTCAGCAGACCAGGGAGACAGAGCAAAGCCGTGGAGGACTTGGGTGGTCCCGCCACCCCCGTCTCCCTGGTCTGCTGGGGGGGGGGGGTACAGCTAGTGCCCTCCCCCCAGCAGACCAGGCTTTTCTTGCCTACCCCTGGGGTAGAGCAGCTGGGGGCTGCTGGGTTGGCCCCGCAGCGCTGCTCCAGACCAACCCAGCAGCACCCCAGCAGCTCTGCCCCAGGCATCCTGATTCAGCCGCTGCTGGTCAGTTTCAGCAGTGGCTGAATCAGGACGCCTGGGGCAGAGCAGCTGGGGTGTTGCTGGGTTGCTCCAGTAGCGCCGAGGAGCCGCGCTACTGAAGCAACCCAGCAGCACCCCAGCTGCTCTGCCCCAGGCGCCCCCAAGTCAGCCGCTGCTGAAACTGACCAGCCGCTGACTACAGGAAGCCCGAGGCAGAGTTGCTCTGCCCTGGGCTTCCTGGAATCTTCCGCTGATCAGTTTCAGCAGCAGCTGACTTGGGGACGCCTGGGTTTCTTAAGTTGAATCTGTATGTAAGTCAGAACTGGTATCCAGATTCATCCGCGGTTGAAACTGATCAGTTTCAGCAGCGGCTGACCCTAGTTCCGACTTACATACAGATTCAACTTAAGAACAAACCTACAGTCCCTCTCTTGTACGTAACCCGGGGACTGCCTGTACTCTTTTTCAGTATCAGAATCTGACCTGCTATGAAGAAAAACAAAGAAAATGATGACTGAAAGCTGAAACCTTTCCCCATGCTTTATTCCACCACTAAAAATGTATGATTTAGCACCACAATTTGCAAAGCACATTCTCTTCCTCAAACACCTTACAAGTCAGCATTAAACATGACATGAGACAGCAGGAAAGTGGTTGGGTTAAGAAGAGCGGATATAACATTAGTAAGATAATGTGATAACTCAGTGAGTGCTACCGCGCAGCGTGCAGAAATGTTTTTTGCTTATATGAATGGACTAAAATACACATGTGGCTGCCCTGTCTAATTTCTTGTAAGCTTCACAGAAGCAATGAGTTTTGAAAAAGAATATCAAAGAGTACAGACCAGGTCAGGAAGGATATCCCAAGGAGAAGGGGCAAGAGAAAACCCAGAGGAAGGCTGTGCAGCAGGAGTGGAAAACCCAAGCCCCAGGGGCTGGATGGGGCCCTCAACTTGCCTGGTTCAGTCCCCAAGGCTCAAGCCCCTCACCCAGCACTGGGGAGCCGGTGAAACAAGTCAGGAGTATATCCATACAAGTCCGCATAATTACACCAAACTGGTGAGAGATGAGAATTGGCATTTAATTATAAGCCAGATCGGGAATACTTCACACTTTCTTGTGTAAATATTTTTATCCCCATTTTTTGTCTGGAAGAAAAATATTTATTTCATGCTTTTAAAATGTTTGGATTCATATGCAGAATAGGGATGTAAGCCACTAGTCAAGTCACTACTCAACTACTCTCTCCTCCCCCCCTTGCTGCTGTATCAAAGGCAGCAAAGGTGAGGAAGCAGGAGCCAGTGCTGGAGGGAGCCAGCTTGAAAGTTGCTGCAGTGCGGAGTAGGGGGAAGGCAGAGGCACAGCAGTTTAGGATCTGATGGGTGCCAGGACTGCTCAGTCCCGGCTTGCACCGGGTCTCAGATCTCTGTGCCTTGAATTTTAAAATGTAGTAAGAGCCATCTGGCTTTTACTACATTTAAAAGGCAGAGATGCAGCAGTCTTGGATCCGGCAGAAGCTAGGACTTCTCAGTCCCAGCTCATGCCTGGTCTGGGACCTACCCTGTGCAGCTCTGCAGTTGAGTCAAGTACCAGCTTCTTAACATCCTTAATGAAGAATATATTTAAGATACACCTTCTCTCCTAAGCAAGAGCATTACCCAAATGTAATTGTGTGTACACATTTAGTTTCAAAATAGATTTTCTAAGACTCGAAAGCATTTTCATCTGAGTACCTCAAAAACATGTTCACAATTCTAACTTATATGAATTTTTTGACATCTTGAAAAAAAACGGGGCTTTGGAGTACAGCTACTTTTGTTAGTGATCCAGAAAGTAAAGCTCCAATCTATATGAGCAAGGAAAAAGAGGGAAACTATACCAATAATCAAATTTCAGGTCTCTTCTCAGATAGTCCATTATAATTATTTTCTCAAGATTTAATTGAGGAATATAAAACAACTATCACAATAATATTAATTTCTACTGAAGAAAACTAATGCACTGTCTCTTTTATGCCAGGGGAGAAAATGAAGAGAAGAACCTCATAGGGATTTTCAAAAGTGCTGAGCACTGGCCTAATTCTGATCCCATGAGTTTTACTATTGACTCTAATAGGCACAGAGGCCATTGCTGAGTGCTTTTGAAAATCTCATCCACAATGTGCTGAGGCTACATGCATTTTTGTTTACCTCCAAGCCTGGGGATCCATGCTTTTGTAACCTGAGAACCTCACTACTAAAAGATGTAAGTGCAGATCATCATATGAAAAGTCAGCATTTACTTTATCACACTAAGTATCTGAGATGACAGTTATTTTCTATTGGAAGTACATGGAGTAACTACAGTATCACGGATGTAATGTGTGTGGTTGACTTTTTAATGGCAGCCTCAATTTGTAAAACAAAGTGTTATCACAATTATATTTCTCCAAGTTTTTATCAGGTAATTCCCCATTTTCCACAGACTGGTATATATCAGACAGTGACAGTAGTTTTAAACTTCAGTTAAATCTTAATAATCTATTTTTATGTTAAATGAGAAAGATTTTCCCGGGACCCCATCCTTGGAAAAAAATTCTACCCCATACATTTACCATTTTAAAAAACTTGTTAAAAATAGGAGGGAAACCTGGTTATTAAAAAGACAAGGATAGAGCAAAAAAGATGGGAGTTTGAAAGTTCGTATGCCCATAAATATTAATTGTTTTCTCTTAAGATAAATATTATGTTTTGAAAACTGAACTGAATGCTCAAAAATAATAAAAAATTAAGAAAGAACACTGCAAAATATCTTGTTCTAAAATGCCACCACAAGCCAAAATTTAGTCAAAGAACAGCTGTGAAGGAAATGTCGCCTTTTATATGAGAATTCTTTCTCTATGTAGGTTCTCACATTGGCATCCATCATAATAGTATCCTATTAGTGATTGATAGATGCAAATATAGAATTTTGCATGTAGACATGCCTGTCACATTGCTCCTGAAGGTGTTAACAGAAAACACTCGACCAGATGGACACTGAAGGAATTTGTGTACTAGGAACAACACACAAAACAGCTACCCACCAAAGGACCACAATACAAAATATATCATTAAAACATCAGTTAATATAACTTATGATTAAGACACAATTCACCCCCTCCACTCCTGTTGCCACCTCAAGAAAACTTCTCAGAGCTAACAACAAACCATTTTCATGACCTGCCTTGACCCACATATCACATCCTTCTCCAACTCTTCCATAATACATGGAAGTCCTAAAAACCTATGAACAATATGCAGTTATATAGAGCAATTAGTTCTAGTTTTGCTTGCACTATGTGTAGTTTCATTCTCTGGTTACCTGGCTAAATGGCTCCTTCCACCTGCAAAATGGAAGTTTGGCAACATTTCAAACTTCAATAAAGAAAGAAATGCAGAGGGATGCTTTTCTGAACAACATGTTATGGGCAAGGACATCTATGCAGCAAAATTGCTCCTCCACATTTTACTGAATCTTCTCAAGTTGTTATAAGATTCTGCCTAATAAAAAGGATGAGAGCTGCAAAGCTGTGTGCTCAAGTCAATCTGCTTATTATTAAGCTGTTGTTATTAAGCTGTTATTCAGCTTCATATGCAGATGTTGATGCCAAGCAGATAGTACAGCTTGAACCTCTCTAGTCCAGAACTCTCTGGTCCAGAAACATCTGTCATCCAGAATGATTTTAGTTAGCCAGATGTTGACTTTCCAAGTTTCCCGCACTCCCATAAAGTTTATTTACAACCACCAGTCCTATCCATAAGTGTTCTGTGCTGTTATATCTCTCTAATTTATCCCTAAATATCCTCTTAACAGTCCAATAAGCAGTGGAAGTGTTGGTAATAGTGCCAGACAATATTAACCTTCCTTGGTCAGGAAAAAATTTTCGTTCGGAATCACTCAGGTCCCGGGGGTGCCTGGGTTCAACCTGTATATAGGAAAATGCTGGGTAAAGCTGTTACAATGTCTCTGCACGTTTAACTTGAAAGGACTTGTGTGACCATTATTATTAGCATATTCATACAACCCCATGTTGTTCAAACACCAGAGCTTCCTACTCATATGTTCTGGATAAAAACAACAGGGATTATTTTCATATAGTCCTAGATCATGTCTTTTAACTTTTGTAGCAGGGGTGAATAGAGCTGCTCAAAAAAACTGGGAGAAGGGGGAGAGAGGGAGGCAACATAAAAATATTAATAAAGAAAATCACTAAGTGCTTATGAACTTGGGTTGAGGGGAAGCCAACAAAAATGTATCTTCCTTGTCAGTTTCAGAAACGGTCACTGTATTTTTATGGTATGGCAAAAGAAAAATCCCAACAATTCATTGTTTCATAGCAAAAATTAAATCAGAATAAACATTTGTGATTTATCTACTGTCTGAATAAATTTTGTATTTCCCTAAGATTATTAATCAATTTTTTTCATTTATTCACATGAAAAGGATAATTTTCCTTATTCATGACATTAAAAGATTAGATATCTCTTACTTTCCCACGAGAACATAAAACTTTCATGTTTATATATTCAATGTCCTTTTTGTGAAAATAATAAATTCATTTTTTATGGTCTTCAGACTCTTACTCTTGACACAGCTTAGGGCTTTAGAATGTCATAATCTGGTCTTTGGAGAGAGGGTGAGAGAAAAACCAACATGTGACATTCCTTGCTGCCTTATTGGAAGGTGCTCAGATACCCTGACGATCAGTGCGGTGTAAGTACTCACATAGAATAGTATGAAATCATTATAGTAATTTTAATTAATACTTGTAACTACAATAATAAACAAGTTGTAAGTACAAAACAGTTGACATTAACCATTCAAAATACTACAGGGAATTATTCTCCACTGCCCTGCTTTTAATTTAATCACCTATGCCCGTTCAAATTTAGTGTAAAATGCTTTTTTATTTGGTAATATTTTATACCCAATTTACTTTCACTTGATTTAAATAGAGAAGGAACAGGGTACTAGTGAATAAGGCCCAACTATATTTAGTTGAAGTGCCAAAAAAAGTTGTTGAGCCAAACCCCCCCCCCCCACCTCCAAGAACTTGGATCACTGCTAGCGGTTACCAGGTAATCATTAAAAAAAAAAAAACGAACACGGTTCATGGGGAAGGGGGGAAGGTCCAGTCCTGCTGGCCAGGAAGGGGGGGGCTGGAAACAGTTAACGGGGGGGGCGCGGCAACAGGGCTGGCCAGGGGAAATGGGGGGGCCCCAACGGGAAGCAGGGCTGGTCGTGGGGGGGGGGGGGAGGTCGGGTGGAACAGGGCTGGCCGTGGGATATCGGGGGAGGGAGGACCGGCCGGAAGGCGGCAGGGCTGGCCGGGAGTAAGGGGGGGTGGGAAGCACAGCTGGGGGGATCGGAGTGGTAGGAGGAAGGGGGAACGAGAAGCAAAGCTGGCGGGGGGAAGCAGCGGGGAGGACGGGAGGAAGGGGGAGCGGGAAACAGAGTTAGCAGGAGGTGCAGTGGCACTGGCCAGGAGCAAGGGGGGGCCGGGTTGAAGGGGGAGTGGGAAGCACAGCTAGCGGGAGGGGGTGCACCGGGGGGGGAGGCCCGGGAGGAAAGGAGGGAAGCAGAGCTAGCAGGAGTGGGGAGAGGTGCAGCGGCGCTGGCCAGGGGAGACAAGGAAGAGGAATGGGCTGGTGGGAAGCAGAGCTGGCGGGGGCAGGGCGGTGCAGGGGCCTGGCCGGGGAAGAGGGGGAGAACCGGCTGGCCGGGAAGGGAGGGGGGTGAGCAAATTGGCCAGCAAGGAGCAGGACTGGACCTGGGCACTTGCTGCCTGTCCCATGCAGGCTCCCGGCGATGCAGGAGCGAGGAGGAGGCTACCCCTCCTCCTCACACTCAACCAATTGAGGGCTCCCAGCAGCAATCGTGGCCCCGCCTCCCAGCAGGGACTCCCAACCGCTCCCCCGCCCACGCCAGGCTTCCGTCCGGTGCGCAGCCGGAAAAATCAGAAAATACCAGACATTGCACCTGTCCGGTATTTTCTGATTTTTTTTTTTTTACCGGACAGCACGCGCAAATACCGGACTGTCCAGTACAATGCCGGACACCTGCCAACCCTGAAGGTGCCACAGGATTTCTCAGTGTTTATGCAGACTCAGACTAACACAGCTACCCCTCTGATACTTGCCCTGCATTAAAGATATACAACTGTGTTACCAAAAGTCATTGCTGCAAATGCACTGGGGCTGTGTCCAGACTCAGGGTTTTTTTCGAAAAAAGTAGCCTTTTTTCGAAAAAACTTCACCTGCGTCTAGACTGCAGCCGCGTTCTTTCGAAATTAAATCGAAAGAATGCGGCTTTTCTTTCGACGGTGGTAAACCTAATTCCACGAGGAAGAACGCCTTCTTTCGAAAGTGCTCTTTCGAAAGAAGGCGTTCTTGAAAGCAAACAGGCTTTTTAGAAAGAGAGCATCCAGACTCAGTGGGTGCTTTCTTTCAAAAAAGCGGCTTGCTTTTTCGAAATTCCGCGTGCAGTCTAGACGCTCTCTTTCGAAAGAGGCTTGCAGTCTAGACATAGCCTGGATGTGCTCAGTAACTACGATAGGACCATTAGAAGATGTTACTTCTGGAAACTTTAGATGTAAACATCTAAAAACACAAATGAGTGACAGAGGGCTGAACAACAAACTAGTATCTTTGACAACTTGAACTGAAGCAACATTCACCAAGTCACAATTTTTTTCAATTACAATTTTCATTCGGAATCAGCTTCACCAAAATAAAAACAAAAAACCCAAAAATGAAAATCCTTTTTAATTAAAATAAAAATATTATTTCTTTTTTATTTTTTTCATCAAAAACATGAGGAGTCCTGAAAATTTCTACCAAAAAAACCCAATTTTTTTAAATTGTGAATACTAAAATCTATTTTTTGGTCTAGCTCTACAGATGCTTAAGATCTCTGGCCTGTGCCTCCAGACAGAGAACCTATGAAAAAACACAGGAAGACATCCAGACAAGAAGTTTCAATTTTTGCTTTCATGGCTACAAGTGAAAACGGGCAGTGAGGTCAGAGGAAGGAATAACAAAACAAAAAATGCTACAGAGCAAAAGTGAATGCAGATGTTCCAGTGAAGTTCTGTGGCTAGTTATTACAACTAGACTTGCACTCTGGACACTGAATATTTCAAAACATTAGACAACATATTTTGTGTCACAAAATTTATCCGTATATTCACAAATACACTGGTGCAGAAAATTGACTTTGCTCTGTACAGTAACAACAAACTTAATTTCAAAAAGATAAAAAAACCTCTTATTTCCGGTGATTTGCAGTGCTTATATAGTGTGCAGTATACTGAAGAGGCAGTAAAGTTCTGTAAAAGGCTGGAAAGGTCTAATATATCCCTTTTAGCACGCTGTTACATTCATTTGAATTGAATCAGACTTCAACAGCGTATGACAGCCAATCAAAAAAAAATCCCCCAAAACAGTAGTGGTATTGATTTCACCTGCTATTCAAAATTCCCAGCACGCGTTAACATTAATTCAAGCTGAGAGAAAACCTCTCTACATAGTAACCAAGCATTTGTTGCATTTCTGACCATCATTGCAAAAATGGGAATACAACTGTGATATTCAGCAAATAAAATTAGCAACAGAATCATTTTCATCGGAACAGGGTATATTTTATGGCTTCAGAAAACAGCCTCCATAGTTCCCATCCCCATGTCTGACTCAGGCAAAGCTCTCATTGCTTCCAGGCCTACAAATCAACTGTAGTCTTAAGGAGTAGCAATATAAACCACAAACACTATAGTATTAACAATCAGCACAACAGGACAAACAGGATTAAATATGCTATAAGAAAAGCTACGCTGGATAAGATACTGTTTATATTTCAGTAATACCTAGGAGCTCTAGTCAAAAACCATGAGCCCACTGTGTAGGTACAGTATAAACAGAACAAAGAGACTATCTCTGCCTCCAAAATGCTAACAATCTAAGTATAAAACAGGCAAGCAGTGCAAGGAAATAATGTTAGTCAGCATGACAGACAGCGGTCCTAGCACATTAGCAGTCCAACTGTTGTCAAGTTCCTTGTAGGCATGTTAGAAAAGAGAGTTTTAAGGAGGATTCTGAAGGAGGATAATGTGTTAATTTTGCAGCTGTTTATATGGAGCGCTTCTCAAATAATAGGCAGCACTGGAAAAAAAAAGTATGAAGGTGCTTGTTGGAAAATTTAACCATGAGAGATGGTAGACAGGGGAGGGATAGGCTTTGAAAGTGAAGAACAAGTAGCTTATGTTCGATGCAATATAGCAGAGCAGGGGTGAGGGACCTAAGTCCCAGGAGGCCACATCCAGTGCCCGGCTTGCCTGGATGTGGCTTCAGAGGCTTGTGGCTCCCCTCCTAGCATTGGGGAGCCTATGTTGGTGCTCCGGCCCCGCCCCTTCCCAGCTCTCCCCCGTGGGGCTGGAGCACCAGTGCCGGCTCCTCACTGTGGGGAACGGAGTCCCGACACTCACAGGCCAGAGTCAGGCAGCCAAAGACAAAGCCAACCCACAAGTTCTGCCTGATGGGGGAGGAAGTGGCTCCATGTGCTGCCACTAGGGTTGCCAGGTTTCTGGTATTGACCCGGACAGTCCAGTATTTTCACCTCCTGTCCAGTAAAAAAAAATCAGAAAATACCAGACACCTAAAATGTCCGGTATTTTCTGGGTTTTTTCCCTGCCAAGAGGTGAAAATACCAGACACTTGGCAACCCTGCGACACACTCAGCAACAGGGCCCAGCTCCTGGACTCCCTGCTTACCTGGTTCCTAGGGTTGCCAGATAGTTGAAACAAAAATACCAAACATCCCCCCCCCCAAAAAAAAAAACAGAGAAAAAATTCTGTTGAAGGAAAAAATGGGGGGGCAGGGAGAGACCAAAGTTGTTGAGCAAAAAAAAGACTCCAAGACCATTCTGTGCCCGTAGCCTTGCAGAACCAGGTAAGCATGAGGGCTGGGGTTGGGGGGGCTGGGAGCCAGGGGCGGCTCAAGGGGGGTGGGAGGCAAGTTGCTTCTCAGTTTAAATCTCTGAGGTTACCAGGTAGTCATTCAAAAAAAAATACCGGACATGCTTCACTAACAAGCTAGTGTAGACATACCCTGAAAGAATAGGAACAGAGTAAGTTTGCATTTGTCAAGGCCAGAGCAATGGTGAAGCTAATAGGGAGATGGGGTAGAGGAAGGAGGATGACCATCACCCCAACCTCAGCGGCCTTGAGGTCGTTTGGCTCAGCACTTTTTCCAACCTATTATGCAATTGACAAAAGGAGGCACAGGAGAGAAATGCTCACATGGGGATGGAAAATGAGCCTGCTCCTGTTCCTTAGTGCTTGTCCCAGCTTCCAAACTCAGGTGCTGCACCAGGATGCACAGACTCATGTGGCCCTGTACTACCTGTGCACCATCATGCAAAACCACTCATGCAAATTTGACACTGTCATATTGGGAAGGACAGCTGAGCCAAACCTGAATAGCACTGCAACCCCATATGCCCAGGTCACAACATCCAGAGGGCGAAGCTAGGTCCATCCTTGTGGGATAGGAGCCACTACTGCTGGATGAGTGCGGGTCATGCTCATACTCCTCCGCCCTGCTCTGGTTGGGGCCACCCCTCCACACCAACCAGGATTAGGGTTGTGGTACCAAGGCAGAAAGTACAGCAGGCATGGTAACATTTGAAATTAGCAAACCAATAGGTATAATTGCAAATGGCACCGTTAAAAACCTATCACTCCACACTGTAAACCTTCTCTCCACCACTGTGCCAAAGAGAAGGACGTCACAATGATCGAGATTTGAGATTATGATAGCTTGGACAAGAGATTTAACTATGCAGATAGATAGGAATGGCTGTGTTTTACAGATGTTATGCAGAATAAATTGGCAAGATTTAGACATAGCCTGGTTGTGAGGACCTAGACAGGTCAGAGTTAAAGATGACATCAGATATTAGCCCAAGTGACAGGCAGGAAGGCAGTGTTGTCCACAGTGATTGAGAAAGGAGATAGAGAAGAGGGTTGGGGGGAAGAGAGAGAGAGAATTAAAAGATCTGTTTTAGCCATGTTGATCTTAAGATGATGATTAGACATCTATGTCAGAGAGACAGGACCAAAAAGATGACAACTGAGTTTGTGTTTGCTGATAAGATTACTAAGAGATGTGGTGCAGCACAAGAAGAGAAAAGAACTAAAAACAACCTTGTGGAACCCCTACAGAAAGCTGAATTGGGAATTAGGATGATCCTCAGAAGTACACACTGAAGGGGCAATTAAAAAGGCAGAAAGACAACCAAGAGGACAGGCCCACAAAAATTAAGGGGAGGGCAAGATTTCAAGCAGAGCACAACTGAGTGTGTCAAAGCAGCTTTCAGGATGATGAAGATGGAGCACTGGTTCTCAGCTTTGTCTGAAAAGTTATTCAATTGTGAATATTACTTACCAGATGACTAGGAACTAGAATTTCTTGTTTAATTTCTAATTACTTCGGTTATCACGTTTGCCATAGAATATGAGATGTTTATTTGTTTCTGAAATCCCTCTGTAAGTTGACAAGGCTATGAAAGGATATATGAGATTCCACAGGAAATATTTGTATTACTATCAGTTGTTTTCGGAGCTTTTACTACTAACGATTGGCCATGTTGTCTTTTACAGTGTGTCACATTCAGCATCCCCTTTAAGAAACAGTTATCTGACTGCATTATTTCTAAACAACACTTGTATAATTGACATTTTGAAAAATACAATTAAGAGCAAAATGCAAAAATAGAACGTAAAGAGAACCCGATTTACAAGTGCACTGCATCAAGGGTAGCTATACACATGAGAGCCAAGTGAGAATAAAATATTATAATTCTGATTTGGTAGAACTTTATACCCTTTTAGTTCTTGTATAAATCAATACATGAAGTACACGGTAACAGAGATTGAGGCCTAAAGTCTATAACTATGCAAACATACATTATGAATGATCAAAGTAATCAACAACCAATTAAAAGTAAATTTGAGGGGGTATAACGTAATCTATTACATATTTGTCTCAAGTTCATCTCGTCTGAAGAAGTGGGTTTTGCCCACAAAAGCTCACGATACTACATATATCTTTGTTAATCTCTAAGGCGCAATAGGACTAGTCATTGTTTTTATATTTGAGAGAGTATGTCTGTCTATGCATCTCTCCGTGTGTTTAATTGTTCAAGAAATCCTCCTGAACAGCAAGACCTAGGGCCACCAAATTCGGCATACAGCTTCCTCTTATCATTCTTGGAGCGTGGAACATACGTACCCTCATGGAGCATACGGATGCCGACACACCCGAAAGGAGAACTGCCCTGATTGCCAAGGAGCTTGCTTGCTACAGGATCAATATAGCAGCTTTGAGTGAGACCTGGCTGGCAGACGAAGGACAGCTGACTGAAACTGGAGCAGGTTACACCTTCTCCTGGAGTGGGCGAAGAATAGACGAACGCCGCAAGTCGGGAGTTGGATTTGCTGTGCGGACAAATCTGGTGAATAAGCTCTCCAACCTACCAAGAGGAATCAATGACCAGCTGATGGTGCTGAAGGTTCCTCTGTCTGGGGAAAAAGCAAGTCACATTTATTAGTGCTTACGCACCAACAATGACTAACCCAAAAGACATCAAGAACAAATTCTACCAAGACCTGGAAGAGCTGATTGCTACAATACCAAAGCTGATTGTCTTAGGCGACTTCAGCGCCAGAGTTGGTACTGATCATGATTCCTGGAAGGGAGTCATCGGTAGATATGGCATTGGTAGTTGTAATAGCAATGGACATCTGCTCTTGAGGACATGTGCAACAAATGATCTCCTGATAACTAATATCGTGTTCCGCCTGTCCAAACATAACAGAACAACTTGGATGCACCCCCACTCAAAGCACTGGCATCTAATCGACTATATAATAGTCCGTAGGAAAGACCGACAGGATGTCCGTGTGATCAAAGCTATGTGTGGCGCCGACTGCTGGATGGACCACAGACTGCTCATCTCAAAGATGAACCTTAGGATTCGGCCCCCCAGACATCCACAAGGCATCATGGTCCCAGAGCGCCTAAACGTCTCCAGACTGAAAGACAGCGGCATCCAACAATCACTTGCTTATGCCCTGGCATTTAAGCTGGAAGCCACTGGAACTGACGCTGATATAGAGCCCAGCTGGGCAGCTTTCAAACAGCTGGTGTACTCCACTGCCTCTGAGTTAATTGGCATCACCACAAGAAAGCACCAGGACTGGTTCGACCAAAACTGTGGAGAAATCAAGGCATTGCTGGATGAAAAACATACTCTCCATCGTGCCTACAGCAGTGTCCCTAAGTCTGTAGCAAAAAAAGTTGCCTTCACCAAGATACGTCAGACTGTACAGATGAAGCTACGTGAGATGCAGGACACATAGCTGAGCCAGAAAGCCAATGAGATCCAGGCCTTTGCCGACAGACACGATATGAGGAACTTCTACAATGCTCTTCAGGCTGTGTATGGCCCAGCCACATCTGGTTCAGCCCCTCTCTTGAGCGCAGATGGTAGTACTTTGCTCACTGATAAGGAGAAGATCCTTAATCACTGGGCAGAGCACTTTGCTGATGTCCTTATCAGGCCCTCTTCTATCAACGAGGAGGCAATAAACCGCCTACTCAGGTGGAGATCAACGAAAGGAAACAGTACTGGAACAGTACTGGAAACTCAAAAGGCCACTGAATTGCTCTCCAACAGTAAAGTTCCTGGAGCTGATTCTATTCCAGCTGAAATTTATAAATCTGGTGGACCCAAGTTAATTAAGAGGCTTACTGAAATGTTCTCTGTGATGTGGAAACAGAAACGCGTTCCGCAAGACTTCAAAGATGCATCTATTATTCATCTATACAAGCTCAAGGGAAATCGCCACTCTTGTGACAACTACAGAGGAATCACTTTGCTCTGTGTTGCAGGAAAGGTCCTCGCCAGAATACTTTTAAGCAGACTCACACAGCACCTTGACCAAGGTCTCTTGCCGGAAAGTCAGTGTGGCTTCAGGAAGGGACGAGGTACTACTGACATGATATTTGCCTCCAGACAACTACAAGAAAAGTGTCAAGAACAGAATGTCCAGCTCTACACTGTCTTTGTGGATCTTACTAAAGCATTTGACTCTGTCAGTTGTGAGGGCCTCTGGAAGATTATGGCCAAATTAGGATGCCCAGATACCTTCACTGAAATGGTGAAGCAGTTCCATGATGGCATGCTTGCCAGAGTCCAAGATCGTGGCAATTATTCAGAGCCATTCGCAGTCACAAATGGTGTGAAACAGGGACGCATCCTAGCCCCCCGTCTCTTCAGCCTTATGTTCTCTGCTGTGCTGATTGATGCCTTTAGAGAAAATAATGTCAGGATCGACTTGCGCTACCGTTTTGATGGAAGGCTATTTAACTTGAGGAGGCTTCAGATCAGAACCAAGGTTCAGGTCGAGACCATTCATGACTTTCTATTTGCGGATGACTGCGCCCTCAACTCAGGTATGCAAGCAGGCATGCAACACTGCATGAATCTATTTTCCGCAGCGTGCATGAACTTCAGCCTCACGATCTCCACCAAAAAAACCAAGGTTCTGCATCAGCCCACTCCTGGCTGTGACTACACTGAGCCATCCATCACTGTCAATGGCAAAAAGCTCGACAATGTGGACAGTTTTACATATCTTGGCAGCACTCTATCGAAGGCAGCCAACATCAACGAGGAGGTGAATACGAGAATTGCCAGACCCAGTGCAGCTTTTGGAAGGCTTCAACTTAACGTTTGGAATCGAAGAGGCATTAAGACTGAGACCAAGCTAAAAGTCTACTCGGTGGTCGTCTTGCCCACCCTCCTCTATGCTTGTGAGACCTGGACTGTATATAGTCATCATGCAAAAAAGCTGAATCACTTCCACCTGAACTGTCTACAGAAACTGCTGAAGATAAGATGGCAGTATAAAGTTCCAGATACTGATGTTCTTCTACAGGCTAATATGACAAGCATTCACACCATGCTTTGCAAGGTACAACTCAGATGGGTTGGCCATGTTGTGCGCATGTCCGATGATCGATTGCCCAAGAAGATGCTCTGTGGTGAATTACAACACGGCAAGCGATCTCTTGGAGGTCAAAAGAAGAGATTCAAAGACACCCTTAAGGCCTCCCTTAAGAACTGTAACACAGATCCTGGAAATTGGGAGAGTATCGCTGATGATTGTTCCGCCTGGCGCAGACGAATACATGATGGTGCAATAGCCCACGAACAAAAGAGACCGCGTTATGCTGCAGAGAAACGTCTTCTTTGCAAGTCCAGGGCTGGTATCTTCTCTTCCTCTGGTCGGCAGTCTGATCTTTCATGTCCCCACTGTAACCGCCAATTTCGGGCTCGGATTGGACTAATCAGCCATCTCCGAACCCACCCCCAACTAAACTGATGACACTGGGTGGTCCTTATCGACCTCGATGGCCGAACAGCAGCAGCATCATAACTTAAAGTAAATTAATGGTTTGGTTGTGGCAGGAAAATGGCATATGCTTAGAATGGGGCTGCTGCTCATAAAAACATACAAAAAAGAGACAGAATCACCAAGTGCCTGTTAGGGAGGAAGGAAGGGGCTGAAGGGTCACACACACCGATTCATATGGGAATATTGCTGGCTGTTCCCCTTTGGCAGGGAGCAAGGAGAAAGTGCAGTTTGTTCCATTCTTCAGTCTGACTGGGCAACACAAAGGGCAGATGAGCCTGGACCTGCTTTAGCCCTAGGACATGCATCCCTCCCCCAGCTGTGCCTGCTGGAGCTGCAGTAGCTATGGAAAATATGCAGTAGCTATGGAGAGGCACTTCTCACCTGGCCCCAAGCTGCTGCAGTGAGAGAAGGCTGCATACTGAACCCTTCATCCTCAGCCCCACCCCAACCAATGGTTAAAATGAAGAAAAACAAACATTTTTTGAATTAAAGACTCACACAACACGGTCTAAATCTTCTAGTTTTAAATATATTTTCATATTTATGTGCATGTTTCCTATCATCTTTCAATGCACACTTGATTTATTATAAATATAGTTAGCTCACATAATAGAACAGAGTGGCTGCTGAATAAACAATTGCTATAGATTTGCAAGCAGATGTTGCTGCACTGATAGAATACAGACCTGTTCTGCTTTAATTTCCTGAAAGCTGTAGCATTAGCACCATGGTGATGTTACTACAGTATCAAATTAATTCAGACATCCACATTTCACGAACCAAGTCTTTAAAAATAAAAGGAAAAAAAGAAGCCTCCTTAAAGAGTTTATTTTAAGTTATGTCTAATTGCTATGCAATATAAGCATAAGCTTTTATTTAAACTCTGGGGTACTGTCTTCAAGAAAGATTTCAGTTCTTACATTTTTAACAAATTATTGATTGCCTCATTAAGGCAGTTCTAGGAGAACAGAGCCATATATTTACATGTAGCTTCTGAGCAGACAGATGTCACTTGAACTTCTTACATTGTGCTACCTTGAATAGTACTTAGCAGCCTAAACATGACACCAGATTATTAATTGTTCTAGTTCATGATAAATCCATATGTATCAATTGCCTTAACTCACTTGAGTAGTCCCATTCAAGTGGAATCCCTTGTATTCAGGGGCCAATCCTGCATCTGAACAATACTGGATTACAATGGGACTATTTATATTAATAAGTATTTGCAGCATTGTGATCCAAAAACATAAAGGCTAAAGATACAAGAACATACATTCTAAAATTTCTGTTGTTCCTTGATATGTTTTAAAACACAAATGAAATTCAACCACAGTCATGGCAACAAATATTCATTGCCATGTTGAGCAACTGGAATTCTACATCAAAACAAATCAGGCAATACGATTTAGTACAACAAATGGTTGCAGAGACTATTCTGAATAATTGGCCCAGATCAATATTTAAGAATTATTGACAGAAATCAGATACATATTACCAGTAAAACATATCTAACATCAACCTCCAAATATTAATTTCATATTCTGTTACGATACTTATTTGATCCCCATTAATACAGTCACTGAAACCTGTACAGTCTTTAATGTCTTTGTCTTCTCCAACTCCATGAGGTAGGAGCCTTGTGAGGCTGGAAAGTACTGTTATGCTCATTTTACAGAGACTCTGTCTACACTGCAAAAAGGTGTGTTCTTAACTTGGATTAGCTAATCTGTGTTAGCTGTCTTGGGTTAAAACAGCAGTGAAGACATGGGAACTCAGGTTTGTATCTTAAGTTCGACCCCATGCTCCACTTATAAGCACTGATAGGGATCGGTTTCCCCTTCTGCCTGATATGGTGAGGGCTGAATTTGGGTCTCCCACATTACAGTACCTTGCCCTAGTAGGGTTGCCAAGTGTCCGGTATTCAACTGGACAGTCCGATTTTTGCGCCCTCTGTCCAGTAAAAAGATTCAGAAAATACCGGACACGTGGAAATTTTATTTTCTGCTTTTTTGGCTGGGTGCCCGACGGAAGCCTGGCGGGGGTGCGTGGAGTGGCTGGGGAGGCGGGGCCGCAATCAGCACTGAGATCACAGGCCCCGCCTCTCCAGCCACTCCCCCCTCCCAGGTTCCGCACACAACAAGCTGAGCTGAGGGCACCCAGCACCAATCGTGGCCCTGCTTCTCCAGCTACTACCACTGCCCCCGCCAGCAATTGGTGCTGGGAGGTTCATGTACTCAAAACATATGATGTAGACTGTTGATTGTTTATAATAAACTTCCCATTCAGTGTTAAACATAGTTGTGGTGGTTTGGTTTGGTTTGGTTTTTTTTTTTTTTTTTGCTTGACAGATTTTTCGCATGTGTGTTTGGTATTTATGTATTTATGGGGTTTTGTTTTTTTTTTTTGCTCAACAAATATTTTGCATGTGTGTTCCGTATTTTTTGGGAAACCATCTGGCAACTCTACGCCCTAACCGCTGACTTTAGGGTGTGTCTAGACTACATGGCTCCATCGACAGCCTTATGCCTCGTGAAATGAGGTTTACAGAATCGGTCGGCAAAGGCTTCCCCAGCCAACAGATCCGCGTCTAGACTGCCACGCTGTGTCGGATCAGCTGATCGTCGGTGTGACGGGGTGCCGAGACCCTGCACTCAGTGCCCAATATACTGTGCCCTCTCCGAGGCCCCGCGAAGCGCATACCGGCTGTGCGCCAGTTGCTCCCAAGCCGCGGCTCAGCTGAATGGCGCCGCGGCTCAGCTGATTAGTGCCACCGCAAAACGCGTGCTGGCTGTGCGCCGCTTGCCCCGAGCCGCCGCTCAGCTGATTGGCGCCGCGGCTCAGCTGGAGAGACGCTGCAGCGCAGCTGAAGCGGCCTCCATCCAGCCAGGGAAACGAGAGGGGGGAGGAGACGACGCTACGCACCGGGCGCGTAAGGGTGGGGAGCATAAATCCCTCCCGGTGCAGCGGGAAGTTCAAAAAACCCCAAGCCGTGAGAGGCAGGGGAGAGAGGAGGAGACTACCCGGACTGCTGGAGAGTGCAGGGATCTGGAGGTCCTCGTGAACGTCTCCTAGGGCGCTCAGATGCCATGAGTACAGATACCCCGCAGAGGGGTGGGGGAGGAAGGAAGTAGCCCAGGGCAGGGCGGTGAAACAGCCCATGGGCTGGCGCCTTTAGGGGCACAACCCCGTCAGCCGGACCGAGACTGGGGCGCAGTCTCAGTCCTTAGGGTCCTGGACTGGGGCCCGTGAGTGAGGGCGGGCCCGGGCCCCCCTTCCTTCCCCCAACCTATAAAAAGGGGAACGTGATAGAATCTGACGCGCAGCAATAAATTGGCCGGCTGAGAAAGTGGCTAACCACCCCCCGGACCAGAACATGGGAGGTCACAGTCAGCACAGCGTGGCGGCCATGTTTATTTTAATGAAGTGGGGATATTTAAATCCCTGCTTCTTTGACTATGCCAAATAAACTAATTTACATGGCTCTGTCGACGGAGCCATGTAGTCTAGACACACCCTCGGATAATCTTATGTGGAGTGCTCTCAATATCTCCTATGGAAGCTGTTCCACTCTGTATAAATACATAAACTCAATGCCAATAAAATAGCAAGAATAACTCAGTAGCCTGGTAGTAAGGGCACACAACTGGAAGGTGGTAGAACGTCCCTGCTCCAATGACTGATTGTAAAAATTGTAACAGCTTCAACAGGAGAGATTAAAAAAGACATACACACATACCCTGATCATCTGATATCTCAATGGCTCAGACATTTATCAGCAATATGGGAGACACAACTTCATCTCCTCTCCCTGCCTCATGCAGAGGAGTGGGATTGAATGCAGGCATCTCACATTCCAAGTAGATGCCCTAAGCAAAGTAAATCTTATAAGGAAGGCACCACTTCCTCCTCCATTCAGTTCAACTCAAACCAAGTTTTTGAAATTGTCCTTATTTGCCCTCTTCTACTCCTGAGTTTCAGGCTATCACTGTAACCACAGGATCATACCCATACTCCATTCAGCTAACTTGCTGTCAGTAAGAAACAGTAGCATCTGGATCTCATGTATGCTCATTTGTACAAAGGGGAAATCCATAACTTCAGACATTTTGATGGTTGGGGTTTGCAAGGCCAGTGTTTTACAACAACCATGAAAAGCTTTTGACTCTGACTGGGAACATTAACTTAAATCTGCTGCTTTGTTTTCTACATGAGATATTTGCTTGTGTTTTATGACTCAGTGTTGCCAGTTAGAGAGACCCTAAATATTGCACATAATATACTGCATGTGACAAATGCTACCCAGTCTAGATAAAACCAAGTAGACATCAATTTTTATTTACTCTTCAAAAGCAGAATATTATAAATTCCGTATTTGTTTTCAAAACCATGAGAGAGTCATTAAACACAATACCAATGACCTTAAAAAATTCAGAAAGCTAAGGAAACTGTGGCCAGTCCTGCTGATGCTGAAATCAATTAACCTGTTTCTGGGCTCACAGTGGTGTGACTATTGATTTCAGTGGAGATACTCCTGAGATAAATGATAAAGAAAGCAAAATCAGAGCCAATAAAAATGGTGGGACTGACTTTTAATTGGAACAAGAGCAGGTTCAGCATGGCAATATCTTTATCTAAATAAATCATGAGACACACACACAGACAGACAGATGGAGCAGTTAGAGTAAGATGTTTACTTGTTTATTTATTCATTCATTCATTCAGAGCTACAAGTCTGGTAGGCCTACAACAGCTCTTTCATTATACTTCAAAAACTCAAAACCCAAGTGGTAATTTATTGTACTATAGCCATAGCTTAATACATAGATTGAAAACACAGGTCAAGGATTGTACACAGTTGACATCATTACCTACAGTTCACTAGGGTAAACTGATTGCTGCAGACTAATAAAATAATCCAGCAATAACGATATCATAAGCAAGGTTTATTATAAAACCACGCCCCATGAAATAGCTTCGCCACTAACTACACAGGTGAAAAACAAGAAAATGTGAGATTTTTCATCTCTATTTGAAATATAACTGAAAGCAAATTCCCAAATCTCATTGAGGAGCCTTGGCAAAGTCCAGATTCAATATTTATAACAGATGGACATTAGGACCCTGATCCAAACTCAAATGAAGTCAAAAGAAGTCTCTCTGTTTATCTTAATAGGCTTTTGATCAGGCCCTGTGTTACCATTGGTGAACAGACTAATACCGGGTTATCTTTTGAAATCTCATTACATTTACTATTGAGCACTGCAATTCTGTTCACTTGTCTGAATTATTAAGAAAATATGGAGATTAAGAGAAGTAAACATGACTAAATAGAAGTGATTAAAAAATGTAACACAAAGAAAGGTGGTTTAGCAAAGAGCTTTTCCCAATATCTGTTTTCCTGCGCACATACAATGCAGTATCAACCTGTTCTTTCAAACTGTGCTAACAGTAAAAGTGAATCATCCCACAAAAACAGTACACTAGAAAACGACTTTAAACATGTTTTAAGCAGTCATTACTTGCAACCAAAGCCATAGTCAAGTATTAAGGCCCTCTATACTTCAGTTACCAAGATCAAACACATGCATCCATCCTAGGAAAACAAACAGATAAAATATCTTTTTGCCAGTCTCACATAATAAAATGACTTGTATTAATTTGAGTTAAGTATGTACCTTGGGGTGTGTTTTTCTCTGAAACAATTTTCCCTTACAGAATAAGCAACTAAAATATGTCAAATATCTTTGCACAACTGAGACTGTTTTAGGAGACATAAGTACAGGCAGTCCCCAGGTTACATGGACCCGACTTACATCAGATCCCTACTTACAAACGGGGTGAGGCAACCCTGCACTAGCTGCTTCCCCCCAGCAGACCAGGGAGACGCGAAGCTAGCGGACCCCCCCAGCAGACTAGGGAGACGCAGAGCGGCTTTTCTCAGCAGACACCTCAGCTTGAGAATAAAGGACTGAGGGAAGTGAGGTGTGGGAGAATAAAACTGAGCTCTGGAGAAATGTTTGGCTAGAGTTTCCCCTACAATATGTACCAGTTACGACTTACATACAAATTCAACTTAAGAACAAACCTACAGTCCCTATCTTGTACGTAACCCGGGGACTGCCTGTAATATTGGTGATTTCCTTTTTTTGTGAAAAGCATGAAACCAGAGCCAAAGAAATGTAAAGCCAATCTGCATTTGTAAACAGCTGAAATATACAAGAATCCTATTAATACTCTTTACTCATGCTTCACTCAAATGAAATTCAACAGTGCCCCACACCTGCAATTCTTTGACAAATCATTTCTAACAAAAAGTATGGTTATCTTTATTCAATAGCTCAATACTAACAAAAGGTAAGTAACTAACTGATCTGCATTATCATGATAAGAAAGTAGAATCAAGGGTGGAGTCACCTCAACTCACAATGGTCTATATTTGTTCTGCACTTCTCGAAAAATAATCACAAAATACTTGTTTATATGAGACAGCAACAAAACTCCAGTTACTCCCCTACTAACCTATACAAACCAATCCTTTGAGCTGGGGCATTTTAGAAATTGTGCAGGATTTTATTAATAAGTCTCCCAGTACGCCTTCTCAAAAGCTCATTATTACATTTGTCCTTTTATGAACACTTCAGTAGAAAGGCAGTTTCACTCCTAAAACTGGAGCAGCTTGGGGCAAAACCCACTTTCAAACCATTGCCTCATTCTCTAGCACGTCAAATAAAATTAGGAATTTACTTTCTTATGCGTCCAAAGAGTAGGGTAAATCTTTTATTTCAAATATATTTTCCTGTAAGGCAGATTTCCTGTTCTCTTTGAAGAACATTGGTTACAGTTGTCGTCCTCCTCTGCAGCTCTGCATTTCAATAGTTTTCACACAATATAACACATTCTCTTGGGTTTCTAATGACAACCTTACAACTGTTCTGGATAAAGGAATGGTCTGGGTAACACACACGCACATTTTCCTTTATCAATAACGCATTTTAGAGATTCTTCCCCTACTACCATCACCAAGAAAATTAAGAAAATTACTATTTGTTTCTCTACACAAATTTAAATATCCCTTCACTTCTTTCCCCCCCCCCCCCCCAAAAAGGAAACCCCTGCAGAAAAGATGAAAATCATCAAATCCATGCAAGACACGTTTGGAAATCTTAAATAAATCCACACCAGTCATAACTCTGCATCCAGCTACAACTCCCTCCCCACCACTACCAAGAAAATTACTGTTTGTTTCCCCACATCCTATGATACACAAATCCAAATATCCTTTTAATATCCTTTCAAGTTTGTTTGTTTGTTTATTTATGACAAAGAGAAGAAGAAAATCATTAAGTCCACCCAAAACTAGTTTGAAAATCTTCAATAAATCCACAACAGTCAGAGCTCTGCATCCAGCTACAACAGTATATGCAGAGCAAAGCATCCATGAGCCTGTGGTACATGGATGTTACAAAGATCAGAGAGGAAGAGGAGGAGGAGGAAGATCTGCCTGCATCAATGTCTGCAGTTTGCAAATCCACAGCACTTCCCTGCTGCAAGTCACAAAAGGAATTCCGCTAAGGAGCCTTAAACCCCTACAGCCTCCCTGTTGCCAAAAGATACAATACAGCCACTCACAGCCAGTGCCAGACTCTCTCCCTCTCTGCAGGGTGACCCTCCCTGCACGGAGAACAAGTCAGCGAACCTCCAAGCTTTCCTGCGCACAGATGTCTCCTATAGTTTGAGCTGACTTTCCAATGACAGCCTTCTTACTGTAATCCATGTGGTTGCTGCTAGCCAGTGCCTTTAGCCCACACACAGCACCACATGATCACTATGACAACATCAGAGACTCCCCGTAGGGTTGCCAACATTCCAGGATTGCCCTGGAGCCTTGAGGAATTAGAGATTAATCTTTAATTAAAAATCATATCGTGATGAAAACTCTAGAATTATGTCCAACCAAAATTGCCAACCTTGCCTCCCAAATGCTTCAAGCCATCCACTCAAAGGTCTTCCTCTCATCACTTGCATTTAAATTCTTGGGCATCACAGCAAGCATGGGCTCTGAATAAATCTGTGCAGATTCTTCCAAAGATTGCCTCGGGAGGCTAATAAGTAGTGCCCTGGGTGGAGACAAAATTTGCATCTGGGCCTGTATCTGCAAAAATGAGCCGTGGAGATCTGCATTGACATCTGTGGATGTGGATACCTGCAGATTTACAGGACTCCACCAATAACCTGCATGACTCTTAGGAATGTGAACAGATAACCGGGTGATGCTTGCTGGGTAACACTTAACCAGTTCCCCAGGAGCAGCCCTCAGACTCGCAGCCTGCCTCTAGCCCCACAGGGTCCCCAGGTCGGGCCGCCAGCTGGCCCCAGCAGCCTGCACCATGAACAGGAGCCCCATAGGCTGGGGCCTGCTCAAGCCTGGCTGGAGGAGTCCCCCTGCCCGGGATCCCACTTAGTCGGTGAACAAATTAACGGACTAATAGGGATTTTACATCCCTTATGATTCTACCGTTTCTTTAATTACAGGAATTTACCACTACGGTGGGAGATGGAAGACCCTCTGGTTGGCGGGAACCCAGAGGACAAACAGCAGTGGCAGAGAACATATGAAACCCTTCACCTGCACGCTACTGGACAGGGACCCAATAAGGTGGCAATCCCCAAATGAAGCACTACCTCTCCCCAGCCAGATGAGCTGAAGGAGGCAGAAGCTCTTGGAACTGAAGTCTTCCCAGCGAGCGTAGTTATGTCACAGCTCCTGGACCTATCATGGCACGTGACAACCATCACACCATTTGCATGTTACTCCCCTTCCCACCGCCAACTTTTGCCAGTCTTTTCTGTGTACAATGTTAGCTCCTTGGCTCAGGAGCCACCTCCTTCCATCAAGCACTTCACAAATTGGGCCTCTGGCACTCAATATCATGCAAATAATCACCACCAAAATGTGTGTGGGAACACCCGGAGTTTTTCCTTTCCCGACTGAAGCATAAAGCAGACACAAAGTGATGATTTCAGAAACATACATGTGCTTTCACATGCAAAACAACCTTCAACCCAAAATCATAGCCATCATCATCCTTAAAGAAAGACAACAAAATTATAATGGGAACATATTTTTGCTGCAGAAAGAAAAGCAGCTGCTTCAGAGTTGTGAGGGAAACTAATTTGAAGATTAATTTATGTGGTCAGCTGAGAAGAGACACTTTTAATTTTGTTAAAATGATTGAGAACCCAGTTCACTAATGTATTTTTATGGTAGTGAAATCATTTGAGTTGCACTGGTGTAAAACAATTAACAAAAGTGGTGAATCGGGTCCATTAATCGATAAAATTGCTTCTGCTGAGGACTATGGGAAAGGAGAATGGTGGATGAACAAGATGGTCTGGGTGGGGGCAGAAAGGAAAAATCCGCAAGGATAGCACTGAAAGAAAATAAATGGAAGGTTGGCATGGCTGGTAAAACAAAGTATGTGAATAGATCACAGTGACTTGCCAGATTCCTTTGGACCAATTTTATTTCTTTCAGGTACAGGATATAAAGTTATTCAGTAAGTTTCAAATCAATAACATCAGCAATGATTTTTCCACACACAGAGTAGTAAACGCAAAGATCTGAACCATTTCCCAGCATTGTCCGAGTATGGACATGCTTGCTTGGTACATCTGTGATCAGACACTCTTGTCATACAAAACAAGAGGATGTGTACACAACACAGCACAGTCTGGCAAACAGTAAGAGATTCATTTAAGAGCTGTGGCCATGGAAATTGTACTCAAGAATATCATAGTAACCACAACACTTCAGGTAAATTGGGGGGGGGGGGGGGGGGGGAATCTATTGACTTTTTTTTGTCCTAAATTAAATGGGGGAAAACTAATGAAAAAGCAGGAAGGTGTTTGGTACTTCATTCCTATGGAGCAATATGTAAAAGGCAAAAACAAATAAACTCACTTTAAAGAGGAAAGCTGGGTTATGTTACTTTTGAAATCATCCTTTGCCAATAGGTGTTCTGCCATTAATTTCAAGGGTACTTCACCAAAACAAGAAGAGTAGGCGGAGTCAACAGGTGACAATCAGCTACCAACTTAATGCTGTGAAGACACTGCAGTAAGCGGATCTATGTATGTCAACTTCAGCTATGTTACACACACTCAGCTACATGAGTAATTTAAGTTGATGGCTCGCAGTAGTATAGAAAAGGCCCTAGAAACTCATCAAATGTCTATAATGGAACCTCTTTTTTGTTTCTCCTCATTCCTGCACCAAACATTTTCAATGCACCTAAAAATCACTTTTTTCATTCTTTGTGATTAAATCAATAATGTTTTTAGCTATACAAAGTAAAAACAAAGTTGATCCTGATTCAAATTTCTTGAACAAAGTTTTCACTCAATAGTGTTGTTTTGGTGGGGGAGAGCTGCTAGACAGGACAGGTAGTCATGCTGTTGGAGGCAACCTAAGGGTATATTCAGATGGGTATCCAAAAGTCATGTGTGGCAGTGCACTATATATTTTGAATATCTGCCCACAATAACCATTGCTGAAGGAATGTAAAAGGAGAGGATAACTCTCCAGAGTCCCCTCATGGAGTAACTCTCAATTATTTACATAATGGAAGCTTTGCCCCTACTTTGCAGAATGAGCCACAGATGCCAAATATTAATTTGGCTGCGTGCCTCCATAATGGCTCTTTGCCTTTTGTGGTCGTTGGGCCACTGTCCCTCAGAGTGTGGTACCAATGGAAGCAAATTCCTCTACCAATGACTTTCCTTATGCATAGCTGTCTCCAAGGTCCCTCTTAAAGGGGTATCCCCACCCAGGAAAGGGGACTTCATAGGAAAGATAATAGATTCTCAGGCTGCATCATCTTCTTGAAGGAGCTTCCATTGGATTAGAAGGATGATGTACATCTGTCCTTTCATTCAATGTGGGTCCATCCTGACCCAGCTAATAAAAGGCTACCAAACTCCCCAAACCAAGCCTATACCTTTTCTCCCTCCCCCACACCCAAACCAGTAGATATAAATGCCATGACTAACCCCACATAAGGTCTTGGGAAGAAGGGAGGAAAAGGTGCAATCACATTGAATCTCTTCCTTTTTAGAGTAGGGCCTAGGGTTGCCAGATGTCTGGTATTGGTCCGGACAGCCCGGTATTTGCGGCATGTGTCCGGTTTAAAAAAAAAAAAAAAAAACAGAAAATACTGGACATGTAAAATGTCTGGTAATTTCTGTTTTTTTCAGACGGAAGACCCCTTGGGACATTCTTCTCCCACTGCATCTGGTGGGGGGAGTGTGAGAGAGTGAGGATTTAAAGGGGACATGACTTTTTTTTTTGGCGCGGGGTTGTTGGGTTTTTTTGGATCAACAACTTTTGTTTTTTGGGGGTACCCCCCCCCCCCCCGCTGTGTTCGGTATTTTTTGTGAAACTATCTGGCAACCCTAAGGCTCACAGGAAAACCACCTGAATCACTGTAAGAAGTGAGAGTTACCAAGCAATGTCTTTACTAGTTAAAATGATAATTAAATGATCCCTAAGGATATATCTACACAGCAGTTATTTTGGAATAATGCCTGTTATTCCAAAATAATGTTATGCATTGTCTACACAAGAAACATGTTATTTCAAAATAACGTGCTTCTTACTCCAACTTCCTGTAAACCTCATCATAGGAGAATTAAGGAAGTCAGCAGAATAGTGATTTATTTCAAAGTAGGTCCTGTGTAGACAGCACCAAATTTCAAAAGAAGCTGTGTAGCTCAAATTGCGTAGCTTACTTCGAGGTATGCACTACTGTGTAGACGTACCCTAAGTGATCCAGTACTTCTGAACAATATCAATGCCACATCTCTCTTTTTATAAAATTCACTAAAGAATACTACCTTATTTCCTCTACAAACAGAATGAAGTTCTCTTGTATTTGTTAATTTCCCAGCACTAGGTTTTGTTTTTGGTTTAATTACAATTCCGTGCAGCTCTACTTAGTATTTTGGACATAATTAGGAAATGTGCTCCATAGAGTTCAGCCATCCACATGACTCAAGGACATTCCATTAAAGGATCTTCCTAGAATCAAGACAGTAACAAGGAGCCTTCAAAGGAATACAGTGAGGAACTCCAAACACAGCAAGTAATTTTAATCAATCTCAGAAAAACAACAGACCAATAAAATTCAGATTACAAAGTACACAGCTCCACACAAGTGTATAGTTTGTCTTACTGAATCAAGCAAAAGTTAAAGAGATTGACTGATTTTTCTATCATTTGTTATTTCATTTTAATTATCGCTAAGATATTCTGATGCTATTTGGCAGGGGTAACTATCATGTTTTGTATTTTTCTGTTACCCTAGAACCGTGGTCACCAACCGGTCACTAGTGAGCTACTGGTCGATCTCGAGGCCTCGACCAGTCGCTCGCGAGGAGTCCTGTCAGCCCCGCCCCCATTTCCCTCCCACCCCCCAGAAGCCCCACTACTTACCTCGAGAGAAGACGGAGGTAGTGTCGGCTTCCGGAGCGCGGGGGTTTGGCTCCGGGACAAGCGCCCGCGGGGCTTCCCTGCATGGGTGAGGGGTCGGCCCCCTGGGCAGGCGCGTGCGCAGGGCTTCCCTGGGGGGGGGTTCGGCCCCGGGGCAGGCACGTGCTGGTTTCCGGGGGGGGGGGGGAGAATGCAGGGAGGAGGGAGATGCAGGGGACTCTCTGCCTCCACTGGCATCCCACTCCCCTGTCCCCACTCCCCTGTCCTCAACTACAGAATGTGTGTCCCCACTCCCGTTCCCACTCCCCGAACTCTGTCCCCAGCTACAGAACTGTCCCCGGTCCCCAACTACAGAATGCTGTCCCCACTCCCCGAACTCTGTCCCCACTGGCACTATATCCCCTGCTGCAGGAATCCTGTCCTCTGCCCTCCCAGCACCCTGTTCCCTCTCCCCTGCCCCCAGCCACAGTACTCTGTCCCCACAAAATGTATAATTATAAATGCTTCATTTTAGATTTGAATAGCATGAATAAAAAACAGACCATTTATTTCATAACTATAAACACGTGATTTTAATTGTATGTATCGCATAATTTAAAAATAAACTGTTTATCAGAGTGTGTAAGTAAGGGCTGGGGATAGCAAGTGATGGACAGGAGGAGAATAGAGAGGGCGGGGCTTCAAGGAAAGGGGCGGGGCGGTAGATCTTCGGCTGTTCTGAGATTTAAAAAGTGATCTTGGGTGTAAAAAGTTTTGAGACCACTGCCCTAGAACATCACAAAAAAGGCAAAAAGAAAAATACAATTTAATACCAGTTCATTGCAGTTCTGCTTGTTCACAGAACTCCTGGATATTCATCAACTTTTGGATACCTTTAGCAGGGGTTCCCAAACTTTTTGACATGGGGACCAGTAAATCCATTCACGAGTTTTTGGAGGACCAGTAACACTCATTTGCATATTTTCATATTCATTAAACAAATGATGAATATTCAAATAAGTTGTTTCTAGTCCTCTCAAAGCCCCCAGTGCCAGCATTAGCTAAGCTTTTGATACAGTCACCCACAATATTCTTGCCAGCAAATTAAGGGAATATGGATTGGATAAATGGACTGTAAGATGGATAGAAAGCTAGACCAGGGCTAGACCAGGGTTTCCCAAATTTTTTACTTTAGTTGGAACCCGTTTTTTTTTTAGTACTGTTTTTTGCAGCCCAAAAATATAAAACACACAAAAAAAAGAATGAAAAATGAATACATTTTCAGTTTTCACACGGCTACATCCTCCACCCAGCCTGGGACAGGGCTTGGGGGACCCAGTGCTGCATGGGCACTCCAGGAGGTGGGAGCAGGAGCAGACTGGGGGTAGGGTAGCTGTCTAGGAGGGAGGGTGCAAGGAAGGGTAGGGTTGCCAGGTGTCCGGTCTTGTACCGGACAATCTGGTATTTGAGGGTTTTGTCTGAGAAACAAATTGAGAAATTACCAGACATATAAAATGCCTGGTATTTTCTAATTAGATAAGTTTTATTATAATTAGGTGTATCAGTCCTTAGCTGCGAACTGCCTGGATAGTAGAAGTGCTCATGCTGCCTGAGTGTGTCTACCTGCCAGGCAGTTCGCACCTACCAGAGGGAGGGTATGTGGGGGGGGGGGGGGCGGGAGAGAAGGAAATAGAATCCCCAGGCAGACTCACACCTCTGCCAGGGTCTGTAGGGTCTGCATGTGCCCAGGTCAGTCCTGCTTCCCCCCCCCCCCCGCCCGCCTTCTCCTCCCGATCTCCCAATCAAGCCCTGCTGCCCCCGTCCAGCCTTGCTTCCAGCGGCCAGTTCCCCCCACCTCCCAACAATCTCCCCTGGTCAGCCCTGCTCCCCCAACAACCTCCCCCCCCCAGCCCAGCTGCCCCCGTCCAGCCCTGCTTCCCACCACTGGTTCTCCCGTCCTCTTCCTCCTGTTCTCCCCTGGCCAGCCCCCCGTCCAGCCCTGGCTCCGCTGCCTGCCCTCCCCGATTTCTGCTGGACAGCCCCACTGCCTCCAACCCTGCTTCCGCCACCTGCCCGCCTGCCCCCCACCCCATCTTCACGGGACAGTCCCGCTACCCCCAACCTTACTTCCGCCCCCCGCCAGGGCCCCCCATCTCCGCAGGACAGTCCCACTGCCCCCAACCCTGCTTCCGCCACCCACTCTCCCCCTCCCCCCCAATCTCCGCAGGACACCCCTGTTGCCTCCAATCCTGCTTCTGCCGTCTGCCCGGATATCCATGGGACAGCACCACTGCCTCCAACCCTGCTTCTGCCACCCGCTCCCCTCCTTCTCCCCCTATCTCCGCGGGACAGCCCCATTGCTGCCAACCCTGCTTCTGCCGCCCGCCTGCCTGGATCTACGTGGGACAGCACTGCTGCCTCCAACCCAGCTTCCGCCGCCCACTGTCCACCCACCTGGATCTTCATGGGATAGCCCTGCTACTCCTTTCCCTGCTTCCACCAGCTGCCCACCTGCCTGCCCTGATCTTCGCGGGACAGCCCTGCTGCCCCCAACCCTTCTTCCTGGCAGCAAGTTCTCCCTTCCCTCCGCTGCCACCTTCTCCCAGCCCGCCCTGCTCTGCTCCCTTACCAGCAGCCACGCTGAGGCCTGGTTTTTTTTTTCCCTGTGGCCCATTACCGGGCCACAGCCCATAGTTTGGGAAACGCTGTCCTTTAGGATTTACATTGAATCCTCACTCTTACACACAGATTTCACTGGAGGAAACTTCTGGATTTTTAAGAACTCCATATTTTCTAAGGTTTTCAAATGCCACTGCCCTTAAAAAACAATTAGTAGACCTGTGGCACCTTAAAGATCTTCAAAACTACAATTTCACTAAATACTTTTTCCTTTTAGGCTGGTGGAGATTGGGGTCAGGTAACGAATTTTCTGGGGATGAAAATCAGCAGATACCAAACACAAGTAGTCAAGACAGAGAGAGAGAGGTTAGAGCATCTGCAGCTTGTGTTTGTTTTCCATTTCTAATAGCTTTTAAAGCACTCTATTCCGCTTATTAAGGGCTAAACTGTATTTTGTAATATGAGCTTCTCATTAGTATAACAATAACAAAAACAAAAACCCCTAACCATCTCTATCTAGAACATTGTGGGTTCTGGTTCCTTTAATGGGACTGTACTTGATGGGCGATATGAAAACATTAATTGCCTGTCAGCCTGACTCACACTAATGGACTATCAAACTGCTGTTTTTCCACTCACTCTTAATGACTGGTTGCAATGGAGATGGGTGCTCGATGTGCAGCAATGCCATCTTCTGGCATGGTTCCTGTGAGAAAGGGAACACACTGAATACAGTTAAAAGAAAGCGCCTTTTCTGTGAAAACAGAAACTTGAGCTACACAATAAATCTCAGATTTTTCCCTTTCCACTACACACGTACAACTGGACTCTGATTATTCAAGGGACCGAACTAAAACAGAGAGGGAGCCCACACAGTGCGGGACTGGAACAGGAAACTCACTCACAGGGCTCTTACCAATGTATTTACTGTGTCCAAGTGTGGAGATTGCTGATGATTCATACATAAACACACACAAATAAATCACAGGGGGGGGGGGGGGAGATGCTTGCTGATACAGATGCCCTCCATACAATGGAAGATTCATACTGGGAACGGGGCAGGAGGTTGGGGTACAGAGCAGGACAGCTGAGTGGAACAACCACTGCACATGACTATACACTATGGAAGTGGTCTCTGCATCAGCAAACATGCTAGGCATGTCTATTTATACCTATTTAACATGAAGAATTTGTGTTCTCAGAAAAAAAAACCACAGCAAAAAAGTAATGGGGAAGAACATATCACAGTCACATAATTTAAAGAAAGCCCTATAAAGCTCGCAGTTAAGTCTAACAGTTCTGTTCCCATATTCTCATACATCCTGTCCATTGGTAGGTAGCAGACTTACTAAGAGGTGCGGTGGATCTGGGCACTGCCCTGAATTAGGGCCTCCAGATTTGACAGTGACATGCTGTCCAGGCTTCACCCGGGATTTGCAAGGCCCAACCTGCGCAACACCTTGGAGTGTTCCAGAGCATAGGTTAGTAGGAATGAGCATGGAACTGGTCAATTCTTGAAGTGCACTTCTACACTGCAAAGTAACTCCAGAAAACATGATGTCATGGGACTCCATGATTATTTTCTCCCCGTCATTTAGTACAAAAATCACTATCTGATGTTTTACAAAAATGCCAACCCTCCGAACTCAGCCTGAGCTCAGAGTTTTAGATTCTCTCTCACTCACACTGCATCACCAATAGTAACGATTCCTAGGGCAAATAAACCTATGGTTATACTAGAGAGCTTATGACAATGCCACTCTAAATTCTCTACTGCAGGCCTGGACAAAATACCCAGATCTGGCCCACGGACACATCAGGGAGCCTCGGGCAGACTCTCTGAGGGTATGTCTACACTACCACCCTAGTTCGAACTAGGGTGGTTAATGTAGTCAACCGAAGTTGCAAATGAAGCCTGGGATTTAAATATCCCAGGCTTCATTTGCATCTTGCCGGGCGCCGCCATTTTTAAATCCCCGGTAGTTCGGACTCCGTGCCCGCAGCTACACGCGGCACGGAGTTGGTAGTTCGAATTAGGCTAATTCCAACTACCGTTACTCCTCATGGAACGAAGAATGAAGAACGTAGGGTTTAGGTGGGGAAAGGGGCTCCAGTTTTGGAGAAGTGTTCAGGGCTGGGGGTTTGTGTACAGGAGGAGGTGCACACTCTGGGCGGAGGCTTTGGCGTGAGGCTGAGGATGAAGACTGTGGGCTGCAGAAGGGTGCTCAGGGCTGCGGTGGGCTCAAGGTGTCCCACCGGGGACAGCCAGGAAGGGCCCCATGTCCCCAGCCGTGACACTTAGGTGCTGGGGCTGGCAGGGAGGGTTTCCTCTCTGCAGGAT
Organism: Pelodiscus sinensis; assembly: GCF_052426305.1. Lineage (NCBI taxonomy): Eukaryota > Metazoa > Chordata > Testudines > Trionychidae > Pelodiscus > Pelodiscus sinensis. The sequence continues at coordinate 104,958,108 of NC_143055.1, forward strand.
GCAGTAGCTCCTGCTGAGACTAGCAAGAATGGTTCCTCTCCAACATCCCCAGCACCGTTAGGGCTTGGAGAGAGATACTTTTTCCCGCTGAAGCCCTGAGCCCCAATGCAGGGCTTAATGGGAAGCTACACTTCGGGAAGGATAGATGATAATAAATGATGTCAAGAAGACTGAAGTGCTTAATGTCTATTTTTCTTCAATCTTCACTAAAAAGGTTAATGGTGATCAGATACTCAGCACATGTAATATTAACAACAGAGGAGAGGAACCCAAGACAACACAGGTAAGAACAGGTTAAAAATATTTAGAGATGTTTGAGATATATATTTTTTTCAAATCACCAGAGCCTAATAAAATGCATCCTAGAATACTCAAGGAGCTGAGGCATCTGAGCCTTTAGCTATCATCTTTGAACAATTATGGAAGTCAGGAGAGATTCCAGAAGACTGGAAAAGGGCAAATATAGTGCCCATCTATAAAAAGGGAAATAGGAACAACTCAGGAAACTACAGACAAAACAGTTTAAATTCTGTGCCAGGGAAGATAATAGAGCGAGTAATTAAGGAATTCATCTGCAAACATCAGGAACAAAATAAGATAAGCAACAGCTAGCATGGATTTATAAAGAACAAATCTTGCCAAACCAATCTGATAGCTTTCTTTGATAGGATAAAAAGTCTTGGGGGATAAGGGAGAAGTGGTGGACGTAGTATACCTAGACTTCAGTAAGGCATCTGACATGATCTCACATGACCTTCTTATCAATAAACTGGGCAAATACAACCTAGATGAGGCTACTATAAGGTGGGTACATAACTGGATGGATAATAGTTCTCAGAGTTGCTCTCAACTATTCGCAATCATGCTAGAAGAGCATAACAAGTGCGGTTCCGCAGGAGTCTGTTTTGGGACCGGTTATGTTCAATATCTTCACCAACGATTTAGATGATAGCATAGAGAGTATGCTTATTAAGTTTGCAGATGATACCAAGCTGGGAGGGGTTGCAACTGCTTTGGAGGATGGAGCCATAATTCAAAATGATCTAGACAAACTGGAGAAATGGTCTGAGGTAAATAGGATGAAGTTTAATAAGGACAAATGCAAAGTACTCCACTTAGGAAGGAATGATCAGTTTCACACATACAGAATGGGAAGCAACTGTCTAGGAAGGAGTACAGCTGAAAGGATCTAAGGGTCAGAGTGAACAACAAGCTAAATATGAGTCAACAGTATGACACTCTTGCAAAAAAAGCAAACATAATTCTGGGATGAATTAACAAAAGTGTTGTGAGCAAGACACAAGAAGTCATTCTTCCCCTCTACTCAGTGCTGATTAGGCCTCAATTGGAGTATTGTGTTCAGTTCTGGGCACCACATTTCAAGAAAGTTGCGGAAAAACTGGAGAAGGTCCAGAGAAGAGCAAGAAAAAAGATTAAAGGTCTAGAAAACATGAGCTATGAGGCAAGGCTGAAGGAACTCAGGAAAAGCTTCCTGCCTGTCAGGGTGGTTAAACACTGGAATAAATTGCCCAGGTAGGTTGTGTAATGTCCATCACTGGAGATATTAAGAGCAGGTTAGACAGACACCTGTCAGGGATGACCTAGACCATGCTTGGTCCGAGGGCAGGGGACGGGACTTGATGATCTCTCAAGGTCCCTTCCAGTTCTAGTGTTCTGTGATTCTATGACATTCAAGTTGGCAGGGCCTGATGAAATGCATCCTAGGGTTATTAAGGAATCAGTTGAAGCAGTATCAGAACAGTTATCAATTATCTTTGAGAATTCTTGGGACATTCAGCATTTGGTAACATATACAAGCGAAAGTTGTTTACCTTTCAGAATTTTTGGTTTCTTCTTTATGAAAGTTAACAAAACATTGATCACAAAAATACTTAGCTTTTATGGTACTAGTCATCCTTAGATTTTTAAGCACTTCACAAAGAAGCTCTAACACCACAACAAAACTCTAATGGTTCTTCAGTGCTATCAGGAATAAAAACCAATGGAAATGTATGCTTGTCAATGTATGAAATGTGCAAGTCAGCTAACCTGACTCTCAACACATCAAGTGAGCATATATGTTCTGTAAGGAAGGATCACTTCCACACAGTTACTCTTCAGAGCAAAGCGGCTTTTTAAGAACCTAAATAAGAATTAAGGATTAAAAAAAAAAAAGTGAGAGGACCAACCAAGTTAAATAATAATGTTTTGTTTCCATTTTAACTTTCCCGCATACCCTTTCCTCATCCCCACTTGTTTTTTCCAATTTGTCTTCTGCTTTTCTCTTCTCTCCGTACCCATATTTTTTCTTTTATACAAAAACATTCAAAAGCTTTTGTAAGCACTCTGAAAAAGATATCAAGGAAACTTCCCTCATCTCTTTCTGCTGGGCTTAGATATTGTATCTTACTCCCTTCTTTACCCCCACCACCCTCAATGCCTGTAGACACAGCAATCAGCTCTGAACTGTCCATGCTACTGCCCAGGTGTGCAGCTGCAGGCTTGTAACAGAGAGAGAGTTATTCAGCATTGCCAGCTCCTGTGATTTTATCATGAATGTCAAGAGTGTTTGTCTCAAGCCTGAGCAGCTGGAATCATATTACCTGCGAATTTTAACTCATTTAAAAAGTAAGTTTCTAGCCCGTGTAGCTAAAGAGAAAACCTTGAGAAGAAACAGCCATACATGTCAGAAAAAAGGGCAAATAATTACATAAAAAATCATTATCTATTGAAAGTATTTTTAAATGCCCAGTCCCTCCTGTTGACAAAGTCTGAAGGAGCATTCACACTTGGAAGTAAGGGAAGTGTGAACACTGCATATTGTAACTCAGACTTACTGGCCTCCAGCTGTTGATCCAGACTGGTCCATTGTGAACACTCTGGCAAGCACTTTGAACTCCAATACTCATTAGCCAAGTGAGAAGATGATCAGGGAACTTTTGAATATTCACGTGTTCTTGGAGCACTCTAAAGACAGCACCATTGAGCATGCATGGCCAAGGTTACAAACACCTCCAGAGTGGAATGTTCAGAATACAGTGGATCTGATAGCTGGGGGAGGGAGAGTTTGTGCAGGCAGAGCTCCAAACCAGCAAAAGAAACCCTGATATAAATCTAGGTCAAAGTCGCATAGGGCATGGTAGGTAAGGACTACACCAAGGACGCACAGCAATGCTATGTGAAAATAAAGGAGCTTAGACAAGCATACCATGTGACAAGGCTGATTCTGAGCTACAGATATGAGAGGCTGATGACATGACCCATAGCCAGCTACACCATTTTCATCCCATGAAGCACTGAGAGCCTGGCCCAGAATTCTGACCTGCTGCAGGGACTGTGGGATAGCTTCTTGAGTTGATTCAACCCCTGGAGGTGGGAATGTGTACCGTCAACCATAGCCACTTAGTGGGGACATGCAAAATTGCTTTTGCTAAATTGGATGCTCAAAGTTTGTAGTTTAGAAATGCCCTCTGATAACGCAGTTTAACGTGTATTTTCTTCAGAAAAGCTTTTGCTTATTGGACTACTCCCTAACATCCTTAGTTGGGGCTTCCCATAGGTAAGATTTACTTTTCTGGGGTTCCAGAGTTAGTGGATTTTATGGACCCCATTAGGCTCTCATGTGGGGAGGAAAAAGGGGGTTCATTGTGTGGGACAGGGTTGCCAATGTGTGGGATAGGGATGGGGTGCAGAGTCAGGCTGCAGGTAGGGTCTCTGCTCAGAAGAGAGGGTGCAGGAGGGGGTTTGGAGTAGGGAGTCTGGCTAGGAGGGAGAGTGTCATAGCAAGCTGGGAGTGCAGGGGGGAGGGGAGTGAGTGAGGGGCATTTGGGTCTGGGATGCTTGCCTGGCGTGGCATCCCCTTGAAGCAGGGAAAGCCTCCAGACAGCACACTGCCATTTCCCCAGTGGGTGGGAAGGGAAAGGGAGCTCAGTCTCTCCCTCCCCATCCCAGCATGCAGTGGGGATCCTAGCACAGCAAGGGGCTGCAGCACTAGGCTGGGCTTCCCGCTGGGAGAGTGTGTGTGAAGAAACCCTGACCTTCCCTGCCAGACCAGGCTCCAAGCCATTCCCCCAGTGGGGTGGGGAGGGGCAGAGAAGAGAGAGCGGCAGCGCATGATGGGGCACCAAGCTCGAGCATGCCCCAAAGGGATTGCAGCGCCCCACCTGGGTTGCACATGGCCCCTGCCAGCAGTTCAAAAATGCCAACGTCTGGGACAGCTATTCAGCGCCTTTGCCTCAGACCTGGGCACTCCTCCCCTTCCTGGCAGCAGCGGCCGCTGCAACAAGCCGCCACCTGCACCTGTGGAGGAGAAGGCCGCACGACCAGACCAGGACCCACGTTACAGAGGCAGTCCTATGGGAGAGGCAAAGGGCTGCGTGGTGCATGGGCAGTGGGTGGAGTGGCCAGAAACCATGCTCCTCCAGAAGTCCACCCCAGCCTGCAAAGCTTCAATGGGAGCTGCCTATGCACTCTGGGGAGGTAGGGAGGATGCTCTGTCGCTGCTACGCTGTGCTGGGAGCAATGGCAGTGCGCACACTCAGCCACTTCTTACTGCAAGTCCATCCCCCCATCAAGTAGTGAAATGTCTAGCAGGGCTTTCCGGGACATTTCACTACTTGATGGGACAGAGTCCTTAAATTCGGGATGTATAGTCAGCATGCAACCTCCATCCTCAAAAATGTACGCAAACAAAACACAGGCACCCAAATGTTCATAGAAATTGGAACTGAAAAGGGCACAAGATTGGTCAGTCTAATTATGCAAATTATTTAGCTGACTGTCACATTCCACTACTTACCTACCTCTGGCCAAGCATCTGCTGGTTTTCTCTTTTGAAGCCCTGTGTTATGAAGTTCCTGAAACTTGGCTCACATATTGCCTGACACTTGTTGCCCAACTTCTCAACCAAATGGTCTCCTCTATTTTAAACAAGCGATGGATGAAAATTAAATGTTCCTACCCTTAAGCAGTGAAACTAAGGATCTTAGGTCTGTGAAAATGGTGTCACAATGACACCACAGGTTGAACCTCTAGTCTGTCAGTATCCGTGGTCCAGCATGATATGGGTTAACCGGATGTCCACTTATCATCGGTGTGGCCAAGTTTCCCGCAGTTCCATCAAATTTGTTTATAGCCACCAGCTCTGGTTCTCAGTATTCTGTGCTGTGGTTTAGCTCTAATTTACCCCTAAATGTCTTCTATGAGTCCAGTAAGCAGTGGAAGCAGGTTTGTACAATTTTTGGTGGTGTTCCATTAGCCACACCCCCTGACCCGTTAACCATGCCCTGACCCCCATTAACCACGCCCCCTGACCCCGGTTAACTATGCCTCTGGAGATAACACACTCGGGGCAAGATGGACACACGACCAGAAGTAAAAGGTGTCATGTCACCCCTCTTGAAGGACTTTTCCCACCATCCTCCTACCAACAGAGATTAGTTTGGCCCCCACCAAACCCCCCTCATGCAACTATCCTGCAATTGCATCAACCCAATGTGTGACATTAATTCGGGGGCAGAGAGGCTGGGGGAAGTGTTCCCTCTAAGGCTATGTCTACACTCGCGGCTTCTTGCGCAAGAACCCACAGAGCATCCACACTGCCCGCCTGCTCTTGCATAAGTAAACTTGCAGTTCGGTGTGGTAAGAGAGGGTATCTTGCACAAGAGCTATGCTCCTTTCTAACAGGTGTAAGCGCTCTTGCGCAAGAGGGCAGTGTGGATGCTCAGCAGGGATTTCTTGCACAAGAAACCCCTATGGCTAAAATGGCTATCGGAGCTTTCTTGTGCAAGAGAGTGTCCACACTGCCATGGATGCTCTTTCGCAAAAGCACAGCTCGCACATGGCAGTGTGGACGTGTTCTTGCGCAAGACTTCTTGCACAAGAACTCTTGAGCAAAATGTCCTTGTGCAAGAAGCCGCCAATGTAAACATAGCCTAAGAGTTTCCTCTCATGAGCAGAATGGATTTTGTGTTGTGCACCAGTACTGAGTTCATGGGGCTTGTTTGGATGTGCCACTGTGGCACCCAAGTTATTAATAAATATTTTATAAACTTTTACCTTTTCTCTCTGCTGCCATGTCTCCTCCCCTTGATAAATCAGCTCCCCTGGTGCCTGCTGCCCCCCAACTCCTCACCCTCTTCTGCTGTCCTGACTCCTGCCCTCAGCCCTTCTGCAACCTGCCCCCCTCCACCAGCCTTTCTCTGCCCCGTGCCCACTCCTCCAGTAGCCCCACTCTGATCATGGGAGCTATCCCTTCTCATCCCCTCTTCTAACACCTCCCTCTACACACCTGCCCTGCCTCTCTCCTCTGGTGCTGGTCCCTCCCCTGCAGGTGTCTGCCCTTCTGCTTCAACCCCAGAATCCCCTGGCAGCTGCACCTTCCCTTAGCACTGCAGCCTCCTGGTGCCTCCCCCTTCCCTTACTGCTCCTGCCCTCTTTTTCCCTGATGCCCACCCCCTCACCACTCTCTGCCCCAATTCCCCTCATGCCCCTCTGTGCCCTCACATGACTTGCTCCATCCCCACCTTTCTCATGTCCACCCCTTCTTTCAAGCCTTCTCCCAGTATCTTCCCTTCCCCCCTCTAGCCTCCAATGCCCTTACCCTCTCCTCTCCCAGCATCACCCTGCCCCCCCTCCCACTGACACATTCCCTCCTGCCCTTTTCCTCATTGTCTGCACTTGGGCCCCTGGCATTTGTCTCTCTGCCAGGCTGTCCCTTGGTGCGTTCCTCTCCCACCTCCTCCCCCTCCACACAAGCCCCTTCCTCTCCCGCCCTTTCCCCCTAGTTTTCTCCCTTCCCTGCCTTCCACTTTGTGGGGCCGGAGTCCGCGCTCCGGCCCCAGAAGTCCCCGGACTCCGAACCCGGAGTTAGGCCACACGGCACAATGCCACACTGAGCACTTTTTAAATCTTGGGCTGTGAAGTCACATCACGCCCAGGCGTCTTCCCGGTCACCTGGAAATGCCATGCATGGAGGCAGCAGCAGCCAGCAGCACGCGCTGGCAAGGAGGAGCTGGACTGAATGCTGCGCACGGCAGAGACGGTCCGGGGACGGGAGTAGCTGGGGGGACACGCGGGGAGGCCGGCAGGTGTGGGCCAGAGCCTGCTCCAGGCAGGGCCGGAGGAGAGACCCAGCTCTAAATATTGCTGGAGCATGGACACCATGAGCCCATATAACTTGCGGCCCATGAGTGGAAGTGTTGATAATGCTGCTAGATAATATTAACCTCCCGTGGTTTGGCAAATTCTCTGGTTTGGCATCAACCAGGTCCTGAGGGTGTCAGATTAGAGAGGTTCAACCTGTACAAGGTTTCATTCCTGATTTAATTGTAATTGGAGTTAGGTAGCACAAACCCTGTGTGGCACTTTGACAGTGTAGGTGTTAATACCACAGCAGGACAGATGCATTCCCTCATTATTATTTTTTTAATTGTCTCGATCCATGGTACATGAATTTAACCACAGTCTCCATTATGGACAGTCACACACAGAGACAATGTACCAAGGCAGCTTCTAGGGTTATGAATGATGCAATGTAAGGTAATAACTCCCAAGAGACGTGGTTAACACATTGTGCAGCTAGAAGTGAGCTAACCCCTGAACATTTCACCTAATCTTCCCTTTTAAAACTTGGCTAATCTAAACTACCTCTTCTTTTGATAGAACCGAAATCTGACTGACAAGGATTTGCAAACCCAGAAATGAAATCAACACTTGGTTTCCAAAGCCCCATTTCTAATACCTAAACTAGTTAATCAGGTGTTTGGTTTTTGACAGGAACACCTGGTTGAAAAGGGATGCCTGCAGCCCCAATCATCGGTGGTGACCAAGCCATTAAAAGTCCAGTTGGTGGCACAGTGGGGATGGCAGGCTCCCGGGAAGCAGCTAGCAGGTCCAGTTTCCAGGCACGGGGTGTCTGTTAGGACTCAACACACTTCCCTGGCCTATATGCACCACCCTGAGAATTGGCTCTATTGCTGTTATTTCCAGTCCCATTCCAGAATGCACAACCTCAGCCCAAAACCCATACCCTCTCCATCATGCTAGAACCAATACCTCCTCCCACACCCCAGCCCCTTACCTCAACCCAGAGCTAGGGATGTTAGCATAAGCTTATCATGGAGTATGGACTACTTGCTTTATCCCTCTCCCTTGCTGGGTGGGGGGAGAACAGATGCCAGAGCTGTGGGGAGCCTGCTTAAAAGCTGGTTCCCTCCAGCACCATCTCAACAGTGCCGCCTGCCCTTCCCCCCCCCCCCTCCGCCCTGCCCCACTGCCTCTATCACAGGCAGCAGGGGGGTATAGGGAAGGCTGCTCCGGCAGCAGCCCTCTCCACGACAGCCCAGGTTGGCAGCACACAGGGGCTGGTCCAGTAGCAGCCTCTGTCCACGGACAGCCCTGGCCACCACGAACAGGGGTTGGTGCTGGAGCAGCCTCTGTTCATGGCCAGCCCTGGCTACTATGAACAGAGGCTGCTCTGGTACCACCTGCTGTTCGCGATGGACAGGGCTGGCCAACATGAACTGTGGCTGCTGGACTCAGCACGAGCCAGGACAAAGCAGTCCTGGCACACACTGGTCCGGGACACTGCACCTCTGCATTTAAATGTAGTAAGAGCCCAGCAGCTCTTACTACATTTAAAATGCAGAGCTGTAGCATGGGTGGCTCCTGGAGCCAGCACGAGCTGGGACTACAAATTGTATTGACTATGCAAGTAGCCAGATAACTGCAATTTATCACCCTTACTCAAAGCCCCCCCACCCCCCTCCCTCCACATTCTGAATCTTTTAGCCTCACCTCCCAGCCTGGAATCTGCTCCTGCATCTCAAACCCCTCATCCTTGGCCCCACGCCAGAGTCCAAACTGTAACCCTTACCCACTGCCATACCACAACCCCCACCCCATCCCAATGAAAATGAGTGAGTGAGAATGAGGAAGAGTGGGTGACAGAGGGAGGAGGGAATGCAGTGAGCAGGCAGGAGCTTCAGGGAAGGGGCAAGGCAGGGGTGTTCAGTTTCTGCTGTTAGAAAGTTAGCATCCTACTAATAGCTGCAACACCATTTTAAAATCTCAGGATCGTTTTCAAAGTGGTCTGCTTATGACAGATTTTGATGGCTTCAAATGGACTCTCATGAATGCGTTCTATATGAAAGTGTATAGTAATTGTAAATAAATCAGATTTAAAAGCATTTAGGGACAGATGCACAAATTCTGCAGCTCAGAAGCGGAACCTATTTTCTTCCTACAGAAAAGCTAATCTCTTCAGAGCCTGCCTGAACAAACTTAATCTTACCCATATGCTAGAGGATTCCTCATGCAATATCTAAACAACAGACCATTTTTTTGTGTACAAAAAGACTTGGAGATGCCATGGAACATAGAATCTAGTATGAATATGGACAGGTACACGCTACACAGCTGAAATATAGGTTAAAAGCTGTGCCTTGCATGTACACTGTTAGAAGGCTTGACCTCTCTGGATTATATGACTTCTCCTTGATATTCACGTGTCTGATAGAAGCACTTGATCAGACCTTTGCTGCAGTGCCCAAATGAGTCATGAAGCAGCCAATATTTCAAATGATGTAATCATGGGATCACAATCCAAGTTACCGTCTCTCATGCACAGATTGTTCTCCTGGCCTTTGCAGTGTTTTGACAATGTAGTCAACTGGTGTTTATGATAAGAGACTTAACACCATTTTTGATAATTAAAAAAAATCAATCTTTCATTAACCTTCTATGTTCTTCTGTACTCAACACTTTAAAGAATCAGGCTTCTACTACTGCATCCTTAATTAGAAACGTTGCTATCTGGGGCTGGCTTTTCAGTTAGCAGCTGACAGACCTGCTGCTCTTTCCTCACTTATCAGAGCTGGTTCTGACACTCAGTATGCTCAAACTTCTGCTTGGCACAGAGGATCAAGAGCAGCTGAGCACTGTGGCTGTCAGATACAACAGAGAATTACTGTACATCCCTTATCTCATAGGTTAGTCAGTCATGATTTTCTATCAGACTGAATGATGACACTTGCTCTCAAACATAGAAGCAAAATGTGAATCACTCTTTTTTATTAAAACAGCTACTATTCCAAGTACCTTTAAAAATAGATTCTACCTTTTTGCATTTTCTATTGTTTGTAGTATATTTTGAGCAGCTTCAAAGTGGAAATTGTTTTCTCACCACTTCTGTCTTGTATTATTTTTTCAGCTGGAAACACTAATGATTTAACTGACTTCAAAATAAACAAAATGTGATCTACAGTGGCAGGTCTCTCTCTCTCTCTGTTAGTGGCCCTGCTTCTGTAGACTCTATTTCAGGGGTGGGCAATAATTTTTTAACGGGGGCCACTTCAGAAATTTTTGAGGTAAAGGGGCAGGGCCTTGGGTAGAAGGGATGGAGCTAGTAGACTTCTTGTGCTTTTCACCCACCCTGGTTGACCTGGGGTGGGAGAGCGCAAGAAGTCTTCCTCCTCTCTTCCCTCCTCCCCCGCCCCACTCCCTAGAGAGAAATGCCAGCTATTTTAAAACAGCTTAGTTCCCTTTAGGCACCTAGTAGGAGGAACTCTCATGCACTCTCCCTGCCCCCAGGACAATCAGGGTCTGAGGGTGGGGGAGCTCACGAAGTCTCCTCGCCCCAGGAAAAACCGTGACGTGGTTAGGGATACACGCCAGCTGTTTTTAAAAAGCCGGCATGTCTCTCTAGCCCAGAGGTAGGCAAAGGGCCCTCTGAGGGCCAGGTCTGGCCTGCCAACCTGGTGGATTTGGCCCATGGCCACTCTGCCACTCCCCCACCCCCAAGCCAATCAGGGCCTGAGGGTGAGAGAGCCCAAGGTGGCTAGAGAGACACGCTGTCTTAAAACAGGCAGCGTGTGTCTCTAGCCACTGCGCGCCCCAGGCGAGGAGTGGAGAGCAGGGGCAGGATGCAAGAGATTTCGCACACTCCCTGCCCCCAGATCCTGACTGGCCTGGAGGACCATTCGCCCACCTCTGATCTATTCACTGTGGTTGTTGGTGCTGTTCACACCCTTGAGATCAGATTCCTTTTAATATGTTTTAAGAAGGATTGCAAAAGCTCCTAAGAAATTTGGGAGCACAAACTCAATTGACATTCCAAGAAAATTTATGCATCTGTCTCTCTCAGGTGCTTTTGAAAAACTCCACCTAAAATCCTAGGCCTTCATTGGCGAGCTAATCTTGATCTGAACACCCATCTCCCAGGCTCAAAGTCTTGCATAGCAACACACTGATCCCCTATTCCTGTGAAATGTGGATTTCCAAGAGCAACCCCAAAAAACATTCACTCCATTTTAAAGTACATTTGATTGTATTTAACAGCTTCCCCTTTAAAACTTTTTTATTTTTCTTTACTGGTTCTGTACTTTAAACTCATGTCTTGTCAAGACTCACCATTTACCTATTCACAAAATCTTCTACCTCTTCTCTCTAAACAATGGAAAAGAACCATTAAGGGATGAATCACACCAGAACTATTCATCATCATCCCACTCCTCACTTAGGTCACCAGTAGTTTTTCAAACCAGTTATCTTCAGTGCTAAAGAGCATGAACCTCTATTGCTTGAACTAAAGGACCCGTGACTCCCTTAGCTATGATCTGTAAGTAAATTAATATCCTTACGTACACCAGTCACAACAACAATCCTATCAGGGTTCTGTGTGTGGCCTGCGAGACATTTTGTTAACTGTTGCCCATGAGCAAGGCTGCAAGATTCCGCTTTTCTCTGTCAGCGTAGCTTTTTGCCACAGGTATTAGTATACTGACACACGTGTGAAGCAAGGGCACAAAGTCAGGCGTGAGCTGACTGCCAGCCCCACCAACACAGGGGAAAGCGGGTGAAGGGGGAGTTGTTCTGGGGCCTGATAACTCTAAAGGGCCCCGGGCTCCTGACCATCTCCGCTGCAGCCCCAGACTCCCTTGAATCACCACCAGAGCACTGGAGTGCCTGGTGAGGGCTTGTAGGTCCCAGTGCTGTGGTCCAGGTGGTGCTGAGGGCTGGCTGCCCACCTCAGCCCCACTCCTTGTCCAAGGGCCCCACTGACTGACTGCACGTAACACTGACTTTAAAAGCCATGACCTCTCTCTGCATCCAATCAAAACACTGCAACAGTTCAATCTTCAAACCCCATAAATTCTAGGTATGCAAATGCAGTTAGCAAAACTGCTCTATCCTGGGAGACCATCTTGGCTATGATAATCTTTCAGCCCACCGAGATGAATGAGGGCCATGCATGCAGCCCACTGATGAGCGTACATTTCCCATCACTGCATTACAGGCAAATCAAAACTCACATGTTGCTAGTGGGGATTACAATTATTGTGTCCACTCTGTCTCTTCGGTCCTCAACGTAACTGATTTGATTTTTTCTCCAACTAATTAGTGGGCAAGTTTATATAGGTTTGATCCCAGTTTGAATAATTTACAATTTGGTTGTGACTCTTCTCAGGTAGTCAGTAGGTGCCAATGTGCCTTTCCACTTAATCAGAAGTTGGGGCGCGATCTTGATTGTTTCCTACAGATTTTGTTCTGAATAGGCCCACATGTTGAAAATAAAACAATAAGTCACCTGTTACTGTTTCCTAGAACAGTCTCTCAACACTAATTACAACATGGCTCTATTATTTTATAGGGAAACAATGAAGATAGCTGGGAAAACAGCTTTCTGAGCAGTCAAGTGGCTAAAAGAAATATACTTAATGAAAAGTTAATCCTCTATCTGACCGCAAAGGGGCTGCTGCAGAGTTCTGGATAGCCACTCATCTAAAATAATACAGGACGGAAGGGAGAGAAAGGGATTTACACGATTTACTCCCTATTGACCAGTATGCACTTAATAATGCTTATTACCATCTTCAGAATGGGATCAATATTTAGAGCTGATTGAAAAATTACATACAAAATATTTCTTGCACCAGTAATGACTGTTGATCAAAATAAAATGTCTCAGATTTCAATAGAAATGTTTCATTGTAAGATGAAAAAAAACTGGAATGAAACATTCTGAAGTTTTGTGGGTTTTTTTAGGAAATGTTTTTGTATCTTTTTAATGGGAGGAATGCTTCATTCACATTTTTATTCTTTCACTACCCCCACTTTTGTTTTTCTACAAGAAAAAAGTGAAAAAGTGATGAGTGTGTTTATTTTCCCATTCAATAAAACTTTTAATCAAATCCGGACAAAAATTTAATTTAAACTCTAATAAAAATATTTAATAAAAATTTATACTGATTTGATTTCCTCCCACCAGCTGTGTCCATTTATTATCATTTTACTCCTGTATCCTATCTAACAAAACTTCCCCAAAAAAACTATCAGATCATATTTATTTTTAACATAATAAGTCGCTCATTGTAAATAAATCCTTATTTTTTTCCTCATTCCAAATACACTGATGGAGGACTATAAAATCAAAAACTACATAGTGTGTTTTAACAAGATAAATCCAGTCTCAATCACATGCTGTTTTTATTTGCTCACAATCTGAAATATATCTGAATCAAAATCTTTGATTTGTCAAGCTAGAAATCAAAGATGCATCAGAAACTAAAGACCCATTCTCTATTTAAAAATGTTTAATGGACTTTTAAACTGATCATCATTTCTCTATGCTTGCAGACAGGAACCAAAATTAGCAAATCAGAACAGATAAAAAAACCTGCCCCCCTTTGGCCAAATTTCTGCAGTTCTGAGGGGTTGTGTTAGCTGAGACAATAAAACATAATTCTCCCACCAATTCAACAGAAATCCCCACACACATTGTGGGACGGAGTGTGTATGTTGGGTAGGGATGTAAAATCCCGGTTAAAGTTAACCGATTAAAGCAGACACCTCCAACCTTGTGCTGGGGCTGGGGTTGATGCTGGCTCCCTTACCACTCATTCCCTTCTTCCTATCTCAACTCTACAACCCTCTCCACTTCCCAATAGGACTGCCAGTTGATCTCAACAAAAATACCGGACACAATCTACATTACATCTTAGTTAGAAAATACCGGACATTTATATTTTCTCAATTTGTTTCCCAAACAGAAAGCTCAAATATTGGATTGTCCGGTTCAAAATGGGACACCTGGCAACCCTAACTCCCAAATAATATCTACCTTCCAGGACAGTTTATTATGGAATCTGTATAAATAGTTCTACAATCCTCTGAAGCCCACACAACCCACATTTCCTTACTGTTTAACTCTCGATCTCCAATGCTTTGTCCAAATTTAGATTGCAAATTCTTGGAAGCTTCAGGAGGTAGCCAAGTTAGTCTGGATAGGATAAACTTAAAAAACATCAAATGGTGTGGTAGCACTTTATAGACTAACAAAACACGTAGATGGTATCATGAGCTTTCTTGGGCGCAGCCCACTTCTTCAGAAACTCCGGTCATCTGAAGAAGTGGGCTGCGCCCAGGAAAGCTCATGATACCATCTACATGTTTTGTTAGTCTATAAAGTGCTACTAGACCATTTGTAAATTCTTGGAGCATTAACCATGTCTTCCTGGAAGTTTGGAAAATGCCTAGCACATTTTGGATGCTACTGCAATATAAAAAATGTAGTAAAGGATGAGATTTTCAAAATGTTCAGCATTAGCCTAATTCTGCTCCCACTGAAGTCAACAATAAAACTCCTATTGATTTCAGTGGCAACACCAGTAAACCAAAGCTGAAGATTTTTTGGTTTTGGTTTTTAAATAAAGTACTATTTAATATGAAAAGGGTGTGGCAGAATCAAGTCCAATGTCATTGACTCACACAGGAGCATTCCCACACATGTCCAAATAATGCCTTAGCTGTGTCTTACTCATGCCCCATCCATCTGGCCATCTCCTCCTAGACCTTCAGAGACCTGTCCAGGTGATATCACAGAAAGGAGGAAACAGATTGTCTCTTTTCCTCATCCCTACTTTAACAGTTCTGAAATCCCTGAAACTGAATTTCCACTATAATTTTTCTCACTTCACAATTTAACTGTTCCATCTCCTTATTTCAAGTATGTATAATATGTAGTGCTGAGCAAATGGCCTGCTTTTTTCAGTTCAGGGGCCAAACCAAAAAATACAGAGAAAAAAATTGTTTGGGAACAACTCAAAATACACATTATTTCACACTCTGGGTGTGTCTAGACTACATGCCTCCTTCGACGGAGGCATGTAGATTAGCCAGATCGGAAGAGGGAAATGAAGCCGCGATTAAAATAATCGCGGCTTCATTTAAATTTAAATGGCTGCCCCGATCTGCCGATCAGCTGTTTGTCGGCAGATCGGGGCAGTCTGGACGCGATGCGCCGACAAAGAAGCCTTTCTTCATCGGCACAGGTAAGCCTCGTGAAACCAGGTTTACCTGTGCCGATGAAGAAAGGCTTCTTTGTCGGCGCATCGCGTCCAGACTGCCCCGATCTGCCGACAAACAGCTGATCGGCAGATCGGGGCAGCCATTTAAATTTAAATGAAGCCGCGATTATTTTAATCGCGGCTTCATTTCCCTCTTCCGATCTGGCTAATCTACATGCCTCCGTCGAAGGAGGCATGTAGTCTAGACACACCCTCTGACTTTCTTTCACTCAAACACACACACACTCCTTCCACAAATCAGATCATATGAAATATTTTGTTCCAGTTTACACAAGGCTTTTTGTGTTTTCATTTTGGTTTGTTTGGGAGTGTTTATCCTTTGTTTTATTAAATAAACCTACATTTCTAAACACATTCATTTGGAAATGAAGTCATAATGTTTTATTTAGAAAATGTTGATCACATTTTGACTTTTTTTCCTCCAGCCAAGAGTGTTCTCTGAATTTAACCCAGATTTTTTCATATTTTCAGTTAATCCAGAACTACATTTTTTGACAAACTGTTTGTCAAAGAATGTATATAGGTATGAATGTATGTGATACTTACTCTTTTCTACTCCAGGAATAAAACAATCCAAAATTGCTTCATAGATATCACCCAAGGACCACAAGGTTCTGCAAACCCAGACGTTAAACCAAAGCTTGAATTTGACCCTTAAGACTTAAACTTTCTTTTTCAGTTCTTGTTCATTTAAAGATGGACATTTCCCTTTAGGCCTGCTGATTTCTATTTGCATATTAATGCTCTAATGATTACTTTTTAAATGCTTAAAACTGATTATCTGAATTACAGTAAAACTCCAGTTGTCCAGCATCCAGTAGTCTGGCACTCCTGGTAGTCCAGCACCACCTGGAATCGGGAAGTGCTCCAGGCAGCCGGACAATTGGAGCTGCTCTGCCCCGGGCTCACCCGAGTCAGCCTCTGCTCAGTTTCAGCAGCAGCTGATTTGGGGACACCAGTTGCTGGAGCCCTAAGCGCCGGCGGCTCCTCCCTGCAACCACCCTGAGCACTAGTGTCTCTTCCCTCTCCCCCTCCCCACTCTGGGGCTAGAGCCCTGAGCACCGCCAAGCACTGGAAAGCACTTTAGGACCCAGGGAGTGCCAGATTATCAGATATGCCGGACTTTCAGAAGGGGGGGGCTATGAGGGGTCGGGGGTGGGGTGGGGAGGATGCGGGGGCGGCACTGCGGGACC
Source organism: Pelodiscus sinensis (assembly GCF_052426305.1). Classification (NCBI taxonomy): domain Eukaryota; kingdom Metazoa; phylum Chordata; order Testudines; family Trionychidae; genus Pelodiscus; species Pelodiscus sinensis. The sequence continues at coordinate 104,974,666 of NC_143055.1, forward strand.
AACCAGACGACACCCCAGCTGCTCTGCCCCAAGCGTCCCCAAGTCAGCCGCTGCTGAAACTGACCAGAGGCTGACTAGTGCTCAAGGTGGTTGCAGGGAGGAGCCGACGGCGCTTAGGGCTCCAGCAACTGAAGCTCAAAGTGCAGGTGGCTCCCTGCCCACCCTGTCCCACTGCAGGAATGAAGTTCAGCCCCGTAGCATGTAGGGTGTGGAGGGGAGGGAAGCTGCAGGTGCTTGGGGCTTCAGTGGCTGAAGCCGTGCTCACTGTCGGCTCCTTCCCACCTCGTGCTGCAGGGGAAATATGGAACAATGTGCCCATTTAAAACAAAAAAAAGTCAGGACACCAGGAACAAACCTTAAAAATGGGTCTGTCCCAGTAAAAACAGAACAGATAGCCACCCTAAGAACATTGCTTGACTACATAGCAGCTTCACTAGTTCATAATTAAACCCTGGCTATCTTTGGATGCTGAAAAAAAAGTCAAATAAAATGTATAAAATGTTTCTGCCACCATAAACTGCCCTATGATACTGTGGTATTTGATGACCTCTCATAGGGCATACATATTTCCACATAAGTCCAAAAATATACATTTTATTTCCTCTCTAAATAGGAAATAATGCCTTGAATGCATGACTGAGTGCATGTCTACCTTTGTAATTTAGTTTAGGCATTGATTGCATTACTGTTTTCATTAGCAGTTAATTAAAAATGGCATTTCAAAAAACGCAAGAGTTTGGGGTCACTGCAGATATTCAAGAAACTAATCACAGCTCTTATCCTAATCATCCCTCATCTGAAAAAGTGGATTTTGCCCTCAGTCTCATCTAGACTACAGGGAAGGGTCGAAAGATGATATGCAAATTCCTCTTCTTCCAATCGCACTTTCGAAGGCAGAGCTTTTGAAAGTGAAAGTAATAAAGATGTGGCTTTTTCGGCGAATCCCTCCCGCTTGTCGAAAAAGCCACGTCTTAATTACTTTCACTTTGGAAAGTTCCACTTTCGAAAGTGTGATTGGAAGAAGATATGCAAATTCCCACAGAATTTGCATATCCTCTTTCGACAGTTCCACGTAGTCTAGATACACCTTAAGGTGCTATAGGACTACTCATTTTTTTAAAGTTACAAACTAACAATGCTATCCCTCATACTCTTAATCATCCCTGTTACAAAACAATCGGAACACTTAAATACTATTCAATGAACTAACCACTCTGATGACTGTGTTCTGCATTTTGCCTTTTTATCTTTTGTAGTTTCATAATAATTTACAGAAGTTTGCTTGATTTGTGTTTGTTTTTAGAGCATCTTCTCCAGTCCCTACATTCCAGCGGTTTACAGTCTAGAATTTTACAGAACTGTTTCATTAGGATGTACTTTTATCCAAACATTTTTCAACTTCCCCTTCCATGTAAATATGTCATTACTTTTCACCAACTCACTCCCTCTCTCAGACCCCCCCCACCCAGAAACACAGAAACCTATAGGAATTAATTTAATCACTTAATTGACCAGAAATACTTTGATACGTAAATGTCCTATTAGATCTGGGGCTTTGCTAATTTTTGAAGAGGAAATAGATACCATATGTGATTTGTTCATCTTGTGACTAAAAAATGAAAATACTGTATTAAAGATGACAGAGATACCCTTAACAGAATATAAAAAGGCTTCAACTAGAGAGTAAATCCTCCCCTCCAAAATGTTACTCGTACGCTTACATATCGTAATTTCTCCTGGGAGGTTTATTAAACCAAGCTTCAGGTGTTTAGAGACAGTAACAGAGGATACACAGAGTAAAGTAGTGATAAAGATAAACTGATGAGTTCTTCTGGTTATGTTGAATGAATTACCAGTACAGAAAATCTGCAGTGGTAGCATGTTAGCTACTTTAATGACTATGTTTGCTCCATATACAACTCAAACACTTTTCCACCTCTCAGTACTTCAACATAAATTCAGGCGCCCCTTCTGCATATATATTTTAAAGTACATCTGTCTGTAAGTCCATTGTCCACAAACTCCTCTGAACAGTAAGAGGTAGGGCCACCAAATTTGGTATCATAGAATCATAGGACTGGAAGGGACCTCGAGAGGTCATCGAGTCCAGCCCCCCGCCCTCAAGGCAGGACCAAGCTCCGTCTACACCATCCCTGACAGATGTCTATCTAACCTGTTCTTAAATATCTCCAGAGAGGGAGATTCCACCACCTCCCTTGGCAATTTATTCCAATATTTGACCACCATGACAGTTAGGAATTTTTTACTAATGTCCAATCTAAACCTCCCCTGCTGCACTTTAAGCCCATTACTCCTTGTCCTGTCCTCAGAAACCAAGAGGAACAAATTTTCTCCTTCCTCTTTGTGACACCCTTTTATATATTTGAAAACCACTATCATGTCCCCCCTTAATCTTCTTTTTTCCAAACTAAACAAGCCCAGTTCATGAAACCTGGCTTCATAGGTCATGTTCTCTAGACCTTTAATCATTCTTGTCGCTCTTCTCTGTACCCTTTCCAATTTCTCCACATCTTTCTTGTAATGTGGCGCCCAGAACTGGACACAGTACTCCAGCTGAGGCCTAACTAGTGCAGAGTAGAGTGGCAGAATGACTTCACGAGTTTTGCTTACAACACACCTGTTGATACAACCTAGAATCATATTTGCTCTTTTTGCAACAGCATCACACTGTTGACTCATATTCAACTTGTGGTCCACTATGACCCCTAGATCCCTTTCCGCCATGCTCCTTCCTAGACAGTCGCTTCCCATCTTGTATGTATGGAACTGATTGTTCCTTCCTAAGTGGAGCAGTTTGCATTTCTCTTTATTAAACTTTATCCTGTTTACCTCTGACCATTTCTCTAACTTGCTAAGGTCATTTTGAATTCTGTCCCTATCCTCCAAAGAAGTTGCAACCCCACCCAGTTTGGTATCATCTGCAAACTTAATAAGCATACTCTCTATCCCAATATCTACATCATTGATGAAGATATTGAACAGTACGGGTCCCAAAACAGACCCTTGTGGAACTCCACTTGTTATCCCTTTCCAGCAGGATTTAGCACCGTTAACAACAACTCTCTGACTACGGTTATCCAGCCAATTATGCACCCACCTTATCGTGGCCCTATCTAAGTTATATTTGCCTAGTTTATCAATAAGAATATCATGCGAGACCGTATCAAATGCCTTACTAAAGTCTAGGTATATGACATCCACCGCTTCTCCCTTATCCACAAGGCTCGTTATCCTATCAAAGAAAGCTATCAGATTAGTTTGGCATGACTTGTTCTTCACAAACCCATGCTGGCTATTCCCTATCACTTTATTACCTTCCAAGTGTTTGCATATGATTTCCTTAATTACCTGCTCCATTATCTTCCCTGGGACAGACGTTAAACTGACCGGTCTGTAGTTTCCTGGGTTGTTCTTATTCCCCTTTTTATAGATGGGCACAATATTTGCCCTTTTCCAGTCTTCTGGAATCTCCCCCGTCTTCCATGATTTTTCAAAGATCATAGCTAAAGGCTCAGATACCTCCTCTATCAGCTCCTTGAGTATCCTGGGATGCATTTCATCAGGACCTGGTGACTTGCTGACATCTAACTTTCCTAAGGGATTTTTAACTTGTTCTTTGTGTATCCTATCTTCTAAACTTACCCTCTCTCTGCTTGTATTCACTACGTTAGGCACACCTCCAGACTTCTCGGTGAAGACCGAAACAAAGAAGTCATTGAGCATCTCCGCCATTTCCAAGGTTCCTGTTACTGCTTCTCCCTCGTCACTGAGCAGTGGGCCTACCCTGTCCTTGGTCTTCCTCTTGCTTCTAATGTATTTATAAAAGGTCTTCTTGTTTCCCTTTATGACTGTAGCTAGTTTGATCTCATTTTGTGCCTTTGCCTTTCTAATCTTGCCCCTGCATTCCCGTGTTGCTTGCCTATATTCATCCTTTGTTATTTGTCCTAGTTTCCATTTTTTATAGGACTCCTTTTTTATTTTGAGATCATGTAAGATCTCCTTGTTAAGCCAAGCTGGTCTTTTGCCATATTTTCTATGGTATGCTGATTCTTCTCTTTTAACTTAAAACAAGGTCAGGGTTTGGTTATGCTGGGATAACTCAAAGTCCTGGGAAAGGGACAGTTTTTGATAACATACAAATGGAGGGGCTGCTGTTTGGAGGGACATGATATGAGAGTGGCCACTGGGGGCAGCAAGCCCGCAGGGGATTACTATCCCCCAGAGCAGGCGTGGGCAAAATATGGTCTGCGGGCCAGATCCGGACTGCCAAGCCATGGGATCCAGCCAGCGGATGCTGCAAGGAACCCCAGGCAGACTCCCTGCTTGCCTCGCCCCACCCGCATGCCACTCAGAAACGGAGCTACAGGGTGGTTTCACCTTAAAAATTGAGTCCGGAGGAAAGGGGGGAAAGCTTCAGGAGCTGCTCCTGCCCCCAGCACAATTCCATTGGCCAGCTTCTGACCAATGGGAGCTGCCTGTTTCAATAAGAGGCAGCCACAAAGCACAAGGGGCTCATAGTTATTCACAGAGCACATGGCTGCAGCCAGTGCAGAAGTGGGGCAGGCAAGAAGGCTGATTCAGGAACGGGCTGCTGGCTGGTAAATCTCCTAGCCAGAGCCTGCCTCTGACACCTTAGCCCCTCCCTTCTCCAACCTTCTGCCCCCCTACTCCACATACCTCCACTGATACAGAGGCAGCAACGCAGGATGGCAGCAGCCCCTGACCACGGGGGATCTGGCATCCTTGCAGAGAGAAGCTGCTCTGTGACAGCAGGCCCTGTCCGTGGGGGGGGGGGGGCAGTTGAGCTCCCTCCGGACAGTAACTTCTGTCCTTGGGGAACTCAGACCCTGCCACAGATAAAGGCTGCTGCTGCTGCAGATGGAGGCTGCTTGGTGGGATGCCAGAGCTGCCTCTGTCCACAGGGAATTCAGGTACCTTAATTTTGAACCCCCAACCACATACCTAATTTTCAACTGCAAGTACACAGTCATGCTGTGGGGAGAGAGCAAATACAGTAGGGCTACATCTACATTGTGCTCTCTTGCACAAGAAAATATGCAAATGATGCATGGCGATGAATACTGCCGCACCTCATTTGCATACTTAATGAGCTGCCATTTTTATGCAAGGCATATTCATTGCCGCGCCTCGTTTGCATATTTTCTTGCGCAAGAGACCACAATGTAGATGTAGCCTAGAATACTGTGTAAAACTACTTAAAAAAGAGAAATGTAAAAAAAATGGCAAGTTAAGAAAACGTTTTCTGTATTTATTTCATTTAAATTAAAAGCAACATTTTTCTTCTCCATAGTAAAGTTTCAAAGCTATATTAAGTCAATATTCAGGTGTAAACTTTTGAAAGACCAACCATAATGTTTTGTTTAGAGTTATGAATATTCCAGAATTACAAACAACCTTCACTCTTGAGGTGTTCATAATTCTGAGATTCTACTGCATATCATCGTCCTCATTTAGTAGGAGGCGCTCAAGTTCTCCCATCTCAGTATTTAGACTTCTTGCATCTATATACAAACTCTTAAAAAATGTCTTAATACTCAGTTGTCTGCTTTCCAATGATGTAACTGAAGGGGCAGAGAGTTGGGGGTGCAGGAGCCAGGGCAGAGGTTTGGATGTGGGGGGGGAGGGCTCGGCAGGAGAGAGAGCAGTGGGTGGGAGGTTAAGGGTGGGGTGGGAGTGCAGGAGTCAGGGCACGGGACTCGGATGTGGGGTGGGCTCAGGGCAGAGTGTCAGTATGCAAGAGTGAGAGCAGGGGGCTGAGAGGTGTGGGAGGGCTTAGGGCAGAGCGTGGTGGTTCAGGAGTGAGAGCAAGGGGTTGGGTGAGGAGCTAAGGGTAAGAGGTGGGATGTAGGTGTGAGAGGGGGTGCTGGAGTCAGGGAAGGGGACTGGGAGGTGTGGGGAAACTCAAGGCTGTGGTGGGGATGGAGGAGCCATGACTCGGATGGGGGGGCTCATGGCAGGGGGTGCAGGAGTGAGGGCAGGGGGCTGGGAGGTGGAGGAGCAATCAGGGCAGGAGATTGGGAAGTCAGGGGTGGCTTACTGGGACTGCCTGCAGCTGGTACATGGAAAGCAAGCATACACATACAAACTAATTCAGCCAAAGAGTGCCATAACGCTTCTATCTCTGGAGCACTGTTTTGAAAAACTTCCATTTGCTTCTCCTCTCGTTCCAATTAATAATTCAATTGAAAACACACTCCGGTACGCCACAAGATTTTCCCTTCCATCTCCAGCAGACAACAAAAAGGAATATATACTCCTGCTTGATCAAACTCATTCTCTAATATAAGTCACCTCATATTTTATATCAGCAAATCAACACAGACTGTCACAGAGTCCATGCACTTGGCAAATTATTCTGCCTTATTCTACAAGGTTAGGGGCTTAAATTCTCTCTCCTCCCGTCTCTGGCCCCCTCCCCACTTCTGCCTTTCATCTCTGTTCTATAGCATGTTCCCTCCTGATTCACTCCCTTCCTCCTGCTGCTACTTTTTTGTTCTTCCTTTACTCCAAAAAGTTCCACTTCCCTCCCTCCTCTAACCTCCAGCTACAGCTACAAACCGTCCTCAGTTTAGATCCCAATGAGACCAGCAGGAAATGAGTTAAATCAGTTTCCAGTTCCCTCTTAGCTAATCATCACCATTAGCCTAGGGCTAAGTTGCTATAACCCTCTGGCAAAAGCTGAATATGCAACTTCATATTTCAAAAATAGAGCATTTATTGATTTCCAATGGTCCCTTTATGTAATGAGTGGGGAACCTTTCTTGGGCAAGGGGCCATTGACCCACACACAAAAATCAGTCAGAGTGAGAAGTAAAACAAAAACAACCCAAACCCTCACTGATGGGGCCCCTGACTGAGAAGTAGACACTTCCCACGTTCCCCTCACACACTAGAGCAGGGTTGGGGAACCTCAGGCCTGGGAGCTGAGTGTGGCCCTAGGCTTGCCTGGATCCGGCCCCCGAGGCTCAGGGTCCCCCACCCCAGCACTGGGGAGCCTGCACTGGTGCTCCAGCTCCCCTGCTGCCCCACCACAGGGCTGGAGCACAGAAAATCTGCTAGATTGGGCCCTCCAGGCTCTGATGTAGGAGAGGAATGTGAGGAATGTCTTTCTGCTTCTCAGTTGGGGGCCATATCAGTGAGAGCTGGGTTTTTTTTGGGGGGTGGAGGGCGGCTTCTCACTTGTGCACATCCCTGGACTGATTTTTCTCTGGGCCAGTGGCCTCCAACCCAAAAAAGGTCCTTCTTCCTCCTTCCCCTCCCTCACCCTCCGCACTAGAGCCTGGGAGGAACAGGCTAGTAGATTGTGTGCTCCAGCCGCATGGGGAGCAGGAAGGGGTACTACAGCATCAGTGTAGGCTCCCCAGTACTGAGTGGGGAGCCCTGAGCCTCAGGGGCCAGATCCAGCCCCTGGCCTTAGGTTCCCCTGCGCTATGTGAACTAGGGTTGTGAAAGGTTAACCAGTAAGCATTACTCATTACAGGTGATGCTTACCAGTTCTGGTTAACCATTAACTGGTGGGGACTGAATCAGTTCCCTGCCTGCCAAAGGGAACAGGGGCTGTTCTGGTCATCTGGAGCTACCCCTGTCCGTGGAAGGCCTGGGCATCCCACAGGCAGGATCTGCTTCAGCATCTGGAATAGCCTCTGTCCGTGGGAAGCCCATGCATGCCACCGGCTGGGGCTACCCCTGCCTGTGCCCCCTTTAATCAGTTTGCCAATTAAATATTGTTTAAATGGTTAACCAATTAAACCGGATTTTACATCCCTAATGTGAACTTCTAAAGTGTTTCAAATGCTCTCCATGAAACACTTTTTGTCGGACAAAAAACTACAGAGAGATAAATGTGCACAAAATAAGTTCCAGTATGTTCACTCTGAACTGATTAAACTGAGGGTGACCCTGCTTCCAACGGGAGCTTTGCAGGAGAGGCCTGTAGGAGATGGAACACTTTGCTTTTGGAGTGTTTATACTCACTGTCCTCTATTCACTCTTATTGTTTCACTGCCATTGTGAAATAAATGCTGCAAAGGTTTGTTGTTGTTTTTTTATTTTCCCTTTTTATTTTTAAAGTCTGATTAGAAACTCAAACATTATTCCCACTGCTGGTTTTGCCCTTTCCCCATGAATAAATATTGATTTCCTCTAAACCACTTGTTTACCAATTGATTTTCTTTAACATCAGTGCTATCAGAACAGCTCTAGAAATAGGGTTTTAGTTCATTTACCATTCTTCTGATGGACAGTTATCTAGCTTCTAAGAGATAATGCAAAAGAGTGAATGATTTATGCATAAATCAATAGCTGTTTGGACTTTTTGTCCCTTGGTTTCTTTAAATCCCTTTCCACCAAATTTCCAAGCAGGCCAACAAAATGTTGGCTATGTTTTCAAATAATTTATATGGCACCATAAATGTACATGGTACGATATCTTTGTTCATGAAAACTTACAATCAAAGATACTACATTGTGCTGAATGATCTGAAATCCCATTGAAAAACAACTGATTTCATGTGTATGCACAAATGTCAGTTTTGCATGTGTATACATCATACACTTGCAAAGTGTTCATTATGTTCCACTTTAATGGCTAGTTCACATAGAAAATAGCTTACTCTTACAGTCTAATGATGCTACTTTAGCTCGAGTGGCAGAGATCTGTGTTTCCGTGATAAAAGCCTTAGGTTCACATAGTGCATGGTAGCGAATTGTTATAGATACAGATACAATTGGCCACTAAATCTGAGCTTTTGGACTCTCTATTTCTACTTGACTGGATTCAAATCTGTAACTTTCTTGCAAAGATAGAACGTGTAAAATAGTGGAAATCACCACACATACAAAAGCTCTCAGTTAAGGGCCCAATCGTGCTTCCATAGGGAGTTTTGCTATTCCATGGAAGCAGGGTAGGTCCTAACCTCTCATGTTGCCTAAGCCTACCTCTGACATCAGACAAACTTATTTCCACACACTCTTAAAACCGATGAGCAACCTCTGTCTAATTATCCTACTCTGCCAAATAGTTTAATGGAGAGTGCACCAGTACACAACAATATCCCAGGAATAAGCCAAGAAATAGTGTACTGAGTATCAATATTATTGCTACTAAAAAAGGTTTTCAGAGATAGTCTGATAAACAGAGTACTCAGGGTACTCACAAAAGCTTATGCCATAATAAAAGTGTTAGTTTTTAAGGTGCCACTAGACTCCTTGTTATTTTTGCAGAAACAGATTAACACAGCTACTTCTGAAACCTGTCATTAAAAATAATTTAAAAAAGAATAAGGCAACACACATTTAGCAGCTGACAGTTCAGTGTGAGATCCCAAGCATGGCTTCTTCCTTATACAATGAGCATGTGTTCGCTGAGAGAGTTATAGCACCCTGAACCAAAGGTATGAATGTTCCAAAGATATAAATGCAAGTTTTTAGAGCTCTCTTGCACTGACATGAGACCTTTCTGATTCATGACACACAAAACATTTCTTTTCCCCCCAACCCACCCACGGGGAGAGGAGGGGAATTACAATCCCAGCCTTTCCCTGCTGCTACAGCTAAGCATGCATTCCTGAATAAAGCAGCAGCCCTGGGTCACAGACTACCACTTGTTGGCAGGCTTTTCATATTAGAGTGGAGAGAGAAAGCTAGATTTTAAAGTGTTAAGAAAAGAAGGTCAATGAAAAATACCCTCTGAGGATTCATATAGCTACACTCAATATATAAAAGGGTGGCCCAGTAGTATTTTTGTCATGAGATCAAACAAAAAGATGCATTTTGTGAACTAATCCCCAACATGCACAAATCAGAACTTTGCTGGAAGGGTTTTGGTTTGGTTTTTTTGGTCAGAGCTGACAATTTGTCCTTAAACAACATTACACATTTATACTCTGGGTCTCAACCCTCTCAGGTTACAGCAGATGGCAGTTTTGCCATGGATAGCATTCAGAATTTGATCAGGCCCTTATTGCTTTCTTGAGAGGCAGAGGGGGTGTGAGTTTAACTGAGTAATTAAACAGGGGGTAATTTAATTTAGGGGGGGAACAGACTACTTAATGTCCAAAAAGATGCAATTTTCAGAACATATGTAGGGCAAAGATTTGTTCATGGGTATTTTAAGAAAAAGTCTGACAGGTGAAGGACAATAAAGAAAAAAAAAAAAATCACAGAAGCCCATGACCTTTCCCTAAGTTTTACTAAAAATATCTATCACAAAATGGAGAGCCACTAGACAGCTGAAGAGGCTTGGCTGGAAGCTCAGAGGTCCCAACCCCCGCAAGAGTTGAGAGGGACTCTGCTGTCAGACGCCGGGGCTGCAGGATCCCCTGGCATATGGGACAGTGGGCTCTGTAGGCAGCCAGATGCCGCAGGGAGTCTCCTGCCAACTTGGAGCTCGAGGGCCCCACTGCCTGGGTTGGCAGGGGTGCCCTGCAGTTCTCAGCTGCCTGTGGGCTAAAAATCACGGAGGTCTTCAGAAGTCAGATTCTGTGACTTCTGCAATCTCAGCGATAAAATCGCTGTCTTCAGCTGAAGTGAGATTTGCAGGAAAGGAAGAGCCTGCAGGCAGATTCCCACAAATTAACCTAACTCAACTTCCTATTTTAATGAAAAGCACAGATGTAAAATAAAATGATGTTTCTTTACAGAGAATATGAGAACCTCTGCCTCTTAGGTCATCAATCTGAATCCAGCCCAGTTTGGAAGAGATTGAAAATTGTTTGCATCTAACAATGGATATTTGTAGTATCTCCATGAAAGAGCTGGGGGGCATCCCAATTCTAATTCTCATTACAAACTCTCCACTATACTTGACACTACTCTGCAAGGTATTTGCAGCAGGGACTCTCTCGTTACTGTGTGTTTATGCCCAGTTCAATGTGGCCCTCATCTTAATTATGGTCTGTAGCAAAAATCACACAAAGAGGGAGTCAAAATTATGTTACTCATCATCTCATGATCTATTTGCCATCACAGTTCCATGTGCAAATTTCTGTTGGATAGAGGGAAAGTTAATAACAAGAAGTAATCACAAAGCAGACCAGAAAAACAACCCACACGATTCTTATATTGAAATCTCTGGGATTGGTAATACTAATTAATATTTTACCTAAGAGGAAAATGTTATGAGGATGTGAATGATAAATTCCTGCAGAAGATACAATCTCAAGGCTATGAAGAATAATTACAGATGAGTTATTCTGACAGGATCCTGGACTTAGGCACGAGCACCTTTCTGCTCTCCAATGATAACTACTCCCATCACCCTAAGGCTACGTCTACACTACATGTTTCTTGCGCAAAAAGCCTTTTGCGCAAGAGTTTTTGCGCAAAAACTTCTTGCACAAGAGCACATCCATAACTCAAAGCACATCGCAAAAGCGATGAGCTTTTGCACAAGAGAGTGTCCACACTGCATGGACGCTCTTGTGCAAGAAAGCTCTGATTGCCATTCACAGAAACCCCTCTGGAGTGTCCACACTTGCCTTTTCGTGCAAGAACTCTTGCGCAAAAGAGAGTTATGCCTCATAAAAGGAGGTTTACCAATGCCAGAAAAAGCCCTCCCTTCTGCCCTTTTACTGTTGATTTACTTGCGCAAAAACGTATTTGAGATGTGGACGCTCCATGGGGTTTTGCACAAAAACCTTGCAGTGTAGACATAGCCTAAATGAAAGGGGGTGGAGAAGAAGGATACAGATCCCTAAGGAGGAAAGAGGCTTACTTTGGCTATACCCCTCCACAGATCCCTGTGATTAAAGCTATTGCCTACATGGGAAAGTAATACATTTAGGAAAGCATTTTTAGATAAATAGCTTTTAACAGCCAGAAATGAGGAGACATCATGTGACTAGCCAGCTTTTCACAGACTGCAGTAGGCCACAAATCCCTGATTGAGAACCCATGACATGTCATATAGGAAGATCACCAGCCTAATAATCTGTTGTAGGCCACACTTCAGACAAATAGAACTGGAAGCAATGGGTTAACAAGGCAAACACTCTTCCAAAATGTTTTGCAGGAATTTTTGATGAATGAACCTTTGTTGCATAAACAAAGATTGCTTTGCTATGGGAAGTTTCAAGTCACTGCCCCATTATACACTGTACTCTTGATAGTCTATGTGAGCAATCAAGTCCCACAGATAATCTTAAATACTAGTCAACCACACAGACTACACAAGCGGAAGCAATGAAAGCTCTGTTTCCCCACAAGTATCATGAATCTGCTTTTTTTCTTCATAGTGGCAAATCACAGCTACATGCATGACTTGATCAAAACTTTGATTTAATTACACCCAAAAATGTAGGTTCTAATTACATGTAACTATTCAACAGCATGTGTCACAGATGAAGGAAAAATAGGTACAAATATTATTCCATAGCATTATCTGAAAATTTATTAGAAGCACATTTTTAAACATTACTCCTCAGAGTGACTTTGACAAACCCTTCAAATTGGAGAGCAGTATTTTGCAGTTCTAAATCTTTCACCTGTAATTGCACCAACAAAGCTATTACAGAATAGTTGCTGATTGACCATCAATGATTTAGTATTCACTCATCATATACTGCCATATTTCTTACAAGCTGACATAGCCCTCAGATATGCCTAAGCATTCATCCACAATACTTACTATCCAAAGAAAAGTGTCTCATTTAAAATGGTATGATTTCTAAAGGAGAAAGCATCGTTACATTTTAAATGTAAGGGGAGCCTCCATTAACAATGAGGCTTTAGTTCTAAAATCAGTTAATTTGCAATATTTGTTTTATTAGCTTTCTTTTCCCACTTAGTCATCTTTCTCTTGTCTCATCTCTAAGTGCCCCTCTGCCTTTCAATATTATTTCTAATACTGGTTAAAAAAAAAAAAAAAAAAAAAGAGGTAAAATTTACTTATGCCAACTCTAAACCAAGCTTTTTTTTGAAATATGATTTAATCCAGACATTAATTGATTTTGTTTCCAGATTCATCTGGTATCAACAATGGATTCCAAAAATAACTTGCATCTTCCCTAGGATTACAAGATTCTGCAGGAAAATGAACAGAGGTGGCTGAATTTGCATTCCTTTTAATTTACATATTTATTGTTTACTGGAGTGTATTATAAAGTATTATTCAGACTGTTGCTACATCACACAGAATTTTCGTTTTGAAATTATCACACTTAATCCTGCATGTCTTACTCACTCTGAACTCCCACTAATAACAAGGGGATATTTGCATGAGCAAGGAAAGCAAGATATGGCTGAAAGCCAGTACAACATAAGGAAGAGTCTATTTCATAGCATTGTATATAGCCAAGGGTTCCACATTTTGTGAAAGTCTTTTTGTTTCTCTAAGTCAGTTCTCAGTTTGACAGCTTACTGGGAAACTTCTGAAGTCTATTTATGAGTTACTATTTTTAAAGAGTTTTTTTTTTTTTTTTTAAAAGGTTTTCATTGGGCCTGGGAGACAAAACATCTACCAGAGGCAGATGGGACTTCCCCAACTTACTAGAGCATCAGCACAGTTTACTTTAATAACCCAAAGGGGTTTAATTTATTCTCTTCTCAGTGCACACATATACAGTACTTAAAAAGGATACTGTCAAGTCAGTTGAGACTCTGAAAATTATGTTTTAGAAAACCAAGCACCAACAAAGCCTGTCAAAATAAATGTTTCCATAACTTTTATATTATTTTAAGGAAAACAATTAATCTATACAGGCAGTCCCCGGGTTACGTACAAGATAGGGACTGTAGGTTTGTTCTTAAGTTGAATCTGTATGTAAGTCAGCCACTGCTGAAACTGACCACCAGTTCTGACTTACATACAGATTCAACTTAAGAACCCCAAGCGTCCCCAAGTCAGCTGCTGCTGAAACTGATCAGCGGCTGATTCCAGGAAGCCCAGGGCAGAGCAACTCTGCCTCGGGCTTCCTGTAGTCAGCGCTGGTCAGTTTCAGCAGCGGCTGACTTGGGGACGCTTGGGGCAGAGCAGCTGGGGTGCTGCCGGGTTGGTCCAGTAGTGCCCAGAGCGGTGCTGCGGGACCAACTGGCAGCGCCCCAGCTGCTCTGCCCCAGGGTCCACAACAAAAGCCTGGTCTGCTGGGGGGGGGCGCACTAGCTGCACCCCACCGCTGCTGCAGCTTTGCTCCCGGTGCCCCTGGTCTGCTGGGGACGGTCCCCAGCAAACCAGGGGCACCCGGAGCAGCTTTTCTCGCCCCGGAGGTCGAGATGGCGGGACCACTGCGCTCTGGGCGGTCCCGCTGCCTGCGAGCTCCGGGGCGAGAAAACCCCGTTCGTAAGTTCGGATCCGACATAAGTCGGAACCGCATAACTCGGGGACTGCCTGTATAGGACATGCCCCGTGATGTTTAAAACCTAATCACTGCCGCATCATGCTAATGAATGCAAACCAGCAAGTGAAACAATTTACCACAATCTCATCCACCTCCAACAGCATTTGCAGGGTACAGCCCTGTGGCCTAGCCATCAACACAAAATAGCCTCTTTTCAATGCAGATACCTAAAGTCTTTGGAAGTTAACGATATGCTATAGAAAAATACACCTATCCCAAAGCCTCTGACTTTCCTGAAAGGATCATAATGACTAAGGAATATGAAGAACAGGATCAAAACTCACCATATCCAGCTCTCCCCACTTGCATTTGTCTTCAGGCTTCTGTACCAAAGGATAAGGAAGATGATTGCACACTTATTTTTAGCAATTGTCACTCAGTATTGTCAGCTAGAATATTATCTCCTATGTGCAAATAATAATCTCTTTTCCACTTCAAGTCCTTTACATGTTGGGTTTTTTTCCCTATGACTGCAGCATCAGTTGAAAATTATTATAACACCAGATGGTAAGCCAGCTGAAGGATTATCAGTACTATAGAATACTGGAAACTGGTCTTCAATTAGTCTCAAAGGGAGACACACCTGAAGTCTGACTATTTATAAGCTAAACTTAAAAAACAACAACTAGCATGGTAGTACTTTAAAGACTAACAAAACAACTAAGCTGTTGTCATGGTACATTTCACCAATTGTTTTATATAGGTTTGTATGGTAACTACATTAATCCTTTTTTATAAACCTCCCTTCACTCTTGGTTGCCTCATATCTACATCATTGTAGTAGAACTATTCAACTGGAAAGAAATGTTACAGAAAACTTAGATAAAAAACCTCCTTTGCAGGATTTCAGTTTTATTTTGGCAGGGTTTTTCAAGCTCTTTCTGCTTCCTGTCTCTGGCCATATTACCTCCATGTATGTTAAACACCAAAACCACCTCTAAACACAGTCCTAACTGTAATACATGTTCTTTCTCTTGAATTCTGTACTCTGGCTAATACACACACACCCCTCTAAGCAAGATTCTTTTTAAAACTCTGAACTTAATTAGGCTCAGCTGTACCTTGATTGCTTTAGCTTAGGCAGGCATTGCCAGCTGAGACTCTGAAAACCTCAGCTGCAATTTAACTCAAAAAGCCCCATTCCAGAGTGTGGCTTGGCATAGCTAATCTCCCACAAGGGACATCACTAGAATTGTGAATGCCTCTCCAAAAGGCACTGTTGTTGTATTAGTGGAGTGTACTTTATAGTCTTATTGTATTTTAATTGGTTTGCTTGATAAAATGATAATGCAACTTAGCAATGATACTCTAGCTTTTATGTATTATTACTCATACAACAGTACTGTCAATAGGGCCAAGATGAGAGCCCCATTATGCTGGCTAATATATATAATCTATAGCTAGCTAGCTAGTAAAAGGTCTGAGCAACTTCAATAAGAAGTCAGTTTGTTTACAGTTATATTGATCAATACAAGCTCATCACTTCTTCCATTTTTATGAGTGATAGCTAATAGTAATATCACAACATAATGCCCATTTTGTTTTCTATCAAAGGGAGTTAGACCCCTAAGTCCCTTTGAAGATTTCATCCAAGGAAGAAATGTTTTCTGAAAGTATAAACTGTATAAATGTGTGTCTATACAAAATGTTCTGTATTTTTATAGCTAAGAGAAGCAGATAGTGTCCCCTTTAGTAGATTGCCTATCACCTATTATAAAGAATCTTTGCAACCTTTTTCTTGAGGCTTTAACATCTATTCTTTGTTGCAAGACTTTGAAGCTTGGCAAAGACAAAGCCCTTGGGATGTGCCTTTTACTTATCCCATGAAATTCAGTTTAGATCTGGTTGAATTATAAACTTTTGAAAATCACCATTTCCCTTCTCATGCTTGAAAGCCTCAAAAATACTGGCAGTATGCCAAAACAGTAATATTGAACATGAACATTCTAAAGAATGTTCTTGTATATTATAATACTGTCATTAATAATATGATCGTATACTATTTTTCCACAGAGGCCCTTCCTCATTCAGTGTATGGAAGACACACAGAAAGGGTTAGATTTAAGATTGCATAGGAAACCTTAAATATAGTAGCTCACAATTTTTGAGTGTTTAATTTTGCAACCTGAATAAAATTATAATGTAGTTATTGAATATGTAACATATAAATACGTGCATACACACTTATTTATTTATGCATTAACTATAATTACCTTTTCTTATAATTAGCTTCCACCTATTGTACAACAATTTCATTACCCATTATGTTTGATCATTTAAAAATGCTGAACAGGGATTCTGAATTAGCATGCATTTTTCCCCAATAAGTCACAAGTGATTTACTGAAATCAAGAATGCACATTTATTCACTTCTGCAGATGTTCTTTTTGTTTAATGTTGTTCTGCTAAAGCTCATATGTCACTACATTTTACTTTTTTAAAAGATCAAAATTAAAGATAAGATTGAACCAAAGCTCTAGATCCTGATAAAGAATTCAAAACTGGAAACTTTGTTGGGATCCATCTCTGTCCACGATTAAATGAAACATGAAAGAAGTTTGCTTATAAAGATTACATGGTAAATCATATAAAATATCAGTTAATATAAACATTCTGATGATTGCTTTTGCATCTTTCCCTGATGTTTCTAAACAGGCTTCATTCAACTGGATTATTTATCATCAACTTTTCAGTATTATTGTCTAGATGAATTTATTCAAGTATGTCTGTAGAGAGTATTTAATCATACACCACCACCAACAGTTAACATATCACTAAAGTGGAGATTATAGTCACACAACCTTCACCTAAATTCTGTTCCCTGTGGCCAGAATTCATATAAACCAAAGCAAGTAACTCCCTTAACCTGCTGATCCTCATGTATGTCACAGGGTTCACCCCTGGGAAGACACAGGTGTTGTTGCTGCTGCCTTTCCTCAGGGGCTACGTCTAGACTGGCATGATTTTCCGGAAATGCTTTTAACGGAAAAGTTTTCCGTTAAAAGCATTTTCGGAAAAGAGCGTCTAGATTGGCATGTACGCTTTTCCGCATAAGCACTTTTTGCGGAAAAGCGTCCGTGGCCAATCTAGACGCACTTTTGCGCAAAAAAGCCCCAATCGCCATTTCCATGATCAGGGCTTTTTTGTGCAAAACAAATCTGAGCTGTCTACACTGGCCCTTTTGCGCAAAAGGGACTTTTGCCCGAACGGGAGAAGCATGGTATTTCCGCAAAAAGCACTGATTTCTTACAGTAGGAAGTCAGTGCTTTTGCGGAAATTCAAGCGGCCAGTGTAGACAGCTGGCAAGTTTTTCTGGAAAAGCAGCTGATTTTCCAGAAAAACTGGCCAGTCTAGACAGAGCCAGGATGTTCCACCTTAAGTAAACTGCTTTAATCTGTGACTGGAGCCAAACATACCAGCCTGATAGGGATGAATTGCTTCTGCCCATAATAGTTACCTGGGATTTCTTCTGTAACTACGATGGCAACCTGTGGTGCCTTTAGCAAAGAAGAGGTTATCACCACTTTATAACAATACAACCTCCTGTGAGCGGATCTTTGTCCACAAGGGGCTGCTGTAAACATCTGTGCCAGTAGTAGCCAGCACAGAGTTTGTGCTGGGTTTGTCCCCTTGTATATTCTGCATAAATTACATGTTGCACCTCCCAAAACTGGCAATCTCTAGTCCAGCATCATCCATGGTCTGGCACAACCACGGATATTCCTGGATCAGCGAGCCTGGTAGCCTAGTGGTAGGAGGGCTATCCAAAAGCAAGGCTGGGATGAAGCAGCAGGACGGGCTAGGGGTTGGGATTGGCAGCAGCCTGCAGCTGTGAGGCTGGAGCCACGAACAGTCCCACGACCTGTGGCACTGAGACCGGGTCTGGGACAATGTAGGACCAGGCAGTTGCCAGTCCGTGGCAGTGCAAGGCCGAGCCAGAGCCCCAGGCAGCCTGCAGGAGCGTGGGGGCAGAGCCTATGGGCTGCTGTGGAGTTTGAACCCAAGCCCTCGACAGTTTCCGGAAGTCCAGAGCCAGCCCCCACCAATGGGACCAGGACTAGAGCCGGCAGCAGCCCCTGGCAACCCGCAACAGTAGGGCTGGAGTAGGACCCGCAATAGCGCAGAGCAGGACCAGAGCCGGAGCCTGTGGCAGCCTGCAACAGTGAGGACTGCTGGAACCCACGGGAAGCCTCCAGGCAAGGCAGTGGCAGCAGGACGAGCTGGAAGTAGGGAGGGGGCCCCGGAGCTAGCAGAACTGGGGCAACGCCTACACTGCCATTTTTTGCGGCAGAAGATATGCAAATCGTGCTCTCATTTGCAGATCTTCTGCCAATCCTTTTTGTGGAAGAGGTTTTACCGCTAAAAAGCCCTGTGTAGATGGGGCCGTTTGTCGGGAAACCCCCTTTGTGCAAGATCCCTTATTCCTCAAAAAATTAGGGTTTTCAGACAAATGGCCCCGTCTCCACTGGGCTTTTTAGCGGCAAAACCTCTTCCGCAAAAATGATCGGCAGAAGACATGCAAATGAGAGCGCAATTTGCAGATCTTCTGCCACAGATAAACAGCAGTATAGATATAGCCTGAGAGCTGAGGGGCTGTGACAGAGAATCTTCCCTGTTCCAGCAAATTCCCTGATTCAGGATTGGTCGGGTCCCAAGGGTGTCAGACCAGGTAGGTCCAACCCGTATAAGATATTTTAACTAGTCCAAAATGGCATGTCTGTATTTAAAGTTAGAGCAAAAGCTGAAATGGGATGAGGCATACCTGGGAGGTCGACAAATGCCTTTGATGTCAACCGCGGAACGTCCAGACTACCGCGCTGAGCCGACAAACAGCTGATCAGCTCAGTGCAGCAGCCATGTAAATTTAAATGAAGCAGCAATTATTTAAATCACCGCTTCATTTTCCTATGCCGGGCAGTCTAATCTACATGCCTCTGTCGCCAGAGGCATGTAGTCTAGACGTATCCTAAGAGATTTAACTACATATTTCAGTCTGGTACACAAATATATGTGTTTCCAAAGATACCTTTTGTGCTTGAGTTCTTCCAGGCAGTACTGACCAGGCCCCTGGCTTTCATAGCTTATGAGATCTGACAAGTCACAAAGCACTGTAGTTTGAGCAGAGGGATTATCCACTAGACAAGGGGATCCAGTCTATGCCTTGGCATCCCAAATCTCTCAACCCTTCTGCAATGGAATCACACTAAAGGATCCTCTGCTTGCACAAGGAAAGGAGAGGATTTTCCCTAGCAAAAGCTGATATGGACCTCAGCTGAATCCCTAAAAAAACTGTGGGATGACTCCCAGCATGGAGTGGAGATTTGAAGTAGGGGTGGTAGATCCAGTCACTTTCCTCCCTAGAAAGGGATTTGTAGGGACCAGAGGAGACATGGATTTGTCTAAATTAGGATTTAAGTTACTAACATGTTCTAGCTAACACATGTTAATAAACAGGGCTCTCTGAGCGGCAGAGAGCCCCACTCACCAGCTGCACAGTTCTGAGCTCTGCACATATGCAGATCATTCTGCGCATGCGCAGAACGCTCCGTGCCATGGGCGAGTAGATTACACTATTTGTCGAGCCCTGTTTATAAACAACAAATAGTCTGGTAGCACTTTAAAGACTAACAAAACATGTAGATAGTATCATGAACTTCATGGCGCAGCCCACTTCTTCAGATGACCAGTTAATAATTCAGTGTAGACAAGACAGCTGTGTACATCCATATATGCTACCAGTCTCCCCACCAGGTTCCAGTCATCTTAGCATGTGTTAAAGACAGTATACTTTGTCTACACTAGACATTCAGAACATTTTAACATGTGTTAGGTAGCACATGCTAACCTCATACCTTAAATCTTAGTCTAAACAAAACCCACAAGGCTGCAATGATAGCTGCTGTGAGAGAGCTCTTCTACTGCGCTGGAGGCAAAGGGATAGATTCATAGGAAATTCCTCAGCAGACAGCCCAGTTACACAGGCTGATAAATTGAATTGGAGACTATTAATGGACTAAAGAATCTTTCACCTCTGCATCACACATTTAAATCCAGCCCAGTTTAGCAGTGAGCAAGCACTGTTACTATATGATTGCTATATGTTCCCCTACAGGAAATATGTTTGGTTATTTCAGGACACTGACTTAACACATCACAAAAGCCATTCATGCTCTTTTCACTCTTACTAGCAATGCCAGAGAAATTACCATGAACTCCCACCTATCTTTCACTCTCAGAACTGAGCCCCTACAGGGCTGAAAGCAAAAATGGCATGGCAGTGTAAGGAAACTTTCATAACTACTGCCTGGCTGGCTGTACCTGTTCTGTGTAGAGAGAGAATACCATCTTCTCCAGGGCTCTCAACCTGGAATCCTTAAAGAGTAGTAAATTTAAAAATACATTTAATTTAAAAATTAAAAAAAACCTACAGGTACCAAAATAGGACTACTGAAAAAGAAGGAAGAACATAGAGAGACCTTCTGAGCAGAAGGATTTCACAGATCACAGCTGCTTATTTGATTCTCCTACTGGGGTAGTCTAGACTACAGGCTTTTGTCAACAGATACTAAACCAATCAGTTTAGATGTCCACTTTTGTCAACAAAACCCTGTAGTCTAGACAGACCCTTGGTGACTGTCTTCTACATTCCTAGGTGGCATAGACTAGAATTATTTGCTGACTAGAACTAGTTGCATTTTTTTTTACCAAAATTTTTTTTTGTCAAAATCAAAACTTCATGGGAACTGATCAGTTCAGACAACCCTATTGTGAGGAAGGTTTCTCATGTCCAGAATAGAATTTCTGGTCAAAATGAGATAGAGATCCACCCCAGAGGTTAAGGCATTCAGCTAGGGTATGTCTATACTACCGTGTTATTTTGAAATATCTTAATTCAAAATGGTTACAGTATTTTGAAATAGCTTATTTCGAAATAACACGTCTACACACAAAATGCATTTCGAAATAGCAGAATGCTATTTCAAAATAGTGCGTTCACACTGAGTGGACTCTGAATCACATTTAAGGCCAGTTCCGGCAGGGCACCATGTCAGGACTTACTGTGTGGGGCTGCTGCCTGAGGCTATTTGAGGTCTGTTCTTAAAGGAACCCCCCTGGACAGCCAGTTCTCAGGTTTTCCTGCTTGTTTGTCTACCTTGTTTGTCTCTGCGTGCTCTGGTTGCTCTCACTTGGGACACCACAACACTCTGCAACATGGAGCCAGAGCTGCCCTGGACACTCTGGTGTTTCTCTTGGACGCATTGCTGCGAGCCTGGTTGCACTTTCTGCAGGCTGCTATCCGGGAGGTCCATCGGGAGGCTGTCACTATCCGGAGGCCCTGCGGGAGAGCTTCCACCCTGAGGAGCACTAAGAGCCTCCATGGTCTGCCCCACTGGGGGCTTGTGCCTCATTCCTCCCTCATATCCTTCCACTTACCACTCCCTAACCCCCTTTCCTGATGTCAAATAAAATACACGTATTTTCATGAACACAAACTCTCTTTATTTAACAAAACTGGGGGGGGGAGGGAATGAAACTCTGGTGAGACTGGGGAAAGAAAGTGGAAGAGGGGAAAAGAGAGGGTAGGAGAGGGGAGGAGGAAACCTGGAGGAGGGAGCTGGAAGGAGGAAGCAAGGGGAAGAAGGGGGAGGGGAAGCTCAGGGCTCAGGGTTGAGGGTTTCGCCAGACCAACTTGATTGCTCCTGGGTTCACATGTGGCCTTTGGTGGCCAGGCTGTCAGCTATCCTGCCATAGACGGCTGCATTCCTCCATCTAGTGCGGAGATCATGGACGTTGGAGGCAAGGCTCCTGGGAGCTGTCAGACTGCTCCTGGGGAGCAGTGGAGGGCTGGCTGCCCATGGCTTGCTGGCTCATGTTTTGGGGCCACTGGGCCAGGGGCAGTGACTGCTGGCTCTGGGCTGGCAGGCTTGGAGCTCGCACAGGCACTGTGGCCAGAGTCAATCTCTTTAAGGGCTCCGGAGAGGAGGGGAGGGAGAGGAGTGTTCTTGGTTGAGGCTCGAGTGGCCACCAGGGCACCCTAGGAAGGCTGGAGGCCCCCTATTTAGAAATAAGTGTCTACACAGCACTTATTTTGAAATAGCGGTTTGGCTGTGTAGATGCTAGGAAAGTTATTTTGAAATAAGGGCTGTTATTTCGAAATAACTTTGCTGTGTAGACATGCCCTCGGGATGTACAAACCCACGTCTGCCTGATTTAGAGCAACAAATTAAACCTTGTTCTCCCACATCCCAGCTGAGTATTCTAGGGCCTCTTTCTTTCTATTTTTAATTAAATATTTTGAAAGGTGTTGAGTTAATCCTGATATGCCATTGAAAAATCTTTGAAATTTCAAACATTTTCATTAGATAGGAAAACCTCTTCCTGACCCATCTCTTACACTGATTTCATTTCTATTGCTGATTAGCTCTATCTCACCTGCATGCTGAATTTGTCACACTATATAATAGATCTTGACACCTTTGCTTCTTGCTTTGGGTTTGTTTTTATTTGCTCCTATAGAATGCAACAAAAGTCATCAGCTAAAATGTCAATGCTCCAGAGAATCAACAACACTGATAAGAGGATGTTCCACCAACTATACCCATGATTATTCTTTGGTCTCTTGACGGAACAGTTAAATAGTGCCACTGAAAAGAATGTTTGATTGTATTTTCACCGTCTGGTATTGCTAGTCAGTTTCTCTTTAAACATACACTACATTTTTCTCCCTTAAACTTAAACTGCACTATAAATTATGGGCTCGTCTACACTGGCCCCTTTTCCGGAAGGGGCATGTAAATTTCACCAGTCGTCGTAGGGAAATCCGCGGGGGATTTAAATATCCCCCGCGGCATTTAAATAAAAATGTCCGCCGCTTTTTTCCGGCTTTTAAAAAAGCCGGAAAAGAGCGTCTACACTGGCCCCGATCCTCCGGAAAAAGTGCCCTTTTCCTGAGGAATAAGGAATAAGTGCCCTTTTCCTGAGTGCCCTTTGAAGTAGGAATAAGACCCTCAGGAAAAGGGCACTTTTTCCGGAGGATCGGGGCCAGTGTAGACGCTCTTTTCCGGCTTTTTTAAAAGCCGGAAAAAAGCGGCGGACATTTTTATTTAAATGCCGCGGGGGATATTTAAATCCCCCGCGGATTTCCCTACGACGACTGGTGAAATTTACATGCCCCTTCCGGAAAAGGGGCCAGTGTAGACGTAGCCTATATGTCTTTTCCTGCTAATAAATTAGGCAGTCCACACTTCTTATGGATTATGAACAGGTCCTGGAAGATAGTAAGGAAGAGCTGTTTCCTATTTGTTTCTCTTTCTTAAAAAACTTGAATCTGAAAATAACAGAGGAAACTCCTCTTCAATCTTCCCAGCCTTAACTGAATCTTAATATGATCTTTGCCCACCCCCTTAGTACTTATGGATCATTCCTCAGATTTCCTGTCTGTGAAGACAACTTCTGTTTCAGGAGCCATCATTTTAGTCCCTGTTCCAACAAACTTTAAGCATGTGAGGAGTTCCACTGAAGTCATGGGGCCTCTTCATGACTGACAATATGCACATGCCAAAGAACTTGGTTGGATCAGGATTTTAAAGAGTGCTTTTACACTGTGGGGACGCGGGTTGCTACAGGGGACAATGCAGATAGTATCTCTGTGGTGTCACTTGTGCAGATTCCAGAGCCAGGGGGAAAGATTCTGGGACATCTTTTGAAAGGCAGTTGAAGATCTGTAAAAGGAACCTTCTAAATGTGGATACACTAGAACAGTGTTTCTGAAAGTGGTCCACAAAATCACATTGAGAAACCTGTTAACTGGCCGTGCTGGTTTGTTCACTTATTGACACTGTGACCATGGAGTCTCACAGCGCCTATTGGCTCCGTTTCATTGTTTGCAGCCATGGGGAGCTGCGGGAAGTGGCGTGGGCCAAGCCACTGCTTCCCATGGCTCCCCATGGCAAGTAAGTAAAGAAACCAGCACATCCAGTTAACAGGTTTTTCAAAGTGGTTTCGCAGACCACTGCACTAGAGGAAGAGGCCAACATCTCGGTAATACAGTACTTAAGGTATTATTTTCACATTGCTTTGTTTTCACCAGATGTTGGGTGCTGAAGACAAATGTGAAATTATAATTAAGATCTGCATGACAAATTTTATATTTACCTAGGCTTTTATATTTTTTTCTCTTGTATATTCCAAAACACTGCATTATGAAAAGGTGTAATTTTCAAGAGGTTTGTTTAACATGCAGTAATTTCTTAAGCTTTATATGATAAATACACTGACCTCAGGAGGCAGGGCCTTTGTCTTTTAAACAAAACTCGAGTGGGATCATTCACGTGATTAAGGAAAAGCACTTGCCTGGCTGAATCAGGACCACAGATAGCAAATGCAAATAATACACTCACTCCAGCAGAGTTCACTGCCCCAAGGCTGTAGGAGGTTTGCATGTAGATGGGTTTCAGGCAGTGACCCAATAATTATAAATATTATTGTGATAACATATTACATCAAAATGCAATCAGTATAATGGATTCTAGCTAATGTATACACTTGGTTTGTAACATCCTGAGTTTATCGGCAAGCCCTCTCTTCTCCCTCCCTTCTAAAGAGATGTGAGAACTGTGATGGTGTGGGACTTTTAACAGTTTTAGCATAAGGATAGTCAATACTTTTAGCTGCAGGTAGGTTATTTGATTTCATCTTGGGGCTTATTGCTTTGTATATGTACCCACAAATGTTTGTGAGAGGCATCCAGTATATTGCAATGTTTCTTTGCAGCTTAGAAATCAAAATAACAAATACCAAAGATCAGAACATGACTGCTCAGTGGCTCCTTTCTAAGTGCAATTAAAAATAATTCTAAACATAATTCTAGACAAAATGTATATTAAACATTTAAGGCATTTGTAGCCACCAAATACTTCTTTCATTATTCATATTTATGCACTTAGTAGATGATGTACCCAGCATTGCTCGGGTCCTTAACACAATTAATTTTTGAGTTTCTTCATTTAATCATTGCTCTGGGGTGGGACTGAGGATGAGGGGGTTCAGTATGCAGAGTCCCTGGGAGAAAGGACTACACCATCTCTCTCTCACCACAGCAGGTTGGGACCAGGTGAGAAGTGCATCTCCATGGCCACTGCAGCTCCAACAAGCACAGCCCAGGGAAGGGTGCATGTCCCCTGACTGCAGGATAGACAGAATCTCTCAAATATATTGTAGATACACTGTCCGTTTTCCATCCCATATCCCCTGGGTGTGTGTGTGTGTGTGTGTGTGTGTGTGTGTGTGTGTGTGTGTGTGTGTGTGTGTGTGTGTGTGTGTGTGTGTGTGTGTGTGTGTGTGTTCCCATTCCATTTTATGAGAAGCAATCCCATTCCAGGCACATCCCATTATCCCATTTTCCTGGCGTAACCAACCCATTACCTTGCTTTAAGTTATGATAAAAGGAAGCTACATACCAAATATGGTAGTCTTAGTTCTTGCCTTTTAGGAGGAGTTCTTGAACAGACAGGCAGAAGGACAGACAAATTATCTAAAATATATAATAAAGTTTGCAGATGGGTGGAGGGGAGGGGTTGCAAGTGTTTTGGAGGGGTTGCAAGTGTTTTGGAGGGGTTGCAAGTGTTTTGGAGGATAGAATTATAATTCAAAATTATCCAGACAAACTGGAGAAATAGTGTGAGATAAACAGACTGAAATTCCATGAGTACTACATTTAGGAAGGAACAATCAGTTTCACACATACAAAATGGGAAATGACAGCCTAGAAAAGAGTACTGCAGAAAGGGATTGAGGAGTCACAGTGAGTAGGGTCGCCAGGTGTCCGGTTTTCTACCGGACAGTCCGGTATTTGCACCCTCTGTCTGGTAGAAAAATTCAGCAAATACCAGACTTTGCACATGTCCAATATTTTCTGAATTTCCAGCTGGGCGCCAGATGGAAGCCGGGGAAGCAACTGGGAGGCGGGGCCATGATTGGCGCTGGGAGCCCTGTGGTCATGTGCAAAAGCCGGGTGAAGTGGGGGCCGGTACTCCCAGCCACTCCCCCTGCCCGGCTTCTAGTAGCAACTAGAGGGAATGCCTGCTGGGGACTCGGTCTGTTAGACTCCGGCTACGGCCAGTGGCTGCACACCCCTCCCGCCAGCTCTGCTTCCTGCTCCCCTTCCTCCAGCACCCCATCTCCCGTCTAGCCCCCCGACCCCCGATACCTCCCTCAGCTCTGCTTCCTGCTCCCCTTCCTCCAGTCCCCCTTCCTCCCGTCCAGCCCCCAGCCCCCGATCCCGACAGCTCTGCTTCCCACCCCCCTTCCTCCATCCCGCCCTCCTCCCATCCAGCCCCATGGCCCCGGACTCCCCGCCCCCCCCGCCAGCCCTGCCTCCCGCTCCCCTTCCTCCCGGCCACCCCTGCCCCCCTCCCGGCTGGTCTCTCCCCCCGCCCCACCCACAATCAAGTGTGTCCATTTTGGGGGGAGGGATCTACCTGGTAATCCTAACAGTGAACCACAAGCTAAACATGAGTCAACAATGTGACACTGTTGCAAAAAAAGAAAACTTCATTTTGGGTTGTATCAGAGGCAACACAGGAGGAGGGGCTGGTGGGAACCGGTATGTATAGGGAGCCATCTTAAAAGCCAGCTCGCCACACCTCGCGCACCAACTCCCAGTGAGCGGACTGCTTCCATGCATGTAACGATGTAACTGCATACATTTTCATAATTTCAGTTACTTAATTAAACACATTTTAACATCCCTAGTGATGATTAGACCTCTACTGAAGTATTGAGTCCAGCTCTGGGTGCCACATTTCCGGAAAGATGAGGACAAATTGGAAAAGGTCCATAGAAGAGCAACAAAAAATCATTAAAGGTCTAAAAACATGACCTATGAGGCAAGACTGAAATAAATGGTTTTGTTTCTTTTCTCATGTTCTGGAAAGGAGAAGACTGAGAGGGGACATTATAACAGTTTTCAAGTACCTAAAATCTTATTACAAGGAGAAGGGAGAAAAATTATTCTCCTTTACCTTCAGTGATAGGGCAAGAAGTAATGGCTTAAATCACATCCAAGGAAGTTTAGGTTGGACGTTAGGAAAAACTTCCTTACTGTCAGCATGACTAAACACTGAAATAAATTGCCTAGGGAGGTTGTAGACTCTCCATCCTTAGGGTATGTCTACACTACCCCGCTAGTTCGAACTAGCGGGGTAATGTATGCATACCGCACTTGCTAATGAAGCCCGGGATTTGAATTTCCCGGGCTTCATTAGCATAAGCGGGGAGCCGCCATTTTTAAATCCCCACTGCTTCGAACCCCGTGTAGCGCGGCTACACGGGGCTCGAACTAGGTAGTTCAGACTAGGGTCCTATTCCGAACTACCGTTACTCCTCGTGAAACGAGGTGTACCGGTAGTTCGGAATAGGCACCCTAGTCCGAACTACCTAGTTCGAGCCCCGTGTAGCCGCGCTACACGGGGTTCGAAGCAGCGGGGATTTAAAAATGGCGGCTCCCCGCTTATGCTAATGAAGCCCGGGAAATTCAAATCCCGGGCTTCATTAGCAAGTGCGGTATGCATACATTACCCTCCTAGTTCGAACTAGGAGGGTAGTGTAGACATACCCTTAGAGATAAACATCTGTCAGGGATGGTCTAGATCAGGGTTTCCCAACCTGTGGGTCCGACCCAAATATGGGTCGCCATTACATTTCAAAAGGGTTGTCAGGTGTCTCCCTAGGTGGCTCTTAAGGAGCCATTCACACGTTTTTTGAATTGCCCTGGGTCACCAAGTCTTCCTGAATTGTCAAAATGGGTCCCCATATGGAAAAGGTTGGGAACCGCTGGTCTAGATAGATGGTACTTAGCACTGCCATGAGTGCAAGGGATTGTACTTAATGACCTCTCAAAGTCCCTTTCAGTTATTTTATTCTATCCTTACATATTAATTCAGAATGCTGAGTCATTGTGTCATGTTCATTGCAGAATAAATACCATAATGAAAAGCTAATTCAGAATGCTAAAAAGTCCTTGATTTTAAATTACAAATAACTATGGCAGCTAACAAACTGACCACTAGGTAACAGTAAATCACGGTAATAAATTATGATAATAAGTTATGATAATAAGTGTTTCTAAAATAATAAAATAAAGATATGCGCACAAAAATGAAATTTTCAATTTGTCATTAAATCTGTATCTGACAAGTCAATAGTTAAAGAAGACTGTTTTCCTTTACCTTTGGTTGCTTCTGACCCCCAAAAGCCTCTCTGGTAAGCAAGGACAGTCAGGATGTAGACACACCAGCCATACTCTTCTTACCCTAGATGTGCCCTTTGCCAATAGTCAGGGAGAGGTTATGATACAGGAATTTACATTCTATTAGGACTTTGCATTCTACACTCTTACACCCAGGGAATACTCCAAAAGACACTGGAGCACACATAACATCCAGTTAAGCCTATGGTATTTGTCTCATTTCCCACTTTTATTTTACATTACTTTCCTGGGATAATAAATCTAGTGGATGGAATGCAATATTATCTCTGTGTTTAATATTACCATGTAGAGAGCAATCCACTGACTCTAGAATGGCTTCTCTTTTTCCCGTCCCTTCATGAGTTATGGCAACAGCAATCCCCAACTGTTTGCTATTAAAAATAAATAACTGGGAATGTAATATTCAAGTAATATTCATGACTTGGATGCTGACCATAGATCTAAGAAATGCACCAGATGCTTGAAATGTACACGAGGATCACATCAGATTTCTATTGAGGTGAGTCACCATAGTGGCTCCCAATCACTTACAAGGGGTTATTCTGCATAGCTTGTTCAAATAAACATATTGCATAAATGATAAGCACATAAAGCTACAAGCTTCTCGATGGACTAATTTCTCAGATTCTTAGTGTTTAGGTTTGGGACCTGATTTCTTCCAGGTCAGGTCCTTACTATCTCTTTACTGTAACTATATTTTGTCCTAATACTCTGTGTCTTTGCTGATATCACTGTTTAGGGAAGGTCAAATGAATTCAGGAAAGTCCCCTATTCACTTTGCTCACTTCTAAACTCAAACTCAGATTAAACTATAAAAGCCCAGACACTTTCTTCCTCCCTTTCAGTTTCCAGCTGGGAAGGAACAGGAAGTGCCAAAACTTTTGGGGGGGGAAACCATTCTATTGGTATTTCCAGCTGGGAACAGATGCAAATGTGTCCTAAAATCGCACACAAAAGCCTTGTTGCCCAAGATTTCCAGCCTGACTTTTCAATGTATAATAGGTTTAACTAGTCCAGAAGTTTGGATGATTATCCGAACTCCAAATGCTAAGATTCCCCCATTAACAATATGGCCACTTTGTCAGAAGAAAACGAAGATGAAGAAGAAGATATATATGACACACTCATTTGGTTACTTACCAAGAAAACTTTTTTAAACAGTTTTTAATTTTAACATCTTAATCATGCTACTTTTGAAGTTCTAGTATTAAAAGCAAGCCAAACATTTCAGAACTGGACAGGACATACTCATTATTATCTATTCTATTTCTAGTATGTTCAAAAACACTTGCAGAGCAGAAACACTTCAGTTCCCTGCAGTCAGAAGTTGAGCAGTATTTCTGTTCTACTTGAGTGGACAAAGACCAGACCAGGTAGAGAATGAAAAATAACTCTTAAAAAACAATTCCAAAAATCAAAATGTAAATTAATGCACCAGTCACTGCAATTTACAGGTATGGGGTTTTTTTTTGTTTTGGTTTGGTTTTTTTGCAAAGAGGTGAAAGAATGTTACAAAAAACAGGAAATTGATTTTTATTCATGTGCTTCAATAAACATCTCAACCACAATAGTAACATCCCCTAAAATATCTGTTGATGCAGAGCTACTGTTATGCAAATTGTTTTAATGTAACTGCATTAATCTTGACATCAGATATAATTCAATGAATGTATGTGTGTATACACAAGATTGTATATACATGTATGGCTATTTATCATTTGTGTATGTGTATACCCGTGACATGCACATCTAGATAGTATTCAAAATAGGTTTGTCTGTATATTTATATATTAGAATGTGAAGAGGGAAGGAGAGATGTGTCAACAGATTAATATTTAACTATTTTCGTTCAGTGCTTTACCTTTCAGTCCTTCTGCCTTTGTTCAAAACTCAGTGAAACTTTGGTGATTTTTTACTCCCTCACCATCAGTGTTCACAAAATGACATCATTCTAGCTCACTGAGAGGTTCTACATTAATGGTAAACAAGGATGAGAAAGGTGCATGTGTTTTATGTAATAATTCTAATGTAATTCAGTAGCATCCAGGGTCCCGCTTTCTATTTTCTATGTATTTATTTACTATGTATTACCAGGTTTACAAATACTTGCCATGTGAATACCAGAAATATACATTCAGTACAACAGTTAGGTTTTGTTTAAACATAACAGGAATGTAATTACCAGGTCTCCCTAACACTGAGCGTCATCAAAATATAGGACCTTGCTTTCTACAACTGAATTAATTTTTAACAATGTAGTGCATATCACCAGAGAGGAGCATATTTATTAGACTTCAACCATACAGATGCTCATGATACTAATATATATACACACATGTTTGTTAGTCTCTAAGGTGCCACAGGAGTACTCATTGTTCATACAGGTATGTTATCTTTGCACTTGACACAGCACCTCAAAATAAACAGAAGCAACTGAGAGAGGCAACAGGAGGACAATCAGAAGAAAGACTCAGCACAGCATAGTACTGTCACCAAAACTTAATTAGGTTACATTAAGATAGAGCAACAACCCCTTAATTTCTTTGAGTTAACTGTTGCCAAACAAGCATAACCAAGGGACTGGGAGTCCTACCCCCTTCATGAGTCAGACCTTGGAGGTCCTGATGTGGAATAAACTAAAGGTGAGCATAATGCTTTGAGAGTATTTCTAGATGTTATCATAACTTTTCCATGTTGACCTTGTATTTCCCCTCTCTCTCCTTTCTCCACAACTGAAACTATGACCCACAGGGGGGAAAACATCTGTCATGTCCTCTCCTCACATATCCCCACTTCATTTTCTAAAGCTCAATCCTAGCTGTGCTGGTAACAGAGGGAAACTCCTCAGCCTGCCTCTTTTGTCAAGGCCTCCTTTGCCACCCCCCCACCCCGTACTGTCAGAGCATAATAATGACACAGCCAAGAAAGGTCACACTCACGCCTACACGCATACCGGCCTCTGTGCTACCCTGCCTGTCATCAATGCTTCTTCAGATCAGCATAGCCACACAGCTCTTAAACACCCCAACTATACCAGATGGCTTCAGCCCTTCTTACATGGCACAGAGCAAACAGAAACCTGCATTCCTCTACAACATAATGCTAAACAGAGAGACAGAAAGAGAGGCAGGGTGGGGGGGTGTTTGTCTGTCATACAACATCTTGACATTTGTGGCATATGGGATGTCTTTGATTCTTCCCGGTTATGTGGCATCTCTCCTGTGCTGTATCTTCTATGTATGAGATGAATGACGCATGCTTTGTCTGTGATGTTTTAACACACGTGGTGTTTGTGTCAGCTATGGTATTTGTTTCAGTGCTCTCCTTGTCAGACAGGCGTATGTCTGCTGTGTGTGTCATAGTGAAGTGGGTGTGTGTTTGGGGTATATGGGGAGTGTACATTACTCTGCCTTATGCATTCCACACAAACTGTGCTGTGAGCCAATGCCTTGCAATGTGTGTATTGTGTGGTAGCAAGTCAGCGTGTGCCAGGCTGTTATTACAATGTGTTATTGGGCCAATGCCATGCAGTGTAGTGTGTGGCAATGAAAGGGAGCGGGTTTTCTGTGGCTGTGTGTCAGTGCCATGCAGCGGATGTGGTGCTGTTGTGTGTCAATGCCAGGCAGTGGGTATTGTGAGGCGGTGTTGCTTAGTCCTATACAGCGTGTTGCGAGGCAGGTGTGTCAGTGCCAGGCAGTAGGTGTTGTGAGGCAGATGTGTGTCGGCCCCATGCAGTTTGTTGTGCAGCGGGTGTGTCAGTGACAAGCAGTGGTTGTTGTGAGACGGTGTTGCTCAGTCCGATGCAGTGTGTTGTGAGGCAGGTGTGTCAGCCCCATGCAGTCTGTTGTGCAGGGGATGTGTCAGTGCCAGACAGCGGGTGCTGTGAGGTGGGTGTGTGTCAAGTCCCATGCAGGGTGCTGTGAGGCAGGTGTGTCAACTCCCATGCGATGTGCCCTCTGCAGGGTGCACCCACCTGGCGAATGCGTGCTTGGCTGGCGGGGGGAGAGGGCCCGCCTCCCGGGCCGGGAGAGGTGGGGGAAGCCATCTTCCTGCTCCTGGGCTCCTTCTGGCTGTCACTTTGCTCTCGCCAGCCCTGCTGCCCGGTGTCCGCCTGCGACCGCCGCAGCCTCTTCCCGGCCTCTCCTCTGCCGGCGCCAAGGACAGGCGAGAGCTCTGCTCATCCCAGAGCCCCGCTGCTCTCGCCTCCCTCCGCCGCCCCTGGCTGCCCTCGGGGCCCGGTGCACACACTGCAGCGGTGGGTGGCAGGGGCTGGACGCCGCTCAGTGCATGACCTTGCGGGGGAAAGTCAGCGGCAGTGCGGCGCTGCCTCCGCTCGGGCTCCGCGCCGGGGCGGCTTCTGCTGCAGCAGCCGGTCTGCCTGCGGGCTCCGAGCCTGGGTGCGCGCGTGAGAGGGGCGGGGGCAGCGCGAGCGCCGGGATTATTCTAGCGAGCGGGTGAGCTCATGGACAGCTCCTGGACAGAACGTCTCGCTGCACCGCTGCCGGCGGGGGGGGGTTACCCCCACCCCCACCCCCACCCCTCTCTCTCACACACACGGCGGGAGTTATTCCCGGCAGTGACACGTGCCGTGCTGCCTTTTGGCCAAGTGGCCTCCAAAGCAGGTGCCTTTGCCGGTGGGAAAAGGGCGGGGGGGGGGGGGAGCTTCCTATGCTTCGGGCAGGGGAGTGTCAGCTTGCCTGGGGGGGGGGGGGAGGGAGGACCAAAACGTGGTTGATCTTTCTTTGGCGTCCAGCTGCACTTGTGGGCTAGCTTCCTGCTGGGGGCTTCCCCACGGCCAGGGCACCCCAGTGCAAAGTTACCAAAACCTGGGCTAGTGGGCGCTGGTGAGCTGTTTGGGAAAAACAAAACGAGTGGGGAGGGAGTGCTTGTATACACCTGGCTGCATCTAGACAGGCAAGATTTTGCGCACATACTTTTAACGGAAAAGTTTTTCCGTTAAAAGTATTTGCCCAAGAGAGCATCTACACTGGCACGGATGCTTTTGCGCAAAAGCCATCTTTTGCGCATAAGCATCCGTGCCAGTGTAGACGCTCACTTGCGCAAGAAAGCTCTGATGGCCATTTTAGCCATCGGGCTTTCTTGTGCAAGAAATTAACTTGGCTGTCTACACTGGCCCTCTTGCACAAGAATACTTGTGGAAGAGGGCTTATCCCTGAGCGGGAGCGTCGGAGTATTTGCACAAGAACCACTGAGTTTGTACAATACAAAGTCAGTGTTCTTGCACAAACACTCGCGGCCAGTGTAGACATGTGGCAAGATTTTGCACAAAAGCGGACGCTTTTGCACAAAATCTTGCCAGTCTAGATGCAGCTCCTTACTCTGCTGCCTTCTCTGAGCCCTGGGAAAACTGTGCTAGGAAATCAACATAATCAGGACAAACGCCTTAATAAGAAGGCTAGAGCATGTTTATACCTAAAGACTATGGGGGAAGCACCCTGCACAGGTACACATGTATACAATTCTGTGCCTGGAGGCCTTTTATAAGGAGCTGTATGTCTGATGCTGTACTACCCCAGAACTTTATCCTGATCAAGATCCTATGAAATATAAAAATTATGCTTTGGACTCTTCAAATAGTTTTGTATTTATATTTGTCTGTAAAGCTCTAAGTATCCTTATACTAAACCAGACCTTTACCTTCTGAAATGTCACCTCACTGAAGGATTAACAGGATTTCATTAATGAGGTGGAAGTAATAAAGAATGAATGCATATCTTCCTTAGCAGGCCTGTCTTTTCAATTGCTGCTATAGCAGTCATTAAAAGGTTGACCATTATAGTGCCTTCCACCAAAGATGCCACATTAGAATTCCGAATGCACTGGGGGCTAATATATTTCAGCCAGAGACAGGTCACTTGAGCTTTTATTACTTTGAAAGTAGAATTTCTCAGCCAGTCAGACTGCACAGCAATTGTATGCCTCTGTCCCCATAGTAGGCACAAGAATGCACTGTATGCTACAGCCCGTGAATTCTGATTATTTTTACATATTTACCTTGCCAATGTACCATATCAATCGCAGAGACAGAAAAGGAAGTGAATGGAGGGGTGGGGAGGGAGATGGAGAAAAAAGCTGAGGAGAGACAAGGTCAAGTGTCAAATAAAATAGAGTGAGGGAGAGAGACAAAAGAAAGACAGACTGCTGGGTATGTGGTGTCAGACTGTGCCTGGGTCAGCAAAAAGGAGGAGATTCCCAGAAACACTTTGATCAAGATAATTTTATATATCCCTTATTCTGCTCACAGAGATCAATAGCCATTACTGTAGTGTTGAGTAAATTGGGATATAAATGTTTTCCATTCCACCTATAACTGCCGGCCTTGACGTCAATGACAGTGAGCTTCAAGCTTTATTTTTCTCATCAACTTTTCTTCTCTAGGTTGTTTTTTTTTTCCAGAAAAAAATAATTCTGGAAGCAGCAGGATTCTAAAGCTAGTGATATAAAGACTCAATGAATACACAGTAGAAATAAAACAGCTGGTATATGGTCTATGTAACTGATGTAGCTTCATCTCAAACTGGATATCAAAGCTGACAAGGAAGAGATTTTATTTTTTATTTTAAATATATTATTTTAAATACTAAAGATGATATTTGAACATCTTCTTAGTTGAGTTTAATAAAAATGCAAATAAAACTATTTAAGATGAAAAAAATCCTATTTTGAGTGTGTTCACTATATTCATATGCAGTCTGATAGCCTAGGAACACCTGTATTTCTCATTTGCTGAACAGCAGTCTTTATCCTCATGGTACAACCAAGTCTTTTAGGCATATCTTTATCATAGGACATCCTGTTTGGTTTTGGATTTGTGTGCATATTACATCCTGATTTCACTCTTATTTATTTGTATAGTCAGGAGCCTTCACTGTACAAACATAAACAATATACCCTTCCCCACAAATTCATAGACTTTAAGGCCAAGAGAGAGGATCATTATGTAGCCTGACTTCTTTCATAACATACAAATTGTTATGGAATAGAATTTCACTCAGTAAGTTCTGCATCGAGCACATAACTTCTGCTGAATCAGAACATAAATTTTAGAAAGGAAATCAATCTTAATTTAAACACCTTAACTGAAAGAGCAACATTACATCTCTAGATACGTTGTTTCAATGGCCAATTACCCTCACATTTTAAAAACGGTGTTATTTTTAGTACATATTTGTCCAGCTTCAATTTCCAGGCATGGGATCTTCTTATACCTATGTCTGCTGGAATAAAGAGCTTTCCCTACACTATTTTTTTAAACCAATGGAAAAAACATTATGCATATAACTAGTACAAAAACAAGTAGCCCTATGGCATATTAGAGACTAACAACAATATATCTATTCTATAGTACCATGAGCTTTCATGGGCAAAACCCACTTCTTTAGATGAGATGATCTTCCGAAGAAGTGGGTTTTGCCCACGAAAACTCATGATACTATAGGTATATTCTTGTTAGTCTCTAATGTGCCACAGGACTACTCATTTTTAAAGTTACAGACTAAAGGCATGTCTACACAGCAGGGCTAAAGCAAATTAAGCTACACATCTTGAGCTATGTCAATTGTGTAGCTTAAGACAAAATAGCTTATTTTGGCTTTTGATGCTGTCTACACAATAGGAAGTCCGGGTTAGAGCATTCTTCCTTCAACTTCCCTTGCTCCTCGTAAAATGAGGGTTACAGGAGTCAGAGTAAGTCCTCCAGCTTGACACCATTTCAACATTATGCCAAAATAATGCTGCTGTGTAGACAATAGCCTCACATGGCTACCCCTCTGAGACTTTTATAACTAGTGCAGTCTCAAGTCCTTTCCTAAGTACTATTCTTTAATTAGGTTAAGTTATACTCTCTGTAACTTGTTCCTGAGCTCAGACTTGTGCATTTTTGGTGCTACATACTGATCATGTTTTCACCAGGGGCAAAAGGTATGCTCTTGAATGTGTTCCCTAATATGCATTAACTATCATTGAAATAACCTCTACCAGCTAACTTCTTGTTAAAACAACTTTGTCTACACTAGGATTTTTACATATTTTAACATTTCAACTTTGTTTCTAGAGTTGACATGGCCACTGTGTCTAATTGTGAGATGTCTCCACTCAACTCTGTTTCAGAACCAGGATGCTGCATTAGGACAGATTGTGGAAATTAGAATTAGAGAAGAACTGTTAGCTCTTTTGCTCGTGCAGATTCAGAGAAGTGTGGTTCAGGAACAAAACTAGCAGCTCTCATGTGGATGGAGGGAGGGATCCTGTGAGCTCTCAATTTCCCAACACCTCTACCTCACCACATGCTGTGTGAATTATGAATGGACCCAAAGGAAAGATTGCTAGAGGCACAGAGAATAGGCCACATCCAGCTGAGACTATTAGACTGAAATTGGGGAAGTAGGAGAAGATGAACTAGAGATTTTGGGGACATACAGGACTGCTGCCACAGGGGCAAAGGGTGCAATTTCTCAAGAACTCAGACATTCTAAAGGGCTTAGGAACAGCACAAAATACCCCAGAGCTCTATGCCATGCACTCCAGACTGTTTAGAGGGCTGCCAAGGGGAATGTAAGGGGACAGCACAGTCTGGGTGGTGGTAGGGCAGGGGTGAGCAAGCTGTTTGGATCCGTTCCACCAAGCTATTGATCTGGCCCATGGCCCACCCTGCTGTGCCCCCGCCCCTAGGCCACTCGAGATGGGGGCAGAGGAGTGCGCAAAATAATTTCCTGTTCAAAGCAGTTGATGGCTCCCTTCCCCTGCCAGGGGCACACGGCACCTAGAGGGAGCCACCAGCTGTTCAAAATGCTTGGCTGTTCGCTCTAGGCACCGCATGCCCCTGGCAGGGCAGAAGTGGGGGCAGAGGACAAGAGACTTGGCGCGAAGTCTCCTCCCCGTGTCAAGGGAAAATGGCATTTAGAGGGAACCGCCCCTTCCACTAAGGCTTTACACCTTTCGAGGGCTGGAGCCAGCCCACGACCACTACCAAAATTGGTGAAGTGGCTCCCCCTGCAAAAAAATGATTGCCTTCCCCTGTGTTAGAGGCTATCTATCTCCACCCCACTCCTTTCACACGGGACCCTTTCTCTTCCAGGAGTATGGAGCTGCCCTATCACATTGCCCAGGGCCCAGCAAGCCTAGAGCTCCCCAGAGTACACCAAGTCTCACTCTAATTAGAAAAACATACCAGAGATAGGGAAGCATGTAGCTGTATGTAAAAATGAGCTAAGATGGTGATTCAAAGAGTGGGTGCATGGAGAAGGAAGTCCATAGGTCCTCTTTAGAAATTTGGGACAAATCCTGAGCACAACAACCTTTTAGGTTTTTTCCTGTCACTAATTTGTTACTCATTCTCTACACAGTCCCATGCCTGAAATTAACAAAGCAAATTTCCTCTGTGTAATATAGTCTAATGGTACATCTACACTGCTTGCTTATTTCAGAATAAGCTATTTTGGAAGAAAAATGCCGAAATAGCTTATTTCGAAATAGAGCGGAATGAGGAGTAACGGTAGTTCGAACTAGGAAGCCTAGTTCGAACTACCTAGTTCGTGCCGCGTGTAGCCGCGCGGCACAGGGTTCGAACGAGCGGGGATTTAAAAATGGCGGAGCCCCGCTTATGCAAATGAAGCCCGGGAAATTCAAATTTCCCGGGCTTCATTTGCAAGTGCGGTATGCCTACATTACCCTCCTAGTTCGAACTAGGAAGGGTAGTGTAGACATACCCCAAGAGATTTATATAATCAAAATAATGTTCCTTCTCTCATTCTGCGTGTTCCTCTTAAACAGCCTCTGTGAGCTCAACACTCAAGGATTTCTGTCATGCAGCGTTATTATCTAGGTGTCCCATGTACAGAAGTGGGCTGCACGGATTGCTTCACCCTTTTGACCTTGTTCAGAAGCTCAGGACAGCCCTATCACCAAGAATCCTGTGCTCAACAAGTTCCTATTGATGGCAATGCAGACTCTGAGTGCCCGGATACCTCTCCCCACCCCCCAAGCAGAGAATAAACACTTGAGCTAGATAAGTAAGATAAGAGGTCCTCTCTGCATGCTTTCCTGTGAGGAAGATGATACTAAAGGTATGCTAGTTTCACCTCAGTAAAGGCACCAAACAAAGACAGGATTAGCAGTGTGGCCTGCCTCATGCAACATGAGTCATCACTTCTGTTATCTTGCCTATTCTCTTTACAACAAAAAGTTACATTGCCATCACAAATCCCCTTAGATATAATCACACCTGTTGTTATTTTAATATACAAAAGTCAACCAGCTGAAGGCTGGAGTAAATCCTCAGATGGTGTAAATCTACAAAGCTCCATTAACTTAAACACAACAACAGCAATTTAGCCCAGCCAAAGATCCTGGTCCTATTGAAAACGGTAACATGATATTCACAGGTTTCAGAGGTAAGAGCCATGTTAGTCTGTTTCAGAAAGAAAAACTACAAGGAGTCTGGTGGTACCACTAACAATTTTATGATGGCATAAGCTAATGAAATTGTTAGCCTTTAAAGTGCCCCCAGATATCTTGTTCAGAGGAACTCTGACTGTTGTACTGCGGCTTCACAACTTAGTAATATAATATAATGGGGTTACAAGACAACACTATAAAATCCCGCTGTATAAGGTTATGTAAGAGTACAGCAGAGACCCTTTTGCAGGCAAGGCAATGGCCCCAAGGAAACCGCCCAAGAACAAAGAACTCACAGTAATAGAGGATAAAGCATAAGTAGTACAACGAATCTGAGAACTAGACAATGTCCAGAAAGAATATAACTTTAATTGTTAACTGAGTCTATTCATGTAAGGTGAAATGCTGGCTTGACTGAAATCATGCCAAACTCCCACTGACCAAGATTTCAGCCCTGTCTTTGTTGTTCTTTAATATGAGATGCAAAATAAGATTCAGACCTGGCAAATACTGATTCTTCAGAAGATTGTTTTCATCATCCTGGATGGTATGAAGAAAGATTCAGCACAAAGAAAAGGGCAAGAACATGCTTTCTTCTGGAAATATCTTATCATAATCAAAAGTGAACTTATTGGAAGAGATAATGAACAGGGAGCCAGGAAAGAGAATTCATTTGTTCCCTCTCTCTCATATATGGTGGGCCAAATCTTTAGCTGGTGTAATCTTGCATAGAACTGGCACCTTATCTTTATAGCTAATATTGAGAAGGATTATAGTGGTGATAAAAGTGGTCTACAGAATCAGATTGCATCAACTGCAGGGATGATATGCAACATTTATTTCTGTTAGGAAACTGTCATTGACAAATCTGGTTATTTTCACTAAAATATATTGCAATCATTTGTGCAATTTTAGCTGTCTTCATACTTCTAAATTTATTTTTACATGATGCTTAAAACTGGCTAAACTTGTTATTTTTAAATAAACTGAATAACATAGCTTTTATTTATTCCCCACACCACATTACATATGGAGAGTTAGTGTTTATTGTTTACACAGGCTGTGTCTAGACTGGCAAGTTTTTCCGCAAAATCGGCTGCTTTTGTGGAAAAACTTGCCAGCTGTCTACACTGGCCGCTTGAATTTCCACAGGAACACTGACTTCCTACTGTCTGAAATCAGTGCTTCTGGAGGAAATACTATGCTGCTCCCGTTTGGGCAAAAGTCCCTTTTGCGCAAAGCTTTTGCGCAAAAGGGCCAGTGTAGACAGCTCAGATTTGTTTTGCGCAAAAAAGCCCCGATCGCAAAAATGGCCATCGGGGCTTTTTTGCGGAAAAGCACATCTAGATTGGCACGGACGCTTTTCCGCAAAAAGTGCTTTTGCGGAAAAGCATCCGTGCCAATCTAGATGCTCTTTGCCGCAAATGCTTTTAACGGAAAACTTTTCTATTAAAAGCATTTGCGGAAAATCATGCCAGTCTAGACATAGCCAGAAAGTATGAGAAAATAGCACAAGCAATTCCTTAACAATGACTCTTACTTGTTCTCACTCAGAAGAGCTTGTAGGCCTTTGTTTAAAAGCAGGTAGCTAAGAAACGTAAAGCTTATGCAACTGTGTGCCTTTGCCAGATTTTTATTGTGCATGTTTTTGATTTTGCTATTAAGGTGAATGGTCTTTTTAAACTATGAGTTAGTTGTTTTAGAAATGTAGACTTGCATTTAGTCATTGCAGCACATGAAAACTCTCCATTGGCTTGAAGATCGCTACGAGTTACTCTCCAGGCATGCAGAGCAAAGAGGACAGCCACTGAAAATGAATGTCTTTCTTCCTGGGAGAATTATGCTTTGCCTCTTCTTCAATAGACACGGGATGTTTCCAAAGATACTACAATCACACAAATGAGTCAGCCTTCTGTGGCCAAGAATATTAGTCAGTTTCTGCATGACCTGCTACAGCAAATTCAGTCATTCACAAGGGGTGCAATCCTGTGCTGTATTTGGAAACAAGGGCACAAAGCACCTCCAGCAGTTGCTCTGCACTCTACAGCATAGAGCCCCAAGTCACCTCTCACTCTACAAGAGTAACAATGTGCATGCATGTTCTTCTTGTGACAGATATACAGTAGAGCTACAGAACTCAGAAATGGAGACACCTCAACAACATGAGCATACTAGACAGAGCTTAGATGTTAGATTCGTTCATAGGTACCCATCTCCATAGTATCTGAGTACAGAGAGGAAGGGTATGAGGCTTGGAAACTTTTTCCACAATGTTTTGAATTAAATCTTTGCCTTAAAAATAAATTAAGAAACAATTAGAAAAAGGTTTCAAATGCATCACCCCCAAAGCCTTCTCAAAAATTGTTTAATTTTTATCATTAAACCTTCTAAATTCCCAACCCCTGTATCCTAAACATAATTCCCACACTCCCTGTTATCCCCTTTTCCTGACCTGACTGTGGTTCTTTAGTCATCTTCTCCTTCTATGATGCAAATAGGCCATTTCTGCTGTAATAGGTGGCTTCAGCAGGAAATCTCTGTTGAGATCAGAAGTCAGTAGTGAAGCCGCTGGGGCAGGGCAGGGCAGGCATGCTGCTGTCTGGTCTTTTTGTGCTGCTGGATTCTTGTTGTTTCCTCACTGCTCTGGGCTGTTCCAGAGGTGGATGAAGTTGGGAGGCTTAAAGCAGCCCCAAGTTT
This sequence comes from Pelodiscus sinensis, assembly GCF_052426305.1. Taxonomy (NCBI): domain Eukaryota; kingdom Metazoa; phylum Chordata; order Testudines; family Trionychidae; genus Pelodiscus; species Pelodiscus sinensis. Next base: position 105,016,423 of record NC_143055.1, read on the forward strand.
GTCTGGGGGTGGGCTCAGCCCCCAGCTGTCCCCAATCCATTCTGCTAAATGGCTGTTGGCATTCGCAGTAAAGAAGATTACATGAACCTCAACAGGCTTGGAAATTTCTTTCAGATCAGTTTACAAATACTGGGGTGCTTATCTGAATGGAGTTACCAACATTTCTTCGTATGAAAAAAATCGGTTCGAGTCAGTTACAAAACCAGTTCTGCTCTTGAGGTTTCTGGCACTTCCAACTTCTGGCCATGCTTTAAAATGTCACAACAGCAGCCTCCCCTGCAGTGTTTTGTCACTTTCAATTCCCATCATGTCTAAGCCAGAATGTGCAAAGACATCATGCAAAACCTGTTTTCAGAATTAACTTCTTTGAACTAGGGCTTAGCCATAGTTTTGGATGGTGAATTGGATAGGTTCTTATCTTATTTAAACACCCTCAACCTTCCCTTATTTTTAGCAACCCACACGTTTGCTCCTTTGCCTGGTTCCCACTAATGCCTGTAAACTGTACATCACATACCCTGATACTTCCCAGAGGAGACAGGAGTCTCTCACACTCACCACCATACTTCATATATACACACACAAAATTGAGCCGGTGCACCCCAGTGCACTGCTCCACTAAGAGCTGGCTGGGGCTCTGGGCTGCAGGAGGAGATGGAGGAGGAGGAGGGGAGCACTTTGAGCTGGGCTCCCGGGATTCTCCTCCTGCACACTACTGCTCTAAGCAGCAGGCAGGTGGAAAGAGTCAACTGGGGGTGCACCACACATTGGTCCAGGAATGCCCAAGCCCTAGCACAATTAAGGAGGGCAAAGGAGGCGGAAGCCCCGCCTCATTATTACCAACGCTGCTTGTTGCTTGCTGTTCCTCTTCCATCACTGTTAGGGAGCAAAAGGAAAGTATACTGCTTGCCTGCCTTCCTCCCTCCTGGCTGTCTGGCAGGGGCAGGGGGCAGAGAAGTGAGTGACCCATGCTGGGCGCTGTCCTTTGGCAGTGATAGAAGGGGAACAGCAAGCAACAAGCAGCTTTGGTAGGAATCGGGGAGGGGGGGGCTTCCATTCCCCTGCTCACCCTAAGGGGTGCCCTTGCCCCCGAACTCCTTCCTATACTCACCAACTCCCTGCTCTGAGCTCCCCCCTGCCCTAATTCCTGTACCTCTCCAAACTCACTCCATCTTCTGCCCTGAAAGCCCCATCTCACATCCCCAACACTGACTCCTGCACCCCTCCCCCACAAACACACCCTCTGCCCCGAGTCTCTCCTCATGCATACACACCCCAACCCCCGGTCCCATGTCCTACCCCATACCTCCTCCAGGGGTGGGGGATAATACAGCAGTGGGGGGTAATACAGCAGTGTCTGTAAGAAATTTAAGTTACTGTCACTCCTGCACACACATCTATGGCTTGAACTCCTAACACAATTTGGCAATTTCAGGAGGCAGATAGAATGTATTACAATCTTAACACAAAACAGTCATGCACTTATCTACAGGGGCAGTGGTGGGAAAAAAAGGGCAGTTGCTCTTTGTCCCCCCTTAGAAAGCCCTCGAACCCCTGGAGTTTGAGTGAGTGGCATTGCGACTGCGTGCACAGGAACACACCACCACTCTGATTTGGCCCCGTTGCTGGAGTGGCCCTGCAACCCATGAACAGGTTACAATGCCACTCACTCAAATGTGGCCCAGTGCTGCCCCCTGTCATGATAGAGGATCAGCTGGGCCAATTTTGAGTGGTGCTGCAACCCTATGCCCCAGTGGGGAAATTGGCCCTAGCCCCATGGGACAGAAGCTTCCACGGTGGGGGGGGTGCTCACTCTCCATCCCCCCCTCTCCCTGGCAACTCAGTTTTATGGGGCGAGGAGGCTAAAGTTCAGATTTCTCTCTGGGTCCCCCAGGACAGCTGAATGTCCTGGTCTATTGGAATTCTGAAGCTGGCAACCTGTGATGGGTTGCCAGGGCTTCATACTGATACCCAATTGCTAACTGTTCACAAAGTACAGTCACTCTCACCTGCAGCTTTACAGTCATGCACATGTACACATTGCTCGCCAAGGCAGCAGAGTATGAGGGGTTGTACTTTTAAACAATAATGATGCTGGCCCTAAAAATTAGCACTGAAGGCCTGATCCAAAGCTCATTAAGGAAATAAAGTCAATGGAGATTTAGCAGGCAATGAGATCTAGTGGATGACATGCAGAACTGGGACTCGGGATATGTTGGTTCTATTTCTTCCAGAGTCACTTGCCTATAATTCATGTCACCCTTGCCTTACATCCTTTGTGAAGGGTTTTGGTAGCTGCAGTGGAAAAGCACTCCAAAAGAGCTGGGATCGTTGCCGTATCCACGCGAGCCGACAGACTTGCCTAGCCTCTGGGCAAGATGGGAGCGGGGGCTGTTCTGTATTCCTGGCAGGGGCAGGGCCTTGTGCGAAAGGGGCTGGGTAGGGCATCCAGCCTTCAACACTGCCTGGACTGCACTACCTTCCTCACCCCGCCCCTCCAGCACCATCCAGGGCTCTACAGTGCACTGTGCGAGGATCCAGTGGCAATTAAAACAACCCAGAGTTCCATAGCAGCAGAACTGGACCGGAGCCTCAGGTCCCTTTGAATTGCCAGGCCTTAGGGAAGTTTTCCCTACTGCCCCCCTTCAGCAGGCCTGGCTGTGTGCTCAGCAGTTGCAGACTCTCATTCTACCCTTGATTCTTCATCAGAGATGTACCCCTTTGATAATCAGAAGGATTTCCTGCATTAGTGGTCATCCCTATCATTGGATATGCTCAAGGTATGACTAGTTTGGTAGCTCTGTCCGCAGAAGGAAAAGGAGATTGCTATTTCTGATTTTAACAATGTCATCCGTAGGGGATCTTGGATTTTAAAACAAATAAAGATGCAAATGACAGTCTCCTGTGTGTTCAAATGTATTTACAACACTCCTGCTGCAAGTGACCTTTACTTGAGAATCTGAAAAACCATTGCTGGGATAACAAAAATGCTCCAGGGCTGTGATTTAATAATAAGGAAGCAGCCTTTCATTTAGACTTACCTGGCTTTTGTTTATGTCATAGTTGTAAAAGTTGTCCAAGTTCCACATCCTGTTGAAGCCAATGAAGATATATAGAAAAATTAGAGCAGGTTTGGGCCTACTGCTTTGTCCCCTAAGAAAAAGAAATATTTAAAGGGAAAATATACATTATATTACTGCATGGCAGATAGACAGTCTTATAGCTCTGAAGCCAAAGTAAGAGCATATTTATTTCTAAGGCAACTGTGTATTAAGGTAATAATTTACCAAGCAATTCCATTCTGATATAAATATATATCTGCTTATATATTTTGCTAAATTCATATTTAACTTTGAAACTAACACAAGTGTTTGGGAAGTATCACTAACATTTTTACACATATAACTTATTGTATGTGCCTTAATTTGGAGCAACAGTTTGAAGTTTACATGGGCTAAATTCATCAGTGATGTAATTTTATAGAAGGCACCAGAATTATAACTCTGTTGATATCATTGTATTTTTCAATATACAAAACAAAGAGACAGGTGCACTTTGACTCAGGATATCTGGGTTCTATTCCCAGTTCTCACCCAGACCCCAGTTCTTCAGGGCAGTGAATCATAGATTTAAAGGTCAAAAGGGACCATAATTGTAAACAATTATGTTCAGTGCCTAGCACAATGGTGTTCCCGAGTCCAGTGTTTCTTAAACTTTTTAAGCCTGAGGAACACCAAACAATATTATTTTTTTATGGGGAACACCAAGGATTTTGTTGTCAAACAAAACAAAACAAAACAAAAAAGTGCAGCCCCCAGGGAAAACCAAACCTGGGAGTCTAAATGTGCCATGAGCCCCTCAGGAAGACTGCCCTAATAACAGTCTGGTACATGGAGCTGAAAACGTAGATCACAAAAAAGTAAAGATAATAATAAACAAATGCTAAATAAGATCATGTGTCTGGCCAGAAGGGAGGGTAGAGGAGGGGTCTTGTGGCAGGGTGTCTGGCCAGGAGAGATGGCAGAGAAGGGGTCTTGGGGTAGAATGTCTGGCCAGGAGCGGGTATTGGGGCAAGGTGTCTGGCCAGGAGGGAGGGTGCAGGAAGGGATGTGGGGCAGGTTATCAGAGCAAGCTGGGAATGTGGGATCTTGGTGGGGGAGGGGAGTGAGGGTGGGTTTTGGTGTGGGGTCTGGGCATGAGGGGGGATGGTTACCTGGCTTGGCACTCTGCTGCAGCAGGGAAAGCCTCCAGGGAGCATGCTCTTGTTCCTCGGAGAGGTGGGGTGGGGTGGGGGAGTGGAGAGCTCAGTTCCCGCCCCCCCCCACCCATGCAGTGGGGAATCCAGCGCACCTGCAGCACCAGGCCAGGCTTCCTGCTGGCAGGGTGGCCAGGGGGGTGGAGCGAGTAGAAACCCCAACTGTCCCTGCCAGGTTAAACTCTTCCATTTCCCCAGCAGGCTGGGGAGAGGTTCAGGGGAGTGAGAACAGCAGCGCATGGGGGGCAGCAGAGCTCGAGCGCGCTGCAGGCGGGGGGGGGGGGGCGGCAGATCCTGAGCCGGGTTCCCCACAGGCGGTATTTTAAAACACCGAGATCCAGGAGCGGCTCCCCAGCTTTGACATCCCCTCCCCCTCCCCTTCTCAGCAGCAGTGGCCGCTGTAAAAGCGGCCACCTGCACATGTGGAGGTGGAGGAGGAGGCTGCACAACACCAGAGGCCCCGTGGGACAGGGGCTGTCCTGCGGGCTGAGGGGGAGCAAGCACAGTGGGAGCTGTCTATGGGTTCTACAGGGGGCAGGGGAACAGATTTTTTTGTTTTTGTCTCCACAGCACACCTCTGACTGCCTTGCGGCACACAGGTGTGCTACGGAACACACTTTAAGAAATGCTGCTCTAGTAAGTTGGAATATTCTATATGCTCCTATTATAAAATAACTATGCTAACAACATCTTGTATTTACAAACCTTCTCTATTATGAAAATTTAACGTTAATTTTCACAGAATACAAATCAACAACTCTAATATGGGACACAACACAGGACATGTTGCATTCAAAATACTGTATATGTTTGGTACATCCCCTCCCCTCACGTGTACATTCCCCCTTCCTCCAGTACACACACACACACACACACACACACACACACACACACACACACACACACGTTTGGGGGGAAGTTTGCACACACATAGGACACAAAATATTAACAACTGGTATATAATAATAAAACTTATTAGACAATAAAACCCCAGTCTCCTGGCCAGATATTTAAGATTCGTGAGTCTGAGTCAGCCAAAAAAATCAAAATTCCATCACAATGATACTTCAAAAATAGAATTTCTGCTCTCATAAATTCCCCAGTACCACCCCTTAACCCATGCCTTACGGTGCATTCTCCAGCTGTGTCTTTGTGATCATATCGTCTTACATTAGGCAGTAATATGGTTTACAGGCTCCAGAACATGAGACTGATATCCAGCAGGTACAGGCAGTCCCCGGGTTACGTACAAGATAGGGACTGTAGGTTTGTTTTAAGTTGAATTTGTATGTAAGTTGGAACTGGCGTCCAGATTCAGCCGCTGTTGAAACTGACCAGCAGCGGCTGAATCGGACACGCTTGGAGCAGAGCAGCTGGCTCCTCGGCGCTACTGGACCAACCCGGCAGCACCCCAGCTGCTCTGCCCCAGGTGTTCCCAAGTGGAGCAGCTTTTCTCGCCACGGAGGACGCGGGCAGCGGGACCACCGCGGCGCATCTCGGCGGTCTGCTGGGAAGGGGGCGCAGCTACTTTGGGGTTCCCTCACCCCATTCTTAAGTAGAGATCCGACGTAAGTCGGATCCACGTAACCCAGGGACTGCCTGTATAATCTTTCACTACTAGGCAAGTCAAGGTTGTACCTGAGACACAGAAGATCCCTCTCTCTGGGTCATCAGGCCACAAATCATCAGGAATCACGAAGAGTTCTTCTTGTTTCACCCTTGAGGTTAAACTGTAGAGTACATCTTGGCACTCAGTGGTGTATCATCTGTGGCTTTTGGAATATTGTGGTGAAATGCAGTATGTGGACATTTAGATCCTTATTCAGCAAGATACTCAAGCATATGTCAAAATTTAAGCATTTGCTTCAGATGAATAATTTCAGATGTGTAATGTGTTAGTAATGTGCTGAAGTACCTTGCTGAACTGGGAACTTCAATACTAAGGCCTGATTCTCATTTATTCTAAAGCTTCTTTACACCACCACAACAGCTTAAAAGTAAGTATAATACATAGAATTTACTCCTACTTTCAGACCCCCCCCTTCATACAGTGTACTATTCTTTTTATTGTCACCCTCTGTATATCTGTCCAGCAGCTTCAAGTATTCTTGCCATGCAAAGTCATCCTTCCAGCAAAGACGGAAGAGAGAATACTGAAGGGCTGAAATCCCTGGTCTCCTGCAATTGAAGAAGGAAGCACTATTATATTGGTTTGAGCAGGCAATTAAGGAGGAGGTTGTGCCAGTAGACAGTTAGTGCAAAGGTCTGGGAGTTTCATCTTCAGATTCTGGCTATTGTCACAGACCACTGAGGAGTTCACACTTGGAAGGCAAGTGAAACTTCTGATTTAGGAAATTCATTCCTGAGAAACTGAGACTCAGCTGAAAGGAGCAGACATCTCTAAATGAGTCCTTGAGGTCATGGTACTTATCCTTCTGTTTTAGGAACTCTCTTCTGTGATGCCTTTTGTTTCTTCCTTAGAGAGCAGGGAACGAAGATACTATGGCAGTGGATATGGGGAAAAACATAATTAGTTAGTTAGATAAGACTGGAGCATTTTCATCTACTTTTCACATACAGCACTGAAGGTATTTGTGTCCTGGAACCTATCAGTGTTTCTTTAACAAATGTGAAAAATGAGTGACGGAAAAGCAATTGTCACCTTGGGAAGATTCCCAGTAGCAGAATAAATGAAGTAAGATGGCTTCGACAGAATCCGTTTTAGATTTGTTCTTACACCTATATTATATCTGAGCAAATATGCTCTTCATAAAGTGGTCTGTCTCTCACCAGTGCTGGCAGAGAGGATGAGAAATAATTTTTACCAGAAGAGAAGCCTTTTACCAAACTATAGCAGGCTGCCTGTATTGTGCCTTCATTGTTTGCCATCAATTTAATTAGCTGCCATGCTGGTTTCTATACTATGGAGATTGAAACAAAGAAAGAAACAGTATTTTTTCCAATATTAACATTGTTCTAGAAATCTGCTATTAGCTTCTATACCAGTTAATTCACTTCTCAGAAATATTGTCGTCTTTCTTCTGAAGGCCAAATCATCATCTAAATGTGTTTTATCTGTCTCTTCCAGGATCAGCTGCTGTAGAAATATTTCCAGAAGTTGTTTGTGTGTCTTTCAGATATCAAGTCCCCAGTAAGTATTTTCAGTTAGGTGGTTAACTATCCTGCATTCATTTTTTTGTTATCATTCTGACATGGATTCCTTTAAATCAAATTGATGAAGTCAAAAATAGCCCCAAGTGTTCTGAGCTCCAACTATCAGAGATTGAAAAGGTATCATAATTAAGAAGAAAAGGAAAGAGATGAAGTGTGTCTTCAACAACCAAAATATTGGTTAAGAATTTGGGCTTCATTCTGAGGCTTGACTCAGAACCAGCATAATGATATCTGGTTTTGGGTACTTGCCTAAGTAAAATGCTCTTCACATGCCATCAGATGATACCAAATGCCACACAGATCCAAATCATACAAAAAAAGGGAACTGTGACAAACATCTACTTCGTAACTATGAAATTGCTGAATATAGTTTTCTTCACTAGAAATTCATGTAAATTAATCACCATTCATGTAAATTAATCACCATTTTCAACCTGCCAGACCTCTACCATCGCTGGTGTTTTGGGGATAAAGGTGTTTAGGTGCCTAGAGATGCTGATGGATGCCTACTGGGATTGCCTCTCTGTAGCTTTAGGTAATAATTTTACCTAATTTTAAAAATGAAAGTCAGGGATCAAGAGCCAAACTACATCACTAGTTTTACAACCAGATAAAATCAGTGTAATGGAGTACAGAACCTAGCCCTCGGACTGCAAGGAAGTAGCAGGAGGATTTTTTGGGGGTAGAAACCTAATATGCAGAAAAAAAGAATCAATCAAAACTAGAAGTGAGAGATTAGAAAGAAAGAGTAGAAGAAAAGTGCTAAGAGATAAGGACATAGGAAAGAAGACAAGGAGGAAAACAACTATTGAGAAGCAGAAAAGAAGAGAATAACCAAAGCAAAGAAAGGAAAAAGAGAAAGGAATTGAAGATGGGAAGGGGAAAATGTGCAAAAGAATGAATGGTTCAGCTAGAATGTATTGTATTTTCCCCTGTGTTAATACTTTTTTAGAGACCATTGTAATTTCTTCGTAACTACTACTTCAACTTGAATTATAACAGCAAATTTCCCTTTACCATCAACCATGGATCTTTCCTACATCCATTATAAAACCCCCATAGTTATAGATGTGGGACGGGTAACACAAACCGCTGCCATCTAAGCTAAAGGAATAACTCCATTACTTGGTGGCAGAAGGCTGTTTTCCTCTAATGGACTGGCCACTAGAGATAAAATACACCCTGTCAATAAATTACATTATTTTCTTGTGATTACAAGACACTGGTCCTCATGAGATCAAAATGCTCTATAATCACTTGGAAAAGCCATAAAACTTGATTGGTTTGTGTACAAGGTTCACTATTCTAAGCCCTAGCGATGATATACCTCTTCCGTGTCTGACATTACCAGCTAGCGAGGTGAAACACCCTCTATAAGAGAAGAAATTTCAGAAGTGTTGCATAGATGTATACATATTGGAGGATAAATGGGGGAAAAAACAATCAAACATCCCATTTGGTGTTTCAGTTCAGGGCATATTGATGAACAGCAACAGAAGATTTGGGATTAAAAGGGAAGTTTATAAAAACAGTTTCAAAAGCGAAGAACACATAGCCCCTTGCCAGTTGTCATTAAGAACACTTAATCCTGATTTGTAATATTAACAATTTGACATATCATAGAGGTTGGAGTTCATTGCACTTAAGCCTTAGCCAAGTTATCCTAATAGGAATGAAAAGCGCCATCAAGATGTAGGCTAGCAACTCTGAAGCCGTATGTATTGATCGTATTCTAGCCTAGCAGGTAGCTGAGATTAAGGCTAGGTATAAAATGCATATGCCTCGTGGCAGCGTGTAAATACATACATTGCACGTCCCCAGTATGGCTATAAATACCAGTGTAGATAGTAAGATATTGCTGAAGCCAATAAAAACACGCCTGAACACTTGGGATATGTATCCTACACAGCTCTCCACACACCCAAACAGGGCCTGTTCATCTACATGGCTAGTTGTAGCAGTGTAGCGTACCCACTGCCAGAGACTTTGTCCATCACAAGGAAAGATTCTAGCAACAGTCAAAGGCTTTCCTTGTTGCAGACAAGGACTCACGTGAGGGGATGCTCTGGTTGGGGGAGATGCCAGAGTTTTTCCCTGCTGCCTTCCACTCACCACAGCCTTTCACTGCAGCATGTAGCTACACATACCCTACACATATTGTCACCAGTGGTATGCAGTGTAGACATAGCATATAACACAGCCAGCTAACATGGCTTTTTCCCCTTTCCCCCCCGCCTTCCCTTATTTATTCTTAGATCTGGACTTTTTATACTCCGGTCATCTGAAGAAGTGGGTTTTGCCCACGAAAGCTCATGATATCATCTACATGTTTTGTTAGTTTTTAAGGTTCTACTAGACTATTTGTTTTTTATTTTTTTTATGGCTTCCTGTATTAGCCTGCATCTGAACAGAGATTTCCAGCTGTGTTAAAGTAACTCAGTTAACATGATAGCAATACACACCCCTTTTGCCTGTTAGAACTGGGCCTACGAGTCTAACCTTACAAGGAGTTGAGAGTACTCGGTACTTTATAGGATCAGACCTTAAATTTGCTGATGTAAAAACACCTAATATTTGCAGTATCTCCACTTGAGATGACCTTCAAAAGGAACTTTCCTACTAAGGACATACTGGAATACTTGGTCTGGACCAGTCATCCAGGAAATTGGGTCTCATGTTACTGAGGATTTCTCATATTAAATGATCCTGTGGTAGCAACACAACTTCCGTTTTCTCTAAGTTTATTTTTCCAGCTCAGTTGTTCCAACAATAGTAAAGTCTTATTATAGGGCAAATTACCTACAAGACCTCCCATTGGAGTTACTAACTCATTTTATAAGGCAAGCAGGCTCTCAGAGAAATAAGCAGACAAGGACGCAGAAGGAGCAGATCTGAGTCATAAGTAAGCAAGTGATGTTTTACACAGTTACTCTTCTTACTATAATCACATTAGAATGCTGCAGGAAAAGAAAAGGGAAGCAAACAGGGATGTGCGCCAATGAGAACAAACAGTAAATCATAGCAACTAGTCAGATAAATGGGCATACCCCGTCTTTCCTCTATGTATTTTTTAGAGGAAAGACGCATGCTACTGATGGAAAGAGGGGAACAACAATACACTCTTCTAGCAGGAGGATTCAGAGAATGCCATGCTTTTGTAATAGCTTTGCCATCTCCTAACAGCAGAATAGAAGTGGAGAACGTGCATAATATACATCCTATATATCACGTTACTACTAGTGCCCTTCATCTCTCCCCTCCCTCCCCAAAGGTAGATTTGCTGCTTTCAAATTAAAACCCCCTCAGTTTAATGTTTCAATAGGTGGAACTCCCAAAACAGGCACTCTATTAATATAGAGAAGTATTCCTTCGGTGTTGACCATGCTGCAGCTTTGTACAGGTCCAGTAGCTATGCCAAGTATGTACTGCACTGCAGCAGCTTGTGTGTGTTCAGAGTTCAATGATGGTGAGCTGCAGTTAATAATTCAATGTTCAGTTATGCCCTGGGTCGTGGGGATTTGGGGAAGGAAATGTGGGCATTCAGCACAAATACAAGTTTTGACTGATGTTTATACCATTTATTTTTTTCTCTTTATAAAAAAATCTGTTCTCTCGTATTCACTGCTACAGAGGCCCCAGAATTCATCATTCTGGCAGATCACAAACATCAGTTGAGTCAGCAATTGTAACAGACTTCTGGATCTCGGATTCCTGACAATGATGTACTTGGGGTAACTCTACGTTACAATGACTAGACAGGCTATAGATTTTTAAGTTTTAAGTTATATATAGAATGGTGGCTTGCCTAGCCAGATTAGTCAGGGCATTAAAACAGAAACTGCTGCTTACCTCAGAATCTAACTTTGCATATCACTCTTTAAGGAAGAGAACATATATTCCCGCTTTTGCCCTGTACTGGCCAAAGACATCCATTGGAGATCCTTCTTTATCCATCCCCCCATGCTGTTCCACAGCCATTATACAGCTTCAGGGTTTTAGCAAAAGTTCCTGCATCTCTGCAATGATGAATGGATCTGTATTGCAGTGATCTCTGGCCATGGCCTTACTCCTTTCTGAACCACGTCTGCCCCACTTTCAAATGCTACAGCATGTGGAAGTGGAGAAAGCCCCTACAGAACTAAGCTCCATAGTGTGTGACGAAGTGGGTCTTTGCCCATGAAAGCTTATGCTCCAATACATCTGTTAGTCTATAAGGTGCTACAGGACTCCTTGTCGCTTTTGAAGATCCAGACTAACATGACTACCCCTCTGATACTAGAGAGAGAGAGAGAGAGAGAGAGTTACAGATGCTCTGCACAAACTCTCTCTCACCTCCTAACTCTCGCCATATGGAACCAAACTTGTTGCATTGAACCACACTTGTTCCATTGCATCAGGGGCCTTCTGTGGCCATGGAAATCAGGTTTTGTCCCTGTTTATGTTTAGATTAACATCAGGAATGCTGAGCCATTAATGGGAAGTTGTAGACAGTGTTAGGCAAGTAATGTATTTATACATTATGGCCAAAGTTTCCAAAATAACTAGTGATTTGTGATGCCTCAATTTTGAGTTTTCAATTTCAGACATCTTTAAAGGGGCTGGATTTTTGGAAAATGCTGCCCATTGAAAGTCAGACTCATTTAAGATGACTCTAGTTTGTCATCTGAAATTGTTACATGTAAAAATCTTGAGCCACATAAATAAAGAGGATTTACCCATCACCAAATGGATGCTGTGCATAAAACTCTACTATTGCTTAAAAGTCAAATAGGATACAAAGAACCAGACACAAAACCCCAGCAACTCAAGTCTGGCCCAGGGTAAGTGGAAATAATGGAAGTTAAAAAGGGCAAGAATAAAATTACCCCAAGCTGGAAGGACTCAAAAGATGCTAAACAAATATGATCCCTCCCCCATCATTCCAACTCTCTTCCTTTCTTCAAAATCAGTATCACTGAACTACCGACCATACAAAAATTATCCACTTTAAAATTCCTTTTTAACAATTCAATAGTATTTCTGGCAGCTCACTACAACTGACCAACACACATACCAGTGCACTATGACCCAAATCTCAAACAAGACCTTCATTTAATTAAGTGAACCACTAGCGCTCAGATTCATTTTCAAGTGTTTGGACTGTTTTTCTCCCTTTTTCCTTTACCTTCCCCTCTCCCCTGCCACACTTTGCTTTTCAAAAAGCCACAGCTGCAATAAAACTGTACATGTGACTGGACATGTGGATACCTAGGGACTGGTTACCTTAGTAACAGCAAGCACAGCTCACTAATATTATGCTGCTTTCATTTTCTCTTGTTTTCTTAGTTGTTTGGATGGCTTGGGTAATAGATATGCATACTAAGTATTCAAATCAATATTTATTGTAGCAGTTAGAAGCAGAGTGAATAAAAGTTGGCTAGGTTCTGTGCTTGTAAATTAACAAAAACCTATGAGTTGCCAAATATCCCCAAAGAACTGACAGGCACTTTGGCAGCAGATCTTTGCTAAATTCAAAGTGGCCATTTACCATTGCACCATCTCCAGTCCACTGTAGCCACACTAATAGCAGCAATCACTGCATTTTGAGATGAAGTTCAGACATCTGGAACTTTGTAATTCTGTTCCACTTACAGCTCCATTAAACAGAGACCTTTTGACAATTAGGACTCACTGAAAAATATTTATATTAGTTTTAGATGTTCAAGCAGCATCTGAATTAGATCGACAATTTGTGCTATGCAAATTAATTACTGCTACTTTATGCAAATCCAAATTAATACATTATTTAGTGTGTTTGTAATTTCCTGGTTAACAAATGATAATACACGTGCCTAAATCAAGTGTCTCAAAAATGAGTATCTTGATATAATAGGATTGTTAGGAACATAGTACAAATCCAGAACAAGCACAAGCGAGAGATAACAAGCAGAACTCTTACATAATAAGTTCACAATTGTCACAAATCAAATAGCTTTGCTGACATGTACAATATTCTGTTGCTTATAGAGAACTTTAGATATAATCAACAGGCCTTTTTTTTTTTAAAAAATCACTTTGTGCTGATCTGACTTGCAGTTTTTTAACTCCCTTATTTGATTAGTGGACTTTTTTTTTTTAAACAAATGAACCAAGCAAACACCATTTGATTGATCCTCACAATAGCCTGTGCAACATCATCCCTATTTTACAGATTGACAGATCAAGAGCTTAATGGCTTGGTCCTGCTCCTATTGAAGTCAAAAGGACTGGCAGCTAGATTAAGCCCTAAATGACTTACCCAAAGGGGCATTCTCTCTCAGGGCTGAGATTAAAGCACAGAGGTTCCTGATTACAGGCCTGTGTTAGTGTGTAGAAACCCTACATGGTGACAGGCAAATGAGGCATTAAAAGGAACTCAGGCTCACACAGGTGCTTCAGGGAGCAGACATAGAAGCAGATGCATAATGAGGAGTAAGTCAGCAACTGTTTGGACTTCTGAACCCAGTGCCATGGGTGTGAGTTAAGATCTTTCAAAGTGGGGAATATTGTGTTACATTTTAATATTTTTAACCAAATGTCTGCAACTAAAATACAACTCTGAGTAAAGGGGTTTCTGGTATAGGTTTTTGACTACGTAACCCCTTATTGCTTTGCTGAATTGCTTTGTTGGTTTTTCCAGAGATTTAAATTGTGTGCATATTTCTACATTATATTGGCCAGTTGACAACCTATCAAAGTATTCCCAACAATTCAGATAATTTACTAAAGTATTCCAAGTTTTGTAGAGCAGTATAAAAAATAAAAATACAATTTTAGTATGATAATCATTTGCACAAAACAGTGGAACTATGTCTGATTATGTGTGATCAATGGGTTGTTTATTGCATTTTATAAGAAAATTAGCAGATTATATATGCACTAAGTTCTATATGTGGATATGCATTAATACAGAAGAAGGATGGTCTTGAGGGTTGATGCACAGGACTGGGGAGTCAGGAAATCCGGTCCTATTTCTGGTAGTGCCACAGCTCTTCACTTAAATTCTCCGTGCCCCAACTTCCTGTCTGTAAATGGAACACTACTACTTCTCTAAGTCACAAGGGTACTGGGAGGATAAAACAAATGTTTCAGATATTTAGCTGCAGCAATAACGGAGACCATATAAATACATTGCTAGGTAGCACCTCCAGAAAACAAACAACTAACAGTGGGAGAAAGAACAAGTAGGACCAACTGAATACCCAGCCGGAGCACAGCTAGAAATTGAAACTCCTAGACACAACACAAAACATGACTTAGACCCCAATCTTGCCTTCTGTATAGGCACAGAATTATCAAAGTTTTGGGTCAGATATGGTATATAGCCTAAGATATATACCATATATATGGTATATATGGAATTTTGATTCATTTCAGAGGACTATCAAGTAAACCAAATTATAAGCTTCCCCACTCCAGTGAAAAAAAATTGTTACTAATGTTATTGACCTTGAACAGTTGAAATAAGCTTAGATTTTGTTATGCTGGACATCAGTTTGTAGGTAGGCAGATGCTTCATAGAATTTTAGGAATATTTTTAAAATTAGAAAGAACGTTATTGATGGGTAGTATAGAGAAATGACAGCATTCACAGGAAAGTTAAACTCTTTGCCAGTTCTTTGCAGAAGAGGCTTAACTTCTGTGTGTTTGTACTAAGTGCATTACAATGGGCCCCAATCATGGTTGGGGCTAGTAGGCACTAGTTTAATACAAGCAACTGATTAGAATATTGGCTTAAATCCTGCGATACCTATGTAGGCAAAATAAACTATCAGTCATAGTGATAATATTTTAATTTGTTTTAGGAATCAGCCTGTCTGTGAGAAAGTGATTAGTTTATTTGGCAACTTCAAGAACCAGTGCAAATTCCAATTTTAGCTCAGCTACAAAGTATATCCTTAAAAATTAGTGTAAACTGATGCAATTTGTAACAATAGCTTATAAATCAGAGGTGTCAGTTGAGCAAGATAAAACACACTGTGGTACAAAGGTAGAAATCACAGGAAAAACATCATCAAGATGTTAAAAGCAAAAGAACTATGCAGAGATAATAGAGACAGGGAAATAGTTCCAGGAGATGCTGAAGGAAACAATACTCTAAATCATTAGTTGTTTCCTGTGTTCTTTCACTGCCAAAGTACACATTTTCTACACAAGTAGCCTGAAGCCTTACAATTCCACCCAAAAGGAAGGTTTTTTTGTTTTTTTTTTTTGTTTTTTTTAAACAGGAACTCGGTGTTATTCAATAAAATTCCACCTGCTCTGCATGGGATTTCTAAGACTCCATGATTGCTCTAAACATAGCTACTATAATAAAGAACATGTTTTGTTAGTCTAGTAGCACCTTAAAGACTATCTGTTGTTGTTTTTTTAAGTTTTTTCTGTTACAGACTAACTCAGCTACCCCCTGAAGATCAAAACAGAAACTTTAAAACAAACAGTGAGGTAGAAAAAATTGAAGATAAAAAGCTTTTTCTATACTATTAAGGATGGAAACAAAATGAGACTGAAAATCCCACAAGAGGCATTTCTGCATGAGTGTATGCAATTATGCTTATTAAGTGGCTCTGCTACTTACTGGAGAACACACAGGCCCGTCTTCTGCTTTAATCGGGCGCTTTCCATATTAATTAAAAACAATAAATGAGCAAGCTAGATACAATTTGAATTTAAGAGCAAGATCTATTCAATTGTTTCTTGAAACTACTAGCTGTAAGTTAAATATCAGCATTTGTTAAACTCACTTAAAATAGATACTGAAATTTGGCGCATGTTTCTGTCTTCTAAGTACCAGATTGGAATTCTGGAAAACCACTGCTTTTTCAGGAGTTCAAGAGGATAATGAATAAAAATATCAGTATAAGAAGAAATTTAAACACATGAATAGGTTTCTGAAGGACTACATGCGACAAGAATGCCTCCCTTCAGAGCCTTGGCCTTAATGCACAAGAGCAAATACAGGCAGTCCCCGAGTTACGCGGATCCAACTTATGTCGGATCCGCAGTTACGAACGGGGCTTTTTCTCGCCTGGGAGGACGCGAGCGGCAGGATGCCCAGATGTGCCGGGGAGAAAAGCTTCTCCGCGTCTCCCTGGTCTGCTGGGGGGCGGGGGGGGGCTCCCCCCAGCAGACCAGGGAGATGTAGAGCAAAGCCGTGGAGGACGCGAGCAGCGGGACAGCCCAGACGCACCGCGGCTGTCCCACTGCTGGCGTCCTCTGAGGCTTTGCTCCCCGTCTCCCTGGTCTGCTGGGGGAAGCCCCCCCTAGCAGACCAGGAAGACGGGGAGCAAAGCCACGGAGGATGCGGGCGGGACCACGGTGCGTCTCGGCGGTTCTTCCACCCGCGTCTCCCTGGTCTGCTGGGGGGAGGGGGGGCGCAGCTAGTGCGCCCACTTCCCCAGCAGACCAGGCTTTTCTCGCCGACAACGCCTGGGGTAGAGCAGCTGGGGCGCTGCCGGGTTGGTCTCCGTAGCGCTGAGGTGCGGCGCTGCAGGGACCTACCCGACAGCGCCCCAGCTGCTCTGTCCCAGGTGTCCAGATTCAGCCTCTGTTGAAATTGATCAGCGGCTGATTCCAGGAAGCCCAGGGCAGAGCAACTCTGCCTCGATCTTCCTGTAGTCAGCCGCTGGTCAGTTTCAGCAGCGGCTGAATCTGGACGCCAGTTCCGACTTACATACAAATTCAACTTAAGAACAAACCTACAGTCTCTATCTTGTACGTAACCTGGGGACTGCCTGTATTAGGTTTTCTTAGCATAAACCAGGAGGGCGTTTTTGAAAAACTTAATTCAGTTCATAGGGTTTTTCCAACTTGAACCTTAATGGCAGGTTTAACAAAGAAGCAGGGATTCAAGAACTGTGCTTCCTATCCCAAATTTTCTGCCTCAGATACAGAGTACATCCCACCTCTAGGATTCACAGGTTGGTCGCCCCTGGTGTGTCCAGAGAGGAGAGAAACTGCTGAAAGAACCCAGAGACTGAAGCCAGCAGGACAGCTGCAGAAACAGCTTCTGTAGAGACTAAGAAACATGGATAGCATTTTCTACAATTTTGACTGGACTTTTCCCTCTGCTGATAAGCTGTTTGCTCCAATACCCACTCCAGTCTCTTCTCAGCCTCACCCCACAAAGATACTACAAAACAAACATGTTGTTTGTTGCAAGCACGCAGATTAGAATGCTCTGCCTGTTCTACCCCATTTCCTATTCAGTCTCTCTTTGTCTATTTAGAACGTGAGCTCTTTGAGGCAGGGACTGCCTACTGCTCTGTTTGTGAAGCATCTAGCACAATGGGTCCCTAATCGTAGTTGATCTTTAGGCACTACTTTCATAAACATTTGATTAACCAACTTTGTTAGGGAGAAGGCTGCTCAGAAAAGACTTGCTTTCTGTGCAGGCCCTTTTCCATTATGCCCCTTGGAGGCTTGAACAGCTCAGGAGACAGGGAAGCCTTCTGAGAAATTATGTCCCCAAGCATAAGAGGTATAGCTGAAGGCTGGTGAGTGTGAGCTTACTGAAAGGGATTGGCATCTAAAGAAGATGACTTATGAGAAATCCTCCATGAGCCATCAGAGACTAATATCCAAACTCTGAATTCAATACTATCAAATTGTTTCATAGTTGGCTAACCCATATTTTTACCATTCTTTAATTCTTTCTGGGTAAGAACCAAGTGATTAACATTTGTATTTTGATAAAGTCCAGTGGCCTCAGTTAACTTATACTTACTGTCCTATTTCTACCTTTAAAAGGACACGTAAAAGATGAGAGGGGTAAAAAACGTAATGGTATTAAAAACATGCTGCTGCTACTGAACAAGCCTACTTTGGTCAAGAACTAAGAAAAGCTATTTCAATTCAAGATTTTATTCCAAGGACAACAATAAATAACTAAGTTCTTCAAAAAAAAAAAAAGTAGAGGTGGAGGACTCAACAAAATAAGTGATATAACCAAGATCAAAGATTCCTTTACAGCATGAGGAACTAGTGGCATCCGTTTCTAAGTCCAATTGTATTATTTTTGAAAATACAAAAATCCCAAACCAAAATATTCCACCCCACTATTTAGAGTTACCTTTTTGTGGCTTAGCCATGAGCAAAAGGCACTGTGTGAGAACATGGAAGTTATAGATCATAATATTTTCCACCAAAAATCCCAAACCACCTTGGATAGAGATTCCAGGAAGGAGTTAGACAGTATAGTACGCTCCATTGGTACGACAAAAAAGGGAAAGAGGGATAACATTTCTGTTTTGGGATAGCCTTTTTAAATATATCTCCAACAGACACAATCCTCTTATTGCACGTGACAAAGCATAGGAAGAAACAGAGCAATTATCTTACAAAACTTCAACTTAAAATATTTAAACCATTCTGACAAACTTAAATGTACTCATCCCATGGAAAAGCAGATGGTTCATAATTGGGCTGTGCATATGAGCCCTGCTCCATTTGTAGTCAGTGGCATAATTCCTGATGTTTTTCAGAGAAATAACATGTGATGGAATCCTGAGTCCCTTTCACCTCACTGCTGTCAATGACAGTGGGAGTTTTCAATGGAACCGATTTCAAAGGAACCAGGGGCTCAGGAACAGCATATATTTACTGTAATCAGAGAAAATGGAAAAACACTACTCCTTGTTTAAGTGGTTAGTCTACTGTAAATTATGGAGAGGAACTAAAATTAGGGAAGGTTCCACTTGTTATACATTTATTAGTAATCCCTGTATCAAAGCTTATTTTCTCCACTCTCCAGAAATAATGTAAAAACCCCTTACATTCACCATCAAGAAAACTAAGCATTTCACAAAAACGTATCATTGGATGGATTTGAGTCTCAAGTGAATTTCAGCACAGGAATCAAACAGAAAACAAGAACATTCATTCAGACTGAAGTCATACACATTATCTGCATTAAAACTAAAACTTTTTTTCTTGATGTGGCAAAACAAAACCAACCAACAAGGGGCACTAAGGAGGAGTACATGATTTATTTTACAGACCACTACCATTTCTGTCTTTCATCAACTTGGAAGGTTCAATGAAAGGTAAGAATATAATCTTTATAATGAAATATTTTACTGGGAAGAAAATTAAACACTTCATACGTTTGTTAGGATTTTTAATAGTTTGACAGCTGCAAAATAAGAGAACGCCTTAATATTGGTGAAAATCAGAGGCTGTTTGTGAGAGAATTTTAAAAAGTGTTTCTTAGCACATCTCCTTGTACCCCATTGTACTAGTCTTGAACCACAAGTCATGCTCTTGTCTTTTTTGTCCATTTTCCCTCTGTAGTCAGTGTTTCACTTACCTTTTATTTTTTCCTGACTATTTTTGGTTGTCACTATTTTAAATCTCATCACTTACTCTCCTTCCTTCCACAGATAGCTGCATCTAAAAATACTGCTTAGGGTGTGGTCACATCCATTGGTGGCTCTGAGGCATGTACTCACTCTTGTGGCTGAGCGGTGTGGTGTAGGAGCAAAGGACAGAAGCCTGCATCAATTAACAGTTGCTTGAGCTTACAGGCAACATAAGTTTCTATGTTCAGGAAACTTTCCTTGTATCTACTGCCCTGCTTCATTCCATCTTTGAAACAGTCTGATCCCACTTCCAGATCTATAAACTCTGTATAATCTCATTTCACTTCCTTTCCTAGTATTTTCCCTGTGCTCTTCTCTGATTTGATTCCCTCTTCTCTATGACTCTGTTACACTGGTTGTCAACAATGACAGAATTAAATGACTTGGTGTTACACCATGAATTATCATCGTTATATACAGCAGAAATATACTGGTATACACTCACCAGCACAGTTAGGGTAAATCTAGACAGTGGGGCTATTTCAGGATACCAGTTACCCAGCGTCTTTTAAATGTGCCAGTTATTTCAAAATGCTTTTCAAAATAACGGGTGCGCTATTTCGGCATCCCTATAATCCTCGTTCCACAAAAGTTAAGGGACGTGTTGAAACAGTGTGTATTTCAAAATTTGGTACTCTGTAGATGCACCAAATTTCAAAATACAATCAAAATAAGATACACAATTTGCGTAGTGCAAATTGCGTATATCTTATTTCGAGGTTAGGGTGCTGTGTAGACACACCCTAAGTGTGTGGTTAGTACAAACACCTACATTGCTCCTGTAATTTGCCAGCAACACAACCTATGAGCACATAAAATCTATGCATTTTACTGAGTTGGATTATTTAAATAGATGATGTTGATACTTTAGGAATGTGCTTCTATTTTTAAAACAAGCTGTTCACCATTCTGCTTGCAAGTAGCAGCATTCACACTTTATAAATCAGCAGGTTAGTGTCTTACGTGCTCTGCTATAAGACACTAACAGATCACAAACAAAAGTGTGAACTTCTTCTCTTTACATTAATGGAGAGATAACGTCAAAGGCTAGGCTGATCATTTGTATGTTTAACCATTATTTCTGAGCAAAACTGAAACCCACAGCTCAAGTTTTGTTGAAATAAAATTGTTACAAAATATTTCCGACTGTCAATCTACCATACAAAATATTTAAGTACATTAGATTGTATCTAACTAATAAATCACACAATACATACACTTAGTTACAAATAGGAATTAATTATGGAACTCTAATTTTCAAATAACAAATGTAAATGTTCTCCTAATTTGCCTCCCTCACGGACATACTTGTGTCAAAGAAGATCCTTTTAAGAAATGAGCTGTTAATGTTTAGCAATTCAGTAAGTTTCTTTTCAGCATGCCTACTACATCGATGATGCTCCAATTTTCTGACTGTCTAAAGTATTTAAATATGATTTTAAATGATAAATTATACAGTTTTTTCCATAATTTCAATCTTTCTACTTCTTTCCTCCACAGTTTGATGTAAGAATTAGAGTCCTAAATTTAACATAAATAACCTTTATTATTCATATTGCTTTTTGCTGACATTTTAAAAACAAGTCTCATTAATATTGTGGATTTCTAAAACAATTTATTTGATCTTTTTTGTAATTCATCTTACAAAACTGCAATATACAAATATTCATCAAAAGTAAAACTTAATGTAAAACAAAGCAAGACCTTGTTTGATACATTTTCCCAGAAAGCTTTACCTTTCACAAGAAGCAAGCACTCCGCATATTTAAAAATGGGATTTAGAATAAAATTGCACACTGAAGAATTATGAAACGGATTGGTTTTTGACTTCTTTGTAAGAACTGTTTATGGCTTAGATAAAATATCCAGTGACTATTTAAAATATCCTTTTATAGAATATAAGGAATCTTAGGTCAGTCATCTTCAGCGAAGCGGATATGCTTACTTGCCTCTTGAGTCTTCGCAAGTCTCATTCTTTCAGCTTTAGCAATCAGCTACAAACAAAAACAAAAGACAACATCATGCTAGCAAGTCTCACAGATAATTAATCTTCAAACAATTGAACCAACCTGTACAAAACATAGTTCACTTGATAACAAAAATGTACAGGTTCTTGATGTTATTTTGCTTAACAACATATAAGAACCATCACATAGTGCACAAGTAGCACAAAGTTTTTCCTCAATCTCTGGATAGACTCTCTTTAACATTCTATCCCTGTGTCCCATTGAAACTGTGAGCACCAAAGGAGGGAGGAAAGTAAAACAGATTTAAAAAATACACACAATCCAAAGTACTCAAACACAATTTTCATAGCTATTTTAAATGGATTAGTTCTTCGAGACTTCAGGCTCTTACTTGGATCAGACCTTAAAGAAATAAATGTGCCAGGAATGCTGTGTCATTTTCTAGAGTCAGTTTCTGGAGGCGAAAAGACTGAAATTCAGAAGGAGGCCCATACTTTAGATTGGGAAAACGATGCATTATATACTGCAAGTCTAATGACAACTCATCTGAATGTAAACAGTACGGGCTATAGGAATGAGCTTAGGCCAAGGAATCCTGAAATTCATATCCCAGCTCAGCTAATTACCTCTCTCTGTTTCAGTTTCCTTATCTGCAAAATGGAGATAGCCCCTATCTTATCAGGGTAATGAGTGAATATTTAGTTAATATTTGTAAGGTGTATGACATTATAAATGTTAAAACAGTGGCATTACTATACATTTTAGAAATAAGCATTTATAACTGTTGAAAACTGAATCAAAACAAACCTCAAAATCCACAGCTTCCGGCATAATTTTAAAAAGGATATTTGAAAGAGAGAGACAGAGTGCACACACACACATAATAATGAACTTTCCAAAGGAACGAGGCCCGTTTTTACTGGCATTAACAGAAGACCTACCTAACTACTATTTTCATCACCGACCAGAGGGCCTTTCTTGCATCTGTATTGATTTGTAAGCCCCATTTTACATCAGTGTTCAGACATTACACTGGTGAAAATTTATTTAATGTAGGCAAGCTGAAACTGGAGTGAAGAGTGAACAAAAATGCCTATTTTGTTAAAGAAGAGCCATATACTAGGTAAGCTAAACACACGTCCTGTCAGTATTCAATGTGTCATCAAACATTTATATAACTAGAAGATAGTTTAAAATTATAATATGAGTTTGCAACTAGAATTTTGATCCTATTGAGACTACATAAAGGCCTGTGCATGTATATTAAGTAAGATTAATATTTAACACTTATCTGTAGAGTGCTTTACAAACATTTTCAAAAAGATGGCTTGCTAACTACAAAAGCAGCTTCTATTCTCTTGGAATTCACACCTCCAGATCAGCTGCTAGAAGTGGGCCTCATCCTCCTTGATTGGATCCACCTGGTCATCTCCAGCCTGATCCTGGCCTGCATATTTATTCCTGCCTCTGGAAATTTCCACTACATGCATCTGACGAAGTGGGTCTTTGCCCACGAAAGCTTATGCTCCTACACTTCAGTTAGTCTATAAGGTGCCACAGGACTCCTCGTCGCATTTTCAAAAAGAGTAATTTTGGATATGTAAATTCCTTTAATTGCAAAAGCATAAGAATGGCCATACTGGGTCAGAGCAAAAGTCCATCTACCCTCCTATCCGGTCTTCTGAAAGTGACCAATGCCAGGTACCTCACAGGCTATGAACAGTGTAGATAAATTGAGTGACTCATCTCCTGCCACCCCTTAATCCGTAAGGGTAATGCATTTGTCAATCAGAGTTTTAATTATGCAAGTTTTTATTGAAATAATTTCTTGCTTTCCTAAATTGTGGTAAAATGTGAAAAAAATGTAACTAATTTTGCAGGATCTTTTACAAAGGTTTGACAGTTATAAATGACAACAGACGAGCAAGGCAAAAATAGATACTGAAGTTGCTGAAAATTGCAGTTGGAACGTAGACTACTTAAGGGCAGTGAAAGAGTTAAAACGTTTTTACTTAATTCCTCTCAAAATGTTTTGCTTCATAATGTTAGCATTTAAATAGACCTGATTAGGCTTTGAAGCTAACACCTTCCTGGACTGAAAGGTGATGGGAGAGGGGGCAGAATACAAGCTTGCACCTTTTGCTGCTGCTATTGTTAGGCAGAACTCAGAGTTGATTCTTAAATAAGTTACGCCTTACAGGCTACATTACATTAATTTGCACAGCAAGTATTGTATGATCTTCACAAGAAGCACTAGAAACTTGGGTGCTGAGCTTCCATAACCCCCAGCTGAAGTCAATGGATGCTCTGGACCTCGGGGAAGGGAGGGGGAGAAAATAAATCAAATCTTTGATTTAAAAATAACACACACAAAGCCTATGATTTAATCAAAAATGCAATAGAACATCGCTGACTTCGTGTGGAGTTTTTGAACCCTTCACCACACATGCTAAACGAGATTAAAAATACAAGTGAAGACAGTCATGGCTTTATGTGACTGAATTAGTGCTTTTCATATACTTCTCTGGAAAGCACTCACTTTCAAAGGAGTATACTGGAATATTTATATGTGGCTTTTCCTATGTGAAAGCTCAGAGATTTCAATCACCTTAGATATTATATGTAAAAATACCATTTCTAATAGCATTTTTATGTACAGAAGGAAGCAGCAATGCAGCCACATTTCTTTTTTCTTTTTCATTTACATATGAAAATGGAAAACAAAGACTGGTCAAGAAAAGCAGATGATTTTTACAAGTGAAAACAAAAGGTTTATTTCAAAATTTATCCATAACATCTGACTTACAGTGGACGTATGATAATCATTCCAGTGTGGAAAAGGAATGTGAAAAGCCCCAGATCTAGGCAAAAGAAAAATTCCCCAGGGCAGGAACAGAAGATGACTTCTACAAGCTGTAATCCAAGGACCACAAGTAGTGGCTTAATGAGTTCAACAGAGTAGGAGAATTTCAGGTGGAGCCCTAGTACATAATTTTGTAAAATCCTGGGCAGTAACTCATCCCCAAGTTTATGAGGAGCACTTTTCTAGTATACTCATCTGATGAAGTGGGTTTTACCCAAGAAAGCTCACAATCCCATACATTTTTAAACTTAAAAAACAATAATCCTGTACAGACTAACTCAGCTACCCCCTGAAGCGTCCATACATTTTTGTTAGTTTAAGGTGCCGCAGGACTCCTTGTTGATTTTACAGTTACAGACTAAGACAGCTACCCCTCAGACTTTTTTCCAGTATAGTTATTAGGCATGTTAGAGTGTACACGGGTAACTGTTTCACCAATAAGCAGATGCCAAGCGGTTAACAGTGTTGGTTATACTCGCCTCCCGTGGAGGTGGCTTCCCTGCTGCAGCAAAGCCTCCACTCCTGAAGCCAGGCAGGCAAGGGCTGCCCTCCGCTCCCAGGGAAGTAGCTTCACTGACACAGAGATGCCTCCTCTTCAGGTATTAGGTGGGCAGGGGCTAGTGGCCCTACTTCTGTGGAGGCTTCGCTTAGCTTTGTACTGCAGAGCCTGCAGCATGTGTAACAACTGAGATTTTCCTCCTTATTAACTCTATAATACAATTTTTAACATCACTAATAGTTAGACTACTACACTACAGCAGCAAAGCAAACCTTATATAGATTCAACTGCTGCCAATACAGCTTAATTCCAGCTTCTGCAAGTGAAATAATCTATACCAGCAAATCTATACTAAGGGATATCTGTCAGTCAAGGCTCTAAACCTTCCCACCTCAGCAATGTTGCCAACTCTCATGATAATCACTGTTTTCCTTAAAACTTCAGCTCCTGGATTAAAGAGGATAGGTAATGATTTCAGTCTTCATTCTTAAAGAAAAATTAAGCTACTGAGCCTTGTGGCTGTGGAGAAAACTTCAAAATGTGACCCCAGTGGACCCTAAAGGCTCAAAAAAAGCAGAAGGCAAATAAAAAGTACACCAAATCTATCATTTTTACATTATCTCATGATTTTTGGAGCATTCAACTCGTGATTTTTCAAATTTGGGCTTGGCAACACTGCAGCTATAGTTGCAGAAGTTTGTAGAGTAGATCTGGCCTCAAACAACCATGATGGCAAAACCCCCAACAGAGGGGCAGCTATACTGACAGAAGAGGGCTTGTTCAGGAAGGTGTTACAGAAGTCTTTTTGTCGGCAAATACTGTGTCTACACTAGGAGGCTATCCAAGAATATAGTTATACTCAGGGCTCGCCAGCCTCGCTGCCCGGCTCTTCTGGGTTGCAATCTACTCACCACAGGCAAGTAGATTGCATTATTTGTCAAGCCCTGGTTATACTGGTATAGCTTTTATGGGCAGATCCTACGTTCCACTGGGACCACTCTGATCTTCAGAGCAATCTAGAATTGTGAGAATTTGAAAACACGTCTCAATGTCACCTTATCCCGAGCCCTCTCTCTTCCCCATTCCCTCTTGAAGTACAAGTTCTAGAGCAGCACAGAATCTCACCCATAGATAGTAAATGTGCAATTTTTTGAACATACAAGGACAGATGTAGCAGGGAGTATTCCTCATGCTCTGGCCTTCAATCCTGGGAAACAGGATGTGCCAGATTAAAGATTTTGCTAGAGAAGACACTGTGGGGTCGGGGTGTGGAGTGCTTACCTGATGCCCTGCTCCCAGGGGCACGTAGCTGTGCCATGCACCACTGCCATGCTTGTACTGCTCCCTGTCTCTGAGGAAGCGATCGGGAGAAGCTTCAGAGGAAGCATGCTGCTGCCCTATCGTTCTCCGAGCTGTGAGGAGGGGGAGTGGCAGCACACAGAGCTGCTTCCTCCTCTGTCCTATGGGTGTTCCCAGATTAGGGAGCCCCAGAGTTCAGAGACTGAAGTGTAATAATATTTTTAAAAAAGTAAGTTTTGGATTTTTTTCCATTTTTTTGAGCCTTTAAGGATTGAGCCTTTAATGTTCACAAGCTGTTCTTCACAATCAGGAGGGCTGTGAGCTTACTTAATTTAAATAAAAGCTGAGATTCTCATGTAATTGATTGATACCATGAGATAAGGGTTTAAAGGACAAACCAAATATTGAGAGAAAAATCACAGGAGTTGGCAATACTAGGTTAGTGTTTTTCAGACCCCTTTACTTTATCATGTAGCAGCACATATATCCAGGCCTGCTGATGGGGGATGGGGGAGGGAAGTTGTCCTGGGGCCCAGCAAATCAAAGGGCTCCAGGGGTCACAGCAGCAACAGGACCCCTGGGCCCCTTTGAATGACCAGCAGAGTGCCACTCTACATGGCTCTGAGGGCTGCGGGAGGAAGCATGCACCAACCAGCCCCTTCCTCCCGAGGCGCCCTCCACACATCTTGCCTCTGGGTCAGCAGTGGCTATCTGCCCTGCTACTTATATCCTTTTAAACTCCATTTGAAATGCATTTTTTCTAGCTTTAAAATGCTATTTAGAACCAATTAGATTATTTAATGAGATGTAAAATTATCTTACATCTTCAAACCAGAAATCAGAATTCCTTAACCACATGCAAATGCAAAACTCATTAGCAATGATGGTTTCAGAACATCAGTGTCTAGGTAGGCAAATCATTCATTTTTATTTTCCATGTGTGACAACTGGACCCTACCAGAAACCAAGTGCTCCCTAATTTGCTGCTGCAGTGGACAATAAAATGATCTGCCAAGTTAACAGGAGAAGATAAAAGAGGATTGTGGAGAGAAAGATCGCAAAATTTAGGAAAAATACAGATATTTCCCTTCCACCCAGGATTCTGATCACAAAAGAAAAAAAATCATATTGCCAATCACTGATACACAAAACCAAACATAAATCCAGACAATACACTATTCAAACTTAATTTACCTTCTCTGTGCCCCGCTTCTTTTCTCTAGGTTGGTTAAGTTTAGCTTGTCTGTCCACCAAAATCTTCTGCCAGTACCGCTGTTCATGATCACCTAGACAAGACACATGAAGTGCATTAATAAGGCTGTCCTACCTCATGGTCACATCTACTTGAACAATATTTGAGGGTGAAACCTGGCACTTTAGGTCGCAACAAAGAAGGAACTTCCGTCTAAGTAAGAACAGGTTAATTTCTTTTCATTATGAGAGGAGGAAACCCTCATTTTAAAAAGGAAG
Organism: Pelodiscus sinensis; assembly: GCF_052426305.1. Taxonomy (NCBI): domain Eukaryota; kingdom Metazoa; phylum Chordata; order Testudines; family Trionychidae; genus Pelodiscus; species Pelodiscus sinensis. Next base: position 105,044,327 of record NC_143055.1, read on the forward strand.
CTTGTTCATTTAAAAATATATATATATATATATATATAGTTTAAAATATAATATTGGGCAAAGAGATAAAACGTCAACCACTGACTTTGTGTTAATCTGAAAGAACATTTTTATATGGGGGAGGAAGTCACAGGGAAAAAAAAGTATAAAGGAAATTTACTCTGCAAAGATCATGTTTGCTTTGTAATCAAGTCTGAGAATTCTGAGTTCCCTGAAAAGCCCAGGTACATCAATCCCAACTGAAATATTCTAGTCCATTACTTGACCATGCAAAAACATTGAAGGCAAAGTACAGAGTAAATATAAAGAAAAGCAATTTAATAACTTGAAAAGTAAATGCTGTTATGGTTCAGTTAGCACACCCTGTAAGTTCTAGGTATGCAAGCACAGTCAGCAAAACTTTCCTATTCTGGGAGATTGTTTTGGTTATTACAATCTTGTAATATTGGCAATTTGAGATGAAGGAAGGCCACTCATGCGGCTCACTCACTAGTTTAGGATACCCCTCTCAATTTGAATTATTGCTGCATTTAGTAAACACAAATTTCCAATTGAACTTGTGTAAGAATTAACATGCTGAATAAAGGCTTACATTTTGGTTCTTAGGGCTGGTCTGCATTGGGAACTTACAAAGGCATAGATAAGTCTCTCAAAGGTCTATAAAATCCACAATCCTGAGAGACAGAACAATGCTGTCCTAACCCATTAATGTAGACAGTGCTAGGTTAATGGAATAATTCTTCTGTCGACCTAACTACAGCCTTTCAGAGAGAAGGATTACCTATACTGTGAGGTGGCAAAGTTAGTATCTACACCAGGGGCGGGGAACCTTTTTTGGGTTAGGTGCTGCTAACCTACACAGATATCAGTCAGGGACTGCACAAAAATGAGAAGTGGGAAACCCCTCCTCCACAACCCCCCTTCCCCCACAAATTCCACAAAACCCCTTGATGTGTTAAAAATACTATTCTATAAATGTTTTGCCCCAGCCAGAGCAAAGCCTCTGGGGCTTGCCCAGCTGTAGCACCCCCTTCCTCCCTTTTCTCAGCTCCCCATGCTGGGAATGGGTTCTGGAGGTTGCCTAGCTGTGGTCACCCCTTTTCCTCAGGTCCCGCATGCCTTCTTAACTGTTAAGGAGGCATTGCTGGCCCCGTGTGGCTAGCTAAGGGTGTCAGGCACTGCTCCTTGCTGCAGCCAGCCTATTGCAAGGAAGCAGTTCTGGGGCTTGCCCAGATGTTCCCACCCCTTCCTCGCTAAAGGCAACCCATGCAGGGAAGGGGCTGTGATGGATTCTCTTCCCTTTCACTCCTGCAAGGTATTCCCCCCCCACTTCCCTCCAGTCCCACATGCCTCCTTAACTATTAAGGCTCCAGTCTGCCAGAGGCTAGCTAACCTATTCAGGGAAGGGCTTCGCTCTGGCCTCTCCCCCTTCCTTCCAAAAGGTGCACCATGCAGGAAAGGGGCTTAGGGGCTTCCCCTCCCTCCCACTCTGGGAATGCATCCCTTCCCTCTCCTCTAGTCCCACGCAGGCCTGCTCACAGCAAAAGGAGTTTTGCTGGTAGCCTCTGCAGCTGCAGCCTATTTTTTGCTATCACTTCACTGAAATGCAGGAGGGCTCCACCACGTGAAGCTTCTCCCTCCTTCCAGATCTCCTGTGGGCGCCTCTCCCATGTGCAGGAGAGGAACCAGAAGTATCCAGCCCACGCTGCAGGGGAGGCTGGGGAAAGTTTTAAGTGGCCCCAGGGGGATGGACGGATGGACACACACACACAAGCATTTCATGGCTGCGGAAGCCTCCGAAAGCCAGATGAAATTGTTTGGTGGGCCACAGGTTCCCCATCCTTGGTCTACACTGAAGCACTACATAGTGGTTTAAGTGTGGCTATACCCTTAGATGCCAAGACCAGAAGGGACCATTATGATCACGTAGTCTGGCCTCCAGTATAAGCCAGGCCTCAAAACTTTCCCCAAATAGTTACCATAGTATATCTTCTAGAAAAACATCCAATCTTGATTTTAAATGGTCAGTAATGGAAAACCAACCATGACCTTTGGTAAGTTGTTCCAATCATTAATTACACTGTCAAAAATGTGATGTTTGTTTCCAATCTGAATGTGTCTCACTTTAACTTTCAGACATTGGATAGCTTTATACCCTTTCGCTGCTAGACTGAAGAGCCAGTTATTAAAGATTTGTTCCCCCAGGTAGATATTTATAGGCTGTAATCAAGACATCTGTCTCTTCATTAAGACAGAGTGATATCCTTGACCTATCACTGTAAGACAGGTTAAGGCTCTCTACTAATAATAAGTCCCTGATCCAGCATTGCAATCAACTGAATGGACTGCTGAATCTATGCAGATCAAAACATTGGATCAAGGCCACAGTTTGAGGATCCATTATTGGTTTGTGGTAAAAATATTTGTATTTACGGACTTATCCTTTTTTGGTGCAGTCTTAATTATTGCAGGTGAGTAGTTTCTATTTCCTTCTGATCTTTAGTCATTTGGGGTTTTACCTAAAGGCTGGTCTACACTTTGAAGTTTTACTAGCCTAACTATGCAGATTAGGTAGCTGGTTGGTTTTAAATCACTGACAAAGAGCTTTCTCACATATTAAAATTACTGCAGATTAAAGCAGAATGAATTTAAAGCAGAATAGCTATTCCAGAATAACTCCATCTGTACACAAGTCCAGAGTTATACTAGTAAAAGGCCTAATGAGGACATATTTAGGGTGAAAAGGTGCTCCACTTCCCCTAACTGCAGTAAGCTATGCTGCATCTTTATACCAGTATAATCATCCAAATAAAGCCAGTTTTATCATTTTAACTAGCTATACCTGTGTAGTCAACTAGTCTAGTCAAATTTCCTAAAATTCATTATTCCAAATGTCGTAGGGGCACACTATTGCCTTTCACCATCATGTTGTAATTATGAGGGGAGAGGGAGGAACCGCACACCACCAGAAGCCAGCCTGGCTGCCCTATGCGCCCTGCGAGCGGGGAGGGTAAGGAAGCTGCTGTGCCACCCGAGGATCAATGGTACGGCACCATTAGTCACTCTTCCCCACAAGTCAGTGTCTCCATCAAGTAGTGAAAGTCCAGGAGGCTTTCTGGGACATTTGACTACTTGATAGGGCACAAGGTCAGAGTATTTAAATTCGTGATAGTCCCGGAAAAAATTGGGATGTATAGTTAGCATAAGAATAGCACAATGGTTCACTGAAGTGACAAACGTCCACAGTTGCTGAAACCAAAAAGCCATCTGCTAGTTAAAATTATGTAAAGTCAAATTACCAACTTTGTGAGAATAAAGTTATATGGTCTGATTAAGATAACTAATTAAAAATAACACCACATTTGACTCAGACTAAAGAAAAAAGTGACATAGAATGTCTGAAGTTTTGACGCTTTAGTTTTTGTACAAAAGGGAAAACAGTGACAAGAAGGAATGTTATAAAACCAAAATATTGCTTCTGTAATTCACACACAATACAGCAATATTCTTAAAATGCAGCAAGAGTCTTACTCTTAGCGCTTAGGAGCTGCCTACCTTGCATACATTTTAACAAACATCTTACCAGTTAGTATCTCAAGTTTCCAGTTGTTTTTAATCTGAATTTCTTTGTGTGCTTTCATTACAATCTGTGCATCTTCAGGAGTTTTAAATCGAACATGACACTCTGTGTCTCCTTCCAACATGTCAACATAAGCAACATCAGCTATCGTTGCCAGAGTATCCTGTGGCACAAAATTACTCAGACAAATTAGTCAGAAAAAACAAACAAACAAGCAGTATTGTCAAATACTGTCATGTGAAAATCCAAGGTGCATAACAAAGGAGCAAAAATATGGGAAATATTCTCTAAAGTCAGTTACAAGGAAGTGAAATGGAACTTTGTTACATTAATAAATGAATCTGATGTCAAATAATTTCTGGCTAACATTAATTTTTCAGAAGAAAATCTATGATTAGTCAATTTTTACTAGATTGGAGAATTACATAATTTACCGCAGTAATGTGTGTTCTAAGACTCCAAACTCAAGCTATATCTATTATGAATCCATTCAACATCTAACTCTTGATTTTCTTTACAGTCATTAGGAGGAATGACTGCAGAAGAATTGTGAAATGTAATAGCATTTCCATTTCATAGGTTAGTCCAACAAAAATATTTAATTCGACACCCAAATATTTTATTTAAGGTTAGGACTGTGGAGAAAGAAAAGAAAAAGCTCAAGAATGGTGAACAAGTTAGAAAATCATAACATGGTGCACGCAAGGTCATCTCATCTGAAGAAGTGGGTTTTGCCCATGAAAGCTCATGATACTATATATAGATAGAGCTAGAGATACACACACACACACACACACACACACACACACACACACACACACACACTTTTTTTAGTCTCTAAGATGCCACAGGACTACTGGCTTTTTACAGTGGATACTGGAGTTAGTTTTCAAGCAGAGGTCAGTTGGTATAAAAAGTGACACCAGCAGCTGAAGAAGGAAGAATCACACAAACACTCTTTCAATCAAATACTTTACCTGTGATACTTGCTGTGAGGGAAATTAACTTGGATCACTCATTCCTAGTCAATTTCACTCACAGCAGGTACTTCAAGTAAAATGTTTCTATACAACAATTAGGCACTATTTTTAACCCTCCAGCTACAAGGCAGAATCCTAAAACCTCCCAGACACCTCCATTGACAAAGACCACATGTGGTCCAAATAAAAGCTTTTCACCACCTCAGTCTTGAATCCCCACAATAGTGTTTCCACAGAAAAGTAAGCAGACTGCCAAAATTAATAGTATAGGAAAAGACACTACACTTGATCTTAGCTTTCAAGAGGCCAAGAAGAGATAAATTTTTGTTTATTGGTAGATCTTTGAAAAGTGCCTCCGCTCAGTTGCACAAAATGACAACATTTTGGTAAGAAAATGTGAAATGTTTAAGCAATAATGTTACATTTCAAATATATGCAATAAGCTAGCAAAAATATTTTGTATGTATCTGTTGAGAATGTATTGGGAAACCTAGATTTAAAATAGAGGTCGCCAGACCAGCAACAGAATATTTCCACAATTTCTTACAATAAGCCAAACATAATGATAATTTTGTATAATATCATGTAAAATGTTATGTTTTCCCTGCTTATGACTCCATTGTTAAGATGGGGAGTGAAATTCTACTGTTATTCATATATTCAATCCTCTTTTCCCCCTGAAATTTTTCCATTTGTTTATTCATTATTAAACATTAAATCCAATTACTTGCCTTATGTGCATAATATATATCTGAAAATACCAGAATCTAACAATTTGATTTCTTCGCCACAAACAAAACAAAACAAAACTTCATTATCCCTTTGACTATCCTACATCACGTAGTAATACAAATGCCAGGACAACAGAACATGTAGAGAAGACAAACGATGAATAGCACTTAGATATTACTAGTGATGAGTAGGAGGGTGGAGGACATCAGACACTTAGATAGCTGCTTATGAACACCCAAATAGGTAAGTGACAAATTCAGCTGAAAGCACATCACCAATTTGTTTTCAGTAAGAGATACATGGCCTCAATCTCGCAAAAATTTATGCACACGCTGAAGTTTAGGCACTTATGAACAGCCACCCTGACTTCAATTGTATTATTCACAAGATTGAACACTTAAACAACTGCATAAGTCTTTGCAAGAACAGCACTGAAATAGTTCTCTCATTGCCATAATGATCTTAAATGACACTAAAATGTCATATCTTACTGTGCCAGTGGTTTCTGAAATGGATATTTCCTATATAAATTAGAGGCAAGTGATTAAAATGACCACTGGAACTCCGTTTCTGTGTTTTCCCAATGCACAAGTTCATGTCTCCATTTATTTCAGGGCGCTCTGCTTCCCTGCAGTTCCAGCTACCACGGTGAGTGCAGGAAGCCGGACCCCTTCTGCCACCCTGCACTAACCCCCTCCTCCTCAGCAGGGGAATAGGGGCGGGTAGGGATACTCCTGCAACATCCCCTCCGCCATAGACACTCCAGGGCTGGATTGTGAAAATTCTTGGGCCATGAATTTGAGACCTTTGATTTACTCTCTCATTTCAACCAAAACTGCATTAGCTGCAGATTGCAAATCATTAAGAAAAGTTGGTCCTCTATATCACCTCACAGCACTGCATACTTATATTAAGTTTTCTGTAAACAAAGTCTGAAAAACAAATCTGATGATCACAAAAATAAGTGACAGTTATATGTTATTTCATTTATCAAAAACCATATAACCATAAATGCAACATAAATAGCATTTTTATAATAATTGAGAGTCACTTGGGGAATATTTTAGAATGACTCTTTCAGTGAGGGAACACTTAATTGGTCCTAAGTTCCTATTAATTTAGTAAGGTTTGTTCATCTAAACAAAAGTTTCAGGAAAAAAATTATTGGTACTGTACATTATTTTAAATATTAAACTATCACCCATTTTCCCTTTATATGAAGTAACTACGGCTTACCAGTTACATTTTGTTTTCTTAACAATACAGAATTCAAATGATGTTTGTCATACTGACATTGCAAGAATGGATCAGCCAGAGTTTGTGATTAAGAGGAAAAAATGACTCACGCCCAATAAAAAGTCAATTTGTTTTTATAAAACTTACTTTTACGGTAAACTTGATTTCTCTGGAAGAGCTTGTTCCTCTAACTAACTGATTTTAAAATAGGTTTTCTAAACCTGGTTCTACTTCAATGAAATCTTCCATTAATGGGTACTATTCAGAAATATATATACAGCTAGTTGCCAGATAGGAATTCAATATGAGTTTTTGGCATTCCACAGTGTATCATTTTCTGGGTGGTAAAGGGAAAGAGTAATGGCTGCCCTGAGGTTACAAAGGCATTACCTTGATGTGTTTCCTGCCTGGTAGGGGTTCAGTGCTAATGATCTTGACAATTACTCCACTCACAAACTGAGGTCCCATTGTGTTGGTTTTCTCAGGGGGGCCAGAGTCTTCACTGGTGGCTGTTAATTTAAAGAGGAAAAGAGGATAATGAAATTTCTCATGTATTAACTTGACAAAACACAAGATAACCACAAAAATCACAAAACCAAAGTGATAATACCAGGAGGTGGCATAATGAACAAAGTCCTCCTGAACAAAAGGCCTTTTGCAGTTTCAAGTTCAAATACGGTAAAAATAACAAGGAATCTGGCAGCACCTTAAAGACTAACAAATTTCAAAAGCTTATACCCTAACAAATATTTTTTGCTGAAACAGACCCAGCCACCTCTCTGAAACTTGTGGTAAGAATACTTAAGTTACTGAACTAATTGTAAGGATCTTTTCAGAATCATTCCAGAGTTTGAGGTGCAGAGTGTTAAAAAAGGTTTGGTGCTCCTAGGCTAGAAGTCTGTGAAAAGAAATTCAGTGGATCCAATGCAACTCAGTAACAACATAAGGCACCTTCTTTATTATTGCTGGGAAAAGATTTCAGCATAGCTCTTGTGAGTTAATAGGTACAAATACTGTACTTTAGTAAACAAACAAGGTGAATCATACCCAAATCGATTTCTGCCTTATTCCAAGAGTTTTGTAAACCATAGTGTTTACTCCATCTATACTGGCTACAGAAACCTTGCTAGCATAGCACTGTAAAGAACTGGGTTGAAACATGGTTTTGGCTAACATGGTGGCATTGTTTCTGTAGACAAGCCTTAAATGGAAACTATGCAATACATGTGTTACTTCACTATGAAATATCGTTAATAAATGAAAATAAATGTCTCAGTGCCAAAAATCATTTAGTAATCTTGGATTATTTTCTAAATAATTTGATTATTCACATAATTCAGCAAAACAATCTATGTAAATACAATTTATTTGACATGACACAGCTCCTTTAACATAAAGTGTTGTAAATGCTTTACTTCATTTGGCATTTTCCTTCCAGAGATGTTGGCACATTGTAGAACTATTTTGACATTGATCTATTTTAATATCAAACTAAGGACCACCACCTGCATTAAAAAAAATCATCATAAAACATACACTATAAAAGTATCATAACATTTACATTTTTTTGTTTGAAGACACTTTTGTATACCACTGTCTGTTTCCATCTTCTCTACACACTCAGATTTGATTTGGGACATTGTTTTCTTTAAGGAAGCCATGCTGGCTTTTTGAAGGGCCAAATATTCTTGTTTCAGATCCAGCCATTCATTCCTACGTAAGACAAAGATTTAAGAATAAAAATATCAATACTTGTGCAAAAATATTCACAGACTTAAAAAAAAAGCCATTACAAACACAAAGACAAAAATAATCACTTATGCAGAGTCTGGGAGGTCTAGTCATGGATCAGAACTCTGCTGTGCTAGGTGCTACAAACAACGAAAAAGGTAGTCTCTTCCCCCACCCTATTAATCTAAGTATAGGACAAGAGACAACAGAGAGAGACAGATGGGATTGCACAAGACAATATTGGTCACTATGATAGGCAGTAGTCTCGGTGTACCCAGAGCCTAATTGTTCCCAAGATTTTGTAGGCATAATGAAAAAGCAAAGTATTGAAGTAGGTTTTGAAGGGGGATAATGAGGTAGCTTTGGATAGGTTTTTGGGGAGTGCCTCCCACTCACAAAGCACAGCATGTAAAAACATAAAGGTGCTTGTTTGAAAATTTAACAAGTGGGCAATCAAGGACAGATTGGAAGTGAAAGTCAACATCCTGATAGCAAATTATAGCGTGAGGATAGGCTGCAATGGGTCTTGAAAATGAAGACAAGCACCTGAAGTTGGATACTTTGGAAAAGGGGGAGCCAGGGGAGGGATGCAAAAGAAGGGTGACAGAGTCAAAATGACTTGCAAATAAAATACACAAAACATAGCTGACATTATGGAGCAGTTCCACAGTTCGTTTAAATAGGAGCTGTGGCAATATACACCAGCTGAGGATCTCCCCTGTTGTGCTTAATGGTATCCCATCTTTTTATCAAATTGCCTAGGATCTGGTGATTATTTGCCAAAATGACCACTTTGTCTACTAAATGGCCTAAATAAATTGAGGGGATGACAACAAAAAAACCCTAACAAATTAAAGGAGATTGCTTTCTGAAGAAAGTGTAGTGCATTTGGCATTCTGAATACTTTGGTAAATCAGACATATTTGGATCTGGAATTACACAGAACATGGACTCTAATTCAGTACTGATGAGTTCACTGAACCCCCTTTAGTGGTACAACATTAAAAATTAGTCATTTTCCTCTAGAAGGTTCACTGATTAAAAACCAACAATTGGTTAAACTCACCAAAAATCCTACAGAGATAAGAACATTCCTTACTATTCAAATGCATTGGACTTTAAAAAAAATTGCACTGCATGGAAGCAATTTATATATTTACATACATTTAACATGGAGATGTTTCTGTAAACAGCTAGAGCTTTGCTCCATAGAAACACAATGCCTATAGTGCCACTGTGAGAACGACTCATTGTTACCCTAATCTGTGCTATCAAACAAGCTGATAGGGGATTTTTAAAGAGGAGGATATCTTGTGGTAATGGTTTTAGCTGTTAACATTGACAACTGTATACTTCAAAAAAGCATCTAGACTCACCCAGGATCATACATTCTCACAGAGCAAAGACATTAAAATAACAAAAGAGCCATGTAATGATTCTTTGAGATAAAAAGGCAACAACCACTCTGTAGTAAGATATAGTATAAATAGGAGCCTGAGGAGGCACTCCTGTTTTAACTTGACTGAAAAGGAAGAGAAGATCATGGGGAAAGAGCCAGGCAAGTATTTAAATGTTTATAATTTTCTTCTGAGTATTTCTACTATGCAATAATTAACAAAAATGTTATATTCTTTTGTTATATTTGGTGTACAGGTTACTGAACTAGTGGAAAAGGATAGCAAACAGTGCAAAGTACTGCTTACATGGACCCCTTCTACTTTAACATGGAGGTGCTTTCTGTGACTATAAAAAGTAAGTGCTTCCATGTTTTAGTAGAGGTGAATCCTGATCACAGTTCTGGAAAGCCCTATGGACAAAGGAACCTTGACTCTTCGAACAGGATTTTTTGACCAGCAAAAGGAACTAAAATTAAATGAGGAAAAATAGGAAATTATGTTTATCTACTGTGTAAAATCTATTATACAATAGTACATCATATGTTTAATGAAAACTTTTAAAGGACTCCCTTTGCTTTAACATGGAGGTACCTGCTGCCTAGAAAAAGTAAGTGCTTCCATGTTTCAGTGGTGGTGGATTCCAGAATATCTGATCACACCTCAGAAAGCAAACTAAAATATGTAAAGAAGTAATAAATGCTAACAAGTCTGCTGTCTTTTAAAATGCCAATTTTTGTTTGAAAATTTACATTTTATATTACACTATTAGAAAATGCTCTTAATGTATGTGCTCTCTAATATTAACAATCTTATTATATGTATATTTTACAGAAAAAGGGCACAAAAGAAGTTTGCAGTCTCACATTAAAGGACCCCCACTACTTTAATGTGGAAGTACTTGCTTTGCTCCTGAAAAAGTAAGTGCTTCCATGTTTTAGTGATGGTGAATCCTGATTTTTCAACTGGAGAACATCGACACTGAACAAAATTCCCCTTTCTACAGAATACATTTGATGTGGAAACTAAGAGGACAAGACCTTAGCAGTACTTGTAGTTGGTCTGTAGCAAAAGCATCACAGCACTCTAAATATATGAACTAAACAAATACCCAACATAGCAATTTAAAATATACTCTAAAGGAGAAATCCTGCCTGTATGAGGTAAGTGCTCTTTAGAAACTGAATCCATCATGACAAATATGAAATTCTCTGGGGGCAGGAAGCAGTCAATGCTCCAGTTTTCTCTACAACACTAATGCATCTCTCATCCTCCCCCCCCCCATACACACACACAGAGGGATAGATTCCCTCATAACAGGTACCCTATTTTCTCCCTCTCCTGCCCCTCACTCAAAAAATAGTTAAACATACAATTTATGCTCAGCACAAGTACTCAGCACCACTGAATAAGCTATGTTGAAAAGGACCCCCTCTACTTTAACATGGAAGTACTTGCTGGATGCTTGAAAAAGTAAGTGCTTCCATGTTTTAGTTGTGGTGAATCCTAATTGCTCACTGGTAGAACAATTACACAGCAGAAAAGAATGATCAAACAGAAGCAAAATTCAAAACTGGGAGCCCTCCAGAAACTGTGTTTGTAACTGACTGATAGTACAGCACTATTTGTATTTTCCAGATAGTATACAGAACCACACAGAGCAACAAGACAAGCTGTTAAGTCCAATGAGATGAGAGAGATCAAATCTAATGAGCTGTTGTATATAAAGAATCTTAGAAGAAATGTAAATAAACTCAGTTAATTTTTTGTAATACTACATATTATAAAGGTGAATGAACAGCAATTTTGTATGATACAATTTTTTAAAAATTACTAAATATAACTACATAATGAGACTCTGTTTCAACAACACATTTTGCAGTTTTTTATTTAAATACACTTGAATTTTGCTGCAAATTCTCTTGTAAAATATCTAAACTGTAGTTCTTTTATCTTGCAGGCCACTACTGTTGCTAACATGCAACTCTGTTGTGTAAAAGCTGGAATTGCACTTTAGCAATGGTGATGGACTGTAAGACATGTAACGCTGGACATGTTAGTGAAGGAAACTTTGTATTCAACATGCAATTTCATAGGTTGGCAGTATTTATTTAATAAAAAGTATGTAAAACTTTAAAAACTTGTGATTTTCATCATGCAGTTATTTTTAATTTGATTTGATTCAGTGACAACATGAAAGCATTATTTTATAAAACTGAAGTAAATGATCCTGCTTATAAACTTCTGTTTCTGGGGATTAATTTAGTATGTTCACTTGTTCAATTTTGGATCTTGGGCTGCTAGAAAGAAGACTCAACACAGTTATCCACAACTCTTACACGGTTAAAAAGCATCAATTAACACTTAGTATATAAAAACACCACACAAGACTCAACTTATTGCTAGTCAAGGATTAAAGCTATATCAAGTTTCCCAAACACACATTTAAAATATTTGAAAACATTACCTATTCCCACACAAAGTCCACATGGATAAATAAGTAAATAACAAAGCTATCAAAATACACACCCAGCATTCAGTATCCAATTGGTCAATGAGATTCTTACAAAATGGCTAAAACGGGTTCATCTTGATCCCTGGTAGACATCAACTTGATTCTAACTAAGTTACTTGCTACAATGCCATCAGGTTTCTGTGTACATCACTACTCCTAAAACAGCTGTCTTAAGATAACATACATACATTAACTTGAAATAATGTTGACTGAGAGCTTATCGCGACTGATTAGGATAATTCATTAGCACAAAAATTAAACTTCAGAAACACTTAAATGCTATATATTAGTTGGTGTCATAACATACTTTGAAAGTACTCTCAATGGAATGACCTCCTCTCCCATCTTGTGCCTTTCTTTGTGCTTTTTCTTATGCTTCCTTTTTGATTTTGAAAGGGTTGTATCTTTCTTATCACCATCTTTTTCCTCTTGTGAAGTAACTTCTATATGAAGAACAACCAAAATAAGTAAGTATGACTTGGATAGATCATATTTAGCAAAAAACATAATTGAAATGGCATGTCCCTTCATTTACTATACTATAAGAAGCACTGACGAGACAACATTTTTACATTTGTGTCATTTTTTCAGTATGAATTTTTCCAGTTAATGTCACAGTGAAAAAAAGGTGGTCCTTTCTAATTTCTGTAGCACATTAAAAGTAGACAGGTACAAACTCCCACACAAGTCAACCATCTATCTCCTCAGCATCTTTGATCCTCTGTTAATGTTAATTTGTATCAGAGCTCTCCCAGTTTCTCTGTCAACGAAGATGAACAACAATGCAGAATGCAATGTTGTCTGGTTTAGATTATTTGCTCTCTACTCTGTTTCATCCCCAACCCTTCATACTCCTTTTTCCACTGAGCACTGAGTTTTCTGCTTAACCTTTACAAAACTGAAAAGATTCTGCACTCTATTGCTTCGTTCATTTTAGATTCTTAATTCTCTTTTAATCAACTCTATAATGCAGCATTTTTTCTTCTCCACACCTCTTCTAGTTCACATAAAACCCATCTCCAACTCTGTAAATAGGATAAACTCATTAGTAGATTTTCAATAATAGTTGTCTCCCTACTTTTTCCCCCTCATTAGGAGCATGAGCCGCTAGTCTATTTCTCATAAATTGTTTCCTGTCAATGAAAAGCAGGGGTAGTCAATAGGTAGTCTGCAGACCAAATTTGGAAGGCCAGACGCTGTTGAACAGACCCCAAAATCTATTTATCTTTTCAGGAGTCTGGAGCAGTGTTCCCTCTAATTTTTTTCCATCCATGTGCGAAATAAATTTTGTTAAGTGCAGCAAGGCATGTGTAGATGTGCACCACCAGTAGAAACATGCTTCCAGCTGCTGATGGCTGTGGGCATGCTGCTAATCAGATGTATACCATTTGCATTTCTCCTGGGTGGCTACCCAAGCACACAGCTTACAGGGAACACTGGGCCTTGATTATACATTTGCCAACAAATTTGGACCTCGACAAAAAATGAACTAGAACAAAAGTGATTTTATCACTCCTGCCAAAATACTCACCCAACTAGTTTTCACTTCCAAACTAAACTAAAATCCTTTCTCCGCTCCCATTTTATATAGAGCTGGCTGCCACAGTGTGTGGACTCAATGGCTTCAATGGGTCTCTGCCATTTCTAGGATTTTATTATTTTTATTCTTAAGAAAATGGTGTTCTCAATAATTTTTGACCTAAGTGTGGATATCAACTCTTTCCCTATATTAAGATGTTGTGGTTCAGGTGATTAGCCCTCTGATTTTAACTTCTAACCACAAAGTCTTATTTTCACATGCAATTTTGATATTTTGTATCACTCTTATTTCTAGTTTTGAAAAGAAGTCTCCAGCAATACAATTTCTAACACTGAGAAGGAAATTCTTTTTGGCTCCCGATCTTTCCCCATTTCCACTTTCTCCTCTTTCTGCAAACCTACTTTTCATAATCTCTGGAAGATTACCACAATCCATCTTGATTTAATTTTGCTTCTATGCAGATAAAAGAAAATAAATAGGCACAAAATTCAGTAATATTTTTACCTTTGGAATCCTTCTGAGCTTCTGTCGTTTCTTCTTTTATAGAATGGACATCATCTTTTTGAGCAGTTTTCTTAATCTTTGCACTTAATGCCTCTGCATCTCCAGAGCTGCTTCTTTTCCTCTTCCCTACTCTGCTTTCCTCAGTTAACTCTGAGCTTTCTGTTCTTTCCCATTTTTTTTTCTCTTTCTTAGAAGGCTGTTTCTGGACTCCAGATACTTCTATTTCCAAGCACTCAGCAGATGTTGTTCTGTGTCTCTTTGACTTGCTTATTTGTTCTGCAGTAGTGTCCATGTGTGATTCTTTGATTTCTGCAACTGCCTGTATGCTGCTCTCTTTCTTCATTTTTGATTTTTTCTTTTTCTTCTTCTTTTTCTCTTCTGTATAAAGCAAAACAACAGATTTAAAACTTTGTCAATAATTGCCATTTCTGACTAAAGTTCAGATTAGATGAGTAAGCTTAACTGCATCAAGGTACCACAATATGTCCTCATATGAAGAGCTCAGAGTTGGAGCCTTAAGATCAGTTTTCTGCTCCTGGGAAAATTGGGATGGGGATCATCTCAAAAGACATCTTTGCAATTACAGGCAGTCCCCGGGTTACGTCAATCCGACTTAAGTTGGACCCCTAGTTACAAACGGGGGGGGGCGCAGCTAGTGCGGGGTGCCTCCCCAACTGTCGCCGCCTCCGGCGGCGCGGGGGGCACTTCCCCCCAGCAGACCAGGGAGACGTAGAGCTAGCGCCCCCCCCCCCCCCAGCAGACCAGGGAGACGCGGGCGGCGGGACGCCAAGACGCGCCGCAGTCCCGCCGCCCACGTCCTCCATGGTGAGAAAAGCCGCTCCGCGTCTCCCTGGTCTGCTGGGGGGGGGGGGGAGGGGAGCGCAGCTAGTGCCCCCCCCCCCCACCCCCAGCAGACCAGGCTTTTCTCGCTGCGGAGGACGTAGGCAGCGGGACCGCATCCTCCGCGGCGAGAAAAGCCGCTCCGCGTCTCGAAAAGCCGCTCCGCGTCTCCCGGGTCTGCTGGGGGGGGGGGGGGCGCAGCTAGTGCGCCCCCACCTGCCAGCAGACCAGGCTTTTCTTGCCGACGCCTGGGGTAGAGCAGCTGGGGGGCTGCCGGGTTGGTCCCACAGCGCCGAGGTGCGGCGCTACTGGACCAACCCAGCAGCACCCCAGCTGCTCTGCTCCAGGCGTCCCCAAGTCAGCCGCTGCTGAAACTGACCAGCGGCTGACTACAGGAAGCCCGGGGCAAAGCAGCTCTGCCTCGGGCTTCCTGTCGTCAGCTGCTGGTCAGTTTCAGCAGCGGCTGAATCGGGGACACTTAGGGTACAATATGTACCAGTTCCGACTTACGTACAAATTCAACTTAAGAACAAACCTACAATTCCTATCTTGTATGTAACCCGGGGACTGCCTATACTGAAAAGAGACAAGGATTGTCCCAAAGGTCTTTGTTGGTTATTTTAGAGCAGTGTTTCTTAAACTTTTTAAGATCGAGGAACACCAAACAATTTTTTTTATGAGGAACACCAAGGATTTTTTTGTTGAGGGAAAAAAAGGGGGGCGATGGAGGAGGGGAAGTTATTGAGCAAAAAAAAAAAGGTCACGTGCCCCTTTAAGAGAGGCCATTTTGAACTCTCTTGTTCTCCTCAGCACACCTCTGACTGCCTTGTGGCACATCAGTGTGCCGCGGAACACAGTTTAAGAAACACTGTTTTAGAGAGATGAGCTAAAAGTACAGAGGGGCTTTTGCTAGAATCTCCCAATATAGAGGGGGGCCATGGTCTTTTAGTTGAAGATTGAGAATAAATTTCTTGGAATGCTTCCTGTTGGGTTTGCAGGAGAATCAAGAGTACCTAAAAAGGGCAGGAAGTAAATTCCTGCGCCACTTTCTAATTTGTATGTCATTACAACATTCCCTGGAATTGGCTGGTTTTGGAGGTCGGAAGGAAAGAGAAGAGGAGAAGAGTTGTTACTAAGGTAGAATGGACAAGTAAATAGGAAAACAGACTGATGTAAATTATGTGGTCTATTGAGGAACATAACCTTTGATAAATTCATGTCATAAAGGTTTTTATGATCAGACTGAATCTATCACAATTTGTATATATCAAATCCTTGTTAATAAAGGAGTAGTCAGTCATTAGCCAGAAAAATGACGGATGCAATGGGAAAACTGTGTGAATGGAAGGGGCCTCAAGAAACAAAGTGAAACTCCTCCATCAAAAACAAGATAAAAATGAGCTGAACAAGTCAATGGAAACAATAATTATGTTCCTTGAAAATGCTATTAATCTACAGATAATTTACAGAACCATTGTTCATGCACACTGCATGGCTTTCCTTTTTACAATTTTCCTATGTTTCTGCCCTGCTCAGAGGCACTCAAGACATCAAGACTGAAAGATCCTCAGTGAAATATTCAGACAGTAAAATTCTGGTAAATGTCTCTGAGTCTAAAGGAATATAGCTAATAAGTGTGGTTGGTTGGTAGGTAGGTAGGTAGAAAGAAAAGCCATATTGGTGCCATCCAAGACCTGCTAGGTGGTCACACATTGGTTTTAGCAGCTTTAACAATCTTTACATGTAATTTTATCATCATCATTTATACCAGAGATGGGTGAATTAAGGACTCATATGGCCCGTCAGCCATTTTAATCCAGCCCTCAAGTTCCTTCTTGGGAGTTGGGTCAGGGGCTTACGCTGCTCTGCAGATGCAGTGGTTCTGCTCTGGTTCCTACATGTAGGAGTAGCCAAGTGACTCTGCACACTAACTCTGCTCCAAGCACTGCCCCCACAACTCCTACTGGTTGGCAATTGTAGCCAATAGGAGGCACAAGAGTTGTGCCTGTGGACAGGTTAGCACACAGAGCCAGCTGCCAGCAACTCTCCACAGGAGCCCAGAGTGCATGTGTGGGGAAATGTGCCAATGCTTTCAGGAGCTACTTGAGGTAAGTGGGCCCTCCTGCACTCCAACCTCTCCATCCCAGCCCTGACCACCCCCTCCTGCCTTCCAAAGTCCTCGATCCCAGCCCACCCCAGAGCCCTCACCCTCTAACACACTCCAACCCCAATCTGGTGAGCATTCATGACTCTCTATACAATTTCCATACCTTAATGTAGCCCTGGGGGCAAAAGGTTTGCCCACCCAAATTTATACCCTTCTCTTTAGTACTAAATGTTTTTATGCAATATGTGACAAATTGACTGGAACTCATGGTGACCATTTAAACAATGATTAATAACCCAGCTCAGTTTGCCTGTAAGAAAGCAATGTTGCTTGTTGGTTATCAAGAAAGGAAATTCTCTTCCCTATTCAAAACAGAAGAAAGAGGCTGAGGCAGGAATTCAATTTTGAAAACAGAGATGCGTCATCTCTGTATACCAGTTTTGATCCTCAACACATACTGGCTAGGGAATACAAAAAGTTGCAATTTTCTGTTTTAATTAGGTTTTGAATTAGCAGATTAAATGGCAGTAAAATGAGATTAAGGTTCAAGAATTAAAATATTATACCCAAAATATTGTTCCCGTTCACCACAGTGATACATACCCCCCACATTGCAGTCACCTGTATTCAGTGCAGGAACGGGCTTATTTTTCACTGTTCTGGGGAACATTCCAGGCTTTCTTGGTGCTTCCTCTGGGGGATTATTCAAAAACTTAAAAAGAAAATATTTAAGATCAACAAAATATTTAAAAACACTAAAATTTATTCACCTCCCCCAAAAAATAAATAATTACTAGAAATAGATTCTGCTTCTACATCCATTCTAGAAAGATGCGGTCTCTAAAGAATCCATCAAAGGGGGTAACCATCTTCTTTCTGATCATTGGTCCAGGAGCACTGCTTAAATGTTTATTTGTTTTCAAGTCATCAGTGTTACGAGCTCCTTAAGCTAATATAACAGTCAATTTTATTCTTGGTGTGTTATTTCTAAAGCTTCAAGACCACACAAGAAAGCAATGATAAAAAGTTCCTATTAATACCTGCACTATCCTCTTCCAGTGAACTGTGCAAGGCCATTTTGTTTCCATTTTGCTGCTGTCATAAACAGGCTTTTATCCTGGGCTCAATAGGAGCTAAACATAGCTCGATTAAATTAAAGGAGAAAATATTAAGAGTTTATTTTATCTGCTCCAGTTAATTTGATTGAATTAGAAAACTTTATTGTTTGAGAAGCTATTTGTAGATTTTGAAAAAAGTTACTAATCCCCCCTCCCCCACAAATTTAGGTGATATCCAGACTTTGAAATTATATTATTTCTGAGAATTCCTGTATTTAAAGTTTAAGTTTCTCTTCTATTGCCTTTTGCAGCATTGGAAACCATTCACATTTGCCACTCTGTTATGACATGGAAGGAAGTCTTAAAAGGCCATACCTCAATAGCTTTGTCTGCTTGCTCTCTTGTTTCAAATTCAACAAATGCAAATCCCTTTGGATCTCCAGAGGATTTATAACGTGGAATACTGACATAAACTACATTACCACATTTTCCAAATACCCGCTCAATCCAATTGTGGTTAACATTTTTGGGAAGCAGCTCCTTTAAAAAACAACAAAAAATGTTATTTATTGTAACAGTACAATGTATACATTCCTCTATACTCAGTTACCATTGTTTCAGAGGGCTCAATTTAGGAAATATTTTCACATTTCTAGGCAAGTATGCTTATTGAATGAAATAGCTAAATAAATAGTAAGTTAATCAACACAGGTAACACCAGGCTTTTAGCATTCATCTGGAAATATCACTTTAAACTGTACCATTGGTACAAACAACAAAGTACATTTGATGTGTTATTAATTCACTTCCTGTACCAAAACCTCAGGCCTGCAATCACATCAATGCACGAGAACTGACCCAGTGCAGAGTCTCATTGTCTTGAAACAACCTATTCACAGCACAAAGGTCTTTTAACTTTTGTTAACTCAGACTTCAGAAAATTAGATGATCATATGCAAAAACAAACAAACAAACAAGCAAAAAGAATTGGTAAATTAAACCCGGTACTCGTAAGTTTTTAAACTTTATGATGAGCATTTGTATGCTATATTGATGATCTGAAGTGATGACATGCATGGGGTTTTCAGCTAGTCACCTGGGTCATAGGCACAATTTTATGCCACAAGCTTGACAGCCTCTTTCCCTTTACTGATAACAGTAGAAGCTTGTCCAAACTAATAGCTTTTTCTAGTTCAGGGACAGCTTTCTATACCTTTCTGAAGAAGCCCGTCTGGGTGCCCCAGTTGACAAGAGACACCTTCAAACACTTATAAAAACAAAAATTGAAATGTCAGCATTGTTTAGCCCCTAACAAGTTTATCTTTCTAAAGAGGTTTTAACTGAAGAACTTAGTGATGAGACACTGCGTTGTTTCTAAAGAGAGAGAAACATGCACTAAGTGATTGGCTTAATACAGGCTCTGCCTGCCTGAGAAGCACATTCTATTACAGATTTGATACAATCTAAATGTCAGTGAATTCAAAATTATATAAAATATTTAATGGGATATCTATAGCACCAGAAAAAAAAATTGTGCAATGCTAGTAAGTCAAAAGTAGAGCAAAGAAAGTTATTAACGTTATTTTTGTAAAACCTGTTTTGAAAGTTAAACTTCAAAAATATGTTTTGATAATTCAATTAAGTTTTAAGGGAAGTTTCTTTTTATAGATAAGGTAATGAAGCAGCTCCTTAAAGAAATGCATTACAGGAAAGAAATGCATTACAGGGACTTCATTATTGTTTCAAAAAAAAAAAAAAAATGGAGCTGTACCTTGCTGTCTAAACTGAAAAACAAGCTATTGTGCTGGTGAGCACAAGAGCAGAAGATTTTTTGGTGATATGCAAGGATGTGTTCCTCCTCATCTAAGACTATAAAAGTGATCAGTGTTGATCCTGTATTGAAACCTTTCCTTCACCCTCTCAAGATGGAAGCAGAACCTATCAACGACTCTAAAGAATGTCTACATTGCAATTAAAAATATTTGGCTGCCCTCTACCAATTGGCTTGGGTTGAAGGGCTATTAATTTAGGTTCAGGCTGCAGCTTGGACTCTGGGACTCTGCAAGGTGGCAGGGTTCTAGAGTTCAGGCCCTTGCCTGAACCTTTGCAATACAACTGAACATCTCTTTAGCCCCAGGCCAGTCACAAATGTCTAACTGCAGTGTAGACATAGCCCTAGGGAATGCCTACACAGCATTTATACACCCACAGCTGACTGAGGGCAACTGAGTTGGGCCTGTAGGGCTTGGACAGCAGAGCTGTAAAACTGTGGTGCAGCCATTTGGGTATGGGTTGGAGTTCAGGATGTGGGCCCAGTCTGAACCCCCAAATCTACACCTCAAGTTTTACAGCACCATAATCTGGTGCCACAAACCTGAATAGCAGGTGTTTAACTGTTGCAAAGACTAGCAATTCTCAACTAGATACTTGTAGACAGTAATCAACCCACCTCTCAACCTTTTCTTTCTTAAAACAGAAAGCACAAATCTGTTTGAGTCTTTATTTATAGGCATGTTTTCTAATCCTTTTACCCATTCTCCTGGTATAGCACTTTCAAGACAGAAACAGACCATGAGTTGTGCAATTTACAGTGTAAGATTTAGTAAGAAATAAGTTTTACATTAACCTTCATAGACAACAGAACAATCCATAAAGCGTACAGGCATGAGACACATGTAACAAATGCAACCTTACCACATATACAGTACGACCATCCACATCTTTTGGTTGCTCACCTAACGGCTGACGTCTTCTGATTCTAGTTCCCTCTAAATCCAGCTAAGAGCAATAAAGAAAATTAGGACAGCATTTTCTACAGTATTGTCTGCCACCACAACTATAGTAATAGGTTAAAAAATAATCTAAAAAATACAAACTTCGACAACAGATGAGCTTTTCACTGCTCGGGCTATCAATTTCCCATCAGTAGTCAATTTTTTCATTTTGTTGAATGATACAAGAAGTGATATGTCAACATCTGGAAAAAAAACCAAGTAGTGAAAATAGTACAAGTTAAAAAGGAAAACATATTCAGGCCTCATTCACATTAGCAGCTGATCAGCAATATTGTATTGATGTATTCTAAAATATCATAGAAATAACTGGAACTATTTCCCTGCATAAGGGCTGCAAGAGCATATCTCTGGTTTGTAACTATGTGGACTAATGACAAGAACTTACATAAAAGTGATTTTTTCTACTCATGTAATTTAGACTTTTTGTGATCTTAGATTTTATTCCCCACACCCCATTACCCTTCTTTCCAAAAGACGATCTATTTTCCCCAATTCCAATTGGTAACTATTCTCTTTAGAAAGGAACAAAGAAAAAGCCCTTTCCACTGTGGTTTTATGATGCAAAAATCCTTTTATACTGATGATGTGCCTTCCTCAAGTACTCAGTGTCCATATTCAACCCAATGCCCCTTATGACAAAAGATTTCTTACTCCCTCTATTTAGTAGTAATGAGTTATGTTTCTAAAAGTTTGACAGAAACTGTTGTAATATTTGTAACGGTAAAATGTTTTTACCAAGTAAGTTTATTATATATATACCACTTTTGAAAGGGAGCTTTAATATGATTGTCAGCTTACATAGCATTTCATATAAAGCAAGGATGGTGTACCTTTCTTGGAAGCTGCACAAAAGCGAGATGCAAAAAACCCACACCTCACTGACATGGCCTGGGACAGAGAAGCAGAACCACACTTCCCACTTTCCCTTTGCACACCAGAACTTAGGAGGGCCCACTAGTAGATTTTGTGGGGCCCCCTAGGCTCTGCGGTGGGGCCAAAAATGAAGGGTTCAGTGTGTGGGAGGGAACTGCCAGGAAGCAAGTTTGGGGTGTGGGATCTGGGCAGGAGGGAGGGTGCAGGAGTAGGCTGGAGGTTGGTGGATCTAGGAGAGTGGTATGGTGCAGGAGTGTACTGGGAGTGGGGGCTTTGGACAGGAGGGGTTGCAGGAGTGGGTACAGGGTCTGGGTGATATAGAGGACACTTACATGGAGTAGCTCCCAGGGGACACACATGGCTCCGAGTCCCTGGCCACTCCCAGGCAACTATGGCCAATTGAAGCGGCGGTGGGGCAAAAGCCTCCAGGAAGCGCTTTGCTGCGCTGCCATTTCCCCAGTTGGGAGAAAGGGAGTGCTAGTGCATAGAGCTGCTTCCTTCCTCCCACCAGACATAACTCATGGGTCAGATCTGGACCAGCTTGCCTGACTTGAGCCCGCGAGGCTCGGGACTACCCTTGCCAACAGCAAGCTCCAGCCCTAAAGAGGGAGATGTAGGGGGCTGCAGGGATGAAGTACCAGTACTGGCTGCCTCATGCTGGGTGGGGAATCCCCAAGCCTCAGGAGTCAGATGCAGGCAAGCTGGGGGCTTAGGTTTCCCACCCCGATATAAAGCAACTTTAGTACAGGTTGGACCCTCCCTCCTCCAGCATCTTTGGGACCTGTCCAGTCTGAATGAGGGAGTTTGCCAGACTTGAGGAGTTCAATTCTGGCCCCGCTACCACTGGTCCCCTTAGCCTGACTCCACTTCTGGCCTGGCCCCTGACCTCATTGCTGACTCCCCTCTGCCGATGACTCAGCTGGGCTTGTGGCCACAACCAGGCTGCTGGCCTCAATGCTGCCAAACCAGCAAGGCAACTAGCCCTGCTGCCACTAGCCTCTCAGCCAGCTACCCCCTCCCACTGGCCCTGCTGCCTTTCCACGAGTCCACTGCCTCACTAGGGATGTAAGCAACTAGTCGGCTCTCTGATAAGTATAAGCTTATGAGATAGTTGAGCAGTGACTTGACTTGTCGTTTCCCCCCCACTTGCTAACTATCAGAGGCAGCAAAGTGGGGAAGCAGGAGCCAGTGCTAGGGGCAGCTGGCTTAAAAGCTGGTTCCCCCCAGCACTGTCTTTATGTGGGCAGGGGAGGCAGAGGCACAGCAAGGAAACGTCTTGCTGCATTTCAAAGGCTGAAGTGCCTCAGTGGGAACAAGAGGCGAGCAGGACAGCTTGAGTCCCCACTCACCCTGTGATCCCTGCGGCACTCCCACCCCTGCTGCCATTATGAGAGGCAGCAAGGGGGGAGGGAAAACATGAGCGGGTTCCCCCCAGCAGCGGCTCTAGGGTGCCACCTGCCCCCGCTGCCTCTAACAGAGTTAGCAGGGGGGAGGGGAAGGGGAGATAAGGGAGGCTGCTGCAAAGTAGCCCCTTCCCACAGGGGTCCCATTGGGGAGCTGGGCTTCTCCCCTGCCCCTACAGACAGGGGCTGCCACCACCAAGCAACCCTGTTTGTAGTGGCCAGGGCTGGTCACAGGCAGGGGTTGCTTCCCCAGCCGCTGCCAACCCTGGCCATCGTAAACAGAGGCTGCTCCGGCACCAGCCCCTGTTCATAGCAGCCATGGCCGGCTGCAGACAAGGGCTGCTGCCAATGCAGCCCTTGCGCATGGACAGCCCTGTCCACCGTGGACAGGGGCTGCTAGACTCAGCATGAGCCGGGACCAAGCAGTCCCAGCTTTCCTGGATACTACACCTCTGCATTTAAAATCCAGTAAGAGCCGGTAGCTCTAATTACATTTAAAATGCAGAGTGCGCCTCTTACTACGTTTAAAATGCAGAGCCACAGCGCAGATGTCTCCCGGAGCTATTCCTGCTGCAGCTCTGCATAGCAATCTTATTGACTAATTGTATAGTCGATATAAATTGTGTCAACTATACAATTAGCTCAGTAACTGCAATTTAACAGCTGCTGGTCCCCGCTGCCCTGCCAGCTCCTCTGGTGGGCCAGCCTCCCTGTCACTGTCCCAGACAGATTTATACAACAGGGCTCCTGGCTGCTGCCCCTCCCCCCTGCACCTCGCCTGCAGGCAGCCTGCTTGAGCTCCTTGCGGCCAGTCCTCCCCCGGGACTTAGTCCAGAAAAATCCATGGTCCTATTGGACCATGGATGTTGCTGAACGAGTGAATCTAGGTTTAGAGGGGTTCAGTCTGTATACAGTATTCATTTACCATACCCACATAAGAGGATGTCCATAATACCTTACCAAAAATTAAAGCACCTTTGTGTCTATACTAGTTTCACATCCAATAGCACAATATAACTAAAAGAACCTTTTACATCTCGAAATGACAGGCATTCTGTGGTCCATTTAGAAGCATAAGTAAACATTTGCAACACCCGTAGCTTTTTGCTTTGTAAGGTAAAAGTCAAACAAACCACACAAACAAAAACGAACAGGACAGAAAACAGAACTCTCACTATCCTTCGTTGTCATGCAAAAAAAACCCACTCATCAAAGCATATCTAAAACACTAAATTAAAAAAAGCTGGAACAAAACCAAGAGTACAAACACAGCAAAAGCTCTCATGATTCCATGCCAGCTACACTACATTATGCCAAATACTATTAGCGAGTTTGTATGTTTTCATATTTGTTAATGGATTTAAAAACCAAAAATAAAATGAAAAAAGAACCATAAATTTTCCCCCATTACATTATCCAAAAGCAACATTATAACTGACTTTAAGAGAAGGAAAGGAAAGAAATGATTATGGATAAATAAGATTCCTCATCGGCCCAGTAACCATCTCTCTTGAAAGTGTACATTTATTACTCCAGTTGCTTTTTCTCCGTCCACAGCAGCTATACATACAGAATATGTCCATAATTTATATACGCAATAATCTAGAAAACTACTACTGAAGAAAATTCAAAGCAAATTTGTTTACCCGGGAGCAAACTTACATCCATCTCTAGACTTCTCTATTTGTTCTCGAAGGAATTTGTCTTTGTGAAGATTGACATCTCCAAACCAGAAATCCACTTGTTTTGCTATATCTGAGAGAACCTGTTTAACTCTGGATCTTTTCTTTTTCTCTCGTTCCCTTTTCTGTTCTGTGCTTTCCTCTTCCATGGCTTTGTCCCTTACAGTTTCATTCTCCAAGCCAGTCATTCTGTCACCTGAAAATTTAAACATAACTTTGTAAAAAACAGATGTTTTCCCTCTCAAGTGTAGGTAATATTGGTTTGCTCTTCTATAGCATCTTTCATACAATTTTCAAAAGCTTTATGCCTGTCTGTTGCTGTAGCCATGTTGGTCCCAGGAAGACAGAAGTTGATACAATAAAAGATATTATCTTGCCCACCTAGTCATTCCAGGATCTTAGGCTGATTATCACCAGTTAACGATATAGCTATAAGTTTGGGGTCTGAATCCCAACTTAAAGAACAGTTTGCTTCCTTGCAGAGGAATGCAACACCAAAGTGCTTAGTGATAGCAATCAACACCATTGGATTTGTGATGGCAATGGGATGCACATAAGAAAACAGTCGTTTCCAGATTATAAAAAGCTAAAATACACCTCTGCCAGAAATTATACCAGGAAACAATGTGGAGATCCAAAATTTTTCAGTTGACATCTTCTGAGTACAGTACTATGAACTTTCAATACATTCTTAATGTTGTGTCAAAGATTAAAAAGACCACCAAAATTTGGGCTCACTAATGAATACTGTTTTTGTAAGTATACATTATAACCTGGATGTGCTGTATAAAAAAAATAATGTTTTCCTTTTTTCGCAGTTATTTAGGACCTGATCTTGTGAGGCACTGGGCATCCTCAAATCCCATTGATGGCTCTTGGCAACTAATAAAATCAAACTCTTAGAAAACAGGATGTAACTTGAGGAAAGATGACAAGTTACACAGGTATAGAATTCATTTTGACCCAAGTCACTCTTCAATCTCTACATCCTTAAGAATGATCAATCTTTCAGAGTATTATATATGTATGAAATAAAAACAACTGCACCTTGGCATGAGTGAAAGCTGTCTAAAAATGAAGTTGCCACAATGGCTGATGTATTTTACACATGATAGCAACATAAAGGTCTTTCCATTTCTTGGTCAATGGTTAGTATTACAATACAATGTTCCAGGAAGTGGTGTTTGCAGGGAGAAACAGAGAGGAAGCCAAAGATCGCATAAAAATGGAAATGGTTTTCAGATTATTGTGTAAATCAGGCTTCTTTAAGCAAGATTCCAGTTTATCTCCCTGCTGTGAGCTGACCATTCAAGATGCTTAAGGTCAACAAGCTGTCAATTAGCTTGAAAGAATAAGTAAGGTCATGCTCCTGTCATTGAGCTAAAAGTTCAACATGAGTTCAAATCACACAGCAAGACAAACGTCAGCAATGCAATATAATATTTGGTCGGACGCTACAGGAAAAATTGTACTACTATTTAGTGGCACTTTTTTTCAGAGAGAGGATGTCTCTGATGACTGTCCAGTTAAAAGTTAAAGAAAGCAAGCCAATTTTCCAAATAAAATATTCAGGAATTACAGATTTTTTTGGAGAGGGGATCTTGTCTAGAATACAACACCTAATATCCAAGTCTCTGAGAACTTCTGCTCACCACATGGAAGCTGTGCTTGTCTTGTCTACACCATCACTTAACTCTCAGTATCCAACTAATCTGTAAAGAATTTAGGAAGCTTTCAGTACAGGTTGGACCTCTCTTGTCCAGCAACATCCATGATCCGGCATGATTTTAGTGACCCAAATGTCATCTTATTGTAGGTGTGTCTAAGTTTCCCACTGTCCTGTAAAGTTGACAGATGACAGTCCTGGCTCTCAGTGTTCTGTGCTGTTATTTAACTCTAGTTTACCCCTTAAATGACTTCTTGGATCCCAGCAAGCAGCGGAAATGCTGGTAATGTCGTTAAGCAAAAACATGTTTTTATGCTTTATTTACTCATTTCCTTCTGCCAATACAGTAAAACTGTGTAACAACACTAACACTTTTTTCTGAAGAGAGCTGATAAGCCTTGGCTAGACTCAAACTTATTTTGGGTGTATCTGTACAGTTACACATTGGTAAGAACATACTAAGCATTGTTCTGTTTATTTCCCTTGGCAATCAATAAAATAAAAAACAAATAAACAGACAGACAGACAAATAAATAAAAAAGACCAAATCGCTACAATATTGGTTTCCTGTAGTTTAGCATCCATCAGGTCCTGAGGATGCTGGACTAAAGAAGTTCAACTTGTATCAAGGACACTACAGAAATTGACATTTTACTTTACAAATGCTATATTGTGCTGAGCACTAATTAGATCCCACATTGTGGTGGCTTTGTCAGAAGACCAGAGCAAGGCTAGCTTCAAGATGCAGTGCCTCAGGACTCAGAGTCCAAATAAGATAACCAAGGAAAGAAAGAGGATGAGAAATGAAGATGAGCTCTAATACCTGGCCAAGATACTTTTCCTCAACATGCCTGCTCAGCTGCACTGGTTGATGCCAGCTCAGCAGCACATATTAAGCTGTATTGGCGGATGAACACACGGGGAAGCAGGGAAGAGCCACAGCTCTGGTAAGAAGAAAAGTGATCCCACAAAGCAAGCAAGGGCAGTTAATAGGCAGACCATGGGCCAAATCCAGACCATCGGGTGCTTTTGAATGGACCCAGACATTTTTTCATTTACATACTATTGCATAAACATTTATCATTTCTGGCACTCCACATGTAAAATTCACAAACTAAAAAAATTATTTTGGAAGAAGAAACTCATTCCCTTTGAGTCATTCACTACTTAGGTTTACAGTGACTCGATGTTGACACCAAATAAACAATTGATGTTCATAAAAATATTTTCATTAGGTGAATCAGACTTGGATTTGTACTTTAAAAACAAAGAATTGTACAAAAACGTCACTTAGGTTTCAACCACAATAATGTCATAGAAAATGCCCAAAAGATCATAAAAGTTTGCACTCCTAATATTGTCTTATAAATGGGGCACTCACCAAAATACACACATTTTTTCCATTTTCTTGCTCAAAGTAGCTATAGCGATATCCTGTTCTAGCGTCATCAGAACTACTTGTTTTTTACATAACTACATTAAAACCAGCATCAATGCATCTACTGCCTGGAGCATTTTCTAATTCTAGCTCAATTCCAACTAGCATGAACATCAGCTGCCCCAGTAATTTAAATACAAGACTGAAATGGAGCAGTGTGTTATGTACAAAGAAGCAAAGCACAGAAATGAACAATAATGAAAACTTATGAATTAGGGATGTAAGCAAGCAGTCGAGTAGCTGATTACCTGGTAAACCTCAGCTTATCGGATAGTCGAGTTGACTACCCAAATCCCCTCCCCCCCCTTTGGGAGAGCTGGAGCCGAAACTGGGGGGAGCCAGATCTCCTCGCCTGCCCCCACTTCCTGCACGGCTGCCTCTAACAGAAGCAGCAATGTGGGAGGAGGGGGATGCTTGAAGCAGCCTCTGCCCACGGCAGGCCAGGCTTGCCACGGGCAAAGGCTGCTCCGCATCCTGTGGATCAGCCCCTGTTCACAGCAGCTTGGGCTGGCCATTAACAAAGAATGCTCTGGCAGCAGCCGGGACTGAGCAAGCTTGGCTCAGTCCTGGCTTTTGTCAGGTCCAGGAGCTCCCTGTTTCCCCCGTGCGACTGTGCAGTTTAAATGTCTTGCTATATTGAAACTGTAGAGCTTCAGGGGGGCATAACTCCCAGACCCGGCATGAACCAGGAATGAGTACCTTCCCTTCTTGACTAATCGTGTAGTCGATAACATTTTTGGTTTTGCATTACAGTAGGGTTAACTTAATTGGGGCTCTGGAGTAGAATTTGGATTGCAGTCATTTAAAGTATGTGCTATATTGCATTGGAAATTTGGGCTCAGACTCAGGTTCAAGCCCACCTCTCCTCTCATCCACTCACATGTCTACCTAACACTAAACAACAAGCACTTGGGACCCAGCTCTTGGGGACCATCCAAGGGAGGGAGGAGGGAAAGAGTCTGATTCTCTCTGTGTCTAAACCCTATCATTTCGTAGCATGGCAGCAGCCGTAGCCAGACCCAATTCAGAACATCTACGTAGTGCACGCTGGACTAGTTAACCCAGCTCCAGTAACTAAAAGCCCAGCTTTACAATACAGCGTGGATGCTTCACCAAGTGCACAAGCCTGAGTCCCAAAGTCAGAGTTTCTACTGCGGTGCAGACATGGCTAGAGAACCCAGTACCAACCCTAGCAGGACAGAAGGCAGCTTCTTCGCTACACCTGTGCGCTGATCCCAAAACTGCCCCTCCTGCCAGTGGCCTCATTCCAAATTGTTGGGAAAGGGCTCAGACGGAGGGGGATAGCAACAGTACTTTGGAGTCACTCCCTCAAGCCCTGACGGACAAAAGTGATGAATGTAAGAACATAAGAGCGGCCATACTGGCTCAGGCCAAAGGTCCATCTAGCCATGCCAGGTGCCCACAGAGCGAATGAACAGAACTGGTAATAATGAAGTGATCCCACCCCTATTGCCCACTCCCAGCTTCTGACAGAGGCTAGGGACATCATTCCTACTCATCCTGGCTAATAGCCATTGATGGCCCAATCCCCCATGAATGTCTCTAGTTCTTTTTTTGAATCCTGTTAAAATCCTGGCCTTGACAGCATCCTCTGGCAAGGAGTTCCACAGATTGGCTGTGTGCTGCATGAAGAACTACTTCCTTCTGTTTGTTTTAAAACTGCTATTAGTTTCGTTTGGGGGTGGCTATTTCATAGGCTATGGGAACAATTACATGCCTTTATCCCGAATTCACTTTCTCCACCCGCCATGATTTTATAGAGCTCTGTCCTATCAAGCACCCAGTCTTCTTCATCTCTCTCTTCCCGTGGCCTCAGCGCTCTCGCGGCCCCTTTTCTGAACCTGTCCCAGGGACAAAAGAACTTTGGGGACGCCCCTCCCCCCCTGCAGGCGGCGCTGTTCACGGCGGGTGCCGGACTGCGCGGCTCTAGGCGAAAGCGCTCTTCAGTCTGTCCGCAGAGCCCCCCGCGGCCCCCACGCGCCGCCAATGCCCCGCCCCGCCCACGAGCCTGACGCATGCGCGAAGCCCCCGCGCAGCGCCCCCTGCCGGCGGGGCGGAGAGGGTTAACAGTGTTCCTAGTTCACCGCGCTTCCCCCCTTCCCGCGCCCGGTGCGTAGAGCCGGGCTCTCACCTGCCGCCGCCGCCGCCGCCGCCGCCAACTCCTACAGGGCCCCCCGCCTCTCCTGAGCTGCAGCAGCGTCACCGCCAGCGCGCGACGCTCAGCCCCAGCAAGAAAAGCCCCCGCCTGCCCTGCCGCCGGCTTACCAGATCGGCGCCCCCCCGCGCGCGACGCACTTCCGAGCGCGGGCCGGCGGCGCGAGGGGCTATTCTCTGCCGTGGCGCCGGAAAATAGCGTCATCGGTAGCTGGCGGCGCGGGAAAGCTTCAAAGCAGGGCGAGGAGCCGAGAGCTCGAGAGGTGCCGCGCGGGGGGGGGAGGGGAGAGGAGGTGACGCTGGTCCGCTCCCCGCGCTCTGCCCCCCCCCATCGGCGTCTGCAGAGCGAGAGGCTCGGCCATCCGCGCCAGGCGGCTTGGGAAAGAGCCGGGGGGCGGAAGGAGGTTTAGCCCCCCCGGCAGGACTAGGACAAGCAGCGGCCCTGCGGGCTCCCTGCCTGCACCCACAGGAGCGGGCTGTCAGCGACGCGCAACGTCGGGCATCGCACAGCAGAGCCACAGGCCGTCCCGTCTCCCCCCCCCCTCCCCGCAGCATTTTTACTCTCCCCTCCCGGTACCAGCCTCCTCCGGCCTCGCTGGTGTTTGAAATGCAGCGGTTACAAAGTATTGCGCAACCAGGCTCTCCCTAGCATGGGCTCCCAAACGGGGGGGCGAGGCGATCCAGTCCCCCCCCCCCCCCCGTCAATCCCACTCCAAGTTTTGCTGCTATTTTTTGGGCGGGGGGGGGGCAGGAGTTTCTCAGCAATCAAAAAGGGGGGCGTGATGCCGAAAAGTTTGGGAACCACTGCCCTAGCAGGAACTGCCTCTGCCCCATGTCTGTACAGTGCCCAAAACGATCAGGCTCCAGCAGGGGGGCAGAAGCCCAACTCTTTTCCGTTGCAGGTTTTGGTGCTTTCTGTCACCATGCTCCCGATGTAGGATGTGTTGTAGCCAGGTCTGCTCCACTTAAAAAAAACCTCTTGTAGATAAAAAAAAATTTAAAAATTATAGAACCTTGCTTTTAGGCAGAAAAATAAGTCCTGGCGCTGGCTTCACTCCAGCTGACTTTGAAATGTTAAGAACTTCAGCTATACTAGTAATCAACTTTCATGTGTAAAAACCATTAGTTTTTAACATTGGGATTTTTAAAAGCACTCACTCAGCATTGGGTGAACTCTGCTGTTATTGAAGTCAGTGGTCAAATTCCCATAGACTTCCCTAAGACCAGTATTTGGACATGGAGTGTTTCTGACAATTCTCTACTAAATGGTTTGAGAGAGTAACTGTTAATCACCTTTGCCATGAGGGGAGTGATATGAGAGCAAAATTATAATGTTTTACACTCTACACAGAATATATGAGTACAGTTTGTATTGGTACCAGTCCTTTCATAAGAATATAAGAATCACCATACTGGGTCAGACCAAAAGGTCCACCTAGCGCAGTATCCTGTCTGCCATCAGTGGCTAATACCAGAGGGAGGGAACACAAAAGATAATCCTCACATGATCCCTCTCCTGTCCCCCATTTCCAGACAAACAGAGGCTAAGGACACCATTCCTACCAATCCTGGCTAATAGTCATTGATGGACCTAACCTCCTAGCTCTTTTTTGAACCATGTTAAAGTCCTAGTCTTCCCATCCTCTGGCAAGGAGTTCCACAGGTTGACAGTGTGCTGAATGAAGAAAGGACCATACTCTGATACTAGATCTGAATGAAAAAACGTGATTGTGTTCCTTTCAATGTCTCTTTCTTTGCTTCTGTTACATTTTGAGGTAGTTTCTGTGAAAGACGTTATACAATAGGGTCTTATTTTTAAGTATTACCACACTGGGGCTATGTCTACACTGGCGGCTTCTTGTGCAAGAACATCTTGCGCAAGGGTTCTTGTGCAAGAAGTCTTGCGCAAGAAAATGTCCACACTGCCATGTGCAAGCTGTGCTTTTGCGCAACAGTGCCCATAGCAGTGTGGATGCTCTCTTGTGCAAGAAAGCTCTGATGGCCATATTAGCCATAGGGCTTTCTTGTATAAGAAATCCCTGCTTAGCGTCCACAATACCCTCTTGTATAAGAGCTCCTGCGCAAGAAGGCTTACACCTGTTAAAAAAGAGCATAGCTCTTGTGCAAGAAGCCCTCTCTTACCACACCGTACTGTAAATTTCCTTGCGCAAGAGCGGGCAGGCAGTATGGCTGCTCTGCGGATTCTTGCGCAAGAATGGCCATACTTGCGCAAGAAGCTGCGAGTGTAGACATTGCCTTACTGATTTATTTTAGGTCATTAAGGCTTTCAGCAGCTGCCATTATATTCTTTCAGGAATTAATAAACCAATGTATCTGTAGTGGTGGCTCTATTATTCAGTCTACTTCAAAATGGTCTAGCTATTTACTCTTCTTAGCATATGCACAATGTGCCTCAGGTGACAGAGGACCAGGATTCATCTTCATTCGTTAAGTTTGGTCATGTGGTTGGATCATTAGTAAAGCTCTGCCAGTCTCCTTATATCCACAGCCCCTGTTTGTGAATAGAAGATTGGATGCAGATACTATTTTGTATCTGTGCAGGCCTCTAATCATTAACTTTCCCAGATTGCATCAGGTACTGAGGGGGAGTGCAACACAAAGGCTGATCCATGCCACCCACCCATGGACTGCTTGACAGATTCTATAATTTCCATTCTTATTGTTCCATTTTATTACTAGGAAAGAGAAAGACTATCTGAAAATTCCTATTCTGCTCTAAAGTAACCATCTTTCTGTAAACAATGCTAAATCAAGCCATTATCAGATCAAGTAAGGGGAAGTGAAGACAGCTCTTCTGGTATTGTTACAAGAATGGTCAATCTGTGAATTGCACAGTTGGAAACATGATCTTTCCATACATCTTTCTAAACAGTACCGTGACTGAGAAGAATAAACGTAAAGTAAATGTTCTGAGCCACCTTGTGGCGAGTGTGTAGCATTTAAGAAGTTGAAAGACAAGACACTTTAAAACTGGAATTTTTAATGAAAAAGCTATTATAGCTTGAGAGCCACTGTCATGAGAAAAAGTGTGAATATATTTCCTCTTTTAATAAATGTATTTACAATGGAATAAAAAACCACATATGTAGAATGCTAATTGAATCTGTTTATCTGCTAGTAACACAATCAGTGTATTATTTCTCAAATATAATTTCCTAGTTCATCCCCAAAAAGGTATCCTATGAGTTTTTTTCATCCTATCTCTACTTATTCTAAATGTTAAAAATGTACTAAGAATTCTTAAATCCCATGAACTATTGCTTAATTAATCTCTAGTCTAATATCTTCCTATAATAGCTGATTTGTCTTCTCATATGCCTTTTCTTATGTGTGATTGCTTTTAACAATTTCTTTATCACTTGTGTTGCTGTCTATGCAGTCAGCCAGTAATTTCAAGAAGTTAGAGCAATTGCCAGTGTTAGCTGTGTTCCTGTGGTTGTGGTTTTAATTGAAGTGTCAGTAATTGATAATTATGATTAAGATCCCAATGTTAAGAGCAACTCTTTACATGCAAGTACAAGTTATGATATTTGACAGTTAATTTTCTACTGTATTTGTGTGTCATAAGGTTTGAAAATGATGAAGTGTTTATATAAAGCTTTGATTACTGTTGACTACTTTAGGCCAAGTTTTTTATGGGTGATTATTGATTTGAGGGTTTCAAAATTAGATACCCCAAAATGAAGCCTCATTAGAGACATGAAAGTTTGGTTAATTTTTTAGTAGTAGATTATATGTTCTGATAAGATTATTAGGCTAATAGTTTTCAAAAAGCCATCTAAAATAAAAATACCTACTTATCTGAAAAATGATTTTGAGCCACAACTTCCATTAAAATGAATAGGAGTTGCAGATGTTCAGGTTTCTAAAAAAGTAGACCTCTTCTTGATATTAATATTTAAACAAAAGCTATTTCTGCTATTAATCTTTACTTTTGTTAGTTTATGTTTAGAATACAAGTCTTTAGCACTCCAATATTCCCTCACAAGCATCACTACCCTGTTTTTACCCACTCTTTAAGGGAAAGCACTGGATGTGTATCTTTTTTGTTTGACACACTTGCCTTGCAGCTGAGTTGAATTCTAAATATGCCCCCCCCCCTTTTTTTTGAGTAGTATGAAGATCTGAATATATGCATTGCAAACCTTTGGATTGCTGTGTTTCATCAAAGCAATGGCTTGTCAGGAGTTTACTGTGAGTCTTATTTTTAAGTACAATTATATATAAGATATAGTCAAATTTCACATATGCTTGGCTTGTATGACTACTAAATCATTTCAGTATATACATGTTTTTTATAATATAAGGTCTTATACACTCATCAGAAGACTAAAAAATCGAAAGTATGGCAAGATGGAGTTTTGAAAACCACTACTGGAGGAAATAAGGTGAAGAATTCAGGTTTAATTCAGTATCATGTGCATAATAGTACCACTTTTTCAGCTTCTACTTGTGTCACTGGTTCCTTCTTAACACACATTTGTTAAATTTAAAATTCTCCTATTTCAATACAGGCAACCTTATTTGATGACAGAGGACAATGTTTGGAGAGTGTATTTGTTAAATCTCAGGTATTTTATAATCATGTAAAGCTTTTATCCTTATTTGGCTAATAATTTGACGCGGCATATTTTATCTTCATGTGATCCAAAGTTCCCTATGCTTCAGTTTTGTCTAGCTTGTCATTGCTAATATTCTGATCCTTAAATGTTTAGGTTGGAAAATAATCTGTGACAGATTGTTTGTTTATATGTCACTATATGTAAAACAGCACATAGCAAATTTTAGTACAGTGGATAACTGACAAATGGGCTTATGGTGGATAATGAATTATGAATATATATAATTTTCACTTCATGCTGTTATGCAAACCATATGCTTAGAATGTTCTCAAATGTATTTAATTCTTTCATATAATTTCTTTTAAAAAAAAACCCTTCATAGACTTACCTATTCTAGGAAGCATTACAATTGCAATGTACTCTGACCATTACATGTTTGATTTTGATTTGTATAGTACCTTTTTATATTGCAAGCTTATTGAGATGGAGTGCTGTTTGTTTGATATTATGGAGTTTTTGTACAACCAAAAACTAATAGACCTATGTAAATAATTATGGTCTTAGGAGTTGCTTAAAAACTTCATTTTTAAAGCTACAATATTCAGTAATCTGTGCAAATTTGAGTGTTTACATTAGAACCAACACAAATCAATTTGAAACTTAGAGCTAATGCTTGCTTTCATATCTAGTCTGCTCCAGTTGTCTAGGATACAGTGAATTTTGTATATTATTGTTTCATTTCTGTGTTGTAAAACAAATTATTTCAGTATCTATTTGACAACACTTAGGAGAAACTATCATTTTTTCCACTGGCTAGCATACATAATGCCATTAAACAACACCTTTGTTTCTCTGTCTTTTCTAGGTGAAACCTGGAGATGACTTAGAAAGTGACCGATATTTGATCACAATTGAAGCAGAAAAAATAACTGAAAACTGTGGTAGTGATCAGCCAAAGAAAACAGAAGCGCCTACGCTGAACAGAAATAGTTTGAAGCCCAGTGGTTTCTCTCTGCCCCATCTACCTCTTGGCTTGAAAAGGAAACATACTGTATGTTTGTGTTTCATATGTATGTTTGACTTTCATATCCAATTTAAAACACTATTGGAACGTTATAATTTGCACTAGTGTCAGGGAAAACCTATTTTAAATCCTAATTTCCCTCCTGATGGTATATGCCCTGCAATTGTATATAACTTAGTGTATTTCCTAGTGCTTTCTAGTTATCCAGTGACTAAGGCTGTATTGTGGGCATGTAAGTGAGGAGTTCAATTAGAGTGAAATCAAATGAAGTATATATAGACAAAATGTTTGGGTTTAATTCTTAGCAGCAAACTACATTAATGTAAGTATATTGTTTGCATATGTGACTTGTTAAATTCACACTAAATGTCATGATTGTAGCCAGGTTTACTTGATAGCATATTAAATTGTTTAGTTACAGGATGCTAATTTGAAGTATTAATGAGGAGCTCTGAACTTCCTGTGGATGCATTAGTACATATTTTGTTAGTAAAATAAAATAGGTGAAGTGTATTGGAAAGAAAATGTGTAATTAAAATCTGCTCTGCCTTGCATGAATAAGACTAACTTGCTTGGCATATGTAAGCAAGAGTTATTTTAACGACCACTGCTGCTATTCAGGGTGCAATTCAAAAGAAGCATAATTTGGGATTGTTCAATAAATGTGTCAAATTGTTTAATGAGAGTATGGAGCATAATAAGTGCCCGGTTGCTTTTTACTGCTTAGGTTCCAAATTTCAAAGCTGATTTATGAATAATATTAACATAAAAACTTTTCTCCTAGGGCTTTCAAGGGCCACGTCAAATTGAAAAGAAAATGGTGCTGATGGAAGATGATGAAGCAGTAGTATCCCATTCATCTAAGCGGTCTCTGTTGTCCTTTCCTTCTCAGTTGTATAATACCTCTCCTTTATTTTCTACTACTTGCGAGAAGGATGCTGAAACTAATTCATCATCACTCTCTAATAATGATGCTTGCACAGGCAGCAATAGAGACCATATGTCTGTCTCCTCACTGGTTTCCACTTCTTATATTGGCATTCCCAAAGAAGTGATACACAATAGAAACCACAGCATCTCTATTTCTGGACAGATGGAATCAAATTGTCAGACAGTCAGTGGTATGTCTCTGTCTCAGAACATCAGGAGCAAAGCACAGATAATAGCACTTCTGAAATCCAAGCCAACACAACTGTGCAACGAGCAAAACTCTTCCGAAATCACTGAGTGTTGTTCTGGATGTCAGTTGTCAGAAAGCAGAGGAATTTTATTGAAACAAAAGAGTGGAAATGTGTCTGCACATATGGATAACTCTGACAGAGAAAGTACCAAGAATATACAGCACCAATCAACTACAGAGAAAACAATAACTAATAGTTGGGATGTTTATATGTTGCCAAATTCAGCCAAACAGTCTTGTGATGAAGAAGTCACAGAAAGGAGACATGACAAAAAAGCAAGTAATTTAGGTTTGGATTTACAAGACCCTCAAAACCCAAAGGCTTCACATTTCATGGCAGCCTTTATGCAGCCTGTTGAAAAAGGGCTAAAGTACAATTGCAAGAAACAAACAGATCATGACAGGCAATACAGCTGGGATTGTAAAACAGCTTCTCAAGCATCTGCATCCCGTGGAAGTGATTGGGAAACTCAGCTGTTAGCCATTAATGAGAGTTCTGGCAAAGACCAACTGAATCCTTGTGAATTACCTGAATCAAATATAAATAAAGAGAGTGACATTCAATTTGTCTCATCTTCAGAGGATGTTTATACTAGGAGCACAAATGCATCCATTATCTTTGAAACAAATATCCCCAAATGCCATGAACATACTGTAACTGAGCATCTTAAAGATTCAGAAGTTTCTTCTGCTCAGTCACAAAATGGACTTCTGCCAAGAATAGATTTAGGAAGTATAGTTAATGAGTCTAGGATTTCTGGTCCTGAAGCTGTAAGTGAGAAATTAGTTGCATGCGGAGAAATTAGTGATCCAGCTGATCAGTTTATGGAAATTAACTTCAATCTGTCAGAAACTTTTGATTTTAATGACACACAAGATGAAGTAGAATGTGAAAGTAACATGCTTTCCCAGGGTTCAACCTGCTTGACAATAGGAGCTATGGCACAGAACAGTGAGAGGAGGGTTCATATGAACTGTGGAGTAATAATACGTAATAATGAAGAAAGAGTTGTCAAATATTCAACAATTCTGAGGGAGAGAGATGACAATCAGACCAGAAAGTCTCTGCAATTACAACTGTGTGATAAATCCTGTGAATGTTTTGACAAAATTGTGAAAGATGATCTAACTCTTTCTCTAGTTGAACTGGGAAATTCAGAGAGTAAAAACATTGGAGGGATGAATGCGAGTACATTAAATATTGAAGTCACTGATGATAAGAAAGACCAGGTTTTCTCTCCACAGTCTACTGTTAGAGACTTGTTAATCGAGAATAAAAAGTGCTCTGATGCTTTTGTGAATGGTGGAGTCACTAATTATGAATGTGATACTAGAAACAAATTTGAGAAAAATGAAATTATTTCATATATTCCTGCTACTTTACAGACTTGTGTCACGGACAAAAATCCAGAAAAAGATGTTCTACATCTCGGAGACACAAACTCCCAGGATAGTCCTTTAGAACATTACTTGATGGCTAGTGGTGATGAAATTATACCAGTGAATCCTTTATTGGCCTCACCACCAAAGGTTGGCAATTCCAGTGACCCATGCCAGTATATTACAGGTAAACACTGTACCACATTTGATACACTAGATAAAGAACATACTCAGGTTTCCAGAACTATCACTTATCCTTTAACAAGAGAACATATGTCCTCAAAGGAAGACAGAATGTGTGAAATTGAATTTGAAAATGGATCAAGCATCATGCCTTCAATTCATGATGCCATGGAAGGTAAAAGAAGGGGAACCGATTTCCTGAAACACATACCTCAAATTGATAATTCTTCAGGACTTCCTGACTTGGTAAATGGCATTACTCTTTTAAGATCTCTGACTGAACATACAACAGCATTAGAAAGCTTACAAATGATGGAGAAAAATAATGGTTTGCTGTATCAAAGAGAAACTACTAAAGAGAAAAGTGAAACAGCTGAAGAATTGGAAGGTTAGGTCAAATTCCAGTTGACATTGGATTATAAAATTAATTTTTAAATATTTGATTTCAATATTATGGGAAAAGAAAGCAGCCAGGTTTAAACACTAAAGACTTAATTCTGCTGAGAAAAAAAGTATTTCCAGTTAGAAAACTGAATTTTGGTATGAGTTTTATATGATCTACAGATAGGGTCTTATACTTTCCACAATTATCTTGGCATAGATAAGCAACTTTTTTTAGTCTAGTCTCAACAGAGGAGACAAGGATTGAATGGGCATAGGAACTAAACTGCCTTTCATTCTTAAGTCATCATTTTAGGTCATGTTGAAACACACTGCAGGGGAAGCTTATACTCTCACTTTGTATTAAACCCATTTTGTAGTTAAATTAGAATGCTTTGGTTTCTAGAGTTGCTAGTCATCATTTCACTGATACTGAAATTCACAATCAACTGTAGAGAAAAAAATTAATGTAGGGTCTGATCCTGCATCACTGAAGACAGTGGGATTTTGTTATTGACTTCAATACAGTAGGACTGGGCCTCTTAAGGAATATAAAATGAGTTTGAGTTTGGTGGGTGACAATTCATTTAGCAATCTGTAGGGGAAATTATTGCATTAATAGTGATTCAGCAGAGTGTTATCCTCCATTATTGCTTGAAAGTTGCAGGTTGACTCCTACCCCAAGCCAGAGAATGCTGAAGCAGCCAAAAATAAAAGGATTGAAGATGAATTACTTGTTACAACTGCACAAGAGAAAGAGTGACAACTTTTATTGCTAATTAGCATAATCATAATTACTAGCTACAGTGATACCTCTTAGGTCTGGTCTATAGCTCATTGAAGTTTTACATGAACTTCAATGGACTTGAAAGTGGGGGGCCGTAACATTTGAGTCGGTGTGGTAAACATTTGACTTCTCGTCGTGTTTTTTTGTAAGAATTGAAACGTGATAACTTTGATAAAAGTATAATATTAAAATGACTGAAAGAAAGTTGAAAATAACGTGATTATGGGCCAAATTCTGTTACTAATGCATTGCCATTGAAGCTAATTCAACATTATTAAAATCTAATAAATATTTAAAGTGAGCAGCACAATATGTGAAGGGAGAATAACATGTAGAGGAAAGTTGGTTTATTTTGTGAAGACGGCTTCTTTTCATTCTGAAATTTAAATAAAGTGTTTTCTATGTCAGTTGTCATTTGTGTATAAAAACAAAGATTTAAAATAATAAAAATAATGACCCTGCCTATGTAATAGAAAACATACAAAAAGGATCATTTCTAAAAATTAGTGGGAGCTGAGGAAACTAAGAAACTCTTACAACTAAGTGAACAATGTAATTTCTGGAAAATGTATAAGCAGACAGGAAAATAAATTGTATATTCCAGTTTTATTTCATGTTTTCCATTCTAATAGTAGACACTGATATGGATTACTCATTGGTGAATTAAAGATGCTAATTTAAAATGTCTAAATCTGAAAAATTAAGATGCAAGGCATAATCTTAAAAAAAAATTATGTAAACTACTTTAGCAAATATCAAGCCTCTAGTGTAAAAACTGTCCCCCAGCAAAACTGTTTACGCTGAAAGCACTGGATTTTGTGTTACTTTTTAAAAAGATGAGTGTTTTGACACTGGATTAATTCCAAAGATGTTAGGATCTTCTGTCAAATTTTTCTCTCTTCCTATGCAAAACATTCATATACTTGTTTTGATACCAAAACTACATGAAGAAAAAATTAATAAGGATCTCATCCTTTAAGGACTTAAACATTGGCAACATCTCATAAGGAAAAGTTAAATTTTCAGGGATTAGGGTATTATGCTGGAATGTTGAGGATTTTTCTTTATGACCACAGTCAATAAAGTCATAGTCCTAGTCAATTTTTCTTTATGACCATAGACAATAGTATTAAAAAATGATGCTCTTTCAATGAAATAACAGCTCCAGAAGACCTC
Source organism: Pelodiscus sinensis (assembly GCF_052426305.1). Lineage (NCBI taxonomy): Eukaryota > Metazoa > Chordata > Testudines > Trionychidae > Pelodiscus > Pelodiscus sinensis. The sequence continues at coordinate 105,085,270 of NC_143055.1, forward strand.
TTACAGTAATTTGTGGATTGAAAAGTGTGTTAGTCATTTATCAGCATTTTTGGAATGATATATGTCAAATTGTTTTATACATGCCACTGACATAAGTGTGTGCAATAAGTATGTGTTCTAAAATATCTTATGTAGTTGTTGGTACTTAGCAGCAGCCTTTTTAAACATGTGCCCCAAACTTGCATACCTTATTTTCATGAGTATTACCGCAGACTCTACGGGGATAGCTATTTACATGAGTATGGGTTGCAGGATAAGACTGTAAATTAGGAATGTAAGAGTTTAACTGGCTAACCCTAATTAATAAGCATCAGCTTGTCAATTAACCTTACCGATTAAACTCTCGGTCACCATGGGCAGCCTCCAGGGGCCTGCGTCACTGGCAAACCATTTAACCATGTAACTACATAAAATTCCATGGTTGCATGGTTAGTGGTTTTTAAAAGGTTTACATCCCTACAGTAAATGTTCAGTTTTTTTCTATTTGAACTGAAATTGTAAATAAGACTTACTATGTTTTTCCTTCTTTTGTAGCTAGGCAACAGTTAGCTGAAGTGTCTTATTCAGAAGATATGCAGACATCTTATTTATACTTTGACTCTCCTGAATCTGTGGTAATTAATTTCATATGCTTGATCCTATGTAAAATAAAATCCGTTTCCATGCTGCTCCTAAAACCCTCTTGATACTTTCAGAAGTCACAGAAGTTAAGCAGGGAGATGAAATATGAGCAAATAGAAGACTATACCTACTTTTAACACAACACATTGTTAACCTGTGGCCTTCATTGTCAAAAGATATTACTCTTAGGCTACGTCTACATTGCGCTTTCTTGCACAAGAACATATTCAAATGAATATTGCCGCGCCTCATTTATATACTTAATGAGCCGCCATTTTGTGTAAGAGGCTTTTGCACAAGAAAAAGCAGTCTACATTGGTCCTTTTTGCACAAAACCCCCCTCTTGTGCAAGATCCGTTCTGCTGCTTATTTTCAGGCAGAATGGCTCTTGCGCAAGAGGGGCGTTTTGCGCAAGAAGGAGCAGTGTAGACTGCTCCTTGCGCAAAAGCCCCTTTCACAAAAATGGTGGCTCATGAAGTATTCAAATTAGGTGCGGCGATATTCATCGCCACACCTCATTTGCATATGTTCTTGCACAAGAAAGTGCAATGTAGACATAGCCTTAAGGTTTAAGGCCATAAGGGACTACCAGATCATCTAGTCCTATCAATATCACTCACATGCTAAACCCAACAACCAAACTTAGACCATATTACAGGCCCAGAAGACCAGAGAGTTGTGTGTCACAAGCAAAAAGTAGGAGGGACTGAGATATGACAGTGTCCAAGACCCTCACGAAGGCAGTTAAATGATTTTAAGGTATATCCAGATAATTCTTGCAGGTGCCCCACCCCCACTCACTGCAGAGGTCAGTGGAACTCTTCCTCCCATCTGATAGTCTGACCAGGAGGAAGATTCCTTCCTGATCCCATGTACAGCAATCACTTAGACGAGAATATGAAGAACAAGCCAGGCAAAGTAAGAGAGAGAGAACATGCTTGGTGCCCCTCATAGATGTTGGAATTTGGGGGCGGAGGCTGCAGCACTCCCTGGCTTGAAGTGGTTCCCATTTTATATGAGGTTTACCATTTAGTTCAGTGGGTCTCAGCACTCCCCCTACAAAAATTGTTCCAATACCTTGATGTCACTTCAGAGTCCTGAGCCTCCTTATGCATCTCCAGTCACAGCAATCTCTAATGCTGAAAAAGGGACAGAGATTAAAAAAGCCCTTCCAGAATACAAAGGACGTAAAGAGCTTTTCCTGACTCATGGTTGCTGACTGAGCTTTTAGGGACATAAGCCCCAGGAATTCTGACCCCTTTCTTGTACTGTCACAAGCAACCCTGTTAGTCTAGTTCTCTCACAACTAATTACATTGTTTGCCCCCACAATTGCTATTGTGAATCTGTTCCAGAACCTCACCATCTGATGGTTAGAAATCTATTTTGCAGCCTTCTAGAACAGTTGTTTTCAGTCTATAGTTTGTGTACCCTCACAGTTCCACAGACTATATTTAATATGTCTAAAGAGGTCTCTCCCTTGAATCAAAATTTTGAAAAAGTTGAAAACTACTGTTCTAGAACATGGATCAGCAGAATTGTACACAGTACTGCATACCAAATGAGGTCTTTCTCTGCTGGAAATGCCTCACTTGGTTCAGCCTCAGGATATATTTGCCTTTTTCACAGTTGTATGAATGGTTTGCAGTGATCAACAGATCCACGTCTCCTATTGCTTCCAACAGATGAGCATCCAGTTTAAACTAGAAATTCTTGTGTTTAAACCCCCTCCCCAGTGCATGATCTTGCATTTTGTACTATATTTTTTATGTTAAGAGCTTATCAGGATATTTAAATCAAAATATCCAGAGTTATATGAGATACCATAAAAGTGGGACATCTTTTGAGGGATAAGCTAACCACTGTATGTTTTGGAATGGTAAGAAATGTCTCCTTTGTGTAGGTCAGTGTTTCTTAAACTGTTCTGTAGTACACCAGTGTGTGGCAAGGCAGTTGGAGGTGTGCCATGGAGAACAACAGAATTCAAAATTGCCACCCTTAAAAGGGCAGGCGAATTTTCTTTCCCTCAATAACTTTCCCCCAGCCCTTTATTCAGTAATTATTTCTTACATGGTTTCTTAACATCTTCCTCTGGAGCATCTGTTTACTTCTAGAAGAAGGACACAGGACTAGATAGATCACTTGCCTGATCCAGTGTGGTGATTCTTATGTTCATACTGAGTTTAATTTTTTCTGTCCTTCCTACAATGGTTAATCTAAGGTATTGGTAGGAAAACTTAAACTGCTTCAGCTTTCTTCTATATACCATCTACAAAATGTGTGAATATGTACTTTGAAATAGTTTAAATATTGTTTGGAAATTACAATGGGGGAAGCTGAAGAGCAAAATTATAGAACAGAAATTTTTAAGAATAATGGCAGTCATATTCTCCACTTTATAGAAGACGACATCTGCCAGAAATATCTTGAAATATATATCCAGGTTAAATGTTAAATTCAGAACTTTCTCCAGGAAACAGGTTTCCAGACAGAATTTCCTGCAAATTGACTATGTACAGATTAAACGATTGTACTGACTGACTAATTTATTCCTGGTGTTTTGTATCCAGCAATCATCTATGAACAATGACTTAGAGAAATCTATTTCTGCTCACTGGCCCGGTAGTACAGCTAAGAGAATTTTTGACTACCAACCAAAGGTACAGTCTATAAAGTTTAAGTGCTAACAATACACTATTTAAAAATTTAAGATAATGGTTAATCATTTTTAACAATTCTCCAACTAATGAAATTTTTAATATTTATTTTAGGCCTTCCCACTTGTTTGCCTTTTACTATATCTTTCTGTATGCAGTTCATTATGGATTACAAATTCATAGTTCATTAAATGAGACACGGTGGTCACAATTTTCTATAAAATTAAAAATAAGGATAATCATTTATGATGAGACTCAGAGACATGAGTTAATGCTTTCCCTACACAGTATTGTAAGTGCAAACAAATTGTTTTTCCTTTGTATTTACAGAGAATAAATATGTAAAAGATCTAAATGCTAAACATTGTTGCTAAGCAGTTTTTGCTTTCATTTAATAATCACAATATATTGTATAGCCAGTTGAATTTCAAGGGCACCAGGTACAAGGATCAGCAACTAGTGAGTTAATGATGAGACTTCCCTACTCAGAGCTAGGATGGAATCAATATCCAGATACTATTGACCATGAAAGCCTCACAGACAATTACTTAATGTCACCCCAGCTTCCAAGCAGTTCTACCGTGACTGGCTTAATACAGGTAAAATGAAGTTTGTTTTAGTTGCCTTTCCTTCAGTCTAATCCAAGAAAAATCACATGAAGAGACTATTGAGGAGAACTAGCTATTGAAATTGCCATAAATATATCAGAATCACTAAGCCCTAAAAAAGATAGATTGTGTTCAAAGTTTGCTTATTGATTACTCTTAAACAATGATTCTACAGATCTTTGCTGAGGCCTTGTTCATATGAGTAAGAGTTTATAAAACTGAATTTCTGATTTTATTTCAATTAGTATCTCTGACCAGTGAAACACACACATTTATAACATGAAGTATTAAATGAATACATTCATCCCAGAGAAAAGCAACCACGACCAATGTTGCCTCTAATCTTTTCCATCCATGTGCAGAATACATTTTAATGTGCACCAACATTTGTGTGAATGTGCACCACTAGTAGCAACAAAAATCCTAGCTGTGGGCACTCTGCTAATCTCTCCTGAGTGACAGCACAAGTGCTCAGTTTACAGGAAACACAGAACAAAACCTTTCAAAATTTACTTGGGGGAGGGGCAATAGTGTGGCATTCTATTCTGATCTGTTCTTGATAGTGGCATTTGCAACTGTGTAGTCCTGTTGAAATATGATGTACTTTACTGTCCTGAATTAAGAGGAAAAAAATTCTGTCTGGCTCATTGAAACCAAGTATGTAAGTCAGGACAGATTCCTGGAGTATTGTACCATCCATTTCTCCAGAACAGTATCCCTTACAGTACTGAAGAAACTAGCAGAAAGCCATTTATGTGTCCTTCTACAACAGCAACATCACTAGTGCAAAAAATTATTTTTGATTGAAAACAGGGTATTTCCACTTATTTTGAAAGATGAGTAATATTTTATCAGATTTATCAAGTTAGTTTTTTTTTCTGAAGTCCCCAGGCTCAAGATGTCTTCCAGAAGATGGTCTAAACTTTATTACAGGAGATAATTTTCAAAAGAAATCTGAATTTATTGAAGACCCACTCACCAATCCATCTTGTAAGTAAATGTGAAGTGACCATTACTTTGACCCTCCAGAAAGATTATTCCAGTCTAAATGTTGTCTTTTTTTCCCCCTCCCAGCACTGAAGTTGAATGCTATGACATCTCCTTCTGATTTTAATTTGGGACATAAAGAGTGGACTTCATGGAAGCCCAACAAGGTGCAAATAGGCTGTTTATTATAGGCCTCTTTCCCTATAATGATCATAATAGTAGTACAAGTTGGATCTTGCTGGTCTGGTCCCTCTTGGCGGCCATGCTGCTACCAGGCTAGGGCTCCAGTCTGCCCCTGCTGCTGCCTCAGTCCGCGGGGGCTCTCTGGCCATGGCGCTCCGGCACCAGTGGGGCCAGAGCGCCACAGCCATAGCTGCGCAGTTGGGGCAGAGCTCCGCAACCTGGGGCAGAGCTCTATCGCTGCAGCAAGAGTTCCATGACCATGGCCAGGCTACAGTTCCCTGGCCACTGCTGGGGTTGGAGCTCTCTGACCAGGGTCGGAAGTCCATGCCCATGACCAGGCTAGAGCTCTCTGCTCACTGGGGCCAGGGAGCCTTGCTCGGGCCAGAATTCCCCGCCATGCTGCCCTGACATACACACTGGACCTCCTGGCTGAGTTGCTGGTGTCCCTTGTGGTGCTTCTGTCCCACCACCAGCCATCCCTCTTCCTGGGCTCTGTGGTCTAGGAACATCCATGGTCCATGCTGGACTATGGATGTTGCTGGACCAGGGAGTCCCAGTTAAGGGTGGTACAACCTGTATCAGATATCTGTATGGTATCTTGTTAGATGCCTCTCAGAGTTCAAGGAAGTGTTTCAGTTGTAAACAATGTTGTGATATAGTACAAAACAGTAAAACTCAAATTTGTTTCTCTTAATTTACCTTTACAAATTTATTCCTTATGTTTAGGTGTTCTCAACAGTGCAGCAGCATGCTTCATTGAATTCTGACTCTATGTCCCCAACTCCAAGGAGTGAAGAAAATATAATAGACATACAAGAACAGATGTCCGTGACGTCCAGAGCTTTACCAAGCGATAAAGAAAATTCAGCATGCTTTTTCAGTGAGAAAAATATTCTTTATAATTACAGGTTATGCTTCTTTTGCCTGCAGAGCTTTGAGGCTTTGTGGCACAGAATATGTTCAATTACATAAATTTGCTACTGTACAATTGATCTTGAGTGTACTAAGTGCTTTCTGGTATATGTCAAGCTCCTTTAACTTCCATTTGTTTCAGGTGTCATCTAGAATGTTTGTGTAAAGCTGTAAATAGCAATTAGCTAAAGTATCTTGCTAACCTGGACAAATTAATTAGGGCAATGTTATACTCTGTTTTTTTTCCTGCAATAGTATTTCCTCCAAACCCTAAAGAAAATCAAATGTTTTCTATAAAGGCATTGACTGGAGCTGAAAGCCAAGCAATCACCTTTAGTAAATTTATTTTATTTGCCTTTTTAAATTTTCTTCCATTTACCCTACTTTTAGTGACTGTGTTAACACCTTGGACTGTTATTTCTTCTCATGTTGAATTTAAGCAAAAAGATTCTTGTCATTCCAGAATCTTATTTTTTCCACATGGGACAGTACTGACTTTTTTGGTTTTTTATTTCTGATAAATGTTAATGCTGAAATCCATGATTTTTTTGAAAGCACGTAGCTGACCCAGCCCTTAGTTCCAAATATGTATTAGTAACTGCAGCAATAGAGGCTATACGGCCAGAGTTCTGAAACAATATTTACAAAATACACTTCTTTAGTGGGACTCAGTTTTTGTTTGAAAATAGGAAATTAAACTATTTAACAACTCCATTTGAAATGATTATTAAATGCTGGTATTTACTTTGGTACTCTTTAGAGTACAGCAGCATGAAGGGCTTACTGCCTAGAGTATACACATGAAGTCAGGATGCATGAGGAAGGTGGAATATTTAGCTTATTCTGTGTGTCTAAGATAAAATAGTGTCTGAGGGATTGGTGCAGCAGATTGTTAAAGACATATTTGCCTTATAGGAACAGAGGATTCTTGCTGTTCAGAAGATGGTGACCTCTTAAGCCTCCAGTCTGCACTTAGAACAAGAACTCCACTTATCACTGTTCCTGCCACTGGAGAGACTCCTGAATCAGAAGTTTATTCATGTGTAATGGACTGTGAGGAAGTCCAGCAATCCTTTGGGTCTCCAATAGCCAACGTTTATGGCCAGCCAGCAGTGTTTCCTGTCTCTGATTTTGGGCCTGAGGACAGGAACTATGAAACCTCTGTAGAGTGCTCGGAAGGGAAGTTGATACAGCCAGTGGTTTCTAATGTGACTTCACAAAACAGACAAAGCAAGTGGCTGAAATATCAGAACACAGCTCAGTGTGATTTGATAACTCAAAACAGAGGTGATGTGAAAGTGACTGATGACTTCTGTGCTGAGAATGTCTTTGGAATGCCCCTTGCTGACACTAGACAGAGTCAGAGTGATGCCATGAATAAAAGCCTTCCAGACTCTGTGCATCTGCAAAGGATAAGAGGCATACTTGGTAAACATGGCAGAAATTTTAGCAGCCAAGATTCTGTTTCAGAAGGGAAGATACTTTCTCTGCACTTAAAGCAAATTCCTATTGCTGAAGAAGCACAGAAGGTGTTAGGTCAGCTGACTCACCATTGTGTAATGGGAGACAGTCAGGTGTGTAACTATTCAAGCAGACTGTATACCCTTACTACATGTTTGCCCCACTGGCAATGCATGTCTGGCTGTCCTATCTGGAGCAGGTCTGGCCAAAATAATCATCCTTACAATAGAGTCATGAAATTTTACCAGTTCAGGTCATTCACAAACCCCCACACCTGCTTATGTGGAAGAAAAGATCAATGACCAGATATCTGTGTTTAAAAAAAAGGTCTGGCATGGAAAGATTTGCCAGGGAGAATGGTACAATATATTTATTGATAAAAAATAGCTTACTGAGCATTTCAACTGTATTTGTCTAATCTCCTTTGGGATATTACAGCTAAATATAGAATTTTCTATATACTGGTTGCTACACAATGCCAATTGATAGTTCACTGTAGAGACTAATAAAAATATAGATGGTATCATGAGATATCATGATGGTATCATGGTATTTTCAAAACTGGACCAACCCTTAAACGCCATTCATCTAAACAAGTGAATTGTGATACCATCTACATTTTTTGTTAGTCTCTATCACAACCTACTTGTTTAGATGAACGGTGTTTAAGGGGTCGGTCCAGTTTTGAAAATACCACGATGCCATCATGATCTCTCATGATACAATCTACATTTGTGTTAGTCTCTAAGGTGCTGCATGACTATTTATTGTTTTTAAAGTTTTTCCAATTTCAGACTAACATGGCTACCCCTCAAACTTTTTAATTCATGGTTCAGTTATCATAAAAATGTTTTTGTGTGACTAACTCCTGGTTCATCCACTGCCACGTATAGACTTGTACGCCCTGAATTTTGATGTCACGCAGGTAACAAGAAGCCATTTGTGGTGTTAAGTTTTTGTCCATAATTGGCAAGGCCACTTTCAGTAATTGGTTATTCTGATTGAGAACACATTTTTAGCACACAAACATCAAATGGAAATAGATAATTTATAGGCAAATAACATTTGGATGTGCCTATACTTCCTTATGCATAAACATAAACATAGTATTGCACTAGATATTTCCAGATTCTACGTTATTTGGTTGTTCATAATGATTGTGCCCAAACTGTTCTGAGAAAAATACTTTATTCTTATTTTCTTTAATTTTTGATGGGGGGGCTACTCCAAGAATTTGAAAAGTGGTCAAGGGCTGCACTCTTCCATATTAATGGAGTCGATGCAGGGCCTGGGATGGAGGTTGGATGCAAAAGGGAGCTTGCAGTAAGGGACTGGGATGCAAGAGAGGGTGTGGGGTCTGGGAGGGAGTTTGGGTGAAGAAGGCAGTTGTGACCTGGGTTAGGGGTCTAGGATGCAGGGGCTTAGGTTGTGACCTTGGCAAGAGAGGGTTGTGACCTGGGGAAGGGGACTGGGGTGCAGTACCTGGGAAAGGATATGGGGGCAGAGGGTTTGGGTTATGTGGGGTAGGAGTGTTGAAGGGGGGCCAGAAGGTTTGGGTTGTGACCTAGGGCAGGAGGAGGCTGTTATCTGGGGCAGGAGATTGGGGTGCAGGATCTGGGAGGGGATATGGGTGCAGGAGGGGCAGAGGGTTTGGGTTATATGGGGTAGGAGGCAAAGGACTGGGGTGCTGAGGCAGGTTCTGGCTGGGAGACTTACTTGACTGCCAACCAGCAGCCTTCTCAGACTCCCTGCCTGCCCCGCCCCTGCACTGGACTGTTCTTTTTGAACAGCTAAGTGCAGAAGGAGAGGGAGAAGGACGTTTCACAAACTGCCTGTTGACTAGAGGAAGCTCCCATTGGCCAGAACCAGCCAATGGGGTTGTGCTGGGAGTGGGGGCAGCACATGAAGCCTCTTCTCCTTCCCCCAGATTCACAGCTCTTCAAACAGAGCCCCATAACATCTGCTTTTCTCAGTAGCATGCGGGGGGGGGGGGGGGGCAGGCAGGGAGTTTGCTGAGGCTCCCCACTGCCTCCAGAGGCCAGATCTGGTGGCTTGTAGGGATGTTTAGTTAATTAATCAAAATGTATTGAATAGTCGATGGGATTTCCACTGACTATTAGATTAGTCCATAAGAACTTCCATGTTCTGCCTTTGAAATGTACAAGAGACCCAGCGGGGACTATTGTGCATTTTAAAGCTGGAACGCCGTGTGGAGCCTGGTGTCAGCGGGACTTTATGCTGGCCCCAGGCTCCATGCTGCATCCCAACTTTGAAATGCACAAGAGTCCCCTCTGGGTCTCTTGTACGTTTCAAAGGCGGAACATGGAAGTTCTTATGGACTAATCGAATAGTCGATGGAAATCCCATTGACTGTTTGATTAGTTAATCAAAATTTAACATCCCTACAAGCCACCAGATTCAGCCTCCAGACGCAGCGGGGAGCCTCAGGCAGACTACCTGCCTGCCCCCCACATGTTGCTGAGAAAAGCAGCTGTTACATTTCAAAGTTGGCACTGCTCTGCCCCTGCCTCCTCCCATGGAGCTGGAGCGAACTGGCTTTTAAGCTGGCTCCCTCCAGCACCCCTGCACTTCCCCTTACTTGCTGTCTCTTTGTGATAGAGGCAGTGAGGTGGGGGAAGTGACTAGTTGCTTACATCCCTAGTGTCTTGATGGGCCTTTATCTGGCTTGTGGAGGGTATTTTGCCCAGACCTGACAGACTGTTCATACAAATAAGAATGTTGTTAAGTTGTAAATGTTATGAAAATAGACTACTGCATTTTGAAACAAGCTGTCATCCACTTTACCATTAAAAGAGAACCAATCATATTTTTTAACAACTAAGTGCTTGAGAAATATCAAGAGATGTTCTTGAGTTAGGAACACAAAACAGTGGATTGAATGAGTGGACAGAAGAGTGGTCAGAAGTCCTCAACTTTAGAAATCAAGAAAATAGATATTTGAGAACTTGTGAAGATTTGTTTCCAGGCACAAACCTGGGAGGTCATAAATCAGCCCCCAAATAATAAGGGAACCCCACAAATCTTTTGAACTGTAGAATTGAAGCTAGTCTTGCTGTACTGCAGAAGTGGTGCTAATTACAGATTGGGTGGAATTCATCTCTGTGTTAAGGACTGCCATGGTGCCTTACGCATCACTTAACTTCCACTAAAGCTCTCAAAATGTCACTTAGATTGTTCATAACTTGGTGCAGACTCTCAACAGAGGTGTGAATTTCACTTTGCTTAGCATACTGAAAATGAACATGGTAGTATTGTAAGTGCTCTCCAAAGCCTTAGTTGTGCCAAATTATATGTGCTTATCTTTACTCATCTGGGCAGTCCCTCTGAAATGAATCAGACTGCTTCTCTTCTGCATACGAGTTATGAATCAAAATTCCTTCTATTAGTAATTTATTTCATAAAAGAAGAAGGGGATCAGGGAAGTATTTTAATGCCCTTTTTTTTTTAAACTTTCCAGGACATCTCTTTCTCTGAGCTATCTTTTCCTAGTGGGGATAAAGTAAAATGTACTAATCTTCCTAAAAGGCAGACTTACATACCTACTGTGTTTCAGTCTCATGTTCATTACAAGCAGATCTTTACAGCTGCTTTGACAGGTATGGCTGACATATGAAAAATAATAAATTCATAGGTTGCGATTTTTTCATTTCTAAAATTTTTACAAAGTGAAAAAGTGGTATGTTATGTTAATGTTATATTTGAATCTGTTTTGGCACTTAACTGGCTTCCCTGTCCACATATCTCAGTTATGTTATATACAGGCCATCCTCACTAATTCCAAGATACGTTAAAAAAAAACTTGGACTTATAGTGAAACAACTTAAAGCAAGGGGGGAGAGAGGGGATTTCCCCATGGCAGACTTCCATTTGCGCAAATTGGTGGAGGGTTTTGTGTGTGACTTAAGAACAGAGAATGGGAGGACTTATAACGCATCAGTTCCTACAAGTGTCAACAACTTTACTGCGGAACAGGGCAACTTATAGCAGAGATGCCCTATAATATATACATTATTATAGTTGAGAATATTAGGCCCTTTGCATATTCTGTCCTTGACTATTTATTTAAAGAAGAATGTCATATGCAAAGTAGCAATAAATGTAGCTTTCTTAAGTATTGCATCTTCATTGTGGGGAGGGGGAGGGAATGATAATTTCTATTTTAGTAAGTCTGACAACAGTGGATTAAAACTGATAGTTTTTAATACAGTTTTTCAAGAATAGACAGGCTGAACTTCTCCTCTGGTCTGATGTCTAGCCCAAGGCCTATACACCACAAAAGTCCCACATCAAAATTTGTACCTGAAGTCTTCTTCAGGTGCAGTCATTTTAATATGCAATAGGGATGTTGTTAACCGTTAAGCATTACCATTACCAGGTGATACTTGCTAGTTATAGTTAACTAGCAAGGGGTTGGAACAGGAGGGGAGCACTCCAGCCCAGCTAGAACAGTCCTTGTCTGCAGTAGGGATGTCAGTGAGAATACAATTAACTGATAAGCCTAGGCTTATTGGTTATTCTTATCGACTACATACAGTCTCCCCCCTTTCTGCTTCTATAGCAGAGGCAGCAAGGGGAGCAGGAGCCAGTGCAGTGGGGAGCTAGCTTTTGAACTGGCTCCCCATGAGCACCAAATGCACAGAGCTGCCTGCCCTCCCCTACCCCAGCGCTGCTGCTTGTGATAGAGGGGCAGCAGCATGGAGGGCGAGGGGGCAGGCGGGAGCTTTCCACGCATATTGGTTCCCATGAGCCTCTCTATCAGATACGTGTGGAAAACTGGCTTTTAAACCGGCTCTCCTTGTGTGCTGGCTCCGCAGAGCAGCCTACCCCCCTTACCGCATTGCTGCGTCTATCAGAGGCAGTAGCATGAGTGGCGGGGCAGGAGAGGCTTCCGCGGAGCAGCCTCTGTCTGTGGGGGACCCAGGCTCGCTGTGGACAGAGGGCAGGAGAGGCTTCCGCGGAGCAGCCTCTGTCTGTGGGGGACCCAGGCTCGCTGTGGACAGAGGGCAGGAGAGGCTTCCGCGGAGCAGCCTCTGTCTGTGGGGGACCCAGGCTCGCTGTGGACAGAGGGCTGCTCCATGGGATGTTAGCGCAGTCTCTGTCCATGGGGAGCTTGGACCCCCCCCCTTGGATGGGCTGCTGCCGCCTCTATCAGAGGCAGCAGCATGGAATGGCAGGGGGCTCCCCACTGCCTCCAGGGACTATTGAATAGTCATGTAGCCAATAATATTTTATGCATTTACACAACTATTCAGTTAATCACTAGCATCCCTTGTCTGCAGTGAGCTCAGCCTGGGCGAACTGGAAACAGCCCCCATCTGCAGCATGCCCAGGCTGGGCCTGCTGTGGACCGGGCTGCTCTGGTCAGGCTGGAACAGCCCACCTGTCTCAGTTTAACCAGTTAAACATAATGTTGAACAGATTAACAAATTAATTGGGATTTTACATCCCTAATATGAAAATACTTACATTTATTACATACCTTAGTGGGACATATGGAAATAACTAACTAGCTTGCCTATGCAATTTCTAAATTGTTCATACTCAGAAGATGTTGTTACATTTTAGGTGCCAGGTTTAGATCTTTGAAATAGATCCTTCTATTTTTCAGATCGATAGTAACAGTTAAGATGCATTTGTTTTACCTTCAAACAAAAATTGTGTACAGTTATCTTAATATTCCCTCTTTTTATTTAAAGAACATTTAAACATACTGCTTTTTGAGCAGTCACAAAGACTAAACAAGGCTCTTTCCAACGTGAACATGACTTTTTGCACTTCAGTGAAAAATGGGCACAAGGAAAATAATGAAAACTGTGTTCCACTCTGCAATCACAAGCATCCAGCAAAGCTTGCTATGGTTAAAAAAGAAGGTCAAAATAAGGTGCTATTTGCTTCTTTTTTATGGTACTTAGATTATATTCTGTAGACACTTACAAATGAATGTGAATTATATTTTATATATATATTTTACATTTTTATATAACTATATATAGTTACTTTGATACTTCATTTTCTAAATTTAATTTGCTAATTATCAGATTGGATTCTGTGGATAGTGATGAATGACAGTTCAAATTATAGAAGTGAGTGATTCTGCAAAGCTGCCTCATTTTCCAGCAGATTCATGGAGCATACTGAAAAAGCATATTTGTTTTCTTATTTTGAGAACATACACTGTGGGTTAGTCAAATTGTATGTCGATTTATAATTTTTAAATACAATTTTGATGGCTTGTCTTTGTTCTAGGGTCGCCTTTTTTATACCTGTGATGCCCCCAAAACTGACCAGTGTAAGTTTTTCAAGTGGATAGAAGATGTGAACCCAGGACAGCTAAAATCCAGACCCAGTTTAATGCTTCATGATATAAAGAGTATTGGAGCTTACCTCAGATGTCAAAAGATTTCCCTCTATGAGGAATGCCAGCTCTTGGTGAGGTATACTGGAATACAAGATAACTCTTATACTATAGTACCATATGAAGTGTAACCTTTGAAAATACCCAGGTATAAATGTTTTGTTGTTGTAATGCCATTGACCTAAGTGGAATTATACCTCAAGCTTTCCATTAAAAAACAAAACCAGAAAACCAAAACTAGTCCTCCTGACTTTGGAGATAAATAAATTTAAAATGATTTTGTGGTGTTTTCTGAGTCAGATGGCTGGCCAATTTTAGTGCTTTTAAAGCAGCCCATTGTCAAAGATGTCAGTATCATGCTACTGCAGAAATTTATGGGCAGTAGCAGAAGCAGCTGCTGAAGAAGTTCATGATTACTCAGTCTCTAGGTATAACGTGTAAGCTTGACAATGGATAGAAAATTAGGAGGGCTGTTCTTGAAACAAACCCTTTTAATTGGGAATTTCCCCCCATTTTTATAGAAATTGCTTAAATGTTTAAAGTTTTCTAACCAGCTCTGAAAATTACACTTAGCATGTCCATGCTTGCCTTGCTCCTGAAGGAAAGCAAGTGTTTATGTTCTCAAAGTTAGTGTTTTCATATTCAGCTACATAACTAATAACAAATGGGGAAAGTAGTTACATTCCCATTTCTTATGAGATTAAGTAGGAGGAAGGGAAGAAATAGCAAAGAAGAATTTATTAATAGGTATGTTTCGAAATCTTCCAAAAGAGAAAAATACAGTAGCTGCAAAACTATTAAAACCTTTAATATTTTTTGCAGTTATTTTACAAGATTAATGATTTGTTTCTTATGATGAATCAAATTAAATGCTAACTCTTGAAATAATCGTTATTTTTAAAAAACAGAAGAGCCTTCGATGTTCAAAGAAAACATAATAAGCTAAAGACATTAATGATTGCAAATGCTACATTTGATGGGGATTCGAAAAGCAAGCTATACCTTAAATTGAGCAGAAAGGAACACTCCTCCATGTACAGCAGAGGTAAGTGAATCTGTATTTCTGTGGCAGGTCTAACTGGTTGCTGTTTTGTCTTCAAAGTGTTCTGCTATAGCATTTGTCACAGGAGAGAAAAACCTCAAATTATTGAATCCTGACTAACAATGAAGCTTTGTTTTGATTTTAGAAAGGCAGCTAGATATCTCATTAAGTCATCTAGTTGACTATCCAATAAGCTTATGCTTACTGGATAGTCAAATTGTTGCTTACATCCCTAGAATTATCAGTGTTTGAATGTGACGATTTTAAAGAAGGCTCAGGTCACAGCAATTGGGATATATTATTTAATCATTTTCTGATAAATAAATCCTGCCTTCTTAAAGTTCTCTGCAGATTCATTTGGTTAAGGTGTTTTTCCACTTCTTGACTTATTTGGTGTTGTAGTCTCCTGTTTGACAGATGTTGCATTCCACTCAAGTGGGTGTACTTCAGTGGTAGATGGGGTGATTCTCATATCTACATAATTTATGCACTTTGAGATTTTTGTAATTTAAAGTTATTATAACACTATAGGACAAATCAGCAGACGTGCATTCAGAAGTCATGGTTTGCCTTCCCAGTTACTGAAGCTGTGTGAACCAACATCTTACTTGCATTCACAGAAGTATGTGCATGCCAGAATTGGGCAAGAGCAAGTGTGTGAGCATGTGCATATGCACACAGCTTAGAAAACTTGAGTTATTAACAATTCAGAATCTTCCTATGTTCTCTATTGAATGGCAGTCTGCCATCTACTATATGATTAAAAAGTATATCCTCTTAAGAATTTATAGAGCTTTTGCAGGCTACAGCACATCACTTTTTTTCCAGCACAGGACTCTTTAAAAGAGCAAAGGAAAATGTCTACTATAGAAAACTAAGAACCAGGTTTTTGACAACCTTAACCTTAACCTTCACCAGTAGCACCTTCCTCACCCACTAGTCCCTTAGACTTTGTTAGTACTAGGTGTAAAGTATTATCCAACACAAATAATCTACACCAGCATATTTCTCATTAGAACTGTTGTTGCTCAGGGGTGTGAAAAAAGCCACACCCAGAATAAGAACATTTTTAACAGCAAAAAGGTTTGATGAATCTACTGCCCCTTCTTGAAGGTCGCTTTATTTTGTTGCTGAGAGAGCTCTTACAGTGATAAAGAATGTCTGTACTGCACACCTTACACCCAGTGACTGCAGTGGCACAGGTCTGCTGTTGTAAGTTGTGCAGTGCAGATGTATTCTTAGGCACTCAGAATCTAGCCTGAAGAGGGTTTTGTTGGTGCTCTTTAGCAAAATGGCTGCTAAGCATAACTGTAGTTTGTAGTTAGCAACCATTGCCAGCCCCTATTTCTTTTTAGCAATTTGTTTGAAAAGCCTTAAGACACTTTAGATTACTATCAGGTGACTTATAACTAGTTACCAGAGGGAAGAATCTTTAGTAAATTAGTTGTATGCTTCCTGTAATTCATGCCAATAGAAGAAGGTATTAGGAACTTATGAATTATTCAATTACTCCTTTTCAAATGATGTACCAACACATCTTTTGAACCTTACCTCCCTGTCATGGGGCAGACTCCCCACCAGCACAGCTCCTGCTGGTCCCTCTGGGAATTAGCCTCTTGGTGCTGAAGCGCCTCCTTCTGGCTGGTGTCTCCCCATGTCTCTGCACTCTGGGTTCCTCTTCCTCTGTGTATCCCCAACCCTCTATGCCCTCCTTGCCTCAGAGACCCACTGCCACTCTTCATCTAGTCCCTTACTCAGAGCAGTCTGAAATGGCCAGCCATTATTGGCAAGGGGGTGTGGATTAAGGATGTTAAGGACTAGTCGACTATCCGATAAGCAAATGTTTATCGGATAGTCAGTCGACTAGTCTATTTCCCCCCTTGTTGCTTCAGAGCTCCGCGTGGCATTGTACCAACACAGTGCCATGGGCTCCATGTGGCATTTAAAATTGGCAGCGCAACATGGAGCCTGGGTGTCAACAGGGGAATCTGAGTGCTCCGCTGATCCCAGGCTCCATCAGGGCACTTCTGCTTTGAAATGCGCAAGAATCCCTGTTGGGATTCTTGTACATTTCAAAGCTAGCACACCGGGTGCTGCCTGGAGTCAGCAGGCCTTCCCGCTGGCCCCAAGCTGCACACAGAGTTCCGCCTTCCTCCCTTGAAATGTACAAGAGCGCCAGCGGGAGCTCTTGTACGTTTCAAAGTAGGAATGCTGAAGTGCCTATTGAGTAGTCGATGGAAATTCCATCAACTACTCAGCTAGTAAATTAACCAATATTTAATAGCCTTAGTGTGGATCTGCTGCCTTTGCCTCCCCTTGCTGCTTCTCTGCAGCCTTAGTACACTCAGGCCTTGCTTCAGGCCCTGCAGTTTGAGAGCTTGCCTAGCCAGAGCTTCCCCAACTCTGCCTGCCTTTCCCCAGTCCTGCCCTAACTACAGCCCTAGTATTCTCAGGCTAAGCAGCCTGGGAGTGAGGTCCAGCCAGAGCTCCCCAGTTCTGTCTGCCTCTTCCCAGCACAGCGCAGCCCTGTCTCAGGAAGCCTTCAGCTTCCCAGGCAGCCAGGTCCTTCCTATCCACCAGCCAGAACAAAAGTGTGTCTGCCTCTATCCATCCAGGAGCCTTTATTTATACTTCCCTCAGCTGGGCCCTAATTGCCTCATACCAGCCACAGCTGCTGGCTTCACAGCTTTAGCCATCTCCCAGGGCTGGGTTTTAACCCTTAAAGGGCCAGTGCAGGGCAGATGCCCCATCACCCTTCCCCCCTTTATTTTAAAGCGTATTAATAGCTTAATTTGCAAAATAATGACTTGACTGTTTTTAAAACCTTGTTATAGCAGAAACTAAGTGAAAAATTGATTTCTTGTTTTTACAGATGATCTGTGGGTTGTTTCAAAGACTCTAAACTTTGAATCCCTGAACACTTTCATTGCATGTAGTGCTTTCTTTGGACCATCATCTAGCAATGAAGTTGAATTATTGCCTCTGAAAGGCTATTATTCCTCCAATTGGTGCTCAAATAGTGAGTTTTATTCCAAAAAAATTCATTATAATAATAGAACAATATCTGTGAAAAAGTGTTCGAGTACGGATGAAGAGTGAGTGGACTGTTTCTAAAATATGTCACTCTGTTATTTATTATTTGGTTATCTAAACTGTATAAGCAGGGCTCAACAAACCGCTGAATCTACTCGCCCGTGATGAGAAGATTTCAGCCGGTCGCTCCGTGCACCCTATGCATTGGCGCTTCGCACATGTGCAGTGCCGGTCTGGCGCATGCGCGGTGCGGGGCTGGCGAATAGCTCTCGCTGAGGTTTGTCAAGCCCTGTGTATAAGTACAAAGTATTATTTTCAGGTTAGTCACTTAAGCAATTACAAACATAATAACGGCCATACTGGATCAGACCAAAGGTCCATCTAGCCCAGTATCCTGTCTCCTGACAGTGACCAATGCCAGGTGCCCCAAGTGAGTGAACTGAGCAGGTAATCATAAATGGTCCATCCTTTGCCATCCGTTCCCAGCTTCTGGTGAACAGAGGGTAAGGACACCATTTCTCCCCATCCTGGTTAATAGCCAGTGATGCAAGTAGGCCAGTACTGTGCATTCTACCAGCAAGTTATTTGTAGCCAGTACAGTATACTAGGGGGCTACGTCTACATTGGCCCCTTTTCCGGAAGGGGCATGTTAATTTCACAAGTCGTAATAGGGAAATCCGCGGGGGATTTAAATATCCCCCGCGGCATTTAAATAAAAATGCCCGCCGCTTTTTTCCGGCTTTTAGAAAAGCCGGAAAGGAGCGTCTACACTGGCCCCGATCCTCCGGAAAAAGCGCCCTTTTCCGGAGGATCTTATTCCTACTTCGAAGTAGGAATAAGATCCTCCGGAAAAGGGCTTTTTTTCCGGAGGATCGGGGCCAGTGTAGACGTTCTTTTCCGGCTTTTCTAAAAGCCGGAAAAAAGCGGCGGACATTTTTATTTAAATGCCACGGGGGATATTTAAATCCCCCGCGGATTTCCCTATTACGACTTGTGAAATTACCATGCCCCTTCCGGAAAAGGGGCCAGTGTAGATGAGCCCGGGATGTCAACATGTAGTGGACTGCACGATTAACCAATAAGACTAGACTTATTGGTTAATCCTCTTGACTACATGCACTTCCTCCCCCCCCCCACCTTGCTGCCTACATCAGATAGAGGCAGCACAGTGGGAGGTACTTCAAAGCGGCATCACCACATGGAGCCCGGGGTCGGAGGGGGACTACCCTGCTGATCCCAGGCTTTGGTGCTTTTGTTTTTGAAGTGTAGCAACAGCCATAGTTAACATTTACCCAATACTTAACATCCTTACTTCCCATGAGCACCAGCTCTGCAGAGTTGCCTGCCTCCCTCCCGTGCTGCTGCCTTTATCAGACACAGCAGTGTGCAGGGGAGGCTGCTGCAGAGCAGCTGTCTGTCTGTGGCAGGCTCAGGCTTCCTGCGGACAGAGGCTGCTCCAAGGCATGTGGGACAGCTTTTGTCTGCAGGAAGCTCCCCCTCCTCCCACTGCAGACAAGAGCTGTTACCGCCTCACACTGCTGCTTCTGTATCAGAGGCAGTGTGGGGAGGTAGGTGGGGAAGCAGCTGTGGGGAGGCAGTAGCGCAAGGTAGCAGGGGGCTCCCCTAGAGTGAAGCCAGGAGTTCACAATCTTCCAGGCCCTCCTACAGAGTCTATCGAATAATCATGTAACTGCAAAGTTTTGATCGGTTACATGATTATTCAATTAATTGATATCTAACATCTCTACAGTGTACTGGAAAGATTCCTTGCTGGCCATCCCAAATAGGGATTTGAAAGGTTAACCAATAAGCTTCACCCTTAATGCTGAAGTTACAAATAAGCCAACAAGGAAGTAAGTAGGAACTCTGTATAGTGCAGTGTATGTTCTTTCTGGAGCAGGTTAGAACCCTATACCTGTTGATATTATTCTGATACAACTTTAAGAATGTACACCAATACAGTATTCAAGAAAGTTGTTTTCAACAGTTTTGTTAAAGGAGGTACACTTCACATACTAAGTTACTTGTCTAATAGATTGAAGAATAGTCAGAAATACCAATGTGAGTATGTGCATTGTGGCCAAACTTAACATTTCTATCCTAGCCAGAGGCCCAAAATTTAATGTGAGTTTTGCCTTGTGTAAGAACCACAGGGTTGGGCCCCTTCACTTTTCCATTCCTTGACTATTGTGTTTAGCTTTGTCATTTTAATGTTTTAGTATAAAGGGTTTACATTTATTTTCCTTGTAGATTTTAAAACTCAAAAGCCTGCCTGTGGTATTGAAGTAGGGGCTATTTCATGCTACTATGATCTATTACATACTGAAAACCTCAATGGAGATGTTAAACTAAGCATGTTTAAAGGCTGTTGAATTGCAGTTCAGGGGTTGGGACTTGGCTAGGTCCCTCCCACTTTTTGGAATCCTGTGGCCTGGGTTCCAGCTTCAGCGGAAATTTTTCAACTTCTGTTTAACAGCCCTGTAACCTGAGCCACCTGGCACAAGCCAGCTGCAAGTGTCTTAATTGCAGTAAACTCATGGTATGTCTATAATTGTTTTGTACAAATGCTGCCACTTGCCAAAAAGATTGAGCTATTTAGCTGATCAAAGATGGCCATCTATGTATTGTATTCAAGCTTTAGACGATGATGAGATAATTTCCTTAAAATACAGAGTAAATGCTGAGATTTTGTATCCAGGTTTCTATCCCTGAAGGATTTTCATTCCAGAGCTACAAATCCCTCGAAATATAATAGGCTAAAAAGAAATTCTCATTGATCTTTTGCTCTAGAATACAAGGTTAAACATTGTAAAATATTCAATTTGGCTTCTATTACAGCAGGGAAAGTTATTTACTGAACATTACAAATGAATTACTAGATTGTTTTCTGTGGTTGACTACACTTGTTAACCTCCTCTAATCTTTCCAGTTATCGTTCATGCCTTGCTGGTTTGTAATGCTAGCACTGAGCTTACAGCTTTGAGAAATATAAAAGAGTACTTCAGTCCAGCTACTCTACCACTAATAAAATACCTACTAAAAATGTAAGTATAAATAATCATTGTACATGCAAACGGGCTTTTGTATGTGTTAAATAATAAGTGAATAGATGTGAAGGAACAAAGAAGGTTTCCTTTGTATTTACTAGACAAAAAGCAGGCTAAAAAAAAAAAAACCCAAACCTGGACAATGTTGTAGCTGTGTAAGTGATGTATAGTGAGTAGCTAATGTCATACTTCAATTCTCAATATATAATGCAAGTAATTCCTTGCTTACATTTCAGTCAAGAATTTGACATATTTGTTTTACTTACTGTTGGGAATAATTCTGGACACACTGGGTGCAGGTAAAAACAAGCAGAGGATTTATTGGTTCACACAGCTGGTGGAGTACTCATCAGGGGTTAACTCAGTGAGCACTAACTTAACCAAAACATACATTAGATCATATAGGTAGCAGATGGACGGAGGAGAAGTGATTTGATAGGTCTAGCAGCAGAAGTGAGATATGCACATAAGCCAATGGTCTATGACAGTTACACAGCATCTCCGCCCATTGCCAATTAAACATGTTATCATTAATACAGGTAGTTATTCCTAACAAGCTAAATAAGCCAACATAAACAAAGGCATGTTGATGGTCATTTTGTCGGCTGGAAATATAATGCGTCTCCTACGGGGGTGGAATTGCCTTGGCGCGATCTTTGGGATCCAAGCTTATTTTCTAGGAACAAAGCCAACAATGAAAAACAATCCCGCACGGTTGTTTGGTACTGGCCTTATCAAAGGCCCTTTTGGAATGTGGCTGCCAGAGGAACCAGGGTCACAGTAACTGCTGTACTGTATGCTTCCTAGAGCTGGCCTAATGATTTGAGATTTGAATTTGTCAGTTCTCAGCAAGATACCATGCGCTGCTTCAATTTACCCTACACTTACACACCTGTCCTACCCCTTATAATTTGGAGATTAGTATTTCACTACTTACTGATCACAGAACTGAGAAACTTTATAATACAAATTGAATGTCAAGGTCAGCCTTTATATTAAGTAGACTTCCAGTATTTTCTCCCTACCGTTGTAACATAGGAACAAATTCATGCCAAGGGTAAAAATCAGTGGAATATTCTCAATATTCCCAAGGTTATTTGTATTCAACATATAAGACATTTCAACTGACTTCATTAGAGTCATAATTCGCATGTATGTGACTTGTGTAACCATATAGAAATGTAGAACACTGATAAGTTTATCACATACAGTACAAATAGATATTCAAACTTTGATGCCATAAATGTCAGATTTCTCTTAAGTGAAAGATAGAGTTGTGTTAGAAAAACATGCAGGACTAAGAAATCACAGGAAAATTAGATTTTAAAATCTATATTCCCTAGTGGGAAAGAAAGGGGGCTAGAGAACCATTGATAAACATACTAGTAGCTTTTCAAACTTGGTGAGATTATGTTTAACAAACAGAAAATCTTTGGCCGAAATAATCAGTGAGTATATAGTTTGTTTTTAAAAACTGACAGTTAATCAATCTGTGCTTTAAACCAAAAATAATCTAAAAATCAGTTTGAGCAGAATTCATAAACATTTGGTAGCCATATAAATATTTCAGTATAGAAGAGAGAGCAGAAAAGATACTTAATGCTGTCCTAGTCAGAACTACAACAATGGCTGCCCATCGCAGGAGAGCCATAGCCTGTCATACGTCCAAGGCTGGTATAGGGGGCTCTGTCTGTGAGGCGGAGCGCTTCCCATATAAGGGCATGTAAATTACTGCTCTTCCCCTGCTCGCTCCACCCACTGCAGTGAAAGATCAGCCAATGAGCTGACTTGTGGTCAGGCCTGCTCACTCCACCCACTGCGGCAAAAACCAACCTATGGGGTGATATGTCCACAGGCAATAAAACAGGCAGCCGAACCCTCTCACACTGGGGATTACATCGTGTCAACGCCTGGCCTGATCACCCAGTCTCCTTTCACCCCCCGCTCTCAAGTCTGTTTGAGCGTACTTCGAGTTGGTCGACCTGAGTGGAGACAGTTTGTGAGCATGTGGCTGGTACTCGTGTTCCTGCTGTTTTCAGAATCGGTATAACCCCTTTCCCCCGCGATTATCCCTATCCCAATTGATTTTTGAGTTGCCCTCATTGCCTATCAAGTAACAGTAGTTTAAGAGTTATTGTGTTAGTTCTTTTAATAGTGGTTGTTAAGGTCTTTAACTGTTCTTTGTGTAATATAGTGTAAATAGTTAGACGTATGAACAACACCAGTGTGAATTCAACTGTTTCTAACCCCTGGGCAGTTATTGGGAATTATTATGATTTAGAAAAGCCTCAGGGAATTGTTTTATATTGTTTGATGATTTGTTTGTTTTTCATTCTGATGGTTGTCTGGCGACCACGCATGTGACTAAGTTTACAGTTATTAGGCACCAGAGTCCTCATCAAAATAAAATCAGTTTTTATTTTTCAAACGCCCAGTCGTGGTCTCATTCTTTCCGGCATCCCTTCGAACCTCGTGTATTGCGGGGACTGACAAATGCATAAACGTGATATTTAACATATCTAGAGGTAAAAGTGAAAATATTTTTTTAAACCTGAAAATATGTCAAAAAGATAGTGTAGTTTTGATTCCCCCCTTAGAACAGCAATTTTACATGTATGGGTGCATGCACAAAATTCTGTGTGCATGCATAAGTTAAGTATACGTTCATTTAGTCTCACACAGTCCGAATTTACTTATCGATCAACTGTTGTGTTTTTCTTAGGCCTGTCAGCGTCAAACATGCTCACGACAGAGTCAACAAAAGAAAATTTATTCCGCCAGCCTTAAATACCAAGTGTACAATGATGTGTGGGCTTCTCAGTCCAGAAGTAACATTGGGATTGGCCAGAAAGATGATCCAGACATTCCAGCTGAACACAGATCAAGCTACAGCACTGATTCAAATAGCTCAGATGATGGCATCCCATGAAAATGATGCACAAATGGAAAACCAGCAGACCTTCCCTATCACAATCATACATGGTAAAAAAAAACCAAAGTAAAGCCACCAAGTTAAATCCCTTATTTGTATTGATTAATCCTTTGAGCCCTTTTACTGTACACACAAGCATCCAAAGAGATGCTAGATCATTTGATCTATGTATGAATAGAAGTTGTAGTGGAATATCCATGTCTAAATTCTTTAAATGCTGACATAATACATTGAAGCGAAGCCCATGAGAACTATGTATTTACAACATTCTAGAATTAATGATATCCTCATGCCCAGTTTAATGCTGGGCCATCTCCAACTTCCAGGTAAATGTTAATGGGAGCCCCCTGTACAAGTAATGTTCTTACTTCAGGTAGTTCATCGAACTACTTGCCCTTTCCTCTTGAACATCCATTTCTTCCATGAGGCCTACAAGAAACATGTTGATTAAGGCTTTGATTCCACTTCAGGATCATCAGCACCATCCCTTGTGCCCTTGCAGCATTCCTCTAAGCTCTGTAGGACTTTGGGTTCCATGTTAGCAGATCCAATGGCAGAGTCTGGATTTGTTCCTGTATCCATTCTATCAATGTATCTCGTATAAAAAAGTACTGTATGTGCCACCATGCTGTACACTGGCCTTGCTACATACAATAGCCACAGAATCAACTTAACAATATTTTTTATCCTTGATTATCTACTCTTCCCTACTGTCTTTTTGCACTCTATCCAAATAGGTTGTAAACACTTCAGAGATTTTATTTTTGGGAATCATGTAGCTTAGTCTGGGGCCTATTAAGACAAAACACATTTATAAAAACATTGTATAATACTTTGGATCTAGCTGCCTATTTAAAAAAAATTGTTATGCTGTCAGCACACACATCTATTATTCCATTTGTAGAGTGTCTTATGTCACTGTTTCCCTTTCTAAAAGTCTACATACTTCTCCCTCAAGGCATACCACACACCTTGCAGACCCTCACTTTGCATTGGCTTCCAGAGAAGATTTCTGCCTTAGCAACTTTTAGTCCAGCAACATGTTTTTTTGCCAGGACATTTGGCAATAGTTTCTTAGCTTCCCTGTTCTTTACTTTTTCTAAACATAAACTTATCTAAACAATAACCAAGACAAAATGTAGGCCCACAAGAATGTATATTTGATGAATTGTATGTTTTCTTGAAATTATTCATTTGTAACCTTGAGTTTTTCTTCTCCCACAATGCTAGGTGTTTTTGGAGCTGGAAAGAGTTACTTGCTGTCTGTTGTGGTCTTGTTCCTGGTACAGCTCTTTGAAAGCAGTGAAGAAGCTGAAGGCTCAAAACCATCCCCATGGAAACTTCTGATTGCTTCTTCCACTAATGTTGCTGTTGACAGGGTACTTCTTGGGTAGGTAACCTTGAATATAAAGGATTCAAGTGTGTGTATTATAGTGGCATATTTGCCTTGTTAAACGTAATTGTGTTTTTCTTTCCAGTATAAAATAAATTGTGTCCTTCTCTTCTCTTGTAATAGCTCTTGCCCCTTCCCTCTCTCCCTAGAGCAGCTCACCTGAGCTCAAGGATTGTGTAAGTCTAGTCTAGCAGTATTAACTGTACAAGGCTAAGTTTAAACTAATCTCCAGTATTCCAGTCAGCCGACTTGCTCAGTCACAGATGAGAGAGGCGCATTATAGCATCTTCTCTAGGTAGCATTATAGCACCTTCTCTATCCTCAAGCATGATACAGAATGGCCAACCTAGGGTATGTCTACACTACAAAGTTAATTCGAACTAACAGACGTTAGTTCGAATTAACTTTGATAGGCGCTACACTAGCGCTCTACTAGTTCAAACTTAATTCGAACTAGGTAAACTTCATTTTACGAGGACTAACGCCTAGTTCGAATTAGCTAGTTCGAATTAAGGGATGTGTAGCCACTTAATTCGAACTAGTGGTAAGCTAGCCCTCCCCAGCTTTCCCTGGTGGCCACTCTGGGCACCACCAGGGAAACTCGTCTGCCCCCCTCCCGGCCCTGGAGCCCTTAAAGGGGCACAGGCTGGCTACGGTGCCCGTGCCAGGTGCAAGCCTGCCAGCACCCAGCCAGCAGACCCTGCAACCGGCACGGCTCGAGGCAGCCACCCGCTGCCACCCAGCCCTCCCCCTCTTCCCGGGACCAGGCTGGCGGCTCCCGGGAGCCTGCCCAGGTCCGCAAGAGGCGGGTGCCCGCCTGGTCTAGTGCGGAGATCGTGGACCTCATCCACGACCTCCGCACTAGGCACAGGAAAGTGGCCATCTAGGACAGGATAGCTGCCATCCTGGCCACCCGGGAGCAGGTGTGCATGAAAATCAAGGTGGTCCACTGAGACCCCCGACCCTGAGCCCTGAGCTTAGAATGTCCGTACTGGGTCAGACCAAAGGTCCATCTAGCCCAGTAGCCTGTCTGCCGACAGTGGCCAACACTAGGGACCCTGGAGGGGATGGACCAAAACAATGACCAAGCCATTTGTCTCGTGCCATCCATCTCCAGCCTTCCACAAACAGAGGCCAGGGACACCATTTCTGCCCCCTGGCTAATAGCACTCCATGGACCCAACCTCCATGACTTTATCTCACTTCTCTTTAAACTCTGTTCTAGTTCTAGCCTTCACAGCCTCCTGCAGCAAGGAGTTCCACAGGTTGATGATTTGCTTTGTGAAGAACAACTTTCTGTTACTAGTTTGAAGCCTGCTACCCATTCATTTCATTTGGTGTCCTCTAGTCCTTCTATTATGGGAACTTTTCTTTATGCACCCTCTCCACACCACTCTTGCTTTTATAGACCTCTATCATATCCCCCCTCAGTCTCCTCTTTTCTAAGCTGAGAAGTCCCCGTCTCTTTAGCCTCTCTTCATATGGGACCTGTTCCAAACCCCTGATCATTTTAGTTGCCCTCCCCTCTCCCACCCTCTCTCTTCCCCTCTCCCACCTCCTTTTCCCAGTTTCCCTGAGTTTTGTTCAATAAAGAGAGTTTCTATTTTTGAACACACATGTCCTTTATTTTGTACATCAGGAAGGGGGCCTAGGGAGGGATAAGTGGAAGGAGGTGAGGGAGGAATGGGGTACGAGCCCCCGATGGGGAGGACTGGGCTGGCTCTGTGCGCTTCTCAGGGTGGAAGCTCTCCTGAAGCCCCTTGATTGACCCCCCCCTCCGGATGGCAGTCTGCGGCAAGTGCAGCCGCGCTGATGGCCGAGTGCTGTGATGTGCCGAGTGTGGGCATTCAGGGCACTCCAAGCCAGGACTGCTTTGCAAGCGGGGAACCCCTGAGAAGTGTCTGTCCAGGGTGGGGGTCGGGTCCCTTTAAGCACAGCCCTCGGCTAGCCTGAGGCAGCAGCTCCACACTCTAAGTCCTACTCTGATGCCCTGCTGGCACTGCTTCCGGCCATCCTTAACCTCAGTTCAGGGTCCACTCAGTGTGGACATGCTAGTTCGAATTAGCAAAACGCTAATTCGAACTAGTTTTTAAGTCTAGATGCACTAGTTCGAATTAGCTTAGTTCGAATTAACTAATTCGAACTAGCTTAGTTCGAATTAGTGCTGTAGTGTAGACATACCCCTAGTGAGGAGGGCTTTAAACTTGGTTAGATGGGGACAGGTGAGCAAAGCCCACGGGTAAGTGCAGAAAGGAGGGTCAGGGCAAAACTTGGAGGCAAGGTCAAATCAGGATCTTAGATGCCTATATACAAGTGAGAAGTATGGGAAATAATCAGGAAGAACTGGAGTGCTAATAAATTACGACATTGTTGGCATCACAGAAACTTGGTGGGATAATACACGATTGGAATGTTTGTATGGAAGGGTACAGCTTGTTCAGGAAGGATAGACAGGGAAAAAAGGGAGGTGTTGCGTTATACATTAAAAATGAACACACTTGCACTGAGGTGGACATGATCACACTTGCAGTGAGGTGGAGATGGACATAGGAGATGGAAGTGTTGGGAGTCTCTGGGTTAGGCTAAAAGGGATTAAAAACAAAGGTGATGTCATGCTAGGAGTCTACTACAGGCCACCTACCCAGGTGGAAGAAGTGGATGAGGTTCTTTTTAAACAACTAACAAAATCATCCAAAGGCCAAGATTTGGTGGTGATGGGGGACTTCAGCTATCCAGATATATGTTGGGAAAATAACACTGCAGGGCACAGACTATCCAATAAGTTCTTGAACTGCTCTGGAGACAACATTTTTTTTCAGAAGGTTGAAAAAGCTACTGCGGGAAAGCTGTTCTAGATTTGATCCTAACAAATAGGGAGGAACTGGTTGAGAATTTGCAAGTGGAAGGCAGCTTGGGTGAAAGTGATCATGAAATCATAGAGTTCACAATTCTAAGGAAGGGTAGAAAGGAGAACAGCAAAATAGAGACAATGGATTTCAGGAAGGCGGATTTTGGTAAGCTCAGAGAGCTGATAGGTAAGGTCCCACGGGAATCGAGACTGAGGGGAAAAACAACAGAGGAGAGTTGGCAGTTTTTCAAAGGGACATTGATAAGGGCTCAAAAGCAAGCTATTCCGATGTGTCGGAAAGATAGAAAATATGGCAAAAGACCGCCTCAGCTTAACGAAGAGATCTTACATGATCTAAAAATAAAAAAGGAGTCATATACAAAATGGAAAGTAGAACAAATTACAAAGGATGAATATAGGCAAACAACACAGGAATGAGGGGGCAAGATTAGAAAGGCAAAGGCACAGAATGAGCTGAAACTATCTACGGGAATAAAGGGAAACAAGAAGACGTTTTATAAATTCATTAGAAGCAAGAGGAAGACCAAGGAGAGGGTAGGCCCACTGGTACATGAGGAGGGAGAAACAGTAACAGGAAACTTGGAAATGTCAGAGATGCTCAATGACTTTTCAGTGAAGACAAAGAAGAGAAACAAAGAAGTCTGTAGGAATGCCTAACATAGTGAATGCTAGTGGGAAGGGGGAAGTTTTAGAAGGTAAAATTAAAAAAAGAACAAGTTAAAAATCACCTAGAAAAGTTAGATGCCTGCAAGTCACCAGGGCCTGGTGAAATGCAACCTAGAATACTCAAGGAGCTGATAGAGGAGGTATCTGAGCCCCTAGCTATCATCTTTGGAAAATCATGGGAGACAGAAGAGATTCCAGAGGACTGGAAAAGAGCAAATATAGTGCCCATTCATAAAAAGGGAAATAAGAACAACCCAGGAAACTACAGACCAGTTAGTTTAACTTCTGTGCCAGGGAAGATAATGGAGCAAGTAATTGAGGAAATCATCTGTAAACACTTGGAAAGTGACAGGGAACAGCCAGCATGGATTTGTAAAGAACAAATCATGTCAAATCAATCTGATAGCTTTCTTTGATAGGATAATGAGTCTTGTGGATAAGGGAGAAGTGGTGGATGTGGTATACCTAGACTTTAGTAAGGCGTTTGATACGGTCTCACATGATATTCTTATCAATAAACTAGGTAAATACAACTTAGATGGGGCTACTATAAGGTGGGTGCATAACTGGCTGGATAACTGTACTCAGAGAGTAGTTATTAATGGTTCACAATCCTGCTGGAAAGGTATAACCAGTGGGGTTCCGCAGGGGTCTGTTTTGGGACCGGCTCTGTTCAATATCTTCATTAACGATTTAGATATTGGCATAGAAAGTACGCTTACTAAGTTTGCAGATGATACCAAGCTGGGAGGGGTTGCGACTAATCTGGAGGATAGGGTCATAATTCAAAATGACCTGGACAAATTGGAGAAATGGTCTGAGGTAAATAGAATGAAGTTTAATAAAGACAAATGCCAAGTGCTCCACTTAGGAAGAACAATCAGTTTCATACATACAGAATGGGAAGCGACTGTCTGGGAAGGCGTATGGCAGAAAGCGATCTAGGAGTTATAGTGGACCACAAGTTGAATATGAGTCAGCAGTGTAATGCTGTTATAAAGAAAGCAAACATGATTCTGGGATGCATTAACAGGTGTGTTGTGAGCAAGACACGAGAAGTCATTTTTCCATTCTACTCTGCGCCGGTTAGGCCTCAGTTGGAGTGTTATGTCCAGTTCTGGGCACCACATTTCAAGAAAGATGGAGAAATTGGAGAGGGTCCAGAGAAGAGCAACAAGAATGATTAAAGGTCTAGAGAACATGACCTATGATGGAAGACTGAAGGAATTGGGTTTGTTTAGTTTAGAAAAGAGAAGATTGAGGGGGGACATGATAGCAGTTTTCAGATATCTAAAAGGGTGTCATAAGGAGGAGGGAGAAAACTTGTTCATCTTGGCCTCTGGGGATAGAACAAGAAACAATGGGCTTAAACTGCAGCAAGGGAGGTTTAGGTTGGACATTAGGAAAAAGTTCCTAACTTATTCCAGTGTTTGACTACACTGACAATTGCCCAGGGAGGTTGTGGAATTTCCATCTCTGGAGATATTTAAGAGTAGGTTAGATAAATGTCTATCAGGGATGGTCTAGACAGTATTTGGTCCTGCCATGAGGGCAGAGGACTGGACTCGATGACCTCTCGAGGTCCCTTTCAGTCCTAGTATTTTATGATTCTATGATGCCTTTATTATTGGCCCAAAGTGGCTAATGGTTTGGGCATCTCAAGAGGCAGAGGAAGTGATGCTGAAAGATAAGAGTTGATGGTGATTTGGAGATGGGAAAAGTTCGAGTATGAACAGTCCATAGTGTACACCAGGTCCATTGAGTGCCCAGATCAGCAGGAAATGGCAGCAAGAGGCTTTTCGGTAAGAGGATGAGGAGGAAATCAACAAGAATAAGACAAGGTGACTGAGGAAAAAGAAAAACCAGCCAGAGTCAAAGGAGAAAGTGGCTTAGAAGAATGCTTGACTACAACCCAATGTAAGGTGGGGAAGTTAGACAACATATACTTCCAAGGAAGTGGCTCTGTGGGGCTGGAAGCTACAGAAAGGAGAGAGAAACAACATCTAGTACAGTGGTTCCCAACCTTTTCGAGCATACGGACCCCTTTTCCATCTATTAAAATTTCACCCCCCTCCCAGGGGAAGAAAAAAGAAAGGAAAAGAAAAAGAAAAGTAAGGATTGGGCCCCTTTTTTAAACTTTCTATGAACCCCCTGCATTACCATTACAGACCACCAAGCGTCCGTGGACCACAGGTTGGGAACCACTGATCTAGCATACAAAGCTTGAGAAGGTAAGGTCTTGGCAGGAGAGAGCAAATACAGATGCAGGGAGATGGTCATCACAAATTCTGGCTAACATACACAGATAGCACAACACTAAGAGTTTATGACCTAGATTAATTTTGTTGCTGAGTGGCTCAAGTGCTCCTTGAGAGGAAGGGAGGAAGGAAGAGGGAGAAATAGAATGAAGTTTAGTGGTGGATGTGAAGACAAGAGGATGATAAATCAGAAATAAAGGGGGCAGGGTTAAGAAAAGACAACAGCAGCTATGAGTGTGAGGGTACGTCTAGACTACATGCCTCTGTCGCCAGAGGCATGTAGATTATGCTACCAGACATAGTAAAATGAAGCGGCGATTTAAATAATCGCCGCTTCATTTACATTTACATGGCTGCCACGCGGAGCTGACAAACAGCTGATCAGCTGTTTGTTGGCTCAGCACGATAGTCTGGACACACGGGTGTCGACATCAAAGCTATGTGTCGACCACCCAGGTAAGCCTCCTGGGATGAGGTTTACCTGGGTGGTC
Source organism: Pelodiscus sinensis (assembly GCF_052426305.1). Classification (NCBI taxonomy): domain Eukaryota; kingdom Metazoa; phylum Chordata; order Testudines; family Trionychidae; genus Pelodiscus; species Pelodiscus sinensis. Next base: position 105,116,805 of record NC_143055.1, read on the forward strand.
GACAAATACCTTTGATGTCAACACCCGCACGTCCAGAATATCGTGCTGAGCCGACAAACAGCTGGTCAGCTGTTTGTCAGCTCAGCGCGGCAACCATGTAAATTTAAATGAAGCGGCGATTATTTAAATCGCCGCTTCATTTTACTATGTCTGGTAGCCTAATCTACATGCCTCTGGCAACAGAGGCATGTAGTCTAGACGTACCCTTAGAGATCAACAGGTGCAGCCAGGATGAGAAGAAAGTTGGAGAGATTCAGATGTGGTGAAGCGTCTGGGAGTAAATGATGGGGATGAAAGGAGGGCTAAAAAGAGGGTAACAGGATGCAGGTGAGGAGTGGTTTTGGGAGGACAGTTATAAAAAGTATGAAGCACTGTGGGAAATAGAATCAAAATTAACCTACTCTTGTCATAACAAAACAATGCATTTTTTGTGCTACATTACTTCTTGTGATAAATTGGCTATAAATATTTGTATTAGTGTTTTGATCTTCGTCCCTCTTAAAAGCATGGGGGAAAACTGCAAGTTTTGCATCTTGTTCCATTTCTACAATAAATGTATTTTATCAAAGTCTACTAGATCTTGGATTTGAGGACTTCATCAGAGTTGGAAGTGTTAGAAAAATTGCCAAGAGAGTTCTTCCTTACAGGTAAAAAACTTAAGATCTTCAAAGGACTGAATAGATCACCATTGATAGTAGTAGTACCGTAAGATGACTGCTGTGTAAACGTGATTTTAATGGTGTCTTGCAGAACAGTTTATTTTTTACAGAAAATGTAATAGTTGTAATGGCTTATAGTTTGTAAACAAGCAGTTGTATATGGCTGTATTAATCTATACATGCTTGGATTTTAGACATTTATCTCTTTAAAAGTTGGTATTGTGACTCGTTGGATCACAGAGATTCATTTGGGACTGTCACTTGATGTGCTGATCATATCACTGAGCCCACCCTATCTACCCTCTGGGGTGCTCCACCACAAGCACTAGTCTCCCACAGCAAAGGCCCAGAATTGAGTTAACAGCCACCCCAGCAGAGTAACACAGACATGAATATCAGTTCTGGGAGGGCTCAGTTACGGGGACTTGTCAGCATCTAGGAGCACAGCCCCAAGTAGGACCAAAAACCCAGATAACTCTGTCTTACTCTATATGCTACATTGTCCTGCATTTTGCTTCAGCTACCCCAGACTAACACGGCTACATTTCTATCACTATTCTATATGAAAAAGTGTTACAGAGAAAGCGCATGAAGTCCTCTCCCTTTATCAATGAAAGAAGTGTGAATAGTAGGGATGTTAGATACCATGTAATTGAATAATCATGTAACTGCACCAAATATTTGTTAGTCTGTGGGGGTGGGGCAGGTACAGAGGCAGCAGCATGAGAAAGCAGCAGCCCCTGTCCACACAGGGCCCGAGCTCCTCGCGGACAGAGGCTGTGACGGCATCCCAGGGAGCAGCCTCTGTCCACAGTGAGCCTGGGCTCACCAAATATTTCTTCTGTCCGTAGTGAGCCTGCTCCATGGCAGCCTCCCCTGCCCCCTTCCCATTCTGGTGCCTCCGATGGCCAGTTTCCCACATGTACCAGCTCCCGCCTGCCCGCCTCATCCTCTGCGCTGCTGCCTCTCTATCAGAGGCAGCAGTGAGGGCTTAGGGAAGCAGTGGCTCTGTGGGATCAGGTGCTTGCTGGGAGACGGTTTAAAAGCCAGCTCCCTATGGACACTGGCTCCAACCTCCCTACCCCTTGCTGCCTCTGATAGAGGCAGAGGGGTGTTGCATGTAGTCGATAGGTTTAACTGATAAGCCCAGGCTTATCAGTTAATCGTGTACTCGACTATATGTTGACATCCCTAGTGCACAGTTGTTGTTCCACATCTCCCTCCCACCCCCATAACTGTTATTTACACTAGGTTAAACAAGTGATTTTTTTAAGTATAAAAAGTAGGATTTAAGTGATTACAAGTGAAAACAGATAGATCAAAGTAAGTTACTAAGCAAAAAACAAAACAAAACACGCCAGCTAAACCAAATACACTAAGAAGAGTTGTTAGAGATCATTTCTCACCGTAGTTCTTATTTTAAGTGCAGTTCTTCACAAGCCAGAGCTGATCTTTTTCCTTTGACCTGAGCCCAGTAATGTTCCTGCACCCTTCTCATTATAGTTCTTTTCTTTTTCATGTGTTCTTCTGCCTCCTATGGGAGGGAGGCAATTTCAAATGCCAGCTAAAAACCCTCTTTGTTTGCTCCCCATCCTTCAAATAGAATTTCCCCAGGACGGGAATCCTTTGTTCCATTCTCCCCCTCATTCTGAACAAGTACAAAATTCAAGAAGAATTCCAGTACCAGGTAGCATGGTCACGTGTCTCTGTAGGACCAACTACAATGTGGGCTTACAAAAAAACCAAAACTATTTACAGCTCATTGTCTTGAGCACTGGGCCAGGAAAATTCCTTAAGTGCTGACTTTCACTAAAATAATGGCTCACACTAGAAGATTTAGGTTAACAAACAGGTTTACATTTCCTATTTCTAACTTCACATATAAGAATATATGCACACAATTAGAATATTCACAGTCAGTGGATTACAAGCTTTTCAATAACAGTTTATATGCCAAATTTTGCATAAATCATATGAGTTATGCATAATCAAAAATATTTTCATAAAAATATGGGGGTCCAGTGTCACAGGTATGATTTAAGCAGAAGTGACCTAGATAACTTAAATTGCACAGAAAATAGCATGAACTGAAAAGGAGAAGCTTGGAAAATTATTCAGTTAATCACCAGCTGAGTGTCACACTGCTGCCATATGTAAACCTGACTCATAGACTTTAAAGTCAGAAGGGACCATTATGGTCATCTAGTCTGACCCCCTGCACAGTGCAGGCCACAAAATCTCACCCACCCCTCCTAGAATAATCCTCTCACCTATATCTCAGATATTGAAGCCTTCAAATACTTTGAAGACCCCAAGATGCAGAGAATCCTCTAGCTGTGATCTGTACCCCATGCTACAGAGGAAGGCGAAAAACCTCCAGGGCCTCTGCCAATCTACCCTGGAGGAAAATTCCTTCCCAACCCCAAATATGGCGATCAGCTAAACCCTGAGCATGTGGGCAAGACTCATCAGCCAGACACCCAGAAAGTTCTCTATAGTAACTCCTATCTTCCCTCCATTGACCTATTTCCCACTGATAATGAATGGTCAATTAGTTACCAAGATCATGTTAGCTCATCAAACCATCCCCTTCATAAACCCATCTAGTTTAATCTTGAAACCAGATAGATCTTTTGCCCCCACTACTTCCCTTGGAAGGCCGTTCCAGAACCTCACTCCTCTAATGGTTAGAAACCTTTGTCTAATCTCAAGTCTAAACTTCCTACTAGCCAGCTTATATCCATTTGTTCTTGTGTCCACATTGGTATTAAACTTAAATAATTCCTCTCCCTCCCTGGTATTTATCCCTCTAATATATTTAAAAAGTGCAATCATGTCCCCCCTCAGCCTTCTTTTGGTTAAAGTAAACAAGCCAAGCTCCTTGAGTCTCCATTCATAAGACAGGTTTTCCATTCCTCGGATCATCCTAGTGGCCCTTCTTTGTACCTGTTCCAGTTTGAATTCATCCTTCTTAAACATGGGAGACCAGAACTGCACACAGTATTCCAAATGGGGTCTCACCAATGCCTTGTATAATGGCACTAACATCTCCTTATCCCTACTACATCCCAAGATCGTATTAGCCTTTTTCAGGCCCATGTCACAATGGCGGCTCATAGTCATTCTATAATCAACCAGGACTCCGAGGTCCTTCTCCTCCTCCGTTACTTCCAACTGATGTGTCCCCAGCTTATAACTAAAATTCTTGTTATTAATCCCTAAATGCATTACCTTACACTTCTCACTATTAAATTTCATCCTATTGCCATCACTCCAATTTACAAGATCATCCAGATCTTCCTGTATGATATCCTGATCCTTTTCTGAACTGGCAATAGCTCCCAACTTTGTGTCATCCGCAAATTTTATTAGGACACTTCCACTTTTGGTGCCAAGATCAGCAAAAAAAAAGATTAAATAAAATTGGCCCCAAAACTGATCCTTGAGGAACTCTGCTAGTAACCTTCCTCAAACCTAACAGTTCACCTTTCAGTATGACCCGCTGTAGTCTCCCCTTTAACCAGTTGCTTATCCACCTCTCAACTTTCATATTAATCCCTATCTTTTCCAATTTAACCAATAATTCCCCATGTGGTACTGTATCAAATGCCTTACTAAAGTCGAGGTAGATCAGATCCACTGCATTTCCTTTATCTAAAAAAATCTGTTACTTTCTCAAAAAAGGAGATCAGGTTGGTTTGGCACGATCTACCTTTTGTAAAACCATGTTGTAATTTGTCCCAATTGCCATTAGCCTCAATGTCTCTAACTACTTTCTCATTCAACATTTTTTCCAGGATCTTACATACTACAGATGTCAAACTAACAGGCCTATAGTTACCTGGGTCGCTTTTTTTCCCTTTCTTAAAAATCGGAACTATATTAGCAATTCTCCAGTCAAATGGTACAACCCCTGAGTTTAGAGATTTATTAAAAAATGTTGCTAATGGACTTGCAAGTTCATGTGCCAGTTCCTTTAATATTCTTGGATGAAGATTATCTGGGCCCCCCGATTTACTCCCATTAAGCTGTTAAAGTTTGGCTTTTACCTCGGATATGGTAATATCTACCTCCTTATCTTTAGTCCCATTTGTTAACTTACCATTATCCCTAAGCTCTTCATTAGCCTCATTAAAGACTGAAGCAAAGTATTTGTTCAAATATTGGGCCATGCCTAGATTATCCTGAACCTCCACTCCATCCTTAGTACCTGCATAAGAATGAAAAAAAAAAAAAAAAACCTCCTCAGTTCTAATCCAGACTACAGCAGACTTGCTAGGAGGCTTTGGGCATGCATGACTTAGATTTGTTTCTTCCGTTACACAGTGGAGAGAATCTTTCCCATGTCATATGGGTATTGTGAAGATTTACAAACATTAATTAAATCAGTCATGACTAAAGTTCTGAATGTGACTATTTTTATTTACTTTTGCATTTTGAGTAAGCAGTTATCAATACACATAACTTTCATTTCAAAATATTTTTAAAGCTTACATGCTGGCTCTGGAAGTGAGAGTGAAGAGTTAAAAGAACTGCTTGCCCTGATGAAAAAAGATTTAACTCCAGCAGAAAAAATATATGTGAGAAAGAGTATCGAACATCATAAACTAGGAACCAATAAAGCTATTCTGCGACAGGTACTAACACAGTGGACTAAAGAAGACAAAGTAAACTTTTTTTTTAATCTTTGAGAAGCCAAGCATACATAAACTGGCACCCCCCTCTGATGTTGGATGCTGTGAAAACTTTATATAGAATGAAATGGACCATACCCAAATAAGCTTTTTTCCAATATACTTGAGTAAATCAAGCTTCTTGTATGTCTTAGTTATTTCACTGTAATAAAGAACAGGAATCACAAGGTCAGAGGCATTCTCTGAAATTTGTAATGTAATGCACAAGATTTATTTGCAAGAGAGGGGAAAACACATAACTTTGAAGACCTGTTTACTAGGAGGTGTTATAATGGATGTTGAAATTCAGTTGTTAGTGTCTGTAAGCCAGAGTGATGGGTACACTTGACATGCCTAGGTAGATAGCTAAATTTCTATGTAACTTATGCTATCATGGAAGCTGTGTATTTGTGTAGGTTGTTAAATCTCTTTCCCACCCTACATCACAAAGGTGAAAGTGGTTGGGGCAACCTGTGCTGCCTGCCCATTCCCTTGCATGAATAACCTGAAGTTCCCTGTGGTGGTGCTGGATGAGTGCAGTCAGATGACAGAACCTACATCGCTCCTTCCCATTGCAAGGTACAAATCAACTGTTCACATTTCTGTGTAATGATCACTTTTAGCTAATGGTGACATATTTAAACAATCCCACTTTGGTATTTTAAGAATATAATTAATTTACACTCAAGAAAACAAATTCTGAACTAGTACTGAACTAGCATTTATTGGACATCTATTTAATTCCACTGGGAAAGAAATGGGATGAGAATTGGTGGATTCTCAACAGATCTAGGGAGTTAATCACTAATGTGACTTGGCTAAGTCCTGCTTAGCCCTCCAGCTAAGCCCCGAATTCCAGAGTTCCACATGTCACAAGCCTTTGCTTGGGGGCCAGGATGGTCTCACCACCACAGAGGAGGTAGAGAAGAGAAAGGATACTACAGAGAATGTAGGAGTACTTTTTAAAAAAAATGTTCACTATGTAGTTTACTGTCATCTACAGCCAAAGTCTTTAGCCCCATTTAGCATAAAATTATCTTACCTCTCAGCAAGTCCAAGGTTTCCTAGGGAAGTAGGCCTGGGACCAAGCTTTTCCTAAATTGAGAACATCCCCGTCCCCCAAGCTAATTTTTCCTCTCTTCTCCTTCCCTTTTCTGGCATTGTTTTGCTCCCTTGTTATTCCTTCAGCATCCTACTCTTCTTGGATGTTGCTTCTCCTTCTCACTCCTCTTGGAATGAACTAGGTCTAAATTACATAGGCCCATACCCTTCCCACTCCTAGTAGCCGTTAAGAGGTTAACTGGAGTCACCTGTGTGAGTTTATTTATCTCCCCTACTTGACCGTTTACTCTGTCACAAGGGGTTAACAGAAGAGGAGCCCAGTACAAAGCAAACTGCTAATTATAAAGAGAAGCAATCAATTAATTCATTTTACAATTTAAGTTTGTGTTTTGGATTTTCATTGGAATGCTTATTGTAGGTTTGTGTGTGAAAAGCTGGTGCTAGTTGGAGACCCTAAACAGCTGCCACCAACTATTCAAGGGTCTGAAGGTGCTCATGATAATGGATTGGAGCAGACTCTCTTTGACCGCCTTAGTTTGATGGTATGTGCTACTAAAAGCTATGGGATGAAATCCAGGCCCTGTTGACTTTAGCGTTGCTGGCATTTCTTTCCTGTGTTCCATGAGGCAGTTAATCTTAATGCATCTTTGTGTAAATGTTATTTTAGGACATTAATTTTTTTTAAATTGCTTTGTCCGGATTTTTTTCTGGAAATGTTACTCAAATAATTGAACAGCTCATAGGAGTTTAAAAATAACATGTGTCTGAATAAAATGGGAGTAACTTCCAGTTACATTAATACGAATGAGAGCTCCAGGAACACAACTGGACTACGTCTAGACTGGCATGATTTTCCGGAAATGCTTTCCGTTAAAAGCATTTTCGGAAAAGCGCATCTAGACTGGCAGGACGCTTTTCCGCAAAAGCACTTTTTGCAGAAAAGCGTCCGTTGCCAATCTAGACGCACTTTTCCGCAAAAAAGCCCCAATCACCATCTTCGCGATCGGGGCTTTTTTGTGGAAAACAAATCTCTGCTGTCTACACTGGCCCTTTTGCTCAAAAGTTTTTCAGAAAAAGACTTTTGCCCAAACGGGAGCAGCATAGTATTTCCGCAAAAACACTGACAATCTTACATGAGATAGTCAGTGCTTTTGCAGAAATTCAAGCGGCCAGTGTAGACAGCTGGCAAGTTTTTCCGGAAAAGCAGCCAGTCTAGACACAGCCCTGGAGTTTAATACAGACTGAACCTCTCTAGTCCGGCATTCTAGTCCAACACTCTAGGGACCTGATCGGTTCTGAACCAGAGAATTTTCTGGACCACGGGAGGTCAGTATTGTCTAGCAGCATTACCCACACTTCCACTGTTTACTGGGCTGTTAGAGGACATTTATGAGTAAATTGGAGCTAAATAACAGCACAGAACACCGAGAGCTAGGACTGGTGGCTTTAAAACAAGCTTTATGGGACTATGGGAAACTTGGTTACACCCATGAAAAGTGGACAATGAGAAACTTGGTTACACCTATGAAAATCATTCCAGACAATGGATATTTCTGGACCAGAGAGTTCTGGACTAGTGAGGTTCAACCTGTAATTTAATTTTGGTTTGTTTTCACTATAGTCTAAATCAGTGATCTCCAAACTGTGAGGCATGCCCCTAGGGGTATATGGAAGAATATTCAGGAGGGAGAGGACCGCAGCCCCACTCCCGGTCCCAGCTCCTCACCATGGCTCTGTGACCCTGGCTTCTGGAGAGGCATGGGCCAAGTGAGGGCGGGGGGAGGAGGGGCATGAGCAAAAATGTTTGGGAATCACTGGTCTAAGTAAAACTTTTTTTTAAGTTGTTTGATATACAGTCTTGAGAAATATCCCAGTAATATTTTGCAAAGTTATTAGCAACTATTTACATTTTCTTTACATTTTCTGTGTTGCATTTCTGTAGGGACACAATGCAGTCTTTCTTAGGACACAGTATCGTTGTCACCCTGCTATTAGCTCTATAGTCAATGATCTGTTCTATGAAGGAAATCTGTTGGATGGTATTTCAGAGATGGACAGAAGTCCTCTATTGGATTGGCTTCCAACACTATGTTTCTTTAATGTTAACGGGATAGAGCAGGTAGGTTTTTAATAGTTATCTTGGTTTAGGATTTGACTTGTTAACATGTATCATCATTGGATGGCTAATTTTATTTAAATCGCCTTTTAGCAGAGCATAATTTGAAATTTTTTCCCATCTCCAGATTGAAAGAGATAATAGCTTTTATAACATGGCAGAAGTTTATTTTATAATCAAGCTTATCCAGTCATTGATTGCAAGTGGAATAGAGGGATCCATGATTGGGGTGATTACATTATATAAATCACAGATGTATAAGGTATGTAGTATGCTTTTCACAAAGTAGTGATGAACAGTCAACTGTAAATGAGTCTCATTTAAATCTGATACATGAAGGCAAGCAACTGAATATAGACAATATTTATACGTACTTATATGCAAATGCAGAAGTCTAAATGTTAAGATCAGTGAACTAAAGTGTTTGGTGGTAAATGAGGATATTGGTATAATAGGCATCATAGAAACTTGGTGGAATGAGGAGAATCAATGGCATACAGTATTGCTAGGGTACAAAATATATAGGAACAATAGAGTAGGTTGTGCAGCTAGAGGCACTGTAAGTAAAAGAAAGCAAATTCAGGTATTGTAAAAATCCGAAACAAATCAAACTGTGCCACAGAATCTCTATGGATAAGAATGCCACATTTGAACGAGAGGAATATAGCAGTAGGAACATACTACCAACCATCTGACCACGATGGTGAGCGTCAGCGGAGCCACTGGATACAGGAGCACTCAATGAAGACCTGTGGAAAAGCTAATTGAATTATTTGCATGAGTCTTCACTACAGAAGAAGTGGGAGTGATCCACACACCAGAGCCATTTTTTTAGGGGACAAATCTAAGGAATTGTCCTAGTTTGAGGTGTTATGGAATAAATTGATAAATTGAACAATACAGGTTGGAATGCCCTGGTCCAGCACCCTTGGGACCTGGCCAGTCTCAGACCAGGGGAGATTACCTGCCACTGGTCCCCATATCGCTGTATGCTGCTGTCTACCTACCACCCCAGCAGGCACTCTGCCTTTCCCCCGCATCACTAGCCTGGCCTGGCTCGCTTGCCGCAGGTTGCCCTGGCCAGGCTGCCAGTCCTGCTGCTCCTGGCCCCACCTGGACCTCCTGCCAGGAGCATCTATGGTCTTGCTAGACTGTGGATGTTGCTGGCTCACAGAGTGCCAGATTTTTGAGGTGCAACCTGTAATAAGTTATCAGAACCAAGAGTTCTGTAGGAACTCAAATATGAAATTGCAGAATAACTAATATAGCATGAAACCTATTACGTAAATCAAACTCTGTAATGGAAGACTGAAGAGTAACTAATATCATGCCCCTTTTAACAACTGTCTTCAGAGGCTGCTAAGCCTAATTTCAGCACCAAGCAAATGGGTTTAAACTATAGTAAAGATCAGAATTGTCAGACACATAGATGACCTCTGTATGTTAGGGGGAAGTCCACATGATTTTTTCTAAAGAAAAATTATGTCTCAGTCTTTTAGAATTCTTTTAGTGTGCCAACAAGCACATGGGTAATGGTAATCCTGTTGATATGGTATACAGAAAACCTTTGACAAGGCCTTTCACTAATAGCTCCTAAGCAAACTAAGGAGTCACGGGATAAGCGGTAAGATGCTGTCACAGATAACTAATTGATTAAAAGATAGGAAACCAAGGATTGGACTAAAAGATCAGTTTTCACAACGAGGAGAGAGAGAGAGAGAGAGAAAAGAGTTTAAGAACATAAGAACGTCCAACCTGGGTCAGACCAATGATCCATCTAGCCCAGTATCCTGTTGGCCAATACCAGATGCCCCAGAGAGAGGGAACTCCACAGATAAACCTCACGTGATTCCCTCCCCTGTCACTCATTTCCAGAGGCTAAGGACACCATTCTTACCCATCCTGGCTTGTAGCCATTGATGGACCTAACTTCCATGAATCTATCTAGCTCTTTTTTTTAACCCTGTTAAAGTCCTAGCCTTCACCACATCCTCTGGCAAGGAGTTCCAGAGGTTGACAGTGAGCTGAGTGAAGAAAAACTTCTTTGGTTATTTTAAACTTTCTGCCTATTAATTTCATTTGGTGACCCCTAGTTCTTATATTGTGGGAATTAGTAAATAACTTCCTTATTCACTTTTTCCACACCAGTCATGATTTTATATACCCCTTTAGTCTCCTCTTTTCTAAGCTGAACAATCTGAATTGAACTGTGCTATACAGCTTATTCATAAATGATCTGGAAAAGGGGATGAACAGTAAAGTGGCAACATTTATATCTTATACAAAACTACTCAGAATAGTTAAGTCCAAAAAGACTGCAGACGGTTACAAACAGACCTCAGACCAGTTAGTGACTGAGCAACAAAATGACAGCTGGAATTCAAATTTTGAAAAGTACAACATAATGCACATTAGAAAAAAAGAATCCCACCCGTACATACAAAATAGAGTCTGTTATCATTCATAAAGAGATCTTGGACCGATTGTGGATAGTTCTCTGAAAACATCTCTTCAGTGTGCAGCAACTATCAAATAAGCTAGCAAAGCTAGAAACCATTCAGAAACAGATAGGTAATAAAATTGAAAATATCACAGTACCACTCTCTAAATCCATGGAATGCCCATACTTTGAATACAATGTGCTGTTTGTCTCTCCCCCTGTCAACAAAATATGTATGAGATTTGGAAAAAAGTACAGAGAATGGCAATAGTGATTAGGAGAACAGTTTTCCTATGAGCAGAGATTTTTTAAAAACCTGTGCTTTCTCATTTTAGAAAAGAGATAGCTAAGGGAGAAAATGATAGATGTTTATGAAATCATGAATAGGGTGGAGAAAGTTACAGGGAAGTGTTATTTATTCTTTCACATAAACTCAACAAGGTACCACATGATAAAACTAATGACCAGCAAGTATAAAACAAAGGAAAATTCTTCCACAACCTGTGGAAGTTTATTGCTACAGGGTGTTGAAAAGACCACAAGCATAACTGGGTTCAAAAGAGAATTAGGAAAGTTCATGAAGGTATGTCTACCAATGGTTTTTAGCAAAATTGTCAGGGACCCAGCCCCAGGCTCCACATGTCCCGAAACCTCCACCTACCAGAAGCGGGGACTGGACAACTGAAATGTCCCTGCTCATTTCATTTCCTCTAACACAGCTTGCACTGGCCACTCAGAGCAGGATACTATTGCTAGATGGACCTTTGGTCTGAGCCTCTTTGGTTGTTATGAACTTGCAATAATTTTTTTTTCATAATTTAAGTTTCTATTCTTTATTAAAGATGGTAATATTTATATAGTTTTGTTTCTTCCAAAAGAACAAGTATTCTTATAAATAGTTGTCTTTGAATTGAGTAGTCTGGATTTTTTCCCCCTGGTGGATTCAAAATAATGAGGAAGGAGTACCAAATAACATTTGAACATAGTTAAAACAAAAAGTTTGCATTTACTATACTACTAAACACATTCATAGCAATTTGCATAACTTTGCTACTAAGCAAATCAGAAAGATTGAGTTAATTCATATAGCTGACATGCACTGTGTCAGAAGTTTGGTTCATCCACCTGTCCCCCCAAACACACACACACACACACACACACACAAACACACACACACACACCCCTCAAGTATTAAAATCAGAAAACTTACTATAGAAAATGTATTACTAATACATCCAAACCTCTCAAAATTTAAATTAGTAAATTGGAAGCCCATTGTGAATTGAAGTGTATGTCAGGAATGGACTCATTATATGGAATCATAATGATTATAGGGAAACATTGTGTCTAACATGAAACATTGTGTCTAACATGAAGATCCTTATTTGGCAAAGGAGGAATTTTATGCTGTGTAATGTATGCAGGGCTCTCTGTCTGCTTGTCAGGAACGTTTTCCCTTATCACATGTATGGATGTTGTGCAAGCACAAAATTTTGCGCTGAGTCTACTGCTGACATTTGATGGAAGTACTCCTGTAATTAGACATGTAAAAAAGGTTTAAAAAAAAGTAAGCGTGGAACTGTTAAAAATCCTAGCAGCTACACAATGAACTGTTTTTGGCCAGGTAGGCTTAGAGAGGGAAGGCTGCTCAGGCAGTGCCTCCTGCAGGCTGCTCTCAGAGAGCCAACTGCACTACAGGCTCCATAGCAGTGGTTCCCAAACTTTTCAGCATCAAGCCCCCCTTTTTGATTTTTGAGAAACTCTCCCCCCCCCAAAAAAATTGCAGCAAAACTTGGGGTGGGATTGATGGGGTGTGTGGGGGGCTGGGTCGCCTCACTCCCTCCCCTGGTATTTCTTCACCCCCCCCCCCCAAGGGGGGCATGCTCCCCAGTTTGCGAACCCATGCTCTATAGTATAAGCCTTCTCCTATACTGCAGAGAGTGGGGGCTGGGGGAGAGGGGTGGCGAGTGCAGGCCTGCAGGGCAGAAGATTTTAACTGCAATGGAAACAGATAAGCTGATGCTTATCAGTTAACTAGTTAAACTCTTACATCTCTACCTGTAATCTATAATCAATAGAGTTGCTAGTTTATTGAATGTGAGTAGACTCAGACTGAATCAGCATTTATATTGGAGTGAGTGAGTGTGACTATGTAGCTAGTAGATCTGTAAAAACTGCAACTCCATCATCTTCATTTGTCCACAGATTTACAATTTACTAAGTGCTGTACACTCTGATGCTCTTGAGATAAAAGCTGTCCAAGTGTCTACTGTAGATGCATTTCAAGGAGCAGAAAAGGAAATCATTGTTCTGTCTTGTGTGAGAACAAGACAAGTTGGATTCATAGACTCAGAAAAGAGAATGAATGTTGCCCTGACAAGAGGGAAGAGGCATTTGTTGATTGTGGGAAATCTGGCCTGTTTGAATAAGAACAAACTATGGGGACGTGTAATTCACCACTGCGAAGGTAAAATATTTTTTATTTTAAAACCACCTTTTAATTAGAATAGGTTTTTTCCTGGCTGCAATAAAATGGCATTGCATCTTATTTAAATGTCTGAAGCTTATCTGCAAACTATTATTTATGCTTAGCAATCTGTAATCAGTGTTCCGAGTAAGCTGCCCTCTTTCCTTATATCATCAGGTATCTGGCTATAACTCTCCTTTCATGAGACAAGCACTTACTTTGCCAGCTGGATGAAGGATCCAGTATCCTTCTGCCCTCCAACATATACCAGACCAATTCTTTGTCTTTATTCATAAACATAAGTACTGTTTATTCCTATAGATTTCCTCCCATGCCTTGTCATGTTTTTCAGTTTTCACCTAGCTCAGTATGCCAATAGGCATGCAGCACGAGGCATACAATACACAAATGGCCAAATAGGGAGATAGGTGGTAACTTACACCTAGCTTAATGGAACACTTCTGAAGTTTGTTACCTCCTAGTGATTTTTAAAAATGAAAACTCAGACTCTGAAGTATAGCTAACACTCTTTACCAGGCGTTGGTACACAAATACAGGGGAAGGGTGCACACTGCCCACTTTAAAAACAAGTTGGCATATTACAGTCTCTCAGCTGCTGAAATAAAAGATAGGAGCTGCTGCAAGGGAACAGTTGTTGCCAAATATCTGCTCACTAAGTTAGCCACCTGTTGACATCAGAGGGAGAGCCCCGTTGATTTATAATGGTTAGGCTCCTTGCAGAAATCCAGTTTTCAAGGTTAGGGAAACATGTCCTTTTAGCATTTTGGTGGGAATTAGATATTTTCATCATGACAATATGGAATATGTGATGGATGTTGCACAATAAGGTGTAATTGTCCTATATGGCTGCTTTTAGGAAGAGAGTATGGAGTGCAACATGTAAGCCTGTATGAGCAACAACTGAACAACATTCTTAAACATTACTTGGAGAAAAAGATGGAAGAAGAAAACAATATGCCTAAGAAAGAAATTAAAACTCTTTCACAGAAGGAAGAGGTATAAAAATTGTGTGCTTTTCTATGTAAACAACAGATAATATTTTAAAATTAGCCAATTAGCCTGTCATAAGACAGGATTTTCAGGTCTCTCCTCCACGTCAGTCTTCTCTTCTGAGCCTCCGGTCTCTCGTTCCGTTTCTCTCTCTCTCTCTCTCTGTCTTTCTCTCCTTCTCCTCCTGCCTCTCACTCGGGGGACCACGGAGCCCACACAGCCACTTGTGCCACTTGTTCCCATGCAGCGGCCTGGCTGAGCAGCGCAGAAGTCAGCAGAGCGCCACGGCGGGAGGCGAAGGGGGGTGGGGCGGTGACGTTCATGGCCAGAGGGCGGGTCCTGGAGCCACTGTCACGCCACACGTCACCACCCTCCCCCCTTCCCCTCTCGCCGTGGCACTCGGCTGACTTCTGCACCGCTCAGCCGGGCCACCGCGGGGGAGTAAGCGGCTGTTTGGGCCCTGCACTCCCCATGCAGCACGGGCTGCCCAGAGGGAACAGCCAGCATTTCAGCGTTACAGTCTCTCAGACACTGGGCTACTATATATATATGATAGGTAGTAAAATGTACTAAATCACTTGTCACATAAAATTTGTTATATCCCCCTGCATAGATACCTCTGTATTTATTTTCTATATGACCCACTGAAGTAATTTTGTCTAATTGCTTGATAACTGAAATCCTTAAATTTAAGAGCACTGTAACTTGCATTTTATCTTTTTCATAACTCCCTGGTTAAGATGAAAGTTCTAACTTAAAAATGCTCTGGGAATGATCCTGGAAATTTTAGACCAGTAATAAGCCTTGCATGTATACCTGCAAATTGGTTGAAACATTTGTTAGAAACAGAACACCTGGAACATCAGCTATGATTTAACCAGCATAGTTTCTGCAAAGGAAATGTTGTCTCAGTTATCCATTAGAATTCTTTGAAGGTATCAGATTAGTACTGGATAAAAAAAAAAAAAAAGAGAAAAATTAAAAACAAATATGATGGTAAGATGCATGAGGAATGGAATGAAAAATAAGATGGAAAATATTACAAGGACTTATAAATTAGTGGTGTGGCTTCCTCTGGAATACTGTGTGCAAGACTAGTCATGCCATCTCAAAAGCTTGTCACAGAATTATAGGAGGCTCAGAGAAAGTTATGGGAATGATTAAGGCTATGGAGGAAGCTCCAGTGGAAGACAGAAATTCCACCTTTTAGTGTCAAATGAAGACACTTAGTAGGAGAACTATGTTGCTTCCTTAGAGATCTCAGTGAAAGCATAGGCTCTTTCTGCCTATGAAGTTGCTATAGACCTTGTGGAATGTGCCTTGATTCTATCAGGAATCAGTGCTCTTGATGCACTCTAGGACTCTACAAAGCATAACTTGATCCATCTGACCAGAGATAGTTTGGCTACCTGGAGCCATTGGCACTTCAGGTGAAAGGAGGTGAACACAGCGTCGGATCATCCTGTCGATTTGGTTTGTTTGATAGCTCTTTAGGGACCTACAGACATCCTGATTATGCCAGGTTTTTTTGTAGGATGCTGGGGTTTTGGACAGAATGATGGGAGGATCCCCTCCCATGAGGCCAGGGAAGGTGAGACCACCTTTGACAAGCAAGATTATGCAAATCTTAATACCACACTGTCATTAATGCGTATAAAGTTGCCAACTCTGAGTCTGATTTGGCCGATGTGATAGTGACCAAGAAATAGGTTTTGATGGAGTGACCGATGTCAGTAGTTCAAAAAGACGGGCGGTCATAGCTTTCTGCAGCAATGTTAGGTCTCATGTAAGAAAGATTGGTGTGACTGCAGGTCTAACCAATCTGGCAGCCCTGAGAAATCTGGATACTTGAAGATTCCCTGCCAAGGAATCACTGAACCTTGCATGTAAGATATTACTTATGGCTGACACCTGTTGCACTGAGGTGCTGAGCTGAATTCACTTGCCCATATGGTCCTGAAGAAAGTCCCAAATAGCTGAGATGCCAGAATCCTTGAGATTTTGTTTTGAACTCTATCTTCTCTGGACAGAGGAGTAGGCCTTTATTGATGAATGTTGTGTGGAGGACAGTATAAGCCCAAATCACTTTGGTAGATAATCTGAGTATACAAGGTCTGTATTGATTTGAAAAGTCACCAGTTTCACCAGTAGATGAAGTGGGAGTTCTAATGCCAACTAAATCATGGTTTCCTGAACTAGCACCTTTTGCTGCTTCTCATCTCATCTTGTGAATTCCTTTCCCTAAAAAGTAGAAGTGGGACTGTGTAAAGCAGGCCCTGTGGCTAACAGTGAGAGGGCATCCATCCCCAGAGATCTGGCATCTGCTCCTCTGGTATGAATTACGTTGTCACATTCTATCCTTCTGACAGGCAAGTAGAGGGGGTTACATTTCTCAGAGGCTACATTTCTGTAAAATCAGGTTGATGATTTTCTGATTTGTGCCCTGTTCTGAGTTGTGGACTGCACATGTTGGCTAAGCTATCATTTTTCTAAGCTATCATTGACTGCATGTCTGCTAAGCTAGCTTTTGCATTCTTTTCTCTATCTATATTGCTCTTATAGAAAATACATTCTTCTCTGCCCATTTCATTATGTCCATTGCTTCTATACCTTGAAAGGAGCTCCGAGTCCCCCCTTAGTTGTTTAGATAAGCCATAGGGGTAGTGTTCTCTGATGGCAACAAACTCTGGACAACCTGGAGGCGTCTCTGGCACCTTCATGATGCTAGCTCGATAGCTCTGAGCTCCTAAAGTTACTTATGTGGAACTCCAAGTGCTCTGTGCTGTTTTATGCCCCAGATGTGTGCCTCACCCCTTCGGGCATCTGATGGGTGTACCAGTGAGTCTGGAAGGAATATTGGAAGACCCCTGCACGTGTGGTCTGAGTCCAATACCTGGCTAGGAACCAGAATCCTGTATACTTTACAGTAAATAGTTCTCTACTTTCAAGAAAAATGTCTGGAGACACCAGACATGGGGTTTGCTAAAGAGGTTCCAGTAGCTGGAGACACTGAATTATGAATGGTTGTGTGTTCCTTACTAACATTGACATCCACGTTTTGGATTTTCTGGAATCTGTCCAGTGATTGGTTACTCTTTTGCCACATGTATTGTTGATATTCCTGATCCACGTCACCCTTTTTAAAAACTTTTAAATTACTGTAACATAAATCAGACATTTTATAAGGATTGGAGGGTGAAGGACTCATCTTTTTAGAACAAAATTGTAACATGGACATGGATTTATCTTAAAGAGAAAGTTAAGCGGGGGTGGGGAGGACTTGATTACAGTCTAATTAGCTAAATGGGGAATCATTGCTGGGGGATGCTCAAATATATGTCAGCAAACTGCAGCCATTTCCATTTACAAATGGTCATAAAATTGTACCCCATCCTATCCATCCCACATCTAACTTTGGTTAGTGGTGTATGTGTGACCTTCAGGCTTATATCTAGGAACGAAGCTACACGCTCCAAAAAAGCTCTGTCAGTTTGGCAACACACAGAATTTTTAGCAGGAAGCAGCAATTCAAATTATTATGCCAAATTTTGTATGTAGTCTTATAGTGGGCATAGCAATTAATACAAGTTTTGAAATACACTTTCCTGGTTGTAAATAGATTCCAGATAGTGGACAGTCTAGTACTGAAAGCAATCACAGTGGTAAGAGCAAGAGGGCAAAGAGAAATACACACTGAAAATAAGACTTGAGTTATTTGTGACCTGATCCATTGTTTAGGACTAACTGAGTTGGGAAAACATATCTAATGGCAAGAGACTATGCTATGCTCCAATCTCTCTATTATATATATCTCATCAATCTGTAGTTAAACGGAGAAAAAGACAATATCCCTCTCCCTCACACATGATGATCTGTTTCATGCTATTTGCTACACACACAGATGGGACTGGTGCAGGCCCGCCGATGGGGGAGCAAAGAGGCCAACTGCCCCAGGGCCCAGTGAATCCCGGAGCCCCAAGTTCTTTACATCACTGAGTGGCACACTCAAGGCAGCTCTTAGAGCTGCTACACAGTAGGCAGCACTGGCAGGGTAGCACCACAGTCCGGGGGCCACTGAGGCCAGCTGCCCTGAGTTCCTCCCCTTCTGGGAGTGCAGAGCCGACTCCCTCCCCCCACTTTTCCCAGGGGTCCGGCATGGCTGTCGGCTGCCTTGACTGGGTGCTCAAATAATATACAGATGGGTGTAATACAAAATAGGTTCTGTAGATTGAAGAAATCCTTTCCAATCTTATCTGATGCTGTATTGGGGAGGTTACATTCTGTTTTCAGCAGGTATTTAAATTAAAATGTTCTATTCACAGACCATACTTTCATGCAGTGACTTCACCTCGCCTATTGCCCTTATTTTAATTGTCTATGGTTATATGCATGCATGTGTAACCTTAAACTATCAGGGGCTGGTGTGATAAAAGCACTTTTCATGTAGCCATGCTGGAAAATTTGAGATAGTGCTGCCCATCACACCAGGCCCTCTAAATAAATACCAGGGAACAAACCATAGCCAACACTTGAATCTATTGTATGTGCTGGAAGCCCTTCATTAATAATAACATAGGATGGATTGCTTCTTTACTTTTAAATCACTGGAAGCAAGAGTTTGCCCAAAGGGATATTTGCTATTAACTGTAACATAACCAGGTCGTGAAGCAACTTATCTTCTTTATGGGCCAAATTAGGATACCTTTACTCACATTTTGATTCTGGTGGGACCACTTGTGGAGTAAAGTATAGTCATTGTGACTGGAGAATCTAACCTAATGTGTTTTTGGTGTGACACAAAGTATTTCAAACAATGAAAATCTACAATGTTTTCACTCTCCTGAGAATGTGAGGGTTTTTTCAGACTTTCCTATGTTTTGGCTAAGTTTTAGAGAGAAAAATGGTTTTTTCTTTACTAGAATACTTTAAAATATTTAAGTGTATTTAATTGATCTTAGAATTACATTATTTAGCCTGGTATATCTTAGAAGAGGTTTTACTTGGCTTACTTGCAAATCCATTAATAGAAGACAATGAAGCTTTTTTTTTTTTCCCTTCATGAGAAAAAAAAATAAAAAAAACTCTAGTGAGATTTACAAAAAAAAGAATGTGCCTTTTTTGCCACTTATGAATACTTATTCTTTCCTCTTCAGTACAGCTGCGCAACTGAATGATATGAATACAGCTTCATAGAATGGTGTTCCATGATGAGGAGGGACGTAAGAGAGGAAACCTGTCCATTAGATAAGAAATCTGGAAACTAACCAAAACAGCCTCTTCTAAGACAACATAAAACAATCAGAAAAATCTCTTAAAAATAAAATATGTAAAAATTGTAGAAGAATGTGTCTAGGCACCAAATCCAGAAGTGTTTTGTATTGGAAGTGTCTGTAGAGAAAATTCACGAACTTAAGATATTCAAGCCATTCTTCTTAGCTTCTGAAAACTTGAAACCGATAACCATATTTCTTGTATTTCATATAGATAGACGACTTGGTTTTGGAATGCGATTTAATATGCATGTATTTGTTATAAGACAAGTTCTTTTAGAGCCTAAAATGATCTTGTGATAAAATAAAGATGGTCCACTAGGTGGTGCCAGTGCACTCTTTCTTGCCGCTGGCTGGACCAATCTGAACAACTATCCTTTTGAACTATCAAAGGTTTAATAAAGAAAGGTAGTGAAGAAAGAACATTTGAATAATCGCACGACATCAATACAGATAATGACTTAAATCTGATGCAAGTCTGCTGCCAGCAGTAGCTGGAGTACTATTCTTTGCCTGTGAAAAAACGGAGCTGCATTACACAGCCTAAACTTCACAGTTAACCATTTTATTAAATGTTTCCAGCGAGAAAGTGAGAAACGCTCTATCATATTTGAGAAGAGTTTCTGGCCCAAGTAGCAGCTGAAGACATTAATAAGTGGAGTTGTGGAAGAAGAAACAGTAGATGGCTGAATAGCTCCTTTAAATTACTGCTGACACCTCTGTTACAGCTCCCTAAAATCTCAATCAACAATCCATTAGAACTCAACAGGAGTAAAACTAAATCCTCGTTTAAGTGTATTTATCCGATCTCTTTTCACTCTTTCAAATGCTAAATCCATTTCAGCATATGCCCCTTCTTTCTCTCGCCTTTCTCTAAAGACTGGCAGCCTATACTACTCTTGTAAATATGAAAGATGCTAATCATATGACATATCACGTCTCAGTCGGAGCCTGGAATAAAGCCTTGAGATTTGGGATCATTGCCTCCAGACAACAGCTTCATCAGCCGGAAAGTTGTTTTTTTTCTCCTTTCCTTCAACTCTCAATCCCTTCTTTGTCTGGGGGAAAATGCAGCCAACTCGAGCCACCCTGGCCATATGGTTCACTCTGTATTTTCTTAGTTGAATTCTGAATTGTTTCTGTGACTTGCGAAGGTGGGCGGGTTTTTTTAAGGGTGTATAAAGACATAGAAGTTGTTGCTTGTGCTGGGACTGCTTTGCAGAGCTACTGCATGTTCTTCACGTGTTTATTTCACACCGTCCTTCTGCAGCCACCCAATTACTTTTTCCTCCACATTGCTAAAGATGCAGCACTTAAGAACCAAGTGCGCTATTTGCCTTTAACACTAACCAAATGGATTCCACCCATCTCCACTTTCCCTTTTGAATGGTTGAAAATGCCATCTTCCTCATTGTTTCAGGGCTGATTGATTGTACAATGCTGGCATGTTCCCATTTCAATGTATGGCAAGTGTGTAAAAATAATACAGGTTTCCCAGCACATCCCTTAATAAAGGGGGTTGGCTAAGAGAAGCCCAGAAGTATATGCATAAGGAAGGATGGCTTTCAAGATCTGTATATATTAGGAGGAGAATAAGGTTGATGCGCTCAAGTTTGGATAGCCCCCTGCCAAATTTTCTTTCTCTCTCTCCTTACACAAACCCCCAAAAGGCCCTTTCACCAAATCATTACATTCTACAGAGGTGGTCAAGCTAGCCCTGCTTTTCATGCATTTGAGAAAGAAAAGGGTCCTTGAAGTTTAGAAGATGCCCAAGGAAAACTCCTTGAATGACATCAAAAGAATGAGTTTCCATAGCTGTTGAAGCACGAGAGCCGTGTAGCTGCACAAAGGCGGGTTGGGGCAGTGGGACTGTCCCACTGCTCTATCCTAGCACAATTGGGTCACTGAAATAGGGAATTAATTACCATTGGAGAGTGGGCAGCCCATTCACCACTGGCTGAGTTTTATTAAACGCCAATATAAATAACAAAACAACTCTTGTGGCTGCACTATTCCTACACGCCAAAGGAAGGATTATGCTGGGGATTAACATCTTAAAGTCTATGAGACTTTCTGACTCAAGGCTCGAAGCTAGTAATCGTATTTGTCTCCTGGTTCAGCGATTAGTGCTCTCTCTCGCTCGCACCTTCGCCTGGATGGCCAATGTCCCTTTTGCAGGCACTGGGGTTTTTCACACAATCGGCTGTTCTTTTGCCCAGAGCTATAGAAAATAATAAGAAAACTGAAGCATGTTCATGCAGTGCTCCGGCCTCTTCTCTTCTTCCTGGGAAAGCAAAGGAGGGGACCGCAGTCTTTTTTCACAGGCAGACACCCTTTGGGGGAGACGGGAGGGGCCATGGGTCTAAAAATCACTCCGCAGGCCTGCACCTGCCATGCAAATTGGGAAAGGAACAATCGGCCTAAAATGGGGGCACAGCCACACAGGGGGGAAGGCGGGACTCTGTGTTAGAGGCAGAAGACGCCTAGAAGCCGCAAGGGCATCTCAGGGTGAAAGCCAGCCAATGCATGGATCTGGCCAGCAGCAGACAAGAAAAGAGGACAGCGAGATGTGGGCTAGGAGGGGGCTGCTCCTTGAGGGGGCGGGTGTTACAGTGTGTGGGCATCGAAACTCGCTGGGGGAAGTTTCTGCCACCCCTTCCCCCGATTGTCCCCCACAAGCAGAGAGGACCTGTGAACAGGCAAAAGCAAAGGGACTGGTTGGGTATTAGGAAAAATGATTTCACTAGGAGGGTGGGGAAGCACTGGAACTGGTCACCTAGGGGGAATCTCCCTCCCTAGAGTTTTTTACAACCCGGCTTGACAAAGCCCTGGCTGGGATGATTTAGTTGGGGTTGGTCCTGCTTTGGACAGGGGGTTGGATTCGATGACCTCCTGAAGTCTCTTCCAGCCCTGGGATTCTATGGCTGCAGCTAAGTGCCATGGGGCTCTCAGCACCTCACCCTGCCCAGCACATGCAGAGCTATGTAGGTTTTTGCGACCATGCAACAACATCCAGGCACCCTCTGTGCTCTCTCCTGTGAGCGCACATGCCCTGCGCCCCAGCTAAGACCCCCCTCCTCCTTGCCCTCGTTCACCTGGGGCAGCAGCGAGCCATTAAATCTCATTTACAACTTGTGAGGTCGAAGCGTGGATGGGCTGGAGCCAAAGGTCCCTCAGCAACACCTACCCTCAACTTATAAGACTTTTGGGTCACCCCAGAGTTCAAGCTGCTTATAACCCACAAAGCCTTTCTATAGGTCTCTCTCACTCACACGCCAGCTCAGCGCCCTTTATTCCTGGGCTGTGTGATGAGCTTAAATCATTGTGCTCCTGTTTCTTGATCACTGCCTGCTTTGGGCTTTTGTTCCTGCAAAGTAGGCTTGAGCCTGGCAAAGGGGCTGAAGCTGAACAGTTTGACCCTTTGGGGACAGTTCATGCAGTGGACAGTAGGCGACACTTCTTTGCCACCCCCCTGGTGCTATTCAGCGCTCTTTGCATAACAGTTCAGCTTCGTTTCATTTGGCCAGTTTTTTAGACCACACAAGTGCCTCTTGAATTTAGCTCCGTTGAAAGAGTGCTAGAGAGCCCGGCTTAGTACATCGGGCACGTTTGGCTCAAAACAGAGGACGACCTGAACTAGCATTTTGCTAGCAAGACCTAGCCCCGCTAGGGTTAAACGCTACTAGTTTGAGAAACATACTGTTGCGCACCTGCCAGTCCTTATCAGTTTTGAAACATCCCTGTTCGCGTATTTAACTCACGCAAGGGAGATTGAAGTTTTCCTCCAAACTTTTCTTTCCCTTTTCATAAGTATTTATTTCTGATCACTGAGACACTGTGGAGATTGAGTTTGGATATCTGTAAGGGCCGAGGACTTGTGTGGCTTGTGATAGTTCTAACAAAACTTCATCATCATCCATTTTTACATCAGAGACAAAATTAAATGGGTCTCGGTAAATGGAGGGACAGGGGGATACATACATGTGGAACAACTGAGAGGGCAGGTGACTCTAGAGGGCACTGAAGAATTTTTTAGTAAAGTAGAGAAAGGAAACTAAGGGCTGTTGTATAGAGTTTCTCCGTGTTTCCCCTCTTTCGTACAGCTATGAAAACGTGTAGATTTTCCATATTTCTAATGAACATTAAAGTGTTCATTTCAATCACTTGCCAGATTCACTCTTCCCATTCCGTCTACTACATTTAGAAATATTTTTGATTAGCACTAAACCAGTCAATATTTTAATGATCGTAAAGGAGCTTGTACAAAGAATGTAAAGGAAGTCTTTCACCGGTACATGAAATGTCATGTGTATTGCATTTAAATTCAATTTTAAGGTAAAACTTTTTTGAACACTGGCATTAACGCTTACATTGGGTTTCAGTACTAGACCATGAAAAATAAAATAAGGATAAAAAGTGTTTTTCCACAGAAGAGTTCACGCACAATCATTGTGAACAACCAAATAATGTAGAATCTGGAAATATCTATTGAATACGAAGTTAATTGAACGTTAAGTACAGTATGTAGGTGTGGTATTTGGAATGGACTTAATATCTAGGTTTTAGGTTTGTCTTTATGTGTCTTTAGATTGTGGAGTTTTCCCCCTCCCCAGTAAATTGCAATAATCATGTTTACAATAATAGTCATAGAATTTGATTTTACACACTAAAATATTTCGTGGTCTCCATTTGATTTTGTGTGTCTTTATGTCGTTTCCCGTGTTGGAGCGACTGAGACCAAATTTGTTGACCTCCAGGGCATGTTACAAAGCCTACGTATTCACTCAAGACTTTTGCCTAAGAGGGTGGTCTGAAGAAAGGGTGGGGGTTGAGTTTTGGTCGTGGACTGACGAGGGATTTTTGTTTGTTTGTTTTTGTTTTGTTTAAGTCCTTTTGAGCGAATGTTGTGTCAGTGCTATATTTCATGTTGTTTTAAAAAGTAGTGCAGTGAAGAAAATATTGGTAAGGTACAGCATAGATAAATCATCTTATCTGTCAAGTATAAAGATAAGTGTATATCAAACATCTCTCTAAAGATTCAGAAACCACTCTTGTTTTCAGTCAGGTATATTGCGGTTTTTCTATTTAAGCATACTGAAATTCTAGCAAAAAAAGAGAGATTTAATTAAGACTTTTTGGGTATGTACTTTAATATCTTACTACATATGTTGTAATACAAATATCTATCTTCAATGCACTGTGTTTCCCAAATCATTTTTATCCCTTTATTTCCCATTTTGTTGGGGAAAGAATTTTCTTTGTTAGTCTTCAAACACAAAAGTCTAGCACAAATATATATGAGACAGAATCCGTCTTAATCTGCCTCCTCTTCTTCCTGCACCTCCATCATGAACTAGCATTAATTTCTCAATGTAATATGTTTAAGACCATTTTAAAGTGTTTCCTTTTTCTCATGCTCATTCTAAAGTTGTTCCGAGTTTGCAAACAATGCTAATCATAAATCTTTTATTGTGTATTTTAGAGCTTTAAACTACACGAATGGACATAGAGTAGAGCAAATAAGTTAGCACAGAAATTGTAAAGAGGCTGAAAAAAGGATTAATTATTTACCCTGTGCAACAAGGGTTGCCAAGAAATATTTCATTTGTTCATGTCCCTCCAAAACAGGGAGGTAAAGCTCTTAGCACATTGGCCCACCAGTGTTTTCAATAGATCACAAAAGCTGCACTTTTTTTCTCCTTTGTATGACAAGAACACCAAAAAAATCTCTCTTTAGCCTTCTCTCTCAGAAAAAAATAAAATATCCATTTTAAGTTAAAGAAACCATTACCAGAATAGTTCTTTTTCAAGATCTCTCCTCTTCTTGCCTGGATAAATCATTTTAATCAGTGCTGCCATCTAGGGTATGTCTACACTACAGGACTAAGTGTGTGTCTACACAGCACCCTAAACTCGAAATAAGATAGGCAATATGAACTATGCAAATCATATATTTCAAAAGAGATTTTGAAATTTGGCATGTCTACACAGCACCAAATTTTGGAATAACATGCTATTTTGAGCCATCCTTCATCCCTTATCCCCCCCTCCCCCGCCACCACAATGAGGTTTACCAAGATGGCAAAATAGCATGACCGTTATTTTGGAAAATACTGTGTGGATGCGGGGTAGCTATTTCAAGATACCACCAGTATCCCAAAATAGCTGTGCAGTGTAGACCTACCCTATGTTGAATTAAGATACACCATTTCAGCTACCTTAATTGAGTAGCTGAAGTCAAAGTAGGTTAATTCCACTTTTGGTGCTGTCTACACTGCAGGAAGTTGAAGGAAGAACACTCTTCCTTTGACTTCCCTTGGGTGTGTCTACATGGTACCTTAAACTCAAAATAAGATATGCAATTTGCGCAACGCATATCACCTATCTTATTTCGATTGAATTTCAAAATAGGCTATTTCAAAATTTGGCACACAGCACCAAATTTCAAAATAACATGCTATTTTGAAGCATCCCTTGAGGGTTACCAAGATGCCAAAATAGCACTCCTGTTATTTTGAAAAATATTTTGAAATAATGGGTGGCTTGTGTAGATGTGGGGGTAGCTATGACCTGCAGTGTAGAGTATCCTTATTCTTTGTGAAATGAGGGTTACAGGAGTCAGAGTAAGAAGTCCTCCAGTTCTTCATTATTTTGACATAATGGCTTGCTGTGTAGATGCAGACTAAGTTATTATGGAATAATGTTAGTTATTCCGAAATAACATGGATGTGTAGACATAGTCTGAATTCTTAGCTACAGTCTATCCAATCCCCCTACCCTACGTCCAACAACCACACGCTTCCTGTTCCCAGTGTCTTTTGGCTACAGGATTAGAATGCCCTCAGCGCCTCAGAGAAAAGAGAAGAGAGGGGATTTGTTCAGCCAGTGGGAAACTATTGGAAGAAAGCAAGCTAGGAGCCCTGGATAACTGAGGGAACTCTGGACAGCTCCTTTCCCCAGGGCGGATCTCTATCTCAAAGGAGACACAGTGACAAAGACCACAAGCACACAAGATGAGGAGAGGGATCGTAACTCATTTACTTTAGAGCTGGTTGTTATGCCTTGGTCACACGAGTTCTCCCATCACGTACACAGCACGTACCAGAAAATGCTACTGCACATGGGCTTCCACGCAGCATACCTCTCTGTTCTGTAGCAGCCACTGGCCTGCTCCGCACCTGCTACCCCGCTATACACGCAACTCGCTCGCCAGAAAGGAGCAGATAATCCTGCTCCAGATTTGCAACCCCCTGTGCACGCAACCCCTAGTCAGCAAACAGTCTTCTTGGCACGCGGCGGCAGACACGCACACATAACCCTATTCCATCCCCTCCAGTGACCATGCAGAACTAAAAATCTCTTCCTTATCTTTACCCTCCTAGCCTGTACCCCCTCCCACTCTTGCCACACACACACACACACACACACACACACACACACACACACACACACACACACGATCATCCTGCTCCGCATCTTTTCCCCTACACACATCCGTCCAAGATATTTTCTGGCTGGACCTACGTGGACACACGTGCTTCCCAACATTGTCTTTCAGGTGTTCATGCGGGGTGTAAACTGTGCGACACCGAATTTCGTTCAGCATCAACCCCTGAGCGGCCCCAGGTCTCAGTGCAAACTGATCCATCAGCTTCGTCTTTTCTATAGGTGCGTGTGTGTCTCCGGCTCTGTACGTCTCTCGCTGTGCATCAGAGCCTGCGGGGAGCGGGGGCTGGAGGGGGGCTGAGTTGTGGATCCTATAGTCTCCCTCCCCTCCGCTGCCCTCCAGCCTAATGAGCTGCTGAAAAGGAGCAGGCTCCGGCGCGCGTGGCACGCGGGGCTCGCCGATTGGCCAGCTGCGCCTCGCGACCCCCATTCATTAATAAATTAGCGGCACGCTCCAACCGAGCGCGAGGCACCAATCACACCGCAGCGCAGCCGGGGCTGCACCACACACTTTATGGGGATCAGATAAAAAAAGAAAACAGGGGAGGAGGTTGGGGGAGGGAGGCAAGGGGTGCAGGGGGCTTTAAAAGAGAGGGAGAGAGAAAAGAATGAGATGAGTGATGATAAATGAAATGAAAAGAAAGAATAAACCCGGGGAGGGGGAGGGGAGCGTTCAAGGGGCCCTGGGGGTAGATCTGATTGTTTTCTGGGGGGTATATAAGGGGTTTTAAGGAGAGTCGTGTGCCAGACACACAGCCACTGAACCTCAAGCAGCTTCACTTTAACTGGAGTGCCGGGGCGCGTGCCAGCAGCTGGCCCCACCAGGACTCTCTCTGCGCACACCCCATCAACCAAACACAGGCAGAGGCAGCAGGCAAGCGGCCCTTCTTCAAACTCCTCTTTGGCAAAGACAGCCGGACCCCCCACCCCCCACTGCAGCAAGAGTGGGACCCTCTCCAGGAGAAAGGGGGGGCACACTGGCAAATCTGTCCCTGCAGCTTGCAGCGAGGGTCAGTGCAGGGAGAGCGCGCTCCGCAAAGAGGCAAAACATTGTGTCTTTAAAAGGGGCGCCAAGTAAGTCACGGAGGCTCCGCTTCGAACTTTACTGGAGTTTTTATTTTCTCCCACGCTCGGGCAAAAAAATAAAACGCTCCGTTGCGGAGTAAAATTTCTTGCTGCCTAAACCGGCCGCTTCTCCCTCCCTGCGTGTCGGAACGCCCCGCTGCAGCTATTCTAGGGGGAGAATGTCAGGCGAGAGCAGCCGTGTCGGGGCGAGGGTGGGGGGAGAAATACATCCCTGAGCCTCGATGGCCCCGCCGCAGCAGGGCTGGCAGGGCTTTTTCGGGATGAGACTTCCAGCTGGTGAGGATCAGACGGGCCGAGGCGGGAAGGGGGGCGTGTGCGCGCATCGCAGCCTGTGCCCATAGGCGCCTGACAGCTACACCGCAAGGGGTGGGCAAGCAGCCCCTGGGCGCGGCGCTGCCAGGCCGGGTGAGCGCCCGCAGGAGCAGTGCCCCGGCCCGGCGGCAAGAGGGAGTTGGCAGCACGGGTTAGCTGGGGTGACCTCGCCTGATGGGGCTTCTCCCGCTCTCGTTGCAGGATGTTCGTGAAGCCGGAGGGCCTGGAGCTGAAGGCGGAGGGGGACCTGCTGCTTCTGGGCCCGGCCTCGCCCTGCTCCTCCTCGCTCACGCCGCTCTCCTCCAGCTCCGAGGAAGAGGAGGACGAGGACCTGCGGGCCGCCTCGCCGGCCCGCCCGGCGCAGGAGCAGCAGGTGCGGCTGCCGCTGAGCCTGCGGCGGCACGAGTGCAAGCGGCGGCCCGGCCGGGCGCGGGCCGGCTCCCGGGGGACCAAGACCGCCGAGACGGTGCAGCGCATCAAGAAGAGCCGGCGGCTGAAGGCCAACAACCGGGAGCGGAACCGCATGCACAACCTGAACGCGGCGCTGGACGCGCTGCGCGAGGTGCTGCCCACCTTCCCCGAGGACGCCAAGCTCACCAAGATCGAGACGCTGCGCTTCGCGCACAACTACATCTGGGCGCTGACCGAGACCCTGCGCCTGGCCGACCACTGCGGCGCCGCCGGCCTGCCGGGGGCCCTCTTCCCCGAGGCCGTGCTGCTGAGCCCCGGCGGCGCCCCGGACAGCAGCCCCTCGCCCGCCTCCTCCTGGAGCTGCACCAACAGCCCCCTCTCCTCCTACAGCTGCACTTTATCGCCCGCCAGCCCGGCCAGCTCCGCCTCGGACATGGACTACTGGCAGCCCGACAAGCCCCGCTACGCGCCCCCGCACCCGCTGGCCAGGGAGTTCATCTAGCAGCCCCCGGCTAGCGCAGCCCGCGCCCCGCTGCCAGCTTGGCAACGCGAGTGGCGCTGGCGGGAGAGGCTCGGGGCCAGACTCACCCCTCCCCTCCCTTAGAGACATGGGGGGGGGGGGGGAAGAGCCTCCCGCCACCCATTGGCAGAGGCGCACCGTGAGGCCGACCCCTGGCTGAGTGGAGGGAAGCGCGTGCGAGCAAGGGAGCCGCCGTGCCCTGGGAATCTGCAAAGGAAGCGCCCCGCCGTGGTGCGCTCTCGTCACCTTTGATTCTCCACACACATGTTAATGGAGGATGGCAAAAGTACATTCGCAGCTGACTGATAGGGCCGGTAACAATATTAGCCCCAGATTTGCAAGGCCTGGCATCTGCTTTCTTCCCAGTGCTGCCTCAAGGCTGTGGGAATTTCACCTGTCAAACCAAACTTTTACCCCTCTCTGATGTGCACTTTGTTCCGTTCCCCAGCTTTGTCACAATGCGGTTTTGTCCCCGTCCTTCTCTTCCCTGCTCCCTCCTCCCCATTATGCCATCTGTCTCTTATGATTTATAAGGGGGAAAAAAAGTTGTTTTGTTCCAGGCCCAGGTTAGAAGTCATTGTATAATTTGTAGGCTTTGTAATGATTGAATGCAAGCGTGGAAATTTAGGCTGAACTCTCTCTATCAAAAGAAAAAAAATGTAGAGGGGGAAAAAAAATCAGGAGGGAGGATTGCCTCATGCATTATTTATCTCGACCTTTTAGGGGACGAGGCACTCCCCCATTCTTTCAAGAGATTAAAAATAAATCAACAGACTGAAAACCTAAACAGACACGGAGCATTACAGGGATCAGCCACACACGTGTTCACATCTATTTATTATAAAAGAAAGATTTCATGGGAGATATGTATTTTTTGTATATTTTACAGAGTTTATTCTAGTATGTATTTACAGCTGAAGAGCAAAGGGACTGCTCGTGACGATACAAATAAACTATATAATTTTCATAACTTTGTCTACCATTTTTGATTGGGTTGTTTACATATATATAATACAATAGGGGCGAAAGACATTTATTGTAACCAGGGAAGGTGGGGGGGGTTTTTGGGGGGAGGGGGAGAAGGTTCCTACCACATTCTAGATGGCCCCAATCCATTGAAGGAGCTCAGAGTAGATGTCCTTAATACAAATAGTAGGCGTATTTGATAAACATACGACAAAGCGATTGTGGTGCTTGGACACATATACAAAAACCGTCCAGAAGCGTGTGTATTTCCCTAAAAAGAAGGGCAAACTGTAGATGTGACCGAATAGACCATAGATAACAAAAATCCACTTTTAAATAAATAGCTTACGTTTTCGAACTAACAAGTGAAATGAAGTTGCTATACTCGAATAAGTATTTCTCCAAGTTTAAAACATTAATTTCAACTGAAGTCAACTTTCTTTAAAAAAAAAATCAAGTTAACCCACAATTGCCAAGAATTTTTAAAGGTACAGTTAGAAAGCGAGTCCTTTCCCATCAATAGCGTTAAGTCATCTCAGCTTTATTGTACGCGGAAGGGCCATATGAATAAATCTACTGTCATTTACTGGGTACAAATCCAGAGATGCTGTCAAATTTGGGCTGCTTGCTGAGTTGACTCCTGATGCCAGGCCAAGGAAAGCGAGAACCGAGCCCTTTTACTAAGCTCTGCACTTGATTTAAGTTCAGGGAAAACGCACTGAAGATTTTGCCTTGCTATCTGCTGTGTTTTGGTAGGTGTGGATTGGCACAGGAGAGCGAAACGCGACAAATTCTACTCTGTACAAAAATCCCGTGGTTGAAATAGTCGTTTAATCCGATCACTCCCTGAGTTTAAACGGACGGGACTATAAAAGCGTGTATTTTTGTCTGCAGATGATTCTTTCTTGATCTCCCCAGAGGTTTATGATTTTATGCTAGATCACAGTTTCCAACAGAAATATAATTTACCAAACGGCGCCTCGCAGACAACTACCACGAGGCCATATTTCATGTTACACACCGCTGTTCCTTACGCCAAGCATCTGCGCTAGCCAGCCGGTCCTCACACGTACAAAACTTCCTTGCGGACTGCCAGCATCCTCTCAGCCCAGGAAATACAGTAAACTTAGAATAAAATCCTGTTGGGGATGCGTGAGAGTGACCAGGTGCGCATAATGACATGGCTTCGGGACTATTCTTGCACTACATCTATAGGAGTTCTGTCGTTTGTTCGCTTTTTTAAAAGAAACATAGGGGGAGTGGGGTGTTTCAATTTCGACGTTTTAAAATGGCTGCTGGCCAAATTAGGAAGTTTTCTTCATCCCGAACAATGTATAAAAGTTTCGCAACGTGGTCTAACTACACCGTGCAGGCTCTGGCGGAGTTTTCTAGAGGATCTTTGATCCCCAGAGAAATATCGTCCCTAAAAACACAACTACAAGTGCTTGTGTTGTAGAGGACCTGCGCTTCTAAGAATGCCAGAGCTCTGTGTTTTCTGACAATCACTGTCCCCTCATTTAATCCCTTCCACTCATTAAATTCAGAGCCACCCAGGCCTAACAAGAAAATATGTAAAAATATTTCAATGTGGAATTTGATCCCCCCCCTTCAAAATTCAAATACACCAACATGGGAACAGAGACAGTCGTTAATGGTACGGAAGATGATTTCAGCCAGGAGGCGAGACTATTGCAGGGAGAGTGTGAAATTGAGTAGATCAGTTGCAAGTGCCCTTTAGTGTAGGCCTGGCCTTAGGCAGATACTAATCTGTGTGTATAGGAAAGGCCAGAAAATGCAGATTTCGCTACATGTTCAAATGCACCTCTCTATGTGATCAGTGTCATGGCATAGACATGTTGGTCTTTTTTCGCGTGTTGACTTCATTTCTAGCCACTGCTGACCTTCTTTATTCACAGGACTCTGTCTTAAAATAAGTTAGAAGGACGTTTTCCTTTATGGCGGAGCAACCATGAAGTCTATTTCCAGTCCCTCAGTGGGATCAGTTTCCCAAGCCAGGATTTTAGGCCGATCACCGCTCTCGCAGTGCCCGGGCTTGTGAGCGCTGGAAGGAGGCGGTGATGCAGAGGGGACTAGAGTCGTTTGTGGATGGTCAAGAAGCGCCACATTAGGGGTCGACTTTCTAAAAGCAACAGATGTGGAGGGGGAGGAGAGAGATCTCCATCTAGCGCATCACAGGACGCTTTGGGCCCGATCCTGCCGTCCCCCGTCCCCCCCCACTCACGCAGCTCGGCGTTTTTCCTCCTCTGGCCGTAGCAGAATCCGGTCCCTCGTCCTTGTTGCCTAGAAGCCCGACAGGCACAGGGTGGGGAGGGCAGATCAGATGCCTCTTTTGGACAAGGGAGAGCGGGGTTACGCCTGGGGGCCACATGGCACCGGCAGCCTCCGGCCCGGGCGCTCTGCCTGGAGAGGGAGGAGTGGGCAGAGACAGGTCCCCGCGTCCCTTCTCTGCTGGGACTGGCATTGGAAAGGGGGCGGGTGGGGCAGCGCCTTGAGCCGGTGTCTCCGCACACTAGTCCTGCCGAGCGAGAGCAGAGCGCGGCGGAGACGGGACCAGCCACGGCCCGGACCTACCCAAGGGCTGTACGGGACTGGGAACGGGTCACCCTGGGCGCTCTCCGGCCTGAGCGCCAGCCGGTCTGCGAGAGGCGCAGGAGCCGATGGGTTACAGGTGCAGCCCTCCTGGGCACAGCCCCGCTTCGCTTCCAGACTTCAGCTAGGCGAGAGTGGATCGGATACAGGCTGGAAACAAACGCTCCCAGGCAAAAGCCCCCCTCCTATGTAAATATCCCGGGAGGGGCCCTGGATGGCGTTACCTCCAGATTTATCGCCCTGTCACTAATTAAAATCAATCGGCCCCATCAGCCTGGAGCACTGGGTGACTTCTGGGTACCAACACCTGGAACTCATTACAAAGGCGCCAATCCCCACCCAGGAACCGGCGCGGCTGCACTTAGTAATTCAATAAGAGGCGCAGCCCATGAATCTGCCCGGTGCCAGCAGATCCTGGGAGCGTGAAACCCGGCCCTTAACACACAGTCCCAAAAGGGAAGGGGAAGAAAAAAAACCGCGTGAAAAGAGAATTAGTGAAATTAGGTTAGCCCAATAAAACTTGCGGGGTTCCCTGCCCTCACCCCTCCCCTGCAGCCTTGGGCTAGAAGCGCTCACTGGCCAGATCTATTGTTTCCTGCCCTGGCAGGGGGCTATTGTGGGATAAATAATTCCCTTTAAAAAAAGTGGGTATTTGCATAATCACTGCTTTGATGTGGCCAGCGATCTCAGGGTGGGTCCCCCCAAATCTGGCTTTGGCCTGGAGGAGCACAACCAGAACCCCTCCTCCCCCAGCACTCGCTACCCAGCACTCGGAACAGCTTCACACTCTTCTTAACCCTCACTTTAGAATCCAGCTCTGGGAATGTCCCCAACTGGGAGACAGCACTTTTCCCATCTTTAAAAACCAGGCCCCATTGTCCCACCCCAACTCTCTGCTACATGAGCCCTGAAAATGTTCAGTAACAGGTGCATTCCTGTCCTACCCAGGCCCGAGTTGGATCCTGTTACTTTCTCCCTGTTAATTAAAGGCTGTGCATAAATGCCCCTCCAGCTCTCAGCAAGGCAGGCCATTTTTTCCTCCCTGTCTCCCCAGTTCACAGAGCCTTGCTCATGACTAACGGGAATAGTGAGAATAGGCGCACGGATTGGTCCACAGCGATGCTACTGAAATAGAAAAAATATCCTTCAGGGTACGTCTACACTGCAACACCATTTTGAAACTAGCAGTGCTATTCCGAAATAACTTAATCCCCTTCTACACAGAAGGCAGTTATTTCAAAATAGCGTCAAAATACTGTCAAGCTGGAGGACTTCTTACTCTGACTTCTGTAACCCTCCGGCTATGTCTAGACTGGCAAGTTTTAGGAAAAATTTGCCAGCTGTCTACACTGGCCATTTGAATTTCCGCAAGAACACTGACAGTCTCATGTAAGATAGTCAGTGTTCTTGCGGAAATACTGTGCTGCTCCCGTTCGGGCAAAAGCCCTCTTGCGCAAATCATTTGTGCAAGAGGGCCAGTGTAAACAGCACAGTACTGTTTTCTGCAAAAAAGCCCCGATCGCGAAAATGGCGATCGGGGCTTTTTTGCGGAAAACCGCATCTAGATTGGCCACGGATGCTTTTCCGCAAAAAGTGCTTTTGCGGAAAAGCATCCTGCCAATCTAGACGTGCTTTTCCAAAAATGCTTTTAACGGAAAAGTTTTCCGTTAAAAGCATTTTTGGAAAATCATGCCAGTGTAGACGTAGCCTCATTGTACGAGGAATAAGGATAGTTGGAGGAAGAGTGCTCTATTTTGAAATAAGCGCTGTGTAGATTCTCCCTATTTCAAAAGAAACTGTTTTGAAATAAGATACACAGTTGACATAACTTGAAATAAACTATGCAAACTGAGCTAAGCCCTGCAGTATAAGGGCACCCTAGAAAGTGTGGTTCCTTATAAAACAACAACCTGAGGCAGGTCTTTCAGGTGCCTTCAAAACGCTCCAGATTCACCCCCTGGCAATAGGCACATCAGATCAAAGGCAAAACATACACATGGATTTGAGCAGAACCCTCCATCAGCTCAGTGGGTTCCATCCTGATCCATGCAAGACCCTGGTGGGTTCAGCTGAGTTTTGGATTCAGCCACTAAAAAAGGAAAAGATGCACTGCATTGAACCTCACCTGGGAGTAGGGAGAGGGAAAGACAACGTAGCCCACACAAACAGTCTTTGAAGTTTAAAGAGCTCCAAAGGAAAGCTCCTTCTATGGTCCTTGGGAAAGAATTAGGCAAGAGATACCCAGATCCATTCAACTGAGCAATAATATGTTCTAGGGAAGTGAGCTGAACACTTGAAAAGTGTGCTTGAAAAGCAAAACATTTCTCCATAGCTACCAAGCCTCGGGAAGAAAGGGACCCTACTCCTGTATATTACAATTACTCAGAGGGGAGCCATGTTAGTCTGTTTCTGCAAAAACAATGAGGAGACCTATGGCACCTTAGAGTATGTCTACACTAGAGAGGAGATTAAAGCTGCTGCTGTCGATATTCCGGGGTTCGAGTAAGTGGGTCTAGCGAAGACACACTAATTTGAAGTGAGAGGGGCACTCCGGTCGATGCTGATAGTCCTACTTCCACGAGGAGTAAGGAAAGGGAAAGGGAAAGGGAAAGTTGTCTTTGATTTCCTGCAGTGTGGACAGTGTCAAAAGTTGAGTGAAGGTACTTTGACTTCAGCTACTCAATTAATGTACCCAATTTGTCCTTAGCCTGTAGTGTAGTCATACCCTTAAAGGCTAACAGATTTTTTGGTTTTAAGCATGCATCTGATAAAGTAGTTTTGACCCACAAAAACTTATGCCCACATGAATCTGTTTGTGACACCTTTAAAGATTAAGGATATGTCTAGACTAGCAAGATTTTGCACAAAATCTTGCTGCCTGTCTACACTGGCTGCGAGTATTTGCACAAGAACACTGTACAAAATCACTGGTTCTTGCGCAAATACTCCGACACTCCCACTCAGGGATAAGTCCTCTTGCACAAGTATTCTTGTGCAAGAGGGCCATTGTAGACAGTCAAGTTAATTTCTTGTGCAAGAAAGCCCGATGGCTAAAATGGCCATCAGAGCTTTCTTGTGCAAGAGAGCGTCTACACTGGCACTGATGCTTTTGCGCAAAAGCAAATCTTTTGCACAAAGGCACATGCCAGTATAGACGCTCTCTTGCACAAATACTTTTAACGGAAGAGTTTTTCCCGTTAAAAGTATTTGTGCAAAGTCATGCCAGTCTAGACACAGCCTAACAGATTTACATGGGCGGAAGCTTTCGTGGGTCAAAGCCACAGTGTGAGATGCATGCTTATGCCCAAATAAATCTGATAGCCTTTAAAGGTGCCACAGACTCCTCGTTACAATTCCCATCAATGGATGAAGGGGGCGGAGGATGGGTGCAATAGGTTACTGAGACTTGCTCCTTTCACTTGCATTCCCCACTCATCCAGCCATTCAGCGTGTGAAAGTAAATGCCTGGTTTTATCCTTGGTGGGTGGTAAACACAACGGGAATCACTCTGCCCAAATGAAGAGCCGTAGGCAGGGAGGAGGGCTGCTACTCTGTGCTGGCAGCCTCGGTCGCTGGCAAATACAGCACGGCCAAAAGACCCTTTCCCACCCAGCTGGGCATATGTTTGTGTGTCTGTAGCTATAGCTAAAAAAAGCCTCTACCTAGGCTGAGAGCAAGGGACTTCATGGTACCAGGTGCCTATGTTCTGAAAACCACCATTTAAAAATAATCCTGACTCCACCCCTTTTGATGGTTATTGGAGCATCTGCAGGCAAGCACAATGCCCCATCAGTGAAACACCACAGGTCTGAAAGGCACACACCGGAGTGGATTAGGGATTGCTACAATTGGTGGCACCAGGCTGGGGCAGATTTCAAACACGCTCGACCTTCTCCTAAGATCTTAGGTGATTTTTTGTATTTGTTTTTGCTCCATCGCTTCTTGAAATATTACACAGGCTGCCATTGTAGATAAGGCAAAAAAGCCACCAGCTAAATCTCATCTAGCGTAGCTCTTTCCTGCAAATACACCAAAGCAACGTAGAAGACTATTCGGCTGTATACTGAGAGCCCACCTTCCGAGTCCTACTTGCTGCAGCTGGAGCGTGGAGTGCTGAGGGTGGGAAAATCAGGCCATTAGCCTATCACCAATAAAGTCAATATGCTGCTGGGAACAGGCTGTAAAAAGAAAGCCTGCCCCTTCAAAATAAGTGGGGGGAAATAGGGGCTGGTTTCCATAGCAGCACCTTGCCATAAAAAACTCAAACCCTTCTGACGAAGAGGTCATCTTCCCTTTAAAACGGGTTTATGATCCCTTGGTGTATTGTATTGTGGCATAAAAGCTTCTTTGCACCGGCAGGGCTCAGCGGGCAGCATTAGGACTCTCAAGGGGGTTTATTGCCCTGCTTGGCATCAGCATAACGACCAGAAGCCAAAGCAGTGCCAGTGGGACAAAAGCATCCCCCCTGAGGGCGTGCGTTGGCTTTCTCTTGCACAAGGCATAAATCCCACCCCATCTTGTCATAACTTGACAAGTGTGTTCCTGACACAGCCCTAGTCTGGCTGGGTCATTTAAATAAAAATCAACCTCTGTACCCCCTTCCTCTTAGAAGGAAAGGCAGAAAGTGGGACTTTAGTGCATGAATAGCCAAGGTTGTTATATCGATCCATCATTTCCAACCTCCCCCATCGAGGAACTATCACACTGCAAAATTAAGTGTAGGATGCAAGACAGCAAAATCTAAGGACTGTACATTTAATCATCTTATGATTTCTGTGTAAATTTGAGTGTGCATAGTTCTCTGCTAAGAACCTGGACCAGACAGACAAGGCCGCCTCCCAGTAACGGAAGGCTGTGTGAGTTTGCCATCAATCCGTACAGTTATTTTATAGTTTCAGAGGGGTAGCCGAGTTAATCTCACAGGAAAAACTTTTAAAAAACCCCCAAACAATCTGGTAGCATTTTTTAGACTAACAAAACATGTAGATGGGATCATGAGCCTTCGTGGGCAGAGCACAGGAATTTGTCTTGCAGTCTTGAGTATTTTTGATTCTTTGTGGACCCGATCCTGCCATTTGAGTTTTTGATACACAAAAGGGTGTCATGTTTTGCCTTTGCCATTTTAAAATTAGTGGCTCTCAAGCTTCATTGCACTCTGATCCCTCTTTGAAAACAAAAATGACGACATGACCCAGAGAGATGGGACCAGAGCCTCAGCCCACTTGAGCACTGCTACCCTTGGCAGGAGGGGCAGGGAGGGGGGAAGGGGGGAGACAAAGCTCAGGGCAAGTAATGCCAAAGCCCAGGGGCCTATAACCTGAGCTCCACCGCCCAGGGCATCCTTAGTTCAGCTTCCACCACAGTAGGTGGGACTCAGGTTTTGGCCTCAGCCAGTCTAACACCAGCCTTGGTGATCCCATTAAAACACAGTTGTGACCCACACAGGCCTGCTGCTGAGGGGATGGGGGACGGGAAGCACATCTGCCCTGGGCCCTGGTGATTCTACAGAGCCTGGGGCTCCCAGTCACCGGCACTGCAGCAGTGGCAGGACCCAGAACCCTTTAAAATGCTTCTGGAGTTGCACATGGCTTGCTCTGGGCAGCTCTGTGGGCTGGGTGGAGGTTGGCATGGCATGCTCTGAGCAGCTGTCAGGGCTGGGGGAGTGGGGCAGGGTTGGCATGGCACCCTCTGGCAGCACGGAGGATTGGCTTCTCCTAGTCCCACCTCTTGTGCCTGAGGTCCCCCGCTCTGGGAGAACAGATGTCCCCACTCTTGCTTAAGGGCCTGGTATGGCTGTCTATTCCCTTGGGCCCACATTGGAGTTCAAACCCACAGTTTAGGAGAAGTCTTGGTTCACATCATGCCAAAGAAACAAGTAATTTAATTGTACTTTCGAATAATTCAGTTCGGCTGTATATGGTTATTATGGTATAGCAATTTTTGCAGCATGCAACAGGCCACTGCAAGATTTTTAGTACTTGATAAAGCATCAGCTTCAAAGTTTTACATTGAAAAGATCAACCATTTTGTGTTTTAAGAGTTAAAACTCTTTACCCCAGAAAAGATATGTACAACTTAAATGTAGCACCTCTATAAAAAAAAGCCAAAACATAAACAGACAAACCTCCCAACTTTAGCCACAGATTTTTGTGAGGTTAACAGTGAGATTATACAAATTACATTAAAAGCTGTTAAATGATCCCATAAACCCAGGAGAAACAGAACTGACATTGAAAGCCCATATCAATCCTTGGCATAGAGTGGTCCTGTCTGGAATGCCCCCCTCTGACAAATCACAGCATGACATGCACACCTGCCTCGGTTTCTCCTTTTCCAGTGCAAAGTAACATTCTCTCTTAGCAAGAAATTCAAACCCATGTATTTATATTAACTGCCACAGAGCACAGATACTTTGTAGTATGACATTTCTCAAAAGTAAAACAAAATTACATTGCAACAGCAGCATTTCTTCAATCCCATTTGAATGTTAACAATTCCCCTTAGAACCACAATAACTTGCTTAATAAATCTCTGGTGGATGACGGTGGGCTTTCTCCCAGAGAATTTCAAGACCCAGTTATCTTCCAGAAATCTACTCTAGTAGTCCCAGGTCAGATCTGGCTGCAAGAGAAGTCCCTGAAGTATTTCAGTGAGCCAGGACTTCCTGCCTGCAAGTCCTAGCCCTCCAGGACCAACCTACTGTTCTGGCTGCAGAGTCCCCTAATCAGATGGGTTCCTCCCCCTTCTTCTCCTCAAGGTCTCCCCACAACCTCTCCTAGGTCAGCAACAGCCTTTTGCTCTTTGCAATGGCTCACCACTGTACCAAATTTCCTATGCTACTTGTTTCTTGGTGTCTCCTCTCCTCCTAAAGCCGCTTTTCCTGTCTCTCACAGTCAATGTTCTTAGACAGCTCTGACTCACCAATTCTCTCTTGACTTCTCTCAGGAGCTTTCCAGGCAGCTTTCATCAGACTTCCTTCAGGGACCTTTATCATTTAGGCCCCAGGTGCCCTTTTTAAAACCTAATTGGGGAAGACCAGGGAAGGGCATGAGTAACTGATCAGTCACAGGTGCATGGATCATTTCTTTCTTAAAATGCCAATGTCACCTTGAGACAACCCTAAATTAGGCCCAGGTCTTTCAATGGCAAAAGCCCATGTGGAAATTTGCACATGTGAAGAATCCCAACTCCCTTGGGAGTAGCCAGTGGTAGAAGTTCTGTATGTGCTTACTAGAAATTATTCACGAATAAATAATTCATGAATAAATAATACATCCACTACAATTCTGTATACTATCTTTCCTACAAATTCTGTCCCAAAATAATTACACACACATCCAGTTAAATAGTAAGCTCATGAGCCCACAAAGACTTGCACACATTTTTAAGTCAATGGGATTTTTTCATAGCATGTAGTTAAGCATGTGAGTAAATCTGTGCTGGTTTGGGTCTGAAAATAACAGTGGGAAAGCAAAATCAAGCCACTGGCCTAGGAGTCTGGAGGCTTGAGTTCTGTTCCCAGTTCTGCTGCTGTCCTGCTGAGTGACCCTAGGCAACTTGCTTCATCTTGTTTTCCTTCTCACCTTTTTGTCTTTTTAATCTATTTAGAATGGAAGGTCTCTGGGGCAGGGACTTTCCTCACTCTGTGTTTGTCCAGGGCCTTGCACAATAGGTTCTAGGCACCATTGTAATGCAAACAATACATACAACTAATAATAGTCAAAGGAGAAAATACTCTTTTTTATAGGATATTTAGAATGTGATGGAGAGTCAATGTGGCAGAGAAGACAAAAAAGCTTGTTGTAGACGTCTTATCATACTCATAATAAATAACTAAACAATACAATAATAACTAAATAAAATAATAAAACATGCTATTATCTCACCCAACACAGACGTGAGTGGGAGGAAAGAAAATACTGCAGTTCTGCTGCTTTATCTTTGCCCATTTTGCCTCGGTGTGAACATGTCCTGAGCAAGCCAGTTATGAAGAAGTGGTGGGAGGCACGGGAAAAAAACTGAGAAATCAAACGACTGGTGAGTCATTTTTCCTTGTTTTATATTCCTGCTCTTCACCATGCTATGGGAAAAAATTCATTGCATTGTGCTGTAGTAACATGCAGTGGAACAAATGTGGCAGGGTTTGTCTTAAACAGAAGACGGTAGGATGTTTCTGCCAAAGTAATGGAAAAGGTCTGTTTCTGCATCTGTTAAGACTCCACTGAATGAAGAGATCCAGCTTACAGGTTTTTCCACAAGCTTACATATCATTTTTACTATGGGACAATCACATTTGGGGGCCGCATATAAAAACTGCTCAATACCCCACGGCTCCTAGTAACATCTGCACTTCGGAAAACTTATTTCTTTCTGTGCCTATAAATGAGAGTTGGGCTCACTTGGAAATTTGGCTCCAAATGGTGACTCTGAAGCTTTGGCAATGTCATTCCATAGTCTCCTTATCAGATACTTACTCGCAGAGCTAGCTAGACATTTCTAACATTTTGTCATACCAAAATTTGCTAATGTTTTTGTGAAAAATATTTTCCATCTTACAAAAAACATGATTGGCCACCTTTTGGGTTTCAGCCTCTTTGCCCCAGTCCAGGAAGAAAGAGAAGCTTGAAGTGCTCGCTAACCCTTTTTAGGGTCCTCATACACAGAACATGCTCTAGAGGAATGAATGCTTATGGTGCAGCAAAAGTAACATGTCAAAACTCACCTGACATAGCTGACAGCACTATTCATGCTGGAACCGGCGGCAGAGAAGAATACAAGACCCGAGAGAGGGACCCAAAAGGATGCCTTAGCCAGTCCTTAATAGCCAACTTTATGTGCTCATGGGAAATCACTCCTGATAGGTTTTGAATACAGTGGGGTTCCTGAGCATTGCACGGCTGTGTACGGCAGCTGTGGGATTACCCAGCTGGGACTTGAGTGCCCCAGGGTATCCAGAGTTGAGCAGCAGCTGATGTTGCTGTGAATGGCTGCAGGTTTGCCCTCAGAAGAATGTGGCTTCTTCCTCATGAAAGCTGCTGCAGAAGGGAAGCAAGGTGGTTATGTCAGGTTAACGCTGCTGTTGAAAGTGAGATCCCTGCTGGGGTAGCCTGGCCAGAAGCAAAAGCCTGGTGAGGAGGAGGAGGGAGGACCAGCAAAAGAAATCTCCGCATTCAAGGGGAAAGGAGAACCAATGAATGCAGGGAGGAGCAGGCAGAACACGGGCACAGGCATTCGGAGAGGGGCAGCAGGCAGAGTTCCTGGACAGGCTATCTGGACCATGTGGAAGTAAAGGCAGTGTGAAGCTGCAACGGGGAGCTGTGCATCCCATAAGTCAGGGAGGAGAGTTTAGAAAGTTCAGGGGCCTGGGATGCAGAGAGACAGCAGGAGGGAAGGACTCGTGCTTACCAGGAGTTTGGAAGCTGAGGTGTGCCTGGCTCTGGCTGTGGTATTTTTTTCTCCTCTGCAGAGCTTTCCCTTCCCTTTCTGGTTCCTTTGGTCTTTTTTTCCTCCTTCATCTTTTGCCTTTCCATGGAAGGAGAAGGAGGTGGCAGGGAAGTGGTGCTTCATGCTTCTGAAAGGTGCTGACAATGTTGACACCTCCTGCCTTTAATTGCTGGTGCCCTGGAGGATAACTGCCGGCTACTGCTACCAACTACTTAAGTAATTCCTGGAGCAGAGATGGAAGCTGCTGATGGGAAAGGGATAATGTTGATGGGGATAAGGTATAAGAGGATCAGGTGTTTTGCCTCTTGCTTTTTGGTTGGCAGAGCTGAGTAGCCTGATGTCATGATTTTTCCTTTGGAATATGTTAT
The DNA here is from genome assembly GCF_052426305.1 of Pelodiscus sinensis. Taxonomy (NCBI): domain Eukaryota; kingdom Metazoa; phylum Chordata; order Testudines; family Trionychidae; genus Pelodiscus; species Pelodiscus sinensis. Next base: position 105,159,666 of record NC_143055.1, read on the forward strand.
CTAACACAGATAGAAGAAAAATTAAAAAAACAAATAGTCTGGTAGCACTTTATAGACTAACAAAACATGTAGATGGGATCATGAGCTTTTGTGGGTACAGCCCACTTCTCCAGATGATCAGAGTGTTGGATATCCAGAACCAAGAAGGGTCATTCTACCAGAGGCTGTAGCACCGACAGTGGGGAGGATGGAAAGGACTAAGAAGGTGTCACGGCAAAACAAATGGAAGCATCTGGGAGACAGGCTACAGGGGGAGGTCATGGAAGGCTTGAGGAGGGCACTTTTGAACTATAACCAGAAAGGAATGAGGAGCCCATGAGGATGAAGTTGATGTGGTGATGTTTGTGTAGAAGAAAGCAAGCAGCAGCTTCCTGTGCATACAAGTGTCCAGAGGTCTTAATTTTAGGAACTCATATAGAGGAGCAATGCATTGTCAAGGGAAAAGAAGACGAAGGTATGAATGAGCAGAGCTGGAGCTGAAGCAGTGGGTTGTAATGTTTTTGCAGAGGTAAGGGGATGGAGATTTCCTAGCAGGGAGGAATGACTAGAGGTGTCAAAAGACAGGTATAGCTCTGTATCATCAGCATTATAATGGTGGTTAGTTAAAGGTCAAGGAAACACAACCAAGGAGAAGACAGAGAGAGAGAGGGATGACTGTTGATGACTCTTAATGGAGTGATGAGGTTGTCTTGGCTCAGATATTTAAAAAAAGATATTTTAAAAAAGTAGGTATTGAATCATGTGAGCAGAGCATGTGTTCACATGGCTAAAACCACCATTACAACCAGCAGTCTTCTTGGAAGTCTCTGTGAAGAGCCCTGAGGCTGAACAGGCAGGCAGACTGCTCTCTTTCTTAGCCCTGTAAGAAGTCTTTCCTGGTCAAGTCTTGAGGCACATTTGTGGGGAAGGGGATGGAGGCTTTTGTAATGTCTGATTCTGTAGTACACTAATATACGTACTAGTGTATAACATGATTCTAGGGTGCATTAACAGGTGTGTTGTGAGCAAGACATGAGAAGTCATTCTTCCGCTCTATTCTGTGCTGATTAGCCTCAGTTGGAGTATTGTGTCCAATTCTGGGCACCACATTTCAAGGAAGGCGTGGAGAAATTGGAGAAGGTCCAGAGAAGAGCAGCAAGAATGATTAAAGGACTAGAGAACATAATGTATGAAGGAAGACTGAAAGAACTGGGCTTGTTTAGTTTGGAAAAGAGAAGATTGACAGGGGACATGGTAGCAGTTTTCAGGTATCACAAGGAGGAGGGAAAAAACTTGTTCTTTCTTGTCTCTGAGGACAGAACAAGAAGCAATGGGCTTAAACTGCAGCAAGGGAGGTCTAGGTTGGACATTAGGAAACAGTTCCTAACTGTCAGGGTGGTTAAACACTGGAATAAACATTGTGGAATCTCCATCTCTGGAGATATTTAAGAGTAGGTTAGATAAATGTCTATCAGGGATGGCCTAGACAGTACTGGGTCCTGCCATGAAGGCAGGGGACTGGACTCGATGACCTCTGGAGGTCCCTTCCAGTCCTAGTATTCTATGATTCTATGATATTTTGAATTCACAACCAGACATCCAGCTGTGACAAAAAACTACTAAAGCTACAGGAAAAGCAGCTCATCACAATCGGGTTTAGAACTGGGGTGGAACCAAAACTTCTGAGACCAGCATTCCCCAAACTTTGTGGGTGTTCAGAGCTAGATCCATATGCTGCAGCTCAGCATTCTGTGCTTTTCTGTGCATCTTGCATTCTGTGCTTTTCAAAATTGACAAATGAGAGGTTTGCCGCATGGAAAGACAACGTGGATCTTAAATTATCAAACCATGGGCTTTATTCATGGTATGTTATTTGTTTGTGTTTTTGAAAGGCCACTTTGCAAGGACACAGCACTTGCTGCGCACACATAGGTGCACTGCTCTCTTTGTGCAGAATAAGTGCCAAATCTATTTTATAAACACTTTACATCCAAGCTCTCCAAAGTCGATTTCTGTGTCTTTATAAAACGTTGGATGGCTGCTTTAGAGCCATACACTAGGCCAGAGTATTCACTGGTGATGTCAACAGGCCTTCTGTTTCACCCAGCTGAAGTAATCAGATAAACTCAGCGTGAAGGAATAAAACTGAGCCAGAAGCAAGGCTAACGGTTAAATGAAGGCTAAGCCTGTGTTTTTCAAGCCAGCATAGAAAGCTTATTGGGAAGAGTTTGACTCTGTGGCAAAGTGCTCAAGGCAGCTGCAGTCACCAGCACATTCAGTCTGCTGAACAGTAGACAGTAACTGCTTTCCCTAATCTTATTTTTGTACATAGAGACAACAATCATACTCAGAAATAGAGGCACTCTCTTTCAGGCTGGCTGTATGTGCAGATTCCGGTATAAGGGTCACACTTGCAAACATGTGCGCATGTGCCCAGGCAAAAGGAAAATGTATTATTTATAATCTCCTCAAGCAGTGATTCTTATGCACAATAGATAGTCTATAGAGCCCTTTGAAGTGCTTGGCAAAAGGAAACATTTTGAGAACTAGGGCCTTGACTGTTAGGAAAAAGGATGGGTCAGTGATGGTATTGATAAATGCAAAAGTGGGTGACACAGTGTCCACAGAAACAAATCCTATACGGAGTGGGTCCTAGTAAAATGTAGCTCTCACTGTAAGCTGACTTGGTCCATGTCATCATCATTAATGTGTACTATTTAAAAGGATCGAAAAAAAATCCCCTATAAAATCAGAGTTTTATCCACATATGTATCATAAACTCTGGCCCAGTATTTAGCTACCAAGCCCCTCAGATCTTCAAAGATATCTAGGCATCTAACTCTATGATAAGACAGATTCCTGCTGGTTTTAAAGTCTATTAAACTGAGAACATAAAAGGTTGCATCACTTCAGTGGGGGTTGCACGAGTCTAAATGGGGGCAGAATTTGACCCTTGTAGTTGATCCTGAAGGGTAAGAACTAAACTGCTGAATTGCCAATGGGGCTCTAAGAATTGGCTGCAAGCATCTATCTTTGTTCTCATTGCTATTTTTATATCTACAATGGTTAGCATGGTGTATTCCATTCAGAATACGCGATGAACGAAAAGCAACAACATTAGCTGGTGAAAGAGAGCTGCCTTTTTAAATCATTTTTTTGCTCTCAAATCTATTTCTCTTCAGAAGGCTTTTTATTTAATCTATTTATTTGAGTGCTTTTAATCTCTGGTTTGGGTGTTTGAGGATTGCTCTGCGTTTCTATGCCAGGGAGTTGGAGAAATATTGCAGCACGTTACTGAAAGTTGTTCTTACGGGAAAGGAATATTGATTGCCTTAGCTACCCATGAACAATCTTGCTCTCTCTCATCTTTTAATAAAGAAGAGAGAGAGAGAGACTGGACCAAAGCTGATGGCATATTTACCTTCATGAGTTTTTTTTTTAAAAGTTAATTACTGCTCGGAGCAAGTTGGTATGGCTGTCCTGAGCTGTCTTTTATTAGTAGTCCCCTTCATTAATTTCCCTTGCTGGATTTGCTGCTAATAGCTGCTTGGTCCCAGACAGCACAAAGCAGCATCTGTGCCATTGAGCAGAAAAGCGGGAGTCAGGCAAAGGGGGGTGGAGGTAGACGCCGTTTACAAATCAACCCTTATTAACATGATGGCCTACTCTAGGGGGACTGCATCCCTAAGCCTCTAGCATCAAGCACAGCAGTTTGGACTTCAACTTTGCGAATATCAACTGGTGCTCCTCAACTATGGCGAGAGACAAAAACCACCGCTTGCATGACTGTGCAAGTTATAGAGCTCAACTGACTATTAACATTGCTGGACTCATTAGTTTGGTTGATTTTTTTTTTAAAAGAGCGGGGACGGGAAGAAGGAGATGGTTAAATACAATAAAACAGATGTAATAATACACTCATGTCTGAACAATGTAATAAGCAGCGATGACTCACCACCACCAACAAAAAACCCAAATCCTCAATTGTCCGGTTTTATACAGGGACGCGGGACAGACCTTACAGCTTTGAAAACAGCTATATTAGTAACTGTTATGGAGCCAATGCCTGAAGGCCTCAGTCAGGGCCAGATTCTGCTCCCCTGACAGCTGTTGTAGCACCTTACTGAAAGAGTGGCCCCAGTGCAGTAAAAGCGTAATGGGCTACTCAACAAGAATGCGGCCCATCCGGGTTTTAAGCAGGCCTTCCTCAAGCAAAATTACCTTTGCTTCCCCAGCACCACTGATTTTCATTATTCAGAATGGTATTTTGTATGACCAGACATGCCTTTCTGGGTTTTTTATTTCCCCCGTTTGATGAGCTTGAGGCATAGAAGAGTGAAGTCTCAGGCAGGGATGAATCAAGGCACTCTGAGCAGCATGGGCACAACTCCTCCTGGAGCTCCCATGGTCCCACTCCCACACTATAGCACTAGAAATGAGGCAGCACTCCCCTTCCCCTTTGAAATGGCAGCAGCTTTTGGACTTGTGTTGAATGGGGCAGGTCACACCTCTAGGAACAACTGTTCTGTTGTTTCAGGCTGTCTGCAGACTCAGGCAGGCATCACATCCATTTGGCTCACATTTTAATTTTTCTTTTGCATTCATGAGAACAGGAGACTTTTTTTTTTAAAAAAAGCAGTTGTTTCTGGTCTCCTGGTAGGATTCCAGGAACTAAAATACTAGGCACCAGCCTGTAACTCCTACGCTTTAATCTAGCAGTAGGTGGCGTGAATTTAGTGACCCATTGTTGCATTTAAAACATGTACATTAAGTGTAATCTAAAAATTATAGTTTTGGGGCATTTATTGGCTCAATTTTAAAAACAGATTGGGACAGAAAGAGGGAGTGAAAGTGGATGTAGGTTATAGGAAAGATCATGAATGTTATTTTCAGTTGTGAAAAGCCAGTCTTTTGCATTATAAAATTAATTCTACCTTTGTTTGAAATACTCCTGGAACTCTCCATGTGCTCTACACTCGTGCACCCTGGCCTGCAGAATTTAGCCTTTCACTTATTGCTGCAGTGGATGTCTTGATTTTTTTCCTTATTAGCAAAGGTAGGGGAAAAACACTCTTTTAGTTTGCTGAGGGCTAGATTTTAGTTTCATTATTGTCCTGTGCACAGGGCTATGCATTGATGAATCACCTCCCCTTACCTGAAATAGCTCAGACACAGGCAGAGGCATGATTCCTTCCTAACTCCTCCATGGTTCAGGTTGGGTGTAGGAACCTGATCCTGGCCTATCCAAATAGTAACCTGTCCTAAGTTGGATGGGGCATTAAGAAGTGGGCACTTTGGCTCTGGACACTTTTCCCCTCCTGCTTCTCACTCTCTGATGATCTAATTTGGATGGGTAAGTAAACAGCATGGTGGGTGCAAGCAGCAATAATTGTACCTACAAAAAGCAGGGGTGGGTGTGTGGAATAGGCTTCTATTTGATTTGTTATCTCCCAGGGGAATGAAAGCACCAGATTCTGGCCTGACTCACCTCCTGTGCAATGCTACTGATGCCAGCAGGGGAATGTGGGATGTACACAAAGTTACGATAAATCGGTCACCACAATTGCCACGTTAAAATGTGACCAGAACAAAATTCTGCTCACTGATCCATCTGCAGCTATTGACACATTTCTGTTCTTCCTCCTCATGTCAATTTTCCGTCAATGTCAAAAGGCGCTCCCTGGCTGTAGCAACCAGAGGCAAACTTAGCCTGGGTGGAGCTGATGAAGAAGCAGAGGATGTCTGGCTCATCCTTTCACTAAGGATTAAATCCAGCCTCTGATATCCTTTACTTTGAATAATCAGACACACAGGAATTAGAAGGCAAACCAGATTATAATATGATATGTTCACTGTAGTGCAGTTGTGGTCATTCTGGAGGGTTGGCATTCTATGTAGAAACAAAAGACTGACTGGAAGTGAAAGACTGACAAAAGAAAGCTGATCAGAAACATTCATTTTCTGCTCCTGGTAGCATCTCCTGTGAATATTCTTTTTCTGCTCTGATTGCCACTGAATTCAAAGGGGGCACCCGTTCTGTCTTGAATGAAAGCTAGCTTCTGTTTGACCTCCCCCACCTCCCACCTCTCCCTTTCTTGTGAATGAGAAACTGCACCCATAAAGGCACCCCTATGAGACTTATCCCCATAAAGTCAATCGAAGGGGTAGCTAAGACCAGTCAGTGATCAAGAACTGCATTGTGCAGAGGCTGGAACGTGCTCCTTGAGGTGCTGTGGTTCTGGAGAGGAGGAGGATTTGCATCCTCTCTCCTGCAGTGTGGGCAGTTCAGCAGATCCAGGATAAACATCCCGTGTAATCCCGGTTTTCTGGTAAGGAGCAGGCCTTCACCCTGTCAGAGTGAGTCACGCGGCTGGGGGATTGGATGGAGAGGCTGCACAGTGGGCATTGTTTCATGCAGGCTTGTCTGGAGATGCTGCTGCTTCAGACAGGCAGGCAGGCAGCAGTTGCTGCTGAGTGCTTCTCCAGTGCCCGGCTGCTGAGCTTTAACTCACTCATCACCCTCCCCTCCCCTCGCAGATGGACGCCCAGATGATTGCATCATAACTGATTTCACTGAGGCACTGTTTCATCCAAAGGGGGAACACAGGTCCTCCAGCTACATCCTGCCCCCTATTCTGTTAAATAATGAACACAGCTTTCCTTGTAACGGCCACCCCAGATTCCCCGCTTGTTGAGAAAGGGTGGCAGTACACGCACTGACGTGCTTGTCATCCATGTGGAGAATGAAGGGCTGTGTTCTTCCGAGGAGGAATAACAGTTAACAGGCTGCTGGCATGCGGGCTCGGGAGTTAATGTTGCCAGCTGGACCGTTTGAACTTCATTTCCAAACAACTTGAAGTGTTTCAACAACATCACTGCCAGTGATCTCAAACCAATCTGTCAGAGATGTGAGGAGCCAATGGGGGGAAAAAAGAAAAGCTTTGCTTCAATGGAGATTCTGGATATTTTTATCATGGATGGGTATATTGCTCCCCGAACACCCCACTGGGGGCTCTCTTGGAGTTTTAGGCACAGCCCTCGTGCTGTGCTGTTCAAGATGGCACCTGGCTTGCAAGTTAAAGTATTCCAAACAAGAAGTCAGTATTCTTCCATTGCCCCTGCCCCCGCATCCAACACAATCTTACAACACTGGGAAACCAAAGAGGGGTGGGTAGATAATGGGGAAAAATACCAGCCAGCCCTTCACCTCTCTAAGAGGGCCTGGCTGACCAGTACTCTCAAGCTATTTCACCAAGCAGCAGCAGTCCCTGATCCAGGAGCTAGAAAGGCCCTAAATTGCAATCCTGCTCCTTCAGCACAGCCACATTCATCAGTAATCCTCCCTTTTAAGGACCTGCCCAGCTCCAGGCTTAAGAAGCGTCATAGGTGCTTGCTGGTTTGAGGCTGACTATGTCCAGAGGAGATTTTTTTTAACCCCTTCTTGGCAGAAGGGGGGATCTGTTCGCCTACAAGAAGTGAGCTCTAAGGCAGTGGTCTCCAACCTTTTTACACCCAAGATCACTTTTTAAATCTCAGAACAAGCAAAGATCTACCACCCCGTCCTTCCCCCAAGACCCATCCCTTCCTTGAAGCACCACCCTCTCGGTTCTCCTCATCTCCATCACTTGCTATCTCCAGCCCTTATACCATCTACACTGCCACTTTTTTTTTCCAATTTTTATGTAGGAAGACATTTTTCCAATATTTGGCCTCTCTAGGCTGGACCAAATGTTAGCAAAATCCCTTCTTTTGGAATCCCCCGTATTCCTCGTGGAACGAGGAATATAGGGGTTACCAAAAGAGCATGTTTGCTCTTCCACTAAAAAAGGCAGAAGAACAAATGCATTCTTGGATGCGGAAGAGTTTTTCCAGGATATCTTTGGAATCCTGGAAAAACTCCTGCAGTCTAGCTGGGTTGAGACAGGATGTGTGGGCTCTGGGGTGGGAATGAGGGATTTGGGTGTGGGAAGGGGTGAGAGGTGCAAGCTCTGGGAGGAAATTTGGATGCAGGAGGAGGCAGAGAAGAGGATGCTGGCTCGGGGTGGGGGCTCCAAGCTGGGGAGTGTTGGGGTCAGATGGAGGGTTGTGGTACTAAGCACGCCACAGGCTTGTGGCTGTGAAGGTGCAGGAATTTGGGTTGGGGTATGTGAGGGGCTCAGGGCAAGGGGTTCCAGTGTATGGTAGGCTCAGGTCTAGGGTCTGGAGGGGTGCAGGAGTGTTACAATGCTGCCCAGATGGGGGCTTGGCCCCAATTGGGGGGTTTGTTGGCCAGGCTTCAATTTTTAAATAAAATACTATGTCAAACACAAAGGCTATGTCTACACTGGTGGGTTCTTGTGCCAGAAATATGCAAATGAGGCTAAGTGTGGAATATCACCGGGCCTCATTTGCATACCTAATGAGCCACCATTTTTGCAGAAGAGGCTCTTGTGCCAGAAGGTGCGTCTACACTGCCCCTTCTTGCGCAAGAAAAACCCTCTTGCACAATGCCGTTATTTCTGAAAATAATCAGTGTAGAGGCATTGCGCAAGAGGGTTTTTCGGGCATAAGAAGGGGCAGTGTAGACAGCTCCTTCTGGCACAAAAGCCGCTTCCACAAAAATGGTGGCTCATTAGGTATGCAAATGAGGCTAGGTGATATTCCATGCTTAGCCTCATTTGCATATTTCTGGCACAAGAACCGTCCAGAGTAGACATAGCCAAAAAGTTTCTGCATTGTCTTTATTTCTGAGAAGGGCAGGGAACCAGTTTTGAGTCGGGGTCACTGACCCACAGAAAAGTCAGTTGGGGCCCACACAAGGGAGATGCAAAAAAAACCCCTCCTCCTAAAACCTCCCCAAGCCTCACTAATGTGACCCCAACTGTGCTGGTGGGAACAGGGGACATGGTACTGGGGAAGGGTGCTGGGGTGGGAGCAGGATTCTGCAGCAGGGCACAAGGGAGAGGGGACAGGGTGTCGGGGGGAGGGGGACAGGGTTCTGCAGCAGGGGACAGGTTACCAGTAGGAGCAGGGGACAGGGTGATGCAGCAGGGGACAGGGTGCCAGTAGGGACAGGAAGTCCCCTGCACCAGCCTCCTCCCAGGACTCCCCGTTCCCGCAGAGGGAAGCCCCCATGTGCGCCTCCTCTGGGGCCGACTCCTCCCTCCCACAGCGCAGGGAAGCCCCCATGTGTGCTGCCTCCTCCAGGGCCAACTCCCCATCCTGCGGCGCAGGGAAGCCCCCACGCACCTTTCCTCCGGGGACAACTCCCCTTCCTGCAGAGGAGGGAAGCCTCAGTGCGTGCCTCCTCTGGGGACCCCTCGCAAGTTCCGGCATGCCACAGACCTGAGGGAGGGGACCAGCCAGCGCACTTCTGGAACCTCCAGAAGTGGCGCGCAGCTGCAGGACTTCCATCCACCCGTGGGAAGCTGGCACTACCTTCCTCCATTTTTTGCTGGAGATAGGTAGTGGGCCTTCTCGGGGGAAGAGGGAAATGGGGGGGTCCTCGAACGCCTCATGATCAACTGGTCGAGCCATTGTGATTGACAAATCGATCACGATCGACAGATTGGTAACCACTGCTCTAAGGAGTCTCAGGCTGTGCCTACACAGCAAAGTTATTTCACGATAATGTCAGTTATTCCAAAATAACTATGCAAGTGTCTACACAGCAATTCTATTATTTCAAAATAATTTTGAAATAACGGACGGCTTATTCCAACTTCTGTAAACCTCATTCTACGAAGAATAACACCTATTCCTAAATAGCTATTTCGAAGTAAGGCATGTGTAGATGCTTCACTTCTGTTATTTCGAAATAGCCCCTCACCAGGTCCATTGTAAGGTATTCCTCCTGGGGCTCTAACTTGAGATAGCACATCTACATTAGGGAAGCCTGCCTCGGACTAATTTTGAGGCTTCCCTGCAGTGTAGATGTGCTATTTTGAAATAAGCTATTTTGGAATAACTGTTCTGGAAGAGCTTATTCCTAAATAACAGTGCACTGTAGACATAGCCTCCGAAACCAGCACCAAAATTCAGCTCTCTGGATTATAAAGTAATCTATGCACTTTTTGGAGTGCACCATCTTGAATTCAAGAATGCATATGGCTGCCACCCAGATGGAAAGGTTTCTCTGAATGCATCATTGACACCATTACCCTGAGTGATGTCTCAGGCCAGGACAGTAGAGGGCCACCATTTATATAAAAGGCAATTTTATCCAATTATGAATCATTAGAAAAGAAAGGTTCTGGGCTCTGCAGAATTCTTGTTTACAGCAGAAGTGGCCCAAAGTACTCTACTGTACATTGATGTTAACTTCTGGCAGTGCAGCAGAATTTTTGATTGCCTTCACTACCCTTTTCCTGCCAGTTTTGAAGTCAGCAGAGACACACACGAAAATACCACATTCTGTAATGTTCTGATGAGCATTACATCTTTAGAGCACACGGGGAAAATGCAGCAAAATGGTGTAATGCACATTTATTTTTCTAATGATTTATGACAAACGCTAGCATATTTGGGCCTTTTAATGGTGCACATCCCGGTTATCAGACGAGTCTATAATTTGTCAGACTGAAGAGATACTGCCAACTGGCTCAAGACTTAAAATTTAGACTTTTGTTAATAGAAAAAAAATCATATTCTAAAAATATAAATGAAACACTTTTTTTGTTTGTTTTGTTTCTCTGTAACATTGCTCCTCCGAGAGGATTGGTGAGTCAACAGTTATGGTGCAAGTTCCTTGCTCTGTCATAGACTTCCTCAGAGTCCTTCGAAAAATCAGTTTCTTTGTCGACAATTATCCACAGGGATAATTGTACTTGCCCACATTACAGGGGCATTTTGAGCATAAACACATTATAGACTGTCAGGTGCCCCATACTAATCCAAAGGGGCATATCATTATTAAGGTAGATAGACTGTGAAAGAAAACAATGCCATTGTGTTCTAATGCCTGACAATCAAAAGTGAAACTGACTAAAAATAATCAAAATGATCAGTTTAATTTCACTGTCTACCAGAGTGACACGGTAAAACAAACAATATAAACAGTAAATTAGCTTTTTACCATTCTATCAGGTTTGACAACTGGAAGTGTTATTAATGCTGATAGTCACTAGGCACGGCAGTGTTGGTTGCTTATAATTTATTAGGACACTTTAACTAGTGTCAGAGAAAATTAAAAAAACACGCTATGGAGTTCTTTTAAAAAAAAAAGGCTTTAATATTACATTTTTGTAGCCTATTAATTCCTGAAACCTTAGTTTTTCTTTCAATTCTATAGATGTATTTTCCAGAAGCGCTATCCCATGAGCACATAACTTTTGTTACTTGGTTAAATCCAGTGTTTTTCTGTTGCGGACAAACCTCTTCTTTATTGGCTGTGGTACAAGATAACGGACTTAATCTTCCCAGAAACACGTGAGTTTTCATGTATCATTTTAATCTGCGAAACATTGGAGCTGAGTGTACTGTCACATGCCGATTTTGCTTTTCTATGAGAAAGTGACCCCCCGGGCTCAATGATGGATTGTTTGCTCTTTTTTTAACAACAGGCAAGACGGTGAATGCCCTGGGGTGGTAGACAGTGTGCAATGGGAACGCGAGCAAATCTGATGGCCCAGTTCAAGTTCACCTGACAAAGCTGGAGCAGTCTGCAAGCAGCATTCTAGAAAGGATTATTCACACTAGCATTATATTTTTGAATGCATTTTTCCCTGCGCAGCTGCACAGTTCCCCAACACTGAAGGTTTATGCACCATAATAAAGAGATTTAATTTTTCTCTTTTGCTTCTCTCTCCTTATACCTACTTTCCCCTGCTCTGTGCAGTTATAGGGCATCTGTTTATCCAAACAATCCAGTACAAACATCACCTTGAAAACAATAGCAGAACTAAACAAAAGTAACAAAAAGCCTGAACTTCTGCTGGCTAAAGTAACAAAAAAACAAAACAAAACAAAAAAACCTGATGGTTTTGTTAAGCCTAACTTTGTACTGGGGCAGGTCCAATATTTTTATGGAACTTTAGTACCCGGTTTCCTTCCCCCTCAAGATGAGACAACCCCTCCAAAACAAACTAAGTTATAATCTGACTTTCTGCGACAGAATATTGGACCTTTAAGACATATTTCTGATTGTAAAAAATGTATTTTATCTAAAGTAAGTCTTTATAAATTTAGCAGGAAAATCAAACAAATTATTCACATTGTTACAAAACACAAAGAGGCACATTCTTTGTAAAGTCAGAGGTGTTTTATTTTAGCTGGTGGAGCAGCTCCCTGAGAAGTGACAAATGTTGGCCCAAATCCAAGAGGTGGTTCCACGTGGGTGAACCCTCCTACTCCAAACCTGCACAAAGCCCCACAAAAGTTGACGAGGTTATGCATAGAAACAGGGTCAAACTTCATAGAATCTTTTGCAGGATGAAGGCCCTCAATTGGTTCACAGGTACAGTTAAGACGAAAATACTTAGCATTTATTAGACAATGCACTGGCATTTTCAAAGTGCTATACAAACAGCAACAAATTAATCCTCACCAAATCTGTGTGGTAGGAGAAAGGTAAATTTATTTGAGAAAAGCCATACAGCAAGTCAGTGGAAGAACCAGGAAAAAACCTCAAACGTGTCTGAATCCTGCATTCCAACCACTACACCATACAGCTCTCAAAAAAGTTTGGACAATGCTCTGGCTGTAGCAGAACCTTTTCTGTCTGCCTGTTTCACAGGCAGAGGTTTGTAGTGCTTTTGATGAGGTCACAAAGTGTTTGCATTAGCAGCAAAGTAGCACTGTGAGTCTTCACAGCACCGTTAGCTCAAGTTATAATCTGACTGTTAATACGGACTCAATTCCTGCATACACGGAGAAATCTCTAGCTTTAACTGAATTTTAAACTTAAGCCAGCTGGCCTGTCAGATAATGTCTACTAATGGTCCCTCTATTTTTTTCCATCTGTGTGCAGAATAAATTTTATTATGTGCACCAAGACGTGTGTAGATGTGCATCACCAATAAAACCATGTGCTGCTGGCTGTGGGAGGCTGTGTGCACTCTGCTAAGCAGCTGGGTGGCATTTGAATCTCTCCGCTTACAGGAAACACTACACTACAGCTTGGAGGGTATGACTTATCACAGGTTGACCGACGCATGATAACTCAGGTCAGGTTCCCAGGCCAAAAATAGCAGTGTGGATGTTGAGCTCAGACCCAGGGAGTCATGCAGGCTTGGATTCTGACAGCTAGAGCGTGCTGACACATCCATGCTACTATTTTTAGCATACTTGCTCCTGCAGAGCTAGACTGAGTCTGGCTGATTGGGCTGGAAATCTTTCTCCCAAAGGCAATGGAGAAATACCCCAGGGGAGGGAGGGCTGCTAGATACACATTGGGGATGTAACAGCTCAAGCTACAACAACTCATCAGTCTGTGCTGCTGATCCAATTGCTCTGGTGTAACTCTAGTGTTGTTCTGAAGGCTAGCAGTAACCAGTAACTTGACAGTGTACTAACTCAAGCTATCTGCAGCAGTGAAGACAACCCTATCAGAAATCTAATGAAGATACAGTCTGACATTCTCGGCCCCTTGAATACATCCCCAGTGAGATTCTAAAAAAGGGAATGGCATAACTACATTTGCTACTTTCCAATTCTCCAGGTGGTAGCTCACAACAGTCCACTAAGGTCACGTCCATGAATCACAAGCTTTGGTCTAAAAACACAAAAGATTGCTTCATAAGGAGGAAAAAGCAGCAGCTGCCTCTACCCAGGGTAAGCACTATGGGAGCCTGCGGACAGCACGCATACCACAGGATGTTCAAAGACCGTGTGGAGTGTTAAAAATCAGGGGTTCTGGGAGTATATTATAGAACCCTGAACAATAACAAAAGTGCAGAGAAAAACAAATGAAATAAAGAGGAAATGTTCAAAGCAGCAGCTGCATGTACACGCAATACTAAAACATGGTCCCAGCACAACCAGCAAACATGTAAAAACTCTAAGAAATGTCTTTGGAGTACGGGATGAACGAAATTAAGTATTTTCCGGAGACAGCACAGCAGGATAAGTGACACTGTGTTGAAATTACATCCCCTGAACCCTAGAACATCACCAGACATTTTTGCTTCAGTCACATAATTTATGTTAACAACAGAAACCCCTAAAACTGACTTCAACTGTTTTTTAAATAATTTCCAATATAAACTATACCTCAATAATTATGTAGCTGGAGTTGATGAATCTTAAATTGAGTTTCCACACTGTCTACACAGCGGGAGGCTAACAGGAACAAACGCTCCCATCGGCTTCTCTTACTCCTCACGAGGAGTAAGAGTACCGGTGCCAACAAAGGCTCCCTCTGAGTTCAATTAATCGGGTCTACGCTAGACCCCCTAAATCGAACCCTGGAAGATAGATTGTGGCAGCATTAGTCTTCTGCGTAGTGATGTGCCCTAAGGGTTGTAAGAGCAGTCACAGTTCCATTAGCAGCAGCCATGGGAGGTTTGTTTTGTTTTTAAGAGAGAACTGCCAGGCTGGTAGGAAAGTCTCCTGGGGGCACATTAACACAGATGTGAGCAAGTCCAGCCACCCTTAAGTTTCAACTCCAGTTTTGCCCGTATAAGGACTGCAAGGTTTGCTCTGTGGCTAGCAGAGTCAAAAGTGCCATCTTACAACACAAGTAAGAAATTACACACTCAGGTCTGAGAGAAAGAAGCTACTTTTTATCATTTTTTGTTTCAGTAACACAGCATGTTCACACAGGAAAAAAGTCTCCAAAAATCATAAATACATGTACACCCAAATACCTGAAATAATGATACCAAATCCTCTTCTTTAGAACAATATCTCCTAATAGCAGCTGGGGTTGCAAATGCCACTGTCCTCTTTCAGCCAAAACCCATAGTGAAGTTAAGCTCTGAGTAAAGGTCGTACTATCTTGTCTCCTTCTGGTGCTATGATTTCTCAACAAGACTGATCATTATAAGGACAAAGTTCTAGTGTTAGTCTAAGGCTGACAGGTGGAACCGAACTTGGGACATCTGGAGCTTAGTGCATGAGCCTCTACAGCTTGAGCTAAAAAGTCAACCTGGCTCTCAGCTAAGGCCGTAGAGCCAAGTCATGCTTTCTCTTTGTAAGTGGTCTAAGTACCACTGCATTGGACAGTACACCACTCCCAGAAGGTAAGTGGGTTACTTTAATTTTCCTGACTCTTGTGGATTTGTTGTATCATGTGTTCCTTGAATATTTTTTTATTTGGTTCTGTTAATTTCCACAACAAGTTGTGTTCAGTAACAGGATGCTACCAACCTGGAACTATGACCCAGATACTCCCAGCACTTAGGAATAGAACAAATTTTACTTTCATGGCTCTGTTCTCACAAGCAGAGTTATTTATATGCATAAATGTTCAAAGGATCAGGTCCCACGTCAGAGCCTGTCAGGCTGTTTTTTCACAAGGCTAGTTAGGTTCTGCTACTGAAGGCCTCTTTAAAGAAAGACAATGGCAGATTTCATTGCACTCAATATGTTGATTATTGAAGAAGTAATACATTCCTTTCTCCCCAAAGTTGGTGGTGTGTGAAACATCTTTCCCATTAAGAGAATGAATTTGGGGGTCTGTGAGGTAGATGAGGCCTTTTCCATTGCCTGTCACCCAACCTGCAAAATAAAGAATACATCCAAATAGGAAATGATATACAATAGTCCCTTCACTTCATTGTGCTCTGCAATTAAGCCTCTCCCTCCCCCCACACTTATGGTAATTTTACACAGGTGGAATTCTGCTGACCTCAGTGGAGTAACTCCTGATTTACCCCAGGGTAAGCAACTGTAGACTAAGGCCCTTAATGTTGTATTGATATTCAGGTAAGAACAGAATCACAAGGTGACATTAGGTCTCAAGAGCCTCCGGGTTTTTGCTTACCCCTGCTAAGGGAGGCGGGCACTTGAGCGAACATAAAGATTAGAAGGTCAGCTCCTCATCTCTAACCTAGGAGAACTTGTGGAGCTAACGACTGTGTGTACACACAGAGGTAGCTTTCAGCCATTTGGGGGCTGGCAAGTCACAGAAAAGGGGAGGGGTGGCATGGGAACTGCTACACTGTCTCTGGTTCACCTGTGGGCCCCCTTTGCCAAGAAACCCACCGGGGCCCATTTCTGTTAGCTTTAGTTTAGCTTTCACAAGGGTGTAGTGACACAAGGTTGTGTCATACTAGGATCGGGCCCAGGCTCATGATCACAGTTACTTACATCAAGAAGAGAGGGAGGTTCTCTTTGAACACCAGGTGTTATTTATTTCATGTGCCAAAAATTCAGGCCTGTTTTCTTACACACTGTGAGTCTGAGTCTTCTCTATGCCTTCCTTGGCCTTAAGGATATTTGAAATGGGTTTGTTCTTTGTATAGCACATGTTGCTGGTACATGGGAAGGATGCACAACCAACAGAATCGGCCTTCATACAAACCTTGCAAATCGACAACCACCTCTGTGCCATGGGAAAACTCATAGGAGAAGTGGCCAAAGGCCAAGCCATACTCAGTGGCTTTGTACTCTGTCTTCACCACTTTTGTGTTATTAGATAGCTTCACAAACTCTCCCAGAATATAGGGCTCCACACTCACACATCCTTTGATAGATTTGTCTTCTAAGATCTGAAGGAAACCAGAATGCTAAACGGTTAAAACAATCTCAGCAGAGATGAAAACGGCGAGAAGTCCTATAGCTGAGCTATTTGAACTCTTATTTGCACTATTATTTTTCCCGCAGCACTAAAAGGAAAACAGATGCGAAAGAGTCCACACATTGTGCCACCCATTTGTCTGTTCCCATTAGATCACATTTGGAAGTAGAGCTCACTCACATCTAGCTAGAGAGAAGAAAGCATCAGCTTTAGGAACGTCAATTCAGCCTTCTGAGACCAGACACTGAGCAGAATTTTACCATAATTCTGGTAGTTACGAGAGCACCATGATAAGCTAAATTTTAAAGCAGCATGCTAAAGGTGCAGCTACTAACATAGCACATGCACCTGCAGGCAAACACGAACGCTCATATTTAGGGGCACAAATGGGTTAGGTGTTACAACAAATTGGGCAACTACATCTGCCAGCTGGTTAACTGAGCCCTTCCCTGCTCTAGAGACACAAATCAAGGTATGGTTTGCTGGGTCTGGCAGGACACATACTTTTACAGGTGCACCTATTGCGCCCTCTGGTGATAATCTGTGCTTGTGTGTCATATTTTTTCTCATTTTTAAATATTCAAATATGTTTGCCAGGTAATGGAATTTGCCTCTTAGGGGACAACTCCCCAGGGTTTCAGAGTGAGACTGAGTGAGTCTCCCAACCTGGGCTGACAGACTTAGTTTAGCAAGGCTCATAGTAGTGTTCTAAAAATACCTATGTAAATAGTGCTTTGTAATTACAGCTTGAACTCAGACTCTGAAACCTATGGAGAGGCTGGGCTTCAGAATCCGAGTCCCAGTCTGAGCTGCCATTACTCCACATCTGTCAATCACTGGCAAGGAGACTCACTCCTGCTTGCTCCAAAACGCTGTGTTTACATACCCACGGTGTAGGGGACACAAGTGGCTTATAATAATTATGATTGTTCTCTGCGGAGATCTTGTACCACTCCTCATTTTATACTCGGTCTCTACCCACTGTTCTACAGGAAAAACATTCTGTGATCATTTCCTGATGGCTTCTGTAAGTTCCCTATTTCAATTACATTTCAGTTCAGGACTTCTTACCAGGAGTACTGCAGAGGGGATGTAAAAGATTTGTGTTGGGATCTTCTGCTCATACAGCCTTTTGTTGAATTCCGTCACGTAGTACTGAGCAGTCATTTGTCGCTCCACATCACTGAAATGGTGAAGAAGCCCCTTTTCTTCTTTATACTGTTTCCCAACATACCTATGTGGTAAACACACACACACATACGGGTTAGCCGATTCCGCCGCACATAGCAAAAAGGGAAACCCTCGTTAGGATGCAAATCGTCACCACAAACCCACTTCATTGTTCAAAGGCAAAGCTATTTATTGTAACTTATTTTAAATGATAACTGAAATCTGATCTTGTACCACTTGATGGAATATCAGAATTTGGCTATGAATGATCTTAGCCTTAGAGTGAGAATTTCCAAAGTGTGTAAACAAATTAGGCCTCTAATTCCAGCTGACATCCATTGAGCACTGGCACCTTTGAAAATCCCACCAGACATTCTAATAATCCATAAATCACATTTACTCATGGTCCGAAATCCACATTTGCCCCTTGCAAATATAACCCACACGCTGGCTGGATGTAGTGTATTGTCCTGTCTAGTGGTACCAGGACCTCTTACAGAGGGAATAATGAGTCTGCTCTACAGCCGTGGCTGATAGCCAGCTAGCGTCTAGCTCATATAGTAGAGGTTCATGTGCTAAACTTTAGAGGTCCTAAGTTTGGTTCCTCCTGTAAACGACTGGGCTCTGTTAGTTGTTACACAAGCTGTGAGCACTGCCTCTGGGTGAAGTGAATGGATGGACTTATTCCATCCAGCTCTTAGGGCGGAGGTGTCCATTTCACAAAGCCACTAAAATTTTACCCATCTCTCAGATATGCCAGGCTCTGCCCCACCCTGCTCTTGCTCTCTTGAGAACAAGAGAGCTAGGCCCAGATTTGTAAAGCCCTTTAGGTGCTGCTGAGCTCAGCGTTGAAATGCCTAACTGATTTAGGAGCCTAAATCTTACTTTCAAAAGTGATTTAGATATTTGAGAGCTAAAATCTCTGACAGTAAATAGAATTTAGTGTTTAAAATCACTTCTGAAACAAACCAGACGTGGGCGTTGCAACATTGAAAACAGTAAGACACAATTGTTGTTTTTTTAAATTTGGGCCCTAGTGCACATGGTGCTTAAGACCTCCACTCCAGGCAGAGGACAATACTTGGTAGTTAATTTTGTGCCCGTATGTAATCTCTACTCACAACAAGCTTGCATGCTCTATTTTGCACCTTATTTACATACAAGCTTGCACTGAAATCAATACATTGGTTTTAATTTACCCATTTTCTAATTTCACGTGAGTCTGTTTCTCTCTCTCTAGTTACAGATTCAGAGTGTTGCACCTGCATTACATTTAAATCAGAAGGAGGAAATGCTTAATTGAAAATGAGAGAGTTTGAAACAACAAAAGGTGCCAAATAAAATCCATTCTGTCATTTCTGTGCAGTTGTGTGTGTAGACAAGCCCAAGGGCATATTAGGAAAATGGACACTAAATGTGACACAATGACAGATAATCTAGAAAACAATAATGAGGCAACTGGTTCTTTTAAAATACTTTTCCCTCAGGAAAGACTGCAACTGCAGAATTAAACTTGGTAAAAAGAACTGTAATAGTGAGGCTCAACCAAACAGCCAGGAGTGCTGGAAGGGTTATAAAACCTTTTTAATTCAGGATATTAGTTACTTCTTAACTAATGGAGGGTAGGAAGATTTTTTTTTTCTGAAAGCAGGTTACCAAATAACTCCCCTGTCACAGTGGAGTTTTCTGAAGCATGAGAGGTACAACACGTTAAGCCTGATCCATTATGGCATTTGCTATGTTCCTATGTGTGCAGAATTAGCCCAGATTAAAATTTCACTTCAGCTTGATCTATACCTTCCCAGAGTTTCTTCTTGATGCAGAAAGTGTATCCAAAACGCATTCCTTTGTTTGCCTTCCTTTGCCACGCTCAGGTAGTCTCCAATATATACAGCTGTTTCCTGGCCTGTCCACAGCCCAGATATCTTGGAGTATTTCAGAAGAAGAGCAGCTGCCAAAAGAAACCCCCCACAAATGAAACCGACAGCTTCTTTAGCAAGGTTGTTCCATGCCAGTAACCAAGGATGAAACCTTAAGAGCTAACACATTTTTTCTGTTAGGGATACATGTCCATGCCCAGACAAAGTCTCAAAGCTCTTCTATTTTGTCACACTCAATCAATTACTATAGTGCAACACTGAAATAGCATCTTTTGAAGCGGCACATCCATTAATGGAAATGTATAATGTAGTTAGGCAAAATGCATTGCTTCGGCAGAAGGGCACACTATAGGGCTACTTCAGTGCAGCACCTGCCTCATAACTAACAAAAGTTTAAATGATAATGGTGTGCTGCAGAAAAAATTACTAGTAATCAGAGAACTCAAAATATCATCTACACTACAGGAAGAATCAAATGCCTTTTATTTCTGCCCTGGAATGCCCTTGCTATGAGCCTGTCATAACCCTCTTGGGGAGAAGATTACAGGCAGTCCCCAGGTTACGTACAAGATAGGGACTGTAGGTTTGTTCTTAAGTTGAATTTGTATGTAAGTCGGAACTGGTACATATTGTAGGGGAAACTCTAGCCAAACATTTCTCCAGAGCTCAGTTTTATTCTCCCACACCTCACTTCCCTCAGTCCTTTATTCTCAAGCTGAGGTGTCTGCTGAGAAAAGCCGCTCCGCGTCTCCCTGGTCTGCTGGGGCGGGGGAGGGGGGGAGCGCTAGCTTCGCTCTCCCTGGTCTGTTGGGGAGAAGCAGCTAGTGCAGGGTTGCCTCACCCTGTTTGTAAGTAGGGATCCTATGTAAGTCGGATCCATGTAACCCGGGGACTGCCTGTATATACATAAGCGTGAGTAATACCAAATTGTATGCCACTGGACATTTTTACTGATACCAAGAATATCTAGACTTACAATAGTTAATCCTAACACAAATTTGGAAGGGATATAAAACCTTCAGGGTTAAAATCAATCTACTGCTAGAGATTAGGAGGAAACCTTCTTGTGAAGGCAGATTATCACACATTTGCTCTGTGGCAGATTATTACACATTTGATCTGTGGCACAAGGCACTGCAGGGTTCTTATGCCTTCCCCTGAAGCATCTGGCATTGGCACTGACACTTGGAGAAGGGTAGGAAATGGTTCTGCAAGAATTTTCAAGAGTTCAAATAACTTTCTCATCACAAGTCAAAATCTCAACAATTTTCACAAACAGAACTTCTGATTTTTTTTCAGATCAGGTCACTAAAAATGTTTAATCAAACCACACCCTCACTTCAGATGACAGCCACACTTTAAACCAGAGCTTTGCTTCAGTTGTGTTTATTAACTTTGTGAGCTAGCAGACAGAGCTACTAGACTCAGACTGAGAATGGAGTTTTACTGAAATAAACAAAACATAAAGTCCTTTTGAATTTTAAGACAAATTAAAAATAATTGAGAGATTCTGGCAGCAGGTACAGTCTGACTTGATTTGGTTAACAGACAAAAGGAAAAAACTGGATGCGATATTAAGCAAAATACAAGTTGAACCTTTCTAGTCCAGCATTCTCTGGTCTGGCAACGTGTGATCCAGCATGATTTTAGTTAGCCAGATATCCACTTGTCATCGTGTGGCCAAGTTTCTTGCAGTTCCTTAAAGTTTGTTTACAGCCACCAGTCCTGGCTCTTAGTGTTCTGTGCTATTATTTAGCTCTAATTTACCCCTAAATGTCTTCTAAGAACCCAGTAAACAGTGGAAGTGTTGGTAATGCTGCTAGACAATATTAACCTCTGTGGTTCA
Source organism: Pelodiscus sinensis (assembly GCF_052426305.1). Classification (NCBI taxonomy): domain Eukaryota; kingdom Metazoa; phylum Chordata; order Testudines; family Trionychidae; genus Pelodiscus; species Pelodiscus sinensis. Next base: position 105,181,198 of record NC_143055.1, read on the forward strand.
ACAAATTCTCTGGATAGACACCAGTTAGGTCCCGAGGGTGCTGAGCTAGAGAGTTTCAACCCATAGTAAACTAAGCCAAAATGTTGATCTGCCCTGACTTAACTCTTTTTTCATTTAAATCTAAGTACTTTTGGAAAACAAAAAGGGCCTAAAAATATCTAAACCCTTAAGGTCTGCATGATCCTAGTAAGAAGTAGAGACCTGATTCTGCAGCGTTTTCTCACACAGTTTCATAGATGTTTAAGACCAGAAAGGATCGGTCCTTACTCTACTCTGATCTAAAGTACTGGCATAAGTCAAAAAAAGATTAAAACATATGACCCTCAGTTTACAAGGGCAATGCTATAACCTTCTGAATTATATGGCAAATGCACAAACACATATGAATAAGAATTGCACAAACAGACCCTAGATTTTTATCTGCTGCTTCTATCTATTTTGAGGGATTTATACTTTGCTCATCACCATACTAAGAGTGCCAGTCTGCACGTAGTACAAAAACCCTTCAAAGATTAGCTCTTACCACCCTAAAGCTACATTTGGGGTCATGATGGTGCACAGCACATCCACAGATGTTACTTACAATATGCTTTATGGAGTTGTCTAGTCTTAAACAATCCAGTAGTCTCCAGTCTCTGCACTAGCCAGTTATGCTCAACACCTGACAGGAGCTTCTCATAGTCATTATCCTCTAAAAGGCGGGTTTTCAGGATTTGTTCTTTGGTTCTCCCAGGCACAAAGACAAATGAGCTCCCACTGGAGTTCAGAAATGAAGGACTCTCTAGTTCAGAGAAACTGCTAGAAAAATGAGATGATTTGTACCAGGATTTCAGAGAGGAGCTTGAGCTGTGGCTGCTATTCCAAAAGTTCCTGGACTTTTCCGCTTCATCTTCCTCAGTGGTAGTGCAGTCATTCAAGCCATCATCTTCTGGCATCTTCACCCCTGATGGGTTAAGTTCAGGTCTTGGAACATTCATGGCCAGTGAGTTGTTTCCTGAGCTCCCTCTATTGCTAAAGGCAATCTCCCATCCATCTTCTGTATCTGCCTGTGTGTCAATGTCAGGCATTTCAAAAGACCCATTTCCAGCCATTTCAGAAGATGATTTATTAATCCAGTTATATACAAAGGAATCATTGGCTATTGTTGGCTTGTTGCTTACATATGTAGTAGCAGCCACAGTAGGCTTGTGGGGTTCAACTGATAGATCTTCTGTACTGTCTACAGTATCTCCTTCTGGGTCAATCCATACAAAATTATTTCTAGATAATGGGTCTGTTTCACTTTTATACCTTTCAGCATCTATTACATTTCCTTCCACTAGGCTGCATTGAGTAGGGCTGTGATTAACACTGAGGTCTCTACTGCTGTCCTTGGTTCTGGACTCAACCATTTCAAAGGATTCTAATTCTGCCAAGGAAGAGGAAATCGTCTCCCTCTCAGATCTGTTGGGACCAGAAGAATGGGGACCCTGTAAGTCTATAAAGGGAACAGCATTGTTCTTGGACTCTGTATTATTGGCTTCCCCTGCTTTCTGTTTTGAGGCATCCCTTTCAGGTTCTGTCTCCTGCGAGAGCCCTTCCCTGGAAGCTGAGACCGTATCTGCCAGTCTATTAGCAAAGAGTACATCATTCTTTAATGAATGCTGAGAGGGACCTGAACAGCCATCTTGTGACTCTTGAAGAGCGAGATGATGAGTTTTGAAGGACAATGAGTGCAGGCTACCAACCTGAACATTTTCCTCTGTAAATTCAACTGAGGCTGTGCAACACTGCTCGTCCACTGAGCCCTTTTCCCTTTGTGGCCAATCTCTGGGCAGCTTATTGCTAGTGTTACAATCTAGTTCCTCCCAGCTAGCAGAGGAGCTTGATTTCGACAATTTGCTCCAAGATTTCAAAGAGCTTGAGGTTTGACTCCTGCTTCGGCCATCTTCATCATTTGTAACTTGGTCTAATGGCTTGCTCTCCGTTTCTTCTTCAAGGGAGATATTCATTACATTAGAACGAATCCATTTCCTTCTTTTCTGGCTACCGAGTCTCTTGCAGTTTCTTCTTGCTTTTTGTGAAGCGGAGATTTTGGCAATGCCCTTACCACCGCACAATTTTTCTTCGGTGTCTACATTTTTAGTTTCAGTTTTTAAGGCAGTGATGCAAGCTCCCATATTGCCTTCTCTGTGCCTGGTTTCATGGCTCCTGCAAGTACTTCCAACCTCTTCACTCACTGACCTGTGATGCTGGGAATGTACTTCAAGGATTTTCTCAAAATTCACTTCACCGTGCAAGATAGGCTTTTCCACTCCACCTTTGTAGCTGTCAGGAACATAAGACCTTGCATCTGAATTAGGGAAGCTTTGTACTTCTAAATGCTCCTTGACAGATGCAATCAAACACATGATCTCCTTGGCAAGTGTTCCTTTGTCTTGATCTTCTGTAAATGGTGAAGTACTGTAAATGTACAGTTTCTCCAAAGCTTCGCAACACAGCTGTCTCACCTCACAGAGTCTCTCACTTTCCCCATAGAGTTGCAGATGAACAGTTGTAAGGCAGAAAGCTGCTTTAATGAAACTATGAAGCTCCTGCCTGCTAGTGACAGGGTCATTTTCATTCTTAGTGAGGAGACCAATTTCAAAGGATTCCTTAGCTTCAGACAAATAGAACTTTCTCTTCTCTGGAGGACATTCTTTGGAGTAACTGTAGGACAACAAGCAGGTGCCACGGATGTTCTAAAAAGGATGAGAAGTCAATGAATTAGAAACTCAGAATTCCCGTCCAAGTAAAAGGAAAAAAAATACTATTTCAGCATGCATTTACAAGTACAGATACTAGCTCATTTCTGCATTTCTCACAAATGAGGTAAGGATTGTTTTATATCTCTGATTATTTCTTATTCTAAGTTTGCTCAGAGTTGCAGGAATCTTGCAAAGCATCTTTACTTTGGGAGATCTGTCTCTCTTTCTGTCATTTTCCCTCTGTGGTTTTAGATGAGAGTTACATGAGGAGTGCACCATCTACCCAAATCCGAGATATGAACAGAAGTCATACTCACCACCGCTGTGAGCACAAAAAGTGGAGTGTACTGGCTGAAGGCAGCTGCCAGCTTGCAGGCTTCAGCAGCTGACAGTAAGCGATGATCAAACTCCTGGAGAAGGCTCTGTTAAAAAAGAAGGATAAAAGTTCCTCAACACAGAATGCTAGAACTGGAAGGGGCCTTGAGAGGTCATCAAGCCCCTGCCCTCATGGTAGGACCAAGCACCACCTAGATAATCCTGGATAGAAGTTTAGCTAACCTGCTCATATGGTATCATCTTTGTAATATCACGTTTTTGGTGGTAGAAAAAAATGTAACAGTTCTATACTGCAATGTAAGTCTAGTGTTAGTAGAACTTGAGCCCTATGTTAACAAATTCAGGGGCTGCAAACTCGAGTGTCTCTTCTCATTTATAACCCTAGGTTAGGAATTGCTGAACCCTGGGGCTGGAGCATGTACAGTGTATTATGCGGTCCTGAGTCTGACTAGCTATATCCCAGATTTCCTAATTACCCATTACAAAGACAGCTTCCCCAATTATCACCTTTAATATCATTAGCCCACAGACATTTACCTCCCCCCCCCCCCCGCATTCCCCTTCTGTTCTGAAATGTGATTTGTCCTTTTCATGTGTGTTCATTTTTTAAAAATTGTATCCTTTGGTATATATGGTTGTGACTATTTTCTTCCACTATTTGATCTGAGAAAGTGGGTCTGGCCCACGAAAGCTCATCATCTAATAAACCATCTTGTTAGTCTTTAAAGTGCTACATAGTCCTATATTTTGCTCCAGATTTCCTAGTATTCTCCCAAAATGTAGCTTCTCTAGCTCTTTGTACATGGTGTGGTGTGGAAAAGCTTCACTATCCATCAAACTGAGTGTCTAGGGTATCCCTGCGTGATACTTTTGGTACACTCACACAGCACAGATCTAGTGAGGCTGTATGTATAATTGAACCCTGTGTCCTGGATTGACTCAGGATCTGACCCACGACTCTCCTGTGGTCCTGGGACCCTGGGTCAGGCCTAGGTTAATGTGATTTTTGTAGGAGAAAGTGGGATTAGGCATGAATCTGAGTTTTAATCCTTGGCTTACACTAAAGTGTAGACATACCCACGAAGACTTGACTTTATAATGAGGGCAATAGTCATGTGATAGGAAATAGCTGGCAATAAAAGGGCAGAGTCTGAGCCAAGTTACACTGGTGTAATCGGTGGACTGGTCTAACGGCATAGCCAGCTGCAGCTGGTGAGAACAGATTCCCAGTTTGGCCTAATGTAATGAAATGCTACAGCTTGATAACTAAACTAAATCAGACAAAGCAGTAAGCCGAAGATTCCTATAATAGCATTCAATTAGCCATAGATGTTTATAGTAGCCATTTTACATCACATGGAAATTAAGCTACACATTTAACCAGAAAACAAGAAGAGGAGAAACTACAGATAGATAATGCACATGAATTAAATTGCCCAAGGAACCTTACCTTCCATATAACCTGATTTCTTGTGACAAACCGTACAGCCTTACTGTTTCCATTAACATAGTTCAACAGGAAATTTATCTGAACAAGGGTAGATTTAGGACTGCAGGACCTGGCACAGAAAGTCCCAGTTTGTTTCAACACAATGTTACGTTCACATTGTACAGAGGCAAACTGATTTTTCTATTCAAGTCATTTTGTGAAATAAATGGCTTCATTATAGGCCAAATCCTGAGATGCACGGAACACCACCCCTATGGGTCAAATCCAGAGATCCTTAGTAAACTAAAATACCATCACTACTCAGGAAAATTGCCAGTGATTTCAGTGAAGGTCAGTCAGGATACAGCAGTGAGTATCTGGAGAATTTGATCCATTGAATCCACTGCGTTTTAAACATGCTCAACACCTCTCAGGATTTGTGCCCATAGCAGGCTTCTACTATAACGAGTCTTGGGCTACTGTCAGAGCAAGATACTAGATCATCTATACCAGTGGTCTCATCTGGACCAATTCCTGTGTCCCATTCACCCTTCCCATCATGTTGGAAGTTTTAAGACGTGTCTAATTTTGGACTTAATGTTCATAATGTTCCTTCAGTTTGCCTTGGAGGGAAGCAACACCCATTGTTTTGCCTAGGCGATTATGACCTCTTTGGGAGGAGTTGGGGAGCTTCCCCAAGCAGTCAGCTAAAGGACAAGACCAGGAAATTTGGCTGACCTTAGTGCAAATACATAAGGATCAGCAAGAGACTTCTAATACATGAATAGTTACCAAGTCAACTTGAGAGTTGTTTTTAAAACTGTTATAATCTTCCTCACTCATGGAAACAAAGATATCAGCCAAAATATCCAATGATGTAGCAATTCCCTGAAAAAAACAACAACAACAAAAAAGTGTTTTTTCCCCCATTTTATTTTCTATTTTTGCCAAAGCTGTATAAGACAAAGATAAAGACAGTCCCATGCTATCAACAAGACACATATATAGTAGAGAGGACACATGGGGAAATTTAAGAACAGGAAACAATTTAGCTGAATTTTTGTTTTTCGATTATTATCAACGTTTGAGCACTGAGGAAAGAGTGAGGGATAATGTAAATCTGAATAGCTCCACTAAACTGAATTAAACTACATCTATTTACATAAACTATGAATCTAGTTCTGTATTTTTAGGAGGGATTTGAATGAGGGTTGAAATTTTGTTACATTCTTTGTTTATATTTCCTCTTGCCTGTCAGCTTTTAAAGTGTGACAAATACTGCACAGCATCGGGTGATGAAACATAAGACTATCTTCAGACTAAATGCTATATTAAATCCTGATTACACAGATTTTTGACAACAGGTTCCTTTTCTGTTGAGGGTCATTTTTAACATCCTACTAACTTTTAATACACAACAATAATTTAAAACTGAACAGTGTGTCTCAAACTATTTATGAGGCACGAGGATAAATTGTCTAGAGAAATGCCACACCAAATGCAATCAACATATCATTCTGCTAATATAATCAACCCTCAAATGAGGTAATGTTGCCCAGAACTATTTAATGAAGAACTTCAAGAAAACCCAGATTTTGAGAAATGGGAAGGCACTCTAGGTAATGACTATTTAACTCTAAAGATTCAACTGTGCAATTTTGAATAGAGGTCAGTGAATCAGAAGAATTTGTAATGTACTGCTTTGGAAGGATACAAATGGCAAATTCCCCCATCTTCATGACAATTGTTCACTATTCCCAAAAAGTATACCAGCCATCAGATTACCTTAAGATGCAGTTAGTACAAGAAAATTAGTACAACAAAATCCTTCCATTACGTTTTTTTTGCCTTCTTAAATATCTGGAAAATTCCCTGCACTACCTCTGTTTTTGTGTAAGTATTTATGAGATACTATAAAACTCTGCAAAACATAGTTCCAGAGTTTTAACCAACTAAGTTTAGGGAGCTTTGGTTTGGTTTTTTAAAAAGATAGGACTGGTTTACACAATTCAGATCCAGCTTTCAAATATCCAAAGATGTAATAAAAAGCTGGGATATTTGTAAAGTTAATAAAATATATGAAGGATGGGCCTAGGACCTATGAATGTTAGGGCACTAACATTAGAGTGAGTAGTCCAAAGTTCAATTCCTTGATCCACCACAGACTTCCTGCACAATTCTGGGCAAGTCACTAACTGCCCGTGCCTCAATTTCTCATCTGTAAAATGGGAATAATAGCACTTCAGCACCTAACAGGGCCTTATGAAGATAAATATATTAAACACTATAAGACACTCAGATAATCTGATGATGGGGACTATACAATTACCCAGATAGATAGATATCCAGACTCTTGGTCAGAATTTGAAGGTCAGGACTGTTTGGTTCCAATGAAATGATTAAGGGCCCCTCTCTGAAAGTAATAATAATGGCTGCACCTTGATATTCCTCTGTCACTCCATCAGAGAACTACATTAAATCATCACATTTGATCATTTACTTCTGGTGATGCTAACGAATGAAAAGGATTGCTTTATTTCTTTGTGGAAAACAAAACAAAGCTCAAGATATGCTGGCTTAAAAAATTCCATGTGCACATGTATGTAAAAAAAAATCAAATCAAAGTTCAGCTAGAACATCTGTCCCAAGTATGAACCTTGACTGAGATACTGAAACTGATTACCATAAAACTGGGAAGGATGACTGACGTAAACAATGGAATTAGTAAGAGTATTTGGGGTGAAAAAACACCAAACCTTTTTATCTGGCTGAGGGAGTTGGAAATAGCCCACAATTGAAGCCCAAATCAGTTCCGCTGCCCCATTCCACATTCCTGAAATAAAGCAGACACATGACCAATAAGCAGATTTCTTCTTCAAGTTACAACAGTGCTTGGTATTGCTTTAAAACAGATGTGTATTTTTTACCTATCCTGAGCTGGGAGATTTCAAGAGTGTATAAAACCATTCTATGACACTTTTCCAGTTTAGTGGCATCATTACATTGCTTAATTTCATGTTGCCTTGGTTTGTTCACAAATGTATATTTAGCGTGCACGAAAGATCATAGATTAGCAGTCATGCAAATGAAACTCATTCGAAAGGCATAGCCTAGCATTTAGGCGGTGCCTTCTTCCCGCCAAGAACACAGCTTCCATTTAGTAGCTCTCTGCAATACTAACCTGGGGACTTCTTGCATCTGACTCAAGAAATTGCTATGATACATTTCTGAGGGTAAGCTACTGGTGGCTCATTCAAAAAAGAGCATTGAAAAGGGAGGAATAACTTGATTATTAAAAACAACTAAATAAAGAGTATTTACAAGTGCTTGTCATCTTCTAGTTGTTGCAACAAGAGATTGATGATTGGTAAATTCTAATTGTTTGGTAAATGCACTCTTGCTTGCTGTAAGCTTTTTCTTTCTAAACCAGTTGTGAATAGAGCTAATTTTTCTGTAGCCCTGTCTGCTACAGAAGTCAGGGGAAAAATTAGATATGCCAAGTTTTTACTTAACGTAAGAGTTACGTTTTTAGTAAGCTGTGAACATGGGAAATTACTTTAATGCTTAAATAGTGAAAATCACTTCATGGAAAAGTGTTTGGCTACAGAGAGAGTGATCTTACCAAGCTTTTGCAGAATCTGTCCTCTGATCTGTATACAGACTGACTGAACAAGAATTCGATCACTTTCCTTGTCATACAACCACACGCCTGAAATGAGAATGTAAAAAACTCAGTGGAGTGTGATGCAGCTGTTGGTGGTTCCCAGGTCCTTAAAGCCTGATCCAAATTAGGGAAGTTAAGTATCAGTTACTTAACTAATAGAATAGTCAATAGAATTTCCATTGACTACTCGATTAGCCGATAAACGGTGGAGTGGGGAGGGGGCGCTCTTGCTGTGGCTCTGTACTTTAAATATAGTAAGAGCCCAATGGGCTCTTACTAAATTTAAACTGCAGAACTGCAGTGGAGTTAATTCCTGGGGGTGGTGCAAGCCAGGACTGAACAATTTTGGCTCATGCCACTCCCAGGACCGCTGTGGCTCTGCCACCCTTACTCCCCGCCCCCCACACACCTCGGAGACAGTGCTGGGGGAACCGGCTTTTAAGATGGCTCCCCCCAGCACTGGCTCCTGCTTCCCCCCTCTTGCTGCCTCTGAGAAGAGGCTTCTGAGAAGAGGCAGCAGTGGGGGAGGGGGAGCAACTAGTCGAGTACTCACTCAACTAGTCGCTTACATTCCTAAGCCTGAGTCTTTCCAATTACTTTAATGGACTTCAAATTAGGACTTTAGATATCTTTTAAGCACTCAGATACAAAGGTGATAGAACAGCAAAAGGACTCAGGATGTGTCTAGACTACACCTCTCTGTCAACAGAGAGATGTAGATTAGGCACATCGAAATTGCTAATGAAGCAGGGATTTAAATATCCCACACTTCATTAGCATAAACATGGCCACCGCTTTTTTCTGAAATGAAGCTTTTTCGAAAAAACGGCAGTCTGGATACGTATCTGTCGAAAATAAACCCTTTTTCAACAGATCCTGCAAACCTCATTTTTTGAGGAATGCATGATCTGTCGAAAAAGGTATTATTTTTGACAGATCCGTGTCTGGACTGCCATTTTTTTCTGAAAAAGCGCCGTATCGAAAGAAAGTGGCAGCCATGTTTTACTAATGAAGCACGGGATATTTCAATTCCTGCTTCATTAGCAATTTTGATTTATTTGATTTGCATCCCTCTGTCAACAGAGGGATGCAACCTAGATGTAGCCTCAGAGAGATATACGAGTAAAAAGCTTTTATACCCGTGTTATAATAATTATAGACATAATTAGAGGATTTACCTGGCATGGCTCAGGTTCTTGTGGTGGCTCAGGGCAGAGGGTGGAGGATGCCAGAGTCAGGGAAGGTGCATTGCTACAGTAACGACAGCTCCCTGGGACACTTGGGGCTATGCTGCCAGGCCAGTAGTACCTCCAAGGGGCTGGGGCTGTGCTGCCCAGTCCCTCCCAGCCTGTGACTCCTCTGAGGGGCGGGGACAAGGCTCTGCTGCCTGGCCTGCGGCTCCTTCATGGGAGAAGTGGGGCTCTACTGCCCAGCTCACCTCATCCTACAGCTACTATGGGAATGGCAGAAGTGCTCCCAGGGGCACTGCAGTGGCTGGAGAGGTCCCTCTGTCCAGCACTGTGGCCGAGGGCCGCAGGGGTGAGTGGTTTGGAGCAGTAGTCCCACCTACCTATGGCCAATGCCTGGCAACATAGAGATCTCTGGCTCCAGCTGGCCACTCTCATACTGGTGCGACACCACCCTATGGTCACTCTGCCTCAAGTGTGGGATGTCAACGTGTAGAAGACTACGCAATTAACCAATAAGCCTGCACTTGTTGGTTAATCCTGTCAGCTACAGGCATTCCTGCGTGTATCAGAGGCAGCAATGGACGGGGGAGCAGCTAATACAGAGGCAGCAGCGTGGAGTGTGAGGAGGGCTGGTGGGAACCAGCTTTTAAGCTGGCTCCACAGACCCACCTGCCCCCCCTTGCTGCCTCCTACAGAGGCAGTGAAAGGGAAAGGCAGGAGATGCTCCCTCCCTGCCCCCACACTGCTGCTTCTATCAGAGGCAGCAGCACAGGGGTGACAGGCAGCTGGTCTGCACAGGGAGTTGGTTTGATAGAGAGGCAGCAGCACAAGGAGGCAGGGGCTCCCTGGGAGTACACTGGCTGTCGGCCCTACCCCCGTGGACTATCAAATAGTTGGGTAACCACTAAAATTTGATGCGGTTACATCACTATTCAATCACACACTATCTAACACCCCTACTCTGCAGTATACTTGTCCCTGATACTCACTGCCTCCAGTGGTCTTTGTGGAGTATAGCTATCCCTGTTCTTAGCCCCCTCGCTTTTTGTGGTATGGAAAACAATTGGATTCAAGGCACATCTCATTTTCCCGGCACAACCAAACCGTGACCTTGCTTTAGTTATGATAAGAGGAAGCTGCATTCCAAATTTGATGGTCCTAGCTCTTACTGTTTAGGAGGAGTTCTTGAACAAATGGACTCACTGACAGACAGACTCATGGACAGACACACAAATGTTCTAAAGTATAGCTAGTTAGGCTATTGTAGGTTATCTAGCTAAGGATTTCAAAGTGGTTTGCAAAGGTGGCTAAATATAAATAAATACTATTTAAATATCACAAATATTAAATAAATACCACAGTGATTAAATTAATATATATATTTATGGTGATGTATAAATGGCAGCATAACACATTTTTTTTAGCCTGTGCCAAAAATGTATTCTCATTACACCTCAATGTTATGTATCTTAAAACAAAAGTGTTCATAATTTCAATCAAATAATGATTAGGCATCTCAATTTTTATTTTTATCTTGTAGTTATATGGTATCTTTTCATCCATAAAGTACATATGCACCCAAAACATTATTAACTTATAAGTAAGTTTGCTAAGCATAATTAAAAACACAGTATTACTAAAAATAATTAAAGAATGACTATCACAAACTATGGTTCATGAAACAATTATTTGTACTGAATACCATGCAAATATCCTTAACTCAGCGGTTTGCATTTTTTTAAAACTGGCAGTGTGGTTCATATTTATCTTTGTCAACCACACGAACTTTATCACAAGTCCTGTGATATTTGGTATGTCTCTTCAGACTCAGTTCCCGTCCTTGCATGAATGTGTGAAAAAAAGACTTATTTTTTGTTTAAAAAAGAAAAAAAAAGGAAGTTTCTAAATTATTGTTGTGGAGGAAAGTTTGAGAACATGGCCGAAGGGAATCATAAAAACTCAGAAACCAAAAGGCAAAGAAAAAGCTCCTAAAATGTATAATTAAAAAAATCTAATGAGTTTTAAGCTGATCTCATGATTTCTGGGGTCTGACTCATGATTATTGAGCACCTGGGTTTGGCAATACTGCACATCCCTTCACCCATAAGGTAATCGGTGACTCCAATTGTACAGATCTCTGAGGGGGAGAGTAATGACAACAAATAAGTATCTATAAAAATTTGAACAGTGTTCTAAAATTGCATAAGACTATTACAATTCTTAAATTCATCATTTCAGGTCTCTCCAAAGCTAGGCACATGTGCTGTGAAAACTGGGCCTCTCCCATTTCCACTGGTACAAATCCTGTGTTTCTAGCTCTGATGATCACTAAATAGTGAAACAAACCTATTATTGGCACAGGATGTGATATTCCTTATTTTGTGCAAAGCCTAAATGATTTTGGAAGGAAAGAGAAAAACATTTCTATGACAGACTGAATGAAAAAAAATCAGTCAACTATTTGTAACTGGTGAGAGGTTTAGAATGTTAGACAACTTCCATGGGAGAGAAATCACCAGGCAGAGCAGAGTCATCTACTCAAAGGTACTGGATACCTTGGCACAGTCCGAGCCCTGAATCAATTAGGGAAGTATGAGAAGAGAAAACATCATTGTCCATATAGATCTCTCTCATGGCAAAGAGCAGAAAGAAGGGAAATATGCAATTTGCCTACCACATTTTTGGGTGCTAAAAATAATAGGGAAAAAGAAAATAAATACTAACAACAAGGGGGCTTTTGTGGGAGTTTTGGATGCACAAGGAATACATGATCAAACTGCAGAGAAAAATCACAATTTAAGACCTAATCCTGCAGGCTCAAATAAATGATTAGCATTATTTCTTATCAGGCTATTACTACTGTTAACAGCAGCACTTAAATCTGACTAACACTGGTAGAAAGCATTATGCCTAGTGTAAGTCATTGAAGAGTCAGGACTTTATTGAGGTCTGGGAAGTGAATGGTAATATTTTAAGTCCATGTGAGTGTGGCGAGTGGTACAATTAATTAAAAAAATTATTGAACTGCAAAAATAATGAGTTAGTCATACCTGTTGCTCCATTGTCATTTATAATTCTGCTTAGGATATACTCAGCTTTTAAAAGTTTTCCTGAAAAAAAAACGCAAAAAGATAGAAAGATGAACATCAAAATGCATTATGTAATCTAGAGGGGACTGAATTATTCATTCTATTCTAGTTTGTCTCCATCTTCCTAATGCAGTCACTGCTCATATTTAAGTGCTTTTAATTATATTATATATCAAAGTACATTTCTGAAATTAGGATGGCTGATAAACACTCACAGCTAGACAACTAGTCGTCAGGTAATAAATTACACCTATGTGTATACTGAATGCCACATGAAATTTTGCATGCATAGAATTTGAAATGCTGCAGAAATGGTAAAATGAGGAGGTCTTTGTAGCTAATACTTGCACTACTTTGTACTTAGAAAATCCTGTATGCTGAGTTAATTATATACAATTCTACAGGTCCACTCTGCCAACACTAAGGCTTTGTCTACACTTAAAAGTTTAAAGCGCAGCCACAGCAGTGCTTTAAATCGAAAGTATGGCCACTGCACGAGCGCTGGGAAAGACCTCTCCCAGCACTCTGTGTAAACCACCTCCACCAGGGGAGTAGCTAACAGCACTGTAAGGCTGTGTCTAGACTGCAGGAATTTGTTGGCAGAGGCAATGCAAATGAAGTGCTCATTAGCATTTCTCACGCTGTCATTTGCATAGTCTCTTCCGATCCTTTTTGCAGAAGAGGTTTTTGCACAAAAAAACAAAAAACAAAAAAAAAAGCGGTGTGGACGGGGCCATTTTGTGCAAAACACAACCCCTTTTGCGCAAGATCCTGTATACCTCCTTTTTGGAGGCATAAGGGGTCTTGCGCAAAAGGGGATTTTTGTGCAAAATGGCCCTGTCTACACTGCTTTTTTGTGTGCAAAAACCTCTACTGCAAAAACGATTGCTGGAATATCGACCGCAAGTGGAGACGTGGCCTGAGATGAGGAGCAGAGAGGAGGCACCTGAAGGAGGGCAAGGAGTCGGTGGGTGCTCCTTCATTGGCTAGTTGGCTGAGATAGTTTGTCACAATGAGGGAAGCAGGTTAAAAGGCCTGGTCTTGCCTGAGGTGCTCCATGCTTCCCTTAATGTAGGGCTGTGTTGAACAGGTATGATCTAGTCCTTAGGGTTGAGCTCCTGCCCGGCTCTGAGGGGATGTCCTCCAAGGACAGAACACAGTGGCAGCTAGTAGGTGGCGAGAGGAGGAGATTGTTCTCCAGCAGCTTTGGTTCCTGATCCCATCTTACAGGGGTAGGGAGCTGCTCCCAGGGACTGCTCACAAGCACAGAGAGGTTGTTTCAGACAGAGGAAGATGAGGAGATTGGGCTGCTCCATCATTCACAAAAGAGGACAGGGGAGCAGGGAGGGAACAGCCCCTGAGCTGCTGGTCAATTGCAGGCTGAGCAGTTTCACACCCTGCTACACACTGCACGCTACACGCTCCATTCTCTCTTGGGGAAAAATGTAGTTGTCCCACCTGCTCCCTGGGCTCCGCCTCTACTTCTCAGCAGGGCAGTTTGGAGAGGAGCAGGGGCAGCAGCTGTGGCATGAGGCAGAGGGATAGGGAGGAAGGTCAGCTAAACTGGGAAAGACCTGGCCTGGCCTCTATTGTATTGGGGGGAAGTCTGGCCAGGGATCATTCCCTTCTCCCTGAATCCCACCCCATGAGGCTCTCAACCAAGCCTGGCAGAAACCCTCTCTCCCCCCAAAATCCCAGTCTTCTGAGCAACCCGGAACAATTGCCCATTATCAGGAACATTTTTGAGAACCTGGGTATTAAATTCATACAGAAAGAAACATCCTAAACAGGCTTTTTTACATGGGGGGGGGGGGGTAAAAGCTGCCAAAGACACCACAGTGTTCAATAGAACACATCTCAGCTGTTTGTCACCCATTTAAAAGGCCCGAGTCACACATGGCAGGCTTGAAGGCTGTGAGAGATGGCGTGAGGCCTGTTTTACCACCCTTATCATGCTGAGGCTGCTTTGTTCCACAAGCAGTTCAATGGAAAACCAACTGAACTGCTCACATGGAATAGGAGTTTTATGTTTGCAGCATCAACCCTAAGTATGAATATTCTGGTGCTTAGACACCAAAGCAATGGGAGCATTGGGAACACACAGGGGCTACATCTACACTGGCCCCTTTTCCGAAAGGGGCATGTTAATTTCACAGGTCGTAATAGGGAAATCCGCGGGGGATTTAAATATCCCCCGCGGCATTTAAATAAAAATGTCCGCCGCTTTTTTCCGGCTTTTAGAAAAGCCGGAAAAGAGCGTCTACACTGGCCCCGATCCTCCGGGAAAAAAGCCATTTTCTGGAGGATCTTATTCCTATTTCGAAGTAGGAATAAGATCCTCCGGAAAAGGGCTTTTTTCCCGGAGGATCGGGGCCAGTGAAGACGCTCTTTTCCGGCTTTTCTAAAAGCCGGAAAAAAGCGGCGGACATCTTTATTTAAATGCCGCGGGGGATATTTAAATCCCCCGCGGATTTCCCTATTACGACCTGTGAAATTAACATGCCCCTTTCGGAAAAGGGGCCAGTGTAGACGAGCCCGGGCAGAAATAAGACTGGTCATGAAAGAGGAATTACCGTTTCTGTTATTTTTACATACAAAAGTCACGTATTTTACACGGAATTGTTAAAAGCGGGCTAGATTTAGCCACTTTTCTCTTTTGACTCCACAAATAACAGGTACCATCCATCCTCCAAGAATGATGGGGGTGGGGGGAGGAATTCCAATTTACATTAGTGAGTCTGTCAGCTGCATTGTTTGTATAGTCAAGTGGCCCTACTGAAAAAGCGGCAGGGACAGTGTAGAGAAAATGCCACTATTCTAATCTACTTTTTAAAAGGCTCTTGGTCAGAAGTATAGCAATTCAGATACCCCTGTTTGAAACCAGCAGGCCAGATTTGTTAAGGAACAAAAGCTCCAATTAGTATTTTCCACACCCTTTCACAATTTTCTCTCCTGCTTTTGGCTCTGAAACCCTTTATGCCAGGCCCTTTGTGCTGCCAAGAGGAGGTGGGAGGGATGCATGGGGTGGGGGGATCTAGGTTTGAAAAGATGGCACTGGGATCATAGGCATGTCATACCCAGAATAGGACAAAGTATCCTCTTGAAAGTCAAGTAGCTCCTAATTAGAACTGAGCTGAGAAAATGGAGAGAGCGCGAGTTAACAAGAGTTTTGTTACCTGAATTTACAGAGATACGAGCTAGGCGAATAACCACCTGAGGGGCGATTGGCGTGGCTGGCTGCAACTTGTGCAGGCCTTTGGCAATCTGAAGAAGTTTGCCGGATGCATCCACCCAATATAAGAATCGGTCAATCAGGAACACAATAGCAGCTGCTGTTCCAAAGTCTTTGACCATGATGGAGGCTTTCAAATACACCTGAAAAGGACACCAAAACCAGGAGACAGCCGGGCAGAAACAGGAGAGGTAAAAGAAATTCAGTTAACTGTTTACAGAAAATAGACTTAAAAACCTTTTTTGGATGGTGCTGCTTATACAACACTTTGCCGTAGGTTAGATTTTCAGCCAGATATTCTCTCTTATTTGCTGGTAGGCAGACATAACATTTTACAGAGATCGAAGAAATAGACACTAGGAAAAACATATGTATCTACTGTCTGATAAAATACTATATGCATTTCTCAATCTGCTTGCAATTATTTGTTTCTGTAATTTTGGTAAGGTTCATAGTTTAATCACTTTGTTTAATCACTATTATAAATATTGTTTCTGTTCGCTTTGTGATTTTTTTTTTTTATCATGGAAGCTTCTGGTTGGGTGATTTGTTTTATGGGATTGTACTGTAGATTTTCCTCCTATTTTGTCTTTTTAATAGATATATTCCTCATAGCATGGTAGCTATGTGCTTTGGAAACACTTTTAAATGAACAACAAAACAATAACCATAATGGTAATGTCTGGCTCTTACACTGCTTGACCTTAAGAAGTACCACACACCCCCTCTATCCCCAATTCCCATCTGATGTCATCAACAGCTGCATGTGCTCAGCATCTAATTTGTACAGCAGTTGTTATCCATACATCTTACCCTGGGGGGGGGGGGGTAAGTGCCATTAATTTTATTTTGCAGGTGGGAAACTGAGGCACAGAGGTGAAAGTGAAAACTCAAACTTGAGAAATCCCGGGGGAGGAGAGAAATCAGGCAACTTATTTGCATATACATAAATATTCAAATACAATGCAAATGAGTGGCCTAATTTTCAGTACTGCTGAGCTGCTGGAGTTCCCATTAGCTTAAATGGGAGGTGTGTGTTACCTCCAGATTTTCATTTCCTTTTTTCCCTAAAAGTCCCACAGGAAATTATAGCCTCTCAAGAGGCAATCAGCTCTCTGTGGATCAACCCCAAGTATAAGTAACTGGCATTAATGCAACATTAAGACTGCAAGATCAAACACTGCTTTATACATCACAAAGAAGGAAACAGGGCAGAAGTCCAATGTTTTTTTCCTTTGCAGGTCACCTTTAATGATTTTTAAATCAGTATTAACTCCCTTGGAGTCCCCTCTGTGGCTGATCCTTCTCTCTGGCATGAGGAATCAGCCAGAACTCCTGAAGGAACATGCTGTTAGGGGGAAAGGAGGCCAGCAGGGTAGCTGTGTGCATGCACAGAGCCTCTGTGGTTGTCTAGGGAACCATGCCAAACTAGGGTCCAAAATGTCCTGCCTTTTCCAGGGAGTTGGGGAATCACTTCTCCCCTCTCTCACCCTGCCCTCAGCAAAGGGCAATGAGGCAAAGAGCTCCAGGTACTGAAGTTAGGCATTTCATACCTCCTTTGATGGTTTGTCTTGTGATGGGGAGAGATGCATCCAGTGATCATTTTACAGAAACACGTACAGGCCCCCTGAGAAGAAGGGGCAACTGTCCCAGGGCCTGGAGATTCAAAAGGACCTAGGGCTCCCAGCCATTGCTGCTGTGCTACCATGTCCTTTAAATCACTGTCTGAGCACTGCACGGTGCACTCTGGGTTGCCTGGGGTTGGTGGTGCGGCACGGCACACTCCAGGCAGCACCCACCCTTATTCCTTCCACCCCAGTCTCATCCCTTCCGGGAACATGGAGCCACTCCCCCACCTTTGCCAAGGGCCCAGCAAGTCTGTTGGACCCCTGAACGTGTATATTTCATGATTATTGTTATCTCAGAAGCAGGGCATAATGAAGGACTAGTAAACCGTGGCAGGACCCTCTTTTCCTGCCTCATAAATCATGCCTGAAGCACATTCCTCCTACAATGTAGAGGAGAATGAAGTTACTCTGTCCCTTTCCTTATTGTCCGAACCATCTTTTAACTGGATCCTGTTCTATAAAATTCCCATGGGTCACACTTGCTCTCAGTCTTAAGCAAGAGAAAGTCAAGAGCAAAGGAAAAGGAGTTATTCTTACAGAGGCGAGAGGGGGGGGGGCACAGGCAATTTCAGGAAGTGAGAAGACACTCTTGCAATATGACATAGTCAGGGAACCCCACTCTCCTACACTTCAACAATCACAGAATATTATTTCCAGACAGGCCTTTGGCCTTCAACCTTGCTGTATGCTCAATTACCCCGTCTTGTAAAAATGAGGGTAGTAATGCTACTGCTCACCCAACTTTGTCAGGTCCTTGCATGAAAAGGGCTGTTTATCCAGTGAAAAGTGCAGAGCCATGAGTGTTTGACAAATCTAGGATGTCCAGCTCTCTCCCAAAAAGGGCCGGACTCTCCTCTCCCTCCCACCAGTGTCATTCAGAAGTAACTGCACTGAAATCAGTGGCATTAAAATGGGCGCAAGTGAGAGCAGCATCATTCGCCAAAACCCCATCAGATACTGCGTGCCTGAAGAGAGAAATTGATCTGACTCATCAGCAAATTTTCAATGAAAAAACATTAGGTAGCTAACTCAATATTTGCACTTGGCTTATCACATTTTTCTCTCTCACTTTCTCTCCTTGTAGGCACATAGGGTCGAATCCTCCAAGGTACGTAGGTACCCAATTCAATGGCCAGGTCCACACTTATGATGAAGTGTAAAAGACAAGAAACTCCTGCCAAAAGGGGGAAACAAATGGGGCAACTCCCCAGGGCCCGGTGATTTAAAAGGCGATTTAAATTGCCACAGGAACTCTGAGTGAGGTATTCCAGAGTCTCCAGCGGTGTGCTCCTGGAGGTGCTGCCGGCAGCTGGGGGTGCACCACCATCTGGGTGGGGCTCAGAGTTGGCTGCTCCAGCCCTCCTGCCTGAGTCTCTGCCCCTTCAGGGAGCACAGAGCCTGCCCTACTGCCCTACACCTTGCCCAGGGGCCAGGCAAGCCTGATGGCTGGCCTGCTTGACTGCATTGACACTTGTTCCTATGGTACATAGCTACTCCACAATGAAAAGCTCCAGAAGTAGGAAAAACTCCCACAGCCTCCCAACAAGGACAAGCTCTGGCAGGGAGGAGCCAGTGGGGAAAGACTCTGGGGGGAAAAAGCCCCAGCAGGGAAAGCCCCCCCGTACAAAACCTTTTCTTGCTGAAGCCTTTCACTGTGGGTCCCCGAGTAGAGAGGCAGTGGGACACTACATTACTAAAAATAGCATTGTAGACATGAGTAGGGTTGCCAGATGGCTGAAACAAAAATACCAAACACCCCTCCCCCCAAAAAAAAACACCAGGAAAAAATTGTGTTGAAGGGAAAAAAGTGTGGGGAGGGGGAGGGGGGGGGATACCCAAAGTTGTTGAGCAAAAAAAGACTCCAAGAACCTGGATCACTGCTAGGGGTTACCAGGTAGTCATTTAAAAAAAAACCCAAAAAACGGACACGCTTAATGGGGAGGTGGGGAAGAGGGGAAGGACCGGCCAGGAAGGGAGCAGTGCTGGCTGGGAAGGGGGGGCCTGGAAACAGCTAATGGGGGGGCAACGGGGCTGGCCGGGGGAGATGGGGTGGCCAACGGGAAGCAGGGCTGGTCATGGGGGGGGGGGGTTGGGTGGAACGGGGCTGGCAGCAGGATATTGGGGGAGGGGGGACAGGCCAGGACGGGGCAGGGCGTGACGCACAACTGAGGGGGATCGGAGGCCGCGAGGGTGGCTGGGAGGAAGGGGGGGGGCGGGAAGCAGAGCTGGCGGGGGAGATCAGGAAGAGGAAAGGGCCGGCGGGAAGCAGAGCTGGGGGGCGATGCAGGGGGGCTGGCCAGGGAAGATCAGGAGGGGAAGTGGGGGGGAACTAGCCAGCTGGGAAAGGGGGGGGTGAGCAAATTGGCCGGCGGGAAGCAGGACTGACCTGGCACTTGCTGCCTGTCCCGCGCAGGCTCCTGGCGATGCACGAGCAAGGAGGAGGCTTCCCCTCCTCCTCACACTCAACGAACTGAGGGCTCCTGGCGGCAATTACGGCCCCGCCTCCCAGCTGGGACTCCCAGCCGTTCCCCACGACCACACCAGTCTTCCATCCGGTGCGCAGCCAGAAAAATCAGAAAATACCGGACATTGCACATGTCCGGTATTTTCTGATTTTTTTTACTGGACAGAGAGCGCAAATACCAGACACCTGGCAACCCTAGATGAGAGGCCCTGCTTGGGTGTGTAGAGAGTTTTGTAGGGAATATACCCCAGTTTCTGGCACGTAGGGTGTACTACTCTACCCACCTAAACTCTCTCTCCACGTATACACTGCTTTATATATCTCAGCACTAGCTGTCTGTACATGTCTGTCTGCTACACGCCACTGCAAGTGTAGATGTACCTCATGAGAGTTAGACACCTTTGCCACTGAGCCTGATTTTCCTTTTAGATGGCTTTGTTATACCAGGGTAGCCCTGTTATATCAATAAAGATACTCTTGATCCCACAGAGGGATCTTACTCTTCTATCCAGTTTTTAAATGCACAGCTTTCTATATAACTCTCAGGAGATAAAGAAAGCAAGGTGGGGATTGTTAGGGTAGCATAGGATAGGATAGCATCGCATAGGATCCTGGGCTCCAAGCAATAACAGCATATTTGCTATCTCCCAGGTTTTCCATACTTCAAGATGAAGTTCTGGTTTTTTTTTTTTTTTTAAGTTTAACATTTTTTTTCTGACCCAGAGGGTGGTGTTGGCTGAAAGGTTGGTACTTGAAAGGGATTCCCCACTCCCTGTGTGCAAATGCTTTACTTCTGCCTGTCCATAATGGAGGAATCCCTCTCTTGAAGCACCTGTAAACTGACCCTGCAAACTATCCATTCTAAATGCTCATGAACACACCATATATTTAAGCACAGAGCATTGCCTAATCTATTTTTTTCGCTCCTTCTTCCCTTAATAGATTGGAGCACAAAAGCCTGAGAGAGGGTGACCTACCAAACAAAAGGGTCTTTGAGTTTCTAGGAAAAGTAGACTTGGAGGAGGATGGAAGGAATCCAAGTGGCCCTATTATTTCCACTTGCACTAATTAGACATTTTTCTGTCAGCTATTGAGCACTGCTGAGAGGCCAAACTCACTGAATTCATTTCTAAAGTGTTTACAGAAGTTTGCATCTGTTTGTGTCTCTTCAGGAGGAAAATAAGCACTTCAATAGCATTGTGAAAAATCTAAACGAAGCATCCTATTCTGGAGGGCCTGGCAGCCTCGCAGCTGCATAATTTAGCTCTCTGCTCAAAGCTGAAGCCTCTTGTGTCTCTCTCCAAAACCAAATGGACTCAAAATGTAGAAAAGTCAAGCCCGGGGGAGAATCTCTGCTATTTTTTAAAAAAAGGAACGGCTGCACGCTGTGTGGCACATAGTAACGTAGCCGGGTGTCAGTCCTTGTAATTATGTGCCTGTGTTTCTACCAGTACACTGAGAAATTAATACCCATTTCTTTCATTTGCTGCCAAATAGCATGACTTTAAAATTCCTCAGCACCCAAAGATAATGCTGGATAACTGCCATGCTGGGTAGGCACACAAAAACATGCACAAAGAAACCCTCGAAACTACTTTTAAACAATCTGAGACAGAGGACCAAATTCTGCTCTCTGGAGCACCATTATAAACCAGAGTAACTCTACTGATTTCAAAGATGTGGCAGCCTAATCAGAAAATCAGATCTGCTGCTCATAAACAGATACTTAAGCCCCTTTTGTCCTTCAGTGGAGGCTCTCTCAAAGACAGAATTGACTATATTTCCTACTGTTATCATTTTACAGAGTGTCTCAGTGTGTCTAGATCTAAGGGGAGAAATGGAGAGAGAAATACATACACACTTTGTTTCAACATCTGTTTCCATGAAGTGAAATGCACACATCTAATTGAGTTTATGACACAAAGAGGAACTTCATGGCTGGCAAGTGGAGTCAGGTGGTGACAGAATTAAGTTTGCATGAAATTTCTCTACACGGGTGATTGGGAAAAATGCAAAAGAGCCTTGACTGAAGGGCTTTTGCTTAACAGTAGTGAGTGGAAGTGTGTGCTGTTTTCATGGTTTCTTGCATTAGTGCTATGCTCTGCTCCACATAGAGCTTCATGTTTGGGTCCCAGTGTTGGGTTCAAAGCCATGACACCTTCTTTGCACTGACAATGGCAGCTGTTCCCAAGAGGAGAGACAAACTCAGAACCAGAGCCATCTGGCACTAGAACAGGCAGAAACTGTGTAAAATGGAAATTACTGGTGCATAGTGAATGAGGAGAAGGAAGAGGAAAAGAAGATTGAGGAAACCTTTATGTAATGACAGGAATTGAAAGCTCAAATAAATGAAATACTGGTTTAAGGCTGTCTATTTATAAAGCAATGAATACATAGGTAAGCATGTCATGGAAAAAAAGCGTCCATCTGCAGACTCAGAAAAGTTCACGCTGGGAAAGAGCCCTGTGCAAGTAAAAAAGGTAGACACATAGGTAGCTAATAAACAGCTTAATTTTCAGAGAGGCTAAGCACCATTAACTCATACTTCATTCATCTAGCTATGGAACTGCATGCCTAGCTATCGGCACTCATGTTTGGACACCTCAGCTTTCATTTTATTTTGTTGTTAGTCGATATTTGAATTCTTCTAGCGAGATCTTAAAAGCATGCACCAGGAAGTAATTTCCATGGTGTACATTTCTGATGACTTCAGTTATATCTCCTAAATCTTCTCCTAAACTGACACACAATTTATATCCCATCTAGGTATATGAATCTTAAGAAATTGCCTATTCCTTTTTAATTTCTTTTCTTCCATCTATATCTGCTATGTTGCAACCAGTGAAAGGCCAAAGCATTGAAGGATATGGCACGGAAGGGATTAATGCCCTGTTAGCAAAGCCCACCTTATCCAGTGGAGTTTGGACCTGCTGAGCATTGTTAGCTCTCTGGCACTGCACTGGGTTTTTCTCTGTCGAATAATACACTTTACATTTCTGCAGTCCTTTTCATCTGCCACTGTTATAGCCCTCTCTCTATATAAATACTATGAATTAAACATTACAATGGCTCCATGAGGTAGCTATATTCTCTAGCACCCATTTTATAGATGGGCAAACTGAAGCGAAGGATAGTTAAGTGACTTGCCCTAGTCAAATAGCAATTCAGTGGCAGAATCTGGAATCTTGAAAACACAGGATTCTGGACATCTACCACCGTGCTCTAACAGTAGACACCCCCATCTCACTTCTCATATTATGGTTTCAACTTCCACATGGGGCTGTGTCTAAACAGCAGCAGGAGTGGCCCAAGGCCGGCTGCAGCAGCTGGCGCCCTAGGCGGAAGGCGCGATCGGCGCCCCCACCTGCACGGCCGTCAATGGCTGTGATGTCAGCATCGGGCACCCGGGCTGGCGGCGCCCTAGGCAACTGCCTAGTTTGCCTACGCTCACAGGCCGCCCCTGCACAGCAGCATTATTTCGGAATGACTAATGTTATTCCAAAATAACATAGTCCATGTCTACACAGCAAGCAATTATTTTGACATAATGTCAAAATAACATTGAGCTGGAGGACTTCTTACTCTGACTCCTGTAACCCTCATTTTACAAGGAGTAAGGGAAGTCGGAGGAAGAATGCTCTAACTCGGACTTTCTGCTGTGTAGACACCGCCAAAAGCTGAAATAAGCTATTTCGACTGAAGCAATGCAATTGACGTAGCTCAAGTTGAGTAGCTTATTTCAGCTTTAGCCCTTCTGTGTAGATGTGCCCTGAGAGTTTTTCCATTGATTCAATGGGAGAAGGATTGGGTCAATTATTAGTCACTCCAAATACAAAGGCATTTAAAGCCCGGGGACATCTTTATTTCTTGATTAAATGTCTTCCTTCACCTGATGAGAACTAAGTTCTGGAACAGTTACAGATTTCAAGAATCAAAACCTCCCTCCCTCTCTCTCTCTTTTCAGTTTAATTCTCTGGCAATTATATTAGCTATCTATTTTCCTTTCCTGCTGTAAGCTTAAACGTATGACGACACATGGATAAATATTCACTTGGGAACTTCTGAGCCTATGTTGCCATTGAGGAATTCTGAGGATGTCAGGATCAAGAAAACAAAGCTTGTGTCCCTTTGGGCACTCAGCATAACCCTGGGAAGATTAGTTACGAAGTAGAGAGAGCACTTGGTAAAGGTAAACTGTTATGCAAGTGCTAAGTTTCTGCCTGCTATGAGAGGAAAGATAGTCCAGTGGTTAGGGCACTAGTCTGGGACTGAGCAGAGTCATGTTTGATACCCTGCTCTGCCACAGACTTCCTGTGTGACCTTGGGCAGGTCACTTAGATCTAGATCTTCAAAAGGTATTTGGTCACCTAAATCCTATTGAAATCAGTGGGAAGAAGGCACCTCAGTACTTTTGAGGATCTTGGCTGTAGTTTCTCTGTTCACCGTTTCTCATCTGTTAAATGGGTGTTGCGAGGTTGTTGCATTAATACAGTGAAGCAGGCCACTTACATATATAAAATGGATGTCCACTGAAGTCACTGCAAAAACAACCATTTACTTTAATAGTGCTTTATGATCAGAATTCATAATTCCTTCCTCCTCCTCCTCTTCTACCTGGTCCAATAATTCTCAAGATATAAGCCACTAAAATCCAGTCAGAATTGAAGGTGGAGGCAAAACGCAATACAGTATGTGATTTTAAGACATACTGTTTTGTGACAGACCAGGGCTTGAAGATACCGCCCTACAATAGCTTGAAAACTTGGAATTAACAGGGTTAATTTGTGCACCTTGAGGGATATAAGATGCCATACCTTTAAAATGTTTCCTACAATGTGGTCACAGCCATGTTGTCTCCAAGATATTAGTGAGAGAAGGTAGGTGAAGTATTAGCTTTTATTGAACCAATTTCTGTGGGTGAAAGACATGAGGTTTTGAGCTCAACAGAGCTTTTCTTCAAGACTGTGTAACTGGAAAGCTTGTCTCTTTCACCCACAGAAGTTGGTCCAATAAGAGGAATTACATCAACCATTCTCTATTATTTTAACATGTGTAACAGACTTAGGCTAATAGACCAGTACAGTGACCACTTACCAAACAGCCCTAAATATTCTCAGCATTATTGCAAGTACTCTTGGCTAAGTTAACACTGGATCCAACAGGTAAACTGTTGTTTGATCCAATAGGACAGAAGGTTAGTTTGGGTTTTGTATACATTTCAGCTCCTGAGCATTATAAATCATGGATTAGACTTAGAACTGCTATTCTCTACTGCTTATAAAAGCTGTTCCGTGATACTGCTCATTTAAAAAAAAGGAAAAAAGGAAGACTTGGGATACTAGGCATGTAGGCATCAGTAGAAATGAAAGGGAGTCTGTATTGACGTGAATTCCCTCTTATGCTGTATTCAGCACCAGACAAACAAAACTACAGTTCTCAGTTGAGTTACCTCACTCTCCCTTACACTTGGATCACCTAAGGGAACTTTTTTAGCTTAAGTCAGGTAGCAAAAGGTCAGCCTGGAAAGCTAAAGGCCCAGAGCCAAGATTTAGGGCTTTAGATTATAATGCTCTTTTGTTATCTCACCAATAGGTTCAAAAAAGGAGAAAGCTAAATACTCAGCATCCCCTCTTTCCTGCTGGTTCAAAGGTTCCCATCTCTAAAGTGCCAAGCACACCTGTGGCATCTTAATCAGCACTGTCTCTCTAATGTTAGCCTATAAACATTTCATTAGGTAAAAAGTCATTAGGAAAGTTTATTCAGTTCTAAGGCAAGATTCCCTTTGACTTAATTATTCCCATTAACTTCATGGAATTTTGCCAACATAAGGACTAAACAAGCTTTTCTAAAGTTAAGATAGCAACTAGCTTCCATTATAAGAGCCTATCTTACCCCATCCCCAATCTCCCAATAACTTACCCTTTGGGTTTTGCCCATGAAAGTTCATATGATATGATTTTTTTTGTTAGTTTCTAAGGTTCTACAGGATTACTCATTTTTTTAAAAGTTATAGACTAACACGGCTACCCCTCTGAGACCTTTGAAAATTGTTTTGGTCTGAAAATTGCCATATTAACTGTGAGGACAGTGAAATATATTAATGCATTTTCCTTCAAACCGGGCAGAAAATGTATTTTTAGTTAACAGTTGTTAAATATTGTTTCATGTTGTTCACTCTGTGTGTACTATTCCACTTGCCCTCACCCTGTGTTCCTCCTGTCTATTTAATCTGTAAACTGTCTGGGACAGGGACTGGCTACTTTGTGTGTGTACACAGTGCCAAGCACCACTCGTGGACGCACGCTTGGCTGGTCCCTTGACACTATACAGTGAACCCTCGCTACTTCGCGGTTCGACCATCGCGGACTCACGACTTCGCGGACTTTTTTCATTACATTATGTATATACGTGAATCCGCGATGGTCGAACCGCGAAGTAGCGAGGGCTCGCTGTATACATGTTAAATATACATGTCCCTACTTCGCGGATTTTCAACTATCGCGGTCGGGTTTGGAACCTATCTACCGCGATAAACGAGGGTTCACTGTAATAAGAAGATAGGATTATTACTGTTCGAAATGTTGACTTCTGTTTGATGTTGCTCTCCCACTAGTCAACACTGGCTTGCTCTTACCCCTTTCTAGCTTTCCACGTGGTTAAATCTCCTTGAAATCTCACATTCCGGCTAGATTTGAATAGGTTTTCAATAAGCAAAGTTATTAACGATTCTCGTGGATGGTTTGGGGTAACTCTTCTCTGCCTGGATGCCTACAACAAATTGGACAATGTCTAGGCCACTGAC
This sequence comes from Pelodiscus sinensis, assembly GCF_052426305.1. Taxonomy (NCBI): domain Eukaryota; kingdom Metazoa; phylum Chordata; order Testudines; family Trionychidae; genus Pelodiscus; species Pelodiscus sinensis. The sequence continues at coordinate 105,207,758 of NC_143055.1, forward strand.
CAGTGTTCTCTCATTATTTCCTTGTCTGTCTTCTTGCTTTTGGGGGACAGGGACTAACTTTTTGTTCTGTGTTCGGACAGCACCCAGCACAGGAGGGTCCTGGTCCATGATAATTACAAATATTTAATATACAGTAAACCCTTGCCAAGAGATTTTGGCCATTTACTTCAATTAGAGCAGGACATGGCCCATATCCATTAAATCACATGACTAGCCTGTGACATTATATCTGATAAAACATGACCATGTAAATTATGCAACCACTATTATGTATTTGCAACAAATCTTGTACAAAATGTGGCCAAGTAAAACTTCTATGAAAAAATTATGATTTGCTGAAATGATTTGCTGAAATCCATAATCTACATGGATTATGCTACCTATATGCAAGTATCATTTTTTGTATCTAAACGTCTGAGTATTGGCGCTCTACCTGAATTTCAAACATTTGCTCCTGGGGTAATGCCCACAAGGTAGTCAGCCAGCACATCTTAAAGGCACTGGTCAAACCAATTGGCTCATCAAGGGATACTTAATGGACCAATGGGAGACCTCCCCCATCTACACTGAATGGGCTTTCCTGTGGATGTTCCATCTGAAGGATAGGTAATGGCCACTGTGGTGACCAAACAAAATTATGCATAGTTATGTGACTTGCCCATGTGACTCCAAATTCCCACCTTTTACCTGTAATTTTGCACTAGTTTTGCCGAGGGCTTTGTTTGAAACAATGGATTTCCTTCCACATTGAAGAAGCTAGAAAAAGGCTCTGAAAACATCTCCATTTGGCCTCTTTCCTGCTCCAGCCTCTGAGCTGTGGACTTATACTAATGGGAGCATTCTAACCAAGGGTGCATCTACATGGTACTGTTAACTAGTGTTATTCCAAAATAACAATGTGAGTGTTTAACACAGCAATTCCGTTATTTTGAAATAATATGAAATAACGGGCGGCTGATTCTGACTTCTGTAAACCTCATTCCACGAGGATTAATTCCTCTTCTGAAATAGCTATTATGAAATAGCTGCAGTGTTGACACTCCACTGCTGCTATTTTGAAATAGCTCCTCACCAGGGCCATTCTAAGTAATTTCTCCCCAGTGCTTTTTGGGGCTCTAAATTGAGATAGTGCACCCACATTAGGGGAGCCTGCCTCGGACTAATTTTGAGGCTTCCTTGTCGTGTGGATGCTCTATTTCAAAATAAGCTATTTCGGAATATATCTTCAGGAATAGTTTATTTCAAATTTAGCATTCAGTGTAGATGTACCCCAACAGACTGAGGTCCTTCTAATTATTTGGAAGCAACCAGAGACTTGACTTAACACAACAATTTATTCCATCACTTCTACAAGCCTGAACCAATAACTTTGAAACTAATGTATGTATTTGATTCCTTTAACCAGTTTAACTCTGACCTTCCTTTCTTTTTATAAAATAACCTTTAGATACTAAAATATTGGCTACAGCATGATTTTTAGGTAAGATCTGAGTTGTATATTAACCTGGGCATATGACTGATACTTTGGAATAAGAAGAATGTTTGTCTGATGAGACTGGATTTAAAGAACCACTCATCCTTAAATCCAGTGTTTTTGGTGTGTGATACAAGAGCTGGAATGCCTCACAAAACTGCTTTTATGACTCTTCTTCTCCAGTGTGGTAAAAAAGAAGTTTACTTTTGTTGCTAGTTTGGTATATCTCATGGGAGAATAACCTCCAGTTTGGGGATATATTTATTCTATTTTTCAGAAGTTTGTCCTAAATTTGTTACTGTCAGTAGTGACCTGCATGGTTACATAGTCAGTCCCACAATGGTTACATAGTCCCACAATAAGTTGTCCCACAATGAAAGTATGTGTGTGTGTCCCTGCCCCCTGTAGGCTGGTTGCAGAACATTTTGATAGCTTACCACAATTGTTCAGAGGGCTAATATAAGTGGGCAGAAGCTACATATTTTGGAACGGAAGGGCCTGGAGTCCTATCTTAGTTCTGCGGGATGGGGTGGTTTTATTATGGAGAGGGCATAACCGTTCCAGATTTAAGACTGTAACCAAGGAATGACAAGGGAGAGCAAAACCAGTCTTATAAGTAGGACAAAATGCTAATGCTTCCAAATGTCTGGGATTTGGAAACATTAGAATCTCACTGGCAACTGGGACATTTTTTTGGCTTTAGATACAAATAGAAGGCTCCCTCCTTAAGTCTCTCCTCAGCTCAAATACCCTCCTCCAAGGGAACTTTGGCTGAAGAAGGCCTACAGAATGAGGTCCTCTGTAGCTAGCTGACCATTCTGGTTTGTCTGTTGGGAAAAAATAAGAAAAACTTTGTTGAGCCTGCTACATTGGATGGTCATTTGGATAGGCTGCAAATTTTCATCACAAGACATTTCTAGGAGAGGCAGGGGAGACTCTGGGGCCATGTCTACACTACAGAAAAAAAAAAAATTGAAGCAGCCACAGTCAATCTTTTGAGGTTCGAATTAGCTGGTCTGCTGAAGACACACTAATCTGAACTGAGAGGGGCTAGTAGTCCTGCTTCTACAAGGAGTAAGAAGTCAAAGGGAGAGCGTGCTTCCTTTGACCTCCTGCAGTGTGGACGGCACCAGAATTTGACTTAAGATACGTTGACTTAAGCAATTAGCATAGCTGAGGATGTGTATCTTAATTCAAATGTAGCCCTTAGTGTAGCCCAGGGGCTATTGAATTTGGCCTAAATAAGATTTTAAAAATGGTGAGGGAGGGAAATAATCTCTTTTAGTCCTACAGGAAAAGGAAAAATTCCAAAACAAATAAAAAGCAGAGCAGTTTAAAAGGATGATGTGATGTAAGCTCTCTCTCACCTGGACAGGTCAGACAAACTCTTTGTACCTTCTGCAGATGCAGCAACCAGCAACTGATACGCCAGTTTTAAAAATGTCAGAATAAGCCAAATGCTTAGAACCAAATTCCAGTATACTTACTCCTTTTGAGTAGAATCAAGAAATCGACACTGTTCACCAAGTAAGTCATTACACAAGGAGAGTAAAAGATAGCAAAATCTGACACTTTATAATAGCAACCATGCTCCACAGTAATAAAGTACTCTTCATTCAAGCTCTCAAAGTACTTTACAAACCTTAGTTCATTAAATTTAAGAACACATAATTTCGAATAAATAGAGAAGAAAATTGTTAAAGGGTTTCCTCAACAATATCTACAAAGACTTATTTTTCTTTCAGAGAATTTAATTATCTCTTTGCCTTCCACATTAAAAATAAAAAAGTTGTTCAGACTTTTATCTTTCCTCATCAAACTGTAAACATTCCTTTTCAGCCTCATTCCTCCCCCAGCCTTTGATTCAAAGAGCTGAAGGAGCCATTGCTCTGCCTTGAAATTTTATTTAAAATAAAAAAGGTGGGGGGAGGAGGGAGAAGGAGGAAAAAAATCCCTTTTCCTGACTAATACTTATAATACAGGTCAAAATGTCACTTGATCTACAATTAAATGGAAAACAAAAAAGGTTTTCCCTTTTTTCCCACAGTACAATAGCACTGGAATATAAATTACCGCTGAAGATGAAATAATACTTCAAAGCACATGGGGAAGGGCAGCACAGTGTTTACAAAGTATTTTCAACGGCATGATGAAACATTGAAGACGATGGTAACCCATGGATTTCAGGGGTATTGGTGAATAGTTTAAAACTAGCATGCGGTAGGATTTTAGGTCCCTATAGTCTATGACCCCATGATATGCTTTGTTTAACAAGGGCAGCTGCAGTTATCAACAGATGTTTCAGCAATAAATAATTGGTATCATCTCGGAAAAGACCCATCTACCTGGGGAGCGGGCATAATGCTGAAAACACTGCTCTACTATTACAGCCACATTAATCTCCTATCTATCCAGGTTTCTTGGGGAGTTTACTGCAGGTGTTTATCCTGGGAGAAAGCAGACAAATGCTCCGAAGCTAGAAAGCTTTGTGAGGATTGTAAAGGAGGTCGGCCTCAGCCATAAATTTCTGTCTACGGCCACACACACCAGAGAGAGAGAGAGAGAGAAAAAAGAAAACACCAAAATAAATTCAGAATTACAATAAAATCCTCTTTATCAGTGGAGCATATGAAAGCAAACCCGCCCCGCTTATCAGTTAAAATGTACGGTGATGTCCAACTCAAGCTTCCAATTTTTTTAAGCTACTTATGCTGTTGTATTAAATAAATGAACAAAGTTCCTAGATCCAAAACTTGTTCTTACTTAGGCCTGACTCCCAGTGAAGTATACAAGATCAGGGATGGAATCCCGCCTTTAGTGAAGTCTCAGAGTTTTGCCATTGATGTCAGTGGACCAAGGACGTCTCTCCAGGTCTCTTGGGCCCAACTCCCTTTTCAGCTGCACCAGTATAACTCTGCTGACTATTACTGATGTACCTCACTCTAAGTAAGAGGAAAACTGGAGTCTCCTTGTCTTTCATTTTAACTCTGTTTTTACATAGGCACCATCAACTTAAACATCACACTAGGCTTTAACAAGCAAGCAAGCAAGCAAGCAAGCAACACTTAATATTTCTATAACTGGAAAAAAGACTAGAGAAAAGAAGTTTTGTTTTTTAAATCCAGTTTGTTCAGCTTGAGCTCATCATCTTCAGGGCTAGGGTCTGTAGGCACCAGATATTGATTCTTTAGGGCTAAATCCTACAAACCGTTCTTGGGCAAGTAACCTGTCCTCTTGTGAAAAGCACCATTTGAATCAAAGGGGTTTCTCGTATGACCCAGAAACCCATTTTTGCAGGATTAGGTGCCTGAGGTTTTCATTGTGTAGTTTTGCCCCAAAACTGAGGGCCCGATTCTGCATGACTTCACTCATATGGGGAGTCCTTATCGTCAGGCTCACTGAACTAGAGGAGTTCTACATTTTTTAAAAATCGGGTTTTACAAAATATTATATAAATATGTATTTCAAGTTTTTATTTTAAATGTCAATGAAAAACTTTTCTGGAAGGATTTAAAAACATTTTCCTTTGTTGCTGGAAACCTGAACCCAACAGCATCACTGTATGCAAGATCACTGGAACATTAAAGGGACTAATAAAAGTGAAAGCAACTCATCTATTACTTATTGCATCTCCTAAAACCGGCCATCTCTGGTCCGGCATGATCATGGGTGTTCATGGATCAGAGAGCTGGGTAGCCTAGTGGCAGGAAGGCTATTGAAAAGTGGGGTTGGGATGAAGCAGAAGGACGGGGCAGGGGTTGGGGCTGGCGGCAGCCCTGAATAGCTTGCAGCAGTGGGGCTGAAGATAGCAGCAGCCCCCGCCAGCCCACGCACTGAGACCAGGGTAGTACCAGGCAATCAACAGCCTGTGGTACTGTGGGGCCGGAGCCAGAGCCCTAGGCAGCCTGTGGAAGTGGGGACAGAACCTGTGGGCTGCCGCAGGGTAAGAGTTTGAGCTCTCAGCAGCTTGTGTCAGAGGGACCGGTAGCAGTCTGTGGCAGTACGGGGCCGGGGCCACCTTGCGGGAGTGTGGGACCAGAGCCCACAGGCTGCTGTGGAACCTGAGCCCTCGACAGCCCCCAGGAGCCCTTGGCAGTGGGACTGGGACCAGAGTCAGCCCCCACCAGCGGGACCAGGGCTGGAGGCGGCAGCGGTGGGGCCGAGGTCAGGGCCAAAGGTTGTGGCAGCCCGCAGGCAGCTCTAGCCAGGGCAGCAGTGGGGCCAGACAGGGCTGGGACTAGTGAGGGGTCCCCGGAGTTGTCAGTGCTGAAGGTTGAGGGCCGAGGAGCTGTGGCAGGGAACCTTCTCTGGTCTGTAAAATTCCCTGATTCAGGACCAGTCAGGTCCTAAGGGTGCTGGTCCAGGGAGGTGCAACCTGTATTGTTATTTATTGTTTGCATTGACTGTAGCAACTAGGAGTCCCAGTCATGGATCAGGACCCCATTGTGCCATGCGAAAACTGCACAAAGGCTGTCCCTGCCACCAGTGCATCAAGTGCAAAGGTGAGTAAACAGCATAAATGAAGTTTTTATACATAAAATCAGTCCTGGCAGAGGGAATACTATCAAAGTCCTTTTAAGTTCTGCAGATACTGAGATACTGTCTTCCCATTATAGCAAAATATGTGTACGCATCGAGATGTCACTGCTTCCATCTACTGTATCCTGACTGGAGCCTTTCTGGGTATGTCTCCACTGCAATTAGACACCCATGGTTGACCGCAGACAGCTGACTTTGGCAAACAGGTCTATGGTTTAACTGCAGGGTAGATGTTTGGGTTCAAGCCCAAGCTCTGGGTCCCTTCCATTTTCCAGGGTCCTTGAGCCTGGGCCCTAAATATCTACCGTGCAATTAATCAGCTCTTTACTCAGAGCCCCCTGAGCCTGAGTCAGATAGCACGGGCCAGCCATGGGACTTTAATTACAGCGCAGACGTACCCTTTGAAGCCAGTCTCCTGTGTTGTCCACAGTCCATAAGGACTCCTTTGCCCACTGGAAGCAATGTTCTGAGTTAGGCCACTTCCCCCCCACTATCAGCCACAGGAAGAGAGTCTTACCACTGAAGGCTCTCATTGAGTTGCCAGCTGGAGTTAGGGGTGAACATCATCTCATATCTCAAGTTCCAGTCTGAGACTTAACTAAGGCCACAGCCTGGAAATCTAACAGTAGGGACTGATTTTTCTCACACTGACATTGATAGAAGAACTCCTGTGAATTTCAGTGGGAGCAGGACTGGGCTGAACAGCAATACTATCCGTTATCCTTCCACTTTTCATTATATTTAGCCTACTTGGAAATTAGGTATTCCATGGAGAGCAATGACACCAAGCCACTGTCTCCAGCATATGGATACACTAAAAATCACAGCAGAAATGACTCTAAGTTAATCACTTCACATCTATGGAATGCAACAAGAGAAGCAATGGAGTCCCATATTTAATCTCAGTATGCCTTGCCCTTCTCTGAGAGTTGCTTCCTCATATCAGTTCATTAACAAAGTCATTGTCTGGAGTCATCTGTGTAGCAGGAAATCTAGCGGACAAGCCCTCAAGAACTGCACTTGCAGATTTTAAAAGAACAGGTGTGTTGAACTTCATACCAGTAATTCATGCAGCCTTCCACTGATCATATCTTGCAGGTTTGTTTTGTCTTCTGGGTCTATGGCTTGTTTGTATTGCCATTTCTCTGGCACGAAGGGCCACTTCATTTCCTTTGCCTCTTCAATAAGGGTCCTTAGATCATCAGGGAGGGAAGCTGAAAAGGTCAAAGTGCAGGTAAGGAAATTGCAGACGATTTAGCCACTAATGTTATGATGTAGCATCTAACTTGCAAAAAGCATTCCCTTGCCTGCACCTCTTCTCAGTCATACAAGCTGTTGGCTCTTGTCAAGAGTAATAATGAGAGGTTGTGTCTCATCAGTTGCTCTGCTATGCCCTGCAGGTAAACTGGGGCTGCCAGCCATTAAAAAGGTTTTTAGCAGGAAGTAAAACACTTTGGTGGCCGTCTATGCGTGAAGAACTAGAGAAAGAAAGTAGGAAACATTTCCCCCAAAGTGAGAACAGGGGTTTTGACTGAGTGAGTTAATCCACTAACATGGTAAATTTATCCCCTTCACTAAAGGTGGTATTAGGAGTCTTCTGATGGTTCAAGAAGACTAAATAAATAAAAAGATGGTGCCAATTAGAAGGCTTAGAAAGTCTGTAAAACAATTCTTCAGTGTCCGTATTTGCCACAAAGGTAATTGGCAATGAATATTAAATCTACTATAGTAGAAATAATTATAGATTACCCTCCCCCCAACACACACCCTCGCCCCAACACTCCCAGTACAACAACTGGTGGAGTAGTGAAACGCAGTTACGTAGGAAAACGAAGAAATTATTCAGTCCATCTGAATGGCTGATGTATGGCATGGGGGATTAAGTCTCTACACCTACTGAAACTACAGCCCCCACACAGAAAATCCATGGACTAGATCCTCATCTGCTATAAAATAGGGTGGCTCCTTTGATCGCCATGGAGTGCAGGTAAGGAAACTGCAGAAGATTTAGCCCCTGATGTTATGATATAGTCAATTTATACTAGCTGGGGATCTATTAACACATGCTTTTACTATTATGCTTCGCTTTCTGTTTATGGCAGAAGCCATAATGCTCTATAACATACGGGGTAGTATTTTCAGAACATTCTGCATAGATTAACCCTGCTCCTGCTGGAGCTAATGGATCACTGACATCAATGGAAACAGAATTAGGCCAGTTTAACACTTCTGAGTTCCCCGTTGACAGTACTTTTCATCTGAAGACCTCAAAGTCCTATATAAAATGAGTATTGTAAATATGCGAAAACGGAGGCTAAAGGCCTGATTTTCAGAGGTGAAGAGCACCCAGCGGTACCATTGACTTCAAGTGCTATGTGGGATGCTCAGCCCCTCAGGTGATTTGCCAAAGGTCCCACAGTAAGTCAGTGGCAGAGTTAAGGATAGAATAAATTAAGCATGGAACCCAGGTCTCATAACTCACGGACCTCTGTGCAAACTACTAGGACTTGCTGATACCCAATGTTAACGAAAGTGGATTAACCGGGGATTACTGACCAGCTGGGGTTAATGGCAATCATGAGCTGCATATCTAGCCTGGTCTAGTAATTAGTCCCCAGGAAAAACCCTGTTGTGAGATCATCACTGCCTAATCAGATAGTGAGCTAAATGTACTCTACAAAACCATGGTACCTTAAAGACCACAAGAAATTAAAACCTACGTTGCTTATCCTTATTCATGTCCACTAACCAACAGCGAAATCTGCTGGGTCATGGAATAGTTTTCCTTGAAAAATGATTAAAGCCCTGCTATTCGGGGCCAAATTTTCAAAAGTTGTCTTTAAAATGATGCCCACATTCTTGCAGATATTTTCCCACCCAAGTACAACTACCGTGCTACCAATTCGTGAGCAGCCAGGATTCCCCGGTGTTCTGAAGCTCTGGGCATGGATTGTATTATTGCCACTGCTGAACAGTATGGTGGAGAGTGAAGGCACAGGAAGGTGGCTCACTGGAATGGATAGAGGGGACGGCAGCTATGTAGCATGCTCATCTCCAGCAGGGATGACAGCCTTGCCAGCCCCCTGGGCAAGATGGTGGGAAGGGTCTGACTTGTGCCTCATGCAGAAGGGGTGGGGCTGGGACTAGGCAGCTCTCAGCACAACTCAGAGAGCGTTGCACCTCCAAACAGCCCTCAGTGCTGCTCGGAGCACATCGCACGGCACTCCAGTAGCAATATAAAGAGCCTGGAGCTCCAGCTGTTACTATTGCCACGGTAGGGCTGGGAGCACCAGGACATTTTGTATCACTGGGACCTGAGGCCTTTCCCTCCTCTTCCAATCCCCATGAGCGGGCCTTCTCACCTCTTCCCAGTGCCAACAGCGACTCCATGACGACACCTGTGGTATCACAAACAGGATTGAGGGAAACTGGATTGACCACAAAGAGGTCAGAACTAAGATCCTGTCTTTCTACACAGAGTAGCCTTAATGAATAAAGAGGAAGTGCCACATTTCCACCACCTTATAACGGAAACCTACCAGCCATTATACTTACCTACATGCCTCTAGCTTTCATCCAGAACATATTACCTGATCAATTAGGATCTTAGCCAGGTCCTAAGATACAATTGGATTTGCTCCAATCCTACAGACAGAGACAAACACCTACAGGTTCTCTATTGCGCATTCTTAAAACTTAAATACCCACCAGGGGAAGTGAAAAAACAGATTGACAAAGCCAGACGAGCACCTAGGCATCAGCTTTTTCAAGATAGGCCCAATAAACAAAACAACAGAACAACACTAGTCATCGCCTACAGCTCCCAACTTAAACCCCTCCAGTGCATTATTAACAATCTGCAACCTATCCTGGAAAATGACCCCTAATTCTCACAGGCCTTGGGGAACAGGCCCCTAACCTGAAATAAATTATTTCCAGCAACCACGCAGCACACCGCAAACATATTCACCCAGGAACCCACCCCTGCAATAAATTCCGGTGCCAACTCTGTCCACACATCTATACAAGCGACATCATCACAGGACCTAACCACATAAGCCACCATATCAGAGGCTCAAACAACTGCGTATCTGATCTATGCCATCAAGTGCCAGCAATGCCCCTCTGCCATGCATATTGCCCAAACTGGATGGTCTCTACGACAAAGGAGTAATGGACACATATCAGATATTCAAAATTGTAACACGCAGAAACCTGTTGGGGAGCATTTTAACTTATTTGGACACTCATTAAGAGATTTAAAGGTGGCTATTCTCTTACAAAGTAATTTCAGAAATCAGCTAGAAAGTCTGCAGAACTGGCTTTCATATGCAAATCTGACACTCTCTCTCATGGCTTGAACAAAGACATGAACTGGATCGGCCATTATAGTCAACACCCAAATGACATGAAAAGCTAAGTATTAGTCACTTACAGCTCACTCTATTAGTCTCATTTGGCATGGACACTTTAATTGACCGTTTTTCCCCCCCTCCTCCTCTCCCTTCTTTTTCTGTTTTATATTTGAACCTCTGTGCCTCTTGCTCCATATCTGTCATCTGAAGAAGTGGGTTGTGCCCACAAAAGCTCATGATACTATCGATATATTTTTGGTTGGTCTCTATGGGTATGTCTACACTACCCCCCTAGTTCGAACTAGGGGGGGTAATGTAGTCATACTGAGTTGCAAATGAAGCCCGGGATTTGAATTTCCCGGGCTTCATTTGCATAAAGCCGGCCGGCGCCATTTTTAAATGCCGGCTAGGTCGGACCCCGTGCCACGCGGCTACATGTGGCACGGACTAGCTAATTCGGATTAGGCTTCCTATCCGAACTAGCTGTACGCCTCGTGGAACGAGGTGTAAAGCTAGTTCGGATTAGGAAGCCTAATCCGAACTAGCTAGTCCGTGCCGCATGTAGCTGCGCAGCACGGGGTCCGACCTAGCTGGCATTTAAAAATGGCGCCGGCCGGCTTTATGCAAATGAAGCCCGGGAAATTCAAATCCCGGGCTTCATTTGCAACTCAGTATGACTACATTACCCCCCCTAGTTCGAACTAGGGAAGTAGTGTAGACATACCCTATGGTATTACAGGACAATAGTTGTTTTTTAAACTTTTCTTCCACAGTGCACTTTGAACTTTGACTCAGCCATCTGTATTTAATGAACTTAACAGTTGCTGATCAACTTCTTGCATCTCACTGCTTGCAACTTCCCAGCCCTGCCTGTTTTTACAATCCCCTGCCCCTTCCCTGACCACTCATTCCATTCCTTCCTACTCATCTTTCCCCTCTCCAATACAAAAATCATATGGAATTAAATAATACTGACACATATAGGATAATAACAGCCGCAGGCATTACAGAACTAGTAAGTAATGTGGTTTGGGACAGTGGTAGGCAGGCTCTTGAAGAACATAACTGTATTACAGTTACCCTTGGCCTCCTAGGCTACGTCTAGACTACATCCCTTTCTCGTAAAAGGGATGTAAATTAGACGTATCGCAATTGCTAATGAAGCAGGGATTTAAATCTCCCCCACTTCATTAGCATAAAAATGGCTGCCGCTTTTTTCCCGCTCAGAGCTTTGTCAGAAAAAAGCGCCAGTCTAGATGCTGATCTTGTGGAAAATAAAGTATTTTCCAAAAGATCCCTTGTCCCTCTAGGAAATAAGGGATAAGGGATCTTTCGGAAAAGGCTTTATTTTCTGCAAGATCAGCGTCTAGACTGGCGCTTTTTTCCGACAAAGCTCCGTGCGGAAAAAAAACTGCAGCCATTTTTATGCTAATGAAGCGGGGGAGATTTAAATCCCCGCTTCATTAGCAATTGCGATATGTCTAATTTACATCCCTTTTACGGAAAAGGGATGCAATCTAGACGTAGCCCTAGTGTTTGTTTGCAACAAGCATTTGATTTGAAATTAGGCCTAATCCTGCAGGTGAACTCTGTTCCCATTTGGATGTAATAAAAATCATGGGTAGATTATAGACAAATTCTTTCTTAATATCTTAAAACTAGAAGATTTGCCCAGTGTTGCCTAGTAATGCTGAACAGAGCACTTCTGCAATTTTCTCCATTTTATCTCTTTTCTGTAAGGTTTATTGAGAAGCAATCCTATTCCAGGTTCATCCTATTTTTCTGGCTCATCTTGGTTCAGTATCTTGCTTTAGTGATTCTGTCTCTTCTGTTTGGTTTTATGAGAAGCAATCCCATTTCAGGCACATCTCATTTTCCTGGCACAAAAAAACCCTTACATGGCTGTAAGAGTTTAAGTTATGATAAGAGGAAGATGGATAGTGAATTTGGTGATCCTAGCTTTTACCATTCAGGAACACTCTTGATCAAAAAAAGAAACAGACAAACTCTCTAAAATATATAGTAGATAACAACCAAATGTCTTTATTGCTTCATTAGCTAAAAAGAATTTTGGGCAAAATTTTCAAAAGCTCCTAAATCACTTAGAAGGTAGGTCAAGATCCTTACAGGGATCCTGAGATAATGGGAGTTAGGTTCCAAATACTTTTGAACCTAAGGCTCAATGGAAGTCAGCGAGTCTTAGATTGTCTTTGGGAGCAGGTCTCCTTAAGCATTTGTAAGGTGCCTGGTACATCGGTGATACAATTCTGTCTGGAGTCTTTGGATGTGATCACAATACAAATATTGTATCATGTTATATTGTAACATCAGCTATGGAACCACAAAATGTTGCAATGGCAACCATAAATAACGTTGCATCCTTCAGCCAATATCCAAGCACCTCGGATTTTATTGCATGGCTGTGTTAACTCTGTAAATGATGTACTTTCACTGGTAATTAACAGAGCTGAAGAAATTACACCAAAGCTGATCTGAAGGATTTGTAAACCAAACAAACGAACAAAACATACAGCCATTCTATCTCCCTAAAATAAAGCATGATGAGGAGCCTTTTTTTCCCCTCATTTGTGTGTGTTTGGTTTTCAGTTCTTCTTACATTTGATCCAAAAACCAGTCTGACAAAAGCAACGTCTGAGGGAGGGGAGAGAAGAAAACTCCTCAGCATTTGTGTTCAGAGAATCCCCTTGGCTCAAACTGCTGCCATAAGTGACCCTGTACTAATGCCATTCTGTTGGAAGCACATGTAGACTTAATGAATCAGTTATATCACAATCTGATTGTTACTGCTGTTGAAAAGCCACCTGCCAAAGGGAAGGAGAGGCTAAGATAATGTAGCCAACCTGTAGTCTGTGCCTTCCAATGGAATATGCACACAACGAGCAGCCATGATTAGTTATTAATATTATCACCACTGCTCCATCACAAGTTGATTTTCTTCTTGCAGCCAGCCCATGGCAGCCGTTTCTAAGAAAAATCTGAGCCTCGCTTTAATCTCTGATCACTTACTTCCTGAAGCAGTTTACCTGAAGGGCCATGTCTAATTTAGTAAATATAAGGGCACTGATTTACCTTATCTGGAACTAAACTGATTATTTCTCATTCTCTGTGGCATTTAATAGGAGAAAAGAAGAAGAGAAGGATGAAGAAGAAAGCGCTACCTGATTAGGAGTTCAAGGGCCTATTCTGCAGAGTGATAAAGCTTAAAGGAATTTGTGATGAGAAAACAAAGTATCCTTTGTAGATAAAGAAAAATCTTCCTATTTACCACTCTCAAACATAAACCATGCTCAGAAAAAAACCTGAGGTGCTTGACAGCCAGCTGACCTCCCAGTAAAAGCATGGGTTTGCAAATGTGTTCTAAGCAGACTAGAATACAAACAAGTCAAGAATGAACTAAAATTAATATTATGATTGCTTGACTCATGCAAAGTGGGGAGAAAGCACTGTATACATATACTACTACCTATAGCTGACAAGTGAACTTGTTGGTGAGAGTCACCCATGCTCGCCAATTAAAAAAATGTTTATGATGTTTTTTAAATCTCTCAGATTCAGCCATTAATATTTTCCTTTGTATTCACTGCATAAATAATGTTATTTTTGTGTGGTAAAACAGAGTGAGCATCATGTCCAACTAATGAAAGAAAGAGAGAGAGAAAGAAAGAATTCTAAACAAATTCAGTATTGAAAACCCAAAAGATTAATTCATGTGCAAAATAAAAGCATTGCTAACGTAAGGATGGGTAGCCCCTTGAAAGCTTATTACAGGGAGAGCAGAACTAACGGTAACATTCTGCAGGTTTTCATGTCTAATGCAAATTTAAAATTTCACTGGAAATGAAATAATTAAAAAAACAGAACGCCAACCATCACACGCATGCTGAAGTGAATGAAAGCCTCTCCACAGGATAGGAAATGTAACACACTTCCATCTTAGCACGCATTTTGTATGCATTTATTCTAAATATTACATGGCAGAGTTTATTCTTCCAATATGGATTTTACAAATGTTTTTCTTGGAACATCACTTGTAGAAGTGTTGCATATTTTACAAGAAAGAGATTCAAACGATAAGGTTTTTTTTATAAGGAGAAACTATCAAAAACACCAGCAACAGACCAATTCCTAGTGAAAGGCAAGTAAATACGTGCCAGCATTAAGAAGTTGCATTTTTTTTTAATAATTGAAATTTATGTGCATCAGCAGACTTTTGGGCATTGTTCTTCCCAAACTAAACTGTTCCTTATAGGCTCATGTTTACTGAAGCCTAAAATTGGAACTGACAGCAATTCATTACAACAAAGTGGGCTTCTTTCCCTGCCTGCCTGTAGCCCACATCCCATTCATGCCCTAGAAATCCAGTCATCTCCTGACACTCATCTGCTGGGAGAAGAAAAATAGGACAGGGATGGGGATGTGTGTCACCGTGGCAAGGAAGTTCACAGCAATCTGCTGGCTTGTTCGTTGAGACCTCACCTTTGCACTGCTGGTACTCTCTCTTGTCTTCCTCAGATGCCTCAGACATGTTGGGTGCAAGCACATCCAGGGCTTGCTTGCACTCCTGAAGCAGCATATCAACAACTTTTTGATTATTCATAATGCCTGCTCCCACTCTGCTGTGAATCGGGCGCCTTGGCTGAGCAGTGATCAATTACCTAGGAGAAGACACAAGTTCTAAATGAAAAGGATCCCTTCAAGGCTGAGGTACCTGGTGAACAAAAGAGAGGGAAGATGATTAACTAAAGCATCATCAATTATCTGTGAGACTCAAGCAGGGAGAGATAATAGGGAAAATACATGACAGTCTCAGAAGACTTTATTAGAGGAGTGTGTGAAATAACTGCAGGGTCTCTGTGACAAACTGTGCAAGGCAAACATCTCTGAGGTACCAGAGAGCAGAGAGAAAGGGCCTGCTTTTCAATGGAGCCGTAAAATCACAAGCAGTGAAGTGACCAGCCAGGGTGCACTGAATCTCTTTTCACTTAGGAGACTCATGCAGTCAAGTGCTTTTAGTTTGAACTGAATTGTAGACCTTTTAACACAGAATTACAGTGAGGCTCCACATTTTCAAATGCTTGCTGGATGACATGGCATATGCTTACTGGAGCCTGCAGGGAATAGTTGGCTGTATAATTTTTACTCAGGGTCATCGTAGTGTTCAGCTCTCTCATGCATCTTCCCTGAAACTCTTTTAATCAACATAACATGCTGTTAATCCCACAATACAATATTCTTTCTAAATAATACCTTGAAAGGGTTCAGTCTCGATGTTCAAGATTTCAGAATCTAGAGACACTAGTGTTTGCTTCTAGTGCTGTCAACAGTGTGACAATCTATACACACACACAAAATCTACTATGAAATTACAGAAAACGGTGGAATTAGTTCTGCTACAACCACCTTACAACATAAGGGGGGGGGTCTGTTTTACATTATGGGAGGAGCTAGTAACACTGCCTATTATTAGGATTGCCTGACATTTCCCATTATAAGAGCTGATATAGTCAGTTGCTTATAACTTTACCAAATGTAAGCCATTTTGGCTGAAATTTTCCACACTGGGAGTTTGCCTCAGACTGGAGTTTTTAGAAAAAAAATCAGCTGAAATGTGTCTGGCCAATTCCAAGAACCAGCTTAAAGAAAGAGACATTGTTTTTTGCCCTGTTAAATTTTGGTGACCTCCACTTTGAGAACTGTTAGTGTCCCCCATTTTGGAGCAGGGACTTGGGGTGGCCTTTGTGTGAGGGAAGAGCTTTTTTATGACCCTATGAAAAATATTCCAAAAATTTGCCAAGTTAGAAGCCTTGGAAAAATGGAAGTTATTCTTGCTCGGAAAAAGACTTCTTCAATTTTAGCAGTGAAATTCCCCAGAGATTCCATCTTCACTGGCATTTTCCAAGACCAGGACTGGGCCGGATTTAACTTGCATCTCCGGACTGCTGCAAGCTGGGCCGAGTCCCAAGTTCAGGTTTGGGGTCTAAACCAGAGAACAGATAGCCTGTCTTGCCTATCCTGTCAATGACTCCTTTGTTAGGCCCAGGTAGTTTGGAGGACAAAGCTAGATGCTTAGTTTGAATGCAGCAGGGATAAGAGCGGTACTTTCCAGAGGAGCAGGGCACAGACTGGCAGGATATTAACTAGGAAATTGGGGTGGGGAGAGACCTGGACGAGGTGGGGGAAGACTTGACTAACTGGGCAAGCAGATTGGGACTGAGAACTAGTGTGGGTGAGGGAAAGGAGGTGAATGGGCAGGGGAGACACAGCTCACAGGGATTTGGGATGTGTGGGAAGAAGTGGGGTTAGGTGGGCAAAAGGACTGGGACAAGGAGGTAGGGGGCAAACACTGTGATTGGCCAAGGAACCTGGGAAGGAAAACTGAGACTGGAAGACAATGGGTGGGAAACACAGGGACAGGACAACTGAAGGTCAAGCTGGGGCAGGGAGACTGAGTGGATAAGCTAGAAGAGGAGGTACTGGGACTTGCTGGTCTAGGAATCTGAGTAAAAAAGATGGAGGAACTGGGAATGGCCAACTAAGGAGAGTGATGCAGACAGGGATGGGAACCCCAAAGCAACAATGCTGTTCTATTAATTGTAGGTTGATTATACCACTGAGTTAGCTTCCCAAGTCAACACTCTGAAGGTTCTTGTATCAAGATCAGGCCCAGCCTGATCAGAATTACTGTTAAATTAGGACTCCCCATGTGATGATTGCAACATTCCCACACTTTTCATAGGAGTTTCATTAGCACAGTTCTCAGACGCAAACACTCCAACCCAGCAAGGCAGGTAGCAATACTGCAAAATGAGTGGAGCATCCATGTACTTCTCCCATCCCTTGCAAAACAATAGGACGTGTTAATTATCTTCCTCATCGCTGCTAATGGTCATCACCCAATGTCTCCCAAGAGCCTACAGCTCTCCCTCTCAAAAGCCCACAGGGTTGGATACAACCTTTCTAGTGCATTATGCTGATACCACTATCCTGAATGAATATACAGGAGGGGTTACATCCCCTTTTCCTTATTGGTAGCTCCTCTCAGCGATGTTGGAAGAATGCAGCTGGCTAGATGAGGAGAATGGGACTGGGACAGGTAGCAAGGGGTGACACACACACACGATTAGGGAAGGGATACACTGGAAAGGATGGGGAAGGACTGATCAGTGTTGGAGAACAGAAGGGAATTCTGTGCCCACTGGAGCACATTCATCTACAGAGCGTGGAATGGAATCCAAGCTCTCTGAGTCCCTCCACACCACTATTGGCAGCAAATATCTCATCCCATGCTGTCCACATAGAGAATGGCAACCTACTACAGTAAAACTCCAGGGCTGCGTCTAGACTGGCATGATTTTGCGGAAATACTTTTAACGGAAAAGTTTTTCCCTTAAAAGTATTTCCGCAAAAGTGCATTTAGATTGGCATGGATGCTTTTGCACAAAAAGTGCTTTTGCGCAAAAGCATCCGTGGCCAGTCTAGACGTGATTTTGCATAAGAAAGCCCCGATCGTCATTTTCGCCATCGGGGCTTT
This sequence comes from Pelodiscus sinensis, assembly GCF_052426305.1. NCBI lineage: Eukaryota > Metazoa > Chordata > Testudines > Trionychidae > Pelodiscus > Pelodiscus sinensis. The sequence continues at coordinate 105,225,678 of NC_143055.1, forward strand.
TTTGCGCAGAACAGTTCTTCTCTGTCTACACTGGCCCTCTTGCGCAAGTATTCTTGCACAAGAGGGCTTTTTCCCGAGCGGGAGCGTGAAAGTATTTGCACAAGAAGCACTGATTTTGTACATTACAAAGTCAGTGTTCTTGCGCAAATTAAAGCAGCCAGTGTAGGCAGCTGGCAAGTTTTTGCGCAAAAGTTTACTGTAATACTATCAGTTATTCCCTTAGTTCCACTGGCAGAGGTCAGTTTGCGTGCAGGTTGTAAAGGTGCCAGTTCTGCTGATGACCCTTGTGGGCATCAATGTCATGTCACAGGAAGGAATTTCTGAGTTTTTTTCCAGTTTGGAAATTATACACAATAAACTGTGAATTAAACACAATTAGGGTGGCTAAATCAGTCACTCAAAAGTCAGGATATGCCAGAATAAAGTTGCCCGTGCAATCTTTTATCTGTACGTACTGCAGAAGCTGGAGGATAAGTATTGAATGAGGCAAGGGAATACAGAAAGAGAAAGGACAGTCTCATCCTCCAAGCACTCAAATGCTGCAAAGAACAAATATGTGCCTTTAAATCACTCCGACGTTACTTTACGTTTCATTAATGAATTTATGAAGTACAGTCTTTTTGCAAAATGCAGGACAATGTAGCACTTTAAAGACTAACAAGATGGTTTATTAGATGATGAGCTTTCGTGGGCCAGACCCACTTCCTCAGATCAAATAGTGGAAGCAATTGATCTGAGGAAGTGGGTCTGGCCCACGAAAGCTCATCATCTAATAAACCATCTTGTTAGTCTTTAAAGTGCTACATTGTCCTGCATTTTGCTTCAACTACCCCAGACTAACACGGCTACATTTCTATCACTAGTCTTTTTGCAGTAACAGCTCAGGACAGAGTAAGTATGCCTCTAGAACGGTCTTCTACCACCAGCCTTCTTTATGCCAACAGGAGTTTTGTTTGCGAGGATTTTTATTTCGCTTGAAACCACTGGAAGGATTTTATGGCTTCAATAAATGTTCTGCAACAGTGAATGCTTAAAAGTGAGCCAGCGGAGGTGGAGATGCACACAAATTTTGATGGCTGTCCCTAAACAGAGAGAAGTTTTTTCACAGCAGCTGACCCACTTTGCCAGTGCTACTTTCTCTCCAGTGTTCATTGGGGGTGGCAGCCACAGAAACAGACCTGAGCCAGTGATCTGCTTTCTCTCAAGCATGAAGAACATCAATCGAGTTTCACTGCCTGCAGTAGCTGGGGGAATGGCAAGGAACTACTTTCTGGTGCGGTGTTCTAGTTCCTCTGGCAGATGGGCTGCTGCCTGCGCTTTGGAGACAATGGAAGATGGAGATTGGGTCCCTCTAGGGCAGTGGTCCGCAACCTTTCATGGCTGCCGGGCACCTGGGGGCGTGGTCACTCACACGCTGGGCGTCCGGGGTGGGGCCGCTCACACGCCACGTGCTGGAGGGGGGGCAGCCCAGACGTTTCGGCGGGCACATATAAATGCCCTGGCGGGTGCCATGGCACCCACGGGCACCGTGTTGGGGACCACTGCTCTAGGGTCTGCATCACACCACAACACAAAGCTTCACCTATGACACAGCTCAGAGGCCTGGTCTTCTCTGCAAAATATTCTAGGTTTGGAACACTACTGTGAAGACTCCAATTGATGTATAGAATACCAATCGCAACAGTATCTAGCACAGAGAAGCTACAAGCCCTCTTCATCACTATTTTTCAGCTAGTCATAGTTAAACCCTAATTTAACTATTGATAACACAAACAGTAACAATCATCCTGAGTTTAACCTCCCCTCCCCCGCTTTCAACTCTAAATGGCAAGTGAAGCTGTAGACCAAACTGATTTGTCAAGATCATTGGAAAAGATTCATCATAACTTTTCTTCACAGAGATCCCTTTGCCTAAGCATCTTCTGCCCTGGGATAAGTTGTAAGAACTTCATTTTGCTAAAACTGGTAATGCTGCTGAAAAAGTTCATCTTTATAATATCAAAGCACTTTCCTCCTTTTCTTTATGGCCAAAGAAATTGATCCAGTTACAGGCTACGTGTCAATCAATGTAAAGAAAGAAGGAAATAAAAAAACCTCTCAACTGAAGCTACTATAAAACACCAGAGCTACATTTACCATTAGGCACACTGACATCCAATTGATTTATCTGACTAAACAATCCTATTTGTGAAGGAGTGCGTGTGACAGTCCCATGAGTATATCTCAGGTTAAGATGAATCATCCCTGCCATATGTCCCTAGCTCCATTCCTGCATGTGAACAGATTTATTTTTAAAAAACTAACTTGCTTTTCTGGGGTGCACTTTATTACAATAAACACATGTATTGGTTTACATACATTCTATAGTGAGAGAGAAGGTGTGAAAAAAGAGGGACCCCAACAATCTGGAAATACATGCATTAGCAGCTGGTTGGAGAATAAATGTTTTGGACAACTTCATCTCAATTTTTTTGGATAAATGCCCTTAGGAAAAAAATCTCTGTTAAAGTGCACCAGAGCAAGAAAACACAGGAAGCTGGCCTTTAACACAGTACTCAAGGAACACAGGAGTCAAAGGGGAGCTTTGCAAACATGGTCTGACTTGTGCTGCATACATAGCAGCTAGACCCCAAAATCTGGCCCATTATTCTCTAAGTGAGACTTTAGATATATGTATGTAGGTTCCCCTAACTCACCCTGTGATTTTTTTAATAGTTTTGATAATATTTTATGTTATCACAAATTTCTACCCTAAATAATACAACAAACACTTTTCCCCCTTAGAACTCAATCACTTCTCAGTCCAAAGACCAAAGTCTAAGTATGAGGGATAAAAAATATATATACAGGCAGTCCCCGGGTTACGTACAAGATAGGGACTGTAGGTTTGTTCTTAAGTTGAATTTGTATTTAAGTCGGAACTGGTACATATTGTAGGGGAAACTCTAGCCAAACATTTCTCCAGAGCTCAGTTTTATTCTCCCACACCTCACTTCCCTCAGTCCTCTATTCTCAAGCTGAGGTGTCTGCTGAGAAAAGCCGCTCGCGTCTCCCTGGTCTGCTGGGGGGGAGAGGGGGCGCTAGCTTCGCGTCTCCCTGGTCTGCTGGGGGGAAGCAGCTAGTGCGGGGTTGCCTCACCCCGTTTGTAAGTAGGGATCCGATGTAAGTCGAATCCATGTAACCCGGGGACTGCCTGTATATTCAAACTCACTATTTAGTTGCTTCAGAAATAGTTCCCCTTAAAGGATCTACTCCTTGGCTACGACTAGACTAAGACTTCTTGCGCAAGAAGCTTTTTGCGGAAGAGATCTTCCACAAAAAACTTCTTGTGCAAGAGAGCGTCCACACTGAAAAAGGGCACTGAAGAAGCAATGCGCTTTGGCACAAGAGAGTGTCCAGACTGCCTGGATGCTCTCTCCCAAGTAAGCAGTGATTGCTATGGACAGAATGGCTACCTGAGCACCTGTGCTTTTTCCTCTTCCCTCTTCTTACGCAAAAAACCCCTCCTGCCCATCCACACACATCTTTTTGTGAAAGAACTCTTTTGCAAAAAGGAGTTATTCCTCGTAGAATGAGGAATACCTACACTAGAAAAACCTCTATTCTTTCGTTTCACTTGCGCAAAAATGCACTTGAGGTGTGGATGCTCCGTGAGCTTTTGCACAAAAATCGTCATTTTTGCACAAAAGCTTTGTAGTGTAGACCTAGCCCTCTATAGTAGCTGTAGATGGTAGTCAGGAAGAAGTAGTTATCTTTGAATTATTGAGCATCACAGCATAGATTTTGATGTACAAGCTCTAAAGCTTTTATTGGGAAACAATTTGGCTAATCAAAGTACATTCTTCAGTTGCTAATGGGCAACAGGCAGACTGTTCCTAGGACAATTAAAAACAATGAATGTTTCTTCATATTGCTCACTTGCTGCTCTATGGGAATCCTAATTATAGCACTAGGATATTTTTAAAAAAATCTGGTAAAACATCCTACAAACCCATATCTCTCCCAGTAAATTTGTTTCACGTTCCTGAAAACCATGAGGAAAAAGGATTTTAATTCCTATCCAGTCTGGACTGACCATCCTATGACAAACTGTACACACTGTTCTCCAACTCCATATTGGACTATCACTGAGACACTGACACAGTAACCTGGTACTTAGTTCATTTGACCTTTGTATATTTTTTGCCCCCTTATTCCTTCTCTATCCCACGCAAAATAGTCAGTGTAGATTGTTAGTCAATTTCATACCGTGCGAGCAAGAAGGGGTAGCATGATAGCTAAGGCAAGAAAGAAAAAACCCACCACCATGTTCTTTGGTGTACGCCCAGCAAAGTGAGTCTGCATGCTATACAATAATGAAACATTTGCACGATTTGTTGGCATGTCATGAGCTTCCATATGTTGATGAACGACAGGAGGACCCATGAGTTGAAAGCAGCCATGTGTTCATTCTGGTGCTTGTTTTTACCTTTTCTTACATAGTTTAATAAAAAATAAAATAAATAATAATATTAATGTAGCATTAAGAGTGCCAATAACTTCTTTACCTCCTATCAAAAGGAATTCCTAGCTTGCATGTTACATATGTTGCACATCTTCATAAAGTCCAGTACATGACCAAGCATTTCCCTGGTGCATAACTTTTCAATTGCATTTACTTATTTTTATAAACATAGGCCTTTTTCCTGGCTTGGTCCTGCACCCACTTCACATCAGTTGCCAAATTTCCATTGGCTTGAACGCACCAGAATCAAGGCCTATAGCAGTCTCATTTGAGAGACCTGAAGTTCTCTAATTACAGTTCCAAGACTGCTTGTGGACTGCAGAGGAAGCTGGCAGGTCAAAAAGTACTAGCACCCCTTCCAAGATCCTGGCAGCTACTGAACACAAAAAGGACAAGTCAGCACTATGGTCTCTTCCACTGCTACTTAGGAGGAGAAACAGAAGCCTGTCTCAGAAGCTGGAGCCATCAGGTGGACTTGGGCTGTCAGCTAGGAGCAGGAGTCACAACTCAGAGCAGAGTTAAGAGCCTCCAACAGAGAGAAGCTACCAAGTGGCTCAGCATATTTAGGGGAACAAGATGCAGGCTGGCATGCAGGGAGGAAAGGAATTCATAATGCTAGGCAGTATTGACAGGAAAGCAGAGGAGAAAAACAATGTGGCCAAAGGGTAGAGGAGAAGGGAATCAGAGAGTGGGTTGCACAAAGTAAGGGTATGTCTACACAGCAAAGTTATTTCGAAATAACTATCCTAGGATATGTCTACACTACCAAGTTAATTCGAACTAACAGCCGTTAGTTCGAATTAACTTTCATAGGCGCTACACATGCAAACCGCTAGTTCGAACTTAATTCGAACTAGCAGAGCGTTTAATTCGAACTAGGTAAACCTCATTCTACGAGGACTAACGCCTAGTTTGAATTAAGTAGTTTGAATTAAGGGCTGTGTAGCCACTTAATTCGAACTAGTTGGAGGCTAGCCCTTCCCAGGTTGCCCTGGTGGCCACTCTGGGCCAAGCCAGGGAAACTCTTCTGCCTCCCTCCCGGCCCCGGAGCCCTTAAAGGGCAACGGTCTGGCTACGGTGCCCATGCCAGGTGCAAGCCTGCCAGCACCCAGCCAGCAGACCCCGCACCTGGCACGGCGCGAGCCAACCACCCGCTGCCACCCAGCCCTCCGCCTCTTCCCAGGACCAGGCTGGCGGCTCCCAGGAGCCTGCCTGGGGCCACAAGAGGCAGGCACCCGCCTGGTCTAGTGTGGAGATCACGGACCTCACCCAGGTCTGAGGGGAGACCTCCAACGTCCACAATCTCCGCACTAGGCACAGGAAAGTGGCCGTCAATGCAGGATAGCTGCCAGCCTGGCCACCAAAGGCCACATGCGAACCCAGCAGCAGGTTTGCATGAAAATCAAGTTGGTCCAGCGAGACCCCCGACCCTGAGCCCTTAGCTTAGAACATAAGAATGGCCGTACTGGGTCAAACCAAAGGTACATCTAGCCCAGTAGCCTGTCTGCTGACAGCGCCCAACACCAGGTACCCCAGAGAGGATGGACCAAAGACAATGACAAAGCGATTTGTCTCGTACCATCCATCTCCAGCCTTCCACAAACAGAGGCCAGGGACACCATTCCTATCCCTTGGCTAATAGCACTCCATGGACCCAACATCCATGACTTTATCTAACTTCTCTTTAAACTCTGTTATAGTTCTAGCCTTCACAGCCTCCTGTGGCAAGGAGTTCCAAAGGTTGACTATTTGCTTTGTGAAGAAGAACTTTCTTTTATTAGTTTGATGCCTGCTACCCATTAATTTCATTTGGTGTCCTCTAGTCCTTCTTTATGGGAACTAATGAAGAACTTTTCTTTATGCACCCTCTCCACACCACTCATGATTTTATAGACCTCTATGATATCCCCCCTCAGTCTCATTTTTTCTAAGCTGAAAAGTCCCAGTCTCTTTAGCCTCTTCATACGGGACCTGTTCCAAACCCCTAATCATTTTAGTTGCCCTTTTCTGAACCCTTTCCAAGGCCAAAACATCTTTTTTGAGGTGAGGAGACCACATCTGTACACAGTACTGAAGATATGGAGTACCATACTTTGATACTTCTCCTCCTCCTTCTTCCCCTGGCTTCCCCCTTCCAGCTCCCTCCTCCCAGGTTTCCACCTTCCCTCTCTCACCTCCTTTTCTCAGTCTCCCCAGAGGTTAATCCCCCCCCCCCCCAGTTTTGTTAAATAAAGAGAGTTTCTATTTTTGAACACGTGTCCTTTATTTTTTACATCAGGAAGGGGGGTTAGGGACGGGTAAGTGGAAGGAAGTGAGGGAGGAATGGGGTACGAGTCCCCGATGGGGAGGACTGGGGTGGCTCTGCGGGCTCCTCAGGGTGGAAGCTCTCCTGCAGGGCCTCCTGGATCCTGACAGCCCTCCGATTGACCCCCCCCCCCCCGAATGGCAGCCTGCGGCAAGTGCAGCCGGGATGATGGCCGAGTGCTGTGATGTGCCGAGTGAGGGCACTCAGGGCACTCCAAGCCAGGACTGCTTTGCTGTTCCTCATCGAGTTAGACAAGCAAGAGGGGAACCCTGAAAACTGTCTATCCGGGGCAGGGCTCGGATCCCTTTAAGCACAGCCCTCAGCAGCAGCTCCACACTCTAAGTCCTGGTTCCGGCCAGCCTTAACTTCGGTTCAGGGTCCACTCAATGTGGACATGCTAGTTCGAATTAGCAAAATGCTAATTCGAATTAGTTTTTAGGTCTAGATGCACTAATTCGAACTATGTTAGTTCGAATTAACTAATTCGAACTAAGTTAGTTCGAAATAACTAATTCGAACTAAGTTAGTTCGAAGTAGTGCTGTAGTGTAGACATACCTTCAGCGTCTACACAGCCATTCCATTATTTTGAAATTAAATCGAAATAGCGGCGTGCTTATTTCGAATTTGGTAAACATCATTCCACAAGAAATAATGCCAAATTCGAAACTGCTCTTTCGAAATAAGTGCTGAGTAGACACTTATTTCAAAATAGGGGGCTTCCAGCCTTCCCAGGGTGCCCTGGTGGCTACTCTAGCCTCAACCAAGAACATTCCTCTCTCTCCCCTCCTCCCTGGAGCCCTTAAAGGCATAGACTCTGGCCACAATGCCTGTGCCAGCTCCAAGCCTGCCAGCCCAGAGCCAGCAGTCACTGCCCCTGACCTAGTGGCCCCAAAACATAAGCCAGCAAGCCACTGGCAGCCAGCCCTCCACCACTGCCCAGGAACAGTCTGCCAGCTCCCAGGAGCCTGCCAGGGCCCAGAGAAGGCGGGTACCTTCCTGGTCCAGGGCGGAGATCATGGACCTTATTCAGGTTTGGGGGGATGCCCCCAACATCTATGATCTCTGCACTAGATGGAGGAACGTGGCTGTCTATGGCAGGATAGCTGCCAGCCTGGCCACCAAAGGCCACATGTGAACCCAGGATCAGGTTCGCATAAAAATCAAGTTGGTCTGGCGAGACCCTCAACCCTGAGCCGTGAGCTTCCCCCTTCTTCCCCTTGCTTCCTCCTCCCAGGTTTCCCCTTCCCCTCTCCTATCCTCTTCTCTTCTCTTCCCCTTTCCCACCTCTTTTCCCCAGTTTCACTTGTCCCCCCCCCCCGGTTTTGTTAAATAAAGAGAGTTTGTGTTCATGAAAATACATGTATTTTATTTTACATCAGGACGGGGGGTTAGGGAGGGGTAAGTGGAAGGATTGGAGGGAGGAATGAGGCACAAGCCCCCAGTGGGACACACAAGGGAGGCTCTTAGTGCTCCTAAGGGTGGAAGCTCTCCTGCAGGGCCTCCTGGATACTGACAGCCCCCCGATGGACCTCCCGGATGGCAGCCTGCAGAAAGTGCAGCCAGGCTCGCAGCAACACGTCCAAGAGAAGCACCAAAGTGCCCAGGGGCAGCTCTGCCTCCATGTTGCAGAGTGCTGTGGTGTCCCAAGTGAGGGCAACAAGAACACGCAGAGACAAAATGCTTTGCTGTCCCTCATCGAGGTAAGCAAGCAAGCAGGGAAACCCGAGAACCGGCTGCCTGGGGGAGGAGTGGAAGGGGGGGTCCCTTTAAGCACAGGCCTCAGATAGCCTCAGGCAGCAGCCACACAAAGTAACTCCTGACCTGATGCCCTGCTGGACCTGGTTCCGGATGGCCTTAAGTGAGATTCAGGATCCACTAAGTCCATTCATTTTGTGTGTAGACACATTATTTCGAAATAACTATTTCGAAATAACACTGTAGTGTAGACATACCCTAAGATCGGACAAGAGGGAAACACGCAAGAAGAAAATAGGATCAGGTCTAGGGGAAATCTGGGAGGTAAAGATACAGAGGGATGAGATGAACTGAAGAGCAAAAGAAGACACTATAATATTTTTGTCCAAGGAGAACAAAACCTTTATTGTATTTAAAAACACCAGAAAATATCTAGTACTTTGTTAATATCACAAAAGTTGTAGTTGCCACACAATCAGGGATGACACTGTAAGTAGGAAGCTGGGAGGGCCACCATGAGATCATCTCTTTGGCAAGGTGTGGACCACACTGGGAAAGTTTCAGAACCCCTGAGCTAGAGCATCACAAGATCTACCAAAAGACAGGAATTTTAAGTTACATTGTGGGGAGGAGGAAATTTGAGACATTGCCCAATGGATTGGGGCTGCAATCAGGTTTGGAGTCATTTTTGAAAACCAATCAGCAGACAACATTCCAAAATGGAGCAAAACAATAATAATTTGAGAAGCTGCAAACAAGGTTTAGGAAATGTTTACCCTGTTACCATCCTGAAATCCCCCTCTCAGCTTTTTTTCTTCTGAAAATATATGACACTAATTTTGAGCTTATTGAGACTATGCTATAATTCCTGGGAGACCAATGAAGGGGAAGCGAAGATCTGATGAGTTCCATGTGGAGGCTGCATTTATGGATTAATCCCAACAGGGAGCAACTAAACCTTATCCCCGGGGCATTTCCATCGGGATTCAGGACAATCAATTGAGAAATGGAGTATTATTTATGGCCAGGACTGTTTTGACTTTCAAATAAACATTTTAATTATTTTAAGGGCTACACTGAAACTCAGAAGCCAAGCACTGTTTTAATTTTTATGTCAGTTCTGCCTCCTCCTTCTGCTTGGGCCTCCCCTTGGCTGATGAAAATTCAAGCTGGATTTAAATGCTACAATGTATCTGATACTGATCTTCATGTAAATCAGAGCAGAAAGCATTTCCCCAAAGTGATATCCACTGCTGAGGCACACTGCCAAGAGTGGGAAGAGATACCTTCTTTACACCTAACAGACTTAGGGACTGATCCTCTTCTCAAATTAGCATAAGGTAGAAGTAGCTTCAATGAACTCAGTGGGGCTGTATCGGTGCAAAACAACATATGCACGAAAGGAACACTCTCAACTTTAAAACCGAGTTAACTGGAGGCAGAGGTACTCAGCTTTTCTGACAATCAGCCCTTCTGTGTGTTGCTCAAACATCAAAACAGTCTCATCTTTCATCCCTATATATTAATGATCTAGGTGATGTTTTTCCTCAGCTGATTGAACAACTTTAACAAAAAAAAAATCTTACCTTTTATTTTTATATGACAAGTTATTTTTAATAGATTTCCATTAAAATTCTATGCAAATTCTTTTTAGTGAAATTCAACTTTTTAACTCTTCTCTCTCTTCTAATTCAACCAGGTTGAAAGATTCTTCCCTTCCTTTACACATTCTCTTGTGCCAATGCCACGTGCAGCTTGGCATTTCTGATGCACGTTGAGCTAAGGAGCATGTCTCCTGTAACGCCAATAGAAATATTTTCTCTTGTTCTAACCAATTAACAGAACATATAAAACTGCTCATTGTGAAGATTACCTATGATAACAGATGACTGGCCAGAGCCTCAGCTGGTATAACCTGGCATAGCAGCATGTAGCTTTATCACGGTCATTGGAGCTGCACTGATTTACACCAGCTGAGCATCTGGCTCCAAGTCTCCTGATTAAATAGGAGGAGTAGTGAAATCATGACCCTCTGGAGCTACTGTAAAGCTCTGCTAGCAGCACACCTTCATGTTATTGATCACATAATAGTCCCACTGCAAATGTGCGCATCACTGTATTTTTGTCCCAGCGATTTCTACCTGGGGACTAAAAAAACCCACGGAAGCGTACTGCTACAACAAGCATCTCAGATATTTGTTTGCACAGATGCAAAGCATTCAAAGTCATGCCCAAATCTTGCTCTAGCACTTAGAACTGCATGCTTACAAAAAAGCACACTACACACTGAATCTTCGTCTTTTCCTATGCTGCAATTTTTTTATCCATTAAATCTAAAGCACCTCATCCTGTCCCCATTACAAATAACTAACAAAACTCCCATTGACTTCCATCAGGAGCAGGCTTGGGCCCAAACCTGAGAAATGTACAAGTCTAGATAGTGTGGATTTTATTTGCATAGCAGTCTGGTTTTCTTTCCAATTTCATTAAATTGTTAGTGTTTGCATGCACTGTCTATCTCCCAGTTCCTATTTAAAAACAATTTAATGATATGATGAGATTGTAAACACAGTAGAAAATGCATACCATTAGTTCTATGCATGTATGCACTTGTCACAGAACACTATAGGGCCAAGTCCTTAGTTTGTGTATATGGTGTTGCTCCATTAATTTCAAAAGAGTGAAGCTGATTTACAATCAGATGAGGATGTGATGTCATGTCCTAGAATTTTTCTACATATGAAAAAAGCCAATACTCTAGCAACCAAAGACTTTAAATATCACCAGTGTGCATTTTAGCTGATCAGTATTATTAGCATCCTCAGGAGCAGGCAAGTTCAGTTTCTTGCATATTCTGACAATCACTTGTGTTTCACTAGAGTACTATTTTTTTCCCTGGGCATGGAAGCTTTGCTTTGTCAGAGATAATGAAAGAGACATGGCAAAGCTATTTGCTAGGGACTTTTTATTTTTATTTTTTTTTTACTTCTCTGGTTTAAAGATTAGAGATGTTTTCTTTTTGTAAAGCTGGGTATACCAACTGGCATTGGCTGTATTAAAATAAGGAAGAACCTCAATCAAAAAAGCCTCTCCAAAGGCAAGCTTTCTTGTTAATATGCACAAACATGAAAGGCTTTCTTTTCATCCTATACAACTACAGTGTGTGTAAATTGCAGGGGGCTCATTGGCATAAATCTCGGCTGTGACCTCTGAGGTAAACTGGATTTACATTACTTTCTGACAAGAATTAAATGAAGGCCTTGTGGATATACGAACAGCCTTCTAGACTGCAACAGATGGGCATGAATGTGCTCCCTAGGCAAACTATCAGTGACATCTGTGTCCTCCAAATTCTGGTGGTCTCAGCCAATTAACAGGCAAAAGGAGAGGAGGAAAAAAAAAGCCGGCCTCTGCACAGCCACCCCCAGTCAAAACTGAAGCAGAAGTGCTTGTGTTTAGAAATGGGATCAGGAACAGCCCACAGCAGCGAGGGGATTGTTATGAGGCTCTACAGAGATCAGCATGACAGAAAAAGCTAATGTGGCTAAATTAGATATTATTAAAAAAGAACAAATTCTGCCCTGCAGTCAAACCAGTGTAAACCCAGAGAAATATCATTATGGAGGTAGATTTGCTCTGATGTAATGGAAAGCACAATTTGGTCTAATGTTTGCTTAGAAGCAGAGAAAACAAAACACTTCATCTAACCCCACTTGCCCAACAGTTTGGGAAAGCTAGTAATGGTCCAGGTCCGGACTCCGGAGCCAAACTTGAGGGTTGCTTCCTATTTTTGTGGCGGGGTGAAACAGGAAACTGGATCTAAACACCCCTATCTTCACATCTGGGATTTTCAGTGTGGGTTCACCTTTATTTTTGAGACATATAGATCCCCAAGATAAAGTGGGCAGGTGGTTAATGTAATAAAGACTTTTGATTGGACACAGAATCCCTGTTATCTACCTTCACCATTTTTAAAAACAGTATTTTGGGGACCAATTGTAACTATATCCACCGGACATTTCAGGATCCTGAAGATGGTTCCTTCAGAGAACTTCATGTTTTTTTCCCCCAGCGTGACACAGATACTCAAACCTGCTGAGGCGGGGATGTGGAGAGAGCAAAGGGGCAACGGCTCTGGGCCCAGTGATTCAAAAGGGCCCGGCGCTCCCAACTGCTGCTATTGTGGCTGTGGCAATGCCCAGAGCCCCGAGCCCTTTAAATCGGCACTGGGGTTCCATGCAGCATGCTCTAAGTGGCTTTTAGGGCTACCTGGGGATGGGGATGGGCATGGCATGACGTGCTCGAGGCAGTGCTGAGGTTGGGGTGGGACACGCCATTGTCTGGGCGGTGCTGAAATCAGTCTGACCCTGGCCCTGCCCCTTTCACCTGAGGGCCCGCCCCTCCTGGCTAAGTATCTGCCCCTTCCGGGACTGTGGAGCCAGCCCCCTATTCCTTATCCAGTATCCCCTGAAGATACTGAGTAGAGCATCTAGAACATTCTTTATTAGTAAAACAAACAAGTCTCTAGTGATTTATTTCAAACTTGTTTCAGCTTTTAATGAAATAAAGTCTTTAAGGGAAAAGATCTACTTAGAATGAAGCATGAGAGAGGATTTTTTAGGGAACATCCAGAAAATTTTAAAACAACAGATATTTGCATAAAACTTTGACCTAATTATGACTGCAAAAACTGGACTAGATGACCTCTCGAGGTCCCTTCCAGTGCTATGATTCTATCTATCTGAGAAAACCACCCATCAACGTACTAAGCACCTAAGAAAGAAAACTTCTGTTTAACAGGTGAAGTTTCAAATTGCACTTGAAGTTTTTAAAAAAAAGTTTTCAAATTTTACATTTCATTGCAGTCCAGAACATGTCCTCATTGAACATTTCTCTTGAGAGTTTAGCATTTTTAAGTTAGGTGGGAGTTTAATAATTACCCTCAATTCTCTGTGCTTATGTAAGAATTATCCTTCTTGCAGTTGCATGTGTCAATATATCCTTTTCAGTTAATTTACCCATAACTATATCCATAAAAACAAGGTCCATAAGGGAAGGAGAGACTGACTCAGAATACTGGGCACCACAACTCTCTGAATTTAACTTTAAGCTCATATGTAAGTACTGTCCTCACTAGCAATTCTTCCTGCATCTGGCCATATATGCACAATTTCGCTATGGTATGGAGACACTTCACAACTCTTTCACTCTTTTACATAAGGACAACACAAGTGACTAAGAGCCAAAAAAGGTTGCCTGTGAAAACACTGCATGAGAAGCAGCATTATTCTGGATAATGTAAAATTGTCACCTTGAGCTGTAAACTAAGAATGTAAGGGAACTTGCCACTTTATGTACTAGAGGGATGTAAGAGAGGGGAATTCTGGGGCAAAAATGGATTCTTAAGCTGTTCAAACTTTGTTTACTTGTTAATCCGATATGTTTAAAAAAAAACAAGAAAAACAAATATGCAAACCCAATCAGAGACATTTCTGAAGGCCTGTACTGTTCCTGTTAGGACTATCCTTTGTGTCCGCAGGTGTCTGTTTTCAACAGACTATGCAGTGAACTGCTGTATAGCCACAATCATAGGCCATTCATTCTTGTTGCTTGATCAAATTAGCTGATAGGATGGTGAAAAGGGTGCTAGAAACTGTTCCTCGTGAAACATGAGTTTATACATATTTCTATTCCACCCTTAAAGAACACTGCAGAAGTCCCAACTTTTGACCTCTTCCACTTCCAAATGATACCTCTAGCATAGCACAGGGTGACAGCAGCAGACGGGGTCTTTGGCTAACAGTAGAATTGTGATTGCGTGTATGTGTGCGTGCCGGGGGGGGGGGGAGCGGGGAGAGAGGAGATGACTGGTGAACAAAAGCACCTGTTGTTTTCTCCTGTAGTGACTTTAAAGTGCCTGTTCTGGCTCTTTCCCTCTCCCAAAACCACCATTTCACACACCATTATTGGATGCCAAAAAAAGGGAATAACTGAGAGACAGATCAATAAATTTAAAACATCTTGAAAAAGACATAATGAATTTGGTACAGCACATATTTTTAGATCAAAGATGCCTTTGAAGTGACAAACCCCTAATCCATAAACTACGGAAGCACTTCCTTTCTGTTCCAAACTACTTGTTGTCAAATAAAATGGAAGTTAAGGAAATTATCTTTATCTGAAAATGGCCAAAAGAAGCCATCACCTAATGACAGCCTTGTCACAAATGACAATTGGGGAAATTGTTAGGAAGGCGAGGCCTAACGACTTGAGAAATAAGCTTGCTGTTTGCACTAATCTGGTCATGCAGCCCCCCACCCCCATCCCGCCCCCTCCAATTCCAGTCAGCTTGCTGTGTGAAACAGCTAAGTCTTTGTCACTGTTAACAGCGGCTGGAAAGACTTCTCTTTCATGAATATGTATCACCACCCCTCTGTGTCTACAGAGACAAGCCCTTCAAAACTGCAATATAAAAAATAAAACAACTCCCCTCCCCAAAACAACCAACCAACAAAAAACAAAATCCTAAGCTACTCAGCTGAGCAGAGTGAAATGCTAGTAACTAATGAAAGCTCACGCTTTGGTAATCAAGCCAGAGCAACGTCTTTCCTAAGACTTTTATTTCCCAGCAAATTGAGATGAAGTCTATAGAGCACTTCATGTCTTCATGTGTAAATGTGCAAGATCTAAATAACCCCATAGGGGTATATTATACATACCGCTCTATATTTATAGCAA
This sequence comes from Pelodiscus sinensis, assembly GCF_052426305.1. Classification (NCBI taxonomy): domain Eukaryota; kingdom Metazoa; phylum Chordata; order Testudines; family Trionychidae; genus Pelodiscus; species Pelodiscus sinensis. Next base: position 105,240,921 of record NC_143055.1, read on the forward strand.
ATATTCGACCAAATCTGTTGCACAGGTCTAAAAAAGAATAACTGGCTATATATACAAAAGCGTGGGCCTTCTCAGCTCAAACTCACGTGGACCCTGCTTACTCATGTGAGTAGTCAAGTTGATTTCAGGGAGATTACTCATGTACATGCAGACTACTTGCACGTGTAAGGTCCCAAGACTTCACATCTCTCCATCTGCTTCCCATCACAATAAAGTATCCAATGTGAAACTTCCAAATAAAATTTAAAAATACGCATGTTAAATACTTTATGCATTTAACATACGTATCTTAATACATTATTTTCTACTGTAGGAATGGGTTCGCTTTCAAAAAAATACAATTTGGCCAAGAATTTCAAAAGCAACTAGCGATTTTTAGGTGTCCAACTTTAGACAACAAAAAAGGGCCTGATTTTTAGAAGGCAGATGCTCAGACTTTCTAAGAATCAGATTTCTGTAAAACATCTCCACTCAGAGAACCAGAATCACTAATCATTTTTGAAAATATTGTGTTTTATTTTTAATGGGGTCCCTTTTTCCATTTTACTATTCATAGTGTTCTCCAGAGAGAGGTGTAATAGAAACATAGCACCCGACTTTACTTAAATAACACCTGCTAAATCCAGAATTACCCAGATGATGTCAAAGGAGCTACGCTGATATAAATGTGGAATATCTGAATGCTGACTGAAAGCTATGAGTCTCGACAAAACTATGCACAGAGGTTCGTACACAGGCAGAAGGGAGAGACTTGCTTATAAGAATGCAATACGGTAGATGCAAATAACTCTGTCATATATATTTGCAGAACTGATCCTGAATTTCCTGCGTGCTGAAATCTACTAGTAAAACCAATGAGAGATATAGAAACAAAAAGAATTTAGGATCAAACCTTGTATGTGCAATATGCATATGATTAAAATAAACTAAAATTATTTTGGGAGGGCTTCTATTGGAAATGCTTTACATTTATTAAAACAGCCAGTTTAAACTTTGAGGAGCTAACCATGTAACATCACATATTTTACTTTTTCTCAGTAATAATGAGAAAGAAATAGGACTTCCAGTGGAGATATCAAGACACAAAGCTCAATTTTGAGGGTCTATGATATTATGCAATGTTTGCTGTAGACATTTCCATTTCATTAGCATATTCTACTTTACATGAAATCCAGTGATGAATGCTCCCCCTGATCTAAGGCTAATCCTCTTTAAAGAGCTACAGGCTATATTACATGTGGCCACAGCCGCAGTTATGCCATGGCTGAATCACTTTGAAGCCTATTGAACAGTGTTCCCTTGTGAGACTTGCACAAACCCATAAACCAGCGCTCTCTGTGGTGTGAAATCCTAATGTTTTCATCATGAAGAATTTTTAGAAGGGGAGAGAACCTCCCACCCCCACCACCAAATAAGGTCACACTGACTGCACATGAGATGCTAGGCTTCCGTCATTATGTCTAATTGCCAATCTATAATTGTAGCAGACAAGATTAAAATAAAATGTTGACCTTGTATTTCAGCAGCAAGCAATTATTCAGAAGCCATGGCTGTAGGAACAATCATTCACAATTTATAAAGATGAACTGAGAACTGGCCTTCTGGGTGAGATAGCCCACATAAAAAGGTGTTATGAGGCAACCTAAACTTTAGCAAATTTTGATGGCCCCCTTCTAAAGTGCAATGGCGGATGTATTCTGAAAGTGATGTGGGATATTATTGTAAACTGGAACCATGCTTATCTCCCTTTCTCTATTCCATGCCCTTGCTTCCCTCTCTCCTTTTTACAAGCTATTTCATTCCCAAGCATTTTCTCCATTCCCCTTTTTTTCTGATCCAGAGCCAACTGAAATCAGTGGAAAGACTCCCATTTACTGCAGTGCATTTTAGATCAGGTCTCGTGTGTGTGCGCTCGCACATGTCTGATCCAATTATTTGCCGGGTGGTAGCTGAAAACAAGAAAAAAGAGTCCAAAAGGTGCCCCACTGATTCACCAGAGAGTTTTATGATCCATGACTGCTGCTAAGTCAAACCAACAATACTGTTTAGCCCATAAGTTTCATCATATTGCAGTCAGCACCAACCAGATACTCTTCCTCGGATGTCCACTAAAGAAAAGAAAAAAAATTAAACTCTAGAGCAAAATGCAGCTCACTCAGGGCATGTCTTCACTATAGGCTGGATTGACAGGCAGTGATCAATTCGGCTAGGATCGATTTATTATGTCAAGTATAGACGTGATAAATCAGCTATTGAGTTCTCTCCTATCCACTTCAGTACTCCATCAGAACAGGAAGAGTAAGTGGAATTTATGGGAGAGTGCTGTCTACTTACTTTGGTGAGCAGATCTAAGTATGTCAAATTCAGCTATGTTATTCATGTAGCTGAAGTTGTGAAACTTAAGTCAGCGGCCAGTGGTTGTGTAGACAAGACCTTAGGTAGATGACTCACGCACATCACTCAGCCCCTTTTAAATTTGCATAGTGGGCAAGTATATACATTGTCGCATATACAAGATACCTTATCCTGTGAGCATCACAAGACAAACTAGGAAGAAAATCATAGAATATAAGGGCCTGTCCCAAAGCTGACTGAAGCCAGTGAAATTTCTTCAAGCTCTTAAATACAATAAGCATTTACCTTTATACACAATGAATTTATTTCAGAGAAACCAAAAGGGTTTTTTAAGTGACCAAATAAACTCTTAATTTTCCCAGCACCTTCCACTATTAAGGGCCTGATAGGCTATTCAAAGGAAGCCACTTCTAGACAAACTACACATAATGTTGACTGCATCTGCCTCTGAAACGCAGCCACCTTTGGGGTGGAATGTGGCAGCTGTGCACAGCAGCACAACAACGTAGAACAGGGACTGCAGAAGAGTACTCTTCCCATTTGAAGGTGCAGATAGACTTTAGCTAACCCTAACCGTATTTCTTACATTGTCATCTGACCAGCACCCTGGGACTAATATACTCTGGTTCTTGCAGGGAATGCCATAGAGTCTTTTCATGATCACAACTGGTCAGAAGGGTCCCATGGTTAATAGCCTGTTACATGATGGGTCATAATCCACTGACTCCAGTGGTTTCTACTCTAGTCAGATCTTCATCTTTAGGTTTCATTTGAAAATTGAAACCTTTACTAGCCCAAAGCCCCTTACATTCTGTAGCCACTCAGATAAAAGAATACCACCCACACTGAATTACCAATATCACTTCCTACAGCTTAATCAGGCCCTTTTGAGCATCTCCCATCCAAGTACTGACCAGGTCTAATACTGGTTAGCTCATGAGCTCTGACAAGATTGTAGTCTGAGGTAGTATAAAGACTATGGAGATCTATGTGCAAAGTGTTCACAATCCATCACCCTGAAGGGAAAATGGTCCAAGCCATACATGAGTATTAAAGCTTTTAGAAGCAGGTGATAACTCACATAAAAACTTCTTAATGAACTTATAAGTCAGACAGCCCTTCTCCCAATTTCCCTTTCCTGGAGTCCCCTTTTCCCAGAGGTCAATCTCCTGCCTGCATTCTTCACCATGTGTGATAAAGTGATCCCTTCCCAAGTCATCCTTAAGGCAGGACATGGCAAGACAGCTGCACCTACTTCAGTTTTCCCTTTCTTCTGGAGTCCTCAGTAATTCCATGCAATACATAGACCTTTGCAGGGTTAATTTATTATAAGAAGTCCCACAACCATAATCCAGATTTCCCCAGCAGTCTGAACAATTCATCACTCTTTCAAGTCTCAAAAGTTATCCACACCACATCAAGATGTCTCTCCATCCTCTTTGGAACCCCCCTTCAGTTAGTTAAAGGCTGCTATTAACACCCCCCACCTCATGTTTCCTGTCTGTAGTCTAAAAAAGCCAAATCTCTCATCCATCTCTTTGTAAGTCATGTGCTCTGCCCCCTAATCATTTTTGTTGCCCCCCTGCTGGACTTTCTCCAATGTGTTCACATTCTGTCTGTAATGAGTGGCCCCATAATTAGTTGCAATACTCCAGATGTGGCCTCACCAGAGCTGAATAATGGGAAATAAACACTTCTCTAGATCTGCTGGCAACGCTCCTCCCAATGGACCCTAATATGCCATTAGCCTTTGTGGCTACAAGGGCACACTGTTGACTCATATCCAGCTTTTCATCCACTGTAATCCCAGGTCCTTTTCTGCCAAACTGCTGTTTAGCCAGTCGGTCCCCAGCCTGTAACAATGCTTGCGATTCCTCCGTCCCAAGTGCAGGACTCTGTACTTGTCCTTGTTGAAACTCATCAGATTTCTTTTGGCCCAAACCTCCAATTTGTCTAGGTCACTCTGGATTCTATTGGATCTGTCTCCCTCTCCTCCTGCCATTCTCTGCTTCCTCTGACTGTCCCCTCATGGTCTTTCCTAGTCATGTCATCTTCACTCCATCCTTTCCTCTCTTTCTCAATGTTTTCTTCCTTTTCTCCTCCTCCAGCTCATCTTGATTCTCTTGCTTCTCGCTTTTCCACTCTTTGTTCCTGATTTGCCTGTCTTCCCTCCCTAAAAAAGAACAACGCTTTAGGGTGCCTTACATGATAAGTTCAATCACACAGGCCTGGGGTAGCAGGACATTTGTAGAGAGGCTGTGAGCTAGAAGGAGCAGATATCTTTTAGGTTGTATATGGTATGAGCTGACCCTGCTACCATAGACTTTTACCCTATAGTGAACTCTTCCCCAATTCTTTGATCCCTTTCCTGATTTGACTACATTGTTGAAACTCCTCAGGCATTCTACTTCTTACTTTGGCAGAGAGGGAAGCTAACTATTTATCAGAGAACTACTACAGTCAACATCAAGAAGGGATCTGGAGTAGGTTTTGTCACCAAAAAGGGCCCCAACGTTACTGTGATCTGGAAGAAGTGGACACCTCCAGGTGAAAGAGAGCACTTCAATTCCTTAGTCAGACTTTAGCCTCTCTCTTGAAACAGCCAGCAAGTCCCCACTGCTGAGGGTATTCTTTAAAATAAACGTTAAATACATTATACATCACACATTTGCTAGAACATTCTGCCTCTTCCACCTCACCAGAAGCTGTAGTTACAAGGTTCATTTTTGTTGCTCAACTGAGATCTATAAATGCAGAAGGCCTTTAATGAGCGCTCAGCATGTGCTGCACACGGTAAGTGTTGTAACAGCAGACTCGCCCCATGGAAATGAATAGAAGATAGTAGAGTTTTCTGTAGCCTGTTGTCAGAGAAAAGAAACTGCCCCCCCCCCCCCCAGTAAAAAAGTTTGGCCAGGCCGCTCTTGTTCTGCAGTACTCCTTGAGAGAAACCGGCCGCACCCTTCCTGCATACCATTGCCTTTAGAAAAAGGAAAGGTGTGAAAAGGGGAAAATAGCCTCAGACTCTCCCACCCGTCACCTTGGCGTGAGAACTGCGGGGCTTACCTGGTCGCATGAAACCTGCACAGTTTCGGCCCAACCCCTGGGACACAGACCCCCCACTTGGTGACCATTGGGCCATATATGGTAATATGCAAGCGTGGGAAAGCGATGTGCAGATTTGGGGATATATACCCATGGCACAGTTTGCTCTAGAAGGTCTTCGCAACACACGTACCACCGTGCGTGTGCCTTCTCGTATACTTCAAAGCGCTGCCGGCCTGATCAACCGACCAGCCACCTCCCCCGACTCTCGGGCGTAACCAAGGCCTTCGCAACCAAACCGATATCTGTGAAATGTTCCGTGTGCTGTGTAAATTGGTATGTATGATTTGATTTTTTCTTGTTGTATAAGCTTAGTGTTGTAGTTGTTTTTGGGTAGTACATAAGAGTTTGTAATTATCACTGTTATTTAATTACTGTAGCTGGATATTTTAAGATTAGAGACTATTCCCCTTGCCATTCCCATCCTTATTTCTCTGATACGTTTTACTAGAAGCCATAGAATATATATAATAAATACTGTAAATTCATTATTAACACGGTCCATTAAAAATCTTAGAATAAATACTATACATTCACCACTGTCATAAATAAATAATTTTTATTTGATAAAACTGTCCACCTGGTTCTGTCCTTCCCCCCTTGGGTATTTATCATCGGACCTGTGATTCTCGCGACACCTGTTAAACCAACTAATAGAATTCCAGAGCAGTGACAGGATTCTTCATTATGCAGGCACCAGTTGCGATCAGGGACAGTAGGTTTGTAGCATTTTTGGTGGTGCCCACAATGCATCCAAGTCCCTCCTCTTTGCATCTGCCTAAGGTTCAGTGAGGGAATTTGGGTGGGGGATGGGAGAGTGGTCTGGCTCTGGGAGGGACTTGGGAGCAGGAGAGGATTTGAGGTCTAAGCTCTGGGACAGAGTTTGGGTGCTGGGTGCAAGCTCTCAGCTGGGGCAGAGAATTAGGGTTCAGGCTCTAGGAGGGAGTTTGGGGGGTATATACAGGCAGACCAGGGAGACGCGGAGCAAAGCCGCGGAGGACACAGGCAGCGGGACCGCGGCGCATCTCGGCGGTCCAGCCGCCCGCGTCTCCCTGGTCTTCTGGGGGGGCATAGCTAGTGCGCCCCCCCCCCCCAGGAGACCAGGCTTTTCTCGCCAATGCCTGGGGTAGAGCAGCTGGGGGGGCTGTCGGGTTGATGCCACAGCGCCGAGGTGCGGCGCTACTGGACCAACCCAGCAGGACCCCAGCTGCTCTGCCCCAGGCGTCCCCAAGTCAGCCGCTGCTGAAACTGATCAGTGGCTGATTCCAGGAAGCCCAGGGCAGAGCAGCTCTGCCTCGGGCTTCCTGTAGTCAGCCGCTGGTCAGTTTCAGCAGCGGCTGACTTGGGAACACCTGGGGCAGAGCAGTTGGGGTGCTGCCGGGTTGGTCCAGTAGCGCCGAGGACCAACAGCGGCTGAATCTGGACACCAGTTCCGATTTACATGCAAATTCAACTTAAGAACAAACCTACAGTCCCTATCTTGTACGTAACCCGGGGACTGCCTGTAGTGGGTGTGTGGCACTTACCTAGGGTGACTCTCGTAAGTGAAGGTAATCAGGGTGGATGTCTGTCTGTCTGTCTCTCTCTCTCTACATGCTACTACCTACAGGCACTGGCCCTGCTGCTCCCATTGGCTATAAAGGCACTTGGGGCAGGAGCAATATGGGTAGACCCCATCTTTCCCCCCCACCACCCTAGGCAGCTGTGCACGGAGGGAGAGCAGGAAGGAAGCTGCTGTAGCTTTGTTACTCTGCCAATGGTGGCAGAGGCCCTGGGCACTTCTAAATCACCCAGGGCCGCAGGTAGGACTGTGCAATGCACCAGAGGAGGCGTCTGAGGGCAGCAGGAGGAGTCGGAAGAGAAATCTGGCTCTGAACTTTTGTGGAGCTGGGCTCCTGGATCAGGAATATTTCTGGAGCCTGGGCACCACAGGTCCATATAACTTGCCGCCCCTTGTTGCAGCTTCATAAAAAATGAGTTGGGCTTTGCACTTAAAACCAAAGGTTCAGGTTAAATATGAAGAGTTTTATTGTCAGCCCCAAGTATTCAAAATTGTGACTTAGGCCTCACAAATTAAGAGACTGGCTTTAAACTTGAGATTTTAAAGAAATAACCAATGTAAAGGGTTTTTTTTTTTATTTGACTTTTATTTGGGGCCAGTGTGGTTTATATTTTCAGGCTTTTCTCAACAGTCATGAGAGTTAATCATTTATTTTTTATTTTAACCTGAAGGCGGAGATTCTCACATACTCGGCTGCTGAGCTGGAGCTCTAAAATAACCCCCAAATATCACACACTTTGTTGTACTCAGATAGTAAGAATGGGCAACATGAGAAGAATACATTGTATCCTTTCCAAAATTACAGCATTAGCTCTTTGGGCACTGAATGATTTTTCTAAGAATGTACAAGTAAATTAATTAGTTAATATATGGCTTCATTAATACTGTTCTTAAATGGTACCTTTTGAGAAATATAGTTAATTGTTTGGGGGGAAAGAGCTGTTTTTGTTTCTCAAATTATCTCTGTTCAGGCATGATCTGTCTGCACCAAAATTGGTAGAAAAGTAACTCTTGAGTACTTGATAGGGTTTTAAAAAAATAAATGTTTAGAATTATTAGTCAGCCAATGTTCTTCATCTGTGAAGACTTATCTGAGGAACAATGTCTCAGAGGGTAGCTGCGTTAGCCCATATCTTTTAAAATAAGTAGTCCCGTGGCACCTTAGAGACTAACAAATATATTGGATCAGAAGCTTTAATGGGTAAAAAGCTGATGATCTGATATATTTGTTAGTCTCTAAGGTGCCACAAAACTACTTGTTGTTTCTAAGTAACAGTGTTCTTCAGAGAGAGGCCCCACTTTCAAAATGACTTCAATCACTCAGTCACAGATTTAGCAAACTCTGAGATTTACCAGCTGTTGCAATTGCTGGAGTAGCCTGGTTCCTGCTACACACTTCTTGTGATGGAAGGACCACTGGCACCATTTATGCTGCCCTATCTATCCCTATTGCCATGTTAACAGTTCAACCAAGAATGATCCAGGCTCAACTGAAATTAAATGTTGAAAAAATCATAGTCCAAATTAGGGCTGTCAATTAACGCGCATTAACGCCTGAGATTAACGCAGAGCACAATTAACATGTTAATTTTTTAAATGCGTTAATTTCAGGTGATTCTGCGGCACTGTCCCTTTGAAACGCTGCCAGCAGACTCCAGCTGATTCTGGGCTCCATGCAGCACTGCCCCTTTTGAAATGCTGCTGCTGCATTTCAAAGGGGGCAGTGTGAGCAGAGCCCGGGATCACCTGGGGATTCCAGCGGATCCCAGGCTTCTGTGCTGCTTCCCCTGGGACAGCATTTCAAAGGGGCAGCTGCACCGAGCCTGGGGTCAGCTGAGGACTCCAGCTGATCCCGGGCTGCCACAGCATTTCAAAGAGGCAGCGTGCACGATTAATTGCGATTAAATTTTTTAATCACTTGACAGCCCTAGTCCAAATAGCATGATATGTAAGTTGGACAAACAGCTGAAAAGTCTGTGTGTGAATACAGGGTATTTTACAGTCATGCCAAGGGAACAAACGTTAGTTAGCACTGTAAATTAATCAAGCCTATATGATGCCTGAGAATCTGCACGCCTGACAAATCAGGAAAAGATTCCTGGCACATCATCCCGCCATTCTTCTCTTTTTAGTGGATCACGGTTCTTATTGAAACATTTAAGAGTCAACTTCTGCTAACGTAGCCATGTAAGACGCATACGCTAGGATGGAATTACAGAATCTGATTAAGTGGATCCTACCCACGAAATCTCATGATCTTAGTTATTTTTTTGTTAGTCTCTAAGGGTACGTCTACACTACAGCGCTAGTTCGAACTAACTTAGTTCGAATTAGTTAATTCGAACTAAGCTAGTTCGAACTAACGCATCTAGAACTAAAAACTAGTTCGAACTAGCGTTTTGCTAGTTCGAACTAGTAAGTCCACATTGAGTGGACTCTGAACAGGGCTTAATGATGGCCGGAAGCAGTGCCGGCAGGGCATAAAAGGAGGACTTAGAGCATGGAGATACTGTCTCAGGCTAGCCGAGGGCTGCGCTTAAAGGGTCCCGACCCCCACCCCGGACACACAGTTCTAAGGGGTGCCCCGCTTGCAAAGAAGTTCTGGCTTGGAGTGCCCTGAGTGCCCACACTGGGCACATCACACCACTCGGCCATCAGCCCGGCTGCACTTGCCGCAGGCTGCCATCTGGGGAGAGGGAGTAATTGGGGGGCTGCAGGAGAGCTTCCACCCCCAGAAGCCCGCAGAGCCAGCCCAGTCCTCCCCATCGGGGGCTCGTACCCCATTCCTCCCTCACCTCCTTCCACTTGCCCTTCCCTAGCCCCCCTTCTTATTGATGTACAAAATAAAGATAACGTTTCTTCCAACATTGACTCTGTCTTTATTGAAAAAAACTGGGGGAGACTGGGAAAAGGAGGTGGGAGAGGGGAAGAGAAAGGCTGGGAGAGGGGAGGGCAACTAACATGATCAGGGGTTGGGAACAGGTCCCAGATGAAGAGAGGCTACAGAGACTGGGACTGTTCAGCTTAGAAAAGAGGAGACGGAGGGGGGACAGGATAGAGGTCTCTAAAAGCAGGGGTTGGGTGGAGAGGGTGCATTCAGAAAAGTTCTTCCTGAGTTCCCATAAAGAAGGACTAGAGGACACCAAAGGAAAGGAATGGGTAGCAGGCTTCAAACTAGTAACAGAAAGTTGTTCTTGACAAAGCAAATAGTTAACCTGTGGAACTCCTTGCTGCAGGAGGCTGTGAAGGCTACAACTAGAACAGAGTTTAAAGGGAAGTGAGATCAAGTCATGGAGGTTGGGTCCATGGAGTCCTATTAGCCAGAGGGTAGGAGTGGTGTCCCTGCCCAAAGTTTGTGGAAGGCTGGAGAGGGATGGCACGAGACAAATGGCTTGGTCATTGTCTTCGGTCCATCCCCTCCAGGGTCCCTAGGGTTGGCCGCTGTGGGCAGACAGGCTACTGGGCTAGATGGACCTTTGGTCTGACCCAGGACGGCCATTGTAAGCTCAGGGCTCAGGGTCGGGGGTCTCAGTGGACCCCCTTGATTTTCATGCACACCTGGTCCTGGGTGGCCAGGCTGGCAGCTCTCCTGCCCTAGACGGCCACTTTCCTGTGCCTAGTGCGGAGATCGTGGACGAGGTCCACGATGTCCGCACTAGCCCAGGAAGGTGCCCGCCTCTTGCGGTCCAGGGCAAGCTCCCGGGAGCCGCCAGCCTGGTCCCGGCAAGAGGGGGTGGGCTGGGGGGCATCGGGTGGGTGGCTCTGTGCCGTGCCAGGTGCAGGGTCTGCTAGCTGGGTGCTGGCAGGCTTGCACCTGGCACGGGCACCGTAGCCAGCCCGTGCCCCTTTAAGGGGTCCGGGGCCGGGAGGGGGGCATAGAGTTTCCCTGGTGTTGGCCAGAGTGGCCACCAGGGAAACCTGGGGAGGGCTAGCCTCCCACTAGTTCGAACTAAAGGGCTACACAGCCCTTAGTTCGAACTAGCTAGTTCGAACTAGGCGTTAGTCCTCGTAAAATGAGGTTTACCTAGTTCGAACTAAGCGCTCCGCTAGTTCGATTCAAATTCGAACTAGCGAAGCGCTAGTGTAGCGCATAGGAAAGTTAGTTCGAACTAACGTCCGTTAGTTCGAACTAACTTTCTAGTGTAGACATACCCTAAGGTGCCACTGGACTACGCATTATTTTAAAATCACAGATTAACCCTGCTACCCTCTGAGTCAGAAGGAACTAGCTATGAGAGTGTGGCAGGAGTATTTTGCTCAATTACTAGAAAAGGAAGGCAAGAAGGCACTTGGATGTGGTTCTTTCTAATTAAGTGACATTGACTTACTTTGGAGGAAACCTCATGCAACTCTCAGAATGGGAGAGTGTCAGTCTGATACAGGGTCAGTCTGGTACAGGGTTTTGGGAGTACAAAAGGGAAGTGAATGAAGAAAGAATAATAAGAAAGAGCAAGTTTTTAAAAATAATGTCATCACTGCTTAAAATGAAGCCTAAATGGTCAGACTCATCCACGGAAGAAATATTCAAGACTTCATTTTTTTGCCTTTTTGCACCAAAACTGCTACAACCTGGGATGATGGGATAGTGCATGTTTTTGGAAGAGGAATTCCTAATGGATTTAGTCAAGCAGGAAGGCAGAAATCACTAGTAGTACTTATAGGGCAGTGCTACTGTGATTAGGAGTTGTGAACCTAATTCCTTGCTGCAATTGTGCTCTTCACTCACAGTTACATAGAAAAGAACCCCTTGCATTTGTAAAATATCAAAGTAATTGATTAAAAAAAAAAACAGTTTTATTGATGGCTGGTCCCAATGAGTTAGGCAGATTTATATTAACTGAAGATCTAGCCTACACAACTTAAATGGGCTACACACCCAGTCAGCATTGGTGAAGATATCAAGCAGAGTGCCTTAAGGGTTGGTTCTAGGGCTAATTTTGTTCATCATCTTTATTAATGACCTGGATGAGGGGATGGATTGCACCCTCAGCAAGTTTGCAGATGACACTAAGCTAGGGGGAGAGGTAGATACGCTGGAGGGTAGGGATAGGCTCTAGTTTAAGCTTATCGGGTAGTCAAGTTGACTACTCGCATTCATCTGCCCCTTGCTGCCTGTGTATCAGAGGCAGAAAGGGTGGGGGGAACAGGAGCCGGTGCTGGGGAGAGCCAGCTTAAAAGCTGGTTCCCCCCAGCACTGTCTCCGCTCCCTCCTAGCAGACAGGGGCTGCTACTGGCTGGGCAGGGATCCCCACTAAGTCCCAGCTAGCTCTGGGAACAAACCCTGCTGCTGCTCTGCTATTTAAAAGACAGTAGGAGTTGGGCAGCCTGCCTCCTGGCTCCTACTGCATTATAAATTGCAGAGCTGGACTAGGGTTTGGTCCCAGCGTAAGCTGGGACTGAGCGAGGCTGCCTTCCCCTATTGAGTAATCGAGTAATTGATAAAAATTCTATCGACTACTCGATTACAAAAATATCCTCAATTTAACATTCCTGGCAATTACAGGCCTGTACGCAGGAATTTCTGTGGCGTGCGAGATGTTGGAGGGGCTGGTGGCTGCCCTGCTCCCATGGCCCAGCCCCATCCCAGCCTCGCTCCTGGGAATGGGGAGAATCAGCCCCAGCCTTCCCCTGGCCAGCTGGAGCACGGGTGAGGCTAGTCTGGGGCAATATACTGACCCAGCCTCATGCTTATGTGGAGGATCAAAGGAGTGGGGGGTGCATTCACACCCTTCTCGCCCCCACCCCCTGTGTAAGAGCCTGAAGTAAGAGGCACAACGGGGAAAAAGAGAGAAATCAGGGAGGGAAGGCTGGATAAGAAACAAGACAGGCCTGCAACAGGAATGGAGGCAAGACACAGGAGAGAGAGAGAGAGAGAGAGAGAGAGAGAGAGAGAGAGAGACAAGAAAAAAATAAAGACAGGTGAAGCGAGCAAGAGAGAAAACCCATCTTTTCAGAAACAGCTCTCCTTGTCAGTCATGCACACCACTTCAAGAAGAATGATTCAGGCACCAAGCAGGGCAAAAGTGGGAGGGATGAATCCTATTCCTATCCCCTGAGTAAAAGCAGGAGTACTGAAAAGGGAATTAAATGAGAAGAGAGTCACATTTTGTTCTTGCATAGAAATGCCTTCTAATTACTTCAGGTTTTAAAGTTGTCCTGGAGACTCAATCTCTAGAATTGCGATGCAAAACTTTCAGCAAATCCATCTTTCTATGCATCTCTTCTTTCCTCCTCCCCTTCCCGCTCAGCCTCCATTCAGAATCAGCTGTGTGCCTTGCCTGATATTTGGATCATAAGCTCTCGAGGGTGGGAATCAAGTTTTACTAGCACATTTTGGAGGCTGTAAAATAAAATAAATAAATTCTGGCTGTAAATTGTTATTTGAGCTTTGCTGCCTTCCCTGGTGAGCTCAAAGCAACCTCTAGTCCACTATCATTACTCCTGGGCTCTCACTTAAAGGATCTCAAAAGGGAAGATTACAGCTCTTGTAATTCCCAAATTCTAACTCATTTACTCCAAAAATTATAGTTAGCCAACTATCAGGGTTGAGACACGGTGGCAGAAGCAGCAGACATAATATCAGCCCTTGCTGCTGCTTCTGTCTTTTGGATACACAGAGGAGTCTGGAGGAGATTGTTGAGAACACAAAGGAGAGTTAAGCAACTAGCTCCCCTGTATGCCTCTGGAAACCTCACTCAGTTTCCAAGTTTCCTCAGCACTTTGGACCCTGATCTTGCAAACACACACGAGTAGGCTCATTGAATTCAATGGGTCTACTCATGTGCATAAAATTACTCATGTGTGTAAATGTTTTCAGATGAAATGTTCACAAGATCTTAACGAGCATTGAAAATCTTTTAAAAACAAAAAAACCACACTCTTGATTTACACAGAGGTGGTAACCTAATCCAACATTGCCACCTACTGGTGGCAATACCTTAACAGGGCTGTATGAAGCCATTAAAGTGGAATTGGTTAAGTTGCATAATTTGTTTTTAGCTGACTTCTTATACTAGAAGCAATCCAGACTAGAATTAGATCAAGTTGTAAAAAATGAAAGCGTTTTGGGTAGGTATCTTCTTTTGTAACGAGAGAAGAGAATTTTAATTTACTGTTCATATAGTAGAGAATGGTAGACATTCCTAGAGACAGGCTGTGTTATGATTCTTTGGTATCATCTGTCCACAAGCTATGTACAAGTCTGGCTATTATGCCTCCAAATTTCCCAGTTAGTCTTAATCTCATTATTATTATCACCCCATCTTCAGTGGATTCTTACAGAACTCATGACAATGAGAGTTACAAGGAAATACAGATATAAGATCCTCACATTATAAAAACATTAAAGAAAGGATGCAATGCTATAGTACACAATGATACTGAACTATAGACCTAGGCTCTAATTCTTCTAGAATCACAGAAATGGAGAAGTGTAGAGATGGTTAGGCTCTTAAAAATCATCATGTCAGCCCTCTTTGCTGAGACAGTTATGATTCTGTATTCTACTCTTTATGGTGAATTAATGGCACAAAAATCATCTAATTTGGGGATATTACTCAAGAAATTTTAGGGCTAATCAAACAAAAGAGAATGTCAAACAGTTTAGGATCAAAGGGTGCTAGGTGTTCACATTTTTATAACACAATCATAATGGTTATATTATATTATATTATATATTTCAGGAAGCTGTTCACTGTGTGTGTGTGTACATACACACACACACACACACACACACACACACACACACACGGTGAACAGCTTCTTGAAATGCAATCCATCACAGTATATTATTGTTCGACCTAATATTAAGTAATACTATTTAAATAAAAGGAATTCTATTTTTAAAAATAAGCTCACTTGGTGGACTGGCTGTCTCTAGGGGCTTGATCCTGTAAACACAAGCACATGCATAACTTTATTCACAGGTGAGTAACAGAGATGTTAACAAGTAGTTGACTACACAATTAATCGATAGGCATGGGCTTATCAGTTAATCTTGTCAACTGCATGCACTCCTCTCCCCACTTGCTGTCTCTGTGTCCCCCTATGGACAGGAGCTGCAGCAGGAGGCAGCTTCTGTCTGTGGGGAGCTCAGACTGGCCAGCCCTCCCCACCTCCCCCCATGGACAGCGGCTGCTGCCACCCCATGCTGCTACCTCTGTATTAGAGGCAGCAGCACGGGGTGGCAAGCAGCCAGTCTGCACAGGGAACTGGTTTTTAAATTGGCTCCTCTCACAGACCAGTTCCCGCCTGCCACCCCACACTGCTTCCTCCGATACAGAGGCAGCAGCAGACAAGGGCTCCCCAGCAGCGGGGCCAGGAGTGCACTGGCTGCCGGCCCCACCCCTGGGGACTATCGAATAGTTGCGTAACCTCTAAGATTTTATGTGGTTACATGACTATTCAATCACACAGTATCTAACATTCCTAGTGAATAGTCCTAACAGAAGCTAATGGGACTTTTCTCCTAAGAGAAGTCAGTATGTGTGTGTTTGTAAGGTGGGCTTTACAGCTTCAAGGGAAGATTTAAGGTGTGTTCTTGGTTTCCAACTCCTAGAAATTCTATGCAAAGGGGAATAATTATAGGACAGGAGTCTTTGAGGGATTTAGGAAGTGAAAAGAAAGAGCGCAGGAGCACTTGGCCTCTGAAATATGTTAATACTGTACAGCCAACACATGGGGAAAAAATAATCACATATTGACCATATTTCTCATAAGTTTTCTGGAAAAAAATCTAAGTAGTGTTACATTAAGCCTTTTAATGTTTCATTTCTGTCCCCTTGTGGTGAGGGCTGAGATTTGTGGAATAATGGCATCTCTTTACATTTACCCATTTTACGCTGCGCTTAAATCAGTGGTGGGTATTTTAAAAGGGGAATTTTGAGTAAAAAGTGTCATGACACTTAATTTTCTAAATGAGTACTCATGTGGTCAAACCCTCATATTAATCGTGATCCGAATAGCGGTCTTTTTGTGAATGAACTAACACATTCAAAGTGGTCACCTACATTGTGCCTGCAAAATGAGCATTTACATGCACAATTACTCATTTGTGAGGGGAAACACCCACTCTGTCCACATAGCAGCTGTGCCTGTAAATTCTGCATCTGCAGTTTAGATAGCCAGGTTTGAAAGTTAGGCCCTTGGGAATCAAATAAAGGAAGGAGAGGCACAGTGAAATCCTGACTCCACTGATGTCAATGAGAGTTTTACTGCTGGTTTCAATGGGGCCAGGATTTCAAATCAAATGTTCATTAATTTAAATAGCAGAGGAATATAGGAATTGCCCCTTTGTCTCAGACTAATGGTCCATCTCTTCTAGTATCTTGTTTCTGACAGTGGCCAGAACTAATTGATCCAGATTAACTTACCCAAATTGGTAGATTCTTCCTAAACCCTGTCAGTTAGTAGTTGGCAGTACTACTTTGGCAGTAAATTCACATAATCAAGTTGAAGTATTCTCTAATTCTATTTCTTTATTCATCAAACAGGCTCAGAAACAAAACTCTACCTCTAAATGATCTTCTAACACCATTTAACGTGATCTACATTTTTTTTTCTATATCAGAGACTAAGCAAATTGATTGCATTTACAAATTATTTTGAATGAAACAAATTTATCTCAGGAGTATTTAAAAATGTACTTATCTTCTGTGAGGTTCAAAAGTGTATGCTGGAAAACGTCCCAGGCAAAAAAAGATACATTAAATAATTAGCACAAGCTTTCTGCCTGGAAAGAAAAATCTATAACAATTCTTGCCTGAAGTGTGCATTTCTTAATATCTAAGGCTAAACCTTAGATAGTGGGAATAGTCCTCTTGAATTAAACAGATACCACATCTATGAGCAATGTGAGGAAATTTAGGCCTTCAACTGTTGTAAATAATAATACTGGGCTCTAAAATACTAACGGTGGGTTCCCAAAGAAATTGAGTGGTTGCAACACAATGCTTAACTTTTAAGCCCACAGAAAAATCATAGGAAACACACTCTGATCCACAAAGTCAAGTTAGGCACTTTGGCTCCCCATACAATGACTGGGGAGAAAAATATACCTATAAATGCCATCTACAAAAACTAGGTTTCTAGGCAGCTTCCTATCTAAGCTGGCCAATTCGAGATGCTGACCAGAGGAGTGTGGACTAAGCCCACTCATCTTTCAGAGATAGGCATCCAAGTCCAGGAGACAAAAAAATTCTTATCATTAACTTATCACTCATGAATGGGAACCTGCTGCCTGGAGTGAGGAGGTGTAGGCATCTACACCACTTTCTGAGAAAATAAGTTATTGTCAGGATCCTGGCAGCCGGGTGTGGTCAAGGACAGAAGTTGTGGTCTGTGCTTGTCTCACATCAAAGGACCAGTCTGCAGTCATCCAGGGTTACTCCACTGTGGATTTTTAATACCTTCCTGTGAAGCATCTGGAGTGGGCCATTGTCAGGATACTGTAACTGATCACTAGTCTGATCTGGTACAGCAGTATTTTTATTCCTAAAAAACAATTTAAATCAATACTAGGACTACACCAGGAAAGCAGTGACAGCTAACGCCATAGACACTCAAAACCCATCAAGTAAAATAGTATTGTGTAATGTTTGGTGACACAATTCTTTCCTTGAGTTGCAAAAGATGTTTTACAAAAAGAAAGTTGCAGTGTGTGCCTGGTAAATAATGAAATATTGGTGGAAACAGCAGACAACAGTGATGTAGTGAACTCCTTTCCTGCCTGATGTGAGGGGTGGAAACAAGAATCAACTTTTGCTCCTGGTTATCCTTTTCTATTCTAGTCTCTCTTGCTGCAAGAAGGTGATTAGACTTCATTGTTCTAATCTAGGGATCTTAACAGGTAACCGGTTCACTGGTTACTAAGAATGTGAAAGGTTAACTTGTTACCCTTAACGGGTGAGGCTTACCGCTTCCAGTTAACCAGAAAGGCCTGGAGCAGCTCTCCGCCCACCCTGGGAGAGAGCTGCTCCAGCTCTACGGGGCCCACCACAAGCCTGGAGCAGCCCTTGCCTGTGACAGGCTCAGCCTGGTCCCCATGCCGTAGGTTACATGCGGTGGCTCCCTGGGAAGGCGGCTGGCAGATTCTGCCGGCCTGCTTCCGGGAAGCCAACTGCAGAGTCCACAGCAAAGCTTCCCCTACCAACCCCTCTCCCTGGGAGGTGGCTTCTCTGTCGCAGTGAAGCCTCTACCCTGGGAGGCTGCCAGCCCCCTCCAGGAGTGAAGCTTCGCTGTGGGCTCTGCAATATAAAGCTTTATACCTTAGAGCCCACAGTGCAAGGCTCAGATTTTTAGAAGTTATGTGGTTCCCTTTTTAAATGACTTTTAAAATGCCTCCTGTTTACCCAGTAACCATCACCCTTAACGGTCAATGCTTATCAGGTAACGGTTAATCATTACCAAGGGAGCTGCCCGCCGCAGTTGTAGGGCTGTTCCAGCCCCGCTGGACCCCAGAGGGCTGGGAGCCGGCAGCCCCATACAGGGATGGAAGCAGTAGCTCTGTGAGGAAGTGGCCTCAGAAATGACAGTGACTTTGCTGGCTCCGCACGAGCTGGAAGCACTTGGGCTGGAGCAGGTAGCTGCTCCAAGCCCCACTGGTTAATTGATTAACCCTGTTCATCCCTACTAAAAGTTGGACCTCCCTGATCCAGCACCCTTGGGATCTGAACTGTCCTGAGCCAGGGAGTTCACCGGAACAGGGGAGGTTAATGCTCCTCTGCCTGATACTCCCTTCTCTGCTGCTGACCCCGCTAATGCTGGCCTGACAAGAACTCCCTGCCCTGCTTCCCACCTGCTGTTGCCAGGTTCCCCTGCTGGGGCCACCAGGAGTTCCCCGACCGGGGCTGCACAGTTACTCTGGCCCTCCTGCCACTGAGGGTTTCCCGAGGTTCCTAGCCACTGCTGCCCAGCTGCCACTGACCCCATGGCCAGGGATTCCCCACTGCTGCCAGACCACTGCCACCAGCGCTGCTGTTCCTGGGGATTCTCTGGCCGGGGCTAAGCCCAGCTGCTGCCAGAGGTTTCCCGGGGTTTTGGACAGGGCTTCCCACAGTTGCCAGCTCCACTGCAGCTGGGGGTTCCCCAGACAGGCCCGGGGACTCTTGGCCACTGCATGGCCCTGCTGACACCGGGTTCCACAGCTGGGATGTATGGGCGGGGGAGGTCCCAGCCTTCATGTTTGCCCAGCTGGCTCCTGCCTCCAGGGCTCTTTGGTCCAGCAACATCCGTGGCCTTACTGACAATGGATGTTGCCAGACCAGAGAGTCCCAGATTTGGGAGTTTCAACCTGTAACTATATGTAGCTATGTGTTTTCTTTGATTGCACTCCATCACAGAGAGGTTTTGGCTGGACATTAGGAAAAACTTCCTAACTGTCAGAGTAGTTAAGCACTGGAATAAATTGTCTAGGGAGGTTGTGGAATTGTCATCATTGGAGCTATTTAAGAACAGGCTAGACAAACATCTTTCAGGGATGGTCTAGATGGTGCTTGGTCCTGCCATGACTGCAGGGGACTGGACTTGATGACCTCTCAAGGTCCCTTCCAGTTCTAGGGTTCTGTGACAGACAAAGCAGACAGAAAGAGTGAGGGGAAACAGAGGCCCAGAAAGGCAAGTGACTTGTCCAGCACACAGCTGGTCAGTGGCCAAGCTGATCACAGATCATTTGACTCCCAGTCATGTACTTTATCCACTAAGCTAACTGTTTAACTTTCCAAAATTTTGCCATTCAGCATTATTTTTAGCTAAGGAAAGACTGAAGTTACAGAGATCCAATAGCAAAGTTAATGTGGGAAAGAAATGCACTCTAAGATGCCAAGCAACTGTATTATTGCAGTAAATGCCAAAGATACTATCCTAAAAACATGAACATACTGGACTCTAGCCCCGGGTTCCTCATGGCATTTCAATCTTTGAAATGCACAAGAGCCCCTGCAGGATAAATCAGGAGTAACTTTATTAACCACAACCTGGTCAATAAAGTTTCCTTAACCTTAAATGAATTGCATTGACCTTAAAAAAAATCCGCCTACACCCAAATGCTTATCAAATAATAAAACATGACAGATGGTAAGATAAAACAGGTTATCAGGCTGGTACTCACCTGACTTTATAGATACCAGTGCCTTACTGAAATCATGTGATCAGATTCAGGAAGATGATCATTCCTTATTATTAGCAACAGCCAATACCACAGAGTTCTTACAAGTTAGTTAAGTTCCAGGAAATGAGGGGAAGACAGAGACATGAAGAACAACACAGACAATAAAAGCATGCATAAAAGTTGCACAATTGTGGATTTTCCCAACCATAGCAGCCTCAGCGTTAGTCTGTAACAAGGTACTTTTTGAAACAAGAACACGCCCATACAAGATTGTTGCACTAAAAGGCTTTCTGGGAAATGTATGACGGAAGGAAAATCACTTCTCACTTTGTTTCTGGTATACCATTTCAAGGTTATTGCATTAAAAGCAATAGCAACATCTACAATTCTCTCTGAAGACTTAAAACAAAACCCCAAATCGTTTACAGCAAATAGTTATATCACATAAGAATCCTTTTAAAAAGAGCATAACCAGAATATCTAGCCAAACACACCTAAAGCAATTATGCACTTTCAAATACATAAGGAAGTGATATACTGTATTATTCATCCATATGGGGTGTAGAATTTGTTGATTTTAATCTAAGTATATGTTTTATACTATTGTAGTATTTATACATATGGAGTCAAATCCTACAAAATTTACACAGGCATAACACTCATTGATTTTAACGGGAATATTACAATAAGTATATATTACACAATTTGGCTCACTTATGTCATACATCACAAACACAGTATTGGAGATGCAAGGCTGTCTAGTATTGAAGGCTAGGATTTAAAAGACCTGGCTCATTCACTGTGGGATCTTGTGAAAGTAACTTACTTCTCTGTATCTCCGTTACTGTATCTGAAATGAATCTTTCTTTACTCATAGTTGTAAGGAACCTGGAAACCATTGGATGAAAGATTTTATAAATGTGAACTTTTATTATTACGAAGTAAGTTGGCATCAGGCAGGGCCATCCTTACCTACATACAGAATACACAGCTGTGTAGGGTACCTGAAAAACTGGGGCACCACAGGGGCTTAATGTCCACCCACCCTCCTCTTCCTATTGCTGTTCTGTGGCTCTGCTTCTTCCAGAAAGGATCTAAATCAGTGTTTCTCAACCTTTTTTTTTATTAAGTACCCCCAGTACCTACAGTTGTTAGGCACACAAAATGTTTTTCTACCATTGCAACACATTTGTTTAAACAACGTAATCATAGCCAGGCGGGCGATGAAATTTTTGGGTGTAAAAAGTACAAAAACAATAAAGCTATAAAAAACTTAAAACAAAAATTCAGTTTTCTCCAAATTTCAGTTGCATTGATGTACCCCCCCAGACTTCTCTCGAGTACCCTTAAGGGTACTTGTACCATTGGTTGAGAAACACTGATCTAGTTAACTTAAAAATGCTGACTCTATTAGCAGAATATTGAATCTGTGAAAGAGCCATTCAAATGCTAATGAAACCATTTAACAGGCACTTGGCAATCCAAGTATATAATGTCAGTTTCTGAATTTACTTTTTTAATCTGCAAGACCTGAGTTTAAATTTTGTTTTTAAAAATGTGTCCTTAGTGTGTTACTGAAAATTATAAAATCGCATCTCTAAAAATTCATCACCACCCTTTCCGGGCTGCCGTTGGGCCTAGGGATACCAGTTTAATAGTACTGCATAGGGCCCCATAAAGCCTACGGCCGTCCCTGGCATCAGGACTCAAAATAAAATATTCCTTTTCAATTGAACTTCAGTTGCCAACCAGAAAATTCGATCAGATTCAGCATGTGTTTTTGAAAACTTAAAAAGTTATTTTATTTGCTTTTGGCAAATAAGCTGTAGATGGAAAACCAAAACAAAGCACACAAAAATAAACCTAAATGTTTCCCTAACAAGTAGAATCTTTAATAATATAAATGTCCAAGAGCATGGGAGAATCATTCTGTACAGAGAAAATTATAATACAAGATTACATCAAGGAAAATGTAATTGTAACCACCCTATGATGGAGCATTTCTCTGCAGCCAAGAGATTGGAAAAGTAATAGTGGAGTGTCACCAAAGAAAACTCAAGCTCTAAATACTTTTGACTTTAGGGATTCAACACTGGGCATGTGGGCCAGTGACCAGAATACATCATTAGGTGCTCAGCTGAAGATGACCTGAGCATGAGAAAAGTGGGCTTGGTCTTTGGCTCACAGATTGAATTCTAAAGGATGACAAAACACCTGGATCTTGTTTGGAGCTCAGTGAAGTGAAAGCACTTTGGAGGAAACCTCATGTGAAGGTCTGAGCATGGTGTGATTGATAAAAGATACACATAGGGGCTACGTCTAGACTGGCCACAAATTCCGGAAAAGGGATGCAAATCAGGTAAGTCAGCATAGGGAAATCCACGGGGGATTTAAATATCCCCCGCGGATTTAAATAAACATGTCCGCCGCTTTTTTTCCAGCTTGGGGAAAAGCCGGAAAAAAAGCATCTAGACTGGCGCGATCCTCCGGAATAAAGCCCTTTTCCGGAGGATCTCTTATTCCTACTTTCAAGTTTTTCCAGTCTAGTGCTTTTGCGGAAAAGCGTCCATGCCAATCTAGACGCTCTTTTCCGCAAATGCTTTTAACGGAAAACTTTTCTGTTAAAAGCATTTGCGGAAAATCATGCCAGTCTAGACGTAACCATAATGACATACTCTTTTCAGTTTTTAGCTTACACAAACAGATATTTGTGTAAGGTAAAAACTGAAAAGAGTATCCCTTTTCTGTGTTTAGATCACATTAAGGTAATATTTACATATTCTATATATCATGTTAGCCCCTATGATTCTAATATGTACTGGTATAAATAGTTTTATTATTATGCTGTCAGTTGGCATCACGGAGGGCCATCCTTATCCATACGCTGAATACACAGCTGAGTATGGGCACCACAGGGTCTTAGTATCCACCTACCCTCCTCTTCCTATAGCTGTTGTGTTTCAGTCTAATTTTGTCTGTCTTCGAAGCAAGCTATTAACAAAAAAGGCACAACTGAAAAATTCAGTGCCCCCAGCAGACAGCCAAAATGCTTGTCAGTTATGGTAAAATAACAAGTTCGACCTTCTGAATTATGAACAAAGGCAGTCCTTGAGGGAGAAATTGGAGACAATCCTACAAACACATATAAACAAAACTGGACAAGACTCTATACAGATCTTAGGTTCAGAGGCCAACTTTGATGGTTACCAGGATTTCAGTAGAAATGCTTGCTACTGTAGTAAGATGAGGACCTGAAACATAAGCCCATGCATCACAGGCCTGGTGTGAGACCTGAGACCCATATAGCAATGGACAAGATTTTGCTAACATAAAGCAAAGTTAGGCTGTGAGCAAGAAGAAGGCCTTGTTTTGTAATATCAGCCCAGTTCTTGCAAAATTATGAGAAACACTCATACCTAAGAGGTATTAAGCATAGGCCAATAGCACATTCTAGAAGGGCTATAACAGAACACCTCATGAAGAAAAATCTCAGTACCAATCCCCACCCCCTAGCCCTGCAGTCCCTGTGCTACTCTAGCTCCTGGGCATCTCCTTAGCTACCAACTCCTTACTGCCCTTCCCCTAAGCAGCAGCCTGATCTTCTTTATATAGATCCCACTGAGGCCTCATTAACCTTAGTTGTCTCAGCTGGGTCTTTGCTTTCAGCCTCTGCTTAGGGCCTGGGTTTTGCCTTTAAAGGGCCAGTGCAGGGCATGCGCCCCGTCACAATCATCATGAGCAATACAAAAAGTTTCACACCTGAAAGAGGGCATGCAATGATTGTTGTGGAAATAGAATTTTAGAATTTACTAACGTTTATGGGTGTGATGGGTTCCAAATCTGGGATGACCCCTGGAACTGCGGTACCAATGAGCCCTCTGACCCACCAGCCTGAGCTCCCTCCCACACTGTGCTGCTGTGACAAACAGCAGACCCACTCTGGGTCTTATACTCCTACCAGCATTCACAGAGGTAGGGACCCATCCAGCTGAAGTGATGTGCAGGAGCCATCATGTGAACCAGCAATAGAGCAGCTACAGCCAAAATAACCACCAGCTTCCCAGGCTACAACCTCAGAGATGAGTCATCCTACCCTGGTCTAAACCCCAACCAGTATATTATCCAGGGCAGGAGTGGCCCTAGATGAGCTGCTGGCAACTGGCGCCCTAAGCAAAACGCGCGATCGGCACCCTGCCTCCAAAGCCCTCAACTGCTGTTTATCTTGGCGCCCTACGTGGCAACCACCTAGTTCGCCTGTATTGATGGGCCGCCACTGATCCAGGGTCTCTCTCCCTCAGTTTGGAGAGGAAATGCAACAGCCTCCTCAGGTAGTATTCCCAAGCACTTCACCGCAAACGGAAATGGTTTAGGTTAAAACATAATAAATGTATTAACTATATAGTTAAGTGATTATAAGTAGCTGCAGACAGTTCAAAGCAGATTAGCTAATAAATAAACACACACACACACACTAAGTTTATCTTGGTGAATAGGTTAGATATGAATGAGCAGTTTCTCACCTGGAGAGATGGTAAAAGCAGGTTTGTAAATTCTTAAGGGACCAGCAGCACTCTACAATTTGGAATCCTTCCGTCTTTCACACACAGGACAGAAATCCCTTTAGCCAGGGCCCATCACTTCCCCCATTCAGTCTTTGTTCCTCCTGTATTTCCAGTTGTGTGAGGAGTAAAGAACCACAGATGTCACTTCCTGCCTTATACAGCTTTAGCATAGGGCGGGAACCCTTTTGTCTCACACTCAGTTTGTGGAAAATGCTGATATCCTAAAATGGAATCCAGAGTCATGTTACATACCCTGCCATACCTTGCTGTGTCATAGCAGCCTTTACTTACAGGAATGTTCACCATGTCATGGATAAGCTTCTCCTAAGACCTACAGTTTGCCCTAATGGCTCACTACACTGAATAGCTCCTTCCCCACATGCTGTGCAGTGGGCCATATAACTACATTTGAAATTCAGATACATAGTCAATATTGATAACTTCAAATTAAAAAATGATATGCAAATAGGAAAATCATGTTCAGGAAGTTAGAACTTTTCCAATTAGCTATGTTAGATGTCTGGTTAATTGGATAATAGTGTAACTGCATCAAAATTTTAGCAGTTACATGACTATTTGATATTTGACTGGTCCCACTACCACGGAGCCCCCTGCTACCCTGCATTGCTATCTTTGATAACAGAAGCAGCAGCATGAGGTGGCAGCAGCCCCTGTCTGCAGAGGGTCTGAGCTTCCTCTGGATAGGAATTCTGTTGGCATAACCACAGAGCAGCTTCTGTCCACAGGGGCCTGTGCCCACCGCAGACAGAAGATGCTCCGCAGCAGCCTCCCGTCACCCCCACCGTGCTGCTACTTCTGATGGGGAATAGGGATGTTAAATTTTGATTAATTAACTCATCAAATAATTTATGGGATTTCCATCAACTATTCGATTAGTCGATAAGAACTTCCATGTTCTGCCTTTGAAATGTACAACGATTGAAATGTTCAAAGATTGAAACAGTGCGTGAAGCCCAGGGCTGGCCCCACACTCCTTCTGGTGCTTCCTCTTTGAAATGTACAACAGCCCCAGAAGGTCTCTTGTATATTTCAAAGGCGGCTGTGGCTGTGCTCCTGCTCCATCCCATGGAACTAGAGCTGGAGGCGAATTGGCTTTTAAGCCGGCTCCTTCCAGCACCTTGTCCTCTTCCCCCCACTTACTGCCTCTTTGTGATAGAGGCAGCAAGGGAGAGTGAGCGACTAATTGCTGAGTGTGTCGACTATCCAATAAGCTTTTGCTTATCGGATAGTTGACTCATCACTTACATTCCTAATGGGGGGAGGGCAGGGGCTCCTGTCCCTCCACCTGCGGTCTCTGTGGGAGGCAGCAAGGGGGGGGGGGCAGGTGGCTTAAAAGCCAGCTTCACATGTGTATAGCTCCCATCTGCTCCCCGCATGTTGGTGTGGGGGCAGGTAGCTCCGTGGGATCTGGTGCTCATGGGGAGCCAACTTAAAATCCAGCTCCCCACAGGCACCAGATCCCGACTCTGCCGGCCTTCTCGCTGCCTCTGATACAGAGGCAGCAAGGGGGGCAGTGTGAGTACATCTTACATGACCTATTTTGCATAAAATGCATTATTATACTATAATCGTATCATAATGATATCACAGTGAAGAATATGGGGGCCACTGTCACAATGGGTTCACGATCTTAACCATATTTTTTTAAATAATTCCTTCTCCTCAGTGAACAACTGTATGCAGCAGCTACCTATGACAATAGTGTCCTGTCTCACACTGCACTGCTAAATGTACAGGTCTTTTGGTCAATTTAGTTGGGCAATTCATTTGATCTAACCTGCCCACTTTACGTCCTATTTTAGAACATAACTGTATTGCTTAGTAACACTGACATTTATTGTGCATATCATATTATGGGGAGATCGATTTTTTTTATTTAGAAACACACTGGGGGAGGGAGAGAAGGAAGGTTAATAACCGGGGAAAATACACTTGAGAACTAGTGAAGTGTTTTTCAATGTAGAATGACATTCAAAATCAATTAACTAACCATTTGACTCAGCCTGTTTTGCCGCCTAGATTTTACTCACGAAAGTTCACAATCCTATATCTTTGTTGGTTTCTAAGGTGCCATAGGACTGCTCATTTTTACAAATGTTTGTAACTAAAATGTTTAGAATAGGCTACAGAGAGCTGCTTACACTAACCTCTCTTATAATACAACTAACTTTGGAGAGGGCTGTGTGGGAGCGAAATAAGATTTTGCTCAAAATAAATCGTCCATGGCAGCGAAAGAGGACTATGGTAATTTTAAGAAAACGTTTTTCCTACACTGGTAGATTGCAAATAATTTGTAGTGATACACATATATAAATGCTGCCTTGCACAGATCCAGTACAAGAACCCAGATAGAAACAATCTGCAGACTATAACTCAAACTATTGCAAAATATTGTTCTAGTGCCCTCCAAGAGGTTCTCCACACTTCCTTCTTTGACTTTAATCACTGTCACGTTCATTGGCACCCTCTACAAGAGAAATCAGTTTGAATTAATATGATGATTACATGGACATTGCCAATCAATGTGGGAATTAATCTAACTTTTTAAAAGGCAGTCTCAGACACTATTTCTGCCTTGAGTCTTCCCCCTCCCCTGACCATTTCTGGTTTTTTTTCCAAATCTCTTTTTCTTTTCTATTCTATTAAAATGTTTCGCAGCTCTGTTGCTACGTGTAAAGCCCACTACGGTAGCCCAGGAAAAAAGACCGACTGTACGAGTTGACAAATCAAACGGTAGATTTGGTCACACACACACACAAAGTTAAATGCTAAATACACAAACTTAAAACACTAGACTAGGGAAGCTCTAGCAATCAGCAGGCGTTGATCCCAACGCTCAGAGGGTTACACCATCCAGCAACCTTGTTTTTTGTAAGCTCCTGGCCTCCCTTTACTTACTCGATGATTTCTGATGACGGCCGAAGAGCAGCAGCCGGTGCAGGAGGGTTTGTTTTGGTGACCGCCCTCCAGGAAACGCTGCAGCAGCGACTCCAGGGCTGCGAACTACAAGTCCCAGCGCGCAGCTGCTCCCCTCCCGCCACAGCCGGCAAAGGGTGGGCAGGGACTGGGGAAATCCTGCCCTCCGGCTGCCCCGCACTAAAAAGCTCCGGCGCTTACGCCGAGCCCAGAGAGGAGAAAGCTCAAGGCGCGGGACAGGCTCCTTGAGCGCCTCCTGCCGCCCCGATCCGCGCTTGGCTCTCGCCCCGCGGCTGGCTGGATGCCTTGGAGAGGTGAGGACGCACAGCTGGCTGAGGGTTCCGT
Source organism: Pelodiscus sinensis (assembly GCF_052426305.1). Classification (NCBI taxonomy): domain Eukaryota; kingdom Metazoa; phylum Chordata; order Testudines; family Trionychidae; genus Pelodiscus; species Pelodiscus sinensis. The sequence continues at coordinate 105,268,888 of NC_143055.1, forward strand.
GGGCAGGGGACGCAGGGACTGGAGTGTGTGTCGCGGGGGATCAGTGGGGATGGGCTGATTTGAGGGCGCAAGGGGCGCTGAGTTTCCGCTGCTCGGGCGGGAGTTTCGCTGCTAGCGGTAGGCGCTGGTCAGCGGAGCGGGCTGGGGATAAGGCGGGGGTCTCCCCGCTAGCCTGGCTGGCCCGAGGCGTGGCGCAGCTGCTGGTTCAAAACAGCGCAAGCCGCACAGCCAGACGTCGGCGCGTTTCCCTTTGGCTGCGCAGTGAGCGGCAGCTGGCTGGCCCCCAAGCGGCTAGGGGCTTTCCCAGCGGCAGGGAGAGAGAGGAACTTCCCGCTAGCAAAGAGCCAGGGCCAGAGCACCTTTTCACTGCTATTGCCACTGCCCGCGAGGGGCATCTTCCTAGAGATTTGCGTGGGTCTGTGCATCTCTCTGCTGCCATCAAGTTATTGTAGCTCCCCCTTTTTTTGGGTGGGGTGGGAGATGCCTCCCCCTGCAAAAGATCCATGTCGACCCATCTGGGTGTGCAGTGTTGGAGGGGTACCTCTACAGCCCCTCGCTGCAGTGAGTGGAGGCAGTGGGAGAGGATTGTCATTGTCTTCCATAGGAGGAGATGGATCAAGCCTTGATCTGTCAGCATCTTGGCCGTGTCTGTAAGAGCTTACTGCACTGGCACCGTTCAGTAAATTTACCCTTCACAAAAAAGCGAGGAAGGAATAAGCAGAGCAAGATCTGTTAGGGAAAAGTATTTTATTTAGTATCAGTTTCCAGGCATTAGGGGAAATTCTGCTCCTGAGAGCTCAGCTAGAAATTCCCTTCTAGTCAATGAGTAACAAGGGTGCATTTGAGGATGGAATGCAGCCATCCGTCTACACTCATCTGAAGATGTGTCATATAGAATCTGAATTTACAGTGTTTATGCTGAGGAAATCATTTATAAAAGGAGCATGCAAGCATGCATGTATTGTAGCCTCTATTGGGAATTGGCATATTGCAAAGGGGCGGGGGGGAAAGGAGGGAGGAAATAGACATGATGGTTTAGAGGAAGGATATAAGAGTAGTGAAATAGTTGACTACTCGCATTTCCCCATCCCTTGCTGCCTCTATATCAGAGGCAAGAAGGGGGGGGGCACGTAGCAGGAGCCAGTGCTTAAAAGCTGGTTCCCCCCAGCACTGTCTCCGTGGTGCAAAGGGGAGGACGGACAGGGGAAGCAGAGGCACAGTGGGATCCTAACTGCTGTGCCTCTGCCTTTGACATGCCCCTCCCCGCTTATTGACTAATCAAGTAGTCAATGAAATATCGATTAGCTGATTAATCAAAATTTAACATCCCTAATTTAAACAAGTTTGTTCCTTTTCTAAGTTTTATCAGAATTGCTTTCAAAGCAGCTGTATGATTAGTATTTTTACATTTGTAATCTGGCTTTGAGAGCCGATATTTGTGATGGTGGAGTCCTGACTAGGGATGTTAAAGTGTAATTGTGCACATGGTTACATGCAGGTTCCCAATATATGCAGGAAGCCGGCTTGAAAGCCTGTCTCCCCCCTCCCCGCGCATGGAACCACTGAACTTTTCAGCGTGTTTAAACACATTTTAACATCCCTGATCCTGACAGCTATCTTGCTCTGTCCAGTGATGATCACCATTTGGCTGCATGTGTGTGCTTCCCCATCATATAGAATCCAAATTTACAGTGTTTATGGTGAAGAAAGTATTTATAAAATGAGCATGCAAACATTTATTTTAGCCTCTATTGGCTCTGTGCAGACAGCACAGCAGACTCTGAAAGAGCCCCAAAAGGTCACAAAATCAAATAAGGATTGAAGGCATCAGCTAGGCTTATTGTCAAAAGAAATACGGTAAGGGCTCGTCTACACTGGCCCCTTTTCCGGAAGGGGCATGTTAATTTCAGCTATCGTAGTAGGGAAATCCGCGGGGGATTTAAATATCCCCCGCGGCATTTAAATAAAAATGTCCGCCGCTTTTTTCCGGCTTTTAAAAAAGCCGGAAAAGAGCGTCTACACTGGCCCTGATCCTCCGGAAAAAGCGCCCTTTTCCGGAGGCTCTTATTCCCCCGCGGATTTCCCTACTACAATAGCTGAAATTAACATGCCCCTTCCGGAAAAGGGGCCAGTGTAGACGTAGCCTAATAGTTTTTAGCAGACTGTACTGAAGTACTACAGGTATGTACCCCCTGACAATGGACTCAGTGGACTATTCTGCTGCCCCCTTGTCCGGACAAAGACAGCCCCTCCAAGACCAAGCCTTATATAGAGGAACAAACATTTACACATCACTATCAGGTTGCCATTCTCTCACGCTACCTAGATACCACCCATTACTTTATACCTGGTGGTTTGATCAAAACATGTCTATCCATCATGCTGTCATTTTAGACCCTGTCCTGAACCTGGGTTGATATGTCTCTATTGTCTGTGAGGAGTGTGGTGATACTAAGATGTTTCTTAATCAGAAACATCCCTCTAGAATGTGTGTACAGCCTGTGCCTAGTACCAATTAGTGTTTCTACACCACCATGCTAAGTTCTGTGAGCAGACAGTCTCTTGCTCACAGCTTAATTTTGCTTTATATTAGCAAAGTCTTGACCATGTTTGGCTAGGCCGCAAACCAAGCCTGTGCCTTATCTTAGACTCTGATCTAACTAAATCCCCTCCCCCCAATTTGTTTTTTATGAGGAGGATGTTTACCAAGCATCCAAAAAAGCATTATGCATGGACTGAAGGTGACCCAGATGGCTGACCATTATTATGAGGACACCTTACTTTACTGTTCACACATTCACATCCCAGCTGTCCCTTAGTCTACACATACATATGACAATCTTATAAAATTTATTTTACATAAGAAGGATAGACTAGGTCAGACCAAAAGTCTATCTAGCCAGTATCCTGTCTTCCAACACTGGCCAATGCCAGATGCTCCAGCAGGAGTGAACAGAAACAGATAATCAAGTGATTCCTCTGCTGTCATCCATTTCCAGCCCTCACAAACAGAGGCTAGGGACACCATTCCTATCTGGCTAATAAGTATGATGGATTTAACCTCCATGAATTTATCTAGTTCTTTTTGTAAACCCTGTTAAAGTCCTGGTATTCACAACATCAGTTTTCCAAGTTGGTATTGTGTTTTAGCCCTTGTGGTACTGGAGATAAAAATACACTCCTATTATGGCTGTTGCAATTGCCATCCATGTCATTATTAGTAATGAGCAAAGTGTTTTGAAATATCTGTACTGGGATAGGTACCTTTATATAGCATCCCACAGTGCTATGTATATGAGAAGTAAAACAGACATTTGGTGTAGTGACATTACAAATGGAGGCCTAATATATAGTTGTCTTGTAATGTCCATTTATGTTACAGGCTTTACTGCTGGTTTTCATCCTCTGGGATAAGCTTTGCTGGACAGGAAACAGGAACAGCTAGCTTTTCTGATCCATTGATAGCAGTGCTCTGTGATACACCAGGAGGTAATGTAGATCCAATTGTTTCTTATCGATGTGTCTTCCAGATAATCTACTGTATGGACGGTAACCAATTTATCAAATATTGCTGGGTCAGGATGTAGTATTGGTATCCAGACACTGAACAATTTTGTTTAGAACAACATATGCCTTATTTAGGATGCAGTATCACTGATCCAAATTATTACGGATACTAACAGAGAATATGTAGTTCTCTGCAACTTAATTTTTTTTTAAACCAGCTTTCCGTGAGGTATTGCTCTCTTTTGCTGAACCCTGGGTTTGAGCAAAAGAGTTAGTAACAAGCTTTTTAGAGTTAACTTTCTTGTGATACCAATTACACTTTTGTTAACTGTTTAGAAGTACAAATGTTAACAACCACTGTTTCCATTTAACATAACGTAACACAATGTATAAAATTAACCCAAATATACTGTTAAACCAAAATAAAATTTTAAATACAAGTTTATGCAGATTTTTTCAGGGTATTAAACTGTGTTGTGTTTGGAAGTCTACAGTGAAACTGGTTGGAACATTTGTTCCTAGAAATTTTCTTTTCTAGGATGGGTGTATGGGCAGCAAAAGATCCACATAAGTTTCCATGTATGGTGGTGATGTCAGTGCCCTAAGTAAACTGTATGGATTTTTTGCTGACGGATTTTTGTGAGGCATGTGAGGGGAAGTGAAACAAGTATGCACATTCCAAAAGTGAAAATGATATCCAAGGTTCAACACTGTAATCCTAATGCAATGTAGTCCTCCCTTTAAAGGCTGGGGGCTTTTGGCTTCCATCGGAACTTGGCCTCAACTGGGAAGAGTTTAGATAAGTGTGTACTTCCATGCAAAATTCAACATCCATAATACCCAGTACAGTGGCACTTGTGGAAAAGATTTTACTTCCATTTCAGCCCTGTCTGATCTTCATGATGTCCACTTAATACTTAGGAACTGCCTTCTCTGTCGGAGAGAACTTTCTGACATCCCCTTATTCTTCCTTCACCCTTTAACAGAAGTGATCACTTATAAAAGTTCACATGCATCATTTTGAACAATGCACATGGCCTATATTGGTATGTCACATTCACAACATCCTGCAAATTTTTCTGAATATGCTCCCAGCTCTGATAACCAAAAGACAGTTAGCATTACAGGTTGAACCCCTCTCGTCTGCACTGTTTGGTCTGGCAACATCCATGTTCTGCACAATTTTAGTTAGCCAGCTGTCCACTTATCATGGGTGTGGACAGGTTTCCTACAGTCTCAAAAAGCTTGTTTACAGCCATCAGTTCTAACTCAGTTTTTTGTCTATTATTTAACTCTAATTTGCCCCTAAACATTTTCTAAGAGCCCAGTAAGCAGTGGAAGTGTTGGTAGTGCTGCTAGAAAATATTGACCTCCCGTGGTTTGGCAAATTCTCTGGTTCAGCACTGGTTAGGTCCCAAGAGTGCCGGATTAGAGAGGTTCAACCTGTATCGATGAACTTCAGGCTGATTTAGGCGTAGACTAATGAAATACAGAGTTTTCCACTTGAAAATTACAGGTTCAGATCTGTTCCAGGGTCGGGCATGACCGAAAGTTGTTAAATTCCGTAGGCTAGCTTGACGCCTTTATAAAATGATTTAATACCCCATTAAATCACAAAAAACCCTCTGAACTAAGAACTGAATGGGTACTCTCTCCACACTCAGATGGTCCCAACCAACCAGAGCAAGCTGAGGGATAAGAATGGTACTGCTACTGCCTAAGCAGTACCAGTTTTATGGATATACAGAAGGGATTTCTCTCCTGGGCTGTTAGTTCAGCACTTCTCATCAAATCAGATCACTTTAGAAAGAACTATAATTGGCTACTGGTAGTTTATTTATAATTTTACCCACAATCAACTACATAAGTTTAAGATGAACTGGGGAAAAGTAGAATTATTTACAAGAGAGTTACAAACTGCCTAAACATCTTATTCTACTTGAAATTAATTTGTTCCTTAACATTTGGGCTTTGCTTACATCAGCTAGGAAAGCCATATTCACATAACTTTACTTAAACATGAGTTGCCAATGTTATTTCCCCGGCCAGATTTTTCTAACACTGAAATGGGAAGGGTTCTGTGCCTGAGCTATTGCTTTGGAAGTAAAAGCATTGTGCCCTGTTTTGGATATCCATCAAGGAAGGAAAATAATTGTACACGTCTTGTAATTTGTATGATCTCTGTATATACTGGCATCACAGAAAAGTTTCATTGATTCTTTATGTCTTTATAGATTACAGTTGTGCAATCTTATCCTTGGAAAGGCAATCGTATGTCAGAGTCCATGTCATAATGATACTTCATGTAGCAATAAAACACAATAGACTGAACTGTAAACTGCTTTTTAATGACTCAGATGCAGTGAATAGCATTAATTATACACCTCATAGTTAAATTTATATTCTATCAGTTAAGTGACAGCTTGGATACACAAGGAAATATTGTTTCGTACAATGCACAATTAGCCTGTGGTATTCAAGATATGTGGTCAAGAGCTAAATAGGATATTTATGTGGACAAAAACACTACAGAATGGATTAAAAAAACCCAAGAAATTTTAAAAGGGATATTCCTCTCCACCTGCGGCAGCTGATTACTAATGGGTTTAGGAAGATTTTTTTCCTTTCTGGACAGACTTTCATAACTGCAGTTTTTCCTGCATCTTTCTTTGAAGCAACTAGGGTATGTCTACACTGCATGGCTATTTTGGTATCCCAAAATAGCTACCCCGCATCTACACAAGCCACCCATTATTTTGAAATATTTTTCGAAATACCTGGTGAGGTATTTTGTCACCCCGGTAAACCTTGTTGCATGAGGGATAAGTGATGGCTCAAAATAGCACGTTATTTTGAAATTTGGCACCTTGTAGACACGTAGCACAAATTGCATATCTTATTTTGAGTATAGGGTGCTGTATTGATGAACCCGTAGAGAAATAGTGCTGGCCACAGTTAGAAACAGAATATTTGCATGCTGCAGGTTGGCAAATCCTATACCCCATTTTTGTTGGGGAAAGCAGGGGAATTTTCACATCCACTTTACATTCATTTTTTATATCTGTAATATTTTACATACAGCAGCTACTCCTTGGTGAGATTTCTAACGATAAAGTTTGTGTCAGTGGGTGGTTCCAAAAGCTAATGTTGGAGCTTCTATTTGGCTGTTGTACCCTGGATAAATACTAGGGATGTCAATGGGTAGCCCACTACATGATTAACTGATAAGCCTTAGCTCAGTATTTCGCAACCTTTTAAAAAAAAAAAATATCAAGTACCCCTACCACCCCCCCCCCCAAAAAAAGTACCTCCAGTACCTTAAGTTTTCAGACGCACACATTTTTTTTTCTACAGTTGCAACACATTTGTTTAAACGACTTAATTGTAGTTGGGCGGGCGATGAAATTTTTGGGTGTAAAAAGTACAAAGATAATAAAACGCTGTAAAACTTAAAAACAAAAATTCAGTTTTCTTCAAATGTCAGTTGTGTTGACGTACCCCTCCAGACTTCTCGAGTACCCCTAAGGATACTTGTACCACTGGTTGAGAAACACTGCCTTAGCTTATTGGTTCATCTTATTGACCACATGCACTAGCAATGTAATACTGTAGCTGATTAACCAATAAGCAAAAGTTTATAGGCTAATGCTATAGACTACATGCATTTTACCCTTCCGTGCTCCGCCAGAAATTTTTTTAGTCCTGGCTTCATTTGAAGTGTAGCCAACTGTAGCTTTTCATTTAAAGTGTATTAGGAGCCATGCAGGCAGGCAGCCTGGCTCAGTTCTGGCTGGCACCATGTCCAGGAGTTCAGACCCCCACCCCCTTCCTGGACAGGGTCTGTTGCCATCCTGCGCTGCTGCCTCTGTATCAGAGGCAGCAGCACAGGGCAACAGGCAGCTGGTCTGTGAGGGGAACTGGGTTTTAAACCAACTTCCTCTGTGGACCAGCTCCTGCCTGGCACCCCACGCTGCTGCCTCTGATACAGAGGCAGCAGTGCGGAGTGGCAGGTGACTCCTTGGGAGTGGGGCTGAAGCACATTGGCTGCCAGTCCCACCACCAGGGACTGTAGAATACTTGAGTAACTGATACGAATTCATGAGGTTAATCAACTATTCAATTAACCAATGTTTAACATCCCTAACACATATTCCCCACACCCCCTTGCTACCTCTATATCACAGGCAGCAAGGAGGGGCAGTGGGAACTGGTGCCCATGAGGAGCTGGCTTTAAGCAGACTTTCCATGAGCACCAGATCTTGCCTGCCTCCCCCGCCCCCCGTCATACCCGTGCGCTGCTGCCTCTGATGGAGAGGCAGAAGTGCGGAGGATGAGGGGGACAGGCTGGAGTCGATACACGCAGGGGGCTGGCTTTCAAGCAGGCTCCCCACACATTCCATCTCTGCCCCTTCCACACCCACTGCAGCAGCCTCTGTCTGTGGGGAGCTCAGAGCCCCATAGACAAGGGCTGCTGCCACCCTGCACTGCTGCCTCTGTATCAGAGGCAGCAGCACGAGGCGGCAGGAAGCCAGTCTGCACAGGAAGCTAGTTTTTAAACTGGCTTCCCTCACGGACCGGCTCTCACCTGCCACCCCACGGAGCTGCCTCCAATCCAGCAGCACAGTGTGGCAGGGGGCTCTCTGGGTGCGGGGCCAGGAGCATACTGGCTGCCAGCCCCGCCACCAGGGACTATCGAATAGTTGTGTAACTGATAAGATTTCATGTGGTTACACGACTATTCAGTTGCACTATATCCAACATCCCTAATAAAGAAAGAGGCAGCCTGCCAATGGGGGATGCACGAGGGAGGAGAGGATGGTCAAAGGGGCAATTGCCCAGGGCCTGGGCAATTTAAAAAAGGCCTGGGGCCTCCTGGCTGCTGCCACTGACAGCACAGCAGGGCTAGGCAGGCCTCCTGCCCACCCTTGTTCTGCAACACTCCTGGAAATAGCTACACATCCCTGCAGTGCTCGGGGGAGGGGAATGTACTGCCCTACCCTGTGCGCTGACTCCACAGCTCCCATTGGCTGGGAGCTGCAGCATGGTGCCTTCAGGCATCAGTACACAGAGACTCCCTGGACCCCTTTGCCTAGGAGCTGCTGCCAGAGGGCTGTGCTGGTCATTTTTTATGCCTCCTGCACCCGACATGCACGCCAACTCCCTTCCCCATCCTAGAGCCTGTATCCAAACACCCCCCCCCAAAACCTGCTGCCCAAGGGACCTGTCCAGTGTCTCATTGATTAGCTGGAGTACAACATCTTCAAAACAGGAGACTGAGGGAACCTGATAGCAGAATGTCCCATAGCTTAGTAGTTAATAGGGTTGTCCAATTTGGTAGGTGCTTTCAGCACATGACTTTAATATTTAATTGAAGGTTAATCTATAATTCCTGGAGACACCAGAAGAGTTAGCAACTCTAGTGGTTAGAGAGCTGTTCGAATCCTCTCCCTATCTTCTTGGGAGAAGAGGGGAATTGAACCAGGGTTTCCCATATCGCAGGCAAACTGTACTTGTAAAGGTTACTTGTCACATTTTATTTTGTCAAAAGAATGATACACAGTGATATATAATATTCAGAGTCATTAACAAGTACTATATAATAGCTCCAATATGGGTCTTTGAAGTCTACACAACAAGGCTATGTCTACACTGCACCCCTTTTCCGGAAAAGGGATGCAGATGAGACAAGTCAGAATTGCAAATGAAGCGTGGGATTTTAAGAGGAATAAGGGACCTTTCAGAAAAGACTTTATTTTCTGAAAGATCCCCGTCTAGACTGGCGCTTTTCTCCGGCAAAGCCCCAAGCCGGAAAAAAGCGGCAGCCATGTTTATACAAATGAAGCGGGGGATATTTAAATCCCCCGCTTCATTTGCAATTCCAACTTGTCTCATCTGCATCCCTTTTCCGGAAAAGGGGTGCAGTGTAGACACAGCCCAAGTGATTAGGCGTCTAATGATGCATCACCAAAATGTTTCTTCAAAGGAGAATCTATTTAGTAATACACCTGTAATAGGGGAAGAACTAATTCATATTTGCATAGTTTTTTGCAAAAAATCGTAAACATTTACAAAGATTCCTTGATATTTTTAACACTTGTATGCAGTGTTTTAGACATGTTAGTCTCACGAGGTTAGAGAGACAAGATGGGTGAGGTAATTTTATTGGACTAATTTCTGTTCATGAGAGACAAACTTTTGCTGTTACACGGAAGTTGGTCCAATAAAATGTATTATCTTACTTACCTTGTCTCTGTACTTATCCTCATTTTACATATGGAAAACTAAAGCACAGAGAGGCTTTTGACCCATCTAGAGCCACATAAATTAGTGGCAAAACTAGGAATAAAATTACTCTGAATCCTGAAATCTAGCTGCTAGACCATATTTATTGCCAGTGGTTCTCTGCAAAATAAGTACAAATTAATTGATCAGAGGTATGTTAAGTTCTTTAAATTATTCCAGTTCTAGGTTGATTTTCGGGGGGGGGGGGGGCATTTCAGTAATTCCACAATTTCATTCTTTCTTGTAGTACTGAGAAGGATCACCATCATGACCTCCTTGGAAGAGCTGGAAACTGAAGAGACAGTGACTTGTCTCCATATAACTTTGTACCATCCTCGCCAAGAAGAAAAGCAGATATTTCGCAACTTAAACTTCCTCAAGCGAGAGCAGCTCAGGGCAGATGAGGTGGCAAAGTTTGGCCGAGATACTAACATCTGCCATTACAATTTAATGGATTCCCGTGTTTCCCGGGTTCAATTTGCCCTGCAGTTTTTCAGGCAATTCAACAACTCAGAACTTGGTTTTGAGATAAAGAACATGAGCAAGAGGAGCAAGCTTATTGTAGACAATCTGGAACTGGACTACTTAAACAAAGTTGACCTGCCTCATAAATGCCTCATTCGCTTTGGAGACTACCAACTCTTAATACAAAGACAAGATGGGGAATCAGTAGATTATTTTGAGACTCGCTTTGAGTTGGCCCAAGATTCACTTTTGCAAGAGAGACATCTGCCTTTAATGCAGCCCATACCCGAGTCTGGCATTTCTCCTTCACTCAATTCCCAAGGAGTAAAGCCAATAGAAATTGATGAAAATGATGTATGATAGCGGGGAAAAGGTTGTTAAGCATCCAATACCTAATCCGAATTTTAGAGGACCAAATCTTATTTCCTCAGCCCACTGCATTTGTCTGGCTTTCCATAGTTGCCACTCCTGTGTTATGTATTCTTCTCTTCTTAAGTACTCTCTCTGTTCAAAAATATCGGAAAGTATTCATTTACAGTGTCGTTAAATAAAGATGCTGCAGATCTAATGTCCATTCTGTCTCCTCCCTCCACTGTCTGTTGGAAACCCCAGTCAGAGTTAGTGAGTCTTTGCAGGGGCATAAAGATCCAATTGCAGGACTTGGGCTAAAGGGTCCTAAGGTCTTTCAGGCAGGATGTATCTACCCTATAATGCCCCTATTTGGCCAGATGTTCTGTAGATGTTCCTTGCTTCACTTTCCGCAAGTGGGCTATCAGAAAATTAAATGAGACTTTAGGGAATAGCATCCCTCTGAGGGGTCTAGTTTATCAACCAGATGGCCAATGAAAAAGCATCCAAACCTTCACCCCACTGTATTACCTGGATGATAGTAGGGATGTTAAAGTGTAACTGTGTACATGGTTAACTGATGAGTCCACCCTCAATTACATACTGCTTCCCCTCCTACTCTGTGCGTGTAACGGTTGAAATTTTCAGCAGTTAGTTACATGTTTACTTTACCGCATTTTAACATCCCTAAGAGATAGTTGTAATTTATCCATCCTGCCAATCCATCCCGCCAGTCTTCTCCAGCAGTTCTCTCCATTCAGGCTTCTTGCCACTATCTGCAAAGCATCCTTTGCCCAGAGTAAGATCTGTCAGCTGCAGCACTTCTCTGTAGCAACAGGTAGTTTGACAATATTCCCTGTGTCTGAGTACACCTAGACTCCTGGCAATGGTAAGCTCTCCTCAGAAGCTTCCTGTTTTTAGGAACCCCCTTCTAAACTTCTTGTTCTGGTGAACCTCTGGTCTGTGGAAACCTCCTCAGCTGAGGGTTTGATAACCCTTTGTCAGGCTCATTAGCTGTCAACTATGCACATGAAGGTTTCATTACCTCTAGGTGCATTGGAGTTGATTTGTTCTACCTTTCAGGTGTTTGTCACAGGTTGGCTGATCTCTGACTCTCCTGATACTAATATTGAGTCCCCCCCCCCACTAATATTGAGTCTCTTTTTTTAATTTTTATTTAATTATCTCTCTAAAATACAATGAAAAGTTTTGGTTTTATAAATAAACCACACATAGCCAGGATTAATATACAAACTTGTTATATGCTAGTGATAGAAATGTAGCCGTGTTAGTCTGGTGTAGCTAAAACAAAATACAGGACTATGTAGCACTTTAAAGACTAACAAGATGGTTTATTAGATGATGGTTTATAAGCTCATCATCTAATAAACCATCTTGTTAGTCTTTAAAGTGCTACATAGTCCTGTATTTTGTTATATGGTGTGATCTATTTTGGTGCAGAAGTGCAATCTGTATTCAGAGTGAGATCCATTTTCAACCTTAACTTCGTTGTTAGGGTTGAAAATGAAACACGGAAAGTTTTTTAATCCTACTTTGTGAAAGTGGAGCTATTTTGTTGGAATATTTAGCATAAAAAACATTATTTTTCTTCTAATCTTAATGTGAACAGAATACATTGTAATAAAATGTTATATATTCAAAGATGTGAGTGTAAATAAAATAATGTGAATTTGCAGTTCATGTTTTATTAAAAATGCTTGCACACATATTATTTTGTCCTCTTGTATGGTTATATCGTGTAGCACAATTACACGATAAATTATTCTGAGAGATCCCAAGATTTATAGGCAGTTATTCAGCATCTGAAAAGAAATGTTTCACAATTGGTGCTGAGTATTACTCCAAGATCATGGTTTCAGATTAACAGAAGAGCGCCTGCAATAATGTAGACTGGATACCTACAATAACATTAGCTGCATAGGTGTACATTATTTACCCCATTTAAAAAATTTAATTCACCCAGAGTGTGTAATCCTCTGCCTAACAGCTGCTTCTCTCTTACCCCACAAAACTCAGGGTTCTGGCTCTACTCAGTTCCAATTTAGTTATGCCCATGAGGCCTCCATCAGGTTGCTCTCCTCCTGTAACAAACTCTGAGTCTCCTCACAAGCACAGAATTATCAGAACCCAGGTCTCCCCCTGCCTCTGTATCCCAAGCATATCCTCTGTGCCCGGGGAAGTTTCCTGCATTGGTGTCTTTCATTCCAATCCTATCCTCGCTTCTACCTTAGCTGGCCCAGAGGGACTGCAGGGTAACATTGAGTAGGACCCAGAACGTGGATACCGAATAATACAAGGTGTGGGTTTGTTTAGAATGACTGCATGCTCTCACTTCAGATACAACTTTCAGGTAAAAGCACATGTTGGGTGCCAAGAAGCAGTCTTTGTTAGAACTGGGCCCTGATCACTGTTCTTTCAAGTGTGCTTCAGTTTTTACTCAATGATGGATAATATTGAGATACATTCCTAACTTTTAACGGGGTTGAATGAAACATCTAAAGCATAGGTTCCCACACTGGGGGGGCACGCCCCCCTGGGGGTAGGTGAAGAAATTCCAGGGGGGGCATGAGGTGACCCAGACCCCCCTCCAGCAATTGCCCCCCAAGAAAAAGCCTGGTCCGTCCGGTAAAAAAATTCAGAAAATAACCTGTGAAATGTCCAGTATTTTCTGTTTTTCCTGGCTCGGGCATCCGCTGGGACACAGGCAGCTCGGGCTGCCTGGGGCGCAGGAAGGATGGAGTGTCCCAGGAAGACTTCAAAATGGCCATCTTAAAAGGGCAATGCCTGCTCTTCTCTTAAAAGGGAAACCTTTTTTGGGGGTTTAACAAGTTTTGCTGATATTTTTTTTGGGGGGGTGAAGGTTTCTCAAAAAAAAATCAAAGAGGGGGCATGATGCTGAAAAGTTTGAGAACCACTGATCTAAAGGATTTTGGAAGCAAGAGTGCTGGAAATCATAGCAATGCTAACTCTATGTTCCAAGAAAAGCTGATAGAGATACTTTTAGGATTACGCTGGATTGGCTGGCTGGGGAGTATCACTCAGCACTAAACTGAAGATAAAGTGAAACCTAGCACTTCTATTGTTTCAGTTTCTCACATCTCTGAATGACCCCTCAAGGGCATTTTTATTTAGTAGAAGGATTTTTTAAACCATACACATTTGATTTTGAGAACTGTATACATAATCCACCTGGATATAAATTTGACTTTATATCTACTGTCTGTAGTACTAAGGGAATTTACTCCTCCTGTCAGGAGAGGAGTGGGATGCACATAAAGGAACATAATTTTAAGACCTGAACAACAATTTAAAAACGAGTGCCAACAACCTGATTTTCATCTGTACTGAGCACCTAGCTGCTTCCACCTGTCCTTTATCTCACAGGAACAACTGCTATCATTTTAAATAGCTAAGTATTTGATATATGGATAGAGTCATGCAAAACAGACATATTGGGTCAGACTAAGGGTCCATCTAAATCGGTATTAATGCCAGGTGCCCCCAAGGGAATGAACAGCACAGGTAATCAAGTGATCCATCACCTGTCACCCATTCCCAGCTTCTGCCAAGCAGAGGCTAAGGACACCATTCCTGCCCATCCTGGCTAAAAGCTATTGATGCACCTATCCTCCACGTATTTATCTAGCTCTTTTTTGAACCCTGTTATAGTCTTAGATTTCATAACATCCTCTGGCTAGAGGTTTCACAGGTTGACTGTGTGTTGTGTGAATTACTTCTTTTTGTTTGCTTAAAACCTACTACCTATTAATTATATTTGATGACCCCTTGTTGTTGTGCTATGGGAAGCAGTAAATAATTTTTTCCCCACATCAGTCATAATTTTATAGACTCTGTTAGTTGTCTCTTTTCCAAGCTGAAAAATCCTAGTCTTACTAATCTCTCCTCGTATGCAAGCTATTCCATTGCCCTAAATGTTTTTGTTGCCTTTTTCTGAACTTTTTCCAATGCCAAGGTAACTGTGAGATGAGGTGACCTCATCTGCAAGCATTATTCATGATGTGGGCATACCATGGATTTATACAGAGGTAATAGATTATTCTCCATCCCTTTTTTAACGAGTTCTACCATTTTGTTTGGGTTTTTGAGGGCTGTTACACACTGAGTGGATGTTTTCAGAGAGCTTTTCATAGTGATTCCAAGATCTCTCTCTTGAGTGTTAATTAATTTAATTTAGACCCCATCATTTTATATGTATACTTGAGATTGTTTTCTAATATGCACTACTTTGTATTTATCAACATTGAATTTCATCTGCTATTTTGTTGCCTAGTTTTATGAGATCTTTTTGAAGTTCTTTGTACTCTGTTGTGGACTTAACTATCTTGAGCAAGTCTGTATCATCTGTGAATTTTGCCACCTCACTGTTTGATCCCTTTGTTCAAATCATTTTTGAATATGTTGAATAGGATTTGTCCCAATATGGATGCCCTGGGGAACATCACTATTTCCTCTCTCCATTCTGAAAACTGATAATTTATTCCTATACTTTGTTTCCTCTCTTTTAAGCAAGTACCAATTCATCAATTACTATACGCTATTAAAACCTAGTATACTTGATCATAATGGGACTGAAGATAATTGGCAAAACATGACATTTTCTATTTCTATTACACTGCTCTACAGCCAAAATGCTTCTGAAATTAATGTAGTCAAACTTTACTAATTCTGGGTCACTGGGAATGAAAATGATGCTTAAAATTGTTGATTGGCTCTAGTTTTCAAGATATGCTATTGAGTCAGTATATACGACCCTTGACTTGCGAATGGCGGAGGATAAGTGAGTTATAAAGGGAAGGGATCTCAATTTAAACCAGAAATGACTAAAATACATCTTTGACTGGATCTATGAATAAATCTATGACTGGGTTTGGACAGTACTTGCTTTTTAGGCAAAACAATGAATGATGCAATCTGAAGCTGGTATTGCGTCATACATGATATGAATTGCATCATGTTATTCCTAGAAGTCATGGATGTTTTGCTGCATATCAATTCCAGTTGGTCATGCAGTCCATATGAAGGAAACCTATGACAACATGAAACAACTTTTGAGGTGCATAAACTATGACCAACATCAGTGGCAGCTTTGTGGCGATTTGAAGGTTGTTGCTCTCTTGCTTGGTCTGCAGACTGGATACACAAAGTACTGCTGTTTTCTCTGCGAATGGGATAGTCGTGCAAGAGATTCCCACTACATCAAGATAGATTGGCCACTCCGACAGTCATTGGAGCCTGGGAGGAAAAGTGTTCAGCATCCACCACTTGTTGAATCAAGGAAGATTTTGTTACCACCTTTACACATCAAGCTGGGTTTGATGAAGAACTTTGTCAAGGCCATGGACAAAACACAAGCAGCTTTCAAGTACCTCCGTGGAAAATTTCCAAGGTTAAGTGAAGCTAAGATAAAGCAAGGTGTCTTTGTTGGTCCTCAGATTCGTGAACTTCTTCGAGATGATGCATTTGACCATGCACTGCGTGGCAAGGAAAAGACGGCATGGAAAGCCTTCCAGTTAGTGGCAATAAATTTTCTTGGAAACAACAAGGCAGACAACTACAGGTTGTTGGTGGAAAACCTCCTCAAGGCATACAAAAGCCTTGGTTGCAACATGTCACTAAAGATACATTTTTTGCACTCTCATCTAGATTTTTTTCCACCAAACTGCGGAGCAATGAGCGACGAGCACGGCAAGCGATTTCACCAGGACATTGCAACAATGGCGAAAAGCTATCAGGGCAAATGGAGCCAATCAATGCTTACAGACTATTGCTGGACAGTGACAAGAGATGCTCCATTTAATGAATACAAGAGACAAGCCAAGAAGCACTGAGTAGACACTGAATAGGACTAAACTATGTACATAATAGTTTTTTGCTTTTTGTTTCATAATAAATTTTATTTATATAACCCTTTTGCTGATTTTTAAAGTGTTACATAAAAAGGACAGGTGAAATATTATCATGTAAAGCAACTATAAACACACGGAAAGACCTAGGTTTACAATTTATGATTAAAACTCTATTATCTACACAATATACATAGACGTAAAATGTAAAAACTTAAATATCTTGGAAACAATAGCCAATCAGTTGTTTTAATTGTCATATTTGAATTCAGCACATCAAAATACATAATAAATAGCACATTTTATCTCTGAAGCAGACGTCTTCTAAAAAATTGTAGACCAGTGTTATAGGTCAGAAAAATCTAAGAATTATGTTCACTTCTGTGAGATACATATGGTGAACATGAAGCCTCTAATGTAGAGGAACTGTTGTCATCTAAGGCCATCAGTTCTATTTAACAGATTTTAGCCAAGAAATTTTCAAACAGGAGATAGTGCAGCTCAGGCAACCAACAATGACAGTTACAGCTACAAATCACTAGTTGACAGCTGTTAGCTAGGACACACAAAGTCTGTGGCACAGCCTAACTAGAGCCAGGCCTTTTTCATCAACGAATCTCAAGGTTCATAAACTTCATTATGAACTGTGTGGTAAAAACCCAAAGATGTGATATGAACAAATTTTGAGCAATATAGGAAAGAAAAAGTGTTCTATCAAGGGAAAATGTTTTTCCTTCTCTGTATTAGATTCTGGTATCCTGTCCTCAATACACATCATCACATGCTCTCTCTGTGAATTTTTAGAGTCCTCCCACATTCAAGGTAAGCAAACCACTTCATATAAAATAAATATTTAGAGGAGGAGATTCATCTGCGTGGTCTGGGAAATGTTTGGACTAATCAGATATTAACTGTGCAATATCTGAGAGAAGACATGATTTTATTTTAAGTCTAGGTTTATGACATTTGTTTTACATAACTTATCCAGCTCAATAAAATTTGTACTGTGGTGCATAAGAGATTGTAAGTCATCCTGGCACATTTTGGATGTAAATTACTGCAAGAACAGATTGAACAAACTGGATAAAATATACCAGCAAGAAAACAAATGGCTGCACTTCGATAATTTAGCCATAGCCTGCTATTAAATCACAACATATCATAAACTTGTCTATTTGTTAGCAGAATACAAAATGCTATGTATAACATGGAACTATTTTGAAACTAAGCAGGTTTTAGAACAAGACCTAACTTCAGTAATAAAGCACATACATAGAAAATAGATGACCATTTATTTTTGCATTGCCAAATAAATAAGAAAAAAGTTATTTACCCGTAAGTCTTCACCAAGATTCAAAGCAGTATCCATATTCTTGGGTGTATGCACTGTGCATGTAAGCGTCAGAAATCTCACAATGAAATCTGGGAAGTCTCAGAGGGGTAGCCATGTTAATCTGTATCTACAAAAACAATGAGGAGTGCTGTGGCATTGTAGAGACCAATTTATTAGAGCATAAGCCTTTGTGGGTAAAACCCACTTCATCAGATGAATTAGAGTAGAAGTTACAGAAGCAGGAGTATATATAAGGAAGAAGTTGCTTGTATTAATTAAGCTAATCCTGTCAGGGTGGGAGTGGTTCACTCACAGCATTTGGTGTGGATATGTGATTACCAAGAGAGGGGAAATTGCCTCAATAATGAGTTAACCAGTTGAGATCCTTATTCAACCCTAAATTGATTGTGTTAAATTTGGGATCAATTGTGGCATGTTCCTCTGCCAGCTAGATGCCCTAGTGACATTTAATATCATTATTAGTTTTCCAATATCTACATAGGTAAACCTTAAGTGTAATTATAAAGAAAATCTATTTCCTCTGTCTCTAAGTCAGATAGGAACAGAGGAGTGTGTGGATTTTTTGCTAGTACTCTGTCTTAGTATATGTCTCCACTGCAGCAGAGAGAGAAAGAGAGAGAGAGAGAGAGAAAGCGCCTCTCAGCCTAGGTAGAAAACTAGCTCAACTTGAGCTAATGCTGTACCTACAACAGAGCAGATGTTGCTGCTTGGGCCGCATCTCAGGCTCTCAAGCCCATTCAGCCCTCTGCATCTGAGCAAGCTTCCCTGAACTTCTGTAGGCCTCAACTTCTATGCTGCTATTTTTAGTGTGCTACCTTGAGCTGAGCTAGCATGAATCTATCACACTGAGTTGGGAGGCTCACTCCTAGCTGCAGTGGAGACATACTCCTATGACTGGAGCTAGGGACCTTCTGAGTCATTCCTTTGATTTAATTTGTTCTTGGATCAAGGTATTAAAGAACAAAAATAAACTGAAGGTAATTTTTTAATGGGCATCATGTTAGAATTCTAAAGACCAGGGCTCTCATTCTTATGGACACTGGTTTTAGACTAGTGTAACTCTACAGGCTTCAATAAAATTACCCCTGTATTTCACCAATTTAAGTAAATCTACACACACCTCTCGAGATCACTCCAAAAATAGTTTGTTCTTGAGTTAGCTCAGTCACATTCACTAGAATCTTAACTCAAAGAAGGATCATCTAATGGTTAGATCGTTAGCCTGAGACCCTGAATGTTGTATTCAATTCCCTGTTCTACACCAAGTCTATAGCGTGACCATAGGCAAATCACTTGATCTTTGTGTTCCACAGAGTTTAAGGCCACTGATCATCAAGTCAGGTCTTCTCTACAGACCGCCACCACCCAGCATCCGCACACTAATCCAGCAACTGAAACAAGACAAATACACACAGGCACATACCTGTTCATAACTGTTGTTCTTTGAGATGTGTTGCATATAATTTGACTGTAGATGTGTGTGCACCTCATGTGCGATTTTTGGAGAACTTGTTTTCTTGGATGGTACCCACCCTCAGTTGCCATGTGCATGCCAGTTTGAGGCGGTGCTATTCCTAAGCCCCTTTGGTTCCTTCTTACCCGATAGACACTGATAGAGAGGGGAAGGAGGGCATGTCATGGAATGGACACATGCAACACCTCTGAAACAACAGCAGTCACAGAAAAGTAGATAACTGTGATTGCACATCTCCATGCCACTAAGGGTGACCCACAAGCAGATTATTGTGGAGGTGAGTTCAGAGTCTACCTGAAAGCATTTTGTAGAACATGTCCAAACCTGGCATAATTCCTGGACTGATAGGAAATGGCATAATGAGCAGCAAATGTGTGAACTGATGATCATGTCATGAATAGGTATTTGCACTAGGAAAGTTACTAGAGCTTTAGTCAAATAAGCCAATACTTTCAGAGATGGAGTGACATTAGCTACCTGGTGGTATAAACAAATGCAAAAAAAGAGGATCCAGGAGGAAATCCTGAGAGGAAACTGGTTTACTTTTCACTTTTTCTGCAATCTCAACAAATAAACATGTAAAGATCTGAGGGGTCTGATGTGATCCATCTAGAAGGCTAAAGCTCACCTCATGTCCAATGAATGGAACTTCTGCTCATCTATATAGGCGTCAGGTAGGGGTGGGCAAAAGGGCCTCCACGGGCCGGATCCAGTCCGCCAAGTGGGTTGATCCAGCCTGTGGAGGCCCTGCCACTCCCCTGCCCCCAACCCAATTAGGGCCTGGGGGTGGGGGAAGCGCATAAAGTTTCCCTTTGCCCTGCCAGGAGCACGTAGCACTTTGAAGTGCCACATGCTCCTGGCAGGGCAGGAGGAGACTTCACATGCTCCCTAATTGGCCTGGGGGTGGACACTTTTCTGCTGTGATCACAGTGAAAAGATGTGTCCATTTGGCCAGCTCAGCATGCCTGGCTGAAGACTTTCTGCCATTCAGAAGAATCTCCTGAACGTATGTCAGGCAAGCCTTTTCCATCAGTGTTAATTATGAAGCAACCATGCTGTCAAAGAGAAGGATCTGTAGATTATGGTGGAGTAGATGATCATAGGCCTGAAATATCACATCAGAGTCTAATGAGACTGATGAAGGAGGCCTAACTAACAATGCTTAGTTAGCTAAACCTTTGTTGCCAATTGGCTTACTTGGGGAGCTCCCTACAGCTGGAAGATGGACTGACCATATCTGGGTGTAGTGACTATTCATGGTCAGTTGAGAAGGCTCTGCTTAGGTAATCTATTAACAGGTTGTATTCTGCAACGAGTTAAGGAACTCTGAGATGAATGGAATTTGTTATGCAGAACTCCTAAAACAGAACTGGCTCCTGGCACATCTTGGACAAATGTACCCCTACCTGGTCCATTTACTTAAATAGTTGTGTGGTTGGCTAACACTAGCAGATTTTCCCTACAGGATGTGAATAGAAGGCCGAACAGCCTAGACAGATAGCTTGTAGTTCCTTGACATTTACCAGACTCCTCAACTCCTACAAGATTGCAGAGTTCCAAAGCAAGGTACAAGGCAGCCAAACAAAGGAACTCCAGTCCCAACATTGTGAAGGTCTGTCCACTAGACCAGACTAAAATATTACCTCTGGAATGCAAATCATTGTTTAGATGTCAACGAGACACATACCCTGCTCGCCATCTCTGAAACTGTCTGAGGCATAGTCTGCTGTGTTGTACTATGTAGTTACATGCTTGCCCTAAGAAGTGTGAGGTAAGTGTGCACTGTGGTAATGGTGTGTGCTATTAGATTGAATACCAGGTCTCAGAGCTTTTGGAACCTTGCCTGAGGCAGAAACATGGACTTTTTTATAGCATCAGAAAGCACTCTAATAAACTCTACTCTGTCAGTGCAACAAAGAAGGATTTAATCACAGCCACTCTGGACAGCTTGAGACTGGAACTAGCCTCTTACCAACTAGTTGCCCTGACTTCACTGTTGCCCTGGAATCTTTTAGGCTTTGCAGCCCATCACAGTCATCTTTTCTGAAAACAAGAATGGGGCCTCCAATAGCAAATCCTGAATGGTCTTCTGTACTTTAGGAGGAAGAACGAAAGACCATAACTATGAATACTTCCCAAGAGATATAGCAGACACTATGACTCAAGCTGCTGCATCCAAGCTATCCTGAAGAGCTGTCCTTGCCACCAACTTGCCTTCCTCTATCATGAGAGCAAACTCCTGTCTAGACTCCACTACAGGTTGTACCTTCCAAAACCAGGACTCTCTGGTCTTGCTTCATGCTGGACCATGGATGTTCCTGGACTGGAGAGTCCTGGGGCTGGAAGCTCTGTTGGGACTGAGAGCCTCACAGGGCCCGGTGGTGGTGAGGGCTGGGAGTCCAGCAGCTCAAATCCTGCCACCAGGCATGAAGAGCCTGACAACTGGAGCCCAAGCCCAGCAGCAGCTGGGCTGGACAGGACCAGAGGGGAAACAGTAGCAGGGGACCTCCCTGGTCTTGTAAATTCCCTCATTTGGGACTGGTCAGGTACTGAGGGTGCTGGACCAGTGAGGTCCAACATGCAGTAGCCAGTTTTTAAGCTTCATAATGTTTTCTGAGAAGGTGAAGATATTTCAGTTAAGAAGAGCTTACTAGGTAGAAATTCTTGCTGCAAGTCACCTGTCAAATAAAGTATACAACCAATCAAGACCCAGCCACCACCAAAAAACCTGGAGATGGGTGAAGTCCTTTAGAAGAGAGATAGTATTGCCGCTGCCCATTTAGCTATAGAGAAGAAAGAAGATAGGGTCTGCCACAGTGTTTTAAACTAGTTCCAGAATTTATTTTCTTTTAATTGGAAGTACTACTCTGGAGAGCTCATCAGATGATAAAATGCCCACTAGTTTGTGGGACTGCTTGTGGACGACTTCTGCTTGAATATTTAAAACCAAGACTACCCTTTCGGAGAGTCGCTCGTGAGAGTCTTGTAATCCTTTGGAGATGGAGGATCATTCACTGTCTCTGCAGCCTCATCCAGTGCTGAGAAAGATGCAGTAGGACACTGAGACACTGACTGGGCTGCATCTCGGGTTGGAAGAGCTGTCTGGACAACTTTCAGTTGCTTAATCCTGGTCATCAAAAAACACTCTACATGATGCTAATGATGATCTCAGTACACCATTGAGGAAGTCAATGCAGGCACGTGAGGAAGTGTTCTCGCAGGTGCAGTAGATGATGTGATAATGGTAGAGAACAACCCAAGTGCACAGGAAATAGGAAAGCCAAACCCAGAGATAGCAGTAGCAGGGATATTAATAATGGCTTTCACCTGAATCTTCCATGAATTGGAAACTGTACCACTACCTCTTGCTCTTGCTATAGGGATGACAGTGGCTAGTACCAGTTTTGACCATTTCTGCACCATTAGGGACACTGGTATCGAGAGGTTATGCAATTCTCCGGCAATGAGGGTACACTCCTGGTGGTGCTGGTACCTGAAGTGAGTCTTGGGTACAGGAATATCAACATATCTGCCAACAGGTTCTAGAGTTGATCTCCTCACCTCAACAAAAGAGCGCTCTGGAGAATACTTCCTCACAGATCCTCTCCCAGAGAGCTTGCTTCTGGTGGGCCTTGGTACTGTTGCTCTTGCTGGATGATGTATCATGTCCTGGATCATTCTAGATCTCTTCTTTGGTACCTGTGCTACAGAAATCAGAGCTGAAGATGTCTTGGGTAGTGTAATATGTACTGATGATGCCACACTCTGCGTATACTCTGAATCCAACCGTTCCGATGCAAGTTGATGGGCCACTTCCTTAAGGAAATGGTGAAGTGTCGCTGCTCTTTTCAGTTTAGAACAAGGCTTAAACCTCTAGAAACATGACATCTCTCTGATGTGGAATACCCACAGGCATTTTGGACAACTGGAATGTGGGGTCACCGTTTGGCATGAGTGACACACAACTGGTAGGATTTGAACCCGAGAAAGAAGCACGACTTTGATCCTAATCCTGAGATTCAAAAATTGCCCAAAAGGGACCTAAAAACTAACACTATATCTAATTAACAACTAAATGCGAAGCTGACTACAAACAAAGAGTGAGATCCAGTCTTGCTATCACAACTTTGTAAGAGCTCCAACAATGGTCATTGGCAGTAAGAAGGAACTAAGGTGTGGGGATGGGGGACGTATCAGGATGGCTCCACCCTCTAACACCAGCACACAGCGATAACTGGAAACAAAAGTGCTTGAGTTCCCTCAACAGGTACCGCTGAGGGAAAAAATTATCTAGTAAGTGTGCGTGAGGCACACATATACCTACAGTGGCATGGACATAGGCACTCACTCAAAGAATAGAAGTGATCAAAGTGCACAAGGCCCTAACAAGAAGAGAGAAATGATTAAGTGGGTTACACCTAGATGATCCTGGCAAGTGAAGAGCACCCACCTGTTACAGAGGAAGGCAAAACAAACAAACCGATCAAGGGGTCACTGCCAATCTGAACTAGGGAAAAAATCCTTCCTGATTGGTGGGAATAATTCTTGGACACACTGGGTGCAGGTGAAAACAAGCAGAGGATTTATTGGTTCACTCTGCTGGTGGAGTACTCATTAGGGGTTAACCAAGTAAGCACTAACTTAACCAAAACATACTTTAGATTATATAGGTAGCAGATGGACGGAGGAGAAGTGATTTGATAGGTCTAGCAGTGGAAGTGAGATATTCACAAAAGCCAGTGGTCTACGACAGTTACACAGTATCTCCGCCCATTGCCAATTAAACATGTTATCACTAATACAGGTAGTTGTTCCTAACAAGCTAAATAAGCCAACATAAACAAAGGCATGTTGATGGTTATTTTGTCGGCTGGAAATATAATGAGTCTCTTGTGGGGGTGGTATTGCCTTGGTGCGATCTTTGGTATCCAAGCTTATTTTCTAGGAACAAAGCCGACACTGAAAAACAATCCCGCACGGTTGTTTGGTACAAGCCTTATCAAAGTGAGGCCCTTTTGGAATGTGGTTGCCAGGGGAACCAGGGTCACAGTAACTGCTGTACTGTATGCTTCTCAGGCGTGGCCTGATACTTTCAGATTTGAGTTTGTTAGTTCTCAGCAAGATTTACCCTACAGTTCCCTCCTCTAGACCTCAGGGTTCTTTAACCTGCCAGGTTAAATACAACAATTTAAGGGGTTTTAATTTACTCTGGAAGTGCCAGTACAGCACCAGCACTATTATGATGTTATAATCGAAACTCCCCACATAATTTGGCAAACACTATTCAAATCCATCCCCAAGATATTTTGTCACCAGTAAAGTCGCTGCCCATGATAGATTTGACCTCTAATGCCTGGTTGAGTGCCGCAGAGATAGGTGTTTGGCATGGTCCATGGTGTTTCCCTATCTGTGTGTACCTCAGACGGCCAGCCCCGATATATTTTTGGGCATTGGCCACCAACTCCTCGATCTTTCCCTGCAGGGCCAGTAAACCCTCCTCTTGGTACTTACTTCCGCCATGTCACTCAGGATCTCATGTTAGGTTACCCATTACTGCCGAAGTGCGATAGAGCTGCATTCCATCAATGGTCAGGATCATCCGGTGAGGGGCTGTTATGCACACAGATGGATATGTAGAGGGGCAGGATGGCGTGATCTGTCTGGGTAGTCAAACACCAGTAGGTACCGTTCATTTGGACCAGCTCGATGTTCATTTGTTTTTCTGTGACAACCACATCAAACCTAGGCAGATTCGTCATGATGTTTAATGGGCAGGTACATAAAATTTCCTTATTAAAGTGTGTGCAACAATCCCTGGGGTATAGGGAGGCCCCACACCTTCTGAATAAGCGATGCCCTCGATTGTATCTATATACTCTTGCTTGCTGTAAGTGGGACTACCCAGAGGGGCCAAAAGGTTATACTATGGCCTGTCCCAATAGGCCTCTGGATTCTCATAGATTCTCTACTTCCCCACTCCCATAGATGGGCACGGGGGAGATGGGGACTCATCACTTCCATAAGGGTTGGGTGGTAGTGGCTAAAGTTTACCCTATTCTTCAGTACTGGCCTTCTAATTCCTTTAATTTAGTTCCATTAATTAAAAATCCAATTAGTCTCTGGTCCAAATATCTGGTTGTGTCTAATGAAGTGGACACAGAGCTGGACAGATCCTTCAAACTATTTAGGATCACTTGATTATCTTGGCTGGTATCTAGGCCTTTACAGGCACTGGATATTACTGCATCTACCAGCCTGGATTCTATACAATTTCTGGACTATGACATTAGTGTTTCTGACAGTTTCCAGGCCCAGACCAGCCCGCGATGGTATCTGCTAAGCCCCGTTGCCGAATTAGGTGTTTACCAATTTGATTTGCCCATCTGGTAGTATTGGTGCATTGCTGGTTTTAACCTTTTAGGGCAATGCGGATCTTAACCTTATAAGTGTGGAACACCACTGAGGTGAGGACTGGCAACACTGGTCCTTTCATTACCAGTCCGGGTTCTGGGACAGGGATCTGCTCGGGGCATGATGTACATTCAGGAGGTTTTATTTTGTCCTTAAGGACCTGGTTGATGATATCCAAATGAGGGCAAGTTAGCGATGGCCATTGGTTAACAAATGACAGCCATGCCTCAGGGGTTACTTTTGTTTGGGCTTTAAGTGGTAAACCCCAGTGGGAGTCAGTAGGTCCCACTCCAAAGGGTACCTTGTCAGTATAATTGGTACATGATCGGATATTAGTATTTGGTTTTCTTCACGATGTCCCATACAATCTTCAATGCAGAGGACTGTGTATTCTTTGTCCTCGTAATATTCATGTTGTTATAATAAACAAAATAATTCTGTGTGAATGAGGGGCGGCCCAAGGCCGTGTATTCCCCATCGCTATTAGTGTATATTTGTTCTATGTATGTGACTTGAAGTCTGGCTTCATTGACGGGAATCACTGTTTTTCTTATAGGACCAAGCATGGTTCACAGATGTTTAATTGTTAACCCATGCAATTCCATAATTCTTGAGGCCTTTTAAGGCATCAGGCACCAATGAGTAGCAGGGCAAGTAGCTGTTATTGCAATGGTGAGGTTACTAGTTTCCTCATTGTTGTGGGCATCGATGTTGGGGGCATCTTTACTTAAATATGCTGATGTCCCACTTACCTGTGTTGTTTCTTACAGATTTCTTATTATCTCTGGCCAAACCACATTTATGGTTGGTGTGAAAATTTGCAGAAGCTAAACATTTAATTCGTGTGGCCATTAAAGCAAAACCAATCTGGTGGGGGAGGGGGCTGGTACCCCACTCCCAGTTCTTCTGTTTACATGGCACACTTCTTGCTTCCTTCCAGTTTCTTTTTGTTCACCTGTGGAGACAGTTAACATTCTCCTAGCTTAAACAATTACTACACTATTATCCTTTCACTAAATGTTAAACTTGCCAATTGATTGCCAATTGATTGGGCCCAATTATTAATTTTGTTTGTTTAAATTCTTGCTTTTGCTTTACTTAAAATATCCTTTCATTAAAACAATATCCTACACACAACAATATTTGCAATACGTATTACAATTAGGACACACAAGACAAACTTGGACAGAACACAAACTTATTATGACATGACTCAGAACCATGGTTTTTTGTTGTTGTTTCTTCAGCTGGCACCAGCGCTTTCTGATGATCTGAAAGACAAGAAAACATTTCTACTCCCGTCGGGGTGGCACATTATAACTTAAAATACTTTTCTTTTACAGATGTTTTGTTAATTTGATCAGCCTGTTGTTACCTAAAGATATACTTTTATTTTGTAAATCAGCTTCAGAGGGTTTGAGTGAATTACTTTATTGTTCAATTATTAAGTTAATGGTGGCATGTCTCAGTTTTCCTCCTGTACTGCAGAGCAGATGTTTAACGTGTGAAGCTTCAAACTATTCACGGGTGTTAACTGAGAGGCTTTACTGTTATAGACATTCTCCTTACTACTAGGTGTTGCCAATTACCAATCCAGCAATCAAAAAGGTTTTCAGTTTCTGAAAAAGAATCATATACAGTGTTACTTATTATGATTATAGTAATAATAATATTGACATTAAATTTTGTTAAATGGATGCTTATAAATATTTTATTTGTATTTGGACAATTTGCTTCAGGGGACAGGTCTTTTATATCCCTTTGAAACAGCCAGGTAGCCTGTATTCACATATAACGCTGGATTCGAAAGCAAGCCAAAAGTGTTATCAACTCAGCCTTGAAAAGAGACAGTGAAGTTCCAAAGCTTGAATTCCTAAAATAATAATTTGTTTCTAGAGAGTTAAATTTAACCTTAAGAGTTGAATGCCCAACACAAGCACTAGACAATTTGTGCCTTGTCTGTTTGCAATTTTAAGTAAGAGGGCATTAACCAAAACAAAATAAAACCAGTTCATTTGAAACCTACAAAATAGAGTTACAATATATAGAGCTCGTTCTTTTATGCAGTTAACCAATGAAGTTTCAGTAGAATCCCTAATTTCCCCTTGGCAGATTTAACAAAGTGTCTGTAGCCACATAGTTACATTTGATTGTTTATTTGCCTAGATGATTTGCGCACTGCTTAAGAAAGAGGCTGCAAAGAAACGAGGTGTCATTTTTTAAAAACAGGTTTCCCTTCACATATTACAACAATTGCTTAATTCCTTCCACACTCCCACGGAGTCCACTTCTCACGCCCTCAAATCACTTGCTTCGTCCTTCCAAAGAAAACGTTCCTCATTCCTAGTAACTTTCCAATCTGTCCTACTTTCCTTATTCCTTCCACTGTGCCCATAAAGCTCCAAACCTTTTGCCTTCCCCTTTCACATGCTTTTTCCTTCTTATGATCCGTCCCGATTCCTGCTAAATGACTTTTTCTAATGACACAGATTTGTCCAGTATTAATTTGGTAAGGAGGGTGGGCTTTCCAATTAGCCCCCACACCTCCTGATTCTTTTCAGTAGATAAATCTGAATGTTTATTATTGCAGTCAGCTATTACTAATTTTAAACTTCTTAGTATAGGATTTTTATAACATCCATGCTGCAGCAGAGTCTGTGGTGTTTTGTGAAATTAAGAGATTGTTAAGCGTCAATTTACTTCAAAGTCTGTAGGGTTTTCTCTGAAACAGTTCATTCTATGCTGGCTTTGGGGTTAACTACTTCCTCAAACTTGATAGGAGATCTAAGTTGCCAATTGTTTCTCCTTGTCAGGGGCCAATGATGATTACATCCTCAAATTCAATTGCCACTAGCTGGCTTAAGGTGGCTTTTAATTTACCTCCTCCCACACCTTCGAGCCAAATATAATTGCATGTGAGGGGAAGGTTTGGCTGCTTATTAATAATTTGCCCGGCTGCACTCCCTATTCATGTATTACAACAAAACATTATTTGCTGGCACGGAGCTTAAGAATCTCCTGGAGTTGCTTGGCAATTTCTCCTGCTCCTGCATGCTGTGGGTGCTCCTACATAGCCATTGTCCTGCCTTTTCCCCCCTCCGGGGTGGCGGCATTATGGTTTAGTGTAACCAGTCTTTTTGCAGTTGTTACAACGTTTGGGCTTCCTCTTGTGCCCACAGTCCCGTCTTACGTGCCCCGGCTTCCCGCAGGTGTAGCAGAGAGTGGCCTGAATTGGATGGATTGTGGCTGCTGCATTTATAGTGTTGATTGAAGCTACTTTCTTTCCCTTCCTGTTCTGTAAATCCACACTCCATTTCATTATGTCTGTGTATGAGTTTCCATCCAAAATGCCTAGGGCTTGATGGTCAGTGGACATTCCTTCCCTCAGAATTTGGAGGAACACTTTCCCTAATCTGGTAAGCTTATTCCAAGACTCGGTGTTTCGCTTTGGATTGGGCAGATTTGTTATTAAGAGCCCGTTCATCCAAAGGGAAGATCTGATCCCTTTCAATTATCTTCTGTGCCTCCTCTCTTATCTTCAGTGATGTGTGGTAAGGGCCCATATAGGGCTGGGCATAGAGAGGGGTAAAGGAGGTGATGTTGTGCCAAATTCCCCCCCTGGGAGAGGCGGTGCAGTTGGTACAGCACCAGATGAAAAATCTCTTCCTTTCACTCCTAGTGCATTCCTTTGGCACAGAGGTGCTACAGATGCTTGTAAGTTACATTTCTCACTGCAGGGCGGATTTTTGCTCTTCTGAGCTTCAATCTCACCCCTCAGGGCTTTAATTTCTTCCTCTTTTAATGTGAGGGTTTTTAACAATGTTACTACTACCTCCTTGGTGTTTCCACTTTCCTTTTCAATTCCCCACTTGATCAAATCCTTCTCTGGTGCTTGTTTGTAGTCTAGATGGTCCTGTGGGCTGGCTCCCCCTTCTCCCTGCTATGTCATGGCTTCTATCTCTCCGCTCCTGCCTATATTACTTATGTGTTTCTTCCTTCCCTTTTTTCCTTTTCTTTTCCAACCTTGATTCGTGAGCACAAGCTCCCCGGATCAAGCATTGGGGTTTTGGGTTTTATGGAGGAGACGCGCACTTTGCCTCCCTTTGGATGTCACAGACACTGACACCCCCACATGCCTGGGAATCTCGGGAATCTCTCCCTCCCTTTTCTCTGTACACAGCTTTGCTGTTTCCCCCAGGGGATGAGCTTTCGCCTGCTGGGTCAGCCTTTCCCTCCTATGTTTTTCCGCATACAGCTTATACTGAAGCAAAATGCAGGACAATGTAGCACTTTAAAGACTAACAAGATGGTTTATTAGATGATGAGCTTTTGTGGGCCAGACCCACTTCCTCAGATCAAAGTGCTACATTGTCCTGCATTTTGCTTCAGCTACCCCAGACTAACACGGCTACATTTCTATCAGCTTATACTGCACAGTCTTTGTGCCTACAGGCACCCTCCCATTACTGCTGGCTGGGTCGGGGATCTGCACTACTTGAGGGTGTATACATCATGTGTCTTTTGGGGGGTTTCCATCAGGTCTTACAATGTTATGTGCAATGAGGGAGTGGACCACCAATTCGTACTGCCTGCCGCCTTGCGTACCCAGTCAAGTCTGAGCTTAACGTATGGCTCAATAACTCCCTGGTGGTTTTATCCAGTTCCTCCGTAACAGCCCCTTAGCTCAAACAGTACACTGTCCTCTTGTGCTTGTCCCCTCAGGCCTGCCTCTATGCTTGGTTCACACACATCCAGGTGTCTCATACCTCAAACGGGAACAGATCCAGGATGTGTCTGAAAGGAATGAGAGACATCAAACCCAGGCCTAATGAGGTGGTAAATAAATGTACTCACCTCTCTTTGGGTAACAGTCTCTGTCCCAAAAGTGAGATTCCCCTGATACGTCTTATCTTAATCACTGGCGAGATCTTAACCCAATAATGACAGACTACGAAATTAGTTTAACCAATATGTTGTAAAGTTTGGAACACAGCATAAAATAAACAGTGATAACAGTAACCCCAAATTGCTCAGTATCGTAAAACCAACCCACACCTGCTGAAAGATGACAAAAAAGATCCCAATAACAAAGGTAAGTAAATCTTTCAGTCCATAATGACCAGGGCTTGACAAACCCCAGCAAGAGCCACTCGCCAGCCCCACACTGCGCATGCACCAGACCGGCACTGCGCATGCGCGAAGTGCCGGTGAATGGGGGGGGGGGCGCGCACAAGGAGCGACCGGCTGAAATCTACTCACCACAGGCGAGTAGATTCAGTGGTTTGTCGAGCCCTGACGACGACTATGGTAGCTGAGAGGAAGGCGAGGGCTAGGACCTAACCCTTGAGCTGATTTAGAGCTTTTTGGGAGGAGCACTAGGGCGATCCCTCGTAGAGGTCTTTGATGTCACAGATTTTAAAGGAGGATCAGTGATACAGTCTCTGCTATCAGTCCTGAGACTTCGCTATAGGTATTGTAGAAGTGTCACTGCTCCTTGGAATGCTTTCTCCGGCTCACCACATTTCCGGGACTTCACCACGGATAAGAGGCGAAGAAATGTTGCCTTGGTGGCTTAAGGTTACAACAGACTATTTGGTGAACCCCAAATATCCCTCCCAAGCCTTCGTTATGGAGGATAAAGAGAAGCACCTCAGGAGTCTGAGCGCCTTCTCTGACGATGGCTGAGGAGAGTGAGCCACACTGTCCCTGGAGAGGGCAGTGCTTATATGCATCTTGTGATGGGAAAGCGGAGTGATTGAGAGCACCAGCTGTACCCAACTTCTGAGGTAAATGCAGCCAACCTGTCCTTTTGGTGGGAAAAGCCAGTCCAAAGCAGTACTTGTTTACCTCAAACTGTTCTCACAAAGTTCAAAATGGAGGCAGTGATTCAAAATGGGAGTCGTAATATTCAAAATGGAGTCCTGGTTATACTATCCAATTAAAATCACTCCAACACTCTTGGTCAGTGACTCAGTGCCAGCCCAGGAGAGCCTTCCCCTCACCTTTCACTTACTTCTGGCACTTCAAGAGTGGCAGCAGTAGAAATTTTACTCCTGCTGCACCAAGGAGCACAAATGCCCAAGGGCTCAACTTCAAGTTTCACTTCTACACTGTCCTAGGTCAGAGTGAGACTGACTTACCACTGGGCCCATGGAAGGGAGGAGTAGAGTGGGTTGTGGGGGGCAGGAAATGAGCTCCAAACAGCAGTGGAAGCAGAGTGGGGTGGATAGTGGGCTTTGGGGAAAAATGAGTGGGATAGAGTACAGAAACTCTGCTAGCCTTGTTGATTTCTTATTCTCCCTTGCAATGAACAGAAATCAGAGGTCTGCTTTCTCACACTAGTAAGCAGCCTCTGATATCACTGGTATAACAAATATAGTCTTTGCTTCAGTTATTTTGCTCTTTCCTCTCCAATTGTCAAAGCTTGTTCCCATTTAACTCAACAGCAAAAAGCTTTTGATTTTAATGGGAACAGGGTTTGGCTCAAAGAAGAGATCAGAGAATGCGATTTTGATCAATTGCTTATTGGTCCAGACACAATTCTCATGCATGTGGTTGTGCCAGGCTGATTTTGATTGTCCCTGTTGTATGTCAGACTGCAGAAAATAACAAAACTATTGATACACATGGCACACGTAGTTTTATGCCTCTTCCTCTTTTTGTCTGTTTCTGGATTAAAGTATGGTTGAAAGGGCTGAAAGCTACTACAATAAGAAATTAAGTGAATTCTCCTGAGAGGACAGACATCTTTCTGGAAATAAAGTAAAATATTTCATTCATTTTATCAAAAATTAGGTCTGTGCTTCTAAATCTTCACTTGATTTGTATAGACTTTCATGTGGCAGATTGGAAGCAACCTTTCAAAATGTAGAAACCTTTCTGAAAATACTTTTAAAAATACCTGTCACAACTGCTTCTAGTAAATGTTCTTTTTCTATATTGAAACTAGTTCAAATTATGTTTTAATTTTAATGAGTAGTCAGGAACAAGACAAATTAGGCAATATTGACAACTAAACATGCTTCTTGACAAAATATTACTTACAATTACTTAATTGAAAATTTTGTACAGAAAAAATGTAGAAAAAAAGCTATCCAATTTTTTTCCAAATTGAGAAAATTTCATCAGAGGAAGTTTACTTTTATTTTTCAATTTGTGCATCATCTATTTATCTATACACACTTTTCATGTTAGTGTAATGCCAAAACAAACTCATCTAGGCCAGAAATTCTCAAACCGATCTGAACTCCATTCAGGTGGACCAAGGAAAGGTTAAGATTTTTTTAAATAAAGCACACTACAATAGAAAAATGGCATTAACAATATTTGGAAAGATCAGTAAGAGGCCTGCTGAGACCTTCAGTAATTTTCAAGTGTTCCATAAAAAATGTTAGTTTCTAAGGTGCCACAGAATTACTGGTGTTTAGTTACAGGCTGACAAGGCTTCCCCTCTGAGACTGTTTAAAAAAAAATACAAAAATAAAGATAATTTACTTTATTTTCATTTAGTTCCTATTATTTATTATAGAAGGATGACGAACAAAAGATAAACAGGGGTTGAGAGACGAGCTTTTTTTCATTGATTTCTGAGGTGGAGGCAAAAGAAGGTGAGTTTAGGGCCCCACTAACTTATTTGCCACGGTTTGGTGCAACCTCAGAGCCTGGGCCCACCACCGCATTGTTCTGTCTCCCAACCATTGCCATCCTCTGATGCTCCTGAGTAAAAAAAGAAATCTATCTAATCACTCACAGAATACATGGGGGGATGGGGGAGAGGGAGCTGCGGTGGGGAGTGCTTCCTTCCTGTTTCCTGCCAGTGGCTGGCTGAAATCCTGAAGCAAGAGTTTTCTGAACAGGACAAACTAGAAGTCAGCCTCCAGGCTGTTGTGCCCTGCTCACTATCACCACAAACAACCCTGTCATCAACTGCACACAAAAATTTGCCCAGCTCTTGCTTAAAACTAATTGTTTGCCCTTTCAACTACTACTGGGAGGCTTTTCCAGAAATTCACTCATCCCTTTAAGGGCCAGGATCTGCAATCATGTTGCGCTCCATTGTACCTAGCCCAGGCTGCCCATGATCTAAGCAGTGGATCAAATTGGCTGATTAATCCTCTTCATGATCACCTGAGGCATGTTAAACATACACTAACAATCTCATCCCTCTGATGATTAGACACAGTCTGCTAATTTCCCAGCTGAATTTGTTCATGGCCAGTTAATCTTTGTTCCTGTGCCAACATTATTCTTTAGTTTAAATAGCTATTCACACTCCCTGGTATATTACTTCTGGCTCCCCAATGTTTTTATATATATCAATTATATGCCTTCTTTTAGTCAGACTAAACACTTCAAGCTCCTCCTGTCTCCTCTCACAAGATAGGATGGCCAACAGACTAGAAGGCCTCATTCTTCTCTGTACCAGTTCCACTTCAAATTCACATTCCTCACCTGTAAAGAGTACCATTGCCTTCTTGTGAGCACAAATGCTTTAGAGATTGTGATGGAACCAAAGTACCACCTTATCTGTAGTTAACTTATTTATAGCAAAAGCAAGGCATAAAGAAAGAAAAGATGTTGAGGCTAAGGAACCAAGAAAATGAAGTGCAACTCCTTCTTTGTTCCCAAAGATCTCTGCAATCTTCTGTCTTGGAAGAGTGTGTGTAGCTGTTTCAAATATATACTTTTCCATTCTTTTAGAAATACTCCAAGTATTTTTCTCAGGGGGTAGGGTTGTGCTGGTGGTGGTGAATGGAAATAAAAACAGTATGATGGGATATGACAAAAAGTGTGTTAGAGATCCGAAAGGCTAATGCAACTTCCCTTTTCTTGCTCCTGAAGACTGCCATGAACCCCTTGAAGGAAACCTTTGCCCTTCTTTTTTGGCTTAATTATGCAAAAATATAGGGGACTCACGTTTCAGTTTAATTCTTGACTTAGTTTGGCTACATTAGTATTTGCGACACTAAGAATCCCAATATTCAACACACTGGTGCTAGTATTCTTTTTGCCTCACTACAAAACAACTTTGTTCACACAGCGGAGTTGACAGTTTTACATGTGCCCAGCCTACACGATCATTAGTTTAATGGTATCTGTGGGACTTTTTAAAGCCCCTAATATAATCCCTGTGAATGGAAACAATTTGGATTACTGGCAGAATTGCTTGCAATCAGCATCTGGAGCAACTTAACCACAAAGTGACACAACAGATTCTGTCATGAGACTACCTGGGTGGTTCTACAACAAAAAGCTACCATCTTTAAACCACCAACTAAAGATGATCAGAGATGGGGATTATTTGCAAACACCTGCACCCTAATAACTGAAAACAAATCTCTTCCACCTAGAAACTCATCACCAACAATTTTTTTCAGGCAGCTTACTTGCACCAAACCATGGCAAATAAGTTAGTGGGGCCCTAAACTCACCTTCTTTTGCCCCCACCTCAGAAATCAATGAAAAAGAGCTCGTCTCTCAACCCCTGTTTATCTTTTGTTCGTCATCCTTCTATATAAATAATAGGAACTAAATAAAAATAAAGTAAATTATCTTTACTTTTGTATTCCTTTTTGCAAGAAAAGGGAAGTTGCATTAGCCTTTCGGATCTCTAACACACTTTGTGTCATATGCACCCAACATCCTACAGAGAAAAGAAAATGGCAATGTGCCATTTTCATCATACAATCCGGATTATCCAATCATTTTGCCTATTTCTAACCCCCCAGTGACAGAGGACAGCTTTTGGCAGAACTTAGTACATCAGACAAATGGGAATGGGTCAACAATAAATTTTAGCAATTTTTAGACCTGTATTAACAGCAGCTAGAACAAAGGAACACTACAAGCTAAAACCGTGCATGTTCCATTGTAGCTGTACTACCACATCTTGTTAGACTTTGCTTTCAGAAAGGGTTCTCACTGAGAGGGACAGTGTTGTTTAGTAGTTACATAAAGAAACAGCAAGTCAAAGTGATTGTATCTGATCACTGCTCTACTTCTATGCAATTCTGGGCAACATACTTGAATCCCTCTGCTTTGTTAACCCGTAATGGTTAATTTACCTACAGTGCTTCATAGGTGAATCTTGAAGACACACTACTAGTTCAAATTGGTCTACATATTCAGAACTTCTATTAAAAATGTACCTGTCACAATAAAAATCCATGGACACATTAACCTGCCCCCCCAAACTGTTAGGTGCAATCTTTACTATACAACTGAAAGATTAGTTAACAGCACAAGTTGTCTTGAAAGAACCTATAAAGAAAAGTGAAAACCTAATTTATTTTCATTTCTAAAACTAAGTTGAAGTTCCCCATACCTCCTTCATTTTTTATCAAAAGATTATGTACAAAAGTCACTCTGGTTACTTAATTGAACAAAAAGAGAACTCTAAAAAAGCAGAAATACATCAACACTTGATCAGCTTCTTTTTGAAAACAGAAACAAAAGAGGAAGAAAGTAACTGAGCATAATGAAGATATTGAAGTAAAGGTATTTCCATCCTTCAAAAACCATTTTAATTATACTTGTGTATATTTATAGTTTCCAAAGGTGTGTGCATATATATATATATATCTAGACTCCGTTGTTATTTAAGTCAAATGATTATGATTCATTTAACTGCTGAAAGGGAATGCTACTAATTACTACGGTTAAACATGTGTCACTATCTGCAGTCCAAGTTATATCGTTCCTCTTTTTGATTTTTGCTTGCTCAGCATTCAAGATCCTTTGCCATCAACAGTATTTCATGTGTGACTATGGTTTGCAGAACAATTAGTCTCATAATTATTAAGCAGAAAAAAAGGGCAAAGGTTATGTGGGTTACTTTTTGAGTAAAAAAGTTTATTTACAGCTTAAGAAAGTTGCCTTTCCTTTGAGTTCAGTATATGAATATATGTCAAGAAAAAAATTACAGTAGTTGCTTACACCAAAACAAAAAAAATATACATTTGAGATGTACAAACTTTTAAAAACATATTTCAGGCATTGCAAATGCAAGTATTACATTGAAATATTTCCAACAACATAGCTACAACTTAAATTAAGAAATGGAATGTTAAGTACATTAAAAGATTTAGCTGTTTCCTAATGTGTCAGTGTATGTACATATTTAGTCAGTGTCTGGTACTATATTTTTAGATAAAAGGCATTAGGAAGATCAAACTACCCTGACCTTGCCATATTACAGGTGCCCAGATATCTAAACGGATTACACATTAGACAATATATACTTTTGTTATTTCTGATGATGCAGATTTTTGTAACTTTGAAAAAGTGCATTGCCTTTATTCTAAAAATAAAGAGCCACACATGAAAATCCTTATTCAGAAATACGCTATAGAGGAACACAGTTTACATTAGGAGAGTAAAGCTTTACTGAAAGTTCAGGAAAAACACACAGCTGTGTTTTACAGTCTCTCCAGTTAATGTTTTATATAATTCATAACCAAAATGTGAGGGGAGACTATACATCAGATGCCATGAAGACTTGCTTACGTTTCAGCTCATAGCAGCAATGGTAACTTTCCAGTTACAAAGCATATGAAAGCTTGAAAAATTCAATGTACTGTTTCGTAACTGGAAAGGATGAGTACTCCTATTTGTGTTAACATAGATCCTGTGGCTTTCTTCCAAACCTAGCAAAAAGTGATTTTGTTCCATATACTGCAAGTCTGTTCACAATGCTGTCTATAAGAATTATTCATACAAAGCTGAAGAAATAAGTATTCCATGAGTAAAAAGTCTCTCTAAACACTTTTGTACTATCACATTTGATGAGTTTTAAGTAGGAAAAAAATTTAATCTTTGGTCCTCTGAATTTTCCTTTGAGTAACTTTCAAATTTCAAAATTTCCTGAAGGGCAGCTATTTAAAAAAAAAAAAAAAAAAAAAAAATCTTTACGTAGCATACTTTCACTAAACACAGTACCTCATTTTACAGGACCAATCTTGTCTAATCTTTTTTCTATTGGATATGCCATTTGAATCGTTATGGTTGACACAAGAAAATTCAAACAATCAACATTTCAAATGCTGACTCTACCTTCCTATGTTAAAGAACGAATCAAAAAGTAGATTATGAAAAAAGGCAGTTTATAAATGTAATGTCTCTACTTTCACATTCTCACTGACTTTAAGGCCAAAAGGGACCATTCATGATCATCTAGTCTCACCTCCTGCACATGGAAGGCCACAGAACCATACCCACCACTTAATACATTCCAGTATTAAGGTAACTTAAGTAGGGTATTTATTCTCAAGATAAATATTAGGCCAATGACAACATGTAAAACAACCAGTAGAAACACATTGAAACTAAGTGACTAGTTAAATTACAAGTATGTCAAGCTGTGACTTAGTGCAGATAATTTTATATGAATCCCAAATTTCAAGAAATATACAAGATAGAACCATCCCAGTATTTTCATAAACATTTAAAAGGTAGACAATAAAATTGCACTTAATTCTGAAGCAACTCAGATAACAAATCATTCCCATTCCTTTCTAATGAATATTGATTCAGTTTCCTTCTTTTTCTGATAGAAAGGACTCAACTTTCTGTACACTCCCTTTAACTTTAAACATTTTATCACTGATCAACAGGCCTCACAAGTTCACTATCTGTCTTGTTGATCAGTGCTGGGTTTATGTATGTCTGACACAGACAGTTCTATTACAGGATTCACAAATCCAGCATACTCTGAATTGCCATTATCATCCATTTCAGCACTAACAAAGTCATTCTCCCATTCCAAACCATTTGAGTCATCAGAGGCTGAGGTTGGATTACTTCCTGTCTTTTTGCTGTTAAATTTCAGTGCTGCCCGGAGTATATCTTCTTCTGTTTTAGAGCGCTCTTTCATTGGAATCATTCTGTTCATGCCTGCAATTTAAGAGGACTTTGAGAATGAAACTATTTTCTAGCATTTTTAAAAAAAGGCAAGCATGGCTAAAATAATATCAGGTTTTGTTGATAATATTTTCCACCTAGTCAACTTCCTGCTCTTTCTACTTAATAAGTATGTATGTATTCTGAACATACTGCACATAGAAAAGACAATACACCTGATCTTAGCGTTCAAGAGGCTGAGAAGTGCTACAAGCTTTCTGGTTCAATGAAAGCTTTCTGGTTCAATGAAAGCTACTAACTCCTGTTAAAAATCACATGACCTGTAGTAATGAATCCCTTCTAGCTTCCTGATAGTAATTTCAGAAGTCATCTTCACTAAGTGAAACAAAGATTCTAATATTCAAAAATTGTTTCCCTAGCTAAACACATTTTCCATTGTGCAGAGGGCACATTCAGGTGATCAGAATTTTGCAGAACTTAGAAATGTTTCAAAAGAAAGGGAGGTTAGCAATGCCGTATCATGTCCAGAGATGTATAAACTGTCTCCTTTGCTCAGAGAAAGGAGTGAAAGCTCGCAGAGGCAATCAAAGATTGACTGTAGTACCTCTGCTTTCATTATGGGCAGGTTTCCTCATCTCTCCTAATTAAAGGTCTAATTTTACATTTGAATTATAGCAATGATTCTAATTCACTTACAGTATGCTGTCTATATAATCAACTTTATCACTTGAGATTCCAGGAAAAAGTTTACATCCACTCCACAGAAGGAGTGGTTTATTTAAGTTTAGCAATACTGTAGTACCTCAGAGTTACAAACATCTCAAGAATGGAGGTTGTTCATATGAGAGGGTTACTCACCCTCTGCAGTAACTGAAGTTCTTCGAAATGGGTGTGCCTGTCAGTGCTCTACCTTAGGTGTTTGGGTGCCCCTGCATGCCCAGCTAGAAGATTTGTATAGCAGTGCTTTAGCTAGGCTGTTTGCGCATGTGCAGCAATCCTGACGGGCTAGCAGCTAATGTGCATGCGCGAACCCGGATCCTCTCAGTTTCTTTTCTGCCCCAGTAGGCATGTGAGAGGATGCCCCGAAGCAGAGGGGAGGAAGGGTGGGTGGTGGAGCACCCATAGGGACACCCATCTAGAAGAATTTCTGTTACTGCAGAAGGGAACCTTCTCTTCTTCTTCGAGGCTGTCCCTGTGGGTGCTTCACCTTAGGTGACTACAAAGCAGTGTGTCCGCTGGAGGCGGGTGCTTCATTCGGTATAGTGTCTCTATGGAGAGCTGTCAGGATGGGGTGGCTAAAAAGGGTTCCTCTAGAACAGGGGTTCCCAACCTGGGGTACGTGTATCCCCAGGGGGTACGAGAAGCTTGTCAAGGGGGTAGGAGGAATATTTGGTAAATAACTCGATTATCCTAATTGAAATATTCCAAAAGTAGTAGTGTTGGTGAAAACAGTTGTGGATTCTAGAGTCTAGAATTTATTTCCTTTCATATTGAATAGGGGGTATGGGAAGGTTTACTAAAAGCCAAGAGGGTACGGGGACTGAAAAGGGTTGGGAACCGCTGCCCTAGAAGGATATGTGTTGACAGCGTAGTGGGTCGCAAAAGTATAGATGGACAACCAGGTAGCTGATTTGCAAATATCCAACAGGGGGACGCCCTGGACATATGCAGTTGATGCAGCCATGGCTCAGGTGGACTGCACACGTTGTTGTGCAGGCAGCTCTTTGGCAAAGGTTGAGTAAGCCAGTCTTATACATTCTACTATCCATTTGGAAAGTTTCTGAGAGGAGACAGGAAGTCCAGAGATGTTTCTGTAGTCGAAATGAAATGTTGGTATTGTGGATTCGTGTCGTTCTATCTATGTAGAACGCAATGGCCCTGCGGAGATCGAGGATACAAAGCATTGCCTGCGTCTCATTGTCGTAAAGTTTGAGAAAGACGACGGTAAATTGATAGGTTCATTGCAGTGGAACGCAAAGGAGACCTTGACAAGAATTTTGAGTGAGGCCTAAGTACCACCTTGTCTTCATAGAAGACCGTAAGAAGTGGGTCTGTCATGAGGGCTGCAATTTCTCCCACCCATCTGGCAGATGTTATGGCCACCAGAAAGGCCACCTTTATGGAGAGGTGGTTTGAGGAGAGGGGAGGTGTTTCGCAAGCCTCTGAGAAACCTTTTAGTTACGGGGTGGGTGAACACTGATGTACTGTCTATTGGTTGGTTTTGAGTGCTACGTCTGACTAAAAGGCAAGAATCAAAGGCTATGTACGTAACTGAAGAGCTCAATGCAGAGCGCACTGCAGGTTCTGACTGGCGCCTGAGGCGGCAGAGAAGGAACTGAGGGAATCAGGGTTCGCGCATATGCATTAGCTGCTGTCACATTGGGATTGCTGCGCATGCGCCAACAGCTTAGCTAAAGCACTGCTATACAAATCTTCCGGCCGGGCGCGCTGGGGCACCCAAATACCTAAGGTGGAGCACCGCCCAGGACAGCCTCAAAGAAGAACTGAACATTATGGTTGTTCTTGCTAAAATGTACAAGTGCACATTGAGTTAATACAGTTTTGAAACTTTACTGTGCAGAATAAAAACGCTGCTTTCCATTTATTTTTAATAGTTTGCATTTAACACGGTATTGTATGTGTTTTGTCTCTGCTGTTGCCTGACGCTGTACTTCTAGTTTCAAATGAGGTGTATCGTTAACTGTTCAGTTTATAACGCAGGCTCTATTTAAGTCTTTGTTCCTTTGCTACTGACATTTCACTGAAGGCATTAGCAAGAGAGATACATAATATCATTTAACAAGTTATATTGCTATTATGGTGAAATGGCAGCATAATTACATTGCAGTTCCATGCTAATTGTACATGACAACTTGTGAACCATAACATATTTAGAAGAGAAGAGAAAATGTAAGCACAGAAAGGATACATTGTGAAAACGGTGTCTGACATTCTGTATAATGCAGGCCATAAACCTTTCCCAAAATAATTCCTAGAGAAAATCCACTGGAAACTTCTAACCCTTGATTTTAAAAAAGGTGTGTGATGGAGAAATTGTTCCAAAGGTTACTCTCGCCGTTAAAAATTTCAATTTATTTCCAATCTCAATTTGTCTAGCTTCAACTTCCTGCCATTTAACTGTCTTATACTCTTCTCTGCTAGATTTAAGTTCGTATTATTAAATGTGTATTCCTCATGTAAGTACTTATAGACTAATCTTTGTTAAGCTAAATATACTAAGCTCCATGAGTCTATCACTATAAGCATGTTTCCTATCCTTTAATCATTCACATGGGGCATCTCTGAACCCTCTCCAATTTATCAACATTATTCTTGAATTATGAACATCAGACCTGGGCACAGCATTTCAGCAGTAGTCACACCAGTGCCAAATATACAGGTTAATTTACTTCTATATCTACTTGATATTTGCATGGCTAGGCATCCCAATATTGCATTAACTTGATATTCCAGTGTTACACTGGCCAAACATGTTCAGCTGATTATCCACCATACCCCCCCCCCAAATGTTTTTCAAAGCCCGAGTTTCCCAGAAGTAAATCCCCCAATCCTGTAAGTATGGCCTATGTTCTTTGTTCCCAGATGTATTCATTAACATATAGCCCTATTAAAAGCATAGATCCAGCATTCTAGGGCACTCATAACCCTAAACCCGATCTCTTCATTAGTTACCATTCCCACACTTTTTGTCTCATCTACAAGTTTTACCAGTGATGATTTTTGTGTTTTTTTCCTGGGTCACTGATGATGTCAAATAGCATAGACGAAGACCGAATCCCTGCAGGACCCCTCAGGACGGACGCACGCACGCACACGGATCCCCTTGTACACTGACATTTTTAAGTCATCAGTTAGCATACATTTAAATGATAAACTGGCTATGTTAAATCTATTTCATTCTAGTTTTAATTGAAATGTGCAGCACCAAGTAAAATGCCTTAAAGATGTTTAAGTGTATTACATAAATACTATTACCTTTAGCAATCACACTGTAATTGCCTCAAAAAGATAAAGTTAATTTTGTCAAATTTATGCTGATTTGGATTCACTTCACTATACTCCTTTAGTTCTTTATTAAGTAAGTCCTATTCCTATATCAGCCACGCTATCTTACCTGGAATTGACGTCAGGCTTATGAATAGCTAGGAAATCTTGTATGCCTTTTTTTAAAATCAGAATTCTTCTAGAGCTTCCCCATTTTTCCAAGACTTATTGAAAATCAACATTAACTATTGAGTGAGCCCCCCAGAATATTCTTTTAAAACTCCTGGATGCAAGTGATCTGGACCCACTGATTTTTAAAGTGTCCAACTTCAGTATCTTCTGTTTAACAACTTCCAGAGATACTAATAAAATGGAAAGAGTGTTACCACCATTGTATACACCTACGAGAATTCTGTGTGTATGCATACACTTAGAATTCATTCCCCTTGTAGATTTCTTCTTCCTCTGCAGAAAATAAACCCTGCAGGAGGGGCATGAAATTATGCCTTTTGCCCACCAGGGGCTGTTATAGCACCAGAATAGGTAGCTGGGCTCACTGGTCATAGCAACAAGCAGCAGGTAGGGAGGCAGAGAGACTGTGTTCCTCACAATGCCATTACAGTGGGGCCAGATGAGGAGATACTGGACATGGGAGAATAAAGAAGAGAGTGGGAACCATACGACTGCTGGGGAATACTAAGGATCCACTTTGTTATTTTTTCTATTCAAGATTTAAAGTAACTGAGGAAATGGATTGTGGTGTATATACTTCCTTTTCATATATGTCCAGATACCACCACTGGCAAAATCACCCAGTGACTGGCAGAAAGTATGATCTCAATTATACTTAGTTTTCAATTTTGAAAGTCTGTCACCAAATAATTATATATGAATAAGTTTTCAATTATTTAGTCAGTTGGCTAGAAATCAATGCGATAAAAATGGAAGTGACGTTACTGTCAAGGATTACAATGAAATGCCAGCTTAAATCTTTAACTGCTTTA
Source organism: Pelodiscus sinensis (assembly GCF_052426305.1). Lineage (NCBI taxonomy): Eukaryota > Metazoa > Chordata > Testudines > Trionychidae > Pelodiscus > Pelodiscus sinensis. Next base: position 105,312,481 of record NC_143055.1, read on the forward strand.
TTAGTTGAAGTCTGCCAACTGCTGTAGTTCACAAGATTTATTGCTCTGGGATTACCAAAATTGTTTCAGTCAGAATAGCACTTTTCCCCCCCTCAACCATGGCTGAGCAGGACTGCATCTCTCCTTCAGATATAACTTACCTTGTTCATCTATTCTTTTCTAATTACTTGATTGGAAAATAGCAATAGGTTTTATCCAAGACTATGAAAGGAACACAGAAGTTTGAGAAAGTCCTAAATGCAACTTCCCGCTACCTTCTGTGTGGGGCAAGCAACCAATGAGAGCATATTTATCATCCACTCTGCACCGGCTGCTAATCCACTAGTGGATAGAAATTCAAGTTATTTAACACTAGCAACAACAACAACAACAACAACAACAAAAAAATCATTGTCTAGGCTTAGGTTATTTTAACAGGAATTCACCCTTTACAGAAATTTGCTCAAATGCAAACCCGTATATTTTTAGAACGAGCCAAAATAAAATTCTGTCTTTCAAAAATGAATTTTTCAAGACCAATCTGTAGATCTTTTTTCTAGATCACTACAACTTTTGGGTTGTGTCAGAAGGATGGAAACCCACATGTAAATAGTAAGGAATATATTTACCTTTAAACAATTATGTATATCTATTAAATTATTTTTGCATCCTAGGCTAGGTTGTGAAACAACAAAAGCAAGCAATAATAATCATTTCCTGATGCTACTTGCTCACAAGGGGGCAGTATTTATTTACTGTTATATTTTGTTGCAGATATGCATGGTAACCTCACTAGTAGTAATGTCAAAACATTATGCAAATTTGGTTAAGAATCTAAGGAACTTAGTTTTTACTGTTCAGACAGCTGAAAATATTAGTTATTCTTATAAATTTGTTTAAGCTAATCTCCTTGTGACACAGTCTTCTTAATTTTCAAAGAGAATGACTTAAGAGAATTGGTATCCACCTGTGTAGCTGCACATACGAGCCACAGATATCCACATCCATATCTGCGGATGAAGATACCTGGAGATATAAAACAGATATCTGCAGGGCTCTAAGAAAGAAGTACACATTAAAAAAAACCCCTCAGTTTTAAGTAATTTTCTTCTTTAGAAGAAACAATATTTTTTATATGGTCAAACTACATACAATACATAAGTCATTGAAATAATTAATATTTTTGACATGTACAAGATTTGCGTGACCAACAATATCATATGACAGAATAAGTACCTTCTTCATCTTCCCACTCTAGATCTAGTGAAGTGCTGTCATCATTTCCACTTGTTGATTTTGTTTTAGTCATTAAGTCACAGCTGCTCTCAGTGTTTGGTGTCAAAATAGTAGCATCAGATGACAGTCCTACATCAAGAAAGAAGCTTTAATTCATACATGTTTGATTTCCAGATTTAATAGCCAAAACTATCACATGTCCATAGCAACTTTTTCTTAGAAACCATGCACTTTGCAAACCTACTAAAATTAAGCCTCAGCATCACTATCTGACAAATCACCAATTTAATTAAATGTATCCTCTGTTGGGAGAGCATACAGCAGATTTTTAACAATTTACAACATTAAACAATTAAGGTAGGACAGTGAAGAACACTGTATCCAATTAAAATTACACAGGGATTTAGACCTAGAATGCAATTATGCAAGTTGGAATCTGGCCAGCATTAAAACAAGAGTTCTACAGGATCCGTAATTACAAGCAGCCAGATACTCTTTTTTTCTTTATTTTTTTTTTAAACACACACTTCAGACACTGTGCTTCCAACAATGCAGACCCTATTAATAAGATAATGGTGCATTGGGTCAGAACTGATTCAATGGTGAGAGTAAATTAAAACACATACAGCAGTGGCTTTCAATCTTTTTTTTATTTGCAGACTCCTAAAAAACCTAAAATGGAGGAGCCGACCCTCTGGAAATCTTAGTCTGTGGACCTCCAGGAATCTATTGGTAACAGGTTGAAAGCCACTGACATACAGCACCTTCTCCTACAACGCCTAGGTGTTTTCTGGATGTGTCTGTGGAACACTGCTGCTTCAATTCCTGGAAAACCCTGAATATGCAGTAGAAGTCAGCCTGAGAAGCTCAGTTTGAGTGCTAATTCAAAACTCATTTGCTTTTAAGATTAAACAATGTGAGCGCAGGGTACAGCATAGGCACCTCTCTGATAGGTATATGAAGTACATCTCCAGATGTCTCCATACCTCACAAATACAAGCAGAATAGTTTGTCTCATAGAAGTAGAAACCCAAACATGAGAAATCCAGATTTTGATTTGGAGAAGGATATTCAACACACTTTGCTCTACAGTTATTTATAGAAAATCTAATTTTAAAATGCATTATGAAAATTACTTACTACTGCTTCGAAAAGCTTCATATTGGAGTTTTATATTTCTCAAGTAAGAATCAAAATCCTCCTCTGCCACTGAGCTATAAAGAAAACATTTTGCTTATTATACCCAGACTTATCAGTGATAATACCTAGCATTTACTTTTTTTAGCATATCTACAAGTCCACCATTTTAAAATCTGAATAAATAATATCTTTCAATAGGTACTCAACTCACTTGGGAATTTTACGGACCAGTGTATATGGCACCTCTTGTTAGCTGTAAGAAATATCTGCACACAGTTTCAGCTACTATCTTTATACAGATGACTTGCGAATTTATATTTCAATTCCACATTCGTCATCTCCTTTCCAATCCTGCATCTCTGCTTTTTAACATCTCCTTTGATAACCTGCAAGTAACTTCACAAGGCTAAAACTGGACTCCCTTAATCTTCCTCCCAAACCTACTTCTCTTTCTTTATTCTTATCCAACCATCTTGTTCATCTGTCACTCAGATCCATAACCTAGGAGTTTATCTTTGACTCCTCCCTCTTATTTACCTTATACATCAAGTATCCAAATATTAATTTTCTTCCTCCATGGTATTTCCAAAATCCCCCGATCACACCCCAGGCAGGTAAAACTAACTCAAGCCCTCTGCATCATTAATTGCAATTACTGCAACCTTCTTCTTCTCTGGTCTCCCTAACAAGTACACAATTTCCCTCTGACTCATTCAAAATGTGTCTGCTTGGCTCTCATTTTCTTATTGGCTCCAAATATTTATTTCTTTGATTCCCTCCCACTGCCACCTCTCTCTATACTAGCATTAATAAAATTCATGAGTTTACTTTCACTAACAAAATGTTTTGCAACAGCAGAAAGCACAAAGCTCTGACACTATTCTATTACATGTCTGATTAATTTATTCATAAATGCAGATTTCAAACTTATCATGAAAGACATGAGATGAAGAAGTAACTCAAGTAACTCTGAACCAGAATTATTCCAGTAACCCCATCAGATACTATATTAAGCATAAGTATGACAACGACCATATGCAAGAATGGCTACTTTTTGGATGTGAGGGGAAAACAAAATGTTCTAAATATCCCTTAATTGAAAGAGACCTTGAAGTTCTAGACAAGAGTGCAAACGACATGTTTGGAAAATGGGAGAGAATACACCCTCAGATGCTGAAACTCACTCCCCTTTTACTAAACATTAATAAAACAATAGTTCTTGTTTTTCACATCTTACCTTTGATATTCTCCATTATTAACCTCTTGTGCTTGCTGCATTATCCTCTGTAGTCTATGTTGCTACCAAAGAAAGCGTAAGTTGTTATATATCAGGAATTTTCAAGAATCACTCAGAAGAAACACACTTAATACCCTTTGTATCATTTATAAATATTAACAAGTTTCAACCTTTGTGGGGTCAATTGACTCCCTGTTGTGAAACCTAAAAATGTCATCCCAGCTGCTCCAATTTAGAATGTGGATATTAGAGTCTAGTCAACTAACCAATAAGCATGAATTTATCAAGTAGCACTATCATCTAGTCGATTCCCCCTAGCTGCTGCTCTGCATTGTAAAGGTGCTAGCTCGGCCCCTGCTCCGTGGGTCTCTTGCTGTGAATCTGGCATGAGCCAGACTGAACGCCACAGCTGCCTACCCCTGTTGACTAACTGGATAGTCAACAGAAAATCTATCAACTATTTGACTGGGGAAGTAATCACATTTTAACATCCCTAATTTAAAGCTGCCACAATATCAGCTGGGAAAGAGACAGGACTTTGATTCTACTAATACAGCTCCTTAAACAGGTCAAATGCTTGTCAGATACTAATAATTTTTTCTTCCTAATCTTGGCGGATGAGTAGATTCTCTGCATTGTAGTACTTGCCTTTCTAAATGAGAGAGAAACAGCATTCTAACTTGATCTAATTTTTGTATGCAAAATCAGTTAATAAGGCACCACCCTGTTTGCAAACATGAAAACAGGAGTATTTATTCACCATAGCATCTCTCCTTCTCAACATAGTATATCTCAGCTGCTTTTAGAAAGTACTAAGAACAGAATAAAACATCCAAATCATGTGATCAATAGAAAACATCTTTAATCTGACAATCAAGAAAAATCTAAAGTTTAAGGAAGCAGTTTTATTTCCTCACATTACTCAAATACAAAGCAATATTCCCACATAATTTGTATTTTTATATACCAGGATAAAGTGTTTGATTTGTATGAACAAAAGCTTTACTCCTTGACATGACAAACATTTACTGATTCTTCTAAATTCTTCAGTTCAAAGCCTTTTTTGTATCCTTATGTTTACACAAACTGAGATTATGAGATACAACCCAATAGTAGAGTTAAGATGCGTATCTTATGGGCACAGGATTTCATTAATTTCTGAACAATTTTTATTTAAGATGACTAACACCTGATCTCCCTCCCTGCAATCTCAGATAAAAATAGTGGATAAAAATGTAAGGCCTACACAATACCTACTGATCAGTTTATTACCTTTAAGGAAATAAAACTTCATTTTGATTACATGGAATGCTGTAACTTTTGTAGCTAGAGCCCAGGCATGTTGTAGTAAGCATCCTCTCAGATATATAAATGAGAGAAAAAACTAATGTAAGTAAAATGAAAGATTACTTCAAGCACCTTATAATGGCTGTAATAGAGCTCCTTCTGAAGGGCTGAATGGGTTTAGTGAAAATTTTAATACAATACTCCAAGTAGGGATGTAAGCGACTAGTTGATCTGATAAGCAAATGTTTATTGCATAGCTGACTCGACTAGTCATTTCCCCCCACCTTGCTGCCTCTATAAGAGAGGCAGGAAGTGGGGGGGGGGAGGGGAGGGAGAGCAGGAGCCAGTGCTGGGGGGAACCAGTAAAGCTGGTTCCCCCAGCACCATCTCGGGGGCGGGGGGTGAGAGAGGGAGGGAGAGACAGTGGGAAATGGCATGAGCGGGGACTGCTTCAGTCCCCACTCGCGCCAGTTCCCACTGTGGGCATTTCTGCTTTCAAAAGCAGAAGTGCTACAGGGAGCACTGGGCGAGCAGGAACTCAAGCAGTCCCTACTCACTTTGCAGCGCTCCCCCCCCTTGCTGCCTCTTTGAGAGGCAGCAAGGAGGTGGGGGGAGGGGAAGGAGGCCAGGTGTCAGTGCTGGGAGGACAACAGTGGCTTCAGGGTGCCACCCTCCCCCCTGCTGCCTCTAATAGAGGGGGGATAGGGGACGCTGCTGTGAAGCAGCCCATCGCAGGGGACCTAGAGGGGAACTGGGATCCCCTGTGAACAGGGGTTGTTGCCGCTAAGCAACTCCTGTTCTCCACCATGAACAGGGGCTGCTGGACTCCACGCGAGTTGGACCAAGCAGTCCTGGCTAGCGCTGATCATTGTGCCTCTGCATTTTAAATGCAGGAGCCCAGTGGCTCTTGCTACATTTAAAATGCAGAGTCCAACACAGGTGGCTCCGGAGCCGGGATGAGTCAGCACTGCTCAGTCCCGGCTCGAGTTGGCTCCTGGAGCTGCCCCGCTGCACCTCTGCAGAGGTACTTATCGAGTAATTATATAGTCAATACAAATTCTATTGACTATACGATTAGCCAGATAACCGCATTTTAACAGCCTTAACTCCAAGATGACAATGCGTTTTCTTGGCACAAAAGTGTTTTCCCACTGTGGAGTATTTGGCAAGTAACATATTAGCACAACTAGATTTTGAATGTGCAGTTACAAAGAAAGCAAACACATTTCTTATTAATACTTGGTTGATGAGAGAAGATGGATTGGAGGTAAGAAAAAGATAACCCTCTACTAACTAGGGATGTAAAAGAGTGGTCGAATGGTCAACTACCTGATAATCCTAGGCTTATCATGTAGTCGAGTTGACTACTTGTATTTCCTGCCCTCTCCCCCACTAGCTGCCTCTATATCAGAGCAAACAAAGAAGTGGGGAAGGGGAGAAGCAGGTGCTGGGGGGAACTGGCTTAAAAGCCTGTTGTCCCCCCAGCACCATCTCCGCAGTGTGGGGATGGAGGGGGGACCGACAGGGGACATAGAGGAGCAACAGGGAACCCATTGCAAGCGGGGACTGAAGCAGCTCCCAGCTTTTTCTGGGTCCCAACTGCTGCACCTCTGCATCTGAAATATAACAAGAGCCTGCAGAGAGGGTGCTGGGGAGAAACCAACTGATATAGAGGCAGCAATGAGGGGGAGAAATGAGAGTAGACGACTCGACTACCCAATTAGCCTAGGCTGCGGGCAGCTCTTACTACATTTCCAAGGCAGAGGCGCAGCAGGGATAGTGTAGCCTTGTAATTTTGTAGATAATAAGTAAGTTAGTTATAATGAATGTATGTTACAGCATAAGATTTGGATTAAATTTAAACACAAGATGTAGGCCTCAGATAGCTTTGTTAACTTGGCTCCAGATCTGTTTGATGTTAGCATGATATGAAGATGAAATGAAGGGATGGAATATTGTAATGCATAGTGATGTCAGTATAGACAAAGCCTTGTAATAGAAAGAAAGAAGTTTAATGCTGAAAGACTTTGTAAGTTTGTTAAAGTGACAAGGAGCACCCTTTGTTCCATGCTGCAATTATGTCAATGTATCGTTTGTGTGAATGAGCGAGAGAATGATTTAGGAGAAAGAAGTGTGAAGGCCACTGCATGCCCAAATAGTCAGAGGAGGGGCTGGAGACTCAGAAGCACCAAATAATTATCAACTAAGCTAAAGCACATTGAAGATGCAAACTGGACTGAGGCAGATTGATGAACCCTGACGTTAGTGTCAAGTACCTCTTTATAGGTAACCGATACCAACTTTTGCCGGAAGACAACACCCCCCATGGGTCGTCAGCATACGAATATCAAATGACTGCGAGAACAACTTCCAGAGAAACCTATGTCGCAGAAAAACTGATTGTGATGCTGAGTGATTGATTAAGGCACGACAATGCAAAATGCATAGACTCACATGGAAGGAAAATCCTTTAAAGGATGGAGTGTCTTCTATGGTTCTTTGGGTTCTGTCCTGCTAAGACTGCAGAGTATCAGTCCGGACTGACAAGAACCCGGCTCCTTCCTCACATCCAACCTATCTGGCCAATAGGTTGTGCCAAGCAACAGACTGGTAACTATTCCATCAGCAGGGCAAGCGTGTGCGTGATCATGTTACTTTGTTATAATATCAATAAATGCAGCATTTTGCCTTATCCCCCTGAAAAAGATCCTGTGTGCTTCTTTTAAGCATAACAATAGCGAACACCCTTCTACCCCCCTTATCAACTAGTCGATGGAAATTCCATCGACTACACGATTAGCTTATTAATTTAAATTTAACATCCCCACTACCAACAATATATAATAAGCAAAGCTGGCTATTTGGATTTTGTTGCATGAAGTAGATCTCTCTTTAAACATTCAATTAATTATAGAGGGCAAGTTCCAGAAAATACTACTATTGCAAAATTATAGTTTTGCTTATGCAGAACTTGATTATCACCCATTCTCACATTTAGTATCTTGGAATGTATTTCTATTGGAAAAACTCTACAAGGTTTACTTAACAGAAGCAACAGTGGTCAAATCAGGTTCACAGATTGCCGTATTTCCAATTTTTCCTCTGTTTGTTGAATTAACAGAAATATAACTGGATTGTGAGTTTTACATAACTGAATTCTAGTATATCTGCAGCATGGCAGAACTTGAAGTGATATTCCTGAAGTGTACTTTTAAGGTTAAAACACGATTAGAACTGTATTATTTCCTTTTAAATATAGTCAGTGACTGTATGTTTTACATTTTTTTTTTTGTAGTGTCTTTTGGAAGAGTAGCTGATTTCCTCCCCATCACCACTCCCTGTTAATTAATATCACAACCTCTTTTTCAACAAGGTAATCTGTTTAAAAACAACAAGGTACACTATAGATGTCCTAGGACCTGGGTAAGAAAGACTACTTTTAAGAACATGGCATTAGGAAGGGTTTCTCCCCAAGAATTTTTGTAACCCTATGCATAGAACAAATTACTGATAATGACACCTTTACAAAGACCAAAGACAGAAAAATTAAAAAAAAGCAGAAGAGGTGAGAAAAAATCATTGAGAAAGATCAGAAAACATAGTAACAAAAAAGGAAAAAGAAATACAAAATGGAAAGATATCTTATAACTATTTGGGAACATTTGATCCTGGAAAAAAATTAAATCTCATATTTACCTTCAATTTTCCTATGCTTTGTGAGCTGGACATAATGGTCATGTTAGATCATTGAGTAAGGTAGAATACATTAATTTTAAAATTGCTTCTCACTTAATGCCCTGTTAACTGTAGGGATTGATTTTTCATGTGGGTTCTGCTTTCTTCAGTGACTATAGGTTTTTAAAACTGTCTAATCAACCTGTACACTGTGTTTTGTTGGACATACCACTGTCACAAACAGGATTTAAAGGATGATGGAAAAAATCCAATTCTAGCTGTTCTTTTATATTTGTGGCCACTTCAATTAGAAAATATACACTTACTATCTTCTAGGCAATAAATGCAGGACACATAAGTACTAACAATTAGAGGATAATATACAGTAAGATTATTATTCATATAGCCACATTTACATGAAGAAATCAAAGTGGTAAGTAAGTATTAAGAAGACAGATCAGCAACTGTCTACTGGATAAACAGAAAACAAAAAGCCCATTTAAAAAAAAAAAGATATCCAGGCTAAACATATCTGCTGACATCAATCTCAATAGCAACAAGCAGTGAGCATTTAACACTGCTACTATTCATAGGCGCAGATGTTTTTACACAACATGTGCGCTACTCTGCTATAAAAATACTTTATACCACACTTCTAGGGACTATGCATGAAAACAGACACTACTACAAACAAACTACATCTCAGAAATTACTTCTGAGAAAAATCAAACTATGATAGTCTGTGTACACACATACACAAAAAAAATAGAACAGAAGCTCTGATATATATTGGGGTCTTTTTTTCCCCTCACCTCCAAGAACTTTTTCTGCTTTGCTGCCCTGGCTGCTTCACGCTGTGCAGCATATAAAGCCTCTTCTTCTATTCTTAACTTCTCCTCTTGTAAGGCTAACTGTATATGAACAAAATAATAAGGGTTAACAAAAGCAGAACCTAACTATCTTCCTATGAATAAAAATATAAGTTTACTAAAATAAAAGTTACTCAAAAAGACAAACAAAAAGCAAACTACCATAAAACATAGTTAGAAACTATTTTCTTGGTCATTATTCTATCCAAGGTATTGTAAGTTTGCTAGTTTTTTCTTTCAAAGAACTAATAAACAGTGACTCACATCTACTAGTCTATTAAATAATGGTTGTTACTGGGAAAATTGTTAGGTATTTTCCATTCCAAGGACAATATAAATTACAAAACTAGTTTTAAACATGAGATGTATTTGTATTAGTTTAAAAGATTTGTTTACCTGGAAGTGATTACTAATTTCCATACCATATCATTAATTTTAATGGCATACATGATGAAATTAGTTTATTAAAAAAAAAAGTTTTTCCCTTCTCCACTAAACATGTATAAGACATTTCTACTTTCCAAAGGAAAAAAGCTGGAATAGTTTGAATTTAACAAAGGACTGTCTACTTTATTATATTTCATATTACATTAAGCAATAAAAGAATTAAGTGATCATCTTTAACACAAAGGTAACTGCACAGCTACAGAACCTTGCCAACAAAAAATCCTATTAATATATGTGTGAATAATTATTAAGTTCTTGCCAAGACTTAAAACTTGTTTTCCTTGATTTTAATAGGCCATTAATCAAATCTAGTAATCATAAATCTTTCAAATTATACAAACCATCACAACTATCTACCTCAGACTGAAGCTTCATATCAACTGTTCTCTGCTTTTCAGCAATAGAATCATAATGCCTGTCTCTCAGATCAGCAATTTCTTCCTCTGAGAGAGGTCTGAAAGGGGAGAAAAAAAACAATGCCACTCTTTAGTAAATTATTAGAGACTTAGAACTAATAAGATAAGCCAACTAAGTGGAAGTAAACAGACAATTCCAAATTGTTCAGCCAGTCTTCCAATCTGAAGTTCTAACTTGATTGGCCCTCTGTACAGGAGCAGGCTGAAAGTACAGTTCATATCTAAAACATAAGGTTTAAAGTTACAGGGCTTACCTAAACAGTTAATGTATGGCAAGTTGTGGTGTAAAATCTACCTAACATGAGCATGTCATGCACAAACTGTCACATGGACCCTGCTACTGTCCATTAAAAGTGCCCTATTAAAATGGGAGTAGATCAGAGCACACTAAGGAAATTAAGAGCCACACAGATAGTTAACGCACCGCAAAAAAGACTTACACAGAATGTCATGCATTAATTGTTCACATAGACAAGCCATCAGGGCATTGAAGACAACTCATTCTATTACCTCTTTCTCCCATGCTCCTGGGCATTACTATTTATTTCTACATATACAGGTATATTCCACAGAAAAACACATTTTGTTAAAGGCAAAGTTCATTCAAATGAATTCACACTTTACAAAAATTATATATCCCTTAAAAGTTAAAAAGCCTTAAAATTTGTCCCGTTTATATAATCTCTAATAGAAATAGTGGACATTTCTGATTACATATTATTTCATAAGTAGTAAAGAGTTCAAAAGGAAAGTAGTCCCAGCGTAACTCTGAAGTTACGTCAGAGTTCAAAATATTCTCTCAGATCAAAATGTCAGAGGAGTGTAACAAGGTTTTTATTAAAAGAATTAGAAAGGAGCATCTGATTCATATTATGAAGTGTTAATTATATGGAGTCCTAAAATTATGTAACCACATGTTCATCTTGTGGTATGTAGTAACTAAGCAACATAGTGTTTCACAGGGTGCATCTACACAGCATCTTTAACTCGAAATAAGCTATGCAATAGCTTATTTTGAAATTTGGCGCTGTTCAAAATAAGATGTAATTTCAAAATGTCCCTTAACTCTCATCGCATGAGAGTTACAGGGATGTTGGAATAGCAAGCCCGTTATATTTCGATACAACAGGCTTGCTCTTAAGACATGGAATAGCTATTTTGGGATACCAGAGATATCGTGGAATAGCTTCCGCAGTGTAGATGTAGCCACAGTGAGCAAGGCCCTACTGTTGAAGACAAGTTGTGTCAATTCAAAGCCTCTTGAAAGTGCAGGATCAAAGCCTAATGTTGTAGGATATATGAATGTTACATAATGTTCAATATGAATTCATGGAATAGGAAGATTGTATACTTTTAGTAATTTATTATTTTAATATTTGCATATACTTTTGCAAATTTTAGGGAACTAAGGTAAGAATGGGTGAGTGATACAAGACTGTAGGATTATATATCAGTGGAGAATTGACTACAATCTTGTTCATATCCAGGTTTTCCCCAAAAACTGATGGTGTGTTCGTCAAGAAAGTAACTTTTGTGGGGATGTTACAAGGGAACTTTTTTTAAAGAAATTACAGTATTGGTTCAAAAGGCCAGATAATTAACACAGCCAGACGAAGAAAAATGCAGACAAAGCTTCTGCACTATTTTATCTTTGTATGCCTATATACAGGCCAATTGTTTTAAACTTTACATCAGAAGCTTAAATAAAATAAATGTTTAATAAATTCAAACATCAGCAATCTTGTTGTATATTATACAGATCCATCTTCAGTTAATTTACTAAAATGCAATTAAATTTAAAAAATATTTTTATGCCTAATCATTGAAACACTTTTACAAAATATCTACATTGTGAACAAAGCTGAACACTTACGAAGAAACAAAAAAGCCAAGTGCCATGGACGAATGTTAAGGACTAGTCGCTTCGCTTCTCTCCCCCCCTCCTCTATCAGAGGCAGCAAAGGGGGCGGAGGGGAAGAGGAGAAAGGCAGTACCACGCGGCACTTCCACTTTGAAATGCCATGGCAGCATTTCAAAGGGGCAGCGCTGCACAGCTGATCCTGGGCTCCGTGCAACGCTGTCTTTTTGAAACGCGGAGGTAGTGTTTCAAAGTGACAGTGCCACACGGAGCCCGGGATCAGCTGGGGACTCCCTAGTTGACCCCAGGCTCCACACAGCATTTCCACCGAACCTGCGATCAGCTAGGAGTTCTAACTTTGAAATGCACAAGAGCCCCCACTGGGGGACTCTTGTACATTTCAAAGAAGGAATGTATCCACTAGTTGATGGAAATTCCATCTACTACTCAACTAGTAAATTAATCGATATTTAGCATCCTTATTTTAAAGATGAATATTTTGAAGTTTAGAATAATACTTAAATTTCTTGAAGATTATTCTATTCTAGACTACTGGAAAAAATTGTTGCTTTATTCTGATTTACTTAAATCTTTTGCATCAGCAGCTAACCTTATTTGGAGATTTTTAGGGATGTTTATTAAAATATTAAGACGCTTGCTCGGATCAGCCATCAGTGCCAAAGGTGCAAAGCTAAATACAAGTAGGGGGTCAATGCAAACATTTTGAATGTTTATGTTGAATTTTAGGTACAATCTCCCCCTACCCAAAAACTGGGACCTTTCCCATTCCCACCCCACCCCTACCCACTGCTCCTGAAACCAGTCCAGGACCTCTCCCCACCACTTCTACAAAACTGGGACCACTCTCCAACCCTCTTTGTTATATTTGTAACTCCCACCTTCAAGCACGGAAACAGGAAGGATCAGTCCCGGGAAAGATGCCTTAATTTCCTTTGCCAGACATGGTCCTGGACTTCCTTCCTGGGATGACCCTCCTTCCTCCTCTGCTACTGCCTCTCCAGCTTTTCCTTTCCCACAGACTGTGCAATGAGGCAAGCTCCAGTGACGGCAGAGTCTGAGGTGCTAGATTAAACACCCAACCCGTAGGCTGCCACAACCTAAAGGACTATTACACAAGCAATAAAAAGTATGTGGCACACCTGTGGCAACTGATTTAGGTTTACGGATCTAAAAACGTATTGTGTATTTTTTGGGGCTAGGTCTAGAGCATGAGCTCCGCCACCCTCACACATTCAAAATCTTTTCTATTATCCTCACTGCACAGTCTACGTATGTGCCCCAAAGGCAGTAGAGAAGAATATCCTCTTATGTTCGTGGCACGTTTTATTGTGTTAATCAGATCTAAGTGGTGGTGAGTGTTACACAAATACAAACTAGCAGATGTAAGGTGTGGATTCATCATTTCATTATTAATGTAAAGTCAGGTGGATTACAAAATGAGGGAGGGTTGTCATTACTATTGTCTAAACTCCATTATAAAGTATTTTAAACTAAAATTTAAATTACCACTGAAAATATTAAAATCTTGTAAGTGCACTGAAGTTGGATAACTGTCTGGAACTACAATTCTCAGTCATCAGTTTAGTGAAAAATCAGCATGAGTTTTGCTGGGCACATTCTAGACCTGATGGAAGAGGACAGTTACTGAAGATCTTGAAACACAATGTCTTACCTCTGATTGCTTCCTGGGCTTTCTCCCTGTTAAACATAAAATCAATGTAATTGAGACCACATATTACATTTATATTTTAGAACACAAACTAATGAACCTACATTTATTAAGATATTCCAGACTTCCACATTCAAACGTTTTAAGATCAGAAACAATACCCAAATATATTAGAGACCCAACAGAATGAGCTGCATGTAACTCCTTTTCCATCACCTAAGTAACAGGCAGCTAGGCTGAGCCTGTCAGCACTGTGATAAAATGCTGGTACCATGAGGAAGAAGGGTTTTTCTTGTACAGGCAGATTCCAAGGTAGGTCCTCTGTTAAATAACCCAACTTGTTTTGGCAATTAAAGAGCCTGCAAGATCTGGTTTCCTCACCAACTCTTTTCCCTTTCTTCATATTGCTGGCTATCACTTTTAAGTACATAAGCATAAAGAGAAGGCTGATTAGCCTAACTCTTATTGCCATCCTTTGATCTTTGTCTAGAAGTACAATCTGAGCAACTGTGGTAGTATCTGTGAATGAAGAAAGCTCTAAGATTGATGCCTGAAAAACTTGAGATTCCTGAAGACCTCATGGTGAAGATTCCATGCTTTCTAGTGTGTCCACTTAGCTAGCGTTCCCTTACATCACCCTTCTCCCAAATGTGAACCACTTTTGCTGGACAATTTTCACCTTGGCTGAAAAACACATTCCTTTGGTTGTGAGGGATGGAGAGGTGAAGTGGGATTGCAAAGGGAAGTGAAGGATTATTGTTGTGGGAATTATGAAAAGAACTGAATGTTTTATATAAATCTCTAGAGATATCCCATGTAACTGGAAACAGTAGGAATCACTAGCTAACTAATTTTTGTGTAAAACATAAACGTTACTCGTAAGAATTGAGTGCTGGCAGTCCAGCATATTTTTAACGTAAAGAACCAGAGTTGGGTACCTGAACTATTATAAGCTCTAACTTGATTTGGTAGAAGCACTGGAGTCAGTATTTTTAGCCTCATCTAGGAATGTGAAGGTTGGAATTATTCTCTGGTAACGTCCCCATTTTATTTCTGAAGCTTAACACAAGGAGGTAGTTCACTAATACTACAGGGAGTTGCTTTCAGTTCATCTTTTATTGCAAGTTAGGGTTTCAAAAGGGAATTTCTGTGTCAACAAGCCTCTTTTCCTAACTTCCTGGCAATTAAAACAAAATGCATTTTTGAGGTACATTTTATAGAACTTCTTGCGGAACTGGAGACAACTGGACTCCGTGCATGTGACCCATAATGCATTCAAAGACATGCTGTCAACTGGCACGAGAATGAAATTATTGCATACACGGTATGCATACTAGACTTGCTCTGCCAGTTTTTGCTATCAATAATGAACTTATTTAAATTTTGGTACTATAAAATTTGAACAGTAACCCTTATTGGTCTGTTTTGCACCTTCAATAAAAAGATTTGAATCCCTTGTGGTTCAAATGTCCGTATGTAAACAGTTATCTAAAAAGTGTGGGATTATAATGGATACTAGCACAGTTCAAGTATGCTGAGGCAATGGGTAAAAAGTGGCATTTTCAGCCACTTGTGAAGTGCAAATAGTTCTGTGACTGTTGTGGATAAGTGTCCTTAAACAACTTTCATAGTCTATTTACAACACTGGTGACACGTGTCAGCCAGTGGCTTCCCGTGAACAGCTCACCAGTTTTCTCAAATAGAAATGCCTCTGGAAAGCTCAGTGTTCTTTCTTTTCTTGTCACTGTTTTTTAAAAAGGACCTTTCTAAAATTAACTAAATATGTCTTTAATTGTCTCTTAGGGCTAGTAGCCCTAGAACTTAGCAAAACTTGTACACCATTTTGAATGGAGCAAATCTCTCTCCGGAGGCACTACAGCAGGCCTGGGCAAAATACAGCCCACAGGCTGGATCCAGCCCACCAAGCCACCACATCCAGCCCTCAGTGGCAGTGGGAGCCCCAAGCAGGCCCTCCAGCCCCGTGCTGAAAGGCTGCTGCAGGGCTCCATTTCTGTTTTAAAACTGGGGGAAGATTTAGGAGCTGCCCCACCCTCAGCACATTCCCACTGGTCAGTTTCTGGCAGAAACCAGCCAATGGGAGCTGCTTGTTAGAATAACTGGCAGCTAAGAAGAATCACAGACAAGCAGGCAGGCTGGCTGGGAAACATTTTAAGCTCGCAGGCAGGCAGTCTAGTTTGGCAGCTGACAAGTAAGTCTCTTGGCCACAGCCTGCTCTGGCACCCTAGTCCTTTCCTGCCCCAACTCTCTTCCCCCACCCCAGTCAACATACCCAAACCCTCTGTCCCCCTGTAACAGCCATACCCCCTCCCAGATTTGGCACTCTAATCTCCTGCCCCAGATCACAATCCCCTCCTACCCTAGGTTACATTCCAAATCCCAATACTCCAGTCTCCTGCCCTAGGTCACAAACACCTGCTTCATCTCAGCTCCCTCCAGTCTCCCTCCTGCACCCCAGTCCCTTACCCCAAGCTCCCTTCTGCACTCAACCTCCATTCCAGACCCCTCATCTCCATTAATATCATGGAAGAGTGCAGCTCTCAACTACTTTCCAAAATGTTGAAGTGGCCCCCCATCAAAAATTATTGCCCACCCCTGCACTAGAGTGATTTGTTTCACAATTCAATCTCAGTGAAGGTGTTATGGTGGACAAACAGCAAAGGAAAAAGCCACACACAGAGAGAAAAACTGGCTTCTGATGTAATTCTTCCCCAGTGAAATTCCAGAAATGTGTGCATTTTAGTGACCAAGGGCAAGTCTACACTTAAAAAGCTGCTGCTGTAGAGCTCTAATGCAGACACCACTCTACCAATGGAATAGCTTCTCCCATCGACAGAGTTTATCCACATCAGCAAGCAGCAGTACCTAATGATGGAAGAAGTTCTTCTATGGACAGCACTGTCTATACTGAAGATTAGGTCAGTATAACTGAGCTGCTCAGGAGTGCAGATTTTTCACATCCCTGACTGAAGCAATCATACCAAAGAAAGTTTATAGTGAAAACCAGACCTGAAAGGAAGACCCAGTTGTCTTCTTCTCCCTGGCAAACACTGAATGAGCTAAACATATCACTGATACGGTTGGTATGGAGTGGACGTTTCACCCAAAGGCATTAGGTTCGAACCAGAAAGGAATATGATTATGTGCAAGTTGTCTGGCTGTGCAACATACTGGGGTAAGGCCAATTCAAGTGTCATGCAGTCACCTCACCCCTGTGTATGAATGAAGTGGCTCAAGAGACACATCATTCAAAATGATCAAAACAGGCCTCATCACTTCACTTCCAAACAAGCACACGCTGGTAATAATGAATAACATATTGGCCAGTCATGTCAAACACACCCAAAGGTCACTGGGTCCAAAATGCTCGAGGGAAATTAGTATTAGTTACTACTATCTTAGAGGAGGAAAATCAAGCCCCAGCAGAGTTAAAGAAATACCAACTCCTCTATGAAGAGATCAACATGCAAGTTAGCTGCAGCCAGAAGAATGAGCAAGATGTGGCTCCTGGGATTACAAATACATTTTCACAAATGTAAAAGTGTGTTGAATTACCACGCACTATACTGTGAAACCCAAGTACTTACCTCATCACTTTCCACTAGATTCTCAAACTGCAAAGATAAGTAACAAGCAGTCATTGCAATAGAAACATCACACTACAATGAACACAAATAAAAATCAGCATAATTACAACTTATTTATCTATTAGGCATGTTTTGTGGAAATACTGTTACAATTAAAATAACTGAAGATAATATTCAATTATCAAATGCTCTCCTTTGTGAAGAGCTATTAATTTTGGAGTATGACCAGCTTCTCTATAATTTACAAGCAATGTTTGTTTTATTCTACACAGAATGTAATGATTATCAAGCTAAGAGTTAGAATTAGGGATACAAACTGCCAGTTAAAAAGTTAACTGGTTAAATACATCATAGAAGGCAACTCTGGCCAGGCTTGGAGAGCTGTACCATAACTCCTGAACAACAGAAGTGGTAGGGTAACTGCTATTTCATTATATACTTTCTTCTTTAATCTGGCATAGTGTTAAAGAGCCATTTTGTACAAACAATGATCAGAGCCAGAAAGTCTGGTTAGGGTGTAACTTTAAAAAAAAAATGTTTTCAAGGCTTGGGGGGAAGGGGAGATGGGACGGAAGGGGAGGAATACTTACCTCTATAGTGAAGTGTTCTCCAGTAGAACATGTTCTAAAATACTTTGATCTAGAAAATAAACCCATAATTTCACTGCAGGTTAGTAGTTCTACAATATCTTTTCAAAATATTTTAAAAATTGTATTTGACAGAATGAAACAAGGTGTGATAGTTACATTAGTATCATTTTAGAAGCAGTTCAAAAGCAAAACATGCTCAAAAGCCATTTTGAGTTAATTTTAATGTTAATGTTTAAGCCAATGTATTACCTTCATTATTCATAATTATATTAACTGATGCACTGTATTATAAAGGAGACAAAATTGGACTATGAAATATACTTGTGTGAAGAGGTAAACTTTTTTTTTCAAAGTGGAAGTTACACAGAGAATTACTTATTCACTGGGAAAGTTTATGTATCATGATTTTAAGCATGTTGCATTTCCTACCATTGAGCATTTTTATTACTGAACTGTGTTAACCAGTTCTAGCACACTTTATGACTTCCTTCAAGACAGATCTTTCTGACTAGCCTCTGAACTCATTGCTGATGGTATGACTCATTATGCCTGCTAGCAGTGTTCTATGTAACAAATGCTTGTCATTCTTTGACAGTTTACTGATGTAGCTGGGGGACTAACCTATTATATTCCTTGTTTCTGCAGAAAGATTACTGATTTATCCAAGAAGGCATCAAGAAACAAGGAAATAAAGGAGCACCATCTGACTTGCCTGTTCTCCAGGGACCACAGTTTTGGAACCAAATTACATTGTTCAATTTTATATGAAGATAAGAGGAATTTACAGCAGTGATTATGAAATACTTTGAGAGCTTTGTATATAAATGCACTAGAGTGCAAAGTAAAAATATATATATATATATATTTCAATTAGCTTGAACATTTACAAGGGATCTCTCTAATTTTACAGTTCAAAGACTTAACTGCATACAATGAAGGTAAAGCATTAATTTCTTTTCAAAGTAAGTTAATAATTCAAAGCATCAGATTCCGTAAGTATGCATCTCTGCACATTAAGAGTATGGTTTAAAACTTGAGATTTGCACAAATTTTATCAGTAAAATTCACTTTACAAGGCATTTACTGCAGAGGTCTTTAGAATTCCTTAATCCTCTCAACCATAATATTCTCTCCCCACCAGATTTGTGAAACATTTACAAACAAACACCATTACAATAAAGTGATACTACTGGCAAGCAAGTAGATCAATCTGTATTTGCTAGTTAGGCAGATATACATGTGTAAAGGCCTAAAATCGATCCCTCCACATAACATGGCAACTGCAAGATTTAAGATAAGTCATCATACATTGAAATAAAAGCAAGTTTCCAGGAATTCAGAAGCCTGTTTTCCTTACTATTTTATTTTTTTCAATTTCTCATTTACTAACTTTTCTCAAGCCCCTCACTTCTTGCTTTGATATAGGACTTGGCAGATAAATATCTCAAAGAATGATCAATGATGGGCATTACATTTTAGCAGTATCCTTCAAAGTATTTAGCAGTAAAGCTATCCCACTAATTGTACCAAAGCAGAAGTAGGACTGAACTCACATGAGTAACATTGGCACAGTCCCAGTACAAAGTATGAACAGCTGACTCAAGCTTTAGCTTAGAGAGCAGTATCCTTCAAAGTATTTTTATATAATTTGTGCTGGAGTTACTGGAGTCTCTCAGCTACCCCTAGGAATGACAGGAGGCACTCCCTATGTTTCTTTATCACTAAGAATGACGTCTGACACTGGTGGACATTATGACAGATTAAGACAACCAATGCTATTAATAGGATTGTTAGTCTTCAATTTTGTTCTGCCATGCTAACAGTTTGAAGCACCACAGGGCCCTTTTTCGCATGCCAGAACTGAAAGAAACCAATGTAAAAAGGTACTCATGTCACAAAGAAAGTAACTGCCCAATAGCCCAATAGCCAAAGAAGGTGCTGAGTCAGAAACTTAGCCTGAGTTAGGATCTGGCCTGCCAAGTGGGTTTATCTGGCCCACAGATGCTCTGCCGCTCCCCCAGATCCAGGCCAATCAGGGCCCAGGAGGGAAGCATGCAAAGTCTCCTCCCACCCTCCAAGGGGCACTGGAGTCAACCCTGGAAGTTGACTGAGCACCATACACCTTTTGCAGGATGGGGGCTGGGTAGGAGGAGACTTCTTGTGCTTCACCCATCCCAGGCCCTGATTGACCTGGGGGTAAGGGGAGTGTGAGAAGTCTCCTCCCACCACCAGGGGCAGAAGTGCCGAGAGGGAACTGTTAGCTGTTCAGAATAGCTGGCAGTTCTCTCTGGAGAGGGTGGGGACCAAGACTTCACGAGCTCCCCCACCCCCAGGTCAATCATGGTCTGTGGGTGGGGAAGCACCCCCACTGGGGCAGCCCAGGGCCACTTAAATTTCTGAAGTGCCCCCCCATCTAAAATTATTGCACACCCCTGGTTTCAGGGCTACAATGCCTATGTCTACACAACCATTTATGGCAGTACAACTTATGTGCTCAGGTGTGACATAAGTTTTTCCAAACAAACAAACAAAAAATGCTTTCCATTACTGGTGCTTATGTCGGGATGAGAGCTTGTTTCGCCAACAGAGCTACCATGGCTCATTGAGGGTGGATTAATGATAATGACAGGACAGCTCACTATCACTGGCATAGAGCAGCTACACTGAAGATCTTGCAGCAGCAAAGCTGCATCAGTACAGTTATGCCACAGTAAGCTCTCTGGTGTAGCTCTAGCTAATTTATTTTCAGCACATTGTTGCCTGTGTGACAACTTGATGATCAGCAACCTTTTCCCCAAGTCTTGGGCAAGAGGCTCCAAACTGCACAGAAAAGAAAAAGAAAAGTGCACCAGAACAGGTTCCAAAGAACTGAGGAAACAGAAATGAGTTAACCAAAAAAAGCACAGTGAAGGGACCAAAGCAACCAAGGAATGACCTCAAAGATGTAGCAACCATAATGGAACTGAAAGTAAAATTAAGATATGGTAAAGGATAGCCAGCAAATATTGCTGGAATCCAGGCATTCTTGTGTCACCTCAGTCACAACCTGCAAGGAACCAAAGTTAAGAAAGAACTGACTGCAAAATTCAGAGAGCAGTATTTAGACTTGCAAGGATGTGGTACATAGCCATCAGAATCTAACCCTTTGCCTTCATGTATCAAAACAGTTTAAGAGCCAAGAGCATTTTACCTCTCCTGCACCAACTTATGATTTGGTAGTAAGAATCCTGAAGAGATGGTACCTTTAAAACATTACTAAAGATCAGTGTTCCTTGTAAACTGAGCATTTGGGTGGCCACCAACTGAACATTTGGCACCTTAATTTCATCCTAAAAAAGTTATCAGAAAAGTAGTCCACAATTCTGCAAGGAAGGCAAGCATGCAGAGCAGGATGAGTGGGGAAGTAGAGAGGTCCATTATTACAAAGTAAGCACAAACAGCCTTTACTTTAAATTAAAAGTTGGCTTCTATCCCTTTCAATCTATAACTTCCTGGAAAAAACATCTTGCTAGACTGAAAGCTTTCATGTTGGCTATCAGCAGAGTGGTGATTATTTTTTATCTTTGCGCAACATATTTTTCTAACTATATTAAAGACAAATACTTAATACACTTTAATAGATATTTTACAAAGCCTTTACTTCATTCACTGCATTTAGATTTTTGCAGATGCTAATTTATTCATTCTTGGCTTACATGGCACATATCAAGACCCCAAAAAGAACACACACTTTAATAGTTCATAAATAAACGTATTAAAAATAAAAGCACATTAAAATTTTTAATTAACCAAAAGCACAGTTCAGAATGTTGATGAAATTATAAAATGTTTAACTTTTAATCAAGTTAAAACTCCAAGTCCATTTCAAACTGCTGTATTTGGGTAAATGTGCGCATGTCCAACCTTTTCTTAAAAATTTCCAAGGATGGGGATTCCACAACTTCACTTGAAAGCACATGCTAAAAAATTCTTTAAGAAGAAATTTTTTTTAGCATCTATCTAAATCTCCGCAATTGCAGATTAAATATCCGAAAGCTTATCAAATAGCCCCCCTCAATCCCTTCTCTCAAAACTAAATAAGTTTTTTTTAAAAATAAACCTTTCATTATAACAGGTCAGCATTTCTAAACCTTTATCACTTTTGTTGCTGTGCTTTGGATTCTTTTCAATGTATTCACATATTTCGTAAGGTTGGCACCCAGAATTGGACACAGTATTCCAGTTAAAGGCCTCACCTGTGCAAAGTACAGAAGGACAATTGCTCCCATTTCTGACATACACGTCGGCTAACACTCTCCAAATACTCCCTCTTGGGGGCAGGGCGGCAGTCAGTGTGCTCCTGGCTCCACTCCTGGGGAGCCCCCTGCCACCCACACTGCTGCCTCTGTATCAGAGGCAGTAGCACAGGGTGGCAAGCAGAGCTAGTCCACGAGGGGAACTGGTATAAAAATTGGCTCCCCATGCAGACAGAGACGCAGAGCAAAAACGCGGAGGATGCCCACGTTTCCCTGGTCTGCTTGGGGGCGGGGGGGGGGGGGCAGGGCGCGCAGCTAGTGCGCCCCCCCCCCCCCCAGCAGACCAGGCTTTTCTCGCCATGGACGACGCGGGTGGCGGGACCGTCGAGACGCGCCGCGGTCCCGCCGCCCCCGTCCTCCGCGGCGAGAAAAGCCTGGTCTGCTCCCGGGGGGGGGGGGGGGGCGGGGGGGGCACGCAGCTAGTGCGCCCCCGCCCCCTCCCCAGCAGACCAGGCTTTTCTCGCCGCTGGTCAGTTTCAACAGCAGCTGAATCTGGACGCCTGGGACAGAGCAGCTGGGGCGCTGCCGGGTTGGTCCCCGCAGCGCCGTACCTCAGCGCTGCAGGGACCAACCTGGCAGCACCCCAGCTGCTCTACCCCAGGTGTCCCCAAGTCAGCTGCTGCTGAAACTGATCAGCGGCTGATTCCAAGAAGCCTGGGGCAAAGCAGCTCTGCCTCGGGCTTCCTGTAGTCAGCTGCTGGTCAGTTTCAGCAGCGGCTGAATCGGGGACACCTGGGGTACAATATGTACCAGTTCCGACTTACATACAAATTCAACTTAAGAACAAACCTACAGTCCCTATCTTGTACGTAACCCGGGGATTGCCTGTACTTATCCTATCCTCTAAAGTGCCAGCAACCTCTCCTAGCATTGTATCCCCATGCTTTCCCCTCCATTATCCTGGTCATTGATGAAAACATTAAAGACATATTGGACTCAAGACTGACTCCTAAAGAGCCACACCAGAAACACATCCTCACAGTCCTTTGTTCCAGCATCTTTCCATGTACCAAAGTTAGTCTGAATGGCTGTCAGCGAACCACAGATAGCTGCTCTGAGTTAGGGATGTAATATTAGTCTTGAATGCTGAGCAGATAATCTTTTAGCCAGGCAGCTGTACCAGGCAAGAGCTACCAAAGCAGTATTGGGCAGTCCAGCTGGATGCTGGCTGTGTTGACTTGGTGGGCAGGGCTGCACCAGAGCTGCATGGATGGGACCCCTGTCTTGGTTGCCCTGCACAAGACCACCAATGGCTAAACAATATAATTTAAATCATTCAACCTGTTTACTATTTTTACAGATATTTACATGCCTACTCTGAGTAACATATTGCAACCAGCTGTATGCCCACTAGGGATGTGAAGGACTAGTTGACTGGCAAGCAAATGTGGCAGTTCCGCTTGAAGCGTGGGGACAGACCGTGGGCTGCACATGGCTTGAAGCCTGGGGACAGACCCTGGGCTCCACATGGTGCTACCACTTTAAAAAGCTGCGTGCAGCCCGAGGCGTGCAGCATTTCAAAGCAGCAGTGCGCGTGGCTCTCAGGATCAGCTGGGGAGTCCCCAGCTGACCCTGGGCTCTAGATGTGCTTTCATCTTTGAAGTGTAGCAACAGTTCTAGGGCTGTTGCTACACTTCAAAGGCACAGGCACCCTATCAAATAGTCGATGCAAAATGCATCGACTATTCAATTAGTCAATTTCCCAGTACTTAATATCCTTAGCATCCACTTTATAGTAATTTCATTTAGACCACATTTTCCTAGTTTACAAGACTATTATGTGGGAACTGCGTCAAAAACACTGCAAATATCAAGTCAGTTTCAAAGGGCGGCACTACAGGACCAACCAGACAGCACCCCAGGTGCTCTGTCCTGGGCTTCCCGGAGTCAGCCACTGGTCAGTTTCAGCAGCGGCTGACTTGGGGAAGTCTGGGGGCAGAGCAGCTCCAATTGTCCGGAGCAATTCTAGGTTCCAGATGGTGCCGGACCATCAGGAGTGCCGGACCATTGGAGTTTTACTGTACTATGAATTTCATCAAGTCCCAGCAACTTGATCCATTTACATTTATCTAGATATTCTTTAACCCGTTCTCTCTACATATTGGCTTGCATTAATATTAATTCTGTTTAGAATGTGTTCATCATTAACTTTTTTAGTGAAGACTGAAGAATAAAAGGCATTAAACACTTCAGCATTTTTGATGTCATGTTATTAGCTCTCATTTCCCACTAAGTGGATGGCCTACATTTTCCCTTTTCTTTCTCTTGTCCCTAATGTACACAAAGAAACTCTTTTTATTCATATTCATAAATGATCTAGAGAATAAGTAAACAGTTCGCTGGCAAAATATGCAGCTAATACAAAACTGCTCAAAATTGTTATGTCTTTGCCACATATAATTTGTTGTGCCTTAGCCCTTTTTTGTTCCTTGATGCTTGTACTATTCTTTTATGTCTCCTTAGCAATTCATGCATAGTTCTACTTTTGATAAAAGATTCCTTTGTGATTTTCAGTGCATTAAATAACTCACAAAAAAAGACAATATATATCTTTCTTTCACACTGAAATAGTTAGCAGTTGTGCCTTTAATACTATTTCCTTGAGAAACTCATAGCCTACCTGAATGCCTTTTCACCTTGGATTTTCTTCCTATTGGACCTTACCTAGTAGTTTTCTGATTTAAGGACTTCCTTTTAGAAGTGCAATGTCCTCATTCTGCTGCTCTCCTCTTAATTTCCTTTGAGTCATGAAAGCTATTAATTCATGATAATTTTCACTCAGACTAACTTCCGCCTTCCGATTCACAACCCGTTCCTCCCTGCTGGTCAAAATCATGTCTCAAATGTCTGTCCCTTGGTTACTTCCTCCCGTTTCTGAAATGAAAAAACTACCTCATAGAAACTAATTTTAATTTTCAATTTCATTTTTCAGACACACTGTTGAGTGCAGTTAAGACGACTTAGAGCCCTGTGTAGACAGCAACAATTTGACAGAAGCAATCTTTGATCAGCCTGTCACTTCTGGGGAAGATGAATTACTTACAACTGATGTGGGAAAGAACTCCTGTTAGCGCAAGTCATGTCCACAATGAATCACTAAAGGCATGATCCATCACCCAGCTTCTGGCCATAATACTGTTTCACTCTCCGGGATTCTGTCCAGCTTCAAAGCCTGATGCATGGTCATCTCCCAGAGGGTCCTCAAGGGCTAGGCCACATCACTATCAGGCACCTCATCAAATCACTGCCCTCCGCCACACATGAAGCCTTGATTTACTAGGTACACCCGGCCAAGCCCACTGCCCTGCAACTCCCTGTGCACCTATGCCAAAGAGAACCAGACTAAGACACTGCTGAAGCCCTAAACTATGCCAAGTTTAAGAGGCTTCATAGCATTAATGAGGAACAGAAAGGACAAAGAAAACAGAAATGCCAGAGTTTTGCATGTGCATATATGCAGGTAGATAGACAAGGAGGCAACTACGAGCCAGTAGTTTTCGTATGGAGAGGCCCCTCCTAATCGGAGGCTCTAAACCAATGTCCTTGTGCATCAATCGGGCACCGGGGCCAGGCCCCGCTCGCTGCCCTGCTTCCCCTCCATCGCGGGGGCGGCCCCAGCGCCGGAAGGAAGCAAAGCAGCCCACCCAAGCGCCAGCCCCTCTCCCCACCTGGGGAGCCACCGTGCAGCGGCGAGACCCCGCCGGGTCGCGAGGGTGGGCGCAACTGCCGCGCCACTCCCGGCACAATCCCTGCCCCGCCCCAGGGGGCTGCTCCTTCCGCCTTACCCTCCGCCTCGCTGGATCCGCCCCGCTTCGCTCCGCACGAAGAGGCCGCAGCACCACTGCGCCCAGCAGTTCCCCATCGCATAGTGGGGGCAGCCCCGGGCCTCGGCCGTTAACAGCGGCAGCCCGGACTCAAACGGCCTCTCTGCGGCGCGCGCCCCCCAGCAGCGACCTCATGGGGGGAGGGGGAGAAGCTCGGCTCTGCCCAGCGCGGCGGCGGGTAAAGGAGCGCCCGGCCCACGCGCCCCTCATAGCCCCATCGCGTCGCCCCCGGCGCGCCCAGCCCGTCCGAGCCGCCTGCCTGCTGCCACCCCAGTGCCGCATGCGGCCCACGCCGGCCCCGCCCCCGCGGCGGAAGGAGGCGGCGGATGCGAGCATGCGTGGTGGGGAAGAGCTCTTCGCGCCTCCCCGCCTGCTCCCGCCCCCTGCCACGCGCGCCTGGCCCCTGGGGACCTTTCACTCGCCGCCTGCCCGATCCACGCCTAGGGACTCCTCCCTTGCGCCCGCTCCCCAGGCTGATCCCCTATCCCCTCGGCTACTGCAACCGCCCCCCTTCTCTGTCTCCAGTGCCTGCTTAGCCTCCCTCCTGGGCATGGAAGGCCGGGGAAGACTTAAGGTCCTTAGTCTGGCAGGGCAAACTAGCAGTTACTTGACTAGTCGAGTAGGCGATGGAATTTGCATGGACTAGTTGATAAGCACTTCTGCCCACTGGGGCTCTTGTACATTTCAAAGGAGGAACGTGGAAGTCTGTAGGCAGCCCCCCCCCCCCCCCCACTGCCAGCGGAGGACCAGCTGACTTTGGGCTGAGTTTCCCTGCATTTCAAAGCAGCAGCTCAGCATGGAGCCGGGAGGGGGGGGGGAGGGTAGAGCCCATTTGAAATGCCACACAGAGCCAGGTTCAGTGTGAGACTCCCCAGCTGAACCCCAGGTTCCAAGGAAATGCCATGCTGGGGCCCGGGATAAATTGGAGAGTCCCCAGCTGAACTTGGGCTCCATGGGCACAGCACCACACAGCTGATCGTGGCCTCAACTGTGCTGCGATGCTGCTTTCAAATACCCTCTCTTCCTTCCCCCCCTTTCCTGCATCTATCTGATAGGGGCAGCAAGGAGGGAGGATTGACTAGTCGACTTACTATCTGATAAACATGGGGGGGGGGGGGAAGAGATAGGGATGTTAAAAACTAGTCTATCCCACACTGCCAGCCATAGCTCCACCCCAGTGTGCCAACAGTAGGCGTTCTGGGGGCCAAGTGTTGCTGCCACCAGGGCCCACCCTCCTGATCATCCTCCCTCCCCTAGTGCTCCAGGGTTGGAGAGGCTGGGCTGGCCTTCATAGCACACCCTTTGCCTCCTCCATTCCCAGTGCTCCGTTTTGCCCATCCAGCCCCACCTCTCCAGCCAACCTCCTTACTTCCAGCATCTGCCTTATCCTCCCAACCTTCAACTGGTGTCAGCTCTAAGGGGTGGGGTGAATGAAGTGAGTGAGAAGGGGGAAGCTCATGGTGGTTGCCTGGCTTCTAGAGTGGTGGGGAAGATTCAAATCCACAACCCCAGGCTCTAGAGGCAGATATCTTATTCACTAGGTCATGGCTCCTCAACTTTGGAAGCTCCGGGGGCCACAATGATACAGCACAGGCCAAGGGCTGCAACTTAAGTGTGGTTGTATATATATGCAAATAGCTTCTTTCACTCTGACAGGCTGAATACAAAGATTAAGGCAAGACTACACAACACACCAGCCTCATTTAAGTCAGTTCTGCTGATATTAATAAAATGCAATATTTATCCGATTTCCACCCATATGACAGCACTTTTAATGAGCAATGACAGTCCAGGAAATTAACTACTAAAACACATATCAACAGAAGACAATTATATTTACTACTTTTTTGTTTTGGCTTCACAATAACAAATCAAACAAAATCTGCCAAATATAGTACTGGAATTTACTGAAGTATAAGTACAATCAATATGAAGATTGTGTCTGCAAACTTTTCACCAGCTGTTTCACATCAGGCTTGTATTCTGTTATAGCAGCACAGAGACAGTCGGGGCAAATGTCTGTCAGTAAGAGAGGTGCACAGTTTTGACTTGACAATTCCCATGGAGGAGAATGAACTTTCACAGACATATATAGATCTAAAGCAAGTTAGCATCTTTTTAGCACATTTTAGTAATGCGGGGTACATGTCTTCCTGTACATAAGTCATCTAAAATGTTTCAGGGTCCTCTTCCTTATACCTAGATTTTAGAATACTATTGTTTTACATTTCTATCATCTCTTCTTCAAAAGTGGCCCTCTCAACACCAAAACTCACTGCTGAAGGTGAGACAGCAAATTCAAGAACTGTCTCCAGGGACAGCACAAAATTAATGTACTCTCCCCTAGTTTGACCAGTCAAAGATAGAGTAAGCATTTCTTTGGCATACTTTTTGCCATTGAAAAAACATACCGAGATTATGAGCTATGTTTGAATGATCAGTAGATTCAGCCACTGCCAGACTAAAATAATGAGTGCTTTCAATGTCTTTTAGCAATTTAGAAAACAGATTGCCTGAAATGTTTTCAATTCATCTTACTACAGTTGAATCAGACAGTTGCAGTTTTGATATTTAACTATATTTTCTTTGTTTTTAAATTCTGCAAAAAGTGATTCGCTGCAGTCCAAGAAAAACTGCTTCATCAATTCACCTTCAATAAAAGGTCTTTTTGATTTAGCTATGTGCCAAGCCATTTTGAAGGAGGCTTCTGTAACTTGAGTATGGTAACCTTCCAGTAAGCAATGTATCATAGGGTACGTCAACACTTGCTCCCTAGTTCGAACTAGGGATGCAAATGTAGGCGACCGAAATTGCTAAAAATACTCCTCATTTTTTGAGGAGTAATGTTAGTTCAAACCAAGGGGTTTGGTTTGAACTAACGCATCCCGGTGCGCACTTTCACTTTCGAAACAGCTGTTGAGCGGAGAGATCATGCCGGTGAGATCATGCTAATGAAGCGCAGGATATTTAAATCCTTGCTTCATTAGCAATTTCAGTCACCTACATTTGCATCCCTAGTTTGAACTAGGGAGCAAGTGTAGATGTACCCTTAGTTTTTCTTAAATTGCTGTCAGGTGGATACAACAAGTCTTAGAACTCAGGGTGACAAGATTCATGGTGCTGTTGCAAGTTTGTTTTCTTTAATGCAGCAATAGTCTTTTGACAAAGACAACACATGCGTTTTCCATTTATCTCTGCAAAAGCAAAATTCCATCTCCCAATTGGGGTTGAAAACCCTGTGTTCATCTAACAAACATCTCTTCTTTGTTGCCATTTTTAATGCTTTTTATTAAAAAGAGAATTGTATATTAGTGTTTTGGGTGTTTAGCTTGAAGCTTCAGCTTGTGCATTTCTTGGAGGGATTTTACTGTAAAAAGAAAAGTTTCCAAACCAGAGGGTTCCAACCTGTGGCGGATGGGGACCTGGGTGAGTCAGGCCAGACACGAGAGGCAAAAAAGGACAGGTGCCCGAGAGCCCCATCCTGGATTTCCAGAAGGGCTGATATCCCCACATGAGAGTCCGTCGCTCAGTGCAGGATGGAGGCAGGGCTGCCCGGCCGCAGCGCCGGACCCAGATGTGGCCAGTGTGAGCCAGTCAGCACCTCTCAGGCTCTGCGCACAAGGCTAGGCAGCCAGCACTTCTCACAATGTCTTGTTGCTCACGGCACCTCCTCGGGAGCTAAAAAAGCCAACACCTTGAATCCATCTGTTCCAGCCAGCCTGTCCGCTAGTGTCTTTCAGTGCTCACCCTGTCTGGGAGACATTGCAGAGTGTGTTCCCAGTGGAGGCCATGTTCAAAGGATCCCTTGTGGGTTGCATGTTGAGCCCCACATAAACACAGACTGCACCAGGGGCTGCAAACAAACATGCAGCCTGCAGGCTGTGTGTTGAGTAGCCCTGCGCTGGGCCCCTGGAGGACCCACTTCACCTCCCTTCCTTCAGCAGTTTTCCTTATTCTCCCTACCTTCAGCCCATGCCAACTGCAACCTTGGACTAGCTGCTGGCAGCTGCCTAGCTGCTCCCAGGGCTGGAGGGAGGGATTTGAACCCACAACCCCAGACTCCGGAGGCTGATCCCTTATCCAATGGAGGAACCGAACCGAACCAAACCATACTGAACCGACCCAATCCCTCTACCTCCAGCTGCTGCTTTATCCTCCCTACCTTACCCCCCCAACCTGTGTCTTGAGTCCATCATACACCCAAATCCCCTGCCCTGAGCCCCTCATACGCTCCAACCCAGACTCCTGTACCCCCCTCCCCATCCCAACTCCCTGACATAGGATTGTTACAAGACAGCCTGAATGTGTGCATAAAGTTGGATTTGACCAATTATGATATAAATTTCAAAGAAATGTGCGAAAAGCAGCAGAAGTCCCATTAAATAAAGCCCGTGAGTACAATGTTTCATGTATGCTATTATTAATCATGTCAAGTAACAGTATTAAGTTGTATATTTTCAGGCATGCAAATAGGCATTCTTATATGACTCTTTGTTGACCACTTGATCTGAATTTTGATGTAGTTTGGCTCTTTGGTTTGAAAAGATTGCTGACCCCTGGTCTAGAATGCCAGTGAGCCAACAGTCACAGAGAAGTGTTTTTGGCAGGCAGAACAGTACCTTTTGTATTTTTTTCCTGATGCCCCACACTACATACAGCACTTGATATTTTCTGCTACTAATTAACTTTTAGTGTTGCAGGGCATGCTAAGTACATCCACAAAATGGACTTTTCAAATCAGGCTGGAAATATGGAATGATAGTTAACATGTACTCTAGCATTTGATTAATTTGAATGGTTGTTCTCTTTAGCAGAAGTGTTTAAGAAGGATTATCTGCTTGCCAAGTTACCTCTGTCAACTCTACCAAGCAGAGAGAGAATTTGAGAAAAATAACTTGCTACTATAATGATGAGTAGAAGGTGGGAGGAATATAAAAATAATGACAACTGGTCCTTGATGTTTTTTCTCTTAGATATGAGTCAGCCTTGAAGGTATATTACAGTGATAGCACACACACAATGAGAAGAGAAGAGAAGATAAAGCAATAAAAATAAACCATAAATGAATTAGATAAGATGAGACATCAGCATGACAAGAGAATTGTGTGGTAAGTTTCAGAAACGATTGTTGGAATTTATCTTCATGATGATATTTTCTATGGACAGAATTTTAGCATAGCATAAATTAATCCTCTAGAGAGAATTTTAGTAATAACTCAAAACTGACAGGCAGATGTAAATTGTAACCAGTCCTGAGAAAACTGGAGAGCTAATCTCTTGCAATAAGTCAGAACCAAAGTATTTAGTTTACAGTAATGCAACAAGACAACTTTATTTTGTAAAGCATCAGTCATACTGTGACAACTCTTTGACCTGGAAAGATTTCAAAGGTATAATTGTCCTGACATCTTGACCTTTCAGAACTTAACAGTATATCAGGATTGGAAGTAAAAAATGGGCGATTAAAATTTCCTGCTCCAGAAATCCCAACCTTTTACTACTTGAGCCAAATAATAATGCATTAACAGTATGGGGCCTATGACGTACAACCAAACAGATCCAATTCCATCCAGTAGAGCAGGGATATTAATTGAGCTCACTCAAATGCATGTTTTATGGCATAAAATACCATTATGGAGATGTATGCCGATTGGGGAGAGGAATTGAAAAGATAACAGGAAAAGATGCATTTTCAGCTGAATTTAAGATGAGTTGAGGAGCTGATGAACAAGGAACAAGCTTTAAATGATTATAAAGAGAAAGTATGAGCATTGTAAAATATAGTGGAGTTGACCTAAATCAGATCGGGATGGGGTGGGGGAGGGGTAGACATACCTCTCGATACCTTGCTTATTCGCATAAAGGCAGAGCAAGAGAATAGCACCATATACAAAGAACCCTTCAGCCATAATTTCAAATAATCCCTACTCTTTTTGATGTATCACTGAAGCAGAAAAAGGTATATGTTAAGTGTACTGAGGTTCCACTTAAAGAACTGAACTGTCTCTTTAAAGCTGAAATTGATGGAGCGTAAGCCCCACTCCTTTGCACCTAATTACACTGAGCTAATAACATCCTCCTTCATGCTTTGCTCCGATTACTTCATCAATATTCTGTTGAAAACAATAGTCTATTTAGTATCGCTGGCACATTCAGCAGCTCAGCAGGTGCTTTCTAGCTAGATAGTGCTGGAACATGTAAGCTTTACCACATTCAGTGGTGTTTATTATTATTATTATTGGGACTGAGCATAATAATTTGATACTGTTCAAAATTAATCCTTTTATACACACATTCTTTTAATTCCTAAAACCTAATCCTAAAATGTGAACCTCCATAGAAAACATGAGTATGAAACACTCAACACAAAAAGGTAATTTAATTAAAAGCACTAGAATGGGATGTAGACAAGCGGGATTCAATATCAACCTTTTCCCACAGACTCCCTATGCAATGCCAGGCACGATACTTAATTTCTCTGTGGCTTAGTTCCTGCTGGAACAAAAAAGAGTAATATACCTATTCTTCTACCTTTTGCCTATCTCCTTAGATTGTAAACTCTTAATGGCAGAGATTGGTTCTTCTGTTTATTTTTACAGTGTCTAGCCTGATGAGATTCCAATCCTGGTGCTTTTAAGTACTACTGTAATTAATTGACAGCCTTAATAATTATTTAATCACAGTTAACTCACACAACTAAGTTCAAAATGAATGATAATCAGAAATTCAGTTTAAATTGCACTGTGAAACAATAAAATACCAATTGAAAAGTATATATTTGGATGTTTATCTATATTTTCAAATATAATAATTTCAGTTACAACACAAAATTCAAAGTATACATTGCTCACTTTGTATTATTTTTATTACAAATATTTGCATTGCAAAATGATAAATAAAAGAAATAGTATTTTTCAGTTGAACCCATACAAGTCCTATAGTGCAATCACTCCCTTATGAAGGTGCAATTTACAAACAGACTTTTTTGGTACACAGCAGAATTCAAAAACAAAGCAATAAAAAACAAGTCCATTCAGTCCTACTAGTTGTTCAGCTAATCACAAAGAAAAACAAGTTTGTTTCCATTTATGGTAAATAATGCTGTTCGCTTATTTTAATTAAGAACATGCCACGTTAGTAGGTGGCATTGCAAGGTATTTACATGCCAGATATGCTGAACATTGGTATGTGCCTTCATGCTTTGGCCAACATTTTGGAAGACATGCCTCCATGGTGATGATGCTAGTTAAAAAAAATAATTAAATTTTGGGTGCGGAAAGGAATGTCTTCTGCTCTCTTTTTTTATCTTCATTCTGCCATGTATTTTATTTTATAGCAGTCTTGGATGATGACCAAGCACATATTTGTTTAGAGAACACTTTCACTGGTGTTTTGAGAAAACACAAAAAGGTACCAATGTGAAATTTCTACATCTAGCTAAAACACCTGACCCAAGATTTTATAAATCTGAAATGCCTGCTCAAATATGAGGGATGAAATATAGAGCATGTTTTTTTAAAAAATCTTAAGAAGAACAATGCACTGATTCAGAAACTACAGAACCCAAATAATGAAAAGAGACATTGTAAACAAGTGGGCAGCATGATCTCCTTCAAATGTTGCTTGAGTGACAGACTGAACAACAAGTAAGACTGAGTGGACTTGTAGTCTCTAATGTTTTAATTTTTTATTTTAGGTACATAATTCTACATGTTAATTCTGTGTTGTAGTCTGCGTTCACACACTTTGTATTCTGTGTTGTAATGAAAATCAATGCATTTGAAAAAGTAGTACACATCAAAAATATTTAATACATTTCAATTGGTATTCTCTTGTTTAACCTTGCAATTAACCACAATTAATTTTAATTGCTTGACAGCCCTAATAATTATTGGTAAGAAAGAAGAGGGATATACAGTTCAGGCACCATGGACTTCTCATCCTTCTCTTCTTTGTTCATATGGCTGACAATGATGTCAAATAGCACCAGTTATGAAGGTTATTTTGTTATCTATACATCTGCTCATTAAGAACTGGACTTGGGCTATCCAGTTCATTCACACAGAATATAGTTCTGCCATGCCTTAAGACATCAAATGTAACATTTCTGGTTCCCAAATGACTTGGGCCAGTTTTCACTTGCAATTTACCAGTTCAACTGTATTCTCAATTCCTGAAAGTTCCTCCAACTCTTATCAGCTAAACACCTACCAATTGCTGAAGCTTACAGAAAATTTAAGGAACAGGGTAACTTATTTGCATTATTGTCCAAACATTAGTTTTTATGCTCACAAATATTTGAAAGGCTGAAATCCAGGATACTTGAAACTCTTGAAGGTAATATACAATTGATTGGAGAAACTGAAGCAGGCAAACAGAATTTGGGAAGAACTTGGCTTGATGCATCAAAAACCTATGACTCTAATATTTCTACTTGAATCACACTCTTACAGATTAAATCAATTTGATTGCTCAGTAGAAAGTATTACAACTCTTTCTGTGCCTCCAACAAGAGAAGTCTCCCCCCATACCCATTATGGATTATAGCAAACACTTTTTCCACTTCATCCTTGTAAGCCCGTTTTGTGGTTTAGTCCTCACATTCACCCCTGCATTCCCTAGTGGGTGTTATGCACTCTAGCCTTCGCTCACCACGCTTCTCCATCAGGTACCTCTAGTGCTTCTCCCTATTAGGCAGCAAATCTGCTCCTTTCCCCATTTTAACCCCATCATGCCTCTGCCTGTTATGCAGCTAAGCTGCCCATTCTCCCCTTCACTCTCTGCTTCCCCTTAGGCCTTTCATGCAAAATAGCTACCTCTTTCCACCTTTCATCTGCTCTGACCCTGAGTGCTCATTCAGTGCAGCCAGTCTTCCTTTATTAAATAATAAACCAGCATTAAAACATCATGGCCCCTTTCAGAGTACACGCAGAGTCAGAATAGGGATAGGAACAGGAGAGTTGTTGAGCACTAAGACCCAGGGAAGTCTTTTTTGCCGGCAGCCATTTTGATTCAACCGGAATGCAGCTTCCCTGTGGAACCAGGTAAGCAGGGGGTCCGGGGCTGAAGGTGTTAGGGGACTGCGGAGAGGCCAGGGGCTGGGCCCAATTGCCAAGTGTATCATAGGGTTGCCAGGTGTCCAGTATTTTTGCCTCCTGGCCAGGAAAAATATCAGAAAATACCAGACATTTTAGATGTCTGGTATTTTCTGAATTTTTTGGCCAGACAGGAGGAGAAAATACCGGGCTGTCCGGGTCAATACTGGATACTGGCAACTCTATCTGCTGCTTCCATTGCAGGAGTGGGCAAAAGGGCTGCCACAGGCCAGATCTGGCCTGCAGAGGCCCTGCTGCTCCCCTGCCCCAAGCCAATTAGGACCCGGGGGTGGAGGAGCACCTGAAGCCTTCGCCACTCTGTCCCCGCCCTGTGAGCAACACGCAGCGCTTTGAAGCGCCGTGCACTGCTCGCAGGGCAGGGGCAGAGCACAGAAGGCTTAGCATTCCCCCACCCCCAGGCCTTAATTGACCTGGGGATGGGAGAGCACGCGACGCCTCCTCCCACCCTGCCAGGAGCATGTTGTGCTTTGAAGCACTGTGCGCTACTTGCAGGGTGGGGGTGGGGAGGAGAATCAGTCTGGGGAGCTGCATGAAGCTTCATTCGCCCTGCCCCAGCCCTGCGAGGAATCACCGGCACTTCAAAGTGCCACGTGATCCTTGCAGGGTGGAGGAGGCTTCCTGGGCTCCTCCGCCCCCACACCATAATTGGCCTGGGGGTGGGGGAGCATGCCAAGCCTCTTCCAGGGCATGGGTGCCTAGTGGGAAGGGGGGGCAAAGGGGCTCCCCCACCCCCAGCCCAATCATGGTCTGGGGGTGGGATAGCCCTGCCCCTTCCCATTTAGGCACTGCCCCTTTCTGTTTATGCCCTGGCCCCTTGCAGTGGCTCCCAGGCAAAAATTATTGCCCACCTCTACTCTATTGGCTATTATGCAGAACAACCTCCCCTTACGACCCTCTACCTCATGTGATGGGTGTTGTACAGTACAGGCAGTCCCCGGGTTACGTACAAGATAGGGACTGTAGGTTTGTTCTTAAGTTGAATTTGTATGTTAGTCGGAACTGGTACATATTGTAGGGGAAACTCTAGCCAAACATTTCTCCAGAGCTCAGTTTTATTCTCCCACACCTCACTTCCCTCAGTCCTTTATTCTCAAGCTGAGATGTCTGCTGAGAAAAGCCGCTCCGCGTCTCCCTGGTCTGCTGGGGGGAG
Source organism: Pelodiscus sinensis (assembly GCF_052426305.1). Taxonomy (NCBI): domain Eukaryota; kingdom Metazoa; phylum Chordata; order Testudines; family Trionychidae; genus Pelodiscus; species Pelodiscus sinensis. Next base: position 105,348,895 of record NC_143055.1, read on the forward strand.
AGGGGGTGCTAGCTTCGCATCTCCCTGGTCTGCTGGGGGGAAGCAGCTAGTGCGGGGTTGCCTCACCCCGTTTGTAAGTAGGGATCCGATGTAAGTCAGATCCATGTAACCCGGGGACTGCCTGTATAGCTGTCCTTTCCTTTCTTCCGAGTCAACGGACAACAGACTGTGAGAAGGAGAAAGGGCAGCTGTACTGTCTAACACTCACTATGGGATACCCCTCTTTCACCTTCTATAAGGGGCAGCTATGCTGGGTAACGAGTAGTAGAGGCAGCAGAGGGTGTAGAAGCAAAAGGAGTGGGTTCTAGGGGCAGCAATGGAGTGTGGAAGCTACTGTTCCCCTTCCCTGCTTCTAATCTCTGTTTGGAATTATAAGCATCCCTGTTCCCTTCTTATACTCTACTGCCCCTAATGCCCACCATGCAATACAGAAACTCTTTGCCTTTTTCCTGCCTCTACTCCAACTTGTGTTCCTTAGGCAGTATAGCCACACACACCCTGTTTCCCTTTTGCATCCTCTCAATGGTTTTACATAGTATAGCTGCCACAGCCTACTATCCCCAATATCTCTTGTACAATATAGCTGCCCCTTCCCTCCTAGTGCAGCCCCTTTCTCCTCATCACCATCTTGTGCCCGGTGCGCAGTCTAGTCTCCACACTGACCCCTGCATTCTCTAAAGTGTGATGGGTGTTAGGTAGGGTAGCCATCGGTTTCTGCTCTTTGCCATCCGGTCTCTCAAACCGACCTTAGGGGCTGGCTGGGCCACAGAGGAAGAGACAGAGCTAGCTGAATATTTAGTCTTGTCCCTTCTAGTCTCTGGTGATCTGCCCCTGCCTTGCTTTGGGTTAGGCAGTGCCGGGGAACAGTGCCAGGTGGCCAATAGCACTGGAGGAACACTGTGCACCAATGCACTAGTGCTCAGCGCAGAGTCTGACTGGTTGTGTATTGGAGCTATAATGGATTCCATTACAAGTGCTTTTAAACCAATGTCCCTCTCCTTGGTGCAAAGCTTAAAGAATCTGCAAATGCGGCACTTATTACGAATATGCGTGTCTTCTAAGCACCACAAAGAGTTGCAGTAGGGATCATTAATTGGCACAGGGTTGACAACTGCAATACAATTTGAAGCCCAGGGACTGGGGCATGCACTGACTAGATGCTATGTTCCTAAGTGACTTAACAATAACTAACTGATAATAGTAAACTAACTAACAATGATAACTATCAACTGGGAAAACATAGTCCAACAATTTGGACAGGAAAGAAACAACTACCACTGAGGCAAGCAAGTTACAAGTACCATCACTGGCTGCAAGAAGGAATTGAGGGTGGCAGGGGCCTCGTGGCAGTATATACAGCGTAGAACATGCATGCAAGTCCGCAGTGTGCTGGAACCGGGTCCCCCTACAGATCTACCAGTAGATCTAGGGGCCTCTGTCAGGTGATCCTGACTGGTTTAACCAGGAAGCTATCAAGTGCTGGCACTTCAGTTGCCTCTCCACCTACTGTCATGCTGCTTCTGCCCTCTGCTAAGGGAAAATTTTCCAGCACTGGTGCATGTGGTGAGCACATGCACACACCCATGTTGAATGGACATGAGCACCACATCTCAAAGAACACCCATTAGGGAAATAGGTAACCATCACCCCTCCCCCCCCCCCCAGTCTCTGTTAGGCAATATAACCAAGCTGTTGCCTTCCTACACTCTGCTGCCCTCCAGTGGCCAGTATAAAGTATAGCAGGCCCTTGCTCCCTTTTCCTCTTTCCTCCTCCTAGCGCCCTTGTGCAGGATAGGTGCCCTTTTCCTTCCTTTCACACTCTATGTCTACACTGCAGGCTTCTTGCGCAAGAAGCTTTTTGCAGAAGAGATCTTGTGAAAAAAAATCAGCAAGTGAGCCTTTAGTGAGGAGCACTGGTAAGCTTTAATCCAAGTTTTGGGTCTAGGATAAATTCAAGCAGGAATAAATTGCCTTTGGAAGTTGTGGAATCTCCATCACTGGAGATATTTAAGAGCAGGTTGGATAGACATCTGTCAGGGATGATCTAGACAGTGCATGGTCCTGCCGTGAAGGCAGGGGACTTGACTTGATGACCTCTCAAGGTCCCTTCCAGTTCTAGTAGTCTGATTCAGTTTCTAGTCACAACAAAACCAGAGATATTATACATCTGTAAGTTAAATCGTAGAGCTAGAATTTTGGATACCTCAGCTGGTAATACAATTATTGAAGCAAGAATAAGTGTACAAAGCTAATAATCAGGATATATGGCAGAGAGCAGACGGCCCTGGAAAGATTATTAACCCTTAGCCCAAGGAATTTTGATTTTTCCAGTGGGATGCTCTAATGCATTTTACAATTGTGCTAATGGCAGGAACTCCTGACCTGATGGTTTCAAGGGACTAAATATATACAGCTACATTCAAAAACCACCACCTGATATCTTCGGAAAACTGAGCTATGGCTCCATTTCCAGTCCTTAAGATGCACAGAGGTGGCCAGACACCGGAGTATTAGCCAGAAAGTTTCAGTTTTCTGCTATGGTTAATTTCATTTTTGCTGTTTAAACCTAGATATTTCTACTTACATTGCCAGCCCTTATGTTTATGCAATGAACATAGGAAAATTGGGCTGAAATCACCAGGAAAAAAGCAGGGCACACAGAAGGGAAATGTGATTATACACCCCTCCCCCCACTCCCCCAAAGCACTAAAAGGTTTGCATTGGCAACCCTACATTATCTGGGTAGCATGTGAACTAGGAGAGATGTAGGCTGCTGGATGGTGGGAGCAGCAGGGGAACAGGAGCGCTGTGGGAGATGTTGCTTTCAAATTCTTGCATATGTTATAGGATTAAAAACATGAGTGAGGTCTGATCAAAGAAGAATTATGTGTCACGAGAACCCTACTGCCTTTATCATTAAGGGGCTGCTTTTTCTGCCACTGCCAGTGAGTGCGGGAGCTTGACTTCTAGCTCTGCTAGTCTCCCTGGCTGCCTCAAATGGCGGAAGGCCGGGGGGCAGGGTGAGGGTGAAACAAAGGCAGAGAGAGGTGGGGTCTGAGGTGGAGGAGAGTTGTCCTAGCCCTTCTCTGAGCTGGTGGCCCTCCCAAATGGCCCCACCCCAGTTGCCTCTGCACAGCATGGCTGTTCTCCAGGATGATCCCTTCAAGGCCATTTACAAACATGGAAGCCAACCTGGGATCTTAATTTGTTGGAGATGAGCAAAGAGAAGTGGATTGTCTCCTTGCTATCAATTACAGAACTTGCCCATATCACCCAGGTCACCAGGTGCCAGAATCAGTCTTCTCCACATCACAAAACATGATGCTTTATGCAATTGACCAGAAACCTGCACCTTATGCTGCTATGCTTTGTATTGCAGTAATGCCGAATCATGTTCTGGCAGCCAGGCATGGGATGGTGTCCTAGGGTATGTCTACACTACCCTCCTAATTCGAACTAGGAGGGTAATTTAGGCATATCGCACTTGCAAATGAAGCCCGGGATTTGAATTTCCCGGGCTTCATTTGCATAAGCCGGGCGCCGCCATTTTTAAATCCCAGCTGGTTCGAACCCCGTGCCGCGCGGCTACACGCGGCACGAACTAGGTAGTTCGGACTAGGCTTCTTAGTTCGAACTACCGTTACTCCTTGTGGAATGAGGAGTAACGGTAGTTTGGACTAGGAAGCCTAGTCCGAACTACCTAGTTCGTGCCGCGTGTAGCCGCACGGCACGGGGTTCGAACCAGCCGGGATTTAAAAATGGCAGCGCCCGGCTTATGCAAATGAAGCCCGGGAAATTCAAATCCCGGGCTTCATTTGCAAGTGCGGTATGCCTACATTACCCCGCTAGTTCGAACTAGCGGGGTAGTGTAGACATACCCCTACTGTGGAAGATGGAATAAGGCAGCCCTCCCCAGAAACCTTCTGAGAAGGACTGAAGAGTACCTTGATGAGAGCTTTGTAGAGATGTGCGGGAAGACCTCCTGCTCCATCTCCAGACACATTCACAAACTTGTCTGGGGAGCTCTCACTGTGTAGGTGGACTGGCCATCACTGTAGCCCGATAGCTCAGCGTAGATAAAAAGGATTAAAAAATCCCACTGTAACAGGATTACAAATGTGAACTCACCAGAAGTGCTCTCCCGTCATCAGGAGATTGGCTACAAAATTAGAAAAAGGTCTTGGTTGTTGGGGAGATTGAATCCTTCGCTTACCTGTTGAGCATTCTCCTCCTCATTTACAGTGCCCTTGTTATTGCTAGAAGTTGCCTAAACTGTTGCCTTGGAGGTGTCCACAGGCAATTTTGAGAGAGTGGTTGGGTTCTCCTCCCCCCCATAATCCCATGCAGCAGCTCAAAGGAGCAGCATGTCTGAGTAGGGAGACCATATTTCCCTATTTTTTCAGATGAATGGAGTATTAAAAGTCCAGTTCCAAAATAAATAGCGGATTGGGGGTGGAGAGAAGGAAGGTGGAAAAAAATAGCAAATTAGAGTGTTTATGTTACATGAAGCTGATAGAGAAAGTGCAAATTTTTCTTAAGTACCCATTGTTTGTTTGGTTAAGTTGTTAGGATGTGGAAGGTAGACTCATTAACATAAGTCACGACATCATTAGAATATTTTCTGCTGTTTCTTTTTGTGCAAGGGGTTTTTGTGCTGTTCTGGAGAGGCATAAGGATCTTATGCGAATTGGGGATTTTGCACAAAATGGAAGCGGCCACACTATTTCTTTTTGCACAAAAACCCCTTGCACAAAAAGAAACGGCAGAAAATATGCTAATGAGTTCCTCATTAGCATATTTTCTGCCAGAAAAACTCGCAGTGAAGACACAGCCATAATATCTTTATTCATCATACCTTTGTGATGGGTCCCAAACTTGTAAGTTAAATTAAGTTCCAATGCTTCCCTGTGTATTTGGCTGGACCCAACCACATCAGCACCATACCAGAGGCTCCTTTAACTGCACATCGACTAACATGATATATGCCATCAAAAGCCAGCAATGCCCCTCTTCCATGTATATTGGCCAAACGGGACAGTCTCTATGACAAAGAATTAATGGACACAAATCAGCTATCTGAAAAGGCAACACACAGAAACCTGTTGGAGAACACTTTAACTTGCTCAGGCATTCATTAATGGATCTCAAAGTCACCATGTTGTTTCAGGCCAATTCCACAAGCCAAATACACAGGGAATCATTGGAACTTAACTTCATTTACAAGTTTGGGACCCATCACAAAGGTATGATGAATAAAGACATTACACGGCTACGTCTACATTGGCCCCTTTTCCGGAAGGGGCATGTTAATTTCACAAGTCGTAATAGGGAAATCCGCGGGGGATTTAAATATCCCCCGCGGCATTTAAATAAAAATGTCCGCCGCTTTTTTCCGGCTTTTAGAAAAGCCGGAAAAGAGCGTCTACACTGGCCCCGATCCTCCGGAAAAAGCGCCCTTTTCCGGAGGATCTTATTCCTACTTCAAAGTAGGATTTCCCTATTACGACTTGTGAAATTAACATGCCCCTTCCGGAAAAGGGGCCAATGTAGACGAGCCCTACCTGGCTAGCACACTACCTTCCACATCCTAATGACTTAACCAACCAAACAATGAATACTTAAGAACAATTTGCACCTTCTTTATCATCTTCATGTAACATGAACACTCTAATCCACTATTTCTCCCCTCTTCCCCCCCCCTATTTATCTTGGAACTGGACTTTTAATATTTCATTCATCTGAAGAAGTGGGTTGTACCCATGAAAGCTCATGATACCATCTCCATGTTTTGTTAGTCTTTAAGGTGCTGCTAGACTATTCGTTGTTTAAGTTTTTCCAGTTACAGACTAACTTGGCTGCCCCTCTGAAAATATTTCCCTATGCTGAATACAGGACACCCGATGAACTCCCTTGAATCTGAAAATTTTAACAGCATTAATCAGGACTATGCAGTAAAAACATTAAAATTAATATAAAGGTGACAGAGACCCTGTTAATTGAAATGCTATGTAGTTGAATTATTTTTATTTATCTTCTCATCTGTGAGGCTTTAGCAGTCATGGACTCCTCTACACCCCTCTAACATATGAAGGCGGGGGGAGGAGGGAGGGTGATTGACTAACCCAAACCTCTCTTCCTGTTGATTTCCAGCCTCCAAACCTGGTTTGGCCCCCTGGATGGACTTGCCTCTCCTGATACGTGGTGCTGTGTCTTCCCAAGGGAGCACTCAAGGTCACATGTCCACTCTGCCCAGATTTCTGCCAGCGTTTACACTACCTATTGGCACTATGGGGAAGGGAAGGAATGGGAGCTGCTTCCAGTTGCTGGGGGTGGAGAGGAAGGAGGAAGGGAACTTCATGATCTGCTCCACACATTTGCAAAGTTCACCTATTTTTTTTCTCCCTGCTCACTTATGGCTGGAATTAGCTTGTCCCTAGCTATGTTTCCATACTGTGTGGGCAGCAAACACCTGCAGGCTGTTGCTGGCCACAGACATAACCCAGCTGCCTCCTGTCCTCCAGCTATCATAGAATCATAGAGCTGGAAGAGACCTCAGGAGGTTATCAAGTCCAGCCCCCTGCCCAAGATAGGACCAATCCCAACTAAATCAACCCAGCCAGGGCTTGATCAAGCCAAGACTTAAAAACCACCAGGGATGGAGATTCCACCACCTCCCTCGGTAACCCATTCCAGTGCTTCAACACCCTCCTAGTGAAATAGTTTTTCTTAATATCCAACCTAGACCTCCCCCACTGTAACTTGAGACCATTGCTCTTTGTTCTGTCATCCATCACTACTCTGAACAGCCTTTCCCCGTCCTCTCTGGAATCTCTCTTCAGGAAGTTGAAGGCTGCTATCAAATCCCTCCTCACTCTTCTCTTCTGCAGACTAAACAGACCCAACTCCCTCAGTCTCTCCTCATAGATCATTCGCTCCAGCCTCCTAATCATTTTGGTCGCCCTCTCCAATGCGTCCACATCCTTTCTATAGTGGGGGGGGGGGGGGCCCAGAACTGGACACAATACTCTGAATAAAGGGGAATAATCACTTCTCTGGATCTGCTGGCAATGCTTCTCCTAATGCAACCTAACATGCCATTAGCCTTCTTGGCTACAAGGTGTTACTCCAGAGTCTCAGTAACAAGCATAATCTTTTGAATTAATTTAAAATTTAGGATAAGGGATCTGATTGATGATGTTAAATGCTCTGGTTACCAGAAGGAAGGCCCTTGACACCGTATCTGATCACCTGTGATTTCTCCCCCGCAAGAAAACATGCTTGGAGTCCAGATTAGAGTTCACTAATATATTGTAGAATTTAATTTGATAATTGCATGAACAAGAACAAAAAACAACAACCAATAAACCCAACCCCCACCCCAAAACAGAAGAGAAGAAGACAGAAAGACCCCAATACAGGTAAGACCCCAATACCTGTCTCTGTGTTGCCAATGGTGGTACTGCTGCTTGCGACCTTCTACCTTTGGGCTCAGGTTAGCCCTTCGGGAGGAACCGCAAGTGATCCCTCACAGTTCTGGGATGATTCTCGTTGGGCCTTCACCACAACGGAGTGTTTCAGGGATGGTGACGATGTGATGGTCCGAGGCAGGTAGAGATCAAACATCTCTGCTTGGTGTATCCCAGATCACCAGTGCTGAGCCTTCACCACAGCATGGTGTGGGAACCCACCACAGTTGTGAATGATCCCTCTGCGGCGCTGTGCTGCCCTCGCAGACACCGACCGGAACACTGACCACCCACACCCGGGTGCCGTGCTTTTCTTCCTTCTAGAACCTTTGGCAGGTAAACTGTAAACTTGTGTAGAGTGCTGTGCACAATTCCGGGCTGGGTGCAAAGGATCTTGTGTGCCTAGTGCAATTTTGATACTGAGTGCAGACACTCAAGGTGGGAAAAGTTTAACTGACTTTCCAGAAACTCCATTTTGTTTTTACTTACTGATGGCATCAACCGCTCTTTTAAGTGTGCACGTTACCTACATTCTATTTACAACAATTACATTACATTATAAACAAATCAACATTATAACACCACTCTAACAAAGGGCACACTGTTGACTCATATCCAGCTTCTCATCCACTGTAATCCCCAGGTCTTTTCTGCTGAACTGCTACTTAGCTATTCGGTCCCCCGCCTGTAACAGTGCTTGGGATTCTTCCATCTCAAGTACAGGACTCTACACTTGTCCTTGTTGAATCTCATCAGATTTCTTTTGGCCCAATCCTCTAATCTGTCTAGGTCACACTAGACCCTATCCCTGCCCTCCAGCGTATCTAACTCTCCCCCTAGCTTAGTGTCATCCGCAAACTTGAGGGTGCAATCCATCCCCTCATCTAGGTCATTAATAATGATGTTGAACAAAACCGGTCCTAGAACAGATCCTTGGGCACGCCACTAGAAACGACTGCCAACCTGACATCAAGTCGTTGATTGCTACCCGTTGGGCCTGACAGTCTAGCCATCTTTCTATCCATCTTACAGTCTATTTATTCAATTCATACTCCCTTAACCTGCTTGCAAGAATATTGTGGGAGACCATATCAAAAAGCTTTGCTAAAGTCAAGGTATATCACATCCACTGACTTTCCCATATCCATAGAGCCAGTTACCTCATTATAGAAGCTAATCAGATTGGTCAGGCATGACTTGCCCTTTGTGAATCCATGTTGACTATTCCTGATCATTTTCCTCTCTTCCAAGTGCTTCAAAATGGATTCCTTGAGGATTCCCTCCATGATTTTTCCAGGGACTGAGGTAAGGCCGACTGGTCTGTAGCTCCCTGGATTGTCCTTCTTCCCTTTTTAAAAGATAGGCACTGCATTTGCCTTTTTCCAATCATTCAGGATCTCTCCCGATCTCCATACGTTTTCAAAGATAATGGCCAAAGGCTCCGCTATGACATTTTCCAACTCCCTCAGTACCCTCGGATGCATTAAATCCGGGCCCATGGATTTGTGTATGTTTAGCTTTTCTAAATAGTTCCTAACTTGTTTTTTCCCTCACCAAGGACTGTCCACCTCCATCCCATGCTGCGTTGCCTCGGGCATTTGTCTGGGAGCTGACCTTGTCCGTGAAGACAGAGACAAAGAAACCATTGAGTACTTCAGCTTTTCCCACATCATCTGCTACTAGGTTACCTCCCTCATCCACAGTAAGGGCCCCACACCCTCTATGGTCACCCTTTTATTGCTAACATGCCTGTAGAAACCTTTCTTGTTACCCTTCACATCCCTTGCTAGCTGCAATTCTAATTGCGCTTTTGCCTTCCTGATAACTTGCCTGCATTCTTGAGCAATATATTTATATTCCTCCCTAGTCATCTGTCCAAGTTTCCACTTCTTGTAAGCTTCCTTTTTGTGTTTAAGCTCACCAAGGATTTCCCCGGTAGGCCAATTTAGTCGCCTACCGTATTGTTGCGCATTGGGATGGTTTCTTCCTATGCCTTTAATAAGGCTTCTTTAAAATACTGCCAGCTCTCCTGGACTCCTTTCCCCTTCATGTAAGCATCCCAGGGAATCCTGCCCATCAGTTCTCTGAGGGAGTCAAAATCTGCTTTTCTGAAGTCCAGGATATGTATTTTGCTACTCTCCTTCTTCCTATAGCACAGGCTGGAAAGGGTTATGCTCTAGGTCGCATTGTGCACCAGGAGGATCCAGGAAACCTGACAGCTTCAGTGAACACAGTCTGGGATGTGGCTCAGCAGAGGAGAGAGTGTAGCGGACAAAACAGCCCGAGCAGACAGGTTGAAGAGGTGCTAAGCCCTCTATGGTGCCTGCAATATCTGGGCACAAACAGGCTAGAAATCACTTAGCTCAGGGTGGGGAGTTTGCCCCATGCCAGTGCTATGTAGGGATTTAGCACACTGACAACTCAGCTTTCAGGGCCAGCACCCTTGGCCAGAAGGTCATGGGCTTTCACAGGGCCTGGCCCAGCCAGAGGCAGTGGGGGAAAGGAGGAGCTTGCCGTCCAGGCTGTTAGTGAGTTGAGTGCTCTGACCAGTAGCTGGTTCTCTGCACAGAGCTCAGTGGGGGAATATGAAGGAGCAGTGGGCTGGGAAATGAAGGGGCAAAGCAGGGAGAGGACAGCAAGATAGGAAGCACAAAGTGCCAGCCAGAAACGGGAGGGGGGGTGGAGGGGACAGGGCGCTGCTGGCTGAGAGCTGATATGTAGCAGGGGTTTCACTGATTGACCAGCCCAGGGAGCGGCCAGCCCCACATGCTGCAGCTTTGGCCTGCCATCCACCTTGTGCATTCACCTACCCCATTGTTGGTCACTGGATTTCCACACTCACTTCTTGTGAGTGGGGATCCAGCCAGCAGCAGGACCCACCAGTACTGACTGGCAAGGGAGAGAGAAAAATATGAGTAATTTGCCTGTTTTTAAGAAAAAGTAGGGACACTTGCAGGAGAGTTTAAACACATGACTGTTCCTTTAAAAATGGGACATCTGGTCACCTCATGGCAGAGGCCAGGTCTACACTAAGAGAGAAGTTCAAATTAAGATACATGGCTCCAGCTACATTAATTGTGTAGCTTAAGTCGACGTACCTTGATACAAACTTTGGTGCCATCCCCACAGTGAAAGGTCAACAGGAGAAATGCTCCTGTTTACTTCCCTTACTCCTTGTGAGGAGTAAAAATACTGGCACCGATGGTACAACATTTCAAATCACCTTAGAACAGCTCAGCAATTAAAAAAACAGCTTTGGGGGGATTTTAACACTCTCGATCCCCGCCAGAATAAATTTTATGTGGCACCATAGAACATGGAGGCCTCAGAAGATTGGGTATGCCTACTGTGCAGTGATATCAATTATCACATGCTGTGGACGGCTAATTAATAACAGATCTTTGCAGGAACTTGCAGAGTTCAAAGTGGGGTATAAAATGGTAGAGCAAAGGTTGGGGTGGGGCTCCCAGAACAGGGAGACACCATCTTCCTTCAGTACCTTTCGTGTTATTCATGGACCTCTTCAGCCCAATGAACCCTATCTCTTCTCTCTGAGGGTATGTCTACACAGCAAAGTTATTTCGAAATAACAGCCCTTATTTCGAAATAACTTTCCTAGTGTCTACACAGCCAAACTGCTATTTCGAAATAAATTCAAAATAGCGGAGCGCTTACTTTGAATTTGGTAAACCTCATTCTATGAGGAATAACGCCAGACTGGAAATAGCTATTTCAAAATAAGTGCTGTGTAGACACTTATTTTGAAATAGGGGGCCTCCAGCCTTCCCAGGGTGCCACTTCAGCCTCAACAAAGAACACTTCTCTCCCTCCCCCGCTCCCCGGAGCCCTTAAATGGGTAGACTCTGGCCACAGTGCCTGTGCCAGCTCCAAGCCTGCCAGCCCAAAGCCAGCAGTCACTGCTCCTGACCCAGTGGCCCCAAAACATGAGCCAGCAAGACACTGGCAGCCAGCCTTCCACCGCTCCCCAGGAGCAGCCTGCCAGCTCCAAGGAGCCTGCCAGGGCCCAGAGAAGGCGGGCGCCTTCCTGGTCCAGGGTGGAGATTACAGACCTTATTCAGGTTGGGGGGGGGGAATACCCCCAATGTCCTTGATCTTCACACTAGATGGAGGAATGCAGCCGTCTTGGCAGAATAGCTGCTAGCCTGGTCACCAAAGGCCACATGCGAACCCCGGATCAGGTTTGCATGAAAATCTAGTTGGTCTGGTGACACCCCCAACCCTGAGTCCTGAGCTTCCCCTCCCCCTTCTAGCTCCCTCCTTCCAGGTTTCCCTCTCCCACCTCCTTTCCCCAGGCTCACCAGAGTTTCATTTCCCTCTTCCCCCAGTTTTGTTAAATAAAGAGTTTGTGTTCATGAAAATACGTGTATTTTATTTGACATCAGGAAGGGGAGATTAGGGATGGGTAAGTGGAAGGATGTGAGGGAGGAATGAGGCACAAGCCCCCAGTGGGGCAGACCAGGGAGGCTCTTAGTGCTCCTCAGGGTGGAAGCTCTCCCGCAGGGCCTCCTGGATACTGACAGCCCCCCGCTGGACCTCCCGGATGACAGCCTGCAGAAACTGCAGCCAGGCTCACAGGAATGCGTCCAAGAGAAGCACCAGAGTCCCCTGGGGCAGCTCTGGCTCCATGTTGCTGAGTGCTGTGGTGTCTCGAGTGAGGGCAACCAGAACACACAGAGACAAAATGCTTTGCTGTCCCTCATCAAGGCAGACAAGCAAGCAAGGAAACCTGAGAACTGGCTGTCCAGCAGGGTGGAGCGGGGGGTGTCCCTTTAAGCACCGACCTCAAATAGCCTCAGGCAGCAGCCCCACACAGTAAGTCCTGACCTGGTGCCCTGCTGGAACTGGTTCTGGCCAGCCTTAAATGCGATTCAGAGTCCACTCAGTATGGATGTGCTATTTCGAAATAGCAAAATGCTATTTCAAAATGTATTTTGTGTGTAGACGCATTATTTCAAAATAAGCTATTTTGAAATAGTTATTTCAAAATAAGATATTTCAAAATAACACTAGTGTAGACATACTCTGACTGAGGTGAGATGCTTTTCAGAATACAGAAATTATTAACTTTGGGCCAAAAGGCTGCTTTAAAAATGGTCAAGACAGCTGCATCAGCCTATTTGCCATACGGTAATGGGATTGGGAACAGAATTAGTGCTTCTACTCCTGTGATGGAGACAGACTCAGGAGCCCCATAAATGCAATTGGCATGATCTTCTGCCATTTTTCAAGAGGTAGCAGCCAATGGCTGTGTAGCGTCAGAAGCCCTGTAGACAAAATTCTGACAAATAGAAATGTTATGATTTTACTGGGGTGAGGATGAGGATTGTTGTTAGATTTTAGGTAATCTGTTTTTAAAAATGGTTTAAATGCAACTCCTTTATCAGAGAAACTATAATATTTCAAAAGCGACGAAGAGTCCTGTGGCACCTTATAGACTAACTGAAGTGTAGGAGCATAAGCTTTCGTGGGCAAAGACCCACTTCGTCAGATTACATGCATCTGACGAAGTGGGTTTTGCCCACGAATGCTCCTACACTTCAGTTAGTCTATAAGGTGCCACAGGACTCTTCGTCGCTTTTGCAGATTCAGACTAACACGGCTACCCCTCTGATATAATATTTCAAAAGCCTTAAGTTTTTACATAAACTCTCCTTGCTTCTTTTGAGTGAAAGGTCAGCTCAGCTTCCATTCTATTTTAATCCATGAAAATATGCATTTGGCAAAGGATTCATCCCACCAGCCAGAAATCCAGGGAGAACTTTTACAGTTCAGGAACACCCAATCTAAAACCACATTCATTGCATTAAGGTGCAGCAATGGGACAGGAGAGCAGTTTGTACCTCTTATTCAAGGAGGCTGGTGTGGCTCCTGAGGGCTCTCAGGGCTGTGCTAACTTGTTCCCCTGACCCAATCACCACCTGTAGCTCTTTGCAGGGGTATAGAATAGCCAGGGTGTACGTCTGTCCCCGCCACACGCCTTGCTTCTTCTGGTCTATTCATGCCCAGCTTCTAGTCTGCCCATCCCAGAATGCCCATGCATCTGGGGCTGCTCTGGAGTCAGCATAAGGGACCTCTGCCCTAGTTTTTTTGTGGACCTTGACTTCTATTCTCTGCCCCCTTTGCAGTCCTTGGCACTCGAAATTAGAATGGGATTACAAATTAAAGCATGTTCTGAAATGAAAATTCACAGCAAAAGTTGAAGGAGTAGGGGGGAAGGAAGCGCCCATTACTCAAATAGCAAACACCAGCACTTCTCAAAGTTTATGTTTCCTATGAACATAAAATACCAGGAATATGGCAAGGAAAGCAGAAGCAGCGCTGAGTCAAGTAACAGTGGAAATTTCCAAACACGGAATGGAAAAATTTCTAAAGCACAGTTTAGTCACAAGAGCTTGCTTTCTTATCAGATCATGGGGCAGTCTAAAGTCACAATGCTGCTTGTCAATGCACAAATGGTTGCTTCAGAGAGGGTTATAAATCTAACAGACTACTGGAACTAACTCTGTAGTTCTTAGGCTAAATTCTCACGCAAAAGTAAGTCCAGATTCAATGAGGGTTTAATTATCAGCAGCCCCATTAAAGCTCGGGTCTCCAACCTTTGTAAGCACAAGATCACTTTTTGAATCTAAGTGCAATACAAGATCTACCTCAAACCAAAATACCCTTGCCCTGCCTTGTTTGTGCTCCTTCTCCGAGGCTTTGTCCCTGCTCCCTCCTCCTTCCCTCCCTCCCTTTCACCAGGCTGGGGAAGAGGGTTCTGGTGCAAGCTCTGGTCTTGGCTTAAGGGATTTGCAGTGTGAGAAGAGATCTGCGCTGAGCTTGGGGTAGGCAGGTGCAGGAGGGGGTTCTAGGTGAAGGCTGTGGGACAGCATTGGCATGGAGGGATGCTTGAGGTGCAGGAGGGGGTTCATGACTGGGGTAGGAGTTCGGATGTAGGCTCCAGCACGGCACTGCTTACTCTCAGTGGCTCCTGGGTGGTGGTGCAGTGGGGCTAAGACAGGCTCACCCCTACCATGGCTCTGTACCACTTCCAAAAGCAGCCAGCAAACTCCATCCCAAATCCTGTTGTGCCCTCTCTCTGCTCTGTGGGGATACAGAGCGGGAGGAGGGCACCTTGACATCAGCACCCTTCCACTCCCTACCCGGACACTCCCTGGGGATGTGGGGGGACAGGTCCAAGGCAAAGGGCAGGAGATGTGCAGCAGTGGGAGGAGCAACTGAAGTGCTGCACTTGATAGCCTCTTGGCCAAACCAGTCAGGATCACCTGTCAGAGGCTCCAAGATCCGATCTATGGGTTGGTGACCACTGCATTAAAGGCAATAGATGTCATATACCTAGACTTTAGTAAGGCATTTGATACGGTCTCGCATGATATTCTTATTGATAAACTAGGCAAATATAACTTAGATAGGGCCACGATAAGGTGGGTGCATAATTGGCTGGATAACCGTAGTCAGAGAGTTGTTGTTAACGGTTCTAAATCCTGCTGGAAAGGGATAACAAGTGGAGTTCCTCAAGGGTCTGTTTTGGGACCCGTACTATTCAATATCTTCATCAATGATGTAGATATTGGGATAGAGAGTACTCTTATTAAGTTTGCAGATGATACCAAACTGGGTGGGGTTGCGACTTCTTTGGAGGATAGGGACATAATTCAAAATGACCTTAGCAAGTTAGAGAAATGGTCAGAGGTAAACAGGATGAGGTTTAATAAAGAGAAATGCAAAGTGCTCCACTTAGGAAGGAACAATCAGTTCCATACATACAAGATGGGAAGCGACTGTCTAGGAAGGAGCATGGCGGAAAGGGATCTAGGGGTCATAGTGGACCACAAGTTGAATATGAGTCAACAGTGTGATGCTGTTGCCAAAAAAGCAAATATGATTCTAGGTTGTATCAACAGGTGTGTTGTAAGCAAAACTCGTGAAGTCATTCTGCCGCTCTATTCTGCACTAGTTAGGCCTCAGCTGGAGTACTGTGTCCAGTTCTGGGCGCCACATTTCAAGAAAGATGTGGAGAAATTGGAAAGGGTACAGAGAAGAGCGACAAGAATGATTAAAGGTTTAGAGAACATGACCTATGAAGCCAGGCTTCATGAACTGGGCTTGTTTAGTTTGGAAAAAAGAAGATTAAGGGGGGACATGATAGCGGTTTTCAAATATCTAAAAGGGTGTCACAAGGAGGAAGGCGAAAATTTGTTCCTCTTGGTTTCTGAGGACAGGACAAGGAGTAATGGGCTTAAAGTGCAGCAGGGGAGGTTTAGATTGGACATTAGGAAAAAACTCCTAACTGTCAGGGTGGTCATATTGGAATAAATTGCCAAGGGAGGTGGTGGAATCTCCCTCTCTGAGATATTTAAGAACAGGTTAGATAGACATGTCAGGGATGGTGTAGACGGAGCTTGATCCTGCCTTGAGGGCGGGGGGCTGGACTCGATGACCTGAGGTCCCTTCCAGTCCTATTATTCTATGATTCTATGATTCTAATAGCTAGAAGGATGCTGTTTCCGCTAAGGATGAGTTTGGTCCTGGGAGTTTTGTCTGAGTAGCAGCTACAGGATCAAACACTTTGAGGTAAATTCATTCTCAGTAGAAAACTCTACAGGCCTCTGTGGAATTCCATGAGGGATGAATTTGGTTTATGTGGTAAATAAGCAGCAGGAGATCAACTCAAATATTAATATTGTTAAAAATAGTTTTTAAGAGTAGTAATAAGAGCGCACAAAGTACACAGAGTATACCACTGTATAGGTGCAGCCCTGATTTTAAGTGATGCTTTCAGAGTTTACCCATGAGACATCAGGGGCTCTTACAGAAGAGAACATAATGAGCATTATCAGAAGCCTGTGGAGAAAGTGATTACCCTCTGTGGAAGGAGAGCTGAAGTGATTTTCTTCTACAATCTGTATTCTGACAGAATAGTGGGAAATGAGATAAGGAGGCAATAAAGAACCTTTTACAGAAAGTATTATGCTGCCTGTGTAGGAGACAAGGGCAACCTCATTTAGCACTAAAAAGACAGTAAATACCAACTTTGAAATCTAAATGACAATTCTAACAAAGAATTACGTTTCCTGCAAATGATTTAAGAATAGAGCAGCAATGTGTCCCAATTCAGCTGAAAGTATTTTTTTTTGCTTATTAGCTATTTCTGGTAGAAATCAGCAGCCATTATAGTACATTGCTCAGTTGTGGGAAACTGCAGGTGGCAATCAATGTACAAATAAGTTCTTATTGTTTTAAGGTTCTGTTTGCCCTGAAATACCCACATGCTTATAAAACAGAATTCATCCAAGATAGGTAGAACCTGGCTAGGGCTTGTATTGCAGATAGAACAGAACAATGACAAACGTCAGTGTGGCAGCACACTTCAGGAACACTTAAATTATAATACAATCCTGCCTCCGCTGTCTTACTCAACTGCATTATAACCATGATAAAGGTAGTCCCTTATGGAAGCTGACTTCCCTGATATTACATGTGCAAACCTGTCTGAACTATAAGGGAACCATTTTCAAGGTTAAGTTGACAATGGAGTAAGTCAGCAGTAACTTGTGTTTGCTTTTTGAAGAACTTAAAGAAAGAATCAATCAAGCATGACGCATTAGGTAACGCTTCATTGAATATGCAACAGAACCAAATAGTTTCCTTTTTTCACCTTTCTGATTGCTGCTGGCAAATGAGAAACTAGGAATCACAATTAACATTCTACACACAACTTTGAATAATATTTAATTATGTTGGGTGACACTAACACAGCACTGCTTAGCATAAGTAATTAGTGGGCTAGAAATCAGAGATAGGTAACAGAATCAAGGCTGTTAAATCTTTTTTACAGGAACAGTGTAATTGTAGAAGAAATTTATTCAAGTAAGCTCAGGCTTTAGGACATAGAAAGACTTATTCTTACCAAAAACTGTTATTTGCATATGCTTTTACTAATCATACTAAGACCAGAAAAAGAATGCCATTTGCTAGACTGCATTTCCACTCTCTTTAGGCCAAGGGAAAACAAGGCCAGTTTTGTGGAGCTCAGCTGGTTACAGATAAAGTAAGATCAGCTGGGGAAGAGGGAGAGGCAGTCTTCAGCTTAATGAGCTGAAATGCTGTAGGAAAGCAAGAACTTGCTGATGTCAGCTCCTGAGAGGCTGCTTACAAGATGCACGAATATACAAAGTGATTATAAAGGAAATGTTGGAGAAATAATTGTAGTGTTTGACAAAAAAAGATAGACATGCCAGAATGCTTCACTTGTAACGTACACCATTGTTTCTTAAATGCTGCCTATATTTTCTCTTGCTCCACTTATCTGAAGAAGTCTGTTGTGCTCACCATATATATTTTTGTTAATCTCTAAGGTGCTACATGACCACTCATTTAAGTTTTTTTTAAATTTACAGACTAACTCAGCTAATCCCCCCACCCCCAAGACTTTTATACTTTCTCTGTTTGAGAAATAGTAATTTAGAGGAGGAAGAAGTGTTAAGGATCGTAATTTTATACATTTTTGAAGAGATATAATATCTTGATTTAGCATCACTTTTTAAATAAAATTTTCAGAAACCTAAGTGATTTAGGAGCTTAATTTCCATTTTCAAAAGTAACTTGGGAGCTCCAGTGTCACAAAAAGTCAGTGCAATGTAGGGCTTAATCTACACAAACATTTAGTTTGTGGCAGGCTGAGGCATGGATCTTCCTCACGTTAGCTTCCCACAGTCTGCCAACAAGGTCCACATGGACACATATTAACAATTTGTGCACTAACAAACTGTCAGTGTGAAACAGCAGATGGACAATTAGAGCATGGCAATCTAGTATAGGTTAGATTTTCACCCTTGCTTGCCAAGAACTAAAAATTAGTGTTAATTAGATGAGCCCCGGGATCCGCAAAAGCCTATATCTTTTGAAAATGGGACTTTGGCTCCTAATATTTAAAAAAAGTATTAGGTTTGTTGCAAGTGTAACCATTGACAGACAGATTCAACCTAGGGATGTTAAGGACTAGTCAATCTCCCCTGCACCCAGAGCAGCTGTGCCGTCCCTTTGAAATACCACCTCAGCATTTGAAAGGGATGGTGCCACACAGCTGATTTCCGGGGTCAGCTGTATGACGCTGCCCCGCGTGGAGCCTGGGGTCAGCTGGTGGACTCCCCAGCTGATCCTGGGCTCCAGCGTGGTATTTCCACAGAACTGGGATCAGCTGATCCCGGGTTCCACTGAAATGCTGTGCAGAGCCTGTGTTCTGCGGGGGAGGTCCCCAGATGACCCCAGCTCTGTGTGGCATTTCCAATCGGCAGCGTAGCATGGAGCCTGGGTCAGTGGGGGACTCTTGTACATTTCAGAGGACGAATGAGGAAGTGCCTATTGACTAGTCGCGTAGTCAATGCAAATTCCATTGACTACTCGACTAGACTAGTCAATTAACTGTTACTTAATATCTTTAATTCAACCTGGGGAACTCGGGAACTTAATGCATCTTGAGCTATAAAGCCAACTGACTCTCAACTTAGGCTATAGAGCTCACTCATTCTTATCTCTCACTGTAAGTGGTCTAAGTGCCACTACATGGGACTGTGAGCCAAACCCCATAG
The DNA here is from genome assembly GCF_052426305.1 of Pelodiscus sinensis. NCBI lineage: Eukaryota > Metazoa > Chordata > Testudines > Trionychidae > Pelodiscus > Pelodiscus sinensis. Next base: position 105,367,973 of record NC_143055.1, read on the forward strand.
GTGTGTGGGTTACACAAACACGTCAGGGTGACATTACTGTGTTCTTTTGAGACATGCTGTATTTATGAGAAAAATACAGCTTTATTAAAAACAGAAATAATTATTCCAAGCTGGTAGTATTTGTTAATGACCTGAGGTAAAAGGCTGCTGCCCACCTCCTGTCAGGTACGTAATCGGGCAGGTGTACAAGCCTCTTGCAAATAGAGCTTGTTGTGGGCACAAACTGGGAGGCAAAGACAAACAGAAAAAACCTGAGTAGTACTCACATTTTGCATCCTGTCCTGGATCGTTTGTCCCTCTGCCATTTTAATGTCATTGGACCAATTCCCTGACAATGGAGAGACAAGCCTCCTTCTTCTATATCCCTTCACTTCAAGCTGCCATTACTATCTTGTTAAAACAGACTTCACTGATTCCTTGGGCAGTCCTTTCACCCCATCAGCTTTGGTAGCTGCTGGTGGATTGGAAAGCCACTAATTCATCTGCAGCTGACCATAGGTAAGCAATTACCTCACCAGAAACTTATTTTCTAATTGACCCAAAATATTTTAAACAACTTTCCCTTGGACAGAGGGATACTTTCAGTTTCTTCAGTTTATTTATTCTCAGAAAATATTTTGCAGGCAGTTGATAGTAAAACAGTTTTAAAAACTGCAGCTGACACCTTTAATTTGCTAAGCATATTAAATGTAATCAGGGTGGTGCAAGACTCAAAGAAATACAGCTCCTGCTCCATGGAATTTGTACCCTAGAAGGTAGACAAAGGCAAGGTAAACCCATTAAGAAATGAGGCCTTCAGTTCTTTTTGTAAGAAGTCTTCTTCCATACACCTCTCTGGTATAAATCTAGAGTAGAAAAGACAAATTCAACAATAAGATTAGTGTCTATGGAACATGCATCAGGTTATCCTATGCATATGAGATAGCATGAAGAAGAAATAAAGCTGGAAACAGTTGAAGGAATGAAGGTGTTGATGAGGCCGTTACTGTTGATGGAGCAAAAGTGTTAACAAAAGATATCCAAGAAATAGGCTGAGGTAGAGTTGTGCAATGAAACAAGACATTTAAAACTCGTGTGGTAGGCAAGAGGGAGTTAGTGATATGACCTGATAGATACATGAGGAACATAAGCTTTGGAGAGACTGTCCAAAGGGGAATCAAGGAGGCCAGATAAGAGAGAAGTTGCAATAAACAAGATGGGTAATTAGTGAGGTGTGAACAAATGTTTTCATCATTGGGATGGAAAACAAGGGTTGGCAAAACATGTATTTCTTCCACCTTTATCTTACAATGAACACCAAGTCTGTAAGTGCTTTAGAAATAATCAGATTAGTATTTGTAAGTCCCCATTTTGAAGCCACTCTGTTCCCATGATAAAAAAGTTAGAGCTTTCTTAGAATAATTCATAGGTATAACTGAAATACATACACTATAAAATATAAGAGAGAAACTAAATTACTCTTTAAGGCACATAGTACATAGCACCAAAAATAGAGAATTTAACCAAGCTGCTTGGGAAATGGTTAGCATTCCCACACTGCAAATAATTTTACTGGAAAAATAACAACTGTAGGCCTGTTCCTGGAACCTATTACTCATGTAAGCACTTCCATACCCTTCAAATGTTCAGAAATGTTCTAAAGCACATCAATTCCTATGGTACCTTACCAGTTCTGGCATTTTGTATGCTGTAGAACAGTGGCTCCCAACTTTTCCTGACTATTATACCCCTTTTGGGAGTCTGATTCATGTGTACCTCCTAAATGTCACCTAACAAAAAAACTTACTTACAAAAGCAGACATAGAAATGCAAGTGTCACAGTACATTATTGCTGAAAAACGGCTTACTTTCTCATTGAAAGCAAGGGCGATGCTCGAGGTGAAACGTGGTCTCCAAACACCATGGGCAAGGGACAAGTAGCTGGTGGGGCCAAATCCTGGGGAACCAGTGGGAGGGCCTGGCCCCAGCAGAAAGGGTGAGGCCCCATCTGCACTCACTGGTGGGGGGGGGGGGAAAGAAAAGATGGGTGACAAGGCCCTAGTTCACTCTGCTCTCCTGGGCTATGTCTACACCCACGGCATCTTGCGTGAGTAATATGCAAATGAGGCTAAGCGTGGAATATTGCTGAGCCTCATTTGCATACCTAATGAGCCACCATTTTTTTCAGAAGAGGCTCTTGCACAAGGAGTGTCTACACTGCACCATCTTGCGCAATGCCGTTCTTCCTGAAACGTAGGTAGATGCTCCTTCTTGCACAAGAGCCTCTTCTGAAAAAAATGGTGGCTCAGTAGGTATGGAAATGAGGCTCAGCAATATTCCACACTTAAGCCTCATTTGCATATTACTCGCGCAAGAAGCCGTGAGTGTAGACATAGCCCTGGTGTGTTGATCAACGGATGGGGGTGGGACCACTAGTCCTGCAGGCTGCATCACTTGCAAAGAGGGGAGGGGTTCAGAGAAGAGATGGATCGGAAGCAGGGAGGGGGTAGGAGCTGGAGCAGAGTGCGTTGTCTAGCCCTCCGCAGCCTAGGAATGGTACAGGGAGGAGTCACATGGGAGGGCAGTCATGTGGATGGTAGCCCCGTGCTAAGTTACCTCTGATTTTTACCATATAATAAATCATTGGAATGTAAATATTGCATTATATGTCAGTATAGAGCAACAAACAAGAGATAGTATGAAATTTTAATTTGTATTGACTTTCCTATTTCTTTTGAGGTAGCCTATTGTAAACTAGGCAAATATCTACATGAGTTGAAGGTACCCATGTAAGATCTCTGCATACCTATAAGGGTACACATACTCCCTGGTTGAGGACCACTGGTTCAAAAAAATGTGCTTGAAATAAAACAGCTTTTGGGTTGAGGAATGAGAGGGAACAGCTTGAAGTGGATCTACAGTAAACTTTCGATAATCCGGCACCTTTAGGATCCAGGGGGTGCCGGATTATCAGATTTGCCAGACTATCAGAAGGGGGGGGCTATGAGGGGTATGGGGTGGGGGGGGCGATGCCACCCCAGACCCCTCATAGCCCCCCCTTCTGATATTCCAGCTCTGCCCCAGGCGTCCCTGATTCAGTGGCTGCTGGTCAGTTTCAGTAGCGGCTGAATCCGGGACGCCTGCAGCAGAGCAGCTGGAGTGCTGCTGGGTTGGTTCAGTAGCGCTGCTCCTCCGTGCTGTAGGACCAACCTGGCAGCACCCCAGCTGCTCTGCCCCAGGTGTCCCCAAGTCAGCCGCTGCTGATACTGATCAGCTTCCTGGAGTCAGCCGCTGGTCAGTTTCAACAGCAGCTGAATCCAGATGCCTGGGACAGAGCAGCTGGGGCGCTGCCGGGTTGGTCTGGTAGCACCAGCCCTCGGCGCTGCGAGACCAACCCGGCAGCACCCCAGCTACTCTGTCCCAGGTGTCCCCAAGTCAGCCGCTGTTGAAACTGATCAGGGGCTGATTCCAGGAAGCCCGGGGCAGAGCAGCTCTGCCTCGGGCTTCCAAGAGTCAGCTGCTGGTCAGTTTCAGCAGTGGCTGAATCAGGGACAGCTGGGGTGCTGCCAGGTTGGGTCCCACAGCCCCGAGGGGCAGTGCTATGGGACCTACCTGGCAGCGCCCCAGCTGCTCTGCCCTAGGCAACCCCGATTCAGCCGCTGGTCAGTTTTTAGCAGTGGCTGAATCGGGAAACCTGGGGGCAGAGCAGCTCCAATGGTCCGGCTGCCCGGAGCACTTCCGGGTTCCTGATGGTGCCGGACCATCAGGAGTACTGGACCATCAGATGCCAGACCATCGGAATTTTACTGTATTTTGGTATGTCCTGGGCTGTGTATCACTCACAATAAGTGTTATATAAAAATGTCTGTTTAGACACCAGCAAACGATGGGCTTCCGGGTCTCACACTACTGATCAAATCTAGTTACTCCACCAGTTGCGCACTACCCAGAAAATGCTCCAGCTATTGAAGCTGTAACAAGCTTATACAGAATTTTGGAATTGTGAATTATATTCTTTGCCATTTTAACTTTTAGATAGGTGATTATGTATACAGTTACCAACAGCTGCTATAGTCCACTGATGAGTACCAGTATTCTTCCAAAGCTGGTTTACAATAATTTTAAATTCAGTTGAAAGCTGTGAATTATCAAGACATATCAGATATATTTTGTCAGTTAACTGCTTCCAAATGTAAGACAGAACACAGAGGGAAAAACAATAAATTTATTTGAGGACAGAATATATTTTATTAGAAAGAGTAACAAAGTGCTTGCCACAAGACAAATATCTCCAGGAAACAACATTTCCACTCAGACAATTTCAGTATGTCAATTTTCAGTGCAAATGAGGTTTCATCAGCTTGCTATATGTACAGTTTCCTCACTGTACATATTAATTCAAATACAGGCTCTTTTGGGGACACAGTAAGAGTTCTACAGAAATCTTATTATATGCCCCAAAGACCAATAAGGATTACAGAGTTCATTATTTGATGTGCATTTGGGTGATGTTATTCTTTTATATGATCAGCATATACAAACATAAGTATGTGTAATCAGAACTGGAGAGAGAAAATGACAGTCACATGTATTATTGTTAATAATTTTCAGATTGGATACAAGGAATATAGTCTCAAACAAAATTTACATTCATCCTTTATTTCTGGAGTAGGATTCTATTCTGAATTCTTTACATACTCAAAACTCCTAAGGATTTCAAACTGTAGCTTCAGGGTAGGGAAGAGAAGCAAGGCAAAAGCTGCTCATATTTTCTTGCAGTACTGTACTTGACAATTTTATAATGCAATTTCTTTTGATACACATCTTTGTTCAGTTATGTTGCTCATTTAAAACCATTTTCAATATAATGGACTATTCTATTGAATAGTTCACCTTCAAAAATAAAAAACCCACCCAAACAATAAAACAAAACCAAAAAAACATGAAAGGGACGTGATGTAATGCATAGATATTAAAGGCAGATGATCCTGTATACGATCCTTTTAAGTGACTGTCACAGTCTATAAGTAACGAAATAGGGGACAATACTGAAACGTTGCGGGAGGGGGGGAAAAAAGGTGTCCTAACGATAGGTTGACTTTTTCAAAAGAGATTTGTCTGTCTCCATCTATTTCATAAAGTTTCAGTAATAAATAGAGGGAAATTGGTTTTTTTAGGGTCATAAATATGCAGAATCTTCAAAAGAGGAGAGACATCACTGACAAAACACTTGATTTTAGTTCAAAAGAAAAGAACCACTTTTTTGTCAGTGTGTTTAATGACATGTGTGGGAAGGAGAGCTGCTGGGATGATTATATGCCTACCGTTTGTGATCATTACTATGCACAGACAACATATTCTATGCAGGTAGCTACATTATTTTCCCTATTTCATTTCTGGCCTGTGACCAAGTAGCCCCACTTCTGGCCAGCTATTCTGTAAGTTCCAAAACAAGAGAAGGTTTCCTTTACTTCAGGAAATCAGGGAATTTTGCATAACAACATGTAGTCTGTGCACACCCTGTTTCCTATGAGACATTGACCTTTTCCCTACCCATGCAAAAGGGTTCACATTAAAGGCTCATAACTTGCACAGGAGGAAAAAGGCATGACGTAAAAAATAATCCATTTTTATAATACAGCCTACACACACACAAAATCACTACTACATATATATATATATATATATATATACACACACACACACACACACACACACACACACACACTACACAAACATACAGGGTATACTATATTATTTTTAAAGGATTTTAAAACGTGTTTCCCCTGAGGCACCCGCCATTAAATTCAAATTATATTTCTACTTAGCTTTTGGAAATCCAGATTATGATTAATGTATGAGCAAAGCATATCTATGAACAGTTTATGAATGTACATTATTCCCATGTCACCGGTGTCATTATTTTACACATGTACACACGGATACATTCTTTGACATGGTTCCCGGTTGACACAAACGTACAGCTGAGCTTAACGTTTCACATGCAAATAGTCTCATGAATGCAGTGGGACTACTTACAGAGGCAAACACATGGATAATGTTTGTAGGATTGGGGCCTTTGTGCTTAAATCCACAAATAATAATTGATTTAAAAGACTGTAAAAGCTTACAAGGAATAGCTCCCTAGGCCCTGCACCTAGATCAATGTGTGTAGGGCATAGACTCCAATAAACTCCAAGTGGACACAAGAATCTTCCTAACGACCCAATTAACCCAAGGACTGGGGCCATAGGGATTGTTTTCAATGACTTCAATTGTCTTTGGATGAAGCCCAGTTTGTAAGTAAGACTACTTATGATTAAGATTTGTCAACCCACACATTTGCAGAAACAAAAAGTACAACAGCACATCCCAAATCGTAAATTGCTTTCTTTAAACAAATGTAATAATGAAAAAAGGCATGCGGTCAGAATCAGTTCTCTATATATAATACAGTGATTTGGGAGGGTGCTAAACAGGTAGTCAGCCTATTTAGTGAAGATTTTCTCTGTCTTTTCCTCTGCTCAGCACTTTTCAGGATTGGATCCTACATTACCAAAGTGGATTTTACATGTTTATTTTAAACCTCTATATAATATTTTATTATTTGATATTTTAGCTTACCACACACATCTCTAGATGTTAGATTTCCCAATCATACACACAAAAATCCTGAGAGACTGCAGTTGAAATCTCTCTATCTTTCTATACTTACCTTACTTGCATAATTTCTCATATCTTACATTAGGGGCTGGGCCTGATGTGCTCATATAACCAAAGCTTGCAACTAAGTTAGGATTGGGCCCAATCTTTAGCAAACCTTATCCAAGTTGACAGATACACACTGAATCCTAGGAATGCAACCCATCTTGCAACCCAAACTTGTCCTATAGAGTGACAGTAATCAGTATTATAACAAACTTGCTAGGTGGGGGATTTATATTTATTTGCAAAGTCCTCAAATTATTTTTCTCCCTAAGAGAACTCTTCTGATATTTATAAAAGGTATTAATGACCACAGCTAAGTACACATGGCCTATGTCTGGTCTACATTAGAAACTTTTGCCATTATATTAATGTCAGCTATGGGTATTATTTTTAACCCTGACAATATTATATTGGCAAAAGCCTGAGGGTAGATACAGTTATACTGATAACATACTTCTTCTCCAGTATAAGCTATGCCTACTGGAGGAGGATTTTCTGGTATAGTTATGTTGGCACAGATAGACAAACCTTTTCTAATGTAGGCCTGGCGTTACAGTAACAAACCAATATGCATGAGCATAAAAGTGCAAGCCAATGGAGGAACACATTTTATTTAGCTAGTTAACAGATTTTAGGTTCAAGCTTTCAGAAAAGCTTACGGAGAACAATGTAAAAACAACAGAACACAAAACTCATGTTTATGTGTATTCTTCCAAATAAAGAGAAAATTTCCATTACACAAGAAAGTAGTTTCAAAATAACAGCCACATCACAGAAGAGAGGCTGATCCCATTCAGATGGAGATGTTGCTATACCACATTTAATAAAAAAGCAACCTAGGACTTAGCCCTGAAGGTTGCAGTGGCTCATGTACCCTCACATAGGGCTTGTCCACACACAGAGTTAGTATCTGGCATGCTGGTGTGCTGCAGATTCACATCCTGGCTTGCCACATACTAAATTACCGAGTAGACAAGCTCTTCAAAACAGTAAGTTACTTTGGACAGTACCATTATTAAGAAGATATCGTTTTCATTCCCTCTGGAGATGTGGTAGCACTGATGACTTCCTTTAAAATGCATACATAATTTTAGTCTGAATGTAAAAACCTAACAAACTAATGTGTAGCACAATTTGGAACATTGCAGCTTTTAAAATGCTACACGTGTTTGCTTAAACACAGACATCCACTGAAAGGTGACATGGCTGTAATATGTTATTCAGCAGACCAATTCACCACAGTCTACTGTTGCACGTAAATAATGACAAGGCACAGAACAGCAACTAGTCCAAGAGCTTGTAAGCCAAGGAACCAAAGCATAACCCAGAAGAATATGATTATTACAGGTTCCACAATCCGTTCTCCAAAATACATCCTTGTGAAGCCTATGTTGATAAGGCTTTTGTTAAGTTCACCAAAGAGAGTCCCCATCTTTTTATAGTCATCTACAACAGGCTCTGGAGTGCCGTTTCTTTGTTCTTGCTGGACCTGCAGACAGAAAACAAAAGCAGGAAATATTTTGACATAGATAATATATGATACTGTTGTTGCTGTCTGTCTTTCAATTTACAAAAAAAAATCTCATCTGTTTCTACTTCCAAGAATGAGACAAAAATACATCCAAAATGGAAAACATTAAATGTAGAAGCTGATACGAGTCACATATTTGAACACAGAAAATAGTGAATACAGTGGATTTGTTGACAACTCATTTTCAGTACAATTTCAGAACCACTGAAATGACATAAATAAACTCTACTAGCAGATTAGAAACCATTAAGCATTTTGCAAAAAACTAAACAAAACTGAAGGAATTATTATTATTGAAAGATGGCCCAGGGAAGGCAATGTGCTATGCTAGTGACAGGGAAGGCTGAAATTCATCCTAGGGTGAAGATCTGGTACAAGAAGTTGTGGAAACCACCCAGGATATCCCCAGGTAAGGGAGGCAGCAGAAGGGGTTGAGGAAAATCACTGGTGAAGCAGCAATATTAGGGAGCCTTTGCATTATTAAAGGGGACTCCACACTAGCCGCCACGCACCGCAGCGGTCCCGCCGCCCGCGTACTCCGCAGCGGTCCCGCCGCCCGCGTCCTCCGCAGCGGTCCCGCCGCCCGCGTCCTCCGCAGCGGTCCCGCCGCCCGCGTCCTCCGCAGCGAGAAAAGCCGCTCCGCGTCTCCCTGGTCTGCTGGGGGAGGCCCCCCAGCAGACCAGGGAGACACGGAGCAAAGGCGTGGACGGTAGGACAAGGTAAAGGTTTGGTTATGACAGGACAATAGGATGTACCTGGAATGTGACAGTCTCTCATAAAATGGAAAGGGAGGGATGTGATAGAAGGCAATTATACTATAGAATGACTACAGCAGACAGCAAGCAGCCAGAGATGGGACCTGGGACATCTATAACTGCATTGGACCAGTGGTGGAGAAAGGGACAGTTATTCTACCATATATTTCAGAGCATTTATCTGTGTGTCTGTTCCCAGCAGGGGACATGCACCCCTTCCCAGGCTATGCCCACTGCAGTGGATATGGACAGGTGCTTCTCACGTGGCCTCAAGCTGCTGTGGTGAGAGGGCTGGGATTGTTCTCTTTCCTAAGGTCAGTCTGGACCCCTCATTTCCATCCCAATAACAATGATTTAAATGAAGAAAAACAAAATTTATTTGAGTTATCTGAGCTACGCCAGGTAAATTTTCTAGTAGCCTATAAACAAAATTTAAAAAGCCTCCTTTAGAAATGTGTTAAAAATGAGAGGCATTTACTTCATTCCCTAGTTCTTAAGCACTGATGCAAACAGTCTTGTATTTCTGAATTTCTATGGTAAAATAGAACCTGAAGCTTATTAAAACTATGACAAAAGCCTTCATTGTATTGTATGTTTAATATGGCAGAATAAATGTCAGCCATTTTTCTGATACTTTATAATCTTCAATAGATATTACAGAAATTTTCAAAATGAGATTCTTAATCTAGAGAAAAGCTGGTAAAGCAGTATGTTAGTAATCTTTTCCTTGGACTGAAAAAAAATCTAATAAAGAGAAATAATGTAGGGCTCTCTTTAATTCAACATATTTCTAAACTAGTTTCTGTACCATCCAAGTTAAAATTTGAAAGCGTGCTTCAAAGATTTTTTGAGATGAACAATTTTGCTTCAGCAGGATATCAAAAAACAAGTTAAACTGAAAACAGATTACTCATCCATAAAATATAGATGGCACATTTTTCATTACTAACATTGTTCATCCATGTTTTTGTCAAGTACTTTCTTTAGGGGTGAAGCTACAAAGAGTACCATTAATATAAAACTCCAATAATTCGATATGGTACTTCAAACTGCTAAAGAAACATTACTAAATAAAACTTAAATTTATGCACAAGTAGTCCCATTAAATTTAACGAGAATAGTATGCGGCATAAATTGTCAATGTTTGTAGGACTGCAGCAATAGCGAGTGTATATCATCTTTGTTCAAAAAAGAACTTGCAGTCAGCAGCATCTGTCACTATTTTTCGACCCTTATTCACTATTTCCATGAGACGATTCACACAGTTAGGCATGTCTTTTATAGTTTCAAAATCATTGCTTGATAAAGTAAGTCTTCTTTAAAGAAACAGAAATTGAACAAGCTGTTCAGCCATTACACAACTCAGCCAATAATTTCTATATAAAAATGTGGTTCCCTTTTGGCACATTTCCAGACAGAGCACCCATGCTCATGCTTTACTGTCTCCATGACATGGTTTCCTCATCCCCTGAACACATGGATGCCCCACCATTGGCTCTGCTAGTTTGTCACCTGCCAAAATGCACAAGGAAAGCCACACAAATTGCAGTAACTTGTGCTAGCTTCCCCAGCTGTGAGGGCAACCTTTCTTCACTAGTACTCGTCATTGAATTGTCAACATGGATAGAGGATTACTCTTTACTATATTTAAGAATGATCTTTTAAAAGTTATTTGTAGTAAATCTATGTAGATACATGTAATGATTGTTTTTTCTTTTACAGTAAAACCTGTGTTATCTGGCACGCTTGGGGATTAGGGCATTCCGGTTATCTAAAAATTCCAGTTATCTGAGGGTCCCAGCTGCCCGGCTCAGCTTGGAACAGGATATCAGGCCAGGAGGGAGGGTACAGGAGGAGTCTTGGGGCAGGATGTCAGAGCATGCCGGGAATATGGGGTCTTGGCGGGGGGAGGGGAGTGAGTAAGGGGGATTTGGGTGAGGGGTCTGGGCATATGGGGGGATGCTTACCTGGCTTGGCACCCTGCTGCAGCAGGGAAAGCCTCCAGGCAGCATGCTCTTGTTCCTTGCGGGTGGGAGGGGAAGACCCCGAGCCATCACCCCTGTATCAAACAACCTGCCTCCACCTGAATCCCCCTTCTGCACCCTTAATCCCTCATTTCTGGCCCCTGCCTAGAGCCCACACCTCCAGCCTCAGTCCAGAGTCTCCTCCTGCATCCCAAACTCATCATCCCTGGTCCCACCCTAGAACTGACAACCTCACCCCCCTCGCACACTCCAACCCCTTGCGCAGCTTGGTGAAAATGAGTGAGTGAGGGTTGGGGGATACTGAGTAACAGAAGGAAAGGGGATGAAGTGATCAATTCTACTAGTAATTTGAAAAGAGCCCAAACATCTTTAAGATTATGTTAGTTTGGTCACAATCTCAGCCTAATGCTATGTTAGCTTTGAGCCAATTATTGTTGCATGTTTTTTACAGCTGACCTATACACAAATCTGCACCTAAATAACTACATCAGTTTTAATTCACAACTTTTGTCATTTAAGTAAGTCTATGCATGGACACTCTTAAGTGTACTTAACTGAAAAAAATGCACATTGATTTCAAAAATGAGTGTGCCAACACACAGTCTTCACCATAACAAATAATTTAAACAAATGTAATTATTTCTATTCAGATCTGCCAAGGGTTGCTCTGCACGTAATGAAGTACTTAGGCTGTTTTTTATTTTTTTAGTTTAATTAATGGCAAGTGTGTACATATGTATATTTTATATTCAAAGAGCGCATCTCCAAGACACTGAAACATTACTACAGGTTGAACCTCTCTAATCCAGAACTCTCTTGTCCAGAAACATCTGTCATCCGGAATGATTTTAGTAAGCTGGATGTCCACCTTTCATGGGTGTGGCCAAGTTTCCCGTGGTCCCATAAAGTTTTTTTCAGACACCAGTCCTAGCTCTCAGTGGTCTATGCTGTTATTTAGTTTTAATTTACCCCCACATTGGGGGGTGGACCCTGGAGTGGCTGAAGGGGATAGGGGATTTGCCACACATCCAAGACTAGAGCCTACACTCCTACCCCAGCCTGGTGAAAGTGAATGAGATTCAGGGAGGAAGGGCAACCGAGCAAGCAGAGCAAGGCCTCGGAGAAATGTCCTCTAACAGCTCCGTAATCAATAGAAATGTTGGTAATGTTACTAGACAATATTGGCCTCCCATGGTCCAGAAAATTCTCTCTTGTTCAGAACCAGTCAGGTCCTGAAGTTTCCAAACTAGAGAGGCTCAACATGTAGTGGCTACAAAGCCAAAGTAAAGGAATTACCAGTATTTGACCGACCATTTCCTTACAAACAATTCTCAGTTTCTACCGTGGAAGGTCCTTTGTAACTATACATCCATGTTTCACCCATTGCAGATAGGACATAGTTTGAAAACACAATAAAATTCTAGGATCTTTAATGCTTTTGTTTCCTTAGTATACTGGATTTTTTTTTTTTAATATGGACTTTTATTTGCCCAAAGAATGCCAATAATTTTATTCCATGTTAAAAAAAAAATCTTCCTGGAATAGGAAAGAGTAGTATCATTAATCTATTAACTGACATTATTATTTTAACTGCTTCCAGCTTTCTCTGTGATGACATCATTCCACTGCTATTTTCCTTATGTATTTATAGCAATCACTTTCCATTTTCCATGTAAGAACTGTTGCCAAATATTTAGAGAAACAATTCTAAATATTTAATCCACTCCACTGAATTCAGTATTCAACACTATCCTTTTGAACAAATAGGCCCCAATCCTGAAAAATGTAAGCGTGTGCTTCACTTCAGTGGAACTATTGAGAGTACATAAAGTTAAGAAAAGAACGGTTACTTACCTGTAACTGTTGTTCTTCGAGATGTGTTGCTCATGTCCATTCGAAGTAGGTGTGCGCACCACGTGCACCGTGTCTTCCAGAGCATTTTCCCTAGCGGTACCTGTAGCGCCGGCAGGGCGCCCCCTGGAGTGGCGCCGCCATGGCAGGGCATGAGTACTCCTACCGGCACTGCCCCACCTCAGTTCCTTCTTGCCGGACACTCCGACGAAGGGGAGGTAGGGTGCGAGTCGAATGGACATGAGCAACATCTCGAAGAACAACAGTTACAGGTAAGTAACCGTTCTTTTCTTCAAGTGGTTGCTCATATTCATTCGAAGTAGGTGACTACCATGCTAACCCCACGGAGGAGGGGTCAGAGCAGTCATACCACCAGAGTCATGAAGTGAGGTGAACAATAAACAGATTTATTTGAACAGCTCAACACTTATAAGGCACCATTTAAGAACAAAGACAACCGGAACATATTTACATCACAGATTCGAGGACTGCAGAACTCACCCTTGCATCCTCCCTGGCCTGCTGAGGTAGCGCATAGTGCGTTGCAAACGTGTGAAGGGAAAACCAGGTGGCTGCCCTGCAAATCTCTGTGATTGAGGAAAGCTCTTGCCACCCTCGCATCGAGAAGGGCCCCCACGAACTCCAGATGCTGGGAGGGGGTGAGGGACAACTTTTCGTCGTTTAGCATAAGACCGAGTCTTAGGAAGAGGGCCTTAATGAGTGTCACGGGAGCTTTTACCTGCTCGTATGAGCGACCTGGGATTAGCCAATCGTCAAGGTACAGGAACGCGCGTACCCCTTGTTTGCGGAGGAATGCCGCAACCATAGCCATACATTTGGTGAATACCCTTGGTGCCGTGGACAACCCAAAGAGGAGCACCGTAAACTGAAAATGGTGTTGGCCGACCATAAACCTGAGGAACCTCCTGTGGCTGGTTCTGATTGCCACGTGGAAGTAGGCATCCTTGAGGTCAAGGGTTGCGTATCAGTCTCCTAACTGTAGCACTAGGATGACCGAGGCTAGGGTCACCATTCTGAACCTGTGTTTTATGACTGCCTTGTTCAAATTTCTGAGGTGCAAGATGGGACGGACCCCTCCCTTTGGTTTGGGGACAACAAAATATCGGGAGTAGAATCCCCTTCCCCGCAAGTGTAAGGGAACCTCCTCTATTGCCCCTTTTACAAGGAGCACAGACACCTTCTGGCGCAGGATGTGTTCGTGAGCAGTGTCCCTTAGTGGGAATGGAGAAGGGGGGTTTGAAGGCGATGGGCCCAGGAATGGGATGATATAGCCCCCATTTACGATGTTTAGAACCCAGGCGTCTGATGTAATTAGTGCCCAGACATGGGCAAAAAGGGATAACCTGGCCCCAAACGGGGGTCCAGGGTGGGAAACTGGTACAGGACCCTCAAATAGCGCGTCAAAACTGCGGTTTGCCCTGATGGGAAGGGCCATGGGGACCTCCCCGCTGGTTATCCGCCTTGGGGTGCTGATGCCGACCCCTAGCGCCCTGGGGGTGCGCAACCGCCCCGGAACCTCCACCGGAAGCCCGGGAACGGCGCCTCCAGTAATCCCCACGGGGGACCTGGGGCTGCGCTCTCCCCCGCTGTCGATAGGGCAGCTGTCGACGCTGCGGGGCAGGCGTGTGAATGCCCAAGGATTTCAACGTGGACCTTGTGTCCTTCAGGGTATGGAGCCTAGAGTCGGTGTGCTCCGAGAACAAAGTGTTTCCCTCGAATGGCAAGTCCTGGATTGTATTTTGTACGTCAGGGGGAATCCCCGACACGTGCAGCCAGGCTCCGCGACGCATCACAACACCGGTCGCCATGGTGCGGGCTGCTGAGACAGCGGTATCCAAGGACGCCTGGAGGGCAGTTCGTGTGATGACTTTGCCCTCGGAAGCAATGGCTGCGAACTCCTGGCAGTTCTCCGCTGGGAGCCGATCCCTGAATTTTTCGGCTGCCTGCCAGGTATTGAAGGCATACTGGCTTAACATCGCCTGCTGGTTCGCGATGCGGAGCTGTAGTGCCCCTGTGGCGTAAACCTTACGGCCCATCAGATCCAGCCGTTTAAGCTCTCTTGCCTTTGGAGATGGGTGAGGCTGAGGGAGCCGGTCCTTTTGGGCCGCAGCCTGCACAACCAAGGATCCTGGGATGGGTTGCCAATACAAATGCTCATGTCCTGAGTGCGGGACATAATAGTGCCTCTCGACCCCTTTTAAGGTAGGGGTCAAGGTCGCTGGCGTCCACCACAGGGCCTTTGAGATCTTGGTCACCGTCTTATTGAGCGGTAAAGCCAACCACGTGGGCGCGTCCTCAGTGATGATGTCCACCATTGGATCCGTGTCCTCAATGACAGGTTCCACTGGGATGGCTAGATTCAATGCCATGCACCGGAAAAGTTCCTGGTGCGTACGGGCATCCATGGTAGGCAGACTAGGTGCCGGGTCTGCTAGAGCCTCGTCCGGGGACGACGACGAGGACGATTCCTGGGTTGGGATAGAGCCAGATGGCGCCAAGTGCGGTGGCGGTTGTACATCCTGCGTACCCTGCGGGTTCATCTCCGCTGCCCGCACCATTGGATCTGGTTGTGGCGCCCCAAGTGGAGAGGGGGCCCGAGACAGGAACGCCGAAGGATGGGAGCGGTGACCTGACGGCCCTGAAACCGAAGGAGGGGGCGCCGAGCCCTGCCATCGATGGTAGGCCCAGGGAATCCAGAATGGCCACTGCGGATGCGGAGGCCAAGCTTGCTGAGGACGGTCCCGCTGGTGCCGGGACCGAGACCTGTGGGACGAGGAAGCAACTAAGGACCCTGCCGGCTGCGGCACGGGGGTGCCCAGGCCCGGTGCCGGGAGAGTCGATGCCGGCAGCTGCGGCATCGGGGTGGCCCAGTCCTGGTGCCAGGAGAGTCGATGCCGGCAGTTGCAGCACCGGGGTGCTCAGGCCCGGTGCCGGTAGGGGAGTTGCTTGCAGTTGCAGCATCGGGGTGCTCAGGCCCGGCGCCGGTAGCGTGGATAGTGCTAGTTGCGGCACCGGGGTGCCTAGGCCCGGTGCCGGGAAAAAACGCCGCCATCACGTATGGTACCGGCCCAGTACCCGGGGTACCCAGGCCCAGTACCGGGGGCGGTGCCGTAGGAGCCGCCGACTGCCATCGGGCTGAATCCGGTGCTTGAGGGCGCGGAGACAGACGTCAACTCCATGAGGCCCGGTGCCGTGGAGGGGAGAGATGCCTGAGTAAACACCACATGGCTGCGGGGGTACGGCACCGGTACCGCCAAGCGGGGGGCTGGCGAGGAGCTGAGCTGCACCGAAGATCGAGCGCAGCCCGAAACTGACCGGGACTGGCGAACCGGCGTCGAGAACAGTGCCGTGGTAGCGATCGGTACTGACCCCACATGGGGTGGTCCTGACGCATGGGTTGCCTTAGCATGCCGACCTGGGCCATGCTTGGGCGAAGTCATAAGCAGTTGAGCCTCTGGCGAGGGGGATCTCGACCCTTACGTCTCAACCGATGACAGAGGAGAGGTCGTGAGGCTAATGAGGTCCTGCGCCGCTTCAAAAGTGTCTGGCGTGGATGGTTGGTGCGAAGGGAGGCGACCGGGACTATCGGGGTCTCTCCGCCGACTGCGGTGCGCCACAGGTGATGTGTGCACCGGTGAGCCGGCACCGCCATGCCTGACCGAGGCCGACTTCTTTGCCGGGGACCGTCCGCGGGACTTTTTCACCCTCTTGGATGGGGGAGAATGAGACCGGTGCCGAGACTTCGATGCCGACGCACGGTGCCGGTGAGGGGCCTCATGCGTTGAAGCCGGTGCACTGCGCTCCGTAGGCTGTTCCGGTGGCACCGGTTGTAGTGCTGTCTCCATGAGGAGAAGCTTTAGGTGGGAAACTCTTTCTTTCCTCGTGCGGGGCTTAAAAGACTTACAGATCTTGCAACAATTGCAAGATGAGCTTCACCCAGGCACTTAAGGCAACTGTCGTGTGGGTCGCCTCTAGGCATAAACTTCCCGCAGTCAGCACACGCCTTGAAGCCTTGTGGCTCTGGCATTCCTCACCCACAGAGGGGGGAAAGGAGAAAACAAAGAACTTAACTGTCTAACTAATAGAACTATTTACAGATAAGTGATAGAACGGGAACCATTAACTGACTACAGACTAAGAGAGAGAGAGACGCTCCAACGACCATCACGGCGGTAAGAAGGAACTGAGGTGGGGCAGCGCCGGCAGGGGTACTTATGCCCCGCCATGGCGGCGCCATTCCAGGGGGCGCCCTGCCGGCGCTACGGGTACCGCTAGGGAAAACGCTCCGGAAGACACAGTGCACACGGTGCGCACACCTACTTCGAATGGACATGAGCAACCACTCGAAGAAGAACATGGGTGAGTTATCAGGATCAGGGCCTTACTGACCTGAATCCAACCCCCAAAGTAATATCAATTGAAAAGTCAGTGAAAGCATCCACAAGGAATGGTCAAAGCTCCTAAGAAAACCAATTTCTACACTGTGGTTTGTTTTAATAATCACAGTGGTAGAGTATCCTCATAAAGGCTGCTGTGGTGATCTAACATCTCACCTTTGCTTCAGTATTTAATCACCTAAAACGTGTTTATTGCTCAGACCTAAGCTTCACAATTACATCTTATCAGTGTAGATAAATAACACTGTCTTTCCCAAAATCTGTATATTTCTGTGTCAAGTTTTAAAATAAGATCTTAACTACAGACATCACTATCAGCTCAGTCTATGATTTATTTTTGTAGTTGCTTATCTCTAGGGAATAAAACCCTATAAAATGGTGTCAAAATATTTTAGGGAATTTTCTTATATTGGCACACCCACTAATACAGGTAAGGTCCATCACACACTTTGGAAGAATAAGTATAATTGCTTTGTGCTCTCTACAGCTACTAATCTAACCAGGTGTCAGTGATCAACTGTAATAAAGCACCTATGTGATTTTGGAGCTTAAGTCCCATTTTCAAAACTGACTTAGGCCCTTAGAGGCTGCTGTCATGTCTAAATGAACAATTATTTTGTGGCAAGCTGAGTATCCCACGTGAGCTTGCTATACACTAAGTGTTCATGTAGACTCTGCTACCGAATACTAAACGTTGCATAGTGCCTTTTGATGTAACCCACTTTAAAGTGGAAGGGATTTAGTGCAAATCCCAGTGATTTTGAATAGGTCTTGTGCTGCTAAATCATGAAGGTGCTTTTGAAAATCTCCCCCTTACCGCTAGCTATTCTTAAATTGCTTTACATAAAGGCTATTATGTGAAGCTCGTACAATGATTAAATCATAACACAACCTTGGTGTCACACACGTGCTTGCATTTCAAGCTATACTGAGCACATACTAACATGTATGGACAGTCTATACAATATTTTGAAGTCTTAATATTTTACTTGTGGCAAGTTTGCCACGACATTCAGAGACCTGCAAGACTGCCTGTTACCTATTTTCAAGAAAGCACATGACAATTTTGTGGTTTACATACTGTTAAGAAGTTGGTAATACACTGTTTCTAAGTAAAATGGTCTCTATCCTCTAACCCTGAATAGTGACCCAATGATAATATTCATTTTAGTCACTTAAAAATAAAATCAGAAATATACATTAGTTCCCATTAAAGCACATTAAAAACATGATAAACTCCCAAATAAAAATGTATAAAAATCCACAATAAAATAGAATAATTCAAGCAACATTAAAACAAGATTGAGGAAACTTTGTTTTAAATTATGTAGAAATAAAAATTCAAAGCTAACTACTTTATAAATCTAAAGCTAACATAATTATTGGCAAATCTCTCTTTTCCAAGGTCCATTTCTGCAAGGTGCTGTGTGACCTCAGATCCTATTGAAGTTATTATGGATGCAGCATTACAGTGTTAAGTTACAGGGAGTTTCACTGGTACTACTTGCAGAATAACATACTAGTTGTAAGTAGAGACCTGCACGGATATAAAATTTGTATCCATATCTGCATCCATATCCGCAGAAATGAGCTGTGACTATCTGCATACACATTCATTTATGTGGATATTTGCAAATTTGCAGGAGTCTAGATACAAAATTTGTATCTGCAGCCATAGCTGCAAAAATGAGCTACAGATATAGGTGTCCACGTCTACAGACGCTCATGGATATCAAGCAGACATCCACATATTTGCAGGACTCTACTCATAAGTAAGGATGGCAGAATTGGACATATAGGAAATATTTCACTTTTCAAGCTCAGGAAGTTAGTTTTTTCCATTGCACTTTACAGGTGGAGTAAAAGGGGATTTCTCTCACTTTCTGTTATCTACAAAACAAGTTTGCTAAAGGGCATCAACCACAAACAGAAGAGAAATCAGAAGAATTAAGATAACTAACACTATTAGAGTATTGCAACAACAATTATGGTTGGCATTACAGTTTTAGTATGAGACCCTGTTTTCAGACTGTTAAGTTTCTGAAGAGACACGATTTGATCCCACCTCTATAATGTCCATTCTTAAAAACACAAGTTACTGTATTAAGCTTGGTGCAGGACATTACTGCGTGAAATTGAAGTCCTTATAGTGTATGAAATAAAATTCAATGCAGCCATTTTAAAATTGTAGGAATATTTCAAAACAAATCAAAATAAAAATACCCCAAGGTTTTTCATGCTTCAGAAGATTTTGAGGGCAAGATTTTGGGCTCAGATTTCTCACAGGTTATTTTTAAAAAAATCTTACCACAAAGTGATTGTCCCACAAGAGCAGAAGAGGTGAACTGACTAGAATACTATCAGTTTCACTCTTCTCTTCTGGTTAGTGCCACATCTGCAGTGTCTGAGGGAACAATAGCAGAAGTGAGAATTCTCACAGTGGGGAAATGTCTAAAAGCATATGTTGGTGTGAGAAAATGTGAGATTCCCATACACTTTTGCCAGCTTAAAATCCTTGAATTTTTAAAATTATGGAGGATATGCACAATTTAAAAGTAGATGTTAAGGAGGAAGGAAGTGAAAGGAGAGAGGAATCTTTTTTTTTTTTTTTTTAAAAAGGAAGAAGTGTGTAATGGGAAAAAAAAATTAATTCCACCAGAAACTACTGCTTTTGTCAGGTTATAGTAAAGCAACATTATCTCCTGAGTCAACTGTCCAGACATGGCACAACCCATAAGACCAAGTCACATGCATAAATGTACGAGAGAGAGAGAAATGGGAAGAATAATGTAAAGATGATTATCACATTCACCTGAAATATGAAAAAAACAATTTGAATTTAAGCTTGTATTGATATTTAATAAAAAATGTCTAAAAGGCACAAGAAAAAGAAAAAAGTTATTACTAATAAGTGGCAAAATAATTAAAAACCAAACCAAGCAAGAACACAAATTTCTCATGCAGTTCCTAGTCTTCACATAATTCAGCTACTGATTTTACTTCTCAGAGGGTAATTTTCACATGACAAAGTAGTATATATGGCTGATGGCATGCACAATTAAATGTCAAAAATGCCCATGAAACTCAATCTTTCAGCTTTATATTTATTTGTTGAAAAATACTCAACAGAATGTTTTGATTGATAAAAAAATAAAGGAAGTTCTAAAGATGTGACAAAGCAGGATCTCTAGAAAACATAAGGTAAAATGAAGTTCTTATGTCTAAATCAGACCAAAAGTACAAGAAAACAAATTACAAAAGTTGATAGAGATATTCATGAAGGACTTAATCACGAGCACTTTCACCTCCCACAGAAGGATGACCAAAGCAGATAACCAGGCTACAAAGTCTAACACAATCGAGGGTTGGAAAATGCACCCCGAGGACAAACACGTAATGGATGCTTTCTGGATAAGCAGCTGCTAAATGCTAAGACAGGTAGAGGGTGCATAATGCCCAACCCTCCATGCACTTAATCTGCTAGATGGTGATTTGGTTAGATTGTGATCCCATTGGCCACAGATGCCCCTTTGACAATCGCTTGGGCTACCTATATATAGTCTCTCCCTGCATTCCTCTAGAGTACAGGTTTAACCTCCCTGTCAAACCTGTACTCTGGAGGATCAGCTCCAAACCAAGGAGTTTGCTAGACCAGGGGAGGTTAATGCCAGTACCTCTGTCGCTGAGCTCTGCTCTTGGTCCCCAGTCCCTGCCTCTGTTCCCATCCACAGGGCTCCATTTCCAGCTGTCAGCTCCTGATTGCCAGCTGCCAGGCTTTGGCCCCACTCACGTTCTGGCTCTCAGCCCTAGCCTCTGAGCTCTAATCCCTGCTGTTGGCTTGGAGCTCCCAGCTGTCAGTCTGGCTCTCTGGTCCAGCAATATCAATGGTCCTGCTGCGTCAGTTTTTCCCCTGTGATTGCTTCAGTCCCAGAGCACGCACGGAATACTCAACCATGCCGAACCACAAATGTTCCTGGACCAGAGATTCCCAGACTAGAGAGGTTCAACCTGTACCTCCACTGAGATCTGCTCTGGGCATACAAGGCTGCCATGCATGGGGCACTCTGCTTCCTAATGCTGTACGTTCAGAGCAGTTCTGCTGTTTCTTAAGGTTTCCATTGATATGGGAAGGCTCAGGATTTCAAATTGTTTTCAAACATAACTCTGAATAAATAATAAATAAATGAATAACAACAACACTAATAATAATGTTACTTGGCTAAACAAAACAGGATTTGGCTCAGAAATAACCAGCAAAGATATTCTTTTCTTTTTCTCAATGTCCTCTCTCTTTTATCATTAAGTTAGAATGGAGCATCGTGGAGGAAATGTGGTAACCTTTCATCAGAAATTGGATTTTATAGAAATCTGGCATCATATTTACCCCAAATACTTTATAAAATCAATTTTGCTATGCAACAACTACAGCAACATACCTTACTACCAATTTACCTGCAGAACTCCCATAGACTTTCACTGAAGTTTAACATGCAGAGTATTGGCAGAATGCATGCAGCCTGCAGCCTCAACTGATGATTAATACTTTGACCTTCCAGTTCTAAGTGACAGTGTAGATTTTGATATTCTAGCAATAAAATACTGGACAGAAAAACAGTAAACATCTAAACTGCTCTGGGCAAAATGACAAGGTTCACTGTCCTAGAAAAATGTTTATTCTGCTGCATATAAATTAAAAGGCTAATAGATGGAAAGCAAATAAGGAACAGTTTCACAGTGCTTGCAGATGATAACAGTGAGAAGTATGAGAAAAAGATTTTCTGCATAGGAAAATTGCCAACACCAAAGTAGTTCTGGAAATAGTATCCCATTAAAGATTTCTTTTCTAAATTTAAACAGGGAATTTCAGTAAGTGCATGTTATGGTATTGGTACAGAATGAAATCTGGGTCCAAATCCGGGATTCTCTGGTCCGGCAACATTTGTGCTCTGGCACGACCACAGATGTTCCTGGATGAGCGCGCCCTGGAGCAGAAGGGCCAGCAGCTGGAAGCCTGGTGCATCCCTGTGAGTCTGCTAGCAGTGGGGCCACAGCAGCCTGGGCGGAGTGCGATCGGGGCTGTCTGCTGCTTGGCAGTGGGACCAGGACCATAGCAGCCCAAGAGGGGAAGCTGGCTGGGCTGCATCAGTCTGGGTGGCGGTGGAGCTGCAGAATCCTAGGCAGTGGCTGGGCCACAGCATCGTGGGCAGAGATGGCAGCGTGACTGGGGCTGCCTGCTGCCCGACAGTGGGGCTGGGGCTGTGGCCGTGGGCGCAGCAGCCCAGGAGTGGAAGCTGGCAGAATCAATGCATCTGGGGCCACACGCCACCTGGCAGCGAGGCTAGGGCTGCGGCAGACCGACCGAGCAGTGTGCTGTTGAGCAGTGGAGCTGGAGCCACATGTGACCCGGCCAGCAGATAGCCTAGTCAGGCCGAAAGAGCCAGCAGCGGGGAGGGGCAATGGACTGAGGGGATGGTGTCAAGGAAAATTTCCTCATCCAGGACTGGTTAAGTCCCGAGGGTGCTGGATAAAGGAGATCCAACTTGTACTTCACTGATGGTGCCACATTTGATAACCATCAACAGCAATAAGCTTCAAAATGCTAGCAGAATTTTGTACTAATGTATTGTCTGCTTTAGGTAAAACCCTACATCATCCACAAATATGCTTCAGCCCAAACCCAAAATAATACTAAGAGCAATAATGTAGTTCATTTCCCATGTTGATTCAAATTTTGACGTGGATCTGTTTTCAGGAGAGGACCTAAGTAGTCCTCAAATTTCTAATGATTTGCCTCTGCACATAGTATAATCTCTGCCTTTTAATTTTAGTGGCTCTCAGTTTTGGAATTCACTTCTCTTGGTATGAAATATCCTGAATTTGCCAATGTTAGAGAATGTTGCATATTTCATCTTTAAAGCTCATTAGGATAAGTCTAAGCTGGGACTATCTGGGTGTGAAATATAGTATGTTTTAAAATATCCTTTTTGTTAGCCTTGTTTTGCAATGTTGGATTGCCTGCACAGTTTGTTGATTGTTTTTGTATAGATTGTGCTTTAAAGTCTGTTAGAGGCACCAAGAGTTTGGTATTTAGACTTTTAATAGGGATGTAAAAATGTGTTTAAACATGTAACAGTGCAACTGCTACAAATCGTAGAGGTTACCGGACTCTGCAGTATAAAGCTTAAATAAGCTACTGGTCCCACTCCTGAGAAGGCTTTGCTGTGGTCTCTATAGCTGGCTCCCCAGGAACAGGGCCACCAATGTGTAATCTGCAGTGGGGCAGGGGGAGGGAGGAGAAATCACCCTGGTCAGGGGCTACTCCAGTGGGCCCCACGGGATGGTGATGTTTACTGGTTAACCATTTATATCCCTAGTTTTTAAGTTACATACGACTCAAAAGAAATAACACAAAGGTCTCAATAATCAGAAATAAAATGTGAGTAGCAATAAATGACAGTTCATTTAATAGCAGAAACAAGAGCAAACAGCTTTTAAGGCTGACCAGAAAGATACGGAATAAACTAAAAACAATGGAAAGAAAAGCAACTGATAACCAAAGTTGTATTCAGCTATTATGGCAACTGAAGTTCAAATATGGTGATGCAAACCTTAGGGCAAACTATATCTAAAAGTACCACCTCTAGTTGTTATGGCAACTGAAATCCTAACACAACAACCAAGAGAACAGTATCCAAACGTTTTAATTCCTTCGCATTCAGATTTTTGTGAAATATCCTGTGATGAACTTACTTCAGAATAATGAAATACATTTTATGAAACACAAAGCTAGACGTGCTCACACTGTAATTTATCATCATGTGTCATCAAATCAATATTGAGGTAAGGCAAAAATCATATCATGGGAAATTTTAAGAGAGCATGAAGTACCCCCTCCCTTTTAGAAGTAGTGCTTTATATTTCTTTTGTCCCGTTCGTGGGCCATGCCCAACTGGAGTGATTGCATAATCCAGCCCGGGAACTCCCAGCGGGCCATGAGGAGGGGGTTGTCTGTTGCTGGCCCCCAAGCTCAGACCTTTCCTGCCACTGCAGGACATGGCTTTGGGGATTACCAGGGTGCCTGGTGCTGCACGGTGGCATTGGTTGACCCCACCCCTGCTCCCTGTGGCAGCAGGAGCTGGGGGAAGTAGAGCACACCGGGCAAATATATTTTCTCCTCTTCCCTTGCAGCTCCTACTGTCACTAGGAGTGTGTGTGGAGGGGCGCAACTGCATGGGGACGGGGTGCCATGAGGGAAAGGGAGGCGCAATGATGGAAACAGTGGGCTGTGGGGCTGGTAATGGACAGGCCTTCCTGGCTTGTCAGGAGTCCCAGGCCAGATCGCTCAATTGCTTCAGCCAGGAATGGCCCACAGGCTGGGGGGTTGAGACCTGTGATGAAGTCTTTTCTTGTTTTTAAACATGTCTAAATTTGGAGAATAAGGATAAACCAGGGAAATTACATACCAGTCACCTTAATTTCTATAACAGGAAAGATAATGGAGCAAAAAATTAAGGAATCCATTTGCAAATATCTAGAACAGGGCTACTCAACTTTGGAAGCTGCAAGGGCCACAGCGATACCGCACACGCCAAGGGCTGCAACTTAAGTTTGGTTGCATTTACATGCAAATATATATGTGCACAGGGCTCGACAAAACATGTAATCTACTCACCCGTGGCGAGTAGATTTCAAGCCGGCATAGCCAGCGCCCGCGCGATCTGCACATGCGCAGCTCGCAGAACCGCACGGCTGGCGAGCGGGGCTTGCCGCCGCTTGGCGATTCCTGTATATGCAAATAGCTTCTTTCACACTTATGGGCATGAATACAAAGCACTTCCGTCAATGCCCCCGAGCTCCCAGCACCTCCTCCCTGGGGGCTAGAAATGCTGACACCCTGCACCCATCTGTTCCAGCCAGCCCGTCCGTTTGTGTCTTTCAGTGCTCACCGTGCCTGGGAGATGCCTTGCCATTGTGGAACATGTTCCCAGTGGAGGCCATATTCAAAGGATCCTACCCACAGGCTGCGTGTTAAGCCCTATGTAAACCCAAACTGCACCATGGACCGCAGACAAATGGGCCACAAGCCGCATGCAGCCCATGGGCCACAAGCCGCATGCAGCCCATGGGCCACATGTTGAATAGCCCTGATCTAGAAGATAGCAAGGTGATAAGTAATGGTCAGCATGGATTTGTAAAGAACAAATCATGTCAAACCAACCTGATAGCTTTCTTTAACAGGATAAAAAGACTCGTGGATAAGGGGGAAGCAGTAGACGTGGTCTAGCTAGACTTTAAGGCATTTGATGCAGTCTTGCATGACCTGCTTATTAACAAACTAGGGAAATATAACCTAAATGAAGCTACTATAACATGGGTGAATAACTAGTTGAATAACCATTCCCAGAGAATAGTTATCAGTGGCTCACTGTCATGCTGGAAGGACACAAGAAGTGGGGTTACGCAGGGATCAGTTTGGGAACTGGTCCTGTGCAGTATCTTCATCAATGATTTAGAAAATGGCATAGAAAGTACACTTTAACATTCCTACTGCAGAACTTATAAGACTAGTCGACTATCGGATAAGCATTGCTTATTGGATAGTCTTTTGACTAGTCGACTAGTTGATCTCTCCCCCGCCCCCGCTGCATTTATGAGATAGAGGCAGCAAGAGGGGGGCGGAAGGGGTACTTCAATGAGGCAGCGCCACACGGCACTTTGAAACCCCAAGGCGGCCGCTGCGCAACTGATCTTTTCAAACGCCGGCTCCGTGCGATTCAAAGTCCCTGCTGGGGGACTTCAAAGCAGGCATACCACAGGACTTTCCGCTGGCCCCGGGCTGTATATGGAGTTCTGCATTCCTCCTTTGAAATGTACAAGAGATCCAGCAGGGGCTCTTGTACATTTCGAAGGAAGAATGTGGGAGTGTCTATTGACTAGTCGATGGAAATTCCATAAACTAGTCAATTAACCCCATTTTAACATCCTTAGTCTGCAGATGATACCAAACTGGGAAGGGCTGCACATGCTTTGAAGAACAGGATAATAATTCAAAATGATCTAGGCAAACTGGAGATATGGGCTGAGATAAATAGGATGAAATTCAATAAGGACAAATGCAAAGTACTCTATTCCAATCAGTTGCACACACAGAAAATGGAAAATGACTACCTAGGAAGGAGTACTGTGGAAAGGCACCCAGGGATCACAGCAGACCACAAGCAAGTGTGACACTGTTGCAAGCAAACGTACGCACATACATACATCATTCTGGGATATACTAACAGGAGTGTTTTAAGCAAGACACCAGAAATAATTCTTCCACTCTGTGATTAGGCCTCAGCTAGACTGTTGTGTCCAGTTCTGGGTGCTGCACTTCAGGAAGCATGTGGACAATTTGGAGAATACCCAGAGGGGAGCAACAAAAATGATTAAAGGTCTAGAAAACAACCTATGAACGAAGACTGAAAGAACTGGGTTTGTTTAGTTTGGGAAAGAGAAGATTGATATCAGCTTTCAAGTATATAACAGGGAGAAGGAGAATTGTTCTTCATCTCTGATGATAGGACAAGAAGCAATGGGCTTAAATTGTAGCAAGGGAGGTTTAGGTTGGCTATTAGGAACAACTGCCTAACTGTCAAGGTGGTTAAGCACTGGAAAAAAATGTCTAGGAAGGTTGTGGAACCTCCATCACTGTAGATTATTAAGAGCAGGTTAGACAAACATCTGTCAAGGATGACGTAGATCAGCAAAAGGCAACCCAGGCTAGTGGGTGGGTCATGTGAGTGGCCCTACACCTCAGTGGGCTGCCAGATTTTCATAACCAAGACATCTTCCCAGGATAGGGTAGTCTTGCTAACTGCACATGCATATCTAGAATTTGCAGGGTGTGTTGACTGAACCGCAGGAGCACTTTGATAGGATGCAGAGGGAGTGCACAGCTTAGTCAACATTGTGTGAGAACAGTTCATACCTCACTTCACATGCCCTTGCTTTATCTGTGTGTCACTTTTGTAATACTGGTAGGAAAAAAGTGATGTGGATGGAAACCAGCAGAATCTGGCAACCTTGCGCGTGGGCAGTGGTAAACTGGCCACACACAGAACCCACATGCAGCCTGCCTGTAGCACGCTGTCCACCACACTTGTATAGATGGTGCTTGGTCCTGCCGTGAGTGCAGGGGACTGGACTAGATGACATCTCAAAATTGCTACCCGTTCCATGGTTCTATGAAATATGCTTGAGGCCTCTAATCATTATTAATGATCTAATAATTATTAATCATATAATACTTTTTTTTATTTTAAAGATGTCCCCTTATAAAAATCAAGTCAACTTTATATAGTGGCACTCTAAACTAAAAGGAAAGAATTACAATTTAGTGCATATGTATCCTGGCACTGATCTAGTCTCAAATTCAATAAAGGAACAATGAATAATGTCTCCTTAAACATGTGGGAAAGCGATAAAATATGAAGAGAACATATTAATACCCCTCACAGCAGTAAGCAACAGCGTGTGGCTACAATCATTGAAACCTTGCTAAGGAAGCCTCAGAGCACTGTATTAATATATACTTGACAGACTCTTTAGTAGGGAGCCAAGGCATTAATAGCAGTACAGTAAACTTATCTGAGAATGCTAATATCACAGATGAAGCCTCCACTCCCCATCTGAAGCTGTCTGTCTGTGGGCTTAGCAATCTGCTGAAATGTACATATCCCACACATGTGTATTTATATATTTTTTATAGTAAATTATTGCTAGCCAGTTTTTTCTGTAATCAATAGAAATATATCCAACCCCTCCCCCAATATTTAAACACCCTTTAAGCATATGGGACAAAAAAGTGTTATTAAAAAAACATTTCAGAGAAGGGAGAAACTATACTGGACTACCTCCGGAAAACCTGTTTAATAATAAAAATCTAATTCTGTTCTCAGTTATACCTGAAGTACAGTTATCTACAATTGGAGTTATACTGATGTAATTTATAGCAAAATTGGGCCATAACCTACTGTCTGTAAATCCAATATGTAATGCTGTACAAGTTCTAATGAATGGGTGAAATGAACTTTCTCTTTTCCCTACCACTGCTGAATCCCATCTTAAGAAGAGGTAATTAGGACACTAGCATTTGGTAAGAATTCTATAAAACTAATTAGGGTTCAATTAGGGGAAATATGTATGAGGACATATCTTTTTCACCAATTTTTCAGTGCTATAATTCTGTCTATGTGTACCATTGACAAGAAATCAAGGTCCTTCGTTGATTGAAATATCTCTGAAGGATTCTAGCCTTAGACCCTTTAACTAAAAACAATTTTAAAATGTGTGTTGGAAATGTTCCAATAAAACTTTTAAAGGTATCTGACTAGATACAGTATTAATTGGGTAAACAGATAAACTGCAGGCAAGAAAGAAAGAGAGACCATTAGGTTTTATATTTAACTGGGTCTGGAATAAACCAGAAATAGTTCTTGAGGCACCACAATTTCTATTCTTAAGGCTAGAAGTTTGCTTTTGAAAAAATGCGGATGATTTAAATGATGTGGTCTTTGCCTCTAGTAGTCAGAGGAAAACTATCAATGTCCATTGACCCTACAGTTCTGTGAATGATAAAACATCTAAGAGTGAGCTGACACAACAATGAGCTCTGTTGTGTTGACATGAGTTGGAACCAGGAAGAGAAGAGTGAATTTAAAGCATCAGAGTCCTTTAAAATAGCCTGAAAGGCAGATGCTGCCCGTGCCGTTATTATGAAAAGGCAAAATGTAGATGTCACATCTGCAGTCACTGAAATTATCCTCTTTGACTTAGTCTCTGTTTTCTCCATAGTGGAAAAATACTTGTAGCACAGCTTGTTGAAACCTTCTTTAAAAATTCCAGAGCTTCAAAATCTAAACAGGCTGACTAAATAATAGCTGAGTTTATAATCTGAAATTATATTTACCCTGAAAAAAATTCCCCAAGGAAAACACCAAAAAGAAACATGCTTTAGAAGAAACAATAAAACCTATTCAAAAATAAAAACAAAATGGTAAATTTTGTGTGTGTGTGTGCGCGCGCGCGCGCCCCTCTGGACCAGTTAATGGCATACATTAATTAATTCATGCATATACACAATTTACCATGTTTGGGAGGAAGTTAGATTTTTGGTTTTGCTGTCTAGATGTCTGAGGAAACTCTAGGTTATCATCATGTGGCTGAGCTGAAGGAGAAGCCACTTACGCCATCTTACACTTAACCAGAAGTGAAAAATCCTGGTCTTACTGAGGTCAATGGGTATATTGCCATTGATTTCAATGGGGCTAGAATTTCAGGGCTAAGTATGTTAGTGAGGGAAGACTTTAAACATGGACTACTCTGAGCAGACACACAACAAGTTTTTGGTATAATCTGCATGACATACTTCCCCACCCTCTCTTCACCAAACAGTATTTTTCTGGTTTGATGATAAAAGGCTAAAAGATTTTATTAGAGTTTACAGCTCCTAATACAGGTTTTACTTTTAGTTTTTATTAGGCATTGTGCCAATCTGTAACACTCCATGCAGTAACAGGCATTTATAGTTCTATGCTAGTTAACAATGCTAAGTTTCTGATTGCTCGCTTTATCTTTTCTCTTACACAATATATAGAGAACATATGACATTTAGCCCTTGTTTACATAGGAGATATCTTTCGTATGTTTCTCCACTATAACAAACATCCAGTGGTTCAGAGATATACACACTGAACATGTCACGGGCCACTATCAGTACTATTATAAGTGACCAAAACTGCCAACAAGGGACACGGCCAGGGAAATCACCCTTCCTGTCTTGACAGACTATGTACTTTTCCATAGAAGAGACCCAAAGACACACTACAGCCATATGCCTATGCACTTCACTGACACGGACTATGACTCCATACTCTTCATGGGATGCATTCCCGAGACTACTTCTGCTGCTTTAAAAAACTCACCTTAATCTGGGACAATGCTGATTATGTATGCTATGTATCTCAAACTGTAATCCGATACTTGTAATCAACCCCCTCCCATAACCAAAGCTTGGCCCTGGATGTACAGTGCCTTCCTTTTTAATTTATCAGAGGGGTAGCCGTGTTAGTCTAAATCTGCAAAAGCGGTGAGGAGTCCTGTGGCACCTTAAAGACTAACCAAAGTGTTGGAGCATAAGCTTTCGTGGGCAAAGACCCACTTCGTCAGATGCATGTAAGGTGCCACAGGACTCCTCGCTGCCTTTTTAATTTGTATCTTGTAAACTTTGAAACGTTAGCTTTAATAAAATTTTTCAGTCTAATAAAGGTTAACCTAACATATGGAATGGGATAGGATAGGGAAAGAAAACCAGTTTCATTGGAGTCTCTGTGTCCATTAATACTATGGATCAATACATTTTTCTAGTTAATAATCATTATTTAGTATGCAAGAAAATTAACATATAAGATAATTGGCTCTCAAGTATGAATTTACCTGTTTCTGAGAGAGGTAAATCTCCATCATCCCTATACATGTAATGCACCTTCCAATTATGAGATACCATATGTGTATGGGAAAGAGTGCTTTTCAGAACCATGCAGTGCTCATTTTACTCCCTGGAGCATCAGCGTAGATTACCCTTATCTTTACAGAATCAGCTACAAACCTATATTTGTTAAAGTTATCAAATCCCCTTTAAAAATCCAGTCATAGCAGTAATTTATGGTTTCTCGCAACAATGATTTTCACAGTGTGACTATACATTACATGAAATTATGGAGGTTAAATATCAATTCATTTAATATTTGTGTAACTGCATCAAATCTTAGCAGTTACACAATTAGTCCATGGGGGCGGGGCAGGCAGCCTACCAGATTCCACCTGCCGCCACACAGTGCTGCCGCTGATACAGAGGCAGCATCCCCTGTCTGCAGAGTGCCCAAGCTCCCCACGGACAGCAGGCCCATTGCGAACAGAGGCTGTTCCATGGTAGCATCCCTTGCCCTCCAACTGCTGTCTCTGATAGAGGTGGCAGCATGTTTGGGGGGGGGGGGGGGGGGGGGAGGAGAGGGAAGGCAGCCAGCTCCATCTGGGCACCAGCTCCTGTCTGTCCCTCCCTCCCCCAGGGAGGCATCTCCACAGAGCTGGCACGTGCGGAGAACTGGCTTAAAAGCTAGCTCCCCATGCATATTGGCTCCTGCCTGATTCTCACTCCCTTGCTGGTGCCTCCTGTTCTCCTCACCCTCCATGCTGCTGTCCCTCTATGAGAGATAGAGGCAGCAAGTGGGAGAGAGTGCATGTAGTCGACAGCAAGTGGGAGAGAGTGAGTGTAGCCCAGGCATATAGGTTAATCATGTAGTTGACTACACGTTGACATCCCTACATGAAATTGCATTTTGTTTTTATTCTTTTTAAGTTTACCTGTCATTAATTTTACTAAGTGGGCCCTGGCTGATAATAGCTTTTTAATATCTGTAAATAGAATGTTTAAGTCGAAGGGGTTGGGATTTCTTAAACAGACTGATCTCCCAATGAAAAGAGAGTGCTATTACTCAATAAGAAGATATATTTTAAAGATGTTTATGACAAACAATTAGAGGAGGAGCTTTTAGTAATGATAATTACTCAGGATAAAATGTACTACTTCAGCACAAACCTATTAGATATGACCCTTCCCTAGTTGGGTCAGTTCCAAATGGCAATGGAAAAATATGGGGAGGTGATGAGGTTCAGAGCCTGGGCCAAATAAAATCTTTCATGAAGTCTTTGGCCAAAATTTCTCATATATAACTGGTATTAATCCAGTATAAATCCACTGAAGCCACTGGATTTACACCAGTGTAAATGAGCAGAATCCGGCCCTTTATTTTTCCTTTTGAATCATGATGCCTCCCTGATAAATGACACAGCAATTTAAAAAAGCCACAGGAAAACAGAATACAGAAAAATATATTTTGTCAACAGACTGTTCCTGAACTACATAAGACTTCATGGTCATTTAATGAACTCTGTTATGAGAATAAACATGACAACATAATTAGACAGCAATGGATTTTTCAGTTTGATCTCTTTAGAATTAGCTGGGCTTTTCTGAACAAATAGAACATTTTAGCTCATTAGCAAAAATATGAAAGTTATTTGTATTGCAGAGTTCTTGGTTTATTTATATTTGTTAACCCTCCATTACTGAAAACTCTCCGATACCCTGGATTTTGTTGCCTCTTGTAATGCTGCACCTACTTTGCTATTTGTGCCCAGTTCTGCACTTGAATATGTGGGCAAACATGCTCTAGAGATGATACTAAGGTATATTTTCTCTTAGCTGGCTATTAACCTGCTCCCTCACCTAGACATTCAAACACAATTTCTTGTCCCTTCATGAAGATCGTCCTTACTGCTTAAAAAAAAAAAAAAAAAAAAAAAAAAAAAAAAAAGGAAACAACCTTTAAATAGCCAAAAGTTCTAATCACCATCACATTGGACTTCCAGTGGCTCCATGACAGCTTTGCAAGAGAGGAAGGGACTTGGCCATAATAATTTAGGCTCAAAATCCATGTTGAAATGCCATGGACCACTGATAAAACACGTGGTCATGATCTCCTGAGTGCTTTCTCAAGAGATTCTGCTACCTCCTGATAGCATTGCTCCTGAGAAGTCATTCTACCACTGACTGTCTTTGTGACTTACAATGCTAGTCTGCAGGGAGTTCCTTTCCCACTGGGATTGTTAACTGGAGCCAGCAATATAAACTTCTGAGGAACTTTATTTCTTGTACTAGGGAAGCAACCACTGCCTGTTCTTCCCATTTCCTATCCCTATTCCCTCGTATCCTGCATAAGAGACTCCCGTAAGGTATAGGGCAGGAGGAGGAAGTGTGCAATTGACCCATTACTCTTTTTATTGTATACCTCCCTACCACACAGCAGTTCCACCCATAGTTTTGTTTCTCTCTCTTTTACAAGAGAATGGTAAGGAAGCAAGGATCAAAACTTTTGAAAGATAGGTGCACTTTCATTTTCATTTAACAAAGATGTGCTATATTCTGACTTGTCTGTGAAGCTAAAGTTAAAAGAACATTATTTAATATCAACCAAGTTTTTCCTATCTGTAAGATGACTGATTCATGACTGACTGTGCTCAATCCTGCATTATGTGAAATTTCATAAAAATCAACAATAAGCTAAGCAATATTGATTGGAGCTTGGTTTGAAGTAGCTAACATGGATGAATTATTGGTTGTTTAATAGTCTAACAGGGAAATTGTCAAAGCGATTATAAAGGGACAGATCAGATATAATAAAAATTGTGAATTTTAACTAAAAAAGGTTCATAAAACATCACACACAGTATCATGACTATATTTGTAAATGTGCAATGAACACTGTTCTTTCTTTGAATCATCTGCAGAGTCTGCAACCCAAACACTTTGCCACTACTGTATATTAAATGTGATTACTACAGGTCGCAGTTCCTAAAACCAGGACTCTCTTGTCCGGCAACATCCATGGTCCGGCAGGACCATAGATGTTCCTAAACACGAGAGCCCAAGGGCAGGAAGGCCAGCAGCTACACTTACCAGCGGGTGTAGGGTCATATCTAATAGGCTTGTGTGGGATTCTCAGCTGGTGAAAGCGGGGCCAGATGGCAGTAGCAGGAACATAGTAGCAGGACAATGGCAGCCCAGCAACTCAGCTGGGGCTGGAGCAGCCCATGTGTGCTGGTCTGGCAGTGGGGCTGTGCCGCAGCAGCCTGGTAAGTGCTACGTTATGGCCTGGCAGGGGTGGCAGAGCTGCAGCAGCCTGGCTGGCAGTAAGGCTGGGCAACCGCTAGCCAGCAGGGAAAACCCATCAGGGTCCATGGCAGCAGAACCAGGGCAACCCAGCTGGGACCACAGCAGGCCAGCAGCCCGGTTGGGGCTGCATGCCAGCCAGCAGCGGGGCTGGTGCTGCCACGGCAACCCAGCTTGGGCCAGGGCAGCTCAATCAGGGCCACATGTCGCCCAGAAAGGCTTGTGCCATACTAATAGGGCCAGGGCTACATGTTGCTGTACCGGCACTGGGGCAGTAGATCGGGCAGTAAAGGTGGGGCAACCAGCAGTGGGGCCAAAGGAGTGTCAGGGGATCTTCCTTGGTCTGGCAAATTCCCCCATCTGGAACCACCCAGGTCCCGATGGTGCTATACCAGAGAAGTCCAACCTGTAGGGCACCACAAGACTCACAGATATGAAAAACATGTCACACAGTGAATATGATCTCCCCCATGAGTCTGACATTTGGCTCCCAGCTTGAGGCTCCTACCCTGCTGAAGATGGGGGAGGGACCAGACTTTATCTTCCCCTGCAGGGGCCATTCCTGAGACCAGTCAACTGGCACTCCAGCTGCAGAAACTGCAGCTTCAGCTGTCCCCACACCAGTCAGAGAGGCTGTGCAGAAAGATATGCCTTAGTAGAGCCTGGTGCAGGCCTGGGATCATTGCAAAGGTATCAGTAATTATTCTAGTGATAGAAATGTAGCCGGGTTAGTCTGGTGTAGCTGAAGCAAAATACAGGACTACGTAGCACTTTAAGACTAACAAGATGGTTTATTAGATGATGAGCTTTCGTGGGCCAGACCCACTTATTTGATCTGAAGAAGTGGGTCTGGCCCACGAAAGCTCATCATCTAATAAACCATCTTGTTAGTCTTTAAAGCGCTACATAGTCCTGTACTTTGCTTCAATAATTATTCTAAGCATTCCTTCTCACCAAATCTGATTTCTCTGAAGATTAAGAGGTAAGGGAAAATCATGCCACCTTACTAAAGTGGTTATACATTACAGGGCATAACACACGCTATTGTACTGTGGAACTGCTTTTTATAAAGGGGCATTGTCAACCATTATTAACTACAACTTAAACATCTCCAGTTCTAGAATATATTATTTGAGTTGTTCTAAGAAGTTTGTTAAAAAAAGTGGTTGCATAATCTACTTTGGCCTCACTATAAAGAATAAGTTTCAGACAGCTCACCTTTTTTACAATAATAATTTATCAATATACACTTACTGCCTTTCATGCATTTTGTAATAGTAATGTGTTTTTAATCTTTAATGCATTTGGTTATTCCTCAGCTTTCTCTTGCAGTTCACACCAGTCATGAACTAAAATTGCTAACTGAGGAAGTTGTGTGCAAGGCTGCAGGAGCTGCAGAATATGGATTCTGACGGCTTACACAGTACAAAAGTGGCACTGTTTTTTTAATTATTCATGTTCTAAATCTGGATAGTTTTGAAGCTCTTTTGGTAGTTTTCCTGCCTGAGATACTGTCACAAAAAAAAAAAACTTTGTCACTAAGTGAGGAGTCTGATATAAAGCATAAATGTACAGCGGAGAGACCAAGATCTTACAACCCTTAACTAAGTAGTTCCTTCTCATCAGAGGTCACATCCTCTCCCTTTTCTTGAGCAGGTGATCACAGGCTAGCCGGTGATTTGCAAACTGAGCTCCAGCCAGCAAGCTCGCTCACCGGGACCTCAACCACCTTTGCTCCAAGCGTCCCTGGCTACCCGGCTCCTTAGCCCTGAATGCTCTCTGCTCCGTCCCGGGGCCCCCGTCCCACCGCGAGGTGCTCCCCGCTTCGCGGTGGGAAGCGGGCGGCGCGGAGGCCCCACGCCTCAGTAGCCTCCAGCCGAGCCCCAGGGGAGCTCAGCCCCGCTGCTCGGGGCTCCTGCCCCACGCGGCAGGCCGGGGCTGTCCCGGAGAAGTGAGACTGACCCTGCGGGCGGCACCGGGAGCGCAGAGCCCGGCCTGCGCCGCGCCGCCTCCCCTCGCCCCTGCCTGCCACAGACCCCGCCGGGCCTGCCCGCGCCCTGGCTGCTGCTGCTGCTGCTGCGCCCGCCGCCGCGGTGGCGAGTAGAGACCCCGACCTGCCCCGGGGTTAGGCAGGCGCTGCCCCGGCACAGACACCGCCTCGGGCACAGACATCTCCCCAGTACTGCCCCCCCCCCCCCGCTGCATCCCGAGAGGCTGGCGGGGAAGGGGAGACTGACCCGCTCCTCTCGCCGCCGGTGTCCGTGCCGCGCTGCTGCAGCTTCCGCCTCCCCGTCGCACCCGCACTCCGCGGGCGGCAGCAGCTCCGCCATGGAGCCCATTCCCCCGCCGCGCCAGGCCGCCGCGCTCCCTCCGCTCCCGGGGGCAGCCCTGCCCTCGCGCCTCCGCCTCTGCCCGTGGGAAGGCCGCGCTGGGGCGGGCGGCAACCCCCGCCGCCTTGGCGGGGCGGGTCCGGGCTGTCACGGGGCCTGGCGGCGAAGGGCGTGTGGCTGGGGCCCGGCTGGTTTGCAGAGCGGAGGCGCTGGCTGCACGTGTCTGGCTGCGACTCTGAGCGTGAGGAGACGTAGCGGCGGCGCGAGACGGTCTTTTACGGTGTGTCTGTGAGAGAGAGACTGAATTCCCGCATTCCCCCACTGCCCCTGCAAACGCAGCGCTAGAGCCCTTCCCGGCAGGACCTAGCACCTCCGACTGGCTTCCGGGCAAAGCTACACATACCCTACAGTAGGGGAGGAAGAAGCCCTAGTACAGCAGTGATGAGGCAACATGTGGCCCAGGAGGTAGTTTGTTTACCGTTGCCCATGCACAGTTGCCAGATTGTGCTGGTTTCTCCTCACATAGATCCCCCCCCCCCCCAACCAGCCTTTAACCCAAGTGACACTCGCTTAAAGCAAGGGCATGTGAAGTGAGGTTCATGCTCATTGCACAGGACTGTGATTTGTGAGAGCCACCTGCTCCCTCTGCATCCGGTCAAACTGCTGCCACAGTTCAGTTGGCACCCCCGCCCCCTGCAAATTCTAGGTACAAAAGTACAGTTAGCAAAACTACACTAATCCGAGCCATTCTCTTGGTTAAGACATACTTGCTCTCCATTGAAAGTCCCTGCATGCAGCCTATTCACTGGCCTAAATTGTCCATTGCTACCCTACAGCCTTTAATACTGCAATCTGATTAGCCCACTGGACACTGAGTCTATTTTACTTTTCTTGTCATAGTTGTAATACTCTACCCTAGAGTTCCCAAATTTTAGTCCACTAACTGCTGGTTGTAGTCAGCAGATCATTTGCTGCCTCTCTATTGAGAGCAAGATGATTATAAAATGTGTGGCACTGCCACTTTGAAGTACCCCTTCCCTGCCTCTGTCTCACAGAGGCAGCAAAGCGGGGAGGGAATGTCGACTAGTCAAAAGACTATCCAATAGATAGTCGACTAGTCTTTTACATCCCGGCTGTGCCTAGACTGCATCCCTTTTCCGTAAAAGGGATGCAAATTAGACACATCGCAATTGCAAATGAAGCGGGGATTAAAATCCCCCCCCCCCGCTTCATTAGCATAAAAATGGCTGCCGCTTTTTTCCGGCTCGGAGCTTTGCTGGAAAAAAACACCAGTCTAGACGGGGATCTTTCAGAAAATAAAGCCTTTTCCGAAAGATCCCTTATTCCTTATTTTAAGAGGAAAAAGGGATCTTTCAGAAAAGGCTTTATTTTCCGAAAGATCTGCTTCTGGACTGGCGTTTTTTTCTGGCAAAGCTCCGAGCTGGAAAAAAGCGGCAGCCATTTTTATGCTAATGAAGCGGAGGGGATTTAAATCCCCGCTTCATTTGCAATTGCGATGTGTCTAATTTGCATCCCTTTTACGGAAAAGGGATGCAGTCTAGACACAGCCGGGATGTAAAAGACTAGTCGACTATCTATTGGATAGTCTTTTGACTAGTCGACATCCAGGTCCCGATGGAGTGCCTGCAGCTGCTGCTCCAGGCTGCTGCACTCCTCATTCAGGACCTCGAGGCGCAGGTCGCTCTGGACTCCCTCACCAGGGAGGCCATGGCATCCTGTGCCATCCCCATCCCACCGTGCAGAGGTCCTTGTGGAGACTGTACACCAGCACCGACTGGTGGGACTGGCTGGTCCCGGGGCAATGGGACGACCAGCAATGGTTCCAGAACTTCCGCATGCGAAAGCAGACGTTCCTGGAGCTGTGTGCCTGGCTCACCTCTGCACTCCAGAGAACCACCACCTGGCTGCGGGCACCCATCCCAGTCAAGAAGAGGGTCGCCATCGCACTATGGAAGCTGGCCATCCCAGACAGCTACTTATCGGAGGCACACCAGTTCAGGGTGGGCAGATCGACCGTCAGTGCCATCGTCATGCAGGTAAGTCCCAGAGGGAATGGTGGGGGGGTGGGAGGGTGCTGTACTCCATGCCCAGGGGCAGGCAAGACTCCAGGCTGGGTCACCCAGGGGTTTGGGCTGTACCTCCCTTGCACAGGCCTGCTGGTGGTGGGGGGGCCCTGGTGCGTGTGTGTGTGTGTGTGTGTGTGTGTGAGGACAGAGGGCATCACAGGGCCCCCCCCCAAGGGAGCACGCACTAACCCTGCCTTATGTGATGTGTTCCCCTGTGTTTCTCTGCACCCTTCTGCAGGTCGTCCATGCCATCAATGATGTCCTGCTCCAGAGAGTCATCTGCCTGCGCAACGTGAAGGCTAGGGTGGCTGGCTTCGCTGCCCTCGGGTTCCCCAACTGCAGGGGAGCCCTGGATGCAACCTTCATCCCCATCCCTGCCCCGGAGCATTGAGTGGCCCATTTTATAAACAGAAAGGGGTATTTCTCAATTATACTCCAGGCCCTCGTGGACCACTGTGGCTGCTTCCTGGACATTTATACGGGCTGGTCCGGCAGGGCACATGATGCCCGCATCCTACGCAACTCCGGCCTGTTTGGCAGGCTGGAGGTGGGCACTTACTTCCCCCAGTGGGAATTTACTGTCAGGGACGTGCCCGTGCCCACATGTGTTGTGGGGGACATGGCCTACCCCCTGCTGCCCTGGCTAATGCTGCCCTACACGGGGCGGCAGGACCACAACCGGGCCCGGTTCAACGACCACCTCAACCGGGCCCACAACCAAGTGGAGTGCGCCTTCGGGAGGCCCTGACGGAGATGTTCTCCCAGGCCCCACAGTAGGGTCGCCTCTGTCTCCCTTGACATCTCCCTCCCATCCTCTACCTTTCTCTCCTCACCTCCCCTCTCCTCCCAATAAACAACCAGCACAGTTTTTTTTGGAACACAACATTTGAACTTTTTATTTACAATGAGGAGGGGGGAGATGTAGGGTGGGAGGGGGAGGAGGCTCTCAACTGGAAGGGGGGAGCTACTGCTGGGAGGGGTGGCCCCTGCAATTGCTTCTGCGGGGGCAGACCTGCACATGGGGGTCAGCCCGCGTCGGGGCAGGCAGCACGGGGAGGTGGGCAGGAGGGGCAGGAGCAGGAGGGGGCATTGCAAGAGCAAGAGGGACAGGAGCAGGAGGGGGCATTGCGGGAGCAGGAAGGGCAGGAGCAGGAGGGGCAGGAGCAGGAGGGGGCATTGCGGGAGCAGGAGGGGCAGGAGCAGGAGGGGGCATTGCGGGAGCAGGAGGGGGCATTGCGGGAGCAGGAGGGGCAGGAGCAGGAGGGGGACATGGGCATTGCTAAGGGAGGGATGGCGGGTGCATGGGCAATGCCATGCGATAATGAATGGCATGGCCAATGTGTGCGGTGATGGTGGATATGGCATCTGCCATGCGCACACACTGGGCCTGGAAGGGGCCCCAGGGCTCCTGGTGCCACTGCAGGTCCGCCTCCACCTGGCGCATGAAGGCTGCCTCCAACTGTTTGACAGTCTGCATGTGCTGCCAAAGGAGCTGGTCCCGCTGCCGGACCCGCTGGCTTGGTGGTTGGGCGGCTGGGGGTGCTGCCTCTGCCACAGGGCTGGAGGGTCCCCCGCTTCTGCTTGGTCCCACTGCAGGGAACAGAAGAAAGGATGGGTCAGTCAGGCAGCCCAGCCACTGTCCCACACCTCATGCCCTCCACCCCTGAGCCCAAGTGATACCACAGTAGTGTGGCTTGCGCCCACTCGGTTACCCCCTTTCTCCCATGTTGTATGTTTGCATACAGGACTGCCCCATGAGTAGGGTCCTCCTCCATGTATTGTGTGGTGTTAACCTGTGGAAATCGCTGCTGGGGAGTCTGTGAGGCTTTGGGCTAATCAATGGTGTTTGACAGAGAGCATGATGAATCCCCACACAGTGCCTTAGAGCACATATGGCAGAGGTGGTCTGGGCTCTCATCACGTGGGATGTCTCCTGGATGGAACCAGGAGAGTGACTGGGGAGTGTACCATCCTTGCAGCAAAACTCAGGTGGCCCTAGGGCCGGCCCGAGCGCTTCCCCCTCCTCCTCCCCCTCCCGCTAGCCCTCACACACGGTAGCCCAGGGACATGTGTGGCCGCAGTGGGGACTTCCCTCAGGGGGCCAGCCAAGGCACCGGGAGCAGGTGAGGGGTTCAGTGGGGGCCATGCTCACAGGGCTGTGACGCTGCGGTTTTCCCAGGAGCAGCTGGCTGAGCCTCACAGCCAGGCATGGGACAGTGTTGCTGTTCTGCGTGCTGCACCCTTGCGGAGGTGCGGGCTCTGGCCTGAGCCCCTGGGGCCCTGGCTGGTTCCAACCGGTATCCACCCTTCCCCCCTGGTCCTGCCGGATGTGTGTGAGAAGCATGGTCCAATGTGTGCCCTGAAGCTGCCTGTTGCAGCCACGTGCCGCTCGGTCACCAGGCTGCACGTGGTTGCGTGTGCTGCATACTGCTAATGCTATACAGCATGCTGCTCACGCAGCCTGAGTGACGTGCTCTCCTCCTCCCCACTCCGGGCGCCTGGCTCCCCCCCACCCTTGTGAGTGCAAATTGCAACACTCACCGTTTGATCCTTCCCTGGCCTCTGAGGATGCACGGGAGACATCGGGTCTGCCGGAGAGGGCCTCCGCCTGGAGGGTCCCGCTGCTCCCCTGGTCCACCTCGTCGTCTGATCCACTGGGCAGCTGTGCTTCCTCCTCCACCTCACTGGACCTGGTAACGGGGGGGGGACGCCTGCAGGTGTCCACGGGCACGGACGGGCCATGTGGTGCCATTTAGCTTATCCATCTTAAGTAACCCTGCCCCCTCCAAAAAAAAAAAAAAAAAATGTGGATCTAACATGTTTGCTCCTGCCAGATTATTCACTCTGCTGGTTTGCTTTATCCTTATCTCACCTTGGTTGTGTCTACATTGGCAAGATTTTGCGCAAAAGCAGCTGCTTTTGTGCAAAAACTTGCTGCCTGTCTACACTGGCCACGAGTTCTTGCCAGTTCTAATGTAAGAAATCAGTGCTTCTTGCGCAAGAACTATAATGCTCCCGCTCAGGAAAGAGCCCTCTTGCGCAAGTGTTCTTGCGCAAGAGGCCTGTGTAGACAGGCAACATGAATTTCTTATGCAAGAAAGCCTGATGGCTAAAATGGCTAAAATGGCCATTGGAGCTTTCTTGCGCAAGAGAGCGTCTATACTGGCACGGGTGCTTTTGCGCAAAAGCACATCTCTTGCACAACGGCACATGCCAGTGTAGATGCTCTCTTGCGCAAATACTTTAACGCAAAAATTCTTGCGTTAAAAGTATTTGCGCAAAATCTTGCCAGTGTAGACGTAACCCCCAGAGTAAACAAAAGTCCACTATATGATTAACTCCTCTGTTGGACAGGGAAAGGGAGATTAAAAAAGACATTTTCATTAAATTCTGAAAAGATTATATACGTATAATTTCAAAGTTACCATCACTACCACCATATTCTTTGGACCAAAGAGAGAAAACATAAGAAAACAGGAATATAAAAACACAGGAATATGAAAGAAAAAGTTCTAAAAAAAGGGTCTCTCGTTGTCAATCCTTTCCCTCTACAAAAACTGATTTAGGTGTTGTGACACTATGTCACAGTATTGAACACTGTGCAAAGTTTGCTTTGATGTTCCTTTTTAAAAATTTAATTCCACAACAGTGCTGGATAGTTACAAAAGATGATTAGGTAATTGTGCTATAATGGCATCTAGAGGTTTCAATCAGGGATCATGACCCCAAATATTTTTGGATTTTTTTTCTACATTTTCGAATGTATTGATTTTGATTACAACACAGAATTCAGAAAGTACAAGGTGGAGTGCTGGGAGTTTCAATGGATCATTCTATGCTATACCAACCATTTGGCTGCTGTTTGATGCCATATCACTGATGTAAGTCAATAGAAATAAGGCAAAAAAGGGTTCAGGACAGCTCTGAAATGTCATACCCACAATCCTATGAATGCTATAAAATCTTTACAACAAAAGTGAAGTTTAGTTTTTCATACAGCGAAAGTGTCTTAGACAGACAACTGCCTAATGACTCTGTGACTGAAACAAAACAAAACCGAACAAGTTCTATACCCAAACCCTATGCTAAAGTGCCCTCTGGTGGTCAAATCATTGCTTTGAATGGTCACTCCCCACCTGCTTCACAAATTACAATTCCACAGGTATTTCTGATTATTACTTCTTTAATCAGTGGGAGAAGTAGTTTTTCTGAATGTGGGATAGTTTCAGTATTATAAGGGGAGCAAAAAAGACACAGACCCTGTTGGCCTGAAAGGGCAGAGCTGCTGGAAACTTGATGTAAGCAAGCAGCCTACTTTGACAAAGATTGTAACTTGCTAAAGTTAAGTTTTTGTCATTACAAAGCATATTTTATTTTATTTTTAACCATACCTGTCATATCTATTCATTATTAATAAACTCATTCTTGTTTTATTTTAAAACTGTCTTAGTTCTTTGCATTAGCAGTGGAAGGTGAATCCTCAGCTAATGTAACA
Organism: Pelodiscus sinensis; assembly: GCF_052426305.1. Lineage (NCBI taxonomy): Eukaryota > Metazoa > Chordata > Testudines > Trionychidae > Pelodiscus > Pelodiscus sinensis. The sequence continues at coordinate 105,410,883 of NC_143055.1, forward strand.
AGCTAGTGAATACACTTTTTTGGAGGCAGCAAGTTTTACTTCTGTGAGTGTCCAGTGAGATGGAATGGACACGGAAGGAAGTATTTCTGGGGAATGCAGGAACTGGGGGTTACTGTTTGTTACCTTTGAGGCAAGATTTGGACAGGCAGAATCCTGCAAGGCAGATAAGCTGACACACATAGTTGTAGCTGCAACAAAGCTCACTCCTGCTGAAGCAGAGCTGTAACACAGGAGCTCACAGTTCTGTTTGTCACAGTATTATTTGACTACTGCCTTGGTGTAGAGTCTTACTGGAGAAATCTGTTTTTGAAACAGTCATCAGATGACATTATAGTCTACAGAAGAGAATCATTTGTAAGGCAAAAATCTACCTCTGCTTTGTAGTGTAGCTAAGAGGAAGATTTTACATATAGAAATATTTTCCAACTGCCAACATCTTTTTAATTTTTTTTGTAATGCAGATATGCTTACAATTTGCAGCATAAGATTGTACTTAAATTAGAGATGGTCACAAGTTATAAAATTCATACCTGGATTCCAACGCACCAAAGAAGAGAGTATCTAAACATATGGGTTAGGTTTAGCCTGTCATAGAAGAAGAAAGTTTAGACTTTCCTGTACCAAATTTTGGAAGTGCTCAGAATTGAGGTGCTGGTTGAAATTCATCTTTTAAGTTTTATTATAATTATGAATCACTGTTATGCCATTGTATTCTGCTGCCTGTCAGATGGTATGCAAAACAAACATTCACCTAGAACAGCACATATCCTGCAAAAATTTCCCATACCTATTAATTCACAAATTTGTAATGAGTTTCACTTCTGGCTTATATCTGAGCTATCCTTGGTTTGGGACTTGACAAAACCAAAGTTTTGCACAATATAACTTTACTGTAGTCTTGCTAGTCATGGACCAGATCTTGGCTTATTGAAATGAATGGGAGTTTTGCCATTCGCTTCAGTGGTACAGGATGACACACTATATCGGGGTCAGCAACCTTTTAGAAGTGGCATGCCAAGGTTTAACTTATTGACTTCTATTTATGGGGCTGCGTGCCATTGATACTTTTTAAAGTCAATAATAGTCCTACTCATATTTTAGTAGCTTCATTAATAAATACATTAAGATGCAGATCTTACAGTTTTAGTAACACAGGATTTAAAAAAATAATTAAGATCAGAGTTTTAGGTATCTGCAACACTCCAAAAAATTTCTGTTAAAAGAGCCTTTTCTTTCTTACCATAAGCCATTAACACCTACGTAAATTTTGTTTGAAATGTAATCATGGAAATGTCCTTCTAACTCCTCCCCCACATGCAGCTTGCTTGCCTCCCCTGCTCCGACCCAGCCAGAGGACTGAAATCTGGATTGCAACAAAAGAATCAGACACCCCAGATAAATGGTCCCTTGCTTCCAACTCACTACACAGATGCCAGCACCCAACCACCCCTTTCCCCTGTGCATCTGTTCTCCCCAGCCCAGGTGCGGGCTGAGATAAAATCTTGCTTTTCAAAGTTGTAGGCACCAGCAGTCTGTTCTGTTTTAACTCTCAGCTAAAGCACAAATTATCCACACCTCCCCCACCTCACAAACTACCTCCCTGCTTCCACCTCACCACAATGCCAACACCGACCCACCCTCTCTTTCCCCCACCTACCCCATGCAGTCAGTCCCATATCTCCCCCTTCAGGAGGCTTGACAGTGTTGCGTTTCTGCCTTTCTCTCCTGAATACAAAGGATTATTCAAACTCCCCTCCCATTTGACTCCCCCTCTCAATTAATCACTCATCCATTCCCCTTCCCCGTTCCTAGCCACTTACTCTCTCCTTATCTTGCTTTTTATATCCTGCTCTGGGAGCTGCTCCATTTCAAGCCTGGAGTAGCTGTGTTTAGCACAGTGGTTCTTAAACTTTTTGGCCCATGGACCACCTGGCTCAATGCAAACCTTTCTGTAGGCCACCAGTTGTTAATGGAAACTCACTGTTAATTACATAGTTACACCCAAGCTATTTTGCTAGTGCTGCAGCTAGGGAACACGGTTTACTTTAAATTATTAAACAGATTAAGTGTTTTAACGCTCTCATGTTAGTTTATCAAATTCATGTTAAATAAAGAAAATATTAAAGTATATCCAACGCAAAAGGTTTCCATGTTTTCTTTATTTATGGCGGGGGGGGGGGGAAGACCTTTTTTGGGTCATGGGCCACTAACCCACAGAAGAATCAGTTGGGGACCACACAAGTGAGAAGCAAAAAAAAAACCTCCTCCAAAAAACCACAACCCTCACTGCTGTGTGGCCCCCAACTGAGACACCTCATTCTTCTGGCACTCCAGCCCCATGGGATAAGGGGGAAGACTGAGGTTCAGGGCTTCCCATAGGCCAGATTTACTTTTCTGGAGTTCCAGGGTTAGTGGATTTTGGGTATCCCCTTAGGCTCTGGGGTGGGGACTAAAATGAGGGGTTCAGTATGCAGGACAGGGCTGCCAGCAAGTGGGATAGGGATGGGGGTGCAGGATCTGGGCGGGAAATGGAATGCAGGAGGGGGGTGAAAAGGGCGGAGTCTGTAAGGGAGTTTGGTGGCAGGAGAATGTGTGAGGTGGGAGTACAAGAGGGAGTTTGAGAGCAGGAAAGGATTGGAGGAGTAACACAGACAAGGTGGGAGGGTGAGAATGCAGCCAAATAGCTGCACATCAAAACCCTTGTGACTGGTTGATTATTGTGCTCCCATCTGTAGAAGGAGAATGAACACTGGTGACTTTCTGGGTTATGATGGAGATTTGTGGTTCCTATGGCAACTATATGGCTCTGAAACTAAGTAAAAGAGGAACATTGATTCACTTTTATGTGTAGATGTTGAAGCAGCTATTTAGCTTAAAAATCTTAAGCAAACAAATATTCAGTATCATGGAGGGGAGAGGTGTTCCTTGGCCCGGTTTGTTTTCTAGCACTCCCAAAATGAGGTGTTGTCAGTAACTGATTGGTCAGAACAGGGTCTGGAGGAGACTGATCCATGGAAAAGCAAGGATCCCCCGACAGACACAGCCCAGAGCTCTAGGGGAAATGATGAATGAAGGTCTGACTGCCAGAAGAAATATTCACTGGCATTAAAAGCAGCTATTCTGCTGGAGAGCTGGAGGGGAGCAAATGTCCCAGGTCTAATGCCAAGGGGTGCTACAGATTATTGAACAATGCAGCCCATTCCCAGCTTTCTGGAAGCACCTGAAAATGGGCTGCAATTCTCATTCACATAGAAAGATAAGGTGCAAAGAGGATTGTGCTGTGATGGGGGAAGGGTGGCAAAAAAGTGGGGAGTAAAGGGAAGTGCCGCTTCTGCAAAGGGAACTTGTATCCCTCCCTCACATCTTCCCTCTGCTCCAGCTTTGCTCCCTTCGGCCCCATGATCTCCCCCAGCCTGATACCCCTGCATCATCCCATTTTCCCACAGTGCAACCCCTGCTCCCTCTGATCCTTGCCCTGCATTCTCTTTCACTCCCCTCCTGCCCCCACATCCCTGTTCCCTTCAGTGCACAGACAGGTAGGGCTGCCTCTGAGAGCAGCGCTGGGGTGAGGAGGGGGCAAGGCCGGGGGGACAGAGTCACTTTGTGCCTGGATTAGCCCTTTGCCCAGGACTCGCCCCTCACCTGCAAGCTGTAGTTCCAGGGTTGGGGTGGGCAGAGCCCGGGTCTGTCCAGAGCTGATTCCAGCCTGGCCAGGCACAGTGGGGTGCTGGGGAAGTGGCTCTCTGGTCCTGCACACACCTCGCGGGGAGCAGCGCGGCGCAGTCCAGGCCCCGGCGCCCCACGTGTGACTGGACGCTCTGCCCCGATCTGTGGAGCAGCTCCAGCCCCACCCCCATCCTGGAGCAGGCGGCAGATCCTGTAGTGCAGGAGTGGGGCTGTTAACCCCTTAGGTCCCGGGAGCTGCACACCCAGGTGGAGCTCAGCACAGGGTCGTGCCAGACTGCCCTGGCCCCTATGTCATACCACACGTATGCCTTTTCTGCCCCTTCCCCCCAGCAGAAAGCCAGAGCTGGTGCTCCAGCCTGTATCTGTGTGGCAATCCTGAGGCTGGTGCCACAGCATGGGCTCCCCGGAGCGGCAGGACTGAGCTCCCACCCCTTATGCCATTGAAAATCGGCTCACATGCCCCTTATGGCACGTGTGCTGTAGGTTACTGACCCCTGCACTACATGCTTAGTTTCCAAAATAAGGTCCAGGTACATCTCCTTTTACAGGCTGACACAAAAGTGAAGCCACGTGAAATACTATCTGACTGGATTCCCCACTCTCCATTTTTCCTTTCTGTAAACTCTGTCCCCTCTTTCTCCTCCCCCTAGGCTACATTATGACATACAGAAAAGACAGATGATGTGTTATAACTGCAATGGGGAAATTCTTTCCCAATAATTGCCCTTTTGAAGCTTGCTTTTCTCTTCGTCTTTTAAAGAAATTAATTAACATAGTGTCATCACATGGATTACAAAATGAGAGAGGCTGGAATTCTCTTTATCAGGTGATGTTATTTTTACTCTAGCTCCTCTAATGAAGTGGGTTTTGCCTATGAAAGCTCACGATCCTATATATTTTTTGTTGGTCTCTTAAGATGCCACAGTACTAGCAATTATATTGTTGTAATATAGCTGTCTTCCTATTTGTGCCTGTGTTTATATATGACATATATACATGACAAGGCTTGAGATACTTTCTGTACAACAGTAACATTAATCCCTTGCATCCCTGGAAATGAAACTGTCAATTGTTGTTGTAGGAGGCTATGCAAAGCTGAACCTCATAAAGTTAAAAGTTCATAAATTTCCAAAACAGAGACCAGCCACAGAAACAGATGGTGCTTCTGGAGGGTCTGAAATGTTTCCACTAATTCAACATAAACCTTCTGTCTGGAATTCTGCAAGTGGGTAGACTTGCGTGCATGTGTGAGTGTACAATGCATAAGTAGTCAATATTAATCACATTTCATTTTTGAAGCTCCTTTAGGCAGAGACAATATAGGCCCAGTCCTGGAAATATTTACACACATTCTGATCTCTAAGGATGCTAGTCACTTTCCTGAAATCAATGAGATTATTTGTGTCTAAATTTCAGCATGCATGTAAGTATTTGCAGGATCAAAGTCATAGACACAACTGAACAAAGTCATCTTTAATTTCTACTCTATGTTATATTCTTAACATAGTAGCATGTAGAAGAGCATAATTTATTGGACAAAAGTCAACATGGTTTCTGTAAAGGGAAATCCTGTCTTACTAATCTATTAGAGTTCTTTGAAGGGGTTAACAAACATGCAGACAAGGGGGATCCAGTAGATATAGTATACTTGGATTTTCAGAAAGCCTTTGACAAGGTCCCTCACCAAAGGCTCTTGTGTAAATTACATGGCCATGGGATAAGAGGGAAGGTCCTTTCTTGGATTGAGAACTGGTTAAAAGACAGGAAACAAAGGGTAGGAATAAATGGTAAATTTTCAGATTGGAGAGGGGTAACTAGCGGTGTACCCCAAGGATCAGTCCTGGGACCAATCCTTTTCAACTTATTCATAAATGATCTGGAGAAAGGGGTAAGCAGTGAGATGGTAAAGTTTGCAGATGATACAAAACTGTTTAGGATAGTCAAGACAGAAGCAGACTGTGAGGGACTCCAAGAAGATCTCACCAAACTGAGTGATTGGGCAACAAAATGGCAAATGAAATTTAATGTGGATAAATGTAAAGTAATGCACATCAGGAAAAATAACCCCAACTATACGTACAGTATGATGGGAGCTAATTTGGCTATGAAAAATCAGGCAAGGGATGTTGGAGTTATCGTGGACAGTTCTCTGAAAACTTCCACGCAGTGTGCAGCGGCGGTCAAAAAGGCAAATAGGATGCTGGGAATTATTAAGAAAGGGATAGAAAATAAGACCCAGAATATCTTACTGCCCCTGTATAAAACTATGGTACGCCCACATCTTGAATACTGTGTACAGATGTGGTCTCCTCACCTCAAAAAAGATATTTTGGCCTTGGAAAGGGTTCAGAAAAGGGCAACTAAAATGATTAGGGGTTTGGAACGGGTCCCATATGAGGAGAGGTTAAAGCGACTGGGACTTTTCAGTTTAGAAAAGAGGAGACTGAGGGGGGATATGATAGAGGTCTATAAAATCATGAGTGGCGTGGAGAGGGCTGATAAAGAAAAGTTATTTATTAGTTCCCTAAATAGAAGAACTAGAGGACACCAAATGAAATTAATGGGTAGTAGGTTTAAAACTAATAAAAGAAAGTTCTTCTTCACACAGCGTGTAGTCAACCTGTGGAACTCCTTGCCAGAGGAGGCTGTGAAGGCTAGGACTATAATAGAGTTTAAAGAGAAGCTAGATAATTTCATGGAGGTTAGGTCCATAACAGGCTATTAGCCAGGGGATAAAATGGTGTCCTTGGCTTCTGTTTGTCAGAGGCTGGAGAGGGATGGCAGGAGACAAATCACTTGATCATTGTCTTCGGTCCACCCTCTCTGGGGCACCTGGTGCTGGCCACTGTCGGTAGACAGGATACTGGGCTAGATGGACCTTTGGTCTGACCCAGTACGGCCGTTCTTATGTTCTTATGACATCTGCCCATATTTGTTCAATATAATTTTTATAAAAATATTTTCCATGACGTAAAAAAACCATTAAAAGTCCCAGTAGCCTTGAGGCTTGATATTGGACTAGCACCAGTTTTGTTCCAGTACAATTTCATTACTTTTAGTGGAATTAACACCAGTGTAAGTGATAATGGCATCAAGAGCTCAGTGTTTAGATCAGTGGTCTCCAACCTTTTAAGCATGAGATCACTTTTTGAATTTAAACGCAATCCAGGATCTACCTCAGACCCAAATACCCTGGGCCCACCTCCTTCGTGCCCCTTCTCTGAGGCCCTGCCCCTGGTCACTCCGTTTTCCCTCACTCCCTCATTCTTCCTCCCTTTCACCAGGCAGGAGTAGAGGGTTGGGACACAGGCTCTGGTCTCGGGCTAAGGGATTTGGAGTATAAAAGGGGCTCTGAGCAGAGCCTGGGGCAGGGAATTGGGGTGCAGGAGGGGATTCAGGGTATAGACTCTGTAAGGGAGTTTGGGCCCAAAAGTCTCAGGGCTAAGGCAAGGGCTTGGGGTGCAGGAGGGTGTTCATGACTGAGGTTTTCAGATTCTGGCTCCAGTTGGACTCTACTTACTTCAGGTGGCTCCTGGGTGGAGGTGCAGTGGGGCTAAGGCAGGCTCACCCTGACCTGGCCCTGCACCACTCTCAAAAGCAGCCAAACTCCCTCCATCCCAAGCCCTGTTGTGCTCCCCCCTCCCCGTTCTGTGGAGATAGAATACAGGATGGGAGAGGGGCACCCTGACATCAGTGTCCTCTCCTCTCCCTTCCCTGCCCTACCCAGCAAGCAGGAGGCTCACGGCAGATGGGTGGGGGTGGGGTGGGGGTGGGGTGGGAAGCTCTAAGGCAAAGGGCAGGAGATGCATAGCAGTGGTGGGAGGGGTAGCAGAAGTGCTGCACTTGACAGCCTCCAGGCCAAACCAGTCAGGATCATCTGCCAGAGGCTCCAAGATCTACCAGTAGATCCCCATCTACTGGTTAGTGACCACTGGTTTAGATTATACCAAATGGCTTAGCTGAATGATCTACAGCTGTGGTCTCCAGCCTTTTTAAGCACAAGATCACGTTTTGAATTTGTGCAATCCAAGATCTACCTCAAACCCAAATACCTTTGCCCTGCCTTGTTTGTGCCCCTTATCTGAGGCCCCGGCCCTGTACACTCCGTCTTCTCTCCCTTTCGTCAGGCTGAAGCAGAGGGTTGGGGCACAGGCTTTGGTCTTGGATTAAGGGATTTGCAGTGTGAGAGGGGTTCTGAGATAAGCTTGGGGTAGGCAGGTGCAGGAGGAGTTCTAGGTGCTGGCTCTGGGAGGGTGTTTGTATGCAGGGGTGCATGGGGCTAGGGCAGAGGCTTCAGGTGCAGGAGGGGGCTCATGACTGGGGTAGGAGTTATGGATGTGGGCTCCAGCAGGGCACTGCTTACCTCTGGTGGTTCCTGGGTGGTGGTGCAGTGGGGCTAAGGCAGTCTCACCTCTGCCCTGGTCCTGCACCACTCCGAAAAGCAGCCAGCAAACTCCATCCCAAGTCCTGTTGTGCCCCTTCTCTGCTCTGTGGAGAGAGGATGCAGAGCAGGAGGAGGGCACCTTGACATCAGCACCCTTCCTCTTCCTACCCAAACACTCCCTGGGGATGTGGGGGGACAGCTCCAAGGCAAAGGGCAGGAGAAGCGCAGCAGTGGGGAAAGGAGCAGCTGAAGTGCTGGCGCTTGATAGTCTCTTGGCCAAACCAGTTATGGTCCTGATTTACTGGTTGATGACCACTGATCTACAGCAATGGCAACTGGAAGTGTAAACTGAGTTAAGACCTCCAAGTTGAAGCCAAAAGAACAGCAGATAGAGGGATCAAACATGCTTTGTTCTGTCTGCATACTGCTCCCAGGAAATATTTTTTCTGACAAGGAAAAAATGCATATGATGGTAAGCTTAAAAGTTAGGATGTGCTCAGCGTGGGTGAGTACTTGCCGAAAGACCTTTCTATGAAAAATAAAACCCTACCACGTTCATATAATTCTTTAACATTATTATAAATAAGTGCAGGATGTCATCTTTCCAAATAATTTATTAGTTCTTGCGCTACATCCATCTTTCATTTTTATGTTACTGAAATTTCTCCATTCCAAGAGGAGCTCAGCTTATCTGAAACAGAAAAATTACATGCCATCTGGCTATTTATGGGCTAGATGTATGTAGTTATAAAAAAATAAAAAGCAGAGATGTATTAATTACAATTATAAGTCAGCAAAAGATAGGAACTGACTGCAAGCCCTTGGGTGTGTCTCTAGACTACAGGGTTTTGTCGACAAAGCTTCTGTCGAAAAAGGTGTGCAGTCCAGACGTAACCCTTATCTTTTTGTCCATGGTTTGGCATTCAGAGTAACAGGCAAATTACACTGTACTTTGGGCATCCTGGAGATGTTGGGTGGTATTTTCAAAAACTCCTGATTAAACTCTGCTTCTGTGAAGTCTAGAGTATAACTCCCATTGGTTTCACTGGAGGCAGGATTAGGCCAATGCTGAAAATCTAGAGTTTACAAAAAAAAAAAAAAAAACCTTTTTAGGTATTTATAGGGCCCTTGTAGCTGTAACCTCTATACTTCTCACATATACTAATGAATTTGTCTTCAACAACCCAGTGAACTAAGAAAGAATTTCCATAAGCATTTCAAAGATGGGGAACTGATATAAAGAGAATAAAATCTGGATTTTCCTATCTCTTTCAGCAGTTTTACACAAGTACTGTTTCTTGGTTTTCAGCATATTCCCCTTTTGTCCTGATGTAACTAAAGTGAGAGTCAAATCCTCATAAAGTCACACAAAAAAGCATACTGTAAGCCAGCCATGGAAACAAGAGCCCCTGCCTTTTCCGGAAACCACAAGATATGAAGGCATCCTCTTTGAGAAAAAAATCCAGCACATCCTACTAATACGTAACGTAATTTACAGGATTTTATAAAATACATAAAATACAATAGCTCCCAAAAGTGTATATTTTGCTTGTATACAATATACTTTAAATCTTATTTTTCTCAGTGAATGAAAAGTGACTTTTGCAAATTGGAAGCCATTTTAACACATTTTGAAAATTAAGAGGAAGTGGAAAAACAGTAAACCTTTTGGGAGGAAATTTGCCAATCTTTGTAGCTGAGCTATGATTGAAGTGAGCTGAGGATTCTATAAAGATCTGGATACAGCCCTATACATAAGCCCGAAAAATACTACACAAGTTAATTTTTCATGCTGCCTTTTCCCCTGCCATTAAATCTGTAAGCATAAGAAACACCTGCAAAGTTCAGGACTGCATCAGTATAAGCTGAGGGTTCCAAAGAAAACATAAACTCCAAAATGGATTCATACTAGTCTGCAATATACCTGGAAAATAAAAAAGAAACCATTCTCTTGAAGCATGAGGTATTGAAGCTAAATTTCCTGTTGCCTCCCTCCCTAACAACAAAAGTTTTCCCAATGAAAAGTGCCAGTCTGAACAGCACTTTATCAGCAGGAGAGCTCTTTTGTCAACACAGCAACTGTAGCTCGTTGGGGTGGATTTTTTTTTTAGGTTGACAGGAGATCTCGCTCCTGGTGACAAAGAACAGTTATACCGTGCATCTATTAGAAGCTCAGCTGTAGTGGCACAGCTGTGTTACTAGAGGGGTTTAGCACAGATATAGCCTAAGGCCAGGTCTACACAAGGGCTATGTCTACACTGCAGGTTTCTTGCACAAGAGCATGTCCACATTGCCATGTGCTTTTGCCCAAGAGAGCGTCCACACTGCCATGGATGCTCTTGTGTAAAAAAGCTCTGATGGCCACTCACAGAATGGCCATCAGAGCACTTGTGCTTTTTCCAATAGGGGTTTCTTGTGCAAAAACTCTGTAGTGCAAAACTCTTGTGCAAAAACTCCCTAGGGGATAACTTTGAATTAAGATATACAACTTCCGCCACATTAATTATGTAGCTGGAATCAAAGTATCTTGAATTGCATTTTGGCTCCATCCACATAGTGGGAAGTTGAGGGGAGCACACTCTCCCTTCAACTTTCCTTGCTCCTCGGAGGAGCTGGATTATCGGCACTGAGAGGAGCGCACCCTCAATTCAAATTAGCATGTCTTCACTAGGCCCACTAATTCAAACCCCGGAATATTGGTTGTGGCAGCTTTGATCTTCTCTGTAGTGTAGACATGGCCAAAGATACTTATTTCTAGAAGTTAGCAGGTCATCAACGATCAGAGGCGCTACCTCTTTAATGGGGTCATTGTCATTCATATTATTGTTTATCACTAGCCTGTTTCAGAAGTCAGTCATGGGGAAACAACATCCAAATCCGGAAAATAAACACCCTTTTAAATGACTTCTCAAACTACAAGAGTAGTTGTGAAAAAAGGGAGGGGAGAAGGCAATACAAGGGAAACCAATCAAAATATTGCTTAAAAAGGGGAAAATGTCACTTTTTAATGTCAAAAGAAATCTTGCTGTAGCAGGGAGCAGCAGACATTTCATTCCTTAAATGATGAGTGGGTATTGCACCAAGGGCAAAGTTCATCAAGGAAATACTTTCTGGGATATTCTTACAAAGCATGTGGGAGTGAACCTCCCAGCTCAGGTCTGCAAACTTATACTAATGGGACTCACGCCAGTGTGCTTAAAATAGCCTTGTAAATATTATTTTGAGGTTGCAGATCAGCTTGAAGCCTTTTCCCAAACACTTGAGAGCCTGAGCTCCTATCTCAAAAGCAGTGTCTACACCAGGAACTCTCAACCTTTCCAGATGACTGTACCCCTTTCAGGAATCTGATTTGTCGTGCATATCCCTAAATTTCACCCCACTTACAAATTGCTGTCTTACAAAAATGAGACATAAAAATACAGAAGTGTCACAGCACACTTATGAAAAAATGCTTCATTTCTTATTTTTTACCATATAAATTATAAAATAAATCAGATGGAATCAGATATTGTAATTGTATTTCAGTGTAGAGCAGCATAAACAAACCATTGTATGAAATTTTAGTTTATACTGACTTCACTAGAGCTTTTTATGTAGCCTGTTCTAAAACCAGGTAAATATTTAGATGAGTTGATATATTCCCTGGAAGACCTATTTTGGTGTCAAGTCTGAACAAATTCATAATAACTAAAGTTTGTTTGATAATTTGAAAAGAGAAAATTCAAATACATTATTTGCCACAAGTCGTTTTTCCGGCTCCCTCCACAATTGTATAAACCCAGGAAGTTAAATACCAATCTGTTTTACAGATTCAGCAATCACAGGAACTACCACTGGCTTCAGTGGATTTTTACTTGCAATCTGAAAGTTAAATATGTGGTTTAGTTGCTCAGCTGGTTTGAGACAATAATAAGCAGCTCTGGATACAAAGAGCATGCCCTTAAAGCTGAACATCTAATTTAGAGCCTGACTAAAACCCACTGAAATAATTGGAAATATTCTCATTGACATCAGAGGGCTTTGGAGGGAGATTCACAGAACACAATCCCATTGTTTTAGATTTGTGAATTTGGCAGCTATTTATCTAAAACCCAATGGCCACTGAAAATAATACAAATGAAACACCGAAAGTTAGATTGATAATTTAACTAATTAATTTAAGTAATTGAAAAGGAATTACATCAGGGATTATTTGACACACTGATGTTATGGTTTTAATTTTTAGCCCATACTCAAGGATCTAGGTCTCACGCTCCTGCAGTAAAATAATTGCAACTGAAGCAGTTGGTGCATGAGATGTAGCCTATTTTTACTGATTTAGCATTAAGGTTACAAACCTAGTGTCAGAAATCAATGGCACTTCCAGTACTCTGGGGAAAAGCTTTTCCTAAACTGAATGTATATTGTATTTATACCCGAAATTTGATCCACTAATCTTTTCAAAATAAACTGCTGCGCTATAAGTGTCATGTATTTTTCTGTCTGTTCAATTTAAGGGAATGCTACCTTTTTTTTTTAATAGCATCTCCCACAGGGTTTTATTCCTTTCCTGAGCTGGGGGCAAAAAATGTGTCAATCTGTCAGGAACATGGAACACTTAAAATATTTTATTGCAGAGTTCTCAGTAAACAATATGTGTGTGAATATGCACATTATATACCTATAGAGACTCATACTGGGCCAGTTCTGCAGCTGGTGTTAACTGTGTTACATAGATCTATAGTGATTTATACCAGCCCCTTTCCAGACTGATCTAGCCCCCCGTTCATCATCAGTTGTAAGATGTGTTCACAAGGAACATCAAAGCATGGAAAATTTATCTGATTCTAGGTTTTATTAAGTTTGCCGATGCAAAACAATTTTTAAAATCACCCTTTTTTTCTTCACCCCCTTGTGTAGCAAGGGAGTTGCATAGACATTTACAATGGATTTTAACCCAAATCATTACTAGTGTCTTTTAATTTATATTAATGATCTTTGTTATAAATAAGCACCTAACTATTTTTGACTTGTGTTGGAGATCTAGATAAGTGTCTTTGATCCAACTGGCAGAAGGCACAAGGGTTACAGAGATCCCCTGGGTCTGGTATTTACATTCTAGTTCACCAAAGACTGTCATGAAGATTCATCACACTGGTCATCATAATATTTGCAACATGTACATGTGGATAATATGGAAGGAGTTATGTACATATTCTGGAAATTTATGTTTTTAAAACCTTTAATTTAAAGTTGGATCACCCAGTATTAATATACCTTAAGACAGGTTCCACCAGATAGGTGGTAGGAGACATTTGTGTCTCTGCTTGGCCATTGTACATTATAGCTACGTCTAGATTGCACCCCTTATTTTAAGAGGGATAAGGGATCTTTCGGAAAAGGCTTTATTTTCCGAAAGATCCGCGTCTAGACTGGTGTTTTTTTCCGGCAAAGCTCCGTGCCGAAAAAAAGAGGCAGCCATTTTTATGCTAATGAAGCGGGGGAGATTTAAATCCCTGCTTCATTAGCAATTGCGATATGTCTAATTTGCATCCCTTTTACGAAAAAGGGATGCAATCTAGACGTAGCCTATGTGTTTTACAATGGGAGTCTATTTGCATAGACTAGTCAAACGCTGATGAAAAGATTGCTGGGCCTTCAAGTGAGAAAATCATCAGGAGGAGTTGAACAGCAGAAAAGGGGACCCTGTTTACAGATAAAGAACAAAGGAATAGCCTAATATACCTTGGAGTGTAGAATGATAACCCACCATCCTTCTGGAGAGGCAAGCTGCCAAAGGGCTTCATCTCATGAGAGGAGAGGCTCAGTCATCCTGGTTGAAAATGCTGTAAAAAGGACTTTGGGCAAGTGGTTTTTATTAGACAAGAGGGCTTCTTGTTAGTTAAGTATAAATTTTAGAACGTGTGCTATGATTTTATTTTATACTAGAAGATCTACCTGGTGGTGCTCAGCTCCTTATCCCAATTAATGTGTGTTTCTTGGAAAATAAAATGAAAATGTACATGCTTTATTTAAATCATTGTTTTGGGGTGGGATTAGGATGCGGGGTTCAGTGTGCAGGCTGCCCCTTGGAGAGAGGACTACTCTAGTTCTCTCTCATCACAGCAGCTTGGGGCAAATCAGAAGTGCCTCTCTATGGAGCTGCAGCTCCAGTGGGCATAGCTGGGGGATGGACAGGTCCTCCAATGGGTTGGGGGACAAAGGAGGCAATTGCCCTGAGGCCCGGCAATTCTTTTACTGTTAAAAATTAGAGATAAATCTGGAATGTGTTCAGAAACGTTTTAGTAAGACTGAGAACATTACATAAAACTCTACATTTGTTTATAGTTGGACTCATGATGTAATAGAAATATAGTGTGAAACCTTAGAAATGAGGGCTGGAAAGGACTTCAAGAAGTCATTTAGTCCAGTCCCTTTGCTGAGGCAGCACCAAGGAAACCTAGCCCATCCTTGACAAGGGTTTGTCCAACTTGTTCTGAAAAACCTCCAGCGATGGGGATTCCACAACATTCCTTGGAACCTATTCCAATTCTTAATTACCCTCACATTTAGAAAACTTTTCCTTGTATCTAACCTAAGTCTCTCTTGCTGCAGGTTAAGCCCAATATTCTTGCCTAACATTCACTGGTCATGGAGAACAAATGATTACTGTCCTCTTTAGAACAGCTTTTAATATATTTGAAGACATTTCAGTTCTCCTTCTATCTTCAGATTTCAAGACAAAATAAGCCCTTTATCTCCTCATAGATCAGGTTTTATAAACCTTTTATAATTTCTTTTGATCTCCTCCAGACCTTCTCTCTAACACATCCACATCTTTCCTAAGACTTAGAATTGGATGCAGTACTCCAGGTGAGGCCTCACCAGTGCCAAGTAGAGCAGGACAATTACCTCCCCTGTCGTACACTCCTGTTAATATACCCCAGAAAGGTATTAGTCTTTCTTACAACTGCATCACATTGCGCTGAAAGGAACTGCTATTTCTTGCTCAATCCCTTTCCCTCCCAGACCTTTAGAAAGATCTTTCCACAAGAGGCTCATTTAGGAAATTACATTGCTGGGACTGTTTAATATATTAAACTGCATGTACTTCTGATTGACTTTCATAGCCTGCACTTTGCAGTGAAATTGATAGAAGTGGAAGGGGAACCAAAGTAGTAAGAAAGTTAGAATCCTGCAGCAATATACTGCACAATAAATCTTGTGATTCTAGTACAGTTTAAAATACAAACAATTGTGAGAAAAAACACGCACGAAATGTAATTGACAGCTGGAACTCTAATTCCACAATGGCATGTTATTTTGGTTATATGTAGGAAATAATTACCTGAAATTCATATAAATAGCCACCAGATGTCAATATTACTCCACAAAAATGACAATGTTGGACCATTTGAGTGGCAGTTTAAGCTCCTTAACAGTACTTCAGGTCTCCTTGATATGTTGGTTCATTACATATCACTGCAAATCTTGTAAAGTTAGCTATTACACCTGCTGTTTCACATACATACCAATTTTATAAGCTATGTGTCAACATTCACATCACATCAGGAAATACAACTGAGCCCCATATTAACTAGAATGTTTTTAGCTAGTTACATATTTAATTCTGTATGACTAACACAGTTGAACTGCAAAAGAAAATTCTAGCCATTAAAATGCATACAACTCTTTATGCTCAGACACAGACTGGCTAACCTTGTGAGGAGGGCTTTAAACTAGGTTTGTCGGGGGCAGGTGAGCAAAGCCCACAGGTAAGTGCTGAATGTGTGGGACTGGGAGATGGGTTGGAAATGGGGGGGACTACGGCCTATAATGGCAAGGAGAAAGGAGGGTCAGGGCACAACAGGGAGGCAAGATCAAATCAGTATCTTAGATGCCTATATACAAATGCGAGAAGTATGGGTAATAAGCAGGAAGAACTGGAATTGCTAACCAATAAATACAACTATGATATCATTGGTATTACAGAAACCTGGTGGGATGGGACGCATGATTAGAATATTGGTATGGAAGGGTACGGCTTGCTCAGGAAGGACAGACAGGGAAAAAAGGGAGGAGGGGTTGCCTTGTATATTAAAAATGTACACACTTGGACTGAAGTGGAGATGAACGTAGGAGATAGCTGTGTAGAGAGTCTCTGGGTTAAGCTAAAAGGGGTAAAAAACGAGGGTGATATCATGCTAGGAGTCTACTACAGGCCACCTAGCCAGGTGGAAGAGGTGGATGAGGCCTTTTTTAAACAATTAACAAAACTATCCAAAGCCCAAGATTTGGTGGTGATGGGGGACTTCAACTATCCAGACATATGTTGGGAAACTAACACAGCGAGGCACAGGCTATCCAATAAGTTTCTGGACTGCATTGGAGACAACTTTCTGTTTCAGAAGGTTGAAAAAGCTACCAGAGGAGAAGCTGTTCTGGATTTGGTTTTAACAAATAGGGAGGAACTAGTTGAGAACTTGAAAGTGGAAGACAGTATAGGGGACAGTGATCACGAAATAATAGAGTTCATGATCTTAAGGAAAGGTAGAAGGGAGACCAGCACAATTGAGGTTATGGATTTCAGGAAGGCAGATTTTGATAAGCTCAGAGAACTTGTAGGTAAGGTCCCATGGGAAGCAAGACTGAAGGGAAAAACAACTGAGGAGAGTTGGAAGTATTTCAAAGGGACGTTGTTAAGGGCCCAAAAGCAAACAATTCCGCTGTGTAGGAAAGATAGAAAATATGGCAAAAGACCAGCTTGGCTTAACAAGGAGATCTTGCATGATCTCAAAATAAAAAAGGAGTCATATAAAAAATGGAAACTAGGACAACTAACAAAGGATGAATATAGGCAAGCAACACGGGAATGCAGGGGCAAGATTAGAAAGGCAAAGGCACAAAATGAGATCAAACTAGCTACAGGCATAAAGAGAAACAAGAAGACCTTTTATAAATACATTAAAAGCAAGAGGAAGACCAAGGACAGGGTAGGCCCACTGCTTAGCGAGGAGGGAGAAGCAGTAACAGAGAACTTGGAAATGGCGGAGATGCTCAATGACTTCTTTGTTTCGGTCTTCACCGAGAAGTCTGGAGGTGTGCCTAACGTAGTGAATACAAGCAGAGAGAGGGTAAGTTTAGAAGATAGGATACACAAAGAACAAGTTAAAAATCACTTAGGAAAGTTAGATGTCAGCAAGTCACCAGGTCCTGATGAAATGCATCCCAGGATACTCAAGGAGCTGATAGAGGAGGTATCTGAGCCTTTAGCTATGATCTTTGAAAAATCATGGCAGACAGGGGAGATTCCAGAAGACTGGAAAAGGGCAAATATTGTGCCCATCTATAAAAAGGGGAATAAGAACAACCCAGGAAATTATAGACCGGTCAGTTTAACGTCTGTCCAAGGGAAGATAATGGAGCAGGTAATTAAGGAAATCGTATGCAAACACTTGGAAAGTAATAAAGTGATAGGGAATAGCCAGCATGGGTTTGTGAAGAACAAGTCATGCCAAACTAATCTGATAGCTTTCTTTGATAAGATAACGAGCCTTGTGGATAAGGGAGAAGCGGTGGATGTCATATACCTAGACTTTAGTAAGGCATTTGATATGGTCTCGCATGATATTCTTATTGATAAACTAGGCAAATATAACTTAGATAGGGCCACGATAAGGTGGGTGCATAATTGGCTGGATAACCGTAGTCAGAGAGTTGTTGTTAACGGTTCTAAATCCTGCTGGAAAGGGATAACAAGTGGAGTTCCTCAAGGGTCTCTTTTGGGACCCGTACTATTCAATACCTTCATCAATGATGTAGATATTGGGATAGAGAGTACTCTTATTAAGTTTGCAGATGATACCAAACTGGGTGGGGTTGCGACTTCTTTGGAGGATAGGGACATAATTCAAAATAACCTTAGCAAGTTAGAGAAATGGTCAGAGGTAAACAGGATGAGGTTTAATAAAGAGAAATGCAAAGTGCTCCACTTAGGAAGGAACAATCAGTTCCATACATACAAGATGGGAAGCGACTGTCTAGGAAGGAGCACGGCGGAAAGGGATCTAGGGGTCATAGTGGACCACAAGTTGAATATGAGTCAACAGTGTGATGCTGTTGCAAAAAAAGCAAATATGATTCTAGGTTGTATCAACAGGTGTGTTGTAAGCAAAACTCGTGAAGTCATTCTGCCGCTCTATTCTGCACTAGTTAGGCCTCAGCTGGAGTACTGTGTCCAGTTCTGGGCGCCACATTTCAAGAAAGATGTGGAGAAATTGGAAAGGGTACAGAGAAGAGCGACAAGAATGATTAAAGGTCTAGAGAACATGACCTATGAAGCCAGGCTTCATGAACTGGGCTTGTTTAGTTTGGAAAAAAGAAGATTAAGGGGGGACATGATAGCGGTTTTCAAATATCTAAAAGGGTGTCACAAGGAGGAAGGCGAAAATTTGTTCCTCTTGGTTTCTGAGGACAGGACAAGGAGTAATGGGCTTAAAGTGCAGCAGGGGAGGTTTAGATTGGACATTAGGAAAAAATTCCTAACTGTCAGGGTGGTCAAATATTGGAATAAATTGCCAAGGGAGGTGGTGGAATCTCCCTCTCTGGAGATATTTAAGAACAGGTTAGATAGACATCTGTCAGGGATGGTGTAGACGGAGCTTGATCCTGCCTTGAGGGCGGGGGGCTGGACTCGATGACCTCTCGAGGTCCCTTCCAGTCCTATTATTCTATGATTCTATGAAATCCTATATTTTCATTTATTTGCTAGGTCTTAGTTGCAGACCTTCAAGAAGACAAGTTGACTAAGATTATTTAAATGTGAATATTTTAAAAGTCAAGTTTAATGAAGAATAATTAAAACTCAGCAGCAGAATGGGATGTGCTGAATTTGAGGCATTTGTACCTGGATTTCCCCTTCCCCAATTATGTCATTTGTTTTCACACGAGTCAACATACATACATGTTTTCATATTTGTTACATGCCTGAGCTAAAAACAAAAAAAGGATGTTATTCCTACTTGATCTTTTTGTTAGTGCGAAAAATAAGATTTCGGAAGCCAAGCCCGAGTACTTTTGAGCTAAAAAAGGGGGCTGCAATAGCTGGAAGTACCACCCATTAAGGACAAGCAGATCTCAAATTGGAGAGAATAAAACGCTAAACTGAGAATGATGCAGCAGGATTTCTCAAGTGACATTTTCAAACTGAAATGATTTGCTTATAAATGGAACTGGCATTGGATAGGAATCTTTCATTCGTGTGACCTTTCATTAAAAACTCAGCTGGTAAACTTTTCTATACTCATCGTGACTTGCAATGGAGCCTAAACAAGTTTGGTTGCCTTTCACAGCCAGATTTAATTTAATCCAGGTTTTGGCACTCAGAAATGGTTTAAGATATAGCTATCCTTTTTGCCACATACACCTGTTCCCACTCATTCTGACAGTTCTGGATTTAATGTGAAAAGGGCAGCAGGGCATGATTGTAAGATCATGCTCTACATTCCTGAGAGTCTGAGCCAAACAGAAGAGATGATTCCATGACACCTATTTCATATTGCGCATGGAACACTGTGATACTCTCGGGCCTGAGTTCTAGATGTTGACAATTAAATATAGTTTCTCAGAGAAATTGCGGTGGTTAGTTCATATTTTTTAACCAAAAAAACAGAGGTGAGGTGTAGTGCATTTATTTCTCTGGCCCTGCTCATAATATTGGGAACCAGAAATGGAACCTCAATACTATGAATGGAGTAAACTGGTTTAGAAAAAACAACAACAGAGTTCTTGCCAGATCTCAGCCTACTTTCAAAAATGAACATGAATAGAATTGTATGTATGAACCCAAACTAATTTATTTCCCCTCTTTTTTTTGTTCACAATGGCACTTCTGCAGTCCAACTTGGGAACAGACATGGAAACACCAAAATGCCATAAAAATGAGAGCTCAGCTGCAAAGAAAAAAGTCAAACTCTTAATTTTTATGTTCCCTGGTTTTCCAACCACAACATGGAGATGGGATTTTCTACAGACTACTTTTTGGTCCTGCTTATTTAGAGTGTCAGGTCAATTCCTTGGGACGGGGACTCTCTCTTATGAGTCTGTTCATACTAGCACAGTGGGACCCCTCTCCCAAATTTCATTAGAGTCTTTTAACTGCTGGTGTGATACACTTAATAGTTAATAGCAAACAGGAAGAGAGTCAGGGAAGCATATTTACATATAGCACAATCCTGCCAGGTGCTCAGCTACCAGGATAGGAGTGGAGGGTGCTGAGAGAGTGGGTCTTTCTTTTGACTTGCTTCAAACATGAGAATTCTGTGGTGCAAGTTCTGAACAAAACTAAAAAGCCTAGAGTGGAGATAAAAAGGAAATCTGGTTAATAAAAGGATTTACTTCAGTAACTAAAAAAATCCCTACCTGTCTACTGCAAGTGAAATGGACATTTCAGATATTGTAAGGCAGAAAACAAATCAGCCATAGTACTAATGATTACAACATGAGCTAGTAATTCATAAGAAAAGCAATATAATTACTGTGAATATCACATTGGATTTCAAAATGAGGAAAGAGAATTCTAGTGCTTTCTAGGTTAAGGATAAACATAATTGATTTATGATTAATATCAAGTTCTGGTTTATCTTGCGAATATATTACATTTCACACAGAAATGAAGATAAAGGCCTTTTTCTCATTCCTCTCTGAAACCCAATATTCACATACTGGAGGCAAGAGCAGGGATATTGGCTGGAACTATTGCTAGATGGATACTAGACATCATTCATGCCAGAGTCAAGTCCATCTGTTGCATGGCACCTGGAAGATGAATGGGAAGATAAAAGACTGAAGAACAACATGGAAGTTTTTGAAAATTGTATTGATTAAGTAGCAATTATGAGAGAGCAGGTCCACATTTTCCTGTCAACTCAATGTGAATTACATAAAGTCAATCCATTTAGATGGTGCTTGGTCCTGCCATGAGGGCAGGGGACTGGACTCGATGACCTCTCGAGGTCCCTTCCAGTTCTATGATTCTGTGATTTCCTGGGAATTACTGACAGTTGGAAGTTAGCGACTCAAAGCTGTGCCTTTGAATACCCCAGAATCATAGAACACAGGTCATCAAATCTAGTCCCTTGCCTGCATGGCAGGACTAAACACTGTGGCTACGTCTACACTGGCCCCTTTTCCGGAAGGGGCATGTAAATTTCATGAGTCGTAGTAGGGAAATGCGCGGGGGATTTAAATATCCCCCGCGGCATTTAAATAAAAGTGTCCGCCGCTTTTTTCCGGCTTTTAAAAAAGCCGGAAAAGAGCGTCTACACTGGCCCCGATCTTCAAAGTAGGAATAAGATCCTCTGGAAAAGGGCACTTTTTCTGGAGGATCGGGGCCAGTGTAGACGCTCTTTTCCGGCTTTTTTAAAAGCCGGAAAAAAGCGGCGGACATTTTTATTTAAATGCCGCGGGGGATATTTAAATCCCCCGCGCATTTCCCTACTACGACTCATGAAATTTACATGCCCCTTCCGGAAAAGGGGCCAGTGTAGACGAGCCCTGTAAGAAGAATGTAGGCCTTCCTATCCCAGATGGGACTTAAATCCACAACCCCTGACTTAGGAGGCCAATGACTTGCCCATTAGGTCACAGTTGCTCATTAATACTGTGGAAGAAAACAAGCCTTCACTCTGCGTTGTGTTTAAGCAACAAGTAGCCAGAGGCAGTTTTATTATGAGCTTCAGCAAGGGAAAAACTGGTTCAGACGGGGGGAAATCCCCCTCCCTTCTGAGGCAGATCTTCGAATACAAGCAATTATGAAGCAGTTTATATACTATCTATTAGATATAATAACAATAACAATTAGTCTCCTTCCCATTACAAACACCAATGGCTAACAGTTATTTAGTTCCACCCAGATGCTCCTTATCTCAAGGTCTCTGCCAGAGTCAGAATTCTATCCTTATCCTAGGTGTTGGTTGGCCAGTTACTGTGGTCTGCTGGGTCTAGAGTGTCAGACCTTATCATCAGCTCATGAAATAAGGGGAGTCGTCACTCCCTCACATATCCGCTGGGTCTCGAGGTTCGACTGACCCCCCTTGCGTTCAGAACTCCCTTGTGGGAGAGCGCTTGTGCGGCTGGAATCAGCTTTCTTCTCAGAGACCTGGGCAACAGCATTCACACTCCACTCATTACATTCTCACACAGCATGCTTTTCATACAGAAATTTTCCCACTTTGAGATGCATCTCTCTTTATTGACCTCGTCCATATTTGGGGCGGCAAACAACACTTTTCCCCCCAGAAGCGCAGCAGTTCCCAGCACTGCATAAACCTAGGTGCCTTATGTCCGGACGCAATACAATTTTCTTCCCGTACCCGGGGCGGCACCACCAAAACCACAGCAGTTCTCAGCACTGCATAAGCTTAGGCCTATTTGGGGGTAACGATTTGCGTCTGACCTTGTTGCAGATTCAAGAAGTTCGGATGGCGTGAGCCCACTAGAAGCAGACGACCCCACAGGCAGTCCTCCTCCACACCCCAGTAGAGATTTCAAAAGGTCTCTTACCTCTCATTTGGCGCTATGGGGATGAAGGGGGACGGTCCGCAGCTGTCGCTGTCTTCAATCGGGCGTTGCCATCTGAGTCACGACACCAAATTGTGGAAGAAAACAAGCCTTCACTCTGC
Organism: Pelodiscus sinensis; assembly: GCF_052426305.1. Taxonomy (NCBI): domain Eukaryota; kingdom Metazoa; phylum Chordata; order Testudines; family Trionychidae; genus Pelodiscus; species Pelodiscus sinensis. The sequence goes on from NC_143055.1 coordinate 105,433,614, forward strand.
ATTGTGTTTAAGCAACAAGTAGCCAGAGGCAGTTTTATTACGAGCTGCAGCAAGGGAAAAACTGGTTCGGACAGGGGGGAGGAGGAGCCCCCCCTTCCAAGGCAGATCTTCCAATACAAGCAATTATGAAGCAGTTTATATACTGTCTATTAGATATAATAACAATAACAATTAGTCTCCTTCCCATTACAAACACCAATGGCTAACAGTTATTTAGTTCCACCCAGATGCTCCTTATCTCAAGGTCTCTGCCAGAGTCAGCATTCTATCCTTATCTCCGTATGGAGGCAAGAGGCAAAGGCAGCGTCTAATTAGAGATCTCACGTTGTCAGGCCACAAACTTAGCCTGACTCTTGCTCTCTCGTTAACAAGACCAAGATTACTGCACACAAATTCCCTTATTCCCTTTTCCTGCCTCCACAATACAAAGAAATACCAAGCACTAGGCTAGCACATGCTAGTACAGTGAGACCCCCCCAGTCTTATTTGGGGCTTTTGGCTGCTAGTGAGATATAAATAGGTATCTGAGCCTTTAGCTATCATCTTTGAAAAATCATGGAAGTCGGGAGAGATTCCAGAGACTGGAAAAGGACAAATGTAGTGCCCGTCTATAAAGAAGGGAAATAAGAACAACCCAGGAAACTACAGACCAGTCAGTTTACTTCTGTGCCAGGGAAAATAGTGGAGCAAGTAATTAAGGAATTCATTTGCAAACATCTGGCAAATAATAAAGTGATAGGTAACAGCCAGCATGGATTTGTAAAGAACAAATCATGTCAAACCAATCTGAGAGCTTTCTTTGATAGGATATCAAGCCTTGTGGATAAGGGAGAAGCAGTGGATGTGGTATACTTAGACTTTAGTAAGGCATTTGATATGGTCTTGCGTGACCTTGTTATCAATAAACTAGGGAAATACAACCTAGATGGGGCTACTATAAAGTGGGTGCATAACATTTAAGAAGGAACAATCAGTTTCACACATACAGAATGGGAAGTGACTGTCTAGGAAGGAGTACTACAGAAAGAGATTTAGGGGTCATAGTGTATCACAAGCTAAATATGAGTCAACAGTGTGATGCTGTTGCAAAAAAAGCAAACATGATTCTGGGTGCATTAACAGGAGTGTTGTGAGCAAGGCCCGAGATGTCATTCTTCCACTCTACTCTGTGCCGATTAGGTCTCAATTTGAGTATTGTGTCCAGTTCTGGGCACCACATTTCAAGAAAGATGTGGAGAAATTGGAGAAGGTTCAGAGAAGAGCTACCAAAATGATGAAAGGTCTAGAAAACATCTATGAGGGAAGACTGAAAGAATTGGACTTGTTTAGTTTAGAAAAAAGAAGACTGAGAGGGGACATGATAGTGGTTTTCAATTATCTAACAGGGTGCTATAAGGTGTAGGGAGAAAAATTTGTTCTCCTTGGTCTCTGGTGACAGGACAAGAAACAATGGGCTTAAATTGCAGCAAGGGAGGTTTAGGTTGGACATTAGGAAAAACTTCCTAATAGTCAGGGTGGATAAACTCTGGAATAAGTTGCCTAGGGAGGTTGTGGAATCTCCATCACTAGAGATATTTAAGAGCAGGTTGGATAGACATCTATCAGGGATGATCTAGACCAGTGGTTCCCAAACTTTTCAGCATCTCACTCCCTTTTTGATTTTTGAGAAGCCCTCAAGTCCCCCCCCCCGAAAAAAAATAGCAGCAAAACTTGTTGAGGGAAAAAAAAGGAACTGATCAGGGACAAAAAACAAAAATAGCAGCAAAATTTGGGGAGGGGGAATAGATGCGGGGAGAGGCTGGGTCACCTCGCACCCTCCCCCCGGAAATTTCTTCATGCCCCCCTGGGGGGCATGCCCCCCAGTTTGGGAATCCATGATCTCGACAGTGCTTGGTTCTGTACTGAGGGCAGGGGTCTGGATTTGATGACCTCTTGAGGTCCATTGCAGTTCTAGTGGTCTATGATTCTAAGTAGTACTAGCAAATGGGAAAAGAACTAGGACAGCATATTTACATAGAGCACTATCCTGCAAGGTGTCGGTTACCAGTCTAATCTCCAGGAGTGGAGGGTGCTTAGAGCCTGTCACGGTTACCACCTAAGGAAACAAATAAGTGTGAGACACCGTTTCACATGGTGAGCACTGGACATCTTTAAGGAATTAGGATCTGATCCGGCAAGATGTCAAGCTCCTTCAGAGCCCACTGATTTGATTTAGAGTTTGGATATTTCATTTGCAGAGGGCTTTTACAACCTCTCAAGATCTGTCCTTCATGGTATTACAGGCAGTCCCCGAGTTACGCAGATCCGACTTATGTCGGATCCGCAGTTACGAACGGGGCTTTTCTCACCCCGGAGGACGGGAGTGACGGGACGCCCAGATGCACTGTGGTCCCACCGCCCGCGTCCTCTGGGACGAGAAAAGCTGCTCTGCGTCTCCCTGGTCTGCTGGGGGGGGGGGGGGAGAGCTGTGGCACATCTGGGCTGTCCCACTGACCGCATGCTTCGTGGCTTTGCTCCGCGTCTCCCTAGTCTGCTGGGGGGAACCCCCCACCCCCAGCAGACCAGGGAGACGTGGAGCAAAGCCACGGAGGATGCGGGCAGGACCGTGGCACGTCTCGGCGGTCCCGCCACCCGCGTCTCCCTGGCCTTCTGGGGGTGGGGAGCACAGCTAGTGCGCGCCCCCCCGCAGACCAGGCTTTTCTCGCCGACACTGCCTGGGGTAGAGCAGCTGGGGCGCTGCCGGGTTGGTCCCACAGCGCCGCTCCTCGGCACTACTGGACCAACCTGGCAGCACCCCAGCTGCTCTGCCCCAGGCGTCCCCAAGTCAGCCCCTGAAACTGACCAGCGGCTGACTATAGGAAGCCCGAGGCAGAGTTGCTCTGCCCCAGCTTCCGGGAATCAGCCGCTGATCAGTTTCAGCAGTGGATGACTTGGGGACACCATGGGTAGAGCAGCTGGAGTGCTGCTGGGTTGGTCCCCACAGCGCTGAGGTGCGGCGCTACGGCGACCTACCCGGCAGCACCTCAGCTGCTCTGTCCCAGGCGTCGAAATTCAGCTGCTGTTGAAACTGATCAGCGGCTGATTCCAGGAAGCCCAGGGCAGAGCAACTCTGCCTCAGGCTTCCTATAGTCAGCTGCTGGTCAGTTTCAGCAGCGGCTGAATCTGGACGACAGTTCCGACTTGCATACAAATTCAACTTAAGAACAAACCTACAGTCCCTATCTTGTACGTAACCCGGGGACTGCCTATATTTATTTAGATTGAAAAATATAGATGCATACCCAAGTCCTTGGCACCCTAAAACATCATTAATTATACTATAACATTCCAGCAGCATTGCAATGATCATTTCAACAGGAACACAGCCAACCACCCACAGAGATTCTTTTCCACCCTCTTCTCATTGTAGGACTCTCTCTTCAGTCTTCTCCAAAACACTCTTAAGCAGCTGCCTTTTCAACACATCTGGAAGTTCACCCACTCTGAAGTATGTCTGACCAGTCCTGCCAGCTGCCATGTCTTTTATAAAAGGGGGACCCTGCTTGAGGATCTCTGGGTGATGGCACCTTGATAGGCTGCTGGAATCATTTCTCACTATTCCATCTGAGGGTATGTCTACACTACAAAGTTAATTCGAACTAACAGACGTTAGTTCGAATGAACTTTGATAGGCGCTACACTAGCGCTCTGCTAGTTCGAACTTAATTCGAACTAGCGGAGCGCTTAATTTGAACTAGGTAAACCTCATTTTACGAGGACTAATGCCTAGTTCGAATTAGCTAGTTCGAATTAAGTGTAGCCACTTAATTCGAACTAGTGGGAGGCTAGCCCTTCCCAGGTTCCCCTGGTGGCCACTCTGGGCACAACCAGGAAAACTCCTCTCCTCTCCCCCAGCCCCAGGCCCTTAAAGAGTTAGACTGTGGCCAGACGGCACTTCACACAGCCAGCCCTGCCAGCAGTCTCTGGCCCGAACCAGTGGCCCCAGGATGTGCCAGGGAGCCAGTGCCAGCGAGCCGTCCCCCGCCCAGTTCCCCAGCACCCAGGGCCCAGCCAGGGGCCGTAGACGGCGCGCACCCTCCTGGACTAGTGCGGAGGTCATGGACCTCATTGAGGATTGGGGGCAGGCCCCCAACGTCCATGATCTCTGCACTAGGTGGAGGAACACGGCTGTCTACGGGCGCATAGCGGCCGCCATGGCCCGAAAGGGACACAGGCGCACCCAGGAGCAGGTGCGCCTGAAAGATAAGTAGCTGCGGCAGGCGTACGCCAGGGCCACCAGGGGCGGCGCTGCAGGAGGGGCTGCCACCTGCCCCTACCTCCCCACCCTCGACCGACTCTTGGGGGGCGGGGCGGTCCGTGCCAGCCCGGGGGACAGCAAGCCAGGACCAGAGGGCCCTGACCCGGGCACACCGGAGGGGCCACTGCCAAGTATTCCAGCACTGGAGTTGGCAGGGTTGTCCAGGGAAACCGTACTGGGTAAGTAGTTTGAATTAAGTAGTTTGAGGGGGGGGAAGGCGGGAGGGAGACCAGAGACCGCGCGTGTGGGCCATGCCTTCCACGGATTACGCAGACACCTGTGCACGTGCGAGCACATGCCATGCCACCCTTGGGCAGGTGGCTCCAGCTGCGTGACACCCAGGGGCCATGGCGCAATAGGCACATGCATGTGTGAAGAGACCTGACATGCTCCCGACCCCGGGGCGGGACACAGCAGGATGCTTTCCCTTCACGTGTCCCCTCTACACGGAGGCAGGGGACATCTCCCCTCCCCCGCCACCCCGGCCACACTATACATGGCACAGGGACATGGGTGCAGTCTTGGGGCAGCTCCCAGTCCCGGGGAGAGCCAGACATCGTGACCATGGCCTCTGTACAAGCACAGCGGCTCTGACGGTCCAGGGCATGGTTGCCCTCACGTCACGGGGGGGGGGGGGGGAAGGCGGCTGGGCATCATCCGCTGCACCTGGACCAGCACCTGGGGTCCTTGCGAGCCCTGCATCGCACAGTGGAGGCCTGGATACGGGCAGACCTCCAGCTCCGCCAGGAGCAGGAGGCTGAGGTCTGAGGGCTGACCTTAAACCTGCAGGCCCTGCTACAGAGCATGGTGCCCGTGCTGGTCCTGCGCCTGCTGCCCCCCCAACTACTGTCCCTCCTCCCATTCCTGCCCCCTCCTACCTCTTCCTCCTCAACCCCCACACCCTCTTCTTCAATGTCCACACCCCCCACCTCAACCTCTACACCCTCCACCCCATCCCCCCGGGGATGCCGAGGCCCCCTCCCTCACCATGCTGGGAGGCAGTTGGCCCGGTGAGACCCCCACCCCAAACCCTGAGTTTCCCCTCCCCCTCCTTTCCCTTGCCTCCCCCTTCCAGCTCCCTCCTCCCAGTTTTCCCCCTCCCCTTTCCCACACTCTCTCCTGCCCTTTCCCGCCTCCTCTCCCCCGTCTCCCCACAGTTTCCCCCCCCCTGCAGTTTTGTGAAATAAAGAGCGTTTCTATTTTTGAACACGTGTCCTTTATTTTGTACATCAGGATGGGGGACTAGGGAGGGATAAGTGGAAGGAGGTGAGGGAGGAATGGGGTACAAGCCCCCGATGGGGAGGACTGGGCTAGCTCTGCGGGCTCCTCGGGATGGAAACTCTCCCCCTTAAACCCCTTGATTGACCCCCCCCCTCAGGATAGCAGCCTGCGGCAAGTGTAGCCGGGCTGATGGCCGAGTGCTGTGATGTGCCGAGTGTGGGCACTCAGGGCACTCCAAGCCAGGACTGCTTTGAAAGCAGGGAACCCCTGAGAACTGTCTGTCCGGGGTGGGGGTCGGGTCCCTTTAAGCACAGCCCTCGGCTAGCCTGAGGCAGCAGCTCCACACACTAAGTCCTAACCTGATGCCCTGCCGGCACTGCTTCCGGCCAGCCTTAACCCCGGTTCAGGGTCCACTCTATGTGGACATGCTAGTTGGAATTAGCAAAATGCTAATTCAAACTAGTTTTTAGGTCTAGATGCGCTAGTTCGAATTAGCTTAGTTCGAATTAACTAATTCGGATTAAGTTAGTTCGAATTAGTGCTGTAGTGTAGACATATCCGGAGATATTAAGGACTTGTAGGGCTGACTTTTTAAAAACTGGATTCAGCCACATTTTAATCCAAAGCAAGTGAGTCCCCTATGGAAAATGCCAGACTGATAATTTTGAATTTAACAGTGATAAATCAACAATGGGAAAAAGTAATTTCCTGTTACCATATCCCATGGCAATGACTGGAATTGTTGGCTGCTCTATCCGTGCATATATAGACATGTTTCTTTGCTCATGAGGTTTGATCTGAGATAGATGGAAAGACGAGCACTCCCCATCTGTACTGTTTGCTGGTATTGCAGAAAACTGAAATGCTTTTTGGGCTAAGTGACTTCTGTGCCACAGAAGTAGAAATCCAGTTTAACCCCCCAGTTTGACCCTAAATCCAATCCTGCTCTCACAGATGTCAATAAAAACTGACAATGGCCAATTCAAGCAGAATTAAACTACCCCTTTCTTGCGTTAAGCAGAATTTTACTCCCCCAAAGTCTTTATAGCCAGGGAGGAAGGCACTACAGTGCATGCAAGGGCATCAGAAGCCGGCCCTAGTAGACTGACATTCGAGATAGAAATCAGGATTTATTGGGTTTAACCATAATCTTTACTCTTGTGAGAGCATTAGTGATATAGGGCCAGACAATATTTGGTCCTTAGGTGAAAGCAGCGGGGAGTTTTCCCTGCCATGCCCCTCTTATATGATCCGCGTAAGGACTAACAAGTTCTGGAGCCCCAGGATTCAGGGGAGCATAGGGTGCTCCATCTCTGCACCACATGGGGGAGGGGGACTCTATTCTCCCCTTTACATGGGCCAGTACAGCAAGTCAGCCAAATAGGGGGTAGGGAATCAGGGAACCTGGGGAGAAATTGTAAGTCTACAAGGCAGAATCCATCTGTGAATGTTCCCTGGGGTGGTGCAGCTCTGCGTGGCCTCTATCACAGAGTAGTGTTTGGGAATGCATAGCCCGTTCACAAATCTGTGCTGAAAGAAGGGGACTAGCCCTTCTATCTCTAAACTAACTTGCTAAAGCATACATCACTGTAGTGACAAGTACTTTCTAAGGGCATATCTACACTGCTTTGTAAAATCCATAGTAGTGACTGCTACCAATAGGCTCTGTGTTTAAAAAGCAGACAAGGAACATATAACACAATGTACATTTTAAGAGCAACATGCTAAAAGCAGAATAATCATCTGTGAAATTCCTCAGCCTAAATACTTGGGATTGTATATTCAATACATGGGAAGCTCTTCCATTATTTTAAATGAAATCCTTTGTTTTTGTCATGGGGGGGGGGGGGACCTGAAGTTTTCCTACTGTCATTTTTCACTGTTTTTAATTAATCATAAGTAACTTTACCTAATACCAGAAAGCATACAGTTTATGATAGGAGACTGTTCTTGGAAAAACTTATTTGATAAAATTAAGTACGGCATGTTCCACCTTATACATGGTGTTTACTCAGTATGACCTTCCTTAGAATGACTCTGGTCTGATGTAAAACTCAACGTGGCAACACCACTAACTGTTCTATTTGCTCTTTTCCTCAGAAGACAACTTAAATTGTAGCAACTGGGTAAATCAAGTAAAGCAAATCTATGCTTTGTGCTTTTCTGAGAGTTGATATACTCCTTTCAGTATGAAAAAGAGTTATATAAAAGGTAGATAATGTTTATTAGGCAGCAAGGGATTTCTGCATGCCTATACAGGAAGTCATAGCAGTAAGAAAATAGAGACTCTATCTCCAAACTGTTTAGGCTCTCAGCTATGTTTTTGGCCCAAGTCACTGTACCAGTTACACAGCAAAAACCTCTGACCTTTAAATTTAGATGTGTGGAATAGGAGATTCCATTGGTTAGGAATGGCAATCCACAGCCAATGAGAGCTGCAAGTGGTCATCTTCTGGCTCTAATTTATGTATAGAATTAGAAACAAACTCAGTGCTAAGGCTTTCCCCCCTCCAGCTTCAATAATGCAGCTTGAACAGGTCATTTCCTACCTTATCTGGCTGAAATAGTTTCTGCTGGTGTTCCAAATTCTCCTGGGCTACGTCTACACTGGCACCCTTTTCTGGAAATGCTTAAAACGGAACAGTTTTCCGATATAAGTATTTCCGGAAAAAGCGCGTCTACATTGGCAGGATGCTTTTCCGGAAAAGCACTTTTTCCGGAAAAGCATCCGTGGCCAATGTAGACGCGCTTTTCCGGAAAAAAGCCCCGATCGTCATTTTCGCGATCAGGGCTTTTTTGCGGAAAAGACTACTTTGCTGTCTACACTGGCCCTTTTCCGGAACAGTTTTTCTGGAAAAGGACTTTTGCCCGAACGGGAGCAGCATAGTTTTTCCGGAAAAACACTGACAATTTTACAGTAGATCGTCATTGCTTTTCTGGAAAAGCAAGCGGCCAGTGTAGACAGCTCGCAGCTTATTCCGGAAAAGCGGCTGCTTTTCCGGAATAAGTGGCCCAGTGTAGACACAGTCTTGGAGTATTCTGCCCCTTTATAACAGTGCCATACCACAGCTTTCTTCTTCTGTTTCGTACATAGAGACCAGCTGCCCTCTAGCAGACTTCACCCCAAGTCTGTTAATGAGTCAGAGGTGGGTTGGGCCAATTCCCTCCTACAGGGCTCAATCCATTCTGTAACAGAGCCCTCACCTCCTTTCTTATTTAAGACAAACTTCCACGGGAATTTTGCCTGAATAAAGAGGTGGCCAGAAATGTAGGTACACAAGCTTAAAAATGCATAGCACAGCAGTACCACAATCAGTTGTGTTGACACCGGGGGGCTACAAATACCAATTGCCACTGTAGTCAGGCTTTGTAAAGATTCTACTGAGGTTGGTAAATATGCCAGCCATCTTCCACTAAGGGAGGACATACCAGACTTTTTTTTTTCTTTTTGCAGACTTGGTTGCCTAATATAGTCAGATGTTTAGAATTAAGGTAGCTATGTCCTTAGCTGCAGTAACAATCGTGCTCTGAAAGAGTCAATATTGCTATATTTTGGTATACATGTTCATTAATTAAACCTAATAAAAAGAGTCAAAACAGAAAAAACAGGATTGATCAGTTCTAGATTTTCCCTACCTCTCTTTTGAGAGCTCTCCCTTTTGAAAAGCTGAATGCTGATGTTGCTGCTTTTAAGTTAATAAATACAGTGGCATGTAATAGCTGCATGAGATGAATTAATTAGACATTGACATACACAGGAGAATGAGCATTTGTTAAAGCACTGAGAAAGCAGATGACATGTGCAACATGATTCTCCTTGGTGAAACAGAAGGAGAGTTGGCAAGAGGAAAAAAGCACATATTTTGGAGTTACACTAATTTTGCAAAATATAATACCATTGGGAACTTTATATATTTTGTTCTGTTCCAACAATTAGGACAATATGTTTAACGACAGTTATATAACTATGAACATGGTGTTAACATGAACCATAGATTTTATTTAGGTTGCTGATTGTTCAAATTTTTCTTGGTTAGATGAAAATTGCATTGGTGCTTGGATAATGAAGATGGGTTAGTGGTTTAAGCAAAATAATAGGGTACTGGAATTGAACTCAAATCCCCCTTTTATAGCTATGGTCTATGTTCACTAAATGAACAAATGGGAGAGAAGTCAATGTCACTGTTTCTCTCCTTGCAAAAGAGGACACACCCCTCTCTAATGCATATGTACCACTGACTATTAATTAGATTTAGTAAAGCACATTGAAGATTAAAAGTCCAGTGCTACATGTTGTTATAACTTAAAACATTCAAATAGTAGAAGAGAAACGTGCACTTGTCAAATATTTGGAGAACAGTAAATTGAAATTTAGTCACAATTTTAAATACAAAGATCTCTCTCATATATTTTGAAGAGTTTTTGTGGATTTGTTTGTGCAAAACAAAGTCATATTCTGTGATTACCTAGAGATACCAAAGTTTTCATGAACAATCCTGCCACTTAAATTAGCTGAATGCATTACTTTTTACACCAGAATATGCTGGGTGAAAGGTTTAAATGAGTGTTTCTCAAAGTGGTCTATGGACCACTTTGAAAAAACTGTTATCGGGATGCTCTGGTTTGTTTACCTACTAGCTTCACAGCCATGGAGTCTCGTGATTCCCATTGGCTGTGGTTTGCTATTTGCAGCCAATGGCAGCCACGGGGAGCAATGTGACCTGAGCCGTGAACTGCAGCCAATGGGAGCCATGAGGCTCCATGGCTGTGGAACCAGTAAGTAAACAAACCAGAGTGGCCTGGTAGCAACTCCCACAGAGTGGGTCTGTGGACCAATTTGAGAAACACTGCTTTAAATAATTATTTTTGTTTTTCATCGGAAAGAAGTCATGACTATTATGATTAGTGTTCATCAAAATATTTTCTAACAACATTAAAATCAAGTAATCTATTCTTCTGTCATTTTAGTGCAAAGAAAATTTTTACTGTTACAAATCACAAAATAATTCAAATTAGTTACAGAAAGAGTAATGGAAACTTTACAAGTTTCTGATTCAAATTAACGATGTATAGTAATTATTCAATAAAATGAATAATATTTGAAGTTAAAATTCTATACATTTAAAACTGTTCTTTGACTTCCCTTTTGCAGGCACATTAATAAAAAATTCTATTATATATATTTAATTTCTTGAACATTCCTATAAGTGTAATCTACGCAAAATGACTTGGCCCGGTCAATGATGGGCCTCATCTGGTAGTATAGTATATTTTAATAGTGGAACACACAATTTGGGTCTAAGTCTGTCCTCTAACATGCACTGGGTCAAGAAGGTCCCAGTGAAGCCAGTGAGAACTAAGCATGCATCAGCAGAGGGAAGAACCCATACAGCATTGATTTTAAGAGATTTTTCAAACCCATTTTGTCCTAAGCAGAAATTAAAAGGTGAGAACAGAAATAGAATCTTCACAAGTCCTTTGTGCTTGAGCGTATTGCAATACAGGCAGTCCCCGACTTATGTGGATCCAACTTATGTTGGATCCCTACATACGAACGGGGCTTTTCTTGCCGCGGAGGACGCGGGCGGCAGGCCCGCCCAGACGCACCGCGGTCCCACCGCCTGCGTCCTCCGCGGTGAGAAAAGCTGCTCCGCGTCTCCCTGGTCTGCTGGGGGATGGGGGGGGAGGGGTCGCAGCTAGTGTGCCCCCTCCCCCAGCAGACCAAGCTTTTCTCGCCGTGGAGGATGGAGGCAGTCCCGCCGCCCGCATGCTCCGTGGCGAGAAAAGCCGCTCCACGTCTCCCTGGTCTGGTGGGGGGACCCCCAGCGGACCAGGGAGACGTGGAGTAAAGCTGTGGTGAGAAAAGCCGCTCCGCGTCTCCCTGGTCTGCTGGGGGGAGGGGGCCCAGCTAGTGCGCCCCGCCCAGCTAGTGCACCCCCCCCCCCAGCAGACCAGGCTTTTCTTGCCGTGGAGGATGCAGGCAGTCCCGCCGCCCACATCCTCCGTGGTGAGAAAAGCCGCTCCGCCTCTCCCTGGTCTGCTGGGGGGGGGGCGGGGCCCACCAGACCAGGGAGGCGCAGAGCAAAGCCATGGCGAGAAAAGCCACTCCACATCTCCCTGGTCTGCTGGGGGGTGGGGTCCTGGGGGGTGGGGGGGGGGGCCCTCCCCCAGCAGACCAGGGAGATGGAAGCAAAGCCGTGGCAAGAAAAGCCGCTCCGTGTCTCTAGCAGACCAGGGAGATGCGGAGCAAAGCCGCGGTGAGAAAAGCCGCTCCACGTCTCCCTGGTCCACTGGGCTCCCCAGCAGACTAGGGAGATGCGGAGCGGCTTTTTTCACCGCGGCTTTGCTCCGCGTCTCCGTGGTCTGTTTCCTGTAGTCAGCCGCTGGTCAGTTTCAGCAGTGGCTGACTTGGGGACGCATGGGGCAGAGCATCTGGGGTGCTGCCGGGTTGGTTCAGTAGCCCCGAGGAGCGGTGCTGCGGGACCAACCCAGCAGCGCCCCAGCTGCTCTGTCCCAGGAGATTTTTCCAAGGTACACTGCAGTGCACAACTTGCACTGGCAGAACAATAACTGCATACAGGCAGTCCCCGGGTTATGTACAAGATAGGGACTGTAGGTTTGTTCTTAAGTTGAATTTGTATGTAAGTCAGAACTGGCGTCCAGATTCAGCTGCTGTTGAAACTGACCAGCGGCTGACTACAGGAAGCCTGAGGCAGAGCTGGAGCACCACTGATTTTTGTCCAGATATAACATATATTCCAAATGCTGTGCACCAGTGTCCTGGAGATCAGGTCAGAGCCCAGAGAGTGCACATCATGGTATTTATATTCAGCTTTCCATACATAATTTAAATCTTTTAGAAAAGAAGTCCTGTGACAGTTTTCCAAATAAAGGTGAGATGTGACCTTTGATTTAACATATCTCAATAAACAAAAGCCAGTGCAGACACTGGAATGTTGGAACAAAGGTTCCCAGAGTGATCAGCCATACACCGCTAACACTGAAGATGACAACGAATGTAATTTACATAATGCAACCTGATATTACCTTGGGGCCTGTTACAATTTCCATGGGCAATTTTTATTTTAGTGTTTCCCCCCCTTTTTTTTTAAGTCAAGGAGATAATTTCCTCTTTTCTCTTATAGCTTTTAGTGTGGTCAGGAAACTGCCTGGAACAGTCAAATCAAACTATAAATCCCCAGAAGGCATAGTCCATAGTATATTTTGCATATCTCATGACTTGATGTAGAGAAGACTAGAATCTGATCTCTCTTACAATAAAGGAAAGCCAGACCGTGGAAAATGTAGGGAATTTATGTATTATTTTCATGGAAAAATAGCCATGACTGGTTTCCCCACTCCTGTTGTGCTATTACCCATTTAGTGCTAAGGGGTTAATTTCTTTTTCTGGGATTGGGGGCTGGAGAGGTGTCCCCCAGGCAATATGCATGTCTGTCTGTGTTGAAATAAATGAATGATCAAGAACTGCCAACATGTGAGTGGAGTTCATACAGTGGAAGACCAACACCTGGACTTTAACTTTTAATGATGGAGAGATGGGAAGGGAGAACATATGGAACCAGCATGACTGCACCTTGAAACAAAAGTGGAAGCAGTCGGTGGGTGTGTACACAGCAATTGGGAGATGATATTCCCAGCTCAGGAAGATGTACCTGCATTAACTCAGACTGAGCTAGTGCCTTAATACTGTGGCAGCACAGACAGTGGCTCTTGCTAATCACCCAAGAATCTACCCAGGGTGGGATTGCACTTCGGTGGCTAGTTCAAGCCATTTCCCATGTGGCTGTGGCTCCACTGTTCTTTTTAGCTTGAACAAAAGCTCATGCACCTGTGTCTGCCTGAGCTGGCACTTCCACCGTGCTGCTGCAATGTAGACATACCTTGTTTAAGTAGGCTGTTACCCAGAACAATGGGACATGGAATCCTGGCTTTGTGCAAGAGAGGTAGGTGATGCTGCCAGAATTGCTTTGCATATAAACTTTGCTTTTCCATTCTAACCCAGGGACCCTAGCACACTGCCTTCTAGTTTACTAGCAAGCAATGGATTGGTTTGAAAAGGCTATTCTGTGCCACTGCAAAACATCTGCTGTCTGTACAGCTCCCACAAGTCTCCCACAGAAGGGATAGGATCTCTTGGACCCAGCTGAAGAAGGAAGGATGAAGAATGAAAGTGCTGAAGCCACACTTTCTAGGAGTGATTGATCTAAGTTCTGCTACATGACTGACATAACTGAAGTCAGTGTTCTTAGATATACTTATTGCAGTATTCTCACTACAGCATGTTGACAGTAGGTGCTCTGCCGTCGACTCAGAGTAGGGAGCCATAGACTATCTTGTACAAGTTAGAATCTTAGGGTCTAGCATGAAAAAGGTACCATTCCAGAGAGACTGTATAAAGATCAGAGGCCTAGAATGCTCTGTGGATCTATGACACAGGCTAACTTATTTGAAGCCACTGGAATTATTGCAGATTTAACACAGCAGAGTATGGCTTGGTTAAAAAAAACCAAGCAAGCAAACAAACAAAACAAAAACAAAAAACATAACATAACAACCCACAAGACCTAGATCTTTCACTATTGATGCAGCAACAACATATGACCATAGCCTTTTCTGAAGCTGTGTTTTGCTGGTGTTCCAGCCATGCTGAATTAATTTTCTTTGGCAGTTTCCCGATTGTTCCGCTGTCTATTTGTTTGAAATGGAAACTGAGCTATGTCATCTGCTCCCTCTTCTGGCATATGATTATACAGTGCAGCCTCCATTTTTGTAATCAATCACTATCAACATAATTTCCCATTGTGTGCCACAGAATTACAAGACTTTTGGAGAGGATTTCATCTGAACATCAGACATTATGCAAAAAATGATAAAACCTAAGAGAGAATCCATGTGTGTGTGAAAGAATCCATATTATTCCAGCCACTTGCTCAGTCCTTTAAAGACATTCGAGTTGGAGCCTTTGATTCTGAGATTTTCAATCTACAAAGGGCAAAATTCCCAGTCTTGGCTGTTTGAAATTAGATACCTAAATCCTAAAAAGCACTCTGATTTTCACAAGTGCTCAGCAGCCTTAGCTGCTACAGACATCAATGGAAGCTATAGATGCTCTGCATTTCTGAAATCAAACCATAAATGTTTATGTACTTTGTGAATCTAATCCAAAATATTCTGCCTTTAAAAAACAAGTTAAGAGAAGTACAGTTCATAATTGCAGTCCTATAAAGATGGAACACCACTAAAAACAGATTTGAACGGGAAATGCTTTATGAAAAGATTAGATTTTAAAATAGTCAAGATAAACAAGACATAGCTAGCACTAACTTGGTTTGACACATTTCACATGTGGGGCTTCAGTCTACAACTGAACTAAATTAGCGCTAGCTGCATCTTATTTGACTTGGATGGACAGACTGAATGTTCATGGTGCTTTAGCTTGGAATGTTTTTAACAAGATAGGATTTAATCCTTATGTCGCTTGTCTATCATCCGTGCAACTGAGGTGATACGATAGCAAATTAGTCTTAGTATATTAATACTTAGCTGATATCAGGGGTGGACAAAAACTGGCCCACGGGCCAGATAAAAACTACCAGGGTTAACCCCCGGAAGGCCCCCACACTGCTGTATTTACCTATGCCTCCACAGGTCCTGTTGGCCGTGGATTGCTGTTCCCGGCCAATGGAAGCTGCAATTTCCCACATTTGCGGAGGTGCAGGCAAATATAGCAGCAGCGGCTAATTCTGGTAAACTGCCATGGTTTTATTGCCCACCTCTCTCTTATATAGACCTTTTAATATGTAGATCTGAAAGCATTTTACAGATACTTTAAATGTCATTATTGCTATATTACAACAGTGAAAATGAAGGGACAGAGATGAAATGACTTGCCCAAGGCCTTCCAACAGGTTAGAAGCAGAGCTTGGAATGGAACGTGCATCTCCTAACTCCCAGGTCAGCATCCTAGCCCCTAGATCACTCTGCTTCTTGCATATAAAACAGCCACATTGAAAAACCAGAAAGAGAAGATGCTAGCACAGTGGGTTTTAGAAAACCATTGGAGGGTGAAATTCATGAGCATGATCATATTTTCTGTCCATATGGCAGCCTTGGATGCAGAAGTGGATTGGGCAGTCTCTGTGGAGCAAGATGTGGATTCTATGTCCATCTCTGTTACTGATTTACTATGCATGTCTCACTACCCATCTGTAAAATATGGCAATACTATCTGTCTATGGTTGTGGTCAGGCTTAATTAATGATAAGACACTATAAATACAAAGTGGTCAGTACATGTACAGAGACGTGGATTTCTCTGTCATCCACCTGCCAAAGCTTTCTCCTCCTCCTTCAGATGGCTGAAAACTCTTAATTTGGATCCTTTTTGTCCTCTTGTGGGACACATTAGGTGCTTTCATCTGAGCAGCAATGGAAAATGTGACTTGCTGGAGACCTCACTTTAGAACAAGCTGCTGCTCCATTTTAATCTGTAAGATTTGTGTTCTTACCCTGGAAGATGATTTGACTTATTCTGTTTGGAGCAGTTTTGTGACACCCTCCTTTCAGCAGGAGGGCAGGAAGTGAGCTAAGAAAGGGCTGCTCACCCTATGCTCACAACTCAGCACAGCTGGGAGGTACACTAGTTCCGTTTCAATTTCTGTAAGCCTGTGGTCTGGACTGCAACATGCCTTTGTTAGAAGATCTCTTAACTGTGCCAGGGATTTAGTCATTTGAACCAAAATAGGGGTAAAAATAACTCTCAATGAAGAAGAAGAGGTGAACGAGAAAAACAAACGTGGCAAGATCAGCTTTCATTCTTTTGGATGTGTATTAATGGAGTTGAGCTAGTATGAGATAGGAAATAGTATCAGGTCTTCTGTGTCTGTTAAAGCATATGGAGCCCCACTGTGCCTTTTGGGGATCGCCTCATTGGGGTTCTGCATGTTTTGCCTCCTTTTGATTTCCTTTGTTGTAACTAGTGCCCCAAAGCAGGGTGCAGTCCCTGCATTCACCAAACAGGGACTGCAAGTACGGCAATGGTGACTGAAAGGAAGATGAGGGAGGATCCTTGCTCCCTTCTCCTATTTACGCACCATGTGTGGGAGCTGACCCCAGCCTGGCCAAAGGTTTGCAGCCTCTGAGCTGGCATACAGTTGTGCAGCCGGCAAGCCTGCAGCTCTGTTGTAACCACATGACTATTTTTAAGGTCTGATTTTCCAGAAGTCAGGCACATGGCCAACAGACTTCCTACATTAGTTACAACGATTGTAATTGCACACACATACACACACTTCCTTTGCAGAAGCAAATGGCTGCTCCTACATCTAACTGCCTGTTTGTACTGGCAAACACTCAATTTACACATTACCATGCTAACTGGGCCTAAACAATAAACTACACAGGGGCGTGTACACTTTTGTGCCTGACTTTTTGAAAAACAAAGGCCAGCCCAGTGGCTGGTATATCTTTGTGTCAACTCCTTTGAAATAAAAAGCTCCACCAGATTTACACTACCTGAGGCTCTGGTGTCCCCTCCATAGTGAGGAGGGTACATGGGAGGGTAAGTGGACCGCAAGCAAGAGAGCACTGTAAAATAAAGCACTGGAATTATGTTCTAGTATGTTTGCTTTTTGGCAGGGTTGTCAGTGAAGACCACCTCAGAAGCAAGGTATGTAAAGCCCAACACACCTGCTTGCTTAAGTAGAATTGAGAATTTGAGGAGTGACGCTTTCACTGAACACTTGTAGCCAAATTATGCTTCATTGAATGAACGAGTCACACACTCTCTCGCCGTATGGGTTGGGGCTTGCTGTTTCCAGCATCAGAACATTCATCTGTAAAACTGGTTCTCTTGTTATTGTCAAAACGAGAGATTTCCAGGAGGGTAGTTGACAGCTTAGACAAAGGGCCTTGTTCAGTAATAAAATTATTATGCAGGTGTTCTACAGTTTTCCCTGCAGCATTTGTACATGTCAAATGAACTATGCTCAGGCCTGATGCACCCCCACCCCTCTGAATTATTGCCATAGAAGTCTAGGAGAGGAGCACTTTGTGCTAGTATTTAGAATGACAATATGGGAACAAAAATTGGAATGGGTGGAGGGGAAATATTTTTTGCTTCCTTAAAATGACTTATCACAGTATCAATTATGGTAAAAGCTGGTTCTGTTTTTTGCAGTGACACAATGGACTTGACTTCCATCTGGAATACAGTGTTTGGATGAGCACCATAGCATAGCTAGAGAAATCTAGTACTGCCAGACACACACGGGGACATGTCAAAACAAATCCTAGTGGTTGCACAGATGGCAATAGCAGATTAGTCATAGACTGAAACTATTTCTCCCCTTTTTTTTCTTCTTCCTCTTCAAGAGTTATTCTTTACTCTTGTTTTGTTTCAAATGACCAAATCCCAGAATTGGCACAAATCCTCTTACATAAATAGGATGACCAGGTAGCAAATGTGAAAAACTGAAAAAACTTTTTCCCAGGAGGTGGATAGGACGGTTCGTACAGCTGCCTATAGAAGACAAAAGTCCTAATATGAGATGGTCCTGACAGTATTGGGATGTTTGTTTACCCTTAGGGGAGCTGACAGCCTTTGCCAGCAAGGTGAGGCTGTCAGCTTCCACTGGGTTTGCTTTGCTTTAATTGCTACACTAATGAAATATTTAGCTTTTGCAAAACTTACACACTAACCGTGAAAGGGGCTTGGCCAGAGGTAACAATAAATCTGCAAGTGGAAAATCAGAAACTGTGGATAGAATCATACAACAATGCTCACAACAACAGGGAAACTAGTAACCTCACCACTGTAATAACAGCCGATTGCCCAGTTACTCTGGTGCCAGGTGCCTGATGCCTTATAAGGCCTCGAAAATACCTGGAGAGAATCATGGAATTGCATGGGTTCCTCATGAATAATGAAAGACATTCTTAAGCCATGCTGTGATCCTCTCAGGGGACAGTATTTGCAGTTAATGCAACCAGCGTCCAAATCACCTTTAAAGGAGGACAGCTGCATACTGACAGCCAAGGAAAATACAAGGCGCTGGGCTACCCCTCATTTAAACACAACTACTTTGCATACTACAACACTGGCATTGAAAAAATGACACAATCCTCTATATTAGAACTTGAGTGGGATCTTGTAGGTAAGAAACAAAATACTGAAATCAAGTCAAACATTAATTACACTGGCATAGTGCCCATGGAAGTCAGGCCTGCCGACTTCGGATGGGGCCTTCCACTTAAAGCACAGACAGAGGTCACCCTGGAAGCATGGCAAATCTTTGTGAAGCAATGGCCCATGTAGAAGTGCCCTCAGCTGAGAACGATTAACCAAGTTCTTAAGAACAGGGTAAGAATGGGGCAAGCTCTAGCTATCAGCATACAAGGAATTGTAACAGATCTTTTAGATGGCAAAGTCCACTCAGCCCTTATGGAAGTGGTGAGACCCTCATCTCCCCAATACCTCTCCATGGGAATGTGGAAACAGAGAATCCATGAGAATACAAAGGCCTATATAGCAGGGCCCTTCTAGCACCTGGTGCACAATGTGGGCGAGCACCCATGGACATTCCTCACACTCAGCTAGTGAAAGTGGTGATCTCCCTGCCAGTGTTGAGGCTAGGTCACGTTATGAGAATAAAAGGTGTGGCATACTCTGAAGTCGCTGGAAAGGCACTGTACCCCAGTGACTGTTGCACCCACTCTGACAAAGAGATTCTATGTCCATGTCCATATAATGCTTTAATGAATCTGTCTAGGTTCGAAGAGGCTGTTACCAAGAAACTAACACATGCAGAGTTGGTCCAAATAAATGGTACCTAATGGTATGTGACTGCCCAGAACCACTCCATTAAGTTAAATGGAAAGGGCTTTGGGTACCGGCGCCTCGGAAGCTGAGACAGTCTCCCACTTCATCTGCAGCCGAAATGGGGCTCCTGGCTAGCCAAAGGGATGTAAGAAATGCCACTTTTCCTATCATGTTGTTCTTTTAGTTAAGGGGCACAGCTGATAGCTGTCAGAAAATAAACTGCTTGTGTTTGACAGATGCTTGTGTAGTGTTTTTTGTACTTTGAGAACCCAGTGTCAGACCTCAGACTTACTCTTGCCAGCAACAGCGTCATGCTCGTAGAAGATGCAGGGCCTTGAGTGGAAGAAACTTGGCTGGGGGCAGTCAGCACTCAGTACTGCCTGGAGCATGGCAGTGGCCCCTGACAGCCCTCAGAGCCACAAGGAGCATGTGGCACTCCTGCAGTGATTTAAAGGGCCCAGTGCTCCAGCCACAGCCTCTGCCACAATAGCAGTGGCCAGGAGCAAATTGCCGGGCCCCAAGACAAATTGTCCTCCTCCCTCCGGTTGGAGGGCCTAGTTATCCTAAACACAAGGCATGTTGTATTTAAGACTACAGGTTTCTAGAAGCTTGGGAAACAACCATTGTTGAGAACTGAACTTAAATGGAGATCAGGAGATAGTAGGTTAGGCCACATCTTCACTTGTACGCCAGAGATCAATCTTCTGGGATTAGATTTAGTGGGTCTAGTTAAGACATGCTAAATCAAATGCTGAGGGTGGCACCAGTACTCCTAGCAGTCACCTCTGTGAAGATGATGTCAAGCTTGGCTGAAGGGAAGCTGACTCTAGCTACGAATTTTCAGGTGTACCCTAAAAGTAAAGCCCAGTTCTGCTAGATGAATTCTGGGATCACTATATTTACTTTAGTAATAGAAATGTAACCGTGTTAGTCTAGTCTAGCTGAAATAAAATACAGGACTATGTAGCACTTTAAAGACTAACAAGATGGTTTATTAGGTGATGAGCTTTCGTGGGCCAGACCCACTTCCTCAGATCAAATTGCTTGTGATTTACAAACATGATCAATGTGATGGAATCCATCCCATGCCACCAATGGTCCTGTGGCAGACAAGAAGAGAAAAGTGTAAAGATATGAAACATACTATTTCCTCTATCAGTGAGATCCCAGGGACTGAATGATAAAATGAGTCAGGAACTTCCCTTCACTACTTTCACCATACTCCCATTCTGCAGAGCAGCCACTGTCATGAGATGCTCCCTCTCGCTGCTGGTTCTCTCAACCCTTGTCAGCCCAGAATATGGGAGGCTGGGCCTCTGAATTCAATCTAGGACTTCTGTATAGCATTAAGGCACAGAGTAGAACACTTCTACTAGGTCATCAGATGGGCTGTCAGATTCCATCATTCAAATGTTTCATAAGGATTTCATGGCTGTTGCTGCTACACACTGCCCTACAGATGTGGCAGTTTCCTGAAAAAGACTGCTGTTTCAGGAAATGTTATTTCAGCACAGTGGAAGGGAAGGTGACCTAATAGGAATACAGTGGCCACTCAAAAACTACCTGTTTGGAATATCAGATTCTTCTATGTCTCTTTAGCTGGCTTTTGTTGTCACTGCAAGGTGAAGTCTATGGTTATGCTTCATGGTGGTACCAGTGAAAGCAAGGGGCTGAGAGCCTGGAAATGAAATGTATGTTTAAGTCCAGGATTGCTAGGGTAATCTTTTCTGATGTGCTCCCTATTGAATATGAAGGGCTAATGAAGAGGAACAATAGGGTCTCTGTATACTTTAGAAGACGGTGGAAAGTGGAGTGTTTTAAATTGATTTGGCACCAGGCAACTTTTGGGGCTCTACCTTAACTGAAGTGGAACCACATTTCTGGCACAGACAATAGACAAGGCATGGAGATTGTTTAACTAGAAACAGGGGGAAAACTAAAATAAGCACTGAGAAGGATTCAGGTGGAACAAAGGAACACGCTAGACATAAGTAGCAATACTAATTCAATACTAAAGAATAGGACAGAAATTGCAGCTGCCCTGGAAGAGGGACAGATAGTACGTTATAGGGGTAGATCAATCCACTACAGTTCTTTGAACATGCCTACAGAATAAAGGGTAAACGACTAGCATAAATAATTTACTTGGAATTTGACAAAATTCCTCTAAAGAATCTAATATGTCCCTAAGCAGTTAGAGAGTGAGAGGTAAAGTATTGTCATTAATAAAAAAAATTGTCTAAGATACAAGGGGAAAAGTAGAAATAAATGAATGGTAGGCTTTCAACTCAGCAAAATGGTAACAATGGATACAAAAATGGAGATGCTCTACTTTCCATTTTTGTGCTTCTAACATTGTGGACACAATCATTGTCCTTGATGTCATTTGGATACCTAAATATATACCTGATTTGTAGGTGCAATTATGGCACAATTAGGTAGACAGCTGGAGTGCAGTTTTTCAAAATGCTCAGGACTGGCTTAACTGTTCTCTAACCATTGTTGACCATGGATTTGAATGGTAGCAGAGTTAAGCCAACCTTAAAGGGTTATAAATAATATCAGTTGTGCTCACAAATACCATAAGTACAAAGTTTCACTCTCTAAATTATTGGGACAAAAGCAGAGGGTCAACAAGACCAAACTGGAAAAAAAATCAGAAAAATTGGACTCTGTGGCTACGTCTACACTGGCCCCAAATTCCGGAAAAGTGATGCAAAGCAGGTAAGTCAGAATAGGGAAATCCGCAGGGGATTTAAATATCCCCCCCGCGGATTTAAATAAACATGTCCGCCCCTTTTTTCCGGCTTGGGGAAAAGCCGGAAAAAAGCGTCTAGACTGGCGCGATCTTCTGGAATAAAGCCCTTTTCCGGAGGATCTCTTATTCCTACCTGAAAGTAGGAATAAAGAATAAGAGATCCTCTGGAAAAGGGCTTTATTCCGGAGGATCGCGCCAGTCTAGACGCTTTTTTCCGGCTTTTCCCCAAGCCGGAAAAAAGCGGTGGACATGTTTATTTAAATCCGCGGGGGATATTTAAATCCCCCGCAGATTTCCCTATTCTGACTTACCTGCTTTGCATCACTTTTCCGGAATTTGGGGCCAGTGTAGACGTAGCCTGTATGTTTTCATAAAAATAATTCAGATATTTGATTTTGTAGTTATATGCATATGTATATGTACCCACCCTTGTTATTAATTTTATATATTGAAATAGAATGATCTGAAACTGATCAGTTGTATCATTGTCAAGATGCTATATAATTTCCTAAATGCCATTTATTGCATACTTTGAAAATTTAAGCAAATGATTTACGGTTTCAAAATAATTTTCCATACTGAGTTATAACATAAACCTGCCAATGGGCACAAAACATAGCTCCCAAGTTTGATACAAAATTAATAGGGTCATAAAATTCAGATATGGTTTGTTATTGCAGTTGTACTGTCTGTGTAAAGGACAATTAATATATCAAATAGCTTTACACAGAATAGCCTCTGCAAACTAGATTTGTTTAAAATAAGCCTGATGCTGCAAAGATGTAGTGGCAGGGTTATTTTTAACATTAGAGGCAAATCATAGCTTCTAGTGTTTGACTTCCCAAATCCCCTTTAAGTTCCTCATTGAAACTCAGATTTGTCTGTTTACCAAACCTTTTCCCTCTGTTATAGCAGTCTTCTGGAAGTCCATAAAATAACTTTTATTTTAATATATTCTCTGTTTGGGATATGACTTTCTAATCTTTGCAGGCACCTTTGTTAATTCCCATCCAAACCATTGAGACACTTATCTTGAAAGTGAATGAAAATTCTTCCTGCCTTCATCTATACATTCATATTAGAAATAAATTATTTTAATACCAATTCAGCAAAACCCTTAAACATGTGCTTGACTTTAAGCATATGCTCAGATCCATTCCTATTCACAAAACACTTAATTATATGCTTAAAATCCCTTGCAAGTTAGGCATATGCTCAAATACTTTGCTGAAGTGGCTTCTTCGTTACTTGTTCTGTTTAGTAACTGTATGGCTACTGTTGTGGTTACCGGCAGTCCCTGGGTTACATACAAGATAGGGACTGTAGGTTTGTTCTTAAGTTGAATCTGTATGTAAGTCGGAACTGGCATCCAGATTCAGCCACTGCTGAAACTGACCAGCGGCTGACTACAGGAAGCCCGAGGCAGAGTTGCTCTGCTCCGGGCTTCCTGGAATCAGCCGCTGATCAGTTTCAACAGGCTGAATCTAGACGCCAGTTCTTACATACAGATTCAACTTAAGAACCCCAGGCGTCCCCAAGTCAGCTGCTGCTGAAACTGATCAGCGGCTGATTCCAGGAAATCCGGGGCAGAGCAACTCTGCCTCGGGCTTTCTGTAGTCAGCGCTGGTCAGTTTCAGCAGTGGCTGACTTGGGGACGCCTGGGGCAGAGCAGCTTGGGTGCTGCTGGGTTGCTCCAGTAGCGCCGCTCATCGGCGCTACTGGAGCAACCCAGCAGCACCCAAGCTGCTCTGCCCCAGGCATCCTGATTCAGCCGCTGCTGAAACTGACCAGCAGTGGCTGAATCAGGACGCCTGGGGCAGAGCAGCTGGGGTGCTGCCGGGTTGGTCCAGTAGCGCCCAGAGCGGCGCTATGGGACCAACCGGCAGCACCCCAGCTGCTGTACCACAGGCGTCCGGAGCAAAGCCATGGAGCACGGGGGCAGCGGGACAGCTCAGACGCGCCGCGGCTGTCCTGCTGCCCACGTGCTCCGCGGCTCTGCTCCCCGTCTCCCTGGTCTGCTGGTCTCTGACGTAAGTCGGATCCGCAGTTACGAACGGGGTTTGCTGCCCGTCTCCCTGGTCTGCTGGAGACCAGGAGACGGGGAGCAAAGCAGAGCAAAGCCGCGGAGCATGCTGGCAGCGGGACAGCCGCGTCGCGTCTGGGCTGTCCGCTGCCCACGTGCTTCCCGGCTTTGCTCCCCGTCTCCCTGGTCTGGGGAGACGTGGAGCAAAGCCGCGGAGCACGTGGGCAGCCCAGACGCACCGCGGCTGTCCCCCTGCCGGCATCCTCAGAGGCTTTGCTTCCCGTCTCCCTGGTCTGCTGGTCTCCAGCAGACCAGGGAGACGGGCAGCAAACCCCGTTCGTAACTGCGGATCCGACTTACGTCGGATCCGCATAACTCGGGGACTGCCTGTATTAGCGAATATCCTTGGGCTACATAGTAACAGTAAGAAGTCCAAGAATACTAACAAAAATTGCACCACATCAAATAAACAGAACGATCCTTCCATGAATATGTAGTAGTTTTGTAGATCTTGAAAAGGGCTCAGAACATGTTGGCGCTACTTTGGAAAAAAAAAAAAGTACTAGAATGGTCCACTGGAAGGTAATGTGGTTGGACCCTACCTCCTCAGATCTGACCTCAGTTGAATAAGCTAACCATTTATAGTCCCCCCCTTCCAACTCAGACTTTTATCAAATTTTAAAAATTGAGTTGTTGCCCATCCCTGTTAATTCATATCTGTCATGTATGTGCTGTCTGGAGCAAGTCACAGCACCCTCCTGCCTCAGTTTCCTTATCTGAGAAACAAAGGTAAGAATTACTTATCTGCGTCAGAGGTCCATTGTGGAGATGCCAATATTTGTGCAGTCTTTCACATCTGTAAGGCACTATGTGATGAAATGCCAATCAGTCTCAATGAAAACTACTGGCAGTGACCTCATTCATAGGAGCTGGATCAGGCGCTCTATAAATGTAATAAGTATTGTGGACAGTTAAACTAGTGAGATCTGAAATAAGGATTATGGAAAAATTGACAAAAAATATCAAAATCTTGAATTTTAGAATCAC
Source organism: Pelodiscus sinensis (assembly GCF_052426305.1). Classification (NCBI taxonomy): domain Eukaryota; kingdom Metazoa; phylum Chordata; order Testudines; family Trionychidae; genus Pelodiscus; species Pelodiscus sinensis. The sequence goes on from NC_143055.1 coordinate 105,458,799, forward strand.
AAAAATTTCAATTTTCTTTCTGACAAATGATTTTATTTAGCATATTTTTATTTTAAAGAGATTTTTTTTTGGCTAAAGAAAGGCTACTAAATTTTGTAGGACACTGGAATGTACGAGGGAACAAATTCTGTTCTCAGTCACCTGAGTGTAATTCTAGAGTTACCCCACTTATTTCATGGAGTTACTCTGGATTTAGACTGGACTACTCTAGTTGAGAACAGGAGTTAGCCTGGTGGTTTTGAAAAATATGCTGAATATTAAAAAGGGATTTTCAAATTCATTTTTAAGTGATGAAAATGTTTTTTGGACCAATTGCCAAGTTTACAAATAGGAACACACATTCCACATACGGATACACTTTAGTAATCATCATTACAAACTTTATAGTACTGCAGATGTCTCCAATAAATAACCCATTCACAAACAATATATTATCATAAAAAAAGTTTTTCATATACAGCCCTGCAAACCCCAGCCTTCACTTTCAGCCACAGCTTTCTGATTAATCATTACCTCAGTGCTCATTTTTCATGGTTCAGTAATAAATAGAGAGGAAAATGATTGAAATAATTAATATTGCATCTGACAATAAGCAAGGCTGAAAAAATTGGCCAGTGACAGCTGAAGACAGCATGCCCACTGGAAGTTGAAAAAAAGTAATGAAATCTGATGTCTTTTTTTGAAAAAAGTGAAGTCCACATAACAAAACTGTATGAATGGGAAGTCTCACATGCCATTTCCTTTGTGTAAATAGTAAACAGCTGCAGCAAAATGGTTTACTCCTTGAAAGACAATTATTGTTAGCTCAAGGTTAAGAGTCCTGCAGAAGGCTAGTCTAGCTACTGGAAAACTGTGAAATATCATCTTCCAGGCATCTGCTGACACATAGTCAAGGACTTGAGTTATGGGATACTGACAAAGTAGGCTATAGAGCTTAAGAGATAAAATGTGACTAATAGCAATTTTTTGGGGTGGGGTGAAGAGAGTAGTTATTGTGTTGATTATTGTTTTCAACTCAGAAAAACACATCTTTTTGGGTCCTGATTCCCTAGCTTTTGCTCACTCCAAGACCTAATAACTTCAATTCACTACGCACATACATATGTGTTACTTATATGCAGAATGGTGCAAGGCAAGGTTCTATGTATGTGGTGTGTTTCATCTAGCCAGGATATAGGAAAATACTGCACTCATTAGTGACTTAAACCTGCATTTCTTGTGCACCCCAAACTCCCTATAAATTCATGGGAAGGCACAATCCAACTTAGTGTATTTTTTTTTGGATGACAGGAGAGGGATCATGTGATGATTCCCTGTTGCGTTCCCTCCCTATGGGGCATCTGGTATTGGCCACTGCTGGAAGACAGGATACTGGGCTAGATGGACCTTTGTCTGACCAAGTATGGCTGTTCTTATGTTCTTAGTTAAATTTAAACTTAATGTAATTCCACAAGTGAACAGATAAAAACAAAAGTTAAAGAAAAATCTCCAGATCCCCCCAGTATAATTACATTCCCTTACTCCACGCAAAAGGCTGAGAGAAGAGATAGATCTTGAAGAGTCAGTAAACAGATGGCTAGCAAATTTGGATCTTCTTGGACTAGCTATAGAGTTGAGATCCCATTTCTGTCTCCAAATGTTTAAATCCGGGGGTTCTTTGCTTGAGTGCTGTAGTTTAGCTCATCCCTTTCTGGAACATGGGAAGAGGGGCAGTGTTTGAAATAATCAGGACCTACTTAGCGTATGTCTGCACTGCAATCTGGAGGAGTGATTGCAGTACATACAGACTATTTCTGTGCTAGTTTTGATATAGTTTGAGTACCTCTGGCAGTGGAGTGGCAGTTACACAGGGTGGCATATTCTTGTGATCAGTATCTATGCTGCCATGGCTTCATTGCTACTGTTACTTGCGCTAGCTTTGATCTCTCTCAAGGATAGGGAATCCTTTTTCAGTCAGGGGCCACTGACCCACAGAAAATCAGTTAGGAGCCATGCACAAGTGTGTGTGTACATGTGTGGGGGGGAACCACAGTCACCTCACTCAACTCAGGGTGCTAGGGCTCTGCTCACATGCTTGGAGACTTGTTGCAGGCCAGATCAAAGTAAGCCGGGGGACCTGGATGAGGCTTGCAGGCTATTGGTTCCCCACCCCTGATATAGCTAATCAAAGCTAGCTCTGGTATGTTTACACCAGACATAGGAATTGCACCCACAAACAAGCAGGAAGAAAGGCTAGTAATGTACTGGATTTGTATTAATGAGTAAGTGATCAGGCCTTTTGTGGCTGCCTACAGGAACAATAAGGGATCTATTACTAGAAGCCAAATGGAATTCCCCTTTACTGTAAGGAGAAAAGGCCTGTGATTCTAGTGTTTGTCATAGTGTGATCTATATAGTAATTGTAAGCTAATTACACCAGTGTAACTCAGAGGTAATTCCAATTAAGGCAGTAGTATTGTACTAGCATTATTGCATGAGTATAAAACTGCTGCATGTTTAGAAGAGAACTGGACCCCATGTCCCTCATCTGCAGCACATGCTTTCGCTTCAGACTGGAGAAATTGAACAACACACTTTCTGTGATTACTATTGCCACCCAGGTGGGTAGCCACATGTTTTATCAGCTAAAGCTTCTGAGTAACCTTCAACAGTAGCCCCATGCAGAGCATATTGTATTAATCCATTCTGGAGGTCACGAAAGCACGGATAACTGTGCTGCAGTCCAGATCCAAGGGAAACAGTTGCAAATGCTTAGCCAGCTGCAGATGGAAAAATGTGCTTTTCATGTAGCCTGCTCAGAAGTCTGAATAATTTATTAGTATATCACAAGCTATTATTTGAAACTCTGACACTTGTGAAGGAAATCATGTATGTTAAAGTATAAGCAGGACCCATTAACAAACTAGCTTCCAAATACCAAAAGCAGACAAACAATTGTGTGTCAGCCAACTATATGTATAGCGACTCCTACTGCATCATCTCCAAGGACTTCTTAGAGAAGCAACACATCACCATAATGAAAGAACATTTTTCTTTCCATTCATTGCTGTCCCTAACCATCTATAGTTTTGCCTTTCATGCTATTGAAATGGTGGCATGGTACTATTGATGCTCAATTCAAATGCAGCAAGTTATGTTTCAGAGGAGGATTGTGTCAGAAATCTGGACATGGAGGCCTTCAGGTAACCACTGGAAGCTAGATATTCTAAGACTACCTCAAGTACAGTACCTGCTGTCAGCCATTTTGATACTAGTTTATTTAGGGCTGCATGGTGTATTCATTCCTATGGCCTTGGTGGATTTAAATTGGGTTTATATTACAAGTGAAATCGTGTCTCAGTCTCAGCCTCACTGGAAATTTTTGTCCATGGTATAGATGCTGCTCATCAGGAAGTAAAAACATTGGCAGAAGTTCATTAAGGAATCTTACCAATGAAGCCATGAGGAACCAAAGAGAGCAGGAGAGAGGGTGCTACAGAGCTTGTGAGGGTAGTACTGGGGCCCAGGCATTTCCTCCAAGATCCACAACAGATCGCAAGGCACCACAGTTTGTGGTTGGGAGAATAAAAAATAGGGGGTGGAGGGAAGCGGGTAAATTTTCCCTGTGTAATGATTTGGGGAAAACTCATTGAACAAGACTTCCTAAAATTTTGTTCTCGCAGGATCCTTTCTTACAGATTTTCCTACAAAGAGATTGCAACTTTCCCTGTCCTTTATTAAAGAGGGCACACAGAGGGTGATGGGAAAAAAAGACATGACTCATTGTGCCCTTTCATCTGTGCACCGCCAGAAGAGTCATGTACAATCTGGCCCACGGGGAGTCATTTGTAAAAACAAAAGCAACAAACCAACCTATCCCAAACCAGAAAATTGTAGACTGGCATGAGAGAGAGGAAATACATTAAAAAAAACCTAAAATTGATTGTTAAAATTACATCTACTAACAACACATTCAATTAAACTGAGGTGGGGAACATATTTTTTGATCAGGGCCACTGACCCACAGAAAAATCAGTCGGGCCACACACAAGTGAGAAGCAAACCAAACAAAACAGAAACCCCAAAGACCTGGCTCCCAACTGGAAAAAAAGAAAATACAAGAAAAAGACACTCACCAGCAGCAGAGTGTGCTGGTACTTACACTCCAGCCTTGAGGGCACTGAGGGCTTAGAGTCTTGCTGTGGGGTGAATCTCCGAGCCTTGCTGTGGGCTGGATCAAAATAAGGCGGGTGTCAGATTTGCAGGTTTCCTACTCTTGCATTAAACATACAAAAACAAACAAACTAGTAGTGTAATTATTACCACCTTATGAAAAGGTGCTGCCATTTTAACTGACACTTTGCTTCAGAATAGAAAAAAAAGCAATTTCTTTCTGAATATCTGAAGGCAAGTCATTCCAATCAGTGTCTTAACTGCAAAATGTGCTGTAGGCTCCCTGACCTATTTTGGGTAATATTTAATATAGCTGAAGATAATCATACTGTTCACAATTTAAAGGAGATGTTAGCACAGGCCAGTTTACTTTAGTGTTCCATCACATCCGCCAACTTCAACATTTAGCAATTTTTTCTGTACAAATAGAGGCAAGCTTTCAAAGCTTCCTAAAGGTGGCACCTACAAAATTTGCATGTGCACCAGCTGCATAAGCAAAAGCTGCATTTGAAACACATTTTTGCAGGGGTAAAATAGGCTATTGTGCTTCAGCATATCCATTCTGCACACAAAGTATTGGATGGTATATATAAATATAAAACTAGGTCCCACTTAACACCATTTTTACATAAATGTAAATGTGGATTTTTTTGGACTTACCTCAGTGTAAATCAGGCATAAGAGGCTAATCAAGCCCTTCACTTGCATAATGTACACGTACAGGTTTTACATGTGACTTGAGCACCAGTCTATGAAAATTTGACTCACAGTAGGCACAGTGTGACGTAAAGTCCATCTTAAAGCAAACTTTAGTTATATTTCAGATCTTCCTTCTTTTGCCTACTTCATTTGCTGTTGAGAGCCATATACAGTCTGGATGTGCATCTTTGAATGATATTAGTTGGAGTTTGTGCATGAGACAAAGGCAACAGGCAATACAATGATCCTTAAACAAGAAGTTTCTAACTGGGGGACACTTGAACACATCAGAAACAGAGCTATTAACAGAGCTATTAACTGTAAACCTTTACAAATATTTCTGTTTACAATACCAAGTTCACTAGCTCCTCTCAGCAGCTCAACTTTTCTTACTTCATCTTGAACGGAAGCCATCATGTGTATGCAACACTGCAATTGTTTTATGAAACTACAGTAAGGCCAAGAAAACATTTATGAGACACACGTGATATTATAAACATAAGGAATTAAAAATCATTGGCTAAATAAACATTTTAGTGTATAAATGTTCTCTTCCTTTGAATTTGCTACAGTGAAACAAGTCTGTCCTTAATGGCAGTGTGACATATGGTCTTGTTTTGTTCTCTCTTCAAAAGATCACAGAGGAAGGAGTTGGAAATGGTTTTCTGGATCACATGGGGGCAAATCCTGCTTCTGCTTCCTGTAACAGGAGAACTGGTTACTGCAAGTGGAAGAATAAGATATAAGGGACAGGGATGGGCTGCAGTTCACTAGAGATCCTTACCTGGTAGCATGCATGCAGGTGTGAGAGGGGCGAGAGGATTTTTGATTCTCTGCAGCAAGTTTGTGTAAGGGAAGGAGTTCCTTTACAGCTACTTTATGGACTGGGAAGGAGTTGATTTACAGCTTTACAGCCACTTGTATATCACCCTATTGCCCTGCTCAATTGTTTAGGCTGGTGCTGGCTTGAGGATTGGGACCACAGTCCCATATGCAAATCTGCATTCAAATCTTGCAGCTGGCCCCTCCCTTTAGAATCGTCTCAATGAACAATCTCAGATAAGAATACCTTGATATATAGGGGCAGAGGGATTTTGTTTGAGCTCATCTGTAACCCAAACACTTATGAGACACACTGTTGGAGGTATGGACCTACTTCCACTACAGGGAGAAATCAGGAGTAAATCCATTGATGTCAATGTACTTACCTTCAGGGAAAGCCAGTGTGAATGAGATCAGCACCAGGCTGGTGTATTCAGTCAAGAATGCTGAAAAATCCTTTACCCCTACAGCCTTCCCAAGAAAGCCCTGCCTCAGGACCAGTGGAAAAAGCTTTTCATTTCCCACTTCCCAGTTATACAGTCAGGACTGTCAGTAGACAACATGGAAACAGCACTGCTTTGCAGGGCGTACAACAGGATGGCTTGTCCAGAATGCAGCATCAGGTATGCTTCTGAGGCTAAGCAGCTATGAGTATATTTGCCTCTACATTCTTCACTGGGACTTCAAATTGGCTCTTTTGGCTTTTAAAGCCTCACACAAAGTCCTGGCTATGTGGTTGACATCTCACTCTTGAGCCCTGCTCTACATCCACTCTCATTGGTGAGGGGGCTCCATCATTACTTCTTGGGTCAGCAGACAATCATATTTTAGCTATGGAACTTGCTGCCCCTCAACATCCTGCTCAATTTACCTTTTTACACTTTTGTAAAACACACTGAGTCTCTTATTTCAAAATGTCAGGACCACTGACAGTGCCCTACTTATTTCCTAGCTCTTTTCTCCTCTTGGATGTGACTTTGTTTTAATTTGAATTTTAAGATTAAAAATGTCCTAATTCCATTGATTTTTTAAAAGCACCTAAGCACCTTGGTTGATCAAATGCGATCACATCTTATTTACTGATAACATTAAAGTTTTTTAAAGTTACTGTTGAGGAGCTTCCCAGATGCCACGTCAAGATTTTATGTAGCCTAGGAGTTCCGTATTTTGCTTATTATAAAGCACAAGAAACAAAAAATAGAACCATATTCTCTTACCAGTGAGCTTGGGGCTGGTCAGCCAAACAACAGTTTGGGAAATGGAAATACTTTCAGATAAGTTAACAAAGCTCACAATTTATCTGTAAAATGTATTTTGATTTGATGAAAGATTTTTATGAAAGGTTAGACTATTTTCTTAAATTACAAAGCCAAATAGCAGGACAGAGTTAGCTGGTAGATTAAACGAGTATACAGCATGTACTGGTAGATTAAACGAGTACTGCATGTACTGTTCTTCCATTGCTTGTTCTTAAAACACTTCATGCACACCTGGTATGTGCAAAAGCATTGTGAAAAGCGAGCTTGGCTTTTGCAAAGATGACATTTTATAATGAAAACAGCAATGAAAAAAATCACGGTTTTCCTATATTCTGGCAACATTTGATTGACTAACAAAAAAAATTTGGTCACAATTGAAATTTTAGGTACAATCCTGTTCCCACTGAAATCAATGGCAAAATCCCCATGCACTTTGAGGCTGTGTCTACATTGGCATGATTTTGTGCGCAAAAACATGCTGCCTGTCTACACTGGCGGGGAGTTCTTGTGCAAGAACACTGACGTTTTAATGTGTGAAATCAGTGCTTCTTATGCAAGAACTATGATGCTCCCGCTCAGGAATAAGCCCTCTTGCACAACTGTTCTTGCACAAGAGGCCAGTGTAGACAGGCAACATGAATTTCTTGCGCAAGAAAGCCCGATGGCTAAAATGGCCATCGGAGCTTTCTTGCGCAAGAGAGCGTCTACACTGGCACAGATGCTCTTGTGCAAAAGCACATCTCTTGCGCAAAGGCACATGCCAGTGTAGACGCTCTCTTGCGCAAATACTTTAACGCAAGAACTCCTGCGTTAAAGAGTATTTGTGAAAGATCATGCCAATGTAGACGTAGCCTGAGGGATTCAGGATTTCAGCTTTATATTTGTATCTCCTCTGTTATGGCCCTCATGTCAAAGTCAGAATTTTGGTGTAACTTTACATAGCTTTTTCTTTGGAAAAGGTTGAGTGTTTCCTGAAAATTCTTGGCTGAAGGATTGTAAGGGAGGATATGCAGTTCTGCATAGAAGCAGCATGTTGATCTGTGAGGTGAGAGGGGGCCACAGATACTTGAGACAAAGATCACTGAAGATTATGAAAACATTCTCAGTGACTTCAATCAGCTTTAGGACGGGTCTCCGGTGTGGACACAAAACAAAACTTTACTTTTAAAGCAGCAAAGTAAATTTTCTGCTTGTATTTAGGATTAAATTCTGGCCAATTTGAGATTGCTACAGTCCATAATTATGATCTACAAGCAATTCAAGGCTATTACAGAAACAGAAAAATAGGGAGGCTGTTTTTCCTCATTTGTTTCCACAGCATACAAGACAACAATAATAAAGGGAAACAACTTGTATTTATTATTATGGCTATGATGCTTGTAATAAATTATGGAAGAAAAAGACTTAGGAGTAATTGACTGAAAAACAAATGTTGGTTAAAGTAAACACAGCCGATTCCACTGAACCTATTTGCAAAAATGTCAAAGGAGTTGAGTTGTTTTCCTTCACAATATTTGTATGGGTATAAAGGGACTGTGGTTTAATTAAATTTTCCCACAGAGAGCAGGTATTCCACTAGATGTCACTTTGAGACCCTGCTAAGAAGAAGGATGGCAAGCTGATTAAAAGATGCAGCATCCCCCATTGTGAAGACTAATGGACAGAAAGATGGTTCTGTTTTCTCTTGCCACATAAGTAGCAGTCAGTCAGGGATATGGTACTAGGGTACATTAGTCATACCAAAGCTGATTTACTGGAGAATAAAAGTCTTCCAGGAATAAAGTTGCAATTCAGAAATGTGCAAAGGGGCTGTCCCCTAATATGGATCGTTTAACTTAGGCAAGCTTTCTAAATTACTGTAAAGGGATCATATCATCTGAATCTACAATCTTTAGTTGCAATTCACTGCCATGATCCCTGCATGAAGCCCAATGACTCAAGTGTTGTTCAGGGAACTTCATGAGAGTTGGGGAAGAGAAGATAAAATTCACTCTGTAAATCACAAGCAGGCTATGGTATTTCAGGCCTCTGTGTGGCATTCATGGGTCACTCCCATTTAAGCATTGAGCCAGTAGCCTTCCTGCACTCATCCGCCCCCTTTGTATTTTTGATGGATACTATGTACAGATGTGACCGCCTAATCTAAAAAAAAATATCTTGGAATTGAAAAATGTTCAAAAAAGGGCAACAAAAATGATTAAGGGCTTGGAACTTGTCTCATATGAAGAGAGATTAAAAAGTGCTTTGAAAAGAGGAGACTAAGGTGGTGGGAGAGATATAATAGAGATCTATAAAATCATGATTAGTGTGGAAAAAGTGAATAAGGAAAAGTTAGTTATTGTCTTGTTCCCATAACATAAGAACTAGGGGTCACCAAATGAAATTAATAGGTAGCAGGTTTAAAACAAACAAAAGGAAGTTTTTCTTCATGCAGCACAGAGTCAACCTGTGGAACTCCTTGCCAGAGGATGATGTGAAGACCGGGACTTTAGCAGGGTAAAAAAAACCTAAATAAATTCATGGAAGTTAGGCCCATCAATGGCTAATAGCCAGGATGGGTAGGAATGATGTCCCTTGCCTCTGTTTGTCAGAAGCTGGAAATGGATGACAGGAGAGGGATCATGTGATGATTACCTGTTCTGTTCACTTCTCCTCTGGCATTGGTCACTGTTGGGAGACAGTTACTGGGCTAGATGTACTTTTGGTCTGACCCAGTATGGCTGTTCTTATGTTCTTTTCATTTGTACCAGCTGCAAAACAGCCCTTTTCATCATGCAGGAGACGTATGACCCTCATATGGAAACTGTGACAATCCTGCCCCTGCAGAGAGAGGTGTGGTAGGAGCAGACAATCTGTAAATACAGATGGAAGGATTCAGGTCTTAAACACCAAATAATACAAAAAACATTAGCAATAATGGTTTCCTTAAGTGACATTTTTGGGCTTTGAAGGGGAAAGGGAAATACAATTATCTTCTTTTCAAATCAGGTGGAAGGTGAATAGAATGAGATTGACATTTGCCAATGAAGCAATGAATGAGTCTTCATAATACCAAAAAATCCACCTCTTTCAGGCCAGTCCAGAAAGGCTTGATATTTAATAAGAAAAAAAATTCTGGCACATGTATTGCTATGTTTGGAGCAGGACCTCTGCATACACCTACACTCAGCTGTTGTAGTCACACAGAATCACCAGCTGGGACTGAAATGTCTAAGAAATGTTAAAAAAAAAAATCAGAAGAGTGCAAAGCAAGGAATATGCCTGAGCATTAAACATCCAGTCACTGCCAACCATGCCTCTTTCCAAAGCTTCAGCAATCTGCATTCTGTTTGTGTTATAAACAAGCAGCAGCTTTTGCACCTCTGCACATTTGTTTACCAAACAGATGAAAACAATGGAGCTCAATTAAAAGTAGATTAGCCACACATGCACCAAAGGAATGTGTACTTAACTGACTATGGTGAATCTGGATGCCGTGAAATCCCTCATGAAGCTGTTCTGGCATGTCCCTGTAGGTTTTATTGGTATCACATCCAGACTCAGGGTTCTTATGGATCCTCTGGAATATGTTAAATTGATCATAATAACCGAAGGGCAGATGTTGCAATAAGCACAAGTTTGCTGCAACTGTGCAGATGGGTTGGTTGATTATCATGGGCATGGAAGCATCATTTGATGGGCTCTTTTCCATTAGCGTTTGGCAGTGCACCATATGTGCCACTGATCTTGTTGGCAACTCCCTTCCTGGTGTTGAAAGTAAAGCTTTGACATGAGGGAATGAATGATATAGTCAGTTGTGCAACCCCATGAAGAACATATCTGAAGGAGTTTCCTTTTTTTGACTTTTGAAAAAAAATAAAGCAAAAGCTGGAAACATGGGAAATGGATGAACAGAGCAGAACAACAAAAAGGGTTAAAGGTCTAGAAAGCCTGACAGGTGAGGCAAGACTGAAAAAAAAGGGGGGAGGGTTATTTAGTCCGGGAAAAAAGAAGACAGAGAAGATGATAACTGGTTTCAAGCACATAAAAGGCTGTTACAAGGAGGAGAGACAAAAATTGTTCTTCTTAATCTTTGAGGATAGGACACAAAGCAAGGGAGTTGTAGGTAGGACATTAGGAATAACTTCCTAACTGTTAGGGTAGTTAAGCACTGGAATAAATTGCTTAGGAAGGTTGTGGACCAGGGGCAGATACAGGGAATTTCCTGGTGGGCCATCGTCCGATGGGCCGTCATGTCCACACGCCATTGCCCCTCACTCCAAGAGGCCTGTGCAGTGTGCCGGACATGATGTAGGGGCCAGGGCTTGAGGGGCATGCAGGGGGACGTCATGGAGAGGGCCATTCTCAATCCATTTCCTGGGCCTATTTTGATTGCTAGTACGCTCCTGTTGTGGACTCTCCATCATCGGAAATTTAAGAGCAGGTTAGACAAGCATCCGTCAGGAATGGTCTAGTTCCGTGGTCACCAACCAGTAGATCGCGATCTACCGGTAGATCTCAGGGGCTCCAAGAGTAGCTCTTGAGCCCTCTCTGAATTGCGCGCCTGCGTAGTACATTTACATTAGATTTCCTCATTTAAGGAGCAGCGACTCACCGAGCAACAACACAGGTGAGTAGCTGCGCGGAATGGTGGGAGCTGGAAGGTCGGGAGGGCTGAAATACCTCGGCCAGCTGACTGTGGCTTTCAGCAGAAAGAGGCTGCCCTGCGCTCCAGCTGATCGGCAGCTTCTCCTCTACTCCTGCCCACATGGAGCTTGGTGCACCCTGGCTGAGCGCCATGGCCAGCTGGCCGGGCAGCCACTTCTCTTCCCTCTAGCCCGGCTGCCCTGCGCTCAGCCCAGGGAGGCTGCGTCTAGCTCCAGCTGTGCTGGAGCAAGCTTCCCGGGCTGAGCGCAGGGCAGCTGGGCGGGAACGAAGAGAAGTGGCTTCCCGGCCAGCTGGCCATGGCGCTCAGCCAGGGAGTACCACGCTCCACGTGGGCAGGCTCAGAGGTGAAGCTGCCCGATCAGCTGGAGTGCGGTTCAGCCTCCTCCGGGCTGAAGGCCACAGCCAGCTGGCCAGGCAGCTTCTTAGAATCATAGAATCATAGAATAATAGGACTGGAAGGGACCTCAAGAGGTCATCGAGTCCAGCCCCCCGCCCTCAAGGCAGGACCAAGCTCCGTCTACACCATCCCTGACAGATGTCTATCTAACCTGTTCTTAAATATCTCCAGAGAGGGAGATTCCACCACCTCCCTTGGCAATTTATTCCAATATTTGACCACCCTGACAGTTAGGAATTTTTTCCTAATGTCCAATCTAAACCTTCCCTGCTGCACTTTAAGCCCATTACTCCTTGCCCTCTCCTCAGAAACCAAGAGGAACAAATTTTCTCCTTCCTCCTTGTGACACCCTTTTAGATATTTGAAAACCGCTATCATGTCCCCCCTTAATCTTCTTTTTTCCAAACTAAACAAGCCCAGTTCATGAAGCCTGGCTTCATAGGTCATGTTCTCTAAACCTTTAATCATTCTTGTTGCTCTTCTCTGTACCCTTTCCAATTTCTCCACATCTTTCTTGAAATGTGGCGCCCAGAACTGGACACAGTACTCCAGCTGAGGCCTAACTAGTGCAGAGTAGAGCGGCAGAATGACTTCACGAGTTTTGCTTACAACACACCTGTTGATACAACCTGGAATCATATTTGCTTTTTTTGCAACAGCACAAAGTCCACGTGGAGTGTGTTGCACCCTGGCTGAGCACCACTTCCAAATGCTGGAAAAACCTGTTAAAAAAAGCAGCAGTATAAGGATTGGGGATAGCAAGTGATGGAGAGGAGGAGAATAGAGAGGGCGGTGCTTCAAGGAAGGGGAGGGCAGTAGATCTTGGCTTGGTCTGTCATTTAAAAAGTGATCTTGGGTGTAAAATGGTTGGAGACCACTGGTCTAGTTAATACTCACTTTGTCATGAATGTAGGAGACTGGACTAGATGACCTCTCAAGGTCCTTTCTAGTCCTGTGATGGTAACTTACTTATTCATAAAATATGTTTAATATGAGTGCTATGGGAGTAAACAAATGTTGTTGATTTAAATTCACTCACCCTCTCTGGAGCAGAGACTGCCAGCTGTTCCTACTTTATTGCATGGCAAGATATAAAAACAAAATGCTCACTCAATAAAAAGCATGCCACATGTTACATTACTTTTTGATTTTTTCAGTTTTGTTCTAAATGTAACTAAATCTAGCTAAAAGCAGAGAATTGATTGTTTACAACTAAAAAGCAGTACAACCAGGCTTTTTCTACTTTAGTTATGTTCATGTTTCTATGGAAAGAGGTGGAATCCAACTACTGCAGTGTTTCTCATTCTAGCGGAGCTTGACTAGGACCAAAAGAAGAATGGTCTTGTGGATAAGACAGCTTCTCGGATAGCTTTGACTTTCTCTAATGAAAATGGCTTTTTTTTATTGCATGCTCTGAATTGAGGAAGGTTCTTCCTTGGACAGTGTTTGATGGGGACAGATGGATGGAGATACAGGAGGTACGGGGTCTGCTAGGCTAGAGCAAGTCAATTTGGGCTTGATTCTGCAAGATGCTGAACTCCCTGGTCCCAATCCAGCAAAGCCATTTAAACACACGATGTATGCGAGTCGTTCCACTGAAATGAGAGCTTCAGTGTTAAAACACTTTTCTGGATCAAGGCTATTCTCCCAGGGATTTCAGATAAAATGAAGTTTTGCATGAGTAGGCTCATCTCTCTGTGCCTCAGTTTCTCTGTAGAATGGCAATACTGTAGTAATACTCAGGGGGCACTGACAGCCTCCACACGCTGGGAAAAGTTGCGGGGGAGGAGGGCAGGCTGGCTACACACTCTTGGAAGGGATGGTGTCTCAAGTGGAAAGGGTGGGACCAGGGGCAGCCAGCCCTGCATGCCACTGCCCCCTGGCCATCAGAGTCACCCAGAGTGTGCAGCATGACATTCCCTCTTCCTGCAGACCCTCAGAGGGAATGAATAGAATGGGCAATCAAGTGACTCATTCCTTGTTGTCCACTCCTAGCTTCTGGTAAACCAATACATACAGATCAATATAATAAAAAAAAAATTCCTACTAGCTTAATTTAGTGTGCTTGTATGTACTAACTTTTGCAATCAGTTAGTAAAAATAACTAACACGTAAAATACTACACTTGAACTTTTCTTTGAAAGAAGAATTGCAGTAGTGGTTGAGGTTAAATTTTATTTGACTTGTATTTTGCACTGTTGTTGTATCCAAGATAGTAGAGAGACAAGGTAGGTGGGGTAATAATTGAGGGATAGTCAGTTTAATTGCATCACCGGGAGTGTCAATTTTTCACATCCCAAATGACGAAGTTATACTGACCTAATTTCTTAGTGCACACCAATCCTTCCAGTGTCACACTGGAATAGACTGTTTAGCATAAGGAATTGACATGTGTTGCAAGAGATCATTCTAAGTGAACTGAGCAGTTAATACTTGTGGAACACAAAGAAAATCCACGAGTTACAGATTGTCCTAATGTGACATAAATCCAGTGTTTTTATTGGTCCATGATGTTTAGTGTCTAGTAGCAAAGTTATGAATTTAAGCTCCTCGTCTCATTTTTCAAAGAAATTGTGCAGGTTTCCTTTAAGGATGCGAACTGAGAGATTAGATATGAAGTGATCCTTTTGTGAAGTGTTCACCCATGTTTTTGTCTTATTTTTCGGTGTGAATTTGTTCAGCTTGAATTTGTTCATTTATTTGTTGTTGATTTAACAATTATATTTAAAAATTAAAATAACCCTTTAAAAAACCAGTTAATGTTATAAAATGTGAGGTAGGTAACAATTTTTTCCTCGTGAGTTTTCACATAGGCAGTTCGGGAATTCTGGTAGAGCTGGGGTACAGTGTTTTAGTTTAATACTATACTACAGTTTTGAGACTAACTACCCAAACTATTTGGCATCATAAGCTTCTGGAGCCAGAGTCAAACTCCTGCCTTCCCAGAGATTAAGATCACCCATGGCTTTAATTGATTAAAATATTTTTCATTTCTAAAGTGGCACAATTATAATCTGGATCCAACATTAAAAAATGGCTAGGTATTGGATCCTACCCTTGCCAATGGAAGCAGGATCAAGCTGCAATTAATTGCCACATGCAAATCTCTCAAAGAGTCAAAAGATTATTATTAATTAGGATAGTGATAGAAATGTAGCCGTGTTAGTCTGGTATAGGTGAAACAAAATACAGGACTATGTAGCACTTTAAAGACTAACAAGATGGTTTACTAGATGATGAGCTTTCATGGGCCAGACCCACTTCCTCAGATCAAATAGAGGAAGAAAATAGTCACAGCCATATATACCAAAGGATACAATTAAAAAAATGAACACATATGAAATATGATTTGTCCTTTTCATATGTGTTCATTTTTTTAATTGTATCCTTTGGTATATATGGCTGTGACTATTTTCTTCCACTATTTGATCTGAGGAAGTGGGTCTGGCCCATGAAAGCTCATCATCTAATAAACCATCTCGTTAGTCTTTAAAGTGCTACATTGTCCTGTATTTTATTAATTAGGAGACATTCTTTCCCCCAATCTGGACCAAGAGCTGAAAGTTCCCAAAATAATTCCTACAAGTTGACCCTCTCTGGTCTGGCAGCATTCATGGTCCAGCATGATTTTAGTTAGCTGGATGTCCACTTATCATATGTGTGGCCAAGTTTCCCCAGGATCCCATAAAGTTTGTTTAGAGCTACTAGTTCTGGTTTCAGTGTTCTATGCTGTGGTTTAGCTCTATTTTACCCCTAAATGACTTCTAAGAGCCCAGGAAGCAGTGGAAGTTTTGGCAATGCTGTTACACAACATTGACCTCCCATGGTCCAGCAAATTCTCTGGTTCTGCACCAGTCAGGTCCAGAGGGTGCCGGACTAGAAAGATTCAAGATGTACAACATGTCTTGTAGAAATACATCCAACATTTACACAGCTGCCTGCATGTAACATCATGCCCTTTATCAGGGCTGGCCTGAGCCATTCGCACTCCCCGGGCCCTGGGAGAGCGGTGCCGCCCCCGGGAGTGCAGCACATGTGCATAGCCCCGCCCCCAGGCACACAGCCCCGCCCCTGCCCGGCCCAGCAGCCCCGCGTGGCGCCCCTACAATGAGACACCAGCCTGAGGCTTGGGCCGGCTCTGCCCTTTATGTCCATAGGTCATTGAAAAGGTCACTCCTACAGGGCCTTACTTTATCTGTAGGATCTGTCCTTTTCAGGATGAAATCCTGGCTCAGTTGAAATCAGAGAAGTCAGAATTTCCCTGTCAAGCTCCAGTGTGACCCCTTCCATGTGCAAGAAATGTTTGCAGAATCGGGCCCTCTGTCCATCTGCACTAATGCAGAAGACAGAAGGCTGACTTGGTCTGTGATCCTGTACACATTAGTTTTAAATTTGTGACTAGTCCTAGCTGTTTTTGCAGGGCCAGGCACCTTAACTCTCTCATGCTGTGGCACTATTTGGGAAAAAACAAACAAAAAATGAATTTTAGAAACACATTACAATTTGGTCTAATCTGGGGCCACAAACACCAATCAAACTTGTCTATTTCATAGCATTTCTACTTAAGCACATTCAATGTGCATTTCTGAACCTTGACATATCAGAATTTCTTTAAAGGTTAATCTGGACTCCAAATTCCCTTGGTTCATAAATACTTGTTTTTGGAGTAAGTGCTATATCCCTTTGTTGTATTTAACTATAAATTACTGAGAGATGCTATCAATCTTAACTACATTTTAATGCAGGGGTTCCCAACCTTTTTCAGTCCCTGTACCCCCTTGGAGTTTAGTAAACCTTCCTGTCCCCCTATTCAATATGAAAGGAAATAAATTCTAGACTCTAGAATCCACAACTTTTTTCACTAACACTACTACTTTTGGAATATTTCAATTAGGATAATCTAGTTATTTACCAAATATTCTCCGTACCCCCTTGACAAGCTTCTTGTACCCCGGGGGGTACGCATACCCCAGGTTGGGAACCCTTATTTTAATGGGTTTTATTTGGGACTTTTTCTGATGTAGTCCATGGCTGAATATAGTAAAATGACTATATAATGGCAACCTGCAAACAGCTCTTTGAAAGCTCCTGACTGATTTTATAGTGGAATTTTTTTTAGCATATTGAGTGATGTCTGAAGATGGAGCTGTTTACTAAGTTTTGAAGAATAAAAAAGCACATCAATGTATAAACATTTACAACACAAGCTTCATAGCGGCAGTTGATGTAATCTTGTTTATATTATATATAAACAAATTGGACACACATCATATACACCATCATGAACTTTATATATATATATACACACACACACACACACACACACTCACACTCTCCAGGACATGCAAACTTATGCATAATAAATTGAATTCTTCCCTTCTCCAATGAGGCATTCTATTAATAGAATTAATTAAAAGAAACATGGAAATGATCACATTTAGGTTTTGCAGTAACATTCTTGCTAAGTACAAAAATAAGACACTAATTTAGACTTTCAAGATATCTCACTGCCTCCCCTGCTTTTTTTTGTTTTCTCCACATTACTTTATTAATATTATATACATAGATTTTAGGTACTAAAAGATTTACCTGGCCTCGCTTGGGTCCATCACTCAATTTTGGTTTATTTTGGAAAATAAAATGAAAATGTACATGCTTCATTTAAATCATTGCTCTGGGGCCGGGCTGGGGATGAGGGGTTTAGTATGCAGATTGCCCTGGAGAGAGAGTATTCCCTCAGCTCTGTCTCACTACAGCAGTTTGGGGCTAGATGAGAAGCACCTCTTCATGGCTACTGCAGCTCCAGGAGGCAAGAGATGCATGTCTCCCAGCTGAGGCAGGTCCAGGTTCATCTGTCCCCTGCGCTCCTCAGCCAGAGTGAGAAATGCAGGAAACTGTGCATTTTCCCCTCACTCTGTGATGAAGGGGAACAGCCAGTAATGTTCCCATATGAATTGGCAAGGGGAGCTTCAGCTCCCCTGTCATCCTTAAAGGTGCCTGGTGGGGGGGAGGGGGGGAGTGATGTGCCCCCAGCCAACCCCTGTCATCTGTCTGGTCATTCTGGCTCTTTTCCATATGGTTTTATGAGAAGCAATCCTATTCCAGGCACATCCCATTTTCCTGGCAAAACCAAACCCTTATCTTGCTTAGTTATGATAAGAAGAAGTTGTATACTGAATTTGGTGGTCCTAGCCCTTACTGTTTCGGAGTTCTTGAACAGACAGACATACTCTCTCAAATATATAGTATGTCTGAATGTGTAGTGATTAGTTTTTGTCATGTTGTACTCGTTGCTGTACTCATTAATCATGGTAGAAAAGCTGTCAGCTGCAGCTGACGTCATTCTCCTGTCCTCCCTCCTCCCAGGTTTTGTTGCTAATATAAGCTTCTTATCTGCATAGAGAACAATCTTTAAAAGATGGTTAATGTAATCAAAATATTGTGCATTTTAAAAAATTTAAATAATAATAAAAACCTCCTGAACTTCTCTTATTTGTAAGAAGTTTTTCAATGTTGCACATTGGCACTAACTTGCCAGCCCTCTTCCCCACCTTCAGTGGGCACTAAGGGTATGTCTAGACTGCATCCCTCTGTCAGCAGAGGGATGCAGATTAGGAAGGTCGACATTGCAAATGAGGCAGGGATTTAAATATCCCGTGCCTAATTTGCATAAAAATGGCCACTGCGTTTTGCCGACTCAGCACTTTGTCAGCAAAAAGCAGCAGTCTAGAGGGAGCAGTCTGTCGAGACTTTTATGCCGACAGAGGGATGCAGTCTAGACATACCCTAAGATTCTGATTTTGTCAACACACACATATAGGGCTTTTCATAAACATGAAATTAACCATGTGCGTAAACTGTTGGAGGATCAAGGCCTATAATATTATAAAGGCTGCCCTATTATCCATATAAGCACATAGGTGTGCGCATGCAAATGCAGACACACAGAGTTGGAATTATAACGATAAAAGAATATGCATCTTTTCAGAAACTTGAAAAGGATTTTGTCCAAGTCTCAGAAGGAAGAAAATATTGTTTGGTTAATAAAGTACAATTATTATAATGTTGGCTTTTTATGTGGTTCTTACCTTTTTTCCTACAGAAGTCACAGCATAAGAATAGCCTGAAGATAATCAGTGCATTCCTATTTAGGATGGATTACCTATGTAACTGATACTTTATTACAAACTTTTTCAGTGTTTGAGAATAGAATAAATTTGATTTGTAATAAAAGCATAATACATCCAAATATACACACAAAAGTCACATACTGGGTTTTTTTCTTTCATTATCGGTCAATTTAATTAAGACATTTTAATCAAACTCCTGTGCAGGTATACGTAGTAAGAATTAATCTTGCCAACACATCCGAAAATGAGCAAGCTGTCTGCTATTTTTTTCATTTAACTTTTTAAAGAGCATGCATAAATAATGCAAAATATCATCTACTCCTTGTCTAATTACCAGACTTAAATCCTGAAGCTTTACATATTCTCAAAATAAAAAAAAATCCCAAAATTACAAACAAACCCTAGGGTGTATACTACTAATAAGATAGCTGTTTTTGTTATTTTTATCTATGGTCTTAACTTGGCACAAAATTTACCTGGGTCTTAAAATTAAGAGAATCTCAGCCTGGAAGCATATTTTACATTTATGATCAGGAGCTTCATTTTAAAAGCCGCTCTCAACATGAAATTCCAGTTTACATTCAAGAATCAGTATCCACTGATTTCAGTGTTAATGCCAAGTGTATAGTACTTACAAACTCAGGTCCTAAAAATTGAAAAAATAAGAAATAGAAAGGAAAAATGTAAAAAAGTAGAAGTCTCAGAATTTTTTTTTGGTGTCATAAAACTCAATCACTGCAACCTGGAATATATTATTACTACTTTTTATAATTTAAAATACATTTACCTATGAAAATCTGCTGTTCTGCACCTACACCAGCTACTTTTCAAACTTACTTTTTTATATATATATATATATATATATATATATATATATATATATATATATATATATATATATATATATATATATATAAAAGTAACTGGATGCTTCTTCTAGCTCACTTTGGAGGTCCATTGTGAACATGCTTTACAAACAATGTAAAATATCATCTCTGCCACGTAAAGATGAAACTGACAAGATTAAAGAAATGGGTGTAACATGCATCTGAAAGGTATAGAAGAGGGAGGACAAGGAAAATATGCATTTATATAGCCTAGATGTGTGCTGCTACCTGATTTCAAGTTGGTTACTGCATATTAGCACAGTGTGAAACATACTGAAGGCAAAACTTAGACCTGGTTATCTAAGGTCAAGTTTCAAATGAACTGTAACAATGAATTTATGCCTATTTATGTTACGGGATGGAACCCATGTCAAACTCTAGGGTTTTAGCAGCCAAATCAAGGATCCTCAGTGCCCATGAATGAGTTTCACTGAGATGATGGATTAATTGGAACTGAGTCACATATGGAAAGATTTCATTTGATCTAGAAGGTGCCATCAGAAAAAAAAAAGAAAAAAAAAAAGGGAAAGGTTTATGAGCCCCTGTGAACTATGAGCCCAGACAATTGTACTGTTTCATTGCACTTAGAGCCAATTTATTTTTTTAAACTTTCAGCAGCCTTTTATAACAAGAATGGAATCAAGCTCAAGCATCAGTACTGATTGTAACAGCATCGGTATGGCACACAACGAGACACAGTCACCCCAGTAGGTAAATCCCAAACCATTTAGGGTTCTAGAGTTCAAAATCAAGAGTGTAAACTCCACCCAGAAGTTAGGCAGTCAGCACAGATCTCAAACATTGGAAACATATGCCACTGAAGCCTTGTCTACACTTACCGGGAGATTGATACTCATGAGCTCGATCTCCCAGGGATCTATTTAGCAGGTCTAATAAGGACCTGCTGAATCAACCACTGACCACACTCCAGCACTCCACCAGGTTGCGTAGAGTAAGGGGAGACCATGGACAAGTTTCTCCTGTTCACTGCCCACAGTGGGGATGCTGTGATAAGTCAAACTAAGCTACATTAACTCCAGCTTTGCTACTCAAGTAGCTGAAGTTGTGTACCTTAGTTTCACTTTGCTCCCTAGTGTACACCCAGCCTTAGAGGCACTGCTTAATAAGTCAACTGTTGTATTCTGCACCAGCTTGAGTTTCTGCATTAGATGCAAGGTATACCACATGTAGAACACTTTGCAGGTTTTCAAGGAAAAAAGTCATAGATTATGGTAGCAAGGTCCATTTCTGAAAGACAAAATTCCTTCTTTTCCTCATTCACCCTCAACATTCCCAGCTATGCCTGTGGGATTGAGCTATTCCTTTGTGTAGAGACAATGGAATTATTTCTCTGCATATTTTTAATACAGTCCTCAAACTTTTCAGATTATCTTCCACCACTGAGAACGTTTCTTCTGATTCTTTCAGTTGCTCATTTATTGAAGAGATTATTATGGGAAGAATCCACTGCAGTACTTTTAAAAAAGCTTTTGTGTTTCAAAATAAAACTGATTTTCTAACAAATCTGTGTTTCAGAAGCTTCAGGGGGTAGCCGAGTTAGTCTCTACAGGATAAAACTTAAAAAACAACAAATGGTCTGGTAGCACTTTATAGACTAACAAAACAAGTAGATGGTACATGAGATTTCGTGGGCACAGCCTACTTCTTCAGATGACCGGAGGTTTGCGTTTAGGATGTGCAGACCCAAAATAAATAGGGGAGAAGGGCGAGGTGGGAAGGAAAAAAAAGGAAGGGGGCAGGAAACAAGGAAGCATCTTTAGGTGCTTATAGGTTACCAGTCCTGCCTACTTGTTTTTTTTTTTTATATATTTTCATGCCCTCTGCTCCTTGTTTCCCAATTTCCCCTTCCTTTTTTTCCTTCCTCTCTTTCCCATCTCCCCTATTTATTTTGGGTCTGCACATCCTAAACTCAAAACTCCAGTCATCTGAAGAAGTGGGCTGTGCTCATGAAAGCTCATGATACCATCTACATGTTTTGTTAGACTATTAAGTGCTACCAGATCATTTATTGTTTTTTAAGTTAAATTTGTTTCAGTCACTGGTTTCATGGAATTTGGTTAACCATTTTCTGATTAATGTGGAAAAGAAATCTTCATATACATACTAGAAATCAGGATAATGCAAACATCTCTCCATAGATTCCCTTGGCTGTAAAATGTTGAGTAGAATCAACCAGATTTATCTGGTAATGGTAGAGAAAATAAATGTCATTGTGCTTAGTATCTGACTAGCAGTGTGTGCTCTTCTTGACCGTTCACATCAATTTTCCTGTCTTTTCTTTTTACATTTTTATCTGCCTGTCATTACAACAGGAACTCTTTTTTTGGCTACATTCTGTGCTATTGAAGGTTCTGCTGGGATATAATTGACTACAATTTGAACTGTGTATTATGAGCCAAAGGTGAGGGCTTATAAGGGTCAATGGTATCATTGTAGCACTTCTAACAAAGAGATTGGTGTTAGTTGAATGAGCCATTAAAAATATATATAATACCATCAATCTCAGCATGGAACTTCCATTGAGATTTCTCATCAGCAATAGTCTTGTCTTCAGACTCAGGACAGTTAAACAGCCCTCAGTCATTTTAAAAATCTGAATGTATTCAATCTAATTTAAAAAGAAAACCTGTCTCTCTCATATTCATGAGTTGACACTCAATAGTTCAAAAAGCTGCATAATATTTCAGTAGGTTCTGAAACATGCTATTTTTAAATTTCCCCAGTAGTGTTCTAATAGAGAGCATATTGCAAGAAGAGTCCTTGTCATCTGTGTCACTGTTTCCACCCAGACAGAAATCAGAAAACTATGAAATCCAGAAGTATTCTGATCTGCATTACACTCCACCATACAATTTGGCACAATTTGGAACTATTAACAGCAGAATCCCAAGCCAATATGGATCTTGAATTACTGAAGCTTTCACATTATGGTGTTCAGTAAATAATCATGACACCTTGAGGATTAAGGAAACCATCTTGATCAGCAGATGGTCTTTGCATTTAGACAAAACCTATGGATTTTGGAACAAGACAACAGTGATTGCTACTGTTAGATTTCATCTTAAGAAAAACCGCATCCATGCTTGCTAAATTGCTTCTTTACATCTACTATTAGTCTGCTCTCCTAATGGCAAAAAGCTACTTAAAGGGCTATTTCAAATCTAATCTACAAACACTCAGACAATTATATTTAAAAATGGTCAGAACATTTTATGCCACTCTCACCAATTTTCAAATAGAAATACTATTGCTCTTGAATACAAATATTCAAGTTTCAGCTACAAGAGAAAGCAAGGAGGGATGAGTGACACATTAGTCTCATGTTAATTTTGGAATAATAGTTTAAATTTTGTTTTATTTAATTAGAATTCCATTATAATATCTGGACAGTTTACTCTGGGTGGCAGATTTTCTGTACCTAAGCCAGTATAAGAAACTCCTGTAATGGTTTAATTTTATCTTCCAATCATCATTAAGAGCCTCTCTTGTGTTCCAAAATGCAGAGTATTTGGATACAAATTTCCATGGCTCTTAAGCATTTAATCGTGAATGTCAACTTTATTATTCCTTTATACAAGAATTTGTGTTTACAGATTTTAAATTACCATCAATGGAACTAAAACTTGGTCAGTTTGTGTCATTTGGCACTAGTGTGAACAAAGAAATGGAGATACGATAGACTTTGTGGGATGTCCTAGGGCCATACTGAAGGAGAATGCTCTTGGGCTCAAAAAAGAACATTTTCCAAGACTCACTAACCTTGTTAATCTGCCACTTCTTTCTATGATATTCAGAGCCCCAGCAGCTTCTTCAATTCCTTCTTTTCATTATGGATCATATTTGTCCAATCAGGGAAGTGAAACAATAAATACCATGTAATTTATAGGACTAAATTAAATTAAACCAATAGCGTGGATTCTGAATATCTACTATCAAATTCTTGTTGCAAAAAGAAACTAGTATTGTCAGGGCTAGGAGAAGGTTTACCTTTAACTGACAAGGTGCATGTTAACTATTCTGGGGCTGTGATATGTGCATTTAGTCCAGCCACAGAATAGGGAATCTGGAAAACTGACTAAGTTTGTTTAGATAACCTGAGCACTAGGTGGCCAATGCAAGAAGATACATAGCAATTTTTGTGTATACACTATGTACAATAAGTTGAGTATTATTTGGGAATGGGTCTTATATGGTGTTACCTGGGGAACTGAGGTAAGCAATTGTTGTGGGAGCTAAGGCTAGTGGCAATAACTGAGCCCAAGGCCTAAGGCAAGGTGTCCCCCCTCCAGAAGCCAGATTCGGCCTGGTGTTACGTATCTAGTCACCGTTGGATTGGGTAACCACAAATCAGGCTAGACCAATGTTTAGGTCCAAACCATATATTTTGAACAGTGGAACATACATCAACAACAACAGCATGAACTCACCCTATCCCAGAAGAAAAGAAGATAGATAAGTCCTGGATACAACAAAGGGGAATATACTTTACAGTGTCAGAGGCAGGCGGCGATTGATGCCTGTGACCTTCTACCCTGTGGCTAATGTAAATAAAGCCTTAGGGGAGGATGGCAGGGAGTCCCTCGCTGACAGGGAAAGGTAGTCCAGTTGAACGGCCCTCCTGCGGGTGGATCTTGCCTCTAATGGGTCGGGTAGATTCCCTCTGGGGTTAGTACTTGGTAGCCCTTCGACTTCCAGTCCAATCCAGCAGGAAAGGATAGCGGTAAATGAGTTCAAGTCCATGTGGCAGAAGGCAATAATCCTTAAGTGGGGCGTTCTCACACTTGCGAGGCTCTCTCTCTCTCTCTTCCACAGCTCGAACAAAATCCTTATACCTGAACCCACGAACTAAAATGGAGCACCACGGGAGACGAACAAACACTGACAGGACTTGGGACGGCAGATAGTGACTGACAGGTTACAATATGGACGGACAGTGGCGAACCCGAACCTTTCCTTGGTCAGGGTTTATAAGCCCTTCAAGGCGGGAAAAGGGTGGTAAGGGTGGTGTGCAGCAAATGGTGCCGTGTGCAACACTCCAGTAGGGAGGGGTGCACAGTTTCTGAGCGGTGTGCAGCTCATTTGAGTGCCCAGTGCACAGTTTTGCACTGAGTGCAAACTATAGTGTGGGGGTGCACCGAGCAGATGACTGTGCACTTAGGTTTTGGCGGGAAAAGGGTAACACAGGGAGAAGAAGGAAAACAAGATGGAATCTAAAGAGACTCCATCTTGAACATAATAGCTCTAAATATCTTTTCCCTGGCAACAGTTCCCCTCCTTGATGGCGGTAACTAAATGACAAATACTTGGAATTTATGTTGCACTGCCATCACAACATGTGTTCTCAAACTAGTTACATATATACAACGCATTATTTGGGAATGGGTCTTATATATGGTAATGCTAAATTCCTCCATCACACTCATGCAACCCCAATTAATTCACTGTGGTACTATAGGTGTAAACAAGCACAAGATTTTGCTTACTTTCTTTCAACCTGCCCTCGTTTTATAAGTTCTACAAGCAAATTATGCTTTTAGATAGTAATTTCTAAACATTTCAATGGATGCTATTAACTCTATTGTCCTGATTTTAAATTATATATGGTAGCCAGGATATTAGTGAGACAGAGGTTATGTCTTTTATTGGATGATCTTCTGTTGGAGAGCTTAGCCTCTGTAAGTTCAAAAGCTTGTGTCTTTTACCAACAATAGTTGATCCACCTTGTCTCTCTTATTTAACTTAGTTTTACATTGTAGCCCAGGTGACATTGACAGATTTATCTCGATTTACACAGGTGGGAGATTAAATCAGGCCTCATGGCTCTGAAGGTGGAGAGAAAATTAGAAAGGAAAACTAAATGATTTTTCATATGCATGAATGTGAATACCAAAGACACCCGCAGTTCTGGAATCTTTACAACTACTGTAGTTGGAAGGCAGTGGTGTTGCTCCACTACAGTGATTCCTGCCTTCATCTTGAATTCTTCTAATTGTAATCCTTAGCTAATGGGGTCTTGGCTTTTTCAACTTGCTTGTTTTAGAACTCTGGCCCCAACGGCATTATACACACTTTAAGACAACGTTGTTGTCTAATTGGCGTAGAACCAGACTTGACCTCGAGGTGAAACTGGGCTAAATGAGTGGAGCATCAAGAATGGCAAAGACATTTCTCTAATTCAGCCACCAAGCTGTTCACAATAACAGAAACTTACAGAGAAAAATAGCCAAATTTCCAAGGTCATGCAATTTTATTCAGTGCTACCAAGTGTCATGTATCCGTTGGGACACATACACCTCTGGCAAGCACAGTCAATTTCTGCATCTCCCTTGCATTTAAAGGTAGTTTTGTAAAACTTTTATAGTATTTGTAAAGTTGTAAGATTTTAGGGGAAAGTCACATAATTTTTTGGTAACAATCAGAATGGCAATAAATTACATATAATATACTACTACAAAATTTTCTGATGCTGGTGCAAAAAAGCCATAGGACTATGGCAATGTGCACTAGTGAACTTTCAGTGTGGGGTAGCAGGGTCCGCATGTACAGAATGTGAGTGCTCTGTATATTCATATACCAGATTACTGCATACTAACTAGCCGTGTAGACAAGCCAATAGTTAAAACGGGGATAAGCACTTAATGAAAGAGGTAGTATTATCTCAGATGTTTTTCTGGGCAAGGTCAACTAACTGTTCTGCCATTACACACTAGGACCTCCTATCATCTATTATTGCATGGCAGGCTATAATAATGTAAATTTACACCCCAACTTGTGGCATACAAACTAGCTGTTTAGACAAGCCTTACAATGTGTATATTGTCCCCATCACTATAGTATCTGACTGCCTCAAAGTCTACCTGTATTTATCTTCCCACTTTATGGGGGGAATGGAGGTCTAGAGAGATTAAATGACACATCCAAGATCACACAGAAAGGCTGTAGGGGAGCAAGGACTGGGATCTAAGATTCTGAAGTCTGAAGCTAGTGCCCTAATCACTAGAACATTCTTTTTCTCTATCCATCCCTGGACAGGGGAATAAAAAGACAATGACAAATATAAATAGAGTTTAAATATCTGGCTGCAACTTTAAATAAAGTTCTAATTAAAGCTTGTGAACTAACCTGTATGTTAACCAATTCCCTATGAGGCATCATATCTGATGATGTAGCAATAACACACCTCTGAGAAGCCTAAGCAAAAGGGGGCACAGTTTCGATCAAATTGCACAACCCATGTTGTCTTTTCCTTTATACAAATTTAGACACCTGTATGTACAATAGAGGTTTATCTGGCATAGTACTCTTTTCACCAATGGCAGCTCTTCTAATTTACAATATAGTTTCACTTCAAAATCTACCAGAGGATGAGCTGTGCTACACAGAAATTTGTCCTAGTCATGTTTTAGGTAGCTATTTGATTTTGCAATAATGAAGCAGAAATATACATATACATATATATATATATATATATATATATATATATATATATATATATATGGGATTAATAGAGAAGATCTGGGAGACAGACAGGGAAAAGATAATACAGAGAAAAATCAGGCTTATGTAGATGAATTCACATCAATTAAAAGGAAATATTGATTCCTGGAAATATATTATTATATAACAAAGCTTTGCATACCAATATAATATATGCAATATATTGTGTCTTCCCTGATTGATGGTGGAATATTTCAATAGGTGGATTAAAAAAGAAAGATACTCTTAATTAGATGAGGGTAAAACTCAAGAATAAGCAGATTTTCACATTAACCAGGGTTGGACCCCGATTTTTGTATTTCATTTCCTTTTCCAAGACAAATAGTTCAGAGAAAACATCAATCACAGAGCATATAAACAGATTGGAGCATGCTTAAGACTAAAGCCTGAAGCCAAACTGGCCGTAGCTACTTTGGGTCAGGTCCAGCTATTTTTCCGCTGTATGTATTGATTTGCTTATTCTGAGTGTGATGTATGTATAATTAAAAAACACTAAACAAAAGGCAACAAATAAAGATGCAGATTTTGCACAATCTTAAACACTGGGGGATAGATAATAATCAAAAGGTAATGTCACACCTGATACACCATATGTCCAGAGATTTCATTTTAAAACAATTTTTTTCTTAATTGCAAGGATTTACAATAATTTGCATCTAGTTATAATGCTGTAAATCTATTTTATGAGCATCCAGTGACTCAGATTGGGGACTGAATGGCCACTATGCTACCTACCATAGAATGGCAGGTTATGAAAACCTAACAGCAGATCTTTTCAATAAGCTACTTTTAAGAACTGACTTATCACACTGATGCTTCTCTTTTTAGATATGCCTCCTAAATAATTATTTGTGTTAAGAAACATAGGATTCCAGTATGTTACACATGAATTTTTATTACTGCCATTTTTCCTCATTGTTACTGCACCTTAGTCTGCGTTATTTTATGGATTTAATTTGAAAATCAGTTTTGTTTGCAAGAGATCAACTGTTATGAATCACAGTATATATCATCCTAAGAACAATTGAACAAGACATGAATCTGCTCAATTTTTCCTCTCTTCCTCTGTTGATTATACCAACATTTAGGCTGTGTCTACATTGGCACCTTTTTCCGGAAATGCTTAAAACGGAACAGTTTTCCGTTTTAAGTATTTCCGGAAAAGGAGCGTCTACATTGGCCCCGGAGTTACCGTTATAATAATGCGCTTTTCCGGAAAAGCAGAAGCCCGGAGCCATTTTGAAGAGGGCAAAGGCCACCAGACCTTTCCGGGGGCGGGGCCAGAGCGCCGTTCAGACACACGCTTAAAGGGGTTTTGCTGGACAGCCGTTTGTCTCCTGCTCCGGTGCCTTGGGGCCTCTGCCAGGGACTGGCACCCTTAGCAGGGTCGGTGGTTGCCCTCTGAGTTTTGGAGACACCACCCTTTGGCCCCCAACTGCTTTTCCCTGAGTTTTGTTTTTTCTGCCCCGCTCTGTCTGCTATGGAGCCGTGGGTGGCCACGTACTTGCTTGGGCCCCCGTTTCAGCTGTACAAGTGCCTGCTGCTCGTGCTGGAGGCCAGTGCCATGGTGTACATGTAGCAGGAGGCAGAGATCGCCTTGGACTCCCTCACCAGGGAGGCCCTGGCAACCATGTCGCATCAGCACCCCACCGTAGAGAGGCCCATCTGGAGTTTGGAGAGCAGCACCGACTGGTGGTACCGGGTGGTCCTCGGACTATGGGACGACCAGCAATGGATCAGGAATTTCCGGATGAGAAAGAGGACCTTCCTGCAGCTGTCCACCTGGCTCACCCCCGTGCTGCAGAGAGCCGCCACCCGGCTGCAGGCACCCATCCCTGTGAACAAGAGGGTTGCCATTGCGTTCTGAAAGCTGTCCACACCGGACAGCTACCACTCAGTGGCACAGCAGTTCAGGGTGGGAAGATCAACCGTCGGAGTGATCGTCATGGAGGTAAGTTCCAGGGAAGTGGGGAGTGGGATAGGGGGAGGGTGCTGAACTCCAGGCCCAGGGACAGCAAGACTCCAGGCTGGGTCACCCAGGGGTTTGGGCCGCCCCTCCCTTGCACAGGCCCGGTGGTGGTGGGGGGACCGTGGGGCGAGGGGGGCCCTGGTGCGTGCGTGTGTGTGTGTGTGTGTGTGTGTGTGTGTGTGTGTGTGAGAGAGAGAGAGAGAGAGGACAGAGGGAATCAAGGGGGGGCCCAAGGGAGCGCACACTCACCCCTGCCGTATGTGATGTGTTCCCTTGTGTTTCTCTGAACCCTTCTGCAGGTCGTCCACGCCATCAACGATGTCCTGCTCCCGCGAATCATCCACCTGCGCGATGTGGATGATACCATGGCCGGCTTCGCTGCCCTCGGGTTCCCCAACACCGCCTGGATGCCACCCACATCCCCATCCGGGCCCCGGAGCATCGAGCGGGCCATTTCATGAACCGCAAGGGGTACTGCTCCATCGTTCTGCAGGCCCTCGTGGGCCACTGGGGCCACTTCGTGGACATTTATGGGGGCTGGTCTGGCCGGGCACACGACGCCCGCATCCTCCGGAACTCTGGACTGTTTCGCAGGTTGGAGGTGGGCACCTACTTCCCCCGGCGGGACTTGACTGTCGGGGATGTGCCTATGCCCATCTGCGTTGTTGGGGCCTACCCCCTGATGCCCTGGCTAATGCGGCCGTACACGGGGCAGCTGGACCAGAACCGGGCCCGGTTCAATGACTGCCTCAACCAGGCCTGAAACCCAGTGGAGCTGGCCTTTGGATGTTTAAAAGCCCGCTTCCGTTGTTTGCTCACCCGTCTCGAGATGGGTGAGCAGAATGCAACGGAGGTACTGGTCGCGTGCTGCGTGCTCCACAACGTTGTGGAGCGCAGTGGGGAGGCCTTCCTCCCTGCATGGATGTCAGCCGAGGCACAGACCTTGGAACAGCCCGACACAGCTGCCATCCGCCAGGAGCGCCAGGATGCGGTTCGCATCAGAGAGGCCCTGGTGGACATGTTTGCCCAAGCCCCGTAGTAGAGTCGCCTGGGTCTCCCCAGACTACTCCCTCCCATCCTCTACCCTTCTCTACCCCCTCCCCTTACCTCCCCCTCCAATTGTAAGGCATTGGGTCAAAGCACATCGGCCGTCATCATGACTGTTCGTCGGGTGCGTCGGGCTTAGTTAGGGTTTTTCTTTTTAGTTTAGGCTAGGGTTTAGGCCACCATCGCCTGTCCTGAAGAACAGCCAAGAGGATTCGGGGTTCGTGTGGAAGGCTCAAGTCAGCGTACCTGATTCCAGTCGTCTTCCGTCGAGGGATCTCCTGGCTGTTCCTCTCCTGAGGCCCGGAAGGAGCAAAGGATTGAGGTGGCCAGCAACACTACCCAATTGTCCTCCCTGCGCCTAGACTATTTTTAATAATCTGTAGTGTGCATCTTGTAACCGTTCTTGCTAGTTTGTTAGCTATGTAAATATAGTTTGTGGTTTACATTTTACTGAAAAGTCTCAGTATTTCTTTATGCGCCACAAACCAATGACCACTGACAAAGGGCCCCCCCCGGTGATAGAATAAAGAATTTGTTGTCCACAGTTTGTAACCCTGTTAAATTTAAGTGGCTAATTGGCATCTCAAATCATTTCTTACAGTTACTAGAGTAACACAATAACCAACACAAGAATGAACTGAAAAATAGACAACTTTTTATTTACAGGGCGGGGGGGGAGACCTTCAACTGGGACAGGGAGGGGGGGCAGTTACTGCAACCGGCAGCCCCTGCGAGCGCTCCTCCGGGGGGGAACCTGCACACACTGGGCAGACCACGTCGGGGCAGCCTGCACGGGGAGGTGGGGAGCAGGGGCAGGAGCAGGAGCAGGGATAGGAGGGGGCATGGGTTGTGCTCCGGGATGGATGGCGGGGGCATGGGGTCCGGCCATGCCATAGTGTATGGCGTGCACTAAATGTGCCGTGAGCATGTCCATAGAGGTGCGCAGCCCTCTGCACTCCGTTAGGAAGGCAGCCCGGCCCTCCTGCCGCCACTGCAGGTCCCGCCGCACCTGCTCTGCAATGGAGCCCTGGATTCCCTCCACGGCGTTCATGTGGTGGCGCTGAAGCTGGTCCCTCTGACGCAGCCTGCGCCTACGGGGTTGGCCAGCTGGGGGTGCCGCTGCTGCCGCAGTGGAGGGTCTGGTGCTGGGTCCCACTGCAGGGAAAAGAAGAAAGGATGGGTCAGTCAGGCAGGCCGTCCACTGTCCCCACATCTCATGCCCTCCACCCCTGAGCCCAGGTGACCCCACAGTTGTGTGGCTTGGGCCCACTCGGTTCCCCTCCTGCCCCCGTGTTGTATGTTGGCAAGGAGGACCGCCCCTGGAGTAGGGTCCTCCCTCCAGTATTGTAAGCACCGGTCTGTATCCTGGCCCCGTGGAGGGCGGGAGGGTGCTTGTGCTGCGTTCACCTGTGGAACTCCCTGCCGGTGGAGACTGTGAAAAGCTTTGGGCTAATCACTGGTGTTTGACAGGGAGCGAGATGCATCCCCACACAGTGCCTGGGAGCACATCTGGGCTCTCAGATCCCCTCGCATGGGATATCTCCTGGACGGAACCAGAAGAGTGACTGGGTGGGGGGGGGTGTCCCATCCTTGCAGCAAAACTCAGGGGCCCTTGTCCCTCCCACTATCCCTCCTGCAAGGCCGGTAGCCCAGGGACATGTGTGGCCACAGTGGGGACTTCCCTCGGGGAACCAGCCAAGGCACCGGAAGCAGGCGAGGGGCTCAGTGGGGCCCACGCTCACAGGACTGTGATGCTGCGGTTTACCCATGAGCAGCTGGCTGTGCCTCACAGCGAGGCATGGGACAATGTGCCGTTCTCCGTGCTGCACCCTTGGCAGACGTGCGGGCTCTGGGCTGAGTCCTTGGGGCCCTGGCCGGTTCCAGCCGGCATCCACCCTTCCCCCTGGTCCCGGCGAATGTGTGGGAGCAGCACGGTCCAAGGTGTGCCCTGCAGCTGCCTGCTGCGGCCACGTGCCGCTCGGTCACCAGGCTGCACGTGGTTGCACGTGCTGCTTGTTGCCTCATGCTATTCAGCGTGCAGCTCACGTAGCCTGAGTGACATGCTCTCCCCCTCCTCCCTCTGGGCACCTGGCTCCCGCCCTCCGCCCCCCGCCCTTTGGAGTGCAAACTGCAAAGACTCACCAGCGGGTTCCTCCCCGGCCTCGGCCTCAGAGGAGCTGCTGGAGGGGGCCTGCTGGGCGGTGGCAACGCTGGCCTCCTCTCCACTGGATGCGCTGCCGCTCTCCTCTCCCTCTCTCGCCTTGGTGGGTTGGATGATGGGGGGGCGCTGGCACGTGTCCACAGGGACACCTGGGGCTTGCGGGGCTGGCTGGCCCAGAAAGGCGTTCATCCGCTCATAGTAGGGGCAGGCGTCTGGTCCTGCCCCCCTGCCCTCGCTGGCCCGGACGTACCCCAGCCGCAGCTCCTTGACTTTCAAGCGGACCTGCTCACAATTCCAGGCGGGGTGTCCCTGCTGCGCCAGGTTGTTGGCCAGCCGCGTGTAGATATCTACATTCCGGCACCTGGAGTACAGGTCGTGGAGACCCTCCTCCTCCTGCCAGAGGTCCAGGAGGGTCTCCAGCTCCCTGGGGGTCCAGGATGGGGCCCGCTGTTTGCGGCCCCTGGGGGCCTCCTGAGCTGGGGGTGCAGGTGGCTCACCACCCAGAGCTGCCATGGCTGGGCAGGACAGGGGCGCCGTGGCAAACCTCAGGCCGCAGGTCTGAGGCATGCTCCTGCCACGTGCACCCAGCAGCCTCCGAGCTCTTTAACAGCTCGGGTTACCAGGAAGTCCAGGGCTCCTACGGGGTCTCGTGCTGTCCAAACCGCTTTTTTCCGTTTCTTCTGCTTTTCCGGAAAAGCTGTCTACACTGGCCCTTTTCCGGAAAAGCTTTTCCAGAAAAAGGACTTTTGCCTGAGCAGGAGCAGTGTAGCTTTTCCGGAAAAGCAGCTGATTTTGTACAGTGGATCATCGTTGCTTTTCCGGAAAAGTAAGCGGCCAGTGTAGACAGCTCGCAGCTTATTCCGGAAAAGCAGCTGCTTTTCCGGAATAAGTTGCCCAGTGTAGACACAGTCTTAGGCTATGTCTAGACTGCAGGCTTCTTGCGCAAGAAGCTTTTATCAGAAGAGATCTTCTACAAAAACTTCTTGCCAAGAGTGCATCCACACTGCAAAAGTGCATCGCAAAAGCTGCATGGATGCTCTCTCAAAAGTAAGCTCTGATTGCTTCAGAGTGGCCACCAAAGCACCTGTGCTTTTTCCTCTTTTTGCACAATAAAACCCCTCTTCCCAGTGATCTTTCACAAAAAAGGAGTTCTTCCTCAAAGAATGATGAATATCTGTGCCAGAAACCCCACTCAGTTCTTTCAATTTTTTTGTGCAAAAATGCACTTGAGGTGTGGATGTTCCGTGATTTTTTTTTTTGAAAAATGGCCATTTTTCCAAGAAAAGTTGAAGTGTAGACATAGCCTTATTGTGGATGAATAAATTACCATCCCAGAGTGGGAGCTAAACCCACAGACTGTGGGGAAAAATTGAGTACAGTTTTATATGTGAAAAAGGCAGTTGAAAAGTGGACTTGAAATCCAGCTCTTAATAGTTCAAAAGTTCACAGGAGGAATTTATTCTTATATTTTGTACGGTATAATATGCATCACACATGCAAAACACTCAAAGGTAGGAAATGCCAGAATTAAGGCATTTAATCTGTGCAATTTAAATTTGTTCCCTTTCTATGTATGCACTATGGTACAGTCTATAATTACCTGATCACATACAGTAATTCCTCATTTAACACGGTAGATACGTTTCAGAAAATGATCGTGCTAAGCGAAAACATGTTAGGCGGGGTCAATTTTCCCATTGAAAATAATGGAAAAGGTGGGGGTTGCATTTCAAGCGGTGGTGTCGAAGTCACTTTTCTGTTGGTGCTGAGTTGTCAACGTCAACATTAGATGATGTACTGTACAGTAAAACCCCATTGTCCAGCATCAATTGGAACCTGGAAGTGTTCTGGTCAGCTGCTCTCTCGGCTGGGCTGCTGTGAGCTGCATGTGCGCTCACGGCTCCAGCCTGCACTTGCTAGCAGCTGGCAGCTGAACACAGGCAGCTGCCTTGGGACCAGGACATAAGGTAGGGGGAGAAAGGGGACTGGGTTACAGAGGGAGGGGAGGTTTTAGGCTCTGGGGAAGGAGAGGAGAGGAGAGGAGAGGAGGATTGGGTTGGGAGTATGCCCCTGTGATGGGTCTTCCGGGACCTGCGCTGCATCCGACAAGGGGGGGAGAGTTGGCAGGGAATGGCGCAGCGAGCGACAAACCCTCTGCTGCTTTGCAGGCAGGCAGGGGAAGCCCTGCACAGCCATCTCGCCATCTCTCCTCTGCCCCCTCTTGCAGGCCAACGGCTGGGTTTCCCCAGCTGGCCTGTCGCCGGCGGCTGCGTGGGGCTTCCCCTGCCTCCCTACAAAGTGGCAGAGGGTTCACCGCTTGCCACGCTGTTCCCCATTGACCCCCTCTCACCAGACAGAGTGTGGTCCCGGCAGACCCGTCACAGCTGCCTTATAGTACCTCCCAGTACGCCGGATTAGCGGAAGTCTACTGTATTACTGCTGTTTTCACAATTTATACTGCCACACGAAGTAGTCCACCACTTGATTTTTTTTGTGTGTTATTTCAGGGACAGTCATGTTATTCAAATAAACATGGCCTAAAAAAAAAATTGTGCTATCGCAAAAACGTGTTAAGCAGATAATTACTGTACTTTTTTATGTGCTATATATAAGGAATCTTTTCAAAACTAGTAGAATCTTACAGAAAAATTGTAAGTACTATTATTTGCATATACAAACCCATAACCGCTATCCCCCCCATGCTTTACAAGAACATTAAGGTTGCAGAGTGAAGCACTTGAAAATCAGAAATGTCCAAACTAACGTGGCCTGTATCCTAACTCTTGCCTTGTCCAGGGTTATGATACAATCTTTACTTATATGGTGTCATACTTATTTTTATACAGGACTATTGTTTCACTCACAGAACAGGCTGGGTGTGGAGCAGTGAATGAGGCAGTGTTTATTAGGTAAATTTGCTTTTGCTGCTCAATGACTGGATCTTTGCTTTATTCACTGCAAATCCTCTGAACATCATGCTGAATGTTCTGAATATTTATTCAGATTTATAAAAATATTAAAAAGGCTCCTAGCCATAACCTTGAAGTGCCCTTGACCAAACTTAATACACTGTAACCCAGCCCATTTTCAGATGCTTGGAAAAAAGATAACCTTTGCAACATGCCCTCTGAAACCTTGTTTCATTTTGTCCAGACTGCTATCTTGTCCATTGAAGATTCTGATGTGCTGCCCATTATACTGGTGTAAATTCTGATTTACATGAATAAACACTACGTAGGCTACATCTACACTGGCAGCTTCTTGCACAAGAACTCTTTTGCGGAAGAGTTCTTGTGCAAAAACTCTTCCACAAGAGAGCGTCTACACTGCCATGTGATTTTGCACAAGAGATGTGCTTTTGCACAAGAGCATCCATGGCAGTGTAGACGCTCTCTTCCGCAAGAAAACTCTAATGGCCATTTTAACCATAGGGGCTTCTTGCGCAAGAAATTCATGTTGCCTGTCTACACTGCCCTCTTCTGGAAGAGCTCTTGTGCAAGAGGGCTTATTTCTCATGGGGAGAGGAATAACTCTTCTGGAAGAAGCCCTGTTTTACAATGCTATACTGTAAATTTACTTCTGGAAGAAAGCTTGTGCAGTGTAGACAGCCGGCAACTTTTTGTGGAAGAACGGTTGCCAGTGTAGACATAGCCTACGTCTACACAACAGGATTATTTCAGAATAACTTAAATTATTCCAAAATAACATAGTGTACGTGTACACTATAAGCCTTTATTTCGAAATAATGTCGAGCTGGAGGACTTCTTACTTTGACTCATGGTAATCCTCATTTCACAAAGAGTAAAGGAAGTCAAAGGAAGAGTTTTCTTCCTTCAACTTCCTGCTATGTAGACAACACCAAAATCCCTGTTAAGCTATTTCGACTTAAGCTACAAAATTGACATAGCTGAAGTTGTGTAGCTTAATTCGACTTTAGCCCTGTTGTGTAGACGTACCCTATGGTAACTGAAGATAATTTGGATAAAAATACAGCACAGGCAAACATTTGCTGATCATCATTCCCGAGTATATTTGTAAAACCATCCGCACAAGTTGCCAGTATTAAGATACAGGTATAAAGGGCTGTCTGTGCATTAGTTGTTCCAAAGTTCTGGTCAGATGCATATAAATGATTGCTTCTCAGGACACTAAACAGAGGCTAGAGAAAAATTCCAGGACTTAATTAAGAAGAGTTACATGTCTTTTGTCTTGTATTTAGCCTAAGCAAGGGCTGCTGGATTTGCCCCATTGTTCATAGAGCATCATATATTCATGGATGAAATGTGACAGGCAAAGACAAAGGACCTAATTCTCTTCTCACATACACTTGTTTTACACCAGTTATAACTGCATTGGCTTTAATAGGCTTGCCACTATGTATGTGAGAGGAGGACTGGGCCAAAGAAACAATCTACAATAACTTGACCTAGGAGTTCTAGCTTTGTCCCTTTTGAAATGGATACATTAACCTTTGTTATATTTGTTTTATACTCCCAAGTCTGAGGTTTGGGAAAATTTATTTTAATTACAATAGTTGGGTTTTCCCTGTGCTTGCTCAGTCCTAGCCCATAGAAAAGGACAGATGAATTAATGAATGCTCATCACAATTAGGCCTTGTCTATACTTGGCTGGAGATCATTGCTACAGAGAACAATCTTACAGGTTCGATTTAGCAGGTCTAATAAGGACCCACTAAATCAAATGCTGATGGAGCCCCCATTGGCCCCAGACAGCAGTGGTGCCATTTCAAAAATTCAATTTAAGATTCAGTGACTCCAGATACCTAACTTCAGATATGAGAATAGCATGTCTTAAATTGAATCTCACTCCCAGTGTAGACCTGGCACTAGTTACAAATGCTCTATGATTCAGATCAATAATACCATTCCCAGGTATTTGATCTCCAGACATTTGTTTTTCAGCAAGTATGATTTCTTTAATTAGACTATATCTTTCAGAAAGGCCACAAACTTGTCATGCCCAAGAAGGTAGCAAATCTAATCTTATTCATTCATACCTTTGTCAGGAGTTAGGAAATGAGATTTATCAACCCAAGTGACTTAGATTTTTTTCACACCCATGAAGTTCTATGAATAAATATCGGCCATTCTGTGCGCACTGTCTCTGATTTTACTAAAAGGTCCACAAACAAGACAAGGGAACTTTCTTAGATGACAGCGAAAAGCAAGGAGTGCTGTAGCATTTTGTTCCCTGGCTTTTCTAATTCTGCCCCTACATATGTGTGTTGTTTATATTCATCCTTTCTAATTTAACCTTGTTTCCATGTTTTTTTATCGAAAGGACTGAAGAGAACACCAACTGCACTTGCTTCTTCCTCATTCTTATTCCCAGAGCTTTTTAGTCACTTCTGATTTGCTCATGGTATCATTAGAGCTCACATAGGTAAGTAGCATGGAGAAGCAGTCAGAGGGTCAGATGATCCTCAATAGTCTCTTCATAACATCTCAAATTAGAGACTCTGTTAGGCAGCATACCTCTGAAGATGTCATTCCAGGGTGACATAGAGTGACAGGGTTCCCCCTCAGAAGAGAATAACCAACCATCACTACCCAAAGCTTTCTCCTGGGAGTGGTAGCTGTGATGTTCCCAGTCTTGGGGGTACAGGTTTCTCCTCCTCCACTTGGGGGTAATTTGTCATTGCATGTTGCCATGGCAGCATAATGGTTCATCATCACTACAGTGGGTGGATTTGGAATAGGGGTGAAGCACTACCTGCTGCCAGAAATAGCAAGCAGCCAATGTCCTCCCAGTGGCAAAACCATATTATCTTCCCCTGGAGGTGTGACTAGCTGGATAGCTTCCTCAGGCTTGGACAGCTCCATATGAATACACTCAATGAATTCCTTGTGTGCATGGTTGCTCCTCAGTCTAACTACTTCCTCCTGTGGCTCTTCCACTTGTTTCCTGATAAACTGTAAGCAGACATCTTTCACACTGAATCATCTAGTGTGAAAGGTATCAAATGTATGAGTCAAATTTAACCCTCTGTGGTGTTAACCGATTGAAATGTTAGACATCTGATTAAGATGTGGAACAAGGCCAGAAAGTGTTAACCAGCTCAGAGGCCGAATGACCAGGGTTGACCTTTGCAGACTTGTTTGGAAGATATGCAAGTGATAGTTGGGCTATTGCATTAAGTTAGAGTAGAACTTTTAAATGTAAACCTATATACTTGGAGTGGTAGGTGCTTAGTCGGGTCTTGTGATATGAACAAGCAACTCTTGTTTTTTACTATAACCTTGATTTAAGATAAAAAAGGAATATTAACATTTGGTGAAATTTGACTGAAGTAGTAGTATTGTCTATATGTCTCTTGGAATGTTGTGATAAACTATAAGTGAACTGTTTAAATGGATAAATTGCCCTATGCTAATCACCACGATGTTTGGGAAACAGGAGGTCACATCAAAAGCCTGTTGCTTCTCCAGGCAAAAAGGCTGTTGGAAATTAAATATAAAGGACCTCTGGACACAATCCTTTTCCATCTCATTTCTGCATGGATGTTTACGGGGAAGTCTGCAAGCCATAAGGAATGAGACACCAGGATATCCTGGTGCCTCTATAATGGACATTCACTTAACTCTGGACTGATGCTGAAAGATCCATCTGCAATCATAAAGCTCAACAAGTCTATGAATCCGATCACAGAACCTTACTCATGTCTGCATGGATTTGATTCCTATAACCAGTTTCAATTCTCCCCCTTTTTTCTCTTCTTTTTCTAAAGACCAGCTGCCCTGTATCAGGCCCCCTTGAGAGACAGGCTGTATTTGTACTTTCTTAAAGTGCTCAGCCCAGACCCTGTGATAGAGAGCAAGGATTGATAAGATTTGTCTCTTAATGTACTCTCACTCTATGGAGATTTTATAGCATATCATGTCAGTATTTACTCACGGAAAACAGAAAGGCTCAGAGGCACACAGGGACTTAGGCACTGAAACATTCAGTATTACAATAACTAACTTCTAGGTGCCTAGAAAATGATTGGAACAATATTAGGGTCTGCAAAACCTCAGCTTAATGCCCGGACTCCCTATACAATGAATGGAGATAGAAAGGCACTTAAGAATGGGGCCCACAAAGTCAACAGATTATGTGGGGAGAGGGGCTTACCTCAGTCCTCTCAAGCAGGTGAGTATCTAGGTCTAGGCTTCATGGAAATAACTAGCTCTGCTTGAAACCCACAGATAGGAACTCCTGCCTTGGAGTCAGGTGGCTTAGCTGTGTCTGGCAAGACATGGCACTGGAGGAGGAGGTGCTGATGATTCCTTTACAACTTCTAGTCCAGTGGTTAGAGCACTGGCCCAAGGCTGTGGCTCTCTCCCTCAGGGAGATAATGGATTTGAACAGGTGCCTCCTAACTCGAAAATGGAAAATGCCTATACCACTGGGCTATGGGGGAGAGGGGGGGGGGGGGGGGGGGGGGGGAGATCTTCCTCAGTTGTTCCCTTTGAAGCCATTGCAGTTTGGATAGATATATAACAGTCATTCGGCAAGAAACACCAAGAGTAGGCGACTATATAGCCCTCTGATTAAGGTGTACACTTGTCAAGTAGAAGACACAGCGTCCAGTCACGCTGTTCCTAAGACTACTTAATTATGGACAGGGGAGCTGACAGGATTGCGGGACCCCCCGGGCGATGTGTGGATCCAGCTCCACATGTCCAGAAAGGGTGGGGCTGGGCAGTGCGCCACCCTCAGCGCTGGCTGAAGTGCAGAGTGCAGGGTTCCTGCGGTGATTCTGAACAACAGGACAAACTGAAGGAGACCCAGATTAGTCGACTAGTAAGGGCACTTTTTCCAGGGCAGAGCTGGTGTTCAAATCCTCTCTCCCCAGCAGCAGAGTGGGAAACTGAACTTGGGTCTCCCACATGCTAGCCTCCAATTGGTTGGCTAAAAGTTACATGCTTGTTTTCAGCTTTGTGAAACTGGGTGACCTTTTAAATTTATAGATAAATTAATAAAAATAAACAAATACATAAATACATAATAGCTGTTCTAGACATTCTTTTATTTGCACACTATGAATATGATCAAATTAGGATCATTTGTGCCTAAGTTACCTTTCAGATCCAGTTCCCTTGCCCCAATTAATCTATTTATCCAAGGCAGATCAGTGTCAATAGGGAGACCGAGGGAGACCACATGAGGGCACTTACCTTAGAGGCACATCTCTGTTCAAATCCCTTCTCCCATCAGGTGGGGGGAGTTTGACCTAGGGGTCTCCCACAATCCAACTGAGTACTTTAGTCACTAAGCTAAAAGTTAGGAGAGAGGTTGTTCTACTCCTCCTCCCCCAGCACGGTGTTGTATGTACAACTATCAAATCAGGCCACAGAGGAATGCAAATCTTCCTCTGGTTCATGAATCACATAGCGGTTTAGGCCTCCATATCTTTAGTGTGGAGCAGCAATGTTCATACTCAGTGGCAGAAACTCATAGACTTTAAAGTCAGAAGGGACCATTATGATCATCTAGTCTGACCCCCTGCACAATGCAGGCCACAGAATCTCACCTACCCACTGCTAGAATAATCCTCTCACCTATATCTCAGATATTGAAGTCCTTGAAACTATGATTCAAAGACCCCAAGATGCAGAGAATCCTCCCACAAGTGACCTGTGCCCCATGCTACAGAGGAAGGCGAAAAACCTCCAGGGCCTCTGCCAATCTACCCTGGAGGAAAATTCCTTCCCGACCCCAAAATATGGCGATCAGCTGAAACCTGAGCATGTGGGCAAGACTCACCAACCAGACACCCAGAAAAAAGTTCTCTATAGCAACTCCTATCTTCCCACCATTGGCCTATTTACCACTGATAGTGAAAGGTCAATTAATTGCCAACATCATGTTACCTCATCAAACCTTCCCCTTCACGAGGCATACAGATAGTTCGGAATAGGAAGCCTAGTCCGAACTATCTAGTTCGTGCCGCGTGTAGCCGCGGGCACGGAGTCCACACTAGCGGACATTTAAAAATGGCGGCGCCCGGCAACATGCAAATGAAGCCCGGGAAATTCAAATCTCCGGCTTCATTTGCAAGTTCGTATGACTACATTAACCACCCTAGTTCGAACTAGGGTGGTAGTGTAGACATACCCTAATATATTTAAAGAGAGCAATCATATCTCCCCTCAGCCTTCTTTTGGCTAAGGTAAACAAGCCAAGTTCCTTGAGTCTCCTTTCATAAGACAGGTTTTCCATTCCTCAGATTATCCTAGTGGCCCTTCTTTGTACCTGTTCCAGTTTGAATTCATCCTTCTTAAACATGGGAGACCAGAACTACACAAAGTATTCCAAATGAGGTCTCACCAATACCTTGTATAACAGCACTAACACCTCCTTATCCCTACTATAAATACCTCGCCTAATGCATCCCAAGACCTTATTAGCATTTTTCACAGCTATGGTGGCTCATAGTCATCCTGTGAGAAACCAGGACTCTGAGGTCCTTCTCCTCTTCCGTTACTTCCAACTGATGTGTCCCCAGCTTATAACTAAAATTCTTGTTATTAATCCCTAAATGCATTACCTTACACTTCTCACTATTACATTTCATCCGATTACTATTACTCCAATTTACAAGATCATCCAGATCTTCCTGTATGATATCCCAATCTTTTTCTGAATTGGCAATACCTCCCAACTTTGTGTTATTTGCAAACTTTATTAGCACACTCCCACTTTTAGTGCCGAGGTCAGTAATAAAAAGATTAAATAATAATGGTCCCAAAACTGATCCCTGAGGAACTCCGCTAGTAACCTCTCTCCAGCCTGACAGTTCACCTT
Organism: Pelodiscus sinensis; assembly: GCF_052426305.1. Classification (NCBI taxonomy): domain Eukaryota; kingdom Metazoa; phylum Chordata; order Testudines; family Trionychidae; genus Pelodiscus; species Pelodiscus sinensis. The sequence goes on from NC_143055.1 coordinate 105,501,297, forward strand.
TCAGTATGACTCACTGTAGTCTCCCCTTTAACCAGTTCCTTATCTACCTCTCAATTTTCATATTGATCCCCATATTTTCCAATTTAACCAATAATTCCCCATGTGGTACTGTATCAAATGTCTTACTGAAATCAAGGTAGATTAGATCCACTGCATCTCCTTTATCTAAAAAATTGGTTACTTTCTCAAAGAAGGAGATCAGGTTGGTTTGGCACGATCTACCTTTTGTAAAACCATGTTGTAATTTGTCCCAATTGCCATTAACCTCAATGTCCCTAACTACTTTCTCCTTCAAAATTTTTTCTAAGACCTTGCATACTACAGATGTCAAAATAACAGGCCTGTAGTTACCCGGGTCACTTTTTTTCCCTTTCTCAAAAATAGGAACTATGTTAGCAATTCTCCAGTCATATGGTACAACCCCTGAGTTTAGAGATTCATTAAAATTTTTTGCTAATGGACTTGCAATTTCATGTGACAGTTCCTTTACTATTCTTGGATGAAGATTATCTGCCCCCCCCCCCCCCGATTTACTCCCATTAAGATGTTCGAGTTTGGCTTCTCCCTCAGATTTGGTAATATCTACCTCCATATCCTTATTCCCATTTGTTACGTTGCCATTAACCTTAAGCTCTTCATTAGCCTCATTAAAGACTGAAGCAAAGTATTTGTTTAGATACTGGGCCATGCCTAGATTATCCTTAACCTCCACTCCGTCCTTAGTGATTAGCGGTCCCTCTTCCTCTTTTTTTGTTTTGTTCCTATTTATATGGCAATAAAATCTTTTACTATTGGTTTTAATTCCCTTTGCAAGGTCCAACTCTACATGACTTTTAGCCTCTCTCACTTTGTCCCTACATGCTCGAATCTCAATAAGGTAGCTTTCTTTGCTGATCTCTCCCATCATCCATTACTTATATGCTTTCTGCTTTTTCTTAATCACCTCCCTGAGATGCTTGCTCATCCAACTTGGTCTAAAACACCTACCTATACATTTTTTCCTCTTTCTTGGCATACAGGCTTCTGATAGCTTCTGCATCTTTAACTTAAAATAATCCCAGGCCTCCTCCACTTTTAGATCCATAAATTCTTTAGTCCAATCCACTTCCCTAACTAATTTCCTTAATTTATTAAAATTAGCCCTTTTGAAATAAAAAACCCTAGTCTCAGATTTATTTTTGTTTATCCTTCCATTTAGTTTGAACTGAATTAGCTCATGATCGCTCGAGCCAAGGTTGTACCCTACAACCATTTCTTCTATGAGGTCCTCACTACTCACCAAAACCAAATCTAAAATGGCTTCCCCCTTTGTTGGTTCAACAACTACTTGATGAAGGAATTCATCAGCTATCACATCTAGGAAAATCTGAGCCCTATTATTGTGTTTGGGGCTTTCTTGCTGTGTGCTGAGCTTGTGTTTGTGAGTGAGGGTTGGCGTGTGTTCTTTTTTGTTTTTTATTTATTTATTTATTTTCCCCTGTGTTTGAGAGTGAGGCTTTTTTTTCCACCTCCCCTCTGCCCCCCCCCCCCCCTTGATGGAGTTGGTGCTGTGATTGGCAGGTGGAAATTGTTGGCTTCTAATTAAAGTTTGAATTCTAGAAGCCTCTGCTGATTGGCAGAGCCTTGGTAGGGGGAGGGGCTTTATAAGGCAGTGGGCAAGTGATCAAGGAGCTTGCGAACAAGTGATTGCTAACAGGGAGTTTTGAGAGGGAGTTGGGAAGGGGAGAAGGAAGGGCGGGAGATTCTCTTGCCTTTCTTTTTAAATCCCTTTTCCAGGACTGCAGCGATGGTTGGTGATGGGTCTGCTGTTGTTACCTGCACAGCGTGTGCCATGTTTGTCTTCCTCCCGGAAGAAAGAACGGATTTCATCTGCACCAAGTGCAAGCTGGTCGACATTTTGGAAGAAAAAATTAGAGGACTGGAGGCCCAAGTGTCGACCCTATGCTTGATCAGAGAGGATGAAGACTTCCTCGATAGAAGGCAGCATTTAATCCTTCAAGCACGGCAGGCAGAAGAGCCACAGAGGGCAGTACGTGACCAAGAAGAGAACTGGCAGCATGTAATTTCTAGAAGGAGAAAAAGGCCAGCACGGGAATCCCCCGATGCTATAGAGGTAAGCAATCACTTTCAAGCTCTCTCCACAGGCTCTGCAGTGCTGAAAGCTCTGGAAGGGACCTCACAAGGAAGAAACCAGAAGGGAACACCATCTACTGGAAGGCATGGGATGCGTAGTCCTACAGATGGGGGTTCCACAGCCACCACGCCCAAAAGGAAACGACGGGTGGTGGTGGTCGGGGACTCCCTTCTAAGAGGGACTGAGCCATCCCTCTGCCGTCTGGACCTGGAATTTCGAGAGGTGTGCTGCTTACTGGGAGCTCGCATTCAGGATGTCACTGAGAGGCTTACCAAGCTGATCAAACCTTTGGATCGCTACCCCTTCCTGCTTCTCCATGTGGGAACTAATGATACGGCCAAGAATGATCTTGAGCGTGTTACTGCGGATTATGTAGCGCTGGGAAGAAGGATCCAAGAATTTGGAGCGCAAGTGGTATTCTCCTCCATCCTCCCTGTTGAAGGGAAAGGACTGGGCAGGGATCGTCGAATTGAGGACGTAAATGCGTGGTTGTGCAGATGGTGTCGCAGAGAGGGCTTTGGTTTCTTCGACCATGGGACTGTGTTCCGGGCGCAAGGATTGTTAGGAAGAGATGGGATCCACCTAACGAAGAGAGGAAGGAGCATCTTCGCGGGCAGGCTTGCAAACCTAGTGAGGAGGGCTTTAAACTAGGTTCATCGGGGGACGGTGACCAAAACCCTGAGAGGAGTGGGAAAGTCGGATACCGGGAAGAAATGCAGAGAGGAAGGGGCAAGAAAGGAGGACCCATGTTTCGAATGGAGAAGATAGAACAATCAACTGGTTACCTGAAGTGTTTGTACACTAATGCGAGAAGCCTGGGCAACAAACAGGAAGAACTGGAGGCCCTGGCCCAGACCAAGAAATATGATTTAATTGGGATAACAGAGACTTGGTGGGATGACTCGCATGACTGGAGTGCTGTCATGGAAGGGTATAGACTGTTCAGGAACAACAGGCAGGGGAGAAAAGGAGGAGGAGTTGCACTATATGTAAGAAAGCACTACGATTGCTCTGAACTCCAGTATAAAGAGGGAGAAAAACCTGTTGAGAGTCCATGGGTTAAGTTTAAAGGAGCAAACAACAGCCTTGATGTTGTGGCTGGTGTTTGCTACAGGCCACCGAATCAGGTGGATGAGGTAGATGAGGCTTTCTTCGGACAACTGAGCGAAGCTTCCAGATCGCAGGCCCTGGTTCTCGTGGGGGACTTTAATCACCCTGACATCTGCTGGGAAACCTATACGGCAGTACACAGGCAATCCAGGAAGTTTTTGGAGAATGTTGGGGATAACTTCTTGACACAGGTGCTGAAGGATCCGACCAGGGGCCGTGCGCAGCTTGACCTTCTGCTCACAAACAGGGAGGAATTAATAGGGGAAGTGGAGGTGGGTGACAACCTGGGAAGCAGTGATCATGAGATGGTAGATTTCAGGATCCTGACCAAAGGAAGAAAAGAGAGTAGTAAAGTACACACCTTGGACTTCAAAAAAGCAGATTTTGACTCCCTCCGAGATCTGATGGGCAGAATCCCCTGGGATGTTAACATGAAGGGAAAAGGAGTCCAGGACAGCTGGCAGTATTTTAAAGAAGCCTTATTGAAGGCACAGAAAGAAACCATCCCGACGCGTAGCAAGAGAGGCAAACATGGTAGGAGACCGGACTGGCTTACAGGGGAAATCCTTGGTGAACATAAGCACAAAAAGGAAGCTTACAAAAAGAGTGGAAACTTGGACAAATGACCAGGGAGGAGTTTAAAGGTATAGCTCGAGAATGCCGGGGGGTTATCAGGAAGGCGAAAGCGCAAATGGAATTGCAACTGGCTAAGGATGTGAAGGATAACAAGAAAGGTTTCTACAGGCATGTTAACAAGAAGAAGGTGATCAGAGAGGGTGTGCGGCCCCTGATGGATGAAGGAGGTAACCTAGTGACAGATGATGTGGGGAAAGCTGAAGTACTCAATGCTTTCTTTGCCTCTGTATTCACGGACAAGGTCGGCTCCTGGACTTCTGCGCTAAGTGACGCAAGATGGGATGAAGATGGACAGCCCGTGGTGGGTAAAGAACAGGTTAGGAACTATTTAGAAAAGCTAAACATACACAAATACATGGGTCCGGTCTTAGTGCATCCGAGGGTACTGAGGGAGTTGGCAAATGTCATTGTGGAGCCTTTGGCTATTATCTTTGAAAAGTCGTGGAGATCGGGAGAAATCCCGGATGACTGGAAAAAGGCAAATGTAGTGCCCATCTTCAAAAAAGGGAAGAAGGATGATCCAGGGAACTATAGGCCGGTCTGTCTTACCTCGATTCCTGGAAAAATCATGGAAGGGATCCTTAAGGAATCCATATTGAGGCACTTGGATGAGAGGTAAGTGATTAGGAATAGTCAGCACGGATTCACAAAGGGCAAGTCATGCCTGACCAATCTGATTAGCTTCTATGATGAAGTAACTGGCTCGGTGGACATTGGGAAGTCAGTGGATGTTATATACCTTGACTTTAGCAAGGCTTTTGATATGGTCTCCCACAATATTCTTGTCAGCAAGTTAAGGGATTGTGGATTGGATAAATGGACGGTAAGATGGATAGAAAGATGGCTAGAAGGCCAGCCCCAGCGGGTAGTGATCAATGGCTCGATGTCAGGATGGCGGTCGGTTTCTAGCAGAGTGCCCCAAGGTTCGGTTCTAGGACCGGTTTTGTTCAATATCTTTATTAATGATCTGGATGAGGGGATGGATTGCACCCTCAGCAAGTTTGCGGATGACACTAAGCTGGGGGGAGAGGTAAATACCCTTAAAGGCAGAGATAGGGTACAGAATGACTTAGACAAATTGGAGGATTGGGCCACAAGAAATCTGATGAGGTTCAACAAGGACAAGTGTAGAGTCCTGCACTTGGGATGGAAGAATCCCAAGCATAGTTACAAGCTGGGGACCAACCGGTTAAGTAGTAGTTCTGCAGAAAAGGACCTGCGGGTTACAGTGGATGAGAAGCTAGATATGAGTCAACAGTGTGCCGTTGTAGCCAAGAAGGCTAATGGCATATTAGGTTGCATTAAGAGGAGCATTGCCAGCAGATCCAGAGATGTCATCATTCCCCTTTATTCGGCTTTGGTGAGGCCGCATCTGGAGTATTGTGTCCAGTTCTGGGCCTCCCACTACAAAAAGGATGTGGACGCATTAGAGAGGGTCCAGCGAAGGGCAACCAAAATGATTAGGGGGCTGGAGCATATGACTTATGAGGAGAGGCTGAGGGACTTGGGTCTGTTTAATCTGCAGAAGCGAAGAGTGAGGGGGGATTTGATAGCAGCCTTCAACTTCCTGAAGGGAGGTTCCAAAGAGGATGGAGAGAGGCTGTTCTCAGTAGTGACAGATGGCAGAACAAGGAGCAATGGTCTCAAGTTGTGGTGGGAGAGGTCCAGGTTGGATATTAGAAAAAACTATTTCACTAGGAGGGTGGTGAAACACTGGAATGGGTTACCTAGGGAAGTAGTGGAGTCTCCATCCCTAGAGGTGTTTAAGTCTCGGCTTGACAAAGCCCTGGCCGGGTTGATTTAGTTGGAATTGGTCCTGCCTAGAGCAGGGGGCTGGACTTGATGACCTTCTGAGGTCTCTTCCAGTTCTATGATTCTATGATTCTATGATTATTACCAGTATTTGTTCTCCAGTCTATATCTGGAAAGTTGAAGTCTCCCATGATTACACAGTTTCCATTAGTATTTACTTCTTTAAAAACATTAAAGAGGTCTCTATCCTTATCTAAATTAGATCCTGGTGGTCTATAGCACAACCCAAGCACTATCCCAGGGGAGGATCTAGTAGTTTTCTTCCCCAATGTGATTTTTGCCCAGACTCTGTCTTCTCCATTCCTTCACTTTTTAATTCTTTGCAATCTACCTCATCATTGATATACAATGCTACTCCACCACCTTTACCTTTATTTCTGTCTTTCCTAAACAGCACATACCCTTCAATACCTCTACTCCAGTCATGCCTAATATTCCACCGTGTTTCTGTTATTCCTATAATATCTGGTTTCACTTCCTGGACCAGTAGCTCTAGTTCCTCCATTTTGTTACCTAGGCTCCTGGCACTGGTGTACAAACATCTTAATTTTTGCTGTTTCACCTCACTCACATTCTTTACCCCATTTGGCATGGACATTGTACCTCCAATATGACCTATTAGACTAGTATCCACCCTGCCCTTGCATTCTCTTACCCCCGGCTATATCCTTTCTTACTTCGTTTTCCTCCCTCTCAATGCTAAAATCCAACGTAGAGATTACCTGTACATTTCCCAACCATCTCCCCCAAATTCCTAGTTTAAAGCTCTCATAGGGTATGTCTACACTGAAAAGTTAGTTTGAACTAACAGACGTTAGTTCGAAGTAACTTTCTTAGGCGCTACACTAGCGCTCCGCTAGTTCGAATTTGAATCGAACTAGCGGAGTGCTTAGTTCGAACTAGGTAAACCTAATTTTACGAGGATTAAGCCTAGTTCGAACTAGCTAGTTCGAATTAAGGGGTGTGTAGCCCCTTAATTCGAACTAGTGGGAGGCTAGCCCTCCCCAGGTTTCCCTGGTGGCCACTCTGGCCAACACCAGGGAAACTCTATGCCCCCCTCCCGGCCCCCGACCCCTTAAAGGGGCACGGGCTGGCTACGGTGCCCGTGCCAGGTGCAAGCCTGCCAGCACCCAGCCAGCAGACCCTGCACCTGGCACGGCACAGAGCCACCCACCCGATGTCCCCCAGCCACCCACCCGATGTCCCCCCTCTTCCCGGGACCAGGCTGGCGGCTCCCGGGAGCTTGCCCTGGACCGCAAGAGGCGGGCACATTCCTGGGCTAGTGCGGACATCGTGGACCTCGTCCACGATCTCCGCACTAGGCACAGGAAAGTGGCCGTCTAGGGCAGGAGAGCTGCCAGCCTGGCCACCCAGGAGCAGGTGTGCATGAAAATCAAGGGGGTCCACTGAGACCCCCGACCCTGAGTCCTGAGCTTACAATGGCCGTCCTGGGTCAGACCTAAGGTCCATCTAGCCCAGTAGCCTGTCTGCTGACAGTGGCCAACCCTAGGGACCCTGGAGGGGATGGACCGAAGACAGTGACCAAGCCATTTGTCTCGTGCCATCCATCTCCAGCCTTCCACAAACAGAGGCCAGGGATACCATTTCTACCCCCTGGCTAATAGCACTCCATGGACCCAACCTCCATGACTTTATGTAACTTCTCTTTAAACTCTGTTCTAGTTCTAGCCTTCACAGCCTCCTGCAGCAAGGAGTTCCGCAGGTTAACTATTTGCTTTGGGAAGAACAACTTTCTCTTACTAGTTTGAAGCCTGCTACCCATTCCTTTCCTTTGGTGTCCTCTAGTCCTTCTTTATGGGAACTAATGAAGAACTTTTCTGAATGCACCCTCTCCACCCAACCCCTGCTTTTAGAGACCTCTATTCTGTCCCCCCTCCGTCTCCTCTTTTCTAAGCTGAACAGTCCCAGTCTCTGTAGCCTCTCTTCATCTGGGACCTGTTCCCAACCCCTGATCATGTTAGTTGCCCTCCCCTCTCCCAGCCTCTCTCTTCCCCTCTCCCACCTCCTTTTCCCAGTCTCCCCCAGTTTTGTTCAATAAAGACAGATTCCATTTTTGAACACAATTGTCCTTTATTTTGTACATCAAGAAAAGGGGCTAGGGAAGGGTAAGTGGAAGGAGGTGAGGGAGGAATGGGGTACGTGCCCCCGATGGGGAGGACTGGGCTGGCTCTGCGGGCTTCTGGGGGTGGAAGCTCTCCTACAGCCCCCCAATTGCCCCTTCTCCCCAGATGGCAGCCTGCGGCAAGTGCAGCCGGGCTGGTGGCCGAGTGGTGTGATGTGCCCAGTGTGGGCACTCCGGGCACTCCAAGCCAGGACTGGTTTTCAAGCAGGGCACCCCTTAAAACTGTCTGTCCGGGGTGGGGTTCGGGACCCTTTAAGCGCAGCCCTCGGCTAGCCTGAGACAGCATCTCCACGCTCTACGTCCTCCTCTGATGCCCTGCCGGCACTGCTTCCGGCCATCCTTAAGCCCTGTTCAGAGTCCACTCAATGTGGACTTGCTAGTTTGAATTAGCAAAACGCTAATTCGAACTAGTTTTTAGTTCTAGACGCGTTAGTTTGAATTAGCTTAGTTCGAATTAACTAATTGGAACTAAGTTAGTTCGAACTAGTGCTGTAGTGTAGACGTACCCTTAATCAGTTGTGCCAGCCTCCATCCTAGAAGTCTGTTTCTTTCCCTACTTAGATGAAGTCCATCCCTAGAGACCAGTCCTCTGTCCGTGAGTGGCCATACATCCCAAAGCCCTCTTTATAGCACCACTGCCTGAGCTATCTATTGAGCATCATAATCCTATCACACCTTTGTTGCCCTTTTCTAGGAACAGGCAGAATCCCACTGAAAATCAGCTGAGCCTCGATTTCCTTAAGCATCCTCCCCAACCTGGCATAGTCTCCCTTGATTCGTTCCAGCGAGAATCTAGCCGTATCATTTGTTCCTACACGAAGGATGATCAATGGATTCTTTCCCACTCCCTTTAGGATCCTCTTCAACTTTAGTTCCACATCCCGTATCTTAGCACCTGGCAGACAGCACACCCTTCTGTTCTTTGGATCAGCTCTGGTTATAGGCATGTCTATTCTTCTCAATAAGGAGTCCCCAATCACATAGACCTGCCTTTTCCTGGTGACAGTACGATTCTCTGGTCTATACCTTGTTTCCTCTGGCTGCAAGTCCTTTCCATTACTATCTTCCCTTGTAATCTTCTTCAACCCATCCTGTATCCTCCTGATGCTCATTATTGGTGTTGTCTCCATCGACTCTTCCCCTTTATGTATGGGACTAGCCACTCTTCTCTTCTTCCTTGTCTTTCCACCTTCAGTGGCCACCTGTTGTATCCCTTCTCCATTCTCCAACTCCGCATACCTGTTCTTGAGCTCTATTTCTCCTTCACTGGCCCATCTTTTCCTCTGCCTGGTTCTCTGAGTCACATGCTTCCACTGTCCATTTTCTTCGCTGAGCAGTCCCCCCTCTGAGGCCTTTGATCCTGCTTCAGTCTGCATGTCTAAGCTTTCCCCTTCAGCCACCTCATGCCTTTACTCCATCATCTGCTCGAACCCCTTTCTAAACTCGACCAAAGTTTCCACCTGCATCACCAATCCTTGGATCTTTTCTTCCATCAGTTCTATTAGGCGGCACTTCATGCAAACAAAAACTCCTTTCAGGTACCCCTTCTAGAATCATATACATACCACAGCTGCCACATCCACTCAGTCTCATTGTGTCCTCCACTGCTTGGGTCATGGCCACTGCTATCTCTGTGTTAATCAGCCTTCTCACCTAAATCCTGTTAGTCTGGGAAACACAAAAACAAATAAAAACACCCCCCATGGCAAAAACTAACCCTAAATGAGTCCCACAATCCAAACTCCCCTTACAAACTCCCACTCAAACTCCCTTGTTTACAGCTCTGTTTGCTGGCTCCTGTGCCGCTGCTGCTGAAACATACATAGACATTGACTTTTCCCCCTGACTCTACCCCAGGCCCTGCCCTCACTTCAGCCCTTTCCTCAAAGGGCGATCCCCATCCCACCTCTTCCTGCCCCCGCTCTACTTCCTCCCAGAGCATGCCCTGCTCTCATTCCTTCTCTCTCTGTCCCAGTGCCTCCTGCATGCTGCTAAACAGCTGAGGGAGGGAGACTCACTGCAGGCCCACTAACAAGTGGGAGAAACCGAGGGGAGGGAGAGATGCTATTATGGGGCTTACTGGTGGGTGATCAGTGCCCCCCAATTTTTTACATGGGTGTACCACCTCTGGAGCACCCAGGGAGTCTGTGCCTATGGAAATCTAGGCATGTGGGAAACTTCTACTGAAAAAAATATAGGCACCAAGTGAGTTTAACTACCTACAGGCTTCAGTGGCATCTAAATGGGGGCTCTATGATAACCAGTGGCACCTAAATCAGGGATATAGGCACCTGAAGTGGCAGAAGACACCTTAATCCATTTGTGAATCTAGTTCTAGGTGATTTAGAGGCCTGAGCCCCTTGAGAGAAAAAGCATCTTAGGTTCCTAAACCACCTAGGTACTTTTGAAAAATGTAACCAGGGTCTTTTTGAAAAAAAAAAAAAAACCTCAGCTAATCCCTGTTTAATAAGAACAATTATAAGCATAGTGTTACTTGTTCTTAAATAGATGGGGAATGACTTTTAAGATATCAATTTCTACAAATTTGTATGAAGCGCCATACAATACAGTTTTCTGTTCTTTTTAAACAAAATAGACCACTTTTTAAGGTGATCTCCTGGAGACCTTTAAAGCCAGGGAGGATGCCAGGAAGGGCAAAAGACTTTGTCCAAGGGTCACATTTCATTTGCATAAGCAAGTAACCATAGGTCATTGTGGAATGTCTGTAAATGGATTTCATTACAGAAATTCAGCTTAAAGGGATTATAAATAATTCTCTGACAAACATTGCATATTGCATCAAGTTCTTTTATAATAAAATATTTTAGTAACAACAATCCATGAAGGCAGGAAATGAAATAGAAAAGGCTGCATATCTTCCTTTTTTGTGCTCTCAAAGCATCATTATGTTGTAATACATTTTAAAGAAGAAAAATATGATATTCAGACTATTTTAGCAAAATAATCCTATCGAAATAGGGTTATGTCATTCCATATGGCTGAAACAGGGTGGCTAAGCAAATAAACAAATCTTTTCTGGCTCTTCCTGAACCCTCGCAGATCATCTGTGCAGCAGGACAGGTGAGCTGGCTTCATGGTACTCTGTGTGGTACTCCTCACAAAATATATTCCAGTCTGTGCAGTTTCTTGGATGGATTTTGACTGACCGCGCATTTAAAATACAAGTTTCAAGCACTGGCGTCAGATTGACCATATAAGGACATGATCATATAAGGCTTCAGGTCCCAACTCAGCGAAGCATTTAAGGACCTAATTAACTTTAATCAGCTTATAACTGTTAGAAAAATAAACAAGTTGAAAAAACCCCACTTAAGGACATGTTAAGGTACCATTGTTTTTAATAGAATTTAAGCATATGCAGAAGCTTAAGTACTTTAGTAAACAGGGATGGACTTATATACATCTGTTTAAATGTTTCACAGATGTGAGGCTTCCCTGCGTACTATTCAGAAAACTTTTGCCATGATGAAGTAGCTTCTACCAGCTGGTTCTGTTTCCTTTCAGATACGTGTGTCAAAGCCATGAATATCAGACCTAGATCAAAACTGTTCCAAAAGCTGCGTGTGGAGTACAGTCCAGGGTTTTGATTTCAAATTGTATGTCCTGGAAAGGGGACTAATCAACAACACTTCAGTGTATCTGTTCATCACAGCTGAATGCCCCCATCTTATAGTGCTAGTGTTAAAGCAAGCATGAGATGGGTCAACAGATAACTCTAGATCTTCTCATGCTGTATTGACCCTGTGGGAGCACCAGAAAGGCATCACGTCTCCTGCAGCTGTCCAGCATGCAGAAATAGGCACAGAAATATGGGAGGGGCTACATGCACTTTTAGTTGCTGTTGGCCAGCTTCAGAGAAGGGTGGGGGAACACACCCCTGCCTCTTTGGGGTACAAGAGAGCCTTTTTCAGGAGAGCAGAGACAGCAATTGTAGCTGACCCCTGATTTGAAAGGCAACATATAGGGAAACTCTGTGCCTCTCCCCAACCCTAATACAAGGAAGTCACCCAGAGTCTGACTGTTAAGATTCTAAAGATATGCTTATCCAGAAAAAAGAATGCAAAATAGACCACCTTTCTGCTTGATGAAGGAAAACACATAGTCCTTTATAGCATTAATTTAATCAGCTAATATCTGTCTGTTAGTTTTTGTTTCAACTTGTTTATTTTTCTAACAACTACAATTATTCTCACACTGGCATTACTGTTTTCTCTGAAATACACTGGCATTACTGTTTTCTCTGATATACATGTGCACCCTGAAAAATCAAATTGCGTCAGTGCATGTAACGAGAAAATGTAATCCATCGCTATTAAAAAAGTTCAACTTTCTCTGGGTGTTAAATAGTACAAATCCATGAGAGTCAGTGAATGTTTTGAAGTCCAAACGAAGGGCATTACTGAGGCTGAAGTGGATTTGTCACAGAATTAGATGCATTACATCAGAAATGGTCTAACACATGGCTGGGGAAAGTGTGTGTTTCAGGAATTGGAGCAGAGAAAACAGGCTGAAGCCTATTAATTTGTTGTCTACATCTACAAAGAAATCAGAATAGCTTCTAAACAGCAGGTTATTGTAAAAAGATTTTTAATATAAAAGAGTCTTTGTTATGTACTCCATTATTAATTTTAGAATGCTGTTTCTGGAGCAGAGCCCAAATATTTCAGAAAATGTAGGGAAAAAATGCTGCTATGTAGAGTTAGGCAGCATGACAAGGCTTGACAACCAAATTGGGAGTCAGGCACAGCAGCTTGGTCAAGTCATTTAGCCCCTCTGTCCTCAGTGTTCCCATTGGTGAAATGAACACATTGATACTTATTCCCTTGTATGAAAAACGTTGAGAGCCTCAGATGAAAGAACTACACAGAGATTTAACATTGCTAAATATGTTTGCAATTCTCAGAAAACACCCAGTATACACAGCAAAAAGGACCATTGTCCACAACACAGACTAGAAGCATGGCACACTTTGTTAGTAGGATCCAATCTCTTTGTTTGAATCACACTGGTAGTAACAGTGTGTGAACCATTCATAACAAACCCTCAAAAGAAAGTGAAATGCATGTATTGGCAGATTTAATTTAGAGACGGACCCTTTTGATGGGACATGTGTCAGAGATTACATACAATATTCTGCTCCCTGACTGAATGAGCACAAATCTTAGAATCAAGTTTCCAGTAACAACAAATATTCCTTCTGTGAACATTTTCCATTATTTGTCAAAAATTCACAGATTTGGGGGGACTATCTGGCTAGAATATCCCTATGAAACTCTCTGGCTAGAATATCCCTATGAAAAAAATATAAATGATACCATGTGTTTCATATGACATTTGTTGAAAAATTTCAGCTGAATGTTCTTGGGGCTGGTGGGGGGAATGCCCATGTGGGCTCACTTCTGCCTTCCAAAACGGCTTGAAGATGCAGCTGTTTGTTTGAATCTTCATCCTGTACTGATTTCTGATGGAAAAAAAAAGACTTAAAAAGATTACGTGGAATTATTTTTTAAAATTACTTTAATGAGGACAAAGAAGGTTTATCTTCAGGAGAGAGGGCTTTTGGTCCTCACTCCTTAGGAAAGAGATTCTCCATATTTTCATCCAGATCCAGTATGATGACGACCTTCCCTGACCTAGGAAGGCTGGACACTACAGAAGTCACCCTTCTTCTTCTCGTTCAGCCACAGGAGTCACCGCAAAGTGATGGAAGGCCATTTTTTTCTGAACATCTAAAAGTGAGATCTCCACAATATTCAATCTTCATCAGACAGCACAAGGCGTGAGAAACTGGGATTAGAATGGGAGCTTGTTCCTCTGCATAGGAGAAAAGAATGCTCATTACATAAGGCCAAGACTGAATAGCTTAGTGGCTGAAAAACATAACAGGTCATCACTAATATCTTCTCTCTCTCTCTGACACATTTGAGGCAAAGTAACTTGAGGAAATAGCGGAAAAAACATGTGACAATGGCAGTTCATGTAATAGAAGCTAATGTAAAGTTTCCCACAAAGTTGCTCACTCTGCTGGCAAGCACTGTAGACAGACTGCTATGCACAGATGTCCTCCAATGGGGCCCTTGCTACCCTTTCATCCCAGTTCCTTCTTGTGCTGTAGGTTCTAGATAAGGGGAAAGAAGTTCCAGGTAGTGCTAGTAAAAACACTGAGTTAGAATGAGAAAGAAAGATGACTCAAGGGAGGAGGAGGAAGAGGAGAAGGAGAGAGAGAGAGAAAATACTTGAAAGAAGAAGTGGGAAAGAATTTGGAAGGAAGAAATACAGACTTGGCTCATAAATGTATTCAGTTGCTCTGCCAGTAATTTGTTTAGCATGACAGCGTGTACAACATTTAAAGGAACAATGGTTCATACAAACCATCTGTAAACTACATTTCACGCCGATGCAAATTTTGATTTTTTTCTCTAAGTTTTGCTTTTGAGGTAACAGTTCAAACTAAACTTCAAATAAAAAAATCTTTGAGCTGAACACACCAAGTTTTGTGTAAATCATTCCCATTTCATTGAAAACTGGGAAGTTTCAAATATAGCACCAGTTGAATTTAGCCTGAAGATTGGATTTACAGTGAAAATATGGACCTGAAATGACACTCTCAATTAACAGCTTGTGAATCATCTAGAGATCAGAAAATAGTCAGAGGAAATATTTGGTGAATATCTGATTTGATTAAATGTGTGATTTTGTTAAATCAGCTCATGCACAATTCAGGAAAACACATAAATGTAGTTAATTTTTTATTATGAATTATTCACCTGGTTCTAGTGGAAGGCAATGATTATGGAATGCTAAATCAGAAGTTCATTAAGATGCATCTGCTTTCCTCTACTGTTTGGTATTGCTATTGACTTCTTTATGAGAAAAGTGTAGATGGATACATGATAGCCATTAGATTTTCCTGACAACATAGCTCTTCTAAGGCACAGCTCAATTAATATGCGAGCAAAGACTGAAAGGCGTTCCAGAATCATAAAAAGATGAGGTTAATAATTAGTTATGAAAAATCAATTCTAAAGAGAATGCCAGCAGCTCAAGCATTACCTTGAAAGACAATGGAATGCAAGAAGCGAGCGTTCACAAACCTTGGCAGTAACATGCAAGCCAACGGGATATCCAAAAGGAAAGAATGTTATGAATTGCCAAGGCAACAGCTGCATTTACCAGTTTAATCCAGATTTGTCATTGAAAATCTATACTTTTAGACCAAACTACACGTCTTTAACTGTTATTTCCATCTTAATATATGGATGTGAATGTTAGGAATCCACCAGAGGTACAGACATACATCTAAAAGCTGTGAAAGGAAATTATTTAGACAAATACTAAATATTAAATGGAATGAATGTATGACAAATGCCAAGATTTGTCAGAGTTCAACAACCCTGTATCTCCAAGGTTAGCCAGAGGAGAAAATAGAAATCTCTGCAATGTGAATTTAGAAGGAAGCCAGAGTGTCTGCCAATGCAACCCTGCCACTGGACAATTGGAGGAATCTGCAACAATATATGTCTGAAAATATTCCTCCATCGAACACTACTTCAGGAAGGAATACTTGTGAGACTTAGAAACACAGAGGGCCTGCAAAGAGTGACTCAGGATAAACATGGATGGAGTTCAAATGTTTTCCTACCTAAATTAAATTTCTGTATACTCTTTGAAACCTATGGTTTCTTACTCTCAAGATTAAAATACAGTAAAACTCCAATAGTCCAGCATCCAATTGTATGGCACTCCTGATAGTTGGGCATCAAAATGGCAAGAGCCTAGTGAGTGAGCTTTGGCAAAAAGTGAATCACAAGGCAGCAGCGGCAGCAGCTGAACAGAGCGAAACTGGACGGGACCAGGTCAGTCTGCCACTGGCATTGTGTGACGCTGGACAGTGCTTGTGCTATAATAAAAAGGGTTAAAAACACTTTATATATAATATATTCTCTGTGTGCGCGTGTGTGTATATATATATTAAAAAACCAGTTTATAGTACCTTCTGATAGTCTGGCATATCCGATAATCCAGCACCACCTAGGTCCCAAAGGTTTCGGATTATCGGACGTCTACTGTACCATGTATCATTGGTTTTTTGGAAGTTGGTGGAAAACTAAATTTTGTGGAGCTTTTTGGCATGAGGAGAGTTTGAAGTGCAACTTATATAAATATCTAATAAAAAAATTTGAAATTTACTATTATTAGAGAGACCACATATCCTGTTTCATACAGATAGTCTCAGTATTCAAGGCTTTTTCTTATATAGTCTCCATTTAACACCTAACCTCTACTCTGTCCTGATTTTTCACACTTTCTGTCTGGTCACCCTAACTATAAGGTAGAGCAAATTCACACATTTTACAAAAATAGAAATCTTCTTGCATTTAACATAACCTGTCAAATTGGCAACCATTTCTGTGGTATACAGTCTACCCTGTGAACATGTGTACATCCCACTGTGACCAGTCTTGATTCAAACAAAATTATAACTATAGTGTTACCCGAAAGAAGGGCCTGATTTTAACGGGAGCTACAAGCACATGTTGAAGCAAAATAGAGCATGTGGCAAGATGTTTTTCCTATCCTTTTCCCAGGTTCTGAAGGATGCAGCAAAGGTCAGGTGCAGGTCACTAGGTTTCCTTCTTAGAATGACAAGGATAGTTCGAGCCCCAATCCAGAGTTTCTGACTCTGGGAAATAAAATAAAACATCTCTAGTCATCTTTGCTACTGACTTCATTATGAGAAGAGTGTAGACAGATACATCACACACGTTAGATTTTCCTGACAACGTAGCGCTTCTAAGGCACAGCTCAACTGATCTGTGAGCAAAGACCAAAAGACTATCCAGAATCACAAAAACATGAGGTTAATAATTAGTTTTTTCCCTCCCGACTCACAAGCACTCCAAATCCATTGGGGACATGTAGCACAGGAATCTTTTAGATGGAAAAAGTGGGAAAGATACTCTTTTTATGAAAGAAACATAAGAAGACATCCATGGGTAAATATTTACTCATATAAGAAATAGCAACTCAAAATATACAAAGCAGTCAACCTCTTCCAGCCTCTGATAATACATGTCTGACTACTAAGGGACTTGGATCTTCTCTTTCTCATATCTTACCCTCCAAAAATGCTACTCACTGCACGAGTCAATCTCAAGGTGGCCCACGGGCATCTAGAACTGGTGCTCCTCCAGTCCCGATGGCACTGATCTGCCAGGACCCGCTCCAATGAGCAGCTACGAGAGAAGTTCAGTGATTCAGCTCATCTTTATCAGACCACAGCCATGTCTATACTACAAGATAAGCTCAAATCTATTCAGGCTGATATCTGGTCACCCAATTTTGCGAAGTCAAAGGCCCATGTCCTCACTGTGCGTAAGAATTCAATGTAGTTCAAAGTCGCACTTCCCCAATAGGGAGACTGCCATCAATGTAGAGAGTGATGCACTGTGGGTAGTGTTCTCACAGTGCGTGCACTGCTTTGCATTCTGGCCTATGCTTCTGGTGCACTCTGGGACCACCTGTGGAGCGGATGGTGATGGGTTCATGTCATCAGCATCCCATAAACTATGCCCTCCCCCTTGCTTGAGATCAATGGGAAACAGCCTTTTCATAACATTTTTGGCCCTGGTTGATGGTGCAGATGCCACTTTGCATAAAATCATTGTGATGTTGGGCTCTACCTTAGTGCGCCTAATGGTGCAGTATTTCAAGAACACAAACACAGCATGCCAGGAAGAGGGTGAGGAGGAATTTCCTCCATCTTGGGGTGCCATGGGCACACTGTATAGGCAAGCTCTTACATTCAGTAAAATGGAAATGCAGCTGGCAATTGATCCTCTGGACACAGTGAAGCGCTGGTTCTGGTGCCATGAGACAAGCACAGACTGTTGGGATCATATAGTGCTGCAGTTGTGGGATGATCAGCAGTGGCTGTAAAACTTGCAAATGCTCAAAGCCACTTTCTTGGAACTTTGTGAATGGCTCTCTCCCACCCTGAAGGGCAGGAACATCTGAATGAGGCCCACTCTGACAGTGGAGAAGCACCTGGCAGTTGCCCTGTGGAAGTTTGCAATGCCATACAGCTACTGGTCGAATTAGTCTTAGTCTATCTACACTACATCTATGACATCTTCATCATCTGGACCCATGGGAAGGAGACTCTGGAAGAATTTCACCATGATTTCAACAGCTTCCACCCCACCATCAACCTCAGCATGGACCAGTCTACACGGGAGGTCCATTTCCTGGACACCACGGTGCAAATAAGTGATGGTCACATCAATACCACCCTATACCGAAAGCCTACCGAGCGCTATGCTTACCTGCATGCCTCCAGCTTCCATCCCGGACACACCACATGATCCATTGTTTACCGCCAAGCACAGAGGGTATGTCTACACTACCACCCTAGTTCGAACTAGGGTGGTTAATGTAGTCATACGAACTTGCAAATGAAGCCCGGGATTTGAATATCCCGGGCTTCATTTGCATGTTGCCGGGCGCCGCCATTTTTAAATGTTCGCTAGTGCGGACTCCGTGCCCGCGGCTACATGTGGCACGAACTAGATAGTCGGATTAGGCTTCCTATTACGAGGCATACAGATAATTCGGAATAGGAAGCCTAGTCCGAACTATCTAGTTCGTGCCGCGTGTAGCCGCGGGCACGGAGTCTGCACTAGCGGACATTTAAAAATGGTGGCGCCCAGCAACATGCAAATGAAGCCCGGGAAATTCAAATTCCGGGCTTCATTTGCAAGTTCATATGACTACATTAACCACCCTAGTACGAACTAGGGTGGTAGCGTAGACATACCCTGAGGTACAACCGCATATGTACCAACCCCTCAGACAGAGACCTACATCTACAAGATCTTGTAAACTACAATACCCACATGAGGAAGTGAGGAGACAGATTGACCGAGCCAGACGTGTACCCAGAAGCCTCCTGCTACGGGACAAGCCCTAGAAAGAAACCAACAGAACACCACTGACCATCACCTACAGTCCTCAGCTAAAATCTCTTCAACTCATCATTAGTGATCTACAACCCATCCTGGACAATGATCCCTCACTTTCACAGACCGTGGGAGGTAGACCAGTCCTTGCCCACAGACAACCCACCAACCTGAAGCATATTCTCACCAGCAACTAAACACCGCACCATAATAACTCTAACTCAGGAACCAATCCTTGCAACAAACCTCGGTGCCAACTCTGCCCACATATATACACCAGCAACACCATCACAGGACCTAACCAGATCAGCCATACTGTCACTGGTTCATTCTCCTGCACATCTACCAATGTAATATATGCCATCATGTGCCAACAATGCCCCACTGCTATATACATCGGCCAAACTGGACAGTCCCTACGTAAAAGAATCAATGCACACAAATCAGATATTAGGAATGGCAACATACAAAAACCTGTAGGGGAACACTTCAATATTCCTGGACACACAATTGCAGATCTAAAGGTAGCCATCCTGCAGCAAAAAAACTTCAGGACCAGACTTCAAAGAGAAACTGCTGAGCTACAGTTCATCTTCAAGTTTGACACAATCAACTCTGGATTAAACAAAGACTCTGAATGGCTCGCTAACTACAAAAGCAGCTTCTCCTCTCTTGGAATTCACACCTCCAGATCAGCTACTAGAAGTGGGCCTCATCCTCCTTGACTGGATCCACCTCGTCATCTCCAGCCTGATCCTGGCCTGCATATTTATACCTGCCTCTGGAAATGTCCACTACATGCATCTGACGAAGTGGGTCTTTGCCCACGAAAGCTTATGCTCCTACATTTCAGTTTGACTTTAAGTGGTTAAACTTGATCTAAAATCTATGTGTAGACCATGCCCAAGTGAGCCAGGGTGTTGTGAAGTCAGATCTACCTAGTTGGTGCAGTCAGGCCTCTTTCAGGAGGCATCTCAGTTGTGCTGTTCTATTGGCTCAGTCATACTTTTCTGTGGAGTCACATTTTCTTCACCACCACCGGTCCAGTCTCATCCCACAGATTCCTTCATGCAGTGTCAGAAGTTCTAGATGGAATAATCCAGGACAAACAAGACTTTTTGGACAGAGATCCTGTTTTTAGGAAAGATCTCTCTCTCTCTCTCTCTCTCTCTCTCTCTCTCTCTCTCTTCCCCCCCCCCTCCCCCACCCACCCCTCTTTTCTTTGCAGGAACCAAATCTTAGGTCATAAAATGTCCCTGGTAGTGACCAGTATTCCCTCCAAGCTGAGCGGCACCACAACTTCACAGGTGATTAATCAGCCCCATCTAGTCAGTCAGCTTCATGCATAGAGTCCTGAGACGTTGACGGGGTGGGGCTGATTAATCACTTGTGAAATTGTCCCGCTGTGCAGTTTTGAGGGAACACTGGTAGTGACCCTTTATCCAGATCATATTTAACAACACAGTTTCTCTGACCTTTCATTAAGTACTAATAACTAACTATTGTTACTCAATATGCATGTTAAAACTTACATTGTAATCAAAACAATAAAGATTAAATGGTGAAATTAGGGGTAAACAATATGCAAAGGAAGCTAGCTAGAGTTGCCTTTTTCCCTTCTCAATAGAGGAAGCTGAAAATTTCAGCCCTCTGAGATTTCTGGGCATTGAGCTTATACTCTGTGTAGGAAACTTTATATAATTCTAGATGCTTGACACAGATATACCTTTCCCACATTTAAGTATTTTATAGTTGCTTAAATATAAATAAACATTGTATTTATTTGGCAGCTCAGAGATTCTGAGTAGTTTGATTGTACCTGTGCTGTGAAAAGGCAGTTAATTAAGATGTTGTCCACAACCATAAATGAATGAATTAGCTACCAATAAATACCACATCAGCAGTCTATTTTGCTGCTTTCTGTTTAGTTATGTACCTGTTATCTAGCAAAGGAAAAAAATTAAAGAAATGCAAGCAAATGTGTGATTATTCACAAAATAAAAATTAGTGCATAACCCTAATTTTCTATGCTTGTTCTGTGGGATGCAAGATGCTACACAGAGAACTGTTAATGGATAATTAAATGACAATAAAAGTAATCCAATCCACCAGATGTCCTTATCAGAAATATTAGCTGTTGACTTTTATCTTTTGTCTCTTCCTACTATTAAGAAAAACACAGCACCAAAACAGTGCAGTTACCAGTTTCATGATAAAGTAATTATACATTATGCAGTCTTTCTGTTAGCTGGAAACCTGTTCCATGTACAATCAAGCATATCTACCCCTAAAAGACTAACACATAGTGAATTAAGCCAGACATCAAAGGCAATCCTTACTGAGACAAATTAGGCTCAGTAATGATAGAATGGGGGCAGCAATGATAGAAAGGGGCAGCAGCAATCATTAATCTAACTGAAGGCTGTTGTCTGAAGTGTACAGTTGTTTTTAAGATCAATGACCATTTCAAGATGAATAGTTCATAACTTTACAATACATCTCTCTTATTAATACACTATATAAGCAATAAAGGATTTCAATCTGGATTCAGTTATTTTATACTGTAATTACTGAAATACAATTTATAAACCAAAATAAATCTTAACCCCCCCTCAGTTTAGGGGTTGAGAGAATATAATCTGAGAGAATATTTCCACAACTGTGTTCACAAAGCAGAATGTCATGTGAGAATTTCCTTGGGTGCAAATTGATTAGCTCAGAAATACACCACTGTTGCCCTGCACTTTTTGTCATTATTTACTTGCATATAAAGCAGGTGTAAGTTGCAATCAATGGGTTTTGTTAGTGTGTTGTATTACTTTGCATTAGCCCAAATGATGACACAGTCTAAGGCAGTAGAAAATTAAACCCAAACAGTGTGTCTGTGCCATGCTGCATGATTCATAGCACAGGAAATATGAATGACATATCAAGGAAGCAAGTCACTGGAGTGTATGTTTGTAACTAGTTTTATGATAAGGCTGTATGCGCATTTGCAGAAAACAAAGCAAGCTTTATATAGAATAGTAGAAAATTTTCACTCATAATTGAATAAAATACTTTATCCACGCAAGTACCTCAGTTCTGGCTGCTGCTCTTGTTGCCAGCAAGCGGCCTTATAGTAAGAAATCTAAGTGCTGCTGGAGGTCTCGATTGGGATATTCTGTTTATTCACGCTATGCACTCTCAGTACCTCTCAGTTAAAGGTATGATGTCAGCATAGATGGCACTTTAAGGATCAAGTACTGTGGCAAAATGGTGTATCAAATACATCTTTTCCCTTTCCATCGCTGCAAGTGCTCTGATAGTAAAGCCAAACCACTCCTTCTTGTGGACATGCCCAAGGGAGGGGCCATGTGAGAAAGCAACCTCAGAGTTTCCCTTCCTGGAGTTTTCTTCTAAATGTTGCACAAGGGAGTAGTATTTGCATCATCTGCCCCAAGGAAAGGAACTGAAAATTTTGTCCTCAGCAAGTTTGCGTTGTAGGGATCTGTTGGAAACCAGACTCATGCACCTAGACACTGTGCCTTTGAAATTGCTAGTAGGTGATGCACTGCCTTTTTAGGCTCTTGGCAGTGAAGCTATGTTTGTAGGGACCCCTTTTCCTTTCTAGCCACTGGAATTACACATAATAAAGAGGAAAGTGTTCCAGGAGTCTGAGAAAACTTTTCTGCAGGCTAATACAGCTTCTCCAGCTTTGTTGATGTAATGGGGTCGACTCACCAGCATGGCACATTCAGCAAGATGACTTTGGGGAATTAGCTGGCTGTTCCAACGTGCCCCCTTCCACTGGCGTCTCCCCCATGTCCTCCATCGGTATGACGTTGTCTTCAGGGCACTGCCCTCTGGCAATGCCCACTCCGGTCTTTGAAAGCACCCCCTTCTGGGGGGAGAGGCAGTTGTTGTTCTTCCTCCACTACACTCTCCAGGGTGCTCCCTACTCCCTGGGACCCCCGTTCTTCTGCCAGGGAACACTCAGTTCCCTCTAGGAACACCGAGATCCCTTGCACCCTCCAGGCCTCAGTGGCCCACTGCCAGTCCCTCTCTCTAGCCCCTGTCTCTGGGCAGACTGCAGTACCTTCTGGCCACTGCTCCCTGACAAAGGGTGTGGACCTGCTGCCTCTGGCTACCAGGTTGCCTCTTGCAATCCTGTCTTCAGGCCTTATTGACTGGGGCTTCCCTGGCCCAAGCCTTCCCAGCCCCCTGCGTCTGCTTCTCACAGCCCGGCCTTTCGTGACTGCCTCTCGCAGCCCCGCCCACCATGGTTGCCTCTTGTAGCCCTTAGGGCCTTAGGCCTGGTAGCCTGGTTTTGCTAGGCAAAAGCCTCCCCAGCCCTGCCCTCTTCCAGGGAACTTCTTGCTACCCTGGCAGTCAGGTCTCTACTGCCCTCCCTCCAGAGCAGCAGGCAGGTCTCTTCCTCCTTCCAGGAGTCGCTCTTTATAGCCTCTACCTGGGCCCGCCTCTGACTCCACTCTCAGCCCCTTAAAGGGCCAGTGCAGGCAACGCACTGTCACAGTTGACTTAGAGGATTCACCTGTGTTTGCCTGTTATCATAACACATTTACTTCCTATTTAGGGAGAGCTATTGTTGTGAAAATAGTTACACTAAATAATTGTCATGGCTATTTCAATCAAGGATCACATCATTAAGGATTTCTTGTTGGCCAGAACTGGTTTTAATTTAGGTTAGTAAGAATTTGTAAAGGTCACAGAGAAATCCTTTTGGATGATGGCAACCTGTGGTTTTAGACACTTTGTGCATCCTGTGAGCTACGAACCCCTGTACTGTCTTCAAAAGTAAATTAACATATATTTCAGCAAAAGGGCTTTTGCTTCCCTTTCCAAAAGGGGATTGATAGTAAAAAATATCAGGAACGAGAAACAAATTGGTGTTTTACTTTTCGTTAAGTCAGCTATAAAGAAGCATACGATGGTCCGAGTCCGAAGATGTGTCCGAAGATGTGAAATCTTCTGCAGCTCCAAGCTACTGAGATATTATACAACAGTGCTGAAAAAGAACAACTGCCACAAAGAATGCAATGTGAGCCTGTGTTCTTTGTGAAGTCAAGGAAGAAAATAGATAAAGTAAAATTCTCTCATTTCAAATTTCACTGAGGACAGGTTCTTCCTTTGCAAAATTACAATGGGGCATCTAACTCTAGAATGAAACTTTCAGGAAATGAAAATGGCATACAATATGGGACCAAGAACACAAATGTTACAACGACTGCCAGGTTCTAACTTCTCAATGTTTTAAAAAAAATCTCACTGTTTGAAGTTGTGCTAGTTATCGGCCCTGAACATGACAATATCATCTATAGAAGGACAGATGAAAAAGAAAACTGTTGAAATAAAAAGCAAAATCAGACTGTCTGATCCAGAGGCTAGAACTCCACTCCATCTCTTTACAAGTCAGACCAATGTACATTTTCCAAATAAAGGGACAGCAGAATAATCGCTGTGAACACTCACCCCATGATTTCACTGGCTGGACAGTGACAGGGACCTGTGGAAGGATTCCAGGAGTGGATCCCCTGAAAAAGACTGAGGACGGTCTCATTTCAGCCTGGATAAACCATCCTGAAACAGCAGATGCCTCTTTACACTGGAGAAGTAAGATGGTTGAAGGGAAATCATAGGAGGTGCAGCCAAAGGGATTGGTAAACTTTTGATTCTCCATGAAGCTGATGGGGCAATACAAAAAGGGGAGAAGAGGTCAGACCTGATAGGGGGTCTCCACCAAGAGGAGAGGAAGGACTCCGCCCAAGGGGGGATGAGGGAAAGGCTGGTAAGAAAGAAGCCTCTACCATGAGAAGGAGTGTAGCAAACAATGGCAACATTGGTGTGGGCTTGAGGTCAAGAGTTGCCATCGGTTATGGTTTAGAGCAGTGTTTCTCAACCAGTGGTACCAGAGAGAAGTCGGGGGGGGGGGGGGGGGGGTATGTCAACAACTGAAATTTGGAGAAAACTGAATTTTTGTTTTAAGTTTTACAGTGCTTTATTATTTTTGTACTTTTTACACCCAAAAATTTAATTGCCCGCCTGGGTACGATTAAGTTGTTTAAACAAATGTGTTGCAATGGTAGAAAATTTTTGTGTGTGTCTGAAAATTGTAGGTACTGGGGGTACTTACAAGTTTTTTTTTTTTTTAAAAGGGGTACTTTATTAAAAAAAGGTTGAGAAACACTTGTTTAGAGGCTCCAGACCAGGTCTTCAGATTGTGTCAGGATTGCAAGCCCTAATCATTTCTGGCTGATGTTTCTTTCCTCTAAACACTCTACAAAGTCAAGAGAGAACATCCTCAAGGGGAAACTGAGGCAGCAGATATAGTCCTACACCGGACTACTGTATATGAATCTAAGGCTGCGAGTATGCAAGCTGTTTTCAGGAAGTCATGATGGCCCTGCATTTTTCATTTGCTAAATAGGATGGGGGTCCCAAGCTATATTTCAGATAGATGGGAACGAGGATTGAAAAGAAGTGGGGAGGGCTGTAGTATACAAAAAGGGGGATCTCAGGATGGAAAAGGCTGAGGATCACTGGTGTAGGGGGCTTTATGGCCTTTATTGCTGAAATGCTTTATGTAATTAATGGGACAATCTGGCCCTAAGAATAGTTTTTCTTTTCTTTCATTTCTGAATTTTGTTACTCAGTATGATATTAGTTTCACTTCTTATTTGCAAAGCTTTGCTATTTCAATGTTTATTTCTGAATTCAGTGATCGCTACTGCCTTTACATAGCCAGAGCATAAGAACTGGCTGAATAAAACAACAAATGCCACATCTGACTTTTTCATTGTTAATTTACAAGAACTGTTACTTGTAGAATGAATCAATCTCTCTGATTCATGTCAGGGAAAATCAGAATGATATTTAAACTGTCCCCTATTTTAGGACTGAATTATGTTCCTAGATTAAATGTGAAAGGACAATGATGCTGAGTTGGCCACCTTTGACGTCATGTAGAAATAAACACTGAAATAGCAAAGCCAAACAGTAAACAAAACTAAAATCCTGCTGAGTAACAAATAAATAATATAGATTTTGTAAGTAAAATGATTGTAAGTCCAATGATTCCTATTATAAATATGAGGAAATTGAGGCACAAAGATGTAACTTACTCAGGGTCACAGAGTGAGCTAATGGGAGAGCTGGGACTAGAATCTTATCTCCCAATTAAATACAGGCAGTCCCCGACTTACGCGGATCCGACTTATGTCGGATCCGCACTTACCAACGGAGCTTTCTCGCCCCGGAAGTCGGGGCGAGAAAGCCCCGTTCGTAAGCTGCTCAAGGTGCCCCTGGTCTGCTGGAGACCGTCTCCAGCAGACCAGGGGCACCGGGGGGGTTCCCGCGCTTCTGAGGCTTTGCCAGAGCAAAGCCTCGTAAGCGCGGGAACCACTGCTGCTGCCACTTGGGTGCCGGTGCCTGTGGTCTGCTGGGGACCGTCCCCAGCAGACCACAGGCACCCGGACGGAAGCCGCAGCCGCGGGGGTCCCGCGCCTCTGGGGCTTTGCCAGAGCAAAGCCCCAGAGGCGCGGGGAACCGCCGCTGCTGCCGCTCCAGTCTGGGTGCCTGTGGTCTGCTGGGGAGCGGTCCCCAGCAGACCACAGGCACCGGCACCCAAGTGGCAGCAGCAGTGGTTCCCGCGCTTCCGAGGCTTTGCTCTGGCAAAGCCTCAGAAGCGCGGGAACCCGCCCGGTGCCCCTGGTCTGCTGGAGACGGTCTCCAGCAGACCAGGGGCACCGGAGCAGCTTACGAACGGGGCTTTGAGGAAAATTCACATAAGTAACCAATTTTTGGGGGGTTCCTCTGAGCTTCCTAGTTGTCCCTCCCTTATTTTTCACTTCCACTAAATGTTTTGAGACAGAGCTATAAAAAAATCTACAAGAAGCAATTTTTAAAAAAAATAGCAACCCATCTGTTTGATTTTTGTTTATGTATTGAAATGTAATTGCGCAACTAGAGAAAAATGAGTCCAAAATTTGTTAGCTGTTATTTTCATAAAGATTACATTTAATAATGTTGATATGGCCCCCATAATTTATTTGATTAATAATATTTGATCTAAACCCAAATTACGACTTCCCACATATATGACATA
This sequence comes from Pelodiscus sinensis, assembly GCF_052426305.1. Taxonomy (NCBI): domain Eukaryota; kingdom Metazoa; phylum Chordata; order Testudines; family Trionychidae; genus Pelodiscus; species Pelodiscus sinensis. Next base: position 105,528,215 of record NC_143055.1, read on the forward strand.
ACTAATGAACTGTGAAAGGAAAGCTGTTCAGATGGTCACCAATAACCAATGCTTAGTTAATCCTTTAAATAAACTTGAGTTCACAATGTGTCCCTTTGAAGTCATAAATAATGTATATTTTTCTTTTGACTTTTAATAAGCCAGTGGAGTTCATCTCCCAGTCTCCAAACACATATATTTTATTATGGGCCTCTGCAGTTTACTTTAATTAGTGTGTCTGAGTGCTTTGGGAGACTTAGCCCTACTGAAAACAAACAGAGTCTTACCATCTATAAAACATTAGCTCCCTTTGGTTTATCCTGATACACGGAGGCTCAGTGAGAAACACATGGTGTAAGTAAACACTCATAATTGCATTAGAATTCCCATATGTATTGGTAATTCAAGCTCTGTTTCATGATATTGTCAGAGCAGTTAAGACAGGTTTACCAATCTTGTGGTCTTCTGGGATTTCATGAAATTCCATTTGGAGCAAACTTGAAATGACAAATCTAATAGAAACAGCAGAAGACAAAACAAGCCACAGAGGCACTGAAATGTAAGTACAGTGTTAAAAAACCTTCTGTGTAATTGGATTTCTGACACAGCTGTGAAATTTCTCACTTGAATTATCATTGCTCATTTATTAATGTTTGTATATGATGGACATGTGTGTGTGTATATCTTCTATGGTGCCATGTCTAACTTTTGGTGCAGCGTGTCAAGCAACCTCACACTCCTATTTCTGAATACATTTTCTCAGAAAATGGTGGATTACAATTCCAAAAGGTACATGGACAACAAAACAAAGACCTCAACATGCCCCCAAATACTATGTATGTTATCAGGAAGGGAGAAATAGGTATTAGAAGATCAAGATTTCTACCATAAGGCAATTATTTTTTTTAAAGAATCTTTTGTAAAAGCAATTTACATTACCAATAATTTTCAAATTTTCTTTTTGTTAGTACTGCACATTACCAACCCCATGAGATAGCGTGGGTAAACAAGCAGAAGAGGTTGGGACTGCATGAGAAAAAGGTCTAGCTAAAGCACAAATATCAGATTTAGATCAAATCCTGCTTATCAAGCACATTGCATATGGTACATTTTATTTCATTTAGGTTCTTATCTTGAGCCCATCAGCGCAGTATCTGAGCACTTTTCAGGAGGGTAGTGAGCATTATTCCCAATTCAAACAATTAGCAGCAGATTTAGGGTTCACATATATGACTGCACAATAATGTTCACTGCAAGAGAGTACAATAATATGTTAAAAAATCATATAAGAGGAACTTAGATGTGAGGAAAAAGCACATGCCTTAACAAATACAGCGTTCAGAAAAATGTCTGTACTTTTGTTCTGTTATGCTCCTGAGCCTTCCTCACGAGATGAAACTTTCTCTCTAATTGGAGTGGTGTTTTCTGCAATTAAAGTATTACATGGCTTGGGGCAAATCAGGAATCCTGCTCTTAACTTACCAACTCTCCGCCATATATATAAACATTGTTGACAGTACAATGAAAAAAAGGGAGAGGCCATTTACAAAGTCATTTCATTTCCTTGGTGCCTGATTGTGAACCCTTACTTTCCATTAGTGAGAAATTAACTTAAATGCCAAGTGACTGCTAACCAGAGGAATATCTTGATCATTCATTTTGCCAATTCTTGCCATTCACCTTGGAGCAATAGAACTTTTTTGGAGGAAACTTCATTATTTGGAGACGTAATCTTGAGGATACTGTTTATCCTGTGCATTGAACCACTTTGTTAGCTACAGCCTAAATACATGGAGTATAAATCTGGAAGGTGGAAAAGCAGACCGTCTGTACTTCTTTGATGCTGGTGCCTGGCTACCTGCTTTGTGTTATGCCAGAGTAGCCCTACCACTGCTCTAACTCCTACCAGGAAATTAAAAAAAACCTGCTGTTAAGGATAGGTATAGCTTGAGGGCAACTCCATCCCATACCAATTTCTGCGGATCACATTCTATTTTTCTTCCAGTGCTGCCACTAGGGAAGGGAAGTGACACAAGAGCCCCTATAGTGGCTTTATGCCACTGGGGGTGGGGAGGACTAAACTTATATTAGACTGAAAAAGTTGTCTCCAACACCATGTTATGTCTGTAGTTCAGCTACAAATGGCTGTGCTGTACTGGAGGATCTAGCCTACTGGGTCAAATGTACTGTATGTCTTATGCTAGATTATTGCACCAAGTGTTGCAGGAGATTTTGGCCTATTCACGGAACCTCATAAGATGCTGAGGTTCTAATACAGCTGCAGTAGATATAGGGTGTGCTGAGGCTATAATTTAAATCCCTTTTCAAGGAGTATTTCTTATGCATTTTTAAATCTACAAAGATTTTTAAAAAGACAAAACAAACTAGAGTTTGTAAAAGCACATCATATTTATAACATATTTAAAGCAATATTTATTAAAACAACTCTTAATAAAACAAAAAGATCATGACAGGGCATAAGGGGGCGCTTATTTAAACTAAGATAGAATCCCATTCATTTGTTGCTCTAATGGATATAAAATGATAAATTACTGTCTTGGAAATACACACACCATCTTATCTTTTAAAATGATATTTTGCTTATCAGGTTTTCATTAGACACGTCAGCCTGCTTTATATGTTTGTACAATTTAAGTAGGCTCTTAGTCTGTTTGTTAATCCATCATGTTTATTTAAAGCTCCTGAAGGAAGTTATTAATCTGTCAAAACCTGAAAGATTTGAAGCTGATAAATAAATGAACAATGCTAAATAATTCTGTGTGTCATCTATAAAAACCAAGCGTTAGTGCTTTTCTCCATGGAAGCTAAGACTGGTTTGCTTAGAAATTACTCAATGTTTGCCTACGTTACATTATTGCCAAATCCTGTGCTGTCTCATGAGCAAACCTACTGGTTTAAACAAGGTGCCTTACTGACTGGAATGGTTGTTCAGGCACCAAAAATATGCTTGAATTCAGCTTTCATTTTTTGTATCACAAAAGGCGCTATGGAATGATTGTCATCTGCAAAAGAAAAGGGCAAGCACAATTAAAAGCTGAATCTCTAATCCCCTTGCCTATGGCTTGGAACTGGAGCCAAAAGAAATATTGTCTTAACAGGTACATGTCCCCTGAGGGGAAGTATGCCACGGACCACCTACCTGACGAAATGAAGAGATAATAGGGTGTTCAGTCGTGTCAATGGACAACAAATTGTGCCTTGGATTCTGTGACGGACAGAAAAGCACAGAATAAGTGGGTGGCAAATGAAAGCTCGATTTTCTGACAGTGGGTGGATACGTATTTTGACAAATCAAACAGGATATTTTCCAGTTCCTGTCTCCAGCTGCCAAGTCACATATTGAGACATGAGAAAAAAATTGGTGTATGAGTAACTGACATTTGTATGGAGAGACATTTACAAGTGATTGAAGGGCAATGTGAACTGCTAACCATTAATTAGGCTAACTGACACTAAGAGTGGGTGACTCAGCTGCTGCAAAAGTGCTAATCATTACATTGTATTTCAGCTACCTGAAATAAATGTAGTTATTACAGTACATTAGGTTTGCCATGTGGAAAAAGGAACTAATATCTTAATATCTGCAAAGTATGGAATTAAAATCTTTGTTATTAATTGTATTGGGATATCCTGTAAGCACAGTTACCATTGGCAATGACTCAGGAATGCTAGGTAGATGGCTCTACTTTCTTCTACTACAGTTCATTTTTTTTCTTGCATCTCTGTTCACCTTCAGGTGAAAACTACAAGGAGATCTACTAGTGAGGATCATAAACAAACTCTGACCTCCAGAGGACTATTGCACTATTCAATCAGGTGTTAAAGAATATTTTAAAAATCTGACCATGTCTTTTTAGATGATTCCAACAGAAACAATTACTAGGCATTGTGTGAGCATGATTCCTTTACTAGCCATGGGAGCAGACTCCAAATTGTATTCTCAAAACCAGTAAAGATTGCATTGCAAGAGCTGCCAGCTTCTGCTGCAGCCTCTCCAGGACACTTTAAGATAAGTCTCACCATCCACCTGTAAGGAGAACAATCAGCTGGAGAGGTGCACAATAATGTGCTTGTTGCCAATCCTTATAATTTTATCCTGGATTTTGCAATGTCTAGTCATTTTCTTAAAGCCCAAATTACCAGAGATATATGATTATGTGAAAATCTTAGCTCTGATGTAAACAAGACTAAGCTTTTATCCTCATAGTGATGGAGAAAAGTAAACTCTAAGGGCTCAAACACTTTATAAGAGTGACAAATTTATTATTTTTTAAAAATTCATATTTTAAACTAATCTCTTGCTTTTCTAAGGTCTGATTTATGATTTTTCTACTTTTGGGATTGACAGTACGGTTGCAGCAACAATACGCAGTTAAACACCCAAAACTGCTAGTTTCAGGACATGCATGGAAATGAAAAGAATCAGATTTGCTAGAAATTCATTTGGCATTGTGATAGCACAATATTTGTGATAGCACAAAGCAGAATTTTTACCTCTTTCTTGACAGGCACAAATTGATCAACTTTTTTTTTTTTTTTTTTTTTTTAATAAATTTCTTATTAGAGGGTAGGCCATATAATTTACTTGAGAGATTTATCTTCTTTTTGCTTACAAAAGTGTCCATGAACAGACTACAATTTTCTTAAATTTACTTCATTATTTTTCATGAATTTTGATGCTATAGATCAATGATACTCAGACTTCAGTGGTTCAGGAGCCAAATTAGTATTACCCAGAAGAGCCATAGTAGTGAGAATTTACTGGAAGAATAGATCTGATGAGATCCCAAGGATGCAGCCTGGGACTGTGGGACCGCTGTGTCCCCTAAACTCATGCAATCTCTCACAATGCTTTACTCAATGACAAGCAGCAAACCCTTCCAGCCCGTTATCACTCAGCACAACAGCACGTGGAGACCCGCTCCCAGTTAGATTACACGAATGTCCCCAGAGCTAATCATGAATCACCCAAGCCGCAACCAAAGCCTGCCAGTTTGCAGCATGTTACCTCCGGAATATTCCATCCTGCTTTGCTTAAGATGAGCAGGGCAAACGTATTAATGGATTCACCACTTCAGCATTTGAAAGTGGATATATATGACTTTGTAAGAGAAGATAGCAAACACTTAGGCAAACTCACTGGTAAAGATAAACAGTTAAATTTTTTGGACTACAAAAGACAGATTTTAAGTGATAGGTAATAAGTCAGACCAAAAAAACCAAAATATAAGCATAGAGTCTAAACTCTATTAGATTGGGCAACATCTAGATGAAGCAGTTTTTCTCACCCCACTGGATATTGCAGTATATAGTGGTGATACTCAGACTAAGCCTCATGAGCCACAACTGACTCTTTAATGAGTCTCCTGTAACTCTTTGCAGTGCATTATTTTAAAACACTATGTGATTTAATTAACACATTTACATTATTAATCAGTCAGGATGCTTTTAATATCTTATTAACCAATTAGCTACATTTTCACTGGATTTTCTTAAACATGAAAAGAAAGAAATTAAATGTCTTGTGTAAAATTATTTTTACATATTAAAATTGATTAAAATTGAAGCACCTCAAAACATTATAAAGTCCTACATTATGACAACATGCCCCCTTATGTACTGATAAGAGGATGAACTTTACTTTGATTACTCGGATTTCCTCTAATGAAAGAAAATCTCTTGAGATCCACTCACTTATATATATAAAACACAATATTATGTCAATATGACACCCCTCTCTACCTACATACATCCCAGGATTTTCCTTCTGCTTCATAGTTTAATAAAGAAAGTTTTTATAAATGTGTATATTCTGAATTTCTACTGCTCTGATGTGTACGTGTGCACACACATGTACATGTATACTCCTTTATTTTACCATATACATTAGAAAATGGATTTTTCTTCTGTGACATCTAAACACATTTGCAATTACTTTCAATACTCAAAGAGCCAGAACTCTATGACACTGAAACCAAATTTGTCCTATGCTTATTTAATTGTCTCATTAGATACGAAGCAGCACAAGTTTGGCCTGGTTAAAATAATGCTATTTTTGAGTTATTTTAACTTGACAACACTTTCAAGCTATCATAATGTGACAGTTGTTTTAAAACAAAGACAAATAATATCAAATAACTCCCTCCTTGGTTAGATATAATTGATTAAAATACACAAGCTTGAAAGATACAGTTTGGTCATTGCTAAAACAAGTTTGTCTCACTAGCATATAAATCCGACTAATAAGCTCACTCACTTAAACTGTGCTTAATAAAATTTATTATGTAGTAAGGAGAGAAGAGCAGAAGTAAATTAATAATATACTTCAATAATGTAGGACAATGTGAAAATAGGAGTTTTGTCATAGGCTTCGGAGGGCTCAAGATTTGACCTGTAATACTATTGATGGAACTGAATACTTCTCTATGAAATCTCTGGTTGGTCCCAGTTCTACTTTGTACCCACATCATCTTTTTCATTGTGCTTTCCATCAGTGGCTCTTCACAAACTTTACATTTAGCCTTGCAGTACTTTGAGGAAGGGAAGTATTATTCTCATTGTACAGACATTGAAACTGCAATGCAGAGGTGAACCAACTTGCTCACACAGCAAATCAGTGGCAGAGTTAGAAATAGAACTGATATTTCCTAGCATACAAAGCTGTGTTCTAACTTTCTATCTAGTAAATTACAATCCCCCACAGCAGACCATGCCTAGTTCTGTGCTCAAATTCAATAGCCAATAATTCTAGGTATCCCGAGACTATAAAACCAGATGTTCAAACAGCTATTAATCCATGTGAAATTGTTCAAGGACCAAATAAGCTACCGAAAATATTAATCAGGTACATGTTTTTAACTGTCAGTCAGTTGCACCTTATCAATGTAATTGGTGTGATAAGTAGAAAACACCAGCAGTTAATTTGTAATAGGCACTAAATCTTGCTTTGTTCAATAACTTGTTCTTGTCCAAAACCAGTTCTGCTGTGCCTTGCTTAACAAGCTGAATGCTGTAAAGCTGATGTTTACAAGTAGCTGAAGATATATACACTTTATACAGAATCAACTGAAATCAGACAAGTGATTTACAAGAGACACTGCACTGTGTTTCTCACATAATATTATTGATACCCCTATGGAATTCAGTGACATGGCTCTCAGTTATCAAGTTACTAAATATAATCAAACTTTATATACTATAGATTGCTGGCAGAACTTCAGTCTGTCATAGTTATCCATGTTATAGCTTATACCTTGCAATAATGTACAAACTTGTAATTTTCAAGATACACTTCCCACTCCCTTTCAGTAGTGGGAATGATCCTGGATGCTATGGAATCTGTTTCTCTTTGGTAACTTGTAGGGTGTGATGGGGAGAGTATCTCAGAATACATTGTACATCTCTCAGTTTTCTCCTACTCTACGTTGGTCAAGAGTTTTAAGATACTTATCTTGATGGTAGAAGAAAAGTTTTTACCCATTTTTTTCATTGTGGACTTCTTAAGTTTGGTTTAGGACTTTGCAGTCATCAAGTGTGGGAGAAAGAAAAGGAAGCCAAGATAAAAAAAATGTAGGGAAAAAAAGAAGTGGATGGAAGAGGTGGCCACAGTCCTAGTATAACAACAAGCACTTGAGCTTTAGAATCATCCCTAAAATTTGTCCCTAAGAAACTGCCAACTGATGTGGATTAGGCTTTCTGGTAACCTCCATAGCATATAAGTTACACTAATATTGACTCTCTTCGACGGAGTGTAAATTATACATCAGTAAGAGGTTGTAAGAATTAATAGAAAAGAACAGAGCAGAGCCCGACTGACTGACTTTGGAAATGAACAGAGAGTCAGAGAGTGGAATTTACAGATGAAAGAGTAAATTACATCAGCAGAGTCACCTCTGACTATGACCCTTATTTTTTACTTCTGAGGATATGGCTATACTGTGAGGTTTTTTTCAAAGAAGGTATGCAAATTGCGCCCATCTACACAGGGCCAAAGGTCAGAAAAACCTCTTTCAGAAGCCCCCTTATTCCTCGTAAAATGAGGGGTTTTGGCAAAATATCAGAAAATCCTCTTCTGGAAAAAGAATCAGAAGAAGATATGCAAATGCAGGCAGAATTTGCATACCTTCTTCCAAAAAAAAGCCAACACAGTGTAACCATACCCTGAATGAGATGGCTTGTTTGAAGGTATAAGACAAGTAATTAGAAAAGGGCCTCAACTGCATCTAGTTGGCATCTAAATAATAGTTGTGTGATAATGTCCACATTTTTTCTGTCTTCTGTTGACAAATATCTACACCTCCACTTCATTCCTTAGTAAGATGACAGTTCAGCCAGTTATGAAAGCTGTTGGTATTTCCATATTCCACAAAAAGACAAGGATTTATTGTTTTAATATACTGAGGTGGTGATTCTACATTAAAGCACAACTTACTGGCCATCTAATGGTGCTGGGTTTCAAGCACTGAAAAACCTATTGATAAGGATGAGTACTTGCAACTAAGAAAAGTATTCTACATAAAATACAACCACATTCTATACTATAAAGCCATGAAAGATTCAGTACAAATTGTCCCAGTTTAATTGAGGTAAATAAGGACAGAGGTTCCTAAACAGAGTTTGCTTTGTGGAGGCAAAATATTTTCCATTTTAATAAAAATGCTAGTATTAAAAGCTACAAGTTGAAAGAAAAGAAAAAACATTTAATAAGAGAAAAGCTTGAAACCTTTCTACATTTCATGCACTTTTTAATAAGATGAAAGTAACATTTTGGAGATTTAGGCCCTCAGAGAAACATTTTGAGCTGTGCTGTTACTACATCTCATTAGCTTTTTGCAGTCAAGAGCTATTTTAGCTCTTATTGTGGTATGTTTGGCAATATACTTAAAAGATTACCACTTAATCTAGTTGAGTAACTTTGGCTTCAAGCAAGTGTCTGTCCCTCCAAATGCTTCTTCTCTCTCTCTCCCCCCCCCACACAGAAAGAAAAGAAAGAAAGAAAGAAAGAAAGAAAGAAAGAAAGAAAGAAAGAAAGAAAAAGAATAAGCAGCATAAGGGTTGAGGGGTGGGGAAGAAAGGACAACTCATCTTGATCTTCTGCTTTTCATGCTGCTTTGAGATTTATTGTATGGATAATTCTATCTAGACAAATTGTCCTTCATGCATTTTCATGTAAAATCTTTGTGCATATTTTAGATTGTTATAATGAGCAATCCTACTCATTAATGGGAAGTTTTGATCTTAATTAATTGAGCAAAGGACTCTTTTCAGGAGGAGAGGATAAAGGTTAGAGCTGGTTGAGTCTTATCGTCTGGTGGTCCTCTAGAGTTGTATTGTGGGAAGACTTAGAGGATGGGATGAGGTAGGGGTACAATCATCACTGGCAAATCCCTAGATTTGCACCCTGGTAACTGCAAATAGAATTTGACCCCAGATCAAACTTAGTTCCTGACGATCCTTCTCTCTTTTGCTATGTACAGGTTGGACCTCCTTGGTCCCGCACCCTCAGGACCTGAGCTGTCCCGAACCAGGGAGTTGGTTGGACCACTCCCAGGCTACAGCATGGGCTCTCCATCCTGCTGCCCCAGGGTCTCCCATGGTTCTTGGCTGCAGGAACCTTGGCTGCTGTTGGCCCTGGTGCCACAGATTGTTCCCTGGGTTCCCGGCTAGGGCCACCCGGATGCCATGGCCCTGCTACTAGGGCTGCCCCGCTACTGCTGGGTGTTCCAGCCTCCTGTCTCTGCCAGCCCTGCTTCAAATGTGAGGATCCCTGGCAGAGGCTGCCCTGTCACCTTGGCCCCGCTGCCACTGGGGGGTTCCTGGTTAGGGCCACCCAGCCGCTGACAAATTCACTGAAACTGGGGATTCTCTGGCTGGGACTTCCCTGGCTGGGGCAAGTGTTCTCAGATGCTTCCTGGCCCCACTAATACCAGGGGAGCCTCAGCTGGGGATGGAGCTCTCCACCCCAGCGAACTTGCTCCACTAATGTCAGGGGTTCCCCGGCCAGGGCAGAGAGGGCTCCCCAGATGCCACCTGTTCCTGTCTCTGCCTTTGAGGCTCTTTGGTCTAGCAACATCCATGGTCTTGCCAGACCACAGATGTTGCTGGACTAGAGAGTCTTGGGTTTGGGAGGTTCAACCTGTATATCTCTACCTCATTCACTGTACCATTGAACCTGGATAGGGCAGAATCTCTATCCAGAGCTCAAGTGTATTATCAAAGACTATAGCATAATGCACAAAGGAATGTAATTAAAGTTTTTGCCTTAATTTTCACAATCTCTAGCTTTTCAGCCTTTCATTTGTAGCCTAAATTCTCTTTTAACATGGTTTATTTTCTTTCATTTCCTAGGTTTTTTAAAAAGAAAAAAAAAGGCAGAACATTTCCTTAATATAGAATTATATAACTTTGTCAGAAATATTTTTAAAAATCCAAAATACTATTAGCTGGACAGCATTGAAATTCTCTGCCTTGCATGGAATGCACATTCAGGGATTAATGCAAAGTCTACTGAAGTAAACAGAAGTTTTCCCTTCAATTCAATGGTATTTGTAGCCTACTCTCATTTTACATGGGCCCTCCAAGAGGTAAAATTGCACTCAACTTTTTACAGTCATAACACAGTAGTGTGCAATAACAATAAATACAGGATTTTTAATAGCTATTTATAGTTTATTACATATACACGACACATTTTAAAGTCCATATTGCTTGGCCAATGCCAAATGGAGTTTCACCAGACCACCAATAAAACACCTGAAATTTACATTTCTGCTCTGTTCCAGACCTCTAAGCACTAGAGCTATTATTAAAAAAGTTGCCAATCTAAAATTAAAAAACCCCTTTTATTTAGTGCTTTCCATCAACAAATTTCTGACTGCTTTACAAAGAAGGTCAGTGTTATGACTGCCATTTTACATATGAGTAAGTTGAGGCACAGAGCAGGGTCATGATCAGCTCACGATCATTCAGCAGACCAGTGACAGTGCTGACACTAAAATCCAGTCTCTTGAGTTCTAGTCTGGTACTCTAGCCTCTAGATTGATCTGCCGCTCTCTGTACTCAAAAATGGCCTCATTGCTTTCTGGCTCAAACTTTTAAGTAAAATTCACCCTGAGGAGACAGACTCTTCCCTTCCCCTGCCCCCAAAATTTTCCTTTTGAAAGGGGAAAGTTTGACAAGGTAATAAGAAATGAAAAATAACCCGGAGGGTGCAAGGGCTTAGGAAACCTTAACTAGAGCCATTGCTACACATTCTTCTTACACACACAGTGTAAAATTTGAAATAATTAAAGTCAATTATATCATTATAATGCTACTTAAACAGTGAAAATTAATTTCCATTAAGTATTTAGCTGCAAGTAGGCACACAGAGTGATCCAAGCCAAAAACTAGGGACTGTGACTGGCTTTAAGGGCAACGGCAGTAAAATACTGCCTCAGGGGAAGAAATTGTACCTGAGATTACTTTTACTCAAGCTCAGTATCTGTTTTGTTGCAGTTTTCCTCAGAGTTGCTTTTTAAAACCAATTATATTTGGGGCATTTTTTTCACCTCTATTATACCAAGCTTTAGTTGTAACACAAGAAATCTCTGACCCTAGATGCTTTGATAGAGAAGAGTGTGTGTGTGTGTGTGTGTGTGTGTGTGTGTGTCTGTCTCTCTCTCTCTCTCTCCCCCCCCCCCCCCTTTGAGGAGCTTATGGCTCTTTTTACACTTCATGCTCAGGATACTCACCAAAAATGGACTTTTGCCTAATTCATCCCTTATGAAAAGCCCAATAAATCTGATGTCAGTTCTCAGTCAGCTCTCTCATGTTCCTCCTGGCTATGACAAAAGTCAATGACAAAGGTAGAATTGGTCTGTTTTGTTCTGAACCTGACTTTTTGCCCACTCTGTCCATATAATATATTATGGAAGAGATGGGACCAAGACAAGAGGAAAATGGAAATAAAAGGATAACATGAAATGGGAGGCTTGCGTTAGCTAGGCCACCTTAACAATGACCCTCAAATATCTTCTCTCTTTGACATGCCAATCACTTTAAATGCAATTTAAAGTTATAAAAATGTTCATAGGTTTCGATCACTCTCAAAATTAAACACCAGTCAGGCATCCAGACTAATCCTCGAAAATAAGCATGGAAATGAGATGAGTACATCAGGTAGATAAGGACAAAACAGTACATATATATATTTGCAAGAATAGGCCGCCCTTCTCCCTCCCCAGATAGAAGTTGCAGAGGGCCACTTTCCCCTCTCTCTCTAGATTCATAATTGTTCACCTCTGATTTGTACTGAGTGTTATAAAGCAATGTTGCATCAAGGCTTAATTATTAGTAACAAATCTAAGGCCTTACATTATTCAGGATACATGTACACAAGAGACTGCCTATGGTCCCAGCTACAGTTGAGTTAGCTGGAGCTGGACCTCCTGGATGTTCTGACAGATAGCACCTTTTCTTTTAAATGTCTGCAGCTCTGCCTCCTTCATTTGTGCCACAGTTTCCGAATGGAGCAGGGCAAAATTCAAGACCGTTTTGTTTCCTTTTGGTATAAGATTACTAGTATAGTATCATTTTGGTGTTTCCTCCCTGTTCTGAGGTTCTCTGCTTTATTTGGGATTTGAGTTTTCTTGTGATATACTAGTACAGTATCCTTTTAGTTATTTTCTTTTAGGTACCCAGGGCCTTCAAGCATTGGGTACCAGTCTACTCTCATGGGTTTAAATGAGTTTGCTGTGTGAGATAATATTAGGAATTTGCTGTGGTGTAAGGCCCTGATTCAACAAAGCACATGCCAAGGTCCCACAGAAGCCAACTAGAGTTAAGTACCTGCACATGTTTTGCTGAAATGGAGCTTCAGAGAGGAAACTCTCCTTAGGGAACCAGAAATGACTGAAACACTATTCAAGAAAATTGTCTTCCTTTGGGCATCCTTCTGAGTTCTCTCTTCAGGTTCCAGACACTGGTAGCTCAGCAGTACAGCAATTCAAGTGCTCATTTAGCACCTGCATGACTCTGGGAAAGTACATACTTTGAAGCTACACCTATGTTGCTATACGCAGCTCGTCTGAAATCAGTGAGAATATCTAGCCTTGATTTACACCCTATCTAATCATTTATATCAATGGAGATGCATGAGGAATTAGTCAAGACAAATCTTTCCATTGTAATTGCACAGTATGCAAGTTAGGGCAGGATTATTTTTTCCTTGTTGCTCTGCAATAGGTGAACACGAGGGCATGATTTGGCTGAATGAGTCAAAGTTTCAAGAGCAATCTTCAAAATTAGTCATCTAAAAGAGCACATCTTAGCTTTTGCCAGTTCAGTTTATGTGTTGTCAAGAACTCAAATGTGCTTTGGCAGTGTTATTTTTTTTCAGTTCAGACACAGGGGCATTGTAGTATTGGAGAGCACAGCCTGTTTGCTTAAAAAAAAACAAAAAACAAAACGAGTTTGACATGTCTGAGCTTATAGCTGAAGAGCTACCACAGTAGTGTTGGGAAGACATAAGAGATGGAAGAAAATAACTGACCTTTTTTTAAGTGCTTCAGGGGTAGCTGAGTTAGTCTGAACAGGATAAACTTAAAAAACAACAAATAGTTTGGTAACCCTTTAAAGACAAACAAAACATGCAGATGGTATCATGAGCTTTCATGGGCACAGCTTCTGAAGAAGTGGGCTGTGCCCACGAAAGCTCATGATACCATCTACATGTTTTGTTAGTCTTTAAAGTGCTACCAGACTATTTGTTGTTTTTTAAGTTTTTTTTAAATGTATTCACATTGTGTCAAAGGCTTAGAGAACAATCTGATAGACCTCAGAGTTACACATGAAATTATAGAACACTATTTTCATACCATTTTATATATTTATATGTATGTTTTCCACTGACCAGTTGTTGAAGATCATGTTAAAGAAAGATAAGTTGGTATACAGCAGGTTAAACACATAATGGGTAAAATACATTTTTATGAAAAAATGTATTGAAATCACACAAAGGTAAGGGGCAAATACAATTTAAAAGAGTTTACAGAATTGCTTTGCTGCTGAATCCGTTTGAGATACTCACATGGAACACTGAAAGACCAGATAGTTGTGAGAATGAATCCAAGAAGTTAGTCAATACACATTATTGGTGCCTCCAGAGAGAGCACTGTTAATTGTTTTCCTTTCACCCTGTCACTAAAAAGTTGGGAAATCTGTTATTGCCCTCATGCGACAGAAAGCAGAAGAAAAAAATTATAGAAGAGTTATCAATACTAGAGACAGACTTGAGCTGCAAGTTAAGATCATGATGTGTATTTCAAACACTCAGCATTTCATCTTTGTTTGTATTTGGGGTTTTCCCATTCAATTCAATATAGAGATGTACAGGCTAAATGTGAAAATTGAGTCAGGGCTCAAAGTCTGACCTTCCTTTTCAGTGTTTGGGAGTGAGTGGATGGCTTCTATCAGGGACTTCAGCTGAGGCCCATATTTAAGAAATATCACAACACAAGAGGATACATCAGCTTAATTCAATAAACTGCATGCCTGAATTTTTTAAATCAGAAGCATATAATCATGGGGTGAAGAATAACAAAATGGATGTAATAGATTTCTCCCTGTGATGTAAAATTTATCAGCATTCTTTCACTACAGACTTGGGGCAGTTTATGACATAAGCCAGCCCCCCCCAAAATTTGGGGGACATCTGGACTGAAAGAGTTATGGATCTCATTTCAGTAAAAATATTTCACTTTTATTACCCTCAGATTTGTTTTCATATCACATCAGCAGAAAGCTAAGATGCTTTGAACAACAAATATATATGTCTACTCTCTTTGGAAAAAAAACCCTGATACAGTTTTCTTATCATTATGTAGAACCAGCTTGAAATTGACTCTCAGTAATAAGAGAAAAAAAGAAAGATGGCAGTGGAAGGTATCTCAGACACCTATTATAGATATTTCAGATATTTATTCCGTTGTTGTTTCTTTAAAGGAAGTTGCTCACACCCATATCCTAGGGTATGTCTACACTACAAAGTTAATTCGAACTAACAGCCGTTAGTTCGAATTAACTTTGATAGGCGCTACACATACAAACCGCTAGTTCGAACTTAATTCGAACTAGTGGAGCGCTTAATTCGAACTAGGTAAACCTCATTCTACGAGGACTAACACCTAGTTCGAATTAACTAGTTCGAATTAAGGGCTGTGTAGCCACTTAATTCAAACTAGTGGGAGGCTAGCCCTTCTCAGCTTGCCCTGGTGGCCACTCTGGGCACCACCAGGGAAACTCTTCTGCCCCCCTCTTGGCCTCGGAGCCCTTAAAGGGGCACGGGCTGGCTATGGTGCCCGTGCCAGGTGCAAGCCTGCCAGCACCCAGCCAGCAGACCTTGCACCTGGCACGGCTCGAGCCGGCCACCCGCTGCCACCCAGCCCTCCGCCTCTTCCCAGGACCAGGCTGGCGGCTCCCGGGAACCTGCCCGGGTCCGCAAGAGGCAGGCGCCCACCTAGTCTAGTGCAGACATCGTGGACCTCTTCCACGACCTCCGCACTAGGCACAGGAAAGTGGCCGTCTAGGGCAGGATAGCTGCCAGCCTGGCCACCCAGGAGCAGGTTTGCATGAAAATCAAGGTGGTCCACTGAGACCCCTAACCCTGAGCTTAGAATGGCCGTACTGGGTCAGACCAAAGGTCCATCTAGCCCAGTAGCCTGTCTGCCGACAGCGGCCAACACTAGGTACCCCAGAGGGGATGGACCAAAGACAATGACCAAGCCATTTGTCTCGTGCCATCCATCTCCAGCCTTCCACAAACAGAGGCCAGGGATACCATTTCTACCCCCTGGCTAATAGCACTCCATGGACCCAACTTCCATGACTTTATGTAACTTCTCTTTAAACTCTGTTCTAGTTCTAGCCTTCACAGCCTCCTGCAGCAAGGAGTTCCACAGGTTGACTATTTGCTTTGTGAAGAAGAACTTTCTGTTATTAGTTTGAAGCCTGCTACCCATTCATTTCATTTGGTGTCCTCTAGTCCTTCTATTATGGGAACTAATGAAGAACTTTTCTTTATGCACCCTCTCCACACCACTCATGCTTTTATAGACCTCTATCATATCCCCCCTCAGTCTCCTCTTTTCTAAGCTGAAAAGTCCCAGTCTCTTTAGCCTCTCTTCATATGGGACCTGTTCCAAACCCCTGATCATTTTAGTTGCCTTCCCCTCTCCCACCCTCTCTCTTCCCCTCTCCCACCTCCTTTTCCATGTCTCCCCGAGTTTTGTTCAATAAAGAGAGTTTCTATTTTTGAACACACGTTTCCTTTATTTTGTACATCAGGAAGGGGGGCTAGGGAGAGGTAAGTGGAAGGAGGTGAGGGAGGAATGGGGTACGAGCCCCCGATGGGGAGGACTGGGCTGGCTCTGCGGGCTCCTCAGGGTGGAAACTCTCCTGAAGCCCCTTGATTGACCCCCCCCCCGGATGGCAGCCTGTGGCAAGTGTAGCCGGGCTGATGGCCGAGTGCTGTGATGTGCCGAGTGTGGGCACTCAGGGCACTCCAAGCCAGGACGGCTTTGCAAGCAGGGAACCCCTGAGAACTGTCTGTCCGGGGTGGGGTTCGGGTCCCTTTAAGCACAGCCCTCGGCTAGCCTGAGGCAGCAGCTCCACACTCTAAGTCCTAATCTGATGCCCTGCCGGCACTGCTTCTGGCCATCCTTAACCTCGGTTCAGGTTCCATTCAGTCTGGACATGCTAGTTCGAATTAGCAAAACGCTAATTCGAACTAGTTTTTAGGTCTAGATGCACTAGTTCGAATTAGCTTAGTTCGAATTAACTAATTCGAACTAAGTTAGTTCGAATTAGTGCTGTAATGTAGACATACCCCTAGGCTATGTCTACACTGGCCCCTTTTCCGGAAGGGGCATGTAAATTTCACTAGTCGTCGTAGGGAAATCCGCGGGGGATTTAAATATTCCCCCGCGGCATTTAAATAAAAATGTCCGCCGCTTTTTTCCGGCTTTTAAAAAAGCCGGAAAAGAGCGTCTAGACTGGCCCCGATCCTCCGGAAAAAGTGCCCTTTTCCGGAGGCTCTTATTCTTACTTCAAAGTGATGAAAGTAAGAATAAGAGCCTCTGGAAAAGGGCACTTTTTCCGGAGGATCGGGGCCAGTCTAGACGCTCTTTTCCGGCTTTTTTAAAAGCTGGAAAAAAGCGGCGGACATTTTTATTTAAATGCCGCGGGGGAATATTTAAATCCCCCGCGGATTTCCCTACGACGACTAGTGAAATTTACATGCCCCTTCCGGAAAAGGGGCCAGTGTAGACGTAGCCCCTAGAGTTTAGGAAGATCAGAGTCAACAATTTATTTATTTATTTTGGGGTTCTGCAGTTTCATGAATCATCTGTTTTAAAAATATAAGAACATTAATCCTAGATTGTCCTTGGTAATACTGAAGCAGAATGCTGAAAAGTGTCTCCTTTTCTTAGCAACTGAGAACTGATTGTGCGGATGCTGGAGGTAGGAAATTTCTTTTCAAAATATCAATTTGCAGTTCATAAGAAGGGAGACTGGCAAATGGATTGGCAGAACTGAATGGCAGAAACGTATATATTGATTTGCAGCCTCTGGTTCTGTTCATTGCACTCTTCCCTTATTTTCATTTAATCAAATTCACTTGAATTGTGTGTCTTAAAAAGAGATGTATAGAAATTTGATATTTTATTAATTACTTCCACGGTAGGACACTAGAGGTCACTCTAGCTATGACCATAATTTTAGTATTTGATAGCAGCATTTTAAAAGACATGTTAGAACAGGAGATGGGGTGTTCCTTTCTGTTATCTTTTACAAACAAAGAAACAAGCAAGCAAACAGTGTCCATCTTCCAAATGCCTTTCAGAGGCTATTTACACCTGATTCAAAAATTAAAGAAATTTGTCAGAGTTGTGTATGATTTAAATATTTTTACTAATCCGAAGCATATTAATGTCTTATTACACAAATATGAAATTCTGAGATTTGAATTCTAATATGCATAGGGTCAGATTCTCTGGTATAGCTCACTTCTGAGACCTAAGTGTGGGAAGAGAGTGCCAAATGGCCAATAATTTCTCCCTGATTCTGAGGGCTGGTCTGTGCCCATCCTAGCATGCGTCTGAACAGCTGAAAACTTGTGTAACTTTGCAGAATTCCATTCTTCTGCCCCTGCATGCCCTCTGCACCAAGAGAAGAGAGGGATGCTTGTGCAGGAGAAAACTTCAGATGCTTTATAGCATTGAGGAATATTTCCCACCACATAACTCCCAGCTGACCAATTATGTCCCAGTTCTTGTCCTTTCATACAAAAATGATACTTGCGCATCACAGTTATTGTTTTTTAAACAAAATAATTATTTTTGATTCAGAAACATTTTCAAAATTAAGCACAGTTTTCCTCAGATGTGGACTAGTTTTTGTTCTTCGTTTCACTCAAATCTGGACTATTTTGACATGGATATGTTAGTATTAGGGAAAATGTGTATAATTTAACAAATTTTATGTGAAAATAGACGCAAGATCAACTTCCTGAAAAAGAGTTTTGATTTTTTAATAGTCTTGCTTTTTGTCACAAATCTGATTTTATTCTTTTTTTTTTTGTGGGTAACCACTTTCTGGCATTACTAAAAGAGCAAAGCAAAATCATCATACAAGTTTGCTTTGCAAAACTCTCAATGGAACCCAAAAGGTTTTCTGGGCACTTTTGGGGAAGACTCATGAAACTCAATCTCACATTTATGGTAATAACTTTTACATCACACCATCATGTTTCCCTTGCTCTCTTTCTCTTGGTCTCTGATAAAAGTTTTCCAAAACATACTAGTAACTTTGTCAGAAAGTGCTAAACATCAGTTCTCTTCAACTGGGTTCACTTAAACTGGGCACCTCAAAACCAAGACTCCCAATGATAATGCTGAACAATTTTGAAAATCTTGACCTGTTTGTTTATATAGTATCAGAAAATTTACCCAGCGGTGCTCAGGTTCTTACCTCAATTAATGTTTGTTTGTTGGAACATAAAATGAATATGTACATGCTTCATTTAAATCATTGATTTAGGAGGGGCTGGGGATAAGGGGTTCAGTCTGTGGGTTGTCCTGGGAAGAGAGGATAACCCTTGCCCTTTCTCACCACAGCAGCTTAGGGTCAGGTGAGAAGTGCCTCTCCATGGGGCAGATTCATCTGCCCCAGTCCTCCCCAGCTAGAGTGAGGAATGCACCCAATTGTGCACTTTCCCCTCACTCCCTGAAGAAGGGGAACAGTCAGCAATGTTCCTGTCTGAATTGGGGAGGGAAGCTTCAGCCCTTCTTTGACCCTTAAAGGGTTCCTCAGGGGTGGGAGGCTTGGGGCTGGGGCAAGGGCAGAGCCAGATGGAGCAAAACATACCCCCAGTCGGCTCCTTTCATTTGCCTGGTGATTCTGTCTCTCTTCTGTGGGGTTTATGAGAAGAAATCCCATTTTCCTGGCACAAATAAACCCCTATGTTGCTTAAAGTTCAAAGAGGAAGCTGTATACCAAATTTGGTGATCCTAGCTCTTATTGTTTAGGAGAAGTTTTTGAACACACACACACACACACACACACACACACACACACACACACACACACACACACACACGCAGGAAAAACGAATTCTCTCAAATGAGTAGTAGATGGACATCAGTAGTGACTCTGTAAAGTTTCCACTGAGATTTGCATTTCAAACAACATTAAAATCCATTTGCTTTACACTTTAAAGGTTGAATTTAGCTTCCAAATTTGATTCAATAATTCTTTAGATGTTTATGAATACTTTATGAATTTGTTGTGAAACATTTATTAATTTTTCCATAAAAATATTTTAAGAGCTCCCTTTTTGAAAATTTGTTCAATTTTCCTCGCATTTATTTGGTTTTCCTAAATTATTACAATCCTAAAATTGTTCCTTTTATTCAGAATTAGTGTTCTGAGCTATGTACATTTTATGATTAGACAAAGGAACTGATCAGCTCTATCAACCATCAGACTCTTTTAATGCTGATAACCTGCCTTTCTGACCAAAGGCAAGTCAACTAGATTATTCTGGCTCATTGTCAGCCGATGGTCAGGGCAGGGCGTGGTGCTTGTGTGTGTTATACACCCGAGTCTTCAACCGCTAGGACCGGGGTCCTTTCGCAGCAGGCAGCCAGAGGCTGATGGGTGCCCCAAAAGTTTGCAGGAAGAGCTTTTACATCCGTGTCTTTAGCTGCTAGGACTGGGGTCCCTTCGCAGCGGGCGGCCTAGGGAAGGCTGATGGATGCCCCAAAGGATCTGTCCCATGGAGGCAACACGATCCAAATGCCCAGCCTTACTGTGTCTGCTCCTATGACCGGCTGGAGTTCTTTTAATTGTGTTTGCCACTGGTTACAGTGGCTATTGCTCTATTTCTTACCTGCTAGCAAATTCAGATCTTAAAATGGTTACAGAGGAAAAAGAAAATAGAAAATAATGGTACCAAGTAACAGCTTAATCTTTAAAGAGCTCTGTTCTAAGCATGCACTATAACAAAAGGACACATACGGGTACAATTTTTACCCCCTTCTGCGTCTCTCGATTCCAGCGTGTCAAGCCAGGATCGGTCTCTCAATTCCTTGGAAAGACAAATACGAGGTGGGTGTCCCCATGGAACCTTGGGAGGCAATTACCTTACCCGACCAGCAGGTAGATGGTAGATTGACACTCAGAGTGAGTGTGCTGCTGGACCCATCTTTATACCCGTGGGGTCATGTATTCTCTTCCTTATCTATGGTGCCAAATGGTGCTGGTTCATCTTTGTGACGCCAGCTCTTACAAGGGAGTTGTGAACTTAATTTATACTTGTAAGAGAGATAACTAAATTGGGAGTACTCGACATCCTTTGCTCAGTGGGCGATTCCCCCATTGAGGACGGCTGTGTGTTCGTATCAATATAGGTGCCAGCCAAAGCAGTTCTCGCAATCTCGAGGTCAGCAATTGACGTATCTCTGTTTACAGCCATCCAGTGTCACAGCAGCCAGCATATCTGGGCCTTCTGTCAAGGCATCAAAGACTATGCTGATTTTATTGCTTTCTACACCCTATATGCTCCAGGCACCTCAGAGGGGCAAGCAAGATGGATGTTTCAAGGGGGGTTCCTGTCTGGCTACACTCATGCATCATCATTTTTCCATTTTCAGGACTAAAAGTTAAAATAATTCAGAAGTTAAAATTTAACTGAGACAGTCTGACACTTAGAGAATAAGTATGGCATACCAGGAAATGCTTTTAAAAATTATCTTTCTGAATAATTGAATTTTCAGGCTGTCTCTCTTTCAGAAGAACCTTTTTTCAGAAGAAATCTTCCGAAAAAACTTCTTCCGAAAGAGAGCGTCCACACACAAAAGTGCATCAAAAAAGTGATCTGCTTTTTTGAAAGATAGCATCCACACTGAATGGTGCCCAAGGTACCTGCGCTTTTTCCTATTTCCTCTTCTTTTGAAAAAACTCCCTCTTCCCCGTCCATACACATCTTTTTCCGAAAGAGCTCTTTGGAAAAAGACTTCTTCCTCATAGAAAGAGGATTACCAATGTCAGAAAAAACCCTCTGTTCTTTCAATTTAGTTTTGGAAGAATGCGACTGCAGTGTGGACATAACTAAGGTTTGGTCGGAAAAATGGCCGTTTTTCCGACAAAACTATAGTGTAGACATATTCTGAGATGAAAAACTGTAAAGTACAAATCAGTAAATATACCTTATTGGAAGGATGTTCTACATAGCTGATATGGAATACCCCATTGCCTTTCTTTTGCCTCTATACAATGCTGTAGTGCCACAGTTTCAAACATTTCCTTCATTTCCTATTTATCGCTATAAAAAAAAAACCACACACACCAAAAACCCCTCCAAACCAAACTATGGAAATATGTTACACCTCATTCCAGAAGGAGCAACAGGTAATTCGAACTAAGGACTTAGTTCAAATGACCATTTAACTGCCGCGTGTAGCCACGGGCAGTTAGTCCGGACTAGTGGCATTTAAAAATGGTGACCAGACGGGAATATGAAAATAAAGCCCGGGATATTAGCCTTCCTAGTTCGAACTAGGGGGCTAGTGTAGACATACCCTAAGAGATAAAATCCTATAGCAACTTCCATAATAATTGTATGTAACACATATATAGTTTCTTTGGTTTAGAGTTTGCTGTTACACAGAGGTAAATATTAATTTATTTAGTATTCCATGAAGCACTTGACTCATTAAATAACATTTTGATTGAAAATCTAGAAGAATAAAAAATTAACATGGCATACACCATCTGGCTAACTGATTCTTCTCAAAATGTAACTGTAAAAGAGGAATCACTGCATGGTTGTATTTCTTCTGGGGCCCTGCAGGGATCTGTTCTGAGCCCTGTGCTAATTAGCATTTTTGTCAGTGAACTAGAAAAAAACATAAAATCATTTCTGATACACTTTAGAGATGGCACAAAGATAGGAGAAGCAATAATAATAAAGGGAACAGGTCACTGACAGTGCAATAAACTGGGCGTGAGCCATCAGTCATTTTAATATGGCTAAGTTTAAATAAACGTTTAGAATAAAATAAAATTTAAATATTGATTTAGAATAAAAAGGAGGTAGGCCATACTTACATAATGGGGGACCCTAAATTGCTGGGTCTCTGGGCAACATGGGAGAAGGTGGCTTCACATTCCCAGAAGGGGTGGGGCTTTGGGCAGAAGGGGTGGGGCCTGGATTAGTTTTCCCTCATCTGCCCATAGTAATGGAGCTGGAAGTTCTGGGCTCTTATGAATCATTGGGCCCACGGACAAATGCTTCCTCCCTCCCCCTCCCCCCCATCCTCCATTGCCAGTGCTGGCAGAACAAGAGCTCCTAGTGAGATGCTGTGGCCTTCAGATGTATAAGCGGTGGAATACTGAGTAGGAGTAGGGAGACTGTACCTGTGCATTTGACACTGGTGTAACTGCTGCTGTGCAGAGTTGTGGTGCCCATTCTTTAAGAAGGATGTTTATAAATTAGAGAGGGTTCAGAGAAGAGTCATGTGAATGATTAAAGGGTTGAAAAAAATGCCTTATAGTGGTAGACTCTAGGTGCTCAAGCTACTTAGTTTACACAAAGAAGAATAATGGATGACCTGATCACAGTTTATGAATACCTACACGGGGAACAAAATTTAGATTATGGGCTCTCCAACCTAGCAGACAAAGATATTACAAGATCTAATGGCTAGAAGATAAAACTACACTAATAGAGACTGGAATTATGGTGTAATTTTTCAACAGTGAGAGTAATTAACCATTGGAGCAATTTACCAAGGACCATGGTAGGTATAAAAACATCTAATCTTAATCTAAAAATTACTAAGCGGTGTAACTATGGAAAACAGGAATTAATTTATAGAACTCCCATGCCCTGAGTTTTGCAGGAAGTGAGATTAGATGATCAGAGTGCTCCCTTTTAGCCTTCTTATCTAGAAATTTACCTGTGTATCCAGACCCAACATCCACATGGACCATATATGGGCTGAAGGGGAGTTTTTACGCCATTGTGCAGATGCATAGGAGTTACAATTTAGCTTGTTATGTCTTCAGATATTTTTACCAATATTGAGGCACAGCATGGGTTGAGCAGTCCACCCACATGCAACAGCTTGTTGCAGGGACACCTAACAAGCCTCTTCCTCTCTCTCATAGATATATTCCAAGATATGTCTTGCAATTACATCTAGTTTCTTTTAAAATTAATTCTGAATCAAATCAGTTCAGTGAGTTCAATGAGTGCTCTGCTTTTTGAATCTTGACTAAAGACTGTAGGGGTTGACCCGCTAATGTCACTAGATTTGACTTCTTGCTGTGTGTACTTTCCAAAGTAATATAATCAGCATTCCCCTACCTGCACTGCTAAAGACTGTAGAAGTAGTACTGGAAAATCTTGTGCTAATTTTGCTGTTTCTTTAGAAGGTCAAGTTCACACACCTCTAATCTTTCCAGCACAGATCTTAACTGAGAGCTAAAATTCAAGCCTCTCAAGGCACAGCTGTAATTCAGTCTCAGGTTTCCAAAGGTTAAGGGTCAGCACATTCAACTATTTGATGTAATTCATAGAATCCTTTTGGAGAAGAGAAAAAGCATTAATGTACAACACCAAGCCATGTTTTCTGGAAATAAATGAGAACATATGATATAAACCAATATCCTAATGATGAACCAAACTGATAGTTATAGTTCCATTAGTATCTTATACTAAGCATAACCAGTTTCTCTCTAAAAATTGCTGTTCCTTAGTTCTGTGGAAAAAAATATTTTTAATGGCTGGTTTTGCTTTGATTACGAAGTAATTTCTATGAAAACTGATTTGGAACTATTTTTCCCCAGTCCAACTGCTGTTATATAAAATAAATCAAACCATCTCTCACACAAAGCATTGTCAGCAACAACACAAGCTTTATATAATATTAAAGATGTGTAAGTAAGTAAATATGGTTGATTATAACTCTGATAAAATAAGCAATATTAATTATGGGGGCATGGCAAAATATTTATTAGGATATCATCACACACTTTCTGAAGCAAGTGCTAGAAAACACCACAAGATTTTGTAAAACACAGCCATGTATGTCTGGGAGCTGGTGCTGCTTGAATTTACCCCAAAGATGGATCATTATTAGATGTTATATTCATCTGGAGCTTCATTACTAACTACTACTTCAGTTAGGTTACATAGACTTTTTTTAAATACTATTTCTGACTGTTCATAGCAGATGGATGTTACCACTGTAGTATAAGATGCACGAATCCCCAGTTTACAGAACGAGAACAACTATTTAGCAAGGAAGAATGAAGAGGAATCATCTATTGGGTGGTGTGGATTTTTAATTTTCAAGAGAAGCTTTTCACTATTGGAAGTAGTCAGCTCCTGCCTGTGCACTTTATATACATGCAGCAGAGAGACATGGAGATGATTTAGATATGAAGTTCATTGTTAAGCTTAGGCTTACTGTAAAATGAATTCATTTATTGCTTATAATGTTAACGCCACTGATGTAAAGAGATGAGAAATGGAGAGAGTCAACTGAACCTCTCTGCTCATTCAAAACATTGCAGAAAGACAAATTTACAGAGACTTATAGTTCCATCTGGTGCACAAGATCAGTGACACCTGTTCTTCCCAACAATCTCAAAAAGAGAACAGATGGGGCCCAACTTCCCCTGCATTATCATCCTTCCCTCCTGCAGCCTTCACAGAGGCTTCTGTATGCTCAAAGCTCAGACGGGGGATGTCAGGGAGGTTGCAAGGGTGTGAGAAGACTGGGAATGCATATGACAAAAGACATATCAGCTTCTTGGAGGATCCCTGGGAGAATCATGTTCAGTTTCTTAGGAGACTCATGAGTTCAGCACACAAATGGCCATTTCATAACTCCTTTGAGAATTTTGAGCTCAATCCATGGGATATTAACTCAATGTCTATTTGTATTCAAAGGAAATGTTTTCCACAAAGCTGAATTAAAGATTCATAATTAGCTGTTTACAAACATAGAAGCCAATCCTGTTGGGGGCTGTGTATGTCCTGAAGGACACTTGATTACATGACATCCCACTGTCTTTGGCCCCCTGAAGGTAGTCAGTAACTTGTAGGACCACATTATTAGTGTCCATTGTAATTTAGTAGACATATTCAACAAACAGAAGTGAATTTGAGTACATAGTAACAGTGTTAATTAATATAGGAATGGCATCTGCCTCTCTATTCCCAGTTAGCATGGCTCCTGTGAAAGTTGTGTTGCTCCTGGCTAGCTTCCTCTCATTGTACAGGAACTGCAAAGGAGGACTATACTTGAAGTCAATGGGGATGAGGGAGGGAACCATATCACCTTTGAAAGTCAGAGTACTAATACAGGTTTGGTACAATTCTGACAATAAATAGTAAAGAAAGCAGAAGAATCTTTTCTGAATTCCAACACGGGGATGCAACACCAAAGAGTGATGAGTAAAGAGTTTTCAGCAAATGCCTACTTCGGTGCTAAGAACTTAAATATAACTGAAAAAATGATATTTAAGAGGGCAATTAGATGAAACATCATCTTATCTTGATCTTTGTACCTAAAATTCAGAAGAAATTACATTAAAGAAACTATTTTTGAAAAACCAGAATTAGGTACCTGTCAGATGACTGGAAGTTATTTCATGATTTTCCACTGGCACGTACATTTAGGAAGGAGTGCAGTTTGGCTAGGGCAAAGAGCTAAACAGGCAAGAATCCAACCACTTGAGGCTAAGAAACTAGCAGCACACTTAATCCACAATCTTGTTTTTTTGGATCGTTCTTGCTGAAGAGTTCTGCTACATACAACACACAGATCTGGCCCTGGCCAAAATACACCATCTTGTTGGCTCTTTCTCCCTAGTAGGTTTCTATGAGCTATGTAGCATAGCAGAATAGGGATTCTGTAAAGATAGTACGCAGACTGGCCTTAATCAATAATCCGTTTGATCAATACACTTATATGAGTATGATCTCCTTCAGTTGTCCTAAAGCCACAGAGGGCAAGAAAAGACATAAAACAAAAACTGACTTGTGCTAATTCCATATTAATTAAGCTTCTCTTGACCTGCTTTCTTTGTTCTGAAGGAGACAATGGAGATTCTTTTCATGGAGAACTGTGAACGTGCTCTTTTGGGATAATTTCAGTAATCTCACTCAACTACCAGTACCTCAAATTCACGCCCTTAATCAAATTGCAGCATAGTAGGGCAAGCCAGAGGCTGAATATAGATATCATCCATCCCAATATAAAAGCCAATATAGCTGCTCAGAACAAGGCAACTGATGGCAATTTACTTTCCCCAGACATGTATGAATGTCATATGATGCTCTTTTGCATGGTCTTATAATTACTCAGGGTGGAAACATTTTCTCAGTTATGCTCTGAAAGAAAAGGCTCCTATATTGTACTAACAAACATAAGGTGATAATCCAGCCATCAATGGGGCAATTTGTTCAAGGTTTGTTTATGGGCGAAATAAACATATCAGCAAATAGAAAGCTGTCAGTGTGTGTATTGCCCAAATACCTTCAGGTCGTGCTCTTACCTGAAGTAACGCAGCAGCCTCTTGCAGTGATTGATTTGGGCTATTAGCTCCAAATCAAAGTAGGTTTCAGTTCATCCATCTTCCTCAAGCCTTAGCAAAACTGATATTTGAAAATAAACATAGGGTCTGTGTCTCTCTCATCATCAAGAGCACCATGGAGCACATGACCAAATACATCTCTGCAGTGACAGCACAGCCTCTGCAGGTTGAGTTGCTGGGCCAAGATATTTTGTCTGTACTGGCTGTGGAAGGCAGTAGATGATGATATTTGATTCTGTTCAGAAATACAAAATACAAAAAAGGGTCAAATATATGGATACTAAATTATGCTGACTTGCAAAGGAAAGGCTTTAAAAACTGAATAGTAAGTTCTCCTAACTAGCTGATCTGGGTTTGGCACAAGACCAAGGAGAGGCAAGTTGACTTTAAACAATTTTTTTATCGCTTCCAGAGCCCGAAAGCAAATCAGTGA
Source organism: Pelodiscus sinensis (assembly GCF_052426305.1). NCBI lineage: Eukaryota > Metazoa > Chordata > Testudines > Trionychidae > Pelodiscus > Pelodiscus sinensis. Next base: position 105,555,795 of record NC_143055.1, read on the forward strand.
CAGCCCTGTCCCTGGCACAAGACAGAGCCACATTTGGGCATCTCTATCTTGGATCAGCTGTCTAGGAGGGCTATTCTGGCAGCGAAAGATTTTCAGGGCAAGCTGTCCATGCCCTTTTATCTCAGTACTGGAGATCAGGAGGAGCAGAGTTAGAAATCCCACCTGTGACTCCATCCTAAGGGAGAATCCTAAACTGGTTAGTGAAGAGGGCTTTTGCTACTGTAGTGGGGTCGAGGATCTGGCCCAAATACTTTTTATGCACATTATTTAGTAAGTAGCCACTTGTTCTTTATATGCCTACTCTACATTTAGAAGAGACAGCTCTAAGTATGAAGTTTGGCGCTAGGCTTTTTCCAATAATTTCGTGGTGTTTGAGGCAGGAATTAACTTCAGAGGTATCTTTAACATTTGCTAATAATTGATGCTTTGTGTTTGAACTTACCTTGTGTAATTTGAACTTTAAAATGGGCTCAAACCACAAAGGAGTTGGATTTTGAAACCCACATTGTTTTGGGGTGTTTTTAATCAGAGAGCTTATGACCGTCTCTAATTTGAGAACTATTGTCATGCTTCATATTTCAGCTGCTCATTTTACTTGCAGAAAATTTTATAAAGCTATCTTTAGAATTAGAATATTAACTTTGCAAAAATGTCACTTTCACTGTGAACTGCACCATAATGCATCTTTGATTTCTGTTGGCTTAGTTAACTATAAAAAAAAGAACAAGATGTTTTGTGGAACCTTAGAGACATATCAAAATTATATGTAGTATTATGAGCTTTCCTGGGCAAAACCCACTTCATGAAAGCTCATGATACCATCTACATGTTTTGTTAGTCTTTAAGGTGCTACTAGACTATTTGTTGTTTAAGTTTTTCCAAAGACACACTTTGATGGTTGTTTGCTGCAGAGTCAATACTGCTGTACTGTTCACCATGGATTTTTCTTTGGCTTTCATATTGGCAACCATGCTAATAAAATCCTGATCCCAAACTCTTCATGCCTATGATAGACATGAACCCTCAGATTCAAACACTGCACTTGGGAAAGGTTGGATCTAGAGCTGAAACTTGGGTTTTCTTTGGACCCTTCTGTGCTTGATGATCATGTCTGAAGCAGAAGGAACAAAGATGAGGCCAAAGAGGAAGTGATGACAAAGAAATCTTATTTTGGCATGTTGAAACTCTGTGAACGTGACATACAGAATACTGAAGATGTAATGACGTCTTATGCCAACATTAATGGGCGAGTTATGTGCTATTTCACTGGGGCTCTCTGAAGTTACAGACATTGAGAAAAGGAGGTTTCCTTGTGCATTGGGTCACAAACATATAAATAAATGCTGCGAATTGGTATTGGCACTTTCTGTTAGCATTTTAGGAGATTATAATGGTTAACAAGGAGCTCTACAGTGAAGACTGAATGCTTTGGCTTGGCTTTCTGTGTTACTGATTGGTTTGTCTCAGCAGGAGGATGTGAACATCTCACTGTAATGCCTACCTCCTTCTGCCTTCTGTTGAAGTAAAAGGGGATTTAGTACAAATTGAGAAGTCACCCCATACAGTGTGGCAAGAGTGACTTCATTGTGGCTGCTGCAGCCAGTGGGGGGAAAAAACCTGCTGGAGCCTGCCGTGCTTTTGCTGGGTCAGATTCCTTGCCTTTTGTTATTTGAGCTTCCTTGTGAGAATCTCTGCTGCCTAAAGGAGTAACATGACATTCCCTTTCTCTTCTCTTTAATCCAATCAGAGGGGTCTTGCTTTCTCACAGAGGGCTGGGATACATGCTAAGTTTAGGCCAGCAGCTGTGAAGTGAACTTCATTGGTGAAGATTAATACTTTGACTCTGATCATAGATTTCAACATGAATGAAGCCAATGAAGGGAAGATTGTCTTTCTAGTTATTTTTCAGATGTCCTGCTTACATGGAAAAGTTGATGCAGTTGACATACGTTTGTCCTGTCAGAGAGCACAAGATTTGGTCAAACATTCATCTGAAAAATACAGGGGCGGGGAGAGGTAGAGGGAAGACGGAAGAGTAGAGAAAGAGAGAGAGGGCAATTGACTCAGTTTCGGGTAGTAGCAGATGCATTCATGTCAAGTGACAAACACAGAAGGCCTCTTCTGGCTTCAGTCTGACACTTCAAAGCAAAATGAAGAGGCAACATTTCAAAGGGGATACACGCTATTATTTGATTAAGATGTAGCTTCCTGAACGAAATGTGCTTGCAATTATTTGCATGATGATGGGTTTCATACAAAAAAAATTACTTTTTTCTCTCTCATTGGTTCTTAATGGTGGGCTCAGCTTGATACCCTAAATGTGAACTTATATTCTGAATTTATTTTGTGTAGGGGAGGAGAGGGGAAGGAAGGAATCTAAATAAAATCTCACACTTTTGGTGTTGGATACAGTCAGAATCATATAAAAGACTTTTTCATAACATAGGGGGACATAGGAATAAATACCACAAACAGCAGTGTTTACATAGTACTTACTTCCCATCTCTTGCTGCTGGCCCACCACCCTCTCATTTCTGCTAGAACCTGCTTTCTCTTAGAGATTTGCCACTCCTTTCCTCACCCACCACATTCTTTTCCCCAGTCATGTCGCCTTTTACACCCCAGGCCATCTACACCCCTTTTCTTAGATTAGGTGTCTTTAGAGAAAGAGATAATTGCTAATAATCTACTTTCTTCTGGCTAAGAATAATTTCTTTCACCACAGCATTCTAAAAAATGTTCCCAAGGTGAATAGTTTGTGGCCTTAGCCCTTTCCTGAAGGCCAGCATGGGTTACTCTCTGCTGTAGTAGCTGCCAGCCATACTGAGCAGTTTCCTGCAAGAGGATGAAAAGGATTCTGGTGCCATTCTCATCCCTGCAGTATGGAGCTACTGATAATAGCTGCATGTGGGCCTGTACTACTTAAAATGTTAGGCAAACTATTTTCCTGTATTTGCAGGTGGGCCTTCCCAAAAACCCAGTGCAAGATAGCTATCAGTCATAGGTCTCCATTCAGTGACAACTTTAAGTGCCAGGAGATTAGAAACTTCAATTACTGAAGAATTAAAAGTTTAGGATGCGATTTTCAAAAATGTTCATCGTTAGCCTAATTCTGTCCACAGTGAAGTCAAATATCCACTGATTTCAGTGGGAGCAGTTAGCACAATGTCTAGTACTTTTGAAAATCCCATCTTTAATCCCTAAGGGTATGTCTACACTACCCCGCTAGTTCGAACTAGCGGGGTAATGTAGGCATACCGCACTTGCAAATGAAGCCCGGGATTTGAATTTCCCGGGCTTCATTTGCATAAGCAGGGCGCCACCATTTTTAAAACCCCGCTGGTTCGAACCTCGTGGATTGAGGAGTATTGGTAGTTCGAACTAGGAAGCCTAGTTCGAACTACCTAGTTCGTGCCCCGTGTAGCCACGCTGCATGGGGTTCGAACCAGCGGGGTTTTAAAAATGGCGGCCCCCTGCTTATGCAAATGAAGCCCGGGAAATTCAAATCCCGGGCTTCATTTGCAAGTGTGGTATGCCTACATTACCCTCCTAGTTCGAACTAGGAGGGTAGTGTAGACATACCCTAAGTGACAGAGTGATTTGTTACCTTTTTTTGTAAATGCCTTTTCTGTAAAAAAGATCAAATGCTTTAATGTACAGAAAAACATAAGAATTGCCATGCTGGATGAGAATATTCCTTGTTCAGTATCCTGCCTCCTAAGGAGAAGGAGCAGTGGGCAATTATGAGTTCCCAGAAAAAAGGGCAGAGTCACGCTCCTTCAATTGACACGATTGACTTGAAATGCATGGAGAGATTACTCACCTTAGGGGGGTATCTGGTATTCTTCAAGATATATGCGCCTGTGAGTACACCACTCAAGTGTGCTTGTGCTGAGTGCCTTTGATGGCATATTTTTGGAAGTGGTGCCCATTCAGCCCGCGCATATGCCCTAGGGCTATATGTTGCTGCAGAAGTGAACTGCCTCTAGTTCCCTCTCCACCACAAAATCCCACCAGCGCGATGTAGTAAGGAAGGAGGGCAGGTAGTGGAGCACCCACCGGAGGGGGGGGGGGAGAGATAAATCTTGAAACACAATTGTTACCGCAAAAGGTGGGCAATTGCTCCTTCTTTGCCCACCTGAGGTGACTGCTAAACAATACCCCCTTAAGAAGGTGGAAGATTCAGATCAGAGTCCAATACAGAGGAGAGAACTGTGTTGCTTACAGCAATACCTGATCTTTCTGCTGGCACTGGGACATGATAATTAGAAAAGGTACAAGCAGAGTACTGAGTTGCCACTCTACAGAGGTCTGTAATTGATATATCCCTAATTAAAGCTACAGATGTAGACAATGCTATCAGTTCTAAACTCCCTTTAGTCTGTGCCGCTGTGCAGTAGGCAATTAATGGCCATGCAACGTCATGGTGGGGAGAGGTGCCTTTTCCCTGACCCTGCTGGAGCTGCAGTAGCTGCAGAGGCAGATCTCCCAGAGCTGCCAGGGCTAGGGAGAGGTGCCTCCCCACCCCGAGTTGCTGCTCTGCTCCAGCCTTAGGCTACTGCAGCAAGAGAGACGACTGGGAGGAGTCTTCTTTCCCCACTGCAGCCCTGAGGTAGCTTGCACTCCAAAGCGGTCACCCCAGCCTCTCCCTCCTGAATTCTAATCCTTTGCCCCAGCCCTGATCCCCCTCCTACACCCCAAGCCTCTCCTCCCCAGGCAGAGCTCTTACCCCTGTGCATCAATCCCCCTTTCCCAGCCGAGAGCACCCTCCCACACTCAAAACCCCTTAGCCCCACTCCTGCCATACATCACCTCCCTATTGGCACAGAAAACAAAATTTGTTCCACACATGGATGAAAAAAATTAGAGGGAACACCTCTGAAGGGGGTTAAACATGAGCTCTATCATAACAATCTGAAAACAATCAGGCTATGTCTAGACAGCGGTAAGTATCCCAAAATAGCTATTCTGTGTCTTTAAACGTGCCCATTATTTTGAATTAGATTTCAAAATAATAGGCGCGCTATTCTGGTGTCCCTGTAACCCGCATTCCAGGAGGGTTAAGGGACATTTCAGAATAGTGCTCTATTTCAAAATTTGGCACTGTGTAGAAAATAAGCTATTTCAAAATTAGATCAAATAAGATATGCAAATAAGATATGATTCTTGTATTTGTAGCACAGGCTGCAGATAGGCCTTTAGCCCTTGTTTTTTTTTTAGATCCTAAGAATCAATCATTGTCCCTGACTATTAAGAGATTATCTAATTGGCTCCCTGGTTTCTGATAGGGATGTTAAAAGGTGGTTTATTAGGTAACTGTATAACCGCTCAATGGTTACATGCTGCTGTGGGCTCTGGAGTATAAAGCTTATACTGCAGTGCAGCAGGCTCCCCAGGAGCATAGCCGGCTGGACCCACACCTCAGGAGCCAGCTGTGCTGTAGGCTTTGCAGTATAAACTGTATACTGCAAGAGCCTTCAGTGCAGGGTGGCAGCCGGCTCCCTGGGAGCTGATGTGCACTGAAAGCCAGCTTTTAAGCTAGCTCCTGCCTCATACCAGCTCCCTCCTGCCAGCCCCACTCCCAGAGAACTGGCTGCTGCCCCATGCGGCTACCTTTTAAGCTGGCTCCTGGCATGTACTGGCTCCTGCCTGCTGGCTCTGCTCCTAGGAAGCTAGCTGCCAGCCCACAGTATAGGCTCCAATACAGAGACAGCAGTGCGGGGTGGCAGCCAGCTCCCTTGGAGCAGGGCCACAAGCCTATGTGTAACCGTTAATGGTAATCAATAAGCTCAGGCTTATTGGTTAACTGTTTAAATGGTTATACTATTACATCTGTAGTTTCTGTGCCATTTTTCAGAGCATGAATAATGCTGAAGAAAAATGACTGGAAATGTGTGTACCTAAAGCATAGCATAGAACCTGTGGCCAGCTTTTAAGAAAAGATTTTATAAAAAAACCGGTCATCCAGAGTGAAAAAGAAAGTAAAAGAATTATTTGTTTACTACACACTAAGCTGGCTTGATGAGGGGAACTAACGAATGCCTTTTGGAATCAGTTTTCTCTGCAGAGTATCGATGTCACTTCAGGGGAAAAGAAATAGCTCTGATGCTTGCTTCAGAATGACTGGATATGAAACCATTGGTGCCATTCAGTTCGAGGACCCACTGACAGATTTACTGCTTGCTGTGGAGCTGCTGCTGTATGATGGAAATGGCAGGTGTAGTCTGTTACAAAGATTTCTGTCTCAAACATCTACTCCATGCACATGTGTAACTGAGAGCAGCTAGAGGTCATGGAGGGACAGCTCTGTGTTTAGAAAGACTTATTAAGAAATGTCGTTATTTTATTTAATTCTTTGCATAACCAAGAGATCTTCTCACTAATTTGTAGTTCTATTGCGATGCAAGGGACATGGCAAACTGATCATACGACTGCAAAAAATATTTGTGTATAAAACTACCGTGACATGAAGATGTGACTATGAACATTTTAAAGCAAGTTACAGGGGAAAAAAAAATCAAAGAGCAATAATGCTATTCAACAGTTGAAAAATATGAAATTCATTACCAATAGAAATCCCAGATCCAAGCTGACCTCAGACACTGAAAGCATCAGAAATAGGAACCAGGGTTTGGATCTTAATTTTGTGGTTTGGTGGCATTACTAAATAATGTTACTTGAAACACTGATGTACATATTAGCTACAACATCTCATAAATAAAACTAGTTAAAATTCAGCAATTACACATCAGAGTAGAATCTCCGAAATTATTTTTGATTTTTCTCTGAGAGGCTTGTGACAGAAGTTTCACTCAGTTTCAGGTTTGACCAAAACCAAAACCTCAGGCTCTTTTCCTGTAAAAATCTGGGCACGTGTTTGACTTTAAAACAGCTACCATAGGTCCTTTAACATGAATGGGACATGTCTCTAAGAATTTGTGCAATTTTTTGCAAGACTGAGGCCTCAGTTGGTGCTTTTAAGTTTTATCTTATTTACTGTCAAAATAATGAAAAACTCAGAATTTTGCATGATTTCAATATAAAACCACCACTTAGCTCACCCAGCTTAATTTGAAACTACACAAGGATCCAATCCTTAACATTTGGAACTGGATCAAGACCAGGCCTGGGCAAAATATGCCCATAGTCTGGATCTGGCCCACCAAGTTACCAGATCCAGCCTGTGGATATAGCAGGGAGCTTCAGGCAGACTCTATGCCTCCCTCCGCCCGCCCCCGCCCCCGCCCCCACCCCCACCCCCACCGCACACTTCTGAGAAAAGTGGCCAATATGGTGCTCTGTTTGAATAACTGTGAGCCCAGGGGAAGGAAAAGAGGCTTCATGTGCTGCCCCCACCCCAAGCACAATCCTATTGGCTGCCCCTCCCCCCAGGCTCATAGCCGTTCAGAAACCACATGGCCCCTGCAGCCAGTGTGGGGCAGGACAGGCAGGGAGTTTGTTTGAGAAAGCGCCTTGCTGGGAGTCAAGCAGGTAAGTCTCCCAGCCAGAGTCTGCCTCTGGCACCCTGACCCTTTGCCACCCCTACCTCACATAACCCAAGCCCTCCCCCTCCTACACCTATATCCCCTCCCCAACTCACAACCCAAACCCCTGCACCCCAGTACCCTGCCCCAAGTCACAACCCCCACCTGCCCTGGGTCACAGCCCAAACCCTTCCACCCCCTCCTGCACCTAAGCGCTCTTCTCCAAGGTCACAACCCAAGCCCCTGCACCCTAGTTCCCTAACCCAGGTCACAACTGTCTCCTTCACCCATACTTCTTTCCAGACTCCACACCCATTCCTGCACCCCAATCCCTTACTGCAAGCTCCCTTCTGCACCCAACCTCCATCCCAGAACCTGCACCTTCTCTATTAATATGGAAGAGTGTGGTCCTTGGCTACTTTTCCAAATTATTGGATTAGCCCGCCATAAAAAATTATTGCCAACCCCAATCAAGACCCTTGAAGTTTCAAGGTGTGCAGACCAAGATGGTTGGACTTGCAAATAAATGCACAATATTAATTATTTTACTTGAATAGAGGTCCTCCACAATTCTGAAATCAACCATAGAATCCTTTCATTTATATTAACTTGTTGTCACTTCCGAAGAAGAAAGAAAAGCAAAATGATTTTTTAAAAAAAATTTACTACAAGAAAGCACCAAAAGACAAAAGACAGAAAGATATTTAAACTGTGAAATCCTTGGGCCTGACTCTTCTCTTACACCTGTTTTACTGTGTAATTTCATGGCTTTCAATGGAGTTACTTCTGTAATAAGACCAGACTCATACCTATTGATTTTCATTTCATATTTTAATTGCCAGTTATTTAAATTGCTACCCACTTTAATCTGATATACAAGCTACAGATTTGGCATCCATGCAGTGAATCATTACCAAAAAGTAAGGCCCTTTAGGTTGGTTTGGATTGCTCTCTCTGTGAGCTCACTGCTCTTTCTAAACAACCACTGTACAGCTACAGAGAAATGGCTGTCTGCAGAGTATACATACCCTAAGTAGGCATCTCAATGTTTTGCTTAGAGGTGCCTGGTAAATTTATTTGTTTTTTATTGGCGCCACAGCCATACCACTATATCAATCTTGTGCAATAGGTCATAATTTATTACAGGAAAGTGTTTCCCAATGAATGTGCTTATATAGTAGCTTTTTTGGCAGCAACATCCAAAAATACACTTGTTGATGAAGGTATCTAGGCAGAGCTTTATGAGGATGAGCATGAATTGGCTACTTAAGAATGCAAGGCAACTTCACAGTACTCCATCAGTGGCTAGTTACACTTAAGAATTATTGCCTACAACCTCCTTTTTTACTTGAGCTGAGACCATGAAAATGTGCATCTCAACATAGTTGTGATTCCTGACATGACTGGCAATGTTGGGAATAAAGCCACAGCCTTAGAGACGCCAAGTTGCCAATCTAATTAGCACTCTTGTAAGATGAGTGACTGTACCAGGTCTGTGTTTAGGTTTCCCCTTTCTGCAGGCTTGGGAAATGGAAGGAAAGCAGTTTTCATCCATGTGTACAATGTCTTAGCAATCACCATGAAAAAGATGCAAGCTCATAGTACAACAGCAGTGCAGCGGGGACAAGCAAAGTATGAAAACTCTGATGTCTTGCTGTATCTTTTAATCAATCGGAATAGACTGATCCAAAGAATACTGTTGTTTTATGTATTGGGGTAGCTTATGCTATTAACATATGACAAACAAGGTAATCTGGACATTTCTCTACCCCTTTTCTTATCCTCCCCCCCCCAATCCTGAAAAGGATAATATTTTGAAGGAAACAAGTGCATATTTCATGGAAACAACAAATGCAATAAACAAGAACACAGGGCTCCTATTCTTTAGGCTATTTAAATGAGGCCAAATGTTCTTTCCATGTTCTCCCCCTCCAAATGCATGTATTTGTACTACACATCTTTCTATCACATATTAAACCCTTGCTTTCCAAAAGCAACTGCTTAAAAAGAAATAATGCTGTGGAGCTGTACTACTAACACTACAAGATAAAATAGTTTCCAGGCACTATGTAGATTTTTTGGGTCTGATTTGAGATTCTTAATCTTGGTGAAAAGTGACAGAAAGTGTAAACTAAGAGGAATCTAGTGAATTTGGACATGCTAGTTAAACCTCTGTTTTGCAGACAATACAAAGGGTCAGCATAAGCAGAACTAGGTATGAAAGCCTGGATGTCAGATGAACAGCGGGGTTTTTCGAGCAATTTTCTATCCGGGGTAATGAGGAGAAGTTCTTTTTCAACAAGTCTAATCTCAGGGGCTTGAACCAATGAGATTTTTGTGACTAAGATCTGAAATAAAATGAATTATTACTCCTTGTCTGACAGTAGTGCCTACAGGCCCCCACCAGGATCAGGAACCTATTATACAATTTATACTCTGAAAACACATTGCAATAAGAATCAGCCCCGGCCACAAAGACATTCCAGAACTAAAAAATTATTAGAGGGTAACCTAAGGATACGTTCCATTTATGCAATGCTAACTCTGTCCTGTGCTAAATACTCTTTGAGACCAAAGCTGAGGTGTGCATTAAACCACGATGCTTACAGCAGCAAGTTAATGCCAATTGCAATTCTCACACTGTAATGTCTAGTCACATATTTTTTATTTCATGGAGATAAAAAAAAGTTAATCAATTTTAAGGCCGGCAAGGACCGTCTGACTCTGACCTCCTGCTTAGGATTCCATCCAGCGAATATAGCAGCGTGACCAATGTGTTTGAGCTACAACATATTTTTAGAAATGCACTTTGTTGTATACATTTGTAGCTAGCACAAAAGGTGAAATAGTAGCTAAACAGACCAATCAGCTGATGAGGCCATGCTTGTTTGGAGAATATGGAGGTCAAATCCAACCAAAATGACCAATAAAATGAGAATAGACAAGTACAGAGCCCTAGGAACTAGCAGAGAGAAAAGGACAGTTCTTTTATAGATCCACTGATGTCAATATCATATTGCCCAACTGCAATATCATGTCCTAGGATATATTACTTCCTTACCACAGATGGTAATTTGTTTATTCCCTGAAGCATAAGGAGTTAAACAGAGTTTGAATGATTATAGTGGCTTGGGCAGAAGTCAGTGTGAAAAATCATAGGTGTGGGGGCTTGGAGGAGCAACTTATGATGTAAGCAGAGATGGTATATAGGCATTAGTAACATAGGGCAAAATACTTAAGTGCGTGCATTGAAGTCAATGGAGCTCAAGTACATGCTTATGCACTTTGCTGCATTGGGGCCTTATTTCCCCAGGATACTTATTGACGATAGCTAATCAATATCTGTTATTTTGGGGGTGGTATTTCATTCCAGTTAGGGAGATTTTGCCCATCTGACAGCAGGAGGTTGAAGAATAAATAATGTCCGAATATCAAGAACGAACTGAGAAAAGCACAAAACCTACCAAAAGTATATTTTTGGCATCATCATCATCATAATACACAGAATCAAGAGCTACAGAGTTACATTTTTGTGAATATAGGTACAAATGTGCAAGTCTATTAAAATAATTCTTCTCCTTCAATATTTTATCACTGCTGTGCCTAGAGGCCCCAATCAGGATCAGGGCACCACTGTGCTAAATGCTATACAAACACATAAATATGCTGTTTCTGTCCCAAAGAGATTACAAGATAAGGCTTACAAGTCAATGGGACTACTAATGTGAATAGAGTTAAGTACATGTAAGCGTTTGAAGGATCAGAACCTAAGACCATTCAATCTTCCAATATCGTTTTCAAAAGCTATTTGGATTTTTACATTCTTGTTATTTCCATTTGACTGTTGCTCATAGACAAGCCTTTACTGCTTTGACATTAGCTTTTGGCTTCCACTAAACCATAAATGTACAAGACACTTATCAATGTAAAAGAAAACTTTTAGCATTAACCAGCTGGTAAAAAAATAGAGGGTTTTTTTTTTTTAAGAGAGTATTGGCATGTTACAGATAGTTGTGTGCTGCTAGTAAATTAGAAAAAAGAAGGGATGGGGGAAGCCCAAGAAAAATCAAGCCCCAAAAGACCAATATATAATCATAATGAAGCGCTGGCGGTAATTTGGCATTGCTTTTCCATCTGGGAATAGAAGGTCACAGGGTCTAATTGTGCTGCAGGGAGGAAAAGGAAAACATTTGCAGTGTGTGGATGTGTTTGGAGCCGTCTTACAAATAGAGCCAGGTTTTTTTTTTTTAAATCTAACAGTTAAACAACAGAGAAATGAAGCAGGGTATTGTTTGTGAAGGTCTGTGGCAAATTGCCAAACTTTTTGGGATGGATGTAAATGTACTTTAAAAAGTGAATACAGTGCTAGTGAAAGATGTCAAATTGACAGTTCTTGATGCTGAGCTCAGAGCTGTGCAGATGATTTGGATAGAAACCTGACCCCACCTGAAACCAAGATAGGCTTATGTTCTTAGTTTTGCAGACCAGGGCTTGTGGTAACTGCACAATCAGTTGCCAGAAGCCCTAATTGTTAACAATAGTCATCTTCAGTGGAAGAGGAGACTTTCCCCCCTACTTTTGAAGATCTCTGGAAATCGTGAGGAAGAGCAACTGCACCTCTACGGTTTCCAAAGGCAGGAGGCACTTGCCCTCACAATTAGAGTAGTGAGAGCTGTAAAACAGCACTGCCACTGCTCAGGAACTGACAAGGGATGAGTAGGGCAACATATTCCCTAATGCAGAGTACATATACCTGAATTTCCTTAAACTGGAAGCCCCACCCCGACAACTCCTGCAAGAATCATTGTTGAAATTCTCAGTTTCTACATGGACTCAGCAAGTTTCACTGCAAAAAGAATAGCAAAAACTGCTGGCATGATTATTAAAGTGGAAGTATAAAGGGGTACAAATTTTCCTATTATCTTTAAATGGCAGGATCAGACACAGGAAAAAAAAAGAACATTTTGTATCTAGAAGAATGTGCTTCATTTTAATTATATTTTTTCAAAGTTCCCCTTGCTATTATAGTTCAGAGCATTTCCTTTCTAATCTTTTATTTTCTATAAGAGGGGCCTGAAATCCAGATTTTGTATCTAAACCTAATCTTTTGCAAATTATTACTATTGCTGCATGTAATAATATTGATCAGAGTACTTAAGAATATACAGCTGAATGCAGGACTGGTTTGAAAGTGTATTTAAATAAAGATTTTACATCAGAGATTGTAGGGAAACAGAGGAAAGCTATACACAACCTTTCCCATGAATACTAAGATTCAGTCCCCATTACATGACTATTATTATTTATTTACAGTAATGCCCACTATATGCTAGATGTTTTCCAAAGACTCAAAGGGGATGGGTCTTTCTCCAAGAAGCACACAATCTAAGAGCTCAAGAATTGGTTAGATCATTTGGAAATGATATAAGATATCATTCTTATATCTGCAGCATAGAAGTGGAAAAGGTGCCTTTTTTTAAAAAATAGAAAAGTAGAGCTGGGAGGGACCCTGAAAAATCATTGGGTTCATCCTCCTACCCTGAACTAAGACCAGGTATACTTGCACCATTCCTAGCAGGTAGGTGTTTGTCTAACTTGTTTTTAAAAACTTCAGAGGGGTAGTTAATCTGTAACAGGAAAAACTTAAAAAAAAAAAACCCAAATAGTCTAATAGCATCTTAAAGACTTACAAAACATGTAGATGGTATCATTGGCCTTTGTGGGCACAACCCACTTCTTCAGATGACAAGAATGTTGGAAGCCCAGATCCAAGAAAGGTGCAACTAGATGCTTTGTTGTTTTTAAAAGCCTCTAATGATGGTGATTACACAATATCTTTTGGAAACTTATTCCAGTACTTACCTAGCTTTATAGTTAAAAAGTTTTCCTACTATATAACCGAAATCTCTCCTGTTGCATATTAAGTTCATGACTTCTTGCTCTATGTTGAGCATATATGAGGAATGACTGTCCTCTCTAGAACAGCCTTTAAGATACTTTAAGACTATCATCAAATTCCTCCCAATGGGTCTTTTTCTTAAGACTAAGCACACACACTGTTTTTACCTTTCCTTACTGATTAGATTCTCTAGACCTTTTACCATTTTTGTTGCTATTCTCAGGACTCTCTCCAATTCACCCACATTTCTCTTAGAGTGTGATACCCAAAACTGGACACAATACTCCAGCTGAGGCTACACCAAGGCCCAGTAGAGCAGGACAGTTACATACCATATATTCCATATGACACTTCTATTACAGCACCTCAGAATGATATTAGCGTTTTCACAGCCACATTCACTTATTGGCTCAGACTGAATTTGTGATCTACTATAATCCTCCATATTCTGCATAGCTAGTCATTCCCCATTTTTTGTATTTGTGCATTTAATTTTTCCTTCCCAACTGAAGTACTGTATTCAATTGCATAGATTTCAGGCCCAGTCTCCATTTTTTGAAGGTCCTTTTTAATTCTAATCCTGTCTGCCAAAGTGCTTCCAACCACTCCCAACTTGGTGTCATCCACAAACCTTTATAAACATACTCTCAGCTCCATTATCCACTTATGAATCAAAATGTTGAAGAGTACCAGTCCCGTGGCCAGACTCATGTTAGATTACTTCAGATACTTCCTCACAGTTTGACAAAAACCATTGATAACTGCTCTTTGATCTATCAAGTAGTTCTACATCCTCCCTATAATAATTCCATCTAACCTACCTTCCATCTAACTAACCCTCATTTGAGAATATTAACTGGCTCTGCGTCACAAACCTTACAAATATCAAGATCTAGCATGTTGACTGCTTCATAGCATCCACTAACCTGAAAACACTTCAGAGAAGGAAATTCGTTTGGATTGGTATGGTTTGATATTGCTCAATTCATGTTGGCTCAGGCTGTTATTTATTCAAATTGATTATTTAATAATTTATTCTAGTATCTTTCCAGGTACAAAGTTGGGCTAAGTGGCTTACAACTCTCTGGATCCTCTTTTTAAAGGGAGATACTATTCTTGCCTTTCTCCAGTCCTGTGGACCTTACCCATCCTTCATGAGTTCTTGAAAATAATTGCAAATCAAGATAAGGATAAGCATTCTCAAAATTTTCAGAGGGGTAGCTGTGTTAGTCTGTAACTAAATAAACTTTACAAAACAACAGATAAGGTGTTGCAAGACTATTTGTTGTTTAAGTTCATTCTCAAAATGCCCTGACACAAGACTGCTAGATATGGAAATAGCAAGAAAGAAACACGATCAATTGCTTTTGTTAATCTGGGCAGCACTCTCCAGTCAGTGCTACGCCATCGCTCTTGCCTGGAGATTTTTATTAAAATGTCATTGGGTTGGGAAAAGATGTCTAAAGACAACACACCAATGTAGTTAATGGCAATGGGAGTGCTGCAACCCATCACTTTTCAAATTACGCCAGAACCTGATATATAGGGGGAACACGTGAAAGGAGAATAGAAGAATTCTAAAATATTGAAACTGAGATTATGCTTTTATGACTTGATCCTCTTTCTAATAAATTCAATGAGCGCTTTGCCATTGACGTCAATGGTAGAAGGATTGGGCCCTTAAATTATATAGGAAAATGTTCTCTCCTCTTTTCTGGTTTAATATCTATATAGACGTACTAGGATGAAAGTGTCAGTTTTTACATTTAAGGATTTGTGCTTTATGAGGCTTGATATGTTAATGCTTCCTCTGGGGCTATTCTGGATGAGTGCCTTGCACAGGTGGCCTACTGCAATTTATAGACACAATAATTGAACAGGAGAAATAAGAGACAAGAGCATTTACAGCACATGGGATGCAGCTGGTTTAACCACTTTAACAGCAGGCATAACATTTATATGACAGAATTGCTTTCTAAAACATGGGAAGAGAACTTTTTTCTGAGAGCCCCATGCACTTTTTGCACTTGCTTTCTCTGCAGCACCTATGAGGGCATTTTCAAAGAGTCACTCTGTCAAACCTTTAAATGAACAATTTAATCTACTATAAGTTATACCACTAAAGAACTCTTCTAAAAAGAACATCTGTTAAATGCAGTCAACTCGAGAGATTCCTAAAACTGAACAGTGACACATCCCAAAAATATTAAAGCTAGAGAACTGATAACATAAAAACAAAACAACAGTCCCTATTAAGTAAAATCATTGTAAAATAACATTATTGTTACTCTCCTAACAGCTGTTTAGGGAGTTAACCTGATTTTGTTGATTACCCAGTAGTGCTCAGGCTTTCTGGGGATGTCTTGACCTATAAGTGGTGTGCTGAGGAAACCGGAGAGAGCAGTTTGTCTGGAACCACTATTATGTGTCTGTATGAAAAGTAAAATTTTAATAAATGAATGGCAACTTAATTCCAGGAGTTACAGAATCCGGTAGGAATACTTTTAAATTTAAAGAGGACAACAGAGAAATTGGAGAGCGAACAGAGGAATAAAATAAAACTCCAAATATATCCCTACGTGAAATTCAAAAATAAAATAAAAATGGTTGTGCATATAATGAAATATAGTAATTCAATGAGGAAACTCTTATCTTAATTTTATGGCATAGGCTCTGATCTTGCAAGCCATACGCACATCACATGCAGATTACGTGTATGAGTAGGTATTAGAGGACACAGTAAATACCTATTAAAAACCCTGAGTTTTAAAGTGATTATACTGCAAGTTCTTAATGAATCTCTCTCTTTACACAGACACACGTTTATACAATTTGCCTTCGCTGAAATTTTTCTGTCTTCTTCATGCATTCCATTAATGATTAGCATTTCCTGTCTTGAACAACATCATAAAATGTGAATTTTAGCTGGGGAAATTTATGAAAATGGAAACTGTTAATGACATTATGCATAGCTATGAAAGTATGAACACACAGTTTCTTTCTAAGGAACTGTTTAGTTTAAACAATTTGATTATGTGCTGAATCATTGCCAATTTTATGCCCTACTCACTGATGCTGCCCATACTGTGCATTGTGATTACATGTTAAATGAGCACTGTATGCAGGTGCCAAGGAATGATAATTAATCATGTATTTTTTGTTTAATAAATTCTGTTTTAGCAACATTAAGAATTGTAGACCTTTTCTGATTAAATGAAAATTTTCTTTTGAGGACAATATGTATTTTTTAAAATGTGAGTTGAATTCTGTTCCAATTTACTCCAGCATCATTCTACACAAGGGGTTCCCAACCTGGGGTGAGAAGCTTGGGGGAATATTTGGTAAATAACTAGATTATCCTAATTGAAATATTCCAAAAGTAGTAGTGTTAGTGAAAAAAGTTGTGGATTCTAGAATCTAGAATTTATTTCCTTTCATATTGAATAATGGGTATGGGAAGGTTTACTAAAAGCCAAGGGAGTATGGGGACCGAAAAAGGTTGGGAACCCTTGTTCTACACTATGGGGTTCCATTCTACACTAAGGGTATGTCTAGACTACATACCTCTGGTGACAGAGGCATGTAGATTAGGCTGCCCGGCATAGGAAAATGAAGCGGTGATTTAAAAAATTGCTGCTTCATTTAAATGTAAATGGATGCCATACTGTGCCGATCAGCTGTTTGTCGGCTCAGCGCGCTAGTCTGGACACTCCGCAGTTGACATCAAAGGCATTTGTTGACCTCCCCGGTATGCCTCGTGGGATGAGGTTTATCGGGGAAGTCAACAAATGCCTTTGATGTCGACCATGGAGCATCCAGACTATCGCGCTGAGCCGACAAACAGCTGATAGGCACTGCACGGCAGCCATTTAAATTTAAATGAAACAGCGGTTGTTTAAATCGCCGCTTCATTTCCCCATGCCCAGTAAACAAATCTACATGGCTCTGTCGATGGAGCCGTGTAGTCTAGACATACCCTAAGAGTTCCATTCTCCACTCTTGATCCAGCATAATGCATAAATGTAGGACTACTCATTTTTTAAGCACATGGGTAAATCCACTGACTTCAATGGGAATACTTGCTGGACTGGGCCCTAAATCCTCTAACGTCTGATTTATTTCAGATTTACACTGGGGTAAATCAGACCCAACTTTGGCCTTTTGCCTCTAGTTGTTTCCCAGTTAGGGGTGAGGGCTACATTTGATATGCATCCTTTTGGCTCCGTTCTATTTGCACAATAGTTACAATCAACACAAAATAAACTATAGTTTCTAGTCCTCGACCAATTTACATAAGGGCTGTGTCCATACAAACAATCTCCTGCCATTTGCTTTGACACATCAAGGGAATCAAACATATGTGTAGCTTTAAAAATACAAGCAGTCCTACTAAAAATCATTGGGGCTATTCACAAGCTTGAGATTAGACACATGCTTAAATTCCTTGCTGAATCGGGACTGCAGAGATAAGCTGAATTGAGTCTGGAAAAGGTTGAAGTTATTGTGAGGCAGCCAGGGATATGTCTGGTGTGAACAACAAATGAGCAGAGGTAGCATTTTGTGAACTTCTATATGTATGTCAATGTAATTAATTGCTGAATTCCTCCAGTATCTCATTTCCTCTTTTGTAACTATCTTTCCCCGCTCCCCATTCTCAAAGACCCTATGTTGTGACAACCTTCCTCCATACTAAAAGGGACAAATACTTCTCTTTCCAAATTATATCCAGGCATCATAGTAGGTCCCTCAAAAACAATGCATCAAGCTCCCCTTTTTGAAGTAGGATAGAAAAGGTGTGCGGAACACCCCTGTAAAAATATATAAAGAACAATCCAAAGCAGAGACTTACATCCTTGGCACTTCAAAGATGCACATCATCATGCAGGAAAGCCATATTGTACAGAACTGGCTAATATATATGTGTAGCACTGCCTTGTGCTGGGTGGAATCAGAAACATTCAGTTGTGTGTCATCAGGTCTAGATTGTGAAAATGGTGGAGCTTCTTCTCTAGAACAATGGGTAGGAAGCTGAGCTTTTAATGCAGCAAGATTTGACTTACATCAACCAGGTTGCTGGGAAATTCTGAGTGATCAGGATATATAGCCCACGGCAACTACAGAGGCTGGTGTGGCCAGAGCACTGGTGACAGGGTATTATGATTAGCTTCTCTGACAAGGAAGCCAGGTGATAGCCTGGACTGAGATGCAGTATGTATGTTGCTTATTTTGGTTTTATAGTTAAATGCAAAGTACAATAGAAACTACAAACATTGTTGCTTTAGGGGGACATGGTGATTACTTTTAATATCTTGGGCACTATTGGTGAAACTCTGGCCTTATTGAAGCCAATAAGAGCTTTGCGAGAATATCTCTGTCGTGCTATATATTTACTAAAAACCATCTTATATACAGATACAGTGAATTTTCAAAACGTGTATTTGAGAAAGACATGTCAGTGCTTCAGTATCTTCATTACTCATGAATCGTGTTCAGATGTCTAATTGGGCTCTGCCATTTTACCTAGACTTCCCAGTGGGATGTCTAGTCCAGAGACACATATTTTAGGACAGGAAGCACAACTCCAGATAAATGCATCAGAAAAACAGGAGAAAGCTAAAGCTGTTGCAAGGTTATTTGTGTTATTTTAAATTTTTCAGATAATTTAACAATGATTTAGACCTTTCTTCAACAAGATCCTTAAGCAGGTGCCTCATGACATCCTTGGGACTAAGGAAATGCATATATTCACGCAGTGCAATTTGCTTAAATTTGCATTTGCTGAATCATGACCTTAGTATGTGTAATGGTTATTAGTCTATAAACTGCAACATAACTTATAACAACTTTGTTTCCTGCCTCTCTCATGCTTCAATATATTGAGCTTCATAGGAGCAGCCCCCGGTTTTTCATTGCCTAGACAAACTAGAAACACACCCCATCCAGAGTTAGCAATTGTCTCTATACCAACCAGTCACTTAATTTTTTGTTGCCTCAGGCATCTGCCTTTCTTGATTAAATGAAGGAGCCAGGCCTATTTCTACATCTCACCCTAGATGAGATGGACAAAATGTCTGCTTTCTGATTAGTTATTCATTTTTGTTATATGTGAAAAGTTTTATGCAAAGTATAGTTTATTTAGAATTAAGTGTGATCTTTAACTTAAATTGTCATATTTCTTTAAGACTATAAATGAGTTCACCACAGCAGGAACTGAACGGAGGCTCTCTTCAGCTCAGGCTACTCCCAACAATGGAAAATTACACTTCTGTTCCATATTTAACATAGTCTGCACTAAAAATGTCTTCATCTGAAAGCTTGCTGCCATAAATATGCTGTCAAATGCCCATGATTCTGAATTTCACAGAGCCCTTGTGGATGCTGAGTTAAGGCCAATGTTCCCCTCTGGCTCTAGGTGTTCTTTTAATTCTAAAAACAGAATTCTCCCACTTTTCCTAGTATCACAGCAAACTTCCAATCCTGCTTAATGCTGCTTATAGAACAAAGAGGGAGCAAATAAGTTGCCATATCTCCATGCACTCCGTTTCCCTGCAAGAAAGCAAATTAAAATTCTGCTTTGCTCATTGATGACCAAAATAGAAAATAGTTTCTTGATGACTTGTTAATTTGATAGGCCAAGCAATTTATTAGGTGTTTCCTGTGTTTTTTAACTACAGTCTGCATTGCAAGGAAACAAGTAGTGTCTGTGGCATGGAAGATGAGTCTGTGTCTGATGAGAGCCATGTGTACCAAACTCCCATTTTTCATAAGTGCTGTCATTTTACAGATGTATGACCCTCTTCTCCTAGTTACAGAGGAGGGGGGCTGGGGGAAGATAATGTACAGGGTTCAGTAGAGAAACTCTTGTAGGCAGATACACAAATCATGTCATGCAAACCAGAACAGGCTAAAGGAACATCACATCTCTTAGCAGAAGACAATAACAGATAGGACAGAGAAAGATGGAGTCTAAGATGATTAGGAAAACAGGAATGGTTAATGGATAACAGCAACGTGGCGCCAAGCAGTTCATTCCATGTCATAAAGATATGAGGCAACACAAACAGAGAGCAGGTAAAAGGTCTTTGAAATTGATCCAATCAATGCAGATGCAGAATTGTGCTCCCAGCATATTTGACAGAGAATAATATAGACTGTGGAAAGGTTAATTTTTTTCAAATTAAGCCATTTGTTTTCTTACTGTTTCTTATTCTCAATTGCAGTTTATCATTTCCAATTTGTATTTTTTTAAAAAAATGTGCTTCTCTTGTGATTTTAAGCACTTGCTTTTTCTTTGAGGACCTGGGTTCACATGTGTCTCAGGACTGTCATTCCTCTCTTACATTAGGCCAATAAGTTTGGGAAGCAGCTTAACTCACATGGGAGTAATATCCCCACGGCTAACCCCACAGTGAGATTCCGACTGCCCTCCTCCCACTCCCACATGAAAAGGTGAATTCAGCAAGAGCTGAGCTCTGATAAGTCTATCTGACCAGGAAGTTGCTTAGAACTCCCTATTATACATTGGATAAAAGTTGGATAAATGAAGATGCTTATATTTCCTCCCTCCTGCTCAGATTTAGGATTTAACTGACTTCAGATTCCACTCTGACTTGAAACTAGATATATCTTACAGTATTTTCTATTTAGTACCTGCTTGAAAAATAAAATGAAATGGTTACATTTGGATTTTGTGCACAGAAAGCAGAGTCAGTCAGCAATTAGATAAACTTAACAGCGCCTTGATTTTCTAGGTTCTGGCATGATTGACTGGATTTAGCCTGGAAAAGCCTATACAAAGTCACTACCTAACAATTCAACCTTTCAGGTACCAGGCATTCAGGGTACGTCTACACTACAACGTTAATTCGAACTAACTTAGTTCGAATTAGTTAATTCGAACTAAGCTAATTTGAACTAACACATATAGAACTAAAAACTAGTTCAAATTAGCGTTTTGCTAATTCGAACTAGCGTGTCCACATTAAGTGGACCCTGAACCGGGGTTAAGGATGGCTGGAAGCAGTGCCAGCAGGGCATCAGAGGAGGACTTAGAGCGTGGAGCTACTGTCTCAGGCTAGCCGAGGACTGTGCTTAAAGGGTCCCGACCCCCACCCCGGACAGACAGTTCTCAGGGTGCCCCACTTGCAAAGCAGTCCTGGCTTGGAGTGCCCGGAGTACCCACACTGGGCACATCACACCACTCGGCCATCAGACCGGCTGCACTTGCCGCAGGCTGCCATCTGGGGAGAGGGGGCAATTGGGGGGCTGCAGGAGAGCTTCCGCCCACAGAGCCAGCCCAGTCCTCCCCATCAGGGGCGCGTACCCCATTCCTCCCTCACCTCCTTCCACTTACCCTTCCCTAGCCCCTCTTCTTGATGTACAAAATAAAGATAACGTGTCTTCCAAAATGGAATCTGTCTTTATTGAACAAAACTGGGGGAGACTGGGAAAAGGAGGTGGGAGAGGGGAAGAGAGAGGGTGGGAGAGGGGAGGGCAACTAAAATGATCAGGGGTTGGGAACAGGTCCCCTATGAAGAGAGGCTAAAGAGACTGGGACTTTTCAGCTTAGAAAAGAGGAGACGGAGGAGGGGACAGGATAGAGGTCTCTAAAAGCAGGAGTTGGGTGGAGACGGTGCATACAGAAAAGTTCTTCATTAGTTCCCATAAAGAAGGACTAGAGGACACCAAAGGAAAGGAATGGGTAGCAGGCTTCAAACTAGTAACAGAAAGTTGTTCTTCACAAAGCAAAGAGTCAACCTGTGGAACTCCTTGCTGCAGGAGGCTGTGAAGACTAGAACTAGAACAGAGTTTAAAGGGACATGAGATCAAGTCATGGAGGTTGGGTCCATGGAGTGCTATTAGCCAGGGGGTAGGAGTGGTGTCCCTGCCCAAGGTTTGTGGAAGGCTGGAGAGGGATGGCATGAGACAAATGGCTTGGTCACTGTCTTCGGTCCATCCCCTCCAGGGTCCCTAGGGTTGGCCGCTGTCAGCAGACAGGCTACTGGGCTAGATGGACCTTTGGTCTGACCCAGTACGGCCATTGTAAGCTCAGGGCTCAGGGTCGGGGGTCTCAGTGGACCAGCTTGATTTTCATGCACACCTGCTCCTGGGTGGCCAAGCTGGCAGCTCTCCTGTCCTAGACGGCCACTTTCCTGTGCCTAGTGCGGAGGTCGTGAATGATGTCCACGATGTCCGCACTAGCCCAGGCGGGTGCCCGCCTCTTGCGGTCCCGGGCAAGCTCCCGGGAGCCGCCAGCCTGGTCCCGGGAAGAGGGGGAGGGCTGGGGGGCATCGGGTGGGTGGCTCGATCCGTGCCAGGTGCAGGGTCTGCTGGCTGGGTGCTGGCAGGCTTGCACCTGGCATGGGCACCGTAGCCAGCCTGTGCTCCTTTAATGGGTCTGGGGCCGGGCGGGGGGCAGACGAGTTTCCCTGGTGTTGGCCAGAGTGGCCACCAGGGAAACCTGGGGAGGGCTAGCCTCCCACTAGTTCGAATTAAGGGTCTACACAGCCCTTAATTCGAACTAGTAATTTCGAACTAGGCTTAATCCTCGTGGAATGAGGATTACCTAGTTCGAACTAAGCGCTCCGTTAGTTCGAATTAAATTCGAACTAGCAGAGCGCTAGTGTAGCGCTTATGAAAGTTTGTTCGAACTAACTTTGTAGTGTAGACATACCCTCAGTCTGCTTACATACAAAACTGTTTAGGACCCAATTGTCACTGGCCCTGCATGAATGTGCAAGGTGAGGGAGACCAATGGTACTTCCAAATTGTGTTCGCAGTGAGTTTCCAGGTCCATAGATATGTAAACAAGTTTCATGCTACTGCGCTAAAAGTAGATGCGGAGAGGTTGCTTTGACATGACTCGACCTGAGCCTAGAAACTTACAAGTTCTCGCATCTTTCCTGAAGATATTAAAAATAATAGAAACAGTTGATGGGAAAATGCTGCAATTGTTTGTTCTCTCAGGCAAAGGTTTCATTACTTCAATGGAAATTTTTGCCTTGATAAAGGAATGCAGGACTTTTCATGATAAACACAAGTTCCCTGGAACTGCAGTCTGCAGACAGTGAGCCTTTAAGGCCTTTCATTCTAATTTACTATGAGCAGAGCTTTCATGTACCTAAGTTAATGGTAAACATAGGCTTTACTTCCAATCTTGTTCTGCTGAAGTAAATGGCAAAACTGCCAATGACTTCCATGGCAGCGGGAACAGAGTCTATAAAGTTTAAAGACTGAATAGGGAATACTCATGCAGTATTTTGGCTGCTCTAACTAAAATGGTGCCTCTTTGGATCTGGGACAAGAGAAATAAAAAATAAACACAATGCAGTCTGTTTTCTGGGGGAAAAAAAAAACCTATGTAGAGTAGCACAGATGCTATATGAATAGGGTGAATCTGAGATATCAATAAAATCAATTGTATATACTCACCACTTGGCAAAACTCAATAAATGTAATGCTTTCCAACCAAACCGCAAACCATGAAATGACAGCAGTTAAGTAGTTTCATTTGTCCAAATCAATTCAGTACAGAAGCCAGATAAATCAAAATAAGTACCATCTACCCTATTATATAATAAAATGTTAATTATTGCAGAGGTAAGACTACAGTTAAACAAAAAATGATGTGGCTTGCTAGATAACCAAGGTAGGAAAACAGAATGCTAAATCTCTGTGTGCTATGATTACCTCATACTTGATAGCACTATCCAAGATGCTATTGTTTATTCTACAGATAAACATCCTAATCAATAGATACATAAAGACAAAATAAGAGTCACTAACAAAAATGTATTTGCTTCCCATAATTGTACAAATCCATTGAAAGCAAATAGAAGTTTCATCAGCAGAAGCCACTTTGAGTCTAGTTTGTGGTTCTTTTTTGATTAATAGGTTTTGAAAACATCATGTTTGGGATATGGTAAATATACAGGCATTTGCTTAGCTGAAAGATAAGGGACTATAAAGTCAGCTGAGATATGACACAGCAAACAAAGAATAGAAGAGTGCACTCAAAATTGCAAGTCACCTTCCTTTAAAACCATAAAGAAGAAACATGTTCAGCATTGTATAAGGAGTGGGGGAGAGGGAGTCTCTTCCACGCACATTTAATTAATGATATCTGGTTACAGTGAATTCTAAGGATATTATTTTTCTCTGTCATTTGCTCATTCCCATTTCTGTATTTAAAATGGATCTTGATTTAAGGATTCTAGTTCCAATCCTCATTGAGCTAAGTATTGTACAAACGTGAAAATCACTGTGGATTGTAATGATCTGATATAATATTCTCACAGTTGGTTGTGAATCTTCTGTTAAAACAGAAGTGCCATTCTACTCTATTATACAGCATATTGTTACAGATAAATGTCCTGGCCTCAGTGAAGTTAAAGGGAGTTTTGTCATTGGCTTCACTGGGTCAGTATTTCACTCCTTCCAACAATAAGAATGGCTGAGAATAGCATGTATAAATTCAGCGGTGTATACAGATTTTGTCATTTACAAACTGGTACACACACAAACAGTCTCTGTTCAGCTCTACTCCATTATTTAACTCTTGGCCTGTCATGTTCTGAAAACTAATGGGAAGGAGTTCACTGGTGGTTAGAACAGGGAAGGGGGAGTCAGAACTCCCTGGTTACATTCCATCCTATGCTTGTGCCACACAGTGTCCTATCTGCAAAGGGGGAGGGAGTGTGTTAAAATGTCTCTCTCACACAATTGCTGTGAGGCTTAATTAATATTTGTGAGGAGCTTTGAAAGCCTTGAAAAAATTGCTTGAAAAAAAAAAAAGCCTCGAATGAAAATTGCTACAATGTAAATGCACAGAATTATCAACATTTAGGAAGACCTTAACAAAAGATAACACTCTGCATTAGCAATCCATTCGGTGGGCAAATACTGGAACTATCAGGAGAGACTTTTTATTTCCCCTCCATAACTACACCTTTCTTATTTATTTCTTGGCATTATCCTTTTCCTTCCTATCTTTCCAAGGCTCCAGGCATCATAATTTACATTTTCTCTGCATTATATTTTAAAGGGGGAGGGGAGAGCAAGAGACATAAAAGGAACAAATGGCTCCAGATACCAAGCAGTGTAACCAATTCCTTAGAATTAGCCTGTGCTTCTGAATATTTTATAGTTTATAAACTGAAAACACATTATGCATTGATTTTTCAAACAGCAGCTGATGTCATTTTCCTCTTCTAAAGCTTCTAAGGGACAACAATTCTGGTTGGGATGAAAAAATAACAACCACACACACATTTTCAAAGTACCCTTGTGATGTTCCATAGTTTTCTAGAGAGATGGGACTTGAGGCAGGAAGGCCATTTGAAGGGATGTTTAATAATAACTTTCAGTGATACAAAGAGTCTCAAAATCTTCCCTAATAGCAGTCCATTAAAGTCAACAGTGTTACACCAGGGATGATGGGTTTTAAATATAGATTAAGCCAACATAACAAGCACCGTGATCTCTGTGCAACACAGTTGGACGGAACACTTCTTTGAGAAGGAGACAGAGTTTCTATTTGAGACCTACTACGCCTAAAGGGCCTAGTCTTGATGGCATTAGCACCTGGGAATGAAATCAGAAATTGAGCCAATTAGAGGTGGGCAAATAATAGATTTTTCAGACCACTGGCAATGCAGAAGACCCTCACACAAACAAGCAAGCTTCGGGTCAAATTTAGAACAATTTTTTCCAAATTTTTAGTGAATCAAAAACTAAAATGAAAACAAATCTTTTGTTTCAGTTTCTAGCATTTTATAATATTTTAAAATGTAAAGAAAATTTCAAAGAGAAAATTCTCAGAAATATTTAATTTCAATTTCTATTCTCTCCTCCCCCCCCGAACTTTAAGACATTTTTCCACTGGAAACAATTTGGCAGAATCAATATGAATCCATGAAATGTCTGTCATCGAATCTGCATTTCTTGCTGAAAAAAAATTCATCACAACTCTGGCTCCACTGTTTAGTGATGCACAAAAGAAGTTCTCATTCAGTGGACTCAGGCAAACTAGTGAGACTTCACCCAAGGATGAAAAGAAGCAAGAAAACATTAGAAGGATACTGATTATTAAACATCAGTCTACATGAGAAATAAAGCCAACTATTAACAAGGGCATCTCTTACGAGCGGGTGGTCTACAGTAGGAATTTAAGTTGAATTTAGCTACATTTGGTCGAATTTTACCTTCTCTGTGTGTGCACCAAAACAGAAGTCCTAAGCATGATTTTACATGTCAGATGTAAAGTAGTTATGTTCCAACTTTCAGCCAGAGCATTGTAAGAGCCAGGCAGTACAGGGATACTGTACAATTTCAACCCTTGAATTCTACAGTGATAAGGCAGACTCCTGGGATTAACAGCCCTGACAAGGGTAACCCTCTGAAGTGCTTATTTGTTTAGAAGAAGAACCTCATTCATCATGAAGGAGTGATAGAAATGGAAGCCTTCGGACATTGTATCTGAAGTCTACCTGGATGTATGCTTTTTTGTATTGTGGAAAGGAGGAGATAAAACTTTGCTATCTGGTTTTGAAAACAGTATTAAAATGATATACAATATTTGTGTTCCAAATATCAACCTTCTAAAATGTTGCTTTTTTTTTTATAAAACTAGTGCAAGCTCACTTGAAGTAGCATGTGCTTTGTGTGGACAGCATAAATATAATCTTATTCCATTAATCTTAAAAGAAAACCCTCCTTTCATGGGATTATTTTGACATTGTCTTCCTTTGGATTGTTAATATGAACATACGTGATAAACCAACAGTTTTCTGAGTAAAACAACCTATTTTTTTTAAATAGCGTAATTTAAATAAAGACTGAATTTTTTTGGGAGGGCAAAGAATTGAAAGCCTTTTAAAAAGTTTGTCATTACTCTTTTTTGGACAGCATTGTCTACATGGTGAGAAAGGGAAGAACCTGGAGAGACAACATGAGGGAAGATGAGAAACAACATGAGGCGTAACAAGAGGTGACCCTCTGCTCTGCTGGTGGTCTTGGAGATACTGGACCTAATTGGATGTTATGGAATTAAAGATATCTTGTTCTGTCATTTTGACAACGTGCCCAGTGAAATGCACTAGGGAAGCTCTTCATTTAAAGACATAAAAACAAGTAGTGGAAACTAATAAAATAAATGCTTGAGGTGGGGGAAGACTGCCATTAACTAAGAGATCAGTCTGATAGTCTTTCATAATGTCCACAGGAAATGGTAATTTTGCTTTATTGTGAACATATTACTCTGTGTTAAATAATTAAAAAAAACCCCAGCAGTTTTTAACAAATCATCATATTTTCTTCTGGTCGTCTGATTAGGAATTATGAACTCTATTTTAAAATGACCATTCCCCAGGCACAATTCCCCTAGTGGAGCAGGTCTGTAAGTGCATAGCTCCATAAACTTCAATAATAAGAATTACGCAGTATCACTGTCTTTGGCCATTTGATTGGCTGCCAATAATGTGATCCCAAGTGGTAAACCCAGGCAATGATACAGCTTCACAGCTGATGCTGGCACTGCTTTTAAAAATGATAAATGACATGTATGCTGGGTGACATAACATCAAGTCCTGCAAATTTGAAATTGTCTTAACTTTTTTGCACTGATTCTACATTGTTTTCACAGCTGATTATCTGATTGCTCACCGACCTGCTTCCACAGAAAGTGCTAATTAAGATACCGAAGAGTCTCATCTAATATTTATACTTCTGGTGTTGCACTAGATCATTTTGCAGTGCATGAACAGCGTCATGAAGAAGGAATTAGAAGCAGTATAGCTTTGAGCCTCAGATAATCCTTCACTGATTAGTGAGATTCTCATCATCACCTATTCTGAATGTACTCCTCTCAGGATGTTGATAAAGCCCTTCAGTATCACAATATGGACTTCCAAGCACAGCTACAGCTTTTCTCCCCAATCAAAGTGAAACCCTCAGTTCACCTGGTTAAGCTAGCTAATCCTAAATCGGCTTTTAGATTGTCACTTAACAACTCTGAGGCACTCCAGAAGGATCCCACACAAATCCTGTGGTAAATGAGGCCTAGACTGAGAGAAAATGAACAAACAAAAAAGCTTAAAAAATGGACAGTGAGTTCTTTATCTAGGGATATTTTCATTTCTTTTAGATGAGAATGAAGACATCAGATATTGGACAGCTCTGTTGAACTATATACACTGAAGTAAATGGTGGATTTTGTAAGCATTTTTGGTGCTTTGTCATTCTTGAATGTGGATGACTAAAAATATAGCACCTAAGAATTTTTTAAAGTTTCATTAATCTGTATATATTTTTGACACTGAAAAATGTCTGGACAACCTGCATAGTTATTGATCAGATCTACATCTAGTGAGCCTTCTGCTTCTAATTAGCATTCAGAGCAAGAAATAATTTCATAGCGATCTTTGTACATCGTTGTACCTTACCGGAAATGGTATACATTTATCTACTTTCCTATGCTATGGAATACAAAATGTACTGCAAATCCCTAGCTGTCTTATGAATGGTTTCCTTTTTTTAAATAAGCAAAATGAAAAAAGACTACTCAGTAGGATACAAGTGCGGCAGTATTGTTGTGGTTGCTCAGTAACAGCAGAGTGCATGAGATTTTTGCATGCACGAACAGAAATGTTGGCAGTGAGCTTAAGAACTCACCACTAGGCTGACTTCTCAGTTTGAAGAGCCATATGAAAAGGCTTCACTGGATACACTGAGATTTAAAATCACATGAGTTATATGGTAGCATAAGTGTACTTGGGCTGCAAGCTCACAGTTTAACTTTAAATTAAATGGCACAATATAAAACTTGTGTCCTAAATTGGGGGTACAAATAGAATTAGATCAACTTTTTAAAAATCCAGGCTTTGTGCTAAAATAGGAGAGTATTTGGAATTTTTTTTCCTGTGTATTACTTTTAAAAAGCATGCAAGATACCAAAGTAGAAAGATGAGGAGCGAAAATAACTTAAAACCACTTGTTTAGGAACCTGACTTACAATCACCCACAACATAAATAAGACAAGAATTTACAAAGTGAAAATTTGACTTCATTTGCTCTTGCACTCCTCACCTGCCACCATGCTTCTCCATCATCTTTCTTGTACAATGGAATGTGATCAGAATGATGTTCAATTCCACAACCAAAACATGGACACTTACAGGACAAGCAAAGAGTGGGACAGAATAAAACTTCTGCCATCTGAATCAGATCACTTAAGTACCAGCACTCTCTGATGATTAAATAGAGACAACATGCCGACACCCAAGTTTATTATCTTTCATATTGAACTGTTTAGAAATAATAAATAGGATACACAAACTCTATTCCATGGTAGTTTATTTGGTCTTGTGGGAAGTTTTAACTGTTTCTAGGATTAAATGGCTTTCCCCTTCTGTG
The DNA here is from genome assembly GCF_052426305.1 of Pelodiscus sinensis. Taxonomy (NCBI): domain Eukaryota; kingdom Metazoa; phylum Chordata; order Testudines; family Trionychidae; genus Pelodiscus; species Pelodiscus sinensis. The sequence continues at coordinate 105,585,588 of NC_143055.1, forward strand.
AAGCATCTGATGTAAACTCTTGTACCAAGGCTTAAAGTCTTAAGGCTGTTAGAGGTTTCCATCAGTCAGTCTATATGTCAGTGGATAAAAAGTTGGTTGCTGATCTGACCTGTTCATTGCTCCTTGGAAAGATGCCATCGAACAACACACATATTCTGAAATGTCGGGAGGGGGTGGGAGGAGAGAAAAAGTTGGAGAAGAGGGCCCATTAGGTAATTATATCACAGGATCTTTCCGCCAAAGCCTTTAAAATACCATGTCAGTTTTACATCTATATAAACTCATGTAATTGAAGCCATCTTTATATAAATTCTAATAGTTGCACTCATTTGCCTCTTTAGTAGAAGGGGAAAAATCAGGCAGTTTGGGAAGCATTTTTAAATTTCTGAGACAGGTTAAAATGATCTTTATTTACTATATGCATTCCAAGACTTAAGCTACACATCCAGGGAAATACAAGAGTACGCTGCACGAGTTTGAAAATGGCTATAGATGATGTTATCATTGGTTTACTTTATCAACACATATGCTGATTTACCTTTTATCGATTAACCTAGACCAAGCTAGTGCCTATTTCTATTATATTCTGAAATTGTTGTTCTTCCTCCTGGCTTATAGTGTTTCTTAAGGAATCAGGAAGAGCAGATTGTTTTCATCTGTGTAGATTTAGGGGGATATTGCAGTTTTTCCACTGGAGTTCACCCATATGTGGAAAATACTCTTGTTTTTGCCTATATCTGAAAAAAGCATGATCTATTATTGATTTGAAATCAATTTCTCTTAAAATTTGCCTACATGCAAGAACTTAGCTGCTTTTGACTGTCTCTTTGGAAGTGAGCAGCAGCCTATAGTTTGGAGAATTGTCATTTTGAATCTTCTGTTAATTAGATGCAATAGTTTATAGACTTGCTAAACTTAATTGTGCTTTTCCACATTTCAGAGTAAAAAATGGTTGATATATCTAAAGTTACATTTGTAAAATGTGAAAAAGAATCTGGGACCAAATTCTGAAGTCTTCCCTCTGGCAAAATTCCCCTTTGCACCCTGGAGTTTTGCTGGAGGATGGAAAGAGTAAGGACTTCAGGATTTGGCAGCTGGTCTGCATTGTGGTGAGGCAGGTTTCCTGACTGCATTAATCTTCCTGTATCATTCTTCATTTTCTGAAAATTTATATGGGAAAGATTTACTCTGTAAGAAGAAAGAACATCTTTTCCTTTTATGCTCTGAAAGAAGAGCCTGAGAAAGAACTTAGATCATGATGTTGCACAGTTTCAGTAGGAACATTATGAGCCAGATCCTGGGCTTACTGTAAACTGCCTAGAGTTTGTATGTGGCTAAATGTGCCTCCTGGCTCTCCTCTGATACTCTGTGCAGTCCAGTGTTCCTCTGCTGGTTAGAACAGCCTGAAGACTCCTCTAGTTTATACAATTTAAAATATACTGACATTAATAGGAGGAAGTGCTTACTAAGTAACAAAATATTACTACTTATTCTTACTTTAAGAGGCAATTCCTATTCCCAGCACCTGTTGAGACCTTGGCAAAGGCTCGGTGCTGGAGAGCTCTGGAAGTAATTTGGGACCCACAGGGCAACAATAAGACCTTCCTTGCATCTGCTACCCTACCAGCAAGGCTGAAAATAGGCTTTGTGTACCTAGAGCTTTTCCTTCCAGAGGTATAAAGACTACAGATCTATGCTGCAAAGTATCCATCCACCCCATCTCCAAAGAATCACTTTGCCAGGTGAGGCAAGGTGCCATAACAAAGCAGAGCACTGAGAAGCAAAATGGTAGAGAGCAGATACGCCTCCTGTGTGGGCTTCTGAAATCTTGCCCAGTTACATTGTCACTGGGCCCCTCCACCCCCATGAAAGGTGAGAGATATTGCCTCATTTATTTTTTAAATGGCATTTAGTCATCAGCAATACCTATCTATTGGCATTTATCTGACCTGTCACATGACATGAGTCAATGATGTGGGGGTCAGGTCAGGGGTGCATCTTGTCTCACTATGTTTGTAGTTGAAGAAAACAAGCTAATAAAAGTTAGCTTGGTTAATTTTTATAGCTCTTTCTATTAGCAGAATGCAGAGTTTATCATTCAGGAGAAGGGTAAAATCATGATAGATGAAAACCAAATATTAAACACGGACAACACAAACATAAGGAAAATGCAGGTCAGTAGACAATCAAAGCAGACAATGAACACTGGGAGTGACTGAGGAGTATAGCTCAAGATATAGGAGAAAATGGTTTGTTTGCAAAAGTGTTGCATATTCTTTTGAAATTTACTGATTGATTTTTTTTATAAGGTAGAACTGAAGAATCTTTGAAGAATGTTTACACTTCAGTCCCCTCCTTAGATGTGCTAGATGGGGGAGAGGAGGAAAGAGAAATCCCTATTGTGTCATTCTGTGTTACATGGCATCTAATGTGAGGGAATAACTTTGTTAAATGATGCAGCTTATATGTCACCAAGGACCCTAGCACAGACTGAAAGACTCAACATGGAAAAACATTAAGGTAGCCACAGAAGAGGAGCTGATTTAGAAACCAAGTTTTTACTATAATAGCTATTAAGAAAGATAGGATGAAGGCTAAATTGGAAATCAGCCCTTGGCCCTGATTCTTGGAACACTTATGTTTGATTCAGTACTGAACTGAATGCTTTGGAGCAGTGTTAAAGGGCAATGTGCTGCTATCTGCACCATCTTTTAGAGAAGGCAATGTAAAACCAAGGTCCTGACCACACGTGATCTTATGGTATTTGTTGCAAATATAAGAGAGATTTCATCTCATGTTATCAACACATTCCAACTACTGTCTGTTCTCTCTGTAGTTTCAGTTAGAAACCATATCCTTCTTTCTGTCCTGCCTACATTGTCGTCAAGTGTTGCTATGTAGTTAAACAGCTGCCCTGTTGCATCCATGCTATGACAGCATATTAGAGGGGGTGATATCTTTCCAGTACATATAAATTTGCATAGTGCTTTGAGATAAGTTTGGAAGAAAAGCACTGAATAGGTAACATACGGTTATTAAACCGGCCATTTAAATAGTAAAGCCTTCTGTAAAGTGGCTCTTGGTATGTCAACTAAGTAAACAAATCTGGCTTTTTTCTAACACATCTGTTTTTGTAAATGTTTAAAAATTTTTAATGCCGCCACTGTGCATGACATGGGTAAAATCATCATTCATTTAAAAGGGAAAAACATTCAACTTGTAAATTATTGAATGAAAATACAACTAACAGAATTTGAATTGTGAATCTCTGATATGAAGAGCGGCGACACAATTTATTAGCTTACCAGCATTTTTTCATTAGGCATGGATACTTTCCAATGAACAGTAGAAAGATACACTTTCATTCTATTTATGATAGCTATAAAAAAAAAAAGATGTGGGTTCCAAGTTATATGTATATATATTAATTACTCTAAATAAACCAAGTAACTAAGATCCTTTAATTTTTCACAAAGCATAATATTCCAAGCACACACACACGCAAAAAAGAAATAAAACCTAAGTTTGCCCACCAATTTGACCCCATTATTTGCCCATAGAAAATATCCCCTAAAATAACAAATGAGAAGAGCCTTGCAGCTGAACTTAACAATCACCAAGCTCAGTCTAAAATGAGTGGATGAGACAGAATTTATTCACATTTGATGCCATATTAATTGCTGAACTTGGCTACAGTCACTACTATTTTCCTATTATCCTAAGTCCAAGATTTTAAAAAAATTAATTCCGAAGGCCAAATTCTGACAAACATGCAAGTGACCTGATTTTCAAATTTAACGAGTACCCAATTAGGTCAATAATTTAGGAGCCTAATTTCAGGCCTTCTTTAGAAACAAACTCAAACAACAACAAAAAACTGGAATGTAAACTCATAAATCTCAGTCTTAGTAGCTTGCGAATTACATCATAAGATTATTCCAGAAAAAATAAATAATATTTAAGAAATTATTTACTAATGATTCAATCTCCTCACTTTGTTTAAAACAATCTTTCAAAGCAAAGAATTTTTAGTGTGCCTCTCATATGTCAGTACTTCCAGTCCTGGAAGGAAGCAAAATTCCAGAAGCACATGACGCTGAAAAATAAAGAGAGGAGAAAATTGCTAACTAACTTTTCCAAACCCCATGAAAAGTTTGCTTTGGGTTTGGTTCAAGTCAGTTCTTATTTTATCTGAACTGATTTGTTCAACTTTTGTTTTTCCTGGGATGCCTCTGTTCCTTGTCATAATAAACAAATGAATCATTCAGGGTGGAAGACATATGAGAAGAGAACAGGATCTGGCAAAGACAATAAGTACATCAAAAGGAGAGCAAAAATATCCCCTGCGTGCAACACAGAGTTTTATTTGCATCATTATGGCATTCTAAAGGGGTAAAAGTTCTTACATACAGAACCATATGCTACACAGTAGCACGAACTTAGGGGAAAATTTTGAGTATTTGCGGGGAATTTGTAATTCTCCTCTTGGAAGGTTGTGAGTTTCCACAAAGACCCACAAATCTCCCTATCATTTTCAAGCATCTGTCATTTTTTATAACATACAGAACTTTGCAGTGCTGTGAAATATATATTTTGTCCTCCGATCTCCTGTGTCTGCGAGAGGGAAAATGCATTAAACAACATATTGCCTTTGTTGTGTTGTAGAGAGAGAGAGAGAGACTTGAGCTTCCTGTATTCTAACGTTAGACATTGGTGCTAGTAACTAAAACAAAAATGACTAACAAACACTCCCACTCTCTGATTTATGACACTATTCCTGGGATTTCAAACCCTAACACTACTTCTAAAAGTTTTTAGATCATGATACAGCTGGAGCGATGTGGTGGTAGAAGGCAGGGAAAAGGTATGGGCAAAAGAGAAACTTATTCTTCCATTCCAGGACATTTTACTGTGTCTGGAAGAACTGTTTTCTCTCACTTGACTACTTAAAATCAGTTTACAATAAACTCACAATGAAGAAATGGTTTTACATACAAAAAACACCCACTAAGCTTTAAAGAATTTCCAGGTGTGAAATAATCTATATGCCAATATAAACTGTAGCCTTTATTTATGGACATCTAAGCTATTTTAAAATCTACTAGTATTTAAGCATATAGCACTAATTTATTTTGAAAACATTACTTATGAATTCATAGCAGAACCTTGATAATCTATACCCTTTATAATCTGCAGGGGAAATGAAAGAGAATCATTTATTCATTTATTCAATAGCATTCAAAACTTAAATGGCAAAATCTTACTTATGTGCTTGACTGCAAGCCTGTGAGTAGTTTTAGTAAAATCAGTGGGACAGGACACATGAGTAAAGTTAATCATTTGCAGCACAGTTTCCAGGATTGGGGCCGAAATGATTAACTTCATCCAATTCAGTAATTCATAATGAGTAATCCTAGTTGTATTCAAAAAAATTGCAAAGGCAAACTGAGTTTTGAAGGAATTCATGAGAGTTCATTTTGTGATTCAGGCTTAGCCTGCATGGTTCATTCTTTGAGCACACTGGAATATTTATATATCTGCACATATAATATAGAGAGACAAGGTAAATCCCCACTTTTCTTTCTTGTCTTTCAGGTATTTTCAGAGGTTTCTTTGTGCTTGGCTTTTATGTTTGAGTTTTGCAATCCCACTTCTTTCAAAACCTCTTGGAGAGTAAACAGAGAGGCTTTGTACCATGAAAAAAAGAGGAAGACGAGCAATACATAGCAAATATTGCAAACTCCTTTTGCATTTCTTCTTTTAAACTTGATGAATTAAAGTAAAACCTTTTCTTAAAAAACAAGGCAAACAGAAATCCCCACAATCCTTTGGTCATGAAATTATTTTTTTTAAGAGTCCAAGAGAAATTCACCCCCCCCCAAAAAAACCCCTTTTATCACTTTTTTCCTCTCCTTGCTTTTCTGAAATTTTGTTGTATTTGCTCAGCTGTTCAGAGTAAACAGATAGCAGAAAGGCATTCCAAAGGATTGCATCCCTGACACTGCAATTAATTTTAAGGAACCCTGATCAGCTGCTCCTGAGACTCCCTGGAAAACAAAAATATCTTTAAGTGAATATTACAGCATCTCTCTACGTTTCTCTAGATGGCAGCATTTACCTTATGGATAGTCATTTGGAAAAAAAATTCACATAGTGGAGTAAAAATAAAGAATGAAGCTATTAGTATTGGCCAGAAGTGAAATGATTTGCTGTGTATATTTTGGTTTTTGCATTTTCCTTTGATGCATAATTCTTCAAGGTAAAAACTGCTTTCTATAGTCTTAGCATTATGAATAAATATCTAAAGATCTAATCTAGGTATCCATCTAACCTAGGCTTCAAGGAGAGTTCCGTAAATAGAGTAATGGAGCTCCCTAATTCACAAGTGGGTAAACTGGCAGGGTTAAAAATGAAACAAATCTCAAACTGTGCCCAAATTATTTAGAAAACTTTGAAATATTAAATTACCTTGCCATTTTTGAGCACCTCTAGGCTTCTTGCCCTTAGATTGGACTAGAATCTTCTATGTACAAAATTGGGTAAGAAACACTATTCTTGTATTATTTTTTCCCTGAACCAAATGAGGAACAAGGAGGAGGTTGTTTGTCATGAGATTTCCAGACATATTTCAAGCCCCAAGAAGAATGAAAGAACACTGAAATTTCTAGTTGATTATCTGAACCAAATCTTTCAACCTTTTGGGATCTGCCACTCCCATGCAAGGAAGGACCCCTGTGCTCCAGCAGAGCTCCACAGAGTTAATATTTATATCTGACGGCAATGTGAGGGCCAAATTTAGTGAAAGAGAACCTAAATGAGTGAAGATTTGAGGTTCAAAAAAGGTCCCCTCTCCAGTCTCTGTTCTCCAATCCCCCTCAAAGGCTGAGAATTTTTTTAAATGGGATTCTCATTTTCATTCTCTCTATTCCTTTTCCCTACTTCACATTTACATTTTAATTTTCTATACATCCTTTGATTTGAATCTGGGCTATGTACTTTTCTGCTCCTCCAGAGAGGATTATGTCTTTCCCCAGTCTCAGTGGAGATCCCTTGGATAAGACCTGTTCCCTTAGATTTTGCATGCAGTTCAGAATTGGAATGAGTCTCAAAGTCTGGCATTAAAGGACTGCAGCCGGATAAAGATGTGAGGGTATCATCATCTTGGATTACTACTGGTAAAAAGAAAAAGTAAGCTTAAAAAAAAAAAAAGAAAGGCAAATATGTTGCCCAATGCTAATGCACAAATTTGTAAGCTTTAGAACATAAAACCATGAGAATGTAAGAATTTTAGTGTGTAACAGTCCGATACAGGTCTTGTTCCAATTAATCTGCTCATCCCACTGTCCTCTAATGAATCTCCAACCATTTAGAAATTCATTTCTCTCTCTCTCTCTCTCTCTCTCTCTCTCTCTCAGGAAACTTTTGTAATTATTTTTAAAAATAGTGCTGTGATGAGTTGATGGCCAAATGCCTATTGATCATGTGGAAGGATACTTTCTTTTTCGGACTTCAAAGACTGTAATGCTGTCCAAGGAATTAAAACCAGCATCCAAAATATCAAGTGAGAAATAGATGAGGGCCAGGGTAAAGAGGTTGTGTCTCACAGTGACAGAAAGAAAAAAAAAAAAGCAAAATTCTTCAGCTAACTCATGACAGAGGCATAAGGATATTGTGAGGTGCCAGATCTATTGGAATAATATTTGAAAATAATAAGAATTATCTGAATAAATGGATTGTAAATCTACTCAACTATATCATTTATAATGTTACAAAAGCAGCAATTCTTTCCCAAGTCAATAGGAACACAGAGGTCACATTTAATTTAATAATCAAGTAATCCATGGACATTAAAACAAACGGCATACTCCAGATACATTTTCAAAGGGGGAAAAAGTCATCGTATTGAAATCAGATGCCATATGCATCACACATCATTTCTTCCTGAACTGCACTCTTGTCCTGCCTTGTTTTTTTCCAGTTCTGGAGATACATCTGTTTCTTCTCCCTCAGTTGATATGATCCAGTTAAATCCAAGCTTTGGAGACACTTGCATGAAACATCAGTGATTTCTCGATTTCTCAGTACATAAATCTAACTGCAAACCTCACTATGTAGATCTCTGTTATGAGGTAACTTTTCCTACAAAATTTTTTTGTTTTTGCTGCTATTGGTCCTGAGACCCACTTTAACAAAATGCTATCAAAACTGATGTCCACATAACACACAAAACAATTTTTTACTCAGATCAAGACAATGAAGAAAATGAAAGGATTAGACAAGAGAAGTTGCTAGCCAGAGCCCTTCAGCATTTCAGTAAATAGCTACAGTATAATTTGGATACCCAACTATCCATATTAAAGAAAAAAAAATCAAGAGTTCAAATGGTTTCAGCTGAATGGAAATAGTTTAGACAGACAACTCTCTCTTTACATTGCAATTCAAATGTCCAGAATTCTCCTCAATTCCCTGCTCAGTCCGTGGCCTCCATCCCCACCTAGGAATTAATGGAAATGTGTCTTGGGTCTGAAAGTAATTTTAACAGTGCGCCAGCCAGTCAGAAAATTAGGATTGATACAACAGAAGTCAGCAGCCGTCTGCTTCAGGTAAAGGAAGAGTATGGACCAGCTGAATTAATTAGGTTAAAAAGCTTCAGAGGAGTAGCCCTGTTACTGGGAAAACTTAACTGGAAAAACTTAAACAATGAATAATCTAGCTGCACCTTAAAGACTAACACAACATGTAGATGGTAACATGAGCTTTCGTGGGCACAACCCACTTCTTCAGATGAATGGAGTTAATAAAGACTCAGTTCCAAAATAAATAGGGGATGGGGGAAAAGGGGAAAAATGGTCAATTAGAGTTTTCATGCCACATGAAGCTGATAGAGAAGGTGCAAATTGTTCTTAAGTACCCATTGTTTTTTTCTAAGTCATTAGGACTTGAATATTATTATGTATTGCCATGTATATTGGCCCTTTCGGCCTCTTTCCAGACTCCAGTTCGCCAAAGAGAAGGTCCTTCGGTATTCGGCCATCCAGCATATGTGAGACGTGGCCAAGCCAGTGCATACACCTCTGTTTGAGAAGGGTGAACATGGAGACAGTGCCCACCCTCTCAAGCACTGCGCTATTGGAAATCTTATCCTACCATGAGATACCGAGTATATGCCTAAGGCAGCGCATATGAAATGTGTTCAGCCGCTGCTCTTGTTTTGAGCACAAAGTCCATGTTTCACTGGCGTACAACAGTGTGCTCAAAACACAGGCTGTGTATTCCTGCACCTTGGTGTGTACAGTGAGCTAAATTGAGCTATAAGGACACGTGCAAGCGTGACCTCAGTGCTCTGTCTATCAGTGCGAACACGTGGCATTCGCTCGCCTTAGCCAACCATGCTTGGAAACAGGGAGTGAAGGAAGCTCTTGCTATGTATGAAACTACTTTGGTGAAGGAAGCGGAAGACAAGAGAGCCCTCAGGAAGATCCCCGTGATACCAGAGCGACATCTGTCTACTGCTGCTCACAGTGCGGAAAGGACTGCCATTCCCGGATTGGATTGCACAGCCGCAGAAGACGCTGCTCGAATCAGTCCAACAGGGGTGCAAACCCATGATCCTTCAGGATGGAAGGATGCCTACGATGTATATTGGCCAAACTGGACAGTCTCTACAGGAAAGAATTAATGGACACAAATCAGATATCCAAAAAAGGCAACACACAAAAACCTGTTGGAGAACATTTTAACTTGCCTGAGCACTCATTCATGGATCTCAGAGTCACTTATTCCATAAGCCAACTCCACAGAGAAATCTTGAAACAACTTCATTTACAGGTTTTGGGACCCATCACAAAGGTATGAACAAAGACATTATCTGGCTAGCACACTATCTTCCACACTCTACTGATTTAAAAAACCAAACAATGGGTATTTAAGAACAATTTGCATCTTCTCCATCAGCTTCATGTGGTATGAACACTCTAATTCACTATTTCTTTCCTTTTTCCTTCTTTCCCCCATTCCCTATTTATTTTGTAATTGGACCTTTATTAACTCCATTCATCTGAAGAAGTGGGTTGTGCCCACAAAAGCTCATGTTTTGTTAGTCTTTAAAGTGCTGCTAGACTTTTAGTTGTTTAAGTTTTTTAGTTAGGTTAGTTCATATTAGAAAGGAAGTTAGTCAGACTGAATCCTGTGGTGTGCCATGCTTCCCACAAAGATTCAATTGCTTTAAAATTATCCTTGTTAGTGGGCATTGAGGGTAGACAGGTTTGGGAGGCACAGATGATTGATTTGTATATCAGTGAAGTTATGCTGCCTCATATGATATTTGCTCATATTACACCTACTAAAGACACAATGTTAATCTTTCCATTTTCCAATATACAGTACCACACAATATAAATGTAGATAGTACATCACCTTTCGGGCCTTTTCAAGAGGTTCCAACATATTATCAGTTTAGTATCTGGTGTGACAAAGTAGGTGAGGTAACATTTTTATTGGACTAATTTCTATTCATGCGACACACAAGTTTTGAGCTACACAGTGTTCTTCTTCCGGTCTTGGAAAGGAAAGACATATGTCCTGAAAGCTTGTCTCTCTCACAAATGGAAGTTGGTCCAATACAAAAATATTGCCTCTCTCACCTCATCTCTGTCTAATATCCTGGAATCAACACTGCTACAACCCCACTGCCTATGGTATCTGGTGTGCAGTTTCAGAGAATGCTAAATTTTATGCTTAAAGGGGGACAGAAAAAGAGCCATTCGATTTTTACATCTTTGAATAGTATGGTACTAAAGGTATTAACTAAAAGGTAATAGCAACATAAAATGTGAGTTCTAGACAAAGAAGTGCATTTAAACAAATTGATCAAAGTAAACAGTGTTGACTGGTTTATTGTGGGTCTATACATTTCTTTCTCCACTTTACACTTAAAAAACTGTAAAAAGTCATTAGAATCAGTTTTCCATCATTATATAAATTTCAGTTAGTAAAAAAGAACCCCCCCACATTCGCATGTTTTCAATTGTTATTTCAAATCCTTCCAAAGATTTTATTAGTAGCCAGTTACCTGAGCTTTGTATCTTGCTTTTTGTTCTCTTTATAAATATTTGCTGATTTGAATAGTAGTCCCCTTTATTTCAAGCACACCAGTTCACAGTTGTGCTTTGCTTGCAATTGGATATTTTATACAGTTGAACCCGAGTAACATTTTCACAGTTATCTATTCAATATAAAATTGCCCCCCCAAAAAGAGACAGACGTTCTCTGAACACGCCTGATACAGCATGGTAATGGAAGATAGCCATAAGAGCCCAATTTGCAAAGCAGACACCTAAAGTTAGTGTGTGCAAAACCTCCATTTATTTGTGTAAATTGGCACACAGATTCATAGTTAAAGAAAGTGGAGACTCCTTATCATAGGCATTGCCTGCCCATATGTGAATTTGACACTTGATGATCTTTACCAGATGGTCTCTGAACTGGCTCTGGATGCATCGTCATGTGTCAGTTTTGCTTACCACTTTCAGATGTCACCAGCCTCCACTAGCAATTAGGGGATCATCTTTCATTACAATTATCAGATTTCTACATACTGTTTAGGTGGTTGATATTGAATATTCAGGTACAAGTCCGCATGCCCGCTTTTTTTGCTTTACATAGGTAAAAGTGAGATTGTGCTCTGGCCTTGATCATAGTCTGTGAGAAACTAAATAGATATATGCTCCAATAAATCTGTTAGTCTATAAGTTGCCACAGGACTTCTCGTTATTTATGCAGATTCAAACTAACATGGCTACCCCTCTGATAAATAGATACACTCTCAGACTGTATATTTTTCAATCACTGAATTTCACTGGAACTCTACAACTTGATGAATTCTCTTAATCACAAACAAATAGCTGAAATTTTAAAGCAGAAAAAAAAAGTCCTGGGATGCAACAGGGTTGCACTCACCCCATAAGATATCTTAATCTTAATCAGTGGCAAATAACTCTAAAAAACCCTTAAACAATGAGTAGAATAGTAGCACCTTAACGACTAAAAAAATATGTAGATGGTGTCATGAGTTTTTGTGGGCAAAACTCTAAAATAACTCTAAAACTTCAAATCTATCTCCAGGCACTTAGATCCATGCTCATCACCACAGCAGCTGAGAACTTAGTGCTCTCTTAGCCAAGAAATTACTTTTCTTAACTTTTTATTTAGTGAAAAACGTAAAACAAAATTGTGCATTTAATAGCATTGAACATATGATCCCAAGAATAACCGTAGTGATGAAGAAGTACTGAAAACAGAGGAAACAGGATAAGGAATGAGAGAGGTAAATACTAAATATTCTATATGTTTCATGAAGACTTAATTATAGGAGTACATTAATTGGAAAACATAACAAGATGGGTCACAACACCCCGATGTTTTACAAATATTAGGTTTGCATAGTATTTTCCTTCTCCTAGATTGCTTATTTTTTTTAAACAACATCATGACTGCTTGATCTAGACCTAATTCACAGTAAATTGAGAACTCTGAAGCATGCTTGAATGTTAAAGCAGCATTTCTGTCATTAGAAATAAAGGAACACAGTACAGATCCTACTTGGCTAGGTATGTAATTTTTTTAGAAAGACTCCTTGCTTTACTTTGCACTGGGATATTATGCAGCAGTCTGATTGCTGAAGTTCACATGCCTTTTATCCATTAATAAACTATGCCAGAAATAATTCAATTCTTTCTGGAGCTTTAAAAAGAAAGGCGGTGGGACAAAATGGGGGGAAGGAAAATACAAAGGAAACTGAGTTGACGACTATGTAGTCCTAATCCACCAGGTGGCACATTAACTCATACAGGGAAGGATGCTGGTTTGCTGAGGTGGGGTGGCACTGACTTTGTTTCTGGTGTTTCTTCTTCAGTGGCAATAGGGTTTGATGATGCCTTTGGCTTTCACACAAACATGAATACACTCAGATGAGATATTTTCAAAGTATAATGCTATCATCTAAGGAATCAATTCATTTAGACTATGAATTCCTAATCCAATGCACTATGGGGGTGAAATTTACTGGGGCACAGGAAAAGTCCAACACACAAATGGAAGTGGGGTACCCATCATTTTGCCTGTTAGTATTAAGGCAAATTGTCCAGCATCCCCCCATCTCCTGGGCTAGCTATTTCCTAGGCTTCAGAAAGTGACTTCAGAGTTTTGCTGGAAAATGTATGCACAGCTAATAGTTTCCCATGCACAATGGCTGTAGCTAGACATACAAGGCCAGCCCTTCATTGATTATGTAATAGCGGAAACGTATAGAAGCAAGCTGTTACATTCTCAAATAACACAAACCACTAAACTGAGTTTCCATTTTGAAGACTTAACGTGTTCACTGTAATACAAATTAATTCTACTTGTCTCGGGGGTGGTCCCAGCCTATAAGATTCTCTCAAACTCACTACAACCAAAGCCTAGAATACCACAACAAGAGCACACACTGCAGATGCGAGGCAAGTGGACTCCAGGGGTAAAATTTTTGGGGAACTGAAACCTCTGATCAATGTACATTCACTTTAATGATCCACACCAGAGGACAACAATCAGTCCTTTAAAGGGAAGGACAAATTGAGCAGTTCTTCTGTGGAGTGATGCTGGCAGTCTATAATTCATCCTAACTGATCAGAAGATGAGGATGCATTTAACTGGAGCACCAGCTCATGCAACAGAAGAGTCATAAGAGCTCTTTTTGCATTCTTCCTCCCTTGGTCAGGTCCTCCTCCTGTTATTCTTCATCCTTCCTGGTTGGTCTTGCTTACCCTTCCATGCTCAGTAAACCACTTTAATATGTACTGAGGGGAAAGGTTTAGGAGGATAAGTTGTTCCACCTTCAGTAAACAACCCTTTGTGTGATGATGGGGCAGGGGGCTCCATCTCGGTACAGTACTTAAGGACTTGTCCTAGTCATTGAGCTCTGTTGAGTGTTCCTCCTCACAAGGCAAAATATACCTCTTCCCACACATTCCAATGAGTGGAAAGCTACACATATATGACTAGTCAAAGACTGGATGAAATCCAGGACTGGGGATGGAACATAAATGGTGGTTTTGTAGTTTTGCAGATGGTTTTGTAGTATTTTCTAAAGTCCCCTCCCCACACCACTTTCAGACAATAAGGAATGAAAACTTCGTGCCAACATTTTCGGGTATTTTTTGAATTTTAGCTATAAAAGGAGAATTACTGTAAGAGAGAATGGGCCACTTTATAACCTCAAAAATATGGTGTGTGCGTGTGTGTGTGAGGTTAAAACATGGTCCATACTTTTATATCCATGCCAAAGTGTAATATATTTGATCCTTAAGTTTTCTTAGTTTATTATGCAGGGGTTGCAGTTTTTATGAAGCTTGTCAGACACGCCAAAGATAACACTTATGTTCTGGAATAAGACTTTTTTTTTCTCCTTGAGGAAGAGGAGGTATTTGGGCAAGAGAATTAGAACATAATTTGGCAAAGGGACTGTTTTGGGAGAAGGAAGAAATTCAGATATCAATGTCTCAGATGTTAATCTGAATGCTACTGTGGGTTACATTACTAGTTGATCAGGAAGCTTACCACATTCAAAAAGGGAAAGAGAGGATCCCATGAGTAACTCAATTTCTCTAGATAGCAATATTGTTCCTGTCAGTGAAGGGGTTATCCCAGAAGGGTGTCTCATTATTTTTAAGAGAAATAGAAGAGACTGGAGAGACTGAGAAAGAACTAGGTGCAAGGGTGTATTCAGTGTCCCCAGTCCTTCTCCCAGCATGAATTGCTGATAAATCATTTTAACTAATCATTTTTAGATTATTTAACTTGGTATTGTCATACTTTGGTTTCTTTGTCTTTTTTCAGCAGTGAGTTTGGGACAAGATAGAAAGCTGCACTGGTGTGAACATTGATTGTGTTGCCTTTAGAACCAAACAGCATGCAACAGACACATTAGAACCAGTTTTGCCAGGTGCTGATAGCTTCTTGTGAAGTAATGAGCAACCACATCTCACACTGAAGTCAGGAGGAAGTAAGACTGATGAAGGGTCAATCTCTTTCATCTGGCCGCATGCAAAGCAGTAGTTACATGGCAGGTGTACTAAAATAAGAGATTCATTTTTGTGAGATAGTACTGAATAACCAGAAAATTCAGACGAAGTGTAAAATGACACTGGCTCACTGCTTTTGCATACCACTTTGGATACCCTCCAGTTTCTTTCAATATGTCAATGTTGGTTCATTGCCTAGAAGGAAAAGCGGAGTAGTGCCAGCCCTAATTTAGCAATAAGATGGCCCAGGCAGAGCATTTGTGGGGTATTATTACATGCTTTGAGTGTCTCACTGCCCAAGAAGTGCAATAATCCCCCAGAAATGTCTGGAATAAGTTACTGCTGTTTTGAAATGGATGTTCAATGTACACAGTAGGAGAGCATGGGAAAAGGAGACAGAGAGAAAGGGCATTTGCCAAGTTTCTATAAAGGTCGCAGAGGGTACATGCTAAATGATGCAGTATCTCTTGGCTGTATGTCTGTCTAGCAATTCTCCACTGCTTTGCAGAGTTGACAATGAATCAGGCTGGTTTAGAACATTTTAGGAAAATTCCCCCTCATCCTAATTCCTATTAGCCCCAAATATTGCTGGTTTTCCTCTATTCACATATTCTTCCAAAACTAGTAACTTGGCATTTTAAATGTTCAGCTTGTAAATGTTCATTGTTCATCATTCTAGAAATCACTGTCTTTTGGAGATAGGCTTTACAAGGGTGCCCACGGACAAAATAATTGTTTTGCTGGAAGATATGGATACAGAAAACAGGTGTTGGACAGATCTCTCACATCCATCCAAGTGTGATTTTCTGTTCCATTGTTAAAGAATCTACAATTAAACAAAGCTTTGTTCCTTACAGGGTCCCCTGTAAATGCAGTATTTTTGGTCTGTACTACACCAGTGATTTCACCCTCAATCAATACTGATTTAGTTCCTCATTTTTATAATTCGTTTCACATTTTGAGTCTGAAATCTTGTGTTTGCCTGTAATTGTGGTAATAAAAGGTGGCAATCTGACCTCTAAGTGTATGATTACATAGTTGCGGAATGCCCAACATGAAAATTCACTGGCTCATTGGAGGATATCCACAATCTAACCAGTGACGCTGTTCACTGGCTGATGAGCTTGGACGTCCCACTTTGACAAAGAAATATAGCATTCAACACGACATTCAAAAGAAGAAGATTGCAGGACAAGACTTCCATTAAAGAGGCAGAGGTCTTAGATCTCCATTACACTGCCAGAAACATGATGACGCTAGCATCATAAAGCAATTTACAGGTTGAATCTCTCTCATCCATGGGACCCGACCGATGCTGAACCAGATAAGTTGCTGGATCATGGGAGGTCAATATTGTCTAGCAACATTACCAACTCTCCCACTGCTTGCTGGGCTCTTAGAAGATATTTGTGGTAAATTAGAGCTAAATAACAGAACCAAACACTGAGAACAAGGAGTAGTGGCTATAAACAAATGTTATGGGACCATGGGAAAGCTGGCCACACTCATGGTAAACGGACATTTGGCTAACTAAAATCATGCCTGACGATGGCTATCAGAGGGTGCCAGAGGAGAGAGGTTCAATCTGTACTTACTCTTAAAGGAAAACCATCTCGATACACTCCTCCAGTGCAGCAATCTTATGACATTGCATTTTATCTCCTGACTGGAGAGATAGACAATGATCGTATGTATAGACTTTTTTTCCTGTCTAAGAAAATAGATACAAAGTTCTACTTCCTTCAGCTGTAGATACTCCGAGTTATTTAAGATGCAAATTAAGAACATAAGAATGGCCATACTGGCCAGTATCCTGTCTTTCAACAGGTGCCCCAGAGGGAATGAACAGAACAGGTAATAATCAGTGATCTGTTCATTCCTAGCTTCTGACAAACAGAGACCAAGGCACTGTACCCACCCATCTTGGCTAATAGCCATTGATGGACTTAACCTCCATGAATTTATCTAGTTCTTTTTAAATCCTGTTAAAGTCTTGGCCTTCACAACATGCTGTGGGAGGGAGGTTCAACTGGTATTTGTTATGTATATATTACAAGTAAAAAATGAAGCTGGAAAAAATACTAGATACATTCATATTACCTATCTCTCATTCATATAAACAAACAGGAGTGCCAAAAAGCATGTAACATTTCCACTAAGACTGGATCAATTAAGGAAAGTATTTTTACTTTTGATTCCCAAGATTCACTTGCCTATATTTCATTTCATGGGTATCTAAATCAAATCAAATTCAATTACTTGTAGATCTCAGGACGCCCTCCTCCCCCCCAAAAAAGTTTCTGAATTTTTAGTTTTACAGTCTCTAAGGATTCAGAGGACCAATAAACATAAAACCAATTTTGTTTTTAGACCTTTGTGGAAATGGTCTGTTTTCTTGACATACACCGAACAAGAGTAAATTACAATGACATAATGGATGTTTATTTTTACTAATTCTCTTTCTCTCTTTCTTTCTCTTCAAATTACTTTCATTTTGTGATAGGAAACACCAATTTTGTTGTTGAAACAAATACTTGTGAATATTTTTATATTAATATGCTCATTACACATAAATAGATATATTTATGTACATGTGCACTAGTATATGTGTGGTTGAATTACTTCATCTTATTTATAAAGTTCAAATAGGTTAGCAGAATGCTTGCTTTGTTCTTTTTATTCCCCATCACCCCTTTTACATTGTGTGTTTTTAAATGTTACTGGGAGAAGATGCCAAAAGCATAGCATAGTAAAGATTTAAAGTTTATGAAACCCATTTTGAATTGTATAAAAGATGGGAGTAGGAAATCTTAACAATTAATATGATCATTTTAAAATGCAATATTGCTTGGCAAACAAGTCATTTCCTCCAAGGAATTTAAAAATAATCTAGGCCTGCCAGAAAGTGATTGCAAACAGTATGACAAATGCTGTCTTAAAGACAGAAATGGACAGCATCAGTCTGCCTTTTAGAAGTCCTGAGTTTTCTCAAGTCTCACTGACTTCCATTAAAATGGTAGATGCTCAGCACTTTTTTTTTTTTTTTAAAGCCCACCAAAAACAACCAGCCACTAATATAACTGATTTTTAAAACTAACAATTAGTACTTGACTACCAGGACTCCAAATGTGATAAGTTAACCAAGAAATCAGCTACACAGATTTTGTTATCAGGGAAGAAAGGTGCAAATACTGACAGCAGGAAAGTGACAGAGGGAGGACTGCTAAAAGTAATCCTCGCTCTTCCTCTGCAAAAAGGCAAATATGTTAAGCTTGAATAACAAAGTCAGGAGCACGTGTGACTTTCCTCAGTCAAAAGAATGTTCAGGCCTTTCATAGTGAACACAATTGCAGGTACTAGTTGATTGCAGACTGCAGATTAGAACTAACCAACATTTTCTGTCAGAATAAGCAGTTTCATGAAATTTAAACATTTTGCAGGAACATAATGTTTTAACAAAATATGTTATGTTTGATAGTAATTTTTTCCTATTCCATTTTGATATGGTAAAAGGATCTTATTTCCAGTTTACCATTTTGCACTTTTGGTTTTGATTTATATTTCATTTTATTTCAATATTGTTTTTATTACATTCAGTTATTTAAATATATGCAATATCTCGTAAGATGCGCTGGCATTATCCAAACAACTCAATATCACTGAAATGCACTGTTTCAGAATTTCCACTGGCATTTTGATTTTTCATTCCAATTTGAAATAAAAGCCAATCTTGAAATGTGAGCATTTCAAGGAGAATGGAAATGGTGATTTCCCCGGAGTTTAACTGTAGATGAAGGTAGGCAGGAAAATATGGCAGTTTTGCTCCTTCTAATATTCATTCCTATCTTCTTCCCCAATCCTTTTAATCAACACCTTTTTAAATGGCTCTATCTTTACGTTAATCACTGATCCTTCGTAACAGCAAATTTAAAGTTGCTTACATTAAAGTACAGGGAGTGGAATGCTGTGACCTTTTTCAGCAAGGTATGCAACAACTTTTTCCCATGCAAGGGATGACCTACAAAATGGTGCCCTCCATGTAGGGCATCCTTTCACACATGGTTATGCTGTACTGAAGACTATTTTGTTTCACACGCACATTTGGGGGCCAGATGAAATATCCTAGGGGTCTGGTCCAGCTGGACAACATGCACCTCATAAGTTCCCAGCACAAGGGCACAGTTGAAAAGAAAAGGGACCTGAATATAAGAACAGAAGAATGTACCTCTATCAGATCCACTCATCTCATAGCTCCTTAGTTGTCTCTTTTACAAGCTGAAAAAAAGCTGCTACCTACAACCTGTTATCAGGGAAGGAAGGTGCAAATACTGACAGCAGGAAAGTGACACAGAGAGGACTGCTAAAAGTAATCCCCGCCCTTCCTTTGCCAAAAGGCAAATATGTTAAACTTGAATAACAAAGACAGGAGCACATGTGACTTTCCTCAGTCAAAAGAATGTTCAGGTCTTTCATAGTGAACACAATTGCAGGTACTGCTCTGGTTTCTTTACTTACTGGCTCCTTAGTCACAGAGGCTTGTGGCTTCTATTGGCTGTGGCTCGCCATTTGTAGCCAAGGGGAGTTGTGGGAAGCAGCAGCCCACAGCTCCCCTTGGCTGCAAACAGAAGCCAATGAGAACTGTGAAGCTCTGTGGCTGCGGAGCCGGTAAGTAAACAAGCTGGAGTGGCCTGGTAGCAGTTTTCTCAGAGTGGGTGCAGTTCCCCCGCCACACACAACACCCAAGAACATCAGTATATTTATGATATTTTATCTTTTTACTTACTTTGTCCTAATATGATGCCACAGTCCAGGCTACAGAGATTTGAATTGCAAATAGCACTAACACGTCCCAAATGTAAACAAACAAAATCAATAAAAGAGCACATTAATCCTTTAACTGGCAAGGCCTTATGGAAAATTCCTCCTAGTTAAGAATTATGAGGAACACTTTTGTAAGGGTCTGAGTCCACAGGTTTTGGTTTGATGCTGACGCCTCTGGAAACACAGGGTTTGGTATGTGGACCCGTAATATTCAAACCATGCATTTTGTGTCCAGGCCTATCCTTCTGTATTAAGAGTGTACAAATATTAAATCAGTGGGAATTAGCCTGCCATTTGTGCTTCTGAAAGTCACCCCAATGAGCAGTTACAGTCTGACTTAAAGACATGCAGAGAGCAGAAATGATGAAACAGACATTACATATTTATAAGCTATTTTTCAACTTATCCTGAATTAGAAATAGGTATTTCTTTTGGTATAAAAGCTTGGTAGAGCAATTTGCACTATTAGAAATGAATATGAAGAAAATGTTTCAGTATCACTGTTGATTAACATTGTAGGAAAACATGCAGAAGAAGATGATGTAGCAAAGGAAAAAAAAAAGCCCTTTTGAGAAAGATCTAAACTAGCAAAGCATCTCTGTCAGAACTAGCAACCAATCTAGACTCACAGCTGATTACCATGAGTAGATGTCAGGTTGTTAAGGTGTACTCAGTTCTTGGTATGCAGCATTTTAGAAGAAGAAAAGCATTAGTATTTAATAACAACTATTCATGTCTAAGTGTGTAGAACAAGAATGATTTTGAAGCCAAATATGGGACTGATGAGACATATGGCCACAATATTCTGGCTTTATTAATAGTACAAGACTGCCTTTATCTAACTTTCAAAGTCCTGATTTAACAAGACTGTACCATATGCCAGTTCCTATCAGCTCTTTGTATCAGTAGAAGAGAAGGGAACAGGACTTTGTTGCGATAGTTGCAAAATAGCAGCCTATGCCACCTGCCTAATGTGATCATTTGCCAAGTTACACTCCGCAATTAAAAAAAACAAAACATGTTAAATCAGTCCAGGGAAAACAAAATTTTATCTAGTATGGTTCTTTCCTTCCAGTGGTGAAAACTAATTGTAAAGCCAGTTAAGCCAGTCAATTGAGCAGGGCATACAGCTGCTTTGCATTAACAGAGCAGTGCCCAACAGCCAGAGCATTTTGATGAATCTAGCTCTTTTTGGGTACATGTACACTGACTATTTCAGGATACTTCTGGTATCCCAAAATAACTATTCCACGTCTTTGAAACAAGCGTTATTTTGAAATATAACAGGCTTGCTATTCCAATGTCCCTGTAAACCTTGTTGCTTGAGGATTAAGGGAAGTTTTGGAAAAGTGGTTTAAATTAATGCGAAATAAACTACACAACTTGTGTAGCTCAAATTGCATAGCTTATTTTGAGCTAAGTGTGCAGAGTAGACTCACCCTTTCTGCCCATCAGCTAAGAGAATAAAAACTGAACACCATATTCGACTCTATCTGATATTTTTAAAAGCATTGAAACCTGATGGAAACTTTGCCCAACTACATTAAGGAGGAGGTTGTCCCAGGGCACTGTTTCATTAAAAATTACTTGTGCAAAGAAAGAACAATTAGTATCTGTAATTTGGGCTCATATTTAATTGTTTTTATAAATGAAGAAAAGAATTATTTTTGCTGAATCTACAGAATTGGGTGCAGTGCTTTCTCCCTAGCTAATACAGCCATTGCAAACTACTGGGGAAGAAGAGATTAGCTTCATGTGATCCCCATTTCTTTGAGCACCTGTGCAAAGGAGAGATTGTGTGACTATTTGCTTGGGTGACAAACAAAAAGGAGAATCATACAGGAAGATCTGGATGATCTTGTAAATTGGAGTAATGGTAATAGGATGAAATTTAATAGTGAGAAGTGTAAGGTTATGCATTTAGAGATTAATAACAAGATTTTAGTTATAATCTGGGGACACATCAGTTGGAAGTAACAGAAGAGGAGAAGGACCTCAGAGTCCTGGTTGATCACAGGATGACTATGAGCTGCCAATGTGACATGGCCGTGAAAAAGGCTAATATGGTTTTGGGATGCATTAGGCGAGGTATTTACAGTAGAGATAAGGAGGTGTTAGTGCCATTATACAAGGCATTGGTGAGACCCCAGTTGAAATACTGTGTGCAGTTCTGGTCTCCCATATTTAAGAAGGATGAATTCAAACTGGAACAGGTACAAAGAAGGGCCACTAGGATGATCTGAGGAATGGAAAACCTGTTTTATGAAAGGAAACTCAAGGAACTTGGCTTGTTTACCTTAACCAAAAGAAGGCTATGGGGAGGTATGATTGCTCTCTTTAAATATATTAGAGCTGTGGTCACCAACCTGTCGATCATGATTGACTGGTCGATTGCGAGGCCTCGACCAGTTGATCACGAGGCGTTAGGGCACCCCCACCCCCCATTTTCTTCCCACCCCTGAGAAGCCCCACTACCTACCTCTAGTAGGGGCTTCCAGCGGGGTGGACGGAAGTCCTGTCTATCTTTCTTACACAGTGGAATTGTTTGCTTTTGGGCCCTTAACGTCCCTTTTAAATACTTCCAACTCTCCTCAGTTGTTTTTCCCTTCAGTCTTGCTTCCCATGGGACCTTACCTACAAGTTCTCTGAGCTTATCAAAATCTGTCTTCCTGAAATCCATTACCTCAATTGTGCTGGTCTCCCTTCTACCTTTCCTTAAGATCATGAACTCTATTATTTCATGATCACTGTCCCCCATACTGTCTTCCACTTTCAAGTTCTCAACTAGTTCCTCCCTATTTGTTAAAATCAAATCCAGAACAGCTTCTCCTCTGGTAGCTTTTTCAACTTTCTGAAACAGAAAGTTGTCTCCAATGCAGTCCAGAAACTTATTGGATAGCCTGTGCCCCGCTGTGTTAGTTTCCCAACATAGTTGAAGTCCCCCATCACCACCAAATCTTGGGCTTTGGATAGTTTTGTTAATTGTTTAAAAAAGGCCTCATCCACCTCTTCCACCTGGCTAGGTGGCCTGTAGTAGACTCCTAGCATGACATCGCCCTTATTTTTTTACCCCTTTTAGCTTAACCCAGAGACTCTCTACACAGCTATCTCCTACGTTCATCTCCACTTCAGTCCAAGTGTGTACATTTTTAATATACAAGGCAACCCCTCCTCCCTTTTTCCCGTCTGTCCTTCCTGAGCAAGCTATACCCTTCCATACCAACATTCCAATCGTTCGTCCCATCCCACCAGGTTTCTGTAATACCAATGATATCATAGTTGTATTTATTTGTTAGCAATTCCAGTTCTTCCTGCTTATTACCCATACTTCTCGCATTTGTATATAGGCATCTAAGATACTGATTTGATCTTGCCTCCCTGTTGTATGTCCTGAGTTTAGGTGTTATGTGACTTATGAGGTGCAAGACTCAGATCTGTTTTATTCTCTGCTAAGTTATGTTATTAATATCACTAACATTCAGGGGCTTCCTGCAGTACCAAGGTGGCGGCAAGAGGTGAAAACAGTGGGCAATCCTAAGGACATTGACAAGCTTTCTGGCATCTAGAGAAAGATAGCAGCAAGAAAAAAAAAATAGCAGAGGACAGTTGGAAGTTAGAGGGGAAAAAGGCATGTATTTTAGCTTCTATTCTATTCAGGACAAGATTCAATGTGAGGATAGGAGTGGCTCTTTTTCTAACTTATTCAGCAAAGAACTCCATTGAAAAAGTTCAAAGAATGTTAGAGGGAAGGATTTGAGAAGGCAGGTAGGAAAATAATGGCAGATGGATGGAGGGAAATCAAACAATTTTGCTGAATCTG
Organism: Pelodiscus sinensis; assembly: GCF_052426305.1. NCBI lineage: Eukaryota > Metazoa > Chordata > Testudines > Trionychidae > Pelodiscus > Pelodiscus sinensis. The sequence goes on from NC_143055.1 coordinate 105,609,291, forward strand.
TTTAAGATAAGTATCCAGTTCTGGTGGTGGGAGCTTTGAACCTTTGGAAAATTTGCCATTCACTAATGTATACATCATCAAAAAGTGTGTGCGTGCGAGACAGGAGAAAGAGGCTGATTTACTAATCTGAATCCTTGAAAAGACAAATTAATTGCAACGTGGCACTTCTCTGCAAACTAATATTGACATAGAGGACAGCAGGAAGAAATGAAGACAAGGAGGAATCCCCATAGCACTTACATGTCACTGAGGTCTACTAACTAATGTAAAGAGGTACTAAATTTGTTTGGAAAAAATAAATATATATCCTAACGGTGACTGCAATAATCAGAAGTTGCAGAGCTGTGTTAATCTGTATCTGCAAAATCAATGAGGAGTCCTGTGGAACCTTAAAGATTAATAGATTTATTTGGGTATAAGCTTTCATGGATAAAAACCTCTTTGTCAGATGCATCTTTTATCCATGAAAACTTATGCCCAAATAAATCTGTTAGTCTTTAAGGTGCCACAGGACTCCCCATTGTTTTTTTAATAATAATACACATTTTACAAGGATATCCCATTACAAATAGAAGATTTAGGTGAGATCAACGTTTCTCTGTATACATATATAAATGATTATAGCACAGACATCTGATTAACGCTGGGCAAATATTTTAAAAATATATATATTGGATATTCAAAACTATGTGTAATAACAAAAAGCGAAAGCCTAGGAAGGAAAAAAAAGATTGAAGGTACGTGCGCTCAGTGACTCCAACTGATGTTAATTAACTTTGAATAAGACCTATAATTCGTGAAAAACTGTTGTATAAAGACATCTTTTATACTTATAGATGCACCAGATTATTTGTCTTATAATGAAGTATGCAGAAGTAAGACTGATTGTGGTCACACCAGGCTCTTATGACAATGAGCTGTGCATCTGATCAGGAGGAAAAGTTTAAATAAATGGTTTATTTTTCACCTAGAAGGTCAACAAGATTAAATTTTCATTGCCCAATCCCTCCCCCCATTCCCTAGGCAATCCTATTGGAGTGTTCTGAAAAGAGATGCAAATAATAAAGCACTTGAACAGTACTTTGCATCATCAAACGGGTGTTTGAATATTTAATTAATGCAATGACACGCCAGAGGCTTAAGTTATACAACTTTAGAGCTCACTTGTGGCATTTATCTTGACTGCTGCATTTTTTTACACTTATATGACTTGAAAAAAGTTATATTCACCTGATAGGTTTTTTAACTGTACATGGGTTTAGGAGGTGTGGTGAAGGGATGAAACAAAATTGAACCTTGTGTGCGAATTGACCTAGCAAAGTCTGGGACTTAGGGTATCTGCAAAAAATTATACGATTAGAATTGTCACTAACACTTCCTGGAGCCATTAAACATGCACGTATCTGCCAGTGCATTTATTTGACAGCTCACAGTGAGCTCATTGGAAATGCTCTGCAGACCTTTTCTCACAGAAACAAAAGAAAGAGCAAGACAGCCAGCTACTGCAAAATGTATTCAAGGCAGAAATGTGAGACTTTAAAAAAAGAACAAGGCAGTGAAGAGAGTGAAAATGTTACGAAGCTGAATATTTTACCTTTCAAACATTTCATTGACGAGACTGTTGAAGAGACCAAAAGCTCAAGGGCTAATCTATAAAATGTTTTTCTATAGCTTGTCTCAACCACCATAAAATCAGTCTCATTAAGATGACAAATTCCATCTCTGCATCATTTCCTATATACGGGTGATCCGAGAATGGGAAGAGTGCAAGAACTTTGTGCTTCCATTCTCCACCCAGTCCTTTCCCATATTTGTGTCTCTTACAGGATGAGCAGGGATAAAATCAGTCCCTATGTTTCAGGAAGCATAGGAATTGTTCTCTCTATGAACCATTGGGATGGATGGACATTACTCCATAATTGCTTGGGGGATGGACATGGTCCCTCTCCACTGGCCTGCAGAGAGGGCCAGATGCACCGGAGAGTAAACTGCACCACTCTAAAGGATGTCCTGGCCTGCACATCTCACTATTGCACTGGTGAAATTGGGCACAATCCCTTTGTGTGTGTGTTCTCCTGGAATAGTGCCCTTAGAATTTAGCCCTTATTTTCTGAATAAATGTAAAGACATGCTGGCAGAGTGAGCCTCAAATAGATTTAGAGCTAGTAATAATTTCAGGAGCATGACAAATATTATTTCTTTAAACATATGGCATCATACTCATGGACCTGAAAATGCTGTTATAGCTATACTATTTTTCATTTCCAGAGCCCCTTGAGGGCTGAAATGTCAATAGAAATTGTCCAAAAAAGGATGAAGATACAGTAATAGCCTCCCAAGTGGGATGGAAGAGTCAAAAGCAATGTCCTGTATTCTTGAAATTCAGTGGTACATCAATTCTGCGAATCTTCTGCTTAAATGAATGGCACTTATACCAAAGGCCCAACTAGTTATCTTTCAATCCTAAATCTCCCTTCACTTGTACTAGTTTTTCACAGGGGTAGCTTTATCATTAAATACATTTGACAGATTTTCATAAAGCTAGATGCCTAAGGTTATGCTCCTAATTAGTATTTACAGGTCTACTTCAGTGGGCTAACTTTCTAAAGTGCTGATAAGAAAATATGCAATGAAAACGATTTAGACTGAATAGCCAGCTAAATCTTTGTAATTTCTTTGGTGCAGAGACTGACATTTATTATATATATTTGTACAATTCCCAGCTTATTCACATTCTTTCCCAGTTACAAAGCCCCATAAAAAATTTCAGAATCCCCCATCTGGGAAAACTGAATGGGGCTCCTTACAATTCGGAGTTTCAGAATTATATGTTGTTCATCCAATTAGCCTTTGAATTGCTTCCCCAGCACTCAAATCACTGCCACAGTATCAAGCATCTATGTGAAGTATTCACCCCCTCCCCCATTACGGGTGCATCTGATTGCATCACAGTCTTCAGTATATTTATCCTCCGTACAACTCCATGAAGTAGACAAGTACCATTGTTTTCCATTTTACAGATAGAAATTGAGTCACAAAGAGTACAAGTGACTTCCTTAGGTTGAACAGGAAGTTTGAACCAGGAAGTTTGTGGCAGAATGAACCTGGGTCTGTTAAGTCTTAGGCTAGTAATCTAAATACTAGACCATGCTTCCTCTTTGGGAATCAAACAGTAATTTTATATGGTAATGAAACATATGAACACTAGGATCCTGAATCAATTCTCATGTTGCAGCTGTGTATGAGAAAAGAGAATCAGGCCTCCACGTCCTGCCCAAGGAAAAATATTTCATAGTGAATGAATTCTGCACCTCACTAAAGCAATTGAATTAAAACATTTTGAACTAACACAGAATCCACGAATGTTTAGTCTACCTTGAGCCTCCTCCATGTAATTTGGAAAGAACACAATATTCTTCATGCTAATGGAGTGAAGTTTGGATCTTAAAATTTCAATATGTTGATAAATACATTAACAAACTGTAAAATCGTTTTACTTCCACAATTTTGCTAGCACATCAGCAAACCAATATTTAAAGATGAACACATGCTATTTTAGGACGAAATGTTCTTAGATGTTGTCTGCTAAATCCCTATAATTAGCATGGCCCCGGAGAAAGTCATTTGGTATTTGATGAAACAGGGCATGAACTCTGCAGCGACGCAGGGAGGGGGAGGGAAGGGGGTCCGTAATGCTATCCAGAATGACTCTTGGAATTTTTAACTACTAGATAGGTTCTCCTTATCTAGGAAACTCAGGAGAGAGAGGCATTTGTCCAGTCTAATGACCTCTGTTAGCAGATTTATGCCACCTCCCTGAACACACTCCTCCTTCCCTCCCCATTCTCTGAAATTTAGTAAACCCTAAAATCTGTAAAGTTTATATTTAGGGAAAGAATACTGAATTAAACTGGTCAAGAAAACAACCCAGCAAAGCCAATTTTTCATTTTGTTATTCCCATTATTATTGTTCTGTCATTAAGAACACAGCACAGAAATATAACCTTAATGGGAGGGAGAAGGGAAGAATGAGTTGAAAAAAGTCATATCAGATACAAAAACCATCAAGCAGCTTAATAGGATTAAATTAAAAAATGTACAATAAAATAGACAATCTGATTAGGAAAATATAGACACTACCTCATTATCAAGAGCAGTCATTTCATTCTGAATGTGTTACCTAGACTTCTATTTCCCTTCACAAAGGCACAGAAGACAAGATGTGCCATCACTGTTCTTTCTAATCTTTCTCAACTTTGTGCAGATTTTTTCCATCCATGTGCCAAATAAATTTGAGTGCACCAAGACATGTGTGTATGTGCACCACCAGTAGAAACAAAAAAACTAGCTGTCGGTGCTCTGCTAACCAGCTGTGCATCATTTGAACCCATCTTGAGTGGCTGCACAAGCATACATCTTGCAGGAACACGGTATATCACTATAATTTTTCTTCAGGTACAATAATTTATTTTTCATAGTTCAAGTGACAATAACTGTCACCAGTAGCCTTATTATAGAACTATTTCAGATTCAAATGTTAAACACTTTAGTATGGATGTCAGACTGTTGTTATTCTGAATGAGTCTTCACAGTTACAATCAATTAAAATGGGATGGATTTAAATTTTATACTGTGATGTTGGTCAGGTTTGTAAAATGAAAACTAGAGACTGGTTTGGAAACAGGTCCCATTTTATGCACTATATTATTTTAATTTAAGGGGTCTGAGTATGGGTGGGGAGAGGGAGAAGAAGAGAAGGTTATAAAGGAACAGTGGATTGAATGAAAATTTCAAGTTTAGCACTTTTCTAATATTATGTCCTAAGGGGTGCATGCTGCAAAGAAAATGATCACACATGTCAGGTGAGCAGCAGCCCAGAATGAGTAAAAAGTTACCTATTATATTAAGGACTAACTCCTTGATTAAATGTAGCCTCAAAACAAATAACTTCTCTCTGTGTTAACTAGCCTAATTAATCTTCATGTTAGATTAACTTGATAAAACATTGACCTAATTTAGGATTAAAAGATTACAAGTAACATTTTCAGCTGAAAGATGTAACATGCCTCGTGTCAACACAGTAATGACAGAATTAACCCTGCCAGCCCTCTTGAATCAGTGCATTAGATGTTGCTACTTCAGCAGGGTTTAGATGGTCTGTTAATGACTGCAGTACAAAAAAAGGGCTAATGCTGAAACATTCACAGCTTGAACAGACTCACATAGGTCAGCCATATACTAAGGGAGGCCAGAAAGTCAAAAGGGAGTATGATCAAGCATACTACACTTAGACTCTGAAAATGTGCCAGCTGCTACTCATCAAGTGTATTCTACAGTCAAATATGTGTTTGGCTCCAATAATAAAATAAATGGGATTGAAGCTCTTTAACTTTTTAAAATTAATAAAATAAAGGAAACAATGGTGAAGTTTGCTTCTACCTCAATATCATAGAATCCTAGGGCTGGAAGAGACCTCAGCAGGTCATCGAGTCCACCCTCCTGCCCAAAGCAGGACCAACCCCAACTAAAAATCGGACTTAAAAACCACTAGGGATGGAGATTCCACCACCTCCCTAGGTAACCCATGCCAGTACTTCATCACTCTATTAGTGAAAGAATTTTTCCTAATATCCAACCAATATATATGTATGTATCATGGATGTCAAAAACATAAAGCTAGTTCAGTGGGAAAAAATTAAAAACTAGACAATAGATTTGAGCAGTGTGAGAGACAAACTGTTTCAAAATATGAAAATTGCACCACAGAAGGAGCAAGGAAGAGACAGAAGTATGGATGATGTAGACTGGTGACAGGGGACCAATGAGACTATTCTCTGGATTGATAGCCGGATAAGGACCCCTCGTCCCCCAAGTCTAACCTTAAGTAAGTCCAGCTTCTGAAAGGAAGATATAAAATATTTTAAACATGGGGAGCCAATGATTTTAATGTATTATCCATTTATTGTGTGATGCTATGATGAATTAACATGCCAGATTATATATAATCATTATATGTAGACTAGAGTGAAATTGTAGGATTACAGTGGTATAAGACTGACCAATATCTAAAGGGTATCATATTAGATATCTAAATAAGGATTGCTGAAATGCAAGACTTGTTGGCTGAGGCCTGCAAGTTTTTAGCTTAGCTACTTTAGCCGTGGAGATAAGAAATGCTGACATAAGTAAGTGACCAAAGAATGCCCTAAAATTATGGAAAAAAAGATGCCAACTGGTAATATTGTGAAAAACAACCTGAAAGATTAATTGGAAATCATAAAAGATGCTATAAAGACACATCGGTCTCTAACATGCACCTTAAACACAGGATACAGGTTGCGCATCAATGTCAATGAGAATATAGTGATAGAAATGTAGCCGTGTTAGTCTGTTGTAGCTGTTAGTCTTTAAAGTGCTACATAGTCCTGTATTTTGTTTCAATGAGAATATAGAAAACCTAAGACAGGGATGGGGAACCTTTTCTGGGCTGGGGCCCAGCCTAGTAGATTTTGTGTGCTCCAGCCCCACAGTGGAGGATATGGAGACGTGCCAGCGTGGGCTGTGGGCGGGGCCCTGATCCAATGCTCGGGTGCCGGATCAGCCAAGCTGGGGGCCACAGCCGACCCCTGGGCATGAGGTTCCACACACCTGAAAGAAATCGGAGTCCCTTTTGTTTCTAGGGGACAACAGACCAATAAGGAAAAAATGAGTTGTCCCTTCATGTACATGTGCAGAATGTAGGTATAGACAGAATCACATTTCAAAACAGGGGTGCTGAGAGAAGGAAAACTGAGATTGTATGGGTAAACTTTATCAGGAACCATGTATTTACAGATGATCAATCCATGAGAGAACCATGAGCCTCCAGCACTATCAAGGGGGATGTGGATATGTCTATAGTTATTATTGAACAGATAAGGAGTTATGAATGTCAAAGCATACACAACTTTGTTAGTAATTTTAATAAAAAATTGATAAATATAATAGTGGACCTTGTTCTTGTGATTGCATGTGTTACTAGCCTATGGTTTCACATGTTCCTATGAGCTCTGGACCTAAAATGACAGGCCATAACTCTGCTGAACTTGAGACTGTAGTCATTAGACCAAAACAAAATGCAGAAAAGGTCTTTCTTCCTTAGTCAGTTAATCTTTTTTTTTTTTTTTTTTAAACAATTTCCACAATGTTGTAGTATTATTCTTTGGCTAATTTTGGAGGATTCATTATTATTATTATTGTGCAAACTTTACAAAAGCTTAATATATATAATCTGGCCTGCCTTAAACAAGAGGATAAACAGAGGAATTTTTTGTATTTATTTCCATTAAAACCCTTTGCCTCTTGATAATTTATTGCTGTAGTTATAGCTACACATTATGACATTTTTTTCCTAAATTAAAAAAGGAACAGGATATTGAAGTTTTCCTAAAACTACTATTACTAATGTCCCAAAACAGAGTATTGTGAGGTGTTTTATTATATTCTGTCATTTACCATAAATTCATGAAAAAGAAATCAAATTCTTAATCCCAGTTTGGTCAGTCAACTTGGCACAATAGAGAGAGGTTTTGAAAGCTGAATAACAGAATTACCAGCATTTCTCTTGCTTTTTTTCTTCTCTACTAACAGATTGTAGCCATACCAAGCTTTGCTGCAATTCTCATCAGATCTTAAAAGCTACTTAGGGTGGCTACTAGGTCAGTATGCAGATGGGAAAATATAAAGTAGCACTTAGATGTTGTCAGTGATTCACCAGACAGGAAGCCTTACAAAAACCAAATTGCATGGTAATGGAGAGAACGGTATGCTGAATGTGCTTTTTGGTTGGAAATAAAACTGAGGTCTTGACCATCACTAATCATTAGTGAGGCCATTATATTCTTATGGAAGTCACAGAGAACATTGGAAGCATGAATATAAATACATTCTATGAAATCTTGGAAACATCTTTAAAAATACATTTGATTAAGCTTCCTCACCAAGTGGCGTTACAACCTAGTGTGTGAGTTTGCAATGCCATGTAGGTTTGGCCTATCTATCCTGTCTGTCTCCATCTAGTGAGGAATGGGTGGGAAAAGGCAGGTTGGTGCTGCAACCCTCTTGCTTTCGGTCACAATGCTTGGAACAAGGAACCATGTTCAGCCCTGTGGGACAGGAGTCTCTGCTGTGGGGTAGGCTTCTTCTCCAGTTCCCCTATTAGTTCCATGCATTACTTTCCTCCTTCCCCCGCCAGCTCTGTGAAATGTAGGAAAAAACTTTCTGTGCCAAAATTATATCTTTAGTCATTTAATACCCCATTGCACTCTAACAGCCAGGTTGTTAAACCTGGGTTCTGGACAAAATTCCAATTTCCAAAATTCTAAATCTCTAATTACACTGCCTGTACCTACACATCTCTACAACTGCCATTAGGATGGGTTTTCTATGCTGTCCTGTAAATTTGCTGTGTTATTACTTTATGTAGCTGCATTTTAGTGATAAATGAAGCCACACCCATGCATATTTGCATGGCTATTTGTAAATTGCTTTTGAAGCACTCAGAATGAATATATTCTGTATATGAGGAGACTGTCCAAACAGTCAAATTTGTGAATGCAGTGGACATGATTTTGCACACCAATTCAGTGACTATCTAAGCAATAATGGTAATTATGCAGGCAAATTGTACAGTCACGCTGAAAACATGTATAATGGTGTAATGCATATACATTTTTTAAGATTCTGGATCTATATTAGCTGTCATAAGGAAGAAAATATGATTCTGAAATGTAAGACAATTACTTTAAGTTGCTGTTGTACAAAAATGAGCTAAAACTGAGAGGATTACATTTATTGGCATGCTTTGTTTTCTTTGTGCTACAATCCCAGTTTATGGCTAACTGTGATGCTTCAGTGTATATTGTACTGAGAGCTGCAGGTATATCAGAGCCCTGTTGGAGCCTAGAATAATTCAGCAGCAGATACAATTAATTCCGTCTTTAAATAAATAAATCCCACTAAAATGTCTCTATTCATATATAAAGTGGTTTCTCCCCTCCTGCCATTTACACACCCTTAAATAAAAGATATTTATTCCTGTGAGGAGAATTGAGACTGTTCAAAATGGCTTCATTTTTGTTATCAGGAAAGTACAGGCCTGTAGCTCACTTTCATTCTGACTGCCTTGTGCCAGGATATTAAATTAAGTCTCCTCCCTCTTCCATTAAGTGGTTAGCTTTTAGTCAGCCCTCAGTGCTGAAGTTACTTTGAGTGCATGTTGAGTTATTAACTTTCTCCTTACTTGGATTTATTGCTAAAGTTTTCGTACTCTTACAAAACAGAAATTCTTTTGGTGGCGAACCATTGTAAAGGCTTAACTTTTCAGAAGTATTATTCTTTATTCTAGATCTGAACTTGCTTTCACTGACAAAAGGGATCTCCCCCCCCCCATTTAAGTTAAATGGGAATGGAACCTGCTTCGCTACCCACGCTGTCACATTTACTAAGAAAAATAGTTTGTGACAATCATCTATGTGACTAGATAAAAGCAATTAGTGTCATTAATTATATCCACAGTAGAATTAACCACTGCAGCCAGTCTAAAATTTCTCAAAATTTAAATGAAATGAGAAATAAATCAATGATGTTTTTGTGAATTCCCCTATTCCTGCCATTATTTACCGGCTGCTACCCCTAGTCATTGAACACAATATCCAATAAATGGAGAGCTTCATAAACATTATTTTGTCCTCTCAATCCATTTGTGAAAGAATGATATTCTCACATTACAAAAGGGGCAAGCGAGGCACAGAGATTAAATAATTTGTTCCAGGTTACATAGCCAGTCAATGTTAGAAGCAAGAGTAGAATTGAGTGACACCAGTTCCAAAGACTTAAATTCAAACGAACACTTATGCATATGTTTAAACTTATACTTATGAGTAGTCTCCTTGATTTCAAAATTAACCATGTTTTCTTGAACTGATGGCTCTCTTTAAACCATGTCTCCTCTCCAGCTAGTCAACATGTATTTTCTGAAAAGGCATAGAGAAGATTTACTTTATTCATTTGTGATCTCATGGTTGGAAATAAAGATAAATATTTTATAATTTTAAAATTCTGATTTGGGGCCAAATCATCCCTTCCATGTTCACAGATTGAGGAAGAAGGGGGCCAGGGGCTAGCATGAGATAGCAGAGGAGTGCTGCAGTGTTCTTCCTTTTCCTAACCCTAAGAAAGTTTCTCCATGGCAGCTCTAAAGAGTCTGGAGTCCATACATGGGAGAGGGAAGGAGCATGGTTGGGGGATAGCCACTGCATGCAGCATCAAACCCAGCACCATGAATTCTTGAGTTTGTTAAACTGTCAACACTTAATTTAGATGGATTATCTGTGTACTTTAGGGTACGTCTAGACTACAGAGCTTTTCCCGGATACTGGAGGTATCCCAGAAAAGCTCTGCCATATCCAAGGAATGGATGGAAAAGCAGACGTGTTTTTTTCAGCATCCTTGTAAATCTTGTTTTACGAGAAAGAAGGGATGTTCCGAAAGAGGAGTTTTTTCCTGACATTTGGCCCCGTGTAGACAGGTCAAATGTCGGAAAAGCCTCTTTTGGAAGAAAAGCTGAAAAAGATATGCACATTTTTCCGACTTTTTGTAGTGTAAAGTGCTATGTTAAGAGGCAATTCTTGCATCAGTGGGCACAAGGTGATCCCAGAACCTGCACTGTCAGGAACCCAGACCCAGTGACATAAGACATCCATGTGGATGGTTTTAAAGTGCCACAAATCCTTGAGATTCTATCAATTTCTGTGGGAGACACTACAGGTTGAATCTCTGTAGTCCAGCATGCTCTGGTCTGGCAACATCCATGATCTGGCATGATTTTATTTAGCTGGATGTCCACTTATGGGTGTGGCCACGTTTCCCACAGTCCCATACAGTCTGTTTACAGCTACCAATTCTGGTGCTCAGTTTGCTGTTTTTTAGCGCTATTTTACCCTTAAACATCTTCTAAGTGTCCAGTAATCAGTCGAAGTGTTGGTAATGCTGATAGACAATATGATCTCCCGGTCTGGGAAATTCTGTGGTTCAGCACTGGTCAGGTCTTGAGGATGCTGGACTAGAGAGATTGAACTTGTTGTTTAGGCGAGGGAATTCTGCCCTCTTCCCCCAGTCAGTTCCATAGAAACAAGGGGGATGAAATAATGTTTAAGAATGGTAAATTTCCAGGAAAATTCTGAGTGTTCAGCTCAGTTTTTCTTCCCTGTCTGGGAACAACCTACCCAGGACTTGATCTGGCCTTTTGTTCTCAAAGCCTGCAATTTAAATGCTACATATGTTCTACTGCTTTATAATCTCTTTCTGTCCATTTAAAACCAATATGTGCTGTGTTAACATTACCTATGCTCTAAAAAGTTTTGGGTGCTCAAAAGCTATGCGTGTCAAACAGCATACACGGTCTGCCTTATAAAGAAGCAAAATAAAAAGAGTGGATGAGAAAGTCAGCAAGGTTTTATAGGAATCATCTTTGAGATTATGACTCTCCACATTAGAAAGTTATTTCAGTGTCTCCAGAAGAATTCAAAAAATGTTAACATTCAAAACTGTGAGTACATTTAGTTTGTACCAATGTTGTCTTCAGCCACAGTCTCTATTTGATTTTTAAACTGCATTTACACAATGTATCTCAAAAATTGTTTACACCACAGAATTTTGATACAAGTAGATGAGACTGATGCATGTCATTATTCCTAATTTTCAAGTAAGGCTACATCTACACTGCAAAAAAGGTGTTCTTAATACACATTAGCTAACTGGAATGGAAATAGCAGTGAAGATTTAGTTAGTAGGCTTTTAAATTCAGTTTAGCAGCTCAAGTTAATGTGCTGAGAGGTCTGTCTGGACCACTCAGCACCCTGCGTCTGAACGAGGGTACTAGCTAGAGTCTCAGCTGGAGCTGCAAATGCACACAGCTACTTTTAGTGTGCTAGCTCAAGCCCAACTAGCATGAGTCTGTCTATTCAGGCTGGGAGTCTTGCTCTCAGCTGTAGTGTAGTCATTTTCTAGGAGAGCCCTGAGTTGAACTTGAGCTGATAACCTGACTTAAAAGCCTAATTGCTGTGTTTTTTTAAAACTGAGTTAGCTAACCTAAGATACAAATGCACATTGATTTGCAGTGTAGATATACTCTTAGTGAACTATTAACTGGTTATATTGTTTTGTTGGCTAGATTCCGTTTTGCCACTTTATTTGATTATCTTACTACTCCATTACTGTTCTTATACTGTATGCTGGAGTGGGGAAGAAATATAAAGGGATGTCTCTCTCCTCACCTAGACTAAAGACTTGTTTGTTGGGGCGTGTGTGTACGCGTAAGCCTTTTATGATCTAGATTCAGCCAAACCCAAAACAATCACAGGAAAACTGGAAGGTTATGTAAATGCAGATTTCAATCTTTTCCACAAAGAGGTGAGGCACACATCTCTCTTTATTAATCCACAAATCTCTTTTCTTTTTTTTTTAAATGGTATTACGGCAGGTAAGGAGGAAATTAATTTAACAAAGTATCACATTTTAAAAAGTACAAACAGATAAATAACAATTATATATAAAATTGACACCTTGTAACTTCTTATATCTGTTGCCCCTGTTTCTTCCAATAAGATCTGCTTGTTTACTGAGAAAACGTTTTATTTATTTTAGTTAGAGCAGAGTGAATATACCTAAAATATTTTCCAAGACATTTGCTCAAATAGAATTAGTGTGCACTGATGTTTATGTCACTTTTGTGGTCACTTTCCATAAATTATAGAGCAAACAAAATTACTAGCAGGAATGTTCACAGAAGCAGCACATTTTAGGTGAATAGAAAATATTTAAACACATAAATTAGACATTAAACATGTGAACTTGTTTGCAAGGGATACATTAATTGATCAGAGAACAGAAACATACTATGTTATTTATTTGCCCTATCAAAACTAATTAACACATCTCAGATTTCATATATTCAATGTATGCAACCGCTTATGGATGGAATTCAAACCACAAATTATTATTGTAAAATATCTGTCAAACTATTTCCAACAGTGAATAAGTGTGAGAAAAAAATTACAATCTACTCATGGATTGTTCACAAGCAGAAGAAGAGTTGAATTTCAATGCATAAATTATTTGCTGCATGTTCCTAGATGACCTTCGTTATTCTTGCAGAGCCAATACATGTCTGAAAGAATGAGTTGTATTTTAGTCTGTCGCATGCAACAGGAACAAAATAGTTCTACTTGGCTCCAATATACAGAATTACTATTATTAGTCATGGAGTGTTATTTTAAGAAGTGGAAAACATGCTTCTTTATTTTCAAATTGTTGAGTTTGCCATATAGTATTGGCATTTGGTAGGGGAGAGGGGAATCAAATTTTTAAGTTGTAACCTGAGTACGTTTATTAAAGAATTGAAAAAGGTGTCCATGATGACATCTTAACTGTCAGTCATTCTCCTTATTTTGATTGCAATTTAAATGCGCCCTCTTTGACAAGTTATATGTGTTAGTTGCGTTATTCCCATTATGAAATAAAAACTGCATTAGTCACCTTGTGAAAAATGAGACCTGATTGAAGTTTACAAATATTTGCTGGAGACCATTATTCACTGGCTTTGTCTGTAGCCAAAGAAGTCACTGCTAACTAATAGCAAGGATGACCATTTTGTCAGGGACTAATACAACAGCATGACAGTGACATGGACAAACACTATTATAATGAAAAATGATGCAGGTCTTTCTTGAAAAGGGCATGTAAATTGCATTGTATGTCTTCCCACCTCCACCACTGAAACTTGTGACTCACGATCTCAAACTTGTAGTACAGTAATGAAATAGTTACTGAAAAAATCAGAAAGTCACTTTTATTGTTCATCAATAGTATCTAATTCTTTTTGCTGAATTACAATACACTGCTCCTCAAGTTGAAATTATCTACGCAAAGTGGAACTACAGAATAAAAAAGCCTGAAAATTATACTGAACGTCACACTCAAGAGACACATGCTTCTCAACCCCCATCCCTCCACAGAAAAGTACAGGTGTTAAAAGTTAAGTTTTCTAGATATTTTCCCTTTATTTTATATTTTATTAATGCAATTTCATATCTGTCTTACCATCTGTCACAAGAAAGAATAGATATAGAACAGTGGCAAATTCACGTTACAGATACTGTCGTGGGATAACAAAGAGAAAAGTTAATGGACACGGATTTACAAATTATTAATGATTTTTCTTGTCATTTCAAGAAAAATGAAAGCTATGCACGCTGTCTCTCTCCCCAAACAGATTGCATTTTATTCCTCTGCAGTTTGTCCGTCAGGCTTCACTCTGACAACATAATCCAAAACTAATCCAGAGCATTCAGTTTTCCTTGTTGGCTCTCATGCACACTGCTTAGACAAATCCTGCTACCTGTCAGCCCTCCTGTGTGTGCCAAACAGGCTGCCAGGTTAACCCCTGGGGAAGCTGAGAGACCTGCTGACTTAACCCCTGCTTCCCTTCAAATAATCCACTGTAAATACATAGAATGTTAACAGGCTAACTGCTCTAATCAGGGCTGGATCCCTTAAAATCTGTTTCATACACAGCCCTTAAGAACTAGGGATCTGAGCACCACTGCTGGAAGAGGAAAGGCACTGTTTCCAATAACACAAGCTCTAAGCAGATGGATAGGAAACACTGAAACATTTTAATCCCCTAAAACAGTTTGTGAAAATATACACATCACTTCACTGGGCCACCTCACTGCTTATAAATTCTTCCAAATTGTCAGAACAAAGTAAGACAGAGCCATAAAAGAAATCCTAAATCCGTTATAATTTAGATTCACATCCACTCACTTTCTCTCCCCCTGTTGTTTTTGCCAGTCATTATTAAAAATTAACTCATGTGTACTTAGCTTTGTTTTTTTAAGGAGCCTAAAATTGTACATATATAGAAGCAATAACAGAGTTCAATACACAGCAACATTTACAAACAGGGTTTTAAAATAATGTTGAGATGTAAAAGTAAAGAATTATTTTGCACCAGTACTTAAAACAATTCATTCCTGATATATCAAACCTGAAATACAGAGAACAATTTCAGTTTACAAGTCTTAAAGATACTCACTCTTTATTTATTTATTTTTTTAAATTCCTTGTCCTCATTGGAATTCAAGGCACATCTGCTACTGCAGCATCAACAATCCACAGCAGAAAATAACTTGGGCGAGCACGGCATACCAAGGAACACTTAAAAGCCACACTAAGCTTAGCCACATGAGAAATGTAATAAAACATCACTCAGCTCATTTAATGTTTGGAAGGCATGATGTCCCGGTTAATATCTGGAGTGGGGGAAGGGTAGAGTAAGTCATGGGAGGGTTCCTGAACTCTGCCACAAACAAAACTGGGAAGGTCTATTGTGACTTCTGATAAGAACATTTATTTTACTTGAATTAAATTTCAAGGCATTCTCTTAAGAGGAAAAAAAGGGAGACTATTCTTCGCCTTCCCCCTTTCATATTTATATATGGACACACAAAAAACACACACACTCCTCAGCCTCTGGAGTCCTTCAAAACATTTAAATTGTGTTATAAAGACTTACTAGCACTGCTCTTATATAAATTTGTGGAGCTAATAAACAGACATTAAACAAATCAACAAATCTAGAGATATTTAAAATAATCCTCTCAACTAAAAGGGTTCACACTTGAAGGCCATTCTGACTTTCAAGAAATTACTGGTTCTATTACTATTCCCAGTTTTCAGTACAGTGAACAGATGTGAAGCTGTAAATTTTTAAGTTCACTCACTTTACTATTTTTACATCTTTACAATGTCTTTTGTATTTCTAAGCAACGTCAACATAATTTTGCAATGTACATACATTTTTATATAAATTACTGCTTATTTAAAATAACATTTGACAAAAATAGTGAATGTGATCTCTTAATTTGCATCCTCGCATCTCAAAATGATTATCTCGTTGACAGAAAAATTCAATGGAATGTCAGACGATTGTCAATTCCCAAGAAGACAGACTATGTTCATTGGGGAGCAGGCAGGAGCTTATGAAATGTATCCCTGTATGTGATAATGCTGTTCTCAGAGTTACAAATTAATTTTATTTGCTTTATTTTTAAACAGGCACTTGTTAGAGTATTTGTACAAAGAAATTAAATAATAAATGTAAAAAATTACAAAATGGGAAATGTAACATGAAATAAGGTCTCAATGGCAAAACTTCCATTGACTTCCAGGGGACCAAATTTCATTGTCAGGATATTCAAGGCACTAGCTGACTCAGGCCATGTACTCACTAAGCAGAAGATGGATGCTGCCGTGATCAATCTTTTGGGCTTTGATTTAGCGGGTCTAGTGAAGACCCGCTAAATCAAACTCAGAGGGCACCCCAAGTGGTGGTCGGTACACTCCCGCTTCTGCAAGGAGTAAGGAAAGGTGGATGGCAGGGAAACTTGAACTAAGGTACATCAATTCCAGCTAGGTAATTAACTTAGCTGGAGTTGCGTATTAGATCTTCCCTTTTAGGGAAGACAAGGCGTCAATTCTAACGATATTAATCAATACAGAACAAAATGTTTTTCAAATTAAGTTCTTCACAGTAACAAAGCTCAATATTGTATGTAATATATTGATGTAAAATCCTGTTTAATTGGTTAACTGATTAAATATTACATTTAACTGGTTAACTGATTAAAGGGGTATTGACGGTGGCAGTCCCAGCCAGTGGTGTTCACGGGCTCCCTGTGGACAGAGGCTACTCCAGATGCTGAACAGCTCCTGCCTGTGGAGAGTCCAAACCTGCCACAGACAGAGGCAGCTCCAGACCACCGGAACAGGTCCTGTCCACAGCTGCCCCTCCCCCAACCTCCATAGGGGCTGAAGCAGCAGGGAATTGCTTCAGCCCCCACCGGTTAATGGTTAACCAGAACTGGTAAGCATCACCTGTAAAGGGTAATCCTTACCAGTTAACCTTTCATAACCCTAGTGTGGAATGCATTTAGATGTGAGTGCCATTTATTAAAAAAATATATTTAATATCTTAGTCTGATTCCTATAAAGCAAATTATTGACATAACATTTTCCTAGTTATCTTTTAATAAATGTGCATTGTGCAAATATGCCTTAGCCCTGATTAAATTCACACAGCACAAAAATTCTTTAGAGAAGAGCAACAGATGGCTACTCTGCTAATCAAAATACAAAGGCCTACAAGAATTAAAATGAAACTATGAGAATTGTCGATCAAAAAAAAAATCTTACTTGTGGTTGCCAAAAGTTATTCAGTCTTCAGGGATGCTAAGGAAATTAATTTAAAAATAACCCTATACTGCAAATGCCTGGACTTAAGCTGAACTTCTTTGCTTTTGTACTTAACATTGTATACTAGGGCAGTAATGCACAAACAGTATTTGCAGAAGGGCTTTACGAGCACTACTAAAGTGACTCTGTGGAGCTATACATCAGACCTAACCTGGGCATCCACTCAGAAATGTAGTTTTGAGATGTGTGATAATCCAAATATACAGGCTCAGATGTTTACATTACAGTTGTTTAAAATATGATGATTAACGTGTAACTAATCAATATATTACAATCCAGTGTTGACAATTCCAGGTCATTTGTTGATCATTTTTCCTTCATACAACACCAGCTGGGAGATGTTTTCCTATTATTGATCTTGCCACTTATCAGCTATTCAAAACATTTTTCTTTATAGTTGGTACAAAATCTAAACAATGTAGATCTGGTTCATTAACCTTCTGGACATTTGGCAATAGGGAGAGTGGAGAATGAAGAAGAAAAGCATTCCAAGTTATTTAGGTTTTGATTCTGACTAAGACATTCTAAAGGGGGAAAATATATCAACATTCAAAACAAGCACTTTAATGGTCTTTGGACCAGGCCCTCTTTAAATCAAGATGAAAATGGGTATTCAAAAGTAGAAAAATAAATATAATTCATATAATATAAGGGTAAGCAATCCCTGATAATACCCTGCAAAGAAACAGTAAACATTGTTATTTTTTCCTAAACATAGTTTGGCTTGAAGGTTCAGATCTAGAAGTCTAGATGTTAGCAACATAATTTGAAAGTACACAAAAATTGGGAGATTATGTTTGTCACAGGTTAAATCTCAGAGTAGTGGTTGACCGAAAGGTTCATGAACCTTGAGTTTACTGTAAATATGAGCTAATTAATGGTTTGAAGCTGAAATAATTCAGATTGGATTCAGTAAATGATGCCATGAATGACCCCAAAAACAGATCTAAGTGAAATCTGAGCTGGGGTGCCCTGACATGAAATGTGAGAAAATATTCACATGAATTTCTAAATTTGACAATAGTTCAGTTTCCAGAACTATGATACAGGCAGATACTCTCCAATTCCACCTACCCACAAAATCTCTCTGTCTCTTCAAACAATTTAATTCTAACTATGTATAAAATTAAAAACCACCACACACCTTTAATCATGATAATTTTATATACTATAAAAGTCTAAGAAGTTTAAATTATACATTTAGAAATGTGAACATACTTAAGACACGAGTGGAAAACTGCAACATCTTGGAATGCACTCCAAAAACTGGTTCACCAAGCTATCTTTCTCGCTTCATGAAATATCTTCTAAAAAAGCAGTTTACTTGGTGAAGCCTCATTTGACTGGATGTCCTTTGGGGAGGTCTTTTTGTTCTGTGTTTCTACAGAATCTAGAACAATGGTCCAGGACAGGCAGCAAAGTAAAAGCTAACCATAACCTTCAAGATGTGCAGGCTGAATGTGGCTGACTGAAAAATAACCCATGTTCTTAATATTGCTAGCTACCTCTTTTCTCTCTCTCCCCCCTGCTGTCTGTTTCTTTAGATCCTGCTTTAATGTTATCCTACACCACTTTGAAAAAAGGGCAGTCCATGCACTTTTGACTACAAGGCACCTAGCACACCTTTGTGTGCTCAAAAAAAATATTTACAAGCAAACATCATCTCAGCAGTCCAGCTAAGAAGAAGAAGAAGAAGAAGAAGAAGGACAGACTGCACGATATGCTGGAGTCATGTTCGTGTTAAGGGGAGGGAATGGGCGGGTCACAGACAGATGCTGTAAATACTCTCTGCTGTCATTTATTCTGACACATTCTATGCATTTCTGATAACCTGAACACTGAATAGATGCTGAGATAAGGCTTCTCTTGCCACAACTTGTACTTTCCAAAATAGCAACACAATTTTAAAGAGCAATAACATGAACAGTACGTACTTGGCAAATCATCTTTTTTTTTGGCTGAATGTAACATTCAGCTTGACTCTCCTTTGCCCTCTTTCATTAATTTGCTCCAGCAGAGTCTGACCATTCACGGAGGAAGCTTGGCAGCTGCAAGAATCCAAGTGTCAAGCTCTGGAATGAAGTTTTCCAGCAGTGGAAAACTGGTTGTTAATTTTGACTCATGGATTTGGCTAATTAAAGCAATACATATTAATATCACTGGCAATATCTAGCAAGACAGATCTGTATGTACTAATTAGATGTTCAGAATTCCATTATCTGTGTGCCATTACTGGAACACATTCTTCACAGGGTTTTCAAAGCTCCACTGAAGAAACAAGAAATTTGTCAGGACCAGATAACCTGGGCAGGCGGGTCTTTTTTCTGTGTATTTTTTCTCCCAAGTGGTAAATCTATATGTAAAATGCTACTCTGTAGGCTTACTCTACTTTAACCCAGCTAAAATTGTCCTCCTCTTTCTGAAAGAACCAAGGAAAAGATTACAAGACACTAAGATTGCTAATACCTCCTTACCCTTTTCCTAGCACTCCTCATGGGTCATACAACTGCATCTCAAGTTCTTGTTTGTGTTTCAGAACCATACGGGAATAGCAAATTAAGAATCTTTTGATGAATACTTTTGGCTGTGTTCAACAAACATCCAAATGGTCATGTAAACTTAAATATTTTTAAGCTGAATTTGTTTTCATTTCATTAGTACAGAATAAACCTGTTCATGCTTTTATGTTTTTGAGAGCAAAAATTAAAGAATTATATGAATATAAAATTGCATAGACTAGAGTAAAGATGATAAATGGGGACATGAGCAGCATATGGAAATACAAAATCAATTTCTACCCTGTTACATCAGTGTAAATCTGCAGTAGGTCTGTTATTTCATATTGGAAGTATTTCAAAATTACACTGGTGCAAAATGAGAGAACCCTTGACCCTAAGAAGATTACTATGATTGATTTATATAAATCAATCAAACTATATTTGCCATAGTGAAAACATAGGAGGCCAAAATTTTCCTCTTAAGATACATTCACAGTATATTATGTGTCTGAACTTGGGTCCTTTTATATGTGCTGCTGTTCAAATATTTAGTCAGTTCTCCAGTGATATTTCCACCATATTCAGAGGGGTAACATTTCAAATAGTCCTTGGGGGGAGGGGGGGGGAGGGGGGAAGGGGAAAAGGATAAAAAAAATTACAAGATGTACTATGTATGTTGCGCAGCCAGAAAATATAACAGTTTTGGTCTGATCAAGACCTATTCTGTTGTATTTGTGCATATCAGGAACGAAATATAATTTGTCTTTAAATCCCGGGCCAAATCACTTAAAGATTTGAAATTAAAACTGCATAGTGCTTGTCATGCATGGCTAGAAGGGGTAACCAGTTCAGTCTTTGCTATACAGTCTGATTGGTGTTCATGTGGATGACATTTTAATATTATCCTGGAAGCTTAATTATAAAGGATTATTAACAGCTCATAAGAGAATTGAACTGAGATAGGGTCACAGAGAGTGGAATATTATGAGCGGCCTAATCTTTGACCACTCTCTCTCTATTATTTTGGAATCTTTACACCAAAAGAACTACAGACAAATCTGTTCAAGAGAGACACCTTTTTTACCCCCTTTTCATCTAAAATGGGCTATCAGTGTGTCTCCTGATGCACAGTGCAGAGCACACAGTGTAGCTTTTTGGTGGTCACAGATCCCCTTTCTGTTTGGAAGAATTGTGGCAATCCTGGGCACTATAATGTTTAAGAGACAGCATGTGTGAAAGACATTTAGAGTCATGATACATTTTAGAAAAGTAATATGCACGAGTGTGTCTCTACATAGGAACGTAAGATATGAGCAGGCTTTCAGTAAATTGGTAGAGGTCGTTAAGCTTTTTTTTCCAGTTGACAGGAGTGGTCAGAATACAAGCAACACTGTTTTTTGTAAGGGGACGGAGTGCAGCCTTAAAATAGCACTTATGTTAGCTTTTGTCACATTAACTGTGGGAACTCTGGTGGAAATACATTTAGGTACTTGACTATAAGTTCAGAGATAAGCCTGGCTGATATTGTGAACAGCTCAGCCTGAGAGGTAAATTGCATGCAGAAACTAAACATGACAGCCTAAGATAAAACACTTATTATGATTAATTCCAGAAGATGTAACAGGCTTTACTTACTGCAGTCCCAGGAAATCTCAGTTCTACCTGATAATGTTTACAACTCCAGTTGCATTCACAAGGCACCCCCATGCTTTCATACTAGTTGGCCACTTATCTGCGAAACTTCTCGCCAAAGCAAATTTTAACTTCTATGTTATTAACGCAAGGGCTTTAACAGATTTACAAGTTAAAAGGATTTTAAGCACCCATTAAAAGCCTAAAGCAGGCTGACAGCAAGACAAATTTTTAAAAAGGCCATAATTGCTACAGACATGCAATGTGACTGTCTTCTTACGAAAAGCTTACACTATAGCGATTGTTAAATAAACATTAACTCTTGTGGAGGACTCTTGTCAGGGTCACTCTAATTTCTATAGTCTCTAACACATTTATTGAAGTGATCATGTTATGATACTATATTCTTCATCCTAGAGGTAGAATATTTCAGTACTGCATGATACAGGGGAAATGGTTATTTACTATCAGGATAAATAAATGAAAAACTTTTGCTGGCTTAACTTTGACATTTATTCTAGAAACTTCTAGATAGCTTTAACTTATATTTTGTCTCCCTTTTTGAAACGTTTATGTTTATTCTCAGTAAATAATCATATTTTACGTGTAAGGGAAGTGTAGCACTCATTTCCCAACTCAGCTAGAAAAACATATCTCCCTTTTCTTAAAATTACTCCACAGAGGGTAATAATCAGAAATTTATAACAACAGATGTAAAATCCAAACATAAACCAGCAAGAAACACATGGGAGGATTTCCTCAAGAATGAATTATTTTCCTAACAGTGGATTGGAGAAGGGAGAGATATTGATACAATTCTTATTCAGTATGAATCAGCTCTTTAGGAAATATTTTAAGTAGGTAGGTATGAAATAACTTTGTAGAACTGGAAATATCTCTTAAAGAAATAAATTCATTCAGATACGAACCTAAAATAAAGAGAAACAAGATGGGAAAGAAAGTAGACAGACTAGTAAAGAATAGTAGGTATTTTTACCACCAGCAAATAAGAAGAAAAACTAATGGACTTTGACACAACTAAATAAAAAAAAACATTCTATACATTAGCAAACACAGTGTAACTTTAGCAATGCCAACAGTGTGTTATTTGATTGTTGTTCTAATGAAACCTGGGGACTTACCTAATCCAAATGAAGTCAAAGAGTTTCTATTATTGTTGATTTCAATGGAAGCAGGATGAAAACTAGTCTAAAGAATTACAGTTCTCTTCATGTACATGATGAAAAATTCTATAGGTGTATATTAGCACCTAGTAATATAGTTAAAATTCCTGTTTGTGTAATTACATTCTTATTAGCTATATCCCAGTGTAGTGTTATTTCAAAATAGTACTCTGTTATTTTCTGCTCTAAATTATGTGGTGTGTACTGCACACCACAATGCATTCTACTCATAGGTAGGTTTTGTTTTACTATTTGGGGAAAAGCTCTTACCATCTCTTTGGAATAAAGTTTTTATTGTTACATTAAGGGCCCTACTTTGTTACCTCTGTACTGAGTAGTATTTAACAGTGTAGTCTGTTGATGAAAAGGTTTTTAGAATTGGAATACCATATCATCATTACTTAAGGAAACAAATATAACAAAATGTCTCCTGGATGTTTATTTCATTGATCAATGCCTTTTTTAAAAAATAAATCTTAGAAGCCTAATTATGTTAGTCTGTAACTTTAGTATCATGAGCTTTTGTGGGCAAAACCCACTTTTTCAGATGAGATAGAGTGGAGGAAAAAAAAAAAGACGCCCCCTCCTTTTTTTCCTCCACTCAAGCTCATCTCATCTGAAGAAGCCCACGAAAGCTCATGATTTTATAATATATATTATACAGACACACAAATTTGAAAGTCTTCAAGGAGTCACAGGACTACTCTTAAAAAAAAAAATCCTAATCTCTAAATCAGCATTACTGTGCAAAATAGCTAAATATAGGGAGGAAGAGACTGCCTGAGAGAGAGATTCTGATTCACATTTATAGTATATTATATAAACACACGTTTGAGGTCAGCAATGGATCTACCTCTTGATCTACCTCCAGAAAGGCCAGAGGAGCAGAGATCTGTCACAGCTAATGATCCAACCAGGAAGGAAGGTGTAACTTGAGGCGTTGAGGCATTGGTACTCTCAAAGACAGCAGCAACTGCCAGAGCTTTCCACTGACTAGAAGAAGGCAGCACACAGATAAGAGTGCCCCTGTCACTTAGGAGCTGCTTTCACTCAAAATAACTAGTGCTTGAAAAACTGTGAGCAGGGTCCAGACAATCAGGAGTTCTGGCTACTCAGTGGGAGTCACAAGCCCACCATGCCATTGCACAAGCTGAAGGCTTACATCCTGCAGCTAGTGATGCCAAAGATCTGTTGGTGATGTAGACACCATCTCTGCTGCATCACTATGAATAGGCTTTCCCTGTGCATGCTCTTCTCCCCAATTTCCATTTAGCATCCCCAGGAGCTGACTGTCTCCTTGAAGGTGAGCAGTCAAGGTGTCCAACTTTAAAAATCAGAATTTTGGACAGCCAGAAAGAGTGAAGAAAATTTAAGGCTGACAGTATAATGATATTTGTTAGTATAGGAAAGCTGCTGGTAAAGCAATCTATTTCCCCACCAGTATTTTACAGTGTGTCCAAAGCTTTAATCATGGCTCCTGACCCATACGTATGGCTGAGGAAAAAATAAGTGAAAAAAATGCATACTCCAACATTAGCACAACCAAATTACATTTTAGAACACATAGTAAAGCAGTCTCATGTGAAGATAATTGTAAATAAAGTTAGCCACAATTACTGTGACCACATGGACAAATACAATTGCTTAGACAAGTGAGCAGTCACATAACTGACCATATGCATGTGAAGTTCCTCAGTCAGCATACAAAGATATAATAATTATACACTATCATAAAGATATGATAGTTATATACTATCATACAGTGCATACCTTTTTAAAAAAGACATTTAACATTTTAACCAGTTTTAGCTGGATTCCTATTATGCAGTACACCCAGGAAATCTCTCTCAAACTGGTAGTTAACTATGCAGTTGTACAAAAGAAACTTTGTTGAAAGCAAAGGTGACTGTAAATGGGTGCACTTTGGTGCGTAGCTCCCACAAGAGCTGGCTGACCTGCGGCAAAAGCCACCAGAGAGCTATTTAAAGAGCTGGCAGGGACCTGGGTTGTAACAAGACAGTAGTTGTAAGAAATTTTAAGTTACTTTCACTGCTGATTTAAAGTCAAGTCCAAAAGGCTCAAAATGTTAATGCTTCATTGAACCTAAAGAGGACCACACTAGGGTATGTGGTCCTTTGTCTACACAAAAATGTCTCTCACCCCACAGACCTTGTGGCAGGTTTGTGAGGTAAAAACTAGCCATATTCTCTCTGACACTGGAATTAGGAACAGCACAAAACCACTGCTATTATTGATATTTGTCTGACTTGCTCATAGAAAGCAGAGCAAATGCAGAAAAGCCGTTCATTTTAAGAAAATGAGTCAAAACGGTTTCTACTAATTCTCTTAACTGCATGGGATAGATTCAGCCAATAAGAGAAGCAGAATCAGTACCATGTGATTTATATGAGCAGTCACAACTAAACTAGTCACCAACAGCTTCAGGGGGTAGCCAAGTTAATCTGTTATAGAAAAAAAACAACAAATGGTCTGGTAGCACTTTACAGACTAACAAAACATGTAGATAGTATCATGAGCTTTCATGGGCACACAATACACCACTCCGGTCATCTGAAGAAGTGGGCGGTGCCCACGAAAGCTCATGATACCATCTACAGGTTTTGTTAGTCTATAAAGTGCTACCAGACCATTTGTTGTTTTTGTCACCAACAGTTATCCTGTTAGCAGGACAGAAAACAAAAACCAGACACTTTCAAAAAAAATCTCAGATAAGTCTTCCTATTCTGATAAATATTTAATCATTTAAAAAAAGAAATTTCTGACTAGACAAAAACATTCTGACACTAAATATTTTGTCCATTTCTAATCAACATATATTGTTTGTTTCTATATCTATATGTAAAACTTTTTTAAAAAATTAGGAAAACTGGTATTATAGCTCTTGTTACAATCATAAAAGCACATGGGAGCCAGGGGAAAAAATGGAAAAAACCTCACATGAACCACCGAATAATACAAGGTAAATTTTGAAACTTTATTATTTTCTCCAAGCCTAATACTTTAAAATTATTCACCAAAACCAAACAAACATATTCAACAAAAACCAAACTTTTTTTTTTTTACACCAGTTTTTTTTATTTTGGCAGTAAATATTCTGTTGAAAAAGTAGTCTAACACCGTATATTAGTATGTAGGATATTTACAGATTTTCACTCTTTAACACAAGTATTGGGCCATCCCTATTGTTGACTTGGAATTTCTTTGCCAGTAAATCTCTCATTCTCCCGGTCAAATAGAGTTTTAGGACTAACTATTAATTTCTGTAAGTAGCTAGAACTACTAAATCACTCACAAAGTTCCTTGCAAGTAGTAAGATACCTCAGAACTACAATTCAGACTGAGTCAGATTCTCCATTGGATCACAAGACTCAGCTGTGAGTTTTTATAATTGATATCAACTATTTCTCTCTCAGAAAAATGATACAGTATATAATTTCTTGGCAATAACTAAACTTAATATTTGTCTTCATTAAAATAGGCATTAGCTAATTGCTGCAGGTTTATATTCCTGTTTATGTTTAAATGTATTAACATCATCATCAGTTTCTCAATCTCTTCATTTAGCAGACTATGTTTGTATTTCGTGTCAGATTTTGGAACTACAATCTGGTAGTTGCAGTGACAATCACAAAGAACATATACACAGAACACACTGAAAGAGGAAATTCAAAACAATACAGGGACAAAATTAGATAACAGAATAGCTCATTAAGCAGTGCTCCTGGAAAGACTGGTAAATGAACACTGCAACTATATAAGCATACCATTCAAGAAGGCCTCATAGATGAACAGGGCATTTTGAATGTACCCATATTAATCTTATGGATAGAAATGGAAGAAGAGATATTTCAATCTATGTCAAACAGAAAACACATACAAATAGGGCTGGCCAGAAAAAAATTCCAAGATGCAAACATTTTTAAGGTTTTGACATTGGATTTCATTCTAATGTAGATTGAAAATGAGAACTTTCACATTTTATTGGGCAACTGGAGAGACAGCAAGAGAGCAAGCCGCCCCTAAATAGCCAGTAGCCCAATGATATGGACACTCACCTAGGATGTGGGATACTCACATTCAAATCTCTCCTCTGCCTGACTCAGAACAGGGAGTGAAGCCTGAGTCTCCTACATCCCAGGTGCATATTGTAAACACCAGACTATAGAGTCAGCCTGTCTTTCTCTCACTGTGTGTCATGTTGGAGCTGATCCACCCACAGCAGAAATAATTAACTATTCATTGAGCAAGAGAGAGAGAAAAAGCAAGAAATCAACTCTACAAACTGGTGGTTTATGACATTCCCTCATCCCAATGCATGCTCTAAGTACCAGACTATAGGCTATGCTAGGTTGTCTTTTTTCCCCCCACTTGTTTTGTCCATATATCCTGTCTTGGAAACAGACAAATTGCTGGGAAAAAACCCAACCAAACAACAACATAACAAAACAAAACAAAAATAAAAAACCACACACACAACGTTGGCATGGACACATTGGCATTTTCCAACCAAAAAAAATCATTGTGAAAAAATTTCCAACCAATGCTGCCAATAAGAAATATTCTTAATTTCTTATTTTTCTAATTAGGCAGATTTCTTATAGAATTTTAGAGCAATATATAGGCTTTGCCACTTTCTGCTATTATTTATTTATTCTAGCTATAGCACTTAGAAGCCCTAGTCATGGACCAGGGCTATGATGATCTCCTTAAAAAGTTGTGAACTGTTTTACAGTATTTCTGGATTTTACTCTCTCTCTCAGGTACATTCATTGCTTGACAGAGCAGCTGTAGCTGGCTATTTCATACTGCAATTATGCCAACATTGGACACTTTTTTTTTTACCATCCCTGAGAAATATTTCTTAGTGGGAGCAAAAAGGATATTTGTGCAACCTCCTTAACAAAAAAGTTACAAGAGAAGCCACTGACCTGGGAAAACGTCTCCAGCTAGGAATTAGGAAGTAAAGCACAATGTTTGCTAATCCCACATTTTGCCTCATTTTTTCCCTGCTAACTTCAGTATTCAGTGCCAGAGCTACCTATTTCTCTGACAGAAAGCCCATAGTAGAAGAGCTGCAAGGAAAAATGTGCAGCTTTTCATGGGAGGATGAGGTCTGCTGGGAGACCTCTTTCCTTCCTGAAAGTGTGGGAGCAAGGCAATCAAAGAGTAAAAATATGGGAAGGCAAAATGGAAATGAAAAGAAAGAGGGATCAAGGAAGCCATAGAATGGGGGAGGACAGAAAGATGGGAGGTCCAAAAGAAAGCATTGGAGAAGAGGTAAAGGGATATTGGGTAAGGAGAGACAGCAAAAGAGAAGATCACCTAATAATGGAGTAAAGCTGACAGACAGAGTGAGATGGAGATGGAGGGAAATAATGAGAAAAAGAAATAAGGGAAAGGAATGAGGAAAGGAAAAACTAAAAGGTCAAAGTTTTGATTAATCTTTTCCCCACTGGTTTTTTTGTTTGTTTTAAGTTTCCCTGGCTGAAAGCGGGGAATCTAATTTAAGTCCCGGTGCAGTGGGGCCAATAACAGTCCTGAGGTTTACCTCAAAGAAAAGCCCTTAAGTTTTCATACTAAACACAGCCCTAGGTGGCACAGCACAGCACACCAGCACATTTCAACCTGCAACTCGAGAAGTGGACATGCCAGTTTTTCTGAACCCAGTTCCCTCCTCTCTTATACTGGTGAAATTCTGATTCCACTGAAGTTAATGGAAAAACTTCAATTGACTTAAATAGGGCCTGAATTCCACACAGGAACAATAGTACTTTATGCCACAAATAGTCACATAAGTTCATGATCACTTCTGGAGAAAAGGTCTTTTTCTTTAAAGGGCTCCTGCCATCCTTATCTACTGGACATGTGTTCCCTGTGATTCTTTCACTCACAGGGCTTCAGCAAATACAAATCAGGACCAAATTGGTTGACCTTTACTTAAGGTGAGCAGTCCTACTGAAATCATTGCAACTAGTCAGGAAGAAAAGCATTACTCATTGTGAGTAAGAGAGGCCAAATCTCAGCTTCTTTATAAATATACTTTAAAAATGGGAAAAAAAACCCATCCCAACCTCCATGAACGGTATAACATAATACATGGGAGATCTGTGTGTGTTGTGGAAATATAATAATTATTAATTTATAGTATATTTTATCTAAGATAAAAAGCAATAGAGCAAAACATGGATTATCTATAATAGACCTATTTCAAGCATAATTTTTGGTCTGGTCTACTATTCAGCCTTTCCCTCAAAGTACCTGGGGATGCACACACTTAGTATTGAGGCCTGTTCTGTGAGACTGCATTAACTGTAGATAGTCTTTAAAAATGCTAATCCTTGCTTTTAATGGAACCAAGTGATTTTTAGCAGCATGAATCTTTGATAAAATGCTACTAGACAAAGTAAAAGCTAAGATTCTGGGAGGCCCACTTCTTCAGTCAGTGCTGATGGATAGAAGGCATATAAGAATGGGAGGTTTCTTATCTTCTCTTTGTATACAATTATATGAAATGAAAACATGTCAGTCGCTCAACCCTGAAGAGATATTATTTATTACTTATTTATTTATAATATTTTTACCCAGCCACTCTATTTAAAATATTCAAGGTGGCTTAGAATTTTTTTTTGTTTTAAAAAAAAACACTATACAAATATATATAAAAAATTAAAATACGAGACCTCAGGGGGACATAAAACATGCTAAAAGTGTCTTGAGAGGTGGGACACACACACACACACACACACACACACACACAGACTCAAACACCAATAAAAGCACGAGTAAAAAGAGTGGCTTTAGCCTGATGCTGAAACAATGCTAACATTGGCGCAAAGCGAATATCCCGAGGAAGAGAATTCCACAGCCTGGGAGCAAAAGCTGAGAAGGCCCTGGTCCGCGTAGATACGTGGTCCCCAGGGCACATGGCACACGGGCGCTTGCGGGGGGAGCACGCTTGGCGGAGGGAGCGCCAGGCGCGCGGCACGCGGCGGGAGGGGGCGGGGGGGAGCGCCGGCTCCGGGCACGCGGCAGGGGGGAGTGCCGGCCCCGGGCACGCGGTGCTCGGCGGGGGGAGCGCGGGCCCCGGGCATGCGGCAGGGGGGGAGTGCCGGCCCCGGGCGCGCGGCACTCAGCGGGGGAGGGGGGAGCGCCGGCCCCGGCCCTAGGCGTGCGGCGGGGGGGGGGGTGCGCCGGCCCCGGGCATGCGGCGGGGGTGGGGGGGTGCGCCGGCCCCGGGCA
The DNA here is from genome assembly GCF_052426305.1 of Pelodiscus sinensis. Taxonomy (NCBI): domain Eukaryota; kingdom Metazoa; phylum Chordata; order Testudines; family Trionychidae; genus Pelodiscus; species Pelodiscus sinensis. The sequence continues at coordinate 105,639,220 of NC_143055.1, forward strand.
TGCGGCGCTCGGCGGGGGAGCATGGCAGGGGGAGCGCCGGCCCTGGGAATGCGGCACTCGGGGGGGGGGGGGGAGCGGAGCGCCAGCCCCGGGCGCGCGGCACTCGGCAGAGGGGGGGGAGGAGCGCCGGCCTCGGGAGCGCGGCACTCGGTGGGGGGGGGGGGGAGCGGAGTGCCGGCCCCGGGCGCGCGGCCCTTGGAGGGGGCCCTGCCCCCGGGCGCGCAGATTTGGGGGGGCCCTGCCCCCGGGCACGCGGCGGGCAAACGGCCACAGCCCCTGGCACCTGACAACCTCAAAAGGTTGGGGACCACTGGCGTAGATGTTCATCTTATCTCCATAAGTGGGGGGAACACTGAGCAAAGCCTCCTCAGCTGACCTCAATCCCTGGGCAGGTTCATATGAGAGAAGACGTTATTGGATTTTGAAGTGAGCAGACAGATCACTGTTGCACGCGTAGGCAGTTTGCGCCCCAAATTCTGTACTAAGTGGACCATGTGAGGTGTCAAATTGAAGCTTATGCTCTACTGATTCTATTTATGCTATGCATGTACTTGTACGATCTTTGTATGTGCTGTTATAAATATGGGCTCTGTTCTTGTATTTTAAATGTTCTCTGTCTGGGAGGGAGCAATAGGCCTGGACTGCCTACTGGGAGGAAGGATTGTGCAGTGGAAAATCTCTGCTGATGAGCACTGCTCCATGGACAATGGCTCTCAGAGTGGCCAATATACACCATAGGAATGCAGCTGGAAGCCTGCAAAGTAGCTGGTGCATAATGGCTACTTGCATGTGAAACAGAGATAGGTCACTTGATCAAGTGACCAGCTCCAGTTTGGGAGACATCAGAATATAAAAATCCCATGAGGGCATCTCCATCTTGTCTTCAATCTTGCTACTAATTCCAGATGCATTCCTGTTAGGGATACAGAGCCAGGAAGGATTGCTGACCCATTGTAGCACAGGATGTACACCAGAGACTTCTAAGCTAGCAGTTTGTAACATCTCTGCTAAAAGCCTGCATCAAGAACTTGGTGATTGATGTATGTAATGTATTCTACTCAATCTTATTCTCAACCTTTTCTTTCTTTTATTAATAAACCTTTAGATTCTAAAGGATTGGCCCAGCAAGCTCTTGTGGGTAAGATCCAAAATGTAAATTGACCTGGGATCATGGCTGGTTCTTTGGGACTGGGAGGATCTGTTTGGAGCTGATGAGAATGGGTTTTATAACCTCTCACCTGTGTGTAAGGCCCAGGGCTGATTGTGGCAGAGGGAGAGCTGGAGGTGTCTGAGGGGTTTTGCTCATGAGGCTTCCTGTTGGCCAGATTGGCAGCTGAAGTGCTCTGGGTGACTGGTTTGTTGCCTATTTGGGAAAGGTCTCCAGTGGAAGGCTGTAAGTAAGCCATGGTTTTGAGCAATTCACCCTGAGCTGACGCCCTCAGTGGTGCCCAGACCAGGTCGGTCACAGACGGTCCTTCAGATTCCCTGGACCAAACTCATTTAGGGCTTTATAGGTCATAACCAAGACATTAAATTGTGCCTGGAAACATATCGGAAGCCAGTGTAGCTGCCGGACCACTGTAGTAATGTGCTCCATATAATGAGTATTAGTTAAAACTCGAGCAGTCACAATCTGGACCAGCTGAAGTTTCTGAAGGCTCCTTAGAGGCAGCCCCACATAAAGCGCATTACAATAATCCAGGTCAGGATGTAACAAGAGCCTGGATCACTGTGGCCAAGTCATGCTTGTTCAGGAAGGGTCACAGCTGGCGGAGCAGATGAAGCTGCCCAAAGGCATTTCTGGCCATGGAAGAAATCTGGTTCTCAAATGTTAAAAAAAGGGTCCAAAAGGACTCCCAAGCTCCCTGTTCTGTCAGGGGGAGAGTAACCCCATGTAGAACAGGTACCATGCCACGTTGCTGAACAGATGGCCTCCTGATCCGCAGGACCTCAGTCTTATCTGGATTCAACTTCAGCTTGTTTGACTTCATCCAGTCCATCACTGCTACCAGACACCAGTTTAGATCCTTCACCACCACACCTGATTCTGAAGTCACAGGGAAATAGAGTTGGGTGTCATCTGCATATTGATGGAACCGTCCTTCAAAACTCCTCATGACTTCTCCCAGCGGCTTCATATAGATGTTAAACAGCATAGGGAACAAGATGGAACCTTGCGGGACTCTGTTGCACAATCGCCACTGAGGCGAATAGCAACCCCTTAGCTCCATCTTCTGAAAACGTCCCGACAGGTAAGACTGGAACCACTGCAGAACACTACCTCCAATACCCAACTCCACCAGTCATTCCAGAAGGATACCGTGGTCGATGGTATCAAAAGTCGTTGAGAGGTCCAAGAGATTCACTCTCCCGGTCTATCTCCTGGTGTAGGTCATTTACCAGGGTGACCAAGGTGGTTTCAGTTCCAAAACCCAGCCTAAAGCCAGACTGAAATGGATCTAGATAATCCGTTTCTTCCAAGAAAGCTTGTAGTTGCAATGCCACTGCCCACTCAAGTACCTTGCCGAAGAAGGGAATATTAGCAACTGGGCGGGCCATAGTTATTCAGATTACATGAGTCCATAGAAGGCTTCTTAAATAGCACTTTTATCACTGCCTCTTTCAAGGTGACAGGAACAATGCCAGATCTAAAAGATGTATTAATAATCCTCTAGACCCAGCCAGTCATCCCTTCCCAGCTAGTTTTAATAAGCCATGAAGGGCAGGGGTCGAACAAACACATGGTTGGTCGCACTCCTCCAAGCACCTTGCCCACATCCACAGTCTGCAATAGCTGAAACTGTTCCAAAAAAAAAAAAAAAAACACACACACACACACACACACACACACACACACACACACACACACACAACTGGGCAGTGTGCTCAACACATTCTGCACCCCACTTACATAGCAGCCAGAGTCCAAATCAGACCAAATGCAAGCGATCTTATTTGCAAAGTGCTTTGTGAACAGATCCCAGTGGGGAGCCAAGAGCTCCTCCATTTCATTATGAGTGCCAGACTGTAACAAGCCCTGTACCACTCAAAACAGTTCTGCTGGACGGCATTGTGCAGATACGATATGGGTGGAAAAGTCACTTTTCTTCACTGTCAGTACCACCACAGAGTAGGCTCACAATTCAGCTCTAATACACAATCGATTGGTCTCAGGTCTAGTTCTCCTCCAGCGGCGTTCTAGCAGTCACACAGACCATTTTGCCACCATCAACTCTCCAGAAAACCAGGGAGCAAACTTGGCTCAACTGGCCTGAAGAGGGCGCTTAGGAGCAATCATGTCAACTGCCCGGGCTACCTCGATGTTCCATATATTGACTAGGGCATTGACAGGACCATTTGCCATAATGGTTAACAATCCCTCAGGACCTCAGGAAACCCTCTAGATCCATCAGCCTCTGAGGGCGGATCATCTTAATTGGTCCGCCATCTCAGTGAAGACTAAGGGGGTGTAATCACATCCCTTATCCCAAGAACTCTATCACCCTTAGTCCAAAAGACCAGATCAAGCGTATAATCTGCAACATGTGTGGGGGCAGTTATTTCTTGGGATAGTCCTAGGGTCGTCGTGGTATCCCTAAAATCTCAGGCCGGATCAGACAGGACAGCTCAGCATGACTATTAAAGTCCTCCAAGATCAGAAGCCTCAGGGTCCTCAATGCCAAGTTTTCGACCACCTCAGCCAGCTCAAGCAGAACATCTGCCGTACAGCAGAGTGGACAGTATACAAGTAGAACACCCAACCTATCCTGATCACCCCAAATCAGGTACAAACACTCGAATCTAACACTTTGTTGGACCAAAGCCCTGGCCAGGGAAATGGTATTCCAATAGACAATCACCATCAACCTTCCCAATCATTGAGCCGCGGCTGGTGCTGTATCAAGAACCCAGCCAGGCACAATTGGGAAGAGTCAATGCCTCCCTCCACTCCCAGCCAGATCTCAGTGATACAAGCCAGGTTGGCCCCTTCATCCAGGATTAAATCATGGATGACAGCTGTCTTGTGGAATACTGACCTGGAATTCAGGAGCAGCACCCTCAGGGCTGATGACAAGGTATTGAGGTTCCCAGTGTTATTAAGTCTGGGAACTGGACTGGAACAAGGAATAACACAATTGTCTAAACCTCATTCCCTTGGCTGGCCAGTCTGGATCTTACTGTCATATCTTTCCCTACCTGACACAACTGCCACAATGCTATCTGAACCCTCCCCTTTAGTCATCCCCCTTAGTCTGTGCCAAAGCACATAACGAAAAAAGAGAATAAAGACAATCCTTCCTTGACCTTCAGTGTAGGCAGGTAAGGGGGACTTCCTCTCAGCAAGAATTCACCCCTGCCCTCCTTGCTTTCATCAAGGGCTGAATAGGCCACCACACAACCAGTATGTTGCTCTCGCCAGCACACACAAACACACCCTGAAAAATTATACAATCGCACACAAAACCACCACAACAGACACCCTCGCCTTCAGTCTCCTCCAAAGGGCTCCTCCAAAGGGAAGCCTCCTTTGGCTTGCCCCTTTGGAGTGGCCCGCTGCTAGTGGCCCACTGCCAGCGGGCAGCCTCCTGGCTTTAAGCTCGCCCCTGGTAATGGCTGCAGGTAACACCTGCAGTTGAAAGTTCTTAGTCCTAACGGGGCAGGCCTCTTGCACAGGAGATGCTTCACTGCTGTTGCTACACTAACAGCAGGATAAGATCTTTCCTTCAGCGGGGGACTGAGTGAGATGTTAGTCCTTGTTCCCAGCCGTCTCCCCTCCCTCCTCTTTCTGAGGGATACATTTTACCTTTCTAGATTTTGAAATACTCAATTCAGAACTTTAATCTTAAATGGAGAAAAAACCTCTGTTGTTGAAATTAAATGGAAACTAGAGAATTTTGTGTATGTGTGTTTTCTCTGATGAGCTCCAATCTGTCACAAAATGCCAGTATATGTAGGGTTAGAATAGTAATCACCCATTTTAGTATGACAGCTCCCTTCTCCTGCCCACCCAGAATTTTTCTCAGTCTTGTTTTAGCTGGAAGTATTTACCTTTAGAATTAAATAACTTTTTGCTCTACACATTGCTTTTGATTAAAATAGACATGCTATGATACAGAGCCAAAATCAAGAGATTCCAAAAGTGACACTATAAAAATGTAGTTAATATCTATTCTCTGTTACAATAGTGTAAAATCATAGCAAATCATAGCATAGTAAGTCTGACGTTGATGGATTTGCTTCAGACTTACTCACGAGTAACAAAGCAAGATTAATCTATGGGTAGTAGTTTGGAGAGCTACACCATTCACCTTTCACAATGCATCTTGGGGGGCCCTAGCCTACAAAATGTTATTCTCAGCCTCAGGAGATGTTCTGATAAGGAGCTTCTATTTGTACATCACTTCCTTTTATTTTAATGGATCTCTAAAGGCTTTGCAAATAAGATGTATATGGGAATCCCAGAAGGTAAATGTGTAAAAACTAGCTCAGGGAAGTTAAGCAACACTGTCCTACCAATAAGTGTCAATGGGTGTTTGCTCTTTTTAGAACTGCTAGACAATTGTATGGCACAGTTCTGACAACTCTGTGGAGACAGCATTCCAACTACCTCTCCTGTTCCTACAGCAGAAATAAACTGTCATAATAAATACTTCTTTTACAAAAATATTGCCCTAGGTTTTTTAAACATTATACCAAATACATATAATTTGTACTGGGGTAGCACACCAAGGTTTCATGGACCCATTATGCTGTACACAACCCAAGGAAGATACTTCCTTGCCCAAGCATTTTGAATCTAATTTAAAACAAGAAGTAAAAGGGAATGAGATTAACAGAAGGGGATTACTGTTTAGTGGGCATTGGGACAGAGCAAATGGGGGTTCTTCTCCTCTTACCTGCAACCCCCTCTCCAACATCCCCCATGTTCCTGTTGAGGAAATGGGGTTACAGCATGTGGGCTTTTCCCACACCTCTTGCTCGGGAGTGAGTTCAGAGCATGGGGACGTCCCCACTCCCATGCAGGAGCACTGAAAGAGGTGGAGTGAAGCAAGCCCTCACACCCCAATCCTGCTCTCCAGCAGGAACATCAGGCAGGTTGGGAGAGTTGGGGCACCCATTTTTCCCAGCCCAATTGGCCCAGGACCTAATCCACCACTGGCAATAAGCAATAGAACAGTTCATGCAGTTACAGAGGCTAGAGATAATGTACAACCTAATCATCATCATCATCATCTGTCTTCTCTCCTGTAGGCAACATAATAACAATGATCTTAAGTGGGGATTTGAACAAGAAGAGGGTAGTGGCCTTACAGCAATGGAATTCAATGTGAAAGGTCCATATGGAAGAAGTTGTAAATATGGTTATAAGACAAGAGAACAAACAGGCAGGAGCGGTTAGCATAATTGATGGAATAGAGGCTGTCGTGGTAACAGATAAGAGCAGTTAAGTAAGAAGAGGCCTTGAAGTCGAGGACCATAAACTTGGATTTGATATGCTGGAGACAAGAAGTCAGTGGAGTGATGTGAGGCAGGGCAGGATTCAGACTATGTAAGCATCTTATCATCTTGATAGAAGCAACAGCTTTTGAATGAACCAGAGAGGATGAGATTATAGCAATCAAGGTGGAAGATGGCAAGAGAAGGGACAAGAATTTTAGCAGTGCTATCAAAGTATTGATCAAATATAATGCAGTATGCCCCCCTATACAAATAGAGTGGTAGTCATTAAAACTAACCCTCCCTCAGAGGTATGACACAGCATGTTCTGAGATGCTGTAGTTATTTCTTGTTCTAAGAAAAATATAGCTTCAGTATTTCAAATATGATAAATACATTATAGATACAATTATGCTTTTTAATGTCAGCCTCTCTATGAATTTATATAGTATATTCACAGATTGTATATTAATATGTGATAGCATCTGTGTGCTAAACTTGATTTCTCATGCCCTTTTGACAGTCTAACCTGTCCATTAATCTATTCTGTTTTTCTATTCTAATATCTCAAATTGCCAACCTATTTCTACTATTAGCAAGAGAGAAATTAATCAACAAAACGATCATGGCAGAGAAATGCTTTTTCCCCAAATTATGCCAGTCTAGACGTAACCCTAGGCTATGTTAACACTGGCATGATCTTGCGCAAACTCTTTAGCGCAAGAGTTCTTGCGCTAAAGTAGTTGCGCAAGAGAGCATCTACACTGGCATGTGCTTTTGCACAAGAGATGTGCTTTTGTGCAAGAGCATCCTTGCCAGTGTAGGCGCTCTTGTGCAAGAAAGCTCTGATGGCCATTTTAACCATAGGGCTTTCTTGTGCAAGAAATTCATGTTGCCTGTCTACACTGGCCTCTTGCGCAAGAACAGTTGTGCAAAAGCAGGGGCAGATGACGGTTTTGCAGGGCCCCGGGCAGCATACTTCCGCGGGCCCCCCCCCCCCCCTTTGCCACGGCGCATGCGCGGGGCTTTCTGAAGCGCAGGCCCCGGGGCGGCTGCCCCGTTCGCCCTTCCGTATATCCGCCCCTGCGCAAAAGGGCTTATTCCCGAGCGGCAACGGCAGAGTTCTGGCACAAGAAGCCCTGATTTCATACATTAGAACGTCTGTTTACTTGTGCAAGAACATGCGGCCCATGTAGACAGGCAGCAAGTTTTTGCACAAAAGCGGCTGATTTTGCGCAAGATCGCGCCACTGTAGACACAGCCCTATAGTTTTGAAGACCCAGGTCAACTCCTATTTTAGCTAGTTTAATCTTTTTCTTCAATCGCGCTTTTGATGTGGAGAGACAGGACTCGGTGACCTTGGCTGCATCTACACAGCAGGGCTTAACTCAAAATAAGCTATGCAAATTGAGCTGTGTCAAATGCATAGCTTTTTTCGAAATAGTTTATTTCAAAATTGGGAGCATTTACACAGCACTTATCCTCTCCATATCAGAGTTTAGCTTTCTAAGAGATGTTGTTGAGTTGGACTGCTAGAGCTTATGTAGGTCTTCTACTCTTCAATAAACACATTGTGAAAGGAATGCAGGTCTTGCCCATTCCTGTTCAATTTCAACAGCCCCTTTGTGAGTACTTAGGAGTGGTAGGCACTTCTCTGTATCTGACTTTTTTGTCTCCTGAATTGTAAGGGTGTTTTCCATATTCACACAGTATTTCTTCTATTAAAATCCTTCTTGCTGCCTTAAAACCTCTCTCATCCTGGCACCCAGGCAGCTTTTGTGCCATTTTTCTTTGTGAGTCATGTCTAAAAATAAATTTACAAGCTTTCAACAACACAGATAAAAAGGATCATTTCCCCCTACCTCCATTACTTGCGTATAAACCTTGTGCTATTGAGAAATGGTCTCATATTGAGTTGAGTCTGTCGTGAAAGCTTTTTTATGTTAGATTAATTGATTCATACATGTCATTTCACTATCTTATCTTATCTTTTACTCGGCTTGCTGGAAATGGAGACTCATAATTCAAACACAATTTTAGCCAATTGAGTATTACCACTTGTAATAAGGTGATATGTAGTTCTCCATTATTGCAATATACACAGTCTTTCTCTTGCTCATACTGTGGTATATTTAGCTAAGTAACTCTCATACATTCAGTGGAACTACTCACATAAGTCATTCTAGATACTCATTAGTTTTAGGACCATTAGTTTTAGTTTGTTCCGTTCCACTTTTGAGTAGGAGGAGAGGAATATATATTTACAGTATTTAAAATAGAGTTATGTGAGCAATATCAGTATAGACAGACACACCTTAAAATGTTTGGTTCATGTTCGATATGCCCTGAAAGTTTGGCTACTCAACCAATGAATTCAGGTAAGGATGTCTATCTGAATTTCTTGTGACTGAAAATTTGGGATGAAATCTCACAGAAACAGAGCCAGGTACCAGATTTTTGGGATGGCTCTCTCTAGTTTGTCCAGAACCCAGAATTCCAGAGACATTTAAAACGCATTAGAGGAAAAAAAGAAAAAAGAAAAGAAAGAACTATAAAATTTAGTTTTGGGCTGATGGTTATCATCAGTTCTTATTTTACGCACACCAGTTTGCGCATGTGTGTAGGAGCAGTGGATGCCTGCTTCAGAGAGAGCCTTATTTTTGTAACAAGTCACATCAGCCCATAAAAAGCATCAGGGTTTTTTTTGGTTGTTTGGAGGAAAAAGCATCCACATAGGACTTTATACATGATTTAAGATGGCTCTGCTTCTCTTAATTCCTTTCAAAATTCAACATTTCTAAATAAATCCCGCCTGGATTCTTGAATGACTGATAGCTTTAGTCAAACATTTTAGTTAAACATGTACTAACAGGTCACCCATCTCTATGAATCAAGCAGATATGACCACCCTGTAAACTAAGCACTTCATGCTCATGAGAGAACAGACTAGTCAGGAGAATAGGTTTACAATTACAGAGTGATTTTATGTGACAAGGCACTACCTGTTTAAATCACCTGTGCTGGGATAGCTAAGGGCTAGAATAAAAAAGTGCATGTCAAGGATCAGAGAATTCCTGAATAAATGCATGTTGGAAGGGTCCTTTTCTCCAGTTATTTATATCTGTAAAAAGTGAGAGCAAAATGGATATAAAATGATACCAAATCAGTAAAATAAATTATTTTACATCTACTTCCACTGGTATAAATTACTGCATTAAGTGAAAGGCAGTAGAGATTCAGGATACATTACAGAATGTAACCCAGAGATGCACATTCTTTTTGTACTCGGGTCATTTTTGTTTTACTTCCTATTTTACTGATGGAAAATGAAATTGTTAATGTTATTTATCTCACCACAGCCAAATGAAGAACTTGAGTAAGAAGCTCTAGTCTGTATCAGCTGAATGATTTCTGCATGTTTGCTTACAGTGTTTAAGCTAGGATTGCTTACTACTAATCTCAGTGGCAAAACACACATTTGCAGGTAATGCTTTAATCTTACAGTCAACTCAATACTGCGAGAGGGCTCTGAATGAAATAACATTGTACTGTACGAGGATCTTTTAGTTGTATTTGTAAAAGTTATACAGTGGATGTTACTGAAATTTGAGATATACAGTAAAATTCCAGTTGTTTGGCATCCAATGGTCCGGCACTCCCGATAGTCCGGCACCAACTGGAACCCGGAAGTGCTCTGGCCAGCTGGACAATTGGAGCTGCTCCATGCCGCTTCCCCAAGTCCAACACTGCTGAAACTGACCAGCGGCGGACTTGGGGAAGCCAGGGGCAGAGCAGCTGGGGTGTTGCCGGGTTGGTCCCACAGCGCCGCCCCCGGCTTCCCCAAGTCCGCATATGTAAGCATATGTAATCCTGTGATATATTTATTACATATTATTTACTTATATGCATATGTAAATTTACTTATATGCATGTGTATTGCCATCATCTGCCCCTTTTATATTGTATAATGAACATATTTAACTCCAAAACCAGCTGCATGATGAAAATCAGATTTACAAACACAGTTGTGAATAAATGGCCATTTTATTCTGTGCTAGTTCATGGATATTTGTTCTTTTGTGAGTACCTGAATGTCTACTGGGCACTCATGGAAATGTTTGCGAATCTTGAAGGTTGCACATGTCAGTAAAAATGATTATTTACATTCATATTGGCAGTGCACTATTCACTATTTATTTTTCACTAAACAAGTTCAAGTATCAGAAGAAACAGCACGTGACTTGAGTGATCAGTCACTTAATGTTAACACTTTTTCACGAAACTTTCATGGAAATCACTGTTAATCTGTGATTTGCAAACAGAAACAAAGAGCTAAAAACACAAAGCAATTCAATCAGCTTTACTGCAAACAGGGAATCTTTATAGTTTCAATATTGCCAATCTTAGGCATTCAATTAATGTTAGCTTCCCCCCACTTTAAAAAGTATTGCATAATTTTTATTTGCCTCCTGGTTGAACTCCAGTCTTTTTCTGCAACCATGATGGCTAGAAACTTCTTTTTAAAAAAGGTAGAGATTCTTATGCAATTACATGGTAGGACCTTGTGTAAAATAATTAAGTATTACAAAAAGGTAGGCAACACTGATTTTTCCAAGTATTGTTAAAAGTATTATCCGACTGGGAGGGAGGTAAATATTGTTCTCACCATTTAACACCACAAAATTTCAGAGAAAGAGCTGGCAATACAAATCAGAAGTTTGTCTTGCTTCTCTGAGTTTAGTACACTGGACAATTTTCTTTCTCTCTGTACACCTAAGGGTAGCATCAGCAGGTGTACTACCTAGGACTGTGTCTTTAAAATTCATCACATCACATGTACTCAGATCACCAAATATCATCCACTTCTTGTAATATCATCTTGATTATTTCATACTTCTCTTTGCTGAACTGCCTTAGTCTCTTCTCTTGCCTCTCTAGCTGATTCAAATCATACCCTCTTCTCTTGCCTCTCTAGCTGATTCAAATCATACCCAAGAAACTGATCTTCCTTTCCTACTACCCTATCCTGGACTCTCTACTTCCTTTTAACTGCTTCAGTAGTTCACATTAATCTCCTCACACTTTTCTGTAGTCTTCTCTGAGTCAAGATTAAGATTTTTCCCAAATGTCTATCATTTGAGAAATTCCTGACACTGATTTTTGCTTTATAGCACAGTCATGTATATCCTATGGTGAATATTCAATATTCTTGTAAATCCATTTACAATTTTCAGTGAATGATAGATGGAGCATAAGATTTCTGTTTAGAATTTTTAGTGTTGCTGAATCTGCTGATAGCTCATAGAAATGTAGGGCAGAAAGCAACCAGGAGAGGCTATCAAATCCAGCCCTCCTTCATGGAGGCAGAACCAAGAAAGCCTTGACCATCCTTGACAGGTGTTTGTCCATATTGTTCTTAAAACTTCCAATGATGGGGATTCTACAATCTCCCTTGATAGCCTATTCCATAAAGTAACCACCTAAATCTCTCTTACTGCAGATTAAGCTAATTATTTCTTGTCTAATCCCCAATAGATATGGAGAACAATTGATTATAATCCTTTATTTCATAACAATCATTAATATATTTGAGAACCTTTTATCAGGTTCTCCTCCCTCTGTCTTCTTTTCTCAAGACTAAATATACTCAGTTTTTTTAAACCATTCCCTGTAGATCAAATTTTCTAACCTTTGTATCCCTTTTATTGCTCTCCTGGGGATTTTCTTCATTATGTCCACATCTTTCCTAAAGTGTGGCATCCAGAACTGGATATGGTATTCTATCTGTGGCCCCACTAGTATCAAGTAAAGCAGGAAAATTACTTCCAATATTACATTGGTCCTGCCTTGGGCAGAGGGCTGGACTTGATGACCTCCTGAGGTCTCTTCCACCTCTATGATTCTATACATTCTTGCTAATACACCACCCAATCATATGATTCCTTTTCATAGCTGAATCCGTATTAATGACTCATTCAATTTGTGATCCACTTTAACCTCTGGACCCTTTTCAGCAGTACTGCCATCAAGTACTACCACCCACTTGATTTTTCCTCCTTTCTTTGGACTTATTTTTACTGAATTCAGACAAATTCTCCAACTTTTCAAGGTCCTTTTGAATTCTAACCCTGTTCTCCAAAGTATGTGAAACCCCTCCCATCCTGCTACCATCTGCAAATTTTACAAGTACACTCAACTGCTTTATCCAAGTGATTAAACAAAATATTGACTAGGACTGGGTGCTCTCCCATTTTGACAGACAACCATTGATAAATACTCTGTGAGTCTAGTTATTCAACCAGTTGTGCATTCATCTCACCTCGTCCATACTTCCCTAGCTGAGAATGTCATGTGGGGCCTAAAGAGTGTCATGTAGAACCTGTATGTTTCACCAATAGGAGTTTGCTCAGTTAAAGATATTATCCTACCCACCAATCTCTGTAAAGTGAAACTCAAAAGTGTGAAAAGCCTTACTAAAATCAAGATATATCATGTCTACTGCTTCTGTCAATTAACTGGGCCAATAATCCCGCCAAAGAGGAAAATCAGTTTGGTTTGGCATGTTTTGGTGTTGACAAATTCATGCTAGACATTACTTTATAGCTCTCTTATCCTGTGGACGATTATAAATGGTATAATTTGTTCGAGTATCATTCTAGGGATCAAAGTTAGGCTGGTCTATGATTCCCAGTGCCATCTCTGTTGTCCTTTTTAAAGATGAATTCTGTCAAGCCCTGCTAACAAATTAATCCAGTTTACCTAAATATTACTTAACCCGCTCTCTCTATATTTTGGCTTTCATTCCTTCCTCCTTATTAATATTGTGTTGAGTATCTTGTCACCATTAACCTTTTCTGTGAAGGCAGAAGGAAAATAAGCATATGACACCTTAGCCTTCTTCATATAAGAAGTTATCAGCTCTCCTCTGCTAAATAGAGGACCTATGCCTTTGTCTTTTTTCTTGCTCCTAATGTATATTAAGAACGTTTTATTGCTTTTATACCTAGCAAGGGACATAACTGAGGCCCTACCAAATGCACAATTTCGTGGCCATAGAATTTTAAAAAATAGTTTTCAGTTCATGGTTTCAGTTCACAGTATTGTGGTTGTGCGGGTTCTCAAAAAGGAGCTGGGGGAGGAGGGGTTTCGGGTACTGCTACCCTTACTTCTGTGCTGCTTCTGCTGGCAGCAGAGCTATAGTCAGTGCTGGGGAGATAGTGCCAACTGCTGGCTGGGATTCCAGCTCCGAAAACAGAGCCACTGCAAGCAGGAGCTCAGAAATAAGGATGGAATGGTATGGTATCACCACCCTTATTTCTGCACTGCTGCCTGCAGAGCTGGCAATATGACTCCCTTAAAAAAATCCTTGTGATCCCCCCCCGAAACTCCTTTTTTGGGCCAGGACCAGTGTTCCCTCTAAGCTGTACTGCAGCACAGCTTCTCCGGTGATTAATCAGTCCCACCAGTCAGCCAGCTCCATGTTGAGGGCCCCGAGTTTCTGACTGGGCAGGCTGATTAATCACCTGTGAATCTATGCTGCTGAGCAGCTTACAGGGAACACTGGTCAGAACCCCTAGTTTCAGAAATGCTGGTCTCCCCTGTGGAGTCTGTGTAGCAGAGTTGTTGACTCAAGTCCCACGACTTGAACTTGAGTCCGACTTAAGTCGCCAAGGTGACTCAACTTGAGACTCGACTCGGGTTCATTGTTTGTGACTTGAGACTCGACTTGAGACTTGCTAATTTTGTTAAATCGACTTGGTGAAAAAAAAGTGTCCAAAAATGCCAATATTGACGGCTTGTACAAAAGTTACTTGACATTTTAAAAATTAAGACTTGAGACTCGACTTGGGACTTGACTCGAAAGTGAACTGTAGTGACTTGAGACTCGACTTGGACTTGACAATGACAACTTGAAGACAACAGTGCTATGTAGTACAGAGTGAACACACACAACCAGATTTCATGGGGAAAACGGGAAAACCAGAATTTACAGTCTGACATTTTTCATGGCAGTGAATTCGGCAGTGCTCTAGATATAACTCATTTTGTTCCTTAGCTCTTCTGATTTTGTTCTTTTGTGCTTGTCCTATTTTTACTTTTCATAGGATTTTTTCAACCTAGGATCTCACATTTATACAATATCTTTCAGCCCCAAATACTTCATCAACTGAGAAACATTTTGGAGAAAGAGCATTTTTCTATGTGCCAAATCTAGAACAGAGTCAAACAAAAGAATGGGCGCTAGTTAAAAAACCTAAACTTTTTAGTATTAAGTTTCATTAGTTCCCTTAATGGAGAGTCAGAATTCATATTGGAAAGCAACTTTTATCATTGAAATCACACAGGCTTCTGTTAGAAATAAATTTTTTTTTCCCAAAGGAAATTTAAATGAAGGAGAAAATTGGTTAATGAGCCCCCACATGTAGTAAAAGGTTAGGTCTCGATGGTCTGTGAAACCTCAAACACCAGCAAATTATTCTATCCATAACAGAGCCAAACTTCTGGATCAACTTGTTCATTGCTGGTCTGTTTCAGTATTGCAAATCTGCTGAGAGTCTGGCACTGATTTTTGCATTAACATAATAACTCCAAATCCAATTAAAGGCATGACCAATAGGTCCTGAACAATAAATCCCATTTCATTGTTTTTCTAAATAAAATCCAGTGGACTGAAAATCCATGGAGTCAGGCCCACTAGCTATTTTGTAAACGGTGAGCAGATCTGCAGCTGCTTAGTTAAGTAAAATTTCCCAGTTTTTATTTAAAAAAGGAGTCACGTTATCATATTTACAAATCATTAAAACAACACACACACCCACACACCCACCCACACCCACCCAGCACACATTACTCTTTGTTCTGAATGTGAGAAGCTTGGCTTCAGGTCTTGGGCTGGTAAGACATAGGAAGGAACACCATGGGCCTAGTCCTGCAGTACTCCTGTCAAAGTGAAAGGAAATACTCGCATGACTAAGGGTTACTCACAGAAGTAAAGGTTTGCGGAATCAGGCCCTTGATACCAGATATCATTCTGCAGGTACTATTTCAGCTGAGTTAAGAAGAGCGATATTTGTCTCTGAAAAGAGTCACACCCAGGGCGCCTCTACCATCTCAGATACATCCTGAAGATCAGTTTAAGGTCAATTACACCAGCACAGTGGTCACAAACCACCAGCAGCCCCATTATGCTTCTTGCATTGAGGGAATTTTCTGGGCTCAGGGGCACATAAGGGATAGGCTGTCCTTTGCCCTCGCTGTTCTATATATCCCTGGCAGCCAGAGAACTGGAATAGCACAAGCTATCATCATTCCACCCCTATGCTGGTGCAGCAATGAATTAAATCTTCAATGTTTTGAGAGGGGACATAGTTTGGGAGTGGGAGAGGAGCGGGTATGCCAGTAAAGATACATGGACACCAAAATCCAGTTACTTGCTCTACTCCTCTTCCAACCATTAGTACTAGTATAATAATCCAACGAGAACTTGTGGAACTAAGTAGCAATTACTTTTCAGAAAAGCTACATGAAACTACTCAGCATTTTTTATGTATTGATAATAAATAGGTTTATATTGATATAAACCAGCCGTGCCAGGTTGAGTTTAACCAGCACACTCTGCGATGTCAAAGTTATAAATCATACAGGGAGTCTCATGTTATATAACGTCCCACAAACTGCAGCATTCGCCATTTTTTAAGAGTAATAAAGTGAAAGGGTAAGTAGGTTACTTATCGCTTTACAGCACTCAGACTTCAGCTTGTACAGAACTTAAAAATGCACAGATGGACTTTGCAGCCTTTAAAATCAAATTTTAATTTCAGAGCTAAAGTTCTACACACAAACCAAAAAAGCAACATAGTCTTTTGAATAATACTTTGAGGCCTCTTTGGCTATGTCCTCATTTTTTGAGGAGTACAAGATCTTTCAAAAAATCACCCCGTTATCGGAAAAACGCATCTAAACTGTAGTTTCGTCATGGCGCTTGTTCAAAACAGCGCCATGACGTGATTATGCAAATGAAGAAGTGCTTAATTTACATCCCTCTGCCGACAGAGGGATGTATAGTGTAGACATAGCCTTAACTAAAATATTTGGTATTGTTACATATTTGTACTTGAAAAGATGAGAAAACACCATAACACGGTACTAAAGTTTAAAAAAATCATAGCCTACAGCTCAGATGTTTTGGGATTAGATTTTTTTTTTTTTTAAATGAGCTCACTCACTAGGTGTAGGTATATAAGAATTCAGAAGGAGATGCATGACCCTGACATCCAGAAGCCAACTACTAACTAAATTAATATTATTAAACATGATTTCTCAAACATTTTTTTAAGTCTGTCCAGAGATTTAAAACTATAAGCAGAAAGCTGTAGGTGTCATTTTTGTCACCTAATTTTCATCATTGTTTGCTTTTTATACATGCATGAGGATGGGTTCCTACACAAAAGAGAGCTTTCATTGTATAGGCCAAACTGTGTGTGCCATGACTAGTCCTTTTTTTTATTTCAAATTGTGTAAATGAGGTGAGGAGTCAGGCTTAACGCACGAGTGTCTCTTGTGCATGTTGACATCCCATTGCTTTGGGCAATAAGAAGAAAATAAGCCAACAAGAGACGGAAAGGAAGGTTCAACGTTCTTTAAATTTTCACCATTGACTATTTATTCTCTTTTTAGAACAGTGTTGTTTCAAGTGAAAATCTATTTTCCCTCTCTGTGTCATGTTACTTGTTAAACACTCTGCATTCTCTTCCACATAGGTGCTGTTTTGCTCGCTTAAAAACTTACCCAAGCCAGTTGAAGTTTCCAGGCTCCCAGCTCCCTCGAGTGGCTCCATTTTGGGAAGAGGCTGTGAAAAATACATCCCTTGCTTCTTCTGGGTGGTGAGAAAGAAGTAGAGGGAGGTGTGCTGGGGAAGTCTAGCACCCCCTCCACTCCAAAATCTTGCTTATTATCCTCTCCAGTGACACTGAGTGGAGAAGAGGGGATCCATCTACTTGAGGACTTCATTGGGGAAGTTGGCAAATGATGTCCCACATCAGTGGTTTAGAGGGAACAAATCAGGGAGAAAACTGAGACCTTTGATCTTAGTTATATCAATATAAATATAAACCTGGAAGTTTAACAAGATTGAATGATGTTATTCTGGATTTACTTTAATATGTCTGGTTGTTACCCGATACAAAGGAGCCCAACACTGCTGCCGCTACTGTGGCAGTGGCCAGAGCTCTGGGTTCCTTTGAATTGCCACTGGAGCTCAGCTCTGCGCAACTGTGAGGGCTGGGGGAGGGGTGGCACACCACAGTCTTGGCGGTGCTAAGGGCTGACTGCCCTTGGCCCCGCCTCTTCCACCCTCAGCACTGCCCATTCTGGGGGCACAGAGCCAGCTCCCTTCCCCCTCACCTTGCCCTAGGGCCTATGGTGACTGTTGGCCCCACTGACATAAAGTCATTGTCCCTTAGAATATCTACCTTTTAGACCTTTAGTTGGATCTTGAAAGGATGGGAGAGGCAATGGACATTTGTAAAGGTGTGAGTGAAGTGAGGTGCTCCCAGTAGAGCTTTTGTGAGGATGAGGAAGAGAGAATGGGCTGGTAGACAGGGGACTGAGTTTATACTCAGTAGACCTAGGGTCAATTTCCAAAATAGCCACAAGCATCCTATGGGACCAAGGGTACATCAATAACCTGCAGTGGTGCTGACACGGTTTTTGGACTGGGGCTGCTGAGCTATATCCATCCCCATTTATGTCCCTTACTAAATCCTAGAGCTACGGTGGGCAGCTTGGACCCTGCATGCAGGGCCCGGTGGGACCCCAGGGCGAGAGACCGGGTGGGACCGGCAGCAAAGCCAGCATCTGGGACTCTGGGTAGAAGAAATGTGGGGCAAGTTTGCGCGAAGCCTGACAGTGCTGCAGCTCCTCCACACTCTTACTTCTTGAGTCTATGTTAACCTGTGTAACAGATTCCCCAACTGTAAAATAGGGGTGGTAGTGCCCTATTTACAGAAGCATTGTGATTAATGATTGCAGGGCACTTATGTGAACTGAGGGCCACACAAGCAGCTAGGCAGCTACTAAGGAGGTTTCAAGCAGCTCTATATATCCTTTGTAAAGGTCTTCCTCACTAACACTGGTCTGGCAGAGCAATGGGGAAATATATAGAAGGAAAAGAGAAGGTGGGTGTAGGGGGATTAGAGCCAATCAAAAGAGAGGGATTTCTCTTCCATAGAAAAATTAGACTCTCCTCATCAAAATATTTCATTTTCATATAAATGTTGATTTTGCATACGTGTGCATGTGTGTAAATTTAAATACCAAAATTTTGGCGCTCACATAAATATTTCAGTTTGGGGGCATTCTGTTTTTCATGAAAAAATCTCATTTTTTCCACAAAAAGCACTTTTAATCAAAAGTTTCTCTGGTGGGTGGTGGTTTGGAGGGGTACAACTTTTCTTTAAAAAACAATTCTGATGGAAATTTTCAAAACCAGCCCCGATTCTGGGTCAGTGAAGAGATTCATACAGTGAAGAAATTCATATACCCCATGAATTAGGACAGGGTTGGAGTTACTAAATGGTTCTGGATTCCAAAACTGGTAGACTAAAAAATGGCTTTAACACAGTTTTGGCTTCTTCTCCTCACCATTCAGAACTAGAATCAACAGTTTGTTAGTTTTCTTTTAATTTAAGTGATGATTTCTCTCACTGATGCAATCACAGTAAGTAAGTTATTGAGCCGGATTCTGAACTTATTTATTGTGGTGAAAATTAAAACTACTGAATGTGTTAGAGTTACTCTAGATTTAAACTGATGTTACAGAGAGCAAAATTTGGTTCAGTGAGAAGAATAGAATTAAAAACCTCTATTGAAAACATAGTCTTGATGATTCTAAACATACACAGACATTCCCCAAATGGCCATGTCTCCAATAAGTGCATGAAAGGCCACATGAACCTTAGTCGGCACAGCTGATTTACAAAGGCAGGGTGCATTTTCAAAGGCAAGAGAGATACTGAAACTAAGTTCTCTTTTAAATGAAAGAATGAAATATAAATTATCTCCATTCATACTGCAGCTGCAGTCTCTTACCCTCAGTCACTAAAATGGATCTTTGCCATTGGCTGAAATCCATGCGTTTCCCCATTTTGTAAACAGCAAGTTGTTTCAAACTTTAGATGAAGATTTTTCTTCATACATTTTGGTATGAAAGTATAAACAACTGTTCACAAAATTTATGCTATTTGTATTAAAAATGCTGGAGAATCTCTTTCACTGATTCAATAGTAACCAGATTCAATTTTTTATTCCCTCTTTTAGGTTATACCATTTTACAATAACTTCAAGAAAAATACGGAACAGGCTGTGTTTGGATAGAATGGAGCATTCTGAAAATTTTAAATATGATAGTTCAATATATCTAGTTACTTTACGATGTTACACAATAGTAATGCATTTGACAACCCCATAATTTCCAAAAAAGGTACTGAAAGACCTACAGAAATGAAACACAAAATTAGTTATAGCAGCAGGAAAATGAGACTGTTTGCTTTGTATACATTGAGCTTGCAGTATATATATATAAATATAAACATGGGCTCTCCCACACTTTTCAAAGTGTGGGAGAGACAAAGAGCTACCTGGGGGTCATGAAACATTTCTCACTTGCTCTCTGAAATCTCAGTTTTCATTAGAAGTCTCTAAATGAAAACCTCCAAAACATGAAGCTAACATAACTGACATTTCTCTTGAGCTTGCAAAGAGTCTGAAACAACAGCCACAATCATTTCAATGGATGTAAACTGCATTTCAAATCAAATGCAATGAAATCAGAGGCAAATCATCATACTTTAAATGTCAATGCTATTGACTATTTTCCTGCTCATGAATATAATAGGAGAAAGGAAAGGATGTATCCCATTACGGAGATGTACACCAGTGTTTCACAGAGTAAGAGTGGAAAAGAGGAATAAAGGACAAGCTGAGAGGAAATGTTGACGATCTATACAGTAAGGTGTGCAGGCTTTTTAAAAAACTTCTCAAACATGCAGTATAATTTTTATAAAGGGGGCTTATAGTCCCAGAATTAGAGACACAATGTCTTAGGATATTTGATACTGCACCTTTCCTTTGTCAAAGTTCTCCATTACAATACTACAAAATTATTTTGATGCGGATTTGATAAAAGCATCTGCCTGTGCATACTTTATAGCATCAGCAACTATTTCACCTTTAGAGCTAACCCCGACCCTAATTCACCAAAGGTGGGATGGGAAGAGGCGCGTATAAGCAAGACAATAACAACAAAGCAGATGATTCAACAAGCATTCTATCCTACTCTCTAAAGCTGGGCTGATATGGGTATGCCTACAATACACTCCAGATCTCTGAATTTTACAAATCCCAAACACACAAGTCTAGAGGTTCTGGGACTAAGCATTTTTGAAGATGTCGCCTCACTTTTGTTTCTTTGTTGCTGTGTAGTTCCTGGCACAACCTACTTGTCACAGAGTTTTTGTGGTTGTTGACCATCCACTGAGCATTTCATAGTTCTCCTTCTTTCCAACAGAGTCTAGGCTTGATCCTGCACGGTGTTTCAAGTAATGGAAAGAGGTCCTGCTGTGACTATTATGCAAAAATATAGCTAATATAGATGTTATGGGCAAAGTCCTTCCAAAGTTAATTTTCATCTATTTGCATGAGAGCACCACTGACTATTTTATTTCAGTAGAACCTAGCACTCCAACTGTGCTAGGCACTGCACAGGTACAAAGTAGACAATGGCCTGAAGTTCTTATTGTCTAAATAGGACAAGGCAGACAAGGGAGTGGAGAGGGAAACAAACTCACATCAGTAGGTCAGTGGCAAAGCCAGGAATAAAACTGCTGCTAAACCTCTAAGTGGGCCTGGCCTTGGGGCAAGGCGAGCAAGGTGGTTGCCTTGGGCCCCACGCTGCAAATGACAGTTTTTTTGGTGTGAGTCAGGTGGCTAATTCAGCCTCACAAGAAACACCTCAGGCACTGAAACTGCCCGATTCCTGTTCAGGGGTGCCTGGCTTTGGATTGCTAGCTGCAACATTAGCAGTGGTGATTGGCCCTGGCCATTTCCGTGCTGCCCAATGGGAGCCCGGTCTGGAGGATAAAGTCCTGCCAGAGCCCTCTCTCCTCACACTCCCTCCTGTCTGCCCCTGCAGCCGGGGGCATGCCTCCCTCCACTTGCTGCTCCTGGCCATCGCCTCCGGCTGCTGCTGCTCGATGCCCAGCCCAAGTTAGTGGGACTGTCTCCTATGGCCCGAGCAAAACTCACTCAGGGCTTGCAAGTGGATGGGGCTGGGAGGGAAGCTTCCTGGTCCGGCCCCCGCAACAGGATGGAAGAGTGGAGACAGTTCCTTCCCAGGCCCCACTCCCTGGTGCTCCACCTGCACCGCGGCATCCACCTTCTGGGCCCCGCTGTCAGCATGCCACTTTGGGCCCCGCAAACTCTTTGGCTGAGCCTGCCTCTAAGGAGAAGTTGGGCAGTCACATATCCATTCTGAAGGCACCACAGAATGTGAATCATGCCTGGTACACTGGTCAGCACTGAACATGTGTTTAGTCTGACACTTACCTGGCATGCTAGATAGCAGCAAAACTATTAATACACATATTCAAAATAAATGTTGCTCTGGAAATAAATTTCTGGCAAAACAATATTGGACATTAGGGATGCACAGCTACTGCATAAGCATCTATTTTAAGGGGCCCCTGAAAAACCAATGTAGGTCTTCTTACTCCAACCGATATAACACATTGAGAGCATCCTCTACACAGCTGACAGAATTTATCAGACATTTATTTCACTTTTGACAGGTAGCCACAACTAAATTCCAAGCCCAATTTCTGGGTCTGCATGACAGAGAGATATCTGCTTCCGTCACTATATGATTTGTCCCTATTGTATAGGGTATCTGTACACAAGACATTGGAGCTCAAACAATCCAATTATTCAACATTTCATGCAAAATAATCTTGACTACACAGAAGACAACAAATCATAAGACATTGTCCAAAGTGCACAAAATTAAATAATGTAGAACACCACCACAAATGCAGGAATTATCAGAATTGCTTTGGTAAGCAAGCCAGATGGAAGTGGTGAGAAAGGAAAGGGGGAGGGAAAGTTAGTTAAAAAAAGACAAGGACTGTGTACAGAGCAAAGGCTCTTGTTTGAAAAAGGGTCACACGTGCATAATAATTACCAGACAAAATTATTAGCATAGTTCTTCCTGCAAGAAAGTATACCTAGCTCAAGCTGTAAAAGCAGCAGCAGATAAAGCAGAGTGCTCACAACTTAGCAACAGCTTTGAAAGTATTGTCAATAAATGCTGCAGTTTGAAATGGGGCCAAGTGATAGTACATGATAATACTTCACAATTGAAGCAGTACTTCAGTATCTAATCTTGGGATTATAGCAGATCTGGAGGTTCACACTATTGAAACCACGTCAGGACTGAATTTCTAGCTCTCCTTTGAGGATATAAATAATAGCTACAGATTAGTGGAGGAAAACTATGATGCAGTCTACCAAAAATGCCCATCTCAAAAGCCATGGAAACTTCTTTTTCATCCAAAATCAAAGAAAGAAAAATCTCAGTCACAATAGATGCTGAAACATCTGTTTTCCACTATCACCATGTTTATGTGAATGTTTCCAAAGATCCAGTTCCTTGATATTTTGGCTGTTGGTAAGTTCATATAAGAAAGCCCTGGCTACCAACCAAACTTTTGCCAGACACTTGACACACACGATTTTACATGCAAGAGGCCAACATCACATACCTCGTTTGACACACACAAAGACATCTCAGTCATTGAACTGAAAATAATTAGCACAGATAATGAGATTTCAATAGTTGATAAAAACCACACACAATTCATTAGTGGCAAATAATGACAATACTCCAGAAGTGCTTTATTATTTTATAAATGACTAAGAAGAAAGTCATGGTACTGTGAAAGAGGTGTGAGTGAAAAAATTGGAAACAGAAGCTTAAAGAAAACTGGGGATGCCACTTTGGCAAGTAATCCTTCAGACAGTTTCTCAAGTCATGCCTAGAAGCTGTCCAAGCTACAGCCAAAACCTAAGATGTCTGATTCACCATCCATTCATTGTCATGCTTTGTTAATACCATGTATATAATGCATCTGGTGTGGATACTGTTTTTCAGCAGCTATAGGAATTTATACATTTGGCAGAAGGTGTTCAGAGGGGTAGAAAATATAACCCCCCTTCTACCATAACAACTTCAAAAGGGGAACTAAGCAAAACTAAGGAAGCTATTTAAGTGGCAATTAAAAGGAACAGTCATAGGAGTGAAATGCCTGCAAGATGTATGGAAACATTTTAAAAACAATATAGTAGAATCTTAAACTAAATATATAATCCAAAATAACATAATAAAGTAAGGATCAAAATTAAAAATTAACTCCTCCCCTCACTCCACTAGGACTAAGCAGGCACATTTTAAAAGTTGGAAATCAAATGCTACCAAGGAAAAGACTATGTGCACCCCATCCCCCTGCTGTCTCTCTATCAGATGTACCACCAGCTCCCTCCTTTCCCCTCCCCGTGCTGTTGACTCTAACATCCCTATTATTTATACCTTCACTTACCACAAGAATCAGGGTCATTCAGTGAAATGAATATGCAGCAGATTTTTTTTCCAAGGAAGTACTTCTTCACAGTATGCACAGTCAACCTGTGGAATTCATTGTGAGGGGGTGTTGTGAAGGCAAAAAAGTATAACAGTCTTCAAAAAAGAATTTTATTAGCTCATGGAGGATAGGGCCATCGAGGGCTATTATCCAAAATGGTCAAGATGCAACTCCATGTTCTGGGTCTCCCCAAACTCCAGTTGCTAGAAAAGCTTGTATTGGACGTTAGGGCAATGGATCATTCAAAAAATTGCCTTGTTCTGTTCATTCCCTTTGAGGTACGGTCAGAAGATAGGATACTGAGCTAGATGGACCTTTGGATCTGACCCAGTATGACTGTTCTTGCATTCTGGCATTTACAGATTTTTTTTTATTGCTGCATTTGCATGGAAATTTCAAAATGAAAATTACTGCCACAGAAATGTTTTTTTTTCCCAGCTTGACTGACAGATGCATCTGCTTTGGCAAGAACAACACTCAACTCCATCACTACCATGATCCTTCCACATGACATTGTTACATAGGAGATATATCATTTCATAACATTCCTGTCAGGGGGACCAATTGCCATTCTACAATGATATGTGTGGTTGGCGACGAGCACTGAAGAGTTTAGTTGCTATTGATTCCATCAATTTAAAACACATCTTATTCAAAAACTAATTTGTTATCATCTGGTAGCATGTGCAGTCAGCTGCACCAGTGCAAAAGCCATCAAAGCACTGGGAATGGGGGAGCTTCGTTATGGGGTGCACAGCACTCACCCGTAATCTTGGAAGGACCCAAGATAACTGACTTCCACATAATAACATTTTTAGCTACAGAAGCTATTTTAGATGCTTTTGAGAAGTGTTTATTAGTTTTATCTTTCTCTCCTTGTATGCTCTTTCCAATTGTGAGTTGTAACTAAGGCACCTTGTTTTAAAAAGGTAGAATATGAAAAGAGCCACAACACTTAAAAAAAAAAAAAAAAAACCACAACCTCTTAAATATTCCTACAGTAGTTTTTTCTGTAACATGTGTGGCATATACAAAATACATGCTTGTCTGGTCTGGTGTGAAGGTTTTAACTGTGCAGTGTGAATGCCCTGCATAACTGGTCTTGTGACTCCATTGCTGAATGGCGGTTTTATTTATTTGCATTAAATAAAGCCTTTATATCACACCCCATCAATATGAATTCCATATCCTCTTCCATCCCCATGCATAGCTTGAAGTCATGCCTTCTGCTTTATGGGCATTTTAATAACCCTGACATAGCTTAGATCCACAATGTTGGGTGCACTAGAAATGGAGAGAAAGGTAAATGAAACCGAATACCAGGGAAATCACACATTTACAGAAAATTGTTTGGTACTCTAATACCACACAGAAAATTAATGACTACCAGTCAAATACTTCTTTTATTTTGTTGTTGTTGTTGCTGTGACTGTTTAATCAAGGAGTGAGCTCCTTGAGGCATTATTTTTAATCCTCATTTTTAAGTGGCTCCTTAACAAAGGGCATTGTGTTCCCTTCATTCTACCTATGTAAATCTCCAAGCTAAAGAAGAAACAATCAGAGATTTACTTCTTTGTCTGGCTGTATAAGAGAGGAGGGCTTTCAAAAGGACACATTTCTTTCATTTGTAAGAAATTAAATCCAGGTTTAAAGTACTTTTCTAGCCCACTACTGTTTGCTTTCTTTGGAGGGAAGCTGTGGCAAGGCCAGGCCCCGGGAAGGATCATGACATGTGCTGGCAATCTTGCAAAGTGAATATAGAGCCCCTCAGATTCAATATTGGGATATTTATTAAGAACAAATCTTGCCTGAAGCTCTTTCTGGGGGTTCATGCTAAGCTACTGGCAGTCTCTTCTCGGGTCAGTTTCCTGTTGTTTATCCCCAGAGATGTTTAGAGCACTGCTAATCCACTTCCAGGGGCATCCCACTGAGATACAAGTCTTATTATTAACAGTTAGTAGTTTTGACCATGATGTCCAACAGGGACATATAGTTTGGTTTCTGGAATCTCCGGTTTTGCTTTTAATTTAGACAAATCACTGCTGTTTGGAGAGAATAAAGGAAAGATGAAATGGGAGGGAGGAAGAGTTTTCCCTGGTAATTTTTTTGTATGACCTTTAGTATCTTTTCTAATATACCTACTTTATTAATGTCAATGAGGCTCTATGGATGTATTTTAGAGTAGAACATGTCCCCTTCTGTAAGTTGTAAATGTGGTCTATACCCAATATAATTTAAGTAGTGATTTACTTATTCTCACAATATAAGAACTACAGGTCACCAAATGAAATTAATAGATAACAAGTTTAAAACAAACACAAGGAAGTTTTTTTCCCCCACTCGGCACAGTGTCAACCTGTGGAACTCCTTGCCAGAAGATGTTGTGAAGACTAGGACTTTAACAGAGCTCACAAAAGAGCTAGATAGATTTATGGACATTAGGTCCATCAATGGCTATTAGCCAGAATGGGTACGAATGGTGGCTCTAGCCTCGGTTTGGAAATGGATGACACGAGAGGGATCATCTGAGGATTACCTGTTGTGATCCCTCCCTCTGGGGCATCTGGTATCAGGTAGTGTTGGCAGAAAGAATACTGGGCTAGATGGACCTTTGGTCTGACCCAGTATGTCCGTTCTTATGTTCTTAAGAATCAATGGAGTTATGCCAATTTACAACTGCTGGAAATCTGACTCAGCTCCACCATTACATATTTGCAAACCTTATTGGGTCAATCTTAACCTTTATATGGGTTAACAACTTTTGTAAAAAGCTTTCCATTTCTCCAGCCAGGGTTTGAGTTGTATTCTCTATTACATTGGTCCATTAGGAAGGGATGATGTCCAACGAGCACAGCAGTGAAATGGGAGTCAAGGTTTGAGTTCCATTTTGAGCACTGATGTTGACTCATTCTGTATCCTTAACAGTCATAAAC
The DNA here is from genome assembly GCF_052426305.1 of Pelodiscus sinensis. Lineage (NCBI taxonomy): Eukaryota > Metazoa > Chordata > Testudines > Trionychidae > Pelodiscus > Pelodiscus sinensis. The sequence goes on from NC_143055.1 coordinate 105,666,281, forward strand.
AACACAGAGTCCTGTGGCACCTTATAGACTAAGGGTATGTCTATGCTACAAAGTTAGTTCGAACTAACAGACGTTAGTTTGAACTAACTTTCATAGGCGCTACACTAGCGCTCCGTTAGTTCGAATTTAATTCGAACTAGCGGAGTGCTTAGTTCGAACTAGGAAAACCTCATTCCACGAGGATTAAGCCTAGTTCGAACTAGCTAGTTCGAATTAAGGGGTGTGTAGACCCTTAATTCGAACTAGTGGGAGGCTAGCTCTCCCCAGGTTTCCCTGGTGGCCACTCTGGGCCAAACCAGGGAAACTCATCTGCCCCCCCTCCCGGCCCCGGAGCCCTTAAAGGGGCACGGGCTGGCTACTGTGCCCGTGCCAGGTGCAAGCCTGCCAGCACCCAGCCAGCAGACCCTGCACCTGGCACGGATCGAGCCACCCACCCGATGCCCCCCAGCCCTCCCCCTCTTCCCGGGACCAGGCTGGCGGCTCCCGGGAGCTTGCCCAGGACCGCAAGAGGGGGGAACCCGCCTGGGCTAGTGCAGACATCGTGGACCTCGTCCACGAGCTCCGCACTAGGCACAGGAAAGTGGCCGGCTTGGGCAGGAGAGCTGCCAGCCTGACCACCCAGGAGCAGGTGTGCAAGAGAATCAAGGGGGTCCACTGAGACCCCCGACCCTGAGCCCTGAGCTTACAATGGCCGTCCTGGGTCAGACCAAAGGTCCATCTAACCTAGTAGCCTGTCTGCCGACAGCGGCCAACCCTAGGGACCCTGGAGGGGATGGACCAAAGACAGTGACCAAGCCATTTGTCTCGTGCCATCCCTCTCCAGCCTTCCACAAACCTTGGGCAGGGACACCACTCCTACTCCCTGGCTAATACCACTCCATGGACCCAACCTCCATGACTTGATCTCACGTCCCTTTAAACTCTGTTCTAGTTCTAGCCTTTACAGCCTCCTGCAGCAAGGAGTTCCACAGGTTGACTCTTTGCTTTGTGAAGAAGAACTTTCTGTTACTACTGTGAAGCCTGCTACCCATTCCTTTCCTTTGGTGTCCTCTAGTCCTTCTTTATGGGAACTAATGAAGAACTTTTCTGTATGCACCCTCTCCACCCAACTCCTGCTTTTAGAGACTTCTATCCTGTCCGCCCTCCGTCTCCTCTTTTCTAAGCTGAAAAGTGCCAGTCTCTTTAGCCTCTCTTCATAGGGGACCTGTTCCCAACCCCTCTCAAAGCCTCTCTCTTCCCCTCTCCCACCTCCTTTTCCCAGTCTCCCCCAGTTTTGTTCAATAAAGACAGATTCCATTTTGGAAGACACGTTATCTTTATTTTGTACATCAAGAAGAGGGGCTAGGGAAGGGTAAGTGGAAGGAGATGAGGGAGGAATGGGGCACGAGCCCCCGATGGGGAGGACTGGGCTGGCTCTGTGGGCTTCTGGGGGTGGAAGCTCTTCTGCAGCCCCCCAATTGCCTCCTCTCCCCAGATGGCAGCCTGTGGCAAGTGCAGCCGGGCTGATGGCTGAGTGGTGTGATGTGCCCAGAGTGGGTAGTCCGGGCACTCCAAGCCAGGACTGCTTTGCAAGCGGGGCACCCCTGAGAACTGTCTGTCTGGGGTGGGGGTCAGGACCCTTTAAGCACAGCCCTCGGCTAGCCTGAGACAGCATCTCCACGCTCTAAGTCCTCCTCTGATGCCCTGCCGGCACTGCTTCCGGCCATCCTTAAGCCCGGTTCAGGGTCCACTTAATGTGGACATGCTAGTTCGAATTAGCAAAACACTAATTCGAACTAGTTTTTTAGTCTGGATCCGTTAGTTCACATTAGCTTAGTTCGAATTAACTAATTCGAACTAAGTTAGTTCGAATTAACGTTGTAGTGTAGACATACCCTAACAGATTTATTGGAGTATAAGCTTTCATGGGCAAAGACCCACTTCGTCAGATACATATGCATGTGTACATGCATCTGACGAAGTGGGTTTTTGCCCACAAAAGCTTATGCTCCAACATATCTGTTAGTCTATAAGGTGCCACAGGACTTCTCATTGTTTATACAAATTCAGACTAACACGGCTACCCCTGTGATACTTAACAGTCATGTGGCTTTTGCAAGTCTCACTTCACTCATCTGTAAAATGGGCACAATCATATGTGCCTTCATCAGAGACTTAGGGCTATAGTGAGCTCTCAAATCAGCCCTGAATAAAGAACACTTAACTGCTCCACTGGAGGATTGGGTGGCTGTCACAGTTGCATCCCTGCTGACCACTTGCTCTGAGTGAAGCAAATCACTGCTGTCCTTGAGAAGATGAAGTTTACTTCCCCGCTATCTACCCTGGCCAGCTAGTGAGTGGGGATAATGCTAAGGCTCCTGTTTCTTTCTCTCTATCCATTCACTACAGGGTAGAGTAACCAAAGTGAATCAGCTAATGTTTTAACTTTTATGCAAATCTACCCAAGGCCTCTGAATAGATCCTGTATATCTTCATATTCTACTTCTTCCAGTTTCTTACTTGTTTTAATGAGGAGTGCAATGGTCAACAATGTTGACATTTAAAGTATCACCTTTGGTATCTGAGACAGCTCACTTTGTAATGATGGGGCAATTCACACTTCAAGGCTATTATTTCGGGCTGTCTGCAAACTCAGGCAGACATTGGCTTCAGTTAACCTTGAAAACTAGAAATGAGACTGTTTTTTAAATAGAAGCTGAGACTCTGTGGAGGCTTGTCCATATATAGAGTAGCTGAGATATGCACTAGTCAAAGAGAGCATACCCATAGTGAGCTAATGAATGGCAGTAGGGTCAGAGCCTTAGCTGGTGTTTATCAGCATAACTCAATAATTACCAGCTACGGACAGGAAAAGAAGGGAGGGGCAGCAGGTTATATCCCCCTCTGCTTTTTACCATCAGTATGAACACGTGATAAGGAGCAAGACCATTCAGGAAGGGGGCAGCATGGAGTGGTAGAACCATGGTTTGGATGCTGATGGCCCTTCTGTGTTAGAAAGCTTCTGCTGCCATTAGGTAGGGCTCTGGTTCTCGGAGTGCAAGGTATTTGCGCCTACTCTAAGAAGTCATTCCTGGCTCCATAATAGTTCATCTCCCTATTCTTCTTTAATTCTTGTTGATGCTATGCAGCAAAGTTCATCTTGAGAGACAACACTACTTCCATTTTTATAAGTGTATATGAAATCAGGAGGGTAAAGGTACAAGCAGGTAAGTCAGCACATTGCTGTTTCATTATGCAGCCATGGCTGTGTAAGAGTTACTACAGGAAAAGAGATTGTATTTGCCTTTGAAATGCATCGGCGCTTCCATGATTATTGCAATAAAGCAAAACAAATTACTTTAAATTTCACTTATAGATGCACATGCAGAGCAAATGCACTTCCCATACAAAACTAATGGTAACATTGAAGATTGAGAAAGGAGTATCCAATTCATGTGAATTTCTATCCTTCTGGTCTTGTTCAATATATAGTTTTGTACTTACACCAGGGGCTTGGGGCCTATCTCTCAATGGCCTTAGAAGTATTTTAATGCTTGGCTGAAATGTTGTTTAGTGAGCAGAAGGACCAAAAGCCCTACTGATACATTGTTAAAACAGCTGTTTTATGACATGATGTTTCACAGGGTGTGACTGGAGAAAAGGGGCAAATGACACATTCTTGTTAGGCTCCAGTAGTGGATTCACACTCAGATGACCCCTTGACATTTTCCAGTCATTGCAGAAAGGGCTGTCCTCTCTCGGGAAATAATCTAAACACTCATTCTCCCAACTGACAGAGAAGAACCAGAGATAAGGAGAAAATTGTCTATAGACACTTTCTGATCAACCAACCCCTCTTAAAATTGACAAGAGACTTGCTGTAGTTGGACAAAAAGTTAGTTTTAACTAGTAACAGACAAATGATCACAGGAGGTCCATTTCCCAGGAATAAGCACAAGGATAATATTGGCACCATTGCGAAACTGGAAGGATTCTACAGCATATTAACACCAGATTGGTATATGGATCCCAATCAACTACAGAGATAAACTGAGATCTAATTTTTTTCCTGTAAGTGAGATTGATCAATTGTGGCCAAGTTATTTAATACATCATTGTATAAAATCTAGAAGAAATGCAGGCACAAATGCGCCAGTAAATGTAAGCATGGAAAACAGCATTATATATGACTTGGCAATTAGGTTGAATAGATGATAGTCTTGTCACTCAGCAACTATCCAGGGATATTTGTATTTAAAAACCCTTCTGATTAAGGCTGTCTGCCACAGTGAACTCAGAAATTATTTGCAATTAGTTACACTAGACAATAAAATACCAATTCAAATTTATTAAATATTTTGGATGTCTTTCTACATTTTCAATATTGATTTCAATTATAACACAGAATATTAAGTGTACCATACTTTATATTATTTTTACTGCAAATATTTGCGCTTTAAAAATGATAAAGAAATAGCATTTAAGCCTCACACAGGTACCATAATGGAATCTCTGCATCGTAAAAAAGTAATGTACAAACATAGGGGCTGTGTCTACACTGGGCCACTTATTCCGGAAAATCAGCTGCTTTTCCGGAATAAGCTGCAAGCTGTCTACATTGGCCCTTGAATTTCCGGAAAAGCAACGATGATCTACTGTACAAAATCAGCTGCTATTCCGGAAAAACTATTCTGCTCCCGCTCGGGCATAAGTCCTTATTCCGGAACACTGTTCCGGAAAAGGGCCAGTGTAGACAGCCCAGTAGTCTTTTCCAGAAAAAAGCCCCGATCGCGAAAATGGCAATCGGGGCTCTTTTCCGGAAAAGCGCGTCTACATTGGCCACAGACGCTTTTCCGGAAAAAGGGCTTTTTCCGGAAAAGCAGCCTGCCAATGTAGACGCTCCTTTTCCGGAAAAACTGAAAACGGAATAGTATTCCGTTTTAAGCATTTCCGGAAATTCATGCCAGTGTAGACACAGACAGGGGGTTTTGTACTTAATTGCAACCCCTCCCCAAAAATAGAGCTAACAAGTTCACTCTGTCCAACTTCTTGTCCAGTTAATTGCTAAGACCAACAAGACTTACGTTGATGGTAAGAGAGATACTGCCGCCTGCTTTTTATTTCCAATGTCACCACAAAATGAGAACAGGCAGTTGCATGGCATGTTTGTTGCTGGCATAGCAAAATACTTACATGCCAGATACGCTAAACATTCATATACCTTTTCATGCTTTGGCCACCATTCCAGAGGACATGCTTCCATGCTGATGATACTTTTTTTTTAACAAGTGTTAATTAATTTGTGACTGAACTGCTTGGGGAGGAGTTGTATGCCTCCTGTTTTGTTTTATCCACATTCTGCCATGTTTCATGTTATAGCAGTCTCAGGTGATGACCCAGGTCATATTCAAAGAACAATTTCACAGCATAGTTAACAAATGTGAAAAAGATACCAAAGAGAGATTTCTAAAGGTAGCAAGAGCATTTGCTTCAAGGTTTAAAAATCTGAAGTGCTTTCTAAAATCTGAGAGGGACAAGCTGTGGAGCATGCTTTCAGAAGTCTTAAAAGAGAAACGCTCTAATCAGGAAATTATAGAACTCAACCAGCAAAAACTATCAACCTTCCACTGGTGGCATCTGACTCAGATAATGAAAACGAACATGCATTAGTCCACTTTGCGTTGGATTGTTATTGAGCAGAATGCATCATCAGCATTGATGTATGGTCTCTGGAATGGTGGTTCAAGTGAGAAGGAACATATCAATCTTTAATGCACCCAGACATAAATATATTGCAACACCAGCAACCAAAGTGCCATGTAAATACCTGTTCTCACTTTTAGGTGACATTGTAATGCCGCTCATTTGTTTATCTCCAACAAATTGTAACGTAATTCAATTGTCCAAGCAATAGGTCTGAGTGGACTTGTAAAACTTTACAGCTGACATTGTTTTATTTTTAATACAGTTATTTTGTATATAAATCTACAAGTTCAACTTTCATAAGAGATTGCACTATAGTACTTGTATTAGGTGAATTGAAAAATATCATTTCTTTTGTTTTTTATATTGTAACTATTTGCTATCAAAATATAAAGTGAGCATGGTATGCTTTGTACTCTGTGTTGTAATTGAAATCAAGAGGCTTGAAAAAGTACAAAACATTCAAAAATATTTAAATAAATGGTATTCTGTAATAACAGCATGATTCAATTTTTTTGGTCACACGACTAAGGATTAATATTTTTAGTCATTGGACAGCTCTTCTGATGAAAATAAAAGCACACTAAGAATGGCGATGAACAGAGTAGCGAGAACAGCAGTAGAAGCTGCTTTACAATTTGCAGGGAGAAGGGAAGAGACATTAACAGCTTTTGATGCCTGTCTACCACTTGCTTTGATGCTGTCACCTTTCTACTGACATACATTCACACTGCGGCAGAGTCGGAGAAGTTGGTATTAGAAAATATTTGGCACACCAAATAAATCTAATAATCACGTACTATCAAATTTATTATTTATCTATCCATAGTGTAAACTGCAAACCACCACAAGTAGCATATATTGTACCTAATGAATGAAATCCAGTTGTGCTTAGGTTAATAATAAAATATGTACATCGTGATCTGGGGTTTGGAGAATTTAATACATTTTATTAAATACAACAAATATAGAAACATATTGCTGAAGAATGAGATCCCTTGACACTTCAGATGCAGAAAACATATTTAGGTCAAATTTCTATATATAAAGCTTGATCTACTGCAGAAAGCTATCAATATGCATCAAATTTATCTGGTGCTTTTGGAGTTGTGGGCTTAAGGTGGGAATGTTCGATACTGATTAATTGAATAATTGTGTAGGGGCATCAAATCTTTGTGGTTACACGACTATTTGATAGTCCTTGGGGACAGGGCTGGCAGTCAGTGTGCTCTCGGCCCCACTTCTGGGGAGACCCCTGCCGCTCTGCACTGCTGTCTCTATTAAAAACCAGCTCCCTGTGCAGAATGAGGCAGCAGCACAAGGAGGCAGCAGCCCCTGTCCATTGGGGGTCTGAGCTCCCCGCAGACAGAGACCATGCTGGCATCCCACAGAGCAGCCTCTGTCTACAGCGAGACTGGGTCTGCTGCAGACAGAGGCTGCTCTGTGGCAGCTGCCTCTACACATCCCCTGCTGCTGCCTCTGCATGGGGGGGCCCCCGGGTGACTGGTTTTGTGAAGGAGGCTTAACAGCTGGCTCCCTAAAGGATTCAAGTTCTGTTCACCCTGGCAGGCACTAGGCAGTCAACACAGGCTGCCCCAAAGATGGGTCTGGCTCCCGTATTAGGAAGGCAGGATAACAGACCCTCTGCCACATGTATCAGCTCCTGCCCACCCCTTCATCCTCCCATGATGCTGCCTCTGATAGAAAGGAAGTGGCGGGGGGAACAAGCGGCTCTGCAGGAACCAATACATGCTGGCAGTTGGCTTGAAAGCCAGATTCCTGCATGTACTGGCTCCTGCTTGCCCCATCACCTTCTGTGCTGCTGTCTCTCTTATCTGAGGCATCAGTGCAGGCGGTGGGGTGCAGGACGGGCAGGTGGCTCTACATATCTGGCGCTCATGGGGAGCTGGTTCTTTCCCCCACTTTGCTGCCTCCAATACAGAGGCAGCAAGGGCAGGGGGAGTGCATGTAGCCGATTGATTCCTAGGCTTATCGGTTAATTCTTTCTAGATAATATTGTTCTGTACACTCTGGTTTTAAATTATTTGTATGAGAAACCGACCCTCACAAAAGCATTTCCATCAACCTTTGTGATGCTCAAAAAAAGGTTGCTAAGCACAGCTTGATATTGATCCAACATGTATATCCAGAGTTCTTTCCCCATCAAATCTATAGCTGATTTGAATTTGCCTTCTTCTAGCTTGGCTCTATGTACATAAGGAAATGGTATAAAATAATGAGCAAGTGTTGAGACACCATGACTTGTGCTCTGCTCCAGGTTTCAGGTTTGCTATTCTCCCGGATGAGTCAATTTTTCACGGTTATTAATGAAGCAGTTTCTCCCTTTCCCCACAGTCAAGGTATAAGTAAAACTAGAGACTTCAGATTCTAACTTTACAGTTCAGACCAATCCCAAATTTAGGTGTACTTGTACACAGGGATTGGATTGTGCACATGTCCAATACAAAGAATAAAGAATGTACAGTCCTAACAGATACAAGAAAATCACTGCTTATGAAGCAAACAAAAATAAGTTCAGGGAAGGAGGCACATTTTTTTGCCCAGAAAAAGTAGGTCTGAACTTTTGCTAGGATACAGCTCTAGATGGAGAATAATCAAGTCCTAAAGATGAACCATGTTTAACTTCACACCTGACACTGTATGATGCTTTGCCATTTTTTTTGTTTGAGGGATTTTTAAGAAGAGGTGTCACTTAAAAGTTGAAGTGCTATCAGTCTGTCTGGCAAATGTCTGTCTGAAGGAATTGTGCTGTCTCTAAGTTCTTGTCTGTTGCTGTCATCAGTTCAATAGCCTTATATCTCTTCTCCAAGAATTATAAGCTAATAGAGTTGCTCAAGCTGGCCTCAAAGGAAGATGGGAAAATGTTCGCTGTACAATCCATCATTTCTCTGCTTTGGAAATGTTTAGATGTGAGGACTAACTGTCCTGCAAATGGGAGTGCTGCTGAAAATAACCAACTATATTCTAAACCTGAGAAGAAAGGAACAAGAAGGGGGATGTTAAATGGGTCAGTAGAGTGCTGGGCCAAAGAGCTTTCAATTTCTCTGCTGCTGGTTCAAGCTAGCCATGGTCAACTACTGACTGACAGCTGCCATGCTCTGAAGACTGGTCTATAGCTTATGAGAATGTCCATTCAGTCTGTGTACTAATGCCTCAAACACACTCTGGCCACAGTCTCAGTACAGACAAAAGAAATAATAAGTAAATATGGAGTCTCTACACCAGGGAAGGAACATTATAGTGGGGAAGTTTGCGGAAATTTTGGAGCTCTGCAGTACCTGTTGTATGGATCAGCTGAAACCCTTGAATACTGAAGCTTTCAATTCACTGACACAAAAAACAACACACTCCAACACACAGTAAAAACTACTGAAAATTAACATTTTCTCAAGCGCCAGAACTGTTGCACCAGAAAACAGGAGAAGCAGGTACACACTGATGTACTGCTGCATGCTCTTATAGCACTTTACATTTTCCAAGTCTTGTGCACTAATTAATCCACATCCACTGTTGTTAAATACACTATTGTATTAAGAACTGACCTAAAGTAACCCTAAATGTTAAACAAAGTGTAGTCTTCAGAAACGATAAAGATGAAGTTCAGAAATACATGTAGCAATGAGGTGTCCATCTTACTGTTTGTTTCACAAACATTTAATCATTTTAAAGATTAAAATGCTGCATTGATCTCTGGTGGTGTAATGTGACTAAGTTACATCAGACGTGAAGTTGGCTTATTAAGGTGCAATTATTATCCAAGAGGAACTCTGCTGCCTGCTGTTTCTGCAAAGATCAGTTTGATTTAATGACAATGGTCTCTTTGCTAGTGTTTACAGGTTTAAAGGATTAGAGAGCCCTTTAAAGTTTAAAACAACAGAAGATCTTGGAGGATTTTGTTTTTAACTCCAGTGTATTTCCTAAATCATGCATTAATGTGATTTTGGATATGAAATACACAAAGCTAAGTGCTCTAATGCTAAATTAGTATAATCTAGAAAGAGAGGTTTAACAATGGAAACACAAAGATTAATCTTCATCTCTCTTTCTCTCATTCCAATTGGCTTTTAGGAGCAGGAAAAAAAAATATCTCTCTCCATATCTCTGATTTTTACAAGAAATACATTCCCTAAAACTTGCACTCTGGAGCATATACACTCACTCCTATTTTATGACTACCCTTTTTACAGAAGATTCATACTGTAAAGTGTACCAACATATGTAAAGATAACAGACTAAAGTACAAACCAAAAGCACCAGTTTAAGAGATGTAATTTGTAAATATTCATTTATTTGACTTGTGTCTTGGAGAATAATAAATTTACTCAAACTTTAAGTACACCAAGAAATACTATAGAAATATCTACTAGAATAAAAACTGATAGTCCATTTCAGAAATACTTCATTCATTTTCTAAACGAGCATAGCATGTATATAACACATTTATTTCATTTCCAGTGCAATTTTCTCTCCCCTAGTGCATATTTACTTCCACTATAGAAAATAAATAAACCTGATCTACAAACAGTTCAAAGCTTCTTTATTTATACTGAGCCAAAAAGTCAGCCAACAACTGTCTCCTACTACTCACAATGCCTCTTCAGGCAATGGGGGGATTACTTTGGAAGTGTTTCTGGGACAGAAGATAACAGCGCTGGAAATATGTGTAAGTGCCTTAGAGTCTGTGAGAGTGAGCCAAACTAAGTGACTGTTCCCCTTCTCAATATTTTAGGACAGATTTGGGAGGGTGTCCTTTCTATTTTTATAGGTTTCAGGAAATTTAAAGCATAGCATATTTTATGCCATGTATACCTCAGTGATTGCATTAGCTTTGAGAAGAAACTGAGAGCTAACATTTCAAAACTTGACTTAAAATTAGTTTTTGGAAAAACAATATGGCATGCAAAGAAAGGAGTAATTCTGGTACACATCTGTTAGGTGTTGTGTCATTGTACCAATACACACACATTAAATATACAGTGGAGCTACTTCTAGCTAGCAATGTACTTATGACTTCCAAACTAAAGGATTAATAAGAAAGATTAAAACATCAGCTACTGTAAATATTGTTAATAGTATAGATCAAGCAGTGCCGCCTTGAGCCATTCTTGTGCCCCGGGCAGCAGGCACGTGGTGCATGCACGGCTCTGCCCTGGGAGTACAGCGCATGCACAGCCCCGCCCCCGAGCATGCGGCACCCCTTACAGCTGTAAACAGGAGCCGTGCGGCCCCCGGGCTGTAAAGGGTGCCATGTGCCCAGGGGCGGGGGCCACGCGGCGCCTGATTGCAGTTGTAAGGCCATGCGGCGCCCCTTACAGCTACAATCAGGCACCCCCATAGGTTGGCACCCCAGGCGGCTGCCTGGCTATCCTTCCCCTTAATCTGGCCCTGAGTTCAAGTAGTCTTGTAGAATACTGTTAAAAATACAGGGGATTGATGAAAAAAGTTGGGGTTAAGCACAGAGGAAATTTACACAGGATGTCACCATGAATATTAATAGGAACTGCCCACATTTTCATACCATTGACATAGCGGTGTACAGATTTGTAACATCAGAAAAAGGTTATTCAGTCTGATAATTAGCAAATCTCAAAATTTAATTGATCTTATTGCCTTCCATGAGTTTTGACTAGTGTCAGGTTCATGCTTATCAGTACTAATTGCAACCACAGAAACAATGTTTAAGGGCTATACCTGAATGGAATTTTCTTCTGCGATTACTGGACAAAATTCATGAGGGTTCTTGGTTTAACAATGGGAGAGGCAAGAGAATAGAAGACTTCTCATCACTCCTCCTATGCATCCTAGTACCTGGGCTTCTACAAAAATCAAGCAAGAAATGTGTCAGGGCCCTTTTCTCAACCCCTGTTCATATATAGGAAGTGATCTCTCACTTGATCAACTTTTTTCATATATTTTCAGTTAGACCTTCTGTTCATAATATTTTCTTCAACGGCCGTTATTCCAAAATAACAATGCGAGTGTCTGCACAGCAATTCTGTTATTTTGAAATAAATTTGAAATAATGGATGGCTTATTCACTTTGGTAAACCTCATTCCATGAGGAATAACGCCTCTTCCAAAATAGTTATTTTGGAGTAATGTGGATGCACCACTGCTGCTATTTTGAAAATCACTCCTCCCCAGGGCCATTCAAAGTAATTACTTCCCAGTGGCTTCTGGGGCTCTAAATCAAGGTATCATGTCCACATTAGGGAAGCCTGCCTCGGATTAATTTTGAGGCTTCCCTGTAGTGTAGACATGCTATTTCCAAATAGCTATTTTGGAGTATTTCTTCCGGAATAGCTCATTTCAAAATAAGCATGTAGTGTAGACGTACCCCAAGAAAGAGTTCTGTTGTGGCCAACAGGAAACAATAACTATGTCTCTGTTGATGCTTGCCCTTAAATGGAAAACACATGTTTTGAGTACTTATTACCAGTGCCCATTCCCTGCTTGTAGGCCCCTGGGTTTATGCTATGAACTGTATATCTGCTTGAGCCAGGCAACAAATCAATGTAAAAGAAGAGTACAGAAATATTCTGTATTCTTGACCGATCCAGTGATTTTACACACACACACACACACACACACACACACACACACACACACACACACACACACACACACACTCCATCTTCACACTCTAGAAGGATAGAGGGAGGTCAAGCACAGCAATAAGATAAAATAATTTGAGAGATCTAGTTCTGGTACTTTTTCTCTTTAACTTACTTCCTCCTCACTTTTCACTGGTGAGAAGGCAGAAGCGAGTTTTTAGGAGGGATCAGACTGTGGTGAGGGAAGTATGTTGATGACCAAGTTTGCAAAGATCATTTTAACTTAATGGCATTACGGAAAAAAAGCAGACCAGCTGTGAAATGAGGAGACTTAGGGACATCAAAAGTAGTATCACTCTGGTGGAGCCAGAGCAGCTGGGTGAAGGGATGGGAGAGGGGTGAGGAGGGATGGGGAGGCAGGCGAGGAGGAGCAGATGAAGATGAGAGATATTGGCTATGGCTATCCAAATCAGAGTCCAGCACTGGGGAACCAATGGAGTAACAAATCAAAGCAATGAAAGAGAAAATACAAGTAGGTCTTTACTATATCCATATGAAAAGGCAATCACACTTAGCTGTTAATGGATAATGATTATGCACCTGTGACTGGTTGCCTAGCAGATAAAGAATGTGGCACAAGAGGTACTTTGGGGTTCTTCTTGACTCACTACTTTTTCTGTGTCCACGGTCAAGTCACTTAACATCACATAGCAGATCTCCATATACGTAGGCCCACCAAATGCTAAGAAAACAATTCTACCTCTGATGGCTAGCAAAAATAGCTGGAACCAAATCAGCTTGCTCTGGCATATTGTTTCCCTCAACTCTGTATATACTTAAAAGGGGAATATAACATTACTCAACTATGAGACCTATCCTAAATTTTTAAAAGGGTCTAGGGCTCTCATAATATGGGGATACAGATACTTTTTGTCTTGAAGTTACTTCATTCATATCCCTTAATCACATAAGGTGCATACATTCAAGATAGACACCTCAAAACATTGTCAAGACAAAATGAGGGCCGTACAAACATTTTCCTACCTGAAAATGAAGAAAGCATTTAGCTCATCACCCCAGATGAAACAGAAAGGGCAATCAAAACATTGAAAATAGGTAAAGGTTGAGGACTTGATAACCTCTCCCTCAAAGAAGAACCTGGGAGACACTGGCAGACAATATCTGTCTAGAATCATCCAGGAGAACACCATACCTGAGATCTGGAGAAATGCACAAATAATAGCCCTGCCCAAACCCATTCCTTTGCTGCGTTGCATTCAGAATTTTCTTCTAAGGCTTATAGAATTGCCCTACTTTTGAGAACAACCTGAGCAAAGTCCAAACAGGATTCAGATCAAACCACAGCACTTGTAATTAGCTCCTGGCACTTATTTACATGAAACCTGGTTTCCAGACTATGCGTAAGACAGGTGCAATATTCCTAGATCTTACTCCTGCACATGACACAGTTTGGCGCACAGGCCTATGGTACAAACTATCATTGGTCCTACTGTAGGGTGTTATTTTTGCCATGGAACTATTGCTGAGAGGCTGCTGGTTCCAAGTTCTACTTGAGCAAAAGACCAGCTCCTAGGGGTTCCAAAACAAAGATCTACATCTCTGTGGTAGCACATTTTCCCCTTTTCATAATCGACCTTCCCAACATTACTGCCAGGCATTTATTTACATAGACGACAGCTGTCTGAAAGGATAGTTCCAGGATTTCAGTCCCTTAGAAGTGCTGGCCAAAAAGACAGTTTCCAGCTGCTTACACATGTACCACGCAAAGGCCAAAAAAAAAAAAAAAATCACCCAACTTCTTTCTGAATGGACACAGGAAAGGACCACACTATTGGCTCAGCTCTTTTAACACAGGACTAGCAGACAGCTATATGAAACTTTGCATATAACAGGTGCTAACAGACCAACAAACTTGTCCTGGCCAACACTGTCCCTCCTGACCTCAGCTGACAAGATACCTTTCAGAATCTGCTCATTAATATACAGGATGTCACATCTACCTTTATTTAAATATTAGTGTAAGCCTCTGAGCCATTATCTCAGCTGTTGAATGGTTAAGATACTTAGACCTGCACATTTGACTTAACTGTCTAGGTAGAGGTATCGTATAAGCCCCCCCCCTTACTGGCTCTACTTTGGCTATATATGAATATAGGGTTCACAAATGTTAACACGCACTAGATTCATGTGTCAAAAAGGATGATGAGGTATTAAGGAAAGGAAATACACATAGGAGAAGCACAACGAAAACTGCTATCATGATATGCTGTATGACAAGGACCCCTGAAAAAAAAAAAAAACCTCATTGTGACCCACATGAAACTGGAATGACAAAATATGAACGATGAATATACAGTCTTCAGGCTCTCTGTACAAAGGCATATATCGATGATAGACAGGGTGTGCTTTAGAGTAAGCCACTGTAGCTCTACTTGGGTGGCTGAAGATGTAAACCAATAGCCTCCTAATGCAAACCCTGGAATGGCTTATTGCATTAGTAGTCTATTATTGCATTTCTGTGATGGCTTAAATGCCTGTGCCAAGAGCCTTCATGTAAGGCACACTCTGCAGTGGATTATTGCTGCATTCCAAAAGCAACAAAAAGTTGGTTCTAAAAGTACTTGTAACCAGGTGAAGCTAAGTATTACTGTAAAATGTAGAAGAAAGCCTGAAACATGACCCTGGCTATTTCCAAATCAATGAAATTTGGATAAACTACTGGTTAAGATTTACTTATTCCTAGTTGCCTGAAGTCCTCAATGAATATTTTTATTTATCTCTACCTTAATATAGATAGCTTGTGTGAGTGCACTCTCTCTGACTGCCAGTAAGGACAATATTTGTTCCTTTGTATGCTATTCTATGTACAGAATTGATATAGTACTATTAAACAATAGCTGAAGAATCATTAGCCTTCATGATACATCTTAGCAAAGATCTATGATACTAATAGAATACATTTAACAATCAATGTTACATGGGACAAATAATAATTGTATCCATCCCATCTGTTTAAATTTATTATTTTCCATCTGTTGAAATGTATTGCTTTTCTGAAATCTGTCTCCATTCTTTCCTAAAATAGTGAACATTGACTCTGGGGGATAGAAAATCACTTAATTTTGTTGAATGTCATGAACAGTAGTGCTAGCCATCCAATGAAATTCATGCCATATTTAAGTGCTGGCTACCTAGTCAAGCTTCCAGAGCCTGTTGCAAACAAAAGGAACTGTCCATTCCCCTCATTTTAGTGCAGCAAAACCAGTAACTCTCCTATTACTCCAGCTCTTTAAAAGTTAAAAGCAATCTGGAGTTTCCAGACCAGATGTTAAAATGATCAGAGTGAGATCACAGAGTTTTTCCTGCCATCTTCAATTTAGGATTTTGCCCTTTTTTAATTACCTCATCCCTCTACTCATTTCTGTTACTGGATGCAGCACAATGGCAACATTAATTTCTGGCTGAGAAGGCCAAGGGTTAGAGCCTTCTCTTCTACTCTGCAGTGTTACAATATTGCCCCCAATGGGTACTCAAGTACAGTTCAGTCTTCAAGGGGCTCAAATTATTTCTACTGTATGCCAACACTGCAATTAGATACTCAAAGCTGGCATGGGCAGCAGACCTGGGAATTCAGGCCTCAAACTGCAAACTGAGTTCTGGGATTCTCCCATCTCACAGGGTCCTAGAGTTTGGGCTCTAGGCTGAGCCAGAATGTCTGTTTATACCACAGTTAAACCAGCCCAAGTCCAAGCCTCATGAACCTGAGTCAGCTGCAAGAGTAGCTGCAGGTGTGTAATTGTAGTGTAGCCATATGAATTAATAGATGTCTGTTTGCATTTTGAAGATTGCTAAATTGCCACCACACTCACCTTCCTGTCAGCTAAGTGATGGAGCTTACCCATACAGCTATGTCACATTAAACGGAGATTAACATCCTATAATCAAACCACTGAATTTTGCCATTTTGGTTTGGAATGATTGGTAAATGCTCTAAGTGGATAAATAGCTAGCTCTAAAAGATACTTTGAATATTTGAGAGAGAAAGACACGTTCAGATTTTTTCTGTGTTATAAATTTTGTATTTCTTTCAAGTTATATTCTTGTATTGTACATATCAAAACAAAAACTACACAGTGAGTATAACGTGGGCCAACCTGTAAAGTTTGAATTGAATCAAAATTCTTACATTTGGGAGTTTGGAAGTGGATGGATCTGGCTGCAGGATGGGAGAGAGGTGGCAAAGTTTTCAGATAATACAAAACTACGCCAAATAATTAAATCCAAAAGATGACTGCGAATAGTTACAAAGAGATCCCACAGAACTGTGTGACTGGGAAATAAAATGGTTTATGGAATTCAGTGCTAATAAGTGCAAAGTAGTGCACACTAGAAAATATAATCCCAACTATACATACAAAACCATGTTGTCTAAATTAGCTGTTATCTCTCAAGGAAGTGATCTTGAGGTTATTGTGGATAGTTTCCTGAAAGCATCTGTTCAGTCTGCAGAGGCAGTCACAGAAAGCTTACAATGCCTGAAACCATTAGGAAAGGTAAAGAAAAAAGACACAAAATATACTACTACTACTACTATATAAATTCATGGTACCCCCACACCTTGAATATTATGTGCAGTTTTGGTCACCCCATCTCAAAAGAGATATAGTAGAATTGGAAAGAGTACAGAGAAGAGTAACAAAATTGATTAGGGGGAAGGAACAGCTTCCCCATGAGGAGACATTAAAAAGACTGAACTGTTCAGCTGACAATTGACAAGAGAAACTATTTAGGGGTGAGGGAGTATGATATAGGTCTATAAAATCATGAATGGTGATGAGAAAGTGAAGTGTTATTTACTCCTTCCCATATCATTAGAACCAGGAGTCACCAAATGAAATTAATAGGTAGCAGGTGTAAAGGAAACACAAAGAATTACTTCTTTACACAGTCAACCTGTGGAACTCATTTCCAGAGATGATGTCCAGAGCAAAAGTGTAACTGGGTTTCAAAATATAACTTGATTATTTCACTGAGGTAGCCATTGATGAACCTATTAGCCATGACGGTCAGAGATGCAACCCCATACTCCGGGTGGCATTTTCTCTCCAATGGCCAGTAACTGGGACTGGATGATGGGATGGAATTTATTAATTGCCCTGTTCTGGAAACATTTGGCTCCAGTCATTGTTGGAAGCCAAGATACTCATTCCAACCTAGTACAGCCATTCTTATATTCTGATGGCTCATATCTGACACATTTACATAAATAAACTGGCACAAAAAACATCCAGAACCTGTTTTCAGGAGGTGTCTGGTACCATGAGCACCAGGTCCTTCATTTGGTATACCACATGCACCAAGGATCTGGTTCTGCTGTCACTGAAATCAGTGACAAAATCTTGTTGATCTCACAAGGCACAGGACAAAGTAGGTTTTTTTTCTATGCACAGAAACTACACACATTCAACTTAAATAATTTTTGAACCAGTTTTAGTTAGCCTGATGCAAAACCCTGTATAGACTTTCCCAATTTGGTCTAAGAGTGACTTATTTCAGTTTTAAATTAATAGAATCATAGAGCTGAAAGAGACCCTTAGAAGGCCATCAAGTTCAGTCCCCTGCCCAAGGCAGGGCCAATCTCAATTAAATCAACCCAGACAGGGCTTTGTCAAGCCAGGACTTAAACACCTCTAGGGATGGAGACTCCACTACTTCCCTAGGTAACCCATTCCAGTGCTTCACCACCCTCCTACTAAAATAGTATTTCCTAATATCCAATCTGGACATCTCCCACCCAGGAGCGGCCCGAGGCGGGCTGCGGCAGCTGGCTCCTCAGGCAGAATGCGCAATCGGCTCCCCCGCCTGCACGGCCATCAATGGGCCATCAATGGGGTGACATCATTGGGCGTTGTTGAAGGTGGCGCCCTAGGCGATGGCTGAGTCGGCCTATAGCCATGGGCCATCCCTACTCCCACCACAACTTGAGACCATTGTTCCTTGTTCTGCCATCCATCACTACTGTGAACAGCCTTTCTCCAGCCTCTTTGGAACCTCCATTCAGGAAGTTGAAGACTGCTATCAAATCCCCCCTCACTCTTCTCTTCTGCAGACTAAATAGACCCAACTCCTTCAGCCTCTCCTTGAAAGGTCATATGCTCCTGCCCCCTAATCATTTTGGTTGCCCTCCGCTGGACCCTCACCAATGCATCCACATCCTTCCTGTAATTGGGGGCCTAGAACTGGACACAATACTCCAGATGTGGCTTCACCAGAGCCAAGTAAAGAAGAATAATCACATCTCTGGATCTACTGGCAATGCTCCTCTTAATGCAACCTAGAATGCCATTAGCCTTCTTGGCTACAAGGGCACACTGTTGATTCATATCCAGCTTCTCATCCACTGTAACCCCCAGGTCCTTTTCTACAGAACTGCTACTTAGCCAGTTGGTCCCCAGCCTGTAACAATGCTTGGGATTCTTCCGTCCCAAGTGCAGGACTCTACACTTGCCCTTGTTGAACCTCATCAGATTTATTGTGGCCCAATCCTCCAATTTGTCTAAGTCACTCTGGACTCTATCCCTTCCCTCCAGCATGTTTACCTCTCCCCCTAGCTTAGTGTCATCTGCAAACTTGCTGACGGTGCAATCCATCCCCTCATCCATGTCATTAGTAAAGATATCGAACAAAACAGATCTCAGAACCGAACCTTGGAGCACTCCGCTAGAGACCAACCGCCATCCTGACTTTGAGCCGTCGATCACTACCCGCTGGGCCCGACCTTCCAGCCAGCTTTCTATCCATCTCACTGTCCATTTATCCAATCCACATTCCCTTAACTTGCTGGCAAGAATGTTGTGGGAGACCATATCAAAAGCCTTGCTAAAGTCAAGGTATATCACATCCACTGACTTTCCCATATCCACAGAGCCTGTTACCTCATCATAGAAGCTAATCAGATTGGTCAGGCACGACTTGCCCTTCATGACTCCATGCAGACTATTCCTGATCACCTTCCCCTCTTCCAAGTGCTTCAAAATGGAACCTGTTCCTAACTGATTTAAGTTAAAAGGTTGACTGCTACTGAGTTTCTACCCAGCTTTTTGTATCTTTTTTACCTAAATCAATGTTAATTACACTTTGAGTCAAAACTAAGCAACTTTTTTTTTAAATGGAGATTAATCCTTAATCCTTCCTCTGTCTCTATCCCAGGGGAAAAAACCCCACTGAACATGTATTTTGCCATTTTAGACTGTATAATATTTTCACGCTTTGTGGTTGTAGTCTCCACCCATTCAACATTCTTAATGGATCATTTTGAATTTGATCTCACTATAATGTGTTCCTTCAATTCACAGTACATGCAAATTCTCCCTCCCTTTATTTAAAAGATGTTATGAAACCTCACCATAGAAACAATACCCATTAAATTCTGGCATGACCAGTAAAGGGTTACAAAAAGTTCTACCCCAATAAGCATTTATGGTTTGACAAATTTATTCTTAGTGTCAATTTAATACATGTGTTTTGAACTTAAATTTGATATACACCCTGATGTTTTCTATTAGCTCATATAAACAAGTGTTTGATTTAAAACAGATTTTTCTCATTGCATGGCTGAGGCAGAAAGGAGAAATAAACATCACTCTTCACAGGAATACAAATGAGGTGGTAATAACATTAAATAAAACTAGTGAAATAAATAAAACTAGTGAAATAAGAAAAACACATACCACTAGTCTCAGGAGCTACAAATCATCACTACAATCCTGTTTTGTATACTGACCTTCTGGACAGTAAGAGTTCCTGTGAATTAGTTCCCCATTGAATTAAATCAGAATGGGGCTTACCTATTTTTTCTGAAAAAGGACAATCTGTCATCTTTAAAAACAAACGATCAGTAGATATCTACAAAATGCAAGTATGTTGGATTAAACATTGATCTCTGCTGTGTGGAAAGACACCCTTTTCCTCTCCCTCATATTTTAATCACTATTTAAAATTGCTATTCTTCTCCCCCTTTGAATCTTGTAAAATTATGAAATGGCGAGTTTGCAGACACAGCTTGGAAACTTTAAAATCTAAGATGACCCAAGTGGGAGCACTTCCTTTCACCCTGGGGGATTACTGCCATAATCAAACTTTAATGAAAAGAAAACCTCAAAGGAGCAGTGTGCGTTGCATGTCTCTTCGTGGAAATAATCCCAACTCAGCAAGGGCCAGTTCATGGCCAGGATACCTTGAGGAAAAGACAGACCAAATTTGGATGCTAGCACCCACTTTGTCTTTTGTAATTAAGTGACTAGCAAACAGAGATCTAGGGCTAATTTCAGAACAGTGCCACAGCTCATCACATTGCTAAAGTTAATGTTTGTAAGAACTCAATTTCCTGGCTGGCTTCATAAAGTGTATTTTGTACAATCCACCCCATCAGATGCCAGGAGGGAATACATGAGTTAATTTGGGTTATTCTTGCTGCAGCTGTCATGTCTGCTCATATATAAGGAAATTATTCTGCAGTGGGCCAAATACTTTACAAAAATCAGATTTTAAGTGATTAAGCAGTCTTCACATTATTTTATTTCAGACAAAGAGCATTGATCACCCTAACCTGCATGTAGTTAGAATTAATAGGAAACTCAGCTAGTGAGCAGATCATACAAGATCCTAACATCTGCATTGCCTAAGCAGAATCTGGGGCTGTCATTCAGCTTTGTTGATTCATCAGCACATGGGCTGTGCAATAAGGAACGGACATCAATCTATACATGAGAAATATCCCTAAACATAATCAGAACATTTTAAAATGACAAATACATAATGCAGGCAAGCTGGAATGAACAGTTAATTGAATTACAGAGGGCAGAATCAGAAAGACTTATTAGATCAACTAGCTCATTTTTCTGCCAATGTAGGATTATGCCTGCATTTGCCAGTGTCTCAAGAAATGAAACTGCCATTGTGTGACTCAGAAAAGGGAAGGGACTCTAAAGTGGCTTAGAAATGTATATTTATCTCTCATTGTATTTTCATTCTCCACATAGAATTTCACTAAAAGCAGAACTAAGTCAAAGAAATTCAGGGAAACCTATAAACTCTCTTACCTAACACTGCACGCCTTCCATAAGCAAAAATCCTAGTGACTACAGTAAGAGCTTCACACACATACATAAGGCTTAACAGAACTTATTCTAACTCCAAGGGGCAAAAACCCACATGCTTTTTAACTACATCCAGTTATTTGCAATGGAACTACTTTTCCAATCACAATGCATTTGGAAAGACAAAGCTTTGTTAATGTATATAAACACCTTCCCACCACCAGCAGAAAGTCTACTTACCCCAGTGTGCATTGGGACTGGCATCAATTCTTTCAATGAAGGAATCAAGCAGGGAGCCTATCAGAACTGTTTGAAACTTATTGGCTTCTGGCCTCTATCTGCTAATCTACTCATTGACACTTTGTCCCAGGGAGTCATTTCAAGAAGGTGGGAAAAGTTTTAAACAATACTCTGAGCCATATAGAAAAAGCACAGAGAGCTCACAAACTCTCTGTATGTGTTTTACAACATTCCTAGGGAGCACATGAATAGCACTTTTTCCTAATGAAAAATCCAAACAGGAGAGAAATGGTTACAGTGCAAAATGAACCTTTCCCCGCCCTCTCTTGTCTCATCTTTTCACAATTAAGATTCAATCTATTTCATTTCCTGATGCAGCAGATATGAGCTCTTGGAACCCAAATTGTGGCTCAGTCCTTCATCTGCTGCAGCCAGTGAGAGTCACTTTCCAATAGCCCTGAGCACAATACTGCAGAGGTTTCAGTTGAATTGATTAAGAACAAATATGACTCATAAAAGAGTAATTTTGCCTCAGCAAATTGACCTCAGTACATTTTAATTATCTTTTAATTAATCTGAAGTTCTGTCAGTGCAGAGCTAATCTAGTAAAATAATGCAAATTGACTCTCAGTGGGATTCCTGGGGAAAAATGTAGTTTACTGCAGAGCTCCTGGAACATGACAAATTCAGACAGCAGTCATTTGGACCTTTAAAATAATGGCTGGGATTTTGTATTTGACTATTGAGCTATTTGTCCCTGCCATCCTAAAATACAAAATAACTCTCTTAAATCCTTACATTTTTGTTTAGCCTCTGCAACCAGCACAGCTATGTGAGAGGGAGGAGAGGTTGTGTTCCATCCTGAGCTTCACCAGCAGAGTTGTTTACTGAATTCTGCTGTGTGATCAATCAATTGCACCTGAGGCAGTTGGCCTGCTATTCAGTTTTGTCTGTTGTTACAGTTGGGGCAGGCCTAGGGGGAAAGACAGGAGACTGGAGGCAAATGAGACTTTAAGTCAGCACTATCCTCCTAAATATTCTAGGGCCATACAGGGACCTGCTCAGCTATTGATATAAGATACAGCTATCTCCAAATTTGCTCAAATGTATAGCAAAAAGTTGCTCTAGTATAGTTCATTCTAACTACCCCGACTATGATTTGCTCCCTATACCAAGGCTGGGAGCAGGGTCCACATAATACCCTCATTGCTAGCCAGGAATACTCTCAGAAATCCATCTCTCCTGACTTTAATGCTGCTTTGCACAGTCAGGGTACATCTATCCTGCACGACTATTTCAAAATAAGCTATTCCGGAACAGTTTTTCTGAAATAGCTTATTTCAAAATAGCACATCTACACTGTAGGGAAGCCTCAAAATTAGTCAGAGGTGGGCTTCTCTAATGCAAATGTGCTATCTTGATTCAGAGTCCAAACAGGCATTGGGGAAGAATAACTTAGAATGGCCCTGGTGAGGGGCTATTTCGAAATAGCTGCAGTGGTGTATCTACACACGCCTTATTTTGAAATAGCTATTTCAGAATAGGTTTTATTCCTCGCACAATGAGGTGTGCAGATTTTGGAATAAGCCATCCGTTATTTTGCAATTATTTCAAAATAATGGAATGGCTGTATAGACACTCACATTGTTATTTCAAAATAATGCTAGCTCTTTCGAAATAACGATGCAGACGCACCCTCCGTGTGGTAGTAAAGGGCCTTCAGGCTACATCCATAAAAGGCAACTGAGTTCAACCAAAAGCAAACAATTCCGCTGTGTAGGAAAGATAGAAAATATGGCAAAAGACCAGCTTGGCTTAACAAGGAGATCTTGCATGATCTCAAAATAAAAAAGGAGTCATATAAAAAATGGAAACTAGGACAAATAACGAAGGATGAATATAGGCAAGCAACACGGGAATGCAGGGGCAAGATTAGAAAGGCAAAGGCACAAAATGAGATCAAACTAGCTACAGGCATAAAGGGAAACAAGAAGACCTTTTATAAATACATTAAAAGCAAGAGGAAGACCAAGGACAGGGTAGGCCCACTGCTTAGTGAGGAGGGAGAAGCAGTAACAGGAAACTTGGAAATGGCAGAGATGCTCAATGACTTCTTTGTTTCGGTCTTCACCGAGAAGTCTGGAGGTGTGCCTAACGTAGTGAATACAAGCAGAGAGAGGGTAAGTTTAGAAGATAGGATACACAAAGAACAAGTTAAAAATCACTTAGGAAAGTTAGATGTCAACAAGTCACCAGGTCCTGATGAAATGCATCCCAGGATACTCAAGGAGCTGATAGAGGAGGTATCTGAGCCTTTAGCTATGATTTTTGAAAAATCATGGCAGACAGGGGAGATTCCAGAAGACTGGAAAAGGGCAAATATTGTGCCCATCTATAAAAAGGGGAATAAGAACAACCCAGGAAACTACAGACCGGTCAGTTTAACGTCTGTCCCAGGGAAGATAATGGAGCAGGTAATTAAGGAAATCATATGCAAACACTTGGAAGGTAATAAAGTGATAGGGAATAGCCAGCATGGGTTTGTGAAGAACAAGTCATGCCAAACTAATCTGATAGCTTTCTTTGATAGGATAACGAGCCTTGTGGATAAGGGAGAAGCGGTGGATATCATATACCTAGACTTTAGTAAGGCATTTGATACGGTCTCGCATGATATTCTTATTGATAAACTAGGCAAATATAACTTAGATAGGGCCACGATAAGGTGGGTGCATAATTAGCTGGATAACCGTATTCAGAGAGTTGTTGTTAATGGTTCTAAATCCTGCTGGAAA
Organism: Pelodiscus sinensis; assembly: GCF_052426305.1. NCBI lineage: Eukaryota > Metazoa > Chordata > Testudines > Trionychidae > Pelodiscus > Pelodiscus sinensis. The sequence continues at coordinate 105,690,692 of NC_143055.1, forward strand.
GGGATAACAAGTGGAGTTCCTCAAGGGTCTGTTTTGGGACCCGTACTGTTCAATATCTTCATCAATGATGTAGATATTGGGATAGAGAGTACGCTTATTAAGTTTGCAGATGATACCAAACTGGGTGGGGTTGCAACTTCTTTGGAGGATAGGGACATAATTCAAAATGACCTTAGCAAGTTAGAGAAATGGTCAGAGATAAACAGGATGAGGTTTAATAAAGAGAAATGCAAAGTGCTCCATTTAGGAAGGAACAATCAGTTCCATACATACAAGATGGGAAGCGACTGTCTAGGAAGGAGCATGGCGGAAAGGGATCTAGGGGTCATAGTGGACCACAAGTTGAATATGAGTCAACAGTGTGATGCTGTTGCAAAAAAAGCAAATATGATTCTAGGTTGCATCAACAGGTGTGTTGTAAGCAAAACTCGTGAAGTCATTCTGCCGCTCTACTCTGCACTAGTTAGGCCTCAGCTGGAGTACTGTGTCCAGTTCTGGGCGCCACATTTCAAGAAAGATGTGGAGAAATTGGAAAGGGTACAGAGAAGAGCGACAAGAATGATTAAAGGTTTAGAGAACATGACCTATGAAGCCAGGCTTCATGAACTGGGCTTGTTTAGTTTGGAAAAAAGAAGATTAAGGGGGGACATGATAGCGGTTTTCAAATATCTAAAAGGGTGTCACAAGGAGGAAGGAGAAAATTTGTTCCTCTTGGTTTCAGAGGACAGGACAAGGAGTAATGGGCTTAAAGTGCAGCAAGGGAGGTTTAGATTGGACATTAGGAAAAAATTCCTAACTGTCAGGGTGGTCAAGTATTGGAATAAATTGCCAAGGGAGGTGGTGGAATCTCCCTCTCTGGAGATATTTAAGAACAGGTTAGATAGACATCTGTCAGGGATGGTGTAGACGGAGCTTGGTCCTGCCTTGAGGGCGGGGGGCTGGACTCGATGACCTCTCGAGGTCCCTTCTAGTTCTATTATTCTATGATTCTATGCCAGTGGTTTAGGGCCAGTGGGCCCCATCCATAGGATTAGCCCAATGGGGCTACGTTTACACTACGAGTTTTCTTGGCAAAAATATGCTAATTAGGGGCTCATTTGTATGAGCCACAATCTCATTTGCATATTTTCTATCGATCTGTTTTTGCACTGGAGTTTTTGTGCAAAAACAAGTAGTGTAGATGTTTTCTTTTTTCACAAAACCCCCTTTTCTCGCAAGATCAGTAGTTATTTTTGCACAAAAACCCCAGGACAAAAATGGATCGGCAGAAAATATGCAAATGAGATTGTGACTCATGCAAATGAGTCTCTCATTTGCATATTTTTGCTGAGAAAACTCATAGTGTAGATGTATCCTGGATGTTTAATTATTTCTACACAGCAAGCAAGTTATGCCCCCAAATAGCCCAGTGGTTAATAAAAAAAGGGAAAGACAACTTCAAATCACAGCTCCACATCAAGAAGAGGGAGAAACTAAACCTGGGTCTCCACCAGCCTAGGTGAATAGACTAGTGGGGTGAGGGGGGCGGGGAAGGGAGCAGGGCTAAAATATCCTCCTCCTCTGGACAGGTACCGCCATACCTAAATCCCTTGCTAATGCCAGCTCTTAGTATAGCAAAGAATCAGGCCCAATTAGGACATAACTGAAACACACTGTGGTCAAATGTGTGTAAATGAGGACATGTTCTGACCTGCCGAATCTTTATTATTTAGTGATGCTACCTGCGGAGAATCCAGGCTGCATGTCAAATTTCTAGCAGAATTCTCAGGTCTGGCAGTTAGACACATTTTTGTTACAGACAAACCTGAAACTCCTCAATGTTATTTTTGCATGTACAGTCTTCAGAGTGGAAAAATATTAAGCAAAATCATGTCGTGCAACATAGCACAAAATTATTTTCCTCATTCCCAGCACAAGTATGGCAGATGCATCAACTCAGATTATTGTTCATTTATTCTCATGGGGTGAGTTTAAAGGCACATACTTTATACATAATTTATAAATGTATTAATATAAAGATAGCAACACATGACATGAGATACAGATGCTTGTAACATGTCACTGACTGAAACAATTACTTTCCATGTTCCCCTTCAGATATGACGTTCAAATCTGGTACACGTATTATGGTCAGCTGAGGCAGTTGTACTGACTATGAAATGTCATTTAGGGAAATGAAGGTCATTTGAGCTCATCAGCTCTATTTATGAAGCTTATGTCAAGAAAATTTTCCACATACTATGTTTATTCAGTACTTGGTTAGAAAATATTGTTAATTTCAGTGTTACATACTGTTGTAGTTTTCCCCAGCCAGTTGTGTATTTCATTATACTGTGTTCCATCACACTCTTCAGTCAAAGGCCATCAAAAGAATGTTCATGGCAAAACACTGGTGTAAGAAAAGTGGCTTCATCCTATGCCTTGTGAATCTAGCACTTTCACATGTTTTCACGTTTTTGTGATACCCACATTAATATAACCTGTCCAGTACTTCTGCAGCATTTTAGATTATGGTGAAATTACTTAATTCTACTTTTACTATACACCAGATAATCTTAAAGCAGGATTGCTAGGGAGCTGGAAAACTGTAAATTTATGAATAATGGATCAGTGACTAAAAAAGGGAGCATCCCTTTACTGATCAAAATGATAAATATTTCAAAGCTACAGCTTGCCACATGCAAGTGAATGTGCCACTGCTGCTCCTGTGGATAGCCACATATGCCCAAATGGTCCATGTTGTTTCCTAGTGGCTTGTGACCAGATTGCAAATTCACCTTGTGCCCAGAATAGACTGATGGGATTGTTCCTGGCCAAACTGACAGTAGCTACTTGTCTATCCTTTCTGTGTCTGTCAGAGCTTTATTTGCACACACTACGAGCTACTGGCTTTGTACCAGGGCAACTCGTAGGCCTCCTTCTGCAGCATCAGACTATAGCTCTAGATGTTCTGCAGGATGACAGTATTTAAGACTCGTGTCTTATTTAGGATTTTCTTTACCTGGTTTTAAAATCTCTGACCTCTCTCACATTGCATCATTGTGTATTATCTGTCTCAATGGTCTTCTGAGTCCTTACTCACTGCTAGACCACACTGCTTTAATTGATTTATTTTTCTTAGGGGCTAGATGAAGTCCCTCAGAAGTCAACAGACATCCAATGTAGACATTGCCTCAGTTCTTCTCAGCTTCAGCTTGTCCACATTCCTAATAGTCTGCTCCCAGAACCTGTTTAGGAATTCTGACAGCTTGATATCATTGTCCTGGGTAGCCTCTTCCTTGATCTCCTCTTCTCTTGCATTAAGAACATGGACGTTAACTGATGACAGCTATAATCTTGATGTGTAAGAGTTCCTCTAGTTTCTGATTCATTTTTCATTGGAATGGTTCAGAGGTTGGTCTGATGCCAATAGGTTTTCATACCCAATGGTATCTGCCAAAAGATGTGGCAGAAGTTGTCAGGTGGCTGATTGGCTTATCTAGCTCAGTGTGTCAGAATCCATTCCAAACATAGCCAACAATGAGTGTCTTCAGTCTTTGGTAATGGTAGTGCTGTTTTTCCAATGCTCTCTTCAGTGGGTTTGGAACAGTGGAGAGCTCTATCTGCAGGTTTTCTCACTACTGCTAAGCTGCTGATCCATTCTATGCTAATTTCAATGGGAGTAGTAACATTTCTGTTTTGCAGATTCACCAGCTCTTTCTTCAGCTCTTTCCGCCAGAGCAAACGGCCATGGTAAATTTCAGTAGACACAAAAGCTGCAAATAGATATCTATTTCTAACTTCAGCCTGTCCTCTAGATGTCCATGTCCTTGACTTACATGTCCTTGTCCTTGCAGCCTGTTAGAATGCTGGTCAGGGCTCAAGGTGAATGTACTCCTGCCTCTCTCAAGTTAAGGACATTCTGATGTACTGGAACCAAATCTGTAGCTTGTACTTACCTGCTGTCCAGCAGTGGATGGTATTCCTGCGTGTCAATTACCATACTCCAAACTGTAACATCTCTTGTTTTGCAGAGTTTTTACTGACAGCTTGCATTTGCCCACTGGCCTCGGAATGATTTTATTGTATATCACCAGCACTTAGTCACATTATCTAGTCTAATAGTACTGCTTATCAGTGTTGCTGGGATCACACTGCAGCTGGTTCCACAATCCAGCTGGAATCAAATTGGTTGTTGATCTAATAACATAGTTGCAAATATGGCCGCTGAATGGCTGGAGCCTTGTCTTCAGTGCATGTATATCAAAAGACTTTCGATCCTCTAAAGTCACACTGCAGATATCCTCCCTTTCATTGAAAGTTTCTACATCCTCAGTCAATGCATCTGCTGCTACTTTTTTACTTCCTGGACTAGCTGAGGCATGGGGATATAAAGTGGCTCTGTTTCCCATACCATAAACAGTGCATTTTTCTTTTTTTGACTCTTATGTTGCTTTTTAGAGAACATACATTGGCTCATGCTGCCTGCATTCTTGGTCAGCCTGTCTCTGTTCTGCTTCTGGGGCCCTTTAGCTTGAGCCTGTGTACATGTTCTGCACTAGTGGCTATGACAGTTTATCTGCCTTTTCTATTTGGAGGCATTTCATGAGGGTTAGATTTCCTTCTCTCAATAAACTCTCCTATAAGTCCCACAAACTATTCTGTCTCTAATTAGGGAATCTTTAATGTTTCAGAATTAACATATGGGTACCAGAGTTTTCAGTTCCATGTAAGTATCTATTCTCTCTTCTGCTGCTTAGTTTAGGGTAACAAAAAATCCAGTATCTGTTTACAATCTCATTCTGTCTGGAGTCAGAGAACTCATCATATATTTTTATCAGCTATTCCATGTTTTTAGTATAATTCCTGGAAACAGTGTTTCATTAGTCACCTTTCCCAATAAGAGAATTAAAAGAAGCTCTTTATCTTCATTTTTTCACCATTTCCCCTCATGACCAGTTTTGTATACAGTCTCAGTTCTTGCTTTCATTGATTCCATGGTTGTAATAGATTTTTGTCTCAGACCATTTAATGTGGTCTGAGTCCTTCCTGTTCCACATTTGCTATGTTTCTAAATTTTGTTTTGCTTGCTTGTTAAACTTTTTCATCCTGTGGGGCTCCTTGGATCTCTAGCACCATGTTTTATGTACCAGGTGCCAGGTAATAACATGAAAGAACTCTGTAAAACTAACCTGTAAAACTTGCAAAATCAAGCTGGCTCTTCATTAAGAAGATGATTTAGAGAGATGCTGCAGCTGCAGCTAGCATTCTAGCCATGTGCATACAGACTGTTAGGTACTGCAAAAGGAAGTCACTACTGGTGGCAGATATACTGAGTAGGGCATACCTTCCACATTACAGCACAGATAACTCTGTAAAACAGGATGACAGCTTTAGGCAAGCCAAAGCACCAACCAAGATGGAGTCCTAAAAGCAATAAAACAGTTTATAATCCTAGCTGACCAGATCAAATGGAATAAGTGCCACAGATTGTTAATTCTACTAGAAGGGGGGTGAACTATGTGTGCAGGACAGCATTTAGATTTGTAAAGGCTGACCTCAGGAGACCGATACATGCTTCACACTAGAGAATCCAGGCGTGACAGAGATGAGGTAAGCACTGTATATACTGCCCAGGCATGAATGCCCCGTTCAGAGTGTTTATGGAACAGTGTGAGATGGACAAAAAGCATAATGAGCAACAACAGGAGGTGGCTTTACAGCCTCATGAAATCTTAAGCCGATGCTGAGGTAAGGTCAGAATAGACCAATTTGCTTTTAATGACAGAAATTCTGTGGTCACTGTAGATCATGACTCCAATTTTGGAGCACAATATTATCTGGAGGACATGTGAGCAATGAACGTGATGAGGAAAACTGAAGGCACATTTCACAAAGTATGACATATCTGAGCTATATTCAGACAATGCCACAGTACACTGTACAGAATTCAGATGATTCAGCACCAGCATTCAGAAAATGGGTATTTAAGCACAAATCAATGGGAGAGCAGTGTCAGCAGTAAAGACAGTCAAGAGACCGATGGCAAAAGCAAACTAGATAGGAAAGGATTCCTACTTGGCAGTGTTTGGCCATTATGAAATACACTCCCAGGAACTAGATTGTAGCTGAGCATAGGGACTGATGGGCTGAGAAACCAACACTGCTTCCCAAATGGAGTAGTCAGAGAAACAATGGACAACATGCAGATGGAACTAAGAATACCGAGCTAAGCAGGCAGCCTGATACAACAAAGGAGCTATGGACCTAAAGCCACTGCTCACAAGTAAGGAGATCTGAGTCAGCCATCAAATAGCCACACAAAACAACGGCAAAAGATTACAGTCTAAGCTGCAGTTGGATGTAGGTCATATGATGCATGCGGAGTTGTTGTACCATGGCTGTCCCTAGGATATTAGAGACACAAGGTAGGTGAGAGAATGTATTTTATTGGACCAACTTCTGTTGGTGAGAAAATGAAAATTTTGAGCAACACAGAGCGTAGAACTGAAGATAGCTACAGAGTGGCAACAGACAGTGGGCTATCTTAATACAGGAGGTGAAGGCCAATACCAGCCATCATATGGTCTGATGTAGAAAAGTCGGAAGAAACAAGGTATATGAGCAACATAAAAAAACAATGAGACACCACCGAAACAATAGGATGGAAACAAGTCTCCCACCAACAGTGATAAAACATGAGGCCTAACAAGCTGCAGTGAATTGGAGGTAAAGGCTATGTCCTTAGGTTCGGCTGCCTTCTAGAAAACTCTGGCCTCAGCAAGGTAAAAAATACTTGCAGAAAAGACACAGCAACTACAATTCTTCAAAGGAAAGATCAGCAATTGGCATGAAGCTTGGAGAGAGAAGCACAGATTTGATTGGAAGACAGTCCACACGGTTAGAATGCTAGCAACAGCTGAAGCATCTCTTTTAATACTTTTCTTAATAAAGAATTTAGTTTTTCAAGCATAGAGTCCTTTCATGTTGTTATTTATCACACAGTACACAAAACAGAAAGGGAAAGGCAGAAAGGGATCTAGGGGTTAGAGTGAACCACAAGCTAAATATGAATCAACATTGTGATGCTGTTGCAAAAAAAGCAAACATGGTTCTAGGATGCATTAACAGGTGTGGTGTGAGCAAGACACGAGAAGTCATTCTTCCGCTTTACTCTGCGCTGATTAGGCCTCAGTTGGAGTATTGTGTCCATTTCTGGGCACCACATTTCAAGCAAGATGTGGAGAAATTGGAGATGGTCCAGAGAAGAGCAACAAGAATGATTAAAGGTCTAGAGAACATAACCTATGAAGGAAGACTGAAAGAATTGGGCTTGTTTAGTTTGGAAAAGAGAAGACTGAGAGGGTTTTTTAGGTATCTAAAAGGGTGTCACAAGGAGGAGGGAGAAAACTTGTTCTTGGTCTCTGAGGATAGAACAAGAAGCAATGGGCTTAAACTGCAGCAAGGGAGGTTTAGGTTGGACATTAAAAAAGTTCCTAACTGTCAGGGTGGTTAAACACTGGAATAAATTACCTATGGAAGTTGTGGAATCTCCATCTCTGGAGATATTTAAGAGTAGATTAGATAAATATCTATCAGGGATGGTCTAGACAGTACTGGGTCCTGCCATGAAAGCAGGGGACTGGACTCGATGACCTCTCAAGGTCCCTTCCAGTCCTCGTATTTTATGATTCTATGCGTCTATGAAAACAAAGAGTGGGAGAGCTGAATCCCATAGTGACTGAAGTCCTGCAATGGCCATCAGTACTTATCTTTGAATAATCAGGCTCATAAGGATGCTTTTTGACCCTTTCAGTTTTGCGTTGTAGCCACATATAAAATGGAGCAGTTCTCATGATTTGCCAAACAATGCATCGTGTGCTTTTTTTTTTCTTTCCTGAAAACAGATGGACTTGATAGTTCAGGGATATTTAGGCCTCAGTCGGAAGAGTCCTGGACTTTGGGACAGTTTAGATACAGACCTGTACTCTGTGGCTTAATTGTGAGTCGTATTGTCTGTGTTAGATCCGATTTGCACAGAAATCAAATGTTAGCATGACTATGAAATGTAGTTGGGTTCAAAATTGCATGTGTGAGAAGCCAATGCAAACACCCCACGCCTTTGGTGAAGAACATATAAAAAAAACACCGACACAAGGGAGATCCCTGTAAGAAAGAATTATCTGTCTGTCTGTCTATTTACTTAGCATATCACACAATCAAATCTAATTAGAAGACTAATTATACAAATGCTCTATTCATCTGAAAGAGCTTTTTGCAAGTTAAAAAGTCCATTTATGGGGTCACTCTTTTGGGGAGCCACAGGAAGAACGACAGTCGCAGTATCTTTCTGCTATAATATGCTTTACAGGGAGAGAAGGAACTTGAGGGAGTTGAGATTCCCTTTAGGAATTGCTGCTTTACACAAATGGCTCAAAAGAGGGCAGCACACCATTTGTCACCCTTTACAAATATTTTTTTTCTATTTGCTCTATTTTGTTGAGTTTAAGCCATGCTTGAGCTCCCCCTGCTGTTCATTTTTGTTCTCAGACATTCAAAAGGAAGAGAATGAGAGCTTTGTCCATTTACCTTTTTGCAGCCTGACAAAGAGGGGTTTAATTTTGTTTGCTTGGCACACTGTGTCCGTATTATTGCATGCAAATTCTGTGCTCTTCTTTGCAAGTTAGGACTGTTTATCAGCCTTAAGATATAGCTCTCTGTGAAGACAGCAATACATTTTCAGGCAGCAGATGCCCTCTTTGGACTGTGATAAAAAAAAACACAATAAAATGGTTGTATTAAAAGAATTATAAGAAATATCTGTAGCATCATTTGATGGTCTTTTAGATTTTTTGACAGGGATTTCACTGTCTTTTTTTATTTTAGCCATTAGTTTGAGCCACAATTGTAATGTATATAACTTACAATTTTGAAAATCTGCTCTGATTTTTGGATGCTTCCTCATCTTGAGATAAGCAGGTTTGATTTTCAGCTGTTCAGAGCACCCTCTACTCCAAGTGATTTCATAAGAGCAGGAACAGGTGCAGGCCTTACTCTGTGTCTTGAAAATAGATGCAAATGAAACTTAAGCTCTTCCAATATCTTATTCAAACTTTTGGATGCTGATCTAAGCCAAATACTCAAAACATTTGTATTTTTTGGCTAATCATAAAATTCTGGAATAAATTAAGGGCATACATTTATATGAAAAAAGCATTGTATTGTCTGTAAATATTTTTCCATGTAATGAGTCTCCAAGTCTGAGTTGCATTTACAAAAAGGCCACTCTAGATTGTTTGTATAAAATGGGTTTAAAGTGACTGTAAAGCAGTGTAAATGTAAATGAGAATCAGACCATCCTATTTTTTCCAGTTAGTGTCTCATTGAGCGGGTCAAGAACTTATTAACGTCTCCTTATTCCAGTAGATCAAAAATATCTGAAGAAAGGAGAAAAAGAGAGAATATTTTCCCCATTTTGTACATTGTGTAAAGTTTTAGCCTATTCTACCTTGTATATAATATCTTATTTTCTGTTTTCCACTGCTGTTGTTTATTTGTATTATGTCAACTGTAAAAAGTTTGTGCACAAATAGCTTTTGTTAAAGATTCTATGCAAAAATTGCCTTATATTGTTCAAGTCATGGCAGATTATGGTAACTACATAATATATTGCTTGAATTGTTTTTAAAACTTCCTTTGTCCTTTTTTTTTAAAAAAAAAATTAAGTATTCAGCATGTGTATTGTGAAAAAATGCTCCTAAATGCTGTAATAGCAGAGTGACTTCACTTTACAACTGTCTGCTAGATTTGCTGTGGATAAAAATGTGGATACTTATATGACTGTGAGTATTTTCATTCTATGTCATACCACTAAGAAAGAGGCTCAGGATCACACTGCAGCTTTTTGCTATGATTAATCCCCACCTCCCCGCCGGATTTAGCCTCGCCTTTCAGGCTGCACTTCCTGTCTGAACCTGCCTATGGGTTCCGAAGGCAGAACAAAAACAAAACAAAAATCCGGCAAAGAGCCATTTTTTTTTTTTAGAGAATGCCAAAACATTTGCTATTCAGGTTGAACTTCAAAGAATCATTAAAAAAAAAAAAGAATCAGTGCAGTGTCTTAGTCATTCTTTGGCATTGTTGTACAGTGTAGAGGTCTTTTCTAGGATCAGAGTTGAGCCATTAATAGCGGGGAACGGCATCCCTCTTCAGCAATGAGAAAGATGAAGAAGAGTTTGTATAATCAGTGCTAGAAAAACTTTACTGAAGCAATGCAAAAGGATTTTTTTTTCTTCCTTTAAAAAATAGTTGACTTCAAAATCAACATATTGGAAAGATTTTTGTTTTGCTTTGTTTTGTTTTACAATCTGCAGCCTACAATAAATTATCCCTAAATTACTTGTGAAAGGGCAACTTTTATGTCCTCCATATTGTATATTTAAAGACAGGACAAATCTTTAGTGCTACAAAATGTCATTTATGTAGGCCTCATTAAAAGTTTATGACTGCCGATAGGATTGGGATTCTTACGTGCCCAGATCTCTTTTGAACACAGCAAATTTAAAACCTAAAAAAATTAAAAATCTGGGCCTAAGTGATCAGCACAGTGAGGAAGCCTATCTAATTGGATATATTTCCTACCTGCTTTTCATTATTTAAACTTCCTGTAGCTGTGGTACATGAAGACTACCAACAAAACTGTTTATCAGCTCTAATCCTGCAACCCTTAGTTACACAAACAAGTAGTGACTTCCATGGAATTACTTATCAGTAAGGATTACTTACAAAAAAGTTTCAGGATTCAGCATAGATTTTGTAGTATTTGTTATTATTAAATCCTTATTTAACCCTACTATGGCACCAACAGCTACCTTAAGGGGACCATAGAGGAAAACAAACACTGTGAGGCTCACTTCATGGAATTTCCTGGAAAGCAACCTCCTCCTGGAGTAAATCCTCTTGGATCCTGAGGATGGTCAAGGAAAGTAATGGCTGTCCTACTATGGACTCTATTACTTCTCCCTCACCTAGCACCATGAGTCTTGTAAGAATTGTGTCCCAGTGACTGAGCCCATCATGGAGAGAACCTAGAAGCAGAGATAGTTGTCTGAAGAAGCATTGACTTTCAGTGGCACATCCACTGAGATATACCTGGACTAAGCAGGGTACTGCAGACTGGGAGAGGCTTTTGTCACTGGGAGTTTTTCCCTGAGTAAAATTCTTAGTTCACAGTGTGTGAATGATGAGTGAGTGGACTTTTATAAGATGATACTTGCTCCTTTATCAGTTAGAAAACCCAGGCATGTTTCCTTGATCCCTTTGTTTTTCATTAGAGGAAAAAAAATGCTATTCCTCCAAATCCTCTCCAAAATTATTCTAGCAGATGAAAATATTTTAAACAGAATGGTTTTAATACCAACCAGGTTCTGTACATAACATTTTGATATGCAGCTTGTGGAACTAAAAGAAGATAGGAAAGGATAAAGACAATATTAATTTACAGGAAATACCCCCTCCTCCGCCCTGCATCACTTTAAATAGCCCTTTGGTAGCCTTTTAAATCTGGTTAACAGTCTTCTTTTATCTAAGTTCCATTGATAGATACTGCAATGACATACAGAATCCTTGCACTTTAAATATCTGCAGATCATTGCATGAAACATAGCTAGACACCTCTTTGCTTCTCAGAGATTTATTGTATTGCAGATAAATGTAATCTTCCTCACTGTTTCCCACATCCTTTCCTGCAAAACTTGGGCTCACAACAAATTGAAATCCTGCTGGCTATGCCCTTTAAGAGGAGGAGTAAAGGGTTGATATTCGTAGCACTATGAAAGAAGCTATCATCTTGCCATCAAGGTGAAAGACATGCACTGGACACCTGGAGTCAGCAGGTGTTCTTGGGTGCTTGTTATTTAAATATCTCTCTTGTGTTTTCAGCATGCTGGCATTGCTGTCTTTACCAAACAAATTAAAGTATGTAGGCAAAGGAGACAACACGCAATGTTACAATGTATCACAAATCCATCTGGGCCATCAAATACTAGTATTTCCATTAAGTGCACAGATGATTCATATACATTCACGTTGTATTTTCCAAATATACGTATGGGTAACTTAGCCATGAGGGAAGTCCATACAACTATGCTTCTCATCAGAAATACTGTTTCAAGTGTTTACTCACTTGGCCACTCCAAATATCTGTGTTTTACCTTCTCTGACAGAACTGGAAGCTGGTATACACAAAGACCACACTGTGCAAACTAACTTATGTGGATACCATGCCAATATAACTCATTATATAGTTTTAGCACAACATAAGAAAGTTCTATTGAAATATGATGTTTTTAACTTGTGATTTTCTATATAATATTTAAAATTATATTACATAAGTAGAGAAAAATGTTCTCCGCCAATTTAGCCTTTTAAAAATCTCCCTTTTCAGTTTTTAATATATTGCCTTAACAATTAATATGATCACTTTTCTCTAGGATTTTTAAGTCTGCTTATGTAAAGAAGCTGTATAATATGCATTACAGACCCTTAATAGGGATGCATAACAGGGATATATAATGCAGACATTCAACATCATGTACATAGACATATAATGTATTGCATAGAGTGCATATTTCATATATTTGCACATAGTCTGGATAAATGCATGACTGGGGGATATTTTATACCAGATCTACTTTATAAAATATTTTGGGGGGCCATGTGATATGTGAGTAATCTGTTTTATAAACTAAAGTACTGGAATAAATCTTGCAATAAAGGACAAAATCACTACAGTGTAAAATTGTGTAGGTTACAAATATGCATTGAATTACATATTATTGCTGAGGAGTTCCCCTCCCACCTCCCGGAGGAGTCACTGAACACTTTTCTCTCTTCCTGTTTGATAACATGTTGCCATGCTATAAAAGCCCTAATGCTCATTTTCAACGATTAGCTGTACATCAGCATTACTGACTCAAATCCACAAGTTTCACATCAAGCATTAAATGGGATGAATATTGATCTGCTAAAGAGGATTTATTTATTTCTAGCACTATCCAAAGATCAACTGCTAGCAGCTTTTGGTGGATCTGTTGAGCTCTCATAGCACAAAGCTACTGCATGCATGACACTGGACTTGACATTTCAGTTCTGGAAGAAAACCAAACAGTAAATTCAGTGCAATAATCCTAGATAAATGAGATGATCACTGGAAAAGCTGAGATAGTTAAGTGCTCTATCAGAGAAGTCCAAAGGATGATATTGAACAGTTGCTACATTGTGACCTGTCTCATGTCAATATGGGCCAAGATCACCAAACAAATATAATCCCGTTTTAAAAAAAAAACACGTCTTCTGCATATTTTAGAACACCTTACAATTATTTCTAGCATAGAATGAATATATTTACAATCTATGTATAGTGAGATATATCTGAATAGCAAACTATTTACCCTTCAATTCATTTTAGTCTACCAACTCTGTACTATATATCTACCAACTCAGTAATATAGAAAGAATTGCTTAATATAAAATGCATATCTATGAAGCAGAATTGGTAACTTTAAAAAGAATTTAGAAGAGGCCTTTGAAATGTATTTTCCAGAAAGGATATGTTCCTACTTTCAACTCAAAGATCGTTCAAATACAAGAACTTCAAGCAGATTTCAGATGAACCAATGACTGAGCTGCCTGTTGTATTCAATTGCCAGAGAACGTTGTGTTCTTCACTGATTTTCAAGGGGAACATTTAAAATGCTAATATGAATAATTGTAAAAATTCTGCTGTGTCACACATGCTCCAAAATGAGAAACTCAGAGTGAGAAAACATATCTCATCTAGCTATTCATTCTAGAGACTAATAATATTGTTCCATTCCACTACTAAATTATTCATATTTCTTTTATTACATATTCCTATTAATCTTTGTTAATTCTCCGATTAATCATGAGACACACTTAAAAAAGAAACAAGGACAACGAAGCACAATAGGGATATTTACTGTACCTAAACATCGGGGGCAATATGGTCTCATATTTAGCTTATCAGAAAGCACTTTGCCCTTTACAAAAAAATCTACACTGTGTTTATTGAGAATGGATCTGAAAGCTGAAAAATGATGCTTTGTTTTGGTTACTTGAATGCTCTGAATTACCTAATATCCTTGCCACAGGTAGCACTTAGTTTAATTAGGTTGTATTCAGAGTAGAGTGTCTGGTTTGCCAAGGACATCTTGCTTTTGGAAGGCTCCATAGTGTAAATGAAAGAAAAAAAGAGTCTGGTGCAAAGATTATAAACAAGAGTTTCACGTAAGGCAGTCATTAGTTCTTTCTTTTTTTTTTTCAAGCACCTTTATATTGCCTATTTGTAAAATCATCATGGAGACTATATTTGAGAGCACAGTATTGGCAGTGCATATTCAACTTGCCTTTAAGATTTGGTATTACTTTCATGGTGCCTGAGAAGCACAGATTTAACAACACCTGAAAATAAAGCTACTTCCAAAAAAGTCTGAAAGGCAACTTGGAATCTTTTTTATATTGTGCATTTCCATGACAATATCTTTAAAGGAATTAATCTGATTTACATCAGCTGGGACTGTGGCCAAGTATCTTTCTCTGTCCACTTGTGCTTCATTTTTAGATTTACTGTACCAAGAAGATATTTTTTGTGAAAAAACAATGGGACCTAAGGAACAAAACTGTTCATGCTCATAGCAGTTTGTCTACAAACTGCCTTCTATGAACATTATCCACATTTAAAATACAAGGGGTGTGTGTAAAAAGTTAATTCAAGCCAGTAATTCTCTCTCATTATTAGGTTGCAAACCAATAAATAAAATATAAAATAAAAATATAAAGATTAACTTAAAAAAAAACTTATATCAATTGTGATATCTATCAGTTTGGATTGCTGTCCTTGTGTTGGATCTGATTCTATTTGACTAGGTCCAGAATACTTTTGGCAGGGAATCAAAATAAGGAATATTTAACTAATTCCTGGTAGGACATAATGCTTTTACCTAACACTAACTCCTTTCTTCAGAAACACTTCATAACATATGCCACTCTGAAACACATTGCAATGCTTGTGGTTTGAATAGCATGGTGACATTTCAGATGTGAAGGAGAACCCTCTCCTCTACCCCCTACCCTATATCATCCTTCATACCTTTGCAATGTACTATATTTGCTTGTATTTTTTTGTCAGTACAAATATTCCATTTTGTGCTTAAGGTGATTTTTATGAAGATTTCTGTGGTCTTAAAGCACAATTGTATTTATATATAAGAAGGGGAAGATGAGCTGTCATGAAACAATGCTGACTATGGAACAAACAATAATTTAACCGAAGCAAAATGCAGGACAATGTAGCACTTTAAAGACTAACAAGATGGTTTATTAGATGATGAGCTTTCATGGGCCAGACCCACTTCCTCAGATCAAATAGTGGAAGAAAATAGTCACAACCATATATACCAGAGGATACAATTAAAAAAAATGAACACATATGAAAAGGACAAATCACATTTCAGAACAGGAGGGGGTTGGGGGGGAGGAAGGAAGGTAAGTGTCTGTGAATATACCAACATCCCACATGAAGACGGATTACAAGCAATTAGAAACACTATCCCAGAGGACACTACTGCCAACCTGATAGCAGACCTATGTAACTTTGTTCTCACCCACAATTATTTCCAGTTTGAGAACAACTTATACCTCCAGATCAGCGGCACAGCCATGGGTATACGCATGGCCCCACAGTATGCTAACATCTTTATGGCTGACCTAGAACAACGTTTCCTCAACTCCCGTCCCCTTTCACCCCTTCTCTACCTACAGTACATCAATGACATCTTTATGATCTGGACGCATGGCCAAGAAACACTGGAGATATTCCACAGAGATTTCAACAACCTACACCCCACCATCAACCTCAGCCTGGACCATTCTACATGAGAGATCCACTTCCTGGACACCACAGTACAAATCAACAATGGAAAATTAGACACCATTCTCTACAGAAAACCCACCGACTCATACAGTTACCTACATGCTTCCAGCTCCCATCCAGAACACACCACACGATCCATCGTCTATAGCCAAGCCTTTCGATACAACCGCATCTGCTCTAATCTCACTGACAGAGACCAGAAGCTTCAGGATCTCTACCAAGCATTTATAAACCTCAACTACCCACCCGGAGAAATAAAAAAGCAAATTGAAAGAGCCAGACGAATACCTAGAAACCATCTACTTCAAGACAGACCCAAGAAAACCAACAATAGAACACCACTTGTCATCACCTACAACCCCCAACTTAAACCTGTCCAACACATTATCAATAAACTACAGCCTATACTGGAACTGGATACCATACTCCAGTGGTCCCCAACCTTTATGGGCTCCCGGGCGCCCGGGGGCGGGGCCACTTATGCGCCGGGCACCCGGGGGCGGGGCCGCGCGTCCTGGGGCACGCCAGGGCCGCCCGAGCCCCTTGTGCCGTGGGCCCGGGGCTGGCGCCGCCGCCCGAGCTACGCGCTTGGGTCCAGCACCGGCGCCACGCGCCCGCATGTGTCCCAGGGCTGGGGCCGCCCGAGCGCCGCGCACCAGGTGCCGGTGCGTGTCGCGCGCTTGGGGCCGGTGCCTCCAGTGCGCCGCGTGCCGGGGGGGCGGGGCCAGCCCGGGTTGTCGGCGAGCGCCTACAAATGCCCCGGCGGGCGCCATGGCGCCCGCGGGCACCGCGTTGGGGACCACTGCCATACTCCAAGAGGCTCTGGGAGACAGACCCATAGTCTCCTATAGACAACCACCTAACCTCATGATTCTTACCAACAACCACAGGACATACCACACTAATACCAACCCTGGTACCTTCCCTTGCAACAAACCCCGTTGCCAGCTTTGTCCACATATTCATTCTGCTGATACCATTATTGGACCTAACCAAGTAAGTTTTAAGATCAAGAACACATATTCCTGCGCATCCAGAAATATAATTTATGCTATCATGTGCCGAAGGTGTCCATCTGCTATGTACATTGGACAAACATCTCAGACACTTCGCCAAAGGATTAATGCCCACAAAACAGATATCAGACAAGATCACAAAGAAAAAACAGTTTCTTGCCATTTTAACCAGAAAGGACACTCTCTCAATGACTTAACCACCTGCATTCTGCTACAAAGACCTTTTACATCTGCACTTGAAAGGGAATCCTCTGAACTGTCATTCATGTTAAAATTCGACACTCTCCGAGAAGGAATGAACAAACACTCAAACTATCTTACCCATTACCAAGATAGCTTCCACCTCTAATACTATTAGCTCACAGACATCCCACTCTCCCCACCTCTAATATCATCAATTCACAGACACTTACCTTCCTTCCTCCCCTCTCCCCCGCATACCCCTCCTGTTCTGAAATGTGATTTGTCCTTCTCATATGTGTTCATTTTTTTTATTGTATCCTCAGGTATATATGGTTGTGACTATTTTCTTCCACTATTTGATCTGAGGAAGTGGGTCTGGCCCATGAAAGCTCATCATCTAATAAACCATCTTGTTAGTCTTTAAAGTGCTACATTGTCCTGCATTTTGCTTCAGCTACCCCAGACTAACACGGCTACATTTCTATCAATAATTTAACGTAAAGCCAAAATCCATAGCCCACACCCAGGAAAAATTCCCACTGCAGTCAATGAGAGATTTGCCTGAGGAAAGACAGCAGAACTTGACACTTTTATTGGCACCAGTTTATCTCAGATGGGATGTAATATTATTCCAGACTGCCTCCATGAAAAAGGACATATTGTCCTTTACGTGTGTTTCCTTCTTTGACATATTTGTGTTCTGCGTAAGAGATGGCTGCTTCTGTGACTTTTTAAGCTGCTTGCACCAGAGTAGCCAAGGTTCAATGTCTTCAACTGCTATGTGCTCAGATTTTTAGGACTTCTTGTGTTTATTCTTTTGTTTCTAGATCAAGCAGGGCTATCACTATTGTTAAAAAAAGATAGACTCCATGTGCTGCTACAGACCATGTGAAACAAATGAGGATTCTCGCTCTCTTCCTGTGTGTGTGTGTGTTCATTTTACAAGTCACAAATTCTAACACTACCTAACAGAACTCCTAGCAACATAAAAAGATGCCATAAACCTCTCTAACAGTAGCTGATTTGTATGCAACATTGACCATAAGGGTAACTCTTCAGTAAACCTGAATCTCATATATAATGCATAGCAGTTAATAAATCATAGTAAAATCAGGTGGCTTAGAGCCAACAATACCCAACTAGTAATGGAAAGGGGAAAAGATTTATAGAGAGATAGACTTTGTCTGGATTTTGCTTTTAAGAAGCTCATGCAGTATAGTGGAAGACCTCGCTGTGGTTTCCAGCTGGACAACTGTGTCACACTGACTCATTCCATCCTTTCTGTTTCCCCTTCCCCCACTTAACCCACCTTTGTTCAAGAACTTCCTCTATGACCTTTTGCTGGTTACTAGTCTTGCATGCTTCCTAGCACGTATGCTGGAAAGAAGAGAAAAAAGGTCAAAGTGAGACCACATCACTGTTCCAGAACATTCGGAAAGCTAAATGCTACACCTACACTGCAAACTAAAGTAAAAATAAGTGATGAGAGAGTAAACAGACCCTTATAAAACTGGTTCCTAATTCTAAATTGTTATGCTGGACAATGCTTACAGGTTCATATATCCCTCTATTCCAAAATATGATTTTAGCTCATTATTTACAATAGGAAGAGAGGAGGTTGATTTAAGTATTGGGGCAAAAACCTTTTTCCCCCTCTCATTGGAGACAGGGAAAGCAGGATATTAGAGATGAAGATGTGAGAAAATCTTGATGTAAATCTGTTAGGGGAAACCAGGTCTTAGCCAATTTTCATTACTTGTACAGGTGTAAGATGCGTCACCTCAAAGTTAGATACGTGAGTGTCTTTGCATGTACACTTTAAGACCCAGAATTGTGTTACAAATCATATATTTTAAAAAATAAAATTCAAATGTTATCGACTGTGCTACTAAGAGAATATTAAACCTATATTTTATATTTTAATAAATATAAAAGAATATATATTCCACAATTTATGCTGTTGATTAACTTTTTCTTTTTCATTCAGCTAGGACAAGGAAAATGCACTGGTCTTGTAAATTCTGTTTCTATTAGTTGTTATGGTTCTCAAGCACTAACACAATAGCTCATGGATTTGGACTGGAAGCACTACAGGTAAATGTTTCAGTTCAACTAAAATGTTCTTTTCAGTTAATTAAAAGACAATCATTAAAACATTTCTATTCATATTAATTTTTATACAACTACTTTTTTAAATGACTTGAAGTGGCCTTTGTGACAAATAATATGTCTAAGAAAAGGTTATTACACATAATAGAAAGACCATAAAGTAATCAAAATCATATTAAAAATTACAATAAATATGGTTATCTTTTTCTGAAGGATTCCTGTTGTTCATGGAGTATGCCTTTTACAATACTGAGCAGATCCAAAGATCAACAACTTGAGAGGGTTTTATACATCATTTCTACTGCAAGTAATTAAAAAAATAATTCATTTGTGTGATCAGTTCATTTTGTTTGTTAGTGGTTTATCATTGCATGGACTGTAACTTTCATAAGTTTGTTCATTATTCAAAATTACCTGATGCATTGTTTAAAATAATTTAAAAGGACTGGTCACTAATACTTCTCTGTGAATATTTGATAACCACTGTTTCAGATCTCTTTGTTAACTGTAAGTGGTTATAGCAGTCAAATAAAACTTGATCAAACATTGTTAGTATAAATATTCATATGACAAGATTCCAAATTCCATTTCTACTTGAACATACACATTTAAATAACCAAAAACATTTAATTTTACAGAAGGTGAACACAAAGGACTAAGAAGTGCCTTTGTGGTCAATATAAATTCTTATATCACATGCACAAATAGGTGGGAGTTCGATGTCTAAATACCTTTGTGAATCCCTTTCAAAAGATTTTTGTTGTGTTTGCCCACATATATTTTATATGTACATATATGTGTGGGTGAATGTGTGTATGTGAAAATGAGGTATTGTTAGTTCCCAGAACTTTTGCTTTTATTACATTTAAAATGGATGGGGGGCAGTATGTGTGTCAAAGAATTGGATACAAAATTCATTTGTGACACTAGATGGCAGTACCTGCTTGATAAATGACTTTCTGTTTTGTGTCTTTTTATTGCTACAGCTACTGCTATTTATAGGACTAGTGACAGATCTAGGCCTACTAGAACAAGGGCATACAGGAAGATTATAAGGAGGTCACCTGACTGGGAGAATGTTTTTCCCCCACTGACTTGTAAAAATTAGACATTAGATATTATAATTATTATAAGTACATTTTAAGTTAATTTTGCCTATCTTAAAGTTCCCTAATATTCAAGAGTAGTCTGAATGTTTTCCACAATATTTCATGTTATTAATAATTTCCAACAACACATACATACACAATGAAAAATTTAAAACTAAAGCAATACTGTACATGTAAAGTAGGCATTGAACGGGAACCAAAATAAGAATTCTTGGAGCAAAATGAATAATTATAGGGCTAATAATTACCATTTAAGGGGCAAGATTTTTTCCCATTGACTTCAAATGGGGAAAGGATTAGGTTGCACTGGAAAGGAGCTGTATGTTTTTCAGATTTTAGTTTTCTCACCTTATTTGTTTTGCAAATCACATTATGTATTTTGAATTCTGTATAACATTGCAACAATGGTAAAATATGTAGGAAGTGGTCAGAAGAATTACACCTGTGAAGAATTGGGGTGTTTTTCTGAGCAAAAACTGAGTTTTTAGGCACAGAATTGTATCAATTCATGAAAGTAACTTCTGTGTTTCAATTAATATTGGCATTTCCATCTATTTTCTATTGTAGGTTTTTAATCAGCTGTAACACTACTATTATTATCACTAAAGTTACTCACTACTTCTATAGCACTTTCCATCTTCACAATACTTTACAGACAACTACTATATATTTGAGAGAGTTTGTCTGTCTGTTCAATAACTCCTTCTAAATGGTAAGAGCTAGGACCACCAAATTGGGTATACAGCTTCCTCTTATCCTAACTTAAAGCAGCTTAAGGGTTTGATTGTGCCAGAAAAGTAGGATGTGCCTGGAATGGGATTGCGTCTCATAACCATACAGAAAAGAGACAGAATCACCAGGCAGGAGAAAGGGTCTGGCTGCCCCCCTCCAATTGGAGATTGACCCAGCCCTGAGGCCTCCCAGCTTCCAGGAGCCCTTTAGGGAAGGCAGGGGGTTATGTAAATCCTTCTCCATTTGTATAGGAACATTGATGGTTGTTGCCCTTTGTCATGGAGAGAGGGGAAAGTGCAGAGTTTGCTGCAGTTCTTACTGTGGCTGGGGAATGCAGGGGACAGACAAACCTGGACCTGCCACAGCTGGGATCATGCACCCCTTCTCCTTTCCCCCAGCTGTGCCCACTGGAGCTGCAGCAGCTATGGAGAGGTGCTTCTCAGCTGGCTCCAAGCTGCTGTGGTGAGAGAAGCCTGGATACTCTTCTTTCCCCAGAGCAGCCAGTATACTGAACCCATCCCAACCCCGGAGCAATGATTTAAAAGTAGCATGCACGTTTTCATTTCGTATTATTTTCCAAAAAATAAAAATTGAGGTAAGGACCAGAGCAATGCCAAGTAAATCTTCTAGTTAGCTAATAAATATAAAACACAGGTCAAGAATATCAAGTATTCATATCATATTTGTAAACTAATCAAGCCTTGCAATTACTAAGTCAATAGCTACGGGGCATGTATGCCTGTGCACTTGCTGGTATCTTGGTGGTGGTGATAAGGATAGAATGTGGGTCTGGAATGGCTACTATTACCACATGTCCCCCCTTCCCTTTCCTTACCCTAGCAAATCTGCTAAGCATGTGCATTGGTTCTGTCTTCCAAACAAACCTCTGGGGTGAAGCCTCACAAGTTACTGGAGAGTCCACAAGATTTATCCCTTCTGAACCATACAGGGTGCTGAGGGCAATGACGGTTGCAGGATCCTTGGCACCAAGAGCTTTCACGGGAGCTAGACTGTCAGAGGAAGGCAGGGGAGCTGGAGGCTAGAGGGCTTTCTAGAGAGAAGAGTGTAATGTCTCTTGTAACAGAGGAAGTGCCCCTGCTATAATATAATAATAGCAGAGCAAACCCCAAACTGTGATGGAAGAATTGGAAATCCATGCACTTTCCACCTCTTTGATTAGGTTATTCCCACATGGGGCCCTATATTCATGCAAGGCATACAATGGATTAGTAAATGAAAGCACTTATTTTACATGCATTGTACGGCACACAAAATGCTTGCATAAAAGTCTCCATTTCTAATGGCAAGAGAAGACCTAATAAATGTACTCCACATTAATGTTAGAAATAGCCAAGAAAGTGTTATTCCAGAATTCATAATTACTTGGTAGTATTTCACAAAGAACAGTCTGCTGGCAAACTCCAAGGGATGTACAGTCTGTACAGTGTCTAGGTCTGTGGTTTGACTCTGTAGCTATTAGCCAGAATATTCCACTGTCAATCAATGCTAGAAAGAAAAAAAAAATACTGCTATGGCTATTAAATACAAGTAAGGGCAAATAAGAACTAGAAAGGTCAGCTGAAATGGATAGCAAAATGTGCTCAGTAGGTCAGTCATGCAATATGGTATCGGAGAAAAAGCAAAAATAATGCACATCTTTTCTCTCAGTAAGTTAGTTTTCTGAACTGATGAAAAAAGAATGAATATCTTTTGCTTATAATCCAAATAAACATCTTTTTTTGACAGAAAAAACAAACAAAAATAATAACGCTTTTCACATTCTAGAAGAATGCTATGGAGAGTGTTTACAAATAGTCTGTTTGGGACCTTCTTTTTCTGTTTGAATTCATATACTTGAACCTCCATTTTCTCTAAAGGCTGTAATTCAGATGGGAATCTGGGTCACTGAAATCCATACTGCTTACTCCTACTCTCTATAAATCTTTGCTTGGCTGTGTGTAGAAAGTCACATGGATAGAAAAGAAGCAACTCTTAAGAATGATATAGGCCCTGGAGAAGAGAGATGAAACTAAATCCTTGTATTCTTTCCCATGAGTTAGTACCTTATATATTCTGTAGCTTGAAATATTGGTACAAAGTCAGCTAGAAGATGACAAGATTAAATAAAAGAGGCTTGGGGAGGAGAAGGTATGTAACTATGGCGATGGAAAATGACAACTTTTTCAGAGCAAATGCCACCACCATACAACTGTTTAGGACAGGAAGTAAAAATACAGAATCCAACTATATTGGGACATTAGAGAGACAACATGTAATAACTCAGGGTGGAATTTAACCAACACCTTGGGGGCTAATAACCCTTTCCTTGAAAAGGTTCACCACAAATGGTAATTTTGACCACAAGTGATCAGGACCTCCGTTTTTACTTTTCATTTGAAAGATGGATTGCCTAAAGACAAATTGTGACAAGGATGTGATCTTTCTGAGACATGATTTCCTGGCCAGCAATTTCCATTTCCTTCTATAACCTGGGAAAAAAGCTTAGTGAGTATGAGATTTAATACAGAAATTAAATACAAATCCTTTTTAAAATTGTTTCCAACATATTTTAAATATGGGCCAGAAATGAAAGACTGTGCTTTGATCACTGTAATCTGAACACATTTACTATTTAAGCTATCCTTAACATAATTTTATTTTAAAAATTCTATTGATTGTTTTTTGCTTCTAGATTGCAATGCTTTCCATGTCAATTCAACAACAAATTAATGCACTTGGTATATAAGTAAAACTATGTAACAATATTCTATGCAAGATGGAATGTAAATATATGCAAGTATTACACAACATACATAAATATGATTTTGCAAGTACTTAAGCAAGTATGTAACTTTATGCATGTGAATATTCCCATTGCCTTCTGTGTGACTATGCAAGTGTATAAAGTTATGCATGTGTTTAACTGTTTTCAAGATGAAGATAATAGATATAAATACAGATATGATGTTATAGTGTTATAAGATGCTTTTTCACTGTGAATTTTGGATTGGTGCATTATTCATAGTTGGAAAAGCAAACATGAGTGACTGAAGTCATCCAAGACAAATTAATAAAACATCTGTACTATATTATGCTATCATATACTTTGTATGTGCCATTTATGTTACAGATAAAAATAATTTACAAACCTTTTGGAAAAAATATTAGAACTGTTTTTGTATCTCTACCTTTTAAAGAAGGTATTATTAAATATAAATATGCCCACCCAGAATTCAGGAGCCATACAAATCTCTAAAAATGATGTAAAATAGTTTTCTTCTACCTGAAAAAAATGAAATGTGGGCCTTTCACACCTATAAGCAACTTGCTGATGTTATAATCCTCCTTTTCTGACTCTAATGAAATGAGAGTCAATTAACTATTAAACATTAGTAGTTAGGGGTGTATAAAAGCTAATACTAGTGAAAGACTGACTTTTGCTCATCCAGTCCTGAGGCAAGGGTAATTTGTTAGGAAAGATTTCACATTTGGTAAGAGAACAAAGAAACATTTCTCTGGCAGGTGGATTTTTTTTTTTTTTTAAAAAACAACATCTGTTTAAAGCTGTTAAGGAGTTTGAAATGTTAAAATAAGTCTCTGGAGATGGATTAGTGGGCAGAGTGCAGGTGAGGCAGCTAAACGTGTGCGCAGTTTATCACATGGTCTGTAAATCTTGAGCAAGGTCCACACCAATATCCTCCAGCTGATTTGCACCATTCTGGCAACACAAAATAGCTGTAAACTAGGCTTAACTGAATAGTTAAACAGTTTTATGTCTCTTTAGTGTTGGCAGATGAGTGTAAAGAAGCTGAAATGTACTCGTGAATCTAACTCTTTGTGTGTGACTGTTTTATGTTTCGGTGCCTTGTCTCATAATGGTGAAAGCCAAATGCGAAGCTTAGTCAGGGTAAAAATGTAATATCTTTGAAAATAGTGACTTTTCTACATATATTTGCCACTGTTCTCTTAGGAAAAGAAGGCTGTTTCAATGCAATTAGGTAACTTGAAAACTAAGAGCCAAATTATGCCCTAGGATGTATTCACATGACTAGACAGCAAGTGCCAAATAGAAAGTTAAATTTGTCAAGAAATTAAGAACAACTTGAGGGGTTGTTACTGTTGCACATATATACTTTTTAATTAAAAAATTAGGAAAATCTAGGAAAATGCATTCTATTAAAAAAAGTTAAGTTGCAAAGTAAAGCACTAGTAAATTAGGACAAGTATGTATGACTGCTTGTGAAACCTTAATTCTGCTACCTTGTGTGTATGCATCATGATAAAATCTTTAATTACATACTATTTTTCAGTGTACATGATGGCCACACCCAGGGACAGAATTGCTTGTCAGCAAGTGTAAATTTGGCATTTCCTAACTGACAAGTGCTTGACTTTTCAATTTAAAAAGCATTTTCTCTTATTTTTTGGTTGTTTGTTGATTTGTTTAATAAGTATTCAGAAACAATACAATTGTGCATATTTAATTATACAACTGTCTTCCATTCATCATATAGTTCTTCCGTTCGTAAATTATATGCACTTCGAGGTCAAGGTCTGGGGTGTCTTGTGGAAATAAATTCAAGCACACATACAGCAAGAGGATTAATGCTCTATTAGGGAAGCTGCAGCAGTCTGCTCCAGTCTCTAAGAATTCCAGCACTAGACTGACTTCAAAGAGTGCTTAGGTTCTCAGGTTACCAGAATACAATTGCTTGCCTTAACATGACTGTTCATTACTGGACTATGTCCCCAATGTGTATATACAGCACCAAGCACAATGGGACAGTGTGAGTGAATCCCTGGGTATGATTGTACAACCATAACAGAAAACAACTAATAGCAAAAACAGATGTGTAGTTCTCTCATTTTTATGCATAGATTTATGTGTTATCCATTTTGAAAGTTTGGCACATTATGCTAATAGGCTTTGTACTAAAAGGGTTAGATTTTTTAAACATGACCATGGTTTTGCGGCCTATGGCGTGTACGTGTAAATGACTGATATTCAGCTTCATAATGATAATTATTTGTAGTGTTGTCTTCAAGTCATCATTGTCAAGTCCAAGTCGAGTCTCAAATCACTACAGTTCAAGTCTCAAGTCGAGTCTCGAGTCTTAATTTAAAAAATGTCAAGTCACTTTTGTACAAGCCATCGATATTGACATTTTCAGACAATTTTTTCACCAAGCCGATTTAACAAAATTAGCAAGTCACCTAGGCGACTTAAGTCGGACTCGAGTTCAAGTTGTGGGACTTGAGTCAACAACTCTGATTATTTGTCATAATTAATATTGCCTGGAATCCTAATTAGTGGTAATAGCAAATCAGGACTTAAAACCTTTAAATGAATTTAAGTTTTCATACAAATAATTGCAGAAACAAACTTGCATTTGTGTCCATAATTTATTTTATTTATATATATATATACATATATATATATATACACACACACACACACACACACACACACACACACACACACACACACAAAGGCGTTGATAAGGCCGGGTGGAAAATCAGGTGTAGAATCTTTTCAAATAACATTTGCATAAAAAATATTTTGTGCAATGGTCAGAGCCGAAACAGTGGATTATAATCCTTGCAAACTCCTACTCATGAGGAGCTCTACTCATGAGTGGAATCTGACTGAGATCAATGGACTGTGGATCTGAATAAGAACTATTCTCATGAGCAAGCATTTCAGGAATGGACTATGTATACACGACATTTTTCACAATTTCTTTCTGTGAATTGCAGTAATGCACTTATCTATAGGCATTAGAAGCAAGGAATAGATTCCTTTGTTAGCATTCACTTGCATAAAAATCAAACTGCTTTGTTATTCAGAGCCACCTTTTAAGGATTTTTTTCCTGTTGCTGTTTAATTTCTTTCTAATTTTTCTTTCCTCATTTTCTTCGTCTTTCATCTGCCTGAGGTAAAGCAGGATGTTTATGGCTGGGACACACATGGATGAGGGGATGGGTCCACACAAGAAACAACTTGTTGGCTCAAAACAGTAAGTAAGCAAGTAAATGGCTAGCAGATTGGAACTGTTCACTGCAGCACAAAGCCTGTACAAAATTATGGCATCATCCTGCTGAAAGCAAGTTGGGACCATTACTGGTAATTATAGTTAATCAGCAACAATTGCCTTGACCAAGATACAGATCAACACTGAGCACTAACCTAACAAGGCCTAATGAGTGTAATGGAGGATGAAGAAAGCCTGATTAAACTTGCAAGACACTGAGTGACCTGAGCAGATGATGCATTGTAATTCTCCTTATCTCTCTCTCTCTCTTTCACGTGAGTGTGTGTGTGTGTGTGTGCGCGCGCGCGCACGCGGGCACATACACACATACACACACACGACCAGATGGTAACAGCTTCATGGTCAAATCACAGTACTGTGGTTATATGGCAATATGGCTTGCATTGTAATATGCTTTGAAAAGTGGCTGATGTTTAATGTAGTGGGTAAATATTTATTTGAATTTCCTACCATGTTTGTTTGATAAGGCTGTATTGGGTTTTAAAGGCAAGGATATTGTGAAACTACTGTCAAATTTTCTAACAGCAGTTATGGATCATGATACCTTTTTTAATTCAGTGCTGTTGAAAATCTAGAAACAGAAGTAAAAATCATAACAACTGTAGCATAAGATAATCAGTAAAAAGGAGGAAAAGATCTATTTTTGTTCTTAATTTGAAAGTCAGTGTTAGTGCCTGTGAAAATAAAAGGACTAGTAGCATTCTTTTGAAGTAGGCATAGCATGGGTCAGTGTGAGCAAACTTTTCCTATACGGATCTATGAGGGTGATATTCACCCCAGTGCAGAGGGATAATACAAGGTCTATGCATCACTTGAATCCCACATAATACCTCCAAATACATCTTATAAGCTTCATGCTAACCCTCACCTAATTTCACCCACAGTACATGATGATCTGCAACTCCTCTGTTGTTCCAGCCTGAGACCTCTCTCAAGCAGGATATAACTATCATGCCCAGTCCCTTGATGGGTTTATGAAATGGATAAATGGAAATATGAATGATAACATACAACTACTCATTTTCATTAATGTCCAGGGTATGAACACAGATCAAGTGAGGAGTGAGGGAACTAAACCACTACAACACCAGTATCTCCAGATTCAAGTTCTACAGAAATAATGAATATCACCGCTCTGCCTAGCTCTCATATGTGGGTATGAATGTACTGTAAAATCAGCCATCGTACATCATATTTACTTGGGGCTGATTTTACAAGATGTAGTGGTTGCCCTTAAACATATTCAACAGCTTTAGATAATTAAACATTACCTCACTATCTGCAGTGCTTACTAGTTATTCCTGTACAAATACTGAATATTATCTAGTTATCAAACACAAAACTGAAAAATGTTAAGGGCAATTCCTGTACATGTCCATATGTAGTTTTACCTCTAAGGTTGGAATTGAGCCCTTGACTATTATAAATCACTTTATTAAAAAATGTGTACCTTGAACCATAACTTTCTTCTTAATTATTGCATAAGAACAGAGAAAGAATTTTAGCCTTTGAGATACTGATTAATATAGGGTTTTTACAAAACAATATTTATATGGCAAGTACTTATGCAGATATTTATGTCCAGGTACATGCTTTTGGATTAGTTTTGATTTAGGACTGTACTATTGTATGAAAAGGAAGACAAGGACATAATTTTATTCCCGGATAGAGTATAGGATACTACAAACATTTATTTTGGTTTTTACAATGAATGGTCTTGTGATGAATTATTGGGAAATTATCTGGATTATTGATATAAGTACCTGGCATTTTCCCCTACCCCCCCCAAAGATAGATACATAAATCAAGTTACATCTCAGGATCCATTTTGGTAAGCGAATCATGCCACTGTATGTCTGTCACTCTAATCACATTTTCCAGCCCTCACATAATTTTTGTGGCTCTTCCCTGCACATGCTCAAGTTTTTCATCATCCTTTTTTAAAAAATGTGACCAGAACTGAACATATCCGTTAGCTATAGAAAACCTAAAGTGTGTTAGGCTCATTACAGAAAATAAAGACATGGACTATCCTCTGAAGAGGTTGTGATCTAAATTTAGGTAGTACATTGAGGGAAAAATTTAGATGTGAGGTTTTTAAGCAACAGCATTTTTGACGAAGAATGATCCAGTACTGCGGTAACACCAATCGTCTTCTGGCTGTGAATTTAATTTAACTGGCATATGAATAAATAAATTATATTTTATTGTACGCAATAAAGAAGATGGGCAAACTATCAGATACAACAGGAATCACCCAAAATGTATCTGAAAAAACAACACAGCCTAGATGTGACTCAAATTTGTGAGATGTGAAGCAATTAATGTATTATTATTTTTAAATTTCACTCCTATATGGCTTAGTTCTGTCAGGAGCCAGAATTATCTTTCCAAATTCCAACTGAAGGGATACACATCCCAATTTTGTGAATTCAGGGACTTGTTCTCATTTTTACACTGTTGGAAATCAATCATAGAATCATAGA
Source organism: Pelodiscus sinensis (assembly GCF_052426305.1). NCBI lineage: Eukaryota > Metazoa > Chordata > Testudines > Trionychidae > Pelodiscus > Pelodiscus sinensis. Next base: position 105,720,311 of record NC_143055.1, read on the forward strand.
GCTGGAAGAGACTTCAGGGAGTCATCAAGTCCCAAGGCAGGACCAATCCCAAGTAAATCAACCCAGCCAGGGCTTTGTCAAGCTGAAACTTAAAAACCTCTAGGGATGGAGATTCTACCACCTCCCTAGGTACCCCATGCCAGTACTTCACCACCCTCCTAGTGATTTTTCCTAATATCCAACCCAGACCTCCCCCACTGTAACTTGAGACCATTGTTCCTTGTTCTGCCATCCATCACTACTGTGAACAGACTTTCTCCATCCTCTCTGGAACTTCCCTTCAGGAAGTTGAAGGCTGCTATCAAATCCCCCCTCACTCTTCTCTTCTTCAGCCTAAAGAAACCCAAATCCCTCAGCCTCTCCTCAGAGGTCATCTCCTCCAGCCCTCTAACCATTTTGGTTGCCCTGTGCTGGACCCTCTCCAATGCATCCACATCCACTGGTGTCAAGACTAACACCAGTGAAGTAATGTAGGAAACAGATCTTTCAAAAAAAAAATTAGTGTTCAAGTTTCTGGTAAAACATGTTTCTTGGTTTCTCAACAAATTAAATATATATTCAATATAAAATATTATGATTCTTTGATCAGATGAAATCAGAATCAGACCTGAGAAGTTTTGCTGAATATCTATAGTTTTGGATGCCGACCATATCTGTATGAAACCAATGAATCCTTTAAACTTCATTATTTACAAGTTAGAAAGTCCTCCTTCTCAGGTACCTAGGTGCAGGGCTATATTCATAAATGAATACTCTTTTGTTTGTGAGCCCAGTTGTTTATTTACACACAATGTATTCTTGGCATGTTCATCTCTCACTCTCATTGGTCATGCGATGCTGTAATTCTATTGATTATGCCATACAAAAGAATTTTTTACATGACTTATTGGTGATTGCACTTTAAGAGGGTACATATAATTGATAAAATAGGAATAATCAAATATTAGACATCATGGCCTCTGCTCTTTGATATTGGTGTCAGAAAGGAATCTATGACATTATATAATTTGCCATTTGAATAATGTGGGATTTCACATTCCTCCAAAGCACTGGCTAGAGTTTATAGCTGGAGCTAGAACAAATCTAGTATCTTCTTTTCAGTAGCTAAGTAAATTAATTCATGAATCATATTAGCTGTATGCAATTTAATCCCAATCTGGGTCTGTGGTATGGGGTTTGAAAATCTTGTGGGTTTTTGTTTGTTTTGTTTTGTTTACTGAATATGTATATCTTCTACCTTAGCTTCTCCTTTTCATACAATTCCCCACTGGAATTATTCATTCTTTGGGTAACCAAGAGGTTCCTACTTCTACTTAATGGAAATGTGATTAAATGAACTACAAACCATCATCCATATACAAACATATTCCACACTTGTAAAGATAACAGCATTTGCAAGAAACTTGCTTGAATAAAATATTTTATGAACAAGGCCCTTGTGGCTTTAATAAGATATATCAAAAGATCATGAGGCCAATCAAATGATGGCAACAGTAACACAATGAAAGAAAAAGCTAAAAATACAGTCACAGAGAAATGGGTGGATGAGAAGGCTGCTTATTTTAATTAGGATTTTTTTTGTTTGTTTCCAATTTTGAAGGACCAAAAAATAAATTTGCATACTTATTTCCTGTTTTTCTGCTCAATGCTTCCTTTTAGATTTGACCTCTTAGAGCCTTGCTCTTTTTAAAAATAAATGACAATCATTCTAAGTGTTGCTTGCTTGAATGATGATGGAACAAATAGTTCTTATCCAGTGCTTCTGAAAATGATGATGCTGTGGCAGGGCCCTCTGGCGCCAGTCTCTGCCAAGTTCACAAACAGTAAAGAGACATTTACACTGGTAAAACACCCAGTGCAGTTTATTTATGATGTTGGTTCCCACCACCTTTGTACACTATACAATCTTACTCCTACAGTTTCGGGGAGCCTTCAGATCCTGAGGCAAGCAGGACAAAACAATTTCTCTCCATCTACTTCCTCCTTCCTGCGCCTTTTTGTATCCACTGCCTAGTGGCTTAATTAGCTTTCCAGTTCTCCTTCACTCACCAGTTAGGAACAATTTTCCTTACCAAGATCTTTCTATAGTATTTAGTTGGTGCTGGAGTGACCAACGTGTAGGCCCAGTGGCCGTTGTCCAGCACTCTGTTTCAGATGAATTCTTGAAAATATATTCACATTTCAATTTTATCTTATCCTTCCTTCAAAGGATGTTTCAATGTGCAGAATGAGCACTTACTGCAGAAGATTCTCAATTTATAGGTGAACCTTGTGATCTACCAGTGAGATGAGGTTTACTCTACAGATGGACTGCAGATATGAGAGGAAGGAAGAGATTACTTTTGCTTTTGACCACAAGCGAGCCAGCAACATAATATGTATCTCAGCTAGTGAAAGCTGAACTTGAGAAGGTTGGGAGATTCAGTTTGGATAAACTCATACTTAGACCTCACAGATCTGAGTAGTTGGACTAGAAATCATGCGGGAACAGGCTTTCAAGGGAGATTTCAGGCACTTCAGCATAAACTCCCATTGATTTCCCAATATTTTGTCACTTCAGCTCCTAGCCTGAATGTGGAAGAGATTCACAAAACAGAAAAATGGGAGAAATGTTCTCAAAAGACTTGTTTGTACAGATTTGACTTGAATTTTTTAAAAAAGTATTAGTTGTCTATCCTGGGGCTTTGTGATTATTGTGTGCTTTACTGTCAGAAGCAGAAAGGCAGGCTACAGAGGGTTCTTAGGAGCAAAGAGAATTATGACTCTGCCGGTCATTTGCTGATGTTCTGGGATGCATTCTGGTTTGTTGCTAAGGCTCTGTGCTTCCAAGACAGAACAAGTGCCACAAAAGTTCAGTTGCCTCAGAGCCTTGAAGTGGGACTTTTCCCCACACAATATAACAAGGTTTCCACGTGGGACCCTAGTATGTATCCCTGACCTGAGAGTAACTGTGGGACTACAGAGAGCTACATGAAAGATCTCAGACATAAATGAAGAGTATGATTTCTCCTGAATTCAATACAAAAAATATTTTTAGGAGGAAAACACTGGAATGAAAAACATGAAGGAAACCAGTATGTAGCTAGAATGCTGGGATAATGCTAGTGGAAGAGAACATACATTTTATGTACTGATAATATGGTAATAATTCCAGGCTTATGGGGCATTTGGATTACTGGTTATATAAATGATGCATTGAAGAACTGACCTAACTTGCTCATTTATAGCAGATCTCCTCCTCAGGTCTCTCTGTTTTCTACCAGCAAACATCTTGCCAATATGTCAGAAGAATGTCCAATTGCACAGTAATAATTCCAGAATCTGATCACTTATGAACCTGCATGAGCTCCTTCTTGTTGAGACTGCCATTGGGTGCCATGAAATCCAATCTATTTTCTGTTTGGTTTTGGTTTTAAAGTCAAGCTTCTGGCCTTCTTTCTTGTGAAGGGCCTTGAAAATGTTAACTAAAATAAACCAACATAAACCAAAGAAAAGAGGAACATGCAGCTGAATTCCACTTCTACAGCAGAAGGCTGGGAGATAAGGCATAATGTTCTAACCTTTCTCTCTCTGCATTCACATATATCTTACGCAAAAAGGCAGATAAGTATGGGGTGTAGCTCAAAAAATGATTTCACTAAACCTCCCCCACATCCTGAGGCCAGAGCTTCACAAAGTGGTATCATCCTGGTGGACTAGAGATGGCTATTCTTGCAAAACATTTGCTCCCCCAGACCATCTCAGAATTTTAGGGACAGGTTCTCATGTTTACAGGGTTATATTTGCCTTACTAGAGAAGGGACATGTATCAACAGTTAATGAGGATAATCACTGAAGATTCTTCTTGCTATAAATTTGGCAGCTCATCACTGAACCCAAAATGCCAGTACAGGATATGAATAATTCACCTTTGGCTTCCGTGGGAGTTACATGTAACTGGGGGGGAGGAAGGGAGAGCGAGGGTGGAGTTTGTGGAGAGAATTAGCAACCAGATTGGCAACTGGTAATTTAATGTAAATAAAACATGAGAGATTGTTAAATACCACTTTTCTATTTAAGTCCTACCAAAAACTGACTGGGGGCAAAGAGAGCAGGTATGAGACCATCATTTCAAAATAAATGGTCTCTCAGATACACTCTTTGCCTAGATTTTCAGTAAGAGATGAACCATCTTAAATAAGGCAAACATAGAATAGTGCACATAAAGAGTTCTTATTTACATCACAAATCTAATAATTATTATAGCTGCCAGGTTAGCATGTGAAAAAAAACCTATTTAGTCCATCTATTTACTCCATTGGCATGTATTTTTTTAATTGGATTCATTATCTGAAGAATTCTCAATAATGGCATCGGTATTCATTGTGTACAGAACTATAATATGATATTTTACAAGTTGTTTCTTCCAAGTAAAAAAAAAAAAATCTTACTTATGGTTAAATGCTATTGTTTCCATAACATAAATTTTATGGATAAACTTTAATTTTAATATTTGCCAACAGAGGCAATTGGAAATACTGAAATCAATTATAGTGTGTTCATACATGCCTAATACAGTGTTAATTCAGAAATAACTCTTATAATCCCTAAAAAAAGGGAGAGTCCTGAAACTTTTTTTTACTTGTGCTCCTGCTGACAATTACAAAGACAAACCTATTGCCATCAGCCACTATTACGATACTTAATCACTTATCACCATCAGCAGACTGGCTTAGATTTATATTGAAATGTTTATTATTTTCTGTGTCTCCATAAGAGTAAATCTAGCCTGGATGAGTCAGTTTTGAGTCACATCATAAAAATTCTCTTCAGCAAATACTAAAGAATGATGAATATATCCACAAAGCCAAATTTCTATCATCCGTAGAGAAATTACACAGGGCTATGGTAGTGCAGGATTTGGCCAATTAAGTTCATATTCCTGTGTGTCATTTCAGGTAGAGGTGGACCATGCCCTATTACAAATGATTAAATTTGAAGTGGACAATATCCTTGGCCTGCCTTAAGTTGTTTGCTCTGTCTGGCTCATTTTGCTTTGACTGTGTTTTATAGGGAGTGCTCCTACAATCCTTAAATAAGCAAAGTTCCCTCTGACATGTTATTATTACTCACTATTTATATAGACCCAAATGGTGTCATTTTCACCTTAACACGTGAATGTGAAAGCTGGAAATCCACTAGGTACAGACAGACATCTAAATGCTTCAAAAGCAAATGCCTCAGAAGAATAAAAAAGTATTAAATTGAGTGAATTTATAACAATTTATCTCTCTCTCAGGATAGATAGGGATGGCATAGCCCTGTGTGTGTACTAAGCAACATTTGATGGTGCAGGAAGGATTCAGAACAATGAATTAGGTGCTTTACATACAGAAAATTAGGCCATAATGCAAGGGTAGGCAATAATTTTCTCGGGGGGGGGGGGCAGGGGGCACATTGAATTTTAGTACATGGTCACAGGCCGGCTCCTACTTCCCTCCCCCATGCTTATTAAAATTGTAGATGATACCAAGCTGAGAGGGGTTGCAACTGCTTTGGAGAAGATAGGGTTATAATTCAAAACTCAAGAAATGATCTGAGGTAAACAGGATGAACTTTAATAAGGAAAAATCCAAAGTAATCCACTTAGAAAGGAACAATCTATTTCACACATACAGAATGGGAAGTGACAGTCTAGGAAGGAGTACTGTCCTTCCAGAAAGAGATATATTCCAGAAAGAGATGTAGGGTTCACAGTGGACTACAAGCTAAATATGAGTCAACAGTGTGACATTGTTGCAAAAAAAGCAAACATGATTCTGGGATGCATTAACAGGAGTGTTCTGAGCAAGATATGAGAAGCCATTCTTCTGTTCTACTCTGCATGGATTAGGCCTCAGTTGGAGTATTGTGTCCAGTTCTTGGCACCACATTTCAAGAAAGATGTGGAGAAATTGGAGATGGTCCAGAGAAGAGCACCAAGAATGATTAAAGGTCTGGAAAACATGATCTATGAGGGAAGACTGAAGGAATTGGGCTTGTTTAGTTTGGAAAAGAGAAAACTGAGAGAGGACATGATAGCGGTTTTCAGGTATCTAAAAGGGTGCCACAAGGAGGAGCAGGGGAAATTGTTCTCCTTGGCCTCTGAGGATAGGACAAGAAGCAATGGGCTTAAACTGCAGCAAGGGAGATTTAGTTTGGATATTAGAGAAAAGTTCCTAATTGTCAGGGTGGTTACACACTGGAATAAATTGCCTAAGGAGGTTGTTGAATCTCCATCACTGGAGATATTTAAGAGCAGGCTAGACAGACATCTGTCAGGGATGATCTAGATAGTTCTTCAACCTGACATGAGAACAGGGGACTGGACTTGATGATCTCTCAAGGTCCCTTCCAGTTTAATATTCTATAATTCCATGAAAAGAGCAGAGTCTGGGGTGAAAAGGGTGGCTAAAGACTAGTCTTCCCCCAGAGTTGTCTGGGACCGGAGACTATGAATTAAAAACACAGCAAAGGGCTTGCAGCTCTCGGTCGCACTGCTACTGCATTGCCTAGTAGCCACCTGGGGTTGCAGCGGCTGTTTAAAGGGCTTGTGGCTGTGGCCCCTTGTGGAACAGTGCTAATTGGGAGCTGGGAGCCATTTAAATAGGATACTGATGCTTGAGTCATCGCCTGGAAATTCGGTGGCACAGCCAGCAGGTTATAAATAGAAAGTGGACAGATGGGGTACGTCTCGACTACAGGCTTCTGTCGACAGAAGTTTTGTCGACAAATACTGTCGACAAACCCTCTGTCGACAAAGCGCGTCCAGACTTCATTGAGTTCTGTCGACAAAGCAAGCTGCTTTTGTCGACATGGTAGTCTGGATGCAAAGGACAGTTTCCATTCAATAACACCTTCTGTCGACAGAAACTCTGTCGACAGAAGGTGTTATTCCTCGTAAAATGTGGTTTACATACGTCGACAAAACTGCTGAGTTCTGTCGACGTTCTGTCGACGTTCTGTCGACGTTATGTCAACAGAATTCAGCGGTAGTGTGGACGCAGGTATAGTTTTGTCGACAAAAGTCCACTTTTGTCGACAAAACTCTGTAGTCTAGACACATCCATGTAGTCCATGGGCTGGGTCCAGCTCCCAGGCTGCATTTTACCCAGCCCTGCCATAATGGGACTTCTGACAGAAAGAAAACTGTTTGAGGGATCTGGGACCTTAGACGGTTACTACACTAATGAGCTTTAAATTTAAATAACTTACTTATGAAGAAGGGAAGAAAAATATGCAACGCTATTTTAAGGCCCTTTACCTATATTTTAACTCCATGCTCACCCTGTATTTCCTATGTTCCTGTGCCCTAGCCACATTTTTTGCCTTTAAATTTAACCCTTATCACTCTGCCTCCAATATTCTTGAAACTCTTTGCAGTCTTCCTATGTATTCTCTGAATCTCCTTCCCAATTTTCATTACTGTCCTTTCCCTATTGCCTAATTTTAGTTTCTAATTAAACTTTCTGGTTGTTGATTTCAATTGACTTTTGGCTTGAAAACTTCAGCGTGAGTTTCCCCCTCTGTCTGGACTTTTGAGACTTGATCCCATGAGTTGCTGAAATCAACAATAATTTCTGGTACTTCATGCTTCTCATAATAAAGTGAGAAGTACGTATTTGTTGCAAATAATCGGAGGCCAAAATTTTCAGAACAGACCACTGATTTTAGGTATTAGCATATATGTTATATCAAACACCAAGAGTTGAGGCACTCAGAATAGCAGCTACGTTGGAAAATGTGGGCCTGAAAGTATTATGAAAATTAGCTGGCTATAGCCAACAGCACCATCGATTCATTATTTTCTTTCTGTGAACAATCCACTTTACACTTCAGCAGTGAGGAATGAAGAATAGTCTTATGATTATGCACACAAGCTGTGTACTTTCCCCTCACTCCCTGGTAATGAGGGGAATGGGAAGAAGAGCAAGTAGCATCCCACTACGAAGGGCTTTAGCCCCCCTGTCTTCCCTAAATGGTGCCCTTGCCTCCCTCATATCCTGCTCCCAGCCCCTGCCCTGGCTGCACTCAATGGCCCTGCTGAGGCTTGGAGGTCTATAGCTACAAGAGTCAGAGCAGCCAGGGTGGTCTCAACATTCTGTGTGTCACAAGGGTGAGCTCTGCAGCTCCCATTGGCTGGAACCATGCTAATGGGAGCTGTGGGTGCAGGGTTTGCAGGAGCAGGCAGCATGCACTGCCCTCTCCCCAAGAGCCAGAGGGACTTGTCAGAGGCAGGGTGGACTGGGGGTCCTGGCGTCACTTACCTGGGGCAGCTAACTGGGAAGCGATTGACAGGTCCTTCTGGTTTCTAGGATCAGGGATTACAGGGGGCTTTGCGAACTGTCTGTACCTTCAAGCGCTAGTTGTGTAGCTCCTATTGGCATGGTTTCCAGCCAATGGGAGACATGGAGCTTGCACATGAGGTGGGTATAATAAGAGGAGGCCCCTCTCGTACCTAAAGGCTGCCCAACCACAGGCTCCTGCCAGCCACTTCCCTGGCTGGAGTGCACCACATGTAAGTGCCTTTGGGACCCCATGTAAACGCTTGGGGCCTGCTCATCCCAAAATATTGGGACAAATGGTGTCCTGACTGACATTTGGTTGGGATACGAAACTAATACCTAAATATTGGGACAGTCCTGATTTTATCGGGACAGCTGGACACTCTGGGTACGTCTGGGTATGTTGATAGAGCCATGTAGATTTGTGTACTCGAAAAAGGGAAATGAAGCGGCGATTTAAATAATCGCCACTTCATTTACATCAAAATGGCCACTGCGCTGTGCCGATCAGCTGTTTGGTGGCCCAGCGCAGTAGTCTGGACGCTCAACGGTCAACAACTGAAGCCTTTGTTGACCGCCCCGGTAAACCTCATTCCACGAGGCATAATGGGGCAGTCGACAAAGGCTTCCGTTGTCGACCGCAGAGTGTCCAGACTACCGTGCTGTGCCGCCAAACTGCTGATCGGCACATTTTGATGTAAATGAAGTGGCAATTATTTAAATCGCCACTTCATTTCCCTATGTCTAGAAAGCTCATCTACATGGCTCCGTCGACGGAGACATGTAGTCTAGACATACCCTCTATGATTACAGCACTCAATAATACTCAGAAAAATCTAGGTTCTTGTGCTCCAATACAGATTTCTCGAATGACATTGTCAGGTTATTTTATTTATTTGTGTCTCAGTTTCCATCTTTAAAATAGAGGTAAGGTTTCTTTCTCCTGACTTTTGTATATCTTGTCTATCTTGTAAGATTTTTGGGGCAGGGTTTCAGAAGGGTAGCCATGTTAGTCTGTAACTTTAAAGAAACTATGAGTAGCCTTATAGCACCTTAGGCCATGTCTGTGGAAGATCGACTGTGGCAGCATTGATCTTCTATTATCGTCCGAGGTTCAAGTGAGCAGATCCAGTGAAGATACGCTAATATGAACTGAGAGAGTACTCCCATTGGCGCTAGTTGTCCTGCTCCTAAGAGGAATAAGGGAAGTCACTGTATAGATGGCACCAAAATGTGATAAAAGATACTTTGACTCCAAATATGTAATTTATCATGCTCTTTCATGGGCAAAACCCACTTCCTCAGATGAGTAGTCCTGTGGCACCTTTGAGACTAACAAAAATATATAGCATCAAGAACGTTTATGTGATAAATCTGCTTCATCAGATGAGTTGGAAGGGGAAAATCACTTTTCCAGTGATTATCCAGTTTATCATCTGATAAAGTGGGTTTTTCCCATGAAGGCTTATGATTCTATACATTTTTGTTAGTCTTTAAGGTGCCACAGGATTAGTCATTGTTTTTATCTTTTACTATGTGTTTGTACCATGCTCAGCACAATGGGACCTTCATTTTGGATAGGACCTGGAGGAATTACTTTAAAACAAATATATAAAAAATAATGAAAGTGAGGTACATTATCAAGGCAAAGTTTCTGAACAAGACCCCAGGAACTTCATATCAGTGTTGGCACTGAAAATTTTAGAATGAGAGATCCTTATATTGTGTTCTTAATTCTAATGTTAGAGAGCTGAAATATCTAGGCAATTATCCATCTTTTCACACCCAGTTTTGTTTAGTATCCTTTTTATATTATGCAATATACCATTTCTATACTATGAACTATACAGCTGGGACATATTCAGCAGCCGACGTGGGACTTGCCCGTAATTGGAAACAGATTTTGAAGCAATGATTATCACACAGTCAAATTACAGTTTTCCATGTGCTGCACACAGCTGGTAACTCAAGTCATTTTCTTTTCATCTGAGAAAAGAAAGTCATGCATATGCTGAAAAAATTTGGCAGTTAAGTAATACATGCACTATGAACTTTGTTTTCAAATTGTGTTGATATCTGTTAGATTTACTATTCATCGAGTTCTCCATTAAAACAAGAAGCACAATTACACGTTGCAAACAGTAAGTTCAACACTCTCTCCATGACACAATTCTTCATTAGTTAAAGTACTTAAATCTATTTTGGAGTTGTGTCAAGTTTTCAGAACTATGATTCATTGTTTTGGAAGAAAAAGATATTTCGGTTTGAATTATGTACCTGGATTTCGCAACACATCTAGGCAAATTTCTTAAAACATTTCAATTTCCTATCTAAACTCAATAACAAACATTTTCACTGAGACAATCTCTGCTGCGGATTTTTTTTAAATACAGTGCATATCTTGAAATTAAATTTTAAAAATATCTGTTCATAGTCAGGCACTGGGAAGATATTGCTGCCTGATATATTATTTTCAAGAACCAGATGACCCTAACAAAGAAATACCATGTCTTTATAAAGCAAGGGTACCCCTAACCCCAGATACTGTTAGGGAAGATGAATAAAAAATTACGTCAACGGGAATCAGGAAACTGGGTTTCTAATCCTAGATCTACCACAAAGTTTCTGGATCGCCTTGGGTAACCCACACAAAGCACAGTTCTGCTCTGACACTGCAACTATGATGTTGTGAGTTCCAGGTTTATTTTCCTCTATTATTTCCATATGAATGGTAGTCAGTAGAAAGATGTTGCTTATTGCTTTAACTGTCAGTTCTGCAGATTTTTCCTGGGATCTGTCCTTTTCTTGTACTGCTACCAGTAATCACTCTTCTGCAGATAAGACTATGCCATCAGTAACACCCATGCGACATCATTGCCATGACTAGATTTGTATAGGTTTGAATAATGGGAACTGAGTAAACGATTGCATTCATGATGCTCAAGAGCACCCCCAGCTCCCTGTCAAGTATCTGGGTTGGTTCTATAAGATGAACAGGTATGAAAGGTAGGAAAAAAACCTGATTTTTGTCACTGAAGTCATCCAATATGGCTATATAGGCAGGGATCAGATTTATACTGTAAGAAAGCATCATTTTCAAACAGTGACTTTGCTCTTCAGCCTAGAACCATACCTTAAAAGTTTCTGTTCCTTTTTTTTCCTGTATGTTTCAAACAGAGATAACACTTCCCAGGTGTGTCCTGAGTAGTTTAATTCATGAATGTTTGCACAGCTAGTTGATAGTTTAAAATGATGAAATTCATCTCCGTGCAGAAGGCCGACACAAGATTTATGCAATACTTCATTCCGACTTGGTGCAGAGGCTTTGGGATAGAGAGGAATTTCACCAAGACGGAAAAAGCTATAGAAGTTTACCTGACAGTTCTACAAGGAATTATGAATAGGTCTTTATTTATTCAAACAGCTTGATTTAAGGCCACTATATACACCTTTCAGTACTTAGTCTGACTTCTGTAATGGAGTAATACCGTAACATTTTAAATATTCAGAATCACAGTGGTTCATTTTAATCCTGTGACCCTGTGGTGCTGACAGTGTGAACACAACCTGTAATTACATGAAATAAAGTGTATTAGATAGTTTGTAATGAAGAGGCTGATGATTGAGATTCCTTCTTAATTTCATCAGTGTTATCATTCATCAAATGATAGTTGAAGGCATTTAAACAAAAATAATCTGTAACTGTTCTTTATAGCAGTGTAAAAGTGAATATGGTTTATTATTACCATCTGGATGTACTAAAGAAAATCACTAATATCCAGCCTAGTAAAAGTATTTGGTATGGGGTTTATTTTATATACATTCATCTTATAAAATACATACTGCCAATGAACGTGAAAGGAATTTATTTCTGAGCTGTATTTTGTACATTCACTTTCACAGTCAGGCATATACTGTGTAAAAAATTACTCATTAGCTTACTTTTGATGATGGAAGGTTATGGACATATATAAGGTTTGTATCTTGTTACAACTAATGCAGATAATTTATTCACAATCTATTTAGCACCACCCACTTCTCAAATACATTTTTCTTTTCCTCCCTTCCCTCTCCATTATTACAATTAAGGAGGAAGCCAAAAAGCCAAACATCTTCCAAAAAGTAAATCAATTGTGAATACTTTACCCATGGCTGGATAAGTCTGGTCATGAATCCCTGCCCATGCAATCACCAGCCTGTATTCATTCAGAATCCAATCGAGTGGCTTCCCATGACACATGCAGTCACACAGGGACATCCCTAGTCAGGTGTGGGGCCTACCACAAAACAACTCATATGGGTTGCTGTGACAGGGCAGCCTCGCCCCACACTCAAGCCCAAGGAAACTACCTGGTGCCGGGGGCGGAGAGAGCCTCACCCCCACAGCCCTACTGGGCATGCTCCGAGGGGAGCAGAGAGATAAAAGGCTGCTGGCCTGCTCAGAAGGGGCAGACTGCGACCTGAGCTGGAGCTAGCAACCACTGGCCAGAGAGGGAGTCGCCAAGGGAGCTGAGCGCGCTGCTGATGGGCCTCAGCCGGGCTCGGCCCCAACGCCGGAGCCGCCGACCGACCCCCCGTGACCCGAGCACCGGACTCTACCAACTCTGAGGCTGCCAGGGGAAGTACCAGTCCAGCCAGTCGACCGACGCCAACAGGTGGGACGGCGCCGGGCCGAGAGCAGGGGGTAGGAAGCGACCCAGGGCAGGGAGCTGTAGAAGCCCCTGAGGGGTCGGGGCGTTGCGGGGAGGAGCCCCTGCCGAGCCAGTGGTGGGAACCGCCCGCCACTACTAGGGCCCTGGGTCGGGGCCCGGTGGACAGGGAGGGCCCGGGCCCCCCTACCCTGCTGCCCGAGACCCCGACGAGTGGGGACCAGGGTAACAGACACTGAACTGTGGACTAGGCCTCTGGGCCTGTAAACTGTGGACTAGGCCGGGAGGCCGTATTTCCCCTAAAAGGGGGCATCACGCTTTGGGCCAAAGCCCCAGTTGGTTGGATGATGCCTCAGATGGGGGTGGCAACCTCCGTCAAGGGGGGGGCCCCCCGACAGTTGCCCTTAACATTTTTTACACAGATGAAATCTGGTTACAGTGAACTTCAAGGACAGCTGCAGATTATATATTGCTAGTGCCCAGATGTATAATTATAGCATAATTATACAACGCAGTAGCTCTTATGTATAATTATAATGAAGTTCACATAATTTTGAAAAAATCACTGATCATGATCAGTATCATGCTGTTTACATTCTGAAATCCATCTTCCTAGAATTCCTTGCAGCAAACTCTGCTATCAGACCGTGGTAATCCAGGTTTGATGCTATTTCCTTCTCAATGGACAGAATGGCAAATTCACCCAGCATCTCTTGAGACATAGTTTTCTTTCGGTAGTTCTTAATCATTTTTAATTTGGAAAATCTTCACTCCCCTGAAGCTACAGTGATTGGGATTGTCAGCAAAATCCTGCATGCTATTGATGTGTTTGTGAAGACACCATTAAGTGATTTAAGAAACTGAAGGGCTTGACATATTTGTTACCTCACGGATGAATTCTCATAGAAAAGATCTGAAAAAAGTTCCTCTCCATTGGTATACTGAGATTCTTCATCAGACACGCAGTGCCCAATCTATGCACCACTTATTTTTTTATCATTTTCTGGCATTTTCTTCACATCATTTAGGAAGCCAAAATTCTCAACGTACTCTTGCATTTGTTTGAATCATGTAATCTGTATCTGATTCATGATGACCAGAAAATAACTGGTTTCAAATACTTTCTCAAGCAAATTCTCTGGCTCCTCCTCACCACTCATTCATTTCACATGTTATTCTCTAAATTTAGGTTCAATGTCCATTTGAGAGACTAGCTCTGTTGCGGTGTTCTTGGCTGAGGTAAATCTAGTGTTCCTCTATTTCCACAGAAAGACAATTAGTCCTTTGATGTGTGCAATCAAACTGCCACATCAAACTGCATTTCCCTGGATTGAAGTGTCCTGCTCGCTGTATTTATGGTTAACATAATTTCATACCACACAACCATTGCAAACAGAAATTCAAAATTTTCAAGTTCACAGTTGACGGAGGACTCAGACTCACTTTCAACTTTTGAATCGTTGCATTCTTCAGTAACTAGCAGCAAGCCATTCCTGATATCACTTGTCTGGTAGAAAATTGTTGTTACACTCTTTTCTCAACTTTCCCACCTACTGTCTAGCAACAGCTTTGGTGCTAGAAACAGAGCATGCGCTTCCAATATTTGCCATCTGTGGGATGAAGCTGCAAATAGTCTGTAAAGTCACTGTAAGACTCCAAAAAAGGTCATGGCTTTTGAATTATGTTTCACCACATCTTCCAACACCAGATTTAAGTTGTGGCAGTCACATGAGTTGAAGATTGCATGCCTGTATGTTTTGTTCTGGCCCCTCATATTTGCCCCCATTGTTGTATCCCTGACCCCTACATTACTAATTTGGAGTCCATCTAGGGCAACTATGGGAGATTCCTTGCCCACCTTTGTCTTTAACTCAAAGAAACCTTTACTTCTCCAAAAGTCATGTCAACATAACAAAGCACAAGGGACATCTGCTCTTGGTGACAGATCAGTAATACAGTCAAGAATGTTGCAAAGTATTTTCAGTCTTCACTGTTCAAGAATTATCTTCTTCACCTGCAATGTCATCAAGATTTGCTCAAGTTAATAGTCATGGAATTCTTTGTTTTTAATACATCGTACATAATTTCAATTACTTCCAGAAAGTTATCATTATTATGTTCATAAAGCCTTGCATTTGTTAAGTTATGTTCAACTAGGTACTACTGAACAACGACGATAATACGTGTCACACCGATTGCCATTGTTTCTTCTTGTTTATTTTTCATAGTGTTTGCTTAACTGTTGTCTCCATTGCAGACACTCTTCTCTGTATTTCAATCCATGTGCTGAGTTTACAATATGCTCATTGGATAATTTGTGAGATCACAATCTATCATTGAGATGTTTCCAGTAATTGCAGCATTTCTTTACTAATTCACATGTTGTTTTTGAGTCATACAATTTGCAGCATAAGCAGAAAGCTGCATCAGCCTTCTTTTAGTATTCCAGAAAATTTCTTTCAACCCTTGCATTCAGAGTTTACCAAATGGAGAAAGGCTTCTGAAAAGCATCAACTGGCATCATTCTTTAGAGAAAAACATTGCCATCACTACCAGTTATTTTCAAAGATCCTCTCTCCACTAAAATGTCTGTTGTCTTGTTGAGTAAATCTGGCCAATTTGCTGGATCATACATATTATCTTCAGTGAAAACAGTGTCAGCAGATTTCTTTATTTCTATAGCTTATTTTCTATTTCATTTTTGCACAACTGTCCTTTTCATCAGCCTTCGTACAATCGCTGGAGTCCATTGATTCAGCATTTTTCTCACCAGCTGAAGAACTTTTATAAAACATCAACTTTGCCAGCAAACTCTTCCGTGCCTTAAGACATTCTCTCTCTTTCTCTGCTTCCCCCGCCACCTGAGCTATATTTTCTGCATTTGTTTCTGTCCATGTTAGTGCTAGCCAATGTATGCTGTTGTATATAATAACTAATTTGGTCCTCTGTGTTCATTAATTCTGCAATTGTGTATCACTCTGAAAAGATAAAGACTTCATTTCCCAGGTGCATATGGTCTTGCTACCCTCAGTGGATTTTTTAAATGTAGCTATACATTTACAACATTGGCAGCCCATATCTCAGAAACTGGGGGGCTCTTGGAATTCTGTTTTCTCTCGAGGCAGGGAGTGGGAAAGAAGAAAGCAGGCAGAAAAGCAGATGGAAGACAGTGGACCCCAGCCCTGGAAGGTGGTGGAGAGAACATCCCAGGTCTTGGTACTGTGGGGAGGGGACCCCAAGGCTGGAGAGCTGAAAGGCAGCAAGGGGGACCCAATGAAGAAGGGTGATAAGGGCTGGCCCTGGTGGTGCCATTGGAAGAGCCAGTTCTGGGAGAGGGGAGAAAGGGCAGTGGAAGAGGGTGGCGGCTGGTGGCAGCAGGAGACACTAGGAGCTAGTCGAGTAGGGTGGGCTGGGTTCTTTTGTGAGCAGAATAACAAAACCTATTCCATTACAGCAACACTGTCAATTTGTAATGTAGACAGTTTAACAAAAATATTAAAAGTACTTTCAGTTACTACTTTTCCTCTCATGTATTTTTCTCATTTTTCCCCCTCAACATTTTCCTATTTTTAAATAAATTCTTTCCTCCCTTTTGCTGTGCAAATCAGCAACACAAACAATTCTGGAAGCTCACTGAATTGATGAAAATGGTAAAACTGACAAACTAAAGCACTGTCAATGAGCAAATTAAACTGCTTGAAAATTTCAATTTTTTTTTTAATTTAGTCTCTTTCCAGTATAAAAAAATCTAAGGTGGTACTTGAAGCAATAAATACATTAAAGTTTCAAACAAAGTAAGAAGGACGTGGTGGATGATACAATATCTTTTACTGAACCAACTACAGTTGGGGAAAGAGACAAGCTTTTGAGCATACCCATAGCTCTTTTTCAGATCAAGGAAAGGTATTCAGGGCTTGTCTACACACAAACCACTACAGCAGCACAGCTGAAACTGCATTTCTGTAGCGCTTCAGTAAAGAGGCTACCTAGGTTGATGGGAGCCAAAGACATCCACCTCTCCTAAAGGGAGGGAGGTTGGTTGAAATGCGGTGAAACCAGACAATCACTATGATCTCCAATTAACTCACAAAGAAAAATGATATAAGACAAAAGCACCATGTCACAAAATGGTGAATGCTTCACTCCACATTTGACCTTTCAGTCCTCATCCTCAGAGGAAACCTGGACAACACTTTCAAAAGATGAGCTTAGATTCATAACTATGCTACACACTAAAATCATCGTCTTAATAAATATACTAGATTTCTTGGTTATTACAGCTATCCATAACCCACTAGTGCCTCCCTCCCCTTTTTTTTGTCCTGTGACTGCAGAGATGTTAACCGACCACTTCACTTTCAATAGCCTCTTATAATGTATAAAAACGAGTAGTCCTGTGCCACCTTAGAAACTAATGAAAATATATATAGTATCATGAGCTTTCGTGGACAAAACCCACTCTAGCTCACCTGAAGAAGTGGGTTTTGCCCTTGAAATCTCATGATTCTATATTTTATTTTCATTAGTCTCTACGGTGCCATAGGACTACTCATTTTTAAAGTTACAGACTAACACAATTACCCGTCAGATTCTTACAATGTGTGTTAATATCTTGTGCTAAACAATCTGTTCCGCCTTATATTTAACTGTGACACACCAAGTACCTATTTTCAGAGTAGAAGACCATCTCTGTGTAAACTTAAAAGCTTGTCTGTTTCACCAGCACAAGTTGGTCCAGTAAAAGATCTTACTTCAGCCACATCGTCTCTCTAGTATCCTGGGATCAACACAGCTACAATAACACTGCAAACAGTGTTCCACTGCAAATGGTGTTCATTTTTGGTCAGTAAGACTGAGTATTGCAATTGTTTCCACAATTTATAGGAATTATATATGGAATTTAATGTCTTCTTTCTTCTCTTTGCCTTAGATCCCTGGATTTAATGTAGGTGGTTTTTTTGGGGGGGGAGGCTGTTTGTTTTTTAAGTTTCAGCCTAAACCTCCACAACTCTCCACACCCTGGGGTGCAGGAAAAGCTCTTGCTTTCTTAGGCTAACAGATCCATGATGATGATGTATTTTTTGGAAAGACAGCACCTGCTAGTTTACATACATTTATTTTCTGCGGAAACCTCCCCAAGAACTGTAGATTTAACAAGTGAATGAGATAAAAATGAGCTGGAGTTTCACGTTAACTCAGAGAACATTTTTATTTTTCTGTGTCATTAAGTATCTACACGAGGAACAAATATATAATTATGGGATCTTTATCAGAGAAAGTTATAACATGATCAAATGGCTGGAAACTGAAGCTAGATAAATTCACACTGGAAATAAGGCATACTTTTTAAACTGTGAGGTAATTAACTATCAACGACTTAGATGGGGCCATGGTGAATTCCCCATCACTGACCATTTTAAAATCAAGATTGGATGTTTTTCTAAAAGATATGCTGTAGAAATTATTTATGGGAAGTTCCTTGGCTTGTATTATACAGGAGATCAGAGTAAGTAATCAGAACAGTCTGTTCAGGCCTTGGAATCTTTGAACATAGCTGAAGGTGTCATATATTAAACGTGGAACAAATGAGACAGCTAAAGTTAACGGTACAGTGCTACAAGTTTTAGTCAGTTAAAAAGTGGTTTTAAAAAACAGATTTTTCTGGAAGGAACTGAAGCTGCCAAGCACGTGTAAGAGCAAAGCTTTGTCTAGCCCAGCGCTTTTGTTGGTAAAACTTTTGTCAGTAATGGGTGTGAAATAACACATCTCTGAGGGCTCATCTAGACTGCATTCCTCTGTCGAAAGAGGAATGTAAATGAGCCCGATCAAAAGTGCAAATGAAGCATGGATTTAAATATCCCGTGCTTCATTTGCATATTCGTGTCCAATCGCTGTTTCAAAAAAGAGTTTTTCGAAAGTGAAACCGCAGTCTAGATGGAGTTCTTTCTAAACCTCCCCTTTTTCGAAAGAACCCATACTCCTAATTTTTTTAGGAGTACGGGATCTTTCAAAAAAGGGGTTTTTTTCCCGAAAGAAGTCCGTCTAGACTGCGGTTTCACTTTAGAAAAACCCTTTTTTGAAACAGCGATCAGACACAAATATGCAAATGAAGCATTTAAATCCACGTTTCATTTGCACTTTCGATCGAGCTCATTTACATTCCTCTTTCGACAGAGGAATGTAGTCTAGACGAGCCCTGACTGACATAAGTTTCACCAAGAGAAGTGCCAGCGTGGATAGCACCTACTATACCAGGAGACACTCTCCACTGACACAGCTATTGCCACCTCTTGAGGCGGGGTGTGAATTATGCCACCAGCAGAGCACTCTCCCACTAGCATAGAGCGGCTACATGTGAACCTTCCAGTGGCACAGCTACAGGAGTACAGCTGTGTTACTTTAAGGCCTGTAGTGTACTAGTAGCCAAAGATTATCACTGCTGCTTCTCAGATGCATGTAGCAGTCATTCTTTCCTAGGCGGCAACTGTATCCTATTGAAATTACTACAGGATTGGGTATTTTCCCCTAGCTGGCAGTAGTCAGCAGCTTTTTTACTGTATTTTACTTTGTCGTCAAAATGTAAGGTTGGCATGATTGTTAAGTCATTGAAATGAGACTCTGGTAATCTGGATTCAGTTCCTGGTTCTGCTACCGACTTCCTGTGTGCTCTTGGGCAAATAGCTTCACTTGTCCCTCCCCACCAGTTCCTCAGTTTTCTTATCTGTAAAATATGAATAATATTTCCTTCCACTAGTCTTTTATAAAGCTCTTCTCTACTTAGATTGTACATTTTTTGGGGGAAGATACTTTATGTGTTTGTACAATGACTAACATAATGGGGCCACTGTAACAGCTAGGGACTCTCGATGCAATTGCATTATAAATAATAAGATACAAGTACAGAAATTCTTAAAGGCTCTGTATGTTTACAACTCCTAAAATAGTACATGAAGCTGAAGTTCTGGATAAAC
This sequence comes from Pelodiscus sinensis, assembly GCF_052426305.1. Taxonomy (NCBI): domain Eukaryota; kingdom Metazoa; phylum Chordata; order Testudines; family Trionychidae; genus Pelodiscus; species Pelodiscus sinensis. The sequence goes on from NC_143055.1 coordinate 105,740,234, forward strand.
AAGATCTCCCTTTGTCAGTCTCACAAATCCTTGTGCTATGCATTATTCAGGACAGCACAATTTCTGATGTGCACAGTTCTCTTGGGAACCACCTCTGAATGTCATATTTACAGACTAGCACTAAAGTATATTGAAATAGGTACCAAGGCTGGGAAGCTAAATGCTATAGTGGGTTAATGTATTAACCTTTCACATCTGAAGGCCTAGGGTGAAATCCTGGTTCTATTGAAGTCAATGGCTAAACTCTCAGTGACTTCAATGGGGCCAGAATTTCACCCCCAAGGTTCAAGTGTGGCTTAGGTCACAATTGAAATGATTGTGGTGCGTCAGTCAAGTCCCTAGTGAATTTGGCATGGCAGTGCCTAGTCTGGGGTTGGGGGAGCAGGGAGGTGGTTGAGGAAATTCCACAGAAATTGAGGTGCTCTAACAGTGCTGTGAGGAGAAGCTTGCTCTGCAGCATCGAATGCTTTGCCTGGCTTTAGACAATCCTTTCAGCTGTTCATTCTGCTGCTTCTGAACTAACTAAAATAGTGCATGTGAAAATTCATTCCCCTCCTGAAATGTAAATGTGGACAACTACCTGCATTTTAAAAGGCTTATCATTAGTCTCAGAGAAAAGTAGAAAAATATTACATGCTTTTATTACTTTGAGATATTTGATCAAGCACATTAAAATAAATTTAACATGGATACCCTAATTTGTCTAAAACTGCAGTAGATAAAGCTTCAAAAATAGTGAGTGTCACATACCTACTTCTAACACTTGAAATAACTTCTAGAATATTAAAAATATGTACAAGAACTTTTATATTTTAAGTAAATCATGACAACAATCCATCAAAGACTAAGGATCTGCATCAATGAAAATGTGATTTGGCTAGATGATCATTCAGTGCAATTTTGTACAGATCTCGAGTAGAAAAACCAGAGAAAAGTGCATTTAAAATTTTAAATGAAAATAAGGATACTAATTGACTTCTCATTGACATTACATCCATGCATTGCCCCACAATGTTCATGTCCTTCCAGTGTGTGAGTGAGGATAAGACTAGCATGTTATGAATGAGCCCTCGGTCTGACGGACCAAAATTTTTTCTCTACAAAATCTGATCTTGGTTTTGTAAGCTACTTTGGGAACCTTAAAGTTGAAAGGAATAATTACAAATGCAAAGATAATAATATATATGAATATGCCCATTCTAAAGCCAAGACAATCCATTAATTTTGTTTACCACAGTCTCTAAAAATTCACATTATGGAAAACACTTTCCCTCCTATAAGTAAGTATCTGGCTATTTAATCTGACAGTGAGCTGGCAACTTTCTCTGTGATATTAATAAAGGATTTCATTAGTGCAGGTTCTTCAACCAGAGTATGCCAAAAGCCTTGACATAAACAGTTACTTGATGGAAGCTGTGTATGAATAAGTCTTTCTGCAAGTCCTCTGTCAGGTGTCAATAGCAGTAATAAAAGTCAGGTGATGTTCAGCCTAGCTGGACCATTAGGTCTTTTCATGATAGATAAACAGTTTGATTTGAGGTCCCACCTAGAACTGTACTCATCTTTCTGATTTTAGGCAACCAAATTCTCAACTCCCTGCTCAACTTCATTTGTATGTTTTCCCTTTCAAAACCAATAATATTGCTAACATGTGACACCATCATAAGACCTAACCATGGCTTCTGGGGCTCACTCACCTGCACATCTACTAATGTGATATATGCCCACACGTGCCAGCAATGCTCCCCTGTCATCTACATTAGCCAAACTGGACTGTCTTTATGCAAAAGAACAAATGGACCCAAATCAGACATCAACAATGGTAACATTATGAATCAGCAGAAGAGCTGCAGAGTGCTGTGGTTTCCCGAGTGAGGACAACCAGAGCATGCAGAGACAAAATGCTTTGCTGTCCCTCATCGAGGTAGACAAGCAAGCAGAGAAACCTGAGATCTGGCTGTCCGAGGGGAGGGGAAGCCCCTTTAAGCACAGACCTCAGGTAGCAGCCCCACACAGTAAGTCCTGACGTTTATGCCATTTCTCTGAGCTATATCTCCTTGTACCCCACTAAAAATTCCCTCTATTTTTGGTATTTATAATTTGAAGGTTTGTGAAGGATGTTACAATTCATCTTAGTCGTTGCTTGGCTGCTTTTTAATCTATGTTTTCCAATAATCCATCCAGCCTTTTGCTTGTCCTCTCAAAGTCCCCACAATCTGCCATCTTTGTTCAGGAAGTCAAGTGCCCAGAATGGAAAACCTTATTGCTTTTTTTGTTTATTATTAGAGAAATGGGATTATCACACAGAATTCATGGATAGGACCATAAATGCACCAAATTTTTGGTATGATTGGGCAAGTTCTTAAACTCATGCACTACCTTGGATCTGCATGCACAATGCCTGTTTGCATGTGCCTCTTCAAGGATCAGTATGACCTTTGAGTTCATAGGCTAGATGAACTTCAAATAATTCATCCACTGATATAAATCTACTATATATATTAGAGAGTTTGTCCTAAACGGTAGGAGCTAGAACCACCAAATTTGATATACAGCTTCCTGTTATCATAACTGAAAGCAACATTAAGGTTGTTCCAGGAAAACGGGATGTGCCTAGAATAAGATTTTGTCTCATAAAACCATATAGAAAAGAGACAGAATCACCAAATGAAGTACAGTCCTCAAAATTAACATAACTGAGAGACTGTTGAAAGACTGAACCAAGATGAGCCAGAAAAATAGTACGAACCTGGAATACGATTGCTTCTCAATAAACCTTACAGAAAAAAAGATAAAACAGAGAAATTTGGAGTAGTACTCTGTTTTGGCACAGCTAAATCAATGCTTAAGATTTGAAAACTAGAAGAAAATGTTACCAAAAACCAAATTGACTATAGCCTTTTTTTTGTTAAAACATAGCGAACGATAAGAGTTTGTAGGGATGAAGAAAAAAATGCTCTTGAAAGAATTCCAATTTTTAAAAAATTACTAAAAAATTGAACAGAAAAATTTTAGCAATCCTTTTTAAGAAATCTAAAATAAAAAATTAATTTAATAAAAATAACACTGTATTTTAAAAAAATACAAGCATGTACATTTTCCTTTTATTAAAAAAAAACAAAAACAAAAACCAACAACCTTGAATTGAGTTACAGACCTGAGCAACATAGGGTAAATCTGCTAACTGCATATAAAGAGGACACATAGATAAATTACCTGTCAAGTGAGTATTTGTAAGATCATTCCTTTGAAAAACTAACATGATAATGATAATTATACTTTCTATTTACATAGCACTATTTAGTATCTCCAGGTGATTTAGAAACCATTTGAATTAAGTGTCATATCACCCAAATGATCGTGCACAGATAAATTGACCTATACAAGAGCACACCACGAATTCATAGAGGTAAGAGTAGGAGCCAGGAGTTCTGACTTCCAGGTCCTTCTTTAACATACAGAACTAGTTTTCATTTACATGTCTACACTGGAATAGGTACTTGCAAAGGGACTCCAGGGCGAAAGTTTGGCTGGAGTAGTGGAGAAAGCGGTGGGAGTACAAAGCAGCCACCTCATCACTTGTGCAAAGGGCATAGTATATTGCTCAAAATATATAGAGGAAGGAGATATAGGTTGGGCAGCTGAGGAGGATGCTGATGCAGCATCTTTTTGCTGCAGCTCATATGGAGCTGCATCTGGACCAGGAGCTAAAGAGATTGCCTCTCCTCCTCCCAGAAAATGACCTAAGGGAAAGTGGTAATGTAAACAGCCGTGTAAATACTCCTCCACTCCTATCTTGCTCAGTAGTTTTAGCAAGGTGTAATTTATACCTTCCCATGCCAGTTTCTGAGAGTCTGGCCCATTCCCTATGTATCCAATTTATGGCATGACTTAAGTATTACTACTGATGTCAAATACAGAGAAGCATACTATAATGAACATGAAATTATTGGCACAGTAGCCGGAAAGGTTTTTTTATGCTCATTATAAATCTATTTATTTTAAATTAGTTTTTAAAGTCTTTGCCCTGGGGGAAGGGGGACTCTAGCTTATTGCATTCCAAAAGGAAAATGAGCACTTTGGATAAGGGCCTCTTAGTCACTCACCTAACCCTCCAAAGGGAAGGGGGAAAAGATTATAAATAATCTCGATCTGATTTGGGTTTGTGGTCTACTTGTAGCATATGAGTGACTCTTACCGTCTGATTTTCTTACCAAGGGGAGGAAGTGAGTTGTGTAATTCCCAAAGGAATGAATGGAATATGTCTGAGCAGAAAAGGTTGGGAAAGCTGAGGGTGGATCAGATAGGATTTAGGATATAGAAGTGGTTAGCTAGATAAGGGTATGAGGGGTAGGGGTTGGTGTTTGTGCTCACATATTAAGCACTGGGCTGGGGTAATTACATGAGGAAAATATGGCATCTGGCTTGTTTTATGTATGTTCTTTCTTTCTCTCCTCCTAGCCAAACTAGAACTGCTTCTCCAGAAGCAGGGAATTTAATGCTCATTTGCCAGGGAAAATAAAAAGAAAATGATGGAATTTGGGCATTCCCTTAGGTCAGTGAAATCCCTTTTAATGCAAATTATCTATTCTCCCAGAGCATACACACAAAGCCAAAAGTGGCTAGAAAGGCCAGTGAAGCTCTAGTCTACGGGGTAGACTTCTGATTTGGGTTTTTCATAAATATAAGGGATTTGTTCATCTTTCCTAGCAAACACAAGAGAAGCTTTTAGCCCTACTTGGCTTGATAGTCTACAATGTTAGCTGATTAGTAGCATTCGTATTTGTCACCATTTTTTCCCCTCATGATTAAGGGTAATTCACACTGCCTAGGCTGCCAGTGATGATGCAAAAACAAAGCTGGCTCCCAGCCTGCATCTGAGCTAACTTCTCTGAGTAGCAGACAGTGTGGCTTCTGGAACAGCTTCATAGATGAGAGGCAGACAAACTATGACCAAGTCCTGTTGCAACTTCCTCCACAAGAGTTTATTCTTTCTGACAGTGGCCAACTCACACACCCATACCACAAGCTCCTGGTTCCAGGATGTTTTTGCAACTGCACCATCACAGCCACCTCCAAACTCCTGTCCCTCATACACCCATTGCACAAGCAGCAAGTATACTAGCAGTTCTTGTTCTTGGAGGAGGTTAGGAGCAGCTTTCTTTTAGCAACCCAGGACACAAGTCACCTCCAAGGGGCAGAGACAGCTAAGAGGAGGCCCTACTCCCTCTGCACCAACCCATATTAGGGGGAGCAGGCTGCACTCTCCAAAATGAGGCTTCCCATGCACACCTAGTGCTTGGGAACTGGGGAAATAATTGTATATCTAGAGTTATATTCCCTTTTAGATCTCCCCTTGGGTGGTGTAGCTTTAGGTTATGCAGGCCACTGTATAAACTGTGTGAACAGGACCTTAACTTTTCTGCCTCTGTTGCCCCATCTGTGAAATGGGGATAATAATATCTGCCCATAAGGCAAAGATATTGTGGGAATTAGGCAGCTAATGTTTGTAAAGCATTTTTATATAAGTGTGGAGACTGACCAGCATATACATAAAGGCCTCTAGTGGCCTGCACTCTGCTTTGATATTTTTGAAGAATTGTCCCTAAAATATTAGCAAATATCCATGGAGCCTAACACCAGTAGCTAGAATCCATATCTCCAGTAGAAGGTGTTCAGAGTAGTCAAAGATTCCCCTGGTTTTATTCCATATAACAATGGAGATAAATATGGCGGTCTTTCACAGAACCATTTTCGTAACTCTTTCCAAAATTTCAGTGTTAGAGAAAATGGCAGCCTGGATGAACTTTTTTTCTTTGGAGCCCTTAAGTACTATTCCTCACGTGGTGGACAGTTGCTCAGCAGGCAGAGTAGCAGCAGGTGGAGTGGCAGAAGTGCTGTGCATATTTGCTTCCAGGAGGGTGAAGATGGAATGGGGGTGAACCTGATTTCCACCCTGCAGCCCCCTTTGTCTCCTCCCCGTGGGTGGACACAGGCCTTTTGCAGCCTCTCCACCACAGTACTTCTGGACAGTCACCAATTTTGCCAACCCATAAGGCCAGCCCTTAGCATACAGATGTGCTTGCTGTGGACAGGAATCATTTATGTTTTGGGGGGTGGCTGAAAATTTTTTTTCCTCGATCACAACCCAATAAAGCTATGTCCACTACTGCCAACCCAGCTGACCTTTTCATGTATGATTTCACTCTCCTGTATAGCACTCTTCCTCTACAAAAGCATGTTTCTCATATTTAACAGTATTAAAATGTTTTCACTGCCTAGATATATTCAGAACATAGCCCAACATTAACTGGCAATCTACAGTTATACAATATCCTTGTTTAAAGACACATTCTTGATTTTAGAAAGGAGTCCTTTACTTAGTTGCTGAATTATTCCCACTACCTTAGTGTAATATAACTGTAGTACACCAGAATTTTGCTGTAGTACACTAGAATTTTGCTTAGAATCAGACAGGACTAGCAGCAAGTGCAATGTAAGTTAATTTTCCATCCACTTGAATGTTAAAAAATTTCCTAGGACCCTCTGGAAGAGGAGATCTTCACCTGTTTTAGAAAGGAAACCATGATTTTGCAAACCCTTGGTTTCTTGGTATATTCTCCCTCTCCTCACCTTTCAAATATAGTCATTTTGCAGCTTTATTTAAATATAAATTCCCAAAACCAGAAGATCAGAATTTCCTTAAGTCCTGCAGTGGTAACAGTAGAAATCACATTGAAGATGATATGCTGGACTTTTAAACACTCTGAGGCCGGAAAAGTGCCCCAGAAGTTACCAACCAAGGAAAATTTTCCAATCCTATGTGAGAAGAGGCTATGTCTTGCAAAACAGTCTGAGGCTTTTCACTAACTCCGTGTAATTTTCACTAACTCCGCATCATTTCCAAATGCACTAATGCAGGATAAGGTCTGGATCTCAAACCATATGGTACATTTAGTACCATCTAAAGATAAAAGAGACTTGAGGGAGCACCTTGAATGGTGAGAGATGGTGCAATAAAACCAGGCAGATGCCCCTAAAGATCCAAGAGGAGAGGGATGAGGATAAAGGACAAGAACCTCTTCTTTCAGAAAATTGTTTCAGATATGTTTGATTTTGTTTGAGAAGAGGAAAAAAGAATGGTGCTAGATGTTTTTTCACAAAGACTGGAAACATCTGTCTTAGTAGTGGAAGAGAAAGCAGCTAGATCTTTCCTCTATTACCTTCCTTTCTTCTGTGGTTGGAAAACAGACTCATTAACTCAACCTCTAGGCTTGTAATAGTGAGAAGGAAATGATAGGCACTCCTCCTCCTCCAGCTCTGATCTGTATCACAAAGGCAGAGATAGAAGCTCAGTTAATCAATGAGATTGGAACGAACAGTCAAATAGTCTTGAAAAAAATAGGATAATTTTCTGATCTGAGCCAAATTGTAGATAGAGGCCATCAAAACTCTCCTTAAATGCAAACCTATTTGCCGGTTAAGGGCATATTTCAAGTGTATCAGTCTACTGCAGTGGCTGCCAAGCGATTCAGTCCTGTTGATGCCCACCAGCCTACTAATATTGTGTGGGGAGTCCCTAAAATAATTCAGCAAAAAAATGTTTGCCTTTAAGACGTCTCCTTAAAAATCATCTCCTTCCCTCCTTCTCATCCACATTGTTCCAAATGACATAGGTTTAACTCTGTACTATACTGTTGTATACTCAATATAGTTTGAGAAATATTTAGATTTTCTAGCAAGTGAGTTTCAAAAAAATCCATTTGCTCCATGAAAGTCTGACTCCCCCTTCTTGTTTATGGCTACAAAAATGGTTGTTTTTCAGTGGGAAACCCATAGAATCAGTTCCCCAAGTTCCTCACCATTTTCTTCAGCAAACATGCAGAGCAACAAAGGCTAACTGCTAAAAAATTGGTGGGAGCCCCTTGTTAATTTGTTGGTGGAACATCCATTCCCTTGATGGACTGTGATCTACACAGATTGGATATAGCAAAGCAGATGCCTGCCCCCTTCCCCCCCCCCCACATGGAACCTTCATTTGAAGATGCTGCTAAAATAGCAGCTGGCAATAATGCCTTGCAATGTGATAGAATCGGTATGACAGCACATTTTAAAAGCAAATCAGACAAACAAAGTAAATGTCCCAATTCAGAAAACAATTAACTGTTCAAAACACATAGCTGCTCATTTCTCTCAGCAATTTAAATTCCATCTGTAGAACATTATATATCAAACATTGTCTGTGATTAATAGCTATGTTAGGTTCTTAAACATTTTTAAAAGGTTATGTTTCCACCAGAAACTAAGCATTTCATACATTTTTTCTGACTGCATTAAGATTGTATTGATAACAAAAGTGCCCAACCCTTCTTCCACTGAAGTCAATAGCAAGATGTTCATGGAAGAGGCATCAGGCTATCTGGATAAGCAGAAAAACAACAACAAATAACATCTGGTAGAAATCAAACTGAATCTAATGATCCTTTTACCCAATAGATAAAAAGGTCACTTAGTCCTTATCCCTTTTTATAAGGGAAATTAACACTCAAAATTTTAAGTAGGTGAACTTTTGAACTTTGGGAAATATTTTGCTTTATTCAGCTATATACAAAAAAAGTCATAAAATGCCTTTAAACTCCACTTTTTAAACTTTGATAGCTGCATACATACTGTTCATTGACCAAATAGGCTCAGTGATATTTAAAGCAAAATTCATTTGTGAAATGCACAAACATCCTGGTAGATTTTTTAAACTGCTTCCACCATGGATATTTTTTCATAAGTGGCCAAATACTCGTCCACTGCACATTGACAAAATAAATGGTGTGCATTGGGAGACAGATTTGGGAAAAGATTCCTCTCTTTGGCTGTTGAGCAGTATCTTAGCTGGGAAGAAATTTCCAGAACATATTGGGGATTCCTATTTCAGAAAAAAGATAGAGTATAAGCCTAAATACCAAGTGGGATGGGAGTAATCTTGATTATGCAGAGAGGAACCAAGTAGGAATGACCAGTGAAAGGTATAGACCAATGAAAAGCAGATCAGACCGTGAATCCACAATGCCTGCAATAATCAAGACCATCTCCTCAGATCTTTGGCATTCCATTTTCTCTCTCTACTGGAGTTACCTTTGCAAATTTGTTTTCCAAATATCACATCAAAGTTCCAAAAGCTGGGAAGAGGCGGTGAGGGCTAGGAGGAAGAGAGAATAACCTAGGTAACAAGTGCATTGTGGACTGTTGATGTTGTGCTTAGCAGATGAGACAGAGGGTTCAGAGCTGGCATTAAAGTCTAAGACAGCCTCTTTTGCTAAATTTAAACTTCATCACTATGGCTTGGCATGGTTCTTATTCTTGATTTGTTTGTTGATTGGGTGATTTAATTGTATTAGTATTTTCTTTTGGGCCTTGATTTCTGATCGGAAAATTTTGAAAAGTTTCAGACACAAATGTAACCCTCTCTATAGTTCAACCAGTTTTTCTACCATGATATATTAATTCTTTAATCCCATAACTATGCACTTACCAAAAAGTTATTTTCCATCCAGATGTCTAAAGTGTTTTATAATAGCTTGTTTAATTTACTGTAGTTCCATAAACTGAGCAACTTGGCAGATGTAATATGCTATCAATTTTTACTCCGTTCAGGAAAAAAAAGAACATACCAATAAATTATATATTTCTTCAGACCAGACAATAAATCTATTACTTCATAACCTGATATTTAGAGCTATCACACAAAGATGTGACACACAATATACTGAGATGTTGATTCATACTTGGCTACTATTATTTTCTATTTCTGGTTTTATTGTAATAATTTCTCAAGTACCTTATTCCTCACTGGTTGAACTAATGTCATTGCTGTTGCTCAAAGAGTACAGCACCACTTGTGACTCTAGGCATTCCTGTATTCACATCCTACACCCTATTGCACTATATGTTCAAAATATGCTTCGTGGAGTATCATATGAAAACTAATAAGGTACTATTATTAACCAGTGTAATATGTATGTGATAATGCTATATATGAAGTTATGGATTTCTCTTCTATGATGTTACTAGAACATGTTGAGACCAGACAATTATCCTAAGTAATGGGAATAAAGAGGCTTGCCCTAGAGACAAAGAAACATGAGTTTACCTGTATTTACATATTAGCAGTAAGCACATCCATCAAGCTAAACTGCTGGGTGTTAGCCTGATATTGAACTCAAGAAATAGGAAATTCACCTGGTTTCTATGCCCCAGAAAGACATAGGCGCCTGAGCGTCTACACCACAATCCAGTTATTTTGAAATAATATCGAAATAATGGGCGACTTATTCTGACTTCTGTAAACCTCATTCCATGAGGAATAACTCCTCTTCTGAAATAGCTATTTTGAAATAGCTGCAGTTTAGACGCTCCACTACTGCTATTTTGAAATAGCTCCTCACCAGGGCCATTCTAAGTAATTTATCCCCAGTGCTTCCTGGGGCTCTAAATCAAGACAGCACATCCACATTAGGAAAGTCTGCCATGGCCTAATTTTGAGCCTTCCCTGAAGTGTGGACATGCTATTTCGAAATAAGACATTTTGGAATAACTATTCCAGAATATATTATTTCAAAATAAGTGTGCAGTGTAGCTGTACCCCCAAGTGATTTGATCAATGTGATAGGTCCTGGCCAGGCTGGCCAGTGAAAAGCTGGAAAGGAGACTGGATAAAAGAAACCGCCTTGACAAAGACTGTATCTTGCTAGATTGAGTTTTAGGTATGTTTTCACTTTTATTTGCTTGTGACCATCTCTACCTTTATCTTTTTTATGTGGTGTCATTCAAACCCTGCTCTTTTGTTAATAAACTTGTTTTACTCTACGCTGTTGCCATGCTGGGTTTGAAGGAGAGGGTATAGTTACCCTGGTTAAATTAATACACTGATATATTGACTTGTCAACAAAATAGCAAACATAACAACTTCAATGAATGTACAATGGGAGGAGCTGAAGTTAATTTATTGTTACCTGCTATACAAGGTCTAAGCCAGCAGAGCTTTAAGGCATTTGCTAGTGAGGGAAACAGACTGGTGAGGCAGGGAGCAGACACACTGGCTCATGGCTCATACTGCTTAACGTATGTGAAAGTGGCAGAATCAGACCATAATTTAATAGACAACAGATATGGAAAATCACCATCACTACTACACTGTAATATTGATCATCCAACTTCACAAACATTTGGCTATTGATGGTCCCATTACACATTTACAAATTAAACTGTGATAACCATGTCCATAAAATTTGAGTAGTTTTTCCCCCTGAAAAGCAGGCATGCATCTGCTTCACATTCATTCTAATTCAGTACTGAGTGCCTCATTATTACACACTTCATTTGATAAGAATATACGTACATCTCATTCTTTTTATTCTTTACCACTTGTATTTATAATGTCATAAATATGGTTACTTTGCCCTATATCATAAAGGAGCTCTGTTGTAAATAATTGGCTAAAGGCCATGTTTTCTAATGTATAAAGAGCAATACAAATAGGCAGATTAATATCAGATTAAACTATTTGTCAGAAAAGACCAGCATTCTTATCATATATGGGAGTGCTGATTTTCAACTCTCAATTCAGAGATGCACAGTAGAATCATAGTATGGTACTTTCACCCTCCCCTCCACCCCAAACAAAATGGACAGCATCTGGAGATATTCATATTAATTCTTTTAAAGATAATTTTAATAGGACATTCTGACTCGCTAGGAATAGGGAGATCAAATGGACAAAATGCCTTTCATAAGTCTCTTTTCCATGTACACTCTCAAAGAAAACTCTTTGTACACAGAAACATACCAACATTTCTTATTCTGTTTCCAGAGTCCAGACACCATCACCACAGAACAGCTGAGCTGGAAAAATATTTTTGGTTTTAATGAGCATGTTGCTTGTGGCCTGAGTAGAGGGTAGAGGCCCTTGAATGCTGGATGGCATGCGATGATCACATTTTTTCCAGTGCCTTAATGTGACACACATTTTTATACAAAATATTAATTGTGCATGTTAATGGATGATGAGTTAAATAAAAGACTTCAAGGAATTTTTTTTTGAACTGTTAAAACAAAAAAGCAAAGAAAGAACAACAAACAAAAACACACAATTACTCTTTATAGAAAGCTAGACATTTTGTTCCATGTGTGCAATTCTTTCTCCTAACTTCATATGCATAAAATCCAGCATGGCCCAGTTTCTCAACTTGACATACCCTTTGCAAGAGTGACTCGCTTAATATACAAGAATTTAATGGGGTGATTACTTTGTCTCTGGTTCCCTACCTTGTTTGTTCATACTCAGCTATGCACACAGCTGCTCACTCAGGTATTGCATACTGTGAGATTTTGAGAAGCAGAAAAAGGTGCTTGGTATCTTCAGATCTCCAGAATTTTCTTAGTTTTCAAAACTATTTTGTAGCAGGTCTGGTGTCCAAGTTTATAAACCAGAATATTCTGGAATGCTTGTGTGTGCATGAAATTTGAGGAATGAATAACAACAAACTACTGAAAAAAAAAAGGCCCAGATTTTGATAAAGGAAAAAATGAGTTTTTTTCTATCTTCTTGCTTTTTGCTATTTAATAATCTCTCCCCCACCCCAATCCACTTCAAGGCTATGTCTACACTGGCACGATCTTGTGCCAGAGCTATGCAAATGAGGCTAAGCGTGGAATATCGCCAAGCCTCATTTGCATATCTAATAAGCTGCCATTTTTGCGGAAGAGGTTCTTGCTCAAGAAGGAGCTGTCTACACTGCCCATTCTTGCGCAAGAAAAACCCTCTTGCGCAATGCTGTTACGTTATTCTCAAGAATAACGGCATTGTGCAAGAGGGTTTTTCTTGCGCAAGAAGGGGCAGTGTAGACAGCTTCTTCTTGTGCAAGAGCCTCTTCCGCAAAAGTGACGGCTCATTAGATATGCAAATGAGGCTCGGTGGTATTCCATGCTAAGCCTCATTTGCATAGCTCTGGCGCAAGATTGCACCAGTGTAGACATAGCCGAAGTGTTTTATTCAAATGATAATCTAATAACTGCCACATTTAATATCTCCTACATACCTGTGTCTCACACTAAATCCTTGGAAAAATACTTCATAATCTAAACAATGTATCACAAAAGTAACAATTACAACTGTATTTAATATGGGAAAAATTAGATAATTGATTTAAACAAACCGATGAAAATTTTTTCTCAGCTTTACTTGAGAAAGACCAAAGCAAATATTAAGACAAATATAGAAAAAAAAATTAGAAATTGTAAAAACCTTCACTTCAGACAGGAAAAAGGTCCACTTGTCCTCTCTTCATTATACACACCTCCAACAGTACTTTGCATGTTTCCGGTGACTTTTATAAAAAAAAACCCATTATGCTCATTTTACAGGTGTGCAAACTGAGGTGTGGAAAGTTTTGTGACTTGCCCAAGGTAAAGATAGTGAGTCAGGGGCTGGATGAGGAACAGACTGGATATACAATGTACTAGATCCAGTACAAACTGAAGTTAATTAAAAGACTTCTATTTATTACAGTGGTCATTGGATTGGTTCCTTTCCCCTCCTCCTCCATATATATATATATATATGGATGCAAAAATTACGGATTTAAAATATTTTTAAATAAAAGTAACAATGTAAACTCTCCCCATACATAAGCATGCCAGAAAGACATAAGAACAACACACAGTGTCCTCAAGGCACCACATCATTTTCAAGTTGACAATTTTACTATACACTACAAACACAGTGGCTGTGTCTACACTGCACCCCTTTTCCGGAAAAGGGATGCAGATTAGACACATCGGAATAGCAAAATCCGCGGGGGATTTAAATATCCCCCGCGGCATTTGCATTTACATGGCTGCCGCTTTTTTCCGGCTTGGGGATAAGCCGGAGAAAAGCGCCAGTCTAGACGTGATTCTCCGTAAAATAAGCCCTTTTCCGGAGGATCTCTTATTCCTACTTGAAATTTCCAGAAAAGGGGTGCAGTGTAGACACAGCCAGTTTGTATAAAAGCCTTCAAAAAGGTCCTATTTAATTATTTCAAATCTTTATGACTAGGATGCAGTGTATGCAAAAATGGGTGCTTACATATGCATATCCGTTAATCATACATGCAGTTGATCAACAAGCTTATTTAAAAATACACAAATGAGAACAACAGGGAAGACACATTTGGCATTGTTCCGTCCTCCCCTCACATTTTAAAAATATTGTTACCTAATCTTTCAACCCTCAGCCTTAGTATATAAAATATTGTTTTTGTTTCATCACAACACAGGCAGTGAATTTATAATCTTCTAAGAACAGAGGCTGTATTTTCCTATTTTGATCTGTAATACAGACCAGCATTGTGTATTCTGCACTCCTTATCTTTATATATCTCTGACTGATGCTGAGGGGACTTCTGTGCAAGGAATAAAGTTCTTATCCTGCAAACATTTTGTATGCATGTGTACACGGGTTCTATGGAACAGGACTACTCCTGTGAGTCACATTAAGTGCATAAATGCTTGCAAAGTGAGTGCCCATGTGTGTAATATACAACTGCAGTCCTGCAGTGAGGACCAGGGGAGAAAATTTTGCCCTCAATTTGTAACCTGCAACAAAAGGGCTAGGTGTCTTGAAAAGTACATCACTGAACACGTGAGCAGAAGCATGGAAAGCGATTTTCCATGCTAGATATACAACCTGAGGTTAGCAACAAGCTCATCAAAATCAGATGAAAATATTCTAGTTGCAAAGGTATGTTTCACTATATTGATTCAGAAATAAAGACTATAATTATAAAATGACTCCTTCAGAATGCAACTGCTGAATTAATGGCTGAATTTAGAAGAAAAACTATATTACTAAAATTACTTGTTACCTGTAGCAAATCAAATTTAAAATCAGCATATCAATAAATCTATAACTTTCAAAGGAACACACTTTTATCAAATACTATTATAAAGACATGCATCTGATATTTCAGTACCTACTGATTCTTATACAAAGTTCCACAATGGAGATCTGCATTATGCATGCTAGTATATATTACACTACAATATTTAAGCCCAGGAATACTGGTTTATGCCTAACATACACAACAACTCATTACAGGAAACTCGAAACAGATACTGTGTTGGGGAGTAAAGTCTACTCTAGTGTTATATGGTGTGATTTGAAGAGGTTACCTACAATGGGAAATGTAGCACTTTTGCCCCAGTATCATGACTGCCATAGTCATGATTTATGTAAACATGTGGCATTCTGAAATGCGCTCTCCTCCATAAAATCATCCTGAGCCAGCTGGGTGATGTTAACTAAGAACTAATCATAAACATCTGCTTAGTTTACATAAATGTTACTTTTATTCCCAGATTTTCCAAAAAAGAAAATATACTGTCAAGCAATTTGCACAAATTATTTTAGCCATCCTTCTTTTTTTTTGTTAAATAATTTTAAAATATGTTATTTATATACTTAGAGTTATCATGTTCTGTAATTTTGATCTGACACACAAGGACTAACAATATGCTCTGTTTGAAGTTTGGTGTCTCTTTTCTAACACTTAATAAAAAGATCAGATATCTTGTATGAAACTTACCAGGTTGGCAATACCTTTATTATTTGGTTGCCAGATCTCATACAACATTCCAGTTCATACTAAATGTAAATGACAACCTAAGCCCAGTGTAAACTTCTAATAGGTTGATCTTAAATGCTTGTGTGTTTTTAAGAAAACAATTCTTTTTTATTTCTTTTTTATTACTTTTGAATGTAATGTATGAATGAATGTGAATGGAATACACAAAAATCTACATTAACCACTGGATTCCTAATGGTTTTGACTTAATTTATAATGCAGTCTGGCTTTAGGTTGAAGCTGCCCTGAGGGCTGATCAGGCTACCATAGTCTCTATGAACATGGTGGCAGCAATGGAATAACAGCAATGCAGGAATAGCCTGATAATGCCTCCTATCGCCGCAAGCCACTCATGAACAGGCTGAGCCAGGATTCTTTTTCCAGGAGTGGGGCTTATACTTTGTGGTTCCTTTGAACTGACTATGCATAAAGCCATGAAAAATTCCTCTCCCTGGGGGTGAAACTCACCACAAACAGAGCAAAGAGAAGGTGGGCTAGGACCTTGCTTCTCTTCCATACCAACCTGCAGAGCTGGTCGGGTGCATTGGTGGGAGCAGTCTGCACCATCCTAAAGGACAGTGCAGCTTACACCTTCTACTGTACATGAACAAGCTGGAGATTACCCCACATGGCTCCCCATGAACCCAAACTCTGGCTGAATTGTTAAGGATACAATCTGAGTCAACGAATTGTCGCAGTGTTGATGTAGCTCTGACCTGTGCTTTTGTCATGTCAATGATGATGTCACAAAACATTGTAGATGGGCTTTTGTATCTATCTATCTGTCTGTGTGTTGGTGAGCCTGTTTGTTCAAAAACTCCTCCTAAATTATAAGAGCTAGAATCCCCACATTTGGTATACAGCCTCCTCTTATCATCAATTAAATCAAGGCCAAGGTTTGGTTGTGCTAGGACAATAGGATGTGCCAGGAATTTGATTTTTTCCTCATAAAATGGAAAGGGGTCTGGTTGGATGGAGTTATACTGTGGAATGACCACAGGGGGCAGCAAGCACCCCAGCAGGAAGCCATTAGTTGGTAGCAGTCAACACCCTGCCCTGCCCTGGGGATCAGCTCTTAGCTGTTGTGCACACCCCACCTCCCATGCCCATGCCAGCCCTGGGGAGCGCCAGCAAGGCAGCCTCTGCGGCTCCCTTCCCTTACCCAGAGGTGAAGCTGGCAGCCAAGGTTTGTGGCTCACCACGGGTCTGTACCAGGAAGAAGTTGATGGCCAGGGTGTATCCCCCCCACACACTTCAGGCTGACCTGGTAGAAGCCAGCAGACACATGCATGGCCCCATCCCTGCCCTGGGCTGGACCTGGACAATACCAGGTGTGTGTGTGTGTGTGTGTGTGTGTGTGTGTGTGTGTGTGTGTGTGTGTGTGTGTGTTGTTCATGTTAGTTCTCTCTTGGTTTTACTATATTTTCCTTGACATTTTACAAGCACTGAAAGAATTATTTAAAGGGGAAAGGGAAGATTTTTTTTTTTTAAATCTGAGTGTCAAAAGTGAACAGGGAAAACTTGTTAAGAGCAACCCTTCACATTCCTATTTTTCCAAAATCAAAATGTCCTTTTCCAGGGTTTTGTATTTTTCAAAATACAGTCAAACTCCAATAGTCCGGCACTCCTGATAGTCCAGCATCAAAATGGCAAGAGCCTAGTGAGTGAGCTTCAGCAAAAAATGAGTCCCAAGGTAACAGCTGAACTGAGCAAAAAAGGGTAAAAAAGGCTTAAAAAACCTAAAATATTACAGTATGCTTTATACAGTATGTACAATAAAAAGGGTTAAGAACACTTTACATACAGTATATAATGTATATAGTATATATATAACCAACTTATAGTACCTCCTGATAGTCCGGCATATTTGATAATCCGGCACCACCTAAGGCCCATAGGTTCCAGATTATCGGAAGTCTACTGTAGTTTAATCCATGTACATTGTACACACAAAATAGAAAGGTAGCTGTTCAAGCTCTGATGTGCCTCTCACTCCAGTGATAGAGATCTAGCTTGAGTTGAAGCATTTTGTAATATTTTGGTGTGTTCATTTAAGAAAAACTCTTTTAATGGAAACTTTCCTTGTCACACTAAATCATGTTATAATTAAAGCGATTAAAATATTTTTTCTCCTTTTTTTTGTCAGAAAAATTCAGAAATGGATGTCCTCCCTTTTATTTGAAATCAAGGTAAATTCCAGCCAATATAGTCCTTACAGAATATGATCTAGCAAAAGTCACTCACCATATTTAGACTATGTCTAGACTGCAGAGTTTTTCTGGGATACAGTTTCCAAAAAAGTGGGCACATTTTCAGAACCTCCCTTATTCCTCATTGAATAAGGGATGTTCCGAAAGAGGAGGTTTTTCCAACATTTGGACCCATGTAGATAGGTCAAATGTTGGAAAAGCCTCTTCCAGAAAACCAAGCGGAAAAAGATACTCAAATTGCGGTTCATAATTTGAGTTTCTTTTTTAAAAAAAAAAACCCTGCGGTGTATACATAGCCTTAATTTCTGAACTCTTAACTCTTAAATACTATCTGTACAGAGAGAAATTGTCTTTCTACAGGATTTATTCAGTGCAGAATAGGCTCTCTACTAGGAGTGGGAGGGAAACACAGAACAATAGAAAGCATTGTTAGGTATTGAGGTTTTTAAGGACACAAAAAGGGTGTTAGCACTCCTGAAAGGTGACTGAGTTCTACAGAGTGAAAGAACTCTTGATCATGGGTTCCCAAACTGGGGGGCATGCTCCCCTGGAGGTGTGAAGAAATTCCAGGGGGGGGGGCGCAATATGACTCAGCCCCCTCTCCCCCCATCAATCCGTCCCCCTCAAGTTTTGCTGCTATTTTTGTTTTTTGTCCCCGGTCAGTTCCTTTTTTTCCTCAACAAGTTTTGCTGCTATTTTTGGGGGAAGGGGGGCATGAGGGTTTTTCAAAAATCAAAAAGGGGGCATGATGTCAAAAAGTTTGGGAACCACTGTGTCTAGATAGAAGAATTCTAGCAGGATAAAGCACTGCTCACATCTCTATGCAGCCCAGCAGGAATCACTTGTAAGAAATGTGAAGGTACATTAAGGTTTATGTTCTTTTTGGCTTCTCAGATGAATTTGCTCATTACCAATATGGTTCTGATTTAAATAAGGATGTTCCCTGTCCTTTAGGAATTAGACCTGCACTTCTCTAAAGTCCCTGACCTGTTTTCATAAGGATGATCATACTGGAGCAGACCAATTGTCTGTCTAACCCTGTATTCTGTCTCTTAGAATAGTGATAACATGTGCTTCAGAAGAATGGGTAAAACCACAGAGTAGACAGTTACGCAGTAATATGGAATATAATCCTCCTTGCCCTTGTACTTAGGAGTTCGTTTGTGGGCTGATATCTCATATACATTTTTCTCCCCACTACCTAAATTAAGATATTATTATTTATATCAATGTCTAAGTCTTTTCTGAAGCAGAGGCAAATGATTTTCAATGACTAATGGCATGGACTGCATTCTAACTTGTGATGTAGAGAATATGATATACCATTACATGTTTTCTGAGAAAACTAAACAAGAGAGGGAAAGAGGGCCTATCTTAGAAGAAATGCAAAACAGGAAACTAGTATGAAAAGACTTTGCCTTCTTTCAATTTGGGACTTAAAAAAAAGAAAATTTGTTGGCAGCATACAACTCGCCTCTTGAATCTTAGTGACATAATTTCCTTCAAAAAGCACAAACCACAAGTTTTCAGTCAAATTCTATTCTATATGAGTGATTCGGAACATCAGCCAACAAACTTTCCTCAATTTTAA
The DNA here is from genome assembly GCF_052426305.1 of Pelodiscus sinensis. NCBI lineage: Eukaryota > Metazoa > Chordata > Testudines > Trionychidae > Pelodiscus > Pelodiscus sinensis. The sequence goes on from NC_143055.1 coordinate 105,759,691, forward strand.
TCCATGTATTTTTCTTTTATTAAGTCTGCAGGAATAAAAATGCATATTTAATGTGCATTATGAAAACTTCCTTGCTTCGTTCCATTGGAACGAAGCAAGAAAAGTCTGTGCAGGTTGAAACTCTCTAAACTGGGACTCCCTGGTTTGGCAACATCCGTGGTCCAGAAGGCAGGAACCTTGCAGGGGCTGGGAACCCAGCTAGGCTGGCTGCAGGGGGACTGGTAGCCTGGAGCCCAGCCGTGGGAGTCTGGCTAAGCCAACGGCAGAGTGCCAGCGGGCTCCTGCTGGGGCAGAGGTCTGCCAGCCCCAGTGATGGGGCAGCAGTCAGCCATCGTGCAGCTGGGAGACCCAGCAGTGGGACTGCAGGTTTTGCTGCAGCAGGTCTGGCGGTCTGGGAGCCTAGTGTGCCAGCAGGCTGCTGGTTGGGCAGCAGGGCAGTAGCAGGGGGAGAGCCAGCAGGGGCTCATTTAGACTACAGGGAACGGTCAAAAGAAGATATGCAAATTCTGGCAGAATTTGCATATCTGCTTTCAAAAGTGAAAGCAGTTAAGACGCGGCTTTTTTGGTGAACCCCCTTTGTCAAAAAGCCATGTAAACCTCCTTTTTTGAGGAAGAGTGGCTTTTTGACAAAAGGGGGGGGGGAGAGATTAGCTGAAAAAGCTGCATCTTAACTACTTTCACTTTTGAAAGTGTGATCGGAAGAAGATATGCAAATCTTCTTTCGACCATTCCCCGTAGTCTATATGAGCCCCAGCTGACAAGAGGAGTCAGCCTGGGGGGCCAGAAATGACCTTCCCTGATCTGGAAAAATCCCTTTGTTTGGGACCAGTCAGGTCCTGAGCATGCTGGACTAGGAAGATCCAACTTGTACTTTTAAAGAGGTCAACACTATAGCTAAAAACATGGCCCTAGTGAAGTCAAAGAAAAAGCTCTTACAGACGTCACTGGGACTAGAATTTGGCCCTAAATTAAATCTATTTTACACCTGCAGTAACTATGACAATATTAGCTATATTCAGCAAGATAAGCTTGTGAATACACTTCGTACTAAAGTTTCTGTAAAATCATATGCCAAAATTAACTAACAAGGCTGTGAGAGAAAGTGAACATGTGTCCAGCTGGTTATTATTTCCATATGAAATTCACTTGGTGCATTCTCTTCAGTGGAATCAATTAATCAGGCATCATAATTTGAACACACTGAAGGAAAATGCATGTGTGTGTGTGTGTGTCTGTGTGGGGTGGGGGGGAGATATTTACACATGGGTTGTCTGCTATCAGAAAAGGCCCTTCAAGGAATGAGACTCACTGAACCCATTCCTGTGTAATTCTTAGAAACCAGAGTGTGTGATGATGATTTAGTAAACATCTGTGACAGTGTCTAAAGTAAGATTATGACAGTATTTTGGAGAAGTGTTACTAGCTACAGAACTTCAAGAATTTTCCTGACCAAAAGATCACATGCTCAGTCAAACATCATGGGGAAATTAATGACATTCAGTATTTCCATGATTTTTACTCAATGCAAAAACCATATTTTTGTTCAAAAAGCTGGCAGGTTTTTATTTACTGATCGTTTTGACAAGTCCTACCAGGAAACTTGAATTCATTGATACTGTAGATTTACATACCCAGATTCTCCATTGCATTTGTTTTACATGAGATGCAGTGAAATGTGTGTGTGTGTGCGTGTGCGTGTGCGTGATGTTAGGGCTCTATTAAGGAGACAGATACAGCTCCTGAGATTGCCCCGGTCTCAGTCCCACTGTATGTTAGAGATGACTGCTGAGTATTGCTAGGGACCAACTACTCATTGGGGACAGTCAGAGCACTGTCCTCCAACCACTCTCACTTCCTGCTCTGACACATTCCTCTACCATGGGTGAGAAGAGGGTACCAAAGGAGCCAGCTTGGCTGGCCGTGTCTGCTGGAGTCTTTTGTCATGCTGAGGGGCAGCTTAACAATGGACACAGTAAACATTTCCATTCCCTTTGCATCACATCAAGGCTGAGACTCTGCACCAGTTTATTCATATAAATATATATCAGCAAAAATCTTCATTCACTTTACATTAAGGGTTGTCGTGATGTATGTATACAAAGGAAAGCGAATGTTAAAACACGTAAGCATTTGAAGGTATGGAAATGAGTGGTGGAGAGAAGCTAAATACATATACAGAATGTAAGTGCACAATCTGTAGTTTGATTTTACTGATAGGGACCATAAAATAATAGTAACTGTTGTTTAAAAGCCCAAAGCCTTAAAAGTTTTTAATAAGCTGTGGTATTGCACAGTACACATCTTTCAAGCATGAAAAACTGGGACAGAGGGTGCAGGGTAAGAAGTGCCCATATAAGAAAGAAAAAGCCTCAAATATCAGGACTGTCCCTCTAAAATCAGGACATAGGTCGCCCTACACACTTAGATGTATAGTGTACCAAGTGTGCACCAATTCCCTCATTGTTGCATAAACCACAGGTTTCAGTGACAGGAGTTTTTTACAATTTTCTGGGATGAACTAAGAAACATACTGTACAGACAATACTGGATTCCCAAATTGCTTAGACCCAGATTCTGCCACCCCCATTTCAATAGGACTACTCACCATGTAAGTAAGAGTAGTAGAATCTGGCTCTTAGTTAACTCAAGATAGTATAAAATTTTACTACATAGAGGAAGTAGAAGTTATATTGTGGGTGATTTGCATAGTATTGATTCAACTTGCATATACAATGGGAGATATACCACTGGATCAAAAATCTAAAGCCATAAATAATATAGCTATTGGAAGTTAAAAATCTGTGATTTGTATTATGTGTTATAAACTATAATAAAGATTTGGGATAGATTTTAACCATTCAAGAAAAGGGGATATGCTTTATTAACAGATTAAAAGGAAGCTGATGAATATTTAAGAATTTGTGGAAAGAGAGGAACATAATTAAATTAAGCTTAAACATAGCAATGGGCATTTAAGTCTTGGCAACAGAGTGCAGTATTTTGATGCAAAAGACTTTCATATGTGGAGATCTGGATTCAGATTTGTCTGAAGACACAAATGAAAATAAATGAGTTAGTGGTCTTTTTTGGACATTTGTCCATATCACCAAACTACTGCATGCAACTTGGCACAGTTTTACATGCCAAGCAGTCTGTATTCAAGAGTATGGAACTGAAAAAGAATGAGCTGCACTAACAGACCTGTGGAGGGGAAGATTGCACAGCATCTGAATGAACTATGTAAATTCAAACCTATTACTTTCTGTGAACAGTGTTTTCCCTCTCCTTTATATCATTACTGGTTTAGAAAAAAAAAACCCAGAAGCATAGTTACTTTTCGCATATTGTACCTCCACATAGGGTTCCCTTAAACCAGTGGTTCCCAAACTTTTTGGCATCACGCCCCCCTTTTTGATTTTTAAAAAACCTTCACACACACCCCCAAATAGAAGCAAAACTTGTTGAGCAAAAAAAAAAAAAAAAATTGAACAGGGCAGCAAAACTTGGGGCGGGAGGGGGGGGCTAGGTCGCCTCGCACACACGCCTTGGAATTTCTTCACGCTTCCCCAGAGGGAAACTCTCATTAAAGTCATGGGAGCTCACCTATGTAAAGACTCACTAAAAACTGAGTAAGTGATTCAGTATTTATCTGATCATGCTCTCCTGCATACATTTAATTTCTTTAACATTTTGCCTTACAAGTGCCTGATATGATTTAGTTGCCTAAAGGCAACTTGAAAATTTCATATCTTCTAAACCAAAGATGGCTAAGAAGAAAGAGCTGAGGATTAAACAATATCTTTTATTAGCTCTTAGGTGGCATGGATTTGTGGCACAATGGGCAAAAGTTTTCCTTTGAGACTCTCACAGGATGTTTTGATTCTAATGTTATGCTAAGAGCAGAATAGTGAAATTAAAATTCTCAAAGCACATTGAAGGAGAAGTTTGTCCATGGTCAATCATCAGCAGCTACACTGTCATCATAAAATTAAAGGAAAACATTGGGAGTTCTATTTATTTAGATTAATAGTATTTTAATTCTCTTTCAATTATTTATTTTAACTCTTAATATTGTATGTTGTTTTAGCTTCTAGGTAAAAAGTATCCATTTCACATTGAACATTGCTTAATTTGTATGTGTCCTACATCCATTGATGACAGGGGGTTATGGGACAGTGGCCTTCTGTTTCTTCAATTAGTTTAATTTCTTTTTTAAATAACCAGTTTAAATAAATAACAATTTTAAATAACTAATTTTGAAATGTTTTTCACATCAATAAGGTCATACATGCTCTGACCATTAATGCTGAGAATTATGTATGTGCAGTGAAAGACCTCTTTTAGCATTCATGTTAATTAATCAGAAACATAGTTACTTTTTGCATAGTGTACCTCCACATGCATAATGAATAGAAACTTGGGCATGCTTTCAATTTTTACTTGTTCCTTTTTAAATTTTAAATCAGTTTGCTCTCTTCATTGGGTCACAGGATCCAAAAAAAGGACAAGATTTTTATCACTGTATATTTTGCATGTGAATTCAATGGTTAGGAAAGATGTTGGATTAATGAACCTTTTATCAACAGCAAAGGGAGTGGCAGAACAAGATTCCTGTTGCTGCTCTGCCAATATGATTTGGACTTGTCCTACAAAGACTACTTCTAGGGATGAAATGTTATTTCCATTTCTCTCACCCATTCAGTATTTGGGGTAAAATCCTTCCCCACTGAAGTCAGTAGGAGTACTGCCATTAAGTTCAGTGTGGTCAAGATTTTACTCTGGGTCTTGACAGAGATTGCTGCAAAGTTGCTATCTAGTGAAAGATTTGTTGGTGTTTTTTGTGACACAAACTGAGGCCACCAAACTAGCAGAGACCACCCAAATGACTATCAGATGGAAAATCTTTTAGTCTCTAATGAACTGGGAGGGTATGATGCTGTAACCTACAGCAGGAGCTGAAAGGCAACATATATCCTATTACTAATCCCCAGAGGCATCTAGTCCTTCAGGAATTCTTATTCTTAGCTAATTAGCTAAATTAACTGGTATAACTAGAGCTAAACTTGAATATCTGGAGAAAAGATGTGAACTGATATCAGCCCAGAGTGAGCAGAGTGGAAGAACAAGGAAGTAGGGATGTGGCTACTCAATTGTGCAGTCTCTATTCAAATCTCTTTGCTCCCCTTCGTTCAGTTTCTTTACATCAAATATTAATGGCTGCTTCTTGGCTTCAAACCACTGCACAAGTGAACTCCTGCCTATTTCTCTGTCCTTGTCTCTTTCCATGTATCCTACTGCTACCCAAAATACACAATGAATTGACCTTTCCACCTCATTCATGGCTTTGTGGCATCTTGATTTTGTTTACAATGCCTCCTTTCTCTCTTTCAAATCAGCTGTGTGTGTGTGTGTGTGTGTGTGTGTGTGTGTGTGTGTGTGTGTGTGTGAAGAAAAGACCTAGTACACACACAAGAATTAAGTAATAACACCCCCTCTCTGGAACTAACAACATCGGTGCTGAACATCAGAACTCACTCAATAACTTGGTTTTGTTGCACCATTCATTGCAGGGATTTTGTTTGCTTACCTGTACTTCCAGTTCCTAAAACAGTTTTGGTACTAACTAATAATCCATACATGATCACAAGAAAAATATTCAAAGATAAATATAGTTTTTAATAAATAGTAGCACCAAGAAATCTAATGGAAAACAAAAAGGTCAAAACAGTCACATATTCTTCTAAAAATATTACCTCACTTCCAATTACCTGAAACCATGGTACAATTCCTTACTGTTAGGTGAAGGGTATACCATATTAAGATTCTATTCTACCTAACATGTGGGCAGTTGTGTTAACTGAGTTATATTATTACTTTTCTACAATTCTGTCTACTTTGCTAACTTATGTCAAGAGATCACACAATGATCTATCAAGCTATTTGGCATTAGCAAACATAAAGCCTCCCAAAGGCAAGATACATTGGTTCTATTTCCTAGTACAGTTCCTGGGCAACTGGTTTGAAATGCAATATCCAAAACAGAAATAAGGAAACAAGAACATACAGAACTAGTTAAAGAATGGGTATGAACCCATTGGAGTTGGATCTTAGGTGATATAGAAAGTTCTTTCTAACTTGCGAGTAACCATGACATAAATATAAGTGGTTTTGAGGGGCATATTTTTCGGATCACACCTTTTGAATAAAGTGAACTGAACAGAACTGGAGGAAACTGCTTACCAGAAGAACTGGTACTGGATTAACTGTGTACTGTACTGTGATTGATTTGTATCAATAAATAGGTGTGACAAGGTTAGGGCAGAGATCTGCTATAGAGTGGGGAAAAGGCAGCCTGAAAGGGTAAAAAGTCTGTTAATTAGAAGCGGAAGGTAGCAGGACAATTAGGAGCAGCTGAGAGGAAGCTGGCCCAAGTTACTGGGGCCAGCTGACTCCCCTTCAGGCCCGCTGGAGGCCTTTAAAAGCCTCCCCAGTTAGAAAGTGAGGGAGAAGAGAGAAGTGAGGGAGAAGAGAGCAAGTGCTTGAAACAAAGTACTAGCAGTTATAGAGCTGGAAACAGAAGGGGAGAGAGTCCCAGAATGAGTGGTTGGGCTCCCTACCCCAGAAACCAGCTGCAAGCCCCAACCCCTGACAAAGTGGGAGGGCTGCCTGCCCAAACACTGGGCAGGGAAAGAGGGACCCTTGCCAAAAGGCTGTTTGGTTATTTGATCTTAATTTTTTTCATAATGAACCACAAGTGCAGTCATTTAGCTATACTATTAATCAATACTATATTATTACTTCATTTCATAGTGTCAAAGAACAGGACTGTTCAAGTCTTGGTTGCAAAAGGCATGCACTGCATTAGCAATTCCAGATTTGCTTGCGGTTTTAGCTATTTTTCTGGTCATACTCCACCAAATATTTTAAAAGTTTTATGGATAACTTTAGCAAGCTAAGTACATCTCCATCTGCAAGCTTGGAAAAAGAACCTAAACACAGCATGCAAAATTTGTCTCTGGTGTAATTACACTTTAATGACATTACAGCAAAGATTGTTAGTTCATTGTGTTGATTTAAACAAATTACTAAAGTTGAGACTGAAAGTTAACTATAGTGTGTGACACAAGTTAACAGTGGCTAGCACTTCAGTGTAATTATTTCAAATATTAATAGCTGTAGAGGACAATGATTCAGTTTGATATTCTTTTCTGAATACATTGTGGGTGTCAGTAATATTTTGCATGCCTAGTTTTATAAAATATGAGAGTTAACTCCATTGGAATTAATAAATGTTACCTGAGATATTTTGCCTTACAAAACAAATCTACTGTGTAAACAGAGGCAGGGCTTGGAAATCCCACTGGTAAGCCATAAATTACTAATGCTGCAATGAAAAATAGTATTTAAGGGTGTAGCAGTCATACCTGATAATGTTTCCTTTGCATGCTTTCCAGCCACCAGCAGAAGCTGCTTTTCAATACTTCTTTTCTTGCTTTACTCAATTTTGGCATATCAGGAAGATAAGATGCAGGCCCTTTCTCTTTACCAAAACCAGTTAACCATTAACGTATTTTATACATTATCACGAGAGAGACTTTTTTTAGTCCATTTAGCTAATATGTGGCTGTCCTTTTGTGTATGTATTTAAAGGAATTGAAATTTATATATATGTGGCCCAAACTGATAGGTTATGGTTTGAATCTCATTTGATTTCTTTGGGGTCTAGGGATGTGAGTTTGTGATTTCACTTTTGGTTTGTTTTTGGGTTTTTTTGACTCTTCAACTTAGGAATGTTTCCTGTCATTCTTCTGCTTCCTTGGCTTGACTTCTTTGCTCAAATCAGAGCATCCTCAGAACTTGTGATTTATCAGTGAATTCTTCATCACTGATGCCAGCATTTCCAATTATCTCCCTGTGACATCTTTATACATTTCCATCTGTACCTAAGAACTGTATCCTGGAATTCCCATAGTCTCCTGCCCTGTACTTATGACATGTTTTATACAAAGTATGCCTTGTGAGGTTATATTTTAAAAGTCTTGATCTGTTGACCACTAATATTCTGTTGGATTGTATATGTGATCACTGCATGTGAGGTTATGAAGAATTGCTATAAATGTTCCTGAGATATGATACGGGAACTTCAAAAACCAGTGTTTCAGGTTCAGAAATGGAGTAGCCAGACATGCAGATGTCCCATTAAAAGGAATCCACTTTCCCAGAAGTCATCCCAAAAGACTTCTCAGAGAGAGCACACTGAGAATGGAGACCGCTTGACCAACAGAGGTGGATCCCTGTGTCACAGCAAAAGATCTTAGCAGCAAACTAGAAAAAAACTGTGAAAAAAAAGAAGAAGTGACATCATCATTTGGCCTCTCTTCCCCCCACAACTCAACACTTGGAAACTAATCTGAAGGACAAAGGTTTTGAAGTGGGAGAAAGTGGTCCTGGACTGAAAGGCTGCTCCAGCTTGTATACTGAGGGTCTGTGAAGTATTTGTACCATTTGTCAGGGTGACACACTGCTTGATTCAAATCCTGTTTAGTTTGTAGAACTCAGACTGTGAATTTATATTATTTCTTGAATAATCAACTTTGACTTTATGTGTGTGACTTATAATCTATACTTCTATAGTTAATACATCTAGAGCAGTGTGTTTTGGTCGAAGTGCTTGGGAAATTTCAGCTCAGGTTGCAAAGACTAGTGTGCGTCCTCTCAAGGTAGGGACGGATTGGGTAATGAAATTACACTGGTCAAACTCCTGAACAGGGAATGAAGGCACAGTTTCAGTCTACATCTAGACTGCAGGCTTCTTTCAGAAGCAACTTTTCGGGAAGAGATCTTCCAAAAAAACTTCTTATGAAAGAGCGCGTCCACATTGCAAAAGTGCATCAAAAAAAGCCATCTGCTTTTTCGAAAGACAGCACTCACACTGAATGGATGCTATCTCTCATTTAAACTGTGATTACAGTGGACGGAGTGGCCACCAGGGCACCTCTGCTTTTTCCGTTTGATTCTTCTCCCGAAAGAACTCTCTCGTCTCCATCCATACATGCCTTTTTCTGAAGGAGCTCTTTCAGAAAAAGGCTTCTTCCTTGTAGAAAGAGGATTACCAATGCTGGAAAAACCCCTGTTTTTTCAATTTTCTTTTGAAAGAACGCAATTACAGTGTAGACATAATTGAAGTTTTTTTGGAAAAATGGCCATTTTTCCAAAAAAACTCTGTAGTGTAGACACACCTTTAGAGTGCAAGGCTGAGTAGCTAGAGGGAACTGGATGGAGCTTCCCTTTTGATGGTTCCTGAGTGGCTGAGAGATCATTCATGTAATCTGGTAAGTGTGGCCCTGTCTTGGGATGTCTGTGTAAGCACAGAGATTGTGGCTTAGCAAAAGCATCACAGTTTGAGAGGCAAACCAGGTTGATGTCCAAGGGGAGCTTAGTGGACCCACAGTCCAGATTGCAGCTGGAGATTCCATCACATTCCCTTTCCCTAGTTCACTCCACTTTATCTCCCTACTGCAACATTAGCTTTTCTTCTATTCCATCCATTCTCCCTGCCTTACAAAACAAAGAAGAAAGCAATGTACAATAAAATCCATATGGGTATTTGACTTTCCTGTGGATTTTGCTCACATGAAAGTGAAATTTGTTATCAGAGACAAATTGAGCTCCCACTTGCACCAGTGTAAACCTGATGAAACTACAGTGTTGTAAACAAAAGTAGAATTTGGCTCATAACGTCTCTGCTTCTAATATTCTTTACCTCTCTGTCTTGCAAAGCATATCTGCATGCCCTATAATGGGAGTATATACTACAGAAAGGGAAAGATGACATACCAATCTATTGAAATTAGCAGTTAAAAGATATAACAACTTTGGGAAATGGTATCTGAAGGAAAAGACTCAGCACCTAAAAAAATAAATTCACTCTGGGAGATTCTGCTGTCAGTTACATTAGTGTTAATAAAGAATCACTACAATGAACTTCACACAGTTAATCCATATTTACACCAGAGTAACTGAGAGCTGAATTTAGCCCAGTAAATTTATGTAATGCTAACCTATATCCTCTTCTTACTTCTGCTCGTTGCTATCAAATGTTATTAATGTGTGCTCTGATATCCACTGAAAATGCCACAATCACAATACTTGCTGGAAGCTAGCTGACTTCAGTCATTTTGTAGGTAATATAGTTTCAAACAGCAAATCTCTTCATAATCTGAACTCAGTGGTATTTGGTCTCTGCTCAGGTGGATTCAGACTCTTTTTCTTTTTTTCAACCTCCCTCTCCCCACTCTCGTACACTAAATTCAGATGATGACAGGGAGCAATTTAATTTTGGTTATCTATTTTTGGTACTTCTTTCATCATAACACACAATGTTTCTAAGAATAACCTTAGGAAGCCTAAACCCCAGATCCTGCAGGCAATTACACATGTTATGTAATTGAGTAGCCGCACTAAAGTCAATGGGTCTCCTTAATAGTTTAAAGGAAATACATACATCTGTGTTCGTGAGATCAGGCCATTGGGGATGAAACAATGTAATAACCAGAAAAAAAGAAGCATCTTCGCAGTCATATATGCACACAAGTGTCCATACAACTCCACTGAAGAATTACACAAGGCATCCGCTTTGTATTGAGATAGTAACAGTGCTATTCTAATCACATGAACAGATAATTTCACGGAACATATTTTGCTCAAATATGAACAAGATGCCAAATCTCATTTTCACAGAAGTATCAGGCACAGGAAAAACACTAAAAAAACCAAAAGCCCAAACACACTAATATAACAAACTTCAAATCAAACAGCAGATGAACTGAAACAAGGTAAGTGGTCTCGTGGGGTAAGAGAGTAAGTCAATCTTGTGTTTTTTCCATTTGCTTCTGTTCTTCTTGCAGAATTTCTAGCTGCTTAGTTTTCACAGTTTGAATCATAGAACACTAGAACTGGAAGTGACCTTGAGAGATCATCAAGCTCAGGCCTCTGACCTCATGGCTGGACCAGGCACCATCTAGATCATTCCTGACAGATGCCTGCAATGATGGCAATTCCACTATCTTCCCTAGGCAATTTATTCCAGTGATTAACCACCCTCACAGTTAGGAAGTTGTTCCTAATGTCCAACCTAAGCCATCCTTGCTGTAATTTGAGCCCATTGCTTCTTGCCCTATCATCAGACGTTAAGTCGAATAATTTTTCTCGCTTCTCCTTGTAACACTTTTAGGTACTTGAAAGTTGCTCCTGTCCCTCTCAGTTTTCTCTTTTTCAAACTAAATTAACCCAATTCTTCCAGTCTTTAGTCATAGGCTATGCATTCAAGACCTTTAATAATTTGTGTTGCTCTTCTCTGGATCTTCCCTGAAAGGCTGCTATTTCCAAAATGTTCAAAATATATGAGTTACAAAGTAAGTTTATCTTACTAGATCTACAATACCCACAGACGTGATATACATAAAATCCATGGAAATTTGTATACAGATTTATTAAGTTGCACCAACATATATTCTTTTACTTAGCTATGTATGGTAGTCAAAACAAAGCCAAGTTTCAGCCTAGGCAGACTATTAAAAATACCTGGAACTTTAAAAGGATTCCAGCAAATCTGATTCAAAGGATCTCTCATATTCACTGGCTGTAGGGCTGCCAACTTTCTGATCACATAAACTGAACACTCCTGCCCTGCCCCCACAATCTCTTCCCAAGGCCCTGCCCTGCCCTGCTAGTTCCCTGAGGCTCTGAGCTGGGGGTGCAGGTTCTGGGTGGGGCCAGAAATGAGGGATTCAGGAGGGGACTCCAGGCGGGGGCAGGGGTATGTGTGGGAGGGGTCTCTGGCTAGGGGTGGGGATGAGGGATATGGGGAATGAGAGGAGACTCCAGTCTAGGGCAGAGGCTTGGACTGTGGGAGAATGTGAGGGGTCCCAGTAGCATTTAGCACGGCTCCCAGGAAGTGGTCACTAGATTCCTATGACCTCTAGGCACATGGGTGGCCAAGGAGACATCATATGCTGCCCTTGCACCTGCAGACACTACTCCTCCCCCACCCCCAGCATCCATTGTTGCAGTTCCCAGCACTTGGGATGCACCAGTGCCTAGGGGCTGCGCTTCTGGGAACAATGTGGACTTAGGGCAGGTAGGGAGCCTGCCTCAACCCCAAGTCCCCACTGCAACATCAACTAGACTTTTAATGGCCTGGTTGGCAGTGCCAACTGGAGCCATCATGGTCCCTTTTTAGCCAGGCATCCTGGTCAAAAACTGGACACCTGGCAGCCCTAATGGTTGATATTATCACAAATAACTGCTAAACTTGAAACAGGAACTAACCTGAAAATGGAATATAGAGGAAATCTCTGCAAATACATCAGATGTTTGGCTTGTATTTATAATAGAGTTTATTATTATTTATATTACAATAGCACCTAGTGGCCTCAGTGGAAATCAGGGGCCACTGTGCTAGGTGCTGTACACAGGTAGTGAGAGATAGCTACCTGGCTGCAAAATAGCTAATACTCAGATTATTTAAAAATCATTTAAGGCACATACCTTACTGAAATCAGTGGGAAGTAGGCACCCAAATAGATTTGAGAATCTGTGTCTAAAAACCTAAATAGACAAGACAAAACATGATTATTCCCACACTACATACACTATATTCTGGTTCTTCAAGTTATCATAAATTAGTTATGACAGGACCGTACGCAGGAATTTCTCTGGGGAGGTGCTTTTTTTGTAAATGTTGACCGCAATTTTTTAAAATATAAAGGCGTTCATGACCCAGCCCTACCCCTGGCCTTGCTCCTGGGGAAGAATGAGGAGGGAAATCAGCCCCACTTTCCCCCAGCTGGCCAGAGCATGGGGGAGGGAGGCTCAGGCAGCACATTGCCCCAGCCTAGCCAGAATTGGCCCCAGCCTCATGGTTACTTAGAGGATGTGTTTGCACCTCCTCTGTCCCTCCCGTGTACAGGCCTGTATGAGATACACAAGTAAGACTCAGTTTTTCAAGTCAGGTGCATTCATATCTTTACATGTGCCTAATCTATATTTACAAATTGCCGATGCACTATAATTGCAATAAATCCCAGCTGGGCAGAGATGCCACAAATACATTACTTGTGTGTACTTTGGAGATGCTAACAATGTATATGGATGCGTGGGATTCTCCAAAGCTAATTTTGAATATGCAACCCTGAAACTCTTAAAGGAAACCAGAGTACAAGCAAGTTAACCCTCCTTGTGGTTCCTTTTGTTAATGTTTTCTTAGAAATTCAAGCTTCACGACACACTCACAAACATTACAAAAAACCCTTTAATGTGACTGTACAGTAATTTTCAGTTATTTGTAGTGTTAACACCTCTGATTAAAGAGTAAAAAAGACTCTGAAGAACATACCTATCTGTTGTTTTATGGTTTCATAATCATAAAAGTCTGTTTAATCTCAACACAACTAGAGTGCCCTGCTTGTAATTATAGAGACATCTCTCTAGAATTCAAACACCACTAGAGAGAAAACAGTTATACAATATATACTGGTTAATATATTATTTTGGCTCACTTGGAGTTTTGTAGAGCCCAAGAATTCCTCAAGGCTACTGACAACATATTTATTCTTGATACCAAATTATCTAGAGCAGGAAAAGTAAGTGTTTTTCAAGCTCTCTCATATCCAAGGGGGAAAAATGGTGAGCACATTTTTTTGTGAATACCATCATTTGCATTACAATAGAGAACACAATTTGCTTGAGTGGATGAAACAGCCTTCTATAATACACTCTGGTATTATACGTATGTCTCCTATCTCCACCAAGATTCTAACCTATATTTAGCTAGGATTTCCCAAGTTCTGTCAAAGTGAAAGGTGATGAGTCCACAGGGAAGCATGCAGGTGGAGAATGAGGAACCAGTGCTCTTGAGGAGCTCTTGTGGTTTTTAATCAATGAGATCTGTCCCATAATGGCTGATGAAAAATCACTATTCATCGCTAGTGATTTGCAGATGGTGGAAACTCATTCAAGATATTTTTTTTTTCATTTTCCCCTCCTCCAACACATCAAGTGTGTGTGATTTAAACAGCTGGTGAAACTTTTCTCCTATTCATTACAAATAAGCATGCTCTGCTGCTCAGGAGATTTTTTGTTTCCTTGCAAAGAATTATCTTACAAAAACATTAGACTTCACAGACTGGATGGGGGGAGGGGAGGATGGAAGGATGACATCACACAGGCAACATTAAAAGCAAAGTTTAAATAAGGAAGCACATAATTATGAATCACAAATGGCACCCTTTTAATTAGTCTTATTATAGTTTACAAGGTATTCTGGAGCTGCAGCAGAAACTAATAAGGGTCACAGACATCACAAATTAAAAAAGTTCAGTTTAAAACTTGCTCAGATTTCACAGAGATTCTCATTCAGATAATTGGCTCACCTATTCCTAATCTGCTCCCTATATTTTTCTTTTAATAATATGATATGGCCTTTTTACAAGGTGGTATCTAAAATTATAAACACCGTGCTACTTGTTAAATAAATATTTCATGTAATACTGCATTTATTCTTCCACAGACATGTGCTTTTAATAAATTAAGTGCAGCTTATTTGGTGCAGAAGATACTCTGTCTGATACACACACAAACCACTTGAAACACGAAAAAGAAATCAAGCAATAAACGAAGCTCCGCCAAGATTAGTTAATAATACACTGAGCCATTGGGTGCAATGTCAAGATGTAAAATAAATAAACATAAATTAAGTGTAGTCTTTAAGTCTAGCCACATCATGCCACAATAAATTATAACAGATTAATACACAACAAAACTGGAGTATGTGCTGCTCTATCATTCTATAAACTGTAATACACAAAATATGCATTGCATGGAGAGAGACATTATGCTTTTAATAAAGATTTCACATTTGAGATGTTTCAGCAAAAAAATCCCAATTGCACTGTTTTATTTGGTGGTTCCCATTGCATGCTGGCATATAAAGGCTGAGTGAATTAAGAATAGCAGCATTTTTAAGGCAATACCTTTTCTTTACCCTTCATGTATTTTAAGTGTTTGTCATACGTGCTGATTTGGCAGCCCAGGAGATTTAAGGACCCCATTTAACCATTGCACAGGTAGAACAGGGGTAGTGGTAGTGTAAGGTTTCTTCCCCAATGAGCCTTGATGTGATTGGGAGAGTCCACCCCATGGCTGTGGGAGAGAGTAATAGCCTCCATGGTCCATTAAGTCTGTGAACATGTGATGTGTGGGATCTGTTCTATAACCATGCTAGAGATTATTGAGGCTACATAGAGAGCTGGTTGAAAATTTTCTATGTTGATGGAAAACTGGTTAGCTAATCAACCTAGTTTTTTGTGTAGAAAGTACTTGCTTTCTGTGAAAAATGTGAAGTTTTCATTGACAAATTCCAAATCCGACCATTTTCCCAGTTGAAAATGTTTGGTTTTCAAATTTTTATTCTCTATTTCATTAACATTTTCAACAGGACAGGGACATCCTTAGGACTGATGGGGCCCTACACAGTACTATTAAACTGGTCCCTTCCTATGCCCAGTGGCAGTCTGGAGGAGGATGATTTTAGATATGTGATTTTACAGTCTTCAGCAACAAACTAATGAAATAATTTAAAGGGGCTTTTTAGCTCAGGCCTGTAGAATAACATAGTCCATTTAGAAACTGACAGTATATACCTGAGGTTGGCAAATGCCTGGCTCTTTCATAGATTCGATGTTCTGCTAATAGCTCTGGCAGAGTTTGTCACTTGGAGGTAGCAGAGCCACAGAGCAGTGATAAGAACAGAAGGATGGGTGGACATTAAGACTCTGTAGCACCCCTAATTTTCAGGTGCCCTCTGCATAGGATAAAGATGACCCTGTCACAGGGGAAAGAATTCAGACAAATTCTAGAGAACCCATCCTCCAGAGGGCTCAGGAGGAGGAGGAGTGTTTTCTCCCTCTTGCTGCTTTATGGGCTGGGGAGGAAATGACACTTACATAGCACCCTCCCCCTGTCATAGTGACTCTGGGAAAAATAGCACCCAGCACTCTAGAAGGATTCCAGGGTAAGAGGCCACAAAGTGGAGCAGCAGGTAATAGTCCAGATGGGAACAAAAATTCTTCTTTAAGACAAAGGTAAGTAGGGGTGTCCCTGAATAGGGTGGGAGAAAGGAAAAGGATCCCTGTTAAAATTTTTGCCCCTATAAATGTGCAAATTCAACTGAAAAATAGTCTATTTGGAATGTGCAATCATAATGATTGCAAAGCTGGACAGACAGCAGAACCCAAACTCATATAGGTGAAAAATAGGAAAATACAGGATTTTCTAATTAACAGTTATTTTATTTCAGGGCTATTGTCTGAACTCTGGGAACTCAGTGAGAATTGGGCAAAATTTGACTAAACGGAGTTATTTTTTTGTCTACTTTGAATAACACCTATGGAATGTTTGCCCCCATTTATCAGCCTCCATATAATGCAGATCATTTAAAGTTACAATACAGATGTGCAGCTGGGGAAAGAATTCTTTCAGATGTTGTGAACTGGCTCAGAAAATTCTTATTCTACATCACAATAGTGAATCTTAGAGGGTTTGCTTCAGATAAACATCCATAACATTAAACTTTTGGAAAAACATTGAATCAAGCTCTCAGAATCTTTTGGATCTGCAAAACTGACCTGAAAACATCATTGCAAAATACATGGTACTTCAACTTCCATTCACAGCTGAAGAATCAGACAACTGCCTGTTGAGTGGGGTTTTCTGGCACTTTTCTCTTCTGCTAAATCCTTATGGAAATTATCCCAGAACTTTAGAAACTTGGGGAAATGTTTTTAAATGTGCCTCTAAAAATAGGGCAGAGATTGCAGGGAAATAGGAGAAAAAGAAGGTTCTGAAAGATTCCTGAAGTAGAGATATTGTTCTAGGCACGAAGAGACTATGGAGGTAGGTACTGTATAAGAACCATCTTTGAAGTTGAGTGGATAGAGCTCTGAGCATGCAGATTTGGATTCCATTATAACTATGCCATTGACATGATGCATGTCGTTAGGTCACTTAACTCCCATGGGTTTCATATCCCCATTCCATAATATAAAATACCTTACTGTGGGGGAAGGGGAGGCCTAGAGATGATTCACCGGATTGGTTTAAAAGTGGGAAGAGAAAGGCTTATTTATCTAAATTTCTAGAAACCCCCTTACTCCTAGGAGGAAGTGGGGACACCACAATCCAGTACCTTCAACCGTCAGGAGGTGTGTATCTGAAAGACCACCCAGGGTTGATTATAAAGCCACCTGGATCCTTAGAAGACTTCTCAGCTCCTAACCAGCCAACATTGACTCCTGTATTCTAAACATGGCAGGGCAGGCTGGTCATGCCCCTAAAGAGCCAAAACAGCCTAGAACCTGAGGCAATGAGTGACTTAGCTAAGGTCACTCAGGAAGTCTATGGCCAAACCAGGATATTAATACTGGTTTTCAGAGTCTCAGTCAAATGTCTTAGTCGGAAGACAATTTTTCCTGAGTCTTACAGAGTGGGGAAGACATTCTACACAGACTTCTGAATGTTGGCCTTTCCTGCAAGAATATGGCTTAAGTGATTTGATAAGTGCCACATCAGAGATCTGAGATAAAATTCAGGACAGCATGTGCTGCAAGATTCCAGGCTATTGCCTTTACCACAGGACTCCCCTTTTTCTTTTCTATTCATGCTCTCATTCATAAAGCACTAGTACTACAATGAGAGTCCACTGGGCACAGCCACTGCTTAGGGCAGATCGGCTACAGAAAAAACATTTTTAAAGAAAGTGCTGATGTGAATTGTGTCTCCCATATTAAGGTTCTTTTCCTAGCTTTTCTATATGTGAACTTATGCAGCTCTCAGTTACCTAATGTGATACTGCCCTTTGGTTTGCTCTTATCTCTTCAGAGAAAAACATTATAACAAAGGTTTTTTTTAACAGTTCATTGGAAGGATGAGCAGAGGGAGAAGTGTGTTTCAGTAATACCTTTACTAAATGGCCCCAGTTTCACACTATTAGCTCTACCACCCCAAATCCTGAATAGGTCTGGTAATTTTCAGGCTGATCAGAGCATGTAAACAACAAACCGCATATGACAGATGTTCATTGTACCGCATAATGCACTACTGGAACATGCTCAGATATTACTGTGATGAGGGTGGTATGAGAGCATAACTACAACAGAATGTGGATTTCAGAGACTTTTTAAAACTTAGCTATAAATGTAAGTTCTGTTGCAACCTTAAGTCTGAGGTGGCTGCATAGTACCCTATAATTCCAAACCTTTCCAAGTCTCTATGATAAATGATAATATACAAAAAAGGTTAACTGAGATCTAATCTCATACGCTTAAATGGGACATTCTTTGGATGATGCAAAGACTAAAATAGAAATGATAATAGGGAAACCTTTCCCTAGAAGTGTCAGAACAATATGTTTTAGGCAGTTTGCCAATGCTTTGACCAGGGACCAGTGAGCATGTTCCTTGGTTATTTTGCTACCAACAAAAACACTCATCACATTTAGATTACCCTGGTATGCAGAATACGAGTGTTTCTTTCTCACGATAAACTCATACATAGAATAGGTTGCAGAGGAAATACTATTTTTCTTCTGAAAATATAAATATTAAAAAAACCAAAAATGTGGTAGGTGTTTATTTTTTTCCAAATATTTGGTTTCACATTTTTATACTGTTATTTCCCTTTTGAGAAAACAAATGTAAACTTTATGAAACTGGACTGAAATTATATCATATTTGGCTGCATTTGTGTTTTTTCCCACATATGTGTGGAGGAAAAGCCCATAAAGAGCTTCTCGTCTCTCAACCCTGCTGCATTCTTACATAGGGCCCAGATCCAAGAGGCCTTATTCTCTCCATCACTCTAGTTTTATGCTGATGTAATTTTATAAAACTACAATGGCATAACTTTGGCATGAATCAGGTACAAAGATTCAATTCAAAGAATTAAAAAATAAAGGCTGCTTAGGTACAAGTGATTATGTTTTGATCACATTTATTATGTGCAAACAGAATTAAGTTGAAACCAGTAATAAATGTAGTTGATGCTTTAAAAGGGCAAGTTTCACAAAGCTGAAAACAATTATGACCCAAATCAACTATGCAGAAGAATTTAATCAGAAAAATGTGAATGATACTTGGGAATAATTCAAGAATGCTTTATTGGATGCCCCAAAAGCCACTATCCCAGAGTTAAGAAAGATGGCTGTATTGGTAAACAAACCAACCTGGCTTACAGGGGAAGTAAAGGCAGCTATAAAAATAACAGAAAATTATATATATAATTGTATAGCTGCCTTTACACACTCTCTTCCGTTCTCTCCCTTTCTCCTTCCCCTTCTCTCTTTCTTTTCTCTCTCTCTCTGGCTATGTCTAGATTATACAGTTTTTCCGGGATACCTCTGTTCCACATCCAGGGAATGCATTTGCTCTTCCACTTTTTTTGCGGAAGAGCAAAGAGGCTCTTTCAGAAGCCCCTTTATTCCTCATTCCACAAGGAATAAGGAGGCTTCTGAAAGAGGCTTTTTCCCAACATTTGGCTCACTCTTAATGGGCCAAATGTCAGAAAAGCCTCTTCTAACAAAAGAATCGTAAAAAGCTATGCACAATGTAGAGCACATTTTGCGTAGCTTAAAAAAACCCAAAAACACAAAACCGGCAGTGTAGACCTAGCCTCACTTTCTCTCTCTAAACAAATGGAAGAAAGAAGAATTGCAATGGTAATGAATATAAATCAGAGGCTAAGAACTGTAGCAAAAGGATACAAGGAGAAATCTATAGCCAGCAGAACTAAAGACAAGATGTTTTTAAAGTTTGTTAGGAACAAAAAGAATCCTTACAGTGTTCTTGGTCCAGTAAAAATGCTGAAAAAAGCATTCAGCAAATACCTTTTTCTATATTACTGAAAAAACCTCATAGAGTGGAGTCTCAACATAATGACAATAACATTCATTCCATTCCACTAGCATCATATAAGGATATTAAAAGCAGCTTTCAAAGTTAAATATTTTTTTTAAATGAGCAGGCCTAGATTACTTGTATTTTGGAGTTTTAAAGAGTTGAAGAGCTTACTGGACAATTAATTTTGATTTTCAGTAAATCTTGGTACAGAGAGGACATTCTGGAAGACTGGAAGGAAGTTAATGTTTACAAATATTTCAGAAGGGTAAATGAAGTGACCTAAAGAACTATAGTTCCATCAGCCTGACCTATTAATGAAACAGGCGATATGGCATGCTATTAATAAAGAATTAAAGGAAGGTAATATAATTAATATCAATCAAAATGGGTTTATGGAATATAAATCCTGTTGAACTAACTCAATATTTTTTCTTGGATTACAAATTTGGTTGATAAAAGGTAATAGTATTGATGCTCTAGTCTTCTCTAAGGCATTTAACTTAGTACCCCATGACTTTTTCATAAACTAAAAAGATTTAAATTAGCATGGCACACATTAAATGAATTAAAACCTGGCTAACTGATAGCTCTCAAAATGTAATTGTAAACGGGGAATCACGATAGAACAGATGCATTTTGAGAGGTGTTCTGCAGTGATTTGTTCTTGGCTCTATGCTGTTTAATTTTTTTTATTGGGGGCCTGAAAGAAAACATAAAATAATCACTGGTTAAAATTTGCATATGACATAAAATTGGGAGATAATGAAGGGTCAAATCACTAATACAGAGCAGTCTTGATTGCTTAGTAAATTGGGTGTAAGCAAACAAGTTGTATTCTAACATCGATGAATATTGAGGAACAAAGAATGGAGGCCTCTATAGGATGGGGACTCTATAATGGGAATCATTGAGTCTAAAAAGATTTAAGTGGTGGTGGTGTATAATCAGCTGAACATAAGCTCACTGTTGGCTGCTGTGGCCAAAAGGGGTAATGCAATGCCTGGATAAACACGAGAATATAGAATGTATGAGTAGAGTAAAAGTAAAGAGGTTATTTAACTTCTGTACTTGACACTGGTGTGACTTGTACAGGAATTGTGTGTCGAGTTTTGATGTCCACAATTCAAGAGGATAATTGAAAAATGGGAAAGAGTTCAAAGAAGAGACACAAGAATAATTAAAGCTCTAGAAAAGTCTGCCATATAGTTATAGACCCAAGGAACTAAGTTTATTTAACTTAACAAAGAGAAAGTTAAGACTTGATTACCATCTAAGAGTACCTATCTAATACTGTACTCTTCAATATATCAGAGAAAGGTATAGCATGCATCAATGGCTGGACGTTGAATCTAGACAAATTAAGACTAGAAATAAGGCATACTTTTAATGGAACCCTGAAAATGTAGATCCGCAGGATTAGAAGGGACCACAAGGGTCATTTTCTAGTCTGCCCTCCTGCTAAGATGCAGGATTAGTTGTGTCTAAACTATCCAAGAAAGATGGCTATCCAGACTGCTTTTGAAAACCTACAGTGAAGGAGCTTCCACAACCTCCCTAGGCAATCTGTTCCATTGTCCTATTGTTCTTACACTTAGACATTTTTTCTTGAAATTGAAATTAAATGTGCTATGCTGTAGCTTGAATCCTTTGTCTCTTGCCTACCATTTTTGTCAAGACAAACATTTTTCTCTATCTTTTTTCATGGCAGTCTTTCAAGTATTTGAAGACCGCTATCATCTCCCCAAATGAATCTCTTTTCCAAACTGAACATACCCAGTTCCTTGAGTCTTTACTCATATGGCTTGCATTTCATCCTTTTGATTTTCTTTGTTGCTTACTTCTCGATTCTTTTCAGTTTCTTTCATCCTTTCTATGCATTGGTAGCCATAACTGGACCCAGTATTCTAACAGAGATCTGCACCAAGTAGAGTGGTACTAGCACTTCCTGTGATTAGCATACCATGACCCTGTTTAATGCAACCCCAAACTGTATTTGCTTTTTTAACAACAGCATCACATTATTGACTCATGTTGTGGTTGTGACACTCCGCAACTCCCAGATCCCTCTCAGCAGTGCTGCTGCCAAAGGCAGTAATCCCCAGTTCAGTATTTGTGCTTTTGGTTTTTCTTCCCTATTGTAGCATCTTACAATTTTCTTTGTTGAATTATTTTTTGTTGTCTATAGCCCAGTTCTCCAATTTGTCAAGATCTCTGTGGATTTTAGTTCTAACCTCAAAAGTATTGGCATCCCCCCACTTTTGTGTCATCTGCAGATTTGATCACTATGCTTTCTATTGTGATACTAGGTTATTAATGAAGATCTCAAATAGCACCAGACCCAGAACAGATCACTGTGGAACACTACCTGAGACCTTCCTCCTATCTGACATCATTCATGAATCTATAAAATCCAGGGATTATGGGACTGATGTAAGGCCTTCCAACAATGACTGCAGTCCTCCTAACTTTTCCTTCAGCATTAGAAGGGAATAGGCAAGAACCTTAGTTGTGGCACAGATATACTTAGGAAAGCAGAGAAAGAATTTAGGCAAAGGGGGCGCCCAGTCACTTTTGTATCTTACCAATCCTGGGGCCATTCACAGCTGTTCTACCTCCTGCCCCAAAAGGTAATTCTGGCTACCAGGGATCACTACCTCAAAGATGGCAGACAAGCACCACAACCATCTTAGCCTTAGGAAGGGAAAATATAACTACTTTTTTTTTTGAAAAACAAACAAACTTTGTGACACTGACAAGTTATTATAAGCAACATTGAAAAAAAATATTCACAAATTCACCATGCTTATGTTTGTATCAATAGTTTGTGCAAGTGCAAACTTTCACAGTCTGATTAAAAATGGGCCCATTTTGTTTGAATGTCAAGTTCCTTTACGTTTTATGACAAATAACTTGCACACATCCGTTCAATCCGGAGAGTTGCTGCATACTTCCAGTGAGGTGATAAACACTTTCAGCTCCTATCTCCCACTGAATTCAGTGGGAGACAAATTACTTTGTACCTCACAGAGCTGGGCATATGGCCAAGTAAGAAAAATTATAAAAGAATATTTGATATCCATGTGGAAACAATGAGAGACATACACAATAATGTGATTATGAGGAGGCTGCTACTTTATTATAATAAATACCTCCCCAAACCACTCAGGAAGCACGTTCCAGTGTAGGTCTCAGGTGGAACCAGTGGTCCCTAATGTATTATACATGTGGTGTGACGGCCAATTCTCCACTCCGCCCTCAGGCCAGCCAAAGATCCATAATTGATAGCCAGGGTGCTGACTCTCTCGCCTCCCCCACTGCAGAGACAGATGATATAAGGGGAGCAGCAAGTTACACAAGACATAGAGGCATACCCCCTCGCCAACCAATGTGAGGGTTTCAGGCCAGTCTCCAAGCAGCCTACTAGACTTTTAGGGCCTTTTCTACCTCACCACCTGCAATGGACACTGTCAAAGGTGTGACTATTGTAATTTAGCCCTTCATCTGAAACCAGAACACCTGATGTTGATCAAAAAAACCTCTTGAGGAGCCCAAAACTGAAAATAACCCTAGCCCCGGACATCACCAGAGATCCAGCAACTAAAGAAAGGGAGGGGCTGAGACAGAGGAGCTTGCAATGGTTTCCTCTACTTCCCAACCACCAGAGGGAAGCCAATCACTCATGCTTGCAACATACTCCTTTAACCCAGTGGCAAAAGCAAACATCTGGATCTATGTGACCCTCCCAAACCCTTATGCACCAAAGCATGAAGAGGGGGTGGGGGAAAATATATGGTGAAAGAGCTGTCCTCCCCACCATAGGCGAAGGGCCATTGCATGAGGGAACACACAGAATACTACTTCCGCTGCTTCTGGCCAAGACCTCCCTTTCCACTGCAACTATCCCATCCATGGGCCCACCCCAGCTAGAAGGAAGAGACATTTTGGGGCTTTGTTTACTTTTCACATTTCAGTTTTTAACCTGATTTTGAAAGCATAGTTTATGCAATTTTTTAAGCCCATGAAAACATTACCATATTGTCTTACCTTTTGCCGAAATATAAAATATGTAAAGTACTGTCCCATCCAAGACTACAGCCCTATGAAGTGAAAAGCAGTAATCAGAGACTTTTCATTTCAAGATTATTCATAAAGTAAAATAAATAAATAAATAAATAAAATAAATCAAAGAAAACAAAAATCTCTGACGGTATGATAGGCAGTCACTCCTCTATGTAACACTCTGGGTTTAGCACAGCTTCTACATGGAGCCTGAAAAGTGCAGGTAGCTTTGTGCTGGCTCTCCTCACTGCAGTTGAATTTCACTTTCTGAAAATAGTATATATATATATATATATATATATATATATATATATACACATATACACACACACACACACGAAACCTTCATTGGCATGAATGGGATATTTGCCTATAATTCTCACTCATACTGAGGCCAGAAACTTGCAGCTCATCACACCTTCCACATTAGCAAAACAAGAAGTGTGACAAACTGCATGCATATCAATATTTAGACATGAATAATGGCAGATACATTTTTAGAGGCTGGAAAGAGGGCCCTTTAAAAATGCAGTCCAAAATGTCCTAATAAATGCAGAGAGGGAAAGAGTTGCCATTTTAAAAGCCATAGACAGGGCCTTCATGTATATAGCCTGAACTAAAAGAGTACAGGGCATCCCTGCTATACATCTAAGGTATGTTCAAAATAATGTGGACGTATAGTGAAAGGATGTAAAGCAAGGAATTTTTTTCCCACAGCTGACTTCTGTTTGTGCTAATTGATCTTTTTTTCTTTTCTTTTTTTTTCCTATGTGAGGGAAGAACAGGGAATGGCAGGACGTAAAATGGAACAGTTCCCACAAGAGTCAACAATGCTAGTGCGGAACCAACAAATACTACGGCGACTTGTAGTGGGGACTCACTGAGGAAAGTTAGATGACCTTTTTAGTTCAAGAATTGCCTATCATTTATATTTTAAATAAAGGACTGATTCTTTCATTTTTAGTTGTGTTAAGCAGCGTTCATTGAGTTCAACATTCTAATTATATGTGTAAGCACTATCTAGTCAGCAGTAACATAATTTAGTTTTTGGTATTTCATATTTTATTCCTGATGATATCCCTACATTTTGGTCCTCAATGGTTGATGTTCTGATAGTATACTGTTGAACAAAAGCAGGAGCACATAGGCTTCTATGGAATTACAACATTCATTACCAATAAGGACTATTTGTGAAGTAACTCTGATATATAAATTAATGAATCTGTGGCCTTTAAATGAGACAAAGAATCTTGTATGCCACGGAGTTAGAATACATACATATTGACCAAGCCTCTTTAAAAACACCCATTTTTGAATGCCACAGCCTAATTATTGAAACTACTGAGAACCCTCCATCACCACAGAGGAGTAGCAAGACAATGTGTTTTTTCTAGATTTAACTGTAAAAGTTCAACAATGTGTAAAATGAGCTTTGAGTAAGATTATTAGATGTTATCAGCTTTTGAAAGTGTGTGAGACCCAATCTGATAATGCTTTGAGGATCAATGCATCTGTCCTGCTTGCGTCTCTGCTCTCCTGAAGAGAAAGCAACTGTCAGGCCTAGCAAAGAGATCACAGTTGCTGAGCAACAATAACAACACAAATAGGCTCCTTGCATTGAATTGGCAAAAGAAAAAAAAGTCTTTTTTATTTTCTGTTGAAATGATAACATTGATTGGAAAAATATATGAAGCCAGGGCACATGAACAGAGTTAACATGAAGATATTAGTTGAACTTTTCAGTAGCAGTTACACTGTAGTCTTATCATCTTTTTTCAATTATGAGGCAGTATGTTTGAAGAATATATATGTTATAGTTAGTGAAAATGAGAAATAGAATTCTTTGTGGAAAAGTCTTATAGAATTTAATAGGGATTAATCCAATAGGATTATATAAAAATTACTATAAATATCTGAAAAATGTAGTTAAGAACAATAATATTTTCATAGTTTTTCTGACCATACTGTAGAATGCTATAGCAGAGATGGTTTCTCTATTAGATTACGTAGGATGATTCAAAGAATCTATAGGAAAGGGGTATTTTTTATTCAATTTTATAGATTTTTTTCAGTAAAGCATCAGTTGCCAAATGCACACTAAAATTCTTGTCTAATCAAGGAACAGGGGCTTGGATTTGGATTAATGGCTAATTTACCTTATTTATTTTTCTTCTCAAAATTGAGCAACTGCTTTCCTTTTCATAATCTGTAAATCAAAGACCAATAAGAATGAGCCTTTCTCATTATCAGATAGCGGTTCCAAAGAGCAGGGCTAATTGGACAAATCTCCATATACAGAACAAACAATGTGAAAATTAAATGATCTAATGTAACAAACAAAATGAAAGTTTATTTCTTGCAATATGCCTTGTTTATTCTTAGCAACCATCTCAGGGAAGTGTAAATTAAAAGTTGAAATGGTTTTTTTCAGAAGTTAAATAAAGTGATCATATTGCTTCTTTTTTCTTTTTTTCCATGTACCTTTACTTCTTGATTTTTCCACCCTGAAAGTACTGTTTCAATAGGATTATGTAAATCTCTATAATTGCAAGTGAAAAAGTTAATATAGCATTTACACTGTTCAACAGCTTCAAAGTTGTTTCAATGAATGAATGTACCTAACAGGAGAAACTTATACACAGAGTTGAAAAACCCACCTAACTGTTGCTTTAGTTGGAAATGTTGTGCGAGGACTTAAAAGCAAAAACAAAAAGGGAAAGAAAATCAAACAGCCCCATTTTCCATCTAATTCAAGCCATTTAGAAGCTCTGTACCTAAGCCAAGGATTACCAGTGATACCATCTACTTCAGTTTGCAGTGCCTAAAGAAAGCATCCCTCTTTTTTTTTTTTTTTAAAAAAAGACATTTAAAGCCAAATAATTCAGGCTTGCATAAATCTTTAATAGGAGCTACCCTTCTAGGATTGGCTGCACTTGCTTGTCTGTGCCCAAGGGAAACACAATATGTCTTAGAAGAGAATAATAGTAACTCCATCTTGTGTGTTATATGATATCTTCAAGTAATCCAGAGGATTTTCCCTTTGTCTGCCACAAACAAAAGGCCACCCATACATAATGTATCCAGGCTTTTTCCAGACTCCTCACCTTAGCAGGTGACACCCAGAAGATGGACGTGGAAGACTTAGCCAGCTCATCGCTGGAGGCAAGTTTACTTTCAAGGCAATTTGGAAATGCAAAACAAAAAGCAAAGTCTATCCTTGTAAGAACAAAGCATGATATGAACCCTGCAGTTGTCCCAATTTTCCAGAGCTTTGCTTAAGAGTTATGGTGACGGGCCAAGCCATATGTTTCCATGCTGTTGTTTTGACTTCATTTCTGCAATTTCCATTGATAATGAAGTTCCTTGTAAAATTACCATTGGATACAAAATGAATGTAAAAACCAACGAGTAAAAACAATTTATGGCCAATTAAAGGCTCATGAGTAGCACTTTGCATTAATGTAGTTATGTATAAAATCAATAACAAATAATTAAAGACTCTTTATAAAGCCCCATCCTCTCACCTCAGCTGAAGTATTTTGGGCATTGAACAAAAAGCTGTAATACAAATAAAACATCAAAAGAGAAGAAGAAGATTTAAAGGCCCAACAAAATGAAATAGCAATGTTTTAAGATGAACATGCTGAGGCCAAAAAAGATATATAATTGTTATTAAAATGTGTATGCGTGATGGGACAAACAGAGTGAGATATCCCTAAAACCACTGTAGCAAGACTTAATTTACCCTCCAGACTTCACTACAAAGGTAGAACCCCCCATAAATGAAGGGGATAACCCAGTTCAGACACTGATTTTGCTCGAGAGGAGGTGTATAACATAGCCAGCATGCTCCTTACAAAAGCCCTTGTAAACCTGAGCTCTGCCAGTTAAAAAAAAATAAAAAAAATCAATCTGCCACTACAAAAATAGCCAGTGGAAAGAGCTCAGTTCAGGTGTAATCTGATCATGACTGCTCAATGCCAAGCAGGTGTAATAGTTGTAAGCTGTAGAGAAGACCTGCTGGAAGGCCTATAAGAAGGAATTATAATACCACAATCTGTTATAGCAGAAGAAATTTCAGCCTTGTTTTCAGTAACTCATATACATTCATTAAATAATTTGGGATGGGCAGAGGTGATGCTTCATGGGTCGTTTCTCAACTACAATTGAAGGATCTACCACATTTTCAGTCAATGGCACTAGTTCTAAGACAATGTACTGTCAAAGGTCTGTCCTGGCCTTCTGTAGCAGGTATGGCAGGTATTATTCTGGCCAATGCCATTTACCTTTTTCAGCCAATGACAAAATAAAGTTTTTGCACAAGAAGTAGTTTTATCTCAAGACTACTAATCACGTTCTACTAGTTACATTGCAGGAATGGTATCTGTTTGCTTTGGCACCTAAAGCATGAAAGAACAATGGGCTATATGCTGGAGATTAAAATATACTTTTATATGTGTAATCTTGACATGAAAGGCAAGAGAGAAAGTGATTGATGTTTTCTGACACCTTCTGAAGAAAAACAGCATAATAATAATGTATGAATGCCACAAAAATTTAACAGAATATAGACCAAAACAAAACTGACCAGCACTCAGTAAATATCTTCTTTGCCATAACCTATCCCTGCAAAAACTGTATTCCAGAATACAGTGTCGAAAAAGAGAGATCCTTCCTTAAGACATGGTGACTGTTACAAGTACTTGCATATCTGTTAAATACCTCTCATAACACCAACTTAAAATGTTACACACAGAAGTGGTTGTATTTGAAGATATAGTAGACTTCCGATAATCCGGCACTTTTGGACCTTAGTGGTGCCGGATTATCAGATTTGCCGGAGAATCAGGAGGTCCAGTACAGCTGCATGGCTTAACAGCTGGCCAGGACACAACCTCCCTTCCTCTCCCCTCCCTCTCCCTCTTCGCGTCGCTCTCCTCCGTGCTGTAACCTGATCCTCCTCCCGTTTCCCCTCCCCTCCCGTTTCCCCTTCGCTGAAGCAAAATGCTCTTTTCCATACTGTAACACAATCCCACTCCCCTCCCTCCCCTAACCTTATGCTCCGTCTGGTTACAGCTAGCACGTATGCTGAGCGGCAGGCTTTTTAATCAGCTGGTCAGGAGCGCTTGGCATTTTGATGCCGGAGTAGGAGTATCTTGGACTATTGGAGTTTTATTGTACTAGGAAATATATATTATCCTGTTAATGTGTGCTACAATAAATTATTATTCTGCTTCTGAACCCTACCTAACCACCAACCAAGATATAAGAGAGTCAAACCATTCAAGAAGAAGTTTATGAAAACATTTGAATTTACAGAAGAGTAAGGAAAACAGCTTTCAATATGGTCTTGCAAAAGTTTCCTGCATGAACCTTCTCACAACGTATTTGCAAATGTGTCGGAGAACTTTTCACTTAAACACTTTTGCAAACAAAAGCATCCTTATGAATGTTTGCAGAATATAATTAAAACATATCAGAGATGGAAAATCAGGTGTAAATTAAGACATCCACAAAAATGATATGTTGCGTCTAAGCTACTAAATCAAACACAACAAATCAATAATACCTTCACTAGAAATCATGGCATCACATAAAAAGGCTTCTTGCCAGAGTGGCAGCTGTTCTAACGAAGGCATGTTCGTTGCAGTAGTTATTTTGAAGCAATTTGCTCTTATTTCCACAATTTTAACCTAGATTAGAAGAACTCAGGATTGTCCTGACTTTTACTAAATTAAGTACTACATACACTGGTTTCCTTTTGTGGAGCAAAATTAGGAGAATCTAATCATGAGAAAAACTGTCTAGTTGAGGAATTAAAGTCATACCAGCCTAGATAACGAACTCCTTTACAATCAGCACATTTATCTAGGACCAAATTAACCTTAGTGGGGAAAAAAATGACAGGTATAATTTAGGAAAGAGAGAACAAAAATGTTGCAAATTAAAACTTACAAGGGACATTTACAATTTTTACTGTGGTGTTTTGACTGTAGAACACTCATTACTGTTAACAGCAGCTGCACAGCTACAGTTCCATTCCCCACATCCGTCCCTATGTGATCTTTTTATCACCTCCAAAATGGTTGTAAGTATTAGTGCTGGAAATATTTCCCCCCTTTAAATACATTTCTTTATATTGTCTCCGGGTAGCTAGCCCTGCTCAAATTATTTGTGGTTAATTACATTTGTTGCAAGGGTAAAACACTTCATCCTATTTCCTAATTATTCACAAGAGAATCCAGATTTTTGTTATTCATAAATATTCACAGAACAGTTGCCATAAAATGTTTTTGGTCTGTGAGATTTTCACAAACTGTTTTACTTTGAAGATTCTCTGTACCATTGGTCACTTAACTCACCTGGGATTGTTTCAATTTCCTAATTGACTGCAAGTTAAACGGGGGACTAATGAAGTACAAATAAAGAACAATGAATAGTGTACTGAGATTTTACAGTATTGAGAACCAGGTAAGTACCTAGCAAATTAGCTAAAGAAAATGCACTTGCCATACACATTTTCAAAACAGAACATATCCCTCAAACAGAAAGCAAATAATATTCCCTCAGAAACTGCAGAAGAGGACAAGTTCTACTGCATGGCATAGACCTAAGATGCTCTAGTATTCAGGAAGATGACTAGGAAATGTGCTCCTGAGTTGCAACCTGCATGTGCACATTTTGTGCACTTGGTTGCTAAGGAAGCTATTCAGTAGAACTGCAGCAACATTACAGAAGGTAGAGTCTCATTACAGAAGGTAGAACTTCAGGATCAAACCAACAAGAGTGAACACTTACATCATCTGGAGTCATATTGGTTTTACTAGCAATTTTAACAGGAATCTATACCAGACAGCAGGAAAGGATCATGTGCAGAGCTCTTTGCTAGACCAGACCTTTAACTATTAGTACAACAATGCTGTTTAAAGCTTGGCACTTCCTAAGGCATTGAGATGAGCTGCTAAGGTGCCATGGCTAGAGGAGAAAAGGTATGTGTCCACTAAAAGGCAGGATTGGATTGAGAATTTTACCTTGAGTGAATCGTGACTGGTCTAGCCTTCCTCCTGCCCCCTGTGTTCCTGGATTGCCCGCCCCCTTTCTGCAGGCCTCCCCCCTTTCCGATATCTCCCATTCTCCCTTGGTCATTTCCAACTGATCCATCAATCCAGAAATGTGTAAGGAAAAGTGATATATATCAGGCAACCAGGCTAAATAAAGGCAGCTGGTGGCAGTAAGGAAGTGAGCCAACTGCATGTACTTGGTGCTATATTGGGAGCAGGGGCACTGACTCTGGCAGCGCACAGGAAGGGGAGACGAGGCAACAAGAACAACAAAAGGGATCTCAGAGAGGTGAGGAAGATGGATAGACTGACAGTGGCTGGCTCTGCTCTGGCCCCACTACCACTGGGCTCCAGCCTGTAGAACTTAGACTTGGGCTCCAGCCTGCTGAGGTTCCCTGGGGACAGAACTCCCCAGCCACCAGAGCCCTGCTTCTCACTCACCCAGCCAGGGATCCCCGAGGATGGGGCTTGCTGGCTGCCCTGCTTCGTCCACACTGCATCAGGGTTGCCCGGCAACAGAGCTTGCCGGCTGCCCACTTTTGCTATGCCCCAGGGATGGGGCTTGCCAGATGCCCCACTGTGGCTACCCTGCCCAAACAGGGCTCCCGGGGACAGAGCTGCCCTGTCCATCCAGGTCCTGGTGCTGCTCTGTCCATCCAGGGTTCTCTGGGGATGGGGCTCACTGGTCCCACTGCTGCCACATCCAGCCAGGGCTCCCCAGGGATGGGGCTCATCAACCTCACTACTCCCCCACCCGGCTGAGGCTCCCCACGACAGGACTATCAACCAGTTCACACTCCTGAGTGCCGACCATGGATATTGCTGGACCACAGATGTTTCTGGTTCACAGAGTCCCAGATTTTGAAGGTTCAATCTGTATTACTGACTTGATCACTTACTGTTTTACTTACTTGATTAATTGTGTGATTTTGATGCATTTTTTATTCACACAAATCACTATTCATTTTTTAATCATGTGAAATCCCTAATTCAAACAGTTGTACCCAAAATAAATTATCAGCAACATTTAGCAGTGATTTTTTTAGACTGAAATGTGCTTAATTTAAAGGCCTTATCCTAGAAGTCTTCATGAAGAGCAGGAAGTACATATAATACCTTTCCTGTATTTGTGCTACAGGATTTACTCTATTGATTATACATGTTGAGAACATAAGAACGGCCATACTGTGTCAGACCAAAGGTCCATCTAGACCAGTATCCTGTCTGCTGACAGTGGTCAATGCCAGATGCCCCAGAGGCAGTGAACAGAAACAGACAATCATCACATGATCCCTCTCCTGTCATCCATTTCTAGACAAACAGAGGCTATGGACACCATTTGTACCCATCCTGGCTAATAGCTATTGATGGACCTAACCTCCATAAATTTATGTAACTCTTTTTTTAACCCTATTAAAGTACTAGTCTTCACAACATCCCCTGGCAAGGATCCCACAGGATCCCACAGGTTGACTGTATGATGCATGAAGAAAAACTTCCTTTTGTTTGTTTCAAACTTGCTACCTATTAATTTTGTTTGGTGACCCCTTAGTTCTTATATTATGAGAACAAGTAAATAACTTTTCCTTACTCATTTTTTCCACACAAGTCATGATAGACCTCTTTCATATACCCTCGTAATTTCCTCTTTTCTAAAATGAAAAGTCTGAGTCTTTTTAATCTTTCTTCATACAGGACCCATTCCAAACCCCTAATCATTTTTATTGTCCTCTTCTGAACCTTGTCCAATGCCAATATATCTTTTTTTGAGATGAGTCGACCATATCTGTACATAATATTCAAGATGTGGGTGTACCATGGTTTTAAATAGAGGCAATAAGATAGTCTTTCACTTATTCTCTATCCCTTTTTAAATGATTCCTAACATTCTTTTTGCTTTTTTGACTGCCATTGCACACTGAGTGGATATTTTCAGAGAACTATCCACAAAGACTCCAAGATGTCTCTCTTGAGTAGCTATAGCTAAATTAGTCCCCATCATTTTGTATGTATAGTTGGAATTATTTTTTTCCAGTGTGCATTACTTTACATTTATCAACATTAAATTCTATTTGTCATTTAGTTGCCCAATCACTTAGTTTAGTGAGATCCTTTTGAAGCTCTTCACAGTCTGCTTTGATCTTAACTATCTTGAGCAGCTTAGTATCTGCAAATTTTTACACTTCACTGTTTACTCCTTTCTCTAGAGCATTGATAAGTAAATTGAACAGGATTGGTCCCAGAACAGACCCTTGGGGACACCACTAATTATTTCTCTCCATCCTGAAAACTTACCATTTATTCCTGCCCTTTGTTTCCTGTCTTTTAACCAGTTATCAATCCATGAGGGGACCTTCCCTCTTATCCCATGACAACTTAATTTACTTAAAAGCCTTTCATGAGGGACCTTGTCAAAGGCTTCCTGGACATTTAAGTACACCATATCCACTGGATCCTCCTTGTCCACCTGTTTGTTGATCCCCTCAAAGAATTCTAGTAGATTAGTAAGGCATGATTTCCCTTTCAAGAAACCATGTTGACTTTTCCCCAACAAATTAAATTCATCTATGTGTCTGACAATTTTATTCTTTACTATAGTTTCACTGATGTTTGACTTACTGGTCTGTAATTGCCAGGATCACCTCTAGAGCCCTTTTAAATATTGGCCTTATGTTAGCTATCTTCCAGTCATTAGGTACAGCAGCTGATTTAAAGGATAGGTTACAAACCATAGTTAATAGTACTGAAATTTCAGATTTGAGTTCTTTCAGAACTCTTGGGTGAATGCCATCTGGTCCCGGTGACTTATTACTCTTAAGCTTATCAGTTTGTTCCAAAACCTCCTCTTAATGACACCTGAATTTGGGACAATTCCTCAGATTTGTCACCTAAAAAGAATGGCTCAGGTTTGAGAATCTCCCCAATATCCTCAGCCACGAAGACTGAAGCAAAGAATTCATTTAGCTCCTCCACTATGACTTTATGCTAAAGAAGCACCCAAAGATGATATCGATCGTCCAAGAGCCCCACTGGTTATTTAAAAGGTTTCCTGCTTCTGATATACTAAAAAAAAATTACTTTTACTTTCTGAGTTTTTGGCTAGCTGTTCTTCAAAGTCCTTTTTGGCTTTTTTGTTATATTTTACACTTAATTTGAGAGAGTTTATTGTCTTATTTTCCTCACTAGGATTTGGCTTCCACTTTTTAAAAGATTTATTTTTTAAGGCTCTGTTTCTTTTACTAGGTTATTAAGCCATGATGGCACTTTTTTTGGTTTTCATACTGTGTTTTTTTAATTTGCGGGTATACATTTAAAGTCGGGCCTCTATTATGGTGTTCTTAAAAAGTTTCCATGCAGCTTGCAGGAATTTTACTTTTGTCACTGTACCTTTTAATTTAACTAACCTCCTCATTTTCATATAGTTTCCCTTTCTGAAATTAAATGCCACAATGTTGGGCTGCTGAGGTGTTTTTCCCACCATAGGGATGTCACTATTTCCAAGCAGTCCCATTATATTTACCTCTTGGACCAGATCCTGCATTCCACTTAGGACTAAATCAAGAATTGCCTTTCCTCTTGTATGTTCCAGAACCAGCTGTTCCAAGAAGCAGTCATTTAAGGTATCAAGAAATTTTATTTCTGCATCCCGTCCTGAGGTGACATGTACCCCTTCAATATGAGGATAGCTGAAATCCCCTATTATTATTGAGTTTTTTTAGTTTGGTAGACTCTCTAATCTCTCTTAGCATTTCATCGTCACTACCACTGTCCTGATCAGGTGGTTAATAACATATCCCTACTGCTCTATTCTTCTTATTAGAGCATGGAATTACTATCCATAGAGATCGTATGGAACATTTTGATTTAGTTTTATTCTACATTAATCTTTCACGTATAGTGTCACTCCCGTACCAGCACCAGCTGTTCTGAGCAAAAATAAATGATCAACAGATGTAGTGGGCTTGCCTAAAGACATTGTGGGGACCACGCAATGGGCTGTAGTACAATATTAGTAGCTAATAGGTATATGATGGTGACACTCATGGTGAGTCTCCAGTCTGTGCTGGGCACTGAACAAACAGAAAAAAGAAACAAACCATACTGAGAAATATTTAGGGATACCGGCACTCAAGCTGGAAGTGTAATTTACAGTTTAGGTAGACTAACGTACTAGCTTTCATCAAGTTAACTCTCTAAAAGTGGAAGTGTAGTCACGGTGATGCAAGTGACATGACGGCCCCTAGCTAACCCAAGTACAACTCTGCCCAGAACTGTAGTTCCTTACTCCGATGGCAAACTCCTTCCACTATCCATGCCACTGTAGCTACACTTCTATTTGTAGCATTCTAGCTCAATTAAAACCTACATGTGTACATTTACCTGAGAAGGAAATTACACCTCCCAGCACCATTTCCCTTTCAAACTAAATGCACAAACAAATGAATCATAGTAGATTTGGGTATAACATATGAGGAAATGAATATTGTAAGGAAGTGGCACTACCCAGACAGATATTCTGGAATGATCCTCTGTTGTATGGGATACATTCTTGCAAAAAACAGGGGACTAGTCTGGAAAAAAAGGAAGTCCCACACTTTTCATCCCTGCCAGATGATTCAGGGATAGATGCTCAAACTGGAGTCAGAAGGTGCCTTCTCTTACACTTTTTCCAACAGAAGACAGCTGGTAGAATGCAGAGCTTAAGTGCTAGATGAGGTCTTCTAGAGGAGGCCTTCTGTGCTTGGCTTTAGGTATTAATAAGAGAGTTTCACCCCACCACTGATCTGGAACCTGAAGCAGCTATAATTATTTATGGCTCAAACTGGCACTTTGCAATCTAATCTGAGTAAGGAGGAATGCTTAGCTGTGCTATCTCAGGACCAGGAGAAGGATGAAATCATAACTCAGAGAGTCACCATTTAGTCTTACATCCCCCTTGCTTCAAAAGGACCAGTAAAATGCTCTAGTTATTTTCCTGGCACAGCTCACTCCCATCTTCATGCAAGCTTTTTGTACTGACCAGACAAAGCTTCATTCACTTCCTACCACTGCCTTGCCAATGGCTGCCCACATTCTGCGTACACCCCGTGTTGAAGCATCTGATGTGGAAAGCCCACCAAATGGGAGTCAGGTGGAGTGTAATGTCCCCTGGAACTCCTGCACAGGCATGCAAGCTAGTTCAGGACAATGCCTTTAATAAGTATTTCAATTCACATTCAAAGGATGCTTCAGATGCTACATGTGATTAGATTATAGCACTGTCTACCTACCACGTGAACCCAGTTATCAGACTTGATAGTTGTTGCCTAAAGTATCATATGGAGAAAAATGTTCTGCGTCTAAGTAGTATTTCTAGGTTGCATGTCTATGCCATGCTGACTGATCACCTATGTACACAGCAAACATGTTATATAACAAAATCACATATATCAAAGCATTGTGTCTACTTAAAACATTATTATTGAAAGTAAAGACATATAGAAAATGTGGAACATAATTGCATCTGAACTAAAAGTTCTGACAAACAGCCAGCCAGTACTGTATAAGAAATGTGGGAGAGAAGCAAACAGGTATCATGCATTATAGTTGGGTTGCTTCAGATTTCTACATGTAATGATCAGTACTTCTACAACATAAAAAGATATCAAACACCATCTTATTCACAGTGGTTTTATACTGGTGTAACTTCATTGAGCTCTAAGGAATTACCCCCATTTTAAAGCGTGAGAAGTCAGTGAAAATCAGGCCCACTGCTTTCAAACATTTCAAACTGCAACATTTATAAAGAATTAAATACTGTACCTGAGGATACATGTACTGCATTGTTTTGGGTATCAATGTTGATGTGAGTAGCAGGCAGTTGCTCTGGGACACATCGCTTTTCCACTTTATTTTTATAAGGTCAAGCTTTAATACATGCAACTTTGAACCTTTGATATGATGGATTCTGTAAGACAAAGATTTTAACATTCGTTTCAATATTGGTGGATTTTGAAACTTCATCCCAGTTTACAATTTTTAGCATTAGTTCTGATCTTCTGTAACGAATTTTGGGGAAATCAATGATTATCTGTCATTAAAGTGTTAATTCAAGTCATTAACATGGAAAATATTCACCCTTCTCCACTTTAAGGAGATGGACTACACTGTTCCTTTAATAGAACTCTGCAGGAAATCAAACACAATTTTTATTCAAGGAAATGATTACTGTGTCTTGTTTAATTCTCACCTAACAAATGTCAGCACTAATGTATTACAGATTATTCAGTCAATTTGATGGTTCCAGGTGAAAGAAAGGAACACAAATCTCTTCTTTTAGTGTAAAAAGGGTCAGCTGGATGACTTCCACTGCAGGAGCGAGATGAGGCTTGACATGAATCAATCAAGCAGGCTCAATTTTACAGTTATAGTGCCTAATGCCTAAACATGAGCGTATGGGTGGAAATTAGCACCCGATTATGAGCATACATGATCTTCCCTGGGAAGACAATAATATTGGCATTAAGCTTCTCAAGAGGGAAGATGCTGCTGGTTTTTAATATGTCTTAAATTATGTCAGGAAAAACACTGGAACATCACACAAAAGCCACAGTCAGTGTATATTGCTATCTCATAGAGCTGGAGATCTTTACAACAATATTGACACAGGAGCAGGCAAGCAAATGTCAGCCAATATAACATATGAAATACTTAACGTAACCAATTTTCAGCTGTCAATCAGGAGGGAATAATGACTGATGCAAGGAATCAATATGCCACAATTGAATTCCAGCTCACAAACTTGTTTCGTTCTGCACTATAAAAGACTGTCAAATGTCACACCCCCAGAGATGCAACAGGATTCCAAAGATTTATTTATTTCAAGCTCTGAAGTCTATTAGCAATAGTGCTCCTTGCACTATTGGAAAAAGAGCTTTGATGACATTAAATTTCAGAAATGACAACTCATTGAATTTAGAGCCAATTAATGATGCCATCCTGTATAATATTTCAGCAATCCTCAGCTATTGTACTAATGAGAAATAAATCAATTATATTAAGTATAATTATAATTAATCAGAGTTCTGTGATTTAAAGCTGCAAATATTTGATCATATAAAATAATTTACTCTGCTGAATATTTTTAAGTAAGTTGTTTTATACAATAAAGGGAAAACAAAATAAAAGACAGTAATAGGCTCATTTTCATATAGATACATATAACATTATGCACACATGTTTAAATCAAAGGGAATGTTTAGTTCAGCTGAATTATTAAAAAATTACTACAGGAATGTGAGCTGCGTTGAGCTATATATTATTATGAATTGTTATTTCCGGGTTAACAAATATAATGGAAACAATATTATTAATGTTCATACTCCATGCTGCTATATTACCAAGAAAGGTAAATGAGAAGCAAAAAAAAAAAAAAAGGAAAGAGGACACAGGGCTGATCCTTGGAAGAGTCTCAATGTCCAGAGAATATATACTGTTTTTATGAAGAAAAATGTATGGAATGTAGCCAGCACAAATAAAAAAAAAAGAGAGAGAGAGAGAGAGAGAGAGAGACGTTATTCAGCCACAACAGGCAAATGAAACATATAGTCAGATGATATTTTTGGGAATAGCATATCTATTTTTGCTAACAGATAGCCAATGTTTTAATTTACTAATATGTCTTTTTCTTTATTTCTAGCTATTCTAACACTACCAACCCTTCATTTTCTATTGTTTACCCCCATAGAATAAAAGTTAAATATAACATACAAGTTCAATAATACATTGAACATACACAGGGCCAAGTTCTACCATCCTTATTCAT
The DNA here is from genome assembly GCF_052426305.1 of Pelodiscus sinensis. Lineage (NCBI taxonomy): Eukaryota > Metazoa > Chordata > Testudines > Trionychidae > Pelodiscus > Pelodiscus sinensis. The sequence continues at coordinate 105,798,567 of NC_143055.1, forward strand.
GCTGAGTAGTAACTTACTCCATGACTAGTCCCACTGAAAGCAGTGGGACTACTCACAGAGAAAGGTACTAATCAGTAGGAGAAGGATCTGGACCACAGTAATTATAAGACTATTAGAATTAGCATATTTTCTTTACCTGGAGCTGAGAGTTAATTAAAATCTGACAGTACAATGTATACAGAAGATAAACATTACTGTATTTTCTTTCCAATACATGGATATGTAATAATTCATTTAAGACAGAGTAGCTCATGCTGTTGAATGTGCTTATTAAAAACAGCGAGGAAGGTCACGGGCAGTGCTTGCTGTATCCTTCATTTGTTCTTCACCGAAAATGATATAACCAAACTGCAAAAGTTGAGATTGAAAAGCCACTAGTGTGTTGTCTAATTTCAACCACAGAAGCTGCTGTGCACTCTGTGACTTTATGAGAGAATAAGATTACAGGTCACAATAGCTTCTTTATTTCCCACCTGTAGCATCTAACAACATTTTATTAAGGATTTTCCCATCTTCTCTTTCTGACCTACAGGGGACAAAATTCTAACAGCTGTTACAGGACCCTTACCAAAATGGCATTAACATAGATTAGCAGTTCTGAATAGTAGTCTCATTTCATCAGGCTATATTTATGACCACTAACTAATATTTTTCTCAGTGTTTGCATGATAAACATGGGGTATCATTATGTAAACAGGAAAAGGGCCTTTAATATGGATAAACACTTAATGTGTGTTGCTTGCCTTGAATAATATCACACCAAGCTACTGTCTGAAGCTTTAAAGCTTGTTTACAAAACAAACATTTTAGGTGGCAGTAGGCAAACTTGTTGTTGCCTATATTGTGTTTGTCAATTTCTTATTCATTAACTATTGCTCTGGGCACAATAATACACTCAAAGAAAGGTGGAACGTTAATTTACATGTTTTCAGGTTAATATACACAATACTCACACCTACAGTTCTCACTGAGAGCTGGGCCTAGAAGCCCGAGTAGCTGGATCCTGCTCTTGACTAGGAGATGGGGTGAGACGTCCTGGGTGTGGAGAACAGAGGGCACTGCAGCCCACTGGGGGTCTGGGAGCTGGTAGGGCATCCAGGCTCCTGCAGTTACCAATCTAAGAAGGGCAGTATGAGGAAGTGAGAAAGCAGCTTCTCAGCTTCTTACACTGCCCCTCTTGGACTGGTGGAAGTGCTCCTGGTGAGAGTGTGCACTCCCGATGCAAGGAGGGTAGTGTGGCTATGAACCACTACAGTAAATAATCTGGTGGCTGTAATCTAGGTTGATTTACATTTCTAGTACAGTATAGACATACCCCATTGGGTAATTTGACAAAGTACATTCAGATGACTTGCAGCAAAAGCCCATTTTGCTCACTGTTTCTGAATGGATCTAAAAGTAACAGATAACAACCAGGGAAGAATATTTTCTTTATGTGTTCCTAATTTCCCAAAGACTATTTTCCTTCCCTTTTGGTTAATATATTGACAGGAAGCAGTCCCAATTTTGAAAAGCACATAAGGATATTAACAGGGATAGCTCAGTGGTTTGAGCATTGGCCTACTAAACCCAGGATTGTGAGTTCAATCCTTGCAGAGACCATTTACAGATTTGGGGCAAAAATTTGTCAGGTATGGTACTTGGTGCTGCTGTGAAGGCAGGGGACTGGACTTGACCTTTCAAGGTCCCTTCCAGCTCTAAGATAGGCAATCTCCATTAATTTACATTATAACAGGAGGGAAGCTCGTACAGAAGAATGTAAAGGCTGTGACCATGGGTGTGTCTGTGACCAGATTGGCAGATGCATTAACTCTTTGGGGCTATGTCTAGACTGCCACTTTTTTTCAGAAAAAGGTATGCAAATTGCACTCCACAATTTGCGTACCTTTTTCTGATTGTTTTTTCAGAATAGGGTTTTCTGAAATTTGGCCCATCTACACGGGGCCAAATGTGGGAAAAACCTCCTCTTTCAGAAGAGCCCTTCTTCCTCATAAAATGAGGAATATAGGGCTTCTGAAAGAGTGCATCTGCTCTTCCACAAAAAATGTCGGAAGAGCAGATGCGTTCCCTGGACGCGGTGGAGTTTTTCCGGGATACCTCTGGTATCTCAGAAAAACTCCACAGTCTAGACATAACCTAGGACTGATAGGAACTACAACCACTGGCCCTGGTTTGAGGAAGGCAAGTGTTTCTTATATACCCAAGTTGCATGGAGTACTTTGCTAAAGTCATGGATCTAAACCCTCTCAGAGAAAGGGAAACCAGGCCCGTATGAAGGAATTTCTGTAGAGAGGGGTGAGCTGTGAAAGCAGCTGGTGGCTGACCTGCCCCCACAGCCCATTCCTGCCCCCAGCCTCTCTCCTGGAGGTGGAAGGGGGGGAAATCAGCCACAGGCTCCCCCTGGCCGGCCAGAGCCCGGGGGAGAGAGACTGGTAGCGTGCCACCTCTGCCTTTCCCAGATCAGCCGGAATTGGCCCTATGGAGGACCATGAAGGACTGTGTGTATGTGGGGAGGGTGTATTTGCACCCTTCGCAAACCCCTTCCCCCTCCCACACGCCTGGAGACAGACACAATATACACTGTATGTATTTGAAACATATAATATTTTATTATCTATTTTTTCCCCAAATTGCAATTTCTATACTATTTATTCATGGGGCATTAAAAAAAAAAAAGAAAAAAGTTCTCTTCTAGTCAAAAATTCCTGAAAAATCACTGTACACAAACTATCTAACACAGCCCTCCAGATACTGTAAAGCTGCAGATCAAGTTTACCTAAGACAGCAAGAGGCTTTCTTAGCATTTAGTGGGCTCTGTGCAGGCAGAAGAAAAAAATAATTTGTCTAAAATGTTAACTTTAATAACCTTCAATCTTGGCATAGAATTGGTACTATTGTTTCAGCATTCTTCCAACTACAGCTCTTCCTCGAAACAAATATGAGTAGTTATTGTATTAATTAGTTAGAAAACTAGTATAATATCAGTACCAAACTCACAATGTCAGGTTATAGCCTTGTAAAATTCTGCTTCTCCACTCAACTCACAGTAAGCAATATTGTCTGACAGGTACATGAAATATCATTAGTTTTCGCATGATCAACCATATCCAAGATTTTGGAAAGTATATTTTGTGCACGTGGTGTTAAGTTTTTATGTCAACATTGTAACACTGTTGCCCAGTTGAGCTCGAATTTTAAAAGGTCTCAGCACACACCACTAGGCCTGGATTTTCAGGAGAGCTTATGTTCCATTTAGGTATCTGAATGAGATCTCTTGAAAATAGCTAGTATTTTCAAAAGAGCTCCACACCCAGCGTGATGAGTCACTTTGTGACAATTTTGGCAAGATTTTCCAATGAGCGTGGTGAGGTGCTGAGTACTTTTGGGAAAATGTAGTTGTATTGTATGTTTGCAAATCCAGGAATGTGTGTAGGATCTCTTGGTAACACAGAGGAATATGGATAGATGTAACAAATAATAAAACCACAGTAAAACAACAATTATTTTACTTTCAATTTGTGTGAGAAGCAGCAATTTATCCTGTACCACTCCTGCTCTTCCTCATTGCTCTCCAAATTGTCACAGAAGTTTGATGCCAAGTTTTTGAGAGATACTTCTTCAACAACAGCATCTGGATGCTTGGCAGACACTCCAGCCAGTTGTGCTGAATTCTTTGGATTGGCTTCCACACATCTGTCAATGGTCAGACTATTACTGATTGACTGTCTGGGCTAGACTGTCCTGTTCACAGCAATTTCTCTGCTCTTTCATCTATCTAAAAGTAACTGGTAGGTCCAAGTTAAAAGAAAACAAAATATTGTTAAAGTCTACAGGAGAAAAAAGTAAAGGCTCTTACTGGGCAAATGCTCACAGTAGCATTTAAAATCACCCATACTGTCCCCACCCAATTAAAGATAATTAATGTATAATGTTTAAGTACTAAAGAAATGCCACAGACTTTCTTCTGTTCAGTGGGAATATTTATCACAGGAACATTGCTAACTTTTATCCACTACGTGCTGTAAATTTCTGGAAACCATCTAAATAACTGTATGGCTTGTTCATTTTTCAACTGCAAAGATGAATTTCTAGAGAAATCACAGTACCTTTTTCTGGACATACTGGGATAGAAGACAGACACATCTCAGAAGGTTTGGTCGAGTTCAGATAAGTGTTAAAGCCCTCGGGTTCTAACCTGAACTTTATTCAAACTTCTTGATGATGGAAACTTGGTTCTTGGTCCTGCAGTGAGACACGAAAGTGTAGATTCGTATGCCCACACATAGTTCCACTGAAGTCAGTGTGACTTTTCACAGGCACAAGTGTGTGATCACACGGATTTTCTAATTTGACACAGTTTTCCTCTTGGCCTTCTTTTGTAATTTGGCATAGTACAAAGCTTTCCTTAAGCCTATGGTTTTAACATTGATGTAGTAGCCTTCTGATGAGCGTTGTCCAAGTTAAAAAAAAAGTATCTGATTATTGGCCTGTAGTTTAAGAACTAAAGAGGAGATTGCTGATAGTTTCTAAAATATCAGGATCATTCCAGTGAATTCCTTGTAAATAAATACCAAATTGTTAGCGTCTCTTTATCCTTCCAGTCATTAACATAACAAATGATATTCAGTCACTCAACATGTGGTGAAATCATGAAAGGTCCTGCCTGAGAGGCATTAAAACCAAGGAATCATAGGGTTAAGAAAGATTAAATATTCATGCTACTAGAGACTGGCCTTTTACAACACCTTCCTTTGTATTAAGAAGCATTTTTGGCACAAAACAGTGCATGAGCTAAGGCTGGTTTGTCAGTCCAGATTTTCAGCTTTTCCTGAATTTCCTTGCTTTTGTGAGCTTCGGTCAAGTTCTTTTTGTTATTTATTTGATGTGGGATTAAATATTACTGGATATGTTTTTAACTTGCTGGAGAAATACAAAGTTAGTTTTTATTAGTAGTCAAATTTCTATTTTGTGTTTAGTTAATGATGTCTTAGCTTACATATCAGAAACAAACAATCAAAAAAATCCAGTTAGGGCTGGAAATGCAGGCTGACCCACTATCCTTAAGTATACACGCTGTCATGCTAAAAAACCCTTATATAGTGCTGTACTTTACAGAAGACCAATACATTAGTATTGCTTATTAGTCATATGAACCCAATAATTACTTATTTTTGTGAATTTAGGTCAAACCCTAAATCTTACATAGGGCCCAATTCATACCCCCGGTGTAATGAAAAACACCCAATGAAGCAAATATATTAGCAGCACAGAACTCGTCCCATAGATTTTTCCATTTGCTGTTTGTAAACAAAGTGGAATTTAAATTTTAAAAAGATAGGTAGAAGGGGCTTGACAGGCTGATGTGTGGGCAAGGAAAGTTTTATCTGCAGGGGAGGGGAGGCTGCTGGTGGGTGAGCTGTTGAGAATATTTAAATTTGTCAGAAATATTGACCGTTTTACACACGTGCTTCTTCAGCAGAAATCAACAAAAATGTGTGGTTATATAAAGCACTCCTCTTCCAAAGTTATATTCTACTTTTTAGCTAGAAAGAATAATAATAATAAAAACCTATACAGGAAACTCTAGTTTAATTAATTAAACTAAAACTGAAATAATGAGCACTCAGCAAAAAAAAATTACAATTATATACAAATATTGGATGAACTTAAAACTAGAAAGCAGCAAAACAACCCTTAGCCACACCAAGGAGTATAAATATGCTCAGACTTCCTCAAGGATGCTGTCAAACAAATAACCACTTTAATACTAAAATCAGACTTCCTAACCAAAAACTATTTATCCGACCCATCACCCATTTTAAAATATTGAGAAGGCAATCCCAGAACTTAATATTTAGGGGCTGACCTTGAATAGCAATCAATACTGCCCTTGTATGGCACAGTCATGGTGCATCTCTGATGCTTGTTGAAAATCTTTTGTGTGTGTGTGTGTGTGTGTGTGTGTGTGTGTGTGTGTGTGTGTGTGTGTGTGTGTGTGTGTGTGTAGAATGCCTCACAACCAATCACCACTTTCTTCTGAGCAGTTAACAGGACAGAAATTCTTTCAGCTATAGAGAATGTGTGTCTTCTGGTCTGATACAGCAACTCACAGCTCCGCAATGGTATATATCCTTGTAGCACAAGCAAAGTCTCTGATTATAAAGGTAGATCATGTGTACAGAAAGTAATGAGACAAACTGCTAAAAAGCAGAACACCCTTAAAATAGTAGCCTCAACAAAAAATCATTCCATATAAAAATATTTTCACCAGCCACGTAAAAAAAATTTAATTGTTCAACCCTGACCCCAATACCTCTGCTAAGCACTTGTAATTTGTTCAGAGGGACTAATTACCTGTAGTTGTTGGCAATTTTAAAATGCATGTTTGGAAAAATGCTGAGTACTTTTTGGTGAGCTTTGAGAACATAAAGGTAGCATTAGAAATAACGGTGATGGTTGTCTCAAATTGCATCATTCGCCCAAGTGCCATGCCTCACAGGATCATGTTCAAGGATCTTTCAGCATCAGCCTACTTTCTCAGTGCTCAGTGTCTTACTAGAATTCTTTCAAGAATATATTGGCTGTAAATGAAGTGTCAGTGGAATCTTTCAATAACTTGGTAGGTACAACAACATACCCCTGGTCTTGTCCATTAGTGGTAGATTTTGAGAATATGTAGATTCAGGGAAGTTGGGGGCAAGAACACCAAATATTTGGTCCAGAGGAGTTGGGGCTTCTGAAGCAGAGGGCTTAATAAAATAACGAACAGGTCATCCTGATCTTCCCTGCCAGTCCTGCTCGTATCCTATTAACTAACTTCCTTGTACGGGTCTTCCAATCAGTCCAGCCCTCAATGTGCTTTCAAGGCCACTCATCCTTTATCCCCAGTCTTTTTGCAGAGAACACAAGGCAAAGATAGCTCATTTGTTGACTGAGCACAGGGATTCTTCAGATTTTGAAGCTGTGTATACATGAAGCTGACCCGTGGGCAAAAACCACTCAAGTTCTGCCAGCCTTTTTACCCTGCACCTCACCAGAGACAGAGACTATGTATATAAGTGAATACACTGTTTTCTCTGCCAGTGTAAAGTTGTATAATAATAATAATAATAATAATATACATGCCCTTTCAAAAAGGCAAAAAAAAATTCTCATTCTTACGGGCACAAAAGATCCCAAAGCAGATTCCTTTAACCAGTACTATGACAAAGGGTCACATTTAATCACAGCAATGCAAGATATTCAAGAACTTTAAGCAGACTATATCTTATTCTATTTGAATTCAGTAACCTAACTGAGATCATGGAATAAATATGTTTGTATGTCATTTGGCTAAAGAAAAGACCATATTGCAGTGTGTCCAAGGTTTGCAAAGACCATGACGCCTTTCCAGAAGGGAAGTATACACATTTTTTTCTGATGTAGTCTGAGCCACCAAGTCTCAGGGAAAATAAAAAAAGAGACATTGAAATCTGAGTTTGTTTCACTGGGAATTACTACTACTGTTCTGATCCTCACTAAGCCTCATCTTATTACTGATGGGGGGAAAAAGTGTTTTATGAATATGACGAAGCTCAGCTTTTTTGCAAGCAGAATCTAAAAGACTTGCAGACTTGGAAAATTGCACAGTCTGTGATTCAGCTGAAGAGAAGAGGCTTTTTCAATATCTTGTTAAATCATCATGCCCTGAACTCAGTGGTTTTTATGGCTCTTCCAGTTTTGTGGTAGTATGACGGGGCTGAATCCATATGCTACTCCTTCACAGTTTACCCCCTCCCTTTGATCCTCCTCTGAGTGCACGTGCACACACCCACACACACAGGCCGAATACTCACTGTTCTTGGCTGTCACTTGACTTTAATTTAAATAGAGAAACAATGACTTAAGGCAGAAATGGATTTGACCAGATAGTCTTGTTTTAGTTCTCACCTCTGTTCTTTCCTGTAGTTCTCACCTACTCATATAGCCTCTCAATATTTAAAGAGCCACCCAGTCTGACTGCCCAGGTTGATCAGTACACTTCCTAGGATGGTTCTAATGATAATTGGGGCAGATCTATACCACAGATTTACATTGGTGCAGTTGCATTAATACAGCTGTGTAGCTGAAGGTGTCTGGTGACAATGATTTAAGTTGTTGGGGTGAGCTCTCCATCTCGGAGGGTATGTCTACACTATCCTCCTAGTTCGAACTAGGAGGGTAATGTAGGCATACCGCACTTGCAAATGAAGCCCGGGATTTGAATTTCCCAGGCTTCATTTGCATAAAGCGGGCTCCGCCATTTTTAAATCCCTGCTCGTTCGAACCCTGTGCCGCGCGGCTACACGCGGCACGAACTAGGTAGTTCGAACTAGGCTTCCTAGTTCGAATTACCGTTACTCCTCATTCCACGAGGAGTAACGGTAGTTCGAACTAGGAGGCCTAGTTCGAACTACCTAGTTCGTGCCGCGTGTAGCCGCGCGGCACAGGGTTCGAACGAGCACGGATTTAAAAATGGCAGAGCCCCGCTTATGCAAATGAAGCCCGGGAAATTCAAATCCCGGGCTTCATTTGCAAGTGCGGTATGCCTACATTACCCTCCTAGTTCGAACTAGGAGGATAGTGTAGACATACCCGGAGGGAGGCAGGAGCTATATCATAGAAACCATTTCTAGGGGTGCATCTAGACTATAGGGTTTTATCGATAAAAGTGGACTTTTGCCGACAAAACTATACCTGCGTCTACACTACCGCTGAGTTCTGTCGACAGTAAGTCGACAGAATGCGGCAGTTTTGTCAACAGCAGTGAACCTCATTCTACAGGGTATAACGCCTTTTGTCGACAAAGTTCTGTTGACAAAAGGCGCTATTGCATCCACACTATGCTTTTTCAAAGAGAGCGGCTTGCTTTGTCAACAGAACTGGCTGTAGTCTAGACACTCTTTGTTGACAGTATCTGTCGACAACGCCTCTGTCGACAAAAGCCTGTAGTCTAGACGTACCCATTAGTCCACTTTTGTCGACAATGCCCTGTAATCTAGACACACCCCTAATGTCCTTGATAGGTTTGGAAGAATTCTTATTTTCTGTAGTTTCAACAGATAATATTGATTTTTCTTTTTAAGCATTTTTCAGCTTTTATCCATTTAAGATTACACAGCTGTGCAAAATTAGGATTCCTAAGCATTTTCAGGAAATGCTTATTAAGTCAAATTTTTACCATTTGGGAACATTTTCAAGGGCATCAGACTGTAGTGGTTAGACAATTATTTAATGACAATAGAAACTGAGATTCAAAAAGTTATACCCATCAAAACACAGATTGTCAGTTTCATATGTCAAAATATTCAAAGTAAACATCCTGGCAATCAATCTCTAATAAGTTCTCAAGGAGCAGTTTTCTTACTTTACCTATCCATAAATATCAATAATCATCAATGGAAATATATTTTTAAATCTGTTTGTGTGTGTACAGTGGAATTGCTGAAAAACTAATAGAAGTCAATGCAACTATAAGAAGCTTTAACTATCAAGTCACAGATTTTGCCTCCCTCATTTTTGTATGTGAGAAAAGTACCATGCAGACGAATCACTGCTGCAGATCAGTGATTGCAACAGTGCCTAGCCAGTTGTATTTCTAAGAGGGCAGCTTTGGAAGAAGTGAAGGGATACTCTATAAGGACCATGAGATCCCAAAGTGCCTTTGTGACGGGGCGGCCCCGCCCGCGGCGGAGAGCCCCGTCTCGGCCGCCCTGTACAGCGGAAGGCCGAGCGCACCCCGCCGCTGTCCACGCTGTTCGGCAGCGGCGAGGAACACGTCGGCCTCAGGCACGCCGGAGGACGTCATCCGGGCGCCCTGGAGACCAGGCCCCCGTCGCCCCGGCAACGGGCAGATGCCCCGACGCGAGGGGCGGGGACGACGCAGGACGCCGGGGCCGCGACCCCGGCGCCAACTTTAAAATGGACCCGCGGCCCCAAGGAAGGGGGGGCTGACCGCGAGGGGAGCGGAGCAGAGCGGAGCGCAGCGCAACGCAACACAGTGCCGCGCAGCGTAGCACAGCACCGCACCCCACCGGCTAGAGGAGCAACGCAGCGACAGCTGCCCACCAGCCGGCTTACGGATACACCGGACCGCGATGAGTTGGTGAGCTCGGGAGCAGAAGGGGAAGGAAGCAGCCCAGTGCAGAGTCAGGGATGACTGGTGGGCTGGCGAGTTAAGGGGTCGTACCCCGTCAGCCAGGTTCGGGTCGTTTGGACCAGAACCCTTAGGGCCCTGGGCTGGGGCCCGTGAGAGTGGGCGGGCCTGGGCCCCTCTTCCCCTCCTGCCTTGTTGTGGGGGGGAAACTGAAGACAAGCACACGAATAAGAGGGACCTGGGGAACTCGAGACTCAAGGACCGCAGCGCGCCCTCCGGGCAAACGCCGCTAGGCGGCGTGGGGGCGCCACAGCCTTCAATCCTTGGATTCTGCACAACTGTAATCCCTACTTCTTCACTGTCTCTGTTCATCTGTATATTACTGGAACCATCTTTTTTAACATATTTTTTCTCCTCACCTATTTTCCCATGGTTAGGGAGCATATAAAGTTGGCTGCTGTTTTTTAAAGTCTTTAAAGTTTGTGATAATCTTCATGACCTTCATCATGGCAGATCCCAAAGGGAGATGGTCTCCTTACAAAAAGAGTGCTACCCATTTTGATCTTTTGGTATAGTGCTTAAGGAGGTCTGATTTTTATATTCAGCTTTTGTTCATCACTAGAAATCTTCTTGTGCCAACAAAGCTTTTGGAGCTTGTGTGATCACCGGCCATGTAGCAACATTTCATGGTATATATGCTTCAGAATTCATAAGTGCTCTAGTCTTAGAATATGTCCATTCCAAGAAAGCAGCCAAAAACTGAACCAGTGTGAATGGAAGCATTTGATGGATTTGGTTTGGAATATCCTCATTTCTGATCTTGCTGTGCCTCATGGAAAAGGTCAAGCCAGGATTCTTCAGACTTCCCAAGTGTTCTTGTTTCACTGTCGTACAGCTGAGCAGATACAACTGTGTATCTGTTGATCTACAGCTTCATAACAAGCTTGATACCATAGTGTCCCCACAGAGGCCATTGAAAGACAACACATGGGAGCAGCTGCTGCTATACAAGCATCTGCAGCTTTCAAGCATCCTCCAACACTGTCTATGATGCTGCCCAAGTATTTGACAGCTGCCATCTGCTCTGTGCCCCATCCAGAATGGCTCATATTGAGTTGGCTGTAATCTGTAACTGTCTGATGGTAATACTCAGGGACTTTATTTTATCTAGATAAATAACCAGACCAATGTGTGTTGCTTCTTACTCAACAAGGCCAGTCATCAGCTGCAGTGATTCACCAAGTTGAGCCAGTGTCATTGGCATATTCAAGATCTTGCTATTCAGCTCAGCACCACTGATAGTTGCCTCCCCAAGCCATCCATCAACCAACTGATGCCAATTGAGGACTGTGTTCTGTGACCATCATCACCTATAGTCCTCAAATCTGCAGGAGCAGCCATGTTGCAACCATCCATTTGACTGCCTGCTGACAACTGCTAAACCAAGACCCTAGTTTGAGGTTCTGCCCCAACACACTATTGGCGAGGGTCCAGAGCAGCTTATTGGTCCACTGGCCGTTCTTAATAGCAACAGGAACATGAACAACTAGGATCCATCTCTGGACTGTGCACCTTATGCTTCCCACTCCCTCAGCTTGATTTCCCAGGATCTTCACCTGGTGTGGCTCTGGACTTCTGATCTTTGGTTCTGATCTCCACTCTGTCTCTGGCCTCCTGGTATCCTGATTCAGCTGACTCCTGACTGTGGACTCTAGCTTTGACCACTAGGTTTAGCTGTCCACAACCTGGTCCTGATAACAGTCTTGCCAAACTCCTGTGGAGATAGGAAACCAAGCCATGGCATCTCCCATTATCTTGAATGCAGCCTTAAATTTCACAAACTTGCTTGGTGCACTGAGTCAAATGTATAACAGAAATCTATAAAAACTATTACACATAACTTATTACAATTCACCCTTCTCAAAAAAGGTGTGTCAGGGTTAAGATCTGGTCAAAAGCTGAATCTTGTCTACATTTGGAACTATGTAGTAGTGTTTCAGTATAGATACTAACTACCCCAAAATGAGAGGTTCTTCTGTCAGTGCAGGTAATCCAACACCCCAAGAGAAAGCAGTTAGGTCAAGGTAACATTCTTCTGTTGACCTAGCACTGTCTTTATCGGGGGGGGGTCAGGTTGTGTCAACTATGTCACTCGGGGTGGATTTTTACATCCTTGGGAAACACAGGTTGAGCTAACTTTTTGGTATAGTCTAGGCCAAGGTCTAACAACTTTTCTACAGGGTTGACTAATAGTGTGAATTTAAAGTGAATTAGTTAAATCACATTTAATCTCTATGGGGGGGGAAGTAGTCTTAATTCAGTTTAGAAGTGAATTAAACTAAACCAAATCAAGGACACTTGAATTCTGAATTAGAGGATTTCTCTGGGGGGTGGGGGCTAGTACAGTTTAACAAAAACACTTCAATTCACACCTTTAGTCGTTTCTGAGTAATTTTCTTTATTGTACCCTTCTAGACAAGCCATAAAACTTAAGTGATTTGAGAGATTAAGAGGGAAATGCCTTTTTCTGGGACTAGCAATAGTGTAATACTTCTGTAGAAGTTACATTCAGCCTTACTGCCCTTTTTAAAACAGAAGCAGGATCCTTTTTCCAGGCACAGCGGATAATTTTAGTGCACCAGATAATCTGGAAAACCTTATACAGCCACTGTGCCATAATATTCTCAGCTGCCTTCAGTCTGTTCTTAATTGGATCCCTGAGCCAAGCATTCCTTTATCTTTCTTACACAATGACATGAAGGTGTTCCAAAGCTGAACCCATTCAACCTTAGCTTTCACTCTCAGCAAACGTGTCTTGGAAGATTCCACTTGTCCCCTCATGACTTTCTCAGCATCAACTGCTGTGAGCATCTTTATGAATGACATTTGGAAGGCTGAGGCCCCAGCTTAGAACTGACAATGGTCACCAGGTTGAAACCAAGTCATTCCTCACCAGATGACAGAGTGAGTAAGACTTAAGTCACTAATCTTTCAATGGCCTTCTGTAGTCTGAACAGAAATCCATCTGATAGCTTGACTGTAGTAAGAGATTTTGGTTGAATTGGATTAACTTCAGCCCTTGTAAGTCTATAAAGTCCAAGGTTCAAGTCTGTTAGCAGAAGCTGACTTGTCAAGTTCAGTACATCCCTGACCATTATTCTAACATGCATGTGACTGATAAGAGTCCTGGAAAAATCATCTGGGCTGTACCAGATATGCTTGTGAATCTTGTGTGATGGAAAAATGTCTCTGCAATCACCATGTCAGCCACCAATTACTGCACAGCCTATTCCTCTTCTGCCATAAACCAAACTTCAAGTGTACTTTCTCAGGTGTCTTCATTCTATCCTACCTGTGTACTGAAGTTCCTTAGATCATGACGACATCTCCTCTTGGACATTCATTACAGTTGCTGGTAAAAACTATCTGCAGCCAAATTATTGGCCTTGCTATTGGTGGAGTCATCCTCTATGGTGCTGACAACATACCCCCCCGGTAGGGAATTAGACATGGTTAAGTCACTGATTAATTAATCACTTGCCAATGGCAAGTGACATGAGAGCAAAGAATGTATAATACTCAACATTATTTTCATTGCTTTCTAGCCACACCATTTCATAGTTCTCAATATTCAGGCTTTTCAATTGCTTGGAAAGGACGATGGCTTTAGCTGTTCCAGACAACATTTGAATATTCCACGCACTAATTTTACATGCAGGACACCATGGCCCTTTCGAAATGTTTCATTAGTGATTTTCCCCTCAGAGGTGAAGAAATTCTTGGCCATTTCAGCTACAAGGACATTTGGCCAGATTATTGCAGGTGATCACATGCTAACAAACTCACTATGGGTACATCTACACTTGCTCTCTAGTTTGAGCTAGGGATGCAAAAGTAGCAGACCGAAATTGTTCATGAAGTGGGGGATTTAAATATCCCGCACTTCATTAGCATAATCTCGCCCGCACGTTATTCCGCTCAACAGCTAATTTGAACCAGGAAGTGTGCTCTGGGATGCGTTAGTTTGAATCAAACCCCTCGGTTCGAACTCCTCATTTTACCTAGGCGAGCACCAGGCTCCTGCTCCAGTGCCTGGCAGATCTGCTGCCTCTGTGCGCTGGGTTCTTGCTGCAGAGCCTGGCTCCTGCTACCACTTCGGGCAGCCCTGCAGACCCTGCACTGGGCTTCTACTGCTGTGAGTGGGGCTGCCACAGCCCTGCTGGGAAGCCCCACTGCCAAGCGTGGGCCTCCTGCAGCCCTGCCAGGAAGCACCGCCAGCCTGCAGGGCTCCTGGCGCTAGCCCTCCAGGGGGACTCTCTGGTCCTACCAGACCACAGATGTTGCCACACCAGAGAATCATGGTTAAGAGACTTTCAACCTGTACTTACATTTCAGAGTACAGCATATAGAGCAGAAACAGAATAAACAAATCTTTGTAGGAGATTTTTGTTTGTACTGACTTTTAGTGCATTTTATGTAGCTTGCTGTAAAACTAGACATATCTAGATGAGTTGATGTACCAACTACAAGACCTTTGTGTACCCGCAGGGGTACTTGTACCCCTGGTAGAGAATCACTATTGTAGGGTTTCCCTTTACCAAGGCCAGAAACCAGAAGATATGGGAAACGTGCTGGGTTGAATGAGTAAGTACCAACTTACTTAGTATGTACTGATTTTAGCCACCTTCATCTGCCCAGACCACACTGAGTTGCTTGAAATACAATCCACTCCTATAGAGCCTAACTGAGCTCTAAACAAATATAATGTGGGGGGTCATTATGGAAGTGAAATCAGCTCCCCAAGCTGTGAGCAGAAGCCAGGCCTGCAGTGCTCCCATTTCTCCACAATTTGCTGGCTGCTCTCCTTATGCCTCGTTCACTTGGGCTACCCATCCCAGGGCAGCCCTCTGTCTATGTTAGTCAGCAGAGAGAGCTTTTCTAGAATGAACAAGGTATTCACATGACTCATTTGCATGTGCAATTTTAGCTCCCTATATGTGTCGGTGATTTTGCAAACACATTTGAGCAGCTTGTTCTAGCATATATGGCCAGCAGCGTGAGATTCTATGGGAAATGTTCTCAGCTTGAAGTTCTGAGGGTTTTAAAGTTATTCCACACATTTTTCTCTATATTTTAATTTTGCTGATTCAACTCGATGTTTCACTGTATTGCCCCAGCTCATTTCTTTCCTGTTTCTTCCTCATTGCTTTGGCAAATGTTGCTCTCCTTGCCTTTGCCTTCATATTGTGTTATTTATGACCTGCTGCTCATCTTTTCTAACACTCTGGTTCCTAGCTCTACTATTCTAGTTGATATTGCAGCTGTGATTTCTATTTTTTTCTTTGCCCTTTTTGGCTCTGCCAGGCATTTCATTAGCAGACTCAGAGAGAGAGTTTATACAGTATCTGCAGCTCCAGTGTTCAGTGGGATTTACTGAAACAACTGAACTACTTGGATGTATCTGCATCCATTTACTATTAGAAATGCCTTCCCTCTAAATTTACAGAATAATAGGTTGTGCACTGACACAGTATATGCATGCACAAATTCACTGAAGTCAGCTGAGATACATCTACGTTCATCAGGTCTGAATTTGGCTCTCTATCAGAAAAACATTAATATTTTTGAATCCAAACACAGGCCTTGATCATGTAAGCTACACTGCAGGGAGAGAGACTTCCCTCCATGCAAAATGAGTTGTAAATCAGTGCTTAGAAACTGTTAAAATGAAGCCGCATAAAAGCCACAGTCTCCTGAAATAATCTTGTAACAGATTTGGGTCAGTTGATTTTAGTATATTATAGTTGATACTATGTATAGTTTTGCACAACAGTATAATTTCTATGCAAAGAAGAATTTTAGCTGAGATTCATATACATTGTTCCCTTTTGGCCTTACGAAGTTTGTATGATTATTTTATTCACACATTTGCAGCCCCCTCTTCCCCCAGATAGCTTCATAACAACTTCCTTTTTTGACTCTCCCGCCCACAATGTTGCCTTTTAAAGCTTACTGCAAATAATGAACTTCTATGGCCTTCAACCTTTCTAATGTCTCTGCTTATTCCTGTAAGTTAGTTTTGGCTCTTAGGTTATGTTATAATGTTCCAGCACGTATACTCTTTTTGTGATGACAGTAAATAAGATACACACAGACTTCTCTGTTTATTTTTTCAGCTGTTCATTTATAGTAAATTTTAATAAAAACTGCGAAACAATTTTGTTCTGTGGGGGAGGCTTGACACAAAAGTAGAACAATAATGTGCCAAAAATGCATTGTTATGATCGTTCAGATGGGTGCTGTCACGAGGAGGGGTCTGCACTTCAGTCAGTATGAACATGATAAAGTATGAATAGTACAGCTGCAAACTCCCTTTGGATAACACTGCAAAACATATGGAAAATGTTTCCTGACTTATGAAAAATAATATTGGGACAGAATATAGTAAAGGGATTGGGTCAAAAGGCTGAATAAAGCATTAGCACAAACCATAACTGAAATCTTGTAGTCATAAATTCCCTATTAATGAAATGTGCATGTAATTCTTACAACTCCTCAATGTTTAAAAATTATAGCGTTAATAAAGACACAGTGACCCACTCAGAAATATATATGGGAATGTTTTCATTCATAATTTATTTTAAAAATGAATTGTGAATCTAAATGTTCCTTTTGGAAAAATTCAGATTATGATTTAGTTTCAGACCTATGTATTCTGGCCTGAGCCTATCTCCAATTTTGTTTATTTTGCATAACCATGTTCTTTTATTGCTTAACTTCACACTTTTAGTATTCAGACCTCGTTGCTGCAAATCTACGCATAATGCAAAGCAGCGTGTGTGTGGTTCTTGCACTCCAGGGCAAGTCTGAGTGGATGTCATGCAGACACACAACGCTCCCCTAGCCTCAGCCTTAGAGAATGGGAGGAATTGCCTGGGACAGCAGGGGAAAGAAAAACTTCGGTCATTGCTTTGTGCTGTGGTTTGACGGTAGCACCCATTCCTGCTCACATGTGCATAATTGTCTCAAGTATTCACCTCCTTTGTTGTGGCAAACTGCCTACAGGGCATGGCAGTCACTTAACAGCTTCTGTGTATTATCCATCATTGCACCAATACACTACAGAATGCTACCCCACCCAAAAAGCAGAATCTTTGTTCTCTGGCCTATCAGTTTCATTGCTCTCTAGAAGTGCATATTATGATGGTCTAATATCACTAGGCATCTGCCCCTTCTGTGATAAAACCTGCAGCTCCAGAATCGGGCTGGTCAGCCATCTACGGATCCACAAACAGGAGGGTGACAGGAAGATGTCCTACTCGTTAGCCAGTAGCTGCTGAGAGAGAGAGGGATTCCATTTGGTGTTGAATTGTTTGACATCTGTCCCAGTGAACTGTGACTCTTATCTGAGCACAGCATGTCATATGGGCCAAACTTATCAAAATGTGCCTTTCAGTTCCTGATCACAGTTCTTGTCTTTTTGTCCTCCAGATAGTTCATTTCTGAGCAATGAACTGATGTAGTAAACTACTGTGATCATCCAGTTTCTGCCAATAGAAGAGAACAGATCTGTTCTGACCAAGGCTGGCATGATGATTTGCGGGGTGTGGTTCAGGCTGGGCAGCTGGCTCGATTGGTCCGAGCTTCAGCAGGGACATGAGCCCAGGCATTGGCAGGATGATTTTCATGCTCTCTAGATGGCATCTCACACTGCTCAGTGCCCTGGTAGCTGGTAAGATAGTTCCATCCAGCCTGGGGTCACACCAGCCGTGTGGGGTCACACCAGCCGTTTTCCCATGATCAAGGTGGGATTTCATGAGGCTATAAAGTTTCCTTCCATTGTTGATCCCTATGCTCTTTGCACACCTTGCATTTTTTAAATGTATGCTCTCAACTGGACATTCGTGCTTGGACACTTGGGCAGTCAATACACTCCCTGGCTTATCTCAACCATGCCTCTATTTCAATGTGTGAAATATACTGTTGCTCTTTCTCTTAACAATCTCTCCTGTAAGATGGAATCAAACCATCCTGTTAGTAATCATGGAACCTTTTATAGCTCCATAGCCACATTTCAATATAGGATTTTAAAATGAGGTTATTTTACTAATCAAGCAATCTATTGACTACTTGATTAGTTGATTGAACTGGCTGCCTTCCCCAGTCCCAGCTCACACAGGGTCCAAACCCTGCTGTGGCTCTACAATTTAAAATGCAGTAGGAGTTGGGCAGCTGGCCCCCACTCCCCAGCTCCTATTGCATTTTAAATTACAGTGCAGCAGTGGGGTTTGGTCCCAGACCTGGCGCAAGCAAGGATTGAGCTGGGCTACCTGCCCACCCAGCTCCCACTGCCTTTTAAATGCAAAACCACCTGGGCATACGTTTATAGGGTGGTTGAGGAGTTGACTACCCACTTACATCCCCTCTTTCAATACCAGAGATCTCAACTCTGTCATATAAATATGACAACATTTTGGGCATTTATCCTGGCAACAATATTTTATTCCTTCCCCAACGATCTAATAAAAAGCTTCATTTTTGTTATCATTTTTACCCTTCCTGATCAGCCCTGGTTATAGCCTCAGGTCCTGCTTTTACTGCTTCCATACTTGCACAAGGTTTTTTTGTCTGGAAATCCAGATTTCCATTGAATTCTGATCCTCCCTGCTGCTTGTTAGTTTGGTTGCTAGGTGCTGTTTTATTTGCCTATTAATCACACTTCCTTCTTTACTGTGGGTTTCACTACATTGACCATGGCCATAATTTTTTCATGTACTATATGCTAGGTAATAACATGAAATGACTCCCTGTTTATAAAACTATACTGGTTCTTTATGAAGGGAAAATATGGACAAACATGTAGCATTCAAGTTGGGTGCATATAGGCTAACTTTTCTTCCGCTGCCTTCTCCAAACTCTTTCCTCCTGCAAGCATTGTTCTTACCCTCAAGTTCCATCGCTACAGTCTATGCACATTTGCTATCCACCATAGGATCCGAGCCAGTGTGTTCAGCCCAGCACTCGTGAGCAAATCACTAAACAAAAACACTGGTACAGGTAAAATAAAAGAGGTCATTTTGAAAGAGAAACATGCTAATTTCAAGTTTTGAAGGCATTAATTCTAAATAGTGACTAATACATTGCCTTGCTAGATGAAGGGCAGGCCTGAAGAGGATCAGCTATCTTGCTCAGAGAAGCAATTCTCTTTGCATCATTTTTTAAAACTACTCTGTAAAACAAATGAATAACCAGAGCCCTGCAAATCCACAGATATCTGTAGCTATCCACATTTGTGGATGTAAGTATCCCCATGGGACATCTTTGTGAATATGGATGCGGAAACAACTTTTGTATCTAGAACCCTGCAAATTTGTAGATAGCTGCTTAGTATCTGCGGCTATCTGCATCCATAGATGTTGACGTGGATGTCCACGGCTCATTTCTGCCAATACAGATGCAGATGCAAAATTTGTATCCACATAAGGCTCTATTAGTAACCATTGAACAATCACTTGGATCCTATCAGATTTTTTTTTTTTTTTTTTTTTACAAAGACAGGAGTGAAAGGGGAATAATGACTCTCCATTGGAAAGTTGCCCTGAAATAGCTGCAGCCACATCATCTGAGGTAACTCTCCACAGGGTCCAAAAGTATAAAAAGTTTTACTCAAAAACTGTAGTAGTTAGGGATTTATATTGAAAATGCAAACAAACAAACATATAATATTATATTTGGTCTTTCAAATAACTATTGCAGAATTCCAATGATTGAACAAGAGCAATAAAAAACTGAAGAGTAAATTGTAGCAATTCAGAATATCATTTAACACAATATAATTATGTTCTGAAAACTGTTATTATTGCCAGAATGGGCTATTTTAATGATCCAAATGTATGACAAAACACAAGTGTGTATTCTGGAGATAATTATACAAGAAATAGCTTAAGAAACACCACTCAGCTTGGTTAGTGAGTCCTCCCTCTTTACCTGGCCAGCACTTCTGTCTCTTTTTATTTTGTGATCCTTAGATAAAACAGGCAGTTCTTAATGTCCCATGCTCTAACTGTCTGCACTCAAGCACATACTTAACCTGTTTAAGAATGTTTAAAATGGATATTTGAAGAATATATTAAATTGGGATTCGGAGCATACAGGCACTGGTTAGTGAACATGTAGGTCCCCTTCAGATGTCAACCAAACAGGTAAGAAAAGTGGAGGGGGCTTCAAGGAGAGCTATAAATTTCAAAATAAGCTTTAGACAGTAAGTGTTAGAAGACAGACCAGCACATAGATACCAGGTTTCTACGCAGGTTGATCTCCCACAGAAGGGTCCATAAGTGGAACATATTGATAAAATAAATATCAAATTCACTTGCAAGTCATTGGAGAAGGGAGAAGAGGTGGAGGTATGAGAGAAGAAACAGAAAAAAAGAAATTTTTATGTATAAGGGAGACCAAACAAACATTTTAAAATGTGAATTCAAAAGGGCAAGCTCCAATTGATTCAAACCTGCTCAGATATCAGAAATAAAGAAGCGGAAATAAGGAGGGAAGGGCTGTCCCCAAATCCTGACTTGTGTCCTAAAAACCTAAAATATGCACAATCCTTCCATTGTGTACAAAAATCCCTTGGACTGAACAAGGACTCAGGAGATTTGGGTTTAATTCCAGGATCTGCCTTTGACTTCCCATGTGATCCTGGGCAAGTCACTTCAACCCTGCACCTTAGTTCCTCTTACATAAAATAAGAATAATACTTCTCTACCTCAGCATAAATGTATTAATGTTTGCCAGGTGATCAGATTCTACAAAAGAGCACCACAGAAAAGTTTATAGACAAAATTATGCATTTCTCCAAATCTCCATGGCCATATAATCATATTATATGCTAAACTGGTGGCTACGAACCACTGTGAAAGGGTAATACACTTTAAGTACTGTGTGAAGAAGCAGCAAGAAAAGTTTGTGTGCAGAGTATGTTCACTCTATCCATCTAACAGCTGTTTGTCTGTTTTCATCACTGAAGGCACACATGCTGGGTGTAATGACAGCCTGCTCTGTGATACCTGTGTCCGATCCTATTTGGAGAAGGACCAGCTGTTTGCCCACAGCCCACAAAAATGTCTGAGCACAGATAGTATGGTAACAAATTTGGCTGTTCCTCAGAAAGTCCTATAATCTTGTTACTGTGCAGGTAACAAAAGAGACTGCAATAATTTTATAATAAAAAACTACTTGCCACAAAATAGACAGGTTTATTCTTTCACTTTGATTAGTAAATCTGGCACAGTGCCCCAAGATGGGAACTATGGAGTTTTACCACATTAGAAGCTGAGACACTTTACATCTGTCACATAAGAGGACAACTCATAAAGGATAAACACACATGGTGCATAGATAGGTTTTCTGTCTGGTTCCAGCTTATCATGGCAACATCTGCCTGCAGCTACAGAGATGGGATGCACAGCAGCATCTGTGCACTACCCAGATTTCCTGCACTTCCAAAATCAATTCTATCTTTTAATAGTTTTGGTGAAAGCTATAGAGAGAAGTATAGCATTAATAGAGCTGTTACTATTACAGGTGCTGTCTGCAAGTCCCATTTCTTTTCACAATTGATGCTATATTTACTTGATGCTCAAGAGCAGGAGATCCAATAATTATAAGAGGATTTATAATTCGAGAGTTATAGAATATTAGAGGTGAAGCTTTCTATATGTGCATGCTTCCAAACAAGCAAAGCCTTTCACCTTCTTTCTATAGATAATTATATATAGAACAGTGTGAATTATAAAGTTTTGCCTCATAACATTTTCATGAAGGGAAATGCTTTTGCTTTTATTTTACAAATGTTAATTTTATCAGTAATGTGGTATTCATTAGCTTGTTCCTGCCTGTATTTCAATTAAAAAAAATTGAAAGAAAGCAGCAGCAGCTGCTAAAAGCCAACCTTATTTTTTTTAAGTATTAAAAAAGTTTTCCTTTCCTTAAAGGACCAGTGGATCACTCTCCTACAGTTACAACACATTCAAAGAACACAGAGTTCAAAAGCATTCTGAAAGGTTCTGGTGTTAGGGCAAGGATATTTGAGTCCTTGACTCCAGTCCTTATCCTTTTACAGGACCCAGGATTGCAAATGTAAGCCTCAAATGGCAATTAAAAATAGCATCCAACTGCATTCTTTAAGTATTTTTTTGTCCTTGTTCTTTGTCTGCTATACACCTGCCATGGAAAATGTTTGTTACAAAAAGTATAGCGAGTTTGACAAATGATTTCTTCTTTAATAAGTGGCATGTACGATTGATATATAATACAGGATGGAAACCAACAGATTGTTCATGTGCCATCTTGAGAATGATTATCTTGGGATAGCATTGATAAATCTCTTATTCTGTGTATTTATGTCTGCCAACTTCTCAAATAAAAGATCCTATGAAAAGAAATGAATTTAAAATACAGATGCCTGTTTCTCTAACCGATAGAACTATGATAAATACAACTACTTGATTGCTAGTCATTTTTCTTTATTTGTTCTGATTCAAAGAGAACAGTGTTAGCCAGAATTCAGTTTTTAAAGCAGTTTCTTTGCAAAAGGCTGGATTCCTTTTTCTATCTTGTTTGTCCCACAGCCACATATTACATTCTATATGTAATGTAGATCTGCATTTGGTGGAAAGAGTACAACCCGATTCCTTCACGAATTTTATATATGTGATTTTCAGGTCCATACTTTCCTCAGAAAACAATATGGGGAGGGATACCAATCTCTAAGTGCTACTGCATTATGATCTAGTGACCCT
Organism: Pelodiscus sinensis; assembly: GCF_052426305.1. Classification (NCBI taxonomy): domain Eukaryota; kingdom Metazoa; phylum Chordata; order Testudines; family Trionychidae; genus Pelodiscus; species Pelodiscus sinensis. The sequence continues at coordinate 105,821,481 of NC_143055.1, forward strand.
GAAAATAGGGTCAGAAGGAGGTCTCTGTGCTAACTGGAAAACTAATCAATATAATTCCACCACAGAGCTGGTGCACACCAAATAATGTAGTCTTCCCGTCTCCTCTCCCCAGTAAAGTCTATGCCTCATTGTGGTGAATATAAATGTCAGATTTCAGCATTCAGGAAAAAGTAAAAAGGACTCTGAGAGGTTCACATCTTGTAAGTCAGAGGATGGGTCTGTATTTTTAACTTTACTTACGAGCTGTTAACTGGTTGTGTCAGATGTTCTTGGTTTAATAATACTTAACTCCAAGGCAAGAAGTGCAAAATGATGGTTCCTTACATTTAAGCTACGCCTTTCATCCATACAAATGGAAACACAAATAAGTTAAACAAGTAAACATTAAAGAAAGAAGAAACAGTTATATTTTATGCTTAGAATCTTACACAAGAATTATGAATGGTACTGAGCAGAAACCCCACTGCAGACCAGTGTTACATTTGATTCAGATCAGGTACTTTTACCGAGAAGGAGAGCAAGACAAAGGGTAAAAGGTCACTGGTGACTAATTTTCTGAAAACTAGCAGCTTGTGTAAGTAATAGAACATTTATTGCATTTCTCTCTCATCCCCGCAATGAGCTAGAAAATCCATAAGAATTCCCAGCACTAGCTTTTATTAAGGTATAGCCCTGGATTAGTTTAATGTCCAATTTAAAGTCACTGCTTGGACCTACTTTGCTTATCTTCCTTAAAGAGACCCATTTTTCCCCGTGGTATTGCCCAGTTTATGTTGCCAAAATATATTTTTCCTTAATAAAAAGTGGATTTTAATTCACGTTATATATAACATAATATTAAAATTACATATGTTGTATTACTGTACTTAAGAGATCTCTTTTTCTCCACTGATACTTTAAAGCATAATTAGAGCTGTAACAGTACTGGAAAAAAAAAATCAGAAATGGTCTGTCAAACAACAGCAACAGAAGACCCACAAATTCACACTGATGGTATTTGAAATGTCTTTGTTCTCTCATTTTGTTCTCTCTCAAGCCATCAGATTGAATTTTTTCTAATGAAAACGTGTCACAGAATTTCACATAAATTTACATTTTGTTGTACATATAATATAAACATCTGTCAGTGCTGCACAAGGTATACTCTAGGCTTGAGGTCTGACACTGAGCTTTGTCTACACTACAAACTTTTGTCATCAAAACCTGCCTTTTGGCAACAAAAGAGAGTGAGTGTATGCATTTCAGTGGGACTTTTCTTGGGAAAAACACCCAGTTTCATTGACAAAAGACTCTCACCCCTACAGGAGACTTCTTTCCTTTTGCCTCCCATTATGGTCGACAAAGATCTGGTGTAGACTCTGCTGTTTGTTTTGGCAGTAGAACTGTTTTCCACTAGAATCCCGCAATGTCTACCATGATGGCTCTGCTCAGCTTTGATTTCTGTTGCCCTGAAGGCATGTGCCCCTCTCCTTTCAAAACTTTGGGAACTGACAGCTGAGTGAGCTGCTTCATTTGGGGAACAAACAAAGAGCAAGTAATTGGAATGCTCTTGTTCTGCCCTGCAGTAGAAACACAGTGGTAGGCAGAGGAAGCAAGTGTGAACACCCTCTGGTCATGTTTGTTTTGTTTGTTTTTGTTTTTTGCTTTTGACATAAGTTTTGTTGGCATAACTTGGTAGTGTACACATACCCTGAGGCAATTTGGCAGATGAAATCAATAAAGAAGCATCACAACACCCTTCACAGTGAAGGCCCTGCAAACACATTGGACTGTTTATATGAAATGATTTGACTGCAGAGAATAGATGGGATGGTGAAAGAGAACAGACACCAATGAATTCAGTCTTCGCAGCTGGCAGCTATACACACTATTGTACTTAAGATGTGGTACTCAAACCACTTCAGCACCACACACTGTTACTCAGTGTGAATTAGACAACAATATAGACTGTAAAGGCTCTTAAATAGATAATGAATCTTTTTCCATCTCCTGAAACAATTCCAGGACTAACCACTTCCATCCGGTCACCTTAATAGGCCACGACTGTCCACCAAGGTTTTTTTCTCCTTAATATCTATATTTGGACAAAAAAACATTTACTCTTCCTCAGCGACATCTGAATTTGAGATTTACCCATGGACCAGTCACCTGCTACAACCCTTGTGACCATAAAGACACCAGAGTGAAAGTGAAACTCATGGGGCCTATTAACAATATTGAGTAAAGCAACGTAATGCTAATATAGTATCTTGGGGTAATGAATGACATGATCTAGAGGGACGCCTAGCTTTTCAGTAACCAGATCCTTCAAGATCCTTCACATAATCACATTAGAATGTTCAGGCAAGACAACTGTGATAGAACCCTTGAAAGAATCCTGACTTGAGCAAATGCTGGATCAGGTCCTAAGTTTGCTAAAGATACTGGTTTCCTTCATGAAGTTTCTCCACTCAGCAAGATGGTACATTAGAGGTTTAGAATATTTTATTCTTGTCTATGTGACCCAAATCATTGCCTGTGCATGGAAACCTTCATCCATATATCAAGGAAAACTTCTTGTCCCTTTGATATTTGACAGGAAATGTGAGGATTATGTCAAAGATTGGGAGGAACGGACATCAGTCGCCTGTAGGAGAGGATAAGGAGAAACACCTAAGCCTACAATGAAAACAGGGCACAAGTTTTTACAGAGAAAGTCGAAGCAACGTACATTCCCTTCAATTAAGAGATGTACACTTGACTCTAGAAGAAATATAGTCCCCATTAAAGACATTAAAATATTCTCAGATAACATCATAAGGTAGTGTAAGAACCGACAGGGAGAAAACTAGAGAGGGCTTTTTTAAAATTTGGTTTTTGTTGTGTTTTTAAAAACTTACATCGTTCAAGTAGTTGAAAAATCCATGCTGTTTCTGTAAGCAATGAACTTAAAGGAAATAACTATAAAACCAGACAGCAGAACCATTCATTCACTGAGAGAAATGGTCTCTGAACTACAGAGAGAACATTACTGCCCAGGTTCTCTCATGTAGACCTATTTAAATCCTTAGAGAACACCTCCTTCTTCCCTCTGCCCAGTACTTTCTACCAGGAAAAGAAATTCAAGCCATCAGCAACAGACAAAAGGCCTTTTCAATACTGGTTAAAATACCAACTCTTCTGTACATTTATTTATACTTTTTTATTTATTTAAATATTTTTACCCCACCTTTCTGTTTAAAATATTCAAGGCTGCTCCTACATTGCCTCTTATGCCTCTCTTTACAAGAGAAATTGGGAAAAATCAGGGAAATCCATGCAAAGAGAATGATGTGATTAGCTAAGGCCCTATCCTCCAGAATTACCCAGCCAATCTGAGCTTCAACTCCTGATTGGGAAGGTGTGACAGGACAATCGACACCTAAAATTTAAAAAAGTTAAAATAAAAAAAAATCCATGGAAAGGGCCAATTTCAGTATCTGAGCAAGATTTTGCCACTGGTACAAAGAAAAAGGGTTTGATCTCCAGGTGCCCAATCTATTTTCTGTCAATTCTAGAATGACTGCAATTAAGATGTCAGAAGCTTTCTTCCTGCATACTCAGAATACAAAAATTAATATATGAAGCCTGTTCTCTTTATCGTTGGTGAACAGCTTCCTCAAAGCTTCTAAAATCATGTATCTGCCTTGGTCATATAAATCTCCCTTATGGCGAATCTAAGTCTAGCCCTTCAGCCATCACACAGGAACCCGCCGAGACCCAGTGTCAGAATGAGTCTACATTTTAGAACTCAGTGATATTCTTACTAGAGATCATTTTCACATGAAGAGTTCTGGAAGTGTCAAACTTCTGCACTGTCATGACTGAAAGCTTTCTCGTAGACCTCTCACCTCTTTGATCCCAAAGTTCAATTTCTCCTTTCATAGTAGACAGAATATAGCGCTCCTCTCCTTCTGACATCCCTAACACGAAAAGGAAAGCACTAAGCCTGATTGCAAAAGTTAAATTTATAAAGAATGAAATCTTTCAGAAAAGCAGTTTCTCTTATTAACACAGTCACAAGACATTCACCAAACACAAGAGGCTCTATCTAGCCTAGACCAGGACATTTAGACATTCATCCACGCTAGGAAGAGTTCCACCCTAATTCTCTCACTCCTTTCTCTGCAATCAGATTTCCTGTCACATCCCACACATGATTGTTCTATTTTATTCTATATAGGTTTCAGTTATGTGACTAGCCATTTATCACGTTTGTTCTTCTATCTTCTCTCCACAGTGAGAAGCATGTGCAACAGAGTATCTTGTTTAGTAGTTTGTTTTTTGAATGACTATATCTATTGCTATGTGTTTCTATTAGAGAAGGTAAGATTAAAGAAATATGCACTGCACTTGCGCAGAAATTGGTATACAGTAGACTTCCCATAATCCAGAACCTATGGGACCTAGGTGGTGCTGGATTATCAAATATGCCAGACTATCAGGAGGTACTATAAACTGGTTATATATATACACACTGTATATAAAGTATTCTTAACCCTTTTTATTTTACATACTGTAATGTTTTAGTTTTTTTAAGCCTTTTTTACCCTTTTTGCTCAGTTCAGCTCAGTTCAGCTGCTGCCACTGTTATCTTGTGACTCATTTTTTGCTGAAGCTCACTCACTAGGCTCTTGCCATTTTGATGCCAGACTATCAGGAGTTCCGGACTATTGGATGCCGGACTATTGGAGTTTTACTGTAGTTTGTGATAGTCCTTGGTTTCTGAGGGAGTTCTTTCCACAGACTTAGATTGTCCGCACACTAAGTCCTATCTCTTGCACAAAACAAATATTATTCATAATAAAGAGTTCCACTGTGCCAGAGGATTACTTGGATAAACCCTCATTGGAGAAAAGACATATTTTCCCACCTGGCAATTTCTCTCCTTTGCTAATAAGTCACAAGCTATAGACTTAAGTGATGTGCTTTTTGGTTTGTTTATACATTGAAAGTAATTCAGGTCCAAAGTCAAAATTATCTAGACAATCTGAGGTAAATAGGATAAAGTTCAATAAGGACAAATGCAAAGTACTCCACTTACGAAGGAACATACATACAGAATGGGAAGTGACTGTTTAAGAATAAGTATGGCAGAAAGGGATCTAAGGGTCATAGTGGACCATAAGTTAAATATAAAGCCAACAGTGTAACATTGGTGGGGACAGGGGGGAAGCAAACATAATTCTGAGATGCATTAACAGGAGTTAGCAAGACATAAGCAGTAACTCTTCCCTTTTACTCTGCACTGATTAGGCCTCAACTGGAGTACTATGTCCAGTTTTGGGTACCACATTTCAGAAAACATAGAGAAATTGGAGTGTGTCCAGAGAAGACATACAAAAATGATTAAAATATCTAGAAAAACAGGACCTATGAGGGAAGACTGAAAGAACTGAATTTGTTTAGAAGACTGAGCAGGGACATGATAGCAGCTTTCAAGTACCTAAAAGGATGTTACAAGGAGGAGGGAGACAAATTTTTCGCCTTAGCCTCTGATGGTAGGACTGGAAGCAATGGGCTTAAATTGCAGCAGGAGAAACAGAAATAAGTATCTAGGTACTTCTTACCTATGGCAAAAGAAACACACGAGGGAAAAAGGCATAACGACCCAGGAATAACAAATATTTGCAAGGCAAGGCAAGGCCTAGCCTGGATTTTTCAGAGGTGCTGAAATAAGCAGAAGTTGCAGTTGTATAATACTATTAAGTCAGGTGAATATTTCAAAATTGACTTGCACATCATGAGGATCTTTAAGTAGCCTGTCTTTTCTAGAAGAGGCTCCTTACAAGTTTCTGAAAATCAGGCTGTCCAAGGTGGACTCAAATTAGTTACCCCAAATCCATTGTTCAAAGAGAATTTGTCCTAGGTAATAAAAGCATTTGGAATTTACTCATCTATAAACCTTAGAAAAATTGCCAGCTGCATAAAACCATAAAGATTCAAAAGAGAAGGTATGGGAAGTAAGATGGTAGATGAAATTCAACATGGGTTGATGACGAACCTGGATGGCTTGAGAAGGAAGAAGAAGAAACAGAGTATTCAAGTACCAGATACAACGTGGGACACATTAAGTAGAAGAAATACATCTAATAAAGCTTCACACTCATGGTGCAACCTGGGCTTCCCTGCATAATATGTGAAAAGGGCATAATTTCTGAGTAAGTTTCAAGTACAAGCCAGGAAACAAAGAAGCCTGTTGTAAATCTGAAATAACTGACCTGAAATTGGTGCAGTTACAATAGAGCTAAACGTGTACATGAGCAGATTAAGGCCCATACAGATTTGGAGAGCACCTGCATATTAATAAGAATCCTGTTCTTGGACTGGAAAGTTTTTGGAGCAGGGTGCTGAGCTGCACTCCCCCTCCCCCACTTACTCCTATTTACGCCCCTCACTGTCCCCTAGCCCTGGCCTGGATCCCAGGCTGGTGACCAGGCAAGACACTGAAATGGCAGTGGAGCACCCCCTACGGCCCAGGTGTTGCAATGGAGCGCTATCCAGGGCCAGCAGCAGAGCCCCAGAGAAGCAGCAGGCCCAGCGGCTGGGATTCCACCCAGCAGAGGTGCAGGGGCCGGAGGCAAAACACTGGGCACATCACCCTCTGCACCTTTACTTTCCATAACTATCATTAGACATGAATTAGCAGCCAATATTTGTGACCAAAACATTTTTAACAAGCACAAAGTATCTGTGAAAAATGAGAAATAATAGAAGAGGATAACATAGGAAAAGAGAAAATACTATAAGAAAAATTAATATACTCTCTTATGTTTAAGAGCTTTGAATGCCATTTATAGTAGCTGTAATAAATACAAGTACAACAGAGACCAATGCAGATGAACAAGGACATGCAAAATAAAATTAATGCTAAAAAAAAAAAAAGGACGTGTGTAATGTATGAAGCAGCTGAGTGGCTGATTGACTAAGACCTTAATTTTGTAACCTGTTCCATGCAATCAGACCCCTCCACCTACAAAGAGTAACTTGCAAAATTGGAACCTAAAATATTAAGGGTGAAATTCCAGCCAATTGAACTCTGTACCAAAACTCCAATTGCCTTCAGAAGGGACAGGATTTTACACTAAGAGTGGGGAAAAAAATAACAAAAAAAGTTTACATGTGAAAGTGACTGCACGAGGTTTTTGTCAAGTATTTTAGGAGCAAGAGGTTACCAAAGACATTGTGAGAGCCCTAACAGAATGACAACAAGATTAATTTATTGACTGACAATTTAGACATCACTTAAGAATTAAATGAATTATTTGTAACACAAAGAAGGATGGATGATAAATGCCAGAAACAGATTTATTTCCCCAAGGAGGAAGAAATACTATAGGAAATCAATATAATGTCAGAACAGGTGATCAAGAAATTTGAATGTTTGTAGTCTTGGAAAAGAAATAATTATTCCCAGTAAATCTGAACATCCTTCCCCTCTTCCCTCCCAGGAGACTACAACTTGACTAGACATGTTGTGGACATATTTTTTCTAGAATTTGAGATATCTAGGAATCAACACAAAAAAAATTCACTAAACTTTAGATTCACTTGTTCAGACTACGACTAAGGAATACTGCCTGATCTTTCAATTGCAAATTAATAATATAGGGTACGTCTACACTAGCTCGTTAGTTCGAGCTAGGTAGGGTAATTAGGGCAAGAGGAGTTGCAAATGAAGCCCGGGATTTAAGTATCCTGGGCTTCATTTGCATGTTCCCGGGTGCCACCATTTTTAAATTCCCCTTAGTCCGAACTCTGTGCCCGCGGCTACACGCGGCACGGAGTAGGTAGTTCGAATTAAAGATCCTAATTCGAACTACCGTTACTGCTCGTGGAATGAGGAGTAACAGTAGTTTGAATTAGGATCTTTATTTCGAACTACCTACTCCGTGCCACGTTTAGCCTTGGGCATGTAGTTCGGACTAAGGGTGATTTAAAATGGCGGCGCCCGGGAACATGCAAATGAAGCCCAGGATACTTAAATCCCGGGCTTCATTTGAAACTCCTCTTGCCCCAATTACCTGAACTAACGAGCTAGTGTAGACGTACCCATAGATTCCTTAAGAATCCCCAGTTATCACTTTGAGGGTTATCAGGTCCTTGGCCCCAGATCAGACCCAGAATTATTCAAATTATTTTATGGTTCACAGTCGCAACACTCATACTATAGGAACTCTTGTATATTTACAAATGTAGTTTATTAATACAGTTAGCACAGTCACAAACACCCAGAATGTACATCTGCACTTCCATATACTCACAACATCCCTTGTAGAACCACCTGAAGTGTAAGCTGCCACCTTCATTATCACCATCACCTAGTGGCCATCATGCTGGCACATCCCAAGGACTCATCTCCTTCTCCTATTGCCTGTAGCCTAGTTGCCACTTTTATAATAGGTTACGCTGTACCCTGTAAGTCTCTTGCATTATAGCCAAACTGCTTGGATATAAATTTATTACAGGTTGGAGCTCCCTGGTCCTGCACCAGTCTCCCAGGCCCTACCACTGGGCTCCCTACCTCTGGGCCATCACAGGACTCACTGCCACCGGAGTTTCTGTTACAGGGGCTCTCTGTCAAACCACAGAGGATGCCAGACAAGAGAGGTCCAACCTGTATAACCTTTTATAATAAAACAAATAATCAAAATCAGAAGGAAATAGGAAAACTATAAAATATACAAGCAAGCAGGCAAGCAAGCAGGTTACCCCTACAGGCTACGTGGCAGATAAGCAATATTTATGTTTCTTGACAATTCAGTGGAAACTTAAACAAGAAACTAAATTGCATCTTTTTCTTTATATTTTACTACTTGCTGCCTGGTTCTGGCAGCATCTGAAAGCCCAAGTGTCAGATTACCACAACAAAGTGCATCCCTAGACAATTTCACAGCCTGATAGCCATCAGGCTTTATTGCACTAGAAATTAGGATTGCATGGACTTTGCAGGTCTCACAAACAGGACAGTGTCCAGGCAGTTTCCAGCGGGGTTGGACTGGTGTCAATCTTCAGGGGTAAATGTGGGGCAGGATAGGGGGTGATGTGTCCCCCAATGCCAAGGGCAGGAGGGCCAAGGGGCTGTCTAGCACTTGGATGACTGGGGGGGGGGAAATAGTGATGAGGCCTGGCACCCTCAGCAGCGGTCCGTCCCCCACGCACTCAATGGCAATTGTGGGGAAGCACAGCAATGCTTCCCAACTCTCTCTGCTCCTCCAATCAGGGAGAAGGGTGGTTGAAGGAGCTGGGCTAACTGGGGTCGTGTTGCTCTGCTTCTCCCATTGCTGCCAGAACTGGCCCTGCTAGTCTCCCAAGCTGCATTTTCCGGGAAGGAGGGGGAGAGGCAGAGTCGATCAAGGGAGGGGTAGAGGCAGGGAGGGGGGAAGAGGAGATGTGGGGAGAGATGAAGCCTGGAGTGGAGAGGGGTTGTCCTTGTCCTTCCTTGGACTGGGGGAGGGCAGTCACATAACCCATGTCCCACAGTGTCCCTCCCTCATCAGTCACCGGTCAATCAATGTTTGTTCTGAAAGTTTGAATTCCAAATTAACACATATTTTACCTTCAAAGAATCTCTTCCCAAAATGAAGGGGCCACTGCCATATTTACTCACCTTCTTGCAGTGGGAGTTGGTGACCATCTCTGTTCCCAAACATATTGTGGACATTATGCAGGGCAGGATGGGGTAGAAAAGAGGGGAAACAGTGTGTCCTTCACAAACTATACAAGAGAGAAAATACAGGACTATGTAGCACTTTAAAGACTAACAAGATGGTTTATTATATGATCATAGAATCATAGAATAATAGGACTGGAAGGGACCTTGAGAGGTCATCGAGTCCAGCCCCCCACCCTCAAGGCAGGATCAAGCTCCGTCTACACCATCCCTGACAGATGTCTATCTAACCTGTTCTTAAATATCTCTAGAGAGGGAGATTCCACCACCTCCCTTGGCAATTTATTCCAATATTTGACCACCCTGACAGTTAGGAATTTTTTCCTAATGTCCAATCTAAACCTCCCCTGCTGCACTTTAAGCCCATTACTCCTTGTCCTGGCCTCAGAAACCAAGAGGAACAAATTTTCTCCTTCCTCCTTGTGACACCCTTTTAGATATTTGAAAACCGCTATCATGTCGCCCCTTAATCTTCTTTTTTCCAAACTAAACAAGCCCTGTTCATGAAGCCTGGCTTCATAGGTCATGTTCTCTAAACCTTTAATCATTCTTGTCGCTCTTCTCTGTACCCTTTCCAATTTCTCCACATCTTTCTTGAAATGTGGCGCCCAGAACTGGACACAGTACTCCAGCTGAGGCCTAACTAGTGCAGAGTAGAGCGGCAGAATGATTTCACGAGTTTTGCTTACAACACACCTGTTGATACAACCTAGAATCATATTTGCTTTTTTTGCAACAGCATCACACTGTTGACTCATATTCAACTTGTGGTCCACTATGACCCCTAGATCCCTTTCCGCCATGCTCCTTCCTAGACAGTCGCTTCCCATCTTGTATGTATGGAACTGATTGTTCCTTCCTAAGTGGAGCACTTTGCATTTCTCTTTATTAAATTTCATCCTGTTTACCTCTGACCATTTCTCTAACTTGCTAAGGTCATTTTGAATTATGTCCCTATCCTCCAAAGAAGTTGCAACCCCACCGAGTTTGGATGATGAGCTTTCGTGGGCCAGACCCACTTCCTCAGAAAGCTCATCATCTAATAAACCATCTTGTTAGTCTTTAAAGTGCTACATAGTCCTGTATTTTGTTTCAGCTACACCAGACTAACACGGCTACATCTCTATCACTATTATACAAGAGAGGGCAACAAAACAGAAACCAATTACCATCTCCAAAGCACTGGAATCTAAAAGCACTCCTAAAAGGCTTAGAGCAAGATTGCTAAGGGCTATGTTTAGTTCATGCCAAGTCAAATAAAACTTAAAAGGTTCTATTACTCAACTTTTGTGTGTTCAGCTTCAGATAGTTTGGATCCAGTGCTAGCTACTCACCCCTCCAGTTGAAGTCACTGGAAGATAAGAGAATTCAGCACCAGTGAAAATTGGGTCAAACACTAAAAAAATTGAGCCATCAAAACCAGTGAAATTTATGGCTGTGATAACATACTAGAATGAGTCTTCATCATAGACAAAGGCAGTGAAATCTCTTCTTTCAAGGTAATGAAGGTGAAACAATGAGAAACTTGACTTCCAAAAAAGGCACTGAATTGTTTATTCTACAACTGTAATGAAAACAGGGGGACTATATCCAGATGTAGCGGAGTGTGACTCACCAGTGTGGTGCCTCTTTCTGATCACTCCAAGAATTAGCTTAGGCCTCAGGAGGGTGCCCCCTTCTGGCTGGCGTCTTGCCCATCATCACTCTCTACTCTCTCCACGCTCTAGCTCTGGACTCGTGTTACTCTAAGGACCATGGCATCCTCTTTGGGACACAGGCCTCCGGGCGTAACCAAGGCCTTCGCAACCGAACCGATATCTGTGAAATGTTCCGTGTGCTGTGTAAGTTGGTATGTATGATTTGATTTTTTTTTGTTGTATAAGCTTAGTGTTGTAGTTGTTTGTGGGTAGTATATAAGAGTTTGTAGTTATCACTGTTATTTAATTAGTGTAGCTGGATATTTTAAGATTAGAGACTATTCCCCTTGCCGTTCCCATCCTTATATCTCTGGCACGTTTAACTAGAAATCATAGAATAAATATAATAAATATTGTAAATTCATTATTAACACGGTCTATTAAAAATCTTAGAATAAATACTATAAATATTGTCATAAATAAATATTTTTTATTTGATAAAACTGTCCACCTGGTTCTGTCCTTCCCCCTTGGGTATTTATCATCGGACCTGTGATTCTCGCGACAATGTGCACCTCCAGCCATGCATCAGAGCAGGGTTACTCCTGCACATCTTATAATGCCTAGCTGTCAACAGGTAATCAGATATCACATTGATGGGAAAGGTATACAAATCTAGACTGCCACTTAGACAGATAGAGCTCTTCCTCCAGTCCCAGTTGTGCCTATTAATTTGCAGCAACATATTTTAAACTATCTTTCACTTCATAACTAAATGAATCCCCCTCACACAGTAAATCTTTCTTTATCTGCATGCTTTACATGCTAGTGAAAACAATTCTCACTATGAGATTTTTTTGCAGGCTCATAACTCAATCAAGCCAAAACCAGCTCTCCCGAGAGCCCAAAAAGGCACTCAGTGAGGGGCACTTCTATGCCAAATTTTAGGTTTTCATCCCCAGCTGTTGAGGATGTAGAGCTATTCAAGAAAGTTCACAAAAGAATATTTCTGCCATGGGAAAAGTTCCTGTCGTACCCACCTCCTGACTCCCTTCAAAGTAAAAAATAGCAAGAATCACAGTTGTTCAAAAATAAAGCCTTTGAGCAGGGACCAAATTCAGCTTGTGAAATAAAGTTAAAAAAAAAAAAGAATAAGTGAAGAACTGAGTTTAGAGTAGAAAGCATGACACAGTGTCATACTCACTCTTGCTACCATATTTATATTGTAGTGTTACACCACAGTCTACCATCAAAAACCATAAGCACTATCAAAATATACATGTCATATTTCAAACAACTGCCCGAGTCCTATTAAATGATCTCTGCTTGAATTCCACTATAGATAAACATAGTTGTTGTGCATAACAATTCTGTAAATTGAATTCAATATGTGTGTGTGCATGCGTGTGTGTAGAGGAATTCTTAGTTAAACATGTTTGATTAAATTATTATAATAAAGAATATTCTATGCCTCTTTTGTATTTGTCTTTAGTAGCAGATTGAATCCAGCCAGGATAAAGGCCCTATTGACCACTCTTTCTTTTGATGAATTCATCTGTTGTCTATTATTTTTTACTTCTATTGTAAATTTGTCACAGCCAGGATTGTTATATGTTTGTACAGACTAAGACTAACACAATGGTCTCCTGAGCCACACTTAGGGTCTAGGCTACATTGCAATACAAACAATAAGAATAATTTGTAGTGGATGCCATATAAACAAAAAAACCTTTATCCAACTAATATCACGTATGGTCCCATTTTGTTATGTTGTAGGGATGTTTGCTAATTTTAAGCAGAGAATCCATCCAACACCTTCACGGAATCATTGTAATATTGGTATGCATTAGGTGTACATAGCATAACAAATATAGATGGACTTCCAATAGTATAATGACAACTTCATATCTTTTTCTTTAATACTTTGCAATACTTTGATGACAGATATCACATAGAAGGGGCAGTTTGTTCTGGAGTACAGAGCACTAAGATTTGAGATTTACTGATGTAGGCCAAACTTTGGCCTATACCCATCTCTACCACTGGCTAGCTGGTGACCTTGGACACTTCACTTGTCTGTGCCTGTCTTCCCAAGCATGAAATGGGAATTAAAGACACTTCCTTCCTTTGTATGGCACTTTGAGATTTACTGATATAAACAGCCAATAAAAGCATGGTATTATTATTATTGAAAGAAATACAAAAAAGGAATTATAATAGTGATGGCAGCAACATGAACACCAAAGAAAGAAGAATATTCTCATTTTGTTCCTAGAAAGCAGAAACAAGATCTAACTGGAGGAAAACTGCAGGGTCTCATTTTAAATTAAATACTGCACTACTGGTATTTGGAAAAGGAGGATTTGTCATGCTTTCTCCTGTTTTGCACTGCTGCCAAGTGAAACAAAAAGAAAAAAGGAAAGATTGCAGCTAAGAAAGTGCTGGCACACTCTCACTTTGAGGAAGGTTTCCATTACTTTTATTTTCAGACTCAAGCACTATAGAAGTTCAGGTTTGATAACCCCTCCCATAGGTCATGTTACACAACGTGACCTGTGAAAATCAAAGGCATGGTTCTATTGTAAGATCTTCAGCCTTTGAATGTCAAGCACTAGCAGTCAGATGCTTTGTAGGAAGTGTTGTTGTGTGAGGCTAACTCCCATTAAATGAAAGCAAACACCTGCTATTCATATGACTGACACCAAACATTTCCCAATCCTCTGTCATCTAAAGCCACAGAGTAATCAAAAAAATTTCTTGCGGTATAATCGAATAATGGCAAAATAATAAGTGGAAGGAAATTAAATTAAAACTTAAACATTGTTGGAGGGGGTGGAAATACCAAAAAACCCACCACAGTCATATTTAGCTTCAAAGAGAGGAACTACACAAAAATGAGGAGGCTAGTTAAATGGAAATTAAAAGGAATAGTCCCCAAAGTGAAATGCCTGCAAATTGCATGGAAACTTTAAAAAAAATAGAGGCTCAGACTAACAGGGACAAAAATGTCAACACAACTTTTGTAAAGGGAAATCATGCTTCACCTATCTATTTGAATTCTTTGAGGGGGATCAAGAATCAGGTAGGCTATGGTGATCCAGTGGATATACATTGTACTTTCAGAAAGCCTTTGACAAACTGCCTCACCAAAGGCTCTTGAGCAAAGTAGGCAGTCATATGATAAGAGGGAAAGTACTCTCATGATCAATATCTGGTTAAAAGACAGGAAACAAAGGCTAGGAACAAAAGGTCAGTTTTCACACTGGAGTTAAACAGTATGTCACTAACAATCTGGTGGGATCAGTGCTATTTAATATATTCATAAATTTTCTGGAAAAGGGGATAAACTGTACATTGGAAAAGTCTGCAGACAATGCAAAATTACCCCAGATAGCAAAATCCAAGCAGAATGTGGAAAATTACAAACAGATCTCACTAAACTAAGAGACTGGTCAACAAAATGGCTGATGAAATTCAGTCTTGATAAATGCAAAATAATGCATATTGGAGAACACACACACACAAACATGAGCGGTCTAAATAGCTGTTGGCACTCTAGAAAGAGATCTTGGGGTCTCAAAAGATAGCTGTCTGAAAAACATCCATTGAATGTGCAGCGGGAGTCAGAACAGACAACAGAATGTTACTAATCATTAAGAAAAGGATAGATAAAATAGAAAATATCATAATGCCCTTATGTAGTTTATGGCACACCCACAACTTGAATACTGTGTGCAGTTCTGGTTGCCCCATCTCCCAAAATGTTATATTAAAATTGGAAAGAGAATAGCAAAGCACAAACACAAATGATTAGCAATATAGAATAGCTTCTGTATAAGGAGAGATTTAAGATTTGGACTGGTTATCTTTAAAAAAATGACAAAAGAGGGATAAAGGTAGACATCAATGATACGGAGAAATTGAATAGGGAAGTGTTATTTACCCTTCATACAAGAAACAGGGATCATCCAATTGAATTAGCAGGCTGAGAGAGTCTCACTGCTCTTTTCTCACCAGCTACTACTATAGTTGAGGGAGAAGTATCCCTCCCCAAGCCTGGTAGTTCCATGCACAGCAGCTCTGAGCCCCTGTGTATGGGGCTCATTAAGCAGCTGTGGGGCCATACTACTGCACAGCTAGAGGTAACCTGGTCCAGTTCTCTTTGTTCAGTGAGTGATGTCACACAGCGTAGCTAGACAGAGAGGTGAAACGATTGCAGTTGTATTGCTTTGTCTTTCAGTCCTATTTATTATTCTGTGCGCTTTGGTAAAAAAAAAAATCATAACTGTTCTAAAATGAAATTGTTAATTCAACATCACAGCCTCCAAAGTCAGCCGGGGCACTAAAGTTATCAGTACCTAGGGTAGCCTCTTTGGAAGCCGGCAGCAGAATATTGTAGGAAAGCCATCTTGCCTATGTGGAGTCTGACTCTCAGTCTTCAAAATACATTGTTGGGCTGGTCCTGAATGATGCTAACGTAGGATGTGACTAGGAGGAGTGGCAAAATGATGCAGATGATTTATTTACAAACACAATATAAGGAGTATGCACAAGTATTTTTTTGTTTAAATGCCATGGCAGTGGGCATCAAATACCCCAGAAGAGTGTGTAGGGAGAAACTCTAGCCCTGGAGCCCTGTCTGAGAAACCCTGCTACAATGGGTATTTGTCAGGGCGTAGTAACACCAGGGATCCTAACATGGTCCTTGGAGTGTGTGATGACTATATCTTAACTCTGAATAATAAGGCCTGTTTTGATCACTCTTTTCATATGAATCTAAAAGATGCATGCATATGGAAAGCTATACCTACTTTGGAGAACTGAAATATACCAGTAGATTAATCAGAAGTCTCTCAAACAATAACAAGAATCAAATTGTGGCGATCTATAGTATAGAGCTGATATATTTATGGCCATATAGTACAGCTAACTTTGAAGATTTAGGTAGAAAACTTTTGTAATCAAATGAATGCTTATCCTTAATCCAAACAAATTTCACTGTAAAAAATTATTCAGAATTTCCTTAGCTGCTTTAATCAGAAAGTGTGTGGGGATGAACTAAAATTTTCCTCTTACGATAAGTAAACAGATTGTATTTTGAACTGCTATAATATGACAAAAACAATGAGACAAACACATGATAACTCTATATTATAAACACATGTAGTCCCTCATGTACCCTGGTAAATGTATAACTTTATAGATAATATTGCTAAGAAATATTGTTCAGGAGAAAAACCATAACAAAATTAAGTCTTAACCATTATCAAATGAATTTTGGTATAATAATGTTTGACAAAGCAGGCATTTGAAGAGGATAGTTTAACTATCGGTCTTGGATAGCCTCTGTTTGAATTAAAAATCTTAGAGGGGTAGCCGTGTTAGTCTGTAACAAAACCCACAAACAAACAAATTTAAGCAACAAATGGTCCTATAGCACCTTAGAGACGAATCAAAAACTATAGATAGTATCATGAGCATCTATATTTTTTGGTTACTCTCAGCCCTGATCTACATTTAGGAGTTATTATTTTGAAATAAGCAGAGCATCCATATTACTAAGCCTGTTATTTCTAAATAACTCCTGCCTTCCACAAGGAATAATGCTTATTTGGAAATTGTTATTTTGAAATAGCGGTAATGTGGATGCTCCACTGCTGCTGTTTTGAAAGAACTACTCCCCAGAGTCATTCTACACCTCACAGCTATTTTGGGATACCAGAGGTCTATGCAAGCCGCCCGTTATTTTGAAATATTTTTTGAAATAATGGGCACGTTATTTTGCCATCCTGTTAAACCTCGTTGCACAAGGGATAAGGGATAGCTTGAAATTTGGCACTGTGTAGATGCACCAAATTTCAAAATAAGCTAATCTGAAATCGATTTGAGGTAAGATACGCAATTTGCATAGCGCAAATTGCATATCTTATTTTGAGTTTAGGGTGCTGTGTGGACACACCCAGAGTAATTACTCCCTAGTTCTTTCTGGGACTCTAGTTATTTTGGGAGCTATTTCAAAATACGTTATTTTGAAATATTTTCCTAGTGTAGATATGCTTTCAGGTGCAATAATACCATTTGTTGTTTAAGTTATTTTTTTCTGTTTGAATTAGTCACTCACTTAGACAAGTCTTCATTGCTGTACATTCTTTTACTCCTGTTCCTCAGTGATGTGGTCACACAGCGGCAGTGAACTCTTGACCAGAAGAACAGAATCAATTGATTGGTGGCTATATCTATGATTTGTTTTCACAGCATGGAGCTTATTTCACACTACCTTTCTCATTCAGGTTTAAAATGAAGTTTCCCTCCCCCTGGGCTGGAGTAATATTAGTGTGACACTGGCTTCAATAAGTAACTTTATTGTGTCTAATCATGTGCAAATGTGTTAAAATTGGTAGTTTTTAGCAAACAGTTATGGAACATATTACTGTAAGGCATTTGTTCATGGCGTGACAATGATTGGCCCCTGGCCACTTAAATGTTTTATTTAATAATGTGGGAATTTCAGTGTGTTTTCCTTTCATTATTTTTAACTTGAAAACAGAAACAGAAAGCCCCTTCTTTAAAGTTAAAACTTTACCGCCTAGAGTCTGTCAAAAGCAATATAAGCATCTGGATTTTAAAAAGGGAGCTTTTGCAGGATGTTAATGTAATATACTGGCATATTTCATGCATATTTTTTATATTTTGTATGCTTGAAGCTATCTCAAAGTGACCACCCAGGAATAAAAGACTTCTTTTCAAGATTCAGAATGTAGAAGCAAAAGATGTTGTCCATGCAACACTGGCAAACACCACATAAAATTCACAATCTCAGAAAGTCAAAACAGTGTTTAGCATTTCAGCTGCTCTCTGAATTAAGTAAGGTAGACAAAAAAAAGGCCTTATATGACAGTGTACTTTTTGGTCTCCCTGAATTCCACTTTCAAAATAATTCTATTTTCAATAAGGAAAACAGTATTTGAATATGTTTTTCATCTTAAATTACACAACTCTTCAAGGCACTCTTTAAGCCAGCACTTTTCACCTATGTCTGTGATTAGAGGCATCACATTTGTCATGTAGCAATTAAGAATTAGTGGGACTTTCCCTATTCTAACCTGAACAAGGTACTTTATTAGAATAAAATAAAAAACACTAATTCATGGTACATATTCCGCTGAGCTCTTCCCAGTCACTTCCTTGTCTGGCTTTATATTACAGTTATATAGAAATAGGATACATCTTTATGTTATTTTTGTGAATACTAATTGTTGGTTTATAGATAGACATAAGCATTTGGGAGATTTGAGAAGGAATAATTTCAAAATATAATGTGAAAGAATAGTTACTTATACTAATAATTTCCAAATGTATTTCCATATAACAAGCAATCAACATGAGAGGAAAGTAAAAAAATTATATTTATTTGCGTTTGGATTAATTAACTTAGATATACCACTTTGTAAAGATTTGCATCTGTGATGGCCAGTCTGTAAAAACAGTGGAGGACATCCTTGAATCAACTACTTTGGAAGATTACATCCTATTACATCCTAATCAGCTGTTTGTCGGTGCAGCGCGATAGTCTGGACACGCGGGTGTCGACATCAAAGGTATTTGTCGATCACCCAGGTAAACCTCATCCCAGGAGGCATACCTGGGTGGTCAACAAATACCTTTGATGTCGGCAGGGGAGCGTCCAGACTATCACGCTGAGCCGACAAACAGCTGACTAGCTGTTTGTCGGCTCAGCGCGGCAGCCATGTAAATTTAAATGAAGCGTCGATTATTTAAATCGCCGCTTCATTTTACTATGTCTGGTAGCCTAATCTACATGCCTCTGTTCCCAGAGGCATGTAGTCTAGACGTACCTTTATTTATTGGCCCACAAAGACACGGGACATCTGAAGATAATAGAGAATACATTTCCAATGTATTACTGTAGGTTTTTAAAGGTTACTATCTTTGTATTACTGTAGGTTTTTAAAGGTTACTATCTTTAAGATGAATTTGAATGGTGAAAAAAAAAATCACATGAAGCACTTTGAAAATGTAACAGAGGGCAGGAGAAAAGAAGACCACTTGCTCATGTTCTGAACATCTTTGACATTCCTTGAATAACTACAGTAAGCCTGGGTTGTAAACTAAACCAGAACTTAAAGCACAAAATGGCCCACAGAGCCAAGGTTAACAGACAAAGTGATGGCAGAAAGGAAGTGTTGTTGAACAATCAGACAGAAATAAGAATCAGGATTCTTGCTTTGTCACTGGCTCAGTGTGACTTTAGGGGAGTCAGTCTCCATGGATCCATTAAAGTATGATGCCTTGCGTGTGTCATTGTTTCGTTTGCAACATCACCTATGTCTTTCTTCCATTATCATAATTATTCTATTCAGAAAGGGTTTTTTTAAATAAATATTCCACACTGAGAAACACTGTGCTGGAACAATTTGTATAGTGGGAGTGCTGAAAGCCTTTGAACCAAACTACAAACCTCATGCTGAGAAAGGAGGGCAAGACATGGACCTGTTGCCAATATTACAAATCTACTGGCTTGTGTATTACACAGGAGAAGCAGCTCCTTTCTCACAAGATTGTTGCAAGGTTTAATTCATTTACTTCCTAAAAAGCTTTGAGATCCTCAGATGAAAGGTATTATTGTTTTTATTGACAGATTGTGATTAGTGTTTCGTGCACGAGGCAAAATGTTTGGGGTGGTTGTGTTAGTTTGTTTGGGGAGTTTAAATCCAGTTTAGACTCAGGCATTAAGATTTGTACCTCACTGGGAGTTCTCTGCTGAATTATTTGTGCTTGCTGAAAACTGCAGTATGCATCCTGTGATCACACTTTACCTAATGAATAAAGAAGTCAGCTTCCCAGAGGGAGGACTACTCATTACTTGTGCCAGAATGACACTCTGATCTCTTGCTTCATGCTAGAGTGGCCATAATATTTTCTGCTGAATCAGTCATTAAGAGAAGACAAACTGTAATTTATTTTAATTTCTAGGAATTACTTTTAATTTTTTTAATACATTGGATAAAATGAAAGGTTAATGAAGATACAACCTTTTGAAGTTAATGAAGATACAAAAATCTCTTATGTGAGTTTAAAATAAACAAAAACATAATTAAATAAATATTGGCAGTGATATTAGAAAGCAGGGACATCCAAACTTTCTCTAAACTGAAGACTGCATTAACAATTTCCAAGAAGCCTGAAAGCCTTTTAATTTTCATAAAATGGACCAGATTGCTTCAGGTGCCCTCTAATCTGAAGGTGAGGCTCAGAAAGAGTATCCCAGTGAGAGATGTTTCATCTTGATCCAACTATTATGCTCAATTCAGGGTGTAGCAATTCACATACTGTCTCCAAAAGTTTCCTAAATCACATGTCCGTAAAGCTTGTAGGTACCATTTTCTCTTCCAACCCATCAATAGTGGACTGATTGATCCAATATGTAAAAGAGATTGGGACAAGCATGATGAGGGTTACTTGCTTGAAAATCAGCCCAGAGTAGATGGAGATAATATTTATTGGCTGGGGGATATTTTATTTACATATCAGCTGATGTCCTATTTTCTTCCATAGCTAGGAAAACATTCTTGCTAATATTAATAGAATGGTTGGATATGAGTTTCAAATGTACAGATACATTAGATTGCGTAACATAGCTAAAGTTTGTACCAGACAAATTATGGCTTATAATCTTTGAAGACTTTTTTTAAAAAAAAAAACACAAGTCTACACAATATTATTTATGTTTCTATGACTGCTACCAGTTGCTGATGATGTCACACTTGGCTTTTTACATCTTTTCTGTTACCCCAGTTTCAACTCCAAGAAACTCTACCCTGCAGTGAAAGGCAGGAAGATGTGGAAAAGCATGTGCTATGACTTATCACGCCCCAAACATGCTGAGAGCACAGACACTATGTAATGCCTGATAGAGTGCTTTCGCATCAGGATATCAACAGCTCTCTCTTTGTTGGTAGTAGTAAATGAATTGGGAGATTGCTTTTCTACAATTTCTCAGTCAGAAGGCCTGTCAGCACCTTTTTGATGACCATCTGGGGAAAACAAACTCTTGGCCCAAAGCAAGATGACGTAACATGCAAGGAGCACTGGCAAAGACATGGTGGATTATATTAAAAATCTATCATATTTGTTAGCTAGTTGTGGATGACAGCCCTGGAGTGCATAATACAATGCTTTTATGCTGCTGTGTAAATCCCTTGAGTTCACCACATTTGTATAGAACTTGAGCTCATCTATTGGCCATGAATATAGCAGAAATCAGCTCTGTTCCAAGAATAAAATGTGTATTTAAGTATATTTAAAACAATATCAGTTTATGTATTGGATTCTTTTCAGAGAAGTAGCATGTTAGTCTGTCTCAGAAAAGAAACAAACAAAAAACAGTCTTAAAGGTGTCATCAGACATTCATCTTTGTTTTCCTAACAAAACTTCTCCTGATAACAGATCATGAAGATTACTTAATTAGACAGAGTCAAGGCAATGCTGGCCATCTGTGTAATCTACAATATTCATGGTGTTGTGGCACATACAAAAAAAAAATCCCTATTAAAACTGACAAATGCTGAAGTTCAAAAATTTGCTCCTTCCAACATTTCATAAAGTGTAACATTTTCCTCACAATTCTCAACATTAGTCAAATCAATAAATTATAGGAAAGGGCAATGTTTCAAAATGGAAAAAAGGTGAAATCTCTTAAGATATTTAGTCACACATGTTTTGCTAACCATGTTATCTCTTTGCCAACCCACAAAGACATAAAGGGGCAAATTCTGTTCATTTATACCATCATAAATAATCCAAAATAATTTCATATATTTCAGTGGAGTTTCTCTCAATTTACTTCATTGAAACTGAGATCAGAGTCTGGCACTATACAATTATCTTTTGGCCAAGGACACAGCATGATGGCAAGAGCATTACTAAAGAGTGGATGTCCATGAATTGGCTTGAAACAACTGATATGGACAGAGACTCTGTTTATCATCTATAATTTAGAAATATAGTTTCTGGGTTTTTTGTCTCAGTGACTACATTATCTATTATGTAATACAGTTAATGGTACTGGACATGAAAGTCCAACAGATTGTTTCACTTAAAATACTTGGAACTGTAACTCTGCACATATGGAATTCGATTCTGATCTTGACTAGCTATCCTGAATTCAGTGGAGCTATATTTTGGTAAAACCAACACAAGAGAGTCTGGAATCAGTCTTGCATATACGATTATTAGAGCAAAGGATTGGGACTTATTTATAATTCCTGAGTCCTAATGCCACTCTGGACACTAATTTGCTATTTGGTCTTGAGCAAGTCATGAATTGTGAGCACTACCCCAGAGTAGCTTCTTAAAAGTTCATCAAGCAAAACTCCCATCAGCGTTGCTGAGTTTCATGAGATTATTCCAATAACTAGGAACGGAATAGAGAAACCAGTATATCTATTAATAAGCTATGTGCCAAGAAACCATATATTACTCAGTATTTTCAAATATTATGGTACTGACTGGTTT
The DNA here is from genome assembly GCF_052426305.1 of Pelodiscus sinensis. Lineage (NCBI taxonomy): Eukaryota > Metazoa > Chordata > Testudines > Trionychidae > Pelodiscus > Pelodiscus sinensis. The sequence continues at coordinate 105,844,345 of NC_143055.1, forward strand.
CTGGGTCAGAGCAGTCTGACTAAGAACATTACATATGAATTACCTATTTAGCAGGAGTCGGAAGTACCTGCAAAAATCTGCCATTTAGAAGCATGCCCTATTTCTATCAAACATATGAAGTGATTGCTCTTGAAGTATTGAAACATTTCGCATCTCAAACCACAGAGAAATAACTTTTTTTTCTTACACATCATATTGGGGAAAATAATATCGATAATGTTTTTATAATGGAAGACAAGCACTTAGAAGCCCCAGTCAGGACAGAACTACTATTATGTAACATGGACCTTTCCTGAAAGTGCTTACAATAAGGACTTGATTAAATCAAACCAAGATACCATGACAACCTTGTCAGACCCTCAGGAGTTCCAAAGATGTCTGTAGAGGTCACCTCTTTTCCCAGGAAGGGCGGTAGCAAAGCAGCTCACCCAGAACTAACTCCATATTCCATAGAATACTAGAACTGGAAGGGACCTCGAGAGGTCATCGAGTCCAGTCCCCTGCCCTTATGGCAGGACCAAATACTGCCTAGACCATCCCTGATAGACATTTATCTAACCTACTCTTAAATATCTCCAGAGATGGGGATTCCACAACCTCCCTGGGCAATTTATTCCAGTGTTTGACTACCCTGACAGTTAGGAACTTTTTCCTAATGTCCAACCTAAACCTCCCTTGCTGCAGTTTAAGCCCATTGATTCTTTTTCTATCCTCAGAGGCCAAGATGAACAAGTTTTCTCCCTCCTCCTTTTGACACCCTTTTAGATATCTGAAAAATGCTATCATGTCCCCCTCAATCTTCTCTTTTCTAAACTAAACAAACTCAATTCCTTCAGCCTTCCCTCATAGGTCATGTTCTCTAGACCTTTAATCATTCTCATTGCTCTTCTCTGGACCCTCTCCAATTTTTCCACATCTTTCTTGAAATGCAGTGCCCAGAGCTGGACACAATACTCCAACTGAGGCCTAACCAGCGCAGAGTAGAGTGGAAGAATGACTTCTCGTGTCTTGTTCACAACACACCTGTTAAAGCAAACATGATTCTGGGATGTATTATTTGCAACAGCATTACACTGCTGACTCATATTTAACTTGTGGTCCACTATAACCCTTAGATCCCTTTCTGCCATACTCCTTCCCAGACGGTCGCTTCCCATTCTGTATGTGTGAAACTGATTGTTCCTTCCTAAGTGGAGCACTTTGCATTTCTCTTTATTAAACTTCATCCTGTTTACCTCTGACCATTTCTCTAACTTGCTAATGACATTTTGAATTATGTCACTATCCTCCAAAGAAGTTGCAACCCCACCCAGTTTGGTATCATCTGCAAACTTAATAAGCGTACTCTCTATCCCAATATCTACATCATTGATGAAGATATTGAATAGAGCCAGTCTCAAAACAGACCCCTTCGGAACCCCACTTGTTATACCTTTCCGGCAGGATTATGAACCATTAACAACAACTCTCTGACTACGGTTATCCAGCCAATTATGCACCCACCTTATCGTGGCCCTATCTAAGTTATATTTGCCTAGTTTATCAATAAGAATATCATGCGAGACCGTATCAAACGCCTTACTAAAATCTAGGTATACCACATCCACTACTTCTCCCTTATCCACAAGACTCGTTATCCTATCAAAGAAAGCTATCAGATTGGTTTGACAAGATTTGTTCTTTACAAATCCATGCTGGCTGTTCCCTATCACCTTGTCACTTTCCAAGTGTTTACAGATGATTTCCTTAATTACTTGCTCCATTATCTTCCCTGGCACAGAAGTTAAACTAACTGGTCTGTAGTTTCCTGGGTTGTTCTTATTTCCCTTTTTATAGATGGGCACTATATTTGCCCTTTTCCAGTCCTCTGGAATCTCTCCTGTCTCCCATGATTTTCCAAAGATGATTACTAGAGGCTCAGATACCTCCTCTATCAGCTCCTTGAGTATTCTAGGATGCATTTCATTAGGCCCTAGTGACTTGCAGACATCTAACTTTTCTAGGTGATTTTTAACTTGTTCTTTTTTTATTTTGTCTTCTAAAATTACCCCCTTTCCACTAGCATTCACTATGTTAGGCATTCCTACAGACTTCTTGGTAAAGACCGAAACAAAGAAGTCATTGAGCATCTCTGCCATTTCCAAGTTTCCTGTTACTGTTTCTCCCTCGTCACTGACCAGTGGGCCTACCCTCTCCTTGGGCTTCCTCTTGCTTCTAATGTATTTATAAAACGTCTTCTTGTTTCCCTTTATTCCTGTAGCTAGTTTGAGCTCATTCTGTGCCTTTGCCTTTCTAATCTTGCCCCTGCATTCCTGTGCTGTTTGCCTATATTCATCCTTTGTAATTTGTCCTACTTTCCATTTTTTGTATGACTCCTTTTTTATTTTTAGATCATTCAAGATCTTGTGGTTAAACCAAGGCGGTGTTTTGCCATATTTTTTATCTTTCCAACGCAGCGGAATAGTTTGCTTTTGGGCCCTTAACAATGTCCCTTTGAAAAACTGCCAACTCCCCTCAGTTGTTTTTCCTCTCAGTGTCGAATCCCATGGGACCTTACCTATCAGCTCTCTGAGCTTATCAGAAACCACCTTTCTGAAATCCTCTGTCTCTATTTTGCTGTTCTCCCTTCTACCTTTCCTTAGAATTGAGAACTCTTATGATTTCATGATCACTTTCACTCAAGCTGCCTTCCACTTTCAAATTCTCAACCAGTTCCTCCCTATTTGCTAGGATCAAATCTAGAACAGCTTTCTCCCAGGTATCTTTTTCAACCTTCTGAAATAAAAAGTGGTCTCCAATGCAGTCCAAGAACTTATTGGATAGTCTGTGCCCCGCAGTGTTATTTTCCCAACATATGTCTGGATAGTTGAAGTCCCCCATCACCACCAAATCTTGGGCTTTGGATGATATTGTTAGTTGTTTAAAAAAAGCCTCATCCACTTCTTCCACCTGGGTAGGTGGACTGTAGTAGACTCCTAGCATGACATCACCTTTGTTTTTAATCCCTTTTAGCCTAACCCAGAGACTCTCAACATTTCCGTCTCCTATGTCCACCTCCACCTCACTCCAAGTGTGATCATGTCCACCTCACTCCAAGTGTGTTCATTTTTAATGTATAAGGCAACACCTCCTCCCTTTTTTCCCTGTCTATCCTTCCTGAGCAAGCTGTACCCTTCCATACAAACATTCCAATCATGTGTATTATCCCACCAAGTTTCTGTGATGCCAACAATGTCATAATTGTACTTATTTATTAGCACTTCCAGTTCTTCCTGCTTATTTCCCATACTTCTCGCATTTGTATATAGGCATCTAAGATCCTGATTTGACCTTGCCTCTCAGTTTTGCCCTGACCCTCCTTTCTCTCTACCATTGTAGCCCACACTCCCTCCCATTTCCCACGCTTCCTCCCGTTTCCAACCCATCTCCCAGGTCTCCATGTTCTCCACTTACCCGTGGGCTTTGCTCACCTGTCCCCATTAAACTTAGTTTAAAGCCCTCCTCACTAGGTTAACCATTCTGTGTGCAAATAGGGTCTTCCCCCTCCTCGAAAGGTGGACACCATCCCTGCTTAGCAATCCAGTATATTTAGCTAGAGTATATTTATATAGTGTATATATAGAGTATATTATAGCTAGAGTATATTTACTTGAGTGGGCCAGGCCTTCTCCCTTCATACACCAAATGTTTTTTGGGGAGAGAAGGGGTTGTTGACCAGGCTCCCCAAAGCAGTGAATTCTTGGAATTAACACCCCAGAGAGATGTATAGGGTAATTCATACCTCACCGAATTTCATTTCATGGTGCCTCTACTCAAGCAGACATCACTGCATGGTTTATACTATGGCCACAATTTCAAGCTTTTGGCTCGTTCAATCCAGTTTTAAATAGACATGAATGGGTTGTACAGGCGTAACAAAATTTGGCCCTATTTTTATCCTCACTGTTTATAAATAGGGTAATGGAGCATCATAAGAACAGATGGGGAAAATAAAGCATACAGAATTTACAAATATTCAATATCAGCTCATTGCCTGGGACATGATATTCTCCATCAAAGAAGCTCAATTATACATTTATCTTTATTACAATACATGTTCCTCATCACTATAATAATCTATTATATAGTTGAGAGAATTTGTATGTGAGCAAGTGAGTTTGTCTATCAGTCTGTCCATCCAAGAACTCCTCCTAAACCAGTGCATCCCGTGGCCCACTCTGCTCAATGCAAACCACCCATGATGATAAAATGTCTTTGCTTATCTCTAAATGCTTTAAATACTGAACTATTCAAATTACGCTACTGGAGCACAAGAATTTAAATATTCAGCTATAACATAAGGGGGGTATACAGCTGGTAAGAAAGGAAATATTAATCTAAATCAAAATTAAAGAGATTAAGTGCTTTAACTGTCTCATTTATTTATTTAAAATAAAGTATGATAAACTAAGTATTAATTTAGATCTAAAACAAAAGGTTTCAACATTGTCTTTATTTATTGCCGGGATAAGAAAACTTTTTCTGGACCAGAGGCCACTGATCCACAGAAAAGTCATTCAGGGGCTATGCAAAAGAGAGAGGCCAAAAAAAACAAATCCCTCACAGATGTGGCCCCTAACTGAGACACTTCACTCCCCTGGTGCTCTAGCCCCACGGTAAGGGGCAGGGCGCTGGGATTACTGAGGCTCAGGACTTCTCATAGGCCAGATTAACTCTTCTGGGGTCCCAGGGTTAGTAGATTTTGTGAGCTCCTGTACCCTCTTAGATGGCCAAAAATAAGAGGTTGAGTGTATGGGAGGGAGCAGCCTGAGAGTGAGATAGGGATGGAGGTGCACAAGAGGGTGAGAGTTGGAGGTCTGGGTGTGAGGGAGAGGGCAGGAGCAGGCTGGGGTGTCTGGCTAGAAGAGATGGTGCAGGAGTGGGCTGAGGATTGGGGGGTGCTTTGGTGGGAGCGGGAGGTCCGTAAGGGCAATGGGGGTGTGGGGTATGGGCATAAGGTGATGAGGATCACCCACCTGGCCCCACACCCCCTATTGCTCTCAGACACGTCTTAGGTGCCACCTCCAAGCGAGTGGTTTCTTCTAAGTTTGCAGATGATACCAAACTGGGTGGGGTTGCAACTTCTTTGGAGGATAGGGACATCATTCAAAATGACCTTAGCAAGTTAGAGAAATGGTCAGACCTAAACAGGATGAGGTTTAATAAAGAGAAATGCAAAGTGCTCCACTTAGGAAGGAACAATCAGTTCCATACATACAAGATGGGAAGCGACTGTCTAGGAAGGAGCATGGCGGAAAGGGATCTAGGGATCATAGTGGACCACAAGTTGAATATGAGTCAACAGTGTGATGCTGTTGCAAAAAAAAAAAAAAAAAAAAGCAAATATGATTCTAGGTTGTATCAACAGGTGTGTTGTCAGCAAAACTCGTGAAGTCATTCTGCCGCTCTACTCTGCACTAGTTAGGCCTCAGCTGGAGTACTGTGTCCAGTTCTGGGCGCCACATTTCAAGAAAGATGTGGAGAAATTGGAAAGGGTACAGAGAAGAGCGACAAGAATGATTAAAGGTCTAGAGAACATGACCTATGAAGCCAGGCTTCATGAACTGGGCTTGTTTAGTTTGGAAAAAAGAAGATTAAGGGGCGACATGATAGCGGTTTTCAAATATCTAAAAGGGTGTCACAAGGAGGAAGGAGAAAATTTGTTCCTCTTGGTTTCTGAGGACAGGACAAGGAGTAATGGGCTTAAAGTGCAGCAGGGGAGGTTTAGATTGGACATTAGGAAAAAATTCCTAACTGTCAGGGTGGTCAAATATTGGAATAAATTGCCAAGGGAGGTGGTGGAATCTCCCTCTCTAGAGATATTTAAGAACAGGTTAGATAGACATCTGTCAGGGATGGTGTAGACGGAGCTTGGTCCTGCCTTGAGGGTGGGGGACTGGACTCGATGACCTCTCGAGGTCCCTTTCAGTCCTATGATTCTATGATTCTAGGATTCTCTGCTATTCCCCAAGCAGGGGGATGAGGAGTGGCAGCATGTGGAGTCACTTCCTCTCTCTGTGAGCCAGATCCAGCCCACGATGCTCGGGGCTGCCTCATCCTCCACAGCGGGCTCCCAGCTTCGGGGCGGATGGGGGGGGAGGGAGGGGTTCTGAGACTCAAGCCATGCCCACCTGCAAGGTAGCTGCAGACCACTAGTGGTCCTCAAACTGCAGTTTGAGAATCACAGTCTTAAACAGTAACAACCAGGGCCACCAAATTTGGTATGTGTAACTTAAAGCAAGGTCAGGGTTTGGTTGTGCCAGGGCAGTCCGATGTGCCTGGAATAGATGGTTTTCCATAAAACAGAAAGAGAGAAGTCTGCTAGCAGGGACAGTTATACTGCATAATAACCACAGAGAAGCAGCAAGGGACCAAAGATGGGGACCGGGATAGCTATAACTCCACTAGGGCAGCAGATGGTGGAGAAGGGACAACTACATACTATATATTTGAGAGTTTGTTGTTTGTGTGTGTGTGTGTGTCTTTCTGTCCTCCAGCCAGGGAACCTGCATTTCCCCCAGATGTGCCAACTACAGCAGTCATGGAGAGGTGCTTCTCACTGGCCCCAAGATGCTGTGGTCTCTGAGGGCTGGGGTAGCCCTTTCTCCCTGGGGCTGCCTGCATACTGAACTTCTCATACTGATCCCCTACCCAAGCCTCCCATCTTTTCGGGGGGGGAGAGGTGCTGAAGCTCCCATCTCTATTGCAATAGTGGAGTATTGCTGATGAGCAACACTGGGTAAATCTTCTAATAATAAAAATAATTAGAGAAGAAGCAGAAAGAAAAAGTGAAGAAATCCATGTGGATGTTGCTTATTAGAATACCTTGCAAGAAATCCTTATCACTAATATTTGTGCAAGAAAACTGTTCTATGATTGCTTGGGATAAGGTAGAAAAACCTGAATGGATGTCAGAGACTGACCTCAGTCAAACAGGACTCCAATGGAGACCTTGAGTTAGTTTATAATTTCCTCAGTGGAAAGGTGAATTGTAAAGCAGATTCTGTGAATTCCTGTAATTGTAGGTCTTATTTGGCCCACACGAGCTAGCATCTAAATTGTTACTGAAACAAATTATTGCATTTGTACGTTTGAGTATGCATGATTCATTTAAAAAGCAGTCCTGCTGAACCACATTTGTATTGCCTGATTAGTTTAGCATGTTCATTTTCAGTTAACATATTTTTCAAATAAGTTCTTTTAAAGAGCAGCAAAATCTAAGTAACATCTAAGGGTTGACAGTTCACCAAAAAATAGCAAACATGCATTCTGACTAAAAACAAACCAAACAAAATATTAGTGTGTGGCAAAGGATGTAGCTTTTATTCTTGCTTCATAATACAGCCCTGATATGTACAATGTGTAGGAAGACGTGGGTGGCTTTTGGGTCAGATCAGACAATTCTTTAACAAAATGAACTGGAGGAAAATGGAAAGAAACATTGTAAAATGTTTGGTATGGGCAGAATATTCTCTAATTTAAAACACTGCAGGAGTTCTCACAAATTAGAAGGCATTTTGTGGGAGGAAGAGGGAAAGCAAAGGTTCCTAGGAGAATCAGAGAACAGAAATGATACATAAGCAGCTGAAACAGTTCAGCAGCTCAGAGACAAATTGAAAGTCACTATCTCCACTGCTCAGACAGAAGCCAAATAGAGTTGCAGGAAGAACTATCTATGGCAGTGCCTCCTGATCTGTGATTGGCTTCTGAAAAAGAAGGTGGAACCAAATAAGATCAAACAAACCTCAAAATCACAGCTTGCTTCTCAAACTTTACTTTAAAATGTTAAAACTGTTTGTTGAAAAAATTACATTCTCTACAAAGCCTCCTTTATTATTGAAAGCATCACCAAAAGATATCCAATTAGATTTTTAACTGTATGTTTTTTTCCAAAAGATTTATTTTGCAGAAAAACAGAGTGAGCCTGGCTACCACATGAGTACTTGTAAAATGTGGCACATAGTAATTGATGTGTCAGAGTATTCAGTATTCTAAACATTAATTAAATGAAAAGTTGCACTATAACAGCCTAGGCAAAGATCTCCAAATGTCTTCAATGACCATGTCAAGCATATTCTGACTTATTTTCTAGAAGTGAGGCAGAAGAAAATGATTGAAAACTCTAAAGATTGCCTTCCTGTTTTATAGCTTTTCAAAGGTTTTATATAATGCACAGAAATACATGGAAAAAGGAGCATAGCCTAGTATCAATGTCATCATGTGGAAGAAAGGAAAAATATTCAATAAAAATTACAGCAACCACATAGATTTTTTAATTCTTTCATTATACCAGAAGACCTCCCCACTTGATAAACAATGATTTAGAATTCCACTATTCCTGTAAGCTATTGCTCTTTCACAGAGGAGGCAGAGTGGTCTAATGGATTGGTATGGGAATCATAAAACCTTGGTTTTATGTGCTGATCTGCTAAGTGACCTTATACAAGTAATTTCACCTCTTTGGGTTTCCATTTTTCCCTCCCACCTTTTTTCTTGTCTATTTAGATTGCAATTTCTCCAGGGCAGGGACTCTTATAATATGTTTGCACAGTGTCTGACACAATTAGGCTCCATTTGGAGCTTCTAGGTGCTTTTACCAGATTTGCCCATTACTTTGGAGTACACTCATTTATAAGGGCTACTCTTCTGGGAGTGAGTTCTGTAATTCTATCAACGTGCTGATTCTGTCACTTGTGTTCTCATATGAAGCTCTACTTCACCCTTCTGCAAGTTCCCTCCCAATGGAGACATCCTGCAGGACCTAGGCTCACCAGGGCTGGATTCTTTTTGCTCTAGAACACACACATTACATAGTAAGTCTGAGAGGACCAGATTAATCAGCACTAATCAGGATTAATCAGAAAAATGCTGGTGCAGACAAATGAGGAAGCCAAAAGCACTCATGGGGAGAGGGGGAGAAAAGCAAGACACAATCATCTTAACCAGGACATTGCAAGTAGTAACCATAAAAGGAGAGCCAAAAAGAAAAATGATAACATTACTAAATCTAACTTGTATTATACAAAAGTCAGATTTAACAAACAATGACTGAGCACACAAGTCAGGGTCAGAAGGCAAGAGAGATGGATCTCACCACTCTTGAAGCTAGAATCAACAGGGGATTCCCAGGTAAGTCCAGAGTACCATTGGCAAGATCAGTCAAGAGAAGATGAAGTCCCAATGAAACGGGTGCAGAATTTTGTTCCAGGCCTCAAAGCCCTTACTTGAGTGTGGGTAGGGAATTTTGTAGGGAAAGAACCATGATTCCAGGAATAACACTAGATTTGTTTATGGCTAAACTGATGCCTTAAGGGAGTATCCCAAAGTTGTTTTGTTCAGGCTAGATATGAGGATCTAATCACCCCTGGCTATGCAAGGGAGCTCACAATGCCATCTGGGAGCTTCAGTATTTTGGATGTCAATAAAGGCTTTATTACTAGAATTGGTCTGATAACTACTGAGTTGGGTGTGTGCTGGTGTGGGTTCATTAGCATCTGGAGCTGAGATTCACCAACATGCAGTGCTTCCCTGCTTTCCTGGTCCCAGAGGTCAGTGCACTTATTGCTTTGAAATCTCTGTTCTCCATTCTGTATGCTAATGGGGATAGCATATTTGATAGAAATGAGGCTAGAGGAGTTGTCTTAACCCTGCCACTCATGTCCAGAGAGACTTAGGTGTGCCTTTCACTGCTTTTTCATACTCCTGGCGTCTGTAATTTCTTCTCCAATTTATCTGATGAAGTGGGTTTTACCCTCAAAAGCTTATGCCCCAATAAATCTTAGTCTCAGAGGGTATGTCTGAACTACAAGCCTCTTTCGAAAAAGCCTCTTTCGAAAGAGAGCATCTAGACTACAGCCAGTACTTTCGAAAACGCGAGCCAGGCAGTCTGGATGTTCTCTTTTGAAAAAGCACAGTTCACATTCAACAATGCCTTTTTTTTCGAAAAAAGGCATTATTCCTCGTAAAATGAGGTTTTCCGCAATCGAAAAAACTGCAGTGTTCTTTCTAAAGAACACAGAGGCAGTGTAGATGCAGGGAAGTTTTTTTTAAAAAAGGCCACTTTAAAAAAAACAAAAAACCTGTAGTCTAGACACACCCAGAGGTGCCACAGGACTCCTATTTATTGCTGTTTGTAATTTTCTTCTGCTTAGCTTTGGTTCAAGCACAGGCTAAGGGGGTGAGAGGTCTTTTGTGAGTCCGTCAGGCTGGAGACTGTGCCCTGGTTCCCCAGGAACACAGAGCAGGTCAGTAACAACACTACTATTACACAGAGAGAAAATGTAAGTAGGTATGAACGTATTCTGTCATCTTTATTTACATTTTGTAGCACCTTACTTGGCAAGTAGTCCTTAAGTTATAAAGGTAAAGTGTGAGTAAAGGCATCAGAATCTTGCCCAGAAAGCTAAAGCCAACATTTTCAAATATTCTTTCAGTAAGTGACTTGCCCAAAATCACACAATGAGAAGTGACAGAGACATAAACAAAACAGCATCCTCTTTTCTAACCACTAATCAATGCTGTCTGAATACTGAAGAAAGAATCTCATTCTTATTGGAGTGAAAAATAAGAATCCAAATAAAGATTAATTGCATTTACAATAGTAGGAACCGAGTGCAGGATTAAAATACTTAGCACATGTTGCAAAAGCTCTTATTCCTTCATAAATCTGCCATAATGCCAAATTCCGTGAACCGCTGTAGGTGGAGGCGGCACTGACTCTGTCAGTCCCCGATCTTAATAACATAATTTTGAGTTGAGATAATAGATAAAGTATGCTTTGGTCTCACTGAACCTCCTTGCAGACATAGGGGAACTGGGGTAGGGAGTCTTCCTAAAATTAGAGGAGTGTAGAAACATTTTGTGAATCAGTATAATGGGCAACAGTTGAAGTATTTCTCTGCATCATTTGTGTGTGGGGGGGAGGGGGGGAGATGCTAGTTTGGGGACCTTTTCTAACTTAGTGTGTGGAAACACACTTCTTGGCAGCTCTTGCTAATAGTATATTGAAATAATAATCTTACAGTACATCAGCAATACTTCCAAATATAAATACAAAGACCTCTGAAGTAGGTGTCTTAATTACTGCCATGGACTTGACATGGTCCGAATATTTAATAATTCACATAGATGAAGTGGAAGATGGTGATGATGGTGGGTTAAAGAGTGGAATAGTGAAAAAGGGAAACTGGTGGATCAGGATACACTTCTGTTCTCCTATGGGGGCTCATCCATTCAAATGCTGAAGGCAACGTTTACAGAAACCCAGAAAACTCTTCCTCCTAAACCTAGGAAATCATTCATACATTGGGACATTTTATATTTAAAAAACTCCATGCCTGCTGAAAAAGAAACTTCTTTCCCTAATTCCTTCACCTGCCAAATTAGCTTTATATCTGATATCACAGCTGTTATTGCCTAAGAAGAAACCCTGCATTGCTTCATTCCACTGATGTTTTTGGTTCTCGGAACATCCACTTTCCTCCTCTGAGTACCCCCTAATTAAGCTAAAAGCATAGCCTGCCTTTTTAGTAGCACAGTGGGGGAGGGACCCTCATGCATTTGGTCCAGCTCATCATAAGACGGGCAGGTTTCCAACCTAAACTGGGCTTAAGGTTGTCTGAGGCCTTATTACACTAGGCTTCCGCTATTAATCACTCTGGGAGATATCGTTCTCTATTGTCACATGACTTCTTAATTGTATACCAATTATTGGATAGCCTCTTTTCCCCATATGAATACCAGCCTTTTTTTCCCCCTCCACTTCAGTTATCAGGCCAGCTCCCAGAGTTTGTGCAGGATCTCCTTTCAGACATGCTGGTAAGAGAATAAGATGGATATAAAAGAGCTAGCAATTATGAGAATAAGAAGTTGGCAACTATGAAAATAATGCACTATTATATGCCACTGTGTTGGCTATGCTGTTTCCATTGGCCAGCCTGACCTCTCTTCAGATTGGAGTGACCAGACCACTATGAAGTCCTATGTGAAGGGGAATTTGCACTGGTAGGGCTACAACATCAACATTCCCCATCCAGTTTCCACTGATGTAGAAGTCCACATACTCACAGCAAGTCTAATCCAAATAGTATTTGCAAAGTCTGAGCATCCTTGGTTTAGGGATGTTAAGTAGTTAACTGGTAAGCATACCGGTCAACATGAGGCTTACTGGTAAGCTTACTGATTAACTGACCCTTAGCAGCAAACTCTGGCAGCTGACAGCAGCACCAATCTGGAACAGCACCAGCTGTGGAAGGGCCAGTGGGCTGGGCAGCCGTCTGGGCAGTCGAATCAAAATGGTTAACTGGTTAAGCACTCATTTAACCTGTTAACCTTTTTAACATCCCTACCATAGGTGCAAATGTGTGTGGATATAAGGTATATTAAAGCATTGCAAATGTCTAGGTTAGGAAACCATTACTACCAGGATCACTTGTGTTCATTTTAGGTACAATTAATCATCTATCAACCAGACCAGTATTCAGAGTCACTCTAAGGATACTATGGGTTTTGCAAGGAAAAAAAGATAATCTGCAATCTGTGATAAACAGAGACTGTCAGCCTAAGAGGTGTTCAAAATTAAGACTAGATACATATGCTGGTATTTCTTATTTTAAGCCGCATGTTCATGTTCTCTTTCTTTCCTTTGTTAATTTTATATGAATTTAGTTAATCATAACAAAAGCCAGATAAATATCAATGGAGAGCAAAAGCTCCAATTTATCCACCCATTTATCCACCCAACAGGTGCTACATAGACATCAGTCCAAGCTTTTTCCACAGTATCCTGACCTAGAAGGATTAAATCCAGATTGAGATGTTAATTCAGTCTCTGTAAACTAACTGCCTTGGCTTCATCCCTGCCTTGGCTTCATCCCCACAATTAGTGCCAAACTATAGTTCTAGAATAGACATTTGGTCGGTGGGAACCAGACTGATCAACAGAACATTGTATCATTACCGGTTGTAATATTAGCATACTATGATCATACAAAAAGAGACTATTTCTGCCCCAAAGAGCTCACAGTCGAAGTAGATACAAGGTAAAGGAAGCATTATCATCTTCATTTTACAGATAGAGAACCGCCACAGAGAGAAATTAAAGTCACAAAGGAAGCCTGTGGCCAATGTTGAGAACTGAACACCAATCTCTTCAGTCTCAGTACAGTGATGAGTGCACAACGTCATTTCTTCTCTCTAGCTATCGAAACAGTTTTATCAGCTCTGAGTCACACTGACTTTGCATCCCCAGCCATATCACAAAGGACGCAAGCACTAGTATCTGAATGCGGAATACACAAGTTTTCCACATAGTTTCACTGGCAATGAAAACTGAAGACACCATACAGTGGGTTTTCAGGCCAGAGTAAGTGAAACATATGCAGAGTCACAAAAGAAAGGAGACATTTCTGGCTACCAGGAGATGGGCACAAAGGCATTCTAAGGAAGGAGGCTTTCTACCCAGGTGCTGAAGGACGTGTGTAACACATTGTATCAAAGAGGAACAAAGGCAGTGAGGGTCAGGAGCAATGTTCCCTCTAAACTGTGGGACAGCACAGCTTCGCATTTGATTAATCAGCCCCGCCCAGTCAGTGGCTCAGAACTCCATACAGGGAGATTGCTGGTCAGGAGACAAAGAAGATTCCTAATGCACTAAAGAGTCAGAAGTCACTGTAGGATATAGAATAGCTTTATTTGTATGTTGCAAGACTTTAAGTTAGCCAAGTTAATATGGGGAAACTCCATAACCATGCATGTGTGTACACAAAATCTCATAATTTAGAAACTACATGTTGTGGATAGTCACAGGACAAAAAGGAAAAAAGAGGTGTATCTAGGAGCAAGAATTTCCCTGCTGCAAGGAGTCAGACATATGTATAGCGGCTTGATCTTTTTCCTATTTCTATCATCAGCACAATCAGCATAATCTCTTCAACCTCATATTACAAGACTCCTGAAAATAATTCAGAGGAAAAACCTCTTGATTTCTATGTTTGTTTTTTTTAACAAAATAACCAATTTTAATTGTATAAAGCAATACCTTTTGAACATTTCATTCAATTTACAAATCTTTGGAAGCTATTTTAACATTCTTGCAATGATGAGTGTATAAGCAAGTAGGCTATGTGGAACTTCAAAACTACTCTAAAACAAGACCAACTTGGTTTAGAAGTTATGAAGCATTGCAAGTTAAGGAAACTGCATGGGAATTTGAGTTCCAATAAACTGGAATAAAGGAGAACTGACAGTCAAGGCTGAATTTTTATTAATTGTTTTGTGGTGGGTGGAAGGGAGAGCTGGGAAGAGGGAAGGAGAGAAGAGGCTATGGTGATGTTTGAGAATGGAGTCTGGTTTACCCAAGAATAAGCATCAATAAATACCCTTAATGTGGAGAATTCACCATAGCCCTAAACAATCACACTAAAGACATGTGAAATTTATATTGGGCCTCCTGTTATTTACCTCGCTAGGAAAAGCACTGTGCTAAACAGGAAAAACAAACAAACCCATCAATTCATCAGGCTGTCAAACAAACTGAAGTAGGATATGAAGACCAACAAGACCTTCAACATTATAATATGGTGTCAACATGGTAGGCCCCACAGGCCTGATTCCCAACTCAGTTACGCCATTTTAGCACCAGTGTGAAGTCAGTATTTTCCACTGTTTGGTGCTCATTTGTCAGACTATCATCCATGGAATTAATCAGCTAAATTAGGAGCTTTTAAGAATCTATAGGTGAATGTGGTTTTTCAGGGAAGGGATTTAGCAATACAATTCCAGTCCATGCTAGTTCTACATTTAAATCCTTATGCAGTTTGTTTAAAGTATTTCCTAGAATTTTATCCCATCTCTCCTCTTTGCCAACCAACCATTACTTACAGCCATTACAGGTTAGAAATCTGTCCTGGTCCATTCTGACAATGAAATCCTTAAGATGACCTTGAATCAACTGTGCCACATCAAAATCAAATCATTCACTTGTTCAGGGAATTTATACTGCAGTGCTCAAAGCAAAAGATATTATTATGCAGAGAGGTACTCATATGCATGGATCACAAACCTCTGAGACACAGCTTATAAATGCACCCTTCAATTAACATGACTGTCAGAACAGGTTTATTACAAACCACCCTATACACACACATCCTTAACACAAGAGTCATATAAACACACCCAGGTTTTGGACTGAGAGGATGGAGGGACTTTGTTGAGTATTGTTTTGGGTAGAAGTGAGTGTTTATATAAAAAAAGGCAGAATACATCTTACCAGAGGGAGAAACAGATAGCCTGAAGAAGCAGCTGAAAGCACAGTGGCTAATCAGGGAAGAAACTGGGGGAGAGGTTTTTAAGTCAGGGGTGCATGGAAAAACTGTTTTGGCATTGCGAGCAAAAAAAGTTATTTCTGCTACTTGATTCTTTCAGTGTTCATAGATATGGCACTAGGTTCATTTTTTAAAATAAATCCTCCATAGAAGAAATAATTGATTGTCACCAATTTCTCTGCCTAATTTGGACAACCTATTGGACCACAATTTTTTAAGCTAACTGCTTAGTTCAAAAGAGGGCAACATGCTTCTCCAGGATAGTTATATCAGTCAGATATAATGTTGTAAACAAGAACTAGGCTCCAGAAGTAAGTATTAATTCTCAATAGGCTGTGAATAATTAGAAATTGACTAAATTAAACAGTCACAGTCTTGCCTTGGGAACCGAGAATACCACCAAGAATATCCTCAAACAATTAAAGCATTTAAGCAACAGGGCAGATACTGCAGTATAAAAGATAAAAAGAAAACAAATTAGGACCCAAATTATAATCACTGACTATTGTGTTAGACCTTTTTGTCAAGGCTTTAGTGCTCCAGGAATAACAGGCAAAAGGTACAGTTTATAAAAAAAAAAAAAAAAAAAAAAAAGATGTGAACTGTCATTCAAAACACAAAATTCACTTTTCAGAGTTTCTGAAAAGTTGTACAAAAATCAGTTCTATCACCCATAGCTACAGTTCTTGGATCTGTCCAAGACTAGAAATGATCAATAACCTCACAAAATACTGGATTTTCAGTATGCGTGCCCCTACCAAGGGCTGGAAATCTATGGGTGGGGGATAAGAGGGAGGAAAGAGTCTTTAAATGCTTTTCTGTCCAATTTTGGAATTTCAAAAAGTTTAGAAAATATAAATAAGGAATTCAAACCAAGTTGCATCCCTGAACCTTTTGAAAAAACAAGTACTATTTACTGTGAGAGTAACCACAGAAAGATGATCCAGAAAAGGGGTTAAGACACTAAGCCCTTAATAGATGATCAAAATAGCTTTAATAAAGCAGCTGTTGTTGGCACCACCAAAGTTTGCATATCAATTTAGGAGACCTGGATATTTAGGTCTAGTATTGCTTAGTACTTATTAACTTTATTTGGAGTGCTTAGGAGTTCCATTATTTGAAGGGAGAGTCTGTGTTTGTAGGCCCACATTTTAATAAAATGCCACACATCCTTACCAATAATTATCAGTTTTTAAAAAAAATAAAAGCATTTTGTTCACAGATATGCATAAAAGTTTATTAGCTCTGTGTATACATTGTAGCAACGCTCTGTCCATGCCCTGAGAGTCCTGTGCTTCTTTGCCAATATCGTATGTCTCAGAGGCTCACCTTGACCCCCCACGCAACCTCCTCTTTTTCTAGGAGCCTACTGAGCCATACTTATCATATGCAAATCCACAATTTGGGGCTGAAAACCCCTCCATAGCCCTGGTCTCCCCTCTTAGGGGAGATTCTGTAGTGGCATAGGAAGAGTTGGGAGAACCCAGGCCCATCCTTTACTCCAGGTTCCGGCCCAGGGATCCTAAGGGTATGTCTAAACTACATCCCTCTGTCAAAAGAGGGATGTTAATTAGGCCAATCAAAAGTGCAAATGAAACGGATTTAAATATTCCACTCTTCATTTGCATAATGGAATCCAAGCACTTTTTCAAAAAAGGATTTTTTAAAAGTGAAAGTGCTGTCTGGATGTGGCTCTTAAAGAAAAAAACCCCTTTTCAAAAGATCCCATACTCCTGGATGAGTAGTACAGGATCTTTTGAAAAGGGATTTTTGTTTTTTCCAAAAGAGACACATCTAAACAACCCTTTTTCAAAAGACCCTGTACTACTCATCCCTCCTAGCAGACCTCAGCTCCTCAGTAACACACCTCTTATTCTCAGCCCTTGACTTCTCTCCTTTCCTCTGCCTTTCCTGAGGAGAAGACTTTTAAACTAGCCCCAGCAGGCATTAATGAGCTGCAGGTGCCCTGATTAGCCTGTTGCTTCAGGAAAGCTCTTAATTGTCCCAAGGTGTCTTCCTTGATTATGTAGCCAGTTCATTCAGGGAACAGAAATCTATTTACCCAGTTCCCAGTATATTAGCCCTCCACCAAACTATTGTAGCCAGCTGCCCTGGGCCTGTCACAACACATACATGTAAAACAACACAGAGATACAGGGAATGATGTTATCTTCCCCTTCCCAAAATTTTAGTTCAATGATGGAAATAGTTTCACTGGGCAATTTACCTTGCACATTCAGTCACTTAAAAGGAATGGGTTCCTGTCTGTGGTTATTCTCTGCAGATAGAAGCTGAAGAGGAGGCACAGTTCCCCACAATAGATCCAAATGGCCTATCTCTCTCCAGCCCCAGCTCCTGCTGTACAATGTTTAATGACTGCCTACTCTCCCTCCCAGTGCAGCAGGGAACAGCAGGAATCATACTGCTTTCTGGTTCTCAGGTTGGGAAGTGTGGTTGCACAGTGTAGGCCACTATATATATTCCACAATCTGGCTTCTGGGACAAGCATTTTTAAAATTGCTCTGACAATAAAGCCTTGAAAAACACTTGCCCTAAAAATGGTGCAACTCACTAAGACTAGGGCTGACATGTTTATCTATTATGGATGCAAAATAAATGCTATCAAGGTATGGCCATAAATGAAATACTTGGCAAGCTGAGGGACCCCAGTCATGTTTAAATTAGTTCAGGGAGAATATAATTTGGGGAGAATTTTGCTTATGACACTATTGCATTCTATGGGCTCACTTTAAAAAAGCCTTTCCAGTGGCTCTATTCTCAGAGAAAGACCATCCAGTAACTAGTTAGACTCCTCAGCTTTTTAAAATCATTAGCTAGTAGAAAAGGACAGGCTGGCAGTAAACAATGCAATGCTCTTTCAAACTTAGATTACCATCTCTCCTGAGGAGGAGAGGGGTCTCTGAATAACCTCAACTCAGTCTGGGTTGTGTGCCCATCTATGCATGGGTGTCCCAGAAAAATTAAAGCTACCATTTCCCAGCATCTGTGCCCTGAACTGGCTTTCCAACTCAAACTTCCAGCTTCCTATCACAGCTGCAAAGAAGCTGGTAGCTGGCATAGAAAAGTCAAATCTTGTGTGTATTGCATAAAGACTGAGGCTCAAGTTCCAAGGGTTTTACAAAAGGAATTTTTGAGAGCAATTCTGTGATGTCTTCAAAGGGAATGTCAGAAAAATGCAAATCAAATGAAGTGTGCATGCAAACACCACTACCCAGAAAATGTAAAGAAACTTCAAATATACCATCTCATCACTTCTGATACAAATACCCTATTTCTGAGATTAAATAGGCATATTTCTTTTTTTTTTTTTTTGCTTCCTTACTTTTGTTTACTGCCTTACTTTTGCTACCTCATTTTGATGCATTAAATGGAGATTTCCTCTTAATTTTATATTAATTAGAATGGTTTCATTGTAAAGGCATTATAATTGGAAGTCTTTTTTCTAAATTATTGTGGGATTGTCACACATCTTTGGGCATTTTTAAATAAAATTAAATAGCTGTTTATTACTCAGAAAATATACATTAAACCTTTCACGTACTAATGGTATCTGCTGTTTTCCAGGCTTCCAGTTTCTATAGTCTATAATGAAAGATGACATATAAATTATACCTAGAATTCTTATTTGGGTTTGAAATAATGCACTAAATATAGTCAAAGACATTTTCATGTATCATTGCCCGTGCATTTAAAAATTCTGGAGAACTTAAATCCACAACACAGAAAAAGAAGCATACCCAAATAATTATTCAACTGCAAATTTAGATCCTATGAATAAAAAAAAACACAGAGGCCTTAAAGTAACTTGACCAACACACAAATCACTTTGATAAAATAATTCATTCGGGCTAATTGCACAACTAATTCTGAAACAAACCTTAATATTGGCAACATTAAATAGTGAATAAGAAGTTAAGACTCCTGTTGAATGCAATTCGAAAGAAGCAATTACTTGTTCACCATAGTTTTGACAGAGGTGACATGCTATCTTGATTACCTGAGGAGACATATCCTATTTGTGTTTCAGCACTTTAAAAACCCTTCAGCTTCTCTCTTTAGTCTTGTCACCATCTCCTCCATCTTCCTGTTGGTGTTTAGCAGTGTCCCCTGTAAACTGTTTGGGCAGCTGCCCAGGAGATATTCAAATACTGCTCAGCTGATTAGCAGAGTGTCCACAGCCAGCAACAACTGAGAGCATATTTTTCTACCCGTGGTGCACATCCTCACATGCCCTTGTGCGTATAACAAAATGTATTCTGCACATGGCTGAAAAAAATTAGACAACATTGATGCCTCCTTCAGCTAAATAGCAATATGAGTAGTGGATGCTTTCAGCATTTGATTTGGGGGTCTATATTAGACCCTCTAAATTAAGCACTAGGAGATCGACCTCCAGATGGTCAATCTTCTCCATAGCGTAGACATGCTCAAGGAGACTGAGGGGAAGAGTATGCAGGTGCCTCAAAAGACATAGCTTCCAACTTGTATCTGTACCAAAGGCTTACCTCCTAATAGTGGGTATGTACAGAAGTCACTTGAAGAGTTGCCATTGGCCAATGTCAGCCCATGAATCAATATTAAAGATGGACTGAGATGATCTGGTTTGATTTTTGGCAGTAATCTTGGTTAAAAATTAAAAGTCAAAAGTACTCTAGACTTTGATGTTTGATATTGATACTGATTTTGAATTCAAGACTTGCTGAAATCCACAGTATGATCAATTAGTGTTTTCACAGTGACAGAGCAACAGATAAGATCCCTTTTATGAACAATAAAATATTGTGAACTGTGTTTGACTTGTGAAGTTTCAATTATTTTTAAATCATCCCTCTTAACTTTTCTCAGGTGCCAAATCATTAGTGACAGAGTCATTCTAAAATAATATTCTCCTTTAAACATGTTTTGCTCTGAAGAAGTCTGCAATAAAACTAGCTACCTAGGCTTTTTGATATGACCCATTACTAGGGCTGGCTGGAAAATAAAGAATGTTATTTCACAAAAAGAGGTTTTGAAATATGTCTTCATCCTTCAGTGAGACAAAACTGAGACCTCTTGATTCTTGGGGGAAGAGGGGTGTGCACTGCAGGATACATACAATAGCAAGAGAGGCACTTCAGAACAGACACCAATTGATGATTACAGCTCTCACTCTGGCTGGAGAAGAGACAAGTTCAAGTCCTTGCTCTGCCCAATTCTATGAGGCTATAAAATCTTAATCTCTCCTGTTGGAGCTATTTTGCTTTGTACAAATTAATTCAGTATTCATTGGACCAGACACAGGCAGACACACACGGACTTCCACATCTCAGGTGGATGAGCTAGTCACCAGCTATTCTGGGAAGCAGATAATAGGGAGGGTGGTCTCTCTCCAGAAATTCCATCTGGGACCTGATAAACCTTCCCTGTAAAATTTGTCAAAACCATACATTTCCACAAAAGCTTTTGCTTTCAACAAACTGGTATTTTCTAACAAAAAAAAAATGTCCTCGGAACATTCACAACCAGCTCTACTCATCATGGCTTAATATAAAGGTTAACACCAGAGACCAGCTTAAATCACTGGTTCCAAATATAAACCTCATCTTTACTTTCCTGTCTCCAGCTTTTTCTGTATTGCATTTACTCAAATGAGTGCCACCTGTTTGCAATAGCAAAATAACTTATTAGTCAATTGCTCTCAATTAACCTTTAACAACCATACACTGCATTACAAAAAGATTATGCTTGTAGATCAGATGACAGTCCATTACAGAGAGGGAATTAGATGTCTGCATACTCAAAGTCCATCACTCTGTAAACTGGGTGTAAATTACCACAGCAGGGCACCTTCAAAATTTTAATTACATGTGAAAAAATCTGGGTGTATACTAATATTTGCCAGAACTACCCACATGGTTTAGTGACTTAGCAATGAACAGTAAAGGGACGGTTATTCCAAGCCCTATTATATTCATACACTTATCTTATTCTGGTATAATTTAAGTGAGTGAAGTGGAGTTATTCCTGATTTACACCAGGATAAGTGAAGATATTGCAGGTGTGAAATATTAAATCTAAATAAAATCTAAATTTTATGGCTGCAATTTCCTCACTTATCCTGATTTAAATCAGGAATAATTCTTCACTCACTTAAATTACATATATACATATGAATGAAGGATCCAAATTATTTTATAAAAGTTCACATTTAACTCTAATGGGAACTTTTGGTATTGAAATGGGAATATAATCTTTCAAACTATAAATGATTGCATAACATTGTATAAAATAAAAAAAAACAAGTTCCAAATAGCTTTCTACAGCAGAGTCTATTAACAAAGCCTTGCAATCTAAGCTTCATTACGGACAATGACCACTCCAGGTTTTTAGTTATTGTTACTTATTTAAAAGGCATTGTTTATAAAGGCATTGTATAAAAAATGGAAGTTAAATCCTACTGAGGAAAATAGAAAGGATCATAAACGCTGTCAAATTAAGTGTAAAAATATAATAAGAAAAACCAAAAGGAGTTTGAAGAACAGCTAGTCAAAAACTCAAAAAGTAATAGCAAAATGTTTTTAAGTACATCAGGAGCAGGAAGCTTGCTAAACAACCAATGGAGCCACTGGACAATCTTGATGCTAAAGGAGCACTCAAAGACGATAAGGTCATTGCGGAGAAACTAAATGAATTCTTTGCTTTGATCTTCATGTCTAAGGATGTTAGGGAGATTCCCATAACTGAGCCTTTCTTTTTAGATGACAAATCTGAGGAATTGTCCCAGACTGAAGTGTTATTAGAGGAGGATTTGGAAAAAATTGATAAACTTAACAGTAACAGGTCACTGGGAGCAAATGGCATTCAACCAAGAGTTCTGATAGAACTCAAATGTAAAATTGCAGAACTATTAACTGTGGTTGTAACCTATCCTTTAAATCAGTTTCTGTACCTAGTGACTGGAAGATAGCTAATATAAGGCCAATATTTAAAAAGAGCTCTAGAGGTGATCCTGGCAAATACAGACTGATAAGTCTAACATCAGTATTGAGCAAACTAGTTGAAACTATAAAAAAAATAAACTTCTCAGACACATAGATCAACACACTGAAATTTGTTGGGGAAAAGTCAAGATGGTTTCTGTAAAGGGAAATCATGCCTTACTAATTTACTAAAGTTCTTTGAAGAGGTCAACAAGCATATGGACAAGGGGGATGCAGTGGATATAGTGTACCTAGATTTCCAGAAAGCCTTTGACAAGATCCCTCACCAACGGCTCTTAAGTAAAGCGAGTTGTTGTGGGATAAGAGGGAAGGGCCTTTCATGGATTGATAGTTGGTTAAAAGACACGAGACAAAGGGTAGGAATAAATGTTAAGTGTTCAGGATGGAGAGAGGTAATTAGTGGTGTCCCCCAAGGATTTGTACTGGGACCAATCCTATTCAACCTATTTATGAATGATCTGGAGAAAGGGGTAAACAGTAAAGTGGCAAAATTTGCAGATGATACTTAACTGCTCAAGATAGTTAAAACCAAAGCAGTCTGTGAAGAGCTTAAAAAAGACTGGGCAACAAAATGGCAAATGAAATTTAATGTTGATAAATATAAAGTTATGCACATTGGAAAAAATAATCCCAACTATACATACAAAATGATGGGGACTAATTTAGCTACAACTACACAAGAGAGAGATCTTGGAGTCACTGTGGATAGTTCTATGAAAACATCCATTCATTGTGCAGCAGCAGGCAAAAAAGCAAACAAAAATGTTAGGAATAATTTAAAAAGGGATAGAGAATAAGACAGAATATCGTATTGCCTCTATATAAATTCATGGTATGCCCACATCTTGAATACTGCATACATATGTGGTCTCCCCATCTCAAAAAAGAAATATTGGCATTGGAAAAAGTTCCGACAAGTGCAACAAAAATGACTAGGGGTTTGGAATGGATCCCATATGAAGAGAGATTAAAAAGACTACGACTTTTCAGCTTAGAGAAAGAGCAGGCTAATGGGGGATATGGTAGAGGTCTATAAAATCAAGACTGGTATGGAAAAAGTAAATGCAGAAAAATTATTTACTTGTTCCCATAACATAAGAACTAGGGGTCACCAAATGAAATTAATAGGCAGCAAGTTTAAAACAAACAAAAGGAAGTTTTTCTTCATGCAGCACACAGTTAACCATTGGAACTCCTTGCCAGAGGATGTTGTAAAGACCAGGACTTTAACAGGGTTAAAAAAGAATTAGATAAATTCATGGAGGTTAGGTCCATCCATGGTTATTATTCAGGATGGATAGGTATGGTGTCCCTAGCCTCTGTTTGTCAGAGTCTGGAAATCGATAACAGAAGAGGGATCACTTGATGATTACCTGTACTGTTCACTCCCTCTAGGGCATCTGGCATTGGCCACTATCGGAAGACAGGATATTGGGCTAGAAGGACCTTTGATCTGACTTAATATGGCTGTTCTTATGGTCTTTTTTTTAATGCTTCTTGTTCTTTTCAAATATATAGATTAACAGGACTATAATAATAGACATACTGGGTCAGACCAATCATCCATCTAGCCCAATATCCTATCCTATTCTTAACCAATTATTGATCTACACCCTCATCAACATGAAGATGTCACCCTCGTCAACATGAACCTGACAGGCTCAACAATATTTGGAATGGTACTGCACCATGAGTGCCAACCTCGGAACAGACTATTCAGAAGCAATGCACAAATCCCAAATAGATTGTGAGCGGTATACTCCCACTTCAACTAAAACTTGTGAATTCCTCAAGTACTGTAACAGCTTTAACATGGAACCACAGGTGAAGTGCCTGATGGGACTGTGTGTCTCATCATTCAAGTAAGATTGTCTTTCTGATAGATAGTTTCTTACACCAAAATGAAAATAATTCACAATAATATTCAGGTTAGGTTCAGTCCAAAAAGACTAGTCCCTTCCCTCAGATCATTGCACTTTGGATCCTACACCAAAGACAACACCTGCAGTTACTTTTATAATGAATAATGAAAGCTTTATTAACAAGAAAAAGAAATAAGAGATGTTTAAAAGGTTAGAGCAGGTAAAACAGACACACCCAAATGAGTTACAGTCTTACATTCCATATGGTGGTAGAAGTTTCTACGACATGCAAACTCTATATGTGCTAACCCAGGCCAAGCACCAGCAATCTTTTGCTCGTTCCCTGTTCCTCCCAAAGGCCAAGCAACCTAAAAAAAAAATCCAGTTTCTTCTTGTCAAGGATTTTTATTTCCTTTCACCCCAGAGTTTATGCTGATGGGACAAATCCTCATGCATGTGTCCTCTTCCTACATATCGGGGAAGCAATTAATGAAGTCTTTGTTCTTTGATATTTTTCAATGGCTTATTTGGTGCCAGGAGGTCTTCTTTGTGGTCTTCCATAGGAAGCCAGCATTTTACATTAAATGAGCTGGCATTGGGTCTGTCAACATCATAGAGTACCTCAAAAAATTCTAATACATTGGTGAGGCATGATTTCACTTTACAAAAGCCATGTTGACTCTTCCTGAACATTTTATGTTCAGATTAATCACATAAGTCTATACTCTACTGTAGTTCTAACTACTTTGCCAGGGAATGAAATTAGTCTTACCAGCCTATAATTGCCAGGGTCACACCTGGAACCTTTTTATATTAAAAATGGTATTATATAATCTGTCTTGCAGTCAGCTGGTTCACAGAATGATTTAAATGATAGGTGCCATAGTAGTTAGTAGTTCTGCAATTTCACATTTGATTTACTTAGATGAATGCCATCTAGGCCTGGTGGTTTATAACTGTCTAATTTATCCATTTGTTAAAAAAAAACCTTTGGGGACACCACAATCAGAGACAGTTCCTCAGATTTGTCAACTAAAGAGAATGCCTCAAGGGTGAGAATTGGCCTCATATCCTCGGCACTGAAGACAGATGCAAAGAATTCAATTTGCTCCTCTGCAATACCCTTTTCCTCCCTGTGCGCTTTTTTAGCACTCCTTCAGCAACACGTATGTCATTAAAATATTGGATACCACAAGAAGCTGCTTTACAAAACAATTAAAGAAGACATAGATACTGCAAAATAATTGAGAGATTGGTAAAGTGTCTCGCTGATTAAGAAACAATCTTCATAGTTCTGTCATGGTTTATGGGGTGCTACATTTTTGGAATATGTTCATATTCTCAAACTAATCCTGTTCTTCAACAGCTAAAGCTAATTGCATCATTGGAGTCTATCATAATAGAATTTGTTTAGGCTAATTTTTCCATCCGCACCACACATTTGTGGCTTTCCCACTCATAAGTTATGTATGTGTACCACATGAAGATGAACGAATCACATTATCACACCAACCACTGTGACATATCCCATAATATACACAGCCAGCAAGAGGAAAGAATAAGAGGAATGAGTCTGAGAATATGTTGTTGCTTAAGGACCAATTTAATCTTTTCAAGAGGTCTTTGTTTCTAAATAAAGAAGCAAAAATTCAATTAAGAGCAGAGACTTAACATATGAATGTCATTTATATGGTTAAGCAGAGATAATGCTGTGCTGCCTTTAATCCCCTATACGCTGTTGAAATATAAGTTGACAGTTGATATAACTGAGGTGAGGAGCATGAGGGGAGGGAGCGGGAAGGGAGCCAAGTGCCCACCCTCCGTTTCCTTGTCCCTCCGCCGGTCTTAGTGAGTGACTGGCCCCGCCGCTTCCCCCGGGAAGCCACTTCTCCCCACACTGCCAAGCTCCATGCAACCCCAGGGAGAGACATCGGTCTCTCATCTCTTCCCTCTCACAGTCCCTTAAAATTTTCTCCTGGATGAAAGGTTATCCCATGCAAAGTTTGGTTGTGGTAGCTCTTATAGTGTCCAAGTTATTAGTACACAAACATACAAACGTTCTCCTTTGTGGTTAATGACCACAACTAATTAATTGAGTAACTGGATACGAGTTTCAGACAGGATCTACAGAATCAGGTTAATATTTAAGCCAGTATTCCTGAATTCATGTGAACTTGTTTTGCAGCTTTACATATTGGATACAGAACTATACCCAGCATATGTAGACCCACTACTTAAACACACCAACATTATATATAATGTATAAATCAAGCAGGATTTCCGTCAACAAAGTAGAAATTTGAAACCCACTTTTTATGTTGGAACTGTTCCTCACATTTCCCAACATAAGTGCCTCAGTTTCCCCTCATCCTTGAATACTTGCGTAATCTGGTGTTATTAAGGTGCTTTGAACCTCTAGACTAGAGAGAGTAAAAGTCCTCCCCCTCTTCCAGAGTAAGCCAAAGTCTCAAACAAATTCAAAATGAAACGACCATCTCCGCTTCCACTCAGACTCTATGTTAGGTAAAAGCTCTCAGTTGTGATCCTATCCACCTATCTCCCCTCTCTAAGGTGTAGCTCCACTTTTCCCCAAGATAGAGCTTCCTTTCTAAGTCTTTCTCCTTGGTTGCAGGACTTTTTCCTCACTGTCACTAGTTAACACCTAGGGAAGTCTTGGCCGAGGGCAGACTTCATGTGGGTTCACAGGTGCAATTGTACCCACAGAATTCATGAAACCAAGGATGTAATGAACATGCAGACTTGATTCTCCTGGCCCTATGGTAAGGGGAGGTCCCAGAAAGTGGGGCTGAAGAGCAAACAAGCTAGCTATACACTACCCCAATATGCCAGCTTATGCTCCACAAGGGAAGGCCCAGCTTTCCACTTTGGGCATTGCAGCCTGATGCAAATGCAGGTTTGGCCAACCACCCTTCTCTCCAGAGGGCAGAGCTGGGCCCAGCCCACTGGCACAGGGAGCTACCATTGCAGAGTGTGTGGTAGGCAGGTTTGCTCTCCATCTCCCTACTTTTTGCCTTTCCTTTGCACCAAAGTGGGATTGGGGTTGTGATGCTGGGATAGAGGGTACTGCTATGTTTGGGATGTTTGGCAGTCTACTATTGTGCACCCATTGAATCAGCAGGCTATACATACCCCTTGTTCTGGCCTTCTTTTATTCCAGCCCCTAGTCCTTTAACATCGGTGTCTGCTTTCAAATGTCAAACTGCTCTGCTTTCCAGAGTCACCTCTTACAACAGGGCTACTCAACTTTGGAAGCTCCAGGAGCCACAATGATACACCACATGCTGAGGGCCACCACTTGAGCATGGTTGTATCTACGTGCAAATATATATGCAAATATATGCAAATAGCTTATTTCACACTGACAGTCATGAATACAAAGATTAAGGCAAGACTACACAACATGCAGGCCCCATTTAAATCAGTTCTGCTGTTATTAATAAAATGCAATATTTACCCAATTTCCACCTATATGACAGCACTTTTAATGAGCAATGGCAGTTCAGGAATTTAACTACTACAACGCATATCAACAGGAGACCATTATATTGACACGTGTTGAGCTCCACATAAACCCAAACTGCACTGTGGGCCGCAAACAAATGGCCCACGGGCTGCATGCTGAGTAGCCCTGTCTTACAGTGCTCAGCCTCTCCTTTGTTTAGGTCTTCCTCACAGCAAACCTTCCAGCCTTGTCTCATGGCACCCTCTCTCTCTTGCCACAGGGACTCTTCGGCCAGCATCAGTTCAGATCTCTGGAGTACATGGATGATCTGCTGCTTTTCCTAGATCTGCTGATGGGAACGGATGATTCAGCAGTTGGCACAGTTGTCTGGCACTTAGGAGATTCAGATTCAATTTCCTGGTCTGCCACAGACTTCTTATGTAACCTTTCCCCAAGACATTGTCTCCATGTCTCAGTTACCCACCTCTAAAATGGGTATATTAGATTCTTCCTAATTCCCAGTGATTTTGTGAGGATAACAGCCCTCCAAACACAGTCCTTCCAGTCCATCCAGCAAGCCTGCCACCTGGTAGGCCTGCATGCCCCCCCCCCCCCCGCCCTACTCCCTCTGGACTGGGCCCAGGGACCACTGCTGGGGCCGACCTGCACACCTCCCTTTTCTCCTTGGACCGGGACCGGGGGACAAAACAGTAGGAGGGATGTGTGGCCCCCTCCCACTACAGACCAACTCTGGGAGAAGCTGGTAGGTTGGGTGTGAGGTAGGGATATTAACTATCCGTTATTTTACTAGTCGAGCCCCCACTAGGGGTGAGGAACTCTACGTGCAGCCTGGGACCAGCGGGAAGTCACGCTGACTCCGGGCTGCATGCAGTGTGCCAGCTTTGAAATACAAAAGAGTCCCTAGCGGGGGCTCTTGTATATTTCAAAGCAGCAGCACACCATGGAGCCTGGGGTCAGCGGGATCCATGCTGTGCTGCCGATTTGAAATGCCATGTGGAGCGGAGGTCAGCTGGGGACTCTCCAGCTGATCCCAGGCTCCACACAGCATTTCAGTGGAACCCGGGGCCAGCTGGGGACTCCCCACCTGGCCCCCAGGCTCAATGCACAGCAGTGCCGCACAGCTGATCCTGGGATCAGCTCTGTGGCACTGCCGTTTTGAAATGCCGAAGCGGCATTTCAAAGGGGCAGCACCGCACAGCTGTGCTGGGGAACAGCTGTGCAGCACTGCCCCTTTGAACTACTCCTTGTCCCCCCCGCTTTGCTGCCTCTATCTGATAGAGGCAGCAAGGTGGGGGAGGGAATTGACTAGTCAACTAGTTGACTGACTGTCCAATAAGCATTTACTTATCAGATAGTCAACTAGTCCTTAACATCCCTAGTATGAGGTCTTCACTGTCCTGGCCACCACTGGGTAGAAGCCAGTGGCCAGCCACCCTCACCTTCTGCTCTTAGCTCCCCTCCCACTCCTGTGAACTCCTCCTCCTCTCAACTTCCTGCCTGATTTCTGCAGCCCCACCACTGTCCTGATCCCCTCCTCGTCCCCCAACCCTCACTCTTGCACCCCTCCCACACATCCCTAGCCCCCTATCCTGACTCCTGAATCTCCCACAATGCCAACCCCTTGCCCTGAAGCACCTGGGCAATGCTAGGTAAGTCTTCTGTATAAATGAAACCAATAAAAATGACAGGACATTTCTTATAAGAGATGCACCTGTAACTAGACCTCACAAGAAACTGAATAAAATCCCATCCAGGAACCTATCATGCCATGCACAATGAGCCGCTGCCTTAAAGCCTGAAAATGTGCATGTTTACATCCCAAAGGCATAGATGACAATAAAGTGCATACGTAACTCTGTACAAGAAACTTACAAAGAGCTCTGGAGAGAAATCTCACAGATCAAAGTCCTCATTTACCACTCAGCTGGACAGAAATAAATTATAACTTTATTCCAGAATTAATGCCTCTAACTTATTTGGGACTTAACCCTTTCTATCATCTGTTCCCACGAAATCGTTATCTTCCTATTACCTTGCTCAAAGCATTTGTCTCTCCATTACTCATAATTATTCCAATGTTCCCCTTTTTCTGCCCCTTTATTTCCACTAAGTCAGCTATAATTACTAAGCGGTTTCTTGTCTTATACATCACTGCATCACAAAGAGCAATAGACCTTTACCAGGCTATATAGTTAATCTTACCCATAATGACAGAACTTGTAATATTCTAACATCAAATCCATTTTACAGCTCATTTTACAGCTCTGGGGTTAGTTGTAACAGTGATGGCTCCTAGGAGATGATTAGTGTATCTGTTACAAAACGTGTCAAACATCACTTCAGCTAAGTTTTGCTAGCAATTTTAATATTGCACACTACTTCATTCACTGTGGTGCCTATAATACTACACACAGCAATAAGAAAAACATTTTATAAGTCTTCATATGGATGTTGAAAATACTCCATCGCTGGGTGCTTTTTTTAAAATCTACTTATGGTAGGAGATTGAAAAAGTCATTATGAAGGTTTCAGTTTTAATTCTTCTTAAATCTGATCAACAAAAAGACATACATCCTTATTGATTTCCCGACAGCTTAATGACCAGGAACTTAAAAATGGTTTCCCTTTATTAGTTGTATGGAAAAGAAAACAAAGTAGAATTATGACAGCCCCTTGGGGAAAAATAGCAAAACATTTCGCATGTAAGCAAGTTTGTGTATCTAAATTTAATATGCTTGTAAGGCAACCTGAAGAACCAATTAGTTATAATTTAGTTCTTTGAAATTGCCACTGCAACTTAGATTTATGGAGTCTGATAAGAACAAAAAAATGAATTGATTAAGAGCAGATGGCACCTAACCAGAAAAATGGATCTGAACTCTTTGAACTTTGGAGGCATTAGATATGGTCTCAAGTTTTGGCTTTGGTTCATCTCCATAAGGCTGCATAAAACCAGAATATTGTGTCCAAATTTCCTCACACTTTTAGTGTTGCAAGCTAGACCTGACCTTTCAGGTCTTGGTCCATAGCTAATGTTGAATAAGTGCTTTGCTAAGCTTCAGTGCAGGATTTAGGGTTTATTTGACACCCAGCAAAAGCAAAAAGAAAAAAAAATATGGTTAAACCAAATGCCCAAAAATAACGGGTAAGCATGTTCAGTATATACATGAGAGCAACTGTCCTATGGTTGATTTTACTTACTACATAGAGAAGGCAAACTCTTGGCTAACACATCATTTACATACTGTAATCAACATCAACCAAGAGTGATGCAGGTTCCATGCACCTCTGATCAATTCCTAGCCTCATTATTGTCAACAGGAATTTCAACACTTATTTTAATTAATTAGGATTTGGTTCCAAACCTGAATTTATAGTCAAAAGTCTGATAAGAACAAAAAAAAAAAAAAAACCCACACAGAATAGATTAATAGCAGATGGATCTTAACCAGATCAGAGGAGCCAAACCTCTTTGAACTTTGGGGATGTTAAGTTTGGTCTGAAGACTATTATTTGGCAATTTAAACTTTGTTTCCAATTTATACAAATTCATTTTGTATAGCATTTTTCATACAAACTGTACACTTGAATGATATTTCTTAATGTACAGAATACAATTACAAAGTTTTAAACTCCTGCAGTAGGTCAGAACAGTGATACAGTAAAGTCAGGATTAATTACACATTTGGTACATCCTCTTGTACTTTTCTTCAAAACATTTACTACCTGGTGTTATGTTTTCACTCGTTGTTTTAAACTATTTTGTTATGTACTAAGTTAGGATGTCCTTGTACTGTCCTGGCAGACTATAGTTTCATATTTCATGTACTTTTAGCAGTGCTAGCAGGTCTGACTTGCAGGCAAACATCTGCTTTAGACATAGCCTGTCTATTATTCATAATATAAAATATAACTATTGCTTACTTTGGTTCAAGCGCCAGGCCCATAACTATTGCTTACTTTGGTTTCTTTTTTCTACAACTCCTGCTTCCACAAATGTAGGTTTACAGTCCTTTCAGGTTCCTGTGAATCTCTCTTATGCTCTCCTGGATTTGAATTCTTTCTTATTGGTGCTACATTGTCTACTGTGGCTTCACCCCAGTCTTCCAGTTAGAACTCACAGGTTGTTTGGGTCTGGATCAGGCAATCAAGCAGTGACAGTTCATTCTAATACCTATTACTGGGAAGGAAGGGACTTCTGACTATGTTGAGTCACTTATTGGGCACATATGCAATGAAATCAGCCATATTGTAACTCATTAAACTAGATATGAAGCACAGAATGGAAAGATGAAGGTGAACCTGCGCTTAGAGTAATCTGAGACACCTGTATGGATAAAATCTCTAAAGCTATTGAGCATAAGAAAGCCAAAGAATTACATACGTTATGAGCACCTTGACTCATTGACTTTAACAGGACTTGTGTTGGGCAAATCTTTGTGTGTTGCCTCAAAATTTTAGGCATTGAGAAATGCATGGCCAAAATCCAACAAAAATTATAACCACCATATATTTTAATTGTTTAAAATTATTACGGCAAAAAACATTGGCACTGTCAAATCATTTCTAGACAATCCACAATAACATTTACAATTAACACAGCCTTTACACATAACTGAAGTATCAATGTATTTAATAAAGGGGTTCTGGAATGAATAATGTAGGCACCAATGCTACTTGTAGAATCCAGAAAATCTTATTTTCTCAAAAAGTAAAATTCTGCACATCAGATACCTACTCAAGAGCTCACCTAAACCTAATGATTTTCCATAATATTTGAATGCTCACTGAATAGTCAAAATACTCTGAGCTCTATTAATATTGTACCTGGACAGAATGTCACTAGTGTCCATAGAGGCTGTGGATTTAGGAACCAATGAGGAAGCTTATGTCAGTAAAGCGGGTATAATACAATAACCCTGTGAGGAGATGACTGTCTCATGGATAATTTTACAATGGCCTCATAAAACCCCTTTGCAGAGAAACTGCAATATCTGACAGGTAGAGTTGGGGAAAAGATTGCAGAGCTTTTAGCATGATCTTTTGCTTCCAGTTTTAGTAAAAGCAAAGAAAGCATCTGGATACCACTCTTCCACTTGGCAATTTCTTCCTGAATTTGCTGATTGAAGCACAAACAAGTCAAAGCAGCTGCTGCTGATTTTAAAGCAACTACAAAAGTGCAACACTCAGTAGTGAAAGAAAAATTAAATGTCCATATCTGATCATTTTTGTTTATCTTGTTTAGTTTGGTTTTGGGGATATTTTAAACATTGTATTTTTTTTCAAATTAGGCAGTCTAAAGGTACAAATAATTTAAAAGTCAAGAATGCAACTAGTCAAACAAGGTCTCTTTCCAGTAGGTGGGTTGGGGGATTACCTTTTTTCTTTTTTACAATTCTGAAGTTCATTGTGACCGAAATCCCAGTGCAAAAGGCAACTGTTTCTCAGGAGGTGTGTGTGAATAAAGGACACAAATTAAGGTCTGAATTCTGTCCCAGGTAGCACAGCTGTGCAGGGACTAGATGATACA
This sequence comes from Pelodiscus sinensis, assembly GCF_052426305.1. NCBI lineage: Eukaryota > Metazoa > Chordata > Testudines > Trionychidae > Pelodiscus > Pelodiscus sinensis. The sequence goes on from NC_143055.1 coordinate 105,877,584, forward strand.
TTACAGATAGTTGTGTGAGAGGTAAACAGACTCTCTAAAGCCTCCAAATCACAATGTCTCTTCCAGGTTGCTCTAGGGCTAGTGCAACAAGGCACTGAACCTTGCACTAGGCAGTTTTGCAATGTCATGTTCTAGCCCCCAAAAGTATTAATGCTAAACTTGTTAAGCAATTAAAAAATTAATTGGGATTAATCGCCCTATTAAACAATAATAGAACACCATTTATTTAAATATTTGTGGATGTTTTCTACATTTCCAAATACAGACTGACCCTCTCTAGTCTGGTACCCTTGAGACCTGACCGTTACCATACCAGAGAATTTGCCAAACCAGAGGAGGTCAATATTGTCTAGAAGCAATCCACTGCTTACTGGGCTCTTAGAAGATATTTGGGGTAAATTAGAGCTAAATAATAGCACAGAACATTGAGCCAGGACTGGTGACCGTAAACAAACTTTGTAGGACCATGAGAAACTTGGCCACAACCATGATAAGTGGACATCTGGCTAACTAAAATCATGCCAGACCACGGATGTTGCTGGGCCAGACAGGTTCAACCTATATATTGATTTCAATTAGAATAAAGAATACAAAGTGCAGAGTGCTCACTTTAAATTTATTTTTGCTTACAAATACTTACACTTTAAAAAAAAAAGAAAGAAACTATATTTTTTTCAATTCACCTAATACAAGTAATGCAATGGAATCTATCATGTAAGTTGGATTTACAAATGCAGAATTATGTACCAAAAATAACCATTAAAAAACATGCATTCAAAAACTTTAGCACGTACATGTCCATTCAGTTCTACTTCTTGTTCAAACAATCTCTCGGGCAAATAAGTTTGATTTCATGTTCATCATTTGAGTCAGAAGCCATCAACGGAAGGTTGATTTTCTTTTTTTGTGGTTTCGTTCTGTAGTTTCCACAATGAGGTGTTGCTCTTCTAAACTTCTGAAAGCATGCTCCACATCTGATCCCTCTCAGATATTGGATGGCACTTTAGATTCTTAAATTTTGGGTCAAGTGCTGTAGCAATTTTAAAAAACCTTCTTGCATTTTGTCATTGATGTTGTCACATGAAACATGGTAGAATATGGATAAAACAGAACAGGAGACGCACAATTCTTCACCATGGAGTTCAGTCACAAATTAAATTAACACATTTTTTTTAAATGAGTATCACCAGCACAGAAGCATGTGATCTGGAATGATGGCGACGTATGTTGGGGCATTTGAAGGTTTAATACATCTGGCACATAAATATATTGCAACACCAGCTACAAAAGTGCTATGCTAACACCTGGTCTCACTTACAGATAGCATTGTAAACAAAATGTGGGCAGCATTATCTTCCATAAATGTGGATAAACTTGTTTGTCCTAGTGAAAGGCTGAACAAGAAGTAGGACCAATAATTATAGATTGTAATGTTGTATATTGTTTTGTTTTTGAGTGCAGTTATGTAACAAAAAAAGAAATCTACATTTGTAAGTTGTGCTTTTATGATAAAGAGTTTGTACTACAGTACTTGTATGAGGTAAGCTCAAAGATGCTTTTTATCATTTTTCCAGTGTAAATATTTGTAATAAAAATATTAAGTGAGCATTGTACACTTTGTAACCCGGGTTGCAATATAAATCAATATATTTGAAAATGTAGAAAAGCATCCAAATTATTTAATAAATTTAAACTGGATTTCTGTTGTATAACTGCATTACTAATCACAATTAATTATTTGGAGTTAATTGCATGAACTTAACTGTGATTAATCAACAGTTTTAATTAATTAACATTTATTTAGCTCTCAGAAGGGTGTACAATTATTCCTTCTGTATTTAGCAGTTCTCCTGAAATATCCAAAAATCCACAGGAGTGAGTTCCAATCCTGATTATATTGCCAAACGGCTGGCTACTTACAGGATAATATCAGACAGACTTTGAGAATTGCTTCTCTAAATGGAAGAGGTTAAAACACTCCTTTTGAAAGCTTTTGACTTTTCTTATGAGAATCTTCCATTGGATGGTTAATCTTTTTGAAAGGCTTGTTTAGAAAAAGGTGTAAAGTCATCATAGAACATTTGGAGTGAATCTGACATTTGCATTAGTAATTCAAGTCTTGCTAGTAATACAACAGAGCAGAGTGATTTCTTGTTATCTGCTGATGATTATTACAAATTTCATGTAAAACATCGTTTATGCTGGTCACTCAGACTATCATTAGTTTCCACTTTAAGCTTTGACTATATGTAACCCTACCATGTACAACATTCTGTCGTAGAATACCCAACAAATAAAATTGTATCAGTCCAAGGTAAATCTGTGGAAAATGGCATCTAGGGAAACCATGGCAAATCAACAAGATTTTAACCAGAAGGTCTAAGACTGATACAGAGCTAGATTGCAGTAGATGACAAATTCCAGAGATTTGTATCTGAATTGAACATTTCAACCATGTTCAATTCTTGTGGTCACAGATGTTTTCTTGAATCATTTTTCTGAGGTGCAGGGGAGGAAGTTTTCTGGTCCAGGACTGAAAACAATAATAGAAAAGCAGTAGCGGGGTATTTCATTACACTAATGATGCACATGTGCCAATTTGCTACATAATTGTGTTCTTAACATGCTACAAAAAACCCTCAACAATTGTGATAGTGTCCACTGAAGTGGGAGCAACAGAAGAACACCATCTACAGCAGAGGTGGGGAACCTGCAAGCCAGGTCACCACTTCCCACAGCTCCCATTGGCCGGGAACATTGAACCATGCCAACTGGGAGCTACAGGTCTGTGCCTGCTGACACCCAGTAAACATACCATCTTGCAGCCTGAGAGCAGCTAAACCTGAATGCAATCTGTGGGCCAGAAGTTGCCCACACCTGATCTCCAGTGCAGCTCTGTCAACCTTTGTAAAGGATAACAAAATCAATGTCTGTTGTGACACATATTTCAGTGTGTTGACACTGGTCATATAGAGGATGATTGTAAGCAAGACTTCAAAGAAATGGACATGAATGTGGATAAATGGGAAGATCACACTCAAGACCACAACCTTTGTAAACAAGCTTAACAAAAGTCTCTGGAATTATGAGAAGCAGCAATCCATCCTTGCAGAGGAGAAAAGAGCTTGCAGAAGGCAAAGCATAAAGGGTTGAGATTTCACCTTTAAATGGGGCAGACATTGTGTCTTGAGTGGGTCTCTTCCATAATGTTTGCGGCTGCCATAAAACCAGGTGAGGAAAGTCTTTCCTTCTCAGGGGCACATACCCATAGTCTCTCAAGTCTGATGGATGACTACTACTAGTAGTAATTCTTTTCAAGCATTCAAGTTGATTTTCAATAAGGCCTATTGTAGCCATCAGATTTTAATATTTGAGTGTGTGCAATATATTTGTTTGAAGGATTAGTGAACTGATTGTATTATATTGCATAACCCAAACTATTCAAACTGAACTGAACTCAAATTTTGGGGAGAGAAAGTCAACTTTAAATATAAAAATATGCCATGTGTTGATTCTGGAAGATCTGCAATAATGCAAGAAAGGTGGTTTACTACGGTATATTTCCAGGGATGCATAACCTAAGAATTCTTGAACCCCATGATAAAGACTAATTATGTAACCCAATTTTCAGATTAAAGGAGTTTGGCTACATTCATATGAACATTCAAACTAAGGGATATTTATCCAAATCTAAAAGCCAACCATTTTGAAATTTACCCATTAAGGGTCTGTGATGCTGCAGAGCTGAATGTGCCCATTTATATAATTGATATTGGAATTATTATACAATTGCAACAAATCTTGTACAAAGTATGAAATGGAAAAGTTATGATTTGCTAAGTATGATTATACTATTTATATGCATGTTTCATTTTTATATCTTAAGTTATAAATTTTGGCTGTGTACTGGTATCATGCATACGTATTGTATTCCTGGGTGAGACCCACCAGGTAAAATTTACATAAAGGCCAAACAACTACTTTTTGATGGCCCATCAAGGACACTCACACAAAAGGCCATAGAAGAAATTTATTCCACACAGACATCTCGTCCTATGGACACCTCAGCAAGAATCTGGGTAATAGGGGCCCTCTATGAGTCATCAAGTCATGTAAGGACTTGTGATAGGCTCTTGTAACCACAGACTACATTTTAGACTAGTAACTTTCCATAAACAGAGTCAGTAAATTTCCAGGCACATAGCAAAGCCTATAAAAGTTAGTTACTAAAGAATTGGTATCAACATGATAAGAGCTGAGTTATATATTGACCTGGCTATAAAAGGACACTTTATTTGCTTAAATTAGTTTTCAGTAACCACTCATCATAGAGCCCAGTGTGTGGCTGGTGAGACAAGGGCTGGAATGTCTAAGCAGACTGTATTTTGACTTTTTGTTCACCAATGTGGTGAGACAGAAGTTTACTTTTGTTACTGTGTTGGTACAATCTAATGTGAGAACAATAACCGGTTTGCGGGGAGTCTGTCCTATTTCTCAGCAGTTTGTCCTGAATTTGGACACCCACTGAGGCACAGGGATAAGGTCTTCCCTTTCTCTCGCTCTCACTCATATAAATAAGTAAAGATCTTGTGATGTTGCCCAACGAAAGATGTGAGGTTATCTTTCTATGATTTATAGAAGATATTACATGTTAGCATGTTTAATGCATTTATTATGCATCACAGATAAAGTACCTATTACTCAGCCTCTTGCAGGTTGGTGGTTTCTAAATTTGAATGCTTTAATAACAGTTATTGAAGAGGAGTGTCCTTCCCTTCCCTCACAGTACTCTTCAGATTAAGAAAAGAAGAAATGATAGCATGTATTGTCTGTGCTTTCCTAAAAGCAGAAGAGATTTTTGGTGTCAAAAATTCTTTTAATTAGACAGAAAATACTTATAGGAGTTGGGTAGACGAAAACTATAGCTATCTTTTAAAATTACTGCTAACAAGCAAATTAGCCAGTGTATGGAATGGCAGCTGATCAATAACAACAGTAAAACTACACAGAATTTGCTGATCGCATATTGTCTGTGAATGCACACTGTAAAAGGGGTCCCCACAGGCCTCACAACAATAACCTACAAAAGAATGAGACACAAAGGCTATTGAGCTTAAAGATGCTTCAATTTCCCTAGACAGCTTGCCCTTGTCACATCAAACCACCTATTAGTCACAAACTCGCACAAGTAAGAATTCTCAGGCCTCTTGAGTCTCCTGTCATCTTGAAAGAAGCAATACCAATGAAAGGCACTGGTTCCTCTTGTAACATGTTCAGTTTATTGTTTTTCAATGGCTCAAGCAATTTATGATTTGCCATCCCATACAAGCAAGTTTGTACATCCTTATTTCAGTAAGGACATAGACACCCAATGCAAATTCCTGAGTTTTGACAATTAAAGCTAGCATTGAACAAATACAATTTAAAGACATAATAAATAATAATAAATAAATAAATAATAATAATAATAATAAATTGCTACAAAATAGTATTTCTTCATCTGTTTTGACATCTGTGGTTTGTTTTACTTATTTATTAAAACATTTAATATGTTAGGAAATATTCTGTACTATTGTATATTTGGAAAAAAATAATTAACCCTTAAGCAATAGATGCCTTCATTACAGAACAATGGTAGGATATTTCCACACACATACCCGAAAGGTGGGAAGAAACTGACATTTTTTGACCGAATGTACATTTTAACAGTGTGACTAGTGAGGTACAGTTTTACTTTAAAAAGTGTTGTAATTTTCTGTTCTTAAATATTTGTAAATTTGACCTAAAGTGAGAGAGTGTCTTTAGTATTCCGATATTCATTACTCTAGTTACTATAGGAAATATCTTAAATACTGCAAATATTTATCTGATGCAACTAGTAAATTAAAAATACTATGGCTGCAGATATGTTTTCCAATTAATTTACAAACACTACAGTCAAATTTAAGCTTTAGCGTATTTCTTATGGTTCATATTATGATCGGGTTTTCAAACTTGGGTGGCACATAGGATCCATAGGCACAGAACCTTACAGCTCTCATTGGCTGCTTCCAGCCAAGGGAAACTGTGAGACATGGCATGGAACATGCCACAGCTCCCTTTGGCAGGAAATGGTGAACCACAGCCAATGGGAACTTCAAAGCCCCATGCCTATGGCTACTTAAATAAACAAATCATCTTGTGGCCTGTCACTAGCTTACCCAGGCGAGACTGCGACCAAGTTTAAAAATCTCATAAAGTACAAATGAGTTAAACCAACATTGGTCCAAATACAACATTCAACAATATAGCAAAGGATTTGCATTTATGTCAATGATAATGTATTTAAATGACAGTGCAGAAAGATAAAAGATCAACCATTTTATTTATAATGAGAGATTAAAGGTATTAAAGCTTCATTAGTTACATTTCACTTTAAGGCACAATGTGTTGGGCAAGTGTGACAGATGGCAATTTTTTCTATATTCTTGTAATACACTAATTTTTGTATGGGCATAGAAGGTTACCTTTCTATATTTTTGTAATGCACTCATTTTTGAATGGGTCTGGAAGGCTGGTTAGGTTGGAATCCAGGGTTCACAGAGTTCTAAACAGCAGCTGCCCCCCCCCCCCCCCCATCAGTCACTTACAGCTGCCTTGATAATTGTACTAAAATTGCTCAATTTGTACATTTTGAGTGACTTCTCTGTGGATGTTTTACCTTGTAGAATTTAAAACAACAGCAACAGCGATCAATGGACCTTCAATGTAAAGTTTGATTAGCTGTCAAAAAGCTCTTTTTAATTACATCCATTGAGCAGAAAGTGGTGTTCTAGAGTGCTTGAAATACAAAATGTTCATGGTGCCATCAGCTACAACTGAAAATACTGAGACACAGCCAACTCACTACAAACAACTATTAGGGTATGTCTACACTTGCACCCTTCTTAGAACTAGAGATGCAAATGTAGGCATTCGAAATAGTCAATGAAGTGGGGATTAAATAGCATGATCTCACTAATGTATGATCTCAAAACTGAAGAGTAACATTAGTAACTAGCATGATCTCAAAAATGAGGAGTAATGTTAGTTCAAACCAAGGGGTTTGGTTCGAACTAACGTGTCCCAGCGCGCACTTTCACTTTCAAAACAGCTGTTGATCGGAGTAACTTGCCGGCGAGATTATGCTAATGAAGCGTGGGATATTTAAATCCCCGCTTCACTGACTATTTCGAATGCCTACATTTGCATCCCTAGTTCGAACTAGGGTGCAAGTGTAGACATACCCTTTAGATAACCATAGTAGATTCTATGCTCTGAATATTGCAGAGGTCCTGGGCAAAGAGTAGTATGGGTATGTCTACACAGCACAGTTATTAAGAAATAACAGCCCTTATTTCGAAATAACTTTCCTAGCATCTACGCAGCCAAACCACTATTTCAAAATAAATTCAAAATAGCGGAGTACTTATTTCGAATTTGGTTAACCTCATTCTACAAGGAATAAAACCAAATTCGAAATAGCTATTTCAAAATAAGTGCTGTATAGACACTTATTTCATAATAGGAGGCCTCCAGCCTTCCCAGGGTGCCCTGGTGGCCACTCCAGCCTCAACCAAGAACACTTCTCTCCCTCCCCCCTCCCTGGAGCCCTTAAAGGGGTAGACTCTGGCCACAGTGTCTGTGCCAGCTCCAAGCCTGCCAGCCCAGAGCCAGCAGTGGCCACCAGGGGCCCTCACCCAATAGCCCCAAAACTTGAGTCAGCAAGCCACTGGCAGCCAGCCATCCACTGCTCCCCAGGAGCAGTCTGCCAGCTCCCAGGAGCCTGCGAGGGCCCGGAGAAGGCGGGTGTCTTCCTGGTCCAGGGTGGAGATCATGGACCTTATTCAGGTTTGGGGGGGATACCCCCAATGTCCATGATCTCTGCACTAGATGGAGGAATGCGGCCGTCTATGGCAGGATAGCTGCCAGCCTGGCCACCAAAGGCCACATGCAAACCCAGGAGCAGGTTTGCATGACAATCAAGTTGGTCCGGCGAGACCCCCCACACATGAGCCCTGAGCTTCCCCTCCCCCTTCTTCCCTTTGCTTCCCCCTTCCAGCTCCCTCCTCCCAGGTTTACCCCTCCCATCTCCCACCCTCTCTTCTCCCCTCTCCCGCCTCCTTTCCCCAGTCTCACCAGAGTTTCATCCCCCTCCCCCGTTTTGTTAAATAAAGAGAGTTTGTGTTCATGAAAATACATGTATTTTATTTGACATCAGGAAGGGGTTTTAGGGAGGGATAAGTGGAAGGACATGAGGGAGAAATGAGGCACAAGTCCCCAACGGGGCAGACCAGGGAGGCTCTTAGTGCTCCTCGGGTGGAAGCTCTCCTACAGGGCCTCCTGGATACTGACAGCCCCCCGATGGACCTCCCAGATTACATTGGAATCACATTTTCAGTTTTCAATACGCCACAGATTTTTGTATTGCCAAGATATTATCTTGGCTCAGATCTTTAGTCTCTGTAACCTGCTGTATCTCCATAGAAGCCACTAACTCTCACAAGCATGAAGTCAATAGCAATCCACCGAATCATAGACTCATAGACTTTAAGGTCAGAAGGGACCATTATGATCATCTAGTCTGACCCCCTGCACAGCGCAGGCCACAGAATCTCACCCACCCCTCCCAGAATAATCCTCTCACTTATATCTCAGATATTGAAGCCTTCAAATACTTTGAAGACCCCAAGATGCAGAGAATCCTCTAGCTGTGATCTGTACCCCATGCTACAGAGGAAGGCGAAAAACCTCCAGGGCCTCTGCCAATCTACCCTGGAGGAAAATTCCTTCCTGACCCCAAATATGGCGATCAGCTAAACCCTGAGCATGTGGGCAAGACTCATCAACCAGACACCCAGAAAGTTCTCTATAGTAACTCCTATCATCCCTCCATTGACCTATTCCCACTGATAATGAATGGACAATTAGAATCACAGGAGCTGGCTTGCGTGTATGTGTGTATATCTATGTCTATAATTAGGAATCTTTCAGATACAGGAGACTTTGTCCATGTTAGCTCATCTGAGAATCGAAAAAATAAAAGTCACAGATCTCATGAACCACTGTTACAATTTAAAACAATAATCAACAGACTAGTAACAGATGCTTTAATCACAATGTGCACATAGTAACCATTCACTCTTGCCACAAGGTTAAGCTGTAATTACTGTAAATTTGCATGGGGGACTCATATCTTTGACACGTAGCAGGAATGTTGGCCAAACTGTTCTTTTTTTTCTGTTTGACGTTGCTACTTCCTTGTTTCTAAAGTAGAAACAAGCACTTAACTTCTAAAATATATTATTGGAATTATTTACTAAGAAATTAACAGACATATCTGTCAAAGGACAGTTAATATATGTCACTGATGGTGGTTTTAAAAAATAAAACTATCTACAAGATTTGTGATATAGTTCATGGATACTCAATTCTTGCTCCAAAATGCTGTTGGCTAACATTTCTAAACAGTAAATTTCATTGAAGGTATGTTTGTTCCACACAGACAAAAATGTTTGGTTTGGGAATAAAAAATATTTGGTTGACTTCTGAGAATGGATCATACAAGCATCTAAGACATTTTACTGAAACTTACTTAAGCATAAACCAGGGGCCTATGAAAAAGAAGAACATCTTGTCTAGTCAGGACTAACTCCTTATATCCTCACCAGGCAGCTGTACCAGCAATTGCCATAGAACTTCAAGGTGCTGAAGCCAGACAAACATCCTGTCCTTGCTGCAGTAAGACCATTACTAGACTATCCCCATTTTAACCCTTTAACCACTAGGCTTTTATAACTCTGGTGAATTTCTTCTGAATAGCTAATACTTTTCATTCCTTTGAGATGTAAATCTCCTATATTCAGGTCTATGATGAACTACCTTCCCTTAAGCAAGGAAATTCAGAGCTGTACACAGCTACTGGAGGGTTCTCTGAATAGTTAATGACTTTATATGTCCTCACTTAAAGCATAAGCTGCAGATGACATTCTAGCTTTAAGAAATTGTTCTACAAGGTGTTCAGTGTCCCTGGAGACATGTTTCAAGGTTCTAAAGAACTTCAACCCCTGTTTAAGTGACTAGGACGGCATTTCAAAGTTATTCAAGTGGATCATATCACCATAGAATCCTTTGTATTTTCTTTCCTTTGCATTTTCTTTCTCTCACAGGATCTTGCAAGATCAGTTCTTAAACTGAAAGGTTCTATGATCTGTTGAATTCACTCTTGCAATACTATTATTTTCAAATGCATGATTTATTTTAAAGGGGCTTTATTCTGTTGGTGAGTTTGATGAATAATTTGTCATTTTACAAGTTAAAAAAAAGACAAAGAGAAAAATTGGCAGGCTTTATCAACACAACACACGACACCAGACTTCCAGAAATGTATCATTCTTCTGCTTAAAACAGTAATGCTTCACAGTAGCTTTAACATGACAAATAAAAGGAAACCCAAACAATTCAATAGGCTTTAACAGTTGATGTACAAATACACACTTAAGAAATGCCAGAAAATTTGGACAAAATAAAAGCTGAAATAAGTAAAGGCAGCTGGGAGGATGGAAAGGGAACCTTGAAAGTTTGTGCCAACAAATGATAAAGTGTAGTTTTTACAAGACTACTTTCCTTACACTCACATTCAATAAAAAAGATTTTCCTACTGTCCAATAACATTTATGCAATAACTTAAGTTAAAAACACACTTGCCCATAACTCATGTGATATTTAGCATTGTACAACCTATCCACTCATTTTTTTAACCAGGAAAAGAAATCTATTCCTCTAAAATGTATTACTTTTTGTCATACAATTATTGGGGCTTTTTATTTTTTTGAAAAAATGGAGCTACCAGTAAACCTTTCTTTACAGGGGTAATCACTTCAGGTAAATTAATAACAAATAAATTAATCATAGTTAGCCCTGTACACTTTCAAACCATGGTACAATCGCTGGGACAAATTACCATGGGTAAAGGCTATACCTGTCAATAAAGATATGACAGACTGATCACTGCAGGCAGGACTGGAAGGGGTTAAGGTGACCAGGTAGGTTGAATAACTCAAGAGGCCACACCTGGAAGAAGAACACTGGAGCAGGTATTGATTGCAGAAGGTTCAGCTGTGTAGGAACAGGGAAGGGCCTATAAAACCAGGAAGCTAGCAATGGGAAGAGGGCGGATGACTTGGAGCTGGTATACCAGAGCAAAGCAGGAAACCAGGTGTTATAGGAAGCAGTCCAGGGAAGGACCAATGATGGCTGGGAGGGGAAAGCCCCCTGGAAATCTAAGTAATTGGTAGGCCTGGCTTCCCCTACCAGACACCAAGAGCAAGGCATAGACCAGTAGGGCAGTGCATGTGAGAACTGCCTGAGTCATCATGGGAGTGACAGTGAATTGAAGGACTGTACCCCAGAAGTGTGTGTTGGAGGGACATTGAGTCACCTAGCCAGAGGGCTGAGTCACAAAGAGAACACTGTGATTCCTGGGATGAGAAAGGAGCTGCAGATCGGAAAGGGTGATTTTGTGCAAGCCATGACAAGCCACTGACATCAAGAGCTAAGCCCCAGGGCGACCAGGAGATACAGCCATACCAGCAGTGAGTGGTGCACTCTGTGACAAGGGGTTTTCAGGGGCAAACCCTTAACTTTTTGTCTATCATTTTCTAAATGAGTTTGTGCTCGATATTTGTAGAGGCCTAGTAAAAATATTGTACATATGTATGTATATTCAATACACCTGAAAAAACATAGAATGCAAGCACATGAAAGCAGGAAAATTAATCTAAATACCAATTCTTGAATTCTAAATACCATATTCAAATATTTTAGGACATTCAAATCAGCCTCAGGTTTTCACTCTCCCAAATGTGTATTTTAAATTAAAAATATGGAGAATACATACATGCACACACACAGAATACACATACACACACACAAGATGAGGAACATCAATATGGAGAGAGGGACACTGAGCCAGGTCCTCGGTTGGTATAGCTCCATTACAGTCACTAGATGAAGATCTTGTTTGTTACCTATATCAAGATTTGGTAGCATGAATGTTCTTCAAACACACTTTATGAGACCCAGTGTAAATTCGAAGAGTGATCAGTTTTTCTATTTGCATACATGAGCTGTGCACATGTATACTTTCAGTAAGATATCTTTCTTTTCTTATTCCTCAGGGACTTCTTGAGCCAATAGTTTTTGAGCAAAAGTTGAAATCAATGAGGAGCTCCTTCTAAAAACTGATAGCTCTTAGGTACTTACTGCTACAAGGTCCAAGATATGCACAAGGGGCCACATGTGAAGAGCCCTTGTACTAGTTTAGAATGATTTCTTTGTTTGGTTTCTATTATTTACATCCCTGTTCCATTATGTGTCCTCATAGTTCAGATGTGCTATGGAAATCATTCTTCTTTTTCAATGAAGTAACAACAACAAAAATTTCCCAGCTGAAATCTGAACAGTTTGTAAGTTTTCAGTATAAGAACCAAGAATTTTGTACTATTAAAAGAGAGTCCCAAAAGCCAAAGGCTGAAGCAGTATATGTTAGGCAATTTAGCTGGCTAAAGCACAAGTAGAGATTAATTTTACAGTGAGCTGTCAACACAGTAATGAGGAGAAAGTTCCATTGGTTAAATTAAATTATGCTGAGGCTGTATTATAAGTGGCATTTTAAATGCACAAAAGAAAGGGGAAAAATCATTTAAACACAAGCTGTTAAGCATCTCCAATAATGGAATATATTTCACAAAGAACTGGGTATATTATTAACATGGGATTTTCTAATACTCAGGACCTAAATCAACATCGACAGCTGAACACAAGTGGTATTGGTATAAGTTTTGTCACAGTTAACAAACCAAATTGATGCAGATCAAAACACCTTTTTCATGTTGAGAAGGGAGACTGGTTGTCAAAAAAGCATAGTGATGAGACACCATGGGGAGACATCCCAACAATAATCAATCGTCAATCAGTCACAGAAAGTGCTTATTCTGCTCTTATATGAGGCTCTTCATTACTCTCTGTGCACTGATCTCAAGAGGGAGGAGATAAAGGTTTCTTTCAATGAATAAAGCAATAATTTCCATGCAGTAGAAAACATTTCATTCTAAGACGACAGAATAAACACCGAACAGCTTAGATGGAAGCAATTGTAGTCAAAGATTTATGAAGATTTTATTGTGCTTTTTTTAAAAAAAATAACAATAATAATAGCAGTAGTAACCACAACCTTTTCCAGCCTAAAATTAGGGAAAGGATTATATTAATCTGCAGCAAAGTGTACTGGTTTGAAGAATTTAGAAGTTAATATTTCTTTCAAAAATGACAGAAAACACTGCACTGGTCCAAATTTTGACAGTGGAAACTGATGTAGTGAAATACGTGCCCTTTTAAAGTAAGCACAGGGCTATTTTAAGTTCTGTGAAAAAAATGTTTAAGTATATTAAAAGGTTAATAATAATATTAGTCTAAGATAAAGGTTAGGCCACTAAATTAAATGTATATGATTCATAAATGTAAATGGAAAAGCAGAAACACAAATGGTTTGAATTTACAGATAAGATTTTTGATGTTAAAAATTCATTCATCTTGCCATCTACACATAATATTATTAAATCCCACCAAAAAAGGGGAGAGGAAGCCCATGTCTTCTTTTTTATGCTGTTTATTTTTTAAGTGCATGCATTTTCTTTTCCCTAAATGAGCCTACAACCGCCCTGGCACCTATTTCACACCACTAAATAACAACTGGATGATCACACTTGGAAAGCTGAGTGAGGGAAGCAATTTAAAATTTATTTTCTTAGTGGAAAATAGGTTTGCCAAAATAGTTTCAGAGTATGAAAGGGGAGAACAGCTGTATTTGGTTTATAATAAATCTTTCACAAATCAGTAAAAACAAATAGACAGCACAACTGTAACCCATAAAAGTGGAAAATATTAAACAAAAGGCAGTGAAGTTGTTAAACTTTCCCACAGATGCTGCTGGTAAAATCCTCTACAAAATACGTACATAAAATGTGTACAAAAAATGGAACCGATGGCAAAAGGCATTGGAAAAAGACGGAATTACTTCTTATTAGACGAATATCCTATTAAGGTGACAATTCTGGGTGTAAGGATGAAGGCGTCTCCAGCAGTTTCCTGCTCCTATTACTGAATGTTAGTGCAGAATAATTACTTGCTTGCCAAAAATGACAGGACATTGACCCTGCAGGCTTATTGAATTCGTATTGCCTGCCTCCAGGCCATGTCGGGGGTTATTCAATTTTGCCTGAGGAGGACAATCTATTATGAGATATGAGTCAAGAAGGCATCTTCCCTGATTGCCCACCAAAACCATTATCGCAGCATAGAGAGGGCATCAGCAGTGAGTGGACAGACAAGACAACACTGATCTCGATTACCTAGGGACAAGATACAATTTACATTACTTGAAGCAATAGGACAGAGGGCAATCAGCCCAGGGAATAGGGCTACAGTCCAGGAGTATGCAGGTATAACACCAGAGCAGCAACTGAGCTAATTGCTTATGCTAGCCCTGATGACCTTTAACCTTACAAGACATTAACTGATTGGCTTGATCTGTAATTAGATGCATATTTTTACAGTTACAAAAACACCAAAACTTCCACCAGAGAGAAAAACCATGAATTTAAATTGGATTTTTTTTTTTTTACTTCTGATGTTGTCTCTTATTACACCACTCTATAGCATTGATTGCTTAATTAACAAGACCTTAACAACCAGGGCAAATTTAGCCCTATATTTATATTTTAATAAAAAAATTACATTAATAGAATGGTTTCCATTAAAGAAATAAATTTTTAAAAAATTAATTGGCAATAGGATGAATAAAAAAAAGAAAGAAAACCAAATATACATTTCCCTACAGTAGTCTTGATCCAGTTGGAATTTTTCCTATAGACTTCAGTGGGCTTTGAATTAGGCTGATTGTTTGGCACCTAAAGACTATGATCCTATAAACGCTTCACATGTTATTCAGATCCTACTGTGTTGAATATAATATTTATCATACAAACATTCCTACTTCATTGATTGGGACTACCCACATGTACAACCTTACTCAAAGTATTTCAGTGTTTTAAAAAATGGGCCTAAGAGTGCCAGTGAAATTGATCTAAAAGCAACAAAAGTGAAACTGACTCATCTGCTTCCCAGCTTGTGTGTTATTTATAAGGCAGGTAAAGGCTTCTTGTCATTTTAAATGTATGGGTTTTTGAAGCTGTTGTGTCCTTTTAAGACAGTTGTGCTAAAGTAAACACTTAGGCTGCGTCTAGACTGGCAAGTTTTTCCGCAAAAGCACCTGCTTTTGTGCAAAAACTTGCCAGCTGTCTACACTGGCCGCTTGATTTTGCACAAAAGCACTGACGTTCTACTCTCTGAAATCAGCGCTTCTTGCACAAATGCTTTGACGCTCCTGTTCGGGCAAAAGCCCTTTCCGGAAATGTTTTTGCACATGAGGGCCAGTGTAGACAGCTAAAAACTGTTTTGTGCAAAAAAGCCCCGATGGAGAAAATGGTGATTGGGGCTTTCTTGCGCAAAACCGCGTCTAGATTGGCACGGACACTTTTCCGCAAAAAGTGCTTTTGCGGAAAAGCGTCCGTGCCGATCTATACGCTCTTTTCCGCAAATGTTTTTAATGGAAAAACTTTTCCATTAAAAGCATTTGAGGAAAATCATGCCAGTCTAGACGTAGCCAAAATGTAACATTTCATACACAATAATATAAAGAGTGAAAAAATGTAAGAGAAAAATGGAAAGATCCTCTTCTTGGCACTGTATCTTACTCTTGAATGCTAAGGGTAGAAGTATTGTAAAATTGTGATTTGAGGCTCAGTGAGCTCAATAAGCCAATTTCATGGTGCTAATGCTAACATATAAGAAAAATCAGCAATACTTCTGTCTAGATTTGAATGTTAGTTAAAACCTTAGCAGTAAGCTTGCAATGTTAGATCCCAATATCCATGCTAAAGCATCCTATTACATTGAAAAATCCCCCTCCCCCTCGCTTTGTAACATTTTTCAATTTGAGATGTATTACTACTTTTACAAAATGGATTTAATTGAGAGAATAGGAAATTCTGATATTATCTCTGAATCACCAAGGCCAAGAACTAGGCAAAGGGTTTATAATAGGATGGTGTATCCAATTTAATATACCAAGATGAGATTATCCTCCTGAGACCTTGTGACATGCATAGCTCACCAAATGGGTGAGACTTCATTCCAGTGGAATCGGTAGCTTGTATTACTGAGATATTATATGAGAGATCTTGAGGAAATTATACCAAATTCTACTCCCAGTATGAATAAGAAATTTATGCTGCCACTATACAATGTGCATTGGTTGTGACATTAGTATATTCTTTTCTAATTAGAAAACAAATCACTTCTTACTCCTATGAAAACTAATTAATTAAGACATGCAAGAAGAAAAAAATTATGAAGCAGCTATGAAAAACAATACTTTATCGTTTAGATTTAGAATCCTGATCTTTGAGTGAAGGTTAAAGAAATGGGGCATGTTTTGTCTTGAGAAAAAAAAAGAGAGACTGGGGGTGGGTGGGGAGGGAGAGTTAATAATAGTCTTCAGATAAGGATGTTATAAAAAATACTTTGTCAATTGTTTTTCATGTCCACTGAAGACAACACAAGAAGTCATGGCCTTAATCTACAGCAAAAGAGATTTAGATTAGGTAACAGGAAAATCTTTCTAAATATAGGGGTTGTTAAATTCTGGAGTAGGATGCCAAAGGAGGTTGTAGCATCTGCCTCATTAGAGATGTTTAAGAATAGGTTGGACTAACAGCTGTCAGGGATGGTCCAGGTTTACCCGGTCCTGTTTCAGCACACAAGGGCTGGACTGGATTTCTTGAGGTCCCTTCCAGCTTTACATTTTTATTGTTCCATGATCCAGTGAAATTTCTAAACTAAGGTGCCAGCTAACATATACAATACTAAAGCAGCTCATTTCATGCAGTGAAAATGTCTGAATCTACTAATTATTTAAGGACCTGTGTCTTGGTTTAAACCCTGCAACTAACACAAATTGACATAATTTTACTTCCCTACCCCAAGATATTGTATTGGTCAATACAAATGAATTATATGCTATGAAATGACAGCCAAATATCCTGCCATACTAACATCCATCTCAGCTGACAGGGGGGCTTTGTCCTTTTTTCCTGCATCACACTCCTTTTATGCAATGGGAAATAACAACATTCAGTACATCTATTATATATACACAAGAAAACTATATTAAAAAAATGTAAAGGTTACAAAGTCATTGTCATCTCTCATCTCAGGAAGTGGGTTTTGTCCATGAAAGCTCATGATACTATATGTATTTTTGTTACTCTCAGAGGTGCTACAGGACTACTTGTTTTTTTAAAGTCCTTGTCAAACACTCAAAAAAATTCAGAAATGCCAGAATTAAAGTTGCCTCAGCCTCCTTAATTCAGTTCCCTGGTGCATATGCACAATCTTATTTAGACATTCTATTATCACCTACTTTTTTCCCACAGCACCTCTACCCTCATTCATAACACAGGGTGGCTACTATTCCTGAAATTGGCAGCTATTCAATATTTTATTTTATCCTCATAATTCATTGTGCCGCCCCATTTTTTACTCACTGACCATAAACCCTGCTCTAAACCCAGAAATATTAATTTTCTCATGGGCTATTTCATAATACTCATCACTTCAGCATCTCAGGGCTTCACAGATATTGATGAATTTATCTATCTACACAATAACCCTGGGAGATGAGGGAATGGTATTATTCTCATTTTACATATGGGGAACTGAAGCACGGACATATTAATGCCCTGTCAGTCCGGAATTGCATAGTGCCAATTGCATATCTTATTTCGAATTTAGGGTGCTGTGTAGATACGCCCTAAGGCTATGTCTAGACTGGCAAGATTTAGCACAAACACTCTAAACGCAAGAGTTTTTGAGTTAGAGTATTTGAGTAAGAGAGCGTCTATATTGGCATGTGTCTTTGCGCAAAAGATTTGCTTTTGCAAAAAAGCATCCATGCCAGTGTACACACTCTCTTGCGCAAGAAAGCTCCGATGGCCATTTTAGACATCGGGCTTTCTTGCACAAGAAATTGATGTTACCTATCTACACTGGCCTCTTGCGCAAGGACACTTGCGCAAGGGGACTTATCCCTGAGCGGGAGCATCAGAGTATTTGCACAAGAAGCACTGATTTCATACATTAGAATATCAGTGTTGTGTAAATACTCGCAGCCGGTGTAGACAGGCGGCAAGATTTTGCGGAAAAGCGGCCACTTTTGCGCTAAATCTTGCCAATGTAGACGTAGCCCACATGTTTTTGCTACCAATTCTTGTGGTTTTATTATGAATGTGCCTATTTCCCAGGTGAATTTTGTAGTACGCACCTAGCTAGGAAGACATTTTCTACAAGATGCATCTGTATAAGTTTTAGGAAAGAAAAGAGGGGAGATGATCACATAGCGTCCAGAGGGCTGCTTAGACTATCTAATCGGTAATCTGAACAAATAACAATGGGTCTGAGAGAAAGAAGTTTCATGAGTTTAGAGATGAGAGATTTCCACCTCTGAAATCATTGATATAGGATTTTTAGTATGATGTTCATAAGGGAAATAGCAAGTAGCACCATTAGAATTTTAACTGCTGAAGATAATTATCTATTCTCTCTCTCTTGTTTTACTCATTTTAATAAATACCCCTAGTACTAAGAAGGAAGATACATCAGCAGAGATTAACACTAAAATTAAAGTTAAATTAGAATGTAGATGTACAAAGGACAAAAATCTTCACTTTACTTGTGAAAAATTGCCATTGAAGTCAACAGAAGTTTCACATGAGTAAGGTGAATAGGATTTGACCATAAGGGCTGGCTGCTGACTTCAGCTGGAGTTAAGGACACTTAGGCTATGTCTACAGTCTCAGCTTCTTGTGCAAGAAGTATTGCGCAATAACACGTCCACACTGCCATGTGTGAGCTGTGCTTTTGTGCAAGAGCATCCATGGCAGTGTGGATGCTCTCTTGTGCCAGAAAGCTTTGATGGCCATTTTAGCCGTAGGGCTTTCTTGTGCAAGAAATCCCTGCCGAGCATCTACACTGCCCTCTTGCACAAGAGCTCCTGCTCAAGAGAGCTTCCGTCTGTTAGGAAAGAGCATAGCTCTTGCGCAAGAAGCCCTCTCTTACCACACCATACTTTAAATTTCCTTGCGCAAGAGCAGGCGGGCAGTGTGGATGCTCTGCGGGTTCTTGCGCAAGAACGGCTGTACTTGTGCAAGAAGCTGCGAGTGTAGACATAGCCTTAGCGTTTCACAGGAGGCAGAATTCCTTTCATTGGTCAGCATTTTACAAAAGATAGTTATTCCTTTGATGAATTTGGGGTGTTGTTTTTTAAAGCTATCCTATTTCTGCTACTAGAAACCACTGGAACTCAATTAGCACCGCATCGGGAAGGATTGGCTTGAAACATTGATTCTCAAGGTGCAGGATTAAGGTAGCAGAAGAGAAGCAGATTGATCCTATTTGTAGATTTATGTCACAGTTTTATGTTAGATAAACCTATTTTAACATTTGTTTCTTTAGACTATTTACTGAAAGATAATTTATTTCCCTTAAAAGTCATTCTAGAGTCTTAGATAAAAACCATATATAAATACATTTCATGTATTTGATAAATTATTTGCTCCACTAAAAATGTAACAGTTTAAGAATGACATCTATTTGTAACCGTACAATAAATAGTTTTCTGAAAAGGACTATTTTTCTGAAAAGGACTATCTGACTGGATAGGGCTAGGTTTGGGGTGGGTGGGTATGAAAATGACATAAGACTGTCAGTTTAACAAATAATATCCCCTGTCACCTTAAAGGAATTACCCTCTATCACATTAAAGGGTTTCCTTCTTTATTTGCCAAAAATAGGCGGGGCTTATAGCTCTGCCTATTATTAAGGTTCCCCAATACTTCCCATTAAAAACCCTGTTTTCAGTTGCTTATAACTTTGCCAAACTTTTACCATTTGTGCTAAAATTTCAGATCAAATAAGGAGCTGGAAAGATAGATCTGGGACTGGATGGGTCAGGAGACTGGGAGGGTAGGAAAGACTAATATGGAAATTTCTGAAGGGAAAGACTTGTATGAGAAACTTGAGGAGTTGAGACTGGGTGAAGTGAGGAGAATGGGTCTGAGATGTGGAACCAAGGTGGTGAAGAGATTGAACAGAGACAAGGACAAACTGGAGGGTATGAGATAAAAGGGGTCACATTTGTTGGGAAAAAGAAGATAAGTCTGTACTCAGTAGAGCATTCCCCTCCCTCCTTCAGAGCCTGGAAGATAATCCGAGATTCCTGAGTCTCCCCATTCCTCTGCTGCTAGCAAATACCTGTGAAACTCACTCTCAAAATGTATGCCTCATCCCCACTAATACTGAGCCTCATAGGACATGACAACATATTACTACAGTCAGTTACTCCATTAGCTCCATTGGCAGAAGTCTCTGTGTGGATATGAAAACCTTGAAAACCTGCTGAGAATTTATTTAAGTGCCAACATGATGGAATTTCTAATTTTCAATTTGCTTTTTTCAAAAAAAAAAAAATAAAGGAAATTACATTAAAAATTAAAATAAAAGAATTTGCAAATCAATCATTCAAAAGTTAATGTCAGAATTTAAGGCTCTCTGTGCATCCTTCATTTGGCCTCTTTGTGTACATGCACAATCTTAAATTAAATGATCCAATAATACTTTCCCCATAGGATCCCTACCCCATCAGTGCTCAAAATTGATGGTTTTCACTTAATTCATAATTTTAATATAATTTTTGTGTGGAATTATCAAGAAATCAAGTGCCATGAGACCATTAGAGAGAGTTCAAGTTAGAAATGTAGGTAATTACTTAACTAGTGAAACATCAATTCAATTGAAAATTGCCTTCCCAGGTAGTGATTGTACATAAGAAAATCTTTTCCATCCAGATGCACTCAACTTTCACCTTGTAACACGAATTATGTACTTTGGATCAGATTCAAAGTCTGTTGAATTATGGATTTCAAAGCAAATTCTGATTCTCCTATTCTCAGAATATTCATATATTAATTAATGCTGATGCCTGATTCTGCACTACTGAGGTCAGTGGAACTTTCCCCATTATCTTTAACAAAAGTAGAACAAAAAGGGTATGTTTGTTTCTGTCTCCACAGATCTTGTGTTCCCTCTTACTACTTCCTTTAGCTGAGTTTCTCTGTTCTTATTTCCTTTGACTGCACATAACTCTGTTTGACTACTCAAATGCCTTATCTTGGCACCAACTTCCTTTGTGTCCTTTCTACATTAATAAAATAAATAAATACATACATAACACTTGTGTAGCTTATAACTAACTAGCTCGAGCAAGTTAAGACTTTAGTCTAAAGCACGGCACAACAGATTGGCTCGTTGAAGGAGATAATCCATTATGTTACAGTCAATTTGTGATGGGCTTCTTCTGACTTGAGCCAGCAGAAAGAAATACAGCATTCACTGATCTGCAATCCCACATGATGTTTCTCCTCAGCCTGAAGATGGAAAATAATCTCCCCACAAGCTGTGACCTACCTTCCATGCTGACTGCCATGTTAAGACTTTGCAGGTGTATGCTCCCATAAACAGATTTGACATGACTAATATGACTTAAATTGGTCTCATTTATTGGTGGGCAACAGATAGACCTGTCAAAAATCAACCGCCCTGAAGAAGTGACCAAGCTTGTTTACAGGCAGTCCCCGGGTTACGTACAAGATAGGGACTGTAGGTTTGTTCTTAAGTTGAATTTGTATGTAAGTCGGAACTGGCGTCCAGATTCAGCCGCTGCTGAAACTGACCAGCGGCTGACTACAGGAAGCCCGAGGCAGAGTTGCTCTGTCCTGGGCTTCCTGGAATCAGCCGCTGATCAGTTTCAACAGCGGCTGAATCTGGACACCTGGGACAGAGCAGCTGGGGCACTGACGGGTAGGTCCCCACAGCGCTGCACCTCAGCGGAGCAGCTTTTCTCACCCCGGAGGATGCGGGCGGCAGGACCGCGGCACATCTGGGTGTCCCGCCGCTCGCATCCTCTGGGGCGAAAAAAGCCCTGTTCGTAACTGCGGATCCGACATAAGTCGGATCCATGTAACTCGGGGACTGTCTGTATTTTTCCACAGTCATCTGAAGAAGTGGGTTTTGCCCACAAAAACTCATAATACTGTATATATTTTTGTTAGTCTTTAAGGTGCCACAGGACTACTCATTTTTGAAGTTACAGACTAACACAGGTACCCCTCTGAGGCTACGTCTACACTACAGGCTTCTTGCGCAAGAAGCCTTTTGCGCAAGAGTTTTTGCACAGAAACTTCTTGCACAAGAGCATGTCCATACCTCAAAGCACATTGCAAAAGCAATGTGCTTTTGCACAAGAGAGCATCCACACTGCATGGATGCTCTTGCACAAGAAAGCTCTGATGGCCATTCACCTGTGCTTTATTCCCGTAGGGGTTTCTTGCGCAAGAAACCCCTCTGGACCGCCCATACTTGCCTTTTTGTGTAATAGCGCTAAAAGCAGTTATGCCTGTAGCTCTAAAAACAGGTATGCCTCAGAAAAGGAGGTTTACCTACAGCGGCAAAAGCCCTCTGTTCTGCCATTTAACTGCCCATTTAATTGCGCAAGAGCTCATTTGAGGTGCGGATGCTCCGCAGGTTTTTGCGCAAAAAACGCTAGTTTTGCACAAAAACCTTGTAGCATAGATGTAGCCTGAGACTTTTTCAACTGAAGTTTATCAGCATTACCTCTCTGTCCAGAGAGAGTGACTTATTTGTAGAAAAAAAGTACTCAGAACAGATATCTTTGAAAAAAAGGATGACTATGGTGTTTCCAGTAACTTGGGAAAACAGAGGAGTTTCAAATGTAAGACTTCATCCTGAAGCTTGTAGTGTCAGTCACATGTCCAAATGTAGCAAATCTGGATGGAGGAAAGGAGTTAGATATAGAATCCATGTAATTTACTAACACAGTCGGGCTCCTATTTGCAAAATAAATAGGCATAAATCAATGGGCATGCTTCTTATGCCCTTTCACATATGTTTCTCTATATCCCTGCCTGTGCTGTATATTAAATATAGTTGGGAGAAATGTGTTTCCATTTGTTTTAGTCTCCGCCATGAGAGATATCCAGGCTTCCTTTTGAACTAATGGGGTTTAGCCCTGCAGTGGTGTCTGGTGTAACTCCAACAATGCTGATTACTCTGAAAGCATGGGACAGAAGAATGTTCCTCCCAGTACTGAAACTAATCAAGCGTCTGGTGAAGTACGAACAACCACCAATGCCAGCTCCCGAATCATGCTGTCCTCACATATACTTTCCATTTCAACATTTTCCTATGGCAAGCCCTTGACCTTTTACTGACAAACACATGCTTCTGTACATTTGTCATATCTCATTATGAATTTTACATGAGGTGAAGTATCTCAAAAATTATCTCCTTTGTTGCCCCCCTCTCATTTTGTTAAATGCCTATGAAAATCCCTGCCTCACCCTCAGAAAATATTTCCACCCATTCTGATCTGTATTCAGAAGGCCTTTTAAAGTAAAAAGGCAAGCTCTGTTGTTATGCAAGATCTTAAAAAGCCATGGGAGAGCCAATGCCACTTGTTGTTGAGTACAGTTCATTTAAATATATCCGTAAGAAAAGTGGCAAATAAAATGTTAGGGTAACATCTGGCATCTGAAATGGTGCACAAAAATTAATAGTTCCAGCTTGCAGATAACATTTATATTGACCACTGACCTATTGAAAGATATTTCAAAAAATAATTTCATGGAAAATCTCAGAGGCTATTGAATGTGAAACTGCTTCAGATAGCTTTTTGCTCCTTTCTCCCTCCCCTCTCCCTCTGGCAGCAGAATTCTCCAAGGCAAGTGGAATAAAATATTTTGCTGGAGGAGATACTTTACTTTCAAGATTTATTGCTTATCATATATATCAGGGGGGAAAAATTTCAAAGAAAGTACAACAATTGTTGAAAGACATGGAAAAATTGTGTTTAGTCTTAATGTGAGAGTTTGACACTCTAGCAAAGATTATTTGTTTAATTTTTATGCTAGGCATCTATGATAAATATGAAAACTCATTTTTTATTTTAATATTCAGTGTTTCCCCTTTGATGCCATGTCAAGGGAAGAGAATGCCCTTTACTGCTTATCTCATACATCTGCTACAGAGGAGGTGTCTGTTAATTATCCTGACAGACATAACCTATGAGCTCATTTTGATGAGCTGTGATCTGTTGGATCTAAAATAATGTAATCCAAGCATTGTATACAAATCTTATAAAATATATTATCAACATATTTCATGTGCCTATACGTCATTTTTACTAACATTTCCTTACACGTATCCTGTCCCTGTTAATAGCTTATATGCAGACCTAAAACTGAGTATTTAAAATTTGCTGTTCAGTCCACTTTGTGTGAGAGTGAGTGCTAGTTCTATCATTTGTCTATCACTAAAACCAGGAATATGTACCAAAAATATATATTTGTCAATTTTGAAGAATAATCACATGATCCAATGCTAGAAGAATATTTCCTGGTATTTCACTTCATAAGTTCTCACTCTCTCTATCTCCTCTTGCCCTTAACAAATGTTGATAGTGAAAATAAACAAATGCATGTTATTATTAAAGAGATTCTTGCCTGGAGGCAAAAGGAAGGTTTTTTCCTCTGAGATTTGCTTACATATTCTGTGGACTGTAGATAGTATAGCTTTACATTTATTGAAATTGTCTTTTCCCCTGAGTACTAAGAAAATATGCCTAAAGCTATTATCGTATCTATCGACTCTGTGGGATTTAACGGACGTGGCTCCTGTTCCCAAGTGGTTGGAAAATGACCTCTATGAAGCAAAGTTCAAGCAGAGTGAAAGCTCTGAGACAGAGATTAGAGACCTGTCAGTTGCCTGGTAGGATAAAAGTGTAAAATTGTATGTGACGCTCAGTTCAGTCACATCAAACAGTTAAGAAATGTTTACTGAATGAACTACACAAGCGCTAATTACACATTCCCCTTAAGTATTCACATTATCATGGGCAACAAATACCAAGAGAATCTGGAAAGGGAAAGCTTCTAATAAGTATGCAACAATTACAGCAGGCATGTTTTTGCACCTTAATTTCTTACAGTAATTATTTATACTGGAGAGACAAATGTGACTTGTTATCATGTACAATATTTTTTGCTTTCCCAGATGAAATAGATTTAAATGTTCAAATTAAAGGAAAAAATTATCAATAAGATTGGAATCAACAAACAATGGCTAGAGAGAGCAATATCTTCCATTCCCCATGACATGTATTCAGAACCTTTTATTAATGAAGTGACCTTTAGTGACAAAGCTATTCCTCTGGCCAGATCATTAATGTCTAATAATTAGGGCTCTCATTTAAAAATCCAATCGAGCAAACAGGTGCCCAAATTGTAGTTACATAATAAAAACCAATCCTGTGGCCCAGGTAAGGACCATAGATGGCACTGAACACAGCAGGCCAGATGAGGTTCAAAGAGGGTCAGAGCAAGGTGCAGGAAGCAAGGTGCACCTTCATATAACTCAAACCAGAGATTTTCAAACTATGAGCTGCAGCTGAGTACAGGCTTGTGGAATGTCAGGCACTGGGTCTCATCTGCACAGTGATCTGGTGACCAATGGGAGTGTGAAGGCAGGGTACCTGCCTGTCGTGGCACCACAGACTGTGCTGCAGAAGCAGCTGGCAATAGGATCGGCTCTAAGGGGGAGAAGGCTTTGCACACATGTCCCTGCCCTGAGCACTAGCTCCACACTCCCCTTGGCGGGGAATCTGCTACTGGCTACTTCTGAGGTGCAGCATGGTCTGCGGTGCCAGCAGAGCCTGCCTCAGCACCCCCACTGCACTGCTGACAAGGAGCCGCTCAAGGTTAGCCCCTCCTGGCTCCCACAAAGCTGGAATCCCCTCCTATACTCTGAAGTTCTCTTCCTCAGCCCCACCCTGGAGCCCACATCCAAATTATGCTGGATAATGGGCATCCACAATTTTCATCATGTGGGTCATAAGAAAAAAAGTGTGAAAACCACTGCCTCACACTGTGCCTTTTAGGTGATCCCTGTGCATCAACAGACATGAAAATTTGGGTGATGGAGGAAGGGCACACCTAGGAAGGCCTGGGACAGTGGATTCATAGTTCTAACATCCAAATCCCTTTGTAGGAACTGCTGGATCTCTGAGACTGTGATATCTGCTGCAGAATGGTTCTATTTCCCTGTCACACAATTTGGAGAACAATTCCAACCTACCACTGATTCTTTTCCCACCAGAGATTCCTCAGTGCAAAGCCCTTTTACCCTGAGCTAAGATACCAAAGGGATAAAAAGGTTCCTTAAATACCTAAGCTACAGAATTTGCACATTCATACAGATGATAGAGAACACAAAATAGACATCTACACATGTAACATAGGTAGCTGTTGGGGCAATTACCCCTTTGTATCTACATGCATATGATGCGATATGCATATGATGCAGTTCAGGTAGATAGTTTTTAGGAATGTGACCTATAAAATTTCATGACTATATAGTTCACATGATGGAATTTCATATTTTTAGTTGTCTTATTTCCTCATATTGTATCATGGTTGGGAAAGGAAGAATAAATTAATGTGAGGGACTAACTACAAGAGATAGTAACTGATGTACTGTAAAATTCATAGCCAGACTAAATTGCTTAACACATAACTCTGTGGTCTGGAGAACCTATTATTTTAGCAGCTGTATATTTTTATTAGCCACTCAAGCAGAGTTTAGTTGTATTACTTTACACTATCAAATTTAGAGTACAAATAGTCTTTTCTTGTATTTCACTGAATATGGTATTATGAAGGGTCATTCCTTCATAGAAACATATTTGCTGTGGAAGTTATCATTAAAGGGGCTTCAGCTTTATTATGCTTTTTTTCATTGATTTATATAAAGCTCTGATTTTCCATTCATCCAGTTTTCCCAAGTTAAAAATAGTTTCTCTTGCTCCTCACTAACACCAAGTTCTGTAACATGTTTAAAAAGACTAATTAACAAAAACAAAATTCTCATCTTTCTAAATAAGCATTTAACATCAACTGAATGACAAAAATCATAGGACTATTTTATAGGATCTCTATAGCCATGCCTTTAATAAAAAAAATCATCTCCTTCATTTGAAATCTGTGTGACTTGGAGAAACATGGTCTCAAATAGAGATGTGTAATTTTTTCCTATATTGAGTTGCAGCTCTTAATATATATCCACTATTACACAATTTTCAAGTTACTCTCTATGGAATTATAATAGTACAATGCATATGCTGTTTCCAGAAGTGTTGTGTTGGCTACTTGATAGAAACCACAAAAATACTAAAACGATTAGAGTTGCAAATGTGGTCATAAACCTGGAATGATTTGATCAAATTTTAATTATGCCCATGAACAATTTGCAGAACATTTTTGAAAGTCTTTTTTTTCTTTCTTCCCCACCCCTCCACCCAGCATGGAGACCCATGAAATTCTTCAGTCTGCTGTATTTCAATTTGGAGCCCTATTCACTGTTATAGGTCATATGGAGAAAGATACATGGTAGTTCTCTGATTAAACCTGAGATACACAGGAGAAGCTATTTTCAGCTTTTAAAAAATTACATTTATATGAAATAATCCATTCTAGATGGAGAAAGCTGGATAAATGTTTCTCTAAATTCCTTTGTCTGATTCTGATAGGCACCAGCCTAACAAATTTGTTACATTGTTAAATTGACCTAGTTAGTATTTTAATTAACTTTCTGTTTAAGTGCTAGAATGGTCAGTTATACAAAGTTAACTCTGTATCCAGAAATGGAAGTTGAACTGCATTATTGGCATGTTTATGCTACCAACCAGATCGATGGGCAACAATCGATCTAGTGGCGGGGAGGAGGGGTGTCTGTAATCGCATTTGGTATAGACACAAAAAAATGATTGCCAGTCACTTTCTCATGAACTCCCAGTACTCCACTGGAATGTGAAGTGCAATGGCAGTTGATGGGAGATCATCTATTGTTGACCTTCTGCAGTGAAGATACCTCAGTAAATAGATCTAAGTATGTCAACTTTAGCTACATTATTGTCAACTTTAGCTACATTATTTATCTCCTCCTGCAGTATAAACCACACCTTAGAACTCACAGAGGTACATTCCAGAAAAGTAAACAGAACAGATGAATTTGGGTGCAAGAAGAATCTAAACACTTGTGAAGCAATTGTCTGCCTGTGCTATTTGACTAGAACGCATATGGAGGAGAAAAACAGAATGTCACTATGCTGGTATATATCTTTGGACCTTCCCTCTCCAGATTTTTTTAAAGAGTTGTTTGTGTGACTTGGAAGAAGTCCCACAGTTCACAAACAAACAGAACTGCTCACAGTTTGAATCAAATGTATCAAAATGTACATATCAATGAATGTATCAAATGAATGAATCTAAATGTATCAAAAAATAACCCAGATCCCTCATACACAGGGTAGTGAACAGGAAACCTGATTTAACATGGGGCAACAAAGACAGAATTAGCAACTTAGTCATAACACTCTGGAAATTACGCTGGAACCTGAAGTACTCTGTGCTGCCTCCTACATGACATGGACAAAGTGCAATAGTCCTATAGGAAGATTTTTTTCAAATTATGTTTATATATTGTTTGTTGATTGTGGAACTAGATATGCTTGCAGTTTCATAGTCCTAAATCAAATTCTTCATGAGATTTCTTTGCTTGGTTGCAGTAGGATAGGATGCATTCTCTACCCCAAAAACATGTCCCCTCCTCTCAGCACTTCTTTTTTATGTTGGCAAATATAATGAAGAACCATTCTGGACAGACTTCTGAATGGTTCTGTGAAGCTGGTAAGTGAACTGGGGAAAACTGCTGTCTTGATGAATACATGCTCACTGACAGGGAATCCTTGTTACGTGCAGTGTTTCTGAAGTACAACGTCAAATAGATCTGACAACAGGGCTTAACATAGACATGATCTTGGACCAAAATCTGAAATAGACAGCCCACCTTTTGTTTCTGGGAGCTTCACCTGTTACACTTTGTTAACTCCTTTCCTAGATACATACACATGTACACGCAAGCAGACACATAAAATTATGCTCAAACCCATTGTGAATGTAAACAAGAAAATGCTTTCATAGTTTTCAAATTTATAATTCATTCAACGGATAGATGATTTGCCTTGGGCTTAACTTTCTGCAGGTTAGGAACAGGATAAGTCACTCTAGCTCTTTCAGTATACATTTTCAGCTCCAAAAAGTGATTTCCCCCTTTCACCCTTCTAACTGTCCTAATGTTTACCCAGTATTTACAGATCAAAGTATTTTGGTATCAAAGTGGAGCAATTAATTTTGCCTGACACACTTCTTGGCTTATTTTTCTTATTTTATTTATTTTGAATGAATAGATGTCCTGATGGCAGATTCTGGCACTGAAGACAGGTCCCAGAATATATTCTCTGTTGAACTGGGAATGTATTTGGGAATACTATGGATGCAGGACCAATGGGAGGTACCAGATACCTCTATTAATTTTGTTATTTTTTAACAATTTAATTGAAAGACTGTGGAGGAAACTCAATCTTCAAAGAAAGCTACCTTTCTCCAAAATTTTCAGAAGGGTACATATGTTAGTCTGTAATTAGAAAAACTTACACAACGAATAGTCTTGCAGCACATTAGAGACTAACAGAAAATGTAGATGGCATCATGAGCTTTTGTGGGCACAACCCAGGTCCACAACCAGGTTTTTAAGTTTATCCAAAATATGAATGGACACTAAATACCAGTAAGGTATTCACAAAAACAAGAACAACAAAGTTTTATATACCATCGAAAAACTCCTTCCTCTCTGTTGCAGAACTTTTGCTTCTTTTTATATCACCGATTCACTACCCTGCCACTTCTCACAGTGTTCCAGCCTAGACAAAGCCTCTATTTCTAATGTAAGAACCAATCAGAAGAAGCCTTTTTCTTGAATAAAACCTTTTATGCCTCATTTATACATTATACACTATTTTAAAGGTTACAAACCAAAAATATAGTTTTTGTAGGTCATATTTAATCTACATCTTCCCTTTTCTACTATCTATAGAGATGCTTCTACTAAAGAAAGGGGCACCAAATTGTCAGATTGTCCTTGATCGGAATCATTGTCAGTTCTCAGAACTATTTCACAGTATCCTTACTCCCTCAATCCTCGCTCCTCTCTGTCTGATTCAAATTGACCTGCATGGCACACTTCTGTAGCAGCCTGATTCATTTTATCCTTTCCCTGGATTTGAAAGCAGTGTGACACTAGCTATAGTATAATTTTTTTTCTTTGCCTTTTCTTGCCTATTATCCAGGCTAAGTAAAATGTAACAACTTAGTTGTGTGTTGATGTAAATGAAGAAATATGGCTTGCTGTTCAAATAATTCCTTTTGCTTGTTTAAGAAAAACCCATTCTACGCCATATTATGAGAATGACACACCAAAACAAGATGTGCAAGTGCTGAGAAATTATTTTATTAGTTTGTGTATTGTAAAACATCTCCTCTTGGCAAGTACTCAAGCCTGTGAGAGCTGCCAAATTCAAGGCAGAGTGGCTCATGCTATAAGTCTTTCTGCTGTCCGTTGGGCCATCCTGTAAGAACAGCTACCATTTTGCTGTCA
Source organism: Pelodiscus sinensis (assembly GCF_052426305.1). Taxonomy (NCBI): domain Eukaryota; kingdom Metazoa; phylum Chordata; order Testudines; family Trionychidae; genus Pelodiscus; species Pelodiscus sinensis. Next base: position 105,908,403 of record NC_143055.1, read on the forward strand.
CTGTCACTTCACATATTCAGTCTCTAAAGCTCTGTTTGTTGTTTCATTACATTCTATGTCTCCCTTAGGAGCTTCTTCATTTTAATATAAATAGAGCGCTTCATCATGCAATGGCAAAGAATCATGGAAGGTACAACTCTCAATATTACTGGAGATGATGCATACAGATGAATTTGGCAGCAGCAGGTCACAAACAAAGGAGCTTAGTGAAAAGCGAATAAACTTCCTTAGCCAAATATATATAAAAGAAGAGTTTGAAAAAAAATCAAGATTGGGGAAATCAATAGCTCTCTCCCTAATCACTGAGGTTTTTAATTAACGTATACAAAATTCAGAGTATGCACATATTTAATGGACCTTTATGACAAAGGGGTCAAAACTCAGGAATGTTATCCCTCTTCCGTGTATACCAGAGTACATTGAGTTAAACAGTGAGCTAAAGATTTTTGTGGGTTCTTTTGAATTTTGCTCTTGGTTCCTGTGTTGCTTATTTACAACCTATCACTGGAAGGGCATTTTCTATTCACTCTTTCTTGGATTAGATGTTTTTATTTTGTAATACTTTTAATCATTTTTATTAATATTGAGATGCCCATTTGGATTTTGGCTTTAGATTGTGTGTATTAAGGTCTATAATGGTCCCAAGCACAGTCCTGTAACAACCTTGACATAAAGAGATGTCTCTCCTGTGTGGAGTTTGTTGCTAGACCAAGGCCTAAAATCATTTATTCAAAAGAAAGTTTAATTTTATATTATTATTTTGCATGAGTATAGAATAATATATTGCACATAAAGAGCTAGTTCCTGGATGGCTTCTTCTAGGGCATGTCTATACTAGGGAGATATTTCAAAATAACTCCCCTTATTTTGAAATAAAAAGGAGTGTAGACATACCCTTAGTGTAGACATACCCTCAGGCTACGTCTGCACTGGCCCCTTCTTCGGAAGGGGCATGCTAATTTTGAACTTGGGAATAGGGAAATCCACGGGGGATTTAAATATCCCCCGCGGGATTTAAATAAACATGGCCGCCACTTTTTTTCCGGCTTGGGAAAAAGCCGGAAAAAAGCGTCTAGACTGGCGCGATCCTCCGGAATAAAGCCCTTTTCCGGAGGATCTCTTATTCCTACTTTGAAGTATACATAAGTTCCGAAGAAGGGGCCAGTGTAGACGTAGCCTCAGGGTTTAGGTTCAGCACCTTAGCCAAACTATCTTACCAAAATAGTTTCACATATTAATTGGCTTAGACGGTCTATGAAGAGAAATTAAAGATTATTTGTAAGAAAGAACCATTTCGACACTTTACTGTCAAAAGAACATGCTTGCAGTGTGGACGTAACACACGTTTTGTCAGAAAAATGGCTGTTTTTCCAACAAAAAACTGCAGTCTAGACATAGCCTGAGGCCTTTGGTTTTCATGTATGTAGTACACATTATTGAACTATGAAATGTCTATACAGGCTACAGTGTGTACTTATTTTCTGAATATTGAATATGCACAAATATCTCAAGCATCTGGAAATTGCTAAGATCCAGTTACAAATTCACAAGTGGCAAATATGCAGCCGTGAAATTCAGTAGTTACAAAGCAGAACATTTGTACATTGTAAATTCCTTTAGATTTCTAGATTCGCATGATTGGGAGTGGCAGGTGATATTTGCTTGTTTTATGTATACTTCACCTTTCACTCACATACGCAGAGTTATTCCATTCTGTCTATATAATGCAGCACTCTACAACTTCTTTTCTTTTCAAATCTGTTACTGGAGTCTACCTATCTAGTTATTTATAGGGTCCACATCACCACTGTATCTGATCCTATAGGTATAAAAATATCACAAGCAATGAGGGAAGATGGCAAACAAGTGCCTTTCTACGAGGAAATAGCTTTGTAACTTATAGCTTCATCTTGGTTTGTGCTTGAGGTTTTTTGCCTCACACTTGTAAAATCATAATTGTGCAACTGTTTTAATTGCAACACAGTATTGCCGTAAATTATTATTGTGGTCAGTAGAAAATAAAGTGGCGTCAGATGCTATGGAATCTAGTAATGCTGCCTGTATAACCTAAAGTTTTTAATGAAAAACAGTTAATATTGTTTTTAACGAAATTTCCATCACTGTTTTAATTTTTAAGGACTTTTATATTAATGGTCAATTGAAATAAGTTAGCAGTAACCAAATCAGGATCATCAACGCTAATGTTTAACATTTTAATACTAACTCACAAAGGTGTTGTGAGGATTAACTAGATAATGTTTTAAAGCACGTTGACAATGTAAAGTGCATAGTACAATATAATTCAACTTCAGTAGGAGTTTGCCTGAGTCAGGAGTGAGTGAAAATGAGTATAAAGGTCTGAGATTAGAGCTCATTAGTATTATCAACACTGGCATTTTAGAAACACTTGAAATGAAATCTTGACGTCTATACTTAGTAAAGGTCTTATCGATCTCAATTATAATTTTGCTGAGAAAGAACTGCATAGGACTTCAGGATCTTGTCTAATGTATTTATAAAATTTCACTGGATCAGATACATTCTGAGCTATGTAAATAAATCAATTTTTGAGGAAGAAGTTGTCTAATCTCTATTGGCTTCTTTATAGCCAGGGAAAAAGGTGTATGCACATTCAGTGTCGATTGTACATCAGGTTTTCTGGAAGCCATCCCACTAAGGTATAACCCCATCTACAAGCAGTGAAGCACTTAAAAGGGGGCTAATTAGTTATTTGCTGTACTTGACAGACAAAAGATGTATGCAAGCATGGAGACAAGACTGCAAATATAGATATCCCTGATTATGTTATTGTCCAACATTTTAATTAATTTCTTAGACTATCTTTGTGTAATTTAAGTTTTTTTTCAAGATGTAATAGAACAGGGCCATAGTGTTTCTTCAACTAATCACTATCACTGCAGGGTGCTTGAAATTATACAGCACATTTTATATATGCTCAATCCACCAAAGATTTACTTTTGCTTTCACTGGTCTTGATTTCTTCTTTATTTGCACAGCAGCACTGAGAAAGGTGTGACTCAACTCAAATAATGTGCTGCCCGGGAGCAAAAAAAAAGTATTGGGGGAGGAAAGTTGCTTGGTGTTTCAAAAGGAGTCAAGACTTCTTCACACGACTCTGTAGCTCAATCACTATATTAACAAGTCACTTAACTTTGTGGCTCACTGACCATCTTCTGAAATGGGGACACTGCTACTTACTGAGCTTTAATTTTTGTTAAGTGCTTTGAGATCCTCAAATGAAAATTGTTTTACAATATAGCGAAAATGCAATGGCAGCTTTCGATCTTTATGACCATTGCAATTTTTTGGTTCCTTGGCCCTTTGTAATCATCAGACTGACCATCAGCGCACCCCTCCCCATGATACCATGCTAATTACTACTTGCTGATCGAATAAAATGGCATAAGAACAATTATAGGAGGAACCAATGTATTTCTGCTTCTGATCACCAACAGAAATAAAAAGTGCAAAGTAATGTACATTTTAAAACTTTGAATGAGGTTTGAGTTTTAAGCAGAAATTTGGGTCTGCTTTTTTCTAATATTATTAGTATTATTATTCAGTGTCACTGATACATAATAATATACAAGCACATGGGAACAAAATCATCCTGGTGCACCACCACTGATTTCACTGGAGGGAAAGATTTGGCCTACATATAAATAGGTAGATATCTGGATAACTAGGCAGATGTGGATAAGCTGGATAGACAAAAAGTATATCTATGGAAGAAGAAAGGCAGTGCAAAAACATGCCAGTATTAAGCTCTGTTAAGTGAGGGGGCAAAAAGTAGCAGACATTTTATTTGATAACTGATTGAAAAATGACAGGCTAGTGACAGCCTTGTTGTCGGGAGATAACTGTTATAGTCTCAGAGTGTGACTTTAAAAACTTCACTAGGAGAAAAATTATAGTCAGGCAACCAGCAGCAGGGTATAGCCTAAGGCATAAGCTGCCAATAACTAAGTCCCAGGGAAAAGTGATTTGTGACTTATGATCACATGCACCTATAGCCTTCACTATTGACTAATTGTGGTTCATCTGGATGTAGATTTATCTTGGCTAACAAGAAAGCACTAGAGGTCTTCATTTAGCCAGTGAGCTGAGTCTCAGGAGATGTGTGTGCAGCTGTCTTTACCTTCTTACCAATCAACACATCAAAAGCTGCAGAATATATTTTCACTTTTAAAAATGCAAACTGCAAGTGAGATAAAGTTGCCAAACTAGACTTGAAAAAGAGTGAATGATTACAACTCCACTCCATATACAAAAGATAAATCATTTGTGATTGTGCAGAACTTTGCTTTAGGTATAAATCTAGAAGAGATACAATGGAATCAGTTTATCTGCTGGACAGCCACATCATTTTGATGTGACTACAAAGGCTCAAAATAATTTTAATTGTTTTGGGGGTGTACAAAGCAACTAGGAAGGAAACCCACAATACTCACACAACCCATGCAAATGCATATGTCCTCATATAAAATAGCCAGGCAAAATTCTGCTCTCTTTCTTTTTTTCCTGGAGTCAGTACAGTTTAAAATAACCTGCTTGGTGTTATGGAAACCCACTATTAATTACTATCCACAGCTTGCTACTAAGTCCAAACATCACACACAAATAAATAAATAAATAAATGAAACCCAAGCATTATTAGAGCAGTACTTGACACTAAAGCTATATATCTATATCTATTCTATATCTATATCTATATAAACTAAGTTAGAATTTTTGCCTTAAATCACTATTGTTAGATTCTATTCAGTTTGGTAGTTATGCTCAAATAGGCACTCAGAGCACAATCCTGCAAAGTGCTGACCTATTAGGAAGCTGAGAACACAACTCCTATGAAGGAGTTATGGGTACATGTCTTCAGAGGCCCTCATTACCTTACAACCATTTATTTCCCACTGAAGTAAATAGAAAGACTGATTAAGTGCAGTAGAAGCTGTATTGACCTTAACTGAATCAAAACCAGGATCAGATCTGTAGGGTACTTTTATACAAGGCATTGAGTCTGTTCAAGCTCTTACTGTCCTGAGTTGAATACATGTAGCAACATGTTCGATAAAGACCTAAATTGTTTTAATATTAATCTGAAACATATCCCAACTATCTGTACTTTCTCTTTCAAAGGCTTAGTTGGACATATCCTGTGCAAAACCTCCCTTGTGGGATTTTCATTACTTCCTGCTCTCAAGTGAGATGAAAATAAAGTGAAGTCTGCCTTTCTTGTGGGATTTCTCCATTGGATTCTAGTCATAAGCAAGAAATGCAGGTGTCCATAAATGTGACAAATGTGTTCTCCAATTAACGTTCACTATATTTAAAGTCGGGCATGAGCTTTGCTGAATTTCAGCCTAACAGTGATGAACTGGTGAACTGTTTTATGTTAAAAATTTCTCCTGATTGAAAATTGATCAGGGCTGCTGGCATGGGAAGGGACAACTGCTCATACATTTTAAAGGGGCAGCAGTTGTAGTGGATGGAGGCATGGGACCTTTAAATTGCCACCAGGGCCCCTGGCAGCATGGGTGTGGCAGTGCTGAAGGGCTGCTGGAGAAGGCCAGCCCCCAGCCCCATCCCTGCTACCAGAGACAGGGGGTCCAAAACTGCATCCTCCCATCTTGCCCAGGCAATTCTATTGGCAGCCCTACCCTTCACCTGTGCATAACTCACCCAGAGTCGCATATCTGGGGAAAAATTAATTCAGTAGAACTTCTGCTAATGTCATTGTCTCTTGATTCCTTATTGGGAAATTCTCAAGACATTTTGTGAAATAATCCATAGTTACCAGCAAATATTAGTTGCCAAACAGAGCGTCAGGCAAAAGTCCAAGCCCACCAACAACACTATGTTCCCTCTGTGCTCTCAGGAGATACTGTTGAATAGGGAATCTCCCTATTACATTACCTAACCCTATTTTTTACATCCTACCCCCATATAACCCAAAATATATGTTCTTATTGCTTGACAAAGGGTTTTGTATCTCCAACATACCCTGTCATTTTAAACTCAATCTCAGAACCTTCTATTTCAGTGTATATGTTTAATCAGCCAATCCCTGCTCCTATCACCTGCTGGTTTCTCCCATCTTTTATACAGCATTTCATCTCTGTACTCCAGACTTTTCCCCCGTGACTAGACAGCATTTGCTGTGGTAAATATAAGATGAGGAGATCTAAATTAGCTGTTATCTCTCAAGAATGGAATCTTGGAGCATTTGGCATTGGCCACTACCAGAAGACTGGGTTCTCAGCTAGATGGACCCAGAATGGCTGTTTTTAATGTACGTATGTTGTGAAAGGTTATTACACTTCAGGGTGGCTACATATGGCAACTGATTTTTCATTCACACTATCTTGATGCCAGGATTCTGTCTTTTGGGAAGCTTTTAACAACTACAGAGTCCATTCTTGCAACCCCACAGCCACCATTCCAGTATAAGAAAGAGAAACATTTGTAGTTTGGCAAATTAAAGGAGACTGCTACTTAAGCCAATGTTTGCAATTAGCCTCCCAACCAGGCCATCTGGAAAAGGCACTAGAATTACCATGCTTATGACCTGGCCACTGTGTGACTGTAGAATTGTAACAATGCAGGTTATTTTCCAATCATCTAGTAAATTGCCCCTCCAGATTCCTGAATCTAAAAATCCATTGCAAGGTTGCATGATCTGTCCTGATCAAAGAGTTTCCCCCCATACAAACAGCGATGAAAAAATTCTGCAGATTTAATCATTGCCAGGTGCTCCTTTTGGGTGATGAAGTAATTTCTCTCTGGAGACTTTAAACTTATTCTGTAATAAGCCACCACCCTCTCTAGCCTTGGTGTTCTTATTTTACTACTGTCCACAAACCATTTATATCAGATCTGTATCCAGTATGAACCTGGTTTTGAAACACAAGCAAGGTAAGACAGGAGCATTCATAAGAGCCTTTTTCAACTCTGAGAAGTTCACCACTGAAATGATTCCCTCTTTTAGTCAACTTTTACAAAGGTTTTACAGTATTGCAAATCCACAGATAAAGCTTCTATAGTAGAAGCAGAGCACTATAAAACGCTGCACATCTATGTTTGAGAGTTGGCCAGTTCTACACAGCATCAGGATTGGGATTTTTTGATTGGGTTTTTGGTTTCAGTCAGTAGAAATTCCCTCCTCTTTGATCATGCGCCCAAAGTAAATTGCCTATTTTTTTTAAAAAAAATAATTGAACCTCAATTCCTTTGGGTTTGGTTTTAGATTGGCAACCTCCAGCTTGCCACCAACCACTTGCAAATGTTTCAATTCATGGTCAAATATTTTAGCACGCACTAAAATATCATCCGTGTGTAATCATGAGAGGACCATGCCATGGATTACTTTCTCTATTACCTCTCAGATGTGGCTGGTGCATCAAGAGGCCAAAAGTGATCACTTTAAATTTTTTCCCTGTTCTCTGAATCCATTGCCATTACGTGCCTGTAAGATCCAGTGTGGAAAACTAGGCTGAACCAGCTACAACATCCAAAATATCATCTATTTGAGCAAATGGATAAGAAAGCCTTTAAAATGACTTCCTTTCATTTCTTATAGACCAGGGATGGGCAACCAAGACTAGTGAGTGGGCTGCATGAGAGGCCCTCCTTCGACTCAATGGGCCTCATGAGTACCAGTGGTGGGCAAGATTCGGCCCACTGTCCACTGGGGAGCCACCTGTGGCTTGTGCACCCCTCTCTCTGTCCCTTTCTCCACATCTCTTGTGCGCTGGAGCCCTGAACTTTCTATTTCTCCCTCTCCCTCCCAGAACTTTCAGAGCACCATAAATCTGCTGATTCACACTCCATCCCTGCTTCTCCCCCTCCTCTCAGAGCTTGAACAGCCATCAACAGCTGATTTGTGGTCTTCAAGCTCTAGGAAGAAGTGGGAGGAGCAGGCATAAAGTGTGAATCAGTGAATTCATGGTATCCCAAAAGTGGTGGGAGTGAGAGGGAGGGATGGGAAGTGCAGGGCTCCAGTGCCCCAGTGAGGGAAGGTGCATGGGGGAGGTGGATAAAAAGGGGGAGTATGGGCCACAGGTGGAACCTCAGTGGGCCACAGGCTGACCACGATTGCTAGAGATCATACAGAATCCAGTGCTGCCATCTTATTTTTAGCCAGAATTATGGGTGAAGTCCTAGGGCTGATTGAAAGTGCAATTATTGCTTCCTGGTAAATTTCTTCAGTGGCTTATAAAGCTACTACCCTCTTTGTATCTGGTAAACAGAGAGGGCATGTGTACATGATGGAGTTATTTCAAAATAACTTCCCTTATTTTGAAATAACAAGGCGAGCATCCACACTACCAAGCCAAGGGCTTGTTATTTTGAAACAACTCCTGCTTGTGAATTGTTATTTCTGGAGTAATTTCGAAATAACTTATTTCAAAATAACTCCCTAGTGTAGACATGCCCTGAAATGGCTGTTTTAATAGGTCAGGTACCTCTAGTATCAACATTATGTAGACCAGGGCAGTTCAAGCTATATCCTCGTTGGCTCAGGAGACTGACTCCTGATTCTTAAACAGAGACTCTCTTAGGGTGCCTCTAGGCCACGGCGCTATTTTGGGATATTTTTGGTATCCAGAAATAGCATTTTCCTCATCTTGACAGCACACCCGTTATTCCAAAATAGCTTTCAAAATAATGGGCATGCTATTCTGACGTCCCTGTAAACCTCGTTCCATAGCACTCTATTTCGAAATCTGGTGTTGTGTAGACAGTGACAAATTTCAAAATAAGCTATTTTGAAATTAACTTGAAATAAGCTACGCAATTTGCATAGCTCAAATTGCATCGCTTATTTTGAGCTAAGGGTATGGTGAAGATGCCCCCTTAGACTATTTTGCTACTCCACATTTAAATGTACATTAAATGCTCCAGATTTCTCTTGTATAGCCAAATATAAAGAAATAGACTTCTCCTTATTTTGAATTCTTATTTGCCTCCTTCATGTGGGACTTTGTCCTGTGAAGCTTTAATCATAGAATCATAGAATCATAGAATGATTATGATTATGATTAATGGGAACTGAAGGAGGTGCTCAGCACCTCACAAGATTTGCAAAAGGTGAGAATTATAGGACAGGTGTTAATGGATGCAGCATATCAGGAACCAGCACAGTGATAGAGGCCTTACCTACAAATAAAAGGTATACCAATTGAACTATACTGGTATAACCAGTTTGGTGAACTCTAGGTATCACATCCCTCATCCAAAATAATGATATTGGTACAAAATCTGTGTGCAGTCTATGCCTCCTAGTTTCAGTGCATTTTTGAGTAAGAGATGCTTTCTATATATTAAATATGATTACAGGGAAAAATTAAAAAATATTAAGAACATAAATAAAAAATTAAATCAGCTCAGATTTTAAAAGATGTACCTTAATCAGTACATTTTGGCTAAAGGTACTGAAGAAAGAATAATTTTTCTGTTATCATCATACATTTAATTTATGTGGTAGACAACTATTATTGAACCTATTACTCATCAAACGGAGAAAAGTTAAGTTTACCCAATATTACACATGCAAGGAGTTGGGATCAGGAGTATAGGCTACACTATTCTAACCATCAGGCCACACACTAGGTTACACATGCAGATGGGTCTCTTTTCCTTTGTTTCCTTGACCCACCCGCAAATATGAACTTGTCTCATAAGCATTACATTCACTTTTCTCACTAAAATAATAGTGCCTCTGACACATTCAACAAGTTATAGTAACCATAAAATGAGACTTGTTAGCTTAATATGGTCCATAGTTGATGGAATCTGAAAGTGTTACCTTATCTATTGTTTCTGGATAATGAGTGACCATGAACAACAGTAACCCAAAATAAAAACCCATTACTCAGGATTGCCCTGCAGGTCTGCGGTAGGGCATTTACCTCACACTTCTGTGGTCAAAGGAATTAAAGGTCATTGATGCAACCTCTTCCATATGTGCAACATACTGCCACTGTTTCCCAGCCAGCCTGCTGAAATCCAGTTTCTCATGAAAAAGGAACTCAGAACACAAATGAGATTATTCCATCACTGTGGAAAATTCAGTATAGAAAGTGTTAGTTGATCTAATGAGGTCACGAGTAAGAATTATTCCAAAGATGTGAATGTGCAGATAGATAGGTACAACTGTCTGTATAAAACATCTGCATATTGATTGTGAATTCTGTACAGTTTTTTTTTTTTTTTACCAACTGCTTCATTTATATGCATATGCTGAATCCCTTTTCATGTATTCCAATGAATTTACTCGGCTGCAAAGGAACATATTCCATTGCAGGTAGGGCTTTCCCATTATCTCCTGCCTTCAAGATTAAGTAGTAAATAATGATAAAAAAGACATCACTTCGTTGGTGAGGGAGACCAGTCTCACACTTTGCTAACATTATAGCCAGGCTTCATGGTCACAGGAAAACAAAACTCCTCAAATAGAGCAGTTATTAATTCAATAAATCCAGCTGCTCTCAGTGCTCTGGGCAAAAGACAAAGTTAAAAGCAGCTGCTCATTGACGACATATATGACATGACCAGAGTAAGGTAGCTGTTTTAGCACATCATCCACCACTTTTAAGGCTGACTGCACTCAATTTCTTAGACAATCTACACACCATTTTCAGTTCTGTACCTCCATAATTTATCACAACAATACCTCAAGCATACAGATCAGGAGGGAAAAATGAAAGCAATTTACAGTACAAAGATGAAAGAAGCTGGACATCTATGGAAGGCCTACTATGTAAATCATATCCACAACATAAAGGAATGTCGACATAATATTCTGGAATTAATTTTTCCAACATTCCTATGTAGGTCACACAAAGGTAAATCTAGATTCCTCCCTCCAACCCAGCCCCCATATCTGGAGTTGTTTATCAATATGTTAAAGAGGAAATTGATTCTGCCTCCCTGTTTCTACATGGACAATAAGAACCTTATGTATAAACCCCGCTGATAAAAATAACAGAAATCAGTTACAATATTAGAGTTCAGTCTGCATATGTAGTCCTCTATGTAAATGTTTGGAGCATTATGTTAATATTACATATAATAAGCAAGACAGAGATTAATTGAGAGACAATGATCTACTCCTAACTAATAGAATATTAGACCATGTATTGTAATCTCACCACAAAATGTTCTATTCATATATGTCAAACTCATATTAAAGTCTATTCTTCATTACAAATAAAATGTAAAGACAAGTTATTTCATGTCTTAATTTATTACAAATATTTCTAAGTGTTTTAAAAATAAGATTTTCCGAACTTTTACTCTTAACTTGATTTATTTTGTGTGAAGCCAAATTTTTCAAACATTTCTAGCTAAATGTGTATGTGAACCCATTAGATATAAATCTAAGCACTACAATAATACAAAGAATAAATAATAAGGTATGTGCAAATGTATTCTTTTGACTAATGGTTACCTTATATTTTAAAGACAAATGTGTGTTTTCCATGTTTAGTTAGGTGAAAGTGTTTCCAAATCTGATGCATAAGTTTACATATAAAACATGTAAACATAAATATTATCTTTCTATGTGTAGAAGTAGTTAACCAGATATATATGATGAACACACATGACAAATTTATGGCAGTGATATCTGAATAGAATCCTATGTTAAATTACATTTATCATAGACCTTTGACCACTTTACCCGCACCTGCTTATTAGTCCATCTCTCCCAGGACTTAATTCTAATGACCCAAACTTGTTAGCAGTTTGTAACAGCTGCCACTAAAAAAAACCCTGCCATGATGATGTTTCGTATTCCCTCTCCAATTGTGGATTTTCATTCCAAAATACTATAGTTAGAGTTTCAGGAAGGTAACATTCTGTTCTGGAGTAATTCCAGGGTTACGTTCAGATTACTCCTGACCTTGCAGGGCTAAAAGTAGGCACTTTATACCACTGGTAAGGGAGATTCTCCATAAGATACACGTCAGTTGCTTCTTACCTTGGCAGGTCCTGAAATAGTGCCTCTGTTATAATAATATATGGGAAAATATTTTAAGAGATTGAGAAGTTTCTGACTATATTAATTCTATTTTTTCTCCCTCCAATGAAGGTACATTGGGACTCAAAAAATACTTAGCTTAAAAGGCAGGTGTATACTAAAGTGAATACAAATTAAAAATGTACCTATATAAAATTGCTTTTTGGTAACCTGTGTGGTATAGATACAATATATTATAATGTGATATGGTACAAATTTTGTAGCAACTTTTGTTTGAGATGAACTGCAAAACTCAGCTGTAACATCCCCACACATGAGATGTGTGTCTGTCTCAAAAAAGGGCCAATGACATCTTGACACCTTCATTTTCTTCTACCTGTCATACTTTTCATCTACCCATATATACAAATAAATAAGTTATCCTACCTTCTGACACTCTGCATTGCAAAGCTATATCTAGAAATTCTAACCCTGGAGAGGATGCATCATAAAAGATAAAAGATTCATGATACTTCAAATTTGCCTCGAGTGGATTTGCCAAGGACAATATGGCCTAACATATTTATTCTATTCATACTGAATGGCCATCCTTTTGCAACTAGCATTCATCCACCCAGCTATCAAAGGTTGACTGAACGTAAGTTTTAAGATTATTTAAGGTATTTAAGGTATGCATGGTAAGTGAAAGCTTAAATAGATTTGTAAATATTTATATATTGGTAATAACATTAACTACCAAATCTATGGTTTAGAAAATGGCGTGAAAATTTTTCCATTCATCAAAAATAGTGTGACAGCACAAGAAGTGGCTGTAACATTGTAATTGTACTACAAAGAGGCACTGACTTTTATCATGTTTGAAACAAATGCTTTTATATGCTAAAGCTTAGGAGGTTGTCTAGACTACAGGGTTTTTTCGAGAAAAGTAGCCCTTTTTCGAACCCCCCCCCCAAAAAAACTTCACCTGCATCTAGACTGCAGTCATGTTCTTTCGAAAGTAAATGGAAAGAATGCGGCAGTTTTTTTGATCACGGTAAACCTCACTTTATGCGGAATAATGCCTTTTTTTTCAAAAGTACTCTTTCAAAAAAAAACAGGACTATGTAGCACTTTAAAGACTAACAAGATGGTTTATTAGGTGATGAGCTTTCGTGGGCCAGACCCACTTCCTCAGATCAAATAGTGGGTCTGGCCCACGAAAGCTCATCACCTAATAAACCATCTTGTTAGTCTTTAAAATGCTACATAGTCCTGTTTTTTGTTCCAGCTACACCAGACTAACACGGCTACATTTCTATTATTTAAAAAAAAAAGGCGCTATTGAATGCAAACTGTGCTTTTTTTAAAGAGAGCTCTTTTGAAAAAGTGGCTCGCTTTTTTGAAAAATCTGCTTGTAGTCTAGTTGCTCTCTTTCTAAAGAGGCTTTTTCAAAAGATTTTTTTCGAAAAAGCCTCTTTCAAAAGTGGCTTGTAGTCTAAACATGGCCTTGGAAAGAGACACAACTAGATTGAATCATTAAAAAAAACCCACAATGGGCAAATCAAAGAAGCCTTGATTTGGGTAGCAATGCCCTTTATGGCTTAGTTTAAATATATCTTAAAGTCACCAGAGTAGAGGTATGCTTCTGATCCAAAGCCCATTTAAATCAATGGCAAGAGTCACAGGGACTTGTTGGATTTTGGACCAGACCCTATAGCAGGAGAACCAGCTAGCACATTGACAATGGGAGGTATAATTATGGGTGGGACCATGGTAAGTTTTTATCTCCTCAAAGAGATCATGTACTTTGCTCTATTTCATTACACTATTCATTTGCATATTTGCCATTTGTGCCTTTCAAAATCTCCCCCTCCATATTGAAAATACTCTGACAAGGGTTAAATGGCCAGGACCAAATCAACATAATCCCTCTTGTATACTTAATCACTTACTCAATTGGGAATATTGGAGAATTAACAGTATATTACTATTAACCTCCAAATAAGTATGACTAGCAAACATTCCAAATGTCAACTGTTTCTTCGCCATAAAGAGGATGATGGACTGACAAGAAGAGAAGGAAACAGCACTCACAACACAACCGAACTGGGAGAGCTGAAGAGCTGGATAGTTCTATTCTTTTCATCAGTCGAGGCCAAGGGAGGAATGTGAGTTTAGAAGACTCTGTGCTGACTACAAGGGAAGTGATTCATATGTTGCAGACATTATGACACGTGTGGTGAAACATGGAGCGAGTACTAAAGAGGTGTTCATGATTGATCCAGATGCTTAACGGAATGTGTGACTGTCAGGTTCTTTTATGGCCAAAAGATATTCTAGATTGATTGAAACCATTGTAAATATTCATGCATTCAGAACAGAGGAAAGCACAGGATTACATTTTCTGGGATACTTCTTAGCTTTGTTGTATTTTATAGGATGCATTGGACAAAAGGGAAGGTGGGGCGAAGTGTATTAGAGAGAAATTTCTTCTTCTTGTTATATTTGGAACAAAAATCATGTAGTAAAATAATTGGATAGAACTGTATATTTCAGAGATTGCACATCATGGATTTACTTGAAACGAAGGTCTGAGACAGAGATGGTCTTGCCGTCACTAGTGGTGAGAGTGGCTAACAGAAGCTACAATTTACCCCTTTGGGTAGAAACCAGCACAAGTTTCACTTGGGCCCTATTTCAGGCCCTGCGTACAGATTCTGCACAAAGATATTTTTCCTGCAGAACCTAAGTGCAGTATAAACATTGTGCTGTGCCTTGGCATTGGGGAAAGGGACAGGAGAAAGATGGAGGGGAATGTCAATCAGTATGAAGAAGCAATGTTTTTCAGCATGCAAACCAGGACCATAACAAAATCTACCCACTTTCAAGATGTCAACAGGACTACACATCTCCCCCATCATTATGTGCCTGCAATATACCACATCCTAATGCCACTGTTGTAAACCTCCACATCGGAGAAGGTGGAATCCAGCCTTTTACTGCTACCAGCCAACTCTGTATACTCCCTCTTTATAGCGGTCCTGAAACATTCCATTAAAATAGTTTTAAAAGATAATTGAGTGGGGAGGAGATGTTCTGATACTTTCCCTCTTATTTCTGCCCAAACACTAAAAATCACTATTCCTTTCTATGCATAGTGCCAGGGCCCTGTAGTTTAATAAATCTTGGCTGTATCTGCTCTGTAGTCACTTTACTCCTCCAGTCTGGTTCTTTACATCTGCTGATACAGAAGGGAAAGCTGAATTGTGGGATTAGCTTTTCCAAGACAACCCTGGCCAAAGCCATCTGAAGATCTCCCAGGACCTCGATGAACAGTCCTCATGGCAGTCTTTTAAAATTACAAATCATTGCATATTGGGCTAAAGTAGGAGCAATTTTTAAAATTGCGGATTCTTCTATAGTATAGGTATTGATCAATAAATCTCTTATGGTTATTTTTATTTATTATTTATATTGTAACAATAGCTAGGATTTCCAATTCCAGACCAAGACCTCATTGTAAAAGGTATTGTGCAAACATTGTCTTCACCAACATATATTATGATATTTTCCCATCTTTCACATAATAATTTAGAAGCTTCAGGGGGTAGCTGAGTTAGTCTATATAGGATAAACTTAAAAAACAACAAATAGTTTGGTAGCACTTTAAAGACTAACAAAACATGTAGATGGTATCATGAGCTTTCACGGGCATAGCCCACTTCTTCAGATGACCACGAAAGCTCATGATACCATCTACATGTTTTGTTAGTCTTTAAAGTGCTAACAGACTATTTGTTATAATCATTTAGGTACATATTTTAAATGCGACCAAGCGAGGGTTTTTCTTTTTAAGTTCACTGACCAGAATTATGCTCCAGTTTTTTATGCTACTAATTCAGTTTCAGCGTTGGTCATGATCAAATCTACAGATTTTTTTTTTTAATGGCAGCATTGCATTTTTGCAGATTCTTTTACTCATTGCTTCCTTTATAAATTGTTTATCATTTGTTTTCCAATATGCCTCTATGAATACCACATACACAGAATTTAACTTGGAAAGGTTACAGACAGCTGATAGAAAATGTGTGAAAAGTAGAATGCTCAATTTCATTTTATATTAGTCATTGAGAGGGAGTAAGCCCAGTGTTTAGAGCAGGGTAACAAATGCAATAACAACTGCTAGTACTTTGTACAGGTGATTTTTTTTTTACTAATTAAAAGTAATACAAATGTTATCAAATAAAGAAATGTCATATTTTATCAAAACTGGGACATTGTATAGGTACAGTATAGTTGGGAATATTTGCTTTTTGGGTGGTTGACTTATCAAAAAGTTATAATCTTCTCTAAGAAATTGAAGGCATTTATATACCAGCTTTTTTTTTTCAGTACGTGGTCCCCATCTCCCAATCCATGCCTCCACGAAAATCATTAGACAACCGTATGCATACATACCGGTGAACACACAAGTAGTCTACTTCCATTACATTTTACCATCATTTACATATGAATGTGTGCATCAGTTGCTACATATCTGCCACCTACCACACTTAGACAACTTACATGACCATAGGCTATTTTGTAATTCATGTAGCACTACTACCTTGTTATCTATTTGCCATTTAAGAATGTTAGAGTGAATGAAATTATTATGGCTGAGAGCATCCATTCCCTATCCTATCCTGCCTCATTGTGAGAAATTACCTGTAATTAATCTTTCATCCTACCCCTCAATGCCAACATGAGAATGATTACTCAGAAGACCTACTTCAATCTCCATCCTATCCATTCCAATGTACATTCCTCATACCAGGCATTGAGAATCTTGCCACCATTTATATTTTTCACAACATTACAGTCAGCAGGGTCTCTATGACAGTATCTGAATGCCCATCACTCATTTTCATTAACATATCCTTAAATTATCATCAAAGGTAAATATTTTGGCTTAAAATATCACAAGCATTTCTCTCTACCTTGCCTATCAAGCATAGGGTGGTCAGGACATGGTACACTTCACGTTTAAACTTTCAAACTTTAAACATAACTGAGTATACCCTGGCTTTCCTATATATGGTATATATAAAAGAAACAGCTTTTTTTTTTTTTTTAGGTAATTGACCTTAAAAGTCATTAATAAGAATTTTCAACTACATTTCAACTAAACCAAGTTTCAGCCTGGGATTATCATTAAGTAAAAATGACTAGATGTCACCACCCTTGCACACACTTAGTCCTGTATTCAAAAAGTAAGTGATGTCAATGGAAATATTCATATAGAAGGAAGCTACTCAATGAGAAAGGGCGAACTTGGCTCTCAGTATTCATCTGCCAAATGTGTGTTCATTTTAATATTTCATTGCTAGAAATTTCTATGGATTATGGAAACATTTGAAATCATCTGCAAAATGGAGACATTTTCCTAACAAGTCCTAAAAACAAATTACTAATTGGAAGTCATAAATATTTTCTTTCTTTGCAAGTATAGAATCAGTCAAGTAGTTATGGATTCTTGTCTTACTTGGAACTGTATAGTGCTTTTATGGTGCTTTTAGCTATGGCCCTAAGCATGGGGAAGAGCATAAGACTAGTGCCTTAAATATATCCTTCTGGAACACAGTTCGGCTGTGTCTAGACTGCACCCCCTTTGCGGAAAAGGGACGCAGATTAGACACAGCGCAATTGCAAATGAAGCGGGGATTTAAATCTTCCCCGCTTCATTTGCATAAACATGGCTGCCACTTTTTTCCGGCTCGGGGCTTTGCTGGAGAAAAGCGCCAGTCTAGACGGGGATTTTTCAGAAAATAAAGCCTTTTCCGAAAGATCCCTTATTCCTGGTTTTAAGAGGAATAAGGGATCTTTCGGAAAAGGCTTTATTTTCTAAAAGATCCCATTTCTAAAAGATCCCCTTTATTTTCTAAAAGATCCTTCGAAGTAGGAATAAGATCCTCCGGAAAAGGGTTTTTTTTCCGGAGGATCGGGGCCAGTGTAGACGCTCTTTGCCGGCTTTTCTAAAAGCGGAAAAAAAGCGGCGGACATTTTTATTTAAATGCCGCGGGGGATATTTAAATCCCCCGCAGATTTCCCTATTACGACTTGTGAAATTAACATGCCCCTTCCGGAAAAGGGGCCAGTGTAGACGTAGCCTTAGTATTTTCAGTTGTCCGGGGCATCTAGGAATGTGTTTATTTCCTAATTCAGTAGAGGGGCAACCTTAGGTAAAAAGATCAAGTGCATTCACCCCCTAGCCGCAGCAAGAGACAATAAATTGTTCATGATAGTTTTATTATAATGTGATTAACTATATTGGAACAATATGCCATTTATTCCAGCAAAAGTGTGATTTTTTTCCTAGATGCTAACATTCACAATATGCATATGGTTCTACACTGCACTTACTTGAATTACTGTGTTTTTATACTAACTATAAACCTGAATTTGAGTAAGTTAACTTAAAAGATAAAGATAAGCTTCAGATAACACTTATAATTCAAAAGATAAAGATAGTTAGATTTAAACATCTCTGATTTGTGAATGAAAATGCAAAACAGATATATACCTATTTTTTCATCCAAAACTGAAAATATCCCAAGAACATCTCCTTTAAACCTAAATAGTCCTCCTCATTTATTAAGTATCAACATTTTTGTTGTTGTTCATGAAACATACTGATATAAGGGAAATATGCTGGACACTACATATTCAGTTAAAAACAGAGGCAGAAGAGTTCTGTAGAGGAGTAAACAGTCTGCAATGGGCAATACATCAGGGAATGGATTTTATTCCACTTAAGTGATAGTTTATACCAATGATAATTAATTTGGGGCAGCATTCATCTATCAACTAACTTCTTCCAAAGATTTTAACATTTGTGATCTAGGGCTACATCTACACTGGCATGATTTTCCAGAAATGCTTTTAACGGAAAACTTTTCCGTTAAAAGCATTTTCAGAAAAGCGCGTCTAGATTGGCAGGACGCTTTTCCACAAAAGCACTTTTTGCGGAAAAGCATCCGTGGCCAATCTAGACGCGCTTTTCTGCAAAAAAGCCCTGATCGCCATTTTCGCGATCAGGGCTTTTTTGCAGAAAACAAATCTCTGCTGTTTACACTGGCCCTTTTGCGCAAAAGTTTTTCGGAAAAAGACTTTTGCCCAAATGGGAGCAGCATAGTATTTCCACAAAAGCACTGACAATCTTACATGAGATTGCGACGAGGAGTCCTGTGGCACCTTATAGACTAACTGAAGTGTAGGAGCATAAGCTTTCGTGGGCAAAGACCCACTTCTATAAGTTAGTCTATAAGGTGCCACAGGACTCCTCGTCGCTTTTGCAGATTCAGACTAACACGGCTACCCCTCTGATACTTTACATGAGATTGTCAGTGCTTTTCCGGAAATTCAAGCGGCCAGTGTAGACAGCTGGCAAGTTTTTCTGCAAAAGCAGATGATTTTGCAGAAAAACTTGCCAGTCTAGACACAGCCTCTGTGTCTTGAGTTGTTTGTTCATTTATATATTTACTTATTTATTTCAGAAAAAAAGTCCCCTTATTTTCCTCATTTTCTCAAAATCTTTTAGAGTCAGATGTCTTTTCTTGCTCCCTTACAAGATTAGAAATTCCCATGGATCAATGCCATTTTCCCTGGCTGTTAAGGAAAAAAAAAAAGATTTAACAGATCAGACCATGGTTGATACAGTCCATTATTTGGTTTCCAGCCAAGACAAATAACATGTTTCAGAGGAAGCTCTAGAAATCTAGAGTGTAATAAATGTGTAACATCCCATATTGGGAAAATTTCTTTCTAACCCCAGAAGTTGATCAATTTATACCATAAAAGCATGAAGATTTATGTCCATTATAAATTTTATTGAACTAGTGTAACTGAAGCTCCCATTCTTAAATCATATACATGACTCATAGTTAACAGAATTTTATGCAAGCCTGCTTCTAAATTACTAAGAATGTAAGATTCACTATACTGAACCAGATCAGTTGGCCACCTACGTTCAGTTTTCTGTATCTGACAGCAACCCTACAATGTGTTTCTGAGTTAGATGCAAGACTGAAGTGGACAATTCTCTGTCCACAGGGGAATTTTTTCCTTTTACTCTTCTTAGAGGTTGACTAATGCTCTGAAAACCAAATTTAAAATATATATTGTCTTTAATGTAATTGTGTATGTTCTCATCTGAGGCCTAGTTTATACTTACCCAGAGATTGACTCTCCAAAGATTGATCTTCCAGTGTTCAATTTACTGGGTCTAGTAAGGACCCACTAAATTGAATGCTGATGGTGCCCCTCATTGACTTTGGTATTCTAAAGGGGTCACAAGAAGTAAGGGAAGTCAATGGGAGAGTTCCTCCCATCGACCTGCTGTGGGGTCACCAGAGAAATTTGATTATATGTTGACTCTAGCTACGCTATTCTCATAGCTGGAGTAGAGTATCTTAAATAGAATTTTTCACGTATTGTAGAGCCTCTGTAACTACAGAAGTGATTTTAGAGAGCACTTTTACTTCTTTACAAATATTGCAGTGTACTGCTTATTTTTACAAAAATAACTTAAATGCCAACATGCCTACTTCTAACAGTGACTAGTCTGAAATACTGTAGGATAATACATGATACTAATAGTATTAACAGGATAGGTTAATGCTAAAATAAAGACATTTTGCTAAACTGTGTATGTTTTTCCCTAGTACCTTATTCCTCCGTGTAGAGACAGGAGTCATTTGAGAACAACATTCTTAATTTGATATATTGCCATGAACCTTGCAATGTAATACAAAAAACATTTGTTCCTCATAGGCTTGCTTTCCCCCCCTGTATTTAAAACAGTTGTGAAATTTCTAAAAAAAAAAAGACCACATTAGCCAGACCACAGCTTGAACAGCAGTTCATAAATTGAAGAACTGGGCATACTCTATTTGCGTCTCTGAATCCTTTCAGATTATTTTGGCTTTCACTTCTTCCTGGTAGACATTTAGAACTCCTGATATCAACGATGTCAGAGTGCGGTAATGTATTTTGACTGGCATTTTGTACAAGAGCAAGTAACCTCTTATCTTTGGATTATTTTTACACAAGCCACTCTGACACCCCCAGCCCCAAAACGCCAACACACATACAGAGTGAGGCTGCAAACAAGAGCATGCCACATTTGGGCAGATCTCTCTAGGTTACTAGGAAAAAGACATTCTTGGAATCCAGACTTGGGGAGTGAGAGGACAGTGGATCCTAATTTAGCTCTGCCCAAAAGCCTTATGAAGTCCTAGGGGTTGGACAGATCTCTGCTGACCTTAAATGCATATGGGGAGTGGAATTTTCACCTTGGTGCACACACACAGGAAGCCTGGCACAGGAAGAGGTGGTGTAGTACTATAGTTTTTGTTACCACTGTATGGCAAGTGTCCAGTTGAAGATTAGCCTCTGCAGTCCTGGGCAGTGGTTAGTCTCTTAACATGCACTGCAGGGCAAAGGGATGGCTTCAGTGTCTATGTGACTTGTAGTGCCTCTCATTAAAATGCTCATCCCTCACCTGAGGAAAAAGTGGTATGGAATCTGGGGCCTTTTTAGTCCTTGTCCTCTTGCTCTGTTTTGCAGGAGGGAGATCTTAGGGACTGGTCTGTCTTCTGTTTGTTGGGGACCTGTACTTTTAGTGTATCAAAGAGGAGCCTGTCTCGGACAAGCTGTAGCAGGATGTTCAGAGCACCGTTCCTTATCACCTTTGTTTTAACTCTTTGCAGATCAATAGGCAATTTCCAAGGCAGGGGAAGGAAGGTCTAGAGGGCATTGGGGCACTGATAAGCATTGTGACGGGAGAACAGTAAGTGACTGGGGCTAAGCCAGGAGTTCCAGCAACCAACACTGCTGGGCATTGCACGGTATTCAAATAGACTCCTGTGGTAAGACACACAATACACAGCGGTCAGCCAGGGAGGTAAGTGTCTCCCATCTCCTGTCTAATGGAATCAGTCTTAAGGCATGTTACCCCCAAGTGGTCTGCTATTAACTTGGAGGCTTTAAAATGCTTTCCATTACATGTGTTTATAATCTCCTTGCATATTAGCTGCACATACATTTCACAAAGATTGTAATAACCAGTTTGATGCATGCTTTCAACAGAGACCTTATGCGACATACTTGGATGGACTAATACATAAATCCCAGGGGAATCTCCTGTAATCCTTTTTTATCCCTGTGCCCTCTGCCAGTTGGCATCAAGAGGTTCTTGGGTCACACCTATGCAGCCTTATTGCTTCCCAGGAGTGAAAGTGGCAAATAATTTTATTAATTATGTATGAGGAGGAAAGAACACAGTTGGCTGTAGTTTAGCTCATTTGGATTTGCAGTTGGAACAAGAGAACAAAAATACCAGCACCCTCCACTTAGGTATGATCTATAGTAGGAAATTAAGGCAGTATAATTACCTCACTGAGAGGGTGTAAAAAATCCACAGTCCTGAAGTGGCATAGTCC
This sequence comes from Pelodiscus sinensis, assembly GCF_052426305.1. NCBI lineage: Eukaryota > Metazoa > Chordata > Testudines > Trionychidae > Pelodiscus > Pelodiscus sinensis. Next base: position 105,930,864 of record NC_143055.1, read on the forward strand.
CATGTAGACATCACTAGGTTAATGGAAGAATTCTTCTGTAAAGCTGGCTACAGTCTCTCAAAGAGGTTATTGCCTATGCCAGGGGTGGGCAAGATATGGCTCATGGGCAAGATACAGCCCACCAAACCATTTGATTTGGCCCACAGCACTCCCTGCCATGCCCCTGTCCCCAGACCAATCAGGGCCTGGGGGTGGGAGAGTGCACAAAGTCTCCTCCTGCCACCAGGGGTACATAGCACCTAGAGGGAACTGCCAGCTATTCAAAGCAGCTGGTGGTCCCTTCTAGTTGCCACGTGCCCCTGGCAAGGCAGGACAGGGGGGCGAGAGACATCACGTGCTCCTGCCCCCAAGCTTCAATTGGCCTGGGGATGCGGGTGCAGGCAAAGTCTTTCTCCCACCAGAGGCATGGAGCACCAGAGAGAACTACTAGCTGGTCAGACCAACTGGTGGTTTCCCCTGGGTGCTGTGCGCCCATGGAAGGGTGGGATGTGGGCAAGAGACTTCATGTGCTGTCTTGCCCTCAAGCCAGTCAGAGCCGGAGCAGGGTGCACACAAAGTCTCCTCCCCTCTTTCAGGGGCATGCAGCACTAGAGGGAACTGCCAGCAGTTGAAAATGGCTGGGGGGTTCCTCTGGGCACTGCACACCCCTGACACGGCGGAGGAAGGGGCCGAGAGATTTTGCGCACTCCTTTGCCCCACTGGAGAGTGTGTAAAGTCTCCTATCCCTACCCCCCTCCTCCCTCGGGGCACACAATGCCTAGAGGGAACTGCTCCTTCTGCCATAGGCCAGCCCGGGATCATTACCTAAGCTGACCAAAAGGCCCCCTTAAAAAAATTATGGCCCACCCCTGACCTATGCCAGTGGGAAGATACCTTCATCAGAGAAGGTAGCATCTATGCTTAAGCACTACAGCCCCCATTTTAGCCGCTACAGTCTGAACATATGATTGACCACACCTAAGAACCTGATCTATTGAGTAATGATTCTCCAATTTCTATTTTTGTGTTCCATATCTTTTCAAGGGGAAAGGAGAAATCCAGATTCCATTGCAGTCATGAGAAAACTCCCACTGATGGCAACTGGACTAGGATTTCACCCATACAGAATACATAAGAGTAGTAAAGCCATGATGGAATATTTTTAATATTCCTTTAAGTTCATTGTCTTTGTATTTAAGTGACTCTGAAATCTCCCAGTTTCTCATGTTGCAGTGTAGCTACTGCTCCTTTTGACTTCTCAGTACCACCCAAAGGAAGGCTGATGTCAAAAGTGGGGTGAAAATCTCTGCTTCTGAGTTCTAAATTAGTTTCTTCCACAGTTGCCCCAATGTCTGTTAATCCTGGAACAAGAGCCTAAGTTTGGATCTTCTCTTAACTTCTGTTTATTTGGTCAAACCTGGGATATTGTTTTAAAAAAAGACAGTTTGGACTATACATAACCTTATCTATTGGAACGCCCTTCTGGCTTGTTTTATAATAGCTTTTCTTCTAAGTGGATATACCAACTCCTTTTGCCTTGCCATTTTCCTTTCTCCTTTAAATAAGGAATTTCTTCAAATAAAACAAGACTGTGAGAGTGAAAACTTATGTTTCAGGGAGGGAGTGAGCAAGAGACCATGGAGACTGTATAATTGGGTATGATGTGTCAGTTTCTCAAGCAAATTTAGGAATTCTGTCATCACTTCCAAAGCACAAAAGTGAGAGGAATACATGAATCCTCTGCATCTTCCATAACTTAACCAAACACTGGATTCTCCTATCAGAGTAATTCAGTCATGGCAATTAATGTGCAGATGGTTTATACATTAACAAAGGTGGAGGAGAGAGGGAGAGAATGAGAGAATGTGGCATGAAAAAAGAATTGACCAAAACAGTATATTTATACCGTTTGTGCCAAACCCTCTAAAATAGCCTACTTGGGCTACTCTGGTTATGTCTAGACTACATGGCTCCGTCAATGGAGCCATGTAAACTAGTTTAACCGACATAGTCAATGAAGCGGGGATTTAAATAAAACCCGCTTCATTAAAATAAAAATGGCCACCACGCTGTGCCAACAATCAGCTGATCTGGCACAACGTGGAAGTCTAGACATGGATCGGTCAACAAGGGAAGCCTTTGTCAACCACTCCCTTATGACTCATTTCCCTTATGCCAGTGGATCAGCTGATTGTCGGCACAGCACGGCAGCCATTTTTATTTTAATGAAGTGGGGATTATTTAAATCCCCAATTCATTGACTATGTCGGGTAAATGGAGCCATGTAGTCTAGACATACCCTCTGCCGGCTCACATCTCCCCTTATTTTTCCTGATCACTTTCTCTTCCCAAAGAAAAACATTAGGCAGCAACAGTACAACACATTTAATCTACGCTCATAACTCCAGAGCAACCACTGAATATGCACAGAGGCAGTTTTCAGGCACCTAATGTTAGGCAGTTATGGGTCTCCTCAGTTAAACCTTCTCCCCCATAAACTTCATTTGAATTCAGATAATTAAGCACAAACTGAACTGATCCTCACAAGTAGTAAGGGTCTAGGTTTTGATATATATTTACACCCTAAGAGCCGAAACATGCATTCATGCAAAAATTTAAAAAAAAAAGAATTACCCATAAGGTGTTACAGGCTCAAATTACTGTAATAGATAGGCAAATTGTTTAAAATAAAAAAAATGAAATTAAGGTCAAAATTAAACCTAATCTTAACCTCTTAAATAAAAAAAAACATGTTTAGATTAAAGTTTTAACTTTAACTTCCACACTCCCTCATTCTGATGCAGACAGGAAACAGAAAGGCAGTGTTGTCTTCAAGTCGTCATTGCAAGTCTAAGTTGAGTCTCAAGTCACTACAGTTCAACTCTCAAGTCGAGTCTTGATTCCCTTAAGTCACTTTTGAGTCAAGTTCCAAGTTGAGTCTCAAGTCTTAATTTTAAAAATGTCAAGTCACTTTTGTACAAGCCATCAATATCGGCATTTTTGGACAATTTTTTCACCAAGTCGATTTAACAAAATTAGCAAGTCTCAAGTCAAGTCTCAAGTCACAAACAATGAACCCAAGTCAAGTCTCAAGTCAAGTCACCTAGGCGACTTGAGTCGGACTCGAGTTCAAGTCGTGGGACTTGACTCAACAACTCTGCAGAAAGGACAATATATCAAGTGATAATATATTGGGGTAGTTCTTGTTTGAGCCTAAACAGTGAGAAAGATTTCTGATCAACAAATTGTACTTTCAGGAAAGGTTCTCAACTCCCATTAAAATCAGCAGAATCTGGAAACCGTCATAGTATGTAGACTTGTAATACCATAATGAGCACACATTTTGTGTCATTATTAATTTGAAAACCTTCCTTCTGAAGAACATGCAAAAATTGTGTGGGGGAAATTCATTAGACTTTTTTCTGTATTATATCCCTGATTATGACTGGTATATGTGATACTTGTGGAATTTGGAAAAAGTTTTCTTTTGTGGTTTATGGGCATAGGGAGTAGGATAGCTCCAGAAATACTATCTTATAGGGTGCATATTGGAAAGCAGGTGTCACAAATGCTAAAGCCAATTTTGTATTTGATTTTGTAAGTCTTAAAGGATACATTAATCACTGGCCTGACAGAGTCCTTGCAGAGAACACAAAATTTATTAGTTCAAGCATTTCACATACATTATTTTAGAAAATTATTAGCTTCACAAAAACTCGCTTCATATCATGCTTGTCAGTTTGGAATCTCACTGGCAGAAATAGAATTAAAGAGTAATAAAATAAAATTACTGATACAATGTTATGGAACCTCACTAGATACGCGTGGCTTTCACTGGAAAAGGATAAACCTGAAGTTGACAGGACATGGTCACCTTTTTATATACAAACTGCAGACATTTGTTTCATTCTATTTGCAATTCTTTGAAGCTTGAAAACCATTAATTCACTTAAATCTATTCTTACATATGCTGAAAACAATTATATTTTCCCCTCTGTGTATTAACAGAACAGAAGTGAACATGGTTTTGTTTTATGCATTTAATACTCAGGTGCATGATTTGTGTAAAATACTGATCAAAAGAAGACAGGAAAGAACATCCTACTGCTTCTGTGTAGGTTCTACAGAAAATGACTAATTATTTTCTTCTTTGGTGACACAGTCCTAGATTTCTTTTTTGCTATATTTAAAAATGGAAAGATATTCTCAACAGTTTACTAGCTTTGACTAAAGAACTGGCGATGAACTACTATGCATTATGGTCACTGTTTTGCAAGTTCTACACTTCTTGAACCACAGTCTTTACAGAACTTACAGAACTATTATTATAACACACAATCTTAAATATTCCTTAATCAAAACCAGTGGAAGTACATGGTAATACAGACTCAGGTGACACAGACACTGATGGTGGGCACAGCATAAATGCCTAGCCTTAGAGGGATACAGTGGTACTCCTTGGCATCCAATATCAATCCTGTTTCCCTGGATTCAAATCCTTATATTTTACTGTTTCTGAGCAAATCAGTTTGATAAAAGTAAAAATCAACTTGTGATTGTTTTCCCCAAAGCTCAAACCAAATTTAAAATCTGATCCTGTGTCATGTAAATAGTCCTATACTAGTTTCACCAGGATCCAATATAAAAGTAAGGTTGCTTGAGAGGGGACTATTGTACTGAACTCCAAAATGGACTCTTACGTGAACTTTGAAAGTTTGGCTAACATTTTCTAATTTCAATTTTATAAACATAGAAAGACCGGAATCAGATAAACAGAAATACCATGAGAAAGGAAGTTAATTCCTATCCAGCTGAGTGCAGGAACCACTTAACACCATGCAATATTTTTTGTTTTCCACCATGCAATATTTTTTGTTCTCCACATTGATTTCCAGACCAAAGGACTAAGTTTAGATAAGGAGAAGAAAAACATCTGAATTTATATATTCAAATGCTCAGATCCAAAAAATACCACTCACCTTTGCACAAAAGAGCGACAGCAAAAGGAGATATGCAAAGTCCAAAACTGAACCACAATTGAATTTTGCCGTTTCCCTCATATTGCTACTATTTTAAACCAAAACTCCAGGTTTTAAAATAGCTTGAGCTTTATTGGATGTTAAAAATCTGGATCTGAATTAAAATTTTGCAGCTGGGGTCCATTTTGAAATTTCCTTTCATTACTTTTCATCCATTTGGACAAAGGCTCCCACATCAAAAGATAAATCTTGACTTCAGAAAATGAGTTGGTACACCATCATATAATTTAATGCCATCCAACCATATCCACCCCATCAACACTGCCACCAAAAAAACCCCAAACCAATATTTATCTGCAGGAGGAGAAAAAAGTATTTTTGGCTTTAAGCTATTATTAACAAATATGAACAGTAATTACATAAATTTAATTTTAAACATATGTTCATGAACTCTTTTGGATTATTATATTTTTTTAAAAATACCATCTCCTGAAGGCTATCTGATAAATTCTTCAAAGTTTTTTTTTAATCTGAAACAGAAATTACATTTCTGAGCTATGGTACAGTTTAAGCTGTGATTAATGCATCTAGTTTTCATGGTCATCCTTAGGTACCTTCTTGTTTTCTAGCTGGTTGTGGATATTTAATTAATCTTCTGTCTTCAAGCAATAGGATTTGCAGTTTTGACAATTAAAATTCATATAGAACATGAGCACAACTGACGAATGCATGTTCAGCATGCAAAGTAATGGCCAGGACCATGCCATTCTTTCTTTCCCTCTTTTGCACCACGTGACCTATGGAATCTGCAAATCAGTTTCAGCTTGCCATCCTGCTGATCTCAGAAAATTAAAAAAAAAAAATCAGCCAATACTTTTTCCAGCTCTTAGGGTATGTCCACACTAGCTTGTTAATTTGAGCAAGGTATGCAAATCAGGCAACCAGATTTATTTGCATGTTCCCGTCAGGCTGCCATTTTTAAATCCTCCTTAGTTCAAATGAACTGCCCGCGGCTACTCGTGGCAGTTTAACATTAATCCGAACTAAGTCCTTAGTTCGGATTAACTGTTACTCTTCTTGATTTCTTTGACACCATCCTAGTTCAAAGATTTCCTAGGTCTGATGTATTTAAGGATTATTTGTTTGAATCTCTCTTTGTTACAGTATATAGGATTCCTATGCAATATTCTCTTCATATTTAACTAAATATTTTTCTTATTTTATGGTAATAACCACTATAAATGAGGATGAAAATGTGAAATCTCATATTTTAACAAACCAAAACTCTAACTTTATGTTTAATCTGATTACTTAAAGTGTTTTGATTTTGACTTTTTTTGTTCTTTATTTCAACTTAAATTTCACACAAAACCCATAAAAACCTTGAAATTTTAATTCATCCAAAAATGTCAAAATGGGATATTTAAAAATGTTAAAAACTTTTTTCCATGCTTTTTTAAATGGAAATTTGTCTAAGCTATTTCCTACTAAATGTTGATACAGATGAATCAGCATTTTTCATCAAAAAACATGGTAAACAAATTTGTCAAATGACTTCATTCTCTTCCTCTACGTCTGCTATGAAGTCTGTGCTTTCTGAGGGAAAATGTTTTCTCATTTCTGTTTTGCTTATAACCTAGGAATATAGGAATTGCCATAACAGATTAGGCCAGTGATCCACCTAGTTGAGCACCCAATATAAGAAACTTTGGAAGAAGTTACAAAGAAACTCTACAATAGTAGTCATAAAAATAATCCATCAACAAGAAAAGATTTTTGCTAACCCACATTAATTAAAGGTTGTCAGAAACCCTCCCCAACTCTTGTTTGTTTTAATTTTTATGACTACAAGTCTAGATAGTCTTATTATCCTTATACATGAACAAGAATATTTTCTTTAAAAAGGCAGACAGTTCTGAAGTGAAATACCATATATACAACAATATATGTTAAAGAGTATAATAAACAATCACAAAAATCTGTATGAAAACCCTCAAAGATTAAAATTTTCAATAGGAACATATTTGTTAATTTCATGCTTCTCACAAAAATTTATATAACACATGACAACAAGTGTCAACACTACCTAAAACTCCTTTGGACTTAGGATAATGTGGTTCTAATCATGGCTTTAAAAAAGTACTAATTTACGTATAAAAAGGTTTAAAAAACTGGAATTAATCTTATTGAAATATAGTTTATTAAAATACTGAAATGAACTTTAAAGAATTTTAATTATTCACAGAGAAGATTCTAGCTCAAGTGTGCATTAAAGTACTTTCCCATTATTAGTTTTTGCACCACATTAATTACTTTAACTATTTCATGGCCTTAGATACGTGTTTAAGATTTCTTTTAAGATTCAAGAAGAACACCACTGCAGAATCAGTAAGGACAAATAAAATAGTAGAGAAAAAAAATTAAGTTATTCTAATTTTGGTCTAATGAATACCTATGAAATTAAGCAATGAAATTATCTATGGCTGAGGCCAAACATTTGTTTTTCAAGAAATGACCTGGAATCACCCGCTCCACCTTCTGCTGTGTTTTTTGTTGTTTTGTTATGTTAACTTTTGTTTATATTTCTGATTTATAGCCATTGCCATTCAAAAGTCTATGTTTAAAAAGAGTTACTATGCAGGGCTACCTGAGAAATTATTATAATTTTAATAGGTAAAGATTGCAGTATCAGGTACGAGAGATGTGTGTCTTTTTTGGATTAGGTGTTCTGCATTCTGACTAATAGTTTTGAATAATATCCAAACTCGCTTACTCTTGGTAATTTATTAGTGGTTTTTTTTGAAAGTGGCATAACTTTGGTGAGAACTGCAATTTCAAATATTTACAAGTAATACATTTTTATTGAAAGATAACTACATAAAAACACTAGCATAAACAAAAGGGGTTAGTGTAAATATACTCTTTCTTTTAAAAAAATCCAATAATATCAAATAATACATTATGTCTTTGGATATAAGTCTTCTGTGCCATATATTACAGTTGCGACTATGCAAGCTGTTTCATATAACAGTCACTGTCAATTTTCCATATGATAAAGCTTATTAGTGTAACTTACAGATAACATAATACAGCATAATATTGCACTGTGTAGCATGAGCCTAGTATGCTGCCTCTGAGCTGTGGCAGTCTGCAGCCGTGCACAAGTGCTTACAGCTGCAGTGACATGGTGCTAAGCATGTTTTAAGACTAGTCCCAGACGAGCGGTATCTTATCCAACCAGAAACAATCCCACAATCCAGCTCTTTTTAAGTGATCATCCTTGTATCATAACAGATTAAGGTTGCAGCTACTTTGGATTATATTTAATCTAACCTTTATCCATTCACATCTTCACCTGAAACTTACAAGGACCAAGAGTCAATTGCCAGGGCATAATTCACAATGACACTGATCTTTCCTTCCTCACTCTAATTATCTGGATTAAGAATAACACTTTTGAGTAATTATTTTCACATTGGATAAACATTAAGCTTTCCTGGATTTATCTAAGCTTTTTCTTAACATGAAATAGATCCAACCAGGCTTATAAGAACATAACTGACAGCAGTGACAGCTTAATCAAGGAAACCCTAAACAAGTAAAACAATAGGAAATGTTTGTTTTACATTGGTTTGAATAATCAAGAACCAGAAACTTGATGAACTCAAAGGCTTACAAAAAAAGAATATTCAGACAGATCAATTAGAGTGATGTTATTTTTACAATCTTAATGAAAAAACAAAGTCTCTGATGCAATACAAATGCTGGCACTCAGAAGCAAATGGGAGATTAGAACATGTTTGTTGTAAATGTATTAATGAAAATGGAGTGTATTAATTTATAGGACTGATCCCACATACAGAAGAACAAACAAGCTACATTAGAATCAATTTGCTAAAATTATAAAGTGAATCAGGTACCAGCTTTATCACTTCTGATGTCTGTTTGGAAGTAACTGCAATGTCCATCACAGACTGCCCAGACTACCCAAAATTGCTATCACAAACAGGCTAGAAAAATCTTCCAAGCTTGTCATTGAAACTACCTACGATCGTATACAATTACGTGCTAAAATCACATCACAAAACCCAATTACACTTTGGCTTTGCAGATCCACAGATAACCTCTTAAAGAGCAAACTCTCTTACTGTGTCGACCCCTGACCTCAAGCTCTTTTTCCAATCTTCAGTAACACCACACTTCTTTACCAAAGTGAATAACCAAGACTTGGAATAGCCAAGATTCTGAAAGGGTGCAAGTGTTCCAGTTATGAGAACTTTGAGGTTAAGGGAACACATCATTAATACTTTGCATTCCATGTATGATATTTAATTGAATCCTAAAATTATTTCTGAATGAGGTTTCATTGGAAGATTTTAGTAAGTTATAATCAAAAATGTATTTTACTTTTAAAAGGCTAAAAAATATGCATCAATTAAATACTTTAACAGGTGTTAGAAGCCGAATCTAAGAGAAATGTGTGTACATTTCAAATGTATGAACTGTTTTTTTTTTTAAATGATCAGATAAGGAGGATACAAGGCTTACTAGAAGGTCTCATTTAATGTTACCTCCCTGAAGCTCTATAATGACATTCACACTGAGGGGTATTTCTCTGGCTGCACTTAATGATAATAAGTAATACTGTGCTTTTCATTTTAGTTTATGCTTCTCAGTCTTATTGGGGAAAGGGACTACCACCAAAAAAGATTAATTTACGTTACCAGGAGAACAAGTCAGAAAAACCACAGTTCTGAACATTTAACTCTGAGACAAAATGAGTAGTGAACATTTGTTCGTTGCACTGGCTTAAAACTAGTGCAGTGAAATGGGAATTGTGCTAATATCCAGATCCAGTGACAGAACTAGTAGAAAATCTTACTATTAAAGCTATTTTGACTAAACATTTTTGCCATAGAACACTGACTTTTTTCTGAAAAATGCAAAATTTTTTGTTTGTTTACTAAAAATTCTCCTCAGAAATGTTTCATTTTTGTTGACATTTTCTGTAAAATTCTGCTTTCTCCTAAGTATCCATTTTGACCTACTTCCCTACAGGTCTTAAAGAAAGATGACGCAAAGCTATGCTGGAGCTTCATATAGTCAGCCCTTAAGGGTGTCTATGTGCAAGTTCAGTCTAGAGCTGGTTGAAAATTTTGTACTGGAACATTTTGCAATGGAAAATTGAGTTTAATTAAACACAATTTCAGATTTTCATCAGAAAACCAAAGTTTTCAGTTGTTGATGACTCAAAACTAATGAAAACCAACCTTAAAATTTAGGGTGGTTATTTTGACAGAGTCTATTCTCTTTTAAAAGTTGACTACTTTTTGGTTTAGTCTAAATTTTCCACAGTTGTGGGAGGGGATATTTTCAAACCATTTCAACACAAGAAAATTTTACATCAGCAACAGGAGCCACTGGTGAAGTGGAGCAAGCATGCCTGCTCAGTGCACTCCGCTTCCCTTATGGCTTCTGCTGCCACTGGGAGTATCTGGAGGCACTACCACTGCTACCACCCAGTGCCAGCACCCCCCCTTGGTAATCCCTAAAAGCCTTTTGCTCAGGGTACAGTGTACCATGTGGGGAGATAGCGGGACAATGGTGGGAAGAGGCGGGGCTAGTGGGCTGCCCTGGCCTGCTGGGAATCCTGGACCAGTTTATGCAATTGCTTTCTCTGGGACTAGCCAATGGGCTGATAGTTTGAGACCCCTGATTAAGGTCATGTATTTGAACATGCATTGGTTCCGCTTCAACTCCTGCACTCATGATAACTATAAATTGGGAAATCTACATACCAGTAAGAGAGCCTTACATTATTTACAATCGTATTCTGCATTATCTGGTCATGTATAAGCAGGCATTAGAAGTTTGTAGTCACCCTGCTTAGAGAAAATTTTCAAAGGCCCTTGGAAAGAAAGACTAATATAGAGATTTAGCTCAATTCTCCTTTAACTTGGACTGACTGGACATGATTACAATTCCAGTGAGGTCCTTGGAGTTACTCCTGCTATACATCAGCATAGGAAGAAAAATCAAGCTCACTCTGTTTACTCCACATATCAAAATCACATATAAAAACTCTAGACATAGATGAATCTAAGTTTGGGGCTCACACTGTTTGAGAGGCAGCTGCAGTAATCTGCAAAATATACAGCATCTCCACACTATTATCTGAAACCCACCAGTCAGGCAAGAAGACCTTCACAAGACATTATAAAAGACCATCTGATATGAACAGAACAATGGGCAGCTGAGAATCCTAGAAACTGGTATTTCCTATAAGTAAAATTGATGAAACATTGTTCCTGGCAGTGTAAAAAGATTCGGCTTTTTAATAAGAAGTAATTAATACTATTTTTGATGAAGAACACCTGCACGTCATAAGAACATTAGACACACTGTGTCAGACCAAAGCTCTATCTAGCCCAGTAACCCATCTTCCGACAGTGGTCAATGCCAGATGCCCCAGAGGACATGAACAGAACAAGGAATCATTAAGTGATCCCTCTCCTATCACCCATTCCCAGCCTCTAAGGGTAAGTCTAGACTACAGGCTTTTGTCGACAGAAGTTTTGTCGACAGATACTGTCGACAAAACTTCTGTCGACAAAGAGCATCTACACTACATTCAGTTCTGTCGACAAAGCAAGCTGCTTTGTCGACATGGTAGTGTAGACGCAAAAGACAGTTTACATGCAATAACACCTTCTGTCGACAGAAACACTGTCGACAGAAGGTGTTATGCCTCGTAAAATGAGGTTTACCGGCGTCGACAAAACTGCTGAGTTCTGTCGATGTTATGTCGACAGAACTCAGCGGTAGTGTAGACGCAGGTATAGTTTTGTTGACAAAAGTCCACTTTTGTTGACAAAACCCTGTAGTCTAGACATACCCTAACAGAGGCTAACAACACCATTCTTACCCATCCTGGCTAATGGCCACTGATGTACCTAACCTCCATTAATTTATCTAGTTTTTTCTTTAACCCTGTTTAAGTCCTGGTCTTCACAACCTTCTCTGGCAAGGAGTTCCGCAGGCTGCCTATGCGCGGTGTGAAGAAAAACGTCCTTTTGTTTCTTTTAAACCTGCTACTTATTAATTACATTTGGTGACCCCAAGTTCTTATGTTTTGGGAACAAGTAAATAACTTTTCCTTATTCACCTTTTCCATACCATCATATTATAGACCTCTACCATATCCCCCGTTAGCCTTCTTTCTTCTAAGATGAAAAGTCCCAGTCTTTTTAAATGTCTCTTCATATGGGACACATTCCAACCCTCTAATAATTTTTGTTGCCCTTTTCTGAACCTTTTCTAATGCCAATATATATTTTTTGAGATGAGGTGACCATATCTGTATCCAGTATTCAAGATGTGGGCATACCATGGTTTATATATAGGCAATAAGATATTCTGTCTTATTCTCCATCCTTTTTTTAATGATTCCTAACATTGTTTGCTTTTTTGACTATCGCTACACACTGAGTGGATGTTTTCAGAGAACTATACACAATGAGAGCTCCAAGATCTTTCTCGAGTGGTCATAGCTAAATTAGTCCCCATCTTTTTGTATGTATAGTTGGGGTTATTTTTCCCTTGTACATGACTTTGCATTTATCAACATTAAAATTCATTTGCCATTTTGTTGCCTAATCACCTAGCTTTGTGAGATCCTTTTGAAGCTCTTCACAGTCCACTTTGGTCTTAACTATCCTGAGTAGTTTAGTATCATCTGCAAATTCTGCCACCTCACTATTTACCCTTTTCTCCAGATCATTTATAAACAGGTTGAATAGGATTGGTCCCAGTGCAGACCTTTGGGGGACCCACCTCTTTCCATTCTGAAAACTTACCATTTATTCCTGCACTTTGTTTCCTGTCTTTTAACCAGTTATCAATCCATGAGAGGACCTTCCCTCTTATCCCATAACTTACTTTACTTAAGAGCCTTTGGTGAGGGACCTTTTCAAAGGCTTTCTGGAAATCTAAGTATACAATATCTATTGGATCCCCCTTGTCCACAAGTTTGTTGACCCCGTGGAAGAACTCTAGTAAGGCATGATGTCATTATGCCCACCTGAATATAGGTTCTGGAAAAATATTTATCAAAATGTTGAAAAGAAAGAAAACAAATGCCAAATCCTCTTGCTTTTTTTTTTTTTTAAAGGTAACGCTAAGCTTTCACACATTGCTTTGATAGTCTTTAAGAAACTAGGTAACAGGCCAAAAATAAAGGAGCCTTTTATTCTTGAGTGCCATGAAAAATTTGTTTTTGTTTGTTTTCCTGGATGGACATGTTTTCTGCAGCCTTTTTCTAGGCTCTTTGGGACAAACTTATCCTTGATGTTACTCCATTACAGTCAATGGACCTATACCACAAATCAATCTGATCCTTTACTATGTAGCATAATACTATCCAGAGGTCTCAGTGGAGTTGGGGCCTTATTGTGCTAAGCATTATAAAAACACAAAGATACTTGCTGATCTGAAGAGAACACAGTTTATCTAGACAAAGCAATATCAAGTGACTTGCTCAAGGTGACAAATAAGGTCAGTGGCAGAGCCAGAAAAAAGCCAAGATTTCTGACACACAGTTTAATGCCCTGTACATTAGACCACACCATGTTTTAGGCTCATACCTGGACTCCAACACTTCTAAGGAATGTTTACATGTATTACACATTCAATCTACATATATGTATTAGAATCAAACAGAGGATAAACTTTTATCAAAGTGATGAATATACTAAGTTACATATATTTATGATTGTTGGAATGGTTCTTAAAATAACAAATACATCTCACAGAACTACTCATACAATTCCCTGCTGGAATTAAACTTTAGTTTCTAAATTGCAGGCAGCTTGAGCTTTCACATAATCACAATTGCTTAAGTATCATTTAGGCAAGCAAGACTCAATAAGGCTCATTAATAGAGAAGAGCTTCAGCTTTCTCAACAAGTAAGTTTCATTGTTGCGAGATATCAAGTGACAATACAGAAGTGAAAATTAAGTATCAGTCCCTCACACAAACCAAATTATCTCTTTTTATTTTAAAAATAAATCTGACTTCTTTTTTGAAAAATTGATATATTTTAAATACTATTTCAGTTAAAGATTTACATGATTAACTTTTTTCCCCCTATTATTTTGTGTAAGCAATTTTAGTGCAGACTCAGACAGTCTGACGTTAGAAATGGATTACCCCTTACATATGCTTTACTTTTAAACACATCTTGCAAAACATTTCTCACAGATCCTTCATTCCCCGCCCTTACATTTTAGCCTGCCATTGGTTTATTATACCAACATGAGCTAGTCTCTCTCAAACTTTACCTCAGGAAGTTGTAAAACTATGACCTTGTTTCAGTTATTAGGAATTCCAAATTGAAAATTAATCTTTTTTCTGGACTTTTAAGAAATTCCTTCTATCATGAAAATAAATTTTAAATCAACCTTTTTCATGTCCACCTGCCATCTTAATAAAAGTCAAAAACATATGTGCTTCCTCTTTGAAGTCCATTTTTTCCTCCAATCATAATGATAGCCTTTGCATACCACAATATTGTTCTACTAGCTCTAAGTTTGCTTCAGCCAACTGAGACGAACCAAACAAAACATCAACAGCAGCATGACAAATGCTTGTGCGGATGTGATGCTGATATTACAAATAGTTCCAGTCTATGAAGTCACGAGTGCAAAATAATGTCAACACGTTGCAATAATAAAATAGGCTATGAAAAGGTCCAATATATGTTCAACATTCAGGGCAATTTCTGGTTTGAATTACCAGATCAATTCTTGTGAAATGATTCTTGTAACAGAGGAACCATTGTTTATTATTTTTTCAGATTTATGTCACAGCCTTCACATTGGTAATTATGATTAATGTGTTTTGATTCAGTTATTTTGTGCAGTACACAAACTAGACTTCATGTTTTGGAAGAAAAATGAAAGTGCTTTTGAGTTATAGAAACCCAAGTTCTAATTCATGTAGCATGAAGTAATCTTTGTTAAAAGGCTTGTAGTAAGTCATCTTGCAATTCTTCCTGGGTGAAAGAATACACTTTTTCTGCTCTGCTAATCTCTGTGGTAGAATGCCTGATATGAAGAATTGGATTATAAGAAATGCAGAATGGCTTTAATCTAAATTATAAATTGCCTATTTTTCTGTAATAATTACAGCTCTTTGGTTTTTTAATATGTGTAAAGGAGATAGGCAGGAAAATAAAAAACTAGTTGCTCCATTAAAAAAAAAGAATATTGCTGTAGCATCGTTGAGACAAACAGATGAGATCAAGAGTGAGAAAGAATCATGAACTTTCCTGGGTTTTTGCCCACGGAATTTCATGATAGTGTGTGTGTGTAAAGTTACAGACTAACATAGCTACACCTCTGAGACATTTATAGTTGCTCCATTTGTCGCTCGAGTTGCCAAACAGAACACAAAACTCCTGTATGTTTATAATCATTCCTTTATGCGCACTTGAAACAGCACTCACCTCGTGCTCATGACATCTACCTAAGTGTGTGTCTGCATTCTTTTTGCTTATCTGACAAGGAGTCCTGTGGCACCTTATAGACTAACAGATGTATTGGAGCATAAGCTTTCGTGGGCAAAGACCCACTTCATCAGATGACATGCATTAGAAAGGCTAATCCATTACCCACTATTAGCCCAAGTGGTATAGGATTAAGCCCACTGTGAATTATCTATCTATTCACATTTACACTGCTCTAACCAAGGCATTATCCACACACACAGTTTCCTGGGTGTAAATTGATGTAAGTAAACTGGTGCAACTTTGGGCACAGGGCACTCTTAAATCAGTTTTAAATCTTGTTCACACCAGTTTATCTTGTCCCTAAAAATAACTAGTTTAAAACTGATAAACCGATAAACCCACCAGAGGGATTGCACTGGTTTTTCTAAATTGTTCATTAATTCATTTAACTCAAACCAGTGGGTGTTTTTGAGTAAACCAGCTCTAAGAATTCCCCTAAGCTAACTTTGAATGGTGAATTCTAGTGTTTATGCCTTCAATATTCTTCTCTACCCAGCGGTTGTCTGAGTACATTAAAATAAGTTAATAAAAATGGGGCAACAAGCAATCACCAGTGGGATTTTCAAGGGCTGAATTCTATTGGCGTGGTTTGGCTAAATCACTATTGAAAATCCTACTCTCTGCTTTTTTCCCCCCCTTACAGTAAACAAATTAGAGAATTTTTATTATTTAAAAAGGCCTCATTTCTTTTTAATTTAAAGTTTATTTCTTCATTTTTGTGGTTACCTACCTTCTTGGACAAGACGACACCAGTGAAATATTGTTAAGAACATAAGAACGGCCATACTGGGTCTGACCAACTGTCCATTTAGAGCAGTATCCTGTCTGCCAACAGTTGCCAATACCGGATGCCTCAGAGGTAGCGAACACAACAGGTAATACTCACGTGATCCCTCCTCTGTCCGCTATTTCCTGACAATGTTGCTCTCTATGGGTATGTCTAAACTACACTCCTCTTTCGAAAGATGTATGTAAATTAGACAGATCGAAATTGCAAATGAAGCTGGGATTTGAATTTCCGGTGTTTCATTTGCATTATGGCGGCAGCACGGTCTTTCGAAAAAGGGCTTTTTGAAAGTAAAACTGCCGTCTAGACGGGGTTCTTTCAGGAAAAAAAAACCTGAGGAGTCTGGAATCTTTTGAAAAAGGATTGGGTTTTTTTCGAAAGAACCCTGTCTAGATGGTGGTTTTACTTTCGAAAACCGCTTTTTCAAAAGACTGTCTGGCCTCCATTATGCAAATGAAGTGCAGGAAATTCAAATCCTGGCTTTATTTGCTATTTAGATCTAATTTACATCCCTCTTTCAAAAGAGGGGTGGTAGTTTAGCCATCCCTATTTGTTTCTAGAGCCAGCATAGAAGAATTCTATGAAAAAAGGTGAGATTAACACGTATTGAAGGTGTCAGAGAATCAGCCACATGAGAGAAGCAGTTTTGTCAGTCTTTGAAGATCTGGCTGGTTATTTTGGCATTGAAATGGGAGTAGAGCTCTTTTAAAACCCACTCCAAATAGCCAGATTTTCTGATCCCTGAGCTACTCTACTGAGTTATTTTGAAATAATTCCCCTTATAACTACCGAGACTGTTATTGCAAAATAAAGAGCTGGTTATTTCAAAATCTGAACTCCTGTTTTCCTTGGGGAATAAGTTTATTTTTAAATAGTTATTCCAGGAGCTTTTATTTCAAATTTAGTTATTTCAAAATAATTTCCTAGTGTAGACATGCCATGAAGTACTGAGCTCCTGCAATGACTTCAAGGAGAACTGTGGGTGATCAGAACCTCTAAAGTACTGTGGGCCATTTGCAACCCTGTAAAGTACTCCATTGAAGAAGCATTTTCACTAAACTTCAGTGGCAGCATAATCAGACTCTTAGTTCCTTCAGAGCTCCGAGTGATATCAGTGGGAGCTGAAGACACCTGGTGGACCATACGGTTTCATTTTCTTCATTTTCAGTACTAGCCAACGGGGGGAGGGGTAGAGGAGGGACCTAAGGGCTGGCCAAATGACCCCACATCCCCCCAGCTTCCCTGGTTCTGACCCGAGACTTGAGGCTCACTCCCCCCTCCGCCAGTATTGGGGAGTCCACACTGGTGCTCCAGCCTTGCACCCTCTACTGTCCCCTTTGGAACTGGAGCGCACAAAATTTACTAGCCTCAGCCCTCCCTAGGCTCTGGCATGAGGAGAATGTCTTTCTTCTTCTCAGTCAGAGGCTGCCTCAGTGAGGATTGTTTTTTTGTTTGTTTTGGGAGTTTTTTTGCTTCTCAATTGTGTGCAGCCCTTGACCACTTTTTCTGTGGGTCAGAAACCCCTGACTCTAAAAAGGTTCCCCACCCTGATCTATAGCCTTGGTAAGGTATGCAAAAAATGGAAAGAAAGTGGTTTACAAGACACACCCAAGCTGTAAACCTTTGAACAAAGGGTTGACAAACCCTGTCAATATATAATGGGGCAAGGACCATTTCTACCATACCTTCAACAGCCTACCTCCATCTTGTGTGCATTAAACGTCAGCCAACATCTCCCATCCATCAGCTGATCTTAGCTAGTCTTTTGAAAAGTGAAGACACTGCTCCACCTGTGCTGGACAAGTGATAGAAAGAAAGAGGGAGACAAGAATGCACATCATCTGCCCATTTTGTCATAACGGCCCAGATTGCATCACTATTTCCTTTTTTCACATAGGCAACATCTACACTGCAGCGCTATTTTGGAATACCAGAGGTATCCCAAAATAGCTATTCCATGTCTTTTGAGCGTGCCTGTTATTTTGAAATATAACAGGCTCACTATTCCAACGTCCTTGTAAATCTCATTCCACTAGGAGTAAGGGGTGTTTTGGAATAGAGATTTATTTTGAAATAAGTTCTATGTAGATAGCGCTAAATTTCAAAATAAGCTATTTTGAAATTACATCAAAATAAGATTCGCAATTTGAGCCATGCAACTTGTGTATCTTATTTCAACCTATAGTGCAGTGTAAATACATATGCAGAATAAAAAGCTGAGACTCAATACACGAGAGACATTTTCAAGGGTAACAATGGTTACATTTCTTCTCACTGTCTATGGAAGGGGTGAAAGCTCAGAAAAAATAATGGGAAAGGTATTTGTTTATGTTCTAGAAGGAGTCATTAAGCCTGATAACGAAAGGCAATCCTCCACTCACAGTGATAGAGTTTTCATTTAGATTCCACAGGACTAGCTTGAATTTCTGCAAGGAACTGTTGTTTTTTTCCTGCAGTTCCTGTCAAAGCCTACCCCCGAGCCATAGAAGGCTCATTAGGCTGACTCATTCTGAATGATCAGGTATCCACTTTACACCTGGATGAACTGGAAACAGCCTTTCAGTGGGCGATTGAAGGAGACTTGGACCCATGAACTCTTTCGTTATAATGAAGTCACATAAACATTCATCCACCTTCATTCAGAAGGTATTAGATATTAAAAATATAGCCTGTGTATTGTCAAAGGTGAACAATTATGTTATAATTTTACATAGATACTTTCTAAGTTATAATTTTATGAATTTTATAAATCCACTTTCTAATGCTTTAAGACTTTCTCCTACACTCCAGATTTCAAAGGAAAATTGAAATGTATTAATTATGAATATTCATTCCATCGCATAATGAAAAGGAACAAAAGATTTACACAATCAAAACACTGTTACTGGTATGGTATGCATTCCCCCCTGAAGTTGAATCAAAGTGGTGGTATCACTCTGTATGCTCCTGGTGGCTCGTTACAGAATCACAGTTGTATCCCTGATTCAGTTTCTCCTCATAGGCTTTCAACATGTTCAATAACTTTTTTTCTAGTCAGCAATGCCCCTTCAGGGGGCCTAATTTATGTAACCAAAAAGGCTAAGTGTGATATGCAAGCAAACCTCTGTCCAAGCATCCTAGCTGCAGGGCTAAGTTAAACTTTGTCCGTCCCAACCAAGTCCATCTATCTCCTCTGCTGTGGTTCCTTACAAATAAAGTACTTTTGAAAATGGGCCACTACCCCCCTCCTCTGAGTCAGGCCTCTAGCCATTACCTAGAGAAGGGTCAGGCTCCCACGGACATGAAATAATTGTAACTATTCTCCAGAGCAGCATGTAGCTCTTCTGCTACCTGGACTGCTTGTGCTATCTGATAAGGTCCTTTCTTTGAGAAGAGGTTCACTTATGGACTTCAACTTTCTTTTCATATCCTCTTCACACCAGAAATAACATTCCTAGATTATAATTCCTGATGAGCTCACTAGTTTACTAGCTCTCCTGAGGAGTTTGTCTTCTCCAGATCTTCCCGTCTTAGAATCAAAGAATACTAGAACTGGAAAGGACCTCAAGAGATCATCAAATTCAGTCCACTGCCCTCACATCAGGACCAAGCACCATCTAGATCATCCCTGATAGATGTCTATCCAAGCTGCTCTTAAATAAATCCAGTGATGGAGATTCCACAACCTCCCTAGACAACTTATTCCAGTTTTTAACCACCCTGACAGTCAAGAAGTTTTTCCAAATGTCCAACCTAAACCTCCCTTGTTGCAATTTAAGCCCATTGTTCCTTGTCCTATCATCAGAAGCCAAGGAGAACAATTTTTCTCCCTCCTCCATGTAACACCCTTTCAGATACTTGAAAACTGCTATAATGTCCCCTCTCAGTCTTCTCTTTTCCAAACTAAAAAAGCCCAATTCTTTTAGACTTCCCCCATAACTCATGTTTTCTAGGCCTTTAATCATTTTTGTCCAGTATCAGAGGGGTAGCCGTGTTAGTCTGAATCTGCAAAAGCGGCGAGGAGTCGTGTGGCACCTTAGAGACTAACTGAAGTGTAGGAGCATAAGCTTTTGTGAGCAAAGACCCACTTCGTCAGATGCATCTGACAAAGTGGGTCTTTGTCCACGAAAGCTTATGCTCCTACACTTCAGTTAGTCTCTAAGGTGCCACACGACTCCTCGCCGCTTAATCATTTTTGTTGCTCTTCTCTGGACCTTCTCCAAATTTTCTACATCCTTCTTGAAATGTAGTGCACAGAACTGGATACAATACTCCAACTGTGGCCTAATCAGTGCAGAGTAGAGCGGAAGAATGACTTCTCATGTCTCGCTCACAACACTCCTGCTAATGCATTCCAGTATCATGTTTGCTTTTTTTGCAACATCGTCACACTGTTGACTCATATTTAGCTTGTGGTACACTATGATGCCTCCATACTGTATGTGTGAAACTGATTGTTCCTTCCTAAGTGGAGTACTTTACATTTGCCCTTATTAAACTTCATCCTTTTTAGCTCAATTTCTCTAGTTTGTCCAGATGATTTTGAATTTTCACCCCGTCCTCCAATGCACTTGCAGACCCTCTGAGCTTGGGATCATCCGCAGACTTAATAATCAAACTCTTTATACCATCATCTAAATTATTGATGAAGATATTGAACAGAACTGGTCACAAAACAGATCCCTGTGAAATCCCACTTGTTATGCTTCCAGAAGGATAGTGAACCGTCAATAATTACTCTCTGAGAATGGTTATCCAGCCAGTTATGCACCCACCTTATAGTAACCCCATCTAGGTTGTATTTACCTAGTTTATTAATAAGAAGGTCATGCTGTATCAAATGCCTTTCTAAAGTCTAGATATACCATGTCTACCACTTCTCCCTTATTCACAAGACTTGTTATTCTACCAAAGAAAGCTGTCAGATTGGTTTGATATCATTTGTTCTTTACAAATCCATGCTGGATGTTACCTTTCACCTTTTTGTCTTCCATATTTGTGGATGAATTCCTTAATTATTTGTTCCATTATCTTTCCTGGCATAGAAGTTAAACTGACTGGTCTGTAGTTTCCTGGGTTGTTCTTATTTTCCTTTTTATAGATGTGCACTATATTTTCGCTTTTCTAGTCTTCTGGAATCTCTCCTGACTTCAATGACTTTTCAAAGATGACAGCTAAAGGCTGAGATACCTCCTCTGTCACCTCCTTAAATATTCTAGGATGCATTTCATCAGGTCCTGGTGACTTGAAGACATCTAACTTTTCTAAGTAATTCTTAACTTATCCTTTTTTAAAATGTTAATGTCTAAACCTACCCCATTTCCACCAGTATTCACTATGTTAGGCATCTTGTCACCATCAATCTTCTGCGGGCCCTGTTTATTAGACTCAGGTGTTCCCGGATTGTAGCCCAACCACCTAGGCATTGACACATTTCTAGGTAGATTTTCTTTAGCAGTGCCTGAACCCCTCAGAGGACCAGTTATTCTGGGACAGTTCCTACTAAAAACAGTATACAACAAGGCAAAACAAAAAGAATGTCACCTGTTATGACTATCCTTCTCTGAGATTCACCTCAGATACTAACCTGAACAACTTCACACTTCTTTGGATAGCAGAAGAAGATGTATTGTCAGAGTTTACCATGTATGCCCTTTCCACCATGTATCCCTAATTGTCTATTGCTTATAAATACATCACAATAAAAAAATTGAAACATCCAATGACAACAAAAAAGAGAGTGACATGGCCAGTCCTTCTGACACTAGATTATAAGTAATTTCATTTCACCCACTGTTTCAGGACAGCATAGTATTTAAAGAGAACACTTGAATTCAATTTATTGAATTTGTACTGGAATGGGTTACCTAGGGAGGTGAAGGAATCTCCATCCCTAAAGGTTTTTAAGTCCCGGTTTGACCGAACTCTGGCTGGGATGATTTAGTTGGGATTGGTCCTGCTTTGGGCAGGGGGCTGGACTCCAGTCCTAGGATTCTATGATTCTGTGATTCTGTTCATGGGTTTTAACTGTCATTTAGGGCTAGCGTATACCTCACTTCAATTAATTCTGTAAGAGGAATATAGATGCTCTAAGAATGAACTGTGCCATACAAAGTCATAATTCATTCCTTGTTCCCAGGATGGATATAATTTCCAAGTTATTTTAGGGTACAGATTATACCCTGACTCTGTCGGCCTATCCATTGGAGAATAAAGCCAAGGTTCAGCTCATTGATTGATTGCTCTTGAGGAGTAAAACATCCACTTCCTCTCTTGTACAACCATGATAGACCCAGATGCCGTCTTCCCATAAATGAAAACAATGGTTTGCTAACGAACATGCAAGATGATTTTTGCATGATTTAGGGGTTGCATGACCCAGGCCTCTCCTGGAATGGCAGGAAAGGCATCTGAGATTTGCATACTTGGAACACTAGGCTGAGGGTGTCTTTTAGCTGGAGATCAATCAAACTGGAGCATTCTGCAAGCCGTCTGGGGCTTTTTACCATTTCAGTCACAGTGGAAGAAATCTCCATCTTGCTGCCAAATTGCTTAAAAAAAATCAGGCCTTCCCACCACGCAATCCCTTCCAATTGCTGTCATAGTGAAAAAGAGCTTCAACCTAACTCCTGCCAGCATGTTAACCGCCAAATGCAGTGTTGCAGGCAAGAAGGATAATTCAGTTCTTGGAGGTACAAGCAGGGAGAAACAAAGTAGGAGATAGTATTACCTCTACATGTGACATTATTAAAACCACTGCTAGCATACCGTGTCTTGTTCTGGTGTCCACACTTCAAAAAAAGATGTTGACAAATTGGATAAAGTTCAGAAGAGAGCTACAGGAATAATTTGAGGTTTGGAAAACATGCTTTATAATGAAAGACTGGGAGTCCTGTGGTGGCTAAGGAGCCTTAACTGGGGAGCCAAGCCCTGGGGAGCCCCAGTGGTAACGGGGCAAGCAGCGGTCAGGAAGCCTCAGCCCAGTAAGCCCTGGGAGTGGCTGGGGAACGCCGGCCTGGCTGGGAACCCCCAATGGCACTGGGCCCAGCAACAGCTGGGGAGACCTGGCCAAAACCCTTGGCAGTGTCTGGGGAGCCCTAGCCCTGAGCTCCTGGTAGTGGCTGGAAAGACTCACCCCCAGCCAGAACCATGGTGGGAATAAGGAAATGGCAGCCAGACAGCCCCAGCCCTGGCTGGGAACCCCTAGCAGCAGTGGTGTCAGTGGCAGCCAGGGAGCCCCAGCCAGGGAACCTGGCCCAGGGGGCAGGCAGCAGGGCAGGGAGTCCAGGCTTCAGGGAGCTCCAACAAAGCCAGCAGCAGCAGGGCAGGAAGCCCCACAACCAGAGAGGTGGCCAGCAGCAGAGTATTGACTTCCCCTGGTCTGGCAAACTCTCTGGTTTGAGACCACTCAGGTCCAACCTGTAATTTCAATTACTAATCTGTATTAATAAATATTGATACAACACTATTAATGTGTACAGTGTTTTACTGACACTGATTTAAAACATTCCCTGCCTTACACAGGTTATGGTATAAGACCAGATCCTGCAATTATTTCTATGTGGATGGGCCTTAATATTAACTTGCCTTATGTACATGGAGACAAAAATCCTAAATTATAAAATCAGAAACATCACAGCAGTCCAGAAGAGGAGAACATCTGGGCATTACTATTGAAGAGAAAAGGGGAAGGTTTGCCTGAACACTGTTTCAAGGCCACTATTCACATAGCTTCAGCTGACTGTAACATTTTCACTCAGCTCAAAGAATTAATAAAGTCTTTATAACACATCACACCATCATGTTTTCTGAGGATTTTAAAGAAAAACGATTTTAGACATAAGAACCAGGAGTTCGGTGCCACCTTAAAGACTAACCATGTTATTATGGCATAATTCATAATTGTGTCCAGTTCTGGGCACCACATTTCATGATGTGGAGAAATTGGAGAAGACCCAGAGAAGAGCAACAAGAACGATTAAAGGTCTAGAGAACACGAGCTATGAAGGAGGACTGAAAGAATTAGGCTAATTTAGTATGGGAAAGAGAAGACTGAGAGGGGACATGATAGAAGTTTTCAAGTATCTAAAAGGGTGACACAAGGACAATGGAGACAAATTGTTCTCCTTAGTCTCTGAGGATAGGACAAGAAGCAATGGGCATAAACTGCAGCAAGGGAGGTTTAGGTTGGACATTAGGAAAAACTTCCTAACTGTCAGGGTGATTAAATACTGGAATAAATTATTTAGGGAGGTTGTGGAACCTCCATCTCTGGAGATATTTAAGAACAAGCTAGACAGACATCTATCAGGAATGGTCTAGATGGTGCTTAGTCCTGCCGTGAAGGAAGGGGACTGGGCTCAATGACCTTTCAAGGTCCTTTCCAGTTCTAGTATTCTATGATTCTATTCTATGATTCTAAGCTTTCATCAGTTGCAACTCACTTCATCAGGTACATGAAGGGAAAGAAAAAAAAACAGATGGTAGGGCAAGAGAGATGGGTCCATTTATTGCATTGCATAAAGATCATCTGGTTTGCTCAATGTTCATGGGAGACACACATTACAGGCACATTTTAAAAATGTTTGAGAGAAATTAAAGTGCTGTTGGCTGCTTAAAGCTGCTAAGGCTTGGAATGTTAAAAGCAATCCTGGAATAGACAGATCAGTGTTCCATAGGTGCAGGTAAAAAGGTTAAAGATTTGACAAATGCAATTTAATTACATGGCTATCACTATCATATGAGATGCATCCTCATACGTACAGTTACATATTCAGATGTTTGTTTTAAAAAAAAAGTGATCAAACTATCTCAGGAGTTTTGAGCACACTTTGAAAATTTTGTTTCTCTGATGCCTCATCAAAAATGCAGAGATCTGTTTTAATACACTGTAATTGATTTTTTCATGTATGTTACGGAGCATTTTCCATGGTACATCCAGCAAATCTAAACAGCCAAATGGATTTCACAAGACATTTCAGATTTAACGTAGACCATTGCTTTCATTATACATCCTGATCTTCATCTCCTGGGGCTGGAAGACTTGTCAATGTTGATATTTAGACTATGTTGACAACAATGTACTACATAAGTGAAATTAGATTATTAATGTCCAGCGTTAGGATAAGAAGTTTTGGTGCCTTGTTTTGTTGTGTTATTTGCTTTGTTTTAAAACATAACAGCCAAACTTCAGTTCTAAATTGGTCTGCTTCAAATGGCTATTAAGTTACACTCATTCTCTGCCTATGTTTGTTGCATTTTTCATAGTTTTTGTAAAATCATTTTGCCTTACATTGTAATACAATTACAAGCTGGAGTTCTGCCACATTTGTCTAGCTCTTTGTTTCTCAGACCTGGTTTCAGACATTGTGCCTCCCTCTATGTACAGAAATAATATCTGGACATCCCCAAAAAGATGATTTTTAAAAAAGGTTAGTGGGAAAATCTGTACCCAGAAAGTGAGGGCGAAAGATAAGTTATGCATTTTGTAAACATATGCTAAACATTTGGTAGAATGCCGAGATGGCTCTGCCATCTTGTCTAATAATAATGTAAAAAATAAAAATAATTGCATAGCCACTCTCAGCTGGTTGTTAATATAAGATCCAGATACTGTTCCCCTGCTCCAGCCCCTACACTGCCAGAGCAATGTGTCTGGGATTGTGCATGAGCTGCAACTGACCAAGAAACCATTTCACTCGACACAGAATTCTGTACTGTTCTGCTTTCTCCACCTCCCCCAGATGCAATTGCATAGGGGGTGTAAATTTAATGCCCTTGTGACCCAGAGGAAGGCTGCTCTGCAGGCAGCTCTGGCCAGGAAAAGGCATGAACAGGAACACAGGGAAAGTCCCATCCACTCAGGGCTACCTTCTTCAAACCTCCCAGAGTGAACACACACTCAAATAATACAGGAAAGGGAAACACTTATTCACCCAGGGCTTACAGGAGAACAACTAGGGAAAAGAGAGAGGAGGTGATAAAACAAGATTGCATTCAACATAAGCCCAGTGGTACCAGTCTGAAAGGGAAGACCCTGAGAAATGCATCTGTACCCTGAGTTCAGGCATCCTGAGCAAAGTTCCACTCAAGTCAGTGAGTCTTCAGCACCTGTAAACCAACAAACCCCTCCGGTGCACCCTTCTGCCACTCTCTGCAAACCTCCCCCACTTAACTAAGCTAACAGTCTCCCTCCCTTTGTCCCAATGAAAAGTCACAAGCTACAGCACTCAGAGCCCTCTATAGCCCAGTGAAAGTGAGTGGAGGTGTGGGACACTGTGTAATAGACTGTGTGGGGATGCAGTGAGCAAGGCAGGGCCTCCGGGAAGTAGCAGGGTAGATTTTCCAGTATAGTGCGTCTTCCAATATACCTTTTAAAGTTGCAACTGACAGGACTTTCATGCATTGTTCAACAGATTTAACTACCACATAGTATTTCAAATATTCATGCTATAATTTCGCCACCTAAATTTTGTATCATGTCCAAAATACACTACAGCAGCACTATAATGACCCTTCTTGCAATCTTGGGTGACCCTTTTTGCAATCTTAAATGAGCTTGAAATGTTCACTGTCTCCAGAATGGAGTGGGTATCTCTGACTTAATCATCAATTATTGCAGAACCCATCTAACTACTTACTACATCTGACCTTGCTTAGCTTATAAAACTTGACCGGATCACAGCCCAAGCTAGTGAGGCTGTGCAAGTCTGTTTAGCAGAGCTTTAAGCTGTAACTAGAAAAACATGAAGCTTCATCTGGTGCAACATTCATATTTTATGACATATATGTGTTTCCAATGCTTTTTCTTTCATGATTCAACAAGTCACTTCTTTGTATAGTAGAAAAATGTAAACACCCATTATCGTTTTGGAGAAAACTCCTTGGCATTTCTTTTCTATTTTTTCACATTGTGGCCACACCAAACACAGACTGGTTCTAACAAAGCATTCTAACAAACGTTCAGGATAAGCAACTGTCTTTAGAAAATGTTCAAAAGAAAAAAAAATGACATTTGACACAAAGGGTAATTCCAACAGAGTATTCGGAAGATTATTCTTTCCTGCCATTATAATCCACTCAATTCTTGTTTTTAGTGTTTAATCCAATACCATGTCTAGACTGTTTCTTCTATACCTCCAACAATGCTTTGGAAAAAGCAAAATCATATCTTCACATGCTTCTACTCCCTTCGGGGAACATCCACAGCCAAAAAATATAAATGTAGCACATTGTGTTTTCTCTTTGTAGCTGGGACTTATGTTTTTTGGTTGTTGGGTAATTTGCTACATCGACAAAAATGGACAAGAAACAGAGATGCTTAAAAGTGCTTTTATAAGCTTAGTGTGCAGCAATTCAGTCTCCTTTTAACACAAAATGCTTTCAATCATTTCTTGAAATTATTTATTAAAGAGATACACAGGATAATACATGTATTGCTATTGTGTTTGTATAGGCTTTATATATATATGAGAAAAAAATCAAGAACAGAAGAACTTAGTGTTTTATTCATACCCAAATGTTAATTACCTTTAAATATTAACAGTTTTACAAGTATAAATTTCCTTTGAATTCCATACAGAAATGCCTTGTTTGTCAAACCTAGAACTCAGAAAGCATTTTTTGTAGTTCAAGAGCCAAATTATCTATCAACACTACCTAAAAGAGCCAAGTTAGTGTGAATTCATTGTTTCATGTATGCTCTCTTTCATTTTTATTTATATATAGTTATTCCCAAGCAAAATGAATGACAAATATTCTACAACTGGGTAATAACATAGTAAAAGCATCCTGAATGATTAATAACTAAGGCCACGTCTATACTTGCCCAGAAGTTTGAATTAAGATACAGAACTCCAACTGCATTAATTGTATAGTCGACGAACCTTAATTCAATCTTTTGCGCTGGCTTCAGTGGGAAGTCAAGGGAAAAAATGCTCTTGCCAACTTTGTGAATCAAGGAGTACGAGCATCAACCAGGGCACCCTCCACATTCAATTTAGTGGGTCTTACTAGACCCACTAAATCAAATGCCAGAAGATAGACCACTGCAGCATTAATCGTCTCGCTAGTATAGATGTGGCCTTAGTCTGGTTGGTTAATTAAATCATTCAGTCTTTTAACATCATGTGCTGCAAAGAGCCTCACTGAGTATCATTAAGTTAGATCACTGTTTATCCTATCTTTTTTAAAGCAAAGTAAAATATTTCCTTTCTGCCTTGATCAAAGATAGCTCTTCAGTGCAGGTTTATACACATCCAAATTCAGGACAGAATTAAAGCAAGTGCTGAACTTTAATAACTTAAGGTCATTCTTTATTAAACAAGTGCTGTCCAGAACAGGAGGGTTTTCATGAATTGGGAACTTTATCTCATCATTACCAATATGAATTTGAATTTATTTATGAAATTATTAGAATTTACATAGACAGGCATAATAGGCAGCATTCACACTTCAAAAAGAATGTGAAAGAAGTTGCAAGAATGACTTGAGAACCAGGATACACACCTTACAGCGAAAGACTTGAGGAACTCAATTTCGCTTAGGCTATGTCTAGACTGCAAGCCTCTTTCGAAAGAGGCTTTTTCGAAAGATACTTTCGAAAAAGCCTCTTTCGAAAAAGAGCATCTAGACTGCAAGCAGAACTTTCGAAAAAGCAAGCCGCTTTTTCGAAAGAAAGCAGCAAGTGAGTCTGGATGCTCTCTTTCTAAAAAGCCCTGTTGGCATTTAAGAACACCTTTTTTCGAAAGAGCACTTTTGAAAAAAGGCATTCTTCCTCGTGAAAAGAGGTTAACCGCCGTCGAAAGAAAAGCCGCGTTCTTTCGATTTAATTTCAAAAGAACGCGGCTGCAGTCTAGACGCAGGTGAAGTTTTTTCAAAAAAAGGCTACTTTTTTCGAAAAAACCCTGAGTCTGGACACAGCCTTACTGAAGAGAAGAGGTAAAATTTGATCACTGTTCATAAGAACTTTTGAGGAGCAGATATCTGATGACAGAATGCTTTGTAATCTAGCGGACAATAAATCCAATGGCTGTAATTTGACACATTGAGACTGAAACTAAGGTGCAATTTTTTAAGTGAAGATAATAGCCGCTTGGACAGCTTACCTAAGCCTATGGTAGATTCCTCATCACTTGAAATCTATAAATAAAGACTAAGTATCTTTCTGAAAGATACAATCTAGCTCAACCATAAGTTGTTGGTCTTGATGAAGGAATTATCAGTGAAATTCTCTGTCCTGCATTATGCTGGAAGTCAGGCAAGTTGATCTTAATGGTCCCTTCTGGTATTTAACCATATGAATTGTATATTGAGTGGTGAGAAAAAGTCTGAACGTTATGCTGTCTAGAGAGTTAAAATAACTGTAAGCTTTTGCTGTAAATATTTAACAGCAAATTAGAAATAATTACCATAATCCCAAATGGAATCCTAGTAGTAAATCAGGCTAAATTAGAATAAGATCACTGTTTTCAAAATCTATTCAGAACTCAGCATGACAGGCAATCAGAAGTGTTGCTTTCTTTGACAAAACCAAGCAATTAAACATGGCTAATAATATCATTGTAATAGGTGTCCTATTATGGAGGAAATGTCTAAGCTAAAATACAGGAAAATTCTCATTTTTAAAATTAATCAAAACAGCAAAACATAACATAGAGGCTTGTTTCTACTTCCCTAATTCACAATGGAATTATATGACAAGTGAGGTACTATCCCAAGCAAGAATGGCAATATTAGACAGAATAAATTCAGTATGATTTGCACCAAAATTTTGTGCATGTAGATCATGGTATTACAGGAATCTGTGTATGTGTAGATCATGGTAAAATGGTTATTCTTATGTCTGATTATTCAGGGTTTTTTTTTTTTAATTTTCAGAGTTTTTATTGGACTAGAGAACTTCCATGGTAAATAAAAATCCTATAAATAGCTTGGTGGCAACCAAACATTCCATAGCTTAGTGGAGAAAATATCCAGGGCTAAATTCTGTTCATTATTCTGATGCAAGTAGTTTCATGATTTTAGGGCATGTATACACTTAGGAAATGTCAAAATAGTTATTTTGGGAGTTATTATTTCAAAATAAGTTATTTTTAAATAGCATGTCCACACTACAGGGAAGTCTTGAAATTATTCCGAGGCAGGTTCCCTTAAAGTGGCATGCTACCTCAACTTAGAGTCACAGGAAGCACTGGGGAGTAATTACCCTGAATAACTCCAGGGAGTAGTTATTTCGAAATAGCAGCAGTGGAGCAGTCACACTCAGGGCCGGCCCGAGGCATTCTGGCACCCCGGGCACGGGTGTGCAGCGCCGCCCCCAGGCGCATAGCACATGTGTGGACCCGCCTGTGGGGAGTGGACCTGCCCTCCTAGGATGCGCAGGCCCGCCCCCGGGGCACACGGCGCATGTGTGGCCACATGGGGCCCGCTCCCGAGGTGCACGGTGCAAGCGCAGCCCACTTCAGCCCAACTGTCACTGCTGGCGCACACACCGGGCCGTGTAGGGCCCCGCAACCGTGGGGGAAAGGGCACTGCTGGCTGGCACCGCGGGGATGCGGGCAGGCCGGCGCTGCGGGAGCCAAGTGCGCGGCGCCTGATGGCAGCTGTAAGGGTCGCCACGCACCCCTTACAGCTGCCATCAGGTGCCCTCCATTGGTTGGTGCCCTGGGCAGCCGCCCATGCCTCCGTCCGGCCCTGGTCACACTACCGCTATTTCAAAATAACTATTTCAAATAAGCGTTATTCCTTGTGGAAATCAGGAGTTATTATTTGGAAATAACCTGCCCCTTATTTTGAAATAATGGACTTGGTAGTGTGAATACTTCGCTTGCTATTTTGAAATAACTCCCTGGTGTAAAGAAGGGCTTACAGAGGACTATATGCGTATATAAGGCAAAAAGAATTTAGACATTGTGAGTATAGCATATGTCCACAAGGTATTCCCTAGTATTGTATTTCACAAACACCTACATTCTAGGGTTTTTTGGGGGTTGTTATTTGCTTTTTATTACAGACTTTTGCTTTCTTTTCTGAAGAGGGAGCCAGCCGCATATATTCTTTGCAGCAGTGAATATTTGAATTATAATGCATTGCATTTTGAGTTCAAATCCTAAAACTGGTCATTTGTTAACATTTCAATTATTACACAAAATTAGTAAATCTTGCCTCTAAAAATATACCAAAGCCAAAACTTTCACAAGTAATCAAAACCAGATTAGAAAAAGTACAGACACGTGAGGATTTATTATAGTAACACCTAATTTAGATAGGAGGCTTTTTTTTTTTTTTTTTTTTTTAGTCAGTTGGTGAACATCTTGGGCTGGATTCACAAGGGGAACTTAGGCTGAGTTTTCGGTGCCTAACTGGCAAAGAGAGGCCTTTGCAGAGTGAGACACCCAGGCTTCCTATATAATCCAGAATGACAGACATCTAAAAGTGGATTTACACAAACCAGCATATTGAGCAGAAAACCACCTCATCTTGGCAGTAGGACATCCCCAAGAAAAGAGTACAGTCTAAGTATCACTACTGAAAAGTGGGTTAGGTGTCTAAATCTGGGCTGGAGGAAGGTGCTTATCTTTGTTCAGAATTGATATTCGTAATGCTCTTCTGGAGCTGAATACCTAAGAATGTTCACAGCCCTTTCTAAAAATAAATAAATAAATACATAAAACTAAAAATAAAATAGAGGAGCAGAGAGGCTTATTCATGTAAATGCTCACAACTGTGAATAAAAGTGTAAAACCTAGACTTTATGTTTAAATATTTGGGCTGAAACAACCATTCTCCTGTTAATAAATCCACACTAGAGGGTTATAAATTGGCCAGAAGGCCCAATCATATTCTTTCTAACATTGCACAAGTTCTGGAATCCAGGACTGAATAGGGACAACTGGATTTTCTGTTATACACTTGACTCTTAAATTAACTGAACTTTTAATTGTTTTTAGCAAGGCATGCAGAGACAAATAGCAGCAATTCAACTGAACATATGAAACACTTCCTAGCAGCTAGTTGAAAAGAAGAAATTGGTACACCAATTGCAAATGAACGGGAGGAGGTGAAGAAGATATCACTTTTCTATAAAAAGATAAACATTTCTACAGACTCCACACTGAAGCTACAGTCCTCCTCTACTAGAGTTCATTGAAAGGTGCGGTTAATAGAGTAAGTTGCAAGAACTTTGATCAGATGAAACCTACTCTGCCTATCACTTCAAATTGGCAGCTCATTGCCTGTAGAGACTTTAACATTATAATTTTGTTTCACCTGTATATTTATGTCAGCTGTTCTTGGTAATCAGTACTCTTGGCTATTTGCATGGATCACTGCACTATAAAAGGAGCACAGCACTGGCCTAAAAAATGGATGACAGCAAGTAATCTGTGGTTTGTTGTTAAATTAGGAGGAAGAATAGGATTGGTCCTTCTGGCCAATTTACAACCCTTTACTCTGGATTTATTAACGGGAGAATGGCTGTTTCAGCCCAAATATTTAAACAAGTCTAGGTTTTACAACGAAACTAGTACCACACAGAAAAGTTCAGAAATTTTGTGGCCAACAAATTAGCAAGTGTCTCCTATGAAAGGTGAATGCTTTATAGGGTTTTATTAACAGAAGTGTCATTTTTTTAAAGAGGCAATGATCAGCTTGGGATTTGGGTTTAATTTTGGGTGTCATATTTTAAAAAGGCAGATATTTTAGGACTGTGTTGGTCCCAGCATATTAGTTCTAATACAAAGGCTATTCTAGGAAATTTAGAAACGAGCAACCAAAAAGATGTAAGGTTTTAAAATGAGACCTCTAAGAAACAGACATGTTTCATCAGTCGGACAAAGGATCGAAGGGAGGCCAGATATAAATATGTTAAAATTAAGAAAGTTCTGGATTAAAATTGGGCCAGGGATCAATTACTCTCATTAGTCAAAGGTGACACAATATGTAGTAGTAGGTTTACAATGCAGTAGGGAGGATGCTGGTTTAATACTAGGAAATCCTTTACTACTATGAACATTTAGACAATAAAACTACCAGAGGGTAGATTTTTTTGAAGCACCATCATGGTGATATTTCAGGATGGACTAAACACCCATCTGTTATGGAGGGGTTAAGAATATTAAGGTTAAGCATCTGAAAGTCCAGGGGGAATGGACATCAAGATCGATGAGGGACACGTTTCATACCAAATGGTTCTACGAAACACGGCAAACAGAATCTGGATGGCATCAGAGAATTTGGGAACCCAGAGTTTTCTAACCGGGAAATTACATAACTAAAAAAATCACAAATACCATTAACTTTGTTTTCCCAAGACAATAACTAGTTTGTTTTGTTTTATCCTCCTACGTGAAATTTATTTTGGAGGGAGGAATAACAATTATGACTGGATTAGGGAAGGGAGTGAAAAAATGGAACACTATAAGTAGCCCTCCAAGAGCAGGCCAGTACTTTTGGCATCACTAAAGAGTGTGTAATATTAAGCAGCAAATGAACAAACATTCTCTGCAGTCAGACTTTGAAGTTAGAAGGTGGGTGGGCCCTGTACTCATCTCATGTTGCTTCAAGTGCATTTCCTCTATAGCATTCCCCTTCCTTAACACATCCTATTTCTTGAATCAAGTAATACTCAGAGATCAGACATCCCTGGGTTCTAGCGGAACAGAGATTTTATATTCTCTTGTTATTTTATTTTTCTCTCACTAACTTTTTAAAACTTGGGTTTATTGTATTTTTGAAGGAAAAAAAGCTTCCTGCCAGGTGGATATTGCCAAATTCTCACAGTTCCATTTAAATGATCTTTTATCAGGTGCCTCTGAACAGTGAGAACTCATAACTCATTTGAATGGGAAACAGTTGGGGGTTTGCCACATTTCATCCTACTTGATTGTTGACACTGTTCGCAGCTGTTGCTATCCATCTATCTTTTACCAAGTGGGAGCATATCAGAATGTGCTACATACCTACAATGGTATAGTCTCTTCTCTTTCACATGAATAGGAATTAAGTGCACAGACAGAGAAAAATATGTCTCATACTTGGTAAGTGTTTTCCACATTAATTTTTAAACTGACTTCCTATAGGAAAAGACCATTTTCAACCTTTGCAGGAACGCAATGTTCCCTCGAAGACAGTTGGTAGGAATAATGGCATCATTTTGTCATGCAAGCTTTATTCCACAGAAAGGCAGTTAAAAAGTATAATATAAATGAAGCTAATTTATATAAATGCAAACTTTGGCGTTTGTTTGGTAATCTCTACAAAAATCATAGAATCATAGAACACTGGAATGAGAAAGGACCTCAAGAGGTCATTGTGTCCAGTCCCCTACTCTCAAGGCAGGACCTAATACTGTCGAGACCATCCCTGATAGATGTCTATCCAACCTGCTCTTAAATATCTCCAGTTATGGAGATTCCACAACCTCCCTAGTCAAGTTATTCCAGTGTTTAACCACCCTCACAGACAAGAAGTTTTTCCTAATGTCCAACCTATACCTCCCTTGCTGCATTTTAAGCCCATTGCTTCTTGTCCTTTCCTCAGAGGCCAAGGAGAACTATTTTTCCCTCCTCCTTGTAACACCCTTTCAGATACTTGAAAACTGCTATCGTGTCCCCTCTTAGTCTTCTCTTTTCTAAACTAAGCAAGCCGAATTCCTTCAATATTCCCTCATAGCTCATGTTCTCTATACCTTTAATCATTCTTGTTGCTCTTCTCTGGACCTTCTCCAAATTCTCCACATCTTTCCTGAAATGTGGTACCCAGAACTGGACACAAAACTCCAATTGAGGCCTAATCAGTGCAGAGTAGAGCGGAAGAATGAATTCTCATGTCTTGCTCACAACACTCCTGCTAATGCATCCCAGAATCATATTTGCTTTTTTTGCAACAGCATCACGCTGTTGGCTCATATTTAGGTTATAGTCCACCATGACCCCTAGATCTCTTTCTGCAATACTCCTTCCTAGACAGTTGCTTCCCATTCTGTATGTGTGAAACTGATTGTTCATTCCTAAGTGGAATACTTTGCATTTCTCTGTATTAAACTTCATCCTATTTACTTCAGATCATTTTTCCAGTTTGTCCAGATCATTTTGAATTATGACCCTATCCACCAAAGCATTTGGAACCCCTCCCAATTTGGTATCATCTGCAAAGTTAATAAGTGTATACTCTATGCCTTCATCTAAATTGTTGATGAAGATATTGAACAGAACCAGTCACAAAACAGACCTCTGTGGAACACCACTTGTTATGCCTTTCCAGCAGCATTGTGAACTGTCAATAACTACTTTCTGAGAATGGTTATCCAGCCAGTTATTCACCCACCTTATAGTAACCCCATCTAAGTTGTATTTGCCCAGTTCATTGATAAGAAGGTCATGTGAGACTGTGTCAAATGCCTCACTAAAGCCTAAGTATACCATGTCCACTTCTTCCCCATATCCACAAGACTTGTTATCCTATCAGAGAAAGCTATCAGATTGGTTCGACATGATTTATTCTTTACAAATCTATGCTGGCTGTTACTTATCACCTTATTGTCTTCCAGATATTTGTGGATGAATTCCTTTATTAGTTGCTCCATTATCTTTCCTGGCACAGAAGTTAAACTGACTGGTCTGTAGTTTCCTGGGTTGTTGTTCTTTTCCTTTTTATAGATGGACACTATATTTGCCCTTTTTAAGTCTTCTGGAATCTCTCCTGTCTTCCATGATTTTTCAAATATGATAGCTTAAGGCTCAGGTATCTCCTTTATCAGCTCTTTGAGTATTTTAGGATGCTTTTAATCAGACCCTGGTGACTTGCAGACATCTAACTTTTCTAAGTAATTTTAAACTTGTTTTTTTTTAATTTTATCTTCCAAACCTACCCCCTTCCCACTTGCATTCACTATGTTAGGGATTCCTTCATCAACAGACTTCTTAGTGAAGACCGAAACAAAAGTTATTAAGCACCTCTGCCACTTCCAAGTTTTCTGTAATTTTTCTCCCTCCTCACTGAGCAAAATGCAGGACAATGTAGCACTTTAAAGACTAACAAGATGGTTTATTAGATGATGAGCTTTCGTGGGCCAGACCCACTTCCTCAGATCAAATCTTATCACCAGTGGGCATACCCTGTCCTTTATCTTCCTCTTCCTTCTAGTATATTTATAGAAGTCTTATTGTAACCATCCTTCTGAAAATAAACAGGCAACTGATTGTCTTTTAGACTTCTTTTTCAGCTCAGTTTCTCCCCTAATTCATCTCCCACTGCCTTCATTAGGTCACAGGCTCCTTCTGCTTCAACTTTCACCAGCTCACAAGTCTCCTTGTAGACCCCTTTTCCTCCTTGGGCACAGGGCTCCAAATGGTGCCTCCTGCAATTACAGGCTGGCCAGCTCCTCATTCCCTCTGCTTCATGTTTTCCTCACTTGCATGTCTAGCACCAGCCCTAAACCAAGAATGAAGCATTGCAAAGAGGGTGCTTAGAGGCTTGGAAAATTGACTTGACAGCTCTGAATAGAGAGTTCCACACTATACTTTCATTGTATGAAGAATGTCTTCAAGAAGCTAGATGGAGCTCCCTTTCTGTCTGCACAGCATGGGATGAAATGAAGTGTTCAATTCTCCCAACACTTCTTTCCCTCCTTTTAGCCCAGTCCCTACTCTTCCCCCTTTTGGGCTTAAGAGGAGGATGGAGACAAGAAAGACATGTCCCAAACCTTGTTTACTGAAAAATAACAAGGAAGGAATTTAAGAGGTGGGCTTTTACTCCATTAGTCCGGCATAACTAATGGCCATTGGTTATAGCTATGGGAAAAACGCTATGATTTTTTAAAAAATTATTTATTCACATATGCTGCCACAGCACTTCTATTCTCCACTGTAGGTTGAGATACTCGCCAGACTACATCTCCATGATGAATCACTGTCTCCCCTCACAGACAGGGAAGGAAACTTCATCATGGAAGTCACTGGCTGGGGTATGCCACAGACCAGCAAGCTTGTTCAAAAACATTTGATGGATCGGCACTGAAACATTTGCATATTCATTATAGAAATTAATTTTAAGCAGTCACATGTTATTTTACATTGCATCTGTAAACACACAATGCATGCCATTCATTGGCCTTAACTTCTGTGCGGATTCCTATGCACTTAATAAAGTAGTTTCATTTTTAATAATCAATATTGGATAGATTTTATTTTTCCCTATAGTTTTATCAGTGAATGCAGAGTTATGCAGTAGGAAAGCTGCCAAACAATGAAGTATCCCTTCCCCATATAATGTGAAGTCTAAAGGCATAAAAATATACAGTGGCTAGTCATCACCAATTTACCTCCCTTAAATGGAGCTGGAGTGACAGAGCTGGCTCTGCAATTCCTGGTTAGCATCTTGTCACAGAATTACTCCACACTATATTTATTGCAAGCACGGGCAGCAGTCACATGTTTCCGCTAATAGCAGATTGCACACTCATACCCTGGCATCTCCCCATCTGAGCACCTGGAATCAAAGTAGAGAGCAAAAAGTGCAGACAGCAAATATATCTGAAAACACATTTTCACAGAGGTGTGCCAGTGCATTTATGTTGCCTTCCCTTTTCGGCTTTCTATAGCATGCTATGCTGTGCTTGGCCCCAGTGGCTAGAGCAGCTGCCCTCTATACATCGTGGCCCCATGGCACAGCTGCAAAGCACCACAGTCGTCTATTATGTGGCCCCACCACCTGGGCCGCATAGTGGCCCCTGGAGTTGGAACCAGGGCCATGGTGAGGCTGCCCCAGTAGGAACAGCTTCCCCACAGCCCATCTCCAGCCTCAGCACACCCAGCTGCCTGCTGCACCACTTGCCCTGCTGCTGTGTGGGGAACATGCTGGGGGCATGGCCTGGTAGAGTGCTGTGGCCCGGCAGGCAGGATTTCATGGCCTGCTGCTGGTCCACAAACTGGAGATTAGGAACCACTGTGTTAGGAGCTGCAAATAAGAAGCCCAGGTCATAGAGGAGAATGAGGCCATGCGAAAACTGAACTACAACTGCTATTGTGCATCACAACTGAATATCCAAATTGAAATATTTCAGTTTTTGAGCTTTTAGTTTTCAACAATAAAAATAATATTTTCAATGGAATGCACTTTTTAGACAGAAAGCATTTTTTCTCTAGCTCTAACACAAACTACAGCTAGTTTGCTGTCATCTTGGGTGTTAGAAGAAGAGAGAGAAAGAAAGCAAGATAACGTTCCACATAGATTTGTTTCTATTTTCCTTTAATCGTAATAGCTTCATACTAATAAAATCAGATGGGGTATTGAAATAATGTTGGATGCAGGTCAGTTCAGGGAGTTAAATGTTCTTTTTTGCTTAAAATGTTTTGTCTTGAGTAACACAGTTGTACTCATTATTCTCCTTCACTTCAGTAGACTTTCTGGATGCTCAGCATAAATCTGTAGAGATGGTATGCATTCAGACAGAGCAAGTGGCATGTCCTAATAAATACTTGAACACTAGCCCCAATGCCACAGACATCAGGTTTGCCACTCAAAAGGGCATTCTCCAGGATGATGTGCCTTTTGCCCTCTACGCCCTATCTCAGTGAGCATGTTGCAGTTGGTCTGGTCATGGGCTGTCTTCAAGCAACAAGCGGTATTTTGCCACAAAGAAAGATGAATTAGCACTTGCTCCTCGTCTTCATATAAGCATCAGATGGATGTTAAGGGGTATATTTCTCAGTCTGGTCTACACTACAGAATTAGGGTGATGCAGGGCAACTTATGTTGACATAACTATACAAGTATCTACACAAAAATTTTACTCCCCCCGGCATATCTGCCCCACTGCACTGACTTAACTCTACCTCCATGAGAAGTGTAGATGTAGTTAGGTTGATGCAATATCAGAGAGGACACTGCATTGCTTACACTGACTGCTATTGGTGTCAAAAGCCATCCCACAATGCCCCACAATAACAATACAATCGGTACAATTGCTCCTGCTGACGATGTGCACCATTGACACAATGAGCTGAGTGCTGATTTGCGCAGCTGATGTTATTACTGTGACTGCAGCTTCCAAATATAACTTAGGTCAACTTAATTTTGTAGCATAGATATCCCCTTGGTCATGCACTGTTTCTGTGGAGGATTGTGAGAAGCTACATAGGATAAATGCCACGTAAAAGCTTTTCAACTTTTCATTCCCATTAACAGATTTCCACACAATTAACTCATGTTTGCTTCCAACTCTCTGGCCTCACGCTGAGATTACTCTAGGCTTTTCATCAGCCCCAGCTCAGTTGAACCCTGGTCAGAAAAAACAATTAGTGATCAATTAAATTAATTAATGGGTTTACCCACAGGAGAAAACCAAGCTCTAAGCAATTAGTAGTAAGTTTTTTTAATAAACAAAACTTTCAAAAACACCACCACTGACTGAAAATGTTTGTTTATTTCAAGCCAACCAAGGTATAAAACATTTCACTCTTTCCTAACTCATTTCAGATGTTGTTAAAAGACAAGTTAGGAAAAAAACCTCTCTCTTCCTAATGAGCTTAGTTGAAACAAGGGATGCATTTTCATGGGAGGGTGGCAGAGTGCAGGGGTGATCCTAAAAATGTCAATCGTGGCTTGCTTTTCTAAAATGCTGGACACCACAGCTCCATTTGAAGTCAATGGCAGTTGAGGGTACGCACAGCCCAGAAAAATCAGGCCAATAACTTTTCTCATCTAAAACAGGGGGATAATATTTCTCTATCTTTAAAGTGCTTTAAGCTCCCTGGCTAACAGGTGCAGTACAAATTTAAAATATTTTGTTATTGTTTCTTGACCATGTTAGAAAATGAAATCCCCCTTTTTATGCACAAGGGAGTGATTGCTTGGACACAATATTACAGAACCCCTCACTCCTGTTACCTTCCTATCCCCCTACATTCCTCGGTCCGTGCTCTCTCTCTCTCTCTCTCTCTCTCTCTATCCTATACCAATGCATTTCAACCTAGTTTTGGAAAGATCATCTGTAGCAGTTCTCATTAAGACCTTTAGTCCTTGGTCTTTCTAATAAGAGCGTCTACAAAAGCCATTTGTAGTGGTGTTTTTATGATGAGGACCCTTGCTGACTGTGAAATGAACTGAACTCACCAAAGTCATTTCACAAAGGCCAGCAAACTTTAGACAGTAATAACTTTTAATCACTATATAACTATCAATTACAGGCAGTCCCCGGGTTACATACAAGATAGGGACTGTAGGTTTGTTCTTAAGTTGAATCTGTATGTAAGTCGGAACTGGCGTCCAGATTCAGCCGCTGCTGAAACTGACCGCCAGTTCTGACTTACATACAGAATCAACTTAAGAACTCCAAGCGTCCCCAAGTCAGCTGCTGCTGAAACTGATCAGCAGCTGATTCCAGGAAGCCCGGGGAAGAGCAACTCTGCCTCGGGCTTCCTGTAGTCAGCGCTGGTCAGTTTCAGCAGCGGCTAAATCAGGACGCCTGAGGCGGAGCAGCTGGGGTGCTGCTGGGTTGCTCCAGTAGCGCCGCTCCTCGGCACTACTGGACCAACCCAGCAGCACCCCATCTGCTCTGCCCGTCCTGATTCAGCCGCTGCTGAAACTGACCAGCAGCAGCTGAATCAGGACCAGAGCAGCTGGGGTGCTGCTGGGTTGGACCAGTAGCGCCCAGAGCGGTGCTGCGGGACCAACTGGCAGCACCCCAGCTGCTCTGCCACAGGCGTCCGGAGAAAAGCCTAATCTGCTGGGGGGGGAGGGGGCATACTAGCTGCACCCCTCTCCCCACCCCAGCAGACCAGGAAGACACGGGCGGCGGACCGAGACGCACCGCGGTCCCGCCGCCTGGGTCCTCCGCGGCTTTGCTCCCCGTCTCCCTGGTCTGCTGGAGACCAGCAGACCAGGGAGACGGGGAGCAAAGCCTCTGAGGACGCCGGCAGCGGGACAGCCGCGGGGCGTCTGGGCTGTCCCGCTGCCGGCTTCCCCCACGGCTTTGCAAAGCCTCGGAGAAGCCGGCAACGGAGCAGCCCAGGCGCGCCTGGGGTGCCTCGCTGCCCGAGCCCCCCCCGCGGCTTTGCAAAGCCACGGGGGGGGGGAGGCTCGGGCAGCGGGGCAGCCCCGCTGCCCGAGCCCCTCCGCGGCTTTGCTCTGCGTCTTCCTGGTCTGCAGACCAGGGAGACGCAGAGCAAAGCCCCAGAGTACACGGGCGGCAGGACCACGAGGTCCCGCAGTCCGTGTACTTTCGGGCAGCCCCGTTTGTAACTGCGGATCCGACGTAAGTCGGATCCGCGTAAGTCGGGGACTGCCTGTAGATTGGAACCATTAAATTGAAGGTGATGAACTATGTGTGACCGATTAATCTCCTAAATTCTACCTTTTAAAACTAAATATTCTTCATAAAGGGTCCTTCAAGTGTTTTTCTTTTGTCTTCTAAATCAGTTTTTGTTCCATGTATTACTTCATGTCTACACTACAAAATTATGTCACTCTAACCAATGTCAGCATACAATCACTGCAATTATTAAACTGCTTATGTCTGGGCACACTTGGCTTCTTCAGAAGAATTTGTATAAATTGTATTGTCTGTGCAAGGCACTGTAGGATGATTTCTGAAGGCCAGAGACTGTTGATGTAAGCATCATAGTGTCTACATTGAAACTGCATCAACCTACTGAGATTGAGTGTGACTCTGCACCACTTGGGGAACAGGTGCAACTAAGTCAACATACAGAGGTACTTACATCAGCAGAAGCCAAAATCAAGGGAAGGTACTTCCACAGCTTGGTTGATACAAGACGGCTTATGTTAATTTAACCATGTAGCACAAATCAGGCCTTTTCCTTCAAAGATCTATGCAACCTTTTATGTATTCTATCCCTTTCACTTCCTCCATCAGTGCTCCTCACTCCTTCCAAGCAGCACAACAAACTGCATCTAGACTGCTGGGTTTTTTTCGAAAAAGCTCTGTGTTGAAAAAAGCAGTGGCCATGTTTATGCTAATGAAGTGCACGATATTTAAATCCCTGCTTCATTAGCAATTTTGACATGACTAATCTACATCTATCTGTCAACAGAGAGGTGTGGTCTAGACACACCGTTATGGTGCAAATCACTTATTTGCATGGGTAAAGGTACAATTTCATCACTTACGTTGGAAAATATCATTAAAAATGATCATGTTAAAAATGTTAGCTGCTTAAACATTTCAAGTTGAAGAAGGCACATTTAGGGCTAGATTCTCTAAATCTCTTCTAAATTAAGACCTCCAATCTGAGTTGAGGTCCAGGCACAATGGCCATATT
Source organism: Pelodiscus sinensis (assembly GCF_052426305.1). Taxonomy (NCBI): domain Eukaryota; kingdom Metazoa; phylum Chordata; order Testudines; family Trionychidae; genus Pelodiscus; species Pelodiscus sinensis. Next base: position 105,973,438 of record NC_143055.1, read on the forward strand.
AGCACTCTGTCACCTTTAAACTTAATTTAACAGCCAAACCCTTTTCTAACATGACTTAGTATAGATTTTTATGTGGCTGAACATTCCGTTTCCTTCCTTGTATTTTTACATCTTAAATATTTTGGATTTTTTTTTTACTTCAGATAGGTGATAGGAATTAATACACTCTAACAACATCACTATGTAAGTTTAACAGATTTTTTAATAAAAGCATAAGCTTAATAGAATTACCTTTATAATTCAAAGGAGATATTTGATATAATACAATTCATAGTCTTTGTTACCAATCATCCAAGGGAAATTACAGGTGGTAAATTAACTATGGGAGCTCCCCTATTATTCCCTGAATATATCAGACATATAAGAGCTACAAATAACAACTTAATTTGAAAAAAAAGGAATACAAATTTCATATAAAGCCTAATTCCTCATTCGTATCCAAGTGTATATGCAATATGTCACAGTAATTAACCAATACTGTACAGCTGACTTCTTGAACAAAGGATGCTTAAATATTGTTAAATGTTTAGTATTTCTATATAATTAAGATAATGTACAAAAAAAGCGAATGATTCATGGCAATCTACTCACAAGCCAATACCGAGTCTCGGATGAATTGGGATTTCCAAACTAGGTTTCTTTGTTGAAAGAGGGCACATACTTCCCTGGTACAGTTTTATTTGGAAATGCTCATATGATAGTTGCTATTACTACTTTGAATACCTGCATCACACCACTGCCCTCAAATTCTGAGCCAGAATTAAGTTTTTCTTTGGGATCCTAACTCCTTCCCTTATCAGAAAATATGTCTTGGTTATTGGTCAACATCAAGGGTATGTCTAGACTACATGGCTCTGTAGACGGAGCCATGTAGATTAGGATTGTAGGCAAAGGGAAATGAAGTGGTGATTTAAATAATCACCGCTTCATTTAAATTAAAATGGCTGCTACGCTGTGCCAATCAGCTGTTTGGTGGCACAGCGCTGCAGTCTGGATGCTCCGCGGTCAACAGCAAAGGCATTTGTCGACCTCCCCATTATGCCTCATGGGATGAAGTTTACCGGGGAGGTCGACAAATGCCTTTGATGTTGACCGTGGAGCGTCCAGACTACAGCACTGTGCCGCTAAACAGCTGATCGGCACAGCGTGGCAGCCATTTTAATTTAAATGAAGCGGCGATTATTTAAAACGCTGCTTCATTTCCCTTTGCCAAATAAACAAATCTACATGGCTCCATCGACAGAGCCATGTAATCTAGACATGCCCCAACAGTCCTCAACAGTAAGATAGTTTGAGAAAAAGAAAAAGATGACCTAGTCCTTAGGTTGTTAACTTGAGAGAGCCATGTTCAGTTTTTTGCTCCATCACAGACTCCCTGTGTGCTTAGTCGCTCTAGACCTCAGTGTCTCTGTCTTTAAATTGGGGATAATAGTGCTTCCCAACCTCACAGGAGTATTGTGAGGCTAAATACGTTAGAGACAGTGAGATTACAGCAGTAATAAGGGATCATATGAATACCTGAAATTGAAATTTGTGTCATTGGCCACTTTGAACTTGGAGTTGATGGAAGAACTGCACTATGCCATCTTCCTCTCCCATACACTGTGCTAAATGGCAGTTGATGCCGGAGTTACCTCTGTTATCTATGAATTCCAGGAACTCCATCCCTTTTGCACCCTGTGAGTAGTGCAGAAGAGCCAGATCTACATAGAGAAGTTGGTTGAAGTGTCAAGCTGGGTTGTCCTTCTTTTGTCTAGTTAGACAAAGGGGAAGGATAAGAGAATCTGCTTAACTTTCCTCTTAATTACAAAAGGCCCAGTTTAACTTTGCTTAGGTTCACAGACCTCCACAGAGTTGTGACTGTTTATGCTGGGGCTTAATTTGACCCACGTGTGTAAGAGTTGTGTGCAAACTCCCTAACAGCATCTGCCATCTCTTGTTCTCACCTCCATGTCTGTAGATACCTGGCAATTAACCTTCCTTTGTGACAGGTGACTCTGCAGTGGCCACGAATACTTTTTGTAGTTGTCCTTTATTTTGACATTATGGGTTAACTATCCTTATCATATTTGGACAGGAGAACAAAAGTCAAGAGGCAGATATGCTCTAAGATTTGAACTACTATTTTGCAGCACCAGGCAGAGACTAAAGGCACTTAAGACTACGATTTGTCATTAGTATGCAGAGTAATCTAGACACACTACTTTTCATTAGAAAATGCAGCAAAAATTGCAGTATTGCCAATATTTTAAAACTTTCCACTAAACCACCTTAAGTCATGAAATTGGCTTCAAAACAATATTTTTAAAAAAATGTTTAAGTGGTCTGATATTTGAATTTTTAGGGGCTAAAACATATACCTTTTTAATGTATGTAGATTCTCATGTAATTGCTGGTATCTAGCATCAGGGATCTTAAGAAGAAAGCAAATATTGTAAGGCTCCCTGTAAAATCATGAAAGTTGGTAACCCTGTAACTGGAAGGAAAAAATGCTTTTTGGAAAGCATTAATAGGAAAGAAACAAAGTGGCATTATCAATAGCCACTTGGCCTAACTCTGCTGCCATTAAAATCAATGTGAGTTTTACCAATGGTTTCAGTGGGAACAAGGGTAGAGTGGCACTTTAAAAATCCCACTGATTCTGTCCCCTAGTTCATACAAAGTTCCACATGTACAACAAACTTCAGGCAATCAGACTTAATCAAGTACAGAATATGATTTTTTTTCTTGCATTATAGCAATGTGTCATTTCTCGAAACAGTATGGGAACCATTAACATTCTTGTTTCTGTCTAATATTTAAGTAAGCATATATAAAACACACTTATACATTATAAGTAATTCCAGTGCCTAGTATTGTCAAAACTATACAATAAAAACTACTTACTCAGGATGCTTCACTGGATTTAAATGTATCCTGATTAAATGGCCATCCCATTTAACCCAAGTTTTGCTGAATGTCACCTAAGATAAACCAAAAGACTTTAAACTCAGGCTGAAACATTTGTGACCCTTAACCACCATATTAACACCTCTAATTGTAAATGACAGGGCAATTTCCTGGTTGCCATTGTGAGAGACAGGCAGAGAGCACTAGCCATAAGCAATCTGTGACCTTTGGCTGTCATACTAACACATTTAATTGTAATTGACAAGTCAGATAGAACAAAAATTGTCTCAAAAAAGCAACTTCAACATTTCAGAATATCCCGTTAAAGCAAAAGAAAAAACTTTCATTCATTAAATAGGATCAGAGAAGTGCTGTTTGAACTTTGCATGATTATCAAATCCCAATTAACTGCTCTTAACTGTATTCTGATTTCACACCACATTTACTTCTGAGTAAATAGTAATTATTTTTACTAGAAATGAACAACATTCACAATTTTATTTCCACAGAATTTTTCAAAAAAAAAAGTCAGAAAATATTTTCCATTTGATTTCACATAATTTAAAAAACCCAAATTACATTCTGCTCAGTGAATAAAAATGCAAGTCTTTTCATGCTTTTTGATGCAAAAAGTCCAAGAACGTGCCCTGACTGAAGTGCCTCTAGACAACAGTATCTAAAGTATTCTAGACATTGAGATTAAATAACAAGTGTTGTTTCATTTGGAAGACAAAGGTGCTGGTGGTGATATGTATATGATCTTTAATATATTGGCCACTAGAGGGTGAAATGCTATAATCACAAACATTTGAATAGCTCTGATTTCAACCATCAAAAGGGTAAAGTGGGACAATGGGATGCTCTCCTTTATTTCCCTTCAAGGTACCATACTATATTTTATTTCTGCATGCACTGGAAGCGCAGAAAATAAAAGTTGAGAGTTTGCTCAAACTTTTGTGGTCTAACCTGCGTGTGTGACAGATGATGCACTGCCTAGATGAAATCACTGAGTTCTTCCTTAACACAACACAAATATTTTTTTAACAGTAAATAAAGGAACAGTGGCTACTCTTACTTGTCAAGTTCCCTTGCCAATATTTGGTGCTTTATAGGTACATTTTCCTAGTCTAAACTGTAGAGTGGCAGAGGGAGGATCTGAGTCCAGCCTTAAGACCAAAGGGGAACTTGTATACTACCATTTTTAGCCCCAACATAGCACAAGCCCACAAGCCTAAGTCAGTTGACCCAGGCACTCAGAATTGCTCCCATGGAGGTTTTTGTTTTGGGGTAGGGTGTTGGTTTTGGTTTTGCAGTGCAGACAAGTCATACATAGATTTTGGAAAGGACAGTTAGCTAACAAAATTACTGAGGTACTTTTGAAAGTTTTCTCCTTTTTTTTGATATACTTAATTGGGGCTTACAAAGACTTGTGCCCATTTTTGTATTTTAACTTGTATGAAAAAGAAGTTTTAAAAGGTCCTCAGTTTGTGTCAGCACAGATCCCCAGAAGACAACGGTGCTGTACCGATTTCCACCAGAAGATGATCTGACTTTAGACATTAAGAATCTGTCTAGGCAGAAAAACTTCATAAATAATGGGAAAAAGCAGTGAATTAGGTTATGTCTACAATTAAAACACTACAGCAGCATGGCTGCACCACTGTAGCACTTCAGAGTAGATGCTACCCATGCCAGAGGAAGGATTCTCCTATGCGCAGAGGTAACCCACTTCCCTGAGAGATGGTAGTGAGTTTTTCCATCAACCAAGCACTGTCTACATGGGGAGCTAGGTCAGTGGAGCTACATCTTTCTGGCATGTAGATTTTTCAAACCTCTAAGAGCCATTCCAATGTAAAATCCTAGCGCGGACCAGGCCTTAAATGGAGAACTAGTGGTATCACTCTTTTACAAATTCCAGAGAAAATTCAGCAATTGCAAGAGAAACTGACTTTTAGTAAGGGCTTCTCTATGTTGGAAATTTGCCCTGATACCTATTTGTTGCTGCCTTGATGCCTATATTGCTGTGCCTGTGAAAGTTAACCAGAATTCAAGCAGTGACTAGAACAGGGGTGAGAAACTTTTTTGGGGGCTGGGGGCCACTGATCCACAGAAAAAGTCAGTTCGGGGCTGCATACAAGTGAGAAAGAGAAAGACACTCCCACATTTCCCTCCCACACCAGAGCCTAGGGTGGGGTGGGCAGCATGGTAGATTTGTGCACTCCAGCCCTGTGGTTGGGCAGCAGGGGCGGGTGGGGGTTGGAGCACTAGCATGGCCTCCCCAATGCTGGGGGTGGGGCCTGTGCTTCAGGGGCCAGATCCAGACAACCCTAGGCTAGAGGTTTGCCCAGGTGCAGCTAAGCTGGCGGCTAGTCACCAGTGGCTGGGATCAAGGTAGGACCCACATGCATGTAGAAAAGTCCTAATGCGACTCCAGTTTTTGTTAACACCAGTCTCAAAAGCTAATTAACAATATTTCCTTTTTCTAAAATGAGAAAGCTACAGCAGTCCAGCCCTGTTAGAACTAAGTATGGGGGAAAAAAAAACCCACACAACTGCCCATTATACAGGCCTTCACTATACATTATGGAGAGCTAACACGGGCATAGGCTCAAACTTTAAAAATGATTGCAGGTCACTTACCTTTTTAATATACTTAATATTAGTTGGGTTGTCAAATACTGGTATCTCCCTTTCTCTTGATGTGAAATCCAATTCTAAAATGTACCATTCAGGAAAATTCTGATCAATCCATTCTCTCCTATCTGCACCACTTCACTCATTCCAATCAGCTTCAAGATGGGGCATCAAGTGAGATCCCATATTTAAAAAGAAATTCAGAAATGAAGAGATTTTATCTCTAATGTTTATAAAGCATTTTTAAGAGCCCCATATGTATAAATTCACAAACACTATATTCATGTCAAATTATTTTCTTTGATCTACTTTTTAACTGCCAGAAATTTCTACCTTGGATGCCTAAAGTCAGTCATATAAATCCACACTTTGGCAACCAATTTTAAATGCTTTTGGGTGTGGCAGAACGTACGAATTTATTGAGACTGTGGGTGGGGGGGGTACTCAATGCCTCTGAAAACCAAACCTCATTTAGGAGACATAGATTTAAGGGACACTCCTCCCATCCCCAGGTCCCTAGTACACTTAAAAAACCCTCTCTTTAGGCAGATTTAACTGGATTACAAATCCCATTCCCATGTTTAAATCTGTTGTCCTTCCATCCAACTTCAATTTTAAGGGCAACCCTGAATTACATTCATAATGTTATCACGTTGTAAATTTATCCTTCCTGCAACTGTATTTACAGTTCAATTATAATTCACATGCAGCAATATAAAAGAATGCAATTGTGAGCAATTCTACTCACAGTACATAAACTGAATATCAGCCAACCAACCTAGCATAATATTAGACACCTCCTTCTCTCCTGACACCCTTATGAGGCTTAATTCAAATTACATTGTCTTTTAACCTCCAGAACCACAACAGATTGTAGAACATATTGCACATTCCCTCTCTGGTTTATTACACTGGGGGCAGAGGTGGGGTATAATCCAAACTATTGCTATATGACACGAATAAATAGTAAATTAGTACCAGGTTAAAAACAACTAATGGAAAAAATAAATAGCATTAAATAAAAGAGCAGTTGTTTGATCAGATGCTTGAAGGTTATCTTAAAGTAATGATGCAATCATCATGTTTGGTCTTTCAACAGCTAGATACTTCTACCTGGGAATATAAGGAATTCTACTTCATCAGACTTAGCAATGGTCCTGGAGGACTTACTAAGAATTCTAAACAAACAAGGCCTTTCATTCCACCCAGCCACAGGGAGCTAACAAGCCACCCCCCTTCCCTTCCTCAGGCAGACTATACCTCCCACCAGCAGCCCACACTCATCAATACACAGGAGTCCTAGATATCACACACCAGATCCTGCTGTGATGAGCAAACACCAATCAACAGTCCCATTAGCCTCCAGAGGTCTGTTCAGTTTATTTACAGTGAACATTACAGCACTGCCAGTGCAGGGCTGCAAGGAAGATTCTAAAGTGTCCTTTTTGTTTTCCAGGTCTATTTAAAAATACTGGATGTTTTGGTGATGTTTAATTGTTTTCTTTAAATAGGAAAAACTAATATTTATTGCTCGGGAATTATGTATGTAATTTCTACAGTACCATTTTTGCTATTCATAGATCTGAATTTTAAGCTGTCACGAGTGGGACACTCAAAACTCATCGTTCATTTTTGAAAAATTTAAGGCACAGAATGTGTATATGGTAAAGAACTCTTGAGTGGAAGACCAATCTTCCTGCCACAATATTATTAATTTCTACATGGATACCTTTATAAAAATAATAGAGCAAACTTTAGGTATTTTAGTTGAAATTTTAAAAAAGGTCTTTAAAAATGAATTCTTTTGTTAAGCATGATTCAATCATGGTATCATAGCACTCTCCTAATTTACACTTAAATGCTAACTACAGCTCCCCACTCCTTTTTACACATCTTTAGCACACACTTAATGCAGTGGGACCATTATGTTTCTGGTTTCAGAAGTGACAGTTTCTGGAGGGTGTTCATAAAAATCTTTCCAGCTGCTATATATTGCTGAGCATGGTAACAGTGTCTTTCTCTGCAGCTAAGAGTGTGGTTTGGGGGCAGGTGGGGAGAAGGGCAGTCCACAGGCCAGAATTCAGAGAACTACAGCAGCACTGAAGTAGCTGGGCCATTCCAAGACAGTGACTGAGGGAAAATTATTCCTTCCCTCTCTATGAAATCTCTTCACAAAGTCAATTAACTCTGGCCTTTCGGAGAGTGGCCCCTTAATAATGAAGATAATATAATTTGTTATTCATACACATCTATACTTGAAAGGCAGACATTTCCATCACATCCTGTCCAAAGGCACTAAGATAAGCAAGCAGCTGCTCTCATTCTTTATTGAAGCAAAATGCAGGACAATGTAGCACTTTAAAGACTAACAAGATGGTTTATTAGATGATGAGCTTTCGTGGGCCAGACCCACTTCCTCAGATCAAATAGTGGAAGAAAATAGTCACAACCATATATACCAAAGGATACAATTAAAAAAAATGAACAAATATGAAAAGGACAAATCACATTGCAGAACAGAAGGGGGATGCGGGGGGGGGTGGGAAGGGGGAGGAAGGAAGGTAAGTGTCTGTGAATTGCTGATATTAAAGGTAGGGAGAGTGGGATGTTTGTGAGTTAATGGTATTACAGGTGATAATTGGGGAAACTGTCTTGGTAATGGGTGAGAAAGTTCAAAGTCTTGTTAAGTCCCTGGTGGTAAGTGTCGAATTTTAACATGAATGATAGTTCAGAGGATTCCCTTTCAAGTGCAGATGTAAAAGGTCTTTGTAGCAGAATGCAGGTGGCTAAGTCATTTAGAGAGTGTCCTTTCTGGTTAAAGTGGCAAGAAACCGTTTTCTCTTTGTGATCTTGTCTGATATCTGTTTTGTGGGCATTAATCCTTTGGCGAAGTGTCTGAGATGTTTGTCCAATGTACATAGCAGACGGACACTTTCGGCACATGATAGCGTAGATTATATTTCTGGATGCGCAGGAATATGTGTTCTTGATCTTATAACTCACTTGGTTAGGTCCAATAATGGTATCAGCAGAATGAATATGTGGACAAAGCTGGCAACGGGGTTTGTTGCAAGGGAAGGTACCAGGGTTGGTATTAGTGTGGTATGTCCTGTGGTGGTTGCTAAGAATCATCTTGAGGTTAGGTGGTTGTCTATAGGAGACTATGGGTCTGTCTCCCAGAGCCTCTTTGAGTATGGTATCCTGTTCCAATATTGGCTGTAGTTTATTGATAATGTGTTGGACAGGTTTTAGTTGGGGGTTGTAGGTGATGACAAGTGGTCTATTGTTGGTTTTCTTGGGTCTGTCTTGAAGTAGATGGTTTCTAGGTATTCGTCTGGCTCTTTCAATTTGCTTTTTTGTTTCTCTGGGTGGGTAGTTGAGATTTATAAATGCTTGGTAGAGATCCTGAAACTTCTGGTCTCTGTCAGTGGGGTTAGAGCAGATGCGGTTGTATCGAAGGGCTTGGCTATAGACGATGGATCGTGTGGTGTGTTCTGGATGGGAGCTGGATGCATGTAGGTAACTGTATGAGTCAGTGGGTTTTCTGTAGAGAGTGGTGTCTAATTTTCCATTGTTGATTTGTACGGTGGTGTCCAGGAAGTGGATCTCTCGTGTAGAATATTCTGTCATAGAAGAGATTCAGCCTTAGTTGTGAATGATGCTCTTTCACTCTGGAAGTGGGTATTAGACTTTAAGGAAAAGTCTCGGTATCCCAAAAGAAATTTACTTGAAGCTGGGTACATGAGGAAAATTGAGTTTCTCACTTTTCTTTTCTGGGATTGTAGTGATGAGTGATTGCTGCAGAGATCACCAGAGAAAGGAGAATTATAAAAGGTAAAACAGCAGGTAGGAGAAAACACCACAATTTAGGGTGAGGAAACAAACAAAAACTCATGTAGGCACTTCTAACAGACATTAATTAGATTTTTAAGCAGTTATTTCCTCAGAACTTAGGTCCTATGCCAGTACATTACATATTAAATGGTCCACAGTTTTTGGAATATTTAATCTAGTAATAAAATGTTAAAATTCTTCATAACATGCTGAAGCAGGTCTCCAACCATGGCATGCTTCATTTTCTTGTTTGAACATAAGGAACTCCTTAAAAGATCTGAATCAACTTCCATAGTATGTTTACAGTATTTATAATGAATTCCTCTCATCATAGGAAAAGAATGTCTTATTTCTCCCCAACCCCCTTCAAAAAAGCCTGTTAGAGCTAACCAAACAACAAATTACATGTCAGCAAATAGGTGACCACAGGATTCATATGTCAGAAAATAACTGGGTACAACTATTCAAATTTCAATATGAAACTTTAACATTGTGGTATATATTTACCACTATAACCCATGACTGTTGAATATATTCCCAAACAAGGTTTTAATACATTCTAAAGCCCATGTGTATACACACATGAAGACAGGCAGTTTTAAGATACAGCAATCTCTTTGATAAATGGGTAAATGTTATATAGTAAAATGTTTATAGAAGTAGCATTGAAAGAACTTCTTGGTGGTTACACCTCCTCATCCACCCCTCCATTAACTTTAATTAAGCTTGCCCATCAGCTTACAAGTCTGGCAGACTTAGTCAACTTGATCTGAAAAAGAAAAATAAGGGGTTTAATCATCTGGCCAGGTTTTCCAAGTTTTCATCACTCTAATGTTTATACCTTGCACACTTATATAAACTCAAACTTCCATTACTTGCATGAGAGTCTCAGATCAATATTATAGATAAACGTACAGTTTAAGGTAAACGATTACCCTATAAGATGATGGGAATAGTAATTTTAGTGTACATCAAACATATTAGGATACAGTAAGCTTGCAAAGAGATAATAAATTCATCATCATTTCTAGTGATTGATTTGTATTCATGTTTCATTAGCCATGAGAGAGACAATTTTTCTGAAACCTCCTCTCCCTTGCCGATTTTTTTTTATACAGATCAGTGCTACAAAAGATAATCCCCAGCTGTCAAGTTAAAGAAATTTAAAGGCTAGGCTCCAAATAATATTACTATCGGTCATGAATTCATTTTCATATGGACCGACTATAATTGTTTCTCAGAGTTTATAACAGAACTCCCTATTGAAACATGCCTGGTTTTCTTCTTAAATGTCTGCTTTAAAGTGTTTTGCAAACAAAAAGTAGCTCGATAAAATGGAGATAATTACCTGTAGCAAGACAGAAGAGCTGCATTATGGCATGAAACCTATAATCTTGCCATTGCTTAACTTCTAGAAAACAACATTAAGTAACTTATAAAATGAGCACTGTGCATTTGTATGGCTCAAGGAAGGATAAAACTGTTTGCCACAAAGGGGGTATTTTGTTACTAAAAAAACAGTTCCACAAATGTATTCAGAAAATTCACAAAGAGTGTCCATGTTTGCTTTAACCAGCCACTACAAAAGAGAAGCTGGGGACAATAGTAAGGTCCAGCTGTTGTTTTTCTTGAAGAAGTCCCAGCTCCCCATGCAGAGAAACCATACTTGAGATGAGCTGGCGGAGACAAATGTGCCGTCTACACTTTAAATGGCAGCTGGTTATTAAATGACTCCCAATAGGATGAACACTTGCTATTGACAATAAGGTAATATAAGGACCATGCAGAGCAATCAGGATGGGAATGTGAATGAAAAATCTTTAATCTGAAATTACAGCTGTCAGAGTTATATTATAAAACATGAAAGTTGCATCTGCAGTAAGAATTAATGTGTCCCCAAAGCCAAGTTTCTCATAAACTGCATCTTGGAAATACATATTTTACAAATAGACTACCCATCTTCCATAAATCAAAACAAAGTGTAGCCTATATTAAGGAATTAAAAGGGTCATCTCTTCTGGGCTTGGTATTTGTCGAACAGTATTTGGGGAAAATGAACATTGATTTACAAAGTCCAGCAGATATGGTGGTAGTATTAGTTTCTAACAATATTCACTGACTTCAGGTGTCAAACAAATGACTTCAGTTCTTTTGTTGCAAGCTTCAGTGTGTTAAATGGGCTTTCCAAAAATCAGAAAGCATTTTCAAAAAAGCAGCAATAATAATATTATATATTATAATTTGACTGAGAAGCTGTAAAAACAAAATATTACCTTTTATTTACAAAGCATGTGTTTCAGATATGCTTGATTAAGCTCAACACAAAATATTTTCAGTGGTTTATCATTTTTAGTGGGACCAATTTCAGATCAGATATGTACTGAAATAATTTAGTTTACTTAGTTTCCTTCATTGACCTATTAGCGATGTGAACTGGCCTTTACATTTCATAAGAACAGTAGTTGTTTCTGTTGGCTGACTTTTTGCATTACGTGTGTGTGATTCAGAACTCAGTGGCTCATACATTTCACAAATGCCACTAAGAGAAACTTCACCACCTCATTGTTTACCTCTTGAACAGCATTGGTCACAGTAAGGATCCTTCAGGAACACTGCTATTTACCTCTCTCCATTTTGAAAATTGAACATTTATTCTGCCCTGGTTTCTGTCTTTTAAGCAGATACTGATCCATGAGAAGATCCTCCATCTTAACCCATGACTGCTTAGTTTGCCTAAGAGCCTTTGGTGACGGGACCTTGTCAAAGGCTTTGTGAAAGTCCAAGTATACTACATCCATTCGGCAGACCCTCTCCAAGAATGAGAGAGGCCCAGGCCACTTTGAGTTTAGAGGCCCCAGCCCAGCCTCGGGTCCCCAATGTATCTAACTTCTCATCCACAGGATCATACTGAAGCCAAAAAAAAAAGAAATGAAAATGAATACTTGAGACGTTTTTATTAATTAAGTCATTATAACAACAACATGTACATTAAAAATGTAACTTTAATTGTGAGTTTCCAGTGCAAGCAAAACTCTTCATTTTAGGAATGCCTTTCTGGCTTTGCTGTGTGCAAACTCCTTTATAATTGAAGGGAAAAAAACATGGAACATCACTGTTAATGTTAAGCATTGTGAGCCCGTTCAAACGCTCTTGTCCTATTGTGGAATGATGATAGTTCTTTACTTGTTTTAACACATTGAATGTGCATTCACCTGAAGCCACTGATGCAGGGAGACTGACAAAAATATGTAATGCAATTGTTATATTAGGAAATACAGTCAGCAGGCCAAGACTGAATATTTCTTGAAGCAGTTCTTTTGGCTTGCAGTCCGATTTAAAGTTAGTGGAATGTATATGTTTCAGGAAGACCATTTTCTTGAAAAAGCGACGAGGAGTCCTGTGGCACCTTATAGACTAACTGAAGTGTAGGAGCATAAGCTTTCGTGGGCAAAGACCCACTTCGTCAGATGCATGTCATTTTCTTGAAATTTCATTGTTGTATCTTTGTTGAAACTGTTCAGTTGTTGAATATAGAGCTTCATCACTTAGTTCTCTGAACTCCCAAAGGTATCCAAATTTGTCACAGTGACTCAAATGGACGTATAAGATCAGATTCGATGGAGTCAATAATAAAAAAAAGTCATTGACTCAATAGTGCCTTTCTGTATCAGATTTAAAGGTTAGGCTGCGATTGGTGGAAAACTCCGATGAAAAACGTTAATACCCTGTGCTACTGATTTGGACTTAAAGGATTCCATCCCATTGATCATGAATCTTTTGAATATCTTTAAGAAGTTGTTTGGTGTTATCCCTCTCAACATCTACTCTAGAATTTGGTGCTTCAATTATAAGATTAGTTTTGTGGTTCATTTTTAGAAGCTTCATCCTTATAGACAACATTAAAATGCATTCAAATTTAGATGCATACCTCTGAATTGACTTAAGCTCAGTGCAAGCCTGAGCTGTGCGAGTAAGAGATTTAAGTTCAATTAAAGCCTCTCTCACAGAGTCCAAATCCTGTGCCACTGGTTTGATTCCATCAATTCGTGCTGACCATCTCTTTGTCAACATGCCATGAAGGGAAACAGGCACATGCTGTTTCAGAATTTCCCACCTCAAGGACTGCTACTGAAGAAGTTGTTAATTGCTGGATTGTTCCATGTATGTGATTGCTTCCTTGCAAGATTCAGCACAATCAATGCCAACAAGATTTAGTGTGTGGTTGCCATAACTGCAGAAAATACAGTTTGGATTTTGCTCAAGGAGGACAGATTGTACTCCATAGTACTTCCCAGCTATCTTGGATCCATTATCATAGGTGTGGACAATGCAGACTTGAAAATTTAATTTGAAGCCTTCCAGAATTTCTAATACACGAGTGGTGATTTCTTTTCTAGTTTTTTTTCGTGAAATTATTGAACAAAATAAATTGTTCTTCAACATTTGGCCACTGCTGGTCCTGTTGCCACAGTGTGTTCTCTGGGGTTCCTGGCTGGGGCCACCCAATCACTGATGGCTCTGCTGCCACCAGGCGTTCCCCGGCCAGGGCTGCCCGATCACCCGCCCCGCTGCTAGGGACTCCCTGCTGCCACTGTGGATTCTAGCTGCCTGTCTCCACCAGCCCTGCTTTAGCCAGGGGGTTCCCTGGCAGAAGCTGCCTGGTTACCTCAACCCCGCCACTACCGGGGGTTTCCCGTGGTTCCTGGCGAGGGCCTCCCAGCACCAGGCAGCCCAGCTGCACCCAGGGATTCCTTAGTTGGGGCGGGAGCTCTGCAACTGCTGCCTGGCCCCACTAACAATGGGGGTTCATTGGCCCAGGGCTGGGGTTACCCAGCCACTGCTTGGGTAGTATTAATGTTGGGGATTCCAGGCCAGAGCGGGAGGCCTGAGATGCCACCTGGCCCAGCCAGGACTCCTCAGTCCCTGCCTTGCTCAAGGGCTCTTTGGTCCAGCAATATCCATAGCCCCGCTAGGCCATGGATGTTACCAGACCAGAGAGTCCTGGATTTGGGAGGTTCAACCTGTAATTGAAAAGTTCACATGTATCTCTTCAAGAATTGTTTGTTGTTTGCACAAATGTCCCACACAGCTCAATAAGCTCATTTTGTATTCTGGTAGACAGGAAATGGACTTGCATGCATTTTCCACTCTCTTGTGATTTACAAAGATGCTAAACATGGCCTGAGTATACCAAGCTCAAGTATACCAAGAAAGTTTCTGTTTGTAGGGTCACCAATACATTGACTGGAACCAAAGCCAATCCCCATCCAGAAAGAAAAAGAATGACATGTGATATGCGCTCAAGGAGTTTTTTCCAGTTCTTAGTTTCTGTGTTTATTCACTCAGGAGTAAGTTTTCAATTGAAGTGATGCTCCAGCCAGATGAATCAGACAGTACTGATGCATATGAAGTATTACTGTTAAAATGAAACATGGTACACAGTACAGAGCCTGCTTTTCCATGCTCCAGCAGAGAAGTCTCTTGTGTCGATCTCTCCATTTGGAAGAGTTTTTGTAAGCAGACGAGTGGGGAAAACACAGTTTTCAGCATCTTTCGGTATATTACTTGGAATCTGAAAACAACTAACTTTGAGAAATGACTTCATTTGAGCAACAGTTACACAGATGAAAACTCAGATGTGACAAAAAAACTGGAGAAGTCCCGAGGTCCACAATGATTTAAATCAATTTTTGTAGGTATATATAGCTTCTTTTGTTGACTCTGTTATAACTACAAGGTGTATAATAAATGGAAATGACTTGGTAGAAAAATGTCAAAATTTTAGGCCCCTTTGTCTCCTGAGGCCTGGGCTAAATAGCCCTCCTGCCACCTTCCCTCCAATGGCCTGTCACTAGATCATGCTTGTCCCCATGAATATTGGCTCCCTTCAATAATTCTGATAGACTTGTGAAACAAGTTTTGTTGACTCTTCCTCAACATTTTCATTTATGTTCATTTATGTGTCTGATAATTCTGTTTTTTATTATAGTTTCAACCAATGTGCCTGGTATTGAAGTTTGCCAGGATTGCTTTGGAGCATTTTTTTTAAATGGCCTCACATTAGCTATCCTCCACTAATACAGTGGAAAAGCTCATTTAAGTGTTAGGTTACACACCACAGTTATTAAGTCTGCAATTTCGTATTTGAGCTCTTGGGGGGGAACATGATGATGCAGTCCTGGTGACTTATCAGTTTGTTTAAAACCTCCCCTAAGGACACCTCAATCTGAGACAACTTCTCACATTTGTCACCTAAAACAAATGGCTTCTCATCCTCTGCAGTGAGGACTAATACAGATAATTCATTTAGTTTCTACTCAATCGTCTAATCTAAATTGAGTGATCCTTTAGCACCTCGATGGTCCAGTGACCCAGCTAATTTTTTGGTAGGCTTCCTGCTTCTGAGGTACTTACAATTTTTTGCTGTAGTTTGAGTCTTTTGCTGGTTGCCCTTCCAAATATTTTCTGTTAATTTCACTTTCATACTTGACTTTTCAGGGTTTGTGATCCTATTTTCCTCTGTGAGATCTGACTATCAATATTTAAAAGAATGCCTTTTTTTTGCCTCTGTTTCCTTTAATCTTCTGTTTAGCCAGAGTAGAATATTTTTGGTCCTTTTACTACTCTTTTTTTTAGTATTGAGTATACATTTGAGCTGGAGTCAACATACCTTAGATCTAGTTACTACATCATCTTCACTGCAGGAGTTTGACTCCCCTAGCACTTCTCAATCTGGTGGAGTACCAGAGTTGACAAGAGCATGATCAGCAGTTGATTTGTGTGTCCTTACTAGACCCATTAAATCGAACCCTGGGGGATTGATCTCCACAGCGCCAATCTTCCAGTAAGTGTAGACAAGGACTTGGTGTAATTAACAACATCTTGAGTATTACACAATAAATAAAATGAATAGTTCACTAAAGGACAGCTACAAATCAAAAGTAAACATTAAATTATGCCCAGATATATGTGCTGTGGAAGCCATTCAACAAAAATATTTGTTAACTAACCATATATTATAAAAATTTCCACTCAGTGGTCATTAATTGTCTTCTAGAATGCATCAACCCAAATATCTTGTGATGTTACAGAACATGATAGAATAACTTCAGTGAACCAGGAGGTACCTAGAGGATTTCAGAGAAAGGAACACAAGAAGTTTTAGAATTGTAAATTAACTTATCTGTGTACACTAACCTATTGCCTGGTTAGTGAGTCACATAGTATGCAATTTAGCTACATTGTGGTCAGAAAGTTCTCTCAAGTTTTCTGGCATTGTCCAGAATTTACAAACCTCTAGAATCAGGTATGAAAAGTACAAAAAAGAACTTTGAAAAAATATGCAACTGTGGGACCCAAGAACAATATTTTAAGTGAGTTGATGGTTGTATTACTAGTTTCAGTTGGTTAAAATGTATTAGTGTCCCTCAACTTTGGCAAAAAAAATTATATTTAGCTCTGGAGGTGGTTGTACACATGTCTTCGGTGAAGGGACCCTTCTATATATTATTTATAAAGTACTTTAAGATCTGCTCTGGATACCTGGCACTATAAACATGTACAACCGTTTTCATTTATCATTTTCAAGTCAATAATTAGATGGAATAAGCTAACTTCTACAAGATGTTACATATACAAGTAAAAACCAAAATCTTTTAATCACTATTAATAATTTTGATGCACAAGCAGAGATATTTAATAAGGAATTAACTCCTATAAAAATATCAAGCACCTCTAAGGCTATGGTGAACAACAATGAAGATAATACAAAATACAGATAATAAAAATTATATCAGAAGAGTATGTACCTAGCACCTGTAGATACTCACTATGGAGCCATACTCTTAGTGGGATAGAGGCAGAGGAACAATTCATCTGTGCTCAATAATTTTAGCAATATTCTTTGAGCAGAGAGTTTCTGCACATGACCGAAGAACCTAGCTTTAGTTTTATGTTAGGAAATTAGAGTTGATAATGGAAAAAAATCAGATGAGATGCTAAGGTTAGGAAGTCTGAGGGTATGGAGGTATCCCGAAAAAACTCCGCCATATCCAGAGAATGCATTTGTTCTTCCGATTTTTTTTTTTTGAGGAGGAGCAAACACGCTCTTTCTGAATCCCCTATATTCCTCGTTCTATGAGGAAGAAGGGGGCTTTCAAAAGACATTTTTTTCCCAAAATTTGGCACAGTCTAGAGGGGCCAAATGTCAGAAAAGCCTCTTTGACAAAAGAATCGGAAAAAGGAACACAAAATGCAGTGTGTATTTTGCGTACCTTTTCCAACAAAAATTTGTAGTCTACCCGTTCCTGAGAACGAGGATAGAGAAGTGGGATCTGGTAGTATCACATAAGATCAGTCATGTCTTATTTCCCTCTAGTTTTGGTGGGAAGATTTAACTAGTCCAAAAGGCATCCATGTTCTCTATCCTCCTCAGAGTAGAACTGCAGTTACTTTGTATAAAAAAAAAAATCTACGAGAGCATCTTCCACAGACGTGAAAAAACGAAGTGCCCACTATATCTTTCAGACACCACTTGTGCCGAGTTCTGCATTTGTCACAATTCAACTGTGAACATGTTTTCTTACCAGAAAATGAGAGCTAGAATTTCAAATTGAAAGACAAGTTTGTCACACAGCAAATTAGACCAACCTCATCCCTGTCTTTTTGAACAAGACATAGCCATTGTGTTATTTGTCAATAACTGTGGTAGTCTATCCCTGATTTGAGGTGGGAAATCTCTGCAAGGCAGTCAAGTTATTATCAGGTCTAGGATGTTTACATGGAGCTTTGCCCCTTGTATTTCCTAAGAACCTGTATATACTGAGATGGTCCTAGTCAGCCCTCTACCTATACATCAGTACCTGACCCAAAAATCACAGCTTGCAGAAGGGGAAGGAACTCCCTCTACAGATGTTTTCAAGTATCTATCTGAAGTGTTTTGAATCTTTCACAGCAGGGTCCCAGGAAATGGCAAACAATCCTGAGGATCTTAAAATACTTTCCTTAACCAGCTCTGTAAGGATCTTATTCTAAGTATAGCAAATGGTGTTATACAGGCACAAAAATCTATTTGTTCCAGAAACTTCAAGATGACACAAATTGGAATTTAGTGATGTTATCCTCAAAGAGGCCACTGAACTTCTGAATCAGTTTCAATCAATTATCAATTGGCCCATCACCTATTTGTCTCCTGTGAACTGAACCAGTGTAAATGTAAATTTGTCTTGATTTATCCTTAGCCATATAGATGAGGAAAGTCCACAGCAGGTAGTCAGAAAATGTTGTGAAGATTGAACTCTCATTGCCCAGTTGTCGGGATACAATATTTATGACTATTTTGCCATGTTACGGTAAATGTCACCATTAAATATTTTGAAAAGATTTTAGAGCAGGGGAGAGTGCAAAGAGGAGCTCTTGGTACTAATTCTGGTCTTATCCTGTGATTGGATATTTAGACTATACACATCAAAGGATAAATGTCTTTTTGATAAAGAGCCCCCAACCAATCCTAGAAGGTTGAGGATGGGATGAGACAGGCTAATGTCACCATACAAATTTTTTTATGAACTTGTTCAATTTTTAACCTCTACCATTGTATCGAAATCCTTCCCTCCCCTTAGGGAATAGTGAATTAAGAGGAATAGAACCATTCTCTCTATACTGAGAAGGCCTATCATGTATTGCTTTGAAAAGGAGAGGCGAGGTTATTTTGTCGATAGATCCTGATAACCGATAGAGATCCCTGGAAAAGAAAGAAGCAGTGAGGGCAGGGGGACAGAGAGAGAACATGGAGGGGAATGAGATGGAACGTCTTCCTGCTTAATATCTAAAATGAATTAGTTAGAAGTAATTTTACTTCATACCACTTGGGAAAAAGTGTCTCCCAAGTGAGAATCTGGCACATGGGGTAAATGTGTTCAGGGGAGTGGAATTTTCCATGATAAGTTTGGAGTTTTGAAGATATCTATGGACCTCAAGTTATGGAATATCACTTGTAAAGAGCCTGGGCCAGTGCTCAAGGAAAGATTTTAATTTTTTTTGCTTCTCCAATTTCTCCTTGCTTTTGAACATGCAAAAACTATGGATACATTTTTCAAAACTAAGTCATCTAGGAGCTTAAGTTCTCTGACTTTCAAATCCAGTTGACTGCCCCAAATCTCATGTGTTGTTTCACTGTGTGACTGACAACCAGATTAAGTTAGAAACTGCTCTAATTTATATCGTGGATTGGACCAGCTGGGACCTGAAGTGGGAAAAGGGAAAAATTCTGCAAACCACCATCATTCTAGGATCCTATTGCCAAATGCAGGCTGGTCAGATAAGAGAATCTATGCCATAGACTTTCATAATTTAAATCATGGGTTCCATGAGGCTAGCATGAGGCCTGCCTGGCTCAGATCACTGTGTATATGCATTTGTCCCACTGCCATTCATCAAAGCCTGTTGCTAAAATAGTAATGGCGGCCCTGAAATTTGGGGGAAGGGGGTGGGAGTGATGCAACCCTCCATTATTTCTCCTCTTTCTGCCCACACAAAATCAAGATGAGCTTGTTTGTGTGGAAGCACAAGAAGGGATACTGGGGGGAACAAAGGGCATCACTGTTTTCATTATATATATTTTTTAATGACCTGTGGCACAAAGGAATCTGTCCCTATTGGAAATTAAATAAATTTATAGCATTCTGACACACAATAATGTTCACCACACCAAACTATATTTCATTTGGAAAGTAGTTCTGAATAACTTTTACTAAGCATGATGTGCCAAAAATCTTAAATACATTCAATGTCATTTTACTGTGAACCGAGTTAATCCTGTAAAGTTATTGTTATTGTTTCAATTAAATGAAACAAATTATGGCATGCGACTAAATTACCAAGAAAATCAATTACCAATAAACAGACAGAAAATTTGTATTACAATTCGTCCTTTATTTAATGCAATGTTCCTGCATAAGCTTCAGCTTAATTCCTAAAAAGAGTTGACATGGCATTTTTTTCTTGTATTTGAAAGCTATCTTTTGCTCTTAATTTGCATTGAGCAAACCAACAAAAGATGAAGAAAATCAAAGGGAACTTCCTTTCCATACTTCTCCCACACATCTTCAGCTGTGTGAGCAAGCAGTTAAAACATGCAAATGTAGTTTAGAGGAAATTCGACATCTCTGTTATAGATGAAAGGTAAACAAAAGCAGATGAAGGATTAGTGCAATTCCAAATTTAAGATATTGCTCTCAGTGACTTATAATAAAGTGGTGTTGCATACGGTGGCATGTTTTAGATGACATTTCAATTGTTCAAGCAATTTGCATTCTATCTGACATTAAATAACGTTCTCATTATTATGAATTCTGGCAGCATTCTCCTCTCTACAGCATAAAGATATGAACTACGAGGCACATCTTAATGAAGGGAGTAAGTTTTCCTGTCAATCTGAAATGTGAGACAAGACTGTACCTGGGCTAAACCTCCAGTAACATTATTGTGAGTTGCCCACTTCTGACATAGTACAAATCTTCAGCTAAAGCATTCTTCTTATTAAATAAAGATCTATAACTGAACACATGTATCTATAATATCACTACAATCCAAAGAAAATTAAAAGACAGATTATGTCCAGGATATTACATGCACCACCACAGAGCACTGCTAGAATCTGGTATGATCCTGTTGCTAAGATACCTGGCTAATGCCACGGAAACAAGCCCCTCTTGCTAATCTAGTACAATCCATGCATGCTTCCACATATTTTGGCAGGGGAAAGTAGGAGTCCACTGACAATGGTTTGGGATATTACTAGCCAGTGTTCCTGAATTTATACATTTTTTATCTCTTATACATTTTTTTCCCTTTCTGGTAAGCTTCAACAATCTTAGTGAAATAAGAAATGTAACACTCTGTTAATGGCATTTGGATGCCTTATACCATTTAAAACAAGTAAGATTACTTTATATCCTCCTGCATAGTCAATAAAAGTTGCTTAAAAAGGTAATTATTTAAGTGCTTTTGGTTGCAAAATTGTGGTGCTCCCAAAAATGATTCCCCTTAATCTTTGTGATTTATACTGTAATATGCACATAAATGACTAACTGCATTTTCCGTCTCTATTGCGGTCTTCAAGGAGAATGTAATGTACCAGTTTCCTTGGGTGAATACTGAATAAGAACTAGGAAAAAAAAGTGGAATTCTTTCTCCAGAAATAACTTGCAAGTCTATACCATTGAAAGCTGCATTGCAGCTTTAAGCTTGACAACATCTCTCTGCCCTACACACTAGAAACCACCTAAAAGATTATTCAATATATGATTTGTGCAAAATTCATACATGAAAGAAAAACTTTATCAAAGAGGCTGGATAAAATATAAACGTACTGCCAAGTGATATACATTACACGTATCATTTTTAAATATGAGAAAAAGATGTCTTTTGATGAAAACTTACACTAACAAAAAGTTCCTACTGTAAATCCAACAAGAATTAAAAAAAGAATGTAAATGTACTCCACGTCTTTACTGCAATATGATCTGCTAAGCATCAGTGACGGTAGCTGTTGAGCTCAAGTTATGATAACAATAACTTTTGCAGATGTTCATAGCTGTCAAATATTATTTGCTAAAATGTCAGAAGATGCGATAAAAAGTAAAAACAGAAATTTTATAGTAATCAGTTGAAGTCAGGAAGGCAGGGGTCAAGCATTAATCTCCAACTATAAAACAGTAAAATGTGGAGAAATAATGGGCATATATAAAAACAAGCAAGCAGTTGTGTGTGCGTCTGATTGAGAGAAAGGAGGAGACACACGTACCCAGATCACATTTGCTTCTAATTCATCCATGGCTTAATTCATGGATATTTTCCCTAGAAGGAACACATACATCTTTGGTAATAATGCTACTTAAAAATAGGTTACTTTTATTCACATTGTTTTAGTGTTTTCCAGTCCATGGAGTCTCAAGGTCATATTGTGAGAGTTATTTGGCAAGACACCACAGAGACCTTATGGATTTGGAATGTCATTTGCAATGTTATGACAATCGCTCGTTGTGATACTGTCCCCTTTATTATTGTTGGAAACAAATACAACCATTATCAATATAGGCCCCATACAATGCAAAACTAATGCATGTACATGCTTGTTCCTTTATTCAGAATGCTTCATATCTTTTGAACCCCTTAGAGACTTTGTTTTAATAAAAACTATTTCTAAATAACTACCTTAGGGCAGCATACAAGGGTAACTGTACTATAAAACAGGAGATTGTTCATGACAAAGAAGAAATAAATCAATAACAGGTGCAAGTATTTCAGAAACTGTTACTTCAACATAAATTGTCCCTGTAAGGAGGACAGAAAAATGTTTTTACAAACCTTTTACTTTTTTCAATTCTCACTGGAATCCAAGTCAGAAGAGAAAATGGCTGTTTGCTTAGAATAAAGTGTCTGAGCTATCTATGTGGACCTGACTGTAATGGCAAAGAATGGTGCAGATCAATATCTATCTTCTTCATTCCTGAAGTAATAACTTTCAATAGGAAAATCTATTTACTTTTACTTACCTTTATTTTATTTCATTTTGCTTTAAAGAAGTTCATTCCAGAGGGAGGGTTTAGATTGCAAACAGCAGTTAACAAACTGATGATTTAACTAAGGACTACAGGCTAGTAGGCATCTTACCATTCCCTCTATCCATTGGTCAGGGGTAAGAACAAACACATTTGCTTATACAGTTTTTTATTTATTATAGAAACAGTGCGTATTAAAAGCATACAATCACTTCATGTATAGTACAGTACATAGAGAAAAGGTTAATCAGAACTGAAGGGTCATTTGTCTCATTCTAATCACCACATTCTAACGGCAGAAGAGTCTATATTATACTGCACACAGCAAAATTCATACACCCTTTGGGTGAAAAATACAGTGTAGAAAAAAGTTTGTAAAAATCTAAGTGGACTTCTTTTTTAAAAAAGTGTCAATCTAATTTTTCACCAATGTTTAAATGAGCCTGTTTTGGAGAAGTTTGCACTAAATGTCTATACTCTGAATATACTGGTTGTAAAAAATGTGACTTTTAATGCCATTTTGTTCATATTATCCAAAACAGTGCAATAATTAATCTACTTGCTATTTGTTTTCCATATTGCTTTTAGGGAAAAGCTGGATGTTACATTTATTACAGATTTGGTCACATGATGGCATTCTGTATAGATGATTCAGAAACAATTTAATCTGTAACACTGAGTTTTGCACAGTCAGTAGAATGTTTTCATTTTTTTTAATGTGTCTTCTTTTTCCTTGTTTTCAAGTTGCTTTGTATATCCAGTACATGTGGAAGGGCTTCATTATTTTGCATTTACTAGATGAAGAAGATGAACTAAGTAAAATACCTTTTGAAAGATCTTTTATGATATTCTGTAGTCTGTCATCGTTTCCTTTCTTCATTCCCTCCCCCTCCAAAAAAACCCAACATATTACAATTTTCACCTTGCAAGTACCTATGTATCTTTCTACAATATTGTTTTTATAGCTTTGTCAGTTTTGAAAATCAGACAGAAGAGACTAAGAGACTAGAGAGAACATTTTGTTCACACTGTGAATTTTATTATTAATAATTGTTAATTAATCTTAATTGAAGAAGCAATGTAAAACACCATGTCTGAATTCCAGGTTCTTATATAAATCTCAGAACACTCAAGAGTGTGTATTCGTAACTAAGAAAGAGATCTCCATCATTAAAACCCTGCTTATATCAACTGCAAGATGGGAAATAAATGACAAACACTACAGAATCTGAAGGGAAACATGTACTATTATAGATGTAACAAACAAAATTAATTGCAAAAGAAAATATAGGGAACACTAAGAATAAATTGGATTTTCACTGCCATTATTATTGGCATATTTACTGGAATGAAGATTTTTACTCTGGAAAAGTGAATAAATAATTGTATCATATTGAAACATGGCTATTTACACAGAATTCCATTTTTTAACTTTTATTTTCTCTGCTACCAGGATAAAAGGAAAACCATTGCAACCAAGTATAGACACACTACTGAATATATCGCTGGAACACAAAAGACAACTAGTGAAGCTAAACAGAAGACACAATAAATCTGGAGGAAAGCCATTGACAATTTTATAAAAAATAAAAAATAGTTTCACTTGTTAAAAGGCACCAAGGGATTAGA
Organism: Pelodiscus sinensis; assembly: GCF_052426305.1. Classification (NCBI taxonomy): domain Eukaryota; kingdom Metazoa; phylum Chordata; order Testudines; family Trionychidae; genus Pelodiscus; species Pelodiscus sinensis. The sequence goes on from NC_143055.1 coordinate 105,997,986, forward strand.
AAAAAATATTCAAGGTCTTAAAGGTTTTAGAAGGTTGTTGTTTTTTGGTCTTAAAGACAGTAATTTTTATTCATTGGTTTTTACCTGCAACAAACGTTATGAAATTTCACCCACCATTTTATTTTCCTTTATAGTGAACTGAATTGTACAATAATTGAAGCAAAGTAGATGCATCAGGAAATAATTAAGCTTACTGCAGGAAAAAAATTGCAATATGTAATCAATGTTTTTGAGCTTAAAGAAGCCCAGGTAGAGGATTAGACCTGCTATACGAAAGGAGATGTATTACAGCAAAAACACAGATGAAATACCTACTGGGGTAAGTAGTAAGTTAGAGGCTTTAGACATAATTATGCTATATATAATTTAAAGCTCAACTTTAAAGCAAGTAAGTGCTATTAATTATCCCTCTACCCAACACAGCTCTTAAAATGTCAAATTAAAAAAAGACTATTGGTAATTGTATAAGTTATGGCAAACTAGGCTCCCTCCAGCAGTGACAGGAGACAGCATGAAAAAGAAAGCCAGATATACCTTTCCTCTCTGATATTTACAGCCACTTGATTCAGATGAAGAAAGTGATAACAGTAATAGTGCATCCCCACAGTGATTTTTCAGGGCCTGATTTTGGTTCCTTTACTTTAGCATAATCCCAAAGATTCATGTAAATATGGCTTGCAATAACAGCCTTTTATTTTTGGAGGTTTAATGAATACCCTGGACTGATTTGCCCCAGGCTTACATAGTCTCTAAATTATTTACACCTATGGAAAGGAAGGGCTAACTGGATATAAAATGCCACCACATCTAAATGTTTAGCTGTTTAAGTGAAGGCAATGTAGTCTAGTACTTACAACTGGGGAGCAGCATCAGGGTTTCTGAGTTTAATTCCCTGTCTTTCCATGAATGCAAAGGAACCTTAGTCACCTATTCATATACAACTGCAGAATTTGTCATCCCAAATTTTGGGGATAACATTATGGTAGCAGAAGAAATTATGTGCTATGTTCCTTCCATACATTGTCCCCTTCCTGGATCTCAGCCACAAGTCACTCATAACATCTATAATTCACTAAAATTATATTTTAAAAGCATGTAAAGAATGCTGGGTTGTTCTTCAGAGTTAATAAAAGGTTGTCATCATGCCAGACTATTGCCTAGAACATTTGTGATTTTTCTGTGGAGCAATTATACAAAAAAGATAGCAGATTTTTATCTTTGAATTTATCCTTTAAAAAAAGAGCTCCGAGTAAAAATGAGATGTCAAATAACTCCTCTGGCTACCCTCCCAATTTGTGGCAGTTTCCATGCTTAAACTTTCATATTCCAGCAAGTAGAACTTCAAGAACTTTTTTCTTGGGAAATGAGATCATTTGCAAGAATTTCTGTTTGGGACCTTTTTTGTTTTGATTGTCAACTCATCAGAAACTCAGTACAAATATTTAATCACACTAATCTTTTGTTTTGGGCCAGACTGAAATAAAAACATTCTGCCAATCCAAGCAATGGTTCACTGTCCTCTCCATCACATCACGTAATGGGACAGCTCACCTTCCTGACTAAGGGTCCACTCCAGAACCCACCCACCCTAGGAGGAGCCAGACAGCCAGGTTGCCCCAGGGGTGGAGTGGGCTCCCATAGAGGCCACATTGTGAGGGGTCTCAGGGTGCTTAGAGATGTAGACAGATGCCAAGGAGGATTTTCAAAAGTGCCTGAATTTCTAACACCCATTGATTTCATACCCATGGGAGTCAGACACTCAAGCACAGTTGAAAATCCTACTAGGTGCCTATCTGCAAACTTTAGGCATCTAAATACCTATAAAACTGCCTCCAAAAGACATTCTACAGCGCTTCAGACAAAGAACTCATTGTGGCCCAGCCTGCAAGGAGATGTAAAATGGAGTAAGACACCTACACACACACACACACACACACACACACACACACACACACACACAAACAATGCCCTGTGTGACCTTCCTGCGCTTCTAATGTAAGCACAGGGAAGAGGCAGCCCGGGCTGTAACTCTTCTTTCCCTCCATTCAGGAAGGGGGGAAGTGGTTGGAAGGGCGTGAGGAATGGCTAAAGCCACAGCTGCAGCTTCTCGTTTGCCTATTCCCCTAAATGTTTCCGGTCAGCCCTGCTGAGCTGGCATAGGGATGTAGAAGTCATTAGTCACCAGCCTTTAATGGTAGCAAGGCAGAGGAAATGTGACTTGGAATCACATTTTTCTTGGAAGGGAGGGGGACAAGGCTGTGAGCTGTCCTTATACAGGACAGTGCCTAACAGTACCACATAGGCCAGGGCTACTCAACATGCGGCCCGCCGCCTGTTTATCTGTGGCCCATGGTGCAGTTTGGGTTTATGCAGGGCTCAACTCATGGCCTGCAGGTGGGATCCTTTGAACATGGCCTCCACTGGGAACATGCTCCATAATGGCGAGTCAATATAATGGTCTTCTGTTGATGTGCGTTTTAGTAGTTTAATTCCTGGACTGTCATTGCTCCTTAAAAGTGCTGTCATGTGGGTAGAAACAGGTAAATATTCTATTTTATTAATATCAGCAGAACTGACTTAAATGGGGCCTGCGTGTAGTGTAGCCTTGCCTCAATCTTTACATTCATGCCCGTCAGTGTGAAAGAAGCTATTTGCATATACATGCAACCACACTTAAGTTGCGGCCCTTGACATGTGCTATGAGTATCGTTGTGGCCTCAGGGCTTCCAAAGTTGAGTAGCCCTGACATAGGCCCTCCAAACATCATTCCTGGGTTTCACCCAGACCAGACCCTAGAATTGGGCTGAACTTTCTCATTCTACTAACTATGCTCCTTTGTCTGTCACTTCCAGCACTTACTTCATAATAAGTACCAATCCGGTGCCTTATTATTTAAGGATCTATTTTCACCAACATTATAGAAACTTTGAAGGTCAAGGCAGTCCAGATACTCCATCGGGAAAGACAGCATTCAGAAGCTTCCAAGCACTTCCAGTTTGATCACTTATTAACTGCATGAGTTATTACAAATGAGATCCTAGCAACTTCTTCAGAGAAGATCAGTAATATCTATGAGGAGATACCTTGAAGCATCAGGGCCTTTAGCTAGATATCTTAATTTACCCTCTGTTTTAAAGCAACTGAGTTATTTAGATATGATGTCCTAACAATATAGAGTAATGTACAAGGTCAGCTCCCACCTAGTAAAAGCTTGTTTTCCCATTAACTAAAAACAAATATTCATTATCAACATCTTTATAAATCTTTTAGTTGTGATAAATGAGGGGTTTACATTGTTCTCTCTAATACAGATATGGACAACTCGCAGAACTAGCATGTATGAGATAGTAATATATATATCCAGTCATAATGAAGGCATGATTGTTCAATACTCCATTAAGATCAGGCCCAATGATTTTTGTCTCATTTGAAAATAGATGTAGGACATACTTGTTCATTTGCTTAATTTTTGGATAATTTTCCAGACCTAGAGTCTTTACAGAGCTAATCCTTTAGGCTAACTTATGCTGCTTTCCCCACCTTTGCTCCTCTATCAATCTGTGAAGACATCTGATGAAGTTAAAGTTACATCTGATTAAAATACTGGAAGAGCAATGAGTTCAGCAAGTGATGAAGAGAAAGTGAAATGGTACAAAGGCTGTTACATTATCCTTTCTCTTCTCACATAAAGGAGCCCTGAACATGTTGTCAGACACAGCACTTTATTCAAAGGGGTTTCACACATGCATTCCTAATCAGGATTATATTTCACACACATCTATCATCGCTCACAAGTGTAGTGGGCTAGTCCTCCTTGAAAACATATCAGCTCTCCGTGTTTGCCATCCACTATTTTTCCCTCATATAAATCTAGTGCTTGGTGACCCACAAGACAGTATTCTATAAAGAAAAAAAATTAAATTGCTTAGGATCAACATTGAATATAGCTCTACAACTCCTTTAACACGGGTCATTTTCCTAGGTCACCTTTGTTGCCAAGTAAACAGTCTAAGTAACTGACCTTAATTTATTCACTGAAATCAGAATGTGACAGGTTATCGTACACAGTTATTTGTGTAAAATAGCTTGTAAACTATGTGGCTTTACTTAGCCTCACAAATCTGTATTATAAATGTTCTGTTGGTTCTTGCAACAATTATCTAAATGGAATAGAGCAGGTGCAAAATGCACAATTTCTGCTGCTATGAAACAGAGAGGAAATCCCCAGGCACCTAATGCCAATGAACCCAAATCCAGTGGGTAGCAAATATACAAACACATACTCAGATCATACCTGCTCTCTATAGAGGTGAGAATGTATCTGAATCCTTTAAGTAAAGATACCTAGCATGCAGAATATGAGACACAAATTACAGTAATATTTATGTTAAGAGGTGTTTATTATTCAATTTCCTTTTAAAAAAAGTGTTGTGGCATTTGTAAGTAATGTCCCCAAAACAACACTACATTACTACTGGAAGTTGCAACATATCCAACAGTTATTACCGTTGTGGGTAGTCACTACTATAAAAATACAAAAATCATATGTAAAGTTAACGATAATATGGTATCTTATAGTTACTGCACTCACATTGTCCATATAATGAGGGAAAAAAGGGGATTAAAACTATGTTTTTACATTCCTTATGGAACAGAACTATAGATATAATACTAAAACTCAGATTTCCATAGAAATTAAGTATGATTGTATAGAAATTACTCAAAAAGTAATGTTTAATATATAATATTTCTTTATGTCTCTTTTTAAAAAATGAATATAGATTCCATAGTGGGGATACATTTTCTATTAAATGCAAAAAATTCCTACAGAAAGTTATCATTTTCTATTAAAAATCTATGTCTGTGATACAAGGGATATCATTTATTTCATTTTATACAAAAGTAGGATCACACTTTTAAAATTTACATTGACACATTTTCCTCCTTTCTCTAGAAACTGTGGCATCCTTAAGTTATTTTACTCTTTCACAAAAAAGCTTGTGTATTAAAGTGGACATTCTTAATGTTGATTCTTAATGTTGATTCAGTTATTTTCTGAAACTCTTAGTGGAAAAAAGAGCATTCTGTCAAAGATTTTCTAGGTAGTAACATATTATACCATGCTTAAGATGAATAAAACTGGTGTCTTAAAATAGATGCAACCAAGACAGGATTTCATGAAAGCCTTTCAATGAAAACATCACTTCACCATGTAAAAATGCACTTCAGAAAGACCTTTCAAAAACTCGGCTGGGAACTACTGTATATCGACATATGCCCTGAAAAATTCATACCAACACCAATTGCACAGGGGCATTGTTCACATGAAGTAACTATATCTATATGTTGTCAAGCAACTGGCCATAAAAGCACAGAATAAAAAGGCATTTGAAATATAATATGACTGAAAATACCACAGCTGATTTTTTAAAAATTTTTGATGGTTAAGAACAAAAAGACTTTCAGAAAAAGAATTTAGACACTATGCCCCAGTGTTTGAATTTCAAAATGTAATGTGACATATTAGTAAATGTCTGAGAGAAAAAAATGCATAGAACATTTTTTTTTAAAGTGAAAGACCAACAGATTTGGAATGAATTTCTTGTTGTTCCTATGAAGTCACAGAAATGTTAATGACTAGATAAGTTAACATCACCTACACATTTCTAAACATTTTGGAATCACAACCCTTTGGTAGAGGGTTGGAATGGGGAAAGCAGTGTAATATTGTTCCAATATTTTCTATGGCACTAATGCACAAGTGACATTTAAATGACAGGATTTTTAACGTTTAGGGTCTCTTTCTGTAGTGAGTCTTTTCTTGCATGTTTAACATCTGGATTAAAACACTTCAGAGTATCACATAATTCTGCAATTATATTAGTGTCATTACTTACAAGTTCCATTAATAATTTCTCTGTACAGGGGTTTAAAATGTAAGTAGAATTATCTTGATTAATCCAGAATTTTATTCTAGAATGCCTAAGCACAGAAGGCAAAGATTTATCCTCCATAATCATCACACAGTATTTTGTCAGTTTTTAAGTTTCAGACCCAAATCCTCTGCAGAGGCAAAATTACCAGACACTGTGGAACCACTGTGTCTTTCTGGCAAGGGCAGGATAGGAAGAGCCCACACAAGTTCTATGAACTACACCAGAGAGCTTGGCATTGTGGTGGCTACTCTTGTGGCTCAGAGCACAGCAACAGTTCAATGGTAGTACAGAAGGATCTGCTATTACATCAATGCTCTGGTCTTCTCTATTCCAGAATTGGGCAGTGAGGGAAGACGATAGAATTAACTCGGATGTGGAAGATTTGGAGCTGGTTCTGTGTCACTAAGGGAAAGATTTCTTGCCTTCTTTACAGTTCTTCCGCAGTCAGGCAGCTGAGCTGGGCTTAAGATTAAGGCTAGGAGAATGCATCTGGCTGGCAATTCTGTCTATCTGGGCCATCTACACAGTACTCTTACCTTGAAATAAGGTACGCAATTTGCGCTAGGTAAATTGCATAGCTTACTTTAAGGTTATTTCAGAATAGCTAATTTTGAAATTTGGTCTTATCTACACAACACCAAATTTCGACAAAGTGCTATTCCAACAAATCCCTCAACCCTCCTGGAACGAGGGTTACAGGAATGCCGGAATAGCACACCCATTATTTTGAAATATATTTTGAAGTAACGGGTGCATTTAAAGACGCGGCATTACTACTTCAGGATACTTCTGGTATCCAAAAATAGCCCCGCTGTGCAGATGTCACCTATGTGAACTGCAAAAAGGGGATGGGGCAAATGGGAATATGCGGCAGATTTTTTTTTCCCCATCTCATTTGTAGCTTCCCTCCAAATCAAGAGGCCTTACCATTGGCCCTCCACAATAGGAGCTGTTAGGAAGCATTGAGAGGGAAGAGGAATTATGACCAAGTCCTCTCTGTGGTATGTGGGGCTGCATCAGCCAAAACATAGAAGTCTATTTTGAAACCCAGAATTCTGGCCACGGACTCTTAAAATAGAAGATGTATCCCTTCACTCCCCTCTTCTCACCATCCCACCTGCCCAACATCCTTCATATTATTCAAGTAAAGGCTGCTCACTTGTAACACTGACTTGTTTATACTAGATAATTTAGAAAAATAGGCAGCACATCTGCATAATAACATCTTAGATAAACCTGCTCCAGGAGTTTTAGGCTTTGATGCCAGTGGACAAGGAAGGAAGGTCTACTGGCAAAACAGACGGTTATGACTTCAAGAAAATATTGCCACTTATACTTCAGATATCAATAGCTATTATAATCAATTAGCTCAATAACTGATATTCAGTGGGTACCCAAGTACAACATGAGAGCTCTGTAAGAACCATTACAATCTAAAAACAATAATCAAGATTTTAAAAACTGTTAGGGCCAACATCCTGTCAAGAGAAGAACAGGTGTGCAAGTCTGGAAGGAACATTTCCCTTCTCTCAGAAAATGGGCACTCTGCACTTCTGCAAATGCTGATGCAGCTACTGAGGTGGCTCCAAAGGGGCGTACGAGCCAAACAGTTATAAAGTAGAGCTCACAGGCCAGGGAGCACCTATGCCAGGGTAAGTTAATATGATCTCAAAAACAACTGTGTAAGTGGCAGGCAGCAAAGAAGAGAAGGAAATGCAAATATTAAGGAAAGCTGAGGAGGAAGCAAAGGGAAATATATAGTGTTAAAAATGAACCAGAATAGCACACAAACTGGGAAAGATATTGTTAATATTTCCAGTATCAATAGTTCACATTAAAAATTATGAATGTTCATTACCCTTGTTTGTACATATCAAGCAATTATGAATTGGTTAACTTTAGAAGTTTGGTTGCTTATCCTAAATCCTCCAGAAGTCTACAAAACTGTCTAGATACTACTCACAAAGAGGTTTTTTGAAAGATTCTTGTTATTTCCACCTCTCACCTGAAATACCAAGGTAATGTATGATATTTTTACAGTTGTGATTCTGCTTCTTGAAGGCAAAGGTGAAAAAAACATATCCAAACACTTTAAGGGTGAGTCTAGACTACAGGGTTTTGTCGACAAAAGTGGACTTTTGTCGACAAAACTATACCTGTGTCCACACTACCACTGAGTTCTGTCGACATAACGTCGACAGAACTCAGCAGTTTTGTCGACTCTGGTAACCTCATTTTACGAGGCATAACGCCTTCTGTCAACAGAGTTTCTGTCGACAGAAGCCTGTAGTCTAGACATACCCTAAAATATTTAGAAACACTAGATGCTAACACTAGTTAGATAATCAGTTCAAGAAATTGACTAAGGAGTGGAGGTTTCCATTTTTTTCCAAACTTCTTTGAGCCTCTGTACTATAAAGCTAATAGTGAGGAAGGACGATCTTGTGGCTAAGGCATTACAGGGACTTGAAAGACCAGCATTCAATTTCTTGCTCCTACACAGGATCCCTATGTGACTATGGGCAAGTCACGTAGTCTCTGTTTCTCCTTTCACCATCTCTGAACAAGTGAATAAAATAGCATCCCTACATCAGAGGGATACATTAAAAATTTTGTGGGGGGGGAGGGGTTACATACTATGATTCTGAGCATTATAGAAAAAATCAAAATAGATGACTAATCCCTCAAAGGATTTTGTCAGAAGATCCCAGAGCACTTGTATGTCAATGGCACTAGAGAAGTTGAAATTCTCAAGACTGTGGTTAAATAATGAGTACCAGAACAATGGTCTAATGCATAGGGAGGATGGAGAGAAGTAACAAATGCTATCTTTCTGACTTGCATGCCAGTTCATTCATATGCACCCTATAACATACACTCCTGGCTCATCAAAAGTTAGAATTGTTCTAAAGTTGCACCAGCTATTAACTGTTCTCTAGAGATTTTTACACCATCTGGAGAATTTAAAAGCTGTGTCCTCTGGCCCTATGCCTCCCTGCCACAACTTGCCACCAACATGCCTCTGAAGGGGTTAGCATAATACTTGCTACACCAATGGGGGCAGCCCCTTACCATGAGAAGTTTCAGTTGGTTATTTAAATGTTTTCTAGATCCCTTGTAAGTCACCTAAGTCATATTGAAGAACCAGTGTGAGGTCAAGGATCTGGCCATATGAGTTGAGTTTAATTGCACTGTGGTCCCACCTTAGTCCAAATTTCTCTGCACTAAGAGTGAAATCTGGACATAGCAAAGTCAGTGGGAATTTTTATATTGACTTCAGCGAGGGCAGGATTTCTTCCTGTGTTTCTAACAAAGGCTGTGAATCCAGCAAAGATTTTTTCTTTCTTTTCTGCTCTAGGTTGAATTCAGTACACCTACTTCTGTGCAAGGTAAATAATGTCTAGTGTAGCATAATGGAAAATAACAAAAGCCAAGGCATGTAAATATTAAGGTCATGTCCCAAATTGCCAAAAGAAAATAAATTAATAAAAAAAAAAAGCTTTGGTGGAGTGTTTCCTGTGCATGCAGCCCTTCCCTAATGTAATATAATTATATACTTCTGTAGCATTCAAGAACTGATAGCGTTTCATTAAACAATCTATGCTTTTATCTTAAGTACTACAATCTTTCAGTTAGTCTGGGCTCTTCAGAAGAATCGTATATCTTATGGGAAAAATGTCATCATATTTTATCATCACATCCACACCAATGCCATTGAGACACACCATGAGTTCTGTTCCGGGATGTATTAGTTCAGGAATGACAACTTTGTTCTTTGTAAATGAATCCTGCCATGGCAGTCAAAAGACTAAAAGGTCAGACACAGCCAAGGAAACTTTTGAGGGCTTATTGAATTAATGTGTATTAGGAAGTAGCTACTCAGATCCTACTGAGCATTTCCATTGCTAACAATACACCAGGACTGACAGAAATGGACACCTAAAGATAGGATCCTAAGTACATATCTAGACAGTTTAAAAAGTGGCCTGATTAAAAAAGGACTTAGAATACAAAAGTTCCCATTTAAATCCACAGGAGCAGTTGGTAATCAGCACCTTGGAAAAGACATATGCAGTCACATAATTAAAGACTATCATATACACAGTGGAGTTATGTTTGGGCAGGCCACCTCAACCTAGTCATTAGCTGGCTTTAGAGTTGCTTCACTTTTTAATGTATTTTCGGTAGGGAATCTCTTACACTAAAAATGAAAAAAAAATTCTCCTCGTTCAACTATTAGTTATTAGAAGATTTACCCGGCATTGCTCAGGTCCTTAACTCAAGTGATGCTGATTATTTTCTGAAAAATAAAATGAAAATGAACATGCTTCACTTGAATCATTGCTCTGGGGTGAGGTTCAGTATGCAGGCTGCCCTAGGCACAGAGAGAACTACCTCAGCCCTCTGTCTACACAGCAGCTTGGGGCCAGATGAGAAGCACCTCTCCATAGTTGCTGTAGCAGGCACAACCTGGAAAGGGATGCATGTCCACTGGCTGGGGCAGGTCCATGTTCATCTGCCCTCTATGCTCCCTAGCCAGAGTGAGGGATGCAGCAAACTGTGCACTTTCTCCTTGCAAAATGTTCCCATACAAATTGGACGGGGAGCTTCAGCCCTCCAAGCCACCCTAAAGAGGACTGGGGGGGATGCTCAGGGCTGGGGCAGTTTAATATGGGGGGGTGCACCGCATACAGCCCCTTTTACCTGCCTGTTGATTGTCTCTCTTCTGTATGGTTTTATGAGAAGCGATCCCATTCCAGTCACATCCCATTTTCCTGGCACAACCAAACCCTTACCTTGCTTTTAAGTCGTGATAAGAAGCATACCAAATGTTGTGGTCCTAGCTCTTACCATTTAGGAGGAGTACTTCAACAGACAGACTCTCTCAAAATATATAGTAGATGTATAATATGTAGGGTTGCATTTCTGTATTACACATTTTCAATTAAACAATTCCACGCACAATGATCAGTATCAGATCAGATTCTAGTTCCTCTACGGAGATTTACTGATTATAGAGCAAGAAACAAAACTGTCTATAAACTTCTGTATCCTAGAAGACCTGCCAACCGATGAAGGGGAGATGTGTGTGGGGGGGAGGTGGCGGGGGATGTGTCATTTGCCCTGGGACCCAGTGATTCAAAAGGGTCCTGGACTCCCGACTACCACTGATGTTGCTGCAGGAGCAGCAGCAGCTGGTGCCTTAGGGCCTTTAAATCGCCACTAGAGCACCACACAGAGAGCCCTGGGTGACTCTCAGAGCCGTCTTGGGGTGGGAAAGACAGTTGATGCACTCCAGGTGGCACTGAAGGCTGGCTGCCCCAGCCCTGCCCCTTGCAAGAGGCCCTGCCCCTTCCAAGAGATTGATGTCAGTAGCCCCCCACCACCACCACCACAAACACACCTTGCCCAGGGCTGTCAGCCCTTTTGCATGTACAAAACCCAATTTTTAAATCAGCATGACAGAAAAAATCATAATTTTACTGCAACAAAAAGTATATCTCTTCAATTAATGACTATTGACATGCCATGCTAAACCAGATAATTTTATTTTTTTAAATGGTAGAAGTACATCTCTCCACCCCCATTCCCTTTGTTCTTGGAATCAACTAAGCCATTTTGATTTCAAACTTTTAAAACATAACACCCTCTACCCAGACTGAGAAAAAATGGTCAAGTACCAGCCAGGAAATTCACTCTTTAAAAAAAAACACACAAATAACTGAAAATGATTCCTTGGAACTGATACACATGTACAAATTAGCACTTGAGATGAAATTCTGGTTTCATTGAAGCCAATAGCAAAACTCTTTGGAATGCAATAGCATCAGGATTTCACCCTAAATGTTGCTTTTGCACTCTGTCTACAAGAATAATGAAAGATCATGTAACAAATGATTATAACCTAGTCAGAGACCTATGCAAACACATATACACACTGCTAATAGCAACAGCCCAGTAGACTTGGAAGATGTGATCAGATAAGAAACACCAAGAGATTAAATGCTTATCTGAACACTTACAGTTTTTTGTTGTTGTAGAAACTTGCACTGATTGTTTCATATCAGATTTATAAGATTTTTTAAAAAGTATTATTATTAGCATTTACAGATAGCAGTAGCATTGTCAAAGCCCTTCTATCCTCATCTACACTAAAAAAATAGGTATATTATTATCTTTCAGTCCGTAAATGTCTGTACGATATCTTACATTCAAAGAAAATTGCTCCTAAGAATGTTCATGGCTTATATTTGTTTGGAGACATCCTGGCTACGTCTACATTGGCCCCTTTTCCAGAAGGGGCCTGGTAATTTCAGAGATCATAATAGGGAAATCCGCGGGGGAAGGGAAAGCGCCCTTTTCCGGAGGATCTTATTCCTACTTTGAAGGATAAGTGTAGACTTTGAAGGATAAGATCCTCCGGAAAAGGGCGCTTTTTCCGGAGGATCGGGGCCAGTGTAGACGCTCTTTTCCCGCTTTTTTAAAAGCCGGAAAAAAGCGGCGGACATTTTTATTTAAATGTCGCGGGGGATATTTAAATCCCCCGCGGATTTCCCTATTACGACCTCTGAAATTAACATGCCCCTTCCGGAAAAGGGGCCAGTGTAGATGAGCCCCCTCTGTTTCAGCCTTCACCAAATAGTTCTCCTACATGTTCTGAGGACCCATTTGATTTATTCTCTCTCATCAGTGGTTGGAGCAAACAGAGTACTCAGCCACCCTTTTATATGGTTAAGAACCCATCACACTGATCCTCTAAGGGTTCTTGGGAGTAGAACACACAATGTGTACATAGGTTCCATCAAGTGGTCAAGGACAATGTTACCAAGGGGTCAGTTTCCCAGTGTTGATACACTACCTTCTCTTAGTAAATATTCATTTTTCCAATCCAGTTAAATCTTATCCAAAAGTTTCCAAAACTCAAGATTCAGTTTGATTCCAGTTTCAATGAAGATCTGGACTGCTTTGAGGGCTGCTATTTTTAAAAAAAAATTCTTCAAACAAACTGTCACGTCCTTAGCGATAACCTCTTTGCCGCTGTTCTTAGCCATTTTACTGAACAGTTTAATCTTAATCTCTTCAACATTTGATCATTGTCAATTTCCAAGTGTGACCACTGTTAGCCAAGCATGTTTCTAGTAACACTTGTAGTCCTTTCCCTAGCAGCATTCAAAATTATTTCAAATTCACTGTTCAGGTTGTATTGCTCAGAAATAGTACAGGAATCACCATAACCCTATACTTAAATTAATAATTTAATAAATACAGAAACTGTACTTCTGAATACCCAACTGTTATTCTCTTCTTTTAGGATAAAAGGAAAATCAGTCATCAGTGGACATTTTACATGACATTTTATTCTGCAGCCCTCTGCAAGGCATGACAGATGCACTCACTGCCACCATACTGTGTCCAAGGACCTCTATTGTACAGAATGGCAAACTCAGCCCTAGCTAGCATAAAGATTCAACGATTGATTACTTGTTTTTCAAATATATGCTTCAGGAAAAAAGGAGGAGAGAATCTTTTTGTATGCCCTTATTTAGAAAACAGCATGAAACACAATAAAATATAATCCATACTTTGAGTCTATGCCATGGTCTCCACTAGGACTTTATTTTGAAATAACCCTCTCCCCTCATCCCCCAGTTGAATTTATAAGCTGAGCATCCATACTACCAAGCCCATTAGTTCTAAATAGCATTCTGTAGAATTCAAAATCTGTACTCCTACTTTTCATCAGGAGTAAACCTAATTGCAAAATAGTTATTTTGAAGTAGCAGTTGTGGCATCTCCTGTACCTCTATTTTGAAATAATTACTCCCAAGAGTAATTCAAACTAATTACTCCCCAGTGTTTCCTTGGGCATAAAGTCTAAAGTAGTGCATCCATACTAATGGAGCCTGCCTCGGACTAATTTCAAGGCTTCCCTGTGGTGTGGACACACTTGTTTGAATTTGTTAAATTGGGAGTTAAGTTGTATTTACTCATTTTAAAATAGTTTTCTCGTGTAGACAAGGCCTAAGAGGCAGCTTCCAAGCTACATCACTCATTAATATGCAGGAACTTTATGAATTTATGGGCAATAACATGCACGTTAATGCTGCAACTTCTGATGTCTGAGAAACTGCTCTCCGTGCAATTTCTATTGTACATGAAAATGAACATTTTGGAAAAGTCAATGAGATCTAGTTCTGGATATTCACTCCCAAGCAACGATAATCCCAATATTACAATAGAAAGATTAAAGATTATCCTTCGGGGTACATCAAAAAAAGAACTGATTTTTGTCAAGAATACCTGAGGAAAAAATCCACACATTAAAAAATGAAAGCCAAAATAAAAAAAATATATTCGATCATATTCGATCATATCCTGTCATGCTATCAAAAAGACATTTTCCTCCATAAAGCTGAAAGAGAAAATATACAACACTGGGTGACCAAGCAACAAAATGGCAGATGAAAAGCAATGCTGATAAATGCCATGTAATGTACACTGGACAACATAATCCCAACTATACAAAGTGATGATGTCTAAATTAGTTGTCACCCTTGAAAAAAGATCTGATAGTCATCATGAATAATACTCTGAAAATCCACTCAATGGGCAGTGTTGAGAGTGTAGAGTGAGAAACAGTCTCACATCCACCCCAATTGAAACAATCAATTTTCCCTTTAATACAATTTCAGAGAGAATCACTGTTGTTTATAGGGTCTGGACACACATTCTTGCCAGACAAGTAATAATAGACAGCAGCAGTCAAAATAGCTACCAGAATATTAGGAATAATAGGAAAAGAGACAGAAAATAAGACAGAATATAGCAGAATGACACTATATGAATCCATAGTACACCCATAGTTTGAATACTGCAGTTTCCTCATCTCACAAAATATATATTAGAACTGCTAAACCTACAGAGAAGCACAATAAAAATGAGAAGGAGCGTACAAAAAAATTCCACGTGAAGAAGAATTAGAAAGACTGGGACTGATCAGTTTAGAAATGTGACAACCAAGGCAGGATATGATAGAGCTCTCATTAATGGTGTGGAGAAAGTTAGTAGCATAAGTAGCAGGAGTTATCTAAATTGATTAACAGGCATCTGGTTTAAAAGAAACACAAGTACTTATTAACACTAGACACAGTCCACTGTGGAAGTCATTTCCAGGGGATACTGCGAAGGCCAAAAAATGTAAATGAATTCAGAAAAGAAACAGGTAACTGCATGGAGGATGATCCCATCAGTGACCAAGATGGTCCAGGATGCAGCCCCATGCTTTGGGTGCCCCAAAACCTCTCACTGAAAAAGTGGGGCTGGATGACTCAGTAATTAGTTAGTTCTGTTCATTCCCTTTGAAGCATCCAATACCAGCCACAGTCTGAAGATAGATACTGGGATAGATGGATCATCAGTGTAACCTTGTGTGAACATGCTTCTGTTCTTGAATATTCTAGATTTTACAAGTCAGGAGAACACATGTTGATTTCCCCTCCTCTCAGTGCTTTTACATGAGTAATTCCACTGGAAACGACACCTGATTTACATCAGTGAAAGATCAGAATTTGTGGCCTTTTATTCTTTGAGCCACAAACTTCGGATACTTCAAAGAGAAATGCCTGGGTGGACCCTATCATCTGCATGTAACTAAGCTGCCTTCACTGGGGCTCTAAAGGGACTTAGAAGCCTGCTCCCATGCAGTTCTCTTTTTAGCATCAGGGCCACATCACTGAAATGTTTTTGTATATAATCAGCATCATGCTTTAGGCTCAAATTTTGCCATTAGTTATATACAGAGAGAGAGAGAGAGAGAGAGATCCAGCTGAAAGCTATGGCTGTGTTGCAAATGTGATCTGAATCTCTGCTCGGTCTGGACACATGGGCTGTGTCTAGACTACATGCCTCTGTCGTCAGAGGCATGTAGATTAGACACATAGGCAAAGTCAAATGAAGCCGCGATTAAATGATCACGGCTTCATTTAAATTTACATGGCTGCCGCGCTGAGCCGACAAACAGATGATCAGCTGTTTGTCCGCTCAGCACGCTAGTCTGGATGCTCCCCTGTCGACATCAAAGCCCTTTGTCGGCAGCCCCGTTATTCCTCGTGGGATGAGGTTTACCGGGACTGCCGACAAAGGGCTTTGATGTCGACAGGGAAGCGTCCAGACTAGCGCGCTGAGCGGACAAACAGCTGATCAGCTGTTTGTCGGCTCAGCGCGGCAGCCATGTAAATTTAAATGAAGCCGCGATCATTTAAATCGCGGCTTCATTTGACTTTGCCAAAACAACAAATCTACATGGCTCCATCGACGGAGCCATGAAGTTTAGACATACCCATGCAGTCCTAAGCATCATTCACTCAGCACGCTTTGTGCTTTTGTTGCAAGAAAGCCACACCCCTCCAAGTTGGTCACCTACCTCAGTATTCCAAGGGACAAATAATTCTCCAGCACAAAATCATTGGCTTCACACATCTACACCCAGAGAGTTGTGGTAATTACAGGGCTCACTAACCTGGCCACTATGTAGCTTCTATCTACTTGTAGTTGACAGTATCGCTTCTAATATTGCCCTATGCAAAGTTTAGTTTGCCAACCACCATAAAGATGTACAACATTTTAACTGAGTTTCAAAAAGCTTTCACTTCCTTACTTACTAAAATATATTTTAATCAAGTCTTGAGCAAAGAAGCTGGCAAATACATTTATTATTAAAACAAACTTCTCTAAAAATTCACATCCTGGCTTATTAAGAAATATAATAAAGACTTTTCTGTAGTTTAGTATGCAAGAGTGAGATTGCTTGACCTCTCTTTTAATGACTTAATTAGCTGTATCAAAGCCCAGCTGGGCCTCTGCTGACAACATAGCTAGATATTTCAATCAGGCAGTGTTATGGAGAATAAGTAATAAATGCTACCTTGTCGCCATACAGTCCCAAACCAGAGTGCATGCTGGTAATGCTAAATTTGATCAGTATGCCTCATATTTCAATTAGTCGTGGTCTGAATCACTAAAACTGTGTAATGTGTATGAATTCCTGATATCAGATACAGAGCAACAGGCTCCCACAGTTAGAGCCCATTGAGTTTGCTTTTATTAGCAGCCAATTAATGGCCAAAATCTGCATTGCTTTTAAAATTTATAACCTCTATTCCAGCTGCATCCATGGCTCCCAGTATACTGTATACAATCAGATCCATATCACTGTCGCAAGTTAAACAGCTGCAAACTGTATTCTGTCTGCAGAACTGAAAAAATCCCTCTATACAGAAGCTTTTTTTAAAAAAAAAACTCTCAGAAGTTCTTTTCAAAGCCCAGCAGCACTAGTTACTTTGCGACAATGAGCGATTTAATACAGAAAGAAAGAAATCTACACCAAGGTAACCTCTAGGGATGTGCTAGGTTTTCAAACGAATGAAACCCTATCACTTTGGCACAGCACAAGGGCAAGCAAAGCCACTTCTCCTGACCAAGGCTAAGAAAATATAAACATATAAAACCCAACCCTCATTGAGAATTAACCCATTGAAGTCTAGGTAGATTAAAAGATTTCACCAACAAAATATATTAATATTTTAGCGAACTTCCACAAATTAGTAATAATGGAAATTGTAATCTTGATATGAGACCCAACAGAGACTACAATGGAAAAAGATGCTTATGCCTCTTCCGCCCGCTCCCTCCCCTCCCATTATGGTTGAATGAATACCTCAAGACTTTTAGGCATTATTTTTAGGTACAAATCTATTTCTGTTACATGATATGGCAGGAAATTTTGATGTGATCAGCTTTAGACACAAAACTAGTAGCTTTATGTATTGCTAATGTCATGGCATAAAGCCTCATGATAAAGGCATATTTGACATTTAAAATTATGCTATTTTAAAAAAAAGTAATTTACCATATGTAAAAAATGGGCAGGCGTAGAACATTTTTGGATATCCGATCTTCCAGTATTATCTGAGTCAAACACTAGATGTTTCTGTTCTTTCGTCTCCTCCCATGCCACTGACCAAAAATTTAGCCTAATGTCAGTACCATATAATAGATAACGTATTGACCTGAATATTACCTCATTTCTGTTTACAGGAGTCTGAAAAAGCACTTTACTAACAGTAACACACAGCAATAAAAATGTTGTACTTGGATAATACAAACTGCTGTCATGGCTATTTAAAATACAATAAAATCCTTTTTTTTTTTTTTTTAAACAAACTTCAGCCACTAATAACCAGCATTCTTTCTAACTGCTTAAATACTGCAGTAAGACTTGTAATGCCACTGTGAAATCATAAGCTAGTACTTCAAAGGTGTTCTGTCTGTTACAAATTTAATCTTCACTGGTATGTCACAACTCATTTCATCCCAGCAGCTTTGAGATGCAGCATAGTAGCATTTTTGTTGTCCTAGACAACCTGAACCAAACTGTTAAATACCTGTCTGATGCCCAAGAATGATCACAATCATATTGCCTATGGGATTTGTAATAACAACTATCCTGAAAATCTGCAATTATTCCAATCCAGTTAGTTAAGGGGGGGGGGAGTGGAATTCCTCCCCTCCTCTACCCCCAAAAAGATAGATTAAATCCATTGTAGGTATTTTATTTTATAAATGTGATAAAAGTGAAGTGCATATATACCATACTGGGCTTGGGGACATTTTCCCCTCTTGATCCCAGTTCTTTACCTGCTTACACCCATGTAAATCAGCAGTCAATTCTCTGGAAGAAAATGGAATTAGAGAGACAAAGTTGTTGGAGAAAAAAAAACTATAAACAGACATGTACAGGCAGTCCCCGAGTTACGCGGATCCGACTTACGAACGGGGATTTTCTCGCCCCGGAGGACTGGAGCGGCGGGACGCCTGGTCCCGCCACCCGCCTCCTCCAGGGCGAGAAAAGCTACTCCCTGTCTCCCTGGTCTGCTGGGGGAGCCAGCAGACCAGGGAGACGCTGAGCAAAGCGGCGGAGAACCCGGGGCCGGACCCGCGGCGCTTCCAGATCAGCTGGAAGCGCCGTGGATTTGGCCCAGGTCCTCCGCCGCTTTGGTCCACGTCTCCCTGGTCTGCTGGGGGGGGGGATGCAGCTAGTGCCCCCCCCCAGCAAACCAGGGAGATGTGGAGCAAAGCCCGGGGCCTGTGGTAGAGCAGGTGGGGCGCTGCTGGTTGGTCCCGCAGCACCGCTCCTTGGCGCTACTGGACCAACCCGGCAGCACCCCAGCTGCTCTGCCCCAGGTGTCCTGATTCAGCCGCTGCTGATCAGTTTCAGCAGCAGCTGAATCAGGATGCCTGGGGCAGAGCAGCTGGGGTGCTGCTGGGTTGGTCCAGTAGCGCCGAGGAGCGGCCGCGCTACTGGACCAACCCAGCAGCACCCGAGCTGCTCTGCCCCAGGCGTCCCCAAGTCAGCCGCTGCTGAAACTGACCAGCGGCTGACTACAGGAAGCCCCAGGCAGAGTTGCTCTGCCCCGGGCTTCCTGGAATCAGCGGCTGATCAGTTTCAGCAGCAGCTGACTTGGGGACGCCTGGGGTTCTTAAGTTGAATCTGTATGTAAGTCGGAACTGGCGTCCAGATTCAGCCACTGTTGAAACTGATCAGCCGCTGATCCGACTTACATACAGATTTAACTTAAGAACAAACCTGCAGTCCCTATCTTGTACGTAACCCGGGGACTGCCTGTACATGGGGTTACACTTATGCACACTTTCTTCTGCAGTGTAGGCCTATGCGTGTTTGTACACACCATGGCTATGTCTATTCTACATGCTTCTTCAGTAACAAGCCTTTTACGCAAGTTTTCTTGCACAAGAGTACGTCCACACTTCAAAGCACATCTCAAAAGCCACGTGGTTTTGTGCAAGAGAGCGTCCACACTGAATGGATGCTTTTGTGCAAGAAAGCTCTGATGACCACTGACAGAATGGCCAACAGAGCACCTGTGCTTTTTCCTATAGGAACGTCCACGCTTGCCTTCTTGTGCAATAGCTGTAGCACTAAAAGCAGTTATGCCTCAGAAAAGGAGGCTTACCTACCGTGGAAAAAGCCTTCTGTTCTGCAGTTTAACTGCTTATTTAATTGCACAAGAGCTCATTTGAGGTATGAACACTTCGCAGGTTTTTGCGCAAAAACAGTTGTTTTTGAGCAAAAACCTTGTAGTGTAGACGTAGTCCATGTGAAATCACATTTCAGTGTTCTCCATTACTAAATCTGAACTATATAACAAACTAACCCAACAAACATGTAATCCAACTTTATTGTGCCCAGTCACAGGTGAGTTCTACATCTTTCTGAAAACTGAAATAAGATACTCTGTTGAGAAACTGATGGAAGCCACTTTTTAAAATATGATCTGACAGCACTTTGATATCTTCCAAAATGTGTGACTCGCCAAATCTGAAGGGGCTCAGGTACATTTGATGGGTCCTTATAAAAATCTGAGTTTAGCCAAAAGTGAACTGTTTACTTCAACTGGTCCCTCCCACCTCAGACGTTTGCATGCTACTCTCTGATGCAGGAAAGTCTCAAACATTATTTTGGAAGCAAAAGTGTATACCAACTCTTCCAAGAATAATTTATGTGTAAGGCCATTTAACTGTAAAGCCAGTAGGGATCTCAGACTTGGGAGTTTTTACCCATATCTTAGATAAAAAATTCTGAAAAACAAATTAGCACTCAAGAACAAAGTGGATTTATCACTTTCTGTGGAGGACTTTGTGTCCATAAAACATATAAATGAATTATGCTGATTTTATACATACATTATGAACATCATTCATTCATGTGTTTTATGTGTAATCAGAAAGCAAACATATAAATTGATTAGTCCATTTTTTAACATCCCTTGTGTTATGTAGAACATTATTTTTCATTTAATAAATACACGTATTTAACACAGTTACTAATGAAAGAAACATTTATCTAACATGTTATTGTTAATTTACGGTTTCATAACTCTATTTACAAAAGAACACAATAGAATGAAAATTGCTTTGTAAGTAAATCTGCATTGCTGATTTACTTTTATTGTACCACTTAGAAGTGGAACAAATATGATACATACTATAATATGCGCACTCATTTCCAGATTCTCAAGGTAAAATAAAAATAAAATAAAAATCATCTATTAACTAGGATGGGATTTATTTATTTATTTCACTGAGTCTGAAAAAAGTTCTATTGTATTTCTTGATCGTACTTAGGTAAAGTAAGCTCCTTGAATCTTACTGATTCAGCAAAAGTTTGATAATTCCTCAATACTATAATTACTGTTGCTCCATATTTGTCTATATCCATTAGAGGACCCATTAGGAAGCCCATTATAGATTGTGTATCTAGAATAAGACACACAATAAATGCAAAAAAACACTGCAATATGGGTTCATACAGAGAAATAGATACAGGTTAAACTATGTTTGCTAAAAGACAACTGTATATCCACCCACAACCAAATTAATTGACACATACATTAGTGAGCTCATGCAGGCATGCAGACACACAGAGATGCATTTTTCTATAAATACCATCAATTAAAAATGGGAAAAAAATAAAAGAAATGGAGCATGTACCAACTGCCATGATTCAGACCGAAGGGAGAGAGTAATATACGCTTTTATTGGGGAAGTCCATGAGCAACCCAACCATGGTTTGACTTTGTTCTGACATTCATGAATTATGCAGTCCTCTTTAAATCAGGAAAATGACAGTGAATTATGCTGCCCACTACCCCATATTGTGTCTCTACATACACATACTTCAAAACTCAGTTTTTCGTTTATATGTAGCGGACACCACCCACATGTTCAAACACGCTCATTACCCTCATATTTTCAGAGATACACATTGTATGGATGAACAGATGAAAGTGAGTCCTGTTCAAATGGCATCCTTAAAGCCACCACCAACTGCTTCAATACTGAGTATGCTTTGGACAGCTTTGTGGACATTAAATCGCTCTCTTTGGGGTGCGGATTAAAGTTCTAGTGATATTTTTCTTTTAAAATTGTACCCTTAGCATTTTTAATTCTCTCTCAGCACCTTCTAAATATATCACTACCATAGAAATGGTCAGTCTTTTAATATGTATTCTGTTGCAGTAACTAAATTGATTTTATAATTTTCATTTTACAAGTGAGTTTTTAATTAAATACATCTCAATATTTGGAATATAAACACACAGACACACGCACACACAAACACACACAGGGTAGCTGATCTCTACTTAATAAAGTCTTAAGATGCATAGACTGTAAGGGACCACTGTGATCATCTGAGGAGCAAGACTTCACAGTCTGTTCTTGGAAAAAAATCCCACTGAACTCAGGGCATAATTCCCTCTTGACTACAGTATCAGCTCCCAGAATTCTGGGAAGAACATCTTAAAATAGAAATTTCTTGTCATTTGCATATTTCTCAAAAGATCTTGCTTATTAAAATGCAATCTAGCATGTATTTATGGATAATTATTTCTGATATGGTATACAATAGGGATTCCTGGCATTTAAATTATCCCTAACATATACAGAATTGTGCTTTTTGAAGTAATCCTTTGTAATAAAACAGAATGCATTTTGTAAGATATCTGGGTTTTTAACTGTGCTGTAATAAAGGTGCTTAAAAATGTTGCCTCAGGCAACTAAACCAGGATTTGACTTCTTGAAGAAAACCAAAGTAAAATAAAAATTTTCCCACACTGCAGAATCTAGTCATTAATTTTACCGAAGACAGCCAGACATGCATGCCAATGTTTTCACTGAGTAAATGTGTGGTTTAACCATTATACTCTCTACATTTGAAGATTATTCCCAGCAAAAAATTGACTTTTATTTTCATTCTTTTATATAATCTCAGAATTGAATATAGAATTATTTTACATCTCTGAGTGATCTTGACATTCATTAGTACATAATGTCAAATAGTTTGCTATTTTCTTTATATACGGATAAACAATAAATTCATTTTAATGTTTATGCATGTAAGTAGATAAAAGCTAAAAGCCACTGTGCAATATACTTTTAAACAACTTCTAAATACATGACATATGACAGAAAGCACAAGAAAAACACTTCATGAAAATATCATTTGCATTTGCAATTTTAAGAAATACTCTTTCTCCCTTCACCCTCAAATCTTTAATTCTTGATGAACAATTTTATTTTGAATGCTTGAGTTGGGAAAAATATATATAGAACACTAGAAAAATAAGATAATATGTGGGTTATACAAACACATTAAATATGCACACAGACGGGACATTTGAAAAATAGTTTTCCAACATCAATTATATCTAGATATTGGTATTTGTGTATGTGTGTGTGTCTACTGCTGCCGTCTACAGCATGTTATTTATAATATAAAGCATTTCAGCTGATACAATGTAAATTAACAGAAAATATAACTACAGAAATAGCAAAATAGGCATAAATCAAGTTAACAATACAGAGGGAATGGTCTGATCACTCTTTTGTGTTATACATGTAGTTCCTTTCAAATTGAAATTTTAAAATGTTTCAGTTGATCAGCTACAGAAGTGTAACATAGCTGTAATATGTTAATCATAGATGCATACATTTAATGTGTGCTCCAGTTTTATTTAACAAAAGTTTCTAGAACATCAAATGCACCGTATTTGAGGCTAATTCAGTATAAACACATTTCATTACTATGCAGCACATTCACTTACATCATAAACGAGGTGTGACCAGCAGAAGGCAGTGTTACAATAAATATATATGCTACTGCTCGTTTACAAAACTGGTTTGAAATTGAGATTAGAGTTTTGCTAACTTTTGACAATACAACTATTGTTTTCTCTAGGCACTTAAGTCCAAAGTTATCCTGTCAATGTAAACAATCTTACAGAAGTAGTTAACATCCTTTAGAGTCAACTTCTTTTGTATTACATTGCTTTAAAAGTTAGCCTATTCAACTTTTATTACATTGTATTTGATTTTAAAGTTCATCAAAGAATTGTGTTCACACTTACCATTTTAACACAGCATTATGCTGAGCTGTGTCCTCATGAAAACTGGACTCACACACTGTTGAGCAGATAGGCATTGCCGCCACAGCAGTTTAGATTACATAATTCACTTCAAAACCAGCTTCTAACATTTCTTATTAACCTTTAGTGGGTTGATAATCATTTGGTAGAACCATTTCTAGTAGGTTCTTAGAACTTCTGTTGGTATAATAAAAATATCTTTAATTAAATCTCCCTCAAATGTATAAAGTAATAATGTCATTTAGTATGTGTTAGTATACAAAATCTGTTGAATGCCTCTCCAAGTTTACAAAATCCATGTTAAAGGAACCAGCATTGCAAAAAAAATGTTACAGCATATGTTTGGATTTTTGTATTTCAAAGTCCTGACTACTTTATCTGAATTACAGATTTAGAGCTTTGTTATGTGTGATAGTTATGATAATATGATCACTAAAGGCACAGCGACAGGGAGACTCAAATCCCTTTGAAAATCCCTTTCTCTATTTCCTACAGCTGCTGCTAGAGTTTAATATCTGATAGAATGATGAAAAAGAACAGGCCCAACTGCAGTTTTAATAAAATTTTTAACGGGTCTACATATAGTTATGAAAAATGTTATTTGCAATGCCAATCTTTAATAAAATTTCCTTAAACCAAAAAAAAATTCCCTGTGGGGAACCTGATATGAATGTGTTTTTCATATGTACTATTTAAGGCTGTTTAAAGGTTATGAAAGTGACTGGTAAAATAAGTTCTATCACAGCACAACAAAATCCAGTATAGGCAGTCACACTTTTGCATTGAATCAAATAAGCAAGCAAGACCCTTCAATTGAGCATGTTTGTTCTAAAACAAATATTTTCAGTTTACATAACCAACTTTTCTACCTTCGTTGTAATCATTCTTGTATGGGCGTTATCCTCATTTTAAAGACATCAACACACAAGAAACTGATCTCGCAGCCATAATGGTATTGCTGTTGAAACTTATTTTCATCAAAAGTGTTATCATTTGCTCACTCCTTAAACAATATGCTTTTTAATGCTATTGCTAGTTAGCATCATGCTTTATTCATCCAATATTTAATTTAGATATGTGATCAATAACTACATATATATATATATAATAAAGCTACATTTAACTTAGACTATATTTTTAAACTTCCTGACCTATATGCTCATTCTCCTCTCTCATCCAGTCAATCACCATGTGCCCTAAAAGAAATTAGACTAAAATATGGGCTCACATACTCAGTAACAGTCTGTGTACAGCATAGCCTTGTTTGTCATAATAAAACTGCCTAGGAATAAAGTTATAAAATAGCATCTTATGCTCTAACATATGATTTACTTAAAAGGTCAGTCTTCACAAATGATACAGGGAAACAGGGCTGGAAATTAATAATTTCATCTTAAATAGAATAGCTATACTAGAAGAATAATGAAATGTGCTGTTCAAAATATGTTGAACAGAAACAACAGGTTTCTTTGTAATCCTTTTAAATATATGTCCTGACATCATTACTAATGTTCGCAGTATAATTTTTCTGGTTACTTGCTTTTCACACTTTGCATTCTCTACATTTTCATCTCTTTTCATAAAATTGTATTTGCAATGATTAGCAAAGAGCATCTAAGAATGTTAACTGTGAACAGGCTGTGTACATGATATTGACTCCTTAAACAGATGATACCTTCTGAAAGACCACTGATTTCCTTCACAAATGCATGTCAATCACATCTTCAAAGAGGAGTGCAAAGAGTGTAAAGAGACAATCTTTATTGGATTCCTAATTCTACATCAACTGCAAGAAAATTTTTATACTAACATTGCTTTGCTGAAGCATTTTAGCCATCTTTACACGTTTTTTAAATGTGGATATAAGTAGGCTGGAAAGAATTAGATTTTTAATCAATAAATCTGGGTAAACATCAATTTCACTGCACACACACACACACACACAAATGGATGAAACAATATTTCCATCAATAATAACTGATGTTTACAGATAGGCAAATTAAGAATAATGTTACTTGAAATTTTAGAGTTTGATTTAATGATATTTCTATTTTATATTTTGTCATGTAATGTTAATTTGTGGTTTAGCTTTTATAAAAGCTTTAGCTTTTCTAATCTCAATGGATAATCAAATATTTATTATTGGAAACCTCCCACACTATTTCCCATGACTGTGAAAATGTAAATTAATATAAATAGACAAGATACTTAAAGATAAACATCAATACTATAAAAATAAAAAAAATCTGCCAAGCCTAATTTTAACTATGAGTTTATAAAAGTGGGATTGTGTCCATGTGGCCAGAGAGTGGAGAGGGAAAGAAGGGGCATATAATAATTGCAGCCCAAATCTGAATTCTGGCACATTCTTAAGTTTTATCTTATTGAAAACTATTCAATTTAGAACGGTATAGCAAGAAATCTCACTATTGTAACTAATACCTATTAATTTAAACTATACATCAGCATTATCATAATTAAATATTGTTATTTAACATAATCTAACACTGTACTTTTACATATTATTCACCTCTGTATTTTAGGGTTTTTGTGAGTTTCGTATTTCCTGTGACCTTAAGCAGGGGATTTGGAAAAATTTGGAGGAATCAAGGTAACAAGAATGTATGAAAGAATAATTTATTGCTGTGACCACTTTGTCCTCTGATTTCTGTTTTAGGATTATAGTGGATTACCTTTCTTCAAAACCTATTTTTCATATCCCCATGGAAATTAATTGACAAGTTTGCAAATAAGTAGGAAAAATGAAGAGATCTAATCAATTCTGAAATTCAAAAATTTAACCTCTAATCTCTCTGTATGTAGGTCTTGTAAAATATTAGCAATATACTCAAATATAAAGCTTGCAGACTGAAGTGCATTATACATCAGGATAATAAAGCACTTCAGTATATTTTTCCATTTCAAAGTAATACATTTTAAAGCTTTTTATTAAAATGGTTCCAAGCATCTATATAACTATTCAAGCAAAAAAATTATCTATTTTATGTTTTCTCTTACAATATCACTATATGCTAATTACTATTCATATTTTCTTGTAAAATCTGAAAACTTATGGTTTTGAAAGGATTCAGCAGCAACAGAGTTGATGTGATAGGTGAAATTTCTTACTTCCTTAATCAATAAATTATTACTTTAGCAAAAAATCAACGCGTTAATAGTTTGTCAGAGAAAAATATTTCACTAAGCAAGATTAAATCATAATTAAATGTAGATATATTATACTAAAAATCCATACTTAATTTTTTTGAACCGGGTAGAACTTTAATTAAAATGTAAGTTGTTGCTGAATCAAGAGTCCTTTTTTGTTTAAGAAAAAATAGAATGGTTGCCATGAGTCATCATTTAGAAGTGCCATTTTTCCCCTCTCTGGTTATCTATTTGCACTATATTTTTTGGTTTATAAGAATTAGCATAAAACACTTCTATGGCTGATTCATTTAAATACTGTCAAAGAAACTAGATTAAGTTGATTGTTACTTATGAATAATTTTGCAAAAGTCCTATTGCTTTTAAGAATTTTCTTTAATTGATTTTCAACTTTTTTAAAACAACATTTAGTTTTGGGGAATCTTTTACTTGTCAAAATTAAGGTATTTGTTATTTTCTTAACCCTAAATTGATCTTTTATGACATTAAAATCCATTTAAAAAGGTAGAAGGAATTCTGTGATCCTGATGACAAACAGGAGCCAAAACCACAAAAGAGTAAGACATGTTCACTGTATCTTATGCAAATAATACTCTACTATATTAGAACAGCATAGAATACATTGATACTAAAAAAATAGAAAGGGTATTTCATAGAACATTTCATCTCCCTTTTCATTATAGATAAATCATTTTGTTGAAAAAAATTAGAATTTGGGGAAAGGGGTTGTACATGTCAGACAGTGAGCACACAGTTCTTACTATGATACTACTACAAATTTTAATTTGGTACATCACCCAGTGCCTTTTTTTAGAAATACTGTATATTACTATTTCTTAGTGGAGAATGTGTAATTTTTCCCCAAGGTATCATTGCTTCAGGAACTTAAACTATGTTATTGGTGAAAGCCAGGATAACAAATCTGGCCACCTATGACTTTTCCTTTTATTATGGTGAAACTGGTGTTAGGCATGCAAAAATCACTGACAATTCCTCATTCCCAAATTGTGTGTATTTTAAAATTTCCATAGCAACTACATAGAATTCTACTAAAACCCAAGAAACTAGACAATAAGTGAATAATTGGTGTAAAGAAATCTTACCACAAAACTGTATGCATGTATTCACTTTTTAATCAGTGATACTTTAAATTAATTATATGATGTAGGGCCTTTCTCCATCTCTGTGTACAGACAGTATCAAGCCCATTTTGTGCATTATTGTAATATAAATAAAAAATAAATAGCGCCAGTTGATGAAAATGCCCTTTAAAATGCATATGGTTTATGGAGATTGTGTTTCTGCTAAGAAAGCAAATTATTCTAATTATTTCTGCCTAGCTATGAACATGGTTTTGTCATGAGTACAAGTTATCAACAACCAAGCTCCACTCCCTGCCTTTTGTTAGACATGGCTTTTTCCCAATCTAACAAGAACAAGATTGTTTGCTTTTGTCTTCCAGTTACTTTTTGAATAGTGCTAAAAAACGTATATACTAAAATACCCTCCTTTTTTTCCCCCTGTTATATCTTTAAAGGTCCAGTCCTACAAGAGGCTGAGCACCTCAGCACGAAGTAGTCAACCATAGATAAATAAATAGGATGAATCTGAAAGTCCTTACTCAGGTAAAATCTCCACTTTAAACAATAGGACTGTCATCTAAATATGGAGTGGGTAAGGACTTAGGGCCACTGTGTTATTTTGTCCTATTAACCTGCTTTAATTATTATACATTGTGAATAAGTATATTTATGAGAAGGTTTCATGGGTTGTTTTATTTTTTTAAACTTACAAATGATTTTCAGGCTTTGTTTACAGTTGAATTTGATTGTTTACAGGTGCTTAAAAAGAACCCTGAATGACAACAATTTTGCCACAGCAAGTGCAAGTGTGAATTCTACTTTATCTGTAGGCGCACTCTCCTTGTGAGTGCTAGAAGTATTTGTTCACAAAAGCCCGACAAACAGCATGCACATGCATTGACTTTTAGTGACAGAACTGTGTCAACATAGCCTTGTTGCTAAAAGCTGAATAGTGTAGACATAGCCCCAATGTCTAGTTCCAAAACATGGGCCTGATCCAACCCTTCTGAAGTCAATGGAAGTCTTGCTATTAACTTCAACGAGCTTTGGATCAGAGCTCATATAATTTAGTTACTCTGAAGCTGCCTCAACTTGAATCTCATATGCAATAAGAATCATATGTAATAAGAATTGAATTAAATCAACACATTAGTTCATCAAAAGGAAAAATTCAAATCTTTGGCACAGTCCCGAAAAAAAAATATTCCCATTCATTTACATAAGATAACTCACATGAGTAACTACTCATGCTTTTAAGTGCTTGCACAATTGGGTCACAAAAGAATGCTTAATTTTTCCGTATTACATACGTATGTATATATAACTGGTCTGTATGATTTATGTCCTTTTTGAAACTAAGGACTTGATCTTGCAAGCACTTACTCATATCCATAACTGTATTCATGTGACAGTATGGGACTGCTCATAAGAGTTAAGTTACCAACATGGATAAGTGTCTGTAGATTCCGGACCTAAAATTGTTAATGCCACACAAGTGCTGTATTAAGGGTCCATCCTGCAAACACCTACTACTGCAATACCTCAGCAGTGCTTATTTCTTTGAAGAGTCCCTTTGAAATCAACAGTAGTAAGCCTTATGCTGCCTAATAAACATTTGCAAGATTGTGCCCTTAAATGCTTCTTGTCCTTCCGTCTATGCAGTTTAGATGTATGAATCAGAGAAAAGCAGAAGCACAAAGTACTTAGTCCTCTGTGTTCGCTCACATGATGGAAAGTCAGTCTAAAACCACGGCTTGAAGCAGATGTTCCAGCAGTTCTTCTGTTCTATCTACATAGGATGAAAAATTAAAAACAAAAAAGCTCCAAAATTCATAATAGAAATAATCCTCTTGACCAGTTTATTACTGCCCAAGGCAAAAAGTTACAATCCAGTCATAACTATTAATAAATAACCAATTTCTAGAGGATTATTGATTAAAATGAATATTTTTACTGAAATATGGTATAGCAAACAAGATTCATATGTGTAAGGCTCATTTGATATAGGAAGTTCTATTTAATCAATGGTCTCTTACTAGGATAACTATTAATAAACTGCAAACAAAATGAACAATTTCCAATACACTTCTTCATCTTGGCAGCATTGTCCTATGATAACATTAGTATTCACTTTGCGGATATGCTGTCTTCCTATTTCTCCTGAAGTTCTTCTTTCAGAAACAGTTCTTATTACTACTTTGATTAGAAATATGTACTTCATCATGCTGTCTGGGAACAATGACCGTGCCCATCACAGAGACGGGTTACACACTACATCATAGCTGATGGAATGCCTCTTTTGTTTTATGTCATTCACAACAGCAGAATTTTTTCTGTTTTAATTGAACTCTTTGGTTCTCATTGTAGGCTTTATCTTAATTTTTTAATCAAATGCACGTCTAGTTAGTCAGTAAATGCAAATCAGAATTAAAATGAGATGCCTGTCTTTTTTCATCAAGACATATATACATTAAAAATGCTTAAAACAAAACTAATAGACTTATTCTTAGTACTCTCATACTATGAATGATGGGCTCAAGATAGGTGCTTATGATTCTAATGCTGTAGTAATTTGTATGCCAATCAGTAGCAGGATTCATCATTCCCATGTATATTATCTACTTTGATAACAGTACTTGGAAAACAGAAATTATGCTTGAAAATGTAGATAATGTTCTTCAATTCAAAATATAATTTCTGAATTCTCAAGATTACTATTTTGAATAGAAGAACAATATTAAAGAATTGCAGCAGACAGAAAATAGTTTCTCAGTTATGAGATTAAATCACTTCAGGATGTAGATTTTGGAATTATTTGAAAGCAAATATCTCAGAACAACACAGCATAATGCCTCCAAAGATTAGTGTAAAAATGCATGCTTGGAAAGTGGAGAGTTTCAAACAGAAAAATGATAACCAGTTCTTCTATCTACTTACCACTTTATGGCCTGATCCAGAGTACAGTGAGGTGGATTGAAGCACTGTGCATTTACTTAGGTTGTGTTTGGAGTTACCAGTCTGCATTATTGCTTTCTAAAAATCTCGACAAGTACCTATACTGTACATTTCAAATTGAAAATGAAATGAATATGTATATGTTATATCATGATATGAGAAATTGTTTTCCCATAGCATTCATATGCCTCTTTATAGCTAAGTGCAGATTTTCACCCAGTTTGTATTTCCTTATGTTTATCTTTTAATAACTGTAATTTAAACGTTTTGTTCTTAAAATGCACACATATCATGTTGCACTTTTCTAGCCGTTTCATTTCAGATTGAACTACTTGGCTATATGTACACATTCTTTTACCTGAATACTTTGGAAATACTGTACTGGTTATTAAGAATATTATATATCACCAGACAGCTATGGGGATAACATAAGAATGTCTTGGTCTCACAAAGGAACACTGTTATAGATCTGGCTAAGTCTTCTTTGCAAGAACCAGCCCAGTTAGCAGTTCATCAAAAATGCATCATTATAACAGTCCCTATGCCACCTTTGTGTCTTATGTGCATGTATCTCAGGTGTCCCATAGACTCGTTTTATTCTTTTCTGTACTATTTGGATTGTTAATCTGCATAGGCATGGCTCTCACTTTTAAGGGCAATTTAGAGACTGTTTTATGTTTCACTAAGTTAGCCCAATCTAATTATGAACAACACAGTGGTGAGGAAGAAGAGCCCATGACTGCCCAGATGCTGGGAAAGAAAGGTAAAATACACAGGAAGGATTTGGATTCCCGAGTACCTCTATAATTTTATTACTACAATACACAGGGATTATTTATGGAGGAAGATCCATTGCTGTATATTTTACTTATGTTACTTCAAATATGCCTATAGCTGATATCATGGAATATAGTTTGCAATGGGTTTTTTTCAGAAATGGTATAAATTGATCATTGGCACTCAAAGAGCACTTGCTATCTATTACAAAACAAATGAATGTGTTTAGTTAATAAACTGTGGTTTTTTTCAATTTTGAAAAGTTTTTTTAAAATCACTTTTCTGCTCCTTAGAACTTCACATAAGACATTTACCCTTCTGCTTCTGGTCCTTTTACCATAAAATTAAAATTGTGGGCTTAATTTTTTAGTGTTAGGGGTTTCCTCCTCTCATTGAAATGTAAAAAAGACGTTTATTCCATGTCACTGATGTGCTTCAATCCAAGTCCTTCAAATGAGACCTGACATAAACCAGAAATGCTAGCCCTCCACAAGTATTCTGAGTAAACGGGCATTGCTAAAGAACCCTACTGCCATTACCATTAAAAACTTGTGAATTTGGCCTGTGGTAGATGGGTACAGTTCTTGCTACAGATGCAGTATTTTCCTGGGCTTCCTTATGCTTGTTCTAGGGAAAACTACACATACTATGGTAACATCATCTAAAACCCTGAGCTGTGTGCTACCAGAAAGGCATAGGAAAGGAGAGTTAAATAAGAGCTCTGTGTAATCACCCTGAATTCAGGTGCACGGGAGTAACTGGACTAATCCCTGTTTCTCTGTTCCCTATCAGGAGCACAGGAGGGACTGATTAGGTAGAGCTATGGCTATGCCCTATCATGCATCTGATCACCAGTGGAGAGTCAAGGAAAGATTAGTACTTCTCTCAAGCACTATCCCTTCCATGAGCCCCTTAGGTAGAACAGAGATGCATCAACCCTTGCTTTGGATGGACTTCTGAATCACAATCTAGCTTTTCATTGGTTAAAGAAGTGATTCTCAACCTATTTACCACTTTGGGCTGCACATGCTGCTGCTTGTGTCATGAGGGTCATCTCCACACTATATTTATACTACCTGCATGGCTTGAGAATGTCATATTGGCTGTGTGCTGACTGCAATCAGCTGGCAGGCTAAGGATTGTGAACTACTGGTCTGAGACGACTGGTTGCTTTAAGGATGGGTGACCATGGTAAAGTTGGGGGAATGGAACCTTCCACCACCCAAAGAAAGTAGCAGGATGAGACATAGCCATGAGCTTTTTGGGACATGAGTGGTTTCATTCCATCAGTAGAGGTAATGGTCATGCCCCTCCCCCCCCCCCCACTCTGCAGACTCACAAAGTGAGTGAGGCCTAGCATGTATATCGTGCAGAATCCTCTTCCATTGCCTCTCCATAAGCTGTTCTCTCCACCTCTCCCACAAAGAATCATACTTGATCAGGTGGATTTTGGGTCTTGTGCACTCTTGCAAGAAGTTAGCATTTGTTTCTAAACGTGTCCTCCTGGGACAACCACTACATTTCCTGGAATATTGCAGTACATGTTCAGTTGGGTTTTGAGATACCAACTGCTGCTGGGGGTTAATTTACTATGTAGTGATATATTCTACAGTGATAAAAAAAATATCAAAACCTCACATAGGCACATGCACAACTTATCTTCACTGAGTTTAGAATGCATGCCGATTGGCCGAATTAGTTCATTTGATATTAAAATTGGATCTATCAGTGAACCAAGGAAAATTATACGGACCAAAGCCTGCTATTACATATGCTCTGTTAGGCTACTGTATATACACATCTAAGGACAGAATTTTGCACTAAGTTTTTTAGTTAGGGTATAATAGACTGACAATGTGACTGGTACTGAAATGGTTAACTATAGTACCTTCAAAGAACAAGGGAGCACTAAGAATAAAAATCTACGTTTTCATATAACTTTAATATATACTCAAAGTATCTTAAGCTAACTACAGAAGAGAACTTCTCTTCCATCATTTTCATTGCATCCCGTTGCACAAGAAGTATTTCTGTAAAACACCCTTAGGGACAGCAGGAATACACCTCTAATAACAACCCCCCCCCCCCGCCACACACACACACACACACACACATATGCCAAGTGAAATGTGAAGGTGTTGATCTTGCTTTGAAATTAAGAGAAAGCTTAGCCTAACGATGGGTATCCGTTCTTAAAAAAAAAATTTACAAAATTTTACTTTTATACTTTCTCCCCCCCCCTTTTCTTAAATTTAGCTGGGATTTGTTGACAAATTGGAATATTTATTTAAGTGGTCAGTCTCAGAAACTAGCCTGCATGCTAACAACAGTTCATTCTATTCCATTTTCTGAAGGGAGTAGCCCATAATTTATAGACTATGACTCACTGTGCCACTGCAGCTGTGACTTGGAGACTAGATATTCTCCTGTACTGAAGAAAAAAAATGTTTCCTAAGCTTATGTGCTCGCATTTATTCATTTGTAAGATCTAAATATTTCCAGTGCATCCAGTCTGCTGTCTAGGAGTTTGAAAAGAAAACCCCTTCACACCACACATGTGCATGCACGCACGCACGCACACACACACACACACACACACACACACACAGAGCTGAGCAAATAATTGAAAATTGGTTCAGTAGCCAAACTGAACTGAAAAATCCACACCAAAATACTGACTCATTCTGAAGTGAAAATGACTTTTAAAAAAATTACCTTCCCCTGCTAAGGGAAACAAAAGCAACATTCATTTGGGTTGATCTAAATATTTGAATGGCAAATGAAATTGCTATTTTCAAAATAAAGTACATGTTCAAATGAATGTTTTTCTAATGAGCTATTTCTACATTTCCAAACTTTTTTTTCAGATTTTCCAGAAAAAACTAGTTTTAAATGAAGTTTTGGTGCCCAAGGGGGGGAGGAACCAAAACATTTCTCAGTGAATTTACTATTCACAAAAACAAAATTCATACACTTCTGACATGGACACTTCTCCACTTTTCCGCTGGTGTCTTTGGCTTAAGGTAAATTGTAGGAAATAATTAGATAAACTTAATGCTGAAAATTTCCATTGTGGTATCTCAGAACCACAGGAGTGTTGCTGAATGTATCAGAAGCCATGCTAGGCTGTTACATATTTATCATCATTACATGCATTCATGCATTGGGCTATTTAAAATAGATATTTGTTTAGGTTTTTTTTTTTTAAAGATAGTTGATCACAACAGGTCTTGCTTTAAAGCAGAAGACTAATTATATTTTGTGGGAGAAAAGTGTCTTCAAACTGACTCCCAAAGAGTATTTTTATTTTGAGAAACTCTGCAAGAGGAAACACCACAAAACACATGCTGTAGCAGAGGAAATTTCAACTACAATAAGGTAATGAACATTTTTTAAATAAAATCTGCTGATTAAATTATGGGCTCAAACCTGAAAACACCCACACGGCAGGTACTTCTTGGCAATGGAATTCCTCACATAAGCAATTCATATCCACAAGTGACTGCAGGATTAGTTCTACAGATCTGAAAGGATTTTAACAGCAAGAATGCCACACACTACTTTGAATTTAGAATTCAGCATCAGTAAAGGTATCACAATTTGGCCATACGGTCTTCCTCCTCTGCCACCTCTCTCTTTCTCCCCACAGTTAGGAAACAATTTAATTAGTTTTAAATAAAATTTCCTAAAACCCCTTCCATAATAGCTTTCAATATCTATCAAATTCTTATCCCTGCTTTTATTCAAGGTAAACATTCCTGAAAGCATAATTAACAATTGATTCCTAAAATGGCTTAAGAGATCCCAGCAGAGAAGATGAAAATATCAGAATGCTGCAATCAGATGATACATTTTTATATACATATAAGTAGATTGGTGTGTCATACATCAGATGAAAATTATTTGTAATAATTGAATAGCTTCAGAAGGGTAGCCAAGTTAGTCTGTAACAAGAAAAACTTAAAAAACAACAAATCGTCTGGTAGCATTTTAAAGACTAACGAAATATGTAGATGGTATCATGAGCTTCTCTCAATAATTGAATAGTTACTCCAAGTTAAGAACTTATACCTTTTCTTCATTCTATTTTTTAAAAAACAAAATCACCACAAACCCTACTTCGAGAGTTCCAGTGTCAGCCAGAACTAAATTTAAAGTAATATATCAAATATATGAAAAAGTTAGAAAAAAATTATACTGTAAATGCAACATCATAATCTATTTTTATTGCCAACTGAAATGATATTCCAATCTTAAACATACATTGATGACATTGTTAGCAATCTTTTTGCCACTATAATTGTGGGAGACGAGTAGTTTTAAAATTGATTCAGCAATATTTTTAATGCAAATTTCATTATCAAAATTTCAATAATCAAGAAATTGTAGGATACTTTAGAATTTAACTTATCCATGTCATTTAATGTAAATATTTTAGTTCTTTGTTTTAAGATGACAAATTATGAGAAAGAATTATTTTGACTGCATTTTATAATAGATCATAGGGAAGAAGGAGATTCTAGTGCTACCATTTTAATGAAGCAGCGATTTCTTTAAAATTCTGGTTGAAGTTTGCTTCTGTGCATGCCATTTTCACAATGTAAGTCCTATGAAATCCTGGTTGGTACCCAGACCTTTTGCTGGTCTTCTGGACAGAAATTAAAAAGTCATTCCCAAATGTGGAGGATCAGCATTAGACCATCCACAGTATTCAAGCCCTGCACTACATGGGATTCAAGGGCATGGGCCAGGGAGACGCTCACTGCATGAAGTGGATCCCTGTTCCAACCTGCTGGAAAATGGGGGCAGAACTGGCAAGACAGTGGAGGGGTGTTTTTGTAGATTTAGGTGCACTAACATACTATATTAGTAACGTCAAGGGGTATTAATCTGACTAGATCTGTGTCCTGGGTATCCTGAACTGAGGAGGACAGATTAAACTTCCAGAATAACTTCTCAACTGCACTTATACCGATCCCAGGCATTCTAGTTTCATGAGAATGATCCAAAGCTCACTGAAGTCAATGGAAGTCTTTTCATTTGATTTCAACTGGCTTTGGACCAGGGCCTATATGAGCAAAATAAAATTTACCCATTATGATTAAGGTTGAATTCACAGCACCCCAAAATCATATTATAATAAAGAAAATTGCATATTTCATTAATTTTCTTATTGCAAACATTTTATTACTTAAAATATTTATTTCTGTGTGTTTTTGTACTATTTAAGAAATAGTTTATTTATAAAGTGCACTGTCAGAAGCACTCTGGGTGGAACCCAATAGTTCTAAAAACAATTTCTCATTAGCGAACAAGAGCTTCCCGATCTCAACCACACTGTAAACCAGGTAATAAAAAAACAGAAAAAATAAAACCGCAAGAGTGTGGAGCGAAGGGGAGAAAGGGGATAATTTAACCCGTCTGAAAAAAATATATTTTTAGGAAGTTTATTCTATTTTTAAGGAGCTGGACTTAGATGGGAAGTTAAATCTCACACTGTTGGAGATGCCCCCCAAAAAGTTTCAATTTCCAAGTGACTTCAGGCATGACAGCAAAACCCCTAAGCACCAGATGACATATAAATGCAAAAACCCAGCAGGTGTAGGCTCAAGCAAAAAATCTTGAATGTAAGAAAGACCAGTTCCACTCAGAACTTGCAAATGGAATGGGTGCATCTTGGATATGTAAGTTAACTCTTGTCATGCATATATGGAAGGAAGTAATCGTCTTAAGTTTAACTACATCAGCTAGGCACTCCATATCAGTTTTGACTTCACCAATTGTCTAAATTTAGTCAGACCAGTGTTTCACTTTTAAGTTTTAAACTGTACATTGTTTGTGCATTACTAAATAAATACATAAAAATATAGAGCCTGTCAGAATGTATTTATGGCACAAGTTAGCATATTCAAATTGGCTGTCTGAAGTTAGCCTTATGACTCAATATTTAGCAACCTAAAGCAAAAACTGGCCAGATTTTCAGTAAGCCATTTGCAGAAGCTTTGAATGCCTAGAAATCCTGCAGAAATGCATCGGAGCACTTTTGAAAATAAGGCTGATGTTAGTTACGTGCCAATATAAAGGTAGAGGAGCTAATTTTTAAGTGCCGGGATTTTGAAAATTTGGCAAAAAAAATCCATAATGTACAACCTTTTGCTTAGAATGAACACACACACAAATAGTACAAGTCAAATGTGGATTTCTAAATGACAAACCACACAGTGGTAGGACAAACTCTGCTTTCTGTTGCGTGTATGCAATCCTATTAATCCACTGTATATTTGACTTCATTACTTTACTTGCAGTTTGTTCATGCTTAAACAATGTTCCATTGCTGTCGTAAATGTATTAGCCACAATAAAGTAGAATCCAGAAAGAAAATGACACACAGTATAATATTGAAACAAAAAATTTCAGAATATCTCTGTGGTAGAAAATCTAGATTTAGATTAGAGATCAATGTTCCCACACTTGGAAATATATATAACTGTAAAAAAATTAAAACATGAATCAGTCCCTCCAAGCTAATTTGAAGGCTTTTCACTGTATTTAGCACAGTCCATTGACTTTAATTGCATAAAGAACATTCCCAGTTTGTAGTTTACATCCAAGAGGCACAATTTCACTTGACCTTCAAAAGATAATATCAGAATTAAATTCTAATAATGTTAGGTATTCTACATGAACTGAACTGTAGGAAGGTACATGCGGTCTCCTTCCTCTGGCTATACTTTTCTTTGTTCTAATTTTTTACCTCATGGGTAAGTCATGATAAGCATGACTGTTTTCTTTTTCTTCCATAATCTCTCTCTCTCTCTCTCGTATGTCCCATTTTCTTTTGTTCTTTGTCTGCTGGTTTCATATTTTCCCTTACAATATCAGAAAACACTTCAGTATTTTCTATACCAAACACAATGCCATTTTGTAATTTAGCACTTTATTTACAGCATTTCTGGAGTCTCTTTCCTTCCTAATAAAGGTATGAAGAACAATAACTTTGCTTTAGAAGTTGAAGTATAGAATAGTAGTCTGCATTGCCAGACTAGGTTCTTAGGTTCTGAAAGAAGCTAACAAACCTAAATATTTGTTCTTCAAACTGCTGCTCTTTTCTCTGTGCCCTATTTTTGAATTTATTATTCTTATATTTTAAAAGCAGCCTATTTTGTGGGATGATCACACCTTGCGAGATGAAAAAAACCTTCTATGCTTATCTTGTTTTTTCAGTGGGATCTTTGATTTATGCAGCCTGGAAGAATGAACCAGCTTTTACATAAAGGACCAAATCCTGCTGGTCATATTTATGAAAGTAGACCTATTGACTGTGTATAAGTAATAGAGACCATTTTAGACAAAATGGCATATACATGCTTTTCACGTCATCTTTCTAAGGTATAACAATCATTCCTCTTTAGAAAATTCTTCCTATTCAGTGTGGAAATATGTACGACAATCAAGTTATTTTTATATCCATAAATATGTTTAACAAAGCAAGATGTTTTACGTGAACAATTTTTTAAATAAAATCTTCCATGTATTTTTAAAAAAGGTAGACTTATAGTAACTAAAAAAAACCCTCTACATATACAAACACACAGTGTTTGGTGTCTGCAAAAAGAAAAACACATTAATGTTAATATCCACTGTCATAGTCAGTTTCTCTCTCCCTATCCCCCACCCACTTCACAACCTATCTGTCTACCTATCCTAAGATTTCTCTGGATATACCAAAAGGAGGACAGGAGACACTTGATGTGGATTTTAAATGAGGCGGCAATTTTCTCACACATGTGTCTGGGACTACCCAGTGGATATATTGTACAGTGCAAGCAAATCCATGTCTATTCAAATCATTACCCAACTAAGAGACTTCCCCTGCCTAGGGCTTGCACCTTTATGCTCTTCAGACCTCACATTACTGGAAGGGGGGGCGGGTATGAATCAGTGCCACAAATCTAACCACTGTTCACCTTTTGCAGCAGTCTCTGACCTCATTCCCTCCTCCTCTGGCCAGAAAGCACAGCTGCTGTCCCTTGGCAAGCCCAGCCAACATCTCCCCGCTTTAATTGTGGTGCAGTCATTTACTGAAATATCATCAGCCAAAGCTAAATGTACAAAGAGATACTTAAAAACTGTAGGCTAGAGAATATTAAAATTTAAAACATGGGTGGCAGGGCACAGACTAAGGGAACTAAATTAGGACATAGATTATATGCTTAGTAAAATACAAAGTCTAAGATGTACTCCGACTGAATTCTCAACCAAACATTTCAAGTGGTTTTTTTTAAAATAATTTCTAAGAGATGGGGTATAAAAAGTCAAAGAATGGAACAAAGTAAAAGCCATATGATTTAAATAGCAAGCATATCTCAAAGTGTATCTTTTTACTACGTGCTTAGGAACAGTGTTTATATGTAAACTTTGATGTATTCTTTCTCTATATCTGTGCATCAGTAGATGGAAATTAACTGTTGACTTTGAGAACAGCATGGGATTTTTATTGACATGAACTAAACTGTTCCGTACAATGCAAAAGCTTAAATTAGGACTGGAGTTGCCAATGTAAAAATATTTCTTTGAAGCTCCAACTACAAAGCATTTTTTTCAAGTCATTGCAATGAAACATTTTGTTTAAAAACAGAGTTTTATGTGACACCACACATATCCATTTAGCCTTCTTTTTATTTAATATACCAAATTGCCTAAACAAACAACAATATTTCACAATTTTGCATTCCTTTGAGAAACACATCTCAATTAGATCCTTTGGACTCAGGATTCATCAAATCTTTTCTTTATCATTGACCTTTACTAGAACAAGCCCATACAGACCCAGTAATATTTTTAATTAATTACAGCAATGAATATTTTCATATGTGTTTATTGATATGCCACTTTCTTTAGAATCATATAATTGAACAGCATGATAAATTAAATGTGCCAGCTTTAAACGGGAAGTTGGGTCCCAAAAATATTTCAAAACTCTTAATTATGTTAAAATAAATTTTAAAAATTTCTATTCAAATTTATTTTTAATTTCATGAAAACGTCCTCAAAAATAAACCAACAACAAAAATAATCTTACATTCCTGTCCCTTCTTTGGAACTCTCTACAGATATAAGGATCTTGTGCAAAACGGGATTTTTGCACAAAACGGAAGCGGCTACACTGCTTCTTTTTGCGCAAAAACTCTTGCACAAAAATAAACAGCAGAAAATATGCTAATGATGCTGCAACTTATGCTAATGAGTCCCTCATCAGCCTATTTTCTGCTGAAAAAACTTGCAGTGTAGACATAGTCTCTGTGATACACTTGGTTCCTGGAACTGTCTTAGCTACAAAGCATGTATTTTAGCTCTTAGCTCTGATGTAAGTATCTCAATACACTCACACCCACCTATCTAGGTTACTTCTTAAAGCCATATACTCACATTTTGGCTCATAGCATTAGATCCAGGGTTGCTGAAGACTCTCTCCTAAAATACTGGGTGGTCTGACCTTCATATGCCCAAGTCCTTAGCTGCTGGTTCTTTGTGACATCATGATATTCTTATCAATAAACTAGGCAAATACAACGTAGATGGGGCTCCTGTAAGATAGGTATGTGACTGGCTGGATAACCACTCTCAGAGAGTAGTTCTTAACGGTTCACAACCCTGCATGAAGGGCACAACAAGTGGGGCTTCGCAGGGGTCTATTTTGGGACTGGTTCTGTTCAATATCTTCATCAACGATTTAGATATTGGCATAGAGAGCACACTTATTAAGTTTTCAGATGATACGAAGCTGGCAGGGGTTGCAACTGCTTTGGAGGATAGGGTCAAAATTCAAAATGATCTGGACAAACTGGAGAAATGTTCTGAGGTAAATAGGATGAAGTTTAATAAGGACAAATGCCACGTGCTCCACTTAGGAAGGAACAATCAGTTTCACACATACAGAATGGGAAGCAACTGACTAGGAAGGAGTACAGCAGAAAGGGATCTAGGCATTATAGTGGACCACAAACTAAATATGAGTCAACAGTGTGATGCTGTTGCAAAAAAAGCCAACATGATTCTAGAATGCATTAACAGGTGTGATGTGAGCAAGACAAGATAAGTCATTCTTCCGCT
Organism: Pelodiscus sinensis; assembly: GCF_052426305.1. Classification (NCBI taxonomy): domain Eukaryota; kingdom Metazoa; phylum Chordata; order Testudines; family Trionychidae; genus Pelodiscus; species Pelodiscus sinensis. Next base: position 106,040,022 of record NC_143055.1, read on the forward strand.
CTACTCTGCGCTGATTAGGCTTCAATTGGAGCATCATTTCCAGTTCTGGGCACCACATTTCAAGAAAGATGTGGGGAAATTGGAGAAGGTCCAGAGAAGAGCAACGAGAATGATTAAAGATCTAGAGAACATGACCTATGAGGGAAGGCTGAAAGAATTGGGTTTGTTTAGTGTGGAAAAGAGAAGATTAAGGGGGGACATGATAGTGGTTTCACTCTAAAAGGGTGTCACAAGGAGGAGGTAAAAAAAATGTTCTCCTTGGCCTCTGAGGATAGGACAAGAAGCAATGGGCTCAAACTGCAGCAAGGGAGGTTTAGGTTGGACATTAGGAAAAAGTTCCTAATGTCAGGGTGGTTAAACACTAGAATAAGTTGCCTAGGGAGGTTGTGGAATCTCCATCTCTGGAGATATTTAAGAGCAGGTTAGACAGACATCTATCATGGATGGTCTAGATGATACTGGCAGGGGATGGGAGGGCAGAGGACTGGAGTCAATGACCTCTCGAGGTCCCTTCCTGTTCTAGTGTTCTAGGATTCTAATAAAGGCGTGTGGCCATTCACAAATTTTAGCTGAAAATTGAAGGGATTTGTTAGATGAAATATCTTCATTATGCAGGGAACTGGACTCGATGATCCCTCAAGGTCCCTTCCATTTCTAGTATTCTATGTAAGGAATGATGTATCTCACAGCTTTATTTTCATAATTTGTATTATGTAAAGATGATGATGACTATAAAAATTGTCCTGAGCATACAGTGATAATCATTGCTCTTATTCAAACAGTGTTGTATGGGGGTATAACTGTATGAATATTCAGAACAAATTTTTCCATGAAATTTCATGCAAACAGCTCCATAATTTAACTCAGATCATTTTCATGCCCGAACAATTTCACTTCTTCATGAAATGTTGGTGGCATGTCTACTTCTCTCCAGAGAGGATATAAAGGTATGAGAAAACACTTCCATGCAAACATGCATTAATTCAGGTAACATAAAATCCATCGTTGTAATTTTTCATTTATAAAAAGGAGGGAAATGGGGGGGGGGAGGACACATGCGGGGACACACATATACACACACACATACATACACACTTTCAGAGAAATAAGGAGGAAACAGACTATACAAGGAATAAGAAGGGGGAAGGGAAAGCACTAGGAAAGCACTGAAGCATTGGCAAACAAAGGTATAAATGTATTAAGTGAGGAAAAAGTTCATTCTAAGTAAAGTTTTTGCAAGTCAAAACCACTGCCGGAAATGCTTTGCCTGCTGCCTGAGTTATGGAGTGAAGTCAACTATTATCTTTGGCATTGGGTTGGTCCTTCAGCAGCAGAGATCACACTTCTAGAGTACAAACCAGGGCAGGAAATGAGAGTGTGAATAGGTTCCCAATCACAAGGAATTGAGAGAATGAGTGGCAGGAATAAAAAGTGGCGGTATGTGTAGCATCATTACACTTGGTAATGCTAACATTACAAAAAAGAATATTTATTTATACAACCAGTGTTGAGCCTGGCCAGTATGCCCACCAAGGACGAGGCTTGTTAGGGTTATATGGATGCAGCCAGTGTTATCTTGCCTTACTAAGAGTGTGAACACCATTTGTTGGTGCGCTCTGAACTAGAGGCCTGAGTCAGCCATCTCTCATAGCTGTGACTTGACAGAAAAGTTAAGGTAAACATTGCAATATGCAATGCATACTAATGCCTTAGGTTAATTCCTCCTGGGGACAGAAATGGAGTGTTACAGACTAGGGAACACCTTTCTCAAGATATTTTATAAGTGTGGAGCTCCTGTTGCTTTGCTGGGAAAAAAGATGAACTAAGAGAAACCAAACTGAGGGCAAAATGCAGCTCTGAACTCAAAGTCTCATACTAAACTATTTGTCTGCTACTGTATCTAGGTTCTGCTTCCAAGTTTGTGTGCTCGTGTCCCACCCAAAACATATTAAAGAATTATGTGCATGGAGAATATAATTAAAAGTCATATCCGTTGGCGTGCTGTTCAATCAATAGCCACCTCCAAATGAAATCATCTTTTCAGGAATTCCGCTCTTCCCTCAGATGCTTCCATTTAAGTTAGCATGAAATGTCTCAAATGTCTCATTGTCTTCGGTGGAATACAACAGGTTTAAAATGTAAAATACCTATTAGAGATACTATGCTGGGACTATTGATAGAAATTTATAAAATATAGCCTTTGTTTTCCCAGTTCACAATTTTTACACGTTTGTTCTTATAAGAATAACAGTTTGTACAAAAGTATTTTGGCCTGTTGAAGTTTCATAAAATTGTTACTATTTGTTATTTGTGTCCTATAATTGTCCTAAGTCATGTGACATGGTTTCTGTTCCCTGATTAAATGAAATAGTTTTATAAAACAGTAATTTTCTTCCATGGTGTCAAGTATCAGAAGGGTAGCCGTGTTAGTCTGAATCTGCAAAAGCAGCGAGGAGTCCTGTGGCACCTTATAGACTAACTGAAGTGTAGGAGCATAAGCTTTCGTGGGCAAAGACCCACTTCATCACATGCATCTGACGAAGTGGGTCTTTGCCCACGAAAGCTTATGCTCCTACACTTCAGTTAGTCTATAAGGTGCCACAGGACTCCTCGCCACTTTTGCAGTAATTTTCTTGTTTCTATACATGAGATATCCATGAATATTAGTCAAACAGTTCTGAATTTACCATACAAATAATCTTCTAAAAATAGCCACAAACCCACTAATTGCACATATGAACATGCCTGTGTGTGACACTTGATTTCCACTTGTATTCCTGGGACTAAAACCTCATTTACCTACATATTCATGAATCAGCACATAAAAAAGTCATAAATACGTAAAAAAAATATAGTGACCTTTTCCCCCTCTTATTCTATTTACCCAGCTCTGGTCTTGGGCTCCTGTTGCAACCAATCAATCCTTATGATCTCATATTATTTTCTTTCATTAAAATGATTAGCTTTATTTCTCTACCATCTTTGCAGCAATAGTAATTCAGCTATAGAGCAATAGCAAAAAACTAATTTGGGCAGTCCAACTGTACAGGTATAATTTATCCTAAAATAAAGCATCTTAAGATAACTGTTTTTGCTGAAAAAAAAGTTGAAAGTCGAATAATACATTTATAACGTATTTTAGCAATTTATCCATTTTATATAATTTTTAGAGCATTCAGCTGATGTTAAAATTATGGATACTGCCAAAGAGAGTAACTGTTTATGTTTTATAGTAAAATGTTATTCTTTTCTTACATCTGCCAGGAAAGAGGTCTTAACACTAAGTTGTCTGCAATTAAGCATAACATAAAATAGTTTTCACTACTGTTTCATGAAAAGAAGTTGAAATTCCCAGAGAGGCTGTAAGTTTTCAGCACTCTTATTTGAGGAGTGAGAAAAAGTCATAACTATTTCCCTGACAGGTTGGACTAAGGCTGCCAAACACCCAAGGAAACATACTTTGTTTATATCAAACAATTCAGCAAATGGAAGCCCAGCTGTGGAGCTGCTCTTTCAGGCCTCAGCTTTCAATTATTTGTAGATAAAAATAACTTATTTCAGCAGGTGAAACTCCTACCATAACAAAACAGTTTAATGAACAGTTATAGCAACGTCTTGATACGTGATGTGAAAATTCTAAAACCAAAACCAAAACCAGGAGTTACTCGCTGGAAATAGACTTGACAGAGCTCTCCAACATTATAAAACTTCTGCAGTACACAAAAGGCACCTCATATTTTTATACCACTAATTAGCAGTGACCCAAGGCTCAGGGACTTATAAGCTGCATAAAAAGTTTCTCCGTGTCACAAGATAAAAATGCAGCCTCAAATGCATTCCAAGATACTGCATTTAAGGATAACACCAAGAATGCGCAAAGATATTTAACAGAACCACATGGATACCCAAATAATGTTTAATGTCATTCTCCCACCCCTACTGTGCCTTTATGAAGAGGAAAATACTTATTTCTGCTTTTCAATCTCTACAGACACATTATTGAGGACCAGATCATGGTTGGTTGCACAGGTGATTCTGGAGAGACTGGGAAAAGTCACAGGTATTAGCAGCATGGGCACGGTGAACCTAAAAATAGTGTTTTACCCTGTTATGTTATAATTTTTTCCTGTTTAATATAATTATTGTGTTGAATATACTGTATGTGTTTGTGTTATTTTTTTGAAGTCTCCAACTATCAGGCAAGTAAGTGGGGGAGTACCTTGCGGTTAGAATTTTCTTCCCAAACTGCCCTGGTGACCGTGCCAGGAAGGAGTGAGGGGTGTCGGGTCGGGTGGAGGCACCGCCAAATAAATACATAGGAAAAAATAAAGAAGATACCCCCTGCTGAGTGGATGGCGGGATCCAGAAGACCCCAGACCTGTCCACCGAAACCTGTAGACAGATTGGCATTAAAGAAGGTAATGGGGTGGAGAGGGGCGCTACACTTAGGCTGAATGCCTCGGGATACTGCTGCAAGAGAACACTGTGGCAGTGGTTTAACAGCAGCTCTGACATTTTAACTGAGACACAAAAATCAAAGGTAACCACAAACATGGATTATTCCAGTCTCTTACCCCCACCTGCCAGCAGCTTTGCCAATCACAAGCTGTGGTAGCATAGCAGGAACAGTGACCTTCTTGCCCTAGGTTCATTGTCCCCAACCGCACTGACTGACTGCATGGCTCTGTAAGGAAGGAGCACCTCATTTAATTTGAAGCCTCCTCTCAAATAAGCCTCCCTTAGGGAATCATGCAAGTATCTTGCAGAGGGGGCAAGACAGGTGTGTGGAAAGATATGAAGTGGTATCCAGTTTAGCCATTTCCTCTTCTGACTGGGTCACAAGTATTCTGACAAACTAAAAACCCACCAATATGACCATCTAGAATTCCAAGCTTAGGGTGTGTCTAGACTACAGGGTTTTTTAGAAAAAAAGTGGCCTTTTTTCCGAAAAAACTTCACCTGCGACTAGACTGCTGCTGCGTTCTTTCAAAATTAAATAAAAAAAACACAGCAGTTTTTTTGACTGAGGAAAACCTCATTTTACAAGAAATAATGCCTTTTTCGAAAGTGCTGTTTTGAAAAAAGGCGTTATTGAAAGCAAACAGTGCTTTTTCAAAAAAGAGCATCCAGACTGCCTAGGTGCTCTCTTTCGAAAAAGTGGCTCTCTTTTTTGAAAATACTGGTTGCTGTCTAGACACTCTCTTCTGAAAGAGGCTTGTAGTCTAGATGAAGCCTCACATTGTGTGACAAGTACAAATCTGTACAGGCTAGATAATTCACCAAACACATTTTGGGAGGTTAATAATTATTAATTCTCTTATTTCCTTACAGTTCTGCCTACGGGTAACCAATTCTGACCATGCCGAGTGCTGTACAGATATATGTTAAGAAATCTCTGCTTCAAAACCCTTAGAATCTTGATATGTGATGAGAGACTAGAGAGATATCAAAGAGACAAACTGGAGGATGTGAGAAAGGACAGGTTACAAGTGAATGACTGGTTGCTATAAGTTGTAGCAGGGTCAAAACATCACCCTGGTATTTATGTAACTTTTAAATGTGTGAATAAGCTGCCTCCACAGGAAAAAGGACAGAGAAAGAAATGAGCATGAAGATATATAGATAGAATAAGAGTAACGAATGGTAAGTTAAGAGATAAAAAGCAGAATGGTAACATTCCATCAAAGCCCTCTTGACAAATAGCACAGCAATTTGATCAGTTCAAACACTACATGTAAGTAGTATATATGAGAAGTTATCAAGATTATTCACTGATAAGCACAATTATGTTCTGTATTTTGGGTGATTATTGGAACAAACAGTGGCCATCAATCTAAACCCCTTTAGGGTGTGTTTACACATCACCCTAAATTTGAAATAAGATACGTAATGTGTACGACACAAATTGCATATATTACCTTGAATCTATTTCAAAATACAGTAGACTTCCAATAATCCGGAACCTATGGGACCTAGGTGGTGCCGGATTATCAAATAGGCCAGACTATCAAGAGGTACTATAAGATGGTTATATATATACACGAGAGATCCACTTCCTGGTCACCACAGTACAAATCAACAATGGAAAATTAGACACCACTCTCTACAGAAAACCCACCGACTCATACAGTTACCTACATGCTTCCAGCTCCCATCCAGAACACACCACACGATCCATCGTCTATAGCCAAGCCCTTCGATACAACCGCATCTGCTCTAATCCCACTGACAGAGACCAGAAGCTTCAGGATCTCTACCAAGCATTTATAAACCTCAACTACCCACCCGGAGAAATAAAAAAGCAAATTGAAAGAGCCAGATGAATACCTAGAAACCATCTACTTCAAGACAGACCCAAGAAAACCAACAATAGAACACCACTTGTCATCACCTACAACCCCCAACTTAAACCTGTCCAACACATTATCAAGAAACTACAGCCTATACTGGAACAGGATACCATACTCCAAGAGGCTCTGGGAGACAGACCCATAGTCTCCTATAGACAACCACCTAACCTCAAGATGATTTTTACCAACAACCACAGAACATACCACACTAATGCCAACCCTGGTACCTTCCCTTGCAACAAACCCCGTTGCCAGCTTTGTCCACATTCTGCTGATACCATTATTGGACCTAACCAAGTGAGTTATAAGATCAAGAACACATATTCCTGCGCATCCAGAAATATAATTTATGCTATCATATGCCAAAAGTGTCCGTCTGCTATGTACATTGGACAAACATCTCAGACACTTTGCCAAAGGATTAATGCCCACAAAACAGATATCAGACAAGATCACAAAGAAAAAACAGTTTCTTGCCATTTTAACCAGAAAGGACACTCTCTCAATTACTTAACCACCTGCATTCTGCTACAAAGACCTCTTACATCTGCACTTGAAAGGGAATCCTCTGAACTGTCATTCATGTTAAAATTCGACACTCTCCGAGAAGGAATGAACAAACACTCAAACTATCTTACCCATTACCAAGATAGCTTCCCCAATTATCACCTCTAATACCATTAGCTCACAGACATCCCACTCTCCCCACCTCTAATATCATCAATTCACAGACACTTACCTTCCTTCCTTCACCCCTCTCTGCATCCCCCTCCTGTTCTGAAATGTGATTTGTCCTTTTCATATGTGTTCATTTTTTTAATTGTATCTTTTGGTATATATGGTTGTGACTATTTTCTTCCACTATTTGATCTGAGGAAGTGGGTCTGGCCCACGAAAGCTCATCATCTAATAAACCATCTTGTTAGTCTTTAGAGTGCTACATTGTCCTGCATTTTGCTACACTACATATAACATTGTTTGCAAGATATAAAATAAATTGTTTGAGCCACTATGGTTGTTTATTCTTTAGCCTTCAGTTTTCTAGGCCATTCAATACCAATAGTCCTCACTGGAACCAAACCACACAGAGAGAGAGCATTTCCCTATAGCAACTGCAGCAAAGCTGTGCTAACGTGGGCCATCAACCTGGCAGCTTATTTTGGCTCAAGTATTCAACCTTGCAAGGCACATCTCATCTCATCTTCACTCTAATCCACCCTCCCCCCTTTTCCGGACCATCAACTCAAGAAAAAGAGAGGTTTGAGAGCAGGAGGTAGTTCGGGGTGAAATCCCATACTGGCACATAATACATGAATGCCCTGCTCATTACAGAAGATATCATTCTTCATCCAGCCAAAATGCCTGCACACATCTATTCTTTACTGGAGGAGTTAACTCTGCCATCATTTCATGGCTCCATCAGCATGCTCACCACTTCTTCAGTAGCAATTAGTTTTTAACTGTGAGTAATTGCATTAGCATGCAAATGACAGTTGTCACTTTATGTATCACATGTACAACCTGCCCCTCAAATAACCAGCCAGGAGCAAACCATCTCCAAAGTTTCAAAACCATCCTCTCATCTGGACACGTTTGGCAGTTTTAATTGACCTCTGAACATGTGCATATCCAACATTCATTTGCACATCGTAAAGGGGATTCTGGATTTTGCAGCAGAAATTATTGATAGTCTCTGGACTGGTTTAATAGCTTCAGTTGTGGACATCTGTTATATTACTTTCTGAGTTCATAGCAGAGCCCTGGGGAGGTCAGCAAGTGTCTCATGTAGAGGTCTGCTGACAAGTGCAACATCACCTTGTTTTTATTTGAAGTTTAGCTTTAGTTCCCTAGGTCTAGCAAGCAAGCAGATAAGGTTGCAGTCTTAATCTGCCGCAACTTCCAATAGGTTGTCACTGCATCTGTTCAGCGGAATGCAGATCCCGGAAGGTCTATTAGGACCTCTTTCTGCTGGATGTTGATATCTTTCTGCTGCAGGTTTCATCTCAACCATTCTCAAGTCATCTGAATCTACCTGTTGATGTCTAGCATGTGATAAGGTGGTGATTTCCTTATCCAGCAGCACTGGCCACTCTGTTTGGCATCAAGCACAGAGAACTTTTGGCTTTTGTCAAGTTAAGGACTATTTCTTCAATTTGACAGTGAGCTCTTTTTAGTGCTTTCTTTAAAATTGCTTGCATCTATGCAAGTGTGCAATATCAATGACTTTTTAATGACAAACATGCTGCCTTACTTAAGTTTTGGGTTCTGAAATTGAACAATGCCACTCCTTTTCATTTCTTGTATTCCTATTATTTTTTATTTTAATGTAATTGGGACTCAGGAAGACAGATACTGTACCGGCTGTATCATTTTGTCTATTTCCAAGTGTAACATGGCTAGAAGACATCTCTGGCCTTCAAATAACTTCTTGCTAATGTGTCAACACCTTTGCAGCAGGCAAGTCACAGTATACTGTCTTCTCTGGATAGGTTTTTTTGTTTTGCTTGTGTAACCCCCAAGGAGATGACTTGGATTCCCGGGGCCTTGTCTGCTGGCAGCTCAGGGAGAGGCACTCTGAGTTTGCCTTCGCTTCCCCTCCCTACCAGGGCCAGAGTCTGTCCGGCAAACCATGGGGAGTGAGATGCACCTCCCAGGGGGAAGGAGAGACCATTGTTGAGGGGAGTCTGGAGCCAGTCAGGGAAAGGGGAGGACTGGCTGTGTGGGAGCTAGTAAGCCCAAGGCCTGCATGCAGGGTCCCCCTGAGAACTAGCCTCTAGGGACCTAAAGGCAGGATCCCTCAGCTGGGTTTATGTCTCCACTGTTGATTCCCAGTTATGGAGTTTGCTGGGAGGCTTCCCCAGCCAGGCTGAGTTGGCTCTCCAGCTCCCTGGGTGAGACCAGTCACCGCATGGTCAGCTCGGCTCTAGCAGCAAGTTCAGGGCTGCTGCCTGCTGTGTGGGTCTGAATGCTGGGCTGGGAGGCTATAGTTTGAATTTTGGTGCAGTTGTGTGGTCTGCATCTTGAGCCCTGCACCCCTTCACGGTGAGGGGAAATCCTGGGACCGAAGCAGCCTGATTCCTGCCTGAAGAGGATCCCTGTGAGAAGAGAGCAGCCCTTTGCAGAGACTGAGTCATCTCTCAACCTGAGGTCATTCATGGAGTGTGTGAGTGCACCAATTTTTAGTTAGTCAGGCAGGGAATTTGTTTGGGGATTTTATTACCTGCTGCACATTAAACCTGTGGAGGGATTTACTGCCTTCTCCCATGTATGAGTCCTTTGGGCTGTACCGGACCTAGTCAGCCCCACTGCTAAACCACTGCAGAGAAGGATTTTGTGGTCAACAGTCATCAAGTGCCCCATCAAAGTATGCGTACCAACGGGACACTAACCTCACAGTTGCTGGGCACCGGTGACCCTAAAAATAGTGTTTTACCCTGTTCTGTTATAATTGTCTCTTGTTTAATATAATTGTGTTTTTATAGTGTATGTGTTTGTGCTATTTTCTGGGAGTCTCCAACTATCTGGTAAATACATGGGGATTACCCTGGGCTAGAATTTTCCTCCCAAGCTGCCCTGGTGACCCTGCTAGGAAGGAGTGAGGGGGGTGGAGGCACTGCCAAGTACATCAATCAGAAAGATTAAAATTGAGTGGGTGGCGGGATCCAGAAGAACCCAGACCTATCCATCCAAACCTGAAAGGAGATTGGCTTTAAAAAAAGGTAACGAGGTGGAGAGGGGGCGCTACACTTGTTTAGCTCTTTTATCATTAGTTTGTTTCTGATTTAGTGGCACTAGTTTCATGCATTCGCCTGTTTTACCTAGGAGTGGAAGTTTCTGTGTTATCTAAAGTTCAAAATATTCTTCTTCAAATTTGCATTTTCCTATTGATGATATGATCATGCCATCAAATCATTTTACTTCACTGCAAAGCTAAGGAAATCATTGTGGCCCAGAACTCTCTCTGATGCCCCACTATCTGTTTGGCATTCAGTTTACTGTTTGTTGGTTCATGTGCTGCTGCTTGGTCTTCGCATCTGGTACTAGTTTAAACTTCACAGACTTTGTTTTTCACCATTTTGCACTGCATTTATGCCATAGAAGTGCAAAATTTCATCTTCTGAAGCTTTGCTCGCTTCCTTGATACAATGCCTCTCTTCCCCACAGCCCCCTTTTTTTTCCTGCAAGCTTATGTTTTTCTCCACCGTACCCATAGGTCTTTCTTTGCATTTTATCGCCTTTGCTTTGTTTTTATGCAGTTTGGCTTCCAGTTTACCTTTCCTTGTCTTTTTACGTTTTCCCTTATGAGCTCCAAGAATTAGCTTCAAGGCAGGTCTGCATGATGTTTTAATCTGAGATGTAAATTCTCAGATGTACTAGCATGTGTGCATGGACCCGGATGGAGTGCACTTGAAGTTCCAAAGTTAATACTGGGGAACTTTTAGTGAACACCAGCAGGGTCCACATGGGCCAGTTAGCATGCAATATGAGCACTGGAACATAATCCCAACTGATGTGCATTAAATCTCCAGATAGACAAAGCCCAATACTATATTTCAGGCTAAATGATGTCATTTGATATGTTCATACACGTGTGACTTGCATGTAACAATGACTGCAGATGCCAGTGGACACATCCAAAAGCTGAGTTTAAAACTCTCAGATAAGCAGGCTGTAGGGATCCAGAGACAACATCTCCTCTTGCTCCAGGAACTACCACAGATGCTAGACTTCTTGCCTGCAATCTCTTCTCCAGTTGAGTGCTCTGAGCCCTTCATAAAGATAACCTGATACCTTCATCGCTGGATCTGAATGGAACTGGCTGACTCCAGGCATCCTGGCTCTTAAAGGAACAAAGCACATAGTTATGTTGTGTGCGCAGTCATTTCACTTGTTCTTCCAGATTCTTCTTCCCCACCCGCTCTCTTACTTTACTGCTTGTCGGCCATAAACAACAGCTGTCCCCATAGTGCAGTTTGGAACAATACTTCCCATTTCGTCTGTGACTTTGAGCAAAATGTTACTGTTGAGATCATTTTATTGTTTCCAGACTATCTACATTTCAAAGGCACCTCAGCAAATCAGACACGTAACTCTGAGGGTACGTCTACACAGTAACACGTACCTGGAAATAAGCTAAGCAATTGCAGCTATGTCAATTGCGTAGCTTACTTCTAAATAGCTTATTTCAAAATTTGCTGTTGTCTACACGGTGCTAATTTTTAAATAAATAAATCTTCCTTAATCCTTGTGCAATGAGGTTTACAGGAAACTGGAATAAGAAATGTATTTTGAAATAACGAGTGTGCAGAACACTATTTCAGGCTAATGGACATTATCCCGAAATGGTGCCTCTGTGCAGATGTACCCTGAATGTGTTCTATGGGCTTTGGACACCTAGTGGTCTTAGGCTCCACTGAGAAGCCCAGTTTACCAATTCTAAAACCAGAGCTTCGTTTTTCCTTGACCCTATAGGAATCTCTTTCACATAGAAAAGCCATTCTCAACAATCAAATACAATCAAAATCATATTGTATTAACAAACATAGGCACACTTTAAAAAATATCTGCCTAGAATCTCTAGTTTTCCCATTGGTATTCCCACCTAATGAGCAGAATCTAATACGTGAATGGAAAGGACATTGACTGCCAGGCTCATACATACCACTTGGGCATTGACAAGCTTCTCCAATAAGAATAGTCCTGTATACTCTATAAACAGTGAAAAGAGCAATTCTTTTTTCATAGAATTTAGATACAAAATAGGACGTAAGTGCCTAAAAAGGCACAGTACAGAAAGGGGCCACAGACTTATAGAGGATCACAAGCTAAATGTGTCAACAGAGTAATACCTTTATCAAACAAACAAACAAACACACACACAAACCACGCCACCACCATGGGATATACTGAGTGGAGTATTGTAAGCAAGATGCAGTAAGTAACTTTTAATACTCAACTGCAGTATTGTGTCGACTTCTGGGTACCGTGTTTCAGGAAAGATGGGGAATGTCCAGAGGAGAGCAACAAAAATGATTAATGGTATAGAAAACATGACCTATGAGGGAAGATTGAAAAAAATTGGGTTTGTTTAGAGAAGAGATGACTGGGGGAGGACAAGATAACAATTTTCAAGTACATAAAAGGTTGTTACAAGGAGGGTGAAAAATTGTTGCTCTTAACCTCTGAGGATAGGACAAGAAGAAAAGGGCTTAAATTGCAAGGTAGGTTTAGTTTGAACATTAGGAAAAAACTTCCAAACTGTCCGGGTAGTTAAGCACTGAAACAAATTAGCTAGGGAGACTGTGGAATCTCCATCATTGGAGGCTTTTAAGAAGAGGTAAGACAAACACCTGTCAGGAATGGTCTTCTAGATAACACTTAGTCCTGCTCTGAGAGCAGGAGATTGGATTAGATGGCCTCTCAAGGTGCCTTTCAGTGTTACACTTCTATGAATCTTCACAATCTTCATTCTCCTATCCATCCAGTCAGTGTACATGAGAGGAAATAGTTAAATGATATTTACATAATGTAAAAAATAACAGATAAGTAGGGGAACAACTGGGAGTCGAGCATTCAGTCTCTCTCAGGATCTGTTCAACAAGGGATTAGTTTCCAAATGTAAAAATGACTAAAATCAAATAAGAAGCATCTAGTCATTCATGCTGCATTAATCACAGTGATATCAGAGTCACTGATATCTGCCATCCAACATTTGCAGTTATGTTTCAACTCACTTTTTATTTTCACAGTCACCGGATTTTGAGGCACTCATGGAAATCACTGAGACAACATGGCAAATACCCAGCAGTAAGTAAAGCACTTTTAAGCTAGAGGCTGCAGAAATACACAAACCTCTGAAGGAGTCCAAAATAGATTTTATAGATTGCTGCATAAATGGATGATGGGACTGAACATAATATGATGATTTTATATGATATTTTCACTGACTTTGGATGTCTCTCTTTTCATTATGTAACTCAGAGAAGTTCATTCAGCCACTGGCTGCTGTCCAGAATCATGTGATATGGAGATGTGCGAGTTGGAAAATCTCATTGTTAAATAATCACCTCTTAAAACAGAGCAAGTATGGTATGTGGCCTTAAGGATGAGACAGGATTTCATGGGCTCTGTGTCTATGCATATGTTCTCTTGATTCTATTGCCTAATCTTTTGAGCAAACACATTAACATAGAAAACTTAATGGTCAAAATTGATGGTATCTCCAAAGAAATTCATTCTTTTATAGCAATAGGACTAGCAAAAATGTCAAAAGCCAAAACACTATTTGCATAGTAGAATGGCACCTGTGGCAAAAAACAAACAAAACCAACAATTCAAGACTTTGCAATGCCTTAGCAGCATGATAAACACTGCTTGGAGAAAGTGATTCTATGTATTAGGCATCTGCTCAGTTGATTCATTAGGAAAACAAGAAGGTAGTGTGAAACATCCTAAGATTTAAAATCAACTTTTCTTTGTTATTTTTGGTTTATACCAATAGTGACACTAGATTCCCACAGATAATTCTTCTCTTAAACCTTTTATTTGTCATAGTAGTATAACAATTTCTACATGAGCTAGCTTGAGGGTACAGACTTTCAAGAAGTAAGATGATGACTATCAGGTAAATGAAATTAAGCTGCTCACAGAAGATCTACAGCCTGCCCTTCTCCCCCTTTCCCCTTCTGTTTTAGGGTCATGAGTTCCCCCTTCTCATCCACAGAAAAATAGCCTTTTTTCAAGCTTCCTTGCAATTAAATCAGAGAACAAAATTAAATGGCTGTTTATTTTTCAGTGTAAAATGATGGTCTGTTCTCTTCATGAGGTTCTGGAGCCAACAAACCCTGTTCCAAGGCATTGCCTCCTTTAATATAAGTAGCTCTGGGAAGGCTCACCAGAGCAAGTGTGGAATTGGATGGGCAGCAGGTTCCTGAGTAACATAGCTACCTGCTGAAGATAATGAAGGAGCTCTTCAGCTCAATCAGAGAGTGCCTTGAGTCTGACAAGATATGCAGGAAGATCCTGTAATAGAGCTGGGATGTGGCTGAGCATCAGCAGGGATGGGCAATAATTTTGGTATGTGACCACTTCATCAATGCTGGTAGTGGTCATGGGCCAGTCCTGAAAGACGCGGGCCCCAGGCAGAATGGGCAGTTCCCTTTAGGCACTGCAGATGGAGGGAAGGAGACTTTGTGCATGCCCCCATGGGTTGGGGAGCACAGGGGGTTTCCCCCACCCCACTCAGCCTGCCAGGGGCGTGCAGAGCCTAGAGGGAACTGCAAGCCGTTTTGAACAGCTGGAGGTTTCCTCTAGTGCTGTGTACCTCTGGTGGGGAAGGAGATTTCATGCACTCTCCTGTCTCTGGGTCTCACTTCACCGTGGGGGGAGAAGGGACATGGCAGCTCAAATGACAGGGTAGTCTGAATCTGGCCCACAGGCCCACATCTTGCACACCCCTGAGCTAGCGGAAGCCTCAGGAAACTGAGACACAGCCTTGAGAAAGGATCTGTGGAGATCTTGCAGCTAGGAAGCAAGTAGTTGGATCCCAGCAGCTAGCGCCATGAGCAAATAGGAAAGAGGTGTCTGTCTCCAGAGACACCTGGGACCAGCAGAGTTACCCATAGAGACCCAAGTGGAGAGCTGAAAAAGCCCTTGATATAAGGACAAATTGGAAGTGCTGCATGTTTACTCTGTTACAACTTAAAATGCCCTCTCCTCCACAGGAGGGTATAATTTATTATGTTAAAACTCTGGCTTGGTAGGAGTAAATTCGAAAAAAGAATGGAGCTGAGACAGAGTGATGCAAGGTGGTGTGTTTGGACGGCTCCCACTACTTGCAGCAACTGCACTATTGACAAGTGTTGTTTTTCCAAAGCTTCTGTATGGTACTGTAGGGAGAAGTCCATTTTTCACCTGAACCAGCATTACAGAGTTACTATGACCAAAAACTTATCAGTGAAAAAACTTTTACAACTTGAAAATGTAACACAGAAATTACAGGAGAGTAGAAATGAAGATCATTATGTTGTAATTAAAATGTTTAAAAGACTAATAAACCCAGGCAATTATTTTGCAAATATTTCAGTAAACACGGTCTCAAAAATCCTACTTAGGACTTCATATCTAAAGTAGTATTCTGCCACCCCAGGCACTGTTACATCAACTTCACCTCACTAGTTCATGGAGTATGATGACTGTTAGTGACATAATCAGTTGCAGTGTTATTCCATCCAAATAGTTAAAGGATGATGAGAAAAGGGTTATGCTGGGTAAAAGAAGGGAATAAACAAGGGGCCAAAAAGGCATTGGTAAGATCAAATGAGGTATTAAGGCCATTGAGTCATTGCCTAAGAAATGATTACTTTGACCACACCCGTGCAGACACCTCAACATCTATGGTCCAGTCTGAACCTACAAGAGTAGTTTCTCCTCTGGTTCCAATTCCGGAAGCAGTTAAGCAAATGTGTAACTTTAAACACTCATATAAGAGCACATATTTAATGTTAGGCCTGTGTTTAATTGCTTTCCTAAGCTGAGGTCACAGATTGGTGAAGAAAGCCACCATTGAGCACAGGATCATGGAATCCCCATACAGGTAAAATATGGCATTTCCAATATTGTATATCCATGAAGGGCTAGGAGACAAGATTTCTGTCATTAATACAGTTGGTTAATAGTAGGGCAAAATATATTTCTGGTTTGTTTCAGTTCACATGCAGCACTTCTTTAAAGGAAAGAGAATTCCATGAATGAAAGTGAAGTTTTACTTCTTTTTTTTTAAATACATAGGAACATGTGTGGTAGCTGTAGGATTTTAAGAGTTATTTCCTCATGATTTTACATATAGTCCACTTAAACTTGAATGCTGGCCTTAGATCCACAAATATTGGTATATATGTCACTTACATGCAATTTTTGTTTTATGAATCAAAAGTAATAGTGCAAAGTCTTTTGGGTGGGCAATAAAAATAACACATTTTTACACTCAAGCAGGTGCACCTTATTTCTGTGTAAGCAGAGCACTGTATGCATGAGTTGAAATACAAAGATGAAATGTGGCTTCTGAAACTCTGAACTATGTTCAAACTATGAATTGAAAATGAATATTGAAGAGTAGGTTTACTTTTCCTTTAACGCTAAGCAATAAAGAGATTTTTCCCCCTTAAAGCAAAGAAAAGCTATACTTATTTTGAAAGAGATATTAATCATATTAAAATAGTGCATTCCCATGCTATTTTTCAATAATAAAATGGTTTACATAAACTTCCAGGCCAGCCAGTTTTGACAGCTGTCAATCAAAAAGTTCTCACAGCTATCCTACCCTGTCAGCCATCAGTTAACCCACACTTTCCCAGGAACATCTTAGCATGGCATCTTTGTTCTGTTTTCAGATAAACAGATCCAATTTCTCAACAAACAGACTGCTACAGTCCTTTTGATAACAATGTAATAATTCAAAACAAATGATTCTAGGCTTTGATGATAGCACTTTTATGGGTCATGAAGAAATCCTCCCACCAACATCTGTTTGATTTTATCTACTTGAACTTTATCCTCCAGTTGAAGATTTATAAGCTGAAATCATCCCAGCCTATTAAAGTCAGACTAATGTTAAAGCACTAACACAGAGAATGAAAGTGCATTTCACAGTCATCTACCTTTTGAAATCCTCTTGTGAGGAAAAGATATCAAAAGTTTTGAGAGATGTATGTTTTAATATGCTGGAACTCTACATTCTACACAAAGCCCCACATGACTGGGAGATTAAGGAATCTAACTGTAGTATTACAATGGGAGCAAGTTATTTACAGAACCATTATTTAGAAAGACAACATGAAAAATACAGATGTTGTTTACATTTAAAGCCTGTTTTGTAGCAAAAACCACTATGGGTGATGGAAATTCACTCCAGATTTGTCTTCTCTCCCCCCCCCCCCCCCCCCCGCTTTAATTTCCTCATACATTGTAAATAAAAAGCATGACAGCATAGTTATTAGAATCACTTGTTGCTTATTAACCAAGATCACAACATTTAGCTTGGATATTTTAATTTGAATTTAAAGAAATGTGCATTAATAAAAATGTGATGAAACAGGCTAAAAATAATGTTTCATCATTACTGGGAGATTCTTGTTTTCAAGACAAACAATTTCGATCAGACAAGTAAAACAGACCTTTACTTTTGTCTAGGACATGTGTTCCCAAACTGCAGGGCGTGCCGAAATTCCGGGGGGGGGGGGGGAGGAGAGGCAAGGTGACCCAGCCCACCCTCCCTCAAGTTTTGCTGCTATTTTTGTTTTTCCGCCCAGGTCAATTCCTTTCTTTTTTTCGCTCAACAAGTTTTTCTCAGGGTGGGGGGTGGCATGAGGGTTTCTCAAAAATCAAAAAGGGGGCGTGATGCCAAAAAAATTGAGAACCACTGGTCTAGGAGCTCAAGTACAACATAAGGAAGAAATGAATTCATCACATGAATTGTTTTACTCCTGTATAACTGATTATGTTTCAAAGCTATTCCAGGTAATCCAGGAGAATGTGTGACTTTAGAACACACACTATTTTTTCTATATTTTACAGAAATAGTACATCGTAGCATAAGCAGTATATTAGAAACAGATATGAGAAATTTTCTCTGTCATATTTGCAAAGTGGAAACATTGTGCTTCAGCATTTGGACAGAAATACAAAAACCCCACAGTATTTATAAGTTCCTATTCAATCTAAATGCATTTTCCAAGAAATTTAGCCTTATGTGTATATGTGCATACACACACACACACACACACACACACACACCCTTCCTTCCCCCCTCCCCCTCAATATGACTGTCAGAACTTTTTTGTATGAAACAACTCAAACTACTTTACACATGCTAAAACTATTTTACTACAGTAGGTAAAGATGACCCCGCAGATTAGGGGTGCCCTTATCACTGCTAATGTATACAATACAACTGGAAATCACGCTAGCACAGTTCTGAGTAAACCACTTGAAAAGACCATTTCTTTGCCACTCTGCAATAGAGAAACACACACAATAAAAATGAATTTCCTAATATTAAAAACCTCAGGTTACACAGTAAATGCTGATTAGCTCTAAAAAACAAATATACAGAGCCAGTAGTAAAGTTAAAAGACTAAGGAAGAAAGTAAAGTGATATAGAATAGAGAAATAGAAGGTGAATAGTTTCCCTTAACTTCCAACAGACTCTTGTTTCTTCCCCTAACAGCAGTTTTTAACCAGGTTAGAGACCTTCCTAAAGGGATCTGGATGGGACTGATGTAAAGGTTTAGCCAAGTTGGAGAACCGGTGGTATAGTTTAGTGACCTCTTGACTTGAAAGGAGAGGTTTGAATTTCTTTGCCGTCAAAGGCAATGCGCCCTCTAATCTTTTTTATGTGCACTAAGTCATGTGCAAACGTGCACTACCAGTAGAAACTAAAACCTAGCTGTGGTAGCTCTGCTAATCAGCTGGGCAGCATTTAAATCTCTTCTGAGCGTCTTCACAAGTGCACAGCTTACAGGAAACACTGGTCAAGAGAGGCAGAGAAGAACTACAATGTTTATCAAGTAGATGTGTATAAGCTTTGCTATTTGAGATGCAATTGCTGTATTTATTAAACTGTACCAGCTAGTCTTGCCAGAGTATATAGGGACTAGACACAGTAGAAGTTTGATGTTCTATCCATTTGGGGACTTCTCCACTTGGTGTCTTTATGACCTAGGAATTAACTGAAGGTAGAACAAGCAGTAATGGGCTTCATCTACAGCAAGAGATTTATTTTAGTTATTGGGCGGGGGGAATCTTTTCAACTACTAAGGTAATTAAGCTCTCAAATGGGCTTCCAAGGGAGGTTGTGTAATCCCCATCATTGGAGTCTTTTAAGAACAGTTTGTATAAACATTTATCAGGGATGGGCTAAGTTTACTTGGTTTTACCCCATGTGAGGGCTTGGACTTGGTGTTTTCCTTCCAGCCTTATATTTCTACGATCCTATGAGCTGGTTTCAGAATGGGAGGCAATCTGATTTTTACTGGGAAATTATATCAGATGGGTATGCTAAAAGTTGAGTGGGGAACTTTAATGAGTATGAAAAGAGAGACAGAGAGACCAAAAATCCTGCATACCTTCCCTTTGACTCTATTGTATGACATTTACCAGGGGTGTATCTGTAAAGTACTCTGTAATTAAGTTAATCTGATCATAATAACTTTAAGGAAACTTCAGAAAACTATATTCAAATGCAAAAGCCAAAATAATTTGTATTTATTTTAAATAGATGTGCATATTGCTTGAGCAAAGCCTATAGGCTATGTCTAGACTGCAAGCCTCTTTCGAAAGAGCCTCTTTCAAAAGAGAGCGTCTAGACTGCACGTTGAACTTTCGAAAAAGCGGCGTGCTTTTTCGAAAGAAAGCATCCAGTGAGTCTGGATGCTCTCTTTCGAAGAAGCCCTATTTACATTCAAGAACGCCTTCTTTCGAAAGAGGAACTTTCGAAAGAAGGCGTTCTTCCTCGTAAATTGAGGTTTACCGCCATCGAAAGAAAAGCCGCGTTCTTTCGATTTAATTTCGAAAGAACGCGGCTGCAGTCTAGACGCAGGTGAGGTTTTTTTGAAAAAAGGCTTTTTTCGAAAAAACCCCTGAGTCTGGACACAGCCCTAGTGTTTTTTTAGAATAAAGCAAACCCAGTAATTTGGTAGCATTGTGAAACTACATTCAGACGGACTAACACTTCTGACTAAGGGGGGCCTGGGTTCTTCTAATTGCCAGTAACAAGGTTCTCACCTCTATCTTACATATTGTCCAGAAGCTCAGGATGAAACAGCCAGATGAAGTTATGTGAGGCACAACCATATTACGGAAACAGGAGACACAACCATACTATGGAAAATCCAGAAGATTAAAGAAAGGATGTTTCTAGAATGACACAGCAAAGGAAAGCACCAAACTTCTCCTGAACTTCCGTTCTTTTCAGACCTCTTGGGTTCACTGTATCACCAAGTGACCCAACAATGCAGACCTGACACGTGTTAGACCTATACATAATCTGAAAGATCTACAAGAGTCTTCTTGGGTATAGTATGGTGATCAAGATGCCCACCAGGAGAACATGTTTTTATGTTGATGTATTTTACCACTACTTCAAATAAACAAAATGTTTAAATTGTAAGCTAATCTTTATAGAGACAAAGATGTCTAGCATCCAAATAACCCTTGAAAGCATTTATTAAAATATATGCACAAGACATACTAACAAAATGCAAAAATTAGGTGGAAATGTTTTGTTTATTAGAAGTCCAAGCATTACACATCTGGGAATTTTAAAAACAACAAAAATCCTAGAAACATAACTGCTGTTTTAAAATAACTCCTATCCCAAACATGCTTCCTTATGTACCATGGATTTATTTTAAATCTGTCACTCTAGTCATGCCCAAGGGTGTATCTAAATGACCTACTCACATATTACACATGACATGTGCTCCATTGGATGCTGTCAGGCTCTCTGAATAAAGACGTGATATTGTAAGGAGGGTAATACAATTGGGATCCAACAAAAACAGTGTCTCTTGAAAACAGTCATATAATGTGGTAGTATTCCTAAGTCTTACTAACTAGGGTCAAGAAAGAATACACGCAATCAATAAAAGCACAAGTTAGGGACATCTACAGTCTAGTGCTTAGTAACTGAAGAGACATGTGTTCTATGGAAGATACAGGTTCTATACCTGTGTCTTCAACTGATTTGATATGATCTGAGGAAGTGAGTCTGGCCCACAAAAGCTCATCACCTATTAAACCATCTTGTTAGTCTTTTAAGTGCTACACAGTTTTTCCCTTTTGTTTAGCAAGATCAGACTAACACGGCTACCTCTCTATGACTTGAGGTGTGACCTTGCATAAGTCACGTATTCTTTGTACTTCTGTTTTTCTGACTGTAAAATGGAAACAACACCAATTTCTCATATTTATAAAGCATGCTGAGCTCTACAAAAGAAAAGCTCTAAATACAAGGCAACATTATTCATAGGCAATATGGAAAGCACACCAAAATGCCATATTTAGGTATAATTTGAAACACAGTGACTTGAAAAGCAATAGTCTGACAGTGAGCATAAAGTTACCATTAAGATGTTCAGGTTATTGTACCTAAAATCTGAAACAGAATTCATCAGCTGCACTAACAAAATGTTTGCTGACAAGTTACCACTGTTGCCAGAAATGCACAATGACAGCAATGAATAACCTTAATCAGGGGCAGATGACTGTTTTGCGGGGCCCCCGGCAGCGTAACTCTGCGGGGCCCCCCCTTTGCCATCGCGCATGCACGGGGCTTTTTTAAGCACGGGGCCCTGGGCGGCCGCCCCGTTCGCCCTGCCCTATATCCACCCCTGACCTTAATGACTGCTGAAAATATCATGAAAAGAGCAGTATGATACACTGACATCACTTAGAGGTTTACCAATCATTATTCAATAACTGTATCAGGCTTCAGTTTATCAGCTAACAACAACAAACAAATCGCATCTATATTTCTATACATATATATTTGGGTATGCCTAACATACATATCTACATTAACAATTTATGCATCTTATTTTACTTCAAGTAAAATAAAGGTGTTGGGTTTTTTTTTTAATGACAACTTTATATAAATATATATCAGTGAATGTATGGCCTGATCTTTCACACCCAAAGTGAAAAAGTAGTGCTTGCACTTTATTATTACTAGGAACAATTATGTCAGCATCACTATGACATTTGTTAATTCGCAGTGGTTTGTCTATAAGAACTATCATAATAACAATCCAGCCTTCCCTTTCCCCTTGCTTCCCTCCTCTGCCCAAAATAAGAGCCCATCTCTGTGTCTGTAAGAAGCCGGACAAGGAAGGCCTACTTTTTCCCCCCCAAACATCTGCAATTTAAGAGTTGTATATTAAAAACTTTTCAAAATTAAAATCATGCAACAAATTGGCTGACTCAGTTATTACTTTGTATTGTTGGGGAGGGAGGAGATGGATGCTATGAAAAACAAAGTGATATTATCAGCCATCAGACACCTAGAATTTAGGTTTTGTAAAAATGAATAAAGTACTGTATTTTATTGGCAAGAATTATAAAATTTAAAGTTATCAGTAACAAAGACAAGAAGACCTATAGTTTTTTAAAATATGACATTCAGGCAAAAGTATTTTGGAAAATGACCTAACGACTTGTGTATGCACAACAGATCAAGAATTTACATTGGCCTCTAACTAAGATGACAATGTACATAAAGATGATAATGGAATTCAATCAGACTAAACCAAGCTGGGTTAAAAAGCAGATCTGGAACCAATAGGAATTCTAAAATCCAATGTACATAAAGATACATACATTTTTAAAACTAAGGCTACTTCGCCCAATGAATCTTTTTTACTGAGCTTGTACAAGTGACAAATCCTACCCTTTAATATGTATTTTAAAGCATTTTCCTTAGCTACAGTATGTTGTACTTTCCCTCAGCCTCTCTCTTTGACATATTTCTCCTTTTAAAATGACATGCAAAAATATTTTATAGCAATTTAACCAAAATCAATATAGATATCTACCTGTTTTGCATTTTATTGCAAGACAGATTCCAATGCTCCCTTACTGGAAATGAGATTCAGAGAAAAGAAAAGCAACTTCCCCCTATCTTTAGTCGTAGGTGAAAGGTTGTATCAGAGGGTGAGTAAGGTTACATCTACTCTGCAGTCTGTAGACATGCACAAGTTAGCTTTGATGTAGATAGCTCAAATGGCAGCAGCAATGAAGCCATTGATATATTAGCTGTACAATGTGGCTCAGGCCCTAAGCATGCACTTGGGTGGCTAGCCTAAACACAACATGCCTATAAGAAAGTCTACACCAAAATCGGAGGTGTGCTTGCTTTTAACTAGCTAACAGGGCTTAAAAATAGCAGTGAGGGCACAGTAGCATGGATACCATGGGCAGATGCAAATATGTATGCAGGATTGGCGAGCAGGTGTTTCCAGCCTGAGTGCAGGTCTGTGATGCCTCATCTTCACTTCTACTTTTACCTACACTTTAGCTAGATTAAAGCAATCATAGTTATGTCTTCTAGAGCTACAATCACACTTCCGATTCAGCGCAGATGCACTCTGAGTGACCTCAAGTAAATAAGAAAATTCAACATGGCAGATTACTTTGTCTCAATAACTAGTCTCCACTCCATTCGTGGTAAAGCTTCCAGTGCATAACAACGGGATTTGCAGTTGCCAAGAGAAGGAGGTGACTGTAATTGGGTCCATTTCTCCATCCGTCCTAACAAGTCAGTTTGTGTATGGATTTAAAAAAAAAAAAAAAGAAGAAGAAGAAGAAGCAGAGAGAGCAACTGCTTTGTATGTGAGGAGCTCCCTTGAAAGGCAAGGCAGTAACAGATGGGCTGTCCAACATGGCCTCTGTTAGGGAATCTGAAAGACTTGTGGTTCTCAAACCTTCAATTTTTTTTAAAATGAGATCTCGTTTACTCTTGCAACCAATCAGATTAATGATTCTATGTAGTGTCACGAGAAGATGCATCAAAATTCTCAATCCAGATATATCACAGTGTCCTATACTTGACCTCCCTATAACTATCCCACCCGGATAGCCCTCAACTCAACATAAGCAGCAATGGAAAGAAATTGGTTGGTAACAATGACAGCCACAGCACAAACTTGAAGGAGGAAAACATGCAATCACTCCAATTAGGCAAGCCCTGTGGGCATGCAACACTCTTTGGGCCTCTCTTCCCCCCAGAGGAAGACTTTCACATGGGCAAAATGAACAGGGACCTTACTCTCAGTTGGGCCTGGATAGTGTAAGTTTGTATCACTTACTGCACTATCAATAAAATTAAACAGTTAGACAAACGTACCAACAATAGGCCTTATAATAGTCACTCACAATGAAACCCTGTTGCTCTAGATTAGGCCAAAACCCCATAATCCGCATGCATCCACTCTGAGAATAAAAATCCTCCCTAAACAAGGATTGTTAAATTGCTAAGACTAAGACTTTCTCCTTTAGATTCCCACTTAATACATCCCCTTTCTCAGGAGACAGGTTCCTAACTCACCCCTTTCCTTGTAGAAACTGCATTCTGGGAGTTCCCACAGCTTCTCTCAAGTCCAGAGAGCCATTTAGCTCACTCTCCAGCTTTTGAGGATGGCTCCCATCTCTAGTTCCAGTCCCAAAGTGATCAAGCAAGGGAATAGATGCAGTTGTCTACCAAAGCATCTGTCTCTGATCAATTCAATGCTGAAGCAGCTCAAACCCCTACTTGAAACTCAGTAATGGCCCTTTCAGGGTCTATTACAACATGTTGAGACTAGTGAAGGAACACTCCTGGGTTGTTTAAGTAACGTTGTTTGTCATAGCAAAATTGGGGAAAGCCACATATTTATCTCAGGAAAAATGAGTTCACAAATTCATAGAAAAAATCCCCCAAAGTCCTGAGGCTACATTATTTTGATGAAATGATTTAACACTATTTAGAAGAGTTTCCTCCCACATAATCTATGGCACTGCAAAGAAAATCAAATGAGTAAGTTATCTTGGAGCTGTGTTCAGCAGCAAGCTGGCAGAGGTTACAAATGCAAAGTATGAAGGAAAAAAATCCCTGAAGTCAGAGGTTTCTTTTGTTACAAAAGTCACGGTGATGATAAATACAGCCTGATGCAAGAAATATATTGTAAGAAAGAAAGGAACTCAAGATTATGATTTGGAAGCAAGTTGCCCAACTTGTGATACTATCCCCAAATCAACAGTAAGTGCCCAGAAACACTGTGAAACTGAAACAGGGCCACATTCGTGAACCATCCTGTTGCTTTTATTTAAAGGCTTGTAGCCTTTGAAGAAGAGGGATTCAAAAATAATCATGTGGATTTTATGTCACTATTAAGACAACTGAATGAACCTAAAATGGTTTGCTGAGTTCATTTTAAAAGATGTGTACAAAACTACCTTCTACTCCATTCCTTCAGGAGTGTGTTATTGACAAAGAACCCCATTTATGGAACACATAAGAGAAATAGAATTATAACACTGTATTTATTTGTTTCTGTAAAGTACTAAGGAGTTTGGCCCCAAATAGAACTTTGCATCAAGATGACCCATTTTTTTTACCCCTTCTGAAAAGGCAGTCAACATGGAGGAAAACACGTACACAGTGCCACAGATTGCAACCTCTCAGTGTTTGACTCTGTGAAACTCATCCAAAGCCACTGTTCTGGGAATTTTGCTCAAACCAGATCAAAAACTCAGAAGATGCCAGTTTCCACTTTGGGGATTTAAACACAGAAATCGGGGGTTTTTACTTCTTCATTCCAGCCCCTCTCTCCCCCCGTCCTCCTGTCCACACCCACAGGCTTCCATCTCCTTTGGGACTCTTCAAGGAGTATCATCTAATTGCTCCTTTCCCTACCACTGCAAGAGGGCAAGTTACCAGAAAGTTGGTAGCTCATTTTCCAGGGGATGGTAGCCAGCCTGAAATCCCCCAGCCCACATATATATGGCAGTGGGAAAGGACAGAATAAGGTGTATTGGTATCACCCTGTACTACAAATTCCAGAACTGCATAGGGCATTTTGGAAGACATGCTTGCTCCCTTCTGCTCTGCATTTAGGAGGAGTTAAATTGAAAGAGTGGTGACAGGGCCATCCTTAGGATTTATGGGGCCCCATTCAGTTCTAATAAACTGGTGCCCTTATGCTCAATGGCAGCTGAGAGGGGACACAATGATTTTTTAGAGATGTGATTTTATATTCTCTAGCAACACTAGAGAGAGAGAGAGAGAGAGAGACAGAGAGAGATTCTCTCTCCTCCTCCCCCCCCCCCCATCCCGCACGGGATGACAGTGACATCATCGCATCACTCTGCATCCTGACACTCGCCTGCATCCTCCACCATGCACCCTTCCCCAGTGCTCCAGGTGAGGCAGGAACCGCACCGCAGCTTCCCTCCCGTTTGCCCTCCCTCCCATCTCTGCCAGTGAGAGAGATAGCGATGGGGATGTAGGAGGGGGTAAGGGTGAGAAGTGTCATGCAGCAGGGGTCTGGCCAGGGGATAGGGGGCAGGAGCAGGCTGGGGGTAGATTGGTGAGCATACTGGCATGGGTGGGGAGGGATTGGTGAGTGTACTGGCCAGAGGGGGGTGAGTGTTGGCAAGTGTACTGGCCAGGGGGGATTGGTGAGCTCCTGCCCCCTCCCTTGTTCCTGTCCACTGGCCAGAGACCCTACTCCCAAGTCTGCTCCTGCACATGACTTCCTACGCAGACCTCATCCACTTACCCCCCTCCTGCACCCGCATCCCTATCCCACTCACTGTCCTGCACACTGAACCCCCTCCCCCCCATTTTTGGCCACGCCTAGGGGGCCAACAAAATCCACTAACCCTGCAACCCCAGAAGAGTTCATCTGGCCTGAGGCCTTGAACCTCAGTCTTCCCTCCTTGCACCATGGAGCTGGTGTACCAAAGGAGTGAAGTGTTTCAGTTAGGGGTCACATTAGTGAGGGTTGAGGGTTTTCGGAGGAACTTTTTTTCCCCCTTCTCACTTGTGTGGTCCCCGACTGATTTTTCTGTGGGTCAATGGCCCCCAACCCAAAAAAGATTCCCCGCCCCCTCCCATATGAGCCCGCCCAGGGATTGAGGTTAGCTGGGGAGGCTCTGTTCCGCGTTCTTCCACTTATGAAGATAAGGTTGACATCTACACGGAGCAGGGCCTTCTGGGCCTTTACCAACAGGCCATCAAATTCTCTCCCCCAGGACATTTGCCTGGCACCAACGTTGGCACTGTTTCAGCACCAAGCCGAGACCACCCTTACCCAGGCTTTTATTGGGGGAAGAGTATTTTAGATTCCCCCTTAGGGGTCCTGTATTTTTACACACACACACACACACACACTCACACCCACACCCACACCCACACACACTGTATTTTAAACATTTTGTAAGCTGCCTCTAATGATTTAAATGGAAGTGGGGTAAAAATATTTTAAATAAATAAATAAATAAATAAATACAATGTTGAAACTTTTTTGTTGGACATAATATTTTACTTTATTTAAAATGTCTGGAGCCCAGTCCCCATCTGGCTGCAGCATCCTGGCCCTGGCCTCGATTTTGGGGCAGGCCCAGTGGTCCAGCACCCATGTGGCCACAGGAAGGGCTGGTGGTGGCCCCCCTCCTGCTGTGTCACAGGTAGGAGGGGAGATCACAATCTGGCTGTGGCAGACAGAGAGGGGTTGGTGAGCATAGCCAGCAGGGTGCATATTCCCCTAATATTTTTTTAAAAAAAGTTAAGCTAGTGGTCCTGTGTAAACAGATGGCTTGAACAAAGGCCTGAAGTGGATGGCCAATTATAAAACCTGCTTTCCCTTTCATTCAACACACAATTGACTTCAAAAGCTAAGTATGGAACACTTCCAGCTCACTCAATTTGCCTCATTAGCACCTACTCTACAATTGACAAGTACCCCCCCACACACACCTTTTTGTGTTACAAATTGTGAGGGTCCCCCCTTTCCTCTCCACTCTGCTCATCTGTGGAAGTAGGTTTTGCCCACGAAACCTCATGATACTATAGACATATTTGTTAGTATCTAAAGTGCTACAGGACTACTCGCTGTTTTTATAGTAAACTCAGAAACTGTCAAGGGCTGGCAATGCCTGTTAAATGGCTTCATTACCACTTGAATGGCTTTCATTTCAGGTCCTGCTAATAGGTATGACAGGCTTTCACTGTCAAATTGCCTAGGTCCTCTCCATCAGAGTTACAGAACAGAGATAGGAAGAGACAAGTGGATGGATATTAAGCATCAGTAATGTCCCATACTTCTGGGTGTCCTACGCAGCTACACAGGGGTAAAGATTGCTCTGAGCGGTGGGTTACAGAATCTGGGAGGAAACTCTCACTCCAGAGCAGCAGCCAGCACGGTTGCCTGTGGATGGAGTGTGCATTTGCTCATGAGTTCTTTACAACGTTGGTTCAGATACAAGCTTAGGTCCAGGACATGATCAGTTCATCTCAGTAATCTGAACTCAGAGGGCAGGTCCATGTCCTGCTCTTTTGGCATCACTCATGTGGCAAGAGACTAGTTGTAAGTACCTTGCTAGGGATTGCTCCAGCAGGCGTAGAGCTCTTACACCACCATTTTAGCAACTAACAGCAAAGGAGGAGTGGTTGGAGCACAAGCCTGGCAAATATGCCCTTTCTCATAATAGAGCAGCCCTGAACTGCTTGAGCCTGTGCTGAGGAGAGGCATGGGGGAGGAGGGAAACAGATGAAGAATCAGAGACCTTTTAACCAGCTCCCTGAGGGCCCCTTCCTTGGTGGAAACAGCAGAGAATCTGACCCTGTGTTTTATGCTTGAAATTTTTCAGATTTGTAGTATTCTGATAATACAACAATTGCTTTGCTTTAAAAATGCCAAATGCAGTATCATATATATAGTAGCCCAATGTCTGTGACTAACGCTGAAATGCTGGCTGTTCCCTCTGGGCGGCACTGTTGCCTGAATCACGTCCTTCGCCTCACGCCATGGCTCTCGGCTGACTTCTGCGCCACTCAGCCGGGCTGCCGCGGGGGAGCAAGCGGTGCAAGCAGCCGTTTGGGTGCCGTGGTCCCCATGCAGCACTCCTGTGCTGACTCCAGAAGTCAGCCAAGCGCCACAGCGGGAGGGGAAGGGAGTGGGGCAGTGACGTACATGGCCAGGGGGCGGGGCCTGGACGAGCATGCATCCCCGACGGAGACAGAGGACAGCGGAAAGCGAGTGAGAGGCAGGAGGGGAAGAAGAGAAAGAGAGACACAGGGAGAGAGGCAGAAGGTGGAGGAGAGCTGAGAAGAGGGGGAGGCTGTGTACGTCATCACCCCGCCACCCTTCGCGCCCCCCTTTGCCTTCTGCCATGGCACTTGGCTGACTTCTGCACCACTCAGCCGGGCCGCCGTGGGGTAGTCCAAACGGCCGCTTCCTCTGTTTCCTCCCCTGCAGCAGCCCGGCTGAGCAGTGCAGAAGTCAGCCGAGTGCCACGGCGGGAGGTGAAAGGGGGCAGAGAGATGATGTACACGGCCAGGGGGCAGGGCCTGGATGAGCATGCATCCCCGATGGAGACAGAGGACAGCGGAAAGAGAGTGAGAGGCAGGAGGGGGAGAAGAGAAAGAGAGACACAGGGAGAGAGGCAGAAGGTGGAGGAGAGCTGAGAAGGGGGGAGGCAGTAGGAGGAGAGAGAGAGAGAAAGAGAGAGAGAGAGAGAGAGAGAGAGGGAGCAAGAGACCCGAGGCTCAGGAGAGAAGACCGACGTGGAGGAGAGACCTGAAAATCCTGTCTTATGACGGGCTAATTGGCTAATATATAATATACACTAAGAATCTCAGTAAACAGACATATGGATACGTTTTGGGGAGTGGGGGTGGACCTAGTTAAGAATTAGACAATTTTGAATGGAGGAAAATATCACACTGTATACCATTTTTCTTTACTGATGTTAATACACACTTGAGATTCTCCAGCTGTGAACCCCAAAGTGTACGTGTGTGTGTGCAGGGGGGGTTGCTAATGTCTATCAGGGTGAAGGTGCTCATCATTTTGGGCTTTCCTCTTGTAGCTGTGGTGGACATGACACCATCTACTGTGTGTTTTCATCCTTTTCCATGGGGGCACTATGCTATTGCTACTATTTCTTGTTCCTACACAGTACCTCCTCATTATAGCACAAAACAACTGGGAGAGGGGACCACACAAGCATAAAGAAGCAGAAAGTCCAGAGGAGAAATAGGGGCCAAGGAGAGAGAAATCCAACAGAGCAAAGCCAAGAATAAAAAAAAAATAGTGAACCGCTCCTCCTCCGCTGCCCTCCCCCAAAGAGGGGGATAAGACAAGCATACAGGATAAGTCAGAATGAAAATGCTAATATTTCATAACTTGGAGCAAAGAAATACAGGAGGCTCCCAGACACTTTATAAGTAGGGGATTAACCACCAATTCTGGGTGGAGCTCTGTGATACACCAAGTATATAAATCAATAGAGCTCCAGGAGCGGAGCTGGGTAAGACTAACCCAAATGAACTTCATGAAAGTTAGGATGAACTTCACTCCATTTCATTTTGTGCAGTTCTGCAACCTTCAGCTTTTAAAATTATTTTTGCTTGCAGTTTGGAAGACTGGACATTGGGTACACTAGCTGTGTCCCTCCCCATGGATCTTTCACTATGCTACCTGGAGAACATTCACCTCTCCAGGCTCCGGGCTTCCTTGGGAACCACACTGCTACTGGCATACTGCCCTAGCAGCTTTTGCTTGTGCGGCTGCAGAGGCAACTCCAGGAGCTAATGTTGCCTACAGCTGCATTGATTCCTGCATAGCCATAGTCTAAGCCAGGACATCCGCATATTCTTGAGAGGAGCATGTTATGGATGCTTCATTGCTCCTCCCTCTTCTGCCATGCAATCACTGAATCCTAGAGACAGCTCCAAAGACAAAGCACTGCCTACACTAGCTTCCAAGGGCTCAGGGGAAACATGCACCCCAGGCCCTAGCACATGGCCACGAATTTAGTTCCTTTGGGTGCGTCTACACAACAAGATTACTTCGAAATAACTAGCATTATTTCAAAATAACTAAGTCCGCATCTACACAGAAGGCAGTTATTTCGAAATAATGTCAAAATACTGTTAAGCTGGAGGACTTTTTACTCCAACTTCTGTAACCTTCATTGTACGAGGAGTAAGGGAAGTCGGAGGGAGAGTGCTCTCTCTCGAAAAGCGCTGTGTAAACACTCTCAACTTCAAAACAAGCTATTTGAGGAACCTAACTTCATGAATTTATCTAGTTCTTTCTTGAACGCTGTTAGGTCCTGCTCTTCACAACCTCCTCTGGCAAGGAGTTCCACAGGTTGACTGTGCGCTGCAGGAAGAAAAACTTCCTTTTGTTTGTTTTAAACCTGATGCCTATTAATTTCATTTGGGGACCCCTAGTTCTTATGTTATGGGATATGTAGCTTCCTCTTAGCATAACTTAAAGCAAGGTAAGGGTTTGGTTGTGCCAGGAAAATGGGATGTGTCTGGAATGGGATGGCATCTTCTAAAACCATACACAAAAGAGATAGAATCCCCAGGTAGGTGAAAGGGGCTGGCTAGGGGTAATCCTTCTCAATGAAGTTCACTTTAGGAAGGATGAAGGGGTCTGATGCTCCTCCCCTCTCCCAGATTTGTATGAGGGGCATTGCTGGCTGTTTCCCTTTGTCAGGGAGCAAGGGGAAAGTGCACAGTTTGCTGCTTTCCTCACTCTGGCTGGGAAAAGCAGGGGGCAGATCAGCTGCCTGTGTGCTTTGTTCTTTCTCCCTGACAGGAAGAGGAAGTGCATGAGCAACCAGCACTGGCACGCATCTTGAGGGGGCGGGGAGGAGAAGGGGTATTCAGCCTCCCTATCCATCTCCACACACACAGAGTCCTCTGCAAATTGACCCTCCTCATCCCCCAACCCTGACTCCTGCACCCCCACACACACCCTCTGCCCAGATCCCCTATTTAAGGACCCAAGAAACACCAGGTCAATGTGCTAGTTTACAATATACATTAAAATAACCAAATATTTTACCTAACAAATAAGACAGCGTGAGCAGATATACAAAACAAGGGTTAATTAAGAGGAGAAAGTAAAAATTGGACACTTTTAAGGTCATAAAACCAATGAAACTCAAGCACAGTGAAGGTGTCTTTTAAGTTTATCATTTAAAAACATGACACCGACAGCTCTCAGTACAGTTTCAATCAATTGCTCCAAGTGCTGGTTTTGTGGAGGATGCCAGACAGACAGACATACTCTGCATAAGCAAACTGCATCAGTGCACATTTTCCTTAAGATTCTGGAGCTTTTGGATTATGTTTTGTAAATCAGTTAGCTTCCTAGCCAGAGATTAAGGTAAATTCTGCTAAGGACTAAAAGTTGACTTAGAGCATTAAGAAGGATTAATGTTTAGCTGTGGTGAAGCTGAAGTACTAGGTTAGCATGTTTACGCAGTGCTGTAGAGCACAATTAATCCAAAATTAGTATAAAAGATCAACAGCAACTGCTCTGGCATGCCAGGTTGGCTTAGTCCTAAAATCAAGACTTACTTGGGGGGGCAATGTGTGCAAAGTTGCTGTGCATCTGTCCTAATAGACTTAAAGCATTCTAAGGAATTCTTGCATTTGAAATGTTTAGGGGTTTTTTTGCCCTCTACTATAAGAAAATAAATGTAGGAGTCAGCATTCTAGAAACTCTTCCGCTTTTTTTTAAGTGTGTCAGATTCATTAAAATGGGTTGGCTCTCTATCAATGAACAAAAGCAAATACCAGAAAGCAAGTGCTTAAATATGTACTTTTTATTCAAAGGATTATTATAAAAATAATGGGAATTAAGACAAACTGTCCCTCTTGCCTTTGTAACTGGATGGTAAAAGACAGAGCCATAGACACACATAATTATAGTATTTTTACACATACGCTACACTAGTTTTTGTCAACACAATGAACTATGTGTTTTGGTAGCAGCATGGTTTTGAACAACCAATCTTAAATATAAATTTAACTATGATTTATTTCCCCCGTAAAGAAGTTATGAGATCCTTTAAAAGTAGCTGGATTTTTACGTATTTGAGTTGGATCCCAGCTAGGAATAGAAAAAAGAACAGACTGAAATTTCTAGGATTATTAGGACCAGATTCTGTTCTTCCTTTACATAGCAATTTAGGCCCTGACCCTGCAAAGACTTATGCATATGCTTAGCCTGTCACAGGTCCAATTCGGTCTCCCAAAAGAGGCAGAAGAGAGGAGGCAAGGACTGCATTTGTTGGCTGCTTGTTTCTTCCTCAATGTTTTTATTCCACAGCAACCCTTCTTACCTTCCTCTCCACTATCCTTCCTGCCTTGCCCCCCCTCTTCATTGTCTCCCCTCCCACTGCTTTTCTTTCCATTTTAGCAGATCTCCTTCCAACTAAACTAATCCTATACATAAAATTGTGGTACTAACATTCAAGTGGCCACCATCACATTATTCCCTCTGTAGGGATGTGGTTTAGTCTACACTTGCAGTTGAGTGTACTGCAATCAAAGGCAGAGTGTGTTCATACTTGTCATGGAAATGGGTAAATACATGAAGTTGTGAAAGGCTCTAGCAGGTCTCCTGATGCCAGAGCCTTTCCCCACTGCCAGAGTTTTTCACTGCACCAGAGATAGGCTACAGGGAAGCAGCAAGACACACCATTGCTAAAAATAGCAGTGTGGACATGGAAGGCCATGTAGGGTGTACCTTGTAGGCTAGGGTTCAGGAGTGTCTTGATTTCATGTAGGCACTGCCACACCATCTGCACAGCTATTTATATCTCTGCTAGCTGAGTAGGCAGTATGACTGTGTCTAGACTGGCCTTTTTTTCCGGAAAATCAGCTGCTTTTCTGGAAAAACTTGCCAGCTGTCTACGCTGGCCACTTGAATTTCCACAAAAGCACTGACTTCCTACTGTAAGAAATCAGTGCTTTTTGCGGAAAAGCATCCGTGCCAATCTAAACGCTCTTTTCCAAAAATGCTTTTAACGGAAAACTTTTCCGTTAAAAGCATTTCCAGAAAATCATGCCAGTCTAGATGTAGCCATGTGTATGCCACACATTGCTGTAACTCTAAACAACTTTAGACTAAGGCCAGGTCTACTGTAGACTCGGAAGCTCAGCTTAAGATACGCAATTCCAGCTATGTAACTGTTCCTGTTACATAGCTGGAGTTGGCTTACCTTAAGCCAAAGTTGGCACCCGTCCCCACGGTGGGAGGCTGACAGGAGCAAATGCTCCCTTCGGCTTCCCTTACTCCTTGCAAGAGCAGGAGTACCAGCGTGGGCACCCTCTGATTTTGTTTTACAAGTCTTACTAGACTCGATAAGTCAAACTCCAAAAGATTTTCTGTGACGTGAAGACATGTCCTAAGCTTTTCAGGACAGGGACTGTCAGCTACACTGTATTTGAACAATGCCTAGCAGTCTTGGGTGGTCTTTAGGCAAAAGAACATAAAAACAGCCATACTGGGTCAGACCAAAGGTCCATCTTGACCAGTTTCCTGTCTACTGACACTGGTTAATTCTAGGTGCTTAGTGGTGGGGCCGGGAGCTGCGAGCCCTTTCAACTGCTTCTATTTAATTTTAAGGGCATTTGCCTTCTGGGTGGCTGCTAAAGCACGAGCCCTTTAAATAGAAGCAGTTGAAAGGGCTGGCAGTTCCCGGCCCTGCTGCTAACACATTGCCTGGGAGCTGTCAGAGAGGCGCGAGCTATTTAAAGGGCTTGTATCTGCCAGGTGGCTGCTACCGCACTGGTTGGCAGTCACCCAGAAGGCACAAGCTCTTTAAATAGGGGGAGTTGAAAGGGCTTACAGCTCCAGGCCCCACCGCTAATGCGTTGCCTGGGAGCTGCCAGGGAGGCATGAGCCCTTTCATCTCCTGTTATTTAGAGGCCCTGCCCCTTCTTCCTAAGGCCCGTGACCACTTCGGAAATTATTGCCCACCCCGATTTAAATTGTGCTGGATGGTTATGATTGGCCCAACACATCATGCGGATATGTTTCTGTTCCCTGATTAGCTGAACAGAAAGTGTATATAGAAGTGAAGAACCCAGTCCTCTAGTGGGCTCTGCTGGGCACTCATGGACTCCCTGGAAGATTCAGGAGCTAAAAATTAATTCTGCTAATATTCTCCAATATTCACTCAAAATCTGTTAGTGATCATTCCTGCAACTGAACTGAATCTTTAAAATACTTGAGGACGCAGACAGGAAAAAAAAAAAAGATGGGAGGATAAGTTAGAGAATACTGGCTTTAATTCTTAAACAGGCTTACCTGATTTTTATTTTCCAGTGTTCACCCAAGTCAGCTAAAACACCCACCCTGTGTTACCTTTGCTCCTTTGAGGTTGTAGTACAGGCCACTGAATTAGTTGACTTTCTTAACTCTCTCGAATGCTGTGGAGAGACCCTGACTTACTATGTGCATCAGGAAAACATATCCTCTTTCTTTCCCTCCTTCTCAACTCCTCTCCCCTCCCCCCCCACACACAGGGCCAGATTTATTTATCCCTAAAAAATGAGCAAATACGTTACTGCATCAAGCACTCAAGATAAGCCCTAGCATATTTCAATTAGTTATGTAGATTACAACATTTATCACCTTCCATTTAAAAAGTATAACATTTATTAAATGCTGTAAGGGAAGAACTCTAATCCTGAAGTTGGCTAATGTTATGTACTCAGGAAAGCTCAGCTCAGATCCAACATCTGGTTTTCAAAGATGTCCTGCTTTACCCAATTTTACAGCTGGGTAACTGAGGCAAGAAGAGGTCAAAGCACTTGCCTGAAGTCACATACTGAGTTAGCGGCTCACAAGGGTTTAGAATGTAAGGGGAGCCTTCTGGATCACAGCCCTTTACATCATCGATTAGACCACATGGCCCTTGCTTATGATGTCTGCCTTTTTCAATGAGCACATTGGCTGAGTGGAATTTTGCTCACTACGTTATTTTGATAGGATTGTAAAGCCTTTTAAACCTTTTAAAAACAGAAACTGCAAGTAAAAACTGTGGTATACAAGTTCCCTTTCATGGTGCAAGGCTCTTTGCCAAAGTTACTTCAAGAACTAAAAGCTGCATGATAGGTATACTCCTATCAGCTCTCCTCAGCATGGCCCAACAGCTCCCAAGCAATGCAATCTGCCTCACTGAGTGAAAGGTAACTGGCAATTCAAGGCGTGGCTCCACTCTGCATTCTAGCTACTCTGAGTGCTCATTTCAAGAGGGCTTCTGACGGTTAGACTTTCCTGCAGTAATAGATATTGCCACTGGCTGGCAATGGAAGCAAGTGCTTTGCAAAGAATAAAATTGTTTCAAAATGTTTAACTTTGAGCTGCAAGGATGCAGCATGCATAGCAAACTACAGCAATAAAACTAAACTAAAGAAGTATGCTTTTCCACAGATTGAAAAAAAAGTAATGCACCACCAAGCAAGCCTACCTGAAAAGGAAAGTGTGTCTAATCTGTTTTCAAATATGAAAAGGGACTGATGTACAAAGAGAGGTTAGTCTATTTTTTTAAAATGATGGATATAGCTATTGCTTTGCTGGCAGCTGTGGTCCATGTATGCATTACATTCATAGATCAGGATGTTGTCTAATTAGACACACTTTATTGGCATACATGCAAATTCAAAGATAATACTGCTCACTATGAAAGTCTGCAAGAAAACTCAAACCCCTCCAGGAAAGTATTTTTGTCAGCTAACCACATGTTTTAAATGTTTCCAAATTACTTACATTCTTAAAACAAAATCATGTTACAAAGACAAATAGGTCACAAATAATACATGCATCCTCGCCACTCTGCAATTACATTACTGTCTGCCCCAAACATTCAAAAATCATGCTTCCAAAATCATGAAATAATATATTAGGTTTTCTTAGATTGCCTCATGGCTTCTGAGCATAAGATGCACTCAGGTCACATTTTCAAGCTTTTCTCTGCAAGCACCATGGCTGGAAATATACTTTTCATATAATGTAAACGGCAATTCCCACATGATTACTTGCCTCCAAGAGCTGGGCTTTTAATAAAAAGACCAAATATCACAAGATGAGCGCTAACAATCATGAGCGCACAACACTGGAGTTATACCAGCTGCAGAGATGCTAACACGTTTCAAAAATCTCAGAGCTCTTCATCTATATATGGCCAAAAACTGCTAAGAAACTTAGTTCTTAAAGAAAAATGCAATTCTTTACATACTTTTAATATTTACTTCATATAACAACTATTTTTCAATTATTAAACTCAATTGGAATGTTTCCCATTTTGTAGCTACGTGCAACAGTTTTTTTGTTTTTTTTTTTGCAACAGAAAACATTCAATTTCACACAGGCAGTGTATGAGCTAGATCAGAACCTCAGAGTTACGAACACTTCAGGAATTGAAGTTGTTCATAACTCTGAAATGTTTGTAATTCTGAACAAAACATTATGGTTGTTCTTTCAAGTTCACAACTGAACATGGATTTAATACAACCTTAAATTTTTACTATGCAGAAGAAAAATGCTGCTTTTAATCACCTTAAACTAGCAGAGAAACAGTTTCCTTCAGACATTTTTAAAGTTTCCTTTTTTGTTTGTTTTGTTTTGTAGTTTACATCTGACCCAGTACTGTGCTGCATTTGCGTACTCACAGTTTCAGAAGAGATTTGTAGTTGACCAGTCAGTTTGTAACACTGATGGTGTTCTGTGAGGTTCAACTGTTCAAGCTTTATCACGCCTGTAGAAATCAAGCAATTCAATTTTAAAGACGGCTCCAGTACCAGCAGACTTAAGGAAGAGCAGACAGCTCACTGTGGAACTTCCATAGGAAGCTGAAACCCCTGAAGCAAAGCACTTCCTGATTTCCAGAGATGGGCTGTGAGCCTGGCTAATATGTCCACAATTTAGAGATACCTTGACTTTTACTCAGCATTGCAGAGCACACACACTTTAAGGCTAGGCTACATTTTAACTGAAAAAATATACAATAGTATGTAGTACAGTATCACTTTTAGTGCTAACCCTGCTACCTAAATTGGTAGACAACAAAAAGGGACAAATAATGTACATAGCGAACAGATACAGGTGTATGGACCAAAAGCAAGCATTTAGACCCTGAATCAGCAAAGTACACAAATAAATTATTAATTTTCTCTCCACTGAACAATCACTTATGCACATATTTAACATTACTCACATGTTTTAGTCTTATTATTTTGATGAGTGTGGTTTAATTGTTTCGATAAATTAGTTACTGGGCTCCAAACAGGAGTAACTGGTGGACATTCCATGGCCTGTGTTGCAGAAGGGATCAGAGTCAATGATTTAATGGTCTCTTCTGGCTTTAAAAATCTAAAATCTATTATTCTAGATATGAAGCATGGGTTGAAAATCTGGAGGTTGCATCCCTCAAGAGTATCACTAACAGGGTTCATGGTATTCACAACTCCCTTTCCTTTCTTTATGGAAAGATGTGGACAGCCCATCCTGAAATAATTTTAACCTGGGGTCATAGCCTGGAAAACGTTGAGACAACTGATAGACTTCCATGTTTTTGTACATAGATGATGAGTTATTGTACAATGCTCGTTTTAAATGAAAGTATCACAGTATTTTATGGTTTTCAGCTCGATAGCACGCCAAAATTCCATCCGTTCTGTTCCATCATGCTGCTGAATGGGTTATACACAGGTTTCTTCTTTTTGGATAAAAATGTTGTACTCTAGATAATTGTATATTTCCTATTTTAAAAAGAAAAAAAATCTATGTACAAAACACACACTTTCAAAAACATAAAACCTTAAAAAAAATAATCAGTTTGGAACTCACAACTGATGTACAAACATTTAAATTAGATAATCTTAAAAACAAATTCCTTACTTGCTGCCTCAGCAATATTCAGGGCTATATCATATTTGATCATTTGGATCAAATGTTTAGGATATCAACATTATAAAAAAAGAGAGAAAGCTGGACTCAGTTCAGCTACTCTCATGCAACTCTGACTATTGGACATTGCTTGTCCGAATCTATGTGCTCCAGATAATATTACAGTAGCAAGAGCTCCAGAAGAGCAGGGAGGAAAGAGAGAAAGAGGGTATACATGTGTGGGGGAGCGGGGAAATGCTCTGTAACCACATTGTGAGGGTTTATGGCCTTGATCTTGTAGTTTTCACATGTGAATCTTAACTCAAGTGACTCATGCCATAGAATTTTATGGAAATTGTCAGCTATTTTCAAGATTGGGGTTCATATTTGTAAATATGGTGCCACAAGATAAAGTAGCTGATCATCTAAGAGCTGTGACAAAAACAACAGCCAGAATTTAGGGAGGGTACAGATCATAATAATTTTGGTACAGACCACTTACTACTCCAAGTAAAATTAGACAAACAAAGTACTCTTTTTAAAAATAACTGCTGGAATAATGTACGTGGTTTTGATTAATTGCATTAATGTCTTTTGCAAGTCAGTCTGCTTAGTTATGCAATGAATACCAAGTCTTTAGCATGATGAATACAAGCCGAGGTTCAGCTACAGAAGTGTACAAGATGCACTGTACCACACTAAAATATGGATATTGCTTGATAGCAGGCCTATTAAATTAGCTGCCTTACCTCATAAAAAAGGGCTTTATTTTGGTTTTTTTAAAATAAAAGTTAACAATTCCATTAGCTTCCTTTCCCTTCAAGTTTACTTAAATATGATTAACACAATATCACCCACCTATCGCAATTTTACTAATTAGAATCTATGAAGTAAATTAAATCATGGAAAAAAATAATACAACAAAGCAGTTCAGCTG
This sequence comes from Pelodiscus sinensis, assembly GCF_052426305.1. Taxonomy (NCBI): domain Eukaryota; kingdom Metazoa; phylum Chordata; order Testudines; family Trionychidae; genus Pelodiscus; species Pelodiscus sinensis. The sequence continues at coordinate 106,079,765 of NC_143055.1, forward strand.
TGTCACTTTCTCCCAGCAAGGAACCTGGAGCCCAGGTCTTGGAGAGAGCAGAACCATGGATCATATGTATGAACTTTTCTGTTAGGGATTGGGATTCGCTTCAGTCAGGACAGCCAAGAGGTTCTGATCCCAAAAGCCATAAATCCTCTTTCATTCTGAGTTAGGAAGTCATAATGGACTTGGTACCATACTAGGACTCAGGAAATATGAGTCCAAGTCCCAAATGTCACAAACTCCAAACATTCTTCTTCCCACTCTTTAGACTATTTAGACATAAGCATTTGGAGTCAGATATGTCTGGTAAATCTATGTACATACAGCACCTAGCATAAGGAGGACTCATCTTGACTGAGATTTAGGTGCTAGTGTAAAACAAGTTGAGAAAAAAAATATGCTGGTAGCCAAAGCTGACCATTCTCAGGCCCTATTCCTTTACATTGGTTTTGGGGTCCAACATCAACAGCAGTTCTGGGAGTGTCCTTCATACAGACACCCAAATACCCTGAGGGATTCCTAGAACACAAAAGGAATAGAAGAAGAAGTTAGTACTCACTCTGAGAGGACCTCTAAGCTATCAGAAAAATGTGTATTTCTGTCTGGTCTTTGCATGTGTAGATCAAACCAAAAGATTCCATGGGATTGAGGAAAAGAGGTAGATAATACTACACAATGACACACAAGCTTCCTGCCCTTGCTGACTTAACTGTGTGAACAGAGAAATTTGGGCCAGGGACTTTTGTTTTCCACACTTACTATCGGTAAAATTGACTCAGGTTTCAACACTATTGACCTGAGACCTCAGATACTTGCATTTGTGGAGGTTTAAAAAACAAAGACAATCCAGGATGGATATGTTCAATACTCTACAAAAAGCATTCCAGCAGCCTAAAAATTGCTTCTGCATATTTTAAAATACGTGGTATGTGCAAATCTATTCCCAGTATCAGATCAGGCTGCTGAATAACCTGTGATTTGGCCAGCAATTTAAAATATGTAAAGCACTTGGATATCCTGTTGACATAACTTGCAGGCTCAATGGAAATAAGCTTCCTAATTCACAGTGAAAATGGCGCAGTTCTGCACATTGTTTGGCATTTGGAACTCCTTTTTGTTTCAGACTACTCGGAGGATCAGATCAAACATCAGGAAAAATTTACCGTGCTACTAGATCGTCAGCAAAATGGCATATAAAATATGTACCTGAACACATTCCTTTGAACTAATTGTCAAAATTCAAATTCATAAAAAGTGTCTAGATTCCCCCTTTCAGTGGAATTGGTCTGGGTTTCCCAGTCAAGGAATCCTATTAGCACTATGCAAGTAAGCAGGTATCAGGTAGGGACAGCTTCAAAACGGTCCTGTGTAACTGTGTGGTTAGTCACTTCCTTGCTTTATATCCTGCCTGCGCTGCCGGGGAACACTGTGGTAACAAATGTCCTGCCTAAAGGAAAGATGGCTCAGATGACGCTGTCAAAGATAAGTGCCACTAATGCAACATCTGTGAGCCACACTGTTGTCGATCAGGTGTCTAACAGGCAGAGCTCATGCTGCCTTGTAAATAGGACACCAACGCTTTCTCCTTTCCCGCTAGTAATGCTAGAAGCAGAGGTGGTCTCCTTTTGCAGAAGCTCTTCCTTTCTATAGGGCAAAAAAGTGATGACGTAGAGCAATGTTGATGCTTTCCTAAACTGTGCCAGGGAGATCTCAGGGATCCACTGACTGTTCATTGAGAAACACTCACGTAGAGGACCAGAACACAGATGCTATGTTTTGAAAAGGATGGTGAAAGGTCTCCTTATTTTTATCCTTTCAGTCCCAAAGGTCTTTGATCACACACCTTCCAAAGGAAAGATGCAAGAGCAGCCACTCAGAGAAAGTGACAAGGAGGGAAAAAAGAATCAAAGGGCAGCCTAAGGAAAGAGATGTGATGCCTAGTCCCAGGATCTATGTCTACAGACACCAATCCTAAGAACTGCAACATCATTCAATTTAAAATTGATTCGGGTGTAGAGATGGCAGGATGAAGAGACTTGTAAGGGGAAGAACACAGCTCTAACCAGAGATTGCTCCGGTCAATCCAAAGCCTGTAGTAGCTGCAGAGTCATGACATGACATCTTTCTTGCTGTTAAGAGAATATGTGAGTCAAACTGTTAATTTAGCCTCAATTGGTTTAAGGGCTTAGGATGCTGGGCCTTTACTTGCCACTGTAGAGAGATCTGTACCAGTATTCAGGATCTGAACGTTTCTTCTTGTGATCATAGCTAGAAGCCAGAACTAAAATCTCCCCAACTTCTAGGATTAGAGTATAGATCTGCGTGAAAGATTCAGGGCTTGAGTCTCTATCTAGCTTCCACAAGACAACTGGACTGGCAATTGGTATAATTCTAATTTAGGGCTATGTTCTGTCACCACTTTGAGGTCACTTTGAATTTTGTGCACAATGGCAAGATATGTCTCAAACATATAAAGATTCAAGAATGTGTACATTATTTATGTTTGTTTATAATTTTTAAGATCTAGAAGGGGAGGCTGTCAAAGCTGTGTCGGTGACAAATTTATGCACAAAAATACCCAGTCTCTCTCTTTCTCGCTCTCCTCCCCTCCTCCCCCAATGCTTTGAGGTATTTTACAGAAGTTTGCTGATAAGACTTTAAAAAAAAAAAACAAGACGAAATGTGTGTATTCCCCCCTCCCTTTTTTCTATTTAATTTGAAAAATATCAAATTAGTACCAGAATTAGTAGTTTACCAAAAAATTGGGGACTTAATACATGAAAACTTTAAAAAGAAACGCCAAAAGTTTCATTTTAAACACTTTAGAATGGAAACCAAGGTGGGAGGTTTCTGCTGCTCTTGAGTTTTCTGTTAAACAGTGTAAATGTGGGTGCCAATCTTTGAAAAGCCAGCACACATCTTTTAAAGGTTGTGTTTATTTTTAGCATGGACATGTAGGGTTTTTTACCAGTAGCTTTTTAATAAACCCAGGATTTTCTAGCTCCAGATTGTCTTGGGCATCCTGCTGATATGTCATCAGTACATTTGTTTCAAAACAGTTTTTCAATTAACATGTTTCACTTGTAAGTAAGGAAAACTGGTTGCAGTCTTTAGCAAATGCTCTTAAAATATGGCATTGACATTCCTCCAATTATGTCCTTATCAACTTAAAAAGAACCAAAGAAAACGGGCACTAAAACAAGGAGACATTGTGTCATGAATGAAAGCTGGTAAACCATTTCCTTTTTACACAAAGTTGAAAAGCATCTCTTCAGTTGTGGCAAGCAGCACAACAGAACCTGCTATAATCATATACAGATGATGGGAATTTGTCTAACGTTTTATGGTGAATCGTTGATGAGGCCTGCAGAAGGAAAATTTGTAGAAATAAAATCACCTTGACAGTAAAGCACTAGGGTCAAAAAGCAAAGTAAAGTCAGTGTTCTTAGCTTTAATAAAAACAGTATGATCTGTCATCAACACAGCATTTTTACACTCTTGGACAATGCACTCTGTGAGCTCCTGCTGGGTTTCATTTGATTTTCACCAAAACCAACAAAGGACAGCTTATAGCTGGTAATTCATTATGACAGCAGAAACGTTATAAAAATACACATGTTTAGACCCCTGTAAATAAACAGCATACACTGTGATTTTCAATGCAATAGATCTTGGCCGGGCTAGGGGAAACATCAGTAAACTACCATTTTTCTTAAAGTAGGAACATAAAAAGATTTTAAAATCCAATTATCTCCATTTCCTTGCACTAACCTGGTTATGCTGTTCTGTGAGATGATGGAAGGCAGTATCTCCCAGCAAGAAGGTAGGTAAAAAAATAAAGATCTGTTGAATAACAGCTGACAGAACTATATGCACATTGCAGCACCATTTAAGTACCAATAGTGCAAGGTCACAAAGCAAAACAGTACAATTAATAACTGAAAATATGGATTAAATTAGATCATCATTGATGTGGTACAATAGTCAGAGTGATATACAATTCTCTCTCAAGTCCCTGATTTTGCTATGATGTTAACGTGGTTAGGGTTAGAGATGAGCAAAAAGAGAACAAAGAAAAATAGAGACATGGGTATAAAGCAAGTGACATTTAAAATAAAGCATTCAATTTTAAAGACTGGTGGTCAACAGAGACTCAAGGAAAGGAAATTCATTTCCTACAAAGCTGCTGCGGCAGTTAGACAAAAATAAGATTCTTAAAATACAGAATCCCTTTCACAACACGCAAGGTTTTAGTAAAGCTGGAGTCATCTGCAAAATGAAGACAAAAAGTATTGGAAGCTTTTCACCAGGTAAAAGGGTAGTTTCAGTGAACACAGTACAATACAAGTTGCAGGCACTTGTGTACTTTCTTGTTGCCTTTTACTTCCCACATCAATGCTAACATATATATAGGAATAGAAAAATAGCTTGGTCTCCTGGTTAGAATGCAGGTCTAGGAACACATTGTTTAGGATCTTATTCCTAAATATGCTGGAAAATCCCACCTTCAGCTATGTGCAAACCTGAAATTTTCCACTTGTACAGTGGAGATAGTATTTTAACATCACAAGAGGGAGGAGACTTTATAGTCTACATTTTCCAAAATAACTAGTGATGTCAAGTACATTGGTTTTTGGGTGCACCAACCTAAGGCACCTTCATGGGGCCTGCTTTTCAGAAAGCTTTGAACACTCACCCCTCTGAAACTAAGTCCTTTTAAGGTAACTCAGAGCAAGCAGCCAAAATCACTAGTCACTTTTGAAAATGAAAGTCAAGTTTTAAAGGAGCTCACGTATATCAACTAGATAAGCCTTAGTCCTGCCATGAGTGCAAGGGAGTGGACTAGATGACCTCTTAAGGACCGTTCCAGTCCTATGATTCTATACTAAAGAGACTATGATAATGTGGTCCATGAAAGTATCTGCATGTTTCCAGTAATTAACTACATAGTACTCTTGTAAGAAAGAAAATAACTTGTTATTCCCATTGTCCAAATGGGGTATCGAGGCACAAAGACACTAAAAAATATTTCCCAAGGTTACGCAAAAGATCTATGGTACAATAGAGAACTGAACTCAAATCCCAGCCAGAACCTTAATCAATAGACCATACTTCCCTTCCTCTCTGCTCCCCCAAGCGCAAATGTAAAATATTCTCAGATTATATAGCAGAACAAATCTCAAATATTCACATCTTTGCAGAAGTTACACACAATTATCCTCCAAAACCTTTTCATTCAGGTTAAATTGAAATATCCAAATTCATAAATGTTTGAGAGAGCGCGAGAGTGAGAGCATTCAGCTTTGTGTGGAAGCATAAAGAGATACCTGAGCTTTACTGTGGTGAGGAGAGAGAGGGGACAGTGTGTGAACCAGAACTATTTGTCTTCATAAAATGAGTTATGTTTTGGTCTCCGGAGAAAGTGATTATTCCTGTTGCATTTTCTGGTTCATGAGCTTCCATCATCTTCATGTGCATTTGCAGAAACAGACCTACCTTACCATTTTCCCAGGGATAGTAATAGGCTTAGTAACTAATTAGATGACGACACTGTGAACAGGCCAACTGCCTCCCAAGCACCCACTTATGGTCTGAGGTCAGACACCCTGCCTCTCTTCAACTCACAACCCCTTTAATCAAAGTACCAAATGAACTTTTCTCTAGCTCAGTACACCCTCCCTTGCAGTTGGATTTATTAACAGAAAAGTCATTCCTAAAATAAAGTTCTCAAATCTTCTGCAAGTTCAGTCTTCCCTTATCTATACAACCCTTTTCCCTTGAAGACTCAAGGTTCTTTGATAGAACTTAATCCTGGCAGCCTCTGAAATTGCCTCTTGCCCTGAGCATCCCCACTTCTATATCTCCTGTTGCTCTTTATAGGAGAATCATCTCCTCCCTACCACACTGGCTCTGCTGATTAAACATCACAATTTATCCTCAGTGTGGCAGGTACAGACAATTGCATAGGGCTAATAAGCTGTAGGCCCCCGGCCCTTAAAGTACACCCACATTGTAAATTAATGTCGTGCAAGTTTTCCATTTATTTAAATGTATAATACTTGCTTCATTTCTTGGTGACTATTTTCAGTGAGATTAGGGTGACAGGTGGTATTTTAAAATCCAACTGACATTTCCAGCACAGCAATACTCAGAAGCCAGGCTTTATCTTCCATTCAACAAAGCTTGTTAAGCAGGAGAGGGAACAATGGGAAATTGTAACAGTAAAATCAGTTGATAAGAGCAACATTCCGAGCCACGTAATTCACATTTTCAAAAAGTGCACCCAAACTGCACACAGGCTAAGTGCAACAAATCCTGTAGCTGCAAAAGGCCCCAAAGCTAACAGCGACAGTGTTACATTTTCATTTAGTCAGAGGGTTGGGAAGTGGGAGAAAACATGCATGTGAATGCCACAGACGCCAGCACACTCCTGGGCCAAACTCTGAGGCAAATTTCTGAACCCGACGTAAGGGAGGGGTTGGTGTGGGCAGTGCCAGCAGAGGCAACACCAGAAAGGTCCATTGCACAGCACCACAGACCTAAAATGGCAAGAAGGGAGATAAGAGCAATCACTGCTAGAAACACAGGGTGTATTGCAGCTGCAATCACTGCTAGAAACACAGGGTGTATAGCAGCTGCAGAGTGCAGGAAGCCATTGGTTGGAGTGAAGATTCTGTTCCTCAGCCCAGTACCTTTTCAACACAGTGCAAAGCCCTTTTACATGGACTAAACCGACACCCAGGATTCATTTCCCTTTTTAGTTTCTCATCAATTCATTCACAACTGTCAGCTTCACAGTTTCCACTAAGGTACTCTTATTTTTTAAAGCATTTGAATTATATCTGAAACAATGTAACTTTTTGCAAATGATTTCAAAATATCAACTGACAGGTTGAAGACAGGTATATTACTTTGGATTTTTTTTTTTTTTTTCATATTCAAACAACATTCCCTTCCTTCTGCTAGGATATACAAAACATAGATAATATATATAACTGGAGAACAAAACGTAGAGAAAGCAGATGTCTCCGTCTCCAGTCATTTACAATGACTACTTATTCTCTCATTTCAAGTATACGTTCAGTCTAAGACTGGAGAATGCACTATCTGAAGACAGCTGCATAAAAGAGTTGCTGCTATTTTTCCTTCTCTTATCTAGGCCTCCATCCTGTAGGTCTGGCTTTTCTAGAGCTTTTGCATGTCTTGAATGCAGGATTGGACTTTTGTGCCATAGCAAAACACACACACACACACACACACACACACACACACACACACACACCATCCAGCTAAAGTAAAATGCTTTACTGAACTGGTAAAGAGACTAATCCCTGAAAAAAATCCAGAGTGAAATCCTGCCCTAATAAAATTCAGTGAGAGTTTTGCCACTGACTTCAGTGAGGTCAGGATTTCACCAACTATATATAAATGCAGAAGCAAAACATGCAGGAAAATATTTTAAATCTCACAAATAGGAACAACTGCTTTTCTTTCAGTCCTCCTGAAAGGAAAAATGATTATGCTTTTTAGCTGTCAGAACAGAACTCAGGGGTAATTCATTAACACATATAAAACAAAATTAAAAACAGCTCTAGAGTATGACCTTTCACTTCAGCAAAAGCTCTAGCAAGTGTACTGCAGGCCAAATTAATACCCATTTTACTAGGCAAATAAATTCAAAAAAGGGAGTCAGTCAGCAGGCTATTCACTGAATGAGGAAACAGGTCTTTTCAGTTACAAGCAGATGATATTTCTGAACGGAGCCTGAACACACAACTCAAAAGTAGTGACATATAGCAACTACAGAATTATTTTAAAACACTTCTTTGCAAATAAAGTGTATGCCAGTCATGTCATGAAGACAATCATTTGGACTTTTTAACATATACTGTATATAGACACAACACAATTTGATTTTATCGTCATCTTCCTAGAGGATTAGCTGTGTTAGTCTGTAACTTTAAAAACAACAAGTAGTCCTATAGCACTATATATATATATATATATATATATATATATATATACACACTCTCTCTCTCTCTCTCTCTCTCTCTCTCTCTCTCTGGTATCATGAGCTCACCTGAAGAAGTGGGTTTTGCCCACGAAAGCTCATGATACTATATATATTTGTCAGTCTCCAACGTGTCACAGGACTACTAATTTTTATCATATTCCTGTTCTTTATAATGTCATTGTCTTTGGAGACCATAATCCTAAAGTCAAATTTAAATCTATGATTACAGCCAAACATGGGGTAAAAAACGGTAAGGTATCTTTATCTTTTGCTCAGAGAAATAGCATGAGAAAGTGGAAAGATACATCACAATCATCGTTTATTCTAATTGTTTAAAAAACTAATAAAAATTCATGACAATAAAAATAACCCAATCCAGAAAGCTAAATAGGGCTCAAGTGACAGAGTATGGAAGATTTTAATTTCTAGAAAACATTATTTAGTGTAATACAGTTTATTTTATCTATATATGCTTTAAGTACAGTATATTGAAGAATATCATACACAAAGAGGAAGTATATTTACTATACAGGAGACAGTCTGCTGTAGCTCTTCAAAAGCAGATATTTTAAAGTTTACTTTCACATGGGTTTTCACTTTTTGACCTGCTCTTGACCTGGGTAATACTTGCAGACCAGTGAGTTTAAGAAGGCCTGGGATCTATTAAAAGAGTAGTCGCTTGACTTTTACTGAGTAGCATGCTGATGGTTTAAAGTAAATGTTATGGTTTGTCACAGGAACCAATTTGGTTACCGTTTGTTCTTCCTGCCCTTGCCTGCTGATATTTTTTCAAGTGTTTTTCATTCTTTAAATTCTATAAAGAAATCTGCATGCTGTTATTTTAAACTTCTGCATCTCTCCTTTTAGGAGTTCATATTTAAACACTGGGCAGTGCACCCAAAGTTTAATCTGAGTGTCATGCGGTAGAACTTGAACTCAAAGTGCACTAACACTGAGGTCATCTTTTCTGAACACACAGTAATTATTGTGAGAAGCCAGACTTACCTGAATTTTTAAATCTGAACAGATAATTCACCAAACTCATCTGCTTAAAGTATACAGATGACTAGCATCATACTGGGTGCAAACATTTTATGCAGTAAAGCTTTTAACACCTGTGTCAATTTGCACATCTATTGATATTGACTTGCTATTTTATACACCAGAGGTGGGGAACCTAAGACCCAGGGGCTGGATCCAGCCCTCAAGGCTCAGGGCCCCCTCCCTGAATTGGGGATCCTGTGATAGCACTGCCTCACAGCATGCTGGAGCACACAAAATCCACTAGCCTGGGCCCCACCCCCCTGGCTTTGGTGTAGAGGAAAATGTGGGGAGTCTCTCTCTCTCTCTCCTCCTCAGTTGTGGGCCACATCAGTAAGGTTTTTTTTGGTTTTGGTCCTCCCTTGTGCAGCCCTCCTCCACCCCCCAATGATATTTCTGTGGGTCAGCATCCCCTGACTCAAAAAAGGTTTCCTATCCCTGTTATACACTATATTGGGTTTGTTAGAGATGTATCAAAACAGTACAACATTTCAAGGAATAGGAGCCAAGCTTTCATAGATGGGAGCCAAATCCAACCTCCTGGTTTTGTTCCTCTATAGTTTGTTGACGGTTCCAATTAATTTAACAAGATTTTTTTTTATTTACACCATATACTCAAAAAATACGATATCAGGAAGACTTTGGCCCCATATAGTAGGTTATTTTTAAATCCATTGGTTAACACTCTCAGGAGGAAGAGAGAAGTATGGGTAAAAACAGAGGAGTGAACTAGCTTTCACCAAAGAACATAAGCTAGTGCTTGACTTGTATGTAGGGAGAGATTAAAGCAAGCAATGCTCTGAGCCTTGTTTTTTCCTGTCAAGCACAGGTTCAAAGATTCTCTGACTTGTGTAAATCCTCTGACTTGTGTTTCTTTATAGGTCTCATTTTATGTGCCTCAAAACAAAGAGTTTGTGTACCAACAACAGCTTATGGCCCAAAGTGATATCAGTCCTGTAAATTTATGTTCACAAAACTAATCACCTCTGTTCCCCAAACTCAGTGAAGGAGGGAGTGGAGTGTCAGCTGTCAGTAGTCTTTCCTTCTACAGCAAGAAGTTTATTGGTTTGATGCTTCAAAAGTTATGGCTTATATTATATAAAGAGGATTTTCTATGGACTTTCCTCCAATATTACTGAATCTGTGAAACAAAAGAAAAGTCTCCAGGTTTATAAAGTGTTCGTTGCACCTCTCAATAGCCAGGAAACTAAACAAGAGAGTCAACAGGGATGCATCTACACATCAGTGTTTAACGCAAACTAAGCTATGCTAATTGAGCTACATCAATTGCTTAGCTTATGTCGAAATAGCTTACTTCAAAATTGGGAGCATCTACACAGCACTTATTCTGAAACAGAGCACTCTTCCTCCAACTTCCCTTATTCCTTGTGCAATGAGGGTTACAGGAGTCGACGAAAGAAGTCCTCCAGCTTGACAGCATTTCAACATTATTTTGAAATAACTGCCTGCTGTGTGGACACAGACCAAGTTATTTTGAAATAATGTTGCTGTGTAGACATACCCTTAGTCTCTAAGGTGCCACAGGACCACTCGTTTTTAAAATCAGAGTGTTCACCTCAGGCAGAACTACTGGCTAATTAGAAGAGAGCTGAAAAATTCAGTTATGGAAACATTAGAAATGCTGAGAGGTACTGCTGAGAGCAGGCAATGGACGGGAGTTATATTCTGAAAATTTTTCAAAAAAGGGAGGGGCTGGAATGCAAATCTGAATGAGCTAAACCATTTGGAGTTAAAACAACTAAACAGGATGAAAGCAATACACTAATACAGGATGACTTAGAGATATTTCTGAAGATTGTCCATGTTTTACAAGAGGCAGCTACCTGAAAGCAAGTTCCTAGGATGTCCATAAATGTATACTATCCTCCTGATCCTTCAACTCTTCAAGGCAGTGAAGTCAATGGGTATTTATGTAAAAGGGACTCTACATTTCTCTATTTCCAAGTGGTCAGGATATTGATCAAATCATGACACTGCCAGATCACCTCCATCAGTGGCAATAAAAAATTTAAAAACAGGGACTGCTCAAAGGGAGGAAGTCTCCATGTGGAGGATCCTCTATCACTTCATCTGGAGGGAATCAGGGTTTGTCCTACACTCTGAAAATGTGACAGAAGGTGCCCCCTATTTTAACTTGATACCCCTCACCACTTCCATGAAATTCAGCTTCAGTGGATTACTCCAGCCACTCATTTTGTGGGGATAGGGAAACATTATAGAAGAATTAATACAGCCATAGGCTGGATCTGAAAAGGACTGTATTCTCTGCAGGGAGAGAGCCCCCCACCCACAGCTGACCCAATCCTATCTCCAACATACAGAGTGGCCATTCCCTCCTGCAGCATAGACTCTAGATATGTATCTGTTAGTCAGGAAACTAACCAAACTAGCCATTGTTACTTTTGACTCTGAAGCACTAAGTTGAATACAGCACAAAGAGGTTACATTCATCTTGAGGGGGAGGAAATAATTCACTGAGGCTGTGTCCAGACTCCATGCCTCCGTCGACGGAGGCATGTAGATTAGCCAGCTCGGAAGAGGGAAATGAAGCCGCGATTAAAATAATCGCGGCTTCATTTAAATTTAAATGGCTGCCCCGATCTGCCGATCAGCTGTTTGTCGGCAGATCGGGAGAGTCGGGACGCGATGCCCCGACAAAGAAGCCTTTCTTCATCGACATAGGTAAGCCTCGTGAAACCAGGTTTACCTGTGTCGATGAAGAAAGGCTTCTTTGTCGGGGCATCGCGTCCAGACTCTCCCGATCTGCCGACAAACAGCTGATCGGCAGATCGGGGCAGCCATTTAAATTTAAATGAAGCCGCGATTATTTTAATCGCGGCTTCATTTCCCTCTTCCGAGCTGGCTAATCTACATGCCTCCGTCGACGGAGGCATGGAGTCTGGACACAGCCTGAGATGGAGAGATGAGACTGATCCTAAAATGGAAATAAATTTTATTTAGAGAGAGAGAGAGAGAGACTTACTAACGAGATGGGATGTTTACTAATTGGTGTGGGAGGGATAAGCATCAGTTCCTGTAAAATCAGAGATGGACCTTAAGTCATAAAATTTGTGTTTAGATCCAGGTGTGCCTTTCAGGCTCTCACCACTTCGGTAATGTTCCACCTAGGGCTTGGGTTAGAACACACTAATGCTAGGGGCCAAACACATTGTCTGGACCTAGTTTAAAAGCATCTCTCAAGTTTAAACATTTTGGGGAGTTGCATTAGGATCATCTGTATTTCAAAATAGGTCGCTATCAATAAGCCAATTCAAATAAATTAAGAATTCACTACAACCAAACATTTGTTAGAGTTCTGAAAAAGTATGATACAAGGAACGTACTTTTTAGCTGGATCTGGAAATGAAAGTCCACTCTCCTCTATTTCCAGACAGTAGCATAAAAAAAAAATCCCAGAAATCTGGCCAAAAAAACTTCTCACAAGACATGAAGCTCAGTTATGCTGTCAGGCAGCCTAATGTTGTCTGGCCCCAAGGAAGGGGAATTTTAACATCGATTTCAGTGAAGCCATATTTCACCCCAAATATTTCAATGGGGAAAATAATAACTATCACTTCAAGCGTACTCTTCAAGTCTGCTTCAAGGGTGCATGACAGGAATGAGCCAGGATAAACCATCATTAGTAGGAAACGTATTAAGATTTCCGTAAGGGATGCGATTTGGGGGGATTTTAAGGGAAGAGACAATTTTAAGCTTTGAATTATAAACTCCAGTGCAGTTCATGTGCTAAAGAACATGGTGGAGTTTCATGGGAATTTTCCCAGCTTTTATATCTTTATAATCATTCAAGGGCCCTTTCCACTTGTGGAAAAGAAAACAAGACATTTTCATGAAGGGTAAGCTTATATAGATACAATTAGGGAAATCTGCCTACCCAGCAAGACTATTTTCCATAAACAGCCCTAGTTATAGTCAGCATCTCATTCAAGTGGGAGCTGGTAAGGAATGAAATTAGAAGAGCAGGAAATTAAAGCAAAAACAGACAGCCTTTTAAAATGAATTCAAGAAATGGGATTTTTCAAGGATAGGAAAAGCAGGGACTTGACAGCAGGATACAGACTTTTTAACTTGCAGGTACTCATTTTAAACCCAGCTAAGGTCATTAGTGACCAAGAGCTATTACTATTTGATGGCTCCTCAGTGACATGAAATGAAAAAAGGTCTAAGTTTTTAATGACAAGGAGGGAAATCCTGACTCCATGGAAATCAATAGCAAATCTCCCAGGCTGTGTCTAGACTGCATCCCTTTTCCGTAAAAGGGATGCAAATTAGACACATCGCAATTGCAAATGAAGCGGGGATTTAAATCCCCCCCGCTTCATTTGCATAAACATGGCTGCCGCTTTTTTCCAGCTCGTGGCTTTGCTGGAAAAAAGCGCCAGTCTAGACGGGGATCTTTCGGAAAATAAAGCCTTTTCCGAAAGATCCCTTATTCCTTATTTTAAGAGGAATAAAGGATCTTTCGGAAAAGGCTTTATTTTCCGAAAGATCCCCGTCTAGACTGGCGCTTTTTTCCGGCAAAGCCCCAAGCTGGAAAAAAGCGGCAGCCATGTTTATGCAAATGAAGTGGGGGGATTTAAATCCCCGCTTCATTTGCAATTGCAATGTGTCTAATTTGCATCCCTTTTATGGAAAAGGGATGCAGTCTAGACACAGCCCCAGTGATTTCAAAGGGGCCTGGAAGTGGTTTGTGTATACACACACACACACACACACACACACACCACTGAGAATGGTTCTTTCAGCAGAAAAATGAAGTACACTGGGAGAACAACAAAGAAATAACAGCACTGCTATGGTGCAGTCACTTCTCCACTAGCTCCAAATCTTGCACTGCTGTGCTGCCCAGTCTCCATCCAAGAGGTTTATAACAGAGGTTAACAAACCAACAAAAAGTCTTAACTCAATCTTGGCTGACAGGCTTCCGGGCCACCCCTCCTAGCAGTCTCTGGAACTCCAACTCCAGGCAGCCTCAGTCAGCTCTGCTCCCTCAGAGCAGCTGCTTCCCTGACCCCTTTACTCCAAGGTTGTGTCTAGACTGGCATGATTTTGCGGAAATACTTTTAACTGAAAAGTTTTTCTGTTAAAAGTATTTCCGCAAAAGCGCGTCTAGATTGGCAAGTGCCTTTGTGCAAAAGATTTGCTTTTGCGCAAAAGTATCCATGGCCAATCTAGACGCGATTTTGCGCAAGAAAGCCCCAATCGCCATTTTAGCCATCTTTTGCGCAAAACAGTTCTTCCCTGTCTACACTGGCCCTCTTGCACAAGTATTCTTGCGCAAGAGGGCTTTTCCCCCGAGCGGGAGCATGAAAGTATTTGCTCAAGAAGCACTGATTTTGTACATTACAAAGTCAGTGCTCTTGCGCAAATTCAAGCAGCCAGTGTAGACAGCTGGCAAGTTTTTGCGCAAAAGCAGCTGCTTTTGCACAAAATCTTGCCAGTCTAGATGCACCCCAAGACTCTACGTCGGCTCTACTCCAGACAATACAGCTTCCTCCTCAAGACTCCACCTCACAGTCCTTCCTCTCAGTTGACTACTGGACAGCTCTTTATAAGCCAGGTGTAGCCTAGCACTCTCTAATTAGCTGGATTGGGATCACCTGCACCAGGCCTGGGGCACTGAGCTTAGTCTATTCCCAAACATCAGCTACCCTGTGATCTGCTATTACTCATGTTGCACCAGGTCTTCAGGGTGGTTGGGTTTCCTCCTTTCATGAGCATAGCATTCACAACAAAAGATGTGCATTGTTCCAGAATGCTAAAAGAAGAGCAGAGCAGATTATTTGTAATTATATCAATGTATTTGTACACGTAAAAAGTTAGTGGCAGTCTGTAAACATGAATAGAATAATGAAATATAATGGTATTGCCATTTTGCCCCCAAAGTGTCTAAGAGCTAGATCCTGAATAATCCACCTGATGTCACACAGGAAGCCAGTGTCAGTCAAGGACAGAACTGGAGATTATATTAAATTAAACAGTCTAATTGCACTAGCCAGGGGCCAAGGCTACATTGTATCATCTGGTACAGAATGGGTTTTTTAAAGCTTTAGGAAAAGTAACGCAACAACCATCAGAAATTAATAGATGTTGGCTGATATTCCAATGATGTCATTCAGAAGAATTGTCACAGGAGCATGAGAGATCTATGCTTGCATCTCCCATTGACAGTCAATACGTGTTGAGTGCCTAATTCTCTTGGGCTCCTGCAAAAATACCAGCTGTTTTTCATTGCATTACCCTTCCACCAAAAAGTTTGAGCACAAAAAGGCATTTTCCAATGGAAAACCACAGTTGGAAAATATTTTACCACTGGTGGGCCATGATTATTATTTGAACCCCTAAAAATATGAAAAGGCAAACTCTTCTCTTTTTATGGAAGATAAAAGCTGAAGTGCATGTTGTCATTTATGTGCTGCCTTGTTTACAGCACTTGTCTTTCCTGAGCCATTAAAGATCAGTACAGAAACCAATAGGGAAAACCAGAAAACAGAACTTCATTCCCAGCATTCCATTAAGTTTGCCAGAGGAGATAACCCAGAGCCATTTGTGTGTTTCACTGCAAGATCTCACTAGTGTTCCATTGTTTCCTAGGAAAATGACAGCTTGTGATGACTTGATGATCAGACGTGAGACCAGAGTACTAATGTTTCCTTTACAATGGGTGCAAGAGCAGCAAGCTCTCTATTTGGGGGCTGCTTGAGAACTATCAGACCAGCAGTTGCTGGTGAGCTGTTGCTGCAGCCACTTTTCTTCACTGGAGTTGTTAATTGGGAGCATTGATCACTGTTCTGAACATGGCACTAGAACCACAGCTTCTTGAGTTCAGTTCCCTCCCCTGACACTGGCTTCCCTTAGCTGGCCAAGTCTCTTAATCTTTCTGCCTCCGTTTTCCTTTTTGTAAAATGCATCTCTGGGGCCAGGAATTAATAAGTAGTCAACAATGAGTGTTTTAAAGATGAAAATTCTACATTCTTTTCAACTGGAGGAGTCCTGAACTATCACTGAGCTTTGGTCTCTCTTCATAATCAAGCCTCTGCTGGTGTCTTTCGGACTGATCTCAGTCAGATCATTTATCAAACTAATTGCCTCAAAGACAGGCATTCTTAGGCAATCTGTTCCCTCTCCATATTTCCCATTACAGTCAATGAACGTTGTGTGTGCAGATGAAGATAACAGATCTCTAGCTCTCTCCATTTAAAAAAAAAGTAAACTGAAAACATAAATATTATCATGTATCTCTGCTTAGTTGGATTGGTACATTTGACAATATTGTGAGTAGGGAAAATATTAGAAATGTGAATGTCAAGCCAACAATCATATTGCATCTTTTTACATGAAAAGTTTCAGTGATGAAGAAAACCATTCCCTCTATAGCAAGGAACCCCTTCAGCAATGGTACCCATAGAAATAATGCTCTTGCCTCAAAGACCTAGCTGTCTTCTTCATCCAGCTCCTTAGCAATTTACATATAGAATATGCCTAGAATCCTAGATTTCTTCTCTACTGGAAAGCTGCCCTACGAAGCCCCATTGGCTACTATATCTTAGTAGAGGGGCAATGTTAGTGTCAGAAGAAGGGTCAACAACTGTGTGTCATAGAACCTGTACTACTATTCGGACCAACACCTAAACTGAAATTTAAAAAAATTGTGGCTACCACTCTTAGACCAAAACCCCATAACTTTCTACAGCTTTTCTTTATATCATTGTAAAATATTAATTAGAATATACAAGTCAAAACACACAATGATTAGATGATCCTGAATTGAAATTTTTCAAAATTTTCATTTTGTGGAAAAGTTTTACTTTTATTGTTCTGAAGTGGAACAAAACATGTCAGAATTTCCCATAGATCAGAAATTCTAGTGCCCAGCCTGCTCTAGTGATAACCAGGGGGACTCTAGGCAGCTACATTTATGTTACAGTATTCCCACTAGGACAAATCACTATATCCCCCACTGGGTACATCTACACAGCAGCTATTTTGAAATAACATAGTGTGCATCTACACAGCAAGCCATTTTTTTGAAATAATATCGAGGTGGAGGACTTCTAACTCTGACTCCTGTAACCCTCATTTCATGAGGAATAAAGAAAGTTAAAGGAAGAGTTTCTGTTGATAAAGCCAGAAATGACACAAAAGATGTGTTTGTTCATCAGACAGCAATATTGAAGGAAGAGTGTTCTTCCTTTAACTTCCTGCTGTGTAGATAGCACCAAAAGCTGAATTCATCTATTTCGACTTCAGCTACGCAATTGACATAGCTGAAGTTACGTATCTTAATTTTACTTTTGCCTTGCAGTGTAGACTGTGACTATCTGTTGCCTATCTGAACTCAAAATGGGGTTACGAAGGGCTGCACAGAAAAAATAATGAACACAAATTCTGTCCTCAGTTGTACCTATGTAGTCCTTTGACATCAATGTTGTTATACTGGTGTGACAGAGGGAGGAGACTCTGGTCCCCAGGGCTTGCTCTGCCTTTATTCCTGTTTTACACTGGGATTACTAATGAACTACACAAGCATAAGCAGGAGCAGAGCCAAGTCTTTGATGTTAAATTTAAACATTAAGGGCCTGATCCAACGCCCAATGATGTCAGTGGAAGGATTTCCATTGACTTCAGTGGGTATTAGTTTAGAGCCTACATCTATCTGCAAATAAACCTTCAAAATAATACAATATCTACTATATATGCTAGTTCTACTAGAAGCAACAGTTTATGCTCAAGAAGAACTCAAATATCCCATATGTCCAGTACAGTTAGCAATATTATATACACACTATATATAGATATCATGGCTTAACTTCGCTAACGAAGATTTAGGAAGGGGTTTGTCCACATCTGATGCAAGCTCGCTGGTGACTGACGAGTCCAATATCATGGTTCTAATGTTCCAGCAAGCAAGCTTTAGTCCTGTCACACCTTATGAGGCATGTGTGTACCTTATCTTTCTCTTTGTAGTTAGACCGCTTTTGAAGATGCCCGTTGACCGCGGCTAGCCAACTGGGAGAAATGGAAACGAGCTTTGGTTGGGCCACCTTTTCTAGGCCCCTCTCCATCTGGAGCAAGCAGTGTTATCCCTAAAAAAGGCTGCTTGGTCATTCAGGATACTGCCGAATGATGTCGTCGTTTCCGGGGTCAACATCAGACGACCGTTATACCTGAACCGCCTGCATGCAGGATCGGAACTGCGGCTTCAAGTGTCATCTTCCACCTACCATTTCGCCCCTTTCCCATCGCTGCAGGGCTTGATGATGGTGTTGTCGCTCATAGACATGGGCATGCCCTTCAAACCTGTGCAATGGAGTTTTTAGGTGGAGTGCAGTGTGCGCAGTACTGGTCCCACCCTTTACACCTGGGGTTCATCTGCCATGGCCTAGCAAGCAGGGACAATGACAGCGAGGTCCCCAGGTCATAGATTTTATGTCGGAGTGTCCTTCTCCTAGATGAGTGGCCTGACAGGGCTAACGAGCTCCATCTGCCCGGGTTTGAAATCAGAGTTTTCCTTCTCTACACACACACACACACACACACACACACACACACACACACACACACACCACATATATACATACAGGGCTCGACAATCTTTGTAATCTACTCGCCCGTGGCGAGTAGATTACAACCCTGAAGAGCCAGGTTCCGGTGATCTGCGCATACATATATGTATTTATAGATAGAGAGAAGATTAGATATAGATACGTAAATGACCATAATTAAGGAGTGGTAAAGGTTAAAAAGTACAAGCAGGAGGTAATTCTTGGAGGGGGAACACTAAGGAGTCTCAAGTAGGTTACAACTAGTTTATGTGGGAGGGGGAAAAAACAGTGTTCTGCTACAGTGAATTAGTGTAGTCTATCTTGGGCAAAGATTTATTTCTATTTACTTGGTGCAATAACACTTGTGGTGTACACCAAATTTACACCACGAATTAGAAAGATATACTGCTGACAAATAGACCACTGTGTCTTATCTTCCCTCTCTAACTACTGACAATCTCTTTGGGTGATTTTGGAATGGTGCAGCTTCACAGAAACAGAAGACTTTAACCCCTCATGGAATAACTATATCATTTTGATTATGTGAAAAAGGTAGGTGGATAACATGCTTGACTTAGGGAGCTTCTTTACCTTCAGCACGGATTCAGTTTTGGATCTAGTTATCAAAAATCCACTTTCACTACACCAATGGAATTAATTACTAAATATTAATTAGAATGTGAAATAGAAACTTCACAGAGAAGCATATACGTATTAATGAAGTTTCTGTGTGATCTTATTTATACCAGGTCTAACACCATTCAATCCCTTCTTGGTTGTGCTCGCTTTTAATTCTTTTGTTACCCCTAACTATATTTTAGCCTTACTGGTCTTTCAAGGCAGCCACTATAGCTGCTCAGATTCTGACCAAACCAATCCCTAGTTTGGGCAAGTTTATTGAAGGTCCATAAATGTGGGGGAGCTTAAATTCCTCATTGTCCATGCTAACATGAGCATCAGGGGGCAGAAACCTATAAGTAGATATTTATATGGTGGAAGTCTTCTTTCCATGATAAAAAAAAATGTGGGTGAAGAGAGCTCCTACGTTTTTTGCATTTGACGAAGTGGGTCTTTGCCCACGAAAACTTATGCTCCAATAAATCCGTTAGTCTAGAAGGTGCCACAGGACTCCTCGTCGCTTTTGTAGATTCAGACTAACACGGCTACCCCTCTGATACATTTTTTGAGCGATTCAGTAAGGCCCATAATCTCAGACTTCAGCAGTGGTACAAAAATAGCGAATCCCCAGTTCCCATATACGTTCAAGTTTCCATCCAATGCTAAACTTCAGTCCCCTAAACTTTTTTTTATGCAGGCATAGACCTTTCACAGGGACATTCTGAAATATTTATAAGTTACTGATAACACAGATATTTTCTTGAAAAAAACAGACTTTTTAAAACTTTCCTAAGCATTTCCATGCATCCAACCCACTAAAAATTCTTCAGATTCTCTTGGAAAGCAGGGTTGTACCAATGGAGGGTCATAGTCCTTGGCCTCTGCATTGCCCCAAGGATATTTACCATTATTATGAGACCTGTCATTCATCTCCTAAGATCTCTGGAAGTAAAAATGTTTATCTATTTAGCCAATATCTTGATTGCAGCAGAGTCTGAAGGGCTTTGAAGAGCTTCATCTCTTAACTGTAGGGACAGCTGTATTTCTGTGTTAAGGGCCGTCTGATGATTTTAGCAAATATAGGAAAAACCACTGTAGCTTCTCCTAGTTTAGACTTTCTGGATTAATAATACATGTCACAATGCTGATCTGAAATGTCCCCTAGTCCAAGAGGGAATCCCTTACCCTCTTGTGTATCCGGGGTATATATCCATCACTAGCCCTTCACTACAATATCAGAAGGGGCCCAAAAAATTATCCCAATCCCTAATTTAAAGATCTATTGTGGAAAAAAAGTGATCCTAACATCTCACATACCACCTATTTGTTACAAAGGGCAGACTCCTTCAGACTGTCTTTCATTAGCTTCTAGAATCCACGAAGAATCTAGTGCTGCCCTATCATTCTTAACCTGCAATATGAGTGAAGTTGCTGCACTAAAAGGTTTAATTTTTGCTTCTGGATCTGTTTCTTTTGTGGCCTGTAAATTTTTTTTTTTAAATTGGCAAATGATTATTTAAAAGGCTCGAATCCTCCAGCATCACTCTGGTGTTGTTCTAGTTCAGCACATCTCTCTCACTTTTTCAGGATTTTATGCGGCATAAAAGACACAGAGATAGCAATAGCAAAGTTTCTGGAAGACTTTAGGCCATCTCTGGCACTTTTGGCATCAAAGCTCTGTGGTCATGTGGAGTTTTTTGGTTGAGGAGGTCCCAGACAGTCAGCTCCATGCACAGAGCTCTGAGCCTCTGACTGGTTAGGACTGAAGCTGTGCCAGTTGAACCTGTGAAGCTGTGCTGCCTCACAGTTTAGAGGGAACATCATTTATAGTGGAAAGGTCCTCTCAAAAACTGACAGAGATTGCTTTGTCTCCATCGCTCACATGCTTCATCACAGACTTTGTGGTCTTCATGCCCCCAGAAAGCACATAGTAGTTATATAGACAGAAATTCATCTTTGATGCAGTTTGGGCTTAAACCATTAATTGCTCTGAATATTAGGACCCCAGCCTCAAACTCACTGACTGAGAGCCTGTGGCAGAACTGGGATACAGGCCTCATGTGCTCATGATGGCCTAACCCATAAGGAAGGCTGAGTCATTGCTGAACTAGGAAAAGAACTGGATTTTTTCCCATGCCATGCTGCTCCCAACAAATTCCTTCAAAAGCGATTAAGATTGCTTAGTGCATCATTGTCCTAGCGTAAACCCTTTCAAGCAAGGAAATGCAGGATGTTATGAGACTCCTCTAAACCATACCTTTCTGCTAATGCAGCATTTCCAGTGTCTGAGGCAGATACCTCATCTTGACAAGATGCTTCAAACAGAACACACACAACACATTAATCTCCCTCACAGCATTAAAACCTGAATGATCTCCTCAGCAACAGTAGCAACCATTCACCATTGATACATCTTCATGGGTTAAGTGTGCAGCAGATTATGTGTTTGTGGAGAGTGTCAAGTTGTCAGTAACCTGTGCAGAGAAGAGGGCTAGCAGAGAAGCACCAGATGTGCATTAGGTACAAACGCCTGCCTCTAGGACTAGCCAGAAAACACCAACAAAAACACTTTGGATTTGAATATCAGGAAGAGCTGGTCTGTGGCTACCATCATCACCAGGCTCCAGCAGCTTGCTCACAGAATCAGCCTAGAATTGTTTAAAGATCTTTAGAAACAGCAATGGGAGCAGAAAAAGTTGCCTTCACTGGTCCTGTGCCTTTTGAGACCAGCTGGCCACAATTGAAAAGCAAATGTCATACTCAGAATTCACCCAAGTCAGAACCCTCATCGTCCCCTCTTCATCGCTACACAGCATGTTGGTATTTTACTGATAAGGCTTGGATGACATCTGTTGAAGGGACCAAGGTGGGAAGATAAGGGGATAACCATCAAAATATGGACAGATATGGCCTAAGAATTGGGAGGGAGTAAAAGAAGGTTGTTATGCTAACAAGCAAGAACTGGAAAATTATTTAAAAAACAGAAAAACGTCAAGGGTTAACAATAACAATTTAGAAATAAAACTGACAAAGGAAATAAGGGAGAGTTAGGGAATCAAAATAGAAAGCAAACTTAAAAATAAAACCAGATCATACAAAAGACTCGTAAGTAAATAATAGAAATTAAAATACAGGAAATAAGTCCAAGGGTAAAATACTAAAAAAAAAAAAGACATCAGGCAAAAACAGGAAAAAAAAGAGAAACAATAAAAAATGATATTTATGAATGGAATAATACAATGGAAATTAGTTTCATGTCAAATAACTTGAGAGTTGTATAGTGCCCCTTTTCCCCTCCCCTTTTGTCTATAATTCAGCTGAAATAGACTAACATTTTTTGAGGAAAGGCCTTGGGTTTTTGAGGGAAGGCATGTGTGAAACACTCACTGCACTCCAGGTCCTACATACAGAATTGGTAAGAATAATTTTCATCTAACTGCAGTGGCATTTCATAAACCAGTAATTAGACATCATAAGAGTATATATTGCACTATTTTTGCTTACCTGTTTTGCAGCTATGATTGAATGCATAAATCATTGCCGATGTAATGATCCATCAATAAGGACACGGAGGGACTGAACCAAGGAAATTGTAGATAGTTGCTCTAAACTTAATGCAACCAAGAGAGGAACATGTCCCATTGTACTAACACTAAACAGTTATGCAACAGCTCAGATGATGCAAGATCAAGCTTCAAAGTGGGAGCTGGGCTTCCTCTTCCAGTCCTGAGAGATGCAGAGCATTGCGAAGGTATCTGGTGAATCTCTAGGGATAAGGTTCAAGCCTTGTCACTACAAATCACCCTCTGCCCAGTAATTTGTGCAGCAGCTTATAACAGCAGTTAAACAAAGGAGTCATGGGGCCATCCTCTGGGCTGAAGACAAGGCAATTGCTACTGGGAAGAAGAGACTGGGAGATAAAAGCAAAATAAACATTTCAAAATTGAGAGGGCAGAAGGAATACTCAGCCTCCATCCAATCTAGGCATTGTGGATGCCTAGGTTAGGAGCTGATGGGTAAATTTAAAAAAAAAAAGGGTCCAGTGATGTCCAGGGGACACACATTAGTCATTAATGCAGATATCTATCATCTTACTCCAGAGATTCCTGAATCAAGTGGGTTTTCAGATGTTCTTGGAAGGAAGGAGGCTAGACTTCATAGCTCTTATACTATGTATGGGAGCAGTTTTCCTAAGTTGATTTAGTAGGGCAACCACACATTGATTTACACAGGGAAGCCTATAGGCACAATGGAAATAGTGAGCACAACACAGATCAAACTGCTTTTAGTTATGATACAACACCCATTTGTTTACCTGACTAGAGGTTTAAAATGAAAGACTGGATGCTACAGAAAGTACAAAAATTACAGATGATCCTAAAATTTGCTGTGCATCTTTTTCCATGTTTTAAGTAAACTATGCAGGACTTGCATGACCCATGATCTACTTTATATTTGAATTTGCCTGTCTGTCTGATCATTAGTTCAAGAACTCCTCCTAAACTGTAAGAGCTAGGACCACCAAATTTGGTATACAACTTCCTCTTATAATTTAAAGCAAGGTAAGGTGTGGTTGTACCAGGAAAATGGGGTGTGCCTGGAATGGACTTGCATCTCAAAACCATACAGAAAAGAGACAGAATCACCAGACAGGTGAAAGAGGCTGGCTGAAGGTGCTCCTTCCCCATCCAAGACTGACCCTGCCCTGAGCCTCCCACCCGTCTGTAGAGAGGTTATATAGGAAGAATGTGATTCTCAGCCAAGGGCACAGGGTAGTGAAGTTTCTAAGTGGGTGGACGATTGAGTTGAAGGGAGCTAAGGGGACTTCCCAGGCTTAGTCTACACTGTAAGGTTTTTGCACAAGAACTGTAGCACAAAAAGGAGTTATTCCTCGTGGGGAGAGGAATAACTTTACCAGCAAAAGCCCTCTGTTCTGTTAATTTCTTTGCGCAAAAATGCGCTTGAGGTGTGGATGCTCTTCGAGTTTTTGCACAAAAACAGGTGTTTTTGTGCAAAAATCCTTTAGTTTAGACATAGCCCCAGACTGGTTACTGTAAACTGTTCAACTTTCTCATTATGAAAGGGGCACAGGATTGGAAAGGAAGCCCCTTTTTTCTGTCCAGATGCCCACCAACATCCCTTTGCCCTCGTCAAATGATTCCCTGTGACATTTCCTACCACCAAACCATCAGAGTATTTCCCTTTGAAAGTGATTCACCTGCAAATGGAGAAAGGTTAGAGAGGTAGTATACCTTGCTAGCTGCAGCTACACCACTAATTTTTCAGCAGAACTTTGTAAAGTAATAAGTGTGGATTGCTGCAAGCTCTCACTAGCATAACCTTATCGAGACTCCTCATCTGTTCAGGGAATGAGGAACTCTCCAGCTACTTCTGTTTCCATCCAAGATACAAAGTTGAGCATCCGAGGACATTCTATGGAGAACTTGCAGACTGTAAAGTAATGAACTATTTAAGCCCTGAACAGAGTGCTTTTTCATTTGCAGTGATGAAATCATGAGTCAGCGTTTTCCCTTCACATTACCTGTTTCAGAAAAAGCATGAGCAGGCATATTGGAATGGAAACAGCTTTCATGAACTAGATTGCGTAGCCCTTACCTCACTCAGTTTACTTTCATAAGCAACAGCTCACTAAAGTGTGGATTCTGTAGTCTGGTCCACCAAAAATCTCACTGAAATATTTGCTAGGTACAGTATACAGCAGTGCTAGAGGCAGTGGTCTGAAAACAATGTCACTTGGGAAAAATGCATTTAACATAGTGCTTTTCCTGCTCTCTAGATGTTTAATTTGCTGTTTGAATCCTGCATTTTCACATGAACATTGTTCAGTCCTCTCAAAATTCCAATCACAGTTATTTAAATTGCTTTTGTTCTGTCAAGTATTGAAACCTGTATCTGATGACTAATCAAAACCCATGCCAGACATAAACATATGGTCAATTTATGTGTTAACCAGCTATCTATCAAACAATTTTCCTGATTGGGAATTATATGCAACTCAACCATAAATAAATGTGCTGTTAATTTAAATTGCACAGATACTTTGCATGAACAGAATACTTTGCAGTCTATGGATAGTTCAGACTTTTTATGATGAACATTAGTCTACATGTTCAAAATTTATAATTTGCTATTTGAGAGAAGTGATTGTAAATCACAGCAAAAAGTGGCAACTCTCCCTTCAAAAGAAGGAACAAACATGTTCGATTCTTCTTTCTGCACTGATACATATAGTTTTATCCTAATTTAATTAACATGTTACCTTGGGGCAATGGAACAGTTTGGGAAAAAGGTGGAAGGAAATTAAAAGGGCACCAGAGCAATTTTAGTTACTATTTCTCCAAAGGGAAAATATTAGTGGCTGACAAAGGTTTATCCTCTGAGGAGAAACAAATGAATTCATTCAAGCTGGCTAAATATTTTAAAAAATTCCCATATGATAAGTAAAAAAGCAAACATGGAGTTTGTCATAGAACATTCAAACTAGGATTATTAACAGAGTGAAAATGTCATTGCTCCTTTTCTTATATGGGACATTACATTATTCCTCTTTAGAGAGGAGAAGAATATGGTTTCAAAGGCACTGCATTGAAATATCAATTCCAAGTATCACTATTGTACAATTTATTGTTGTAGCATATAAAAGTATCATCAACCCATCACTGTTTATTTCACTCTAATGTTGTTGATGCAAATACAGGTTGAAACTCCCTAAGCCTGGACTCTCTGGTTCGGTAACACCCATGGTCTAGTATGGATGTTGCAAGACCAGAGAATCCCAGTGGAGGGCCAGCAGCAGTGACCCTTGCGGGGACCGCAGGGCAACAGTCTGCCCCCACAAGCAAGCTGACAGCATGGCTGCCCAGTGGGCCTGAGAGACTCAGTGCATGGCTGCCTGGCAGCACTGCGGCAGTGATGGTTCAGTGGGGCAGGGAGCGGTGGCTGCCTGGCAGGGCTCAGAGCCATGGCAGCAATGGCTGCTCAGTAGGACTGGCAGGACAGTGGAGCGGCTGGCTGGAAGTGGGGAGCCGGGCCAGGGGGGCCAGTGGCAGGAGGCCAGAAATGACCTACCCTGGCTCAGCAAAATCCCTCATCTGGGACTGATCAGGTCCTGAGGGTGCTGGACCAGGGAGTTCCAACCTGTACTAGTGTTGTGCACTGGTCCTTAACCCAAACAAGGCGGTTTCCAATACAGATCAGGATTTCAAATTCCTATGTTCTGATCTAAAGATTTGCTTTTGCCCATTATAGATATGTGAAATTCAGATGCAAGGTTTTGCTTTGAGCCCATCTGTCTACCAATAGAAGATCTTGAGGAAGAACTGAACCTTCTAAACAAACCCAGGTACCCTGATATTTATTTAATCTCCCATCAGAGGAACAGTCATACTCTGCAATTGGCTTAGCTGGTAGCCTGAGTTGTCCTGATAGGTATGCTCCACTACTGCTGTTCTTGCTACTGCCAATTTGCTTTCTCCTGCTTCCCTTGCTTGTTCTATGAATGATGGAGCAAACCCCACTTTCAAAATGGCTTCTGTACCTTCCAAGGAGAATGTTCTCAAGCAGATTCCTTCCTGACCAGCTCGGGAAGGAGAAGAAACACTTTATAAATCAGGGATTGCTTCATGAAAAAAACCTGCATTTGAATGATAATTTTAAGGCTGTCTTCTGTGCCTACAGCTAATAGAGCTCTGCGCACACATCACACAGCGAAGAAACAGCAGGCATAGTAGGGCCACTGTGCCAGCTAGCACTGAGCTGAGTTAATTTTGTTTAATAATCGCTCTCAGCTGGCTGGTGACTATTTGTAGACTCAGGGCTGGGGTGGTATCTCCATTTAAGGAACCACAAGAGACAATAGAAAGAACACTGAACCACCCTACAGAGATAGCAGAAGGGGTGGCTGAGCTGTTGGGTATGTCTGCGCTGCACCTGCAGCTGTCGCATGCCAGCTGACTCGCATTAAGGGACAATTTAATTGTGGTGCAGTCATATTGGCTTGGGTTGCATCTTGAGTGTGGGGACCCTCCTACCTCCCAGGATCCAAGAGTCTGGGCTCCAACCCGAGCTTAACATACATGCCACAGTTAAATTGCCCCTTAGCCCAAGTCCTGTGAACCCAAGACATTAATTGCAATGTAGACATACCCTTAGGGTGTAAAACCTCCACTTACAGGAACTAAAACACACATACAAGAGTTCACATCCTTTCCATGCAGGGAAGGAGGTTGAGATAGAGAAGCAAAGTTCTCAGGGAAAGCGTGCAGTATGCAAATGTTATGCAGTGGAAAGCTTCCCTCAAGTAGGCAGAGAGACAGGCCAAGAGCAGGATCTCTCTTTGGAGCTCAAGAGTCATCCATTTTGGCACGTGACACTCTGATGTCCCAGAGAAGCCTGCTCCCCAAGAGTTATTAGGTGCAGCTTACCAGAGCATCAGCACAATGTACTTTGCCACAGGTGCTCCCTTTCCACAAAGGTAAATTCTAGCTTTGTCAGTAGGATTCCTATTGCCTGGTACTTTCTTTGCCACATCTATGTTCCTCCTCACTATACCAGGGCAGGATTTGGTCTAGACTTAAGTTACAGCTAAAAGACCCCCATAATTGTATGCATCTTCAAATAGATTTAATAGGTCCATTTTAGTCCTGCCATGGTGGGGTAAAATAATGTAAGAACATTAGAATGGCCATACTGGGTCAGACTAGCCCAGTATCCTGACCACTGTTGGCAGAGAATACCAGATGCACCAGAGGGAGGGAACACAACAAGTAATCTTTACATGATCCCTCTCCTGTTACCATTTCCAGACAAACAGAGGCTAGGGACACCATTCCTACCCATCTTGGCTAATAGCCATTGATGGACCTAACCTCCTTGAATCAATTTACCTCTTTTTTTGAACCCTGTTAAAGACCTAGTTTTCACAACATCCTCTGGCAAGGAGTTCCACAGGTTGACTGTGTGCTGAGTGAAGAAAAACTTCCTTTTGTTTATTATAAACTTGCTCCCTCGTCATTTCATTTGGTGACCCCTATTTCTTATATTGTGGGAACAAGTAAATAACTTGTCCTTATTCATTTTTTCCACACCTGTCATGATTTTATAGACCACTATCATATTCCCCCTCCCCCTTAGTCTCCTCTTTTCTAAGCTGAAAAGTCCAAGTCTTTTTAATGTCTCTTCATAGGGGACCTGTTTCCAAACCTTAATCATATTTGTTGCCCTTTTCTGAACCTTTTCCAATGCCAATATATCTTTTTTGAGATGAGGCAACCACATCCGTATGCAGTATTCAAGATGTGGGTGTACCATGATTTTATATAGAGGCAATATAGTCTTAGTTTTATTCTCTATCCCTTTTTAAATGATTCCTAACATTGAGTTTGCTTTTTTGACTGCCGCTGCACATTGAGTGGATGTTTTCAGAGAACTATCCACAGTGACTCTAAGATCTCTCTTGGGCTATATTTACACTCCGAGTGTTTTTGGCAGAAAATATGCTAATGAGGGACTCATTAGCACGAGTCGTGACATTATTAGCATATTTTCTGCCAAAAGAAGCAGTGCGGGCATTTCCTTTTTGCGCAAAACCCCTGTTTTGCATAAGATCCTTATGCCTTTCTAGGACAGGTATAAGGATCTTGTGCAAAATGGGGGTTTTGTGCAAAAAGGAAACCTCCACACTGCTTTTTGCCCAAAAACCTCTTGCACAAAAATAAATGGCAGAAAATATGCTAATGATGTTGCGATTCTTGCTAATGAGTCCCTCATTAGCATATTTTCAGCTGAAAAAACTCGTAGTGTAGATGTAGCCTTGCGTAGTTGTAGTTAAATTAGTCCCAATCATATCGTTTGATGGAAAATTAGATTTATAAATGATTTAAAAGTTAAGCTAACACTGCCTTTGCCTGGGCAAAAATACATTCGGTTATCTAAATTGTGCCTGGTTTTATACATTTACTTAGAGCTTTATACACTTTATATAGCTATATACTCTAAGGCTAAGTAACAAAACAAGGCTTCATATATTACAAAGGGAGATAAAGTGCTAAATAACAGATTAAGTTAGGAAAATTACAAATACAAAATGTAACTGACGAATTGCCATGTTGTTAGTGTAATGTCTATAGCTGTCAAAATATACAGTTTTTTAATTTACCTTCAATCATAGTGATTGTGAGAGGATTTTTTTTCCTTAGTTTTCAAGCGTTCATTGTTAACAGTTTGGCTTTGAAGACTTTCAACATAAGTAATTGTTACAGTTGGTGAGTGGTGATAGAAATTGTCACTAGCTAACCAAAGGCAATGTAACAGGACAACTCAGTCAAATTACTCCAAACTTTTTAAAATTCCAAAGTATGGATAATTATACAAGCGAAGAAAAAGGAAACATAATACACAGATTTTTACCGCAACAGTAAGTGCTCTGTCTGATCTCACTACAACATTCAGGGGCATTGTTTTAATAGGACTTCCCATTTTCAGGCAAAGATCAGAGCACCTTAATCTCTATCTACTTGCATTGTGATTGTAGCTAGGCAGTTAGACACACAAACACCTCGAACTGCACCCAAAATTAAACTGTGAAATTTTGGCCCTTTGTGGGGTGGGGAATGTCTCAACAAGCTTTGTTGAATGAATCTGTTTTTAACTTTTGCAAGTGTAATCCCAACACATGTTGATGTCACTCACTGCACTTGATTTCCACAGCATTATATTTGGACTAGAGGTGGTCAAAAAATTCCTCATCCATTTTTTAAATGAAACATTTATTTCACAAAAAATTCTAGCCAAAAATAATCTTTGAACAAAAGGAGAAAAGTTTACAATGCAAAAATTAGGATTTTTTCTTTTAAATTTGAAAAAAAAACAGAAAACCAAAAACAGCTCAATTTTGTTATGAAAAAAATGTCTTCACCATTTATGTCATTTTAAGAACTCTTCATTCTTATTTTTTGTGATACTAATAGTATATAAACTGTATGGAGAGGACTTACTTTTGTATGGCATTAAAAGAAAACAAATATTAAACTGAAATATTAGAGCAAAACGTCTTTATTCTAAGATGCAGAGCTTAAGTTCCAAACTGTATTTTGATGCTCTGTGAGAGTAACATCAAAATATCTGCAAATTTGTGAGAATAGAAGAGTCTATATCAATTTCTGCTCTTCAAGTTCCTTACTTCTCAGAAGGCAATATTATGCTACTCATTTAAGTAGAAATCCCCATTCATCTAATTTTTTATATAAATACATTCTTATAGGTCTCTCTTCAGCATGGTAGCTGCATACCCTAGAAATCAATGTACATTTCAGTGTTAGAGTGGATGGCAAGATATGGAATTAGCTGTGTTAGCATGACTAGATCAATGCTTTGCCAAACACAGAGTAACATGATTCCTCTATACTGTAAAGTGCAAAAATATCTAAACCTTTATTGCAAAATTGATTTAAGTGAATCCATATCAAGCCATCCATTCCTGGGAGTGGAGTCTAAAACAACCAACAGCATAACTAGAAACACCCTCTGAAGATATCAATTAATTGGGGATATTGAATTGGAGCCAATATGCATTGCCATATGCAACATTGCACTACCATAAATAAAGCAGAATCTGTGTGGCACCTGGAAAAGTGCAAGCGCAGTTTTCTGAGCCCGTTGTAGCCTACCAGAGATCCAACACACTCCTTTATGTACAGTAAGTCTTTATATGTTACAACACTGACACTCGCCTTGCTTCCACATAAAAGTGCAGATCTCTGCTGACCCTGGGTTAATGCTGTGCCACCCGTTTTCTGCAGTACCTTAAGTTTGCCCACAGGAGCACATGTAGTATTTTAGCTTTTCTAACTTTGCCCACACTCTTTCTGTCCATGCTCTTTAAGCTTGGGACAATTTTGGGGGTGTATACGAATGAATTGTGGCATATCTAGCAAGCATGGTAAACGCCTATGTTGCATCTGGAGAAGAGGAGTTGCCACTTATTTTGTGTCAAGATATGGGAGCATATAGCCTATAATCATGCCAAGATCCAAGTAAGGGTTGCTACATTTTAATGTAGTGAAATAACAATCTGGTTTGATAAGGATTGGGATATTCCCCTCCTCTTGAGTAAATGCAACAAAAGCACAGGAAACTAAGAAAGAGTGTGAGAGAAAATGGGTAGAGTAATGGCTCCATAACCCATTTCTCACCGCCAGTCCAGGAATCATGTGAATATACATAATGCATGACAAGGAAGCTACATTTTAGACAAAGTAAGGAGCCAGGAAGTATCTACTCCATCTAGCATGTTCCCCTTTTAACCTGGCGATTCCCATTAGCAACAGTAGTGAATTAAATCCCACTCACACTCAGAAATGTGGCATAGGCATGAGAAGTAGGAGAAAGAAACAGTAGGAGAGCAGGTACTAACATGAGCCTGTTAACAAAAGCATGATTTATCTTGTGTTGCCAGTTTTTGGCATTCATCCGATACAACTGATGCAAAAGACAGTTGAGTTGCAGCCACGCTGCATTTTGTCTTAACCACATGACAGTAGGTATGCACAGCTCCCACACTGCCTACTAATGTTTGCATCTCCATGTTCTGGGACAATCTGGGCAGCTAGTTCTTAATGTCTTAGCAAGATATAGAGGGCCAAATTTTAAAGGCATTTAGACACCTACCTTCAATTGATTTCAATGGGAATTATGCACCTAGGTGCCTTTGAAAATCCCTATAGGCTCATATCTGCATATTTCAATGTCTAAATACCTTTTAAAATCTGGCCCAGAGTTCCCAGAGCACCAACAGTCCTGGTGGCAGTGCACTCTGAGATGTCATATGACAGAGAGAAGGGTAAGAAGGAGGACCAATTACACTGGCCTCACACCCAGTCTTAGTTGGGAAGTCTTAGCTGCACTGCAATGCCATAGACTGAGCATGGAAGCCATGTGTCAGCCTGGATCTCTACAAAGAGCTATGGTTAGATATGAGGGGTATTGAATATTAACTCTGTTGTTTGTGGGTTTAAAGCATACCTCCAAACCTTGGTTTACAATATCAAACTTAATATTAGAAATTCCACATATGGCCAACCCTACTCTGAAATTTGCTGGGGAGGATACAACCTAATATCATGTAATAGCTGTAGGATATGTAGAAACTTAGGGAGCTGTGTTGCAAGGGGTAGCATAACTCTGGAGAACTGAGCTTATGAGCACTGCTGCACAACATAAATGCCCTATGATCAGCAGGAGGATCCTTGAGCTATGCGAGATTTCTAATTTGCTTACTTGTATGGGAGGATCCGGAGGAAAACGGAGTTGCAAACCTACTTCCTCTGCCTCCCCACATAGATTTAAACACAGGCGAACAATCTGGCTATTCTCTTTAAAATCCCTATTATATTTTTGTCATGCAGTGTGGAGCAAAACATTAGGATCTGATCCTTAGCTCTTGTAAATCAGTGTTGTTCAATTGAAGTCTATGATTGACACCAGCGAAGAACCTGGTTCATTATATTTCTTTTACAAGTATATATTTCCACAAAGCATGTGTAATTTTATCTGTTATAATAAGTTTATACCTAGATATTGTCCAATATTGCATCAAAAGCACAGTGGCTACCGTTAAATTTGAGTAGCTCAACCCTTTTTGTAGCTTACCTCTCCCCCTTGAAAATACTGACCTGAATCTTAACATACTTCATTTTAGCATAGAAGAGTTACATCTCATAAAAGAATATCAGACTTTATAAACCTGCTCAAATCCTTTGACTGAAGAGGGAATTCTCTGTTTCTGAGAAATTGATAGATTTAATGAATATATTCCTGTTCTATTATGACATCTCATTTTTCTCTCTCATAAATACTTGTCAGGTTTATGATTTTCCACTCATTGGCCAGGAATTGTGTTGCACAAGCTCAGATTGTAGGTGCTCATACCAAGTTTAATTTCACTCACAAGTAGAGTTGACAAAAGATCACAGCCACTAAGCCCTGGAATTACCCTAGATATTGCCCTCTGTGCTCTGCAAATGAAATCCTACAGAAGACCCTTTGGAAAAGAAGAACATGATGGTTAACACTCAGAAATCCATTTTGCACAGGGCAGCGTTAGTACACAGAGAAGAACTGAATGACAGGCAGATCTGCCAGTTCCTGGATGAGAAGAGTCAGATGCTTAGCATTACACTCTCTCTCTCAATCTGTCCCTCCCTCCCATTCTCTCTCACACACTCTCTCCCCTCTCTCATGCCCTTGATTGACTACCAGGTCAGATAAGAAATTAAGACCAGTGAAATCAGAACCAAATCGCACCTGTCCTCACTGCAGTCAGAAGAGAACTGAAATAAAGCACTTATGAAACTGCTCTGATCATAACCTTCAAAACACTGAACTCTCCCAGCTGTCTGCTCTCCCAAACCATGACTCTACAATGGGAGCATTGGCACCAAGACCTAATAATCTATTTCTAACAGAATGTTGTCATTTGCGGAAAGGGTAAAGCAACTTCAAGTGTAAAGATCCCTATTTAGCAACAAAGCGTCTGAAAATAGACATGACTTTCCTGATTCAGATTATGACTTGATAATATAGTAATTGTTTTTCCCCTTTTTAATTTGACCTATTTGCTGTAAGGCAAAATAAATTTCCAGTAAGAACTGATGAATACCTACATACCCAGGCAAGAGACATCACATGTTCACTCCAGAAACACAACTTATTATTCATTACGATTTATAAGTGACTTCAGTGGGACTCCACGCAATAAGGCTTTACCTGGGTGAAGGACCAGTGCCCTAAATATATGCCTGTTTAGGCACTGAAATAATAACCAGTACTCACATCTATTCCATGGTTCTCTGTTTTCTAAATTACTCATTTTGTTAAAATGTTAACATGCAGCATCTTCCTGGTAGATCTGCTGTTTTCTTTTCATACAGAGATAGTAGATTGAGAACAGTGTTCTACAGGGATTGTCTACTTTTTTCTAATCCACGATCTGCTGTTAAAAAAACTCTGGCCCTCTTATTGCAGACTGACATGGGCTATAGGCTTGATCCAGCACAACTGAAATCCACAGGATAAGGCTTTTATGTAAGAACTAGCCAATTAACCCATCATAAGATGGGATTTTCAGGTCTCTCCTCCATGTCGGTCTTTTCTCCTGAGCCTCCAGTCTCTCTCTCCATCTCTCTCTCTCCTCCTCCTACTGCCTCCCCCTGTCTCTCTCTCAGCTCTCCTCCATGTCCTGCCTCTCTCTTTCTCTTCTCCTCCCCCTCCTGCCTCTCACTCAAGGGACCGTGCTGCATGGGGAGCGTGGAGCCCAAACGGTCACTTGCGCCACTTGCTCCCACACGGCGGCCTGGCTGAGTGGCACAGAATTCAGCCGAGAGCCACGGCGGGAGGTGAAGGGGGGCGGGGCGGTGATGTTCATGGCCAGGGGGTGGGGCCTGGAGCCACTGTCATGCTGCACGTCACCGCCCCTTCCCCTTCTGCCGTGGCACTCAGCTGACTTCTGCACCGCGCAACCGGGCCACTGCGGGGGAGCAAGTGGTCATTTGGGGCCTGCACTCCCCATGCAGCACGGGCTGCCCAGAGGGACCAGCCAGCATTTCAGGCAACAGCACCGCCCAGAGGGAACAGCCAGCATTTCAGGCAACAGCGCCGCCCAGAGGGAACAGCCAGCATTTCAGGCAACAGCACCGCCCAGAGGGAACAGCCAGCATTTCAGCGTTACAGACTCTCAGACATTGGGCTACTATATATATGATGAAAGTGCAGTATGTGCAAGTCAGTTTGCTGGCACTGATAAAGCAATAGAAATTTGCATTTGGAAAGGGTGAGTCAGAAATTGCTAAAAGGATAGAGTTTTTAAAGGATCATCTGAAATAAGCAGAAAGGGAGCATTTGAAATACTGGGTGCTTGAAAGAAGTTATAAATCGGGGTGTGTGTTTTTACAAAGGAATCTTTATAAAGCATATTCATGTGAATACTGTGCTTGGAGCAGAGGCGCATGCAGACAGTTTTCATCCCAGCGTAGAGCTGGTTGGTTTTACATTTCAGATCTGGTAAATTAAGTACAGTTTGCCATGTCGGATATTTAAAAAGTTGTTTCTGGAAATAACGTTGTTTCTGGAAATAACGTTTCTGGAAATATTGCTGTGGGGAACCAGCTATCACAAGGAAAGGCTCGCCTGAGTGATGACATAAATCGGGTGGCCTACGGAGATTTGTCTATGACCTCATGCTAAGGATCTGATACTTCCTAAGATGTTCATACTTGATACTTGGCTGGTTATATCTAAGTATAGAACTCACAACCAATTTAGAGGTTGTGAACTGCTTCTTAATACCTGTCCTAAATTTGGTACTCACACTGTTGTCTCACTGCAGGCAGTGTGGCAGAGGGTATCCCAGGAGGAGGGGAGTTGCATGATGCTGGGATTCCTAGCCTGCAGAGGCTTATGGAATGATTTACAATCTGTGACATGCTCCAAGGAGTAACAGAATGGTAGGAGGAAACCCACAGAGGTTGATAGCTGGATTCCAGATATCAGATGCTGGATTCCAGATACCAGATGCCTTTCAAATGTTGCTTAAAAGAGCCCATGGGTTGGAACCAAGTAGACTGGAAAGGTCCAGGCTTCGTATCCCAACTGCTAAGCTGGGTTGTTGCCAGAAATCTAGCAAGTAGGTGGGAGGTCCTGGCCCTATATCCCATTGCAAAATAGACATTTAATGAATATGAACAAAGTAAAGTATAGTAGGCTTTTTTTAAAAAAAAAAAAAAAAAGAGGAAATAGAATTGTATTTTCCATGCATTAGTAATGTCATTCAAATCTAAACACAATAGTGATGTCATTCAAACACAATAGTGATGTCATTCAAATCTAAATTTTCTGTATAAGCCCAATTTGTTGCCAAGTCAGGGAGAAAAGAAGCACAACATTCTTTCTGGTTGTAGACAGGGATACTGTCAGACCCACCATGAATGCCACAAGAATTGGTCCTGGATTCAGTTCAGTTCAGTTCAGTTCAAGATCTTCACAATAATGTAAATAATAGCATTGAGAGTACACTTACAAAAGTTAGCAGATGATACCTAGTTGGGAGGGGCTGCAAGAGCTTTGGGAGATAGCATTAAAATTCAAAATTATTTGGACACACTGGAAAATGGCCCAAAATGAATAAAATGAAATGCAATAAGGATACAGGTAAAACAATCCCCTCAGGAAGGAACAATCAAACATATAAGCACACACAGAAACTGGGAGGAGACTCGTTAAGGAGTACTACTGCGGAAAGCGATCTGGAGGGTTTAGAGTGGATCAGAAGCTAAATGCGAGTCAGTGTAACACTGTTGCAACAAACATTCTGGGCTGTATCAGCAGGAGTGTTGTAAGCAAGAAATGAGAAGTAATTCTTCCCTCTACTTGGAGTGATAAGGCCTCAATTGGAGTTTTATACCCAGTTCTGGGCACCTCAGTTCAGGAAAGGAATGTACAAATTGGACCATATCCAGAGGAGAGCAACAAAAATGGTTACAGGTCTGGAAAACATGACCTATGAGAAAAGATTGAGAAAAGTGGGATTATTTAGTCTGGAGAAGAGAAGATGAGGGTGAGGAAAGATTAAAAAAAAGAGGAGGGTGAAAAATTGTTTTCTGTACATTCTGAAGAGAGGACAAGAAGCAATGGGCTCAAAATAGAGCAAGGGAGGCTTAGACAGGACATTAGGAAAAACCTCCTAACTGTCGGGGTAATTAAGCACCGTAACAAACTGCTTGGGGAGGTTGTGGAATCTCCATCACTGAAGGGTGTTTAAGAACAGATTAGCTTAACATCTGTCTGGAACGGTCTAATAATTTCTTAGTCCTGCCTCGAGTGTGGGGTTTAGATGACCTACAGAGGTCCTTTCCAGTCCTATACATCTATGAAGGAAAGCTACTTATCTAGAAGAGAAACAGAGAAACAAAACTGCATATTTAATCTTATCCTAGTGTATTTATTAATTACAAAAAAGCTGCCTTTTCCCACATTCCAGTGAGAAAGACTGACTATAAGGAGCTGACATTCTTAATGGTTCACCAATTACTATTTATATTTGATTATTGTGATTGATCTTTGTATGAAGGGTGGGAGAGGAGTTGTTTTTTGTATGGGGGGGTTGCTATTGGTCTAGACTGTAGGCAATACTGATTCAATGCTATGTAATAGATAGTGCCTGCTTAATTTCACCTGTTATAATGCCATGCAGCCCTTCCTCTGCAATTGACTTACTGTGTGGCCTTGAGCAAACAGCTTCACCACTCCTTCTCTGAGGAAAATCAGAGCAATAATACTTCCTTTACTGGGATGCTGTGAGAGTTAACTAGCAACTGGGCATTCACTATCCTGATGATAGAAAGTACACTATAAATGCAACGTGTTTTAGCAAATCTATCATTACCTAAGACTTTGTGGACAGAACCAAAGATCCCTTTTAACTGAGCTAAAGGGAAAATCCAGCTGCTAGGAGCAAAGGACTATGACAGAAAGCTGAGCCATTCCAGTTCCACCCAGCAGAGGACAGTGGTGCCTGTACACACATTAGTCAGTGAATGCATTCATATGGGGTTATCATCTGCTTCTATCATGAAATCTTCAAGAAGAAGTTAAAATGTAGAGCATTTGGGGGAAATGGAAAGCTATGGAAATGCTACAAAACAGACATGGGGATCAGCCTCCAAGCCCTCTAGGTGCATCAGGCGGCCTGAGCTCTTCCTACCTCACCTTGGAAAGGGAAGTCTATGGGAATGCAATACAGATGGCTTATGCTTCACTTCTGCCCAAAACTGTTGTGGGCTTGAAGGGATAGCAGAAAGGAGGGGGAAAGATGTTATGTGCATCTTCTAATTTCACCTCCAGCCTGTCCACTACATGCTCAGCTCACCCAATGCCCGTTCCCTCCTCAGATGAATCCTCAGGCTAGGTCTACACTACAGAGTTTTTGCACAAAAATTCAGAGCATCCACACCTCAAGAGCATTTTTGCACAAGTAAAATGAAAGAACAGAGGGGGGGTTTCCGGTGTAGGTATTCCTCATTCTTAGGAATAACTCCTTTTTGCGCAAGAGTTCTTGCACAAAAAAGAGTGTATGGACAGGTAACGGGGGGGGGGGGGGGGGGGGTTGCGCAAAAAGAGACAATCAAAAAAAGCCCAGGGGCCCTGGTGGCCATTCTGTAAATAGCAATCAGTTTCCTTTCGAGAGAGCGTCCATGCAGTCTGGGCACTCTCTTGTGCGAAAACATATCGCTTTTTCGATGCACTTTTGCAGTGTGGACACTCTCTTGCGCAAGAAGTTTTTGCATAAGATCTCTTCTGCAAAAGGCTTCTTATGCAAGAAGCCTGTAGTGTAGACACAGCCTCAGAGGTTCAGAGAACCTTCCACAAGGTCCCAGGAAAGAGTGTATGCTGCCACCAATATGAATGACTTCTTATTCCACACTGTAAGGAGAGATCCATGCACAGAGTGCTTTCCTCTACACAGAGTTCAAGGAGGAATCTGTGGTGATTATTATTGAGGGAAGGGTTAACAGTAAACTATGTTTATAGTTTGACTCTGCTCTGCTGAAGATCATGTAACTCTTATAATAATGATGCTTACTCCCAGGGAGATTGGCTGATGTTGTAATGTCAATCAGCATTGTGGGGATGTTGTTTAACCAAACCAAAAACATAATCTTCCCCCAGCGTCTGTAAATAATGACAGAGGTTTACCAAAGTCCTTACAGAGCACTTACTAGGAAGTTTGGAAATACACTGTGGCTTTAGTGCCATTATTTTAAATGTGGAAAAAAAGAAAAACAAGGAATTTGTATAAATGCAATGCCTCAGCTACTTTGGGTGGAACAGATTACACTTTGCGAGACAAGCAATTGTATAAAGCAACATGTGCAATTAAATTCAGTTTTAGGAGGGTTGTTTAGTATAGCAGCTCAAACTAGTTCAACCAAACTATACACTAAAAGCCATACTTGCTAATTAGGATGAAGAACCAGTGAAGCAATCACCTAAATATTATCTCTTCCTTTTGTTTTTGATGCTTAAAGAGAGGCACAGAGTGAAGAAAATGCAGAAAAGGAAAAAGCAAATACATCACTGAAACAATGGAGAAATATATTTTATTTAGTTTGCCAAGTACCTATTTGAAATGTATCAAACCTGTAGAGTACTCTGCTAAACACAGAAAGTCATTGTGTTGAACGCACAAGACACTTACACTTTGTCTGCTTTTCATTTCAGTGAAAGCAGATAAATTGAAGTAGAATATATCAGGCCATCAAATATACTTTAGCTTATACATTTCCTAATAACTTAGTAACTAACAGATACTAAATAACATAATGGATTATTTTAAAAACATCGAAGGCCCAAATGCTACTCTCATTAGGGCCTTGACACTACAAAAAATGACTTTATGCACAGCCACATTTACTACACAGTATGTAAAATCAACCATGTGCTAAGTTTTTGCAGGATCTTGGCCTCAGAGAGTAGGAATTTTTCTCCCCTGCTTCAGTGGGAGCAGTTTAAGGCATCTCTTTTGACTCTAACTGTATACAGAATTGTGTGTTGCTTTAAATCTGTCAAGTAATTTTAAACATCTCCATAACCTTATTGTCATGCAGCTAACCATCAGATCTGTTTTGAATTTTAAAGAAAGAAAGGGAAAAAAGAAATCCTGTGTTTTTTCTTTATATTTTACAAATTTTATTGCAGTCAAAATATGTGACTGAAACAATAAAGTGTTACTGTTGCTCAATGTAATGGTATGTTTTTGAAATGCAAACCATTTGCTCTTCATTCACTTCACCATAGTATTTGGCAACCCCAAAAGACATTGTATTTATGGGTGACTGTTGTAAAATATTCTTTGTTGTATTATCGTTTTTTTTTTTTTTTTTACTTTTAATCTTTCATGATATCAATTGAAAAATATTGTGTCTGTTTCTTATCACTTTACTACTTATTGTAACATGCCTGCCTCTCTGTTAGAGCCTTTTAATGAAGTGTCTTGGTTTATAAAGAGCATTTAACTGGGCCTGTAATACTGGCACCTCTTGGAACTGGGATGATCAGAGTTCATAGTAATTATTCTGAATCCCATTACTAATGTAAAAATATGGGCCACCTCAATATTTAATATATTCCCAGCTAGGATTAATATTTGGGGAGTTCCCAGTCACAGTGAGGTAAGCTGATATTTAAATACTCTGCTTATCCTACTTTAGTCTTCCTCACATTTATCTAGCTGTTTATGGACACCTACAAGCTCCAAAAGCTGTTTTCTTTGGCTGTGAACTATGGTCTATAAAATGCTGCTCAGCAAGAGTATCATATTCATGCCCTTTAAAACCCAGCCAGGTGCTCTTCAGTGCTGATAGCTTTTGCAGTATTTTATGGCTTTTCCTTTACAATTCCATTACAGTAGATTGACGTACTGTTATACCGTGCTTCACACATGCCATTAGACTAGGAGATATTTACCAAAGCTGAAAATGTGCTGCTCTCCCAAACAGTATCCCCTTGCTGTTCAAAAGCAGGAAGTACACTATTCTCAAGTAACACAAACAAATTGATTTTTTTTCAGTTCATAAATTAGTTTCCTTACCTTAATAAGAAGAGTACGATGAATCATTAAAGCTTAGAATGTTATTTCTGTGATACTGGCACAATAAGTTTAGTAATCAGACTCTGTAGAATGCCATAAGCCATGTTGCACTGCAATCTACTATGTATTAATACTTAACCCATCAACCTCTTATAAGAATGCCTTGCAATCTAGACTAAAGGTTGCTTTTCCCCTTCCCCCCACCCCCAGTGGGAAATACCAAGAAATTTAAGAAAAAAAGACCACACCAGGACAGCCAGTCATTGGTCAGAATGTGTCTCACTGACTAAAGGTTAATATAGGAAGAGATTCAGGGTTGGGTCAATGGAATTTTGTCGATCACCAAGTCAAATCAGCAAGTTTACTGTCCACTGACACACAACCTGATGGGGAATGTGATGGTGTTTCCACCCTTCACTTTCCCTGAAGGGGTTAATAAAAGCCAGATGGGTAATAAAGCAGCAAACCAAGGAGCTATAGGCTGAGTGGTGAGCCTTGATTTGAAGGAAGCTCACCTGAGCAGAGGTGGATTGGGATACTGTAAATCCAGTTAGCTAGCAGCTACAAGGGTGGCTGGGAGATAATTTGTAATCACCCTGATTTGTAGGCAGGGAAAGACAGAACCCAAAGAATGAGTAGGATTTGAAGGGCCTGGCCCAGAGGAAGGCACACCCCAGAATTGAGCAGGGTGGAACAGAGAGCCTGGCTATGGGATCCAGGATCAGAAGTAGTCCAGTGAGTAAACAGCAAATCTGGGTACTTGGACAGACCTTAGTTGTTTATTGTAGGTCCCTGGAGCATAGGGTACCCTGCTCATTCCTTCTCTGCAAGGGTGGTTGTTGAATAAATATGCAGCCTTTATTCTCCAGTCAGGCACACTCATTCCCTTTCATTATTTGCATACCATTCAGAAAGCACATATGCAGCCATGGCTGTCCTCCTCCATGCCTGATGATTGGCCCATTCTAGTATCTGAAGCAAAGCAGTGTCTGTAAGCACTTAGTGTCCATATAGTGCAAGATCCTTACCCTCTAAATATTACTCTGTTTTTCCTGCAATGCAGGACACAATATAATAATTTATAGCAGTGTCAAATGACACTCAAGCTATAATGGCAATTTTTCTGCAAAATATGGAAATAAGGGCCGATTTCCACAAACTGTACTAAGGCTACATCTATACTTGCATGCCGGAGATCGATCTTCTGACATTCGATTTACCAGGTGTAGTTAAGAACCCGCTAAATCAAATGCTGAGGGTGCCTCTGGTCAGCGCCAATACTCCTCTCAGTTGCAAGGAGTAAGAGAAGCTGATGGGACCGTTTGCTCCTGTTGGCCTCCCACTATAAAGATGGCGCCAAGCTTAGCTTAAGGTATGCTGACTATACCCACATTATTTATGTAGCTGGAGTTGCGTGCCTTGAGCCGACCTTCCAGATCTAGTGTAAACCTGACCTAAAATTGCTTTTCTTTTACTTCCAAGATAAAAACCTCATCTGCAAAGATTTTTATATCTGGAAAAGTGAGTTGGAACATAATTTAAAGATTTTTTTAAAATTAATGGCACACTCACTTTCTCACTAAACATTTCCATAGTGGACTAAATTTGGGCTTGCACTTTTAGTTACACTGAGGCATCCCAAAAGTCAAGACACTAAATCCTGTATATTGGCAGTGGAAGAAAACACTGAAGCACTTTCACTTTATCAGAGGAAGATCAGAATTGATTTTCTTTCTTTCTGCATATT
The DNA here is from genome assembly GCF_052426305.1 of Pelodiscus sinensis. Lineage (NCBI taxonomy): Eukaryota > Metazoa > Chordata > Testudines > Trionychidae > Pelodiscus > Pelodiscus sinensis. The sequence continues at coordinate 106,122,427 of NC_143055.1, forward strand.
TCCATGTATGTGCGTGCATGCACACAATTTTATTATTTATATATAAATAAAAAAAGAGAGAGAGAGAGGGTACCTTGCATAACATAGATATGTATGTCTCAGCTCTCATTGGTCTTGGCAACATTTCAGAGAGAAGTCTTCAAAGCTTAACCATTCAATCAATCAAATGTTATGATACATGACAACTGGCTTCAGAAACAAACACACATAACCAACTTGCAAGAAAAAAATATAAAATAAATTAACCCCCAAGTTAGACCTGTGTCACAATACACATTGAAAAACAGTAAACTCAGCAAAAATGATCCTCAGAGTTTTGATGCTTCTTAAAATCTAGGATATAATTTAAGGACAGATTGTGAATGTCTCTTGCATGGATGTTTGGAGGGACAGGCCATAAGAACCCTCACTCCTATGTACTCTATAAATTCCAATGCCATTTGTGTTCTCTGTAGTCAGGGAAAGAAAGTGATTCCTCCCTCCGTGTCCCGACCCCTGTGGGTATATCTTCCCAAATGACTCCATTTATTTTTGCCTGAGCCAAAGAGCAGGCTAGGTATAGGCTGCTGGAGGAATGGAGGGATGAGACCCTTTCTCTCCTCTGACTATAGGAAACACAACTGTCTTTGATCTTTGTGAAGTCAATACACAATACAGCCTGCATACACATCTTGCCCACTGCAGCACTTTGTGGGAGAAAGTATAATTGGCATTAGGTATACTACTACAGTACCTCCTTTAGGCTCCATTCAGAGCCTGAAAGTGGTAGGCATTTCAGTTTGTGCAAAGACTTTTCCTGCCCAGAGGGTTTAAAGTCTGATTATAGGGAAGGCTACAGTTGGACACAAAAAACACAACTGAGGGTAAAAACATGGGACACTACCGCTTCATCTAGGAATGTGCACTTCTTGGCAGACAAATATTCTTACCAAGACAAGAAACATGAAACTTTGGTCAAAGGTTGGCCTCTTCCGAACCAATTAGTTTTAAAGTATCTCCACAGCATGGGCAGATTCCACCATTCATGGAAATGGTCTTTCCCTCTATCAGCTAAGGCCCTGAAACAGCATCACATTTACACACTCATTCAATTTAAAGACTGAGACTAACCCTGTTGACAGCAGTGGGACTAGTCAATGCTTACAATTAAGCATGTGCTTAAAAGCTTTGTGGAATTAGGGCCTAAAACTACACCGTTCATTACCTGAAATCCAAGACTGGCACTAGATCAGGTGCAAAGACCCTTACTTACATTGAGTACCACAGACTCTCTCATTAAAGTCAATGTAAAGAATTTTTCATTCTGGTCAATAAACTTTTCTGAATTTCTTCGTTTCTTTTTTAAAAACGGACTAAAAAAACCAAACAAGTAATGTTTTTTCCAGTTTAAAAAAAGAAGGGGGGGGGGGGGAATAAGGATCTGACCAAGATGCTCTGACCCTAGGCTGATCTTCCTGCATGTCAGTCTCTTACCCTTTCAGTTCATGATTTAAAATGATTATTGGGACCCATAAGAAAGAGAAATCTTCTTACATTTGTCTAAAAACCAGGCTGAGACAGGGAGTTCTTCATATATATTAACCCCTTTGAAATTGACATTAATAAATATGAGTTGTACCCCCAAAAAATGTTATTGCAAGTGTACATTGAGAAATATCAATCTTCATAACAATGCTTTATATCTAAAATGTTGATGGCAATGGATTAGCCAAAACTTGCTATTTCTATCCCATATGCTTCCTATTCTAGCCATGCTCCAGTTGCAGGAGGCAGGGTCAGGATTCTAGCCAGAAAACTATTTTGAACTTAACGGTACGGCAAGCAATCATTCACGGCCTATAACTCATCCTCCTCTGACAGTTGTGAAGTCACCTTGGCTGGAAAACTGACCAGTCTTGTTTAACAGCTTTTTGTCCCCCTCCCTCCCCCACTCCCCGTATTTGTATGAAAAAATCTCAAAAATTGTCCTACGATCTGCACAGCTTCAGTTTTCCCATCGCTTCCCAGGGTTTTCCAAAGAAAAGGCTGAATTTAGCAAGCCAGTCTCCTTTTAACAGCAAATATTTTCAAATTTGCATCATGGTCAAAGAAGCAAGACAAGGAGTTTAGAGTTAGTAACAAACAAAGCAGGTTTATTATAATTCATATGTACATATTTTAGAATATATGCAGTTTATAGCTGGAAGTCTGAAGTCATTTGGAACTCCTTCTCAAAAGAGACAGTGACTGAATCATCAGACTATGCTGCACGAGGAATTCTTAAATTGCAAGTTCAAAGAGTGAGTTTGTGTTTACGCTTTAGCTTTAGGGAACAGAATTGGTAAAATAAATAAAAAAGAATTGAAGCAAACAGATAAGTGGCACTCTTCCTCCCACTTTCTGTCCAGAATTAGAAAGGTGCCTATTTGCATTAAAAAAAAGAAAGATAATTTTCACTCCTGTTTCTTCCTAAGAAATGTATTATTATTATTATGTTATTATAGCATAGAGACTCTCACTGGTAAACAGGCCCCATTATGTTATTTACCATGCACACTTAAAAGGCAGTCCATGACCCAAACAGCTTACAATTTATACTTTAACTAAATATAAATGAAGTCTTTGAAGGCATTAGAGCTTCCCTTTAGTTTCAGATTAGGAGCAGGACAACATTTTTCAGCAGAGCCTTTTTTCAAGCATTAAAAATGCAGAATCAGCAACACCAGATTTGGCCAAACTGTTCGTTTAAAAAATAATTCAAAACATGTTTCAATATTGTCGATGCAAACTATCTCCATGTTTCAGTTCAAAATGCCTTTTGGTTTGAAAATTTCCTACCATTTTATTTACAAAAATTAAAATATTTAAAAATGCTTGAAATTGAAAGAAAATATTTTGCAACAGGTAAAATTAAAGTACTTTGTTGGCCGAAAAAGGAATATTCTGACACTTCAGTTTGCCAAAAGTTTTGAAACTTTTCTGGTGTGATCCACACCACAATGAATTTTTTCTTCCATTTTTCAAAATGGACAATGAATTAAAATATCTATTTATCCAGCACTACTTCAACTCAATAATTGTAATTAATAAAGAATGTTTCCTCACTTTTGTATGTTTCAGTATAAGAATAGTATATTACAGATTGGTGAGTTTCCATTCTCAACAGCTCAAATACTAAGAAGTACTTTGGTGGGGAGGGACCACAATCCTAGATCAAACCAATAAGTCTGTTATACTGCTGTACTGTAACTCAACAGTTTAGTTAAAAATGAGGACCACTGCTCTTCTCTGGATTTCCAGTGCACATTTGTATTGTAATAATATCAGCTCTAATAGCTTCCTTACAGGATAGGATATTAAATAAATATCTGATTAACTCAGATGATACAAGATAATGTAACATGTCTTGACCTTTTGGGTCATCACCTTCCTTTAGCCAGTTGCTGGTGTGAAGATCCATATAACTATGCTGAGTTCTTACAGAGTGACTGGTACTAACATTAATACTAGGATTCAGTAACATTTTTCTCTGGTTACACTGACGTCTTATGTGATTAGGTGACAGTGAGTTCTCTTTATTCTTTCCCCACCTATCCTGTATGTGTGAATGTAGTAAGACTTACATAATAAACAGCACTACCACATTGCACTTCTGTAAGAAAAATCTGGGAATGATGATTCTCAAGTCAGGGGCAAAAAGTGAACAACAAATGTTTTCACATTTGACCTAACACGATTTTGCCTTTACCACATACAGACAACATTGTGTTTTTAAGATCCTATTAGTCAGCATGCCTTCTAAAATGATGCATTTTTCCAGCAGACACAAACCTCAAGGAAAGATTAGAACCTAGGTTTCCAGGGCTAAAAAGTTTATATGCCAATCTAGACTCCCTTAAAACTTTCACTAGTTCAAGATCTGATACAGACTTTTATTTCCCTCTCCACTTATTTTCCCACCACCACTATACTCAAAATACAGTGTGTCTTAATCTACCTTCAAAAAGCCCCTGTCAGTACACTGAGCAATAGTTCTGTGATTTGTGATTTAAAATGATTTTTCCTCCTTTTGGCTTGCACAAAACTATAGTGAATTCCATGAGCCATTGACCAATAGGATATGGGTGCACAGTCACATGGCTGAGGTAAGGATCTCATCCAGGGTGGGGTGGGGGTATCTGCGTCACCCCTGTCAAACCTGCATTCACCCCTATTCTTCCCCAGCCAGTGCCTCCAATCTCGTACACCCAAGTCGTGATTAAGTGGTAATAAATAGGGGAAAGTTTTACATCCCCCTGCAGGGGTCCAGGCCATTTTTATTCTAATGAAGTGGGGGATATTTAAATCCCCCCTTCATTGACTATGTCGGTATGTCTAATTTACATGTCTCTGTCGGCAGTGGCATGTAGTCTAGACATACCCAGAATGTTATGCTATAGTTGTTTGTTTTTTAAACAAACCTCACAAAGTGAAGGTTACACTGAACATTAAAAAGCATAAAAAAACCATAGTTGAGAAAATCAAAGAAGTGGAGAAGAAACAGCTATTCCCTGTCCCCTTCCAGGCCAGTCATGCAGTAGAAGAACCGCAGCAGGCAATGTAAGGTGCAACTCATTGTGCAAGGAAAATAGATCCCAGGAGATACAGTAGGGTGTATGCTCGCCCTATAAAATGGGAAGCTCTCTAAAGCATTCTGCACTGTCTAGAGAACATGACCTATGAAGGAAGACTGAAAGTATTGGGCTTGTTTAGTTTGGAAAGGAGACATGATAGCGGTTTTCAGGTATTTAAAAGGGTGTCCACAAGGAGGAGGGAGAAAAAATGTTCTCCTTAGCCTCTGAGGATAGGACAAGAAGCAATGGGCTTAAACTGCAGCAAGGGAGGTTTAGGTTGGACATTAGGAAAAACTTCCTAACTGTCTGAGCGGTGAAACACTGGAATAAGTTGCCTAGAGTGGTTATGGAATCTCCATCTCTGGAGATATTTAGGAGCAGGTTAGATGGCATGATCTAGACAGTACTGTGTCCTGCCATGAGGACAGGAGACTGGGCTTGATGACCTCTCGAGGTCCGTTCGAGTTCTAGTGTTCTAGGATTCTGTGACTGAGAGCAGAGACAAGACACTTGGAGCTGCCAGTACTCTGCATGATGTGATCTTTGAAAACCACTCAAAAAAATAGTACAGCTTAAGGCAGTCCATTTACTCAGCAAGCCTTTCTGTTATGCCAGGTGAATGTTATGTCCATGCTTTGAAATATTCTAGCCTTGCTCCAGAATAGAGTTGGGAGAAATCACCGTAAAATGTATGAATATTTTTGCACAAAGCATACACATTTGTTTTGCGACTACTTGCCTATCTCTACAAGCACCATCCATACAGGCACAGAATTTAAGGTTCAAACACACTCTGCTGAAGCTGGGCTTTACTAACAAACAAAGCAAATAGATTAATCTGCCTACCAAGGAGTTTTACAGTCTAAAGATCAACTCAGGTCTTCTCTCTAGGCCTGGTTGCCCCTACTGTTCCTCTATGAGGACTGCTCAGCCCATATCCTAGATCCTCTCTCCCAGACATGCACTCCCTCTCTCTTATATCTACATTTGGGCAACAAATCATCTATTTTAGTAAGAGAACAGAGCACGTAGCTCTTTCCCAGAAAGATCAACACCTTGTAACAGGGTTAGAGGTTTTTTATGCAAATACTTCCAGCCACTCATATGGTAATTTTTATTGAGCAGCGAGGTGTTTACTTTGTATAAACTGAAATAATTGTCTGATGAAATGAACTTTTTTCACTTTAACGTTAGGGGTTGGAGAAGCTCTATATATTATAAATGGAAAATGACACAATGACAAAACATCTCCCAATGACGATCCTCCACAAACAATATGCAGCAGAGCCCTCACAGTTGTCGCAAGTGAAATAGAATCTTCAACTTCCGCAAGAGGAAAAGCTCCACTTCAGAAAGCAAATAGTGTTTTTCATCAGACATCATGAGAATATTTAAATTTTTAGATTAAAAAATGTTTAAATTAAACCTAAATTTTAAGCAAAAGTTACCAGAGAGGTATTGTTCATTCATAAATTATTTGTAATACATAGTAATCATATTTTTCATTAATGAACAATTACTATTCCACAGTAATGATTATTTTAGTGTTATTCTAAAATTTCAATAATATTCAATAAGCACAGGTTGAATATTCTTATTTCAACAAGAACATTTTGATATTTCTTATGGTTTTTCAAATCTAGAAACAACAATACACACAAACTGATGAGGGTATAAAATGTGGAAATAGCAAATCACTACCGTGCTGATAAGCATTTATTTCCTTGGCAGTACAAAGAGGCTGAGCAGTATGAGATGTCAAAGTGATTCAAGTCAGAGTTTCCTTACGATTTTAAGAACATGCAGAGGTTTTTCCATGGTAATGAATTTATACTATCGCACAATAAACAGAGAATTCAACATTTGTCTCAACTAACTCTGGTAGAGATTTATTTCTTCTTACATTTTATCCTTCTCCTGAAGGGTGTATTTGTTATTTCAACAATGTGATAATTCTGACACTATTCTCTGGTACTCAGGATTAGTGGAACTCCACCTTTAATAGATGAAGAGGCACTTCATTGTCAGTTGGCATCACAAAGAGTCAGAAAAATATCATACAGCCTGACGTTTGCACTGTAACACTTCTATTATGATGTGTTTATATACAATGTATCTACATTTATGCACATTTATATACAAAGTGTCATCTGAAGAAGTGGGTTATGCCCACGAATGCTCAGGTTTAACAGTCTTTAAAGTACTACTAAGTTATTTGTTGTTTTTAAATTTTTCCTGTTACAAACTAACTCAGCTATCCCTCTGAAGCTTTATACACAATGTTACATTTGAAGAACTCAAGGTCAACATGCAATGCAACATCAGACAGTAGTATTTTCCCCTTCCCATTTGCTTTCATTTGACTGCAGATATGGTTTCCTTGATGGCAACCTCAATTGCAATTAAATAGACTTCTGAGCTCTCTGCAACAATCCACAAAAACTGCAGACAGGATAAAAACTCCAGCATTCCATCCTCCCCTACCACGCATAGCACAATTAACAAAATCGTAAATGTTTACACAATCCAACCACGTCTCAAAAAAACCTCAATCTTCAATACAAAAAGTCAAGCATTTAAAAATAGTCATACAGATCTCAGTGTCAATGAAATAATGCCCATCTGTGTAATACCTTGAACTGTTTCTCTGCTCTGTACGCAGCTTTGACACTGGCATTACTCCACTGAGTTTGAAGCAACAAGTAAAGAAAGTAATAGAATGGAGAATTGGACTCTGTGTCCATCAAGCTGCTTTAGACTAATTACATATCTATCCTCCCTGTGCTTCTTTACTTGAAAACCTAAACTCATTAACACAAAAGCCAGCATTTAGACCCAGTGACTCTCCCCACATCCCTCCATTATATAAGGCCCCCACTCTTTCAACCTGTCTTCTATTGTTTTCCTTCCCACCCCAGATGCCTCCCCTCAAGCACACCTTCACACCCCTAAGGAGGAAGGTTAAAGGCACAAACCACCTTAAAAAGTGCTGTCATCATGAAATTTTGCCCTGATTGCCTTCTCCCACATGTGTGGATATTTCTGAAAGCCTTCATTTGTTAACTCCACACTTATTCCTCTTTTGTTATTAGTTTTTTCAATCAAATTTACTACTTTAATTTTAGATCTGGCTTGCTCTTAAATGACCCCCTGCTCTCCCTTCTGGATTACAGGCTTGATCCAGTTTAATTGGGAAGCTATAAATTTTCCTGAACTTTTAATGCTGTTTAACTGCTATTGGTACAACATTTTCATGAAATCTCAAAGAGAAAATTGTATTGTTTTTAAAGTGCTACCAACATGCATGTTAATGCTAGGCAAGAAAAAAAAAGAATATTCCTCCAATATACCTTTGCCCTCCAGCAAATAAAGGACTTTGGGGCTATTCTTTCAAGTGAAAAAAAGAGACATTGTAACTATGTGGGGGTACAGATAGACAGTAGATTGTGTGGTGGGGATGAGGTACAAATGCTAAACTCCCTGGTCTTTGTTGCCTGGGTCTTTGTGCTTGTAGGGTGCTCGGAATCGCACCTTAGGAATTTAGGTCCTGACAGGTCTGTGCAGCTACAGGAGGACCCAGGTCATTGTTCGTAAGAGCAATGGCTTGTCTGAGTGTCCTTGCACCAACTTTGCCACCCCAGCATTGTTTTATAGTATGCTGCACACTGCTTGGGTTTATTGGCTGCCATTCTTCCCATAGCTAGTTGCATTTCAGGGACACTGTATCCTCCAGTTTTTACAGTCCTTGAAGATTTTTTCAGATGTATTTTATTTAAAACAATAGTTTTGTGATTTTTATTTCAAACTAACTTATAAACAAAAGCACATTTGTGGGGGAGGGGTTATTGCCCATCAATTCTTTTACTCTGAGTTTTTCTGTCACTTTTACTTCTCTTTAATCCCTTCTGTCTAGCTGCCAGACAACGTTTCACATTTATAAGGTGCTTTATATCTTTAAACTGCTATGCAAACATACATCCCGCCTTCATTCCCTCCTGCAACATCACCATGTGTGTTTGTAAAACAGGGCACTTTTCCAGTGTGGTCAGAGGACACCGTTGTTCCAGATTCTGATGACTATAGTTTCCCACAGATTGGTCATGTTGAAGTTCAGTTAAAAAAAAACAGTATAGCCAATGCCTTTTACACCAGACACCAATTTCAAATCAGAAACAAGGTACCAATTATTAACAGTGAGAATGATTAGTCATTGGAACCAACTATGAAGGGAAGTAATGCATTCTCCATCTCTTGTTGGCTTCCTTATGGAAGATATTCTTTAGCCAGACCACAAGTTAGGGTTTAGTCATATGCAAGCTTTTGGACTTGGTATATGGGTAACCAGATGAAATGTAATGGCTTGTGATGTACAACAGGACAGGATAGATGATCTAATGATCTCTTCTGCCTTTAAACTACAAATATTTCTGTCAAGTGCAAAGGGAATGAAATAGGAAAAAGTTAGGGGTTGTCTGAATATTTTACCTCCTCTGTCTCACTCCCTCAACATGTAAATAGATCAGTTTATTTTCTTTTGTACTTACTATAGAATCCCTAGATGTTCAGTCTGTTATGTTGCATTACCACCACCATCAAAGCTCCATGAAAGAAAAAAAAGACCACTAGAAAAAGAAATAAAAAACTCTACTCTAAAAGAAAACCTAAATTCACTTAGTTCCTTTTATTACATTTCTTTTCTTGTTTATGCATGATTCTTATTATAGTAACATTCTGTAGATTTTTTTTCCTGTGGTCAGAGTATTCAATAAAAGCTGTATATTCTTATATTTTAGGTGCATGGCATCAATAAACTATGCAGCAAATGTAACCTCTGACTTCTAAATAATGTTTGCAAATGACTGTCTAGCATTTCACTGAACAGGTGAGAAATACAAATTGATATGCAAGTAATGCAGGAATCTGACATTCCAGTTTAGATTGAGACTAAAACTTGGACCAACCATGTTAAAGAAGCTATTATAGCAAACTGAAATAATCCAGGTAAGATTACCAACGTTAGACTATGCATTTTAAAAAAATCTAGACTTTGTGTAGGTTTTGTTCCAGCCCCTCTTGTTTTTATTCATATAAAGATAATACAGGTAGATATATTTTCTCATGTTTTGTTTCCCTACTAAATTTTATGTGCTGAAGTCTAATAAGATCATGTTCTCAACTCTATTGGAATCAGTAATATATATATATATATATATCCAACCAATATCTGAGTTTACGTTTCTGCTTTGTCAAATACTATAGTTCAGCTATCCACTGCTTTCCACATTATAAACATGTAGAGTTTTCACTATAAAGCAATATTCCGCTGCACTACCTCAGAACAGCCAAGTAATATTTCAGAGCTGTACCCTTCCCCTCAAGATATGCATGAAATTGCCATTGACATCAGCTGAAATTCAGTGTTCAGGATGGGGCCATATAAAGTTATCTATTTCATTATTTCCCATAAACAATGTTCTCAATCTGATGGTCAAATTCTGCAATTCTAATTCATGCAGAACTCTTTAGCTTCCAAAGGAGTTTTGCCTAGGTAAGGTCTACAGAAGTTAACAGACTTACTGAGGTCTACACTGTTCAAAGTTAGGTTAATTTAAAATGAATCTGGCCTTAGACTTTGCATTAAAGATCCCATTATTTAAATAAAACATTAAAATATTATGGTATTGTGCTATGGTCCCTTATTCTTGTGCACTGTTTTTATTAAAGACTGAGTAATATGAACCTAACCATATCCTTTCACTTAAAGCTAAAAAAATCTGGATTCTTTCTCTATCAGCAAATAAAGATAAGAGCAGCATGCTGAAAATGCCAATTTTACTGCATGTTTTCTGAAGTGATAATACACTTTCCACAGCAAACTCTCTTTTCTCAAACCAAAGAATCAATAGTAATCTAGCTTGCAGCTTTTTCAGGTTAACAAAAATATAAATTCTTTGAAAATATTAATTACTAAGCCTGGCATGGTAATACTTGAAACAACACCATTCCATTCACATCACTAAAAAATTTTAAGTTATTGTATAGTAAGCAATGAATGTAAACTGTTTACTATTGCTGTGAAAGGGCTTTGAGAAATAACATACTTGCTACTCAAAAATGTACATGAAAATGCTGAACACAAGTTGGGTAAAATGAAACAAGTATGCTTTTGTGCCTATGTGGAGCTTCATATTCACCCATGAATTCCACTCAAAGGGATGGAACCTAAAACTGATTGAATTCATGACATTTACAAACAAAAGCAGCTGGCTATAATAAGTCCCTTAAAACTAATCAATTTTCCAATACATTTTATTATGGTTGTCAAGAAACCATTGATGCAGGTTTGTAGCAAGTAGATATAAAAAAATATCCACAATGGTAAATTCATCATCTATGCTTATTTGAAAGTCTGACAGTTTCCCTTGATTAAAATAAGGATACTTCATTATGAGTATTAAGCATTGCTTTATGAGTTATGTAAAGTTTGTGATTTTTCATTTATGCTTTAGAATCTTAACCACATTGTCTCACTTATGTATAATCCATCAGCCCAGGTGACAAATAGTCTTCTATATTTACACATTAGGAATATACAAGGAGCATACTGTATTAGCAGCTGAAACTACAAACGCCACTGTCAATCAAACAGGCTGGCATAAGACCATATTTCTTGTCACCAAGAGGCTTAAGGCAAAGAATCTGTGCCTAATTCTCTTAAACCTTGCAGGTCAAAAGGTTTTAAAATTATTTTTGACACCATTTCTTTGCTTTGTCAACAGGCCTGAGTACTTTTTAGTATGTAAAGGATATCAAAAAGCTGCTCATTGGAACAGTCTAACATTAGCAATTTATGGGCTTTATGTATCCGATCCACAGCAATTCAATTGGTATTTCTGCATACCATTCTATAATAAAAGGATGCTAGGAGTGCAGGTTTACTTACTATGACACCTCTACAGCTATAACCAAAAAGCAGGACACCAGTTCTTACTGAGCCAAAGCTGCTTTGGTAAATGTGCATCACCATGCCTTGCTACCTTGCAAACCTTCTGGTGTGTTCCCCCCACCATAGCTTTTAAATGTCTCTTCAACAGGCTTCTAGCCATCAAAACCCAATTGGTAGCACTTAAGCCCTTCCTTGGCACAACTAGGTAACACATGCCCCATCTGCAGTAGAAATTGCAGTACTAAATGCCTCTGAAAAATCAGGCCATTTTTTATGAGAAACCTAACTTTAGGCATCCACATGTGAAAGTTTTGGTCATTGTTATTAATATTTGTATTGCAGTAGCACCCAGATACTTTAACCAGCAGTAGCGTCCCACTCTCCTAGGCAGTTAGAGAAAGACTCATCTCTTCCCAACAGAGTTAACAGTTGAAATGGGGAGGAGATGATGCAGGGAGAGAAAGGGAAAGGGGAGTTGCTGAGAAAAGAGGGAAAGAAACTGAAAACATTGGAGAAAAAGACCAAAGAGTTAAACAAAAGCACAGGAAGAAGAATAAAAGCAAGTGAAATACATCACAGTTGTGTGCTTTAAAAGATCACCAGTAAGGATTAATTTCCAAATGTTATACTCAGACTCCAAATAAAAGCAAAACAAGGAAAGATTATCATGAAGCTAATGCACATAAGTTAGACCTAGAGTCTATTTACAGCTCTGCAACAGACTCATTAATTTCCTTCAGTTCTAAAATGGGAGATAAGATCTACCTTACAGGCCTGATTGAGATTTAATCCATTCATATTCAGAGGAAGGGGCTTTGAGACCTCTAATGAACAGTGCAATATGGAATAGTATGGGGGGGGAAAAATCACACAAACAGGCTGATTTTCTGGTACCATTGAAGTTAGTGGGACTTTTGCCATTGACTGCAATGGAGCTAGAATTTCAGTCATGGCCTTTAATACCAAAGAAGGGGTGGGAGAAATCCCCTGTATGTGCTGGAATTTATTCTTCTATGGAAACTACAGAGCCATCCTGTGAAGAATAACATTCTTAGTTGCTCTGTAATACACCTGAAACAGCACATGGGTTTAGGGTTTTTTGTTTTCTTTTGGTTTTTGCCATTTTGTTTCTCTAGATTTTCCCAAACCAGAAATGTAAGAGGAGAGTCTGGAGGTACCATCCCCATTACAGGTTTCTTCTCTTGTCTGGGATGGACCACTCAATCAGTTGTCCCGATCTGTTCATTCCCTCTGCAGCATCTTGTTCTGGCCACTGTTAGAAGACGGAATACTGGGATAGCTGAACCATTGGTGTGACCCAATATAGAATTCTCATGTTCACAAACTGCTGCACATAGGTGTGGAGGGGAAAAGATCATATACCAAGAAGATAGCTATGACTAATGCAGCTCCCAAAAGTGCCTTAAGGCTGGATTTTGGCCATCATCCAAAAGTTAGTGAGTACCACTGGCTTAGACTATATTTGATGGAACAGTATAAGGTTATAGCTATTTCCCACCCAAATGATCTAGTGGTATCTGGTTTTTTATTTTGGTTTAGGGCAAGAATACTGTATCCAGCAACCCAAACCAAAAACTCCTGGTTAAAACAACATATTCCATCACAGCATTTGCACAGGAACATAAAATATCTAAACAAACATGGATTTGATAAAGATAGTATTTTGTGTACTTCTATTCATGGCAATGAGCTACAAACTGCATTTGAGGCTAAAGTGATAGAAGTGAATTTGACTTTACTTGGCCTTCCTTAACTTTACCCTTTAACTTGAGTTAACTCTTGCATGAGGTTGTTTTGATGCACTACAACACAGAGCATTAACGAAAAGGACCTTCTTAACCCTCACCATATGAGAAACGATGGTATTGGATAAAGATGGGCCTGAATCAAATCCCTGGATCTAAACAGCCTGAACTTCTCAAATTTTGCAGCTTAGTCCCATCTGCCAATATGCTATGAGGATAACTATAGACTCATCTCAACACTTATCCCTCTGAGAAAAATGAATGAGGAGATAAGGGAAGGAGAAAGACATCTCCTAAAGAGAAGGTTGGGGAGAGAGGCAGAGAAGAATAAGTGACAAAGAGAGCTCCCAATAATTACCTCACGGACAACAAGATCCTAGATGTTGTAAAAATAGGGAGAAAGACCCTCAGTGGGAAGAGACACGGATGAAAAGAGAACAGGCTAGGCAGAGACCATGTGGGTGAGGAGCACTATGTGATCTTGACACTGCAGCTTCAACAAGGCAGAGCTGGAATCTCTGGGGCACAAAAATATGCATATTCTTGCCTAATGCCTACCACATTATTAAGGATAATGGACTTGTAATCCAGTTCAGATTAGATAATTCCCAACAAGTCTGAGGGTACATCTAGACTGCAGAGTTTTTCCGGGCTACCAGAGGTATCTTGAAAAAGCTCTGCCATGTTCAACGAACGCATCTGCTTTTCCGAAAAAAATTTTTGGAAAAGCAGATGAGTTTTCGGCATCCCTGTACACCTCGTTCTATGAGGAAGGGATGTTCCAAAAGAAGCTTTTTCCCCAAAATTTGGCCCAGGGTAGACAGGCCATGAGGCTTATACAATTTCCTCTCCCCCCCCCCAAGATCCTGATGTCCCCATTTTCCTTCTCTGTGCTCATCCTTCTCTCTACCAAACTAGACTTTCTCTTCTTCCTGACTTCATTCTTCCATTCAACTCATCCTTTTGTCTCTTTCCCTGAGATTGGAAGGGAAAGATCACTTGAACATTTTACTCTCTCTCCTCATCACTTGAGGCACAGTGACAGATTATCTAAAGTAATAGATCCCATACATCTCTGACTTCTGTGACTCCAGATTTCCTGTCCAATCAAACCCTAGCATCACCTCAAGATACTAGAGTCTACTGCTGAGATTCTACAACACCAGCTAAGTGCTCTACAGCATCTTGAACCAGATAACTTCATTCAAAGCACAGAGTAGTACAGATAGACGTGGAAAAACACCTCAAACACAATTCACTTGTCCCCTGGCACATTCTCCCAGCCTGCACCATCCCACTCCAAAGAACAGTTATACTTCCTTGCTATGGTGTAGGATTGTAGAATTTGAGTCTTGACGAAGAAAGAAAACTTATAGCCCACAACTGGCTTTAGGATTGGGGTTGGGGGGAAGGAACTAGCAGGAGGCAGTAAGAACCATTTTATTCCACTCCACAATAGAAGATGGGCTTTGGATTTTGGACAGAGATTCCTGACTAAACTGAAAAATTGAAGACACTGATGATAAAACTAAGTTTCAGAGATGGAAAATGGTCTGCCAAAAGAGTCCCCATATCTGTATATCTAATCTGCTCTTTGCTCAACTGTTTTACAAATTGTTGATCTATTTTCACATGCACTTTAAACTCTTGTTAGCATAATCACAAGTAAGCATGTGGAGCCATTTCCATAGTGAAAGAGATATTAACTGTTGCAAAAATCATCAGTTCTGTTGAGGTTTACATTGTGGATAGCTGAGTTGTGGTAGAATCACTCATCATATTTGTTATGAAAAACATTGACAGGCCATTTGTATTTTGAAAGCATTTGAATTCCCCCATTTATAATTTTAGTGGAATTGTGGTCTTTCCCTAAAGCATACAGTTTGTGTGTGTTTGCTAGGAATGTGTGTGCATAGCTTAATCACGCCTGTCAGTTATCTCATGTGCTGAGAATAAGAGTTGTCTCATTAGCTTTTATTCAGGGATGATCCTGAGTGTCCATAAAGGGTACCCTTGCCTCCCCAATTAATCCCACCAACCTGTATCATTAAACAAATTCCTCCCTGCCTAGGACTCTAGGGTATGCCTTTTGAAGCCAATTAATACTGGTTCTTAATCATCTGAAGGTGTTATCACTGATAAGTGTGATCAAGCATTCCATCCACTCGTTTCTCCAAAGCTTTCCCCCATAACTTGTCTGAATGTATCACCTTTTAAACACTCCCAACTGCAGGTACCTCTGGAGTATTTATAAAATTGCAGTAAGAGATGCCTATGACAAATATTTAAAATCCCATAAGTCAGTATCAAACAAATCCACACCATATAAAAATAAGTGACCATTCAGAACAAAAAACAGAGCTACTTTTCCCATTTTCTTCATACATCACCCTTAATACTTGTTTCAATAGTCCTCCTAAAAGGATAAAAACCTCAACTGGAATTAGAATCATGGCAAAGAAAAAGTTACTTTCATACAGGTAACACCCTTCTCCCTGGGGTTCCATTGTTTAAGAACAAGTAACTGTTCTTAACTAATTTTGGGGTGCCGAGTTCAAAAATTATATCAATTTTTGCCCATGACATACAGATTTTCTGAAAACTGGAGTCCACTTTTTCAAAAATGCTATTATTATGTGTTATAATGAATTTTTCAGGTAATCCCCTAACATGGCATCTCGAGATTGCCTGAATGATCCAAAGAAGCAAAGACAGAACATAACAGATTTTGTTCGAAACATATATCACACCTACTATGGCATAAAATTTGGGGATCAAGACTCTGGAACAAAACTGCCACATATGTAACAAAATATGTCTGGATCATTCAGGCAACCTCGAGATGCTATGTTAGGGGATTACCTGAAAAATGCAGAAAAAATGCAGAAAAATGAAGAAAATACAGTCGTAAATATCATTCAAAACATAAAACAATGAAACCATTCTGCTTTGTTACTCCTATAATATGTAATATAATAATTTGGCGATCCTCTTCAACAAAATTAAGCTAGATGGCATTCATTTTGATGAATTCAATTAATTTGAGGTATTTTTGCATGCAAGTTCTAGAAAATAAATCGCTGTATATAGTTTTAAGTTCTTGAAAATAATTATTTTCCTGAAAATCTTGGAAGTGTCAGTGAAGAGCAAGGGGAAAGATTTCATCAGGATTTCAAGATGATGGAAAAGAGATATCAAGGATGCTGTGATGTTAACATGATGGATGATTACTGGTGGTCTCTGAAAAGAGAGACTGATGGTGAAATGCATAAAAAATTGTCAAAAAAGCATTGATTCAGTTACATCTAATCATTTAAAATTACTCAGTTGTTAAATTTCACACTTTGCACCTTTGTTCTTTAAACAGGGACTTACAACAGACTTTCTAAAAGAACTATAACTTACTATTTACCAAGTTTTTAATGCATAAGGTGGAATAAAAAGCATGAAAAATGTCCATTTTTTCTCTTTTTGATTTGTGAAAAATCCTTACATGATAGAGCAAAATGGATGCCATTTTTTAAATCGGCATAGCAAAATTATGTAAAGTCACCTAATTTTATCAAAACAACTGAAACAGTGTTTCAATTTGCAGACCAGTGTAATCAGTGCTTGAAAAAATGTCTCTAACTATGCTTTGCTGCAGATCAGGCATGGCTGTTTTATTGTCCCACCTAATTTTTTCTGTCAATATATTTATTGTTCTAACAATAGGGTAAATCTTGCACGGACTATCCAGGCCCATCTGAAGAAGTGGGCTGTACCCACAAAAGCTCATGAAACCATTTTTGTTCGTTTTTAAGGTGCTACGAGACTATTAATTGTTTAAGAGTTTCCTTTGTCCTCTTACAGTGTTAACTTACTCTTAGAACTTTTCATCCAAAAATATCCCAAAGTTCTCTGCTGATTGAATACAAGCTGCATATAGAAATCCCATCACACACAACAGCTATGCAACTATCTTTGAGTGGAAAGTGATTCATCTAAGTATTTCTCAACCTTTTTGATATCAGGTACCAACTTGCTGACTTTCTGCGTCAGGGCGTGCTCAGGTACCAGCTTCAGTCCCCAGACCAGCTGCGGACAAACACTAATCTAATACACCAACTTATTGCTGTAATAAATGCAAGCAGTTAAGAAACAAAACTATTTCATTTAAATAAACCAAGACATTTTTGTTTTAAAGACACAGGTTTGACATTTTCACCCACAAAAGGCATAATTTCACTGGATATTGTTAAGGCTGATTAAAATAGTACTTTACATAAAGTATAAAATACAAATATAGCTTATACACATAAGGGCCTGAAGCATTTAGCTATGAGAACTGAATGAACAGGTAGCTGTGCAGAACTATACTACCACATGTGGAAGGATTCAACCTTGCAATGGCACAATGCCCGCTGAGCAGTCGGGTTCACAGGGGGACTCTTCAGTCTACTGCCTTGAAGCAGCAGAGCAAAGAGAAGAAAGACTGTGACCTCACCATCTCCTCCTCATGCTCTATGGAGCTTAGGGAGTACCACCGTGAGAAAACACTGGGGTAGGTGACAAAAAGGAGTGTTCTTGTGCATCCTTATCCACATACATTCACATTGGACTCATATAAAATGTGATTATTCACATAGCGTACCATTTGTCTGATGAATGTGTTACGTAGCATATTACACGATACATGGTAACAGATAGATTCAGATCACAATTATACCATCTGCAGAGTATTCTGTGGTATCATGTCCTTTGGGAAGGTGGTTTTTCTACTGCTAAAGATACACTAGTAGGGTGCTTAGTGTGGATGCAGTTAAGGGTGCCTTATATTGGTAAAACTTATTCCCCTTTCTGTACATACCATAATACGCTATAGAAATATAAAAGATATTTCTACTTATGCATTATATGATCAAGAAAAGGAATTCCTGTTCCCATATTTGAAATCCACATCCAAATACATCATCAGCCTAAACCTGTCCAGAGGCCAGTTCTCAGTCACATACTTTGAATGTTCATTCCAAATTGGGCAGGGCAAGAGCATTCAGAACATAGTGGTTCTCCACATCTGTTCCCTCATCTCAAACATATGACAAGGCAGGTACTTTCCTGCTTTTGTGTCTGTGTGCTTTAGAAGGGCATTTATGACCCAGGAGTCCAACTAGTTAATGACATGGATTAGTCCAATTTTCTTTACAGACTTATGTTAAGATTACGCCTAGCACTGGGTTTTCCTCAGTCTTACCCATTAGCTATGGCCATGGAGGAAGCAGAAGAAGAGGCGGCTTTTATATTGCTGTTGACGTGCAATTGGTGAATTTGTGGACAAAAATGAGGGAAGGAGGCAGAGAGCACAAAAACAGGCTGGAAAATAATGACCCAATTGCCATTATCTGCACCAACGGCAGAATATGAAAGACAGCTATAAACACTGGCACCCCACTTGCGGAAGGCTAGTAAATGCAGTTCAGCAGGGACTTAAACTATAAATAATAAATAAATATAAATAATATGTTGTTTTACTGTTTGTTAATATTATAGATAGGCTCAAAGCCACAATACTTTCATCCCTAATCAAACTGACATGTTCCGATGCAGGATTTTGATTCTTAAATTATAATCTTTTTGGAGCAGGGTTATCTTTTTGTTATGTATACAGCTGGTCCCCGAGTTGCGAACGGTCGACTTACGACTGTTTGCAGTTACGACAGAAACTGTCATAAATGGCGGACCCCGAGTTATGAACACGATCCGCACTTATGAACAGCGCGTGTAACTCAATGGGGTCCAACTTACAAACAAACCAAGTTACGACCAATTGCTTGGTCCGTAACCGGTTTGTAAGTCAGAGAGAGGCTATGTCCTAGTACAATAAAGTCTTGATTTCTCACTGGCTCTTTTAAGTGCTATTGGCATGCAAATTATAGTTATTTATGATCTCTAGTCACAAAGAACTTACAATACATTTTAGGACTCTTTCAATGCATACAATAACCTCACACTTATCAAATCATAATTGCTAAACTCAAAGATTCACAATTTTAACTTAAAAAAGACCAAAGAACTTTGAGAACATTCTAATTTCCTCAACCCCTTTAAATTCTTAGGGAATTTAGTAGAACCCAGAACTATCTTTTGGGGTAAAAGATTTTTTGTCACGGTCAGAAAATGAAGTTTCAGGTTGACTGAAACATTTCACAATTTGACAAATTATTTTGATCAAAGGAAAAAAGAAAAGATATTAGAAGTATCTAAACGAATCATTTAGACATTTCCAAAATGTTTTGATTTTTCAGGCTAGAGTCACAAGGGGATTTGGGTGCCATTCACAAGTTAATGGTAACTGTGGCCTTATAACCTCTAGCCTAGTGGTTGGGACACTGACATGAGATGTACCCTAACCACTTCAAATCCCACTCTAGAACAGGGATTTGAAGTCTCGTCTTTCTTCTACATTCTATGCAAGTTCCCACCCTACAAACCATAGAGTGGCGTGGATTGTATGGTTTTCAATCTCTTTGGTTTATACAAAGTGGAATAACTAACTAAACATTGGAGTAGAGACTGGATCCCGGGTAACTCCCCGTCACCACACAGAGCAACTTAACCCCTGGACTACACAGTCTCACTCTTTCCTTCCTTTCATAGGCCAATTTTGTACAAAGTGGAACATGAGAGAGTGAGAACCTGTCATCTGGTACTATCATCTGGTAGTTAGAGCACTCAGCTGAAAGTTGGGAATAACTGTTTCAATTTTTTTCCATGGAGCAAGGTCTTGGCTCCAAATCTATCATGTCTATGGTGAATGTCTTCACCACTGAGCTGAAGGTTGAAAGGGAGAGCACTACCACTTTTTCCTCCTTTTTTTTTTATTCACACAGCATCTTTAGGAGAAACAGAGACTATGGGTACATCTACACTGCAACACTATTTTGAAATAACTGGGTGTAGTTGGCTTGCCTTCCCAGAGGCGTTCCTCCTCCTCCATGTCCGTGGATGGCCACTCCACCCCACTACACTGTCCTTTGCAGGGGTGCCCAAATTTTTTTCAAAGAGGGCCAGATTTGATGAAGTGAACATGCGTGAGGGCCGACCATTTTGCCTGACATTCTTTGAACCATTAAAATTAAATGCAAATTAACTATTTTATGCAAAGATTATTGCAAACGGCATACTTTTCATTTCGTCACATGGATGACAAATCTAAACAGGTGTTAAATCACTCTGCCTTTCATATCTGAAGGCCAGATGAAAAAAAAATCCAGGAAGCTGAAATATGTCAGGAACATTGTAAAGTACATTACATATTATTGGTAATAAAGGTTGTCTGTCAACTTTTAAGTTAAAAAAATATGAACAGGAACATAACACCAAGTATACATGTTGTGTCCAAATATATTTATAACTGATTTAGACCAACTGACATTAACTGAGATTTTACAATGTATTCATCTCAATACATATGGATTCATTGGGGGCCATAAAAGATAGATATTGCCAAATTACCTGTGGGGCCGTATTAAACCGGAACACGGGCCGCAATTGGCCCCTGGGCTGGACTTTAGACATGCCTGCTTTAAGGTAAGCCCAAGTCCACGCCCGGCCTTCTTTCAGGCGGGAGGCACACAACCAAGTCTGCATATCTACGCAGGCCCAGTCCTGATTCCGGGTGGGCAGCAAGTCCCCCAAAGCCCCTGTTCGGGGATAGGCCAAGACCTGGTTCGGGGTGGGTCAATGGGCAACTCAGAGTCAGTCTTACTGGTACGCCAGGCCCTGGTTCAGGGCGTGGCAGCAAATAACCACAGTCAGTTTAGATACAGGCCAGGCCCTGGTCCAGGGCGTGGCAGTAAACAAACACAGTCCAGTGTAAAGATAGGCCAGGCCCTAGTTCAGGGCGTGGCCGCACACAGTCACAGTAAGTTGGGAGGCCTGGGCCCGCAGTCAGGATGAGGCAACAAACAGGGCTCGTCTACATTGGCCCCTTTTCCGGAAGGGGCATGTTAATTTCAGAGATCGTAATAGGGAAATCCGCGGGGGATTTAAATATCCCCCTCGGCATTTGAATAAAAATGTCCGCCGCTTTTTTCCGGCTTTTAGAAAAGCCGGAAAAGAGCGTCTACACTGGCCCCGATCCTCCGGAAAAAGCGCCCTTTTCCGGAGGATCTTATTCCTACTTTGAAGGG
Organism: Pelodiscus sinensis; assembly: GCF_052426305.1. Classification (NCBI taxonomy): domain Eukaryota; kingdom Metazoa; phylum Chordata; order Testudines; family Trionychidae; genus Pelodiscus; species Pelodiscus sinensis. The sequence continues at coordinate 106,143,902 of NC_143055.1, forward strand.
GCCAGTGTAGACGCTCTTTTCCGGCTTTTCTAAAAGCCGGAAAAAAGCGGCGGACATTTTTATTCAAATGCCGAGGGGGATATTTAAATCCCCCGCGGATTTCCCTATTACGATCTCTGAAATTAATATGCCCCTCCGGAAAAGGGGCCAGTGTAGACATAGCCCCTCAGTTCAGTTCAAGGGAAGGGCCAGGCCCTGGTTCAGGGCGTGGCCGTAAGTAAACACAGGTTTGGGTCTCCTTGTTCAGGAGGGAAGCAGAGTGGTCACCTGCAGTACTGGTGAGGGGGAGACTGCCACCCGGTGGGGGGGGGGAGCACAGGCCCACCCACTCCATTGCTGCTGGCTCAGCGGGGGATCCAACCTGCAACACACTGGCCTTGGGGCCTTTAACAGCCCCAACTAACCCCTGGGCCACTTCCTTGCTCCCTCTCCACAGGTACCTGGGTTTCTGGCTGTATAATCAGGGAGTCCAGGGCAGGTTCATCTCACTGGTCCAGGCCAGTTCTCCCACAGCTTGTAGGTCTGTTGGGTTCAGCCAGTCTCCTGTTGCAGGCGAGGTCAGATGGCTAGGTCAGTCCACAGGGTCAAGCTTCACAGTCACTTTTCCTGGTTCCTGGGCAGGGGCCGTGGCAGGGGGTCAGGCTGGCCCTCTGGGTCCTCTGCAGAGCCTGCTAAAATAGGTGGGCTGGGCCAGGCCTCAGCCTCCCAAGCAGGGAGCAGGTCGTCCGTCTCTGGCCCCAGGAAGGCAGTAGGCCCTGCTCAGGCATTAGTCCCGGCCTCCCAGGTTGGGAGGGCTGAGCACATCTCTGGTCCCTCTGCAGGCTCAGCCCCGACTGAGTCTGCTGGCTGGGCTTTTATAGCTTGGGCCCCGCCTCCTGACTTCTGGTCAGGTGTCTGGGCAGGGTCAGCCTCAGCCCAACATGGTGGCCAGAGGGGTTCCTCCTCCTTCGGGTCCGTGGGAGGCCACTCCATCTCACTACACTGGCACTATTCCGAAATAACTTAGTCTGCTTCTACATAGCAGGCAGTTATTTTAAAATAGTGTCAAAATACCAACAAGCTGGAGGACTTCTTACTCCAATTTCTGTAACCCTCATTGTACTCCTCATTAAGGGAAGTTGGAGAAAGAGTGCTCTATTTTGAAGTAAATGCTGTGTAGATGCTCCCTATTTTGAAATAAACTATTTCGAAATAAGCTACACAATTGACGTAGATCAATTTGCATAGCTTATTTTGAGTTAAGCCCTGCTGTATAGATGCACCCTATGTGTGAAGGTGTTAGCATGTTAGAAGCACACACACACACACACACACACACACACACACACACACACAAATAGTGCATGAAAAATAAATTTGCAGGTGGCTGCACATGGAAAGCAAATGCGCATGCAAAAAAATAAGCTGCAAATCAGGGTTTCAAGTGATGTAGGTTGGGAAAAACTGAGAAATTTCTTCTGAATGATTAAACAGGAGTAATTTTTCTATTCACAGTGTGTGTATGTGTGTGTGTGTGTGTCTGTTTTCCTGCCATTCTTATATTGGGATCAAATTGCTGTCACATTTTAAAATCCTCTACAAACCAGGAACAAAAAAGGACTGTGAGCATTTCCAAGAGATCTAAATAAGTAAGCTAAATGAGCAACCCAATGGCAAATAAAACTCAGTGTTGATACAAGTAAAGCAATAGGCACTGGATGGAAAGCTACTCATACTCCTTAGGAAGTTCTAAATAAACTATACCAACTGAGGAAAGAAATCTGGGCATCGTTAGTCTTTAAACCATAATTTGAGGACTCAGCCAGAGATTAGGGGTCTATTTCAGAAGTGGATGAGGTTCTCTGGCCTGCAATGTGCAGGAGATCAGACTAGATGATCACAATGGTTCCTGCTAACATTAAAGGCTATGAACCTATAATGCATATATAGGCTGTGGAACTCATTGTCACAGGATGCTGTTGAGGTCAAAGAGTTAGAATGATTCAGAGGAGGATTAAACATTTACATAGATAAAAATATCAAAAGTTATCATAATTAATAAGGCTTTTGAAGGAATATTGAACCTCATGCTTTAGGGCCAAGCCAGACTCTAACCACTAACCATCTGGATGACCTTCATAGATGACATATCTGTTTTGCTCCTTTTTCTGAAGTATCTGGAAATGGCCACTGTTAGAGATGGGAAACTGAACTAGCTGGACATGAGGTCTAATCCACTATGACAATTCTTATGATCCTAAATATATTCCCTAAACTTTTTAACCTTGTTTTCAACTGGTAACATTGAACTGTGTGACTGGTGCCACTTTTTTGTAACCACTAAGTGGATAGAGGTGCTTATTTTATTACATAAATAATGCTACTGGATTTGTTACCTCTCTTTCCCCTCATTTCATAGATGAGGGAGTGGACAAATGAACAGATTTTCATTTCATCCTGCTTCTAGAGCCGGTCATATTTCGGGAATTCAACGGTATATTAAAGAGACTCATGTGGGCCTGCTCTTGAAATCACTCTGTTAAATCTTTACATAGGGGCAAATCCTTAACTAATGTGTACTGGCATAGATCTATGGAGTTGGATCTAGCCTATAAAGATTAGCTGGCTGTTTCCCACTTTGCCCTGAACAATTTCAGTCTGAAAGAAGTAGATGGCAGCAGTATAAACTATTACACACTCACTCTCTTAGGAATCACTTTGCTACATATGGATTTTGCTACCAAGAAGTCACTTGGGACAATGCATGGAATTATTTGTGGTGTGGATCCCTTTGCTTCTTCTAATACTGGCAATTGCATAGTGAGCATGCTGCATTGCCGAGCTTGGTGTATTAGCATTTGCCCTTCAGTCAATGACTTCAATATTCCCAATTTCTTTATATTTTAGTTACCTCTTCAAAAGAGCAATTTTTAAAAAATTATTTTGTTTCTATGGAATAGTATTTCCATCATGCTGATAGATAATCGCTCCACTGAACACCGAGGAAGACAGTTACTCACATCAACTCTAATTCATTAGCATTTAATGGAAATGTCCTGCCAGTCAAAAAAAGTTGTGTCTTAAAAGGGCTCTTTTTGCTATTAGTTGAAAAGGTTTAACTGGGATCAGCATGACAATTCTGCTGCATACTGACACTGCTCTTGTTTTCCTTATAAATATGTTCTCTCATGCTTTCTGGATACTATATTGCAGTGTATGCACATTACTTTTTCACCTGGGTTTGATTTTTGCACCCACAAAATGAAAAGTCAGCGCAAATAATAATACATATTGCATCTAACTACATTATCAGACTCCGTAGTCCTGGCAGCTAAAGGTTCAAATACTCTACTTAGCACCCACAACTGAACTGAGGATGCAGAGTTGGAGGGCACAAGTTGCACCCAAATTGTGAAGCACTGTTTTAAAATGTACCCAATGTTATAGAAAGGGAATCCTTAATACCCCACAACCGTATCATATGTCCCAAGCCACAGTAATGTACAAATACACAACAGGATAGCAAAGTCTATGACATGTGTCAAAAGGGATATACAAATGTCCTTCACAGAATTTACATTGTGTATATTAAGAAGCTATAAGGATTTAGCAAAATTGCTGTACTGACAACCTTAAAGCCAACTGCATATGTATTGACATTATATATGGCATGGCAAGATACCACCACAGTGAGGTTAGTCACAGAACACAAATGCCAGTGTTTTGAATGAGACATTATAAAATATGATTTATATTTACTTTTGTTGTGTATTTTACAAGGGGATAAATAACATGTCACATTTTGTTTATTTTTTGGCCCGCCCCACCAAACATGCCTTTAGTCTGCAAACATTTAACATTTTTAACATCAGCATTTCACCACACACGACATCTGAAGGTTATCCTCTTCCCTTTACTCTAATAAATTATATAACTCAAAGCTTGATCAAAGCACTCTCTCAACTTGAGCAATGTAAAGAAAGAAAATTTTAAACTGAAGTCATTTAAAATTCCTCAGTAGTGAAATAGGTTTTTTTCCCTTTTTCTTTTCTCCCCCCCCTTTTTTTAAAAAAAAACCAGACAATCAAATCTTCTTTAAAGTTGAAATTCATTCTTAGAGGTGGGAGGAGGGCATATGGAATGAAATTCTCTTGGAAATCATGTGTGTGCATTCCAGCTCTATGATTATTCTTACCACACCAGAAACTTCTTAATTGCAATCTGCATTGCAGTGCTGAAACAGATGTAAATACGTGTTTTTTATAGCTATCATACTCTCAGTAGATTTCTTTGCTGTGAACATACTACCCGATGAAAAAGGAAGGTTTCGAGCACCTACAGGTTCACTTGTGTTCACTTCTTCCCATTGAATATGTGCAATTCGTTCAAGTTCAGCAAAAAAATAGGTGGTGGGATTTTCAAAAGTACTCAGGATTGCTCTAATTCTGCTCCTACAGTGCCTGGTAAAATCCAAGCACTTTTGAAAATCCCACCCTAAGTGACAGACATCTGACATAAAATCGTTCAAAGCAAAGCAGTGCAATCCATGCCAACGCAATACAGGTTTTTTTTTTAACAAAATAAAGTGAGACCTACTGTCTTGCGCTTTGAGTGCAATAAATATAATTAGAATCCTCAGAGTGTTGGAAAAACCCGCCTAACAAGCAAACTTGGTTTTCAATAGAAAAAGTCTGCCAAGATCATAAAACCATTGAGAGTTTAAATCACTGGAGAACTTGAAAAGTTAAAGCAGCAAGAACTAATAAAAACAAAATTTGAGCTTGAAACAAGAGCAGGGGAAGCAAGTATGGCCTCATGCCAGTCATTGTGGACTTAAAGGATGGGACTTATTAAGCATAGAGAATGTCATTTGTTACTGGTACTATCATGGAGTATGTTGGTGGAATTGGAAAAAAAAAAGCCACCCTGCGAGACATATAAAGTAGTATATAAAATGAAGATAACATGATGCTCAATAGGTCTAATGAATAGCTAATATGTGACCCTATCTTCCCCTGCATATGTAATTCTCTTATATAAAGGCTATTCATATTTGGATTAGTTCTGTTATGGAAAAGATCTGTTTTTAAACTAAGAAAAGAAAAGATAAGTAGTTCTTTTTTTGGACTAGCCATAAATAAATAGACAGATAGCACCATAAGTTTACACAACATTGTACAAAAGGTCAATTGTGCCTTGCAGGATCACAGCCTTAATATGAATCAGCCCAAAACTAAACTAAAAACCACAAAAGCAGTTGCCACAAGGCAAGTCTATAAAAGCATTATTAGGTTAGGCAAGTTCAGACAATTCAGCATCATAACTGATAAGAATATCTGATGTTTAAATCTCTACAGGCACTGGACTAGGGCTCAGGAGATCTACATCAGGATTCCTGTCTCTCCACAGATTTTCACTATGGCACTGGGCAAATAACTTAATTTCTCACTTTGGGTAGCATGTCAGGACCATCTCTTGCTGTGCATCTGTACAACATTTAGCACAATGGTGCCTCAATCTCCATGAGAATGTCTAGGAACTACCATTATACAAATAAGTGGAAAATGAGTATCTACAATCATTATGTCAGAGCATCGTTTTGGGAAGAGAGAGAATGTGTGCCATGGACAATTCCACTGTTTGTTTTAAAAGAAAGGAGTCATGTTTGTTTAACATGCAACTAATTAGAATACTAGACTTTTAAAATTCCTTCAGCGCTTTAGGAAGGGTCTGTCTTAAAGTAACTTCACTTTATTCAGTGGAACTTTGTCTCAATAATACATTATGTATTTTAAAGGGCCAGAACTGTTGTCAGCAACAAACTGAAGAAGTTGGAATGTCTCTCACTTTCTCCCCTCTCTTCTTTTAAGAGATCAGAACCACTCAGCTGTGCCTTGCTTTTTTGCTCTCTCCAAAACTACTCATGTGGCAACACTTTAATAAAGGGATGTGAGAGAGTGAAGTACTGTTGGCTGAAATTAATATAATACTATATTCCCTCTACCAAAAAGAGATCTAAATATAAATGGATAGAATCACAAAGAATTAATCTTTTAATAGTTTTTCCAGTTGAATCATTTCTTGTCTGGCCTTTTATTCCGTTATCTCCCTCCCATGAGGTACAGTTGGGGCTGTTAAGTGCTGCTCTGGTGCCCTGGGATTTGTGTTCAAGAAGAATCTTTTTCCTCAACGTGATAGATAGCCCCTCAGCTTCAACTGCCAACAGATCCTGCTCCTAACTAAGTGGCAAAGGCTACATCAACATCCCCAACAGCATCTTCAAGAAAAAAAAAAGTTGTGTTTACAATTTAAGAACATCCAACTGTTCCATGTGAGAACTTCAGGTGAACTGAAAAATGTGTTCTGAATAAGTGATGGAAACAGGTCAGTGTCAATACTTGGCATCAGTCACAGACATGGCAAGCCCTATGTTTTATTTTTTAAAAAACAGGCAACGGAAAATACTCCAAAGATGAAGTGGTTTGATTTAAATAAGCATTCAGAAGCTTAAAACTTGTCCCTAGAGATTTTTCATTATATGAAAATCCTTCCCGAGCAGTAGGTGAATTTCCTTTTGCATTTGTATCTCCTCAATTACGTGTTGATGGAGAATGACCAGTTTATTAATATGTTCAACTGAGTTAACATCATTAGCGTTTGGGGCTGCTGCTACTGAAATTAAGCATATTACTAGGGCTGTAATTCTCTCTCTACATCTTCAGAGTTATCTTTATTGACTTCAATGTGTTTACACCACGGATTCATTTAGCCAATTTTTCACTCACAGAATTGGATTTGTTTGAGCTCTACGAAAATGGAAGAGAAAACAAAAATTTATTTTTGAAGCCTTCTTCCAGTAACGCATGACTGCATGGTAGTAAGAGGATATGGTTTTAATTCGGACCTGGAGCAGACCCTAAATATTCTGACAAGAATCAAGTACAATTGCCAATGCATATTCTCTCTTTCAAAATATTCCACTGACTCTGCACCGGTTAAACAGCTTAAAATCCAATAATAATAATATTAATAAATACTGTGTTAAAATAAGCTAAAGTTGAAACACTTAGGAAATAATGATAGTTACACACAGAGCATGAACTTTGTGTGTTCCCTGTAAAAATACAACCTATAACAAGAATGTGATAATATAGTGTGTTTTACATTTTGCTTTCCTCTCCCAGTAAAGGAACTTTTCTTAACTGTTATATGATGCACAAATGGGAAGGAGGTTTTGCCCCATAGGGGGATCTGGCCACCCAAGGGAAGGAGTGGCAAGGAGGGCGCAGGCTCACCCGCTCCATTGCATCCCAGCCCAGAGCCCTAACAGTGGCAGTGCCGCAGCCACTGTGTGGGTGGGGCTGCAAGCCTTAATGCACCATTTGGGCTGGTTGGTCAGCGGGGGTCCAAGCTGCAGCATGCTGCCCATCTGACCTCCATTTCTTCACCACCCTTGACACACTTCCCTGATCCCCCTGGGAGGGCCTACCTAGCTCGGCTGCTGCTCCTCAATGTTGGCTGGGGATGGAGGCACCGGCAGCGTGTCCACAGGCTCAGGGTCCTGTGCGGTAAGGGTCCAGGCAGTCCAGCCCACTTGGCTGGGCCTCGCAAGAGCCCCGGGGGTCCAAGTAGATCTGTGGGTCCAGGTAGTGGCTTCTGCAGCCCTGTCTAGTTATCCGGGTCCAGTGGCGGCCGTGGTGGTCTAGGCCAGAGTTCAGGGCCTGGCAGTGGCCCGGGGGGTCCAACCCAATCCTTCCTCTGAGGGCAGCATGGCAGGGCCTTCTTCTGCTGGGGTAGGGGAAGGGCCTCTGTTCTGCTCAGCAGCCACGCTCTGAGCGTGGGGCTCCTCCTCTTATACCCCCAGTCCTGAACTTCCTGTTTCCTGGGGGTGGGGCTAGATGGTTCTGGAACTGCCCACCAAGGGTTTTTTGTGGGAGTTTCATCCTCTGGGTCATTGGGTGGCCACGCTGACTCACTACACAGGCCCAGACACAGCTCCCAGCCTCCAGCAGTTAAGCTCTACTCCCAGCCACTGGCCCTGACTCTAGGCACCTCTCCCAGCTGCCACCCATTTCTCGGATCTAGCAACATCTATGGCTCTGCCAGAACAGTGGTGTTGTCAGACCAGAGAAGTCCAGCCTGTACTTAAAATGAAATACTCATAATAATAAATCCAATCCACTAGATATATATTTTCTGCATCTTTACACATACACAACTAGCATCTTCTGCTATGCTGTGTTGTTCTTAGCATGTCATACTGAGCACATGAAAGTCATTTATTTAGAACAGTCACAGCAAGAAGGAGGTAGGTGTTCCTCCAGAGCTGGGTAACACTGTATCCTGGTCTCAGGCTGGAGGGAGGCCAAGCTGCCTTACTACAGAGGCCTCCTGATAATCACAAACCCAGCCCTTGATTAGAGCAGGGCCACTTACAGTTAGGGGTTCAAACCCAGCTGCAGATTGGGCAGCAGTTAGTACAGTCCACACCCTGGATCAAGGCGTGGCAACAAACAAAATAGTGTCAGTAGTACAGGCACCCAGGCTGGATAGCAGGCCGAGCCACAATTTAGAGAGCCACACCTGGAGTCTAGGTGGGGCAAGAAACAAACAGTTTATAAAACCGTAGTTTATTCAGTAAAGGACTCCAGGCATTCAGCAGGCGAAGCCCATAGTCTATAAGGCCATGCCCTTATAGGGTGGGGCAACACACAGTATAAGTAAGGCCCAGACCTGGCTACGGGCCAAGCAGAAGTTTAGAGGTCAGGGTGGGGCAACAAACAGTACAATTAGTTCATCAGTTTTAAAGTTCAGGCCTGTTTATAGGCAGAGTGGGGGTCAGGTCTCCTCGCTGGCGGAGAGCTGACAAGCACAGGGGTTTTTACCTCAATCCGGGAGAGGGACCTGCCACCCGAGGGGAGAGATGGGGCAAGGAGGCAGTGTGAGCTGCCGTTGGGTCTGCCGGGATTCTGGCTGTAATTCACCAACCAGGTCATAGGGCCAGCGGGGATCCTGTCCCCACACGCTGTCCAGTTGACCTTCATCTCTTCAACCGGCCCGAGATCGGCTACTCCTGGGCTGCTACCCAGTTTTTCCCAGGGGCCTACCTGGCTCCATGACTGTTTTGTGGGGTCCGCTGGGGACAAAGGTGCCGGCAGCGTGTCCATGGTCTGCCTCAGGCAGGGGTCTAGGTGGACCAGCCCAGTCTCCAGGGCTCAGCGAGGGTCCTGGGGGACCCAGCAAATCTTTGCATCCTGGCAGCAGTTTCGGCAGCCCTGACCAGTCATTGGGGACCAGGAGTCGCTGTGGTGGCCTTGGCCAGTCTTTGGGAGCTGACGGTGGCCTTGAAGGCCCAAACCAATCCTCCCAGCAAGGGCAGCGTAGCTGGCCCTTCCTCCTCTGGAGCTTCAGCCGAGTATGTGGCCTGTTCAACAGCCAGGCTCCGACTGAGCTCTGAGCTTGGCCTCTTATACAGCCAGCCCCTCCTTCCTGCTTCCTGTTGGCGGGGCTGTGTGAGTCTGGTCCTGCCCATCAAGGGGTCTTAGAGAGCTCTCCCTCTTCTGGGCCAAAGGGAGACCATGCTGCTATCCGAGCCTCACTACACACTGGGTGCTCATTGTTATCCTCATTAAGCCAGTGGTAAATCTTCCATTTACCTCGGTAGGAGTAGGAGTGGACCCCTACCTCACATCTTACTAACTAAAAGAGGCTTTAGACTTACACAGGCATAAATGATGACACAAGATGCAAACTATTATTGTGATGGATTAATGTTTTACAGCCACTTTGCAAAGATATAAGTTGCCATACTTGGTGCCAAGCACTGGAGAATTAGGCCCAACAGATACAGTTAATAAGACAAGTTAAGTGAATCGGGATGCTGTTGTCTCAGAAGAAACTACTTTGTTTGCTATGCTGTCCCCACCACTGGTGGTCAGCTTCATATCAGCCCCAGACTTAAACACACAGTTCTGTAATCAAGCATTCTTATCGGAAATCTACTTCAGTTTTAAAAAGGCACAGGGAACAAAATACTTTACCCATGACGTTAACTGGAATGTCTTCATGCAACATTTAGCAAATTGCAATGATAAGCTTGACGGATTAAATCTTCATCTGAAGTGTTTGTAACCCAAACATTTCAGCATGTTGCTAGCATGAGACAGGATGGAACTGAAATCATCAAGAGTCATCACAAACAAGAGTCATCTAGTTTCATTCTAGAAGATCAATGTGTACAAAGCAATCAAATTGTATAAAAATGTGAGAAAGTAAAAATTTTAAAATCTTTTCCTTTTTATATTCTTAGTTGCTACTAACAACACAGGTAACCAAAAAAAAACAACCCCCCCCCCCCCACAGTTTTAAATGTGTTTTCCAAGACATTATCCTGTAAGTGCCTACCCCACTATACCATATATTACTGAAGTTACCCAAGTCAACAACCCCAGTCCAGTTGAACAATACCAAGATATGCTATTAATTGCCAGTAATAGCAATTAACATGCTACTGTTATTCTAAGAGTAGCATTGTTAAGTAAACCCAATATATCTCTTGACTCTGACAATGCATAATGCCAACCCATGTCCATCACTTAAGAGAACACACAAATTTCTAGGAATATAGCATCTAACAGTCCCTTGGATCCCACCCACTTTTGTGGACCTCCATCAGAATCTATCAACCTTCTTCATGGATTATCTTTATACCCACTCATGCCCTTTGAGGTTGGAACCACATTTTCCTACATGTTTATAAACCACATAGATCAGTATGGCCTGGATCCCAGCTGATGCCTATTAAATACAATAATAATCCCTGTACCTAGATCATACACTGCTTAGCTGAAGTTTTTATCTGTACAGTTTAGTAGAGTTTGCAAGTAGGAGACATCTTAGGGAAGCATTGCTCCGAGCAGAGAAAAAAGTCTGACAACAGGTTTGCCTTTGGCAGGAGTTCCACATGATCCCGCTGAATGAACTGGAAGAAAACATTTATTTTTATTTATAAAACAATGGGCCCTTCAACATCATTAAAAATGTGTTATCACAACACACAATTCAAAATAGGATCTCTGAACTGACTCAAGAAAATGAGCCCAAAACAGAAAACAGAATCTTGTCATCACCTACAGTTCACAACTTAAACCCCTCCAGCGCATTATAAACAATCTACTACCTATCCTGGAAAATGACCCCTCACTCTCAGAGGCCTTGGGGGGGGGAGGGGGAGACCAATTCTCACTTACAGACAACCCCCTAACCTGAAAGAAATTATTTTCGGTAACCCCACAACACACCATCATAAGCATCCAAGAACCCACCCCTGAAATCAGCCCCAGTGTCAACTCTGCGCACACATCTACACAAGCGATTTCATCACTGGACCCCATCACATTAGCCATTAAATCAGAGGCTCATTTTACTGCACATCCACTAATGTGTGTATGCCATCAAATGCCAGCAATGTCCCACTGCAATGTATATCGGCCAAATTGGACAGTATCTACAGGAAAGAATTAATGGACACAAATCAGATATCTGAAAAGGCAACACACAAAAACCTGTAGGAGAACACTTTAATCTTCCTGGACACTCATTAATGGATCTCCACAGAGAAGAGTTGGAACTTAACTTCATTCACAAATTTCATTCTCATGCAAATGGTATGAATCGTGATATTGGATGGCTCGCACATTATCAACCAAACAAACAATGAAGGTGCTAATGGTTCTTGATGCCTGTGTAGAATCTGGTGTTGGTCATCTTCCTTTCCAAGTGCAAACTAATGGTTCTTATCAGCCTCTGGTAAATATTTAGTCTTTAAGGTGCGACTAGACTATTTGTTGGTTTTTAAGTTTTTCCTGTTACAGACTAACTTGGCTACCCCTCTGAAGCTTACAAATTAATAGGATGCCTTGTGACCAGTAGTCATAGCAGAAGGCCATGTCTCAGAAAGTGTGTGCTTAGCCTCTAAAGCACTGTTGAAATGCCTGGAACAAAACATTCCAGAATTATGCACACTGGAGATTTGTTCTATATTTGTTTGTTTGTTTGTTTGTTTATACAAGCAACAGGAGACATGACATGGTGAGTACCATAACCTAAGATGAACAAGACAGGGAAAGAGAAAAAGAAAGAATGATCCTGTAAACAAGCAACAAAAAAATTCCAGCATAGGGAGATGGTGACCTGGTTAATCAACTACAGAGCATCCGGCACATCTATTAACTGAGCATAGTTTAAATTCATACCCAATAGACAGTCTCTTGTGACTTGACCAGTTTCAAGAGGATTAGGTATGGTCAATTAAAGTCATGACTAGATCTGGGATGCCTTGATGTTACAGCTAGTGGTACAATGACAGCCAAAGTCAATGAACATAAGAAAAGATAAAATAACTTGTAGTTGCGATAGTCTAATTTAGAATTGGTAATCTGATTGGAATGTGGGAGCTAATGATAACATCTATTTAGATGGAAAATGAACGGTGTTATAACACTTTCTTATGATTTGTTGGGGGCGCAATGTTTCTTTTGGCAAACTAACACACTGACTGGTTCTGAGAATAACAAAGAAAACAGGAAACAGCTGATTAGCTAATATCTGGTGGGGGAAAGCTTCATGGCTGATAGCATGGGAATCCCATTTTTGTTCCTATGAATTCCAGCGTCACTGTTATTTTGACAATCACAAGTAATAAATGGCTCTGATGCATCTGATTCTTTGAAACCCATTTCATCTCTAACAGGGTATGTCTACACTACAGCGCTAATTCGAACTAATTCGAACTAAGCTAATTCGAACTAAAAACTAGTTCGAATTAGCAAAATGCTAATTCGAACTAGCGCGTCCACACTGATTGGACGCAGGGGCACATTTAAAGGCGGCTGAAACCGGTTCCGGCAGGGCATCAGGTCAGTAGTTGCGTTGTGTGGCTGCTGTCTGAGGCTATCTGAGGCTCATGCTTAAAGGGACCCCCCATGGACAGCCGGTTCTCAGCTTTTCCTGCTTGCTTGCCAACCTCGCCGAGGGACAGCAAAGCGTTGGTCTCTGTGCCCGTCTGTGTCGGTGCTTCCCTTCGGGGACTCCGCCACAAGTGGCAACATGGAGCCAGAGCTCGCCCTGCACCTTCTGTTGACTTTCTGGACTTGCTGCTGCATGCCTGCCAGCAATGGCTGGAGGCTGCCTGGCACCACCTGGTGCACGTCAGCCCCCTGCCTCTCCACCTGGCCACCCTGGGGGCCGTGGAGAAGCCGCGGCAGCGCCCTGGCACCGGCATGCCCCACCACATCTGGCGTCTGGACACCAGCAGCGACTGGTGGGACCGCATCATCCTGGAGCGCTGGGAAGACCGACAGTAGACCCAGAACTTCAGGATAAGGAGGGACACCTTCCTGAAGCTCTGCGAGTGGCTCGCCCCTGCTCTGCGCAGAAGGGACACTCGCATGAGGCCTGCCATCCCCCTCCAGAAGCGGGTGGCCATCGCCCTCTGGAAGCTCTCCACGCCGGACAGCTACCGATCCGTCGGGAACCAGTTCGGCATGGGGAGATCCACCGTCGGAGTGGTGCTCATGCAGGTATGGCACTCGTCAGCCACTGCGCCGGGGGGAGGAGGGGGGCTGCAAGGAGGCAATGGGCCGCCCCAGGGACAAAGGGGGGGCGGGAGGAGGCGAAAGCGCCCCGCACCGGAGGGGTCGGTCTGTCCCGGCAGTACTACACGCCGCCAGGGGGGTTGCTTCCGGGTGTGGGGCGCGGGGCACTGCCAGGGCACGAATGCTCCCAGCCACCCAGGCGCCCCACTGATTGGCACTTTGCTGCGTCTCTCTCCGCAGGTGGTCAAGGCCATCAACCGGGTGCTGCTCTGCAGGGTGGTCCGCCTCACCGACCCGGATGCCGTCATCCGGGGATTCGGCACCCTCGGCTTCCCCAACTGCGGGGGGGCCATCGATAGGACGCACATCCCCATCCGTGCCCCGGAACACTAGGCGTCCCGTTACGTGAACTGCAAGGGGTACTTCTCCATCCTCCTGCAGGCCGTGTGTGACCACCGGGGACAGTTCACGGACATTAATGCGGGCTGGTCCAGCAAAGCACACGATACCCGGGTGTACCGCAACTCCTCCGTGTGCCAGCGGCTGCAGGACGGGACCTTCTTCCCCGACCACCACATCAGGGTCGGGGACGTGGACATGCCCGTGTGCCTGGTGGGGGATGCCGCCTACCCACTGCAGCCGTGGCTGATGAAGCCCTACACGGGACACCTCAATCCCTCCTACCACGGGCCCGCATCGTGGTGGAGGGGGCCTTCAGTCAACTGAAAGCCCGCTTTCGATGCCTCCTCACCCGTCTGGACCTGGCCGAGCACAACATCCCTCCCATGGTGGCAGCATGTTGTGTACTCCACAATTTATGTGAGAGAAAGGGGGAGGCTTTCCTGCCAGCCTGGATGGCTGAGGCTGACTGCATGGCTGGCCACTACGGTCAGCCCCACACCGCCGCCGTCCGGGAAGCCCAGCGGGGGGCCGGCTGGATCCGGGAAGCCCTGCGGGAGAGCTTCCTGGTGGAGGAGGAGGACTGACCTCTCCCTTGCATGCCCCACTGGGGCCTTCTTCCACCCTACCCCCTTTCCCTTTCCCTTTCCCCTCCCTACCTACTGTCAAATAAAGACACCTGTTTTTCAAACAAAAACATCTTTTTATTTAACATAACTGGGGTGGGGGGAGGGAGGAAGGAGGGTAGGAGGGAGGAGGGGGAAACCTGGGACGAGGGAGCTGGAAGGGGAGGGAAGGGAGGAAGGGAAAGGAAAGCTCAGGGGTGGGGGTCCGGCTGCCTCTCCTGTCTCGCAACATTGCGGGTCCGGGGGCGTTGGTGGGGAATGGTTGTGGAGGGTGGGGCAGGAGGGACAGGGGGTGTGGAGGGAGCAGGAGGGGAGCAGCAGGGGGAGCAGGAGGAATTGGGAAGCAGTCGAGCAGGCTCTGGAGGTGGCCTCGCAGGGCACGGCCCTGCTCCTCCAGTGCCTCCAAGCTCAGGTCCTCCTGGACCCAGTGGATGCGGAGCTGGTGCTCCAGGAACCGGAGGTGCCGCCTCTGGTAGTCCTCTTGGTTCCTCGCTCTCCTGCTGGCCCGGGCGCGGGCGGCTGCTGCAGGTGGTGTGGTGCGCCCTGCAGTCCCAGGTGCTGCGGCTGTGGTGAAACAAGAACAGCGGTCAGTTACCCCAGGGGCCCAGGTGTGTGAAACCCAGCTCCCCTCTGCAAGGCCAGGGCCCCTGCAGGATCCCCAGCTGCTGCTCCGTGGTGGGCAAGGCCCATGCACACGGTCCCTGGGCTCCCTCTCGCCCCAGCCCCCCGTACACATAAGGGGAGCATGATGGTACTCACATGTGGACGCCTCCCCGGCCTCGGACGACACAGGTGAGTGGCTCTGTGGGGTGCCTCCGGGGTCCTGGGTCCTGGGCAGGCTGCCGGCAGGCTCCTGGCTCTTGGAGCCCTCCTCCTCCTCCTCCGTGTCTGGGAGTGGTCCCCCTCTGCCCCAGGGTCTATCACCTCCCGGGGGGCAGGGACAGCATGAGTCCCCAGGATGCGGTCCAGAGCCTGGAAGTGGGGGCACGCCTCCGGGTCGGCCCTTGGCAGGCAGGCCCGGGAGTAGGACTGCCGCAATTCCTTAATTTTCCAGCGCACCTGCTCCCGGCTGTGCTGGTGGCCCCTGGCGGCCAGGCTGGCAGCCATGCGGCCGTAGACTGCCGCATTCCTGTGGCTAGTGTGGAGATCGTGGACATTGGAGGCTTCCCCCCAAACCTCGATGAGGTCCACGATCTCCGCACTAGACCACGCGGGTGCCCGCTTCTTGTGGCCCCGGGCAGGCTCCTGGGAGCCGCCAGGCTGGTCCCGGGAAGAGGGGAAGGGGTGGGGGGCATCGGGTCGCTGGCTCATGGGGTGTCAGCTGCTGGGTGTGCTGGCACGGTTGCTGGCAGCCTTGCAACTGGCACAAACCCCGTAGCCAGCCCGTGGCCCTTTAAGGGCTCCGGGGCCGGGAGGGGGGCAGTAGAGTTTCCCTGGTGTTGGCCAGAGTGGCCACCAGGGAAAGCTGGGAAGGGCTAGCCTCCCACTAGTTCGAATTAAGGGGCTACACAGCCCTTAATTCGAACCAGTAAGTTCGAAGTAGGCTTAATCCTCGTGGAATGAGGTTTACCTAGTTCGAACTAAGTGCTCCGTTAGTTCGAATGAAATTCGAACTAACGGAGCGCTAGTGTAGCGCCTATGAAAGTTCAAACTAACTTTGTAGTGTAGACATACCCACAGCGATGAGCATAGTTGTCAGGCTTGGATCTATGGCATCTATATCTCCTGTTCCTTTGATAGGCTGAGAAGACTACTTTTTGCCTTTGTACTCTTCTTTGCAAAGCACGAACAACTTTTATCTGGTTTCTCTTGCACTTACATGAAACAATAGAATACTCTTTTCCCTTACACCCACAAAGCAAGTTCACCCTAATGAGACTTCTCTGAGAAACCATGAAGTAGATGGTTCAGAGAAACTATCTTTAATGTTGCCACTTTGGAACCAGTTCTAATCCTGATCACTTGGGCCAGTAAAATTCCTAGAACACCTTTAATCGGAATAGGTTATTAATGCCCAATGTCCTGATCAAAATGCAAAATATGATTAATCAAATTTCAATGTGAAGTATTAAAGCCTCTAACCAAGTAGATAAACACCATTTGTGTGTGTTGGGGGAGATTAAATATTGTGGCCACTGAATTCTTGGAAAACAAAGGTAGAAATTCAGGTGAGAAGAAAAGCAAGCCATTTTCACTTTGACAGTGTTGTGGGTGTGAATGTTTTAGTTTGGGGCAGTCTTTGGCTAACCAGAAGGCTCACTCTTGGTTTGGTGCATCCTGAAGAAACTGTGTACAAAACTTCTTTGTAGCAGAGAGTTTATTGGATTTTTAAGCATGTTTCAAAGGATGTAAGACAATTGTGTGAAGCTTGATCTTGTGACCATTCAAGTCAATAGAAAAGTTTCCAGTGACTTAAATGGGGCAGGATCAAGCCATAGCATTTAGAAAGTGTTTTGTTCTGATAAGGAAGAGAAATTAGGCAACTGAATACAATTTAATTAGGGCTATCAATTTGAACACAGCTCACTCATAGAATCATAGGACTGGATAGGACCTCGAGAGGTCATTGAATCCAGCCCCCCACCCTCAAGGCAGGACCAAGCTCCATCTACACCATCCCTGACAGATGTCTGTCTAACCTGTTCTTAAATATCTCCAGAGAGGTAGATTCCACCACCTCCCTTGGCAATTTGTTCCAATATTTGACCACCCTGACAGTTAGGAATTTTTTCCTAATGTCCAATCTAAACCTCCCTTGCTGCACTTTAAGCCCATTACTCCTTGTCCTGTCCTCAGTAACCAAGAGGAACAAATTTTCTCCTTCCTCCTTGTGACACCCTTTTAGGTATTTGAAAACCGCTATCATGTCCCCCCTTAATCTTCTTTTTTCCAAACTAAACAATCCCAGTTCATGAAGCCTGGCCTCATAGGTCATGTTCTCTAGACCTTTAATCATTCTTGTCGCTCTTCTCTGTACCCTTTCCAATTTCTCCACATCTTTCTTGAAATGTGGCACCCAGAACTGGACACAGTACTCCAGCTGAGGCCTAACTAGTGCAGAGTAGAGCTGCAGAATGACTTCACGAGTTTTGCTTACAACACACCTGTTGATACAACCTAGAATCATATTTGCTTTTTTTGCAACAGCGTCACACTGTTGACTCATATTCAACTTGTGGTCCACTATGACCCCTAGATCCCTTTCCACTATGCTCCTTCCTAGACAATCGCTTCCCATCTTGTATGTATGGAACTGATTGTTCCTTCCTAAGTGGAGCACTTTGCAGTTCTCTTTATTAAACTTCATCCTGTTTACCTCTGACCATTTCTCTAACTTGCTACGGTCATTTTGAATTATGTCCCTATCCTCCAAAGAAGGATTAATTTAAAAAAATTATTCATGTGATTAATTAAAAAAATAATTGTGATTAATCACAATTTTAATTGCACTGCTATGCAATAGAATACCAATTGAAATTTAGTAAATATTTTGGATGTTTGTCTTCATTTCCAGTTACAACACAAAACACAAAGTGGATGGTGCTCACTTTATGACAATTATTTCAACTGTAAAATTGATAAAAAAAAAGTATTATTCAATTTACCTCTTTCAAGTGCTATAGTATCATCTCATTGCCATGAAAGTGAAACTTCCCATGGTAGTTGGTTACATAACTGCACCAAAAACAAAATATAAAACTTTAGACCTTCCAAGTCCACTCAGTCCTACTTCTTGTTCATCCAATCGCTAAGGGAAACAAGCTTGTTTATATTTGCAGGACATAGTCCTGTCTACTTCTTATTTACAATGTCACCTGACCGCATTCCCAGGGCAATTTTATAACAGACATTGCAAGGTATTTGTGCGCCAGATATATTAAACATTTGTATGTTCTTTGTGCTTCAGTCACCATCCCAGAGGATAGGTTTCCATGCTGATGATGCTCATTAAAAAAAAATCACGTATTAATTAAATTTGACTGAATTCTTTGGGGGAGAATTGTGTATCCCCTAATCTGTTTTACCCACTTTCTGCCACATATTTTATGTTATAGAAGGCCTTGGATGAGGACCAAGTATATGTTGTTTATTTTAAGAACACTTTCACTGCCGATCTGACAAAACAGAAAGAAGGTACCAATGTGGGATTTTTAAAGATAGCTACAGTAGAAGGATGGCCAACCAGGAATGGTGAGTGTGCCTCATGAGTGGCCTCCTTTACCTTAGTGGGCTGTAGCAGCCCACGACACTCTGGAATTCCACCCGCAGCCCCATGACTTCCCTGTCTGGCACTGGAGATAGATACCTGTTTCTCCCCCCTCCCTGCCAGTTTCTGCTCCTACCCCTGCCTCCCAAAGCTGGAATGCCACAAACAGCTGATTCCCAGCATTCCAGCTCTGGGAATGCAGGGGACGGAGCAGGATGGAGCAGCTCCTCCCCAAGTGCTGGGAGGGAGGAGCAGGAAATGTGAGGCTCTTATGCCCCAATGCATGAGAGACGTGTGGGGGAAGGGTCAGGCCTCAGGTTGCCCACCACTGACTTAAGCCAAGATTTAAGAAGTGGCTTCCAAAATCTGAAACAGTGTGGAAAATTATTTTGGAAATCTTATTAGAACAACTACAGAACCTGAACCACTAAAAACGAAAATCAACCTTCTGTTGATGGCATCTGACTCAGATGATGAAAATGAATCCCTTTGGATTGTTATCAAGCAGAACCCATTAGCAGCATTGATGCATATCCTCTGGAAATGGCTGAATTATGAAGAGATATATGAATTGTTAAGTATGTCTGGCAAGTAAATACTTTACCATACTGGGTACAACAATATCATGCAAACACCTGTTTTTATTTACAATGTCACCTGAAAGTAAGAAGCAGTCAGCATTATTTCCTGCAAATTTAAACAAATTTGTTTGCCTGAGTAGATAAGAAGTAGGACTGAGTAGACTTGTAGGCTCTAAAGTTTTACATGGTTCTGTTTGAATATAGTTATTTTTTGTACATAATTCTACATTTGTAAGTTCAACCTCCATGATAAAGAGATTGCTTTATAGTACTTGTAATGGAGGAATTGAAAATACTATTTCTTTTGGTTTTTACAGTGAAAATATTTGTAATAAAAAATATGAAGTGAGCACTATGCACATTGTATTTAGTATTATAACCGAAATATTTTAAAATGTAGACATCCAAACTATTTAAATAAATGGCATTTCATTATTGTTTAATTGTAATTAATCACACAATTATTCACAATTAATTTTTAATCACTTGACAGCCCTAATTTTAATGCTCTGGTTAATCTCTGCTGAGCATGAGAAACATTGGCAGAAAATAGCTTTCAATCAACAAGTAATTCTCAATTTTTCTCAATTTATTACAATGAAATCTTATTCAACATTTAAAGCCTGCATTCCATTCCTGTTTCTTAGTGCTGTAACGCACTGTTGAACAGTTGCTATACTTCACACTAAAGGTGTCTGCATTCCAGGTGAAAGGATTCCGTGACATTTGTATATCAAAACTGAAAGTTTCTCTGTGATGAAAGGCCTTATGTAAGTGTAAGATATTAGCATCCATTATTCTTTTTTTCCTTTGTGGGACTTGCTCAAGAGGAAGATTTATGCCAGCTGTTCCAGAGTTTGATCAGTATGTTTAGGTCTTCTCCCTCCCAATCCTCTGTTGAAAAGTCTCTAGGCCTCATACCATCATGCTTTGTGCTGGCCTCAGCGAGAACTAAAGCTGGGCTGTCTTTGATGGTTGTTTCTCTGTATATTCAGACATTGTCAGCTGTGAGTACACTGTGAAAAAGAATTTGCTTGATACAATACAAATGTTTTTATGTGAATGTATTTGTTGGTTTAATTTTACAGCTTTAGATGGTTTCTGCCCATCATGTTTGATAATTACTTAATGTTATTTCATATGAGAGTCATTACTCTGAGAATCTGCAACACCCCTCAAACTACAGGGGAAAAAAATGTTTAAGCCATGAGTATAGCTCATCTATTGTTCCTGCTTCAAGTGAGGTAGATAATTGGGGGGAGGGGGGGAAGCTATTGACATTTTTAAGTGTTGGGAGACTCTTGTAGTTTTAAAAATTACATGGTATTGTACTGTATTTTACAATCTTGAAAACACTTTTGCTCCTAATTTAGTTTTTTTAAAGGGTACATTTATAAGTACTAAGCAGCAGGATACACATCTGACTAAGAAATAGGAAACTATACACCAATAGTTGTTTTGACAGTCACACAGAGTAATGGTGGATTTAAAAGTGGTTTAAATGTGCACCATACGCGACATGAGCAGCAAGGGAGACTGTCTCCCAGCACGCTCTTTCACTTTTGAAACAGCTGTTGGGCAGAATAACATGCAGGTGAGATCATGCTAATGAAGCGCAGGATATTTAAAGCCCGGCTTTGTTAGCAATTTCGGTCACCTACATTTGTATCCCTAGTTTGAACTAGGGAGCAAGTGTAGATGTACCCTCACAGAAAAAAAAACAAATGGTCTGGTAGCACTTTATAGACTAACAAAATATGTAGATGGTATCATGAGCTTTCATGGGCACAGCCCACTTCTTCAGATGACTAATGTGGGCTGTGCCCACAAAAGCTCATACCACCATTTATAGGTTTTGTTAGTCTATAAAGTGCTATCAGACCATTTGTTGTCATGTTCTTCTAGGTTCCTAAGATATGTTGAACCTCTCTAGTTCGGCACCCCTGAAACTTGACTGGTGCTGAACCAGAGAATTTGCTGGATCACAGGAGGCAAGTATTGTCTAGCAGCATTACCAACACTTCCACTGCTTTCTGGGCTTTTAGAAGACATGTAGGGGTAAATTAGAGCTAAATAGACAGACCACTAGGAGCCAGGATAGGTGGATGTAAACATATTTGATGCGACTGGGAGAAACCTGGCCACACTAATAAGTAGGCATATGGCTAACTAAAATCATGTAGGACCCTGGATGTTGCCAGACCAGAGAGGTTCAACCTGTACTTTCGGTAGCCCTTTTAAAAATTGCTTTAGTATCCTGCCTACCCTAGACACTAGTTTCTCCATGCCAATGAAAAAAATTCTTCCTGACAACACTGCCAGCAAAGAGTAGACAGACCTTTCCACTAGAAACTTAGAATGAACATTTTCATTTTGTTCAGGCTAACTTAAATGAATTTTAAAAATCAGTTAATTCCATACCAGTATTGTACCATGAAAGAAAATCACCTGAGAGCATAGTTTACACAAACTTCACCCAAACTTCACCATACAAGCGTCAAGAAAGCAGCCATGCGGATATGGCCCCACACTCTCAGTGTCTGAAGGCTATGCCAGGCAGGGCTAAGAAAAGCCTTTCTGGGGGAAGTGTGCTTTGGGCTCCCTACACAGGGCAGGCCTTGGGCAGAAGGAGTGGGGAAGGGACTTGCCTCTGCCAGCCACTCCTTCAGCACTGGCAGGGCTGCAGGGTGCATGCTACTAGGGACTCCAACAGCAATTCAAAGAGTCCAGGGCTCTGACCACTGCTGCTGCTGCTGAGGCAGCAATGATAGCCAACAGGAACCCCAAGCCCTTTTAAAGCACCAAGCCCCGGGGCAGCTGCTCTTCCTGCTCTCACCCTCCCAATCAGCAGCACTGATGCCATCCCTGCATAAGGGAGTGTGGCAGGTAGCAAGACAGATAGGATCACAAGATCTGTGATTATGCAGAATCAATGACCATAACACATCCAAAAGTGGCACACAACCTGCAATTGCTATGCCATAGGCTAGAATAGTTAAGTTTGCTTTTCCTGCTCCCTATATAGCTTTAAGTCGGACTACATGCAGATGAAGTGGGCATAACTTAAAGCATGAAAGCCATCTAGAAAATGTGGCCAACTCATGATTTCATTGTGAAAAAATCCAATATTGATTTTTTTTCTTGAAAACCCCAGATTTCCTAGAGTATTTACCTGAGAATCTAAGCATTCAATTTTGAAATAAGTTTCTAAGCTTCATGCTGGTGGAGAAAAACTCGAAAATATGACCAGGGCATAATCTAGAGGCTTAAAAACCCAAAGGCAAGTGAGGAGAACCCAAAATTTATAAATATTTTTAGTAATCTTGTGTTTTGGAGGGTTTGGCTCTTGAGTTTTGAGCACATTATTATATAACAAGCTTTAGCTCCTAAAATCCTCCTAGGAGTTTATGTTACAAACCAGCAGGAATTTTCCCTATGCAGGAATTCTTTGTCCATGCCAGATGAACCTCATGATGGGTTCAGAAATTCTTTATGACACATCACACAAATGTCAGACACAGACCTAACATGTTCTGTCTTTGCAATATGTGGGAGGCTATGGAGTAAGAAGTTAGATACTCAGAATGTCATGCTTTTCCTGCCATGATAAAGATTAAGTAATCCATTAACATGATCATTTAAATCAGGAGTA
The DNA here is from genome assembly GCF_052426305.1 of Pelodiscus sinensis. Taxonomy (NCBI): domain Eukaryota; kingdom Metazoa; phylum Chordata; order Testudines; family Trionychidae; genus Pelodiscus; species Pelodiscus sinensis. The sequence goes on from NC_143055.1 coordinate 106,166,941, forward strand.
CCAAATATTCCTTTAAAAGCTTGTATTCCCTATATATAAAAAGGGGATGTTTTCTTACCTCAAATGGGAGGATTAATTAATTATGGTAAATCCTTGATATCCTGCAGTTTTGGAGATCATTGTGCGCAAGGTACTATACGGGGTGGTTAGTAATTCCTGGCTCTCAGTTCTATGTTAAAAGATGATACCACTATCAGTCTCTCTCTTTCTGATCTGAACTCCAGGAGCAAGTTGCACTGGTTGAGTTTGGAGGTATGACCTTAAGGGAATTTAGTTAAACTGATGCAAAATGCTATATAGATATGCTTTCTTTGGTTTGACCTGAACCAAAAGCAATCAGTTCAAGATAAGTGGAAGAAAAAACCAAGCAAACAAACAAAAGACAATCCACAAAGGCCTTTGCCCTAATTAAACTAAACTGATTTAAAAGTTGATTTTAATTAAACCAGTGCAATTTTCCTTGTGTAGACCAGGATTACTACACACTTTGTTTAGGCTGAACATTTTTTCAAGTAAAAGTGGCATTTAAATTTTTCACAGGCTTTAGTCTAGAAAGTTTCTTATTTCCTGAAATAGATACTTTGAAAATGTTGAGGCTGTGAAACCACACAAAACTAATTGCTGAAAAACTTGGCATGAATTTGCACACAAATGTTTTCAGTAACTTTGCCTGACTTGAGATTTTTATCTGAATGCTATTCCCTTAAATATGGAACTTACAAAAAACATTTCTCAAAATATTTACTAAAAAAGGAGAAATAGTTTAGATTATGGAGTTGGGTTTAGCAGTTTATATACAACCAAATATTAATACAAATTCTTTCTTGAAGTTACAAAAAAATTAGAAACAGTTTGGTTTTCAAAATTCTTCGGCATTGTTCTCAGCTCAAGCATGGCAGTTTTGTGCTAGTGCATGAGAAATGGGAAGTGAAATCAACTAGAAGTTAGTCTGTTTTCATTGGAGAAACAAAGTGCATGAGGAAATCTTTTATTCAACCAGTTTCTATTGGTGGAAGAGACACAATTTGGAACTTAAGAGACTTTTTTCAGGTCATCTTCATTGTTCAAGTCAAGTAAGTAAACATGAAAAATTAGGATTTTTAAAATCTGTTTTACTATTCTGAGGCATTATTGATAGCATAAGTTATTACCTCATTGTCCTCCTTCATATCTCTTTGGCAATGTTGCTCATAATAAATGTAAACAGTTAAGCAATTGGGGTTTGGAGATCACTGGCTATCATTCTGACCAGTATTGTCTCATTGTTCCTTTGTATTCCCCATCTGTCTATGTCCATCTGTTGTCTTGCCTTACATTGTAAGCTCTTTATGGTAGGCACTTTTTATCTATGTTTGTACAGCTCCTAGCACAATGGGGTTCTGTAGATGGCTGACCAACACACACTAGTAAGTTAAAACATTATTTGACGCTGAAATACACTAAGTGAAATTTAGAAAAAAGTGGATATAAAATCAGAACTGAATTGTTTTCTAAAAAGCCTGGTAGAAGTCCATGAATTTGTTCATGGAGACTTTGTGAGATCCATTTTACTGCTAAAGTAATTTAAAAAAAAAAAACCTTGTATCTTAATAAGTTTCCTTTTCTTAGATAGTAGTAAGACATTTCTTGTTCTTCAAATTAATAGATTCAGTCCATTTAACTGGTGGATAAAGAATGTGATTTTTAATTATGTACAGAGAGAGCCTGGATTTAACAAAAAATAAAAATGTAATCCAGTAACTGGAAATGGTAGGTGACTCTAATAGCACTTTTCAATAATTGTGGTCAAATCTTCTTAGTGTAGATATCTAGGATAAACTCCAGAGATTACTGTAATTAAGGAATTTACAGATCTCTTTCTTTACAGAAACCAGGAGCTGTTTGGTGGAGAGTTGAAGTCTGTTAAAGACTCAGGGACGGTTTGCCCTACAGTCAAGAGACCTGGGGCTGGCCTGTGCCAAAAGATTTGTGCTCAAAGGGTTTAGGCTATGGGGCAGTTTTGTTCCAGTGTAGACTTTTGGGCTTGGGCTGTAGGATCATCTAGAATTGCCTTCACACCCTGGAAGAGGGCAGTCACTATGGAGTTTCAACAGTTATCAAGAGTCAGGTTTATGGGCCATAATTTTCAAAGCTGTAATGACTTTGAGTGCTTAATTTGAGAGTCCTTGAAAGAGCCTTATTTCAGAGAGAGTTGCTCAGCTTATCTCAGACCAAAAAAAAATCAGGCCTTTTTAAAGTGTCTCAACTTGGGCATCTAAAGCAGGGGCATCTGTCGTTTCTAGTTAGCCCTGACATTCAGATCTAAACTGCTAAGGCAATTTCTATGTGCCTGTTTGGTCTGATCCCATGGTGAAACAGCCCCTTTGATATTACTGTGAAAGACCAGTTCTGGAAGAAGCACCAGAGTCTGGCCTTTAAGGGATGACATGGACAAAAGAATGAAGGGATGTTTGGGGGGCATAAGAGCTCATGCATCAAATATGATTTGATTCATTGAAAGATATGAGATTATTTACCTGGGCCATTTCTTAACCCACTGATCCCAAGTGCCTCAAACATTTTGGAGTTTTTATTTGAAATATTTCTGTAAACGGTAGTGAAAATGAGGATCATGACAGGATTGTGCTGTTGGAAAAGGGAAGGCCAAAGTTCACGTTTTAAAAAAAAATAAAATCAATGATCATCTGGGCAGGATTTTGCTGCTCAGTGAGGGAGGGCAAAAGGACACCAATGATTTGTTTTTAAATATCTTTTCTACACTGTGAAGTGTGCTTGCCTGTCTCCTTCAGTGTGATAGAGCAAGAGCCTTTTAGACCAGAATAAAAACAGGGACAGAAATATTAGAATGCCAAAGCAGTTAACGTGAGTGACGTTCTTCTTAAGCTAACAGGTTTGGATTTCTTGTTTTTAATCCAAAAGGGAGCAGGGATGATTCCTTTGAGAATTTAGATCTTTCCTTTACTTGAGGAAGGCTGGATGTGGCAGAGTAAATGCTCATTGGGTTTTTTTCAGACAAAATGTAGGACCTCATGGTATCTGAATACCTTCCAGCTGTACACTAAACAATGAGATTAGCATTTGTTCTGTGCTATTTTTCTTCTTTCACTCTTCATCTTCCCAGAGGATAAAAGTGAGATTTTTCTTTTAAATGTATTAGCAAAATTGAGTTATATGCTTTGAAATGGCAAGTGGTGAACTTTAATTCTTAGATCCTACAGGAATTCATTCCATGGTGTTGGATCAGGACCAAGGACCAAGGAAACTCCATCTCTTGCTTAAGTGCACTTGGCCCTTACCATAGGCCTTGTCTACACTAGCAAGTTACGATGTAGTAAATGAAATCCCAGCACAGTAACTCCCAAGGCACTTAGGCCATGTCTTCACTAAACGGAAAATCAATGCTGCTGTGATAGATCTTCTAGAGTTCAATTTAGCAAATTTCACTAAGACTCATTAAATTGAACTCAGAAGGCACCCGTCGGCAGCTGGTACTCCTGCTTCTATGAGCAGAAAGGGAAGCCAACAGGGGCATTTGCTTCGTCGGCTTTCTACTGTCGTTAAGGCAGGGAAACTAAAAAACAAGGTACATTACCCCAGCTATGTAATTAATGTAGCTGGAGTTGCTAATCTTAATTCACCCTTCCCTTTTGGTGCAGATCTGGCCTTAGTGAGCACAAATTCTACAGTTGCTTTGCTTTAGGTAAATACCTCCACAAGAAGTGTAGAGCTTTCTGCGCTGTGGCTATAGCTCGGGAATGCCAGTGTAAACACTTCAACTGTTTGTTGCATTGTAACTGGCTTCCAGAAATATCCCATAATACCTCAAGTCCCCTCTGCTCATTGTTTTGAACTTGGCTGGCATACAGGCATGTGCCTCTCACCTTTCAAAGACTCTAAAACCTAACACAAATATTTCTAAAACTTATCCTCTTAAGAATTCAAATAAGGACAGTGGTGAGGAAGGAAGAGCAGCATTATTAAAAAAAAATAAGCAGGTGCACGGGGAGGAGAAGAGAATTGTAAAAACTAGAACCAGAAGGGATCTCAAGAAGTCATCAAGTGCTGTACCCTGCACTCATGGCAGGATCAAGCACCATTTAGATCATCCCTGACAGATATTTGTTTAACCTGCTCTTAAATCTCTCCAATGATGGAGATTCCAACCTCCCTAGACAATTTGTTCCAGTGTTTAACCACCCTAATAGTTAGGAAGTTTTTCCGCATGTCTAACCTAAACCTCCCTTGCTGCAATTTAAGTCCATTGCTTCTTGCCCTGTCATAAGATATTAAGGAGAGGAGTTTTTCTCCCTCCTTCTTGTAATATCCTTTGGGTACTTGAAAGCTGTTATGCCCCTTAGGCTTGGTCTACGCTGAGAGTTTAAGTGAAACTTAGCCACATCAGTCTGAACTTCTAAATAATGAGTTCATACCACAAAGTCTACTTTAAGGGCTTTTTCACAAGAGGTAATGCTAAATTGGACCTTGCCTGGTTGACTTTACAGTTGTACAGATGCAGTGCTGTGAAAGTCTAGGTTCTTGGCTGCCAGGTGGTGTCCCACAGTGACCACCTCTCGCCACTGCTTTCAACTCTACTGTTTTCCAGGCAGACAGGAAAAGCCTCGGGAAAATTTTAATTTAATTTCCTCACACAACTCCCCTCTTCCCCCAGGGAAAGGCTTTCCTCACACCTGCAGTTATAGGTCTTCTGCCCTGAGCTCCTTTTCTATTCCCGTTGTGTTTCCTAAATAAAAATGCATGATTTCTCAACAACAGTCTCTTCATTGGAGGGAGCTTAACAGGCAAGCAAACTTAATGCAGGGGCACCTGGTTAACAGCAATGTGTATTTCTCCCAAATCACCGTCTGGCCATTCATAATGCTGTTTTTCAAAGGTCCTCTGATTTGTAGTGCCCAACACTGTGCTCTCCTTACTGCCCTGGTGTCTGGCTGTTCATTATTACTGGCTATGTGCCTTTACCCTCCACCCTGCCACACAACTTTCCCCCTTTCTCTCACCGATATTACTGAGCGCACAGCAGGCTGCCACAACAACGGAATGTTGCTTTCACCAATATCTGATATAGTAGACTCTGGAATATTCCCTTTAAGCATCCAAAAAGCACACTGTACCACCATTCTGCACTTACTCAGCCTGTAATTCAATTTCTTCTTACTGAGGTCCAGGCTGCCTGTGTACAGCTTCATGAGCCATGGGAGCAAGGGATAGTCTGGGTCTCCAAGGATCACTGTTGGCATGTCAGTGCCTTCCTGGTCTGGGAAAAAGGTTCCTGGTCTTGCAACTTTCTGAAGAGGCAAGAATTCCTAAAGATGCACAGGTCATGCATCTTTCCTGAGCATCCCATACGGACGTCAGTGACACAGCCCTTGTGATCCATCAACGCCTGCCACACCATCAAGTTTTTGGAATGTGATAGGAACCACACTTTTCTATGAAGGAAGTGTGGGGTCTGGGAAGGAAGTTGGGTGCAGAAGGGAGCTCAGGGTAGGGGAATGGGATGCAGCAGAGAGTGTGAGATCTGAGAGGGAGTTTTGGTAAAGGAGGGAGTTGTGACCTGGGGCAAAGGTTTGAAGTGCAGAGTCTGGGAGGGGGTATGGCTGCAGGAGAGGATTCTGACCTAAAGGGAAAGATATGAGAGGGTGCAGAGCCTGGGAGGGAGTTGGGGTGCAGAAAGGGGTGGGTGGGTTGCCTGAGGCACGCTCTGGCCAGGAGCCACTTATCTAAGCATCTTCTGGCCAGCAACACTCAGGCATGCTCCCCTGCCTGCCAGCAACTCCAGATGGCTCAAAGCAGCTGGCCATTTCATACGACTATCTGTTCTGTGTGGAAAGACTTCCCCCCCAAAATCTGTCAGATCTTTTTGGCTAGAAGCCAGCCAATGGGAGCTGAGAAACTGTGCTGTACTGCCCCAGAAAACTCTCATTCCCATTGATCGGTTTCTGGCCAATAGGATCTGCAATTTTGCTGGGGGCTGTGCACCTCCAAAACCTCCCCCACTTCCATAGCACAGCGAGGTACAAGGAGCAGGCAGACACTCTGAGCAGCACTGCTCTGTGCTGCAGGGGCAGGTTGGTTTAAAAGGCTTGGTGGGCCAGATTTAAAAATATAAAGCAAGAACTGTATTCCAGCAGTTACCAACTGCCAAGCTGTGGACCTGTACTGGGCTGCAGCTGCCGCCAGAGCTGAAGCCGGCTGTTTGTGATGATTCAGTCTCAGGGCCAAGGTCAGGGCCATATACACAAAGAAATGTTACTGGTCTGCCAAAAGCTGCAGCACTGAGAGCCTCCACAGCAGCCGGCTTCAGCTCTGGCAGCCACCACATGGTGGGCGGCTGCTGCAGCTGAAGCTAGCTGCTTGTGGCGGCTCTGGGTGCTGCAGCTTTTGGTGGACCAGTAACATTTCTTTGCATATATGCAAAGAAAAGTTTCCCAATCCTCCAAAATTTGTGAATGGGTTTGCAGGTCCACTGTATAAAAAGAAAGGTTGGGAACCACTGCTGTATTCTGTTGTAGTTTAATCAATATTTGAAAATGTAGAAAGCACCCAAAAAATTAAATAAATAACATTCTATTACTGTTTAACAGTGCAATGGGGCTTTTCAAAACATAACAGATAGATTTTATTTTTTAAACATTTCAAAAGTTCAAAAAATATTCAAGTATCAGGATTAGAATGGAACAATTCTAAGCACTGCACATGTAATGGCTCCAAAATGGAAAACTTAAACATGACTAGGGATATAATGTTTTCCCTGATTTCCCATTTTACCCCGAGTGGTGAAATAACCAACCTATTATCATCATCAACATATTGCAATGCCACATGCATTCCCCATCTGTAATGTTCACTGGACCTAAAATTATCTATGACTTTAGATTTATGCTAGTAATCTTCCGAATTTACTCATTTACAGAATTACAAGATTTTATTACAATACAGTCATTATGATGTATGCTCTAGATTGTGACAGGCACAATTATTAAACAGACCATTTGAGCAGTCCATTATTAAAGCTGCTACACTCAAACCTCTTTAAATCAGCAACCCTAGGAAACAGGGTGTTCTGGATTAAAGAATTTGCTGGGCTAGGGAGGGAGCTGCAGGATACTGGTGTGAGGGGAATGAGTTGGAGCACTTGCTTGGCATCCTGCTCCCAAGAGCACATGTGGCTCCATGCTCCCAGGCTCTGCCCCCAGCTACTATGGGAGCAGTGGAGAAAGGCCTCAGGGAAAGCCCATTGCTGTGCTGCCATTCCCCCTGCTAGTGGGAGGGTGGAGGGGGACAGAGTGAGCAATAGCACACAGAGCCACTTCCTCCTCCATCTGCCAGGGTCCATATCATGGATATTCCTCGATTAGGGTACCTCAAAAAAGGAGGTATACAGGATCTTGCGCAAAAGGGTTTTTTTTGCGCAAAATGGCTCCATCTACACTCCTTTTTTGTGTGCAAAAGCCTCTTCCACAAAAGGGATTAGAAGAGACTATGCAAATGAGAGCACGAGAAATGCTAATGAGTGCTTCATTTGCATTGCCTCTGCCGACAAATTCCTGCAGTGTAGACGTAGCCCCAGAGTATGTAGCTTCATGCATATTCATATACTGCATGACCTCGGTGTATATACCAAATTCAAAACATATCTGGGCAATCCCTTTGAAGCTACTCACATGCATAGAAACATCCACATGCAGAAGTCTTTCTAGAATTAGGCCCGATTTACATGGGTCTGTGCGCTACTCATTGCAAGATGAGTCTTCTCTAATTACACCCTGCTCTCTTGAAGCTTTAATTTCAATTATATTAAACTTTCTATTTTGCTGTATTTTGACTTTTTTCCTTTGAGACAACATTGAAGCCTAAGCTATATTTATCAAGAATTATAGGCTTGAGGTCCCTCAGCCCTTAAACAAGTTAATAAACCTAGCTGGGCGGCAGCATAATCACCTTCCTGGAGCCAACAGGTCTGAGAATTAAACTTAGCAGCAGCTGCCATCTATCCTGCTCCAGCCTTGCTCCACACCTGTTTCTGTCCCACTACAGTTTATTTCATCCCTGCTCTCTTGCCCAGCTTCTAGCTTTGACCCTTGGCTCTGACTCTTGGTTCCTCTTTCTGATATTAAGAACTCGATGTTGACCCAGGATCCATGACCAGATCTTAGGGAAAATTATACAAAATTTAACTGTATCTCATGTGCTAAGGAATGCCAAAATGTTTTAGAAAGTGACAAAGCTAATCAGAGCAATTAACAGTGTAGGGATGATAATTGGGGAAATAAAGGTTAACAAAAGTTTGTTACCAGCTTTGCAAGATCTAGATGGTTAGCCTGAAGAGCTTGATATAGGGTAATAATATCTAGCAATATGTATCTTGTACCAAACAACCACAAAAGAAAGTTTGAGCTTAAACTAATGGATTTCCAGGGGATTTTTAGTACATGTACCAAGGAAGAAAAATAAATAAAATAAAAAATAAAAATCACATTTACATTTCCAAACCACTGTGAAATTTAGCAATCAGAACCCTTTATTATGGTCCCCCAAAATGAAAACATGGGCTGGGGCTGAGCCTAAATCAAAAGTGATCCCAGATATGTGGGGTATGTAAGAAAAAAGGGCATGCATAGATTTTGAGACCAACCCATAGCGGGGACATCAGGATAGCAGAAGCTATGCCATTAAAGTGTTTCCTCCACTTACTATTTTTCACCTTCCTTTCTGTTGGTGTCCATAAGGTTGGACAGAAAGTATGCACAGAGCTGGAAACTTTTACAGTACTTCTCTTCTTATACTGATTTTTCTATTTTTGCAATTATATTTGCTTGTATTGTAGTATTAAATTAAAAGTGTTCCTCTTTCTACACAGCATAAGAGATAAGATTAGTGAATTTTAAGCGTACAAAGCAGCTTGAGTAAGAGACTGTTATTAATTATGTGCATTTTATTCACAAATTGTTCAAAAGGCTAAAATGTTCAAACCATCCATCTCGCAGTCCCTGACATTGAGGACATTTGTTCAAGTGTATGCATGGTCCAACATGTCAAACACGTGGGGTACCAAACAACCACCGGTTTACACAAGCAGCTGGCTAGCCTCATCTCTTCCAGAATATCTCCTCTAAAACTTTGAGAAATTAGCACTAAGAGTCTGCTTGCACTTGACCCAACTTGTTGGTACTTCCGTGCCAACACTGAAAGTAAAGAAAAGATACTAACATTTTCTGGCCAGAAGTCAGTTTGTAATTCAACAAGTGCCTTAGTAATGGCAATCGGGGGGAGACTAAATAAGTTTCTTGCAGGCTTGATGGGAGGTGACATGCATGGAACACTTGTTCCTCAATTTCCCCTTTCCAACATACAATTCTTTGACCCTTCAAAAGGTGCTCCGTGAATTCTGGAAGCTAGGAGGACTGCAGAGCCAGCCCCACTCCCCTCCCACTGCCGTTCTTCATGAAGGGTGAAAGGTATACAGAGAGGACTAATAACATATAGATACTTGCCTTCATTGCTTGTCAATGGGTAGTAAAGCTGGTGGACAGAAGAGAAAACAAGACCTCCACAGCTTCTAGGAATGGGCGGATTGGCACAGATAAAATAATTAAGCCAAACTTTCACATAGCATTTGAAATTAACCTTAAAAGTTCTGTTAGCTTTTTAGAAAGCATTACATAGTCAATTTTTAAACAATGTATCAATTTCACACACTTCTGCATGCCCCCTCTCAGAATAGATGAAAGAAACAAGAAAAAAAAAACCTGTGCCTGGGAGCAAACTGAAAGTAGGAGGAAACTTCATTAGAAAAACCTCTCGATAGTTTCATACCAATTCATTCACACAGGGGGGCATAGCTAGGACAAATACCCATACTTCAGGTTGAACTCAGAATGAGGTTTGCCAACTGTCCTGTATGCATGTCGCTGGCAGAAATACTGAATGAATTTGATCATCCACATTTTGATGGGATTTTCTCCATCATGGGTTCCACTCTCTCCTCAAGTACTCATCAGCCTGCAGCTGTTTGCATTTCATGAGGTTTCTGGGTTAACTAACTACTGCCTAGCACTCTGCATTGACCAATACAGGTTGTACCATGCATGGCCATAGCAGTAGCAGGTTGTCAATTCTGACCTGACAATTTTGGGAAGATTTAAGAACAATGCATGGAACAGCGTTAGCTACATTTGGGGGAAGAGACATCTCAAAAGGACTGGCTTGAAGGAAATGAATTGGAACTATTTCCTCTCATCAACATGAAGAACACTTCCTACATGGAACACAACAAGAAGCCAAGAGAGCACCAAAGTGAGACTTTTGACATGCCAAAAAAAATGAGCATGTCACTGTGCAAATCACTACAGGATCAAACTCTGTGAAGAGATACAGAGCGGCTCAAACACAGGACAGCCCAGAGTCACATATGATAGCCTGAAGACGGCTTTGTCCCACTGTGAACCAGATTGCCCTCTCAAATCTTACAACAGTGAAATCATTAAAGATAAGAGTAAGTTCTGCTATGTTGAACAAGATAGCAACATCACTTGAGACTCACTGGACCACCTACCATCTCTACAGGTCATGCCTGAGGTAGATGGGAAACCCACTGTAGAAGAGCTAAGCAAGGCCACTGATTTACTAGGAAGTGGCATGGCTCCTGGAAAAGATGGCATCCAGGCAGAAATCCACAGTGTGGGGAAAATAGCCTGTTACCTTCTCTTCATCAGCTTCTACTCAAATGCTGAAGAGAGAGAGAGAGAGAGAGAGAGAGAGAGAGAGAGATACTACAAGAGGCGTACGACACCGACATCACTTCAAATAAAAATAAAGGTGAAAAGGGTGACTGCAACAACTACAAGGGTATCTTACTAATAAGTGCAGCAGGAAAAGCTTTCACCAAAGTCACCTTAGTGCATCAACAGAGAGCTGTCAAATCATGCCTATTCTTAAGCACATGGATTCTTAAGTGTGGATTCAGTGCTGGAGAAGCAACTGTAGACACTTTCTTTGCATCAACACCAAGAAGAGTGCAGAGAGCAAAACTGACCATTATATAACACTTTTGTGGATGTAGCCAAAGCATTCGATAGTCAGCACAGCAGATCTATTTGCCATATTAGAAAAGATAGGATGTCCACCAACCCTGATAAGTTTTATACATTTTTTTCCACAACATGAGAGCAACTGTCCAGTTTGATGCGTTCACTTTGGGCAGCTTTGAGATGAAAAGCAAAGTGAAGCAAGGATGTTCTTGCCCCCACACTCTTTGGAAAACAGTGTCAAACTAGTCACCCCTTGATTTTATATTTGAAGGGCATAATATGGAACAGTACCAAGACAAATGATCTCAAGTTCTTTTTTAAAATACACTTTATAACCACCCTTCTAGCAGTATATTGAAACAAACAAGAGCCTGAATCTGCCAACATTGAGTCAGTTGGGACCAAAATTTTATGGTTCCCTAGAAAATAACTTCCTCCCACCTCATTGTGTAACGCGGAATTATGTAACTAACCTCAATGCCCATGTGTTATCAATGTTGCAAATGATTATGTAGCAACAAGTTATGTAACCATATGATTGGATATAACTGTAACCACTGTGTAAGGAAGAGTGTAATGTAACTTGTGCACCCTTGGGAAAAGGGAACTGTGTAAAGATCAAGAAAAGTCTGTATACCCAGTATATTTGATATATGTCAATCAACTGTCTTATATCTGTAAAGGTGCTCTCTCAAAATGGCTGCCAAAACTCCATTTTGGGTGAATTCTATTATCTGGCATCCACCACTGGTTTGGTTTATGTCACGTACCACACATTCCACAGGTATGCCAGTTACCTGTGGAGATTTTAATATAATGGGATGTGTGGTATGATGTGTCAACCAATTAATTTAAAAGTATGCTAATATAGCATCCTTTAATAACCAATCACCTGTATTTGTTTTCTGAGCTGTTATCCAATCACTTTAAAGAAGCATCATCCTGTAATCAATCGTCTTAAACCACGGAACTCATGAATATTCACGAATCCAGGCTATCTAAGCCTCTGCCACCCAGCAGTTGTTGTTGCGTCGGGCTGCTCCGGGTTCGTCGGATTCCGTCGGGTCTTAGGCTAGGCTAGGGAGTGAATGAGATCCAAGTCTTTGTCCTAGGTTTTGGAATGAGAGAGGTCTAATTAGTCCTTTAGGCATAGCTGGGCGGAAGGCTTATGCTATCCTACCATTTAGGCTTAGATTAGTTAGTTAGCATAGGTTTTAGATTAGATTTAGATATCGTTGTCGTGTCTGTCCGGCAGGCTGCATTGGTTCGAAGCATTTCGGCCATCTTCGAGTCTGTTCGGCGGGTGCGTCGCGATTAGTTTAGGTCTTACAGAATAGCTTAGAATAGGAACACGGTCCACCACCACCGATCCTGCCGCTCCGAAGTGCGGAGAAGAGGAGCCGAAGGCCAGAGTCTTCGTGGAAGACAAACCAACCGCCGCCGCACTCAATCTACTCTTCGAGGGATCTCCTTGGTAGTTCCTCGCCCGAGGCTCTAAAACAGCCAAAGGCTAGAAGGTCACCAAGCATCAGGATCGTACGCCGAGGGACGCCTAGCTGTTCCTCACCCGAGGCCCTAAGGGACCAACAGCTCGAGGTCGCTAGCACCACCACCGTCGTCCTAGCGCCGATAGACTCTGTAAGTAGGTATAGGGACCCTGGAGGGACTGCCCCTCAAGGTCCATGTAGTATAAAAGGGGACTCCCCCCTATAAGTTTAATCGAGGTATATGCTGTTAAATTTGTTGTAAATAATATAGTCTTGTGGTTTTTAATTATCGTGTTAAATTTTTATTGGTGCGACGCCCTCTGAGATAAACAATCTCCAGGTGATTAGATACTGGTGGACACCTCGCACCTGAGATACCATCCCGTAGCGGATGAGCCCAGTTACTATGTAACTGTCCAGAGAGCTAGTTTTCATAGCTTCTCTGAATCTGTTAAACTTGGTAACAATTGGTTCCTCCTCAACCTCAAATTTCTGCTTCACCCCCCTCCCCCCCCCCCCCCCCACACACACACTTACTTCCTATTAACAAGTTTCCTCCTTTTTCCTTGCTCTCATGCTTGCCACCATGCACACAAATACTGGCTCTGGGCAATAATTGTAAACACACAAATTACATAGACTTGCAAATTTGGGGCTCACTAATATTGGGCCCAGTTTTGTGTTCCCAACTTAGCCACCAATTCCACAGACTCCAGTCTGACACCAAAGCCAATGGGCCTATTGCCTCAATGTGAATTAAAGAATCCAAACTCTTGGCACAGTTTCAGTGAAAAAAAAATCTGTCTGATTCTCCTTCTACTTACACCAAGGAAATTAATGAGTACTCCACTGAAGACACTGGAGTTACACTACTGGGAAGTTAAGATAAGAAGACCATCAAAAGTCCAGATTCCACCTTCATACTTGAAGTCAATGAAAACCTGCACACAAATCTGGGGATATCTTTTACTTAAGTTATTTGAATATGTATTTTAATTAAAATTTGAATATCTATAAATCTTTGAAATAGTTCATCTTCTAAGACATGAAAAATAAAATGCATAAATATTTGCAAAGAAATGAGTTTGTTCATAAATGCAAGGCTGAGATCTCTCTTGCTCTCATGCTTTCAAAGCTGGGTTCTTCAAAAGGTGCCTAAGGGCAATAGGTACTCAAATCCTATTGAAATTCTGGGGGATTTTGGCACCTAAATCTTGAAAATTCCATTCTATAATAACTTTTTATAAAGTATGGACCTCGGGGAACATTTACTTCTAAATAGATACTTCTAATATGCTTGTTCTTCAACAATACATACATTAATTTGCACTTGCTTAGAAGCAAGTATATCAACATAACAATATTTATATATTTAAATCCACCAGGGTATGTTCTCAGATATTTAAATGCATTTTCCGTGAGCCCAGTTGAGTAGCAGAGAATTAAAATTAATTCCAACTGCCCTGTAGGAAAATGAAGGACATTGTTTTATTGACATCTTTATTTAATATAAAAATGCTCCGAAATGTGTTTGGCAAATGCTATTGCTCTTGTAGATCACATCGCTTCAGAAGCATGACTTCTGAGGAAACACTAGATCTTGTAACAGAAATATCTTTAAATCTTTTAGATAGCCAGTCCACAGGGAAAGGTTTAAGAAAGGATCAAAGCTTGTCCTTTCAGCTTGAATTATTCCATTACAGCTGAATGTGACATAATTACAAAAGATGTTGGATGTGGAATCTCATCAGGATTATCTGACACTCATCTTTGTTGAAAAAGTCTCCCCAGCTGTTGCTCTGATAGCACAAATGTGACAGGAGTGCAGAACACAAAAGTACTTGTAAGTGACCAATGCTTTAGGGCTACCTTAGGTTCCCTAGGCCATTTTGTGACTTTCAGTTAACACAAATATCAATGCTATGTAAAACAGTTATGGGAGGGAGGTGGGGAAGGAGGAAGAAGGCATACCAGATCCAGTTTTATCATTGTTTAGGAATTTAAAAAAATAGTTAAAAATCATCTGAGATTTCTGATTTGACATACATTATTAAATTAGAAGCACATACAGATATTTGTTCCCCTTTTCCTACAATGTCAACCTAATTTATACCCCTTTTTGGTATTTATCTGCTGCAGAATCAACAGTTTCACTTGCAGAGTGTGTTCTTGTTAGAAAGGTTGAGGAGATTTACATTTCTCATAGCATTTGGCAACTTCTGGTAATTGGTACGTCTAACTTAGACTTGTTAGAGTTTTATTTTTTCCTACTGTGTTATAATGTTCTATGGACATTTTTACTTCTACAGAGGGAGTTCAGTGGTAAAATATAACATCAAACATAAAATGTGGAATAATTACCCATTCTGGAGGATTTGGTAGCTGTAAAAATACTTTTCTTTCCTTCCTTGTCATGGATTACATTTTCTTCATACATTATTAATGAAGTTAAACTACTAGTAACATGCCAAATGTGCTGCATAGGAGATTTGTGCTTAATCCAGCACAAAACAGGCCCAGTCACATAATGATAGAAAAAAAAAGAACAAATGTCAACAGTTTCACACTGGGACTAGATTAAGCAGACCATACTTACTGATTTCTTACACAGGGATTATCTCACTTTTAGTGCTATGAGCAGTAAGGCCACACTTCTCCTACATTATTAACACAGAACTGCACCTGAAAAAATGACAGCAGTCTCCCAGAATCTACTTCCCAGACCCATGCCCACCGCACTGCCATTTATTGCATATAACAGTCTTACATTATCATCTGGGTATCATACTGTATAAACATATCTAAGTGGGATAGACTAGTTATTAATGCTTTATAGCCCAATCCAGAACCCATTGATTTTAATGGGATTTGGATCCAGCTCTTAAGAAATCAAATATGATACTGCTTCCATGTGAGTTCCAGTTAGATCATGCTCAAATTAACTGGGGTTTGCTATTTACCCTTCTACCAGTCAGATTTGAAGGCTTCCAAAGGCTCAGTGGTTGATCCTGCAAATAATTAAAGCATCTTATGTATCCACTAAATTCAGAACTACATAAGGAAATGAGAGAGATACACCCACAGCTGAATGTATACAGAGTTAGGCACTTAGTTAGAACATAAGAACGGCAGTACTGGGTCAGACCAAAGGTCCTTCTAGCCCAGTATCCTGTCTACCGACAGTGGCCAGCACCAGGTGCCCCAGAGAGGGTGGACCGAAGACAATGATCAAGCGATTTGTCTCCTGCCATCTCTCTCCAGCCTCTGACAAACAGAGGCCAAGGACACCATTTTATCCCCTGTTAGCAGTCACTTTTGTCACAACTAATATTGGTGTTCCGACAATTTTTTAAGTCTCCAATTTATATGTGCTATTCATTAGAGCCCCATGACAGATAAGTACATATTTGAATAGCTCTCTGACTAGGAATACTTGTGTTTTCTTGATTTGTGGTTCAGAGGGGTAGATTTGAGATCAGCTGTGATTCAGAAGGAGTTTGAGTTTACATGAAGAATTAGTTACCCTAATAATTCCAAATAAAAGTGAAACATGTTTGAAATTTGATTGTCATTTGCCTGCTAAGACCTTGGAGCCTTTACTCCCATACTGGGGCAGCGGGAGGGGGGGGAAAAAAATCACTGGAGTAATAGAAATCAGACTCTTAAAAAGTTGAAAGGTTCTTGCTAATAACTTCTGTAGAGAAAAGATACCTGAACTAAGTCAGTGTGTAGGCCCACACGTTCTCTACACCAACCGTGACCTCAAACATGGTGGAAGCTCTGCCAAGAAAGGAGAAGTGGCATTTGCCCCTCTTCAGGGAACAAAAAAAAAAAAAAAAAAAAAAAAACACAGATCAAATGTCCAGTCATCTAGGAAACGGATATGGGAGCCCAATCCCTCCATATCAGCTTTGAGCTTCTTGCTCCCTGCTGTGCGACTCAGTCAGCATTACTCCATTGGAGCAGGTCTACTCTACCTTCCTGTGAGTGTGCTCTGAACCCCCACGTCCCAAGAGATATGACTTCTGAACAGACAGAAGCCATAGAAAGCACCAGACAACATTGGTTTAGGTTTCGTTGTACAGTTTTGGGATGATTTTTCATCCAGCGGTCCTCACACAGTATTGAGCGGTCAAGACACAGTATTGAGCTCTTCCAGACATTTCCTTCCACAAAGGGTAAGGAATATCCATGAAGAGAGGGGCCTTTCCTTTCGAAGCTAATAGTTGTACACTCTACCTTTGTCTTCTTAAAGTTAGCATTGTAAATCTATCCAGGCAGGCGCGTAGGGTGTGACTAACACTCACGGTTGGCACTATGTTGATGTGAGATGTTATGGAACGTGTAAGTATGAAAAGTATGTCCACAAAGCAGTAGCTTGTGTCATGAATTGACCATTTAAATTCAGCAAATCTGATTTATAACCTCAACCTCTGCTTACAAGATCATTAAAATTGCATCTAAGGCAGAAGATTGTAAGTATATTTAATTCAGTACTACAGAAGATGTCAATATCATACGGATACTTAATAAGTTGTGCACAATTAAAACACAATTTGGACCATGCAAAGCTGGGCCAACTCCATCACCCGATTCATTTCCTCAGCCATTGTAGTTGTATCCCCTACACTTCATCTTTTTTGTTTTAGGCCACATCTACCGTAAGAACATTTTGATAGGATATACTGGCATTCCTAGTGTGGACTCATATTATACTTGCCAATTTGCTCTTTTATCAGGATAGCTTGTTTTTCTCAGAAAGAGGTGGGGGCTGGAATAAGCTACACTGGTAAATGTCCAGGGTAATTGTGGTTATATCTACGCTGCACGCTTATTTTGAAATAACAGAGTGTGTGTCTACACAGTGGGCTTCTTACTCCAATTTCTGTAACCTCATTTCACAAGGAGTAAGGGAAGTTGAAAGAAGAGAGTGTTCCTCTGCTGTGTAGACAGCACCAAAAGCCAAATAAAGGTACTTAAAGTTCAGCTATACAATTAACATAGGTGAAGTTACGTATCAACTCAATTTTAGCCCTAAGTGTAGATGTACCCCCATGTTGACATTAGGGACTTTTGCTAGTACAGTTGCATCAGAGAGGGATCACATATTTTTTAATGTTCTTGACCAGCTGAAGTCTATAGTGTGTTTTAACCTGTAAGTCTTTCAGGGCAGGGATTGGATATTTTCTGTGTTTGGACAGCGTCCAGCACAATGAGCTCTAATACAAATGCAGTACAGGGGCATTACCAAATTAGGTATTTACCAGTCTTAATTTGGCAAAAGTTAAGGAATATTTTCATTCCTGGGAAAGGTGGCAGACCAATGGCCCTCAACAATGGTTTTGTCTCTTTGCAAAACGGAAACAAGGATCAAACCTCTTGAAGGGAAAGGGGGCAAAGGAAGCAGTTGCACCAGGGCCTAAATTCAGAAAAGCCTGGGGCTCTTGGCCACTGCTAAGGGCACTTTAAATTGCCACCAGTGACCTGTGCAGCTAGCCTGAGCCCTGCCCCTTCTGCCTAGAGCCCTACCCCTTCTGGGAGTGCAGATTCAGGACCCCCCACAGGCCCAACAATTCTGCCAGCCCCCCGGCAAGGATGACTGCTGGGCAAGCATCTACTACTGCCCCAACCCCGAAGACATCAACCCAAGGTTAGTAAGCTTGACCAATCTCCCACCATAGACACTTCTTGCTTTCTATACCATTCCCCCCCCCCCCCCCAAAAAAAGGCACCTGCAGCCAGTGATGTTTGCAGCACCATGTCATCCGGACCTATTCTGAGCATTGCGTGACAACCTCGTGTTTAGATGTAAACCGGTCTACATCAGAGTGCTGGCCATTGCCAATTGCACAGCTGAAAAATGGTAAGTGAAAAGGGTTAGGATAGGCCAAACCTACATTATACGGAGAACAGGGTTGCTTGTTACTGGTAAATATGGCCCAAATCAGTCTCCAACCATGCTAGGCGGCCACAACTCTCAAGTCAGTAGGGATAATGGGACTTCAGCAGCTCGTAGAAATGTTGGCCATTGTTAGTAATTTTACCAGGTTTATATAGCAAACCAGATTGTTGGCTATTTGCACGTTATTAATATAGTTGCAAAATTCTTAGAGAGCGCTCACTATGAAGTGTAAAAGGGAGATCTCACTCCTTAGTAAAGCACTTGTATTGCCATACCAGACTGTGTCTTTAAAAGCACAGACCAGACATGGAGCACTTCAGAGCTACAGTGTTCTGGGAAAAGTTCTGGAGATTGTGCCTTACACGTTCCTTGGCCATACTAACCATTTACTCCCCTCTCTGCTCAGCCAATTCTGCAGACCACTTGGAGGGGATAGAGGAAAAAGTCCCTGTGCTTCCCTGAATGTGTAAGACTCTCCCCCATCCTTTCTGAAAGGAAGGCTCCTTGCCCCACTGCCATACTAAAATTCTAAGGCAGCAGCCCCAGACAGTATTTGGAACGAAAGAGAAAAGCCTGTTCATTTGTACTGCAATTAATACTTCCAAACAAGCTACTGAGACAATCCACCACACATTGGAGCCAATAAAAGGACACTGGATTGAGGTCTATATACCATTTTGCATTGCTTTAGTTCCCCTGTCCAGTATTTGTCTACATGCCTCATTTAGTTTGTGTTTCTTTACTTCATGTACCAACGAACTTTACTTTTATTAGAGATGATAGAACAGACTTAAATTAGGATCATAGGCTGCTGAGTGCCTGTGGGAAAAGGAAACTGAAGCCTGTACAAGAAACAAACAGTAACACTGAGCCTCCAGTCAAAACTGAGAATTGAAATTCTTCTCCACAGAGTACTGAAAAGGGCATACTTCATACCAGTGTGGCCAGAGGGAAAAAGTCAATGACCTGAGGGGTGCCAGATTTAGTTACAACATGGCTCCCGATTTTGTTGTAAAAGAATCACATGGTGCTAGAATTGATGGGAGTTGCATCTATTCCTGCTGCTACCAGTCCAGACACATTTAGGTTTTCTATTTTCTTTGGCATTTGATAAAGTGACTGTCCTCTAAATAGAGCATGTACAGTATTTCATACATTCTGTTTTACTCTGTGGCACAATAAGCAATACATTAATTTTTACAAGTGTATGTGATGTTAATATTCCATATCAAGGATTTCTCCATTAGAAAACCTGGATGCAGAAAACAGGATCAAAAGGGATTAATCAATTGGTCCAGCAGGTGCTAATCAATATTGTGAATAAATAAAAACTACCATAAGAATGCCAAAGGTGAAGTCATCCAAGAATGAAATTGGTGTAATAACACAAGTGTATTGTATCCTTCAAACACATGTAAAACATTAAGTAGGTATCAGTGCCGAAATGTGTACTCTCTCAACTGCATTAATATATCCAGTTTTACAAGGCTAATGTATTTCTCTAATTTCAAGTGTTCAAATGTTAAATTCAAGTCGCATAAACAATATGCTTGTGACATTTTTATCTAATATGCACTGGATATTTGCTTTTTAAAAATGCACCCTAGATTTTAATTACTATTGTAGACAGCTTTTTTGCTAGAGCTTTGAACTCCAGCAGAAAATCCCTGAAGATTTGCATAAAGAGCTGGCATCCCCTTTTATTTGCCCATTGAACTCACATGCAGTGACAGATTGTCAGGATAGGCAATGCTTATCCAATTTTAATGTCTGAGAAAGACTGGTTTACCAAAGCAGTATTCATTTTTACAGAGCTACAATTTTAACAAAGTTTAACAATTTTAGTGACATTATAAACATTTTTACTATAGAAACTATATACAGCACACTTGCATAAGTACAGACGGCTTCTGTCACACTAACTTCTCTACTAATCTCAGCTTTTAAACCTTGAAACTTGTGATCCTTCCTTTTGGCTGACTTAGTTTTGGAATCCTGGAGAAAGTTTGTGCCAGGCTAAATAGCTCTTCAGGTTTGTCTACATGAGATTAGATGGGTGCCAGCATTCCAGAGTTTGGGCCCAATCTGACTCCTACTGGATAAGAGAAAGGCTGCCATTGACTTCAATAGGAGTTGGATTGGACCATTAGGGCGTGTCTATGCTAGGAAATTTCAAAATAACTAAATTTAAAAAATAACTCCCGAAATAACATGTCCGCACCATTAGTCTGAGGCGGGCTCCATTACTGCAGACTTAGAGCCCCAGGAAGCACTGAGGAAAAACTACTTCAAAATACTCTAGGGAGTAGCTATTTCAAAATAGCAGCAGTGGAAGGTCCATGCTAACGCTATTTCACAATAACGGTTTTGAAACAAGCATTATTCCCTGGGGAAAGCAGCAGTACAGATTTTGAAACAACCAGCCTATTATTTTGAAATAACAAGTGTGGTAGTGTGGATGCTCCACTTATTTTGAAATAAGGGGGTTATTTTGAAATAACTCCCTAGTGTAGACCGAGGCTTAGTTATTTCTAAAAATTAAGGGCCCAAACAAATGAATGTCCCTAAAGTGGAGCAGGCTGGCTGGACAATATTTCCTTTGTCCTTATACGTTTATTTATTTGATTTGCCACTCCTTGGATTATTTGTCCTACCAAAAATAAGACGCTCACTGTAGAGACTCCCCATGGACAAATTTTCCTGGAAACCAAGGAATTGAATCGACAGCTTATTAGAAATTTAAAATCGTTTGTGTGTGTCTCTAACACTGCAGGGGAAACACTGAGGTACAACCGCATATGCTCCAACCCCTCAGACAGAGACCTACATCTACAAGATCTTCAACAAGCATTCTGTAAACTCCGATACCCACACAAGGAAGCGAGGAGACAGATTAACAGAGTTAGACGTGTACCCAGAAGCCTCCTGCTACTGGACAAGCCCAAGAAAGAAACCAACAGAACACCACTGGCCTCCACCTACAGTCCTCAGCTAAAACCTCTCCAACACATCATTAGTGATCTACAACCCATCCTGGACAATGATCCCTCACTTTCACAGGCCTTGGGAGGCAGGCCAGTCCTCGCTCACAGACAACTCGCCAACCTGAAGCAAATTCTCACCAGCAATTATACACCACACCATAATAATTCTAACTCAGGAACCAATCCATGCAACAAACCTCGGTACCAACTCTGCCCACATATATACACCAACAACACCATCACAGGACCTAACCAGATCAGCCATACCATCACTGGTTCATTCTCCTGCACATCTACTAATGTAATATACGCCATCATGTGCCAACAATGCCCCTCTGCTATATACATCAGCCAAACTGGACAGTCCCTACGTAAAAGAATCAATGGACACAAATCAGATATTAGGAATGGCAACATACAAAAACCTGTAGGGGAACACTTCAGTCTCCCTGGTCACACAATTGCAGATCTAAAGGTAGCCATCCTGCAGCAAAAAAACTTCAGGACCAGACTTCAAAGACATCATGGGTGCTCTTAGGGCTGGAGCACCTACACGGAAAAATTAGTGGGTGTTCAACAGCCACCAGCAGATGAACTACCCCTTCCCTTTAGCACCTCTTACCCAGCAGTGGTTCTGCTGATGAATTCCTTCCCCTCCTATCACAAAATAGCTGTTCAGCAGTGTTCAGGAGGGAGGGGGAAGAGGCAGCATGGTGGGCAAGGTAGGGGTGAGGTGGAAGCTTGAGGGAAGGTGTAGAATTGGGGCAGGGTGGATAGTGTATCCCCCCCAGAAGGGAAGTTGGTGCACTCTTGACCTACAACGTTGCAACATTCTATTCTAACCCACACCCCCAAACCTGCTATGGGGAAGGTCAAAAAAACCACTTAGCCTCCCTCAGCCAATTTGGAGGCAAGAGAACAAGGAAAAAAGGCGAGTAGCAAAATACCCACATCAGATCATGTAGAAGCCCAATTCTATTTTAGTTCCATGGGTGCAAGAGTGGGTATTGCCAGCTCAATTCTAGTGAGAGAACAAGTCTTCAAAACTCTGCATGACAAAGACCCACCTCCAGCCACCCAGAAGGGCAGTGACCCACCAAGGCCTCAGCCTGGACCAGCCACTTCCTGCTCTAGACTTTTTTCTGTGATTGTAAATGTTTCCTCTTCCAGAGGGAGCCCTTAAAGCAGCAACACTCTATTTTCTTCCTACCCTCAGGGAACAGCTACTACACTAGATGGGGAGGAATGTGTCTCTTTAGCTAGCTTTGGAGCTATTCTGCTGTCCTTATGCAACTTGGAGATTCAGTCCAAAAGGAGGAATCCTCCATCAATGGGTTAAGCCAACATTACAGCTACTTAGTACTACAGGAGCAGCACAATGTTGCCACAGTGAGAGTTCTGTATTTACTGACCTTCTAAAATGTCCTACATACCATGTTTTTGTTAGTTGAAAAGCCTCCTATTTTCGGTATGTTTTTATCAGCAACACATGCTGCAGCAAATCTAACCACAGATATGCTATGTTGACACAGATATAATGACTTGCAGCAGGAGTGCAAATCAGCTTAGCCCTCCCACAGGTATCCTACAAGCTTTTCACAGCCAGATCTGCAGTTTCTGGACATATATAACAGGTGCAAAAGGATTTAGGATTGCTCCTGCATCCCTGCTGATGTATGGTGATTTGCTGGCTTTACGGCAGGCATTTAACAATCACTGCATGTGCTTTCTAGCCTGAAAAAGAGTAGCTGCTGGATCTTAAGCAATAAGTGGATCCAACTTCTCTGGGAGTTGTTTGTGCCCAGCATTTTGAAACTCTGCTATTTTGATGTCTAAATTTGGATTTAGAAACCTAATTTGAAACACCCTTTTTTGCTAGTGTTGGTCATTTTTCACTGATCTGATATCTAATTCTACATTATGACAAGTGAAATGGTAAGTTATCCTACTAATGCCATAGAGCCAGCAAACAATGGACAAAATATTTTGTCCAAGATAAAGATTTTCTTCCACAATGGAATTATGGACTTCAAAAAACTGGACATTTGTATCCTGGGTTCCCACGAGTTGAACAACAAGGTTTCCCTTAAATTGCTGCTTTATACAAACTCATTCACAATATCTTTTAAACTAATCCAAACTGACACAATTTGCCATAACAGGCATAAAGAAAAATTACACATTTTTAATGCATTTATGTGTATCCAATAAACTAGTAACTGAATGTGAGATTCAAGCAGACTAGTAAATCTCTCTTTAATTGCAGCATCACATATTAAAGAAAAATATAATGGGGCCAAAGCATGTTTTCAGTCTTCTGAGGATAGTGATTTTTCTTTCAACACAGTGAAACGAAGAGATACACAAGTGCAAGCACTTTGCTCAAACAATTATTTCAAGTCTGGGTCCGTGTGGGGGTGCATGCTCATCCCAGCATGTATCTATGGCTATCCCAAAGTGTGGTTGCCACTTGATTGGTTGCTGGACCCACAGCAGACTTGCTAATCCATAACTCACTTGCCCCATGCGTAACTCACAGTCCATAAGTAGTCTGATTCGCAGGGCTAACAGCCTGCTGGCCAAAGTCAATAAGAGTTCCTGACCTTAGGGTAGTAGGGCCTAATGGTCAGAGTCAGAGAGAGTCCCTTCTTCAGGGCGGTCGGGCCTGAGAGCCAGAGTCAATGAGTACCCCTGGTTGCAGGGCAACGAGGCCTAATAGCCAGAGTCCAAGAGGCAGGGATTTGCCCCAGTAGGGTTCCCGACCCAGGGCCCTTTGAGCATAGGAGTTGCCTAACACTCACTCTCAGCTGGGACTCTGGCCGAAACACGCCAAGAATACCTGGATGGGAAGGGTGGCTCCTGCACCCTCCCTGGGTCGCTTCCTACCAGTCTCGTTGAGGCGTTGTCCCACATAGCTGTTGGGTCCCCCAGTTCCCCGGCTCTGGTTTCTCCCTGTCTCTGCAGGGGTTGAGCAGTCACTGTCCTCAGGACATTCAACTCTCAATCTGGGCGACGGATTGTAACAGCACTGGAGCTCCATCTAGAGAACCTTCCCCTTCTCTGGCCAGCCCAGACTGAACTGCTCCCTGGCCTTTTATACTGCCCCCGCACTTGGAGCATTTCCAGTCTGCTTGACTTCCTCCGCCCACAGAGTTTTCATCCCTCCCATTCTAGTGTGGGGTATGCCCACCCCATCAGTCAGATTTAGTTCCCAAACTGATAGACTGATTTGCTTCTCAGCTCAGCATCATTATGGATATAGTTCCATTCAGAATCAGTTTCTTCATGAGTTATTGCAATGAAATTAACCCGGGGAACCTGCAGTTTTATCTGGAGAGACTGTAGACATTTTGACTACCCTAAGAATATTTTATGCCCATCCATATACAGTATTTTAGAAAAAACCTTCAACATTCAGCTTGATTAGTGTCAGCTTCATGTGTTCTGAGAGGTACCCACCAAAATCTTTGGGACATCAGAGAATACATTCAAAGTATTGCAGCTGCTACGGGAATTTGAATCACAATATTATGGCTTGCAGAATAACTTCCTGCATAGAAGGCGTACCTAAAAAAATGGTAAAAAAATCTTCCATTTGTATCAGTCAGGACATTAGACAATGTAACTAGAATAAGAATGTCACAGGATTACTTCAAGGAAGACTGGTGGGCTTAAGCATACCTATTATTCACTACCCGAGAAACAGACACCAAATAACTTAGCCCAATAACTAAATCTACACAATTCAACCACAACCCATTGGGGCCTCAACTAGTTTGGAAAGGCCACTGGTACAGTAAGTATGATATTTGGGTGAGAACACTCATTCTCTCTGGCTGTGTCTACACTGCCCCCATTTTGTGCAAAAAAATATGCAAATGAGGCAAACTGTGGAATATCGCTGTGCCTCATTTGCATAATTAGGCTTCGTTTTTGCGCAAAAAAAACCCTCTTGCACAAGAGCCTTGATTACGACAAGACATCCTTGCAACAGAGATTAGATCACAAGAACTCAACAACATGAAGGGGACATATTCCTCACATCAGATGGAATGCTCCTCCCTTAAGAGCTAATTTATTAGCTTCAGATGGAACATACAAGCCAGTTGCCGAAGGATTTGGATGTACTCCTTTTCCACTGGAACAGAGCCTTACCTGGGGCCTTGTAGACATGCCATTATGGCAGATGTACATCTACAAAGTTCTAGTATTGTTTTGGTGTTCTGGCAATGATGACACTTATTTTCTGTAATGTGCACCAGCATGCAGGGTCTACTCCATTAGATAAGGATATTTAAAGAGATACCAAATACCGTACATATAACAATCAAGGTAACGGATGATGTTTGCTTCAGCTAATAGCTTAAGAAAAACACTACTACATTAAGCATTTTGTCTAAGGACCACTATGGTAGCCAGAGACACCATGTCTGGTTACACACTAGCCATGCAATGCAACTTTTAAATAGAATGAGGAAAGGCGGCCAGATTTCTGCAACAAAAGAAAGAAGTATGTAGCACTTTAAAGACTAACAAGATGGTTTATTAGGTGATGAGCTTTCGTGGGCCAGACCCACTTCCTCAGATCAATATGTGGAAGAAAATCAGCACAACCATGTATACCAAAGTGATACAAACAAGCACGTGTTCTTTTTTTGATTGTATCACTTTGGTATACATGGTTGTGCTGATTTTCTTCCACATATTGATCTGAGGAAGTGGGTCTGGCCCACGAAAGCTCATCACCTAATAAACCATCTTGTTAGTCTTTAAAGTGCTACATACTTCTGTCTTTTGTTTCACCTAAACCAGACTAACACGGCTGCATCTCTATCAGATTTCTGCAAAGTACTGATATTTCATATGTAGTCAAACCAACTAATGCTCAGTGTTTGGTGTTGACACTGCATATGGAATGCTCTAGCTAATCCAAGTCTGCTTGCAAGAGGGTCCAGGTTATGATCCTTGTTAAATGACAAAGTTTTAAGCTGTCCCAAATGAATGGCTTAAATACTTTCCATCTTAAATATTTAGAATTGTTATTCCATGTGCCATTTTTATAGATTTAATTTATGAGGTATTTTAATATATACCGCATATGGCAACTCTATTTTAAGAGTAAAAAGAGCACTTTGGTAATAGTGCTGTTGACTATTGGAATGTAAATCTCTCATCTTCTTGTCTTATGAAGTCTTTGTGTGCATAAAATACAACTTAACATTAAGTATTTTCTACTAAACTGGGGACAAATCCCAGTGTAATTTTTATACAAAGCTCTTTTAGGTGTCTAATACCCCAGTAAAATTATAGCTATGCTTTGCTTTAGAGTTGAGGATCTTTCAACATTCCCAGTTTTAACCCAGTTTTACTCAACCCAGTTGAGTTTATAACTCAATGCTAAAATTTAGTTCATAATAAATCTTGGCCTTAAAACGCCATTCTGAAATATCTATAAATTGTTCTTATAGACATGGAGTATATTCAGCTGGAATGAGGTTCAGTCTCTGGTTTGTGCCTGGATGTTGCACTCACAGAATTTGCACTTGTATTTTTACAGAGGTTAATTAATTGTACATGAAAATCTCAATTGCACCTTTAACTCCCTGATTTGCAAGTGAGAGTCAAAGTAGTTAGGGATGCACCCATTTAGAATTTACCCTCAATTTAACTGAGGACAAAAAAAAAAATGCAGGCACCCTCAAAGGAGGGCCAACCTTTCTGAAGATTTAATTGAAATTGCGGAGCTCTAGAAAGTTATATTATGGTAAAAATAAGAACTGTGATGTGAACACTTTTAAGGTTCTCTAATTAAGAAACTGACTTTCTAAATTTAAATTTGATATGAGAAGTGAGTGGCTAGGGAGGTCAGCAAAGATCAGTCTTTTCTCCACCCTCTCCTCTCCATCCCAGGTCAGTAGCAAATAAAAGTTGCCATGATCTGAAAGTAGACAGTTGTGAGTAGTAAAGATGGAAAGTGGATAGTCGTATCAGGGTCTCTCTTCTGTTCTGTATTGCTCACAAAGGAGTGTTAATTCAATAGCCAGCCTTGTGAGCACTTTATGCTGCTCTCCAGCAAAGGAAAATGGTAAATTGCTGAGAGGCTAGATCGGATCCTAAAACTCTAGGAAATGACAAGTGACTCTGAGAAGAGCCAAGGGACTGTCTGGCTTGCTATTTTAGCCAACTGCACATGTATGTTACTGCTTTCAGCTCACAGTTGCTGAATTAGTCAGCAGGTAGAGGGAACAGACATCTTTAAAGGAAGGGGTACAAGCTTCAGCCACTGAATTCAAATTTCAAGCATCTCAGAACTCTGATAGAGCCAGAGTCAGGACTTTGGTTTAGGCACACCTGCTTTCTCTTCTCACAGTTGCAGCAATCAAATAGTGCAGCTTAATGGTGCAACACTTTTCCAGCATGGCAGCCTACTTGGTTGCAATTAGCATATGGTGAAGTAGCTTATTTGTTACTCTCTGCAAATGGGTTTCCAACAAATTCAAGTTTCTGGGATCTTCTGATGTCGAAGGCATCTTTCTGGGCTCTTCTGATGTCTAAGTTGCTTTCTAGGGCTTTACAAGATGTTATCACTGCTGTGTTCATATTCTACACAATCGCAAATACTATCTGCCACACACAGCTTCAGTCAAATTTAAGAGGCAACAAATAAGTGTAAAATCCAGCAAGAGGAAAGGAGGCAGGACAAGAGTAAGATTACACACAGACACAGCAACTTGAATAGTCAAACCATATTTTAAAAAAAAATCTTTGTTGGCAGAAAGCCATTGGTTTTTATTTAACTTTGGCCACTTTAGACCTCCTCCTCCTCCCCACTCTCCCCCCTCCCACCTCCATTTCTATAGTTAAAAGTCCATTTCTATTATTTCCTGTGCTTTTTTGGGGGAAGGGATGTGATGAGGAGAGAAATGCCGATCATAATACTTTTCTATGCACCAAATGCAAGTCACTAGCAAGATATTATTTGCCATTGCTTGTGGAAATGTTGCAGTGAAGGGCATGGCCCCCAAAACAATCAGAGGAGATGCTATTCTTCTTCCTCTGCTGTGCCTGTTGGGAAGCTTCCATACTCCTGGGTGTACTGGGGACACTGCCATTTGGGTCATGTTCTGCTCTTTGTGGCTTGCAAAGGCTTTTTAATAAAATATACTCACATCTGACGTTTGGATCTTACTTGTTGAGATGCATAACAATAGACAGGCCCCTACCACATCAGGAATTCTTAATCCCTTTCCAGAATTTGGGATTCTGTCAAACAAGTTATCAAAAGGAGGAGAGGCTCAACAGGGCAGTAGAGATTTTGGGACTAGAGACAGATCCAAACCAAACTCAGATGGATGGATGGTTTGGGAATTGTCTAAAGTCAGTCCAAGAACCAACTCTTATTTTGTTCCTTAAAACTCACTTCTGCTTAGCACTTGATTGTAATCTGATAATTCGTTGTATTACAGGGGCTAACCATATGCTTTATGGAAATACGCTTATGAATATGAATTGGCATAACTGGAAAATACTTGATACATTACAAGGTATCATTCTGTTACAAGAGTATTTTGTATAATTTGAAAAGCTGTAATCGACTGAATACGATTTCCCATTGGTGGGCATGTATCATTCTGTCACAGGCGTGCCTTGCCCCTCGTTAGAGGGGTAGGAACCCAAGTCCTGGGTCTATCAAGGTCTACAGCCTGCCTCCACAAGCTGAAATAACCCACTGGCTCTTTAAACAGGGCCAGTGCCTCCCCATACAGAATCAAAGGCTGGCCCTTTAAAACAGGGCCCGGTGGCCCATTGGCCAGAGTCTAAGCTGAGACACTGGTAGGTCATTTAAGGTAGGGCCCGCTGGCCAGAGTTTCTATACAAAGTCAGTGGCTGGCCCTTTAAGGCAGGGCTGAAGGGCCTGTGATGGCAAGTCCCTAGTGGGGTGGGGGCTGCCCCGTGGTAGGGAGACCCAGGACCACCCTACTCCACCAGGTCCCGGCCTATGGCCCTATGAGTGGCAGGACAACCCACCACTCCCTCGGCAGAGAATCTGTCCAAAATGCACTGAGGATTCCAGGGAGGGAAAGACTGCTCCTGCACCCTCCCTGCACCACTTCCTACCTGGTCTGGTGGGTTATCTTCCCACGTGCTCACAGGTCCTCTAATTCCCTGGGGATGCTTCTCCCTCATAGACAGCTGGGGAGATGTCCCAACTGGCACTGGAGTCTCCACCGTCTTCCCTCTAGGAGCTGGCTGGTGCTGGTTAGTAGCTCCCTTCTGAGGTCCTTCCCCTCCAGTGGTCAGCCCAGACTGAGCTTCTCCCCAGGCTTTTATACCTGGGCCACAAGCTGAGCATGCCCAGCAGAGGTGTGGGGATAGGGCTCTTTTAGCCAGGGTAACCTGGCTAAACCCTGTGGCTACGGCTACACTGTAGCCTTCTTGTGGAAAAGTTTATGCAAATAAAGTGTGGCATGGAATATCTCCACGCTTCATTTGCATAATTAATTAGCAGCTGCTTTTGCGCAAGAGGCTTTTGCACAAAAAGGAACTTGTGCAAAAAGGAACAGTCTACACAGTTCCTTTTTGCACAAAAGCCCCTTCCGGCACAAGAGCTGTTCTTCCTGAAAAAATGAGCATGGCTCTTGCGCAAGAGGCATTTTTTGCACAAAAAGGAGCCATCTACACATCTCCTTTTTGCATAAAAGCCTCTTGCACAAAAGCGGCTGCTAATTATGCAAGTGAAGTGTGGTGATATTCCACGCCATGCTTCATTCGCATAAGCTTTTCCGGAAGAAGGCTACAGTGTAGCCGTAGCCTGTGAGTTCAGTGCGGGGCTGGCTCGCCCTGTCTCATATTCCAGTATCTGAAATTACAAATTAAATATAAAACAGTTTTCCTAATATAAACAGGCTATTTCAGAAATTTGATGGCTCATTGATAAGGTCAGTGATCTGTAAATAGGTTTGTTTTTCCTATGGACCATAAGAGTCTCCCCACAAGGACATGTGTTTAGGTCACCTGATGCGGGGATCGATCTTGGATAGTGTATTTTTCCACCGAAAGTGAGAAAAAAAAACTTTAAATTGAACTCAAAGGATTTCTTTCTTTGGCAAAAATCTATATGAAGGTGGGAAGCCAGACAATAGGGGGATGCCAGACATCAGGGCACACCTGCTTACTATCCAAGATGACTACTTGAAACTGAACCAGAGTTGGGAGGGAGAAAAAAAATCAAGCCCAGATTGGAAAACTGTCCAGTGTTTGAAATAAGCTTATTGGAATAATTGAGGAAGAGATATTCCATATAACCCATTTCTTAGCATATTAAGCTTATCTGGTATGCTTTGTTTTGCTTAGTAACTTTGTTCTGTGGGTTATTAGTTAAAACCACTTCAGTCCTACTTTTTATGCTTCAAGAAGTCGCTTATGTTTATTCATAAACCCAGTGTAAGTTATTGTAGTGTGGAGGCAGCTGTGCATCTCTTTTATGTAAGAAAAATTGTTATACGGGGTAAGATGGATTTATCTGGGTGTTCAGGTCCCATTGGGGCTGTGCACTTGGGTACTGAAGAAAAACCCTTTAATAAAGCCGATCTCAGTGTCTGTATTACCCTGCATAGGGCTGTAACCCCATCTCTGTATCGATGCTGGAAGGCCTAGCTCAGCCAGACAGAAAATAGGAGCACAGAAAAGTGGGCTCAGTGGTATTACAGAACATCAAGTGATAGTCACAAGGGGATCTGGCCAAACCCATGAGACATTCGTTTTCTCTTTTGGATTTCCCCCCTTTTTGCCATTGCTCTGTTCATTATGTTAGATGTGTCATTTATTTAATGTCATTTCTCATATTGCAATGAGAGAAATGGTCAGGATCCCTGTAGCATCCCCCAATTTTCAGGTTCAGTATAAATCATTTTGCATTGTTCTGACATTTCATTTGAGAGCTACAATAGCATTCCAGTACTCTCATTCATCTGAAGTATCCCAGAAATGTATTCTAGCCTTCTTTATTTGGGGCTGGACACTGTGCCATTGTATTTTAAAAAGCAGAGAATTAAATTGAAGATTCCTAACTTTATGAAGCGTTAGTAGGTTTTCCATCATTAAAGATGGTCACTGCTTATTACAAAAGGAAGCCATGATAACTCTAAAATCCTTAAAAAGTGTCTTTCCATCTAGTCCACTCAGAACAAGTTTCATCGATGTCGTGCTTTAAGGGATTTGGGGAAACAGACCGTCTACACTAGGGTTATCAGTCTCAATATAGGAATCACTGGGTGAAATTCTGTGGCCTCTGATTTGCAGGAGGTCAGACTAGAGGATCCAATTATCCCTTCCAGCCATTAATTGATAGGAGTCATCTCAGTAATGAATTGTGATTTACTGTATGTTTCTATAGCACTTAGCAAATAGTGGCTCAGACCTAGTGGTCTCTAGGAGCTGCTGCTATACAAGTGCTTACTAAGAATTAGGGAAAACAGTAGACTACAC
The DNA here is from genome assembly GCF_052426305.1 of Pelodiscus sinensis. NCBI lineage: Eukaryota > Metazoa > Chordata > Testudines > Trionychidae > Pelodiscus > Pelodiscus sinensis. The sequence continues at coordinate 106,198,850 of NC_143055.1, forward strand.
AGTGTCTGAAAGTACAATATTCTTAAGCGCGATGGATAATATATACAGTAGACTTCTGATAATCCGGAACCTTTGGGACCTAGGTGGTGCCGGATTATTGGATATGCCAGACTATCAGGAGGTACCATAAGCTGGTTATATATATACACTGTATACATTATATACTGAATATAAAGTGTTCTTAACACTTTTATAGTACATACTGTATACAGTATACTATGATGTTTTCATTTTTTTAACCCATTTTTACCCTTTTCACTTGGTTCAGATGCTGCCGCTGTTGCCTTGTGACTCGTTTTTTGCCGAAGCTCACTCACTAGACTCTTGCCATTTTGATGCTGGACTATCAGGAGTGCCGTACAATTAGATGCCGGACTATTCGAGTTTTACTGTATATGAAATGAACACTGCCTCTAAATGGCGTTCCTGACTGTATGCAGGGTAGTGCAATGGGGTAGAGTTAAAGATGTTTGGGGTACGTTAATTGTGAATTCTGAACTCTAACTGAAGCATACATTTAAGGGTGGACTCTTTGGTGTGTCTTGGGAGGTTGCGTTATTTTTTGTCTAGATGGGTTTTGAGTGGGGAGAGGAGCCAGGTTTTAATTCAGTAAAACATTTGTTAATATTTACACTGACAATAACTTCAGCTTAAATTGCCTGGGAATTGGTTCAGTGGTTTAACGATATATAAGATATTTTTGTAAGGGCTGTAACATCAGTTGTCCTTTGTACCTACCACCAAACTTCAAAATAAAAATAAAATATTGCATGAGTGGACATATTGCATAAATGACCTCTCTTCATTCTAACCCTGGATTCTATTTTGAAGTTTAAGGTTTATTCTGAGGTGAGAGTTATCAAAAGCACCTAAAGGAGCTGCCCAGCGCCTTTGAAAGCCTTTGGGAGCCCAGGGCACATTTAAAATAGCTTTTCACAACATTTAATAGTGTCCATTTAGCCACCCTAGAATTTTAATACAGGCAGTCCCCGACTTACATGGATCCCCGACTTACATCAGATCCCTACATATGAAGGGGGCTTTTCTCGCCACGGAGGACATGGGCAGCAGGACCGCCCAGACGCACCGTGGTCCCACCGCCCGTGTCCTCCGTGGTGAGAAAAGCTGCTACGTGTCTCCCTAGTCTGCGGGGGGGGGGGAGGGCCCCAGCAGACCAGGGAGACGCGGGCGGTGGGACTGCCGAGACGAGCCACTGTCCCGCCGCCCGCATCCTCCGCGGCTTTGCTCCGCGTCTCCCTGGTCTGCTGGAGGGGGGGGGGCAGCTAGTTCAGCTAGTGCACTTCCCCCCCAGCAGACCAGGCTTTTCTCACCGATGCCTGGGGTAGAGCAGCTGGGGTGCTGCCGGGATTGTCCTACAGCGCCACTCCTCACCGCTACTGGACCAACCCGGCAGCACCCCAGCTGCTCTGCCCCAGGCGTCCCCAAGTCAGCTGCTGCTGAAACTGACCAGCGGCTGACTACAGGAAGCCCGAGGCAGAGCTGTAGTCAGTCACTGGTCAGTTTCAGCAGCGGCTGACTTGGGAACACCTGAGGCAGAGTAGCTGGGGTGCTGCCAAGTTGGTCCCTGCAGCGCCGAGGTGAGGCGCTGCGGGGACCTACCCAGCAGCATCCCAGCTGCTCTGTCCCAGGCGTCCAGATTCAGCCGCTTTTGAAACTGATCAGCGGCTGATTCCAGGAAGCCCGGGGCAGAGCATTTCTGCCTCAGGCTTCCTGTAGTCAGCCGCTGGTCAATTTCAACAGCAGCTGAATCTGGACGCCAGTTCCGACTTACATACAAATTCAGCTTAAGAACAAACCTACAGTCCCTATCTTGTATGTAACCTGGGGACTGCTTGTACATATGCCTACTCTTTACAGTAGATAAACTTAGGGTATTGCATCTGAGAAATGTTAAGTCTTATCCAAGTAAGAAAGGTTCAAAACAGTGTCATTAGAATGTCTACACATATGCACGTCTTCTACAACTGGCATGTAATTTAGTTTACCAGTGTCACTATGTTATATTAAGGGCATATATCCCACTATAAAATAATGCTAAGAATAAACCAAACTAAGATGAAGGTTGAGAGTAACAAGAGATTAAACTGCAAAGTCAGGCCAAAGCTTCCTTCATAAATTGCAGTAAGATTGCTGGGTGACATGAACAAATGTAACTTCTGCAAACAGAAAGATTTCCCAGTAAAGCTACAGTAATTTAATTAGAAAAATACTCCCAGTACTCATGGCCATGAAATCATTTCGGCTAAACGATTGAATGTAAGAACAGGAAATTGATTACTGAGATGTTTGAATTGTAGCCAGATTAAAAAAGATATTACACTGAATTTTGGTATAAGGTGCATAATGCAACAACTATTTTATGTTCAAATCTGAAGCCCTACACTACACATAATTGTAAGTCATTATTTTCAGAGTACATAAACACATTTTAAACAGATGTATTCAGAATCTAGTTTATTACATGCCCATCAGTTTATATATCAGCTATATTGCTTGTTTTAATGATAAGCAATATATCTGATTGATATATATAAACAGAGGTGGACTGTTCCACCAGTCATTGAGGAGGACATTAGAGAATAATGATTTATCAAGTACAAATCACAATTCCTGCAGATAGCAACAACAAACTTTTCTTAACACCACAACTACAATGCCACTGGTAGCCAAAAAATTAAGTCCATGAATGCTAAGAAGTACCTGCACAACTGAACAGAGCACTAAACAATCATTGTTTAATGTACTTTTTGTATGTGGGTGTACCTCTTTTCAGCTGACGAAAGAACATGCAGTTTTATGTTACTGGGCAGCATCCAGGTTTTTATTTAAAACAGGAATGCTGCAAATAATAACTTCAAAAATGTTACATGGTTTCTATTCTGGACCATTAATTTCAGTCGGATTGAACTATCATTTAAGTGGATCCTGATGCTAAAACTTGGATTCTACATTAAGTTTGAAACTGAAGCCTATAGAATAATTTGTTAGGCTGAGCTATTCATCCCAAGATGTCAAGAGAAAATAAGCCAGTCTCCAAATAAAGTTGCCAACCTTCGGTGATGACATCAGATTAATACCAAGGAATAAATCTATTTGCCAAGAATCTAAACCATTAGTATTTCCATACTAAACTTCCAATTCATGTTTAATTTAAATACAGTGTCACAAAATGACATCGAACTTTTGTCCAGCAGGAATGTAGCACCCATTGGGACCACCTACAAAAAGACTTCCCAAGAAAGCATAGACTTTCAACATCAATTTGCAATTTTGGTGGTGTTTCAAGTTGGATGCCCTGATTTTCAAAGGCCAACTACTCTTTCTGAAAATCAGGCTCCTTTCATGGTATGTCAAGTTGTGCACCTAACAAAAAACAAAAAAACAACCACACCCACCACAACCACCGCAGTCACTAGCAGTTTCTGAAGAACTTTGCAGACATGTACACAATTTGGCAATCAAGAAAATTTCACTTCTGAGGAAAGGCTATTTTCTTGTATTGAAGTCACCCTGTCAACCTTCTGCTTTCATCTCTGAACAAAAAGCCTCAGAACCATAGCTACAATGTACCACCTCTGAAGCCTTAATTAGTACCTTGTGGATTTGGTCTTAGGTAAAGTTCAGAACCATGTCATTGGGCCATATTCTCATTTACTCCAATGAAATCTCAGTAAAGGCAATGACATCCACATAAAGAGGTTAGTCAATGTTTATTAACAGTAATGAAAAAGAACCAGGAAGCTTAGGATGCTAAAAGCTTCCTGGTTACATTAGCTGGTGTAGCTTGCAGTTTTAGAATGATTCAAGGGGCCACAGATTTTAAAGGTAAAATATCAGAAACCATGTAGGATAGAGGCTAATGCTATACATCTTGGATGCCTGGAAATCCCTGTTTCTGATGGGGGAAATCCCTCTTGATAATTTTAGTACAATAGTTCTTTCTAGTCTTGATCTTCTATAAAACACAGGAAGAAGGAGGGAATCACAATTCTCATTATCCTCTTGCTTTTCTCTCTCCCCATTATGGAAAATCTAGTCTCATTGCAGTGATATTTTATATAAAAATTTTGGAACTATAACCAATGCTGCATTCTACTTAAAGCTTATAATTCTATTTGGCAAATAGTATAAAGTATCCATCTCTAATTTTCACAATTCATATTGAATATATTGTATGTTAATAACCATGCTGGAACTGAAAGGAAATGTAGAATTGGAGCTGAAAGCAATGTAGTTATCACAATCGGATTTGAATGTATAAACTCCATAATTGATTAATTCCTCTCCTCCCTGTTTGTGTTATTGAAACCAATAGGAGCACTCAACATCTTTGAAAAAAAAATCACTTATTAGGTACCAAAATATGGCATTCATTGCCAAAAGTTAGGCACCAACATTTGAAATTTTTTGGCTGTAATTTCGGATTTTCATAGCAATTTATGAGAGACTAAAAGATAGACATTACTACTTTTCATTCCTTCCTGTAATGTCACAGGCAACACAGACCTGGAGAAGAATATATTTCAATATTTGCCTAACAGGTGATCTTTACACACCTATCCCAAAAAATGCAGAAGTCTTCAGATACCCAATTGATATTCTAGCCCAGACTTCAAACAAGATGATTTTCTAATAGCATGTGTTGAATTAGTTGTTTCTTCTATTCCTGCAAGAATATGCAGATTCTTTAGCCTCATAAAGCTTTTTTTAAGTATTTAAATTTGAATCAAAAGAATACTGCTTCTAATAAATATTAGAGGGAAATTTTACAGTTCCTAGGTAAAGGGAGGGATTTTTAAATAAAGTCTGAATGCTATCCTAGCATATTTTAAGTCAATTATATACTAAAATTGAAATTTACATTGCATAGAAACAATATTTCCTCATATTACTGCAAAAAGTATACTGCTTTAGCCTCAAGGGAAGAGAAGATGGGGAGGAACTTAACTGAGGTATTTAAGGTAATGGTATAATATGAATTTATGAGGATGACATACCACATTAAAATTTCCAGTTCCTTGCTTTTCTCATAAACATTCACTACCACTTTGTATCTTGATTAGTCATTTGCACAGGTGCAAATGCTATTAAATCAGAACCAGCCATGTTCCATTTAGCTTTTACAATTTTAAGGTCCTTACTACTAAAGGTACAAAAAGATAATTGAGCTGTACTCTGGGTTTTTACAGTAGGTACTGAAGAACTGAAGTTTCAGTTTTGTTTTTAAAAATATTCCACATTGTAAACTTGGGTTTATCTACCCTTGAAGATCCTAGGACAACAGGAGACCTAGAAATGGTCACATCACAAGAGACAAAATGATAGCTGAGCAGCAAAGAGGAATGTGGTTTAGTCCAACTGTTTAAAAATCTGTTCATTCTTTGTTTTATTGATAAACATTTAAGTTGTGTACCTAATACACACTGAGGGTATATTTACAATACAGAGTTTTTTGGAAAAAATAGCGGTTTTTCCAAATAAACCTTCAATTACGTCCAGACTGCAATCGCGTTCTTTTGAAAATAATCAAGAGAACAGAGGGGGTTTTCTGACATTGGTAAACCTCTTTCTATGAGGAAGAAGCCTTTTTCCAAAAGAGTTCTTTCGGAAAAAGGCATGCGTGGTTGGGGGAAGAGGGAGTTCTTTCACAAAGAGAGAAGAAAAAAAGCACAGGTGCCCTGGTGGCCATTCCGCCCATAGTAATCATAGCTTACATGTGAGACAGCGTCCATTCAGTCTGGACGCTATCTGTCGAAAAAGCAGATCGCTTTTTTCATGTGCCTTTGCAGTGTGGTGCCAGACTAAAGAGGTTCATCCTGTATTTCAGAGAGGCTCTAATGCCTCCATACTTTGGAACAGACTTGAAACACGGTATTGCAGTGACACAGGCATCAGGGATGTGCCTGTTTTAGTCCCCGTGAAAATTCACCTAACTTGGCTTAGGTATATGCCTCAAAAGGACTCTGAAGGATTGTCTCTTACTGCAAGTGAAAAAAACTATTGTGCAGAATTGAACAGAGAAGAAACTACAATCTCTGATTAAAATCTTTCAAAAAGTTAACATGTGAAAGAGAGGCTTCTAACTGAAATTTTGTAGCCTTAAATGAGACACATTACCAATTACTCAAAAACTCCAGAGTACTAGAAAGGACTCAGTCTAGCCTATTAGACAAATTATACTCACAGAAAATCCCGCATCAAGTATCTGATGCAATTATCATCTACAGGATTTGAAGGGGCATGTCTAGTGTAAGGCAGGATTGTTTATCTGATTGTTCAGTTACTTTGGGATATGCTCGTTTATTATGGTTACTCTTCAGGGGGTGGTAAGTTCTATCAATGATCTGCTTGTGTTACATGTGTTCTCATACGGACCTCTACCTCTCCCTTCTGCAAGTTCACTCCCAATGGAGCTATCCTAAAGTGACTAGATTTACCAGGGCTGCATTCTTCCTGCCTGAGACTCAGATGAACATACAAATTCACAGAACCATGTCTGAGAAGACCAGGTTAACCATTTCTCCCAAACTGACCCCTTATGTGTCCCTGGACCGAGCAGCATTTGCAAGCTGCCACCCTCCTATACTCCAGATTCAACACATCCCTATCCCCACTTTCACATTACAAGTATTCAGGCAGCAACCCACTTGATGAGAAAATGGCACAAGATTTTTGGGTACAAGGAGCATTTTCACAGAGCAGGGGCTCAGACAGCATCTGCAGGCCCCTAGACAAGGTGGGAGGCAGGTCTAGTCTTTTGAAAGGTGAAGGGCCTCAGGCAGAAGGGACTGGGACAGCCAGCCCTCAGTACCTACCAAACCATGGCACTGCCCCCTCTCCCCTCCCTCCCACCTCCACAGAGGCTATGGCATGCTGCTTCCATGGCAATTTAAAATACCCAACATTCTGGCAGCTGGGAGTCCTGGGACTTTTGCCCTCCCTGTTGAAGGGCCTGCTGCAGAGTGCATAGAGAAACCAAAAATGCAAATAGAATGGGGAGGGAGAGAAAGAAAGAGGGAAGCAACCAGCTTAACCATGGAAGTTATTTATTGCCAGGTAGTATCCATAGAAGGAGAGCCAAACCAAACAGTTATAATATGACATCTAACTCCTATTGGTTTAGAAAAGTTAGATTTAGCAAATTGTAACCAATAACACAAGTCAGGGTCAGAAGGCTATGCTTAGAGAGGGTTGGATTCATACCATTGCATGAAACTTGAATTGATCAGTTTTCCCCAGAGGATGAGCGTTGCTAAGGGTCTGGAGTTCTGGAGACAGGCAGAGCTCTGAGCATGATCAGTCAAGAGAAGAGTAACTCCCAATGTACCAGATGCATATGCTGGAGCCAGGCATTAGGACACCCTACTTGAGCAAGAGTAGTGGGTTTTGTAGCAAAATGAACAATGGTTTAAGCAAGAATACTAGATTGGTTTATGGGTGAATTGATTAGCCCAGGGAGTATCCAAAAGTTGTTTTATTCAGGCTACACAGCAGAAACTGATCATTCCTAGCTATGGGAGGTGTTCCTCCAACAGAGCTCATAATTTGGCAGCTTTGGTGTTTTGGATACTAATAAAGATTTATGACTAGAATTGGTCTAGTATCTTAATGAACCCGCACCTGCACACACCCAGCTCAGTAATAGCTGGAGCAGAGATTCCCATCATGCTTTCCTGTTCCTAGCATTCAGGGTAGCTCTTGCCTTAAAATCTGTTCTCCATTTTGCAAGCTAATGGAAATTCCTCCCTGTCCCATCTTTGATATAAATGAGGCCAAGGGAGGTGTCTCTAATCCTGTTACTCTTTTGGGACAGGGTTTAGTGCATCTTTCCCCCACCTTTTCATTGCTTTTTGTAATCTTAATCAGCTTTAGTTCAAGCAGGGTCTGTACCCACATAGCCTCAGTGCCCCACTGCCAGTCTTCATCTAGCCCCTGCCTTAGGGACAACCTGCAGTCTGAAATGGCCACTCATCACTGGCAAACAGATGTGAACCTGCTGCCCCTGCCTACCACAGCTGCCTTTCTACAGCCCTTATAGCATCAGGCCTTGCTTCAGGTGCTGCAGTCCAGAGGTTTGCTTGGCCAGATTTTCCCCATCCCCACCGTGCTTTCCCAACACTGCTCTACCTCTAAGAAGCCTCCTGTTTTCCTGATAGTTGAGTTCCTACTGCTCACTCGCTCTCCAGAACAGCAGTCAATTCTGCCTCTTCCTCCAGGAGTCCTTCTTCATATAGCCCCCAGCTGGGCCCTCATTAGCCAGAACAGCCTCAGGTGGGGCTTTGCTTTCAGTCCTTCATCAGGGCTGGAGTTTTGCCCTTAAAGGGCCAGTGCAGGGAAAATGCCCTGTCACAACATGCTTTAGTTAGTTACTTCATAACCTGACATTCCATTGTTCTCAAAAGTCGAGAGTCACACTAGGCATATAAGCACCCGAGTCCAACATGTGGGGACCACTCAGCAATGAGGTAGTCTGGGGTGGGTCTCAGTCTTCCCTGATAGAGCTGCTCCATCTTCCATGAAAGGCTTTGGTATACATTGGGCCAGAGACTGCAAGAGTGGCTTCCTATGTCAGTGGCTAAGGACTCATCTAGGAGGCAGGATGCCTGGGTTGAAGCTCTGTTGGCAAAGGACAGTGGTAAAAACTGAATGGAAAGTGGCTGCAAAATGCTACCATTCTGATTTATTGGGATTTGTACCTGTGGAGACGGGTGCTTCTCTCTGCCCAGCTTAGAGGGGCAAGACCTAAACCTCGCGTCTTTCCTTGGCATTTTCAGCTTGTTACCTTAGGCAGCTCCCCGGTTACCATTCCATTGTGAATCCCTCTTTTAAGTGCCTAGCTCTCCCCATGCATTATATAGGAAGCCTGTGTGCCTAATGCAGGGTACTGAATTACACTGGGTAGCAGAGTGCTTAGAAGTGAAGCATAACACCCAAATCTGTCTGGGGCTGGCTAAATATGAAAGGCCCCTGGCAACATATCAGGGTACAATCCAGTCTAACATGTAGTTGTGCCACTTTTGCTCTATAACCTGGGTTGCTCTTACTATGCTTTGCTGCTCAAGCTTCCAACCTGGAATGCTCACTAAGCCTTCTGCATGTAAAATCCTCCCAACTTTATCCGTGTGTGCTGCAGCCAACCCTTCATTCTCACCAGCCTTGAAGACTACAACAGCGTGATTCTACACCACTCCCAGTTCCTGAAGTGTATGTCCTGTACTGCTCAACCCTCTCAGACGGTATGACTATATAAGGCATGTATTCGTCTAAGGAAACAGTATGCACACAACTTGCTACTCCAAATGGAGTTACCAGATAACTTGAACACACTGGATTAGACACAACTTTAAACGCTTTGTCATTAATAAGTGAGTATAATGAATGAGGCAGAAGTCAGAAATGGTTACAAGAAAAATAAAGACAGGATGCCTGCTGGAGACTACCTTAACCTGCATTTGATTCAAAACAAGGTTCTCACCACATACTTTCAGCAGTCTTACTGACCAAACTCTTTGGCTACGTCTAGACTGGCATGATTTTCCGGAAATGCTTTTAACGGAAAAGTTTTCCGTTAAAAGCATTTTCGGAAAAGAGCGTCTAGATTGGCACGGACGCTTTTCCACAAAAGCACTTTTTACGGAAAAGTGTCCGTGGCCAATCTAGACGCTCTTTTGCGCAAAAAAAGTCCCGATCGCCATTTTCGCGATCGGGGCTTTTTTGCGCAAAACAAATCTCAGCTGTCTACACTGGCCCTTTTGCGCAAAAGTTTTGTGCAAAAGGGACTTTTGCCCAAACGGGAGCAGCATAGTATTTCCGCAAAAAACACTGATTTCTTACAGTAGGAAGTCAGTGCTTTTGCGGAAATTCAAGCGGCCAGTGTAGACAGCTGGCAAGTTTTTCCGGAAAAGCGGCTAATTTTCCGGAAAAACTGGCCAGTCTAGACACAGCCTTTAGGTCTGTCTCTAGGGCTGTGTCCAGACTCAGGGGTTTTTTCGGGAAAAGTAGCCTTTTCCCGAAAAAACTTCCCCTGCGTCCAGACTCAAGCCGCGTTCTTTCGAAATTATTTTGAAAGAACGCGGCTTTTCTTTCGATGGCGGTAAACCTCGTTTCACGAGGAAGAACGCCTTCTTTCAAAAGTTCCTCTTTCGAAAGAAGCGTTCTTCAATGTAAATAGGGCTTCCTCGAAAGAGAGCATCCAGACTCGCAGGGTGCTCTCTTTCGAAAAAGCGGATTGCTCTTTCGAAAGAAGCCTGCAGTCTAGACATATCCTAGGGGAGAGGGTCCAACAGCTGCTTTCTCTTTCCTCTTCCCATGCAATGAATTCAAGGGGGATAGGGTAACCCTAAGGCAGAGTTTCTCAAAGTAGCCTACGGACCCACTCTGAGAAAGCTGCTACTGGGCCGCTCTTGTGGTTTACTTACCAGCGCTGCAGCCATGGAGCTTCATGGCTCCCATTGGCTCCGGTTCACCGTTTGCAGCCAAGAGGAGCCACAGGAAGCTGTGTGACCTAAGCCTCTGCAAAGCCAGTAAATAAACAATACCGAGCCACCCAGTAACAGCTGTCTCAGAGTAGGTCCACCAACCACATTGAAAAACACTGCCCTAAGAGTATTTCTCCTGCCTTCATAGTTTGTCTCCCCCTTTTGAAAAACATTTCCAGAGGAGACCCAAGAGACAAAAATCTGTGTGAAAGGACATTCCCTGCTAGGTTTTTTCCTACATGCTTGAGCTTCCTTTTTCTTCCCTACCTCTTGTTACTCAGTTTACTGCTTAAATGCAAATTAAGCAGAGCACACATTCCTTCCTTTGTTTAGGACAAACCTGACTTCTGTCTGAGCAAGACTGGAGGGTTTGGAACAGTGTTTCTCAACTTTTTTTTATGAAGTACCCCTTTTTCAAAAAAAAAAGTGTAAGTACCCCCAGTACCTACACTTTTCAGACACAAACACAATTTTTCTCTACCATTGAAACACATTTGTTTAAACAACTTAATTGTAGCTGGTTGGGTGATGAAATTTTTGGGTGTAAAAAGTACAAAAATAATAAAGCATTGTAAAACTTAAAACAAAAATTAAGGTATCCAAATTTCAGTTATGCTGACGTACCCCCAGACTTCTCTCGAGTAACCCTAAAGGTACTTATACCACTGGTTGAGAAACACTGGTTTGGAAGATGCATTAACAACATATGAGGAGAAATGTATAACTTCACATACAATGCTGACACACATTTTACCAGGACAACTGTCCAGTGAATGATGAGTTTTCAAATTATACTTTTAAAGGCTTGCTTTGTACAAAAACCACTACAATAACACAGTGAGGATGAATACTGGGGTGTGTTTCATCACACCCTTATATTTCTCCTGCTGTGAGACAGAAGTAAAGTAAAATGGGGCATGGGATAATATTTATTCTCATGAATCAGAGAGGAACACATAATCAACAATATTACCAGCTAGCAGAGAGATGTCACCAGTTATAAAATAGCCACTTAGCCTAGTCCTCCAGCTTTAGCAGACAGCTTATGTCTACACTATGGGTCTTTATCAGAAAATGATACACAAATTGTACTCCGCAATTTACGTACCTTTTTCCAATAGTTTTTCAGAAAAGGCTTTTCCAAAATTTGGCCCATCTACACTGGCCCAAATTTTGGAATAAACCTTCTTTCAGAAGATCCCTTCTTCCTCATGGGAGGAGGAGGACAGAGCTTCTGAAGGAGCGCATCTGCTTTTCCACATGAAAAAAAAGGCGGAAGAGCAGATGCGTTCCCTGGACACAGTGGAGTTTTTCTGGGATACCTCCAGTATCCCAGAAAAACCCTGTAGTCTATACATAGCCCCAGGCTTCCTTGTCCTAAAAGGTATGTTAGGAAGAAAATGCTTCTTTAAGAAGGAAACACTTGGACAAGATAGTCAGTAGGCACAATCCAGAAAAAAATATTGTCTTCCTGTTTGACACTATGGCACATGGTGAAAATGCCACAAAAACAATAGAAGGGAGAAGGAACAAAGGTCACTGCCAATGTGGAATGAGTTCAGCTATTATATTGATATTAACCAATTAGCCCATCATAAGACAGGATTTTCAGGTCTCTCCTCCACGTCGGTCTTTTCTCCTGAGCCTCCAGTCTCTCGCTCCGTCTCTCTCTCTCTCTCTCTCTTCTCCTCCTACTGCCTCTCCCTCTCTCTCTCTCAGCTCTCCTCTGCCTTCTGCTTCTCTCTCCGTCTCTCTCTCTTTCTCTTCTCCCTCTCCCGCCTCTCACTGTGTTTCTCTTCTCCTCCTCCTGCTGCGTCTCTCTCGCTGTCCTCTGCCTCCTCCGTTCTCCTCTCTGTCTCCTCCGCGTCCTCTGTCTGCTTCGCTTTCCTCCTTTTGAATCCGGCGCCATTTCCTGATGTCAGAGATGCACGCTCGTTCAGGCCCCGCCCCCTGGCTATTCCCTCTGGGCGGCGCTGTTGCCTCCCGCTGTGGTGCTTGGCTGATTTATGCGCCACTCAGCCGGGCCGCTGCTCAGGAGCAAGCAGCGCAAGCGGCCGTTTGGGCCCCGCGTTCCCCATGCAGCACTCCCATGCTTGCGCCGCTTACTCCCATATGGCGACCCGGCTGAGTGGCACAAAAGCCAGCCGAGAGCCATGGCGGGAGGCAACAGTGCCGCCCAGAGGGAACAGCCAGCATTTCAGCGTTACAGAGTCACAGACATTGGGCTACTATAGATATATACTAGCCAATTAGCCCATCATAAGACGGGATTTTCAGGTCTCTCCTTCACGTTGGTCTTCTCTCCTGAGCCTCTGGTCTCTCGCTCTGTCTCTCTCTCTCTCTCCTCCTCCTCCTACTGCCTTCCCCCCTTTCTCTCTCAGTTCTCTTCTGCCTCCTGCCTCTCTCTCTGTCTCTCTCTTTCTCTTCTCCTCCCCTCCTGCCTCTCACTTGGGGGACTGTGGAGCCCAAACAGCTATTTGGGCTCCGCACTCCCAGTGCTGTATGGGGAGCGCAGAGCCCAAACTGTCACTTGTGCCACTTGCTCCCATGCAGCAGCCCAGCTGAGCAGTGCAGAAGTCAGCTGAGTGCCACAGTGGGAGGTGAAGGGGGGCGGGGCAGTGACATTCACTGGGAGGGTGCGGGGCCTGGAGCCTATGTTACACCGCACATCACTGCTCCACCGCCCCACCCCTCTTCACCTCCCGCCATGACGCTCAGCTGACTTCTGCGCCACTCAGCCAGGCTGCCGCACAGGAGCAAGAGGAGCAAGCAGTCATTTGGGCTCCCCCACGGCGGCCCAGCTGTGCGGCGCAGAAGCTGTGCTAAGCCGAGCGCCATGGCAGGAGGCGAAGGGGGGCGGGGTGGTGATGTACACGGGCAGGCCCCACCCCATGGCCATGTACGTCACCCCCCCGCCTCCCTTCCCCTCCCGCCGTGGCGCTTGGCTGACTTCTGCGCCACTCAGCCGGGCCGCCGCGGAGGAGCAAGCAGTGCAAGCAGCCGTTTGGGCTCTGCACTCCCCATGTAGCACAGGCTGCCCAGAGGGAACAGGCAGCATTTCAGCAACAGCACCGCCCAGAGAGAACAGCCAGCATTTCAGGCAACTGCGCCGCCCAGAGGGAACAGCCAGCATTTCAGCGTTACAGACTCACAGACATTGGGCTACTATATATATGATATGATGAATGCATCGTAAGAGCTGAATCTGTAGTCAAATCGATAGGTTCTCCACCACAACCCACAGCATGAACTCTTGTCAGAGATTTCTGGGTCTGGGATGGGTGGTCAGAGAAGGAATCTTGGACTTATTTAGCATCACGAGCTCTTGTCAATATGTAGCAAAACCAGGGCATGTTAGTTCTGCTCTGAGTAGCACAAAGTATGACCTAGAGAAGAAAAAAAAGTATAAAAATAGCATGACTAATGGCACATAGTTCTTTTGGGAATCCTGCTTCTCAGAATGAGTACTGTAAAGCAACGTAAAAGAGAATCGCCCTCGTTGGGTTGAAGCTTGCATTCCCCCATGATTGCTGAAGGTATTAAATTTTGCCATCTCCAGGACTTTCAGAAGACTGTCACTTTGGAACAGCTTCTCTCCAAGTAAAACTTCTGCCATTCTGGATTAGGTTTGACCTCAGGCCTGTAACTCTTCTGAGAATGGAAATAAAGACCATTTCAATGTCTGTTCATGGAGTGTGTGTGATTCCATTTCATTCTGGTAGATTTTCTAACTCATTAATCATTTCAACTTGATGCTGCATTGTATTACACCACATTCAATTTCCAAATGCTTTCTAGTAAACAATCCAGGCAAGCCAGAAATATTGCTTTATCAGATTGCCACCATATCATTGAGAGCTGTTTTATCTATCATATTACATTAAACTTGTCATAAATATGAACAGCGGATCACATCATAAATTCAGTCTGCATAAATATTTTCTAAAAGCATTTACTTTTTTCCTGAAAGATGATGCCAAAACAGATTCATGTAAAAGTGTGCCAAACAGTATTCAGGTGGTGAAGTAATTTTACCATTAGGTTTACACTTTAAAACCCTGTATAATAGCAAGCCAGCTCTTTGGCATGGTATATTATAGCAAGTAAGAGCTTGGCTAAGCTCCCAGACAAAACACAAAACTATTGGCTGCCAATGGTTTTGCCCTTAAATGAGTGCTCTCCCAAATTGTCACTTAATTTTTTAACCTTTTCAAAGTGCTTTTAATAGAGCTGAGCAAGGAAATCAGAATTGCAGCATTGGCTCCCCTATCTTCTCAGCTCATTGTCATCGGTTTTAAAAATAACCTGCATAGCTTGGTGCAAATTCTAGTCACCTCAGTCAAACAAAGTATTCCCATAAAATTTAACACAATAAACACATTAAGGCAAGCAGAATTCATTCCATTAGACTTTTATCAATAAGATCAAGATTTGTCCTTTTGACACATCTCCATTAAGAGACAGAGGCATCGTGGTGCTGAGAATCTCCATACCTAATTTTTAAGTGCCAAAGTCACAGGAACAACATTGTATAGCAGCCTCAGTGCCTAACTCAGGGTTTGGGGCCAGCAATGCATAGAAGAGATAGGATCCTTAGACCTTAATCCACAGAGCCAGCATGCCAGGGGAGGGGTGAGGAGCTACTAAAGGTAGCCAATGGGAGACAGCTACCAAAGAGGCTTGTGTTAAACCCTGTCCCTCTTACAGAGATAGGAGCTGCAGAGAAACACTTCTTTGCTTGAAATCCGCACACTGGGGGAAGATAGACGTTCAGACAGCCGAACTTACATGTTGGGCCCAGTTTGGTAGGTGTCTTTAGAAGCCACCTACCTCACAAAACAGCAGGAGGAGGAGGCTAGATAACCTTTATCCTGGTGGTTTGGATACTAGTCCATGGTGTCCAATTCCACACTTGAGATTCTCCCTGCCCCAGAGGGAAGAAGGGACTTTAACAAAGATCTGTCACCTAGTGTGGGCTGATACATCCCATCACACATCAAGGTGGGGGACACACACCTCACAGCCACAGGAACCAATCTAAAGGGCATCCCACATCTCAGGACTATGCAGATCAGCATCCACATCTCTATAATAATCCCTTGCCGTCAGGTTAGTCTTGTCCAGTGGCTAGAGTCAGTATACAGTAGGGCTATGTCTAGACTGCCTCTTTCTATCACAAAAAGGTACGCAAATTGTGCTCTGCAATTTGTGTACCTTTTTCCAATAGTTTTGTCGGAAGAGGATTTTCCAAAATTTGGCCCATCTACATTGGGCCAAATTTCAGAAAAACCTCATCTTTCAGAAGAGCCTTTCTTCCTCGTGGCAGGAGGAAGACAGGGCTTCCAAAAGAGTGTGTCTGCCCTTCCACAAAAAATGTCTGAAGAGCAGATGTGTTCCCTGGACATGGAGGAGTTTTTTCAGGTAGTGGCCACGGTAGCGGAACCCAGGCACTCCTTCTCCAACAGTTCTGGCACCATTGCCCCCTATAGTCCTCTGGGTCTCTTCCTACCCAATCCCATGGCATCTGCAACATTCACAGTTCAGTAGCCTCAATAGTTACTGAAGCATCCCTCATCAGGGTGGGCAGATCTGGTCCCATTCAGCTGGCCCCCAAGCCTTAGAATGGCAGTGGTCCACTCACTGGTGCTCATGGTGCACCTCCTTCTCTTCCAGCAGTCAAGCCAGACTGAGCGCCTCTCAGGCCTTTTATACCCTGGTTCCAGTTGGAGCACACCCAGCAGAGCAAAAGGGTGTGGACCTTCTGCTAACAAAGATGGGTGAACCTCTGGTATGCCAGTGTGGGGCTGATACACCCCACCCCTTCACACCATCTCTCAGGCAAGTGCCCTGAGCTCTTGAATATCCTGAAGTGGGGTTCCCTCAATCTCTCTTATTGAAGTTGTTCTACTTTAATTCAATAACTGATTATTAGCTGGGCTCAGGAAAGTAGTGGAATGACTCTATAGCCTAGTAACTAAGCTGACAGGTGGTAAACACTTCCTCAAATCTTTTCTCCTCAGGAGGATGGGGGACTTGAACTAGGGGTGGGGAGTAGCAACCTGAGCAAATACTCTATCCACTGAATTAAAATTACAGGAGAGGGCTTCCTCTTTCTCCACCCACCTCCTAACTGTTTTGTGTGAATTTACCTGGCCCTTGGGCACACTTACCAGATCAGGTCCTTGCATGGAACTTTAAGGCAGTCAAATGCTTGTCTTCCCTAGTTTATGAATCACTCCCAAGGTTAGGTGAAAGATAGACAACTAGCTGCCTAAAATGAGGCTGTAACATCCATGCCCAGAGGCAAAACTTTAGCTGCCTGCAGTGGCAGGTAGCTGCTTAGTGGGAATTTTCTGGCTTTCAGTGGTGCCTAAAACAGGACCTAGGGGCCTAAGTAACTTTTTGTGGATCAGACCCTTTGTAATTCAGTGTGACTGACATGAAGGCATTGTTGGAAACCTCTCATTTTGACTCTTAGCCTTACTGACCAAATGAACTTGACTCCCGGGGAATGTCTTTTGTTGATGTTCTACATCTGTATAGCACCAAGTACTGTGGGGTGCTGGCCCATGATTACAGCTCTTAGATACTTTGGTAGTACAATTAAATAACAATAATATAATATTTAAATTAGTGGTTGGTTCTTTAAAAAAAAATCTCACCATCTATTTTGACCATAGCTAAATCACTTTTCTGAATTAAGAAAATGTGTCTGAGATTATAGAAGTGGGTCACTGACTCTTTTCCAATCAACTGAGGGGGCCTTTTTATGAAAACAAATGCTTTACTGTGTGTGAGATTCCTAGTGACAGGTGTCCAGAATTGAACAGCCATTCCATTTGCAGGCTAGTAGACATATTCACCCTTCAATTCAACCCATTCTTAAGACACCAGGAGCCTTGATTTTCTGCAAACTGGCTCCTTTCACTCTTTCCCAGTCAGACAATATTAATCCTTCCCCTGAGCAAGGGTCTGGGACAGTTGTCTGAGGTTAACCTCTTGTTCACCGAAAGCTAGTAAGTGCTCTTACACCTTGTCATAAATGAGCTCTCCAGAAAATAGTTCTTTATCCAACATCTCTTGGGCTGTGTCTACACTAGGAAACTATTTTGAAATTACTAAATTCACTTTAAGAACTCCCGATTTAACAAATTCAAACTAGCATGTCCACACTACGGGAAGCAACAAAATTAGTCCGAGGCAGGCTCTGTTAATGTGGATGCACTACCTCAGACTTAGAGCCCTAGGAACAGGAGCGGCCCGAGGCCGGCTGCAGCAGCTGGAACCCTTGGCGGAGGCGGTGCAATCAGCGCCCCTGCCTGCATGGCCATCAATGGCCATGATGTCATCACGGGACGCCCTGGTGCCCTGTGATGTCATCATCAGGCGCCCGGGCAAGAGGCGCCCTAGGCAGCTGCCTAGCTCACCTAGGCTCACGGGCCGCCCCTGCCCAGGAAAAACTCTGGGGAGCTGTGGGAGGCTTCCTGTAGGCCAATAAATTCGAATTAGCAGCACCGGAACATGCATACTACCGTTATTTTGAAATTACTATTTCAGAATTAATATTAATCCTTGTGAAAAGCAGGAGTACAGAGTTTGAATTCCAGGGCCCGTTATTTTGAAGTAACAGGCTTCGTAATGTGGGCACACCGCTTTTAAATTAAAACCTGGGAGGGGGCCTTATTTTGGAATAAGGTCCTAGTATAGATCAGAGTTTATGACCCAGAGAGCAGGTAGATTATGAACCTCACTAAAACGTGAACAGGAAGAAACTGTCCTTAAAATTAGGTTTTTAATTTTAGCTTCTAATTTCTTATTCCACATGTATTACATTCCCAAATCTATGAACAGAGCTCACCATGTTCATCAATTCTTTTTAAAAATATGGATTGAGACATGTAATTTATTAAGATATTTTAAAGAATTAGTGGAGTTTATGAACATTAATAACATTTTCATCTATGTGATCTAAAAAAAGACACAAGCAAAACTGAACTTCATGCAGCCGTGAGTAAGCTAATCAATTGCAAAGGTTTGAAATATTTTTTTTCCTTCCATGTAAGCGTATTGCACAACTGACCAATAGCAGATTGTCCCCCTTTCATAAAAAAATGGGAGGAGGAGACCTGGAACAAGAAAAATGTGTGAGATTTTCCTCAAATGTATCCTTCAATGGGACTGTGTATATCTCCCACCCATCCACAACTAGGATGTGCCACTCTGGAATTCACAGATCTACTGAATGCCCAGGATTTCAAGATATCCACAAGAGACACAAGGCTATATGTATGCAACCTCTGTACTTCTGCACTGACTCCCCAACCCTACCACCTTGGAAACATGAATTTAGTGAAAACTTTTCATGCTTGCAGACATTCTTAGCACCCCATCTCCTCATCACAGAAGGGATTTTTCTCCCGTTCCTCCTCCCCAAAAAAATTGAAGCAGCTTTAAGCATGGACTTTTCTACAATTTCTCCATATGGATAGTAGAGGGGTGGTTAGCGTCTGTTGCTAGCAAAACATTCCCACTGTATTTTAGAGTAATGGTTAAAAAAACAGCTTTGCTATTGCAGTGTTCTAGGGGATCACTGTAAACTACTGGGCTACGTCTACACTGGCCCCTTTTCCGGAAGGGGCATGTAAATTTCACTAGTCGTCGTAGGGAAATCCGCGGGGGATTTAAATATCCCCCGCGGCATTTAAATAAAAATGTCCGCCGCTTTTTTCCGGCTTTTAAAAAAGCCGGAAAAGAGCGTCTAGACTGGCCCCGATCCTCCGGAAAAAGTGCCCTTTTCTGGAGGCTCTTATTCTTATACTTTGAAGTAAGAATAAGAGCCTCCGGAAAAGGGCACTTTTTCCGGAGGATCGGGGCCAGTCTAGACGCTCTTTTCCGGCTTTTTTAAAAGCCGGAAAAAAGCGGCGGACATTTTTATTTAAATGCCGCGGGGGATATTTAAATCCCCCGCGGATTTCCCTACGACGACTAGTGAAATTTACATGCCCCTTCCGGAAAAGGGGCCAGTGTAGACGTAGCCCTGGAGCATATTTCTTAAAACTGGAATTGGGATTTTGGTTGGGTTGAGAGAAAGAGAGAGAGAGAGAGAGAGAGAGAGAGAGAAGAAAAATATCTCCAATTTAATTAATGGATTATTTATAGAAAACCCTATTTTCCCCTCAATTACAAAGGGGCCTACTCCCCTTTCTCTGGGAGTTGCACTCATGAAACTGAGTGGAGCCAAGAGATGGAACAAATTTTTACTTCATATTGCCCTATCCTGGGTCATTGCTCATAACAGCCCAAACTAGTGACAACTTCAGAATTCAGATTATCTAGGAAGTGGAAAGGAGAGAGATTTGCCACCACAAGGAATACTGAGAAAGGCAGTAGCTAAAACTGGTTAGCCAGCCAGCTCCATCCTTCCCAATGACAACAGCAGAGGATAGATCAGCAAAGACAATAAAAACTAAAAGGCCCAACACAATTCACAAGTCCATGCTGCTCTCTACTAACCATGTTTTTGGAAAGGGAGAAAAATTTTTGGAGAGGAAGCCTCTTCTTCCTCATAGCAAAGCAAACATAACTTGGTCTGTCTTTTGAGAGTCAGGGACATTTTATTACTTTATGATCTGAAAGATAACCAAGGCTATGTCTAGACTGTAGCACTTTTCCGGGATACCGAAAAGCAATGCTGCATCCAAAGAACGCATCCGCTTTTTTGGAAAAAAAAATCAAAAAAGCAGATATGCTCTTTTGCCATCTCCGTAAACCTCATTTTACAAAGAAGAAGGGATGTGTCCAAAGAAGACTTTTTTCCAAAATTTGGCACTATGTAGAGGCACCAAATTTCAGAAAAGCTTCTTTGGAAAGAAAAGCAGAAAAAGATACACAATAGCAAAGCATACTACAAATTGTGTTTCTTTTTCCGACTTCCCTTCCAGACATAGCCCAAATGTAGGAGAGGCACCCATAGACACCAAGAAATGACAATACAATGGTTTCTGGGTCAAGTAATACATAATTTTTTCTTCCTCCTTTCCTTCAGGAAATGTTGAGAGAGTCATAGCTTGGTTTGGGCTTGGGAATCTTATACCAAACATTTTTAGCCTTATAAGATGGATTTGCACAAAAAAGGCAAGCGATATATAGGAGAAGGAGTTAATTGAGAGAAGCTCTCTGAAGGATGTGAGCTCAAAAATTGCAAGTACTCATAGCATTATGAATGATTCCACACACACTCATACAAGATAGAATGTGTGATATGTGCATAGTTTCCACATATGAATGATAGACAGGCCTGTAAACTGTAAACTCTCTAGCTAGCATTAACAGAAATGCCAGCCATTTGAAAAATATAATATTCCATTCAGCCTACACCTGTAGCACTATCATTTTGATAACTATTTATTAAGGGTATGTCTACACAGCAAAGTTATTTCGAAATAACTTTCCTAGCATCTATACAGCCAAACCGCTATTTTGAAATTAATTTGAAATAGCGGAGCACTTATTAAGAATTTGGTATACCTCGTTCTATAACGCCAAATTCAAAATAGCTAAATTGAAATAAGCGCTGTGTAGATGCTTATTTCAAAATAGAGGGCTTCCAGCCCTTCCCAGGGTGCCCTGGTGGCCACTCTGGGCCAAGCCAGGAAAACTCTTCTGCTCCCCGCCCCCAGCCATGGAGCCCTTAAAGGGGTAGAGTCCGTTTGGCCACAGGGCCTGTGCCAGCTCCAGGCCTGCCAGCCCAGAGCCCGCAGGCACTGCTCCTGACCCAGTTGCCAGCATGAGCCAGCCAGGCAGTGCCAGCCAGCCCTCCACTGCTCCCCAGGAGCAGTCTGCCAGCTCCCAGGAGCCAGCTAGGGGCCTGAAAAGGCGGGTGCCTTCCTGGTCCAATGCGGAGATCACGGACCTCATTGTGGTTTGGGGCAAATCCTCCAACGTCCATGATCTCTGCAATAGATGCAGGAACGCAGCCATCTACAGACGGATAGCTGAAAGCCTGGCCACCAAAGGCCACTTGTGCACCCAGGAGCCTGTGCGCATAAAGAAAAAGGAGCTGAGGCAAGCCTATGCCAGGGCCACAGGGGGCAGCTCCCAACCAGGGGCAGACCCAGACCCTTTGCCCTATTTCAACATCCTGGACGGTATCCTGGGGGGTTGGATGGTCCGTGCCCCCTAGGTGGTCATCAACCATGGAGCATAGGGCCCTGACCAGGGCACAGAGGAGGAGGAGGAGGAGGAAGAGGACGATGGCCAGGAGTCACAGGAGCCTGGAGGGAGCATGGTACTCACCCAGGACCCCCGAGCCACCACAGCAGCCATGTCACCTCTGTCTTCTGAAGCCGGAGAGGCCTCGACATGTGAGTGCCATCCAGGAGCGGCCCTAGACGAGCTGCCGGCAACTGGTGCCCTTGGCGAAGTGCGCGATCGACACGTGATCGGCACCCCCGCATCCAAAGCCCTCAACGGCAGTTTATCTTGGCGTCCTAGGCAACCACCTAGGTTGCCTGTATTGACGGGCCACCACTGGTGCCATCACTGTCCCCTTATGCAGTGCGGGTGGGAGGGGGGAGAGGGAACCCAGGGACCACGCATGTGGGCCTTGCTGACCACAGATCACGCAGCAACCTGTGCATGTGCCGTATGAAGGCACATGACATGCTCCTGACCCTGGGGAGGGACACTGCACAATGCCCTTCCTCCAGAAGCCCCCTCTATCCAGAGGCAGGGCACGTCACCCTTTCCCCCCCACTACACCCACACTATATACAGCACAGGGGCATGGGTGCAGTCCAGGGCCAGCTCACACCCCTGGGGATAGCAGGACATGATGGTGCGGAGACCTGACATCCTTGCCTCACAGAGGTGAGCTGTGTCCCCAGGGATAACTGACCACTTCTCTTGTTTTTCCACAGCCCCACCAGCTGCGAGTGCAGGGTGCACCATCCCACCCAGGACATCCTTCCGCACCCGGGCCAGCAGGCTCACCCGGAACCAAAAGGAGTACCAGTGGCAGCACATGGGGTTACTGCGAAGACCTACAGCTGTAGCGGGAGAGCTTGCAGGAGTTGCTTGATCAGGGCCGTGCCATTCACGACCACCTGCAGACCCTGGTGCAGAGCTTGCTGCCTGCTGCCACTCCAGCCCCTGCAGCAGCCACAGCTATTGCTCCTCCTCCCACTCCTGCTCCCCCTCCCGCTTCTTCCCCTCCCCCCCACCGCACCCTCCATACCCACTCCCCCCGGAGACGCCAAGGCCCCTGCAACTGCAGTGCTGGGAGACGGGTGGGCCAGCAAGACCCCCAACCCTGAGCTTCTGCTCCCCCTTCCTCACCTTGACTCCCCCTTCCAGCTCATTCCTCCCAGATTTCCCCCTCCCCTCTCCCACCCTCATTCCTCCCCCTCATCCCAGTTCTGATCAAGAAAGAGAGCTTGTTTTTGGCAACACGTGTTTGTACTGTACATCAGGAAGGAGGGGAAAGTAGAAGGACGTGAGGGTGGAATAAGGTACAAGGCCCCAGTGGGGCACGCCAGGGAGACTTCACTGCTCCTCCAGGTGGAAGCTGTCCTGCAGGGCCTCCTGGATAGGGACAGCCCCGCGATGGGTCTCCCAGTTGGAAGCCGTGCAGGGCTGCACGTAGAGGCCAGCCAAGTGGTTGGCCTCTGCCATCCAGGCTGGCAGGAAAGCCTCCCCCTTCCTCTCACACAAATTATACAGCACACAGCACGCTGCCACCACGTGCGAAATATTCCACTCGGAGAGGTCCAGGCCAGGGAGTAGACATCTAAAATGGGCCTTCAACCAGCCAAATGCCCCCTCCACAATGATGCGAGCATTAAAGGCTTGTCGGGAGGGATCGAGGTGTCCCGTGTAGGATTTCATCAGCCAGGATTGTAGGGGATAGGCCGCATCCTCCACCAGGCACACAGGCATGTCCATGTCCCCAACCCTGATGTGGCGGTCAGGGAAGAAAGTCCCAGCATGCAGCCTTTGGCACATGAAGGAGCTGTGGTAGACTCGTGCGTCATATGCTTTTCCAGACCAGCCCACGTTTATGTCCACAAACTGGCCAAGGTGGTCAGACATGGCCCACAGGATGACTGAGAAGTATCCCTTCTGGTTGATGTACAGGGAGGCCTGGTGGTCCGGGGCATGGATGGGGATGTGCATCCCATCAATTGCCCCCCTCCCCCCGCAGTTGGGGAAGCCCAGGTCACCAAACCCCTCGATTACCGCGTCCAAATCAGTGAGGCGGATGACTCTGTGGAGCAGCACTCTATTGATGGCCTTGACCACCTGCAGAGGGGGGTAGCTCCTGGGGAGTGGGGACGCAGGGCAGTGGCGGGGAAGGAGCATTCTCAGCCACCCTGGCATCCCACTGACTCTCAGTTTTGTGTGTCTGTGGGTCAGTGGAGTGCCAGGGTGGCTGAGAGTGTTCCTTCCCCGCCACTGCCCTGCACCCCCACAACCCAGGAGCTACCCCCCCCCCCCTGCAAGCCTGGCTACCACGGGCAGTCCGTAATGCAGCTGGGACAGAACAAACCCTCCCGCGTAGGGGACTTGCACCACCACTACCTCATTGAGGTAGGCAAGCAAGCAGGGAAAGCTGAGAAGAAGGGAGAGGGGACGCTCAGGACTCAGGATTGGGGGTCTCACCAAACCAACTTGACTTTCATGCAAACCTGCTCCTGGGTTCACATGTGGCCTTTGGTGGCCAGGCTGGAAGCTATCCTGCTGTAGACGACCGTGTTCCTCCATCTAGTGTGGAGATTATGAACGTTGGGGGCATCCCCCCCAAACCTGAATAAGGTCCATGATCTCCACCCTGGACCAGGAAGGCACCCATCTTCTCCGGGCCCTGGCAGGCTCCTGGGAACTGGCAGACTGCTCCTGGGGAGCGGTGGAGGGCTGGCTGCCGGTGGCTTGCTGGCTCATGTTTTGGGGCCACTGGGTCAGGGTCAGTGACTGCTGACTCTGGGCTGGCAGGCTTGGAGCTGGCACAGGCACTGTGGCCAGAGTCTACCCCTTTAAGGGCTCTGAGGAGGGGGGGAGTGTTCTTGGTTGAGGCTGGAGTGTTCTTGGTTGGAGTGTTCTTGGTTGAGGCTGGAGTGGCCACCAGGGCACCCTGGGAAGTCTGGAGGCCCCCATTTCGAAATAAGTGTCTACACAGCACTTATTTCAAAATAGCTATTTCAAATTTGGTGTTATTCCTCATAGAATGAGGTTTACTAAATTCGAAGTAAGCACTATTCGAAATAGCGGTTTGGCTGTGTAGACACTAGGAAAGTTATTTCAAAATAAGGGCTGTTATTTCAAAATAACTTTGCTGTGTAGACATACCCATAAAGACTAGAGAAGACAGAACACCTCCAAGTTCTGTACATTTACCAAAAGGGATGAAAGTATTGTAAAACAGAAAAGTCATAAGGGCTGGTGGCATGTACTCTACGACTTCTTTTACTTCCAAAAATCTGGGTTCAACTCCAATAAGATAATAAGAAAATGGTATATAAACAACCTATCCTGAACCAGGATTTGAAAAGCATACTTAGTGGTGAGAACAGTGGTGGTCACACCGAAGCTACGTCTACACTGGCAGCTTCTTGTGCGAAAACTCTTCCACAAGAGAGCGTCTACATTGGCATGTGCTTTTGCGCAAGAGCATCCATACCAGTGTGGAAGCTCTCTTGTGCAAGAAAGCTCTGATGGCCATTTTAACCATAGGGCTTCTTGTGCAAGAAATTCTTGTTGCCTGTCTACACTGGCCTCTTGCGCAAGAACAATTGCGCAAGAGGGGTTATTCCTGAGTGGGAACATAGTTCTTGCACAAGAAGCCCTGATTTTATACAGTAGAATGTCAGTTTACTTGCGCAAGAACACACGGCCAGTGTAGACAGGCAGCAAGTTTTTGCACAAGAGCGGCCGCTTTGGTGCAAGACTGTGCCAGTGTAGACACAGCCCTAGTGGCAAAAGCAAGAGTGAGAGCTACAGGTCAGAGCTGGCGACAAAGTCAGGAATCAAGCCAAGGATCAGGGTCAGTAGTCAGACATGAAGCAAAGAAGTAGGGATCTGTAACAAGGCAGGAGGGTGTAACCGGACCAAAAGGCATGTACCATGAGTCAGGCCAAAAGATATAGTCCAGTGTAGAAGCCAGGCAGGGGATCAGTGCTCATAAAACTGCCTAGGGCCACCTGATTTAAATAGTAAGTTTGAGCCAATCAGAGAAGCCAGAGGTCTCCTCCAATCAGGAGCCTCTGGTGAGCTAGGGCCCACATCTTTGCTGTGGAGGGGGCCCACAGACCCCCTCATGAACTAGGGCTGGAAAATTTGAGATCATAAGTTAGAGTGATGCATAGAGGGATGAAAATACATAAAATGCATTCATAGGGAAAGACAGTTCTGGACAGCAGAGAAGTTGGGAAGTCTAGTCACAATGAAGGCATGAATTGATGAATCAGCATTGATGAGAGAGGCCCATAGGCTCGCAAAGTTTCTAAGATGCTGAAAAGCTGAAAAGGGGATGTTGAAATGATGAGCAAAAGCAAATTTAGTACCCAGATTCTGCACAGCTATAGCTAATAGAAACTCAGACTGCAAAAGGTATTCCACTTGTCTGTCAGGCCTATTAACTATACAGGCTCATGAGAGATAGGTATCAACCCAGTTGCTCTCAATACTTGGCTGAATTGCCATTCTAACACCAACATAAAGACTGCTGGGGAAGGGAGATGTCAAAGGAACAAGTCATGTAGATCTGAGAATAGTTTGCTTTATAGCTATAAAAGAGATTAGATTATGGTTATTTATCCACCCTACCAAGATGAAAAACAATATCCATAACAGGAAGATACAGGTTTTGTGTGTGTGTTTGAGTCTACCAAGTGAAACAAAGGTATTTTGTTTCCCTTTAGCCAAAAGTGATGCTGCCATTTCTCAGCATTCCCTCCTTCTGTGTACTGCGACTGATGTAAAATAGCTATAATTTTCATTCTAGTATGCTGGCTTTGATAATAGATTTTCCATGTTGATTTTTCTGTAGGAATTTTCCTTTTTGTCCCTCTGTTCAAACTGTATATATCTAATGATGATATTCAAACAAAGGTGATTACTGGTGAAGGGGTGGGTTTGAATTTCTGATACAATGTAACACTCAGCTGCCCCTCCTTCCCATAATTTGACAAATTATGTGCTAGTTTCAAATGTTGAAATGTACATTTCTACTTCTGTATTCCAAAATCCAGAAAGCAAGCAAGCAAGCAAGAAAGGCTTTATTTTCACTGGGTTAAAACGTGTTTTCATATTTACTGTCCTTTGTAGAAATTCTGGCTTGTTTTTATTGCATTAGAAGTGCCACACGATCTAAAGGTGTCTGAAGGTTAGTGGTATACACGCCAAAGATCAGACTGATCAATAAATAGGCCTACTAGCGAGAGGGAACATTTAATATGAAATTGCGCGTAGAGTAATGGGAGCGAGAGACAAAGGAGTTTCTGAATAATTAAAAAAAAGTTCAGAATAAGCAAAGTCTGATGCTGTCAAAGTGTTTTCCCTCAAGCAGTTGATGTGGTAATTAAGAATTTGGTGAGAGTCTGGTCAGGTCATCTAGTTCCTCAGATCAGAGCCCCATCAGAAATTCTTTCAAGTGTCCTTCTGCGTCGCCAAAGATGACAACAGCAAATCAATAAGTGCTTGAAATGAAAGGGGTTGTTGGCCAGCCCCCGAGGCTACAGATTTTCACACCGCCAGCCTGTTTCTGAACTTCTAGCATTCCTTTGCACTGTCTCTCATAAGAAGAGAGACCTTTTATTCCTATTCTCATGCGAAGGTAAGTGCTCAGTTAGCATATCTATTACATTATGGTCTCCACGCTTTGCTTTGCTTCCCTGCTCTTGGCTGTGGCTTGGGCTTTCTTTTCTGGAAAGGTGAAAGTATAACGCAGTCTCTGCTAAGGGCACCCTGGTTAAAGAGCTTGCTGCTGTACTTTCTCCAGTGAAAACCACAGATAGGACGCTCTGGATATTAGAAATGCTAGAACAAACGGGGCAATATTTGCATTCCCTCTTCTTTTTTTTCCCTTTCTTTAAAAAAAGAATTAACAGAAGAGGGGTAAGGGCTCAAAGCACAGAAAAATAAATACAGGAATTATTGTGTGAAGCTTAGATTACTTTGTGTTAACAGAGATTGCTCTGCACTGATTCACACTGCCATCCTTACCCCTAATATGCCCTGATTTAACAATCTTTCTAACGAGCAACATCCTCAGGACGCTTTAATTAGGTAATTCATTAGCGAGTCAATACAGACATGTATATATTCTTTTAGCTCAAGTGGCTAAGCACTAATTTCGCAATGATTATAAACCACAGGCATCTGCAAGGCGTAGTCATTTTAATTTATATGCAAATCAATTGGCATTTTTTTTAACAATTATTGTATTGTAACATCGGGATCAACGGCCTGAATGAACAATTTGGAAACAAGATCTGTATAGGAAAGAAAAATTCGAGCAGCCAACAAATCAATAATGTTTGAGGCTGTTAAACACAGCTAGCCATTGGTATTTACATACTCGCTTGTTGTCAGATGGGGGGGGGGGATATCTGGGGGAAGAAGATTGCTTGCAAGGGTTGAGATCATAATCCAGGAGGGAAGAAAGTAAATGGTAGTGAATAGCCCTGTCATCACACTTTCTCAAATAATAACACTGTCTTCAAGTAAGTCCCACACTGGTGGGGTTTGGCGCAGGGCACTGAACTTTTGCCTTGGGTATTGTTTTTTATTTGATCATGGGACGGGTTGGGTTGGCTTTTCCTGTCCGTGGGAGAAGCTCTATCATCACCTGACAGGAGCAAAGCATCTTCATTCCAATTTTGGTTCGTCCAACCGCTGGCTTCAAAAATCAAAACCTAGACCCATGTATAATCAACATGCCGAGTGACTGGAAATGCGTCCCATTAATAATAATGTATTAAAATAGGCTTTTTCTGCGTGTTTGGAAAAGGCATAACTTTAGGCGTTTTCCAATCCTTTCAAAGGAACAATGCATGTCTATGGGACTGTAGTGAGGTTAGAGGCATTATCGATCCGGAATTACAGAGTAATCCGAGCCAAAGGTGTTTATGTAAAACTGGGCCGGTCTTGAAATGCAGAATTAGGATCGAGTCAGGCTTCTGCTACAAAACTGCCGTAGCCCCCAAGTATTAGACACTGGCCCCGCAGATGTAGAAATGTTGCTTACATCCACCGTCCCTTTGTTTGTTTCTTCAACGGAGGCAAATGGGAATAGAATCGCCCTCCTTTCACCTCGCCCAGAATTCTAATATTACATGGACTGCCTTGACAGAAAGGGAAAAAAACATTGGAAATCCGTGTATTAAGTCAGCGCCACCGTTTCCAGACCCCCTAGAACCCCTATTCCACAGCAGCATGTCTAATGTATTCCCTGGTGATTCTGGGCATTAATTAGTTGTTTAATAGGAGTATGACTAAAAATGTAAAAGAAGGATTAGGAGCGTGAAACGTATGTCCAGCTCCTTCCCCGCACTCGAGGAGGGAATGAAAATCACCCTGTATCTTATGTTTCTCTAGGAGCCATTTGCATTTCCCACCAGCTGCTCACTTCAGCTGTACCGATTCTGGGGCCAGTAGTAAGTGCCCCGCTCAATTCCGACATGGGGCCAGCCACAGCGCCCTGCCAGGCGGGAACCCCAGACAGAAACCGGACAGCTTCAGCAAGCGGCGGCTGCTTTCTGGGTCGGGAAAGTGGGGGGACTTGCGCAAGCCCAGCTGTGTGTGTGTCTCTGTACAGAGTGCTCTGGCGCATTCTTCGGAGGGTTCCAAGCAAACCCAGTCACAACACTGGGTATTTATTTACCTTTGTGACTGTATCCAGTACCTAAATGAATTAAGACACACAAATACTCATTGATTTGACCGAAAAATAGGACCCAAGCTTGTGAGGGACCGGTCCGAATATTTTTCACCGAAAACACCATTTTAGGTGAACCCTTGTGGATTTTCCTTTCTTCTGTCTCTTCTTCAGATGGGTTCAGAAAATTGCATTAACTTAGCATGCCAGTCCCGGGGACAGTAATGCATAGTTCCGAGAACAGCTATTTTAAAAGAAAACGCATACACATACATTTTGATGTCTTTCAACTAAATCTATTTATTTGCGGCGTGTTTAAATGGATAGCACTTCTGTCTTTAAATAGATTTTTCTACTCTCGTTATACAGTCTTCATTATTTTAGAATGCAGTTCAGTTTCTTTGGTATCCAAAGAGGATAACACTTTCCATAAAACTACTTTGTCAACTTCTAGCCATTTTCAGCTTTCATCCTCAAAAATTACTACCACATTTGCTATTAACTGAAACTAATTAAAACCATGAAACACTTCAAGAAAATTCACACAGGCGTATTTGCATCATCAGAAGTAATGCAAATATGTATCATTTTCATATAGTGCGGCTATACAGGCAAAGGCCACTAACAAAAAGTTCACCCAGAAAGTAAACCATGCGTTTGGTTTAAATATATGCTTTCCGAGTTTTGCTTTTTTTTTAATATAGAAAATTTAATAAAATCGAATTTCAGTGGATGGTGATACAAACTCTATTTAATGTTTGGGGTAATATTTTGCTTTCTTTAAACGATGTATTACGAACATCAAATGTTAGAGGAAAAAATCAAATAACTTGCTTTGCTTTGCGTCAGTGTCTATAGAAGCAATAAATAAATTTAAAAAATATCCCACACTACGTTTGTAATCACCTTCCACACCTAATAGTACATATGTCCGATTTTATAGCGCTTTACAAGCGGGCATATAAAAATAAAAGGCGATAAAGTTTTAAAATACCTATGTTCTTTCCTGATGACAAACAAAATATAATATTTAAATGATCAAGCCGTTGTTTGTGCCCTCTATTATAGCGTCCTACACATTTTTCAGAAGCAAATGTAAATATACAGATAAACCCAATATTGCGGGGTGAGGCCGTTCTTGCCGCACTCTTAACCTCGTCATTTTAAAAAATGGGTTATCAGTGACCCTGCGTGAACTTGTAGGGTGCATCTACAGCCAAGGAAATTCTAGACTTAAATGAGCTTCTGAGTCTTGTACATCGCAATCCCTTCATTAAAATTGGCCAGTCCCCCCCCCCTTCCCGCGCCCAGCTGCACACTGGGATCTGAAATGTATGTTGCCGTCTAGTCCGAGTTGACTTTGAACTACTGGAACAGTCCTGAGCAGGAGCAAAAGGACCTGACCCTCTGCACAGACTTCACCAGCGCTGCGTTTACCATCTCTCTCTCTCTCTCTGGAGTACGCACGCACAGACCGTTCTGTCTCTCTCTCACCTCGGTTTTCTTCTTGAGCTCTCTCTCTATTCCTCTTCCTTTGCTTGGTTCTTCTTCCCTTTTCCCCATTGCTGCGCTTTCCCTACCCCCAACATACACACAACTTCCCGGGGTCCCCCCCTCCACGGAATATTCCCTCCTCCTCCTCCTGTGCCTCATCATTCCGACTTTCGTGTGTGTGTAACAGATCAATGCTCCTAGAGCACAGAGGGAGTGTAGATCCTATTCCTAATTGCTCTGCCTTCGCATTCAGTTTGTCTCCAGCCTCACTCTAGTTTACCGCCTCCCTTCTTCCCGCTTTCTCTTGTCTATGTGTCCCTGTGCCTGGCTCGCTCTTTGCTGATTTTCGCCTCCCTCCCCCCGCATCTGTGCTCAGTTTCCCCTCTATCTATCGCTGTCTCTGCCTCCCCTTCCCCAGCTCCACCAGCCCCTGCGCTCCCCCTCTGCTCTGCTCCGCGGTGGAGTTAGTTTGGTGGAATCTCTGCTGACGTCACGTCGCTCCCAATGCAGAGAGGGGGCGAGAGCGAGGGAGCCGGACTGGAGAGTAAGAGAAAGAGCGAGGCAGACACGGGAAGATCTCCGATCCCACAGCGAATACACTAGCCCTGCGTCCCCCGCCTCCCCCCGCCCTGCTCCACGGAACCTTGCGCTCCGCTTTGGAACCTTTTACTCCATCTGGCGCCGCAGTCAGCCAGCCCCCAGGATTTGGTAAATCTCGCGGCGCAGGAAGAATAACGGGCTGGAAAGCTCAACTAGTAGCCGGTAAGTGGAGGCCCATCCTTTCCTGGGATGTGAGATAATGCGAGTCTGGGAATTGGTTCCACTGTGCGGGAAGCGTCCCGCGAGGTGATTTGTGTGACTCTCTCTGATGTCTCTTTTTTTCTCGGGCTAGTGCCGTCGCAAACGGACTCGAGCCGGGCTGGGGGCTTTACCCTGTTTCTCTGTCACGGCAATCATGATCTATGGGGGCAGTTCAATGGCAATAGAGAAGATCGGGAGTTGTCTCGGCAAACGGTGCGTCTCCCTTAGTCCTCCTCTACTTCACATGAATACATCTGGAGGGATTGGCGTGCCAGAGATAAAAGGAGTCAAGTCACTGAGCGGTTTCGGTGGTGGTGTTTTAAAAAGGCTTCTAATGCTTTGCCTAGGAGAGAGGGGGGAAAAATCCCGTCACCAGCTATTCAGTGAGGCCTTGAGACTGCTACCTGCGAGACAGGCCCCTTTTGTAACAGAGTTTAATTATTTAGATCAGCTCCAATTGCTCACCATTTCAAACCTGCGTCTATCTAAAAACGCTTTTACATTGGTGCGTTTTGTTAATTTCTTTCACTGTGAGATTGATTATACTTTATTTGTGGGGGAAATATTGTCTCGATTATATTCCTCACAATGCTATATTCCCTCCCTTTGCCAAATAAAATGAAAATGTTGTGGACCGTTTCCTCTGTAGCTAAGTTTACCTTAATTTATTTCCGAATTGCAGCATAGAGCACATTATTTTTTAAAAAATAAGGACACCCTTTACTGCAAAGAAACTTAAATCAAGTTAGGGGGAAAAAGTGACAGAAAGCTTTTAGATTTTTTATGTAGTTTCAGGCAATCGGGTATCTGGGAAATAAAAGTGTGTTATGCACAAAGGAATTTGTTTCTCATGAAAAAGTGTAATGTGTGTGTGGATAAATGAACAGCCTCATTCTAAGCTTCGAGAAATATTAATGCAATAGAAATAATGTAAATCGTTGTCCTGTGTTTACTAGATTGTAAGTATTACTGCTTGTTTGTATTTTCGTTATAAGGAAACATTTTATTTACACAAGTAACCCTTACTCACGAGGGCAATTATTGGAACTAACTATAGATTACTCGGTTGAATAAAGATTACAGGATTAGGCCTTAAATTAAGCCCCAATTTCGTTTATGAAACGCCTACTATAACACCTACCACATTACAAAAACTACTTCCACCAAATAATGACCGGTGGTTTTGTGATCTTAAAATGTTTTGCATGCGTCCTGCACGAAGTTTGCCACGGCTTCAGGTGAATGTGTTTCTAAAATAATATCAATGTGTAAAATTCACCTGATACGGTTTATTATTAATCTAAGTCAGCTATAGTTTAAGTGATTGGAGCAAATTGTTAATTAACTGGCATTATCAAGCAATCCGAGAAAAAGAAAATACTTGAACAGTCTGTGAATTTGCTCTTTGTTTTAATTGATGAAAATAATTGAATAGTTTGAAAATGACAGAGGGGATATAGGATAAATTAATATAATAAAAAACAAAGGGAAAGCAGAGACACTACTAAATGATTCAACATTGTCATTTCTGTACTCAACTGATAATTGCCTCTTTTGTATGCCCCCTCTCCTGTGTAGATGTATTTACAGCTGTTCTAATAAAAATTAAAAGAGAGAAAATTAAGATTAGCGGTGTAATTGGAATTTGGGCGGCTGAAGCCAAGAGGGTAATAATCCTGTCTAACAAGATATATTCATCCCAGGACAGCAGCATTTGAGGGGAGAGAAAAACTTCCCATTCGGAAAAAAAAAGTTGTGCATCTCAATTTGTTAGATAAATTAGCCATCAAAGAAAGCGAAGAGGCAGGGCAACTGAATTTGTCATGCAAGGCTTGTTTTGACAGAGCCGGTTTAAGGACCATCAGAGAGGAATTAAGGTTTACTAAATTGCCTTCCCCCAAAATTTAGCCACAGCTAAATATACTAGGCCCAGTTATGGGAAGTAGTATTTAATACAGATCGGAGTTTTCCCTCAATCCTCCTTTGACTTTGAATATCAATTTCTGTGTCACAATAAGACTCAGAAATGTCCTGAGAATCATACCTTAAACATTTTCTTTTTTTTTAATTCTCACTTCCTAGAAGAAAATCCGTGTTATTACCAGAGCTGCAGACTGCCTTGGAAAACGTGACTGTTGAATGACTTTTAGTTTGTAAACACTGGTTTGCGGCATTGTAGGCACTAACTAATAACGCACCCAGTTCAGACGCTTTTAAAAAAATGAAGGAACGAAGAAAAGATTACCGAAATGATGATGACATGCAAATTTCCCCAGAAATTATCATAAGTAAACATTTGAAGCCTGGACTAATAAAATCCCATCTGTGTTACTTCATATCGAGTTAGTAGAGAGCTGTGATAATGAATTTTGTAATATCTCACGAACAGACATCTCAATCAGGCACTAATCCTGTGATTTTACTGCAGAATCACTAAATCCAGAGCAGCCAAACTGCTGTTCTTTGGCACTGGGAGAGCGAAGGCGCACCTCCTGCCGTGTTCCCAGGCTGGGGGGTCCTACGCTGTCACAGGCCGGGGTCCCAGTGCCCGGACAGCTAGCCTAGAAGGAGGACGCTCAAGGGCTCGCATTGTCAGGTTGCCTCCAGAGCAGGGAAGCAGTACGTGTAATCAGCGGCGGATCCTTAATGAATATAAATGATCGGCTCCTTGGGATACATTTCTGCAATCCGCTGGGGCTTCTGTTATACCTGCTCTGAACCACAGCTATCCCATTTTGGTTTGAGCCTCGCTGAGTAGGGTATGAAGGTTGCCCAGGCCAAAGGGGACCGGAGTAGCCCTTAGCACGTAATATAGGAAAAGAGGAAATGAAATGAAATGGAACCAGGCGCAAGTTTGTCTTCACCCTCTCCCCCCCCCCCCCCCCGTAACCTGACATTTATTTTAAATTAATGATTATTCTAAAGTACGACGTGTAGGAAGCCCCCTTTGTGCTATTTAGGGGAAAGCTAAATCTGATGTATCAAATGTTACAGTCTAATTTACACTTATGTGTACAAAAGAAAAAAACGCCATTTATTCTCTGACCTGAGCCGATTGTGAATCAACAAACGCCAGGACGAAAATATCCCACGGGGAAGTGTTGTTGCAAAACATTTTAAATGTTACACAAGCCCGTCCTCCAATCACAAATAAATAATGCGCATCTTATGGAGGAGTAACGACAGAATTGTTTGATCTCCCTGATCATCTGTCATCATTAATATTGCCCTGTAATACCAGCGTATCGCTTCCTGAGAGAAGCAACAAACAGGGAACTCGATTCTGACTTTTAGAACAAGGTACTTTGTAGACGTTGTTACGCAAATATATTAACAACGTGCTTCACACAGACTATGTCCCGGCTCCTCTGAGGTTTAATTTTCCTTAAGGAATCATGTTTTTTAAAAAGCCAATAAATTTGATGTTTTACAGGTAACGGGTGATGGAGTCCAACTGTCGTAAACTAGTATCGGCTTGTGTTCAATTAGGTAAGAAAATATTTCCGATCGATTTATATGAGCATATCTTTTATGTTAGCAGAGGAGTAGTTTATTAGACTATAAATGTGTATGAGCCGTGAGAGAGAAAGAGAGAGAGAGAGAGAGCGCGCAAAATATATAGGTATATTTTTCTAATCACATATTACATTTACAAACCCCGAGTTGCTCATTGATGAAACATTATTTCCTCTCTCTGATTTTAATAGTCAGCAGAACTGAAACAAAAAGAAACATGTTTTCTGGATCTTTAAACTGTACTGTAGTGAATTTTACGTGGACGGTCATGTTCACACTGCTGGTGATTTTGGCGGAGTTCTACGTTTGACAGCCTCTCCTCTCTGTCTTCTGTCTCTCGCTCGTTCTCTCTTTAGTAGGGGTGCAGCCTTCTACCGTTGAATGTCTTTTCTCCAAAGACTCTGACATTAAAAAGGGGGAATTCAGCGACACTTCAGAGAGCAGGAAAGAGGCCACCAGCAGCAAACTCTTCGGGAGGCAGCATCCCAGCGCCAGCGGTAAGCGAGAGCTTCCAGGCCGCTTCCCTTCGCTCCCACTCACCTTCCTATTAGTCGCCACTAGCATTCGTGAGAGGGGAGAGAGAGTCCCACGTGTTGGGGGGTTGATTGTTCCCTCCTCGTGTCTTTTTAAAAACCAGACGTCTCAGGTGTGCAGTGACCTGTCCTGGTTGGGTTCCAAAAGGTTGTTATGTGGGCAGCGAACTTGCAGAGGAAATTTCCCAGACTCCTTTCACATCCTGCACTCTCTCTCTCTTTCTCTAGCTCTTGTTTAGGGACGTAGGCCGGCCCTGAGCTAAAACGTGGTCCAACAGCGACCTCTGCTGCTGCACCTCTGCGCCACTGCACAGGGAAGCAACAAAAAGGGGTGGGGGGGGGGAGGACTGGACAATGCCAAAAAGTGAAGTGGGTCCAGGTTTCTTGCTGGGGGCGTGCAACTCAATGAAAATGGATATTCTCCGCGAGCTGTTTTCCTCGTGCAAAAAGCACAGTGCACGTTGTGAATAACAACATTCAGGGCCCGTTCGGGCGCTGTTTTTATAAGGTAGCACTTCCCACGGAGTTCAAAGGGAGGGGGATTGGGTGCAGGCAGGATCTGACGGGTGGACTGTCTGGATGTATCAGACCATCTTTCAGTGCGCGCTTTTGCTGTGCTTTAGAATGTTCTCTTTGCGGACCTGATCGGAAGTGTTTGTGTCAGCCTTTTAAAGTGAAGTTTACAATAAAAATCACTGCTAAGAGTTCAGAATAATTGTGGATAACTAGATGCGCTACATATCGGAAATGTCTTTTTTGTTTTTTAAAAAAGCATAGGAGACCGTCTAGCTTCCACTGATAGGAGAATCACTCCTCCCCCTTTTAGTGTTTCAAATATGTGAATTCAACACGTAATAGAGAAAAACATCAATGTAAGCATGTTACAAAGAAGAAAACAAGCTCTATTTCAAGATCCTATTTAATCCAAGAGAGGCATAATTTTGTTTAAATAACATGTATTAGAGCGAATAAATAGTACAGGAAGCTGGACTGAACTTAATAATGTAAGTATTCCTGGTCTTGTGGTTAAACAGTTGCTTGTAAGAATGTAGTATTTACCCTGTTTGGCTAAATAGCTTAATATGTCTCAGATACTATCCAGTGATTTGCAATTTTTCGTTCCCCATCCCCTTTTGGAAGTTTTAATCGCCGCTTGACAGCTACTTGTAAAAATAAATGATTAGACCAGAAAAAATGGTTAAAAGTCAAGATTAGAGACAATTCCAAATCCTGAAGTATCATGACCTAATAATTTGTCATCTCGAAAAAATACATGATATTAAATTGTGCACATGTAAGGTTTATCAATGTTTGGCACTTTTTAACCCACAAGTAATAGCTGCTAAATAATGTGGAGACGAAGGATGACATTGGTTTATATATGGGTTGAGAATAACAAAGGCCTTTTTACCCTTCACCTTTTTCCCAATGAACAGGTGGTCTTAATCAAAGACTATAGCACGATCTAATGGGAAAGTAGGGACCTTTCTGCTATAATAAATTTATGAGTCCTTACAAGTCAGTTTTATTCGTCTAAGTATTTTTTTAAAAAAGCAATATCCACATATGCTCTATGACATGGTAACTTTTACTTCCCTTGCTGCAAAATAAATGGTTATTTTCTTAACCATTAATTATGAGTCTGGATTATTGCATTACATGTAAAATTTCCTGCCTAGTGCAATATCGATAAGTCTATTTTTTTACCCTTCGAACTGAAGGGGAAATTGCTATCCAAACATATTTAATACCATTAATTACAATATACCTCTCCGTTGAAGGAATGCTGAAAACCTTGAGTTTGTTGGCCATTTGGGGGGAATTTTAAACGGTACTATTTTGCGGAAGTTATTCTATATAGAGCTGTGTATAAATATGATCCGTTATGTTCATACCTAATGAATAATTATAACTCCCGAAATGTCCTCGGTTTTGGGGCTGATTTATTTGAAAGTAATACAATGAGTAGATTTATTTTAAATTCTTTTGTTTTCTTTTTCTGTTTTAAATCTTTTAATACCCCCTTGATTTTGTAACCCGTGGTGAGAAGGCAATGCAACGACTTCATCTTTTATATCATACATTTCTAACTAAATCTTTCTCTTCTGTCGTGGCTTTTAAGTTGCCGTAGGAGAAAGCCAGGTATCAGAGACACAAACCAATTGTTTACTAGGAGCATCTTCGGCTACAAGTTCCTTTCGTAAAATTCCTGTAGGGGTTATTGTGAATTTGGAGTAAAAATGTATGTAATGAGGAAATCATAATAAGAGAAATACAAATGATGGCTGAGTTTCTGCAAGTGCAGAACATTTTCTTAGCTCAGCAGAAAATAAAGATTGTTAGAATAAATGGGAATGTAAACGGTCATATTAATATCTCTATGAAACCTCTGTGGCTACAAATGATTTCAAAGTCAAGTCTTATATTCAACCATAAAATGGAATATAGGAAAAGTATTTCTTAGTGACAAACCACATAATTTTACTAAAACTGTGTAATGAGGGGTGAGAGACAGGCACACAAACAAACATATTGTATAAGTACTGTTTATTATTGCTTTATTTTAATTTCTGAACAGGGTCCTAACCTTTTGATAGGGCATGCTGAGTATATACAATTATTACTTTTTTTTTGTAAAATCCACTGTAGAAATCGTGTATGTAATTAATAACTCAGTCAATAAATAACAGGCTCATAGTATATAATGTTGAAACACCATATTGCATTATTCCATCACACTCAGCATTGCAAATTGATTATTTAAACTTGTCAAAACTCATTATTTGCAGCTGAATATTGAATAATTTAACGGTACTTTTACCCCACCCCCGCCACACACACATACACACTCATACAGCTTGGTGTACACATTCCCCTGCAAACTGAGGTACATAACTGTTTAAAGAAGAATATTAATCATTTTTTACTCAAGTTGAAAGCTAACTTTGCAACCCTGGTAGCCCTCTTTCACCCTTCAACTGTTTCTTGTAAGAATCCAATATCAACACTTATTCCCATGTAAGTGTGTGAGTGGGTAGATAGAAAAATAGATGGGTGGATGGATTTCTGCCTAACTATAAATCTCTGCTCTTATCAGTTCAAGAAGATCCAAATTTCAGTGATATCTGCTAGCGCAGAGATTGTGAAAGAGTCACCACATAAACCTACCAAAATGTCACTGTGGCTATGTGTGCATGCCAAGAAGTACTAGTGCTGCTTGAACAATGTCAATAGCAAAATGTAGTTTAGGATGGTAACTATGTCCAAAAAGGGATAAGGGAACCATTGATATTTGGCTTCCTAAGAGTATCCTGGGCACTTAGAGGACATCAAAGAGAATAACCTTGAGAAGAAAGAAGGAGGGAAATCTGAAGAAGAAAGGCTTGAATAAGATAAGAGAAAAGAAACAGGCCTGGGAAAGAAAGAGCCCAAAGGGTACATCTACACAGGGGCATCATTTCAGAATAGTGGACATTATTCCAAAATAACAAAGAGCGCATCTACACTACAAGTCATTCTTTCAAAATAATGGCCAGCTGGAGGACTTATTCTGACTCCTGTAACCCTCATTTTACAAAGAGTAAGGGAAGAGTGTTCTTCCTTTGACTTCCTGCTGTGTAGACAGCGCCAAAAGCTGAATTAAGCTATTTCAACTTAAGCTATACAATTCACATAGCTCAAGTTGCGGAGCTTAATTTGACTTTTGCCCTGCAGTGTAGATGTACCCTCTGGCATCTTAACAGCAAGCCCATTATATCGAAATATAACAGGCTCGCTATTCCAACATCCCTGTAAACCTCATTGCACAAGGGTTAAGAGACATTCCACAATAGCGCCCTATTTCAAAATAGCATTGAGATAAGATATGCAATTTGCCCCGTTGCTTATCTTATTTTGAGTTACTGTGCAGTGTAAACACACCCAGTCTGAGAGCTAAGAAAGGCTGAGGACTAAGAGGGTATGGCTACACAGTAGCTCATACCTTGAAATAAGGTACACAAATTGCATAGTTTATTTTGAAATAGCTTATTTCAAAAGTTGGTGCTGTCTACACAGCACTTACTTTGAAATAAATCACTATTCCAATGACTTCCTTAATCTTTATACAATGAGGTTTATAGGAAATGGGAGTAAGAAGACCATTATTTTGAATTTATTTCAAAATAACAGGCTTCTTGCACAGACGGCACATAATGTTATTTTGCAATAATGGACTTTATTCTGAAATAACCCTGCTGTGTAGATGTACAGACAGGGCTGGGAGCTTAACAGTGAAGGTGGAATTCTTTGAAGGAAGAGAAAGGAGATTTCCAGGTTCTAAATGAGCAACACACGCTGGTCATATACTACATTTCATTATGTTTCCTCAGTTGATTGGGACTGATTATCTTCTAGGGGCAACGCAAATTATAGCAGCTCCTTCCCCAAACTGAAGTTTTCCTTCAAACATTCTCTGAAAAATGGGAACTAAAAGTTTACTTATTGTTCCTTTGATTTTTTTCATCGTCATCTCACAATAATATATGCAGTAGTTGTTAGACTGACTCCAGGGAAAACTAAATATATAACGAAAGCTTATTCGTGAGGAGGAATATACTAATGGAACAATCTGATGTCTTCTTAATCCTATGTAAAAAGCTTTGTCGTCTTCCTAATATTGACTGAATGGGTAATTAATGGCTCTTCATCTAGGAGAATACCCGGTAATCCAAGTTAGGCAAAAGACAACAAGCCGAAGGTAAAAGAAAACAGGACTAGCTGGAGACTCAACATAAGAACCAATTTATGCATTTAGGAGAGTATTACATCTAGAAACAATGATCTTATACTAGATGAAGACAAAAGTGGGAAAATAAATACCTGCAGTATGTCTTGCAAACACAGTAGTATCCAGCTAAGCAGGTCAACCGAGCTCCTGTTTCGAGATCTCGCTCTCTTTTCCCTTCTCTCATCCACAGACACATTTACATCTCTGGAAAATGTGTAGGGCTCTGAACACTGGCCCGTTGCAGCTGGAGTGAGGTCTCCTCCTGCCCAGGCCTAACAGTTACAGGTTATCAGGAAACAGGACTGACCAGGTATCCTGGGCTGACAGTAGCCAGCACTAGTTATTTTCAGCGGACAGTGCGAGAAACCCTGCAAAAGGCAAATTAGCCACAATAAAAGATATTGGGGTTTTGTTTAACTTGTTTGTTTGTTGCTTCCCTTCCCCCCCCCAAAAAATCCTATTTCATAGAGGCTGCGAGAATCTGGAATCTAAAGAGTATCAAAAATTCTACCCGCATTGAAAAAAACCCCTCACTTCTGAAATTGTAATTTAAACCTTTAGCAGTAATGTATTACTTGGGTTACTACAATTAGGTTGGGGTTTTTTTTGTTTTTTTTTGTTATTTGACAGCTTTTAAAATATTATTTCGCTAGGGAAATAAAAACTTCATCTCAGATTAAAGGTGGGTATTTTTTGGATTTATGTGATTTATTATCACCATGACAACTAATGCCGAATGTTAGCTACCCTCACGGCTGGAGGGTGGGGGTCAGGGGACGAAGCAATGGTGGAGTTTTAATCACACTATTGTAAATAAGTGATTGTAGTCTTGCCTTCTGCTTATACTTGAACATGTCTGTGTTCCTATCCTCCCCTCTCCTCCCCTCCCCCGCCCAACTCCAGCCCTCCATACACACACGTTCGGATAGAAACCGGTCTAGGATAGTCCATTAGATTCTGAAGGATGCGTCACAACAGCAATGAGTCTGTTCAAATTCATTAGGAAGGTTCTATTTATTTTTTTTAATCACTTGTGATTGTTAAAACAATCCAGATTTTTACAATGGGGCCCATTTTTTATATTATCTGGAACCCAAATAGGAGAAGGAGAACTTCACTTAAACCCACTAGAGCAAAGAAACCCAAAGGAAGTCCAAAGTTTTGTCCAAAGAATCTTGGAAGTGTTGAGGGTTCTCCCCTCTCCCCATAAGCGCCTAGTATTCTAACAACCAAGGTATTCTGAGGACTATAAATCGCCTACTCCTTCAGATCAGAATTTCAAAAGCGCAAGTCACTCAAACTGCGTTCTTTTGCGCTAAAGAGATACGCGTGGTCTTGCAGTCACTTGCGTGTCTAATTATTCTTGACATACTAATAAAAACAGGAAAGAGCTGACAATAAAGACGTCAAAAGCGGGGTGGGATCGGGTGCAGAGATTGTTCTTTGATTAATTAAGAATTTGGAGCAGAAAGGGGGAAGGGAGAGAGACACTAAAGAGACAGACATACAGACTGTTTCATCTTTACAGTCTTTTACAAATGCCTATTAAAAAGACTGTTTTCATCTCATTCTAAGCTACAGAATGGTAGTCCCTAGGATTCAGTGTTGCAGGGCGGTGACGTTTTCAACGGGTGTGAGCAATTAAATCTGACAACTGCGGTACTGAGTAAGACTAAAATGCACAATCGGTCAAAGCAACATAGCTCTGTGTCGGACCTAAAAAAAAATCCTCCAAGCCTTTTGTCTGGAAGAGGGGAAAAGAAACCGAATTTAATCTTTTATCTGAGAACATTCACTCCCAATTTCTGACTGCAAATGGCAGCGTGTATTGGCGCGGGTGGACGTTTGTGTGCAAATTGGACTTACGTTAGGTTTTATCCCAGAGGCCAAATATCATAATGATTGATGACCAAACAAGTTAGACTTCAACAGAGCAGCTCGCAAAGTGCATAATGCGTGCCGGGCCATTTCCAAATCAGACATATGTCTTTTTCGTTTAAATCGCAGGATTCACGGGAAGGTTTGCATTCATAAACTAGTATGCTCCGTCCTCAAAAATATAAATAAAGGCTAGGTCTTCTCCCTTGGCACACACACACACACACTGCCCCGGGTTCACGTATCAAAGGGGAAGACCTAGTTAAAACCCCTTGCAATCTTCCTTCTCCAGCTCCTCTTCTTGATCGCTTCTGTTATTTAAAGCAGAGAGATTTATTTCTTTACAAAACATGTAAAAGTAACAAGTGTCCCGTGCTTCTTGTAGTTCCCTCGTTACTTGCAATATAATCTTGAAATACAGAATTAGAAAATAACAATTGCTGTATGAACAGGGTCCACACACTCCCCCGGCCTTCTTTTAAAATACTGCCCAGACAGAAATTACGTTGCTGAAGTTTTGAACCTAGAAATCTACAATCCCGGCTTTGAGTTTAAACTAAAGACACTGAGAATTGTTGGTTTCTTCCTAATGGATTCCTTTCGTTAACAAGGGCTTCGGGGATTGATGAGTACAGGACCGCAGTAGTACAGAGAGGTTAAGAAACTGGAATATGATTAGTAAACAAATTGTGCAGAATAGAGCTGGATTCATATTGACTTAGTTATAGGTCATCTGCTGCCGGTGCAAAGGGAGGAAATATTTACTTTGCACATATACTTTATGATCTTGGGGGAATTAGAGGAAATTCAATAAGAAAACGACTAGAATCATTTAAAACCCCCTATTTAAAAGACTTAAGCAAATTAGAGTCTTATCAGATTAAAATCCACTACAAATGTAAGAGCATTGTCTCTATCGAAACGCTGTGGGGTCTGAGGGAAGAGATTCTTTGCCAAATCTCAGGGATAAAACACGTCATTTAAACACCAGATAATGAGTAGAATGTAAATTCATTTAACCTTCTTTACCAATAGGCTGCTGAAGTAATGTGTATAATTTAGCGATAAGTAAGATTGCAAGAGATAATATTGAGAGATAGAGCATCTGCTAATAAGTAGGATCTGTCAAAAAAAAATGAATAAAAGAAAGGGAAGGTTGAAAGTTGTGTTTAGATTTAAGAAAGGTCACATTCGTGGGAAACTCCTTATAGCTTCCCAGACATCTAGAATTGTGAAGAGTAATTATAAATATAGGAACAATCTTAGTAAATTGCACATACATCTTCAGCGTCTGGATTACTTCGTGCCATCCATATTTAAGCAGAACTCATCCACTCAACGGGTGTGGGATTTAAAAGCTCAGGGCATTGCTAGGGCCCACTCCCGAATCTATTGAAAATATTTCGGATGGGGCGTATTTTTGCAACTCTTCAAAGGGCACAAGGTGGTAGGTTCAAATACATTTTGACTCTTGCTTTATCTGCAGGACAAGCCCATTTTCTGCCTGAAAAACCTTCCAGTCATGTGACCAATATGGAAGGCTACACAATCCCCACAATGTGAGATTTGCTCCCCATGTATCTCACACCAACTACTGCAGTAATATAACAAGCCATGTAAAAAAAAATCAGACTGTAGCAAAGGGATTAGCTCTTGGTTGGTACTAGGGATAACTAATGTGAGAGAAAAAGAGTTTTCCTTCGTTGTCATTGCCTCCGGATTATGGGCTAAATCCTGCCATGTGTATAAAGGAAGGATTTGGGTTTATGTATATGAGATTTATGGATGTTTCTGCACGGGAAATAGAACCCTGAAAAAATTGACCCTTGTCCTTTGAGTTGGAAGTTTCCCCTATATATGGCTCAGGAAAGTTCCTATGGTATTCCTGTGGTAGGGTTTTGTACTGCCGGCCATCATCGTAACATCTCGGCGTTAGGAGTGTCTGATTCATCGTCCTCACTTTGTTGCTCTAGCTTTCTCTATGTTCCTTCCCTTGGATAATTTTGGTTTCACTCGGTAATTTGTTCAAGGCGGTGGGAAAAGAAAATGGTCTCTAAAAATAAAAGGAATGTAGAAAATGTCCCTGTGACCAGTTATTTGAAATCTCCTGGAAATGACGGAAGGATATATAATGCACAACAATGCGCTTTACTTGGTTTTTGCTTTCTTTGAAATTATCACAATAAAATAAACAAGAGAGCCAAAAAGAAAAGTGAGACATTCAAAGGATTACAAATATAGTGTAAGGATCAGCTGGAGAGACGCTTCTTAATTACTTTCCAAACAAATTTTAAAGGTGGATATAATTCGGAAACTACCAATTTTTCAGAAAAAAATCCATTAGTCAAACTGGTGTAATGCTGTATAATTTATTATCTACTTGATTTATGAATGGGCATTTACACTTGTGTGGTATTTTTAGTGTTGCCGTTTCTATTCAACAAATCTGTAAAACGTGACTGTAGTCCTAAACACTTGTTAGGATCACGCTCAAAGTCACTATTTCGTGTTTGACAACTTTCGGTGTTGTTTGCTTGTCATTCGGATTGCTAAACTC
Source organism: Pelodiscus sinensis (assembly GCF_052426305.1). NCBI lineage: Eukaryota > Metazoa > Chordata > Testudines > Trionychidae > Pelodiscus > Pelodiscus sinensis. The sequence continues at coordinate 106,243,767 of NC_143055.1, forward strand.
TTGCTCGTAATTACAGAGAAGCCTTTTTTTTTAAGAGTAAGGCAATATGCGTGATCACTTGGGTTGAAATTGTAATCTGTGTTCGGCTTGTATTTGTTTCTTCGTGTTCCCCTCAGCCGCAGCCTGCTTGCTAACGTAGAAAATTGTGTAGCCAGCAGAGAGGATGGGGTGTCCCCGCATCGCTGGGGAACGACAACACACGTTGTCGAGAAAAATGTGTGGGTATCTCTAGACCTTAACACGCGCGCCTTCACCCCTGTGTGGAATCACCTCCTTCAAATGCCCAATCTCTGGCAATTTGGGCGCAGCAGGTTCCACCCGCGCCTGGTCCCGCAGAGTGAATTACTTAGCCCAGCCCTGCTTCTCTGATAGGTGGCGGTAGTTCTAGTCTGTCTTCCGCCTCGCGCGTCCTGATTGGTCCGGAGCGACATCATTCCGGCCCTGAGCAGCGGGTCCCGGGCGGAGGAGGAGGCAGGGAAGGGGTCGGGTGACATCACTGCCCGGGGAAGGCCTCCTCTGGTTTTAAGATGTTGGGCAAACAGGGAAGCGGCGGAGCTGCGCGGGTCCATTGCTCGCCTGGGTTCTCGCTGTGCGTAGACCTGTGCATACGGGAGAGAGAGTGGCTGAGCTGGGGAAGGCTGCTGCTGCTGCTGCCTTGGATTTAATCTCCTCTACCTGCCCCTGTCACTCTGACACTTACTGGCACTGCCATCGCCTTAGCGTGTCAGTCAGGAGACTTGCGTCCTGTGGTGATTCATTATTATTAGGAATATTATTATTATTATTATAGGGTCGAATTTTCCTTTTTTTTTAATCATCTGTTCCCCCCCCTTCCGGCTGCCAAGAACACCCCGTGCGCCTCTGTATCTATTTTCCTTGAGACTTTAGCTTAAGGCTGGCTGGACTTGCCCATTTGCCTTCTTAGGACTCGTTCAGTAAAAAGGGTAACAAGTTGCTTCTTGGACGCCGTCCACCGCTGCTGCTGTTCAGGCTCCCGCTGGACCAGGGAGCAATCGAGGGAGCTGAGCCGGCACCTTCTGCCACGCTGCGCCTCGGAGAGGGGGTGCAGCGGGTGTCTATCTGTACATCCGCCGCCATACACAGCGCAAGAGGGAGAGACAGGGACATATTTGGCTTCCTTTGGCCGATGAACTTCATGAAAGATCCATTAAGCCTGGAGCGGCTGGGAGCCGGGAGTAAGCTGTGCTCCACTTCACCTTCCTCCTCCTCCTCTTCATCCTCTTGCCATCATCACCCAGCGGCGCTGGTCATGGCTTCAGCTGTAGCGCCCGGGCAGCCTCGTTCTTCCCTGGACTCCTCCAAACACCGGCTGGAGGTGCACACCATCTCGGACACCTCCAGCCCCGAGGCTGCAGGTAAGACCCAGTCCATCCCCGGGCTGCGGCTACACCTTCCCTGCCCCCACCCCCACCCCGTTCTGCTGCCTCCCCTCGGGGAACTTCGGTATCACCCTGTCCCCCCAGCTCAGTCTCGCTGCTGATTCTCCCTCCGCCCTTTTCTTTTCTCTTGAGTGAAGGACAGTGAATGGGAGCCGCACTGGGGTTCCTCTGAGCGTCTCTCCTGGCAGCAGAGCCTTGGAGATGTGTGTTCATTGGGAGCACACGGAAAACCCTCCCCCGGTATAACGAATTACTTCTGCCGGGACTTTCCGGCAGGTTTGCATCGGGATTCACTGCGCGGCTCCCATTTGGCTACGGATTGCGTCCCCCATTGAGTGCATCTCTCCATTGACCCCAGCATCCAACTGCGGAGAAAGGGAGAGAGACCCCCCCCCCCCCACGCTCGGAGGTCTTCAGCCGGGGAGGCTGTGGGGAAAGAGGGTCCACAAGGTGAAAGCTGGGATATTCTACCCGGACAACTCTTTAGTCTGATGATCAGTCAACTTTAACGCGCGAGGCGAGATCCATGTAGGGACTGTCGTGTACTTTGGTGTTTAGCAGGGCATTCGAATCCGCCTGTCAGAGTCATGGTCTATTGATAACTCTGTGGTCTCTACGTGTGGGATCGTTCTAAACACACATATACGGCCAACGTTCCATCCCGTCTGCATGCAAACAGGCGAGTTACATTGTGCGTCTGTATTTGTACAGCCTGTGCATGTGCTCTGTATAGAGCGAGATGGCAGATCTAGACAGCTGAGTTTGTAGGAGTCCACACGCCTCCATGATTCTCTTCACTGTGCACACAATGCTAACAAAACTCAATCAAATGAGCCGTCTCTGTGTGGGGAAATAAATTCGCCCCTTTTCTCTTAGCAGTCCGCAGCAGCCTTTTGAATGGTGGGTGCCCTTGTTTTGCAGAGAAAGATAAAAGCCAGCAGAGTAAGAATGAGGATGGCGGGGCTGAGGATCCCTCCAAGAAAAAGAGGCAACGACGGCAGAGGACTCATTTCACCAGCCAGCAGTTGCAAGAGCTGGAGGCCACTTTCCAGAGGAATCGCTATCCGGACATGTCCACCCGGGAGGAGATCGCCGTCTGGACCAACCTCACCGAAGCCAGAGTCCGGGTAGGTACCGACACCAAAAGCCCGCTGCTGCCTGACGGCGGAGGAAGCGCTGAACCGGTGGCAGCTGCTTTCGATTTCACTTTGCGTTCCAGCTTCAGAGCTTTTGCACAAAAGCACCAGGGAGCAAGAGATTTGTGTCCAAGCGAGACAGATTGCGATCTCCCTCCTTGGGATATGGTGCGTCGCACGTTTCGCCCTCACTGTGCAATGTGTCCTCTGCTCATGAAAACATTCGCCAGGAAAGCAACTTGAAACAGGCTTCAACCTGTGCTGCCTCTAATGAGAAAAAGATGCAGCGTATACAAGGGCTTTTATTTCCTCATAGGCTTTCAGGGCATGCCCTTCCTTGCATTTTCTCTTGCTTTTGGTTTCGTAGCTACCGAAGCGCTTTCCCCCTGAGATTTATGGTACTGTCACAGTTCTAAAAATTATCTATATTATGAGCCAAATCCTGATGCTATGCAATCCCATTACTGAGAGGCCCCGAAAACAAACCCAAAAATAAATCCCGAGAGCTTTACTATCTTCAAATATAACTTATGGTTCATCTATTGTTTTTTAAAGGATACTATTAAAATACAATACAGTACATTTAAAATCCTGGTGTATGCGTGGAAAGAGTCTACATACTCTTAAAGCATTTTTATTATTATACTAGACCTCTAAAATAAAATAAGAAAGGTCTATTTTACATTAGGAGCCATCTTAATCTACGGACATTTTGAAATAAAATATATTAATTAAAAATAGGCGAGCTGTAGACTTTAAACAAAATTGCACAGTAGAAACATACAGAGTGATTAAAAAGGGAGAGGAAAAAGCAGGCTGTATGTGTTGTTGATTAATTCGAGCAGAATGGGATTGCAAACTGAATCTGTCTAGTTTCAACGCCTTTTCATTGTTATTTTAAAAAATAGTCTCCTTCATTTAGGCTGTTTGTTATTGAAAACGATCACTTTGAATTATTTTGTCTGACATTAGTAGGCTGATGGGTACAATATCGGATTATAAACTGTTAAAGTAATTTTAGCAGCCACTTCACACTCTATATTTTTATTCATGAGCTGCAATGTAACTGATGGATGTTTTGTGAAGCTAGCTAGAGAAACGTTTGCTGCTTTACCCTGACAATATGTAGTGAATCGGAGTGGGGCACTATATTGGTTTTATAGCTGTGTCTAAGCCGCCTCAAGGATTAATTGTACAGTTAAGAGATTTGTAATGTAAAACATCATTTGTGTAAACAAAGAGGAGCCCGGGAAGGCCTCTAGTACACAAAATAACTTTGCAGGAGGCTGGCTGACAAATCAGACACCAAGATGTGGATTGGAAAGATTTAGAGAAAGGCACACGTTTTCGCCATTGTCTGGAGGAAAGGACTTTAGATCTCATTTAGCACGTTGTTAAAAGGCAAAGTTTGCCAAAAAAGCAGGAGGACACGTTTGTTTATAAGTGTTTGGGGGAATCCTGAAGATTAGTACTTGGGGAGCTTTGACAAGCTGCTGAGTCAAGATTTATTAGGGTTTTCCCTCTATTTGCAATGGGAAATATAATGTTTCTCCCGTGGCAAAACTCTGCAGCTTTTTTTTAGGCGTTTTGCATTAGCTTTGCAATTCGGTGTGGTTTGGTTTGAAGTTTTTGTCTCCCCATTTGTAAAATAACAGAGAGCAAACTCTGTAAGCGCTCTGTTTTTTGTGGCGCGAATGTGTGTTTGGGATTCACGAAAGGAAAACTGCAAAACGTGAGCTCTAAAATAAATAGTTTATGTGAGGGTTCTCAGCTACTACTATATGAACGTGACAAGATAAAAATAGCTAAAATAAGCACTTCGGTTCCTGCAGAGTTCGCTTTTGTTTTTGTTTTTTTGGGGGAAGAGAGGAGATTTTGCCAACTTCGGGGGATTGTATATGTGAAAGCCCATTTGAAATACAAATGTTTGTAGATAGTGGAAACCACAATCCTCTTTTTTCTTTTTAACACTGGTCAGTTTCCTTCTCAGAGCAGCCCGTGATATCCTTTCCATTACCTTCACCGTTAGCCAAGTGATTTGAGGGGTGGGGTTTTTTTTGTTTTTTGGTTTTTTTTTACATAACTAAACCGCGCCTGGCTTTATTTAATTTATTTAATTTATTTATTTATTTATTTAAGGTTTGGTTCAAGAACCGCCGAGCCAAGTGGAGAAAGAGAGAAAGAAACCAGCAGGCCGAGCTCTGTAAAAATGGCTTTGGTCCACAGTTTAACGGCCTCATGCAGCCCTACGATGATATGTACCCCGGGTATTCTTACAACAACTGGGCAGCCAAAGGCCTGACCTCCGCCTCCCTCTCCACCAAAAGTTTCCCTTTCTTCAACTCGATGAATGTCAACCCCCTGTCTTCTCAGAGCATGTTCTCCCCTCCGAATTCCATCTCCTCCATGAGTATGTCTTCAAGCATGGTGCCCTCTGCAGTCACTGGGGTCCCCGGTTCCAGCCTCAACAGCCTGAACAACTTGAACAACTTGAGCAATCCCTCTCTGAATTCTGCCGTGCCAACGCCAGCCTGCCCTTATGCTCCTCCGACACCTCCTTATGTTTATAGGGACACATGTAACTCTAGCCTGGCTAGTCTGAGACTTAAAGCCAAGCAGCACTCCAGCTTTGGATACGCCAGTGTTCAGAACCCAGCTTCCAACCTGAGCGCATGCCAATACGCGGTGGACAGACCCGTGTGAGATATTAAAGTATAAAATACTGAATGGGAAACCCTCCCCGTTCCCACCAAGACTGAGAATTATACTAGAAAGTAATGGGCACTATAGAGAAAGAGAAAGAAAGAAAAGGAGAGAGAAAACAAAAGAGAAAATGAAACCACTGAAATAAGATAGTTCCTTTGTTTTCAAAGGACCTCCAGCAGATTCTGACATATTTCACTAAGAGTATTTCCAACAGTTACAAGACCATATACATATATATATTTACACACACACACACACACACACACACAAACACACATATATATGGACAAATGTTTGACTGGATATGATATGACATTTTAATGTTACTATAAGCTTGTTATTTTTTAAGTTTAGCATTGTTAACATAAAATGACTGAAAGGATGTATATATATGGAAATGTCAAATTAATTTTATAAAAGCAGTTGTTAGTAATATCACAGCAGTGTTTTTAAAGGTTAGGCTTTAAAATAAAGCATGTTACACAGAAGCGATTAGGATTTTTCGCTTGCAAGCAAGGGAATGTATATACTAAATGCGACACTGTATGTTTCTAACATATTATTATTAAAATTGTGTGAATATCAGTTTTAGAATAGTCTCTCTGGTGGATGCAATGATGTTTCTGAAATTTCAATGTAAAACATGCCCTGTGTATAACATTTCGTACAATATTATTGTTTTACTTTTCAGCAAACATGAAAAAATGTGTTTTATTTCATGGAGTAAAATATACAGCATACAGTTTTGTCTGGATTTTTTTTAATGAACTGCGTACGGGTAACCACTTCACACTTACTGACTCATAGATGACATTGGATCCCCTTCTTTGGAGACACGGTGCACTCACTTTTTCTGTAATACTCATACATCACAGTTATTTTCCAACAAAAACCTCTTACCCTAAAGTTACATTCTAACGAAACTCTGGCCTCGGAACGACCGACTTCTGCATTTCTGCAGCGTAGACAGGACACCATTATTCCCATAAATAGCTCAGCAGAAAATGGAGCAGCTGAGATTGCTCGACTAGAGCATTTCCAACGAAAAACAAAGTTGCAGAGTTCACCTAGAGAGTGAATTTGAATTGCTCACGCTGAGACAGAAGCTTCAATTACATACTTAAAAAAAAAGTTTACAAACCAACACCTCCTCGTCAAATCCCACAGTCACCTTCGTTTCTTAGAGAGATCTTTCGTTGATATTACATTTCTATTTCCAGTTCCTTTTCTGCCATTAGCAGAAGCAAAGAGCACTCCAAATAACTGCAACCTCTCAGAGCCCAAGAGGTTGAGAGGTTAGCCTAAAGTTTCCTGAGACTTGTACTGCAATATGTAGTTGAGAGAAAAGGTCGTGCTCTCTGTGTTTTGTTTTAAATTAATATTGACCCATTAATTCCAAACCTGCTTGTTCGTGAAATTATACAGGATTATAGTTTGCCATCTCCAGGACAATGAAGTAAATCAAGATGAATTACAGTTTGGCCCTCCCATCAGATGACATCTGAACTGGGACTGAGTACGTGCGGATGTGAAGAGTCTTGTGGGGACTGGCGGTGGGGGAAGGAAAGGAGAGGAGTTTCGGAGAGAACCTTTGGGGGAGGGGAGCTTTTGATTAAAAAATATCAAGAGTAAATTAAAATATAAAACTCTGGACAAAGTGGGGGAGGGAGGAATCGCGGCTTGCTTGTAGAGAGGGAATCAGCAGACTTGATGGGACCTGAGATGGAAAAGTCCTAGGGGCCTGTCTCTGGAGAAGCTAAATGTGTGTGTGTGTGTGTGTGTATGTGTGTGGCGTTTCTTTGCGGCTGGGTGTGTTTTAGCGGCTGTAACTTTACCTATAGGCCGAGCAGACACTGTGCCTTTGTTCTGCACGGAATCACTGGCCCTTAACAGGAGATCACTTGATAATGCTCCTGCTTTATGATCGGCGCTCGCTGCACATTAACTTGTCTTTCTTTATTTTTGGAGGAGTCGCGGCCAGACCTGCAGGCAAGGATCAGGCGGCGGAGAGAGCGCCAACAAAAAGCCCTTGGGACAGCCGATCACCTTCCCCTGGTAGTCCTTGGCGGTGGCGATGGGTGAGAAGCAGGGAGCCAGGCGGATTTGTTCCGTCTGGAGCCCCCCTGACAATTCGGGGGTTTGGGGAGGAGTTGGGTTTAGCATCCATAGTCATCGGAGGCTGGGGGAAGAAGCCAAGACAGGGGGATGGGATTCTGAACAGTGACCCCCCCTCCCCAGCCGGATAAGGGTTCTGAGTGTGTCCTTGGGGGAAGAGTAAGACCACTTCTAGCTGCTTAGCCGTAGTGTTCATTAATTAAGCCAGAATCAATGGATCCCCGGGCGAAAGTTTCTAAAATGGGAGGCTGGGCTGGACAGTTTCTGCACCATGCTGGGGCCAGCCAGGACAGCTCCTGGGACAGAGCTGGGAGAACAGATGGCGCCTCTTTGGAGCCCAGAGACAGACGGATCCCCACTTTCCCCCCAGTCCAGACCGCTTCCAATCGATTGGCTGTGCCGTGTCAACACTTAAACCCTGGTGAGTGCGAGTGGAAGGTTGTTCCCCCCCCCCCCCCGGCTTCACGAGGTCGGGGCTAGTTGTGTGTTAAAGCGCTAGAAACCCAACCCTTTTAAACGGCTGGGGAGAGACAGGGCTCCTAGTTTCCTGTGTCAGCGCTAAAACATGGCGAGTTAACTTCAGAGCCACCCTTATCCGAATTGACTTACTTCCACGCCCTCTCCCAGGACCAGTCGCATGCTATTAGAAATCTCCCAGCAGAGTCCCAAATCCCTCTTTGAGTCTCCTTCCTCCCACTAGTTCCCGTCGGGAGCGGTAGTTATTACAAGTATTCCTTGGCTTTCAGACAAATCAAACCCAAACTATTGGACCTGGGCGTTCACGTTGGTACTTCAGATCGTTAAAAAGATGAGAAATCGGCGTGCTCACCCTCTGAGGACATAAATCATTCCCGGCGCATTCTGAATTTCCTCTGCCCCTCCCAATTGAAGCCTGGAAGCTCATCATTTCTCTGCGCCACTTGACCAAAGATATAATGTTTTGAAGAGGTCGTAAATCAAAAGGTTTTTGGCTTCCCTTCTCCTTGCTAGCGATGGAGTTTGGATCTGAAATAATAATGATAATCAGAATTAATAATAATTAATGGAGAGAAGTGGGGGAGGAAACCCAAAGTCTTAACATTCCCGTTCTTATCCAAAGCTAATAAAAATAACTTATCTGATGTGTGGCTGCTCTTTTGAGGACTCAGTAAGCGCTAATGGCTGGCCAAAAGCGCTGAGTGTGAACAAACAGAGCTGTCTGGGTCCCAATCCACATCTCAATCCACAATGAGATGGGAGACCTAATCCCTCCCCCCCGCTTCCCGCAAAAGAAGGGATTCACTCTACAGTCTACCCAGTCCTTCACTCCATTTCTCTTGTGCGGATTAGGAGGGGGAGAAGTGTGGCCTGTAATCAGATCTGGTGTTTTGAAACATTTATGAATATAGACTCGCTATTGATTGACTTCAGAAATGGCAAGGCGCATTAAGCTTAACACACAATGTAAGTAAGTCCCTGAGTGGGGAATATACCTGAATGAAAGCGAAAGATTTCGGGTGTTTCTCTGCGGTTATGGGCTCAGATGTTGTGAAACTTTGCCCCACGCGTTTGGCGATAATAGTTTAACTGAACTCAACCGACAACCTGAATGGAATTTAAAGTGCAATTTTATTCCACAACGGGCACTTTTTATGAAGGTACTTTGTTTTTTAAAACGTACACTTTTAAACCAAGAAAAATAAGGAACCAGTCCATTTTTATCCAAAGTTTCTTTAAGAAATAGCTAACGCTTGGTTTCTCTTTGTGTTAGGACTCCAGGATCTCCCCTCCTCCGTTTCTACTTTTGTAATTCAGTGGATAATACATGCGTCTATTTTACTTCTGCATACATAATTTATAGTCTTCTTTTATTCAGGGCATGCCGCGCATTTTATTGAAATATTGATTTTGGATCGATTAAAGGGTTAAATAAAATAAGAATCAAAACCAGACAGTTGAATCCAAACTTGGTTATTTATTCATTATAAGAAACAAACAAACACGCGGTACTACCACTAAAAGCGTCGTTCGCATTTCAGGGGAGAAATTATAAACAATAGGTGACATTTGGGATTAAATTTACTCTGCATAGTTATATCTAAGAGAAGCTTTGCAGTTTTATTTAGGGGAATATAAAACTCTCCTTAAAGAAATGAACTGGGGAAACAACAAAGTTGTTAGTTTTTCATAATGAATAATATAAACTCCAAATTGCTTGAAAGTATATTCATGTAATAAAGCAGTAGGCATAATTTGCGTATATAATTCAAAGCAATTACCCGTTCTTTTGTGCGCGTGTCTCTCTCTGTGTGTTTTTCAGACAAACACTGGCAAAAGCAAAAACAGTCAAACTGAAATTGTCCTTAATCCTCCCCATTGTGCTTTTTCTAGGCATAGCTGCTGTTTCTCTAGCGTGCAGCCTGATTTTTCATATCACACTCTCAATAATACCTAAGCGTTGTAAGGGCATATAATTTACCTTGCTAAATGCCTACTTTGGTACGCATATTATACATGTGTAGGTTTGAATATGACGCATCCAATAGACCGTAACAGTCAATAATCCATAAACTACGAAGGATTTACGCCGTCAGAGCTCCATAAAATGCTGGACTAATTGATTGCGAAACGTTAGGTTTCTCAATCGAACCATTTTGAATGAATTGCTCCTATATTTCCAACCGCTATTTTCTTTCTCGTTTGTGTGTTTCGCAGTCTTATAACATGGTTGTTTATTTTAAGGAAGGAAAGGACTATTAGCACTGGGGTTTTGTATCAGCTGAACCAAGTTCCATCCCAGATGAATGTGGATACTTAGCCGAGGCGCAAACTCTTGAACAACAGCCAGCGGATGACACAATCACAGCAATGCTTCCACTCTCTGTGGCGCACTAACTGGCATTTTCGACGTGTAAATGTGTATTGGCTGGCGTACTTCTGTTATGCAGGCAATCTGATATCGCAAATCGAATTCTCTGTAGGGTCCTCCTCTGCGCGACGGGCGGAGTTCTGCGAATAGAACCCTCTCTACTCCAGAATGAAGCACTCGCTTTGAGTTGTGCATTTTGATTTTTTATATTCTTATTATTTTCAGCTCTATCCCCACACCCGTCTAGTCTTGTGGACTCTGGAGTGGGAGAATTTGCGCGCCCGGTGTAAAAATACCAATGTCAGACGGCAGCTTGATCGCTTCCTTCTCCTTGCTTGCGTACAAATACCAGGTGTTGTACAGGTCGCTTTACTAGTGTAGACATTTGACAAAATATGAGCTCCATTGACGGATTTATGTCAGTAAGTCACTAACAAAGACTGGGTTAGGGTATATATTGAATGGGGCCTGCCTTGGAGGAATTTATGTAAATAAAGCTGCGATCTAATTTATTGAAAGCACATGTGGAGGGTGAGGGGGGCGAGGTGATCCCTGATCTAATTGAGAGGTGTTACCTAACGAGAACAAATCACGTGCATTTACAAACTAAAAAGCACAATATGGGAAGACAGCTGAGTGGCTTTATCAGATAAGAGTCGTGTTTATCTGCGCCCTTACAAAATAAACGCCCTGAAATGTTTGGGTTGAATTTGGTTACAGTCGGAGCTGGCTTTGTTGTCCAGGGTCTTGTTAGCTACTTGGAGCTTTTGGTGCAAAGTCAGTTTTCTTCACAGCTCGCCGAGGTGTAAGGCGCGCAGACTGGATTATGGACATTTCTAACTCCTAGCCCAGTTGAAAAAGAAAGGAAAGAAACGCCACATGCTGTCACAGGATTAGACTCCTTAGTAGTTGTATCAGAGGAGCAGCACCAAACAGACTTTATTGCTTCAGTGCAGATATTCCTTTAGCCTCAACCTTATGACCGGGCGGCGTCCTTGTCCCCCGCACGGTGTTTTTTTTAAAAAAGCACAGGGACATAACTAGATTGAACATGTGGATTTACAGCGCGTGAACGCGCGTGGACATAGAGAGATCTACCCAATCCGGATTCGGCGCCTAATTACAAAATCCGGAGTGACTTCAATGCCGTGAAGACGGAAGGCAATGGATTTACTTCAGATTTACATTGATGTAACTGAGATCAGAATTATGCACATATTTAATATTATATATAGCTTATGTTAGGCGCACGACACAGTATATACTATATAGAATAAAGAGAAATATACATTATAGGCCCCGCTAGAAAATATATATATATATATCTCCCCATTTGGGAAAAAAATACCATAGCTTCCTCTGTAATGGCACTGAAACAATATTTTCTCTCCATCCTATATTTTTGTATCTCTTACAAAGCTTTATGCTCAAAGATCACCCGAAGGATACACTTGTCAAGTCCAGTTACTTGTGTGTTGAGTTCCTTAGCCGCTGTCCTCGCATTCATCGCCAGCGCATTGCTCTCCTCCGCCCCTTCGCTGCGGTGCAGAGAGAAACACATCCCCACCCCCACATATCCCCACCCCACAGCCCCCTTCCTTCCCTCTACAGATTCCAAGAAGGAACCTGCCAGAGCTCAAGGTGGTGAACAAATAAACAACGCAGGGGCAGGCATCAAGCGAGTAACCCGCGCGGGTTTTTGCCTCCGCACAGTCTGTTTAGATTTGGCCTTTTATAATCTTTTGCATTGGTGTCTGGTGATCATAAAAATTGCGCAGAAAAGCACCAGCGAATAAAAAGAAGCTTAGACGGATAAAAATTAGTCCTACCTATATTTAATCACTTCCTGAGCCGTGTGTTTGTGTCTAATGCACAGGCTCTCACACAGAGACTTCCCAAACCCAGCCCTGTTGAACATTAACAGACGCGCAGCTATATTGCGGTGTAAAACGTAACATATAAAAATGAATCATCTCTCAGCTTCTTGTAAAACGTCCTGCAAAGTGAATCTGTAAATCTTGGTATGCACTTAATCCTTCAGACTTGGCTTCTTCTGCTTCTGCAAAATATTTGCGCTCCCCTCCCCAACACCAAGATCCCCCTGCTGCTGCTATTCAATGACCACGGGAGGTCATCTTTTCCAGATACCACAATAACTTTGTTTTCCCCAAGGTGGCTTTCAAATAATCTCTCTCCAAGGAGGTGCGCGGCTTCCTTTCAGCTCCAAAGCTGAACAACATAGTAGATCGTGAGAGAAAAATGACTGCGATGGAAGCTTCTCTCCCCCTGAGGCAGTGGGGCTAGAGACAGAGGCGCTGGGGGGTACAAAAGCACTCTCTGACTTGCAGTACTAATTGGTTCCCAGCATCCCCATTATAAAAGTGGTTCCAGCATCTCTGCCCCAGAGGCGTGTGGAATCTGGGGACATCCAGGCAGGAGGAGGGGAGCGTGTGTGGGTTCCCGGAGCACACCGGCAGGGAGGACAGACTAGGAGAGAAAGGACATGCTGCTTGCTTGGGGGCCGGCTGAAGAATAAAGCGAGCACCCCCATCCCCAGCTTTCCCGGGCGAAACTGGAGCCAGGGCTTTCTTGCTGTCCTGGGGGGTGCGCGCAAAGCGCAGGCAAAGCTCCCGCGCAGCACTGGCTCTTCCCTCAGTGGGGCCCTTTCCTGTCGCCGCCCTGACCACAAGGAGCGAGCTCTTACATGTGCTGCGCCGCCTCAGGAGGCAGGGATAGGGCGCGCGAGAGGCGCCTAAGGATCAGAGGGGAGGGCGCTCGCCGCGCGGGGAACTCGCTGATCGCTCCGAGCAGGGCTCAAATCCCAGCCCCGGGACCGCAAGGGGAGCCCGGCTGCGGCTGCTGCTCCCGGGGCCCGACCCAGGATCTGGACCGGAACGGGCGCCTGTAACCCTAGGATGCAACTTTTGCAGGGGAGATGAAGCCCCGCGCGCAGGCTGCTGAAGAAGCCAAGCCCCTCCTTTCGCCGGGTGTGTGTGTCTTTATTTACCACTCCCAAGTCCATGCCGAGCCGCGGGGCTGCTGAGCCGCACGGCGAGGGGGCAGCCCCGGGCCCAGTGCGCTCTGCCTGCCTCTCCCGCTGTATAAACACACCACCTGGGTCTGGCCCATTGGCTGCACTCGCGGTAGGTTAGGAGGCGGGTCAATAAGCCAGGCCCCAGGCGGATAACTACACCGAAGTCATTAGCAGACACCCACGTTGTGCCATCAGCCGCTAAGAACTTTAGCTGTGGGACCCGCACTCTTCGCAGGAGGCAGCGACTCTCTATAGCTACGGAGGAAGCAAAACTCCTGTTACCAGATTTTGACCCTCTCCCTTCTTTTTGTTCTAAAGGAGCACCGGGCCCTTTCAAGCTTCTTTTGCCCCAGGTTGCCCTGACCCAGAAGTTTTCTGTCAACACTGGAGTAAATCAGAAAACTGGGGACTTATGGGGTGAAACACTGTTCCCCGTGACAGGCTATGACAGTTCTCCCATTGATTTCATTGGGGTGAAAGATTTCACTCATAGCGCCCAACATTTACAATAGTGATAGAAATGTAGCCGGGTTAGTCTGGTGTAGCTGAAGCAAAATACAGAACTATGTAGCACTTTAAAGACTAACAAGATGGTTTATTAGATGATGAGCTTTCCTGGGCCAGACCCACTTCCTCACATCTGAGGAAGTGGGTCTGGCCCACAAAAGCTCATCATCTAATAAACCATCTTGTTAGTCTTTAAAGTGCTACATAGTCCTGTATTTTGCTTCAACATTTACAAGTGTTATGTCCTTTAAAAATAGCAAATCCTTCTAGCAGTGTTTACTTCCCTCTTTTTCAGTCATTCCCACCTCAACAAATTCCCCTGGTCTTATTCTCCCCAGCTGCACCAATTTTGGGATCTGGAGCATATACTGGCCAGTGTTTTGGTACCTTGTTTATTCCATTGCTTAGAATCAAAGAGGTTCAAAAAAAGTTGATGACCTCTTTGTGCTAGAACTTCCAATCTTGCTAAGGCTGATAGAGCTGGATCACTATTATCAAAGGTAGGAAAGCATTGCAAAATGCCCACTATAGACCAGGCTTTTGAGTCCATGAGCAGTGTGGCTATGTTTTTGTCCCCCTCCCCCTTTTTTTTTTGCAGTTTTAATGGATACCTGAAGAGATATTTACATATGCTTTAAGTAATATAGAACTTGGCATGTCTCATGCATACAAAGATTGGAATTAATATAGATTTTAAAAAACTACTAGACAATTTCACTATGTGACACCCTCAGTATACGGCTACGTCTACACTGGCCCCTTTTCCGGAAGGGGCATGTAAATTTCACTAGTCGTCGTAGGGAAATCCGCGGGGGATTTAAATATCCCCCACGGCATTTAAATAAAAATGTCCGCCGCTTTTTTCCGGCTTTGAAAAAAGCCGGAAAAGAGCGTCTAGACTGGCCCCGATCCTCCAGAAAAAGTGCCCTTTTTGAAGTAGGAATAAGAGCCTCCGGAAAAGGGCACTTTTTCCGGAGGATCGGGGCCAGTCTAGACGCTCTTTTCCGGCTTTTTTAAAAGCCGGAAAAAAGCGGCGGACATTTTTATTTAAATGCCGCGGGGGATATTTAAATCCCCCGCGGATTTCCCTACGACGACTAGTGAAATTTACATGCCCCTTCCGGAAAAGGGGCCAGTGTAGACGTAGCCTACATGTTTATCTATTTGCAAATATCAAATAGATAGTATGACTTTTTAAAATCCAGGATCAAATGAGAAATTCCATGGACTCATGTAAGTGCAAAGAAATAAAACTGTTCACAAGTCAGTTCTGACTGGGCAAAATTCTTGTCATGTGCATACCTTTCAGTACTAGTAGTCCTATTGACTTAAATGTTACTAAATTGCTTAAAGTTACACAAATATTTGAATGCCTCACTCGATGGGTGCCATTTCTATGCTATGCATATTCACTTATGCTTATAAGAAAATAATTACAGTGTATATTTCAAAACCCCCAACAGTCCCATACTGTGTGTTTGTTTTTATTACTAGAAGACTTACTCAGTGTTGCGTGGGTCCTTCAGGATAGGGGCTGGTGGTGGGGGGATACAAGAGTGAGAAGAAGACCTGAGAGGGGTCCCATCTGGCTGGTAAGGCCTTTTTCTCTTCCCCCCAGCCCTCCTGGCTGCCAGAAGCCTTCTGTTCCCCACAGCCCTTCTAGCCACCAGCGCCTTCTGTCTCTCCCCAGCTCCCTTGGAAGCCAGGGGCCTTCTGTCTCCTCTCAGGCCTCCTGGCCACCAGGAGCCTTCTATCTCCCAAGACCACTAAGGGCCTTTTCTCTGTCCCCCTTTCCAGTGCTGTAACCATAGGGAGAGGGAATGGTTTGGAGTTGAGGAGTGGGTACTTACTTGGTCAGGTGGCCACTCTCATAGTAGTGTGACTGCCCCCAGTGGCTACTTAGTATCATGTCCCTCCTCTCCCTTTCACGTCCCTCCTTGTTCTTTCCCCTTCCTTTCCATGTTATGGAATACAGTCCCTTTCGCTGAACTTTACATTTTCCTAGCACAACCAAACCCTGACCATGCTTTAAGTTCAGATAAGAGGAAGTTGCCTACCAAATGTGATGGTCCTAACTCTTACCATTTAAGAGGAGTGAGTTCTTGAACAAATAGGCTCTGAGAGACATATCTATAATAGATAATATAGATAGGGAGGTATCTATCTAAGGGCCCAGTTTCACCTCAACAAGGTAAAACTTACGTAGAAACCAAGAAACTCCATAAAGTTCCCAGGTTTCCTCTGTTTTTTCATTAGAGCAGGGTGTGCTCCTTCCTACACTGCTGTGGGAAAAAAGCAACTGTCTGACCCTCAAATCCCACACATGTTGGGAATCTACCAGGGAAACAGGGTTATTCAATTCAGATTCCATGAGCCCCTTCATCAAACTTACATTTCCAGCTGGCTCCACTATTACCTGATATAGAGACATCATTGGCAATCTTCTAGCAGGCCACCTGATGTCTCTCTCCTTGATTTCCTTTATTAGGGTGCTCTCAAACATAAGGGTAGAAGAGGTGGAACATGAAAAGTAATACAATAACAGCTTGATTGAAGACTCTATGGTGAGTGGAGATCTAGTGGAATTATAACACCATGATCTTCAAAAGGAATAAAAGATGAACCTGTGGGTATGTCTACACAGCAGTGTTATTTCAGAATAACTGAAGTTATTCTGAAATAACATAGTCTGTGTCTATACTACAAGCAGTTATTTTGAGTCGATCTGGAGGACTTCTTACTCCAACTCCTGTAACCCTAATTTTATGGGGAATAAGGGAAGTCAGAGGAAGAGTGCTCTACCTTGAACTTTCTGCTATGTAGACAGTGCTAAAAGCTGAGTTTAGCTATTTTTATGTGGGCTATGCAATTGACATAGCTGAAGTTGCGTAGCTTATTTCAACTGTTGCCCTGCTGCACACAGAGTTTGTCTACACTGAAACTGTTTACACTAATGCAGTAGCTCTTCTACCCATCTTCCAGCACTGCTGTTTCTGTAGAGCTGAACTCTTGAGCACCAGAATAGTATTTTAACTTGCTTTATTGCAAATTAGAATATGTTTTGATTACGATAATGTGGCCTTTGGCTTTTGGCAATATTTATTATACATTCATCACATTAGTGTTCCCCATCTCCTGGCCAGAATGGGACTTTTCATACCATTTGCCATGATAAATCTCTGGCCTGAATTATCTTGAATACATTTGTTTCATAGTTCATATCCAGCTGGCACAAACATCACACCCAATATGTAACTTTGTTATTCCCTCCCCTGTCAGAAATTCCAACTACAAGTCTCATTAGTCAAAGAGAAATCTTTAACAATCACACTAGAAAAATAAAAATAAGGATATGAAACAATAGTGCTCCAATATGAGTAACACTGACTGAGTAGCTGGAATCAGATTAATTAAGTACTGTATTACAAATAGGAAAAGGCTGTACAGAGATAAAATACACACAATGTATTTACTGATACCAAAAATTAAATCAAGCTTTATCGCTTTTAGTCTAGTTTGATGTTACCAGACACCTCCATTCTACTCATGTACTTGCAACTGCTGGTTGGGCCAAGAGGCCAGGGACTTGGAGCTTGGAGTTATTGGGTTACTGGCAACAAATCTGACACATATTCTTGGTGTAATACAGTTAGGGATGATAGAACCATTCTTGCATGTCAGTAGCTATAATCCAATAAGCAGAAGCATGGGAAAGCACGAGAGTGATTTTATAGTATCAGGCCTTTTCAAATTCACAGTGGTCATGCAGCTGGTGGAGAGGCCCATCCGGCAACCTATTTACAGGAACAGCAATAATGGAAAATGGCTGTTTTTAGCCAATACATTTATGTTAAGCACAGGGCACACTAATAATATTCTATTATTCTCAACATGTGATAAATTAGATTATCCAAATGGTGTGTTTCCCACAATTCTGTCCACTTTCTCTTTTATGTTGAAAGTGGTACATTCCACAATACTCCACAAAGCTCAATGTACCTTTTGGCATTAACAAATATAAAACCTGTCCAAGGAAATGTATATTTGTTCTATACTCTAATACGGATATCTTCTCAGTGTTATCAGAGAGCATACTCTCATAGAAAGCTGGTGATTAGATAAGCAGATTTTTGACCGCTATTAGGATCTATCAAGTATGAGGATTAGAAAACTGTGTACCTCCTTGCCATGATGCATTGAAATAAAGGAGGGAGAGAATAAAAGGTTCAAGCAGAAAGATTTATTAAGGCAAAGTTACAACTATGGGAATGTTCTCTGGGGATAACAACAGCAAACAATTAAATAGATTCCAGGTGGGTATGAAACCCAAACTTCATAAACTTGTTCCCTTGGTCAAACCAAAAAGTAAGCTGTCACGTTACTGGATTTTGAGGGGAGCAGCCAGATCAGTGCTGCACCCATGGGGGGGGGGGGGGGGAATGTTGGCCCCAAAAGTGCTAAAAAGGGGACCATGTGAGGTGTCAAATAGAAGCTTACTTTCTTCTGATTCCACATATGCTATTCATGTAATTGTATAATGTCTGTGTGTGAAGTTATAAGCATGTACTTTGTGTGGATACCAAATGTTTCTCTGTATGTGGTTGAACTATGGGCGAAGCAGCTCAGCGTATGGACATGTTAATGAGCAAGTCTCTATGGAACAATAGCCCTCTATAGGCCAAGGACACACCACGGCTGTGTCTAGACTGGCATGAATTTCCGGAAATGCTTAAAACAGAATAGTTTTCGTTATAAGTATTTCCAGAAAAAGAGCGTCTACATTGGCAGGATGCTTTTCCGGAAAAGCCCTTTTTCCGGAAAAGCATCTGTGGCCAATGTATACGCGCTTTTCCGGAAAAGAGCCCCGATCGTCATTTTTGCGATCAGGGCTTTTTTCCGGAAAAGACTACTGGGCTGTCTACACTGGCCCTTTTCCGGAACAGTTTTCCAGAATAAGGACTTATGCCCGAGCGGGAGCAGCGTAGCTTTTCTGGAATAGCGGCTGATTTTGTACAGTAGAGCGTTGTTGCTTTTCCAGAAATTCAAGGGCCAGTGTAGACAGCTCGCAGCTTATTCTGGAAAAGCAGCTGATTTTCCGGAATAAGTGGCCCAGTGTAGACACAGCCCACAAGAATGGTGACTGATACCTAGGGGCTAGGCCACAGGCCAGGTGACCTGCTGCAGCCAAGAAGAGACCAGGAAGGAGGTATAAAGATGCCATGTGGCATCCTCCATCTTGTCTTCAGATCTGCTCCTGACCCCAGATGTGGCCTCGTAGGGAATCATGAGCCGGAAAGAACTGTGGACCCATCCTAACATAGGATGTACACCAAGGACTTTTAAGCCAGCAGTTATAACATCTCTGCTGCGAGCCTATATTGAGAACTGGGAGATTCGATGCATGTAATGTATGATACCTTAACAACCTTACTCTCATGCTTTTTGTTCTTGTAGTAATAAACCTTTAGATGTTAGATTCTAAAGGATTGGCTCTGCGTGATCTTGTGGGTAAGGTCCAGAGGGTAAATTGACTTGGGATTTGTGGCTAGTTTCTTGAAACTGGACAGAATTTGTTCGGGGAACGTGAGATTGGGCTCTAAAACCCCTCACCTGTGTATGAGGCCCACAGCCATCTGGGGCATGGATATTGCTGGGGTGCCAAAGGGGTTTTGCCCTTGAGGCTTCTGGCTGGCCAAGCACGCAGCTGAAGCGCTCTGTGGGACTGGTTTGTGGCCTGTTTGGGAGGGTCTCCAGTCTGGAGGCTATAGAGAGCCCCAAATTTGAGCAATTTGCTCTGAGCAGATGCCCTCAGCTGTGCCCAGACCCGGCCCAGTCCGTCACATGAGCATAAAAATGCCTAAATTGAATTACTGTCTCTCACAGCAGGTGGAGATCACCAACGGACAATGGACCATCTCAGGATCTCAGGAGCATCATTGGATCTGGTTCTACATTGCCGAAGCAGGAGATCAACAGATATGGTCTGGTGGCAAAGTCCTTGTCTTGATTCCTTGGATGGTACTCAGGAACAAGAAACCAGGTAAGCACTAGATAATTTAGACAGGTGGTATGGTCAAATACCTAATGCAAGAATGGGCACTAAGTAAGTGTTCTGTGGGCCATGCATGGTTCACCAGGATTAGCCCTGGTGGGTCACCTAATGCTTTATTTACTTGCATACCTGCAGGTATGGCCTCTCACAGTTCCTGTGGACTGTAGTTCACCTTTCCCGGCCACTGGGAAAGCATTGTGGGTTGGTCTACCACTTCCCACAGCTCCTATTGGCTGGGAACAGTGAACCACAGCCCCTGGAAGCTGTGAGAGGCTGTACCTGTGGACGCACAGGTAAATAAAGTGTCTAGCACCCTACCAGGGGCTAACCCTGGTGAACCGTGTCCAGCCACTTCTTGCCTGCCGCCACCAGATCTAATGTCAGATCCTTGTCTGGTGCCTATACAGAGAAATTGGACGTGGCTGCCTTGATGGTGGACGGCAACTATGTCACTGCCTGCAGTTCTGTAGTTGCATTCTGTGGCAGAAAACTCCTGAGATAACTCTGCCCTCAACTGGTTCCAGCCAGCTCAGAACTGCTTAGAATTTTGGCTGGAAACAGATCTTAGGCGGGAAAGTTTGTGGCAAAAGGTTACCAGGATGGAGTCCAAACCCTTTCTGTCACATGCACCATCTTGAATCCTTAGACTCCATATTGCATTATAACAGCTCCTTATAACAAACATTCAACAAAGGCAAAAGCACATACCACACACACCACTAAGGATGGAAGCTGTGACTAAAACATCTTACACCCGTCAGCTGGCTTGAAATGTAGTGTCCTAAACAGAGATAAAGAAAGATACAGAATAATATAAAGAAAAAGTAAGAACTAGTCAGTTGGAGCTTAAGTGATGAATGCCGTGCTTTCTAAATTGTAAGCAACCATGCTGTAAGTGATTTGGGCAATGTATCTTCCAAGAAAAGCTTCTGTGTAAAGTGAACATGTTGCAAGACAGGAATTACTTCCCGAAAAAGGGTATGTTTGTACTATACTACTTTGTCTTGGACAATAAAATTGGCTACAATTGGTTATTTAGACTCTTACACATGTTTTATGACGCACCACAAGCACAGTCAATCGATTGGCTATGCTTTTAGCAACGCTGTCAATGAATGAATAAATGATCTTTTAAATAAAAGAGAAAATAATGTTTCTCTCCTAAGCCTTTCTTATCTGTTGTATTGACTCAGTGGCAGCACAGGGTACTCAGCATCTCATAAGCCTGGGCACATCACCACTAGCACAGGGTCAACTGTCTCTTTTTAGCAGTATCAGGAGGTGTGGAAATTTCCTGTTAGGTTTCTTCTCTTTTGCAGAATAAAAGGCTTCCACCATAAAGATGAAGCTTAGTTTTAGCAACACAGTTTATAATCACATCATAGATTGTGGGCCAGATCCTGCCTTCTTTCCTCACTCAGACTCTTGCTAATACCAAGTGGTGGTTTTGAGCACATCAATAATGTAGCCTAGTTCCCAAATGTATATTTGATATCCTACAGCAGGGATTGGAAACCTTTTTTGGGTCAGGAGCCATTGACCGACAGAAAAATCAGTCAGGCGAAAAGCAAAAAAACAAAACAAAAAACACCCTCATTCACAACTGACCGTCAAACAGAAAGAAACTCTCCACATTCCTCTCCCACACCAGAGCCTATGGGACCCAGTCTAGTAGATTTTGTGTGCTCCAGCCCTGTGGTGGGCAGCAAGAGGGCTGGAGTGCCAGCATGGGCCCTCTAGTGCTGGGGGGAGGGGTCATGAGCCTCAGAGGCTAGATCCTAGGCAAGCCGGGATCCACATCCAGCCCCCAGGTTCCCCACCCCTACCCCACCGTATTACAGGACCAGCTCACACCCTGTGTGTGTTTTTTCCCCAGTAGTTGGGGTGAAAAAAGGAGAAACATGCTCATGTGTGCTCTGATTCAGTGAAGCACAAAAGCTCATATTTAATGTCAACTTAAATTCCACTGACTTCAAGCATCTGCTTAAATACTTGGCTGATTCAGGGTCTTGGGCCAAATTCTGTTATTGGAAGGAGGGTCCTGGATAAAAAGTTCACCTCCCACCTTCAGTACCACAGCAGCTCACAGGTATGGTATTAAAGCAGATCTCCACAGCTTGTAAGCAGAAGCAAGGCTGAGCAGGGAAAGGGAATGACTGGGAAGAGATATGCTGATTTTTGTCCTTGCAAAGATTTCCCCACCTCAGAGTATGCTGTTATCTAATCTCAATGAGGGCCCTCAACTGCAAAGACTCAGTGTGTTTTTAGTGGGTGGGGGATGGAGAAAGTAGGATTTGGGGGGGGCCTGGGCCACTGAGCTCAGTTTTGTCAGGGCTCTGTGTGCCCAGCTGCTGGGGGAGCTAAATGGTGAGCGGGAAGACTAGAGAGTGGATCTATGATAGTGCTGATTCACTGATCATGTACATCTGCTGCATAAGGGGCTTGTGATGGGGTTTACACACAGCCTCAGCTGGAAGGGTTAATATGCTGCCGTGTGACCACAATCAAGCCTGCAAGCTACTCCTGGAGTGAGCGGCAGGCTAAAAGCAAGGCTCTAAAGAGGAAGATCTCTCTCAGTGGAGAGCTGCTTGATGAAACATAAAGATTATTAGTTTGTATGTGGTGACAGAAGGTGGGTTGGAGATTTAGCATTGTTTATGACTGATTCTCTCTGGCAGATAAGGTGGGTCTCAACATAGAACTACTTGAAATAAATTGGGTGCCCACTGAAGATTCTTACCCCACTTCTAGGGCTTGAGGTACCTCACTGAAGGATCAGGAGGATGACAAAGTGGATGGACAAATAACCATAAAGGAGCTAGGAACTAAGTCCAGCTGTGTGAAATAATTCTTCCTTCTTTTGTTTTGTTTGGGCTGTGACTTTGCACTTTGCTACCATGGAAGGGGATTAAACTTTTGTGGTGATCCAGCTGGAAGGGGTGTAGTAGGAGTGGTGTTTTGCTTATAGGGCTATAAAAGAACAACTTGAGCTTTAGATGATTGTGGTAAAAGCTATGGAGTGGCTTTGCTATTATGTGAGCTGGTAGGGAGGAGGGGGAAGGAGTACTTCTAGCCCTGTGGGATTATTTACATCAAGCACAGCTACTTCAGCTTGTTATGTAGGGTGACACTTTGCCTGGAGGGTGGTCATGTAATGAAAGACCAGCTGATGTAGTGTATAGTTGGGACAGAACATAAATTGTTGTAGGAAGCATAAATCTGAAGTCTGTTGTTTTGGTGCAAATGTCATTTTTAATATCTATATTATTTCCAGAGGTCCTATGGATACTTCCCTTTACTTAAACAAGTTCCTAGTTAAGTAAACATGCAAAAGTCTAACTAAAGAGACAACTGTAGAGAGAATAATGGAAAGTACACCTTAATACAATTCTACCAGACCAGTGATGATTATCAACTGTTATATATTTTTGTTCATTCTGGTGTCCAACTAGCTTATTCTTTTATTATTATTATTATTTATTAATTATTAATAATAATCTTACTAGTGGTACACTACAGAATGCAAGATTACACCCACACATGAAAACAGTTCTGGTAGTGGAACAGAAATTCTGTCAACTGAGTTTTACTATTGACTCCACTGGGTGTAAGATTAGGACCAAAGTACAGTTTGGAAAGGCTATTGTATATAACGTTTTAATGCCTGATGTAGGAGACAAGAAGCTAACCCTGAATTAAATTTTTCCTCATGTGAATGTACCACTCCCACAGAAGCCAGTGGGAATTATGTATAAATCTTAGTGGGGGAGAATAGAATTTACCCACAAGAGGGTAAATATCAAGTGACGCAAGCCTGATAATGTGCTTGGTTGTTTGAATGGATACCAATTATCATCAATGCAGTGGCTTTTTAAAAGAGATAAGAGTCTGCTTTATCTATGGGGAGACCAACTCTTTGACTACTGTAAATAGACTGCAACCAAATAAGTTTAAATTATAAAATCACTAACAATAATTGATATAAGGAAAATTGCAGCATCAAGCACACAGCAGAATATGCATATAAGGACTCTGCTAACCAGGCCCAACCCTTTGTGGTTTTAAAGTGAGATGATATGATATCCAAGGTCTGATTTGGCTCCTCCTTCTGTGAGGAAGCCTGTCAGAGCAAACTACTGGGTTATATCTACACTGGCATGATTTTGTGCAAGAAGTCTTTTGTGGAAGAGTTCTTGTGCAAAAACTCTTCCAGAAGAGAGTGTCTACACTGGCATGTGCCTTTACGCAAGAGATGTGCTTTTGCACAAGAGCATCCTTGCCAGAGTAGACGTTCTCTTGCTCAAGAAAGCTCTGATGGGCATTTTAACCATAGGGCTTTCTTGTGCAATAAATTCATGTTGCCAGTCTACACTGGCCTCTTGCTCAAGAACAGTTGTGCAAGAGGGCTTATTCCTGAGCGGGAGCATCCTAGTTCTTGCATAAGAAGCGCTGATTTCATACATTAGAACATCAGTGTTCTTGCTCAAGAACTTGTAGACAGGCAGCAAGTTTTTGCGCAAAAGCAGCCGCTTTTGTGCAAGATCACGCCAATGTAGACACAGCCCTGCTGCTGTCTGAGTGAACTCTTTTTTGTAGATGTTGGGCATCTTAGGTTCCACTCCTCTGATGAAGACTAGAAAAAAGTGTTTTCTTTCCCCCTTTTTTATCTGGAAAGATCCACTTTTGATGGGCTCCTCATTTCTCTGTCATGTAGTGATCAATGAGGAGGTCTGTCGTAGAGTATTTTTTTCAGGCTCTCCCTATTGTCAGTCATCCAGAATCCCTTGGAGATGCATCATTCCCAAGGTATTTGGGAGCTGTAGCTACAATGGAATGGCTTTGTCTTCCGTACATCTACTAATTTAGATGTCAAGATAGTTGAGGATGCAGAAGTCCTTAGTCCAGATTATAGGACATCTGTGGATAGTCTATGTGAACTTGGGCAAGTCAACAAATCTCCCCTCTGTTCTTCTGTAGAATTTAGATAATTATTTTCTCAGAGGTGTTGGGAGGATAAAAATACAGTAGTGATTCTGAGGTATTCATATGATCTTCATCACTGTAGTGTCTAAGTAATTGGACAGACACACATCTGCACCTGTGCGGTTGTTTTGTCTCTTCAGGCATCTGAGTTTGAAAGCATTTCCACAGTGTACGTGTTCAATGTGTGCTTTTGCAGCATGCTTCAATTTTTATTTCAAATTCTGTCCAACTGAGTGTTACTATTGACTTAATGGATGCAGGATTTGGATTAAAGTGCAGTCTGGAAAGTCTATTGTATATAACATTGTTATGCCTGATGTAGGAGACAGGAACTTTTATTTCAAACTCAAATTTCTTCACAAAGGCTAGGCATGCAGTCTTCACTGAGGACTTTAAAAATGAAGTGTTAAATCAAAGCCAGCTTATAAATATGGGGTTAAAAGCATCTGAAAATTTCCTTAGCAGCTGACACTATTGTTTGATGTCCAGAAAATCTTAACTGCCCAACAGCCATGAAATACTTCTGCCAGGAGAATAACAAAACTTCCGAGTAACTGTAGAGGGTCACTTCATTCTAAATGTTTGTCAGCCACAACTACAGCATCATTACTGAGACATTCTAATACAGGGAGACAGATTTACGTTAATTCAACTCGCTCATTATCTGAAATCTTGAGTGTAAGTATAGCATAACTCTCTTTCAAATGCTAGATTTATTTGCACAAGTGTGTGCTGATTGCATTACATGTAAGCAGCAGAGAGAAGCCCACCAGTTGGCCCAAATACATATAGAGTCACTCATAGTTTAACAAAAGAAAATGCCATGTGTGTCTTGTATTTCATCAGTTTGTCAAACTATGTTGGCCAACTAGAAATTGTATTTAACGTGTTAGCTTCTGCAGAGAAACCACCATGGTAACTGAGGACCCTCTTAGGAAAGTGCCACATTGGCAGAACCTGTCTAGTCTGGCACCTTGGGGACCTTATGGGAACCAAACCAGAGAATTTGCTGAATCATGGGAGGTCAGTGTTGTCTAGGGCTGCGTCTAGATTGGCATGATTTTCCGGAAATGCTTTTAACAGAAAAGTTTTCCGTTAAAAGCATTTTCGGAACAGAGCATGTAGATTGGCATGGATGCTTTTCCGCAAAAGCACTTTTTGCGGAAAAGCGTCCGTGCCAATCTAGATGCGCTTTTCCGCAAAAAAGCCCTGATCGCCATTTTCGTGATCGGGGCTTTTTTGCGGAAAACAAATCTGAGCTGTCTACACTGGCCCTTTTGCCTGAATGGGAGCAGAATAATATTTCTGCAAGGAGCACTGATTTCTTACAGTAGGAAGTCAGGGCTTTTGCGGAAATTCAAGCGGCCAGTGTAGACAGTTGGCAAGTTTTTCTGGAAAAGCGGCTGATTTTCTGGAAAAACTGGACAGTCTAGACACAGCCTAGTAATATTACCAACACCTCTTCTGCTTACTGGGCTCTTAGAACACATTTACAGGTAAATTAGAGTTAAACTATAGCACAGAACACTGAGAGCCAGGACTGGTGCCTGTAAACCAATTCTATGGGACTGCAGGAAACTTGGACACGCTTATACATGGACATCTGGCTAACTAAAATCGTGCCAGACCATGGATGTTGGCAGACCAGAGAATGCTGGATGAGAGAGATTCAACCTGTACCAACTTTTCACTTTCCCAGTGGCGGGGAGGGTCTCCTGCAAAATTCCTAAGGCTAAGGATCTAGAACTAGTTTGGGCATCCCTTAAACTGAAGTGTTTCAAAGACATTACTATACGTCATCCAAGATGTTTCCAATCAATATAGGTTCAGATTTAACTATCTACTCTTTAGTGGTATTTTTCCATCAGAAAAATCTGAAGGGGCCATAAGTACGTTGCATATTCAACAACCACCTAATCTCACTTTTCTTCCTCCCTTGACCTTATTGCAACATAGCAAAGTCTCCTTGGATTCCTTTTATTTGCTTTATTTTTATGTGGAAATAGCCAGACTTCATCATTTATACACAATGGGCAGAATAGATCTCCATGATCAGTGCCATTAATTTTCTTTGGGACTACTGCATAACAAAGGTGCTCATCAACATGAGTAAAGGATGGCAGAATTAGGCTTTAGGTTAAACACTATTAAAATAGTAAGGATTCTATTTTGCTCATTCTGTGCACACAAGTTTCTGATCAACATTAATTGGAGTTCAAACAGAAATAATGGTCACTGTAACATGAAAAATGTGTTCCTTTGGTATGACTTGTTATAAATATAAAAATACTCAGCTCTATGGAAAGAAAGTAGTGACAAATTTGTCACACAATAAATTAATGTTCTAAGTTCTGTTAGCATGTAAATTCTAGGGAGTCTGCTAAGCAGACTTATGGGATTGTGCATGGCAAAGCTATGTATCTGACTTATTCCTGTGCACAGCCAATCATAATGATCCATGGTCTTCCATGTTGGAAAATCTATGGAAAGCTCTGGACCTTGCATTAGAGCAGATGCATCCAGTCTGTTTTAATTCCTCAGTTATTTTCACAGAATGGCCTGGAGATTTAGTCCCTCAAACTGACAGAATTTAGGGAGCTGCTAGAAGACAGACCAGATGGCTCTTACTTCCTTGAAAGAGAATCCCCCATATGCTAGCTGCTTGCATGGTCCTCTTTGTTTTTTTGCTGAGGAAGGAGGTGAATGAGTAATCACAGACTCTGTTTGCAATAACTGATGCTCTTTGCCCTGTGGCCTTGGTGTGTGTATGTAGAATGTACTCAAGAACTTCTTTCCCAATTCTCATGCTGCAGATTGGATGCTCTTGTGGATTTGCCTCCACAAATCCTCCCTTCAAAACCTTCATCGTCTGGAATGGTGTTTGATATAGCACTGTAACTTTCTTACTATTCAGCTTTGGAGGAGCTGCAGTGCTATTCCATATTGGAGAAAAGAAGATTCTGTTCCCTTGACCACCACAGAGAAACTCTGTGCATGGTCTGTTTATTTTATTAGTGTGATAATAGTGCCTACCGGGCCCAATAGAGGTGGGTTCCCCATTGTGCTAAGCAGCATTAACAGAAGGTCAGAGAACCTTACTTGAAATAGTTCATAGTTTCAACAGGAAAGATGGATTGTGGGATGGGAAACAGAGTGACAGGGAGAGAAAGGGTGCATCTACACAGCACCATAACTCAAAATCAGATATGTAATTTGAGCTACACAAATTGTGTATCTTATTTTGATGCTATTTTGAAATAGCTTATTTCATCATTTGTCGCAGTCTGTACTGCCAAATTTTGAAATAAACCACCATTTCAAAATGCCCCTTACTCCTTGTAGAATGTGATTTACAGGGACTTCGGAATAGCAAGCCCAAAATAAAGGGCTTGTTGTGAAGACACAGGATAGCTATTTTGGGATACTCTGGAATCCCGAAACAGCATTGCAATGTAGATGTACCCAAAGTGAACCAAGGTCACAGAGTAGGTCAGTGAGAAAACTAGGATTAGGCCTCGGAATCAGGAGAACTTTTTGCTGGTCTATGTAGTCTTTGTAAATGACTCTAGGATCTGGTCGTTAGTAGTAATTATATATCTGCAGCACTATTATAAACATAAGTGCAAAATCCGCATTCAGTTAATAGAACATGCAATACCCTGATTCAATTAATAGACTAAACACAAACATTCTGACGTTGGGGGCTGATTCTGCAAAACTGATTTGAGTGACATTACTTCTGTGATGGAAGTTTGCTGGACTGGGCCCTTTAAAAAAAAAAGTTTTTAAATAAAGCATATCTGTTATCAAGTTCATGTTTTTCCACTCTGAAAGGGGTAGCTTATTAACACAATCTTGAATAAAACAAGGGATAAAGAATTAACTTTCAAAAAAGAAAAGTTTGTGTGTGCATAGAACAACATTTTGTTACAGCTGCTACATTTGAAAGAAGAAAAACCTGAGAGAACCATTAACTCTGAAGCATTAACAATCTAAGATATCTTTGTCTTCTGCTAAATGATTAGCTCAAAGCAGCTATTCTTGTGTTTTCCATCCCAGACAAATCCCACAGACAAACACTCTAATAGCTATTATAAAATAAAGAATGCTTCATACATAACAATTTTACAACAGTGGAAAATAGACTCATTTTTATTACTGAAAAGAAAAATGTTTATTTTTCATTTATTTTTAAATGTTTTTCTGGTAACTTTTACAAAGCAGTGGAAGAGAGCGTAAGTCAGAGGAGAAAGCATGTCGGGATACTTGAGTTCTATTCCTGCTGTCACTTACTCATTTTATGATCTTAGGTGGGAGGCTTAGCAGTTCTGGGCCTCAGTTTACACACAGATGTAAAATGGCTATAATTCTGAACTCTCATGCAATGTCTAGACTGCAGGCTTCTTCCGGAAGAAGATTTTCCGGAAGAGATCTGCTGGAAAAACGTCTTCCAAAAGAGAGCGTTCACACTGCAAAAGCGCATACTGTCCATTCAGCAATCTGCTTTTTCTCTCTCGCATTTAAGCTGTGATTACTATGGATGGAGTGGCCACCAGGGCACTTATGCTTTTTCCTCTTTCCTCTTCTTTCAAAAGAACTCCCTCGTCCCCATCTACACGCCTTTTTCCGAAAGAGCTCTTTCTCAAAAAGGCTTCTTCCTTGTAGAATGCCGATTACAAATGTCCAAACCCCTGCAGTTCTGTTGAGTTTTTCTTTCAAAAGAACGCAATTGTGATGTGGACATAACTCAAGTTTTTTCAGAAAAAGATGTTTTTCCAAAAAAACCTGTAGTGTATCCATACCCTCGAGATAGATTCCCTCTGCTATAGAAACTGCATTGGGAGAAGGCTCATGGGAAGGAATCTCTTTGTATAACCTTGCCACATGGTTCCACTAGGGGGCTTTTCTTCAAATCTGATGCAAAATTAGGCTCTGGACTATTCATAACTGTTTTTTGTGGCTCCCGTGGCACAGGGCCATCCATATGGGGGGCTGTGCCTCCACAGATGAGTGGTCCTTCAGGGCCCATGCCTTTGATAGCACAGCTCTATTGTAACTGCCCTTCCAGGACCTCTCTTGATCACTTGTAGCTGTGTCTACAAGTACCAAATTCCTAGGTGTCTCCAATCACCCAGACAAAATTAGTAGAAACTTTTGCCCTTAATTTATTTTGACCTCAATTCTCCATTTTAAAATGAAGCTAAACCCCCTCATTTGACAGGAGTGTTGGGAAAATAAATCAATTTAGTTTTTATGAGGTACACTAATAGGGGGTAGTGTGTGCAGCAATGAAGGTTTAAGGCCACACACTGGATATTAAGGACAATGAACAGTTATTTAATATTTTGCTTTGTGAGTGCCATCAATTGTGTGAACTGAATGAAGCGGGGATTCTGTAGGAAAAAATAGTAATTTGTATGTATGCATTAGGTTATAATCTAGAGGACCAAATCAAAATTACGCAGTCACCCTTAATTCTAGCATTTCCTAACCTTTTGAGTGGTTGACTTTGAACAAAGTTCTTCTAGTATTTAAAAGTGTAATCTATATGGTACTTCATAAGAAAATAGTCACTGACCAAAGGAGTTGGCATTTTAATTCAGGCGTGAACTGGTTAAAATAAATTTCATTCTTCAAGCTTTCAGTTAAAAAAAAAAAATCAGGCCACAGGTTTTGGAAATAAAGAATTTGTTTATTCAGTACATGTTTGATTAAAAAATCCTGAACTAAAAGCTCCAATTTCTTATGCTTTCTCCCTTCTCTTCTCTTTTTTTTTTTTTTTTTTGCTTTTCCCATTTCAACTTCTTCAATCTTTCCCCTGCTAATTTTGCCACTGAAAAGAGGAGGGGAAACCCCAACAAATGTTGTGGGGGAAAAATTGTTTCAGTTTCTTAAAAAAAAAAAATCCCATAAATGTTTTTCAACATTTTCACTATTTTTTCATAAAGCCACTTTTAATAAACACTCTCAAACAATTTTTTTGACTCATTCCTGTTCAGTTTCAGACATGAGTGTTACAAGTTGTACTAAACAGAGCCATAGATTGAGCAAGAATATAGCAATGGTTTTTAAAAGGCTTTGCAGAAGAAATGTGACTGACTGAAAGAGGTTTGGTGGATTGTTTGATCCATGAGAAGAGACATGATATATAAAATGCAACCTTACTTAGTTGAACTGTCTCTGGATTTCCAAAATATTCAGGTGAGCAGGAGCGATGATGAATAAGTGGCGCATATCAAAGGATGTAAATAAGGTTCAGATGAGATGGATTTCCAGATACATGGGGTTTTATAGTCTCAAATACATTCAAGAAGGCACAAGTGTTAGCTTGGGTACTTAACTTTTACTTTAAAATACTGATCTAGTCACACTGCCAAGTTTTCAAACATGAGCTCAGTTCTTAAGCCCTTATACGAACTGCAAAATGTCTGTCTGTCTTGGGAAATATTACTTAGGCTTTGCCTACGCACAACACTAGCACTACTGTAACTACACTGTTAAAGTGGTTCAACTTCTTTAATGTGAATGTAGTTGTATTAGGACAGCTAATTCCCCATGGGAAGAGGAATAATTTGTGTTGTTACAAGTGCCTTTTTACTAAGTCACTGCATCCACACTAAGGCTGTGTCTACACTACAACCCTCTATCGACAGAGGGATGTAAATTAGGCACCTTGAAATTGCAAATGAAGCAGGGATTTAAATAACCTCATTTTTTGAGGAGTACAGGATCTTTTGAAAAAGCCTGCCATTTTCGAAAGAACTGCATCTAGACTGCAGTTTTATTTTCGAAATGGTGCTTTTTCGAAAGAGCGCCATCACGCAATTATGCAAATGAAGCATGGGATATTTAAATCCCTGCTTCATTTGCAATTTTGAAGTGTCTAATTTACATCCCTCTGCAAAAGAGGGATGTAGTCTAGAGACAGCCAAATGGTTAACTCTCCTCAGACCCTCTGCTACTAGCACTCCTAGCTATCTTTGAGACACCATGGACTTCCTAAAAAAAATTAGAGCATCAATAATCTTCCTGAAAACACTCTCTCCCCCCCCCCCCCATCTCCATGGATGTAGAAACTCTTTACCCAAAGGCTATGTTTACACTGCCCCCATTGTGCGCAAAAAATATGCGAATGAGGCAAAGCGTAGAATATTGCTGTGCCTCATTTGTATAATTAATGAGGTTCTGTTTTTGCGCAAACCCTCCTCTTGCACAAGAGCTGGTCTTCCGCAGTTTTTTCAGGAAGAACAGCTCTTGCACAAAAGCCTCTTGCGCAAAAATGGAGCCTCAATTATGCAAATGAGGCATGGCTATATTCTGCGCTTTGCCTCATTTGCATATTTTTTGCACAAAACAGGGGCAGTGCAGACATAGCCCAACATTCCACATGAGGAATGGACTGCAAGTTGTCAGGAACACTATTCCCACTGAAGCTACAGCATGCCTGTTGGGTGAGCTTTGTGACTGTATCCTCTCCTACAACTATTTCCAATTTAGGAACAATTTATACCTTCGAGTCAGCCACACTTCTATGGGTACCTGCATGGTTCCACAATATACCAACATTTTTATGGCTGAGCTTGAACAATTTTTCCTCAGCTCCCATTTCCTAGTACCCTTCCTCTACTTATGCTATGCTCATGACATCATCATATGCAGGGCTCACCAAGTGGAAGCAAGCCCCACTCATCAGCTGCGTGGTTCTGTGCATGTGCAGATCGCTCTGCGCCGGCTCTTCTGGGTTGTAATCTACTCGCCACAGGTGAGTATACTACATTATTTGTCGAGCCCTGATCCTATGGACTCATGGGAAGGAGACGCTTGACGAATTCCACAGGGATTTCAACAATTTTCACCCCACCATCAATCTCAGCCTGGACCAGCCCACACAGGAGATCCACTTCCTTAACACTACAGTACAATTAAATGAAGGCCACATTAATACCACCTTATACTGGAAAACTGCTGGCTGCTATTTTTACTTACATACCTCTAGCTTCCATCCAGAACACATCACGTGATCCATTGTCTACAGACAAGACCTAAGATGCAGCTGGATTTGCTCCAATCCCACAGACAGAGGCAAACACCTACAAGATCTTTATCAGGCATTCTTAAAACTTAAATACCTACCTGGAGAAGGGAGGAAACAGATTGATAGAGCCAGACAAGTACTTAGAAGTCACCTTCTTCAAGACCAGCCCAACAAGGAAAATAACTGAACACCACTGGTCATCACCTACAGCTTAAACCCCTCTCGTGTATCATTGTTTTCTAGTATGGGTTGTATATTGTCACTTTCACAGGCCTTGGAAGACAGGCCAATCCTTGCCTACAGGCAACCCACCACCCTGAAGCAAATCCTTTCCAGCAGCCACACACCACACCTCAGATATGGTCATCCTGGAACCTGCTCCTGCAACAAATCCCATTGCCAATTCTGTCCACATATCTGTACAAATGACCCCATCGCAGGATCTAACCACATAAGCTACACCATCAGGGCCTCATGTGACTGCACATTTTCTAATGTGATATATGCTATCAAGTGCCAACAATGCCCTGCTGCCACACATATCAACCAAACCAGACAGTCTCTGTGGCAAAGGATAAATGGACAGAAATCAGACACCAGAAGTAGCAACACACACAAACCTGTAGGAGAACATTTTTAACCTACCTGGTCACTCAATCATAGACTTAAAAGTAGCCATTTTTCTACAAAGGAGTTGCACCAACCAATTACAGAGAGAGATGGCAGAACATTGGAATTCATCTACAAATTGACAGCTCTCCTGGGCTTGAATAAAGATATTAACTGGTTTCCACAAAGTCAATTTCCCTTGCCATTGACATCCACATTTTCGCATCAAAAGCTATGACCGGGACACATCCAACCCACTAAATTAGCATAATTAACACAGGTCCTACAATTAACAGGCACTTTTTTGCTTCTAACTCTGACTCCTGTAACCCTCATTGTATGAGGAGTAAGGGAGGTCAGGAGAAGAGTGCTCTATCTTGAAATAACTGCTGTGTAGACAGCATCAAAAGTCGAAATAAGGTATTTTGACTTAAGCTATGCAATTAGCGTAGCTCAAGTTGTGGAGCTTATTTCAAGTTTAGCCCTGCTGTGTAGACATGCCCTAAGGTGCCTCTTGTTTTTAAAATTATAGATTACTAGGGTAAAATATTATACACAGTTATCCTAAGCTTGAATGTTCTATGGATCTTTGCCACTTTTAAAAATTACTTAAATTGCTAATATACATGGCCAAGGACAAAAGGGTTCCCTAAACAGCATGGCTGTGTCTAGACTGGCAAGTTTTTCCGCAAAAGCAGCTGTCTACACTGGCTGCTTGAATTTCCGCAAGAACACTGACTTCCTACTGTCTGAAATCAGTGCTTCTTGGGGAAATACTATGCTGCTGCCGTTCGGGCAAAAGTCCTTTTGCGCAAAGCTTTTGCACAAAAGGGCCAGTGTAGACAGCTCAGATTTGTTTTTCCGGAAATACTATGCTGCTCCCGTTTGGGCAAAAATCTTTTTCCGAAAGACTTTTGCTCAAAAGGGCCAATGTAAACAGCACAGTAGTGTTTTCCGGCGATCGGGGCTTTTTTGCGGAAAACCACATCTAGATTGGACACGGACGCTTTTCCGCAAAAATTGCTTTTGCAGAAAAGCATCCTGCCAATCTAGACATGCTTTTCCGAAAAGGCTTTTAACGGAAAACTTTTCCGTTAAAAGCATTTTCGGAAAATCATGCCAGTGTAGACGTAGCCTTAGGGCTTACCGAGATATTGGTGCTGTGTTTAGGCCTACTAAACTGGCGATGGAGGAGGCTGATTTAGTGGATCTAGTAAAGATCTGTTAAATCAACCACCAATTGCTCTGTTGTCAACTCCGGTGCTCCACTTGAATGAGAAGCGTAAAGAAAGTCAACAGGAGAGTTTCTCTCATTGACACCCACCTCCCTGCAGTGCAGACCCCATAGCAACTCTGCCTAAAGTACATTGACTTCAGCTACATTATTCATACAGTTGGAGTTGCGTACTTTAGGTTGACATTGCCCCGTAGTGTAGACCAGCACTTAAATTACCTTGTTGTGCCACATACGGAAGCAGCTAATGTACAATGCATTCTGTTGTATGTGCTGGCATTTAGGGCCTGTTCCAAATCCCATTTGAGTCAAGGTTATTCTTTCCACTGACTTCAGTGTGCTTTGGATCAAGCCCTTAGATAATACAGGAATTGATGCCACCAAAATTCAAAAATAGATGGAAAGGTGTGCATGAGTCAGGCTGGTACAGCAAGTGCCACTGAAGGTGAACTAAAGAGGAAAGAGTGGATTTGTTTCCTTTTTTTTAAAAATTCTTAATGGTGTATAAAGCACCCGTGGGAGGTTTTTAAATGCCCCCCCCCCTTACTATTTGGTGTTCTCCCTCTTGCTGGATGTATTCTTGGAGGAATCCAGATGTATGGATAAGAAGTTCTCCCAGCACTTGATTGAAGGAAAAAACGTTTTTAATTTGTATCAAGCCCCTGATTCGGCAAGGTACGCAAGTACCTGGCTGAACTATAAGCACAAAAATAATTCAATAGCACTATGAGTATATTTTAAGTTAGACTTGTGCTTGATTATCATGCTCAAATGGGGGCTCCAAAGAGCTTTTCTTCCAACTATTTATTCAGCAAACAAATTACCAAAGTGTTAACAAAGTTTTATGTGGCCTGAATAAAAATCACATCCCCTCTCAGTGTGCAAGGTTTCAGTTCCTTCGTCAATGTTGTTACAAACCTACTATTTCTTTATCTTCCAGAGAATCATCAGTCTCAGGCCTTTGTATATAAAGGAGGCGCAGAAAACAAATATATCTCCCACCCCTTTACCAAGTTATATTTTAATATAATGTATGCCTTAAATCTGTATTCCTTTGGGTTTGCCACACACTTAAAATTCTTGCATGGTAGTAAAGAAAATACCTTTATTCCAGTAGGGTTAACCATGGCACTGTTGTGCTTTTTCTCTTTTTTTAGATGATTTCAGTCCATGTCCATCTGTGTTTATTGGCACCAAAACACAAGACACTGACACCACAACTATGCCTCTATGAAGTATAATTTCCTAGAACTGACAGTGTATTGAAGGAGCGTAGAAACAAGAAACATTATGGCCATTCATATAATCAGTGTAATACATTCTGAGGCATTTTGTACCAGTCCATCCTGTGGAGATATAATATCAAAGTTCAGTAACAATATTAAAAAGCTCTGATTTCTATTCATCATGGCTGTGTCTAGACTGGCAAGTTTTTCCGCAAAATCATCTGCTTTTGCGGAAAAACTTGCCAGCTGTCTACACTAGCCGCTTGAATTTCTGGAAAAGCACTGACAATCTCATGTAAGATCGTCAGTGCTTTTCTGGAAATACTATGCTGCTCCCGTTCGGGCAAAAGTCTTTTTCCGAAAGACTTTTGCGCAAAAGGGCCAGTGTAGACAGCAGAGATTTGTTTTCCACAAAAAAGCCCCGATCGCGAAAATGGTGATTGGGGCTTTTTTGCGGAAAACTGCGTCTAGATTGGCCATGGAGGCTTTTCTGCAAAAAGTGCTTTTGCGGAAAAGCATCCTGCCAATCTAGACGTGCTTTTCTGAAAATGCTTTTAACGGAAAACTTTTCCGTTAAAAGCATTTTCGGAAAATCATGCCAGTGTAGACGTAGCCACAGAGTATAGAGGCAACAACACAACCAAAAGCTGCTATGAATACTACCACCAATTATTAATCAATTCTGCTATAATTCCATGTACTCTGAAGAGATTAAGATATTAATATGTATATAAACACAGTAACACTTTTCTAGGCTCTGATCCTACAAGTGGTTGCACATGGGTGGGGTCTCATGGAGTCCCACTGACATCAGTAGGGCTCTGTAGAAATATAAGGGTTTGCCTGCATGGATTAGATTGAAGGGCCAAGGCCTTATCCAAAGCTCATTGAAGTAAATGGGGAGACTCCCTTTGTCTTCAGTGGGCTTTGGCTCAGGCCCTTAATGAACATATGAAATGTTAAATGTTCAGATAACCTGACAGTTTCAGTTCTGTAAAGGTCCTGGCTCACAATGATGTTATTTGTAAGGTCTAGTTCTGGGCACGGAGTCCGCACTAATGGGGATTTAAAAATGGCGGCGCCTGGCAAGATACAAATGAAGCCCGGGATATTTAAATCCCGGGCTTCATTTGCAACTTCGAATGACTACATTAACCACCCTAGTTCAAACTAGGGTGGTAGTGTAGTCATACCCTCCTTGAATAAAAGTTTCCATATATGCTTTTGAATCTTAATAGTTTTAAAAGCTGCTTTTTTTTTAATTTTGAAAGGCAACAAAGCCACCCTTCTTCTGGGCTGGGACCTTATGTGCCAAGGGACAGCCCCAAATGAATGTTTACTGTTGAGTTATAAACTCTTAATGTTAAATAGAGAATTTATGATGAAAATATTGACAGACTCTGAGCTCCGGTATCGCATCAGACAGGATTCTTAGAAGTATCTTGGAATTTATTTCTATTTACAACCAAAAAAAAAAAAAAAAGAAAGAAAAAGGGTGTGTGTGCATGCCTGCACATCCGTATACATAAATATGCGTTTTAAATAAAGATGAACTTCCTGTCAAGTTTCAGCAAAGAGTGACTTTTTTGCAGCAGAATTGAAAATGCTGGAAAGAAAGCATTTCTAATAGAAATGATGACAGATCTATGAACTGCATAAGTCTTAGCAAGCTAGGAACACACAAAATTTCTGTAAATTTTGTGGATTCCTTTTTGATTTATAGGCTATTGTTTAAAAAGTTCTGAAATCGTTCAAACTAACACGTCATTCTCACTGAGAGATACCCTGTTTGTCTTCCCCTAAGATGCGTGTTTGCTTTAGATAGATCTTTGGATTTTTTACACTCCCCTTGCTTCCCCGCCCCCCTCCTCCCTGGCCATCCTCTTGCTAAGTGTTAAACTAAAACTGATTTAATATTTCAAAATAAATTGCTCCCTCTAGTGAGATCACAACAGTACTGATGTCTGGCAGTCAGGACTAAATTGCTTGACTTATGTTTTGCTATAGGAAGTGATTATATATTTTACTTATTATGGATGCAGTCCTGAACACTTTATTCAGACAAAACTCACAGTGATCTCACTAAGAGTTTTGCTCAAGCAAGAAGTACATAATAGGGCTTTATACATATAAGATTATATTATTTACAAAGATTTATTCCTCTCATCTCAATACATTGATTAGGGCTTGTTTGAAACACCATTAAAACCTTCCTTTAAATAACATGGTAATTAACTAGCAGACCTTTGAAAAAATCACAATAGCTAACAATATGCTCAAGACTTTGCTATGGACAAATTTCACAGTCGATCCAAATGTTGCAGTAATTTAATATACTCTTCATTTCTTTTATCATGAGAAAAGATTGGAAGAACCAATTTGAGTTAGAATCTGGTCAAATTGAACTACAAATCTGATCTATGTTTCACCTTTCTTTTCCTGCACTAAATTTTTTTAAAATATGAAACTAATCTAAAATAATTATTGTATAAGTGCCTAAGCAAGACTTGAAGTTAACCAGCATAACAGCTACTCACTTCTCTTTTGGTCCTTATTACCCTGTTCATCATTATGATATGAGTGTCTTGAAAATTAGGACACTTACCAAGGCAACTAAGGTCTATTATTTCAATAGTGTGTTGTGCTTTTAAGCAACACTAATCTGGAAATATGCGGCGGCAGCTCTTCAATGCAAGGGCGCTCATCCTTTTTTTCTGCCAATTCTTGTGAAGAAATAATTATCGCAATTGGGCATGTGATGAGTTATGGATGACATGTAATCCCCGTCTCAGAATATCCATGTCACGCAATCATAACATAAGAGGCTGTCTGGAGAGGGGCCTCTCAATGAGTGTCCTTTGGCAGGAGAACATGCAGATAATTCCTAGAGCTCCAGACTGTAAGGTACAGGGTCCACAAGAGAAAAAAGGTAACAATCACTAACCATGGTGGCTGGTAATGTAGGCAAGAGAAGGCACTGCCTTCCAAAATTGCCTACATGCCCAGCCGCTGGGAAAGCTGAGGTAGCAGCCTGGCTTCCCCAGCCAGTAGGGAGGGCTGGGGCTGTGTCATGACAGCCCAGTTTCCTGGCCACTGGGGAAGGCTGGGGCTGCAGTGTGGCTCCCTGGCCACCAGGGAGGGCTGGGGTAGTGTTGCAGTAGCCCTGCTCCTTGGCCACTGGGAAGGGCTGGGGCTGCAGTTGCAGCACAGGTGACCAAGAAGGATCAGGTTGGGGGTGGCTGAGGCGTGGCTCCAGGGGCAGGCCTTCAAGTGGAAGGGGCAGGTCTGGAGCTTGCTTTCCCCAGCTGGGCCTTCACTCACCACCCATGTCACTAACCTATTACTAGTAATAACATAGTCCCATTCCTCCTTAATACATTAGCTGCCCACTGACTCTTGGTGCTGCCAAATATCCTTGCTTTCTATTAGGGCTTGAGTGTGCACCATTGACGTGAATGCTGGGTGGAATCAGACCCTCCCAATTTTTCTGCCTCGCAAACGGTGGAATTTGCCCTCTGTTCTTTCTCCTTGATTTCACTCCTCCTCTGCTGCCCCAGCCAGCACTGATCATTCTCGGCACTGACTGGGAGGAGGGCACCGATTTGTGAAGGTATTTAGGCGATGTTCTGCTCAGTGCTGTAAGGCCCACACATCCCATTTTTCCAAAAGTGAAACACGCCTCCAGTGTGGACGGTTAAAAAGGGAGCCTGACCTTCAGAGGGAGAAAGGACTGGGAAAAAGGGCACTAAGAATTAGGAATGTGGAGAGGCAGCAACAAAGAGCCCAATAAAGGAAATGGACCTAAGGAAGAGACTGAGAAAGGACAGGGAAAGCTAAAAAAGAGAAGGGAGAGGGGAAAGGCAGGGAGGAAACAGGGAAAACTACAGGGAAGAAGGAATTTAAGGGCAAATGGGGTGGGGAAGACAACAGTGGGCATTTGGAATAAGTTTTTACATGTGTGCCTGGCAGGATAAACCTCTCTTTTTTTTTTTTTTCTTTTTGTAGGCTGAATGTCTCCCCAAGAGCAACTCCCCAGATTTCACTGGGAAAGGCAAACTACATCCCTCTGGAAAGGACTTGCTCTTGTGTCACTCTCCACACTGGTGTCTACAAGTGTGACGACAATGGCAAAGCTGTGACTGGCCAGAGGTGGCCCACACTAAAACGGGGCAGGCGGCAGCCCCGGCAGAGAACCTGGGAGGGGTTGCCCCACCGGTGCGCTGCCGGAAGAACGTGCCTGTTGAATGCTGCGCGGAGCGGAGCCCCGTGACTCCGGTGAATAGGGCTGGCTGGTGGGCCAGGCTGGATGACACCAGGGCACAACTCTGCCCCCCGCATCCCGACGTGGGGGCACCCGCGGGGGCGGGAGGTTCGAAAGGAGGCCGCGAGATAGAGCGGGGGGAGGGACACCAAAGAGACAATCCCTCCCTCCTCAGTGAGCAGACAAGGCAGACCACTGGAGGGACTCTGGGGCCGAAGCCCGCATACACCCGACGAAGAGGTAAGGACCGGTGGCTCGGATGTGGGGCCCGCAACCCCAAGGACGGCTAGGAAGCAGCCCGGGGCCGGGCCCTTTTGGTGTCCATGGGCTGACACGTTACGAGGTGGGACCCCGTCAGCCAGGTAAGGGATCAGCACTCCTAACCCTTGGGGCCCCTGGCTGGGACCTGGTGGAGAGGGTGGGCCAGGGTCCCCCTAGTCCCTCCTGAATTCCTTCGTGCGGCAACACCTATGGAAAGAAAAGGAACGGGAGGGAGACGGGAGGCATCGCCACCCCATGGACCGGGAGGACGGACTGAGGTGCCTGGGAGGAGGACTGGAAATGTCGGGCTTGCGGGGCCCCGCCTTGCCCCCCCGGGGGGAGGGGCGCCGGGAGTTCACACCCCTTGAAATACCGGAGTAAACAGTGGGCTCGCTGGGCCGTGACCCCGAGTGAGGGGCCACGCACTTGCGCCCAGAACTGAATCCATCACAAAAGCCAAGCCTCCAAAGACAATATGCGAAGAGCTGAACATCAAAACTACCACCCAGTAATTTTTCTGGGGACCATTTAAGGTTAGTGAGCATCGTTACTACTGTCTTTCTCCATATGCCTTAAAATGCTAACTTGAAATGAGCACTACACAAGCTCTGCTCACCCTTTAATGCCTTACACAATGTCTGCAGGATGCAATGATCGTTTTATTTCAAACTTACTGCAGCTCGGCAACAGAAAGAAGAAACTACTGCTCACCCCCACTTCATACTAGTCTCATCTCCCCTCTTCCCCTCCCCTCCCCCCCCCTCCTCTTGGAGCTGGGGATTCCCTTCTCTGCCCCTCTTATGGCTCCTTACTGGGCCTAGGGATTCCCTTCCCCACTTCCCCCCACACCACTTTTTATTTCCCAACAAAATCTAACCAACCATTTCTTGAATTACACATCTGAGCAATGCTGGGTAAATCTTCTAGTCCTAAATATTTGAAGAAAATTAATACATGGACATAAGCAGTGCTAGCAAAGTTAATGAACTGTGATGAGTTCTACCTGTCACTAGAGGCCGCTCTTAATACACAATGATGAAGTATTAATAAGAGACCATTCTACTTCTTTACCAACCCATAGATAACTTACAATATACTGAATATATTCTGGTGAGAAGTTAGCAAAGCTAATTTATATTTCCAAGGTGCACTTACACAGTTACCTCCTACTTATACATGAAATCAGGTGCTAAATGCAGATGTATTCAATCTGCCTGTAACTCTTTACGATCCTGTGGGATTTATCAATTATCATAAGAAATAATCCAATTTTCCAGATTAACAATCACACTTTTCTATAAGGCTCAAAATATAATGGATCCTAATGTTCAAAAATGCTGTGTACGTAGTGGTTTCTCTGTTCATTGTCAGTATGTGGGTGATATTTCTTCTACCTTACAGTGGACAATGTGTCTATACAATATGCAATAAAGCACTGTATTTCTCTTATTGAGAACTTAAATGTAATATCAGTAAACTAATTCCGTTATTTTGTTATCTCCTTCTATAAGCCACCCTTCTGTCACTCCTTATTCTTGGAACATTTTAAGAAATCTGTTCAGTTTCCCCCTCTAATAATTTTCAAGTAATGCAAGAGGAATGCTTCTATAGAATTGTCCACCTCCCCCAAGTGTTATTTTTCAGCTGTGATCATTTGAGTGGATTGCTGTGTATCTGTTTTTCCTTGTAATCTGATTTGTGAGTTAACTGGCCTTTCCTCTAGTTGTAGTGTTGGGTCATGTTAGATGTTTCACTTGTATTTTACTTCAGTCACTCTGCACAGTCATGGTGTTGCCTCTGTGCTTTCACCCCTGCTCCTATGGGAAGACACAAAGGCATAACCTCAACTCCCTGCACTAAGCCTGGCTTTCTGCTGTGAAACTCTGAGCCTGCAGAGGGACACCCTCTGCTGCTGCCTTCTCGTGTGCAGCCAGCAGATTTTCTGTTTCTCACAGCCCCTCTCCCCTGCAAGCATACTGTCATTCGTTTGATTTAAAATAAAGGGATCAGTGGCTCTTAGTAATTTGAAGCATGGATCTGCATCTCTTGCAACTTCCACCAGCACAAGCAACTGGCCTTTGAGAATATTCAAGAAAAGGAAACTCACACAATACCTAGCCTTCTGTGCCTTCTGGTCTTGTGCTCCCTTGCCCATCCAAACCTACTGAGAACATACAACTCACAACATGTCCCAGAAACTTGGGGCATTACTTGGGGTGAGATCTGCTCCTTGACAGAACATATTCTCTTTCTGTGCTAGGAAGCTGCTTCACTGAACTCTAAGTTTCCTGAGTAGTGTAAGAGCAGCTGCCAGCATGTAAAACAAGAGGAACTCTATAAACACGCTGACCTCTCTCCTTAACTTGGGGGCTGCATGCCTCCTGGAGGAAACCACTCTGACTGCCCTTCCACCCAATGATAGTCAATCTCCTCTGTACTAGAATGGCTTCTAGTCCATGTGAGGGTTCCCTGGCTGTAGGTGACAGTAACATATGTAAGTGTAAAAACTTAAAAAACAAATAGCCTTGAAGCGCTTTAGAGACTAACGAAACATGCATCTGATGGAGTGGGTCTTTGCCCTCGAAAGCTTATGCTCCAATAAATCTGTTAGCCTACAAGGTGCCACAGGACTTCTCATTGTTCTAACAAAACATGTAGATGGTCTCATGAGCTTTTGT
This sequence comes from Pelodiscus sinensis, assembly GCF_052426305.1. Classification (NCBI taxonomy): domain Eukaryota; kingdom Metazoa; phylum Chordata; order Testudines; family Trionychidae; genus Pelodiscus; species Pelodiscus sinensis. The sequence continues at coordinate 106,286,852 of NC_143055.1, forward strand.
GGGCAAAACCTGCTTCTTCAGAGGAATGGAGTTATTAAATGTCCAGTTTCTAAATAAATAGGAGATAGGGTGAGGGGAGAAAAGAAAAAAAAAAGGAAAGTAACAGTAAATTAGCATGTCCATGCTACATGAAGCTGATAGAGGAGGTACCAATTGTTCTTAAGTACCCATTTTTTTTGTCATTAGAATGTGGAACTATGTAATTTGTACTTGTAATATATAAGTGTAGCATGCCTTCAAAATTGACTTAAATCCTCCCACCTATACCTGTGTGTATTTTTTTTTCAACCAAACCTTTTTTTGGGGTGGAGTGAGTGCGAAGGAAAACAAAAATGCAGATTCAGCAACCCCAAAACACCCTGTGAACTCATGTTGATTTTTGTCAAGTGATTTCAGTGAAAAACACTTTAAAATTAAAAAAAAAATCTTTCATTTCAAGACTCTTGCAGAACTTTCAGTGGTTTTATGCTGAATGGCCTTTTATTCAAGAATTTCCTTTAATTTTATTTTAAAACATGTTGGAAAATTAAAAATGCTCAAAATTAAAATGCAACAATTTGACCCAGAAAAACTATTCTTGACTTTGATTCACTAAACCTAATTGTTTTCATATTTAAGCTGAAATTTTGCTTTTGGGAAGGAGGCAATTTCTAGCAAACAGAAGAATTATTTACCAAGCTCTGTTCATGTGTTACAGCAAATTATTCTGTGTCCAATTAATCCTGTTGCAGGGATGCGATCAACCTTTCTCACAATCTGGAGACCAGTGGACTTTTTATTTCGTTTCTTGTCTGTCCTGTAACACTTGGGTACATAGTTCCATTGCAATACCAACTGGCCATAAATTGCTGTCAAGAGAATCTGTCTCTGGCATCCATCTGTAAATAAATGTGAGGTCAGTGAAGAAGGGGAAGGTGATGCAGGGCAGTTTTCTAGGTTTGGGGGTATTATCAGCAGCAGTTTGTGGAGGCTACCCCATACACCAGGGCTGTGTCTACACTGGCATGAATTTCCGGAAATGCTTAAAACAGAATAGTTTTCGTTATAAGTATTTCCGGAAAAAGAGCGTCTACATTGGCAGGCTGCTTTTCCGGAAAAAGCCCTTTTTTCGGAAAAGCGTCTGTGGCCAATGTAGACGCGCTTTTCCGGAAAAGAGCCCCGAGCGTCATTTTCGCGATTGGGGCTTTTTTCCGGAAAAGACTACTGGGCTGTCTACACTGGCCCTTTTCCGGAACAGTGTTCCGGAATAAGGACTTACGCCCGAGCGGGAGCAGAATAGTTTTTCCGGAATAGTGGCTGATTTTGTACAGTAGAGCGTCGTTGCTTTTCCGGAAATTCAAGGGCCAGTGTAGACAGCTCGCAGCTTATTCCGGAAAATCGGCTGATTTTCCTGAATAAGTGGCCCAGTGTAGACACAGTCCAGGGTGCTAACCTTTTGGATGTTTCATGTTGGTCAAATTTTTCAAGGCCACCTCTTCCCTTTCCATGCATTGGATGAAAGACCTTCACAAGAGTCTGTAATAACCACTGACTTTGTTTCTTTGTTTTTAAAATTTGGTACATTTCAGTCTTTTTTTCTTTTTTTTTAAATTGGGCTGCAGTATTTCCAGGCCACCTCCCACAAAGTCTCAGACATGTCAACAGCATGATGGCAGTTTCAGTGCTATTTTTTGTTGGGACAGGAGGGGAATGGTTTTATATTTGTATAATTTTTCTATACCTTTTTTTTTAACCTCTTGGGAGAGTTTATCTAATGTGTGTGGATGTAAATCTGGAATTACACCCGAGGAGAATCTAATGTGAGATCCTGCTATTTCACAGTTAAAATATAACCTTAGCTTGATTAATGCTTTCATTACCTATAATATACAATGACTATACAAAGCCAAAGCATATTCAGGGTGAGAACTTGAACTTGGTATATTTAATAAGTTTGTCATTGATTTTAATAGGGTCAGAATTAATCCTTAGTCTCTCTTTTCAATGGTTCCAGTACAACTTGTTGATACCTATGCTAACCACTGGTTAGCTTCTCCTTTTTCATCCTGAGGCTAAAGAGCTGTCACTGTATTCTTAGAAGAGAATATTCTAGGGCAGTGGTATTTCCAGTTGAGTTTCCATTCATGACTTATTTTAACATTGGGATTCTCTACTGGTATGTTTTTAGCTACTGTGCTGTTTCCCCATTGCCGCTTCTGTTGTTTCAGGAAGGGACTCAAGAACACTTAGACTGTGTCTAGATTACATCCCTTTTCTCGAAAAAGGGATGTAAATTAGACACTTTGAAATTTCAAATGAAGCTGGGATTTAAATTTCCCGTGCTTCATTTGCATAATGGTGACCACATTTTTTTCAAAATGGGACTTTTCGAAAGAAAAACGGCTGTTTAGACGGGGATCGATTGAAAATAAAACCCTTATTCGAAAGATCCTATACTTCTCAAAAAATGAGTACAGGATCTTTCGAAAAAGGGTTTATTTTTGATCGATCCCCATCTAAACGGCCATCTTTCAAAAAGCCCTGTTTTGAAAAAAAACGCAGCAGCCATTATGCAAATGAAGCGTGGGAAACTTAAGCTTGGCTTCATTTGCAGTTTTGAAGTGTTTAATTTACATCCCGTTTTCAAGAAAAGGGCTGTAATCTAGACGCAGCCTTACACAGCTGCAACACGCAGGGCCCCTCAGAGGTGCTATTCATTTTTTTTTCTCGTCTTGAGAATATTTCCATTGGCTCTTGTAATGAGATGGCACTCACCTCCTGCGAGCACCCCTGTCCAGTTGAGTGCATGTGCCTGTGCTCTGTTTGTCAGCCTTTTGGCCACTCAGCCTTCTGGCCGAGTCACACACCCTGTGTGTAGATAACAAAGAACCCCTTCCATGGTACACCCTCAGCCGGGGCCCAGCTCAGTGCCCTCAGTTAGTGTGCCTCTCCAGGCAGGTCAATATTAGACCTGGAAGATTGGCTTAAGGTATGCAACTCCAGCTGCATAAATAACGTAGCTGGAGTCAACATACCTTAGGTTGAGCTTGGTGCCATCCTCACAGTGGGAGGTTGATGGGAGCAAATGCTCCCTTCAGCTTCACTTATTCCTCACATAGTCAGGAGTAGCAGCGTGGACCAGGGGCTCTCTCAAGGGATGCGTAGCCTGTCCTTCCCAAAGGGCTAGGCAGGTCAGTTTCTCCCCCACCCTTCTGTGATCTAGCCCCAGCTAAAATCCCTCTAGTCTGGGGGTTATGGCTCAGGGCCTAATCCACCACACCCCGGTCGGCAGGATAGTGCGGCCCCAGCAGCCGAATCTCTGATGCTCCTGTCTGCAGGGTAAGTAACGTCCAGTGGCTGAGTCTATGGTGCCCCTGTCTGCGGGGTAAATCTAGCCTAGTGGCCGAGTCTATAGTTCACTAAGTTAGCTTTCCCCTGAGGTGGGGGTAGGGAGAGCCCAGGCCCTCCCTCTCCACCAAGCCCCAGCCCAGGGCCCTGTCAGCAGTCGGTGGTTCCCACCACTAGCTTGGCGGGGAGTTCCCCTGAAATGCTCTGAGTCTGCCAGGAGGCCTCCTGCTCCCTGCCCTGGGCTGCTTCCTATTCCTGTCCACTGGCTGGCATATTCCTCACCTGTGCTAGTGAATGCTGCTGCATCTGCGGCACTGGCTGCAGTTGCAGCCGGTGTGGCGGCTGTGGCCTGTGATTGGCATGGTGGCTGCAGCTGGTGTAGAGGTTGCAGTGGCTGCTGCTGGTGCGGTGGCTGCAACCACAGCAGGGGCAGTTGCTCCTGTCCTTCAGCAGGATCTCCTTCGCCTCCAGAGGTCAGCCCCAACTGAGCTGCTCCTCTGGCCTTTATACTGGGTCTGCAGTTAAAGCATGCCCAGCAGGGCTGCAGGGGAGGGGCCTTTCAGCCCAGCAAGCCTGGCTAACCCCTCCCCAGCCAGTATGGGATTGGTACACCCCATCACAGGCTCCCTCAGCATTTGATTTGGTAGGTCTTTATTAAATCCACTAAATCCAGGAGTGACCCGTGAGCATAGGCAGACTCGGCGGTTGCCTAGGGTGCCGCCAGCCTGGGGCGCACAGGCGCCCGATAATTACATCACAGCCATTGACGGCCGTGCAGGCGGGGGTGCCAATCGTGCCTTCCTCCTAGGGCGTCAGCTGTCGCAGCCGGCCTCGGGCCGCTCCTAACTAAATCAAATGCCTGAAGATCCATCTCTGGTGCAGCAAGTGGAGACATGGCCCTAGTCTGATCCCTCCTCAATATAGTTGTGCTTTGAGGCCTTTTCCTCGTGGAGATAGCTTCCTCAGCCAGCCTCATGGTCTATACGCCTTGAAGTCTCCAGCAATGCTGAGCTGACTCGGGTCCTGCAACGTCTTCTTAAAGGCCTTCCTGGCCTCTGATTGGCTGGTTCCTCCTGTAGCCACTTGAACTTTCTAGATAACTTCTCGATGGTCCTTTTCTGGGAGACGGGGTGGCAAGGTAACAAGCCTGCAGCAAACAGCTTGGGGTCTGGTCCACTCCATCACAGCCCTTCAACAGGATCAGCAAGGGAAAGCATCTTCATATGCCTATAATTTCTGCAGCCTTCTGGGTTCACAGTATTTGTGTTTAGTATGAAAACCATAGAGTCATAGAAGATTAGGGTTGGAAGAGACCTAAGATGATCATCTAGTCTAACCCCCTGCTCAAAGCAGGACCAACTCTAATTAAATCATTCTAGTCCTGGCTTTGTCAAGCCTTACCTTAATCTCTAAGGATGAAGATTCCTCCACCTCTCTAGGTAACCCTTTCCAGTGCTCCACCACCCTCTTAGTGAAATAGTTTTTCCTACTATTCAAGCTACACCTTGAGATCATTGCTTCTTGTTCTGTTATCTGCCACCATGGAGAATAGCCTGGCTCCATCCTCTTTGGAACTCCCCTTCAGATAATTAAAGACTGCTAACAACCCCCCCCCCCCATTCTTCTTTTCTACAGACTAAATAAGCCCAGTTCCTTCAGCCTTTACTCATAAGTTATGTGCACCAGCCCCGTAATCTTTTTTGTTGCACTTGGCAGGACTCTCTCCAATTTGTCCATATCTTTTCTGTAGGGTGTGTGTGTGTCTCTCAGAACTGGAAGCAATACTCTAGATGTGGGTTCACCAGTGCCAAAAAGAGGGGAATAATCACTTCCTTCGATCTGCTGGCAATACTCCGCCTAATGCTGCCCAGTACGCTGTTAGTTTTCTTGGCAATAAGGGCACATTGTTGACTCATATCCAGCTTCTCATCTACTGTAATCCCCAGGTTCTTTTCTCAAGCAAGAGAAAGTCAGCACTGAAACAGTTCCAAGGTTAATTCTATAAATGCCAAAGCACCAGTTGGTGATTATTCAAGGCGTTTTTCTTGCTCACTATATCCAAGAGACTTTGCTCTGTTGGTATTATAGGAATGGCAGAGTCCTAAAAGGTTGTGTAAAGCTAACAAGCCAGCCAGTTCTGCACCCCTTCACTTTATCAGTGAAAATTCCTTCCTTGATATCTCCAGGCAATCACTGGAACCTTAGCTGGGATGGAAATAAGGCAAAGAAATACCCCAGCTTGAGGAGTTGGCTCAGGCATGGTGAGAGGGGCAGAGCCATCCCTGGAAGCTGAGTGGGGGCATGAGGAGAGATGCTAGAGTCATAGTTAGGGTACGTCTAGACTACAGGCTTTTGTCGACAGAAATTTTGTCGACAGATACTGTCGACAAAGAGCGTCTAGACTACATTCAGTTCTGTCAACAAAGCAAGCTGCTTTGTCGACATGGCAGTGTAGATGCAAAGGACAGTTTAGATGTAATAACACTTTCTGTCAACAGAACTCTGTTGACAGAAGGCGTTATTCCTCATAAAATGAGGTTTACCAGCATTGACAAAACTGCTGAGTTCTGTTGACATTATGTTGACAGAACTCAGCGGTAGTGTAGACGCAGGTTTAGTTTTGTCATCAAAAGTCCACTTTTGTCGACAAAACCCTGTAGTCTAGACACACCCTTAGAGTTGGACTGCTGGGGATGAATGTACTTTTTGGACTGCATTGGAGGAGAGGGATTTTGGTTTATGATGATGAGACTTTGGACAATAAATTAATCCCCTCAAACGAGGCTATTTTTATACTCTAAAGGGAGTGTGTTACTTGAGGAATTGAGTAGGAAATTGAGACTGGGGCCACTTGCTGGAATGCCCTGAGGCAGGTTCTCAGTGACCATTTAATTTCTTGTCAACCACACAGAATCTGGTCCCCATTGTCCTTTTTCCCAACCAGAAACTATGGCTGATGCTTAAGGACTATCTGAAGGGTTAATTATCTCTTTCTGATGCATTTCATGATTAGTCTGTACTAGTCTTTTCTGGCAGAAGGTGAGAGCCAGTGAGGAACTCACTTGAAAAACATACTGCTCTTATTATCTGTCTTGTGCTTCTACCGATGCAGTGAAACTCTTTATCTCAGTTGGCTGCTGGAATACATTCAACCAGAAACACTATCAAACCTTTCTATCGCTGCTTGTGTTGCTGCTGTCCAGTATTGCACTAGATCAAATCTAGTTAGAACTTAACATCTCATGTTCCCACCTTCTTCCTAGTAGATGAACTGCCTCACATTTTTTCATTATTGTTTTCTTAATGAAAATATAAAAATATTTTTTTCAGACACACTTCACAAACTAAATATCCTATCTTGAAGATAATTGAGCCGAACCACCTTATAAAACAAATTATCTTCTCCTCTTGATGCATGTGAATGTAACTTATTGCTCAGTAAACAAAATGAGTTTCCCTCTGTGGCTGATCTGCAGAGGTATGGAGCTATTACAATTCTCAGCTTGAGAGGTTGGGTCTTTAACTCATTCTTTTCTCAGTAGAAACTTCTGGTTTAATCCTAAATGAGCCCTCACATCAGGGATGGAATTGAGAACAAAGTGGAGCTAACATGTTTGGCTCTCAAGGTGATAACTGTACTAGATTTCTCTATCTTTTGGCTCAGGTACAGAAGAGACTACACAATACATATTGATCAGCTGGGATCACAGACATTTGGCTAAACATAGGCATGTGTGAGGGGAGCCTTGTGTCAGTGAGCCTTGCTACATAGAATCATAGAACTGGAAGGGACCCTGAAAGGTCATTGAGTCCAGTCCCCTGACCTCGTGGAAGGACCATGCACCATCTAGACCATCCCTGATAGACATTTATCTAACCTACTCTTAAATATCTCCAGAGACAGAGATTCTACAACATCACTAGGCAATTTATTCCAGTGTTTAACCACCCGGACAGGAAGTTTTTCCTAATGTCCAACCTAAACCTCCCTTGCTGCAGTTTAAGCCCATTACTTCTTATCCTATCATCAGAGGTCAAAGAGAACAATTTTTCTCCCTCCTCTTTGTCAGACAGACCCTTTTAGATACTTGAAAATCACTATCATGTCTCTCTTCAGTCTTCTCCTTTCCAAACTAAACAAGCTGAATTCTTTCACTCTTCCCTCATAGCTCATGTTCTCTAGAGTAGATCTTTAAGCATTCTTGTTGCTCTTCTCTGGACTTTTTCCAATTTTTCCACATCTTTCTTGATCTGTTGTACCCAGAACTGGACACAGTGCTCCAATTGAAGTCTAATCAGTACAGTGTAGAGTAGAAAAATGACTTCTTATGTCTTGCTCACAACACTCATGTTAATGCATCCCAGAATCATGCTTGCTTTTTTTTTTCCAGCAGTGTCCTACTATTGACTCATATTTAGCTTATGGTCCACTAAGACCCCTAGTTCCCTTTCTGAAGCACTACTTCCTAGACGGTTGCTAATTATTCTGTATGACTCTGTCTAGTCTGCATTTCAATTTTTTTTTAAAAGAACAGACTCGTTCTTCCACCATTCCTGTAAATCTGGTTCTATGAGCCATAAGGGATCGCTTGAAAGAACACTTTTTTCCCGAAATTTGTCACCATGTTGATGCACCAAATTTTGAAAGAGCCTCTTTTGAAAGTAAATTTGCGGTACACAAATTGTGTATCTTTTCCATTTTAACATTTCAGTCTAGACGTAGCCTATGTGTGAAACTGATTATTCCTTCCTAAGTGGAGTACTTTGTATTTATCCTTGTTAAACTTTATCCTATTTACCTCAGACTATTTCTCCAGTTTGTTCAGATCATTTTGAATTATAACTGTAAGGGTTACATAACCCTATTTTCTAAAGCAGTTGGAACCCCTCCCCTCTTGATATCATCTGCAAACTTAATAAGCGTACTTTCTATGTCAATATTTAAATTGTTGATGAAGATATTGAATAGAATGGGTCCCTAAACAGGCTTCTGTGAAACTGCACTTGTTATGCTCTTCCAGAATGATTGTGAATCATTAATGACTACTTTCTGAGAACAGTTATCCAGCCAGTTATGCGCCCACCTTATAGTAGCCCCATCTAAGTTGTATTTGCCTAGTCTATTGATAAGAAGATCATGTGAGACCATATCAAATGCCTTACTAAAATCTAGGTATGCCACATCCACCACTTCTCCCTTATAGACAAGACTTGTTATCCTATCAAAGAAAGCTTTCAGATTGGTTTGACATGATTTGTTCTTTACAAATCCATACTAGCTATTACCTTATTTTCTTCCAGATGTTTACAGATGAATTCCTCAATTACTTATTCCATTATCTTTCCTGGCACAGAAGTTTAACAGAAGTTAAACTGATTGGTTTGTAGTTTCCTGGGTTGTTCTTATTTCCCTTTTTAAAGATGGGCACTATACTTGCCCTTTTCCAGTCTTCTAGAATCTCTCCTGTCTTCCATGATTTTTCAAAGATGATAGCAGATACCTCCTCTATCAGCTCCTTGAATATTCTAGGATACATTTAATCAGGCCTTGGTGACTTGCAGACATCTAACTTTTCTAAGTAATTTTTAACTTGTTCTTTTTTATTTTATCTTCTAAATCTACCCCATTTCCACCAGCATTCACTATGTTAGGCATTCCTTCATCAACAGACTTCTTGGTGAAGACTGAAACAAAGAAGTCATTAAGCACCTCTAGGACTACATAGTCTATAATGCAGCATGATAACATTAAATCAACACACATTAAAAGAGCCACCATATTCATTTGCTTTATTCATTCACAAAATTCTTTAAAGATACAGACATAAGAAGGTGAGATCTAAGATACATTAGATATGTATGTCTAGATAGGGACTTATCTTATCTATCTATCTATCTATCTATCTATCTATCTATCTATCTATCTATCTATCTATCTATCTATCTATCTATTATAGTGCATCTGTCTGTGTATCTGTTAATCCATTTGTTTAAACCTCCTCCTAAACCACAAGAGCTCAGGTCACCAAATTCAGTATGTAGCTTCCTCTTACCCTAGGTCAGAGTTTGGTTGTGCCTGGAAAATGAGAAGTGCCGGGAATGGGACTATTTTCCCATAACATGGAATGGGAGGGGCACAGAGATGAGAGGGATGTGATACTGAGAGTGGCCACTAGAGGCAGCTGCAGCACCAAGAGAGTGGCCAGCAGGGCTGATGCTCTGCCATCTTGCCTGCCTGAAGATGAGTAAGGAGCCCTCCTGCACCAAACTTGAAGCCTACCACCCCTGGGGAGAGCTGCGGGCTGGGGCAGGGAGGGTGCTAAAGGCAGGCCAGCAGGAGACGGGGAAGCCCCCAGAGAGCCTGGAGGCTGTGGGCGGTGAGCTGCAGCAGGCCATGTAGGCTGGCCCCTCCCCAGACAGGTTGCAGTTGGGGAGAGGCTGCTGGAAGCCCCCGGAGCCTTGCCCCGCACAGACAGTTTGCAGGCTGCATGTGGGAGTGGGGGATTGGGAGAGCAACCCCCCCCCCCCAGAGCCTCATTCCCTCCTCCCACAGACAGCCTGCAGGCTGGAGGGGCAGCTGAAGGGGGTGGTAGTCTCTGGACCCTCCTCCGCCCAATAGCCTGCAGGAGAAAGGAGGTGTGCTTGTATTCTCTTTTGATACTGCAATTCTGCAGTGGTCCCATAAGTTTGGCCAGTTCCCAGGCCTACTCAGTAGTCTGCACTGGGAGACAACCTGGGTCCCATTTGTCCCTAGACAGAGAACAGGGATGAACTTGCTCCTACTAAAGCTCAAAGTTTTTGCCATATCTCATATTAAGAGACAGTGGTTGATGTTTTTCAATAAGTGATGCCACTAATATACTTAGTTTTACCATAATTTTCTTTCCTAATTAATAGAGAATTTTTCCTAGTTGTTGCTTTTTTTTATGGACAGAGAGGCAGCAGGTATACATGTCCTTGTCTAAAACATACAGTGACTGGCATCCTAGGCAGTAGTTACTTAGACAGGAGTTACAGAGAAAAACATATAAAAATTAGAGAATCCCAAATAATAAATTTAAACAGTAGGCTGATAATATCAATCCCTTGAAAAGAAATAGTTGTGAAGTCTCCAGGGCCGTGTCCAGACTCAGGGGTTTTTTCGGGAAAAGTAGCCTTTTCCCGAAAAAACTTCCCCTGCGTCCAGACTCAAGCCGCGTTCTTTCGAAATTATTTCGAAAGAACGCGGCTTTTCTTTCGATGGCGGGAAACCTCGTTTCACGAGGAAGAACGCCTTCTTTCGAAAATTCCTCTTTCGAAAGAAGGCGTTCTTCAATGTAAAGAGGCCGTCTTCGAAAGAGAGCATCCAGACTCGCTGGGTGCTCTCTTTCAAAAAAGCGGATTTCTTCTTTCGAAAGATCCGCCTGCAGTCTAGATGCGATCTTTTGAAAGAGGCCTCTTTCGAAAGAAGCCTGCAGTCTAGACATAGCCCAGCTGATCCCAGGCTCCTAATGCACTGTCCTTTTAAAGCACCAAAACGGCACTTCAGAGGGGCAGTGCAAGGAAAGCCAGCACTTCAAAGGGACTTTGCAACAGCGGACCTGGAGATCTGCTGGAGTCCCCAGCTGATCCTAGGTTTCTAATGAGCTGTCCCTTGGAAACGTCACCACAGTGCATCCAAGGGGCAACGTTGCATGAAGCCCGGGGTCCAGCTGGAGATTCCAGCTGATCCCAAGCTCCGTGCAGTGCTGCCCTGTTGAAATGCCACCACAGCGTTTCAAAGGGGAGGCGCACACGATTAATTGCGATTACATTTTTTAATTGTTTGACAGCCCTGATGTTTTTTTAAACAAGTTCATATTATTGCTTAGAATAGACCACCTGTAAAATTCACTGGGTAGGGAATCCCTGAGTGTTTTAAATATTCTTAAACAGATTGCTTTCTACATAAATAAGGAGTACATTTTTCAAAGCAGTAGTTGGGAGGTACAAACACAAACGCTTATTTATTTCATGAGCTACTTTACTCTTACATGTACTGTAGTCCTATTTATCTGAGTGGGTACTTAACTTTATTTGTGTATTTAAGTGCATATTGTAAAATTCAGAGACAGCATTTGTAAACACTCACAAATATTCATGTAAGAAATAGTAAGTGAATAAAAATAAGATAGGACATTTTTAAATATTTGCAGCTTTGAAGTAAACACAAATTAGTTAAACCATGCTTCTATCTCTCCCTTGTTTTGTTTTAGCCATGCTATATTGGTCTTCACTGTTTCGAGAGCTTGTTTCCTGGGTGCTTCTCCTGCTCCAGCAATAGGGTATTTCTCAAAGAAATTTTCCATCTTGAAAAGAGAAAACAAAATGAATTCTGTGCTAGGCATCTTAAAAAATAAAAAGGCAAATTTCCTGCAGAGGAAGAGCTTATAATTTAGTGGTTTAAAATGATAATAGATATCATCTCCATACCTGCCAAAGCTGAAGGTCAGTGTTGAATGTTTGGGTTATGGATACCAGTCGACCAAGATATGCATTGTTGAGAGTGTATCTGGAAAAAAAAGCATTTGATATAAAATCAGATTGCTTTTTGAAGTGTTTTTTCCTTTACTGTTAATAAACTCTTTTTGTTCTTTATCCTTTAGCATCATGAAATAGATGTTGCCCCACATATCTAGATATTAGCAGAAATATTATGAAAATCATAATGTTACATTATTTGTGTACTATTCTGCAGGTTAATTACACCTGGCAAGATCTGTGATGTAAACATTCAAAGAACCATGTCTACTGCATAAAATCAAGTCAACCCTTGAGAGAAATTTCTATTACAACACTTTCATGTGTCTATCCCTTTGTAGCACTAAAATTGTGTACAATCAGAGGACCTCTGTAAATTGGCCAGCTTACTGTGGTTTGGTGCCCCCATGGAAGTTTGTTAGTTCCCCTTTCTAGTGCCTTACTCAGGTAGCTGAAGAGAAAAGATGCCCCAGGAACCAGTATGAATACACAAGAGCAAAGCTGGAAACTGATTTCATTGTCATAATGGGTGTGTCTAGACTACATGGCTCCGTCGATGGAGCCATGTAGATGAGTTTACTTGGCAAAGGGAAATGAAACCCCTTCCTGCTTCTCCACGTGGGAACTAATGATACGGCCAAGAATGACCTTGAGCAGGTTACTGTGGATTATGTAGCACTGGGAAGAAGGATTCAAGAATTCGGAGCGCAAGTGGTGTTCTCGTCCATCCTCCCTGTTGGAGGGAAAGGACTGGGCAGGGATCGTCAAATTGAGGGCGTAAATGCGTGGTTGTGCAGGTTGTGTTGCAAAGAGGGCTTTGGTTTCTTCGACCATGGGACTCTGTTCTGGGCACAATGACCAGGGAGGAGTTTAAAGGTATAGCTCGAGAATGCCTGGGGGTTATCAGAAAGGCAAAAGCGCAAATGGAATTGTGACTGGCTAAGGATGTGAAGGATAACAAGAAAGGTTTCTACAGGCATATTAACAAGAAGAAGGTGATCAGAGAGGGTGTGCGGCCCCTACTGGATGAAGGAGGCAACCTAGTGACAGATGATGTGGGGAAAGCTGAATTACTCTATGCTTTCTTTGCCTCTGTATTCACAGTTAAGGTGAGCTCCCAGACTAATGTGCTAAGTGACGCAAGATGGGATGAAGATGGACAGCCCTTGGTGGGTAAAGAACACGTTAGGAACTATTTAGAAAAGCTAAACGTACACAAATCCATGGGTCTGGACTTAATGTATCCGAGGGTACTGAGGGAGTTGGCAAATGTCATTGAGGAGCCTTTGGCCATTATCTTTGAAAAGTCGTGGAGATCAGGAGAAATCCTGGATGATTGGAAAAAGGAAAATGTAGTGCCCATCTTCAAAAAAGGGAAGAACAACAATCCAGGGAACTATAGGCCGGTCAGTCTTACCTCGGTTCCTGGAAAAATCATGGAAGGGATCCTTAAGGAATCCATTTTGAGGCACTTGGAAGAGAGGAAAGTGATTAGGAATAGTCAGTATGGATTCACAAAGGACAAGTCATGCCTGACCAATCTGATTAGCTTCTATAATGAGGTAACTGGCTCTGTGGACATGGGAAAGTCAGTGGATGTGATATATCTTGACTTTAGCAAGGCTGTTGATACAATCTCCCACAATATTCTTGCCAGGAAGTTAAGGGAATGTGGATTGGACAAATGGACGGTAAGATGGATAGAAAGATGGCTAGAAAGCCGGGCCCAGCGGGTAGTGATCAACGGCTCGATGTCAGGATGGCGGTGGGTTTCTAGTGGAGTGCCCCAAGGTTCAGTTCTGGGACCGGTTTTGTTCAATATCTTTATTAATGACCTGGATGAGGGGATGGATTGCACCCTCAGCAAGTTTGCGGATGACACTAAGCTAGGGGGAGAGGTAGATACGCTGGAGGGCAGAGATAGCATCCAGAGTGACTTAGACAAATTGGAGGATTGGGCCACAAGAAATCTGATGAGGTTCAACAAGGACAAGTGCAGAGTCCTGCACTTGGGAAGGAAGAATCCCAAGCATAGTTACAAGCTGGGGACTAACCAGTTAAGTAGTAATTCTGCAGAAAAGGACCTGGGGATTACAGTGGATGAGAAGCTGGATATGAATCAACAGTGTGCCCTTGTAGCCAAGAAGGCTAATGGAATATTTAGGTTGCATTAAGAGGAGCATTGCCAGCAGATCCAGAGATGTCCTTATTCCCCTTTATTCGGCTTTGGTGAGGCCACATCTGGAGTATTGTGTCCAGTTCTGGGCCCCCCACTACAAAAAGGATGTGGACGCATTGGAGAGGGTCCAGCAGAGGGCAACCAAAATGATTAGGGGCCTGGAGCATATGACTTATGAGGAGAGGCTGAGGGAATTGGATCTGTTTAGTCTGCAGAAGCGAAGAGTGAGGGGGGATTTGATAGCAGCCTTCAACTTCCTGAAGGGAGGTTCCAAAGAGGATGGAGAGAGGCTGTTCTCAGTAGTGACGGATGGCAGAACAAGGAGCAATGGTCTCAAGTTGTGGTGGGAGAGGTCCAGGTTGGATATTAGGAAAAACTATTTCACTAGGAAGGTGGTGAAGCACTGGAATGGGTTACCTAGGGAAGTAGTGGAGTCTCCATCTCTGGAGGTGTTTAAGTCTCAGCTTGACAAAGCCCTGGACGGGTTGATTTAGTTGGGATTGGTCCTGCCTAGAGCAGGGGGCTGGACTTGATGACTTTCTGAGGTCTCTTCCAGCTCTATGCTTCCATGATTTAAATAATCGCCACTTAATTTACATCAAAATGGCCACCGTGCTGTGCCAATTAGCTAAATGATGGCACAGCGTGGTAGTCTAGATGGGGATCTGCCAACCTCAGAACCCTTTGTCGTCAGATCCTTTATGCCTCGTGAAACGTTTTGATGTAAATGAAGAGGTGATTATTTAAATCACCACTTCATTTCCCTTTGCCGAGTAAACTCATCTACATGGCTCCGTCGATGGAGCCATGTAGTCTAGACACACCCAATGAATGGGAATGAGAACATTGCAAGCCCCTCATTGTAGACTGGTGTAAATACACAGAATATTCTGTATTGGTCCACAGTGGGGATTGACCACTGGAAGAATTCATAGAATAATACTCCCATAACTCGGTGGACCTTGCAACAGTTTTCTCCTGCCACTGGCTGCTAGTGATCTGTCACTATTTCTCGTGACAGAAATACCTTGTAGCATAAGTCTTAACTGCTTTATCTACATCTTTTTATTCTTCAAATTCACACTACAATTCTTTCCCACAAAGATGTACGGTTCAAAAAGCCCAAATTGTAACACATAGAACTTTAAGAAATTGTCGTGCACTTTCTTTCTCTTCTTCCCAAAATCCCCTTGGCTTTTATTAAAGCAAAAAGCTTCCTAACTGATTCCTCTGGTGTTGTCACAACCTCATGTAATTCACTGAGAGTGACAACCAGTGTGCCTGTAGAAAATCAGAATGGGCACTATCTATGTGGGTGAAATGACTGGATATGTGGTTTTTTTTTGGGGGGGGGTAGAAAAATCTACGAGAGGCATTGGGCTACAGTGCATTCTCTTTGTACCTGTTGCTCATGCCTTTTAGTTGGCCTAGCAGTTGCAGCCCTTTCATGCCACTTGCATGGTTAGTCATTGAGTCCATGGAATTATTGATACCCCGGTACAACAGTTTATAATAAAGTGGTTTGAAGACTTCCTCTGAAGTTTAATTATTCCACTATTAGGTAGCCATTCAGCTTAAGTGGTATGGCAGGCCTCATACCGTCCTTCAATCTGTAAAGTGCTGAGTGTTGTGAAAACTGGCAGATTAGGGTGCTCAGTATCTCACAGGATCAAAATGCAAATGATTAGATTCTCCAAAGAGCTGGGCTCCCATAAACCAATGGAGTTATTCACATGCTTAAAATTGGGCAGATTCTTGACTGCTTGAAATGGAGCCTTCAGTGTGTTTCCTATTTTATTCAGTGTTTCAAATATTGAATAGCTAACTACTTTGACCAAAAGAGAGGTATGTAACTATGTAAATAATAAACACACCAACTCTTGCTTTGTGCTATTCAGCAAGTTTTGATTCATATTGGAACTTAAGTCTAGGATTTTCAAGCAGTATTTCATTTATTTTTCACCATGGGCTGCAATAATGAAATGCACAGCCATTTTCAGCACTCTGTTCAAAGGCGTTGCTGCTTAAAGCCTCTTGCTTCCACAAGCCATTTGCTGCAACAAATGGGAAAACCCAAAGAAATTTGCAAGATTTGCATCACATTAAGAGAAATGGATTGATGTGTTCCTGCATCTAATGATGACTGTAGGAAGAGACTAAAGTAGAGAGAGATTAGAAAATAAAGAGCAGCAGACTTAGAACGAAGTATAGAACATTCAAAAGATGTTGACGTACCTTTTGACTAGATAGTCCCAGTTGAGTCGCATCCAGTCCCAAGCCATGGTTTTACCATAGCTGTTATAGGAGATGTATTTCAGGACAGTGAACGCATCCTGACTTTTAATAAGACTAGTGTTGTAAATATACTTTAGATACCTAGGAGAAACCAGATGGGAAACAATTACACAGACTTGGAAATCTTTCCTTATAGCTTGTGAAAAGTGAGTTGTAAAGTAACTATTCAAGTATGTATTTTCCAAGACTGAGTATAAGAAATAGTGAAAGCCATCTTAATATTCTCATGTCTTTGCTTGTTTGCTGAGACCAGCCTAAACCATCTGGTGGGAACAGTTCATATTTGCAGAAATATTTGTAGTTTATTATGGAAAAATATAGCACTAGATACTTATTTTTTCCTAGAGCATTTTAAGGATGGTTACCTGTTAGGAATAAGATTTTCAAAATCACCATAGGCACATAGGTTTTAATGTTTTTTAAAGGAGCAAGACTCAAGGGATAACAATTGCATCTTACACATAAGTATGACCTTGCGTACACATCGGCTATGTCTATACTGCACCCGGTTTGTGCAAGAAATATGCAAACGAGGCATATCACCCCACTTCATTGCATAATTAACGAGGCTCCGTTTTTGCACAAGAGGCTTTTGCGCAAGAGCCATTCTTCCTAAAAAAAATGTGGAAGAACGGCTCTTGCACAAGAGGGGGGTTTTGCGCAAAAAGAGTCTAATTAATTATGGAAATGAGGCACGGCGATTTTCCATGCTTCACCTCATTTGTATATTTTTTGCACAAAACGGGGGCAGTGTAGACATAGCCTACAGGTCTTAGGCCTCAGATCCTCAAAGATACTGAGGCACCTACTTCCTGTTGATTTCCGAGGTCATGTGAAAATTTTATCCTAAATATTCAAAGTGTGAATTACCTCCTCTGCAGATTTTGTTGCGGTTTTGCTGTGTGTGTTTGAACAATCCGTGTTTTAGTCACAGAACTGATGACTATGTGGGGGTGAATTACAAAATAACCTTAAATGATACATACACCTGTGAAGTTATACACACTGTAAGCCTTGTTTTCTCATTTACCCCTCCTACTGATACCTTCTTCCCTACTCTTCTAGTGCTTCTTGTTGTTGTCTTTGGGGCAAGGACTGTCATTTTCTGTGCTAGCACATAGGGGCCCGGATCCCAGCTGGGACCTTGGAGAATAGTGCTTTGATGATGGTAGTAGTAACAATTAGTTCTATGCTTACAAGAGACAAAGGGCTATAAAAAACAGCACTTGAGCATATTATTTCAAGCAGGGAAGCAATGACTTTGTCTAGATACCAGAAGTATTGCCTCAGGGAGAACTATTTAAGAGTGACAGCATTTTACAAGCTTCTGTAGTCTATATCATATTTCATATATGACAAAAAGGAGAAGGAGCATTAATTCTACTAGAAAATAACACTCGGCATATTTTCAGCAACCTGTCCAGAAGCGTGATGTTCTTCACTGATGCCAGACCATAAAGCAACTTTTCTTTCTCTTGAGCTAATGGAGTGCTTTGATATTTCTGAAACATGTAGTTCCATGATGTCTCATTTCCAGAGTTCTGCATCCCATAGCGATAAACCAAGAGCCGGAGATTTACAGGTAGACTTTAAAAAAAAAAAAAAAAAAAGGATTATCACCTTTTTCCTTAGTGGCATTATATACCATACACAGTACTCTTAACTGAATGCAGAAACTGTAAATATTCACCTTGCTCCATTTAACCAGGAATAAAATAAGGTAGATGCATTGTTTAAAGCATCTGTGTCGTCCATACGGCATGCAAATTCTAAAACAGCTGCACGAAGAAGCCTTAAAACACAGGGAGAGAGAGAGATTTTTGTAGGTGTGCAACACTGAATCTCCATAGAATATTAATGTATGCCATAAATTCTTAACCTTGTCACATGGCTTCCAGTTTCATCATCATTCCAACCAAGCTTACTAGCAATGGGTTTAACCAAACTGCGAAAGTATGCCTGAAATAAAGAGGTTTTCTGATTATATTTAAGAGTTTCATGATGTAACAAGGTTTTCAGAGTCATAATTTGCCTTTTTAAATATTCCAACAATAGCTCTTAACTATACCTGGGGGGGAAATTCCTCAATAAAGTTAGCATGTCATGAAAGGATGGGAACATCATACTGCTCTTTGCTTTGCACTATTATGGTGTGCTGGACAAAACATTAAGATGTCCAACCATCCTTAAGCCTTGTATATACTATAACATATCCATAAACTAGCACAAACTCTGATATAATGCCAACTACAGTTTGTGCTTATTTGTACCGACCATAAAATATGTTCAGCCCCAGGGTCAGGTTTCATGATTGCCCACAATCTGATCAAGACATGGTTACGTTTCATGGTGCAGGTATGGCATGAGAAATGTTGCGGTGTTGAACAATCTTGCTTGTAATTCTCACAAGCCATCCGTAGGGGGGTGTGGGATCTGGGGCAACTCCTTGTCCTCTTGCCCCTCCCGTGAGCAATGTCGTCCAGGGGATTCTGGGGACCTGGGGTGGTGGCAGCAGGGTTCACCTCCCCACACCCACACTCAGCAGCTTGCTCCACCTCACTGTGCCGCCTTATCCCGGCCCACTGCCCCTTGCTTCTCTACAGGTGAAGGGATCCAGAGCACTCTGGGCAAGATGCTCTGCTGCCCACTGTTGCTGTGAAGATGCATGCAGCGAGCCAGGAAAGGTCAGCAGGGTGGGGTGGAGTATGCTGCCGGGCCGCTCCAGCCCCTGATGCCTATGGTGAGTGTGGAGGAAGGCGACCCCTGCTGCCACCGTCAATCCATAATCACATAGTTCTTCCTGTCCGTAGGATGGTTGGGGTGCCTGTGGTGGGGCCCCCAAAAGTGTGGAGCTTGGCATGGCTGCCCTGATTTGTCCTATGGACAGGAAGGCTCTGAATATGCAGGACAAACCTAGTACAAAAAAAACTATGCTGTGAACAATCAAAATAGGTGGCAACCATAACTGGGAACACTGATTTTATTTCTAGTATATGGGCCTAGACTGTGGATCTGTATAAATGAGGTGTTTATATGAATCAGCTTGGAAAATATATGTTAAGAGTCTAATAAAAATATACACATTTTAATGTTGAAATTATGCATAAAATAGCTACAGCAACTTTAAAAATCACTCTGCTTTCACTACTGCCATTGTTATAACCCTGACATGGCTATAACTGAACACGTAAGAAGAATAGATTATAAGCAAGACTTTCATTGGCTGCATCACCTTAAACTTGGGGTAAAGCTCTGTATCATCTGTAAGCATCTCTCTGAGGTAAGATACAGCTGTTATAACACCGTTCCAAGGTAAATAGTCCTCTTCATTTTGTAAATATTTTGTTAGATTCAATGAAACAGAGTAATCCAGAAGTTCAGCCCTGAGGAAGGAAGAGAGATAGTTGAAAGAAACGTACAAATCCTGCCTTGTTTGTAAATAGAACACAAGAAGTCTAATGCACCGTGCATTAATTGAGGCAGCCATGTTACATTCTTGTGGGGAGCTCCTTTCAGAACCAGTTCATTGTATGCAATTGAAAATCTTGCTTGCCTACTTTGGAAACTGTCTAGCTGTCTTAAAGAAGAGGGTGTATTGACCCTATCGTACAACCTATAGGAAGCAGAGGTACTCAACTCAGGACGATTTACCTCTCTAGAAGAAAATCTGTTCAAATCCAAGTTTTAGAAGTCAAATTAGAGATCAGCCTTCTATGTTTTTCATTTTCAGTGTCTTTTTACTATAGGTTTAATATCTTCTTCCTGCTCTCCTTCACTCAGTCCCTTTTCCTCTCGGTCCTCCAAATTACTCCTCCTTTCTTCCTCAGTTGTGTGCAAGACCCAGTCTACTTCTCCTCAAATAGGAAGAGAGAAGGACAGAATGGGCCCCCAAACAAGCAGTTGTCTTTTTTTCCCATCTTTGAACATGATCAGGAGAAAAAGTTTTCTTGTCTCCCTTCTCTTTTTCCCTTCACAACCACACTGACGGGGGACAGAGGTAGTCAGGGATTAGACAGAGCTAAGAAATTCTCTGTCTCCTTCGGGAAGGATCATGAGCAATGTCTTCCTCTCCTCTCCCTAAACAACTACAGGTGGGAACAGCTGTGGCTTTCTTATTCCTTTTTCCCAGTGGTAAGGTGCTATATTATGGAGCAGGCACTCAGGAGGATCCAGTGCAACCCTCTGGTCTAAAAATAGACTAGGCAAAGCGAGCACACCACCATTCAGTGCTCTTGAGAGAGCTTTCTTAAAGACTTTTATAAGTGTAAAAGAACCACACACTCCTAAATTATGGAAATTTAAAAATGATTTGTTTTGAATTTAGGAATTGACACATTCCATTTAGAAAATGTTGGAATGAATGGTTTCAATACTTTAGACTTTTTTTTTAACCAAACAAATCAGGCAAATACAACCCGAATTCACAAAATGCTTCAGTTCACCTGAATCTGTTTTTAACTCCCACAGAGGAAAAAAATTCAACAAGCTTTGATAACCAGATTGACTTCCATCTATCCTATTTCTGAGAAACCTCACTCTCACCCTATTACTTAGTGAAATGATCCAAGTCCGTATAAAAGTCTACTTCCATACACCTGCTTTTAATGTAGATGCCCAACCCCTCATTTGTGTGTATTGGAGATTTTGTACTATGATGAGAACTAAAAATCACACCCTTTTAATTGTGTTGCAATTGTAGAATCATAGAATACTAGGACTGGAAGGGACCTCAAGAGGTCATCGAGTCCAGTCCCCTGCCCTCATGGCAGGACCAAATATTGTCTAGACCGTCCCTGATAGACATTTATCTAACCTACTCTTAAATATCTCCAGAGATGGAGATTCCACAACCTCCCTGGGCAATTTATTCCAGTGTTTGACTACCCTGACAGTTAGGAACTTTTTCCTAATGTCCAACCTAAACCTCCCTTGCTGCAGTTTAAGGCCATTGCTTCTTGTTCTATCCTCAGAGGCCAAGATGAACAAGTTTTATCCCTCCTCCTTATGACACCCTTTTAGATATCTGAAGAAGTGTTATTTAATCCACAGTGCAGTGATGAATGTGTCTTAGAGGCACTATGGATACGCAGCTCTTCTCTGCTTGTTTCAAAACATGCATATTACATCAGTGCCAAAAGTATTTAGCTAAGATTTCATTTATCCACTCATAGTAAAATGCAGGAAATCTGCTGATACTATGGAGTATGTGTTGGTAGAAGTTATTTCAGATAAATAAATCATTACAACAATACCTAATGCTAATGCTAGGAAAATCATTACAACAATACATAGCAACTCTCAAAGCACTTAAAGAGGGGTTAGTATCACTGAGACATAGAGCCGCTAAAGTGACTTGCTGAAGGTCAAGCATCAACCCAGTAGCAGAGGCAGGAATACAATTGACTTTCACATCTTTTTATGACACAAAAATAAACCCTGAAGCTCTAAACATGGGAAACCATTTTAATGTTGGGGGGAAATCTAATGAATTCAGTTGTATTGCTTTCATAACTGCCCACTTGTGGGAGTAAGGGATTCCTACTCTAGCCGTTAATTTTTGCATGCAGCAATGGGTATCTAGTGGTCTGATCATATGACTGAGAGTCAGAAAGACTAATTCCTTAAGAGCTGTGTATCTCAGTATTCTTATCTGCAAAATGGGAGTGTTAATCCTTACCCACTTTACAGCATTGTTGTGAAGATTAACTAATATTTGTAATGCAGCATATAAGTAACACAGAAAATGTGTTAATGTGAATCCCACAGAGGGAACAAAGTAGCTAATATGTAACTAATATGTCATGAAATCTTGTATGCTAGTGAATTTTTGTATTGTACATAGCATTGAACATGAAGGGTTTAATTTTAAGCATATTAGGCGTATAATTCAGGCACACACTTGCAGCAACTGTATATAATTCAGGCATGTGAGAACAAATCATTATAATTATTCTTTGCATGAATAACTGCCATAACAAATAAACTGGATGCAAAATTGTGCATATATTCTGTTTATGCAGTTGCATTCTTAATGGGTTTAGTAAGCAGGCCAAACCATCTTTATTTTTCCTGACTTTTTATAGAACTGTTATCAACAGTCCTTCTAGTTCTCACAGTGTTTATCTCATTAATACACAGCTACTCAACTGCACTCCCACAAGACCCCTTCACTTCATCCAAAGACAAAAGAAATTGCCTGTATTGTGTGATAACAGCAATTAAAGTGCTAAAGAGAACACTATAGCACCATGTAAAAGAGCTGAGATGATAAACTTGGGAAAAAGTTATGGAATATACACAGGAGGTACTTTACAAATAAAGTTCTGAAGGATTATTGTGATTAGATGTCATGTACAAGAGCAGAACAGCTCTTGAAGGAGCGCTCATTATCATTCTAGAGCAATCAACTTTGTGTAGTTATCTGCTTTTGTTCACCCAATAAACCTTGAGAAGGTACACATAGTTGTGTTACCAATAAAGAAGCTATGTCTCATTAATGTTTCATGATTCAGAAAGAAATCTGGATTTTGGGATATTTATTGAGATATACACACAGAGGGGCAGATAGACCCTCTGTGACTCTCCTTAGGCATTTTGTTTCCCCCAGGAGCATGGCTTCATCTGGAACATTTCTGTCATTGCTTTGCCATCGACAGCAGGCTCAAAAAGCCAGCAGCTCTGAAGCCAGAGAAAGGAAATAAATCCTGCTTTCATTGAACTGAATGGCAAAACTCCCATTAACTTCAGTGATTCAAGATCAGACCCAAATGCTGGACAGAGAAGGCCAACCCTAACTGACATCAATAAGAGCTGTACATATGTTTAAGTTTGTTCCTTATGTAGGAAAACATGAGAAGAAAGATAAAGACTGATTTTTTTTCTTTTGGTATAATAAAAACATAATTCAAAATTTCTCATTCTTATCCAAACCAAGAGAATGCCAATATAATAAGCAGTAGGAGGACATGAAGGTTACATGAACATGTCTCTAATGCACTAATTTCGTTATAAAACCTACCTTGCCAAAGAAAACACATCATCCAACAGCCCAACACGATCGGTGGAAGAAAAAAACTACACAAGGGGAAAAAGAAAGAGAACAAGAATGATTTTTATATCTTGTAGAAAAAATAGTAATCATCAATAGACCCCAGAAACCAACAATCTTATAACCAAATCCAGTTAATTTCATCTGACTCACCTTGTGATTGTTAAGCAGATTCTTGGTTATGTCGTTCCAAATTTGTGTTTCATAATTTACACGATAAAATCCGATGTGGTTTGGATTTATTTTCAGTAAAGAAGCAGGATTCCCAGGTGTTACAGTAATTCCTGTGCCAGTAAGCAAATAGTAATGGAAAATTTACATACATATAAATAAATTGGGGGGGGGGAGGGGAAGGGCAGGAGGCAGGGTGAGGAAAGGCTCATCAGAAATATGCTCATTCCAGATGTCAGGTTTGATTTTTAACCCATATCCACAAAGGACCCAAAGTTTAATTCCAGCTTGGTTACTCTAAAATGGCAGAGAATAAAGATATTGATGCCAGCTGTTACCTTAGAATAGGAAATAACTGTGGTAAGGATGGAATCTGTCAGCAAACTTTCTTTATTAAATGGAGAATACTGTACTTAGAATAAGCAAACAGGAAATTAAGTGTTTATAATCAAAAGAATAATCACAAAGATTATTCCTATTAATATTTATTCCAAAAGCTTTTGTCAATTCTCAGTGCCACTGATCATGGCCAGACATGTATTTACCACCATCCAGATCCATCATCTTCCCTTAGGCTATGATTCAGGAAAGCGCATATTTAAATCCTATTGCTGTTAATTCAACAACACCTTTACAGATAAGCATATGTGTAGGTGCTTTTCTGAATAGAGATGGATTTACCTATGTCTTAAATTGAGGTGGGAAACCTACGGCCTGAGAGCCAGATGCGACCCCTGGCTTCCTTGGATCTGGTCCCCACACACTGGGGAGCCTGTACTGGTTCACCAGCCCCTCCCCCCCCCATTTTCTCCCCCAGGGAGCGGGAGCAAACAAAATCAACTAGCCTGGGCCCGTCAGGGCTCTGGTGTGTGAGGGGAATGTGGGGTACGTTTTTCTCCTTCTCAGCTGGGGGCCACATGGGTGAGGTGTTTTTGTTTGTTTGTTTGTTTTTACTTCTGATTTTGTGTGCAGCCTCCAACTGATTTTTCTGTAGCTCAGTGGCCCCCAACCCAAAAAAGGTTCCCCACCCTTGTCTAAAATGCTATCGTTAAAATTAAATAGACTTTTTTTTAATGTGCCCCAAATTCGTCTAAATTAGATGACTATATTATAATAGGCTGAGTGTCATACTGCGTAAATAAATAAGAATAGATTTTAATTAGTATAATACTACTTATGGGCAGGGCCTATTCTCATTCCGGGGAAAAATCTTAACTCTGTCATTCCCAAGCAGAGTGTTTCAAGCACTAAAGAGCATAAAAGAGAACTGCTTTTTTTGTTCTTATTGTGGATATTTTTAAAGTTTTGCATGGTTGTCACATTGAGCCTACTATTATTAAATGAAACATCACTGAAGTTTACCTGCAGATCCTGACTTATTGTAGAATGCAACACCTGTTTCATTCCCAGCATGCCATTTCACTGGGATATTCCAAGTGTAACTGAAATTATTTTAAATGAAAAAAAAATGAATAACTTTTGAAAGAGAACCTAAAATAACACATTTAAAACATTTTTATCGGTTATCGTGAATAACCATACACCTATGGTGACTCATAAAGAATCTAGCTTCATTGTGCAAGGCACCTCATAAAGTTACTTCTTCATAGTCAATGTATAAATCTGTACATGCCCATACATCTATATCTGCATATCCACTAATGTATGACTAAACACCATAGCTGACAAATCTTGGTCTTTTACCAACAGCTTGATATTTAAATATAATTATATGAACTGTGTTAGGGCATCATCTCGGCAAAAAAAGTTTACAAAAATCTTGGATACAGGCAAGGTAAAATAGATACTTGCTAATTTTTATTGGACAAACCCTGCAGAATTAGGACAATATTCCATTTCTAAGTTAAATTAGAAGGTTTGAAGTATTTGATAGTTTTCCTCTTATAGAAAATAGCAGTAATTAATCTCTAAATCTCTGAAAGGTATGTGTCACACCTCTGGCAGTCTAAACACAGGAGTGGGAGCTATGGACTATCAAGTTCTAGTCCAAATTCTGTCACTGACTATGTGTGATGCAGTGCATTACACGTGTCATGAATGCCTTGATTTAGGAAGGCATTTAATCACATGCCTAACAGCCATATTAATAGTTGAATTGATCAAGCCATTTTTTCTGAAATTAATTGAAAGATTTCCATGCTTAAAGGTAGTATGTGTTAAGTTCTTCCCTGAATGGGGCCTTCCTGTCTCTGTGCCTCATTTTTCCCCATCTATAAAATGGGAATGATAATTACCAGGGCTGTCAATTGACCTACATTAATGCCTTCTATTAATGCAGGACAGGATTAACACGTTAATTTTTTTAATGCTTTAATTGCAGGCATTAATGCTGCACTGTTCCTTTGAAGTGCTGCAGTGGTACTTCAAAGGGGTTTTGCAATGTGGAGCCGGGGATGAACAGGGCACTCCAGCTGATCCCCAGATCCACTTGTGCTGTTCCTTTGAAGTGCCATTTTGGCGTTTTAAAGGAGCAGTGCATTAGGAGCCGGGGATCAGGTGGAGTGCCCAGCTGATCCCCGGCTCCGTGTTACAAAGCCCCTTTGAGGTGCTGCTCCAATGCTTCAAAGAGGCTTTGCAACAGTGGAGCTGGTGATCAGCTGGAGTCCCCAGCTGATCCCAGGCTCCTAATGTGCTGCCCTTTGGAAATGCCGCTGCTGTGCTTCCAAGGGGTAGTGCTGTATGGAGCCTGCGGTTAGCTGGGGACTCTAGCTGATCCAGGGCTCCATGCAGTCCTGCCCCGTTGAAACGTTACCGTGGTGTTTCAAAGAGGAGGCACGTGCGATTAATTGCGATTAAATTTTTTAATCGCTCAACAGCCCTAATAATTACTCAAGATCAGAAGGGTGTAAATATGTTCATTATAATTATATGCAGCCATTCTTCTGACTTTACTGCATCAAACTTAGGATGAAAGGGAAGGCAGCTTCATTTTAGCAAGTAAGAAAATGAAGGACGTGGTGTCTGTTTGTCACCTACCCAGAAAAGGTCAGTTCTAATTTTACATTTTTAAATAAAAACAGTAACAGATTCATAAGCTTCTAGCTTTTATTAGCTGTGTTTTGGAGAATTATTGTCATGGAGTATTAAAATACTATTGTTTGGCCAAAAGTCTGGCTGTTGCATTTCTCCAGGAGACAGCCAGTAAACGTTTTTAATACTTGTTTTGCAAATTCATTAAGTGAAGTATTTTACCTTCAGTGTTTTTATATGTTCCTGAGACCGTGTACATAAATACTTGTCTTGGGTATAAAGTGCAATGACCATGCTGTTAAGTATGGGTATTGAGGATATGTTCCAGACATACTATATAGAAATCCACATACTTATCTGGCAGCACTATTTAAAGAACATGAGTTCTTAAAGTTGTAATTTTCTTTTTGAGTGTTAATATCCAGGACAGGACTTTGTCAGGATAGGTGTGCTGTAGCCAGTCTTATTGTGAGGCACAACACCCCAGGAGTCTCTTCTTCCTGATCCATGCTGGCTGAAAGGAATACAGTTTCCCAAAGTAATTGGAATGATGAACCACAGCCACTGGGAGCTATGGGGACAGTGCCTGTGGGCAAACTATCTTGCAGCCTGCCAGCAGCTTACCCTGATGGGACACGTGACAGACACTTTGCACCATGTATCTGCAGCATCTCACTATTGGTCTACAGGACAGGCAAGTACAGTAAAACCTTACCCAAGTTCAGAGGGTGGTTCAGAAGGATTTGCTGAGGGGTCCAACAGAAAACGTTTCTGTGTGATCTTTGAATTGGCTTGCACACTCAATACAGGGTATCCCATCTGCCTAGTCCAGGTGTCCATCACTTCCTTCACTGGATTTCCACTTGCCTAAGAGTAATAGCAGATGGTTACTCTGAGGAAGCTAAAACAGACTGTAGAAGGAATAAAACTCTCATGATGAGTGGATGGGAGACCAGAAAGGGAACAAGTCTCCCTCACTAGTGTTAGAACTCTGTTCCTAACTATTGAGCAAATGACAGCAAGATTGAAGGAAAAAGAAAAGAACAAGAAGAAAAGTAAAGAACTGTCAGACATTTTAATTCCTCTTAAAACAAACTGGGTTAAACTAGGTCAGAATTCAGGCAGCAGGGATTGTGATTGACCGTGGCACATCCTGCTGGTCACCTCAGGAATTAGGTTCTCAGCCTTGGAGACCTGCTGCTGGCCAGTGCCTTACCTTTAGTTACCTGTCCTCTGCATGGCTCAGGTCCTGTGTCCCTTCCTGCCCCCAATGCCCTTTCTTCTCAATACTATCCTACAGCAAAGCCCCTGCACTCTAAGGTCCTCCCCTCCCTAGGTACTCCAGCCCCCTATATCCAGCTTACCTTGATGACCCATTGCTGGTCATCATCTAGCCCCTTCCTCAGGGGCAAAGTGCAGTCGGAATTGGTCACTCATCATTACCAAGGGGGTGGACCTGTTGACTTCTGCTGCCCTAGTACCTTCAGGCCTTGTCTCAGGCCCTGGAGTATGTGTGTGTGTGGGTGGTGAGTGGGGAGGGAGTCATGCCTGAGCTCCACAGTTCTGCCTGCCTTTCCCCAGCACTGCTCTGTCTCCCAAAGCCTCCAGCTTCTATGACAGGCAGGTCCCTTCTGCGCCACAGCAGGAGCAAGAGTGTGCTCCCCACGTCTCTAGAAGCCCCTATTTATACAGTCATAGTTGGGCCCTAATTGAGGGCTATATGCCACAGCTGCTTGCTCCACAGCCCTAGTCCTCTCTGCGGACTGGATTTAACCCTTGATAGGGGCAGACATCCTGTCACAGAGGTGTAAAGAATATTCCCTGCCTTTGTGGCTTGCATCTCTCTGCACCTTTCAAGCTGAAATGATTTCCCTCCTCTGCTGCCTTCTGAGGAGAGTGTAGA
This sequence comes from Pelodiscus sinensis, assembly GCF_052426305.1. NCBI lineage: Eukaryota > Metazoa > Chordata > Testudines > Trionychidae > Pelodiscus > Pelodiscus sinensis. The sequence continues at coordinate 106,315,265 of NC_143055.1, forward strand.
GGACTAGTTGAGTCTCGAGCACTGTTGGCAATTTCTTTTGTAGCAAAATTCACAAACAATTGTCTGCAAACCAGTCTTTCCAAGTGCTCTGAAGAGAACTGAGTTGTTGGTTCCATCCTGAGCCCCCAGACAAGTTCAGGTAACTGCGAGTAAAAGGAAGGAGGAACAGAGAGCGAAAGAACTCCCTCTTCCCTGTCCACACATGACTTTTTCTGAAAGCTCTTTCGTAAAAAGGCTTCTTCCTCGTAAAAAGAGGTTTACCAATGTTGGAAAAAACACTCCGCTCTTTCATTTTTTTTTCAAAAGAACGCGATTGCAGAGTGGACGTAATTGAAGGTTTTTTGGAAAAACCATTGTTTTTCTGAAAAAAACTCTGTAGTGTAGACATACCCTAAGCTGGGAAGAGGTATGTTGGAGGGCAGGGATAGGGTCCAGAGTGACTTAGACAAATTAGAGGATTGGGCCAAAAGAAATCTGATAAGGCTCAGCAAGGACAAATGCAGAGTCCTGCGCTTACGAGAGAAGAATCCCATTCACTGTTATATGCTGGGGACAACTTCCTGGGCATCAATTGTGCAGAAAACAACCTCGGGATTACAGTAAATGAGAAGCTGGATAAGAGTCAGCAGTGTGCCTGTGTTGCCAAGAGGGCTAACAGCATTAGGTTGCATTAATAAGAGCATTGCCAGCAGATTGGAGGAACTGATTATTCCCTTTTATTTAGCACTGACGAGGCACATCTGGAGTGCATCCATTTTTTAGCTCCTCCCCACTACAGAAAGTATGTGGACAAATTGGAGAGAGTGCAGTGGAGGGCAATGAAAATGATTCGGCCTAGGGTACATAACTTATGAGCAGAGGCTGAGGGAACTGGGCTTATTCAGTCTTCAGAAGAGAAGAATGAGAGGGTATTTAATAGCAGCCTTCAACTACTTTGGAATTGGGATGGAAGAATCCCAAGCATTGTTGCAGGCTGGGGACCAATTGGCTAAGCAGCAGTTCTGCAGGAAAGGACCTGGGAATTACAGTGGATGAGAAGCTGGATATGAGTCAACAGTGTGCCCTTGTAGCCAAGAAGGCTAATTGTGTATTAGGGTGCATTAGGAGGAGGATTGCCAGCAGATCTAGAGAAGTGATTATTCCCTTTTATTCAGCACTGGTGAGGCTGAAGCTGGAGTATTGTGTCCAGTTCTGGGCCCCCCACTACAGAAAGGATGTGGACCCATTGGAGAGAGTCCAGCAGAGGGCAACCAAAATGATTAGGGGGCTGGAGCACGTGACCTATGAGGAGAGGCGGAGGGATTTGGGCTTATTTAGTCTGCAGAAAAGAAGAATGATGTCTTCAGCTTCCTGAAGGGAGGTTCCAAAGAAGATGGAGAGAGGCTGCTCTCAATGGTGACGGATGGCAGAACAAAGAGCAATAGTATCAAGTTACAGTGGGGGAGGTCTAGTTTGGATATTAGGAAAAACTATTTCACTGGGGGGGGGGGGGGTGAAGCACTGGGATGGGTTACCTAGGGAGGTGGTGGAATTTCCATCCCTACAGGTTTTTAAATCCCAACTTGACAAAGACCTGGCTGGGATGATTTAGTTGGGATTGGGAAGGGGAAGGGGGCTGGACTTGATGACCTCCTGAGATCTCTTCAGTCCTATGATTCTATACCTGAAGGGTGGGTGTCAGAAAGACTATTGGGCCAGGCTATTTTCAGTGGTGGCAGATGACAGAATAAGAAACAATGGTCTCAAGTTGCAGTGGGGAAGATGTAGGCTGGATATTAGAAAAACTATTTCACACGGAGGGGGGTGAAGCATGGGGATGGGTTGTCTAGCTGAATCTCCATCCTTAGAGGTTTATGAGACAAGTCTTGACAAAGCCCTGTCAAGAATGATTTGGTTAAGGTTGATCCTCCTTTGAGCAGGGGTTGGACTAAACTAGATGATCTCCTGAGGTCTCTTCCAACCCTAATCTCCTGAGTTTTTATTATATAAATATTTGCCTAGTTTTACAACAGGCTACATAAAAAACACTAGGTGAATAGACAAAAAAGACCATCTTGACATGAGTAATTACGCATTTTTAAACATTTGAATTAATCTTTCATTTTATTTTAAAAAGTTGCATGTATTTTGGGAAAAACAAAAGAGCCATATTTGGTTCCATACTGAGCCATATTTGGCTCAAGAGCCATAGGTTGCTGACTCGTGGTTTAAAAGTTGAAAGCCACTGTCTTAGATACTGTTGTGATGTGTGCTATAGAAAACCCTACTGTAGAGAGAATCATAAATAAATGGGAGTGAACGAGAGTGTGTGTGTAGTTTATTAAGTGAGACGGATATGAGCGGATAGATAATTTGGAAGGATTGAAGTTCCTTATGTATGTGAGTAAAGGCTTGCTTTGCTTTATCAATTCCCACTCGTTTGCTCCCAGTTAAAATTTACCCCCTAGCACTTTGTCCATGCAGAAAATGAGGCAACATGAAAAAGCGGAGGAAACTCTGTTCTGTGGGCTAAGTACAGAATCTTTTAATAGCAGGAGTATTTGTTACAGAGCATACCTGTGCCAGGGATTCCCAGAAATCATCTGTCTTTGCATTCTGAAAATGGTATTTCTTTAGGTAGTTCTAGGAAAAGAGAAAAGGAAATGTTTCAAATATGTGCATGTCCTCCTCCTTCACCAGTCAAAACAATACACAAACTGTAATGTTCTCTATTGTACCAGGATACAGAATAGCTTCCTAAGGCTATGTTTACACTGCACAATTATTTCAGAATAAGCTATTCCGGAATAATTTTTCTGAAATAGCTTATTTTGAAATAGCACGTCTACATTGCAGGGAAGGTGCTAATGTAGAGGTGCTATCTTGATTTAGAGACCCAGGAGGAATAATTTAGAATGGTCCTGGTGAGGAGCTATTTTGAAATAGCAGAAGTGAAGCATCTACACGTGCCTTATTTTGAAATATCTATTTCAGAATAGGTGTTGTTCTTTGTGGAATGAAGTTTACGGAAGTCGGAATAAGCCATCAGTTTTTTCGAAATTATTTTGAAATAATGGAATTGCTGTGTAGATGCTCACATAATTATTTTGGAATAAAGGCCATTATTCTGAAATAATTTTGCTGTGTAGGCACACCCTAAGAGTGATGTTATGCAGCAAAGGCTTTTCGAGGTATGCACATTTGTTTATTTCACTGCTTTCTGAACAGAAAATAGAAACACTTTCCAAATTGTCTTGGGAGAGAAGGGAGTATTTTTGGCATAGGTTGGTGGCATTGTGATTAATTATTTAAAGGCTTTAGATGGCATCAGTAATGTCTTCTATTTTCGGAGAGGACCCCAAGTTCTCCAATTTTCTCTTTTGTGTTGGCATGTATCCCAACATCTTGGTAGGGTTAAAAAAAGGAGGGCTTTTTGTTTCTTTGTTTTTCCAGGACAAGGGCTTCTTAGTTAACACCATACATCTGGATTGACAGATGTACTCTGAGAAGGAGTTTCATTATAGTGACCTCAGGGCAAGCTTGGAGATGCCAACTGGGTGAATCAAGATTTGTAAAGCTTTCAGATAGATTTCCATAAATAGCATAACACAGCTAAGTGGGCTGAGGTCTGCTATCTGGGTGACTAGGTTCTAGTTACTACTGATAAGAGGATAGGGATAGAGGAATTAAGGAGAAATCAGGAAGGTATTGTTATATATCATGCACCTATGGTCATCACTGGCTGGCCTTCAAACACACATACAACATTGCAGTCCAAATTCCAACTCATTTCAGTGAGTATGTATTTCCACCTATTGCCATTGCAAAAGGATCTAAACATCTATATCATTACCAAACTGTCCCATCATGCTGGGAATTCATGTGACCTAGCTTTTATTGGCTAAACAGCTTTTTCAGATATAGTTGAAAGAAATTAGTGAAAAAACACCCCCTGAAAAAATAAAATGTAGATTAATTGGAACAAATGTTAGTATAGAAATGTTTTAAGATTATATGTTTTAGTACAGACATTGTTACCTAAATTTCTTATGAGAACACCAAACCCGAGTGTATCACATTCACTTTTCTCAGAAAAGTCTTTCCCTTTGTTATGTGGGATTTGTTTTTGTTTCTGGCCTGTTTTACTGTTGTTCATACCTGACATCCTTTTTGAAAATTTGCTGGTGTAATCCAGTCTTCAAGCATTCTGAGAATTGATGCTCCCTATATACAAAAAGAAAGGGAATAGGGTTATTTCAGGCCTTTTTAAAACTAGATTCTCTCTTCTATCTGTCAATTATTTCTTCTATTTATTTCTCCTCTTCTATCTTTACAAGATTTCATTACAGTGAATATTCCATAGAACAAAAATAGAAGTAATTATGTGGATAAAATATAGTTCCTTATTTCTGCAGAGCATTCACTTTCACTCACACTCCAGCCATGATTTCAGGTCTGAGGCTTTGACTAAAAAATCAGTAGCCTTTAAAATACTGTAAATCTGCAGTTTTACATTGTACCTTGACTCTAGATAAGGCTTAAATTATATTGGAATGCTGACCTGGCATACAAATACGGCCTCTGAAGCAGGTTTCTAGGCTCTGTGACACTTACTCCAAAAAAGGGAAATTGGTTGGCCAGAAGGAGATAAAGTGGGCCTTGGAAAGGAAGAAGATGGGAAATAACATCAAGGTAGAAGAGGAGAAATAAATCAAGAGAAGAAATAATAGAGAGATAGAAGAGAGAAAATGGGAGAGCCATAAAAAGGGAAATGAAAAGGAATAAAAACCAAACCCAACATACAACTTCGAAGTTAGTAAATATTATTTTCCTGGGAGAAAAATAGGATAGTTGAAAAAATGTGTTGAACTGTATTTTCTTTAACTCTCACTGTCCCATGAGATTAAGCACTTATGTCAGTCCTCAGTAAGCCTTGAATCCATTGTTTATATTACTAGGAATGACAGTTTGAACACACTAAAGTCACACCAAATTGGTTGTTAACATTGAGTAGTCATATACAATAATTAGGACTTGTCTACACTTAGACATAGTACATAGGAAGCCAGGGTTTGAATATACAGTGCAATAGCTAAACGCTGACTGGCCACGTGGACTGTTGTACCATGAGTTAAAATTTCCATAGTGTGCTTTGATGTAGAGTAGTGGTTACAAACAGCAATAGATAAGCCCCTGGTTTGGAGAGGTTCTTCCATTTTATTGTTGCACTTCTGAATCTGGCCAGCAGATGACTCTTTTCTAATGCAAAAGCAGCTTCATTTGTAGTAAAGATTGGAGACACTGACAAGCTTCAGAAGTGATTTTAATTATAAAGACTATAAGGCCACTTGTATAAACAACGTAGAACAGTGTTTCTCATCCTCACAAGCCTCCTCATTGCCTTTTGTAGTCCCCTTGAAGTTGTGACACAGTGGCATAGAAGTTACATAAATCGTTATTCTCTCATTTGAGCCAGATCAATTGGGAAGTTTTGGTGCCTTTTCCCACAGGGTTCAGAAATACAAAGACTCTTAAAACTACTTCAAAAAGAACTCATTTAAAATATTTCTTCTGAAAAAAATTAATCGGTATCAAATGTCATCTGAAGACATAATTGATTAAACTGTAAAATTAAACTGGGAGAGAAAATGGAGGGTAATAATTCAAGTGGGAATCTCAAAACAACTTTAACTGTGGAATCACTAAGAACAGTTTGATAATACGGTCCAACTGTCTTTTTCCCAATTTAATGAGACAAGAGGGTGAGGTAATATATTTTATTGGACCAACTTCTGTTGGTCAGAGAGACAAGCTTTTGAGCTTACACAGAGCTCTTCTTCTGGAGCCAGAGACATAATTCATTTTGCATCTGTGTATCCTCACTATGTGGATTTAACTCAGATTATTTTTATTGTCTGTAGGCAAATCTATGATCATCAGATTAGTTTGCTTCCTTTCAGGTATCCCTAAAAAATGTTAAGAAAACATCTTAGGAAAGCATATGGCAGTGGACAATGCACTACTTAGAATTCAATATCAATTTAATCAGACCACATAAATATGACCTGAAGAAGAGCTTTGTGTAAACTCAAGAGCTTTTGTCTCTCACCAGTAGAAATTGATCCATGAAAAGGAATGACCTCATCCACTTTGTTTCATTGATACACTGGAACTTACATGGCCAGAATAACATTGCATTTTACCTAACTTGGCTTTTCTACCTATGTTGTTCCCTATCAATCAGATACTGACCCAGTACGTCATTTAGAATGTGCTAACTCCATAGACCCTAAAAAATTCATTGTCTGTAGATTATATAAATATGTTTGTGTTGTGATGAAGTTGAATTTGAGTTCCAAATTGTGCATTGTCAACTATCATGCACTTGGTAAGATGTATTTTAAATATTAAAAAAAAACTATCTCCAGATCACTAGTCCCAAACATTGCATGTCTCTCCAAAGCAGTGGTTGATTTTAAAACATTCTATTGTGTAGGAACTAAGTAAGCAAAAGAGGGAAGGTAAATTAAAGATGAAAACTTTCTATCCCATCAGGGTATTTTTAAAAGTTTGAGAAAACAAGAAAGTCTGTTACTCACTGCATGGGTGAAACTTTAGGTCCAGAGCAGTGTTCCCTCTAAACTGTGGCGGAGCACAGCTACCCAGGTGATTAATCAGCCCTGCCCTGTCGATCAGCTGCATGCACGGAACCCTGAGCTTGACTAGATGGGGCTGATTAATCACCTGTGAAGCTGTGCAGCCGCACAGCTTAGAGGGAACACTGGTCTAGAGTATCTGATTTTAGTCTACACACCTTGGCCTTTGTTGTTTTTACTCAGACCTTCAGGGCTACTAGAATGCAATTTACTTAATGTTTATGGTTGGCCACTGGACACTTAGGATGCAATGAATACTGGTTTGTAGTGTTGGGCACAAGCACTAATATTGAAAAATAGAAAAGAACTGTAAAGGATATAGGCTATTCAGTTCAGTTGTAGATTAGCTAGTAAAAAGAGATGCCTACTATTCAAAGATTTTGTTCTAGATAACGCTATGGCTAAAATCAGCGAAAGAAACATTTTTGCTTAGCATAAAAATGGAAGTCTTGAGAGAAGGAACAGATTGGATGTAACATTAGCAGACCCCACTTAGAATTTCTACATATTGGGTTCTGAAGGAAAAATACAAAAAAGCACAGACTGTGTATGGTTTATTCACTAAGGGTATGTCTACACTACAGCACTAATTCGAACTAACTTAATTCGAATTAGTTAATTTGAAATAAGCTAATTCGAATTAGTTTTTAGGTCTAGATGCACTAATTCGAATTAGCGTTTTGCTAATTCAAAATAGCATGTCCATATTGAGTGGACCCTGAACCAAAGTTAAGACAGTTCTCAGGGTTCCCCGCTTGCTTGTCTACCTCGATGAGGGACAGCAAAGCAGTCCTGTCTTGGAGTGCCCAGAGTGCCCACACTCGGCACATCACAGCACTCGGCCATCAGCCTGGCTGCACTTGTCGTAGGCTGCCATCCGGGGGGGGGGGGTGTCAATCAGGGGGCTGTCAGGATCCAGGAGGCCCTGCAGGAGAGCTTCCACCCTGAGGAGCCCGCAGAGCCACCCCAGTCCTCCCCATCGGGGGCTCATGCCCCATTCCTCCCTCACCTCCTTCCACTTACCCCTCCCTAGTCCCCCTTCCTGATGTAAAAAATAAAGGACACGTGTATTCAAAAATAGAAACTCTCTTTCGGGGGTGGGGGAATTAACCTCTGGGGAGACTGGGAAAAGGAGGTGGGAGAGGGGAAGAGAGAGGGTGGAAGAGGGGAGGGGGAAACCTGGGAGGAGGGAGCTGGAAGGGGGAAGCCAGGGGAAGAAGGAGGAGGGGAAATATAAAACTATGGTATGCCATATCTTCAGTACTCAAAAAAGATATTTTGGCCTTGGAAAGGGTTCAGAAAAGGGCAACTAAAATGATTAAAAGGGGTTTGGAACAGGTGTCCTTGGCCTCTGTTTGTGGAAGGCTAGAGATTGATGGCATGAGACAAATTGCTTGGTGATTGTCTTTGGTCCATCCCCTCTGGGGTACCTGGTTCTGGCTGCTGTTGGCAGACAGGCTACCGGGCTAGATGGACCTTTGGTGTGACCCAGTACAGCCATTCTTATGTTCTAAGCTCAGGGTCGGGCGTCTCACTGGACAAACTTGATTTGCATGCAAACCTGCTCCTGGGTTCGCATGTGGCCTTTGGTGGCCAGGCAGGCAGCTATCCTGCCCTAGACGGCCACTTTCCTGTGCCTAGTGCAGAGATTGTGGACATTGGAGGCCTCCCCCCAAACCTCGATGAGGTCCACGATCTCCGCACTAGACCAGGCGGGCGCCCGCCTCTTGCAGCCCTGGGCAGGCTCCTGTGAGCCGCCAGCCTGGTCCTGGGAAGAGGCGGAGGGCTGGGTGGCAGCGGGAGGCTGGCTCATGCTGTGCCAGGGTCAGGGTCTGCTGGCTGGGTGCTGGCAGGCTTGCAACTGGCACAAGCACTGTAGCCAGACTGTGCCTCTTTAAAGGCTCTGGGGCCAGAAGAGTTTTCCTGGTTTGGCCCAGAGTGGCCACCAGGGCAACCTAGGAAGGGCTAGCCTCCAACTAGTTCGAATTAAGTGGCTACACAGCCCTTAATTCAAACTACTTAATTCAAACTAGGCATTACTCCTTGTAGAATGAGGTTTACCTAGTTGGAATTAAGCGCTCAGCTAGTTTGATTTAAATTCGAACTAGCGGTTTGTATGTGTAGCCCCTATTAAAGTTAATTCGAACTAACAGCTGTTAGTTCGAATTAACTTTGTAGTGTAGACATACCCTAAGGATTTAAAGAATTTAACATAAATCTTAAGCCTACTAATTCTTTTTTTGTGTGTATGAAATCCGATTTTTGAATGCAATTAATCATTGGAAGTCTCTGAATTCTTTAACTGCTCTCTTAGGGCATGTCTAAACTAGGAAATTATTTCAAAATAATTTATTTTGAAATAATTGCTCCTGAAATAATTATTTCAAAATAGCATGTCCATACAACAGGGAAGCCTTGAAATTAGTCCGAGGCAGGCTCACTTAATGTGGATTCGCTACCTCAACTTAGAGCCCCAGGAAGCACTGGGGAGTAATTACTTTGAATGACTCTGGGGAATAGTTATTTTGAAATAGCAGCAGTGGAGCATCAATACTACCGCTATTTCAAAATAACTATTTCAAAATAAGTGTTATTCCTCATGGAAGAGTTATTATTTTGAAATAACCAGCCCCTTATTTTGAAATAATTGGCTTGGTAGCGTGGATGCTCTGCTTGTATTTTGAAATAATGGGAGTTATTTCAAAATAATTCCCTGGTGTAGACCAGGGCTTCGGGTGCAGTGTGGATTGAGAATTAGAATAGTAAGAGGAAATCTTGTCTACAGTAGCAAATGTGAAAGAACCCTGGAGTTGCACAAGAAGCTGTTAAACCAAACGACTTAAGTATATTAAAACCAGAAACTGGCAGGAAATATTTTGCAGTAAAAAGATTAAAATTCCAGGACTCTCCTACCTTGCTGTATGATATACCATCAAATACTGATGATATTTCAGCTGGAGATGACACATTGACCACAATAGGGTGGGAAGACAACAAGGAGTCGTCCTTCAACACAGGCAGCACATCGTAAATTAACATCTGATCAAGCTAGAAATAAGAAAACATTAAAACAGAAATAAATTAAGGGCTATAATTCATATTCCAAGAGTAAGTAATCTATAATTTTAAAGGAAAGTTTCAGACCTGTCTTTGGTGTATGGGGATGTGAAGGAGGAATACAGAAATGAAACTTCAGCTTCTCTACAGAATGATTTGAGCACTAGCACTATATGTTTAGGATGGGGACATTTTTCATCTGCCTCGATACATTTTCTCTTACAGTATCCTCTTTGCATTTGTGCATCGGAAAACACAAAAAGCTCAACAAGGCAAAAAAAGAGAGGCTATTACCAATTTCAGCTTTGAGACATAGCACAGATGAACATATGAAGGTTGGCTTGAGGAGTGTAATGAACAGGAGGAGTGCTGACCAGCAGCCGGTGACTAGGGGGTTAAACTCAGGAGGCTAGCAAGATGTTGGTCAGGGGATCAGGAGAACCAGTTGAAATAGAGGGATGAAATTTGAATTGGATATAGGTTCCCTGCCTGCTTTCTTTTTGTGGGAGAGAAAAAACAGGATTTGAGAGACACAGAACGATTTAATATCAGGAAGAACTACCATGTCTCCGAGGAATTTGGGTCATGGTAGTGGACCAAACAAAGAGAAAATTGGAAGTAAGTTAAGGGAAAAGTGAATCTAGTCACGTTCAGGGTAATTTTTCTTTCTTCTGTGGTTTGGGTTGAGCTACTCTGTGTGAATCTAGGCCTACCCTCCCCATTTATCATCATGCACTGTGCCCAGAGACTTTTCTCTGTGTTTTAATTTGTTTTCCTTAGTTGCTGTGTAACATCTAGCAACCAAGTATGCTTTATCAAGTTTATCTTTTGTTTTGTAATGAAAAAAAATCACTTTTTTTAAGGTGATGATTTGATTCTTGTGTACTGGAAGGTTTCTTGTGTAAATGAAGCACAAGAAAATGCTAATTCACACTTCATTTGCATTGCTTCTTCCAGCAAAACTCATAGTGTAGCCGTAGCCTTAGAGTGCCAAAGTGGGGAACAGCCCAGACAAGGAATATGCAGGATTTCATTAGGGTGTTGTCCCTGATTTTTTTCTTTGACAGATCCAGTACCTTGTGATCCATATTAAGTTAATGCCGGATTCATAGATGAGTGAGACTAAAGTTCTATATAATTTTCTGTTCTACCATTCATTGGTGTACAGCTCTATGCCTTAGTTAAATAGCATTTTAAAAAGGGGCTATATAACCTCATGATGAATAACAATATGTCGGTATGTATGTTAAAATAAGACTCATGTAATTTCATACTTCAGGATGTAAGGTTATTAATATAGAGTGGAAGAATCCCCCCCATACTTCCCAATTCCCATGAACTGCACAGCATTGCACAAATGAAAGGGTGCATAGTATTTTTGGCTTTGTTTTGGTGTTCTCACTGCCAAAGTAAATGGGCCAATGATTAGCATTTGGCTATAAAGGATTTAATATAATAAAAATCTAACAAAGTCTGTATAAATAAAATAATATGCATATGGTAGCTAAAGTCTCATATCCATTTGGTAGATGTGGGCTATGGCACTTATTTTTGGCTGGCAACAAAATCATTAATTCAGCAATGGGCAATCTGGGCTAGTGAGGGGGCCACATGAGTGACCCCCCTTCATCTCAGTGGGCTTCAAAATTGCCATAATCAAGATAGTCTCCCGGGATAGGGTAGTTTAGTTAACTGTGCTTGTGTTCCTAGAATGGGCAGAGTGTGCTGATTGAACGATAGCAGCACTTGCATTGAATAACAGCTCTCACAGTTATTGTGTGCAATCAGCATGCACCTCACTTCACATGCCTTTGCTTTAAGTGAGTGTCGCTCTATTAATACTGGTAGGAAAAAATTATATGGATGGAAACCAGAGGAATCTGGCAACCCTGCACATGAGCAACAGCAAACAAAATGTCTCATGGGCTACTCATAGGACTCCGATGGGATGCATGTAGCCCATGGGCCGCAGGTTGCCCACCACTGACCAAATTAATACAAAGAGTGATTAGTCGTCAGTGTATAAAATATGTATGTATAAAGCACCTGCTTTTCTTTTCTTGTGGAACCATAAAGTGAACTAATTAGTTCAGCTCCACTGTTTGCAGTGTAGGGAGCTTTAGGATAGATAGGACATTTTCTGTCACCACAATTTTAAATATTATTTTGATTAGAATGGTCTATGACGTGTCTCTAATTTTCATTCCATTACAAAATTAAAAAAAAATAGTACAAAATAGTTACCATTTGCCAATCAGATTCTGCAGCATTTACTCCAAGGTACTCAAAGAAACTGGCAAATCCTTCATTTAGCCACAAGTCGTCCCACCAGTCCATGGTCACAATGTTTCCAAACCACTATAATTATAAATATTGAATATAAAGTATCATAATAAGTGTGTATTACAGTTTTGTGAATCTTCTTGCAGTATATTCATTTATTTACATTTCTTCCTATTTCCAGGAAGAAGAATGTCACAAAAGTAATATTTTAATAGGAAGTCACATGATGACTCAGATTAATTATTTGCATTATGAAATTACATATTATAGCTATGATTGATACTGATTCATATACCACTGGAATTATGTTTAGTTTTGTCTTCTTGATTTGATTTACTTTTAGATAGACCAAATTTTTAAGCAGCTTCCAAAGTTTAGTTGCATCTGTTTGCAAGTTTAAATCACATGTGTTCACATGTAAATAAAGTGTGTGTGTGTGTGTGTGTGTGTGTGTGAGAGAGAGAGAGAGAGAGAGAGATGAAGTTGCAAGCAGATTTTTCAGAAACTGAAAAACCTGGTCCTAAGTATCCAATTTTCTGAGAAGTCCATTTTCAATAATTCCAATACTACTTCTAATAGTAGAATTACCTCTGTGCACTTATTTTTAAAATAAAATTTAAACATGCGTAGAAAACCTGAAGCTAAATGTATAACTGGTTATGTTCATAAATGAAGTATGTGGATACTGTGCACTTCCAGTGCTTTAAAAACAATAAACATTAAATGAAATCTACCTGATGAACGAGTTCATGGGCAACCACAACTGCTACTCTCTGTTTGTTGGAGGAAGCAGATTCTTTGGGATCATAAAGTAGGCTTGTTTCTCTGTAAGTGATCAGACCCCAGTTTTCCATAGCACCGGCATTAAAATCTGGAATAGCTATTTCATCTATATGGAAAGAAAGAAAGCACTGTCAACATTGTATTCATTAAAATTCTTATGTGATGAGTCCTCTTTGGGTAGGAGAATGGCCATCTTCTTACTCACAGCATAAAAGCTTGTTTTGTTGCTTGTCATTTAACAGACTTCTGTATTACATGCTGCAGTGAGAGAGTGTACTCTCGGCTTTCTGTTCCTATGTGTAGGATATTCAGTGATACTGTGGGGGCAGACAATCAACTGAATGTAAATTATCATAGCTCCAGCAACTTCTATGAAGTTCTGATAATTTACACTCGTCAAATATCATTCCCAGATAAAGTGATGTGCAACCATATGAAAATACGCATGTGATCCAACACTGCAGTTTGGCTTCAGAAATTAACATTTTACAGGGATATGCTGTAGACAATAAAGCATCTAAAACAATCAGAGGCATGTCACTGACAGCCTTTTGAATAATAAATATTTATCGACTTATTAACTGAAGTAAATCCCCCCTGTCGTGAACAACATTTGCTTCTTCTCACTGCAATCTGTGTAGTCACTTCTTTGGCTTTCATAATCAACACAAGTTAAAAATGTGAATTCTGGATTCGATTGGCCTTGCATTCTATTCTGTGAGGATTGACAGCAGCCTTTCCAAGAGGGTAAGGGTAAAATGGATCAATCAGTTCAAAATTGGACACAAAACCTTACTCATATCTCTACTTGCAAACTGCAAGTGGAATTACTAATGTTTGTTTATTCTTTCATTGGTTATAGCTGTCATCCTGGCAAGGTCTTTTGGACATATTATATAGTCCGTCAAAGATCCAAAAATGAGGCAAACACAAAAAATACTGATTTCAGAAGTTTTGATGTTATAGTAAATTAATTTAGTTAAATTATTATTTTGTTAAAACCCTGTTTGATTCACCACTTGTGGTGTAATCCATTTATAATAATGAAGGGACGTATCATAAAGCTATGAAAGAAAGATGGATTGTTGGTTTTGTACTGAGAGTTGAGATGTTTCTCTCTTACTACTTTGCACCCAGAGGAACACAATATCAAATTTTTAAGATGGTCTGTGATACAAATATTATTAAATCAGGGGACAGAGTTCTATTCTACAATGTAGCTGGATCCTTATCAGTGTCCTTTAACTGGGCATTAGACATGTTACAGAAACATGAGCTTGGTTATAGATAGTTAAGAGCCCGTCTAAATGGATCCACAAAGTGAAGCCAGCTTGTAACCATGTAAAGGGGCAACTGTGTTCTAGCTAGGTCTCCTAACTTAGTTGTAACCTGTAACATGGCAATTTATATTGACTTTTTAGAGGTATTTAGGATGAGGAAAAGAAGAAGTTCAAAAACTTCAGAGAATTTTGAATGTCAATGGTTTGACATGGGTAATCTATTGGATAGTGCATGATCCACTGCATAGCATGATTTAAAAAAAACGTTAAGGCAGCTAGATGTTTCCTCCTTTTGAGTTAAGTTTCTGTACTTTAGTAAACTATACCATTGGATTTTATAGCAGAGGCTGCTTCTGAAGCTTTTCCACAGCTTCAATTACTGTATATCCCTAATTAATTCAATTTTCACAGATCAAATCTAGATTTTAAACATTCAAATTTAGGGATGCTCAGAGTCAATGTTTTGCTTTGGGACCTAAAAATAGAGGGGCTACAGGCAAAATTTGGTTCTGTATCAAGGTTGGTTTGGTTTGGATCTGTACTCTTCATTCAACCTTGTGGAAATGGTTGCACACAAATTGAAGTGAGTCACTTGACTTGAATCATTTATGTCATTAGTAATAGTTGTTGGGAAGCATTCTTGGGAGTTGAACCTGTCTATTCAAGCTACATTTGGCTGCATTGATCCTGTATTGTTTCTGTGTTAATGTCACTAACATTTCATATTTTTAAAACTGAACACTCTAAAGTAGCTGTGTGAGTGCCAGTGTTTCTATTCAGCTGCCAGAATGAAGAGAGAAGAATGTCCCAAGTGAGTCTGAGGCTCCTGTCATGACATAATAGGGCATATTGAACTATAAAGTCTTAATCTAAGCAGATTCTGGCGTTAGCAGCACAAATTCTGTCTTCTCACTCTCCCATGAAATAACAATGATTAAGAGCAGAAAACAAAACTGTGATAGTAAATGAAGAGAATGAAGAATATAAATTGTGGTAATCACCTAATTTTGGAAGAGAATAGTTCATATCAAAATACCGTTCAAAGAAGTCAAATACAGCTTTGGTAACATTTGCAGCATATTCTGCTGTGTGTATTTGCTGTGGCTGTGCATAGATCCTGAGCTGTAAAATAGAGAAATATAGTTAGAGCACATTCCAACTGATCAAAACAAATCAACATGTGTTTAGCAGTGAGGCATCATTGCCAAAGAGAAGGACAATATGGTTGACTTCTCTTCTCTGGAAGACTAAAGCTAACACTGAGACCCTTGTGTAAACCACTTATTTGAGAAAGCTTATGAAATATCAATTTTATATAGATATGCAGAGATCAAATCCGTGTATTACTCTCCTCCCCCCGATCTCGGCATTATTCATCCATGAAACTTTGTGCATTGTGTACGAATACACGGTTTATATCTATCATTACATTTTTTAATGAAGAAGAGAAAAGTGATATTTCAAATGCTGCTGTCCATGCCCCCACTATCTGTGACCAAGAACTGCTACTGCCCCATGGAAATTAATTCTGTTTTACTGTGTAGTAATGGAATATTCCCCAGGCTTATGGGCCAAGGATGACTGTTTTCCACAAACAAACAAAGAAACAAAAAAACAGTTTGTTAATTTGTCAAAAAAAAATTGTAGAATGTATCTCTTTTGACAAAGCTTCTGTCTGGAAAGTTTCTTGGGTCCAGAATGGAATTTTTGGTCAAAAACAGCAGCGAGAAAATCCAGAATAGCCAGTTTCCCATTGATGAGGGCATTCACATGGGATGTGACAAACCTAGCTGTGAATCAGACAGGGATTTGAACCTGGGTCCTGCTAATCCCATGTGTGTGCCTGACCACGGAGATTACTGGCTATTCTGGTGTCTGCTTCTCTCTCATTTACACTCAGGTACACATAACAAAAATTCCATCCTGGATCCAAGAAACATTCCAGATAAAAGTTTTTAGTAAAAAATGATAGATAGCTACAAAAATATTCACTTTCAATTAATCTGAATCTTCTTATGGAAAAATTGTTCCTTTGAAAAATTCCTGACTGAATCTAGTCAGGAATTTAGGCTTTGAACTGAACAAAGTTGGCCTGTGATGGAAGTGCTATCTAAGAGAAAGGTAGGGTAGATATTCACCTTTATTCAGAAAAGCAAGAATAGGAGTGGCAAAAGGGCCTCTGTGGGCCAGATCTGGCCTGACAAGCAGGTTCATCTGGCCCCTGGATGCTCTGCTGCTTCCCCACCCCCAGGCCAATCAGGGCCTAGGGACAAGGGAGTGTGTGGTGCCTAGAGTCAATCCTAGCGGTTGACTCTAGGTGCCACATGCCAGAGGGCAGGGAGTGAGAGATTTCTTATGTCAATCAGACCTTGGGGTGGGGGGAGCGTGCAAAGTCTCCTCCCGTTCTGCAAGGAGCTCGGCACTTAAGGTCAACTGCCAGCTGCTGGTCAGCTGGTGGGTGACTCTAAGCGTGACACTCCCTTGCAGGGCAGGGGCACAGAGCCAGAGACTTCGCATGGTCTCCCTTCAACCCAGGCCCTGATTGTCCTGGGGGCAGGGGTGGGAGCGCACAAAGTCTCCTCCCACTGCCAGGGGCATTGGTGCCTAGAGGAAATCACCAGCTGTTCAGAACAGCAGGTGGGTCCTCTATGGGGAGCAGGGGCAAAGACTGCACTCCTCCACCCCCCAAACAAATCAGGGTCTGTGGGTGGGGAAGCACGGAAGTGTCCGGGCCTTGCTCTTTCCATCTGAGGCCCCACCCTTTCTGAAATTCTGAAGCGGCACCAGGTAAAAAATTATTGCCCACCTCTGAGCTAGAATCATACTGTAATGTTGCTGTTTTTCTAGTGTTCCTCTTTGGAACCATAAAAATCAATCCTAGCCTAGAACTCATAGCCTAGAAGAGAGTGGTAGCTGAATGTAGAATGGCTGGGCTTTTCTGCATACAAAATAATGACTTTGAGTGCATCTGCTTAATTCCTTTTCTTTTTCCCTGAACAAATTTTGTGAGAGACCCTTGTAAATTCTGATTGGGTAGATGATTCAGATCTAGAGGGAACGTGTCTAGGCTAGAAAAACATTGTCCTGATTCTGAGTACAAGTGGAACATTTTATCTGTGAGGTACTCTTGCTCTAAATGTTTGGAGACCCTTTGCTAATTATCACAGTTTATAAATTAAATTTGCAGCTAAACAAATATGATTTTTTTTAAATCATTGATACTGCATCATATCACAAAATGCACTCTGGTTATGCATTTATACAAATGTGATACAGTTCTAATTATTTCTGATCCAACACTGCATACGGAAAGATGTAAAAAAAAAAAAGTTTTAGAGCAAGGAGGCCTCAGGACATCACTATGCTATTAGATGTTTACTAACAAGTAGGGTCAGACATCTTGCATTTTTGTAAAAAGCATCAGATTTGCATGTTGGTGAATGCTAAAACTTAGGCACATTTTGATTTCAGATGGGAAACCGAGGCAAAGTACAGACTTGCTCAAAGAAGGTTACATGGTGTGTCAATAGTAGTGTTCTTAATAAAATCCAGAAATCTAGATTCCCAGTCACTAGGCAATATTTTATCTAGAACAGTAATAAATTGCCCTGAGCAAATGGCTAAAACATCCTTATGCCAAAAGTGTGTGCTTTGATTCTTAAAAGAAAAGGAAGGGAACTAGCAACAGCACCACTTGGGAAGACTTTTTCTACTTCAGATTAAAAAAACTTTGACAAATAACTACTTGGGGCTGAGCTTTCCACATTAAATGTAGGCTCAGTACGGAGTTTGGGTTAAAGGCTAAATCACTACTCTGGTTTTAGGTCAGATTCAAGAACTCTGATAAAATGACGTGAACTGTTCCTACAAGATTTTGTATAGTAAAAATCTCATGAAACTAGTCACAGTTACAAGATGTTGCCTGAATCCAAACCAGAACTAGAAAACCAAGTCCTTATTCTTTTGGGACAATCTAGAATCACATTATAGGATTTTAGATTAATGGATTCAAATTCAAACATGCTTCATTCAGAAGACCTGAGGGTCCATTCTTTTGGAAAAGGGACTATTCTTTTAATGTGTCTGAAGTATTCCTACTGGGATTGGAGCATATAGGCACTACCGTAATATAATAAATAATGTTATACTATGCATTTTTAAACATCAATGCAGTGCAATGACTCCATTTTTCAGTGTAGTTGTTTACTAAATAATAGAGGCACGAGGTGCACATATATTCACAGCTTTTAAGGACAGAAGGGACTATTTTGACTTCATGCAGAACACAGGCCATAAGAATGGGAAGATTAAGCAATACAATATGAAAAGTTGACATGTTTTTTGAAACTCACAGCTGGAATGTGTTCAGAATGAAAATTGGACTTACAGGAATTCCTCTGGCAGACTTTCTTTCTACCCAGTCAAACTGGTGCACAGCAAAGCACACCAAATATGTGCTCATTGGGACAGATTTCTGAAAAGTTGTCCTGTTCCAGCCATCACCCAGTTGAACAGTTTGCTGAAGAAGAGAAATAATTCTTACCTTTTGAAACTTCAGACATGTGCATAAAAGAATCAAATATCTTTATATAAACTGGAGCTATAGGAATGATGCCCCTCTGTCTTTACCCAGCCCATGGGATGGGAACATGCAAAGTGATTTTTTTTCTAAAAGGTGCAATGCCTAGGTTGGAGCTTTGTTTTTATGCACCAAGAACACATTTTCGTATGTCTAGTTGTTTGCATTAAGAAATCAAACCATGTATTATCTGTGATTATATCATCTTAAAATGAGTTTTTTCAATAAGCTTGTGTCCCCTTTAATTTGTTTTCTAGCTAGTCTTCATGAACTAGCTTCATAAAACTAAAATGTTGGATAAATTACACAAAGGGACACATTTTGCCCTCCTTTAAACCTGTACAACTTCCTTGAGGTATTGCAGATGTAACTGAGAGCAGAATTAGCCCACTGAATCCAATTTTTCAGTAATAATTAGTGTTGTAAACCTTACTGGGTTTGCTATCCAAGGGGTTGTTCAAGCATCCTTGTGTTCTTGGAGCTGGCCAGAGTTTTGGTCTGTTAATTCATTGCAAGTCAGTCCTGATGTTAGCAAATGCACTTGATATCTTTCATAGAATCATAGAATACTAGGACTGGAAGGGACCTCGAGAAGTCATCGAGCCTAGCCCTCTGCCCTCATGGCAGGACCAAATACTGTCTAGACCATCCCTGATATACATTTATCTAACCTACTCTTAAATATCTCCACAGATGGGGATTCCACAACCTCCCTGGGCAATTTATTCCAGTGTTTGACTACCCTGACAGTTAGGAACTTTTTCCTAATGTCCAACCTAAACCTCCCTTGCTGCAGTTTAAGCCCATTGCTTTTTGTTCTATCCTCAGAGGCCAAGATGAACAAGTTTTCTCCCTCCTCCTCATGACACCCTTTTAGATACCTGAAAACTGCTATCATGTCCCCCCTCAATCCTCTCTTTTCTAAACTAAACAAACCCAATTCTTTCAGCCTTCCTTCATAGGTCATGTTCTCTAGACCTTTAATCATTTAAAATAACTGCAGAATAATTTGTACAAATCATTTGAACTATTTGTTATTTGTTACTGGTCATGTGGTATATTCTCAATTCCCTGGTTGGATGACTCTCTGAAAAAGTAAAAAAAAAAAAAAAGGAAAATGACAGGTACTTACAGTAGAAATGTTATACACAAGTCTACATCTACATGGCGCATTCTTGTGCAAGAAGATATGCAAATGATGCATGCCAATGAATATCGTCATGCCTCATTTGCATACCCAATGAGCTGCCAATTTTGCGCAAGGGGCTTTTGCACAAGAGCCGTTCTGCTGATTATTTTTAGGCAGAATGGCTCTTGCACAAAAATGGCAGCTCATTAGGTATGCAAATGAAGTGTGGCAATATTCATCACCACGCCTCATTTGCATATATGAACCCCCTTTATGCTTTGAATTCCTTTCCAAAATATGATAACTGTGTTTCTACTTTAACTAGTCACATTGGTCCTAGAAACTTCAGCATTTCTTACAAAAGTTGAGTAATCCATGAAAAACTATCAATAAGTTTATATGCTACATTTATACTCAGGGTGTATTTTTAGCACATAAAAATGTAAGAGCTATCACATTGTGTCAGTCTATGGTCCATCTTGCCCAATTGATTGTGTCTGACAGTCTGTACCAGAATTTCAGGGAGAGTATATAGAACATGACATTTAGGGGAGATCCCTCCACTCTTCGCTTCTGGTAGTCCGAAGTTTAACATCACCCTGAAGCATCAAGTTGTGTTGTGGGCCTATGCTACATGGGCTTTTGTTTTAGGCCGCCTTCTTACTACATAAACCTCCAATCCTATTTTATATAAATCTTTTTTAACATTAAGCTATATAGTTTCTGAGATGAAAAAGGATCTGTTAACATACAAGGTGTTTAGATTTCAATTACCATTACAGTTGTTTTACGGAATCATTCAACTTATGTAGTGCATTTGTGAAATACATACCTCCACTGGCATGTTTGAGAGTGTTTTGTATGGTTCTTTATGGATGATAACTATGGTGTAAGTTGCCTTTTTGCTGGGCTCATCAAAGCAGGGAAATGTCCTCCGTGCATCTGTTGGCTCATGATCAGTAACTGCTATACTCCTTTAAAAAAAAAATAGTTGCATTGTCCTAAGCCTTCATGAAAGCCATTATTTGTTATGTCCATGTCTGAACATAATTGTTCATTAATACTGCAAACTATATAGTAGAACTAGCAAAAGTTTTATTTTCATTGGTCTTTGTCTAAGATACAACTTAAATATTTATAACTCTCCAATATACCTGTGCTCCTAGAAGTCACAACTGTTAGATATTTTAACAGAAACCACGTGAAACTGCTAATCATAAATGGAGGATGGACTCAATTTTTTTTAAGAGCAGGAAAAATAAAACACAAGTGTTCCCCACCACAATAAGGGAAAATCCTGCTCATCCGACTGATGAAAGTGATCCCATTGATGTCACTTGACTAAACATTAGTAATGTTATCAACTGAAAGGAAACTAAGGTTCTGATCTACAAATGAACTCTGAATGAATGATTTGCTCTGCCCATAGGAAGCTCCGCTGATTATTAATTGAAGAATTGGGACCTGAGCTTTTCCTGGAAAGACATCTTCCGAGGGAAAGCTTAACTCCACCTCCACAAAATAGTGAAGCTACCTGCGCAGCACTTTCTTGTCATAGGCATATATCGCTTAGAACTTACACTGCCTGCCCATACTCCTAAACTTTACTGACTCCAATAATGAGGTGTGCACGGATATGAAATGTTTAACATATGGTAGAACACCTAATGGCAAGCCTTGTCACAGTGTTTGCACAATATTTTAGCTTGGAAGTGAAGTGGGATTACTTAGTTAGAAATTACATAGAGAATTATTGCAAAATAGGATCATTTAGAAAACATATGAAGCCTGCTGTTCAGAGATGGAGCACACTCTCTGCTTTGAATGATGATGGTAGGGATTCATCTTAGATATCTCTTCAAATAATTTGGAACATAGAACATTTTTAACAGCATTTCTATGCTACATAATGTTAAGGTGTGGATTCCCCCCCCCAAAAAAATGTAATTTAAAATATTCATAAAATTATAGATCTTTACCCCCATCACAAGTTCACTTGACAGCCAATTTTTCAATGTCTGTGTTGCCTTTGGCTTTCCCAGTGATGGTTAAACATGGTCATTAGGAACTTAGCAAGGTTCATTTAGAGGCGTGATGAGGTAATACATCTTGGTTTTTACTATTCATATTAATTGGGACAGTCACTCAAATGCCTCAAATTCATGGTCTCAGAGGAGGAAGTGTAATGAACCTCGCCTTATTTAAACCTCTCAGAATAGTTTAGACTTAATGGAGTTTCTTCTGTTTTATAAGCTGTTTGATGTCCCATTCTCCGTTTTGTAGGGTTTGGGAGATTTTTTCATAACCAAATTAACTTCAATCTCTTGGGCAATGGTTTAAAAAACTGTTTCTTTAAAAAATTGCTCTATATTTTCTATCCATGTTAGTGAAGATTGACCACTCAAGAACCTCTTTAATGATTTATAGGTGATAATCCATGTACCCTCAGGCATTTATGGTGGGCAGACAAACACCAATGCTGTAATTTATCAATGTCACAATTAATGGGGGTTGATTCAGAAACCTCTAGACCAGGCCATGTCTCTGTGCACACAAGTAGTAATTAAAGAAAGAAAAAATCTTACATAACTTGGTTTTTACATGAAAAAGCCCTCCCTTTTTATAAGTTGCATCCTGTCCCTGCAATTTCTGTTGATTTCAAGGCTTTAAAACATGAAACAGAAGTGACAAAGTTGTAACTATACCAGGAATATTGAGAGGAGATCTGTCTGAGACCAAATGCAGCTGCTGTTCCCAAAATTAAACACTGCTGCATTTAAAGAGATGATAAATTACTGTTTTTTGCCAAGCACATACAGATTTTCATTAAAAAAATGAGAGAGAGAAAATTTTTTCTCCCTCAGATAAGTAATGGATTTCATACATATTTGCAAACATAGATTCATCATTTTCCCAGGAAAATTTTGGCACTTTAGTGAGAGTTACACAAAGTAATGGGAAAATGTACTTTCTGCCCATAGCAACTGTCTTTTAAAAGGAGAAAATTCAAGGAAAGAATGGAAAAGTATTTCACATTTGTGCTAACCAACAAAACCATGAATACCAGCTTCCTTATCAGTTGGAGCCATGCCAAACTAGCACCTTTTGAGCGCCCCAGTCACACATTGCTTCACTTCAGTGCTTTGAATAAAAGAGAATTCAGATCGTAGCCAGATTTTGGTTATGCAAAGCCAAGACACAGCTGGCTTGCTCCAAAACCTCAGTAATACCAGAAGAAAAGAAACAGGAGTTAACTAACTTAACTAAAAAAGCTGTCACTCTCTAAGTTGAGACACTTTTTTTCCCTAGTCTTCATTTTCCTCCTATCTGAGCACCTCACAGTCTGTTTATTTTGTTCATTCTCACCACAACCTCATGAGGTAGAGAAGCAGTGTTATCCTCATTTACAGATGAAGTACAGTGTCCAGTGTCATCATAGAAGTCTGGGACAAAAAGTATTAAAAAGTCCCTGGCTAGTCCCCAAACCTCTGGATCATCTGTTCTCTGGGACCTACCATTACCCTCTGGTGAATGTATAAAACCAGAGGTGAAACCAAAGGATGGTGATTTCTGGGCCCATGCCTAGTGTTTAGAGAAAAGGAACTACAGCAATGCTTAAGCAATCCTGGAAGAATCAGCTTCCAAGCTGGCTACTTCTACTCCACCTCCTCCGGACCACTCTTCCTCTTCTCCGTCAGCTGTCAGGTTTTATAGCTTCTGAGACTATTGAAGAAGGAAGGAAGACTTGGCTAATTGCTAGCTGCCTGTCTCCCTCACCCCATTCTAATGATAGGCTAGGATGGTAACACTGTCTTTTATTAATGTTGCCCAATTCTTCCCATGATAGGATCTGTTTTCATTTGCTTCTAACACTGCCAAACATTTATCACTTGGGCTCACTGAGCAAAACTTTCCCTGAAATTACAGCTGCCGAGGCTTATGTGATAGCTGAATACCTAAACTTAGAGCAGGAAACCTCTCTCTCCTATGATCTTGATGCCCACCCAACTCCTTGACTCTACCATGCCCCTGATCACAGGTGGAGAGAAAAGCCTGCTTTGAATGCAGAGGGGACAAGAGCTAGATCTATGGGACGGATCTGTGGATTATATTGAGACAAAGATCCCTCTTGTAGGAAGACTAGAACTGTGGGGTTGAGGGCAAGGGAAGAGGAGAGAGCAGCTCCAAGTTGTGGGGTTAGACAGGCCCAGGACAGTGAGTAGGAGCCAGAGAGCAAAGTGTATGTGTAGGGGAAGACTGATCTCCGATGAAGATCCAGAAGGGGACTGAGACCAGCAAGCAGTAAACTTGGTGGATGCAGGTCAGGTGAGGGAAGGTAGATCTGACTAGAAACCAGGATGTGAGGGGATGACTGGGACAAGGAGCCAGAGGGATATGAGTGGAGGGACACAGACTGAAGTAGGAGCCCAGGGATGGAGACTGGGACAGAGAGCTAATAGAGATGGAGGAAGTGAAGGGAGCAAAACAAATTAGATGAAGAATCAAAAAAGGGGGAAATGGAGAATAGTTGGGTGACTAGGAGTCCAGAGAGAGACACTAGAACTGGCTTAGCAAGGAGACTGGGATTGAAGAGTGAACAGAATAAGACTTAATATAAGGAGCCATGGAATGGGGGAGGGGGGGAGAGAGCACAGAGACAGAGACAAAGAGAAGAGGGCAGAACAGGAGGAACCCAGCTGAGCTGCATGCCATGTACCAGACTACACCTATAAAGCAACAGACAGGTCTCAGTCCCCACATACAACTCCCAGATGTGAGTTTGAAAAGATCAGGGGTAGCCTAGGGCCAATAGAGTACCAGACTGCTTTTCACAATACAAACTCCAGCCACATTTCCTTGTAAGCAGTGGCCCCGAGACTGCTCTGGCATTCTTAATGCTGTAGCTTCCTGAGGGGAGCAGGAAAATTACAAGAGAGCCCAGAAAGGTAAGCAATTGGGTGACAGAAAGAAGGGGGAGAGGGAGAGAGCAGATCTGAGTAAGCAGAGATAGCTGTGCAAGTCAAAGTTTAAAATAAATGGGTTTACTTGGTTACTCCATTCTCAGTGTAGGTAGTTCTGTAAAATCCAGCCAGGGAGCCATTCAGCGAGCCTTTGAACTTCAGGGTGAGTACATAGTCGACATTTGCAGCAGTAGGAGAGAGCTTCTCTTCTGCCTCCATCACCACATATTCATGTTGTTCATATTTAAAGCAATCTCTCAGTGCAATCTGCTGCCCAGAGGATTTCCGGAGCACGGGCGTCTCTGTGATCTTGGTCTCTCGGAGGTGAAGCCACAAATGCTGGGTTGGTTTATCTAACTTGATAGAGATGTTGACTGTCCCTGTGTAACTATTTGCATCCATCTCGGGCTTTATTTCCAGCTCATAGTGCACTGGGTTAATGTAAGTGGGTAGCCTGAAGTCTGTCCATTCTCCACTCACATTTTTGGGAGTGCAGTAGTGCAGGTCCCCTGTCCCAGGGATGGTGGTTGCTGGCTGCTGTGTGGCTCCTGAAGTCTGGCAGGACTCAGGTCTGTTTAATCCCACACCAAGTCCAATAGCTATACCTACTGCAACCACCACTGCACAGATGGTGCCCGTATGCTGTTCATTCACGCGGTCCTTCACCACTGCAGAGATAGTGCCCGTATGCTGTTCATTCACGCGGTCCTTCTTGGACATCTTAAGGCTTATTAAGGTCCTCAGCAGTTCTGCCTTTTTTAGGTAAGCCCAACAGATTTGGTCTGTATTCTAATGATATAGTTATATCCTTTCTGTCTCTCTCACCTCTTCCATCCGGCACTCAATTAAAAGTAGCTTTCATCTAACCCAGAGGAAAAGTGGCTGATTCAGAGTGCAGCTGTGGAGGAAGAGAGGAAATGGGTACAGAAGAACACTGCTGTAATGACTTCTCTCCTTATAAGCAGTGCAGCTCCACCCCCTCCTCCTCTTGCTCTCTGCTATGACTGAAATAGCCAATAGTGCTGTGTTACTCAGCAGTTAGGGGATGATCATCTGCCAAAGCTCTGTCAGCAGCTTTCAGAAAGAGTTCACAGAGAGTGGTGTTACTGCTAGGAAACCTCAACCTTTACCACTACATCTTATTTTTTATTCCTGTTGTTGTTATTGTTTTGATTAACAACCAAGAATTTCCTTGAAAATCCACCATGGATTTTCTGCAGTCAAATTTCCAATATTTAAAAAAAACATTTTTTTTTGCAATTTAATTCAGTTGTCTTCCCTCAGTCACAGAGTCATTCCTTTACTGTGTAACTCCACACAGTTACAGGTAGAAGCGTTAGCTAGAAAATGGTATATCTTAGCTTTTATTTCAAGCTTTAAAATTTTGCTATTTTCACATATACAGGACAAGTTTTCAAAGATATGTTTCAGAATTACGCATACAAACAAGGTAACCAGGGGATGAATTTACTTCCCGCCTAGTCAGTGCCTTTAGTGCTTCTCCTACAGGGAAAGAGGAGAACATATCTGGGTCAGAGCGTTCCAAAAATGTTAGTTGTATTAAAAGACTGGGACTTTTCAGCTTGATAAAAGAGGAGACTAAGAATGGATATGATAGAGGTCGATAAAATCATGACTGGTGTGGAAAAAGTAAATAAAGAAAAGTTATTTTCCCTTGTTCCCATAATGTAAGAATTAGGGGAATCAGCAAATGTTCCCATAATGTAAGAACTAGGGGAATCACCAAATGAAATTAATAGGTAGTAGGTGTAAAATAAACCAAAGGAAGTTTTTCTTCATGAAGTGCACAGTCAACTTGTGTAACTCCTTGCCAGAGGATATTGTGAAGATCAGGACTGTAACAGGGTTCAAAAAAGAACTAGATAAATTCATGAAGGTTAGGGCCATCAAAAACTATTAGCCAGGATGTGTAGGAATGGTGTCCCTAGCCTCTGTTTGTCAGAGGCTGGAAAGGGTGACAGGAGTGGGAACAATTGATTAGTCCTTTTCCCAAACAATTTAGAGGGTATTTGAAGACAGACCAGCATCAAGCCCCACACAATATTTGCTTCTCACATTGTTTGTGTAAAGAAGCAGCACCAGTTTAAAGAGGAGAGGAACAGGATTAGAACAGGAAGCATAGCCCCACCCTGTTTTCTTAACATGCTGGCTGCTATCCAGAATGATCCTTCCCAAGCGCAAACAGGGCACACCTGAGGAAACTTTTTTGTTTATAATCACTTGATGGTAGATACTTATCTTTGGATGCTTTCTTCATTTGTGAGCTCTTTATCTTAAAAAAAATGACAACATATAGAGGAATAATTGAAGGCATGGCCATGGAAAAGTAGAAGTAATCCATATTACGAGATTAAAAACACTGAACCAAACTCTGCTCTTTTACGTTGGTGTGTACCTGGAGTGACACCATGAAAGTACTTTTAATTTGGAAAAAGAACAATAGTATATATTGTTATATAAGTTTTTCCTGCCGGGCGACAGAATGACATCATCAGCATCAACAGACGCTCTCAGCAAAGCAATAGCAAAGTGAAACAGATGGATAGGTGAGTGCAGCAAGCAGAAGGTGCAGCCCTTTAGTAATGATAATAAAACATTGGAGCTGTGTCTAGACTGGCAAGTTTTTCTACAAAATCAGATGATTTTGCGGAAAAACTTGCCAGCTGTCTACACTGGCAGCTTGAATTTCCGCAAGAACACTGACGATCTCATGTAAGATCGTCAGTGTTCTTGCGGAAATAATGTGCTGCTTCCGTTCGGGCAAAAGCCCTCTTGCGCAAATCATTTGTGCAAGAGGGCCAGTGTAAACAGCACAGTACTGTTTTCCGCAAAAAAGCCCCGATCACGAAAATGGCGATTGGGGCTTTTTTGCGGAAAACTGCATCTAGATTGGCCACGGACGCTTTTCCGCAAAAAGTGCCAATCTAGACGTGCTTTTCCGAAAATGCTTTTAACGGAAAACTTTTCCGTTAAGCATTTTCGGAAAATCATGCCAATGTAGATGTGGCCTGGATGGCTTAGGGGTAAATTCAGTTTACCTTTCCAATGATGTAAGAACAAGGAGATGTACTCATTAAAAAGAGATTACACTTGAAACAGAGTAAAGGAAACACTTTTATGTAACATATAATTCACCTGTGACACTCAGAGTAAAATGGCCAGAGAAGGGATTTTTCTTTTTTCTTTGAGCCATCCAGTCAGTATAATAATGAACTAGATGGGCCTTTGATTTCTTCCAGTATATTGATTCTTATAGTCTCCCGCTACTATTAGGTGCATCAGAAACCAAGTAGAGTTATAGAAAAAATGATTGCATATGTATGTTATAGTCATATAAGAGAAAGAGAAATCCATTAGATCAGAATTCAAAAGCTGAGAAAATAAGAAATAAAAAATTCAAAGGCAGAGACAATTCCACTGGAATATTATATAGAAAATCAGTGTTACCATATGAACTGAAGAAGTCATTTAACAATGAATTCAGAGCATAGGGGAGGAGAAACTGTAGAATTTGTAATATAGGAAGAGTCTATGCCATTTATCTACAATATGGAGGGAGGATGAGTTGTGAATTTACAGCTCTGCCATTATGACTAGGTTTGTCAGAATTCAATTTTTTTTTAATTTCAACAGATATGTCTATTTTTAAGAATTATGTTTTTATTGATTTACGATTTTGCAATAGTAAAAAGTTATGGAGGGATCAAACTAGTGGACATTACACAACAATTATTTAATGACCATAAACATTGCGATGAAAAACATTAAAGCTTTATAGTAATCAAAACACAAATTGTCGACATCATATGTCGAGATATACAAAACGTCCTTAAATCAATTCTCTTAGTTCTAAAGCAGCAGCATTTTTTCTTACTTTGCCTAGCCATGCACATTATCTCTGGCACCCGGAGTCTGAGTCCAACTCCACTCCACTCTGCTTCCAGTCCTGAGCAATATTGGTCCTCCTCATATCCCTTGAGAGCTTGCTGCCCAGCTGAATTTCTGATGAACACACTCATGAACTATACATAGTAGAGCTGCACCCTTCAGTCTGAGAACAGGTCCCTTTTGTTAATTCCTGCATACAAGTTGCGATAGGGTGAAGGCATGCGTTCCTCTGTACACCAGCAACCTTCACCTCATGGTCTTATATATGTAAAACAGGGGAAGGGAATCTTCTGGGGCCAGATTGTCCTTGACAAGTACTACAGGCAACACAGACCTGCCATCCCCTATCCCTAGTTGGCACTGCTGCAGGGATTCCATGTTTCCTCCCAGAACTCCTGAATATAGAGAAGCAGTGCACTTACTCTGCCACATTTGAAGGCATGTGGCATGTTCCCTCCTGTACCTGACCATCTCTGATGGCCAGGGCAAGAGATAAGCCATGGACTCCCCTATGGCCTGTAGGAGGGAGCAGTCCCAGAGCTCTGAGGAGTATGGGGATGGTGGTTGTACTTGGCTGCTACACAATGGCTATATGGCAGTCCTAAATCTGTGCCATCTCCTCCCTTATTCATTTACACAAACTCTGGATAGAATCTGGGCGTTGATCAATTAAATTACTGTATCTGGTATTTATTTTGTGTACAGCAGAGCTATAATTAGTTGCCACTGTAAGTGTGAATAGAAGTTAATATCCAGTTTCATTCAATGATAATGAATAGAATGAATGTGTTTATCACAGCAGAATAGCTCCTACAAAAAGTCCTAGTTTTGTAGATTATATGTTTCTTTTACCATCAGACATCCCCCAAACAAAATGTATCATTTCCAGTGGCTTTGGACAATCAGACTCCCCTGTTTCCCCTATCAGCACTCCAGATAAAATCTCCCTACTCCCTGTTTTTGAGGTTTTTGAGGCTTTCCACTTCCTTTGAATTTTGTGTTCTGCCTGGAGTCTGTGCGGCCAACATTTACAAAAACCCTTCCATTAAAATTGTTTACACTACTTTCTTCTGATGCTGCTTTTTTTTCTTGGCAGACCTAAGCTGTCGAGCCTCGTATTAGTCATTTACATTTTTATATCTGATGTAACTAAAGAAAAAAAGTATTAGATGCCAAATTCTGAAGCCTGATCCAAAGCCTACAGAAGTCACTGGAATATTTTCCAATGACTTAGCAGGCTTTTGTTCGTGATCTTACTTGGGCATAATGTCTATTAACAGCAAAAGGAGCTTTAGCGTGAGCAAGGATTTTGACCCTGTCTAAGTACAAGACTCATAACAAGATGACTGCTTTGCAGCCTTGGAGAACAAAGTACAAAGTTACTCTCGATGAGTTACAGTCTAAGCAATGATATTAAAAACATCTCCCTGCTTTTGCACCAGTGAAGTATCCTGACTGTCTCTTGAAGGGGACACACACACACACACACACACACACACACACACACGCTAGCTTCCGCTTGAACCAGTCAGAAAAAAAAGACTTCCAAAAGTCAATGAGAAGGCAGTGAGAGATTTATCTAAATCCCTCCACATAAAGGTGACAGAAAACTCCCCTAGCCTCATTTATATCAAAGATGGGACAGGAAGATATTTCCATTAGCAAACAGAATGGAGACTAGAGATTCCAAGGCAAGAACCACACTGAACTCTGGGGCCAGAAAAGTAGGGAAGCATTGCTGGATGGGAGAAATCTCTGCTCCACATGTTCATGAACCCACACCTGCACACACCCTGCTCAGTAGTTATCTGACCAATTATAATAATTAATCCTGTATTGGTACCCCTGAAGGCTGCCTATTTGCATTGGGAGTTGTCTTGAAGGGACACCACCCATTGCCAGGAATAATCAGTTCCTGTTATCTAACTAGATCAAGACAATTTTGGGATACTCCCTTGAATCACCAGTTTCCTCATAAACAAATCTAGTGTTCTTTCTGGAACCATTGTTGTTTCCCTAAAAAAACCCCTATTCTGTAAGTTTTTCCCCCTCTGATGCCTGGATCCAATGTCTGCATCAGGTCCATCGGGACTTCATCTTCTCCTGAGTGATCATGCTGGGGGCTCTGCCTCTCTCCAGCCCTCTGCTACCACCACTACTTTGGAACCCGGATCAATTCAAGCTTCATGGAATGATGAGAACCCAACCCTCTTTTTCTTCCTCTCCTGCTCATGTGTGAGGCTTCACCGTTTGCTCTGCAGCAACACTCCACATATCAACAGTGGAGCTCAGGAGCTGTATTCCCGAGAAGTCTCAGAATGCACTGCTCTGGCTTTGCTCGTCTGTGGCTTGTTGGCCCAAAGGGTGAAATTACTCCCAACGCAACTGACCACCTAAGATCTCTGGCTCCATCAATGCCATGGGTTCCTGTTGTGCTGTGGGACATATATCGACATTCTTCTGCACAGGACGGCTTTAACCCTTAACCCTTAATCAATGCCAGTTGTGATGCTAGTTTGTAATGCTTTTCAGTTGAAAAATAGAGAACACCAACTCTTTACACCAACTCTTTAGTGTTCATTGTAATTTTAAATGGAATTTCCCCCACCCACCCAGCATTTCCTTATCTGTAGCAAGTGCTCTAAGGCACTGCACAGCAGACCATTACTGGCAGCAGTTTGCATGTATTACCTGTCCACAGGGGTGCTGCCCTTTTGGATATATTTCATGGTGGCAATATTTTGCAGGACACTCTCCCTTCCATGCCTTTTTTGAGCTAGGAACAAGAACTTCATTGGCCATTTCAACCGCTTGTGGTTTTGTTTCTTTGTTTTTAAAATTGGATACATTTCAGACTTTCTTTTTAATAAATTGGACTGCAGCAATCCAGGGAGATTTATTTTCATATTACCTTCCACAAAGGCTCAGAAATGTCAACAGCAGTGGGATCCTATTGGGGTTTCAATGCTATTGTTTGCGGCGGGGAGGGGAGAGTTTTATATTTGTATCATTTTCCTACACCATTTTTTTTGCTTCTTGGGATAGTTTCTTATCTTATGTGTGTGGATGTAAATCTGGAGTAACTCCAGTGGAGAATGTAAAGTGGGGCTCTGTTCCATTGTTTCTCAATCAGTGCTTTCAGAACCCAAAATATACAATGGTTTAAAAGCTAAGACACAAACTTAGGAGGAGATCTTGATCACCGCATACTTAACAGGAATTTTGTCATTGATTTCAGTAGGGGCAGATTTAATCCTTAGTATGTCTTTTCAATTTATCCTTTTAATACTTGTACCAAGCACTGGTGAGCTTCTCCTATTTCACCCTGAGGACAAAGAGCTGTCACTATACTGTCAGAAGACACAGTATTCTATGATAGTGGCAATTTCCAGTTAAATTTCCATGCGTGACCTATTTTAACATTGGGATTCTCTACTGCTTTGTTTTTAACTGCTTTGCTGTCTGTTTTCCTATTCCGGCTTCTGTTGTTTCAGCAGCTGACTCAAGAACACTTACATAGCTTCAGGACCCAGAGCACTGAAAAGGTGCTATCCATTTCTTGCTCTCTTCTTCAGAGAGCGATTTCCAATTGGCCCTTCAACAGGCTCAGCAAGAGAAAGCATCTTTAAATGCCTATAATTTCTTCAGCCATCTGGGCTCAAAGTGTTTCCATTCTGTGAGCATTTGCCTCTGTGTTTTAATATGAAAATTTCTCAGGCAAGAGTAGAGTAACACTGAAACAGTCCCAAGTGCCTGTATTAACTCTGCAAATGCCAAAGCATGCATTGGTGATTACTTAAAGGCCTTTCTCTTACTGTATGCAAGAACTTTAGCTCTGTTGGTGTAACAGGTACAGCAGAATACTAAAAAGGTCTATGGTGCTAAAGAGTCAAACAGTTCTGTACGCTTTCACTTTATCAGTGGAAATTCTTTCCCTGATGATCAAATGACCAAGGGAAAATGATCTCTTTTTAAAACAGCTCATGTTTCTTTGGATTCAGTTTCAAATTGGCATTCTCGGGCTTATCTCAGACCTTCTACAAAAGTACCCGTTCCTGACCAAAAAATGTAACATGCACCAGATTTGTTATCCATGCATGACAGACGGAAAGAGATGCGTGCCACAGAGCACATTCTCCATGAGCTGTTCAAAGGTTCTGAGGGCACTGCCGAATCCAAAGGACGTTGCTTGAAATTGCTGGAACCTTTATCCTGCTGTAAAAGCAGACTTCTCCCTGGTTTTGTGGACCTACTTCCACCTTTGCAGAGCCAACTCAGGTCAATATGGAAATCCTGTCATAGCATCAAATGGATCTGTTATTGGCAAAGGACAGAAATCCTTTAAATGACTGTAACAGGGTAGCTGATCCCTTAAATGAAATTGGCCTCAGCATCAGAACTCCTCTTCCAGGCCAGGTGTGCCCTCATTTGGTGTAATGAGGAGGGTTGGGTTGCCCTTGAGCATTATACATGAGAGCTCAGACTCTAAGAGTGCTGTTCAGAACTCTAGAGTCCTCAGTGAGAGCTTGGAAGTAGAATTCAGAAAAGGCAGGACCTCTCCCAACCAGCACTGATAGTAAAGAGAGCTCAGAGGAAGTGCAGAGCTGGACTGAGAGCTTTGGGGAGGGATCCACCTGAAGGACAAGATGGTGAGAAGTGCTAGTGATAGCAGAAGCTAGGAAGACAGCCAGAGGGTCACATATACAGTTCTCCAGGCTGGAGATCTAAGCATGGTGAGAGAAAACTGGAGAGGTCTGAAGGCTAAAAGCAACAAGGAAGCTATATTACAGCTCTCTGAGCTGGAGGACCAGAAAAGGTTGAAGGCTGGGGAAAGGTGTAGGGCTGAGCCCTCTGATATCTCCAGGCAATCACTGGAATCATACGTGGGAAGAAAATAAGACAAACACCCCAGCTGAAGGAGCTAGGTTAGGCATGGTGAGAAATCCTAGATCCCTATCTAGGAGCTAAGGTGGAGCATGATAAGAGATGTCAGAGCCATGCTTGGAGTTGGACTGTTGGGGACAAATTCACTATTTGGACTGGACTGAGGGGGGAATTTTAGTTTATGCTAATAGACTTCAGATAATAAATTAAAATCCCTGAAAGGAGCTATTTTTATACTCTGAAGTGTGTAGTGAGTATGAGGAATTGAGCGGGAAACTGAGACCAGCAACCACTTGCTAGGATACCTTGAGGCCACAGGGCAGGTTCTCAGTGATCTCTACATTTTCTGTCTCCCGCGCAGAATCTCATCCCATTGTCCTTTTTCTCATTCAGAAATTATAGCTGATGCTTAAGGACTGACTGAAGGGTCAATTATCTCTTCCTGGCACATTTCATTACTAGTCTATACAAGTCTTCTCTGGCAGAAAGAGAGGTACTCACTTGAAAAACATGCTTCTTACAATGTCTGTCTTGCTGTACTTACTAAAGCAGTGAAACTCTTTATCTTGGTTGACTGAGAGAATAAATTAAACCAGAAACATTGTCAAACTTTTCTGCTGTTGCTTGTATCAGTGTCCAATATCGCACTGGATCATATTTAGTTAGAACTCAGCAACTCATGTTTGCCCCCTTCTTCCTACTAGATGAGCTGCCTCACATTTTCCCATTAATGTTTTCTTAATTTAAAAATAAAAATCTGTATCCATCAGATACATTTCACAAACTAACATTTCACAAACTAGCAAGAACATGTCTGAAAGCTAATTGATCTGAACCCATCGGCTGTGTCTAGACTGTATCCCTTTTTCGTAAAAGGGATGCAAATTAGACCTATCGCAATTGCAAATGAAGCGGGGATTTAAATCTCCCCCACTTCATTAGCATAAATATGGCTGCCGCTTTTTTCCGGCTCGTTTATTGTAAAATAAGGGATAAGGGATCTTTTGGAAAAGGCTTTATTTTCCGAAAGATCCGCGTCTAGACTGGTGCTTTTCTCCGGCAAAGCTCCGAGCCGGAAAAAAGCGGCAGTCATTTTTATGCTAACGAAGCGGGGGAGATTTAAATCCCCGCTTCATTTGCAATTGCGATAGGTCTAATTTGCATCCCTTTTATGAAAAAAGGGATGCAG
The DNA here is from genome assembly GCF_052426305.1 of Pelodiscus sinensis. Taxonomy (NCBI): domain Eukaryota; kingdom Metazoa; phylum Chordata; order Testudines; family Trionychidae; genus Pelodiscus; species Pelodiscus sinensis. Next base: position 106,349,954 of record NC_143055.1, read on the forward strand.
TCTAGACACAGCCATTCTCTTCTCTTTTTGATAGGTGTGAATATAACCCATTGAAATGGGTTCCCCTCTGTCACTGATCCACAAAGGATAAAGATCGATTACAATTTTCAGCTTGAGAGGCTGGTTCCTTAACTCATACATTTCACGTTAGAGTGCTCTGGTTCAGTACCAGATAAACCCTCATTTACATGACAGCTAGGATTGAATTGAGGACCTCCAGAGCAAAAAAAGAAAAACCTAAGGTGGAGCTAAAATGCTCAGCTCTTAAAGTGAGAACTGTTCTAGATCTCTATCGGTATGTCTACACTTGCACTCTAGTTCGAACTAGGGATGCAAATGCAGGCATTCGAAATTGCTAATGAAGTGGGGATTTAAATATCCCACACTTCATTAGCATGATCTTGCCGGCACGCTAGTTCAAATCACAGATGAGTCAAACCAGGAAGTGCATGCGGGGATGCAGTAGTTCAAACCAAAGCCCTTTGGCGGTAGTTCGAACCAAAAAACGAGGAGTAACGTTAGTTCGAACCAAGGGCTTTGGTTCGAACTACTGCGTCCCCGCGTGCACTTCCTGGTTTGAATCATCTGTGATTTGAACTAGCGTGCCGGCAAGTGTAGACATATCCTATGTTTTTTGACTTAGGTACAGAGGAAACTAGACAACACATATTGGCTAATGGGATCACAAAATTTTGGCTAAAAGTAGGCAGTGTGAGGTGGAAAACAGACTTTGCCAGTGAGCTACATGTTCTATATTGCAGATTGCTTACATGAAATCAACACACAAGAAAAATGTCACTATAATTATTTACTTCACTCACCATATTGATTTACTTTAATCAATCATAAAAATCTTTCGAGGTACAGACATAAGCGGGGAGAATCTAAGACACATGATATTTCCTTTTACAGACAAGCGCTCATTATAAATATGAACAAGCTTGGGACAGTTCATCATATAGGAAAATAGTGAAAGATTTTGTACATATTTTGGCTTTGTACAATTTGCCTCCTTTGCACTGGGGGGGGGGGGCAAAGGTGAGAGCACTGAAGAAGTCATTGGTCTCTGTCCATGTTCCTCTCATAGCTAGAAGCAAATATCATTAATGGCTTGTAATCATTGTAGATTAAAATCCTTAAATGTTTAAATGTGGATACCTGGCTGACACTTTCCTTTCACTAGCAATTGGCTAGCAATCATTCTATGGCACAAAGAGGTGTGCTTTTCACTCACTATTGATTCTGCACTCCTGCAGTGGCCCGATGAAATAGTGGCCTAAGTTTGGCCAGCTCTCAGGCCTACTCAGTAGTCTGACAACCTGGCTCCCATTTGTTCTTGGATAGAGGTGACACAATCTGTTTTCCTCCTGTTCCAGCCTTAGCTCCAGCAGATGGGTGAGTTAGTCCTTTCTAAGACTACTGTCTCAAAGGGCACGTCTACACTGCGGGGCAAAAGTCGAATTAAGGTACGTAACTTCAACTATGTCAATTGTGTAGCTGACGTTGAAATAGCTTAACTCAGCTTTTGGAGCTGTCTACACAGCAGGAAGTTGAAGGAAGAATGCTTTTCCTTCGACTTCCCTTACTCCTCCTGAAATGAGGGTTACAGGAGTCAGAGTAAGAAGTCCTCCAGCTCGACATTATTTTGAAATAATGGTTTGCTGTGTATACGCGCATTTTGTTATTTCAAAATAATGTCAGTTATTCTGAAATAACGCCGCTGTGTAGATGTACCCAGAGTGTTTGCCAAATCCCCTGTCCTGGTTGATATTTTTTAAAAAGGTGGTGATGACCAGTTTACTTATTTTTATCATGGTTTTATTTCCTCGTTTATTGTGAATATTTCTTAGTTGCTGGTGGTGGTGCCTTGCTTTTCTTATGAAAAGAGAGGCAACCGCTATCCATTTCCTTGTCACACAGAGAGACTGTTATCCTAGATGCTGTTGATTTGAAGGATTTAGAGAGAAAAATAAAATATAAAAATTATAGAATCCCACATAATAAACTTAACAGTAAGTTATTCATCCTTTGAATACCAGTAGTTAAACTTTTAAAGACTCAGTTGAGAATATAAATAACTGACACTTCGTTAATACTAAGAATCCAAAATTAAATTCCACATGATGTGTTTTTTACAGGTATAAATATATACAATTATTTTTAAACAAGTTCAAATTACCACTTACTTCCCTTAGAATAGACCACCTATAAAATGCAGTAGGAAGGGAATCCCTGAGAGTTTTAAATATTATTAAACAGATTGTTTTCTGTATTAACAGGGGGCAATAGGTGGTACAAACACAAAGCATCCTGACAAACAGGAGCTCAATTATGCAATTGCTTTATAGCACGAGTGACTTTACTCTTACAAGTAGTCCTATTTATCTTAGTGCATACTTACATGAATAAAGTTATTCAAGTGCATAAGGGTTTATAGGATTCAGATACAGCATTTGTAATCAGACTCCCAAATGTTCATGTAAGAAATAGTAAGTGCATAAAATTAAGAAAGGATATTTTTAATTCTTCACAACTTTGAAGTAAAACATTAAGTTGATAGCCATGCTTCTATTTCTCCCTTGTTTTGTTTTAGCCATGCAATATTGTTCTTTACTGTTTCAAGAGCCTGTTTCCTTGGTGCTTCTCCTGCTCCAGCATTAGGGTATTTCTCAAAGAAATTTTCCATCTTGAAAAGAGAAAAGAAAATGAATTCACAGGCAGCAAGTACTTCTGTTGTATTTAGCATCAAGTAATTTTTAGAGGATCAGTTCCAAGCTCCTGAATCAAGGAAGTTTTATTTGAGAAAGTACATCAGGATTGGACTGGTAGTACTTGAATAATTATTTCAGCAAGACCAGACTAACGCGGCTACATCTCTATTACAAAACTATCCTAGGCATCTTAGGCCATGTCTACTCTTGGAAAGTATTTTGAAATGACTACATTTGACTTAATAACTCCCTGTTTAACAAATGCAAACTAGCAATGTCCATACTATAGGAAAGCCTCAAAATTAGTCCAAAGCAGGCTCCATCAATGTACTACCTTGGACTTATAGCGCCAGGAACAAATGGGAAGTAATTAATTTGAATTAATCTGGGTATTAATTATTTCAAAATAACGGTACCAGAGTATCCACACTACAGTTATTTCAAAATAACTCTTTTGGAATTAGCATTACTCCTGATGAAAACCAGTAGTACAGATTTTGAATTTCGTGGCCTGTTATTTCGAAATGATGGGCTTGGTAGTGTGGACGCTCTGCTTAGAAATTCAACCTTGGGGGGTTATTTTGAAGTAAAGTCCTAGTGTAGACCAGGATTTAGAGAATAAAAAGGCAAATTCCCTGCTGAGGAAGAGCTTATCATTTAATATCTTAAAATAAATATAGGTATCATCTCCATACCTGCCAAAGCTGAAGGTCAGTGTTGAACGTTTGGGTTATGGATACCAGTCGACCAAGATTCCTATCATTGAGAGTGTATCTGGGAAAAAATAGTAGTTGATATAAAAATAAACTCTTTTATTTCTTAATCTGTGAGGGTCATGAAATAGATGCTGCTCCATATTTCTAGATGTTACCAGAGGTATTTGAAAAGTCATAATACTATATGATTTTTGTACTAATCTGCAGTTTAGGAATACCTGATGAAATCTCTGATATGAATATATTCAAAGAATGGTGTCTTTGGCCTGGAATAAAGCTAACCCTTGAGAGAAATTTCTATTACAACATTTCCACATGCAAGTGGAATGAAAGGGTTGCATCTCCTAGGCCAACCAATAGGCTTGAGTAATAGGTACAGAGAGAATGCATTGTAACCCAGTATCCTAGGTAGATTTTTTTCAACCCCCACCCAATCCCTCTACCCCCAAAAAAATTCCAGTCATTTCACCCACATAGTGCCCATTCTGATTTTCTACAGGCACATTTATTGTCACCCTTAGTGAATTGTGATCTTTCCCACACTAGGTTGTGACAGCACCAGGGGAATCAGTCAGGAAGCTTTTTGCTTTAATACATATTCATAAAAAGCCAGGTGTTTTTATGGAGAGAGAAAGTACATGAGTGTTTCCTATTGGTTGGCCTAGGAGATGCAACCCTTTCATTCCACTTGCATGTGTGTTAGCCACAGAATCCATGGAATTATTGCTTCCCTCTACAACAGTTTATGCTGAGCTAGTATGAAGATTCTCATTATTCCACTGCTAGATCTCCACAAAATTAAATAGTATGAGAGGCCTAATACTGCCCTTCTGTCTGTAAGGAGCCGAGTGTTGTGGAAACGGTGGCATATTAGGGTGCTCTGTATTTCATAAGGTTAAATGCTAATGGTTGGATTCTTTGCAAAGCTGGCTTCCCATTACCAAGAGGATTATTCACATGCTTCAAATCAGGCAGGTTCTAAACTGGGGTCTTAACTGTGCTTCCTATTTTAACAAAGATCTGGTAGCTGGCTATTTGGTTCAAAAGAGAGGTATGTAACACTCAGCAAATTTTGATTCATACTAGAATATTAATGCAGGATTTTCAAGTTGGCAGTAACTAATTTTTTCACCACGGGCTGCAATAATGACATTTAAAACATTTTCAGCTTTCTCTGTCCAAAAAAGTTGCTTCTTAGAACCCTTTCCTTCCACAGAAAACACAGAGAACTGTGCAAGTTTTGCCTCACATTAAGAGAAACCGATTGATGTGGTCCTGCACCTAATGGTGACTGTAGAAAGAGATTAAAGTAGGGAAAGATTAGAAAATAAAGAGCAGAAGACTTAGAATGAAGTGTTAAGCATTCAAAGGATGTTAACATACCTGCTGACTAGATAATCCCAGTTGAGCCGTACCCAGTCCCAAGCCATGGTTTTACCGTAGCTGTTATAGGAGATGTATTTCAGGACAGTGAACACATCCTGACTTTTAATAAGACTAGTGTTGTAAATATACTTGAGATACCTAGGAGAAACCAGATGGGAAACAATTAAACAGAATTGGAAATCTTTCCTTACAGATTGTAAAAAGTGGGTTGTAAAGTAACTGTTCAAGTATGGATTTTCCAAGGCTGAGTATAAGAAATAGTGAACGCCATCTTAATATTTTCATGTCTTTGTTTGTTTGCTGAGATCAGTCTAAACCATCTGGTTAGTACAGCTCAGATCTGCAACAGTGTTTGTATTTTGCCATGGAAAATATAGCATTAGAGACATATTTTTCCTAACGCAATTTAGGGATGAAATAGTCTGGTCTAAAATAGTCTGATTATCCTACTATGGATAAGATTTTCAAAATTGACATAGTCACAAAGGTATCACCAGTATTTCATTTTTTTAGAAGGTGCATACAGGATTCAAGCTATAGCAATGGAGGAACAGAGGGGCTGGGGTGTCAGAGGCAGGCTGTGGCCGAGAGACCAGCAGCCCAGCTAATTTCTGAGGCGGGATTCCTGCCTGCCTCATCCCTGCACCCACTGCCGGGCCCATGTGGGTCTACAAACCTGAGGAAAGGGGGAGGAAACCAGCCAATGGGATTGTCCTGGGGCAGGGGTAGCATGCCAAGCCTCTTCCCCCTCCCCCAGGCTCACAGCTGTTCAGACAAATAATCCCACCGCCGCTTTTCTGAGCAGTGAGAGAGGGGTGGGACAGACAGGGAACCTGCCTGAGGCTCCCTGCTGCCTCTGTGGGCCAGATCTGGTGGCTTGGCAGGCCGGATATGGCCCATGGACAGTATTTTGCTGAGCCCTGGTGTAATAGTTATGAAATAACCTTAAATGATATACACCTGTGAAGTTATATGCAATGCAAACCTTGATCACCACGTATCCGATCACTGTTACCCTCGTGTTCTAAGGCTTCCTATTGTTGATTATGCTCATTTGTCATTTCTTCAACTGTAAACTCTTTGGAACAGGAGCTGCTATTTTATGAAGTAGCACAATAGTGCCCAGATCCCAGCTGGGACCTTGGAGGACAGTAGCCCTTATGGTGTCAGTGGTAACAATGAGGGTAGTTCTATGTTTACAAGAGATGAAAGGGATAATGACTCTCAGGGAGGACAAATTAAAGAGTGTCAGCATTTGACAATCTACTGTGTTCTATGTTGTGCAATACGCATGACACAAATGGCAATACGGGGGACTAGCTTGGGGAAGGAGCATTAATTCCACTAGAAAATAACTCTCAGCATATTTTCAGTGACCTGTCCAAAAGCGTGATGTTTTTCACTGATGCCAGACCATAGAGCAACTTTTCTTTCTCTTGAGCTAATGGAGTGCTTTGATATTTCTGAAACATGTAGTTCCATGATGTCTCATTGCCAGAGTTCTGCATTCCATAGCGATAAACCAAGAGCCGGAGATTTACAGGTGGACTAAACAAACAAACAAACAAACAAATAAATAAATAAAGCAATATATTATGATTGCCACCTTTTTCTGAGTGGCATTATAATACAACACACAATGCTCTTAACTGAATGCAGAAACCATAAATATTCACCTTACTCCACCTAACCAGGAATAAAATAAGCTAGATGCATTGTTTAAAGCACCCATGTCATCCATACTGCATGCAAATTCTAAAACAGCTGCACGAAGAAGCCTTAAAAACACAAAGAGAAAGACAGAGATTTGTGTAGTGTTCAACACAGAATATTAAATATTAATGTACACCAAAAATTCTTAACCTCATCACATGGCTTTCAGTTTCATCATCGTCCCAACCAAGCTGACTTGCAATGGGTTGAACCAGATTGCGAAAATGTGCCTGAAATAAAGAGGTTTTCTGATTACATTTATGAGTTTCATGATGTAACAAGGTTTTCATAGTCATAATTTGCCTTTTTAAAAATTACAACAGTGACATCAAAGCTCCTTAATTATAGCATGTGGGGGAAAAAAGCCTCAACAAAGTCACAATGTCATGAAGGGATGGGAACATCACTCTGCTCTTTGCTTTGTGCTGACACTTTTCGATATATCACCATCTTGAAACCTTGCTTAAGTTATGATAAAATAACCATAAAGTAGGACAAGCATTGCTCAGCTTAGTTCTCTCATCTAATACCAACTAAAGATTGTGCATATCTGTGCTGATCATGAAGTATGTTTAACCCCAGGTCAGCTATCATGATTGCCCACAATCTGACAGAGACATTGTTACATTATATAGCATAGGTACGGCATCAGAAGTTTTGCACTCTTGAGCAATCCTGCTGGAAATATGCAGGAATGCGCTGGCACAAAAACAACTTTACTGTGAACAATGAAAATAGATGGCAAATGTTAACTGTGAACACTCTGATTTTATTTCCAGTATACAGTCCTAGACTGTTGATCGATATAATTCCGGTGCTTATGTAAATTATCTCAGAAAATGTGTTAAGAATATAATATATAATATACATTTTTAATGTTGAAATTATACATAAAACAACTTCAGCAATTTTGAAAATTACTCTGTTGTCAATGCTATGATTTTTATACCCCTGATTTGTAAAATACATGGAATGTAAGCAAGACTTTCATAGCTGCATCACCTTAAACTTGGGGTAGAGCTCTGTATCATCTTTAAACATGTCTCTGAGGTAAGATACAGCTGATATAACTCTTTGCCAAGGTAAATAGTCCTCTTCATTTTCTAGATATCTTGTTAGATTCAATGGAACAGAATAATTCAGAAGTTCAGCTCTGAGGAATGGAGAGAGATAATTGACACATGTTTAGAAATCTTGCTTTGTTTGTAACTGGAACACAGAGAATGTATTGTGGGTTAATTATATGTGTGTTAATTATAATCATATTCCAAGTTTGCATCATTCTTGTGGGAAGCTCTTTTCATAAAGAATTCATTGTATACAATTGCAAAGCTTGCTTGCCTACTTTGGAAGAGGTTTAGCTGCTTGTTTTTGCACAAAAACCCCTAGCGCAAAAATGGATTGGAAGAGATTATGCAAATGAAGTGCAAGAAAATGCTAATCCTTGCTTTATTTGCATTGCCTCTTCCGGCAAAACTCGTAGTGTAGATGTAGCCTCAGTCACTTCTCTATTCTTCTTCAATTGTGTACAAATCACTTCTCTATTATTCTTTGAGTGTAAATAACACCCAGTCTACCTTCTCTCAGATAGGAAGAGAGAAGGACAGAGTAGGTCACATGTAAGCAGTGTCCTTTTTTTCCAATCCTTGTTAACATGGTGGACGGAAGAAGCTTTCTTGTTTCCCATCTCCACCATTCCCTAGAATCACACTTATAGGTGCTAGGGCTGATCCAGGAGCTCTGAAGACTAGAGCCAACAAACTGTCTCCTTTGGAGAGGAATAGGGGCAATATCTTTCTCTCCTCTCCCCAGACAATATGGCTAACTTATTCCTTCCCCCCATGAGAATGTGCTAAATTATGGAAGAGGCACTAAGGAATCAACACACTGCCTGCTCTAAAAATAGATTAGGTAGAGCAAGTTACCACCATTCAGTGCCAGTGCCCTTGGAGAACATGATAACTAAGAATATAAAAATAATTGATTTTTTTAGTTCATTGGAGGGAGCAGGAAATGAGATAAAATTAATTTCATCTTGACCAGAAATGGCTATTTTTCAGCAAAATGAAAAAGAAAAGAAAAAAATCACTTCCAATCCAAATGAAATGCTCGGTTTGACCCAAACGAAATGTTTAGTTTAGTTTGAGCTTTTTTAAAGGCTTTTACATTTTAAAATTTCCCATCGTTTTTATTTTTTAAACATTTTTAATTGAGAAATCGACACATTCCATTTAGAAAATGTTGGAATTAAGTATTTTGATGGCTCAGATTTTTTTAACCAAAACAATTGGGCAAATCCAACCTGAATTCACATTATGCTTCAGTTACCTGAATCTTTTTTTTTTCCTCACTGGTGGAAAATATTCACCCAGTTTCAGTGAAAACCTGAACCCTATTACCTGGTGAAATGTCCAAGCTTTACAAAACTCAGCTTCTACACACCCACTTTTAATAGAATCTGGACCCCTCAATTTGTGTGTATCAGAGATTTTGTGCTATGATGGGACAACTGAAAATAGCACACTTTTAATTGTGTTGCAATTGTGGAAGTATAAAAAAATTACTCCACGGTACTGTAATGAATATATCCTAGTGGAATTAATGGATACATGGCTCATCTAGGGATTAGTCTTCTCTGCTAGTTTTGAAACATGCATAATTACATCAGTGCCCAAAAAAATTTGGCTAAGATTTCATTTATCCATTCATAGTAAATGCAGGAAATCTACTAATATTATTGAATATGGGTTAATAGACAAGGTTATTTCAAATCAGTAAATCCTTATAATACCAAGTGTAACTCTAGGTAAATAATTATAATACCTAGTAAATCTCAAAGCATTTTAAAAAGGGGTCAGTATCATCTCCATATTGCAGCTGGAGAAACTGAGTCATAGAGTTGTTGACGTGAATTGCCTGAGATCAATCAGAAGACCATTGGCAGAGGCAAGAATAAAAAACTGCTTGCAAATCTTTTAATGACATGGAAATAAACACTAAAGCTCTAAACATGGGGAAACATTTTTAATGATGTAGGAAAATCTAATGAATTCAGTGGGACTGCTTTTGTAACTGCCTACTGGTGCGAGTGAAGTATTCCTACTCTGGCTGTGAGTTTGTATTTGCATGAAGCAATCAGTATCTAGTGGGCTGATCATACAACTGAAAGTCAGAAAGACACAAATTCTAATACCATTAACATCTGTGTATCTCAATTTCCTTATCTGCAAAATGGGGGTGTTAATCCTTATCCACTTTATAGTAATGTTGTGAAAATTAACTAGTATTTGTAATGCAGCATATAAATGACATAGCAAGTTTTCTATAACGTGAATCCCTAAGGGGGGACAAACAAGCTCTAAATACCTAACCAGTTTGTTGAATAATCTTAAATCTTCTATTTTATTGATTTTGTTTTTTTGTATTATGCATAGCATTGAACCGGAAGGGTTTGATTTTAGGTACATCAGGTATACAATTCATGCACACACTTGTGGTGACTGCATGTACAATTCAGACACTTAAGAGCAAGTGATTATAATTATTCCTTTACATGCACACCTACAATAACAAGTAAATTGGAAGCAAAATTGTGGATATATTTTGTGTATGAAATTGCTTTCTTAATGGGTCTAGTAACCAGGGCCATGCTATATTTTCCTGAGTTTTTATGGAACTCTGTTATCAACTGTCCTTCTAGTTCTCACAATATTTATCTCTTTTATACACAACTACTCAATTGCACTCCCACAAGAGCCCTTCACTTTATCCCAAGGCAAAAGGAATTGCCTGTATTGTGTGATAACAGCAATTAAAATGCTAAAGAGATTACTATAGCACCATGCTCTGTAAAAGAGTTAAGATAATAAACTTGGGGAAAAGTTATGGAACATACTCAGGAGGCCCTTTCCAAAGAACATTCTGAAGGATTATTATGATTAGATGTCATGTACAAGAGCAGAATAGCTCTGAAGGAGCTCTCATTACCATTCTAGAGCAATCAACATTGTGTAGTTACCTGCTTTTGTTCACCAAATAAACCTTGAAAAGGTACACACAGTTGTGTTACCAGCAAAGATGTTATATCTCATTATCTGTCCTAAGGTCCCAAGATTCAGAAAGAAATCTGGTGGATTTTGGTATATCTATGGAAATATACACACAGAGGGATAGACACTCTGTGACTCTCCTTAGACACCAGGTTTCCTCTGGGACCATGGCTTCATCTGAAACATTTCTGTCATTGTTTTGGCATCTACACCACGCTCAACAACACAAGAGTTCTACAGGCAAAGAAAGGAAATAAATCCTGAATGGCAAAACTCCCATTAACTTCAGTGATTCCTAATACTGAATGGGTAAGGCCATCTCTAACTGACTTCATTAAGAGCTGTGCACATGTTTAAATTTTCTCCTCATAGAGGAAAACAGAAGAAAAGAAATGGCTCCTGAAGACAAACCAAGACCTAATTCTTTCTATACAGGTTGAACTTCTCTACGCCATCACTCTCTAGTCTTGTGTTTCATAATTTACACGATAAAATCCAAAGTGACCTGGTAGTCCAGCATGATTTTAGTTAGATGTCAACTTATGATAAGTGTGGACAAGTTTCCTATGGACCCATTAAGTTTGTTTACAGTCACCAGTCCTGGCTGTCAGTATGCTGTGCTACTTTTAGCTCTAATTTACCCCAAAATGTCTTCTATGGGCCCAGTAAGCAAGGGAAGTGTTGGTAATGCTGCTAGACATTACTAACCTCCCATGGTTCTGCAAATTCTCTGGTTTGGCACTGGTCAGGTCCTAAGGGTGCCAAACTAGAGAGGTTCAACCTGTATTTATAATAAAACAATAGTTTTAAAATGCTCATTCTTATCATACAAATCGATGTAATGCCAATATAAAAACCAATGGGAAGACATGAAACCTATTTTGAAACGTCTATAATGCTATAGTTTCGTTATTGAGACTTACCTTGCTAAAGAAAAGGCATCATCCAAAAGCCCAGCACGATCAGCAGAAGAGAAAGACTGCACGAGGGGAGGGAGAAAAATATGTTTGTATTTGTAGAAAAAAGTAATTTTCAATAGATCCCAGAAACCAACCATCTTATAACAAACTGGTTAATTCAATCTGACTCACCGAATAGTTTTTTAGCAGATTATTGGCTATGTAGTCCCAATTTTGTGTTTCATAATTTACACGATAAAATCCAAAGTGACTTGGGTTGATTTTCAATAAAGAATCAGGGTTTTTGTGTGGTATAATAATTCCTGTGGCAATAAGGAAATAGTAATGAAAAATGTTTATACATATAAATACATAGTTGGGGGAGAGTGAGAGCTCATTGGAAATACATTCACTCCAAAAGTCATTTTTTTATTTTTAAAACACAAAGGACCAAAAACTTAATTCGAGCTTGGTTGTTCTAAAACGGCAACCTTAGAATAAGAAATAACTGTGGTAAAGTGTGGTATCTGTGGGCAAATACTCATTATTAAGTGGAGACTAATCAGAATAATTATAAAGGAAATTGTCTATTGCAAAAACAATAATCACAAAGATTATTCACATTAATATTTATTCCGAAACCATTTTCAATTCAAAGATATTTCAAAAGACTGTTCTAATTCATTGGGACAGCTATCAGTCTCCTGTGTTGTGATGGTTTGTATTATTCTGATTTTGTATTTTACCTATTTATCTTCTGTATGTTTTTCCATTTTTATGTCTATGCATCTCTTTTCCCTTCCTATTCCTTGACGCAGTTCCTATAACTACAGATTAATTAAACCACAAAATAAGCCAAGTCAGCGCAGAAGTCTTTGAGGTTCACGAAAACACAGACTGAAGCCCAACTCTGAGGATGATGTTCCATTCTCAAATGTTGAACTACAGGCAGTCCTCGGGTTACGTACAAGATAGGGACGGTAGGTTTGTTCTTAAGTTGAATCTGTATGTAAGTCGGAACTGGCGTCAGCCGCTACTGAAATTGATCAGTTTTAACAGCGGCTGAATCTGGACGCCAGTTCTGACTTACATACGGATTCAACTTAAGAAACCCAGGCGTCCCCAAGTCAGCTGCTGCTGAAACTGATCAGCGGCTGATTCCAGGAAGCCAGGGGCAGAGCAACTCTGCCTCAGGCTTCCTGTAGTCAGCCCCTGGTCATTTTCAGCAGCGGCTGACTTGGGGACGCCTGGGGCAGAGCAGCTGGGGTGCTGCTGGGTTGCTCCAGTAGCGCCGCTCCTCGGCGCTACTGGAGCAACCCAGCAGCACCCCAGTTGCTCTGCCCCAGGCGTCCTAATTCAGCCACTGCTGAAACTGACCAACAGCGGCTGAATCAGGACGCCTGGGGCAGAGCAGCTGGGGTGCTGCCGGGTTGGTACAGTAGCACCGAGGAGCGGCGCTGCGGGACCAACCCGGCAGCGCCCCAGCTGCTCTACCCCAGGCGTAGGCAAGAAAAGCCTGGTCTGCTGGGGGGGGAGGGCACTAGCTGCACACCCCCCCCAGCAGACCAGGGAGACGCGGGTGGCGGGACCGCCCGCGTCCACCACAGCTTTGCTCTGTCTCCCTGGTCTGCTGACCAGGGAGACGGGGAGCAAAGCCACGGAGCACGCTCTGCGGTTTTGCTCTGCATCTCCCTGATCTGCAGGGAGATGGGGAGGAAAGCCTTGGAGCACGCCCGCAGCGGGACAGCCCAGGCGCGCCCGGGCTGTCCCGCTGCGGGCGTGCTCCGCGGCTTTGCTCCCGGTCTCTCTGGTCTGCAGGGAGACAGGGAGCAAAGCCTTGGAGCACGCCCGCAGTGGGACAGCCCAGGCGCGCCCAGGCTGTCCCGCTGCGGGCGTGCTCCAAGGCTTTGCTCCGCGTCTCCCTGGTCTGCTGGGGGGGTTCCCCCCCCCCAGCAGACCAGGGAGACGTGGAGCAGCTTTTCTCGCCCCGGAGGACGGGGGTGGCGGGACTGCAGCGCATCTGGGCGTCCTGCCACTCCAGTCCTCCGGGGTGAGAAAAGCCCCGTTCATAACTGCAGATCCGACATAAGTCGGATCCGCGTAACTCGGGGACTGCCTGTACTCCCGCTATGGTCAGCAGTTTTGAAAGTGCCTGTTTCAGTGTCTGCAGTCAGAATCATTATATTCTAATGGATATTGACTCAGTAGCATTTTTCATTTTGAATGAACCATGCAAGGTATTTCAAAAGACTGTTTTAATTCATTGGAAAAGCTATCAGCCTCGTACTGTGTTGTGATGGAGAGAGTGATAAATAAAAATTCTTTCATGCAATTCTATCATGTATCACAACATAATCAGGAGGCTTAATATTCATCCCAGATTCTGAATGCAAGTAAAATCCACACTTTAAAATAAAATAAAATAAAATAAAATAAAATAAAAAGGGGAGACAAGCATTAAATACAAAAAGAGAATAGAAGAGTTGGTCAGATATTTTTGAATTTTGGCATTTTGTTGAGCAGTAAAAAAATTTCACATCTTCAAATGTAGGATTTTGGAGGTAGGAAAAACCAAACTTCCAATGACATTTTCACTTTTTGAGCAGAAAATAGCTCCAGCCAAGTCCAAAGCTAACAGAGTACTACAGCTCCTTCAACCTAAAGTAAACTAGTCCCAACTGCCAGAGATGTATTTATCACCATTCAGATTTAACTTCTCTTAGGTTGAGATTCAGGAAAGCACATAATTAAAGCCCATTACTATCAGTGGGGCAACACACTTACAGCTAAGCATATGTGTAGGTGCTTTTCTGAGTAGGGATGGGTTTAAGCATGTTTTAAATGTCTGAATAGTTAATCCTCGCTCATACAAATTATCATTCAAATTAAATGGAAATCTTTGCTTTAATGTGCCCCAAAATGGCAGAGAATAAAGATATCGATGCCAGCTATAATCTTAAAAAAGGAAATAATTGTGGTAAGTGTGGAATCTGTCAGCAAATGTTCATTATTAAATGGAGACTACTATACTTGGAATAAGCAAACAGGAAATTAAGTGTTTATTACAAAAACAATAATGATGAAAAATTTCCTAATAATATTTATTCCAAAAGCTTTTGTTAATTCTCAATGCCACTGATCTTGTCCAGAGATGTATTTATTAACATCTGGATCCATCTTCTTCCCTTTGACTGTGATACAGGGAAGCACATACTTAAGTCCCATTGCTGATAATTCAACAACACCTTTACAGATAAACATATGTGTTGAAGAGGTAATCCTCGCATGCTATCATTAAATGGAATTACATTAAATGGAAATCTTTTAATGTGCACCAAATTCAGTGAATTAAGTGACCAATTTTATAATTGATGAGGTGTCATACTGTGTAAATAAATAAGAATAGATTTTAATTATGGGCCTTAATTAGGATAATCCTGGTTATGGGACAGGCTTATTTCAGGGAAGAATTTTAACTCCACCATTCCCAAACAGGGTATTTCAAGCACTGAATAACATAAAAGCAAATTGCATATTTTAGTTCTTATTGTGGATATTTTTAAAGCTTTGCATGGTTGTCACATTGAGCCTATTGTTATTCTTAAATGAAACATTGCTGAAGTTTACCTGCAGATTCCGACTTATTGTAGAATGTAACATTCATTTCGTTCCCAGCATGCCATTTCACTGGGATATTCCATGTGTAACTGAAATTGTTTTAAATGATAAAAAAATAGCTTTTGAAAGAGAATCTAAAATAATGCACTTAAAACATTATTTTTATAAATTATCATTATTAATTATACATTTATTGTAAAACTTATAGAATCCAGTTTTATTGCACTAGGCACCTCATGAACTTATTTCTTTGTAGTCGATTTATAAATACCTGACCATCTATATCTATATATCTACTAATGTATGACTAAATACCACAGCTAACAAATCTTGGTCTTTTACCAACAGCTTGATATTTAAATATAAACTGCATCAGGGCATCTTCCTGGCAAAAGAAGTTTACAAATATATTGGATATAGGCAAGCTAAAATAGATACTTAGTTATTTTTATTGGACAACCCTGAAGAATTAGGACAATATTCCATTTCTAAGTTAAAATAGAAGGTTTGAAGTATCTGATAGCATTTCTCTTTAGTTATGGAGAATAGCAGTAATTAGTCTCTCAAACTCTAAACTGTATGTACCATGCTTCTGGGAGGCTGAGCACAGTACTGAGCAAATGGATTACTGATTTTTAGTCTAAACTCTGTCACTGTCAATGTGTGATACAGGGCATTAGGCAAGTTGCTTATGCCCTGATTTAAGAAGGTACTTAATCACATGCCTAGCTTTATCTATGTGAAGTTTCATTGACCAAGCCATTTTTTCTGAAATCCATGGAAGGGTATCCCTGCTTAAAGTTAGCCTGTGTTAAGTTCTTTTCTGAATGGGGGCCTTCCCAATTCTGTGCCTTATTTTCCCCATCTATAAAATAGGAATGATCATAACTCAAGATCAGAGGCGTATTTTATAGACCAGCTACTTTCTGTACCATTATGTAATTTGTAAATGTGTTTATTATAATTATACACAGTCATTCTTCTGACTTTACTGCATTAAACCTAGGATAAAAGGAAAGGTAGCTTCATTCTAGCAAGTAAAAAAATAAAGGATGTGGTGTCTCTTTGCCACCTACCAGGAGAAAGGTCAATTCTAGCTTTACATTTTTAAATTAAAACATTAAGGCTATGTCTACATAGCCTTTTCCGTTAAAAGCATTTTCGGAAAAGCGCATCTAGATTGGCAGGACACTTTTCCGGAAAAGCACTTTTTCCAGAAAAGCGTCCGTGTCCAATCTAGATGCGCTTTTTCCGCAAAAAAGCCCTGATCGTCATTTTCGCAATTGGGGCTTTTTTGCAGAAAACATTACTGTGCTGTCTACACTGGCCCTTTTCCGGAACAGATTTCTGGAAAAAGACTTTTGCCCGAACGGGAGCAGCATAGTTTTTCCGGAAAAGCACTGATGATTTTACATTAGATCGTCAGTGCTTTTCCGGAAATTCAAGCGGCCAATGTAGACATCTGGCAAGTTTCTCCAGAAAAGCGGCTGATTTTCCGGAATAACTTGCCAGTGTAGACACAGCCTAACAGAATTTTACACTTCTAACTTTTATTATCTGTGTTTTGGAGAGTTATTGTCATGGAGTTTTAAAGGATCATTGCTTGGCCAGAGGGCACCAATAGCCTCCACAGGCCCTTGGTTAAGGTGAGGTGAGCTCCCAGCTCTGCATTCTTAAATGGGATGGAGCCTAGAGTGGAGGGGCGGGCCTGGGGAGCAGCCAGATTTCAGCACTCCCCAGAGCGTGGCACTGGGCTCCCCACCTCCAAACCCCTTAATGCAATGGGGACTGGCACTTCAGCAGTGATATAAAGGGCCACTGCCATGGTGGCTGGAAGGAGTACAATTTTCCAGTACATTAGAAATGATAACTGTGGCCCCTTGGGTGTGGGGGGCAGTACCTGCAGATGCTTAATATAAACAGCCTGACTCGTGTCCTACCAGCAGCTTATCCTGATGGGCCACAGTCCGCAGCTTGCCTACCATTTACCTATATACTTCGTCTATAGGACAGGCATGTACAGTAAAACCTTACCCAAGTGCAGAGGGTGGTTCGGAAGGATTTGCTGAGGGGTCCAACAGAAAACGTTTCTGTGTGATCTTTGAATTAGCTTCCACACTTAATACAGGGTATCCCATCTGCCTGGTCCAGGTGTCCATCACTTCCTTCACTGGATTTCTACTTGCCTAAGAGTAATAACAGATGGTCACTCTGAGGAAGCTAAAACGGACCGAAGAGGGAATAAAACTCTCATGCTGAGGGGATGGGAGACCAGAAAGGGAATAGGTCTCCCTCATTAATGTTAGAACTTTGTTCCTAACTATTCAGAAAATAAGAGAGCAAGATTGGCTAAAAAGATTTTTGTTGAATCCTTTCATGGTGCATGTAATAAAAGGAAAGTAAAGAGCTGTGAACTGAGATGTTTTAATTACTCTTAAAGCAACAGGATTGCAGGAGGTCAGGATTCAAGCAGTAGGAAGGGCAAAGTATATATCTTGCCCCTGTGGTTTGCTCCTGTCTTCATACTTCAAGCTCTCATTATTTTCCTTGTCTGCTGCCTTCTGAGGAGGGAGTAGAGCACAGGATTGATTAGCTGAGTCTCAAGCACTGTTGGCAATTTCTTCTATAGCAGAATTCCCAAACTAAGGTCTGGGAATCCTCCTATAGAAGCCCACCCTTCCATGTGTTCTGAAGAGAGTTAAGTTGCTGGCTCCATCCTCCAAACAAATTCAAGAAGCTGTTTGTGGAAGGAAGGAGGAGCAGACAGCACTAGGACTGCTGTTAAATGGAGGAGCTGCCCCATCCGTTCCTCTTTACCTACAAGCTCTCGAGTGCAGCTGAGTCTCAGTCTGGGACCATGGGACTTTGCCATGCCCCTCCAACCTCCTATGTGCTGGATGGAAAAGAGCCAGGTTTAAGGTGTTATTCTCCAGGTCCAGAAGTTACTGTGAGCAGCAAAGATGGAGAACAGAGCAAGAAGAAAG
Organism: Pelodiscus sinensis; assembly: GCF_052426305.1. Taxonomy (NCBI): domain Eukaryota; kingdom Metazoa; phylum Chordata; order Testudines; family Trionychidae; genus Pelodiscus; species Pelodiscus sinensis. Next base: position 106,368,030 of record NC_143055.1, read on the forward strand.
CCAGGCGGGGCAGGAAATAGACTGGGACAAGGGGGAGGACAGGAGGAGACACTAATCCAGAATTTGGGCAAAATAATTGTGTGGAACCTGGCTAGGACAGAAGAAGGCATGTGATGTCCAAATAAGGAGCTGGGAACTTGGGGAAGCAGAAAAGAGCTGGGCCGCAGGAGGCAAATGGGAAGCAGGATGGGAGGGAAGAGCCAGAACTTGGGAAGATGGAAAGAACCAAGGTCTGGTGAGAAATGAGGGAGCAATACGGATCTAGGATAGTTAAACTAGCAATCATAGCATAGTAAGTGCTTAGATCAACCAGGGGTACATATGCCTTTGGGATTAGGCAGAGGTTTTCCAGGGGGTACATCGAGTCATCTAGAGATTTACCTAGTTTTGCAACAGGCTACATAAAAAAAAAAAAGTGAAATCTGTTCCAAGTAAAATTTCATTCCGACATTGAGTTGTTTGTACTGCTCTACGTGCTATACACTGAAAAGTAAGTACAATATGTACAATCCAATTGATTAATAATTATATGGTATAATGAGAACATAAACAATTTTTCAATTATGGTTTGCTGTGATGCGTTTGAATTTCTGTGTCTGATTTTATAGGCAAGTAGTTTTTAAGTCAGACAAAACTTGAGGGTATTCAAGACAAATCAGACTCCTGAAAGTGATAGAGTAGTCTAGAAAAGTTGAAATCATTCGGTTTAGATAATATTGTGGTAAGTGCTATAGAAACTATTACTATAGAGAGAATAGTATTGGGGAATGGGAGAGTGAGTGAATATATGTGTGTAATGTATACATATTCATTAAGCGAAACTAATGTGGGCAGATGTGTAGGTTGGAAAGGTTGATGTTTCTTGTGTAAGTGAGTAAAGAGTTGCTTTGCTTTAGCAATTTCCTTTTACCTGCTTCCAGTTCCAGCCCGCTCCTTAGCAATTTTCCCATGCAAAATAAAATAAAATTAAAATTAAATGAATATTTGCTAGAGGGATGAGATTTGGAGTTTGCTGAGCTGGGGGAGGCTGCCTGGGAGATGACTTTGCTTCCAACAAGATATTTACAACGTGTTAAAAATTGAGGAAACCCTGCTCTGTAGGATGAGTACAGAAATCTATAATAGCAGGGTTATTATGCTAATAGCAGGGTTATTATGCTACTTATTACAGAGAATACCTGTGCCAGGGATTCCCAGAAATCATCTGTCTTTGCATTCTGGAATTGGTATTTAATTAGGTAGTCCTAGGAAAAGAGAGAAGGAAATATTTGAAATATTTGCATGTCGTCCTTCCACACCTGTCAAAACAATGTACATATTGTAATGTTAGTTGTTGTACAAGAATGCAGAATACTTTCCTAAGAGCACAAAGGCTTTCCGAGGTATGCAGATTGGTTTATTTCACTGCTTTCTGCACAGACGAAAAGTAGAAACACTTTCAAAAAACAGAGTTCACAGGCTGTTCTACAAAGTAGATCTCAGAGGTATCCTTACTCCTTCTTATGTAAATGCAGGGTGGAATCAGTTGCTTCCTCTCTTCTGGCTTTAGAAAAGCCAGACGCATTGAGAAATGATTGCACTCTGAATTATAAGGGGCCAAAATATTATCCTATATGACTCTCAAAAACAATTTCCTTGTCAAAAATTTAGGGGGCATTGAAGATCTAAATGTCACCCAGGATGGCATGTGATTTAATTTATATACTGTCTGTAGGAGAATCCACTTCTTCCTTTAGGAGCCTAAGCTCGGGTCCAATTTGTGTATAAAGTTTTATTAATTTGTATGTCTTAATTTAAAAACAAACTGGAATCAGCAAAAACGTATCTGCTCACTAATACATTTGAAAAGGAAAATAAAGTTTTCTCATCATCCCATTTGTGTGCATCTTCTGTAAATAAATGAAGCCATATATGTCCAATAAAGTTTCAATATTTTCCAAATAACAGACCTATTCCTAAGATAGGGATTCAATGTTTCCCAATATGATATATTAACGAGAAATATATTAATTCTTGGAGAGGGCCCTAGATTTTTTCTTTATTGTTTCTTTGAGTGGACAAAATATACTTGTGTTATAAGTTTCTGTCTTATTAAATATGTCACAAAAACAGAAAGTTAATTTATAAGTTTTTAAAATAGGAGATGGAAGCTGAACTATGATAATTTGGACAACCACATTCTATGATCAAAGTGTTCTTAAAGGCTTAAATAGGTTATTATTAGCTATCAGTTAATGATTTACTATTATGTTTAAATACTGAATGCTAGAACATGCTAATCCCCAGTTCAGTGCTACTCTTAGACTATGACACAAGTAATATGCGATATTTTCTTTCCTAGCCTACTTATCAAGTATTAGGTATGTGGTGCTGTTTGTTTCAATCTCAGCCACAGGTACTTTGTATTTTTGTAGGGATGTGAATAAATAGCAAATATTTGTAATAGCAGCACGTGCCTATAATATAGACTATGATGGACCTAACCTATAATACAGGCAGTTCTTGTAGAACTGTCTCTCTTGATTGTATAGAAATGTTTCAATATAATCAGTCAGCTGACCAGCCAGGATGCACTCTCTGCCACTTCGTATCTTAGCTCTGTCCATTCTAGCTTGGAAACAGCAATGAGATCACTAGCATAAAGAGGGCTCAGGCATCTCAATCACCATATTCAAAAGATATGCTTTGAGGACTAGCTCAGGGGTGAGAGATTTATTGAAAAATGCCAGTGTAGCAACTCAGAATGTGGGGAGAAAAGGGAGAGGTGGTTTGTTTGAGGGTGGGGCTAGGGAGTCGGCATGGTTGGGTGTGGATATGAACATAATTAACCCAGACAACAAAGGCATTGTGATTAATTATTTAAAGATTTAAGAGGACAGCAGAATAAAATTGTGAGGAATGTAGAAGAACATAATTTGTTGGACAAAAGACAACATGGTTTCTGTAAAGGGAAATCATGTCTTACTAATCTATTAGGCTGTGTCTAGACTGGCAAGTTTTTCCGGAAAATCAGCCGCTTTTCCGGAAAAACTTGCCAGCTGTCTACACTGGCTGCTTGAATTTCCGGAAAAGCACTGATGATCTCATGTAAGATCATCAGTGATTTTCTGGAAATACTATGCTGCTCCCGTTCAGGCAAAAGTCTTTTTCCGAAAGACTTTTGCGCAGAAGGGCCAGTGTAGACAGCACAGTACTGTTTTCTGCAAAAAAGCCCCGATCACAAAAATGGTGATCGGGGCTTTTTTGCGGAAAAGCGCGTCTAGATTGGCCACGGACGCTTTTCCACAAAAAGTGCTTTTCCGGAAAAGCATCCTGCCAATCTAGACACGCTTTTCCGAAAATGCTTTTAACGGAAAAGTTTTCTGTTAAAAGCATTTCCGGAAAATCATGCCAGTGTAGACGTAACCTTAGAGTTCTTTGAAGGGATTAACAAACATGCAGACAATGGGGATCCAGTAGATATAGTATACTTAGATTTTCAGAAAGCCTTTGACAAGGTCCCTCACCAAAGGCTCTTGTGTAAATTACATGGCCATGGGATAAGAGGGAAGGTCCTTTCTTGGACTGAGAACTGGTTAAAAGACAGGAAACAAAGGGTAGGAATAAATGGTAAATTTTCAGAATGGAGAGTGGTAACTAGTGGTGTCCCCCAAGGGACCAATCCTTTTCAACTTATTCAGGGGTAAGCAGTGAGGTGGTAAAGTTTGCGGATGATACCAAACTGTTTAGGATAGTCAAGACAGAAGCAGACTGTGAGGGACTCCAAAAAGATCTCACCAAACTGAGTGATTGGGCAACAAAATGGCAAATGAAATTTAATGTGCATAATTGTAAAGTAATGCACATCGGGAAAAATAACCCCAACTATACGTATAGTATGATGGGGGCTAATTTGGCTATGACAAATCAGGAAAGAGATCTTGGAGTTATCATGGACAGTTCTCTGAAAACTTCCACACAGTGTGCAGCGGCGGTCAAAAAGGCAAATAGGATGCTAGGAATTATTAAGAAAGGGATAGAAAATAAGACACAGAATATCTTACTGCCCCTGTATAAAACTATGGTACGCCCACATCTTGAATACTGTGTACAGATGTGGTCTCCTCACCTCAAAAAAGATATTTTGGCCTTGGAAAGGGTTCAGAAAAGAGTAACTAAAATGATTGGGGTTTGGAACGGGTCCCATATGAGGAGAGGTTAAAGTGACTGGGACTTTTCAGTTTAGAAAAGAGGAGACTGAGGGGGGATATGATAGAGGTCTATAAAATCATGAGTGGCGTAGAGAGGGCGGATAAAGAAAAGTTATTTATTAGTTCCCATAATAGACGAACTAGAGGACACCAAATGAAATTAATGGGTAGCAGGTTTAAAACTAATAAAAGAAAGTTCTTCTTCACACAGCATGTAATCAACCTGTGGAACTCCTTGCCAGAGGAGGCTGTGAAGGCTAGGACTATAACAGAGTTTAAAGAGAAGCTAGATAATTTCATGGAGGTTAGGTCCATAAAAGGCTCTTAGCCAGGGGATAGAATTGGTGTCCCTGACCTCTGTTTGTCAGAGGCTGGAGAGGGATGGCAGGAGCCAAATCGCTTGACCATCTCTGGGGCACCTGGTGTTGGCCACTGTCGGCAGACAGGATACTGGGCTAGATGGACCTTTGGTCTGACCCAGTACGGCCATTCTTATGTTCTTATGTAATGTACTCTGTTGCTGAAGACTCCAAAATCTCCAATTTTCTCTCTTATTGTGTATAGCAGTTGGCATGTATCCTAAAATTGTGTCCTAAATTCTTGGTAGCGTTAAATTAAAGGAGAGGTCCCTCCTCTCACCCCACCTCAACTCCCCAGGGCAAGTGCTTCTTAGTTAGCATCATGCATATGGATTGATAGATGTAGAGCAACTATTTTCAGGTCCTGACTTCCCTAGGTGCTCTGAGAAGGAGTTGTACTAACTTCATGTTCTCAAGACTAGCTTCAAGTTTTCCAGGTGTCAGGTCAGCGAATCAAGATTTATAAAGCCTTCAGGTAGATTTCCATAAACAGCATAGCACAACTGAGTGGTCTGGAGGTACTTGTTGTTAGGAAGATGCAGGAGTGCTTTGGTAGCTGGGTGACTAGGTTCTAGTTACTACTGATAAAGAGGATGGGAATAGAATAAGAAGGAATCTGGAAAGTACTGTTACATATCATGTGTCTAGGGTCATCACTGGCTGGCCTTCAAATATACATACAACACTACAGTTCAAATTCCAACTCATTTTGAGTATGAATTGTCACTTAAAATTGCTACCTAGTCCCATTGCAAATGTTCCCTAATGCCTATATCATTACCAAGTGGTAACATTATGTTGGGAATTCACATAACCTATTGGATAAACAGCTTTTTCAGATGTGGTTGAAGAAGTATCTACAGCCTGAAGAAATAAAATATAGATTAATTGGAGTAAATGTCCGTATAGAAATGTTGTTAGGAACATATGTTTTAGTACAGAAATAGTTATCTAAAGTTCTGATGAGAGCACCACACCTGAGTGCATCACATTCACTTTTCTGAGGAAAATCTTTCCCTTTGCCACATGTGGTTTGTTTTGTTTCTGGCCTGTTCTACTGTTGTTCATACCTGGCATCCTTTTTGAAAATTTGTTGGTGTAATCCAGTCTTGAAGCATTCTGAGAATTGATGCTCCCTATGTACAAAAAGAAAGGGGACAAGGTCATTTCCTACCTTTTTAAAACTAGATTCTCTTTACTTTAAAATACTTCAGTAGAGTGAATATTGCATCAAAAAATAGAAGTAATATATGTGGATAAAAATATAGTTATTTATTTCTGCAAAGCGTTCTTTCTCTCTCTCTCTCTCTCTCACACACACACACACACACACACACTCACTCTTTCTCCAACACTTAGGGTACATCTAGACTACACCTCTCTATTGACAGAGTGATGTAGATTAGGCATATCAGAATTGCTAATGAAGCAGAGATTTAAATATCCTGCACTTCATTAGCATAAACATGGCCTCTGCTTTTTCTCGAAACGGAGCTTTTTCGAAAAAAAATGTCAGTCTAGACGGGTATCTGTTGAAAAATAAACCCTTTTTCAACAGATCCTGTATTCCTCAAAAAAGGAGGTTTACAGGATCTGTCAAAAAAGGGTTTATTTTTTGACAGATCCCCATCTAAACTGCCGTTTTTTTAAAAAAGCTCTGTTTCGAAAAAATCATTGGCCATGTTTATGCTAATGAAGTATGGGATACTTAAATCCCTGCTTCATTAGCAATTTTGAGGTGCCTAATTTACATCTCTCTGTTGACAGAGAGGTAGGTGTAGTCTAGAGACAGCCTCACACTCCTGCATGACTTCAGAACTGAGACTTTCACTGAATTGGGAGCCTTTAAATACTGTAAATCTACAGTTTTACATTGTACATTGACTCTAGTAAAGGCTTAAATTATTCTGGAATGCTGACCTGGCATAAAAATACCAGCCTCTGAAGATGGTTGATGGGCTCTGTGATCTTGTAACAGGCTTAGGATCTTGGGTGGCCAGAAGGAGAAAAAAGTGAGATAGCGGCCTTGAAAAAGAAGAGGGTAGCGAATGACGCCAAGGAAGATGAGGGGAAATAAATAGAGAGAAGAAATAATAGACAAGTGGAAGAGAAAAAAAGGGGGAGACACAGAAAGAGGGAAACAATTTTTTTTTAAAAAAAAACCCAACCTACAACTTCAAAGTTAATACATTTTATTTAAAAATTTAAAAATAGGATTGTTGAAATAAATATTTTGAACTGTTTTTTTAAACTATCACTGTCTCATGAGATTAGGAATTCATGTCAGTCCTCAGGCCTTGAATCTATTGTTTATATTACTAGGATTACTAATCCATTGTTTATATTACTAGGTGTGTTCTATTTGATCACACCAGAGTCACACCAGACTGGTTGTTAACATGAAGTAGACTTAGGACTTATCTACACTAAGACTTTGTGTGCAGCAAGCAGGGTGTGAATATACAGTACACTAACTTGCTGCATGTTTACTGGCCATGTGGACTGTGTTACCATGCACTAAAAGTTCCATAGAGTGCTTTGATGCAGAGTAGTGGTTAAAAACAGCAGTAGATCCCCTAGAGCATGGGTTCCTAAACTGGGACGCATGCCACCCTGGGGGGGGGCATGAAGAAATTCCAGGGGGGGCACAATGCACAGTCCACCCTGTAAATCCCCCACCCCCCACCCCAGTTGTGCTGCTATTTTTTTTTTTTTTGCTCAACAAGTTTTGCTGTTATTTGGGGGGGACGGGACCGTGAGGGTTTGTCAAAAATCTATAAGGGGGGTCTGATGCCAAAAAGTTTGGGAACCACTGACCTAGAGCCCCTAGTTTGGAGAGTTTCTCTTCCAATTTATTGTTGCACTTTTGAATCTGGCCAGTAGATGACTCTTTTCCAATGCAAAAATAGCTTTGTTATAAAAACTGGAGAGGCTGACAAACTTCAGAACTGATTTTAATTACAAGGACTATACAGCCACTTTAATAAACAATGTAGAATTGTGTTTCTCACAAAGTTCCTCACTTCTTTTTGTAGTCCCCTTGAAGTTGTGACACAGTAGAGTAGAAGAATACAAGTAATGTAAACCAATTGTTTCCACATAAACCCAAGTTGTTCACATAACTTCTCTCATTTGGGCCAAATTAATTGGGATGTTTTGATGCTTTTACCCACAAGGTTCAGAAATGCTGAGACTCTCATGACTACTTCAAAAATAACTCCTTTAAAATATTTTCTCTAAAAACTTTAAACAGTATCAAATGTCATCTGAAGATGTAATTGATTAAACTGTAAAATTAAACTGGGAGGGAAAATGGAGGGTAATAATTAAAGTGGGAATCTCAAAACAACTTTAACTGTGGAGTCACTAAAACTAGTAACTGGCAGGAACATTTTGCTGTAAAAGGCTCCCAGGCCTTGTCTCTCTCCTACAAGTAGTCCCACTAAAAGCAGTTTCCCTGTCTTTAAAAATTCCCATGGTCATTAACACTGCTTCAGCAACATTAGATGCCCTTACTTAGATGGACTGAGGGCTGCTGTTATCACCACCAGTCTGATTAGACATGCTAGATCAGTGGTCTCCAATGTTTATAACCACAAGATCACTTTTTCAATTGAAGTGCAATGTAAGATCTACTCGAATCCAAATACCCTTGCCCCGCTTCCTTCCTGCCCCTTCTCTGAGGCCTCACCCTGCTCACTCCGTCCTCCTTCATCTCCTGTCCTCACTCACTTTCACCAGGCTAGGGTAGAGGGTTTGGGGTGCAGACTCTGGTCTTGAGCCAAAGGATTCGGCATATGGCAGGGGCTCCAGGTTTGGGGGTCCGGGAGGCATTTCAGGGTGCTTGGGTGCAGGGGGCCTCACATCTGGGGAGGGAAGTTTGGTGCAGGAGGAAGTTCAGGACAAGGGTTCAGGAAGCATCTGGGCACCATTTAACTGAGAGCTTCTGGGTGGTGGAGCAGTGGGGTTAAGGCAGGCTTAAGGCCCTGGCCCTGCACCACTCCTGTACAGCAGTGCCTCCATGGTGCCATGTGCTGCCCCTCATCTACAGGCACTGAGCCCACAGCTTCTACTGGCCATGGTTCCCTATTACTGATCAATGGGAGCTGCAGGAGCAGGAGCTGCAGGAGCAGGAGCTGCAGGCAAGGACAGCATGTGGGGAGACCCTGCTATGCCTTTCTGAGGGGTTGCAGGGACATGCCAGACATGTCCAGGAGCAGCAATTACCATAAAGACAATTACTCCAGACACGACAGGTTAGGCATTTGAGAACTCATTACTCAAAGTATTAAATTTAAGCGTAGGAGAGAAATGAAAATTATGAAATGCACAGACCAGTCAGACTACTTTGCAAGCAGTAAAAGAAGTAACAACAACAACTCATGTATATGTTGGGTCGGGAGATGAGAGTGAAGGACAGTATGTGTTTGTGAGAATGACAGACACACACACAGTGTGTGAGAGTGACAGAGATTTGCCAAGCTCCCTCCATCCCCTTTTCAATGTGTGGAGATGGGGTACAGGAGTGGGGAAAAGAGGGACACCCTGACATCAGCACCCTGCCTTTTCTCCCTCCCACACTCTGCACAGCAAGCAGGAGGCTCTCCGGGGGGCAGCTCCAGGGCAGAGGGCAGGAGCAGAATGACAGTGGTTAAAGAGGCAACTGAAGTGCCAGTGCTTGATAGCTTCCCAGCCAAAATAGTCAAGATCACCTGTCAGAGGCGCCAAGATCTACCAGTAGATCACTGTCTACTGGTTAGTGACCACTGTGCTGGATCTAGTGTAACTCTGTCATATACAATAGGAACTCTAGTGAGGACAGTGCTAGAGACTGCCAACATTTTAATCCCCACAGTTGTACACATGCTGTGAGCATGCTTAGATGGCACAGAATACCAATGGCTATCTGGAGCCCTGACTAAAGGATTGTTCTTGCAGTTGCTGTAACCTCAACTAAGGCAAATTTTTTGGAAAAAAAAATAAAACTAGTGCAGACATAGGCTGATTTTGATTAGGCTCCACTGTCTTTTTTGTCTCCCCTTTGTCTCCCCCTTTAAATGCCCTTTGTCATAGTTAACGTTATAATGCCATAGCTCACCTTGCTGTATGATATGCCGTCAAAAACGGATGTTATTTCAGCGGGAGATGACACACTGACCACAATAGGGTGGGAAGACTGCAAGGAGTCTTCCTTCAACACAGGCAGCACGTCGTCAATTAACATCTGATCAAGCTGGTAAAAAGGAAACATTAAAACAAAAACAAAATCAGAACTCTAATTCTAATTCCAAGAACAAGTAGTTTATAACTTTAAAGAAAGTTTCAGACCTGCCTTTGATGTGGTGGAAGAGGAATACAGAATGAAACTTCATTTGCTCTACAGAATAATTATATTCTGAATATATTCAGAATAATTATAATTATATCACGAGCATTATATTTCTAAGATGGGGACATTTTCCGTTGGCTACAATACACTATCTCTCACAGAATCCAGTTTGCACACGTGTGCATCACAAAACCCAATTTCTTCTTTGAGACATAGCACAGATGAATATATGGAGATCAGGTTGAGGAGTAGGTAGGGTTTCTCGAGGTGCTGTGTCTGATTTTTTTTTCTTTTGAGAGATTCAGTAACTTGTGGTCCATATTCATTTTATTCTTGATGAATGGATGAGTGAAACTAAAGTTTGATGATAATCTTCTGTTTTTCCATTCATTGGTACATAGCTCTATGCCTATGGTTCTCAAGGTGTGGTCCACGGACCACCAGTGGTCTGCAACAGTCTTGCAGATGATCCGTGGGCTTGCAGCTCACCCCACCGTACTGCAGCGGAGAACCAGTACTGGCATTCCAGCTCCGCAGCCCCTTCCCACACAAGGTTGGAACACCAGCACCAGCTTCCCACTATGAGGCAGGGCCTGAGCCTCGCAGGTCGGATCTGGCTTGTTGGGAAAGGAAGCAGATCCATGCACTGCTGCTCCCCCTATCCTCAGCTGGGGAAATGGCAGCGCAGGAAACTACTCACCTGGAGGCTTTCCAAAATCACAGCCGAGGGGAGCAGCTGGGGGTAGTGTTTGAGAGCAGAAACCACAAACCTGCCCCATTCCTGCACCCTACCTCCCACCCAAACACCTCAGCCTGCTCCTGTGCCCAACCTTCTGGGCAGATCTCCATCCCCAGCCAAATCTTGCATCCTATCTTCCACCCATTTTCCCTCCCTCCCCCCGACTCCCATCCTACAGCCAGCCTCTCAACCAGACCCCACTTCCACACCCCATCATGCACCCATTTTGTCATCACAGGTGGTTGACTGACGGTCCACAGAAAGGTCAGCAATGAGTGGGGTGGACCGTAGGCCAGAACAGTTGAGAACCACAGCTCTATGCCTTAAACAAAATCTAGATTTTAAAAGGGCTACATAAGTTCATGATCAATAACATGTAGTTATATATGCTAAATAAGACGAATGGAATTTCATACTTCAGGATAGAAGGTGATTAATACAAGGTAGAAGGATTTCGCCTCTTATGTAGAGCACTGTATTGCATGAATGAAAAGATGCATAATATTTTTGGTTTTGTTCTGGAGCATCAGATATGGTCTAGTCACTGCTAATGTATATGTGCCAGTGATTAGCATTTGTCTATAAAGTCTCATATTAATTTGGTAGATATGGGCCATGAAATCTGTTTTTGGCAGACAACAAAATCACCTGATTAATACAAGCAGTGATTAGTCTTCAGTGTGTAAAATGTTAATATATAAGCACCTGGTTTCCTTTTTTTGCAGAATCTTAAAGTGAACTGATTAGTTCAGCTCCACTGTAAGCAATGTTGGGCATTTTAGGCCAGACACCTGTGGTCACCAGTGTTTTAAACATGATTTTGATTAGACCTCTTCTGAGCATGGTACTGTACTATGGAATAGTGTTGAAAACACTTGCAGGATCTGCTGCTGGAAAAATCATTTCCCCCTTCTAATCTGGAAACAAAACTAGAAATCCCCACTTGCTAATCCACCAGACTTCCATGTTGGATCGTGGTTCTGTATCCACACAAAACAAAACAGAACCAGACAATTCAGCTCTTCTGAATAAATATAAGAAGGCTCTCTTGAGGACTTGAGGGCTAAGACATATTGCCACCTTGCAAAATCACCACGTCCAGGCTCAGAATTTGCTATGGCTAGGTCTCCATTAGGGGAGAATTTCAAATTAAGATACGCAACTCTAGCTACATTAATTGCATAGCTAGAGTCAAAGTATCATAAATCGAATTTTGGTACAGTCCACACTGCAGGAAGTCGACAGGAGCACACTCTCCCTTCAACTTCCCTCACTCTTCATAGGAGCAGGAATACCGGCGTTGACAGGAGCATCCCCTCAGTTCAAATTAGTGTGTGTTCACTAGACCAGCTAATTTGAACCCCAGAAGACTGACTGCGGCAGCTTTGATTTTCTCTGTAGTGTAGACATGGCCTTATTGATTCTTTATAACAGTGACAAACTAGTATTTTACTCACTTGTCAAAACATTATAACCTTTAGAGTAGCAGAACTTTCAGACTAGTTTCAGATCAAAACCTGGTTACCAAGACAATTTAGAAACCAAGCCAAGTGTTTATACAGGCCAACCATTAGAGGTGCTATACAACTATATAAGCCCATTTGTTCACATTTCTTTTCTCTTTCTGTCTGCACACTACAATAATTAAGTGTATGTGTATCCATTGTGTCTCTTAGTTTTCAGTATCTATAACATGATTTTAATATTGACTCAATTACAAAATGAAAAACATAGTACAGAATAATTACCATTTGCCAATCACTTTCTGCAGCATTTACTCCAAGGTACTCAAAGAAACTAGCAAATCCTTCATTTAGCCACAAGTCGTCCCACCAATCCATGGTCACAATGTTTCCAAACCACTGTAATTGTAAACATTAAAAATAAAGTGTTAACTATTGCAATAAGGGTGTGTCTAGACTACATGCCTCCTTCGACGGAGGCATGTAGATTAGCCAGATCGGAAGAGGGAAATGAAGCCGCGATTAAAATAATCGCGGCTTCACTTAAATTTAAATGGCTGCCCCGATCTGCCGATCAGCTGTTTGTCGGCAGATCGGGGGAGTCTGGACGCGATGCCCCGACAAAGAAGCCTTTCTTCATCGACACAGGTAAGCCTCGTGAAACCAGGCTTACCTGTGTCGATGAAGAAAGGCTTCTTTGTCGGGGCATCGCGTCCAGACTCCCCCGATCTGCCGACAAACAGCTGATCGGCAGATCGGGGCAGCCATTTAAATTTAAATGAAGCCGCGATTATTTTAATCGCGGCTTCATTTCCCTCTTCCGATCTGGCTAATCTACATGCCTCCGTCGAAGGAGGCATGTAGTCTAGACACACCCCAAGTGTTTATTATAGTTTTGTGAATCTTCTTGCAGTACATTCATTTGTTTACATTTCTTCCTGTTTCCAGGAAGAAGAATTTGTCATAAAAGTAGGTTTTTAATAGGAATTCAGATGACTCACATTAATCATTTGTATTATAAAATTACATATTACAGAGGTGATTGGTACTGATTCATATATCACTGGAATTATTTTTAGTTTCCTCTTCTTGATTTGATTAACCTTTATATGGATCAATTTTTCAAGCAGCTTCCACAGTTTAGTTGCATCCACTTGCAAGCTTAAATCACGTGTGTTCACATGTAAATAATATGTGTGTGTGTGAGAAAGAGAGAGAGAGAGAGAGAGAGAGAGATGATGATGTTGCAATAAGATTTTTCAGATGCTGACTGAAAACCTCATCCTAAATATCTACTTTTTCTGAGAAAATACCATTATCAATAATTCCAGTACTGTGAAACTCTGAGTAGAATTACATCTGTGCAATTATTTTTAAGGTGCAGTTTTTAAATGAGATGTACCTGATGAACGAGTTCATGGGCAATCACAGCTGCTACTCTCTGTTTGTTGGAGGAAGCAGATTCTTTGGGATCGTAAAGTAGGTTTGTTTCTCTGTAAGTGATCAGACCCCAGTTTTCCATAGCACCAGTACCAAAATCTGGAATAGCAATTTTATCTATGTGGAAAGAAAGAGAGCATGGTCAACATTGTAGTCACTGAAATTCTTACACAATGATTCCCTTTTATGTAGGAAGAGAGCCCTCTGATTATTCAAAACATATGATAATAGCTTGTTTTGTTGTTTGTCATTTGACAGTCTTCTATATTACATACTGCAATGAGAGAGTGTACTCTCAAAGCCCTCTTTCTATCTGTATGATACTCAGTAACACCGTGGGACAGACTCACAACTGAATGCAAATTGTCATAGCTCCAGCAACTTTAATGTAGCTCTGACAATTTATACTAGTCAAAGATCTGTTGCCAGACAGTGTTGTGCAACCTTATGGAAATACAAATGTAATCTAACACCACAGCTTCGATCCAGAAATTAATTGTATTTTCTAGGGATAAGTTAGGCAATAAAGCATCTGAAACTGTCTGTTGCATAATGAGGCATGTCATTGTCACTCTCTTGAATAACAAATATGTATTGACTTAATAACTGAAGTAAATTCCCCATGTTATGAACAATTGCTTCTTCTCACTGCAATCTGTGGAGTCACTTCTTCACGTTCCATGATCAATACAATTGTGGACTCAATTGGCCTTGCATTCTGTGAGGATTGACAGCAGCCTTTCCAAGAGGATAAGGGTAAAATGCATCAAATGGGTTCAAAATTAGACAAAAAGCCTTTACACCCATCTCTAATTGCAAATTGCATGTGGAATTACCAATGTCTGTTTATTATACTCAGCTCAGTCACTGGTCATAGCTGTCAACCTGGCAAGGTCTATGGGACACATTATACAGTCTGTCAAAGATCCAAAAATGAGGGAAACATGAAAAATATTGATGTGATAGTACATTAGTTTAGTTAAATTATTATTTTGTTAAACCCCTCTTTAATTCACCATGTCTGATATAATCAATTTATAATAATGAAGGGACACTATCATGAAATGCATCCTAGAATACTCAGGGAGCTGATAGAGAAGGTACTGAGTCTTTAGCTATAATCTTTGAAAAGTCGTGGAAGAAGGAAGAGATTCCAGAAGACTGGAAAAGGGCAAGTCTAGTGCCCATCTATAAAATGGGAAAGAAGCACAATCCAGGAAACTACAGACCAGTCAGTTTAACTTATGTGCCAGGGAAGATAATGGAGCAAGTAATTAAGGAATTAATCTACAAACTTCTGGAAGAAAATAAAGTGATAGGTAACGGCCAGCATGGATTTGTAAAGAATAATCATGTCAAATCAATCTGATAGCTTTCTTTGATAGGATAACAAGTCTTGTGGATAAGGGAGAAGCAGTGGATGTGGTACACTTAGACTTTAGTAAGGAATTTAACACTGTCTTGCATGATCTTCTTATCAATAAACGAGGCAAATACAACTTAGATGGGCCTACTATAAGGTGGGTGCATAACTGTCTGGATAACAATTCTCAGAGAGTAGTTAGTAATTAACTGTTTACAATCCTGTTAGAAGGACATAACAAGTGGGGTTCCGCAGGGGTCTGTTTTGGGACCGGTTCTGTTCAATATCTTCATCAATGATTTAGATGATGGCATGGAGAGTATAATTATTAAGTTTTCAGTTGAAACCATGCTGGGAGGGGTTGCAAGTACTTTGGAGGATAGGGTCAAAATTCAAAATGATTTGAGAAATGGTCTGAGGCAAACATGATGAAGTTTAATAAGGACAAATGCAAAGTACTCCACTTAAGAAGGAACAATCAGTTTCACACATACAGAATGGGAAGTGATGAGGAGTCCTATGGCATCATGCAGAATGGGAAGTGACTGTCTAGGAAGGAGTACTCTTGAAAGGGATTTAGGGGTCATAGTGGATGACAAGTTAAACATGAGTCAACAGTGTGACACTGTTGCAAAAAAAGTAAACATGATTCTGGGATGCATTAATAGAAGTGTTGTGAGCAAGACATTAGAAGTCATTCTTCCGCTCTACTCTGTGTTCATTTGGAGTATTGCATCCAGTTCTGGGCACCACATTTCAGTAAAGACGTGGAGAATTTGGAGAAGGTCCAAAGAAGAGCAACAAAAATGATTAAAGGTCTAGAAAACAAGAGCTGTGATGGAAGACTGAAAGAACTGGGCTTGTTTATTTTAGAAAAGAGAAGACTAAGAGGGGACCTAATAGCAGTTACCAGTACCTAAAAGGGTGTTAGAAGGAGGAAGGAGAAAAATTGTTGTTCTTGCCCTCTGAGGATAGGACAAGAAGCAAAAGAGGTTTAGGTTGGACATCAGGAAAAACTTCCTGCCTGTCAGGGTGGTTAAACACTGGAATATATTGCCTTGGGAGAGTTGCAGAATCTCCATCACTGGAGATATTTAAGAGCAGGTCAGACAGACACCTGTCAGGGATGATCTAGACAATACTTGATCCTACCATGAGGGCAGGGGACTTGACTCGATGACTTCTTGAGGTTCCTTCCAGTTCTAGTGTTCTATGACTCTATGATTCTATAAAGCTATGAAAGAAAGATGGATTACTGGTTTTGAGAGGGGAGATGTGTTCTTCTGGGTTCAAAGAAGTAGGAGACAAACAACATAAAATCTTTAAGATGGTCTGTGTTACAATCAGGGGAAGAGTTCTATTCTACAATGTTAGATGTAACCTTAACAGTGTCCTTTAACTGGGCATCAGACATGTTATAGAAACGTGAGCTTGGTTATAGGTAGCTAAGAGCTAGTCTAAATGGATCCACAAAGTGGAGTCCGCTTGTAACCAGGTAAAGGGACAACTATGTTATAGCTAGGTCTCCTAACTTAATTGTAACCTGTAATATACATGGAAATTTATAGTGATTCAAATGATATCAAGGGGAGAGGAAAAGAGGAAGTTTAAAAACTTTCAGAGAATTTAGCATGTCAGTGGTTTGACATGGGTAATCCATTAGACAGCGCATAACATGATTTAAAAAATACTCTGGCTGCCTTAACATTTTGGGTTTTGTTTTAATTTTCCATCCTTATAAGCTAAGTTTGTGTACCTTGCTACTATGCCTTTGGATTTTATAGCATGGGCTGTTTCTGTAGTTTTTCCACAGCATTACTTATATCCCTAATTAATTCAATTTTCATATATCAGATCCAGATTTCAAAGGTCCAAATTTAGGGATGCTCAGAGCCAATGTTTTGCTTTAGGACCTTAAAATACAGGGGCTACAGGCAAAATTTGGTTCGGTATCAAGGTTGGTTTGGTTTGGTTTGGTTTGGATCTGTGTTCTTCATTCATCCCATCTATAAAAAATCAATTATAGTCATGGGTCCCTGGTAGAAATAGGTGTACACAAATTGGAACAAGTCACATGACTTGAATCATTTATGTCACCAGTTACTGTTGTTGACAAGCCTCCCTGGAGTGGAACCCATCTATCTCAAGCTGCATTTTGCTGTGTTTAGGCCGTATTGTTTCTGTGTTGAACTAACATTTCCCATTTTTTAAAACTGGACACTCTAAAATAGCAGTGTTAGTGCCAGTGTTTCAATTCAGCTGCCAAAACGAAGGGAGGAGAATATCCCAACTGGGTCTGAGCCTCCGCTCATGACATAATAGGGCATCTTGAACTATAAAGTCTTAATCTAAGTGGATTCTGGCGTTAGCAGCACAAATTCTTTATTCTCACTCTCCCATGAAATAACAGTGAAGCAGAAAACAAAACTGTGATAGTAAATGAAGAGCATGAAGAATATAAATGGTTGTAATCACCTAATTTTGGAAGAGAATAGCTCATATTGAAATACTCTTCAAAGTAGTCAAATACAGCTTTAGTAACATTTGCAGCATATTCTGCTGTGTGTATTTGCTGTGGCTGTGCATAGATCCTGAGCTGCAAATAAAGTAGAGAAATACAGTTAGAGTAGATACCAGCTGGTCAAAACAAATCAACATGTGTTTAGTACTGAAGCATCATTGCTAAGGAGAAGGATAATGTGGTTGACTTTTCTTCTCTGAAAGATTAAACCTAACACTGAGATGCTTGTCTACACCACTTTATGGAAGAGGTTTCTGAAATGTAAACTTTTATATATAGATATACAGAGATCAAATCCATGTGTAACCTCCCACAAATCTGTGCGTTATTCATCCATAGAAACATTATGAGATTATTTTATTCATTCCTCTCAGGACCAAGCGCACTCGTTCCCTCATCTCCTGATTTTGCCCAATTGTAGATTACTAGCTCTTTGGATGGGAACACTGTCTTACTTGTTTTGTAAGGCAGCATTCACAGCTGTGGAGTTATATAAGTAAAAAGTAACAATAAGAGACAAACCTAACATATTTTGCTGTCTGTTCACTGCTTCCACTAAATTCTGTCTGGATTGTGGACCATGATTTTCATGATTAGGATTTCACCTCCGAGCTTAATTTTTAGTGATTAGTGTAAGCCACCACATGAAATTTGAATAGATTTATAAAATGTATTTGTTACTACTTGAAAGTTCAGCTGTACTTTTCAGTTTTTTGGAAGAATAGCTTTCACAAATGAATACTTTTGCAGCTGTTACAGATAAACATCCTTTAGGTAAGAACAGGTATACGTGTGTAACCCATACCTGCTAAGTGTGGTGCTGCATCCCCCATTCCAGTGTCACCTAGACCACCTACAGATTAATGAGTTTGCTACTGTCATCACATGACTTTTAGCCCCTGTAATAAGCCTTTAGAGGTCCCAGGTTTGATTCTGCCTGCCAATGATCAGCGTTTGTTGGTGTTACACGTGCTCTCCGAAGACTAGCACATTAGACAGTATGAGTGTGTCTAGACTACAGGTTTTGCGTCTACACTACTGCCAAGTTCTGTCGACAGTAAGTTGACAGAACGCGGCAGTTTTGTCGATGGCGGTAAACCTCATTCTACGAGGAATAACATCTTTTTTCAACAGAGTTATTTCGAAAAAGGCGTTATTGCATCCACACTGTGCTTTTTCCAAAGAGAGCGTCTAGACCCTTTGTCGGAAAAGTGGCTTGCTTTGTCGACAGAACTGGCTGTAGTCTACACACTCTTTTTCAACAGAGGCTTTCTCAACAGTATCTGTTGACAAAGCCTTTGTCGACAAAAGCCTGTAGTCTAGACGTACCCTAAGTGCTGAAACCTGCTATCAACAAAAAAGGCCAACTTAGTGTCTAAGTGAGAAAAACAGCTGGAAAAAAGGATTTTTTCCTCTAGCTTTTTGCTATGGTAGGTTTCCCTGGTAACAAGACAGGTACACAATTGTATTCCACAAGTCTCTGCTACAGAAGTGTACTGTGTAGAGAAGAAGAGGCAGGAACATCTTTCCCACACAGACCTACTAGTGCATGCTTGCAATCCAGCGCTACATGGTATTGGATGAAGTACATTGTGGTCAAATGGTTACACGTTTGGAGCTAGCAGAGACAGACTGACAGTCTGACAAATGCTGAGGGAACAGATGGACATACAGTCCATCTCTCTGATGTGTTGTGGTAGTTTCATTGTTCTGGCAACAAAAGCTTTGCACTTGGGGGGTGAAGAGAGCACAGAACACTTAAGGGGACAGGACATCTCACAATTGTTGGTCTCTGTATATGTCTGTGGAGATATAGTGTTCCTTTTTGAAGCAATAGTAAAGTGTGCTCTACCATATGTTTTCTTCACTTTCCTCTCCAACTCTGGCTATGCTTGGTTCTCCTGTCCTGCACTAGCAGGACAGTTTCTCAACTTTTCATGCTTTGGGTAAGTGTAGGAAACTGCTTTTAGTAGAAGGGTTGCAGACTAAATTCTGATTGTCATTGTAAATATTATTAAAAAAAATAGACTGTCAGTGTAGTAAGGTAGGCATTGACATGTGTGATAGCTGCTAAGCTATCTGCAAAGTATCATGCTTAGATCTTGCCTTGTGAGAATGATATTTTTATAGTAAAATTCCAATGCTGGTATGATGAAGATATGCTCATGGCTTTTATGAGGCAATGTGAGTGTTCTGTGATATTTCTTACTTGGATTTGTTTATTATAACCTACAAACTATAAGCTAGTCATCACTCATCTTAACTGGGAAGTATGTTTGGGTATTAAGAAGTACGCATTGTGTACTGAGTGCACAGTTTAGATCTATCATATTTTTTAATGAAGAGGAGAAAAGTGACATGTCAAGTGTTGATCTCTCATGCCCCCACTCTGCTGCTGCCATGTGGAAATTAATTTTGTTTTACTATTTAGCAATGAACTGTTCTCCAGGTGTAAGGGGCCAAGGATCTTTTCCTGCAAAGATGCATGCTTAGAGCTGGATGGTCATTTTGTGGCAAAACAGTTTTCTTCAGAAAATACTGATTTGTCAAAATCTAAACTTTTTTGAGGAAAGTATCTGTGTTGACAAAGCTTTTATCTGGAAGGTTTCTCGCATCCAGGATGGAATTTATGGTCAAAACTAGCAGAGAAAGAACTCAAAATAGCCAGTAACCCACTGGTGAGGGCACTTACCTGGGATGTGACACTGTAACTTTGCTGCCTTTAATGTTTCCCTTTGAATCAACAAATATCAGTCCCTAATTCATTGCCTAGAAGAGTGTGGTAGCTGACTGTTGAATGGTTGGGCTTTATGTATACCAAGTAATGTGTGTGTTTGCTGCATTCCATTTCTTTTTCCCTAAATAAATTCTGCGAAAGACCCTTGCATATTCTGACTCTGAGAGCTACTCTTGCTCTAAAGGTTTGGAGACCCTTTGCTGATTATCACAGCTTGTGAATGAGATTTGCAACTAAACAAATGTGAGGTTTTTAAAAAAAATCAAGGATACTGCATCACTTCACAAAACATACTCTGGTCATGTATTTAGACAAATGTGGTGCAGGTCTAATTTTTTCTGATCCAACACTGCATATGTAAAGGTGTACAAACAGAAAGTTTTAGAGCAAGGAACAGGGGCACCATTTCAGATTTTGGTGGTGGAGAGGGGGTGACCTGTGCATGCCATGATGCGGGGGGAAAAGAGAGTAAGAGCATGAGGGGAATTGACTGAGGATAGAGGCTTCAGCAGTGTTACTAAGTATTCCAAGTAAAAGCCAAGCATCAGATGGGGGGGGGGGGGGGAGAACCAATGCCATCTGCCCTCCCCCACACATACACATCAACTCTATCCAGGGATGACTAAGGCACTGGAAAGCTCTACTTTTTTGGCAAACAACTTAGCAGTTAGCTGACAGGAATACTGTATCTAATTGTGGCAAGTCACTTAAAGGACACTGGTTATCCTTAAAATTTTAATATATATTCTTACTTTGTTACTAGCTCTGTGGAGTCTCCCAGGACTCCTAGGCTCTGTCTCAGCTCTGGAAGAGGAATGGGTTCTAGTGGGTTACAGCAAAGGGGCGATACATTTCAGCTCTATACAAGAACATCAAAATGGCAATACTGTCTCTGACCAATGGTCCTTTTAGCCCTGTATCCTGTCTTCCAACAGTGGCCAAAGCCAGGTGCTTCTGAAGGAATAAACAGAAGAGGCAATCATCATGATCCATCCCCTGTCGCCTATTTTGTTTGTTTGAAATCTGCTGCTTAAACATTTAATTGGGTCAGCTTCTCCTGTTATGTTAGTGAAAGAATGAATAACATTTCCTTATTCTATTTTCCCACACCATTCATGATTTTCTAGACTTTTAACATATCTTCTAATCCTTTCGTCATTTCTTTTCCAAGCTGAAAAGTCCCAGTCTTGTTAATCTCTCCTCATATGAAAGCTATTCCTTAACCCCGAATCATTTCTGTTGCCCTTTCTGCATCTTTTCCAAATCCCATGCATCTTTTTTTAGATCAGGTGACCAGATCTGCATACAGTATTCAAGATATGGGCATACAATGACTGTACAGAGGCAATATAGTATTTTGTACGATTATCTATTCCTTTCCTAATGATTCCCAATATTCTGTTATCATTTTAGTTTTTAGACTGCCACTGCACATTGAACAGATGTTTTCAGGGAACTATCCACAAGATCCCTTTCTCGAATGGTAACAGTTATTTTAGATCCCATCATTTTTGCATCTGTAGTTAGGATTATATTTTCCCATGTGCATTATTTTACACTTATCAACACTGAATTCCATCTGTCCTTGTGTTGCTCAATTTCTCAATTTTGTGACATCCCTTTGTAGCTCTTTGTAGTCAGTTTTGGATTAGTCTATGTTCACCCCTTTTTCAAGAACATTTGTAAGTTTAACACAGTAGTCCAAATGAAGATCCCTGACGCATAACTCTTTTTCCTACTCTTCCCCCCCTCCATCTTTTAAGTGGAGTACCTTGCAATGTTTTCATGATGATCTAACAAACCTTCAATTACTGGAATGCCCAGTCTTTTGTAATTTGTAATCACTTTTCTGCCCTCTTTTTATAACAAACTCCCTGCCCCAAAGGCAAATCTGCAAGCAGCTCAAACTTTGTTGCATTTAAGAACTGCATCTGGAGTTAGGAGATGGGCTTTAAGCAGACCCAAGTATGAAATCCAGGGATTCAAACTCAGGGACGGGGTCTACTGTCCACCTAGCCCCCCATAAATGGTGCTCTCGGCAAGGAAACCTCAGCACGGCACTATGCCATTAGATGTTTGCTAATAAGGAGGGTAAAACCTCTGAAATTTTTGTTAAAAGCATCATATTTGCATGTCAGTCAACTCTATAGTGTGGGAAGGGATTGGTTTGCAAATGGGAAACCGAGGGAAAATATTGACTTGCGAAGGAACGTTATATAGTGAGTCAATAGCAGTGACTATAATCCAGAAATCTGGATTTCCAGTCATTAGGCAATATTTTATCTAGAACAGTAATAAACTACGCTGAGCAAATGGTTAAGACATCCTCACAGTGTAAGGATGCATCTACACTGCAGGGCTTAACTCAAAATAAGCAACGCAAATTGAGCTACGTCAATTGTGTAGCTTATTTTGAAATAGGGAACGTCTGCACAGCACTTATTTTGAAATAGAGCATTCTTCCTCCAACTTCCCGTATTCCTCATACAATGAGGGTTACAGGAGTCAGAGTAAGAAGTCCTCCAGCTTGACAGTATTTTGAAATAACTGCCTGTGGTGTAGACGCAGACTAAGGAATTGTGTTGTAGTGTAGACACACTGAGTGTGTACTCTGATTTTTAGAAGAAAAAATAAGGGAAATAGCAAGAGCACCACTTTGGAAGAATTTTTCTACCTCACATTGAAAAAGTTGGACAACTAACAGGTTGGCATTCAGCATTCCAGCTCAAGTACAAGCTCATTAAGATTTGGAGGCTACATCATGGCTGTGGTTTCAGGTAAGATTCAACTGTTGAACTGTTTCCACAAGATCTTAAAAAGTTAAAATCTCATGAGACTAGCTGTTCTTACAAAATTCTGGCTGAATCCAAACCATACTTGGAAAACAGACTCCTTACTCTTCTGGATACAATCTGAACTAAAATAATAGGAGAAGTTCAGATTCATGGATTCAAATCCAAACCTATTCAGTTCAGAGGACCTGAGGTTCCAGCCTTTCAGGGCAGGGACTGTGTCTTTTTAATGAGTCTGCATCATTCCTACTATAACTGCGCTGTATAGGCACTACCGTGATATAATTAATAATGGTACACTATGCATTTGTACACAACAATGCAGTGCTGAGACTCAGTTTTTCAGTGTAGTTGATTGCTAATGAGGTGCACACACACTCACAGCTTTTAAGGACAGAAGGGACTATTTGATCACTTATTTTGACTTCCTGCAGAACACAGGCCATAAGAATGGGAAGATTAAGCAATACAATATGAAAAGCTGATTTATGTTTTTTGAAACTCACATCTGGAACGCATTCAGAATTAAAATTGGACTTACAGGAATGCCTCTGGCAGACTTTCTTTCTACCCACTCAAACTGATGCACAGCAAAGCACACCAAATATGTGCTCATTGGGACAGACTTCTGAAAAGTTGTCCTGTTCCAGCCATCACCCAGTCGAACGGTTTGCTGAAGGAGAAAAAAAAAATCTTACTTTTTAAAACTGCAGACATGTGCATAAAAGAATACAATAGTTATATATATAAAGTAGAGCTATGGTCAGGATGAACTTCCACTCTGGCTTTACACAGGACATGAGATGGGAACATGCAAAGTGATTTTTTTCTTAAAGGTACCAGGCATATAATGAGACTTTGGTTTTATGCACTAAGAATAAGTTTTTTCATTTCTAGCTGTTTGTATTAAGAATTCAAACCATGCACTTCAGATGAGTTTTTCAATAAGCCTGAGTCCAGTTTAATGTGTTTTCTAACTAGTCTTCATGAAATGGCTTCTTAAAACCAAACTGTTGGGAAAATTAAATAGTGGGCCAAATTTTGCCCTCCTTTAAACCTGTGTAACTTTATTGAAGCTAGTGGGATATTATGGATGTAACTGAAGGAAGAATTTAGCCCATGGAATCCAATTTTTTTCAGTAGTAATTAGTCTATAAATCTTGATGCAAGGTTTGTTTAAACATTCTTGTATTCTTAGTGCTGGTCAGATTTTTGGTTTATTAATCCATTGCATGCCAGACTTGATTTTAGCAAATACACTTGATATCCTTAAATAGTTGCTGAATAGTGTGTACAAATTACTTCAACTATTTGTTACTCGTCATATAGTATATTTTCTGTTGCCTGATTGGATAACTCCACAAAAGTGAAAAAGCCAATGGCAAATAACATACTATATTTACAGTAGATATACAATACCACTTTCAGTTTTAAAAACTGAACACACCTATAATTTCAAAGAAACATTGAAACAAAATCACTACGTTTCCCCTTGTCTTGCTGAAGTAAATATCCCGTAATTTTTAGTGCAAATACATTAGATCAGTCTAATCCTTTTGTAGAACCTTCCATGGAACCTTTTATGCTTTGAACCCCCTTCCAAAATATGTTAACTATGTTTCTACTTTCAACTTAAAGTGCTCCTAGAAACTCCATCAGTATTTCCTACAGAAATGGAGTAGTCCATGAAAAACACCAGTAAATGTCCAAGTCATGTCTACAACTGGAGGGAAAAAAGGAAGTTTTTATGCGCTAAAAATACAAAATCTAGCACATTGGGTTAGACCATGGCCTATTTTGCCCCGTTGTCTGTGTGTGACAGTAGTCCATACCAGAGCTTTTGGGAGGAAGTACAGAACAGGGCAACTAGGAGTGGATCATTCCATCTCTTCCACTCGTGGCTTCTGGTCATCAGAAGTTTAGCACCATCCCAAAACATGAGGTAGTTTCCCTGTCCATTTTGGTTAGATTTTTTTTCTTGAGTGATAAGAACATAAGAATGGCCATACTGGGTTAGACCAAATATCCATCTAGTCCAGCATTCTGTCTTCTGACGGTGGCCAATGCCATGTGCTCCAGAGGGACTTAGAACAGATAATCATCAAGGGATCCATTCCTATCACTTATTCCCTGTCCTAGCAAATAGAGGTTACGGACATCATCCCTTCCCATCCTGGCTAAAAGCCATTGATGGGCCTATCCTACATGAATTTATCTAATTGAAGTCCTGGTCTTCACAACATTCTCTGGCAAGGAGTTCCACAGGTTGACTGTGCATTGTGTGAAGACATACTTCCTTTTGTTTATTTAAAACCTGGTACCCTTTACTTTCATTTGGTGACCCTTAGTCCTTGTGTTATGGGAAGGAGTAAATAACTTCTTGATTCATTATTTCCACACCAATCGTGATTTTGTACATCTTTATCATGTTGTCCCTTAGTCATCTCTTTTCCAAGCTGAAAAGTTCTCGTATATCCTCCTATGATAGCCATTCCATATCCCTAATCATTTTTCCCTCTTTTCTGAACCTTGTCCAATTCCAATATATCTTTTTTGAGATGAAGCAACCACATCTGCACACAGTATTTAAGATGTGGGCATACCATGGATTTATTTAGAGGCAATGTTATTTTCCTTCTTAAATACCTCTTTCATGATGATTTCCAACATTCATTTCACTTTTTGGTTGCTGCTGTGCATTGAGAGGACTATCGACAATGACTCCAAGATCTCTCTCTTGAGTGAAAATAGCTACAGTAAACTTCCGATAATCTGGCACCTTTAGAACCCAGGGGGTGCCGGATTATCAAATATGCAGGACTATTGGAAGGGGGGGGGCTATGAGGGATCTGGGGTGGAGTGGGGGTGATGTGCCCCTCGGCACTGCGAGAGCAACCCGGCAGCACCCCAGCTGCTCTGCCCCAGGTGTCCCCAAGTCAGCCGCTGCTGAAACTGACCAGCGGCTGACTCAGGGAAGCCCAGGGCAGAGCAGCTCCAATTGTCCGGCTTGCCGGAGCACTTCCGTGTTCCAGATGGTGCCGGACCATCAGGAGTGCCGGACCATTGGATGCCGGACCACTGGAGTTTTACTGTAATTTAGACCCCATCATTATGGACATATAGTTGGGATTTTTTTTCCAATATGCATTACTTTGCACTTATCGACACTGAATTTTGTATGCCATTTTGTTGCACAGTCACCATTTTTGTGAGATCCTTCTGTAGTTTAGTCAGCTCTGTTTAAGCTTGAAAGCTTTCTCTCCACCAACAGCAGTTGGTTCAATGAAAGATATTACCTTACCCACTTTGTGTCTCTCACATCCTAGAACTGACATAGCTACAACACCACTGCTTATTGTTTTTATATGGCCTGTGGGATAGCAAGTCTACAAAATCTGTGCATGCAGAAGCCCTGGAATAGCTAACTCAAGAAAAAATATGATTTTATCCTCCATTGTGATTGGCAGAGCACTGCTGTGTTGTGCTTTGCTGCTGAACCTCTGTGGCCAGTAATACACAACTAAGAATGATAATTAAACCACCTGTCCTATTTTATAAAAGCCTTATGAAACCTTAAGGTGGTAACCTTAATCTGTACAGCTTCTGAGATGACAATGGATCTATTAACACACAAGAGTGTTTAGATCTGAATTACTGTTACAGTTGTTTTACAGATATATTCTTCTTATATAGTTCATTTGTGAAATACATACCTCTACTGCCATATTTGAGAGTGCCTGGAATGGTTCTTTATGGATGATAATTATGGTGTAAGTTGCCTTTTTGTTGGGCTCATCAAAGCAAGGAAATGACTTCCGTGCATCTGTTGGCTCATGGTCAGTAGCTGCTATACTCCTTTAAAATAAAAAAAAATAGTTGCATTGCCCTAAGTCTTCATGAAACCCATTATTTGTTGTTTCCATGTATGAGCATAATTATTCATTAATACTGCAAACTATAGTAGAACTAGCAAAAGTTTTATTTCCATTGGTCTTTTTCTAAGATTAACTGCAATATTTATAGCCCTCCAATATACTTAGGCTCCTAGAAGTCACAACTGTTAGGTGTTTTAGCATCTAAATAAAATAAAACTGCTAATCATAAATGGAGGATGTGCTCATTTTTTTTTAAGAGCAGGAAAAGTAAAACACAAGTATTCCATCACACAGAAAGGAGAAATTCTGCCCAGCCTACTAATATGAGTAATCCCATTGACTTCACTGGAGTAAACATTAGTAATGTCATCCGCTAAAAGAAAACTAAGGCCCTGATCTATCTATGAGCTCCAAATGAATAGATTGATTTGTCCATAGGAAGCTCCACTGATTGGGTCTCATAACAGGATTGGGACCTGAGCTTCTCTTGGAAAGACATCTTCAAAAACTTTCGAGTGATTGCTCATCCCTACCTCCACAAAACAGTGAAGCTTTCTGCACAGCACTTTCGTGGTATAGACATTTATCCTTCAGAGGTTACCCTGCACATTTGCCTGCTAATACTCTTAACTTTACTGACTCCAGTAATGAGTTGTGCACTGACATTTGAGATAGAGTAGAACACCTAACAACAAATCTGTGCCACATTTTGTTTACAGTATTTTGGCTTGGAAGTGAAGTTGGCTGACTTAGAAATGACTAAGAAAGTTGTTGCAAAATAGGATCATTTAGAGAACATTGTCACAACTTTTATGAAACCTGAAACATGAATTCAAGTTGCCCCCTATCAGCATGCTGTTCAGAGATGGAGCATGCTCCCTGCTCTGATTGACAGGTGAATGCATCTCAGGTATCTTCAATTAATTTGGAATGCAATGCACTTTCTGACAGCATTTCTACAGCTATTCGAGCCACATTATTGTAAGGTGAAGATTTTTTCTTTGTCTTTTCCTCAGTAAATTAATTCAAATACTCATAATAAATTATAGATCTTTACCACCATCAACAAAAGTTCATTTGGCAACTAATTTTTCAATGTTTCTGTTCCTTTGGCTTTCTCCTGTGATTGATAAATACTAAAGATGGTCATTAAGATAGGTTAGTGGCAAGGTTCATGTATAGGTCAGATGAGGTAATACATCTTAGTTTTACTATTTCTGTTCATTTGAACAGTCACTCAAATGTCTCAAATTCAAGGTCTTGGAGGTGGAAGTGTAATGAACATCACCTTATTTAAGCCTCCCAAAAGAGCTTAGACTTAGCAGAGTTTCTTCTGCTTTATAAGTTGTTTGATGTCCTGTTCTCGTCTTTGTAGAGTTTAGAAGTTATTTCATAACCAAGTTAACTTCAGTCTTCTGGGCAATGTTTTACAGCTGTTGCCTTTCAAACTGCTGTATATTGAGACATTCTTCTATCCATGTTCTTTAAGACTGACAACACAAGAACCACTTCACTGATTTATAAGGTGATAATCCATATGTATTCATACATTTGTAGTAGGCAGACATACACCAATGATGCAATGTATTAATGCCACCAGTCATGGCAGTTGATTCAGAGCCCTCTAGTCCAGGCCATGTCTCTGTGCACAAAAGTAGTAATTAAAGAAAGAAAAAATCTTGCATAACTTGGTTTTTACATGAAAAAGCCTCCCCTTTTTATAAGTTGCATCCTGTCCCTGCAATTTGTGTTGATTTCTAGGTTTTAAAACATGAATCAGAAGTGACAAAGTAGTAACTATACCAGGACTATTGAGAGGAGATCTGTCTGTGACCAAATGCAGCTGTTGTTCCCAAAATAAAATGTTGCTACATTTAGATGATAAATTACTGGTTTTTGCCAAGCACACACAGATTTTCATGAAAAAAGTGACACACACAAAGAAAGAGTTTTATTTGTCTGCCTCAGTGAAGTAATAGATTTTCATACATTTTTTGCAAACATAGATTCATCATTTTCCCAGAGAAATTTTGGCACTTTACCAAAGGATACGCAAAGTCATGGCAAAGTGTATTTTCTGCCTTCAGCAACTGCCTTGGCTTTCTTTTAATAAGAGAAAATTCAAGGAGAGAATGGAGGAATAATTCACATCTGTGCTAACCAACAAAACCATGAATACCGGCTTCCTTATCAGAGACATGCCAAACTAGCACCTTTTGAGCCCCACGACACCCACACATTGCTTCACTTCAGTGCTTTCAATAAGGAATTCTGATCTGAGCCAGATTTTAGGTATGTAAAGCTAAGACACAGCTGCCTTGCTCCATCTGTATCCTCAGTAATACCAGAAGAATAGAAACTGGAATAACTTCTCATCTCTTAATAGCAGCCGAGAATTGAAAAGTTGTTACTCTAGGCCAAAACACTTATTTGGCACTTTCCTGGACCTCATTATCTTCATATCTGAACACTTTTCAATCTGTTTATTGTTTTTTTCCTCATCATTGTTTCCCCCATTTGCAGGTATTCAGTATCATAATGGAAGTCGGTGACAAATAAGAGCATTAAACTGTGGTTTCCTAAGTCCCAGGCCAGTCCCCAAACGACTGAATCATTCTTCCTCTGGGACCTACCATTATCTTCTGGTGAATGTATAAAATCAGAGCTGAATTTAAGGGGAAGTAATGTCTGGACCCATGCCTAGTGTTTAGAGAAAAGGGGCGATGGCAATGCTTAAGCAATCCTTTGTCCCAATAGAACCAGCCTCCCAACTGGCTTCTTTCTATTCCACCTCTTCCCATTTCCATAGTGGAATTTGAATATTGTGCAATAAATGAGGCATTGAGCAACACCTGGAGCCATGTTAATGTTTGACTTTGCAATCTTAATAATGTGGTTTTAACAGATATTTTTGTTAAATATCTGTTAGTCACGCAAGACTCTTTCCCGGCATTTGCTACACAAACCTGCTAAGAAAGAGGGATGCTTCCTGCTTCCACATTTGAGTTGCTGTTCCACCTTGCCACCCTACTTCAGAAACAGAGGCCTGCTGGCTGACCGAGGGGTGAGAGGGAAGATGAGCTTGTGGTTAAGATGCTGAACTGGCCCTTTGGAAATCTGAGTTCTGTCCCTGATTCTCTGGCATATTTCTTGTGATACCATGGGCAAGTCACCTCTCTCTCCCTCCCTGCTTCCAATAAACTGTAAATAACAACTCCCTGCTTTACAGAGGCCCAGTGAGACTTTGTTAATGGTTATGAGGTTGTTATATGCTAGGGCCATAAGTACGTTACTTACATTGATAACAGAGGAGCTGTACAGGGATGGTAGCAAGGGAATAGAGCTGAAGAGCCAAATGCTCCCCATAGGGCTTCCCCTTAGACCAAATTGTTGTAGGAATCCACTTCTATACATGTCAGAGGGTGGCCCAGTTGACCTTTTCTCTTCGGTCTGCCCTTGCATCCTCCTTTGCCAGCCTCTGGGTTTGCTCATGGGTTTGCTAGTTGGCAGCAGAGTGAAGCTGACATAACTCTGGCTTGTTGCACCTAAAGGTTTTGAATACCAACAATGAAAATGGACTAGTTTCACTTTTCTGTTCAGGAAAGCTAGGAGGGATTCCAGCAGCCTGTCTGCAGATTCCAACCCATCTTCCAAGTATTAGGGCTGGAAACATCCCTTTAAAATGTTTAATAATAAATATAGCAGAAAGTGGTTATTTAGTGCCTCTCTCCTAACATACACGCATCAGGGGAAATTTGCCACTAGCACTATCTACCAGATTTTTCAAGCCCTGCCTTAGAAGTAGTGGAGATCTGAGGAAAGGAAAGGGTTAACTGAGTCATCCAAAGGGGACATATTTGGGTTCTTTAATTGTGACAAAACCTTGGTAACATTTTAATAAAGGGGAAGGAGTATGTCAACTCATAGATATGCTCCAGCTTTCAAACCTGCCTATGTGTAATTTAAAGCAGCTGGCGAAGGAAAAGTAGAGCTCTGACATTCCTTTAGCTTACAACATCCAAGAGGTTATGTCAAGAAAGCTGTCAGTGCCAGATAGCTGGCATTTCACTGAAAGGCTCTTACTTTTGGGAATGATCAAATACAACTTACAGAGCTGTTTCCATGTAGCAGACTACACCTATGAAGCAACAGACAAGTCTCAGTCCCCACATACAACTCCCAGATGTGAGTTTGAAAAGATCAGGGGTAGCCTATGGCCAATAGAGTACCAGACTGCTTTTCACAATACAAACTCCAGCCACATTTCCTTGTAAGCAGTGGCCCCAAGACTGCTCTGGCATTCTTAATGCTGTAGCTTCCTGAGGGGAGCAGGAAAATTACAAGAGAGCCCAGAAAGGTAAGCAATTGGGTGACAGAGAGAAGGGGGAGAGGGAGAGAGCAGATCTGAGTAAGCAGAGATAGCTGTGCAAGTCAAAGTTTAAAATAAATGGGTTTACTTGGTTACTCCATTCTCAGTGTAGGTAGTTCTGTAAAATCCAACCAGGGAGCCATTCAGCCAGCCTTGGAACTTCAGGGTGAGTACATAGTCGACATTTTCAGCAGTAGGAGAGAGCTTCTCTTCTGCCTCCATCACCACATATTCATGTTGTTCATATTTAAAGCAATCTCTCAGTGCAATCTGCTGCCCGGAGGATTTCCGGAGCACGGGCATCTCTGTGATCTTGGTCTCTCGGAGGTGAAGCCACAAATGCTGGGTTGATTCATTCAATTTGATGGAGATGTTGACTGTCCCTGTGTAAATATCTGCTTCCATCTCAGGCTTAATTTCCAGCTGATAGTGCACTGGGTTAATGTAAGTGGGTAGCCTGAAGTCTTTCCAGCCTCCATTCACATCATTTTTGGGAGCGCAGTAGTGCAGCTCCTCTGTCCCAGGGACGGTGGTTGCTGGCTGCTGTGTGGCTCCTGAATTCTGGCAAGGCTCAGGTCTGCTTAATCCTACACCAAGTCCCACAGCTAAACTTACTACAACCACCACTGCACAGATAATGGCCACATGCTTTTTCTTCATGCAGTACTTCTTGGACATCTTATCTTCAAAATCCATTCCCTGCATCTCTGCTCCCCTCTCTTCCTTCAAAGCTAGACATTAACTCTAAAAAAGGCTTATTAAGCTCCTCAGCAGCGTTGCCTGTTTTAGGCCAGCAGATTCGATCTGTATTCTAATGATGTAGTTATATCCTTTCTGTCTCTGTCTCCCCCACCTCTCCTTCCACCAAGCACTCAATTAATTAAAGATAGCACTCATCTGAACCAGAGGCAAAGTGGCTGATCCAGAGGAGTTCAGCTGTGAAGGAAGACAGAAGAAACCGGCGCAGAAGAAGAATTTTGTTACTACTCCTCTCCTTATAAGCAGTGCAGCCCCACCTCCTATTCCTCCTACTCTGCTTTCAGTTAAATATAAAACAGTGCTATGTTAATCAGCAGTTAGGGGATGATCATATGCCAAAGCTCTGTCAGCAGCTTTCAGAAAGAGTTCACAGAGAGTGGTGTAACTGCTAGGAAACCTCAACCTTTGCCACTACCTCTTATTTTTTTCCTCCTGTTGTTGTTGTTGTTGTTTTGATTAACAACCAAGAATTTCCTTGAAAATCCACCATGGATTTTGTGCAGTCAAATTTCCAAGATTAAAAAAAAAAATCTTTGCAATTTCATTCAGTTGTTTTCCCTCAGTCATGGAGTCATTCTTTCATTGTGTAACTCCATGCAGTTACAGACAGAAGCATTGGCAAGAAAATGGTATAACTTCACTTTTGTTTCAAGCTTTAAAATGTTGCTATTTTCACATATACAGGACCAGTTTTCAAAGAGAGGTTTAAGAACTACACGTACTAACAGGGTAGCTGGGGGTGAATTTACTTCCCTGGTCAGTGCCCTTAGTGCAGTGGTCTCCAACCTTTTTAAGCACATGATCACTTTTTGAATTTAAGTGCAATTCAGGATCCACCTCAAACCCAAACACCCTTGTCCTGCCTCCTTCGTGCCTCTTCTCCGAGGCCCTGCCCCTGCTCACTCTGACCTCCCATTCTCCTTCCCTTTCACCAGGCAGGGGCAGAGGGTTGGGACACAGGCTCTGGTCTTGGGC
Organism: Pelodiscus sinensis; assembly: GCF_052426305.1. Classification (NCBI taxonomy): domain Eukaryota; kingdom Metazoa; phylum Chordata; order Testudines; family Trionychidae; genus Pelodiscus; species Pelodiscus sinensis. Next base: position 106,400,941 of record NC_143055.1, read on the forward strand.
TAAGGGATTTGGAGTGTGAGGGGGCTCTGAGCTGAGCCTGGGGCAGGGAGTTGGGGTGCAGGAGGTGGTTCAGGGTGCAGGCTCTGTAAGGGAGTTTGGGTCTGGGGGGTTCAGGGCTAGGTCAGGGGCCTGGGGTGTAGAGGGGGGCACATGACTGGGGTAGGGTTTGGAGCGGGCTCCAGCTGGACACTGCTTATTACAGGTGGCTCCCGGGTGGTGGTGTAGGGGGCTAAGGCAGGCTCACCCCTGCCCTGGCCCTGCACTACTCTCAAAAGCAGCCAGCAAATTCCTTCCATCCCAGGCCCTGTTGTCCCCTTCTCCCCTTTCTGTGGGGATAGAATACAGGGAGGAAGAAGGGGCACCCTGACATCAGCACTCCTCCTCTCCCTTCCCTGCTCTGTATCACAAGCAGGAGGTTCCTGGTGGGGGCAGGGGGAAGCTCCCAGGCAAAGGGCAGGAACTGTGCAGCAGTGGGGGGAGGTGCAGCTGAAGTATCCACACTTGATAGCCTGTTCGCCAAACCAGTCAGGATCACCTGTCAGAGGCTCCAAGATCTACCAGCAGATCCTGATCTACTGGTTGGTGACCACTGCCTTAGGGAAAGGGGGAAACTCCTCCCCTCACTCACTGCAACAACAGAACACTGTTCCTCAACCCCGTCCAGATGCATAAATCATATTCACAGCTGCTGTCAGTTACAAATATAAGAATGATTTCCTTGGTTTTCTGGTCTCTTCTCCTTAACCCTTCACTCAATGCTTTCTCTCTTGCTCCAGTTATCCATGCCAATGTAGATTAGGTAACTGCAATGTGCTATGTAAGATCTTTCAGCTAGTGTAGAATATAGCTTCACGCTTACTTGGAGTTGGAGTTAGCCATAGGAGATATACAGTCTTTGCCCTCCAGAGATTATGCAGACCTCCTGTTTACTTTCAATGCAACTAAAGGCATGGCTTTTAATTATTTTAGTTTGGGCCTCAGTATCTGAGAAACCTCCTCTATTCTTGTACACTTCTGTGACATGAGATATGGATTTAGGCTGACAATTACTAGAGCTACCATCTGGCTACCATAAAAAGAAATTGCCAGGCAACCCAGTAGTGACATCTGTTCAACGTGCAGCAGCAGTGCAAAGCCAAGTAAAGCCAAGGCTTTACTGAGCAGAGAATAAAGATTAATATGAAGACCATTCTAATCACTTGATGGTATGTTCTTGAATCCTTGAATTTGGTATTCAGCTGTGAGCTCATAATCTCCTTTTAAAAAAGGACAACACAGAAGTTAAGGAATATTCAGGACTAATTGGAGCCAGGGGTGTAGAAGAGGAGAAGTAATCCTTATGAAGAGATTAAAAACACTGAGCCAAATTCTGCTGTCCTACATTGGTGTGCACAAGGGCTCTGTCTACACTGCAGTGCTATTTCGTGATCCATCCAGGATCCCAAAATAATTATTCCATGTCTTTTGAGCGCACCTGTTATTTTGAAATATAATGGGCTCACTATTCCAACGTCCCTGTAAATCTCATTCCACAAGGAGTAGGGGATGTTTTAGAATAGCGATTTGTTTAGAAATAAGCACTGTGTAGACAGCACCAAATTTTGAAATAAGCTATTTTGAAATTGACTCGAAATAAGCTATGCAATTTGCATAGCTCAAATTGCGTAGCTTATGTCAAGCTAAAGGGTGCAGTGTAGATGCACCCATGGCATGACTTTATAAAAGTACTCTTAATTTCGAAAGAAGAAACTAAAAGATAAGATATAAAATATTGGATGGCTTAGTAAATTCAATTTACCTTTCCCAAGATACAAGAACAAGGAGACATACAAGTTAAAAAACCGTAACATTACATGTGAAAGAGAGTAAAGGAAACTTGTGTTAAACTTGTGGTGATATTGCTAGCAGCATAAATGGAAAGTTTATGCTACTCCAACATTATTGTTGATAATACCTGGCCCACTAGTGTTCGCAGAATGTCTTATTACCTTGAGGGCAGTTTGCGTGATAGCATGCCATTAGTGGAAAGTTGAGGAGCACATGAAGCCAGCGTTGAATAACAGCAGTGACGCCTCCAAAAAAAAAGGGAAACTGTTGGTCATTCTCAAACTCTCAGTAGTCTGCAAAGTGCTCAGAAAGTCATCATTCAGCATGAACTACCCTGCAAAGTACTCCAAACTGTATTACATTGCTGAGGAAGTTGTAGCAAAGCAATTGCAAGAGTACCTGCCCTTCAACAGCCTTGGTTGCTAATACATCCTATTGATGTATTTTAGGATTTTGAACTGCTGCACATCACTGTAATCTCTGAAAGCCTTTCCATGGGTAGATTTCCTTGATTGAAAATGTTTTATCCCTGGACTCTAATGCTTCATTCAGGCTTTATGGTCTCCACTGTCCCTGAGAAGTGCAACTGTCTTGGTGTAGTCTCCAGTTGACCATGGATCAGAGCCATTGAATGCAGAGACCAAAATCTTAAACTGGCAACAAAAACAGGATAAGAGTCAATGGGGATATTTCACATAGATTTCTCCTGGATAATTGGAGTATTAAAAGTGCCTAATAAAAGATGCTGTGCGAAACACAAATACAGCTTCAAAATTTAGCTCATCTGCAACACTTCAAATTGCCATTTCCTGAATATAATTTAACAAACTGAAATAAAACTAAGTATTTGCTAAAGACAAGACTATGGAAAAATAAACACAAAGCAAAAGTTGAAAGATTCAAATCTTAAGGGCAATGAGAGTAAACTTTTATCTTTTGAAAAAGCCCGTGGGTAATTGGCTTTAGAGGAAAGTTACATCCATAATGTCCAACATCAAATGTTACTGAAGATCCTTAGACTTAAAAAAAAATATCAAATAGTGTCTTGATCTAAATCTAGTTTGAAGTCGGAATCTTTTGTGGAAGTAAGTCTGCTTATCAGTCACTTCTCTGTGGATGTTAGTTCCCAAATGAGAGAGAGGATTTTATACACCAATTCACTCTCTTAATTTTGCAGGATCACTGCCTTTCTTTTCTCCAGAGGGGCTTGAATGCCAGTAGTTAATGGATAAGTTTAGCTAACATGTCCTAAAACAACCAAACTCAAGTTCAAAAAACTAGTCAATGTCTTTCAAGAAGTCACGTGGATCACTACACCAGAACAGTGCAGCTTCTATTTTATGAGAATAATAGCTAAATTCTGGTCCCTTTTTTGAGTCAGGTAAAATTTGTGATGACTTGAAGAGCAAGATTTAGGCCCTAAATATTTGGGCAACTGAAGAAGCTGAGATGTTGCTACACTGCAAAGTTCAGACCCATATTTCTTGCAAAGCTTGGGGAAGTTGAGAGACACAGTTTTGATTCTCACCCCCTTCTTGTAGAGATTCATAGAATCGTAGACTTCAAGAGATCAAGTGCAGTCCCCTGCCCTCACGGCAGGACCAAGCACTGTCTAGCTCATTCCTGATAGATGTCTATCCAACCAGTTCTTAAATAAACTATTACTATTATTGTTGTTGTTGTTTGTTGTTATTTATTTATTTATCTACAAAGAGTATCCTAACCACTGTACACAAGAAAGACTTGGTCCCTCACCCCCAAAGAATTTATAATCTACTCTCTGACGTGGCAAAATAAGCAAAGGTGATAACAAACAAAGTGGGGGAGGTTACTTAGGCATAGACACAACATACCTTGATGGCCCCACTAAGCATTTGTTTTTCCATTGTGTTAACTTGCTTTTCATAAGTGACACAGCAGTTACCTGAAAGTGTATTTTTAAGTTGATGATCTTTATTAAATTGCTTGTCTCAGTGAAGAATAAAGATTACTGAATCCTGAGTCAGATCCACCTCCAAAAGAGTCCTCAGCATTCATACCTCCCACACAAAGAAGTTTTTCATAATGTGATGTGCTACTCTGAAGATGTTTCTCAAAGGAATTGAGTTGTTTGGAGCAGATAGCTTCAGTTTATGAGATAATTCTGCTCCATCCTCCCCTCTTCCCTACCTCTCTCCTGAGGACTTCAGTTTTCTCCTTTTTAAAGGCCTCCTGCCTATCATACATATGTGCTTGACCCAGGGCCTCTGTAGCACCTTCCTCTTTAGTATGATCTCTATGCAACCCATCACAAAGTCCCATGTCATACATGTGTTGGATGATGGGATTACAACAGAATTCCCATGAGTTCACTGTCACTTCTGGTCTGAGAGAACTGGGCTGACGGGGTGGGATCACATTGTCTTGGAAACTTTGAATGACAATTAGTGGCTTCAGAACTTCCAAATGAGGAAAGAGACATTAATGGAGATGTGTGATCATCTTCCAACAACATTTTGTGCCAGACTACTCATTTTCAGAAACCCATCCCTATACAGAAATGGGTGATTGTTGCCCATGGGAAGATAGCAACACCTGACAGCTACTGGTCAGCTGCTAACCAGTTAGGGTTGGGGAAATCAACTGTCAGAATATTCTTATGAGAATATGCACCAGTTGTCATATTCTGTGGTGACAGAAATTTCCATCACAGTTCTCCTTATCTGCATAAGAAGTACAGGTGTACAAAGTGAAATTATTTCCCTTTAGGGGGTATTGCATATGCAATGCTGACTAGAGTTTGGTAGGTGCAGGGAGGAGCTACAGCTCCGTCTACTTCCCTACCCAATTCTCACCCAGATAAAATATCTGGTGTGTAGCCTGTTTGTTCTCTTGAGCTCCCCACATTGTAATCTGAGTGTCCTTTCTCGGCGGCATAAAGGGAAGGGGGAAGGTCAGGAATCCATACTACTTCCTCTTACTCTGTGCACCTATGTAATGGCTAGCCACCATCTTGTTGTGTATTTGTAATAAAACCATATTCAATTTATTTTGCAACAAGTTTATACTTAGTTTGATATTGTGTATTAACTTTCAGTAAGTTTTATTTTTGGTCAAATACTAAAATGGAAGAGTCTCTGGTGTCCTTAAAAAGTTTACTGTTTACACATTCTTCACCAGAGACATTTTAAAACCAATTACTGGTATTGCTTTCTTCACTATCTGGGCTGATAGGTTTTAATGGACTTTACTCTTTCATCACTTGTTATTTTAATTGTTGGCCAAAAGATTAGAGAAAAATATCATCAATGTTCTTTGGACTTTCACACATACTGCAACTAGAATAAGTATATAAATTCGATAAGGAAGGAGAAATACATTTTATTACCATTGCACAAATTGTAGAACTATAATGGAGATGGGCTATATCTCTGACGTATTAATCCTTTTATTTTTCATTAACCTTTTAATGAATAAGAGATGGACCCAGACTAAAAAACCCCAAATACCCAAACTAAACTACACTACTGACCTTTGGAAAATAGGGGATTTGATAGCAGAGGGGTGGAATATGATAGAGACATTTGTGCTACTGTCAGGAACCTAAAGGTACAATCATGAATGGCATTGAGAAACTGAGTAAGTGAATGTATGCCTTCTTGTAACACAAGAACCAAGGGTCAATCAATTGAATTAATAAGCAGATTTTTTTTAAAAGAAAAGGAAGTGCTACTTTACACATTGCACAGTCAGCCTGTGGAACTCATTGCCAGGAGATGCTGTGAAGACCAAAACCTTCAAAAATTATTAGATGAGTGTATGGAGGTTAGGTTAGTCAATGAATATTTGCCAACATGGTCAGAGATTCAATCTCAAGTGCTGAGTGTCTCTACCCTCTGGCTGCCAAAAACTGGGAATGGATGATCATAGAATCATAGAATACTAGAACTGGAAGGGACCTTGAGATGTCATTGAGTACAATCCCCTGCCCTTACAGGAGCACTGTGCACCATCAGATCATTCCTGATAGATGTCTGTCCCACCTGTTCTTATATATCTCCAGAGATGGAGATTCCATAACTTCACTAGGCAATTTATCCCAGTGTTTAACCACTGTGGAAGGGTGGCCCCACTCCTGGGTCCCAATACCCTGCTCAGGTCTACTTCAAGCAGCTTCAGTGCTGCACTATTTGCCCTTTGCAGGATTCCAGCTCCAGTCTCTCAGCCATAAAAGTTTTGGGCCAACGCCCCAGGGTCAGCCTGTGAGGAGCCCTCAGAGCCTCCCCAGTCCTCCCCACTGGGGGCTCATGCCCCATTCCTCCCTCACGTCCTTCCACTTACCCCTCCGTAACCCTCCTTCCTGATGTCAAATAAAAGACACGTATGTTCAAAAATAGAAACTGGGTTTATTGAACAAAACTGGGGGAGGGGGATGAACCTGTGGGGAGACTGGGAAAAGGAGGTGGGAAAGGGGAGGGCAAAACCTAGGAGGAAAGAGCTGGAAGGGGGAAGCAAGGAGAAGAAAGGGGAGGGGAAGCTCAGGGCTCCGGTTTGGGGGGGTCTCACCAGACCAACTTGAGTTTCATGCAAACCTGCTCCTGGTGGCCAGGCTGGTAGCTATCCTGCAATAGATGGACCGCATTCCTCCATCTAGTGCAGAGATGATGGACATTGGGGGCATCCCCCCCAAACCTGAATAAGGTCCATGATCTCCACCCTGGACCAGGACGGTACCTGCCTTCTCCAGCCCCTGTCAGGATCCTGGGAGCTGGCAGACTGCTCCTGAGGAGCAGTGGAGGGCTGGCTGCCAGTGGTTTGCTGGCTCATGTTCTGGGGCCACTAGGTTGGGGCCCTGGTCACCACTACTGGCTCTGGGCTGGCAGGCTTGGAGCTGGCACAGACACTGTGGCCAGGGTCTACCCCTTTAATGGCTCCAGGGCTGGGGTAGAGGAGAGTAAGTTTTCCTGGTTGTGCCCAGAGTGGCCACCAGGGCTCCCTGGGAAGGACTGGAGGCCCCCTATTTCGAATTAAGTCTACACTTAATTTGAAATAGCTATTTTGAATTTGGCATTTGAGGTTTACCAAATTCAAATTAAGCGCTCCACTATTTCAAATTAATTTTGAAATAGCTGTTTGCATGTATAGATGCTATTAAAGTTAATTTGAAATAACGGCTGTTATTTCGAATTAACTTTGCAGTGTAGATGTACCCTTACAGGAGTTGGAGTAAGAAGTCCTCCAGTTTGACAGTATTTTGACACTATTCCAAAATAACTGGCTGCTGTGTACAGTTGGACTAAGTTATTTTGAAATAGTGCTAGTTATTTTGAAATTGTGTTGCAGTGTAGATGTATGTCAGAAGAAGGATAGTAGACTAGATGGACCATTGATCTGACTCAGTATGGCTATTATTATATTCTTACTAAAAGTTTGAATCCATGTCCAAGCACGAACTTGCTTTTACCAAATTTTAAGAAATTACTAAGGTTAGCCTTAGAATACTGCTTCTTTCTTTAATGTTGGAAGCTCTCCTGGACTCAAAATTTGATGCTCCCGTTCTACCTCCCACTCTCCAGAAAAAGCAACTAACATTTTTATATGACAATAGAACAAATATTTGGCATGTTTCCATTTGGAATAAGAAATAGGTTAATTTTGATGTCAGGAAAAGCAGCTAATTTTCTTTTAAAGTTAAGGGAGCTATGTATCCACAATAGCACCAAACCAACTAATCAAAATTATTTTCTTGAAAGTAAATGTTCTAAATGAGTTGCAGAAATGACATTTTTTTTCTTTTCTCCACAGTTATGGAGAGCCTTGAAAGAGGGTTTGGAAATGCATAGTCTGCTGATTATAATAGTGTCAAAACAGTTTTTGAGTCTTCAGTTCTTAAATGAGGGGGAAAATAGATGATAATCTGGAAAGTGCTGAGAAGGTGAATGAAGGTGATGGTTTGATAGTTAAAAACAATATAACTAAGAATCAAAAGGTTTGCTTAGTTAGCAATGAGCACAAAGTAAGTTAAGAGGTAAATTCTTTAGGAAATTCTTAGAAGGAAAGTGAACACTATCCTAGAGAAATCCTTACTTGACAGGTGCTAAATAAGAGATGAGAAAAGCACCAATGGTAAGAAAAAGCAGCTGGGATCTAGAATAAAGGAATGGGGCTACTGAAAAAACAGGGCCTGCGTGATGTATAATATAGACAATGAACCCAAATCTGTATAATGATAGTCAGGATTTACAGCGCACTGTACTCTCAAAGCACTGGGATGCATAACATAATTAACCCCCATAACACCACTGTGAAATATGGACATGCAATCCCCATTTTAAAGATGGAGAAATTGACACTGTGAAATGCCCCAGGCCACACTGTATCAGAGCTGGGATAAGAATTCAGGAGTTCCTGTTTCATCATCCCGTGTGTGCTGACTTTATGTTGTTCGAAAACCCAAGGGATATGTTTAAAGGGCCTACCGACATCTCTTATAGAGAATAAAGTAGAAAAGTGTGGGGAGTTTCCTGAGTACAAGGACTGAGATGAATTGTCTGGGAACACAAGCAGCCTGCTATTAAAGGGTCCAGCAGTGGCTGCATTCCTAGAGGCATTGGCCTTTTTCAGGCACAATGCTCCGGAGTGTTTCTATGTAGGCACTGTGCCTCTGCTATACCCTTACCATATTTTTACAACTGCACCCTTGTGCCTGGGCAGGGGTCACTTTAATTAAGTCCAATATGCAAGCTCCAATAGGGCACACAGTCCTTTATGAACCAACAGCCTTTATTCACCTCAGTGATATTAAATATGTAAAACAGGGAAAGGGAATCTTCTGGGGGCTAGACTGTCCCTAACAAGTCCTGGGGGTAGCACAAATCTGCTCTTCCCTTTTCCTAGTAGGCACTGCTACAGGATTTACATTCCAAATTCTCCAGAGTCTCCTGCTTCCCGAATCAGCAATCCAACTCTGTAGTAAAATCTCCCTTCTCCCTGTTTCAGCATTTCCACGTCCTTTGTTTTTGGGTTCTGCCTTGACTCTGTGCAGCCAATGTTTACAAAAAACTTTCCATTTAAAGGTTTCATTAAGTCATTCTTATTATGTAAATATCTGATGTAACTAAATCTGTGCCAAATGCTGAAGCTGTTTCCTTGGGCCTGATCCAAGGCCTACTGAAGTCTGTTTCCATCTATGAGGTACAGTCTTGGCAACGACATTGCAAGCTTCTCCCTGCTTTTATGCCAGTGTGTCTCATCCTTGAGCTATTGGGCATGTCTAGGGGAGCAAGAGTGGGTCAGTTTCCCTGTTCACTTAAGACTGAGATTATGGCTGAGATCAGGACACAAGAATGGAAAGTGCAAAAATGGGTCTTACCCCTTTTGTATTCTCTCAGTGGGGATTAGCCAAAACTGCAGTACTTCTTTGTTTCTGAGCACAAGAACTATCCAGAGCTAGTTTTCTCACATCTATTAGCTTCTCAAGAAAGAAGGGGTTGGAGGACCATCAGTGGAGCAGGGTAGCTACAAAGGGGAGCCCAGGAGCAGTACTCATGAGAAATCCCAGAAGACATTGCCTACAATACCTACTGGATAAGCCTGATTCCTCTGAAGTGTATGGCTTGTTGGCCCAATCTGGCCCAAAGTGTGAAATTGGTCCCATTGCCATGGGCTTCTATTGTGCTGTGAGTCATGTATTGATATTCTTCTGAACAGGGTGAAATGAACCCTTACTACATGGGATCTGTGCTGACGCTACTTACCAGATGGCCAGTTGGTACCAATTGTGATGCTGGCTTGTGATGCTTTTCGGTTGGGAAATAGAGGACACCAACTCTTTACACAGTGTTCATTGTAATTTTTAAATGGAATTTTCCCTACTCACTCAGCTTTTTATTTATGAGGGTATTAAATCTCTTTCCCAGAATTAATTGCCATCCTTCAAAGTAGTGTAAGCTATTTTTGCATGGCCAGTCTATAAAAGTCATACTTGCCATAAAATCCAACAGAATCAAGATTTTATCAAATAGGCATCTACATTGCACCAATTTGATTATGGTTAAAAAACAAGTGTTTGACTCCAGCGCTGACATGTGAAAATGCTCATATGGAAACAGGGGCATAGTTTGAAGTAAATGCAATAGGGCAGATCCTGCTCTCTCCCTCATTTGATTTATTTCACTTCAGTGGCACAAAAGGAACAACAGGGAGACTGAAATGGCCAATATGAGATTCTGCACGCAGAAGGGAATCACTGGGTATATGTAAAGCCAACATAACAAGCACTTTCCACCCAGAGCTGGCCTAAGCTATGGGCTGACCAGGCAATAGCCAGGGGCGCCTGATTGTAAGGGCGCCACGTGGTGCTGCCAGGCTGGGCGGGGCCGCGTATGCACCGTGCGCCCAGGGCCCGGGGCGCAAGAATGAGCCACGCACCCGGGGGCAGGGCCACGCATGTGCTGTGCGCCCGGGGCCTAGGGTGCAAGAATTGCTCGGGCCGGCTCTGTTTCCACCTGCTTCCAGCCTGGCTAATGCAAGGGCCAATCAGGGGATATGCCCAGAGATAACTGTGTGTGGTGTTTTAGGTGCTGCTTGTAATTATTAGGACTGGGAGCACTGCCTGTTGGGAGTCTGGAAGCACAGGAAACAGGAAGGAGAGGGGAGAAGATTAGCTAGGTCTGAGTGAGAGCTACAAAGGGGTGCAGCAGCAGCTTTGTAAAGAGGTTTCACTTTTGGTAAATAAAGTCCTGTTGAAGTTTGTTAGTACTTTGCTTGCATGGTACAATACTGTGTGCCAGGGACCAAATGATGGTAACCATAAAGTGTCTTCTTGCTGCTTTCAGGATGGGAGTTGATGGAAATCATCAAGAAACCCCAATGCAACCTCCCCATCTTTGGCTTAGAAAGAGCATCTTAGGTACACCTGACGGGGTCTGGTCCTTTGTGTCTGAAAACCTGTTCGTAATGATAGCCACCCTGATTTCTATATACAAGTTCATATAAAAATAAAAGTTTACATAAAAATAAGTCTCCAGATTCACTGGAGACCATTTTAAATAGTCTGTATTTATCACAAATGCTGCTCAGTACTATGTCTGAGGCACCACAGATAACTCTCCATTGTAAGTATAGGGAAAGAGCTGTGCTATCTCATACTAATTGTTGGCAAAGTTCTGTCTGAATGACCTCAAGGGTAAGACTACAAAGCCATTTGCACTTGATCCTTTACAGACATTATTTACAGTGCAATTTAATGAAAACCACAGTAAGTACCTTTGGGAAAACTCTGCGGTTGCAAAGTACTGGCCGATCTTGTGGCTTAAGCAACTGTCTAAAACTTAGGAAGTTTGAATTCTGTTCTCAACTCTCTTACATGATCTTGGATAAGCCATTCAACTTCTCTTTGCCTCATTCTCATAATTCTGTTCAGTACTTTGAAGAATCTCTGAGGGAAAGTATTGTGCCTTCCTGCTATTCCTATGAGAGTCTGTTGATTTTATTGTGAGTTAGACTGGGACTTGAACATGTGCAAGATTGTTTGCTACATTCATATGATCACAGGCTCATGCCACTTTTGTAACAAATGCATGCAGGCAAACACATGATATATATAAGCTCTAATGGACAGTAAAAATCCTTTTTGTTTCGCTTATGCACTTATTGGCCTTTGTGTTCATAAGACTTTTTTCTTTTAAGCTGCTGGGCTACTTAACTTACTAGCTCTTTTTCTATGTTCTCTATGTTGTGCTTAGTGTAAAAGGTTATAAAAGAGCCACCAAAACCCAGTTATTCACATTCATTATGCTGAAGAAAGAAGATTCTAAAGGGGATGGTCCAAATGCATCCAAATTAATGTGAATTTTAGCACAAGAATGGTTTTACTGTGTCACACTCTGAGTGTATTTACCCTATATCTATGTAAACCCTGGACTTCAGTTGGCCTCAGAGATACAGGAGTGCTCCATAGACAGGTGATTTTAAGCTCTGTTTTACTTAAATGTTATATTTTTATCATTTAAAATCATTTAATTGTGCATATAGCTAATGTGGATCACCCTATCCACTATCAAAGGGCCAGCTTTCTGCTCTGTCCCCAGAAGCCTAGTTGCCTAGAGAGCTGACAGGAAATCCCACCCCTGCTGCCATCTGACTTCTGCTTGGAGGAGGACTTAATTGAAAAAGTAACTACTTAGGCTGCAAGGGCAGAGCAGGCTGAATTGGAGCTCAGGGCGGGGCGCAGGCCTGGACCTTTTTAGCAAAACCAGTAGAAGGCTTACATCAAACTGCATGCAAGAATGAGCCAGAGCCCAAAAGAAAAAAGATACTATGATTAGTGACTGATATTCAAAGGGGGGAGGCATCTGGGCTGTGTTTTTGCTAATGAAGGTGACTACTTCTGATAAAACTGATTGTTACTGAATTTATAATGGTCTTGCAGTGATTTCTGGGGAATCTTTGCCTCCCTAAAAGGCTTTAGGGAGAGTTGCCACCCCAAAGCAAGGAGCCTTAGAACATGCTACAAGTGAAGGGAATGTGGCTCCACTAGTCGCTAGTTAGTTTAATTATATGTCCCCGTTAAACATTGACCTCCTTCCTTCATTGTATCTATTTTTTTTAAACCCGCATGTCTCTTAATTCCAATAGTAAGGTCTTTAGGGCGGGGACTGTCTTTTGTTACATGTTTGTACAGCACCTATTGCAGTAGGCCCCTGATTTTGATTAAGTTATTTGAGTGGTATTGCAATACAAGTAGTACCCGCATAGAAAGACATTGCTTATATCTTAATATTATTTATTGTTATTGTTATTGTTCCACCCACAAAACAAAGTAGTATTTTACAGTGCAGTTCACTTTGGAATATTGTAATACATGCTGTATTTCTCACTGTTCCCTTGTGAAATGATAGCTTTCATATCAGTGCTTCAGAAAAAAGAATTTCATTGTTCTGTTCAAATTGTGTGTCCCTTCTAATTAATTGGTTTGGTAGTTAGCATCTGACCATTTTCAATTGCTACATATATACTAAAGAACAACAGAATTGCTTATAGGGCAAGCTATTTTCTTATATAAGCATTTTAAATTTGGCAGCTATTTTTATTGGATGTTTAGTATACTAGACAATTAAAAAAAGGAATTGGCCTCATTGCAGCCCTAGTTGCACCAGTGACGCTATATAGAGAATGGTGGAGCAAAAGGAGACAGAGATTTGAAATATTAGCAGCAAATTACAAGGGTGATCAACTGGCATGGAGATAATAATTAACAGGATCATTGCTGTAAAGATTACACTATCTTCTTGATGTATCTTTTCTCCCCTCTAATAAAATGACCTTTAACCAATTTTCCATGGTGAAGGTTAATTCACAGTTGAATAGAACCTTGCCTCTGTAATTCTCCCCCTTTATTGTTTAATCCATTTCCATTCCTCCTCCTCTTCTTCACCTTCAGTGACCTCAGCACTGAGGTTGCTAACTCTAATAGCCTCTCTGTTTAGGGCTTTTGTTGTCAATCATCTAGTTCCAATGCTTTGTGGATTGTGTCCCAGTGAAACATCTGATGGACTTCACAATGGAGTGTGGTAGGTACTTGAAAGTGAGATCACTGCAAGGAAACAAGTAAGCCTTCTGAAGTGTTGAGGGACTAGAGACTAATGGCCCATGATCTCTGAGGGTATGTCTACACTACCCTCCTAGTTCGAACTAGGAGGGTAATGTATGCATACCGCACTTGCTAATGAAGCCCGGGATTTGAATTTCCCGGGCTTCATTAGCAAGTGCGGTATGCATACATTACCCCGCTAGTTCGAACTAGGAGGGTAGTGTAGACATACCCTGAGAGATGGGCAACCAGGCAGTCATGGGGAAAGGGATGGTGTCACAACCATGCTGGTCCCAAATGAGAGAAAGGTCTCGTGTTCAAAGAGGTCCAAACTGAAAAATTGTGAAGGTATTTTAGCTGGAGGAGGCTCGCATGAGTCCGTTGTTTCCCTGCCTGGGTTTTGGGCACTGTGAAGGACTGCATGGCCTCCACTGCTGCAGTCACTTCCTGCCTCGGTTTCTCTTCTCTCTGGGCCTCTTAAGAATGCCACGCAGCTCGAAAGATGGAAGACAAAATTCCCATGCCAGGTATCTACTTCATTAAATCGGAAAGTAATCTTGAACTAAAGTTTCTCCCCTTCACTCGCAGGGGTTGCATGTCCTCCTTTTTGAGGCCTGAAGTTCTCAGTTCTGGCCTCTCTGGACTGTAATCTCTCCCTTGGGCTCAAATATTGTACAGCCCTCCTTCTCCTTGAAGCCTGTGTTTTCTGAAGTGACACTAACTTAGGAACCTTTTTATCAAGCCCAGGTGCTTGTGTTATCCAATTAACTGCCTAGACAGACTTGTTCCCCCTAAATTAGCTCACCACAGGTCGCCTGGGCCTAGTCGCCCCTTACAGAGGCCAGCAACCCTGAAATGGGGAGAATTTCAGGTTTCATTTTGAAAGAATGTCATTAGCCATTGCTCTCATGATAGTTGCCTTAAATATGCAAATTGATACATATCTATTGCTAAGATTGAAAGTCATATTCCTTTGGGCTCCACTTCTATAGCAGGCAGAATGTGGGGGAACCAAAATTTGGTCCCACCCATACACATTCCTCAGCATTCTTTATGTGTCATTAGTAGAAATGGATAGGTACCGCTTTTCCTATCCCCACATCAATTTTCAAGAGTTCAAAATAGACAAAAAGACGATCTCTAAAAAGTTTGTAAGGAAAAAAATACCACAAATTCAGAGCATCTGTCTAAACGTTTTGTTTCAATAATTATTATTGTAACCCCCTCTTTTACATTTTTACACATTTATTATAAATTAACTTAAATTTATAAATTAACTATTGTTTGACACAATCAGAAAATGTCTTTTTGTCTTTTACAAATTTCAAGATAGTATGGCTTAACAATTTTGGACAGCATTTTTCAAAGTAGGAAATGAATCAAAACCAATCATTTCCCAGAACAGTTTTGGTTAAATTGAATCAGTATTTTCAGACAAAAATGTATTGATGAAATATTTCTCATCAGCTCTTGTCAATCCTGCAGTGTCTCTCAAAACCATCTTCTGGACTGCTCCCTAAAACTTTAGGCTGCCTGTATATTTTAAGTGATAACCATAGCCAGAAATTGGTTATAATTGTGGAAAAGGTCCAAAAATTATCTTAGCATACCCCAAAATGCTGAAGATGACAGTACTTATATAACTGTTCAACTCTTCGAAAACCCACAGAATTGCCATGGCTATGACAGGTAGTGTCTACACCCATCCATGTTTCCAGGCAATGAGGAGCCAATGAGACACCTAAATCCGTCTAGGAGAGGGTAAAAAGATTAAGGCAATTTCCATAACCTCATTTGCATCATAGATGGGAAATCTCTGTTGCGGATGTTAATGAACCCAAGCTTGCCCACACCCCACTATAATTATCAGATCATTCTAGTAATAAATTCTTTATTGGTATTCAAAGTACGGAAGCTGCCTAATTGCATCATGAGCTCTCTTGAAGGAACTCTGCCTGGAACATAGCCAGGAATGATCATTTCATGTCTCTAGTGTGAACAAAACAACTTTGGGATAGTCCCTTAAACCATCAGTTTCCCCATAAATAAATCTAGTGTTCTTCCTGCAACCACTGTGGTTTCCCTACAAAAAAAATGTACCCACGCTCAAGTAAGGTTTATTTTCTCTGATGCCTAGATCCATGCATCATGTCTATTGAGAATTCATATTCTCCTGAGTGAGCATGTTGGGGGCTCTGCCTCTCTCCAGCTCTCCAGACTAAGGATGTTAAAATGCAGTTAATTGACTAGTCGACTAGTTGACTAAATTTCCATCGACTAGTCAACTAGTCGATAGGCACTTTCGCATTCCTCCTTTGAAATGTACAAGAGCCCCTTTTGGGAAGCCACGGCAGCTGGGGTCACCCATAGTTCTCTAAATCTGACTTTTGTAATCCAATTGAAGCCAGATTTAATATTATATTATAATTTAATATTATAACTATTTTGGCTCTTCTTGTATAGTTAATTCCTGACAATAAATAATAGTCACAGTTAATTAGCTACTTTCTCTGTTCCTCCTTGGTATGATTTTTTTTTTTTGGCTTCCCCATTTGGTCTACAACAATGCTCTTCGTACCTATGATAAACATCCCTGTAGTGCCCAAAAATCCTGTGGGGTTTGCTCAACAAGTGGGTTATAAACAGAGCAGTTGTAGTGTGAAAATGGGAATAGGTCTATGCTTACCCCGTGGCAAAGGAGGGTGGCAGCTTGAAAGCACTGCTCAACCCAGACTGCTCAGGCATATTCTAGTCTGGTTCAATGCCCATGGCATATGAGGGTGGCCACTTGAAAGTGCCATTTGACCCAACCTAATGAGCCCAAGGGCAAGTAAGGGTGAAAGGTTGAAAGTGATGCTTGACCCAGCCTACTGAATCCTGGGATGTATAAGGGTTCAGCTTGGGAGTTTTGATTAAGCTGGTCTTCTCAGATGTGTTCTGTAAATGAATAGGGGTGTGTGTTATGAGTCTAGGGCAAGGAAGTACGCAGCCCTGGGGAATCTAGGTGCTGTTGGATAACTCCATTGGCAGGGAACTTGTAGAAGGGAGAGGTAGAGCTCTGCATGAGAACACAAGTGACACAAACAGCTCACTGAGAGAATTACGATAGAAATGTAGCCGTGTTAGTCTGGGGTAGTTGAAGCAAAATGCAGGACAATGTAGCACTTTAAAGACTAACAAGATGGTTTATTAGATGATGAGCTTTCGTGGGCCAGACCCACTTCCTCAGATCAAATAGTGGAAGAAAGTAGTCACAACCATATATACCAAAGGATACAATTTAAAAAAATGAACAAATATGAAAAGGACAAATCACATTGCAGAACAGAAGGAGGATGCGGGGGGGTGGGAAGGGGGAGGAAGGAAGGTAAGTGTCTGTGAATTGCTGATATTAAAGGTAGGGAGAGTGGGATGTTTGTGAGTTAATGGTATTACAGGTGATAATTGGGGAAACTGTCTTGATAATGGGTGAGAAAGTTCAAAGACTTGTTAAGTCCTTGTCCGTAAGTGTCGAATTTTAACATGAATGACAGTTCAGAGGATTCCCTTTCAAGTGCAGATGTAAAAGGTCTTTGTAGCAGAATGCAGGTGGCTAAGTCATTTAGAGAGTGTCCTTTCTGGTTAAAGTGGCAAGAAACTGTTTTCTCTTTGTGAAGAGAATTACAAAATTCCTCCACCCCAGAAGAGTAACCTTAATAAATGAGCATTATGATAGCGCCAAGATGCTTTGGACAAAATACCTCGTGTAACCTATCAATTTTAATGATACAAAATATCTTATTTTGGTGAATTTATCACTCTTGTATGTAAAGTTAGAAATATGGAGTATGGAATGCTTTATAGGGTCTGACCAGGTAATTTTCCATGGAAAGGGGGAAGGTAGAAACAGAATTCCCTCCCAAAAGGAAATCTATTTAAGATGCATAGTTTTCAGGCTCTTTGTTTTAGGCTGGCAGGACACACATGCAGGAGGATAACCAAACACCGTAGGGAAAAAAAAGCTTCTGTGGGTTGGAGGTTTAGCTGAAATAAGAACAGTTTTAGGGTAACAGTTTTGCTATAAGTTTAGGGTGTTAGAACTAGCTACGCATTTTCTGTTATTGTAAATTTGTAATTTACTTTACTGTGCCTGTTTTCACTTGCAACCACTTAAGTCCTGATCTTTGTACTTAATAAAATTTCTTTTATTTACTATCAAGCCCAGAGTAAATAATTGTTACCAGGCAGAGCAATCAGTGTGTACATCCTCCTTTCATTGTTAAAGGGGTGCAGTCGGCAAGAGTAAGTGTGACGGCTTCTCATGGGTGCGAGCGCCCCCTCCCAGCGGGGTAGGAGGGTTCAGCAGACCCGCCGTCTAGGATTCCCGGTTTATATCCCGAGGTCAGAGTGCGATCACCCGGCGGCCGGGCCGGGGATCAGCGAACTCGTTGCCCGGGCCCCTGTTGGGAGGTCCCTGGGTCCTAGTCTAAACATGGAATAAGGGTCGGGGGAAAGGGGGTGCCCGGCGGCCTATCCGGGGACAAGGTCCTCGCCAGGAGCGGGGAAGAAGGGATTTTAGCGTCTTATTGCGCAGTTTCAGTTGCCCGTCGTACGCCGCGCTGCGGATGCTCCTGACGGGGCGTGCAGTCGGGTTGAGGCTGGGCACAGAGAGGTGGGGTGTGGGGGACCAGGGCCCACCCTCTCCACCGGGTCCCAGCCCGGGGCCCTAAGTGGGGGAACAACGGGAACGTTCCTCCCACAACAGGTGGGGACTATCCCCGTAACGCACCTGTCCACGAGCTCCAGAAGGACCCTGCCCCGGGCTCCTTCCACACCCCGTTCCCGTCCGCCCCGCCGGCGTAACTGTCAGCGGTGCTTACCTCGCCCGGCGCGTCGGCCCCGTCCGGCTGCCATCCTGGCGGTTCCGGCCTCCGTCCGTCCACCCTCCATTGGGGGAGGGGGGTGTCTCTGCTTGTCTGCCGGGTCTGCGGCGACGGCTCCTCCTGGGGCTGCCTGGACCTTGCTGTACATCAGTTTCAGTTTCCCCCTCCCAACTGTGTACCCCAGGTAAGATGCTTCGCGTTGTGCGAAGTGGCACTTTTTCGGGTTGGCCGTGAGGCCGGCCTTGCCGAGGGTAGCGAGTATTTCCTCCAAGTGTCCCAGGTGTTCCTCCCAGGTCTGGCTGTAGACGACAATGTCGTCTATGTAGGCTGCGGAGTACCCATGGTGGGGGGTCAGTATACGGTCCATCACCCTCTGGAAGGTGGCGGCTGCCCCATGTAGGCCAAAAAGCATAGTGATGAAGTGGAATAGCCCCACGGGGGTCGAAAAGGCTGTCTTCTTTCTGGCTTCGGGGTCTAGCGAGATCTGCCAGTACCCCTTCGAGAGGTCCAAGGTGGATATGTAGGCGGCTTGTCCTAGCCGCTCCAAGAGCTCGTCCACCCGGGGCATGGGATAGGCGTCGAAGCGGGATATAGAGTTGACCTTTCTAAAGTCAATACAGAACCGTGTCGACCCATCTGGTTTTGGGACCAGGACAATTGGGCTTCGCCATTGCTGTCCGACTCCTCTATCACACCCCATTGCCGCATCCGCCGAATTTCCTTGGCCACGGTGTCCCACACCTTCAGGGGTAACGGTCTGAGCGGCTCCCGTATGACCTTACCGACTTCTGTCACTATCCGGTGTACTCCCAGGGTCGTGCGCCCGGGTTGGGTGGTGAGAGTCCGGTGATGTCGCCGTAGGATGTCTCGTAGCTGCTCCTGTTGCTGGGCCATTAATTCCGCGCTTATGTTGGCCGTCCCTTCTAGCTCCTCGTCCCCTCCCCAGGGACTGAGGGTTTCTCCTTCGGATGGCGTCACAATTATCAGAGCCTCCCGGGGAACCCACTTTTTATTATTGTAACCCCCTCTTTTACATTTTTACACATTTATTATAAATTAACTTAAATTTATAAATTAACTATTGTTTGACACTGGCATACGGGTAGCGGCTCGCTGCCCCGCCCCGTCCTGGCGCGGCCCCGCTCGGCCAGTGCGCCGTTCAGGCTCGCTGCCTGTCCGCCGCGGGCGTTCCTGGCCCCGCCTTCCCCGGCGAGTGGCAGGGAGCTTCTCCCCGCGACTGGCTTTTGCCCGCCCAGGGTTCCCCGCATCTCCGGGGCTGCCTGCCCGCCCGCCTGGTCTCGGGGGGGGGGGGTGATCCCCCCCCCCGGGGTAAGTGCAGACTCCGCTGGGTCCATCACAGTAAGTCTAAGGTCCGACACTGGGTCCTCAAAGCACAAAGGACGCCACGCAGTATCTGTCAAACACAAGTAGTAGAGGGTACGTCTACACTACAGCGCTAGTTCGAACTAACTTAGTTCGAATTAGTTAATTCGAACTAAGCTAATTCGAACTAACGCGTCTAGAACTAAAAACTAGTTCGAATTAGCGTTTTGCTAATTCGAACTAGCAAGTCCACATTGAGTGGACCCTGAATAGGGCTTAAGGATGGCCGGAAGCAGTGCCGGCAGGACATCAGAGGAGGACTTAGAACGTGGAGATGCTGTCTCAGGCTAGCCGAGGGCTGCGCTTAAAGGGTCCCGACCTCCACCCCGGACAGACAGTTCTAAGGGGTGCCCTGCTTGCAAAGCAGTCCTGGCTTGGATTGCCCGGAGTACCCACACTGGGCACATCACACCACTTGGCCATCAGCCCGGCTGCACTTGCCGCAGGCTGCCATCTGGGGAGAGGGGGCAATTGGGGGGCTGCAGGAGAGCTTCCACCCCCAGAAGCCCGCAGAGCCAGCCCAGTCCTCCCCATCGGGGGCTCGTACCCCATTCCTCCCTCACCTCCTTCCACTTACCCTTCCCTAGCCCCCCTTCTTATTGATGTACAAAATAAAGATAACGTTTCTTCCAACATCGACTCTGTCTTTATTGAAAAAAACTGGGGGAGACTGGGAAAAGGAGGTGGGAGAGGGGAAGAGAAAGGCTGGGAGAGGGGAGGGCAACTAACATGATCAGGGGTTGGGAACAGGTCCCAGATGAAGAGAGGCTACAGAGACTGGGACTGTTCAGCTTAGAAAAGAGGAGATGGAGCGGGGACAGGATAGAGGTCTCTAAAAGCAGGGGTTGGGTGGAGAGGGTGCATTCAGAAAAGTTCTTCATGAGTTCCCATAAGAAGGACTAGAGGACACCAAAGGAAAGGAATGGGTAGCAGGCTTCAAACTAGTAAGAGAAAGTTGTTCTTCCCAAAGCAAAGAGTCAACCTGTGCAACTCCTTGCTGCAGGAGGCTGTGAAGGCTACAACTAGAACAGAGTTTAAAGGGAAGTGAGATCAAGTCATGGAGGTTGGGTCCATGGAGTAGTCTTAGCCAGGGGGTAGGAGTGGTGTCCCTGCCCAAAGTTTGTGGAAGGCTGGAGAGGGATGGCACGAGACAAATGGCTTGGTCACTGTCTTCGGTCCATCCCCTCCAGGGTCCCTAGGGCTGGCCGCTGTCGGCAGACAGGCTACTGGGCTAGATGGACCTTTGGTCTGACTCAGGACGGCCATTGTAAGCTCAGGGCTCAGGGTCGGGGGTCTCAGTGGACCCCCTTGATTTTCATGCACACCTGCTCCTGGGTGGCCAGGCTGGCAGCTCTCCTGCCCTAGCCAGCCACTTTCCTGTGCCTAGTGCGGAGATCGTGGATGAGGTCCACGATGTCCGCACTAGCCCAGGAAGGTGCCCGCCTCTTGCGGTCCAGGGCAAGCTCCCGGGAGCCGCCAGCCTGGTCCCGGAAAGAGGGGGTGGGCTGGGGGACATCGGGTGGGTGGCTCTGTGCCATGCCAGGTGCAGGGTCTGCTGGCTGCGTGCTGGCAGGCTTGCACCTGGCACGGGCACCGTAGCCAGCCCGTGCCCCTTTAAGGGGTCCGGGGCCGGGAGGGGGGCACCAGAGTGGCCACCAGGGAAACCTGAGGAGGGCTAGCCTCCCACTAGTTCGAATTAAGGGGCTACACACCCCTTAATTCGAACTAGTAAGTTCGAACTAGGCTTAATCCTCGTAAAATGAGGTTTTCCTAGTTCGAACTAAGTGCTCCGCTAGTTCGATTCAAATTCGAACTAGCGGAGCGCTAGTGTAGCGGCTATGAATGTTAGTTCAAACTAACGTCCGTTAGTTCGAACTAACATTGTAGTGTAGACATACCCTTATTTCCTGACAGCCAACAGCTGTGCCCCATAACTGGAAGAACAATATAACAAAGAAGTGGCATATCTTACGTCCCTTCCTGCAAGCCTGGAACCCTGGGTAGGCTGTGGATGTAGTGGGAGGTTGTCTCAGCTTCCGAGGCGCTGGTACCCAAAGCCCATCGGTGAGGTTCAATTTGCTAGGCTTTGAGGCAGCCTTAAATACAGTTTTCCTGCCTTGTTTGGCAGCTTGGAAATTTCCAGAGATTACTCATTATGTGCTGATATAGGGCTTAGCTGTTAGTTATCGATCTGGATCTGTTCTGGATCTACTTGTTCTTTGGCCCTGTTTACGTGATCAGTACATTAGGGTAAACAGAATTGTTTATGCGTTCTTGTCCTTTATTCTTATCTTATACTTCTTCTTGTTATACTGGCACCAATGCTTATCTTAAATTGCATATGTTCCCAAAGACTTGCTTCTGGCTCATCAGAAAAAGGGAAAAAGGGAAAAGGGGGGGGGGGAGAATGCAGGCCTCACCACCCCTAAACTAGCACGTACAAAGTTCTTCCGCTGTTGACCCCTACAAGGAGGCTTACCTTTATTTGGGCTTCTGATCCCATTTGGGGAGTGGGTTTCCTGGAAGCTGTGCCTGAGACTTCATTATCCTCAGACCTGAAGAGGTTCAGTGTCTGTATTGCTCTTTGGGGGTGGTGCAGTGATCTCTGCTTGGTGCCTTGGCTGGGGGAGGCCAGGAGATCTGGCCCAGCAGGACAGGGTGGTAACTAGCCCCAGACAGCAAGATGGCGAGTGTCAGTAGTTTTGTCAGCACACTGGGACACTAAGGGGTCTTCCATCACTACACCCTGTCACAAGCATATTCCAAAATACCAGGCAAATCTGGTAAAAAATTTTCCTTGCTACTCAGGCAGAATAAAGGATATTTTATGGTCAGCACATCTCTAACCTTACATACCTTGCTATTATAATTACAGCACAAATATTTATGTGGGAATATTTAAGAAAGCAGCTTAATTTGGTATTGTATAAGATTTGCATAATTATCACTGCAGTTCTTGACAGATTTAAACTGTCAAGTCTGTTTACACTGCAGCAGAAAAGTATTTACTGATCCATACAAATGTTACATTTGCATCAGTAACAAGAAAATGTATGCTGCTTCAGTTCACTGATGATAAAAATTATACGTCTGGTTAAGAAAATGTCAGAGTTGGCCTTCTCACATCCATTAGTATAGGAGCACACTTGTTTTCCCCTAGGAATTTCAGTCAAGTGTAAGATCTTGTTGTCTAGTAAATTGTTGAGAAATGCCAGAATTTATATGCATTATTACAGTAAACCTCAGGCTGCCAAGCCATCCACTTACCATAGTTACAGAGTCATTTGGTTGGCAAAGAAACAAACATGGCAGTGGCCTAGGGCTTAAGATGAAAGCAACAAAACAAATGAAACACCCCTCCTCCATTTTTTAAGGGATTGAATCTTGAGTTTTCCAGGAAGTGTGAGTATTCTCAGCTTCCCAGTGAAATCTATGAGAGATGAAGGAACTGTGCACCTTGCAAGGACTACTACTAAAATAACAGAGTCACCTTTCATTAACAGACTATGGAATTAAAAAGGCACATTCGCTCCCAGTTTCTGACTTGTAACAAGGAGCAGTATTGCCAACCTCAAATGCTAAACGATTCTGAGTCAGGTCCCTCACACTCATGATTGGCTTAAGAATCATGCACATTTTCAAAACAATAAACATTGGGTTCTTTTTATTTGCTTCTGACTTCAGAGCATTTAGGGTGCACTTGGTCATATTTTCAAGCATTGCTGTGCAACCGTGCAGGTTAGAAACGACTTCTTTTTTTTCAAACAAAGGGTGCAGTTCTTGTCTTGGGGAGGTGAGGCGCTAAGTGAAATGTCAAATGTCATGAGACTTGAAATAAAATCATGAGTGGTAACAAGGAAATGATCACAGGACAGAACCTGTCAGCCTTCTGAAGGCCTCTTGGATATCCTGTTCTAACACAGAGATCCCCATCTTGAAGTCCTTGGTCTGGCAAAACTCTCATCAATCAACCTATAGGAGTTTTACATGAGTAGGTCACAGATTTTGTCACCGCTATCTCAAACTAAATAACTGCCCTACTAATAGTGGGGGTTCAATAGGGCATTCTCACTAGCTCTCTTTTTTGGTATAAAGTTACTTTAAACATCTATGTGCCTTCTCTGTCTGTCTGTGTAGGTTCTTCCCTTCATTTCATTTTACTTTATTATTGCCATGCTGACTATTCCTAGCTATTTTTCTCCCATTCCTAATGGCACAGCTCCAATTCTCTACAAAGTAATCCAAACAGTCTGAGCAAATAACCGAATGAACAAGAACCATTTTGAAAGGTTAAATTCAAATAAGCCTTAAATTGCATTTGACCACAAACACTTACTGAGTTCTTTTCTTTCTGTGATTCTTCCCCTTAATAGCTGCAGCATTACTTCATTCAGCTATTAATAGTTTCATCTTTATTTGTGAGTTCTCTACACAGGAACTTATTAAATGTGTTTTTGGATGTTCTTTCTATCATCTGCAGAACATTGCCAGAATACGTTCTTTTCTTTCTTGGGCTTATATGAAGACATTAGTCCATGATTTCTATCGTCTTTTAAAAGGATTCCAATAAAGTCATTTATGGATTATACAAAATGCAACAGAGACTCCTCTTGCATGTTAAGACATTTTGCTCGGAAGCATGAATTGGTCCTAATAGCCTATTGCACTGATTTTTAAAAACTATTGTTTATGATGTAGGTCTAATCTGCCTTTGATATGTTATGTCCTGGCTTTCTTTTGAGATGTTCTGGGTCTGGAGGCCTTAGGTCCATTTGAATCAGATTTCTGTGTATAGATTAGAGATTGATTCAAGGCTCAAAATCTATCCAATTTTCAACACCCTAGGTTCAAGAACTTCACAGGTACTTGGTATTCTGATCTGTGCTCATCTTTATTAGAAACTGAAACATATTGGTTTAATGATAGAAATGTAGCCGTGTTAGTCTGGGGTAGCTGAAGCAAAATGCAGGACAATGTAGCACTTTAAAGACTAACAGGATGGTTTATTAGATGATGAGCTTTCCTGGGCCAGACCCACTTCCTCAGATCAAATAGTGGAAGAAAATAGTCACAACCATATATACCAAAGGATACAATTAAAAAAAAATGAACACATATGAAAAGGACAAATCACATTTCAGAACAGGAGTGGGATGCGGGGGGGGGGGGGGGGGAGGAAGGAAGGTGAGTATCTGTTAATTGATGATATTAGAGGTGGGGAGAGTGGGATGTTTGTGGGAAATGGGTATCTTACCCCCGCATCCCCCTCCTGTTCTGAAATGTGATTTGTCCTTTTCATATGTGTTCATTTTTTTTTAATTGTATCCTTTGGTATATATGGTTGTGACTATTTTCTTCCACTATTTGATCTGAGGAAGTGGGTCTGGCCCACGAAAGCTCATCATCTAATAAACCATCTTGTTAGTCTTTAAAGTGCTACATTGTCCTGCATTTTGCTTCATATTGGTTTAAGTGCATCACTCGCATTTCATTTTGCACCTTTAAAAATAATGTGTAATAAAATGCCATTATTTTCATAGTGCTGGATATACTGTATTGCATTCTTGATAGTGGACCAGTCTAACCAGGCCTCCATTAGTGGAACCCAAGGTTTCAGGAGAAGAGGATCACCAAGGCCAAACAGAAAATGCAGCCATTGGAAGGTAGAAATATTGAAAGTGAAATATACACCAGCTTCCCACTCTCTTGGAGAGAAACTCCCTTAGGGTATGTCTACACTACCACCCTAGTTCGAACTAGGATGGTTAATGTAGGCATTCGAAGTTGCAAATGAAGCCTGGGATTTAAATATCCCGGGCTTCATTTGCATCTTGCCGGGCGCCACCATTTTTAAATCCCCGTTAGTGCGGACTCCGTGCCTGCGGCTACACGCAGCACGGAGTAGGTAGTTCGAATTAGGCTTTCTAATTCGAACTACCGGTACACCTCATTCTTTTTTTACTCTTCTTTGGACTTTCTCCAATTTGTCCACATCTTTCCTGAAATGTACTAAGAACTTAACACAGTACTCCAGTTGAAGCCTTATCAGTGTGGAGTAGCACTCATGTCTTGCTTACATTATTCCTATGAATACCTCCCAGAATGATTTTTGCTTTTTTTGTAACAGTGCCACAGTGTTGGCTCATATTTAGCTTTTGGCACATTATGACTCCTAGATCCCTTTCCATAATACTACTTTCTAGTTAGTCATTTCCAGTTTTGTATGCATGCAACTGATTGTTCCTTCCTAAGTGGAGTACTTTGCATTTGTCCTTATTCAATTTCAACCTATTTACCTCAGTCTATTTCTTCAACTTGTACAGATCATTCTGAATTATAATCCCATCCCCCAAAGCACTTGCAACCCCTCCTAGCTTGGTATTATCTGCAAATTTTGTAAGTGTACTCTCTATGCCATTATCTAAATCACTGATGAAGATACTGAACAGAATCAGTCCCAAAACTAATCCCTGCAGAACCCCACTCGTTATGCCCTTCCAGCATCACTATGAATAATTGATAACTACTTTCTGGGAATGGTTATCCAACCAGTTATGCACCCATTTTATAGTAGATCCATCTAGGTTGATCCATCTAGGTTGCATTTCCCTAGTTTATTTATGAGAGGCTCATGCAACATTGTATCAAGTACCTATCTAGGTATACTGGTACTAGTATATCATGCTAGTTTGTATGATGCAAAACATATGTACATAGTGTCTTTCATATAAACATTCCATAGTCATTTGTATAAGTAATATACATTATGTTGGACTAACTGGGCTGATTTTACACAAGTTTTAAAACTGTGGTGTCCATTCAGTTCTGAAGCCGTAGCCACTGTTGTGGCTTCTGCTATAGTGAATTAGCCACACTCAACGGGCTAAATAGCCACATGTGGCTAGTGGCTTGCGTGTTAAAAAAAATCAGTTTTGAATACAGTAGTGAATTCACCCAGTGTAATCTGCAAAAGAAACCCTCACAAAAGGCATATGTTGTTAAACATGTCTGTGATTTGGAGGTAAACTAAGCAATCCCAAGACAGAAGACTATTCTAATGCATCACAAATAATGCAATAGCAGCGTGCTTCTACAAATTCTCCAAATGATGCACTTAAATCCTTTAGGTGAAGCACATTTTCATCCAGATTCTCAAATTAAAGGCAGGATCACCAAACACACAGAAAACTCTCTGGGAAATATAACTGACATAATTTATTGTCACATCTCCTACCTCAGGGATTTCTAACTCTTTCTAATCAGTCCAAAGAATAAACCTTCAGCCTTTTGGGTAAAATCTTTGCTAGAAAAAAATATCCCTGCTTGGTAGAATCCTCTAAAAAATAGTTTTCCGTTGAGGTCCCAAAATGAGGTCTGTATAATCGCAGGCAGAACCCAAAAAAAGCCAATAGGTGAACTAAACCCCTTTATTACCTTACTCCAATTAGGCCCAGCAAGAACCCTTGTTCAAGGGCATCCAGTGATTTTTTCAGTTTTCCTGGCTCATAGGTGGCTACTCTGCCACAATCTCCCAGCATCCATCACTTCAGAACAATTTCTACCAGCAGCTTGTGAACACAGAGTGGCAGAATGAATTGTATGACAGGAAAATAAAATATGATGAGCTTTGTGAGGTGAACCATAAAATGCCTTGAACATTAACAATGTAATTCTTGTTAGAACAGGAAGCTAATGTTATGATCTGAGTACAGTTGAAATATGACTGAGCCAGAGTTTGGATGCATGTAGAATATTTTTTCAAACTATAGGGTGGTAGTTTCTGAGTTTAGGAACTAGTCTTGTTTGAAGTCTGGTACCAGTTGAAGGACCTGAAAACAGAATTGTCATGGTCCATTTTTTTAAACACTATACAAATTCACCTAAAGACTGTTTTACTTAGGATCAAATCTTGATGTTTTTCCTCACGAAAACCTCTTATTGATTTTAGCTGCAGAATTTGGGATTAATGGTTTTGTATTAAGTTTAGCCATGAATACACAAAAATAAGGAAGTTGATGGCCAAGTTGGCTGGGTGAAAGAGAAAATTAAGGGTTTGACTGGCCCATGTTGATGATTCTAGGCTCCATGCAACTGAAATTGCTCTCCCACACACAGAAGAGAAAGTTATAAGATTACAATAGAGTTATAAATCGAATGGCTCATTCTTAAATATGCTTTGTCTATAACTCAGTTACAGCTTTCCAGTATCTTTGGTGCCAGAGCCAGCAAGTCAGATGCATTTTGGGTAGAGTATCAAGAGAACTGGAGCTGGTTAGTGCAACTCTGTCATGCCCAAAAAGAAAGAGATGGTGAGTTTTGAGAATAATTTGTGCGCGTCTTAGCTTTGCTATTTGTTAAATTATGCAGGTAGCAGTATGGTTAACTCATTCCCTCACCCAAAAGAATTGTAAATCACTTTTAAATCTTTACTCATTATGCAAATTTGAAAATGTGTACAGAATCACTCAAACCACTACTATGCGGTGGTCATAGAAATAGCTGTGGCATTGTTTTTGCAATCACATAAGCTTTCTGAACTGAATATGTAGTATTCTGTTCAGTTTTTAATTTTTTGAATACCTTTTCTGAATCTGATGATAAGTTTATTGTGACACCATGTGAACTATTCAATGGCATTGTAGGCATGTGTGTCCCAGGATATTTGAGCGACAAGGTGAACTAATAAACTGGAGGTAAAAGCCGAGTTCATCTGTTACTGGAAAAACTTAAAAAACAACGAATAGTTTTGCAGCACCTTAAGGACTAACAAAACATGTAGATGGTATCATGAGCTTTCATGGGTACAACCCACTTCTTCAGATGAATGGAGGAGGTAGTTGAGGACTGAGGCCAGGTCTACACTTGGGGCAATGTTGAACTAAGGTACACAAACCCAACTACATGAATAGTGTATAGCTGAAGTCAACATACTTGTCATGATACCTAGCAAAGGAGTCGACTAGGAGGGGTTTGGACAATCAGCCAATAACAATGCAGGTAGGAATTTCAAACTGGAAAAGAGGAGTTTCTCTCTCTCTCTTCTTTGTTTTGAGATCAGAAAAGTTTCTCCTAGGTATTCAGAGAGATGGAAGAAGCTTTCTCTCTCCAAGAATGGACTCCTTGAAAGGTGTAAGTATGGGAAAGTTTAGATAGTCCATCAAGGTTTATTGGTTTCCTTGTTTGGGGGTTTTGAAATCACGTTAGAGCTGGCTAATTGTTTTTCTCTTTTATAACTAAGGATTATAGCCCCGGGGCTCTCCATGGCTACGTCTACACTGGCCCCTTCTTCGGAAGGGGCATGCTAATTTTGAACTTGGGAATAGGGAAATTAAATCCCCCGCGGGATTTAAATAAACATGGCCGCCGCTTTTTTTCCGGCTTGGGGAAAAGCCGGAAAAAAGCGTCTAGACTGGCGCGATCCTCCGGAATAAAGCCCTTTTCCGGAGGATCTCTTATTCCTTTGAAGTAGGATAAGAGATCCTCCGGAAAAGGGCTTTATTCCGGAGGATCGCGCCAGTCTAGACGCTTTTTTCCGGCTTTTCCCCAAGCCGGAAAAAAAGCGGCGGCCATGTTTATGTAAATCCCGCGGGGGATATTTAAATCCCCCGCGGATTTCCCTATTCCCAAGTTCAAAATTAGCATGCCCCTTCCGAAGAAGGGGCCAGTGTAGATGTAGCCCATGAGTATATATATCAAATTGTGACTATTTACCATTGAGCCAATTTACTATGCTTGCAACAGTAGTTTTATTTGGATAAGAAAAGAGTATTGGTTGATTATTGTGTCCTTAGGACCAAGTGCCTACTTGCAAGGGCAGAGTCTATTGTTGTCTGTGGATTCCCTCTGTTTTCCCAACTCCAAGCAAAATGGATGTTGGGGCAGGCGGGAGAGCTTTTCCTTATGGAGGTGATTCCCAAGTGATCTCTTCCCTGATTTTCTTGGAATGACTTGGGTGGTGGCAGCAAAGAGCCAGTCTTGTTGTGGGTTTTTTTTTATTTGTTTTTAATCTCAAAGGGACTGAGATTGAATAAGTTTGTCTCTGGGAATCACAGACACAGGTTAGGCAGAGGTTATTCTTCTAGCCAGCCCTCCAACTCTGCATGCATAGTGTTAGGTTGGGGGATTGAGCCGTGACTGTACCTTAGTTCGATGTATTGCGGGCGGTCAACGGAAGCATGATCAGTGGATGATTTAGCAGTCTTTACTAGACCCACTAAATTGACCACCCCCAAAAGATAGCCCCCCCCCCCAGTGATAAGTATAGACAAGGCCCCAGTATACACTTTTACATAAGAGTTAACAGCGGAACACAGTGAGGTTTTCAGATAACTAAGAATTCACTATTTTCACTACATGTTGAACCTCTGTGGTCTGGGACTGTCTAATCCAGCAACATCTATGGACTGACAGGATTACGGATGTTGTTGGACTAGAGAGCCCCAGCCACAGAGGGAGCTGGGGAGCTCAGCCAGTCTGGCAGCAGGCAAGGGCAGGAGGAGCCCAGTCAGCAGGCTGTCAGCTGGAGAAGGGCCAGACGGGAAGTCCCACAGGCTGGTGGAAGAGCTCGGATGGCCAGGGGCAGGGAAACCTTATGGCCAGGATACTGAATAGGGACATCGAGGGAGACCCTGTGGCCATGGGCCTGGGGTCACCACTGGACAGGGCAAGGAGCCCCAGTGTCTATGAGGTGGTCAGAAGTAGAGCCCCTGTGGCTGGGGACACAGAGCCACCACTAGCCATAGTCAGAGAGACCTGGCAGCTGTGGGCAGGGAGTGGAGACCTAGAGTGGAGCCCTGCAAGCAAGCAAGGGGCATGGCACTGGCCAGGACAGTGGCCAGAAGAGGAGCCCTCAGAGAGCTCCAATGGTTTAGCAAACTCCCTCCTTCAGGACTGCTCAGGTCCTGAGAGTGCCCGATCAGGGATCTCCGACCTGTAATATATTTTCTGTAAAGTAGTTTAATAGATAATTGAAACTAAACTATGCTTCTCAACATAAATGAACAAAGTACAGCTGGTGATGTGTGATCCTTATTTTTGTAATTGTTTTTGTTCATTTGATTACTCACCAAGTTAAGTAATTCTCAATGGGGCTCTCAGTCATTAGTACAAATCAGCATGTTTCTACTGTGTTTTCTTTTTTTCTGTGCCAGGACGTTTTTTTGTTAAAGGTAAACATTTTTAAAACTCATTTAAGGTACTTAAGACCCTCTAATTATAGAAACTGCAAGAATGGAAGGTTCAGAAAATTGGGCTTAACCACAGATTCATTACACTCACTGATCATTAACTTAATTATACCATCCATGGATGAAATGCATATAGTTTCTACTAATAAAAATGGAGCAATTAAGTTCTACATCAAGGAACAGATGCAGTTAGTTACAATTACTGTTTAATTCCATTGCAATTTTTTCATCCCTGGTTAATTCAGTGACTGCCCTTATTTATGCTTCCTAGTATCTTAGCTATGCAAAATTACTTACTAGAAAATAGTAGAGATGCGTTTTCTTACTATAGGGCTGTTAAATTTACCTTAAAACTTAAAACCCAGGGCTCTGAGGTTTGTTCTTGCCATTCAATATGCTTATCAGCTCCCTTTCACGTGGGGATGGAACATGAATACCCGTTGAAGAGACAACAGAGCCCATGCTTTCCTGTCCATTGCAAGAAGCATACACAGCCACTCTGCTGAGCAGAGAGCAAGTAACATGTTTTTAAAATGCCACACTCATAAGTATTAATCTAGTATTTATTGCAGCAAAAAAAAATCGGAGTTTATTGTGATAAAACCAGGCAGTAATAGGACACTTCCACTGCATTTCAACATTCATTAACAGATCATTAATTTAAAGTATCACCATGAGTGCTTCCCTGTTCTTAGATGATGGCTATCTTACTCTCTTACGTTCTGTGGTCATACGGTGTTCCCTCTCACAGAAAAAACTCAGTTTCTCTGAATTCTCTTAGCATATGCAAGTTCACTGACGAAGCCATGGTCCTAGAGGGGAGAATTTTAAGGGCGAGACTCCAGGTTTGATTTGCCACAGCTGCCCAAATGGGGCGCATTTACAAAATGTCTCAGGTGGGGATAGTCACCCTCCCTGGGTATTCAGTGAAAGGCTTTAAGGAGAACTCCCACGGGAGGATTCCAGTGCTAAGTGGGACACACTGAATCAGCACGTCACCCTGACTCTGCCATTACCTGGTCAGCTCCATCCACTTCGGAAGCTGCACTGGCTGGATCCAGGCGTTTTGACTGAGTGGCATTGCACTGCAGCAGCCCATCTTGGAACAGGCTTAGAAAGCTTCACTCTTCTTTATCTTGGGCACGCTGCCATTCAGACAGTCATATAACGAACTGAACTCTGCCTCTTCAGACCTAGTCTTTCCCCCCCCTTTATTAAGCCATACTGCTTTGCTTGGTGTCGTCCTGGAGAGGAGCTGGGATAGAAAGAGGGAGATTTGTATGTTCTGTTGAAACGTTGCCCTCTGTGGAGGGCAGCTAATAATGTTTATATAATGCTTTACAGTTACAACAAGCACAGACATTGAGCCTGAAATGTTTGAAGCTGCCTAAAGAACACAAGCAGCAACTAAAGCTCCCATACTATTTAACGGTAGAGCATTACGGTTAAGCTTACAAATCACCCAGGTTTAGTTCCACCCAATGAAGTTACTAGGCCAAATTCTGCATTCTGGATGCAAAAACTGAGCAGTTCCTTCATTTGCTGTGGCGGTACTGCAGATATTTGCTGAAGCGAAAGAGAAGAATTGTTTCTGTCTGTCTTTCAGCTTGGAAATTTGCTTTGTTCAAAGGTCCAAAGTACTTTTCAAATAGTAATTGTGCCCCTGTGAGGTTCAAAGGTACCTATTTTCCCTGATGGGAAAAAGGAGGCCCAGGAAAAGATGCAGAGCATTAAAAATATATTGAAGGTCCATTGCAGCCAGCTAGATTAAAAGAGCTCAACACCTTCCAAGAGAATCTGCATGTTTGAGTCTCAAGCCCCAGTGACTTGTCTATGCAATACAACAAATGAAGAATCTGTTCAGGGTTAGATGGCGGGTTTTCTGATGCAGCCTCATATCTAATCCACTAGATTGGACCACACAAATTCTCATTCAAAGTTTTTAGGGCAGATGACAACTTCTTCAGGTCTCTGTTCCTCTATGTAAAAATATAGGATTAATCAGGTAGGTCAACTATTCAAAATCACATATGTTACTAAAACCCCATATTTCTGCCTTCATCTTTTTTTTTCTACTTGCTCTCCTCTTTTTCTCTCTTCCTTACTATCCTCAGTTGCTCTCCATGCATAATAGTCTATTACAGCTACTATAATAGACTGGAATATTTCCTTACTTTGCAGCTAAAGAGCTAGGTCTTCAGGCAAGGGTACCCTAGTACAAAGGAGACTTAAAGCTGACTGAACGGTTGCCGTGATTTCGATGAATCCACCATTAATGAAAACCTGGCTTAGCCAGACCTGTGTTCCCATTCAGCCTCAAAAAAGGTAGGGAATGGATAGAAATGATTCTGGGGCAGCAGAACAGTCCACTAGCGAATTATTTCAGCCAGCACAATTTGGAGCAGCTCAGTGGATGCTCTAATATGCACTAGGAGCCAATTAGGCCCCAAGCCATCTTGAGGATTGAGGATATAAGGAGGTAGTCTAGCTCCAGTTATGTCTCCCTACAGTTTAATTACACCAATTGTGAGGTTGGCACAGTTGCAGCTGAACCTAAGTTGTATCATCAATTATGATTGTGGGTGCAGTGTAATTTCCTAGTTCTTCACATACTTATGATTGATTCACAATGAATAATTCAAATTTTAAAGGAAGAGCCTAGTCTGATGAACATGGCCATACTACCATATTGTCAAGGAAGAGCTCAAAGAGCATCATCAGTAAAATCTTGGACATTAATATTGTTTCCCTAACTAGGCTTTTTTTTGTGAGTAACAATCTCAGATCTGATGTATCTGTGTCTCTCATCGAAGACATACCTAGCATCTGCACAAATATATTTGTTTTCATGAATCCTAGTGCAGCAAATGCAATTTTACTTTGACCTGCAAGTGGCAGTATATGGCTTCAAAATGTGTCTCCAGTAATGGTTACTCAACCAACTACATCACATTAGCAGGAAAGAATAATCACAGTGGTTACTGAATTGCACTGCTTAGATAATCTCTTATTTATCTGCACAGTCTGACATATCTTCCTGCTATTCCATACCCTTCACATATAAGAAAATATTGCCAAAGATTTAAGAAGCTCTGTCTTTAGATGACCTTTGTCAAGTTGTTTTTAAGACGCTAAAATAACATATTTTCAGCATATTTCCTTTATTGACTGGAAGTCTGAAATTGCTTGTCTAATTTC
This sequence comes from Pelodiscus sinensis, assembly GCF_052426305.1. Lineage (NCBI taxonomy): Eukaryota > Metazoa > Chordata > Testudines > Trionychidae > Pelodiscus > Pelodiscus sinensis. The sequence continues at coordinate 106,434,969 of NC_143055.1, forward strand.
TATGTTACTCTTAGACATTATCTAACCCCTTCCACCCTATATATTTAGGAAAAAAATTATTCAGTCCTCAGTAGAAGAAACTGATCTTAGGCATGTAATTCTGATGTTGCAAAGTTGGTGGGGGAAAAAAATTCTGGTATTTTCAAAATTCAATGTACTTACTCTCTATTACAGCAACAGCAGCAACTACCTCTGTGTTGGTGATTATCTTGTTATGTACTCAGATGCTATGGTGATGAGGATAATATAAATACTTAGATGATATTTCACACTACCATTGGGAGACTTAGTAGAAACCCCAAAACATTGATCATATCATGTGTTTACCTTCACAAAGACCAAATCAGCAGCAATTCCCATACTATTTCACACCCCAACACTCATTGTTATCCCTCTCTTATTTTGATCTTGCTGGTGTATCTAACAATAACAACGTTGTATCTTTCATGATCTTGTTAGCAAACCTTAGCAGAGATGGTAGAAATGTAGCCGTGTTAGTCTGGTGTAGCTGAAACAAAATACAGGTCTATGTAGCACTTTTGGTTATAATTATAAGTTCTGTTGGCAGAAACTCCAGAGGGGAAAGAATTCTTTTGTATATTGGAAGAGTAACTTAAATTTCTTACAGGTACTGTCCTATTGCAACCATCCCTTGGGGGGAGGGCTGGGTCAGGACAGGGGGTAGTCAGGGTTGCGAGAGGACAGTACCTGTAACAAATGTAAGTATAGGATGGAGTGGGAGGCCTCAGGGTAGGGGCTTCGGAGGTGAGGGGGTCAAGGCAGAGAACTGGAGGATGTTGGAGCCCCGGAAAGGAAGTTGGGGATGTGCAGGATTCAGGGTAGGGGGCTGTGCTGTGGGGGGGGGGGTGCAGGAGTCAGGGCAGGAGGTTGAGAGGTGTGATGGGGCTCAAGACAGGAGGTTGTGGGGTATGGGAAGAGCTTGGGACTGCCCAGCCACAGGATTCCCATAGCCCATGCTGCTCGGTCCCTGGATCCCTGGGAGCTAGAGCCTGGGTGTGCTATGGCCAGGCAGCAGACCGAGCCCCACTCGCGGACCACTTTGAGAAACACTGCCATAAAGGCACTGAAGATTTTATAAAGCATATAGTTCACAAAGGTAATCACTGCAATTACAATGGACATGTACATATTGTCCAGAGGTAAGAGCAACAAATGTCACATGCAACATATTACTCCCATGAAAAAGTCCTTGCTTTACGAAAAAGATAAATATCTGTACTTGACAACCAGAATACAGCATGATTTTTAAGTAGGTCAGCTTTTTTTACAGCATTCAGCACAATCACCAAAGTGCCTCATAAATATGAATTCGTATTTCTTCACTGCTCCTCAGTGAAGTAGGAAACTATTATTTCCTGTTTTAAAGACCAGAAAAAGGTCAGAGGGAGATCAAGTGATTTGCCCAAGGACACCTTTAGTGGAGCCAGGAATAGAATCCTGATCTCCTGAGACCTATGCCACTCTGGCTCACAAAACCATGCTCTTCTCCAAGATAATGCCTAGCATCTATCATGAAAAGAATCCACATGAACAACAGCTCCACTTTCAGTAAAATAAAAATAGGTATTTTGAATGAGCTTCCACAGCAAATACCAAATACTCCACCAGGAATTCATTGGAAAACTCAAGAGCACTGACATGATGGTTCATTCAATATATGTGAGCATACCTGTGACATTTGGATTCAGTTATGTTCATGAGGCACAAATATTTTAAAAATAAATGACATGAAGTCTATATAAAGTACAGATTCAGAGTAATACTCATACTTATTTTTTAAGCTTTGTTATGTTATTAGTCATTACCTTTGGACTCCAAACTATCCACATATAGCCTATTTTTAACAGCCTAAATGTCTATCTTCTGTCAATTTTATTATCCTGTGCTTCAGAGCCAATATAAAAGCCATCTTTCAGTCAGTATGCTGACTATTCCATTTGTGCGTTATAGATCCAACTGAATCTTGGTGAGCTAAACTGAAACAGGGCTGTTAAATATCGGTTAATTGAATAGTCGAGTAACCTCATGAATTCTTATCAGTCAGTCAACTATTCTATAGTCCCTGGGGTAGGGAGTCAGCAGTAGCGTGGGGTGCCAGGTGGGAGCTAGTTCGTGAGGGGAGCCAGTCTAAAAAACAGCTCTTCTTGTAGAGCAGCTGCTTGTCACCCTGTACTGCTGCCTCTGACAAGCCACACCTGGTGCATAGTGTTTTTATATTTACCAATGTTTGTTTATGATTATTTAATAATTTTATTACAATAGTATCAAAAGGTCCTAAATGAGATCAAGACCCTTTGGCTACATCTACACTGGCCCCAAATTTCTAAAAAGGGATGCAAAGCTGGTAAGTCAGAATAGGGAAATCCGCGGGGGATTTAAATATCCCCCGCGGATTTAAATAAACATGTCCGCCGCTTTTTTTCCAGCTTGGGGAAAAGCCGGAAAAAAGCATCTAGACTGGCGCGATCCTCCGGAATAAAGCCCTTTTCCGGAGGATCTCTTATTCCTACCTGACTTACCTATTCTGACTTACCTGCTTTGCATCCCTATTACCCTATTCTGACTTACCTGCTTTGCATCCCTTTTCCGGAATTTGGGGCCAGTGTAGACGTAGCCTTTGTGTTGGCACTATATCAACATAGTAAGAGACAGTCCCTGCCCCAAGGAGCTTATAGTGTAAGTAGACAAAGAGTTAAAAGTGAAATAGAAGTCCAGAGGTGTCCATTGATTTGCTTGAGACCACAGAGTATATCTCTGGTAAAGCCAAGAAGAGAACCCAGGCTTTTTTTTTTAGAATTGATCTAGCGCCTAATCTACTACACCAGACTGACCGTGTCCTCTGTAACATCTGGCTTGACAGAAACCTGTCTTCTGCTGTACTTGCTGTAGATGCTCCCTTTTAATGGCTTGTCTAAACAGTAAGTCCATAAGCAAATACTGTGGCTACCCTAAAGGATCTGTCCTATCGTGTAACTCCACTGCTTTAATCAAAACAAACTGACATTGCTGAATGTCGCTTGCTCTGATTTCTTCTCTCCAGCATGGATGTGGCATTGTGTTTCATAACATGTAGTCCAACATTATCTGCTGACAAACATTTCATGTGAGTGATAAAAGTGCTGTCGGCCTTAATATATTTTGTAGTAACAAAAGGAGAGAGAGAAAGATTGGAATGCCAGAAGGCACTTGTGATATTGTACCTCCATAGCAATGGATTAAATAGGGTAAAGCTCTTTGGTGGCTGTTTAGCTTCTCCGTGTATCCAGTTTTGTTATGTGTCTTTATTCTGCAATGTAGGAAGCAGAAGGTGTATATTAAAGGATTTCTTCACCTTTGAAATTTAACCACTTAGAACCCTGCTCTTAGAAATTGCAGATGTTCTAAGCATCTAGGTAGAAAGTGAAAGTGGAAAACAATAGCTATGAGGTTCTGTGTGTTGTTCCTTGCAATACTGATGCTTCAGATCTGTGTAAGAAGCAAAAGTTCTAATCCTACTTTTTTTAGCCTTATAAAGAATTTGCTGCTCACTGCTGTAATTAAGTGAGGATTCATGAGCCAGGGGAGACCATGGTGGAAGCAGCAGGAGGATTTGGTGGCTGGGAAGTTTCCAGCCTTCATAGTTCCTACTAGTGGTAGGAGAAGCAGCAGACCTGCTGGGAAGAGTAGTATGTCTCCAATCTATTGCACCAGCTCCTCCTTTGTTGCTAGGGGAGAAGAAGGAGACCTGTTGCTATCAGGTACATGTGGGGAAGAGGATAGAAGAAGAGAACTTCCCTGCATCCAGGGGGAGGTTTCAGGGGCAACAAAGTATCAGCTTCCTCTCTCTCTGTTGGGAACTCCTTTTCAGGTGCTGAGGAGAGTAAATTTCAGAGAGGCAGAGGGCATAAGGAAGGCCCAAATGGGAGTGGGGGAGAGGGGAAAGACAAGCAGGCAGAAGGAAAGGGAATCAGTGAAGAAAATTAGAAGTGAATTAATCAGTGAATTAAAATTAAAAGAGGAGAAAATGTGAAGGCCAAATGAGATTCATTATGAAGTCATGTCTATATTTCTTTGGTAGTTTTCTTTATTGCATTTAAATTCTGCTCTGGCTTTTTGTATATAGTCCATATCTGCATTATTTTTTAGTGTGTTATGCTTGCAAGTTTATGGGTTAGTGGTGAAATGCCCGAGGATGTCTTACATGCAAAGGTAAGCAGGCCATGCACATCTGCCATAAGGACTTCTTGGATTTTCTGAAACTCTAAGACCCATTTGTTCTAAGCACTCTTTCCCCAACTCTCTAGAAGGTGAATAAATTAAGGCTATTTGTTTCCTATTCCTGCCAATTGTATGGCCAGGATTAGCCTTCAAACCAGTTTACTGGGAAGTTCTATTTTGTTGTTAGCAATCATTAAATGTTGCTAGAGCTCTTTCCTTCCAAAAACACAGTGCTTTAGAATTTTTGGTACAACACTTTGATTTGGAAGCCACACAGAGAAAATTTGAAATTAAGGAAATTGCCACAGGGTGTCAACTTCACCCTTATGCATTTTAAGATTTTAGGGAGAATGGATATATTGTGAGGTTGCTGTGGACTATTGTGTATATATACAGTAATAAATTATACCTAAAAGCAGGCTTTTGAATTGGCCATTAAGAGTGATTGTGTTCCTTTCCCCCTGATCTACACTAGGGCTTTATTTTGAAATAACCCCTCTGAAGCTGAATTTAGAAGCAGCGTGTCCACACTACCAAGCCCGCTATTTCTAAATAAGGAGCCACTTATTTTGAAATCTGAACTCCTGCTTTTCTCAGGGAATAACTCTAATTTTGAAATAGTTATTTCGAAATGGCATTAGTGTGGATGCTCCAGTACTGCTATTTTGAAATAACTACTCCCCAGAATAAGTCAAACTAATTACTCCCCAGTGCTTCCTGGGGCTCTAAGTCGAGGTAGCGTGTCCACATTAACGGAGCTTGCCTCAGACTAATGTCAAGGCTTTCCCCAAGTGGGGACATGCCATTTCAATTTTGTAAAATTGGAAATCATTAAGTCGAATTTAGTTAATTTGAAATAGTTTCCTCGTGTAAACATGGCCTTTGTGATGAGATGAAGGGGAAACTGAGGGCTAGTCTATACAGATGGCAGCAGTGTGGGCTAAGTGTAGCCACAAACTGCAGTGTGTAGCTCCTTGGGGGCAGTGAAAGGCTCTGGTAGGGGGAGGTAGTGGAGAAAGGCTCTGACAGCTCCCTGAAACAGGGAAAGGCTCTGGTAGTGGGGAGCTGCCAGAACCTTTCTCCATTGTCTCCCCTCTGCCAGAGTTTTCCCACACTACTGGAGTCCTTTCCTGTGGCAGGGAAATGCCCCGAAGTGGGGATGGAGTGAGAAGCCGGGGTAGGGCAAGTTGAGAGCTTTGTAGGGTATATAACTTAAGAGTTCTGTTGTGTCTTTTTCTGTAATAATCTAAACAGGGTCTAACCATCTGCACGGCTATTTATACCCTTGCTTGGGGGCATGCAGTCTATATACTCTACAGTGCTATAAGTGTAGACATAACCTGTCATGCCATGGCCTGCCACAGAGCAGTGCTCCAGGAGGAGAAGTCCTACAACAGAAATAACTGCTCTAAAGGAATAGGCTCAACCCCTGCTCTCAGTTTACCCCCAAGCACTCATGAGAGCAGAATCTGGCCTGTGATATCAAAACTGACAGCTCTCAAATTTTACCCACCTAATAAAAATAACTGTGTGAAAAGCCTCTGATAATAAAAATATTGGCCATCCTGATATTGCCACTGTGACATTAGCATTTGTTAATGCCTGCACAGAACTTCCAAGATACAAAGTACCATGCACCCTGAATACCAATTATTGTTACTAAATCTCAACTGCTGAACTGGGCAAAGGGTAAACCCAATACACAGGGTTTACTGTGATCACAGGCCCTTGTGAGTGTGTAGTGATACGCCTGCCAGCTCCTTTTCTTGTTAACAGACATTGAATCTAAGAACATGTTGCTCTTTGGAGTGCCCAGAGTGTAGGATCCTTGCCAAGTTCAGTTTTCTGCCAGCTCACCAGAACAGCAGGGCGCCTGGAGCGATTTGTACAGTGGGGGTGCTGACAGCCATTGAATGAAACTGTGAACACAGTATATCGGCAGTTCTCTAACTGGATTGGGACCCCAAAGTGGGTCAGGACCAATCTTAATGAGGTTGTCTGGGCAGGTTTCAACTTGCTGGTACCCAGGGCTGAAGTACAGGGCTGTAAGTGTAGACATAATCTGAAGTAGAAGCCCAAGAGCTTCAGCCCTGGCTGGCACGATTCAGGTTACACATCGCCTGCCTGGGGCTGAAGCCATTGCTCATGAGTGGGGTCATGATGCAAAGACGTTTGAGAACCCCTGCTGTATGTAATGGAAACAAATTCAAGCCAGAGGACACAGGGCAGCAGCACTAACAGAATAGAAGGATGCATGGAATGGACTATCATCTCTTCTGAGCATCCATGGCAGTTACTCAGCAGACGAGCTGGGAATTTCCCATTGTTGTGCTGCACATTTCGGAACTTATTTAGCTTATGTGAGGCAGGAGAATTGAAACAAACAAAATTAGTAGGTGGAGCTCCTTTTAAACCTGCAAGTTGAAGAGACCTGGTAACGGTAACAAAAATAAATTTGTAACTAAATAAGAATACCAAGAAATCTAATCTCAGTGTACAGCACTTATGTGATGAGTATTGATTCTATGTATATTAACTTTTCATTTATTTTTCCCCTCTAATTTTAAAAATATATCTACAGATTCTTGGCTGTGCTCTGGGCATCTATCCAACGTATTAAAAATTACAAGTTAAATATAGAAAAAGTATTGCTCATAAATACAGAGTGCATCTCTCTAGTCTGCCACCTCTGGTCTGGCAACATCTGTGGTCTGCCGTGATTTTAGTTAGCTAGATGTCCTCTTATCATAGGTGTGACCAAGTTTCCCATGGTCCCGTAAAGTTTGTTTATAGCCACCAATCCTGTCTGTAAGCTTCTGTGCCATTATTTAGCTTTACTTTTTCTCTAAGGGTACATCTACACAGCAAGGCTAATGTCGAATTAAGTTACGCAACTTCGGCTATGTCAATACCGTAGCTTAATTCTGGTTTTGAGCTGTCTACACACCAGGAAGTCGAAGAAAGAACACTCTTCCTTCAACTTTCTTTACTCCTCATGAAATGAGGCTTACCATGAGTCAGAGTAAGAAGTTCTTCAGCTCAACATTATTTTGAAAGAAAGGCTTGTAGTATAGACACACTCTTTGTTATTTTTAAATAATGTTGGTTATTCAGAAATAATGCTGCTGGGTAGACAGGAGTGGCCCAAGGCCGGCTACAGCAGCTGACATCCTAGGCGGGGCAGCGCAATCTGCGCCCCTGCCTGAATGGCTGTCAATGGCTGTGACATCATCATCGGGCGCCCTGGGATGTCATTATTGGGCACCTGGGCCAGCGGCGCCCTAGGCAGCTGCCTAGCTTGCCTAGGCTTACGGACCGCCCCTGTGTGTAGACGTACCCTAAATGTCTTCTGAGAGCCTAGTAAATAGTGGAAGTGTTATGAATGCTACTAAACAATAATGACCTCCCGTGGTTTGGCAAACTTTCTAGTTCAGCAGCAATCAGGTCCTGAAGGAACTGAACTAGGGAGGTTCAACCTGTATATCTATTTCAACCCAACTTCAGCAGCTATGAACAAAGAGCAAAAAGAAAAAAAAGATGTGTTCTCTATAATGCTTAGAATGTTAATATATTTTGGGCTCTGGCAGACCGAGAAGGGACAGTGAGTTCCAAAGTCAGTGATCTACTTATATTTCCTTACCACTGTTAAATGCGGAGGTAGATCCTCATCTGGTATCAAGTGCCGTAGCTCCATTGACTTCAAATTGAGATGGGATTTTTTGAAATGTTTCTGATTCACTTTTAGTTTAAAATTTACTTCGGTGTTGCTATGACAATTTCCACTCAGGATCTGATCCAATATCATTTAGGAATATTAGATCTGTAGGACTTTGTTTGCATTTGCTGACCACAGTGTTTGTTCATGTTGATTCTAATCAAGTGTGTGCATGCTGTATGCTCTACAGCCAGATTTCCCCCCAGCAGTAGGGTTGGCATGGGCACCTCCTAGAATCGTGCCTTCATGGTGCTCAGCGTGTCCTGCCAAACCAACTTGACACACTCTCAGTTCCTTCTAACTGCCTTGGACCTCTGGCTGGAATTCCCCATTGCTCTTGCCTTTGCAAGCACAGGTTCGAAATATGTAGTTAGTGTTAGGCAGTATAGTGGTTTTTCCTAGGTTCTTCCCTCCACCACCACCCAACATTTTCCCCAGCACCAAGGTATGCCTCAGTCTCCAGGCTTTAAACCTGCTCAGACTGTGGCAGCTTTATGCTGAGAAGTGACCCACACATTTTGTGCTTCAAGCATCTCAGCGAGGGGTATCTTAGAGATTGTTACAGAATCGTAGAGGTTTTTGCCCTAAGACCCTTAAAGACAGAGAGCCACACCACCAAGTATTACTTATGGAGGCAGCACGTTGGCCTCAGTCAGAGCCCAGCATGGTGGATCCAGCCTCAGGCACTGTATCCTCAGTGCACAGTGCCCTGGCGCTGTCGATGTGCAAACCAGTGCCAACAAAGGACTCCATCAGGGAACTTCGGCACTACTATGGCTCTGCCCACAGGTCCCAGACACCTATTAGTCACTCTCTGGTGCCTTATAAGTAGAAAAAGACTGACAGAGGGTATTTCAGGCACAGTACATTCTGTGGACAACCCAGCAATGAAGTCAGCCATAAGACCACTGTCCCTGTCACACTGGCGGCCCATGTAGGGGAGCCTCTCCAGTCCCCCAGTTGGCAAGGTTTTTGCACTCTAGTAGGGGCAGAGGATCCTGACTGACAACCCTATCCTGCCAGCTTCTTCATCTCAACTGTGCTGCCAGCAGTGTTGTATGGCAGCAAAGTATGGGCGCTGATGAAGACTTAGGCGAGTAACTGTCTATCACAGAGAGAGCAATGGAAAGAAGAATTCTGGGAATCTCAATCTGCGACCGATTCCCCTGTGCAGTGATCAGACAACAGAGTGGAGTGCAGGATGTTGTTGTTGAGAGCAGGTATAGTAAAATGCAATGGGGCAGGCATATAGTGAGGCTCACTGACAAATCGATATACTGTGGCTGTTGCCAAATGGCATGCATGCACTTGGCCATCCTCCAAAGAGATGGGAAGATTTTATCGTGAAAAGATGTGGCTGCACATGGAGAAGAAAAGTCAAGATAGAGAAGAATGGAAGACATGGACAGGCGCAATCTATGCGAGGGCTGAAGGACTAATTGATCAAGGTGAGCTTCTGTATTATAGTCTGTACCGTCTTGTTCTTGCAAGTGCAGTAGGACTACATTTTAGTATAATTGTGGAGTCATTTTGGTTTGCCCAACACTAAAAAGGATTGACATAAATAATTTTTGTCTACATTTGCATAGACATACATTCTTTAGAAATTGACAATGGAATAGAATTATTGACAGTTGTGTCAATTTTCCCAAATGGATAATTACGTTGATTTCCCAGCTGTTAAAAATATTATAAGGTAAGGATCTGCACAGGTCATCTTTCGGGGTGGAAAAAAAGAACCACGGATATGTTTGAATTTGGAGAGCATATGGTTTATGAGGCAGTTGCTGTTTTGGAAGACTGCATATTAGATTCTTGGAGAAGCAAAGAATTCATTTAGATTTAAAGTGATGTTCATAAAATACAACATGATTCAATTTTATGGAAGGATGTGTCAGTGTATGTCTATATGTTGCACTGAAAGCAACCAGGGTGTATGTTGTCAAACGTTAAAATGCTTTCTCTTTCTTGTTGTCTCATAACTCAAAATTCAGCTGAATGTTTTTTTCATACACAGAAATAAACTTTGTATCAAAGAGAAGGAAGATTGATAGCTAGTTAGTCTACAGTTACAATAAATAAAGGCTTCCTATGTTTTCTTCTGAATAGTTCCTGAGACAGACTGCTAGTTAAGCCAGAGCTCTGTGAAAAGGCTGATGGCAAACAGCTGAGCAAGCCCAGGCCTGAAGGGCTATTAGAAGCAGCTGTGGGCCTCATTAGTGAGTGGGCTGTATAAGGCAGCCAGAGGGTAAATGAAAGGAGCTAAGAGTGGGGAGCCAGGAGTAAGGGTATGGCTGAGTGTGCTTTCTCAGGCAGCAGGAGAGGCTGGCTGAGGTTGCTGTAATCCCAAAAGTTTTGAATATAAAAGATGGTGGGAGGCTGACAATAAAAGGCACCAGTGACTGCACCAGAGAGGGTCTCCGGTTGATTTGTGGACCAGAAGGTGTCCCAGGGCAAGGGGGCTGAGTCGGGACCTTGCCACATTCCCTAGAAAGTGTAAGAATTATATTTAATAACTAAAATGCAGGACAATGTAGCACTTTAAAGACTAACAAGATGGTTTATTAGATGATGAGCTTTCGTGGGCCAGACCCACTTCCTCAGATCAAATAGTGGAAGAAAGTAGTCACAACCATATATACCAAAGGATACAATTTAAAAAAAATGAACAAATATGAAAAGGACAAATCACATTGCAGAACAGAAGGGGGATGCGGGGGGGTGGGAAGGGGGAGGAAGGAAGGTAAGTGTCTGTGAATTGCTGATATTAAAGGTAGGGAGAGTGGGATGTTTGTGAGTTAATGGTATTACAGGTGATAATTGGGGAAACTGTCTTGGTAATGGGTGAGAAAGTTCAAAGACTTGTTAAGTCCTTGTTGGTAAGTGTCGAATTTTAACATGAATGACAGTTCATGTTAAAATTCGACACTTACCAACAAGGACTTAACAAGTCTTTGAACTTTCTCACCCATTACCAAGACAGTTTCCCCAATTATCACCTGTAATACCATTAACTCACAAACATCCCACTCTCCCTACCTTTAATATCAGCAATTCACAGACACTTACCTTCCTTCCTCCCCCTTCCCACCCCCCCGCATCCCCCTTCTGTTCTGCAATGTGATTTGTCCTTTTCATATTTGTTCATTTTTTTTAAATTGTATCCTTTGGTATATATGGTTGTGACTACTTTCTTCCACTATTTGATCTGAGGAAGTGGGTCTGGCCCACGAACGCTCATCATCTAATAAACCATCTTGTTAGTCTTTAAAGTGCTACATTGTCCTGCATTTTGCTTCAACTACCCCAGACTAACACGGCTACATTTCTATCACTATTTAATAACTAGTTGTCTCCTCATGAAACATTCAATGTCCTATTTCCCTCCCTCACACTGTCTCTTAGTGCTCTTCTCCCAATAAATTTTGATCCCAATCCAATATCCATTGAAGTCAGTGGGAGTTGGATCTGATCCATTGTGATGGCTCAGCTATTCTGTCCTCATCTTTCTTGTCGTTCTTTTATTCCTTTTCACCCCACCCCCTTCCAACATTGAGTCACATTCTTTTCAAGCATAATGCTGCAGATTTCAGAGTCATTTTGCTAGCAGAGAATTTGATCTATCATTTCCAACTACTGTACTCCAAAAACTAGTAGCTTAACATCTTAAGATACTAGGCAAACTTTCTGAAAGCACCCATGTCCCACTGTCAAACGTCCTTTCTCTTTAAAGTGCTTACAAGCTTAAGACCCCAGGGAGCTTCTTAGTGATGTTTAAAACTGGAACATGATCCTGAATCACTTTGACTCTTTTGAAAATGTTATCCAGCATTTTTTCCTTCTTCGAAAGTACAGGTGGAGGAGCGAGGGTTTATTACCTATGACATTTAAAATAAAATAGTAGTGGGTTTTAAAGATTAGTTCTGTTATTTTCAAAGTTTAGCATTAGGCAGATTAATTCTCTGTATTTATCATTCATCTTCCTAATGCTAAACTTTGAAAATAACTGAGAACTAAAGTTAACCTCACTGCAAATAAGAGCATATCTATCTATTTTAGGACTTTATTCTGCCCCCTGCCACTATAATATCTGGGTGCCTTTCATGAAGAGGGGTCAGAAAGCAAGTGTGAAAATGGGGATGGGGGATAATAGGTGCCTCTATAAGACACAGCCTATAATCTCAGGAATGTCCCTATAAAATCAGGACAAATTATCACTATTACCAGGCAATATCAATAGAAATAGTGAAGTCCTTTGTATTTTGGACTTCGTGGAGTCGAGCACTTTTCTCTTTTTTTTTTAAGTCTAAACTCTGCTTGGGTTAGGGAACTCTACTGTAATGCTTGTTCAGCAAACTCTTTCAGCTTTGACACCATCAGGTTTGCTTCACATTCTTGACAACTTACTCAGCAAGCATGGGACTTTGATCAGTCATAGCAGTAAGCTGTGAATTTCCCTGTTGCAAGTTGAATGTGCATTACAAAGGCTACTGCTAAAAATGCCTTCTGTATTGTCTTTAATTTGCATGCCTGTGATAATTTGTTGGTTTTTCCTTGTCCTTTTACACTTTATCTGAATTTATCTCTTGGTTGTAACGTTTTTTCTCTTACAGTATAGGCTGATCAAATTGTCTCAGTAACACTCTCAGGGTATGTCTACACTAGAAAGTTAGTTCGAACTAACGGACGTTAGTTCGAACTAACTTTCCTATGCGCTACACTAGCGCTCCGCTAGTTCGAATTTGAATCGAACTAGCGGAGCGCTTAGTTCGAACTAGGTAAACCTCATTTTACGAGGACTAACGCCTAGTTCGAACTAGCTAGTTCGAACTAAGGGCTGTGTAGCCCTTTAGTTCGAACTAGTGGGAGGCTAGCCCTCCCCAGGTTTCCCTGGTGGCCACTCTGGCCAACACCAGGGAAACTCTATGCCCCCCTCCCGGCCCCGGACCCCTTAAAGGGGCACGGGCTGGCTACGGTGCCCGTGCCAGGTGCAAGCCTGCCAGCACCCAGCTAGCAGACCCTGCACCTGGCACGGCACAGAGCCACCCACCCGATGCCCCCCAGCCCACCCCCTCTTGCCGGGACCAGGCTGGCGGCTCCCGGGAGCTTGCCCTGGACCGCAAGAGGCGGGCACCTTCCTGGGCTAGTGCGGACATCGTGGACCTCGTCCACGATCTCCGCACTAGGCACAGGAAAGTGGCCGTCTAGGGTAGGAGAGCTGCCAGCCTGGCCACCCAGGACCAGGTGTGCATGAAAATCAAGGGGGTCCACTGAGACCCCCGACACTGAGCCCTGAGCTTACAATGGCCGTCCTGGGTCAGACCAAAGGTCCATCTAGCCCAGTAGCCTGTCTGCCCACAGCGGCCAACCCTAGGGACCCTGGAGGGGATGGACCGAAGACAATGACCAAGCCATTTGTCTCGTGCCATCCCTCTCCAGCCTTCCACAAACTTTGGGCAGGGACACCACTCCTACCCTCTGGCTAATAGGACTCCATGGACCCAACCTCCATGACTTGATCTCACTTCCCTTTAAACTCTGTTCTAGTTGTAGCCTTCACAGCCTCCTGCAGCAAGGAGTTCCACAGGTTAACTATTTGCTTTCTGAACAACAACTTTCTCTTACGAGTTTGAAGCCTGCTACCCATTCCTTTCCTTTGGTGTCCTCTAGTCCTTCTTTATGGGAACTCAGGAAGAACTTTTCTGAATGCACCCTCTCCACCCAACCCCGCTTTTAGAGACCTCTATCCTGTCCCCCCTCCGTCTCCTCTTTTCTAAGCTGAACAGTCCCAGTCTCTGTAGCCTCTCTTCATCTGGGACCTGTTCCCAACCCCTGATCATGTTAGTTGCCCTCCCCTCTCCCAGCCTTTCTCTTCCCCTCTCCCACCTCCTTTTCCCAGTCTCCCCCAGTTTTTTTCAATAAAGACAGAGTCAATGTTGGAAGAAACGTTATCTTTATTTTGTACATCAATAAGAAGGGGGGCTAGGGAAGGGCAAGTGGAAGGAGGTGAGGGAGGAATGGGGTACGAGCCCCCGATGGGGAGGACTGGGCTGGCTCTGCGGGCTTCTGGGGGTGGAAGCTCTCCTGCAGCCCCCCAATTACTCCCTCTCCCCAGATGGCAGCCTGCGGCAAGTGCAGCCGGGCTGATGGCCGAGTGGTGTGATGTGCCCAGTGTGGGCACTCAGGGCACTCCAAGCCAGAACTTCTTTGCAAGCGGGGCACCCCTTAGAACTGTGTGTCCGGGGTGGGGGTCGGGACCCTTTAAGCGCAGCCCTCGGCTAGCCTGAGACAGTATCTCCATGCTCTAAGTCCTCCTTTTATGCCCTGCCGGCACTGCTTCCGGCCATCATTAAGCCCTGTTCAGAGTCCACTCAATGTGGACTTACTAGTTCGAACTAGCAAAACGCTAGTTCGAACTAGTTTTTAGTTCTAGATGCGTTAGTTCGAACTAGCTTAGTTCGAATTAACTAATTCGAACTAAGTTAGTTCGAACTAGCGCTGTAGTGTAGACGTACCCTCAGAAAGTTTACTGGATTCCTGCCATTGTTGTAAAGCCCCATTTGTTTGGTGTTGTGTAACACTACTTTCTTCAGTTTCCATTTGCAAGGATTGTTTAATGAGATTTTTTTTCTGACCACTTCTCTCTTTAAAAGAAATTGCATTAATTTAACAAACAACAAATAGTCCGGTAGCACTTTAAAGACTAACAAAACACCTTGGCTGTGTCCAGACTGGCAAGTTTTTCCACAAAAGCAGCTGGTTTTGCGGAAAAACTTGCCAGCTGTCTACACTGGCCGCTTGAATTTCCGCAAGAACACTGACGATCTCATGTAAGAAATCAGTGCTTCTTGCGGAAATACTACGCTGCTCCCGTTTGGGCAAAAGCTTTTGCTCAAAAGGGCCAGTGTAGACAGTTCAGATTTGTTTTGCGCAAAAAAGCCCCGATCGCGAAAATGGTGATCGGGGCTTTTTTGCACAAAAGCGCATCTGGATTGGCATGGACGCTTTTCCGCAAAAAGGAAGGGGGATGGAAGAAGTGGGCTATGCCCACAAAAGCTCATGATATCATCTGCATGTTTTGTTAGTCTTTAAAGTGCTTTCAGACTATTTGTTGTTTTTTAAGTTTTTCCTGTTATAGACTAACTTGGCTACTACTCTGAAATTGCATTAATTTAGTTATCCAATCAGAAACTTAAAGAACGCTATATAGTTTCATTCTTATCTTTTAGTTCACTACACTAAGCCTGTCCTCAGTGATAGAGTGATTGCTAGTTATAACATTCTTTAAAGTACATCCACAATTATAACTCTGTACAAAGGGCCAAGTGCAATTTTCAGAAAGAATGCATTTCAATAACTCACAGAATATACACGATTGAGGTATCACTATCTTCTATATATTTGAGACAGCTTGTCTGTCTGTTTCTGTGTTTGTGTTCAAGAACTCTTCCTAAATGGTAAGAGCTAGGACCACTACATTTGGCATAGCTTTCTCTTATTATAACTTACAAGCAAGGTAAGAGTTTGATTTACATGTGTGTGAAGAGGAGTTAGTGTATGCTGTCAGGCTTTTATGGTTGTTGATTTGGATTTCCACTTCAGACTTATGTGGCTTTTGCTAATGAGTTGTAATGTACCTTTGAATTCATAATTATCTTATTTTATTGATTGAATCTGTGCCGTGAGTATACATAGGGCAACACCAGCACATCAAAAACATGGGAAAGACCCATTTAACAGTGAACTTTTCATTTGTTTTATTTCACAGAGGTTTTTGCAAATATTTTCCTACAATATACATCAGCTGAGGGCAAGCTGAGTAAACACGGAGCAGTGCAATGATCCTTCTCTAATGTTACAGCTTTGACAAAGGGATGAGGAGTCTCATGAAAACTGCCAAGAGAGTTGTGGGTAAATATGTTTTGTTCTCATAAAATATTAACTGGTGTCCAGTACTCCAAGTAAAAGTTTTGAACTGTCTGCATTGCTCCTCTGTAAGTCTAACATCTTTTATCCTTTATTTGAATTTTGTGCTCCTCTTTTATTTGGTGCCCTGAAATGACACTGTAACACATGCTATTAAGGCTGTTCCCCACTCTGGCACTCCAAGTACAGAAGGTGGGGGCCCACGAGAGACCTAAAATATACGTTGCCTCTATAGGCTTCTGCTTAAAAGCTTCCCAAGGTCACAGATTTCCTGGCCTTGGGAGATAGGCTGCCAACACTGAGTGAAAAAACCCTTTCTTCATAAATCCAGGAAGAAGCACTTAGAACTTCTTCCAATGGGGTACCCCCAAGCACTTTTACACAAGAGTGCTTAGGGAAAAAAGAGAAAATAAACTGCAATCTCTGACAGCTGACCTCTCAGACTTAGGCATGCATTCACAAACCTCCTATTACCTTCCAGAATCAAATCATCACCTTTAAAAGCGTGATTTTCTTAAACAAATCAAAATACTTGATAAAGAATACCTGGTTGCTATGTGTTTTAAATTAACTGAGAGAAGAATAATTTAAAAACACAGAGAAAATTCCGTCCCTGGGATACAGCTTAAAGTACAGTGTATGGGGGCACATGGACTTACTACAGAGAGGTTTAACCAAACAATTAAAACAAAGAAAATAATCTGATCACATGTAAATAGACATTTCCCTATCTACTTACGATCCATGCTTCAAGGTCCAGTCCATTTCCATATCCAGTATTCTTCGTAGGCATGGTAGTTCTACCTGGTTCAATTCATCTTGTTCCCCAAACTCCTGGCTTAAAACACACACAAAGGAAAACAGCAGGCAAGTATATCTTCCAATTCAAAACTCAGTACCTTCTCCCATTGCCTCTCCCAGCCCCCTGCCAACATTCCCTAACTAAATTAGTTTAACCCTTTAGTCACCGAATGGCGGGCTGTTCACACACGCTGAACAGGACTCAATTCTGGAAACACTTAACACGCATATTTAATTCTACTCAATGCATATGTGTTTGGGAGCATTAGGTCTGGATTAGGATACTGATCTATTTACATTTACAACAGCTAGCCTTAATAAGGGCTCTTGTAAAGATAATAGCCACAATTGTTCTATTTATATATTGTCCTAATTTCAGTGAAGTTCTATCAGGCATATATATAGCACAGAGACAGACATATCAGGGATTCCTTGGAATCTTGGGGCCAGTATTCATTGCTGGGAAGAGCCTTGCTGCTTGACTAATGGTAACAGGAGGACCCTTCAAAATCCTTCTATGTCACTCAACTCTCCTGCCCTGACTGATTCTTGGGAAAGATTTATCCCATCCATCATAATTGCCCATGGTTCAATGTCCAAATGTTGGAATTCATGCCTTTAAGGTTACGTCTACACAGCAGTGTTATTTTGGAATAGCTGATGTTATTCGAAAATAACATAGTCCACGTCTACACTACAAGCAGTTATTTCAACATAACGGCGAAATAACATTGAGCTGGAGGATTTCTCATTCCGACTCCTGTAACACTCATTTTATGAGGAGTAAGGAAAGTCAGAAGAAAAGTGCTCTTCCTTGGACTTCCTGCTGCGTAGACAGAGCTAAAAGCCGAAATAAGCTATTTTGACTTAAGCTACGCAATTGACGTAGCTGAAATTGCATCACTTATTTCGGCTTTAGCCCTGCTGTGTAAACGTGCCCTACATGACCCAAGTAAAGAATGAAAGATTGAGGGAAGGCACTGGTGAAGACAGCCACTTGGCTTAGTGTAAGGCAGAAGATGGGAGACACATTACTCTCCCTAGACCCCAGGTAGCCTTTCCTTTCCTTATAGTCCATTTATCAAAAGCTTCCAGAACACTGAATCTCTGGCATATGAGTAACCCCAGGCAATCAAATCTAACTGGGAAAAACACCTGCAGATGATTTATCCTAGACAAGATATCTGTATACTAGGATGGCAGATACAGAAGCAAGCTGTGAAAAATACCTCTGAACAATAGGATTATATAATTATGTTTACAATAAAGAAGGCAATAGGCTTGTACTTGGAACAATTACTTCCACTTTTATTATTTTAATTATATACTTGGGTGTAGTTCTTCGTTTTTGAGTGGTACTATGTGGTCTCCCACCATCTCCCCCCAAAAATCCCTTCTAGCTGCAGAGTAGACTCAATCTTATCCTATCACTGTCATGAACCTTTTTACAGTGCTAGGATAGTATTTAAAGCTAGTTCCTTTGTTGAGAAAAGGTAGCATGGGGGTGTCATTTGGCACCTGCCTCAGGTGCCAAAATGTTGTGGGCCGGCCCTGTGATTGATTATTGTCAATGGCCTAGAATCTGCTTTAAGATCTTTATAAGCTCAGGGGTCTGTCTGAATGAAGCTCATTGCCAGATTAGAATCAATGTTTGTAAAGCATTTTGTAGATAAAATCTCTATGTAAGAATACAACCTAGACTACAGGCTTTTGTTGACAGAGGCTTTGTCAACAGATACTGTCGACAAAGCCTCAGCTGAAAAAGAGCATCTAGACTACAGCCAGTTCTGTCGACAAAGCAAGCTGCTTTTTCAACAGAGAGTCTAGATGTTCTCTTTTGAAAAAGCACAGTGTGGATGCAATAGTGCCTTTTTTCAACATAACTCTGTCGAAAAAAGGCGTTATTCCTCATGGAATGAGGTTTACCGCCATCGACAAAACTTCCGCATTCTGTCGACTTACTGTCCACAGAACTCGGTGGTAGTGTAGACACAGGTATAGCTTTGTCGACAAAAGTCCACTTTTGTCGACAAAACCCTGTTGTCTAGACACACCCAAAGTGTCTGTGTTTCTGCAATACGGTATGTGATGGTTGTTTGCTCCTCAGGAGGAGGGGCACTGCTGAATATCTCACAGATTTGGGTGCTGCTTATAAAGAACTGGATTGCAAGCATCTTTTTATGGGTTAAATTATACGGACGAATAGAGCAGAGTTGTATTATATTCTTTATTATAGTGCCTGAATACAGGCTGGACCTTCCTGTTTGGGACCTGACTGGCCCTGAACAACAGAATTTGCCGGACCAGGGGAGGTGTCCTCTGCCACAGGCCCCAGCCAGATGACCCCCCAGCCTCTGTCCCCCTCTACCCTCTCCACCGCTCTGCTGCCACTGGTCCCAGCACTAGGCTGCCTTTGGCAGCTGGGGTTCGTCGGCCCTGGCCTGCACTGCAGCATGCAGCCAGATTCCACCAGCTCTGTGCTGTCGTGGGTGACCGGGCTTCTCCAGCCCCCAACCCTGCACTGCTGTGAGCAGCCTGGTTTCTATGGCTGCTGGCCCTGTGCAGCTGCTGCGGGTGTCTCAGGTTCCCCAGCCCCCAGTTCCATTCTGCCACTGGCTGCCAAGGTTCTCCAGTCCCTGGCCTCAGCACCGCTGTGGCTCTCCTCCAGCCCTGCTGTTCCAGGTCTTTCCCGGGCTGCTGGCCCTCCTGCCATTAGGCTCCAGGGCTCTCTGGTGCGGGAGCTGGACCACGGATGTTGCCAGACCAGAGAATACCAGTTTTCAGGGGTACAACCTGTACCTATTTTTGACTTTATTGTCAGTCTATTGTAAGTCTAGGAAGAGAAATCATGAATTTTTAGCTTTGATTGTAAATAAATAAATAAATAAGTTTAATTCCTGTCTTAAAACATCAGTTGTATTTCAGAGAAAACAAATCCATTAAATATCTTAAATAAGAACATAAGAATGGGTCAGACCAAAGGTCCATCTAGCCCAGTATCCTGTCTGCTGACAGTGGCCAATACCAGATCGCCAGAGGGAGGGATCACAACAGGTAATCCTCACGTGATCCCTTCCCTGTCACCCACCTCCAGAGAAAAGAGGCTAGGGGTACCATTCCTATCCATCCTGGCTAATAGCCATTGATGGACCTAACCTCCATGAATCTATCTAGCTCTTTTTTGAACCCGGTTAAAGTTCTAGCATTCACCACATCCTCTGGCAAGGAGTTCCACAGGTTGACTGTGCGCTGAGTAAAAAAACCTTCCTTTTGTTTGTTTTAAACCTGCTGCCTATTAATTTCATTTCAAATCTGTACCAACTCATCTGAAACCAAATTTTCACCAAAAACACATGCCTCTGTTTTCTGTGAAAAATGTTTATTTCCTGTCTCCTTCTCACCTCCCTCTCCAAAAAACCCTATACTATTGTATTGCAAATTAGTTTTAAATTGGATTCTAAATACTGTACATTCTTTTGGATCAACAAAAAAAGTCTTCAGACTTCTCTAAATGAATTTTAAAAATGACCTAATGTAAACAAAGTATATTTTAATCTCGGCTTAAAACCTAAATCTGAAAAAAAATCTTACAATGAAAACTCATTACAATGTAATTATATAACCCAAAAAAGAATTAAAAGCTGTAATACACAATATTATACTAAGAACAATTTTTAAGTATTAAAACAATATAACTAGGACAGAGAGTATCCGTAAGCCATTTGATACACATTTTTAACTGAACAGACATTTCTTTATAGAATATCAACAGAACAAATCAGGCAAAATTAATATTATCATCCCTGGCAACAATTTACTATATATTTGAGAGAGTTTGGCTTCCTGTGAGTCTGTGTGTCTGTTCAAGAACTTCTCCTAAATGGTAAGAACTAGGACCACCGATTTTGGTATGCAGCTTCCTATTATCATAACTTAAAGGACGGTCAGGCTTTGATTGTGCCAGTACAATGGGATGTGCCTGGAATATGATTGTTTCTCATAACACAGAAAGGAAGACTTTTGCTAACAGGGATAGTTAGGGTACGTCTACACTACGGGACAAAATTGAATTAAGATATGCAACTTCAGCTATATGAATTGCATAGCTAAAGTCGAAGTAGCTTAACTCAGCTCTTGGCGCTGTCTAGACTGCAGGAAGTTGAAGGAAGAACACTCTTCCTTCTACTTCCCTTACTCCTCGTGAAAGCAGAGTTACCAGCATCGACCGGAGTGCCCCCTCACTTTGAATTAGCTGTCTTAACTAGGCCACTAATTCGAACCCTGGAAGATCGACAGTGGCAGTTTCGATCTTCCTCTGTAATGTAGACGAATCCTTATATTATATAGCAGTGGTCACCAACCAGTAGATCAGGATCTACTGGTAGATCTTGGAGCCTCTGACACATGATCTTGACTGGTTTGGCCAAGAGGCTATTAAATGCCGACACTTTAGCTGCCCCTCCCCCCACTGCTGTGTACCTCCTACCCTTTGCTGTCCTCCTCCCTCCTCCCTCCCCTCCCGTCCCCTGCTTGCTGGGCAGGGAAGGAAGAGAAGGGGGCACTAATGTCAGGGTGCTCCCTCTCTCTGTGGTCTATCTCCACAGAATGGAGAGGGGCACAACAGGACTTGGGAGGGAGTTTGTTGCCTGCTTTTGAGAGTAGTGCAGGGCCAGGGCAATGTTGAGCCTGCCTTAGCCCCACTGCACCACCTGTGGTAAGCAGTGTCCAGCTGGAGCCTGCATTCTGAACCCCTGCTCCAGTCATGAACCCCCTCCTTCACCCCAAGCTCCTGCCCTAGCCCTGAGTCCCCCCCAGATCCAAACTCCCTTACAGAGCCTGTACCCTGAATGCCCTCCTGCCCCCCAACTCCCTGCCCCAGGCTCAGCTCAGACCCCTGACACTCCAAATCCCTTAACCTAAGAACAGAGCTTGCACACCAACCCTCTGCCCCAGCCTCGTGAAAGGGAAGAAGGATGGGGGAGAGAAGAAGGATGGAGTGAGCAGGGGCGAGGCCTCGAGAAAGGGGCATGAAGGAGGTTGGGCATGGGGATTTAGGTTTGAGGTAGATCCTGGATTGCACTTAAATTCAAAAAAGTGATCTCATGCTTAAAAAGGTTGGGGATCACTGCTACATAATGACCATGGTAAGGAGGGTATCAAGAGGCAAGAGATGGGGATTGGGATGGCAATATCTCCTCAAAGACAGCAGGGGGCAGAGGTGGAGAAAGGGACAGCAATTTACTCCATATTTGAGAGTTTGTCTATGTGTATGTCTGTTCCCCAGCCAGGTACAAGCAGCCCTCTCCCAGCTGTGCTTGTAGCAGCTGTAGTGGCCAGGACAGGCATGTCTCACCTGACCCCAAGCTGCTGTGGTGAGAGAGGTCTGGGGTAGTCCTCTCTTCCTGGGCCAGGCTGCATACGGAAACCCTTATCTTCAGCCCCACCCCAGAGCAATGATTTAATTAAAGAAAAACAAAAAATACTTAAGTTAAGGACCCGAGCAACACCAGGTAAATCTAATTTCTATATATTTACATTTAGATGTTTGTGGTAGCATAACAATGGTGGAATGAGGAGTACAGCTAGTTCGGATTAGGAAGCCTAATCCGAACTAGCTACTCCGTGCCGCGTGTAGCCGCGCGGCATGGGGTTCGAACTGCCGGCATTTAAAAATGGCGCCGGCCGGCTTTATGCAAATGAATCCTGGGAAATTCAAATCCCGGGCTTCATTTGCAATTGCGGTATGCCTACATTACCCTCCTATTTTGAATTAGGAGGGTAGTGTAGACATACCCACAGTGATGCCCATACCTTAGTTATTTATGAGCCAAATTAGCAATCAACCTTACCTACAAGAGCCACAGAAATGTGAATTAATTGTTTCATTTACTATAGTAGCAACTACAATTGGTTAATACAGTAAAAGCATCCTGATTGGTTAATTAAATCATGCTGTGTTTTCAGATCATGAGCTGCAAAGAGCAGCAGGAGACATTTTAAAGAGCCATTTGTGGCTCACAATCCTCAGTCTGAGTATCCTTGCCTCAAAGAAAAATTAAAGAGAGGGTATGTCTACACTTGCACCCTCTTTTGAGAGAGGGATGCAAATGAAGCCAGGATTTAAATAGCTTGTGCTTCATTTGCATATTCGTGTTATGGCGCTATTTCGAAATAGCGCTATTTTGAAATAACAGATGTTATTAAGATGTGGTTATTTTGAGAGAAAAGCTCTCTGTTCTGTTGATTTTCTGGTGCAAAAACGCACTTGAGGTATGGACACTCTCAGTTTTTGTGCAAAAACCTTGTAGTGTAGACATAGCCCCCGTGTCTGTCTTTTCTGGATTGGAAGTTCTTTGGGGCAGGGATTGTAATGACATACGCACAGGGATAGTCAATCTGTGCCTTCATTCGTATCCCTCCACCATCATCCTCCAACGGATTCCAGAGTCTGGCCCGCCTAAAAGTCCCGTCTTTATGCTGCAGCCGCCTCATTGGTTGCTCTGAACTGGCCCTAGGTGTACGGGAGAGGGGGGTCTGGGCCCACCCTCTCTCATGGATCCCAGCCCAGGGCCCTAAGGACACAGACCCACTGTGGTCCGGTCCAGCTGACGGGTCTTTCCACTGTAACACTCCAGCTCGTGGACTATTAGGGAGCCCTGCCCCTGGCTGCTTCCTCTCCCCTTACCTAAACCTGCTTTCCCCCTGCATCCTGGCCGCTTGCTGTGCCCCCACATAAGACTGCCGGGCGGCTGATTCCCCGCGTCGTTTTCTCCCCCCTTGCAGAGCTGTCACTGTCCTCTCCCTCTCTTCCATGCCCCCTCCCCTCTCTTATTGCCTAGGAGCATGCCGCACATGCTGTCTCTTGGCCTCCCCGCGCCCCGCCCCCGGCCCGCACCGGGAGGTAGAAGGGGCACAGGTGCTGAGTTCCGCCCCACGTGGGCTGGAGCCATGCTGCGCCGGCCTCTTCCCTGCTGCCCCGTGCCCCATATAGGGCCGCTGCCGGTGGCTTCCGGGTGCGGGGCAGCCATGCCCCGTCACAGACTGCCACTAACTATACTGTCAGTAGGTGCTGGAACTAGAAGTCCGGAGGGTGCTGCAGCACCCCCTGGCTTGAAGTGATTCCCTTTATGTACGGGATTTACAGTTTTATTCAATGGATCGTTCTACTGGTTAGACCTGCCTGGTCCAGCACCCTCAGAACCTGACCGGTCCCAGAGGAGGGATTTTGCCAGACCAGGGTGGGTCCAACCTCTAGTATGATCCATGGAATCAAACTGCAAATCCTGTATATAATGGGAATCACTTGGCTCTGGGACCTTCCAGGCAGCCCTGTGCTGGGGTTCTGAGACCTGGTGGGCAGTCACCCGTGGGGCTGTGGGACCTGCCAGGCAGCCGTGTGCACCATGCTAGGGCTCTGGGACCCACCAGGCAGCTACGCGAGGGGCTGCAGGACCCACTGGGCAGCTGTGCATCGCGACTCCCTGCCCCATCAAGTTACCATGGCTCCCAGCCTTGCTGGGTAGTCCCGCTGCCATGCACCAGCCGGTCCCACCATCAGCTCGCTGCGAGCAGCCCACTGCACTGCCTGCTCTGCAGGGATCCTTGTGGCCGGCCCTTTACCAGAGCTCTCTGGCCCTGCAACATCCATGCTGGACCATGGATGTTGCCAGACCAAAGAATCCCAGTTAAGAGAGTTTCAACCTATATAAAAGTTGTTCTAGAGTCCCTGAGACTGCCTTGCACAATGGCATCTCTACAGGTACAATGGTACTGCAAATAATAGTGAACTAGAATATATTCAGAATTTTGGAGACCGTCCTACAAGCTTAAGTCTCATTTACATACGTACAATAATATATATTTGAAGAACTAATATTTGGGCCACTGCTGCAGAAGTGGAGAATAGTTGATTTTGCTGGATCTTGTACATAGATGCCAAGGGTTAAGTCTTTAAGCAAATTCTTTAAAAGAGATGCTTTATGGGAACATGTAGTACATTTTTTGTTGTTATAATTTTTCATCTGTTTCTTGGATTATAGAATACAGCCAGCAATTCAGGACAGACCCCCCTGGTCCGGCACCCTCCTAAGAAGTTTTAAATAAGGGAGTGTGCCAGACCGGGGGAGTCAGGGCTCCCCTCCTGGCTGCTGGCCCTGACCAGCAGGCTGCCCCCAGCCTGCCTGCTGGGCTCAGCTGTCTCTGGCCACCGGCCCCATTCCGGTTGGCGGGGTTCCTGTCCACCAGCCCCACTTTAGCTGCTGGCCCCACTCTGGCTGGGGAGGCTAACTGCTGTTGGCTCAGTTATGGCCGCCAGCCCCGCTCTGACTGATTGGGCTCCCTGCTGCTGGATGCCAGCCCTGCTCGAGCTGGCAGGGTTCCCTGCTGCTGGCCCTGCTCCAGCTGACAGTTTCCTGCCCCTGGCCACTAGCCCCACTCTGACAGTCTACTGGGCCAGCAGCCTGCCCACCAGCTGGGCTGTACTCCTAGCCACTGGTTCAGCTGCCTGGGCTCCCTGACCCCAAACCACTGGCCCTGCAGACTGTCTGCCACCAGACTGGCTCTGTTCCCAGCTGCTGGCAACCTCTGGGGCCTTCTGGACCAGTAACATCCATGGTTCTGAGAGACCATGGATATTGCCAGACCAGAGAAACCCCGATCAGAGAGGTTCAACCTGTTTAAGTTTTCCTAACAACTATCTCACCCCCTTTCCACTGAACTAGCAAAGATTTAGAATGTCTGCCTGGGAAATACCATAAACTCAGTATCAAAAAGAAGGTTGCAGAATCCAAAATACAAATAAGTCTGAGGGTACGTCTACACAGCAGCATTATTTCGGAATAATGTCCATTATTCCGAAATAACTATGGGTATGTCTACACTACCCCGCTATTTCGAACTAGCAGGGTAATGTAGGCATACCGCAATTGCAAATGAAGCCCGGGATTTGAATTTCCCGGGCTTCATTTGCATAAGCCGGGAGCCGCCATTTTTAAATCCCGGCTGGTTCGAACCCCATGCCGCGCGGCTACACACAGCATGAACTAGGTAGTTCGAACTAGGCTTCCTAGTTCGAACTACCGTTACTCCTCATTCCATGAAATAGGAGGGTAGTGTAGACATACCCTTTGTGAGCATCTACACAGCTAGCCCGTTACTTTGAAATAATTTAAAAATAACGGGCGGCTTATTTCAGTGTTTGTAAACCTCATTCTCAAGGAATAACCCTCTTCTGAAACAGCTATTTCGGAATAGCAGTAGTGTGAATGCTCCACTGATGCTATTTTGAAATAGTTCCTCCCCCAGGCCATTCAAAGTAATTACTCCCCAGTGCTTCCTGGAGCTCTAAATCAAAGTTGCACCTCCACATTAGGGGAGCCTGCCTCTGACTAGTTGTAAAGTTTCCCTTAGTGTAGATGCGCTATTTTGAAATAAGCTATTTCGAAGTATTTCTTCTGGAATAGCTTATTCTGAAGTAATTGTGCAGTGTAGACATAGCGTAAGGATCCTCAGCTCTATTTTCTTGAACTGCACAAACATTTTTATATATTGTTTTGTTCTCATGTATTTTCAGTTCACTGGTTTAAGGTAGAAAGTCTTATGCCCTTTCTAGTTGTGTCTTTAACTTTAAATGGCTAGTAGCCTGTTTAGAATTTGTTTCTAGTCTGGGAACAGCAAAGATGGGTGATGCCATGTGATATTATGACATGATACAGCAAAAAAAAATCAACCCCCATGGATCACACTCGCTCAGTATATATTTTGCTTCCATGGAGTCAATGCCATAACTTGGCCACCAGAGAGCACAGTGCTTTCATATTGATGGATATGCAAACAGTTCTGGAATTGTGAATAGACATGAAACAATGGTTTCAGTGGTGAATATTTAATAGCTCTTCCTCAATTTGACCCCTCCTTGTAGATGTCTGAATTATCAATGAACTTGGCTGCTTATTTAAACACTATTAAGGGAACAGAATAATTCTCGTGTGAATCCTTGCAAATATTGTTCCCTATGTAGGTGATAGACACTTATCAGGAAACAGCTGATATACTTCCATGAAACCTGGCGAGGGCTTCAATTCAGTCCCTACATAACAAACCCACTACTTTTGGTATTGCTGACTCTTCTCAAATTTGGCACTGGTGCCCAGAATTCAGATTAAATGAGTCAAGGACACTAAATGTGATTTACTTTTAGAGAGATAAAGGTGGGTGAGATAATATCTTTTTATTGGACAAAGTTTTGTTGGTGAGACAAACTTTTGAGCTACATGGAACTTTTCTTCAGGTCTGTGAAAGAAAGGCACAGCTAAAATACAAGGGGAACAGTTTGTTTAGAATAAATGGTTAACACCTATCTTAAGAAAGCAATCAAGGTGACCAGTTAAAACCTCTGCAGTCACAGGTGGGGAAATGGAGTGTTAGTGGATTACGGACTGTTCTTACTGGCCATCAATGAGTCCGTTCACACAGGAAAAATATATAGGGCAAGAATTGCACAGTACCAATGAGTAAAATGATCACTCAAAATCTGAACTCTTAGTCCTCATTCTCAAAGGAAACCTTACTTGCCTGTGAGCTTTAATTCCTATCTTTACTGGACGGTGAGAATCATTTTCTTAATAAATACACTGCATTTATGGCTTATTAACCCACTAATCCCACCTGCTTTGTTCTATGACCCCAAAGGTTTAATTGGCCACTTCACCTTGACTGGTTTCTTAAAATATGTGTTAACTTTTTATGCCAAACATTATGCATTGTATTTAGCTGTGATACTTTTTCCTAGACCTGAAGATTAATTCTGTAAGCCCAAAAGCTTGTCTCTTTCACCAACAGAAGTTATCTGCTTACCCACCTTGTCTCTCTCATATTGTAGGACCAACATGGCTACAATGGAACCATATTGCTGGAATATAAACTTTAAAAAGTGATATCGGAGTTTTTAAACTAAGGGCTGGGGAAAAGTCAATGGAAGCAGGGTATCACATGATTCAAGCAGAGACATCCCTAGGGAGGATATATTGAAGGGGATACTCTAGTACCTAGTAAAGAGAAGAAGCTAGAAGTTGGTAAAGTTTAGGTGGGAACAGAAGAGAAACAGTCAAATGAAAAAAATTCATTCAATTACATCACATGAAGGCAGACAACCAAATATTTACAAATATTATAAGTGCTGTATATAAGTGCTAGAAGCCAACTACTTAGATGAGTGAACCTAAGTACTTGGTATTAATTGAGAATATTTATATATAAGGCATCTCTGAAATTTAATGGAAAACTCAGTAATAACTGGGGATTTCAACTATCCCCATACTGACTGTCACCACAGAACAGAATGCACAGATACAATTTCTAGACGCTGTTAATAATTGCTTCCTTGACCATCACATCCTGGAACCTGCAAGGGGAATGTCAATTCTTCACTTGCTCTTAACTGAAGCACAGACAGGTTCTGGTCAATGAAGTGAATATTGCTGAACCACTCACCATGTAGCAACACAAATGTAACTAAATCAAATATCATGGTGGGGTGAAAATATCAAAGGAACCCACTACAATGAGACTTAATTTTCAAATGGGGGAACTAATCAAAAAATGCTTAAACTTAGGTAAACAGTTATTAAAGGGAACAGTTACAAGTGTGACAGACCTGCAAGTATAGAAATTATTTAAAACATTATAATAGATTCAAAGTAAATGCATAGCTTTTAAAAAATTGGTTTGGGGTTAAACGATCAAAAAATGCCTCTATGGCTAAACAATAGAGTAAAAGTAGCCATTAAAGACAAAAAAGCATGCTTTAAAAACAGGAAGGCCAAACCTACTTAGAATCATCGTAAGGAGAATAAACTCCGGCAAGTCTAGTGTGAAAATATAATTAGGCGGGTCAAAAAAGATTTTGAAGAGCAACTAACAAATTACACAAAAACTAACACCAACATTTTTAAGTGCCTCAGAAGCAGGACACCTGTTACACAATCAGTGGGATCACTGGATGAATAAAGCTACTGAAGAAGCACTCAGAGAGGACATGGCCATTGCAGAGCAACTAAATCAATTCTTTGCATCAGCCTTCTCTGCAAGGCATGTAAGGGAGATTACCACACCTGGGCCTTTCATTTTCTAGGTAACCAATCTGAGGAACTCTCCGAGATTGAGGTATCAAGAGAAGAAATTTTGGAATAAATTGATAATCAGTAAAAAAGTCACTGGGGCCAGATGGAATTCACCCAAAAGTTCTGAAGGATCTCAAAGATGAAATTGTAGAGCTACTAAGTGTAGTATGAAACTTGATACTGAATTAAGCCTCTGTACCAAAGCACTGGAAGATAGGTAATGTGATACTGACTTGTTTTAAAAAGCCCCAGAGGTGAACTGGGCATTATAGGCCATTAAGCCTAACTTCAGTACCAGGCAAATGGATGAAACTGTATTAATGAACAGAATTATCAAACCTATAGATGGACACAGTATGTTGGGGGACGAATCAATACGGTTTTTGTAGAGAGAAATCATACCTCAAAAATGTACTAGAATTATCTGAGGGAGCCTGCAGGCATGTGAATAAGGGTGATCCAGTAGATACTTGGAATTCTGAAAAGCCTTTGACAAGGTCCTACAATCAAAGGCTTTTACGCAAAGTAAGTTGTCATGGGATAGAGGGAAGGTTCTTTCATGGTTCACAAACTGGTTAAAGCAGGGGTGGGCAAATTCCGGACTGCAGGCTGCATCCGGACTGCAGGATTAGTCCCTGTCAGGCCCTCAACTCCATATTTACCAGCTCCTCTACAGGCAATCAAATGGTGATTTGCAGCCAACCAGAGCTGCGATCCTCCAACACCTGCAGGGAGGCACGGGTAAACATAGTGGTAGTGGCTCACTAGGGACTAACCTTGTGGTCTGCCGTTTTTGTATTGCCCACCCCTAAAAGATGAGAAACAAGAGGTTGGAATAAATGGTCAGTTTGCACAATGGAGAGAGGTAAATAGCACAGTGCCCCCAAGGGCCTTTACTGGACTGATCTGTGCTGTTCAGCACTGTAACATTACCTAGGGAACAATCTGAACAGATGGACAGCTGTGTCCCCTCAAATCTGCAGTCTTTTACACTGTTTCCCTGTGAGTACAACCACTTCTGGTGGTCTTCTCACACACTCTGTAGCATGTAAATCACTCTCAGCTGAATTACATGAATGCTCTAGCCAGTCTAGCTTATTCATGAATTATATTTCAGGGTGACACCAGTAAATTTGCAGTCCCAAACCTTCCCCCAGAAATGTGCATTTTGTAATGCCCAGCTCTCTCCTTCTGGACAATACAAGCTCATAGAAAATTCATCCCGCTGTCATTTCATCAAATGATAGGTACATCTGAGGTTCTCATAGCATTGTTGCTGCTATGAGCAGACAGGAATGGAGGAGAGAGGTAATTTGTAGGATTTGTTCTTATTCTGATATCTTTCTCCTTTGAGGGATATTTCCCTTGGGAGTTCAGGCAATAGGAGATCTGAGAGACAGGAATCCCCAGCTATGTCTTTGTCAGTATGTAAATTTCTCATGCCCTTCTTCCTGCCCAAGATTGGCCTATTATCCAGTGTATAGCCACTTGATTATGTTGACACCTGACTAATACATTCATTTATATTTTGTTTCTGAAGAACTGGTCTATGCCTGCATTTATAAACTTAGTAATGCCACACAGTAGAAATGTATAACTTTACATACAGTGTTACCATGCATATTTTACCAGGACACCAATATTCAGCAGATTAAGAGTTTTCAAATGATACCTCATACAACATATGTTGTCCAAAATGTATCATAGGGTGTGTCTACACTACATCATTTTTCCAGAATAATAATACTAGCATCCACACTGCGAATTTTTTTTTTAATACAAAAAGTAGAAATAATGGACAGCTTTTTCTGATGGAGGTATTCTACATGGAATAAGTCTTTTTGGAAAAATGTGGGTGTGGACGCAGAAGAGGGAGTTATTTTGAAGAAAGAGGCCTCTAAGAAATAACACAGGTGCCCTGCTAGCCACTCCATCCACACTCATCACAACTCTATAGTTCCTGTCTCCCGGCAGCTGTTAAAGCTGCAGACACAGGGGACAGGGCTTGTGGCAGGAAGCAAGCCTTGGTAGCTTCCAGACACCGTGCAGCTACCAGTGCCTGACCTGTGGGTACTATGTCCCAGCCAGAAGCCTCCCAAGAGCCCACTTCCCCTCCCAGGGAGCATGCACAGGGCTCTCAGAAGCCTCTCGGGTCCGCAAAAGGCATGCACCATCCTGGTGTAAGGTGGAGATCCTGGCCCTCCTGGAGGTATGGGATGATGAGGAGAACCTTCAGATGGCATAATGCTGAAATATATGGCCGGATGGCCTACAGCCAGGCCACAAAGGGCCACAACAGGAGCCTGGAGCAGGTCCGCAGCAAGGTCAAAGAGCTCCAGCAGGCCTATGCCAGGGAAAGGGAGTGCAGCTCACACTCCGAGGCAGGACCCCACTCCTGCCCCTACTGTGAACTGCACCACATCCTAGAGGTCAGTGCAGCTCTTTCCCTACCTCTGGTGGTGGACTCAGGGCTGGAGACTCCCGTCGTTGCCTGCCCGGGGGTACCAGCCCAGGAGGAGGAAATGGTCAGCACAGTCACTACACTGACTTTGGAGCCAGTATCCCAGGGCCTGGATGTCTCCCAGGCATCCTCTGAGGTCGGGGAGGGATCATCAGGTGAGTGATCTTAGTTTTTCCTCACACACAGGGTGGGGGTGGCAGGCGCTGAGACGCTGTGGTGCGATCGTTGCTCAGCCTTTTCGGCCTGGCCACCGCGCTGTAGTCTGTGCATGTGGATGCATGTGCAGTGGTGGTCTCCACCATGCAGCCCCAGGGGGCAGCACCGGAGCACCCCCGGGCTCGTACTCACAGGCTCTGGGGATGCCAGACACGCTTCTGACCGGGGCACACAGGTGTTGGAGGGTGCAGGAGGACTTCATGAGGGAGCACATTTCTGTCCTCCAGGACATGCAGCAGACACTGGCCCAGAAGGTCTAGGATGATGTGCAGCATTGGTCCCAGAGGTGGACTAAACTGCCGCAGCAGGGCTGCAACATGTGTGTGACCATCTGGGAGATGATGAGCCACCAGGAACCAGTCCCAGTCCCTGCTCCAGTACCCGCCCCCCTCCCATGCCAGCCCCGGCTCCCTCTCCCATGCCTGATCCCCACTCCAGCCCTCCCTTCCTGTTCTCCCAAGACCCCCAACCCCTCACCCTTGAGGTTGCTGAGGTCCCTGGACATGAGGCAGAACAAGCACCTGAGCCACGCACCAGTCTCAGCCCCAGCTCTGAGCCTCTCCTCCCCCCTCCTAGGTTCTCAGCCCCCTTTCCCCTTCCCATATCCAGGTTCTCAGCCCCAGTTACATCTATCCCAAATAAAAACCAACCAGTTATTTTTCTCAAAACAAAACGTATGTATATATTGGGTCTTCAGGGAAGGGGGGCATAGGAGGGAAGGGAACGGTGGTGGTGGGAAGGCCTAGGGGGCAAGGCACCGGCCCCTAGTGGGGAGGCCCTGGGAAGAGTTACTGTGCTCCTTCAGAGAAACTCTCTCTCAGGGCCTCCCGGATGCACACCCCCACCTGATGGGCCTGGCGGATGGCAGTTGTGCACGGCTGCTCGAAGGCCTGTCCTTTCTGGCCAGCCTCTGCCCCGCAGCCCAGAAGGAAGGCCTCTCCCTTCCTCTCCACAATGTTGTGGAGGACACAACACGAGAAGGTCACCTGGAGTATGTTTTGTGCTCCCCCACATTGTGGCACGTAAGGAGGCACCTAAAGTGCGCCTTTAGTCTGGAGGCCCTTCCCAAGCAGCCACTGAACAGGTCCCTGCTTGGGGCTGGTGTAGGGCTTCATAAGCCACAGCATTAGAGAGTGGTCTGCATCCCCCAGGATGCACAGTGGCTGGCAAATCCAACCATATATCTGGAAGTCGTTGTAATTAATGGATCTTTCAAGGAGTGTTGTAAGGGGCGTTCATCATTGTAGCAGTGGAGATATGTCTGCAGGCTTTGCATCTGTTGTCCTGGCAGGATCTGGTGTGTTAAGTTGGTGTGTCCTGGTGTCAGGAGAGGTTGGTTCTGAGAATGATCTTTGAGATGTTGAAAGTAGTTTGAAGTAATTCAGGAAAGATTTCTTTCAGGAAATCTGTAACCTGGGCCCAGTATAGCTACAACAACTTTCCAACTCTGTCAGTCAGGAAGAGTGCACCAAATTCACTTTATTTTTTACAATCTCACTCATTTCACAACTAGAAAAGTGCTGGTCCTTTTTTTAAAATTTAACAATTTTTTAAAAACACATTTTCACCTCAATAGTTCCCATGCAAAAGGTATATGGGGCCTTGTGATGGGGCATACCTACTCCACACTGGTCAAGAGCGGATTAACTCAGCCCTGAAGGCAGTGGAGAAGACCACCACCCCTTTAGCTTACTGTGCATGCTCAGGCTGCACTGCTATAAAAGAGAACAGCTTTTGGGGGCAGGTGAGCAAAGCCCACAGGTAAGTGCTGCATGTGCGGGACTGGGAGATGGGTTGGAAATGGGGGGGACTACGGCCTATAATGGCAAGGAGAAAGGAGGGTCAGGGCACAACAGGGAGGCAAGATCAAATCAGTATCTTAGATGCCTATATACAAATGCGAGAAGTATGGGTAATAAGCAGGAAGAACTGGAATTGCTAACCAATAAATACAACTATGATATCATTGGTATTACAGAAACCTGGTGGGATGGGACGCATGATTGGAATGTTGGTATGGAAGGGTACGGCTTGCTCAGGAAGGACAGACAGGGAAAAAAGGGAGGAGGGGTTGCCTTGTATATTAAAAATGTACACACTTGGACTGAAGTGGAGATGAATGTAGGAGATAGCTGTGTAGAGAGTCTCTGGGTTAAGCTAAAAGGGGTAAAAAACGAGGGTGATATCATGCTAGGAGTCTACTACAGGCCACCTAGCCAGGTGGAAGAGGTGGATGAGGCCTTTTTTAAACAATTAACAAAACTATCCAAAGCCCAAGATTTGGTGGTGATGGGGGACTTCAACTATCCAGACATTTGTTGGGAAACTAACACAGCGAGGCACAGGCTATCCAATAAGTTTCTGGACTGCATTGGAGACAACTTTCTGTTTCAGAAAGTTGAAAAAGCTACCAGAGGAGAAGCTGTTCTGGATTTGGTTTTAACAAATAGGGAGGAACTAGTTGAGAACTTGAAAGTGGAAGACAGTATAGGGGACAGTGATCACGAAATAATAGAGTTCATGATCTTAATGAAAGGTAGAAGGGAGACCAGCACAATTGAGGTAATGGATTTCAGGAAGGCAGATTTTGATAAGCTCAGAGAACTTGTAGGTAAGGTCCCATGGGAAGCAAGACTGAAGGGAAAAACAACTGAGGAGAGTTGGAAGTATTTCAAAGGGACGTTGTTAAGGGCCCAAAAGCAAACAATTCCGCTGTGTAGGAAAGATAGAAAATATGGCAAAAGACCAGCTTGGCTTAACAAGGAGATCTTGCACGATCTCAAAATAAAAAAGGAGTCATATAAAAAATGGAAACTAGGACAACTAACAAAGGATGAATATAGGCAAGCAACACGGGAATGCAGGGGCAAGATTAGAAAGGCAAAGGCACAAAATGAGATCAAACTAGCTACAGGCATAAAGGGAAACAAGAAGACTTTTTATAAATACATTAAAAGCAAGAGGAAGACCAAGGACAGGGTAGGCCCACTGCTCAGTGAGGAGGGAGAAGCAGTAACAGGAAACTTGGAAATGGCGGAGATGCTCAATGACTTCTTTGTTTCGGTCTTCACCGAGAAGTCTGGAGGTGTGCCTAACGTAGTGAATACAAGCAGAGAGAGGGTAGGTTTAGAAGATAGGATTCACAAAGAACAAGTTAAAAGTCACTTAGGAAAGTTAGATGTCAGCAAGTCACCAGGTCCTGATGAAATGCATCCCAGGATACTCAAGGAGCTGATAGAGGAGGTATCTGAGCCTTTAGCTATGATCTTTGAAAAATCATGGCAGACAGGGGAGATTCCAGAAGACTGGAAAAGGGCAAATATTGTGCCCATCTATAAAAAGGGGAATAAGAACAACCCAGGAAACTACAGACCGGTCAGTTTAACGTCTGTCCCAGGGAAGATAATGGAGCAGGTAATTAAGGAAATCCTATGCAAACACTTGGAAGGTAATAAAGTGATAGGGAATAGCCAGCATGGGTTTGTGAAGAACAAGTCATGCCAAACTAATCTGATAGCTTTCTTTGATAAGATAACGAGCCTTGTGGATAAGGGAGAAGCGGTGGATGTCATATACCTAGACTTTAGTAAGGCATTTGATACGGTCTCGCATGATATTCTTATTGATAAACTAGGCAAATATAACTTAGATAGGGCCACGATAAGGTGGGTGCATAATTGGCTGGATAACCGTAGTCAGAGAGTTGTTGTTAACGGTTC
Organism: Pelodiscus sinensis; assembly: GCF_052426305.1. Lineage (NCBI taxonomy): Eukaryota > Metazoa > Chordata > Testudines > Trionychidae > Pelodiscus > Pelodiscus sinensis. The sequence goes on from NC_143055.1 coordinate 106,470,144, forward strand.
TAAATCCTGCTGGAAAGGGATAACAAGTGGAGTTCCTCAAGGGTCTGTTTTGGGACCCGTACTGTTCAATATCTTCATCAATGATGTAGATATTGGGATAGAGAGTACGCTTATTAAGTTTGCGGATGATACCAAACTGGGTGGGGTTGCGACTTCTTTGGAGGATAGGGACATAATTCAAAATGACCTTAGCAAGTTAGAGAAATGGTCAGAGGTAAACAGGATGAGGTTTAATAAAGAGAAATGCAAAGTGCTCCACTTAGGAAGGAACAATCAGTTCCATACATACAAGATGGGAAGCGACTGTCTAGGAAGGAGTATGGCAGAAAGGGATCTAGGGGTCATAGTGGACCACAAGTTGAATATGAGTCAACAGTGTGATGCTGTTGCCAAAAAAGCAAATATGATTCTAGGTTGTATCAACAGGTGTGTTGTAAGCAAAACTCGTGAAGTCATTCTGCCGCTCTACTCTGCACTAGTTAGGCCTCAGCTGGAGTACTGTGTCCAGTTCTGGGCGCCACATTTCAAGAAAGATGTGGAGAAATTGGAAAGGGTACAGAGAAGAGCGACAAGAACGATTAAAGGTTTAGAGAACATGACCTATGAAGCCAGGCTTCATGAACTGGGCTTGTTTAGTTTGGAAAAAAGAAGATTAAGGGGGGACATGATAGCGGTTTTCAAATATCTAAAAGGGTGTCACAAGGAGGAAGGAGAAAATTTGTTCCTCTTGGTTTCTGAGGACAGGACAAGGAGTAATGGGCTTAAAGTGCAGCAGGGGAGGTTTAGATTGGACATTAGGAAAAAATTCCTAACTGTCAGGGTGGTCAAATATTGGAATAAATTGCCAAGGGAGGTGGTGGAATCTCCCTCTCTGGAGATATTTAAGAACAGGTTAGATAGACATCTGTCAGGGATGGTGTAGGTGGAGCTTGGTCCTGCCTTGAGGGCGGGGGGCTGGACTCGATGACCTCTTGAGGTCCCTTCCAGTCCTATTATTCTATGATTCTATGATTCTAGCTCAGCTCAGTTGGAGCAGCTGGAGGGAGAGGATGTGCCAAGTTAGCTCCCTGCAAGCCCCAGTGCCTACCTAGAAGCCAGGATGCTAGCACCCAGTCTGGAGATGGGACACCTCCTGAGACCTCTTTGGGCCCGGGGGAAAGGAGCAGTACCTGGAACTCAGAGGGGCATAATGAAATGGAGACTCACTGGTAAGCTGAGACTTGGAATGGCAGGAAGCAGCCCAGGAGCAACAATGGCTACTGGGGTGAGTGAGCTGCTGTTGAGGAGTCAGCGTGTTGCAGTCAGGATTTCCCCACTGACTCAGTGGCACTAGCAGGGCCCTGGGTGGGGGTCCAGTTGAGTGGGAAGGCCTGAACCTCCTGTTGGGGGATACTTCCTCTTATTTACTGACTCTTCAACAGACTACTACTTTAGCGTTATGGTGGGACTATTGAACTGTGCTGCCCTGACCACGGAGGGCAAGCTATAGACTTTGACCCTGGTGGTTGGGAGGGGGGCTGTTGAGCTGGACAAAAGGGAGAGAGCTTTGGACTTTAATCTTTGGGGAACTATTGGGCGAGGCCGTCCTGTCAATAGGGGTGAGGCGTAGGTCGAGCTGTGCGGCTTGAAGGTCAAGGGAGCAAAACAGACTCCCAGGTGATATTAGAGGCTCCAGCTGGGGAGGAAGAGGGTGGGGGCAAGTATGCTAGGGCTGTGCTGGGCCACTCCCTTCCCCCCAAGAACACGGTCATCCCCAAAGCCATGTGACTGGCCTCATTCTCCACTAGTAGAGTGGTTGCACATCATACATCAGGGTATCTCCACTGACTTCAGTACACCCATGGACCCTTTTTATTTCTACCATATTAGGTAAAAGGTGCTTATAGTAAAAACAGAAAGTTTCTTAGTCAGACACTTTTTACAGTGGGAAAGAACCTTGGAAATTAGAACTGCTCCATCTCACTAATTCTATAAAACACTACTTACAGTCATTGATATGGGGAAGAAGATTGATAGTTCTATTTTTAAATGGAAATGGACTGCTGAGTCAGACCAACCTTGATGCCAAAATCTATAATGGAAATGAGCGATATTGAGTGTGATATTACTATTTCATATTTGACAGTGCCGTATACATGTGTAAGCAGGGGCTGAACTGCTGCTTGCTGTCAGCCAGCTGAAAGGAGGGGTGGGTGTGCCCACTACAGTTGTTTAGCTCTACAAGGTAATTAACTGTTAACTGTTGACATGTAAATACTGCTCAGGAGAGAATCCAAGGTGTGGCTATGTAAATCCCATTCAGCCAGGGCTGATGGAGGGTCAGTGTTGGAATGGAATGTGGAGAATTGTATATAATTTGGGACTGTTGTGGGGGTCACTAATCATGCTACCCCTAAATGTGGGAACTGTTAAACATGCCACCAGTGCTTGCAGGAGAGACACCACCATCATGATAAGAGGTCTCGGAAGAACAAGCCTCCCCCCTTCCAGAGTTGAGTGAACTGAGCTGGGGTAAAGGGTTAAAGGACTTGAGTCAGCCTGCTTCACACCTACCAGGTGTGAGCTATAAGACTGCCCCAGCCTGCACCTTTCCCCCTTTGTTTTAAGGACAGACCTAAAGCAGACTCCCTGAGGAGTCTTTTTGTTTGCTAGTCCAGTGAAAGCTGGATTCATTTGAGAGCTGAAATCACTGGTTTGGCTGAGAGTTGAAATCACTAAGCTGAAATCACTGGTTTGGCTGAGAGCCAGACCTACTGCAGCCAGTAGAGTGGCAGCAGGCGAGGAGCGGCAACTAGCGGCGTGGTGTGGTGCGGCAGCAGGCGAAGAGCAGCCATCAGCGGCGTGGCGTGGAGCGGTGGCAGGCGAGGAGCGGCCATTAGCGGCATGGCGTGGAGCGGCGGCAGGCGAGGAGCGGCCATTAGCGGCGTGGCGTGGAGCGGCAGCAGGCGAGGAGCGGCAACCAGTGGCATGGCGTGGAGCGGCAGCAGGCGAGAAGCGGCGACAGGTGCCCAGCGAAGCGTTCAGAGGTGTGGGACGAGACAGCTGGTGAAGCGTAGCGGAGTTTCGTATAAGGTGCCCCCTATCTATCTCCCCACCCCCATCTCTACCCAGGTTGGGAGGTGAAACCCTGCAGGTGAACTTTGGGACTCTGGGTGGCACAGAGACTTTGTGGGGACAGAGACTTTTGGGGAGTCGGTGGACTTCGGGCGAATCTTGGCCGGGGTGGGGGCTCATGTTTGGGTTATGAACTCTGTTTGTGGTGTTTTCCCCAAGCTAATGCCGTATGAATTCTTCCTCTGTTTCATTAAATGTTCTTTTCCTACACTCAGACTCAGTGCTGGCGAGTGGGGAAGCATTGCCTCTCAGAGGCGCCCAGGGGTGCGTGAATTTCCCAGATCACTGGGTGGGGGCTCGAGCCGGTTCTTTGTGAGATTGACCCCAAGATATTGAACCCAGCCCTGGTTCCTGCCAGGCCTACCCGGCAGAAGGGCTACACATGCAAGCAAAGTCTGACTTTCCCATGGGTATGAAATGACAGCAGACAGGATGAGCTTAGTCATGCAAACAGAACATGAGATCAATTAAAGCAGCAAAATATTTTGTAGCTCTTCACTGAGTTGAGTAACTGTGATCCTAGAGCAGGGGTATAATTTCCAGTTAGTCTAAGGCAGTGAAACACCCTACACCTCCTGCTATTAGCATCATATGTGGACTATAGTCTTTCTGTATGCAAGAATCAGTACAGGTTTGCCCTCATGTTTCTGAGCCTGTTCACAACTAACCATCTACTATGATAAATGTAAAATCAAATTGAGCTGTGCCATATATATGCAGTACAGCCTGCCATAGCTGATTCAGCATAGCATTTAGCCATCACTTTACTGAGAGTGATTTTGAGACAGAGAGTGTTAGCCATTAGTAAAAAGCAGTGTATTTCCCCCAACTTTCTAATGATCTTTACACATCTTTCTTCTAAGATGAGAAAACATTTGGTCTGGCCTCCAAACACTAAATGTTTAATTGCTAATTTTAAGTGCCAAACATCATTTATTTTGGAGCTACCAGAATGTAATTACCACTAGTACTGTTTGGAGGAATGTGCAGCATTACCCTCTAAGAATAGTTAATTCAGTGCCGGCCTTGATTGTGGCTTCATTAAATTCAACCATGTGATCTAGATGTGAAACAGCCTCATTTCCAAATAACAGATTTCTTTCAAATATGTGTATGAAATGTTAGTTGTATTGGGTGTATAAAAGCATGTACAGGCAGTCCCCGGGTTACGTACAAGATAGGGACTGTAGGTTTGTTCTTAAGTTGAATCTGTATGTAAGTCGGAACTGGCGTCCAGATTCAGCTGCTGCTGAAACTGATCAGTTTCAACAGCGGCTGAATCTGGATGCCAATTCTGACTTACATACAGATTCAGCTTAAGAACCCCAGGCATCCCCAAGTCAGCTGCTGCTGAAACTGATCAGCGGCTGATTCCAGTTTCAGCAGCGGCTGACTTGGGGATGCCTGAGGCAGAGCAGCTGGGGTGCTGCTGGGTTGGTCCAGTAGCGCCGCCGCTCCTCGGCGCTACTGGACCAACCCAGCAGCACCCAAGCTGCTCTGCCCCAGGCGTCCTGATTCAGCCGCTGCTGAAACTGACCAGCAGTGGCTGAATCAGGACGCCTGGGGCAGAGCAGCTGGGGTGCTGCCGGGTTGGTCCAGTAGCGTCCAGAGCGGCGCTACAGGACCAACCGGCAGCGCCCCAGCTGCTGTACCACAGGCGTCTGGAGCAAAGCCGCGGAGCACGGGGGCAGCGGGACAGCTCAGATGCACCGTGGCTGTCCTGCTGCCCTCGGGCTCCGCGGCTTTGCTCTGCTTTGCTCCCCGTCCCCCTGGTCTGCAGACCAGGGGGACGGGGAGCAAAGCGGCGGAACACGCGGGCAGCAGACAGCCCAGACGCGCATCTGGGCTGTCCGCTGCCCGCGTGTTCAGCTGCTTTTCTCTGCTTTGCTCCCCGTCCCCCTGGTCTGCAGACCAGAAGGACGGGGAGCAAAGCGGTGGAACACGCGGGCAGCAGACAGCCAAGACGCGCGTCTGTGCTGTCTGCTGCCCGCATGCTCCGCCGCTTTGCTTCCTCTCCCTGGTCTGCTGGAGACCAGGGAGAGGGCCCTGTTCGTAACTGCGGATCCGACATAAGTTGGATCCGCGTAACTCGGGGACTGCCTGTACTTGTACAACACCCCAGAGAGCAGGACTAACCTGTGACTGAGTCACAATATGGCCCCTAGTACTCCCTTGTTGCACCAAGGAAATAACCCGTGTCAGCCCTTTACCTGATGAAGATTACTTCTCCCTCTGTGTGCCAGTTCAGCTGTACTAGCTGGTGGGGGTAGAGTCAAAGCTCTGCTCATTCCCCATTCTTGTCACCCTACTGCCTGCCACCTACATGAGATGGGAAATAGTGGCCCCATAGAGGTTGCAGGTGTATAATGCACAATGATTTTGTCGAGTACAAGCTATGTCACTGCAAAGTATCCTTTGTGCCATGGAAAGACCATTATTCAAGGGATTCCCTGGCTGTTACATTTTTGGCCTCTCAGTTGAGATTGTAAACTAATACTTATTTATGAGGATACGGTCACTTGTCCCCATGATAAAGACTTTCATTACCATGCCACTGAAGATCCAGTAAACAATTTGGGCTGGAGATGAATCATTGACCAAAACCCAAGATTCTGCTGCTGGTTGCTACTTGCCTAAGCTGTCCACCTTCTCAGCAAAGTTTCTTTTGAGCAAATGCTCTATTTTAGACTAATTCAGCAAGTTTACAACCTTGTAACTGCTGGTAATAAAGTAAAGATCCCAATTTATAGACCTAGGACAGCTCTGGAAGGGCTCAGCTATAGGGTCTTGACAGCATCCATAACATAATCCTTGAAAGGGACCAAAACCCTAAATAAATCTGTCTTACACTATACAAGTTTTTCACAGAGAAAGCTCATAAGATGTTCACTCTCTTTTTCAATGAAAGAAAGATATGCACAGGTGTGGCTTACCTTTCCTTCTGCCAGGTAACAATTATTTACAGAGGGCTTATTAATAAACAAAAATGCTTTATTAAGTATAAAAAGTAGGATTTCAGTGATTGCAAGTGAAAACAGACAGATCAAAGTGAGTTATTCATCCAAAATAAACAAAACACACCAATTAAGTCTAATACCCTAAGAAACGTGTTACATGCAAATTCTTAGCCTAATAGTAGTTCTAATTATCTTTTTCACAAGACAGACAGCCTCCTAGCTTGGGCTTGTCTCTTTCCCCCCCGTTCAATCTTCGATGTTTCCAGCAGGCATCTTGGGTGATAAGAGGGGGACTCCTGGCATCTGGCCACTGCTACTGTTTGGTTTCCCACCTTTATATCCTTTTTGCCCAAGGCAGAAATCCTTTGTGTTCAGTTCAAACTTTTCTCTCCTTCAGTGGAAAAATATAAAACCCAGAGGGGTTCTAGCATCAGGTAGTTTGGCCACCAGTGCTCCTGCTAAGGTGCATGCCTGCACAGCCGTGCACAAAAAATTCTTCCCCTGCCGACCTTCTCTGGGGAGCTGCGCAGCAGCACTCATGCAGCAGGCGGCTGCTCCGGTGGGTGGGGCCAGCTGAGACAGCATGGTGAGGGAGCTGCTGGGGCAGGGAGCCAGGACCTGCTGCATGGTGGGGGTGAGGAGGCCTGCTCTGGTGGCCAGGGTTGCCGGGGGGTGGAGCCTGTTCTAGTGGCTGGGGCTGGGAGTGGAACCTATTGCATGGTGGGGGAGAGGGGGTGTCTGCTCTGGCGACCAGAAACAGGACATGCCACATGTCAGGGGTGAGGTGGGGTCTGCTCTGGTGGCTGGGAATGAGACCTGCTGCATGGTTTGTTAACATGTGTGTTAATAAATTGAGTGGCACACATCCAAACCAGCACACATGGCTTCAATATTGGTGCACAAGCCAAAACTCACTCCACTCATGGTTGAAAAATCTTATGGTCATGGTTCACAGACACCAACATTGGATGGTTGGGAAAGGTGCATGATGGCCGCATATTCCAGAACTCATGCCTGTTCCAGAGGATGCACAGTGGCACTTTTTTTCCCTGACTGTATCATCACGGTTGGGGCATGGTGTGCATCATGGGCAATGCATTGTGGGTGATGCAGCCTACCCTTTCCTTCCCTAGCTGATGAAGACCTATATGGGCAAACTGGACCCCACCAAAGAGAACGTCAATGCCAGGCTCAACAGGTGCCGCATGGTTTCGTTATTTCAAAATAACGGGCTTGGTCATGTGGATTCTCTGTTTGTTATTTCAAAATAATAGAAGTTATTTTGACATAACTTCTTAGTGCATATCAGGGCTCAGGTGCCCACAGGACTTCTCATTGTTAGGAAAAAAAACAAACCATTCATAGATTGTTACCTTGAGTACCAAGTCATTATGTTTCCAGAGTATCAATAATGGCCCTCTTTAGCACACTTAGAAGATCCACACTTCATATTTGTAACTTCATCTATAAGAATGATACATGCACAGATACATTTAGCACATTGTAACTTTGACGAAAGTCACATGATGCATTTTGCCTAAAGCATCTTCAAATTAGCATATTCATATTTATTACCCAATTTTCATAAAGCATGGGGGCTGTGACCAATTATAAGCCTTGTTCTTTTAAAAGCATTAAACAAGTGGATAGGTATCATCATCATCATCATGCCAGCTTCACAGATAAGGAAGAGAGAAATTAAATGACTTGCCCAAGATCACACCCAAATTAGGTTTTATTCTGTTTTGCCACTAAGTCATTTAATTTGTAGTCTGAAATCTAGCCAGTGGGCCACACAACCTCCAGTATAGGTAGTAATGAAATTAGGTCCTAAATGTTAACCTCTCTTTGGTGTATATGGGGAAAATGTTTATAAGATGGATGCAAAATTTTTAAAAGCTCAACAATTGCAAAGGTTTTATTCCTGTATTAATTTATTTTAATGCTAAAAGCAACACCAATACTCACGTATTCTATATGTTCCAGAACTATTTCTACCTTCCCCATCTGAGTCTGAGTAAAGATTTTTTGCCATTCTGTTTGCATACATAGGCCCCTGTATTTTCCTGAAAAGATACATGAAGTAAGCATTTCTCACGTGACTGGTATATTTAAGTCAGGAAAGATGTTCAGCCTACTGAGTTTAATGCTGATATTTTGTTCTTTGCCCCAAGCTTTCAAAGGTCCTTAGTTAAGTGTGGGCCAGAAAAGAAAAAAAAACAAAATGAAGCATTTCAGCTAAATTTCCCACTTGGAGTTAGAAGTTATATATAGAAATCATGCTCAGTTGTCAACTCCCACTGCCAGTAATGGAAGTTGAAAAGGTGTGTATACAAGGAAGAATGGAAAGGAAGAGTGAGTTCAAAGGCTCCGTGGCTTTTACTTTCCATCTACAAACATCTTTCAGAACAATCTGTAACAACTATGGGCCGGATTCCTAGTAACTGTAAATTGACACAGCTCTTTTAACTTCAGTGAAGCTATTGTACTTTACCCCAGCTGAGTATCTGGCCCCGTATTGAGCATCTATGCACATATGCATATACACATCCACCTACTTCTTTTTTCCAGGGTGCTGTGTCTATAGTACACTTTCTATTCTTTGTATGTGCCCAGGCAATATAAATGTTATTTTCTGAATTTAAACTACTGATAGTCAGTCTTTTTATAATTCACAAATAATTGGTTCACAAATAATGAGCATCATTCTCAGTGACTGAGATGGCTCTGATTGAAAGAGAAGGTATCCACCCCTGAGATTTGTTTGAACTACAACTATTTATCGGAATCTCCCTGACTTTGGGAATTGTTTAGCTCTGGAATGCCAGATCCCGATTTTTTGGATCCAACCCAGTGCTTTATTCCATTTCCCAAGTTCAGAAGTGGAATAAAGCAATCTCCTGATAGATGAGGTTCTGAATGAGGGTTTCTGGGAGAGAAAGAAAAAGAGAGAAAATCAACAGTTTATGTGCTTAACTTTTGCATTGATACACAGAAGCCTGTTTTCAGCTGTCATTGTAATTGCTTAAGTTATTCTCCTTTATGAAACTAAGGTTTAAATTATCTAGTTTCACAGTTAACAAAGGTTATTTGCACAACCGAGAACAATTTACCCATAAATAGTTGGGACCTTTTTTTCTCTTGAGTTCATTGTATATATTGTGAAAAAATCCTATATAATATCTCCTTTCTGTAAGATTGTTTTTACAAAATCTTTAAATTCCATGAAAAGAGCACTCTTCTAATTACATGATTAATTGCTCTCTTTAGTGCATATTTTGACAGTCTCTTTTTACATCTCTTTCTGACCTTTTATCTTTTACAGGAGAAAAGAAACAGTAGAGCTACTCACAGTTTGAGGATTACAGTACTATAAAGCATACAGTAGAAATTAACACTTCTGAATAGGATTAGTGAATTATTTTCTTCTTATCTGATGTGGATTATTTTTATAGAAATTTTATTTCTATCCCACCTTTTTCATGGCACTGTCATGGCTATCAACCTCCATTCCACATTTCTCTTTAGCATAGCTCTGCTAAGCTGGCCTGAAAGAGTCAGGAACCAGATCAAAGACACAACTATCTTCAATTGTATGTATTTATTTATGTATTTATTACTTCCTGGTTCCATTTCCTTAAAGGAACATATTTCTTCCCATGCTGCCCCCATGTTCCCTAATCAGAACATGGCCATTCAAACAAAAATCACTTAGGGCTAGATCCTCAAAGGAGAGTTAGACTCAGAATTGAGGCGCCAACACTTGAAGAGGTGGTGCCTCCCTCTTTGCTTGGAATCCAGAGTTAGCCCTGGAATGGAGTTAGGTCTCTCAAGCTCTCTTGTTGAATTTGTTTCACTTTATACAGGCAGTCCCCGAGTTACGCGGATCCGACTTATGTCGGATCCGCAGTTACGAACGGGGCCCTTCCTCTCCCTGGTCTCCAGCAGACCAGGAGAGGAAGCAAAGCGGCGGAACACGCGGGTAGCGGACAGGGTTGTCCGCTGCCCACGCTCCGCGGCTTGGCTCTGCTTTGCTCTGCTTTGCCCCCCCCCCCCCCCGTTCCCCTGGTCTGCAGACCAGGGGAACGGGGGGGCAAAGCAGAGCCAAGCCGCGGAGCACGCGGCCAGCTGACAGCCCAGATGCGTCTGGGCTGTCAGCTGCCCGCGTGTTCCACCGCTTTGCTCCGGACACCTGTGGTACAGCAGCTGGGGCACTGTCAGTTGGTCTCGTAGCGCCGCTCTGGGCGCTACTGGACCAACCGGGCAGCACCCCAGCTGCTCTGCCCCAGGCGTCCCCAGGTCAGCCGCTGCTGAAACTGACCAGTGGCTGACTACAGGAAGCCCCGGCCCCGGGCTTCCTGGAATCAGCCGCTGATCAGTTTCAGCAGCAGCTGACTTGGGGATGCCTGGGGTTCTTAAGTTGAATCTGTATGTAAGTCAGAACTGGCGTCCAGATTCAGCCGCTGTTGAAACTGATCAGTTTCAGCAGCGGCTGAATCTGGACGCCAGTTCCGACTTACATACAGATTCAACTTAAGAACGAACCTACAGTCCCTATCTTGTACGTAACCCGGGGACTGCCTGTACTAAAAACTAAAATATTTATTGGGCAGAGAGTGGGACTAATATTATAGCCCAATGGGAGAACCAGATCCTAGTACATTGACTTTTTTGGGCTTTGAAGAAGACTCACAGACCAACATTTTCAAAAGTGATCAGTAATTGTGGGTGTGTTGCATTTTAGATGTCTAAGTTGTGACATCACGAGCCTGTCTTTCAGAAATGCTGAACTCCTGAATTTGCTTAGTATAGAGGTGGAGCCCGGTTTTTTCTATGTTCATTCCTTATGTAGGATGCTATTTGGGCTTTTCTGCAGAAAAGACAATATTCGGATAAAATACTGCGAAGTGTTAGGGTGTAATTTGGTTTTAAAGTAATTAACTGTCCCTACCAGCCTGTTCAGTAGATCATTTGGAAAATACTGAGATAAATTAACTTCTATGCACCTTCCTCTTCCTACTTTATTTCAGCATTATCCCCTCTCCTTTGTTCTCCTCTTTCGTTCATTTCATTCCTGTACTTGCTGTGTTTTATACTGGTAATGAAAACTACTGCTGATGTTGAAAAAGAGGACCAAGCTGAAACTGCATAATCATTCAAGCAATGCAGGTTCTAGATTTTGGAAATTACGAAAAACCCATCATTTATGCTGCTTAGCACAATAATACAGATTCCACCTCTATAAATCAGGACTCTCTGGTTCAGCAAGGACCACGGATGTTCCAGGATCCTGGCATACTGTGGGATGATGGGGAATGGGAGCCTGGAGCGCATTTCAGTTGGGCTGGGGCTGGGGGGGAGCTGGGAAGGCCGGCATGTGGATCAGCTGTGCAGGGGGCAAAGATCAGAGGTGGGGCAGAAAGCCAGGCATGTGACCCAGCGGGGCTGCTGAGGGAGTCAAGATGCCTGATGGCCTGGTAGGTCAGGGTAGAGGCCAGAAATGACCTTCCCTGGTCTGGCAAAATCCCTCATCCAGAACCAGGGAGGCCCAACCTGTAGAAATTGTACTATTTAAAACAAGTATGGAAATCATACATTTTTCTAATGCACTGAATATCACTAAAAAGGCTCCAATGTCTACGGTTAAAAACATAATAAACCCTGCATTGGAAGCTGAAAGTGGCAAAGAAAAAGACAATACACAGAATAGCTTAAGACATGGGGAGACAAGATAAAAGCGGGTGGAGGGGATCAGAATAAGTCAATGCTACCCAAAGAGGCTTAAAAGAAATAAGGAGTTTTACAAATAAGTGAAGGAAAAACAGGTCAGAGGAAAACCAATGACACAAGTAAAATTAATGACGACTAGAAAATAGCTGAGATACTGAAATTTTTGTTTAGAATTGTGTGTGTGTGTGAGAAAGGGGCGGGGGAAACAAACCTGAGACAATCAGATAGTAAGGTAGACCCAGTCAGAATGGCTAAAGATCTACTGATAGCGGCTGAGGAAAAAAAACATAAAATGTGAACACATACAGATGACTCACTTTGTATTATATGCGTCTTTGGATACTCAGTGGATGTATGTTTGTGTCCTTCAGTCAAGGGGTTTTTATAAATGTTTTCAGATCATCAGTGTAGGGTTGATTACTGTGCCATTGACCATTCCTTTTGACATATCGTGGGGAGTTACAGAAGATTGGAGACAAGTAGATATAGCAAATGGAAAGAAATGTGACCATTTCTGGCAGTTACGGTTTCCTAAATCTTACATTTAACTTTAATAAATCAGACAACAAATATTGAGGGGAAACATTACCAGACATTTAGGGTCTGAGTGTCCCCTTACTTTCACTAGTCTAAATGAGGAGTAACTCCATTAAAGTCAATAGAATTACATTGGACTACAAATGGTGGATGTGATAGCATTATCAGGCTCTTTGAGGATAATAGAACCATGAGAGATCAGATGCATGAGCTCATAAGGGAAAAATTGCCAAGAACTTTGGTAGCTTTTTAAAAGAATTACAACATGAGTGGATGAAGGAATGGAAAGCAGTATGTAGTATAGTTTAATTGTCAAGTGTCATTTGACATTCTTCCACTCAGCATGAGTTCATAGGGGAATGGAGACATTGTCACACGGTTTGAAAACAGGCCAAAATAACTTGAACAAAGAGTGACAGAAAATATGAATGTCTACCAATGGGAGGGGCCTCATGGAGTTAGGCTAATTTAATTTGATATCTTTCTTAATGAGAGAATAAATGGAATGTTAATGAAATTGCTGATGATAATGCACTATGGAGAACCCACCAACAAGGCCGGGGAAAAGATACAAAGCGGTCTAGGAAGGATGGTCCATGCAAAGTAGCAATGTGTGATTTAAGATGAGAAAATATAAACTAATTTCAGCTGGGGGAGAAAATAACCAAGGGAGAGATGAAAAGACATAGGGATGATTGTGTAAAGCAAATGATATAAGTTTGAAATGTGATATGGCAGGGGAAAAGCAAATTCTATTCTTGGCTTCATTTATGAAGGCACAATTGAGATTCTCTGCCTTGCTTCCAAGACAGTCTACTATAGTTTCAGGGCTACAGGTTGAAACTCCGTAATCCATATTTCCCTACTCTGGCAACATTCGAGGTCCAGCATCATAGAGGTGACCCCGTGGGAGCACTTATGGGGATAAGCTATCAGGCTAAGGCCAAGAGCATTGCCAGAGCAGGGGTCCGAGAAAGTGAAACTTCAGATGGCAGCAGAGCCGCAGGATGAAGTGCAGAACCCCGGATGGCAGGGGGACTTTTGAGGGCAGTGTCGCGTCCCAGGCAGCAGCAGAACCTCAGGTAGCAGTGGGAGCTCCCAAGCTGCAGCAGAACTGCTGTGGGAAGAGTGCAGAACCCTGGGTAGCAGAGGAACCGTGGGGGGGAGCGGAGTCCCACCCCCCCCCCCCTCATCTGGCAGCAGAGCCATGGAGGAAAAGTTAGAGTCCCCCGCTACTGTGGAAACATCAGGGCTCTGTGTGGCAGTGGTGTGGCCAGGAGAAAAAATGGATCCCTGTGTGCATTGACCTCCCCTGTGACAGATTCCCTGGTTCGGGACCAGTCAGCTCCCAAGACCAGAGCTCTCTGCAGGACCAGAGAGGTTCAACCTGTAATAGAGGGCAACCTGAGAATCTGTTTTCATGGGGAGAGGACTGAATGGGAGAGATAGTATGTCTCTGTAGAAAATGTAACCTATGTCAAATCTGGTTATGGAGAGGAAGATTTATTTCATCCTAAATTGTCAGTTTAGATAGACTAAGTGATGATCAAGGGTGTAAATTTGGGAATAGGGTGGGACAGAATATGAAGGGGGGGAGGACCAATAGTGGGGACAGGTCTATACCACAAAGAAGGGGAATTTTGATGGTGCTATATGTGGATATAAATAGTAGACAGTGGTCTGGATCAAAACATTTGGATGTTGATTTTGAACACTCCTAAAATTAAGACTATTTGAATCTCAGAATTTGGTTGATTAGGTTCGAAATATGCATATACACCCTCATTTTCACTCCAACATTTTTGAGATGTTCAAGTCGGAGATGTTGGTTCATGCCTGTCTATAATAGTTAGAAGGTGAATGAGAAAAAATTAGAATTGAGATCAGGAAAACAGCCAAATATGAGAACTATTGAACAGTGGAATGATTTCCTGAGGGAAGCTGTGAAGGCACATGGCCTTGAACATTTATACCAGACTGGAAAAAAACACTAGTAAATATACTCCATTCATCTGAAGAAGTGGGTTGGACCCATAAAAGCTCATGATACCAACTACATGTTTTGTTAGTCTTTAAGGTGCTGCTAGACTATTTGTTGTTTTTTAAGTTTATACGATAGAGAATAATCCTTCAATGGCAAGGAGATGGAGATGACCTTGTTGGCCTCTTCCAGCTCTATCATCTGTGAAAACATTATGAAAGCATTTTTTCAGCACCTTGATAACTATTGTGTGCTTCCCTCTGCTCAGTCCTAAAAGGTTGTAGTTTGGGGAGTTCGATTTTAGCTATAAATTCCTGTCTGGTTCATTCAAATCTAAACATAGAATTAGTTTAAAATGTATGGTCTGAGTTATGAGCAAGAATGAAAAACAGAAAAACTGCATGAAACAAGAGCATGTTAAAGTGTTGTAAAAGAAAAAAATCTGCTTGGCTTGGAATTATTAGTAACTCTTAACTATCCATAAGTCATCTATAATTATTATGTTACTCTTTAGAAATTAACTAGTTCATCCTCCCATTAACTTCAGGAAGTGAGTGGCTAAGTAGTAACAACGAGAAGTCCTGTGGCACCTTATAGACTAACAAATTTATTGGAGCATAAGCTTTCATGGGCAAAGACCCACTTCATCAGATGCATCTGACAAAATGGGTCTTTGCCAATGAAAACTTATGCTCCAATAAATCTGTTAGTCTATCAGGTGCCACAGGACTTCTCATTGTTTATGCAGATTCAGACTAACATGGGCACCCCTCTGATACTTGGCTAAGTAGTGTTATCCCCATTTTGCAGATGGGAAAAGTAAGGCAGGGAACAATCCTTGAAACAGTCCATCTCATTTCCATTCTGAGCCCTCCAGTCCACATTGTAAATGCCTGTCTAATGTCAAAGTCAGAAAATCACCTGATAATAAAACCAGACATTTTCAGAACATTTCATGACTTCAACAATGATCAGACTTCTACAATTGTTAGCTGAACTGTTTTATTCCAGAGAAAGGAGAATAAGAAAACCAAAAAATAAGGATGCTTGTCATTTGCACTAGAAGTCAGTATCTTTGCCAGGCATAGAAGATGTCCAAGCAACCATTATATCCGGCTTTTGAATTCATGTACCAACCACCAGCACCGCTGAAAATTCAGCCTCTTCCTCCTTTTGGAATTCTGCTAAATCACCTACATATCACATACTGTTGGATCTGGTATACAATAGCACTTCATGGCTTTTCCTTGTGAGTTGTGGGAATGTATGACTTACAGTCCCCTAGGTTGCTAAGATGTGGGCTGAGTTGTGAACTGCAACCTTTCTGCTGGAGGAGAAGATTGGGCCACTCTGCAACTTGCAAGTCTGCTCAGAGAAGCACAGGGCCCCATGCAGTCTCTTATGAATAAGGCTGATTCTAAACTCCATATACCAGCCAGCCCACGCACTTGTCATAGGACTGCAATAATCAAATCCTCCATTCTCCGGGATGATAACTCCAATCACATCATCAATCTCTGTTTCTTTGGTTTTCAAATCTGCTACAAACAATTCTGATTTCTGTTACCTGCAGACTTAGAAATCATCTAATAGTCTTCATAACTGCACAGGCCACTGAACTGCTGCTGAATTTTTTGCAAATGCTCATCATTGCAGACAGAAGCAACCAAATTAGAATTGCAGGAGGGAATACCAAGCAGAACACCAGGCTTTTGACAGGGAATTCAAAAGATGCAAGTGTCTCAGAATATTAAATTGAGTGGGTTACCTTTAAATTCAGTTAATGTTACACTGCTCTCTGATTATATTTCATAGCTTTCGGACTATCTAGGAAAGTATGTATGTAACCAGAATTTGCATTTGACAGTTGTCCAGAAGCAACATCAGGTATTCAAGTCAAGACCATTACAGGAGACTTAGACTTATGGTTGCAGCAACTAACCCTGCTGCCTACTGGAATCTACATCTTGAGTTAGTTGCCCTGTTTTCCTACACAATGTATGGGATCCATAAAACTGGATGCGGACAGGGAACTACCTAAATTAATCCATAGAAATTCCGAGGAGAAAAGTGTGGCCTAAGCCATGTCCACAAAGAGAGTTAGACATCTAATTCTGGACTGGAGGGAGGCAATTTCTTCTGCTTGGGATTCACAGCTATGAACCCCTCTCCTGAAGTTAGGCACCTAACTCTGGTCAATCAGAGATGAGACAGAGGCAGTTGTTGTGTCTCGTTCCAACTGTTTTCAAGGATTTCTCATTGACTTATTTTCTCCAACTGCAAAAAAAACCTCAGGGTGGGTGGGGGAGAAGTGGTTCCCTGACATCTAATAGCCCAGTGTTTAGGGAATTTACCCAATGTGTGAGATCTAGCATTAAGTTATCATGTCACCTGATTCAGAGTAATGATTTTGCACCAGATCTCCTACCTCAGAGGTGTATGCCCTAAATGTTGGGTTTGGTAGTGCTCTGGCTGGGTATTTCTCAGTCTCTCCTGTTGAAGCTGTTCCACTTTGTATACATATGTATTCCTTAGTGCAGGGCCTGGAGTTTGGGTCTTCCAGGTGAGTGTCTGAGCCACTAAGCTATAGTGTCATTCTAACACTCTCTCTATCCCAGTGAATTATAAAGAATTTTATACAAAATGGAACATCATCTACCTGTCAGTGTAATGAATAATTCATGAATCATACACTTTAGAGCTGTGTGGAAAAAATCCACAAATTTAAAAATTCTCCATGGAAAGAAATGGAGCTCCGGCTCTGGTCCATGTACCTGGTAGGCTGCAGCAGAGATGCAAACTCTGCAAGTCCTATGGTCCTTGATTCTGATGCAGTCCTCATGGTGGACTGCCTGCATCTCTGGGAACAGAAAACCCTATGAACCCCGGCTGCTGAGAAACTATGGAAGCTGGGGCCTTCAGGGTTTACTAGCCCTTAGCTCCCTGTCCGCCCACCAGGCAGGCAGACAAATGAGCTGGCAGGAACTCTGCCTGGGTTCTGTCAGCATTTTGTGAAAATTGCAGAGCATTTCAATTCTGACACATCAACAAATTTTAACAAAATATTTATTTTTTTCAACCAAGTCAAACTGAGTTTGTAAAAGTGCTGATTAAATATTTCATTAGAAAATATCAAAAAATATAAATGTATGACCTAATTTTCCTGAGGTACTATGCATTTACATCCCCCATTGCCACAATTTCCACTGAATTAAATCATAGCCTCTGACAATTAGGCTGTTGTCTCCTTTCAGAAACTGCCAACAATGCCAACTTCTTCCCTGGAGAAAGCAAACTCCAATCCCATTGAAGATGCACCTGTTTCCTCTATGATTGAATTTGGGTTTTTGAAAGCTCATGATCACAAAGCTCTTTTCAGGACTCTGTGTGGTTCAGAAGCTTGTCTCTTTCAACAGTATTTTGGTCCAGTAAAAAATATTATCTCACCCACTTTTTCTTTCTGGTACCCTTTGATCAACATGCCTACAACACTGCAAAAGACAAAGAGTAGAAAGGAAAATAGAGGCACTTGCCCAGATTCATGCAGCAGGTGAATGGCAGAGCCAGGAACATAATTCAATTTTCTTAAGTCCTACAGGTTTAAAACAAACAAAAAAGTATTTCTTCATGCAACACACAGTCAACCTGTGGAACTTATTGCGACAGAATGTTGTGAAGACCTGAACTTTAACAGGGTTAAAAAAAGAACTCTATAAATTCATGGAGGATAGATCCATCAATGCTTATTAGCCAGGCTGGTAGGAATGGTGTCCCTACCCTCTGTTTGTCGGATGCTGGGAATAGGTGACAGGGGAGGGATCATTGAAGGTTATCTGTTCTGTTCACTCCCTATGGGGTACCTAGAATTGGCCTCTGACAGGATAGTGGGGTAAATGGACCTTTGGTCTGACCCAGTATGGCTATAATATGTTATGTTCATTTCAATGCCTATCTACTGGAATATACTAATGGGACATTCACATCTGCATATAGAAAACACTATTGAAATGATGCTTTCAAAATATTTTAATTTTACCTTTTATAACAGAAGAAAAAATCATAGGGCCCTGAGTTTTGTCTTTATTATTTGTTTTAAGCGATATTTTTCCTATTCGTGTGCAAGTCTTGAAAACATTTTGTAGCCACATTTTAAGTCTCTCTGTGCCTTGGATAACTTTATAGTTAGACACAAAGAAGAGTATGAGATATTGTGCAGTTTTGAAATATCAGAGATTGGCTGCCAGATTTCAAAATCCATTTACAATTAGTCAATTAAATCAAGTGAGATGGCTGTATAAAGTAAAAAAGAAATATTAAATTCTTTAGACTCCACTTTAAGGGATCCAGGCTCCTATCGCTAAGTCATTGAACTATTGTTGCAGATTCAGAAGTACATCTATCACAGTAAGGGGTTAACCGCTATTTTTTTCCTTTAGCGAAACAGAGGATTTTGCTAGTTTATTACAAGTGTTTCCAAGTTGCAATTTATCAGGCTCATGTGTGTAATTATATAAACATACATGACTGTTGTGTAAAATCCAGAGTATTGGTAACAGTGAAATGAATTTTACAATCTAAATTGTACCCTCCTTTCCTATGCATTTTTGCCTGGGACAGAATGAATTCAGTAGAAAGCAAAATTCTGTTCTCAACGAAGAAGCCACATACAATTTCCTGATTGTATATTCAGCTAGGGTATATCTACACTACCCCCCTAGTTCGAACTAGGGGAGTAATATAGTCATTCGGAGTAGCAAATGAAGCCCGGGATTTGAATTTCCTGGGCTTCATTTGCATGATGCCGGCCGGCACCATTTTTAAATGCTGGCTAGTTCAGACCCCGTGCCGCGCGGCTACACGCAGCACGGACTAGCTAGTTCGGATTAGGCATCCTATTCCGAACTAGCTGTACGCCTCATGGAACGTGGAACGTGGAACGAGGCGTACGGCTAGTTTGGAATAGGAAGCCTAATCCGAACTAGCTAGTCCGTGCCGTGTGTAGCCGCGCGGCACGGGGTCCGAACTAGCCGGCATTTAAAAATGGCGCCGGCTGGCATCATGCAAATGAAGCCCGGGAAATTCAAATCCCGGGATTCATTTGCAACTCCAAATGACTACATTACCCCCCTAGTTCAAACTATGGGGGTAGTGTAGATATACCCCTAGATATGATTGTCACTAAGGGTACGTCTGTGCAGCAGGCAGTTATTTCGAAATGTTGAAATACTGTCATGCTGGAGGACTTCTTACTCTGACTCCTGTAACCCTCATTGTACAAGGAGTATGGGAAATGGGAGGAAGGGTGCTCTATTTCGAAATAAGTGCTGTGTAGATGCTCCCAATTTCGAAATAAGCTATTTTGAAATAAACTATGCAATTGACATAACTCAATTTGCGTAGCTAATTTCGAGATAAGCCCTGCTGTGTAGCTGCACCCTAAAAATGTTGAGCACTAACTTATCAGAAAATAAGATTACCCTCCCCAAAGGAATAATATTCTAGCAATAGACATCTTCATTCTGGGCCATTCATCAAGGGATCAAATCTAAATACAATTTATACCACAGTTGGTCATTTTACCCACCAGTGCAGATCAGGAATCCTTAGTGGTACAAAAGGAATGTTTTTTAAATTGCTAAACACAGTTAGCCTCTAAATTAAATAACTGCTGCTTATATGGTACTTTGTATCTACTGCATTCAAAAGTTAGATAAGCTAAATTATTCCCATATTACAAATTGGAAAGTTGAGTAAAAAAAAAATGGGTAGCCTGCTATTACAGGTCCCTACACAAATAGCCCCCATTGAAATCAGTTTTAGAATGACCAGGGCACCTAGATTTCCGCTTTAGTTTCTCTGTCCCCTCTGCCATGTATACTGGCCAAAATGGACAGTCTCTAGGACAAAGGATTAATGGACACAAATCAGATATTCAAAATGGTAACATACAAGAAACCTGTAGGGGAACATTTTAACCTGCCCAGACACTCATTAATGGACTTAAAAGTAGCCATTCTTCTACAAAGGAATTTCACAAGCCAACTACAGAGAGAGAGTGCAGAATTGACCTTCATATGCAAATTTGACACCATCTCACTTGATTTGATCAAAGACTTGCACTCGTTAACATATTATAACACCAGCTTTCCTTACATTCAACATCCTATTGACATCAAAAGCTAAGTATGGGACACTTGCAGCCCACTAGCACCAGGACTACAACTGACAGGTAATTTTAATTCATGACAGGTGGTCATGAAAGCTCATGATGTTAGATAGATATGTGAGTTAATCTCTAAGATGCAACAAGACTACTTGTTGTTTTTAAAGTTATAGGCTAACCCATCTACCCTTCTAAGACTATATTACCTTGGAATACATATAAGATAGAGAAACTGAAAATGACTTTAAAACTGCTCAGAATAACATGTGGATTGTCTAATATGCATAACAAAGTAACTCTATAATATGCACTGTAAAATATTACTGAGAGGAAGTGTTATAATAGTAATGAATTCCAGCTAAGTAGCATAAAGCTGATGACACATTGGTAGTTTTGTAAACATCAGGCATGATGATATGCTGGCTATTTCAGGAGACAGATAATGAATTTAAAGCCTTTCACTTCTATGTCATTAGATCAAATACAATCCAAGTCAATAGTAATCAAAAGTCACTAGTATATGACAGCAGTTCAGTGGTAGATGTGAAATGAAACGGCAGTCCCTCTTCTAGTAAGTAAGTGTCCAGACCATGACATTAATTGGTACTTTTTGGCAACTTTACATGATAAACCGAAGATGGGATGTACATGAAAATTGAAGTTTTCTTTCAGGTCAGGGTTGAGGCTCATTGATAGACTGGCATGGTGAATTATGTTCTACTGCTCTTTAGGGTACCTAGCTTGTAGATTGAAGTCCTAATTGACCAGTGGTTTAAGACTGTTTTTAACTTTGAGGTCAGTGGGACTTAACTACATATTTAAGTGCTTTAGTGAATAAGGACGCCATGCTGAATTAGGAGCCAAAGAAAGGACTTCAGTTTACAATTTAAAAACATTCACACAAGAAATCTGAATGTGCAAAATAAATCTGACTGCTTGCATAACTCTACACTATGGATGAAAACCAGCAGGCCAAATGCCCGAGGGAAAACTGAACATGTAGTTAATAATTTTCAAGGATTTTAATCCAAAATCAAAATGTCAATGAATATTCTAAAAAATTGAAATTCATAAAATTTTGATCAGCTCTAACTAGAACCATTTTTTATTGACTTCAACTGGAAATTTGCCTTTTATTGCAGTATTTAACTTAGTCCTAACTGGTCATTGAAACTGCTTTATTCAAGTTTGTTCGGTTTCCCACTGACCAGTGATTCAATGTAAACATGATAATCTAAGCATACTATCCAATAATTTTATAAAATTATCTGAACCTAGTCAGCTAATAAACTGTGGACAAGGGGGATCCAGTAGATATAGTATACTTAGATTTTCAGAAAGCCTTTGACAAAGCCCCTCACCAAAGGCTCTTGTGTAAATTACATTGTCATGCGATAAGAGGGAAGGTCCTTTCATGGATTGAGAACTAGTTAAAAGACAGGAAACAAAGGGTAGGAATAAATGGTAAATTTTCAGAATGGAGAGGGGTAACTAGTGGTGTCCCCCAAGGGTCAGTCCTAGGACCAATCCTATTCAACTTATTCATAAATGATCTAGAGAAAGGGGCAAGCAGTGAGGTAGTAAAGTTTTTGGATGACACTAAACTGTTCAAGATAGTAAAGACAGAAGCAGACTGTGAAGAACTTCAAAAAGATCTCACAAAACTAAGTGATTGGGCAACAAAATGGCAAATGAAGTTTAATGTGGATAAGCGTAAAGTAATGCATGTTGGAAAAAATAACCCCAACTATACATATAGTACGATGGGGGCTAATTTGACTGCAACAAATCAGGAAAGAGATCTTGGAGTTATCGTGGATAGTTCTCTGAAAACATCCACACAGTGTGCTGCGGCGGTTAAAAAGGCAAATAGAATGTTAGGAATTATTAAGAAAAGGATAGAAAATAAGACAGAATATCTTACTGCCCCTGTATAAAACTATGGTAGGCCCACATCTTGAGTACTGTGTACAGATGTGGTCTCCTCACCTCAAAAAAGATAAAGGGTTCAGAAAAGGGCAACTAAAATGATTAGGGGTTTGGAACGGGTCCCATATGAAGAGAGGCTAAAGTGACTGGGACTTTTCAGTTTGGAAAAGAGGAGACTGAGGGGGGATATGATAGAGGTCTATAAAATCATGATTGTTGTGGAGAGGGTGAATAAAGAAAAGTTATTCATTAGTTCCCATAATATAAGGACTAGAGGACACCAAATGAAATTACTGGGTAGCAGGTTTAAAATGAATAAGCGAAAGTTCTTCACACAGCGCATAGTCAACCTGTGGAACTCTTTGCCAGAGGAGGCTGTGAAGGCTAGAACTATAACAGAGTTTAAAGAGAAGCTAGATAAATTCATGGAGGTTAGCTCCATAAAAGGCTATTAGCCAGGAGGTAGGATTGATGTCCCTGGCCTCTGTTTGTCAGAGGCTGGAGATGGATGGCACAAGACAAATCGCTTGATCATTGTCTTCGGTCCACCCCCTCTGGGGCACCTAGCGCTGGCCACTGTCGGCAGACAGGATACTGGGCTAGATGGACCTTTGGTCTGACCCAGTACAGACATTCTTATAGTCTTATGTTATAACAGAGACATTACAATTGCACCTATAACAACAAATTGCTGTTTTTAAAATCTCTGTTCAATCACGCATAGCTAAGGAAATTCTCTTACACTGAGCTATGCTGGTGGACACTATTTTTCTGCTTGTTAAAATAAGATGCCTGGAATCATGAACATTATGCTTCAGTGCTCTTATCACAATACATTACAGGCAGTCCCCGGGTTACGTACAAGATAGGGGCTGTAGGTTTGTTCTTAAGTTGAATCTGTATGTAAGTCGGAACTGACGTCCAGATTCAGCTGCTGCTGAAACTGATCAGTTTCAACAGCGGCTGAATCTGGACGCCAGTTCTGACTTACATACAGATTCAACTTAAGAACCCCAGGCATCCCCAAGTCAGCTGCTGCTGAAACTGATCAGCGTCTGATTCCAGGAAGCCCGGGGCAGGGACTTCCTGTAGTCAGCCACTGGTCAGTTTCAGCAGCAGCTGACTTGGGGATGTCTGGGGCAGAGCAGCTGGGGTGCTGCTGGACCAACCGGCAGCGCCCCAGCTGCTGTACCACAGGCGTCCGGAGCAAAGCCGCGGAGCACGGGGGCAGCGGGACAGCCCAGACGCGCCGTGGCTGTCCTGCTGCCCTCGGGCTCCATGGCTTTGCTCTGCTTTGCTCCCCATCCCCCTGGTCTGCAGACCAGGGGGACGGGGAGCAAAGCGGCGGAGCAAAGCGGCGGAGCAAAGCGGCGGAGCACGCGGGCAGCGGACAGCCCAGACGCATCTGGGATGTCTGCTGCCCACGTGCTCCGCGGCTTTGCTCTGCTTTGCTCCCCGTCTCCCTGATCTGCAGACCTGGGGGAGGGGAAGGAAAGCCGCGGAACACGCGGGCAGCGGACGTCTGGGCTGTCCGCTGCCCGCGTGCTCCGCCGCTTTGCTCCCCGTCCCCCTGGTCTGCAGACCAGGGAGACGGGGAGCAAAGCAGAGCAAAGCCACGGAGCATGCGGGCAGCGGACAGCCCAGACGTCCGCTGCCCGCGTGTTCCGCAGCTTTCCTGGGCTGTCCGCTGCCCGCGTGTTCCGCAGCTTTCCTGGGCTGTCCGCTGCCCGCGTGCTCCGCCGCTTTGCTTCCTCTCCCTGGTCTGCTGGAGACCAGAGAGACGGGCCCCGTTCGTAACGGGATCCGCGTAACTCAGGGACTGCCTGTATAGTTGTATCTGCATACAATTTCAATTAGGCACATTCATGTGCAACAAGGCCAAATCACTCCAGCACAAATTCTCACTAAACAGTACTAATTTTTAATTAGGTTACTAGAAACATCACCTTCTGTTTACCTATATTTTAAACTTCTTTTATAATGCACAGTTTTCAGTTGCTTAAAGTTTGACAAAGCTATAACCATTAATGTAGAACTTCTCCATGAACTTCTGCCTCGGGCTGAATTTTCTGGTAAAGTTTCAGTTAAAATGGTTCAGCTGTTACTGAGAACAAAATTAGAGAAACATATATTTTGCTCATGTTAAAAACATTCTTTCAACAGTTTCATTCAAAAAAGCTTTAGTGCCCTCATGCTTTGGAGCCAGACACTTGAAATTGTTGTGGGTGGAAGGTTGCAATTTGTCAGGGAAAAAATCCCAAATGTGGCAAATTATAAACCATTGAAAAATCTCTCTTCTCACATGCCTATCAGAGACTTGTTAGTTTGGCAGCTAAATTCTCTGAAGGCTCCATTTGCAATGAGCATGAACTATTCCCACTGGCACAGGCAACTTTAATTCTAACATGCCCTTTCTTCTGAGTGTTTGACTTTACAACCTTAATGTTTCTTTAGCACAGAAATATGTGTGTCTGTGTAATATAAATATAAGCTAATAAAGCACAAAGCAAAATAAACAATACTATTGATATAAAAAGGCATGCTGGGGATACAGAGCCTTATTATGTTCTCATTTGTTGCATGGTGGAGTTATACAGCTGTAAAACTGGTATTTTACAAGTGTGAGGGAAATCAGGCCTATAGTGCCTTTGAAAGTTTGCCTTGCCAGGACCTGTTACATGACACATAGAGACTCATTGTGATCTCCTAGCAAAGTCAAATCAGAACTCCACTGAAGTCAATACCAGTGTAAACTCAGAGTTAACGGTACAAGTTAGCTTAGTGATAGTCAAGGTAGCAGCCAGCTTTCCCCATGTCTCTTCAAGCTAGCTATGACCAATCAGCTAATTTCTTGTTGTTTACTGCTTTTTAAAGTAAACAGAAGTGATTTCTGATCCAAAACAACTTCAGAAGTTTTTAAAAAATGCATTTTAAAAGTACAAGTCAGCTGTTTAAAGATATTACTTCCATAAAGACAGCCATGTTATAAAAGTGTTAGCTGTTTAAATAAAAAAGTTAAACAAATCAAAATTAGGACTAATTTGACGTCTTTTGTACCTTACCTTCAGTGAACTGTTTCTGCTTAAGGAAATAGCTGGGAGATAAAACTTGTGAATATGAATCATGTCTCTAGTGAAGTATGTTGGCTAACTATATAACTGGATGAAATATCATTATCTGTAATATACAGGAGGCTGATCTACAAAAGATGAACTAATGCTCATTTTTTGGTCATGAAATCTACAAATTTAACAATTTTCCTTGAATATTGAAGTCTCTTTTATCAATTGGTTCTTATACTGCACCCACTACTGAATTATCTCTATGCTTAAAGAAGCCATCAGCAAGAGGCTGGTTCCAGACCTTAGACTTTTGGATACTTTTACTATTTTTCATCAGTTCAGCCACATAGATACTGAAGCAAGGAAACAACAAAGTAGTGATGAATGATAGCCTGTAAGTCAGCGTAGGCAGGATAAGTTGCAAAAGTCTGAACTTCCTTACTATGGGTATGTCTACACTACAAAGTTAATTCGAACTAACAGACGTTAGTTCGAACTAACTTTCATAGGCGCTACACTAGCGCTCTGCTAGTTCGAATTTAAATCGAACTAGTGGACCGCTTAGTTCGAACTAGGAAAACCTCATTTTACAAGGATTAAGCCTAGTTCGAACTAGCTAGTTTGAATTAAGGGGTGTGTAGCCCCTTAATTCGAACTAGTGGGAGGCTAGCCCTCCCCAGCTTTCCCTGGTGGCCACTCTGGCCAACACCAGGGAAACTCGTATGCCCCCCTTCCGGTCCCGGACCCCTTAAAGGGGCACGGGCTGGCTACAGTGCCCGTGCCAGGTGCAACCCTGCCAGCACCCAGCCAGCAGACCCTGCACCTGGCACGGATCGAGCCACCCACCCGATGCCCCCCAGCCCTCCCCCTCTTCCCGGGACCAGGCTGGCGGCTCCCAGAAGCTTGCCCGGGACTGCAAGAGGGGGGCACCAGCCTGGGCTGGTGGAATAAGGGATCTTCCGGAAAAGGGCTTATTTTCCGCAAGATCCCGTCAAGACTGGCGCTTTTCTCCGGCAAAACCCCGAGCCGGAAAAAAGCGGCAGCCATGTTCATGCAAATGCCGTGGGGGATATTTAAATCCCCCGCAGAATTTGCAATTCCGAAGTGTCTCATTAGCATCCTTTTTACGGAAAAGGGTGCCAGTGTAGACACAGCCCAAGGGTATATTTAGCTCAATGTGCTTACAAAAATTCTACTGTGTTCTGGAAGTGAAGAATGTCAACCACAGTTCAGAATTTTCTGGGGCATGCATGTGCAAGCTGATGGAAAGATGTGATTCATTTCTGCTCTAGTTAGAATTTTTTTTTTCTGAAATTGTTGCAGCAGTGTTTGTGTTCTGCACAAACTGTAATTTGGCAAATCATTTTTATTTTCTGTACTGAGTTGAACTGAATCTCATGTGTTTGTATGTGAATTTAGGGCTTGGGAAAGATATGAGATTAACTGATACTGGATTGGAGTATGAAAAATTGAAACATTGAGAGCTTGCAGAATAAAATACTGTAAAACCTGTGTTATCCAGCATGCACAGGGATTAGGGCGTTCTGGTTATCTAAAAATTCCAGTTATCTGAGGGTCCCATCAACCTAGGAAAAACCAAGGGACAATAATAGTAAAACTCAAGTTTTTAATATTGGTAATTTTGTAGTGTTAGGCAGTTGATCTCACATTTCTATTTTGAATTAAAGATCATTAGTACTTCTAAAATAAAAAATTGTTAAGCTGATCATGGTAAACCAAACCAGGCCTGTGCACCTGAAGATGTGACAGTATTGTGGCTTGGGGCAATGCTGGTTAACAAAGTTTTCTGGTTAACAGAGTGCTGGATAACAAAGATTTCACTGTAACTTGGAAGTCTAATAACTAAATGTTAGTGTCAGATGACTGATTAAGGACTGAACATGATGCTTTTTTTTCTGATTCATTCTAATAAACCTGTTCTCCTGTGTCTGTAAAAGCTGCTAGAATGGTAGAACCTGATGTTCTCCGTTTATCTACAACAGGGTACTACATGAAGAACAGTAGTACAAGCTTCAATGCTCTGCCCACAAAAATGCCCAAGAAAGACTGCTAGGGCTCGTCTACACTGGCCCCTTTTCCGAAAGGGGCATGGTAATTTCAGAGATCGTAATAGGGAAATCCGCGGGGGATTTAAATATCCCCCGCGGCATTTAAATAAAAATGTCCGCCGCTTTTTTCCGGCTTTTAGGAAAGCCGGAAAAGAGCGTCTACACTGGCCCCGATCCTCCGGAAAAAGCGCCCTTTTCCGGAGGATCTTATTCCTACTTTTTCCGGAGGATCGGGGCCAGTGTAGACGCTCTTTTCCGGCTTTTCTAAAAGCCGGAAAAAAGCGGCGGACATTTTTATTTAAATGCCGCGAGGGATATTTAAATCCCCCGCGGA
Source organism: Pelodiscus sinensis (assembly GCF_052426305.1). Classification (NCBI taxonomy): domain Eukaryota; kingdom Metazoa; phylum Chordata; order Testudines; family Trionychidae; genus Pelodiscus; species Pelodiscus sinensis. The sequence continues at coordinate 106,498,020 of NC_143055.1, forward strand.
TTTCCCTATTACAATCTCTGAAATTACCATGCCCCTTTCGGAAAAGGGGCCAGTGTAGACGTAGCCCTAGAGATGAGAGTATAGGTCCACCTTCAGGGTCATCCAGTCTTTGGCCTCTCATTTGAAGATACCAAGTAGTGCTATATTTGTATGGATGGGTTATGTAATATCAATACTGGTCAACTGGAAACTGGACTGAGATGATTGAATTCACTCCACATGGGCCTTAATTTATTTTTTAAAACCCAAATGGAACAGTGTCACCTGAAAAAGTCTGCCTTCAGAAGCACTCAGTTATTTTGGGAGTAATCCAATATAGATCAAAACATAATCACTCCTCAAAGTGCATCACATGTGCACACATGAAGGCACGTAGAAGAAACTTGGCTAAGGATAAATTTCATGTATTATATTGTAAATCACCCCTTTTTAACATCAGAGGGGATGGCATAAATACATACCATAACATTGACATATTCAAGTCCTTATGACTCAATATGTGTGTATTAGACAAAAGGGGAAAGGTAGTGCTTTCTTGGGTTGCTGTTTGCAAAATCTTTTTTGTTGTTGTTGTTTTGCAAAGCCTGTAACAAACAGGCTAGATTCTCAATTGGTGTAAAGTGGCATGCATCTACCAGGAGGGTTCCAACTAGCTAAGAATATATCCTTACATAAATCTTAGAAGCAAATCTAGCCACATATAGTGCATTTAACCATCAGCACCTCTCTTCTAACCCAGGCCAATCCTCCTTTTAAAGATTTCCTTCAGTCAATACAAGTTAGTTTCTCTTACCTTAGGCCTATGAAGTGAAATCATATACACCATGGCTGCGTCTAGACTGGCAAATTTTTCTGCAAAAGCCCTGATGGCGAAAATGGTGATCGGGGCTTTCTTGCCCAAAATCGCGTATAGATTGGCATGGACGCTTTTCCGCAAAAAGTGCTTTTGCGCAAAAGCATCTGTGCCAATCTAGACGCCCTTTTCCGCAAACGCTTTTAACCGAAAAACTTTTCCCGTTAAAAGCATTTGCTGAAAATCATGCTAGTCTAGACGCAGCCCATAAACTTACATGACCACACTCTGTGTGCATTATTATTTTCACTCTGCTTTGGTTGTCTTTCTCTGATAAGATGGAAATCATGAAAATGTTGTAACACAGGTCATATTCATAAAATTCACTTGGTAATACCACATACACCTTTCCCTGAGATTTCCTCTCCATGCATCTGACAAAGTGATTTTTACCCATGAAAGCTTTTGCAGAAAGAAATCTGTTAGCCTTTAAGGTACAACAGGTCTCTTAATTGTTTTTGCAGATACAGACTAACATGACTAACCCTCTGAGATAAATCCAGAGTAAATAATCCAGACTGTCTAACCTAAGTGAAGGTGATAAACAGGTCTGTGAGTTTACCTCAGTTTACATAGTAGCAGTAAACAAAAGCTGTTGAACTAACCTTGTGTGTGTGTGTGCGTGGAGGGAGGGATATCCCGAATTGAAGAGTCAGAATTAGCATGGCACCTGCACCCTAAAGAGATACAGGAGACTGAATTCATTCCCAGAATGCCTTCCTGACTTGTAAGACAAAGGCTAGCCCTTTGGAAATACAAGGAATAGTGCAACTCCATCTTTAGCCTTCCCACAGGAGTGAAAGAAATGAAGCAATTTGGTCACTGTCATGGGTCTTGGCAAGGCTGGCTAGTAAAAAGCTGGAAAAGAGTCTGGGGATGAAAGAAACCTTCTTGAACAAAGACTAGATCCTGCTGGATTAAGTTTTAGATATTGAGATATTTTCACTTTTATTTGCTTGTAGCCATCTCTAAGCCCATTTTATAGCAAATCGAGACTTGGTCATTCTAATATTACCTACTAATTGATTATGTGTTGTGTAAAATACCTAAAATGCCTAATGCACCTGTGTGGGGTACATCCTGCTTCTCAGGATGTTGCAAAACTATGTGCTTGGTTAATAGCTTTATGGCTGTATCTTGAATGTTTGTTTATCTTGATAGAATATACTAATACAAGGTTTCTCCTGATGTCCTTGGCGTGGTCTCACTGTGCCATGCTGTATCTGCATGACTGTGCAAAAAAAACCCATTCCTGCCTCTCAAAGCTCCCCCCACAGCTTTGCCTGAGTGCTTATGTGCACTGAACTTGAGACAGGCCTAGGTTTTGCTTTGTTAGAGATCCACACTATGGTTAACGCAGACATTATTTTTGCCAAGGCAGGGCCATCCAGGCTCCCCTACAATCTCTATTACAGTAAAACTCCAATAGTCCGGCATCCAATTGTACAGCACTCCCAATAGTCCAGCATCAAAGTGGCAAGGGCCTAGTGAGCGAGCTTCTGCAAAAAACAAATCACAAGGCAGCAGCAGCAGCAGCTGAACCGAGCAAAAGTGGATGGGACCGAGTCAGTCTGCTATTGGCATTGTGTGATGCTGAACAGTACTTCTGCTACAATAAAAAGGGTTAAAAACATATTATATACCATATATACTGTGTGTGTGTGTGTATGTATATTTATATATATATAACGCCAATTTATATTACCTCTTGATAATCCGGCATATCCAATAATCTGGCACCACCTAGGTCCCAAAAATTCTGGATTATTGGAAATCTATGTACTTGGTATCACTTAATCCTTGTTCTTTTGCAAATAAACTTGTTTTACTTCCTCTATAAACCAGTTTCAGTCCTGTATTTTGAAGGGAAAGATGTACTCTCCAAATTAAATACTCTCCAAATTAATAAACAGTGATATATTGACTTTTTAACACAGCAGCAAACTTAATTTAGTCAATGAATACATAGTGGGAGAATAGTGATAGAAATGTAGCCGTGTTAGTCTGGGGTAGTTGAAGCAAAATGCAGGACAATAGTGGGAGAGGCAGTACATAACACTAAAATGTTTCAAAGGAGTGAGGGGGCAGTAGTTCACTGCTTTTTATCTGCTATGCAAAGTTTGGACCAGGAAAGCCTTGAGGAGTTTGCTGGTGAGGAAGAAAGAGCAGTAAAGCAGAGAGCTTTACAGTATAACCTCGCTCTTACTGAAGCGGAGCGGGAACATAGTGGTTCACAGCTCTGGGTATCCCTAGCAGCATCTTACAGGGAGTCAAGGCATCTAGAAGACATTGGTTCAGTGCATCCTTTGCAAGTCAGGCTATTACTTTGCTGGAGTTCTGGACATAATTTAAAGAGAGTGTTCCCCAGTTGAGTTCTCAAGCTGGACAGTAGCAGATTTTGGCCCTTTAAGACTATAGCCTGGATTTGGTGACCATCCTGATGTTCTATAAGACTTATCTTTCTCCCCTAGCTTTCCTGGAATAAGGAGGAGGAGACAACAATTGAGTCTTAGGACATATCCCCACTACAAGCAGATTGATACTGTGGCAATAAATCCATGAGGGGTCAATTTAGCTGGTCTAGTGACTGAAGATCAACAAAAGATTGCTCTCCTGTTGACTATGGCACACCATTGGAACAAAAAGCATAAGGTAATGATTTTTTTTCCATTGACCCATCATGGTGTAGACCTAAGCTATGTCAACTCCAGCTAAATTATTCAGGTAACTGGAGCTGCATAACTTAGGTCAACTTAAACCTGTAGAATAGACCTGCCCGATTGGAAAGGGAATAAGGACAAGTGAATTATTATAGCTCTGTTTGGGAGGGGAACATCTATTTCTGATATCTGCACCTGGAGAACTGCTGATAGGTACAAATTTAAAGGAATCACAGAGCCAAATTCTGCCACCTTTGTACATGTGGAGTAGTGCTTTATCTGTAATTCTGGTGACATAAATAGGATTTTTTGCAAAGCAAGATACTACTCAGGCCAGATCTACTTTACCATTTACTTTGATATAATTTGTTACTCAGGGGTGTGAATAAGCCACCTCTCCAAGTGACATGAATTATATCAACATAATCACCACTGTGAACAGTGCTGTGTTGGTGGGAGAGTTTCTTGCTTAGGTGGTTTCATTATGCTACTAGAAGAGCTATCTCCCAGATTCATAGAGCATCTTCCCCAGATGCTCTATAGTGGTGCAGCTACAGCAGTGCAGCTGTGCCAAGGTAGTACTTCCAGTGTAGACTAACCCTCAGTTTGAGTAAGGGTGGCAGAATCGGGGCAGAAGTAAATAGAGCTTCCTGGGACTTTAGAATTAGGAACAATATGCCTTAGTGCTCAGAACTAGTGACAACCCATCTTTTGGATGTACCTTTTTCACAATGTCTCCCTCAACCACACATCAGTATCCTCATTTATTTATTTTGTTTTAAATCCAATCACTAACAAGGAAGAGGATAAATATGCTTGTGTACGCTTCTTGTGGAAAATATTTCAAACACACACATGGTTACATATGACTTTCAACAACATAGTCCTTCAAAGTTTAATTGTCCTATTATTAAACTTTCTTTCTTGTTTGAGTGCACAGCTCTACTTAAATTCCAAAGTCCAGTACCTGCATATGCTTTCCCTCATTTTCTTTACAGCTCCCAGATGGTGTGGAACAAATAATTGTGCTACTTAGAGCTTCAGAATTTGAAGCCAGGTGACTTTAAATGTAGGTGCAGCATTTTGTCTCCCATTCATCACTAGCTACAGTTAGTAGCCAAGTTGATTAAAAAGGAAGTTTAGCAGACAGCTTTCCCTTTTCATTGTTCCAGGGATTACTTGAGTCATTGTTGAAGTAACTTATTCAATTGATTAAAATTTAATTTTTTTAAAGCTACATTTTATGTTATTGAAAAAACCCTTTTTCCTATTTTTTTAAAATTTATGATCATTCAGTTATAATCCCATCAAAACCAAAAGTGGATAGAGTTTAGCCTACTGTGCCTAACTGTCATTATAAATTACTTGATGTGGGGTTTGCACAGGTCTTCTGTATTAGATTTAATAATAATGAAAAATAAGTCTTGTATCACAGCTCTCCTGCCGGAAGATTCCAAAATGCTTTTCAAACAATGGCCCCAGTCCTTCCATTGACAGCAAGTGGGCACAGCAGACAGCTGGATCGGTGCCCATGGCACTGATTCTACAATCAGAACCTGTATTTGTACAAAGCCTCCTAGGTCTGTGCATGGGCACGGGGATCCTTAGCAAGATCAAGGTATGAATGTACTGAAAAGTAGCCGTTACAGGAGAAGAATGTAGCAGACATTTGGCACCAATGTTCTTACTCAGCAATTTTTAGAAGAGGGACTGGGCTGTTTTGTTCATTGGATACAGTAATATTTGTCATGCTGACTGTGGCATTAAACAAAATCAGGAGAACTAGGAGAAGAGTACAAAATAGATTGAAAACAGTTTTTTTCAGTTCCTCAACAAACAAAGTATTTAAGGTTGCAAATAAGTATCAAGGTTTTTTTCCCCTTACATCAGTGAAAGAATATTGTCAGCCAGATTTTTAATGTTCACCACTCAGCAGCTCCCTTTCTCAGATTTAGGAAAATCTGGCAGCTTTGTTTGGGTGACTAGATGAGACCTGAGCACTTTTGAATATCTGGTCCCGTCTCTTTAAACACACGCAAATACAGAGACCAGAAATGTAAAGTTGAGTTTATATTTTAAATATTTGTTTTGAATGTATGTAAAGTCAAGGTTGTACAAATAGCTATAACTCTTGCCTGTACCCTTCTACCCCTACCCACTCACCACCAAATTTATCAGATAACATTATACTGGCACCCACTCAGTTAAAGTTGTGCATACAACGCGACCTTCCCTTGTACACAGAACAACACGAAACACTCTTTTAACATGGGTAATTGTGCAGCTTTTAGTATTTTAATTATTATTTATGGGAAAGTTTGTCAACTCCTCTCTATTTTCTCTTCAGAATAGGTAAAGATCATAGATTATATGGAGAAAAGAAGTAATCAGTCTCCTGACTGAAATACCGGTTTAGGTATTTAGGGTATGGGTGTTTCTCTTCCTGGCTATAATACAGACTTCATGTGTACCCTAATGTTCAAATATGACTGTTGGATATCTAAATTCATAGTCAGACCTCCAACTTTGAACATTGTGTCCTTAATCTCTATTTCCTATCTAAACAATGAGATTAATAAAAGGTGTTGGTCTCACAGGGGTTAGTGAGATTAAATTCATTTCTATAATGTGGTTTGATTTTATCAAATAGAACCTGCAATGGAAGAAATATATTATTTTATTTATTGCCCATGAGTATGAAATATTCTGCGGTCTGTGACTTTATTTGCAGAATGAGAAGGCTCAAAGAAGACAGTTAGTTGCATGTGGGTACTAGAGTCCTGGAACTATATTGAAGGAGAAAATAAGATAGGTTTAAGGCTGTTTCTAATCTCTGGAGAGAATAGGCTGGTACTTGAATCTCTTAGGGTATGTCTAGACTACAGAGTTTTGTTGGAAAAATGGCTATTTTTCCGACAAAACTTGAGTTACATCCACACCGCAAGCATGCTCTTTTGCAAGTAAATTGAAAGCACAGAAGGCTTTTTCAGCAATTGGGAATCAGAACTCCTGCGTTAAAGAGTATTTGCGCAAGATCGCGCCAATGTAGACACAGCCTGAGAGTATATAATGGCCAGGGATAGCAAGTGATGGAGAGGAAGGGAACAGAGAGGGTGAGGCCTCAAGGAAGGCGTAGAGTCTTAGAGACGGGGTAGATCTTGGCTTGTCTTGACATTTTAAAAGTGATCTTGTGTGTAAAAAGGTTGGAGACCACTGATCTAGACCATCCCTGATAGATGTCTTGCTAACCTGATCTTAAATATCTCCAGAGAAGGAGATTCCACAGCCTCCCTTGGCAACTTATTCCAGTGTTTAACCAGTCTGACAGGAAGTTTTTCCTAATGTTCACCTAAACCTCCCTTGCTGCAGTTTAAGCCCATTGCTTCTTCTCCTATCCTCAGAGGCTAAGGAGAACAATTTTTCTCCCTCCTCATGACATCCTTTTAGATACCTGAAAACTGCTATCATGTCCCCTCTGTCTTCTCCTTTCCAAACTAAACAAGTCCAATTCTTTCAGTCTTCCTTCATAGGCCATGTTCTCTAGACCGTTAATCATTCTTGTTGCTCTTCTCTGGACCTCCTCCAATTTCTCCACATTTTTCTTGAACTGGACACAATACTCCAGTTGAGGCCTAATCAGCACAGAGTAAAGCAGAAGAATATGAAAAGAAAGCTATGGACATGTAAGAGTTATAAATGGCATTGGTAATCATGAGAAAATGATAGCTATGCAGCTAGCATCCTAGATTCCCTAACCTATTGACGAAGTGGGTCTTTGCCCACGAAAGCTTATGCTCCAACACTTCAGTTAGTCTATATGGTGCCACAGGACTCCCCGCCACTTTTGCAGATTCAAACTAACAGGGCTACCCTTATGAGAGGGGTAGCCATGTTAGTCTGAATCTGCAAAAGCGGCGAGGAGTCCTGTGGTACCATATACACTAACTGAAGTGTTGGAGCATAAGCTTTCGTGGGCAAAGACCCACTTCGTCAGATGCATGTAGTGGAAATTTCCAGAGGCAGGTATAAACATGCAGGCCAGAATCAGGCTAGAGATGATGAGGTGGATCCAATCAGGGAGGATGAGGCCCACTTCTAGTAGCTGATCTGGAGGTGCTACCCTTCTGATACCTATCCTACAATGTGGATTGTGCCATAAACAGACATCTAACTCATAGACTCATAGACTCATAGACTTTAAGGTCAGAAGGGACCATTATGATCATCTAGTCTGACCCCCTGCACAGTGCAGGCCACAGAAAATCACCCACCCCTCTTAGAATAATCCTCTCACCTATGTCTCAGATATTGAAGCCTTCCAATACTTTGAAGGCCCCAACATGCAGAGAGTCCTTCAGCTGTGATCTGTGCCCAATGCTACAGAGGAAGGCGAAAAACCTCCAGGGCCTCTGCCAATCTACCCTGGAGGAAAATTCCTTCCTGACCCCAAATATGGCGATCAGCTAAACCCTGAGCATGTGGGCAAGACTCACCAGCCAGACACCCAGAAAGTTCTATAGCAACTCCTATCATCCCTCCATTGACCTATTTCCAACTGGAAATGAATGGTCAATTAGTTACCAAGATCATGTTATTTCATCCAACCATCCCCTTATCATAGAATCAGAACTGGAAGAGACCTCAGAAGGTCGTCAAGTCCAGCCCTCTGCTCTAGGCAGGACCAATCCCATCTAAATCAACCCGGCCAGGGCTTTGTCAAGCCGAGACTTAAACACCTCTAGGGATGGAGACTCCACTACTTCCCTAGGTAACCCATTCCAATGCTTCACTACCCTCCTAGTAAAATAGTTTTTCCTAATATCCAATCTGGACCTCTCCCACCACAACTTGAGACCATTGCTCCTTGTTCTGCCATCTGTCACTACTGAGAACAGCCTCTCTCCATCCTCTTTGGAACCTCCCTTCAGGAAGTTGAAGGCTGCTATCAAGTCCCCCCTCACTCTTCGCTTCTGCAGACTAAACAGACCCAAGTCCCTCAGCCTCTCCTCGTAGGTCATATGCTCCAGACCCCTAATCATTTTGGTTGCCCTCCGCTGGACCCTCTCCAATGCGTCCGCATCCTTTTTGTAGTGGGGGGCCCAGAACTGGACACAGTACTCCAGATGTGGCCTCACCACAGCCGAATAAAGGGGAATAATGACATCTCTGGATCTGCTGGCAATGCTCCTCTTAATGCATCCTAATATGCCATTAGCCTTCTTGGCTACAAGGGCACACTGTTGACTCATATCTAGCTTCTCATCCACTGTAACCCCCAGGTCCTTTTCTGCAGAACTACTACTTAACTGGTTGGTCCCCAGCCTGTAACTATGCTTGGGATTCTTCCATCCCAAGTGCAGGACTCTACACTTGTCTTTGTTGAATCTCATGAGATTTCTAGTGGCCCAATCCTCCAATTTGTCTAAGTCACTCTGGACCCTATCTCTGCCCTTAAGCGTATCTACCTCTCCCCCTAACTCAGTGTCATCTGCAAACTTGCTGAGGGTGCAATCTATCCCCTCATCCAGGTCATTAATAAAGATATTGAACAAAACCGGTCCTAGAACCGAACCTTGGGGCACTCCACTAGAAACCGACCGCCATCCTGACATCGAACCGTTGATCACTACCCGCTGGGCCCGGCCTTCTAGCCATCTTTCTATCCATCTTACCGTCCATTTATCCAATCCGCATTCCCTTAACTTGCTGGCAAGAATATTGTGGGAGACCGTATCAAAAGCCTTGCTAAAGTCAAGGTATATAACATCCACTGACTTTCCCATGTCCACTGAGCCAGTTACCTCATCATAGAAGCTAATCAGATTGGTCAAGCACGACTTGCCCTTTGTGAATCCATGCTGACTATTCCTGATCACTTTCCTCTCATTCAAGTGTCTCAAAATGGATTCCTTTAGGATCCCTTCCATGATTTTTCCAGGAACCGAGGTAAGACTGACCGGCCTATAGTTCCCTGGATCGTCCTTCTTCCCTTTTTTGAAGATGGGCACTACATTTGCCTTTTTCCAATCATCCGGGATTTCGCCCGATCTCCACGACTTTTCAAAGATAATGGCCAAAGGCTCCTCAATGACATTTGCCAACTCCTTCAGTACCCTTGGGTGCATTAAGTCTGGACCCATGGATTTGTGTACGTTTAGTTTTTCTAAATAGTTCCTAACCTGTTCTTTACCCACCAAGGGCTGTCCATCTTCTTCCCATCTTGCGTCGCTTAGCACAGGAGTCCAGGAGCCGACCTTGTCCGTGAATACAGAGGCAAAGAAAGCATTGAGTACTTCAGCTTTCCCCACATCCTCTGTCACTAGGTTACCTCCTTCATCCATTAGGGACTGCACACCCTCTCTGATCACCTTCTTTTTGTTGACATGCCTGTAGAAACCTTTCTTGTTATCCTTCACATCCTTAGCCAGTCGCAACTCCATTTGCGCTTTCGCCTTCCTGATAACCCCCCGGCATTCTCGAACTATACATTTAAGCTCCTCCCTAGTCATTTGTCCAAGTTTCCACTTTCTGTAAGCTTCCTTTTTGTGCTTAAGTACACCAAGGATTTCCCCTGTAAGCCAATCCGGTCTCCTACCAGGTTTGCCTCTCTTGCTACGTGTCGGGATGGTTTCTTTCTGTGCCTTCAATAAGGCTTCTTTAAAATACTGCCAGCTGTCCTGGACTCCTTTCCCCTTCATGTTAACATCCCAGGGGATTCTTTCCATCAGATCTCTGAGGGAGTCAAAATCTGCTTTTTTGAAGTCCAAGGTGTGTATTTTACTACTCTCTTTTCTTCCTTTGGTCAGGATCCTGAAACATCACACATCTCCTAATATCACACAGATTTTGGTGCCTGTCTGTGAATGCCTCTCTGTAGGAGACAGGTGAACATAGAAAAGTTCAGCTACCACCATATGCCCACTAGTGATCACCTTATCTACAGTGATTTAACCTGCCACATATATAAACATATGAGCATCCCACTGGTATCCCCTCCTTATTAATTTATCTCCTCCCTGCCTGAGCACATACAGGTATATATACTCTCCTAGGTCTGACATCACTTCATTCATACCTCAGTTACAGAACAATCTAGAGATGCAGTTCATTTGAACTAGAAAAGTAGGGGGTAGATCTCCCCCCCCCCACACACACACTTCTTTAGCCCTTTTAAAATATTTTACAAGAAATTAAACATTTTGTTCAGACACTAACTCTTGACTTAAATCTCAGTCCCTACTTGTTTATTGAGAGATCGCTTCAGCTGACTCATATTTCAGTGTTTCCGGTTAATTTACTGAACATCCTTATAGTCTCTCTCTACAGGAGAGTCCTATCCCCCTTTTCAGATCTTAATGGTGCAGTCCATTTTGACATTCAGCTACAGAACCTGTCTGCTTCATCAACTGCAGAGGGAGAGCTGTCTCCTGGGTCCCCAAGACCACCAAATGCATCACAGGTTGCACTCATCTATCAACCAAAGAACTATATGAATTCATCTTCTAAGGATGCTGTCAGGTCATATTCAACCCGATATTTAGGTTTGAGAAATGAAAGCTTTATCAGAATCCTAAAAGCAATCAAAATATTCCCACGATATAAAAAGTTTCAAAAAAGATTGAGTGTCTGTCTGTGTGGGTGGGTGGGGGGAGGAGGGGTCACAGACTCCCAGGGTCTGTTGACCATAGCTTGAAAACCACTGCATTAGAGGCAAACATTCCCAAGCACTGTTCGCAATCTATGCCTAAAATTTCCAAAGCATTTCGCACCTCCATTCAAATTTGTTTAGGAAAAAAAACCGTTGAAAACTATCCTTGTGTGGGAACATGACCTTGGAGCATGAAAATGAGTAATGAATGGCAAACGTAAAAGTGACTAGTATCAGGGCTTAAACTTTTGTGAATAAAGAAAAATAAAGTGGCGTTTATAAAATAATTCAGAAAGTTTGGCAGCTTAACCTGACAGCATTTATTTAAAGTGTTGAGTTTTCTGGCCAGTCATGTAAGTGCAGGGGTTGCCAGAACAGAATCCGACTGAGGAACGATTATTTCCAAAGTTAATTGAAGGGAATTATTCAAGTTAGTAGCAGTGGGGAAGGGAAAGGAAGAGAATTTGATTGGGACAATTGATCTAATTCTGTCCCCTTTGGCCGCTTCCCCCATTTCCTATAACAAAGAAATTCAGTCTTGGAGCAAATGTGTTGTCTGTTTTGTTCTGATTTAAGCAGCGCTGCCTGTATCCTGGACTGTTTTTACTACCATAACGTGAAAATCGTGGCCGTGATGGGTAAGGTTTTCAATGCTAGGAGCTTCAGCGTCGGTGCTGGGAGCTTGAGCAGCGTGTCTCATTCAAAGCTAAAAGGGTGTGCCAAAAAAGCTACTGCTCAAGGGTGATTCCTTCGCAGCCTCTAGCTATCGCATTCTCCAGTTTTTGCTTCAGTCGCGTTCTAAACGGTGGCGGATTTTCGAGCCCGGGGGCTACTCTTGCGCTTGCGGGAGGAGGTATATGCATGTCACCACCAGCAAGCAGAGGCTGAGCTGCACACAGACGGGCACTAAGACCGCAACGCCTCCATTTCCTCTCAGGGTGGATGCAGAAGCTGAGAGGAGGAGACCTCCAGACACGGGTGGAGAAGGATAGGAAGAGGAGAAAAGCAATGCGAAATCAAGGATATAGCTGAGAGAGAGAGAAAGAGAGGGGGAGAGAGAAAGGGGCGACTGAAGGGAAGACGCGGGGGGAAAGATCTGTAGATAATCTATTTATATTTAGACATAGGAAGGCATCCCCTAGAAGATTGGTCCAATGAACATGTCAGTGTTGACTTTGCAAGAATACGAATTTGAAAAGCAATTCAACGAGAATGAAGCCATCCAGTGGATGCAAGAGAATTGGTAGGTGATGGTTAATGTAGTATTTACCAGTAGCTGTCTCTCTCTGAGCATGTGTGTTTCATATCTATAGATGGATTAGTCATAATTGACTCCAGGGTAATCGCTGATCCAGTGTCTGTATTTTACTGGCTCTGATAAGGTGCAGTGGTGTGTGTAGGTATGTGTATATAAACATACATACCAATATATGCATATATGAATAAGCGTGTGCAAATGCACATTAGTGTGTGTGCATTATTCCAGTGACATAACAAACCACACAAGCAAAGGTCAAGGATGCTAAGATTGAGAGACTGCAGTTTTTTGTCTAATTTAAAAAAAACTTATATAACACTGGCATCTCACTAATAAAAGCATTTTTATAATGAAAGAAAACGATTCCCTGCGATCTCCTTCCATTGTACTTTTGTTCTTCTTTCCTCATTCTCGTTCGCTCTCGTACTTCTGCCTTTTCCATCTCCCTTTTGTCCTTCTTTTCTCCTTGTAACTCCTTTTTGTACGTGTGCCCCATTTCCTCTTTCTTCAGGGTCTCTTACCCCCTCCCTCCCTTTCCACTCCAGCTCGTTACCTCCCTGCCACTGTAATGATGCAGAAGGACGAGTTAAAAAGAAAACACATGTCACTGTGGAGTCCCCGGCTTGAAATAAAAACTTAAAACTGCAGCCATGCGCCTATTAACTTTGTTATGCGTGTCTGTGGCAGGGGGAGCAATTCAGTGACCTGGATTTACTAGTGCCAAGAAAAGGCGGAAAGTTAAAGTGCGTAGGGGCAGGCGGGGAAGTGGGAAGGCGCGCAGGAAAAGTTCTCATGCTGGGCACATCATGTCTGCGATGGGTGCCTGACAATCCAGGCGCCGGGGGGAGGGGGGTTTCAGCCAGAGCGAGCATGGAGTCGCCCGGCAGCGTGTGCAGAGGGCATGTGGATTCGGCGGGGGGGATGCGTGCGAGCAAATCAACCATGGCTCCTGTCGGGGGGGGGGAGGGTCGGTTCCAGGAAAAAAAAAAAAAAAAAAAAAAAAGCGCCTGTAGTGAGGTCTGCCCAGACACCGGCTGGCCGCATTCCCAGCGCGAGAGCTCGCCGGCGAGACGGGCTCGCTCTTTCACCAAGCCCTTGTCTCTCATTGATCAGACGGGGGCTGGGCGGGGGCGCTGCCGGGTCTCGGGGGCTGGGACTGTAGCGGAGGGGGCTCCCCCCCGCTGCCGGGCAGATGATGGGCGGGCTGGCGGGTCTCGCCGGCTGCCGCCGCCCGGCACTGCAGAGCCGCCATCCTCCGGGCACTCGGGCACACACAGCACGTGCGCCTCTCTCCACTTCGCTCGCTCGCCGCCCTTTCGAACCTGCCACTCCTCCCCCTTCCGCTCCCTCCCCGGCTGGGCCGGCCGCCGCTGGGGCACCTCATCGCCCCCTTCGCTGCGGCAGCCGGCTCTCCGCTTCCTCCCCCCCGGGGGGCCTAGCACTGGGGCGGGGGGCGTTCCCAGTCGTGGCAGCCGCGGGAGGGATGGGGGGCAGCGGTAGCAGCAGCTTCGGAGGGGGAGGCCTGTTATCCGGAGGAAGAGAAGCCATCGCAGTCCCCGACATGGCAGAGTTGCCAGCTCCAAACTTAAAAACCGTATTTTAGGAAACACCCTCTCCCCTCCCCCAAGAACGAGATTGTCTTAAATATCATGAGACTTTAATAATAAATGTCTGGGGTCTTGCCCTGTGCCCTCTGGTTTCATCCACCTTTGGGCTTCAGGCAGGCAGGTCGAGCATTTTAAGTTTTTCTCTGCCACCAAGAGAGCTAGAAACTGCCTTTGTGCTGGAAATGAAAGCCAAGAGTCTCACCTCCTCCCATGCTTCCAGAAGCTGGGGCTTCAGCTATCACAAAAGGCATCCTGAAATCAAGAGGTGAAGAGCAGAAGCCCCCAGTGCAAGGCTCAGCGCCTCCCACCACCTCCTCTGCTGCTGTGGTTTGCTTGGGTGTGAAAAGCAAATGCCTCACTAGCTTTCCCCAGGTGCTGCATTTCCTCTTGGTTACCTTTCCCTTGTTCTGCACCTCCCTCCCCTGTGCCCTTTACTCCATTGGCTTCTCTTGCTTCTTTCCCTTTTTGTTCCTTGCCAGGGTGACTGTTACTTCTCCTGCCCTCTTCTTCCATCCTGTGTCCCCAACATCCTCTCCCTCAGTGAACCTGCCTCACCCCACATGTTGTGCTCTTCTTCCCCCCCCCCCCAGTGAGATGCTGTGTCCTTTAGCCATCTCCCTTCTGGCTCTCACCTGAATCCACATCCTGCGCTTCCTATTCCTTCAGCCCTTCCTGCTTCTGACCTCTCCCATTCTGTAGTTCTCACCACACCTTCTCCCCTTTCACTGCAATGCCTTAGCTTCCTGTGTCTCCCATCCCGTATCCTCTGCATCTGTCTCCAGTGCACACCATGCTCTTCGATCTTCACCCTCTGCATTCTCCTCTTGCTTTAGCCTATGCTTCCCCTTCTTTTCCCCTCCCTTTGCACCTTACGCTTTGTTTTGCTGCACTCTGCCCCCAAACCTCTCATTTCCTTGCATCTGTGCTGCATCCTTTCCCTCGTACCTTCTGTCCTATCCCTTCACTCCTTTACCACACACTGACCTCACATCCCTTGCCATCTCACTTCTCATCCTGCTACCCTAACACTCCACACAGTACCTTCTCTCTTTCACTGGTGGTGATAGATTTGGGACAGGAGTCAGCTGCAAGCTGAGGCTGCACATCCTGGGTTTGCTAGGCCGGATGATCCGAGGCCTTTGCTGGGGTACCAGGGATGCTTCTGGGATGGTGCAGTGGCCCATGTAGTTTCTAGAACAATAATGAATTTAAATGACCATTAAATGCTTTGACTTCTCTGTTCACCTGCAGGAGAGATGGTTAGGGATATTAGCTCCTGACGGGTACCCATTGAGGCATACTGTTCAGACTGATTTTTTTGCCTTTGTTTGGTTTTATTTTCATAGCTCTTAACAATCTTATGAGGCTTATTAGGTCGTCTTTTGTTCTCTATCTGTGGAGAAACTTACCTTCATCATGATGTAATATTTCAGTAAAGGAGTAGAGGCAGGGACAGTCAATAGATGGATTGCAGGCCAAATCCATCCATCCTGATGCTTTTCAACAGAGTGCAAAATCTTTATTTACTTATTATTATTATATTTGTCTATTATTTTCTCTATAATCTAGAGGCATTGACTATTCCTTGACCAAGAAATTTGGACCTTGACAAAAATAATTGATTACCCCTGTGTGGCGGAGATTGTTGCCTCAGTACTTTCACGAGCCTATCAGAGAAGCTGTGGCCTACTGAATTAAGTATTCAATTGGAAGTCAGGTTCCTGTGGTTTTTTCTCAGCCCTGCTACACTTCATTATGTGACCATCACTTTGAGGCAGTTGCAGCGCTGCTGTGTGCCTCAGTTTCCCCAGTTGTAACATGAGATTGATATAATTTGCATAACTACCTGTTAGGGTGCTTTGAAGATTAATTAATTGATGTTTGTAGATTGCTTTGACTATGTAAAGTGTTGTATAAGTGCTAGATAGTATTATTAAAACCCCTTTACATGCATCTATTTACTGCAAAGGTTTGCCTGCTGCGATTCTAATAATATTAATTTTTGACTCCCTAGATTCAAGAGAGAACAAATATTTTCATGCTATTACTTTACAGCTGAAGAGATTCGGTCATCTGTGTGTGAACTCAATCTAATATACTCTGTTTTAAGGGCACTGATGAATTAAGACCTTCCGTTCATATTAAACTGTAGGAAAGGAGAGATTTGCTCAGGTTTGAGAACATTATTGAAAATGAAATGGAGTCCTGTCCATTGAGATGCTTTTTGCCTTGTGAATGTTCCCTTGGAAATGCTAGTAAAACTTAGTAGTTAAAGTAGATGATAAACTTGTTCAGGAAATTCACCTCCCTAACAAAACAATCATGTTTTCAGTGTTTTAATTTTTAAGAGAATTTATGTGGCAAAATTCAGTAAGTAAAGAGCATGAAGATCTCCTATCACAGTGTCATCAGTGGGATTTCTATATGCAGATAAAGGATAGTAAATGACTGATTGACATTGACATAGGTTTGATATGAAGTTGTCTGGACCAGTGTTATTAACATAAGGGGCCTAATATAGGTACATTAAAGAATATGTTTCAGGGATAAATGTTTGGTTGTGTATCAAATGCAAATATTAGTGGAATAAACAAAATCATTTAAAAAAAAAAGACATTCCACTGGTAAGAGGTTTTATACTAGGGGTTGCACTAGTCCTGTAAGTTACAATACATCAATCAACATGGAGGTAGAAAGTAGACCAAAAAGGTTTGACATTTATTATTTCAGTTCCTCGTTAAAAATGCATCTTGATATTTTACTGTCTTTTAAATGACTATTCTGAATGGATAGGGTGAAATGGACCTAGGGAATTTAATGTGTTTGCATTTTGGGAGCATGTTTTGAATCCAAATAGTTCATACAGGGGTTTTTTTCCATACAAAGATTCAGCATAGAAGTTGATGTCAACAGGAGAATATGGCAAAAGTGGCGTTATACCCTTTTATGCCTTCTGGATTCTGGACAACTCTAGTAATGTCTCTCCTAATTACAAAGGCCCAATCTGGGCTGCTCATGCCTGTGATGCTGTCCAGAATCCTCATAGCACTGTTGGTATCACACTCCAACTCTGCCCCTAGAAAGTTGCCTACACTGTAACTTTTGGCAGAGACTGGGAACTAGGCACCTGTAGGAGTTTGAAAATGTCCCCCCTTGGAAACTAAAATAAATTGAATTCCACTGATGTATGTCAGTGGTAAATCAGGCCTTCCTTGGTTTAACTCCAGATGTTCTTATTTTACTTTGTGAAGGCCCTCCTCCTGCAATGAGGCTGGGGATAGAGTGCTGTGCAGATACAGTCCTGTTGAATTCTGGGTCTAAATTGTCAATGTTGTAAATAGAGTAATGCAGGCAAAATGAATCATGTTTTTGTAATCCGAATGATCTAATATATCTTGTGTTTCTGTTAATGTGTGTGTATGTATTGTGCAAATACTGCACATCCCTCCAACTATCTCCACAAAATCTCTAATTATTTCCCACTTAAAAATTAATTAAGAATGATTCTTCTAACTGTCACACAAAGACCTGGCAATTCATCATTCAGTGGAAGTGAGATTACTGACTCAGAAGTTAATTTACAGAATCAAACAATGTTTTTAGGACAAGACAGACCCCTTCCTATCATAAAATCTTACTTCACTTCATGATGTAACTGCAGGTATGTTTTTTTACATATAGCTGATGGCTTTTTTAAAAATATCAACCTATATGGTGTTTCTCACCCTTGATATGCACATACCTCAGGAGTGTTGACTGCAGTGGGAGCAAAATTAGACTCAGTACTTATAGAGATGACTTCTCAAATTATGCAAAATCAACCCTCCCAATTCTTGCAAAAAGGGGAGGATAAAGGAAATTAGCAAAATCCGCAGACGCTTGCTTCTCTAGCTAAACAGCTGTATGAGGACTTAATACATTTTTTTTGCATGTGTGTCAGGAGGTAGCACAGACATAAATAATTTGTTTTAAAAATCTACATTGCAATCAGATGTACTGTGAAATGGAATCTAGAGCTGGGTTTCTAGTTTACAGCTGCAGTCAGTGAGGTAGCACATTTGGTCAGTGATTGGAAAAATGATAGAAATTAACTGAATGAGCAATACACTGTCAGTCTTTCTTTCCTTGTATTTCTGCAGACTGCCAGGTTTATGGTATCAGCACTAAGTGACAGTTGCTCCTGTGGTAATTGTCCGGCCAATAATAGTTATCTTCTGATGTCTGCTGACACTGTATTCACCAATAGGAAAGCCAGAGGTCTGTGCTGACTGCTCAGAGATTATCTATGTGAAGCTACGTCATGAGGGGGTTTGCCTAAAATCACACACAAACTTTTCTCCTTTCTGTTCTGTGGAACCTTGCACAGCTCGTATAATGATGTATACTACCAGTAGGTACTACCTCTCACTCTGTTTATTTGTTCCAGTTTTTTTAAGTTTGCTTATTTCTGAAATGATTTGCTCTCTTTTAAGCAAGCAAACAAACAAACAAATATATATATATATGCCAATATTTTCTCACTTAACACTATGCAGACTAAATGTGGAGTTCCAGTTGTAAGTAAGAGTAGAATTACTGTAGTCCTAACTATGTAAGTTATTTTGCTACAAAATAGTCTTTAGTGTATATTATGGAAGGTGGCTGTTTAATAAGAAAGCTTTTGTATCAAATGAACCATTGGGTGAAATAAACTAGTCATTTATTTAATGGGCACAGGTAACTCTAATCTACCTTATCTAATCTACTTGAGACAAATAGAAACATTTCTGCAATTTAATTCCAATGGCCACAATTGTTTTAACCCTTTATTGTCTGAAACTATAACATTACAGCACTGAGAACTTGAAAGTGTGGTTACAAACAAACATAAATCTTAACTTGAGTTTTTTCAGAGTGAAAGCTGGGGGAGGAGTAAAAAGAAAGAGCATAAACATTGATAACTGTTGGATTTTTTTAAAATTTATGTTAAATAATTTGCATAAACACCATAAATAAAAAAATGTTTGATCTATATATGGGGCCAGATTTTCAGATCTGCTTGAGCTATCCTCAACCCAAATCCAAGGTTGGAGGCAGAGATGAGTTTAAACCACTTCTGTGTCCCCCTTTCCTCCTTTCTCCCCCTCCCTCCAATCCTGGGGTCAGCCTGGTCTCTGGCATAAATAAAAATAATAGAAATGTAGGCCTGGAAGGGACCTTGTTAAGGCAGATGTTCTAGGTCCCTGAACTGAGACAGGACTAAGTATTATCTAGGCCAGTATTTCTCAACTTTTTTTTTTTTTTTAATAAAGTACCCCCTTTAAAAAAAAAAAGTACCCACAGTACCTACAGTTTTCAGAGAGACACAATTTTTTTCTACCATTGCAACACATTTAAACAACTGAATCGTAGGTGAGTGATGAAATTTTTGGGTGTAAAAAGTACAAAAATAATAAAATGCTGTAAAACTTAAAACCAAAATTCAGTTTTCTCCAAATTTCAGTTATATTGACGTACCATTGGTGGAGAAACCGTGATCTAGGCTTTTCCTGACAGGTATTTATCTAACTTCTTTTTAAAAGCCCCTAGTGATGGAGATTCTACAACCTTAGTAGGTAATTTGTTTGTGCTTTACACTTAGGCTGTGTCTACACTGGCAGCTTCTTGCGCAAGAACATCTGCCACGTGAGAGCTGTGCTTTTGCACAAGAGCTCCCATAGCAGTGTGGACACTCTTGCGCAAGAAAGCTCTGGTGGCCGTTTTATCCATAGGGCTTTCTTGCCCAAGAAATCCCTGCTGAGCGTCCACACTGCCCTCTTACACAATAGCTCCTGCGCAAGAGGGCTTACACCTGATAAGAGTGTAATTCTTGCGCAAGGAGCCCTCTCAACACACCGTATTGCAAATCTTCTTGTGCAAGAGCGGGCGGGCAGTGTGGATGCTCCGCAGATTCTTGCGCAAGAACGGCCGTACTCGCGCAAGAAGCTGCGAGTGTAGACATAGCCTTACAGTTAAGTTTCTTCTTAATCTAAATTTTCCTGGTTACAGTTTAACCCTATTATTACTCCTCCTTTCTTCAGTGGCTGAGGAGAACAATTTATCACCCTCTTCTTTTACAATTACATACTCAAAAACTGCTATCTTATGCCCCCCTCTTGTACTCCCAGTCTTCCCCAGGCTTAACAAATCCAGTTTTTTCAATCTTTCCTCATAAGTCATGTGTTCTAGACCTAAAATTTTTTAATTTTGCTCGTTTGGACTTTCGCTGGTTTGTCCATATCTTTCCCAAAGTGTGGTACCCAAACTGGACACTATATTCCACCGGAGGCCTTATTAGTGCAAAAGAGAGAAGAAGAATGTCTCATGTATTTCTTACAGTACTCTTCCTCATACATCCCAAAATAATGTTCACCTTTTTTGCAACATCAGTATTACATTGTTGACTCATATTTAGTATGTGATCCACTATAACCCTCCCCCACCTCAGATCCTTTTCCACAGTACTCATTCCTAGCCAATTATTTCTCATTTTGCATGTGTGCAACTAAATATTCTTTTCTGAGCTACTTTGCATATCTACTTACTGAATTTCATGCTGTTTATATCAAAACACTTTTCCAGTTTTTCAAGATCATTTTGAAGTTTAATCCTGTCCTCCAAAGCTTTTGCAATCCCTCCAAGCCTATTATTGACTTCAACTTTATAAGTGTACAGCCGGTCCCCAAGTTGCGAATGGTCGACTTATGACCGTTCGCAGTTATGACCAAAAATGTCGTAAATGGCAGACCCCGAGTTACGAATGCGATCCGCGCTTACGAACAGTGCGGTCGCGTGTAACTCTATGGGGTCCGACTTACAAACAAACCAACCTAAGACCAATTGCTTGGTCCATAACCGGTTCATAAGTCGGAAGACAGGCTGTACTCTCAATGCCATTATCCAGATCACTTATGAAGTAATTGCATAGAACTGACCCGAGGGTGACAGCTCAATGCAGGACATAACTTAGAGCAAACTGAAGGTTCTTCTAACTTGTGTCCCACTCTCCATGGTTCCTGAAAGTCATTCCCACTGCCAGACAAGGCCAAAATATAAGGATGCTACATTGAATCCAACATTCTCAGGAAATGTGCCCTGCACAGTTCGGGATTCTGTTTGTGCAAGTGTAATCTTTAGGGTGAATCTGCCAGCTTTATAGCTACTTTATGCCCAGTGCTGGATTTATGCACAAGCTACATAAATCATAGTTTAGCACCTCAGATTATGAGGGGCCTCTAAATACAAAAAAATTACTAGTTTTTAGTTGCACCCTTGTGTAATTTTTAATTACACCAATACATATGCAAATATAAAACTTTATTATTTCTATTGTCCTTTCTGTTAGAATAATACACATTTTTTGTAATGGTTTGTAGGTCTCTTAAAATTGACCTACCTTAGTTCTCAGCATTAGAACTGTAAAAAAAAAAATCTATAAAAACAATAACATGTAACTGTTACAAATCCTATTAGGCACAATGATAACTGTTTTATCTGAGGCTGTACGGGTAAGGAGGGAAGGAGAGTGGAAGGGTGGGCCCATGGTCTCTCACGGAGTGTCCCTTGCTGGTCCCACTCATGGGGAGCTGGTTGCCCTGTGCTACAGGCTCTTCAGCTGGCAGGCTCCCTCCGTGTGCCAGTTGCTGGCCCTGCTCTTGGGGAGCAGGCTGCTGACCCATGCTTTGGGCTTTTCCAGCCCCATTCCCGGAGAGCTAGCTGCTCTGCTATGCAGGTTCTACAACTGGCAGGCTCCTGACACATGCCAGCTTCCAGCTGTTGGCCCTGCTCCATGGGGCACCGGCTGCCGCCTTGTCTTGAAAGATTTGCTGGCCCCACTTCCGGGGAGCCAGCTTCCTCACACTCTAAGCTATGCAGCTGGCAGGTAGCTGGTCCCAGGGCACACCTCTCCAAGCTGTCAGCCCCACGCCCTGCCAGCTGCAGAGCACCCTGGGAATGGGGCTGACAGAGCCTTTAGTGTGGGGCAGCAACCAGCTCCCCAGGAGCAGGGCCAGCAGCTGGATGACAGCATGTGCTAGGACCCTGCTGAATGCAGAGCTCGCAACATGGGGCAGCGGACACCCTGGGAAAGGGCAGAGTGTAACTGGTAACACAAACTGATAAGCATTAGTTAACTGGTTAAACTCTTATATCCCTACTCAGCATGTCTTACTCCTGCCCTGTTTATGCCCTTGGGGCACCCAAAGCCATTGCAGTGTAGCCAAGAATCAAGTTTAAGATTTTTAATATGACAGTGTTTAAATAAACTCAAATGCCCGGATTGTAAATATATATTCAACATTTATCATAGTTTGCCCAACCCTCTGTGAAATGCATTCGCATGATTACCCATTACTGTTGCTCATTTGTATTACTGTAGCAACTAGAGCCCCTAAGGAGGAATGGGGGATGCCATTATGCTAAACCATCTGCAGTCATGCAGTAAAAACAGAGCTCCCCACAAATAAATTACAAGTGGATGAAGCAAACCAGTAGCATGGAAGATGGAAAGGAGAATCAGGTAGCAGTGTGAGCATCCTTTCACATAGCCTAGAGATTTGTGTTCCAAGTGCAACATGAGTTTCAAACATTATTATTATGAAATCACATTCTTAGATATAGAAGAACTAAGAAAATGTTTTTGGTCCTTAATAAACTAAAAATCACACAGACCGGTCATTGTCATTATCAGGCCTGAAATTCTGATCCAGGCAGAATTCCCACTGAAGTCAGTGGGAACTTGGCCTGCATAAGGAGTAAGCCCTAGACAATGTTGTTTAAAAAAACCCAACAGAAATGATAACATGATGATAAAATAAAGTATACATGCAGATAAATAGCTGCACACACGTGTAGCTAATCATGCAGTGGTGTGTGGGTGGGTGGGTGGGAGAGAGAGAGAAACAGCGGCTTGCTTTGGTACTCTTCCTTTCCTGAGTTATTACTAAGTCTATGACTGATACTTTTTGTTATTTTGAGTGGCAAACACCATCACCCCACAGAATAGTCTGGTGATGTAGAAAGAGGGGGAGTGCAAAGTCAGCTGCGTTTGTCTCCACCTCCCTTCCCCCACCCTGGCACCCTCACTAAAAAGCCAGTCTGCTGGAGCTCTTTGGGGGTTAAGGCTACATGGAGTTGCAAAGGGATGGAGCTAGAGAGGAATGTCAATGTACAGCATTTCAGAGACAGTCTGTGTATTGGGTATGATTGTGGGTGGGTGGGTGGTTGCATATGCAGCAAATACCTGTGTTTGCAAAGGGATGAGAAGAACATTAAAAAGAAAAATCCTGAATTTCAAATTAGGTGTGTCACCATGGCTGTGTCCAGACTCAGGGGTTTTTTCGAAAAAAGCCTTTTTTCGAAAAAACTTCACCTGCGTCTAGACTGCAGCCGCGTTCTTTCGATATTAAATCGAAAGAATGCGGCTTTTCTTTCGACGGTGGTAAACCTAATTCCACGAGAAAGAACGCCTTCTTTCGAAAGTGCTCTTTCAAAAGAAGGCGTTCTTGAAAGCAAACAGGCTTTTTAGAAAGAGAGCATCCAGACTCACTGGGTGCTGTCTTTCGAAAAAGCGGCTTGCTTTTTCGAAAGTTCCGCGTGCAGTCTAGACGCGCTCTTTCGAAAGAGCCTCTTTCGAAAGAGGCTTGCAGTCTAGACATAGCCTAACTGTAACATATCCTGTGTGGTGTTTCGACTTTTCACTGTATGACTGATATAATTTCTAGTTATGGGATGATTCCTCTATTTAGTCTACTGTGGTGAAAGGGCCAATCCCTATGCATAATTTAAATGGGTCTGGCTGCACCCTAAATAATTGCACCCAATACAAGGAACAGTCACTCTTCAGTTCCTTTAAAGGTCAGCCCCACATATTAAGAAAAATAAGTCATATGAGCATGCTTGAGCCACTGTTAGCATTAGGCCAGCTCCCCATTAGGCAATGCCATCCATGGTCCAAAAGAGAATGAAGCCATAAGAGATGCAGTAATGACATGAGGTTTTAAGCCTTACTGCACAGATCAAAAGTTAGAGTTGATAGAAATCATGTCAGAACAAATGATAAAACATGCTCAGGAGAAGACAATCCAATACTACAGTGACAGATATGGCATATGAACCCAAACAGAATAAGAGTATATTGACTGAACAACAGACTGTAACATCTCTTCACCTGATGGGTTTTTTCTTAGTTAAGATTTGTTCACTTCTTTAAAGATTCCTCCTTGGCTTTATTACTTGAGAGAGGAGAAAATGAAATGGTTAGTAGAACTGTGAAGCATCAGGTACACTGCTGATCTGTGTAAATGATAAATAACAATAACTTTCCATAATGTTAGAAATATGTCATGATTATTAGAGAAAACAATGGACAGAAATTGTGCACATGAACCAGTATATTTAGATATTGCTAGGATGATGGACTCTTACACTATTTAGACTAATTTATCTGAATGGTAGCATGAGATTCTGTTCTGAAAATAAGCTCTGAAGAACTGGTATTGTAAAACTCTGGTTTCCATGTTAGATTTGCCTAGTTGACACCATGCACTTGGGAATCCTCAACAGTTGAGAAGTGGCCAAAACTGAACTCTATGTTGGTCTGGCACTATCTCAAGCCATTCCCTTAATGGCTGAGTCTTGTCTCCAGCATAACTGACTCTCAAAAGCACAGGGCAAAATCAACATGCAGGATGGAATTATTGATTCATTATTGGTACTGCAGTTCCTAAAAAGCCAGTTGTGCTAGAAACTCTACAAACACAGGTGCAGAAGTCTTGTTCTGTCCTCTCTCAGACCATTATATTCCCCTTTTGTTAGCTGAGCCAGTCAGTTGCATCTTCCTGGGGTTTGTGCAGCTGTGATTTCCACATAGATTATCTTTCTGCAAGGGGGTTTGCCAGGCCAACCACAATTGCTGTTTCTGGTGTACTGCCTTGACCTGAGATCTGAAAACATGTCTCCAGGACTAAAGATTCCATAATCAGAATTTTGCTGACCATTTTGTGTGTGACGCATGTGAGAGATTTGAATCCATCCCACTTTTCCACAGATGTCTTACTCTCCAGTGCTAAGAGGAGAGACATAGAGAGGGAGGGAGGGAGGGAGAGAGAGTGAGTATGTGTGTGCGTGTGCATGCGTACACGCATCCCCTGAAGTTAAGTTCACTAAAGTTGCCATGTTCACTTTGGCTCAATTACTTAGGGCCCTGAGCAAGTGGAAGTGCATTGTTATGCTGCTACAGGAACAGACTGGAAAGCAGATTGTACCTCCCCATCATAATCTTATCTCCTGTATTCCCCTTACTCTTCAGGGGAAGTATCTTTAGCCAGATTTCTACTCACTCCAATGTGATTCCCCAGTCCACCTGCCTGCCTATGCTTGCTTTAATATGACACAGCAGAGCCAAGGCCCTGTGGGCAATAATTTTTAATGGGGGGCCACTCCAAGATTTTGTTAAGTGGTCAAGAGCCACACTTCAGTGGAGGGGGGTGCAGGTTATAGGGCAACAGGTGGGATGCAGAAGAGAGCTTGGGATAGAGGACTGGGGTGCAGGAGGGAGTGTGGGGTCTGAGAGGGAGTTTGGCTGAAGGAGGGGCTTGCCATCCAGAGTCTAGGAGAGAATTCTGGCCTGGGGGAGAGGTGTAAGAGGGGGGTGCAGGGTCTGGGAGGGAGTTGTGACCTGGGAGAAAGGAGGAAGGGGTGCAGAGGGTGTGAGTGGTGACATGGGGCAGGGGAATGGGGTACAAGTTCAGGAAAGGATTCTGGCCTGGGAAAGGGGCATATGAGGGGGAGCAGGTTCTGGGAGGGAGTTGTGACCTGGAGGATGTGGGGAGAGGGGATACAGAGGGTTTTGGTCATGGCCTGGGATAGGTAGTTGGCGGGGCAGGGCGGGGGATAGGGTGCCAGAGGCAGGCTGTGGCTGGTAGGTGCTTACTTAGGCATTCACTGCCCCTGCCTTTAGCAAAGTTTCTCAGGTCCTGTTGGCGGAAACTGGCCAATAGGAGTTGAGGAATTTTGATAAGAGCGGGAACAGCGCACAAAACGTTCTCCTCCCTTCCCAGACTGCATAGCAATTAGCAGCCTGCTTTGCAGTAATACTGGCGAGGTGGCTGTGGGCCGGATCTGACCGTTTGGTGGGTTGGATCCAGCCTGCTAGCTGCCTCTTTCCCACCCCTACCTTTATGACTTATACAAGTAGGAAGGCATCCACACTTGGAAAGGTGTTCTCCTACCAGCAATGCAGGTAGCTGACATAAGAGTACAAGGGAGTACATCCGTTCTGCTTTGCACTGCCACATGATCCCAGATGACAAACTGGCCCTTAATGAAGGCTTTTATCATAACCCTTCTTTAAGTGAACTTATTAGAGTGTTGACTTATATTACTATAAGTTTGGAGAGGAAAGGATAATTAATATTTTTGCATCTGGCTGTACAGTTTCCATTTTTTCATGGTTGCTATACTTTGGATGAGAGAAAGGATGATTAACTTTAAGCTAGGAATTCAGGAAATTATGGTTGTGTGGCAATTGGGGTGTGTTTGGTACCTACCTACATAGGAAATATAAAATATTCAGGAGGCTATCTAGGGAGCAGAGCTGGGACTTCTGTTTGTATTGCTCTCATTGATAAATCTCATTAGCATTCATGGATGATGTAGCTTGTTTTTTTATAGTACAGATTCTGTAGGGAGCACACATGACAGGACTATAATCCATGTTTTAAAAACAGATCTGGGGAGAAGTAAACTTTTCAGAAATGGAAATGTGTATTTCAACTTCCACCTATGGCTTGTTATTTTTACATGGAAATTAGCATTCTTCAATATTTAAAACAAACTTTCAGTTGAATCTGATTTCATCCACTGTAGGCACTAGCTAGCATTATGTAACCACATTGTCTTATTCCTGCTACCCTCACCTTCCTCTTTTTCTGTTGTCTGACAAACTCGTTGAGTCTAGTTTTGTAGCCTTCCATTTAAATTCTTGGGGACAGTCACAGTCTGTATTCTATGTGTACAGCACCTAACACAGTGACTCCCTGACTTTGCATGAGGCCTTCAGGTGCTCCTTTACTAAGAATAACAACAAAGAGATGTCAGCTGTGCTAATTCTCACGTGTGCTGATGTGAGATCAAACCATATGTGAGTTTGTTTCTAAGCTCCGCAGGCTAGCAGAAGCAATTATTTGAAATCTTATTTGGGTTCAGAGGCAGCAAGGGGTGTGTGTGTGCATGTAGTCGTTTGGATTAACCAATAAACCCAGGCTTATTGGTTAGTAGTTTAAATGATTATACACTAATACAACTGCTCAATGTTAACTTCCTCATTACAAATATATTATGCAACTTGCCAGCTAGTTTTTAATTGATTTAATATATGCTGTGTTGTTGTTGATATCCTTCTGGTTTCTTAGTAAAACTAATATGCAGTACCAAGTTAAATGCCTTGGGGAAATCTAAGTACTGTAAATTACATCAACACTGTTACCTTTACCAAGCAAACTTGTACTTTCATAAAAAAAAGATATCAAGTTAGTTAGTTAGGGTCTATTTTCCATAAACCCAAATTAATGGGCAGTAATTATAGTATCTTCTCTTAATTCTTTGCCAATCAATCCCAATATGAGGCTGACAGACCTTTGATTACCCAGGTCACCCCTTTTACCCTTTTTAAATATGAATTTAAATTAGAATTCTTCCATTCTTTTGAAAATTCCCGTGTTTCCAAGAGTTGTTGATAATAAACATGAATGCTCCGGTGAGATCCTCAGTCAGCTCTTCTGAAACTCTTGGATGCAGTGATAGAAATGTAGCCGTGTTAGTCTGGGGTAGCTGAAGCAAAATGCAGGACAATGTAGCACTTTAAAGACTAACAAGATGGTTTATTAGATGATGAGCTTTTGTGGGCCAGACCCACTTCCTCAGATCAAATAGTGGAAGATCTGAGGAATATGGTTATGACTATTTTCTTCCACTATTTGATCTGAGGAAGTGGGTCTGGCCCACGAAAGCTCATCATCTAATAAACCATCTTGTTAGTCTTTAAAGTGCTACATTGTCCTGCATTTTCTTGGTTGCAGGTTATCCGGAACTGCTGTTTAAAAATATAGCTACTGATTAACATTCTCCTGAAATGGGAAATGTTTCTTTATTGTATGAGTACCTCTGTTTTTCCTAAATACAGAACAGAAATACTGAATTGCTTTCTTTAATTTGTGCATTAATATTGTACCATTTTCATCTAGTAATAGACTTGTACCAATCTTAGGATTCTTTTTCTTCCTAATAAAGTTAGTCCTTCCTCACTCCATGCACACATAGTTTATTAGTCTTAACTTCTGCTGGTCACACATTTTCCCCACGTGTATCTCAAAATTACCCATTAATATTTTTCTGTTTGAATTCTCTCAACTAATTTGGTTCATAATTGTTTTCAGCTTTCTGATATTGGTCCTTGAAAAGTGCCAAGTATGTGTATTACTGGCATTGACTTTATTCTGTTTGCATATCACAAATTTGATCAGAATAGGTAGACAACTAATTTCTGTAGCTTTTTTTTGTGTGTGGCTGTTTCAGAACTTAATAAACTTAGAATTATATTCTGCTTTTTTTAAACAATTATGTACAGCTTGGTGGATGAAGAGAACTCTAAATTATCTACTATATATTTGAGAGAGTTTGTGAGCAAGTCTGTCAGTCCGTCTTGTTTGTTCAGAGACTCCTAAATGGTAAGAGCTAGGACCACCAAATTTGGTATGCAGCTTCCACTTATCACAACTTAAAGCAAGGAAAGGGTGTGGTTGTGTGCTGAGAGAAGGCGGGGAGTGGAGGTTGATGCTCCCCTTTTCTCAATTCGTACAGGGGGATACAAAACCATTCAGAAAAGAGACATAATTACCAGGCAGGTGACGGGCTGGCTGAGGGTGCTCACCCCCTCTTCTCCCGTCCACAACTGCCCCAGTCCTGAGCCTACCTCAGGGAGCAAGGGGAAAGTGCACAGTTTGCTCCATTTCTCACTTTATCTGGGAAGTGCAGGGAGTAGACGAACCTGGACCTGTCTCAGACAGGGAACATGCACCCAGTGGCAGCCCGTCAATACAGGCGAACTAGGCAGTTGCCTAGGGCGCCAAGATAAACGGCCATTGAGGGCTTTGGAGGCGGGGGTGCCGATTGCGCATTTCGCCCTAGGGCGCCAGTTGCCGGCAGCTCATATAGGGCCACTCCTGCATGCACCCATCCCCCATCTTTGTCTGCTGGAGCTGCAGCAGCCATGGAGAAGTGCTTCTCACTTGACCTCAGATTGCTAAGGATAGTCCCCTCTCCCTGTGGCAGCCTGTATACGGAACCTCTCATCCCCAGCCCTGATTTAAAGGAAGCAATGATTTAAATGAAGAAGAAAAAAAAAGTGAATTGAATCAAGGACCAGAGCAATGCTGGGTAAATCTTCTAGTTATAATATATATTTCAGTAGAGCCTTTAGACCATAACCAGGCCAGGTCCTATTATGCAAGGTGCTTATACTGATATGTTGTAAAAAGACAGTCCCTTTTCCAAGTGTCCCAAGACACTTAACAGATAGGTAAAATACCATGTGATTCCTCCCCCCTACCCTCCAGGTCAGAATAAATATTGGCAATTGGTGTCAGTAATGCAAGAGTGGGATCAGCTCTATGTCATCACCCATCACTGTGAAATTTGTACCCAAAGCCATGATGAAAAGAGAGTAGGTTCTGTGTGCCAGGATATAGAGCTGGCCGTGTGTGGCAGGAGAGTAAAACAAACATACAAAAAGGTCAGCCACAGCAGTAGCATGTTATGTTTGCACGGAAAAAAAGTCTAAAAGAAATTAACTCTGTCTACCAGTGATCACTAGCGGTTGTTGTCAGATGTGCAAAATATGTCAATCCATTTCCAACACAATAATTATATATTACACCTAGAACATATTTTTTTCTGAAAGATTCAGAAAGCTTTACATGCTTTCTTATAGAATATGGGAGTTATTTCACATTCCATTGGAAGGCAGTAGTGAGTAGACAGTGTACAGCAATGCTACCAAACAGTTTTCCAAGCAACTTTGGGGTAAAAAGAAAAATTAAAACTTGGAAAGATTGCAAAATAAAACAATTGAAACTCTGAATTCACAAAGAACTTCACTGTCAATAGACACGCTAAATATCTAAAACATTTTCTCTCTTTGACTTCCTTGTAACAATTTCTGACCGGAACTTTCTTTCTCTAGTACACGGGCCAGATTTTCAAGTATTCAGCACCCACAGATGAGGCTGAATTTGTAAAAGAGCCCAGCTGCAATACACATGATTGAATAAGGGCCAAATTTCAAAATTATTTAGGACTTAGGAGCTCCCATTGCAACATTTTTGAGGCCAGATATTTCAAAAGACCTCAGTGCCCAAGGTACTACATTCTGAAAGCGCAGCCACTTTTTTTAGTATCCAAATGGGATTTAAATTCTGTTTGAAAAGCTTGATTG
This sequence comes from Pelodiscus sinensis, assembly GCF_052426305.1. Taxonomy (NCBI): domain Eukaryota; kingdom Metazoa; phylum Chordata; order Testudines; family Trionychidae; genus Pelodiscus; species Pelodiscus sinensis. The sequence continues at coordinate 106,528,556 of NC_143055.1, forward strand.
TAGATGCTGAGAATAGCATTAATGCAGGCTTCCCACACACACTTCCACCAGTGTGCCTCGCTCTTATCCTGGCAGGCTTACCATTCACATGCCTGTTCAATCCCTGGCGTTTGCTGACTGCTAACAAGAGTGAAAATTGTTACCCATTCTATTTTAAATAGTCATATATTGCTTTTTTGTCCTTCAAGAACTTTGCAGACTTTATCTGGTTAGTTCTAATTTGTGGTGATTTGTTTGTGCATGTGGACTCCTGTCTACTAGGAGCTGACTCAAACTAACTTAATTGTCCATAGGCCTCCAAACAGCTGTGAGATGCCATTAAATTCCAATCACTAGAGACCTAAACTAAAACAAGTGTGAACTGCAGAAAAAATACTCTGCTATATTAGACAAACTGACATTGTATTATTTAGGAGAGAACTCTGAGCCATGTCTAGTCTGCAGTGAATAATTATTGATACAGCCTTTGTGTGAGATACTAGCAGTGGTTAAAGATGAGTTGGGACTATGGTTTGTCATCTTACTCTGTGCATCTCTGTAGTTTTGATTGTCTCCTATTATCTTTTGACCATGTCAAAAGCTTTCCTTTTTCCAACTTGTTTCCACTTTCCGCCTCCTCCCCTTATCTCTGTCTCTCTTTTATCTTCTCCATATCTTTTTTTTTTCATTTAAGAACAGCCAGGTAAGCAGCTCTGGTGACTGGGTGTACAAGTTTTTGTGCAGAAGAGCTTGCCAGCACTACTGATTGTAGAGTAAGTTTCAATCTGAGCTGAAGGTGGTGGAAAAACCATTCTGCAGAGGGATACTGCACAATTAGAATCTTGCTGCACCTGTTATTGGTGAGCATGCTGTAGATATTAGTTGCTGTAAGGATGTAACCTGCTACCTAATTCAGGTGCATCGTGGACTGCTAGAATCTATCAGTTGCTTATTTGCTGAAATTTGACAATCAAATCCCCTCAGTAAGGACCTAACATTGCACCTTATTACAATCAAAGCAGAGGGAGCCTGAATTTGTGAAAACATTTAGGTTACAAGCCAACAGGCTTGGGAAGAGAGAAAACAAGCACAGGATTATTTGCATTTTGCCATATTCAGATGGTCTCCAATGCAAAGAACCATCAATACTATTACTATTTGCATTATAGTACTGCCAGACTTCCAAAAAATTTAGAATATGAACAAAAGAAGGATTATGGTTCCTATTTTGAAGGTGAAGAGCTGGATTACAAAGATATTGCGTGATTTGGTCACACACTTGATCACACAGGAAGTTGGGGCAGAACCAGGAATTAAACCTAGGTCAGTGCCTTAACCACAAGCCATTTTATTGGCTACTGTCTCAAATGGCATCCCATAACTGCAGATTTACCATGCAGTTTTATGCGGCTTGCCTCTTAAAATCATCCCTACCATTTTTGAGTTGGTCAGAAAAGTCTGTCACTTTCAGCATCTGTTTTCTTTTTATGTATTATTGGATTATCATGGTTTTTTTTCTTTGAAAATTATAAGAACAGAGAGAGACATTAAAATCACAGTAAAAATGCTTATATACAAATGAGATGAGTAAAGTAATGGACACAGTTGTTTCCCAAGGAGAAAGAAAAATAAATAAATAAAAGCTTGCAGTGGATATTGAACAAAATCTTGTTAGCAAAATATAAATGAAGCAAATGGGAAAATAGCAAGCAAAAATAATGTAATGGTACACTGAATTTTGCCCTAAATATCTTTATTGGCTACTGGTATTAGTGGGGACAACTCCACTGAAGTTGAATGGAGTTTTCTAATTCAGTTCTTAATCCTTCAAACAGTTACATGCTCAACTTTACACACAGACCCTAACCTTCAGTGACACTGAGCATGTGAGTGGTTGCAGGTTTGGAGTCTGACACATCTGGCAGATCTCACCCATAATTTTTTATTGTTAAACATTTTAAAGATATTTTAACTATTTTATTCCCAAAGTTACTATTGTGATATCTCTCTACTCGCAAAGAGCAACTTCACACTTAAAGGATCCTGTTGTGCATTCATTCCATATCCAAAATTTGGTATTCAGTGCAATTATAGGAATGTAAGGAATTCTAGCTTGGACTGTCAAGGTATGTCTACATTGCAATAAAACACACATGCAGCTGACTTGGGCGCTGGGGCATAGTTGTTTGGGCTTGGGCTGGAGTCTGGCTTGGTTATAGGATCTCAGAGTTTGGGGCTCCAGCCTGAGCATCTGCACCGGTGAACTGACATGATTTTATTGCAGTGTACATATTCTAAGTGACTGTGGCAAAACTAAATCAGGGAGGTATAAACCATTCAATTTTTAATACATTTGTGCTCTTCCTGTCTTAGCAACTTGACAATACATAGTTTTTGGTGTTAAATCTTGTCCTTCTCTATTCAGCAATATGAAACACCTAGTGAAAGAATAAGCACCTTTCATGTGTTGTCCATACATTGCCATTAGTCTAGGGTTGGTGGTGAAGTTATTATTAATATAAAGAAAGACTAACAGAATAAGCCAGTTTAACCTTTGCAGCATATGTATTCATTCAGGATATGTCTAAACAACATTTTTTTTCAAAAGAGGATATGCAAATTCTGCGGGAATTTGCATATCTTCTTCCAATCGTCCTTTGAAAGTGAGATCTTTTGAAAGTAAAAGTAGTCTGGACATGGGGTGTTTTTTTTGGGGGGGGGGACTCTTTTTTTGAAAAAAACCACGTAAACCTCATATTTTAAGCAAGAGCAGTTTTTTCAAAAAGGTTTTTTTTCTGGAAAAAAACACGTCCAGCCTACTTTCACTTTTGAAAGAGCCTCTTTCTAAAGTATCAGAGGGGTAGCCGTGTTAGTCTGAATTTGCAAAAGCGACGAGGAGTCCTGTGGCACCTTATAGACTAACTGAAGTGTAGGAGCATAAGCTTTCGTGGGCAAAACCCACTTCGTCAGATGCATGTAGTGGGTCTTTGCCCACGAAAGCTTATGCTCCTACACTTCAGTTAGTCTATGGTGCCACAGGACTCCTCGTCGCTCTTTCTAAAGTGAGATCCTGTGGAATTTGCTTATCCTCTTTTAAAAATAGAATGTAGTCTAGACATAGCCTCAGTTAGGAACAGTAGCCAGCACAATATAAAGTAAGCCTTAGGCTGCTAGTTGGGCCTGGTAGTAAGAGAATTGGAAAAGTGGCTCATAGTATTTGCTGCCTTTTCCTACATATGTTCTGATGTATTTACACCCTAACCTTACCCTCCGTACTACCCCTGAATGAATTTACCTAGTTGTCAGTACTTTCCATACTATGGCCTCAGGTTACAATACAAAGATATTTTGGGATTCCTCTCCATCCATTCATGGCCACCGGGCCCCTCTCTCCATACAACCCAGTATGAAAATTCCAATGAAGTCAATGGCAAATGTTCCATCAACTTCAAGAGGAGTAGAACCACAACCTAATCTAATACTTTTTGGTAAACTGAAGTATAGCATGAATCATATAACTTGATTTTCATAATTTGGAATTACTTATTACAGTGCCTCCAAAGGGGATCAGGGTTTTGGTTTTCCATGGCGCTGCCCCTCGGGCTGCGAGACCAACCCGGCAGCACCCCAGCTGCTCTTGGGGACGCCTGGGGAAGAACAGCTGGGGTGCTGCCGCGTTGGTCCCATAGCGCTGCCCCTCGGCACTATGGGACCAATCTGGCAGCACATCAACTGCTCTGTCCCAGGCTTCCCCAAGTCAGCCGCTGCTGAAACTGACCAGCAGCTGATTCTGGTCAACCGCTGGTCAGTTTCAGCAGCGGCTGAATCGGGGATGCCTGTGGCAGAGCAGCTGGGGTGCTGCCAGGTTGGTCCCGTAGCACTGCTCCTTAGCGCTACTGGCCCAGCCCGGCAGCACCCCAGCTGCTCCTCCCCAGGCATCCCCAAGAGCAGCTGGGGTGTTTCCGGGTTGGTCCCGTAGCGCCGCCCCTCGGTGCTGCGGGACCAACCCGGCAGCACCCCAGCTGCTCTGTCCCAGGCGTCCCCAAGAGCAGCTGAGGTGCTGCCGGGTTGGTCTCGCAGTGCCAAAGGGTGACGCTACCAGACCAACCCAACAGCACCCCAGCTGCTCTGCCCCAGGTGTCCCTGATTCAGCCGCTGCTGAAACTGACCAGCAGACGCCTGGGGCAGAGCCGGACTATCAGAAGGGGGGGCTATGAGGGGTCTGGGGTGGCATCCCTCCTACCCCACCCCAGACCTCTCATAGCCCCCCCTTCCAATAGTCTGGCATATCTGATACTCCTGCATCCCCCAGGTCCTAAAGGTGCCGGATTATCGGAAGTTTACTGTAGTTACATGGCTTGAAATCTTGGGCACACAGGTCCTAGTTTGCTGCTGACAAAGAGCAGGCACAGGTCCACTAAAATCAAGGGAAACGTACCCCCTTATGCCAGTGGTTAATTTGGCATGAGTTAGAAACACCAGAAGCACTGTTACATTTTCAGGCTAGTCAAAGTTGTTGAGTTTCAAGGAGCGCTCATGCTGTGACACTTGTTTGTGTCTGCTCATGACCGTATTTTCTCTGGAAAATTTGATAGGACCATTTTATTGTTTTGGTAGAGATCTTTTATTTTCTTCCCTTTTTCTTTTTCTTCCCACAGACTTCTTCTGCTATACACAACATATCCCCCCACAGTCATATTTCTTGGTGAGCCAGGTAGATTTGTACAGCTTTGTGCTGTAAAATAACATATAGCTAAGAGTCAATGGGAGACAAAGCCCTTGAAAGGATTTGTTTGATTCCACTAGCCTTTTTAAAGTTCCAGTCTTTTTCTGAAGTCTACTCAATTCATTCTGGGTTTGAAGTCTCACAAGAACAGTCTCATGAGATGTTCAAACTAAGGAGAACTGGAGTAGACTAGAAGTGCTACAGTCATAATATTCTGTGTTTCCTGATGTTTCATCTGTAATTGCAATAGTGAGAGCTGCTGTATTGAAAATCGTAAGGCTAACCTACTTCCCTGGGATTCTGAAGGTTAAAATCTAAAGGTTGGATAGTATTCTGAGAATAGCTTCATGCCATAGTGATGCTAAGCATCACAGCCAGGCTCAAAAAGTGTATTCTGGGGAAAATATTCAACAGCACTATAGGGATTTGGGAGCATAACTTCCAGAAGACTTTCAATAGAACTTGTGTTTATGCTCCCTGGTCCCTTAGACACTTTGGAAAATATCCCGTAGGGGTGTGTCTAGACCACATGTCTCCATCGACAGAGCCATGTAAATTAGTTTATTTGGCATAGTCAAAGAAGCGGGGATTTAAATAAAATAAACATGGCCGCCGCACTGTGCTGATGATCAGCTGATCCTTATGCCTCGTGAAACGAAGTTTACAGGATCGGTCGGCAAAGGCTTCCCCAGCCGACAGATCCGTGTCTAGACTGCCGTGCTCTGTCAGATCAGCTGATCATCGGCACAGTGCAGTGGCCATGTTTATTTTAATGATTTTAATTTTTATTTAAATCCCCGCTTCTTTGACTATGCCGAATAAACTAATTTTACATGGCTCTATCAACGGAGCCATGTAGTCTAGACACACCCTATATGTACTAAAGCTCTGCCCATACCGGCTCTATTTTCTGATGGCTGAACTAGTCATGCTATGGCCTCTACTTCTTATTTATATTATGTAGTCATTAAACTAGATCCTGCCCTTCTCTTGTTACCCAGCGCATTGAGCAGTAGTGGTGGATTCCTGGCTATGCATCTTGTACAATGGAGTGGCATCAGGACAGGCTACCAGAGTCAACTGGTACCACTCCTGGAGGTACTGCAGTACCAGGTGGATGCTTGGCATGGGCGGGACAAGCTCTGTTCTTACCAGTTTAATATTTGGTGGTATTTACTGCCGGCTACTGCCTGTAGCTGGAGCCATTGACTTACCAGCAGATTTTCCCCATGACTCATGCTGAGTAGTCCCTTACTCTAAGTAGTCCGCTTAGCTACAGAATGAAGAGAGTTCCTTGCCCTTGTCTGCTGTGCCACTAGCAGACATGCTGGCATGGATATGGCTTGTGTTGCATTCTCAGGTACACCTTCAAATGCACTCGTGTAGTATGAAAGGGTCATACCTAGCTGTGTGCACAAGGAGAAAAGGCTCTGCCCCGTCAGCAGTCAAACATTCACATTTATGAATTAAGCAAACCCATTCCACAAGTAAAACCAGGGATGCAGCTTGCTTAGGTAGATAAGTGTCCTGGGAAACAAACACCAAGATATCCAAGTCCACCTATCTGAGTCAGTGAATGGGGAAAACACCAGTTTTAAGAATTGCAGTAGTTGGGTGAGAGAGGGGAAAGAAGCTGTCCACTTCAGACACAATGTACTTGTGACCCCAGTGTCTTCATGGTCATGCACTAATAAAATTAGTGCTGGAAAAAAACTCCTATTTAAGTCTGTGGGAAGACTTTAATGAATGAGAGATGGAATCTTAGTGCATAAATATACCAGTTAGCTTTAGCAAATTCTTGATTGCAGCTTAACATCATGGTAAACAACGTTTACGTAGGAGTTTCCCAAGAAACTGAAGCAAAGGGGAAGGGATGGAAAATGGCCTTCTTTCCCCAGATTCCATGCATGGAGCATCATTAGAAGGCCATATAGCTTGTGAGCTAACTTATGGCAATGGAAAATAAGGAGAAATTGACTGGAATAGCTCTCTCTCTCTGTGGGTTCTCTTATTTTGGAATAAGAGTACATAAGAGTATTCACAGAGGGCATGTCTACATTAGGAAACTATTTTGAAATAACTAAATTCGACTTAATAACTCCCTATTTTACAAAATCAAAATAGCGAGTCCCTACTACAGGGAAGCCTCAAAATTAGTCTGAGGCAAGCTCCATTAACGTGGAAGTGCTACCTCAACTTAGAACCCCAGGAAACACTGGGGAGTAATTAGTTCAAATTACTCTGGGGAGTAGTTATTTTGAAATAGCACCACTGGAGCATCAAAATAACTATTTCAAAATTAGTGTCATTCCCCGAGAAAAGCAGGAGTACAGATTTGGAAATAAGCATCTTGTTGTTATAAAATAACAGGCTTGGTAGTGTGGACGCTCTGCTTATAAATTCAACCTAAAGAGGGTTATTTTGAAATAAAACCCTAGTGTAAACCAGGGCAGAGAGAGTTTTTCCATTATAGCTATAGCACTTAAAATGTGGGTATAATTTTCTTACGTAGACAAGATCTATAGAACGTAAAGGAAAAATCCATGTTTACATCACCATTTTAAAGGTTGTGTACATGTAGGATATAAAGTGTGTGTGGGTGTGTGAGAGAGAGTTGAATATAAATGTCCTGAAAATATCACTGGTTCATAAACAGCCATGGAAGAGGAAAACATGGAAGAGTGCAGGGTTCTGATGAAGTCACAGCGTATCAACTGGCTGGAATCCTAGATTTTAGAAATTCTCACTGTAACATTAAACCAAGGTGAGTTGCAAAATCCAGAATTCAGATCAGCAAGATTGCAGAATATCCTAGTTTCCTTAAGGCAGGCATGTCCAAAATCCGGCCCGCGGGCCAATTGCGGCCCGTGTTCCGGTTTAATACGGCCCCACAGGTAATTTGGCAATATCTATCTTTTATGGCCCCCAACGAATCCATATGTATTGAGATGAATACATTGTAAAATCTCAGTTAATGTCAGTTGGTCTAAATCAGTTATAAATATATTTGGACACAACATGTATACTTGGTGTTATGTTCCTGTTCATATTTTTTTAACTTAAAAGTTGACAGACAACCTCTATTACCAATAATATGTAATGTACTTTACAATGTTCCTGACATATATTTCAGCTTCCTGGATTTTTTTTTCATCTGGCCTTCAGATATGAAAGGCAGAGTGATTTAACACCTGTTTAGATTTGTCATCCATGTGACGAAATGAAAAGTATGCCGTTTGCAATAAACTTTGCATAAAATAGTTAATTTGCATTTAATTTTAATGGTTCAAAGAATGTCAGGCAAAATGGTCGGCCCTCACGCTTGTTCACTTCATCAAATCTGGCCCTCTTTGAAAAAAGTTTGGGCACCCCTGCCTTAAGGTATAGCGATTTCAGCCAAAGCACAGGTTGCATTCCACCCTTACGCTACTTTTATGCTGGTGTACATCCACTAAATTAAATCCAGTTAAGTTACTTCTGATTTATGCAGTCAGAGCCATTGATTGAAAAATATTTTCAAATCTGTGCTATGATTAACATATTTGGTTTCCTTTTACTATAGAGGAGCCACGTTATGTTTCTTTTAGGGTATGTCTACACAACAACACTATTTCAGCATTCCGCGCGTCTTAACAGCAAGCCCGTTATTTCGAAAAACATTCAAAATAATGGGCTTGTTGTTCCGAAGTCCCGTAAACCTCATTGCGCAAAGACTCAGGGACTCATCAGAATAGTAGTGTATTTTGAAATCAGCGCTGTTTAGACAGCCTATTTTGATATTTGGTGCTATCTTGAAATAAGCTATGCAATTTATGTAGCTCAAATTATATAGCTTATTTTGAGCTACGCGCTACTGTGTAGTCATACACTTACTGAGACATGCTTAATTCAAAAAAATAAGACAAAGCACAGGTACAGATTTGTAAAACAGAATTTACAATGCCTTATATGATGGGCAAAGTGAATAGGCTAATTCTGAAAACGTATTCTTTGTCATGACAGTTTAATACAGCATGACCATAGTCCTCTCTTTTACTATGTAATATAGAATACATATAGATCTGTGCCTTTCAAAATATTGTATAGATTTTTTCTCCCTTCCCTTTACTGGAGTAATGTAAGAAAACTGCAGTGATGCCTTCTGCAAAATGCTGTTGAAATAAATAGTTTATATAGCAAAAGAAGAAGGCCCTAACACAAGGTGATGTATTGTTTAAGTAAGCAGTGTTGGAGGAGGTTCTGATTGTGCATATTGACTTTGTCTGGGATATTAATAGTCACACAGGGAGTTCAAAGCCACCTCAGACTAACATGAGAATGTGCTGACTCACTGTTGTACTGCTTCCCTCCACCCTCTCCCCATTTGTGTTCATCTTTATCTCAGCGATTCATGTTCTGCACAGACACTGCAGTACACAGAGTATTCACATTTGTCTCAGATTGTGATAGGAAGTGTCAGCATTTGGATATAATATTATTATCCACCTGCAAACTCTTTACCCAGTCCAAAAAAACAACCACATGAAACCTGGTTTTAATAGGTTTTGCACACTGGGCCTCATAAAATATCCAAAACTGAGGAATTTTTAAAAGGTCAATAATAGATGCAATACCCCTTACTGGATTCTTTCCTATTATTCTAGAGGCTCTCCCCCTTGGTAGTGTTTCAGTAATTTAATGTTAAGTACCAACAACATGTTACACTTTGTAAAAGGTAAAATTATAAACAGGCTTTGACTTCAAAGAGTTTTCAAAGTACACATAACAGAGTATAGAGGACATGCATTGAGATACCCCATGGAGAGAACAGATTGAATGATATATTTAATATTATTTATTATATTTCTTTATTATGGTGGATCACTTGATGAATACTTGTTCTGTTCATTCTTTCTGAAGCACCTGATGTTGGCCACTGTTGGAAGACAGGATACTGGGCTATATGGACCTTTGGCCTGATGAAGTTATGGCCATTTTTATGTTCTTAGTGTACCTGGTACGTCTCTGGTCTGGTACCCTTGAGACCCGATTATCCCAAACTAGGGAATTTGCCAGACCAGGGGAGATCAATATCTACCCTGCGGCTTCCACTAGTTGCCAGACTCCGCTTGGGCAGCAGCAGAGGTGCCAGCATTGACCAAGGGGGGACTGGGAGGGGCACTCGGGGGAAGAGGCAGGCTGGCTGTGGAGCCCCATAGCTGGGAGTGCAGCTTCACAGAAGCACAGTAAGCCCTGTGGCTAGGGTTGCCAGATGGTCTCAACAAAAATACCGGACACACTTGACATGACATCACAATCTACATTACATCTTATTTAGAAAATACCAGGCATTTATATTTTCTCATTTATATTTTCTCAATTTGTTTCCCGAACAGAAAGCTCAAATACTGGACTGTCCGGTTCAAAACTGGACACCCTACCTTTGGCAGCCAGGCTGCACTTTTGGACCATGCTGCCGGCTGAAAGGTTGCACTCCTGGCCCCCATCCACAGGGGTAGGCAGCCACCCTGCCTCGTCTCCTGAGCATCTCCCAGACCCCACTTCTCCCCCTCCCTCTCTCCTTGAGCTCATGGTACGATGGAAGCTCAGGGGGGAGTTGCTGAGTGGGAGCCTAGCTTTTTCCTGTGAGTGCTTCAGCCCGGGAGTACTCATGGGGATTTCAGACCACAGATGATGCCGACTATAGAAATCCGGACTATAGAGCTCAAACCTGGAATTGTCTTGCTCCTTGTGGTCATCGTGGAAGAAGTGAGTCCACAGAGGATTTTGAAATTAAAGTTCCTATGTGATTAGGCTTTTAAGGTAGGCTGTCCACAGCATAAAACTTTGTAAATTTGTCATGTTGGGGTGGGGAGGATCACCATCTAAGGGGTACTTTCATATTTACCATGTTGGAACTACTTACCATCAGTTGTGCACCATCTCTTTTTTTTCATAGCTGATAGAAAGTGAAGAATGGTAGATGGTGGGAGAAAGGACACATGAATGTATTTGGAGATCATGGGAAATATATTTGTAGGGAAGGGAGCGAGGGCCGCCTGGAGGTTGATCTTGAGGGGCTGGAGTCACAGGGCTTCAGCCATCAGAAAGGGATCCAACAGACATCAGCCTCCTGGCTCCTGTTTGACTATCCATCCAATATTAACCCGAGGGGCATTGCAGGAATTTGTCTTGGCAGTAGCACAGATCTCCTGTAGCTGCCACAAAAATTTCTGCTCTTGAATTCCTGGGTTTGGCCTGCACTTGATTTGGACCTCACTTGCTAACCTGCACCTGGAAACTTGACTTAGTCTCTGAATTTTGTTATTGACAGTAGCCTGGAACTTGACTACAAACTTCTCCGTAACTCCTGGCCTCTGATTTGACACTACTCTGATCCTGGATCCTAACTGTCTTTGTTAGGATCCTGACACTTGACAGTGCAGCAGGCCTCTCTTTAATGACTGATCCTGTTCCCTTGGACTCTTTATCCTGCTATTCAGTTTATATATTGAGAATGTATGTGCAATACTTCACAGCTTCACTGTGCAGAATTCAGAACTTGCTGTAGCTTGAAATCTTCAGTTTTCGTGTTTAGTGTCGTTGCTATTTCTGCATATTGGTCTCGGCAGCAGCATCCAAGTGTGTGGCAATTCTCAGTGCTTTGGGCCTCCTGGCTTTGCCTTCAAACAATCCATCTCAGCAGTTTTAGCTTTTGTTTCTTCAGAATGCTTTATCAAAAGCCCTGCACTGAACCATATCGTCTGTCACTCTATCTCATGCTTTACTGAGGGTTTCTAAATGGTGCAGATTTTGCATTATTAGCCAGAGCAGTGCTAAGCATTTGCAAACAGACATTCTAGATTTTACATTACTAGGAATTTAGGTTGGGATTTCCAAAACAGCTGGAGGTGCCCAAAAGTTGTGGTATTTTAATTGAGCAGAAAGTCATTTTTCAGAGAGAAATGTCATTCCATGTATTGAACCAAGTCCCCTGAAAGTCTTTCTAGTACAGAACTTCCATTTGCTTCGCCAGCAGCTGCATGTGTGAAGAGCTCGCAAGATCAAGCCTTTTATTCAGCTTTATATTTATATTTTATCATCTAGTCTAAATATGAACTGGGCCAAATATTTGCTTCCAACAATTTCAAATAGATTATATTTTTTGGTTTTATTTCTATTGAGAACTCAGTGCAAAGCTTGGCCTGGGTGGCTATTGCTACTATGTGTAAAGGAGGAGCAGAGTTTCATGTCCCCTGTTAAATTTGAACTTTCTTTTCTAGTTTTTTGAATTTGCATTATACGTCAAGAGCATTAGCTACCTCTGATTTGAACTGATATTTCTATGTCCTCAAAATAGCAGAAGAATTTGAAACAAACATATTAGTGGAAGAGTTTAAAAACAAAGAAGTAGAGCCGTGTGTGGATACAAATTACATCTGTTTCTGCAAAAATGAGCCGTGGATATGTGGATACTTGCAGATATAAAGCAGATATCCACGGGTTTGCAGGGCTCTACAAAAGAAAACTGTATTTTTCCAGTAAGTAGTATCACATGCACTATTGGGTCTGTTTTAGCAATGCATTTTTTACTTTTTGGTGCCTTTTGCAAATAGTTTTTTTCTTTTATATTGCACTCTGTCATAGTGAAGCCTGAACCATGAACTACTCAAGCAAATGAACTCGTCTTCTCACAGACTGCAACTCCTACTTCTGGTTTTAAAAAAATAAAGTATGTCTCCATTTGCAATACCATGCTACTTTTCTCAGAGCTGAATGGTTGTTCCCACACATAATTACAGGCCCATGGAAAAGGGGCTTTGCAGCCCAGCTTTCAATTTCCTGTTTTAAAAGTAGGGAGAAGTAAGTGCCTATTAGGGGAATATTTCCCCACAATTTAGAGGGCTCGTTCCAGGGCAGAATTATGGCAATCCTAGAACTTTTTTAAAGGATTAGAAGAATTATGGAAATATACCTGTCTCATAGAACTGGAAGGGACCTTGAGATGTCATCGAGTCCAGTCCCCTGCCCTCACAGCAGGATCAAGTACCATCACTGACAGATTTGCCCCAGATCCCTAAATGGCCCCCTTAAGAAGTCCACACGTCACCTCCCATGACCTTGTCCCTACATTGTGACCATGCTTCTGTGCCCTGTTTTACCCCTCTCAGGGTAGTAGCTTTGCTTTCAGAGCTAAGGCAAGGATTGTCTTATTCGTCTTTCAGAGCTATCAGGCTATCTGCAGAAGAACATCCCTGCATTAGTTTTACTAGGGTGCGTCTACTTAGCTCAAAGTAAGCTATGCAATTTCAGCTACGCAAGTTGCATAGCTTATTTCAAGTCAATTTTGAAAGAGCTTATTTCGAAATTTGGTGCTGTCTACACAGCACATTTTTCAAAATAAATTGCTATTCCAAAACATCTTTTCCTCCTCGTGAAATGAGGTTTACAGGGACATCGGAATAGCGAGCCCGTTATATTTAGAAATAATTGGCGCTCTCAAAAGATGTGGAATAGCTGTACCTCCAGTATCCCAAAATAGTGCTGCAGTGTAGACATAGTCCTAGAGTCCATGTTTTCACTTACGCATGAGGGCTTTTAACTCTTTTTTTTTTCTTTTAAAAGAAAGCTGAGATTCTGACCTCATCACAAGACTCCAGAACCTGTGGCCATAGATATGGGTCTATATTTTCCATACTTTGATGTATCCCTGTTTATTGCTCTCCACAGTCTTCTGCCTTTTGTGTGTTAGTATTTAAGATTCTCTCTTGGATCACATTGACAGGAAAATTAGAGTGACATTTCCTGGATACATGATGGCTTTCCTGTACCGACACGCTTGTTACTATTATTCACAGGCCCATACGCAGGAATTTCTGGTGGGGGGAGTGCAAGCCTTGAGACGGCCTGGGGGCTGCCCTGCCCCTGCCACCCAGCTCTGCCCCCAACCTCTGAGCCGGGTGGGGGTAGGGGAGGAAATCAGCCGCAGCCTTCCCCCAGCGGGGGAACAGGGGAGGGAGGTTGGGGCAACATACCACCCCAGCCTCATGCTTACTTGGAGGACGATCGGGGGAGTTGTATTCACACGCTTCACATACCCACTGCATATGGGTGATTCAGCTAGCGGAGATGCAACACTGTATTCAGACCTAAAGGGGAATTTTGGAAGTTCCTGATAGAGCTGGATTTGTAATATACTGCGGTCTTAAATGGTATCATTGTTTCAGTTTAAGGAATGTGCCTGTGTGTGGCTAGGGATGAGAAACACAGTGTGCAATGGTATTGTTCAGTGACTGCTCAAGAGAGACACACCAATTCTATTTATTTTGGATAATGGATCTAAAACTACATCAGCCATTGAGTTCAAAGAAGCCTTCCTCTGCAGCATGGGGCACAGGGTACTTTCAGGTTTAAACTAGTGTAAATGGTGAATTCTCTGACCTTAAAGTCTATGAGTTCCTTGCATTAAAATGTCAGGTGTGGAACCTAGCACTGTTCAGTATCTCCAAATAGTAGCGTCCTGTTGGTTCTATAGTTATAGAACAATATATTCAGTTGTAAATAGCAGACATTCTTTTGGTATTTTGTTTTGACATCTTTTTAGCCGGCGTTTTTCTCTAGTGACTCATTTTTAAATTCCAGAGTTTCTGGGCGCATTAGATTTTAATCTGCCATACAATGACTTGCAATTTCCATTCTGATTTGTTGCGATTAAAAAGAAGCCTAGAATTGGTGGATATTTCTGGTATCAAAACACTTAGTTTTTCTTCTAAGTTTTGTTTTAAACTGAAAACTCACGCCTAGATCTTCAAAAGACACGAGTGCCTTTGTTTCAGTTTTAGGCACCACTGTGACCCACAGACTCCCCTCCGCCTCCAGCTCCCATGGGTCAAGTGTCAAGCCCAGTAGATACCAACACTAGGGGTATGTCTGTCAGCAAAGGGATGCAGGTTAGGCAGGTCAACATTGTAAATCTCCTTGCAGGAGGCATAAGGGATCTGTCAAAAAAGGCTTTCTTTTTCGACAGATCCCCCTCTAGACTGCCACTTTTTGCTGACAAAGTGCTGAGTCGGCAAAATGCGGTGGCCATTTTTATGCAAATTAGGTGCGGGATGTTTAAATCCCTGCCTCATTTGCAAAGTCGACCTGCCTAAACCGCATCCCTCGGCCGACAGAGGGATGTAGTCTAGACATACCTTAGATGCCTACATGTTTGCTATAAACATCCCCGGAGTGCTCAAGTTTCTGTGTCTGTGCATTGTGCACTGCTGCCTCTTTATAAGCATTCAGTTGCTTATCTCATGCCTACGCCCCAGTGTGATCCACAGAGTGGGGAAGGTGGGGCATGATCTGAAATAGTGGAGGAGCAGGTGCCTCCCTTGTAACTTTTAGATCAGTAATTAGAGCACTCTCACAAGATGTAGAAGCTGTGGTTTCAGTCAGCTGCCTCTGCCTGATAGAGGGAGGGTTTGAACAAGATACTCCCCTCCCTGCTAATTGCTGGGCTATGGGATATTCTGAGTGATGGGGACTTTCCTCAGCCTCTCCTGTTCATCCTCTTTGCATGAGTAGTCGTAGCAGCAGGGGAGCTCCTCGTGTCTCCTAACTCCTCGCTAGGTGCCCTAGACTTTTTCCTTTTATCTCAGTGTCCCAGTGATTTACTTTGATTCACTCTCTGAAATAGAGTAAGTCCCTTTTGTGGACCCAGACCTCCATAATTAGAAAATTTCCAGGCACTCTGCAATTTCTTTTTTGCTTCTGGGATATGACACTTCCTATTTAGTATTTTGTCATTGGAGCAAAAATATACATTGCTATCTGAGCTTATACCAAAGTACACTTGAGGAATTAGTGATCCTCCGGTAAATAACTACAAAACCCTAATTGTGGAGTTGAATATTTCATCTGGGCAAGCAAGGGTCTAGTTAAATGATACATTTATCAAAATTTGTTTTTAATGTGTAGAAAGAAAAGTATCTGCTGTAAGTCTGCCTATATACATGAAATGGCAGGTGCATTTGTTAGGTTTGGGTAAACTTTTGTTCATATAATTTTTAAAAGTCTTCTTCAAAATTGAATTTTGAAAGCAGTTTATGATGCGGTCCAATAATTGTTATTTTCGTGACGAAAAAAAGACAGATAAAATAGAAAGATTGTACGCCTCTTGAAATCCATTGTTCATATCTTAGCTACAGTTGCAAATAAGAAATAATTCAGAGGTCTTGTCTTAGGACCTGACCTGTCTGTGCAACTGTTTCCTACAGAATCAGGTTTTTAGTGTCTTTTACTCAGGCAAAACTGATATCCTAGAACAATAATTTGTAATTGCAAAATGACACTAGTATCTCTGTGGTTCCAAACCACATACAGATCTCCAACTTAATTTTCCTAATCCCTGTGTTAAGGACATTTGGACTATTGATCTGTGACATCTTCAGGACACATGGTTGTTAACCTTATTTAGATTAACCTTATTTGTTGATAGTACAACACAGTTGTTAACCTTATTTAGATTAGCTCTCTCTAACATTTAGAAATGGCAGATCCAGATTGGCACTTGTATATTAAAATAACAGCAGTGAATCGAATCAGTTACACGTGGACATGTCATGTTTTGTATCTACAATTATTTGCCAAATTTGGTCCATTAATTCCCTCCTTAAGTCAGTTTTCCCTAAATAATCACACACGCTGTGGACCAAGTGGAAGTTCTAGGAGTTCCCATCATTGTTTGTGCTTCTATGTGAAGTTTCTTTTTGTATAAACTTACTGTTATATAACTATAAAAAAGATAATATTGAAAAAAATACATAATACTGAATTCTACAAGGTCATTTATAAACATCTGCCTCCTGACAAATTTATATTTAGCTTTGTTTTAATGAAGAAGACTGTAAGAAAAATCAATCCATGCAAAAATTGTAAAACTAAAGCTCAGTAAATTTCACTGCTCAATCTCATTACCTTTAATTGTTTCTTTTAATTTCTCCTTTGTCTGCATAGGATCTGTTTAGATTATCACTAGTACATTGTGGACAAAACTTTATATGGTGATTTTTATGAAATAGACAAATGTCCACAAAAAACTAAATAGTGGCCATCAAATTTCTAACTTAAACCACATTGGAACTCTGGTCTTCAAAGATTAAAGACTAGTGACCAATGACTATCATTAAGTAAGACCTAAAGATGTCATCATATTTGACACTGCAAACATCATCTTACTAGTTCCTGAACAGGAAATGGTACCTTATATGCATAAACAATTGTTAGAATAACAGTTTTTAATTTCATGGTGTTACTCAGAAGTTAAAGGGATAGCATTTTATAGGGGCCTGATCCCAGCTTCTGATTTTGCAACCATAATCAAGAAAAAATGCTGATACAAAAGCCATGTTTTACATAATATTATTTTAGTATAGATGTAGGGATTGACTCTGATCTCACTTAAACTGGTATAAATATCACTGACTTTTTAATGCTGATTCACAACAAGGTGATGATCAAAATCAGACTTGCATACACCAGATAAAAAAATCAGGTCCACTCCAAATCTCAGATATTTTATCTTAGTTGTCTGAGGCTCTCCGTTTCTGGGCACAGCACATCTCTTACCCTGTGAATGCGAACTGGAACTTAAAAATCCCATTATATTGTTCATTTTAAAGTTTAAGTTCAGTTCATTGTTTAATGTTAAAATGTTTCATGTCCATTTATTTGTTAAAAGATTTTCAACATTTCTAGTACAGTTTTATTTTACATAACTTTTAACATCAGTACAGCAAAACAATAGGTCACCCTGTTTTCAGCATCACTTGGTTAACTGCATTGGGTCTGGTAAGAGGTTAATTTAGTCAATTTAAAATCTGCCCTAAAGCTATGCTCTTGTAATGATGTGGGCTTGTGCTGAAAATGACAGTCTAAGGTACTAGCAGGATTTCCAGCATATCACTTTAACTCTTTGCTAGAGATAGATTCCAAATACTAAGTTCTCTAGAGAAATTAGTAAGAGCTGAAGCATAAAGTACAGACTTCTTGAAGTGAAGACACAAACCAATTACACTTTTGATGCTCACCTTGCACAAGAAGCTCTCCAAAGAAAGGCTGCAGTTATCCTTAGGGCAACATACACGGTCACACATGCACGCACACTAAATGGCCAACTCAAAATATAAACCATTTTAGTTACTAAATTATTCCTTTAATGGAGGTTTAGGGTTAGTAACAGTCTCACACCTCTTATTTAATAATGTTCTCCTCTTTCCAAACCACAGTGTTTAAGGCCTATGGCAAGCCACACAGATATGTACAGTATAGCTACTCTATTCACAAAATTCCTCTCCCAAAGCCAGTATCTTATTTTGGTGAGTGTAAGCTAAAATCAGATAAGTATAAATAATTGAAAAAGTAGGTATAGACAAGGCCAGACTGGATTTCTGTAATTCACTGCACCTGGAGCTGAAGGCAGAGGCTGCAATAAATCTAGACTGTGGCAGCTTACCCCTAGGAGGATAGGCTGCTCTGAGGCTATCATCCAGAGCTCGTTATCATTTGCTGGTAAACCATAGACCTTCCACTGCCAATGCAAGTCCTTACAGCCTACTCTTTAAAGTCATCAACAGGTAAGCAGTGGTGTTCCCTCTAATCTTTGCCATCCATGTGCGGAATAAATGTTATGTGCACCAAGGCTTTTGTGAATGTGCACCACCAGTAGAAACCAATAACCTAATTGTGGATGTGCTGCTAAGCAGCTGGGCAGCATGTGAACTCTCCTGAGTGACCGCATAAGCACACAGCTTACAGGGAACACTGGTCAGGAGCAGGGATGTAAAACGTAATTTAAAAATGTAACCATGCAACTGCTAAAAATCTTCGCAGTTACACGCACTGCGAGCTCTGCAGTATAAAGCTTAGATATAAGTTTTATTCTGTAGAACTTGCAATGAAGCCTCCCTGGGAGCGGAGTCAGCAAGGGCTGCCAGTCCCATTCCCGGGGGGATGGGAGGTGGGGGAGCCTACCATGGACAGGGGCTGCTGGAGTAACCCCTGTCTGTGGTGGGCCCCATGAGTCTTGAGCAGCTCTCTGCCCAGGGCAGATAGGAAGCTGCTCCTGCCCCTCCCTGTTAACTGGAACCTGTAAGCCTCACTCATTTGGGACTGGTCCGGTCACAAGGGTGCTGGACCAGGGAGGTCCAAATTTACTACAGAATAAGATTCCAATTATTGAACTGATCTCATTCTCGTTTAAAGACATATCACAGTACAGGTTAGGAAGCAACAAAGGTTTAGGGATTCCGGGGACAAGTTTTGGGTTGGGGAGGGAGGGGGTACAAAGATCGGTGTACGTGATGCACAGGTTTGGTTATAGAATGCATGAGATCAGTGCACACAAATGGTTTATAGGCTTCCTGGGATCATATTACAACATATATGATCCCAAATTTACATAGTGTGTAAGATACAATGATTAAGCAAGTCCCGCATTGCCTTGAATATACACAAGTTGTAGCACTATCAGGGTAGCAGAATACAAAGGCATATTGTGTCAGGGGACAAATTCGGGATGGGGGAGGTGCAAAGAGGGGTTTACATAGTTTTCAAAGCACCATATTGAGCATGACCCACATTGCCCTGGATTGAGATGGGTGGGTGTTTTCAAAACTCTATCGCTATAAGTCTTTGGGGACGCCACACATGAAGTGAAAAGAGTCTCTGTCTCTGGCAGATTTCATAAAGTTATGGGTACAGCGCATCCTGCAGCATGGTATTGTGCAGTGTAGAATGATACAGTTAGCCAAATTCAGCAGCAACATTCCTTTTGTACAAAGTCCTCACCTTCAGTGGGGTAATATGAGGTACAAACACAAAGTAAATTCAGCGCTAAGGTTTCTATGTATAGAATTTTGTCCCTATGCACTACAATAGGCTCTTGAAGTACATGATCACATAACAAATACAACAAGTAAACTGCACCTATAATTATAGAAAAAGTCATTTTTAATTTGTGTCAGGGCCTGCCAGATATTTAAGAGTTCATAGTCCCTGGCCTCTGCAGTTGTTGCATAAGTTATGAATGTAAAAAAAAATTACTTGAACCCCAGCATCTCTTTCATTATAAATTAAGCTTTGAGAAAAGGGTCCATTACAAATATACATGCATAGTACAGAATTAAGCAATTTTCCATAGTCATATTGGGGAAGCAGCTCTGGAATAATTACAGAAAAGCAAATTTTAACCTTCATGCATCTACTGTCTTTGTATATTGTAATATTTGTCTAAAAATATGTTACCTAAAACTACACAGTAATATGAGGAATGCAGTGTATAAGTCCATGAAGACAAAATTAGTTTGGGAATGATAAATCTAAATACCCTTTTTGTGCAAATAAAGTCTCAACATTTAAACTGATTAATGATTTTTTTTAATATAATCTCTCTTGAGTCTTCCTGCTGGCCATCTTATTCTGAAAAAGAAATGCAAAGGCTTCAATATCTGAACCTAGGTTTACACTAGACCAGGCAGGTCCATTTAAGGTACAGCTGGTCCCCGAGTTACGAACGGTCGATTTACGACCATTCGCACTTATGACCAAACCTCCCATTAAGCAGTTGTAAAGGCAGTCCCCAAGTTATGAACGCGACTTGTGCTTACGAACAGCGCGGTTGTGGGTAAATCAATGGGGTCCAACTTACAAACACTTCGAGCTACAGCCAAGTGTTTGGTTTGTAACTCAAGGACCGGCTGTACTCCATCCAGCTATACATTTTGCTTACCTTAAGCTGTGCTGGTGCAGCGTCTACGCTACGGGAGGCCGATGGAAGCACACTTCCTATTAATTCTTGCAGATCGAGGAGTACCAGATGCCGGTGGGGGCTGCCCTCAGCATTCAATTTGGGGGTCTAGAACCACTAAATAGAATGTTAGAAGTTCAACCTCTGGAAGGTCAATCTTCTCTGTAGTGTAGACATTCCCTCAGTCATGACCAGGGCTGTCCGAACCACAGCGAGCCCCGCTCGCCAGTCGCACTGTCCAGCGATCTGCGCATGCGCAGATTGCCCGAACCCAGCTCTTCCGGGTTACAATCTACTCGCCCGTGACGAGTAGATTGTATTATTTGTCGAGCCCTGGTCATGACTGCGTTAAAATGTTGCTTCCATGATGTCCATCCCTTTTCCTATAGGGGTTTACAACAAGGAGATATATTTAATGTGCTCTTTAATTCATCTGCAATTTGCCATAAAGCAGGCCGAGGTTTATGAGGCCCCTAAGCAATGTGTGATGGGGCTGCTTCGGGTTCCCGGAAAGGTTAGGGCCTCCAGGGAAGGGGCAGGGCTTAGGCAACTAGCCCTCAGCATTGCCTGGACTGCGTGGTGCCCTCCTTCCCCAGGCAGCCCTCTAAAGTCTAAAGGGATCTCCCTGTAACGATTCTGCTGATGGCTGGGAGTTTGGGTCCTTTAGAATTGCTGGGCCCCATGTCAGCTGCCCCCTGTGCTCCTCCGTCAGCGGGCCTGCAGACACAAAGAAATGAAGATCTCATGTAGAGATGTAAAACATTGCTACATGTAAAATAGCAATATTCCTCCCTTCCCTCTCCAAACTGTGAATTGTTCACCCAGGGTATGTCTACACTACAGCGCTAATTCGAACTAACGCTAATTCGAACTAACTTAGTTCGAATTAGTTAATTCGAACTAAGCTAATTCGAACTAACGGATCCAGACTAAAAAACTAGTTAGCATGTTGCTAATTCGAACTAGCATGTCCACATTAAGTGGACCCTGAACCGGATTTAAGGTAGGCCGGAAGCAGTGCCGGCAGGGCATCAGATGAGGACTTAGAGCGTGGAGCTGCTGCCTCAGGCTAGCCGAGGGCCGTGCTTAAAGGGACCTGACCCCCACCCCGGACAGACAGTTCTCAGGGGTGCCCCACTTGCAAAGCAGTCCTGGCTTGAAGTGCCCTGAGTGCCTACACTGGCCACATCACAGCACTCGGCCATCAGCCTGGCTGCACTTGCCGCAGGCTGCCATCTGGGGAGAGGGGGCGATTGGGGGGCTGCAGGACAGCTTCCACCCCCAGAAGCCCGCAGAGCCAGCCCAGTCCTCCCCATCGGGGGCTCGTACCCCATTCCTCCCTCACCTCCTTCCACTTACCCCTCCCTAGCCCCCTTCCTGATGTACAAAATAAAGGACAATTGTGTTCAAAAATAGAATCTCTCTTTATTGAACAAAACTGGGGGAGACTGGGAAAAGGAGGTGGGAGAGGGGAAGAGAGAGGGTGGGAGAGGGGAGGGCAACTAAAATGATCAGAGGTTTGGAACAGGTCCCATATGAAGAGAGGCTAAAGAGACTGGGACTTTTCAGTTTAGAAAAGAGGAGACTGAGGGGGGATAGGATAGAGGTCTATAAAAGCATGAGTGGGGTGGAGAGGGTGCATAAAGAAAAGTTCTTCATTAGTTCCAATAATAGAAGGACTAGAGGACACCAAAGGAAAGGAATGGGTAGCAGGCTTCAAACTAGTAACAGAAAGTTGTTCTTCACAAAGCAAAGAGTCAACCTGTGGAACTCCTTGCTGCAGGAGGCTGTGAAGGCTAGAACTAGAACAGAGTATAAAGAGAAGTGAGATCAATTAATGGAGGTTGCATCCATGGAGTGGTATTAGCCAGGGGGTAGGAGTGGTGTCCCTGCCCAAAGTTTGTGGAAGGCTGGAGAGGGATGGCACGAGACAAATGGCTTGGTCACTGTCTTCGGTCCATCCCCTCCAGGGTCCCTAGGGCTGGCCGCTGTCGGCAGACAGGCTACTGGGCTAGATGGACCTTTGGTCTGACCCAGTACGGCCATTGTAAGCTCAGGGCTCAGGGTTGGGGGTCTCAGTGGACCACCTTGATTTTCATGCACACCTGCTCCTGGGTGGCCAGGCTGGCAGCTCTCCTGCCCTAGACGGCCACTTTCCTGTGCCTAGTGCGGAGGTCGTGGACGAGGTCCACGATGTCCGCACTAGAGCAGGCGGGTGCCCGCCTCTTGCGGTCCCGGGCAAGCTCCCAGGAGCCGCCAGCCTGGTCCCGGGAAGAGGGGGAGGGCTGGGGGGCATCGGGTGGCCGGCTCGAGCTGTGCCAGGTGCAGGGTCTGCTGGCTGCATGCTGGCAGGCTTGCACCTGGCACGGGCATTGAAGCCAGCCCGTGCCCCTTGAAGGGGGCCGGGAGGGGGGCAATAGAGTTTCCCTGGTGTTGGCCAGAGTGGCCACCAGGGAAAGCTGGGGAGGGCTAGCCTCCCACTAGTTCGAATTAAGGGGCTACACACCCCTTAATTCGAACTAGTAAGTTCGAAGTAGGCTTAGTCCTCATAGAATGAGGTTTACCTAGTTCGAACCAAGCGCTCCGCTAGTTCAAATTAAGTTTGAACTAGCAGAGCGCTAGTGTAGCGCCTATCAAAGTTAATTCGAACTAACGTCTGGTAGTTCGAATTAACTTTGTAGTGTAGACATACCTCACATACTTAACTTTGATTTCACATATTGGGCCCACCCGAAGGGCAGGGGGGTTTCTATACTTTTAGTTGTTCCCCTCACTGTAGTCTGCTATGATATTTCCTTCATCTTCAGTGAATAGGGAAGTATTTCTCAGGCTACAAAGTTTGGGAATTTGCCAGTATTTATATTCACATGCTGTCAGTCTGCTGGCTTTCCCCTCTTTTTTGTGCTGCCACCAAAGATCAACAAATCAGTACCTTTCTTCACACTGTTGTTAATCTTTAATAAAATAGATGGAGTAAATGAGCAGTTCCAGCATCGGTTTAGGGATTCAAATCAGAACCAGTGGTGCATGTGTGTGATTATATCATGTCTAAAAACGGCATGTGTAGAAATCATGTCTAATCCCTCACTAGTTCTATGTTGGACAGAGCCATGTCAGTATTTTCTCTCCATCAGAGCATTGTCAAATGGCCAAAGAGGAAGGAACAACACAGGATACATTTATTGTGCATACAGGAAAAGATGAACTACTGGTTAGAGTCATATGCCTAGGCAATGATGCAGCCTTGACTGATGTTTTCTCTAATTTTTTTTTTAATCCGTGTGCAGAATAAATTTTGCTATGTGCACCTAGGTATGTGTGTATGTTCACCACCAGTAGAAATACAGGCTGTGCTGTGAGCACTCTGCTAATCAGCTTGGTGGTACCCGAATCTCTCCTAGGATGAACATAGGAGACCCTGACGCAAGGGTAGGGAACCGCCAGCCTGTGGATTTCACGCAGTTCATCAGGGTTAGCTGCTGACAGGCTGTGTGGCAGTTTCTTTACTTGAACATCCTCAGGCACAGGGCCCCAAAGCTCCCATTGGCCATAGTGCAATGTTCCTAGCCAATGGGAGCTGCAGGAAACAGCATAGGCTGGGCCATGATTCTTGCAGCTCCCATTGGCTGGGAACAGTGAAGCATGGTCACTGAGAACTGCAGAGTTGTATGCCTGCCAACACTCGGGTAAGCAAACCATCCTGCAGCCCACCGACAGCTAGCCCTGATGAACTGTGTGCGGCCGGTGCACCAAAGCTTCATCACACCTTTCCTTAAGACACTGGACCAAATACCGACCCATTAAAGTCAATGGCAAAGCTCCCATTTACTTCATTGGGACATGGGTTTGAATCATAATCTGAGTTAATTCATCTCTACCTTCAACCCCATCTCTAGAGGGAAAGGATTCATACTTCTCTGGCAGTGTGCATATTGCCAATAAGGAATAGTCAGGGACTTGAGACAGTCTTTATATGGCTGCAAAGAACAGGAGCAGTAGGTTCCATTTCCAAAGACTCTAATGCATGGTCTACACTAGTCCAGGCAGGTCATCTTACGGTGCATCATCTAGCTACACAAAATGCTTGTCTGGATTCAGCTTACCTTAAGCCTCCTCGCTGTAGCATCTACTCTGTGGGAGGTCGACGGGTGCACACGATCACATCTGCTTCACTTACTCCTACAGAATGAGGAGTACAGGATGCCAGCGGGGGCTGCCCTCAGCATTCAATTTGGGGGTTTACACTAGACCTGCTAAATCAAATGCTGGAAGATCAATTGCAGAAGGGTCGTTCTTCTCTGCAGTGTAGATAAGCCCAAAGTGATAATGAGGGAATGCATCTTGGAAAAGGTGGGGGTTGTGTTTCAGGTGGTGGTGGTGGCAAAGTCAATTTTTTGTTGGTGCTGGGTGTCAACGTCAGCATTAGATATCTAGCGACACAAAATAATAGCAACACAAGTCGCTGCGGTTTGTTAAAACACAAAGATAAACGCGTGAGTGAGTGGAGGAGCGCTGTGACCACGTGTACTCATCTGTTCATGCGTATTACCACTGTTTTCACCACCTTATATCACCACGTGAAATAGTCCGCCACTTGATTATTTTTGTGTTATTTCGGGGATGGTCGTGTTATTCAAAAAACGTTCCCTAAAAATAAAATCGTGCTATTGCGAAAATGTGTTATGCAGGCACGTGTAAAACGAGTAATTACTGTATTTTAGGCTGCATCTTTAGTGACATTTAGAGTTAAGGTTTCCTGATACTTACCATTGTAAGACTCTGTTTTCAGTTGCTTAAAACTTTGTCAAATGTAACCAGTTAGGTTTTCATTTTCCATGTGGGGCGTCTGCCTCAGGCAGATTTTTAGGGACTTTGTTTCAGTTTTTCTCACTGAGATCCAGGTAGTGTGGAGAAGGGGCAAGCAGCCTGACTTGACTGCCAGGGCATAAGGAAAGAGGTTAGAGATGAGTAAGAGATTCTGGCAAAGATCAGGGATGAAGGCTTCAGGGGTGGGGGCAGGTCAAATTTGAGTGGTGTATTTCTGGAACAGTCATACTTCCTCACTGAATCCTGCCTACACAGCGATCCTCAAGGCTAACACTTCACTTCTAATCTGACTCTCTCCAGCAGAGCAGCTACATCAAAGAGAGTCCGTCCAAGCTGAAGCTCTGGGGCAAAGACTCCTCGAGACACTGTACTTTGGCTCTAATGAAGCATCCCTCTTTCTGCCCTGATCTCTGTCACTGAGTTTCAGGTAGGGATGTAAAGAATTAACGGGTTATCCAGTAAGCATGTGCCTTATTGGTATGCTTACTGGGGTAACCAGTTAATCAGCCACAGCAGCCCTCCTGGCCCGGCTGGAGCAACCCCTTCCCTGCAACTCACAGTTAAATGGTTAAACAATGTGTTTAACTTTTTGACCAGGATTTTACATCCCATCCCTAGTTTCAGGAGAAGAGATGGATGGGCACAAGCGATTTCCTGACATGATTATGAAAGTTTTGGAAACTAAAGCTACCCTTTAACTTCCTTTCTCTGGCTCCATCAATGGGACTCCCCATGCTGCTGTTCTCTCAAAGGGTATGTCTACCCTTGCACTCCAGTTCGAACTAGGGATGCAAATGTAGGCATTCAAAATAGTCAATGAAGCGGGGATTTAAATATCCCACACTTCATTAGCATGATCTCGCCAGTGCGTTACTCTGATCAACAGCTGTTTCGAAAGTGAAAGTACATGCCAGGACGCGTTAGTTCAAACCAAACCCGTTGGTTCGAACTAACATTACTCCTCATTTTTTGTTTGAAGGGGTTTGGTTCAAACTAACACGTCCCGGCGTGCACTTTCACTTTCGAAACGGCTGTTGATCGGAGTAACACACTGGTGAGATCATGCTAATGACGTGCAGGATATTTAAATCCTCGCTTCATTGACTATTTCGAATGCCTACATTTGCATCCCTAGTTCACACTAAGGTGCAAGTGTAGACATACCCAAAGAGTGCAATGCCACTACAAAGTCTTGCTTATTGACCTCCACTCAAAATCACTGAGGCTACATCTACAGTGTAGCCTTCTTCCGGAAAAGCTTATGCAAATGAAGCGCGGAGTCGAATATCGCCATGCTTCATTTGCATAATTAATTAGCAGCCGTTTTTTGCACAAGAGGCTTTTGCGCAAAAAGGAGCTGTGTAGATGGCTCCTTTTTGCACAAAAACCCCCTCTGAAAAAATGAGGAAGAATGGCTCTTGCTCAAGAGGGGGCTTTTTGCGCAAAAAGGAGCCATCTACACAGCTCCTTTTTTGCACAAAAGCCTCTTGTGCAAAAACAGCTGCTAATTAATTATGCAAATAAAGCACGGCGATATTCCATTCCACTTCATTTCCATAAGCTTTTCCGGAAGAAGGCTACAGTGTAGACGTAGCCTGAGAGTGTTGTCAGTGAAAGCAGAAGAGGGGAGAGCATGACCACAGTTTCCCTGTTGCAGTTACAGTCATAAAGTTACAGCTTGGGACATGAAGTAAAGAACATCAGACTCCCCAGCTGATGCCTATTATAAATAAACTCTAACCTGTTCTTGAATTCAGGACAATTGCCAGCCATGCATAATGGCTTGATTATTGTAATAAGCGATTAGAAACTTAAAAGATTGGTGCTTCAATGCCATGATGTCAGATTGATGTTGATTTAAACATCATCTATGTGAGTCCTTTACTGCAGAACAAAGAAAGCTGTGAATGGCATCACCACTCCATCATGTTGGAGAGGGGGTTGAGCCAAACATAACATGGGAAAGCCCAGTTTGCAAGTGCACCGAGCTCTTCATTTCTTCTTTGAAATATACTATACATAGTTTGTCCGGCCACTAAAATGCCATGACACTGGAGCTTCCTGGTGAATTGATGGCCTTGATGTATACAAAATTTAAGAAACTTTTGGAAGATCCACACTACAGGCTAGATTTTCAAAGGAACTGAAAGTGCCTAAAATGCAGGCAAGTGACCTAGTGGGATTTGATAAAGCACCCAAGCATTTTAGGCACCTAACTCACATTCAAGTCAAGAGTAGTTAAGTGCCTGACCTGCTTAGACATTTTGGAAAATCCCATTGGGCACCTACCTGCCTCTTTTGAGGCCAAATATTCAAAGGTATTTAGGGGTCTAAAGTCTTCCTCTTACCTAAGCTCTTTCCACATTCAAGCTTATCTACAGTCAGGGAGCACTAATGTTGTTCTGACCTGGCAGCAAGTGGCCGCCTGCTCTCAGCAGGGATGGTGTGACTCACTAGCAGTCTGATCCTATATAAATACGATCATGCTGATTGGCAACGTGTCAAACTCATTAGCCTTCAGGGATCCAGAGGCAGAGTCTGCTTGTGATAATATGAATCAAAGGCAGACACATCAAAACGATTGTCAGATATATTGTAATAATGAAAAAGAACAGAGCAACCAAGGGCCTCTGTAGCTAGGGCCGATGGGTGCCATTGCACCCAGAGAAAGCACTTGGTGCACTTGCAAACAAGCCCCTCGTCTCAGAGTCAGCTTGGCTACACCTACATCATGATGAAAGGGTGGTGAGGCCAAATCTCTGTGAGTGACACTGTGACCTGATGCCCGCCACTGTCACATTGGGAGTGACTTGGCTGCCTACCTGATCCCAAATCCCACCATTGCTGGTGTTGTGCTGGGCCTGAGGTGGGAGTAGGGTCAGGGATCAGGGATACCATTCCTGCTGGCAACAGAACAACAGCTCAGGGAGAGGTGGGACGGAGAGTGCCCCCCCTGGCTGCATACAGGGCAGAGATGTGCACCCCTATGGGGAGGGCAGTGACCTCATAGGCCTTGGTAGCCTTTGACCCCCTCCTCCTCATTGCAGGGAGGGCAATGACTGCACACTGCACCCACTGAATTGGGAAGCTTTCTCAGTCCTTGAGAAAAATCAATATCCTAATTTCCTTATTAATATGAAGGTCTCTCTAAACATGAAAGGTTTCTAACAGTCTCATCCACAACAATTTGCTCGGATTTAAAAATTGTGCATTTTTAAAAAAAATTTTTAAAAGGAAAACTGGCATTTTAAGTACTAAGTTGTCTTGGGAAGCGGGCTGCTTATGTTAGCATGTCGTAGGAGTAAAGTATACAGTTAGGTCAGCAGAGACTAGCTAAGCCCTGTAAAGCTGCTTACCTTGTATTAGAGAACCTATAAAATAAGAGGAGACTCATTATTTATTCTCTAAAGTTATTTCAGGACTGTCATTGGAAAGTGCAGAGGATCCCACTGAAAAAAACTGACACATTAAGATATATTATCAGTTAAACAACAAAAACCAACGGAAATAACATTTTCAACTGGATTAAGTCATGAATACTGAATAAAAGATTAAATTTCCAGTGCAGCGCAGCAAACTGTGAATTTCAGATTGAACTATTAAACAAATACTTTTTGGGGGTACTGTAGTTCTGCATTAAGATAGATCCCAATGTGCTATAACTAAGACTACCTGAAAAGGATCTCTGCCTCTTGTTATTGCATTGTTTGTAGGAAATTGCTATATACTACACTAGCAGCTGTAAAAAATTATAAAAGTACATAATGCACAAATTGCTCAAATTTGATTGCACTGAAATTGACAATGAATCTAGATAATGTGGCATGGTGTATAATAGAACTGGCTTTCTTTGCCTTCTCTTAAAATGTGTAAGCATTTCTATTGAAAACCTGGGCTTCCAGGATAGATAATCAAGAATAATTCATTTCAAGGTGAAACGTAGAACTCAAAATTACAGTGAAAAAAGAAAAATCTATCTGGATCTCTGGGAGTTTTAAAAAAGCAAATACATAGGATTTGGTGGTTTCAGATATTTCTTTAACACATTTATATTTGCTAGGACCACTAGAAATTTTCTTTCTAAACGGCTTTTTGATTGACACTTGGGGTCTTGGTTAGACTAATTGTTTAATCAAAAGCATCAGCTTCCTGCATAAATCCTTGCTATTCCATGTGAAAACAGAAAAGTGTTTGTTTCCAGCCAAGAATGGAAATATTGGGAGTTGTAATTCCAGTGCCCTGTGCTCTCATTCTCCCTAACAGTCAGGGTTCTCAGTGATACACTATGATGCACCCACTCCTTTCTTTTAAGAGTTGAGGAAGAGATGTGACATAGGAGATGCAGTCCAGACAGCCCACCCTAGAAGAAAACGGGAGCGTAAGGCATCCAAACTACAGCTACCAGAAGGCACCTGAGTGACATTTGGTAATTATGGACATAGGCCAGATTTGAACTATTGAACTAGAAATAAAAGGATCTATATCCCATTACCAACCCACTATCCAGTCCCTCTCATTAACATTTTAGTGGCAAAAGCTCAAATGTTATTTCATTAATAGTCATGAAACTAACTTCATTGACGTGCATCTATTAGTAGTAGAGGAAACTGACTTTTGTCCTCCCGAATAAATTTAGTCTGCATTAGGAAAATGTTCTCATAGCAAATGAGAGGAACGCATTGCAAATGATTAAGAGCCATTAAAATAAGATCCAGACATGTTCTAAATACTTAGTGCTGGATGCTGATTATTCCTTAATGCAATCAATTAATGGAGTGAATAATCAGAAGTGTGTTTATTTAGGGAAAGCGAGTCCTGTGCAGCATTTTTATTCTTACTGTTGATTTCAGAGTTTCAGAAGATTCGCAAAGTGGTACTAAGTGAAATGTCTGCATTGCAACTTGAACAAAGTCCAGTGAACCCTGGCTTCAAGATTTGTGCTTTTTGGTACAGAAATTTGCATCCCATCTGCCCTGGGCTAGCTTCCCTTTCTTCCTAAACAACCTTCACATTCTCCACAAGCCGGGGGTTTCCTTTATTGACAACTACCAGATTTAGAGGAGCACGTGATCTCATTTCCCTCTCTACTGTCTCTGAGCCCAGTGGCCCCTCCCCTTGTTCTCTGGGGAATGCAAGCTGGCCAATCTCCCATGTTCACATTTTAAGGGGTGGAACACAGTCCAGTGGTAGGAGGTAGCAGGATGTGACATGACACTGTGCTGAGAGTGGGGCAGGAAACTCTTTTCTTCCATTAGTAGCTCTGCTGGGAGCTGCAGAGATAGGTAACCCCATGCAAAGCCAGCAGCTAGGGAGTGCTCAGTGGTTCCTAAGCAATAAATGAACAGGAAAGTGAGCCCTATAGTTGCAAATGGCTAGTTGAGAACAGCTTTGTTGTCTTGGTGCCTCAAAGCTTACTTAGCTACTACAATATGCCCATATCTGCCTTAGGGCTTAGTGGGGAGCTTCTAGGGCAGGAGAAGTTTCTCCTCTCCCCTATTTCCTTCTGAAAAGGCCAGACATTTCATGGTCTCACTACACATCTTTGGGATGTGAATGTGTGGGGTAGTGGTACTGTCTGTTATCCCCTGTAAACAGAAGATGGCAGATTAGACTGCCAGATCCAGATTGACAACAGTAGTTGGGCACCTAAATCCCTGTTTTAAGCTGCCACTGAAACCTGTGCGTACCTAAACTAATGCAGTGTCTATATTTTCCGGACAAATATCCTCTACGTACCTGTGTTTCTACCTCTGGGTATGGACACTGCTGCTGCCTCCTAGGGCATCTGATACCCATCTTTCACCTATGCTCAGAGCAATCCATGATCCAGAGAAGATAGGTGCTCCTGCATCTCTCTCACCCCCGTGTAGGCATGCTGAGAGGTGGCCTACTAGTTCAGGTCCCATTCAACATCCTGATTATAATGAGGGTTGTGCCACCCTCTCGCCCAGATTGTTATCCCAGTGGTGTGAGCACTCATTAGAGATGTTCAGATTTAATTCCCCAGGCTGATGGATGGGAAGAAAGATTTGAACAGGGGACACCCCCCCTCTCAGGAGAGTAATCAGTGAACAGTGGGATGCTCTGGTCCTCTGTTGAAGATATTCCACTGTGTGTAATTAATTAGTCATTGCAGCAGCCGGATCAGAAGCCTCCCACCTCCCAGGTGCATGCCCTAAACATATTCTCTCCCTCCTCCTCCCCCGCAATGATCTTTCAGTTATTTATATAACATGGAAAAGTTTCAACAGGAGGCTTGAGGGAAACCCATATCACAATATCCCAGAGTGGTTGGAGCACTCTCTCGAGTGGCATGGGAGTCCCTTGTTCAAATCCCTGCTCTCTCTGAGGAGGGACTGGTACGTAGGTCTCCTGCACCTCAGGTGAATGCGCTGACCTCTGGGCTAAAAGTTTTAAGATGACATCGGTGGTGGTAGCAGCAGGCGGAGCTTATTTTGAGCAGAGAGAGGTATCTGCCTCAGTCATTGTCACAGGAAACAACTTAGGTGCCGAAACCATCTTCCTCCAGGAGAGGTGTCCCTGCTGTGGATCACAAGCACAGATGATAGGTCCTCTCTACAGTCCAGTCTTGGGAGTGTATCTCCAAGGCAGAGGTGGGACTTAGGACACAGCCCTCTTGTTGGCATCTCCTATTGGCTAGCTTAGATGACTCCCCACCCAGCATGCTGGCATCTCTCTAAGGCTTTGTGGATAAAAGCCTTGGTCTAGTCATTTCCCAGGAAACTCAGGCTGGGAACTCCTAAGCCCAGGGGATAGCAGATGAAGACGGCTCCCCTGGAAATGGCAACAGCAAACAGAATGGTTCAAGGACTTTGAGTGCATGGCATGCAGAGGAGGCCCATTCTGATAGACCAGTAGGATGTTCCCTTGGAATTTTACATGTGCTAACTCATATCCCCATTGAACATTGAACATGATCCAGTGGTTAGGGCCCTAGTTTAGGAGTCAGGAGACCAGAGTTCAGTTCCCTGCTCCATTATGGACTGCCAGCGTGACCTTGGGCAAGTAATGTACCCTCACTGTGCCCATGTGCCAATCTGTACATTGGGGGGTAATAGTTCTTCCTTACCCCTGCAGGGTATTGCGAGAAGAGATGCCAAGGGCCATGGAAGTACTTTAGATAGACAACTGGTTCTCTGCCAGATGCCACTTTGCCAGACCGAAACACAGAATTCAGTTTGCAAGCAGTGCCGGGCATTGAATCCAGCTGCGTTTACAACAAGCTCTCTCTGTCTCTAAGTTATGCAAAAGTTGTATTCCATACATGGTGAAGATAACCTGTATCTTGAGAGAGTTAATCCATCAATGTGAACATGGTTAGAGCCCTGCACAGATACAAATGGCTACCCGCCGATGCGGATATCCACAGATAGACATTGGTATCCACAGATGTGCACGGCTCTGCTCCCAAGAGACGTTGCTGCCAATAGAGAGAAGTGTGATGCCATCAAGCTCAGGAGCCAGTGCCCCATGCAGTCAGCTCCGCCTGGCCATGTGGCTATACTGCTGCCAGCCCTGCCACTAGCAGGACTGCACGACCCCAGATCAGAGATGCTTCAGATGGGGGCAGGGCTGGTGACGGTAGAACCGCACAGCCAGGAGGAGCGGCTGGTGCGGGGCGCTGGCTCCCGGGAGCGAAAGAACCACATTCCTCTCTGTTGGTTGCAGCATCTTTTGGGAGTGGAGCCCTGCAGGTCTGCGGATATTGATGTCTATCTGAAGATAGCTGCATCCGCAGGTAGACATTTATATCTATGAAGGCTCTAAACATGGTCAGGTGGGTCATAAAACGTTGTTCACTGGTATGATAAACCAGCTGAAGAAAGGGTATAAAATTCTGCCTTCAATTACACATGCCTTATTTTATTTACCATTATAATAATGTCTACCAGCCCAATGGAATAGGTACAGATGCATAATACAGGGATAGTCATGCCCCAAAAGCTTACAGTGTAAATAACCCAGACAGATGAAGATCAGGAAAAGGAAGACTGATTAGCTCCATTTTACAAAAGAGGAACTGAGAAATTAAATAACTTATAGAAAAGTATGAATGGGAGGAGAATGTGAAAGTGTGACAAGGATTTATCAGCTACTGCAAAACAAAGATGAAGCTGTCTGTTTTGCTTTTAATGCGTTCTGCTCTTTTTTATATGCATTAGTTGTCTTCTAAAAGCTTGCGTAGACAAGGGTAACTTCCACCAGGGTAACTACACTGATGTAGGCATGTTGTAGTAGATCCCTAATGTAGACACATGGCATCAGCGCAAATGGGGGCTAACATTGATAAGTTTCACTGGTATAGATAATTCACTCTGGCTATGTCTACATTACAAGTTTTCTAGGGGAAAAAATACGCTAATGAGGGACTCATTTGCATGGGTTGCAATCTCATTTGCATATTTTCTGCCAATCCGTTTTTGCGCTGGGGTTTTTGCACAAAAACAAGCAATGTGGATGTTTTCTTTTTGCACAAAAAACCCTTTTTCCACAAAATTGGTAAACCTTTTTTGGGGCATAAGGATCTTGTGGGAAAAGGGGGTTTTACACAAAAAGAAAATGGCCACACTGCTTGTTTTTGCGCAAAAATGGATCGGCAGAAAAAATGCAAATGAGATCAAGATTCATGCAAATGAGGCCCTCATTAGCATATTTTTTGCCTGGAAAACTCGTAGTATAGGCGTAGCCTCTGGGTAAAAAAGCCTATTGTAGACAGGGCTTTCTTTTTTATTGAGGGCATGAAAACATGTTCTTATGTAACAGAGAAAGTTCTCCGGTGAGTTTGGTCCCTCACAGGTTCTCTGAAGCAGATCTTGGAGGAAGATGAGGCCTTTCTTGAATAAAGATGTAAGCAGCATATTCCTAGCAATTGGTCATCAGGTAATAAGAGTTGCATGTGTGTGATTTCCAAGGAGCACCTTTCCCCCCGAGAGTAATGCAATCCTTCAGTGATATCCCCTATCACTGCCAGCTTGGCACTGTAACGGGAATGTATATTTCATAGATTACTGTACTAGGTCTCTTGTAATTGGCTGATTCAGAATCACATGGTCATGCATGATACACCTATTCAGAATTTGTGAGTTACCCTATTATGTAACATTTCTAGATGATGGGTAATATTTTCTCGAAAGCATCTAAGTGACTTAGAACACTAAGGCCTGCTCTTCACTAGAAAAGATTTGTTGGTCTAGCTATACTGCTATAACCAGGAATGTATTCAGGGCATCAAGGCCCTCTTGCTGCTGGGCCTTAACTCTATCTTCAGTATTCTAGTTCAGTCAGCATTACTGCAAGTATGTTTCCTTGAGCTGGGAAAAATATGCCCAGCTCAAAGCATAGACATAGCCCTAGTATAGCTGCAACTTAACAGTGCTAAAAATGCTTTTGCTGGTATAGCTTACACTGTTCCCCAAATAAAATAAGCTAAACCAGAAAATGTACTTTCATGCTGGTATAGCTGCCCCTACAAAGGGCTTCTGTCACTATAAATATTTTAAAACAAAAAACAAAAATACTGCAAGCGACATCACTATACATGCCAAAGAAGACCTGGCTTAAGTCTCCTTCAGAAAAGGGACTGAGGTACATAAATCACTTAAGTACTTTTGAAACAATGTATTATCTCTTTTTACTACCACTGGGTAAAATGTGTTGGTGTTGCAAATTCTTGCAAAGCAGCTAGTGAGTTCTCACTCCATAATACAATATAATATATCAAAATATATGTAAATCATACCATGCAATGAGAATCTGGGAGAATGTGGCTTTCCTCTGCCACAGACTGTGTGTGACCTTTATCAAGTTATTTATGCCACACTTTCACTATATGTAAAATGGCATTAATCCTCACCTAATGGGTTTAGTGAATTTTAATTCTTTATTGATTGGCAAAGGCTTTTCAGCACCTTCCACCAGAGGTTCTCGGGTAGATACTGAAATATATTAACCTGGATGCAGAGAGGTTGATCGGGATCAAGCTAAATTTTATGTACATGTCTTTTCCAAACAATAAAGAATTAAAATGCACTATACCCCAGGTAGGTGGGAATGAGTGCCTTTTTAAAATATATTAAAAAGTAGCTGCTAATTCACCTAAGGGACACTGGTGTGGAAGAGAAAAAGTAATATCATAGAATGTCATATGTAGTACTTGAAGAAAGTCCTCAGGAAAGATGTCATCGGAAACAGTAGCAAACATTATTACACACACACAAAGTAGGAAAACTTAATAGAGAAATAAGTATTAGATTTACAGGTTTTTCCCCCATGGGACAGGTGTTACGCTCTAATGCACCCGCAACAGCAATCCCAAAACACAGGGAAATTGAGGCAAGACCCACAGGTAGGTGGTCAATCAAAATAAGTAATAAGGATGAACCAGTTACATCTGGAACAGTCTGAACAAAACAGTGAAATGGCAGGTATGTGGCACCAGGCCCTAGGTAACCGCACACACCCTATGCTATGTACACACAGGAACTGGAATACTGAGTTCAGGGGGCAGGAACAAGAAAACAAACAGCAACAAGGGGCAAGAAGTATGTGCATGTACACCAGTCATTACAGTTGTTTTCTCTTTTTCATCAGAAGTTCAGTGGAAGTACTAGGGGTGCATCTACACAGCACCCTAAAATCAAAATAAGATAAGCAATTTGCACTACGTAAATTGTGTATCTTATTTCGATTGTATTTCAAAATAGCTTATTTTGAAATTTGGCACGTCTACACAGTGCTATTTCAAGACCTCCCTTAACCCTCATGGAATGAGGGTTACAAAGATGCTGATATATTGCTCCTGTTATTTTGAAAAATATTTCAAAATATTTCAAAATAACTGTCATGTTTAAAAGACGTGGGGGAGCTATTTTGGGATACCTCCAGTATCCCGAAATAGCCACACTGCCTAGACATAGCCCAGGTGATCCTAGGGCCATATGTTATACTTCTGATTCAACTAGGGGGTGTGGATTCTCTTCTTCTGACAACTTCCCCTGCTGGCCACTTGACATCATATGCAGAAAGAACATTCTCTCCCCCTTTTCAGGAGGCAGTACAGCTCTCTGGTTAACACCACATTCTCCATGTGATAAATGCCTCATAGAACTCAAATCATTGGATTCAGAGTGCTAACCATTACACTGTTTCCTGCAGCCTCAAAGACCGCACCACAAGTATCAAACATGCTTCCAGTCTCTAACCTAATATACATTGCTTGTCCAGGACAAAACACACAAAGATGTGCATGACTATACATGTTGAAACCCCTATATTTCCTACTCACATCAGTCAGCTTTGAGGATGGCAAAGGGGTGGATAGATACTTTGGTCCTCATAGGTCAGCTAAATCACCAGTAGACATGGGCTACTCCAGTACTATCATGAGGTGCAGTCTGGATACATGTAAACCACGACACAACCAATAGGAAAGGTTGTATCCTGGCATCCCTCCAGTATGTCATCTCTCCCGTTTCCTTGTCACTCTCCTGTTTCCTTGGGTGTGGTACAAATAGATTGATAAAGTACTGTACCAATATTCATCAGAAAGCCTTCAAACTCTTTTGATACAAAAGATGCCCCATTACCTGACACAAAGTTCTCTAGTAGGCCAAACATCGCAAATAAAAGGGTTAGAAAACAAGGGTACACCTACACAGCAGAGCTAAACTCTTAATAAGCTATGTAACTTGAGCTACCCTAATTGCATAGCTTAAGTTGAAATAGCTTATTTCGAATTTGGGCACGTCTACACAGCACTTATTTTTAAATAGAGCACTCTTTCTCTGGCTTCCCTTACTTCTCATACAATGAGGTTTACAGAAATCGAAGTAAGAAGCCCATTATTTTGAATTTATTTCAAACTAACAGGCTTGCTGTGTAGACACACAATACATTATATTGGAATAACTGATGTTATTCTGAAATAATGCTGCTTTGTAGACATACCCAAAAGGAGCTCCTTTGAGAGAGGTGCCTTGTGAAATTATGAATGCAAAAGGGTTAAGTGAATAATTGTCTCTAACAGTCATCAGTGTGTAGCTATGCCGTCCATTTGAGGGGCCATTCATATCTGCAGCAGTTCTTTACCATGGTCAGTCTACAACTACTAGTTTCAAAGAGGCCAGAGAAGAAGTAGTTCTGTGCACTGGGCAGCCGGAGCGTACGTTCACATGATGCTGAATGTTTGAGGGTAGTGCTGGCCACCAAGCATAACTCTGCAGAAGTTCCTTCATCTTCATAACTCCCAAATATGTGTCATGAGCCTCATCTAGGACAATTTGTCACAATGCTGCTGGGCATAAGATAAGTGCAGTAGCACATCTTCCCTGTGCGCTCAGAATGAATTTTGTAGAATGTAGACAAAAGTTCTTTTAAGGACGGGATCTATCCAATCTGCTTGTACAGCATGTACCTTGCATAGTTCAGCAGTCAGCCCTTAGTCAACTGCCATATCATTAAGCAAAAAAATATACTGGGTACTCTGCTGTTTCTGCATATAAGGATGCCAGACCAGCAGAATTTCTCAAAAGAGCATCAGCAAATAAATTACGTCTTCCTTTGATATATACCCAATTAAAGTTATACTGCTGCAAATGAATAATCCACTACTGCAGCCTCACGTTCAGCAGGTCAAATGGCTTTATGTCACAGGCCCAAAATAGGCAAATGTTCAGTTTCTAAAGTCAGATGTCTTCCCAATAAGTGGACTTTGAAGTGTACAGTAGCAAAAAGCTTTGCCAAAAGTTCTAGCTCAATCTGGGAATGCTTTATTTCCATTGGGGCTTTCCACTGGCTTGCTTTCCCTCCTGGAGCAGAACTGAGCAGATTCATCAATCTGAATCACTATAGGCTTCCTTGGATCAACATAAGCATGGGATTGAATCCAACACAGGGCTTGATGCAGATTTTCAAAACCCTGCTTTATGTCTTGAGTCTACACCAATTGGCCTAGACCCAGGGTTAAAACCGACAGTGGCTTGGCAGGGGTACTAAAATTGGGCAGAGCATACCCATCTATGTATTCATCTTAAGCCAAGGAACAACTGTAACTGCTACGATCAGTGCGTAATGGTAGCAAAGTAGCAACTTGTAGCCATTTGGGTGTCTGTTCTACTCCCATCGAACAACAGAGACTACTACTGGGGTGTCCAACCAGTTCTGAAGCAGGAGCCACTGCAGTGGCTTTCAGTTTCCTTGTTACATAAACGGAAATTGTCTGTTGATTGAGTTCAATGGTGATAAAGACATAAAGGCAAAGATTTTCATGGAGATGGATGAATAGCAGACTGCTGCCACTAACCAGCCCTGGTCCATAGTGGCCCGGACTGGCCGTGAACACAGGCAGCTAGCTGATAGAGGCAGCAGTGCAGAAGGGGAGCAGGCGGCACTGTGCAGAGGTGCTAGAGGGAAACGGCTTTTAAGCCAGCTCCCCCCAGCACCAGCTCCTGCTTCCCCATAGTCCTTGCTCTTAAGTAACCCAGTGAACCGGGACTAATCCTTGTCCATAGCCATTGCAGGAGGAAGAGAACTTACCAACCGGTGTCCTCTTGCCCTGGCACACTCATGTAAGGCTAGCCACATTCTACCCTTCCATGTGTGAACATACCTTTCTGGTTTTGTGTATAGATTTCAGTTTCTCTGCCTCTCTGATATATTATTCACTTTGTTAATTGCCTTTCAATACAGTTTGTATGAAAGACACTTTACAAAGAGAATCATTCATTTTGTGTTGTGTTGCACTCGTGCCCAGACACCTCATTCCAGTATCAGGGTTTTGTTGTGCTTGCTGTTACACAAATACATAGATAGGTAGATGCCGCCTCTGTCCCAAAGAACTTACAGTGTGATGTTGCTGTAGTGGAACAGTTTAAAAGCAGTGATATTACCCACATAGGTATTCAGGTCAGAACCGGGTGGCTATGTAGCCCTCTCTTCCACAAGCATTCTCGATCCCGTTTTTAAAAAGAGAAGCAAAAAGAGCTTATGTACCTTCCCGCCTTATCATTATGAGAGCAAACAGAGGAGGCTGATACGGGAGGGATGGTGGTTTTTGTGCTGCAGACATCTAATCTGAAAGAGATTAAAAGCAAATAATATTAGGGTTACAGTAGGACAACATGACATCCCTTTTTATTTAAAGTGTCTGTGTTTGTTATGCATATATGCCAATTACATGTGGCCTTTGATCCTGTGGCGACATGCCACTGCAGCCTTCAGTAACATTTTGGTTGTGTTTTTTGTGACAGCTTTGTGTCATCTTACTTTCCAAACAACAGTTTAGATTATTTCTCACAAGTATTTCATTACTGGATGTTTTATTTAAAGTGGGTACCAGTGTAAGAATACCCCAAGCCTTAGGAAGTGTTTTGCTTCAAGCAAAGGCAGCAAATCCTTTTTCACACTTTGAAGTTGCATACAAGCAGTTACTGTACAGGTTGAACCTCTTAAATCCGGGACTCTCTGGTCCAGCAACATTTGTGGTCCAGCAGGATTATGGATGTTGCTGGACCAGAGAGCCCTGTTGCCTGGGAATGTCAGGGAGTGCAGCAGAGGGGACCCCACCATCAGACCAGTGAGTCCCATCCCTGGGGAGCCCTGGCCAGGCGGGACAGCAGTGGGACCAGAGAGCCCCGTCCCGGTGGAGCCCCGTCCCTGTGTGGCAGCAGCGGGGCAGCTGTGGAGCCTTATCCCTGGGGAGCCCCAGCCAGGCGGGACAGCAGTGGGACCAGCAAGCCCTGTCCCCGTGGAGCCCCATTCCACCGCGGAAGAAGCGGGATGGCTGCAGAGGTCCGTCTCTGGGTAGCCCAGCCGGGTGCAGCAACCGCAGAGCCTAGTCCCCAGGAAGCCCAAGGTGGGGCAGAAGCAGGGCAGCTGCGGAGCCCCATCCCCAAGAAGCTATGGCCGGGCAAAGCAAAAGTGGGGCTTTGGTGGCTGGAGAGCTCCATCCCTAGGGAGCCCCAGCCAGCTAGTGGCAGCATGCCGAGCGCAGGCCCTCTAGCAGCAGGGCTAGAGCCCTGTTGCAGTGGGGCTGGAACGGAGCCAGCCAGTGTGTGTATCCTGGGAGTCCAGTGGCAGGGGACCTCCCCAATCCAGCAAATTCCCTCATTCGGGACGGGTCAGGTGCCAACTGTGCTGGACCAGGGAGGTCCAACCTGTATTTTCTCTGACACAGCCAGCACGAATGCTATTTGACCAGCCACATTCATTTCCTAAACCACACATTTTAAAAGGAAGTTTTGGCTGCAAGGAGCATGATTGGTGTATATGCCAAAAAATAGTTTAATATTCCTCTCCTAAACCATGTAAAAATGCTTTTGCATACTGTATTAGAGAAATCGTTGACAGAGATCATTTCCTCTGTTACTTAACTGCAGCACATAACATTTAGATATGACCAATAAATCCATTTTTTTGTTAATTAAAACAGTAATTACGTAACTCCAAAAGCTTCAGGGGGTAGCCGGGTTAGTCTGTACAGGATTAACTTAAAAAACAACAAATAGTCTGGAAGCACTTTAAAGACTAACAAAACATGCAGATGCACTATCATGAGCTTTCGTGGGCACTGCCCACTTTGCCACAAAAGCTCATGATACCATCTACATATTTGGTTAGTCTGGTAGCATTTTAAAGACTATTTGTTGTTTTTGAAGTTTACATATCTCCAGTGAGCCCACCAAAATGACTGTGTATGCATTGTTACTTTCTAGTGTCTATAGTTTTTATGTTTGATTAGAACACAAAATAGCAAGCCCAACTTTACTTGGATTGTATGTTGAAAATTTGGGACAGATACACTGTATTTTTCTTATAAAACACAGAGTTTTGGGACAGATACACTGGATTTTTCTTATAAAACACAGGGTTTTATGCACCTGTCTTAGATATAAAACAAAACACAAACCTAACAGCAGTGTTGCAAGGAGATTAATATAATTCACATGGCCAGATTTTGATCTCTTGAGACATTTTGTGAGTGAACTCTTGTTCTTTGATCTCAGCATTTTCTGTAGGACCTTTCATCCACCCAAAAGCACTTTACAGACATTAAAGTGTCATAACACTCCAGGGAGTTAAGACAGGTATTATCCCCATTATAAAAGTGTAAACCAAGGTATAGGTTAATTGGCTGGTCTGAGATCACAAAATCTATGCTGGTACTGAGCTCAGGATCTGTTTTGCCTTAACTTCCAGGTCTTTACCATAACCTCTTTACTGTTTTTGGAAGGAAGTTCTGAATATGAATCTAGAATTTCTAAAGTCCTTGAGGGAAAAGTCCATCTTTGAATTTAAGCATAAACAAACAGGCCAGGGTTCTGTATATATAGTTTGATTATTTTTAAATGAATCACCTGCTTCATGTAAGATTGATAGACACCTAAAAAAGGGCTTTGTTGTACTTTTAGTTGATATTTTTGGTAGTGAATGTGTTCAGGGCTGTTTGGTTTTTAATCTTGTCACAGCCTAATACATTTGGCAGTGTCTGCTCATGAGATGCCTTGGCCTGGATTGCTGGGATACTGCAAGTCAAAGCTGAGGTCTAAATCTCTTAGCTGTGTCTGCCTGCCCAGGGCCAGACAAGGTATACTGAAAGACAAGACTGAGAGGGTATGTCTACACTACTACCCTAGTTTGAACTAGGGTGGTAATGTAGGCAACCGGAGTTGCAAATGAAGCCCAGGATTTGAATTTCCCGGGCTTCATTTGCATAAAGCCGGGCGCCGCCGTTTTTAAATGACTGCTAGTGCGGACTCCGTGCTGCGCGGCTACACGCGGCACGGACTAGGTAGTTCGGACTAGGCTTCCTAGTCCGAACTACCGTTACGGGGAAACGAGGAGTAACAGTAGTTCGGACTAGGAAGCCTAGTCCAAACTACCTAGTCCGTGCCGCGTGTAGCCACGCGGCACGGAGTCCACACTAGCGGACATTTAAAAATGGCGGCGCCCGGCTTTATGCAAATGAAGCTTGGGAAATTCAAATCCCGGGCTTCATTTGCAACTCCGGTTGCCTACATTACCACCCTACTTCGAACTAGGGTGGTAGTGTAGACATACCCAGAGAGACTACAGAGTTGCACAGAAAATTACAAAGTACCTTTGTGAATTCATTCTGGACGATATGTGACATGCATATGTTGTTAAATAGCTCCCTCTTCCTTTCTCTGCCCTGCACCATTACACAAATCATAAAATCTCACTGATTCATTTTAATCAAAAACAATTTTCTAGCCTTTGGAGAGATGAGAAAACATGGAAACAGCTAAAGACATTTTGCAGTAGATAGAGTAAACTCTCTGAAGTGCTAAAAAGTGATATTCAAAGTTGCATTTGCAAGCGTGTGCAATTTTTTATTAATACAAGTATTCAATTCCAGCCCATGAAAGCTTATGCCCAGATAAATATGTTCGTCTTTAAGGTGCCACAGGACTCCTTGTTGTTTTTGTTGAAACAAACTAACATGGCTACCCCTCTGAAATTTGTTATATGAAAAGTATTTTTGTCTTCATTCACTTGGGAAACAAATAAGATACTAAATGGTTTTTTTTCTAATTGATCACAGCTAGTCAATGAAGACAAACACAGATAGAAACAAAATATAAAATTGTAATCGTGGGAACTAACCATCAAGGGAAATGGTAGATTCCCAATGTTTTCATGTCTTTAAATCAAGCTGGACACTTTTCTAGAAGATATGCTTTAGTCAAATCAAAGTTACTGGGCTCAATACAGGAGTAAATAGGTGAAATTCAATGAGATGTGTTTTACAGACATGCACGCTAGATGAGCTGATGGTTCCCTCTGGCCTTAAAATCGATGAATTTCAAAATGAAATGGCCCTGAGAATCCTGGCAAAATACCACTTCAGCTCTGGGTGTTGCAATGTCTGGCTATCCCTAAACTAGACAGAGAAAGAGAAAACCATAGTAAGTGGACCGGTATGTGTTTTCAGAAGGAAATTATTAGTGATAGTAAGACGGCACTGCACCAAAAAGACTTGCATTGTATGCCAAAGGCATACCAGCGTGACAGCCCATTCCATGCTGAGTGGAACAAGGTTGACAGTACTCACACAGTTCAGTGAGTGATCTACAGCCTCTGTGCTGGCACACAGCAAAGAGCAATTTATTTATTAATTTGAAAGCTTTGTAACATTTGGGGAACGTTTTGGAAAGTGGTATCTTAGCAGGGGCCCCTCCCTCTCACCCCTGTCTGGTAGGGAGCCAATATGTTCATTTCTAGCCTTTACAAAAAAAACAAAAAGAGCAACAACAGTGAAAGGATGAACGAGAACGTCTTCCATAAATTCAAGAGGCTTTAATGTGACTAAATTCATCTGCAGGAATAACATCTGGTCATGGCATGAAAGCAGTGGCACAGATTCACCGATGCTCTTATAAAAGCTGTAATTGTTTGAAGAAACTGGTAGAACACAGTTTCCTGCATGCCGGTTTAAATACAGATACTCGTGACTTGAATTGCTTTTATCCATAAGACCTGTTAAGTGGTTATGTCCCCTAAGACACATTATTTCCATTGACAAGAGCCTACATTTTCATGTTCCCCTATTGTATTAGAAATTTGTGCAGTAGAACATGTTTTTCCTAATATTTACTGTAAGTGGGGTGGCAAATTCCCATTAAGACAAGCCTGCCTATTTATAGTCATGTTTTCTTCATCTATTTATAGCAAATATGAGTAAATAAACCTGCAACACAGAGGTATTTGTGCAATAGCCACAAAACTGCAGCTTTAAACAAGGAGCCAATCAATATAATCACATCTATACCTTCCAAAGGATTTACAAGGCACCAGTGTTTGCCCAGAAAAATAAAGGCTTGAGAGACTCTTGGGGGTTTTGCTTTTGTTCTACACCTGATCATAATTATTAAGCTGTACGACACCTTGCCTTCCATCATTAGTCTATGAAAACTTCACCTGTCGCTAACTATAATCACCTTCTTCAACATGGAAGAGTTTTTGAGGAATATGTTGTTTGCCATTGCATTAAG
This sequence comes from Pelodiscus sinensis, assembly GCF_052426305.1. Lineage (NCBI taxonomy): Eukaryota > Metazoa > Chordata > Testudines > Trionychidae > Pelodiscus > Pelodiscus sinensis. The sequence continues at coordinate 106,572,891 of NC_143055.1, forward strand.
TCTAGGAATACTTACTTGTCATTGTGTTTCCATTTCCTGCTGCTTATGAAAACAGAAATCCCCCATCAGTTTGCTGGCGGCTACACCAACAAGTATAATAAGCCATGCCGATTGGATGTCTCTATGGATTTCATATTGGATTATCTGTAGCATTTTTGGCTTAGATTTTCAAAGCAGGATAAGGGGCTTGGATAGCCAATTCTCAGTCAAATTAATTAATTTCATTTCTCATTTCCTAAAATAAGTTCATCAAAATATTACAGAACTACTGCTGTAATAAGTACTGCTGGAGTTTTGCTGCTTCAGTTGTAGGGGCTCTGGATTTAATGGTGAAGCTAGAGGCTGTAATCTATGACATGGATATCATGGATTAGTTAAAGTCAACTGTGAGGACATTTTGAATTTGTTATTCATTGGTGGGGCTGTAACCCTCCTCTGGGAATTCAAGGTGCCAATCCCCCTTAAAGAAAGCATGCTCAAGAATGCACCATTTGATCTTAATGACCCAATTCTTGGCCAAGTTCTCTGCTGCATCAGCCTTTACTGGGCACATCAGAGGCAGCAGAGCAGGAAAGGTGCTGCAAAAGAAGGTGTTTCAGTGCTACAGTAAACTATGTCCTAGAGGGTATTCTACCATTAGTAGATTGCTGGAGCACAGCACAAACTAGCCACACCCCTGACTCAGTCTTATTCTGACCCCTTTACCAGCAGAATTCCTAGCTGGCTGCATAAGAAGTGAAAAGGTTTTAAAGTGGGGCTCAAGGTTTGGCCTTTTCTTCTCAAATCTTCAATTTTCATGGGAGATTGAAAAGGTCGTGACAAGTTTTCTGCAGCTCCATTTGGATACATCTGATTTCCCACTAGCCAAGTTTTAGGTCTGGGTACTTGGCAGTCATTTCAAAAGTATTCTTGGTCACTGATTTCCTCCTGGCAATGAAGAAAGGTTAGATATCCTGTCAGATTTTCTTCCATCTGTCAAACAGCCTTTGATACTGATGACCACAAGGTGCTGTGGGCATACTTCCAGGACCTGTCAGAATGGAGGAGATGTTCTCTGGCAGCTCTATTCTTTCTTTCCTGAGACGTGTCAGAAAGTATTCTAGGGTAACTGGTCACCCACACTGAGGGTTCTTACCTGCAGATTCTGTTGTGTTCTCTATTTCAGTGTGTATGTGAGGTTACTATGATAGTGAGTTGCTTTGTGCTGCAGTGCTATAAGTACGATGAAACCCATATCTACATTGGCTTTTAATTAGATCTACTCAGTGCAGATGCCTTGATTTCCTGGCCAGTTCCTTTATCAATTTTATTTGTAAATGTATCTGCTAATTTATATTTTTCACGCATGCTTTTATTTTGGTTTCCAAAGAATAATATTCCAGCTCTGAATGAGCTAGTGTTGCCAACATTTCCCAAATACCTTCCAATAATTTTGCACGAATAAACTTGAACATGTCTTTGGATGCTGCTGTGGTAATGTGCACATGTGATATTTTTTTTTTTGAGAAAGTCTTGGATATCCCTTTTTATTGCTTTGGATTAAGTCATATTAAGCCCTTTGGAAAACAAGAGGCCTCTCTGGCATTTTTCACAATCCAATGATAGCTGTGGTAATGTGATTTCTGAAGAAGGGCCCCTAAATAGCGCAAATGAGCATTGACTGTAGGGAGAGTTGGTTTGTTAGGATAGTTATAAAATCACCATGATTCTGAGTTATAATCACTAATGGTATGTCTACACTAATGGTATGTCTACCGGACAAAGTTGAATTAAGATATACAACTTCAGTTACATTAATTGTGTAGCTAAAGGCGAAGTAGCTTAACTCCGCTTTTGGCGCTGTCTACACTGTAGGAAGTCGAAGGAAGAACACTCTTCCTTAGACTTCCTGTACTCCTCGTCAGGGTTACAACAGGAGTGCCCCTTTCAGTTCGAATTAGCTGTCTTAACCACTAATTCGAACCCTGGAAGATCGACAGCGGCAGCTTCAATCTTCCTTTGCAGTGTACCTGTACCTTGAGGGTGTGTCTAGACCAGGGGTTCCCAAACTTTTTGACACGGGGATCAGTAAATCCATTCACGAACTTTTGGAGGACCGGTAACGGTCATTTGCATATTTGCATATTCATTAATCAAATGATGAATATTCAAATAAGTTGTTTCTGGTCCTCCCAAAACCCCCAGTGCCAGCTTTAGCAAAGTTTTTCATATGGTTACCCACAATATTCTTGCCAGCAAGTTAAGGAATATGGATTGGATAAATGGACTGTAAGACAGAAAGCTGGTTAGACCAGCGTTTTCCAAACTTTTTACTTTAGTTGGAACCCTTTTTTTTCAGTACTGTTTTTTGCAGCCCAAAAATATAAACACATAAAAAACAAACTGAGAAAATACCAGACATATAACATGTCTGGTATTTTCTCATTAGGTAAGTTTTATTATTACTAGATGTATCAGTTTGTAGTTTCGAACTGCCTGGCTGGTAAATGTGCTCAGGCTGCATGAGTGTGTCTGCCAGCCAGACAGTTCGCAACTACTCGAGAGGGGGAGCGGGGGAGAACAATAGAATCCCCAGGCTGGACTAACTCGTGCTTTGCGAGGGGGGGGGGAGGGGAGCAGCACCCCGAGATCTGCATATGGCCGGGTCAGTCCCGCTCCCCGCCGGCCGATTCACTCCCCCCCCCACTGCGCCTCAGGCCAACCCCACTTCCCCCAACCCCCTCCCGAACAGCCAGTTCTCCCTTGCTTCTTCTCCCAATCTCCCTTGGCCAGCCCCGCTGCCCGCGCCCATCCCTGCTTCCAGTGGCCGCTTCTCCCCCCCCCCATCTTCCCTTGCCAGCTCCCTACCCCCGAACTTGTGCCCTCCGGCAGCCCTGCTTCCACTGGCCCCCAATCTCCTCAGCCCACCCTGGCCCGATTCCCCCGTCCAGTGCTGCTTCCGGTGGCTGGCTCTCCCCTCCTCCTCTTCCCCCTCCACCCCCCGCCACCCCAGCTAGGATTCTGCCGGGAGCCTTAACATCCGGCTGCAGACTCCGCCCAGGCCGGCTGAAGGCTTTGGGGACCCGGCGCCACCCGGGCTCTCCAGGAACGCAGAACATCCCAGAAACCATGCTAAGGCCCAGTAGTTTTTTCCTGCCGCCCGGTAGCGGGCCGTGGCCCATAGTTTGGGAAACGCTGGTCTAGACTACAGGGTCTTTTTGAAAAAAAGTGACATTTTTTCGAAAAAACTTCCCCGCGTCTAGACTGCTGCCGAATTCTTTCTAAAGTAAATTGAAAGAATGCGGCAGTGTTTTCAGCCATGGAAAACCTTGTTTTATGAAGAAGAATGCCTTTTTTCAAAAGTGCTCTTTCGAAAGAGAGCATCCAGACTGTCTGGGTGCTCTCTTTCGAAAAAGCGGATTGCTTTTTCAAAAGTACTGGTTGTAGTCTAGATGCTCTTTTTTGAAAGTATCTTGAAAAAACTTCTTTCAAAAGAGGCTTGCAGTCTAGACGTAGCCTAAATGTCTTGTGTTCCATTTGGGGTAATTACATTTCCTTACCTTCATTCCCTTGCCGTTTCAGTAGGTACCAACATTTAAACTGTTTCAGAGTTGCTGTGTTGCTAGTGCAGTGGAAGAGGACTGTTACAATGCATTGGGTCTAGCTCAGGTTCTGTAACATAAACAACTTTATTAAAACTTTATTGGTATGTTGTTTGTAGTGTGCCATATTGTGCTGCTTTAATTAATTAAACATTCCATCCCAAAATTCCCCCAAGGCACCTATATTTCAGAAGCAGGGAATATGCAAAACCACATAAATCCTGGCAGTCCAGCAGCTTGGCATGAATCTCATTCATAAGCCCCAGTGGGAGTTCCAAATTAGGAGTTTCCCTTTCTAACTTGCCTTGAGGGCTTGGCCTGATAGATGTGTTCAGAGCATATCTAAACCCATACAAAAAATGGCCAAGGAGGAGGAGACAGTCCTCCTAATGAGTCTGATCATTCATCCAGAACATAGGAGATCCTTGTTTAGATCCCCACTCCGCCTTGTGAGGAAGGAACATGAATTTCATAACCTACCTCTCTGGGGCATGCCATAACCACTTACCTATGAGATGTTCTGGAATAGATCTCTCTGTCTCTCCTGTTGAACCTGTTTTGCTGTGCATAAATGATTAAATATACTTTGGGAAAATGAGGAAGTGGTTAAATAACTCACCTGGGACAGAAGAAACCCAGATTCCAGTCCATTGGCTCAAATGAATATTTAGTTATCGACATATCTTAGAGTGGTGTATTACAGACTGCCAACTCAGGAGCATTTCTAGAACAAATAACAGAAAAACCAAAAATACAAGACCTGGTAGTAAAAAATACAAAATGTGCAATACGTTCTTGGAGTGCATTAGGGACAACTTCTTGTTTCAGAAGGTGGAGGAAGTAACCAGGGAGACAGCATTTTAGTTTTTATTCTGACTGCCTTGGAGGAATTAGTCGTGGATCTGAAGGTTGAAGGCAATTTGAGTGAAAGTGATCATGAAATGATGAGGTTTCATGATTTTAAGGAAAGGAAGAAGTGAGAGCAGGAGAATAAGGTCAATGAACTTCAAAAAACCAGACATGAAACTAAGAGAATTTGTAGGTGAGTTAGTAGGGGAAGAAAATCTAATGGGAATAGGAGCACAGGTACAGAAACTTAAGTACACATCGTGCCCTTGTATTTAGATGAGATGTCAGTGAGTACTCCCCAAGTTCTGTCTCATTGTATCTGTTTCTAACACAAACCTAGAGCTAGTAAAGGGCAGAAGTTTAAATGGAAGCTGATAATATTAAAAATGAAAGTCCAGTAGCTGTGCATCAAAGCTAGAGTGGTTTTGACCTACATTATCTTCCTTGCTCGTATTCTGTGTGGTGCTAGCCCTGTGATAAGGGCAGACAACTCCAGCAATAACTTGAGAATGCAATAATGTGTCACCACTGGCTCTTTTATAAGAGGGAGTCTTGGTGTAAAATATAAGGTAAATTCTCAGCGCAGTGTTAGCTACACAGATTCTTATAACTTAAATGGGAATTGTGTGTGACCAAAGCTCCTTGCATTCTGAACTCCAGTGTTGCAGGGATGTTCATTGTTTGTAGGTTACCAGAATGAACAGATGGGCCCGGATTCTGTTCTTAATTACACCAAGTAACTGTACAAAAAGTTCTTGCTATATTCTTTCCTAAATTCAGACTTTTAATTACAGGCAGTCCCCGGGTTACATGGATCCGACTTACATCGGATCCCTACTTACAAACGGGATGAGGCAACCCCGCACTAGCTGCTTCCCCCCAGCAGACCAGGGAGATGCGAAGCTAGCGCCCCCCTCTCCCCCCCAGCAGACCAAGGAGACGCGGAGCGGCTTTTCTCAGCAGACACCTCAGCTTGAGAATAAAGGACTGAGGGAAGTGAGGTGTGGGAGAATAAAACTGAGCTCTGGAGAAATGTTTGGCTAGAGTTTCCCCTACAATATGTACCAGTTCTGACTTACATACAAATTCAACTTAAGAACAAACCTACAGTCCCTATCTTGTACGTAACCCGGGGACTGCCTGTATTGCTATTTTTTCTACAGAAAATAGTTTCTGCAAGTTTGATCATGGAAATCCTCTTTCAAATCATGATACATTAACCATATATAACAATCAGGAATATAAAAGACATGAGTCACATTTTACTGCCCTCAGTATCTATTTACATAAGAACATAAGAATGGCCAAAGGTCCGTCCAGCCCAGTATCCTATCTGCTGACAGTGGCCAATGCCAGGTGCCCCAGAGAGAGTGAACCGAACAGGTAATGATCAAGCAACCTCTCTCCTGCCATCCATCTCCATCCTCTTACAAACAGAGGCTAGAGACACCATTCCTTACCCGTCCTGGCTAATTAGCCATTAATGGACTTAACCTCCATGAATTTATCTAGTTCTCTTTTAAACTCTGTTATAGTCCTGGCCTTCACAGCCTTCTCAGGCAAGGAATTCCACAGGTTGACTATGCCCTGTGTGAAGTCTAAAGTACTGTGAGTATAAAGTCTAAAGTCCTGTGAATCTTATGCAAGCAACAGAAGAAATAATAAAACTTCAGTGTTCAAAATTGGGTATTGCTGTCAAGGTACATATTGTGTCAGATACTAAGGTCCTGATTTCATTCTCACGCTGGTGTAAATCAGAGCTAGCTCTGTACATTTCAGTGAATTACACTGATTTGAGAAGGCAATCAAGGTCTTACAGTTGACCTCCTAACCAATTAAATGTTTATCAAAATATGGCTGATATTTTGAAATTGAAAGACAGATTTGTCCTATATGTTTTAAATAGCAACCTACCTGTGACAGTCTGTACAACCATATTCACCCCTTCTATAGAACGATGATAAATCTTATACAAATTATGCTAGTGAGGTATCTTTTGAAAATTCATAATTTGCTGGTCATTATGGTCCTACCACACCATTATGTGTGGTAACATTGCATGTAAAGTTATCAGAATCTACTATATGATATTACTAAAACATTTCACAAGTCTGGAAAGCCGTCACAAACCAGTTCATGAGAGACAAAAGGCTAGCCAACAAGTACAAGTCAAGTTAAGTAGCCACTCTTTGGCAGGAAAGAACATAAGGGAAAATCTCTACAGCTTGACAGAGAAACAGCTGGGGGGTTTCTGTCCACACAGACTTTGTCTCCTGAATCTTAGCTGGAGATAATTCTGAAAGAAGAGAATGAAGGGATATAAGAGGGGAGAACAGATGCTCCAAATGATCTTTCTCTACCCACGGCATCAACAACATATGAAGAACAAAGGAAGCAGCATTGTACTGGGGGAGGGATCCTGACTGAAAGGAATTCATCCAAGAATAAGTCTGCTAAAGTGTGGTGAGAGTGAATTCAAAGAAAAGTTTCTAACTTAAGTTAGGCATTAATTGCATTTTCCTTTTATTTCCTTGTAACCAATCCTTGACTTTTATAACTTATTACTTGTAGTCACCTAAAACCTGTTTTACTGTAGTTAATTTTATAGTTTTATCTAAACCAGTGGGTTTAGATTGAAGTGTTTGGGAAACACCATTTAGGATAACAGGATCTTTGCATATAATTTTCTATTAATCATATGATAGATTTTATATGAGCTTATATGGTAGAGAAAAAGCTGGGCAGTACAGCCCTGTGTATTTCTGGGGGGAAGGCTGAGATTGGGAATATTCTTATGTTATTCTGAAGTGAAATTGAACAGTGGCTGGCTATAGTACTCACACAATATAACTGGGAGTAATTTATATACTGGAAGCTGTGTGTGAGCAGACTAGGAAAGGTAGCTCTCAGCAAAGCAGTGTAAACAGCACTCCATCTGGCAGAAGTGAGGGGACACACTTGTTCATCAGTCCAGATTGTCACCTTGTCACACTAGCATTTTGAAAGCCACTTGCTTTTAGAAATCTAGCAACGGGGAAACAATGTGAGCCTGACACCTGTTTACATTGTAGTTCTCTGGTAGTGTATTACTTGGAAGAATCTCATTAATGAGTGCACTTAACCCACGTGAGTGACTTTCACCGTCACTGTTCTAAATATAAATGTCACAGGACATTTTGCTGCAGGCAAAAAACAAATTACACTGACGTGCATATAAGACCAATCTTCTGATGTATCCCTCCTTTAAAAATCCTAAGTGTTGTAAGCTATAGAAAAAGTAGTTGCAGAATTGCTTATCTACATTCTGGAGTTATAGTTACTATTTATTATATAAAGCTGACAAATCTGTACAGTGAACCCCTCCTCAGTGACTTCTCACTGTATCTGTGAAGTTAGAACAAGGTTTTGCTTTGTTGGCATCCTAGAAGTGCAAATGCTAACGTGGTTATGAAAGGTTTCACACCTTTTTTATATATATGAACAGAACTTGCAATTTTAAATTAGCATCGTGAAGAAAGCAACATTGCCTGAGTTCCCATGCACAGGCGTCTTGCAAAATGAGCATACGGATGTGCTATATAGTTTGAAGTTTCTCTGATCAAATGTAATTTGAACTGGCTATAGCCTTTTTCTGTGAATGACTGATTCTGACCGGGAAAAAAAACACTTAAAATATCTTATTTTTCATTTCACCAACAAGAATATTTGTCCTACAATACATTTCATTTTATATATATATATATATATATATATATATATATATATATATATATATATATATATTTGAGGGGGGAGGAACATTTATCACTCTGTACTTTTTTCTTTACCTTTGTGTTGTTTACTTTCTTTTGTTTTCCTACCTTAGGCCAGGTGACTCAGTCTCTCCCTGCTACTTCTTGATGCCTGAAATAGCTTTCCTGGAGGCAACACTTCCTGTCTGTGACTGACAAGAAGCACTGTTTCTGGTGGGATGGATTTTCTCCATCTTTCTTTGTTTCCTTCAGTCTCTGCCTCTCCTTTCTCTGTTGTAATCCTTTTTCTATTTTTTATCCCCTGTTCCCTCAGGCTAGGACTACACTGCAGAGTTTTTGAACAAAAACAGTTGTTTTTGTGCAAAAACGCATGGAGCGTCCACACCTCAAGCACAAGCAAAACAAAAGAACAGAGGGGTTTTTCTGTTTTCCTCCTTCTATGAGAAATAACTCTTTTTGCACAAGAGTTCTTGCAGAAAACAGTGTGTGTGGGCAGTAAACAGGGGGGTTTTGAGCAAAAAGAGGCAATCGAAAATGTCCAGGTGCCCTGGTGGCCATTCTGTAAATAGCAATCAGAGTTCCTTTTGAGAGAGCGTCCATGCAATCTGGATGCTCTCTTTCGCAAAAGCGCATCGCTCTTTCAATGCACTTTGCAGTGTGGACGTGCTCTTGTGCAAGACGTTTTTGCGGAAGATCTCTTCCACAAAAAGCTTTTTGCACAAGAAGGCTGTAGTGTAGACATAGCTTCAGTGTACTTTTCCTTGTTATTACACTTCATTTCTCCTTCCTCTGTTTTCTCACCTTCACATTATCCTCTTTTCTGTCAACTTCCTTTTCTCTCCACAGTCGTTATCCTCTCTTTTCTCTTCTATTTGAGTTCAACTTCTCGCCCATTTTTTGGTTTATCCTCTCCTACAACCATTTCCTTTCTGATTTCCTTTCTGCCATGCAGAGGTTTCCCTTCCTTTGCTGTTGATTTCCAGAAAATATCCCTCACATTTTCAGCCTGCAAGTCCACATATTATCTTCCTACCTCTAGCAATGCGTGTAGTGCTCTGTACTATCTTTAGGAAGATTCTTCTAGTCTTTGCTTGTGTGTGAGAGAGAAAGCAGGCAATTTTCAGAATCTTAACACAGAGCACAGAGCACTCAGTACAGATAGTCCTTAAGTCCCCGAAGACTGGAAATGTAGGAAGGTGGAAGACAACTGTGAGAAGCAGGAACTCCTGTAAAATGTGGGGGATTTGGCAGCCGTGTGTTTCTTTATGTCTACTGTGTTATTCCCCAGGGAACAGAACTGAAGGCAAACATATGAATGTGCTAACACTGATACCATTAGACATGAGACTTTGCTATTGGCTTATTTTTTGGGTTTTGAGCTTTAAGTCTTAATGTTGCTTCATTGTTCTGTTGTCTTTAGACTGTCATCAGGGATTACACTTTTATATTACAATGGTTTTACGGTGTCCTAGAACTGCTTGTAAACTCTATCTATAGAAATATCTCTATGCTACCAGTGTCTTGCTGGCCAGAAAAATTTCAGTAAAAACTGAATACCGTTTGAGTGCCATTTCTTTATATATGTTCCTTAGGAACTGGACTGAGACTACCAACATTTCACACAAACCATTATTCAAACATTACAAAATAATTTCTGGTCATTACTGATCTTGGCCAGATCCAAAACAATAATGTGAAAGACTGTAGCCCAATAGCCAATCACCTATACTGCCATCAGTCCTTTAATAAAAGTGTCTCCCTTAACATAGTTACTCTATAAGGGAAAAATTAAAAAAAGAAAGAAATACCGATAGAAAAAGTGAATGGCTATCTCAGAAAGAGAGGATTGCTTTCATTATCAGAAAGCTTTATACACAGTGCCTGTCATGACCTCAAGGCTGTAATATTTTGCCCCTATTAATTTAAAACTGTGTTCTGTACAATACATATCACCAATACAGTCAAACTGCCTAGCATTTGTCAGTGCCAGTGGGAAGTCTTATACAGATACTGTAACATTTAAATAGGAAATACGGAACTCATTAAAAGCTGGGGAAGTGACCTAAAATGTAACAATACCAATTAGCGGTATATAATTACTGTACTGACCTACTTAGTTAGACTTAACACAAAGCAATAATTTCATTAATAAGAACCCGAGTGAAAGCCATTTAGATACATAAGTGTTATCTTGCCTATGAAGAGGGATATTTATGTTTCTTTCCTGACTGTGAATGTTATGAACAAGAATTGAGATTGCATTATATCTTCTTTATACAGAAAGGAACATGGCCTCAGACTTCCAAATCTATTTATTTATTTACCTAAAGATGCAGTGAAGCTCCTAGTGGGATTTTCAAAAGTGCCTCCACACCTACCTGTATCTTTAGATACCGGAATAAAAAAAATTCACCTGTGACTAGCATGACATATTAGATATTCCATAGAGATTCATTTAATTTCCTTCCACTGTGGTGATTCTTCATTAGATACAGGAACAGCAGCTAGAGAAGAACAAATAGACACTGTTAGCTGTCACATTCTTCAGCACTTCCAATATATTTTTATTTATTTATTTCAGTAGTCCATTGTCTAAGCCTCTGGCTGTATTTACATTAATGTATCATCATTAATAAGACCTTTAATAACATGCTGCCAGCAACTAAGAAAAATCAAAAGACAGTCCCTCAGATCTTTCTTCCATAATGCACCATAAAAAGTGAAAGCAACTCTTCCTACACCTTTCCAGAAACATCCTTTAACTCAAACACTTTCTATCTTGAGTTGATCTCAGGAAAAAAGTCTGAGCAAACAAAGAGGCTCTAACACATTGCTCTTAAGTTCAACAAACTTGAACACCGGGAAAGCAGAATGGGGTCAATTCCAGAGTCATGGACACTCCAGAGCAAATGACTTGCCTTCAAGCCCCCTTGGAATTCAAACACTGTTATTAAAAACACCATGGCTGATCTCAGTTCTTAGGAGGATGCATACATCAGGGACAGAGACAGAGTAAAGCAGTCAGGATGCTCAGCATGCATGGTTTTATAGATTAGCACTAACACACAAAACTACACGTTTAGCAATTCAGATTTTCAAAACGGTCTAGGAGATTTGGATGCCCAGCTGAGGTGTCTGATTCCCCCGTGGTGGAGTTGAAAATCCTGATTAGAAGCAATTACAAAGCCAGTAGGATATACAGAGAACAGGTACAATGTGCTCAATGCAGCTTTCATTGCTAATTAAATCAGTTACTGAGTTTTGCACCAGAGCAAGTTTCCATAGAGTGTATTACTCTAGTCTAGTATAGAGATGACAAAGGTATAGATTATTAGATGGTAAAGACCATAGCCAAGAAAAGATCCATAGAGAAGCATAGATGTAAAACAGCATGATTCCATTTCAGAGCAAATTAGGGCCCAAACAACCCCTGAGTAATGAAGGGTGAGTATCCCATGTGCAAAGAGAGCGCACGCCACCTCACCCAATTTGTTTAGAAGCTTTTCCATGCCGATCTGTGTGTCTGCCATCTAGCCTGGAGTGAAATTCAGCCAACTCATGTTTATCAGTGCCTCATTTTAGAAGGCCATCCGTGCCTCATGTCAGGAAAGCACAAGATGGTACCATCCAAGTCTGATTGGGAAAAAGCATAGTGCTGATGATAAATATGCTGCTGTAATTGCCAGCCCAGTGACTCACAGTCTCGATGTGTTCTCCATGAGAGGAGAGTCCCTTGCTTGGCTTGGAATCATGGAGATCCTAAGTCTATGTACAAGTGTTCTTATCCCTGGGGACAGTGAAGTTAACATACGTTCCTCCACTGCCAGACCAGATAAGGATATTTTCAGCTGGGAAGGATAACTTGAGGTGCAGCAAATCTGACTGTACATCAGAACAACTCTTCATGCAACACCATTAATTGCTTTTTCATTCCAGTTCATGATTTTTTATGTATTGCCAGAACTATATCAAGAGTAACTCACTTTGTTTAGGATACTCGAAAGTCCTATGTTGTCCAAGCCTAAACATATTGGATTTGTTTTAATGTCTTTGGGCTCATGTTGCTATTTAGCTTTCATCGTTATATGATATGTATATGTTTTGTTTATCACTCATTAAGGCTTAGCTGAAACTGGCTGACTTTGTACTATGACAGCAAAGAGCAATTTGCTGCAGCTGCACTTATATAGTCTATTGATATTTATGATTACTCATTTTCCCTTTGTTTGCAATTATACACGTCGTCCAAAAAACTGCTCCTAAATATATATCTACATACTTAGGACATTAGTAATGTTGTGCATCATTATTGATTTGGCATATAGACACTTATTGCAAGCCATCCGACTCTCTTAGAAGCGCAGAAAAGGGTCCCAAATTTCACCCTTTTTTCATCCGCTACATTTGAGCTTCACTGAATTATAAGAATGAGGTTCAAATGCTGGCTGATGGAAATATCTATCCTGATGTACCATTACAGGCATTTTCAAGTGACGCTTACAAATCTGATACCCCCTTTGTAGTTCAGCTTACTTAAGTAATATATGTCCATTTCAGCAAACTCAGACCAGAGAGAATAATCTTGGAATTCACTCAAATTGCTACTCATGAACTATAAAAATCAAAACAATGTGACCACTGAATGATAGAACTACTGGCCTCTAGCCAAATATTCCCACTTTTTAGGAGCCTCGTCAGATTTTATTCTGCAGCATTTAAGAATTCTTATTGGGAAGCAATAAATGACAAGTGCATGTTAAGTAAGAAACATACAGGCAGGGATATATCAATTGAACATATTGAATGACCTATTAAACTCGATCAGTTGGTTCAAATACAAACTGAACATTGATTTTAGAACAGCATGCATGGGCAGAGGACCAAATTGGCCACATGCCATCTGTTTTTCTTCACAAATGGAAAATATTCCTGAGAAGGGGGAGAAAATATCTGCAATACCAGCCAAAGCTTTCAGAATTTATTCAGGAAAGTTCCTATTGAGTCAATCAGAATTTTGCCCTGAGTAGGAACTTCAGGCTCGAGATTTATATTCATGTATATTTGGCTGTTCCATTATTCAAATTAATAGCAGAAGTGTGTTCAAATGGGATTTTTTTTTATTTTTAAGCAAGGAAAGTGACAAGTTCTTGGCAATCATCTGAAGTTGAGAAAACACTGTGTGAAACTGATGAATAATAAATATTTTATGGGGATTTTTTTCTTCGCTTTTTTTACAGGAAGAAATCTTTTCTGTTTTCAGCTCTGTATGCTGCCTTTATATTTGGTGGTCGGCACCTAATGAACAAACGAGCAAAATTTGAACTGAGGAAACCGCTAGTGCTCTGGTCCCTGAGCCTTGCAGTCTTCAGGTAGGCCTTTTTTACACAGCAAGGAATTGTTTGCATTAGTTTATTCACTGGATTAAAGGAGATTCAGCCATAACAAGAGCATCAAGATGACAAAATTTGTACCTGACTAAATATTTTTTTAGTTGTGTCGTTTAATGGGTTTGAGTCCTCCAACCTCTTCCTCACTCCAAAATATTCCTGTTTTGCCTGTCATATCACAAACATTTTTAAAGGAGGAAACTAATCACCAATCTCTTTAAGAGAAGCGATTAAATCAGAAAATAATTTTGTATTTTTGTGATAACCAAGCTTTCTTAGTGATCTACACGGCAGAATGAAATAAGCTAATTAGAGTGTTAGCTTTGTTTCCATTTGTAGTTTAATATTACATTTACGTAGTTATGTTAGTAGAATCTTTAAGCCATACTGTTACCCTGGCATACATCTGGAATAACTTTGAGGACATCAGTGAAGTTACACTGGTATACTGAGATCAGAATCTGACCCGTGGGTTATTCCAAGAAGTTAAAATAAAAACATGGTTAATTCAGTGGTAAGAGAGGACAAGAGGAGGTGGGAAATAATCTTACTCTGCTGGGTGCTACCTCCTCAGACCCAGCAGTGAGTCTGACTGATCTAAATGATAGCTTTGCGCCAATATCCCTTCTGGGTACATATGGTACCCACTAGAGATGTTAGTGTGTAGTCATTTATACGATTAACCGATAAGCCTGGATTTATTGAATAATCCTAATGACTACATGCACCCCGCCACCCACTTTCCCACTGCCTCCCATAGAAACAGCAGCAAGGGAGGGCAGACGAGCTGGTGCATAGAGGGAGCTGGTTTCTAGGCCAGCTCCTGCCTGTGTGCAAAGGTGTAACTGCTGAAAAATTCAGTGGTTACACGTTTACAAAAATAAACATTTGCTAACATCTCCAGCATCAATTCTAACATCAGTTCACCAACCGCAATCAGCGAATGTACAAAGAAACTAGGTATTGTGAATTCTGCATAAAACAGATTATTGGTGTTTATGTGGAACATGTGTTAGAATTCACTGTGCAGCATGAAAACAATTTGTAAACCAGTATCTGATGCCACGGATAGCTGCATATATTTTTGACATATTTTTAATAACTCCATGGATTATTCATTAGAGCAGTTCATAAACCCATGATGCGGGATTGCAAAGTGAACAGAGATGTCAGTAGAGCTCTTATGCGGGTTTGCAAATTCTGTCGCAGACTGTTAGTTTGAGTGTTTGTCTTCTCTTTGATTAAATGGCAGGTGTGATTTTTAAAAATATGTTGGCAAGTTTTAACAGTCTAAAACCTAATTTAGAGAGGGAAAGGTGTATTTTAGATTGACTCAACCAGCTAGCCAGTGTTTGTTTGTGCCTTCTGTGCACTATAGCTTTACAACAAGTTTGAGTGTGCTAGTTAAGATGGCCTTCCACAGCATTTCCCAAATGCTAAAGTGACCCACCAATGCATTTTGTCTTTTGTTAGCGAGTCACCATTCCATAGTTACATATATGCACTCTCTACACCAGCACTGCCACTCTAATCCCAGCTGGGTGCAGAAGGGAGACTCCAGGGGTGAGAGAATGGAAAGCAATCCCACCCTAATCTCATCCCACAGGGCAGCTCCTATCCCATGTGGGTGAGCCAGTTCCCCACTCCAGGTCTGGCCAGCTCTCCACTCAGGTTTGGCTCTACCATCCTTCCATCACTGAAGGGCATCCACAAATCAAATCTGAGTGAGTGGTCTTGCGACCCAGTGCACAGGGTTATAGGGGTGCATAGACCAAACCTGAGTGGCACTGTGACTCCATGATCACTGTGCCCAGAATGGGGAGCCAAGTTCAGATCCACTGGATAGGAGACACTGCTCCAGACAGGCCTGGTCCCCTTCCCCAATAATTGGAGCCTCTTCTTATGCTGGTCTGGGAAAGATATGTGTTTACCTAAGCCTGGGTCAGTAATCAACTGGTTAATCCAGACCTAGTCACGGCAACCAATTTAGAAACTTTCTGTGACTCATTGATAGGTCAATACCCACTGTTTGGGAAACAGTATGCTTAAAATCATCAGAATATTTTGACTAGAGAAGACTTGAGTGTCCTGATTAAATTCTACATTAAGCTTTTTCATTTTAGCTATGTATTATTTCTTGAAAAATTCAACTAGTGCTGCATTCTCCACTTCCTATCCCACCTGGGCCCATGGGATGCTGGGCATGAGTTGGCATTTGCTATACTTTATCCTAGAAGTTGCTGACTATCAGTGATTGGTGAACAGCTTCCTAGATGGTATTCAATTTGAAGATGAATTTGTAAAGTGATTTAGGATCCATTTGAATGCAAAATGCTTGTAATTACAGTCCAGTTGCTGATAGCATATAGCTGTTAGTGGTTAGATGTCTTCTGTGACATAGTGGAAGTTTCCTTCCCAAACTGAGAAAGTGTACTGCGATTTCATAACTGTCTTTGAAAAAGGTCATTATGATTTTTTTTAAATTGCATTCAGTGCAGACTGCCCCCAGGCTGACATGTGTTGAAGTAAATATATAATAATGATGACCTGATAGAGAGAGAATGAATCCATAATAATGCATAAACTTGTGATGGAGAGTTCTTATTAAACTAGTTTTCAGTATCTCTTCTTTGATACACAATTTCCAGTTCCATCCTTAGGGCCTTCAGTCACTCCCACTCTCATCCAAGTGTGCTACACTTAATCCAGTGTGGTTTCTGCTCTAATCTTTGCCAGTGAGTATAATGCTTTTGCTAGGCCCCCACAGGAATATGGATCACAAAATAAATATGAGCCAACAACAATGCAATGCAATTGTGAAAAAGCTAATAATCATTTTGAGGTGTAAGAACAGGAGTGTTGATTCTAAGACATGAGAGGTAATTGTTCTGTGGTAGATAATAACCCATAGCATCATGAGCTTTTGTGGGCACAACCCACATCTTCAGATGATTCATCTGAAGAAGTGGGTTGTGCCCACGAAAGCTCATGATACCATCTACATGTTTTATTAGTCTTTAAGGTCTGCTAGACTATTCGTTGCTTAAGTTTTTTCCAGTTACAGATTAACGCGGCTACCCCTCTGAAGCTTTGGAACACATTGGCATGAAAGGGAAATGTCTGCTAAAAACTTCAGGAATATTGGATAGAATTCGAGCCTTCTCTTATGCATACAGATTCCCATCTGCAATAGGGAAATCCTTTTTTTATCTACAGTATTTCTCCTTAGCTTTTCTTGCTTTCTGTTGAAATTATATTACTTTTATTATATCAGAGAGTTTAACAATCCATGTTCTTATCTGCTAGAAAAGAAAATAGAATAGAATAGAAAAATAGAATAGAAAATTCTGTCTGCCAGGCAATGAGTTGGCCATTCTTCAGTCTGTATCGGTGTGCCTTTTCTTGCCAAGATCATTAAAATATGGTGACATCTACAATAGGAATGTAGCTGTGCTTCTTAGCAGCAATAAAACACAAATTATTGAGAACTTAATAAGAGTTCATTAATTTAGTCAAAGATGAATTTTAGATATAGAATCATAGAAATGCAGAGCTAAAAAGGGCCTCAAGAATTCATCAAGTCCAGGCACTGTGGTGAGGCCCCAAGTAAAGCTAAACCATTCCTACAGGTGTTTGTCCAACCTGTTCTAAAAAGCCTTCAAGGATGGACACTCCATGAGCTCCCTTGAAACCTATGATAGGACTTAATTACCCTAATAGTTAGAAATGTTTTTTTAGTATATAACTTGAAACTTCACTACAGGCAGTCCCTGGGTTACATACAAGATAGGGACTGTAGGTTTGTTCTTAAGTTGAATCTGTATGTAAGTCGGAACTGGCGTCCAGATTCAGCCGCTGCTGAAACTGATCAGTTTCAACAGCGGCTGAATCTGGACACCAGTTCTGACTTACATACAGATTCAACTTAAGAACCCCAGGCATCCCCAAGTCAGCTGCTGCTGAAACTGATCAGCAGCTGATTCCAGGAAGCCCGGGGCAGAGCAACTCTGCCTCGGGCTTCCTGTAGTCAGCCGCTGGTCAGTTTCAGCAGCGGCTGACTTGGGGACGCCTGGGGCATAAACTGATCAGCAGCGGCTGAATCAGGACTCCTGGGGCATAGCAGCTGGGGTGCTGCCGGGTTGGTCCAGTAGCGCCAAGGAGCGGTGCTGCGGGACCAACCGGCAGCGCCCCACCTGCTCTACCACAGGCCCCGGGCTTTGCTCCACGTCTCCCTGGTCTGCTGGGGGGGTGGGGGGGGCACTAGCTGCGTCTCCCCCCAGCAGACCAGGGAGCCGTGGAGCAAAGCAGCGGAGGACCCGGGCCGGACCGCGGTGCTTCCAGATCAGCGCCGCGGTCCGGCCCGGGTCCTCCACGGCTTTGCTCGGCGTCTCCCTGGTCTGCAGGGAGGACCCGGGGCCGGACCTGCGGTGCTTCCAGTTCAGCTGAGCAAAGCCGCGGAGGACCCGGCCGGACCCGCGGCGCTTCCAGCTGATCTGGAAGTGGTCGCGGGTCCGACCAGGGTCCTCCGTGGCTTTGCTCTGCAGGTATAGTTTTGTCGACAAAAAGTCCACTTTTGTCGACAAAACCCTGTAGTCTAGACACACCCTTGCTGTCCACTCCCTTTTTCAAGTCATTAATGAAAGTATTGAATGGTATTGGATGCAGAACTGAACCCGGGGCACCCCACAAAATACGTCCATCCTAATTTAACAGCAAATCATTGATAACTACCTTTGGAGTATGGTCTTTCCACCAGTTATGCACTCAACGCTGTAGTGCAGGGGTCAGTAACCTTTTCAAACCAAAGAGCGAAACTCGGGAGCCATAAGTTGCCGACCCCAGCTATAGTGATTTCATTTAGACCACATTTCCCTAATTTACTCAGGAGAATGTCATGTCAAGTCAAGCCTTACTAAACTCAAGATATTTCTCCTCTGCTGCTTCCCCCCGCCACTATACTGGTGAACCTGTCAATGCACGTAGCGAGCAGAATTTTGGAAGGCGAAAATTGACTTGTTTTTTTCTTTGGAAATGTTGCCAATTTTCAAACATTTGTCTCAGCTGTAATGTCATTTTGCAATAAAAATAGTTTTATAATAGTAATAGGGAAAACTTCAAAAAAAGTTTCAAATTTTGAAACATAAAAATGTAGTTTTTCTTACGTTTTCTTAAGAATGTAGGCATTTGTTTCCTCTCACAGGCCAATTGATCCACTTCAAGTATGAGAGACTTCAGAATAATTCTTTGGTACGGTCTACAATTATTTTAGTCTTATTCAGCTCTCACATTTTAATTACATAAGCAACATGTACTGTACCCATCTCAGTTCTGTGATGAAGTTCCATATGGTTCAATTTTTGAACCTTTGCTGTTCTTGTTTCCCCTCATTCAGCTGCATAATTTCAGCTACAAGATGTTTAACAATTAACCACTATCACTGTGGTTATGTTGCTGACAGAGAGGTTTATTTTTCAATCTAAATTACCTGGGGAAGTGATTTGATTAGATGTTAGATTGGTATTCAGTCCTGGATGCTTGAACATTTCCTGAAGTTAAATTCTTAGAGAATGCAACTAATTTGAGTTTCCAGTTCCCTCTAGATAAAGTTATTTTATATCCCGTAACAAAGGTTCATCTTTGAAACTTATTTCTTAGCTACAGTATACAGCAAAAATGTCATGCCTCCATTTCTAGGATATGGCTGAGCTGTGAACTCAGCTCTCACAGAAGGTCCTTGAAATGTTAATTCATATTTTCTTTGCATCTCATCTGGATTATGGCAATTCATTTTTCATAGGTCTTCTAGAATATTTACTGTATATATTGCACTACTATCCTGAATTGTGCAATTAAAGTTCAGACAGATTAGGTGCATATTTGACCAGCACAGCACAGCCTCTTTTCCTTTGACCTCCCTCCTTAAAATACTATGTGCAGAGAACATAAAATCATAAGATTGGCCATTCTGTGTCAGACCAAAGGTCAAGCTAGCCCAGTGTTCTGTCATCTGACAGTAGCAATGCCAGATGCCCCAGAAGGAATGAACTGAACAAGTAATCAAGTGATCCCTCTCCTGTCATCTATTTCCAGCCCCTAACAAACAGAGGCTAGGGACACCATTCCTACCCATCCTGGCTAAAAGGAGGAAGGAGTGAAATACTTTCCTTTAATGCCACCAAGAACTTGTTCTCACTACAATATTTTATTACTTGCTAGTTAATAAAAACAATTCTGACATAGTTGGCATCACAGAGACTTAATAGAATTATATGCTTGATTGGAATATTGATGTAAAAGGGTACTACTTGCTTAGGAAGAACAGTCAGGAGGGAACAGGGAGGAGGGTGTTATCTTATATATTACAAATGTATACACCTAGGATGTTTGAGATGGAAATAGGAGACAGACTTTTTGAAAGTATCTGAGTAAAAGATTTTAAAACAAGAGTCAAAAGACAAGGATGTCATGGGACCCAAATCAGGAAGAAGAAATGGATGAACCTTTTTTAAACTTACAAAATCATCCAAGCATTGGACATGGTGGTGATGGGAGACTTCAGCTACTCAGACACCTGTAGGGAAAATAGCACAGCAGGACACAGATTATCCAAAAGTTCTTGGAATGTACTGGAGACAATGTTATTATTTGAGAAGGTGGAGAAGGTTATGAGGGGAGAGGCTGTTCTAGATTTGATTTTGACAAATGCGGATCAACTGGTTGAGTATTTGCAGTTGAAAGGCTTCAAAGATTAAAGTGATCGTGAAAAGGAACATTTCATGATTCTAAGGAACGGTAGTAAGGAAAACACACCATAAAGACAATGAGTTTCAAGGTGACAGACATTATCAAACTCAGAAAATTGGCAGGTAAGATCACATGGGAAGCTAATTTAAGAGGGAAAACATTTTGAGAGTTGAAACAAAATAGTTTGAGAGTTGGTATTTTTTCAAAGAGACATTGTTAAGGGCACAGTGACAAACTATCCTGCTATGTAAGAAAAATAAGATGTATGGCAAGTGATCCTCTTGGATTAACCAGGAGTTCTTCAATGATCAAAAACTCAAAAGAGAATCCTACAAAAACTGGAAATTATTTCAAATTACAAACATGAATATTAACAAATAACACAAGTATGTAGGGGCAAAATCAGACAGGCCATGGCACAAAATGAGATTAAACTAGTAGAGATATCAAGGGTAATGAGAAAAAAATCTACAGATACATTAGCAGCAAGAGGAAGACCAAGGACAGGACAGGTCCATTACTCAATGATGGTGGGGGAACGACAATGACAGAAAATTTAGAATTGGCAAAAGGGTGTTTTGTTTCCGTTTTCATCAGAAAGGCTAGTAGTGATTGGATGTCTAACATAGGAATGCCAGTGAAAATGAAGTAGAATCAGGGGCTAAAATAGGGAAAGAACAAGTTAAAATTGCTTAAACAAAATAGATATCTTTAAGTCACCAGAGCCGGATCAAATGCATCCTAAAATACTCAAGAAGCTGACTGGGGAGATATCTGAGCCATTAGCTATTATCTTTGTAAAGTCACAGAAGAGAGGAGAGATTCCAGAGGACTGGAAAATAGTACTATATTAGCCTACCTATAAAAAGGGAAATAATGACAATCTGGGGAATACAGACCAGTCAGCTTAAGTATCCAGAAATATAATGGAGCAAATAATTAAACAATCAATTTGCAAACACCTAGAAGATAACAAGATAAGTTATACTCAGCATATATTTGTCAAGAACAAAGCATGTCAGACTCTTTCTTTGATAGGGTAACAGTAGGGATTAACGATTAATTGAATAATCATGCAAAAACAACGAGAAGTCCTGTGGCACCTTATAGACTAAGAGATTTATGTCATACATCTGACAAAGTGGGCCCATGAAAGCTTATGCTCCAATACATCTGTTAGTCTATAAGGTGCCACAGGACTTCTTGTTGTTTTTGCAGATTCAGACTAACACAGCTAACCCTTCTGATACTTGAATAATCATGTAACCACATCAAATCTTAGCCATTACACAATTATTCAATAGTCCTTGGGGGCATGGGCAGCAGACAGTGCGCTCCCAGCCCCACTCCCAGGGAGCCCCCTGCCCCTCCACGCTGCTGCCTCTCTATCTGCACTGGATGGTAGGCAGGAGCCGGTCCATGAGGGGAACCAGCTTAAAAACTGGCTCACTGCACAGACTGGCTCACGCCTGCCTCTGCCTCTGATACTGAGACAGCCCTGGAGCCCAAGCTCCCCACAGACAGAGGCTGTGGTAGCGTCTCATGAAACAGTCTCTGTCTGCGATTGGATTTCTAACTTTAAGCATGTGAACAGCCCCATTACATTCAATAAGGTTTTTCACATGCTTAAGCACCTACTGAATTCAAGCCTAATTTTCCCAAATAAAATCTGGACAGATTAAAAATAATAAAGCAATATCAGAAGCAGTCTTTGGACAGTGACATTTTTTCTACACCTTAGTGGAGTGGGTTGAGAGAAGTGCTATAGCAAATGACGGGAAAGAGATGCAACAGAAGGAAAAAGAAGCTGCTGGGACACTGAATAAGAAAACAGGGATTTAAGAAGAATTACTTTGTAGCCCTTGAGTTTGAAGTTCCAGTATGTACCCCTGTTAGGGGGGTCGTGGGGTCCAAGCCCCTACTTGGGACTTCTCCCTGACCAGCTATTTGCTCTCGCCCTATCCATCGCCCCTGCCCAAGCCAAGCCCTGCAGGGAAGGGGCCCCCGTATGGGCTTCTCGCTGCTCCTGGTGCTATCTACCACTCTTATCTGCCGGAATTAGGATCCCGACCTAATGGGAAGGGTTCAGGTGAGAAAGGGAGACTTGGGCCCTCCCCCTCTCCGAGTCTCAGCCCTCTGTCCCTGTCTCGACTGGTGGGGCTGTTGGCCTCAACTAGCCAGCCCACAGGCTTGCAACTCCTGCACCTGTCCTTGCAACTTCCTTTCCTCCTGTTCCCCCTTCCTGGTGTCCTATCATTGAGTCCTCCCAGCTGCCTCTTCCTGGGATGCTAACATTGGACACACCCTTGCCCGGTCCAGTGTCCATCTCGTCCTTTCTCCCGTGCCTCCTCCTTTCCTCCCCCCTCGGAGTTTCGTTCCGCGTCTCAGGGGCAATCTCCCCTTCTCCTACGGTCCCCCTTGCCGTTCCGCGGGCAACCTCTTGAGGTTCCTCTTGCAGGTTCCTCCTCCTGCGGCGGTGGCAGGCCATTCCCTCATGCCCAACACTCTCCCTTTACTTCCAGCCTCGGCATGCGTTGCGCTATCCAACACACCCTATGTCCGAGCCCTGCCAGTTGTGGTTCCATGCTCTATGTCCGTGCCATTCTAGGCGCGAGTGCGGGGCCGTATCACCCCCCTCACAACCGCTGAACTTGATACAGGTAGTACTGCAGATAGCCATTTGTGTGTTTCACCACTGCCAGTTAAAATCAAACATTCCTTAGCTAGAAATAACTTTAGGCTTCGATTGGTAAAGCCATATAGTTATATGCTTGCAGTTTCACTAACAGAATGAGCGGTAAAGACAGCTGTTTAATGCAGGATTATTTGGACAGATTCCCTTGATTTTAGATGCCTTTGACACACAAGCTTTGTTGTTGTTATGATCAGAAGTGTTTTTCTAATAAGTAGAATAAAGAATTATTGGTTGTTGCTAAGGAAATTCTTAGCTTATTGGGGGTATTATGTTTTTTATTCAAAGAAAATGTATAAAAAGTATAATTAGTAAGTGTGCTATGAAGAAGTCCAAGGAAGTTTTTCTTAGGCAGCGATTTGATACCTAAATTCTCCAGCATCTGGACAGAAGAAGGGCCCTTGGGAGTCTGGATGTTAATTCTCTGAAACTATTTCAGACTTTTTGAGTAACTATACATATTTAAAATGCTCAAAACCAACTGCAACAACATATAGATAAATATGGATACAGACATATAAAACGTAATCAAATAGTTTTAAATAAAAGCCATCTTATTTATATTAGTCATTTATCAAACAAAAAATCTATGCTCCCATTTATTAATCCTAATACCGCCTAAAAAACCAATTAAGTTACTGCTGCTTTAGATTCTAAAAACTATAATGGCAACTCAATTATAATCCTAATAAGAAAATACAAGTACTGCGGTGTAGGCTGAATAGACAAGCTGAGAAACAAATTAGACTAGGCTAGCAACTGAATATATAATTGTTATATTAATATACTATATAAACTGTAAGAGCAATCAGTATAACATAATGAAATAAAGATATATTTCTAATATAAAAATACAATCTCCCATTTATTCTGGTTAATACCATCCCATCCAAATATTTCTATTTTTATGGCCATACAGACCCAGCATCAATCTTGTGTGCTGGAATTTCCTGCTGTTAATTTCTCATCACTTCTTGGCCTTTGTGATCCTATGTAATTTTGTTACTCAGCACAAGCATGTTATTGTTTCTTTGGCGATCAGATGAAATTGTTACTTTATGTCTTTTAATTAGAAATAAATTATACACTTGTACTTTTATGTCACTGGCCCAATTCTCTTCACATGCAAACTGGTTTTACCCTTCTGCAACTATTTATTGTAATGGTTATTCCAGATTTAAACTGGTGTAACTAGGAGGAGAATCATGCCCTACAAATGGTTAAATCCATGACTTTGCCACAAGCTAAGGGTGGGGAATTGTCAGTTTACTACAGATGTTATGGATAAGAATGGCTGAAAATGTTCCATTGAAACATTTTTCAACAGAAAACTGTTTTTCAATTAAACTGAAATTTTATTGGAGAATTGTGGTCCAATTCTGCTCTCATCCAAGCCAATAAAGCAGGGGTGGGGAATCTAAGGCCCAGGGGCCAGATGTAGCCCCTGGGTGGCCTGGATCTGGCCTCCTGAGGCACTCCAGTCCATCCACTCTCGCCATCTCTCCGGCTAATTGAATCAGGAAGAGAACTGTACTTATATGAATGGGACTTTTTTTATAGGAAATCAGCCACCCCAGTTTGTCTGTGGGAGGCACTTTGACATCTTGGTCAACCTGGATCTGTGGCCCATGCTATTCTATCAAATACATCTTTGACAGATGCAGATGGAAGAGAAGGGACCTATGATACAGAAGTCTCTGGGTACTTTCTGCTGAATGGAATCTCAAAAGATTAGCCTTGTGGAATTTCACTGGAACAAATGCTGACAACTCTTAAACTATTAGGCCTCAGGCAAATCCAACAGTTGGTTTGTGAATGAGCCCGTTAATTTACTAATCTCAAACAGTGAGTTCTGGTGGAATGAGACTACAGGAGCAATGGCAGGTCATGGAGCTAGAGATGTCTATATTTGTCTCCAAGCGACTCGTTTGTTCAGAAGAGCAAGCCAGGTTCCTTTATCTATGGTGTTTCATTCAGAGTGTTCTCTAAATTGCTGTTAGATTGCAAATGTATATATTGTTTACTATATGCAGACCAAATCCTGAGAGTTGGACTTCTACTTAAGTCATTAAGAGCTCTGCCAAAGTAAAGATTGAAAACTAAGTGAGACTCCGTAGCACTGGCCCTGTAATTGCCATTCATTTTATGGATCTGAGCAGATCATTATAACCATATTATAACTTTTAGCTTCCTTAAGCCTCCTTTAATCTGTCAAATACTAATCTTTCCTTGTAATTTAGATTTTGCTCCATTTGTTTGCTGACTGTTATACAGTTTTCCTGATCCCTTAGTCCTCTTGGGTTGACGTAATTCACTGGTAAATCTTTTACTTTATTACTTTTGCTGTATTATTTGGCTAGGGTAATTTTAAACTCCTGAATACATACATTTCAATGCTAAATATTGCAGTTGCTATAACAACTTGATACGGTTGATCCTGTAAGAATCTTAAAATTATCCTGCAGAAAGAAGTATAACCATTTTTTGGATTACTGTTCAAATCTCCAGAATATTACAGTTATCCTAAAATTTTCTTGAGATAATGTTGGGAACATAAAATAGTTTTAGTAATAATGCTGGGAATGAGCAAAAATGTCCCTGAAGCATTCATTAAAGATTTCTTAAGAGTTCTGTTATGCTTATGAATTCCTTTGGGGCTACTTTAGAAATCCTTTAGTGAATTCCTTAAGTCTTATGAGATTTCTTGCCAAACACTAGGTTTTAGCTGAAAATTGAATTTTGTTGGTAATTTAACTAATGTTTACATGAATATTGTAGACATTTTTCTTGATAATGTTGTTCACTTGACAAGAAATTATTTTAAAAGTGCTGGGCGAGTCAGTGGGGCATACACAGAGGTTCCATTATTTTCATATTTGGATTAGTGAGGTTTTATTTTTAAAATGATGGATACACTAAATAAATATTGCCCCATCAAGATGCCTCTGTCCACTATAATAAATCCAGTGAGTGGTTTCAAATGACAGCACACATGCATGACGATATTATTTCCTTACTCATATAGAAAGAATCAATGGTGTGAAGCTGTTGATTAGTTTCTAAGGGACTATTTGGAAGTTTCATGGGGACTATCAGATAGAAAGCAAACAGTGGGTAAGGTTAATAAATGCTTCTTCCATCCTGGAGAACAAGCAGTTTGTTATTCTTCATTGGAATATGGCAAATATGATGTCCCAGTAAGCAAATGAGGTTGACTCAAAACTGATCTCCAGTATAATGGATGCTGCTGTTTCATCTCCTAGCTTGAAGCTGCCAGACTTTCAGTAACTAATGAGTGGTCTTTTTGAGGGATCTTTACTTTCTCTATGGAGCTGCATTCCCACTCTGTTTCCTCCAATTTCCTCAGGTTGAGCACATCTACATAGCCAGGCTTAACTCGAAATAAGCTGTGCAAATTGAGCTACGTCAATTGCGTAGCTTATTTCGAAATAGCTTACTTTGAGTTTTGGTGCTGTCTACCAGCACTTTTTTCAAAATAGAGCACTCTTCCTCTGACTTCCTTTACTCCCCATAAAAAGAGGGTTATAGGAGTCAGAGGAAGAAGTCCTCCAGCTTGACGGTATTTCGACATTATGTGGAAATAACTGCTGGCTGTGTAGACGCGGATTATGTTG
Organism: Pelodiscus sinensis; assembly: GCF_052426305.1. NCBI lineage: Eukaryota > Metazoa > Chordata > Testudines > Trionychidae > Pelodiscus > Pelodiscus sinensis. Next base: position 106,599,531 of record NC_143055.1, read on the forward strand.
TTTCAAAATAACACTAGTTATTTCAAAGTAATGTTGCTGTGTAGACATAGCCCTAGTGAAAAGAATATAAATAAGGCCCTACCAATTTTGCACATGTAAAAATGCATCACAGAAATAAACCCTTCCCTGTGAAGTCTTATCTCCCCACGGGTGCTAGGAGCACCCCAGCAAAGTGGCTTCTAGTTCTGGCTGAACTGGGGAGGGCCCTACACAGCCACTCTTGAGAGGGGGTAGACCCACATCCAGGTGCCTCCCTCTATTACAAGACACTCTGCAGATGGAGGAGACGTGAAGTTGGGACTAACCTTCCCTGTGCTGCTCTTAGCTGTTAGTCTGGGCAGGGCTGGGGCAGGACAGAAATTGCTCATTCTCAACAAGGCTGCTCTTGAATATCTCTTCTCGTTACAAATAGGGATGTTAAGTAGCGATTAATTTGCTAGTCAAGTAATTGATAAAATTACCATTGACTACTCGACTAGTCAATAAACACTTCCACATTCCACCTCTGAACTGTATAAGAGCTCCAGCAGGGGTTCTTGGGCATTTCAAAGCGGAAGCACCGCATGAAGCCTGGGGTGAGCGGGGACTCAAGAGTCCTGTGCTAGCCCCAGGCTCCATGCTGCAATTCCTCTTTGAAATGCACGAGAGCCCCCGCTGGGGACTCTTGTACATTTTGAAGCTGGCATAACTCCCCAGCTGATCCCGGACTCCACCTTGCATTTCAAAGCGGGACCTCCCTCTTCTCCCCTGGCCCTTGCTGCCTCTATCTGATAGAGGCAGCAAGGGTAGGGATCAACTAGTCGACTATCCTGTAGACTATCCAATAAGCATCTGCTTATCGTATAGTCAACTAGTCCTTTACAACCCTAGTTACAAATAGCTCATTGTACAGGGAATTTTCTCTCCCCCTCCTCCCCCCCACCACACACACACATTCTAGATGTAATTATTTGCTTGTTTCAATAAAATAAAGAACCTGTCAACTCGACTCACTGATTGATAGGTATGGACACTGGGATGGTTTTGTAATAAAGTGATCTTAATTGATTGCTTACCAGGCAATTATTGTAACATGAGAGTCCAAATTAAATCAAAAACCTCAAAAGTGATTACTGCAGTGGATTGTGTGAAAGAATTTGGAAGCCAAATTCTGCATGTCAATGGTAACAAACTATTTTGTACAAGCTGCAGTGTTTCATTGGATCACGCACACTAAGCAACAGTTCAGTGCCACTTAGACTCAGAAACCTATCAAAGCAGAAAGAGGGGCAAATAGTACATTGCTGCTTAACAAAAAGTAAAAAACAAAACAATTTCTTCTCTTTTAAAGAAGATGATAGAGAGAATTGAGGCCCATCATTTAGCTAGAATGGAACTTACAGTTTTATTTGCAAGTGATTATATACGGTTAGAAAAACTTGATCATCCAAAGCTGCCTACGTTAATTCAATAGGACATACAAAATGCCGGTTATATACCCAGTGCAAATAATCTGACAGAACTACCTTCCAAAGCATTTTGCTCATGTTTTGGGGAGATGAAGTCTCAGATTAACTCATGTGAATCTGTTGCAATTATTTTGGATGAGTCCACTGATTTTATTTCTGACAATGCCGAAGATGTACAGACAGGAAAGCTAACAACAATATTCACCAAACACATTTATTGGGATGCTGTTAAACTATAGTGTGATTATCAAGCAATAATTAAACCAATTCAAAATACAGTGTGAACTTTGCCAAAGTAACTGCTTTCATCAATAGCAATGCAACTTACAGGATGAAATCTTTCAAATCAGTTCTCTAAGGTCTAATGCCAAATACTGTCCATATTACATGTAACCCACATATAATTTCTCATCCATCAGTTATGGAGTTGCAAATTTAGTAAAGCCGATTCACGGATCAGCTATATTAAACAGATCTTTAAACACTGCCCTAGCCACAGCTTTGATACAGGCAACACATTGCAAGTATGACTGAAACGACTGAAACTAGAGAACAAAAAATTGCACTCTCCTAAAGCCAGTAGTTGCTTGTTGGAATTCCTGGTTTCACATTGTACTATTGTATATGCAGCTCACCTGAAGTACTACTCTGAGTTCAGTGTGTCTCTGATGAGCTTACACTGACACCAAAAACACTGGTTTTAACAGAAATGTCAACCTTGCTAAATGGTGCTCAGCTGAATGAGGAAGTTCAGTTCATTGCCAAAAATGCCACAGGACTCATGGACTTAATCACTTGGTTTGACTCTTGAAATTCACAATCCACCAAGTGTACAACAAAATAATGGACATACTGGGCTGAAGCACAGTGTAAAAGAAAACCACTCTGCCAATGCTAAGTTGAATGCCAGTGTTCAGCAGGTGTTTTCTTCCTTCTGATTTTTCCTCTTTATAGAATCATAGAACACTCAAACTGGAAGGGACCTTGAGAGATCATCAAGTCCAATCCCCTGCCCTCACAGCAGAACCATGCACCATCTATAGTATCCCTGACAGATGTCTCCCTAACCTGTTCTTAAATATCTGCAATTATGTAAATACCATAACAAATACATTAAGGGAGATTGCCTATCTCCTAGAACTGGAAGGGACCTTGAAGGTCATCAAGTCCAGTCCCCTGCCTTCACAGGAGGACCAAGTACCATCCCTGACAAATTTTTGCCCTAAATGGCCTCTGCAAGGATTGAACTCACAATCCTGAGTTTAGCAGACCACTTCTCAAACCACTGAGCTATCCCTCCCTAGGGGCTTTATTTCAGTGCTTAACCAGCCTCACAGTTAGGAAGTTTTTCTTAGTGTCCAACCTAAACCACCCTTGTTGCAATTTAAGCCCTTTGCTTCTTGTCCTACCATCAGAGTTTAAGGAAAATAAGTTTTCTCCCTCTTCCTTTTATCACCCTTTTAGGTACTTTAAAGCTGCTGTCATGTTCTCTCTCAGTCTCTTCTCTTTTCCAAACTAAACAAACCCAATTCTTTCAGTTTTCATAGGTCATGTTTTCTAGACCTTTAATCATTTTTGTTGCTCTTCTCTGGACCTTCTCCAGTTTGTCCACATCTTTCTTGAAATGCGATACCTAGAATTGGACACAATACTCCAGTTGAGGCCTAATCCTTCCAGCTTTGCCTCTTCCTCCCATTCTTCTAGTCTACTATACTTCCCTTTTGGCCTTTTTTCACTTTTTCCCAGTTTGCCTTTGTATTGTAATTATTCCTTTCCCCCTTTAATTCTCAGTTTGTATTTGTTGCCTAAATTTAATCCCGACTACAGCACTCTTTTTTTTTATGAAGATAAATGTGTACACCTAAGGCCTGATTACATTTCTGCTCAGAGTCTCAAAGAAGTTGTGGTGAGAGGAGGTGCCTCTCAGCTTCTCCAGACACGGGAACCAGGCTCAATCCAGCCCTTTACGTGGCGGGATTTTTCAAAAGCCTAATTCCTTATGATTTAAATAGGAGTTATGTGGCTAGGTACTTTTCAAAATATCAGTAGGCCCCTATGTGCATCCTTGTGTACCTAAATAGCTTTAAAAATCTGTCTCAGAGGGTATGTCTAGACTACATGCCTCTGCCGACAGAGGCATGTAAATTAGACATACCGACATAGTCAATGAAGCGGGGATTTAAATATCCCCCACTTCATTAGAATAAAAAATGGCCACCGCATTGTGCCGGCTCAGCTGTTTGTCAGCACACACCTGCAGTCAAGACGGGGATCGGTCAACAAAGAAAGCCTTTGTCGACCAATTCCTTATGCCTCGTGAAATGAGGTTTATAGGATCGGTCGACAAACGCTTTTCTTGCTGACTGATCCCCGTCTTGACTGCCGGTGTGTGCCGACAAACAGCTGAGCTGGCACAATGCGGTGGCCATTTTTATTCTAATGAAGCGGGGGATATTTAAATCCCCGCTTCATTGACTATAACGGTATGTCTAATTTACATGCCTCTGTTGGCAGAGGCATGTAGTCTAGACATACCCTAAGTCCTCTCTGCACCACCCAGCAGAGCTGTTTCATACTACACCTTTTGGAAAGGCATAGCAAGGGCTACTCAAACTTGGATTCCACTAGTGCCCCTGGAGCATCTTCGGAGACATTGCCCAGCAGGAAAAGAATATGCCAATGGGCTTTGCAGCTTCGATCCGGGCCTGTCTCTCCTCACATTTGACAACTTTTCTCCTCACTAAAAAGATTTTAAACTTTCCTGGCAGATAGTTCCTTGCTTGTTAATGTTTTACATTTAAAATATAAAATTCAGATTCGTGATCATTACTTGTTATTTGTATTACACTAGGCACCCATTGAGGCACCAACTGAGAGACAGGACCTATTGTGCTAGGCACTCTACATTCACGCATAGTAAGAGACAGTCCCTGTGTCAAAGAGCCTATTATTTAAATAGGTGAGACAGACAAAACGGGAAAAGAATATTATCCCAGTTTTATTGATGGTTATCCATGCCAGTGAATTAATGCAAGCCTGTTCAAAATGTACATCAAATGACATGGTTTTGGGAAGGTTGGGTTAGCTCTGATATCTTATAATTGATAAATATGTTTGTAGGTTGTGGATGTGATTCTGTTCTGTCTTTAGAATATAAAAGAGTCAGACTGAAAACTATTAGGTTAAAGCAGTTGGCATGCAGGCAGAGATAGGAGATTTGGAGTCTGACCTTATAAACGTCTGAATACACTTCATGCTGATGGAAGTCGAGGACGGTAAATATGCCATACTGAAAATTTGAACATATGTATATAGGTCTCTAAACAGAGATATATGTGCCTAACTTTAACCATTTAAGTTTGAAAACTTTTGTCTATAGTAAACAAAATGGAAATACATTATAATCACAAAGCTTTCCGTTGGGTTGTTTAGGGTTTTTTAAATACTTATCACCACTTCATTATTACATCCTTTTATGTGACATGGAACTTAGATTACAACTAGAAATACAGCTCTCTTATTTAAATTCTGTAAACTCGAGATATATTATATTTCCATTTGGGAGTTGAAGGAAGGTACCGAGGCTATGAAAGTAGAGAGAGAAGATTTGAAGAGAGGTGCGAGTGACCCAAATTAATATTTTGCATAACTTATTCTGGAAAACTGTAGACAAATCCTTACTCGCAGTGCCAATGTACTCTGTTCTCACTTTAGATCCAATAACTCCACAGCAATATCTCACTTTTTATATACACATATAGCAAACAAACCCTCAGGTGGGACAATAACAGCCATCCACTTGCCTATTTATATATTTTGCGCATGCTGATGAATATTTAGTAGAGTAATCTAAAATATTTGCACAAAATTCTAAATCACTCGGAACTTTCCCTGGATAGGCTCTTTGTTTCAAATTGAAAGCCAAATCACATAAACTGAAAAACTTACTGAAGAGGCTTCAGAGGCCAAATCACATAAACTGAAAAACTTACTAAAGAGGCTTCAGAGGCATAGGAAAAGGGAATACTTTGCTCTCTATTGGCCCTATTTTTAGAACTAACTTGCTCTCCATACTGCCACATATCTCCAGGTTTTTTCACAAAATAAAAATTTTTGAAAACTCAAAATAAAAGGCAAAACTCCTGATTTGAGTCAAGCACTCAAAATTTAGATATTTTTTAGGTTGCCAGTGCAATCCTAATTCATCTTCTTTGTATGTAGGTGCTAGGCCTCAGTCTTTAATTACATATTCACATACTATTCTGCCCTACCTCCCACCCCGGAAATCGTACAACACACAGGACGGTCCAAGTTCTAGAGCTGAATTAAGGTTATGCAATGAGAGGAGCTGTTTGTAGGACCTCTGCAATTTCTGTTGCAGACTCTCCTACAGTATGCATTGCTTATGCATTTCAAGGGAATACTTGTTTCTCAACAGCAGCTTTGTGCTAACCTTATCTCAGATCTGTGGAAAATCTTGTTCTGTAATAAACAAGAAAAGGACCATTATTCTAAAGGCTGTGAAGATCAGGGACTATATTTATCCTTGGCATAAGCTGGTACAAGTCCTGCAGAAACAAATGGAAGTTGTTTCCAATTATGCCATGGTTGAATTTGTTCCCTGTACTTCTCAATGGTACACTTTCAAACAAAAGCTGGTCTCAGGTATTTTGGGATCCAACTTCAAAAGGGTATAGCAAATATAAAACATTTTGAAAGAAGCTTCTCTGTTGCCTTTATAAATATCAGTAGGAGAGCCGAAAACCTTTATAAACATCTTAAAGGACTTTTTAAAAAAACTTTTATATTTCAAGGGTTTTCTGTCAACAATGTGTTTTATGTATTTAAAAAAGAAACTGGCAGTGTCTCTTAGAACACAAGGAGGTAGGGCCAAATTGATTTATATGGGCCCAATTCCGTTCATGTTAGTTATGAACTCAATGCATTGTGCATGTAATATCACAGATTTGTAGTCTTCAGATTCTGAAATTTGCTTCTTCGTGATCCAGAGTTCAAAGTAGCCAATTTCCGATATGAAGATTTGACACTGACTGTGTTGATAGATTTGAGTCCTCCCTTGAGATTGCTGTTATCCCTATCTAGCCTTCTAGTGTAATTGGGAATACACACACACTAAGACAGGGAACTGATCAGTGTACTATAAGCCAGATTTTGCTCTGTTACCTAGATATAAATCTAGAGTAGCTACTTGGGTTTCCAGATTTACACCAATTTTAGCTCAGTCAGAATTTGGTCTGTTATTTTAGACAGACACTAATCTGATCTGCGTTTAAATTCATGATTCAGAAATCCATTTGATTTGCAAATGTTTTAAAAACATGATTATTTCAAAAGTGCAATGAACATCATGTTGCTTGCAACTATTTGACTTTATAATACAGGATATTTCTCTCATATTTTTTCTATGCATTTTATTTTAATGTCATCAACTGCTTCCATGCCGACATTAGATTGCTTGGCACTGCGCATCCAAGACATACTCGATCTGATCCAACTAAACACTGCTTTCTCACCCAACTCCTAAATGAAAGAACAGTAACACAGCCATCCCGGTTAACCTGTGGAGTTGTTCATTACTACAGGAAATCAACAGTTCAAATAGCTGAGACTATGCTGTCTTCTTGGGACTGAAAAAAGGAAAGCATAATATGAGTTAGCAATACTGACAAGCTAGAAGAATCGGAGATACAGCCAGGAGCACTCAGTTTCAATATAGCTGTTTTAAGGATGCACTTGGCTGTCTCTGCTAAAGTTAAAGGGTCGGCCCCAGGAAGCTATGAGAAAAGCATGTTGGGAAAAAGTTTATACAAGAAAGCAATCTTACACAGAAGAGAGATCATGCGGTCCAGGTAGATGCTGAGGATGGAGATGTTTTTGGTCTGTGCTTACATAGCACCTAACACAATGTGATCCTGGCCCATGAGTGGGGATCATGAGAGCTATTGCAATACAAATGATGCTATCACCTTTGTATCACACAATGAACCTTGTTCATCTAATGAAGTGGGTTTTACCCCGAAAGCTCATGATTCTCTCTCTACATATATTGTTGTTAGTCTCTAAACTGCCACAGAACTACTCGTTGTTTCAGAAGAACAGGTTAACTTGTATGTTAATAACACATGTAGTTATAGATACTAAAATAGAATACCCAAACCTCATGCTTCAAGACGTAAGATGATCGGCAGGCACCAGGAAGCAACATTTCCCTCCATTTAGAGTAGAACTTAAGAGCCCAGTACTTGATACTCCACAGGAAGATAAAATCCATTGTACTGTGTGGCACAGTGTTCTTGTGAAATGTTGTCTAGGGTGGTGAGGGTGGGGATGGTGTTTTGCTGGCCTGCAATGATCAATATACAGCATGCCTGTTAATGGTGTAGGTCTGGCAATCCAGAGGCTTTACACACATGATATAAAGATCTACAGTAATAGAATTCACAGATTATAATGGTCCCTTCTGGCCTTAAAATCATCTAGCCTGACCTGTGTAACACAGGTCATAAAAATTCAACTAGAAATTTTTCCCTTGACCCCATAACTTCTGTTTGAGCTCAAGCATATCTCAGGCAAGCTCCAGTCATGATTTAAAGCCTGAAAGTGATGGAGAATCCACCAGGACTCTAAGTGGGCTGTCCCAATGGATGATTACCCACTCTGTTAAAATGCGCATCTCATTTCCTCTTTTTTTTGCATGTGTGATGATTATGTATTGCGTATATGCATACATTTCAACAGTCAAAGCCATCACGCCACCCCTCTTCCTGTCATGTGCGTGTCCATGATAGGGAACCAGGCGGTGAGTGGCAGACATGGGCCAGGCAGTGAATGCGGAGCAGTGATGGGTCACAGTGATGCGGGACAGTGGAGGATGTGATGGGCGTAGTAACATAGCGGTGATGGGGGCACAGTGATATAAGGCTGTGATGGAGAAGGTAATGGAGGGCAGTGGTGGGGGGTTGAAGTATTGGAGAAAATGCTCCCGTGCAGTGAAGGGGCACCGAGCTGGAGAGAACCAATGGAGTTGATGATGTGCAACAGCGATGGGAGCAGAATCACAAACCAGTGATTGGGCACCGTGGTGTAAGACTCTGGTAATGGGCACAGTGATGGAAGAGGCAATCCAGGGCATGGTGATGTGAGGTAGAAAGTGGGGCTGTGATGCAGGACAGTTAAGCTGAGAAATGATGGGGCATGGTGCTGTGGGACAACAGAGGACCTGAAGAATGCAGAGAGATGATGCAAGGCAGCGATGGTGCACAACAGCGTGAGGTAGCATTGGCTGAGGTCATTCAAGGCATCCATGAAGAACAGCAGAGTGGGGCAGCATTGGCCACGGTGGTGCGGGGCAGCATTGGCTGTGGTAGTGCGGGGCAGCATTGGCCATGGTAGTGCGGGGCAGCGTTGGCCATCGTGGTGTGGGGAAGCATTGGCCGCGGAGGTGCGGGGCAGCATTGGCCACAGTGGTGCGGGGTAGTGGTGGGGCTCAGTGATCCAGTGTGATTAATTCTGCATTTCTGAGCGTTCAGATGGTGAACAGCCTGAACTTTCTTCAGGCTGCTTGTGTTATTTAGGGTTCCTCAAAGGCTGACTTGAGAAACATCAGTGAGCCACTCAGTAAACCAGCAAGCATGAGTGTTCTTGTAACTTAGCAAGTGAGGCAAGTCTCCTTACCAGGCCCAGGCTGTGCTACTGCTGCAGGGTGAGAAAGAAGCCTTTGAGTCTCTCCACATTCGGTTTTCAAGCTGGAGTGTAATGCACCCGTGGTTTACCCACGGAATGGCCTTTGATCCTTGTGGTTACTGAGCCAACAGCTAGAGACTGGAAAGTGGACACCTGCTAGCTACTAGATGATGGTACAGAGGGTGTTGCTGTAGCGAAACTGTCTCAGCAGTGCCACCTGTACTTGTAATCTGAAACCATCTTCTCAGTGAATGACACTCATTAATGCCATACTGTACATTCTAAAGTAGCTCATTTACAGAACACAACGTAGCTTTCTGTCCAGACAGATTGAAGGAAAGGAGGGTGATTTGTGAGTCTCATGAAATGAATTCATCTAGTTTCTCCGTGTCGGATCCTCTGTTAGCAATGACTTAAAAGCAAACAGTGAGCCAGGTGGTGTATGACACACAAAATGAAGCCAGCCAGAGCATCTATCAAAAGAGTTCATAAGCTTAAGCTCCTCTCTTAAAGCAGGTTCTCCTCTGAGGTCTGTGGCATTCTGGCTGGAGTAGAGGATTCTGCCTGCATGAAATTCCTTGCAGGATTGGGGCCTAGAGAACAAACAGAACACACTGAAAAACCCAGAGGAGGGAGTTTATAACAATAAAATATTCCAGCTGCTGTTAAACTCACCACTTGTGGGTAGTGAAGATTCCCAGCTAGCAGATCGAAAGTCTGTATACTGCACACACTCAGAGCTATTGCACATTCCCAGATACTCTTGATACCTGAAATAGCATTTCCCTAGGACTGAAAGAAGGGAGCTGACATGACTGTAGCAGAATGCCACTGGTAGCTTTATTTTAGTCCGATAAAAAAGCAGATATTCTCCACTTACTCTGTACATTCAGAGTCACTTCTTAAAGGCAGTGAAGTTACTCCAGCTCTGCACATGAATCAACATGAATATTTGGCCCCAAACAGCTAATAATTAAGAACACTGCTGGGTTTTTACTATAATGATTTGAAGTGATTAAATTTAGGTATTGAGTAACTACTGAATGTTCTTTATTTTTTCTCTCTATTCTGAAGTATATTTGGTGCTGTCCGAACTGGTGCTTACATGCTGTACATTCTGATGACCAAAGGCCTGAAGCAGTCAGTGTGTGACCAGAGTTTTTACAATGGACCTGTCAGCAAATTCTGGGCTTATGCCTTTGTACTAAGCAAAGCACCTGAATTAGGTGAGTACCTGCTCTCCTTTTTTTTTTTTTTTTTTTTTTTTGGCCTACTGTGCACATTTTGGGCAAAAGAGTTTTTGCAAAAAAACGTGCAAGACCATTCAGTGCTGCTGAAAACTTCTTTTTGGGCTTGTAAATAAAAAAGCCAACCCACCCCCCATATTTCTCAGTTGCTAACTTTTAAGCCCAATTATGCTAAGATTAGAGCAGTTTAAAGTTGTCCAAGATGATTCACAAGCCCCTCAGGCCATGTCACCTTAGTTTTTAGCAGTTTTGATTTAGTTTAGGTAAACTATGGCTTTTGCTTAGTGCACTCATGCCCTGGAGCTAACCCATGGCATTTAGCCATAGCTACGAGCTGGGGACATTTTAGAACCAAATGAAGCCCACACATTGTTCCCCTCCTGTAGCTCTCCGGTACCCTGGGGATGGTACAGCCTGTTCCTTCCTGGCGCACAATTCCTCCATGGGTCATTGTGGAGGTTAAGTAGGCTCATGGCCCTGTTCCTCCTAGCCCCCTCTCTGGAGCTCTTGGGGCAATGGACAGAGCAGTCTCGGTGCTCCCTCAAACTCAGGGCACCTTATTTCTCTTTGACTTTTTGGAGCGTATGAAAAGAAGCTGAGAGACCTTTTGTGCCTTTGTTTTCCCCACTTTATTTGTACATCTGTGCTAGGGTTAGGGACAACCTATTAGCAGTTCATAGTAGAAGCGGGAGTTACCTAGTGTTATCTGCTCCCTTCTCCTGCTGATTAAGCATAACATTCATGCTGAGGCAATCTCCTCTCCCTCAGGAGGTGACTGGAAGTGTCAAATAAGCCCACATTGTATTGTTTTTTATGTATCTCTTCATAGGGATCCTTGTTTCTCCTATCACCTTATCTAGAGATAAATAAACCTTTATCTAATGAACAACAAATGGTGTATTAGCACTTTATAGACTTAACAAAACATGTAGATGGTATCATGAGCTTTCGTGGGCACAACCCACTTCTTCAGATGACCGGAGTCAAACTCATCTGAAGAAGTGGGCTGTGCCCACGAAAGCTCATGATTCCATCTACATGTTTTGTTAATCTATAAAGTGCTACCAAACCATATGTAGTTTTTTTAAGTTTATCCTGTACAGACTAACTTGACTACCCCCTGAAGCTTTATTTAATGGTTGTACCAGCCAGGGCACTGGAAACTTCATTTCTTCGCGTTCATGATCATAGACTCAGGCCTTCTGCAAATTAGTTTGGCCGTGTCCCCTATTTCTAAATTTAGCACTTGTTAAACTCACTAAACTGCTACTGACCAGGGCTGGATGTCTGCCACTGTGCTAACAACCACGATGTCTTAATTGTAATTGAACTACAGTCAACATACAGATACACTTAAGGCCTGATTCATCCTCTGATATGAACTTTTCACCAGTAAAATAGCATTGACATCAGTGGAATTATACTTCACTTATATCAGCAGAATCAAGTCCATAGGCCTGATGCAATTTGTTCAGAATAAAAAAAGTTTAACAGGAATTATCAGAATGTGCAGCCAGAAAAGGTTATCCAGGCTGAAGTATAAGGAGAAGGTTCTATATAGCCATGTGGAAGTACCCAAAAGCCACCTAGAATCACTAAGAATTGGGAGTGGGGAAGGGACTCAAGAAGTACCCACTGGAAATAGAAATTATTTTAGGTCCAGGTACCTGGGGCTATTGAACTTTGTGCAGCTGGTGGCTCAGGAACACCCCCTACATATTGGTCTCCAGGTCAAGAAAATCTGATGTAACCCATTGTTCAGCATCCTCCCCCTCTCTCCCATTCTTGCCTACAGCAGAGATGAATCTCTTAGAGCTGTCAGCTAAGGTCCTTAACCTCAGGCTGCTAAGATTCTCGGTTTAGCTCTGGAGTTCACAGGTTCAGTAGCTAAGAATAAATATACTGACTGTATCAAGTGTCAAGGGAAAGTTGCAGCCTTAGGTTTATCACTGTACTTTGACTGATTACATGAGGACAAGTCCTGGACCAGTACCCAATCTAGTATGAGACACTGGATTCCTCCCTAACCTTATCTCCCATATATAACCATGTACAAAAAATTCACTTTCAGAGTGAACAGGATGCCCCATGTCAGAAACTGTGAGTGATTACAGATAAACATTAGGGCTGTGTCTAGACTGGCAAGTTTTTCCGCAAAATCATTTGATTTTGCGGAAAAACTTGCCAGCTGTCTACACTGGCCACTTGAATTTCCACAAGAACACTGACGATCTCATGTAAGATCGTCAGTGTTCTTGCGGAAATACTGTGCTGCTCCTGTTCGGGCAAAAGCCCTCTTGCGCAAATCATTTGCGCAAGAGGGCCAGTGTAAACAGCACAGTACTGTTTTCTGCAAAAAAGCCCCGATCGCGAAAATGGCGATCAGGGCTTTTTTGCGGGAAACCGCGTCTAGATTGGCCACGGACGCTTTTCCGCAAAAAGTGCTTTTGCAGAAAAGCATCCTGCCAATCTAGACGTGCTTTTCCAAAAATGCTTTTAATGGAAAAGTTTTCCGTTAAAAGCATTTTCGGAAAATCATGCCAGTGTAGACGTAGCCTAGTAGAGTGATCTGCAGTGTCACTCAGCATCAGCCTTACTGTATGCAAATCTGAAAGCTACACACAATGACATCCAGCTGGAACATCTGGAAGCAAGAGGCTTCAGGTCTCATTCTGCCTCCGTTCTGTTTTATTTGTCCTTTGTGTCTGTACACAGTCTTCCCCCCACTCTCCAAATACACCAGAACCCTAGCTGGCAGTTTGCTTAATATTGTAGTTCTTCTGCCCACCCTCGGATGCATCCTGCATCTTGGAATAGATTTTGTAAATGGTTTTTCTCTGCCACAGTTTTTGCAAGGTGGCTATAAAGTACATACTTAGTAGAAACAACAAGTAGTCGTTAGTCTCTAAGGTGCCACAAGGCTGTTCACTGTTTTCACAGTTATAGACTAACACAGATACCCCTCTGAGACCTTTTATACTTGGTAAAGTATGTTTAGTATGCAGCCTGTATGTTTGTGTCTCACAGGACCTCTCAGTATGAAAGAGAATGATCTTAATGAAAAGTAAGAGACTTTCAGCAGCCCTCCTGTGTTCACTTTTGAGGGTGCAGGTTACTGAAACCTCACAGAGCTGCCCAATTCACTAAATACAGATGAAAAACAAACCTATTCTGGCAGTTTAACAGCAAAACTCAGTTCAGTGGATTTTAGATAAGCAATTTTTCAGCCCGAGAAGGAGACACTGCCCCCTTCTTGCTGTTTCAAACTTTTTGGTTTCTTACTGTTTGAATTACATCAGAATCCACTTTGCATCTGGTTTTATTAAAATCGGAAACTATCTGCTAATAGTCTAGGTTCTAACAAATGTGACTCAGCATTCCTACAGTCAATGAAGCAAACCATGTGCCCAACTGCAGCCTTCATATGTAAGGCATAGATTCAGTTGCCCCCATCACTAATGTTTATCATTTTGATTTTCCAAAGACATACGTGCATAAGAACACACTTTGTTTTCAAACCTGACACTTTCTCCACTATTAATCACAGTCTATAATAAAAGTGTACATTTATGAATAAAATAATTAAGATGAGTGTGGGGGGTGGCAAACAGCGGGAAGAGAAAGAAACAATAAGGCTTTGTCTACACTGCAGGGTTTTGCGCAAAAAGCTTTTTGCAGAAGAGATCTTCCACAAAAACTTCTTGCACAAAAGCATATCTACACCTCAAAAGTGCATCGCAAAAGTGATGTGCTTTTGCGCAAGAGAGTGTCCACACTGCATGGATGCTCTTGCACAAGAAAGCTCTGATTGCCACTATCAGAATGGCCATCAGAGCACCTGTGATTTTTCTGATAGGCTCTTTTTACGCAAGAAATCCTTGCGGAGCATCCACATGTGCCTTTTTGCTCAAGAGCTGTAGCGCAAAAAGAAGTTATTTCTCATGGGGATAGGAATAACTCTACCGGCAAAAGCTCTCTGTCCTGTCAATTTACTGTATTTTTTTTTTTTTGCACAAAAATGCGCTTAAGTTGTGGACGCTCCGTCAGTTTTTGCGCAAAAACCTTGTAGTTTAGACATAGCCTAAGTGGAAAGACTACAACATATTTTTGCAGCAGTACCATGAGAATTTGGAAAAAGGGATTTGAGATATTTCAGAATTACCCCATTTTATCTCTAAAACCAGGAAGTATCCACACTTGCACCCCATCCCCCCACCTCACCTCCCACCAGTGGTACAAATTGTAGCTGGTTCAGCTACAACTTGCACAAGTATCAACTATTCAGATACATATTCAAACTGTTTGAACTGGTGGAGCCCAATGTTGTCATACTAGTCATTCAATCTAAAATAACTTCAGTGCCATTAATGGAGCTCATTACATAGATATATGTGACTGAGAACAGAATTTATTGACCTTAGTCTTAAAAAATGAGTTGAACCTCTCATGACAGCAGGCCCTTCCTTCCAATGTTTGGTACTTCTGGCTCCAGATTGGCTAGAAACAGACCACAGACTTTCTGTGATTTTCACTACTGAGTACATTTAGTCAAGCCACAAGCAGACAGTACAGAAATGTGTGAAAATGAAAACCCTAAAAATTCCCAGAAATTTTCCCCAAAACCTCAGACCTCTTTGGGTAGGAGCTCTGAGTTAAGTTTCAGTGAAAGCTGCAACCAAGATTCTCAAATATAGGTAGTGATTTGGCTGCCTCAGGTTTTTGAGGCATCTTAAATTGACCTTATTTACAGAAATTGCTGAGCACAAGCCCCTGAAGTCCAGTCCTATAGCAGGTGTCCCAAGTTGGACAGTCAAAAAAAAAATGAGGCATGCAAAATCACTAATTATTTTGAAATTCTTGACTGTACTCATTATTTTATGCTATATCCCACCCTCACTCCCCAGCCACTACAGTCCTTTTAATAATAAAGTAATAGCAGTTACGTCCAAAAAATCCTCTTTGCATGGATGGAAAAACCTAAGGCCTTTAGCATGTAGACTTACTTTCTTTTGTAAATGACCTTTGTGCAGACCAACTGTGTGAGATTTGACAATAATTTGTTCAAGTCATAATATTCTTTATATAAATTCCGAAGTTGTGTACATTTAACCATTTTTTTTATATTTACAGAATCAGACCTTGATTACAAAATTTTTTTTAGACTAGTCGCTCCTGTTCACATTTATATTAACACTCAGAACCACAGGGGTCTAGATATTTATTGGTGAGAACACAATGGCACAAACTCTTCCCTCAGTCACCCAGGATTGTCACTGCCAGGTGTAAATTCTCATGGCCTGATTCTGTAATCCCACTGGACAACACACACAGGGGAGGATAGGTCCCATAAGGAATCATCTTCAATTTGTCACATATGCCAGGATAAAGTGATACAAAGTCTTTGTGCTCTTTGATTGAAATATTCAAATTTTGGGGGGAGGGTTGTCTAAATTTGGACACCTACATCCATATTTAGGCACCTAGTTCAAAAAAGGCTAAGTTGCTACCATTCTCATTGACATTACTGTGAGCAGGGGTTAGAAATCAGACACTTTAATCCGTGTGCCTAAATATATGATCAGGACCTAATTTTAGGCACATGGGTTTGAAAATATTGACTTGAATATTTGTGCTTATAATCTCCAGAACAGCACATAGTCAGTCTTCACTTACTATAGTTAGGTTTTGGTTTGTTAAATATGATTTCCTGGTGTCTGTTAAATACCACTGTTTCCTGCCGTTGCACTGGACAAATGGACATTGCTTGTGTTCAAAACATAAAAGCACGAGTCAAAAATACAGTCCTTATGAGATACCACCAGATATTACCTCCTGAGCAGAGAATGTTTCTAAATTAAGTGATGGGCATTTTGAAAGAGCAGTTGCCCATATCACAAAGATTGGATCCTATGTGTTTTTTCAGACCTCAACTTTTGGTTCCACATCATTAAGATAAAGGGACCTGGGTAACACCTGACTCTGGGCATGAATATAGAAGTAGCTTCTAAACTCCAATAAAGCCTTGAGTATAGGGGTGGTTGGAGCTGAGTTTTTCATCAGTGCCCCAAAATGCTATAATCTAAATAATGTCCCACCATTTTCAAAGGAAAAGATGTGACAGAAACACAAGAATTACAAAGTAGTTTGATTCGCTTCTGATACCTCCCTCCCATCTTCTCTCTTACAGGAGATACAATATTCATTATTCTTAGGAAACAGAAGCTCATCTTCCTGCACTGGTACCACCACATTACGGTGCTGCTTTATTCTTGGTACTCTTACAAGGACATGGTGGCTGGCGGTGGCTGGTTTATGACCATGAACTATGGAGTGCACGCTGTTATGTACTCTTACTACGCCTTGCGGGCTGCTGGCTTCCGAGTCTCACGCAAGTTTGCCATGTTCATCACCTTATCACAGATCACTCAGATGTTGATTGGTTGTGTAGTTAATTACCTGGTCTTCTCCTGGATGCAACAGGGGCAGTGCCACTCCCATGTTCAGAACATCATCTGGTCTTCTCTCATGTACCTCAGCTATTTCGTGTTATTCTGCCATTTCTTCTTTGAGGCCTACATCGGCAAAACCAGAAAAGCAAGGAAGGCTGATTAGTGGTATAAAACAAGACAGAAGCCATAGCTCAGGGTCATCAAGAAAAACAAAAGAAAAACAAACAAAACAAAATGGCACAAGGAAACATGAATGGTGCAGCTAAACCTCGGCAGCTTAGGGACAGCTAGGTTGGTTTAAACCAGTAAGTTTATGATCCTATCATGGTGAGGACTCACTGAATTCTACTCCATCTCTGACGACTGCTGAGGAAAGACATCTTCCTTCTTGTACCTGTCAGCTCTGAAAAAGGAAGGAAAATAACATTTTGCAGGGGAGAAATAAGCCTTGTGCTTCCCCAAAGATGGAAGAAAGACCTTTATAAAAAAATTATTTCTATATCCTTTCTAATCTTTTTTTCTGCATTCAATTTGAACAAAACAAAGCAGAGAGCAGACAAACTATTTGTGTCTATGATACCAGTACAGTTACAAAATTAAAAACTTTATCCTAAAGGGTTGACCTGTTTAGCCCAAATGTGAAAAACGAATGGTTATCTTGAATGTTTGTTATGGAAAGTCATTGAACTAGTGAATGGAGTTGATAAAAGATTGATTTCTCCACTCTGTGATATGCTGTGCATGCAGATTTGGGATGCAACATCTATGCTTTCAGCAGGCAGAGAGGAGCAGTAATTTTTCAAGATTTAAATTTGATGAGATACATATCATATCTCAGAGAGTGCTTTTTCCAAGTGCATTTTCCAATCAAAGTCAAGGAATTTCTGCAGCAGAATAAGGCAGAGGGTTAAATCAATCTCTGTTACATTGCCTGGAGCTAACAACAGAGTAATGGGTGTGGAGGATGAGAACCCCCTAATATTTTTTAACAATTATCTGTGAGTCTCAAATTAATCAGCAGTATTACAGCAGCTGAAGTAAATGAAAGTGGGGAAGAATCAAAAGAAAATTTAGACAGCTAGAGACAGACACTCTATCTACAGAATAGGGCCCTGTGGTACAGCACATATTTTATATTTTTGTGAACTTAAGAAAAAGGTATCTGCAACCGTAATAGCATTCGGCAGGACTGTATGTGACATTGGCTAACACTGTGTTTCTGCATTTGCTTCATGAGCAGTGCAAAGAAGTTTAAAGTGCCCTCCTCTGGTCATGTGGAGATACTACAACAAAACTTACTTGGAATAGTTTTTCTTGAGACTTCTATAGAAATATTATTCTAATGAAATCATTTTGCTGCAACAGCTTAACTATAATGTCCAGGGAGAATTATCCTTAATTGAGAACAATCTGCTTTGTAGCATCCTACTGACCACTTAAGAAGACATCCTGTTCTCAAGTCAGCTACAGATAGGAGAAAAGATATTTCACTCTGCACCTGAAAGGCAGTTAGTTGATAAGAGCCATATTCTTTCAAAGAAAAGTAGATTGCGTTATCTGTAATTTTTCAGTCCTTACAAAGCCAAATAAAATATGTACAAGTTCCTAGTATTTAAAAAAAGCAAGTATGTAAACTTGATGTTAAATGTGTTAATGTAGTATTCTAAATTGTAATCAGTTTGGTAGTTGAACTAAACAATTAGAAGAACTAGATGAACAGAATATGTTCTGCATAGAATATACACAACTAGACCCATACACACATTATGTGACTTGTCAACAAGAAGAAAGTCCAGTGGAAGAGAATCACATTTTCTGGCTAATGCAAAAGATTGTCATTATCTTTTTTGCTTTAATTTGAGATTGTACAGTACAAAGTATTATTATTATTATTATTATTTTGGCTTTAATTGTGCTGACATTCATAAAACAGAGCTGCTTAATATTCTATGAGAGATGACAAGGGCTTTAAGTGTCTCTATGTGAAGAAGAACAAAAAATAAAGTTACATTCCGTATTATGTGAATGCTCTTAAAAGAATCAGAAAGTCCTTGGGGGCCTAACCATAACCATAACAAGCAGAAAAACAAGTTTACATGTGTATTATTTGCATTAGTGATGTTCTGGCCTTATATTATGGTACACAACCAACAGCAAAATGTGATATTCAGTAATGAAGATGACGTGAGCTTAACTTAAAGAACTACTGTATAACTGGAATTATTAGACAAAGCCAATTAAATGTGCAAATGGTGGTATTTCACAGCTTTGGAAGTAGAGAACGATAATCCACAATGAGCTGTTTTCTCCTACTTAATTTTTAGCCTGGCTTAAAGGTAGCAGTAACCGAACAAAAGGAAAATAATTAAGGATGGAAAAGGCAAAATTAAACTTAAATTCAGTCAGAACAGAAGCATCAGTTACAAGCCAATGATTGTGCCATTCCAATGTTCAATTCTTTCTGTGGTCTCTAATCACTTTCTATGCAGACTGAAATGAGGTTATGGAAGTAAACCCACATGTCTTTTGAAATTACGGGTGAAATCCTGACCCCAATGAAAACAATGGGAGTTTTGCCACTGACTTGAATGAAGCTAACATATTTACCTTATAATGCCACTTCTTTCGTCTGCGTAATGAGGAAAATACATTCATTTTAATTTCTTTTATGTTTATGGAAAGGCTCAGTAAACATTACAAATAAGAAGCTAGATCATAGGTATGTAAAGTATTGTGAGTTGATCTCAGTGGTTTAACAGAGGGAAAATAATGCAATAGTTTTTTTTTAAACAATTATTTCTTTGCAGTATTTTCCAAAAATATTTATGCATTGTGTTTAATCTGTCAACAAATGATACTGCATTTAAACATATAGAGCCAGATTGAAATCTTGGGAATTTTGCCATTGACTTAGACAAAATCAGAATTTCACTCCACCGTGGAGTACATTTATACAGCAAATACAATTACGAGTATATCATGGGTAGACATATCTATGTTAAGTAGATTAAAGTTAGCATGGATAACAGTAGTAAAGGACTACCATGGATGTGTTAGCAAGGACTTCAGCATGAGCTAGTAATCCAAGTACATACTGAAGTCCCCTCAGTCAATGGGAACTCAGCTAGCGAGTAAAGTTTTCATGAAAATAAATGGGACTGTTTACATAAGACCTACTTATTAATGGAGTGCAGGATCGGAATCATATTTGGCAGCATGTCTGAGTAAATTGATAGCTTTACTGAAAATTGAACTGTCATTTACTTTATCTGATGCCATGCCATGGACTCATTTACTTATGCCCTATTTAAATTGCAGTACAGTACAACAGAATTTTTACTGATGAAGTTTTAATGGATTCAAATGTGATATTCTCAATTCCTTTAAATTAGATTTAGTCCAAATACAAAAATCTTTGTTTTTCTATTTTTATTTAAAAAAAAACACACATCCCATTCCAGCCCCTGTCATTTAACCCAATAACATACAGGCGCAGTTTCAGTCCTGGTGTAATTCTACTGACGTTTATACAGTATTGCCAATCCAATCTGTTTGAAATGTACGAGTCAGGCCCTAAAAATGGTGATTTAAAAGGTGTTAGGTTTTTTTTTTTTTCTCTTCAGCATTTTGAGCCTCATAGGCTCACAGTTTCAACGTCTGCTCTACAAACATGAAGGCTTATATTTTGTCAATGAAAGCTTAAGATTTTATTGTCACATGACTCCAGTCACATGATTCTGGGAGCTCAGATTGTATGAAAAACACCAAGTATTGTAGACCTAGGATAAAATCATGACAGTTGTCAGGACAAGTTTATGGCATTCATTTCGACTTCTGAAATCAAGGAAGTTTAACCAATTATAAATTCAGCCCTCTGGGGCCAAATTCTGTTCTGATTTATATAGGTATAAATCCAGTATAATTTCACTGGAGGTAGTGGAGTTACTCTAAATTTACACTCATGCAGCTAAGAGCAGAATTTGGATCTTGCTAAGCAGTGATATTATGTGGTGACTATTTAAAGAAAATATTTTCAGCTGGCTGATAAAATATCAGAAAGTAGTTTAAGTTTGAACTCTCTTTCAGTTATGTCTGTGGGAAAATAACCCATGTGTACAAACATTTGTACAACAGAGTCACAAATGATTTTGTGTTCAATCTCTCAGATGGCACATAAGGATTCTAATCTGGGTGCAAAGGAGAACTACATGGTGTCCACCAGCAGAATGCCACAGTAAACTAACAACCATATTTACGTACAAAATAAGGATATAGTCATGTCAATGGAATACACTCAACAAGCAACCTGAGTAGATGAAATCATGGATTAGGGTGTATGTTATGGGAGATACTACAAGGCAATCCTGTCCTGTTTCCAAGAGATTGTAGTTACTGATAAAAACTATTTACTAATCAGAGTGCAGGTTAGTGTTACAATTAAGACATCAGATGTGAGAGTTTAGAATGTGGATTAGCACCTTTTCTAGAAATGAGTCTAATGTAAAGGCGTTGTATGCTATACCGCTTATACTACTGCGGCTGGTGGAAAACGCTTCAGTGAAATAGTTTGTCCCTATGCATTTTGTGGAGTATTTAATAGTACAATGGCTCCCTGGTCCCTCTCAAGTGTTTTGACAATTTCAGAATTGTTCTGTGGTTTATTTTTAGCTGGTAATCCTCATGATTTGATTTCAGTACGTTTCTTCTCTCTTATAAAGTGAACTCTTGGGAAAACGTGTTAGTTGACAAACAAGTGAGCGAAATTCTTGGTTTTTGATGATCAGTTTTATGTAACAGACTATGTAAGACACAAATGATTGTGACAATGAAAACAGCAGCCTTTCTGAACAGGTGCCAGATACAGTATATTAGCACAGTGTGATGTAGCAAAACAAGTTTGCTTTCTGTTTTGCTGTTTGCTTTCTGTCCTGTACTTCAGAACCACATATAATAGTCTAATATATCTGTCCTGTACTTCAGAACCACGTATAATAGTCTAATATAGTTATATACAGGTATACCTTCTGTATAGTAATAAACTGGCTTTGATGGAGGAAGTAATTTGAACAGATGATGATGAACTCCTACATTGGTGTGATGTCTCTTTCTCCTCCAGGGCCTGATTCGAAGCCCACTGAAGTGGATGGAAAGATATCCATGAACTTCTCTAGATTTTGGTTCCAGGCTTTAAAGTCCAGTCCAACAAGGTGATTAAAGATCCAAATCCTGCTAAGTTCAATGGGTGTTGAGGTTACTCCACACCTCACAGGCCCTAGAGACACTTAAGTCATTAATCCTGAGCCACATTACCCTTCGTAAATGAACTGTAGAAATTATGAGGAGAAATCTTCAATAATTTTCTGTTTTTTTATTTCTGCACATCTTAGGTTCATTTAAAGACAAAAAGATCCCAGTCCTGCAACTGGACCTATGCCTACCTGGAACCAGTTGCAGGATCAGTGCCTTGGTCCAGGGTTTGTTTGTTGTTCTTTTAATATGGAAGCCAAAACCACCGTGGAGGTTTCAAAATAACCAGCTAAGCCAACACACTTTAGATAAGCTTTGACAGTGAGTTCTGCAGGTTGGGAGGTAATGGGCCTTTCCTAAAACTTCAGTATCTGAGTGGAATGCTGCATTTAGCCCAGTCGATGTGTTTCAGTCGTTCCTATTGGACACAGAAGTATTCCTCTTACACAATGAGAAGTCCTTCTTCTTCCTAATCTGAGCAGCTTTTAATCGGCCCATCTGCCTAAAAACAAACCCACCCGCCCTGCAGCTCGGATTAACTTTTCTGCTTTCTCAAAATCCATTATACCTTTCAGGCTTCTTGGAGTATTACAGCTCAAGCTAGATTGCTATTCAGATAAGATTAAATGTGTACAATAACTAGGAAAGCGTAATAAGAGAAATATCTTTATTTTGCCATTTTCAAATGGATATTTCACTACATAAAAGGAATTTTATTTTTATTTTGGGGGATATTGATATTCAAAATAAAATGTTAACTTTTGGTTCAAATAAATTATTTTTCTGTGTTTTATTTTCTTATATTACCTCTTGGGGTAATAACTCTATCATTTGTGGTTATAGGGCCACTGAGGCAATTCTTTGGCCATCAAACTATAGTCTTCCTATTGTATCTTTCACTTCATACCCCGCTCCTTGCTATGATGTTTGTACACACACACGTCTCTTTAGTCTTTCTGAATATGTGTACATTTTAGATGCACATAAAAGGAATTTTTATTGGTAACGGATTTTTAAAGGATCATAGTTTTAACTTCAAAAAAGCGCTATCCATAATTTTTATATTACACTCCAGGCCAGATTTAAGGGCAAGAGACCCAGGCAACAGTGTGGGATGTCAGGCTTCTGGAGGGTTGACCTCAGGGTGCTATTTTTGTTGCTACAGGTTGAAACTCTCTAGTCTGGCACTCTCTAGTCCGGCAATATTAAAATTAAAGAATTTTAATCCAGTATGATTTTAGTTAACTGGATATCCACTTATCATGTGACTGGCCAAGTTTCCCACGGTCCCACAAAGTTTGTTTACAGCCACCAGTCCTAGCTCTCAGTGTTCTGTGCTGTTATTTCACTCTAATTTACTCCTAAATGTCTTCTAAGATCTCAGTAAGCAGTGGAAGTGTTGGTAATGCTGCTACACAATACTGACCTCCCTTTCTTTGGCAAATTCTCTTGTTTCAGCAGTGGTCAGGTCCCAATGGTGCTGGACTAGAGAGGTTCAACCTGTAGCAACAAAAGGGAAAACAGTGATTGAAGTAAAATGTTTCTGGTATTTTATAGTCAAAAGCTTAAGAAATGGAGGCAGGGGGCATCAAAGACATTCCTTGCCTGGGGCGCCATTTGGGCTAGGCCAGTTCTCTGCATGAAAAGTACTCTGAGTGAAAGGGAGGGATGCTCAAACAAAGGAAACAATCCTTTGAGAAACTGTACGCTCCTTTGCTTCCATAAAACTGAAAGAGTCACAGTAACTTCTACTAAAGTTTTCTGAGCATGTCTCCCCTTTCGTAAGGAGTTCTTCCCAAACTCTATGTGCCCTTTAAGCCCCTTTACATGGGCTTCTTTAACCATCAAACCATGTACTCAGCCACATGGACTGTTCCAGTGGTCTTCCCACATTTTTATTAGTCCCCACACCTCACCCTGTATTTTATTCTTCTTAGCCCACACATCTTCAGAGGAAAACTGCTGGCCTAGCACACGAGAGTTTCCATAAAAGCTATATATAATGGTCCATTTTGCAACTCTACTTTTTAACATTAAACACAATGTTGCTTGACCGATGCCTTTCCAGAGCGAATCACAGTTAAACCACTGACAAACTCCACTACCGAAACATAAACACATTCTTCCATAGCCCTATATAAAAAAAACCATACTTTTTTTAAAATTTTGTTATTAAGCCAAAGCCATATGGTATATATATATCTTTGGTATATATGGTCATGTCAATTTTCTTCCACAATTTGATCTGAGGAATTGGGTCTGGCCCATGAAAGCTCATCACCTAATAAACCATCTTGTTAGTCTTTAAAGTGCTACATACTTCTGTCTTTTGTTTCAGCTAGACTAGACTAACACGGCTACATCTCTATTAATATGTAGTTTAACTAATTGTAATACAATTTTAGTGTATACACATATTATTTTGCTGGAGAATAGTCATACTTCGCTTTTAAGTACTGCTTCTCAGCCGGCATTTTCAAAGGACCTTACAATGGAAGGTAAGCATCAATTCCACAGCTCTGGAAACTGAGACATAAAACAATGAAGCAATGTGTCCAAGGTCACCCAGCGGGTCAGTGACAGAGTCTGGAATAAGAAAACAGATGTTCTTAGTAATGCTTTTGTCACTTGCACTGCTAAAGATCTTGTTCTATGTATGAAAATGCAAGCCAGCGGTGTGTTAAATTTTATATTGATTAAATACAAAAAAGTATTCCAGAGTGCTCTTAAAAGATGGGGATGAGGGTTGATTATATTCTGTTCTTAACACACTGCTGAGGTCAAGTACTGGAGCCTATCTGGTATGTAGGAGGCCCTTAGGAAATGGAACAACAGTAGAGATGGGCCAAAACAAGAATCCCTTATTTAAGCCCCTTGGACTTTGAGAAGTCAGAGTGGATTCACAATTTAATCCACCTCTATATTTATTCTCAACCGTTTTAGATCCAGGGCAGACCCAAAACCAGTGAGATCTGATTTCTGGATCACAGATTTTCTGCCAAAAATGGAGAAAAACCACTTGGTGAGTGGATAACCTGTTGTGTTTTTTACCATCTGAGGCCAGTATTACCCCTGAGATTTCAGTGTCAATAACTTTGAACTCATGACTTCATTGAGCCTTGAAGTCAAACCCAAACTTAAGCCAAATGCAGAACCAAATACTGACCTCCCCCCTCCTTGGGTGCTTTTTCTGAGAGCATGTGGGCCATCTAAGGCTCTACATGAAGCAAAAATGAAGCCGCTAGATGAATAGTGCTGTATATAATTCTCAGGCAGCTACTTGATGCTTAATCCTTTGCGGAAAAGGCTATTTCATAATTTATGCAAACATGCGCACCCTCTGCATTCCCTCCCCCAATCCCACGCTAAGCATTTGTTTGTTTGGAAATGGCCAACAACAGTTAAAGATGGAGCAAGATCATCCCACAATCAAACCATAGAGCCATACCTTTGCTTTTGTAAATTCATCAGATTTATGGGCCAATTTTCAAAGCGGTATGCAGACTATTCAATACAAAATACAGCTCCTATCCTTGCTGATGAAATGAATTCCCTGCATAGCAAATGGAAAATGTATCCCTTACAGCTTAGCTTTTGTCTGTTTGTTTAATGATTAATCTTAACTAATTGTACAAATAGCACAGGACATTTTCCCAACTGGGATGTGGTTTTTGTCCCCTCAGGTGCATCAGCAACCATCTTAACATCGCATAGTAATGATATCATATTATGTCAGTATTATGCAAAACTACTAAGTAGTCTGATAATTAGGCAAAGTCTTAAGAAAACCCACAGTGTTACATTAAATAAGTGACTTTATTCAGTAAAAACTACTCTATTCTACAGCAAGGCCAAATATTATTACTTATTTCATACTGTGGATGCTGACTGTTAGTAAAAAGTGAACACATCCAAAGTAGCTTTACTACATTTAATGGAGTTATGGGATTATGTCAATGTAACTGAGATCAGAATCTAGTCCAAGCTGTCTTTATACAATATAAAACAATATTACACTTATTGTATAATTATAACCCCCATTTTCCCCTCTACCTTAATTCAATAAGATTTTTGTGGACTAAAAATAATGTGATAATCCTGCATAATGCTGAGTGGAAAAGTATCCCTTACCTTACTACACCACCATCAAAATGTCATAATTTACCAAAATCACAGCTGAAAAATACTAAGATCACAGTTTTTCTGCACAATAAATCCAAACCGACTCTCAAAATTACAGTATTTGACAAATAACCTAAGCCATATGATTAATACATGCTTAGGGCCTCTCACCCTAAATAATCAAGTCTGAAATGTGTGCATCAAATACATTTTCTTCAATAACTAACATTTTAGAAGGGTGTATTCACTGCAGGTGGGCCCCTGTAGAATATAGCAGGCTCTCCACATCTAGTGCCCCCTGTCAGTGGCCATTCTGGTCCTGCAATGCTCTGCCTTTTCTCATGACTTAAATCTCCCCCCTTGGCTAGGTCTCATCCCTTCTGAAGCAATAAAGTTCAGCAAAAATATAAAATGTTCAATCCCCTGAAAGGATTTTTGCCCCTGAGGTTCATGAACATGTCTCCTTGGGCCTTCTAGCAGTCCATAGGCCCCCTGTATCAGGGTTTCATGTCACCTGACCAGTGGTTGGCAGGCAAATTCAAACCCACTCTGGACACCATCTAGGATTGTCATCTTTGAGGTATAAGTGGGATTATTTTAAACACATAAAATTGAACATCTGTCAGTTTTTACTGAGTCCCTTACAGATTTCCTGAGACATCTAGTGGAACAAAGAGATACTCTCTGGATAGGTAGCAACCCTAGCTCCAGCCCAAAAAATATAGTGTGTGTGAAGTAAAGCTTCATTCTTGTTCATAGCTTGTGTACCATACAGGTTTTTAGCTCAAAGTACTTATATATAGCTAGTTATTAGACCTCAAGTATGGTTTAAATTAGAAAATTTAAAAGACCCCGTAGGGATTTACTTTCTCAATCTTATTCTAGGCATGTTGTCCATTTACTGTTGTGTGACTAGAAAGAGCGAGTTAATGGAGCAAGCTCTGCACGCAATACTGAATTAGTTCAGTTTTCTACTTTCCGTCTGGAACGTTCTTCTTTTCCTAGGATTACATACAGATCATTAGACAACAGTGAATGAAACACCAAGAACTAAATGGTGATGGACAGCATGCTGGTACGTGGGCGTGAGAATTCCCCTCACAGTTCTGTGCACTGATGCAGATACCGATGCAGCAGTAAGCAGTCACTCCAAAGCCAGTCACTTCCACTGCAGAGCCAGTAAATTGGGGAAGGTGGCAATGTTGCAATTAAGCACCATTTACAGTACCATAGAGCTTCTTTTTTTTAAAAAAAAAATGTAAAACGTTGCAAATACTTTACTCTTACAATTTAAAGTAACAGACTTGAACAGGCTTATTTAAGGTTTTTTAAACATGTGTCCTAAAATATAACCCCTTACATTAATACAAGGCAACAATTTGGGCCATGCCTTGAAAAAGGGAAGTTCTTATGTTGCACCACCCTGGGAAGTATTGTGCTTCAGAAGGCAAAATTCCTCTTTCCCCGCTCTGAGGTAGTATTTTGGACCCTTGCGTGCTCACTCAGCGGCACTAAGTAGTGAGTTGGTGGGTGATACCAAAGCTCCTCCCAGTCCATGCTCCTGTGTTAGCTGAATAAGATAACAGGGCAAAGGAGACACTAAATCAGTTTCTTTTTCTTTCTAATGGATATTGCTCTTTGTGGTTTTCTTAGTCCCAGCAGCCTCTCACACTCTTAGCCTCATGTTAAACATCCATCATTGTGGCACCTGTAAACATCTGCAGATCCTTTTCTTCTTAGTGCCATCATATGTCTGTCTGTTTGTGTAGGTAACAGAGAAATGCCAGCTGTTGAAATATCTGTTTCTGTACCTTAAGACATTGGGCTCTGGAAGTCTGCTTGTATTACTGAGGAAATATAAAGTCTCATCATTTGATACAATCACTGGGTCCCTAGACATGGTTTGTACAGGATTCTTGATGCTCTTCATATACTAAATGCATATCAGTTAAGTATATCATTATTATGCATATGTGTTTCACTAGCTCCTAAAGGATTCCACAAGGCTGTGGTTCATTTGCGCTTGTCATTGTATATGTAGTAAGTGGGCAGCCTCTTCTAAAGAGCTTGCACTCTGCTTTCTAGATAAGATTTGGAAGGTTTCTTTCCCATTTATAGAACTGTATGTATCTGTGATAGGGTAAACTTCCCCACTGAAGAGCTGAGCCAGGTGGGCTAAATTAGGCTGCAAACAGGGGAGCTGAAGATTGGAGGCAGTAGAGTAAAGAAAGCTCAGCTGGGCAGAAAGTCTAGCAATCCTAGCAGTGAGGCAGGACATGGCTGTTGGAAAGGCTGCAGGAAAACAGGCAGCAGCCTCACCCAAGGTAGAGGGCTCTTGGGGCTGGTTCTCTCAGTGAGAGAAGGGGAACCAGAATGGAAGGAGCAGTCAGGGCAGGGAGAGGAAGTGCTGAGCTATGGGTCCCTGGACTGGAACCCAGAGAAGAGGGGGAGATTGGGTTCCTCTACCAGTCATTGAGGTACTGAGGCATAGAACTGAGGCAGTGAATGGGAAGACTGCCTAGAACTGGACTGGACTGGACTGGACTGGACTGGACTCTACAAGGGAGAACACTGAGTGATCCTGATGCAGATGCTGGAGGCCCTGGAGCAGGAGGTCTGCAGACCAGAGTCCTAGTGATGGTGTGTGAACCACAGATGAGGATATCTGCCTCCGGCATGAAACCACAGCGTGACCAGGAAGATGTGCCAGAGCAATGGTGAGTAGTGCATCCTGCGACAGTTTCTCTTGAAAGATCTCTCTCCCTCTTTGACAAAGGAATGACATACATTTTCCACCTGCTGAAATACAGATGTGTGTTTTAACTATTGTATTCATTGCAGGATTTCTCCCCCCTCCCCCCTGAATAGCCTATCAAACCCCAAGGACACATTAGAGTAAGACTTGGCAAAGTTAGCTCAGATTAATCTATGCACCTAGCAACTATTCAATATGGTATATAATGAACAAGAATTGGTGGTTGGTTTGTATTTCCTGAATGACTCAGCATAGCTCACTCAATGGCTTTTTACATAGCAGCTGAGTTGTGTTTCTTTTTTCTAATGCACTGCACCTGCTGTCTAAATGCAGCATCTTATTGAAAGTGAATTTAATCCATCCTTTGATAAGATGCCCAGTGTGTTATAGCTCAGCATGATAAATAGATTGTTGCATACAGACTAGATATATTGACTCTCTTCCAGAAGGTTGTCTTGTCCTTTGCTGCAAAATATGTGGAAGAATGAAAAATTAATCAGAATTGAGAGAGAATTCTCAGAGTTCTGTTGGAACCAGACATTGACAGAATACCACCTCCATCTTATGTTGCATGGAAAATGAATCAATTTTCACAAACTATGCTGACTTCAGATTTCAAACTTTTTACTTTACAGGGTTCAAAACGGCCCCATTTTTCACATTTTTGGTGACACTTCTGCTACTTTTTAAAAAAAAATCTTTAACTATTTTGACTTTGTAAAAATCTTCTATTTTCACCAAACATTTCACTTTGGACAAACTGTCATTTTTGACAAAACCTCATGTGAAAAATTGGCCCGTGCTATGCTTAGCCCAGCAGGTAGATGGTTCAAACTGCAGATGTTATTGAGCTTTCTCCATCAGTTTTCAAAGTATCTGTGGCTCAAGCCATGGAAACTGTTCACTTAGCAGCTCAGC
This sequence comes from Pelodiscus sinensis, assembly GCF_052426305.1. NCBI lineage: Eukaryota > Metazoa > Chordata > Testudines > Trionychidae > Pelodiscus > Pelodiscus sinensis. Next base: position 106,629,421 of record NC_143055.1, read on the forward strand.
TACAGTGAGGAAGTTGGTCCATATTCACCTTCACAGGGATTTCATTGTACAGAGGGGACTCACCATGTAAAGTAGCACCACTGCACTCAGGGGAATCGCTTTAGGTTGTGGAAGGATGTTGCTGTGAGAAGACACCCATCTCCACAGTTCTCCCCTTTCCAACCTACACAGGTATTTCCACAGGAGGGGAAGGGAAAGGCCCATGTCTCAGAGTAATGGCTCCCATGCCCACACTAAGTCTTGATCTAGCTACACTCTTCAGCTTATTTTTCTGTGTATTCCTCTCTCTCTCTCTCTCTCTCTCTCACACACACACTCTTTAACTTGTTTTGTTTGTAATCCTTCTTCTCACTGGTAGCTCTTTTCTAGTCCCAGGTCTTTCTCCCCCTTCATCCCTATCACCCAGTGCCTGCTCTCACATTCTGGCTGACCATTCCTGTTTCATAGAATCATAGGGCTGGAAGAGACCTCAGAAGGTCATCAAGACCAGCCCCCTGCCCAAAGCAGGACCAATCTCCATCTATTACAGTGCTTATCCAGCTGCCCAGTACTACAGGTCTACTAGGAACCAGTGCTGGAAGATCAATCCCATTTATCAAATACCTGAGCAGATGCTGGATGTGGTAGCTGTAGCCAGCTGTGGCTGGGCAGAAGCTTTTCCAAGGGAAGCTTGTACCATGTCCTGGAGGAGTCTTGTGCCTGTTAGGGTTATATGCAAATGAAATTTTAATGTGCAAATGCCTCGTACATTTCAATAGGATTTTGTTGAAATAAATCATTCTAGTCTTTGGGTGGGGAAACGTGAGCCACAAAGTAAATATATGAATACAAGACTGAGTTGCATATAAATAATTTAGTCAAAGCAGCAGAAATGCAGACACCAATATGGCACTTATTAGTCACTTGAATAGTCCCACCAACTCTAGTAGGTCTCCTTGTGTCGGCGAGTCCCTGCCAGATCAGACCTACTGGACATTGCAGAAGCTCTTTCAAATCACCGGGCTGTGCTAAGAGGCTCTGCCAACCACCACTCTCATGAGCTGGGATTGTCAATAAAAGACAATCAGTGCCGGAAATTGGGTTTGATTGCTAGTGCTGAGCAGCTTGCTTTCTAAATACAGATGGGTAACACTGCTCCCCTCTGAATGGTGTTTCTTTAAGAGATGGGCCTTATAAACTATTTCTGTCTAATTTCAGTGGGATACATCCTCTGCTCCAGCCGAGTGTGTTCATTTTTCAGGGTTCAAAAGGGCCCCACTTACCACTCATTTGATGACATTTTTGCTACTTTTTAAATCCATTTTAAGCTTATCAAAAAAGGTTTCCGTGGAAAAAAAAAAAAAGCTGGACTGTATCATCTTAGGACCTAGTATATGTGTGTGTGTGTGTGTGTGTGTGTGTGTGTGTGTGTGTGTGTGTTTTTCAGTGAGACCCTTGGAGATGTTTTCACAGTGCTATGCCATTCTTGTTTCGGGAGCCACATGCAGTGCACTCACAGCTGTATTGCACTGCCCCAGCTGTGCGGAGACAGTCCCCAGTCCACTCTGGGTACAGCAAGTCACTTGTGATTTAGGATGTGGATTAGGGTCGGGGCAGCCCGTGAGGCTAGGCGAAGTAGGCAGTTGCCTAGAGCGCCGCTGGCCCGGGCACCCTGTGATGATGTCACGGCCATTGATGGCCGTGCAGGGTGGGGTGCCAATTGCGCCGCCCACCTGGAGTGTCAGCTGCCACAGCCAGCCTCAGGCCTCTCCTGATTAGGGTTACTAGCAGGGGGTGATTAGGGGTTTGGAACAGGTCCGATATGAAGAGAGGCTGAAGCAACTGGGACTTTTCAGTTTGGAAAAGAGAAGACTAAGGGAGGATATGATAGAGGTATATAAAATCATGAGTGGTATGGAAAGGGTGAATAAAGAAAAGTAATTTATTAGTTCCCATAATATAAGGACTAGAGGACACCAAATAAAATTACTGGGTAGCAGGTTTAAAACTAATAAGTGAAAGTTCTTCTTCACACAGCGTGTAGTCAACCTGTGGAACTCTTTGCCAGAGGAGGCTGTGAAGGCTAGAACTATAACAGAGTTTAAAGAGAAGCTAGATAAATTCATGGAGGTTAGGTCCATAAAAGGCTATTAGCCAGGGGGTAGGAATGGTGTCCCTTGCCTCTGTTTGTCAGAGGCTGGAGATGGATTGCATGAGACAAATCGCTTGATCATTGTCTTCGGTCCACCCCTCCGAGGCACTTGGTGTTGGCCATTGTCGGCAGACAGGCTACTGGGCTAGATGGGCCTTTAGTCTGACCCAGTACGGCCATTCTTATGTTCTTATGTTATGCTGGGTGGAGTCAGTGCAAAAACTTTTGCAGGAGCATTTCTTGCCAAATTGGTATCATACCCCTTAACATTAGAATGGTATGAAATATTCACTAAGGGCCTTGCAAATTGTAAGGGCGTGATGAAGTGTATTCTCACACTGGCACCTGAGTATAAAGTAGGCCACGTGAGCCTAATTGACCAATTAAGCAGCCAACGGGGAGTGGGCTACAAGGAGGCCACTAATTAGGCAGGTAGAGCTGGGCAGGAACAGGAGGGGCCTGTAAAAAACCAACGAGCTGCAAGAAAAGCAGGCTAAAGTTATTTCCTGAGAGGAGGGAGTTAAGAGCTGGGTGTATAAGCAAGGATGGGAACCAGTTATGCAGGAAGAAGCCCAGAGAAACAGTAGCAAAGGTTAAGATGGTTCATGCCTTTGCTGTATGCTATAGGGTTCGTCTATTGGTTCCTGGTGTTGGAAATGTCAGCCAGGCAGCTGCTCTGGATGGGCTGTGATTTTTCCAGGAAGGTGAAGCACCTTAGTGAGCCAAGCCATAGACCAGAAGTTGCTGCTTTGAGGGAGAGAGGCGGTAGATAGGGAAGAAGCAGCACCTAGCAAGCTGATGACCAGGAATTGGCAACATAAGCAGTGAGGAAATGTTGTCACTTTGGGCGTAGCTGGCTTTGCAGAAAAATCTGCAAAATTTCACTAAGGGAAAAAAATCAATTTAATGTTGATAAATGTAAAGTAATGCACATTGGGGAAAAAATAATCCCAACTATACATACAATACGATGGAGATTAACTTAGATATAACTACTCGAGAGAGATCCTGGAGTCATTGTGGGTAGTTCTCTGAAAACATCCACTCAATGTGCAGCGACAGTCAAAAAAGCAAATAAAATGCTAGGAATCATTAAAGAAGGGATAGAGAAAAATACAGAGAATATTTTATTGCTTCTATATAAAACCATGGTACACCCACACCTTGAATACTGCGTACAGATGTGGTCGCCTCATCTTCAAAAAAGATGTATTGGTAGGATTACCATATTTGAACTTTCAAAACAGGACTATATAGTTATATATAGTATATAACACAATAATGCAACGTGAGTTAGTAGATACTGATACAGATACACTCCGGCTGTGTCTAGACTGGCAAGTTTTAGCTGTCTACACTGGCCACTTGAATTTCCGCAAGAACACTGACGATCTCATGTAAGATTGTCAGTGTTCTTGGGAAATGCTATGCTGCTCCCGTTCAGGCAAAAGCCCTCTTACGCAAATGCTTTTGCGCAAGAGGGCCAGTGAGACAGCTAAAAACTGTTTTGCACAAAAAAGCCCCAATGGCAAAAATGGCGATCGGGGCTTTCTTGCACAAAACCACGTCTAGATTGGCACGGATGCTTTTCCGCAAAAAGTGCTTTTGCGGAAAAGCGTCCGTGCCAATGTAGACGCTCTTTTCCGCAAATGCTTTTAACGGAAAAACTTTTCCGTTAAAAGCATTTGCGGAAAATCATGCCAGTCTAGACGTAGCCTCCCTCTCAAGAGTGGGAGGGAGGCTTTTTCGAAAGTTCAAATATGGTAACCCTAATGGCATTGGAAAAGGTTCGGAGTAGGGCAACAAAAATTATTAGGGGTTTGGAGCATGTCCCATATGATGAGAGATTAAAAAGACTGACACTTTTCAGCTTAGAAAAGAGGAGACTAAGGGTGCGGGGGTATGATAGAAGTCTATAAAATCATGACTGGTGTAGAAAAAGTGAATAAGGAAAAGTTATTTACTTGTTCCCATATATAAGAACTAGGGGTCACCAAATGAAATGAATAGGTAGCAGGTTTAAACCAAATAAAAGGAAGTTTTTCTTCACTCAGCTCACAGTCAATCTGTGGAACTCCTTGCCAGAGGATGTTGTGAAGACTAAGACTTGAACAGGGTTCAAAAAAGTGCTAAATTAATTCATGGCAGTTAGCTCCATCAATGGCTATTGGCCAGGATGGGTAGGAATGGTGTCCTTAGCCTCTGTTTGTCTGGAAATGGATAACAGGAGAGGGATCACATGATGATTACCTGTATTGTTCACTTCCTCTCAGGCATCTGGCATTGGCCACTATCAGCAGACAGGATACTGGGCTAGATAGACCTTTGGTCTGACCCAGTATGGCCATTCTTATTTTCTCAAGTAATTGAAAATCTGAATGTTGAGATTAAAAATTTCCTCAAATATCTATTTTGACACACAACAAGATGATTCTATTTGTTTTGTAAAAAAAATTTCAGGGTAGACAAGGCACCTTTCTAAACAAGGAAGAGACTTTACCATGTATCCAATTTTTCTACTCTGTATATTGTACACCGCATCAGCCATTTCATGAACATGTCCTCTGAAGCAAAAAACTGTTACTGTGCAATTGCACAGGATGGAGTAGAGTATTTTTCCTTGTGGAAAAAGAGAGCTAAAGGCAATTTTTTTTAAAGCCCTATTTGAAAACTTTCACAGATGCAGCTGCCTGCCCCTATTGTACCAGCAAAGCCAGGATTGACTAAATTAGTCTTCCTACTGCATTAAACTAAAGTTACTCACAGATTTTCAGGGTATGTCTGCTTGGGAAGCAGCAGAGCTTTATGGATCAACTCCCTCTGCTTCCTGGCTTTCATAAATTAAACACCAATAGAGTCATTATAATATAGGGCAAAATTTTCAAAATTGCCTAAGGGCCAGCTGGTATTAAGGTGTCTAAAGATGTAGATAGGCACCTAGTGGGATTTTTCAAGAATGCATAAGCAGGTTAATCACCTAATTCCCATTGATTTCATGATCTGGAAGGTGCTAGTATATGATAAGCTTTCTGAGGGCACTAATTACCTTTCAGAATCCATCCCTCAAATTGGAATTTCCCACTCAGCTGTTGTATTATTAATAATAACAGTCATAATTAATGCTCTGTAAGGCTGCCAGGGTGAAAGATGCAAAATTTAGGGAGGTGGGATGAGTTGTCTCATAGTAGGGCATAAATGGAATGGTAATAAGGTTGTGTCAGGGATACTAGCAGGTCCAGTTGTTTGCAGACCCTGGAAGGCCAGTATGTGTGGCCCAAACTTGAGGGGGAGTGAGATTAAACCAGGGGAAGGATTTGAAGGTGTGTGTGTTAACACAAACAGGACAAATGACAAGGAACATGATTTTGGCAGCTGCATACTGAATGGATGGGGGAGGCAACAGGGATAGGCAGGAAAGTCAGAGCCATAGAGACTGCAGCAACCTGTTGATATAGGAACATGGGCGAATGTTTGAGTAGGGGGACTAGGGAGGAATGAGTAAAAGGAGCCACTAGCAGAATTGGTGAGCATTCTTGATGCAAGGAGAAAAAGAGAGAGAGGATGCTCAATAACTGGAAGAAGGAAGGTTCTTGTAGTTAGTGAAGTTTTCACTTACGCTAAGTGGGAATGAGTTTAAGAGGAAAGGTGGGAAGTTGAGGCTTCACACTACAACTGAAAGATTCACTAATGCTCTACTGGTTTTTAAATAATATTGCTAAGGTACTATTTTTACTATCACAGTAGCTGAGAGAAATACTATCTCCATAACTATTCTCAAATTCTAATCTTGCCAGATGCTTCATAAGATATAGCACAAATAGACCTATTGTTAGGATCGGATGGGTCTCGCGAAAGTGGTTCTAGCCTTCAGTGCAATACTTATAAATTAAGCTTCTGAGGGGTAGCCAAATTAGTCTGTAATTGGAAAAACTTAAACAACAAATAGTCTTGCAGCATCTTAGAGACTGACAAAACACATAGATGGTATCATGAGCAAAAAATTAAGCAACCCACCTGCTCTTTCCTTTACCATGGGACCCCTCCCCCCATTGACATCAGTGGTCATCAAACTAGCCCCCTATGACTGTCTTGAGCATGATGATTTGTGGCCAGAAGCGTGATCTTTGAGTTCACTAAATTTCATAGGAAGGCTTCAGTTTTCTTTCAGACCTTTTAGAGCATGCTGTAGTTACCTCTACATTTCACAAACCAAGCGTATGAATGAACCTAAAAGTTTCCTGTGTTGACAGCACATGACTTGTGTGACATTTTGGAAGGTGAAATAAGACCATATGGAAAAGAGATGAATTGTGTTCACACATGAACTAAGACTTTCTAAAATTCCAGCATGTTTTTCAAGTGGAAAAGGAGGGGGGAAATTATGGTTACATTTTGGAAAGTGACCAAGACAAAAAAGTTAATACATTGAAGGGTATTAATAGCAGATACATTGAAGGGTATTAATAGCATGATAAGATTTCAGTATCAAAGGCATTATTGTCAGACTTTAAGTTATAAATGGATGCATGTAGAAGATCAATAGCACATTATGGAAGAGTACCAGCAACTTTCTAGGAAACAACAAATATTTTTAAACTGTTCACATGGGTTAATTTTTATATGGATTTTCAATGGCAAGTCTTAATGCATTTTGGCCTGCATATAGGATTGGGTACTTTCGTTACTGTACAATGAAATACTGTGTTATGGCTGGCTGTGAACACGAGACATTGGTTTTATTTACTAATTTGGGAAATCTAGATTGTGTTACAGCTGAAAAAAAAATTTCCACCTGAGACTATAGTACACTGTTGAGAGGAGTGGGGGGGAACCACACTACTGAAACACACTGAATAAAACACTTAATGTTTAAAATAAAATCAATGAATGCTGGGCTTTACCACATTTACACGTGAAAGGGTGGGGAACTTTGCTGCTAGACTCAGCTGATATTGATTGAATACTCTGAAGTTCAGGAAAGTTGCAGTCCCCACAAGAAGAGTAAAGTGGTTATTTCAATAGTGCTGAAATGAACTATTGTTTGCTATGACTGCTCATGAGGCATTGTTTCTGATTGCTCACCTAGTTCATAGGAAGCTTGATTGTGCTCCCTGACTGGATAACTGAAGCTTTCACAAAGGGAAGAGGAGTAGAGGAAACTTGATGATTTCAAAAGAGTTGAGTGAACAGACTCCATGTGAATTCTGACATTATACCATCAGCATAGTGTCTGAGTACCTCATGGAGGTATAACCTCTCTGTATATACACATTTCTTTCTCTTCCTTCCATTAGGCTGGGGCCAAACTTGAGGCCATTTTCTAGAGTTTTCATAAGACTTAGGCCTTGTCTTTGCTTACCAGGAGATTGATTTCCCAGGGGCTGATTTAGTGGGTCTAGTAAGGACCCACTAAATCAACCGCTGATCATGCTCCTGTCAACTCCAGTATTCCACCAGGTCCTGTCGAGTAAAAGAAGCTGACAGAACAGCAAAACCTCCCCCTTCCTCTCACAGTGGGGAAGCCATGGAAATTCAAACCAATGTTATGTTGATTCTAGCTATGCTACTCACTTAGCTGGAGTTGCATACCTTAGTTCAACTTTACTCCCTAGTATAGACCTGGCCTCAGGCCTTTCTGTCATCATTCTTGCAAACCAACAAACACTCACATGAATGATCAGGGGAAATGAATAATCAGGTTGCAAGTACCATGAAAGTGAGTTGGGATTGTTATCTGAACAGGAGTGTCCTAGCAAGGTTTCTATATATGTAGTTCAGATTTATTTTGATAAGCACCCAGATTGCAGGCCAGACATTATGTAAGCTGTCCAAACCTGCCCAGCCTGCAGGTCTAATCTGGAACTCCCATAGAACAAGATTTCAGATGAAAGCGATGCCATGCTGTCTTGTTCTGGCCTCTTCATTTCTGAGGTACTTTAGAAACCATTATTTACGAATCATACAAAAACTAGCCACTGGATTAGACTAATAGGATGAATATACAATTGGAATAACCCTCATGGCATGTCAGCATTTCTTATACTATTTTCAACTATCCTCAGAACCAGAAATACACAAAAATTGTAAAGATAGATGAAGAAAAGTCAACAGGACATTTTGGAACCTCAAAAAAAATTGGCATGAATTCAGTTAGCATTTTGGCTGAATTTCCAAGTGGCTGTGTGTGGGAGAAGAATTAATATTCAAACAGAACCCAATTTCTAGTTTCTAACATGTATAGAACGTCAGGTTTTATGCAGTTATGATTTTTTGACAGCCAATATCCATTCTTAAACTCAAACATATCTCCTAAATGGAAACAAAGAAGCTGGATCTTCAGCTGATGCAATTCAGCACTTCTCCCCGACTTCAAGGGAGCATCTCCAATTTATACAATTTGAGGAGCTGGTTCATTGTGAATTTTTAACTCCGAAAGGGGGGAAAAATGTAATAGTTCAAGTTGCACACACTTCAGTCTCATTGAAACATTCTACAATTGGGACAGAAACATGACAAAGAGAGAAGAGTTAGTCTTAGCAGATACAACACTATGGTATCAGTCACTGAGAAGCATCATTAGCCCATTTATCATGTCATATGAACAGTAACTTTTCACTGTACTTTAGCACTAAATGCTGTAAGTGGATTCTAGTCAGCATGGCTGTCTTTGCATGCAAGAAATCTGGGCTTGTATCTAGTAGTCATGAATTTTCTTCATAATGACAGATAACCGTAAGAGCTAGTGAGTCAGATGGGACTTGTTAAACCTGTGTTCAATTCTCTACCCAGTTACAGACTTCTTGTGTGACCTTTGGCAAGTCACTTAATCATTTAGTGACTCAGTTCCCCTCTGTAGAATGCAAACAGCAACACTTCCTTACCTCCGAGGAATGCTGTGAGGATAAATACAATGAAGACTGGAAGGCACCCTCATACCATGGCAGCTTGTGAGTACCTAAAATTGATAGTTCTTAGCTGGCCCTCAGCACCACAAATGAATTACAGCCTTACATGGGTTTAAGAAGATGAGTGTACTTTTTTCTCACGTTCCAGTCAATTTCTCTCCTTGTCTGCCTGCTCTCAGAACCCTTCTGAAAAACAAGCAGACCATTAAAAGCTGCTTCAAAGTGTGCTTTTAAAGCTGACCAGCCTTAACAGAAAACAAAAATCACAGTGAAACATATTCAATTCCATGGGTCATTTACCGAGCTCTTTGTTGAAATTCCTTTAAATCAGCGATGAGCAAAATGGTTCAAGTAAAATGGGATGTGACTCAACCTTTCACCCAAACTCGACCTGAACCCCATAGCTATATCTTTATGTTTGAAGCTGTGCCGTTAACTTTATTCTTTTGTCTTTTTCGTCTTTCTATATGCTCTGCAAATTCTACGCTTTTATTCCCTCTGGGCACTTGTTGTGAACAAGATTATGTCCAAGGGATCCCATTCTAAATTATCTCAGTTCAGCTGCATGGAAACAGCTCCCTTTCAGTCCCCCACTTTCAGCCATGACTTCTGAACATCACAGCGCTGCACAATTTGCAACCAATGTAAATCTTATTTTTTCATCCACATCAAAAGCTGAACAAATAATTCCCAATCAATAGCATGTACAAAAAAGTGAACTGATTTTTCTGCTTGTGGTACATTTGTGAGCAGATCACACTTTCCTCAAGTATAGTCATAGTTCTATCATTTTAAAAATAATTATTTTATTATATGAAGTGATAGTAACAGGCCCGTAGCCTGTGACTATTACATAAACACTGGCATAGTCCCAGTGACTTCAACCAGCATGTGCATATGTGTTTGTAGACTCAAGTCCTGAATAAGCATTTGCTATTCTAAATTTAAACTTTTTAGCTATGATTGGTCACACAGGGGATTGGTTCTGTTCCTTGATTGGTGAGTAGCTACTGGCACAAAGAGCTGTGTGTTACAAACTTACAGCTTGGTTTTGTTAAATACTTAGGCATGTGATTTTCTGAAGTTGGGTTTTACAGCCATTTGTGACAGTAAATATTCTCTGGAATGCTTGTGGAGAGTGAACACAGGAGTGTGATCCTGCCTGCCAAAACTTCATTCAAATACTCTAGTATTAATTCATGGGAAGTATTTATGTAATATCCACTCCGCAACATCCAGAACATAGGACTTAAATCAGTTCCCACAGACTTATTGACTTAGGAAGGACTGTACCCTTATGAACAAATGACAGTGGGTTTATGCGCCTTCTCCGGCAGCGACAATAGGAAGGTTTGTTCATTCGCTCTTAATTCCTTGGTGAACAGGTCACTATAACAGACTGTCTATATGGACATCCAGCTGTACATGATTTGATTTATGTAGGGGGAAATCAATTCAGTCACTATTTTTCCTTTTTATGAAATGGCCCCTGACAGCTACTGGAATTTAATTTCAAATATAGATATTGTTTTATTGAAGGCAGATGTGGAAGTTAATCAGCTTACAACACTTGCCATAATTATGAACACAGAAAACTAACATGATTGATATCTTACAAAATTTCCCATAACATTTATGATAACCACCCTGAATATATAAGGGGTTGCTCTGATTCCATTCATTTTTTATTTATAGACCTCTAACAACAATACAGGAGACACACAAAAACCATAACAATATAATATAAAATCCCTTCTTCTGGCTCATTTAGGCAATAAAATGAAATACAGTGCTGGCTCGAAAGATGAATTTGACAAAACAAACTTTGCTCTCAATTCCGTCATCAATAAATTGTACACATTTGTCACATCAAAAAGAGTTACAATTCAAGTTTTTTAATCTATGTGCAAGATTTTCTTCCTCTTATAGGCACTGAGCACTTGCAGCAGTTACTACTAAGTTCTTTTAAAATAATTATATTATAGCTGGTTGAAATTGTTCAAGTTTGGATTTAAAAGATTTTTTTTTCATATAAAATAAAATCTCATTTTGACTAGCTTTAAACTTCATCCTAGGGGTTTACTCTTCTTCTCCCTTTCTCATTCACCTTCACCTCCACCTCATCCACCTAACCATTTCTGGATCTGCTTTCTTTCCATTTTGTGTACAGACATTTATCTCCCACACTAACCTTTCAACTTGCTTTGGGAGACCATTCTTTTGTTTATGAATGTACTGTTTCCCCAGACAGAGCTGTAACATGGGAAAAGAATGCTATTTTTCATGCACCCTGGAGTTATTCATGCCTTTGTCATCTCTCTGCTGGACTATAGAAATGCTCTCAACTCCCAGGCATGTGCTAGCAGTGCTTGGGGAAACTCCTGCTGGTACAGAACACTGAAGCACATCTACTCAGTAACATGGGTTATCACCAACCCACCAATCCAGTCTTCTGTTCTCTACATTGGTGTTTCATAGAATACTGAATCAAGTGCCGGCTCTCTCTCCATCCTTTTCTTCAAGGTGCTCAATGGCCTAATCCCAGGGTATCAAAGCTTAACTTAAGCTTTCTTATGGAGACTTCTCCTCTAGCACTACAGAATTTTTTAAAGTAAAAGTAAACCTCATATGGCCTGGAGACAGAGCTTTCTCAGGGCCATTTAAATCCCTTGAATGAATTCCCCATAGAACAAAAATCCTTACAAATATTAGCACCTTCTGCTTCACCTATGAGGTGCTTAAACTCCAATGCAGAGAGGGGAAGTAAAATAAACATATGACAAATGTTACTTACTTTGCTTCTGACAATAGTGGAAGATGTTCAGACTACAAAGATCAAAACTCTTTTTTGAATAGAACAAAAGTACAGCATCTTCAAAATGCAGCATCTCCTATTATGGTAGGAATCAGGGTTGGTATTTGCTCCCAAAGGAAGCATTCTCCTTCCTGGACAGTGTGATCGTAGACACTTGGGTGATCACATACCACTTCCCCCCCAGGATCCTTACCTCATTCAGTTCACAGACTTGTCATAGGGCTTGCTACAGTCAGATTAAATTAAACAAGTGAATTTGCTCACCTTTGGAAAATCAGGGGGAGGGAGATATAGAATATGGGCCATTAAAATCCTCTTTTGTGAGAGCCACTGAGGACTACAAGACACACACTATAGTTTTCTTTTCATTTTTTTCCTGCCCTTTTAGATCTGCGAATAGATAGTTCTTGGTTTAATACATGGTCATAGTACAAGTAGTAACAATAGCCACCTTACAAGTAAGAATAGTAATAGAGATGTAGCCATGTTAGTCTGATCTTGCTGAAACAAAAGACAGGACTATGCAGCACTTTAAAGACTAACAAGATGGTTTATTAGGTGATGAGCTTTCGTGGGCCAGACCCACTTCCTCAGATCAATTTGATCTCAGGAAGTGGGTCTGGCCCCTGAAAGCTCATTACAAGTAAGAGTAATACTTGTACACAGGTCTGACCCTACAAAGGATGACTGATACTGAGGATCAAATTTACTAAGGATTCTCAATCTGGGCTCTACTTGGGTACCAGCAATTTTTTTTTCACACGATCATTTATGCATCTATATGATGAAATTTACATATCCCAACCCATATCTGTGGACCTGATTTTGCATCATTTTAGTCAATGGGAGTTTGCTACTGGCCGCAGTGACATGATCAACCCTTTTAAAATACGTTTTTACATTAAAATTAGGTTTTAAAACATTATTCTTTTAAAAAAGAATCACACAGAAGAGAAGAAAAAACTTTGTTTCAAAAGTGAGAGGCCTCGGTATATTTGCCTCAAATACAATATTGGGTTTCCTGAAAGTTTATATCTTTATTTTTTTAACGTTTCCCTCTTCGTACAGCATAGAAATGGTCACTACGTTTAAATCTTCCATTTTATATGCCCTTTTTGCCATTAATGTTTTCATAGGGATTTACATGAAGTGATGGGTGAAATATGAGGAGATTCCTTTCAGACTAGTGCTTGGAAAACTTATCTCTATCTAATTTGAATAAACATGTGGAGTATGTAAAGCTGTGCTTGAAACCCCAGCTCCAACCCATCCATCACCCACTGAAGTCAATGGAAATTGAATCAGGGCCTTTTTATAAATCTCCTTTCCAAGGATGGACTGTCAGGTCAAAGCAGCCCTGACATTGTTTCAGCTAATGTACCAAGTTCTAGCACAAACACCTTCAGAGCTGTTGAAGGACATGTTTATTTTTACATTTTCAAGTTCTTCTAAAACATGGGAAAAGGTTCCGTTTCAGCTTTGGGAGACATTTTTGTTGTTGGTTTAAATTTACTAGAGCCAATTCACATCATTCTTATGTGGCAGGACCTGGCAAACGCTACAATGGCTGCCATTGAAACAGTCAGCATTTACCAACAGTGCTCTTTGAGACAGTAGAGTTAGTTCCCATCTTAAGTTAAAGGAAACTGGGATGCCTCCAATAGCACCATGTGGCAACTCTTGGCAAATGCAGGTGTTTTTAATGGTGTATTATCTGACAGCCTCACAGGAAAGAAATAACTCCCTAGTTTGGGAGCCAAAATCCTTCAGTTTTGAGGAATTGGTTGTCAATCCCATTCCTGTTTTTATTGCCTAGTCACAGTGAAAGAGAGAGCACAGAGGGAAATTGGTTTCTAGTATCAAAGCCCACTCTAATTGAAAATGCGCCTGATCTTGCACCACCTTAAATGGAGCAGGCTGCTGCTTAGTGCTTGAAAACAATCCCTTCCAGGTTGAAGAGGTACCTCCCCAAGTAAATAATGAAGCAGTAATCCCAGACCCAGGGATTTCAAAAAAGGCAGAAGTCTTGAGGGGAACAGTGGTATGAAAATGATTTTTCTTTTAGTTTGATCACAAGAGAATTCTTTAAACTCTCTGCAAACTTCCTTTGAACCCTGCTATCGGGCTAGTTCTCAAAAAAAAAACTACTATCTCCTTTCTGAGCACTACTCACTGATATTGTCCCTTGTCTCTCCCTGTGCATCACGTAACAAAGGATTGAGTTTCCTCCAAACTACTTGCAGAGGAAAGACTAAAAAAGAAAGACAGAAAGATGTTAGCTTGCCGAATCAACTCAGTTTCAGCAGGCTTCTATTTAGGGACTCGGGTAGCACAATTTCCCTTTCTTTTGCCATGTCTCTTTCTGCCATTTCTACCGCAACCAGCAATAACCTCTACCCTTCTCTTAGCACCCAGACCATGCTAGGAACTTCACAGAAGACCTAGAGACAGAAGAACTCCCCATCTACATCTGAGATTCAATGCAAGTGAAGGATGAGAGAGGATAGACAAAGGTGAATGACATTAAGATCCCGTGACTGTGCGGGTTGGGCGTATGCACATCTTGGGGATTCTGTGGAGTTGTGGATGTTTGAAGAAAGATAAGGAAATTGAGATGTGGAATATTACTGGCTCGCTATGAGACTTTTGTGGAAGAAATAAGTCTCAGCTGGATGCAGCGGGAGGTGTGACGGCCATGACTTCCTGAATTCTCTTCCTGTCTCAGGTTAGAATCTAGATGCCCTAACCTGCTCCTGTGCTAGCAGGCTCTGATCTCTAAGGGACCATCTTCCAGCTCGGTATATTTGCCTCAAACACAATATTGGGTTTCCTGAAAGTTTATATCTTTATTTCTTTAACTTTTCCCTCTTTGTACAGCATAGAAATGGTCACTACATTTAAATCTTCCATTTTATATGCCCTTTTTGCCATTAATGTTTTCATAGGGATTTAGATGAAGTGATGGGTGAAATATGAAGAGGTTCAGTTCAGACTAGTGTCCAAAAGCTCTTGTCTCTATCTAATTTGAAAATAACATGTGGAGCTAGACTGTACAGTGCCACCCACTCCCAAACCCCAACATGCTCCCTACAACTTTAGGCTGCTCCCTAAAGCCGGTGCTGCAGAGCTAAAAGAACCAGCTGGATTCCTATTGGGGACTCGTGTAAGCTGGGAGGTTTGGGGTCAGTCTGGGTGTGTCTACATTGAGCTATGCAAATTGCATATATTATTTCAATACTATTTCAAAATAACTTATTTAGTCACTTGGCGCTGTCAAAATAAAGCACTATTCCAAAACCTCCTTTACTCCTCATAGAATGAGGTTTACAGGGACACCAGAATAGTGAGCCTGAAATAACGGGCTTGCTGTGAAGATGTGGGATTGCTATTTCGGGATACTCTGGTATCCTGAAATAGCATTGGAGTGTAGACGTAGCCTCTCTGTCCCCTGGCTTCTCTTTCTGGCTCTGCAAAGGTACGTCTAGACTACAGGCTTTTGTCCACAAAGCCTCTGTCGAAAAAGAGTGTGTAGACTACAGCCAGTTCTGTCAACAAAGCAAGCCGCTTTTTCGACAGAGTCTAGACGCTTTCTTTTGAAAAAGCACAGTGTGGATGCAATAGCACCTTTTTTCGACATAACTGTTGAAAAAAGGCATTATTTCTCATAGAATGTGGTTTACCATTGTTGACAAAACTGCCGTGTTCTCGGTGGAAGTGTAGACTCAGGTATAGTTTTGTCAACAAAAGTCCACTTTTGTCAACAAAACCCTGTAGTCTAGACACACCCCAACTGACGGACTGTTCACATAGAATCATAGAACTGGAAGAGACCTCAGAAGGTCATCAAGTCCAGCCCCCTGCTCTACGCAGGACCAATCCCAACTAAATCAACCCGGCCAGGGCTTTGTCAAGCCGAGACTTAAACACTTCTAGGGATAGAGACTCCACTACTTCCCTAGGTAACCCATTCCAGTGCTTCACCACCCTCCTAGTGAAATAGTTTTTCCTAATATCCAACCTGGACCTCTCCCACCACAACTTGAGACCATTGCTCCTTGTTCTGCCATCTGTCACTACTGAGAACAGCCTCTCTCCATCCTCTTTGGAACCTCCCTTCAGGAAGTTGAAGGCTGCTATCAAATCCCCCCTCACTCTTCGCTTCTGCAGACTAAACAGACCCAAGTCCCTCAGCCTCTCCTCATAAGTCATATGCTCCAGCCCCCTAATCATTTTGGTTGCCCTCCGCTGGACCCTCTCCAATGCGTCCACATCCTTTTTGTAGTGGGGGGCCCAGAACTGGACACAATACTCCAGATGTGGCCTCACCAAAGCCGAATAAAGGGAAATAATCACATCTCTGGATCTGCTGGCAATGCTCCTCTTAATGCAACCTAATATGCCATTAGCCTTCTTGGCTACAAGGGCACACTGTTGACTCATATCTAGCTTCTCATCCACTGTAACCCCCAGGTCCTTTTCTGCAGAACTACTACTTAACCGGTTGGTCCCCAGCTTGTAACTATGCTTGGGATTCTTCCGTCCCAAGTGCAGGACTCTACACTTGTCCTTGTTGAACCTCATCAGATTTCTTGTGGCCCAATCCTCCAATTTGTCTAAGTCATTCTGTACCCTATCTCTGCCCTTAAGCGTATCTACCTCTGCCCCCAGCTTAGTGTCATCCGCAGACTTGCTGAGGGTGCAATCTATCCCCTCATCCAGATCATTAATAAAGATATTGAACAAAACCGGTCCTAGAACCGATCCTTGGGGCACTCCTCTAGAAACCGACCACCATTCTGACATCGAGCCATTGATCACTACCCACTGGGCCTGGCCTTCTAGCCATCTTTCTATCCATCTTACCGTCCATTTATCCAATCCACAATCCCTTAACTTGCTGGCAAGAATATTGTGGGAGACCATATCAAAAGCCTTGCTAAAGTCAAGGTATATAACATCCACTGACTTCCCCACGTCCACCAAGCCAGTTACCTCATCATAGAAGCTAATCAGATTGGTCAGGCACGACTTGCCCTTTGTGAATCCATGCTGACTATTCCTAATCACTTTCCTCTCATCCAAGTGCCTCAATATGGATTCCTTAAGGATCCCTTCCATGATTTTTCCAGGAACCGAGGTAAGACTGACTGGCCTATAGTTCCCTGGATCATCCTTCTTCCCTTTTTTGAAGATGGGCACTACATTTGCCTTTTTCCAGTCATCCAGGATTTCTCCCGATCTCCACGACTTTTCAAAGATAATAGCCAAAGGCTCCACAATGACATTTGCCAACTCCCTCAGTACCCTCGGATGCACTAAGTCCAGACCCATGGATTTATGTACGTTTAGCTTTTCTAAATAGTTCCTAACCTGTTCTTTACCCACCACGGGCTGTCCATCTTCATCCCATCTTGCGTCACTTAGTGCAGAAGTTCAGGAGCCGACCTTGTCCGTGAATACAGAGGCAAAGAAAGCATTGAGTACTTCAGCTTTCCCCACATCATCTGTCACAAGGTTACTTCCTTCATCCATTAGGGGCTGCATACCCTCTCTGATCACCTTCTTCTTGTTAACATGCCTGTAGAAACCTTTCTTGTTATCCTTCACATCCTTAGCCAGTCGCAATTCCATTTGCGCTTTCGCCTTCCTGATAACCCCCCGGCATTCTCGAGCTATACCTTTAAACTCCTCCCTGGTCTTTCCACTCTTTGTAAGCTTCCTTTTTGTGCTTAAGTTCACCAAGGATTTCCCCTGTAAGCCAGTCCGGTCTCCTACCATGTTTGCCTCTCTTGCTGCGCGTCGGGATGGTTTCTTTCTGTGCCTTCAATAAGGCTTCTTTAAAATACTGCCAGCTGTCCTGGACTCCTTTCCCCTTCATGTTAACCTCCCAGGGGATTCTGCCCATCAGATCTCGGAGGGAGTCAAAATCTGCTTTTTTGAAGTCCAAGGTGTGTATTTTACTACTCTCTTTTCTTCCTTTGGTCAGGATCCTGAAATCTACCATCTCATGATCACTGCTTCCCAGGTTGTCACCCACCTCTACTTCCCCTATTAGTTCCTCCCTGTTTGTGAGCAGAAGGTCAAGCTGCGCACGGCCCCTGGTTGGATCCTTCAGCACCTGTGTCAAGAAGTTATCCCCAACATTCTCCAAAAACTTCCTGGATTGCCTGTGTACTGCCGTATAGGTTTCCCAGCAGATGTCAGGGTGATTAAAGTCCCCCACGAGAACCAGGGCCTGTGATCTGGAAGCTTCGCTCAGTTGTCCGAAGAAAGCCTCATCTACCTCACCCACCTGATTTGGTGTCCTGTAGCAAACACCAACCACAATATCAATGCTGTTGTTTGCTCCTTTAAACTTAACCCATAGACTCTCAACAGGTTTTTCTCCCTCTTTATACTGAAGTTCAGAGCAATCGTAGTGCTTTCTTACATATAGTGCAACTCCTCCTCCTTTTCTCCCCTGCCTGTTGTTCCTGAACAGTCTATACCCTTCCATGACAGCACTCCAGTCATGCGAGTCATCCCACCAAGTCTCTGTTATCCCAATTAAATCATATTTCTTGGTCTGGGCCAGGGCCTCCAGTTCTTCCTGTTTGTTGCCCAGGCTTCTCGCATTAGTGTACAAACACTTCAGGTAACCAGTTGATCGTCCTATCTTCTCCATTCGAAACATGGGTTCTCCTTTCTTGCCCCTTCCTCTCTGCATTTCTTCCCGGTATCCGACTTTTCCACTCCCCTCAGGGTTTTGGTCACCGTCCCCCGATGAACCTAGTTTAAAGCCCTCCTCACTAGGTTTGCAAGCCTGCCCGCGAAGATGTTTCTTCCTCTCTTCGTTAGGTGGATCCCATCTCTTCCTAACAATCCTTGCACCCGGAACAGAGTCCCATGGTCAAAGAAACCAAAGCCCTCTCTGCGACACCATTTGCGCAACCACGCATTTACGTCCTCAATTCGACGATCCCTGCCCAGTCCTTTCCCTTCAACAGGGAGGATGGACGAGAACACCATTTGCGCTCCAAATTCTTGGATCCTTCTTCCTAGCGCTACATAATCTGCAGTAACACGCTCAAGATCATTCTTGGCCGTATCATTAGTTCCCACGTGGAGAAGCAGGAAGGGGTAGCGATCCGAAGGTTTGATCAGCTTGGTAAGCCTCTCAGTGACATCCTGAATGCGAGCTCCCGGTAAGCAGTACACCTCTCGAGATTCCAGGTCCGGACAGCAGAGGGATGGCTCAGTCCCTCTTAGGAGGGAGTCCCCGACCACCACCACCCGTCGTTTCCTTTTGGGGGTGGTGGCCGTGGAACCCCCATCCGTAGAACTACGCATCCCATGCCTTCCAGTAGATGGTGTTCCCTTCAGGTTTCTTCCTTGTGAGGTCCCTTCCAGAGCTTTCAGCACTGCAGAGCCTGTGGAGAGAGCTTGAAAGCGATTGCTTACCTCTATAGCATCGGGGGATTCCCGTGCTGGACTTTTTCCCCTTCTAGAAGTTACATGCTGCCAGTTCTCTTCTTGGTCACGTACTGCCCTCTTTGGCTCTTCTGCCTGCCGTGCTTCGGGATTAAATGCTGCCTTCTATCGAGGAAGTCTTCATCCTCTTTGATCAAGCGTAGGGTTGACACTTGGGCCTCCAGTCCTCTAATTTTTTCTTCCAAAATGTCGACCATCTTGCACTTGGTGCAGATGAAATCCGTTCTTTCTTCTGGGAGGAAGACAAACATGGCACACGCTGTGCAGGTAACAACAGCAGACCCATCACCAACCATCGCTGCTGTCCTGGAAAAGGGATTTAAAAAGAAGGGCAAGAGAACCTCCCGCCCTTCCCAACTCCCTCTCAAAACTCCCTGTTAGCACTCACCTGTTTGCAAGATCCTTGGTCACTTGCCCACTGCCTTATAAAGCCCCTCCCCCTATCAAGGCTCAGCCAATCAGCAGAGGCTTCTAGAATTCAAACTTTAATTAGAAGCCAACAGTTTCCACCTGCCAATCACAGCACAAACTCCATCAAGGGGAGGGGGAGGGCAGAAGGGAGGTGGGGGAAAAAAAGCCTCACTCTCAAACACAGGGAAAAAATAAATAAATAAACAAAAAACAAAAAAGAACACTCACCAACCCTCACTCACAAGCATAAGCTCAGCACACAGCAAGAAAGCCCCAAACACAATACCCACTTCCCTCAAGACTCCTGTATCTGCTTCTCCTCTACCTGGAGAACTCCCTCTCTAAAGCCTCACTCAAACAGGGATAGAAAAAGGAAAAAAAAAAAACCACCGCCACCACACACCAAACAAACACAATCTCAGCACACAGTAAGAAAGTCCCAATAACAAAACACACTTCCCTCAAGAGTCCTGTATCTGCTTCTCCTTCACCTGGAGAACTCCCTCTCAAAACTCCCTGTTAGCACTCACCTGTTCGCAAGGAAAATAGCTATCTCACTGTACCTCAGATTACCCATTTGTAAGACGGAAAAAACACTTACCTCAGGTGAGGTCTGCAAGGTTACAGTCAATAATGCCTACAAAGCATTTAACATGCTCAGATGGAAGGTGCTATCTCTATACTCGAGAAGTGCAGGCCAATTATAGCCCTTTCAGAATTACTGTTCCTTTAAAAGGGTAACTTGTGGTGAGCTGGAGGAGTCTGGGAAGAGTTTAGATGTTTCCAGAAATTTCTAGGGGCATTAGTTATTGGAGGATATGAACTGGCACTTCCACTTTAGTAAAAGCAATTTCTCACTTTAATCTGTCGAGTTATACCTAACGGAATTTTTCCAAGCCAGCAGTGGACATGCAGTCTTAGGGTTTGAGTCTCATTAATAATAATTAATTAATAACACTGACCAGCTGAGGATCTTTACAAACATGCTAAAGGAAACAGCACTGCTAGGTTAAAGAGAGCTGTTAGCATTTTTACAATGCTTTATATATTCAAAGCACGGTACAGAGATTAATCAATTAACCCTCTCAACATTGCTGTGGCTAGGTAAGCATTATTACTCCCAGTTAACAGATCAGGAAATGGAAGTCCTGATCCTACAAGGACCTCCAGGGGGGTAGTCTCTAGAACCCATGTAAAGTCAATGAAGCACCTTAGACGGAATGGTGAACTGATATGCTCAGAGCAGCACAGTTTGTGGTGTTTTGGTCCCACTCACATCAATGACTTGAACAGGGCCAAGATTTCACCAAGTGAATCAATAGCAGGACAAAGATTAAGAACTCAGACCCTCCATATTCCCAGCCCTGCACTTGTTCTGCCAGACCATACAGTCATTCAGCTATACTAGTTTTCCTGACTCCTAATCAAAGTTCTATTTTCTGATGCAAAATAAAACTCCATTTTTTTTTAAAACTAAATACTGTAAAATGTTGATGTGCCCTCTAGTGGTAGAGAGTTGTCAAAAGGCTCTGGTCTTCTCTCCTGCTTTGTTCCCTTTTTCAATGATAAAACTAATGATCAGTGCAGCATATCACTCTTCCCAACACACCTTATTCAAAATAATTGCCAGTCAGGCCTTCACTTTAAGAATGGCACATGCATATTGATGTTGTTAAGACTATGTTCCTTTATTTAAACTTCTGCTACACCAACTTTGTGCTCTAGCTGCTAGCTAGTTGCAAATGCATTATGGTTAAACTCTGCTGTAAAATGTCACCAAGTGACAGCGATGCTTCTCCTTCAGATTAATGTGTATCCCCCTTTTTAAAACACTGTTAGCCTATTTCAGTGCCACAAATTATACAAAATACTGTTTGGCCAAATGTAGAAAACCCACTTTGAAATAAAAAGTTCCCCTCAATACAAAAGAAATACATATGCAAATATTTTTAAAATAAATTACTTCTGACAGCTTTGCTTTAGCTTCTGTTTTTAAACCAACAGAAACTATATAGCTGGCCATTTCATGTTGATATTTTTTTCCCACAGAACACATTTATTTTTTTCTCTAAGTCCAAGTGGGACCAACTGGATCAATAATACACACTTAAATAAGTATTAATCTCAAATTCATGTTGCACAGATTATTATAAAGAATTTTAAGAATAGTTTAAAATACGTTTTTAAAAATAACGACCTAAATACTATGGCTAGGATTACACCCGATTAAAGTGAATGGTAAAACTCTCAACTTCAGTGAGGTCAAGATTTCAATCAGTGACTATTTAACTGATAGATAAAATAATGTCTTTTATTATACAGAAAGAGAATAACTATGAGGACCAGATCTGAGACACTCCTGGAAGGAGGAGGGATTTTTTTTTTTAAATTCAACTTGGTAAATTTGACTGTAACCCAGCCAAACAGGAATAATTAGCAAAGTGCATTCAGCTACTCTTTCAGAAGCAATTCAAGGCAAGCTAAATCCAATACCTCCATACTTCAAGGTTTTGGGGGCAGGGGAAGAGGATTCAGATGTGAAAGTTCCCCAGTGGTTTTCATTCCTGATTGGATCCAAAACAGACAGGGTAAATTTTCTCATGTCATTTGAGTCCAGTTGAAAAATCAAAAGAGCATCTTATTTAGGGAGATTCACACTATCTTGCACACACACCTCACAAGATTTCACTGCCACTGAATAATCAATTGAACTCAAGTCCTAGTTCTGGTTTAACTACAAATCCAGTTGCCTCATATAGCCTAAAGCTGATCTAGGAAGAAATTCTTATCCTTAGTCCATCTTTGGAAGCAATGATTCTTTCATATTTTCAACAGTGGCATCAGCTGCACTAAGACAAAAAGAAACTCACATAGTAAATGAAACTTTGTCCTCTTACCTCTTTTCTCATCTAAAGTTAGTTCTTTATAGCAATTGGTGCAGGCATACCCAGCAGTCACTTTTTGGCTACTTGGAATTCTTCAGGATTGAGTTTGGTATGTAATGTTGAAAAGAGCTCCCATTTTATGTTGTTTCCAGTGGGCAGATGGTATTGTGGTATTATATCACATCTAGATTGGCAGGCGCTTTTCCGCAAAAGCACTTTTTGCGGAAAAGCATCCGTGGCCAATCTAGACACGCTTTTCCACAAAAAAGCCCCGATTGCCATTTTCGCTATCGGGGCTTTTTTGCAGAAAACAGTACTGTGCCGTCTACACTGGCCCTTTTGTGCAAAAGTCTTTCGGAAAAAGACTTTTGCCCAAACAGGAGCAGCATAGTTTTTCCGGAAAAGCACTGATGATTTTACATGAGATCATCAGTGCTTTTCCGGAAATTCAAGCGGCCAGTGTAGACAGCTGGCAAGTTTTTCCGGAAAAGCTGCTGATTTTCTGGAAAAACTTGCCAGTCTAGACACAGCCAAGCTATATAAAGGTAAGCTACTAACATTATTGAAATATTCACAGTTCTTAATAGGGGCCCCACATGTAAATATATGCAAGTGCCTGTCTCTTCAGAAGCCCTGTGTGGCTTGTCTCACAGGTTTGTCCAGAACGTTGCTTATGCTTCACCCTTTACTGAGGAATTAGATAAGAGAAACAGACAAACTACAAGGACATCAGGAAAGTTGCTTTTTTATGCTGCTCCTAAAATGGTCCATGCAACTAAACCCTATAGCAGACTTGCTTAGGGTAGTATACAAAGCCTATTCATTACAAATGCATATACAGGGAGATACCTTACTAACCCATGTTTCTCATTTGGACCATTCTTTTACAGATGCCAGTAATGCAAAGAGGAAGGGTGAAATTCAGACCTGGTATAAGCAGCTCTAACTGCATTGAAGTCAACAGAGTTTCACCCACATTAAATTTGGCCTGAAGTTTGGAATAATGTGAGAGAGCTTTTCCTGATCCTGTCTGCACTCTGCATGAGCTCTCGATAAACCACAGCCATCAGTGATTAACCTCTCGATCACCCTTCAAGGTCATCGTGTTCATTATTCAGTAAAACATAAAATATTTTGATCCATTAAATCCTCATTATCCATAATTATTCCCCAGGGCACAGGAGATGTTGAGTCAGCTAGCACAGATTTAATTATCAATTTTTACTGTATGAAGGCTATGTTTATTGATATCATTATGAGGCAGACACTAAAATGAAGCAGATGCTAATCTGAGGTTAAGCTCCAGGAGGCGCCTAGCAGTCTGACCAAAGAGACTAATGATGTTCACAAGATAATAAAAATGGAAAATCCCCACCCTACTCCTATCCTCAATGTCTGTATAGAAATCAGAAAATAGCAGCCTTTTGCATCTTCCTCCTATACAAAGGAGATCCATTACTTGTGACGGTAATATTTCAAAATTGCAATCGGTTTTATTAGACTGCTTAACATTCTGTTTTCTTTATCTTTATAACAGTTTTTTTTTTTCAACCAGTGCTGGAGGATGCCGGTAGAGAAAGGCAATGCACTTTATAATGTGAAAGGATTTGGTCCGACATCACTGAAATGAAGGTGAGATTTGACTTTGACTTCTGTGAGCTCACCGTCAGACCTTCAGTAAATCCAGAACATTGCAAACCTCTGCTGTCGGTGCAAGTAAGACAATGTAAATAAATTTAGGAACAAAACTGAAATTTCATCAGCCTTCTGGTTTCTATCACTTTCCAGTGCTGATAGCAATAAGATGATCCTGTATGATTCCACTACAAGCATATGATGTCAGACTGTATTCACTGAGATATAGTAGCATGATTGTAATCAATGACATTGTGAAAAAGGCTTCAGGCTTGCCTAATAAATGGATGCATATGCTCATTTGGATTTATAATTTTCCACATTTTTTTTTCAATTTTATTCTGTATTGTTCTCTTAAGAATCTGTGTACATATCTTGCTAGAAGCTGTGTGAGAAATCTGCATACTGTGGTAATACATAAATGTTAAGGTTGTATCTTATAGTAGTATAAATCAAATTTGTAGTATATGAAAAATACCTGTAAAGATACAGGCTGACGCTATTTTCCCATCCAGCCCATGCCAAAACAAGCAGTAATTATGTGAGCTGAGACTTGAGAAGGCGTTATGAGACAGAACTTCTCTTGTCTTTCTGGGAGGTAAGCCCTAGCCTTTTGCTTATTATGTTGTTAATAATAAATACTATTTCATGTTTTATAAAATATTGCTACTAATACAAGTACTGCTCTAAGAGTCTAGTGTAAAGCCCACTGATATGAATGGAATCACTTCAAAGAGCTTGCGATTGGGCTCTGTTCTAGTAAAGACTGGGAACCTCATTTGGTTGATAACCTAGAGATAAACAAGAAAACAAACATGTAATTTGCTAATTACCGCTTACTTGCTTTTTTTCTTGTCTTAAGTCTGGCCTTATCCAATGTATTTTAAAGCTGTCATCTAACTGGACAGTAACCCGGATGATATACCTGATGTTATTAATATTGTTCCCATGATCTAAACAACTGGCAGGCCCATTTGTACTGGGTAGTGCAAACAAGCCTACAATCTAAATAAGCATGACAGACAAACTGAGGAGAAACAATGGTTCAGTAGTGATTTGTTCCAGGTCACAGAGAAGATCAGTGAAAGTGTTAGGAATGGAACCCCAATCTTCAGTCAGCATGCAACCCAGTGGACTATATTTCCTGGGTTAACCAGAGAGTCAAAAACTACTCAACACAACACTAATTATTCATTCCTTGAGGCCTCACCCCTATTCCTACTAGTGCAAACTAGGCACTTAGGCAATCTTCATTATTATTAAAATGTTTCTATCTCCTAGAACTAGAAGGGACCTTGAAGGTCATTGAGTCCAGGCCCCTGCCTTCACAGCAGGACCAAGTACCATCCCTGATTGAATTTTTGCCCCAAATGGCCTCCGCAAGGATTGAACTCATAACCCTGGCTTTAGCAGGCCAATGCTCAAACTACTGAGCTATCTCTTCCCCGTGTAACCCTCATAAAGTAGCATCAGTGCACATTTCACTAAATCAATCCATTTTAGTAAAAAACAAAGTTTCAACACTATTCAGAGCTGAAAGAGTTAAGGAGTTTTCGGGGGGGGGGAGGAATCTATCCGCCCCCCCCCCCCGGTATTTTAAATAGCAAAAGAACATTGTTTCCATCCCATTTGAGGCCTGAGCTGAGCTGAATTGAATTTGTGGTTTCATTGCAGGTCCTATTGGTCTGTTTTTCATGTCAAAATTACATATTTGCTACAATTTGTCTGTTCCAAGGTTTGCTGAAACAAAGGACACATTTGAATGAAATTTGAGACTGAACTACTTTCTCACTCTTCAGGAAGGTAATCCTCAGCCTTTAGATAAATAAAGGCAGTTGCTATCCATAATTCTCACTCAATCTGTCTTTACAGTCACCACATGGACCTAATTTAACATGAACAGTTCTGTAGTTCCCCCCCCACCCCACCCCAACAGAAAGTTATAATGACACAGTAGTAAGATACAGCCTTTGTTCCATATCATGCCCTCACTTCAATTTCCACATATTGATACTTGGCCTAGAAGTCAGGAGCCACAGTTTTAATTCCAACTTATTCAACTGTTTGTGATTCAATTATCTCATCCATACAAAGGGAGAATAATAGATTTTGTCCAATTTAGCAGTTACATTAAGTCCTATAGATGAGAATTCAAATAAACACAGACTAGGATTCTTAACAGAGTAAAGCCTGAATGAGAGAGCTACATTGAAATGTAGGTGGGATTTTTCTCTTTTAAGTTACAAGAACTCTTTCTCTTCTGCCACAAAATTGTGAGACGCTTGTCTTCAGAGAATGTGTTAAGGAGAAGTGATCTTGCCAATTGTCACCGTTCAGGAGGATTGGAACTGGGAAAGACACTGAAAAGAGGGAAACTTAGGCAACAAGTATACTAGGATTGCTTTGCCAATGTAGGTAGATTGGGTATATTATACTGACAAAACACTCTGGCTGTGTCTAGACTGGCAAGTTTTTCCGGAAAATCATCGGCTTTTGCGGAAAAACTTGCCAGCTGTCTACACTGGCCGCTTGAATTTCCGGAAAAGCACTGACGATCTCATTTAAGATTGTCAGTGCTTTTGCGGAAATACTATGCTGCTCCCGTTCAGGCAAAAGTCTTATTCCAAAAGACTTTTGCGCAAAAGGGCCAGTGTAGACAGCACAGTACTGTTTTCCGCAAAAAAGCTCTGATCGCAAAAATGGCAATCAGGGCTTTTTTGAGGAAAACCGCATCTAGATTGGCCACGGACACTTTTCCGCAAAAAGTGCTTTTGCGGAAAAGCATCCTGCCAATCTAGACACACTTTTCCGAAAATGCTTTTAACAGAAACCTTTTCCGTTAAAAGCATTTTCGGAAAATCATGCCAGTATAGATGTAGCCTCTATGTGTGGACGCATCTTATGCCAGCACTAGCTTATCCCACCTTACCCCAAGCAGAATAAATTCTAACAGGACGAGAGCAGTTTTTTCAGTACAATTACCTCTATGCTTGGGTCTTTTAATGGCACAATTATGTTAGTCACAAACCACACCCCCAACCAACACAGCAGTGCTGGTGAAAATATGTAATATTGAGCTGGTCTTACTATACAAACATCTACACCATTTCCTTCAGATTTAGACTCATAGACTCATAGACTTTAAGGTTAGAAGGGACCATTATGATCATCTAGTCTGACCCCCTGCACAGTGCAGGCCACAGAATCTCGCCCACCCCTCTTAGAATAATCCTCTCACCTATGTCTCAGATATTGAAGCCTTCAAATACTTTGAAGGCCCCAACATGCAGAGAGTCCTTCAGCTGTGATCTGTGCCCAATGCTACAGAGGAAGGCGAAAAACCTCCAGGGCCTCTGCCAATCTACCCTGGAGGAAAATTCCTTCCTGACCCCAAATATGGCGATCAGCTAAACCCTGAGCATGTGGGCAAGACTCACCAGCCAGACACCCAGAAAATTCCCTATAGCAACTCCTATCATCCCTCCATTGACCTATTTCCAACTGATAATGAATGGTCAATTAGTTACCAAGATCATGTTATTTTATCCAACCATCCCCTTATCATAGAATCATAGAACTGGAAGAGACCTCAGAAGGTCGTCAAGTCCAGCCCTCCGCTCTAGGCAGGACCAATCCCAACTAAATCAACCCGGCCAGGCCTTTGTCAAGCCGAGACTTAAACACCTCTAGGGATGGAGACTCCACTACTTCCCTAGGTAACCCATTCCAATGCTTCACTACCCTTTTAGTAAAATAGTTTTTCCTAATATCCAATCTGGACCTCTCCCACCACAACTTGAGACCATTGCTCCTTGTTCTGCCATCTGTCACTACTGAGAACAGCCTCTCTCCATCCTCTTTGGAACCTCCCTTCAGGAAGTTGAAGGCTGCTATCAAGTCCCCCCTCACTCTTCGCTTCTGCAGACTAAACAGACCCAAGTCCCTCAGCCTCTCCTCTTAGGTCATATGCTCCAGCCCCCTAATCATTTTGGTTGCCCTCCGCTGGACCCTCTCCAATGCGTCCGCATCCTTTTTGTAGTGGGGGGCCCAGAACTGGACACAATACTCCAGATGTGGCCTCACCAAAGCCGAATAAAGGGGAATAATGACATCTCTGGATCTGCTGGCAATGCTCCTCTTAATGCATCCTAATATGCCATTAGCCTTCTTGGCTACAAGGGCACACTGTTGACTCATATCTAGCTTCTCATCCACTGTAACCCCCAGGTCAAGCTGGATACCAGAAGTGCCCGTGTTTAAGGTGATCATAGCTAATGAGTAAAGAACCCAGTCCTAGTTCGTAAAAAAGACATTCAGCACTGGAGCCAACATGATCTAGCACTTATATCAGACGAATGACAATTGGGGCATGAGCTATCATTGACTTGGAATACAACCCTTGAATAAGACACGAAGCCTTCCTCTTATTCTTACTACCTGGGGCCAGATAAGTCCTTAGCGCAGGGGATTGGGAGGAATTCTCCTTACATAATGTTTTCTCACTGAAGCTTCCCCCAGCACTATTTCACTTTCATTCCTTGAAAGGTTGTGAAACTGACAGCCTTTTCCTTGGCATTTTCTTGAAGAAGCAACAAAGACCTGTACTGGCCCTATGTAGGGCAAGTCTCGAAAGTCTTAATGTAACTCAGCAAACTACAATTACACTAAGACTGGGCAAGAGACATGCACAATGCAATGGTACAAATGAGGACAAAACCACACGCGAATGTTTACATGTACATTTTATGGCCCTGAGAACTTAATATGTAAAGTGTTCCCATTAGAGATTGAATTTAGACCTTAAATCCCATCCTGAAAAACTGGCCTCCTGCGAGGCAGTGAGAGTTGCATACAATAAGCTGTGGGGTTATCTGAGGGGAATAAGATTCAAAATGGAGAAAAAAGAGGTCAAGCAGGAGTCAATGAAAGCAAGATTCAAGGAAACAGGGTGTCACAAAAGGTGATGTGTAACAAGCCATGGGATCATCTGAGGTTAACCAGATTAAATTTGCAGGCAACCGAGGTAAGGGAGGGAATAATGATAGCAGGGTCCTACAGAGTTGGGTCACATGGGTTCCTGTATATCAAATTCTGGGGACGTGTGGTGAAAGAGACTCATAACAAGAAATGTGGGTGGAGGGGTAAAAAAAAGAGCAGTCACATGATGTCATGAAAAGCAAGCTGTGGGGTCATCCAAGGTGAAAGAGATGCAATCGAGAGAAAGAAAGGTTAGAAAGGGGTCAACGAGAGCAGCATAGCAGGCACTGGGGCCATATAAGGTCACAAATACCAACATATTGGGTTATCTATAGTGAATGAGCTTTAATATGTATCCAGAAAGAGTCAGCGAGGGGTCAACGAGAGCAGAGTTGCACACAGTGGGGTGACATGAGGTCACGAATAACAAGTAAAAAGGGTCAGGGAGTGCAGAGTGCTAAGACCTGGGGTCACGTGAGGTCATGATTAACACGACGTGGGGTCATTTGAGGCGAATGAGACTCAATTTAGAGGAAATCTCTGTCCTCTACACAAAGGGTAGAAGTTTGGCAGGTAGTGGGGTCACATATAATGAGCTGTGAGGTCGTGTAAGGTGAATTACATTCAATTTGGAGGGAAAAAGGGTCCGAGAGGGGTCACTGAGAGCAGGGATGCACACAATGGGTGTCACATGAGGTCACCTATAATGAGCTGTGGCGTCATCTGAGGTGCATGAGCTTGAATTTGGAGGCAGCAAGGTTCAGCGAGGGGTCAGGGAGTGCAGAGTGCCAAGAAGTGGGGTCATGTGAGGTCATGATTAACAAGCCGTGGGGTCATTTGAGGTGAATGAGACTCAATTTGGAGGAAATCTCTGTCCTCTACGCAAAGGGTGGTAGTTTGGCAGGTAGTGGGGGTCACATGAGGTCACCTATAATGATATGTGGGGTTGTGTAAGGTGAATTAAATTCAATTTGGAGGGAATAAGGGTCAGAGAGGGGGTCACTGAGAGCAGGGGTGCAAACAATGGGGGTCACAAGAGGTCACCTATAATGAGCTGTGGGGTCGTGTAAGGTGAATTATATTCAATTTGAGGGGAAAAAGGTCAGAGAGGGGTCACTGAGAGCAGGGGTGCACACAATGGGGGTCACCTATAATGAGCTGTGGGGTCACCAGAGGTGAATTATCTTGAATTTGTAGGCAACAAGGGTCAGCGTGGGATCAGGGAGTGCAGAGTGCTAAGAAGTGGGATCACGTGAGGTCATGATTAACAAGCTGTGGGGTCATTTGAGGTAAATGAGACTCAATATAGAGGAAATCTCTGTCCGCTACGCAAAGGGTGGTAGTTCGGCAGGTAGTGGGGGTCACATGAGGTCACCTACAATGAGATGTGGGGTCATGTAAGGTGAATTACATTCAATTTGGAGGGCATAAGGGTCAGAGAGGGGGTCACTGAGAGCAGGGGTGCACACAATAGGGGTCACCTATACTGAGCTGTGTTGTCATCTGAGGAGAATGAGCTTGAATTTGGAGGCAACAAGGTTCAGCCAGGGGTCAGGGAGTGCAGCGTGCTAAGAAGCAGGGTCATGTGAGGTCATGATTAACAAGCCGTGGGGTCATTTGAGGTGAATGAGACTCAATATGAAGGAAATCTATGTCCTCTATGCAAAGGGTAGACGTTTGGCAGGTAGTAGGGTCACATGAGGTCACCAATAATGAGCTGTGGGGTCATCTAAGGTGAATTACATTCAATTTGGAGGGAAAAAGGGTCAGAGAGGGGTCACTGAGAGCCGGGGCGCACACAATGGGTGTCACATGAGGTCACCTATAATGAGCTGTGGCGTCATCTGAGGTGCATGAGCTTGAATTTGGAGGCAGCAAGGTTCAGCGAGGGGTCAGGGAGTGCAGAGTGCCAAGAAGTGGGGTCATGTGAGGTCATGATTAACAAGCCGTGGGGTCATTTGAGGTGAATGAGACTCAATTTGAAGGAAATCTATGTCCTCTATGCAAAGGGTAGACGTTTGGCAGGTAGTAGGGTCACATGAGGTCACCAATAATGAGCTGTGGGGTCATCTAAGGTGAATTACATTCAATTTGGAGGGAAAAAGGGTCAGAGAGGGGTCACTGAGAGCCGGGGCGCACACAATGGGGGTCACATGAGGTCACCTATAATGAGCTGTGGCGTCATCTGAGGTGAATGAGCTTTATTTGGAGGCAACAAGGGTCAGCGAGTGCAGAGTGCTAAGAAGTGGGGTCACGTGAGGTCATGATTAACAAGCCGTGGGGTCATTTGAGGTGAATGAGACTCAATTTAGAGGAAATCTCTGTCCTCTATGCAAAGGGTGGTAGTGGGGGGGTCACATGAGGTCACCTATAATGAGATGTGGGGTCATGTAAGGTGAATTACATTCAATTTGGAGGGAATAAGGGTCAGAGAGGGGGTCACTGAGAGCAGGGGTGCACACATTTGGAGCCACCTGTGTTGTCATCTGAGGTGAATGAGCTTGAATTTGGAGGCAACAAGGGTCAGCGAGGGGTCAGGGAGTGCAGTGTGCTAAGAAGCGGGGTCACGTGAGGTCATGATTAACAAGCCGTGGGGTCATTTGAGGTGAATGAGACTCAATTTGGAGGAAACCTCTGTCCTCTATGCAAAGGGTAGAAGTTTAGCAAGTAGTGGGGTCACATGAGGTCAACTATAATGAGCTGTGGGGTCATCTGAGGTGAATGTGCTTTAAGTGGAGGCAGCAAGGATCAGCGAGGGGTCAGGGAGTGCAGTGTGCCAAGAAGTGGGGTCACATGAGGTCATGATTAACAAGCCGTGGGGTCATTTGAGGTGAATGAGACTCAGTTTGAAGGAAATCTCTGTCCTCTATGCAAAGGGTAGAAGTTTGGCAGGTAGTGGGGTCACATGAGGTCACCTATAATGAGCTGTGGGGTCGTCTAAGGTGAATTATATTCAATTTGGAGGGAAAAAGGGTCAGAGAGGGGTCACTGAGAGCAGGAATGCACACAATGGGGATCACATGAGGTCACCTATAATGAGCTGTGGGGTCATCTGAGGTGAATGAGCTTTATTTGGAGGCAACAAGAGTCAGCAAGGGGTCAGGGAGTGCAGAGTGCTAAGAAGTGGGGTCACGTGAGGTCATGATTAACAAGCCGTGGGGTCATTTGAGGTGAATGAGACTCAATTTAGAGCAAATCTCTGTCCTCTATGCAAAGGGTGGTAGTGGGGGGTCACATGAGGTCACCTATAATGAGATGTGGGGTCATGTAAGGTGAATTACATTCAATTTGGAGGGAATAAGGGTCAGAGAGGGGGTCACTGAGAGCATGGGTGCACACAATTGGAGTCACCTATACTGAGCTGTGTTGTCATCTGAGGTGAATGAGCTTGAATTTGGAGGCAACAAGGGTCAGCGAGGGGTCAGGGAGTGCAGCGTGCTAAGAAGTGGGGTCACGTGAGGTCATGATTAACAAGCCGAGGGGTTATTTGAGGTGAATGAGACTCAATTTAGAGGAAATCTCTGTCCTCTACGCAAAGGGTAGAAGTTTGGCAGGTAGTGGGGTCACATGAGGTCACCTATAATGAGCTGTGGGGTCGTCTAAGGTGAATTACATTCAATTTGGAGGGAAAAAGGGTCAGAGAGGGGTCACTGAGAGCAGGGGTGCACACAGTGGGGGTCACATGAGGCCACCTATAATGAGCTGTGGGGTCATCTGAGGTGAATTATATTGAATTTGGAGGCAACAAGGGTCAGCGAGGGGTCAGGAAGTGCAGCGTGCTAAGAAGTGGGGTCACGTGAGGTCATGATTAACAAGCCGTGGGGTCATTTGAGGTGAATGAGACTCAATTTGGAGGAAATCTCTGTCCTCTATGCAAAGGGTAGAAGTTTGGCAGGTAGTGGGGTCACATGAGGTCAACTATAATGAGCTGTGGGGTCATCTGAGGTGAATGTGCTTTAAGTGGAGGCAGCAAGGGTCAGCGAGGGGTCAGGGAATGCAGAATGCCAAGAAGTGGGGTCACGTGAGGTCATGATTAACAAGCCGTGGGGTCATTTGAGGTGAATGAGACTCAATTTGAAGGAAATCTCTGTCCTCTATGCAAAGGGTAGAAGTTTGGCAGGTAGTGGGGTCACATGAGGTCACCTATAATGAGCTGTGGGGTCGTCTGAGGTGAATTATATTCAATTTGGAGGGAAAAAGGGTCAGAGAGGGGTCACTGAGAGCAGGGATGCACACAATGGGGATCACATGAGGTCAACTATAATGAGCTGTGGCGTCGTCTGAGGTGAATGAGCTTGAATTTGTAGGCAACAAGGGTCAGCGTGGGGTCAGGGAGTGCAGAGTGCTAAGAAGTGGGGTCACGTGAGGTCATGATTAACAAGCCGTGGGGTCATTTGAGGTGAATGAGACTCAATTTAGAGGAAATCTCTGTCCTCTACGCAAAGGGTGGTAGTTTGGCAGGGAGTGGGGGGGTCACATGAGGTCACCTATAATGAGCTGTGGGGTCGTCTAAGGTGAATTATATTCAATTTGGAGGGAAAAAGGGTCAGAGGGGGTCACTGAGAGCAGGGGTGCACACAATGGGAGTCACATGAGGTCACCAATAATGAGCTGTGGGGTCATCTGAGGTGAATTATCGTGAATTTGGAGGCAACAAGGGTCAGCAAGGGGTCAGGGAGTGCAGAGTGCTAAGAAGTGGGGTCATGTGAGGTCTTGATTAACAAGCTGTGGGGTCATTTGAGGTGACTGAGACTCAATTTGG
Organism: Pelodiscus sinensis; assembly: GCF_052426305.1. NCBI lineage: Eukaryota > Metazoa > Chordata > Testudines > Trionychidae > Pelodiscus > Pelodiscus sinensis. Next base: position 106,663,412 of record NC_143055.1, read on the forward strand.
AGGAAATCTCTGTCCTCTATGCAAAGGGTAGAAGTTTAGCAGGTAGTGGGGTCACATGAGGTCACCTATAATAGGCTGTGGGGTCATGTAAGGTGAATTACATTTAATTTGGGGGAAAAAAGGGTGGGGGGGGTTACTGAGATCAGTGGCGCACACAATGGGGTCACAGAGGTCACCTATTATGAGGTCATCTGTCGGTCCTTTATGCAAAGGATACCAGTTTGGGAGGTAAAAATATTGTAGCCAATTAAGATCACAGAGGGGCAAATATTTCATGTGATCATGGTCATAAGGGAATTACAGATTGTATGTTGTTGGTGGTTATGCAGAAATCAATATTTAAATGTTCTGTGTAATTGGGGGCCAGAATGAAATATCAAGGTAGGTGGCTTATGCACATGTCAATGAGGATGGGACTTCAGTCAACATTGTCACACAGGGTCACAGAGCAATAGTGTGGGGTGCTGGCGGGGACACACTGCAGGTCAATGAAGCTAACTGTGGTAGCAGTGAGGGTCAAAACAGTCATGCAGATGTCACAAAGTACATGGCTTTAGACATTGGACATCAGGCAGGGTGCAGCAAAAGGGCATGCGGTGTGTCTCACTGAGGAGAGGACAAGTAAATCTGGAGACAAAGAGCATCATCCATGTGTCAATGTGAGCATGTCTGGTAATAGTGAAGGTATACTGCATCATGGAGAGCCGTGTGGAGGTCATATAGGGCATCAAAGATGATACATTCAGAGGTGAATGGGGTCATGGAGTGTTCAGTGTTGGCACAAGACAAGGCATTGTAGTCACATGGTACAGCACAGCTGAGGCTGGAGGCAGGTGGGTCACACATGTTCACAGAGAGCTATGCTGGGTATATTGGGCTCGTGTGGGGTCAATGAAGGTCACAGAGAGGTCAGTGCGTTCACACGGGGCCTCACCTCTTAAGGCTGGAGTCAGCAGAGTGATTCAGAGGTCAAATCTACTGGCAATGGGATCGCGTCAGGTCATAGTGTGTAGGAAGCTAAATTGGAGACAGTCAAGGTCAAAATGAAGTTGTCAATGAGGATAAATTTGGACACAGCATCACTCACTGCATTAAGGCTATTCACCTCGCCCTGAAGCTACTGTCTAATTTGTCTTTGGCCACAGGCATTTGCTGGGAAAATACACCACCTTCTGCTGGTTTAGTGGAGGTCTCTCCTTTTCTGCACTCTATGGTTGTGGCCCCTCGTAATGCTTCTTGTTTAATGACCAGCCTGCAAGAAGAAATAGGGGCTACTTTCCCACATTTCCTTAGCCACTGGCTACTTGAACATACTGGCAAAAATGACATGCTCTGTCAACAGGATCTTATCCCTTTCAATATTACATTGTTAGTACTGTTTAAGACAGAATAACAGATCAAAGTGGAAGGGTAAATCCTATGTTGTAAAATGTACAAAATTTCACAGTGAATGCTGGGGAATATAGGTCTTTCATCAAATGATGAAATGATGAATATCATATGGTCTGTCTTTTTTAACCAATAGCAAATTAATCATCAATGCAAATTTTCTCATCCTGGTCAATAACACGGAGCTGAGTTAAATCAAGTTCAGTCATGCTCCTTTTAAGTTTCTTCTCCGTACACAAAGTATTTCCCATACTATTAATTTTATTTTATACCCTTTTACAAAAATCTCAGGACCACCAACTCTTTCCTTTTCTGCTGCGTGGTTTCCTCACTCCCTCCACTATGACCAAAGACTATAATCCATCCTCTCTGCCCCTTGGCATGTTCTCTTCTTCCACATAGAGCCATCATTCATCGTGGCCAGTGTCGTGCATCACTAGCCCATGCATCTGACAGATCCCTAAAAGTAGTTTGTTTTTGCATCCCTGATGGATATAGACCTGTGATTTTTTTAGCACTCACGTGCCTTGCAATAAGACATATAATGACCCTACTGAATTGATCCCATGCAGTAGCACTGATTTATTGACAGATCACACATACAATTTTGCCATGAAAAAGCTCAGAAGCTTATGTGAGCATTTATTGATAGTTCCATGATGAAGCTTGAGGCAAAAATCTTTTTATTAATATAAACACTGGAGGAAGACAAGTAACAACATTACAATGAACAAACCTCTTGATTTGTAAAAACTTCTTCAGCCTCCCTATGCCTTTGCATTATCCACCAGATCAGTGGTTCTGCCTTATTTCTGCTGTGCAGCCAGCAAAATATTCAGCTCATCATCCTGGAACTTACTATATTCCCAACCCTTTGCTGATAAAAGAGCTTGAGGGCTTTGGATCACAGGAAGAAGCAATGGTAAGTTTTGAGATACTGCAGGCTGGATGCTGGGGCTGGTTAGCATAGGCTGGGCTGACAGAAATGCAGAGTGGAAGGTTGGTGATGGGTTTGTAAGTAACACCTCCAGTGCACCCACTACAGTTTAGTTTCAGGATAATGTCAGGTTTTACCTTAGCGTAGGATATCAAAACAGACTAGGATATATGGATGTAACACCTGCGAGAAAAGAAATCCTCTTTCTCTCTCCAAATTCAAAGTGTTTCATAGTTCCCAAGTGCTTGAGAGTATAGCTAGTTCATTTGCCTGCATGATTTAGATAGCTGGAAGTAGGAAGAGGCAGCAGTTGAGTAAGGTGAACGAGCTAATTTAAGGTCACATGACAAGATCAGCTCCACCTCTCTCGCATATGACTTTCACCATTTCACAGGCCTTGAGGCCACAGGATACATTTAGAAACATTCTTTACCCACAAAGATGATTCTTTATTAAACCCCCTACACAAAAACATAAAGATACAAACTACAGCAAGGAAGTTTTTGTGAACTTATTTGCGTATGTGCCTCACGTAGTATGTGACCAGGATTCATCGCCGAATTTGGTACATTGGTTTGATCATTAGAATCCACAGGCCAGTGACTGACAAAGGGCCCAACTTAAAAGATGATCCACAACTTATTTGTGAACTCACACACACTTAAAGACCCAGAGAATAGTTTGAGAGTTTTGATAAACCAAACTCCAATGGTTTCATCAATGCCTTTAAAGTCATTGTTCAACTGTGCAATTCAGATAAGAAATCACACATTTTGTTACATTTCTGAATCTTAGCCACATTCTTTGGATGTACAAAACTGAAGCTCTAGGATGCTGAGCACCCTTAGACATAACTGAGTTGAAAGTGTGTTGAACTTCACAGGATCAGAACCTAGACTGGAAATTTCACTCCGAGCTCTCACCATTCTTTTCAGCTTTTCTGCATCCAGAGGACCAGCAATGCTATGACAGCTTCTCTTTGTCGTACTAGATGGAACCATGAAGTAAAGTTCAATATTTACAATTACATTCTTAAATTTTTAAAAGAAAAAATAATGTTTCTTAAAGTCGCACTTGGAAGCAGGGGACAGGTTCTTTATTGTTTAATAACATTCAATGCACAGTCTTCAGCCCATGCTCAGTCATCTCCTTCCCACCTGCTGACAAAACCTGGAAAGAATGAAAAATAAAAATTTTAAAAACATTTAAGCCTCTATAACACTCTCTAGTTTCTGTTTTGGTCTGATGTGCATTTTGTGCTATGGTTTGGATCAGCAGTGCAGCTTAACCCATGGCTAATTGTAAGTGATTGTGTGATCAAGTCTATAAATATTGGTATCAGTGGGAGCAGAGATAGAGTAAGGTTATTTTCAGCATGAGTAAGGGTATCAGAATCTGACTCACATTCATTAATAGCCAGGTTATGAAACAGAAATCAATGGGAACATGTTCAAGGTGAGGAAGAATATCACAATCTACCTCTAAATTCCCCGGGCATGTCTGTAACAGTTCTGTACATAATGGCCTTCCTTTCTGCTCAGCTCCTGGTCTACTCCTTCCCAATCTCCAGAGCCTGAATCCCTCAGAAAATCCATAAACTATTAGGCTGTGTCTACACTGATGCATTCTTGCATGAAAACAGCCGCTCTTGCGCAAAAACATGCCGCCTGTCTACACTGGCCGCACGTTCTTGTGCAAGTAAACTGACGTTGTACTATAGAAAATCAGGGCTTCTTGCGTGAGAACTCTGATACTCCCTCTCAGGAAGAAGCCCTCTTGCACAAGAGCTCTTCCAGGAAACGCCAGTGTAAACAGGCAATATGAATTTCTTGTGCAAGAAGCCCCTATGGTTAAAATGGCCATCAGAGCTTTCTTGCAGAAGAGAGCATCTACACTGCCATGGATGCTTTTGCACAAAAGCACATCTCTTGCGCAAAAGCACATGCCAGTGTAGACGCGCTCTTGTGGAAGAGTTTTTGCTCAAGAACTCTTCCACAAAAGAGTTCTTGCACAAGAAGCCGCCAGTGTAGACGTAGCCTTAGTGTATGGCAGTGGAATGATGCCACAGAGAAGTAACATTGTCAGCATTCCTAAATCAGCTGTGGCCCAAAAAGCCTGTCTGTGCATCAAAAAGGTGTGCAGAAGAGCACAATGGCCAACACTGTGCTCACGTTTGTGTCATTTCTCTCATACAGGCACTAGGCACTAATAGGGTCCCTACTTAGTTATATCAATCTGTAACCCACACCAGTGTCAAAAAGGGGACACACCCTCACACAGAGTGATTTTTGAGCCAATGAGTCTTCACATAGTAGTAGTAAAGCAGAAATTATGACTCATCCCATTGGCAATAATAGATAAGTAAGTGAAAGAGTCATGGGGCTTGTATAGTGTATATAGATATTGCATTAGAGTACATTGATGACTGTATTAGAAATTATTTGTTTATTTTCAAAGAGCCCCTTTCTTATGAATTATTGCTTATCCCTTTTAAAGGGAACGCAAAAGTAGTTATTTCTTCCTTCCCTTTCCACTTCTTGTGTATATCAATTTAGGAGTGAATAAGAATTGTAACGGGTTAATGCCTTACAAAGGCAATTTCCCCTCTCTTGATATCCAAATTTACACATCAACTGCTGTGAATGAGCCGCTCCCATCCTGAGTTGATTAACCTCAGTTAAACAAGTACCCTCTTTCTTCTGTTGTCCTGATATAAATACTCCAGCCTCTATAACTTCTACTCCTATTCATCTGATGAAGTGGGTTTTAACCACGAAAGCTTAGGCCCTAATAAGTCTGTTAGTCTCTAAGGTGCCACAGGTTTCCTCGTTTTGATAATGATTGATGTTTTATATTTCCAGAGAGATGTTCATCATCTGGCTCTTTTTCATTTATTAATTCTTTTAGAAAGGTCCCATTTAAAGAGTCATTTAAAATACATGTCTTCTTCCTTTTATGTTTCCATTAATTACAGACAAATAGTCCAAAGTAAAGATTACTCACATAAGAATTGACAGTCTCTGACATGCTACTTTTGCCCCACCGTATATGCACACTTCCTTTAATAACTTGACATCCTCAAAAAGATTATGTTCCAAAGGTTATGAGCAAATCAATAAATTGATTTCAGGTGGGGTTGCAAGCACTTCGGAGAACAGGTTTAAAATTCAAAAGAAGATGAAATTCAATACAAATACATGCCAACCACTTCACATAGGAACGAAAAATCAAATGCACAACTAGAAAATGAGGGATAACTAGCTGGTTATTAGTACTGCTAAAAGGGTTCAAGGGTTATAATGAATCTCAAACTGTGTACATATCAAAAAAGTGATACAGCTGCTAAAAAGGCTGATATTCTGGGGTCTATTAACAAAAGCGTTGTAAGACACACACAGGAGGTAATTGTCCCACTCTATTTGGCAATGGTGAGGCCTAAGCTTGAGTAGTGTGTCCACTATTTAGGAAACATGTCAAAAAATTGGATCGAGTCCAGAGGAGAGCCACATAAATCATAAAAGATTTAGAAAACCTGACCTATGAGCCTTTTAGGTAAGGCTAAAAACTGGGCATGTTCAGTCTTCAGAAAAGACGACTGAGGTTGGACTTGATAAGAATTTTCAAAAAAGTTAAAGGTTGTTACAAGGAGGATTGTAATTCATTAATGGGGCAACAAAATGGCAAATGAAATTGAATGTGGATAAATGTAAAATAATGCACATTGAGAAAAATAACCCCAACTATACGTATAATATGATGGGGGTAATTTAGCTACAACTAAACAGGAAAGAGATCTTGGAGTTATCATGGATAGTTCTCTGAAGATGTCCACGCAGTGTGCAGCAGCAGTCAAAAAAGCAAACAGGATGTTAAAAAAAGGGATAGAGAATAAGACAAAAAATATCTTATAACCCTTATATAAATCCATGGTACGCCCACATCTGGAATACTGTGTACAGATGTGGTCTCCTTATCTCAAAAAAGATATACTGGCATTAGAAAGGGTTCAGAGAAGGGCAACTAAAATGATTAGGGGTTTGTAACGGGTCCCATATAAGGAGAGATTAAAGAGACTGGGACATTTCAGCTTGGAAAAGAGGAAACTAAGGGGGGATGTGATAGCGGTCTATAAAATCATGAGTGGTGTAGAGAAAGTGAATAAGGAAAAGTTATTTACTTGTTCCCATAATATAAGAACTAGGGGCCACCAAATGAAACTAATCGGCAGCAGGTTTAAAACAAGTGAAAGGAAGTTTTTCTTCATACAGCACATAGTCAGTCTGTGGAATGCCTTGCCTGAGGAGGTTGTGAAGGCTAGGACTATAACAGGGTTTAAGAGAGAACTAGATAAATTCATGGAGGTTAAGTCCATAAATGGCTATTAGCCAGCATGGGTGAGGAATGGTGTCCCTAGCCTCTGTTTGTCAGAGGGTGGAGATGGATGGCAGGAGGGAGATCGCTTGATCATTGCCTGTTCAATTCACTCCCTCTGGGGCACCTGGCATTGGCCACTGTCAGTAGACAGGGTACTGGGCAGGATGGACCTTTGGTCTGAACCAGTATGGCCGTTATGTTCTTAATTGTTCTGCATATTCACCAAAGGTAAGTCAAGAAGTAATGGGTTTAATCTACAGCACGGGAGATCTAGGTTACATAGACATTATTCTTGCCTCAATAAAGATAGTTAAACTCTGGAATAGGGTTCTAAGGGAGGTTGTGGAATCGCCATCACGGGAGGTTTTAAGAACAATTTCAACAAACACCTGCCAAGGATGGTCTAGGTTTATTGGGTCCTGCCTCAGTAAAGGGGATTGGACTTGCTGACCACTTGCCTTTCATTTCTATGATTCTCAATTTTTTTTTAAAATTAGCTTTCAACATAGGCAAGGGCAGCCAGTTCTTCGGTCAATTAATTATTTGAATTGGGAAAGCATCTAGGAGTTCCCGTCATGGGTCCTGACCTTAGTTGCTGTTTTGTTGATACATATTGTGGCAGCTGCTTATGAACCTTATAAAAATGAGAGAACAGCCTTATATGGTTGCTTTCACTTTGTCCTACAGTCTTACTTAAATTATTAATTATTATTATTGAGTCTCTTGGATAAAGGGAACTCTGCCCCTAGAACTGGCTGAAGGGCAGGTATGCATATGGCAACAATAATCCAGGAGGGGCCATAGAAAAGGAACAAATGGGAGGCAGCCATGTATGAGATAATGTGAAACAAGGCTCTCAGGAGCAGTGCAAATGGGAAGGAAGAAGGTTGGCACTCATGGTGAGAACAGCATTAGGTCTGAGAGGGAAGGGGGGACTGAGGTGTGCTTACTAAGCCGGGGGGGCCATATTTTAGTTTCTTACCTTGAGAACAGGGGGCTGCTAGGTTACAGTGCGCTGGTCAAATAGACCTGCCTGGGAGGCTCTTTCTGGGCATTGGCTTAGTACATAGTTGGAGCTGGATGAAAACAATTGTTTCCCTTGAGCCGGTGGCAACTGGACACTAAGGAGGAAGACAAGTCAGGGCCAAGGCTCCAATAAGAATAAGGTTCTACAACAATTGCCTCATAAGGCAAGTTCTGTGGCCTAGGATTTGCAGAATTGTCTCCTAACCTTGGTAGTACTAAAGCTTTACTCTGGGGTCTGAATCCAGGCCCACTTGGCCGTGAACAGTGACAGAAAGTCCTTCTCATCCGATGACTAATGAATGGCCTGTCCGAAATTAAATGGTTTCTGTCCAGTTCCTAAAGGACAGATATCCACATCACGACTGGTATTTAGTGACAGTCTCAGGGGAAAAGCCAAGGGGACAGTGAGTACAAATATTCTGTCACCTTTTCAGGCTGGGGCTGCATGCAGATGCCTCCACTGCTGTTACTGTTTTATCTGATTATATGGATAAAGATGGCAAATTGTCAGTCAGTGAGGCAACAATAACAAGGTTGTACTGAAGGTTAACTGAACAGTTTAAGCATCAGATTCAAGTAACATGAGAGGTAAAATTACAGCCATTTAGAGGAAAATGCAATATATCTTGGCCAGTTGAAGGTTTGATGGCCTATAAGAATTGCCACACAGATGAGATCAGGGCCCTTTTATACAGTATTTCATCCCTGACAGTGACCAGTACCTGATGCTTCTGGGGAAGCTGCAGGTAATCCTGCAGTTGACAATCAGTGAATATCTTGCACATGGAGTAAGTTTCTTATTGATCCTCCCTCAGCTACTGGTTGTCTTCTGCTCTGAAGCACTAGGGCTCATATACCATATGCTTTTTCCTTTTTAAAAAGTAATGTGGATGTTCTCATTATCAATAAAAAAAAAAGAGTCTTTTCTAAATCCTACTAACCTTTTGGCCTCAACAATGTCTTGTTGCAATGAGTTCCACAAATTAATTATTCATTCAGTAAAATAGTTTCTCAGTTCAAAATGTGTGAAAGTTCAATTTCATTGACTCTCCCATTGTTCATTCATTCCAAGTGGCTTTTTTTTTCTCTTAATGACATTCTGAAAAGCCACTGAACCAATTTTGCCGAAGTTTTTAGAGAAAAAAAAATCAGACTAAGGTAGACACCTGGCATAGAAAATTTCAACGTGAACAGGTAAAGTTTGGCAAAGTTATGTGACTAAAAACAGGGTCTTACAATGGAAAGTGTCAGGAAAACGGTCTAAAAATGGTACTACCTGCATTGCATGCAATAGGAGTTTTGCCAATGACTTCAATAAAGACAAGATTATAAATATTTGTCTCCTCATGAAGAAATCTTATAGTATCTAATTGTTGTCTCACTTTTAACTTTTGCATCTTTTGAATAACTTCATTTTGGTTTAATATATTTCATGCAAAGCTTTAGAAAGAGGAGTTTTAATTTCATCCCATTAAAAAATCAAAGTTTATCTGTATATTTTTAGGTATCAGTTCTAAATCTGCTCCATTCACTGAACTCTCATTATCTTCAGTGGGATTTTGACACATGCTGTGACTAGGCAGCTAAGGACAGAGATGAATAGGGATATAGCTGTGTGACTGTGTTGGAGGGATCCTTCAATCTTCAGTGCACCCTTGTGACAAAACAAGATGACAACAACCTTGGCTCAATTTCCCCTCCTTTGTTGATGGATCATTTGTCACCTAGCTTATTTGCTGCAACCTCCAGCCAAGTCATTTTCCCTTCTCAGGGTGCTAAAGAGCCCAAGAGATCAGGATGTCAATCACCCTAGATGAAGGTCATACAGTCTACATGACTCACTTCTTTAAGGCCTCAATAGACCTCCTTGCTGTGTGTAGCAGGGGCACCCAAGGACACCCATTCCTTTAGGTTCCAGGCCAGGCATTGACATTAATCTTTCCTAACCCTTTACTTGCCCTGGACTATTTCTTACCATGCCTCTCTTATAGGTCTTGAGATCACACCCTCTAGTCCTCTCCTCATGGAAGTTAAACTTCCTGGGTGGCCTCTCACCAGACTGAAGAAGGAGGATCTATATTTAAATAGCTCCGCCTCTCTGGCAGCCAATTGGAACGACTTCATTCTTGCTTCCCTTTCTCTTCAGGTCCAGCCCCAAGATATAAGTTACCTACTGCAGCTCTCCACTTCCAGTTCTCCTCTGTTAGCCTTGCAGTCATTCCTTTATTGGACCCATCCAGTCTGGCTCTCCACCACTGGGTCTAATCCTTAGTTACCTGTCTCCTCTCCAGATGTTACAGAATGGGCTAATGGGCTATCCAGCTCTCCCTAACCTTAATAGTGCCAGTGTGGGATTTTATATTCACCAGCTCCCGTTAACTTCGACTGAAATCCTAGGCTAACAGCCTGTGAAGTGCTAAACATAAAATTGCAAAGATCATTTTAGAAACATTCTCATGTGCACAGAAAGGAGTAAATATGCCGCAGAGCACACAGGGAATCATAGAGTCTTCTCATAGCTAAAATCCCACATTGCCTATTAACACTTACTTTATACTCTACTATGGGTGGGAGCTAATCTTGAGGTGTGAAGGATTTGCAGTAATAACAATCAGTGAAAAACAGTGTCTGTGCATGCTGCACATATTCACTAGCTTGGCAGCTATACAGTACCCATTTGGATTTATCAGTAAATAGGACCTGTATTAAATGTAAGCCATCATTTATACACCGTTCTATGAAAACAATGGAAATGCTAGGGCACTTTTATTTTATAAATCACAACATTTATAAACATACAAATAAACCAAATATATTATATTTATATATATATATATATTTCTTTTCCTTGTGGTTTTAGCACTAAAAAGCATTTTCTCTTTAGATCTATGTGAGTTGAGGAAACAAACAAGTTAATGTCATTGTCACCAACCATCTGCACTATAAAAATGTATACTTTTACCTTTCAAAACTCTCCAGTGAAAATGACCAAATTAGAAACTAGATACTTTATACAAAACTAAGACAAAAAGACAATGAATCATGGATTTGAAACTGTACAATTGTTAAGGAATTGAAAACACTTTTGTTTTAGAGAGAGTCCAAATCCAAAATCTGAACTGCTAAAGATGGGGGAAGTTTAGGTCCAACTTTCAACCTTGATTCAAGATGGAGTTAAGTACATGCTTCATTTTTAGCACATGCTTAAGTCTCATTGAGGAGCCTACGCATCTCACTAAGAGGACCTTTTTGTTGGTCTGACTGAGGGATGTAAGTGATTAGTGATGCGACTAGCTGCTTCCCCCCCCCCCTTGCTGCCTCTAAAAGCCGATTCTCCCACCACCGTCTCCGCGGAGGGCAGCGGAGGTAGAAACACAGTGGGAAACAGTGCGAGAGGGAATGAAGAGGTCTCCACTCGTGCTGCTTCTGTTGTGAGTCTGCTTTTGAAGTGTACAAGAGCCCCAGCGACTTGTACATTTCAAAAGGAAGCCCTGCAGGGAGTGTGGGGCTTGGCCTGCTGGGCCTCTTGTACATTTCAAAGCAGAGAACGCAGGCCCAGTCCCCTGCTGACCCCACGGTCCCTGTGGCACTTCTGCTTTAGAACTGTAGCAAGAGCCTGGCAGGGCTCTTGCTACAGTTCAAAGGAGGAGGCCCCCTTATAGAGTAATCGAATAGTCAATGGAAATCCCATCAACTATTCGATTAGTTAATTAATCTCAATTTAACATGCCTAGTCTGGCCTCTGTCCTTATACTGAGACAAGCAAAATCACTGACATGAACAAATACCTCTGCAAAATCCTCGGAGGTGTGGGTTTAGATACAAATCCATACTTGGAGACTATGATCCATCTCTAATATATTCAAAGTGTAGCTATTTATTTTACAGTCCAATCCATTGAGTACTTGTGTTTCAACACAAGCATTGTCCTCTCTTGTATATTATTTAGTGTTCTCACACTCTTCAAATCATTTCAGTTTAAACAGAGGAGTCCATCTGTTCATATGGGTATGTGTAATTGCCATTAATGTTAATGGCAGTTACAAACACATCGGAACATTTCCAAGTAGAAATGAAACAAATCTAATTTTTACAAAACTTTTTCTAAAAGATGTGTTTCATAACTTTGCATTGAAATCAGAGCTGATGTGGTGACTGGACATATGTTAATTAAGATATCACAAGCTCAGTTCTTCTATCGCCCACACTAGTAGAGATACCCCAGTTTTATACTTGGGTAAGTGACTAGCACTTGCTTCTCCAATCACTACCCTGGAGACTTAATAAAATGAATGGAAAATATATCCTGCCCTTTTTAATAGAATTCTAAAAAAGGATTGCCAATATATGTGAATAGGAATAATGTTTTCAGCTATCCAGATTAAGAAATTATGAACACTATTAATAGTGATGGAAAACTCAGAGGATATTAAAGATGATGATCCATAATTAGTGCAGAATAAACCTCAGAAAAACTGGTGGCTTGATTTTGAATTGCAACCACATTCCTGTATGAATGGGGTGGAAGTGCCCATGGGAATATTCATATTCAAAGTAATAGAGCTGATCTGCAAATATTTTAAAAACAATCTCAGCAATTCCAGTGAACAGGATGCAAGTAATTTGAGCTCATAAGTGACACCTCTCTCTCTCTGTGCTAATTTTACGTGGGTATTAAATAATTAGGTGTAAATTGTAGCTGCTTGGATGTCAACAATAAAAATAAATCCTCTTATATGTTTATAATCAATCCCCTGGATTTAATGTAGCAGTACAAGCAAGCCGGTTTTGTGTAACTCAATCCAAACTGGATTTTTTTTCCCTTCGTTTTTTATGAAGTATGTGTATTTCATGTGGCAGATGGCTGGAACTCTTTCCATACACCAGGCTCATCCAGAATGAGCCAGATTTCACTCTCAGTCACACCATGATGAAGGGAAAATAACTCCAGTGCAGTGACACTGGTAGACCAGAGAAGAAACTGGTCCACTGTCTCATCCCAGAAACAAACTAATTCATGATCTTAAGGACTTTGAAGATTTTAGATAGGAAGATTGATGAATGATGTTGGTTTCCCCAGAAGCTACATCTCCCTTGTTGCATATAACAGATGTTCATTTACAGAAAAATTCTTATGGTCCAGGTAAATCTTAAAAGTATAGGACCTCAATTTGCTGTCACTTACACAAACCTTTATCAGGAGTAACTCCACTGAAGTCAAAACAAGCACACAAGTCTCAAACCAGTGTAGAGGAGAGGATCTTCAGGCCTACTGAAGAAACCATTTTATCTGATTCTACTGCATTATCCTAGGTTACAGAACTGTAGTTTCTCCATATGGCCATCCTGGTTACCTGTTATCTAGTCTGATTTCATGACTTCTGAATAAGAATGAAGAAAGCAAACACTAGAAAATAATAAAAACATTCAGAAGATTTGTTTCTAATGGTCAGCAGCTGGGGTGCATTTTCTTCCATGTCGTCTTAGCTGCAAAGTGCTGAAATTAGTAGAACTTGTACAGTGATATTAAAAATGTAATAGAATATTTAGTACTGGTATGTCCATCACAGTAGTGCTTCCAAACAGAGATAAGGAAGGACTGGCAAGGTATTTTTAATGTACAGTTTAAAGAAAAAAATATAGCGCCAATAGATTGTATATTTCAGTTTCATACTGAATCCATGCTACCACTACTTCGGCTTAGTTCTGAGACCCTTTATTCTGGCAGCATTAACAGGATGGCTGGTGCTTAGGAGCGGAGGTCACCTTCCAACATGGGATTGTGGGTGATGCTCCACTGAAGCTCATGTGGGCTCTTCTCTGCTTCACCAACTGGTGGCTTCCTACCATTGAGAAGATGTAGCTGGCACCCCGGTTCGCTCCCCTCTTCTGCTAGCATCTGCGTTGCTTTGTTGTTTGCTGCAGGATGAGACCGCACATACGCTGGATGAAATGGATGAAAGTTACTCAGAGCCATCTGAGACCACTGATAGCAACTAGCAAGAAAATTCATAAGAACAAAACAGCAGCCATATTGAGTCAGACCACTAGTCCCATCTAATCCAGTATCCTGTTTCCACCAGTGGCCAGTGCCAGAGTTTCAGAGGGAGTGTACAGAATAGGACATTTTTTGGAGAAATCCACTCCATCTTCCCCTCCCAGGTTCTGCCCATTAGAGGCTTAGGGTTGCCCTAAATATGGAACTACTTACATCCTTGACCATCTTGGCTAATAACCTATGATGTATATATCTTCCATGAACATATATAGTTCTTTTTTGAACCCAGTTATACTTTTGGCCCTCACATCCCATGGAAATGAGTTCCACAGGTTAATTGTGTGGAGTGTGTGAAAAAGTATTTCCTCTTGTTTGTATTAAACCTGTGGTTTATTAATTTCATTGGGTGACTTGAGGTTTTTGTATCGTGGGAAAGAATAAATAATTTTCCATTCACTTTCTTCCATACAATTCATGAGTTTGTAGACCTCTATCATATCCCCCTTAATCATGTCTTTTCTAGGCTGAACAGTCCTAACCCTTTTAGTCTCTCTTCTTAAGGAAGCCATACCATACATACCCTTGACCATCATTGCTACCCCTCTCTGAACCTTTTCCAGTTCCATTATATTTACTTTTTGAGATAGAGTGAGCATAACTGGACACAGTATTCAAAGTGGGTGCGCACCATGGATTTATATAGTGGCATTATGATCCTTTGTCTTATTATATGCCCCTGTTTAAAATAGTTCCCAACCTTCTGCTTGACTTTTGACTGCTGCTGTACACTATGCTCAAGTTTTTGAAAACGATCCACAGTGATTCCAAGAATTCCTTCTTGAGTACTAGAAGTACTTAGAACCTATTATTATATATGTGTAGTTGGGGTTTTTTTCCAACATGCATCAATTTGCACTTATCAGGGTTGATTTTCATCTGCCATTTTGTTGTCCCATCAGCCACTTTTGTGAGATCCCTTTGTAACTCCTTGCAGTCTGCTTTGAACATAACTATTTTGAATAACTCATGACAGCCTTGAGGAGTGGATGTGAAATGAATACAACTGGAAATGTGTCACTACAAACAAAAATCTAGGGTAAAAGAATATTAAAGTTTCAAAGAGAAGCATTTAGAAGTCAGGAGAAAGCTTGAGATTTTCAGAAACAATTTTTCAAAGACTTATCACTTGGCCAGATTTGAAGTCCCTGCAACAAAGCATAGAAATATGAGTGGTTCAGGCATATGGTGTAAGAATTCTTCTTCCCACGAGCAAAGCAATTATCTTCCCCAAATCTAAAAAATGGCTGGACCATTTTTGCTAAATCTCTCTCTCTCTCAGCAAACAGCTGCCATCAAGAATTTCAGTGCAAATGTTTCAAGTTGAACAAAGTTATAAGCAACTGAGAACAGGGTGTTAGAATAGAAAATGTCAGGCATTCTTGTCTATAGGAAGTACTACTAGCTGTGCCTATAAAAACCAACAGCACTATTCTGTTCCCTTTGAGAGTCCTTAATCTAAACATCTCAAAGCAGCTTCAGAAGTTGGATAAACATGTAAGTATTATTCTCATTTACAGGTGGAGAAACTGAGCTAGAGAAATCAAAGGGTAAAATGATCTCACATATACACAGCTTGAATAAATAGGCTTTGTGCAATGAATTGAGGGTAGAATTCTCCAGCCAACCTTAGTGACTCTGCAGCCAAGACTTGGACAAAGGATCTGAACTTGGGACTGTCACTTCTGCACGTCTTTCTTAGGTGTTTTTGGCCACAGTATGCATATAACCATGGGCCCCCTTCACCATGACACTGCTCCTCCTCCAACCCACCTCCATGAGAGGCTTCCACATGGACTCCTGATATGTTATCACCACTTCACACCCAATACAAGTCTGCTCAACTTCTACCCTTTCACAGAGCAGAAGCATGGCAGTTAAACTGCACTAGGCATGTCTGTTATCCCTGTCATCTTAAAAAAAAACTTACTCTAAATGAATTGATCAATGGCTCATACCAAATTGGTGGCCGTATTGGGAACAGAACCCTGGTACTACAGCTTCCAGGCTCCTGTTTGTAGAATCCTTGACTCCCACAATATTTATGCTTTGGAAAAATCAGCTAATTTAAAAATGCTAGCCTGAGACCACCCCTGCATGTGTCGGTGAGTTGATTTGAAGCCAACGGAAGTTCTGCTTACAAAGAGCGTTGAGGATTAGGCTTTATGGGCTAGATTTCAAAGGGTTTTAGGCACCTAAAAATGCAGATGGGCACATACTGGGATTTTCAAAAGTGCCTAAGCAGGTTAAGTTCTTTGGAAAATCCCTTTAGGCATCTATCTGCATTTTAGATGTCTAAAATACCTTTGTGAATCTAGCCCTATGTGTTTATACATTATTGCAGAGAGAATTTGCTTTCCCTGATAATCGTTGTAGGTGTGAGCTAAATATGAGCACCGAGAGGACTGGTGCTGTACATGGAGCCTTTCCTCCACTGGTTTCCAGTTCAAATCCAGTGCAGGTCAGCTGTCAGTGAATCCAGATGACAGCTGAAAAGCAGTATGCTCTAAATGAAAAAGCATAGGTGCCAGGAATGCCTGGGTTTTATGCCAGGACTGACACGGATTTTCAAGGTCAGACTTCTCTCATCTTACAACGCAGATAATGCCTGCTTCCTTTCATCACAGGGATAATACGGGGAGGCTTCAAAAGTTAATGTTTGTACAGTGCTTTGAACATGGAAATGCTGAATGAATACATATTCTCAGAATCTCATGGCTGGTTATTCAGATGTCTGTGTGAAAATACTGGTCTCTTCCCAGCTCCTAGCAGACAATGTATGCGCACGTCACAAAATCATCAGCAGTGATACTGAGCAGACCACATGGTGTGTGTCAGCAGGGGTCAAGGGCTGTGTGAGCATTATCCAGTGATGTAAGTAATGCTTACACAGTGCCAAGGGGCCTTAAACTGGCCCCAGATTCAAAAGAGGGGGACCCCTGTGTAAGTTGTCACCTACACCAGCTACCCCCTGCTCCTGGTGCAAGGGGCAAGAAGGAGCATGTAAAGGATGGGCTAAGCTGATAGGGGCATGGTGGGGCTGAGCTGATCCTCTATTGATTTAGAGGACTGAAATCAATAAAACTCTACCAGTTCCCTAGCTCCTGCTGCCCTCCAGGAAAGTACAGAATCAGGGCCAGAGAATGTAAATGGACCTTAAGAATTCATTGGTCAGTGCAGCTTTCAACTCCCTCATCTAAGTGTCATCAAACTCACCTGAATAGCACAGAGTGGTTAGGAGGGGCTTGGTGACGTAACAAACAACAGGCATGAAGCTTTTATAGGAAAGGAACCAAGTCCAGGGTGTTTATGGGTAAAATCTTTGCATCTGTTCAGGCAAAAACTAGGAGATGTCAAAGGAGCTGCACCCACTGCAGAAGCAGGAGTTTTGGCTCAAGGAACTCCTTACTATCTGACAACTCTCCTCTCAGAACTGATTAACACACTGCAGGATGTGGCTCATCTACGCCTTGTCTTTGAATGGCCGCTACACATTGAACTATTTAAATGCTAAACAGCAGTTTACCTCTCTCTCAAGCAAAAAGATCCTCCTTACACATGAACTTCTGAGAGCTCTGGTGAGATAAAGAACTGGCCTTGCCCACCAGGCTATTTACACCAGAACCCCACGTAGGCTGGGAAGCTGTCGGCTGTCTCCTCGCAGCAAGGGCAGGAATGACCTTTTGCTGTGAATGCTGCTGGACTGGAACTCGGACTGACTGCTGCATACAAGGACACCCTCTCCTGCACTAACCGCTCAATGATTCCAAGCAAAGCGGCTGCCAAAGATTAAAGAAAATCTTACTCACCGGGCTCTGAAGGACAGGAGCGGTCGTCATCAGCTGCCTCGCAGTCCATTAGTTCGACAGCTCTGCCTTCCCTGTGACTGTTATGTGCCATCACAACAAGGAACTGGAAAACACACACAAATACAGCAGACAAGTCTATTCTTTTTCCTGGAGTAACATACAGTGAGCCGCACTCAAAACCCATCGCCACCGGGCTGCTCTGCCCATGAGAGATAGAGCAGGGCCTAATGTCCTCCAGCAGGCTGAGTGGAAGGCCCACCTGCTAAGCCACCCACTTTCCCAGAAATACCCACTCCTAAGTTCCTGAGCAGTTTTTCAGTGAGCCTCTTGGGAGCCCAGGAAAAAAGCATCTGAAATCTACCCAAAGGCTCTGTCCTCTCCCCCAGATGTGGGGGCCGACCTCCCACTGATTTCAGAGGTAGGCATCTCGGTGCTTTTTTAAATCCTATGGCAGGGTGACTGTCTGCACCTTGGGCCACCTACGTACCTGTCACAAAATCTCCCCTTTGCTTTCCCCTTGTCTTTGGGGAGCGAGTCAGTAGCTGCTCAGCACCACAGAGAGCCAGCTCTGCAGGCAGTGACCAGCAGGCGGCAGCTCAGAATGGGAGAGAGAGGAGGTCCTCCAGAGCAGGCTAGGAAGAAAGCATGATTGTGACTGGCTCCCAGCATATACTCTCTGGGTATGAGGGAGGAGGAGAGCCTGCCCATTCTGGAGGTAAAAAGAAAAAATAATTCTGTCCCAAGGGAGATGGGGAAACTCAACAGGGCTGTGTAGGGGAAGAACCAGGAAGAACAAAGGGAAAGGGGGTGGAAGACAAACAGAGATAAAGAGGAATGGGGAAACTGATGGTAAGGGATAGTTAAAGAGAGGGGAGGGGAATGAAAGAGAGATACTAAGAGATGGGAGCCAGAGGTCCTGGAGGCAGAAATGGAGAGAGATATTTGATATTACAGGGGTAGGGAGGAAGGATTGATGGATTTATGCAAATAAGACAATGAATATTTGTCTAATATGCATGTTTGGGTACTGATTCAGATGCAGAAAATCTCCAGTCCTACAACTGTAAAAGGCATGCGATGGACTCTGAAGCAGCCTTTCAAATATCTGCAACATAGAGCAAAGTAGAGCTAGACTGAATTACAGGTCTCAGAACAAACTAAACCCAGAATATACTCATCCAACAGTTTGCCAAGGATGCCACAACTCTGGAGTGAACCTTGGCTGGTTTATGATTCCCTGCAAAAAAAAAAATTCTGCAAAATATGCAACTTCACATAGGCTTGACAAAAACCGGGGGGGAGGGAGGAAGAGGACAGTTTCAACTGTATGCAATACACAGGTTGTCCCCAGGATCGAGCTGGCTCCTGCACCTGGAAAGCAGGATAAAAGACCCTCTGAAGGTTTGGGGTTTATTTGAATCTGAAAGTCTACATGGACCTCAAGGCTGTGAACCCTCATAGTGTAAAAACTTAGATATGCACCTCCTTAGTGTGAAAGCCTGCAGCAAACTGCAGGTATAAAGCTGATTGCTTTGCTGTGCTCTAGCAATTGGCATAAGTGTGGGAGTAAGTGAACCATTTTACCTAGTCAGTTCCAGTAACCCACACCATGGCAATTGATTGCAGCTGGAGGGAAACACTACACCTCTTGCATGCATGTGGGCTCTGCATCAGTTCCACATATTTCACAGCTGGTGGGTGGCTCTGGGTCCAAATAGGGACAAGGCATGGAAGCTGCCTTGCACCTGGCCCAGAGATCAGAGCAGAGATTCCATTCCCCCAAATCCCCTTCTAGCTACACAAACATTACTTGCTTGGACTAAGTGCCAGGAAAGGAGTGAATTTCATTAATAGTTTACAGTTACGGGTTGCATTATTAGCATCATTTATTGCATATATTATCATCATAACATTTGATCCACCCACTATTTAAGCCATTAATTATTAAATAATATTACTAACCATTTATATTTTGGTACCACCCAAAGTCCCCAACCAGGTTTGATGCCCTATTGTGCTGGGAGCAATACAGGCACAGAGGAGAGAGAGTCTCTGTCCCAGAAAATAACAGAACTTTCTTTTTAAATCAAACTCCTGAACGGTAAAAGTGGATTATTGTTCAATGCTTTTCTTGGCAATAATGCCTTTCCTGTCCCAAGTATGTGTGAAGATGCCATAGTACTTAATCATCATTGAGCAAATCAAATGCATGATGCAAAACTAATCTACTGCTTCTAAGAGAAAATAATAGCATTGGGACAGAAACTACTTGCTGACTCATTTGAAATGAATTACTTTATTAAACATAATTTACAACCCCCATAGAAAGAATGTAGGTGGTGAAATTTATCATTAGACTGTATATTAGGTAGATTGGATTTGTTTTTGTTGACTCAGTTCATTGTTTTGCTGGTTAATTACCCCCCAAGCTCAATGCAAATGTCATCAGCCGTTGGAATTAACTGCAGGGATAAATGCTGATGAGGACCATGTGAATCAACTGGAGGCCACCTAATAAACGGATCCAAGCCAACAGGCTTTTTTCGATTCCAACAAATGTTTCCGATTTCCCAAACCTCAGCTGCTTTGCAAACTGTGTTTTTCTTCTCTGCCCAGGAACAAATGCCAGCATGGCTCAGATTCATCACATTGGCTATTTGATACCTGCAGCAACAAAGTGCCGACTGGCTCAGCAACTGAAATGCTGGTAATAAAAGGTCCACAGGAGCACACGGCCTCCTCAGCTAGAGAATTATTTCATGCCGCAACCATGGTCTTGTCAATTCAACACGCCTTGCATATGTTTAAACATACATTTCAGTGACCACCCACTTGCAAGCCCAGCCAGACCTTGAATCCAGTCTATTTGCAATATATCTCTTTAGTGTTCCTTAAAAGTCTTCAGAGGAGATACACATTACATGTTGTTTGAAATCTTCCAGCCCCTTGCATGTATTAATTTACAAACAAACCTGGCAAGGCCTGCAAACAGAATTTCTCTGAACTCAGAGACTTGGTGCAATAGATTCAAGACAGGAACCTTTTATTCAAGATAAAATCTAGTATCTCAATTATTTAAAAAAAATAAACATTTAGGGCCTTAGCTTTGGTATATAGAATCTGGTCTAAACCCAGATTTTATACTGATATAACTATGTAGGTAACGGATGCATTTTTTTTTAACCCAAATAGGTATACCAGCAGAACTCATAGGGTAAATAGATGTACTTCAATACAGATACCTTACATGGTACAACTTATTGCCCTCCCCATACCAAAATGAACTATTCCATTATATAAGTGCTGAATTCATATTGCAGGGAGGTGGAGAGGTGGAGAAGATGTACTGCTTTAATTCTACTGGAAAGCTGTGCAACTTGTGTGTGTATATGAGGCTTTCCCCTGACAATGAAAAAGGGTCTTAAAGCAAAAATCAGTGTATCCATATTTGGAAAGCACATAATTTAGGGCTACTTTAAGGCTCAGTTACCGTGTCAGAGCAGTACAAAACAGCCTTAATGTAAATGAAAATCAAGCTATCATGTAAGAATTATGGGGCCAAATTATCCCTGTTCCACTGGTGCAATTCTAGTGACCTCAACAGACTTGGATGAGTCTGACCAGAAGGAGAATTTGACATCCTCTGCCTCAAGAAAAAAATTATTAGAAGAATACTTTATATTTTCTCACCCCCAAGCTGCTATCATAGTTTAGATATTTGTCTTTCTAAGATTGCTTCTGATACAAAGGCATTTAACGGCATCAAACCCCAATCTAAAGTTCAACAGCTTGCCTAGCATGCAAAATACTTGGCTTCCAAGAAACCCTTTGCAGGGAGGGCATACTTTTCTGTGAAAATAACTCTGTGATATGCCATGTCATCACGTTGCCATTTCCTTAATTTAGAACACAGTTCCAACAGTTGTGTTCAAAGCTAACAATAACACTGGCTAATGGCTGCAATACATTCAGGCAGCTGTGAACTTTGAGGGATAACAATGAGGTAAGATGAACTACAGTTCACAGCAAAGTATTTGATGACTCTAGCAGTTATTTAATATAGTTAAGATGAGAATTATTTGATGGATAATCTCAAGTGGATCCCTAATACTCTTTGATCCTTCCTACTTCCATATTAATATAGTTACCCGAGGCTTATTGCTAGTAGGTGTCACGTTCTCACTGTCGGCACTGCTGCTGCTGCTGGCATTTCTTATCGCTTCTGCATAGGGATTCTTCTTATAGAAGTTCTGACTTCTGCAACATAACAAAAGGCCAGACAAATTCATTGTCATTGGAAGGAACAAATGCCATATTACTTTTCCATTTTCTTTTACTGGCAAAGAATAATATTTTGCTACTATTGACAAATGAATGGATGTATTCTGTTTTCTTTCACACAGATAAATTAGTATATTACTACTAATTACAGATGTGTGGTTAAAACAATCCTGACTTGATAAAAGTAGAATTGTTTCAAAAGTAGTAAAATGTTTGTACTGATGTGCCTTCAGTAGCATGTTGTTTATAAAAATAACAATTGTGGTAGGGATTTGGGAGGGAATAGTAAACAAATATAATACTGTTTATTATTGTAATATTTGTTTATTTACCAATTTGGCTTTTTTCTCTTTATTAAAGGCCAGATACTCAGAGCTACACAAATGCTACGATAGAGTGTCCAGTCATTGTAAGTGTGCGTGCACGTCAGAGAAGTAAATACACATACATTCTTGCATGCTTATTTGAGTGTATACAATTCTGAAAATTCAGCCCTTTTTAATCAGTTTTTCATAAATGACATCAACAAAACTTCAGAAAAATCACATAATAAATATTACTAATAAACTCAAAATTCTAAGAGCTAAAATATTTCCAGAGTGTCTCTAACATAGAAAGTTATATAAGCAGAGAACTACTTAGTCCTGGGGGGGAAGAAGATAGCAGTATTATCAAGAGGAGAAAAAAAGATACAAGTAGTCAGATCTAAGTGGTCAGTTTCACAATTCTAACATATTATGCTACCAGTTGAACAATGATCACTACAACACAAGATTGAAAACTATTTATTTCAGAAAATCATCCCTACTGAGGAACAAAGTTTAAGTACCTGCTTCATTTTAAGAGTAGTTAATTCTTTAGTTATATCCATGCTCTCTCCTAAATTTAACTGTGAAGATGTCTCCAGTTTAATAGAAAGTGAGTTACTGAATCTAATTTCTACTTTTACTACCAATTACTAATTGATCTTTATTACATTAAATTCAAATTTCCTTCTTCATTTCACCCATGTTAATTAGCTATTTTAGTATGATGCCCATGAATGCTATATTTTGTCACATTTATAAAAATAAATTACAAACCAAAAATTAGCTTCTGATGGAGATAAGAAAGACCCATCCCCGCCATGGAATGTAAGCACTTCCCTGACAATAGCTACTGACACTAGAAACAAAAAGTGAGACTAACAAAACTCACACACAGAATCTATGTGCTTACAACAGCCTGTCCCACTTACAAGGATCATTTGAATTTGATTGGTTTTTTAAGCACACAGAAAAACACATGCTAGAATCACTTGGCAGGTTTGAGGATGTGAGAACAATTTGAAGAGGCAGTGACACCAGTGGACTGAACCTGGTCGAGGAACCAGGACCATCTCAATTCTAACCACAGCTGTGCTACTGGCTTGCCCTGTGACCTTAGGCAAATCACTTTTCCACATTTGTAAAAAATAGTGATATGAATTCTTCCCTGCCTCATAGAAGTGACATGACACTAGCCAGCTACAGCACAATAAAAATATAAAGTGCTAAATATTATTCATAACAATACTTCTGTTTTACTTGACGACTACCACTAAACATATTGACACAATGCATCAGTTCTTTTGCCTTCTAGATTATATATTTTGGAAGTGAATAACTATAGTTTGCCTTAGATTCTTGCAATTATAAAGAGATACACGTATGTGTTTTATGGGGGAGAAGAGGAGTATTACCTATCTGTTTATGGAATGTACTCAGTGCTTCAAAATATACTCAGCTATGAGAAAAATGAAACAGCAATCCCAATCCAAATATTGGTTTCTAGATGTCAGTTAAATAGGGATTTTTTAGCTCAGTAGTTTCATTTTGATCTAGTTGGGCCACAGTAATAGCTGTAGTACAAAGCCAGTCAAGCATGTAACTGAAAACTTGCTGTTGAGGTAAACGGCTGTATTGATCAGAACCATCTGGTAAAGAAGAAAAGTGAATCAGGGCAAAATGATAAAGATTTTTGTTTTTAACAGAATGCAGCTTAGAAAGAAAATAAAAAGAAGGGAAAAATATTGTGTATCAATGACTATCACTGCACCCTAAAGCCAACTGTATTTTTGACTTTGTTAAAATGACAGCTTCAACTAAACACACAAGGGTACATCTACACTGCGGCGCTATTTTGGGATACCGGAGGTATCCTGAATAGCTATGCCATGTCTTTTAAACCAGCCCATTATTTTGAAATAGATTTCTAAATAACGGGCTCACTATTTCAACGTCCCTGTAACCCTCGTTCCACGAGAGTTAAGGGACATTTTGGAATATCAGTTTATTTTAAAATTTGGCACTGTGTAGACTGTGGCAAACTTCAAAATAAGCAATTTCGAAATTAGATTGAAATAAGATATGCAATTTGCATAACTCAAATTGTGTGTCTTATTATGAGCTAAGAGTGCAGTGTAGACGCACCCGAAGAATCTATGAAACCCTAAAGTCGCACATTTATTACATTTACATAATTCAGCTGACATGGTTTCGAATCCCAAATCATGAAAACAGACCAACCTACAATTAGCTTTAAATCCAGAGCTCTAAAATCAGTGAATAGAACATAAGAGATATGGCAGCACCTCCAGTTCTGTGGTCTAATATACTATAAATAATTAAATAAGAAAAAAATTACATTAACTTCACTGGCTATTTAGTGTCTAATAGACTCAGATCTTACACACACACCCATTCACACATAAGTACATATGTAGGCAGGTTTATTTCCTTCTGAACTAATCAGGAGGCGAGTGTCTTGACTTGGCCACTGGGTAGTTTTCTCAAAGTACAAACTGTGACGTAGTGGGGGTACCTGGCTAGTTTCTATGCTGCTGGCTCTGGGGTAACCCCCACTGGCTGCAGGTGGTACCATGGCCCAGCAAAACAGGATGAGTCATTATGCAAAGGGTGTCTCAACCTGTCTGACCAGCCACCCCCCATGGAGAGGAACAAAGGAAGGTGGATGCTGCCCTGGCTGGGGGGCAGGGCTGGAGGAGAGTTAGTTAGTTTCTGTCTGGGAGCATGGAGGAAGCAGCCTCAGCAAAGGCTGGGGGGATTAGAAGCCGAGACCCCTGCCCCATATCAAGGGGGGCTGAGGCATCCTAGGCCTAAACTGTAACCTGATGACATCTGTGCTGTGCTGTATACTGGGGAAGCAATAAACCACCTCTATTCTACTGGCTGGCGGAGTCTATTCGTGCCATTTCGGGGGTGCAGGAGACGGGGGACCCCAACGCACCGTCACACAAACATACTATCAGATTGTACTATAGCCTCTGAGAACAATTGGGTGATGAGGTCCTTGACTACAGATAGCCGTTCTTGCATGAGAATTTCCTTTCCTAAATAGAATTTGATCCTGCCTGCTCAGCTTCCAGTGAAACCAGACAAGTTGGGGGTTGCAATATACTGAAAAATCGAGACCTTCTGACATCTATAGGAACAGTGCTTATAGGGCACTTGCCCACCAAAAGGCAGTCCATCCCTGTGCAATCCCTAATAGTCATGAGACTGTTGGGAGAACTTTTCCAACAGAATCACCATAGACTAACACTTCTGTTGCAATCTACTGCTTTCACATACTTTGCTGTATGCTGCTGCTAGACTATTCATTGTTTTTTGCTGTATAGTATCATTGCACAGCGTTGGTAATAGAAGGACAACACACCAGATCTCTTCCCAGGTCAAGAAAATTCTCAAGCCCCCACAAAAAACCTAACGGTGTGGCTATCACAGAAGAGGCAAAGCCCTACTGATTACTTTGCAGCTGCAGAGTACCAAAGAGAAACCGCAGGGAAAAGATACACATTATATGGCATGCATCTGAAAACACTCATCAATACAAATTATGGATCCTCTTCAAACGTAATAGGGTCTATTCTCCTTCTCCCTGGACATGTGTAACACTCATTAATGTCAATGTATGTGCTGCAAGCAAGAGAGAGAAGCACAGATGCCTAAGGATTGTGAATAATTCACAGGGTAAATTACTGAAAAGAAAAAATAACAAAATACACATGAGACCAAATTGTGAGTTGCTATCAACTGGCACAGCTCCACTGACCACAATGGAGCTACACCAAATTACACCTGCTTCTCGGTAGCTAGGACATGTGTTGTAAGTCTTACCTGCAACAGTAAGCAGCAAGAGATCCCAGGAGGAGCAGCAGGAACAGCACAACTATACAAACTGCTATTGCGATGTTCCGCTTCTTTATTTGCTCCACGTGCTGCTGGTCCCACCATTCCAAGTCACTGAACTGACAGCGCTCCCCCACGTAACCTGTCACACAGCTGTCAAAAAGCAAATGAGCACACATGGTAACCGACGGCAGAAAAGAAAAATGTCTCTGTTTTAATCACCTGTAGTGTTGCTCCATCAAGTGCAACCCTTATGGAAGATTCTTGGAAAATGTAACAGGGATTAAACAAACCAATAGGGTTTGAAGAAATTCCTCTAACAGCCTACAGAATTTAGTAGCAAGATGTTGTCTATAGAAACATTCTAAAGAATTTTATACATGGGATTTCATTCCTTAATTTTCTATTAAATTTTTTAGGCATTTTCATAAGAGAATAGCTTTCTGAGATTTTCAAAGTAGCATCTTCCAACAGGTAAGTTTCAATTTTTTTTCTACAAAAGACAGTTTAAAAGGTAGACAAGGCAAGACATATGAGATCTCGCTGAATAATTTGGTTTTATTTTCAAACTTTTTTTGTTAAAAGCAATGGAGGAAGAGGAAGTAGGGGGAGGGTTACAAAAACTCCTATGAATATCTTCAGGATCTTTTAAATTTTGAAGGAATAGTTACCGCTTTTTGTCTTAAAATGACCATTCAGTGTAATGACCCCAGACACAGGAAAAAGTTCATGAAATTGACTAAAAACTGAAAAATAAAAGGGATCTCCCCAGTCTAGTTTTATTGTCCAAGATGAGTGAAATACAAAAAAGGGAACAATGCAACATAAACAATGAAATGTAAACCAGATTTTTAAAAATTCTTTCAGGGTTAATAAGGTAGAACCAAATCCTACTCACCAAACTGGTCTTACTGAAGTCAACAGAACCACCCAGGAATAAAGCAAGTAGGATGTGGCCAATAGAGCCCTTTGCTGATGATTTCAAATGCTACGCTAATATTAATTATTAAATTAAGACCATGCACCTTGTTTCTGTCCCACGGTATGACAAATATTCACTAGAGCTAGAACAATGCTAATACGGTTTTGATGTAAAACCACAATACATTCCATACAAGCCAAATGGATCACTCTCTAGCATGAACATTTTAATCAAATTAAAATAAATTATGTTTGGCATGTGCAATTTATTGCTCAACACATAGTTTCCCACCTCTAACCTCATAACTACATTCTTTTATTAAACTGAATGCTCCAATCTAAATGAGGAAATACTGCCATCTAATGTGCAAATATAGAAATAACCATTAAAAAGTAAGTCCTCTGCCATATAGTGCATAGTTTTAAGACAAATAATTTTAGCATGCAGCAGCAGGGCTGATGAAATGGGTTCCAGCCCACGAAAGCTTATGCACAAATTCATTTCTTAGCCTTGAAGGCACCACAGGTCTTGTTGTTTTTGCTGAAACACACCTCATATGAAGATTTAATGCACATCAGGCTAGTGCAAAAGAGATGTATACCCCAGCTTGCCACAAACTGAGGTCATGTCTTCATATCGATGAAAACCATTGCTGTTGTGATTGATCTTCCAGAGTACGATTTAGCGGGTCTAGTAAAGACCCACTATATCGAACCCAGAGGGCGCCCCCATCGATGGTGGTATTCTGCTTCTTGCAAGCAGTAAGGTAGGCTGACAGAAGTGTTTGCTCTGGTGGAGACTGTGTGGAAACTCAAATGAAGGCACATTGAATCTTAATTTGACCTTGCCCTAAGAGTTTGCATAGATACCCCTGCCTTCTTGAGCTTTGGAAAGTATTCATATAAGGTCTGATAGGCAAACCATTTCTATTGCTTTCTTAACAAAAGACAGGACAATGCAGCACTTTAAAGACTAACAAGATGGTTTATTAGGTGATGAGCTTTCGTGGGCCAGACCCACTTCTTCACGGAAAGCTCATCACCTAATAAACCATCTTGTTAGTCTTTAAAGTGCTGCATAGTCCTGTCTTTTGTTTCAGCAAGACCAGACTAACACAGCTACATCTCTATTACTGTTGTTTTCTTCCAATTTCTTTTTAATGAACTGTGGTTTTTAGAGGACTGTTGTATTTGATAATTTCACACAGACTGCCCAAAAGGGAACAAAATCCCTGAGTTTCTAGGTGGAAGTGTAAATGTACTATATTGGAGAAGAGGCATTGGTCTGAAGGGTCATGGAGGGAGGTGTCCTCTCCCATCTCAGAATACCACAAAAGGCTGCAGCAAACCAACCCAGGGAGAAGCCAAAAAAACCAAGGAAAAGACACGAGTTGCCAGGGGTGTGGATGACTAAATATTATTATTGAAACACACATACACAAATATATAAACATACATGTAGGAGGAGAAATGAAAAGTAACTGTTAGACATCTGATATTCTTTAAAGCTGTGGGCACTCTGGTTTGGCCAATTACCCTACAAAGGCATTGTTTACACTGCACACCTCTAGCAGTGGCACAGAGCGAATGTGTAGCTATGCATTGCAGCAAAAAGCAGGCTGCGTTCACAGAGGCATGTAGCTACATGTGTCAGTGAAAGGCTGTGGTGGGAACGGGGCTGAGGTGGGGTTGGGTGGAGGACAGCCAGGAAAGGCTTGGAAGTGAGGAGCTGATGAAGCCTTTCTGCACTGCTGTTGTCTGTCCTTGCCTCTGGAAAAGACTCCTATAGTGTAGCAGCAACAGGATTCTATGCTGCTAAAAACAGCAGTGTAGCCAGGGGAGGCACTGCTTGAGTAAGGAGGATACATACCCACAGGGATCAAGTGTGACCTTATTCTACTCAACTCAGTCTTTACTGCCTATATGCCCATGCTATAAGGCAGGGGTGGGCAATAATTTTTAATGGGGGGAGCCACTCCAAGATTTTGGTAAGAGGTCAAGGGCCACACTTCTGTGGAAGCCATGTGGGGTCTGAGATGGCAGGTGGGGTGCAGAAGGGAACTTGAGATAGAGGACTGGGGTGCTGAAGCAGGTGTGGGGTCTGAGAGGGAGTTTGTGTGAAGGAGAGGGTTGTGATCTGGATCAGGGACTTGGAGATGCAGGGTCCAGGAGAGGATTCTGGCCTGGGGGAGGGGAATAGGAGGGGATGCAGGGTCTGGGAGGGAGTTGTGACTTGAAGGAGGTGGGGAGAGGGGATACAGAGGGTTTGGGTGGTGACCTGAGGCAGGTAGTTGTGAGCGAGAGAGGAAGTGGGGTGTGAGAGGCAGGCTATGGCTGGGAGACTATGCCTGTCTGCTGGGCTGACTGGTCCACGTGGCTTTGTCCAGTACTTGGAGGGAGGAAGAAGGATTCACTCTCCCTCTACCTCAGCAAAATTTCTCAGCTCCTATTGGCTGAAAACTGGCCAATGGAAGCTTAGAGATTTTGCTGGTGGCAAGGACAGTGCACAAATTCTCCCGTCTCTCCCCAGCTTGCAGAGCAATTAGCAGCCAGCTGTTTAAAACAGCATGAGCTGCTGGCGAGGTAGCCATGGGCTGGATTTGGCCCTCTAGCTGCCTCATGCCCACCCCTGCTGTCATAACCAAGATGGCTGACCAGCAACCTGGAGACTAAAGGGTTAACTATGTCTCCTGTCCCTAGTCAGGTATCTGGTCAGCCAATAACAATGCAGGTAGGGATTTCAAACTGGGACAAAGGAATTTTTATATTTTCCCTCCTTTTTCTGGGGAGAGAGGTTTATTCCAGATAACAGGGAGATGGGAGGCCGTCTCTCTCTCTCCAAGAAAAGTCTTCTCTCAATATGTAAGCAGGGCAAAGTTTAGTTAGCTCGTCAGGTTTTATTGTTTTCTGGTTTGGAAACCTGGAATTGAGGTCTGTGCTGTTAAAAATGTTTTTTCTTTCTCCCCCCCCCCTCCCCCTTTTGTAATGAATCTTTCTAACCCAGGGAATTTTCTCTGAGTGTATATCAATTGGTAGCTCTTACCATCTAGCCACCTCAACTATGCTTGCAATGGTAGTTTTGTTTTGATAATAAAAGTTTGTTTTCTTTTTCTTATTAACCGGTATTGGTTCATTTTTTGTGTCCTGGGAGGTCTACCTGTCTGACTAGAAGTCAGCTACCACAGACTGCAGCTTGTTTTCTCTTTTCTTTTTCAAGCTCTGTGGGGAAAAGAGCTGGGGGGGAGGCCCTGGGGTTGGTTTCAAGTGTCCACCCCGTTTGTGCATTCAAAAGCACTTGATGGCAGTGGATATTCCCCAAAGTCCGGGTATTAGGATTTTGGGGGGAAGATTTTGTACCAAAGCCAGTAGAGAAAAGATTTTGGGGTGCTTTTGTGGGCTCCCACTTCTACATTTGTCATTCCAAAGTGGGGAACAGCCTTGACACCTCCTATAAGGGGTAGGTAGTGTATGCTTTCCACATGCCAGCAACAGGAGCATGTAGACTTAGCAAGAGTGTAGACACTCTTGTAGATTCCATAGCATAACAGGAGTGTAGACATACTATAGACTCTGAAACAAATACAGGTTGAATCTCTCTAGTCTGGCAACATCCGTGGTCTGGCATGATTTTAGTTAGCCGGATGTTCACTTATCATGGGTATAGCCAAGTTTCCTGCAGTCCCATAAAGTTTGTTTACAGCCACCAGAATGTCTTCTAAGAGCACATTAAGCATTGGAAGTGTTAGTAATGCTGCTAGACAACATTGACCTGTGGTCTGGCAAATTCTCTAGTTCGACACAGATCAGGTCTTGAAAGTGCCGGATTGAGAGGTTCAACCTGTATATGCCAAAAGAAGCAAGCACTCAGGGAAGAAATCAAGCGCTACTGTTAACTGCAATGTTTGGGAACACAGTGGGCACCAGTTATATCAACTGAATATGATATATGGCAAAATACTTCATTGTTGGTCTAGAAGGAAATGCCCATCACAGCATCTCTCTAGGATGGCACAGGTGATACAAAGGTTTATACTTACGTGCATGCATAATCTTGGAGAATTGAAACATAAATACAAACTCCGCCATGGAGACAATAGGAGTCATGTGAAGATGGACAGCCCATAAAACCATCTTGTTCAATGGAAATGTTGTCACCATTGGTGCTAGTGGTAGACTGCAGAGCAGATTCTGAAATACAATATTTCACATGCATGCAATATTAGTTGTTGGCTAAAACTGGCAAAATAGCTTGGTATAGAGTTTCAGCATTTGTAGGCAAGATAAGAAGTAAGAAGTAAGAATCTTTAACCCCAACAAACAGCTTCACCCATAAGATTTGCCCACGTGCACATGGTTAAGGTGGAACTACAATAGATACTTTCTTTGTCTCTGAAAGTTTATAATGTTCTTCCATTACTACCACACAAACAACCAGAGCAAACTTAAGCTTTAGATCTTTAAAACACTATTTCCAGAGCTGAATCAGGCATAAAGTCATAGAATCATTGATTACTAGAATTGGAAGGGACCTTGAGAGGTCATCAAGTCCAGTTCCCTGCCCTCACTGCAGGATCAAGCACTTTCTAGATCATCCCTGATAGATAGCTATGCAACCTGCTCTTAAATATGTCCAGTGATGGAGATTCCACAACTTTGCTGGACAATTTATTCTAGTGTTCAACCACCCTGACAGGCAGGAAGTTTTTCCTAATGCCCAACCTAAACTTCCCTTGCTGCAATTTAAGCCCATTGCTTCTTGTATTATCATCAGAGGCCAAGGGAAACAATTTTTCTCTCTTCTCCTTATAGCACCCTTTTAGGGCGCATCTACGCAGCACAGTAATTTTAAAATAACTAATGTTATTTTGAAATAACAATGAGAGTGTCTACACAGCAATTCCATTATTTTGAAATAAATTCAAAGTAACAGATGGCTTATTCCGACTTCTGTAAACCTCATTCCACAATGAGTAACTCCTATTCTGAAATAGCTATTTCGAAATAGCTGTAGAGTAGACACTACACTGCTATTTCAAAAGAACTCCTCCCTAAGGCCATTCAAAGTAATTACTCCCCAGTGCCTCCTTGGGCTCTAAATCAAGGTAGCACATCCACATTAGGGAAGCCTGCCTCGGACTAATTTTGAGGCTTCCCTGTAGTTTAGATGTGCTATTTAGAAATAAGCTATTTTGGAGTATTTCTTCCGGAATAGCTTATTTTGAACTACGTATGCAGTATAGACATACTCTTAGGGTATGTCTACACTACAAAGTTAGTTCGAACTAACGGACGTTAGTTCGAACTAACTTTCCTAGGCGCTACACTAGCGCTCCGTTAGTTCGAACTTAATTCGAACTAACGGAGCGCTTAGTTCGAACTAGGTAAACCTCATTTTACAAGGACTAACGCCTAGTTCGAACTAGCTAGTTCGAACTAAGGGCTGTGTAGCCCTTTAGTTCGAACTAGTGGGAGGCTAAGGCTTCCCAGGTTTCCCTGGTGGCCACTCTGGCCAACACCAGGGAAACTCTATTGCCCCCCTCCCGGCCCCGGAGCCCTTAAAGGGCCACGGGCTGGCTACTCACTTTGTGCCAGTTGCAAGGCTGCAAGCACCCGTGCCTGCACAGCCTGCACCTGCCACACCATGAGCCAGCCATCCGAGGGCTCCCAGCCCTCCACTGCTCCCCACGACCAGCCTGGCGGCTCCCGGGAGCCTGCCCGGGGGCGCAAAAGGCGGGCGCCCGCCTGGTCAAGTGCGG
Source organism: Pelodiscus sinensis (assembly GCF_052426305.1). NCBI lineage: Eukaryota > Metazoa > Chordata > Testudines > Trionychidae > Pelodiscus > Pelodiscus sinensis. The sequence goes on from NC_143055.1 coordinate 106,696,129, forward strand.
AGATCGTGGACCTCATCGAGGTTTGGGGGGAAGCCTCCAATGTCCACGATCTCCGCACTAGCCACCGGAACGCGGCCGTCTACAGATGCATGGCTGCCAGCCTGGCCGCCAGGGGCCACCAGCGCAGCCGGGAGCAGGTGCGCTGCAAAATTAAGGACTTGCGGCAGTCCTACTCCTGGGCCTGCCTGCCAGGGGCCGACCCGGAGGCCTGCCCCCACTTCCATGCCCTGGACCGCATCCTGGGGCCTCATGCCGTCCCTGCCCCCCGGGACGTGATTGACCCCGGGGCAGAGGGACCGCTCCTGGACACAGAGGAGGAGGAAGAGGGCTCTGAGAGCCAGGAGCCTGCCGCCAGCCTGCCCAGGACCTGGGACCCCCGAGGCACGCCACAGAGCCGCTCGCCTGCATCGTCAGAGGCCGGGGAGGCGTCCACCTGTGAGTACCCTCGTGTTCCCCTTATGTGTACGGGGGGCTGGGGCGAGAGGGAGCCCCGGGACCGTGCGCCTGGGCCTTGCCCACCACGGAGCAGCAGCTGGGGATCCTGCAGGGGCCCTGGCCTTGCAGAGGGGAGCTGGGTTTCACACACCTGGGCCCCTGGGGAAATTGACCGCTGGTCTTCTTGCACCACAGCTGCAGCACCTGGGCCTGCAGGGCGCACCACACCGCCTGCAGCAGCCGCCCGTGCCCGGGCAAGCAGGACAGCCAGGAACCAGGAGGACTACCAGAGGCGGCACCTCCAGTTCCTGGACCGACAGCTCCGTCTCCAGGACCACTGGGTCCAGGAGGACCTCAGGCTGCGCCAGAGGAGTCTGGAGGCCCTGGAGGAGCAGGGCCGTGCCCTGCGAGGCCACCTCCAGAGCCTGCTGGACCGCTTTCCATTTCCTCCTCCCCCTGCTCCCCCTCTTGCTCCCCCTGCTCCCACTCCTGCTTCCGCTCCTGCTTCCGCTCCTGCTTCCTCCACACCCCCTGTCCCCTCTGCCCCCCCCTCCACAACCATTCCCCACCGACGCCCCCGGACCCGCAGTGTGGCGAGACGGGAGAGGCAGCCGGACTCCCACCCCTGAGCTTTCCTTTCCCTTCCTCCCTTCCCTCCCCTCCCCTTCCAGCTCCCTCGTCCCAGGTTTCCCCCTCCCTTCTCCCACCTTCATTCCTCCCTCCCCCCACCCCAGTTCTGTGAAATAAACAGACGTTTTTGTTGGAAAAACAGGTGTCTTTATTTGACAGTAGGTAGGGAGGGGAAAGGGGAAGGGGGGTAGGGTGGAAGAAGGCCCCAGTGGGGCATGCAGGGAGAGGTCAGTCCTCCTCCTCCTCCACCTGGAAGCTCTCCCGCAGGGCTTCCCGGATCCGGATGGCCCCCCGATGGGCTTCCCGGACGGCGGCGGTGCGGGGCTGACCGTAGTGTCCAGCCATGCGGTCAGCCTCAGCCATCCAGGCTGGCAGGAAAGCCTCCCCCTTCCGCTCACACAAATTGTGGAGCACACAACATGCCGCCACCACGGGAGGGATGTTGTGCTCGGCCAGGTCCAGACGGGTGAGGAGGCATCAAAAGCAGGCTTTCAGTCGCCCGAAGGCCCCCTCCACCACGATGCGGGCCCTGGTCAGCCTGGCATTGAAGGCCTGGCGGGAGGGATTGAGGTGCCCCGTGTAGGGCTTCATGAGCCACGGCTGCAGTGGGTAGGCAGACGGGCATGTCCACGTCCCCGACCCTGATGTGGCGGTCGGGGAAGAAGGTCCCGTCCTGCAGCCGCCGGCACACGGAGGAGTTGCGGTACACCCGTGCGTCGTGTGCTTTGCCGGACCAGCCCACATTTATGTCCGTGAACTGTCCCCGGTGGTCACACACGGCCTGCAGGATCACGGAGAAGTACCCCTTTCTGTTGATGTACCGGGACGCCTGGTGTTCCGGGGCACGGATGGGGACGTGCGTCCCGTCGATGGCCCCCCCGCAGTTGGGGAAGCTGAGGGCGCCGAATCCCCGGATGACGGCGTCCGGGTCGGCGAGGCGGACCACCCTGCGGAGCAGCACCCGGTTGATGGCCTTGACCACCTGCGGAGAGAGACACAGCAAAGCGCCAATCAGTGGGGCGCCCGGGTGGCTGGGAGCGTGAGTGTCCTGGCAGTGCCCCGCACCCCACTCCCGGAAGCAACCCCCCTGGCGGCGTGTAGTACGGCCGGGACAGCCCGACCCCTCCGGTGCGGGGCGCTTTCGCCTCCTCCCGCCCCCCCTTTGTCCCTGGGGCGGCCCATCCCCTCCTCGCAGCCCCCCTCCCCCCCGGCTCGGTGGCCGACGAGCGCCTTACCTGCATGAGCACCGCTCCGACGGTGGATCTCCCCACGCCGAACTGGTTCCTGACGGATCGGTAGCTGTCAGGCGTGGAGAGCTTCCATAGGGCGATGGCCACCCGCTTCTGGAGGGGGATGGCGGGTCTCATGCGAGTGTCCCTTCTTTGCAGGGCAGGGGCGAGCCACTCGCAGAGCTCCAGGAAGGTGTCCCTCCTCATCCTGAAGTTCTGGGTCCACTGTCGGTCCTCCCAGCGCTCCAGGACAATGCGGTCCCACCAGTCGGTGCTAGTGTCCAGACGCCAGACGCGGTGGGGCACGCCGGTGCCGGGGCCCCCAGGGCGGCCAGGCGGAGAGGCAGGGGGCTGACGTTCCCCAGGTGGTGCCAGGCAGCCTCGAGCCATTGCTGGCAGGCTTGCAGCAGCAAGTCCAGAACGTGCACCAGAAGGTGCAGGGCGAGCCGTGGCTCCATGTTGCCACCTGCGGCGGTCCCCCCCGAAGGGAAGCACCAACACAGATGGGCACAGAGACCAACGCTTTGCTGTCCCTCGGTGAGGTTGGCAAGCAAGCAGGAAAAGCTGAGAACCGGCTGTCCAGGGGGGTCCCTTTAAGCACGAGCCTCAGATAGCCTCAGACAGCAGCCACACAAAGCAACTGCTGACCTGATGCCCTGCCAGAACCGGTTTCAGCTGCCCTTAAATGCCCCCCTGCGTCCAATCAGTGTGGACGCGCTAGTTCGAACTAGTTTTTAGTTCTAGATGCGTTAGTTCGAACTAGCTTAGTTCGAATTAATTAATTCGAACTAGCGCTGTAGTGTAGACGTGCCCTTAGATACTTGAAAACAGCTATCATATCCCCTCTCAGTCTTCTCTGTTCTAAACTAAACAAGGCCAATTCCTTCAGTCATCCCTCATAGCTCATGTTTTCTAGGAGTTTAATCATTTGTGTTGCTCTTCTCTGGACATTCTCCAATTTCTCCACATCTTTCTTGAAAAGTATTATTTCAGGTTACAATTTCTTAGTAACAGCTAAAATTGCTGAAAAATTAAACCCTTGGAAAGAGGAATGAGAATCTGTTGAGCACCTTCCATTAATGTCACAATTTCCTTCACTTTTCTGCAGAGACAGGTCTCTAAGAATTTTGCAGAATGTTTTCTCTAACTAGACCAGGCCTGCCAAGCCTTTTGATCCAGTCTGCCCTGCCAGGACTCGGAGGCAGGCTCTCTGTCTGCCGCAGCCCCAGGCTGCTCAAATCGGCTTGCTCTGGACCAGAAACCTGGGCATTTTCGGTTCTTCTGTGATGCAAAGAGGCCTATCTATGCACTATTACCCCAAGGAGGGCTGGATTAACCTCCCACTAATGTTGTTCTGAGAACTAGCAACTGATAGTTGTCTGCCATGTGCCTGATAGATAGGATGTGGACAGGGTTATGGTGTTGCGGGTGCACCAATTCCATAGGTTGAGAGCTTCTATGCATAAAGAGATCAGATCCTCCTTGCCAATTTATATAAAATATGCATGCCACATTCTTGGTAAGAATGAGGATGGCCTTGTTCTCTCCATGTGCCTCTAGGTGCAGGCCGGAGCTGCAATGAGTGGGTGGGGGTAGCATGCAAAGTCTCTCTCCCACCCCCAAATGTGTGGTACAGAGAGGCACATGGAGGGAGCAGCCAGCCATTTTGAGCAACCTGGGAGCCTGCCTCAAGATTCTGCAGGGCTACTGGCCAGGGGCCATCTGGGTAAGTGCCTCCTGGCCATAGCCTGCCTCTGGTACTCCAGCCCCTTCTGATCCCCAACTCCCTGCCCCTAATCACCATCCAAATCCTCCGCACCCCCCATCTCCCATGTCACAAGTCCCTCCTGGATGCTGCACTCCATCCCTATGCTCCTCCCCTGGCCAGAATCCTCTTCTGTACCCATACCCTCTTCCCTATCCTGAACTCCATTCCTCTGCCCCAGCTCACAACCCCATACTTCACCCAAACTCCCTCTCAGACCCCACAGTCTCTCCTGCATCCCAGTCCCTTACTCCAAGCTCCCGTCTGCTCTCAACCTCCATCCCAGACATTGCATCCCCTCCATGGAAAAGTGCGGCCCTCAACCACTTACCAAAATCTTGGCTATGCATCAAAAATTATTTCCTACCCCTTAACTAGACAGTATATCAACAAGAGGAAAATTCACCCCTAGGTAGAGGACCAGCACAGGGACCACATTAAGGCCACATTTTCAAAGAAGATCAACTCCCATTTAGGCACATCAGCAAAGTTCAGGGCCTATTGTGACACTAATGGCTAGATTTCCACAAGAACGTAGCAGCCAACACGCCCATCTCTGCTGAAAACCTGGCCACTTATTTTTGTGACTAAGGAGAGCACTCTTGCAAAGCCGTCCTTTAAATTCTATTCCAAGGGCTTAAGTATGACTTAAACAATAGTAGTACCAACATTCTATATAGCACTTCCCCTCCCCTCAATAAATCTCAAAGCATTTTACAAAGAAAGTCAGTATTATTATCTGCATTTTACAATGAGGAAACAAAGACGCAGGGAGGGGAAGTGACTTACCTTAGTCATATAGCAGGCCAGTAGCAGAGCCTGGCCTAGAAGACAACCCTCTCGAGTGCCATGCTAGTGCTCTATCCACCAAGCCATAATGCCCTGGGAGACTTTACCAAGCCTCTGTGCTCTGCAGAGGAGCTGAACCCACAGAGAACATGACAAATAACTTGACATTGTGAGCCTTCAGTCATTTCTCTAGAGGGGCATGGTTTTAGCCCAACAGAGAACTATATCTGCTCTGACAGAAGACAGCAGTGATTAGCTGCACATGCCATTACAGTTAGAAATCAGTCGCTGATGCTTCGAACACTGATGCTTCAAACAAATGGAATCACACACTCACCATTCCCAGCTTTATAAAACCAAAATCTGGGTCTCCTCACCCCACCTCTACTTGAGAGGTGCAATTTGCAAAATAGCAGCATCCAGAACCAATTTAATTGGATTCATAGGCTGCCTGACACATGATTATTCTGAATTTTCCTGGATGATTTATCTCTGTGACAGCTCAACCTTCCTTACTTAGGGAACAGGTTATTTGGCTTATTCACTAACTTTACTCACCAGTACAGTTGGCCCTGGCTCCAGATGGACCACTGAGGCAAGTGCAGGTGTAGTTTCCTTCAGTATTGGTGCAGACAGTGTCGTCTCTGCATGTGTGCGTCCCCAGCTGGCATTCATCGATATCTGTCACCCAAACAGTCTGCACTTAGAAGAATGAATGGCTCAGAGCGGTGGTCGAAACAGGCAGCAATGGGAGGAATGCTGCAGAGCCTCCCTCCACAAAATGTTCTTGGCAGCATGTGTGATGAAAGCAGGGCCGGCATGATTATGTTCAGGACCTAGTACTAATGAAATGCTGGAGCTGCACACTGGGCCCGGGGCTGCAGTAGCTGTTCCCCCAGTGCCGCAAAGAGCTTCCTGGCCAGCAGCGCGGTGAGCCGGGCTGCCCATGGCTCCCTCACCACCAGCACCCACAGGAGCCTCCTCTTCTTCTCCTGTGGGGGAGGGGGGAGGGGAGAGACCCGATGAGGGGACTGCCACTGCCGGGTGCAGAACTACAGCTTCAGGGTGCGCCTCATGTAGGACGTGTCACCGGGCTAATAAAGTGTGGGGCCATGTTCAGGGGAACCGACTGCACACGGCTCATGCCAGCCTTGGATGAAAGCGCAAGAAAACATGCTCTCTGAGGGAGGAGGACAGCTAGGCCTACTCAGAGGACTGCTGTGTTGGGAGAAGTGCAGTTGGATCCCCCACAGGAGAGGGAAGGCAGAAGCTTCCCCCATAAAATGAAAGGGCAGAGAAAGCACAAGAGATGCATGAGACGGCCTAAGGCCTGGCCTACACCAGACATTTTCTCTTAATATTTCCCATCACAGCTAGCACCAGTGCAGCAGTAGCCGTTCACCTCCTCTGAACAGGCGTCCCCTGTAGGAAAAGGCTAAGGCAGTATAAGCCGATAAGCCTCAGGTCTGTAGAACAATTTCTCAGCTAAACAAGGTATAAGGCTTAAAAGCCTGAGCAAAAGCAGCCAACCAAGAGTAAGCCTAGATCATCAGATACCACAAGATGAACCACCGTCGTGACTAAACTGCTGACAACAACCACAAGATGCTTGTTTATACCAGCTTGGCCTATTTCAAATGAGGAACATCAGCAGATTCCCAGCCACAAAATGCCATGGTAATTAATTGATGCATATGCTAATAGGGTTGAGGTTAATGGACTTATAACCTATGGAAGAAAGACATCCCAACATTAGGAGGGCAAAGAAATACAACTAAGGGAAAGGGAACAAAACTCCTACTGAATAAGCATTAGCGGAGCCATCCTATGCATGGGATGGTTGGGGGCAGCTGCCCCAGACCCCATGCTTCTAGGGACCCTGCAGCAACCATCCTATGGATGGGAGGGGCCTGAAAGAGTACAGGGGGTCTGGCACAGCCACAGCAGGGGCCACTCCCACCCCACCCTCGCCGTGGTGACAGGAGCCAAAGCGGCTGAGCGGCCTGCTCCAATCCGCCCTGCCACCCTTTCCCAGCACGCTGCTCTTGGCTTCTCAGTGGTGGTGGGAAGCAGAGCTCTCCAGCACCAGAGTTCTCCAGTTCCCTCCACCATAGAGAAGTTGGGTGGGAGGGTGGTAGAGCGGGGCAGAGGATAGCGGAGGGGGGCAGGCTGCTCTAGCTCCCATGATCCACATGCTGGTGGTGGGGAGGCAAACCCTTCTGCCACCACACCAAGCCCATCATCCCCCAGGCTGAGCTGCTCAGGGAAGGAGGGAAGGATTGGGGCAGAGCAGGGGTAGGGCCTGAGGAAAGGGAGGAGCAGGAGTAGGGCTGGGTGGGACTTGCAACAGGGAGGGTTGTCCCAGGCCCTGCACGTGGGGTGCTGGGGGTAGGGGCGTTGCCCAAAGCCCCACATGCCTCTCAGGACGGCCTTGCACTTTAGACATAGTCACATCAGCATAAAAGTACAGAAGTTGAATCCTAGCCTCCATGACAAAGAGCAGGAGGAAGACAATGTCTAACATTTCAGATTATAACACAAGGGATGATGTGCATATATGGATGCAACAGACAGTCATTCTGTGTTATTTCTATCTACCTGCTAGGCTGGTATGTTTGCAGCTTTGCTAACTGTGATAATACAACTATTACAAATATAGATTTATGCTTAAGTGTGAGAGGTGTAACTGTGCGTGTCAGGGGTCGCAACTGAATAGTAATTTTAATAATACTAGGTCAGATCTTCGGACAAGAACCTCCCAACCCTCAGAGTGGTAACTGAGAATTCTTAAATAATCAATACAATTAACACACAGTCAATAAATCAGGCAACACAGGTTAGACCAAGAGGTGGTTAAGAAGCCTTCAGCTAGTGCTTCCAGCAATGCTAAAAACAAGGGGAAAAAATCTCACAGTCTAAAGATGTGGTTAGGTCATGTGAAATTTCAAATAAACTCTGGAAATTTCAGGTAAACTCAGCCTTTTGAGGTTCGCCAATTTCTATTTTTTCCAAATTTAAGCTGAGACAAAGAACTACATCCTGCAGAACATGGTGTCCTTTAGAAGGCTCCCATTTCTGTCTCTCTATAGGGTTCTATATTTCAAAATCAGCTTCAGTTTCATTTCTCCATGTCAGCATCTCATTACATACCAAGTTTTGAAAAAAAAAAAAAAAAAGTAGCTGAGATACTATGGTTTTAAAATCTAGCTGCTACGCATAAAGTGAATTAACTTTTTCCAAATCATTTTTGTTAGGTACAAGTGCAATCCTAGACGTGCAGCGGTTCTGAACTAGAGGTGTTAAAATAGTATAATAGGGTAGCCTACCTTTATACTGAAGAGCCTGCAGGGAATTCTCCCCGGGAGAAGGGCCGCCCGCACTTGCTGGCCAGGTTCCCAGGGCAGAGGCTTCACTGAGTATACGGGCACCATTAACTGATAAGCATCTACTTATCAGTTAAATGATTAGTAATATTTATACCCAAACATCTCTATTCTGAGCTGCCTAGTTATGTACATATCAAGGGAACCTGAACTATAAAATAAAGGTTACTGCTGGTGTACACATTTCCCTCCACATTCCCACAGGCATGCTGCCAGCCTCTGGCCTTGATTTTTTGTTTTTTTTAAACAACCTTGTTCTAACCTAATAGCCTGAGCTAATGCCCAGTGAAATCAATGGGAAAAGACCCACTGAATTAATGTTGCCTGATTTATTGTGTGTTAATTATATTGATTATTTAAGAATTCCCAGTTAACACTCTGAAAAAGTCCCACTGATTTTAATGAGCCATTGATCAGACTGTAGAGAGAAAAAAAGACGAGAAAAAGGTATTTTAAAAGGGTGAAAGGGAAATGAAGACTCATGTAAAGCCCTGCTCAAGCTTTTCATTATTCTAAAACCGATAACAGGCCTGGTCTTCACTCCTACTTGAAAAAAAATGGATTTGAAAAAAATAAACCTTAAAGGAAATGAACTGAAGACATGATGTCAGAATCCACGTTCTGGCCAATAGAACCAGTGGATTTGATTATTAACACATTTTTCAATGCACTCAAATTGTAAATGTCAACACCTTGAGGCTCATGCCTATTAAACTAACCTAGGATTATCTGAGGAGTATTATGACACACTCAATACCTGTTTTAGTTTATATGCATGGCAACAATTTCCAATAGATTTCTGCTGGTTCACCCATCCCCCATCCCCCATCCTAGTCACCGAAGTATAACCACTGGGGGAAGTATCCATTGACAACTAGAGGCTATGAATACCGAGCAGCTGCTGATGTTGCCACACGTCAAACAGTAAGGAAAGAGCCAATAAGGTAGAGTAAATATCTTTCCTGAGGAGCTTACCAGTCTAATATAAGTATACAGCAACCTATGTTATTTCTTACCAAAGTAGTGGTATGTATGATCATTATGGATGCTTGACGCAAGTCTCCCTTCTTGACATGTAAGCAGATGAAGGAATGCTCTCCTTACGCCTAGCTGGGAGGGGAGAGAGACCCTGGGTGTCTCTATGTAAATACAGTTTGCTCCTGCTTTGCTTAGATTTGATCGTCAGCAGATGGAGTGGTATTTTGTTCATTGTAATCAACTTATTTTGTGACCCAACACCAGCTATGCTTGTATTAAATGAAGGGATAGCTGAAATATGGTTACCAACGTTGGTAATTTTGGGGGAATACAGAAAAGCAGGACTGTGCCAAATTGTTCCAGAGGAATGGGCTCACAGTTAGCAGAAAAACCTTGCTAAGCAGAGGTTTGATTTTCAGATCCCTGTGAGAGTAAGAGGAGGTATAAGAGAGTAAGAGGAAGGTTATTCTGGTCAGGAAGCTACATACCTTCCTGGTTTGATCTCTCCCGCTCCCCCTTCCTTCCCCTCCCCACCCCCCGCCCCCACGTCAAAGAACGAGCTAAATAGGCATCACCTGTCATGTTAATTGTTTTGAAGCTGTATTTCTTCTACCTGGCTTGCTAAGAGTTGAAATCACTGGGAGCTGAAATCACTTGAGACTAATGAGAAAATGTCGCAGCCAAGAGGTGGATGGCAGTAGATGGGGAATGACAGAGGTGATGGAGAGAGGCAATGAATGGTCAGCAGGGTGGTGAACAGGCAGATGGCAAGTGACTAACAGAGTAAGATGCCTCTTTACCTCCCCCAACCCAAGATGAGAGGTGAACTCTGAGGATGCAACTCTAGAGTCTGCCCTGACCAAGGGCAGCACATGTGAGAAGGGTGCATAGAAGGGATGGACATGTGACAGGACATTTAGATTATTGGACTTAATAACCTGAGAAGAAAGACACTGCTCAGCCTACTTAGGGCGGGACTTTTACTCATGGTTTATGTTTATTATCCATATTTGTGGTGTTTTCCCAGATAAATGCCTAGTTAGCTCCCTCCCTTTTATTTAAAGTTTCTTTTCTACATTCAGCCTTTCAGCAGCGCCCAGGGGCAGTGTATGAATTTCCCATGTTACTGTGTGAGGACTCGTCTCACTTCGGTATTGGATTAATGAATAGGAACCCCCTAGATATTGAAATCAGCTTTGACTGCTGCTGGTAGACAGGATATAGACACATAGCTGAGCCAAATCATTAGACTCATCTCTCAGCCTTCGGTCACGGCCTCCCATTCACCCTGTTGCCCTCACACTCTTCCTCACCATAACAACGAAGCCCATCTCCAGTATAGCCCTCCCGACACTTGCAGACGTAGCCACCTTCAGTATTGATGCAGTCTGACAGGCGTCGATTACAGCCATCCACGTTAAGAGTACATTCATCCACATCTATGAGAAAAACAATGTTAGAAGCCAACGGACACATTCTTCATGGAGCAATCAAGTAACATGCTGAAATGATGGGAAAGAAATGACTATATGAGATTCACCCACAAACTATCCTGTGACCTTTACTTTGGGCTTGCGTACCCTAGAAAGATAAGCCAGCCTACATTAGGTCAACTTACCATCACAGCAGTAATTGCATCAAGGCTCCTGGCTCTACACTGGGAACCCAACTGCAGCAGGAACTAAGAGCCCAGGAGATAGCTGGACTCTTAGCAGTGGGGAATCTCTGTGCAGTACCAGGGCACCCCATAGGGAGCAGGTACCAGGTGGGTTCAGCCTGGCTGGGAGTGGGGAGCTGGACTTTAGCTAGAACCCCCAACCGTCTCATGGCTTTATTACCAATTTCAGAGCTGTACAGTTAATAAGAATGACAACCAACAGCTGGCATAAGTAACACAGCATCTACATGGACACCCCTCATGGTAGCTGCATTATTATGTTGGTGTAATAGGGCATTTACTGCAGCGGGAGCAAGGCTGGAGCATGTACACCGACGTAAGCAGGTTGATGTAAGCTGGGTGATGTCAACCTAACTTTGTAGTGCACACCAGGCCTTTTGCTTCTAAAGTATGGGGGAGAGTGAGCAGGGAGTGGAAACAGTCCTTAGTTCTGTCCATAAATTGAGGTTGTGATTTTCAAAAGAGCCACCTAACCCCCACCCAGCTGGATTCCTCGCTCCCTTAGGCTTCCTTAGGCTACCAGCCTGATTGATTGATTGATACTGAACTCAAAGAAAAACTGAACTCAACTTCACCCCAAAGGGCATCCCACTCCAAAATGCTGGATGCCCATGTCATGTGATCAGTGATTTAACTCCCATTACCACATGTTCCCATCAGGCACCTTCAAATACATCGGCCGTCCCTCAGTGCCCACTGATACAGATGGGCTTTGCAGAGTATGTGAAAGGCTAATTTGGACTGGCAGTGAGGGAGTATCCTATCTAAAACCGAAGTGCAGATTACTCTGTCAGCAGCCCCTCTCTTTTATATCATAGGGCATCAAACTTGAGTATCCCTGCTGATCTCAGTTGTGGCACAAATTTATGTGAGAAACATACTTGACTGAATAAATTTGTATTTGAACCAAAAAAGGGTTGTAAGGGGTATGACGTATAATGTAATGTTCAGCTACTAAGTCTACTTTCCCAGGAAGGAACACCACCCATCCCCCCAAGGGAGTCAACAGTCACATTGGGCCCCTGGGCAAGGTGTGGGAGGTGGTTCTGCATCCCAGAAGGGGTGGAGCCTCATGCAGAAGAGGTGGAGCCAAGGGAAGCTCCCCCTCAGTGCCACTCAGAGCATGCCACACCATCCGCTGCCCCCAAGAGCCACCCAGAGCATGCCACACAGTGCTCTGGCAATGACTTAAAGTGCCCAGGTCTCTGGGTGGTAATGACTAGAAGCCCCAGACCCCTTAGAATCACTAGGTTCCAGAACAGTTGCCCTCTTGCCCCCGACCACTGGCAAGCCTCCACCCACCCGCACTCTCACTTTACCCTGGCTTGCCCTCTGATCTGCAGTACCTGGCTTTCTATTTAAGTGAAAAGCTTAAATAAATACTCCGATCCATGTGGGTATAACCCAATCACCAAACTGTCTCCTTTCTTGCACTCCAGAATCACTATAGAAAGAGGAATAGAGTCTTTGAAAACAGATAAATTTTTAAGGGGAAAAGCTACAATGTTCTCCATTTAAATACATAATATGGTTTTGAATATTGCTGAGTCCCTGGACTCAACAACATACTATGTTGCATAGCAAGGTGCTTCTTTTTATCAATTTTGTTGTCTTCCAATTTCATTGGATGTCTCCTTGTTCTAGTATTGTATGAAAGGGCAAGCTGGATTGCCCCATTTATTTCCCCTGTGGTGTTGATTATTTTGTAAACCTCTACCTTATCCACTTTTACTTGTCTCATCTCTAATTACATAGTCTTAGGGTATGTCTACACTGCAGAGTGTTTCTGGAAAAACAACCATTTTCCTGGAAAAACTACACTTGTGTCCACACTGCTATTGCATTCTTTCAACAAGTCGAAGAACAGAGGGGCTTTTCCGACAGCGGTAAACCTCTTTGTACCAGGAAGAAGACTTTTTCTGAAAAAGCTTTTTCAGAAAAAGCCGTGTGTGGATGCGAAAGAGAGTGTTTTTTTAAAAGAAGAGGCCTCCAGGGAAAAGCACAGGTGCCCTGGTGGCCACTCCATCCAGAGTAATCACAACTGAAATGCAAGATAGTATCCAATTGAAGTGGACGCTATCTTTCAGAAAAGCCGATTGCTTTTTCGATGCACTTTGGCAGTGTGGACGCTCTCTTTCGGAAGAAGTTTTTCCAGAAGATCTCTTCCGGAAAAGCTTCTTCTGAAAGAAGACGTAGCCTCAATATATCACTCCTGCTCATCTCTCACACCGGTTAAAGTGTACATATTTAGTGGCTGCAGCCTGCAGAAACTAGAAACGCAAGGGCTATTACATGAGCATCAATGTTCATTGGGTTCTATTTGCACTTCTATTCTGCACTGAGTTCAGAGGGAACTCTCTTCTCATCTGATAAAGCTGCCACTTACATGTGTAAATTACATTGCCATGGGATAAGAGGGAAGGTCCTTTCATGGATTGAGAAATGGTTAAAAGACAGGAAACGAAGGGTAGAAATAAATGGTAAATGTTCAGAATGGAGAGGGGTAACTAGTGGTGTCCCCCAACGGTCAGTCCTGGGACCAATCCTGTTCAACTTATTCATAAATTATCTGGAGAAAGGGGTAAGCAGTGAGGTGGTAAAGTTTGCAGATGATACCAAACTGTTTAGGATAGTCAAGACAGAAGCAGACTGTGAGAGACTCCAAAAAGATCTCACCAAACTGACTGATTGGGTAATAAAATGGCAAATGAAATTTAATGTGGATAAATGTAAAGTAATGCACATCGGGAAAAATAACCCAACTATTCATACAGTATGATGGGGGCTAATTTGGCTATGACAAATCAGGAAAGAGATCTTGGAGTTATTGTGGATAGTTCTCTGAAAACTTCCACACAGTATGCAGTGGCAGTCAAAAAAGCAAATAGGATGCTAGGAATATTAAGAAAGGGATAGAAAATAAGACACAGAATATCTTACTGCCCCTGTATGAAACTATGTTATGCCCACATCTTGAATACTGTGTACAGATGTGGTCTCCTCACCTCAAAAAAAGATATTTTGGCCTTGGAAAGGGTTCAGAAAAGGGTAACTAAAATGATTAGGGGTTTGGAACAGGTCCCATACGAAGAGAGGTTAAAGTGACTGGGACTTTTCAGTTTAGAAAAGAGGAGACTGAGGGAGAATATGATAGAGGTCTATAAAATCATGAGTGGTGTGGAGAGGGTGAATAAAAAAAAGTTATTTATTAGTTACCATAATAGAAGAACTAGAAGACACCAAATGAAGTTAATGGGTAACAGGTTTAAAACTAATAAAAGAAAGTTCTTCTTCACACAGCGTGTAGTCAACCCGTGGAACTCCTTGCCAGAGGAAGCTGTGAAGGCTAGGACTATAATAGAGTTTAAAGAGAAGCTAGATAATTTCATGGAGATTAGGTCCATAAAAGGCTATCAACCAGGGGATAAAATGGTGTCCCTGGCCTCTGTTTGTCAGAGGCTGGAGATGGATAGCAGGAGACAAATCGCTTGATCACTGTCTTCGGTCCACCCTCTCTGGGGCACCTGGTGCTGGCCACTGTCAGCAGACAGGCTACTGGGTTAGATGGACCTTTGGTCTGACCCAGTATGGTCATTCTTATTCTTATGTGCATACATAGCTATCTCTTTCACAATGTGCTAGGAGAGCCACAAGCCCAGGCTCCCACACACTCATGTGAAGAGCTTCTTTGATATTTTGCTACATCCTCCATTGCTAGAGGTACTGTGGCACAAAGTTTATCTCCCCTTTCCCGTAAGAGTCTAAAGGATCATCCCTGGTATAATTTTTCTGAATTTAGAGAACTGAAGTCAGGAGAGTTACAGCTGAGGATTTACACTCAGGAGTCAAGGGGAAATAATGGTTGTAATAATTAACCATGCCATTTCCTGGTCTTTGTTCTTCATCTTTTTCAATGGAAATGATGTTTCTAAATACAGGTTGGACCTCCCTGGTCCAGCACCCTTGGCATCTGACTGGCCCTGGATAAGATATTTTGCTGGACATGTGGAGGTCTTATCTGGCCCTCCTGCTACTGCCCCCAACCCCAGCCCTGAACTGGCCATCAGCTTCCTGGCTGTCTCCCCCTGTGCTCCCAGCCTCACTGCCCTGCCAATCCCCTTACCCACTTCCCTGGAATGCCAGGCAGCCTGGTTCCAGCCCAGCTCTCTGCATGCTGGGCTCCTGGCCCCTCTGAGCAGCCTAGCAGTGGTGCACCAAGCTTCTGGCCTTGCTGGGTTGTGCCAAACAGCCCTGCTGCAGGGAGCCGGGCAGCTGCTGCCAGCCTCCACTGAGACGCTCTGGTCCTGGAACATCCATGCACCCGCCAGACCACAGATGTTGCCAGACCAGAGGTTCAACCTGTACAGCAATCACATTGACCTTCCTGTAATGGCTCATGCTGGGGATATGTCAATGCAACAAAAACAGGTGACTTTTTTGATTCTATAGATTTCCAGAACATTTTATTTAATGCTTGCTCTTACCATAGCATGATTTACCCTTCCTGGTAAATCCTTTCAAACATTGGCACGTAGCACCACCTTCCAGGGGAATACACTGGCTATTCCTATTACATTCTAACACCACACAATCATCTTGATCTGTAAAATAAACAAAATCAAAGCTCACAACAGTGACTAGTTCAGTTACTCAAGAAGCAAATAGATGTATTACCAGGAGTGTTGTAAGCAAGACACGAGAAAATAATTTTGCTCTACTCTGCACTGATTAAGCCTCAACTGGAGTATTGTGTCTAGTTCTGTGCACCACGTTTCAGGAAAGATGTGGACAAATCGGAGAAGATCCAGAGAAGAGCATGAAAAAGTATTAAAGTTTAAAAAACATAACCTATGAAAGAAGATTGAAACAATTGGGTTTGTTTAGTCTGGAAAAGAAAAAAGACTGAGAGGGGGCATGATCACAGTTTTCAAATACCTAAAAGGATGTTACAAGGAGGAGAGAGAAAAATTATTTTATCCTACCGTCAGAGGTTATGGGCTTAAATTGCAGCAACGAAGGTTTAGGTTGGACAATAGGAAAAACTTTCTAACTGTCATGGTGGTTAAGAACTAGAATAATTACCTAGGGAGGTTGTGGAATCTACATCACTGGAGATATTTTAAGAGCAGGTTAGATAAACACCTGTCAGGAATGGTCTAAATGGTGCTTGGTCCTGCCATGAGTGCAGGGAACTGGACTTCATGACCTCTCGAGGTTCCTTCCAGTCTTATTATTCTATGATTTTTAACAGAAAAGCATGTGCAGCCAAAGCTTTAAAATGTGGCCCATTAGGGTTAAGAATGACCAGCTAGCACAATTTTAAATACCACTGTCTTTGTCTACACTAGGTATAAGCAGGGTTTAACCATATTCCCAGTGTAAGCAAAACCTATCAATGCACCAGAGCTGGGTGAATAACCAATTTTTTAGTTCACTGACCGTTCAAAACATCCATTTTAACTGAATCCCAAAATTGTGTAAAATTTGGTCAATCAAAAATTTCCATTTCAGATTGAGCTAATGGAACCCCCACACTTGCTGGGTGTAGTGCACTGTCCCAGCTAGTGGCACTGCAACCACTTACAGAAAGAATGGCAAGTCTGCTCTACGGCGTTAGCTGAGAGCCAGCTGGCTTTTAGCTCATGCAGTAGAGGCTCATGAACTAAGTTCCAGAGGGCCCAGATTCGATTCGGCCTGTCTGCGTTACACTAACATGCAGCACCTAAAACCCCTTCAGCACACCACTGACAATCTACAACTGATCCTGGAAAATGATCCCTCATGCTGACGGGCCATGGGACACAGGGTAGTCCTCATCTACACACAGCCCCCCAACCTGAAGCAAATACTCACCAGCACACAACATACCACAGAAGCACTTACCGGGGAAGTACTCTTCAACAAACTCCATTGCCAACCCTGTCCACACATCTATACAAGCGACACCAACATAGGACCTAACCACTTAAGCCACAAGATTAGGTATTGTGGCCAAAGCAGACAGTCTCTACACCAAAGGATAAATGGACGACACTGATCAGACATTGGGAAAGGTAACAAACTTAAACCTGTAGGAGAACACTTTAATTTCCCTGGACATTCAGTAATGGATTTGAAAGTAGCCATCCTTCTAGAAAAGAATTTCAAAACCAGAATATAAAGATAGACAGCTAATCTGAAGTTCATTTGCTAATTCAATATAATCAATTTAGGACTTAATAAGGATCATAACTTGTTGACATACTATGAATGCAATTTCCCCTCTCTTGATACTCACATGTCCACATCAAATGCTAACCCTAACTTGATTAGCCTCATTAAGGGTGTGTCTAGACTACAGAGTTTTGTCGACAAAAGTGGACTTTTGTCGACAAAACTATACCTGCATCTACACTACTGCTGAGTTCTGTCGACATAACGTCGACAGAACTCAGCAGTTTTGTCGACGCTGGTAAACCTCATTTTACGAGGCATAACGCCTTTTGTCGACAGAGTTCTGTCGACAGAAGGTGTTATTGCATGTAGGATTGTATCTAGACTATAGGGTTTTGTCGACAAAGCAGCTGCTTTGTCGACAGAACTGAATGTAGTCTAGACGCTCTATGTCGACAGAAGTTTTGTCTACAGTATCTGTCGACAAAACTTCTGTCGACAAAACCCTGTAGTCTAGACATACCCTAACAAAAGTAACTTCTTTCTCTTGCTGTTCTTATATATGCCACTGCCTCTGTAACTTCCACTCCTATTCATATGATGAAATGAGTTTTACCATGAAAGCTTATGCCCTAATAAATCTGTTAGTCTCAAAGGCTATGTCTAGACTGCAGCACTATTCTGGGATATCTGTCTAACCTCTTGTGGTTGGAGTAATTATTCCTATGGCAATTGTGCTCTTGGAAGTAGCTGCATGTCCCTGCAACCCCTGAGAAAGTCAGAGCAGGGGGTCTCCACATGCTATCCTTGCCTGCAGACACCATTCTTGCAGCTCCCATTGATCAATAACGGAGAATCATTTCCAAGAGGTATCCTGGAAAAGCTACGCCGCATCCAAGGAACACATCTGCTTTTCCAAAAAAATTTCAGAAAAGTGGATGCACTCTTTCGCCATTCCTGTAAAGCTCGTTCTACGAGGCAGAAAGGATGTGTTGAAAGATCAGGTTTTTCCAAAATTTGGTACCGTGTAGATGCCGCATAGATGTGGTGCCAAATTTCAGAAAAGCCTCTTTTAAAAGAAGGGCAGGAAAAGATATGCAAATTGCATTTTGCAATTTGTATATCTTTTTCTGACTTTTCTTTGTAATCTAGACATAGCCCAAGGATGTGTCTACAATGCAGGGCTTAGTTTGAAATAAGCTACTCAAATTGAGCTACATCAATTGCATATCTTATTTCGAAATAGAGCACTCTTCCTCCGACTTTTCTTATTCCTCATACGAGGATTACAGGAGTCAGAGTAAGAAATCCTCCAGCTTGACAGTATTTTAACACTATTTCGAAATAACTGCCTGCTGTCTAGACACAGACTAAGTTATTTCGGAATTGCACTAGTTATTTCTAAATAGTGTTGCTGTGTAGACGTACCCTAAAGACTCCTCATTGGTTTTGTAGGTACAGACTAACATGGCTACCCCTCTGAGACTTTCATTCTAGATTCATGAACCAACAGATATTTAAAATGCAAACTTTCATAGCAAGTAACTTGTGATAAAAGTGCCTGGGGAAGAAAACCATTCATCCCTATTTGGGGTTTTCTGCTCCAGTTCTCTTTTAAAACATACCTTCTGTCCTTATTTAACCCAAGCCGCTCTGGATTTCATTGATGCTGACTGGACTTCCCAATTTCATATCATCCCTATTTAAACTCTGATGTTTGTTTCTTCTCCCTGATGGTGTTTATATGCAGCATGACCATTACAGATTGGTCTCTCCTTCCCCTAAACTCTTCCACTCATCTCTAATCCAGCTGAATGGCTCAACTTGTATCCAGATCAGACTTTTACCTTACAGTACAACAGAAATGACCCATGAAATTGTAACTCTTACCAGACAGCATGATTTCAGCCATCAACAACTGTTTGTTCTGTAGCTCCTCCTCATTGTTAGTATCCCGATATGCACCACTATTCAATGGACTTTGATGAAAGGTTTCCAGTGTTGCTGTTTTATTCTGCGATGCTGCCTTCTTGTGTACAGAGACACCTCCTGAAAATGTTGAAGATGAGTAGAACAGATGGTTGAACTCTACTGAATGAACGTTTTAATTTTTAGTAGTACATAAATCAGTAATTCACGAGTCACAGAATCCGTGACTTTCTGTTTAAAGCAAAAGTCAGATTGTTTCAACTCTGCCCCCAACACCTAAAGCATAAAATCCAGTCACTGGCTGGTTTTCTCAAATACAATGGGAAGAAATTAAACTAATTCCCCAATGGCACTTGTCAACGTTGGATGTATAAACATCAATGTCTATGTGACAAAGTCTAACACCACGAAGTCAGATACATATGTTACTGCCCCAAGTGGGTCATCTACTGAGGTGTAAAAGAGTGTGATTTTTTTAAACTTTTAAAAAATGCTAAAGGAAGGAACCAGAAACCACCTTACAGGTTTTGATAGCTTTGTAAGATACTGGCATTGTCAGGTGAGCTTACCTGGAGAAGCCAGAATGCTATAGAGAATGGGAGAAGATGGTAAGGTAAGAGACTTGGTGCTTTTTGTCAATCTGGGGGTACCATATCAGAACACAGAATCATAAAAATCAGAGGCACAAAGAACCTTTGATCCATCCTGAGAGGGGCTGGTAAAGAATGGTAGCCTACATTATATTGACTAGTGCCTTGTCAGATGCTTAGTTATAGCACTCTCGCATGACCTTCTTATCAATAAACTAAGGAAATACAACCTAGATGAGGCTACTATAAGGTGGGTGCATAACTGGCTGGATAACCATTCTCACAGAGTAGCTATTAATGATTCACAGTCATGCAGGAAGGGCATAACAAGTGGGGTTCTGCACGGGTCTGTTTTAGGACCATATCTGTTCAATCTCTTCATCAAGAATTTAGCTGCTGGCATAGAGAGTACACTTATTAAGTTTGCAGATGATACTAAGCTGGGAAGGGTTGCAGGTGTTTTGGAGGATAGGGTAAAATTCAAAATGATCTGGACAAACTAGAGAAATGGTCCGAGGTAAATAGGATGAAGTTTAATAAGGACAAATGCAAATTACTCCACTTAGGAAGGAACAATCAGTTTCACACATACAGAATGGGAAGTGATTGTCTAGGAAGGAGTACTGCAGAAAGGGATCTAGGGGTCATAGTGGACCACAAGCTAAATATAAGTCAACAGTGTGACACTGTTGCAAAACAAAGCAAACATGATTCTGGGATGCATTAACAGGAGTGTTGTGAGCAAGACACAAGAAGTCATTCTTCCGCTCTACTCTGTGCTGATTAGGCCTCAATTGGAGTTTTGTGTCCAGTTCTGGGCACCACATTTCAAGAAAGATGTGGAGAAATTGAAGAAGGTCCAGAGAAGAGCAACAAAAATTATTAAAGATCTAGAAAACAGGACCTATGAGGGAAGACTGAAGGAATTGGGCTTGTTTAGTTTGGAAAAGAAAAGACTAAGGCTGTGTCCAGACTCCATGCCTCCGTCGACGGAGGCATGTAGATTAGCCAGATCGGAAGAGGGAAATGAAGCCGCGATTAAAATAATCGCGGCTTCATTTAAATTTAAATGGCTGCCCCGATCTACCGATCAGCTGTTTGTCGGCAGATCGGGAGAGTCTGGACGCGATGCCCCGACAAAGAAGCCTTTCTTCATCGACACAGGTAAGCCTCGTGAAACCAGGTTTACCTGTGTCGATGAAGAAAGGCTTCTTTGTCGGGGCATCGCGTCCAGACTCTCCCGATCTGCCGACAAACAGCTGATCGGCAGATCGGGGCAGCCATTTAAATTTAAATGAAGCCGCGATTATTTTAATCGCGGCTTCATTTCCCTCTTCCGATCTGGCTAATCTACATGCCTCCGTCGACGGAGGCATGGAGTCTGGACACAGCCTAAGAGGGGACATGATAGTGGTTTTTGGGTATCTAAAAGGGTGTCACAGGGAGGAAATTGTTCTCCTTGGCCCCTGACGATAGGACAGGAAGCAATGGGCTTAAACTACAGCAAGGGAGGTTTAGGTTGGGCATTAGGAAAAACTTTCTAATAGTCAGGTGTTTAAGCACTGTAATAAATTTCCTGGGGACGTTGTGGAATCTCCATCACTGGAGATATTCAAGGTTGGATAGACATCTTTCAGGAATGATCTAGACAGTGCTTGGTCCTACTGTGAGGGCAGGGGACTGGACTTGATAACCTGTCAAGGTCCCTTCCAGTTCTAGTATTCTATGATTTTATGATTCTACTTGGTGAGGAATTGTGTGTAAATCATTTGGCATGCAGACATGAATTATATGCAGAGTCAAAAAGGTTACAAATTCAGTGAGAATCAATAGTGCAGACAGCACATAGTTACATTTTTCTAGAGCTCTCCATGATGAAGCTCAGTGGACTGCACAAAGGTGGGCAAGTATTATTATCCATATATTGCAGATGGGAAAACACATGTAAGCAGGGTCAGGGTAAACTCTATCCTGACATCTAGTGGCGAACTGTGGCAAGTGGTGCAAAGAGACTTCAGGGGCTGAGCCCAATTTGCATAGACACACCCACCCTGTCTAGTATGTGCCACAGCAGCCCAAATCGTCACTTTGGCCACTGTGGGAGCCCCAGTCTCTCTCTTATTGAGGCAGAGGGGATAAAAGTGTTGTTACCCTGATTATGCGAATCAAGGACAATGGAATGGTGGAACTGTTTATGACAGAGGGATTCGCCATAAACTAAGTAGCACTCGCTAGACAAGGGGCATGGGTTCCAAACCCAGTCAATTTGAGAGAGGTTGGGGACAGGTCTTGGTACCTGGTGGTGGGGCCCTGTCTGAGGGCCTAAACAACACTGATTGCACTCCCTCTTCTCTCCACTGTGGAATATCAGAGTTAATTTAGATTCTATTAGGAGTCTAGTTGTGAGCTGTGGAGCTAACTTTGCTGTGGGACAGTGCTACGAGAGCTGAAATCACTGGTGCTGAGTGTGGACAAGAGCTGAAATCACTGGTGCTGAGCATGGACAAGAGCTGAAATCACTGGTGCTGAGGGGAGCCTGGCGCTGTGCTGCTAGCAGAGCAGTTTGCAAGGGGCAAGCGCAGGTGGACAGTAGATGCAGCTGGCGGGGCGACCTGAGGGCAGACAGCGGAGCGGCTGACGGTGGCCTGCAGCTGGTAAGAGCAGCAACTGGCAGAGCAGCAGGCAGGAGCAACCAGCTGGCAGCCCGGAGTGGGGGCTCGAGCTGGTGTTGTATTACCTCGTTGGGAGGAGACCCCTAGATACTGAACCCGGCCCTTGCTGCTGCTATTTACTCGGCCTGGCAGAAGGGTTACACACACAGAGGTTAAATGTTATCCAAACTCATAGAGCCAGTGAGTGGCAGAGATATGTTGATTTGACCTCCATTCAAAACCCATAAAAAAAGAAAAAGAGAAGAAAAGCAGGAGATTGTCACAGT
Organism: Pelodiscus sinensis; assembly: GCF_052426305.1. Taxonomy (NCBI): domain Eukaryota; kingdom Metazoa; phylum Chordata; order Testudines; family Trionychidae; genus Pelodiscus; species Pelodiscus sinensis. The sequence goes on from NC_143055.1 coordinate 106,718,626, forward strand.
AAGAAAATGTCTGGAAAAATTGTTTTTTCAAACTTCTACAAGACTACCACAAATTGTGAAGAGTAAGAAAAAATACATTACACTATTATTTGACAGCATCCTTTGAAGACAAGTTTTTTCAAAGCTAAAAGAATATAAAATAATAAAATAATAAAAAATAATAATACCACCAGCTGCTGTGGTCTCGGGAATATTCAGAGCCTGACAGGTTTTTCCATTGGGTGTTTTCATAAAGCCTTTCTGACACTAGCAATGGGGAACACCAAATCTGTTTTCACAGATCTGATCACAGCCGCCATTCTCATGAAAGCAGGGATCTGCCCCTAGTCGAAAGACATAATATGTGCACCTGAGCAGGGTGCAGAGAATCCTCACCCAGTATCTTATCTTGTTGGCAGTGCAGATATGAAACAATTGAAAAATTTAAAGCTGGTAGAGAAGCAAAAGCGCTTTTGTTTCTTAAGAGGGAACCTGCACAATAAAGTATATCTGTTATTGTATGACAGTAGAGCAGAACTGCATGCTTTCCATCAAACACAGATATACTTATAGATATAATGCATGCTTTTTATTATTGAACACCTGGAGTCCTATCAGCCTCTATCCCCTTCTGTGCATGGGGATAATAAACACAGGGCCAAATTGTGATTGCCTTATGTGATTGCCTTATTGAAACCAAGAGAACAACTTACTTTATTCAATTCAATGCAATATGAAGTTTCCTGAAAGCTCTTCCAATGGATTGAAGATTGTCCCTTGCAGAAAAATAAAGTAGTTTGTTCCTCAGTCCAAAGAACCTTAGAGGTTCCACAGATGCCTTTTGGATATTACTCATTACTAATTTATTTGTGTAAGAAGAACGATGCTCCACAAAGGCTATGGTTATCAAGAGTGTAGCAATTGGGCAAGTTAGCACTACAGACAATATTATATTCTTAGTTTGAAGTAACTGACTTTCGGTACACAAGATCTATTAGCTGCCCCTCCAAAGTCTATGCACTCCACTGAGAACAAACCCACTTAGGTCTATGAGTTTAAGAGTACGACACAACATCAACAGTTTTTTCGTTATTCTAATAAAAGCTAGTCTGTCACATGTGACCTTTTGAAACATTCTGTCCTCTAAATGTCTATTGTACCAGTCGCAGTGAGCATAAAAAGGAACCAGTAAGGGAATGGCTGCTTAACTTTTGCAGTGTACCTGGTTTCGCCAAAGGATGAACTACAACCACTGATGAGGGTCTCAGCATGCTGCCTCGAAGACGTACCCTGTTTTGGCCGGTCTTCTTGTCCACCCTCATTAACGAAGGCTTAGCCCAGTCAGAGAACCAAATGTGATCCTCAAATACTGCTACATCAAACGGGTGGCCTAGAAAGCAATTATACTCTTCAATTCCAGCTCAAGTTCAAGTGGTACAAGTGAGCACACAACCAAAATAAGTATCCACATACATCTTTCTAGGAACACAGCAATGCTGTAGAGATACCCGTACTCGTAGGTATCCATCAGTATCTGATGGAACAAATCAATGCCCATGAATGGTTGCCACTGCATTGATGAGCAGTGGTACCCAGCTCTTCCTATTCCAAAACATAGGCCCTTGACTCTCAAGATTCTCTTTTAGCTGCATAAGCAACTGGTGTCTGGGAAGGGTAGGGGGCAGGGATGACCCCCCAGAGGATCAGGAGCACCCCATTTAGCAATCAAGGGGGCATGAGGGAGCACCCCATTTAGCAATCAAAATTTTGTCGGGCACAGTGTGGGTGGGCTCCTGGGCGGTAGCACAAATCGCCTATGTTTACCAATGCGAAGACTGTGATACAGCTGATTCCATTTTGATTCCATCCTACAAGGCACAGTGCTCTGGGTACCTGTGTCTATGCCCAAGGCAGTATACCACATCAGTCACCTACATGCTTAGAATTAACCCTTACAATTTGAAAATTGCACACAGAGTGGCAGTTTTGCCCATGGTAACTATAGCCTTGCACGGATACCAAATGTACATAAGTGGATGAGGATATCTGCAGATCTAAATCAGTGTCCATGGTGCTGCAGGGCTCCACTGGGAACCACAGCAGCAAAAGCAGCAACCTGTTGAGCCACCCCTCCCAAGAGCCGGAGCCCAACACCTGCAGCTCCTCCAGCATAACTGTGTCACCCCCAGCACTGCCCCCAGCAGGAGCACAACTGAGGACAGCTGCTGGTGAGCCTGATGCCTGCCCCAGTGGCCAGGTCAAGGAGTTCCAAAGGCAGCACAGCCACCCCAGAGGAGATGTCTGCACAGAACACTGGCTCCCGGGAGTGGTGGCCCATCAGGCTACAGCCTTCAATGTTGCAGTTCCCAGCAAAGCCCTGCAGCTTTTCATACTCGCCAATATATATTTTGTATCCCTGCAGGACACTAGTGGTAACAAGATATTCACTATATTTGAAAATTTAAACATAAGAAGGTGGTTTCAAAATACAAGGAAGGCAATTCAGAGGTAAGGATACCGAATACTGTTGTATAGATTTTTTTAAAAGAAATCTCTGCTGTCTAATTCTGGCTATTTCAGAGTAAGAGATTGCTGTTAGCTTGCTATGGGCCTATACATTTAGACAAGTCATCCTCTCCTCTACGCACCCACAGATAGATCACATATACTGGACCTGCATTTTAGCTGCTCTGGAGGGAATTCTAAACTCCTACCAAATTGTGGATATTTGCCCTATTTTATTGGCCTTTAGCATCAGGTATTCCTGTTGAGTGATGGGTATTTCCTTCAGGAATTCAATTTACACATAATCCTTTGCATGCACAACTGGAAAAACACTGTCCATATGAGTAAAATACTACCAGCGTAACCAGTCCTATTGGATACTTACTCCAGGATAGTCTTTTTTCAGTTTTGCTTATTCACCTTCCAAAGTAACAATTTAGCTAAACTAAAAAAAGATACTTTTATACCAGAATTACAGTATCTACACAGCCGGTTTTAGCAGTATTGGTTTCAATTCACATTTCCACTTATATAGAAGAAAAGTTTCTTTATGGACAAGACCATTTAATTTTTCTTAAATGTTGTATGAGTTTTGGCAATCCTTATATATCCCATGAGCATACCTCGTCAAGTACTCCACACCAGGCTCATTCACTTGGCTTTATTCTCTTTTTACTTCATTCCATGATGTTTGAGTAATTAGCCAACATCCTGAATAATGTCCTCATCCAAATATTGAATCATTTTATTATACAAAAAGTGTTCTCCTGGAAGACCAAAACCCTCCCATCCTGTTGCTCATGTCAGTCATTTATCCACAACTTAAAAATCAATAGTAAAAGGGGGGAAATTATCCAATAAAATAAAAAATAAGAAAAAAAAAGATCCATGTTACATCATGTAGAAGCAGGGTTGCATACCATGACTATGCATCTCCTAACATAACAAAGACTATATACACAAATTGAAGCCTTTGCTGTTGGTCCCCTAGAACAATTGCTTGCAGCTTTGTTTTTATTCGTGCTACCAGACAGTCATAATAATAGAACAAATCTAAAAATACCTTATCTGCCTTGTATGCAGCTGTCATCAGATGTCCATGCATTCTACTCATTATTCACATATGACCTGTAACTACGGTGACACTAGATGGCACCAGTGCAATAAGAATGCATACTTACACCCAAGTATGCATAAAGTATTTAGATACTCTTGGGAAGGTTTGAAGCTATGTGTGGTCAGGGCACAATGTATTAATCTTCAAATGCTCATGGGTCCAGCTGAGTGTTTATCAAAGCACGTCATTCAAAAATAATATAAAGTTATATACATACTGTACAATAATATTACACATAGACTGAGACCAGACATTTTAAGAAAGAGACTTTTTAAAAAAAAAAAGCCCAAATATTTAAAAAATTCCCTGAATCGGACTTGCTGACAGAAATCCCAGTCCTACGGTAAACTGTCAATGTGCACCCTAGAAAGGGATGGCCACTGCCATCCGTATCACCTCACATGCTCCTAAGAGCCCTGGAGCCTATCTGGGCAATTTACAAGGGCCTGGGATCACCAGATGCTTTAAAATCATTCAAACCCTTGGGCAATTGCTCCCCCCACATCACGGAGCTTTGCTGGAAAAAAGCGCCAGTCTAGACGCTGATCTTAAGGAAAATAAAGCCTTTTCCAAAAGATCTCTTATCCCTCTTAAGCTCTGTGCCAAAAAAAAGCGGTAGCCATTTTATGCTAATGAAGCGGGGGAGATTTAAATCCCCGCTTCATTAGCAATTGCGATACGTCTAATTTGCATCCCTTTTCCGAAAAAGGGATGCAATCTAGACATAGCCCACGTGTTTGGCTATCAGTTACACTCTGCAGAGGCTTCTGTTCTAGCCCGCTCCCCAAGGTTAGCCCTCTGTCTTGTCTCAAAACACAGCAAGGTGGAACAGCAAGGAAGTAATAGCCACAAACATCTTGCAGAGATCGTCTTTCCATTGTATTAGAACTGTGTATTTAGAGACATCTGCATGTTGAAGACTGTATAGACATAGTCCTAGGCACAAAGAGCTTAAATCTAAAGGCCTGATTTCTCCTCTCACTTACGTAAGTGGAACTCCACTGATGTATGTATGCAGTGAAACAATGACACAAGAAACAAGCGTATCATTTTCTTAGTGGGACAGATCTTCCAAGGAAGACAGCACAGAATCCTATGCAATACATTTGGGGTAGTCTCTTACAACTAGAGAGTGATTAATAAGGGTTATCTCTTGCACAGGTGTTGATGAATATACAGAATTCTACATTGACTTACTACAATCCCATTAACATCAACAGAGCTACAGAGGATGTAAATCAGTGAAGAATCTGGCCAACAATTCAGATTAACATGCACACAGACATAAAAAATTACATAGCAAGTAATCATCGATCCCAAAACCTCACCTACATCGTTCTGTGCAAGTATTTGGCGGTTAGAGCCATCCAGATTTGCAGTTTCAATAACAGACTGTTTAGCATCACACCAATACAACTTGTCAGCTAAGCAGTCAACTGTTATTCCACTGGGCCACACCAGGTCCATGCTTGCTATAACCCGACGATCATTGCCTTGTAGGGAAGCACTTTCGATCCGTGGATTGACCCCCAAGTCAGTCCAGAAGAGTCTCCTTCAGTGAACAAAGCACACAAAGGAGTCAGTAAGAAAATATCATGCATTTATTTGTTTTGGAAAATTCTTCCATGGCAGTCTGACTGTAGCAAGTCAGAGAATGCATAGGCACCTGTCCTGCAAGCAAATATTTTGAATACTGAGCTTTTAAAAATTGTTTTAAGATCCCAGATCATTGCATTAATATATGTGTTGTTGTGAACATAACCTTTGAAAAATCATCTCCTTCATCTGCTTCCTGCCAAGTTTGGAGTTTAGTGTTCCGTGTTTCCCTTGCAACTCTGTAATGATGGAGAGATTGCTGCATTAGGGATTGTGATAGCAGCAACTATTACAAGGCACATCTGGAATCCTGAATGCGCATCTCAGCTAGCAAGCCAGCAAGGAAATTACTTTCTTCTATTTTATTTTATATACTAAAAGAAACCAATAATGAGCCCTGGCCTAAATATTTCAGACAGAAAGATTCTTGATGCTTCAATTTATGGGTGCCCAACCCAAAATGTTCTGAAGAAGCATGATTATCAGAGGTTTGGGGCACAATATTTTCTGGAAATCAGGCCCATTTCAGGTGACTGAAGTTGGGCACTTAAAAATTAAGGCAGATAGAATCACTAAACATTTTTGGGCCTGAGATTTTCCCTAGTGTAATCCCAGTGACTTGAGTGGAGTTACATCAAGGATGAATGTGGCCAAGTTATCTGCTTTTCTTAAATGTATGTATTTAGGCTCCAAATCCTACTCGCCTTGCATAAGTAGTTCCTCTGACGTCAAAGGAGTGTTAATGGAGAGTACTGTCCTGTCCCACGGTGTTATTGATATGTTTGTTTGACTTTGAATTTCATCTTCAATACTGACCTTTACCATCGTATACTCTACCACAATTCTTTGTTGTTTCTTTAGCCTTTAACTCCTTACCAGAGAAATTTTCACAAGGCTGTAATTCTACACTTCACCATATCTGCCCCTCCCTAATGCAATCTTTGCTTCAACTTTGAACAGTGATTCATCATTTACTATTTCAAAATCATCTTGTCAACAGCAATCAAAACTCACCTGTACTTCTGCTTGCTTTTTCAGGCATGAGACCATAAAAAGCTCTGACATTCTGTGACATACTATACATAGGTCAATCTTACTTTCAACTTGAGATTTGGGTTTATTACTAACTTATAATTAATTCTCTAAGCTCAGATATTCTTAAGTATTTTCCCTGGAGACCCTCTGTGTCCCGTACCTTTGTTCCATCACCACTTTCAAATTCTCCCAAACCTTTTATTTCCTGGGTGGAATTAACAAGGTCCACCTACACTTTGCAAAGAGAAGTAATTATACTGTACTATCCTGCAGAGTAAACACACCTGACATCAAAATGTCTCAGAAGACTCCTGCATCACTAATTCAGGTTCTAGAAACCATCCTGATATGCACATGATGAAATCCTGGCCCAGATGAAGTCCATGGTGGGAGTTTTGCCATTAACTTCAATGAGGCCAGAACTTCACCAATAATCCTAAAATATCTCTTGGTGTTTCTAAGGTCTTTCAACATACTATATATATGCCACCAGCCTACACTGATGAGATATAAGTGCAGATACATGTTTATATTTGTGCACCTTCACACATCGAGTAGATTATTATGGATCTGATTTCAAGGACTGCAACACTACTTAAAAGTGAGTATGATAATTTCAATAGAATTCCTTCCCTGGTCAAAAGAGAAATGACTTTCACAGCTCAGCATAGACTGGCCTGCAAAATATATGATCCTTTTTAACTAATAGCATACAGCAGAGAGGGTAACTTAAACAATATATATAGATTTTCTTCGTTTTACTCTGTACAATTTATCCCCAGTGCCAGGTGCAAATTGTACAAAACATACAGTAATCATATAACAGGACTATGTAGCACTTTAAAGACTAACAAGATGGTTTATTATCTAATAAACCATCTTGTTAGTCTTTAAAGTGCTACATAGTCCTGTTTTTTGATTCAGCTACGCCAGACTAACATGGCTACATTTCTATCAGTAATCACATAATTCCTGCAATTACCTCTCATCTAACAATAGCCCAGCAGCAAAAAAAAGAAGCTGTAAGTATTTTTAAACCCTGTTTCTAGATTCCCACTGCTACTGCTGCCCACCCACACAAAACTAGGGAGACAGCATGTGTGGTTAGAGTGTGTTCCAAAGGCAAATGTGTGTCTTTACTAAAAAAGTTAAATGGAGGCAGATTCTTGGGGGGAAAAAATCCTGTTCCAAGATCAGTTGGGTACTGATTGACCATGAAGAACTGATAAAACTGAGTAGAGCCAAGTAACGGCAGGTATTTGGCAAAATTCTCCCACTCAACTCCATCATCTTCACTCCCCATGCCCCCAATTACAGTTTCACTGGGCAGTCCACTTCCAACAGTGGGAAGTGGACAAGTATCCTAGAATGAGATCAGGAAACTCGGTTTATAAGGGCAAAGACAGGACCCGAACTCTGACTTTGTAATTAGAAAGGGGAACAAAACTTTAATCTTTACCTTCCTCCCCACCTACTCTTCACTCAGTAATATCTGTTATTTCTTACTTGGCTAATGGGTGAACAGCAATCCCTCGAGGCTGGAAGACATCCTCCTTGATGATCATTTCTCTGTGTATTCCATTCAACTCACTCCTCCCAATATATGACTTCCTGAAATATACATGATGCAGTTTGAGCCATTACTGTTGTCATCTTCATTCCCTGTTTTACCAAATATACTCACTCAATAGTCCCACTGCTGCAGCTGCCTACCCCACCCAAAACTAGGGAGATGACATTTGTGGTCACAGTGTGTCCCAAAGGAAACTATGTGACTTTGCTAGAAAAGTCATAGAAAAGCAGCACCTTGAAAGAAAAAAAAAAAAGACCTGTTCAAGGTAAATTGAGTGCTGATTTGAACAGTCATTTGCTTGAGCTGACCATAAAAGGTACTGAATGGCATTTTAAATACAGACACTAGTCCTGCCAGCTCTGATTGGCTTGTTCTTATCATCTTTCATGTCATAGCTGCATGATTTGGCCCAATGAAATGATGGCAGAAAACCCACTGCAGGAAATTGTAAGCACGCTTTTTTTCAGGTAGGTAGAGAACTGCATATCTGTTAATCAAAAGCATTAATAAGAATCAAGAGTAGAATAAGCTCCTGAACAAGGCACAGTGCTCGAGGGAAAAAGTAAAAACACTTTTCTCTACATAGCATTTTTCATTCAGAGGTCTCAAAGCACTTTACAAAGACAGGTACATATCATTCTCCTCACTCCACAGGCAGGGAAACTGAGTCATTCATGTGTGTGTCCAAGCAAACACAGAAAACCTGGGACAAAAACAGATGGTCTGATTCCCAGTCCGTTATTTTATTCAGAAAAGACAGGTGACATCTTACTCTCATAAATGATATCCAGGAGAACAAATGTCAGAATAGCAATAACATCTGACTGAAAGCAAACCTACATCCTTCCATTCCTAGCTGAATCAACAAGGGTAGGGCAAGCAGTGGCAGGCTGGAAGGGGGAATGTGGGTAAGGGAGAAAATAAAAAACAGTGGCTCAAAATGGGTGGTGGGTACAGTTTCAAAGCTCCATCCATGAACTATACCTTCTGAAAGAAGGGTGTCAGAACTTTGCTAATTTGTATACAAAAGGTTGATCCACATATTTGCCAGACAGTTTGCAAACAAAAATAGCCTTGATATATACATCACAGAGGGAGAAAGGTGCAATTTGGGGTACAGCACATACAGTAAGTAGTAAGATGTCCTGAATATTCAGAATCACTTTTGATTAACTACTAAAATGTTGGTCTTGGTATGTAGCCACTCTTCATCTGTCCTAGAATATAACCACTATCTGTTGCTCTAATCCAGTGGTCTCAAAGTATGAGATCACTTTTTGAATTTAAGTGCAATCCAGGATCTACCTCAGACTCGAATACCCTTGCCCTGCCTCCCTCCTTCCCCTTCTCTGAGGCCCCTTCTCACTCCATCCTCCTCCTCCTTCCTCACTCACTTTTATCAGGCAGAGGTTAGGGGTGCAGGAGGATTCAGGACTAGGGCTGGGGTTTGGAATGCTGGCTCCAGCTGAGCACTGCTTACCACAGGTGGCTTCTGGGTGCTGGTGCAGGGGGCTAAGGCAGGCTCACCCCTACCCTGGCCCTGCACCACTCTCAAAAGCAGCCAGCAAACTCTCTCCATCCCTGCCCCCCTCAGCTCTGTGGCAATGGGGTACAGGGTGGAGGGACAGGCCCCCTGACATCAGTATCCCTCCTTCCTCATCTTTCCATGCCCTGCACAGCAAACAGGAGGCTCCGAGGGGTGAGGGGCACCTCCAAGACAGAGGGCAGGAGCAGCACAGCAGTGCTGAGAGGGGCAGATGAAGTGCCTTCACTTGATAGCCTCCTGGCCAAACCTGTCAGGATCACCTATCAAAGGTTCCAAGATCTACCAGTAGATCCTGACCTCCTGGTTGGTGACCACTGCTAATCCAACACGGCCTTTTTACCAAAGCTGTGCTTTCTTTTTCTCCATGCGTAGTGTAATCTATTACGTTGTCCACTAGTGAGCAAGGCACAAGGAGGACATAATCCTTTCTATGACAGTGAATTGACCTCCTTAAACTCAAGGAGATCTGTACTTTAGAAGACAAGGGTCCGGTGCTATATCCCAGATGTGTCACGTATTTATGTTCATGATGCTCATATGCAGCACGCTTTCTACATTCACTGCAATTGAGCCTGAACATCTGGTCTGCACAAAGACAGATCACTGAAATTGGATGGGAATTGTGACTGTACAAGAAATACAATATCAGAATCACAGAGAATTGTTCTTTTTTGACACACTTTCATACACTTGATTTTGATTTTCAGATGCTAAACTTCCATTTGGCAATGATTTGCAGTCACTATATAAAATACTAATAGTTTTCAAGTAACATGGCCACTTATCCCCCTATTACACTTCAGTTATTCCGTATATTTTATGACAATACTTTATGTGCTCTTGCATCAGGGCAGAGAGAAGAGCATACCCTCTGTCTGTCCAATACAATTTACGGTTAATCCAGTCCACAGCAAGACCTTCAGGTATATCTATAGCTTCATAAATAATTTTTTCACGATTTGAGCCATCCAGATTAGCTCGTTCTATCCACTTCAAGACTGTGTGTGCAAAATAAATCTGTTAAGAGGAAACAAAAGAGTTATTTCCCACATTTTCATGGAGAATATCTGTCCAACTTCCCTGATCTTACTGTTCCACTCAAACTGTGAATTTTCTTTTTAGAAACATCCCTATTCACGTATTTACCAAATGGTAACCTGTGATTATTGATCAGACAAAGAGGCACTTAACCTTCAACCAGAATGACTTCTGCAGGCTGAGCGTGCTTAACTGTAAATCCTCGTTGCCCTACATACCATCTCCTGAATAACCTAAGGTTCTCTTTCAGACAGCAGCCTCCTGAAGTGAAGCATGGTACATAAAACAAGACAAGAATGAGGCAGCAAATATGTATTAATATTTAGCTGGCAGATCATATGACTAAATAAAAACATGTGTGTATGGGGGGGAGGATATAATGTGCTCCTGTTCCACATGGTTTCGAATTTTCTCGGTTTTTTCTCAAATAACAGGCTCCAGTTCTGCAGGATGTTCTAGGATCTAGCTCTAACAGTGTGTCAGGCAGGCACAAAGGTCTGCCCTTTGCAGAGAAACTTGCAAGATTTCAGCCAAAATTTGAGATTTTTCACTGTCTAGAGTTATGATCACCACTGCTAACAAGAGGTGGAAAGGCCATTTTATACTTCATATCAGCAGAGATCTGTATCCTGAACTGCAAAACTAATATGAAATAACATTAAACCTCACTGCAAATGCTAACAGCATCATAAATGTCTTTGCACTGATTGTAGATTTTTTTATTGAGCCTTTAACTCAACTCCAGCAAACTCTCATTCCCTTCAAAGGGGATTTTGCATGAAATGAGTGAAGGATCTGCCCCACAGTGGCCCATGACCCCAATTCTACAAAGACTTATGCATGGGCTTAACTTTAAACACATGAGGCGTCCTGTTGCTTTCAAAGTGATGATTTGTGTTTACATAATTCTGCAGGATTGGAGCCTATATATGGAAGAAGAATGGGTTGGTATTTTTAAAACCTCCCATTTAGCAACTCCAGCATGCAGCCCTCCAGTGAAACCCCCAGTCCAGCTACCAGCATGCAACCCTCCCAAGGGAGCCCCCTACCACCAGTGTCAGCTAACTGCAGGTACGTGCCCTGCCCCCCTCACTTGCTCGTCTTTCCTCTGTGCGGAGCTACTCTTCACTGGGTCAGTGCTGTAGCTATTGGCCATGGCTGGTGCAGCCCCAAGGTACCCAGCTCCCTCTTCTGTGCAGCCTCCACGCTCCCTAGGCAACCCCAGAAGATAACGATGGGGCGTGTGCACTCCGAGCCAAGCACCCACAGGAACCCGAGTGCTAGGGGGTTTGCTGTCTTGTCGTTACTTCCCATGTGCTGCGAAAACAACCACGTACGTCTGTACCCTATCTAGCTGTTTCTGATAGCAAGAGCACTGGGGGAGGGGGATGAGCAGCTGCCCTCATTTATCTGAGCCCCCAATTACCCAAATAAAATGTGCATCCCCCATAGTATTCAGATAAACTCAAGCATCCTGCATTATCTTAGAGAACTGTGGAGAGAAGTCTTTTTATAAAGAGGAAACTAGCTATTATACAAGGCTTAACAAAGCAGCATTCAACCATCCCTCTGCCAGACTCATCAGGCTCAGAGCTTTGGGATGAAGCAGTGCTCACTGACTCCCATCCGGCAAGCTGCTCCATTTGGGCTGACTCCTGAGTCCAGAAGGAATACCAGACAGGATCAGGACCACATTCTGAAAGGCTAACAAGCCAGCCACATTTGCAGCAGGTTGGTTTAACACTACTAGGAAATGTGGATATAATGCTTGTTAAAATAGCCCCTACATAAGGTATGGGTTGTGATGCCTAGGTTTTCTATGATCCTTCAATAAAAGCACCTGATATATTTCCAGGAAATTATTCTGAAATTTAAAGTGAGAAATCAATTGATTGCACAAGCTTATGTCCTAATAAATATGTTCGTCTCTAAGGGGACATCTACAAAGCAAAATTATTTCAAAATAACTTAGTCCGTGTCTACACAGCAGGCAGTTATTTTGAAATAATGTTGAAATACTGTCAGTCTGGAGGACTGCTTACTCCAACTCCTGTAACCTTCATTGTACAAGGAGTAAGGGAAGTCGGAGGAAGAGTACTCTGTTTAGAAATAAGTGCTGTATAGACACTCCTAATTTCGAAATAAGCTATTTCAAAATAAGTTACGCAATTGACGTAGCTCAATTTGCATAGTTTATTTTGAATTAAGCCCTACTTTGTAGACACACCCTAAGGGTGCGTCTACGCAGCAGTATCCAGAATAACAGCTGTTATTCCAAAATAACAATGTGAGCATCTACACAGCAATTGCATTATTTTGAAATAAATCTGAAACAACAGATGGCTTATTCCTCCTTCCATGAGGAATAATGCCTATTCCAAAACAGCTATTTCAATAGAGCTGTGGAGTGGATGATCTACTGCTGCTGTTTCAAAATAGCTCCTCCCCAGGCCATTCAAAGTAATTACTCCCTAGTATTTCCTGGAGCTCCAAACTGAGGTAGCACATTCCATTAGGGGAGCCTGCCTCAGACTAATTTTGAGGCTTCCCTGTAGTGTAGACACGCTATTTCAAAATAAGCTATTTCAGAGTATTTCTTCCAGAATAGCTTATTCTGAAATAAGCGTACAGTGTAGACATACCCTAAGGTGCCACAGGACTTCTCGTTGTTTTTTGCAGATACAGGCTAACATGGCTACCCCTCTGAGACTTAGTTCTAGACAACGTTTCTTTCACTGACAAAAATTGGGCCAATAGAAGAGACCCACCGTAGCTCTTCATTCTTGACTGCCAGTCATACTTAAAACTATGTGGGAAATCCAGCCTTTTTGACCTATGGAGCACATCAAACTAAATGATAAAGAACTGAAGGGTTAAATTTAACCCATAGACTGGTGTTTATCAGCTTACTCAGGACAGAACACCACACCGACTGGGTGGCTGGACAGTCAACAGAATGATGGCAGCGCAGCATGTAACCTGGATCAGTGGCGGCAAAAAGGTTAAGGTATAAGGAAACACAATCCATTTGTCCTCACAACACTTCAAAATCCTCTCCTTTTAATGCCTTACCTTACTTTCAACGGGGTCATAGTCCAGCGCTAAGACTATTCCCATCTGCCAGTCGAGTAAACTTGTATAATCTGTTCCATCAAAACTGATGCGTCTGATGTCCTGGCCAGTTGCAAATAGCAAAAATGGCCTGGGGCCTGTTAATGAAATTTTGCATGAATTTAATTCTTCTAGGCCCAAAGTAATCTATAGATAAGGTGCTCTAAAGAGGAAGAGCAATTAGAATACTCATTTCTCCTCTCTCTCTTGCCAGACTCTTTTGTTTCCATCACTTAAATTGGAGTTCCACAGGAAGATTTTATCCGTGAAAAAAGGAAAAAGTTAATTGTCACTGGAAGTAGTTGCTTCTCTTCCATTTATTGCTAAATCTTAAACTAGCACTTATCTCTTCTGCGCAAATGACTGCATAATTATGTTGGACACACATAGAGCAAATTATGAAGTCCTTACTTAGTTATTACTCAGTCCTTTCCTCAGGCAAACTCCCGTGAAGATCAATACAAGTTTTGTCTCAAGAAAGGCTTAAAGTCTGGGCCCAGGCATGCACAAGCTGCACCAGTATATTTTATTTAACAAAGAAACAGGAGGGGATGTGTTAAAATATAGAATATTGACTGAAAGCCACTCACACTTTTCCGCCGGCCCATATTGTTGGAATTGCTAAGGGCACACGCACACTGCAATCAATGGGAGGTAGGCAGGCATATTCACGCCAACTTTTACCTAGCTAGCACAAATAAAAATAGCCATGGAGATATGGCAGCATGGATTTCAGAGCAGGCTATACACATCTAGTAGGTAGATATTTGCTTTGCTAGTCCATACTAGGGTCTGTGCTAAAAGCTGCAATTCACTAGAACAGCACCATTGGGACCTGACCAGTGCAGAACCAGAGAATTTTCTGGATCACGTGAAGTCAATATTGTCTAGCAACATTACCAACTCTTACACTGCTTACTGGGCTGTTAGAGAACATTTAGGGGTAAGTTAAAGCTAAATAACAGCACAGAACACTGAGAGGCAGGACTGGTGACTGTAAACAAACTTTATGGGACCGCGGGAAACTTGGCCACTCCCGTGATAAGGCTAACTAACATCATGCCGGACTACGGATGTTGCCTGGCCAGAGAGTGCTGGACTAGAGAAGTTCAACCTGTGCTGCATCTTCATGGCCATTTTTCACCATACTAACTAAATTAAAGCTAGCATGGCTACTCCTTCCTGAGCTGCAATCATACCTACAAATGCAGCAAAGACATACCCTAAATCAGCATCTCCCAACATAAATGCATTATTGCTGCTGTTGTCATTTGCATGACAGTATTGCCCAGAAGCAACAAGTGAAATTAGGGCACCATCGTGCTAGACAGCATACAGCCATATTGTAAGAGACACTTTCTGCCCCCAAAGAATTTATATTCCGAGTAGAAATAGTGAATGACAAAGGGCAAAAGTGAAACTGAGGCACAGGGATTCGGATTCTGATCCTGCAAGCAAGTCCATGCTTACCATTACACATGAGAATAGATGTAAATATGTGTAAGTGTTTTCAGGATCAGAGCTGTGTCATCTGCTCAAGGACTACCAGAGTCTGTGGCAGAGGCAGAAATTGAACCTACATCTCTTCTTTGCCAGTCCAGCCACAAGAAAATCATTTTTCTTATAAACTGTCTATCATAACACCACCATCCAATCCAGTCCACTCAACAGGGTGGGACCATAAGGAGCTTTGCACTGTAATATTTAAGACTGCAAGTTGGTATCGACATGCAGTGAGTAAAACTGCCCAGTGCAGATGTGCCTATTGTCATATGCCTGGTGTTTGACAATGCAATTGATTCATCAAGTCAGCTTCTCAGGGCATGTGTGTAACATCTAACATGGACTGAAATCTAAAAGTAAAGACTCACTCCAAAAACTCTCTGCTCACAACCACTGTCCTTACTTACACTGGAGGGATGGGTCTCGCACTGTGACATACACGTCAACAAACTTGGATGTTTTTGGATCAGTGGTGAAAATAATTCTGGAATAGAGGGTCCTCATGCTCTGCCCACTCCCCACATATAGAAACCTAGCCCCCAGTCCTGCACTGTATAGCACATCAGCTCCCCGTTTACTTGCCGGGAACAACACATGCTACGCAATACAGGAATGGAGCCCCTCATGAAGTACTGAAGTTAACTAAAAGAAACAAAGTGTCACAAGGGAAACTGATCTGTGCAGTTGTGTGTGCCACAATATAGTTCACCATGTTTTATTTTCCCAAGCTAACAATATTCCTCAAATTCATTCCAATTAATTAAAAAAAAATTAAAAGTGATCCAAAATACATAATCCCCTTTAAAAGTTATTACAAACTTTCTTGTTATGTAGCCAGGAATATCCAGGAACACTTCCATACTGACCTATAGCAGTGCAGCGTCTTTTATCCCCTTGTAGCTTATATCCAGGAAAACAACCACACTCCCAGGAAGATGGGCTTAAAGAGGTACAAATCTGGCTGCATCCACCATTATCCAGAGATGTACAACCTTAGAGAGAACATTTAAAAAAAAATTAAACTCAGTTATAATAAAATGCACTATAAAACCTCAAGTAATCAGCAAGAGAACAACCCACCATACAATTATCATTTCAACTGGGAACTAGATTTCATTGGTGACAGACTTCAAGAGTCAGTGTTATTATTAAAAGCCAAAGTTTCCTCATGAAGTATTATCAGTAAGGTTAAGATTATCAGATCCTAATGTTACATTTTTTTCTTGAAGCTTTACAACAGGGGCAGCAGGACATGTAAACAGGGTTTGTATGTGTTGATTTAAGTCAGCTCATTATACAACAGAACTCTAGTTAAATCTACAGAAGGCAACAACTTCCATCAGACACTGAGGGTATGACTACACTAAGCAGCTTTTAGCAACAAGGCTGTATTGACACTTGTCATTTATGGGTTTGAGTTTTTTAAGCACTGTGAATGACAAAAGCTTTGTCAATCAAGTGGGAGTGTAGACGTACCCTGTACTTTGTTCCATGGCATAGCAAATTAACACCATTCTTTCACCAAACGTGAAATGCATTAGGGTGATTATGCAATGAAACCCACTGATCTTGTAACTTGATGGATCTTTCTAAGTCCATGCCACCTTGTTGAGAGAATGCCTTATATCTTCATCCTGAGATGAAAAATCATAGAATCATAGAATCCTAGGGCTGGAAGAGACCTCAGGAGGTCATCAAGTCCAGTCCCCTGCCCAAAGCAAGACCAATCCCAACAAGAATGCAAATGATTTACTAGATTTTTTTTAAAATCACTACTCAGCCTTACCACACCAAAAGAAACCATTCCATCCATATAAATGTGGTCTTATTGGATATGTCCACACTGTAACTGGGTACATGGCTACCAATTCGAGTAGACAGACATGCTCCTTGTGAGCTACTGCAATAAAAATACCATGGTGGGTGAGACAGCACGTGCTAGCCACTTGAGGACAGACCCAGGGGTTGAGTGGTCTTCTACTTGAACATCTAGACCAAGTCACTGCCTGTGCCACAATGTCTAAAGGTACACACACACCCAGCCATTATGTAGAGATACCCATCAACTACATAAACTGACTCAACTGAGTGTACACAGCAAAAACAAAGTCACACTGACAAAAACGGTCCCCACCTCCAACTGATCCTTCCTAGGTCTTGGCTTCTGTATAACACTCCAGAATATACAGGAGCTGTAAAGGAGCCATCAAAGAAGTGTCCTCCCTAAACCTTCCCCCTGTTGTAGCCCTTGGTGTAGGAGATACTTCTGGAATAGAAGTGGGTGTTAGGGGAAGGCAAGTAACAAAAACTCTTTATACTATGGCTCAAAGCAGCCTTCCCCTTTCCCCTTTAAGCTGTACCCTCAGTGCTGTGTCACCTGAGAGAGTCTGTCAAGAGAAAATCACTGGTCTGTGTTAGGGAGACAGACATTTGTTCCAGATTAGCATTTACAGAAGGGGCCAGCAGACTACAGTCTGAAGGGATTCAAATGCTGCTGACCAGAAATGACTATTGGTTCAGATGAGTTTTATTCATCCTATCAAAAAGCATGAGACTCTGCTGTCTTGCACAGACATTGACAGCTGTGCAAAGCTAGCATGAAACACCATTACCCAGCTCTGAGGCTCGGCACTAATAATAAATGTAGACTTCAGCACCCATTAAAGCAAGAAGATGTACTTACCTGAGCATGTTTTCCCATCTACTTGGAGCACCGATCCCCCAGGACAGAAGCAAATGGGCCCTTTAGATGTTTCAAGACAACCGTGGCTGCATTCAGTGTGATTATTTGCACAGGAAATGAGCTCTATTGTAATTTGAAAGGGAAAAGGTTTAAGAAAAACCCATACTAACTTCACAAAGGTTAATCAGCATTTTTAAAAAGTCACAAAGGTTCATTTGCAGACACATATTTCTAATATTTCTATTTGCTTTTCAAAATTTCTAAATATCATGACGAAGAAAGTTGAAATAGTTGCTGTGCTCTGTTAATATGTACCTTGTAATTTCAACTTTCCACAATTTTACTCAGATGTCAACAAAGTAGCAACAATTAAAGACACACTCACATGTTGCACGTGAAACTGACCAAATAACTGAACTGGGGTAGAGAGTCTGAAAGTATGGGGGAGGCTAATCTGAAGAGAAGGATGGTCTTGTGAGTAAGACACTGAACTGTAAACTAGGAGATGTGGGTGCATCTCCCAACTCTGCCCTGTATTCCCAGTGTGACTGGAAGTAGTTAGTCTACTCTGTGCCTCAGTTCTCCGTCTGTAAAGTGCTTCATACTCTGGGAACAACACCATTCCTTTCTCCCACTCTTTACTTAGTCTCGTTAGGCCATAACTCAGAAAGATACTTAAGCATTGAAGTCAATCACTCATTTCTTCATTTCTTAAAACTGAAATCACCCACTCAGAGAAGTGAAAAAACAGATCAACAGAGCCAGAAGAGTACCCAGACATAAACTTCTTCAAGACAGGCGAAGAAGAGAAAACAACAGAATTCCACTTGTCATCACCTAGAGCCTCCAACACAGTATCAACAATCTACAACCTATCCTGGAAAATGACTCCTCACTATCATAGGCCTTGGGGAAAGGCCAGTCTTCATCTACAGACAACCCCCTAACCTCAAACAAACAAATCCTTACTGCAGCACACAGAGCTGAGTCAAACCAACCACATCCCGGTACCTTCCCGAAATGTGGCTGCTCTAGGCCTTTGACCATGGTGCAGTGTGAGCAGACTTGCCTCTGTCCACCCTGCACATTAAAGGAGATTTTAATCGCCCAACCACACATCCTGCTAAGCTGTCATTTTGGTCTGTGCACACTCACAGCTATTAGAGACAGCAACACAGAGGGGCTGTGTCTCGATTGGCCAGTTTTTCCGGAAAAATCAGCTGCTTTTCCGGAAAAACTTGCCAGCTGTCTACACTGGCTACTTGAATTTACGCAAAAGCACTGACTTCCTACTGTAAGAAATCAGTGCTTTTTGCGGAAATACAGACTTTTTCCATTCGGGCAAAAGTTGCGAAAACGGCGATCGGGGCTTTTTTGCACAAAAGCGAATCTAGATTGGCCACGGACGCTTTTCCGCAAAAAGTGCTTTTGCGGAAAAGCTTCCTTGACAATCTAGACACTCTTTTCTGAAAATGTTTTTAACGGAAAACTTTTCCATTAAAAGCATTTCCGGAAAATCATGCCAGTCTAGACGTAGCCAGGAGGTACCATTGAAAGAAATGGTCATCCTTGCATTTTCACTTTTGTATCTTGCTTACTTAAGGTGCTCTTTAAATACTGCTTCTCCTGCTGTGGAGACAAAGTATGTATTTAATCATTACATATTGGAAATGCAGTGTTCTGCATCTAGAATGTATTCTCTCTCTGAGTACACTGAAGTCTTAACTGTTGATCTTCCAGACACAAAAGGAAGGTGCGATACCATGTCGCTATTCCTCTTGGCAAGGGATTGTAAATTGTCATCAGTCTCATTACCTGAAATATTGCTTATTGGTATTCTTTCCCTTTCAGGTAATTAGGCAGGAGAATAGCCATAGTTACCCTCTATCCAGCCAACATATTTGTTTCTTTACACTGCCTTAGTGACATATGGAAACATCTGCTGAAACAAATGCAGGTTTCCCACAGATGTATCCATGTATGCTGGCCTGGATGGTACAGAGCTGCTGTAAATATTACTTATCCAAGGCAACTGTGCTCTGCTATGCATTTTTCTGACCTCTTACGCACCTTGAAAGAGATCTAGAAACTCACCTCGGAACACCTGGCTTAGAGACTTATATAAGAAGTAGGAAGTCCTTAAAGCTTCAGGCTACTATGTGGGCTACCACCATCCCATCTTTATTCTTAAATGAGAAAAGGTGCTGGTGTTGTGATTAGGTGCATAGGGTGGGAATCACTTTGTAGTATAGAAGTTATAGCAGTAATCTAGGGGTTAATTAGTCCCTTGTCTGTCTCAGGTGATTATCTTCTTCCCGTATATCACAATTCAGCACTTACATTCTAAACTGATAGGTGACTTGAAAAATAACTAAAATGATCTATGGATCAAAAGAGTGATGAGCTGTGTTGAAAATGTTCATGGTTTCGAGTAGCTGCATGTAAGATAATGCCACAAACAGGGCACAAATCATCTAAAGATAGGGATCAATTGCAATAGTGGCTCCTCCCTGAGCTCAGAAGAGCACTGAACTGCTCCCGCTCTGTCTGGCCCAGGTATCACTTCATCCAAATGGTGATGCAGGGAAGTAGAGCAAAAGCTCTGCAACAAGCCAGATGCACCAAGGGAAGCAGGCAGTACCACACTTGAGAATCATAGTGCGGCCTCCCCCAACCTTTCAGGCATCAAAATGGGCTTACACCTTTTTGAGCATGGGACAGCACAGTGCCTCATCCCCTCTGTCTAAATGCCAAACTCAGCCCAGGACAGTTTGGGCATGAGTGCCAGCGTAGTAGCCTACAGCAACATCCCGCGAGGATGAGTTTTCATGAGAGAGAGAACACACCCAAACTTCCAACTTGTGAAAAGTAACAGTGGCTTGTACCATAGTGAAATGAAACCCCTTTAAAATACACTCAGGCAATGGAGATAGCATTGTATTTTCACCGTGAGACAACGCCACTCCACGGACATGATTTTAAACAAATGTTCTTCTTTCCCCCCAATGCGTAAGCATAGCATGTAAAAGAAAAGGCATTTTTCAACCATGGTCTGAAAATAAACACAGCGCAGGGCGCACTGTGGGGACCTAATACACATGCACACTTGTCATAGTCAAGTACAAAAGGAGAGTCAGTTACAGAGCCCAGCTCTGTTGGTAACCACATGGGCTTTTCACAGCCATGTTTCCAAACAGCTGTCCAAGACAAACCTAAGGAACATTGTACCATGTAAATCTGACTGGAGGATTACATTACTTTAGAGCCTTAACAAAGCATTATGCACATGTCACACCCTGGAGTTCAATGGAACCAACAGGTGGAGTGCTCCCTTCTGAGTCCTGGATGGCTCAGTCCTGGGAGAGGCGAAACAAAAAACAGGACTACGTAGCACTTTAAAGACTAACAAGATGGTTTATTAGGTGATGAACTTTTGTGGGCCAGACCCACTTCCTCAGATCAAATTGTTCTTGGGAGAGGAACACTCACCATTTCCTCTGGAGGCATTTCCCCTGCTGGGCTAAGAGCAAGGAAGACAGAGGAGATGAGAATGTACTGGAGAATTCTCTGTTGCTGGCTATTGTGTAAAACTCTGTCTTCTCACAGTGACGCCTCTTATCCCCTGATAGGGATTAAAATACTGTTTACCCAACAATGATGTTAATAAAATTGAGGCTTGATGCTTTATTTCATCTCTGCACTGTGGGTTGTAGGTTTTGTTTTTTGTTTGTTTGTTTTTTCACCTTTGCTTCCTGCCCAAATTGACTAGGCACGCAAAATTACATTCTGGTCCCCACACACAGTAGGGATTTAGGTGTTCATATTCCCAAGTCTTACACGCAGCAGCTAATCTTCCTCACATAAATGATGCAGAGGCACTTAAGATCAGATCTTCAGTGACTCCCTCAGAAATTAGGAACCTAATGGGCCTCAGATACTATGGCGATTACAAGTCTGGTACAAGAACCTACATAGAACAGAACAGAATCATGACTATGACTAAAAATTAAAAGAAATATTTGTGTGGCCAAATGCCATCTTGGCTGGGCAACTTTAAATGAATGAAACCATGACTAAAAATGTAGATCGATCGAGCATGAATAAAACACTGTTGAAATTACTTTGATTGACCCACTACTTGAAAGATATTCTAGGGCCCAAGCAATTAGAAATTGGAGCTCACACAATTTTGTTATCATTATGGAGCAGGAAGAAGAGGACATAGAATTCTTCAGGAAAAGTTCTCCAAATAAGTCAGGTCCACAGTTCCTACCTACCCACACAAGTGAAATCTCTTTGCGCATTTTAGTGAGTTTTATATTATTACTTAATTATCAGTATCTGAAAATGGACACTCTCTCATGTTGTTCTTAAAGGTCTCTTTAAGATCAAGCAAGATTTAAAAAAAAAAATTCCCTGCCTCCTACATCCTTTGCCTCATAAATTTACCATGACAATCTTGCATAAACCCACTGTAAACATTGCAAAAGTATATACACAACCAGGGATGGGAGAACTCCCAAAGTTGAGATTCATAGCTTGGAACTGTTTCAGGTAAACATCTTAGAATGTGGATGCTTAGTTAACTCCTGTAGGCTCCATGAGACTCACATGTGTAATTTATACTCAGTGCTTAGTTTGTAATGCAAGAGGTTCCAGGGCCCAAGCAAATATGAGCCAGAACCCAGGTAATTTTTTTTACATTCATAACTGCACTGCAAGCCCAGAGGAGCCAAAGCTATAAATTGCCAAGTACAGAGGTGCTGGGGCTCAGCTCTGGCAAGTCCTTACACATGTTAAGCACTGCTTATTCTTGCTCAAACAAGACCTCGAAATTTGGCTCACTGAGTCTAAGCTGATCTAACTTACACATTAAAGGACAAGAGGAGACACATGTAGCAACACTGGAAACACAGGTATAAGTGAGGATTCCAAGATCAGTCCTCAAATGTTTATATATTACAGCTACTTACCATGACATGTTTTCCTATCAGGTAGCAAAATAAAACCTCGTGGACACGTACAGTAATAGGAGCCAGGGATATTTACGCATCCCAGAGTACAGCCATGGTTCCAAAACGCACATTCATTGACATCTGACAAGAGAAACAATTGTATGACAGAGTAGGATCATTATAGGTAGGACATGCATTAATAAAGCAAAGTAGCACAAAGTTCAAGCAGAAAGTCTTAGGTAGTTTTGTTAATGAAGACGGGATATTTCATTTTGTAAAATATGCTGGTCTTAATATACAATGAAACACAAGTTTGTAGAATTCAATTAAACAAGCTTTAATAAACTTTAATGCACTGATTTATAATTATGAAGTGCCAAAGGACCAAATTTTTAAAGATATTAGGTGCCTAAACAACTTACGGCAAAATTTTCAAAAGCACCTAAATGCCTTAGGATCCTCAGGTCCACCTTCTAAAGTGATTCCATTTTTTTATGGGAGATATGCACCTAACCTGGTTACACACTTTTGAAAATCCCAGTAGGCACCTAACTGCATCTTAAGGGCCTAAATACTTTTGGAAAATTAACTTCTGAGTGATTAGTATGCTTTTATAAATTTTATTCTAAAACAAGTTATATAAATGAAAGAAAAATGTTCAAAGAAAAATACAGGAATATTTAATTTGGAATAAAACAGGTAAGGTTAATTTTTTCAAAAGTAAGAGTTTTAGGAACTTGAAAATGTGACTAGGTCCCTACATTATTTTGGCATATGAACATTTTACCCTTGTAGTGAGATTCATTTCTTATAAGCATACAAAATTATACATGCTTATCTGAACATCATCTGACTAATCAAAAGTGGGACTGCAACATTTCAAAAGAACAGACTTTCTTGAGGTATTTTGGTATTTTTGCTCCTAGACTCACTCAGACCCCAGACACATGGAAATAAAAGATGACAAGGAAAAGAAAGTTACCTGGAATTTTTAAAACCTCCAAAAGAAACAACATTCAGTATTTGAGAAAAGATACAAGTGTGGGAGAAAGCTTATCCAGCTGGCCCTCCAGCCCATCTTTTGAATCCATATTACCTTCACAGTATTGCCTATTTCGACTTAAAACAAATCCATTGGAACACTTGCACAGATGGGTCTTGGAGTCAGCCTTGCAGATGCTTCTCTTGCAGTTTCCATTATTTAAATGGCAGGATCTGTGTTCTGGAAGAGAAAATGTTTTCTAGGATGGAGATTGATTCATAACACACAACATTTACTTTCATATACAGAACCTGATTTCAGAGTCGCTTCTCATGTGCAAGTCACATTGACTTCAAAGTCAGTTTCATATATGGAGCATACACAATGAGACCCATGATATTAGGTGAGAAAGCACACACACATCTTTGGTTTCTTCCTCCAAATCCTGTATCAAAACCCATTCACTATGTTTTCCACCAAAGATATAGCCTACTCATTACTTAATTGTATTGTGGTAACACTTGGAAACCCAGCTCTGGATCAGGACCCTAATATGCTAGGTACTGTACACACACAGAACAAAAAGATGGTCTCCGTGTCAAAGAATTTACAGGCTTTAGATTGCCTTGCCTCAGTCTGTCCTTTAAAACAGCAGAACTCTTGCTGCACAAACTGGCATTTTTAAATGTATTAACTTTTATTGCTTTTTTCTACAGCCTTCCTCTGTCAGCTACTTTCATGTTCTATGTTTGTCCAATTTAGACCGTAAAATTTTGGGGGGAAAGGGACTGTGAAGGCACATAAGATTATAGTGCTATGTGCATGTTTAGTATTCAATCATAAATAAACTAAAGCTTCTTTCATGAATAGAGAATAAAGCCTATTGAGTATCACCACCTTAGAAACAGTAATAATACTACAAATGCCCTTTAAAGACCTCTGAAATTCTTCCAGACAGTCCAGGAAGATACACTAGTAATGGAACTCACATGCAGTAACTGATGAAGTTCATTATTTGTTTGTGTACTGAGATTTATCTTAATATCTAATAGTCTACGGTGCTTCGGACTTAAGTAAAAAATACACTTAATTGAAATAAACCCATCAACTAACCACCCAGCACAAAAGTCAACTCCCTGCAATATTTATCCTCATGTAACAATCCTCTCCTCCGGAGAGCTCCCAAGCCCCACTAAATCATGCACTGGTGGTCAACAATCAGAGTTTATTTTGGACCAATGGAAGGACTGGGTTTCAGAGCTCACAGAGAAGGTCCTACTACCAGCTCCCTCTCCCTTTACTCAGAGAGTCCAATCAGAGTGCCCGCACCCATCATGGCTGTGGCAGAAAGGCCTGGGAAGAGGGAGGAAGTATCTCCTGTATGTAAGTTCCGAGTCTAGTTAGTTTGTATAAAATACATCTGGCAATCCTAAAAAAATTCCTCCTCTTTCAAATATTGCTTATTCTGGTGGAAGACAATTTTTGTCCTGCCACTTAAAAGCAGAGATGGTCTGGGCTCTAACTCTTGCTTCTCTTCAGCTGTGTCCACAAATTGGGGAAACGACCTTGCCATCATTTGCCACTGGTAAAATCAATCAGTAAGCTACTATCTAAAAATGAAGCTCTTTGTGCTCCACCAGGAGAGTGGGGGCAAGCTGGAAGTAGTGACTGCATAGAATCATTTCAGGCCACCTGTCAACACAGCCACTTCCAGAAGGCATCAGGAGAAGTAGCAGAACTGGTTTGGTTGGAGACCCATGGTTGGACTCAGCTGGGCCAAATGCAAGATGATCCCTCGCCAGAAAAGGGTTGCCTGTCTCTGTGATCCACTTTGCTGTCTCCACTTATCTGTGCATATACAGGAGACTGATCCCTTTACAAAGGGAGTATCATTGTGCCAACTGTGCACATGGTATTGCATCCTGTTTCAGATGCTAATTATCATTGTATTGCTTTCTGTTATTTACATATGACAAATAATTAATCATCTACTTTGTTCTGTTGCCTGGACTTCATGGAACGTTTGTGGTAAATTGGCTTCCTTGTCATATTCACTGTCACTTTGGATAATGAGGATTCATTTATCTTATATACTATGCACTACTTAAGAGGAAACAGTTGCAGATTTTCTCCTAGCAAGTGCTGGGGGATTGTTCTGGACGATAAATAGAGTCAAGAGTAGACCTCCAAATAGGTGATCCACCACAATAGCTATATATACAACCAGAGCATACATAGAGGGATAAGATGGGCAAATGTTCTTAAAGGAACTAGTATCTGTAAAATAAGGTTTTTCCATTTTCTACAGATGGGAGGAAGAACCTAATTGCACAAAGGTATGGCTGGTGCAAGCAGCCAGGTCAGACAACCCTGTGTCAACTGGAATGCCAAATGGGCTATCAGCTGCCAGTAAAGATCCTGAATCAGCAAATGTGGACAGGGCCTGGAGAAGGGCTTTGATTCCCAGTATCCTATGATAATGCTGAAGCAGCTTTCCTGAAGAACACAGCACAGCATCAACAAGCAATGCCTGCCTTTGCCACACTGGAGCCAAAGAAAGAGGGACAGATAAAGACCTTATTAGAGCAATTTATCCACAATAACAACTGCTAAAGGACACAAAAGGCAAAAAGTATCCGAGTTAAGCTAGCAGTTGAACTTTAGGATTACAAAAGCAGAGTCAATTGTGATTCAGTGGCAAATAAGCTTCTGTTTGCTGCCCAATATACTGTTGTTATTGGTCCCCCGTGAATCCTACTGAATAGACAAAGATCTCTCTCTGCAATTATTTTAACTCCATTACTACAGTTAACTTAGTAAAGCATGTTGGGACTCAGTTTGCGTGAAAGATGGAATCTACTTTAAACTAACATGCACTGTACAATAGTAGATGGTATGTTATTAAATGGGACGCTACTTCTCTATTGGAAGTATAGTGCTTTGATCTCAAAACAGCAGTCCTCAAAGAGGAAGACAACAAGCCCATTCATTGAACAGACATACAAAGCGGCAAGAATTTCTAAAAAATCCATTTTTACACATACAGCAGTCAGATACTTAGGATCAACTTATCTAGCTCCAATATCTAAGAACTATATCAGGTGTCATATAACTAAGAATCCCTGGAGTTTACAAGGAAACCAAAAGCAAAATCCAGGTGAAGAATAAAAGGCAGCAATGCGTGATGATGTGGGGCCCAATTCTCCTTCTGCAGTATATAAGTAACTTCCAATAAAATTAATGGGAGTTATGTTCTGCCGAGGGAAGATCTAGCCCTTAGCAGCTTCTGTTTCAGTAGAGAAAACACCATCTGTGATAGGATAAGAACATCCACTTCTTCCCAGGACACACAGAGAATCAGCTTAGAGATTCTGCTCTAAGTAGCTGAGTATCATTATGTTCCAAACCAAAAAGAGAAAAGCAGGAAAATCAGACAGCTCCCCATCACAAATGTAAAGTAATTAATTAGTTTAATAAACATGGGGCACTCAGGAGGGCAGCAGTGAGGGAGATTTCCAAAGGTTTCTTTTTTTTGTATCCTTAATGCCATTATTTTCAGAGAGTGTCTAGAGATAAGAAAACAAAGCCAGGAATGAATCCTATAACTAACTGAGTAGAACCTTTCTGAAGGACAGAGTTGGGGTAGGCACTACAGAACAGATATCTTTGAGTATAGCAAATGGAGATAAGGTGCAATTACAAAATGATTGATCACAAGTGCTGTCCCAGAGGGCAAGGAAGCACTATGCCAAGAAAATGTGGTTACTTACAACAAAAGACCAAATGTTAGAGATCTGGCTTATAGAATCAGCCCATAGATAGTTAATTCAATTCACAGCCTTGGGTTCTTTTGGCCTGTAATGCTACAGGGTGCCCAAACAACCCTGGCAAAAATCCCACCCACTTCCATATGCATCTGGCCAGAAAATAGCACCTCTTCCCCAAAAACCATGACCTACGTATTTATGAACTCTAAGCTTGATTACTGCAATTCATATCTAAGAATGAAGCCACATGCCTAGCTAACCCTCCACCTGGGACAAAATGCAGCAGTCTCTTTGTGTAGCAACACAGGTTGTTGTGGACACCCCAAGCTTTGTTTCCAGTACTGGCTCCACACAGAGTAGAGAGTACAGCTCCAAGTCTCTGATACTCATATTTCCAAGGCACCACTGCCTACTTCCCCTTTCATCAGCATGAGCTCTCAGAATGACTACATTCTAATACAGGGGTGAGGAACCTCAGGCCTGGGGGCTGTCTGCAGCCTCCAGCTTGCCTGGATCCAGCCCCTGAAGCTCAGCACTGGGGAGCCTGCGCTGGCACTCCAGACTCCCAGCCTCCCACCTGCAGGGCTGGAGCACACAAAAATTTAAAAGCCTGCCCCCCATCCAGGCTCTGGTGCGCAAGGGAAATGTGAAGAGTGTCTCCCTCCTCTGTCAGGGGCTTCTCACTTGTGTGAGGGCTCCCAACTGATTTTTCTGGGGATCAGCAGCCCCGACCCAAAAAAGGTCCCCTCCCCCATTCTAACAGAATAATAAAAGAACGATAAAGAACAACAACAAGAAGGTCAAGGAAATGACATTGTAAAGAGAGGTCATTTTCCTCACATTACCGATGGCTAGTGACTGATCCTGATTTTAAAATTCAGTAAGGGATGTTTGTGCCTCACATGTTTATAAAAACAGGCTGGGTAGATTAACTGAGCCCAGCAACATGTTATTCAGACAAAAACATTGCCTGAAGCTGGTAAAAAAAAAATCTGTCACTATTATGGACACTAGTTCCTTAACCATTAAAATTTAAGTGCTACACATCCTTGCTTACTATACTGCATTCAGCGTACACACACACAAAAACCCCACACACCACCCTGAACTTCCCTCAAACAAAACCCAGTTATCCAAATATCCTTTTTAGGGAGAGGGGTTTTCATGCTGCTTGAGCTGTCTGTGCCCAGCTCTCCTCAGCTGCTGAGGCTTCTGTAGCTAGGACAGAGCGCTCACAAGCTTATTTTTATCTCCCAAACTATTATTTTTGGTTTAATCTCCCTAATCTTCTTCTGGGATTGCCTGTCCCTTTATCAGGCAAAGAATAGCTGTACTGTTGCTGTTGCTGAACGTGAGTATGCAATCACCCCCACACGCATGCAGCAAACAACCCTTATGTGACCACACAGGCGAGAAAAAGCTCATGAATAAGCTCTCTTGTACTATTTCCAATTCCCTTCTAAATTCTACCACGTGAAAAAAATAGCCTAACAATTGTAATCTCACATGCTTTATTCTACCCAGTCATAATATGGAAAATGCTGGCCAACTGGTGGAAAGGCAAATTGACAATGACTATTTAATCTAATGTGAATGAAGATGTTGGTTCAGGTTTGGTTGGAGGTGTCAGAATATGACCTGCTTGTCTCATAGAGATTAGCAACACTATGACTAGCTTCCACTGGACCTTTTAAAAAACATCATGGAAATATGGCTATTGGTCTCATTTTAAAACAATGAATCACTTTCCATTTCTGATTTAAGGGCAATGGGAGTTATAGATACACAGAACCTCTGAAAACCAAAACATTTTTATTTAGGTGTCTATGTATGGCTTTCGGAACCTAACTTTAGATACCCATATTTGAAAATTCTGGCAATAAACCCTAATTTTGGGCTAAGTTTTGCATGACACCAATATCCCTTTGATCAGAACCATACTCAGAGGCAGGGAAGAGAGAGATAATTAAAGATGAAAAGCTAAAATCAGCCTTTGAAACGTTAGTACAATGCTGACAGTCAATAAAATGTTAAGTAGAAGTGGGCAAGTATTCCAGAGAGGTTGTACATTTATCAGCAGCTGAATATGAAACTATTTCCTCAGATTCTTTATCATGTGGGGAGAAAGACTTTGCCCCACAGAACAAAGTTGTTGCATCAGGAGGTTGTGGTATTTACAGCATGACATTGTGGGAGTACATTACCTCAAATCCAAAGCCAAATTAATATTCAGTTAGTCATGAAAGAAACACTCATGCCAAACTCAAGATTGTCCTGTGAAAGAAAAAAGGGGATGGTAGAGGTCTTCTCTCATACCAGTCACTAAGTATAAGGGGAAAAGCTTGCAGCATGTAACCCAGATTTGGTCTTCGGCAGGAGTTGTAGTAGATAAACATTTCCTTTCAGGTACTTTTGTACCTGAGGAGAACTTACGTGCCATCTGTGTTACTGTTTTAAATAAGGTTTGATCATTCACATTTAATGCTGTGTTGCAGCAAACATTGACTTAGCCTCCACAGGGCATCCAGTTAGAGCCTTCATGCTCTCCTCTCCAGGTTGCCTGTGGTAAGATCCCCTATAAATCTCATTTGTGCTCTGGGCTAATTAGTCTTCTCAATCCTGATTCTTGGAGTGGATAAGCTAAGCAATGCACATGTAAAAAGCTTCATCTGGATTGGGCAAGGTAAGCTTCTTTTTCTCCCCATGTACAATAAGAAGCGATTGGGAAAAGAAAAAAAACACATTACAAGTACCACGTACTTTCATGCTTCTACCCAAGTTGCCCTTGCAAAGCTGCAGACAGCATGAAGCATTTAAAAATGCTGGCCATGTATCCGCTAACACAAGCATGGGAAAAACTTGTTTTCAATTGAAAAGTGGATACTGAAAAGCAGTGTACACTCTGGGAGGGAAATACATTTATGCTCCTATGAGAAAAGTAAAAGGGTCAATAAGCTTTACATTATGTACTTTGCCTCAAGGGAATGCTTATAATAACCCAGTTGACAACTCCTGGAATTCATACGTCTGCAGTTATAAACTAGCATTCTTGTTTCCAGGTTCTTCTCCCTCCTTCTCCCACATACGGATATGCAGACACATCCTATTAATACCAACTCAGGACTTAGTTACATCAGGCTATGCAAGATGCTGACGCTTCTCCCTCTGAACCACAAACCTACCCTAAACTTGGCGTGTGTGTTTTCAAAGGGAATGCTGCAGTCTGCAGGTTGGAACTCTCTGGTTCAGCACCCTCAGGACCTGACCAGTCTTGAATGAGGGGATTTTGCTGGACCAAAGGAGATCACTCCCCTAATTGCCCAGGTTGCCCCAGCCCTGTTGCTGCCCCAGCCCTCTGTGGTTCTCTAGCTGCCACCGGCTCAGCTTTGCTGGGGCCAGAGTGCCAGGGCCAGAGCTCCCTGGCTCTGTGACTGGAGCACCACAGCTGCCTGGCTCTGTGGTCGGGGTGAAGCCTGGAGCGCTCTCTGGCTGCTGCAGGGGCTGGCGCTCCCCAGCTGCAGAGTTCCAGCTCTGTTCTGGCCCCAGCAACTGAGGAGCTCCAGCCCCAGCAGCAGCCAGGGAGCCCTGGCCCTGGCCCCAGCCCCAGCTCTGGCCTCTGAGCTCTGGCCCCAGCGCCAACTGCAGAACTCCAGCCCCGGCTGTGGAGCCAGGTGGCTGCAGAGTTCCGGCCCCAGCAGCAGCCAGGGAGTTCTGCAGCTGCTTGATTCTGGGGCCGGAGCTCCCTGGCCACTGGGGCCAGAACTCCCCACTGTGCTGCCTGCCCCCACCTCCAGCACGGGACTCCTGGCTGAATTGCCAGCCCCCGCTAACATGCTCTTTCCCTGCCACCAGACTTCCCGGTTTCTGGGCTTTGTGGTCCAGAAACATCCATGGTCCTGCCAGACCATGGGTGTTGCTAGACCAGAGTCCCAGATTAGTACAACCTGTACCAGATTCAAAGTAACATGTTGTGAAAATCCCTGAATACAGGAACTGGCTCCTTTAAGGTCATGGATGGATGTTTTATTTTCATGCAAGCACTTGCCATTTGATTTTAATTATCCCTACTGCAGCAGGACAAATGTTTGAAATGAAATTTAGACATCTCCACGGGAAATACGTCTTGTTAATGATCTTGGTTTCTATTACCCCATAACACAAGAAGGGGGAGTGGGTCCAAATATGACGTTAGGTGGAGTGAAAGGACAGAAGGGTTAAAAGAAGGACAAGAGAGATTAAGTTAATAAGCGTCATGGGGTGGTTACTAACATGTGTTTCAAGAGGGTTCTTTTACATTATAATCTTTGCTAAGAAACACTCTGTGTTCCTCTTACTCCTGCTTACTAAGTTGCTCAGAATCTCATGTTCTTCACCTTCCATGTGCTCTTTAGGACTACACAGTGTCTTCGCAGGTCTCTGATTTGCCACAGTTTTGCATTGGAGGTAGTTCCTTATACACTTGTACAAAATAAGTGAAAAATACCACTGCATCTAACTAGTAACAATTCACACCCATTTTGTCTAGGTATAAATGACTACATAAGGTGTAAGACAGTGGAAAGTCAGGCCCCGTTTTCTTCTTATCTCTGGGCATTTATTGTGTACCCACCACTGTGGTATTTAGGCACTATGTTGTGCTGGTGGGCAAAGAATGACAACACCTGTGTTATACCTTCACTTACATTCATCCTCTCATCCCACAGTAAAATATCCATAATGCAATCACACTTTGAGGTGACTTACTGTAAGTCACGCAGACTCACACCTATTGGTTGGATATTTCATAGATTTCTCAGAACAATTTAGGATTGTTAGTAAGGTACTGTATTCAATTATGTCTTAGAATGAAAAGTCCAGAAGGGAAAGCCTACAAGGGAGTTGCAAAGGTGTATCTTTGAAATATTTAGGAATATGGGGACACACACAGAACAATTAGTTCACGCAGATGTTCTTATTATTAAATTAATAGGATAAATTAATAGGAAGTATGCAGTGAACAATCTAACTGAAGTTCCTGTTAAAGTCATGTATATATTTAGAGAAATGCTGGCCCTGCTGCACTCCATGAGAATCTTTTCATCAACTTCAAAGGGGTCAGACCTCTTCCTGAGGAAAAGTCTATCCTGAAAAGTCAGATGGAGTGTGTGATAATACACTTATAAACATAAGAATGTCATTATGGGTGACTTACCAAAATCTTGAACATCTGTTCTTGTACCAGGCTGTTTAAATGGATGTACCACTTTTATTTCAGTAGGTGGCAAAAATGGTTTCAAGCTGATTGTGACTATAACCTTCCCTGTAAATTTATTGGCTCTCCAGATGATGCCAGTTTTCAGCTCTGAATAGTACAAGTGCTCCGCAAACAAAGACATGCCAAATAAATGGTGTCTGGAGTGAAGAGGAAATAACAAGTAAGTGACTTTGATTTCATGCCTACTCAATCATTTGCTTAATGTCTCCTGAAAACATGGAATATCTGCATCATCAACGAGGGGCAACCTAGACTAGTGAGTGGACTGCATGAGTGGCCCTCCTCCATCTTTGGGCTGCAAGATTGTCATAACCAAGATGGTCTCCTGGGTTACGGTAGTTTTGCTAACTGCGCTAGTGTACCTAGAATTTGCGGGGTGGGCCGACTGAACTGCAGCTACACTTGGATTGGATGCAGAAGATACACACGGTCTCACAATGCTGTATGCAATCAGCACACACCTCACTTCACATGCCCTTGCTTTAAGTGCGTATCACTTTTGTAATATCATAGGAAAACACCTATGTGGATGAAAACCAGCAGAATCTGGCAACCCTGTGCATGGACAATGGTAAACCAAATGTCTCACAGGCCACACATAGAACCCCAATGGGACGCACATGGCTCTCGGGCCACAGGTTGCCCACCACTGACCTAGATCAACCGTGTTTGCTTCAAATACCCTAATATACTTTTTATCAGAAATTAAAATGTATGACCATGTGATTGAGTGGTTTGTGAGATACAGTGTGACAACTGAAATGTCACTTACACCTCCAATGGAATAACGCATAACATACTGCACATACAGTGGGGCCACCCGAACAATTACTAACAACTCCTGCAGGTTGCGTGAGTAGTTGATCAGGACTGTCACAGAGAAAATTCTGGTAATTGTGGTGAATTCTGTTGAACCCATGGCTTGAAATGGACAACCCATTGTGTCTTGTGCCTTTGTGGAAGGAGCTATGTCTATTAAGCATCCCCATTTCTCTGACATACTACTGATTTCTATTACCTCTTCAGGAGCAAGAGAGAGGCTGGAAACTCTACATTGCTGGCTAGTAAGAGCAGGATGCTGGCTTCCGTTTCCCAGCATATACTTTAGGGGAGGAGGAGGAAGGAGAATGCCCCTCCTGAGCTCAAGGGAAAATAATATTGCCCTAGGGAACACAGGGAAACAAAGGGGGATTTGAGGACTGGGTTGACAAGATATGGGTAAATTCAGTGGGAGCAGCTGAGAGAGATTTCAAAGTGTCCAGAGAAACTTACATTTAATGGTAATTGGATGCATACTGAAACATAGCACTTTATTTACATAAAACCTTCCGATTTCTAAACCTACAGCCGTAACAGATTATGGACCAGACAGGAGTTGTCTGAGGAGTATATTAGGTATACCAGGATGTGATACAATCTTGTCTACAACAGAGATTTGCCCCACTGCAACTTCCACTGGTGTGAGTCTACTGATATAAATTGCAATGATGCAGGGCATCCATACTAGGTATCCTTTTTATATGTATTATTGCAATGTATTTCAACAATTATCCTGCACCATTGCAGCAGCTAAAGCCCAGATATTTTACATGCAGACAAACACCTAGGGGGATTTTTAAAAGTGTCCCACTGGGTGTATATCTGCATCATTAGGCATCTAAATACCTTTAATAATCTTCTAGATAACTATCCCACAGTTCCTAGAAGACCCCCAGCATGGGTATCTTAAGACAGAAGATACAGACTTCCTTAAATCTACAGTCTTGGTTTTTCTTCTGCACTTCTTAAAGTGCATGAAAAAGGAGCTCAGTCTAGTACAGCTCCTAAAGTGTCCATCACTTGGGAGCATTCACCCATTCTCAGGAAGTGTACAGAATGGCAGGGGGTAGGGAAAACAGTATTTGGCTGGAACATAAGATGGGGAAGTAGTAGAAGGACTGATGTACCAGGACCCAGAGGAGCGGACAGTTGGTACTGAAAGAGGGGATTTTCCCCTAACATCTTGAGGTCAATAGGTGAGAGGAACCATTCCTAAGCAATTCCTGCAGTGTGTCGAGATAGATCTTTGCTTATACAGACCTCACGGAGAAGTTCATTAGAAAAAAGTAACATTCTGGTATAGTAACAGGAGTGCAACTTTCTATTCATGTTGCAGTCAGTACATTACCACAGAGTGGCCTTAAATCAAGCAAAAGGAACATGCACATGTGCTTGCCATACCAACATTTTCCAGTGTAAACCAGGCTTATGAGGACCATAATAACAGACACACTCATTGTAACTAGGTCTTTTTCTCTGTAACTGGGCATAGTAATAAAATCAGCAGAGAAATGGACAGTATGTAGATCTAGTGCTTCTAGGGTCAGGAAAGCTTCCTGAACCATCAGCTGAAGGGGACAGCAAGACTATATATATATTGATCAGACAGAAGAGGAAGACAAGTCTGGTGGTCTGACCACTGACTGGGAGCCTATGTTCCTGGGTTCTCTTTTTGCCCTGTGACCTGGGGCAAATCACTTCTTTGCCTCAGTTTCTTTGCCTAAAGGGAAGAGCTAATAATAATTCATACATACCTAGCAGGAGAGTCCTGAAGATTAATGGATTGTCATTTGCTGAAAGCTCTGAAGATGAGAAGTGCCCAGGAGCAGTATTATTCAGACAGCAGCGAAAATGGGTTATGTTTACTCTATTTTCCTATATTCTTCTAGTTATAGATTGGCTATTCTGAAAATGGTGTGCCTTTTTATCTATACTTTGTAATTGTTATCGTTTCCAAACTCAAAGAAGAAAAAGATGAAGACGCCTTTATCTGATCTAGCCCTAAAAATATTTAGTTTCATTCTATCCAACACAGAAAAACTTACCGGGCAGAATGTATGGGCAAATGTATAGAGCCACCGTTATAGTCACATGACCCAATGCGTGACACATCTTCCTCACTATCATACTGAATCCAGAAGAGTCTCGTGTCAGTAAAATCCAATGAAATGGTCTTTATTTTTTCTGTGGTCCTTAAAACACTTCTCATGTCAGTTCCATCGACAGTTGCTCTGTGAATGCTGGATAAAGCGCTGTCTGAAGACCAAAATATAGACCTACAGGAGAAAAAGAGTCATATTTTTGAAGAACTGTTTGCAAAATAGAGCAACATTTAGTGCAAATTATCTGTTTAGTCCTCTCTTTTCCGGGATTCCTCATTTTTATTACAGTACTCCCAGAACAGAAACACCTAATTCAAAAGCTGAGCAACACCAAGGTATTTGTTGCACGAAGGAAAAGTCAGATACACAGAAATTGACTACCAGAAGCAGAATGTTTACAAATATTCTTCTTCAATACTTGTGCAGTATCGCTGGAAAGTCCACAAAAGATATCTGTGTGAATTTGAGTCTTGCTCTTGATAGATTGTTGCCATTTTCTTTACCCCTCTTAAAGACCCTTGAGGCTCGGCAAGGCTCTCTGTCATTTAGGCTAACAGTTTTAATACATTTGTTGCTTATTGAAACCAGATTGCCTGACAACCACTTGAAGTTCACCTGGACAACAGTGCACCTCCTCTTACTTCCCATAACATAAGAACTAGTGGTCACCAAATGTAATTAATGGGTAGCAGGTTTAAAACAAACAAAAGGAAGTTTTTCTTCACACAATGCATAGTCAACTGTGGAACTCCTTGCCAGAGGATGTTGTGAAGACCAGGACTTTAACAGGGTTCAAAAAGGAACTAGATATATTCATGGAGGTTAGGTCCATCAATACTTATTAGCCAGAATGGATAGGAATGGTGTCCCTAGCCTCCATTTCTCAGAGTCTGGGAATGG
The DNA here is from genome assembly GCF_052426305.1 of Pelodiscus sinensis. Taxonomy (NCBI): domain Eukaryota; kingdom Metazoa; phylum Chordata; order Testudines; family Trionychidae; genus Pelodiscus; species Pelodiscus sinensis. The sequence continues at coordinate 106,755,091 of NC_143055.1, forward strand.
GTGACAAAAGAGGGATCACTTGATGATTATCTGTTCTGTTCACTCCCTCTGGGGCATCTGGTATTGGCCACTGTCAGAAGACAGGATACTGGGCTAGATGGACCTTTGGTCTGACCCGGTATGGCCCTTCTTATGTTGACCTCACTACATTAATATTAATACAACACCATCAGGACTTTCAGAAAAGCAGAATGTGCTATAATATAAATATGATCTGTAAGAAACTAGACTTCTAGGAGGACCTAAGCCGTATTAATAGCTAACTAGCCTGACAGGGCAGCATGTGAGTAATACTTTAAAATAAATTCCTAGTGGATCACTCATTGGTGTATGTATATACCTTCGTCTCCTCTCAGAGTTCATAAAAGTTTAGCAAATATATTTCCATTATTCCATTCATAAAATGTTTCTATGTGGATTTAGGCTGGAAGGGTACAAGGACTTGTGAGCACCTCCTAATCAGTAAATTGGACATTCAGTACAGAAAAGAAATGATCTGCCATTCAGTTTTTTAAGTCACACTCAAACAGCAGCCCTGTGAGAAATATAGATATTGCTGGTTCGCATGAAAAGAAAGTTAATGTGTAAGTACAAAAGAGGAGGATACGTGAGCTTTAATATTTAAATGTCTTTGCAAAGGTGATGAGAGGCCTCAGTATATAAAAAGCTCTAATAAAATACGTTATTGACATATTCTTTTTAAAACTACCTATGAAAGAGCTGAACAAGGTCAGGAGAAGGCAGCACAGAATATTCACTGTGATGCTACGAATACAAATCTCTCTTCAGAAAAGCCAAATCTCCATGCAGGGATGCATCTATGAATGGCTGTCTATGTAAATTGTCATGAGCCTAGAAAAGCTCTCTTATCCTGTCCAAGACACTAGCATTTATAGAACAGTAACAGCAATCAATAGCTTTGCAAGTGGCATTCAAGCTAACCAAAATCAGAGGCAAACATAATAGAAAGGGGGGAGGCGGAGAAAACCACTAGAGTTTTAGCTTTTCTTTAAAAGTCACTTACTTTCAAATAAGTATTATATGCTTAATAAAAATTGTGTCATAGACTGGAGCTTCTCAGCATTTTCAGGCATCATTCCTGCTTTGCCAAGTAAAAATAAAACTCATTCCCTTACATTCTCCACCTCCATCAGTTGAGGCATCCTTGGCTCCTTCCCTAACAACAATAGCCTCATCTTTCCTCTCCTCCTTGAGCTAAATCTCCCTCATCCTGTCTTGCAATTAGAGCTCTCCCTTCTTTAATGAGTTGAAAGGTGGGCGTGTCAGTCTCTGTGTTGGACTCCAGGAGGCTGCTGCCACCTGCCACCCTTTTTATCTTTATTTGTGTTCTTGGGGTATTGCAGCAATCATTTGACATTTGAACAATATACTGTATGCAAACTGTTCCATTAGCCTCCAGGAAGCCATCAGAGTACTTGATTTACTTTGATACTGATTCTTGGAACTTATAAATGCAAGCAGAGTTACCTTTTCACAGGGTCAACAGCAATACTTGTGGGATGACCTATGTCCTTTAAAAGGACTCGGGAATTATTTCCATTCATATCAGTTGCTTCAATAGTTGCTTTCTGGTGGTTGGCCCAAATAATATCTTGATTTATCCAGTCGATGGCAAATCCTGAAACACCTTTTTCAATGTAGCATAGTCTCTGTCCACAGAAATTAAAAACATAATATACAACCCACATTACCATTGTCACCAAGCAAAACAGTGACCTGCAAACACATTGAGATTTCCATTTAAATCCCTTGGCTGTCTTCGTTTTAATAACACCACAGAGACTGGATTTCCTTTCTTGATTTTTAATCACCTTGATTTGTGCTGCATTTCTCCCTCTCCTTCACCTACATCTTTAAGCGCAAACCACTGAGTTAAGTCATTCTGAGCAAGGATGTGCTGTTCTCAACTGAAAATAGATAACACTGGGTATCTCAGTGTTGCCTAGATTTTCCTTTTTTCCTACATTTATTTCCAAAGCTATAAAATATCCATTCACACACCGAAAAAGCCCTAATCCTTCTCGTCCCTGCATGCAGGATAAGGCGTGCATGCAGACATAGGACATGCAGTTCATTGCAAAACTGAGAGCATCTTGGGTCACGGAAGCACTGAAGTTCCTTTTTCTTTGCTACATAATCTAGGCAGACATAGAGCATTATACAGCACTGTTTGGGTACATCTACACTACAGCGCAATTTTGGGATACTTCTGGTATCCCGAAATAGTGTTTTCCACATCTTGACAGCGTGCCCCTTATTTCGAAATGTAATCAAAATAACGGGCGTGCTATTCTGATGTCCTGGTAAACCTCATTCCACGAGGATTAAGGGACTCGATGGAATAGAGCTCTTTTTTGAAATAAGGTATACAATTTGCATAGCTCAAATTGCATAGCTTATTTCAAGCTAGTGCTGCAGTGTAGACATACCCTGTCTGAGCAAGAGGGTAACACTTGTGGCCACATGACCCTTGTTCTCAATTTGTCATTTCAAAACAAAAAGTCAGAGGAGTTATATGCATTCTCTTCATATTAGCCATCCCCATTTCAAATGGACCATTTGGATTTCTGAAAAACACTATTTGAAAAAATTCCATAATTTCAGTGATCTATTCAAAGCTGGTAGAAATTAGTATTGTCTGCAAGAACAACAACCCTAGATGTGTCTGGACTTTCTCTCCTTAGCCTTTATTCTATTGCTTCCCCTCCCATGATTGCAACGGTCCTGTATTGTGAAAAACAATGGGTTAGTAATGGGGAGGTTTGTGTTTAGTTGGCTGACAAATCTACTATGCCAGGGATACTACACTAGAGTTGCAAATTGGTAAGCAGAAACTGCACCACTATCATCTGAAGTGGTGCCCCTCACATCAGATATGTCATTAGGCATGTTTTCTTGGAGAATTCTATGGAAATTACCACCTTACCTCTTGTTTTGTGCCATTCAGGTACACTCGTTGCAGAAGTCCTTTTTCAGAGTCCACCCAATACATTTTCTCATCTTTGTAATAAAAATCTATGAGCACTGATAGGCCAGCATTAGCAACTAGCCTTTCATGATTGGTCCCCTCTCTATCAATTCTAAAGATCGCATTTCCATGACTAAAAATTAGGAATGGTGCAGGATCTGAGGGGGGAAAGAAATGTGGTCATACATGGATATTTTCCTTTCATTACACTACATTTTTTCAGTACTGTGCCAGTTACAGAGTTGAGAAGAACTTATAATATTCATACCTCTCAACAGTCAGCATTCTAAGGGTCACTGCCCATCTTAGTCTCAGACTTCCCTGTGTTTTACACAAATGTAATGTCCCCTCACTTTTTAGTGTTGACAGTCAGTTAAATAAAAAAATCACAGACTCATGAAACTGAGAACACAATGTTATGTACACTAAAAGCTGGAATCCCACCCCCATTTTAAGCTTCTTGTATGAATACTATTTTTGGTGACCCTCATTTTGGGTCTTAGTGAAACCGTGCAAGGCCACCTTTGAACTTTAGCATGTGATGGGAAAATCAAAACAGAGTAATTATCAAGTGAAGCCAAGATTTCCACAAATTGAAGTGCCTACTTGTCTGCTGTAGCATACCTGTTAGAGATGAGGGCCCAGAAATCTGAAGAGTTCATGCAAATGATTCAATGCTCTCATCTAGATATCTGATAAATATGGAGCTATTTAATAACACAGAACCACAAAGATTCTACTGATAAACTCAAAAGGCTGCAGCATAAAATAAACGTTAGGAAACAGTAATTCCTATGTTCCTGCAGACTGCAGGTTCCTCCAGAGCTGTTGTTCAGGAATCTCAACGTTCCCCTTGAAAGTTTTTCCTGGTTGCCTTGGGCTGGGAGTGGGATCCGGGATGCTTCCTGTCAGCAGCTAGGGAATGTTCTAACTGGGCTCCTGACCTGCTGTTGGATGCGCCAATGATGGGGGTTTCTACACACATTTGCCTAGGGAAAGAGGGTTACAGCCCTGACTAGCCCTGAATGACTGTGTCTATATAGTTAGACACAGAAGCTATGTCTACTGTACAAGGTTTTTGTGCAAAAACAACTGTTTTGCGCAAAAACCTGTGAAGTGTCCAGACCTCAAATGAGCTGTTGCACAATTAAATGGGCAGTTAAATGGCAGAACAAGGGGCTTTTTCTGCTGTAGGTAAACCTCCTTTTCTGAGGCATCACTGCTTTTAGCACTACAGCTATTGCACAAGAAGGCAAGTGTGGATGTTCCAGAGGGATTTCTTGCACAAGAAAACCCTATGGGCAAAAGCACAGATGAATGGCCATCAGAGCTTTCTTGCACAAGAGCATCCATGCAGCGTGGACACTCTCTTGTGCAAAAGCACATGGCTTTTGTAATGTGCTTTGAGGTGTGGATGTGCTCTTGCGCAAGAAGTTTTTGTGGAAAAACTCTTGCACAAAAGTCTTCTTGCGCAAGAATCACGTAGTGTAGACGTAGCCAGAGAGACAACCAGAGTGTCTCTTCAGATCTGTACACTGGGGGATGAAGGTCCTGGGGAGCAATAGTGGAAACTGGCGAGGTCTGGGCATAGGTAGCTCATAGAAACCAGCAAATAACTGCAAATATAGACTTGGGCAACCACTAATTACCATTCATTCCCAGACATAATCCACAATAGGATGGAGTTATGATTGAGAGCACCATCACTACCTCAGTGCTGCAAGCATCCCAAACACTGGGAATCCAGACCTGAGGTTAAATGCAAGGAATGGAAATGCACAGTTAGGGCACCCAAACAGCCTTAACTCTGCCCTCTGGTGATACCATGAAATAATCATATAACTTTGATTTGTACATTAGAGTGTCTGTGGCCCCAGATTACATTAAAACAATGTATGTTCTTGCTAGATTTATTTTCCCCTTATGGTGCCCTTATAGGGCAGAGTTAAGGTTGTTTGGGTGCCTAATTGTGCATTTCCATATTTCAAAATGTTTGTGGATTTCTTTTTTTCAGAGATGAGGATGTTTAACAGAGAGGCTTTTTACCCTGATAGAAAAGTATTACTATGCATTCCCAACAGCACAGCCCTAGAAACACTAATTAGAATCAGAGAGGATGAGGGAGGTATAACAACCCCATTACCATACCCAGACAGAGCCAGTTTGATATGTGCAGCATGGTCAGCAGTACACATTTCTTTTCACTCAGATAGTACAAGCCATTAGTATGCTGGTGAGTCAAGGAGCTTCACCAGGCCAGTCACAATTCAGTCTTTGATTTTTTTTAAATTGTTTTGCATATCAGTGCGCTGCCTAATAATCAATTGGCCACCAAAACCACATTTGGAAGGGAAAGAAATAAAAACGTAAATGGCAGAGTCTATGTGCAGGTTATGAAATGGTGTCTGAAACTGGTCAGAGCACACAAAGAGGTGGAAGATGCACCTGAAATGTGTAACATGGATATCATCCTGAAATCTGTTACAACTATAACAACTGTCCAGTCACGTCTTGGGTTTTGTTTCTAATACTGCAAGGGAAATCTTAAAATCCCTTAAACTCACACTCTACCACCAGTTTTCACTGACTTGCTTTTAACATTCATATGTACTTATTCATACATCGGTTTTAATCTTAAAAGATTAATAGAATTTTATAATTTTAAACTAGACATAAGCTTTGGTTCTAAACTCCATTGTCATCATTCCTATACACTTGAACTAGATGATTTCAAGATGCATAACACTTGTAAGGTGAAGACAGACAAATAAAACTCTGTGCCTGAACAAGATAATGGGACTCCTTAATCCCTCCAGATTCTGAGTTTGATTCTGCTTTCAAATAGCAGGTTTAGGCCGCAGTTTTTTACCAGAACCCAAGATTTGGTTTACTGTTGAACAAGAGAAAGTTAACCAGCACACTGATTTGTATTATAGGCTGTTTTGTACATGGCATTTTCAAGGTATTACCCAATTAGAACAGCTGCTTCTAAGATGTTAGTGACTCTCTTTTTCTGTTGTTTGCACTGAGCAAATCCATGTGAGAGTATTTCAGCTATGTAGACTTCATTTACGTACATGGTAAATTAATGTTGAACTGAAGCAAGGTTGATTTGTCTCAGGAATCTCGCAGCTGTACTGCTTGCAATTTTGCCAATTACTCCACAGACCAAGAGTTTATAGATATTTTGTTCTTGTCCTCTCCAGTCGACGAATTTCTTACAACAGTAGTTTAACTGAGGACTCCAACTGAAGTGGAGTTGAACACATTGAGGAATTTTGTTCTGTTATTATTTAAATATGTATATTATGCTATCATCCAGAGATATCAATCAAGTTTGGAACTTCATTGTATAAGGTGCTGATCAAACAAACAGAAAGAGAAAGCCTCTGCCCCAAAGTGCTTACTGTAGCCTGTATAACAGGAAGGAATTTTGTTTGGTATTCTTCCTACCGAAAACTGTATATCCAGAGATGGAGATATGAGCTATAAGGCTTCTGACCCACCTTGACAACAATTCAAGTGAAAAGCTACTTCTCCTTTGACTGTCCACACATTATAACTTAAATAAAATATACAGGACTAGGGCTTGACACTTGTATTGTTTATATAAAGCAGCTCAGCAAATAACCCAAACAACAGCTCCAGGAGCCTTCCTGGACAGTGTTTTAACCTTTGAAATGATCCTTAAAAAACAATGATGTGGAGGACATAGTTTCCAATTTAATGAGGTATAATTTCCAATTTAATATGGGACTTTTCTCAGAAAAGCATCTCTGCACAAATGGCCTCATGAAGCTACATTATTTCCCTCTCCTAGGTCTCCAGCTCAAATGTACATAATTTAAAAGTAAATATTAGATAACGTCTTTTAAACTCCTTGTACTGCTTGTAGCCTTGTGAACTCAGCCTGGGATCCAAAAATCAAGTTTGTTTCTTTCTGGCTCACTCTTCATCAGTTGTGTGATGTAGTATGATGAAGCTGGATAGGAGCTAATAATTCTGTTGTTGAGTTGTGGGCCAGACTGAATCGAGTTCTGTCTTCCTTAGCTAAACGGGCACCAGGAAGCTACCAGGAGTAACATGTATTCAAACTTGATTTGGTTGTAAGTGCTAGGTATTACAGTATTGAACATGACAGAATGTATTATGATTGATCATGTTTTAAGGTAGTGCATAAGGACCAGCCAAGACTGGGACTCCATTGTGCTGGAGCTGTACAAACAAAGGAGTAGATAGTTCTGCCCCAAAGAGGTGACATTCCAAATAGCAAAGGCTGACAGAGTGTAAGGGAAAAAGATAAAACTCACAGAGTGAAAAATGTGATGGGCATGATTTTTTGGAGGAGGAAGAATATTGGGAGAGCTAGTTAGGAGAAGGATGGATGAACAGGTGGATGCTATGACACTGCAAACAGACAGAGTCTGTTAAGTAAGAAGGGCTCATTTTTACATGCTCCCTTTTCTTACCACAACCACACCCTATGTTTTGTGTGTGAGCTGTCATGCTAACACCAGAGCATAGCCCCTTCCAGTCAGCTCACTTTCCACTTGAATGTTAGGTTAGTTATGGCAGTTGTTTAATCAGCACCTGAAATTGACCCAGTCATTGTCCTGTAGCTGAGTTATGTCAGGTCAGTGCTAGGAGCAGCCTCACCTGGAATGTTTTTGCATTGTGAACAGGGGCTAACCACTAGATAAAATGATAAAGCTCCTTTCAGACATTTAAAAATATCATCTCACCATCAGCATAACAGGACCACCTGTCATTGTCCAGTGTGTAGCCAGGCAAGCAGGAGCAGAGATAGGACCCTGGAACATTGATGCAGGATTGGCCACAGGTACCTAGACCACCTTCAAGGCATTCATCAATATCTGAAATACAACTATTTACAAGTCAGGAAAATACAGCAACCAAAACAGAACAAAATACAAAAAGGAAGTATGCATGACGACTCAGCTAGTCAAAACTGTAAGTGTTAGCCACAGATTTTTAATCTCCCGTTATTAAAATAGTAGGATGACTATATGGTAATGTTAGCAACAAATCTGCAGCTATGCCAGTCAATTGTAGGGTAAGTATAAGTGAGGGTGGGAGGATGTGGGTGTTGCGCTGAGAAGGTTATGTTGATTTATGTATGGATTGTGTCATTCTGAGAGAGTTGTATGGATTTTTTTTTGGTGGCGCTGCAGAGAGAGCATGTGTGTATTTGGAGCTATTAGGTGTGCCAGCTGTGTTGTGCTGAAGTTGTTGAAATGTCAACTATCCATAGTGTAAGAGTGATGATTGCTATGTTCTCTCTGATACCACAATGGTCTCTAGAGGACATTCGGCATGGCATAGATACGTGCCTCTCTCTTACTGTATACTGCACAGGTGTACTTTGTAAAGTAAAAATGGCTGAGAACTTCAAAATCGGACAGTAACAGTCCACGAAACATGTTATATATTGAACAAAAAACTCTAAACCACACTTTCAACTATTTTCAATGAGATTTTAGGGTTCAGAGTGATTATTAGCTTCTTCGTGACTACCAAGAAGCTTCTTTGTGGCTTTTGCTCAGTGATTTATCTATAGGGGACAAGCCAGGGAAATCTCCCTTCCATCTAATGACTAACTATCCACTTTCCATTCTAAACTAATGTTTAGTATGTATTTTTCCCATGCTCTTCGTTGTTCCTGAGGTTTACATTATAATTTACTACATTAATTTTGACATCTTACCTCAGTCCACAGTTGTGTGATTTTTGTGTAAGTATCCCCCTCCCCAACCACTGTCCCTTCTGCTGTACTCTTTGTAAAACACCAATGCGTTCCCATTTCAAACTGGATCTAGTACATTTGGCATTCAGCAGCTTCTTGAATAAAAAAATCAGATCCTTTGAATAGTGCAAGTAACAAGCCCAAAGCAAACGCCAGTCCAGTGCAATGAGTGAATCCATTAGAAATGCCAACTTCTAACTGAGAAATTAGTCAAGAGCCTGCAGGACTCAACAAAATGCTTGATGCCTTTATGCTGTATTATCGGGGCTTGAGACAACATCTACGAGAGTGAAGGACTTTTGAAAAACAAGGTCATTCCCGAAAAGCAGGTTTTATTTCGGGTACATATGAGGAATGGAATTAAACACTTAGGGACCTTATAGGGTGCTGAACACCGAAATGTGAGAGGCCTCAATTCCAACTGAAAACAAATACAGCTGATGGCAACACTCAGAAAGTATTTAATGCTTTGGGCTCTTATGTATTTGTTAGGGGACATCAGTGGAAACTAACTGGCACATAGAAGGTGTTCTTAATTGATTACTTTTGCCCTGCATAAAATCCATTTTTCTGTCCATTGTGCAGGGAGAGGGAAAAAAGCATATCAAAGGTTGTGGAAGGGAATTTATCAAGTTATTAAGTGCATGAATCTAGACAAACAGAAAATTCCTGACCAAGATTTTGGTACAACCAAGCAAAAGAAAGCCTGGAGAACCAACCTCAAATTTTAATTTTATTCCAGTGCAAACTAAATAAGACTTTGGGAATTCACTGAATGCTGTGTGAATACTCATGTAGTTCAAATATGATCACGAAAGCTCATAGTCATACCTCTCACTGGAGAGAGATCAGTGATATGATTTAAGATGCTTTTGATAATAAGAGACAAACCTATTGCACTTCCTCTCCAGATAAACTGACCTTACTCCTTGCTCCATAATGAAGGTTCAAGTCTGTCATACCACTCTACTGTTCTTGCACAATTTCTCCAATTTATTAGGTGGAGCAAACCCAGCATTAAATGGCTATATTAGATGTTACATTTCCTTTTTCTATCTTTTTTTTTTAAATTACACAAGCATGACTGTAATAAATCACCTATCTCACTTTCACTTTTACTGGCTTCTTCATTCCCACACCTCAAAAAGGAACCAAGAGCAAACAACAGAGGCAGCAATTTTCAGTACTTCACATATGTATGCAAGAGAACCATCTGTACAAGGTAACTATGTTAGGAAGCATGCCAATCCTTTTCCTACCTTTTGAGCTGTGAAGAAAAAGCTGCTGTTCTGTGGGTAAAACATATCGGCTACGTCTACATTGGCAGGATGCTTTTCCAGAAAAGCACTTTTTCCGGAAAAGCGTCCGTGCCAATGTAGACGCGCTTCCCTGCAAAAAAGCCCCGATCGTCATTTTCGCGATTGGGGCTTTTTTGTGGAAAAGACTACTGGGCTGTCTACACTGGCCCTTTTCCAGAACAGTTTTTCCGGAAAAGGACTTTTGCCCGAACGGGAGCAGCATAGTTCTTCCGGAAAAACAATGATGATTTTACATTAGATCATCATTGCTTTTCCGGAAAAGCAAGTGGCCAATGTAAACAGCTGGCAAGTTATTCCGGAAAAGTGGCCGGTGTAGACACAGCCATCATGTTTACATTTTGAAATATGGCTTCCTTTGAGATGTGCTCTACTGTGTGTGCACCAATCATTTGTGTGCAATGTTTTCTCACACTATCACTTTTGTGCACAAGTAACAGACCCCCCTCTAGGGGTACGTCTAGACTACAGGCTTTTGTCAAAAGATACTGTTGACAAAGCTTTTGTCGACAAATAGCATCCAGTTCTGTCGACAAAAACAAGCTGCTTTGTCAACATTAGAGTGTAGATGCAAAGGACAGTATAGATGCAATAACGCCTTCTGTCAACTCTGTCAACAAAAGGAGTTATTCCTCGTAGAATGAGGTTTACCGCCATCGACAAAACTGCCGAGTTCTGTTGACGTTATGTTGATAGAACTTGGCGGTAGTGTAGACGCAGATATAGTTTTGTCGACAGAAGTCCACTTTTGTCCACAAAACCCTGTAGTCTAGACACACCCTAGGTGTGCAATTTAAGCACCAAGTTCATGCAACTGGATTTTGCATTTGTAAGTTCTATAATTTGTGCAAATAAGGAATAATGCACCACAAAGGATGATTGCAAGTGACTGTATGTAGACGTGAAGGCTGAATTGAAACTTTTGAACACAGAGCCCAGATCTAAATTCATTCCACTTTGCTCACTTCTTTGGTAGCCTTCCCTCAGTCTCTGCTGCATACATTCTCTATCATGCCATTCTGCTATTATGCTTTGAACCATCTCCCACTTCTACTGGGTCAAGCAACTTCCCTTTCTCTTTCAAACTCCTGGCATAAAGCTCCAATATCTGCACCTATTATTTTAAACTGTTATTCAACGTATTGTATTTCCCTGTGCCAGACTGTTTGATCCTTAAAGAAGGATGTATATGACAAAGAATAACAATTGGGCATAAAGCCCACCTCAAAAGTTCCCTAGTTGCACAGTATAGAGAAAAAGAAGAAATGCCTTCTACCCATGTGTAAGCCTTTTACTCAAATATGCAGTGAATCAAACACTGGCATGTTGCTACGTACAGATTGTTCAGAGTTGACAAGCAGATTGCCAACGTGTTTAGCTGACTAAACAGAGGAACTATGTAACATAAAACAAAAAAGAATCATAAAACCACATTGCCTCCTGCTTCCTCCTACCAATGCAAATTCTAGTGACAGAATCGGTGGTGTCTTTTTTTAAATAATTTGCATATATTTTATACATAAAATTATGCTGGATGACCTTTGCCCTAAGGATAATTCATCCATCACCATAAGTACTAAGGGTGTTTCAGGCTAAGAACCATGAACTAAATGGCCCCATCTTATTTCATTCTCAATGTGCTACACACTGGGAAATAACGGAGCAAATTTTGAGCCAGCTTCTGAACTCTGTTTGAAATGTGCCAGTTCTAGAAGGATTTTTTACACCATTTTCTTCAATTCCCCTGGATTCTGAGGCCTACTAACTCCCTAGCATAGTTTAAAGACTATTCTCATTTATACCCAGCTATGCTGTTCTAGCAACTGAAAATTGGAGGAGCATAGATTCACCATGGCCATGCAACTTATCCCTCAGAAAGGAGCCCTTCAATTGGAGCTGGGTGGAAAGGAGCACAGAATTGCTCCTTTGACTCTGAGCCGTCTTTATACAATGGAAGTACTACTCTTTTGTTCCTTAATTTTCCAACCGCAAAATGGATGTAATAACTTTCTTAGATCGTGGGGTTTGTTGTGAAGTTAAGTTCATTACTGTAACAAGCAAGCACCTCCCAGACAGAAAAGGGGACTGCATAAGTCTCTAGATAGACAGCTACTTCCTCAGAAAGCTTAGTAATTATTATATATCAAGCCCCTCTCGTTTTTTTCTAATGATTATATTTGAAACATCCTGTTATTTGACTGATTTTGATATTAATATATTTTGAGATAGATTCCTACCATGCTGTCTTTGTATATCAGTTATTTCAATATGCATCTTTTGCAAAGAAAGCCTTCCCTTCTTCCTAATCATGACAGTTGTTAGCATACCATATTGAACTCTGCAAAATGCTGCTCTAAATGTCCTCTAAAACTCACAGCGTTATGCCCGGTCAAGAAGATTCGTTGTCCCTCTATGGCGTACATGCATTGAAATGATCTATACAAAAGAGCAATCTCAACCGAAGTTTCCATTCAACATGTTGCTAAGCAGACTCTTAGGAAAGTTATACTGATTAGGAAGCTGCATCTAGGTTGCTTGGGACTAAATCCTGCAACCATTTTCCCATCAAAATACGTATTAATGACTGAGCATTTCAACTGAATAAAGGCTGCCAAATTTGGGCCTTTAATTTGAGTGCCATTTGGGGAGGATCAAAGTATAGAATTGAAGAAAGGTAGAGCTAGAAGGGATCTTGAGAGGTCACTGGTTCCCCTGGGTTGAGTCTGGACCAAGTAAACCTAGACTATCACTGACAGGTGTTTGTCCTACTTATCCTTAAAAACCTCCAGGGATGGTGATTCCACGTCCTCACTTGGAAACCTATTCCAGAGCTTACCTATCATTAGGGTTGAAAAGTTTTTCCTAAAATCTCATCTAAATTTCCAATGCTTCAGGTTAAGTGCATTACTTCTTGTTCTACTTTCAGCGGACATGGGGAATAATTATTGTCCTTTTTACATATTTGAAGACATCAGGTCCACCCATGGTTTTTTTCCTCAGGACTATACATGCCCAGTTTTGTTTGGCCAGGTTTCCTAAACCTTTGTAATTTCTGTTGCTCTGCTCAGGACTCTTTCCAATTTATCCACATCTTTCCTAAAGTGTGCACCCTGAATCAGACACAGTACTCCAACTAAAGCCTCATCAGAACCGAAAAAAGTGGAACAATTATCTCCCTTGTCTTACATATGACACTCCTGTTAATAATATTTGCTTTTTTAGCAACTGCATCACATTGTGGACTCATATTCATTTGATTTCCACCATAAATATCAGATCCTTTTAATAGTGCTAACACATAGCCAGTTATTCTCAGGCTACGTCTACACTGTTAGCTTTTTGTGCAAGAATGTGTATAGATCCCATCTGCAGAAACTAGAACATCAATGGCCTGCAGGAGTATTTAGCTATAGCAGAGAAATGAACCAAATGCTGGAAGGTGAGCAAGACTAATTAAAATTAGAAATTAGACACCTTTTTTTTTTTTTTTTGAGAGAGAGAGAGAGAGAGATTAATCATTGAAAAAAAACTATCATGGGAAGTGATGTATTCTCCTTCTGCTGACATCTTTATATCCAGACTGAAGACCTTTCTGGAAGATGTATTTTAATCAGACATGAGTTGTTAGGCTCAAAAGAAGGGATAAATGGATGAAGGGAAATAGCCTGTGTTACACAAGAGGCCAGACTAGATTATCCACTGGTGCCACCAGCCTTCAATGAATCTATGAAAAGTTCCTCCAGACAAGGGGACACTGGCTGGGTGAGGAAGCTTATGCTGCCTCTCTTCTATTTGTTTTATAGCTGGACCAGAAATTTCGGTATTTAGGGCTGTCAATCTGGTGCCTTTCATTGCCACCAAAGTTCACATGAAAAAGAAAATCCCCTCTCCCCACTCCCCCCACACAGGTAAGTGATCAAGCACCTTAACAAAAGCACGAGACAGTTAAAGAATAACTGTCAAAGATAAAATCACAGGCATGTTGATAACCCACTTCTGCTATCAGAAAACATTTATTATAGCTGCAAAAGATGAGGCTCCAACTGTACACAGGGGTACTACTGAATATATTGGGTCTCTAGGTATGTAACAGTGGACGATAGTCCAATACTGAATACAGTCACTCCTCTCTGTGCAAAGTATAAGTAGTAAACAACTCCAGCTATACGTAGTAAAAATGCTATTTCTTATATTGTGGGAGAAACTGATGATAAAGCTGCCCACCAGGTGCAACCTAAGTATTCTCCTTCACCTGCGCTATTTGTGCCAAACGGAAGTGCAGCTGCCATCTGGCTGGAGCTGCTTTACGTATCCCAGCAACAACTAATGAGAACTGTTCCCTGTGAAAGAAATCGGCTTAGTGAACACAAAGGCTGTTGGCAGTGCTCTGGCAGGCAGCTCTGAAGAGAAGAATGAGGTGCTGCTTTGCACTCAAAGACTTCTTTATGCAGAGAATGCCTTGAGAAGCAGTGAAAACGATGAATCATGTCATCGTGATGCTGGCAGTCCTCAATGCCCTTCTACACAACTATTCTTGTTTATTGAGGGTCCTGAGAAATGCTCTAAAGGTGGCGTGTTAACATGCTTGGCAGGGAGGCAGAGAAGCAATGTGTGTGAAGGCAGTGAGTCAGAGTCTGTCTTCATCTATTTACAAATGCAACCTCGCTCAAGTTTGGTTCCTGTAGGAGTTACACCAGAGATTGATTCAGCCCATTATGTCTGGTCACCACAATTTTATCAAAAAACACAAACAAATTCTTTTGAAGGACGAAGAAAATACCTGTGGTGACCTTTTAGACTAAAACTGTACCGTGTCCAGGCCAAAGGAGAGCAAGAAATGAAAAAGAAAATGCACTTACACTATACAAAGTAGCAGCAGAAATTGATGTGCTAATCTGAGGCCAGGTCTGCACTACCGGAAAAAGTCGACTTAAGATACACAACTCCAGCTATGAGAATAGTGTAGCTGTAATCGACATACCTTAAGTCAACTTTCTGTGGAGTCCCCACTGCGGGACGTTCAATGGGAGAAACTCTCTAGTCAACTTCCCTTACTCCTCGAACCCTAATGGAATGCCAGGGTCAACAGTGCAGCCATCAGTGGCCAATTTAGTGAGTCTGTACTGTTATAGGGTATATTATATCAGTCAGACTCACCTGTCCCTAACAAAACACCAACCAAATTTCCTTTAGACAAGAAATGTTATCACTGAAGTCAATGTGAGTTGACCCTACGTGAGATGTGATATTAAGGTTCCAATATTCCCTGGTTGCTTTTAGTTCATGCCTCATTTTCAAGGTTGCTCTAAATTTTGATCCTTACAGATGGCATTTATTCATATCAAGCCTCATGCAAAGTGCACTGAAATCAGCGGGAGTCCTTCAGTTGACGTCAATAAACTTTGTATCAGACCTCTGGGGAAGATATCTTTTTTGAATATTTTCAAGATTCCCATGCATTATGAAGGTGAACTGTTTAACTAGCGTGGCTGGAGGAAAGTTATTCACCATAAGCAAACAACTGCAGTAGTATATGTCGTAGCATATTTTCTTTCAAAAATATAAATGATGCAGGTAAATAATTGTCTACTGGGCTGGAAAATAAAGCTCCTCTAGAAATCTGACATTGGGTATGCATTCTGACTGGTATGAAGAAGCACAATGCCTGAATGACTGAAAATACTTTTCCTGTATAGGTGACGGTTTACAGGTACTCACTAAGGTCTATGAGAAAGAGAGATGACTGACCAAGTGGTCACCAAGTCTTACAATCTGATTAAGGGTTCTCTATGTACTAGTGTTCAAGGCCCAAAATCATCAACATTTTGTAAATGTTATAACTTTATAATAGCATAAAATATATAACAACTTCCTCCTTCCCTATAGTGGAGAAAATTTGGTCCAGTGACTAAATAAGCACTTGTTTTTGGTCTCCCTGACTGTGTTCTGTTTTTATTATTTATTAATTATTATTATTATTCCTTATTCCTTAATCTGTGGAGTTCTCTGCTCTGTGGCTCCTCCCTCATTTGAGGGCACAGGGCCATTCACTGATGTGGTGGGTTTTGTCCACCAACCCAGGATTCAAATAAATAGCCCTACTAAGCTATTTTAAAATATTTAATGCCAGATTTATGAAAATTTTATGCTAAGTAGCATCTTGGTCTTTGAATATCCCTTGAAAGCAGTGAAACAATTCAAGGAATAAATTTACTCCTCCATAGGAATAAGGCTTTCACACGCTAGCCCTGAATCAGTAGTAATAATATTTAACAAATCTAGAAAAACCTGTGTTATTTCGGAGAAAGAAAGCTGTTGCAAAAAAAGCACTAAATCAGAGAGTTGTGACCTTTTGGTAAAGGCCTTTATGGCTGACGTGATGCTGATACACTAACAGGGAAACAGACAATGTCAGGAGCACTGATTAATAATCGGTATATTTGTTATGATCCATGGATGACAAGGATGTTTGTCAAGCACTATGCAGCATTGTCATTGTTCACAGTTTGCCAGTATGATCATGAGACTCACTCTCCACATGTGTTCCCTCCCTTGCCTTCAGCATCTGCCTTCGGGTTCCTGGGATGCATTTGCACAGCCTTTGCTGTATATTTGCTACTTGGCTTCATGCAATTATTAAAGGGACTCAAACATTAATAAGTCTACAGTCATACAAGCAAAATCCTGGGGCAGAAGAGAATTAAGAGAGGGATTTAGAAGATCAAAAGCCATTCCATTGGAATCAATGCCAAGCGCTGTGCCAAATTCTGCCCTCAATAACAGCCATGCAACTTCAGAAGGCTCTGAGGGCACATTCCAGCCCATTTCATTTCAATTTCCATTTACTCCACACAGCACCAGGTTACTTGGCATCAAGCAATACCTGTGATTACATTATCTACTTAACCTAATAGCTTAGCAGGCTTAGCTACTGCACAAAATACATACTTCTTCCAGGTTATAGCTACAGATTGTATGACTATCTCTACAGTGTTTTGCTAAGCTACTGGCTAGCTGTTCTGGTGACGAGTAGGTGTTTAAAAAAAAGAAATTTCACCAAGTACAGTATGGAAAATAGAATAGAGTGTGTCTCATTCTCTGTAGAAAAAGAGACAAGCACTCTTCTGGAGATTAAGATGTGCAATATAAAGATGCAACAGAGTCAATTGCAAGGAAAAGAAGAAAGAATGCATCTTTATAGACTTCTAAACTTCAGTGGTTCTTCCAGTGATCAAAGTCTGCTCTAAATTATGTCCAGAATATCACCTTCGGTTCAATGGGGTTGTTCTCATGCGAGGACACAATAAGGTGTTTAGACATTATATTGTCCTGAATATGACCCAAAAGAGTAATAAAATGCACCTTAGTCACTGAAAAGGCTTCAGGTAAATTTATCATTTGTATGCCTTGTACTTGTATGTCCTTTTGCTTAGCAGTAAAACATTTAGCATGCATGCTTTTGTTTTCTGTTTACAAGTTGCTATTTCTTGGCAGAACATACCAAGAAGCACAAGTTATTAAATCACTGGAATCCTGTCAAGAACTGAGCCAGAGCTTCTGACACACTAGAAAACCAAGGGGAAAAGTTGGCTTCTAATATCAGGATTCCCTCCTTGAAAACTTCCAGCATTTTTTCTCCCTCACTGTATAGCCCAATACATCATTGCTCTGCCTTTCCACAATCTTAAAGTTCTGTCCGTAACTGCAGGCTGTCAGAAGAAAGGTTTCCAGTGCATAAATCTGTATTTTTAAACACAAATCCAAAACACCACGATTAAACTAATGTTATTATGGCATCTGTTTTACCTGTGCTTTTTACAATAACATAATTTTAAATAGGATCTTGATTCATATAGCATGAGATATACAGGTAGATATATGCTAGATGAATTAAAAAACCTCTGTGTGTGTGTGTACACAGAATGATACATATAAAGACAAAATTTATTTATATGAAAGCAATAAGACACACACAAAAACAGAACAGGAGTAACCAGGGGACAGTTCAAATCACTTTATTAGTCATATTAATCTTTCTCTTGGAGATTTACTTTCAGGTAGCTAAATTGTCATTAGTTAGCTTTGGTATAAAAATAAAAGAATAGCACTCCTGTTCGTTGTGGGAAACAAAAAATACGGGAAAGTTTATTTATCCCACCAATCCTAGTTACACAGGTGCATTATGTAAAAGTCAAAAGCACATGAAATTCAGGTAAGAGGGGGAAAATGTAGCTTACTTTAACATTTCAATGGTCTAAAGTAAAAGTCAATTACTTACCTATACAAGTCGAGTTTTCATTCCCCAATCGGTATCCCTTGGGACAGTTCCAATGCTGTAAAACTGAGAGGCTAACAAAACCAATTTTGAAAACCACTGGCAAAAAAACTGTAAGTACGAGAAACATAATCTTCTACTTTTTGAACAGTCAATAGAGAGCAACTTCCTTGTACTCAGTCATATCCAGGACAAGATGAACATGTGTATTCCCAGAGTGTTTCTACAACAGCCTGCTTTATGCAATGGGACATCTTTTCACAGCCCCATAGTTTTATCCCCCAGTCTTGCTTTTCTTGTCCCTACTAGAACCTTTGAGGGAATTCCAGCAAGATTTCTTCCACACACACACACACACACACAATGTTTTTTCTCTCTCACACACTCTCTCTTTCTTCTTTCTTTTTTTTTCTAAGCCACGTATGAAATGCCTGACACCCTTGCCACAAATTTAACTCAGCTTAAAAGCAAAGCTCACAAGGATCACATCAAATTTCCTTGCCACAAGTAAAGCTGTGAAATAAATCTTAAACACAGAAAAGCTGTGAAACTGTCCACCACGGACTGTAAATGGGTTGGGCGGTAAATATCTATAGGTATTATTCCCCCTAAAACATAGTTTCTCTTTATATACAAACTTGGAATGACTCCCCATTCCTCTTTAAAGCTCTGCTTGCCCCACCTCTTCTCTTTTTAGTGCCACTTGAGTGAAGCCTGTGTTTGCAAATAGTAATGTTGTCAGTTCTATACTACAGGGAAGCCAGCCAAAGTGCAGATATCCCACCGCTCATAATAAATACTCAGTATTTTAGAAAAGCGTCCTTGGTGCCTAGCTTAATACTGGCTGTACCTTAGCTTCTCAGAGGTTGTAGCCGGACTTACGCTCTCTGCTACGTACAGTCACGATTAAGAAAA
Source organism: Pelodiscus sinensis (assembly GCF_052426305.1). NCBI lineage: Eukaryota > Metazoa > Chordata > Testudines > Trionychidae > Pelodiscus > Pelodiscus sinensis. The sequence continues at coordinate 106,774,350 of NC_143055.1, forward strand.
ATTAGTTATTCATTTTACTATCATGTATTTAATTATCACAGACTTTATCCTGAATACACATTTGTACATAAATAGAAAAACATATTATATTCCACTTTCCCTGAGCTTTATTTTTGTCTGGAAAGGTGAATTATATTAGGGTCAAATTCAGAACTGGCAACTTCTTACATCAGTCTGAATTTGGCTCATCATTCTCTCACAATCACAAGCAGATAGCTACTGTCAGGAACGGAGATAGCATGCAGCCTGATTCTGCCCTGTTTTGCACCTGCTACAGTCATTGATATCTGTGCACAGAGGCTGCAAAAGGCAACCATTCTAAAACCGTGGCCTTTTACATCCACTTTGCATGGGAATAAATGACTGCAAGATGCTAGGAAGTGATTCATCAGATTCACTTTCTTCCTGCTGCTCCAGAAATCCCCATCATATAAGCCTTTTGGGCCCAATTCAGCAAAGTACTTAGACACGTCCCTAAAAGATTTGTTGAATATGAATGGATTTAAATGTGCTAAAATTTTAAACAGCTGCTTTAGTGCTTTTCAAAACTGGGGCCTGTTACACAAACTGTTGTGAGATGTTTCATTTTTATATTAACCTTGTGGCTTTATTATGGAGTAAATATTCCAGTAATACAGCAGCTGGGAACATTGCACAGCTGTATGCTAGTCCAGCCCTGGGAATTTTTTTCTAGATTTGCTTGAATCGACAAGACTTGTGGACTTGTACTGATTGAAAAAAAGAACCATGAAACATTGATTATAAGATGTGTAATTGCCTGCCAAAAGCAACTGTGTGAAACTGCTTCTTGATGTCTATGTCCATGCATAGTAATGTTCTGCTTGCTTAATCCACTGCCCTCCTTGAAAGAACAGGGGAAAGCTGCCAATTAAATCTGTACCAACAAATGCAAGCCTTGTTTTCCTGTAATACAATCAGAACTGGATTCACTACTGTGTGCAGTATAAACCAAAAAGTAATGTGAATTATACAGGGCCAGAAATGACAGCCCTGATTCCTGCTGAATAGCATTCACCCATGCAAAAAGCCCTGTTGAATTCAGTGGTACGACTGGCGTGAACGAGAGGTATTCACTGAGGGATAGAATTTGCAGAATCTACCGTAAATTGTCATGTTGACCTATTAGTACATTTGCACTAACAAAAAGACTTTGGGTCATGGCTTTACCTCCATTCATCCCCCATATTTTCTGCTAAGTTCAAGTTGGGAGGGAGAGGGAGAGATACTGCTTAAGCAGCACCAAAGGAATGCATCACTTATCTGTGAGTAATCACCAGGCAGTGTTTGCCAAACTGGGAGGCAGGCCTCCCCTGAAGGGCTCTGACCTCCCCCAGGTCAGGCACACACAAAAGGAGAAAAAAAATGAATAATCTCTCCCTTTTACTTAGGACTAGGGCCGATTTTATTCCTGGGACATTGCATTGTCTCAATCTTCTGCTTTCCCACACATGGCTCTACTCAGCCTCTCCTCCATCTTTTACTTTGATTCTTCATTCTGTCCTCCCCAAACGCTTGCTCAGAAGGGAGGCCCACAGATTTTTATTTTCCCTTCCATCTCAGATCCCAAATAGTGGGTGGGAGAAGGGAGAAAGTTTTCACACCACAATAACCTTTACCTTACACAGAGCCCCTTTCAGTGTAGTCAGCCAACAGCAGACCCCCAGTTGCCCATTACTTTCAGGACTTTCTTATAAACTTAGAAGCTGGAGAGAAGCTGGAGAGAAGCTCTCTCAGTGGTGGCACTTTTCATCCCTAAAAGCTAGATCTGCATCCAACCTGACAAAACCAGAAGTGAATACCTAATATTAGTTAATGAAAACTAGATAAAAGAAATCGTGCCTAATTCAAAGTGGGAATTTCCGAGAGAGAGAACATAATAATAACGGCCATACTGGGTCAGACCAAAGGTCATCTAGCCCAGTAGCCCGTCTTCCAACAGTGGCCAATGCCAGGTGCCCCAGAAGTAATCAACAAAACAGATAATCAAGTGATCTGTCCCCTGCACCTCACAAACAGAGGCTAAGGGAACCATTCCTGCCCACCCTGGATAATAGTCATTGATGGACCTATCCTATATGAATTTATCTAGCTCTTTTTTGAAATCTGTTAAAGTCCTGGTCTTCATGACATCCTCTGGCAAGGAGTTTCACAGATTGACTTCACAGATTCAAATGAACTTTCCAAATGCACCATTCTTCTCCAGTAGAGAAGGCTGTTTGCTATAGCATCCTATTTCTAAAATGTCTATCATAACATACAGAGTGCATTGCATTAGGTCTCAGAAGACCTGGGATCTATTCCCATCTCTGCCACTGGCCAGCTGGGTAACTTTAGGCAAGTCACTCTGGCCTTTATTTTTAAAGCTATTTCAACATCACTGCTGTGCCTAACTGATTTAGGAGCCTAAATCTCATTTTTAAAGAGATTGAGCCATATAGGAGCCTAAATCCCATCAGCTAGCAATGGGATTTTGGCTCCTTTAGAGCTAAATACCTTTTGAAAATGAGATTTAGGCTCCTAAACTGGTTAGGCGTTGCAGAGCTGAGTGCACTCTTAGCTTCATCATGCTTCATTTCCCCTATCTGTAAAATAAAGGTAAGGATACAAACCTTCTTTGCAATATACAATAATATTACAAAGCAATAATATTATTTTTCAGTGCTTAGGAAATAAATGCTGCAACAAGGGAGCAGAGATTTTGTATTCAGGACCATTATTTCCATATGAGCAAGGATGCTAAACATGTAGTGACCGATAATAGTGTTACTGTCACTGGGGAAGGGAGGAGCAATCCTAGGCAGAAATGCCCAAAAGTCAGCTTCTGATCCCTCATCAGTGTATGTGAGTTGCAGAAGCTCCTGGTATCGAATGCCTATTGACGCTGAATTCCCTCAATTAGAGTTGTGCCCGGGAAACACAGTAGTGAAGGAATTCAAGTGCATGCGCCTAAAGTTTTCTGCAAACCTTCAGGAAAAATGGGTGATGTATTTGTTAGCATGCCATTCCCACCCATAGAGAGCTGAGGGGTATCTCTGGAATTAGCACACCTGTGGAAAACACTTCCAATGACCATGACACTGCTAAAGACACTACTGAGTAATGTTCATTTCCTTCTCACACTTATTGGTGATAGGATCACCAAGCTGAAAGTGCCAGGCAGCTTTGGCATGGGACAGATGCAAGGAATATAAATCTGCCTGCTATAACATGTACTACAGGCAAAGCAGAAGGGCAGAGAATGAAGTCTAGTCTACACCACACCACCTCTTGCTGAGTCAATCTAACCTATGCAATCTCAGTTACACGAACGGCATAGCTGAACTCAACCTACTTATGCAGTGTCTTCCATGTGGTAATGTTGGCGGGGGCTGCTCTCCTGTCAACTCTGGCTACTCTTCTCATTCTGGTAGAGTATAGGGATGTAAAAAAGGTTTAAAAACAGTAACTGTGTGCAGTTGGTTGGAGTGGCCACCCACTGGCCCCGAGGGGGATGACTCACATGGGAGGAAGACAGGGGGCGGGACCAGGGATATAAAAGACCCTGCCAGTGAGGGAGCCAGAAGCCTTCTCTCCCCAGCCCACAAGGGAGACAGAAGCCTTCTTGTTCCAGACAGCCAGAAGCCTGCTCAGCCCAACCCAGCGAGGAACCGGACCTGGGGGAAGCCGACAGCTGGCCAGGGCCACTGGGCCAACTGCTGGAGGACTACCAAGCGGGACCACTTCTGTGGCTGGAAGATCCCAACCCGTGCGGACTGGAGGACCTGCCACAGAACCAGGTACAGGGTCCGGAGGGGAGAACTGGAGCAGGCCCAGGTATAGCCGACCTTGGTCTGGCTGAGGGTCAGCAGGCTGCAGTGTGGACCCCAACATAACAGGTCAGTAAGTTTTGGAACCAGACCCCTGCTGACCTAGCAGCTGATTACCGGCTGCTACTAGGGCCCTGGGCTGGGACTTGGTGGTATAGGGAGGGCCCGCATCCCCCCCTGCCACCCTTTGATTGGGTGGCGGTCTTGCCTCCTGTAGTGGGCAGCCACAGGCAAGGTGCCTGAACCCCTCCTGTACAAGGAGACAGACTACTTACTAGGGCTTACTGGTTGTGAACCGGTTGGCTTGCTTTGCCTGAAGCCCTTGCCCTGCCCTAGGGCTGGGCCTCTGTTTAATTATTGACTGTTTAACTGTGCTAGCCTCCCCTGGGTTTAGGGCTGGCTCCCTAACTGTTTAATGACTGCAGCCCCTTCCCTGCGTTCAGGGCTGGGCTCTTACTGGTTTAACTGTGTTAGTCTCCCCTGCATTTGAGATGTCTTCCTAACTGCTTCCTTACTGCAGCCCTGTCCTGCACTAGGGCCAGAGACTGCTTGGCTATGGCAGCCTCGCCCTGCACCCAGCAGGGCCGGACCGAGCCATTTGAGCACCCCGGGCTCCGGGAGCGCAGCACCGCTCCCAGGAGTGTGACACACGCCGGTCCCACCCCCAGGCACACGGCGCCCCAGGCGTCCGGTGCATGCGCGGTGCTGCCCCCACCTGGCCCAGCAGCCCTGCGTGGCGCTCCCTACAATGGGGACTCCGGGTGGTAGCCCAGTCAGCCCGTACCTTGGGCCGGCTCTGGCACCAGGCCTGGGCTGTAGACTGCTTGATTGCTGCAGACCTGCCCTGCACTAGGGCCGGGCCACAAACTTCTAGAGCAGTAGCTCTGCTCTGAATCGGGGCTCAGACTGGAATTGTGTGTAGTGGGTTGGAGTGGGCCCCCACTGTCCCCAATGGGCTACGCTGTGTAACCATTAAAAACCCCAGCTGTTACACAGTTAGCTGTTTTGGGGGGGGGGGGGATCTGCACAGCTGGGTAGCACTAGGGAAAGAAGGATGGTGAGGCGTGCCCCCGTGGCTCCCAAGGAACCAGTTGCCACTCCACATTGCAGACTCTCCAGTATAAGGCCTATACTGTAGCGCCTGCAGTGCGGGGTGGCAGCAGAAGTTGGTGCATTCCAGGAAGCAGGAGCAGAGCTACAGTATAAGAGCCAGCAGCATGGTGTGGCAGCCAGCTCTTGGTCGCCCTGCTTATGGGGAGATGACTGCTCTGTGGAAGTTTAACTGTAATGGAAGCTGATAAGCATCAAACGGTTAAACAGGTAAACTCTTACATCCCTAGTGGAGCACCGGAGTCGAAGGGAGAGCACTCCGAGGTTGATTTATCGCATCTAAGCAGACACAATAAATCGACCACTGGTGGATCGATCACTTGCAGCATCGATCCACCATCTAGTGTGAACAAGTCCCAAGAGACATATTTTAATGTTCTCTGGGCATACAACTGAAAGCTAGGGCTTTCTGAATTCTAAGCCTGGCTATGACACCGACCCTTTCAGTAGCCTTAGGCAAAACTCTGTATCTAAGTTTGCTCATCTGTAAATGGGGTATAATACTTACTGTCATAATACTGAGATGTCATGAGGATTAATTAGTTGATAAAGGACTTTAATCATAAAAAGTGTTATGAATACTGACCATTATAATATTTCTCTCATTATTTTGCAATAATTCACATGCTATCACCTAACTTGATTTGATTTCACAGCATGAATTCCATTTTTTCTGTTATGAATACAACTTTTCCTATTGATTTACACTAGCTGAGAAGGCAAAAAAAAAACCATGAAAATATTCTTACAATAAAAGCAATCATCGGATTAACTGCGACTAGTATCGTGAACTTTAGGCTTTAATTTTGACTTGTAGGCTCTCTTATGGTGCCTGATTACAATCACCATGCATAGTTGCTTCTCCGGAACGAAGCTATTCAAAAGCATTCACAAGGAATTCAAAGTAGTATCCTTTTCTGAAAGTTATAATTTTTTAAAATGTGGTGATATAGCTAGACAGTTTAATAGAATACCACATTAATATTCTAGGTGAACATTTAGTGATCTGCCTATTTATGATACTGGGAAAGCCCATTGTGTAACTTTATCGAACGATGCTTTAAACCTCTTTGTTGGATGACTACGCTATGTCTGCTAAGCATCAGCTTTCAGAATATTCAAATACTTCAAATTAAAACAGACCATCATTATCCTGAGTTACTCTAGATATGTTAAAGTTCAGTGCCATTTACCATGTGAGGATATTTAGGATGAGAGCTAAAATCTGAATATAAGAGTGCTTGTATGGTTAACAGCACTTTTCCTAGCAATCGTCCTAATACTCTCCTTGGTCAAAAATGTATCCTCCCCTCCTCCCCAGTAGTAAAGTAATTCCTAAACTGTGTATCTGAACACAGATGTGCTGAGAGAAACTTCAGGATGAAATCTGGCACTGATTTTCAGAGCAGCTAAGCACTCAACACTTTCATTGACGTTAACAGGAGCTGCAGTGATTAGAATTTTGGACTATCAGCACGTTTGTTTTCTGTAGGCAAATTATCAGCTGCATTGCTACTCTGAGTGTACACCTTTTTGCCCAATGAGTTCTGGCTGGGGAGATGGGTAATTCAAGGGTACGTCTAGACTACATGCCTCTGTCGCCAGAGGCATGAAGATTGGGCTACGAGACATAGGAAAATGAAGCAGCGATTTAAATAATCGCCGCTTCATTTAAATTTACATGGCTGCCGCGCTGAGCCGACAAACAGCTGATGAGCTGTTTGTCGGCTCAGCGGGATAGTCTGGACACGTGGGTGTCGACATCAAAGGTATTTGTCGACCACCCAGGTAAAGCTCATCCCAGGAGGCATACCTGGGTGGTCGACATACCTTTGATGTTGACACCCGTGTGTCCAGACTATCAGCTGTTTGTCGGCTCAGTGCCACAGCCATGTAAATTTAAATGAAGCAGCGATTATTTAAATCACCGCTTCATTTTCCTATGTCTGGTAGCCTAATCTACATGCCTCTGGCGACAGAGGCATGTAGTCTAGATGTACCCTAACATAGCTACATAATTATTTAAAGCCAATTTTGGTCTGTGGATTACAAACCTCTTCATCTGACTCTTTGCTCTCTATTCATCTGCAGGAACGTTCCTCTATAGTAAATAAATATCTGAGTCTATTTTAAGGTTTTCTTTACCAACACTTCCTAAGAAATTTGGAATGGTACCACTTCAAATATAGTTTCTTGAATTAGCTCCCTTTCTTCTGACAAGTTTATGTGTCCCCATATCTCCCTCTAGAATCATAGAATCATAGAATAATAGGACTGGAAGGGACCTCAAGAGGTCATCGAGTCCAGCCCCCCGCCCTCAAGGCAGGACCAAGCTCCGTCTACACCATCCCTGGCAGATGTCTATCTAACCTGTTCTTAAATATCTCCAGAGAGGGAGATTCCACCACCTCCCTTGGCAATTTATTCCAATATTTGACCACCCTGACAGTTAGGAATTTTTTCCTAATGTCCAATCTAAACCTCCCCTGCTGCACTTTAAGCCCATTACTCCTTGTCCTGTCCTCAGAAACCAAGAGGAACAAATTTTCTCCTTCCTCCTTGTGACACCCTTTTAGATATTTGAAAACCGCTATCATGTCCCCCCTTAATCTTCTTTTTTCCAAATTAAACAAGCCCAGTTCATGAAGCCTGGCTTCATAGGTCATGTTCTCTAAACCTTTAATCATTCTTGTCGCTCTTCTCTGTACCCTTTCCAATTTCTCCACATCTTTCTTGAAATGTGGCGCCCAGAACTGGACACAGTACTCCAGCTGAGGCTCTAGATTGATTCTTGACAAAATTACACCAGCTTGACACAAATAAATGCGTGTGTTTGTGTGTAACTGGTGTGAAAGGAGAATCAAAACACACGAGGACACATATACATGTATGTTTATACACACACTTACAAAAGGATCCAAATTTATGTTTAGTTAAATCTGAAAGGGTGCACCCTGCACCCTTAGCTTGAAATAAGCTACACAATTTGCGGTATGCAAATTGTGTAGCTTTTTTCGAGCATATTTCGAAATAGCTTATTATGTAATTTGGCACTGTAGAACGAGGGTTACCGGGATGTCGGAATAAGCTGCCAGTTATTTTGAAATCTATTTTGAAATAATGGGCTGCATCAATAGATGCGGAATAGCTATTTTGGAATACTTCTGATATCCTGAAATAGCTTTGCAGTGTAGACATACCCAAACTGTCCATAATACTATAGAATCATAGAACACTGGAACTGGAAGGGAGAGGTCATCAAGTCCAGTTCCCTGCCCGCACGGCAGAACCAAGCACTGTCTAGATCATCACTGAAAGATGACAGCTTACAAGTGAACAGATGTGGTTTTTCAGAATAAAAAGTGAACAGGCTGGTTTTTCAGAATAAAAAGTGAACAGGCTGGTTTTTCAGAATAAAAAATAAACAGCGCCTTTCCCCTTGCCATGGCTGTGACTGGCTGAAATGTTCTCAGCACCCAGCATTGAACCCCTTGTGGGGAAATGACAAGACATTCTTAGCACTTTCTTCCTCCTACAGGTAAGCAGAGTCTTTGTTGATGATTTTCTGAGCAGGATGAAAATTACATTAATTTTACTTAGCATTTCCCCTATTTGGGTATGTAGCTGGGGGGAGAAGGGACTGGTTTGTAGGCAATATGCTGACAGAGTTGGAAGTAGGAGATGCAGACAGCAGGATTAATAAAAATGCATTGACAATTGCTGTCAATATTCATTTATCTGTTTTTAATTGTGCGTTGAGGAAACTGTTAGGTGATCTTGGGATGCAGAAATTTTCAAACAAATAAATGTTTGAATTGCAGAACCTACTGAAAAATCCACTTATGCCACTTAAGACTCTTATACTGAAAAGTAAGCAAAGCTAGCTGCGAAGCAATGTATTCATCTGAAGTAACATTAAAGGCACGGCATAGATCCAAGGTGGAAAATATACGGTTATTTGGATCCGTCCCTATTGATCACCAGAGTCTTGTATGTGGATCGGCTATACCATATTAGGAAGTCATCACAGTTGGTAGGGAAAGAGACATCTTATGGGCGAGGGGCCCAGCCATACACAAAGCAGTCTGACCTGACAAACTTCACAGGCAGTTTCACAGCTGCCAAGAGACAATGCCAAAGAGACTATCACAGACCCCAAATGCCACTGTGAGAACGCTATCCCGGAACTTGGCATCCAAGACACACCCTGTTGAGGCCACAGCTGTCAATTCTCCTCTGGGGGAAAGACAAGAAGTAGCAAGCTGGGTGGGAAGAAAGGCTGCAAAACTCGAGGCAGGCACAACTTATACTTGAGTTATGAAGGGCACTGATGGTTTGTCAAATATACTTGCTGCTTATGTTAAATCCACAGACAAGCTTCAAGTTCTAATTATTGGAAGAACTGATTTTTTTTTTTAATATGGTGGCTCACATTTTGGCTTGAGCAGGTGCAACATCTTACAGCCAGAATGTGAAGGTTTTCAGAAAAGAACAAATGAGATGTAACACTGCTTTGATTGTTGCTCTTGCAAGACAGAATCAGAGTGATACAGTAACTATGAGTGTGTTTTTAGTAGGCGGCAGACAGAAATATTACTATTCCCTGTGGAGGAACTGATGGGGGTGGGGGGGGGGGGGGAATCACAGCAAATTCTGCAACTGAGAAAAGGAGGTATAAGATACACATTTTCACAAAGCACTGGAGAGCAAGCCACGATGCCCTCACACAGCAGCAGCAGCTGTAGCTCCTGTCCTATAGGGTTCAGTCCAGATCCACCGCTGGCAGAGAAGGCCATTAGGGGCTGTAGCCAGCCAGAGAGAGTTAGAACAGTCCCTAACTTACTCAAGGGTCTAACCAGGCATCTGTCAGCCCTGGGAGGGCAAAGGTGGCATCAGGCATTGGTCAGCCATTATACAATGAAATGAAAGGGGAGGAATCACTTCTGCAACATGTTGTTCTCAGCCTGCTGCATCAGTATGTATACTGAGCATCAAGGGGGCTGGAGTTCTGTTTCATCTCTTCCACAGACCTCCTGTGTGACCTTGGGTAGGTCACAATTTCTCTGCACCTCAATTTCCTTATCTATACAAGGGGCTAATGATCCATTCCCTCCCTCACAAAGTGCATTGAGCTCAGATGGAAAGCAAAAGGGCAAAGAATTTGTTATAACGTATTACTACTAAAACTATACTGAACAGAGAAAGCAAATATGGAGGAAACAAAAAAAATACAGTTAGCACTGTACTGTATTTGCATTTAGAACAGGGACTGATGAATTGTACCATGAATATGATATAATCTTCTTATAACATTTCTGCTAGTCACTGAGAACTAGTAAATGTTATCTACCATCCCTTGATAAATGATATTTTGAATATATGTACAGTATGGTAAAATATATTCATTTTTCATGTAAGATATGTAAATCTTTTTACCACATACCGAAATCATAATGCTATGTTCAGGAAGCAAAGAGCAAAATGGGTTAAATATGTAAAGTCCATATACTCACCAACATAAGGTGACCTTCAAAAGGAGCCCTTTGTGATTTTACTGGATCTAGCAGAGTACATCTCTAGAAATGTACCAACATAGCCACAAATAATCTGGAAACATTTCTAGGTGATCATTGGCTTGTACGCTGTATAGACAGCTACCTCACTTTCTCATGTCGTTTCATTTGATACTTCTATTAAAAAGTACTGTATTTTATTTACAGTACTAGCCCCATAGGACAGTAGCTACAGTTTTCAAAAGTGTTCCAAATAATAAGAAACAAGAGGGTTTGGGCCTGTTCAGTAGTATATTATACTATTTACAGTCATGCTAGATGGGATACAGTTTCAAACTGGAGTTATAAACCCAAATCCTTTTCTGCAAGGAAACTGGGTTAGGTGTACCTCTCGGGCAATGCTTTGAAAATTAACCCTACGCGCCCACTTTTCCAAAATGAAACATGACTCTGGTAAGGGGAGAGGGGCAGGATAATTCTATTCTGAGAGTTTGCATGTGTTTCTCAATGCTATTGAAACCTCTCCATTTATACGTATGGAGTTTGCCTGCCTTATTTGGAGCTTGGCTCCCAGGCAATGCAGAACATGTTGTTTAAAAAAAAAAGATTAAATAACTGAGATACCTGGATCAAATAGTAAAATTCTAATAATATCTGCATATCCATAGACAGACATCTCAGGACCTACCTTAAGCATGTTGGCGTGAAAGTCACCAACTGATTCCTGCATGAATTCTCGGTGTTCAAAATTTCTCGATGCTACAAACATGTGGATCTTAGGCATGAGCTCTCATCGTGTTGCTGGAAAACATGATCTTCTTCATGTTCTAGGATTAAGGATCCGGAGAGACAGCTCTTCTCCTCTAGCCTAGCCATGCAGCATATCAGAACTGATCTTCCTCACAATTAAGTCAATGGCAAAACTCCAGTGGATTTCAATAAGCAGAGAACTAAGCTTATCTACTCCAAAGGGACAGATTCAGTTAGTGTAAATCAGTGTGACTCCACTGAGGCAAATGTTTTTTCAGTGGTATTGTGAATCTGTCAGGATGACAACGGGTCCTTTGAGTACAGGATTTTAGTCTTATGTGATACAAGTTGTTGGGGTTTTGGGGGTTTTTTTACTAATTTTTACTGCAGTAATTTAAGAGGTATTTGCCCTAAATCTGAAATCCTTATTCCATTTTAGAGTCAAAACTCCTACTGGAGACAATACATGCTTTGCCTGAATAAGGCTTGAATAAAACCAGATTAAGACTTTAGGGTTTAGCCTTTGGTATATGTTATTTTATACCATACTCTACTCTAAGCTATCTGGGATTGGGTCATGAATCCCAATTCTGCATGTCTCTTTCATTTGTATGGGAGAATTCAGTGACAACAGCACCAAAAGACTGAGGGCAAAACTTCTACTCCTTGCCACCAATAAAATCACGTTACTCAACATGCATCTTACTCTTCAGAAACATGAGCTGGTTACAAAATATTTTAAATTGACAAGTGCTATTTTGGATCAATGATAATCTCATGACTACCAGCCTCTTTGCCATAAAATGAAGGAGAGGGAAAATTCCATTACATTAAGGAAGAATTCAAAACCAGAAAGCAACGTGAAGCATGGGAAGAGTTATGTAGTGTAGCAATACTGAGTGAGTGGTAGGCTCCTAGCATGCAGCTACATCCAGTAATAACACCTGGCGGTGTCCAGATTTTTTTCAGTTTGGGATCAGGATTGGATCCCCTGGGTTAGGCTATGGGGTATCTTCAGATGGTTAAAGAAGATACAATTTGTAGATGTGGCATATCAGCCTCACATTCTTAATTCAGGGCCACTCTGGAAATAATATGCCTGAAATCACACCACACCTGTAAAGATGGTAGGAACAAAATTACACGGAGAAAAGCCAGTGGATGTAGGATTACAATGGGATTTTCATAAGTAATTAATATTTCTGCATGAAAACCAGAGGCTGGATATGGACCCCTGTTAAGTAACTGGACCAACTGTCTTTTAAAATCATAGATAGTTTGCAGTTGTGTATCAGCCTTAGTGCATATTTTAATCAGTCTTAACTCATATGTTGGGGCTAATAGGAGATAAAAGTAGATGCCCACATTTCTGGAGGATATGGGTGATTAATAGGGTTCCTCAATAAGGTGTCAGTCACCCTTTAGAACTTCCCTGGTACACATTCAGAAATAGGCTTGAAATTCATAAAATGCATGAGCAGCGGTGGGTATCTAAGGAGCCCTGTATCAAAATCATTATTGCTTATTAATAGAACAAGTAACGCGTGGTCCATCACGATCTTAAAGCTATCAAAACCTTGCAAACATTTTGTGAATGTCTCTCATGCTCATAGACTTGTCAATCATTTTCTCTACTTGTGCTCACTTGATCTCGGCGTCAGAAAGCTGCCTGGAACAACATGCTACAGGCTTCTCAACATCTCACTGAAACTGGAGTACAACACCAGCTCTCTAGCTGCTGGCATCTGTTGAAACGGCTGTAGAATTGGAATCATCATCAAATGCCTGTTCCAGGGATGTGGTCAATAGATTATTTAGTCCACCAGCCATGTTCTCCTACTTTCTCCTATATCCACACAGAAATAGTTTATGAGGAGGCTGTGGCTGTTGTGGAATGTGCTCCCAGAATTTACCAGAGGATGAAGAAATTTCACCATTTCAAATATATTTTTAGATAGTGATATTTCAACTATAGCTATAACTTCTACTGGATTTAGCCCTCTGCCCTCTTTATCAGTCAGATGCCGTTTGAACTAGAGTGGGGTTTTCTGTAACATACATTTCTCTATATTTACTTTTGTCAAACAGCTTCCATCACCATCAAGACACCGGGTGGGTGGGTGAGAGAGAGACACCCCCCATAGGAGCACTCTGTCAGTGTTTTAAGTACGCTATTTCTTCCTCAGTCCCTCCTGCATTGTGGGAAGAAATCAGATTAGAATCCTCCAGATGGCATTCAACACACAAGGAAAAGGCCTTTTTTTGTTTTAAAGTACAGTCTACACGGATTGTCCTTTAAATAGGATACTTTTCACCAAACATTGTTCCAGCTTCTCCTTTGCATCTTATGAGGCCCACCTCAATTACTGTAATTCAGTCTATAACAGTGGTGGGCAACTCTGCCACATATGTCCCATTGGGGTTCTACATGTGGCCCGCAAGACTTTTTATTTTCCTTTGCTCATGCACAGGATTGCCAGTGTCCACTGGTTTCCGTCCATATAATTTTGTTCTTACTTGTACTACTAAAGTGACATGTGCATAATGCAAGGGCACAGGAAATGTAGTGCATGCTGATTGCACATGACATTTACTGTAAGAGCTACGTGTTCTCTCTGCAACCAAAGTGCTGCTACAGTTCCATCAGCACCCTCTGCAAATTCTAGGTACACAAGCATAGTTAGCAAAGCTACCTTAACCCGGGAGCCCCCTTGGTTATGACAATCTTGTGTCCCACTGAGATTAAGGAGGGTCACTCATGTGGCCCACTCACTAGCCCAGATTGCTGGTCTAAGAGGTTACTTGCAGTGGCCACATTAATAACCAAAGTATCAAACACATACTTCCTTGCCTTTGTAGGTAGTATGGACTTTGAATTAACGTAAGCATCTTATCTGGGCGTGCATCTATTGAGCACTTCCCAGAGCTGCTCCAGTTTAGGACTGAAGTACACTGACTAAAAAGTTCTTTACAAACTGAATCAATTTTACACCTGAATCAATTTTAAATTTAACATTCAAATCCTGTACAAGAATGGTGTGTTTGGACGCTGATGCCAGGAAACAAGCATCATTCATCTTTGCTTGGGCTCTCATCCTCATCCTTCAGCTTCTACTGACATAGTCCGAATGTCCTTTTCTCTTACCTTTCATGACTATGGTGGCTGGGTACATCTAGTTTGGATGTGTTCTACCATTTCAGGGACTTGGTGCTTGTAAGTAGAATTTTTATTCTCTCTTCCTTATGGGAATCTTTCCCTATGGGAATTTGTTCTTTGCTATATCTTTCACTGTGCTTCCATCACACTCTTTTTACTAAATTGCACTTTTCCCAGCTCAGATTATCCATTCCATGGCGATTCCAGTGTGAACTCACACATAACTAATTATTCTGAAATTCTTTTGTTTAAAATTCCAGCTACTAGACAATCCTTGATATGTTCTTATCCTTGTTCATATTGTGTCTTTATAAAGGCTTCTGTACAGTCTCTGGGCCTCTGCACATTACAAATTAAACCTCTCTAGTTCAGCACCCTCGGGACCTGACCAATGCCGAACCAGAAAATTTGCTGAAACAAAGGAAGTCAATATTGTCTAGCGGCATTATTAACACTTCCACTTCTTACTGGGCTCTTAGAAGACATGGAGGGGTAAGTTAAAGATAAATAAATGCACAGAACACTGACAGCCAGGACTAGTGGCTGAAACAAACTTTATAGGACCAGAGGAAACTTGGCTACATCCATAATAAGTGGACATCTGGCTAACTAAAATCATGCTGGACTACAGATGTTGCCGGACTAGAGAGATTCATCCTGTAATAAAAGAACATCCATTTGAGTATTACATGCTAAGAAGGATTTCATTGTTATTCTTCTCCTTTCTCAATGAAGGGAAATGATTTTTAAGCATCTCCAGGCTCCAACTTTTTGCCTGAACTAATGATTTGCTCTGTACTTCCCTGCTGTGTTTAGGTTTGTTGGGTTCAAAATCCCACCTCGTCAAACAGAAAGGCTTGTGAAGAGTTGAATTTTTGGATCATCTTTTATTCATCTTGGTTCAACTTCTCTGCGCCACAGAGTGACCAACAGACTTGCCACATCCCTGGGCAAGATGGAGGGGTGGTTCTGCACCCTGGGAAAGGGAGAGGCCCCAGGCAGAAGGGGCAGATGGAGGCTGACCTCTCCCAGTCAGACCTTCAGCCCCACCTGGGGTTCCAGCGGCAATTTAAAGGGCCCAACCAACACTGAAATTGTCGGGCCCCAGGGCAGCTGCCCCTTTTGCCCCTCTCCCTCTTCTGTGCCATGTTGCAGTGGTAATGAATAACAGAAAAAGTGACTTTCTATCACTGACCAAGGAACTTTAATAAAAGATGGGAAACAGGACTTCCTACAGCTACTTTCTCTTTTCTGCTTTACTGTACACCTTCTACAATACCTCTTCTGCCTGGATTCCAGTTACAGCTGCAAAGAAGCAGACATAAAATGAGGGTCCGTGAAACCTCCTATGTCCATTAGGCAGGAGACCAGATCTACTATTGTGGTCTGGCTCTGTAAACTCCTTGGTAGGGAGGGCTGGGGAAAGATGAATTGTTTTATTCACTAGTTAATTCAACCAAAACCTTGTCAGTTCAGTAATCAAAGAGTTAAGCACATTGCTGAGTTCTGTGTGCATGTATTTTAAAAAAATGTATAGAATGCAAACACAGATGCAACATGGCTTTTGAGCAACCTACTTCCAAAAAATCCTTCCCAGGTTTTACAATCAGGCTAAGGCTTGACGGGATGGAACTTTGGGAGGATATTCAGTACTGTGTGGATATTTATGTAATGAAGCTATAACCAATGAAGACAATAACAGAAAAGTAGCTACGTGAGTCTCAGTGCTTAGATTTACAAAGCCCCCAGAATACAGTGTCCCCTTCCCCCTCCCCTCTCCCTACCTTAAACTCCTCGCAGTGGCAGGTACAAAATGTCACACAGCCAGTCCCTCTTGTGCTAGGGAATAGGAAGAATACCTTCTTTTGTATTAAGTAACTGTCAAAAAGAAAGATGAAAAAGTTCTCTCACAGCTAATAAAAGTAAACTATGGAAGAATGTCTTTAGATGCTGCTGCCTCCAGTTATAATCTGACACTAGGAGCATAGTGCAAGATTATTTTAACAAAGGCTCTTACAAAAGTCAGATCAATTACTGACATCTGCAGCAAATGCAGAAGGAAGCAAACATCAATCATGCATATTCTGAACTTGAAAGGACAGATGCATTTTTACAGTACAGTCATGTTGCTCCTTTTTGTCCCCCCTGTGGCTCAAACTCCCACTTAATCTCAAATGAAAAGGACTGTGCTGTGGAAGTCTTTAAAAAATACAATTGCTAAGAGCTATTTTTGGTGGCTTGAATATTTGGTCCAGTGCTAGCAGCTTGAAAATTCAAGACACATGACTCAGAGGTCAATTTGATCAGTCCATGGCATCAGCTGTGTTAAGAAATTTAGACTTCAGCATCATTAGATAATCAGCATCACATGAAAATACTTAAGAGTACTGGATTTAACTTTCTCATCAACAAAGATGCAATTGTTTCAATGATTGGAAATACTTGTCACAAAGCTAGCCCCACAGTTGATTTTATTCCTCATTTCAAATTAAATTAAGAGAAATATGAGAGGGGAACAAGAACGTGATTTGTGGATTTGTTTTTACTTTCACATTTCAGAGTTTTGGAGAAAGAAGCACCTGCTTGAGGACTATAACGATAT
Organism: Pelodiscus sinensis; assembly: GCF_052426305.1. Lineage (NCBI taxonomy): Eukaryota > Metazoa > Chordata > Testudines > Trionychidae > Pelodiscus > Pelodiscus sinensis. The sequence continues at coordinate 106,791,309 of NC_143055.1, forward strand.
CCCACATGTGTATTTCTTATTGAATGAAAATATTGACAACTTAATTACAAACTGTATGTTTATTGCACTTACCTGCCCAACAGCATTTAAATGGACTTGTGCTAAATTAATGAATCTGTATCAGACCCATACTGAATCAGACCCATCTAATCCAGTATCCTGTCTCCAACAGCGTACAATACTAGGAGATTCAGAGGAAGGTGCAAGAATGCTGCATTAGGCAGATGTGGGACAATCTGCCATGTAGGTCCCTTTGCTTTTGGTTGCAAGACAGGGAGAATATAAATTCCCAACCAATCTTTTTTAGTCTATGTGTTATTTTATATAACTGCATCATGGCCCTTTTATATTTCTCTCCCTTCTATGCGAACACCACCAATCTTTTCCAACACTTTTCATAGGAGAGATTTTCTAGGTCCTTGGTCATTGTTACTGCCTTTCTCTGAGCCCCCTCTTCCATTCTGACCTTGTGTTTTGTAGGGAATTTGGTGCTTGGCTTCAATCACCATCCAAGGTTCAGATTCTGGTCATTTGTGCAATAGTCTTTATTCATCAACTTCCAACACTGAACAGCTTGAAGACTTGCAATATTACCAGATCTAGAAATATATCAAAGATAAATACGTACCTGACATAGAAATCACATTGGCTGCAGTAGTTGGAGTAATTTCTGATTCTTTACTAGAAATGAAGATGGGAAATCACTTACTTCATAGTCAAACTCACTCTCAAATCCCTTTTCTGGTTACTGTCTGGATATTGGGACAGACATCCTTATGCTCAAGTCTCTTTATTGTGATGGTGGCTATAAAAATTCCTTTTCTTATCATTGATTTATGACGTACAATACAGGCGTCATACGCAGAATTCTCATTACCATTCATTGCTTAGAAATGTAATTCAAGATGGACTTTTACTGTTGTTGGGAAACAGAACCTGTGGGCTTTAATACTTATTATAAAGGTGAAAATGGCATTTATTTAACCTAATAAATTGGAAAGCTTTGCCACTGATTTCAGAGGGAGCAGAATTTGACCCTTCTTTGGAAAAGATGCTTCTTTTCCAAAGAGTAAATCAAAAGGGCTAGCTTAGAATTTCTACAGTGAAACCAGACCATGTAAGAGAATCTACCGCATTTTGCAGGCTTGTCTGAGCCTTCCATTGGAGAAGTCCCACGGAGTTCTTGTTATATATAACCCTAGCAAGCAGCAACGAGCAATAATGCTAAAATGCAGTCAGGCAGCTGGCACTATCATTTAACTGCTCACTCACCACTAATATATAAAGTGGGCTGCAAAGGTCAAAGCTTATATCCACAATATAAGTGTAAGAAGGCGACAAATGGGTCAAGATTAATTTAAACCTATAAACAGCTACATAATAAAATAATATAGTGCAAGGTCACTGTGATTCTCCCATCTTCCAAAATAAGAAATTCTATTTGTTGTCCTTCTCTAACAATGAATATGTAGAATTTTCTTTTATTAATGCCTCGCTGTTAAAGTAATGGTCTACAGAAATCAATTATGTTTCAGTATTATTATATGTGGGACTATATCTCTGTCAAAATCTTTACTACCCATTTCCACACTTGTTTACTGTATATGTTAGTATGGATTCATACTATATAATGAAATATTCACAAGCAGAAAATCTGCATCAACAAAGAGTTAACACAAAGTATTTTTCAGTGGAATCTAGCTGACATTCCCCCAGAATTGAACTCTTGACTTTAAAAAAAAATCTAAAACTTAAAAGAAAAAAAGATAAAGATATTAAAAGTCTAGGCATTATTATATAAGGGATCTAAGTGAGTTCCTCATCCTCCATCTTTTTATGTCACCTCATTTGACTTAAATCATTGACCCGTACTAAATTTCCCCTTTGTTATGTTCTTGAATGGAACAAATTTTCAAAATTGATACATCTGATTTTTATATTATATGTGGAATGCAAATGTTTACAAAAAAATGCAGTTGTAGATTACATTACATTCAATATTCCTGCACTGAGGTGAGACTGGTTGAGGAGGAGAATATTTTTGTGGATAGAAATGGAGTGAGACACCTGATCTGGTGTTATAAATTACATTGATTCTGTGTTGTTGTAGGCTTATACATATGGATGTACAACTTGAAAGTTTGTATTTGCAATTAAATTGACAAATATATATAGTATTTTGTCATCAGTAACGTGTTGTATGTGTTACTTGTATGATGTTTTAGAAGCTGACACCCTGAATAGGAAATGGGATTTAATCCATTAATTTGCTGTTTTGATTTTTGATTTTTTTTATTTTAGAATGCAGAGTTCATGATCAGTGGGGTGCCAATGAGTGGAGGAGGATTATATGGCAGTGGGGGGATATCTGGGATTCTTAACTGGTCATTTTGAGGCTTTTTAGCATTAGCACGGTTGTTTGTTTTCAAAATTGTAGATTTTTTTTTAAAAAGGAATTTAAGATGTTAAGCGGACTAAATAAATCTCACTTGCAACCTTAAATCAGGGCTGGGGAAGAGTTTGTGAATTTTCCTAGAATTTACTGAGCACCAAAAAGAGAAAAGCAAAGCTCCACCAAAGCAAGGCTACCCCTACTCTTGAAGATGAGAAACATTTTCAAAAGCATTTATGACTTTCAATGTGATTTTCCTATGTGCCCATGTCACTTTTGGAAAAATAGAACTTAGCTCTTTAAGTTAGTTATGTGCTTTAGAAAATTCTCTCTCCTATCTAGAACATTTAATTGTTGGAAATTTAGATAGCCCTTTTTCTGTCTTCTCTGCCCCCTCCCCATGCTGCACTCCCTCTACATCTTACACATCCCTGCCTTTGCCTCCTGCAACCCACTCTGTGCCATCCTGTCCCCTATTTCCACCTCCATGTCTCCTGTTCCTTTTTCACATTCTCCCCCTGATACCCTCAAGACATTGTACTGCCTTCCAATCCCCAACTTCCATGCATTTCTCTATCCCCATCCAGCCTCCCCCTATCCTCTGCACTCCCTTCATGCCCTTTATATCCCATGCTCCAAATTCAAAACCATCACCATGTCTAGCTTAGGAATGTACAGAGCTCCAATCGCTGTAGAATATAAAAAAATGTCCCAAAACCCACTTCACCCCTCCTTCCACATCTTGACAGTCTCTTGTGCCAATAGATCTGCTGCTACATATACTCTAGTCCCATAGAAAAAGTCTGTGTCCCATGTGGTTCCCATGTCCTATCTTATCTTCCCTATAACTCCCAATATTCTACTCCCTTACCTTCTTTTTTTAGGCTCCTACTCCCTCCCAGACCTTCCACCTCTGCATCAATACACTTGTCATCATTGTATTAGCTCAAAAAATAAGCTACATCTACATGAAAATATCAAAGATCAGGCAAGCATTTATATATACAAATAACATTTCATTGTCACCTCTTAAAAAGTTTTTAAATGAATATACCATTTGAATAACATTTTGGAAAAGGTAATGAATTTAAATATCCTTTTTATGATCTGTGTTCATTATCCTCTTAAACATAGCTCAGTTTCTACAGCTTTTGCTAGACATATACATTTTCTCCATATATATCTATTTTAGAGAGTTTTTCCATCAGTCTATGAGTCCATTTGTTCAAGAGCTATTAATAATGGTAAGAGCTAGAATGATCAAATTTGGTATGTAACTTCCTCTTATCATAACTTAAAGCAAGGTCAGAGTTTGGTTGCACCAGGAAAATGGGAAGTGCTTGGAAAGGGATTGTTTTCCATAATAGAGAAAGGGAGGGCGCTGATCAGAGAGACAGCAATACTACAGAGTGACCACTGGGGGTAGCCGCAACAGCAGGCGAGTGTCCAGCTGGGGATGGGGTTTTAATTGCCAGCCACCAGAATGGGTAAGTAGTCCTCTTCCCCAAACAGTGCTGAATGGAGGGAGCCCCCCACCTCCACTGGGACCAATCCCAGGGCCAAGAAGAGCAGCATGGCCCTCATCCAAGAGATGTCCTCCCTCAAAGAGAGGCTGGGGCAGGGAAGGGCTGCCTGGTCCTCTCTGATGGAGATGCCCTCTTTGAAGGAGAGGCTGGGAATCATGTCATGACTCCTGCCAGAGGAGAGGCCTCTACCCAAAAAAAGACACTAGGACTGGCCCCAGACCTGCTGAAGTGTGGGGTGGGGGTGGCTAGAGACCAAGGCTGGCCACCAGAGCCATGCTCCCTTAGACCAGCTGCAGGATGGGGGGAGGGCCTGTGGAGGCCAAGGCCAGCCCTCTGAGCCCTACCCTCCTAGACCAGCTGCAGGGGAAGCAGCTGGAGGCCAGGGCCTCTTATCCAGAGGCATGCCCCCCACCAGACCAACTGCAGGGAGGAGGGGGGAGGGCGAAGCTGGAGGGACCAAGGCCAATAATGCCAATCTCCTAGACTCACCCTTTGAAGAAACTGACAGTGTTCCTAGAGTACAAAGAATACAAAAATCAAACTAGAAATCACTGAACCATAATGAGGCAAGTATAAGGCTCAGGATAGACAGCTCAGCAGGCAATGGAAGAAATCTGTGAAAACAAGTATATGGTGCACCAGAACTGTCATGTTGTGCTGCATGCCTTCTGAAGGAAGAAAGGCAGAACTGCATAAGAATCATTATGATCATTTACTGTTATAGATAGGGCAGATTTTGCCATCTTTATTCATGATAATTAGTACCATTATCTGCAAGTAGTTCCACTGATATATCACTAGGACATCTCCCAGACTAGAATAGTATTCAACTCGAATAAAGGTGACTGAATCTGTCCCATATAGGAATGTAAGTGACTAGTTGCATTTGCTTATCTGGTAGTTGAATAGTGACTCAACTAGTCGCTACCCTCCTCCTCTTGCTGCCTCTATCAGAGAGAGGCAACAAGAGGGGGAGCAGGAGCCGGTGTTGAGGGGTAGCCATCTTAAAAGCTGGTTTCCCCCAGCAGCACCATCTCCAAGGAGGTAGGGCCGGGGAAGTTGAGGCGCAGCAAGGAAAAGGTGCGAGCGGGGACTGAACCTTGCTACATTTTGAAGGGAGAGGCGGAACCCAGATGAGCGAGGACTGCTTGAGTCCTCACTGCTCTTCTGCCTGGAGCACCCCACTCCTTATCGACTAATCAAGTAGTCGATAGAAATGCCATCAACTACTCAATTAGTTGATTAATCAAAATTTAACATCCCTAGTCCCATAATGATTCTCAGTTGCTGGCAGTAGGAGACTGACACTGCATCACATTTTGAAGCACAAGCTGATGTCAATGTAAAATATGTATTTTCAAATATTAAGTGCAAGTATTAAGCATATTTTTAAGTATAAAATGAAGCAAAGCCAGAATTTAAAATCTACTTCTATAGCTTTTCTTCAACACATAATATCTTAAAAAGAAATGTGGGGAATATTCTGATAGATACAATGTATGTGTTGTGCACATGAAATTAGATGACAAGATAAATACCAGTATGCTTAATAAAAACAGAAGAACATAAATCAGGCAGAGTAATTTTATGCTCTATTTACTCTCCAAGGAACATCACTATCTCATACCAGAAGTCGTAGGACATACGACAGGATGTAAAAAAGACAAAAAACAAAATCAAATACAGGCCTCATTTTCCCTTCTCCCCTCCCACCAAAATAGTCCGAGTTGTAGTTAGATGCTCTATCTGATAGTGGTGTTGCATAACTGGCACTGACTTCCTTTCAGATACAAGACTGCAGTTTGGAATTAGTTTTACCCTTCACATATTTCACATTGTCTGTCTACAACACTCAACAAAAGTACTCAGACCTGGAGCCCTCGCTTTTGAACGTCATCTGAGAATCCATGCTTGACCGAGAACAAAGCAAAAGTCTCTCTGAATCATCAGTGTTTCTTCGAGTCCAGAGTTCTCCTCCTGTGCCCACTGACCGGGGCTTAAGGGAAAGTGTTTCAAATTTGACATAGGTTTCTTTGGCAAGGTCAGCTTCCTTAGCAGATTTTGGTTTCCTTTGAAGTTTTAAAACTTTATAGAGTAAGAAAAATATTAAAGGTAAAACAATCACACATGCTGCACTGCTAGCCAGGACTAAAACAGAAACTTGAGAACTGCTCTCATCATTTATTCCATCAGTGGAGAAAATAATGCATTGATCTTTTGTAGGCGGAACTCCTTTGGGACAGACACATGCCATATATTGTGTACTGGGCTGCAAACCATCTATTGTGACTTTGTTTTTGCTGGGATCTGTACTCAGAGGCAACATATCTTTTTCACCATATTTTGAGTACAACACAGTCACCGCAGAGCTGCTTGTGACATTGATGGTTTTCCAAGTTAAGGTAACTCTTTCATCAGATTCACTAATAACTCTTAGGTTCTTTATGGTGACGTTCTGTTCAGGCAGTGCTGCTGCATTCAATGAAGTCACCTCATCTTTTTTGCTTGTTTCTTCAGGCTGTTTTTTGTTTCCATTTGTTACTCCCTTTGAACTTTTTTTTCCATCAGGCATGGGCTTGGATTGTTTTTTGTCTGTGATCTTGGCACTTGTTGGTCTTTCAGTGGTAGCCATTGTTGTGGGTAGGGATGTTAAGGGTGGAGGTGTGGTGGTCTTTTCAGATTCTTGCTTGGCTTCATCCTGTGTGTTATTTTGTTGGTCTGCTCCAATCTTCTTCCCATACTTTTGTGGTGACACAGTTGTAGTGACAACACCAACTACAGTGACTGTAACAGCAGCTTCAGACATTCCTGCCAAATTTTTGGCCTTACATCTGTAGTCCCCTGCATCTTTGTATGAAATCCCCGTCAAACTTATTATGGACCATCTGACACCCTCTCCTGGAGTTTCTTGAATTACTAAAGGAAAATAAAATGCATATAGTAAAACAGGGTAACAGTAAGCTAAAAGGAAAAAAAAGAAAAGGCTTTAATACTATCCCTTCAATGCTTTTGTAATATTATAAAGAACCATTTCAACTGCATATATTGTTTTTTAAACACAACTCCATACCATATGATAGTCTTGGAAAAAAAAGAGTTGAGGTCTGATCTATACAGCAGACCTACATCAGTATAACTATATACTCAGGGGTGTGAAAAATACACATCCCTGACTAGTGATAGAAATGTAGCCGTGTTAGTCTGGGGTAGTTGAAGCAAAATGCAGGACAATGTAGCACTTTAAAGACTAACAACCCTGACTGACATAATTATAACCTAACACCCTGTGCAGACAAAGCTCTGTCAGCAAGAAAGCTTTTCCTGGTGACATAGCGGCCACCACTCCAAGAGATGGATTAACTGCACCGACAGGGAGCTCTTTCCCATCTGCATAGAGCATCATCATTACAGAGCTACAGCTGCATCAATGCAGCTTTGCTGATGCAGTGTTTTAAGTGTAGACTTGCCCTGAGTAAGGTTCAAAAATAAAACTAGACATTTATAAGAATGATAAAACTATTTTCAGTTTCACTATACAAAACAAAACTATTTAAAGAGACATAGAGAGGGCAAGTTTCAAAGATGCATAAGTGACTTGGCAGCCTAAATCTCATGAATTTTAAAAAATAAAGCTCACTGACCGTCAACAAGACTTAGAACCTTAAATGTCTAAATCCCTTTAGGAAATGGTATGTTGGCTTCTAAATCACTTAAATGCTCCTGAACAGGGCTGGGCAAAATACTGTTCACAGGATAGATCTGGCCCACAGGTGCAGTGGACGCTTCAGTCAGGCTCTTTGCCTGCCTTATCCCCACATGTTCCTCAGTGCAGCCAGCTATGAACAGCTGCAAGCCTCAGGGGAGGAGAGGGAAGAGGCTTTGTATGCTGCCCCAGCTCCCAGCACAATCGTATAGCTCCCATTGGCCAGAAATGAGCCAATGGAAGCTGCCTATTGGAAGACCAGGCAGTTTGTGTAGTACCTCACCACCACAGACACACATGGCCCCACAGCCGGTTGCTCTGAACGACCTGTGGGGGCATGGAAGGCATCCAACCCACTGTGCTGCTGGCCGGGAGTCACCCAGATAGTGAATCCCAATGGGAGCCTGCCTCTGGCACCCCAGTTCATTCCTCCCTCCAACCCTCTGCCCCCTCACTTCTGCTCCTCTACCCCACTTAACTCAAATCATCTGCTTCCCCCCTCCTACACCCATACACTGTTGATACTACCGGCCTGGCAACCCCAATCTCCTGCCCACGCCCCCAGTCACAACCCCCTACCATCGGTCACAATTCAAACCCTTGCTTCCCTTCCTGCACCCAGTCTCCAGCCTCAGGCCACAACCCCTTCCTTCACCCAAACTCCTTCTCATATCCCACACTTCCTCCTGTACCCCATTCTCTTATTTCTAAGTTCCCTTCTGCACCCAGTTTCCATCCCAGGCCCTGTATCTTCCCTATTAATACCATGGAAGGGTGCGGCCCTTGATCACTTACTAAATTCTTGGAGTGGCTCCCCATCAAAAATTATTGCCCACCCCTGCTCTTGAAGGTTTCACCCATCAGTCTTCCCTGAAGCACTGGTACAATCCCAAATTGCAATGATTCATTCTATCATGTGTACACCATCTCACAAGGAAGGTTAAAGTTTAAACATGTATTGGAAATTGAATTATCCTGTTTTATTAATGGTAGCACACAGGTCAGGACTGGAGCACATGACTGGAATAGGAAACAGCAGCCTGCAGGCCTGCCAACAGGTAGGGGATAAAAGGAGCAGTTGCCCCAGCGACGGGTGATTCATAGAGGTCCGGGGCTCCCAGCCCCCACTGTTGATACTATAGCAGCAGTGGTGGCCAGTGCTCCAGGCCCTTTAAATCACTGCCAGAGTGCTGCTCCACATGCCTGTGAGGACCGTGGGTGAGGGATGGCAGCACGACACTTCACATGTTATGAAGAGCTGGCTGCCTGGCCCCGCCCCTTATGACTGAGCACCCGCCCCTTCCAGGAACCACAGAGCTCTCAGCCCCATTGAAAACCTGGACTATCCAGGTGGAAACTGTGTACTGAAATTTCCCAGAGCTGTCTATCCAGAATCCTAAAGAGCCCACCCATACAAAAAACATTTATGTTGAATTAATAATTTTTAGTCCAATTTTTATTATGTGGATTTTAATTATTGTCAACTCTTTAGGTGAAAGATAAGCACTGTAAATAATAAATAATTGTAATGCATTGTATTTCAATCTTACAGATCTGCGGGTCTTCACTATTTCTGTGCTCTACAAAAATAATTGTGACATGGGCAGCAAAAACACACATGCATTAGAGAGAAAAAGAGAGAGCGCATTCCAGTTACAAAAGTTATTCACTCAAATTCTGGAAAAGTTTGGATTTGAATTCAGAATTCAGAGTTCAAACCGACCTCTACAGAACATGTAACCACCAAAATATTCTAAGTTATTAGGTTCGGAGACAAACAGTTCAATTCCCAGACTTTTCTAGGAATCTCAGATTTTATACTTTTTCTGTCTTCATTTTTTCCAGTTCTTCTTTAAATCCCAGAGATAATCCTTAGATATTAACCTTGCTGGCATCTACGGGCAGCCTCCAATATTGCACAATAACAATTTATTTTCACTTGTGTGTGGGTTTACAATACAATGTTATATCGTTTCATTCCCATGAACCCATTGCTTAGAAATAGCAAAACTTCTGAATTGCCAGATGCAACTACTAAAATTGGTTGACACAACAAAAACAACATCAGATATCCACCGACTCTTTACCATTTAGTCCAGACAATGGTGATAAATGACAAAAAAAATCAAACTAATATTTATGATAAAGCTAATGCTTACCATAAAAACTGCTGTGTTTAAATAACTTAGTTATGACTTCACTAGCTTTTTTAACATGAATTTTGTACTGGACACAAGACAAAACTGAAATTTCAAATCCAAACTACCCCCTCCAATTTTGGGATCCTGAATCTAAGCACTCCTATCTAGTCTTGGTTCCATGCCATGTTCAGAATAGGAAGTGACCTGTTTGTCATGTTCACGTTCAGATATGGATTAATTTAACACAAACAGGGGTGAAGAGATTCTGGCCCCAAATGATGGAAATGCGAGAATATCTGGTCTTGTTTGTTTTCCACCATACATATGATCTCAAAGATCAATTCCAAGCCTAAATGATCAATATTTCTGGATTTTCATATATCTTAGTAATAAATTATTAAATACCTGTATAGTTCACCGGTAAATTGTCTGACCTGATCCAGGTAAGCTGTGGGGTTGGATATCCAGTGGCATCACAGCGTAGCAATACATTACTTCCCAGAGGTGATGTGATTTTTGTTGCTGAAGTCATCACTGATGGTTTAAGACATTGCTCCAGCTCTGCTCTCTGGAACAAGATACCTGCCAGGCTCTCAGGTCCACTACAAGCCACAAGAGGATCTAGAAGTATAACAGTGGTGTCCACTATTTTGGAAAATTCAATTAGCTTTGAAATCCGACAGTCACAAAACCATGGGTTGTCCTGCAAACCTAAAGCAGAAAAAAAAGTATACACTAAGTTTAATCATGAAATCCAAATAATGCCTGAAAGTGGGAGATATCAGTGTGTCTAAATGCTAATAGGGGGGCATCTCGCCGGGCGCCACCATTTTTAAATCCCCCTTAGTGCGGACTCCGTACCTGCGGCTACACGCGGCACGGAGTAGGTAGTTCGATTTAGGCTCTCTAATTTGAACTACCATTACTCCTCGTGGAGGCTCGTAGAAAGCCTAATTCGAACTACTTACTCCGTGCCGCGTGTAGCTGCGGGCACGGAGTCCGCACTAAGGGGGATTGAAAAATGGCGGCGCCCGGCGAGATGCAAATGAAGCCCAGAATATTTAAATCCAGGGCTTCATTTGCAACTTCGAATGCCTACATTAGCCACCCTAGTTCGAACTAGGGTGGCAGTGTAGACATACCCTGGGAGAGCTGCATGCCTCTTTTAAGTTAATGCAATTTTTTTTGAGGTTCAGGAATAAGGGTTACAGCTGTTTTGTTAACATATGATAAACTAGACATTTTCCCCACAACCACCTACATAGAAAATGATATGAGTGGTCATGTTCCACACTAAATTGTACCATTTTTTCATTGCTTTGAAACAACCTCAGAAGGAGCAACCTTGGTTAGCTGCCCAGTATGGTATTTCACCAGCATTTTGTTTCTGGGCAGATCTTTAAAGTACAAATAGATCTTATAACAGCTATGGCTATATTTTGGCCTCCTCTGCTCTCTTTCTACTCCTTCAATTAGTATGGAATTTCTAAGCGTCTCTTTCCTTTTGAGGCACTTTTTTCAGTGCTTGAATTTTGATTGGGGAGAGAGCACTGATATAAGTGTTCATGATTTTATACCAACACTGCTGCCATAGAACAGAGATGACTTTCAGCCAATAAAGTTTAGATCTGGATCTGAACTTTCCCTAAGTTCAAGAATGTTTGGATCCAGTGATCTCATTCAGACCAATCTTTTAACATAAAATATTTAAAAGTTGGAGGGGGGGGGAGAGATAGGTTGAGAGAGGGAAGAGAGAGGAACTGTTGAAAGAATTAAAGGATATTCACATTTTAATGGCAAACAAGGACTGGGCCTCTCCTCATTTTACTTCAGAATATTTACCCTTTGGTTATGAAGAACATGAATGAGGGGGAATTTGATTTCAGGTGAATTACAGTGGCCGTTCTATAGTAATTTAGGTTCAGATCTTATATTGGTGTAAGACAGAATAGCTGTGTTGACTTCTGATCCACTGTGTTTCTTTAATGACGTTAAATAGTTTCTGATTTGACTTTAAATCTTTCAACATGCCTCCCTGGAACACTTCTTTTATCCTTTGAATATTATCAATAAATAGAACTAAAAGGGGAGACTAAGGGGGAATATGATAGAGGTCTATAAAATCATGAGTAGTGTACAGAAAGTGAATAAGGAAAATTAATTTACTTATTCCCATAATATAAGAACTAGGGGCCACCAAATGAAATTACGGGGCAGCAGGTTTAAAACAAATAAAAGGAAGCTATTCTTCACACAGTGCATAGTCAATCTGTGGAACTCCTTGCCTGAGGAGGTTGTGAAGGCTAGGACTATAACAAACAGGGTTTAAAAGAGAACGAGATAAATTCATGGAGGTTAAGTCCATTAATGGCTACAAGCCAGTCTGGGTAAGGAATGGTGTCCCTAGCTTCTGTTTGTCAGGCGGTGGAGATGGATGGCAGGAGAGAGATTGCTTGATCATTACTTGTTCGGTTCTCTCCCTCTGGGACACCTGGCATTGGCCACTGTCGGCAGACAGGATACTGGGCTGAATGGACCTTTGGTCTGACCCAGTATGGCCATTCTTATGTCCCAACTCAAACTATTTGTGTAGGTGAGACAGAAGAGCCCCCAATGCTATCATAATGGGTTCATTATAAGTGGGCAAGCAGAAATAAACTAAAAGCTGCTACTTTGCAATGAAAGCCTATAATTACTGGATACTCTAAACAGTTTAGCAAACTAATCATGAATGAAACCCAGATGAGGAGATACAATACACAACTCATCATATGAAAAGATGCATTAGCTTTAGGACTAATTAAATAAAAAATTGGAATTATTACATTACCACCTTTCTTTTCTCTTTCCAAATATTTTTGTTTTTAATCCCTTACTATTTTTTTTAGAAAAAAATCATTGACTGTAGAAATAAATGCTTCCCTTTACTATGTGACCAAGATTAGGTTATTTTAAGCACAAAGGCAGTGGTAAACTCTAATTAATCCCACCCTTTAAAACAAGACTTGACCTGAAGAGATTCCCAATGATGAGTTCATGACATCACAATCCAATTTTATTCCTTCCAGACACGAGTGATTTTAAAGCTATTGACTAATTGTTACACACAATAAAAGGAATAGGCAAATCCAAGAAAACTGGTTCCGCTATTATATTTTTAAAAGCTAATTTATAGGGAACAAGGAAGTACACACACTTAAAATATGATATAAAGCTTTGGATATATATGCTAATTTCACGAGAGTTTATCAGATTATATAATACATAAGACTTCCACACAATTTAGTCACAAAGGTAATTTCAACATGTTTCCTCTACCATCAGTCCATACCAATAGCTGTCCCTTTGCACTGTATACGTGAAGTAGAAACATGAGTAAAACCTACAAGGCAAGGAGAAGGTGGAAGTTTTCAATTTCAAGCCTACTCCTTTAGTATACAAGATAAAGTTCCTTCCCATTCACATATACAATGCAGGTATTGCAAAAGCTACTAATTGCAAACAATCCAATGTAATGCCCTCAACTCCTAGGGCTGTGTAAATAAATGTACATACCATGAAAGGATGTTGGGACCATTGTGCAAAGCAAAGGTGCCCAGGGTAAACTAAATGTTATTTACCCACATTCTCTTAAATATACATTTCTTACCTTTTGGAATGTTTGTATGCTGTTGAGTTGGGACAGTTTTGTCTCTAAAGATTTAAATAGTTTATATTATTTTTTTTAAATGGTCTGATCCTGCAAAGTCTTATTTGTGTGAATTATAATGATAAAAGGGATTTTTAGGATTAGTCCCTTAAACTGGCAAATTATTCATCAATATAACTGAGTGACTGAAATATATTTGTCTAGTGTAAATCTTTTAAAACATAAAAAGCACACAAAAATATTAACAAATAATTCCACTGAAAGCTATTATGGTAAGAGAAAGTGAATGTTGTTGGGTTAAGCACTTGATTGTCAGGCACCTCATGTGCAAATAATCTTCTGAATTCAAATTCATTTTTCTTCTGTCAGTCCATGCCACACAAAATGCATCTCATTAGGCCAATATGGTTCATTAATTTTGTGTGACAATGCCATAAATTAAAAAACCAATATCCTGCTTAAAGAGACAATGTAGTTGTAGACTTGACACACTAATATCTGGGGACCATCACAGCTACGACAACACTGCATACAACACTCTGCTTGTGAGTCAGGGTAATGCCACCAATCTGATTGCTGAGATTAATTATAAGTGGTCAGGGAACCCCGTCATGCTCTGGAACACACTTTTCTACAGAAAGTAGTTCTAATTAGGGATATGAATGGGTAACCAGTTAATGGATGACACTTACTAGGTAATAGTTAACTGTTACCTGGGATCAGTTGTGGTCAAAGGGCTGCTCCAGCCCCATAGGGCTGCTCGCTCCCAACACACGCAGGCTGGGGTTTGGCAGTTCCATGGGGGTGGGGGTAGGCTGATTCCCTTACCCAGATATATCTGCCCCTGCTGTAACCCACCAGACACCTCTCCCTTCCCAGAGCTGAGATAGAACTCCGGAGCTCTGAGCTCTCTCTCTCTCTGGAGAGTTAGTAACAACTTAAGAATTTACATTAAAATGTTAAACCTAATAGTGTCCCTTCAATGACCTGCCACTAGATATCAGAACATATTATTAGAGCTGAGTGAGTCTAATATTTGTCTTTCTTTTATATAGGAATTAGATACAGGACTCCTGTCAGCTAACTGCCAAAAAAAACTAGAGAGTTTTCAAATGCCTAAGCATTAAGTAGACTTCAGAATCATAGTTAAAGTTGCCCCCTATAACGAAAATCTGAAACGGCATCCCTGGGGGCACAGATTCCAACACTGGTAAGGTAGGGCGTGACAGTAAAATAAGGGGCACCACTGTCCTAAAGGAATGTACTGCTATTTCCTTCGCACAATTCTCTTCCAAAGCAAACCATTCAATGCACATATAATGTATGCTACAATAAAATTTGAACTGTAATAGCAAAATGTTAGGGATACTTCTTGAGGAATGTGTTGTCTCATTTGAGTTATTGATGTCAGGCCTACTTGAGATTTGTTCTGTGCTGCATTAACCTCTAATAGTCATTGCAAAACTCTTATAGTATATAACAGTGTTTCTCAACCTTTTTTTTATATAAAGTACCCCCCTTTCAAAAAAAACATTATAAGTACCCCCAGTACCTTCAGTTTTCAGACACACCATTGCAACACATTTGTTTAAACAACTTAATTGTAGCCGGGTGGATGATTAAATTTTTGTTTGTAAAAAGTACAAAAATAATAAAACAGTATAAAACTGAAACAAAAATTCAGTTTTCTCCAAATTTCAGTTGTGTTGACATACTCCCCAGACACCTCCTAAAGGTACTCGTACCACTGGTTGAGAAACACTGTTATAAAAGGTGAACATTTAAAGATGTGTATTAATCAAAAAGGTTATTTACCCTAATAACCTGTTAAACTCTATTCCACTGGAAATTATTAACATTTGCAGAGAGCAAGTTTCAAAGTCTGGCATGTGCAACTGCACATTGACCTTTGAACATGATTACTTGATGCCCGGAAAGAACTGATGTTCATGAATATGTCAAAAGCCCCTTTGCTCCACTCATCTGAAGAAGTAGGTTGTGCCCACCAAAGTTCATAATACTATTTTTTTGTTAGTCTCTAAAGTGCTACAGGACAATTTTTTTTTAAATTCCTGCTCAATATTTTACAAAGTGACCCATTGTCTTCCCTATTATAGAAAGTGACCTGCTCCCTTCCCTGGAGGTGGAAGTGCCACTAAAAATTCAGAAGGGAGAGTGTCTGGTCCTGAAACAACCCCTTAAACACTATCAGCTTTCCACAGTAGAAAATTATGCTAGAAGCTCCCCTATACATATATCTGAAGGGATGCAGTGCAGTGAGAAAGTGAAAGTTCAGGCATCAGGAGACCCTAGGATCCCCAGAGATAGAAACTTGCAGTTGCTTTCTACATGGATCCTCAAAATTGGTAGAGCTAGCAGTATTCTTTTTGTACTCCCTTCCCAAGATGGCAGTGTCCTTCTCCCCATGGAGAGCTTGTGACAAAACCTCTGACTTTTCCCCTCCTGCAGGTTTTCCTATCTAGGAAGCTATGACTTATTATTTATTACTCATATTGCATTAGGATTCACTCCAGATCCAAACTCCACTACCTGAAAGACATTGTACAAACACACATCATGAGACAGTCCCTGATCCATAGAGTGTAAAATATTAATGGGCTGAGTAATAAGTGAGTGGCAAAGAACAAGGTATCATGGTCACATGGTTATTTACCTAGCCTTGAGGGTTCCAGATCATTTAGAAACAATGGATATTGTGAATGGAGAAAGCTGTAGAATTCCAGTTCCATCTACCTTGCTTCTTTCCGTACACTATGACAATACTCCTGCATCTGCAGTTAGAGACAGGTGACTTTTTGAAGGTCAACCACCTTCCCTGATCGTCCCATCACAATATATACAAGGCTGTAGGGTCAACCCCAAGTTTTTCGTCTTTGCTTCCACAGCTCTCAGCTCAGCTTCAGGCAGCACAAACTGGTTTAGAGCACGGGGAAGGGAATCAAAATCAAAGCCACTTAGAGAGGGAGGTGAGGCTAAAACTGACAAGCAAAAAATATGATGGCACATATGAGAAAGGGAAAATTTAAATACAACAGAAAAAAATTGTTTGTGTCTGTCTTGAGAAACTACGAAAGGATGACTAACAATCATTTTATCAGTCTTGCACAAAGGTTGTACAATCCAAATGAAGAGAGACCTTCAAAAGCTGCTATGATTTGAAAAAGCATTAAAACCACAAATCTCTTGGATGAACATTATCAAAATTCTACAGGTTGATTTGCTCATCCCCAGTATCCTGCTGCTAACTTTGCAACTCCCAAATACCCACGTTATGCTCACATATTCACTGTACTTCCACAACTATATGAACCCACAAAATAAAGAGGTGGTAAGTTTTGTTCCATCTCCATTAGATACTAAAGAGACTGCTAATGGAAATGTAGTTCTGGCCTCCGGCCTGTAGAAAGCACTCAAAGTTAATAGATCTTGCTTCACAGAATGGTGAAGATGGTGAGAAGACTTTGTGAAGGACAGTAAGAAGTCGATGTGAGACACAAAGGAAGCAAAGCAATGGATAAATCACAGAGGAAAGACAGAGATTTGAGGAACCTTGAAAACAGAGATAAGGAAGAATCTCAGGAAATTCATTTTCCATTTATAGAAGACACTGATGAAGGTATGTGCCTAGTGCTTACACTTCCAATGGAATGCTAAGCATTTAACCTTCACTAATTATATAATAAGCAATCTTGATTTTTTTTAACTGTGAAAATATTAGGATTTATTGACATGAGAGAGAAATATTGACCAAGGCAAAGATTTAATATAAGAGGTATCTTGCATAAAAAAATCATGCTGTGCACCAGAACATGAAGTTAATCATCACATACATTCTGAATGTCTTCATCAGAAATCTCTCCCTCATGTCAATGAAATTCTAAGTGTAACAATTTTTTGACTCGCATCTAAGTAGAAATCAAGTTAAGTCTTCCAGAAATAAAACCTATCACCTCTAGTGATACCTTAAGGAAAGTCCCATAGCATTTAAAAGGAATCAAGCTAATAAAGTTATTAAAAAATTACTCTAAGCAGTTATATGGCTTAATAGAGAATGATAGAATGTCTGAAACCCACCTATGGCAAGTATAGAATAAGAAATGCAGGACTGGAAGAGATTCTCTGTTATATTCTATAGAACACAGAACTACAACTTTTTTTAAAGTCTTCCATAAGGATGGCAGAGATTTTTATAAATTATCTAATTGGTTCTGAGATAATTGTTTTCAGGGCAACCAGACAAAATGCAGTTATTTACAACGGATTGATTAAAACTGTTTCAGTGCCACGGTCTAACATTGATCTCCGAGGTGGTAATTTTCTCACTCCCATCCTGGCTATTTCCAACCAATTGTGATCCAGGGTTTTCTTCTAATATGAAACCAACACTTAAAATTGTGGCACAATAAGCATTGATTTGTCATTCATGGATGTGATATAGTACAAGGAGACCACTCTGTACATTAAGCAACCCACAAAGCTTCCTTCCTAATGAACCATAATGGGGTTTCTGTGCACATGGATAGAAAATGGCCACATCCCACAAAGTGTCCTTTTCTGATTCATTTGGAGACGAGCCTGGATGCCACAGTGATACCAACAAACTCTAATTATTTGTTTCCTTAATAACTCAATTGGTTATTCATCCCCATCAATGGCTAATAACAGCCCATAATTAGTTGTGAATTATATACTCTGAGGGATATCACAGAAGGCTATATTGATGCAGCCCTTCCTTTTTGGTAAACAGAGTTTCCCCCGCACCAATAGCACTGCTGTGTCAATATGGACTTTAGCTCAGAGGAGAGCTATATAGGACATTATCTTTGCAAATCAGTAACAAGATTCAGAGAGTAATTAAGTACACATTATTCCCCTTTTTCTAGATTGAAAAGTGGCAATACATAAAATCTTCAAGGTTCAAAACAAAACCTGGATGTACAGTAACACGTGATGGCAAACCCAGCTGGCAAACCCAAGGCTCTCTCTAACCAGGGCGGGCGACAGACTTTTGTAGGGCCTGAGCAAAGACTGAAGGGGTGGGGTCTCAGGCAGAAGGGGTGGGGCTAGGATTAGCTCCACCCCAGTACTCAGTGCCTCCTGGCATGCATTGCCCAGGGCTCCAGTGGCGATTTAAAGTGCCCAGATCTCTGGTTGCTGCTGATGCTGTAGGAGGAGTGGTGACAGCCTAAAGCCCCTGGCCCTATTAAATCACCAGTCCCAGGGCAGCTGTCCTCTTTGCCCTTCCAACCCACACGTTAGCAACCATGTCTGTAACTGCAATAGCATCTGCATCCCCTGCTCTGCTGCTCCATGGGGTCTGTGGCTTAATCAGTGGCTTCATATAGTAATAGACTGACTGGATCTTTTTCCCCACTGGCTGCTTGCGCTTCCTTCTCTCCATGGTACCATGGAAACAATCACTACAGAGCAGGCCCGGGAAGCTTGGAGTCTTCCCAACTGCCTGCCCGGCACACTCTCTGCCAGCAGCCTGGGGGTTCTGCTGCTTTCAGGGTCTTTGGCAGAAGGGAAGGCAGAGAAGGTAAGATTTCACCCAGAGCAAACTTCAGCTCCATCATATGCAGTATTCCTTGTCCTCTCAATAGCCCCTTAGTTTAGACCACCATGGGAATAATATTACCACTGCCCTTGCCTCAGCTTTCAGGTCATAGTGTGATCAGTGGGAACAAGACTGGGCCCAGGGTGTCCAAAATGACTGAAGAAACACAAGGAAAATGGGTCAAGCAAGAATAAAGCTTGGGATTACTAACAAGACGTAAAAGGCCAGGTTCTTGTCAGCTAGGCCAACGTAACTCCCGGTTTTCCAGATGCACTGTCATGTTGCCGGAAGATTTGGGAAGGGAGCCTTCTCTGGACTCTCTCTTCCTCAGGTTTATTTAGGACACGGTAGCTAGGGCAACCTTTTACATGTTAAAAATCACTTGGTCAGGATTTTTATTTTGTTTAAACTCACCAGTGAATAATCTTGTTTTCCTGAAAGCAGGAAGATTCCACCAGCCATTGCTCATACTGAGTGGAACCCCAACTGCCATTTTACTGGCAACATATCAACAGTTTGGCTTTGCTGTAAATACTTCAAGGAAGCACCAAGAATCCGCTCCCAATGACACTATGCTTTCAGGTGCAGAGCTCCTACAGGGGCGGGACACCCACGAGTCTCTCTCGGTTCACTTCACAGCATTTTCATCCAATTATCTCAGACCCCAGAGATGGCAAAAGAGGCAGAGAAGCTTTAGTTCAATGGAGGGTCAGCTCCTGTGGCCCCTCCTTTATGCCTAGTAACCTGGTTCCTGCAGGAGAAATGTTTATAGCACAGATTCAAGAAGAATACCTCACAACATGTAATCACAGCAGACACTCCCCAACTCTAGGAAGGGGGAAGAGTCCCACGCAGAACTAGTGCTCTTGTGCTCCTCTCCCAACCCTGAAAGCCTCGATGAGCCTCAACAGAGCTTCCATGGGGTATCAGAGAAGCAATGTCACAGAGCCACTGGTCTCCCTTTTCCATGGTTCCTATCCAGAATCTCCTCTGCTTGGAAAATTCAAGATGACCGTCTGGCTCATAAATAATCCTACTCAACATGGTACATTTTAAGCAACAGGAGGGCATCTCTCCAACTTCATCACCATATCCTAAAATCTATCTGGTAGTAAAAACTCTGTCCCTCTACCACAGAAGTGATAGAAGATGAGACTCCTACAATGAGTGTGCGTGCATGTACATGTGTGAGAAACATGACCAGAGCTCAGAGGCACTAGAGCAATGCAATCAATACGGAAGATGACGACAGATTAGCGGGAAGGGAATTGGGGCTGTCATGGAACAAATCACAAGCAGTGTGACACTTCCGATCTCTAAAGAAAATCTTCTCATTCATGTTCTGATTAATTGTGTAACAATCATTGTCTAATTGTGAATGCACTGTAATGGACCACAAGAAACGGCTTTGGTAACGACTGGAAATGAAGGGAATCATTCACAGCCAGCCTAATTTATAGTTGCTACAGATTTTACCAAGAAATCATTTTATTTTCAGGGTATTTGACTCTAGTAAATAAGTCTATATTAACTGCATGCCATCTCCACAGAACATGGAGGCAAATTGGCACCTGAATTAGGGATATTAAAATGCGGTTATTTCACTAATTGAGTCATTGATAGATTTTTATTGACTATTCGATTAGTCGATAGGGGAAGGCAGCCTGCCCCTCGGCTCCTACTGCGTTTTAAATTGCAGAGCTGCAGACAGGTTTGGTCCTGGATCCAGAGTGAGCAGGGACTGAGCTGGGCTGCCTGCCCGCCCAGCTCCTACTACACTTTAAATGCAGGGTCCAGGCAGCAGAGTTGGACCACCCCCCACCGACAGGGGCTGCTGCCAGAGCAGCCTCCCCTGACCCACTCCTGACTTCTGCCTTTTATAGATGCAGCAGTGAGGGGCAGGCACGTGGCACCGTGGAGACTGCGCTGGGGGGAGAAAGCTTTTAAGCCAGGAAATAGAGGCAGCAAGGGGTGAGGGCAGGAAATGCGAGTAGTCGACTACTTGCTTACATCCCAAACCTGAATCTACTGTCCTTTCATCTCTGGAGACATGGAGTCAAATCCAGACTTAGTTCACAAATGAAAATGAGCTAAAGGTTTCATGCTAATCCCCTTGAGGACATTTTTGCATTTTATAAAATCATTGCATAATACAGCACAGTCCAACAGAATACAAGCGCAGGTTGTCAGGATTAAAGTATGTTGACAAAGATTGGTGAAGAAAGTTTACATAGTACCTGTGCATACTCAGCCAGATTCCAGTATCTTTGCACAGCAAGGGCAGCGCATTAAGACTGGAAGATGTCCCTTGGTGAGGATTCTGATACAGGGGAAATCCTCCACAGGTTTAGAACTGACATACACTGCAGCTGGGAGGTTTAATTCCCAGCACGGGTAGATATACACATGTTGGTGCCATTCAAGCTAGAACTTAAAAATAGCAGTGTAACTACAGTGGTACTGGCAACAGTGCATAATCAGGAGGTTAAACAAGAGTGTACCCACATGGCTAGCCTGAGCCTCTATGGCCATCTACCTCAAGCAGGCAAGCACACTTAGGTCTACCTGCACTAGGAACTGCAATTCCCAGCTGCTGTATTGATATACCCAGAGCCAGCTTCTACTCTCTTCCCTCCTGTAACCTTCAGATTAGGAGTATGCTGGGATAGTAATGGAGCACACTGTGGTCCAGCCATTACAATTATGGAGATGAGAGCAGCCGCATCACATGAAGACTAGGCATGTCAGGTTCCGAAAGCAACCTCCTGCTCTCACAGAGTCCATCCT
Organism: Pelodiscus sinensis; assembly: GCF_052426305.1. Classification (NCBI taxonomy): domain Eukaryota; kingdom Metazoa; phylum Chordata; order Testudines; family Trionychidae; genus Pelodiscus; species Pelodiscus sinensis. The sequence continues at coordinate 106,813,085 of NC_143055.1, forward strand.
CTCCATATTGCATCCACAGAAACTGAGTGCCGTGGAGGATTCCTTCAATTATGCCTAATCCTCCACAGTATTTTTTTCTGAGCACTCAAAGATACATATGTATTGAAAGCCATTTTAGACAAAGCATTTACAGAACTGATGCCTGATTCCTGGGGGGGCCACATGATTTACAATAAGCTGAATGTGTTGTACTAACATTTTAAGACACACACCAGTATTTCCCACACAGCATGTGTCCTCAGATATTAGGAGTAAAAAAATTCAAAATAAAGAGTAGGCAGCAATCCATATAGTATAATCAGTTCCACATTATAGTTTTATATTTAGATTAATAAGAAACAAACAATTTAACATATAATTGATATTTTGCAAGTTTATAGCATCTTTTATCCTGAATGATCCATCCCTAAGCCCTCTTGCCTCAATCCTACAAACACCTATGCATACAAGTAACTCACTGGAACTGTTTCCATGCATAGAGTTCCTCACATGTATTAGCAAGATGGGCACAAACTAGTTCTGATTCATTATAATAATTCTTCCCTAAATAAAGGTTTGCAGGTTCAGGCCACTGGAGTGGAACACAGCCACAAAACATATTACACAGTAGTACTGAATTACAACTATGGGGAAGAGGTTCCCAAGCTGTGATGTATGGACTCACTTCTTGTTATCTATGGAGAGCCGGCTAGTCATATGGTGCTTGCTCTCCCAGTGTAATAAAGAATGGCTAAAAGTATATAAATACATGGAAAAGTAACATTAGGAAATAAAGCAATAACTGGAGCTACCCTGGTGATACTATGCAGTTACTAAGTGGTGCTGGCAGCTGATCAGGAATGGGTGGGGAGGCACGCGGTGGTCTGTGAAATTGCACAAACAGGTCCAGAGGAGAGTCTCTCTATGAATTGGTCTAGACTGCAAGCAAGTTAGGAGACTTCTATTAATAGGCAGAATATAATTATGCAAAATGGAGTTTGACCAGAGCACCAGTTCTGACACACCACAACTGTGAAAATGCCATAGGATCTTTAAAGACCACAGGGCTGATTCTCTTCTCATTTACACCAGTTTACTTCAGGAATAACAGCATTGAAATCTGTGGAGTTAACCAACATAGAGCCATTTTGAGCCCAGAGTTCATCCCTGTGTGAGTTCAGAGCACTAGTGCGTGCACCATTGGGAACACAACTCTTCTAACAACTCATTCTCCCTTGTCACCATAGACTGATAGACTTTAAGGTCAGAAGGGACCATTATGATCATCTAGTCTGACCCCTGCACGGTGCAGGCCACAGAATCTCACCTACCCCTCCTAGAATAATCCATAAGTGGTTCAAGACTGACATAGAAGGGAAAGTCCCTCTACTGAGCTACAAACACCACATGCTGCAGTCCTTCCTTGAGGCACTCCACTGAAATATTGACCAAACCTGCCCCTTACTTAGGGTATGTCTACACTGCGGGGTTTTCTGGAATACAGGAAAAACTCCGCCACATCCAGGGAACACGTTTGCTCTTCTGCTTTCTTTTGCAGAAGAGCAAATGTGCTCTTTCAGAGAGCCCTGTATACCTCGTTCTACGGTGAATAAGGGCTCCTCCGAAAGGAGGAGGCTTTTCTGCCATTTGGCCCCATCTAGACAGAGCCAAATGGCAGAAAAGCCTCTTCCAGAAAAGTGATCGGAAAAAGCTACAGTGTAGATAGACCTAGCCTTAGTTTCAGGTACACTAAGGGATGAGATCACTGCCTGAGGTATCGTGTCTGTGTTTGCAATAATAGATGATGTCATGCTATAGAAAGTAAAATGACAAAGGAAATTTCATCATGAATACAAGTATTCTTTCATAACGGTAAGCAACACTTAAGTTCTTATGTCAGCTGAATTGTCCATATGCTGTACCCTCACAGGAAGGATTTCATCAATATTTACTTAGCTCTTTTAATCTGAAGCAAAATGCAGGACAACGTAGCACTTTAAAGACTAACAAGATGGTTTATTAGATGATGAGCTTTCGTGGGCCAGACCCGAAGATACTGAAATGTTTTATGAAGAAGGGCAACTCTCATTAACTCCACTTTGCAGGTGACATAGCTAGGATAAGTGATCACACAACAAACCAGCAACAAAATCAGTATTAGAACCCTGATCTTCTGACTCGTAGGCCAAGGTCCTATTCAATACACTAAGCTGCTTCCCTTTTAAAATGAATATTTAGATACATTTTACTAAGGAATCCCATGTTCTTGTAAACTTACCCAATATGATTCTCTGTGTTGCTTGATCAGTGTTCTTGGACGGTGTTGCTTCTGAGAAGGGGGGCCAAATATCCATTAGGTCTGATGGTAAGGTGGTTAGTTTGTTGCTGGATATGTCCAGGTAGGTGAGATTTCTCAGGTATCTACCAGCCTCAGCTGGAATGCTGGTCAATTTGTTATTATGCAAATCAAGGGTTCGTAAGTTGGGCATCTCCACAAGAGATTCCCAAGGGAAGCTCGACAGCAAATTCCCATCCAGACGCAATTCATGCAGCTGCTTCAAATTATAAAAGCTGCTGGTATCAATGTTAGCCACACAGTTGTAGGTTACCCACAGGTATTTAAGGTCTACCAAGTAGTAAAAAGCTTCAGTAGGAATCCTACGTATAACAGTTTTTTCTACACGAAGTTTTACTGTGTCCACAGGAACATTCACAGGGATTTCAGACATGTCAGGGTCATTACACAGCACCGATCTAGCATCAAACAAGAAGAGTACTACATTTAATTAGTATGTATTTAAGATGCAAGTCTCCAGTAAACTCTCAATTACATATTAATGCCTTTTCCACTACCACGACTGCCAAAATGTCAGATCAAGTGCAATACTCTATGTTGTAAAGAGAGAAGCAATTAAAAAGTGGACTTGCTTTCTAAAGAGAAAGTGAATATAAAATATTAATGATACTGCTGCATTAATTCCAGATCAATTTAAATGCTTTCTTTTACTCAGTCATTTTAGGGCCAGCAATGTAATTCAACAACATAGGGGCTTTATTTGTATTTTTATCATTGAAACAGGACATTCATAACCTCCACTTTCATAAATTCTTTGCATCACTTTTTCTAAGTTTTCTGCAAGAGGCGCAATATCAGATATTTAAGGTACCAGGGTAATATATATATGTGGAACTCTGCTTTTGAAAGTAGGTTGAAGATGATAGAAAAATGTCAAATTTTCCCCATTGAGTGCTTAAATTTAAGCTTCTAAATCCACAAGTGGGCACCTAAATAGAAGTGGCCTAATTTTCAGAGGTCCTGCACACTTTCTAATTGCATTGACTTCAGTGGTACTGGGGTTTCTCAGAACTTCTGTAAAATAGGCCATTTCAATTTATTTTACGTGCCTACACATTGACTTAGGAGTCTAGGCACCCAGGCTAGATTGTTTTGACACACAAAGTTAATGTCTCTTTTTTTCTCCATGGATGCTGATTTATGATGAACGTCTCTGACCCTTTCTTCTCACCAGAACTTTGTAATAGATAAAGACTAAAACTAGCTGCAATTGTAATTCCCCAAATGAGCAACAATCCAATGTCCAGTGCATCTGCTGTAAAATAATTCTAAGTGGCTAAGCTTTTTATCATCATACTTTTTCTATTGTCAGTGAGATTTTCCTACAGACACAGAAGGGAATATTGTGCCTGAAATTTTGGTAACTGGTTTAAGAAATGGAATTTTCAATGAAATATTGACATTTAGTAGGTTAGAATGAAGAGAAAAGTCTCCGTAAAAATTGAAGATTTAAAAGGCATCCAGCTGCTAAGTGAAAACCAATAATATAAATTATTATTGCTGCCTGTTAACATACATGCACATTGCTTATAATGTAAAAAATGGCATAAAATGGAGTAAACTTGCTTTTCTACTTCTAAAAAGCACATGAACTAAAACTACACAAGCTGCAATAATCAGTGTTGTAATGTTATTCTAAATTTCCAATCTATGTTCCTATAATTATGTGGTTTAATGGCAAGAAATGCATACCTTGTTCCGGTGCCATCACTTCTGCCGTGGTAAATGCAAGTGCATTGTGAAGGACAGAAACCGTTTACTTCATCAAAAAAGCTAATCATGATGCACAAACAAACAAACAAATACATGGCTTTCTTTCAACAAAATTGATATGAACAAAATCTAAAAACTTTTATTCCCAGGCACTCAAGTGCTTTGTGCTATCTATGTGAATGTAGACATCCATTTAGTAATAGCAGATTACACTGGATTAGTTGAGATCTGTAGCTACTTAACCTTCAAGTGTACCCTGGAAGAGATCAGTTGTACCAGCTTGTTAATCATTATGTCAAAGGAACATGTTCTATTAAAATTATATCTATCACATCTCAGAACTATCTTTATAGTTAACTATGCTGAATTTAGATTTACTAGATTTATTATGACATATCCTTTTACTTGACAGGGGGATTGTGCAGTTTAGCCAATATTTGTAAATCATTTGGAGATTCAGGAAAGAAGTGTTCTGTTTAAGTGTAAGATGTCAAAGACAGTACTAAACAATAAACTCAAAGGGGCATATTCTAACACTGAATAACCATACAGTGCAGAATGCACCTATATTTTAATATTGTAAAAATATTCACAATGAATCTACAACAAATTAGGTTTTACAACTTTTTAAAATATTTTTCAGGCTTTACCAAAAGGATTAAATATATTTAAATAATAGTTGCACACTGAACAGAATATAGATGACTTCATATAAAACTTAAATATTAATAAAGCAGTCAAAGAAATAAACTAATTGTTGGTGCCATCTACTGATTATCAACTGATAGTACCAAAAATATGTGAACTGAAATCCTCTTAGACTGTGCTTTAAAATGTGTGCTCTTTATTCTTCCTTGAGACAGTGGATGTTTGCTTTTTAGAACCGATTACAGGATCTCAGAAATAAATATATTTATTTCGGAAATAAAATTCTATTTTATTGCCAATACCAGATGAAGAGTTCAACATCCAGTATTCTAAAAAGGGTCTGTATCACTTAAAAAAAAGACACAGGCACTAGGTAACAGGACATGAATTCAATAAATTACGTAGATTTAGTTAAATGAAACAGTTGTAACTGAGATCTGTCTGAGTGTTGTTCATATTTTGTATTACTAGTAGACAAGATATTTATTCTCCAAACCTCAGAAATACTATGATGAAGTTAACTACCACTTAGAACTGAATCTTCAAAAAGATATTCATCCCTTCAGCCCTGAACAAACTGATTCCCAAAATGAAAATTAAAGAAAATCATGAATCAGGCCTCAAAAATCATGAGATTATCTTAAAATACTTGCCTTCTGGTTTGAACCTTTAACGTGAGCTTAGGTCACATTTTCAAGATTTTCTCTGCAGTCACAAAGGTTAGAATCTTGCTATTTTTAACAGTGAAAGCTGAGATTCTCACATAATAAGTTGACTCCAAGAACCCAGAAAAACAACAAGTATCACAAAACTAATAATAAAGAGAGTTGGCAATGCTGGATTCCCTAAGGCTTAGTTCAGTATTCCTGCACACTACAGTACTCATAGGGTTCATCTACACTTAAAAATTTAAAGTGCAGCTGTGGCAGCGCTTTTAACTGAAAGTGTGACCACAGCACTTGCACTGGGGCTAGGAGCAAGATCTCCCAGTGCTTGATGTAAACCACCTCCAGGAGCAGAGTAGCTAACATCACCGGTGGGTGTGGCTCCCAGTGCTGTAGCCTAGTTCACTGCTGGCACTTTACAGCACTGTAAATTGCTGCACTTGGGAAGGGGGAAAGGGTTTTTTCACACCCATGAGCCACAAAGTTAGTGCTGTAAAGTACCAGTGTAGACTTAGCCATAAGAATAACCTTTTCAGGTCAGATCAATGTGTGCATTTAAAACACAATGGGGAATGCAGGAGAATACTGTGCCTGAAATTTTTGGAAAGGGTTTAGAGTTCAGTGGGGGAAATTACACATACCATATTTGAATTAGGCATACACAACATTTATTTCTGTTCCTGTAGCACAATCAAGCAGATCTTGCTTTATTCTGCCTCTCACACCATTTTATTCCACTATCCAAGAGTTATGAAATACACTGAGCATTCACTATCATCTTTTGAGAGGGAAAAGCATATATGCCAATTGGCCTGATCTGCAGAAGTAAAACCTTGGCATTTAAAAAAAACTGAATTAAATATTATTCAGACAAAAAGAAAAACAATTGGCACATTGGAGTGGGTTATTATTACAATGTGATACAAATGCAATTGTGGCCTAGGTGTGACCACTTATTTCCATTTTGTGTACAAAACATATGCTGTAGGGTAAATAAAGCAGCAGTGCTTTCAAGCAGCCTTGTTACGTCAGTGTGCTTTGAGAGACGCTCATTGGCAAGGCATTATTAATAGTTATCTCCTGCCGAGTTTGACATCGAACCATTGCCAGGATTGCCCTCCGGAACCTGCAGTGCAAGGAGTGAAGCAAAAATTCATATCACGAGATGCATAGATCAAGAAGCAAATGACTCAAATGAGCTATAGCAAGTAGGCTTTTTGTTTTCATAAACTTTTAGAATTCAGTTAGCCTCTACTCTCTTCGTCTACCTGTGTATATCAAGAGAACTCTGCTGAGGTGCGTGGAATTGCATCAGTGTGAAGCTAGTGTGAGTGGACACTCAGAGCCGTTGGATTTTATTAGAGTGGCATTTAAAAATTTGATTTTAACTTTGAGATTACTTTAAGATTGAGATTACTCTGTCTCAAAGGTTTGGCTCCTTAAAATGGGACACCAAAATCTCTCATTTGATCCTCACTTCCCCCAGCAGGTGGTACAGGTGCAAGCACTAGAACAAAGGGCGGGAACCTAAGGCCCAGGGGCTAGATGCAGGGTTTGTTTTGGGGTTGGTTTGTTTTTTTGTGTGTTTTGGTTTTTGCTTCTCACCTGTGCAGTCCCCAACTGATTTTTCTGTGGGTCAGTGGTCCCCAATCCAAAAAAAAGGTTCCCCATCCTTGCTCCCTGACTTGATTTAACTGAGCCCTAATCCCAAGGGAGAACACCCACAGCAGCAGTACCACTTGTGGTGCTTGGTGGATACCATGAGTAAGGCCAGCACAAGTCAGCCCCACCCACACAGCTGTGAGATAAAAATCTAAGGACTTGAATGGGTGGATGGAAGCATGCTGGTTGTGTTGAACATGAGGGTCTTAGCAAGGGCAGATCAAACTGTCAGGCTTGGAGGGAGGAGCCAGACCACACCAACAACTCAGCAGGAGCAGTTCAGCTCATCTATTTGGATGTCCCAGACCCTGCTTTCAGGTTGGGGGTTGGGAATGGAAGGATTCCAGTGTCCTTAAAACCTTTGTATAACTCCCAACAACAGGCAAAACCCTTTTGATTTTGGCTGTTTTTGTGAAACCAGGGATATGCCCTCAAATTATCTCAATTCAGTATGATACCTATATTCAAAATATGGCTGAGTTTTCTTTTGAAAGAAGAGAAGCCAGCTGTGACTTGTAGGTTGCTCTTAAATGTCTCAAACTACCCCACTATGACACATTCCAAGCCAACCAACGATATCCATAGGACAAGTCACTAACCCTTGGTTGACACTAGGACTTTATTTCAAAATAACCCCCCTTTGGTCAAATTAATAAGCGGAGCGTTCCACACTGCAAGCCTGTTATTTCTAAGTAATAGGCTGCTTATTTTGAAATCTTCTGCTTTTCTCAAAGAATATTGCTAATTTCAAAATAGCTTTTTCAAAATAGCCTTAGTGTGGACACTCCAGTGCTATTTTGAAATAACTATACCTCAGAGTAATTCAAACTAATTACTCCCCAGGGCTTCCTGGTGCTCAAAGTCAAGGTAGCACGTCCACATTAACAGAGCCTGCCTCAGACTAATTTTGAGGCTTCCACGTACTGTGGACATGCTATTTTGGTTTTGGTTTTTTGGGAATTATTAAATCGATGTTAGTTATTTTGAAATAGTTTTCTAGTATAGCTATGCTCTTAGGAACCAGATCCTCAAAGTTATTTATTCTCCTAACTTTAGTAGGGGGACTAAATACCTTTGAGGATCTTCCGGGCATAGGCAACCGGTAGCCTAGGTGGTAGGATGTTAAATTGCAGTTAAACAGCTATTGAGTAGTCAATGGAATTTCCATCAACTACTCGATTAGTCAATAAGTGGGGAGGGCACTCACTACCCCCACTGTGGCTCTGCGGTTTAAATGTAGTAGGAGCTGGGTGCACAATCCCAGCTCACACCAGCTTTCCCCCTCCCCCACTCTTTTGCCCTCTCCCCCACACCACGGAGACAGTGCTGGGGAGGAATCAGCTTTCAAGCCAGTTCCCCCCAGCACCAGGTCCTGCTTTCCTCACTTGCTGCCTCTGACATAGAAGCAACAAGGGGGGGGGGGGGAAGAAGTAGTCAACTCAACTACTCAATAAGCATATGCTTATCAGTAGTCGACTGCTCCCTTACATCACTACTAGGCAGGGGAAGGCTTTGCCTTCCCAAACTGCCAGGCATAACCCCACCCACACTCCGTCCCCAGAATGCCTTCCATAGGAATTCAGGGGTCAGAGTGTTTCTACCCCAAGCTCTCACCCTTCCTATGCTCTTGGCCAGGAAGGCAGGAGACATGTGGCCTCCTCTATCCAGGGTGATCCAGGAAGATGGGAGCCATGCTGCACCACGTGGCCCCCTTCATCCAGTGCTCTGAGGAGGTGGGAGCCGCGCAGCTCACCCTCCTCCCTTCCCCCATGCTCTGGAGGAGGAGGAGGCAGGAACCGCATCACACACCCTCCTCCCTCCCACAATGCTCCAGGGGCCAGAGAGGCTGGGACGCATGCACATGCCCCCTTCTGTCTCTTCCCCTCCCTGTGGGGGATGAGACACACTCAGTGACCTTCCCCATCTCCTCCCCTCCTTGTGGGGGGCAGGGCCTCAGCAGATGGGGTGGGGCTGTTGGTGAAGCTGGGGCCTGCCTCCTCTAGCCCCAGCTGCACCAACCACCCACACCTCTGGGCCTAACCAGTCATACATTTTAACCAGTTTTAATTAAAAGTGGGCAGTCCTGGACTCAGATATAATCTGACTCCAACTTCACCCTGATCACATCTTTGCAAAAGATGATATCTGAAATTGTTCTGCGAAATATTGTATTACAACACAACTGAAGATAACATTGAAATGTTGTCAGGCACCTGCCAATCCTATGCCCCAACTGTATTAAAACCTGTCCAAATGATCATCCACGCCTATCTGAGATAACTCAGCGCGGGTTTAACCTTTGAATCTCTTTGTTAAATATTTTGTCGTTATCTTACAGAAGGTCTTTCTACACAACTATGATACCCAGTAATCATAAAGCAGATGGAAGATATTTGTTTAAAAATGGAACACTCACTTTTTGTTTGCAATGACGTAGATACAGGGGTTATAGAATGTGGACGATTTTGCAAAAAGAGGTGCTATGATGGCCATTGCAGGAGAAATTTTCTTTGGGTCCCCAAAGGAAGACCATAAGCATACAATGGAATATGGAGACCAAGCCACCAAAAACATCACAATCATCACAACAGACATCTGCAAAACAAGAACAAATGTTTGATAAACCAAACCATTTATATATGCATATCAATATCAAAATCAAATATTTATTTAAGAATTCAATCACACCATCACCATACCTTTGTTACATCTACTTGATCAGACCAATCTATGCTGATGCTCTCTAGACAGTTACTGGTAGTGTACTGTTTCATAGTTCTGGAAACATTGTAGTAACAGTAAAACATGACTGTTAAGGGCACAACAAAATTAACAGCAATTACGGTCATTGTATAAGAAACAAAGGACCTGCAAGCCAAAAAAAATAAAATAAAAATACAAAAAATTACAACTGTGGAGCCATGAAAAATTATTGACAAATACATTATTTCCTAATGTTACATTGTTAATAAATAAGTCAGAATTTTTTTTTCCAAAAGATAAGTACAATTTCTAGAACTTAGTAAGTTTTATTAGAGTTAGTGATCCTTACACATAGGATGCCTAACACTTTCCATTGCCAACTATTTTTACATCCTTTTTTGGTTTGTTACAGACTACATCAGTCTCTGCCTCTGAATTGCCACGATCTTTGAGAAATTGGATTGCATTTTTTTAGGAGAAAACATTGATCACAGTGCTGAGTGAAAATAAGTGATGGACAACAACACTGGAAAAGTAAAACAAAATTTTCAAAATCTTACGCATCATTTTTTCGCCAGTTTATTGTACAAGTGGCTCCTGTTGGATCTGGGGCATAACTAGCCCAACCTACAACAGGCATCAAGGCCCAAAAGACAGCATTTATCCAAGCAGCTAGGATCAGGGAAGTATAATTGCGGGTAGTCATTCTTCTTCCTGTTACCAAGCAAATGTTTTTACATCAAACCACTCTATACTTTTATTCTCTCAAAGGTTTTGTTTGAACCAGAAAGTTTCCAGGCAAGACAATTAGCACATAATTATGATCCTTAAAAGTATGTGCATACTGCAGCACATCCATTTTACTTAAGCTCTTCTATATCACAAATAAATGACAGCTACATACATCTAGAAGGAAAACTAGAATACATCTCCGCATCATCACGCCTTCCCCTACATGAAGCTTAACAATAATAGATGTTGCTGATGTCATATCAAACAAGAGAGGAGAAAGTGGGGGAGGATAGGGAAAATGAAGGAATTAATACTTTTAATTTTTAAAACCTGTATACAACTCAAGAAAAATACAGTATAGAAAACAAACAATATTAAGAATTATTAAAAATACATGTCAACTTCAATTAATATTCTTACTATTATTCTATTATTTACAGACGTGAAGAAGAGTTCTGTGTGGCTCAAAAGCTTGTCTCTCTCACCAACAAAAGCAAATCCAACAAAGATAACGTGACTTGTTTAGCTATGTATGGGATAGCTCATATGTTCAAATACTGCAGAATCATGCCCAAATTTTGGAAGCACATTTCCATAAGAGAAAATCAAAGAACTTACATGAAGGTTCACAGATGTCAATTAATAAATGACAGACATTTTTGTGCAAGAGTCATAACCAAAAGTACAGTACCTATATCAGGCCTGCAGATTGTCAGGTAACGATCAATAGCAACAACTGTAAGCAGCCCGATACTTGCCATTCCAAAGAAGATATTTAAGGCTGCATAGATCTGAAATTTCAAAACAAAACATAGCCACTTCACTTACTTGTGCATATGCTTCCACACATTTGAGTCTTTACTGTGTTGAAGCTAAGTGTTACCATAGGTTGTATTCAATGCATTGTTTGGTGACCAGTTTATAAAACTATTAACAAATTGGAGCTGGTTAAGTAACACTAAACATTTTAAAGTTTCAGAGGGGTAGCTGTGATAGTCTGTAACTTTTAAAACAATGAATAGTCCTTTGGCAACTCCAATTCATTTGATGAAATAGGTTTTACCCATGAAAGCTTATGATTCTATATATTTGTGTTAGTCTCTAAGGTGCCACAGGACCATTAGTTGTTGTGAAACATTTTAAGATAAGTGTGTTTGCATAAACCCTCAAAAACCCCATTGAAGGTGTTTGCCAAAAGCCACTCTTTCTTTTAGCTCATGTTAAATAATGAATTTCACAATCTGGTATGCAAAGTTGTTTAGATTTAACTAATGTTTTTGTTGCATATTGGAGAAACACAAACATGTTTTCTTACTGCAGAAGTTATAACCAGAAACTCACACTATTCTATAGTTTCAATTTACAGGATTTCTTCAGTTTACATTGAGTTAAGTAGAATTCTAAAGAGCCTAAGAACTCAGATCAAGGCAGAGTGGAAACTCTTAGATCTCATCCCAAAAATATACGCCATCCTAAATGCAATCAAATGGGATCCCTGGATAATGAACATTGGCTGTTATAATTTGAAATTAAATCTGCAATCAGGCAAGCTTTGTGTGGTTTCAGCTCTCGTTGTGAGCATTTTGCTATCCTATTATATTTTTCCCAGACAAATATTTTCAAAGTATGCAATTAATATTACTGCTAAATACTCATTTAGCAGTACATGCATCTGATGAAGTGGGTCTTTATGCACAAAAGCTTATGCTTCATTAAAGCTGTTAGTCTATAAGGTTCCACAGGACTTCTCTTTGTTTTTTAAAATCTTGGTTACTGACTGGTAAAAAGCAAAGCATCCATGCATTCTACAATAAGTAATGGGATTTACTTTGTAATTACCATTCTACTATTGGATATTTATCAGCAATGCACATTTGTTTCAATAACCTTCCAAACTTTAATAATGAAAATTAGCAAGGAGTCCTAAGCAAACCCTCAAATACAAATGCAATTGAATTTTAAGGAAGTTCAGCTCCAGACCTGGACCCAAACAGTGCAGCTCAGACTCATTTCTAAAGAATATTAAAAATCTAAGGAAGGTATTTTTCATATATTCAGGTTTGTGTTTAACTGCTTAGTACTTACTTAATCCCTGATTTAATATTAAAAATCTCAAATACCTGGCATCCATTGTATCCAAATTTCCAGCTTCCATGTAGGTCTGAAGCAGCAGACATCGGATAACCAATGCCACTAACCCCAATGTCAGTAAATGCCAGGTTAATAATAATTGCATTTGTTGCTGTCCGAAGTTCCTTGTATTTAACAAAGATGCCTAACACGATTATGTTACTGAGAATGCTTATCACCCCTGTGAAAACACAGTAAAAGGAAGCTTTAGAAGTGGCAGAAATAATGGTACAGTAATAAGAAGTAACAAATGGAAATGCATATTCATAATGAAATTTAAATACAAAATGGATTTATTTCAATCTGCAAAGATCATATTAAACAGAGATCTTTCCTAATTTAAGGACGTACTGATTCAGTAAGGTGTATAAGGACATGCTTAATATTCAGTGCTAAAGAGCATGCTCTAGTTCCGTACTGAATCAGGACCTCACTCTCTGAGCTCAATGGGTATGGCATGTATCCAGCGTCTCTCAGACTACAATCTTAAAAACTCAGTCCTGAAGAGGCACTGAGTAGGGCTGAGACCTCACTAGCAATGCTGAACACAATGCTCACCATGATCCAGCAGAGTGAAGTAAGTATGGGGTGTAGCAGACAGGCTGGACTGGGAAAACATCTGACACAGAGCAGCTGGCTGTGATACTGCTACACAAGATACAACAGAAGCCTTTACATAGAATCCTCATAGCAACTTCAGTAACTTATTCTCTGGCAATGACAGCTCTGCGGCAGAATTCTAAAATAATGGAAAATGTCTACTTTGCACAGAATTTGCATCTGATTAGTGATATGTAAACTAGAGTGCCTTGAGCATCCATGTCCATCCTAGGCACACCCACTTCCTCCCTTTTCATCCGTGCTTAGCTCACTGCAAGCATAGGAGTTTGCACACATTGTTGAACATAGTGTGTACTCCACTCCATGAAGTCCAATCCTGCTTCCTTTGAGTTTTCCAATGGACTTCATTGGCAGCATGGCTGGCCCCAAAGCGAGGGCCATTCTGCACATCTGTGTGCTAAGCACTGGCCCTCATGCTGGAGACACTCTACAGGGTCAATGTGAATGAAGTCTCCATTTTCTGGTCTCTCCGTTAATGATTTCATTGTACATCTTCAAAACAAAGCACCTTAATTTTTCCTACACTCACAACCAGCAGTGTATGGTTGTCTCATTGAATATACAGCCTCCTGAGAAATGGAAACAATAGCACCAATAGAGTTCTAAATCTTAATGAGGTGTTCACTTAGAATCTTGATTACTAGTAATCAGGTGCTTAGAACACACAATCATGCACATGAAGTCAGGCAGAGTGAAAGATATGATGTTCAGACTGCAAAAGGCCAGTTTTTCTTGGGGAGTGGAAGATCCAACTCTTGGCTGTCAGTTACTACCTTTCTCAATTACAGTGCTGACTATCCAATGCTGCACTCTTGAGTTTCTAAAGTCGATTCCTGAGCACCCTCCCTCCCAAGTCAATTTACTCCCTGAAATCTTTAGTTCTTCCTGCTGCTCTATCCCCACACTAGCGGGATTTATGACGTTCTGCTGGCTCCCCTCAATCCTGACAGACATTATTCAAGTTCTACTGACTCTGGCATACGAAAAGAAGAAACAAAATGTAGATACTAAATTGAACAAAATGTAAAGATTGAATACTTCTCTTCTGTCTCTACTCATGTTAATGCAACAGTGTCCAATCAGTTATCTACTGCTGGTTTATAGGAAGTATTGTGTACAAAGTACTTCAAAAAATTGGATGCCTCCCCCAACTCTCCTCAGCATAATACAATATTTACACAAGAATATGCAAAGTGCAGTGCAATTCAAAGGAAACGCCTCTGAAATTTTTGAGATTAAACAAAACAAAACAAAACAAAAAAAAGTCTTGACACCAATGATGTTCAGAATATTCTTCTCAATACTTTTAAGCTATGCATATAAAAATATAGAAGATCATATTCTTATGCAACCTGGCTGCATGCCATTCAACCTTGCTAGACTGAAACTAAAAACTATGGAGCAAAAATTGCTTTGAGAGAATTTCTTTATGCTAATGACACTGCTCTTGTCTCTCATAGTGAAGTTAACCTACGCAAGGTCGTAAATCACCTTGAACTTTCTCACCTACCATTAGTGTGAAAAAGATAGTAATGATGGGGTAAGGCACAGAATGTCAGCCTTCCATTCACTGATACCCATCTCCAAACTGTTGACTCATTTTGTTACCTGGGAGCTACCATTAACAAGAATTTATCATTGGATGAAGAGGTGTGCATACATATTTGGAAAGCAGCCACCAACTTTGGTAGTGTCGCAAAATGAGCATAGAAGGACAAGAAACCAAGACTAAGAAGGCTATGCTCTTGATTGATAAAGCCTGAAAAATCAGCATCTTTCTTTATGGCAGCGAGACATGGACCTCATATAGCAGACAAGAAAAGAGACTCAATAGCTTCCATCTATGGTGCCTGAGATCCATTCTAGGCATCACTGGGCAAGATAAAATTACCAATGAAGAAGTGCTTATGAGGGCAAAATCTCCAGCCTGATAAGCTATTATCAAGTACAACCATGTTCATTGGTTGTATCAGATTCATAGGACAAAAGATGTCCTAAAGACATATTTAATGGTGAGTTAAAGGAGAGTCAAAGACAGAGAGGATGCCCAAAGTTTCAAGATGCCTGTAAGAGAGACCTAAATTGCTTTGGTATTGAGCCACAGACTTGGGAACCTCAAAGGAAATATCATTAGAGTCTGGAAACAGGCATCACAGAACATGATAGACAGTGGCTCTATATACTTAAAACCAAAAGACAGTAAAAAATGAGTGAATAGCCACGGACAACAGGAAAATGCCTTTCATTGCACTCAATGCAATAAAACCAAAAATAAAATGTTATCCAGAATTGGCTTTTATAGCCATCAAAAAAGCGGTAACACCCTCCTATGACCTCACATCTTCAATAACCAAATGTCTGTCAAGACAAAAAGTGTCATATAGTGTGAAAGGGGAGAGAACAGATGCAGTACAGACGACCAGATATTCTCTCACCACCAGAGGTAGCATAATGGTAAGAACTAATGGCTTCAAGCACCTCAGTGCATATGTATAGCTCCCACTGGTGATCAGTAAGACATGCTCCCAACAACATGGGCAATACAGCTTTATATATAAAAGTACCTGCATAATGACTAAACCATAATGGCCACCTACGTAGCCAAGTTACATATACAAAAGACAAATAGAAATCAAGCATCTTACATATAGGAATAGAAGTGGTAAAATCCTAGAAAAGAAAATCCTAGAAAATTAGAGACATTTTATTATACATGTATGTCACTGTAGGAGTTTCTATGAATTACTTCTATTACTGAAACTATCATATTGAAATCAAACATTTTTAACACAAATGTAGGACTGTCTCGTGGTTTTCAGCCATATTTCATTCTTTTTATTATCACAAGCTGATCAGAACATTACCAGTTACCAGAATGTGCATGTGTTCAGACAGAAAATGTTTCCTGCACAGCAGGCATTTAAATGGCTAGGAGGCCCTGGGTATACCTAACAGTACTGATACCACTTATATTTTGATGATTACCAATAGCAGAAATTTTTGAAGTGGCCCCAAGCCACTCCGGAAGGGACGAGGCCTCAAGCGGAAAGGACGGGGCCAGCATGCTTCCCTAACCATGATTGGCCTGGGGGTGGGAGAGTGTGTGAAGTCTTTGCTCCCTTTCCCCCCGAGATTCCCCCCTAGGTGCCCATGCCTCCAGCGGTGGGAAGAGAGTTTGCGCGCTCCCCCTTCTGCCCTCAAGCCAATCAGGGTCTGGGGGTGGGGGAGTTTTCCTCCCACTCTGCCAGGAGCATGTGCTACTTCTAAGCGCCGCACAGTACTGGCAGGGTGGAGGAAACTTCGTGGGCTTTCCCCAGTCCCCAGACTCTAATTGGCCTGCGAGCGGGGGAGCCACAGGGCCTCTGTGGGCCAGATCAACTCTCTTGGTGAGCTGGATCCAGCCCAGAGGCCCTTCAAGCCCTGCAATAGACCCATCTGTAGCTCCCACATCAGTGGCCAGGTGGGAGAGAAAAAGGAGAGGTTTGCCCTTGCTATTCTCCTTGTCTTCCCTGTTAATACTGCTCTTCATAAAATGGTGAAATTATTTGCTAAACCAGACATTTATACAATATTAATCCAGTCAATTGAATTAAATCAAAGTCTGAAAAAATTACCTGCATTTCTGACCGTGCCAGTGTTATTCATTTATCTGCAAAGGATTTGGTAGCACCAAGTAGAAAAGCATATTTAGGGTTTCAATGCAGTAAATAGATTATCTGCTATATATTTTAGAGAGTTTTTATGTCTGTCTATCCATCTGTCTGAGAGTCCATTTGTTCAAGAACTTTTCCTGAATGGTAAGAGCTAGGACCACTAAATTTGGTATGCAGCTTCCTTTTATCCTAACTTAAAGCAAGGTCAGGGTTTGGTTGGACCAGGCACTAGGATGTGCCTGGAATGTGATTGTTTTTCATAAAACAAAAAGGGAGAGATCTGGTGGGCGGGACAGTTATACTAGAATGATCACAAGGGGACATCAAGGGGCCAGAAGGAAGCAGGGGTAGAAAAAGGGACAGTTATTGACTATATATTTCAGAGTTTGTCTGTGTGTCCGTCTCTTCCCCCATGGCTGCAGAAGCCATGGATAGGCACTTCTCACCTGGCCCCAAGCTGCTGTGATGAGATAGGGCTGGGGTAGTCCTTGGGGCAGCCTGCATACTGAACCCCTCATCCTCAGTCCCACCCCAGAACAATGATTTAAATGAAGAAAAACATTTTTTTTTAAATTAAGGACCCATTAAGGACCCAAAGAATGGCAAGTAAATCTTCTAGTTATTGAATATAATACATTCTTAGAAAAACTACAATTAAAAAAAAGATTAGAGCTGTTTGAAATATCAACCTTTATATTTAAAAAACTAAATTTCATCTTAAATGGAAAGGTGATTTATCAAATACTACACAAAAAAAGATTCACTGAGTAAAATTTGATCTTATAATTACCTCACCTAAACCATAAAAATCAGAAGAATTAGTTGAAAATATTTCATAAACTAATTCTAACACTGAAACTAGATGGAAAAAGTGTGCTCAAAATGTACAGTTTTTCCTAACAAAATATTTATCTCTCAAGTGGTTTAATATTTCTATTGAACAGGCATAAAATAAACACAGGCATATTTTTAATTGTGACAGATTGTATAATTAAAGTGTTTACTCTAGAAACATTCAATTCTCTTACTGAAACATGTATTATTTTCCAGAAAAGTTATTCCATATTTGAGAAGGATCTTGGCTCCTCTAACCTTTGTGCCACAACCCCATACAATCAGTGGGAGCACACTGCCTTTGGATCAAGCCCCCAACCTGTGTGCTACATTTCCTAAAATGCGTCATCACTGAAACATACTAGTAAACAAGAGCCTGCTTATTTCAATCAATTAACAACCCCTTACCCTCCGTGACATTCCAACACTTCTGCTTACGTCTCCTACAAAGACACCCCTGCACACACTCAGAGTGCACACACATTATTGTGAATGTGTCATCATCAAGAGACAAAGAAGGATAACATGAAGCACTTCACTGAAAAATGCAAAATGTTACAACTTCTGCTTTTACTCTTTTTGCATGCTGACAAACTTCTGCATTTGTTTTTGCTATAATCACGTATAAGCAAAATACACTTTAAATAATGCCAAGCCTTAAACTGTAAGCTTTATTTCAGAAATTTTTTCTACACATTTTATACCCTGTTACATATCTACCTTCAATTTGAAAAACACTTTACCTTTTTCTTTTTGAAAATAAAAGGCATTTCATTGGCATTTTGCCCCAAAATGAATATAGAAGCCTAAATTCCCATTTAAAAAAAATAACCCACTAAACACCATACCTGCTGTTATTAAATAAGCTGCAACTATATTGTGCTCAGTCTGTGAAAAGGCTGACTGAGCCTCATTTTCACTTTCTGATGAATTAGTTGAATCATCCCAAAACATTTTAGACTGAAGAAATGGGGGTATTCCCTCCATGTCAGTTCTTCTCGAAGAGGACATACACAGAAGACTCCAAGAGCCTTTCAGGCAAATTCTTTCACTATGAAACACGGTCATTGAACAATTTTTTAGAAAGTTCCCCCCTCTCACCCTCCACTGACAGGCTACCAACAGGATTTAATTGGACTACACAAAGGAGTTTACATTCTCGATTTGCGCAAGGAAAAGCTTCTAAAGCAAAACAAAGACTTGCACAGAACTAGGTGCATTTCAAACAAGATGCTTACATTTCAGAGTCTTATTGCTAAAGAGATTAGCTATCACATGCCCCCATGCTTTTTACTTCAACTTTTTGTGCAACATTTCAAAAGGTCTAGAAAAAGTTGGCTAGAATCAGAAGAACTTTGGCCTTATTTGGAATTAATTCTAATAATCAGAGCACATGATAGGAAGACTAAAAATAAAGATGCCAGTTTCTCTAAAATGCAGGATATACTTAAACTTCACCTTTCCTCCTTAATTTCTCAAAATCTTTGCTAATTTGACTTGAAAAATCTTATTAGTATATACTAACCCTTTAATCATTTCTGTGTGCTAAACCTCTCATAATTCTTATTGTGTTAACCACAAGCATTTTATTTTGTGTACATACTGTCCTTGCTATAAGTCCAAGATACATCCCAAAAAACTTGGACTTAGAATCATAGAATCATAGAGCTAGAAGAGACCTCAGAAGGTCATCAAGTCCAGCCCCCTGCTCTACGCAGGACCAATCCCAACTAAATCAACCCGGCCAGGGCTTTGTCAAGCCGAGACTTAAACACCTCTAGGGATGGAGACTCCACTACTTCCCTAGGTAACCTAGTGAAATAGTTTTTCCTAATATCCAACCTGGACCTCTCCCACCACAACTTGAGACCATTGCTCCTTGTTCTGCCATCTGTCACTAATGAGAACAGCCTTTCTCCATCGTCTTTGGAACCTCCATTCAGGAAGTTGAAGGCTGCTATCAAATCCCCCCTCTTCGCTTCTGCAGACTAAACAGACCCAGCTCCCTCAGTCTCTCCTCATAAGTCATATGCTCCAGCCCCCCAATCATTTTGGTTGCCCTCCGCTGGACCCTCTCCAATGCATCCACATCCTGTTTGTAGTGGGGGGCCCAGAACTGGACACAATACTCCAGATGTGGCCTCACAAGAGCCAAATAAAGGGGAATAATCACATCTCTGGATCTGCTGGCAATGCTCCTCTTAATGCAACCTAATATGCCATTGGCCTTCTTGACTACGAGGGCACACTCTTATCCAGCTTCTCATCCAGTGTAATCCCCAGGTCCTTTTCTGCAGTAGTACTACTTAGCTGGTTGGTCCCCAGCCTGTAACAATGCTTGGGATTCTTCCGTCCCAAGTGCAGGACTCTGCACTTGTCCTTGTTGAACCTCATCAGATTTCTTGTGGCCCAATCCTCCAATTTGTCTAAGTCACTCTGGACCCAATCTCTGCCCTCAAGTGAATCTACCTCTCCCCCTAGCTAAGTGTCATCCGCAAACTTGCTGAGGGTGCAATCCATCCCCTCATCCAGGTCATTAATAAAGATATTGAACAAAACCGGTCCTAGAACCGAACCTTGGGGCACTCCGCTATAAACTGACTGCCATCCTGACATCGAGCCATTGATTACTACCCGCTGGGCCCGGCCTTCTAGCCATCTTACTGTCCATTTATCCAATCCACATTCCCTTAACTTGCTGGAAAGAATATTGTGGGAGACCGTATCAAAAGTCTTGCTAAAGTCAAGGTATATTACATCCACTGACTTTCCCAGTGGATCGTCCTTCTTCCCTTTTTTGAAGATGGGCACTACATCTGCCTTTTTCCAATCATCTGGGATTTCTCCCGATCTCCATGACTTTTCAAAGATAATGGCCAAAGGCTCCTCAATGACATTTGCCAACTTACATCAAAGCAACTTAAAGCAGGGAATTTTTTTCCTGCAGCTGACTTCCACTTGCACAAATTGAGTTTGGGGTTTGTTTTGGGGGTTTTTTTGTGTGACTTAAGAGTGAGAAATGGGCAGACTTATAACGCATCAGTTCCTACAAGCATTAATGACATTAGTTCAGAACAGATGTATACCGGAGCGACTTTTAACGGGGATGCCCTGTATTTACATATTTAGTGTCCTATACCTACTGTCACTGAAAGTTCTTTTTCCTTCAGTTGAACTTAGTGCATGAAGTGAAAATGAACTCACTAATGGAATGTAATTTTTTACCCTGAGCTTATTAAGATAGTGAAAACGCACACGGAAGAGACCCTACATAAGTATATTAAAATAAATAACAGTGGGTAATTGATAATGGGGTGCTTATAATTTCAATTATGTTCTGCCATGTATTAGGGATGTTTGTCATCACACATTTTTTGTGATTTATGAAATTATGAATTGTTGAGAGATGTTAAGAGGAAGTGCTTATTATAACAGGTGTTCTTAATAACTGAAAGAGAAGTTACTCACCTTGTGTAGTAACAATGGTTCTTCAAGATATGTCCCTGTGGGTGCTCCACTGTAGGTGTCAGGCTCGTCCTGGCACCGCTGGTCGGAGGCTTTTCATAGCTGTAGTTGGCTGGGCCGCGCCTGCACAATAGCCGTCGCGCGCCGTTCATGCCCTTTCTCTCGTTGTGCAGTCCGGTCCCTTGCCAGTTCCTCTCGCCGCTTGGAATCTGCAACAACACAGAAGAGAAGACCCAGAGCAGGGAGGAGGGTGGGATGTGAAGCATCCACGGGGACACATCTCGAAGAACGATCATTATTACACAAGGTGGGTAACTTCTCCTTCTTCGAGCGGTCCCTGTGAGTGCTCCACTCTACGTGACTATAAAGCAGTAGCCAAGGTGCGCACTGGGTCAATGATTTTCTGCAGATGATAGAACCGCAGACGCTACAGCAGAGTCTGTGGCCCAATGATGTACTATAGCATAATGGTGCACAAATGAGGTACTGGAGGACCAGGTGGCTGCCCGGCAAATGTCACTAAGAGGAATACCTCGCACGAAGGCAGTGGAAGTGGCCACCGACCTAGTAGAGTGAGAGATAGGCTGTGAAGCAAGCGGTCTACCTCTGAGCAAATGACATGTAGTAATGCAAGCAGTAATGAGTCTAGAAATACGTTGTCTCGAGACTGGATTGCCTTTGGAATGCTGCACTATCAATATGAGCAGCCTATCCGTACGTCTCCATGAGCAGGTTCTCTCTATGTAAAAGGAGAGAGCCCGTCGAATGTCGAGCATATGGAATAAGGCCTCGGAGCGAGAAGAGTGCGGCTTAGGATAAAATGAGGCTAGAACTATGAGTTCATTGATATGAAACAATGAATTGACCTTAGGTGTAAATGCCGGGTGTAGTTGTAATGTCACTGCATCCTTAGAGAAAGATGTGTAGGGAGGACTTGCCATCAATGCCCTCAGCTCACTGACTTTGCTTGCAGAAGTGATAGCTAGTAAGAATATCACCTTCATTGTTAACATTCGCAACGGTACCGATGCTAAGGGCTCAAAAGGAGGGTAAAGATGGTATGTAGCACCACGTCTAAGTTCCAAACCAGGGATGGAGCTTGTGGGGTGGGTGTATGTTCATCAAGCCCTTTAGGAATCTTTTCGTGGTTTGGTGAGAAAATATTGAGGAGCCATGTACTGAATCATGGAAAGCACTGATAGCTGCTAAATGAACTTTCAGGGATGACATGGAGAGCCCGGATTCGTAGAGCTGGAGGATGTAGTCAAGGATC
This sequence comes from Pelodiscus sinensis, assembly GCF_052426305.1. Lineage (NCBI taxonomy): Eukaryota > Metazoa > Chordata > Testudines > Trionychidae > Pelodiscus > Pelodiscus sinensis. The sequence goes on from NC_143055.1 coordinate 106,835,519, forward strand.
TGATATAGAGGAGAGGCGAGAGGCTTCCTGTTATGAGTACGACACTGTGCAAATCTGCGCCACTTTGCCAGGTAAGTTTTTCAGGTAGAAGTCTTCCTGCTGCTCATCAATATTGTCTTGACCCATTCCAAACAAAGGGTCTTGTCATTTTTGAGCCAGTTATCAGCCATTCTGTGAGGTGGAGTGCATCGAGCCTGGGATGCAGGAGAGTGCCTTGCTCCTGTGAAAGAAGGTCTGAGTGAAGAGGGAGTGGCGCCCCCTTGGAGCGCCCGCCACATCTAGCCATGATGCTCTGCGCATGGATATCGCGGTAGCTATTGATCTTGCCGCAGTGTCCGCGACATCCATGGCAATCTGGAGGCTTTCCCTGGAGCATGCGTTGCCCTCCTGCACTACGGCACACAGTATAGCCTTGTCTGCTTCCGAAGTGTTCTGGGCGAGCTCTGCCAACTTGGCGATGTTATCAAAGCCATGATTGGAAAGCAGAGCCGCGTAGTTGGCAATGTGAAGGAGTGTGGATGAAGAGTAAACTTTTCAACCGAATATGTTGAATTTTTTGGCCTCTTTTTTCACTGACGCGTTTTTCACCTGTGGATTCTTGGCTCGGTTGAGGGCTGCATCCACTACCAGAGAGTTTGGCTGGGGGTGGGTAAAAAGAAACTCTAAACCCTTAGAAGGGACAAAGTATCTCTTTTCCACCCTCTTTGATGTGGGCGTAGCCAATGCAGGGGTATGCCAGATTTCCGTGACTGGCTCCAGGATCGCCTCATCAATAGGGAGCGCCGCCCTAGATTGTCGTCTTGGGTGCAGGTTTTTCAGTAGCCTATATTGCTTTGTCTGCACCTCTGCCATCTGGACATTCTGTGTCTGTGCTACCCTTTTGAAAAGATCTTGGAATTCTCGTCCATCATCCAGTGGTGAGGTGTCCCCCTGGAAGACAGCCTCGTCTGGAGAGGATGACGAGATATCGGCTGGAGAAACACTATGCAGGTGGCCGCCATCATCCAAGATTTGACCCTCCTCTGGTTCAGACATCTGTGGAGGTGGTGGAGCGGTCATAGGAGCCTTCGGCGATAGGGCCGCCTGTTGGACTGAACCCGGTGGGGACTGATGTCTGTCCACGGACCTACGGCAACAGCAGGAATGGGAAGGATAGTGAGATCTTCCATAGCCCTGAGAAGTACGATATCTTCCCCCATAACGATCTGAGTAATCCGGAGACAACCTCCTGGATGAGTAAGCACTGCCATACCCACTCCTATAAGATCTCAAAGGAGAGCGAGTGGGCAAACGAGATCCTCGTGAGGGCACCCCATAATGGAGCAAGGGATGCCTATACACATAGGTATAATGAGATCTCGAATGCCGATGTGGAGATCGGGGGCTATGCCGATAATGAGGCTCATTGCACGGTGAGTGGTACCATGGAGGAGATGGAGAGAGGGACGTCCTTCTCGGAACCGATTTTCTTGCCGCCTTTGTCAGAATGGAGGAAGGCACCACCCGAGACTCATCAGCGGAGAGGTGCTTTGGCGAGGTGTGGTCCTCATCATCCAACACTAGGATTGGAGAATGCCATACCCATGAGGATGGGGAGCCTAAGTCTGCCGCCAGTGCCACATCTGGAGTCGGGTCACAGTACTCTGGCAGCGCCACGTTCGCCTCCCTATGAGTATGCGGTGCCAGCCCCGGCACCATGGAATGTCTCCCCTTCGGCACTGTATCTGGTGCTGCAGGCGGCCGCTGCACCGGCGCCAACTGGGAATCCAATTGTTGGGGTTCCCCTGATGGCTTATGGGACGTCAGCACTGTTGGTGCCATCAACGGCTGCTGCGGTGCCAGCCTCGGTGCCAGTTCATGCGCTCCATGCCATCCCACAACCGGTGCTGAGTGGGTAACAGCCATATTTGACAGTGCATAAAAGTACTTTTAAGGGGTATTTTAGGATGGAAGCTCTGTAAGCTAGTCCAAATCTGCTAGTATCAGCTCTATAACCAAATGTGTACACAGCACACAACAGCACCCAAAATCACAATTTCACTTTCAACTATGGACCATTATAAATATTTTGACATTGACATTTACATTATAGTAGCACCTAGAGACCAACCAACCTGTGGCCCCATTTTGATAGATGCTAGACAAATAGAAAATAAGAGGGCTTACATGCTGCAGTTTTTCTTAGTACAAAAAATAATCACAAGTTATCAAATTAGAGATCTGATACCACTTTCCCCTCATAAAATTCATCTGTGTTTGCCTTTATATGGCTTAGCACAAAACTATAGTCGATAATGAATCTTGATTCTGTTAACTGACCCCACGTCTTCAATTATATGTAGGTTCCCACACTGCAGCCAGTATTTATATCAACAAGGAACTTCTTGCTACAAGAGGACTTAAGTCCATCTTTGCAGTGGCCAACACTGGCTGCCCCAGAACTGGAGCCAGCTCCCGCAGGGGGAAGGCAGGATAAGAGACATGCGGAAAGTATAGAGGTGGGGTTGGTCCTAGAATAGCTGAAGGGACAGGGTAGAAAAGTCTCTAAGGAGAAGACATGATGTCTCGGCAATGAAACCATTTTCTCACCACCTTGCTGTCTGTATTTTACCATGAAATGTGTCTCCGCCACTGATTTTGGGTGGAAATCTGTCCTTTACCTAAATTTTTGGTGCAATTTTCAGAAGTTCTATGGCTCCTCTAAATTCCATGTAAAATGACAGAAATTAGATTAGAATGTATGAAAAACACGCCATAACTATTTTTATTCTAACATTAATTTCAAACTCCAGTAATAGCTAATGAAAACATGCAATCTTTTATACCTCGTTATTGAAAAATTGTAGTTTTCTGATTTGTGCAGCCAGCTAAATATCACAGAGATATATTGTTTCAGATATCTTATATTCTAAAATGGGGGGGGGGGGGGGGGCGGTGTTTAAAGGAATTCTCAGGAAAAAACGGTTCAGATTAAATTAAAGCGAAGTGTCTATCACTAACTTAAAGATAAAAATTCTTACAAGACACTGCAGTTAGCAAAACAAAATAAAAAAGCAAACAAGAAATTTCAGAATTAAAGCATACGAGAAACCCAGATATTTGGATGTGCATATGGAAATGCACAAATTTCCCAAACTGCCTTAAGTAAAAAAACAAATTTAGCACTCTGCCTCATAGCACTAGCATGAGGAAATCAGAAATTCAGACTACTTTAACTCATCAATAAAATACAGCAATACGCTACAAGAACTAGACAGATTTATGTTTAACTATAGTTATTGTGCCACCTCTAGCCTTACAAAATGCCACACCACACAAAACGTTATTTAAAAATGTCCTAAATGGAAGTATCTCACCAAAGGCAATCATTCCCCACTCCTCTGTAAGGGCCCCACCATGCAAAGTTACTGAGACTGCTGAGCACCCAGGGCAGTGGATTGAGCCTTATGATGCTCATTCCAGTGTCATTACTTGCAACCAGCAAGGGACACATGAATCCAGAAAAGCCAGTGCTCAGGTGCATATTTTTATACTGCTTGTGAACTCTACAAGTTCACTGGCTGTTTAAACCATAGGGTGGAGACCTCTCAAAAGCCATTTTAAAAAGTTGATGATCCAAAACATCTTACAAAGTAGCTACCAAAGAGTCAGAGAAAAGATGGGTTGCTGTCACTGTCCAGAAGCAATATTAAGGCAGCATGGGTAACTTAACTGTGAATTTGTATATTTTCAAATGCTTGAGTTTCTTGAAAGTTTGCTCTAAGGTTTGCTGCCCATTTAATGGATACTTTTTGCTAGTCACAATTGGCTTGTAACAATTTTTACCTAGAAAAAGTTTTACAATTTGTCTGAATCATCTGCAGTTTCACCAGTATATGGAACCACTAGAAAAATGAATTGTTTCGTTCCATGGGTTTTGCTCTGAGCTATTCCCAATCTCTTCATTCAACTTAAAAACGCACAATATCTAGAGTGCTTGTTTCTCTCCTAGAACATTAGTAGGTTGTAAAATAGCTGAAGATCTGAGCTAGGCAAAAAGACTTAATATGACTAACACAAACATAAAACTCTTCTCTCTGACATCTGACTCTTGCAGTTACCCTTCAACTCCAAGATCACCTTCTTCATCACTGTTCTATCACTAGCACCACCACCCTCAAGTGTACAATGGATTCTGTTTTTCTATTGTACCACATTCAAGATGCCATTCTGCCTTTCAAGGCAATACACGGCTCTGCCTCACATCTCATCTCTAGTTGCCTCCCTTCCTTTCAGTGCAATTTCTATACTATGCAAATTTGACTTTTCTACAAGATACTACTGGGGGGGGACCATAACCTGAACCTGCCCAAAGCTTGATGCCCTGGGAGGAGTGGGGGAGAGAACTAGTCTCTCTTTCTTATACTTCATACACAGAACATCTTCACCAAGTGTGAGCACCAGACGTAAAATTTGTCTCAAAACACAGTTCCATTTCCAACACTGTCCTTCACTCCAGTCCTCACTCCATTCCCAAATAATAAGGGAAGATTTACAAAAGCAAAAAGGGTAGTTAAGCACTCTACATCTCTTGAGCATCAATGATGAGAGCACGGCCACTCTTTGGGTGTGTCTAGACTACATGCCTCCTTCGACGGAGGCATGTAGATTAGCCAGATCGGAAGAGGGAAATGAAGCCGCGATTAAAATAATCGCGGCTTCATTTAAATTTAAATGGCTGCCCCGATCTGCCGATCAGCTGTTTGTCGGCAGATCGGGGGAGTCTGGACGCGATGCGCCGACAAAGAAGCCTTTCTTCATCGACACAGGTAAGCCTGGTTTCACGAGGCTTACCTGTGTCGATGAAGAAAGGCTTCTTTGTCGGGGCATCGCGTCCAGACTCCCCCGATCTGCCGACAAACAGCTGATCGGCAGATCGGGGCAGCCATTTAAATTTAAATGAAGCCGCGATTATTTTAATCGCGGCTTCATTTCCCTCTTCCGATCTGGCTAATCTACATGCCTCCGTCGAAGGAGGCATGTAGTCTAGACACACCCTTTGTGTGGGTCCCCTTATTACAAAATGACAGGGGAGACCAAAGATGCTTATGTAACGGTAATCGTTTCATGTTCATTTCCATCCTCTCACACGTTGTTAGCTTTTGTTATGCTAAACATAATTCAAAATTGTTACATCTGTTGCCACAGCAGTTCTCAAACTGCAGGTCAGGATCCCAAAGTGGGTCCTGACACCATTTTAATGGGGTCACCAGAGTTGACTTAGACTTGCTGGGCTGATGCCTGAGCCTCACACCAACACTGAAGCCTGAAAGCTTCAGCCCTGGGTGGCAGGACTCAGGTTACAGGCCCTCTTCTTGAATTTGTGCTTCAGCTTTGCCTGCCCAATGTAATGGAGCTTGGACTTCGGTTCTCCCACCCACTGCAGCAAGGTATGGGCAGAGTCAGGCTTAGGCCTCCCCCACTGTGATCATGCAGAAATTTTTGTTGTGGGATCATGGAGCAATGAAGTTTGAGAACCCCCACCATACCACATCATTGTCTACAAAATCCCAAGCCTGTCTGTTGGACTGTATAACTTATGCAACACGAGAGAGGGATGATTTGTGACTACAAGGGATGGAGCCTTTCTTCTCATTGAATATTTACATATATTTACATACGTATATTTACATCATGACTGTCACTGACATCAGATGTTCAATAACATCTAATCGAACAGTTGTGTAACCACATCAAATATCAGCAGTTATACAACTATTTGATAGTCCCCGGGGGCAGGGCTAGCAGCTGGTGCACTCCCAGCCCCACTCCCAGGGAGCCCTCTACCAACGCCTGCCACCCTGCATTGCCGCCTCTGATAGAGGTAGTAATGTAGGATGGCAGCAGGCCGTGTCCGTGAGAGAAGGAGGTCTAAACTCCCTGTGGACAGAGGCTGCTCCATAGAATACCAGAGTAGCCTCTGTCCGCAGAGTTCAAACCCACTGCAGAGAGGGGCTGTTGCTGTGGAGCAGCCTCTGTCTGTGGACAGCCTGGGCCCGCATCATGGCAGCCTCCCCTACCACTGCTTCAATGCTGCTGCTTCTGTTAGAGGCAGTATAGCAGGACGGGGTAGGCAGCCCCACAGAGCCCATGCTTCAGGAAACTGGTTTTTAAGACAGCTGTCCCCAGCTCCTGACTGCCCCCGCCCTGCCACCTTTGTAGGAGGCAGCAAGGGAGGCAAGCAAGTCTGCAGAACTAGCTTAGTAGCCAGCTCCCTGCTCATATCAGTTCCCACCTGATCCCCCTCAACCTCCATGCTGTGCCTATCAGCGTGGGGAGGTGGATCGGGTGCTTGTAGGGAGCCCACTTTTAAGCGATAAACCCAATTAATTGTGTAGTCAGCTACACATTGACATCCCTACAAAGAACTGAACTAGACATGGAGACTCAATTTACTCTATAATGGAGCAATACCTAAATACATATACAATCTGGGGTTAAGTGACTAATTTAAGGTTAACTAGCAAGACTGTAGCAAAACCAGGAGGTTAATTTCTGTTCCTTGATTTCAAGGCCAGCTGTACTTGATCAGGTTGACACTGTTTCCTCTTATAAACTACAACTACTAGAATTTGAATTAATACTCTATTTGTGCTTATCTATTGTACTTACACTGTAAATTTCTTGAGAGCAGGGACAAGTCTTTTTTGTTCTGTGTTTGTACAGTGCATATGACACTGTATTCCGGGTGCTATGGTAATACAGCATTTCACTATGTATGGCAAGGACTGAAGCATAAATATTTTAGAAGAGTGAACATTAAAAATTATGTATTTACAATAAAATGTGTTTAATATTAATGAGAATATAATGGTATGTTCCATGCCAGTTTATTTTTCTTTCAAGAGGAAAATACTACACAAAACATTCCCCGTTTATTTTGTACACCTTTAATAAAATGTCCCAGTCCCCTGCTGATTATTAAGAAGCTTTTATAAAAATCTTCTTGCATGTTTGCCTGCAGAATAGATTGGCCCAAACCCAAACTCCGAAGAGCCATAATCGATTTTAGCATTCCACTCATCCCATAATGCATCTCATTGGACAGGCTTGCCCAAAACCAGATTCACAGGACAAATACATGCCAGCAGTTTGTGGAATCCTGTGCTCCTTTCTACAATGCTTGTTTTACAGCACACCTGTAAGGGACTAATACTCCTCACTATCCGACACAATCTGGCACAAAAACTGATGTGGCCTATATAAGTACTGATATTAACAATCTTGACTTTCCCAAAAGTTACTGGTCCATTTTTAATTTTAATCAAGATTTCTATAGGAAAGTATAGTGAGCATTCTTTGTTACCCTCCTTTCTTTATACGGTGCATTTTATACAATTTTTTTTATTTTTAAACAAAGACAAATGTTAATATTTTTAAATGATGATACTTGTTAAGCAGGGTGTGCGCCACAGATAGAGCATAATAGATGCAACAATAAAAGGACAGCGAGAACAAGACTTCAGTCATGTATAATGCAGATTCATGTCTGTGCTCTTTTGAGAGTCTACAACTTCTTTTTTACTTCTTCACTGGATCACTTACTTTCAACTTCAACATGAAGTCAACACTAACTAAAATAGATGATCAGAAATGAAGAATATAAAAATATAAAATTTAAAGTCTGCTTAAGATAATTAAAAAACATTCAAGTATATTTCAAGTGAAGAATAAAAAACTGCCTCCAATTCATCAGTGAACACATCATCTTCACGTGTTGATCAGTATCCATTAGTTGTAACAATCCATGTTGGCAAACTATTTTGTCACCTAGATTTCTTTAAAAAGTTTTTTGTTTTTAAACTTTGCAGGTCCACTAGAACATTCAGAAGTTAGATCCAGTAACTCCACTTTTTAACGTCCTCTTCCTGTTTTGAAAGAGAAAAGTGTATATTATACAATTTATGTCATGAAGAAAATGTATAATTTACACAAATATCATACTGAGAAGCTAGCAATTGCAGTATCCATTCTTATACTCCATTTTTGCTGAAGTTAGCTTTGGTCTTACACAGAAATGCAGAAAACTGAACATGGACTAGACAATCCGTTGCAATGTACAGAAATTACCATACAAGTAACTTTTTGCATAAAATGTGTAGAAATGTGCTCGTCTTTGCAAATCTGATGAAGTATTCATTAGCTGTTTTATGGTCCTTAAATTCGTTTTAAAACACCCTGAATTTAAATAGTACTCTTACCCCTAAAACCACGGCCACCACCTCCACCTCTTCCTCCTCTAAAGCCTCCACCTCCTCGTCCTCCTCTGAAGCCACCTGTAAAAAAGCAAGGAATTAAGTTTTCAGAAGTTAGTTTGCAACTCTGTTCTGTACAAAGAATGTAACAAGTTACTGAGCAAAGATCTTCTGCATGACAAAATGCAACTTAAAAATAACTTATTTTGAAAAAGACACCATTTTCAAGAAACCATAACTTTGAAACAAATGTTTTATTTATATGAAACTTCTCAGAAATTATCTACACTTGGAGAAGATGCAAAATAAAGTTTCAGAGCAAATTTTTCTTTGGAGAAACTAGATGTTTGTGTGTACAGAGCCATGTCAGAGAAAAATCAGTCTTTTAAACAGTGACCTAGTTTCAACCTTACTTGTGGAGCAGCTACCACAATGAAATTAAATGTAAAAAATAGAGCTCTACAAATCCATGAATATCCTCTTCATACCCACAGGTATTTGCATCCATAGCTCATTTTTGTGAATACAAATTTTGGATCTTGAACCCTGCAAATTTGTGGATATCTGCTTTATATGGACATGGATAGCCACGGCTCATTTTTGCAGAAACAAATGTTGTATCCGCGCAGGGCTCTAGTAATAGAGATGGAAGCAATCTAGCAAATCATCCAACCCAACACCCCAAAGCAGTTTACCTTACACTATATATTTAAGTATTTTGTCCAACCTCATTTTTAAGTATATTGTGAAATGGGGCTTTTGACATCAACTTTGGGAGAATATTTCATCACCTAATAGATTGTACCCCCGGAATATTATCGCTGGCATTCACCAAGTTATTTTTCTTAATCTCAATCCTTTATTTCTGCTAGGAGTCATACTTCACTTGCTTTCACTGAGGTCTCAAACAGAAAAATATGTTTTAAAAGTGTGTTTCTTTTAAAAATATCTACTGAAATAATACAATTAACTTGAGTGCTTGAATGGCTATAAATTTTTAGTAAAATTTGATGCAACTGTATTTTTAAATAGACACTTACCTCCACCTCTTCCTCCACCTCTACCTCCTCCTCTTCCACGTCCTCCTCCTCTACCACCTCCTCTTGGAGCACCCTTCTCACCTGGAGGCCTTGGCAAAAATCTTTGCAATGGCAACAACTTTGCAGGGTCAATATAAAACTGCAGGAGAAAAATCAGTTAGGCTCAGGAACAGCATGACATGAGGGCAATATTCCCCACTTTCCTCCCTCTTTTCGATACATGCAGATTCTGAGCTTACTTTTTACATCACCGCCATTTTTAACGTCTATTTTGTAAAGAGTGACACCAAACAAAACTTTTAAAAATATAGTTTGTGTCAAGAATTTAAAGTTATTTCTGTAACCGGATTAAGATTTGTGGTTAAAGAAGAGTATATTTTGCAAAGACATGTTTAAAAAAAAAAGTTAGCTAAAAAAAGTGTATGTAAGAGCAGACAGGAAATGAACACAAAATTTTCAAACCATTTAACTATCAGTGCTAACAAAGGACTACTAACTAGAGAAATTAACAGATTAAAGAATTTCAGTGTTATGTAAAAAAGAGAAAAAATTCCTTATATGAGATTATCTGTATATTAAACCAATGCATAACAAAAAAAATACTTTTCACTTAATCTAAAATTACATTTAATTTTGATGTGGTGACAGGAAATTCAGATTATTTAAAGGTTTTTTGGAAATTGTTCAGAATGCTATTTATTCTTCTCTCACTGAGTATCTCAAAATAAGCAATTTTAAGCAATTATGGTACTCACCTTTTGTAATTTTTTAAATGAAGATGCCTTCATGTTCTCAGACAGTTTAACTGAAAAATACTGTTAGTTTTTTTTAAGGACTTTAAAAAGGTACACTCTTCTGGAGAGTATGGACAGATGTTGGAATTCTAAAAATTAGATTATTCAAATCACAACAGGATGATATTTTTTTTCCTTACTGGTACACTTACAATTAATGTAAGAGAAAGATTAAAGAAATATTTCTATTCTTTTTGTTTATTTTGTGCATTTGACAGCATTTTATGGATAGTTTCTTTCTTCCATATTAATGTTTAACCCAGCAACAAACCAACGGGGGGGGGGGAGGAGGGGAGGCTAAATATTACTACAGGTTGGACCTCCTGGTCCAGCACCCTCAGGACCTGAGGGGTCCTAAACCAGAGTTTGCCAGACAGAGATCGATGCTCCCCTGCTGGCTGCCCCACTCCCGGGCTCCTCTCCCTGGAGCTCCCAAGGCTGGGCTCCCACCCTGCTGCCTGTTCGCTGCCACCAGAGGTCCCCGGGACTGGCTCCACTGCCACTGGGGGTACCCCAGGAAAGTCTCCCCTGATGCCACCGGGCCCCGCTCCCGCCAGAGGTTCCTTTGCCAGGGCCATCTGGCTATCCCAGCCCCGCTGCTACTTCGGATTCCCATTTCCCCAGCCGGGGCTCCTAAGCCATCTGGCCCTGCAACTGCCTGGGGTTTCCTAGCCATGGAAGAGGCTCCAATGATTCCACAGGCTCCATGGCAGGGGTGGGACTTCCCATCCCCTAAGTCCCGCTGACACCAGGATTTCCTAACCTGGCCAGGGCTCCGCTGCCTGGCCCAGCCGCTGCAGCGTTCTCATGGCTGGCTGCCACTCCTGGGTCCAGCAACATCACTAGCCCTACCACTCCACAGATGTTGCCAGAGCAAAGAATTCCGGATTTGGGAGTCTCATCAAGCAGTAAAATGTTATTGCATAACCACACATCTGTAGTACAGGTGAACCTCTTTAGTCTGGCACCTTAGGACCTGACCAACGCTAAATCAAAGAATTTGTTGAACTACAGAAGGTCAGTATTGTCTGGCAGAATTACCATTATTTCCACTGTTTTCTGGGCTCTTAAATGACATTTAGGGGTAAACCAGAACTAAATAACTACATAGAACACTGAGATCCAGGACTGGTGGCTGTAAACAAACTCTGTGGGACTGTGGGAAACTTGGTCACACCCATGATAAGTGGACATTTAGTTAACTGAAATAATGCCGGACCATGGAGGATGCTGGACCAGAGAGTGCCGTACTAGAGATGTTCAACCTGTACTTCTATTAGACAAAAGTCAAGAAAAAATTGAGTTTTCTACTCTCTAAAAGAAAAAGTCTCAGGGCTTCTCTAACAGAAAAATTATATCAATACAAGTAAAGTTCTGGATTTAAAGGGATATAATTATGGTGGTAAATCTCCTCTTGGTAGAAATACTTACCCCAACTAGGAATGTAAAATCCTGATTACTCAATTAACTGGTTAAAGGTTAGGTTTACCAGTTAGCTGACTAAGTGGGATCCCAGGTGCGGGAACCACTGCGGCCCAGATGGAATGGCAATGGGGCCGCCTGTCAGCTTGCCTGGCCCTGGGGCTGTGGTAGCCTGCTGGTCCTCGTTCACATCCCTAACCCCAACTTTATATATCTTTTTTTTTTTTTAAGTTTAGCTTATGTGACTTCGGAAAGAGTTTAGAGTAATTTTTTTAAATGACTTCATTATACCAAAATAAACGTCCACACCATATTGGTCTACCAGTTTCACCAGTAAACACTGTCATGTACACATGCCTTATGCAACTCTCCTCAGTAATTAGCACAAGTATCCAGAACTATTTACTTTTGAAGGATACAAAATCTCTTAGCTGCCCAAATATTTCATCCACTTTGCCAATCTGCTCTTTATTATCCAAGTAAACTGGTGCATTGAAATAAGGCACTCTGTTTTCTTCTGTCGTACATTTACAAACAATGTCATCTTCACAAGGATGCATGAACTCGCCCAATACTGCCGTTAAGAAAAAAAAAAAATACTGAAAACTGGAACATTCATTACAAACTAAAATGAATACAATCTTACCATCTAACTTACTAACTACACTTTCAGGAGGTCCTTGGTCATATCCTCTGTTGAAGCCTCCGCGCCCACCACCTCCTCGTCCAAAGCCACCTCGTCCACCACGATTGAAGCCACCTCCTCCACCACGATTGAAGCCACCTCCTCCACCACGATTGAAGCCTCCTCTGCCGCCTCCTCCTCCATATCCTCTGCCGCCACCTCCACCTCCTCTGCCTCTAAAAGACATTTTCTACCTGATAAACAGTCAAGAGAGAGGGGGAAAAAATCCGTCACTTGAAAACCAAAGGTCAAGGGCTCTTCACGACTTACTAAATTTCCAAGTCAGGGAAGACCCCAAGTACCATAAGCTTCATTTGCTGACTTAACATTTATTGATTTGGCTCTTAGCTGAAATACAAGATCATGGATCATCACATATTTCCATCTAAAATTAAAGCTACTGCAAAGTCATTAAACAGAAGGAAAGGCAAGGATTTTAAACCAATACTTCCTAATCATAGTGCTATCCATCTGTATGTATGAGATGACAAACTTTTCTCCCTTCTGTTTTTATGAATGGACATTACAATAGATTTCAGTGATTATACAAATGAACGATTGCCACAAAACAAGAATGAAAGATTTAGCATACAGTTGTATTTTTTGTCCCGAATGTCCCAAAGAGGAATCCTAATTACTCCCAGTATTGCTACAGTCTAAGTAAAGGTTGAGTCTAAGTAAGGGCAAGTTGAGGCAGCTTGTAATTTTCATCTGCCTAGGAAGAGTGAATTTGGGTGTGTCTATACTAAGGATGTTAGATAGCAATTAATTTAATCATTTTAGTGTTACATGATTATTTGATAGTCCCCAAGGGTGGGACCAGCAATCAGTGCACTCTTGGCCCCTACTCCCATGGAGACCCCTGCCACTCCACACTGCTTCCTCTGTATCAGAGGCAGAAGTGTGGGGTGGCAGATGAGAGGTGGTCCGTGAGGAGAGCCAGTTTAAAAAGCTGCTCCCTGCACAGACCAGCTCCCACCTGCAGCCCCACATTGATGCCTCTGATCAAGCGTGGCAAAAATATTGTGGGTGACTGTATCAAAAGCTTTGCTAATGCTGGCACTGGGGCTTTGGGAGGACCAGAAACAACTTATTTGAATATTCATCATTTGCTTAAGCAATATGCAAATGAATGTTACCAGTCCTCCAAAAGTTCGTGAATGGATTTACTAGTCCTCGTGTCAAAAAGTTTGGGAACCCCTGTACCAGCTCATTGCAAAACTACTAACTGCCTTGTCTGTACTAAAACTGTATAACAAGTTAGCTGAATGGAGCTGACACACCTTTACTGGCAGACACAGACAAATGACTTCAGCATATTACACACTGCAGGCTTTTCACATCAGCCTGAGACCAGCTGGGTTGAGGCATTATTAATAACACACAGATGATGAATTATATTCAAAGCTCATTGGGGGGCTCTCTGCAGGAATCTCCCCATCAATACGCAAACAGGCAAACTTTTACAAATAAAAAATGAATAGAGATCCCCTTGAGATGTTCAGAGCCCTACACAATTGCTTAGTCTGCTTATGATTAGCACTGGTTCTATGTTTATTAATCAACACATCCTGTTAGACACAAACTGGACCTAGCCTAAAGGGCCAGCTTAGACACAAGGCGCTGCAGTACTTGTCCACACCTGGGACCTGACTCCAGAACCCCAGGGTTTTCTCCTTTACTCTTCCCAACACTAGCTAGCAGTGGGGGCAGCAATTTGCAGCCACACGCCAGAGCAGCCCTGAGAGGCGGTTGGGTGGAGGGGGAGACGGGCAATGCACGGAGGGAGACCATCCCTTTTCCCACCGGGCTGGAGATGCCAGCAGCTCTAGGGAGCTACTCTGGCCTCATCCCAGGGATGTTACGCCGGCTCCGAAAGTCCTTTCACCGACAAGCACCCGCTTCCTGGGGAACCGTTTTGCGGCCGAGGCGTCCCACACGCGGCTGCTTGTCCGGCTGAGCGTGGCCAGCGCAGCAGGGCTGGGCCGCGGGGTGACCCGGCTGCGCTGCGGCACCCCCGTTGCCAGGCTCGGGAGTAGCAGCCCCGGCCCGGCGGGCAGAGCGGGGGGGGGGGGGGCCCAGCCCAGAGACGGGAGGGGCGGGGCGCGGAGGGGCCCAGCCCAGCGGGATCAGTCTTTAGCCCTGCGAAGCCGTTAACAATGGGCCGGGAACTTCGACCCCGCGTGCAGCCCCCCCAGTCACTCACCCACAAGAGCCCCACGTGGCTCCTTGCACAAGCCCGGCCAGCCGGCCGCTACCGATGTCGTCATCAAACCGCGACCCGCCAAGGGCGCGCGCAACGTGACACCAGCGCCTCTTACCCCGCCAATCCCAGAGGCGAACAGAAAACTCTCCCGTAAAGCAACGACCGGTGTGGATGTTTGGGGTTTTTTTTGCTTTTGCGTCACTTAACACGTTTACGACAGATAGGGAGCCGCGGACGTACGCCTGGACCTCGGGCGAGCTGAGAGTTCCTGCGGCGACCAATAGGAGACACAGTCTGCCTCTTTCCCGCCCCGCCCCCTCGCCTGTGAGTAGCGTCCAGAGAAAGAGTTTCGGCCGCCGACTGGAGTAGGGAGGCGCATGCGCAGGAGTGGTGTTGGTGGTTGCCCGCAGCCTGTCTCGTTCAGCGCTTGCTGCCCGGCTCGCGGGGACGCGTCCACCTGCCATGTGGGCCGGGGGGGAGGGTTCAGGGCTGGAAGCGGCGCGGTGCTGCACACCCGTTTCCAGCCCAGGCAGGGCTACGCTCACTTGGGTGGCTCCCAGCGCCCTGCTGCAGGCGTGGCAGGTCTGCAGAATCTTTGGTGGTGCCCAGCACGCCCTTGCCCCCCCCCCCAATTCACCCACCCACACCCCTAAGCAAGGCTCTGAGTGGGGTGGGGAGGGGTGCGGGCTCCAGGGGGTTGGGTGCAAGTGGGGGGGTCAGGTGCAGGCTGTGGGGTGGAGTTGGAACGGGGTACCGGACCGGTGCAGACTTTAGGGCTATGTCTACGCTGGCGCGATCTTGCACCAAAAGTATGCAAATAAGGCTAAGTGTGAAATACGGCGGAGCCTCATTTACATACCTAATGAGCTGCCATTTTTGCAGAAGAGGCCACGGACCTATATAATTTGCCACTTATGCCTGCATTCAGGTGTAGCTGTTATGCTTTGCATTCACACTGCCCTGCTCCAGAATAATGGGCATGAATATTCTGCCCAGCCTTTTGGAGATTGCAGGAGACACAGATTTGCCCAAAGAATCAAATTGCAGAGCCACTCGGGCTGGCTTCTTCAATGGGTGATTTCAAACTACGCTTCATGTCCCACCTGACATTCTCATAAGCAAACTCTGGAGACTCAGCGTTAACTGTGAAGTGAGGACACAATCACAATCAAAGATACAGTGTCAAGACTGGGCAGGTGCATGTAGTGGGATACCTCAAGGAACTGGTACTAGTTGCTGGTTTCCTTATGGACTCAGATAATGGCACAGAGAAAAACATTTATAAAAGTTGTAGATGACACCAAGCTGGGAGGAGGCATAGGGAAGATACTATTAGAATTCAAAATGATCTTGATAAGTTGGTCTGAAATCAGTAGGATAAAATTCAATAAACACAAGTTTAAAGTGCTGTTCTAAAATTAAATAAAAGCGCAGCTACAAAATGGGGAATAGCTGATAGCCACTAGTACTGCCAAAAAGGAACGGGATTATAGTTAATCACTAACTAAGCACTGGTCTGCACTACAAACTTGTGCTGGTAAAACTGCATCACTCAGTCGTATGGAAAATCCACACCATGAGTGGCACATAACACCATCATAATTCCTGGTTGCTTCCTGGATGCAGGGCGAAGGGGTGTGGGCTGGGACCGGGGTACTCCACTTTCCACCTCTACAGTGAAGTGGAACAACACAGCTGGGACATGGTGATGGAGCAGAGCAGGCTCCTAGGTCACTCTGCTTCCACAGCTCCTGCCACTGTGGTGAATGGGCAGGGGGCTGACTTCTGCTTCCACCCTGAACCACGTTCCTGATTATCTTCTGTGTTGCATCTCTTGGGGGAGGGAGGAATGGGTGTTGGAGAGGGCAGAGTAGGAACGGAGCTTGGGAGAAGTAGTGGAGTAGGGTGGGGACAAAGTAGAGCAGGAAGAGGTGTGGAGCAGGGGCAGGGTTTGGGGAAAGGATGGAATGTGGGGGTGGAACAGCAGGGGCTAGAAGAGTGGGGGCAGGGCATGGGATTACCTGCACCCCTCTAAGAATGGCCCTGCCTATGCTGAAGTGAGGTCTTCTGCCAGCATAGGTAGCATCTTCACTAATCACTACAGCAGCACAAATCAAGTGCTGTGAGGGTAGATGAATCCTGAATATGAGGCAACAGTGTGATGCTGTCACAAAATAAGTTAATTTCATTGTGGGGTAACCAGTTTTGAGCACCTCACTTTAGAAAGGTGAAACTGGAAAGAGTCCAGAGCAACAAAAATGGGAAGAGGTTTAGAAAATGTGACCTATGAGAAAAGGTTGAAATAACTGAGCATCCTTAGTCTATATAAGAGAGGCAGAAGAGGAATATCATAATGTACATATGTAAAAGTTTGTTTAAAAGAAAAAAGTGATCTGTTGTTCTTCATGTTTGCAGAAGGGTTGGACAAAAACTCTTGTCTTCGTTTACAGCAAAGGAGATAAAGGTTCAGGTAAATATTAGGAAAATCCAGAGGTGAAAATCATGTGGTGTGCCCTGGTGTGCTGCACGGATAGGAAGGAGCAAGCCAGTACTGGGGCGCTCCATTGCAGGTAGAGGTGCAGCATGTGATGAGCTCCCAGTTGGACTCCTGGGGCTCTCATGCAGGCTGGTGCCGGTGTCACTACGCTAAGCAGCAGGCAGCATCTGGGGGCACACAATATAGATCAGAGGTTGGGAACCCTTTTTGGGATTGGGGGCTGCTGACCAGTGTTCCCTCTAAGCTGCACCACAGCACAGCTTCACAGGTGATTAATCAGCCCTGCCCAGTTAGCCAGCTCTGAGCAGAGCCCTGAGCCAATGACTAGGCAGGGCTGATTAATCACCTGGGAAGCCGTGCTGCCGGGAAGCTTAGAGCGAACACTGCTGCTGACCCACAGAAAAATCAAGCGGGGCCATACACAAGTAAAAAGCCCTCCCCCCCAAAAAAAACACTTCATTGACAAGACACTCCCCACATTCCCCTAGCACACCAGAACCTAGAGGAGTCCTGCCTAGTACATTTTGTGGGGCAACAGGGGGGACTTCCCAATGCTGGGAGGGAGCCCTGAGCCTCGGGGGCTAGATCCAGGCAAGTGGGGGGCTGCATCTGGCCCCCGAGCCTGAGGTTCCCCACCCCTGCTGTAGACGATGTGTGCATGTTCCCCAGCTGGGCTACTGGTGGGGCTTCTGTGTCCCAGCCTGTGCTGCTGCCTTTCTTTCACTATACTGGCTGGACACCAGGCAGTGCAGGAATGTGCCATCCCTGCAGTATGCAATGCTATGGCCTCTGGGAAGAAGGGGAAGGGAGTGTTAGGCAGTCAACCCAGACCAGCACTGAGTCCCTCCCAGCCCCAAGCCCTAACCCCTGTGCTCCCCCCCCCCTGCATACACACATCCCTCCCCCTATCTTTGCCCTGAGTGCCCCAAACTCCCTTCTACACTCCACCACACTAAAATTGCTTACGGATATTGCTGTATCACAGCCCCTCCCAAACCTATGCCTTGAGCCCCCGCCTTGGTGGGAGGGGGGATTGTGATTTGACAGCACCTGTATGAAATTTAAGTTATTTTCACCCTTGGGAAAAACTTTCTAACTAGAAGTACAAGCAACAAAATAGGTTAACTGGGAAGGATTTAAGAATAGGTCAGACAGACACCTGACAGAATTGGTCTAGGTAGATTCAAACCTGACTCCACTTGGGGGATGAACTAGATCAGTGTTTCTCAATCTTTTTTTTATAAAGTACCCCTTTTTCAAAAAAAAAAAATTATAAGTACCTCCAGTACCTACAGTTTTCAGACACACATATTTTTTTTCAACCATTGCAACACATTTGTTTAAACAACTTAATCATAGCCAGGTGGGCAATGACATTTTTGGGTGTAAAAAGTACAAAAATAATAAAACGCTATAAAACTTAAGATAAAACTTCAGTTTTTTCCAAATTTCAGTTGTGTTGACGTACCCCCGCACTTCTCTCGAGTACCCCTAATGATACTCATACCACTGGTTGAGAAATACTGGACTAGATGACCTCTTGAATTCCTGTCGAGCCCTGCATTTCTATAATTCTAGCACCCTCACAAAGAAATCAAATTAATCTCAAATAATCATATTAACCCAAACATTTGAGGTCATACATTTCTGCTCAGACTGTGTCTCCCAATATTTTTTCTTGCAGTTACATTTTCCTGTTTATAAAAACATGTTCCCCCCTGTTGCTGTTTGAAAGACCCTTACAGGTTAGCAAGGGAATCTGTATAAAGGCCCTGATCCTGCAAGTATACACTAGCAGTGTCACACTGAAGTACCTTTGAACTGTGAAATTCTACACATAGCTAACATCTTGAGTTTTTTCACCTACATCTAAATGACAACAGGTGCTTTGCAGTATTTTGTCTCATCCTGGTTTGAATTTGAATAAAGTTTGGGCTGCTTTTGTATGACACAAGAAAAAAGTTGTATCAGAGCCATAACAGCCTCTGACAAATCTTTGGATGTATGGTAGAGCCCATAACCTTCTCCAATCTCATCGCCAGAACTTTTGCCAATATTTTGATATCATGGTTAATAAGTGATACTGGCTTATCATTGGAATACAGCATAGAATATTTTCTTGGTTTAAGAATAATGGATAATAGAGCTTCCCTTGCATTTAGGGAAGGTGGTCTCCAGAAATGACTCATTAAACAGTTCAAGCATCTTGACTGATCAAAATGTGTTCAAGCATCCTAAGCGGTCAAGATGTGTCTATAGACACATCCAGGAAGTGTCTATAGAACATGGTAGAAAAGCCATCTAGCTTGGGGGCACTCCCTACTTTCATTTTCTTAATTTCTTCAATTAACTTGATCTCCATTAGGAGAACATTAAGTCTTCCACACTGGACACATGTAATTTGCGGTAACGTAATTTAAAACAAAAACTGATGCATGGAAGGGTTTGTTTCCAATTTATACTGATCATTTTAAATATTAAAGAACTCTTTTTTAATATCCTATCTATCTCATACAGCTAGAAGGGACCTTGAAAGGTCATTGAGCCCAGTCCCCTACCCTCATTGCAGGACCAAATACCATCTCTGGCAGATTTGCGCCAGATCCCTAAATAGCCCCCTCAGGGCCTGAACTTACAATGGTGGATTTAGCAGGCCAATGCTCAAACCACTGAGCTATCCCTCCTCCCATAGCTTTAGTTGCATGCAAGTGTATTTTTGTCCCCTTTCCTCTCTCTGTTCTTTTTTAATGTTTTTCATTGTATTTACTTACAAAGGCAGAGAGAGATGTTTATAAGGCAAATCAGCGGATTTTGCAATCTTTCTCTGGTATTTGGAATGATTGAGAAATACAGAAATGAGACATAAATTAGTACAGTTAACTATGTTATTTTAGTTTCTCATATTTTAAACATTTAAGTTGGGCGGTGGCTGGTACTAACAATCACACTGATATGGTAGCAGTAATTCTATTAAATCACAGACTAGAAAACAAGCACACTAACTCATTTTATAAGTAATAACTTTGTATATTGATTTAATGATACTGCTGGATAAAATAATGCAAGGATTTGGGAGTTTAATTTCTTCATAATATTTTCTTTAGTATCTATGCAATGGATTACAACAATTCCTTTGCTAAATTCTGTTCAACCCAGTAAATAATCTACATTTTGAAATGCCATTAGAGTCATCTTTACACCAGAGATTATTACAGTTCATAAGGACACTGAATATTAATGCTGCATAAATTGCTATATTTAAATTACAATATCTGTGGAGGCAAACTAAAAGAAAACCACACAAAATCAAAGTTAAGCCTAATATTCTGTCCTCATTTGGCAATGTATGCCATAACAGTGTAAGCAGGGTCTCAATCCATGCTTCCATTGCAGCCAGCTGGAATGGGAAAGAAATCCTGGGTGTGTTTATGTAAATATAGTTTGCCCCTGCTTCGCTTAGCTGTGTTAGATATTTGGATGTTACAATGGTGTTTTGCTCATTGTAATCAACTTGGCTGATATTGGGTCACAAATTGTGTTAATACTCATAGCAAAGTTTGTAATTATTGTGGGAATACAAAAGAAGAAAGTCTGTGCTTAACCTGGCACAAACTCTCAGTTCAAAGAATGAGATTCTGGGTGTGTGCATGTAAATACAGTTCACTCCATTTGCTTTGGCCTACTAGATATTCAGTGGTTACAATGGTATTTTGCCCACTGTAACCAATTTGGCTGTTGTGAGGTCACAAATTGTGTTAACACTAAATACAGGAATTATGAGATATGATCGGTTCGGTTCTAGGACCGGTTTTGTTCAATATCTTTATTAATGACCTGGATGAGGGGATGGATTGCACCCTCAGCAAGTTTGCGGATGACACTAAGCTGGGGGGAGAGGTAGATTCACTTGAGGGCAGAGATTGGGTCCAGAGTGACTTAGACAAATTGGAGGATTGGGCCACAAGAAATCTGATGAGGTTCAACAAGGACAAGTGTAGAGAGAGTCCTGCACTTGGGATGGAAGAATCCCAAGCATAGTTACAAGCTGGGGACCAACCGGTTAAGTAGTAGTTCTGCAGAAAAGGACCTGGGGGTTACAGTGGATGAGAAGCTGGATATAAGTCAACAGTGTGCCCTTGTAGCCAAGAAGGCTAATGGCATATTAGGTTGCATTAAGAGGAGCATTGCCAGCAGATCCAGAGATGTGATTATTTCCCTTTATTCGGCTTTGGTGAGGCCGCATCTGGAGTATTGTATCCAGTTCTGGGCCCCCCACTACAAAAAGGATGTGGACACACTGGAGAGGGTCCAGCGGAGGGCAACCAAAATGATTAGGGGGCTGGAGCATATGACTTATGAGGAGAGACTGAGGGACTTGGGTCTGTTTAGTCTGCAGAAGCGAAGAGTGAGGGGGGATTTGATAGCAGCCTTCAACTTCCTGAAGGGAGGTTCCAAAGAGGATGGAGAGAGGCTGTTCTCAGTAGTGACAGATGGCAGAACAAGGAGCAATGATCTCAAGTTGTGGTGGGAGAGGTCCAGGTTGGATATTAGGAAAAACTATTTTACTAGGAGGGTGGTGAAGCACTGGAATGGGTTACCTAGGGAAGTAGTGGAGTCTCCATCCCTAGAGGTGTTTAAGTCTCGGCTTGACAAAGCCCTGGCCGGGTTGACTTAGTTGGAATTGGTCCTGCCTAGAGCAGGGGGCTGGACTTGATGACCTTCTGAGGTCTCTTCCAGCTCTATGATCATCAGTTCTTTCAGTTATTGTGGGAATCCAGAAAAGTCATACTGTGTTTAACTTAGTTCAAAAGGAGGGACCTTGTCAGTATAAATACACTTAGATGGACAGAGGCTCGACTTCTAGAGCCCTATGAGATTAAGCTGAGGAAGGCAGGACTCTGAATCAGCAGGCTACATAACCTGCAGGTGTGAGCTATAAGATTGGTGCAATCTGTTTCTCCCCAGTGTTTCAAAGAAAGTCTCCATAAGGAGTCTCTTTTAGTGTTTACATTTACTCCAGTGGATGCTGGATATCTTGTGGCTGGACTGTGTTTTGGGCGAAGAGCTGAAATTAGTGAGGGTGCATCTACACTGTCTACGCAGTGCCAGATTTTCAAATAGACTACCATTCCAACAAGTCCCTCAATCCTCATGGAATGAGGTTTACTGGGATGTCGGAATAGCAAGTCCATTATTTCTATTGCATTTTGAAATAATGGGCATGCTGTTAAGATGCAGAAAATGCTATTTCAGAATACTGGACATATCCCGAAATAGTACCACTGTCTAGTTGTACCCGAGAGTTGAAACCACTAGGTTTGACCCAGAGCCAACTCCACCACAAGCCAGTGGAAGATGTGAACAGCAGCAGCATGATGAGCAGCCAGCAGAGCAGCACCAGAGAACAGCAAGCAAGTGGATGGTAAGTGACCAACAGAGTGAGTAAGATGCCTTCTTACCACCTCTCCCCTCTCCCCAGCTCAGAATGAGAGGTGAACTCTGAGGATGCACCTCTGAACTCTGGGTCTCCCTTGACCAAGACAGCAATTGTGAGTGAGGTTCAGAGAAAGGTTGGGCATGTGAAGGGAACATTTATATTGTGGATTTAAGAACCTGAAAGGGAAGGACACTGCTCAAACTACTTGGGCTGTGACATTTACTCATGGTTTTGGTTATGAACTTTGTGGTCTTTTCCCAAATTAATGCCACGTTACTTCCCTCCCCTTTTATTAAAGGTTTCTTTTCTACACTCATACTCTGTGCTTGCGAGTGGGGAATCATTGCCTCTCAGAGGTGCCAGGGTGTTGTGTGAATTTTCCAGATTACTGGACGGGAGCTCAAGACAGTTCTGTGTTGGATGGATGGAGAGGAATGCCTAGATATTGAACCCAGTCCTGGTTGCTGCTGGCATTACCAGACAGAAGGGTTACAACAGTAATTAATTACAGACTGATGTTGTTTTTGCTCTCCTCTGTTTGCACTAGTAGTGGCAGTTGAAACCCAACAGAATGAAGATGTGAAAGAGAAGGAATGCCAGCTCTACAGTATGAAGCCTACTTCTCTATGGCTCCACACAATTTCTTCTGTATGGGGCTCAAGTATGGGAAGAAAGCAAGCGGAACAGGAAAGCACACACATTAGCATATTTCCCTCAAAAATCTGCAATCCATGATTTCTTACAGCAGATGTTGCAATTCACTGCCAGGGCTGTCATTCAGGTGGTGCTGAAGGCCCAAGGAGGGCAGAGAAACAAAGAGGTAGCTGACGGGAAGTTTTTCAAGTTCCCAAAATGCCTAACACTATGTTGCACATTCACAGTGTGCTTAGTGACTAAAGATGACACCAGGGACTGTAGGATGCTTACCCACACTGCTTTTCTCTTTCTGTTGACAGGAAAGCTAATAATGTGGTCGTGATATGTCAACAATGGGCGGCAGGAAAACAGGCTTGATGAGTTTTCAGTTTTAGAGACTTTTATATGTTGACAACACTTTTGTTGCCAAATCGTCCCAATGTATACATAGCCTTACATATCTCTGAAAGTCATGCCCTTGCTTTGCAAGGTTCTTCCTGCTAAGAACTGTGAGCCCTTTCCTTTGGAACAATTTAGCATAGTCCTATTTTTCTGTATTTCCACAAAACTACAATATTTAGCTGGTATTGGGTCACAAATTAAGTTGATTATAATGAGCAAAATACCACTCCATCTGCTGACTGATTAATACATCTAAGCAAAGTAGGAGCAAACTGTATTGACATAGATACCCCCAGGGTATCTACCCCCTTTCAATTGGCTTTAGTGGAAGCATTCCTTCAGATTCTGCTTACACCACACTCAAGAACTGGACAGGGAAGGTAGCATCTGAAGAATAAAGAAGCACCTGAGGAACAGGGCAAAGCATCTGGGATGGATGGGGTGGAAATAATGTATCTCAGAGTTCCCCAGACTTGGAGGGCTACTGCCGTCTCTGCAGCCCCCTGGCCCTTTACTTTAAAGGAAGCATGAGAAGAAAACTCCTTAGCTTTTTTAAGGAGTGGAAGGAGAAATAATTTTAAATGTATAAACATCTGTGAGGGATACGTAACTACACCCCAGGAAAGTTAAGTTCTGTGTTGAGAATGGACAGCAGTGTTGCAAGCTTTCGACTCCTAAGTGAAGGTAAGTCTCCATCCCCTTCATGCAATTGTCATCGCTGAGACTGCCAACAAGAGTGCCATCTGGGACAGGGTCAATTGCCCTTTAAGAATTGTACTAATATCAGTTCATTTCATATAAGCTATCAAACTGTCACTAGTGGTAATGACCTAGGCTGGAGTCAAATAGGTGACCGAGAGGTGATTTTTAGAAGTACAAAGGAAACCCTTGTCTCTGACACCTGCCTCCTGAACACAAGTGACCAGAGAACTCCAAAAGTTGTCTGAAATGCAGCACTTTCTTGAAATGAAAGGAGGAATCAGTCAACACAATGCTCTTCAGAATGCTGCTGCTCTGGCTCAGGATGCTAGAACAAACAACTGTTTGAGGTTCAGTGATCACTCAGGCTCTATTTATACTGTAATCATAAGGTATGACTGTAGCTCAAGTAGGCATACCCAGCCTATAATTTCCCAGATTCTCTTTGTTACTCTTCTGAAAGGTAGGTACTATGTTTGCCCTAACTCCAGATCTCTGGGACCTCACCCAACTTCCATGAGTTCTCAAAGATCACTAATTGTTCTGAGATTGCTTCAGTTTAAGTACTCTAAGTACTCTATGGTGAATTTTGTCTGGCCCTGCTAACTTGAATACATCAGACTTATCTAAATATTCTTTAGCCTGTTCTTTGGTGAACAAGCCTGTCTTTTTTTTTCTGACCACCTACATGTTATTTAAATAAAGAGAGTATACTTATGAATAGCTATTATTTGCAGCTTTTTGTAACATGGGGTAACTTGTGCTAAAGGATAGATTTTCTTTGGTTTTATTTTGATTTTAGTGTTCCAAGGAACTGGCACTCCCATAATAAACCACACAATAAACACATGCTTTCACCACTTGCCAAACAGTTAAGCAATGTGTACTGAGCAAAATCTTAAATTACAAAAATGCAGTTCTCTGTACAACCTGGTGTTCCTCCTTTTAATTTCTCCAGTATATCTCAAAAGGAGGCACATACATAGAAATAGCTAACAGCTAGTATGGGAGCAGTGGAAGCAGCCTGAGCATTTCAGCGGAATTATTTGGCAAAAGTCAATAATGGGACGAATGATTGTGAATTGGGGCATGGAAAAGTGAACTCCTAATGGGATCCTCCTTTTAATCATTTACTTTAAAGACTTTACTTTTGTTATCTGGTATTGCAGTTACGGTAAAACCCGTTAGATTGGGGTAGGATTTTTATGAAGAGTTCAAAACTGAATGGAGGTTCTTGCACTTTATTTCTAAACAACCTTTTTAAATATTTTACCAATGGTTAAAAATTAATCACAGACAAATACCGAAGGCTAAAAAGAATCAGACACCAAGAATTTCCTGTAGCAAGACAGACAAAAATTCATCATGAAATTATTACTAGTACTATTACTCTTTGTTTTTTCATGGTCCTTCTTTTGTATTTGTCATTCCCAGGTAAGAATTTACTTTATTTTAAAGAAGTGATTCCTCTATATGTTTCTTTAAACAGTAGGCGGTGAAAATGTTAATTTTTAAATGTTTTCCTTTAGTAGTATCCATGCAATTTTTTAATCCAAATGTGAATACTTTAATTGTGATATGCATTTTTTATGTAATTACTGTAATTGGAAATATATGGAAGTAAGCTTCTGAAAAAGGTATTTTAAAGAAACATCACTGCAATTATAGTCCCAGACCCAGTCCTGGAAGGACCTCTTAAGGGGCTTCAGAGTCTGCCTACCCTGCATCAATTGCAGGTTTTAGAGCCTAGATAATCAAATTCTGCTGTCTTCATTTGGTTTATACTCAGGCAAAACTTCCAGTGGAGTAAAAGAAGTTATGCCCGAATAAGGATTGCAGGATATGGTTCTTAGGTTGCCCTGTACATTTAAAGGCATAATTAATTGAATTGAATTGAATTACTGGCCTGAGAATAGCAGGAAATATGCAATATGATTACAAAACAGGGTAACCTTTTTGGATGAAATTCCAGCCCCTCTGAACTCAACGGTAAACCACTCATCAGCTCCAATGGGGTCAGGATTTCACTCTTAGTACTTTAGACTTGAAGGGTGCATCTAGACTGTCAAGATTTTGTGCAAAAGCTCATGCTTTTGCGCAAAATCTTGCCGCCTGTCTACACTGGCCACAAGTATTTGCGCAAGAACATTGACTTTGTACTGTACAAAATCAGTGGTTCTTGCGCAAATACTACGACGCTCCCTCTCAGGGAAAAGTATTCTTGAGCAAGAGGATCCAGTGTAGACAGCCAAGTTAATTTCTTGTGCAAGAAAGCCCAATGGCTAAAATGGCCATCAGAGCTTTCTTGTGCAAGAGAGAGTCTACACTGTCACTGATGCTTTTGTGGAAAAGCAAATCTTATGCGCAAAGGCACATGCCAGTATAGACGCAGTCTTGCGCAAATACTTTTAACAGAAAAACTTTTCCGTGAAAAGTATTTGCGCAAAATCATGCCAGTCTAGACGCAGCCCAACTGTATTGATCTAATAGACACATTCAAGGTTGATAGTCCCTTTGGTTTATCTTTTTTACGCGTGAAAGTGCCATGCATGCAAATTTATGCTTTAATATTTTTTTTCTTAAATAATAACAAGCAAATAAAAGCACTTCATGAGAGTGAATTTTCATTTTCAAGTTTCCAAAGAGCTGTTATAAATAATTATCACTTCAGTGAACCTAAACTAAACCAAAAAGTTAAGTGTAGTCATTGTTTTTTCTTTATTGTTTGCTTGCCTGAGGCTCTTTAAAAATATTTGCAAGTGACTTTTAAAATGAATCAAGTTAGGTCAGTAAGAATGTTTCTAAGCATGCAGCTGCAGACTTTTAATTACAGTTTATTGTAAATCCCACTATTTACAGTTTGTACCTTCCAGGACCTGACCTGTCCCAAACCAGGGAATTTGCCAGACCAGGGGAGGTCAATGCCAGCCTCTCTGCTGCCACCAACTGCAGTGCTCCATTCTGATGGCAGCAGAAGGTCCAGCATTGACTGAGCAGGCATGGGGAGGAAGCAGGAGATTTAGGAAGAAGCAGGATGGCTGTGGAGTCCTGAATCTGGGGGATAGAAGCACAGCTCTACAAAGCATACTGAGCCCCGTAGTTGCTTGGCTGGTTATAGGTAGGGCTGTGCTCTTGGCCCCCTACCACAGGGCTCCACAGCCACCCCGCCTCTTCCTCTGAGGACCCCCCGATCTCTGCTCCTCCACCTTCCCTGAGGTTGAGTGCTGCAAATGAGCTATTTGCTCTGCTCTGGAAGCTCTAGGACGGCAGGCAAGGAGTTTCTGAGTGGAGGAAGCAGGTTTTTCCTTCTGAATGCTCCAGCCCTGGAGCATCCACAGGGATGCTGGAACTCAGATGTGGTCAGAAGAGGGAAGTCTGGACTATAGAGGTCCGACCTGTATCTACAATACCAGTATTTGAATTTAAAGCATTAGTTTAAAAATTCTATACTCCAACATGTTGAAAATTCGAGGGCTGTTCGAAGGAAATCAGAGAGAACACAATTCACCCTGCATGAAAGGTCTAAATTGAAAGAGAAGAGGAACAATCAAACCCTAGAAAAATAAGAGGTGAGATCAAGGATACTACTACAAACAATGGAAGATAGAAACACCCTAGGAATAAGTTAGTAATGGGCCTTATCTAACACCCAATTGGAAACAATGGAGGAACTTTCAGTGGACATTGGATTGGGCCATATATATCAGTTGATTTGCTACTTAGTCTTACTCGATTTTTTATTTCGTGTCTTGCAGCACCAATTTAGACACGACGAAGATGACGTTCAGCAAGAGAGGTCTCCGATAAAAGAATCTAAGGAAGTTCAGCAAGAGAGGTCTTTGATAAAAGAATCTAAGGAAGTTCAGCAAGAGAGGTCTTTGATAAAAGAATCTAAGGAAGTTCAGCAAGAGAGGTCTTTGATAAAAGAATGCTTAAATAATAAGTACACACATAACTCTTGTAAGAAAGTTTTCTGTAACGCATGGCAGAGATGTGTTGGAGGAAATTGTATTTGCAAGCTTCCCTACCAATGCCCAAAGAATACCACCTCTGTTTGTTCTACCAAAGGAAGGACATTCCATAATTATTGTCAGCTAAAGGCCTATGAATGCCAGCACCCACAAGAGAAGTTTCGGAGTAAATCAAGATGCATGACTTCAGGTATTAAAATATCCTTTTCCAGAACTATATTATTAACTGTGAGGTGTCTGGTGAATACTTAACTCTTTACTCTCAGACCGTCTGATCATTTACTTGAAAATTGTGAATGTGAAGCTGCAAAAGAAAGTAATTGAAAGTAGGCAGTATTTGTTGATACTCATCAAATAAATCAAATAATTGACAGTCTCATCTACCTACATTCCTGACAGCTCAGTCCTGCTTCTATGGTAGACAATTGGATTTTTCATTATTTACTCAGTGGGAGCAGAATCTGGCTGCTGGCTCAAAGTGTCATTGCTGTGTCATCAGATGTCCCATAATTGTTGGTATTTCATGCTAATAAGAGCCAGCATTTGTGTGGAAAGTTTTTCCAAAGATCTCAGAGCACTTTACAATGGTGGGAATCGTTATCCCCATTTTACTGAAAGGGGAAACTGTGATATATTGAGATAAAGTGACTAGCCGAAAGTCACAGCCAGCCAGCAGAAGAGTCAGAAATAGTAGTATCCTGGGCCTAGATTCCCCATCTGGTGCCCTATCCACTGATACATTTTCCCCTCCATATGAATGTTACTTACCTACAGGTTCTAACATAATGACGTTATTATTTCTATGGTTGCCTTTCATCTGATATACTTTTGTAATAATTTTTTTTTTTAGAAAAATTTGAAGTTTCTTTGGACTATGCAAATTCACAATCAGAGGGTCTTATTCAAGTGGAGCTTGTGAATCATACTGAGAAGTTATTTGTATGTAACGAGTGGAGTATGAATGAAGCAAATGTTGTCTGTGTACATCTTGGTTTTACAAAGTAAGTTCTTGGAGGGAGTTCATATAATTAAATGTTTATGAAAATGCATTACTGCTTACTAGTGGCCCGCCTCCGGTTAGTCATGCGACTGGGCAATCATGGAGAGTATATCAACTGTAATCTTTCCATAAGGGTTATGCAATGGGTTATCTGAGGGTAAAAGCCAAGCAATTTCTATCCTGGTAATCTAGTATATTACAAATAACCGTTACACACTTTCTATTCAAATTATACATTTTTTATTGAAAATATCATTAATTGAGGACTAATTTTTAATAACAACAACAACAACAACAAAGAAAAACACTGGGATACATGGGAATTATCTCTCTACACTCTCTTAGGGACAACATCCAGATGTGTCATCTCAGAAAGAGTTCTGGGAAATAATTGTAGTCAGAGAAGACATCATTTACTGCATCTTTTTATAGGGCACAGCTTCTTTCATTCCTGCCAGCTGTGCTCCACTGGTCAAAATATTCGGGGCTCAGCCAAGGCTCAACCTACTCCCTGCCCTCTTTACCACCACCCAGCCCTCTGGCAAGTATACAGAGCCTGCTTTCCGCTCTGAACCCAGGTTCATGGTCTGGGTTATCCCAGCTGAGATATGTAAGAGCCAGCCTCATACTCCTGTGCTTCCTTACATGGCCTCAAAGAGGCAAGTGATAATTTAAACATGTGTGAGGGCTGGACCTCTTGCTGGAGTACCTCACACCATCTCTGAGACTGGGGTTTAATTTCTAGTCCTGGTCTTTAACTCCTCAGACAGCACAGGCCTTGTGCAAAGACAGAGCACTCAGTCCTAGGTAGGGCATAAATGCCTGACATGACCAGGGCAAGACTTGCTGGTTACTTATTTACTTGATGCAGATTTCCTGCATGCATGATAGAGCACTGTCAAAGCTGTTCCCCACTCTGGCACTCTGAGTGCAGACAGTGGGAGCCTCCACAAGACTTTAAAAATATCTTGTCACTAAATGATTGTCTTTAAAAGATCCCGAAGCTCCCTCACCTTAGACTGGTATTTCTGTCCCCACCCCAATACAAAAACTCCTTTGAGAATCCAGGAAGGCACGTTTGGGAATTCCTTGCTGTGGGTTACCCTCAAGCTCTTTAATCCTCTTTAAAATAAGGGATAAGGGATCTTTTGGAAAAGGCTTTATTTTCCGAAAGATCCGCGTCTAGACTGGAGCTTTTTTCCAGCAAAGCTCCGTGCCGAAAAAAAGTGGCAGCCATTTTTATGCTAATGAAGCGGGGGAGATTTAAATCATCTTTGGAAAATCGTGGGAGACAGGAAAGATTCCAGACGACTGGGAAAGGGCAAATATAGTGCCCATCTATAAAAAGGGAAATAAGAACAACCCAGGAAACTACAGACAGTTAGTTTAACTTCTGTGCCAGGGAAGATAATGGAGCAAGTAATTAAGGAATCATCTGTAAACACTTGGAAGGTGGCAAGGTGATAGGGAACAGCCAGCATGGATTTGTAAAGAACAAATCATGTCAAAACAATCTGATAACTTTCTTTGATAGGATAACGAGTCTTGTGGATAAGGGAGAAGAGGTGGATGTGTTATACCTAGAATTTAGTAAGGCGTTTGATACAGTCTCGCGTGATATTCTTATAAATAAACTAGGCAAATACAACTTAGATGGGGCTACTATAAGGTGAGTGCATAACTGGCTGGATAACCGTACTCAGAGAGTAGTTATTAATGGTTCGCCATCCTGCTGGAAAGGTATAACAAGTGGAGTCCTGCAGGGGTCTGTTTTGGGACCGGCTCTGTTCAATATCTTCATCAACAATTTAGATATTGGCATAGAAAGTACGCTTATTAAGTTTGCAGATGATACCAAGCTGGGAGGGGTTGCGACTAATCTGAAGGATAGGGTCATAATTCAAAATGATCTGGACAAATTGGAGAAATGGTCTGAGGTAAACAGGATGAAGTTTAATAAAGAAAAATGCAAAGTGCTCCACTTAGGAGGGAACAATCAGTTTCACACATACAGAATGGGGAGTGACTGTCTAGGAAGGAGTACAGCAGAAAGGGATCTAGTGGTTATAGTGGACCACAAGCTGAATATGAGTCAGCAGTGTGATGCTGTTGCAAAAAAAGCAAACATGATTCTGGGATGCATTAACAAGTGTGTTGTGAGCAAGACACGAGAAGTCATTCTTCCACTCTACTCTGCGCTGGTTAGGCCTCAGTTAGAGTATTGTGTCCAGTTCTGGGCACTGCATTTCAAGAAGGATGTGGAGAAATTGGAGAAGGTCCAGAAAAGAGCAACGAGAATGATTAAAGGTCTAGAGAACATGACCTATGAAGGAAGGCTGAAAGAATTGGGTTTGTTTAGTTTAGAAAAGAGAAGACTGAGGGGGAACATGATAGTCATTTTCGGGTATCTAAAAGGGTGTCATAAGGAGGAGGGAGAAAACTTGTTCATCTTGGCTTCTGAGGATAGAACAAGAAGCAATGGACTTCAACTGCAGCAAGGGAGGTTTACGTTGGACATTAGGAAAAAGTTTATAACTGTCAGGGTAGTCAAACACTGGAATAAATTGCCCAGGGAGGTTGTGGAATCCCCATCTCTGGAGATATTTAAGAGTAGGTTAGATAAATGTCTATCAGAGATGGTCTAGACAGTATTTGGTCCTGCCATGAGGGCAAAGCGCTGGACTCAATGACCTCTCGAGGTCCCTTCCAGTCCTAATATTCTATGATTCTACAAGAGGGAAACCAAGTCATTGCTGCACAATCACTGAGTATGAATAATTCTCTGTGCAATAATATATTTTGAGATTTTTATTTGAATCTTGACAGAGGTGCTGAACATCATGAAAAAATGTTTGCAGTTCCAGAATCTGCCTCAACTTCAAGTCAGTGTCTTCATGCTACTTGCAGAGGGCTAGAGACTAGCCTGGCGGAATGTGCTTTAATTAAGAGACCAAATGTTAATAGTAACAGGACTGTTGCTAGCATCGTGTGCCATACAAAAGACAGAGGTTGGTAAAATGTGTCTTTTTTTTAAAAAAAAGAAGCTAAGTAGAATGTTTTCAGTTCAAACACTGCATCAAATTAGGAAGTTACAGTCTTGCCTATCAAGTTTGGTATCACAGGCACTGCCACTTCTAACTGTAGTTGCATTTTTCTAGTCTTCTAAATAATTTTCAGCCTCTAGGTAGCTTAAAAAAGGAAAATAAGTTATCTTCTTCCCTAAAATACTTGGTTAAAATTTCACAAAGAAAACCATGGGAAAACGTCGTGCCTGCAACTCCCTTCCTCCAAGCCTAAGAACGGCTCTAGCTGAATAAATGTTTCTTAAAATCCTTCTCTTGGGTAACTTGCACCTCTCCTATGTCCCGTCTTTCTCTGGTCAGCTGGTGGGGTGGCCAGTGGCATCCTTTCAGACCATCATTCTGTCCAGAATGACTGTGTAATGTAATTCAGAATATTTAAGAACACAATGGTCTGGTATCAGCCAACAGTCTGATTAGGTAAATTGTTAGTACTTCCGCAAAGTGCTCAGTATCTTGTGGCTGTAGTTCTGGCATGATTTAATATCTGCACTGGGGTAAGCTAAACCATGTTTTTGTTCAGAGCATTTCCTACTTTTGCATTTTATGTGATGAAAGTGACAAGAATTGGGTTTTCTTTGGCTGCTCTGAGACATGTGGCTGATCAAAAGAGGGTCCAAATCTTCTCAGTCTTTGACCTCAATGGCAAAAGCAAGAGTTTAAAGACAACAAAATATGATGATATACCACATTTCTCCCATAACCACCTAGCAGGGGGATCTGAAATGGCATTGCCATCTTAGTTCTGAACAAAGAGAAATTAAGATCCCCTTTATCAAGTTGCTGGCAGTCGAAGGGGGGAGGAGGGGAGGGAAGAAAAAGCCATGTTGAGGCTCTGATGCAAAGCTCACTGAAATAAATGTAAAGATTTCTAGTTACTGGATAAGGCCCTGTCCCACCTGTTGCAAAAATAAAATAAAGACAATTTTTCTTGGAAGTTTCTGATTACGTAGAAATTTAAATAACTTTGTTTTTCATACTTCTTTGCAGAATGTCAATCGAATGAATTCGAATGTGTCAATAAGAAATGCATTCCTTTGACTGAAACCTGCAATGGAATCAATGACTGTGGAGACCTAAGTGACGAATTGTGCTGTAAAGGTAATAATGACGAAGAGTCCTGTGGCACCGTAGGGTATGTCTAGACTACATGGCTCCATCGACAGAGCCATGTAAACTAGTTTACCCAACATAGTCAATGAAGTGGGGATTTAAATAATCCCCGCTTCATTAAAATAAAAATGGACACAGCGCTGTGTCGACAATGAGCTGATCCGGCACAGTGCGGCAGTCTAGACGCAGATCGGTCGACAAGGGAAGCCTCTGTCGAACACTCCAGTAAACCTTGTTTCACAAGGCATAAGGGAGTGGTCGACAAAGGCTTCCATTGTCAACTGATCCACGTCTACACTGCCACGTTGTGCTGGATCAGCTGATTGTCAGCACAGTGTGGCAGACATTTTTATTTTAATGAAGCGGGGATTGTTTAAATCCCCAATTCATTGATTATGTTGGGTAAACTAGTTTACATGGCTCTGTCGACGGAGCCATGTAGTCTAGACACACCCTTAGAGACTAACAGATTAGGGCATAACCTTTCTTAGGTAAAACCTACTTCATAAAATGAATTAGAATGGAGTTTACAGAGATATGGGCATACATAGAGACAACAAAGAAAGAGGGTACTTGTGTCAATGGGGCTAATCAAGTCAGAGTGGATGTGACTTTCACAGCAATTGATGTGGAAATGTGGATATTAAGAAAGGGGAAATTGCCTTTGTAGAGTGTTAACCAGTTAAGATCCTTATACATTCCTAAACTGATAGTATTGCATTTACAAATGAATTCCAGTTAATTGTAATTCTCCCTTCTAAAGTGTCTCATAGTTAAATCCTTACCGTTAAAAGGTGTTCTCAGTCCATTTCAATCCTGTTGAGGAAAAGATCTTTCAGCTGTGTAAGATGATAATACTACAGCATCAGTGGTTAAGCAAGGAAACTTAGGCACTAGTTTACTTCTTGACACAAGGCTGATTCCCCAGAATGCGGCCCTGTGCCTAAGGGGGCCCCGTTCCTGGGTGCGCAGCGCATGCGCAGGGCTCCGGGCGCATGGCGCATGTGCAATGCTCCCCCTGGGTGCATGACGCGTGCGCAGTGCTCCTCCCCTCCGGGTGCGCAACGCATATGAATTGCCGTCCTGGGCATGCGGCGTATGCGCAGGGCCCCAGGCACACGGTGCATACGGGGCCCCGCACTTCTTAAAGCCAGCCCTGTCTTGACACATGTGAGTATTAGAACAAAGGGAATAACGATTTTAAAGAAACTGGCAAACTTTAATATTAAAGTCATACACCAAAGGAAAAGTGTGGTGAGTTGGACTGAAATGGATTATTAGAAGTGGACAAATAATAATTCAACTAGTTTACATCTTTTTTTTTCTGTTATCAAATTGTCCATAAAGCAAATTAAGATTCTCAAAATTATGTATAAAAATTATTTATAGAATAATATCTTTGCCCATAACTTGTTCCTGAGCAGTCACAATGTTCAGTATTTAAAATTCCACCTTTTTTGAGTGGAAATATGGAACAGAGACAAGCCATGTAATCTGACAGGATGAGCATATTTTTAGAAACTGGATTTCAGATACCAGAATCATGATTACACATTCAAAACTCTGTCCCCAATTATGTTGATTTTGCTGTTTTGATGATTGTCCCTATCATGAAAATTCATTTGCGTTCATGGAATGTGAACAAAGCAGGGGTTCAAACATAGTCAAAAGGTAATTTTTAAATAAAAATATAACACATACACATAGATTTTTTTAAAAAATATTTGCCAGACTCAATTATTACTTTTTTGTTTTTAAGATAGCACCCAAAATGTGAATACTAATGTGTGAAAATAAGGCTCCTGTCCTGACATCCTTACAATGCACACAGGCTACGTCTACACTGGCCCCATTTTCCGGAAGGGGCATGTAAATTTCAGCAGTCGTCGTAGGGAAATCCGCGGGGGATTTAAATATCCCCCGCGGCATTTAAATAAAAATGTCCGCCGCTTTTTTCCGGCTTTTAAAAAAGCCGGAAAAGAGCGTCTAGACTGGCCCCGCTCCTCCGGAAAAAGCGCCCTTTTGCGGAGGATCTCTTATTCCTACTTTGAAGGACTGCTGAAATTTACATGCCCCTTCCGGAAAAGGGGCCAGTGTAGACGTAGCCACAATGTTTATGAGGAAAGTAAAGATAAAAAAAAATCAGATTTTTTTTAATGTGATTAACAAAAATCTTACCTTCTCACATGGTATTTAAGTTATATTTTCAATACTGAAATCAAGTTTCTAAAGTTCAGAAGATGGTGGTAAACTATAGAACAGACCTCTTGACCCCAAAGCTTGTACGCGAAACGATTTACTCTAAGGCAGGGTTTCTAGTTGGCATTTCTAGTCCGCAGGGAGGAGGTGCCCAGGAGAGCTGTGGCATTGTGGGAAGTACTTTGTATTCATGTCCGTCAGTGTGAAGGAAGCTATTTGCATGTATTTGCATGTATATGCAACCACGCTTAAGTTGTAGCCCTTGGTATGTGCTGTGAATATCATTATGGCCCTTGGGGCTTCCAAAGCTGAGTAGCCCTGCTCTAAGGAGTACTTGTTCATGTGACAAGTGCCATTTTTCCTCAGTCTAGCCCTGATCCAAAGCCTTCTGAAGTCAAATACAGTCTTCCCGATACTTTGTACTGGTTTTAAGAAGCCATCAGCTTTTCCATTAAATAAAAATAATACATTATTTTATATTCTCCCATGCAAATCTATATTAAGTCAAAAATAACTGTTCAAAACTGGCAAAGCATTGGCTTTGCTCTTCAAAATGTATCAAAATTTGTAGCTAATAGAAAGCCAGACACTTGAGTGTATAGGAATGTTTCATCTAATAGAGAAGTGCCTGACTGCAATTATAGGTCATGATCAACATTTTCACAATATGAGTCTACAGTTCAGTTCCTAATCCTATATTTCCCAGTAGAATTTTCAAAAGTAGTGCAGTCAATACAACATGTGCTCCTAAATCAATAAGGTGCCTAAATATGGACTAGGAAGGCTAGCTTTAGGCTTTTGAAAATGTTGTCCCAATCTTGGGAGATGTTGACCATCTTAAATTCCCATTGCAATCTTAAAGAACACTAACAAGACTGAAAGGTCGGTTTGGGTGTAGTCAGAAGTTTTGGAAAAAATTGATAGTAGATCTTGAGTAAAAAGAGAGAACTACAGCACTGGAAAGTTAAAACTCTGTTTTAAAGTGGTAAAATGGAAGGTCTACAGCATTGATAGCATTTATATATATTCAGTGTTTAGATTTTATGACATATTCATGAATATTTTACTTTTGTCATAAATGTGCCTCTTAGAGTGATGAGGTTGGTGAATTATTTGATTCCATCAGGTACTAAGTGAGTTCTCTTTTTGTTGCAGAATGCAAAAACAACAGTTTCCACTGTAATTCAGACGTGTGTATTCCAAAAAAGTACGTCTGTAACAAGGAAATAGACTGCCTGGCAGGAGAGGATGAATCGCGAGCTCAATGTGGAGGTTAAACTTTCATAGATTTATCTTCTTTGTTCCAGTCACATTAAATTGAAAACGAATGCCTACATTTTAAAATGTGCAACTGATTTGCAAAACAATGAGAATGGACTACTCAGTCTCCAAAAAAGTTATGGAAATATCTGTAATAATGTTGCCTTAATGGTTTCTGTTACATTACACCCTGTTCCTTCTCTTCCTTCTAGAGGAAGAGGAAAAGCAAGACAATTAAAGGGTTGGGGAACAGATTATGCCCTGGGTGCCTTTATTGGAAGGGAATATAATTTGCATTTGGAGTATAGTACCATTCCCTCCAGATTCTGTAAAGTGCCATTTATAGTGCCAAAGATCCATGGCTGGGGATTGGATAGACTGGCAGAAGTATTTTATCCAAACAGCCACAGGAGGAATCCCACCAAATATTAATGTAGCCTGTCTGTGCTACCAGTTCACTCTTCCAAAATGTTTTATTTTGTTTTAAGTTTGTTATACTCTCTCTTGTTCTAGTTCTTGCACAGTCCTCTCACTTGCCCGAGAGTCTGCAAATAGTCCACAAAGTTTTCTTCTAAAGGAGCGTTGTCCATGAGAAATGTCAGACAAACTGTGTTTGAATTTTTTTTTATAAAAGGTGAAGGAAGAGCATCAAAATATATTACCAGAAAGCTGAATACTGTTTTATGGTGGTGTCCAGAGAGGACTAAGCAGCCCACTGCTCTATGCACTGTGCAAACATAAAGGAAGAGATGTCCTGAAGAGTTCACAATCTAAATTTAAGACAAGTGTGTTGACAGATAAAAAGGAAGGGGAAGATAAGATGAAGGTAACAGGGAGAAGTATGTGTGTTTACACTGGCTAGCTTTGGACACAGCTTGGGGTTTTGAATTATTTTAAAGCATTGGGGTACTGGGAAGAGTGATTTGCCCATGATCATAGACTGGCTGATTTCTAGTAAACTCTGCAATAGAAGTGGAGTTTTAGGAAGATGGTTGTATCCTTACAGATTATTTGAGGAAGGATGTTAGATGAGAACCATAGAAAAAAAGAACAAAGACAGTTGTGGAGAAGAGGATAGTTGATCAGTTCCAGGGCCAGCCCACAACATTTTGGCACCTGAGGCAGGGAGCTCAAGTGATGCCCCCATGCTCCCTCGCTGCACCAGCAGCAGACACAATTTTCTACACTCTGGGTCCTAGTGGCACCCCCCCACACACCCAGTCTGGGACATGAGGTGGCCGCCTCAGTTCGCCTTATGGTAGGGCCATTCCTGATCAGTTCTCAAAGGTATTTCGGCACCTATCTTCATGGAAATCAATAGGAATTAGGTGCCTGATTACTCTCAGGATCTGAGCCATATATATTATTTATACTGAAGAGGTTTCCACAGAAGATTGGACAGCCTATTGTTCTATGCACTCATCGGAGGCCATGCCTAAAGAGTTCACAATGTTTAAGACAAGTGGATGTGATAACAAGGAGGAGAGAGAGTTCACTCCAACTATAAAATGGGCAGAAACTGTACTTCAAAACCTCATCTAAGGAGTTTTCTTATGTTTTCAAATTCATCACAGCTTTACTCAGAACAAGCATATAGTCATATGGAGAGTCAGGAAGCCAAATCCTTCCAACCCAGTCCTAAGGACTGGAACCCTCTATGGACCACAGGTCATGTCTGTTTGCTGGACCAGGAAGGTCCTGAGTCATCTTAAACTCACGCTGGTTCTTCAAAAGTCTTTTCTTTGTCTGTTGGTCCCTGGTGAATCAGTTGGAACTAGTATATGCAAACCTCTCCAGAGAGTGGCTTCAAAGGGCTAATAACTAGCTGAATTATGTTGGCATATTCCTTTCTCCAAGAAAAAATTCATATATACTATCTCACAATAAAACATACACAAATCAAATGCATTTTCAATACTATGGTCCCAAATATATTAAATCTATTTTGGTAAGGTTTCACTTAATTTAATTCACTTTTCCTTCCTTCCATGAGGTTTGTGCAGGATATTGTCATGGTCAGTGTCCTTTCAGATTAATTGAAGATAATAGAGCTGTAAGAAGCAGC
The DNA here is from genome assembly GCF_052426305.1 of Pelodiscus sinensis. NCBI lineage: Eukaryota > Metazoa > Chordata > Testudines > Trionychidae > Pelodiscus > Pelodiscus sinensis. The sequence continues at coordinate 106,874,259 of NC_143055.1, forward strand.
ATGAAAGAAAGCTCAGATATAGTTATTAGAGAGCAGGACAGATGAGCAATAAGGACAGATGAAGGTATTGAGAAATGACACACAAAGAGATAAGAGAAAATAAGAATAGAATGTAAATATAAGTGTTTGGATGGTAAAAAGAGGAAACTTGAACTTGAAGCAATGGGAAATGAGGAGCACATCCTGCTAGCAGCTAATCCAAGATGTATGTCTTTACTTTATTTGCATAGAATTTGTCCAAACATGCCTATCTTGTTCTGTAATATTAGCATGCTGGGCTAGATTCTGCCCTCAGATAAGCACATGCAACTCACATTGACTGTTAGGAAAAGCTGTGCATCTGAGGGCAGAGGCTTTTTTTTTTTTTTTTTTTTTTAAATTTTACAGTGAAACCTTTGTTATCCAACACTCTGTTAACCAGAAAACTTTGTTAACCGGCATTGCCCCCCGTCACAATATTGTCACATCTATCGGCACACAGGACTGGCTTGGTTTGCCATGATAGGTTTAACTTTTTATTTAAGAAGTACTAATCATCTTTAACTCAAAATAGAAATGTGAGACTAACTGCCTCACACAACTAAACTACCAATATTAAAAACTTTAGTTACTGTTATTGTACATTGGTTTTTCCTAGGTTGATGGGACCCTTAGATAACTGGAATTTTTAGATAACCGGAATGCCCTAATCCCCAAGCATGCTGGATAACACAGCTTTTACTGTAATTCATTCTTATATTGATAAACTGTTCTGTGTCTCACCTACTGATTCATCTCTACATTTCTTTAGTTTGACTAAATTGGCTCTGGATTCTGTTTTAGTGAAATAGTTTAATCAGGCTGATGCTTCATATTCAGCTTAGACATAGTGTACTAAATGAAGATATTTCTTCTGAAGAATAAAAAAAAAATCATCTTGAGTCACGTAGTCCTAGCACTTTTTCCAGCAGCCATCTGTAATACAACCTTGAAAAATAATCAATAAATTATTGCATTAGGGCCACGGACCCTTCTTCATGATGATGAAGAAACTTAAGAGTATTGCATTCCACTTTCAAAAAATAAGTTTTGTCCAAGACACGTATGTTTTTCTAAGATTGTCCAAACATCTCCACATTTTCTGCACTCTACAAATTCAGCAAAGTGCACAAGATGAAAACTCTTCATTGTAAGAACATTGTATGGCAACGAAGTATGTTCAAATTATGCTATCATTTTTGTGCTTTATCCCTAGATGATCAAAAGCCAAAGCCAGAAGATCCAGGTAAATATTTCGGGAGGGGAGTGTATGTTTACAGTTATTTCAATAATCCTTGTATAATAAATATTTCTCAATAACCCTTGTATAATAAATATTTCTCAATGCAATGTAGTACATATGTGAGAGCTTTTTTACGTGTCTGTCAGAACGCAAGCAAGAAGTTAATATTTGCTCATGTTTTTGTGTTTTATTCCAAGTTCATACAAATGCGAGGTTACAATTAAAAAAGGTTAAGCTTTTCCAAGGTTGTCCAAATATCTTATTGTCTACTTTCTCCAAATTCAGCAAAGTGCATGAGTTGAAAACTCTTTGCTGCAGCAACACTGCACAAAGAAGTGTGTTCAAATTATGCTCCTGTTTTTGTGTTTCATTCTTAGGTGATCAAAAGCCAACGCGACAATTTTTAGGTAAATATTTTGTGTGTAAGAGTGTGTGTATGTTTGAGCACACGTGCATGCATGCTCTTATACGTGTGCAAGCATTTAAATCAGTCTAGTATAATAAATATCTCAGTGCAATGAAGAACATGCGTGAGAGCATTTGCATGTGTATGTCAAAAGAAAAGCTGGAATTTGATGCATATTGATGTTTTTGTGTTTTATTCCCAGCGCGTACAAGTATTGAGGCTAACTATCAAGGTAAATATTTTGAAGCCTTTATTTTTATATACTAATTATAGATTGCCACTGTGCATAGTTCTTCACATCAGCTAGCATTTAATTGTGACTTGCAACACTACTGCTACTGTTATGCAAATGGGACTCCCAGTTATCAAAATTCCCATTTATTTCAATGTGTGTTTTGTTTGGATAAAGCCTGAAGGTTCAAGCCCAATAGAAAACATTTTATTTACTTCATTATGATCTAAATACCCTTCGCTAACTAAGTTAACGGAGGCATTTAGCATAGAACTCAAATCGTCACCAAACACACACGGGCTACTGAGGACCGTTGTGCCAGCCAGACTGACCGTAAATTGGGGACATCACACCAGGCATCACATCATGAAGCTCCCAGTTCTCGTTCACTCCCACAAAGAATTCCAGTAACCTCTGGGATGGCCCCATAGACAGCAAGAAGTAAAGTCAGAGCATGCACCCCTCTGTCTGTCAAAGGAGAGTTTGAGAGTGTGATGTGCTAGGATTTTTGGTCCATCCAGGTGACATTGACAAAGCATGTGTAACGCGGCTTCTCAAATATAATGAGTGATTGAAGGAAGGCCAGATCCCTGTGAGATTATGACTTTTCACACAAAAGACAAACCTCTTTATGCTCAGGATTTCACACTGGCCTCACATATAGATTGCCTCTAGGTACTCCAAGTCGGTCTGCATAAGACTCTGGGCTTCTGTCATGTACAGCAATACAGGTAGTACCCAAGTGGACGCATTGGAGAGGGTCCAGCAGAGGGCAGCCAAAATGATTAGAGGGCTGGAGCATATGATCTACGAGGAGAGGCTGAGGGACTTGGGTCTGTTTAGTCTGCAGAAGTGAAGAGTGAGGGGGGAATTTGATAGCAGCCTTCAACTTCCTGAAGGGCGGTTCCAAAGAGTCTGGAAAAAGGCTGTTCTCAGTAGTAACGGATGGCAGAACAAGGAACAATGGTCTCAAGTTACAGCGGGGGAGGTCCAGGTTGGATATTAGGAAAAACTATTTTACTAGGAGAGTGGTGAAGCACTGGAATGGGTTGCCTAGGGAAGTGGTGGAGTCTGCATCCCTAGAGATTTTTAAGTCTCGGCTTGACAAAGCCCTGGCTGGGTTGATTTAGTTGGGATTGGTCCTGCCTAGGGCAGGGGGCTGGACTTGATGACCTTCTGAGGTCTCTTCCAGTTCTATGATTCTATACGTTTGATAGATCCTGAACTTCTTCGTGTCAGTGCAAAGATTTTTTCCATACATTATCAAGACCTGGACTTCACACCAGAGGCAGTAAGACTTAGTCATGAAAGAACATCTGGTTTGCTGTGGCTGTTTCAACTCTGTTTGCATCTTAGGCAGCAGAAAGCATCAATATACATAATTACACCATCACAATTAGGGCTGTCAATTAACACGCATCAATGCCTGCGATTAACGGCAGAGCACAATTAACGCATTAATTTTTTTAACATGCATTAATCGTAGGCATTTTCATGGCATTGCCCATTTAAAATGCCGCCAGGGCGTTTAAAAGTGGCAGCACAGAAACGCTACTGCTGCATTTCAAAGGGGCAGCATGATCAGAGCCTGGGATAAGCTGTGAGGCACTGCCCCTTTGATATGCCACCTTTGCAATTCAAAGTGGCAGTGCAGCATGGAGCCTGGAATCAGTTAGGGACTCCAGCTGATCCCGGGCTTCATGAAGCACTGCCCCTTTGAAATGCCATCACTGCGTTTCAAAAGGGAAACACGAGAAGAGCTTGGGATCAGCTGAAGACTCCGGCTGATCCCGGGCTCCCACGGCACTGCCCCTTTGAAATGCCTCAGCTGCATTTCAAAGGGGCAGTGCTGCACGGAGCCCAGGATCAGCTGGGGACTCCTGATCCTGGGTCCCGCAGTGCTGCCCCTTTGAAACGCTTCGGCAGTGTTTCAAAGGGGCAGCGCAACGTGGAGCATGGGGTCAGCTGGAATCTTATTGTTTAACAGCATGATTAATCGCAATTAATTGTTTTAATTGCATAATTAATTGCATTTATTTGTTTAATCACTTGAGATCCCTAATCACAATTTAAGATAACCTTGCCCCATACTGATCTTTGAAAGACACATAGCTTCTTAAGATGAATTTTGCGGGATTCATAGTGGAGGAGTATATTACTTGAAGGAAATTTAAAAAACAGAGGAAATTGTCAGCATATAATTATTTAGATGCAGAGTGTCCCTCTAATATTTGATAAGTGGTGTATTTTGTACATATGTATTAACTAGACCACTTGTTTGCATGTCACTTTTAAGCAGAGCAAACAAAAAAGTGTCATGATATGTGGAGACTTTATAATTTAGAGAAATATTTATTAACAACTTGGATAAAGAGTTTTTCTAATAATGTGCAAAACAATATATTTTCTTTTTTTAAATACCTACCTTTTAACACAAACATATGTTTAAATGACAATCTGTTTAAATTCTTATAAACATTAAACTACTAATATTCCATTATTTTATTACAGAACAAAAATATATCTCAGATTACAATTTGGATGAAAGTAAGTTTGTTAAAGCACCACTTCCTACTTGGATCCCATGTTATGGGAGAAACTTTTCCCAAATTCACTTCTGGTGGAGGATCATCCATAAGAAATGTTAAGCCAGTTGTGCTATATCTTTTTAATTGGTGGAATAAGGGAGTCAAATTCAGTTTATATCAGAAAGCTAGACCTACAAAGGTGTTGGGGCTCCTATCTCCAAGGAAATCAATGGGAATTTGCCTCTGAAGATCTGAGCCATATTTATTATGGGTACTGTAATGGTTTCTCCAGAGGAATGGGTATCCCATTGTTTAGCTACTGTAAAAACACATGAAAACACATCTGAAGAATTTCCAAACATATTGGTAAGACCAGTGAGTGTGACAAACAAGGCTGAGGGAGACAGAAGGGGGTAACCATGAGAAGGTTTGTGGTTACACAGAGTAGCTATATGCACAACTTGTGGTACCAAATTATTTAAAACATCAGGGCTTTGAAAGGGGTTTTGCCTGTGAGCTGACCATTATTAGCCAGCTGAGTTCTTGTAAACAAATCAAAGTAGTCCTTCAGGAATGATTTAAAGGAGATGATTGTGTCTTTACTGATTCGTTGAGGGAGGGAGTTTCAAATGTAAGAGGTGGGACAGAGAAAAGCACAAAGATGGTTTTAGGAAAACAGGACAGATTAGCAATGAGAGCAGATTGGAGCAATTGGACAGAGAGGCATAAGAAATGAGAGAATAAGCATTGAGGATAGAACCTAAGTGCTTGTATGATGATGATGATGATGATGATGATGATGACGATGACGATGAAAAGAAGCTTGAACTTAAAGAAGTGGAAAATGGGGATCACATGCTTCTGGCAACGAATTCTACATTTACATTGACACAGTGGTGTTGTATTTGTCCAAAAGTTCCTATCTTTAATTCCATTTTGCACTAATAAACTGTCCTGCAGTGTTTTTTCCTCTGACACAAGTTTACCCATCTTGGCTACATCTTCACTGCAGTGTTCTATCACAAGAAGTCTGTAGCGCTAGTTTTTTGGTGCAAAGGCTTCTTACGCAAGACCACGTCCACACATTAAAGCACCTCACTTTTGCGAGGCTCTTTTGCACAAGAGAGCATCTACACTGCTGGACGCTCTTGCACAAGAAAGCTCTGATGGCCCATTCACAGAATGGCCATCAGAGCACCTGTGCTTTTTTCCATAGGGGTTTATTGCGTAATAAAGTTTCTGGAGTGTCCACACTTTCCTTCTTGTGCAATAGCTGTAGCGCTAAAAGCAGTTATACCTCAGAAAAGGAGGTTTACCTAGGGCGGAAAAAGCCCTCTGTTCTGCCATTTAACTGCCCATTTAATAGCGCTAGAGCTCATTTGAGGTGTGGATGCTCCCCAGGTTTATGCGCAAAAGCAGCTGTTTTTACGCAAAAACCTTGTAGTGTAGACGTAGCCCTTTTGTTTGGCTTTGGGTTTTGTTGTAGTGAAATAGTCCAGTCAGGCTGATGCTTCACATTCATGTTATGCAAGAAGTGTGCTGGCTACGTTTCTTCTGAATCTTGATTCATATAATCAGAACATTTGTCCCAGCAGCCATGTGGAATGCAACCTTAGAAAATCAGCAGCAAAATTTAGTAGCAGAGGCACAAAACATAGTCACTCATATCTGCTAGGAATGGTCTAGATAAAAAAAAAAAATTGTCCTGCCATGAGGCCTGGACTAGATGACCTTTTGAGATCCTTTCCCATCCTAGGATTCACGATGATAAATAACAAATTAACAGCATGTTAAATAAGTTTAGCCAAGGCAAGCAGACTTTTCCAAGATTGTCCAAACATCTAATTAACAACTGCTTTCTGCAAAATCAACAAAGGGCAGAATTAGAAACTTTCTCACAAGAACAATGTGCAGCAACCCAACGTGTTCAAACTATTCTGGTGTTTTTATGTTTTAGCCCTACATGAGCAAAAGCCAAACCCTGAAATTCCAGGTAAATATTTTTTATGTTTATTTATATTTACAGTCATTTTAGGCATCCTGGTATAATAAATATTTCCCTACTCAGTGTTGTACAAGGGTGGGGACTATTTGCATGTGTATGTCTGTGAAAGACAGAGAATTTGGTGTCTTTTGATTTTCTTGATTTTCACACAATTTAAAATGCAAGATAATTTTTTAAAATTTTTATATACTTAATTATAGAGTATGCAAAGATAACCATTTCAACTAGCCATTTAATCCTGACTAGCAGCACTTCTGTTATTATGCCATGGGACCTACAATGAAAGTACTTTCATTTTAGTTATTCAGTCAAAAACCTCACTGATTTCAGTGACTGCTTTGTCTGAATAAAACTTGAAGAATCAAGTCCAGTAGAGGAACTTCATATGAGCCAAATACCTTCATTAAGAGGCTAAAGGAAGCATTTCACACACATCCACATTATCTAAACATAAATAACCCTAGTGCATGCCTTTCTTTGCGCTCCATAAAACTTCCTGAAATGGGTGTCACAAAATGGTGACTTTTAGGGGTCTTGTAGTGGATGAGAACCAGATGATATTACTCAAGTGAAACAAGAAAGAAAGGAAGGAAGGAAAAAGTGTCAGAATGTAGTTGTTTAGATACAAAATACACCTGTAATCCTGAATTATGGGGTATTTAGCATGTGTTTATTAATTAGACTACTTGTTATTTGCAGATCACTTATGGAGAGAAGGCCAAAGGGTACATGGTGATATTGTGATATATCCACTAGGAACTGGGTTGAGATTTTTTTAAGGAAAATAACAAGCTACCATTGTTTTGACATATAAACATATGTTTACGTGTTAGGATAACTTGAAATGTTTGTTAATATTTGGATATTAACATTTAATTTATTTTACTACAGAACTAAGCGTCGTCATCCCAACTTCTAATATTGATGAAGGTAAGTTTCACTAAAACTGCAGCCTAGGTGAATACCATATCACGGGATGAACTTTCCAAAGCAGACAGGCATTTTTCAACTTAGCATTTACATTGTTTAAGAAGGACTAGAATAAAACATGCAGAGTCACAGAAATGTCCTGAATTTGAAGGATTTATTCAGACAAGTTCTTGTACAATGAACATAGCAAAAAATAACTTGTTCTCCCACATGCATTGTTTTTGTGTTTTATTAGCGTACACTGTTAAACAGATGCTCAGCTGGTGTAAAGTGTCATCATGCCTCTGATTGCAGTGATACTAGGATACCAGATGAGGATCTTCCCCTGCATATTTTGCCAAATGGTTCAAACTAATACAGGGGTAGGCCTGCCACGTGAGTTGATCCGGCCCACAGAGGCCCTGCTGCTCCCCCCACCCCCAGGCCAATCAAAGCCTGAGAACGGGGGAGAGGAGGAGGAAGCATGTAAAGTCTCCTCCTGCCCTGGCTCCGCCCAGTAAGGAGTGCACGGTGCTTCTAAGCGCCGTGCGCTCCTTGCAGGGCAGCAGGAGACTTTGCACTCTCCCCACCCCCAAGCCCTGATTGGCCTTGGGACACAGGGGAGGGAGCGTGCAAAGTCTCCTCCCGCACTGCAAAGGGTGCAGCGATTCTAAGCATTGCATGCTCCTTGCAGGTCGGGCGCAGGGTGGGAAGAGACTTTGCACGTTCTCTCCGCCCCCAAGCCCTGACTGGCCTGGGTGTGGGGGGAGGGAGGGGAAGAAGCGTGTAAAGTCTCCTCCCGCCCTGCAAGGGGCACGGTGCTTCTAAACAGCACAAGCTCCTTGCAGGACAGGGGCAGGGTGGGAGGAGACTTTGCATGCTCCCCCTAGGCCAATAAGGGCCTGGAGACAGGGGAGCATGTGAAGTCTCCTGCTGCCCTGCAAGGGGCTCAGCATTTAAAGTCAACTGCCAGCCGCTGCTCAGCTGGCAGTTAACTCTAAGCACAGTGCTCTCTTACAGGGTGGGGGCAGGGAGCGACAGACTTCATGTGCTCCCCTCCCTAGGACAGCTGGTGGTTCTCTCAGGTGTGGGAGGGAGGGAACACTGCATGCTCCCTCACCCCCAGAGCAATCAGGGTCTGTGGGTAGGGAAGCACAGAAGTGTCCTGGACCCGCCCTTTAAACAATTTCTGAAGTGGCCCTCGTCAAAAATTATTGCCAACCCTTGAATTAATATAAACACATTTCAAAGCGCATTGTTAAAATTACATGAATTAATGCCACAAGTGGCAAAGGAAGGTAAGCTAGAAATAAGAGCATAGGAGTATGATGTAGCTAAGATATACAAGAACCATAGAAACTTGTGGCCCTAGATTTTTGTTACTCTTGTCCTGAACATTCAGATTCTCATAGATGTCATATTTTCAATAAGAGTTTAAATCAGTCTCTAGTTTCTACTATGTTGAATTCCTGCAATTACTGATATTATTGTGAGCCAGATTCCCATAAGGACCTATGTGCTGAATTAGCAGCTAGGCACGTAGGTTCAACATTCACAAAACCCCCACTCAGATGTCACCTAACCCTGCTGGTACCTACAGATCCTAGGTACATATGTTTCTGCCATTAAAGGGATATCTAAACTACGCTCTATTTTCGAAAGAGGATATGCAAATTCTGCTGGAATTTGCATATCTTCTTCCGATCTCACTTTCAAAAGCGGAGCTTTGAGTAGTGAAAGCAGCCTGGATGCGTTTTCTTCCGGGAAAAAAAAAACCTTTTTCGAAAAAAATGCATAAACCTCATTTTTTAAGGAAGAGTGTTTTTTTTCCAAAAAAGAGTTTTTTTTCCTGGGGGGAAAAAAAAACCGCATCCAGGCGACTTTCAAAAATGAGATCGGAAGATATGCAAATTCCCACGGAATCTGCATATCCTGTTTCGAAAACAGAGCATAGTCTAGACATAGCCTGAAGGTCTTGAGGCACATACACTTCAATAGCTAAGGATATGTATAGCCACTAAGTCCTTATATTGCCCAGCACCACAGCCAGAACTGAATTCATCCAAACTAGTCCCATGCTTAGAGCCCAAATTGGCAAGTGTGTGTAGGAAGGGGGGAGGAAGGGTTGTTGTTTTGGGTTGTTTAATCTTTTTGTTTGGTTTGCTTTTTGCCAGTGCACATTTGCACACAAATTGAAAGAAATTCACACTCTTGAGTGGCAATGCAACCTGCTATACCAGGTTGCTTCACATCACCACTTAAATTTGGCCTGGCCTGGCCTCTCCTCCATCATGAGGGGCAGCTGGTCCAAATTTGCCTAGCACTGCAACTTGTGCACCAGCTCACAAACACCAATACCTCTTCCTGCAAAATACTGCTTCAAAGCCTAACTTCAGGAGAGGGTTCACATCTGTGATTCCCAAGCACAGATAGGTGCTGCCTTGTGATCTGGATTTGGATCCTTAGTTCCCTTTGAGGGGTGGAGCTCAAGCCACACCTCTCTCCTTGAACTTCCAAATGCAAGGGCCCCAAATGATGGGGCATGCCCCTGTCGGAGGAACACAGATGAATGTTTGGGCGGTTCCTGCGAGGTTTGGGTCAACCCTCAGGAGGTGGGGGGGGCGGGCAGGGCAGGAGAGAGCGCCGCTCAGCTCAGCTCCTGACTTTGCCTCAGCTCTTCTCCACTTGTAGGCCAGCTCTGCCCTCATTCCCTCTCTAGTTCCATTTCACCCCAATTTTACCTGTAGCCCAAACTGTTCTGCTGAGCCAACTGTGCAGTAATGGAGGGGGAAAAAAGAAAGATCCCATTACTGGTAATTGCGGGCACAACTGGAAAGCTGGGGTGCTACTGTCCAGGGCCAGATTAACTCTTCTGGTAGTCCAGGGCTAGTAGATTTCATGGGGCCCCACCAGGACTCTGGGGCGGGGCTAAAATTAGGGATTCAGTGCAGGAGGGGACTGCCAGAGAGCACAGTAAGGGTGTGGTGTCTGGGCAGGAGGTAGGTGCAGAGGTGGGGCCGATTCTTAGAGAGAAGTCAGGTGCAGAAGTGGGCTGGGGGATGTGGAGTCTGGGTGGGAGGCAGAGTGCAGGAGTGAGCTTGGTTTGGGGGTCCTGATTCTGGGTGGGAGATAGGGTGCAGGTGTGGGATGGGGAGTATGCAAGTGCAGGCCAGGTGTGCAGGAGGGAACAAAAGATTGGAGCACTTATCTGCTGTAGCTACTGGGGGAAAACAGGTTTCTCTGTGAGGCCCTGCGTTTGCAGGGGCTGCCCCCCACTGCTCTCATCAGCCACAATTCTCAGCCAATGGTAGCGATGGGAGTGGTGCCTATAGGCAAGTACTACTAATAGTGATGTGTGCACAAAGCCGCTTCCCCCCTCACTCCACCAGGCAGACTGCAGCCTATCAGGGTGTTAGTGACTGCATCCCAGGGCCCTGGACTTAAATCCCTAAGGCTCCTTTCATAATCCAGCCCTGATTGTCCTAATGGATGCTTTAGGCAGCCCCACCCCCACTCAGCCTGCTAGCTTTGAGGATTCCATTCTTGGGTGCATTGGCCCTCTGCCTTGTATACCAAGCACCTAACTCCAGCCTGTGAATTCCACTAGGTGGCAGGTGTCTAAGTCCCTATGTCCATAAAAATCAAATTATTTAAAAAAAACCCTCATTGTGATGAAAATTAATGTGTTCCTTAAATGCTCTTTCCTTTTTCTTAAAGAAAGAAAAAAATTTAAGACCTTGTTGCCTCATTTAAACTGTGGTGTTACAAGCCACCCACTAACTCGACGGAAGCGTATCATAGGAGGAAACACTGCTAGAAAGGTACAACAAAAGTGGCTTTGTCTGATAAAAATATGTATGGGCATTGTTGTCTTTAGCGTTTGAGAGCACACACGGATATGCCACTGGCAGAAGGTGGCATATCAAGCTGAAAGAATGATTCCTAGCTCAGAGAGAAACCCCTGCTACTCTATGCAGTCTATGCTAAAAATAGACTGTAGCTGTGCCCGCACAAACCACCTGAGTACCTGCCTATGGTGTCACATAAGAATGTAATCAAGGTGGCTAGCCCATCATGCCAACACAACTGCATGCTATTTTTAGCACAACAGTGCAATCAGAGCTAATGTGAGTGTGCTTCCTCAAACTTGGAATCACACCCCCAGCTTTAAGTGTATACTCACCCAAAAATGTCAGGAAAAGTCAATTAAGACTTGAATAGAAACTTTATTTCTTCAAAGGAAGTTCAGTGTGTGTCCCAGGTTAGGCTCTGATTTGTACTCTTAACCAAGATGTTTGCATTGAATTTTCCTTTTTTTATTTTTTTTTTAAGAAAAATGATACTAGCTGTAAAACTACTGAATTGCACAGTAGTATTTTGAACTGCATGAGTTGTATACTGCAACATTGCAAAGAGATGCAAACCTCCCAGCTATTGTACTTTGGTGGGACATAATGCAGCACTACAGTGCAGGAGAGTAGTGAAGGAACACCTGCAAAAACTGCAGCAAATAATTTAGCAAAATACTCTTGCTAGAAAGAGTATCCTGACAAAACAGAATTAAACCTAAGTAATGTGTCTAATGATACAGTCACATATTACATTTGATCAAATAGGGTCAGATCCTACCACATGAACCATGCAAATATCTTTTATAGGGTGAATTCCCCTGGCAAGTGGCAATTAGAGAAGGTAGTGGTGCAGTGAACTGTGGAGGAATTTATATCGGTGGCTGTTGGATTCTCACTGCTGCACATTGTGTCAGGTAAAAACCATTGTAGAAATTATTTGGTTCTTGCAAAGTAAAGAAAACATTGTATAGGTTCTTGTATTTCTCATCTGTTTTTTTTTTTTTTTTTTTTTTTTTTTTTTTGCTGAGTCTGATCGCATATGGAGAAAATAAGACAGCAAGCCAAAAATTACTATTACAAAACAATAAAAAACTCAGAAGCAGAGAGTCTGCACACCAATCTCCAGGCTCACATCCTAAATTCTTAGTGTTACTGCTGGGTTGATTCAGCCCAGTCTGTATCATTACATCAGACTCCCTCTAGCTTACTCAGCCTCATCCCAGCATATGCACTGATTCTACCATAAAGGATTTTCAGATAGGGTTTTCCTTAATGTTTGAAAAGCCTTTCCTGCTTTTTAATACTGTCTGTCTAGGCATTTACACAGCAGAGATCACTATGGTAATTAAAGAGTCCATAATAGGTGGTTTTAGAGCTGAATTCCTTATCAGGAGCAAGATGAGTTAAGTGTGAGTTAAAAAAACTAATTAGGCTATTTTGCCTGCTCTTGCATGGTTCTCTTGTAGGTAGAACAGCCACCAGATTCTCTTCAATTTACTTTCTCCTGTTCCGAAGGCAGACAATTGAGGGGGTTTGCGTGCTTTTCTCTCTATGTTGTGTGTTATGGAAAAGCTATGGAAAAAAGACAGATCTTGCCATTTGTCCTGAAGGTGATCAGGCTAGGTCTGCTATTCTTGAGGAAGGGAATACCACAGTCAAGGAGCTGCAAGCCAAGTGGCTTTGTCTCCAGCTCCCAGTAGTCTTAAAGCCACTATAATGCCCTACTCTCTCTCTGCAAGTGCTGCACCTCTGAAGTGCCGGACAGACTCCCCCTAGAATCAGTTTCCTACAACTAAGCTGCTTGAAACAGCATTAATACACAACCATTGGAGGGGAGGAACGAAGGAGAATGATCACCACAGATTTCCTGAGGGATCTCTCCTCAAGCCATCTGCTGTTTTGGATCATGTTTTGGAGCTGATTTTTTGGATCATTGAGACCATATAGCAGGACTCCCATGGGATCCATCATTATAACATATATAGAATGCATCAAGACAACTTTCATCTCTCCTACGTTTTACATGAAATCCTAAGCTACACAATGCACAGGTGATGGAAAGAAAATAGAACCTACAGCAGAAGAAATGTCTATGCAGCACTTTAAAGACTAACAAGATGGTTTATTAGGTGATGAGCTTTCGTGGGCCAGACCTACTTCCTCAGATCAAATGGTGGAAGAAAATTGGCATGACCATATATACCAAAGAGATACAATAAAAAAAAAGTGAACCCTTTCCCCAAAGGGTGCACAGATGAACAGAGAGAAGGAAGTGATGGTCGCAACATCCCCTCCATTCTGGCCCATGATGTGGCTTGGGCACAACCCCACCAGAGCGCGGTGAGGAGAGAGGAGTCTGCCCCAGGAGTATCTCTACCTGCTTGGACACAACCAAAGCACAATCCTCCTAGCATTCCCCTTGAGGCAGTGCTAACAGCCTGTTTAGGCCTATTGATTTGTAAGTACGCTTCCATGTCAGATGCAACATTATATAACAAGTGGAATATGTCCCCACATTTGATATAGTTCAGAAAGCCCTTAACAGAGGAGGAGTAATACTTAGTATGTAATATTAATTATTTTTGTTCTACAGAAATGCTGATGAATTGCTAAATGGCATAATGCTTACTCCAAGCCAGAACTTACATTTGCACTTGTATGTATTAACAAAATATAACTGATATTTCTTTTACAGGCAAAGTCGAGTTAATCAGTATTTGATATGGACCGCAATATTAGATACAATCCACTTTAATAATGAGACAAATACTTTCAGAGTAAACCAAGTGATAATCCATGAAAACTATAATGCCTCAAACTATCAGAATGATATTGCTTTGCTGGAGATAAAAAGTAATGACAGAGGAAAGCCATGCTCACTAGCACACAGCATACCTGCCTGCATTCCTTGGTCAGAATATTTGTTCCAAGCTGGACATCAATGCAAGGTTTCTGGCTGGGGACTAGCAGAGGGTATGTGATTTTTCATTTACAATAATGAATTATATATATTATGGTAATGTCTAAGGGCTCACATCTATATCAGAATCTTAGCATGCTGAGTATTGTACAAACTTTTAGAAAGAAACTCTACTCTTGTCCCAAATTGTTGGAGAAGGACTACAACATACATGTACAGTGATCAATGAAGTCATGTTAGTTAAATGTCTACTTTAGCTTATTTGTTTTATTTATAACACAATAACATAACTTTATGATTGGTCTAGAAAGGGGAAGGCACTCAAAATTGAAGTGATGAGGAGGATATTATTGTTGGAGTGAAAGGGGGGAAATACATAAAGGCAGACAAAAGCTGAATGGGACAGCAGGAAAAGAAAAAGAAGGCAAAAAATACAGTGTAAGAAAAGCCAAGCTCCGGCAGTGATGGGAGAGGGGCAGGATGCAGGAATATAGCATGTAAAAACTCTGCATCCTACCTAATTTGCATAGCTGAATGATGTGTTTTGTTCACTTATTTGCCAATCTGCATGTCTCATAAGGAAGGATAATGCAAAGTTTGCATCCTTCTGTTTATCACACTTCTCTTCTTGGAGCCCAGCCATACAAAGGTGCAGGCCTCTGCTCCAGTCCTCCAAAGAATGTAGAAACATTAGACATTTTTAATGAGCTTTTTGTCAAAGAGGTGAACTGATCATTTCCTTCATGAATTACAGCAGCTGATTAATAGCATATGGTCAATTAAGAAGCTGGCATGGAAGCGACATTTAAAACTACTACAATTATATTACTCTCTAGTAACATTTCCATTTTGATCACCAGTGACATGTGATTAAGGAGACTATTCTTTATCTTTTTTTTTTGTGTCCCTCAACATTTGTAGTTTGTCCACAAGATATGACGTGACTGACATCTAGAAGCCCCTCTTTTGTGAAAAGAAAAAGACGATAAAGATAGGAAAGATAGGAGGATGGAGAAAGAAGAAAGATAGGAGGGTGGAGAAAGAGACATTTCTAGAGCTTTGACAAAATAATTAAACACTGAAAATACTCAGGCCTGCTTCAAAAGGGCCTGGAGCTCCCAGCTGCTGCTGCTGCTACTACAGCCATAGTAACCGCGAGAGCCTTGGGCCCATTAAATTGACGCTGGAGCCCCAGGCGACGTGCGCCAGGCATCATTGAGGGCTGCCTGGGGTACGTGTGATATGCTCCATGTGGCACTGAAAGATGCCTGGGGAAAAACTAACCCCAACCCTGTCCCCTTTCATCCAAGATCCCATTCCTTCTGGAGGCGCAGAGCTGGGCCCCTTCCCCAACCTTGTCCAGGGGCTCGGCCAATCTGTCGGCCCCACTGAAAATACTGCAAGCTATCACCACAGTTTGCTGTGAACAATATCATGGTGATATATGATGAAGGTGCATTTAGGAAGCCAAGCTGAAGTGCTAGAATGGGAAACATAAGAATGGGATGACAGTTTTATCTAGAGGACCTTAACATGTCAGACTGAAACTGAACAAAAATAAAGCTTGAGTATTGCCTGTAATTCCTCCTTTAATAATTCTGATTTTCCAAGATACTTCTAATGCCCTCTCTTAAATGAGGTCTCCTAGATTAAGATTTTCCCTCCTCACAGAAAATACAAGAGCCAGTTAGCCACTGTTTACCATATTGTGTAATCTATAAATTGCAAGCACCAACAGAAAATAAGTAAACAAACTAGAGAGGGAGTCAAGAACTGGGGTTCACTAAAAATGTGTCAGAACATGTAACTGCTGTGTGTGATTCTGCAGTTGAATTGTACTGCTTTTTATCTGACTGATGTGCTTACAAGGAGAAAGTATGCATGCATTTAAGGTATGTATTGTATATAATAAAACAAATTATACTGAGTCAGGAAAACAAGGGTGAAACATCTGATTCATGATAATGTATCTAAAATGTATTGCACATTCAAACGTTCAAACGTTCTTTTCTTTCTTAGGTTATACCAAACAGTTTGTTCTTCGATGGGGCAACATTCATTTATTTCCAAACTGTTCAGAAATCTATAAAGAACGCTTTTTTAAAGAGATGGAATGTGCAGGCAAGTAAATTAATCACTCTTATACTATTTCTTTCTAGTGTCATCAAGTCAACCTTCCCAGATACAGCTTGTACCTCCCTTAACCAGGACTCTCTCTCTGGCAACATCCGTGGTCCAGCAGGACAATGGATGTTCCTGAACCATACAGCCCAGGTATAGGGAGGTTGGTCCACATGCACGGAGCACAGCAACTCAGCCGGGAGCCCCATGTCGAAGGAGGGAGTATGGAGGGACAGGCGGTGCAGCAAGGAGTCTGGCCTTGTGGCTAGGAGATAGCAGGGGGGCAGAAGTGACTGCAGAGTTCTGGCCTGGTCCTAGAGCTTCGGGGCCCGCCTCTAGGGAACTCCAGCTGGCAAGCAGCAGCAGTGCCAGGCTGGAATGCTAGCCGGGGACCGCAGTTCAGCACATGCCATGTTGGGAGGGGCCTCCTCTGGTCCAGCAAATCCCCTTGTTCGGGACCAGGGTGCCGGATGAGGGAAGTCCAACCTGTATCTGAAGTCCTACCGCATAGTGCTCTCTAATAATCAAAAAGTAGGCCAACTACACACCATAGTGAAGCTCTTAATAAAGTAAGGATCCAAATATTCTTACTAGATCTGCTGTAATGTGATACAGACATTTAGGATCCCCTTGCATGTATAATTACACAGTTATATTTGCAAATGCCATTCTGATTACATGCAAGGATTTGGACGCATTGGAGAGGGTCCAGCAGAGGGCAACCAAAATGATTAGGGGGTGGAGCATATGACCTATGAGGAGAGGCTGAGGGATTTGGGTCTGTTTAGTCTGCAGAAGCGAAGAGCGAGGGGGGATTTGATAGCAGCCTTCAGCTTTCTGAAGGGAGGTTCCAAAGAGGATGGAGAGAGGCTGTTCTCAGTAGTGACAGATGGCAGAACAAGGTGCAATGGTCTCAAGCTGTGGTGGGAAAGGTCCAGGTTGGATATTAGGGAAAACTATTTCACTAGGAGGGTGGTGAAGCACTGGAATGGGTTATCTAAGGAAGTAGTGGAGTCTCCATCCCTAGAGGTGTTTAAGTCTCGGCTTGACAAAGCCTTGGCCGGGTTGATTTAGTTGGGATTGGTCCTGCCTAGAGCAGGGGGCTGGACTTGATGACCTTCTAAGGTCTCTTCCAGCTCTATGGTTCTATGATTCTATGAATTATGCATGCAAATTCCTGCATCCCCATCCAGTTATGTTTTAGATTGTATGTAGATTTAAGCTACTGGCCATTGAAAATCTGACCTTTACCATCTTTGGCCCTGATTCAGCAAGGTACTTAAGTGCGTCTTAAAGCAGGGGTTCCCAAACTTTTTGACACGGGGACCAGGAAATCCTTTCACGAGCTTTCGGAGGACCGGTAACATTAATTTGCATATTCATTAACCAAATGATGAATATGCAAATACATTGGTTTTGGTCCTCCCAAAGCCCCCAGGGCCAGCTTTAGCAAAGCTTTTGATACGGCCACCCACAATATTCTTAGCAGCAAGTTAAGGGAATATGGATTGGATAAATGGACTGTAAGATGGATAGATAGCTGGGTAGACCAGGGTTCCCCAAACTTTTACTTTAGTTGGAACCTGGTTTTTTTGTGGTACTTTTTGTGTAGCCCAAAAATATAAAATCACATAAAAAAAGAGAATGAAAAATGAATAAATTTTAATTGTTTCACTCGCTGCATCCTCCACCCAACCCGGGCTAGGGCTTGGGGGACCCAGCGCCGCACGGGCACTCCAGAAGGCGGGAGCAGGAGCAGACTGGGGGTAGGGTATCTGGCTAGGAGTGAGGGTGTTAGGAGGGGTAGGATTGCCAGGTGTTTAGTTTTGTACCAGACAGTCTGGTATTTGAGGGTTCTGTCCAGAAACAAATTGAGAAAATACCGGACATAGAAAATGGGTGGTATTTTCTAATTAATTACGTTTTATTATTATCATTATGTGTATCAGTTTGTAGTTGCCAACTTCCTGGCTGATCAACACGTGCTGCGTGAGTGTGTCCACCAGCCAGGCAGATCACAACTACTCAGAGGTGGCAAAATGGAATCTAGGAGGCCGGACTCCTTTGTGCTTCGCCCGGACCATGCACGGGATGGGCAGCACCCCAGGATCTGCGTGTGCCCAGATCAGTCCCACTCCCTGCTGGCCGATTCTCTTCCTCCTGCTTCCCCCCTGGCCATCCCCGCTCACCCCAACCCACTTGCAGCCTGGTGGTTCTCTCCTGCTTCTTCTGATCTCCCCTGGCCAGCCCTGCTGCCCATGCCAGCCCTGCTTCCTCCAGTCGGTTCTCTCCACCCCCACCCATCTTTCCCAGCCAGCCCCACTGCCCCTTCCCCCCGGGCCAGCTCTGCTTCTGCCAGCAGAACCAGCATAATCCAATAAAACCCTGCACCACCACATCATGTATTGAAAAGGGGCTCATTTATTTTCAGAAAGCCGACACCATCTTTGGAATTTTTTATCCATATTCTCATTCTGGATGGTGAATGCACCAGGTTCTCTCCATTCTGACACATTGTGGTGCCTTTAAACCTCACTATCAGCAGTGGGGATATTTAAAAGGCACTGCTTTTACATTTTTATTCAGGATCTGCGTGCGGCCTGAAATGTCCCACTTCCCGCTAGCCAATTCTCTCCCCCTTCCCTTCCCTTCTTCTCCCCCTCCACCCCTGCCAGACCTGCTGTCCCCGCCAGCCGTTTCTCTCCCGATCTCCCCTGGCAAGCCCTGCTGCCCCTGCCAGCCCTGCTTCCACTGGTCGGTTCTCCCCACCCCCACGCATCTTTCTCAGCCAGCCCAGCCAGTCCTGTTTCTGCCAGCCGGTTCCCCAGCCAGCCCCGCAATCTCCCCCAGCTAACCTCACTGTCCCCTGCCCCCTCCCCCGGCCAAACCTGCTTCCACCGGCCGGTTCCCCTCCCTATCTCTCCTGGGCAGCTCCACTGCCCCAACCCTGCTTCCCTGTGGCCCATATCCAACCCCCCCCGCCGCCAGCAATAAGAGCTCACCTGGTAACACTCACTATGCCTCTGCCGGGAGCCTGAAACATACGGCTGCATCCACCCAGCCCGGCTGAGGGTTTGGGGGACCTGGTGCTGCACGGGCAGTCCGGGAGCCCAGGACACCCTGGCAGCCACGCTGAGGCCTGATATTTTTTTTCCCGCGGCCCGGTACTGGGCCACGGCCCATAGTTTGGGAAACGCTGTCTTAAAGCACTCTTAGTACTATGGACTGCCATTCCAAATGCTGAAGAAAGAACCTGGAATTCAAATTTTTAACTTCAAGCTACTAGAAGAATTGTCTCAAGCTTTCTCAAGCTCTCCAATGTTCCCTGTAAGCTTTGATAGAACACTAGAACTGGAAAGAACCTCGAGAGGTCATCAAGTCCAGTCCCTGCCCTCACGGCAGGACCAAGCACCGTCTAGATCATCCCTGGCAGGTGTGTGTCTAACCTGCTCTTAAATATCTCCAGTGATGGAGATTCCACATCCTCCCTAGGCAATTTATTCTAGTGTTTAACCGCCCTGACTGGCAGGAAGTTCAACCTAAACCTCCCTTGCTGTAATTTCATCCCATTGTTTCTTGTCCTATCATCAGAGGTCAAGTTGAACAGTTTTTCTCCCTCCTCCTTGTAACACCCTTTTGTGTACTTGAAAATTGCTAGAAATGGGTTACCTAGGGAGGTGGTGGAATCTCAATCCCTAGAGGTTTTTAAGTCTCAGCTTGACAAATCTCTGGCTGGGTTGATCCTGCTTTGGGCAGGGGGCTGGACTTGATGACCTTCTGAGGTCTCTTCCAGCCCTAGAATTCCATGATTCAAGTCAGAGCACCCACAGCTAGATTTTTTGTTTCTATTGGTGATGCACATTCACACATGCCTCAGTGCACATAAAAATTATTCTGCACATGAATGGAAAAGATTAGAGGGAACACTGGTTCTGTCCCTCCTTTAATTCAAGTAACCAAAGGCAAGCTTAAAAGAAAGACATATAGTGAAAAGTGGTGCATTTAAACTGAGAGTGAATTCAGTCTGAAGATATTGGGGTCCTGTGGGACACTTGAATATTGTCTCCTAGGTCTGTCACACTTTTCAATTGATAATAGTACTTGTGTGGAAAGCTGTCAGCTATTGCAGCAAGAGGCAACTGTACAAAAGCTGAAGATATTAATCAAAGATGAAGTTGTAGAGAACTTAGAAACTTCATAGACAACAAGAAGAAAGGGGGAAGCTTTCTCTTCCCCAAAGTAAAAGTTGCATAACATGTAACTGACCACCCGACCTCACTATCTGTACCACAAAACATAACAATACAATCAGCAACAGCTGACACATACTTGGGGAAAACTCAGAAGAAAGACCACATTTTTAGAGGCATGAAGACTAAAGTACCCTCCTAGCTAGTGTTGGTTCTTCCCTCTCAAGTTGAAACACCCCACTGAGATGTACAGGGAAAAGTAGATGAAGAATGTTGGGGACTTAAGTCCTCTTATTAAAAGAGCAGCTAAACACATATGTAACATGCTAGAACTGTAGCAACAGCTCTGCATTATTGTAGTCTAAGATTTCCCATCCGTGAGCAGACTGAGTTTTGTTTTGTGCACCAACGTTGATGTCATGTGTGCTTGTTGGGCGGTGCACCACTGTGGCACCTAGCAGTTTGTAACTAACTGTATATATATATATACACACACACACTGCTTCCTCCCAGCTGTGGGCCAGAGTTGGTGGTTGCCTGGCTGCTCCTGCATGGGGAAGCTGCTCTACACACACCCCAATCTAGAGTCCTGCACCCCCACACCCGCAACCCCCTGCCATAACACTCCTCTCTCTATATTTATATATATAAGCATGATGGGGGGCTTACACCAGGGGATGTGGGATTCAGGGGGGAACTCAGAATAGGAGGCTGAGAGATCGGGGAGGTGGCAGTTCCTCGCTGAGAGGAGACTGCCCATTCCTCCAGGGTTCCTTGCAGAAGGTGGGCCCAGGAGTGGGCTGCCTGGCCCCCTAGGAAGCTGCTTGCTTCCTGGCCAGCTGGCAGCTCTTTATGAGAGGAAGGGCTAGGGCTGGGCTTCCTGGCTCCCTCAACCGGTGGACGAAGTGGGGGGAGCTGGGGCTGCACTGCCCAGCATTCCCAACCAGGAGCTCCTGGGGTCAGGGAGCCAAGGCTGCTGCCAGGAGGCCTCCTGCCTGGCCAGTCCTGCAGCTGAGAGCTGGAGGATAGGCTTGGGAGCCACGTGACAGCCCTGGAGCTGCTGCCACCGCCATGTGGTGGCTCTGGGGCCACCTGAGCAGCTGCTGCCACCACCCGCTATGTGACGGCTCCAGCTCCATCCCCAGCCACTGTTCTAGCGCCATCCCCAACTGTGACCACGTGAGCTGCTGCTACTGCCCACCATGTGGCAGCTCTGGCCCTGGCCGGGGCTGCCAGAGCAGCCTCTGCCCATCACACAGCCCCGCTAAGAGGTTGCAGCATCCCGCCTGCCATAGCTGGGACAGCCTCACCGCACCCTGGCTCCAGCCTGACCAAACAGGGACAGGACAGCCACCCACCACTGACACTGACCTTCCGGTCTAGCAGGAAGGTGTGTGTTGCTGCATGGCTCTGCGGGTGAGGCAAACAGGCCTAAAAATGTTTGTGTGCGGCCATGCAGATGCACTGCTTAGAGGGAGAACCCTGTTGTAGTCTCATGTTCTTGACACTTTATTTTCAGAAGCATTATACACAGTTAAAAAGCAGGTTTGGCACTTATTTTGGTAAGGTAATGAAACTACAGGGGTATGGGTGGTGGTGGGGAAGGTGCTGCTGCACCCTGTGACTTGAAGAGGTTTCCATTATATACATGATTTACAATTTGGTTCAATGGTTGTCAGAGCCCCCACAATACCAATTGTTCCATTATTCTTGGATTACTTTTGAAATAATATCAAAAGCAATGGTCTGAATTCTGCTCTTGGATGCTGGGAAAAATTTATTAAACATTAGTTGAAGTTATACTAGTGTAACTCAAAAGAATTCACAAGAGGAAAAATGCATATAACAAATTTGCCTGTGCTTTTTTTCCCTTCTCTCTTTTGCCTTAGGTACTTTTGATGGTTCTATAGATTCCTGTAAAGGTGACTCAGGAGGACCCTTGGTTTGTCTGGATTCAAATAACCGGGCATATGTGTGGGGCATTGTGAGTTGGGGTGAAAATTGCGGAGTTCAAGGATACCCTGGAGTTTACACAAAAGTAGCCAGCTACTTTGAGTGGATTAGTCGTCATGTGGGAAGGTCCCTTATTTCTGTATACAATATCTGAAGCTTTGGGAAGCACATACTCCTTTCTATTGCCTACACACATGAAAATGAAGATTAGTTCTACTTTAGGATCAGCGGCTTTATTACATACATTTGGAATCTCGCAGTGAACTAATTTCAGTATAAAACACTTTCAACAAAAATCATTACATTTATAGAACACTAATAACCTTTTCAAAAATTTGCTAATTTTTAAAAAGGCTCTTAGTGTTCTACAAATTAATTATTTTTATCTCAAGCATTTTATACTGAAATTAGTTCACTGCAAGATTCCCTGATAAATGTATGCTTACTATATGGAAATTAAAACATCTGATATTTGGGGAAAGGGGAATATATATTTCATCTTGTATTTGCATTGGCATGTCTGTTAAAATGGAAAATTATGCTGAAAGCAAGGAATAAAAAACTGAATACATGCAGAGCCTGTTCAAGTCTAGCAGAGAATATGGCGACCTAAACTCTGAAGCATCATAAACCTTGAGGGAATACCAAAACCATCTGCTTATACAGGGAGCAAGTAATCCAGCCAGGATCTGGCTAGGTAATAGTGGCTCATTGACAAAATGCTCTCCTCTCAGATCCTCAGCTATGAGCTAGGTAGGGACACAAGGAGCAGAGAGAATCTCACAATCATCTTCCTCCATTAACTCCCCCATGTGGGGATTCGCCTTATGCCATGTAGCAATGGGTCCCTGTCAGATATAAATCACAGCAACGAGTGAGGTTCTAATGTGGGAGCCTTAACACCACCCTCTCCTTCTGGGTGCTGCATAGGGAACTCAGCTGGGAATAGGAGCGGGCTCTTGTGGCTGCCTCCTAGGGACAGGACTGCAGAAGACCCAGCCAGCCCCACTCCCTGAACTGTCATACTGCATCCTTACCTCCCCAATCCTGGCTGTGTTCCTGTATCCCAGGAGCCTGGTGCCAGTCACAGCATCACAGGTCTTCTGCCTCATGGGAGGGAGACACACACACACATTGGTCACTGTGCTGGCAGGGTCTGAGTCCTTCCTACCCCATTGGTGGCTGCACAGTGGGCAGAGTCCTCCCTGCATTCCTGGACCAATAGAACTCCTGGGGGGTGAAGAACAGAGACAGAGAAAGACTCTTTCCCCAGCTGGGATCCATCTGAGAGAAATTAGATGGGGTCCCATTACCCAGGTGCAGTCACTCTCAGTCCATTGGCTCCCATTTCCTAGCTGAGTTTCTTACCCTTCTGGTGCAGCAACAGCTGGTAGACGTGATAAACATCTCCCCTGGCCTGCTGGCTGATGTCCTTGTCTGGATCACCGATGAACAGACCCATACTAGGGAATTCTGGTGATTCTAGTGGAAGGGAGAGATGGGACTCCATCAGCATTTTTCTCTCACTTCTCAGTCCCCTGCCCCTCGAGGCCAGGAATTTCCTTCCCCACAGTCCCTCTACAGGAGAGGCTGGGGGAAAGAAGCTACAGCCAGACCCTTTATTTTCTAGGTCAAGGGAGCCTCAAGTTGCTCCCGGATGCCAAGAAGGGATCCAGGATCAGGCACACACCTGGTTGGAGCATGGCCTAAGGCAGGCATGTCCAAAGTCCGGCCCGCGGGCCAATTGTGGCCCGTGTTCCGGTTTAATACGGCCCCACAGGTAATTTGGCAATATCTATCTTTTATGGCCCCCAACGAATCCATATGTATTGAGATGAATACATTGTAAAATCTCAGTTAATGTCAGTTGGTCTAAATCAGTTATAAATATATTTGGACACAACATGTATACTTGGTGTTATGTTCCTGTTCATATTTTTTGAACTTAAAAGTTGACAGACAACCTTTATTACCAATAATATGTAATGTACTTTACAATGTTCCTGACATATATTTCAGCTTCCTGGATTTTTTTTTCATCTGGCCTTCAGATATGAAAGGCAGAGTGATTTAACACCTGTTTAGATTTGTCACCCATGTGACGAAATGAAAAGTATGCCGTTTGCAATAAACTTTGCATAAAATAGTTAATTTGCATTTAATTTTAATGGTTCAAAGAATGTCAGGCAAAATGGTCGGCCCTCACGCATGTTCACTTCATCAAAACTGGCCCTCTTTGAAAAAAGTTTGGACACCCCTGGCCTAAGGTCACCACTTCACCAGGAAAAGGAGAACTTGACTCAAGCCAAGCTCATTCCCTGCTCTGACTCTGCCTCCCCAAAGGGAACACTCCTAGTCCACAGCCCCTGCAGCAGTGGATCCTACAGCCCACCAATGCTTGGAGTCAGGAAGCTGGGCTCAGAGGTTACTTACATCAAACTCTGAGAGAATGATGGTGAATCCAGGCAGGTCTGTGTTGCTCCTACTGGCTCTCTCCTGGGAGACCCTAAAATAGCCAGCGCCCACAAGAGCCATCAAAATCCTCCCATCCTTCTCCCATTCCCCCAGTTCCTTCCTGCCCATCACACTTGGCCCCCTCCCAGGAGTCCTGTCAAGTTCATTCCAATTGCTCTCTCTCCTCTTTCTTGTCAAAACTGCCCACATTCAAAACCATCCAAAGCTGGGACTGTCTCATTCCATGTCTCCCAGCCTCAGCTGCCTCTGCAGTCCTTCAACACCCCACTGCTCACTAGTGACCAACTCAGGCTTTCTCCTGTCTTCTTCCCAATTCTGACTCCAACAATCCCTGCCCTCTGCTGCGCCTCCAGCACCACACAGCCCCCCACCTATTGGCATGGGGAAACTCTGCCCATACCAGGTCTCCCTCCAGCTGCCAGGCACTGACTCACGCTCAACACAATTCGCTCCATCAAAGCTGCTTTGCAGCAGGTATGGCTCCAGTGTGTCCTGCCTTCTGTGCTGTGCAGCCAGAAACATGCGGTGGACGGTATGCAGGAACCTGAGCTTCTGGCCCTGCACACCCCAGGTGCAGGGTTAGGGAAAAGAGAGCTTCTGAAGCAGGGACCTCCCTGCTCCACCCACACCAGCTGCAGACCTCAGGCCTCTATAGTGGGGAACCGCACATTGTCCAAATTGTGCATGACTCCTACACATGCAAGGTCAGGTCCTGGGTAGGGATGTAAGTGACTAGTTGACTACCTGATAAGCATAGGCTTATCAGGTAAAGTCAGTGCTCAACTAGTTGCTTTCCCCCGCCCACTTGCTGCTTCTGTATCAGAGGCAGAAAGGGAGGGAGCAGGAGCCAGGGCTGGGGGGAGCCGGCTTAAAAGCCGTTCCACCCACTGTCTCCATGGTGGGGACAGGGAAGGCAGAGGTGAAGCAGGGAAATGGCGTGACCAGGGATTCAAGCAGTCCCTGCGGGTGCCAAGTCCCAACCGCTGTTCCTCTTCCTTTGAAATGTACTGAGAGCCCACTGGACTCTTGCTACATTTCAAAGGCAGAGGTGCAGCAGGGAACCCGGGGCAAGCAGGGACTCAAGCAGCCCCGACTGCAGCACTTTTGTCTTTGAAATGTAGCGAAAGCCCCCTGCTCACTCCATGTTCCCCGCTGCACCTCTGCCTTTGAAATGCAGCAAGAGCCCCACAGGCACTGGAGCTAGGGATGTTACCAGAGGCTACACCCGGTTTTTTTTCTTTATTAGGAGACTGGGACCAGAATGGACTATTAGAGCATCTAATCTGACCTGCACATCACAGGCTTCCTGTATGGCACAGGAGCTAGTTTTTCACCAAACTCAGTCTAGAAAGACATCTAGTCTTCATTAAATGACATCAAGGGATGGAGAGTCCGCCACTTCCCTTGGGAGTTTGTTCCTGTGGTGAATCATATTGACTGTTGAATATTTGTGCCTTATTTCTAATAGGAATTGGTCTCTTTGCACATTCCAGTCACTGGGTTTTGCCATGCCTCTCTTTGTTGGATTAATGAGCCATTTAATACCTGATGTTTTTTCTCCATTAATGAAGTCATCTCTCGATCTTTTATCAGCTAAACAAATTGAGCTCTTCCACTGACACACTGGAAGACAGTTTTCTTCAGCTCTCAAAACATTTGGTGACTTTGGCTGCCCTGGATCCAATTTCTCAACAACTTTTTCAAAGGTGGGCACTAAAACTGGGTGCACTATTTCAATCTTAGTCCCACAGATGCTGTATCACCTCCCTCTCCTACTCATGGCTCAGTTCATATGGCTAATGATGACTTTAGCCTTCTATACCACAGCAACCCACTGAGAGCTCATGTGAACAGCTTGCCCAATATTGCTCATAAATCCTTGTCAGTCACTTACTTTCTGATACATACTTCCCCAGGCAGTAGGGGTGGCCAACATGCTTTCTTGCTAGGTACAGGCATGCGAAATTCAGGAGGACAGCACCTTCTCTGCCAATGGCCAGTGATTCTGGGATGCTTTCCCAGGCTACAAGCAGATATTTGCCCCTGTCTGAGGCATGTCTGGATCCAGGGGCCCAAGACCATGGTACACCAGCAAACACAGCTTGAATCTAGAGGGGCAGATGAATGGAACCTATCTGAAAAATCTCTAGGGAGGCCCTTGCCTGGATAGGATTTTCTGAGGTCTGGAAAGCCTAGAAGAGATGTGAAGAGTCATGAACAAACGTGTCTTTCTATCCAGGCACTTGTGTTACCCACACACCTTATTGGTGTGGTATACTGTTCAAATCTAGTGGCACCAAGACCATTTACAGAGAGAACAATGAGCCTGGTCTACAATCTTAGCTTATAGCCAGCTGGCTCATGAAGTGGTTAGACAACAGGCCAGAAGAATCACTCTCTCTCTTTGTCCCTGAGAAACTTGAGCTGTACCCTGTGCACACGTGGGAACCACGAAAAGGCATATAGGAAGTGGTCTTCCCTGGATAGCAGGAATGCATCTGTGATCAAGCCCAGATTGTGCTTCAAACAGAACACAGGACATTTTCTGTTGCTCCTGGTGGCCAACAGGTCCATCTGGTCAAATCCCCATCTTTGGGGGATGGAATATACAACATCTGGACAGAGGGACAGACTCATCAGCATCCCTGTGTCTAACTGCTTGGCATCATGAACTCCACGGTCACTTGGAGCCGTTTGCTTTCCTGCCCTTTGTGCCCCTTGTCAGTAGCTACTCCTGGGGCCAGGGAGGAGTATACTACCAGGTTCAGCAGTTAAAATTTGAAGGGTGTGACTCCTCACTCCCCATAAGCTCTCACAAATCTCTCCTAGCCCATCTATCTCATGAGGGTGGTGATAAGAAAGGGCCTGATGTTGGCCAAATCTTTTTCCTCCGGAGGGCTGATCCCAGTGGAGAGCGTCTCTTTCTGGGGATCACTTTTGTCTTCAACAAGGATTATTTCACATGCCACACTCCACTCTGGCTCCCCACATCACCGTCTTCGGCTCCCGGGACCTGGGGCATCCTTGTTCTCTGCAGTGCCTGGTTGCTCTGCCCAGGGAAGAAGAGGAAGATCAAAGGAACAAAAATATTAATAAAGTCTGTTCTTTAGAAGGTTTAAAAGGAGCAAAGGGGACAAATTGCAGCAGCGACTGTAGACAGGGCTGGGCAGGAGGAAAAAATTTACTGGCCTGAGGCATTCAAGAGGAAAAAATGAGGGAAGGAGAGAGGAACTGGACCAGAGCAGAGGGTACAAAAAGCACCTCTGGTCTGTAACAGGTGCACAGGTAGCAGAGTCTGATAGAGGGGGATCCTAAACAACACAATTTGCTTTCGGGGGTCTGATTTGTCCTCTGTACCCCCAAGGAAGTCTCACCTGAGTTCAGACTTACTTACTGACAAAATGAGGCATACAAATGTAAAGGTGTCACAGCACAGCATCACTGGAAAGCTGCTTCCTTTCTTATCCCTTCCCTGCCATCAGTGGTGGATATAGGGCAGGGCGAGCGGAGTGGCTGCCCCAGGCCCTGCGTTTCAATAGGCCCTGCGCCAGCGCCAGGGGCGGACTGGCCCGGCGGGATACCGGGAATTTCCCGGTGGGCCATCTGCCGAAGGGCCGGCCGGCGGCTGCTGGAGGAGGTGGGGAGGGGGATTGTGGTGGGGTGCCACAGCCCCCCCGCACTTTTGAAATTCCCCGGCGCTGGCCAGTACGGGCCACGTGGGGCCGAGGGAGCACATGCGCGGCATACTGAAACGCCGCCCAACAGCTGAGAGGGGAGACTCCGGGGCATAGCGTGGCGTGATGCCATGGCCCAGGACTTTAAAACCGCGCAGCCCAGCATTGCACTGCACAGTTCTGCATGTGGCCTGGAGCCTGGGCCATGGCCACGGCCGCCCTGCACACTGGAAGGCAGAAGGTGGATGGCAGAGGAAGGGGCTTGTGCTGAGGGGAGAGGGAGCAGGTCAGGAGAAGAAAGGGGAGGAGAGAAAAATGCCAGGGGGCCAAGTGGAGACAATGAAGAAAAGGGCAGAAGGGAAGGTATTAGTGGGAGGGGGACACGGTGATGCTGGGAGAGGAGAGGGTAAGGGCATTCCGGGCTAAAGGGGGGAGGGGGAGGAGGTGCTGGGAGAAGGCTTGAAAGGAGGGGTGGGCGTGAGGAAGGCGGGGATGGAGCGAGGCATGTGTGAGGGCACAGAGGCATGAGGCGAATGGGGGCAGAGAGTGGTGAGGGGGTGGACATTGTTGTAAAGCAGGCTTTTTCTGTCCACGGCTTTCGCGTATAGCCCATCCTGCCACACAAGGCCCCTCACACAAAACCCAGATACTCAGAGGAGCATGGGAAGCACAATGCAGTTTGGTGAATGGAATTTGATCTTATAGGCATCCTGGAACTCAAAGGCACCAAGAAAATAGGGAGGTAAGCATAACTAGATAACGCCTAGCTGAATTTACAGATAAGCCTCATTTGACCGTAGCTTGACCAGTCTTAGGGGCAAGGGAAAAAGTAAACATAGGGTAATAAAACACAGTTGTCTCACACTAACTATCCCCCATCTGGTCCTGTCCACGAGGGGATCATGCATACATCACGAAAATTCCTATAGGGCAGTATTGTCATACTACCTCATCACTAGCCTATCAGGCCCTGCCAAATACAGACCCTAGCATGGCATTAGACACCGAATTTTTGTATAAAAGACCCTCTACTCCTTTGTTCGACGGAGGTTCCGTGTATTGAGGGCACGTGTCTTTGTTTTTGCCCGGCTAAAGGATTGATCACCCTGAGGCTGCCTCCCCACCCTTCGAATCAAATATAGGGGTGCACGAGTCCTGAGCATGCTCCGAGTTCTAGTGTGTCTTTGTGTTATTATCGTTGCTGGATTTGTAAGTATTGCTTAAATGTATTAGTTATTGGTTTAATTAACAGTTAAATTGTGTTAATTTCACTGTGTAATTCTGTAAAATGTATCTAAGTTCTGTTAACCACATTGTATAAATTGTATAATCTTGTGTTGTATAGTAGTGTTGTATTTAGGCTAAGTATAAGTGTTAGAAATAGAAGCCCCGGAGTTGTTAAGTTGTAAAAGTAGATTTATGACTAACTCCACCAGCTGTCCTAAAATAACCATAGAGGGGCTAGCTTTGGATGGTTCTTTTATTATCATTACTTTGGCTTTGTTTTTTGTATTTTTCATTTGTATGCTACGTTGCCTTAGGCGAATTAGGGATAGCGATTTGATATAAGTGAATTGTAATCAAAGAATTGTAATCAGTTGGGTATAATTGTGCCCAAGCTTTTCTACGCTGTAAAAGTACTGAGCAATTGCTAGTTTAAACACCTACTTGTTAATTGCTGGTTATGACCACTTAATAAAAATCATTTGTTTCACCATCATCCAGTAGTTTTCACTGGGCAGTCGGCTTTAACCCTTGAGGCTCCCATCACATCACCAAACCAAGGTGTAACAGGCATCAGGGAAAAAGAGGGTACAGCAGGGGCAGTGAGGGAAGAGGGAGGCACCAGGAGGGTGCAGGGGTAAGGGAAGGTGCAGGGAATTCTCGGGGTGAAGCAGTAGGGCAGACACCTGCAGGGGAGGGACCAGCACCAGGAGGAGAGAGGCAGGGCAGGTGTGTAGAGGGAGGTGTTAGGAGAGGGGCTGAGGAGGGGTAGCTCACATGATCAGAGTGGGGCTACTGGAGGAGTGAGTGAGTGGGTGGGGGGGGAAGGGACCCTTTTTGTTTTTTCTCCATGGGGCCCCCCCCCCCGCGATATTGAGCTGCCCTGGGCCCCGGAAAACTCTCATCCGCCCCTTCCTGCCATCATAAAAGAAGCCAGTAACCCCACCCGCTATCCCAGGACAGAGGATGTGGCGGGCAGCCTGGACAGGTGCAGGGGTAGCCGGGAATACGAGTCCATTTGCTACCCGGGGCAAACGAGGCTGGGGGTAAGCAAGCCGGGCGTGCACTGGGCGGGAACGCTGACCGGCGGCGGGGTTGTGGCGCTGCCCCCCAGGCAGGTTGCAACGCAGCGCCTGGAGCCAGCAAGCTGGGGAGGTGCGAGCCAGCCCAGGGGCCGGGACTAAGCCGCGGGCTCCCTCCCCAGAGCCCCGCCCAGCGCGGGGCAGAGAGGCGGGACCGGAGCGGGCTGGAGCTGGCCGGGATGGTGGAAGTGGCGCTGCGGGGCGGCCGCCCTCGGCGCAGGTGAGGGGCGCGTGCGGCATGCAGCCCGCCGCCCGGGTATAGCGAGCGCCCGGCCCGGCCCGCCCAGCCTCGCGGGGTCGCTCCTCCAGCCCGGGCCGCGGGAACCTCCTGCGCAGGCAATGGCCTGCGCCCTGCTGCTGCCGCTGCTGCTGGCCTGTGGCTGGCTGGGGGGGCAGGCGCCGCTGGGTCAGTGCCAGCAGGAGCCCCACACCCCGGACTGGAGAATGACCCTCAAGACGATCAGGAACGGGGTGCACAAGATAGACATGTACCTCAACGCGGCGCTGGATCTGCTGGGAGGAGAGGACGGCCTGTGCCTGTACAAATGCAGCGATGGTAATAACAACAAGTACCTCCTCCCCCCGCGCTGGAGCTTGGGAGGAGGCCTGGATTTTTTTTTTTTTTTTTTTTTTTTTTTTGAGCGGTGGAGGGAGGCTTAGCACCAAACTTGGCAGCTGATTCTTTTCTAAAAACTCTCCTGAACGCTGACAACGCAAAATAATTCTGACTTTCAAAATTCTCCCTTGGGTAATTCGGTTCTTTCTCTCGGGACTTGGGTTCATTTCTAGGGGCAATCGATCAATTTGCTGGTAACACACTGAACATCGGGTTAGGATTAATGCGTTCTGAACCATTACATCATCAGAGGCTTTTAGTTTAGGAGTTTCTCTTGCTATAATGCACAGTGGTGGCAAGATTTCTCCCTCCGCCACTGTCAAACCCCAAAAGGAAAAAAGTAACTGTCAGTTATTTTGATAACTGACATCTGTGATAACTGCGAATTAATATATTATCTGGAACTTTTAAAAATTGTCCGTTAAAAATAGGGTCAGATACAGCCACATCTTCCCTGTAATACAGACAATTTGTGTGGTTAGTTTCAATATCTGGTGTCTACAACATACCCATAAGTCTGATACAAGATTGTTTGTCAATAATTTTTGTTTGCTTTCATGACACTTCTTGTCTTTAAGACTTTTGTTTAGCAACTCAAACTTGCTGTATTTTCGAAGTAATAGATCTATTTTGCAGCATTTTTTCAAACTGTCTGGTCATACTGTATTTGGTCACAGCAGATATAATTTACTATTTTCATAAGTTCAAGGGTCTTTGTTACAGACGTATTGGGCACTTATAGGAAGAAACATTTAAGCATAGAATGGTTATTGGCTGTACTAGGATATGGTGGTTTTCAGACTTTTGGATATAAAAAATATGTTCACAGAAAGTTCCATCGGAATTGCCAGTCCAAATTAAAAGAGGGTCTGTTGAGATTACTGTACAGAAGTTATTACGTTTAAAATTTTCTGGAGTTTAATGAAAAACAGAGAACATGGTTTTAGTGAACCTGAGCTTTGCCTTAAGTTTAACATATGCTATTTTCACTGGTAAAACAAACTAGTTGGATCTTGGCTACTAGGCATACTTTTTTTTTGTCTGGAAGGGTCAAGAAAGAATTTTTTTCCTCCAGCACTGAAGGAAAAGATCAGTGTTTGGGGATTACTTTCCTTTGCAGCCCTAATATTTTTAATTGCTAGAATCTATTTAATGTATGCAAGATATTTCAGTTGGGGAATTTTTTGAAAATAATTACAAGACAGACTATTTATAACCTAAAGCCATATGAAATGTTTAAAATGGAGGAGAATTCAGTGGAATAAGCCTCTTTAAACTGGGACAGCATTAAGTCTCATCTAAAATTTCTTCCTTATCCTAAATGATTCTGGCTATTTGTATGTACATGCAGTTTTTCTTTGATGCTTCTCTTTGCTTTAGGAGTAGCAGTGACACCATACATTGATTTCTAGCTTCCCATCTCAACACGTGTTCTCTCACACACTCTTTTCTGTAGAATGCTTCCTTCAGTTTGGTTTCCGATGCCAAAAACAGTTCAGTTGTATTCCTTAAAAATTCCATACTTCTTAGTGTACACAGTAATTTCATAGCTTTTCCCTCTTTTATGCTTTCTAAACTATCAAGGAAGTCCTGCTCAAACAGAATCAATGCTGTGGTTATATAGAGATAAAGCAACAATACTCCTGTATCATTTTCATTTCAGTTAGTAGTTCTGATGTCTAAAATGAGACTTCAGAGCAGAATCTTGGACTATAGATAAGTACAAAGAAGTCTAAGTATATTTACAAGAATTTGTTTTCTGCTTTTTAATTCTTCCCTTCATACAGTAAAAATTAAGAGGTACTTAATACCTGTAGCTCCCCCTGACTTGCAGCTTGGTAGAAGCTCTGAATATTCAGGTGCCTAAATATGGCTTTAAATGCCTAAAGTTTGTGTGTGTGTGTATAAAGATGTTAAAATGCAATTATCTGGCTAATCAACTATGCAATTAGTTGATAAGTGTTGCTTTGCAGAGACACAATGCGGGTAGCTCCAGGAGCCAACTGCAGCCAGGACTTAGCAGTCCTGGCTCGAGCCGGCTCCAGAGCCACCTATGCTGCGGCTCTGCATTTTAAATGTAGTAAGAGCCACTGGGTTCTTACTACATTTAAAATGCAGAGGTGCAGTGATCAGCTCGAGCCAGGACTGCTGGGTCCCAGTTCACGCTCAGTCCAGCAGCCTTTGTTCACAGCCAGCCCTGGCCACCGCGAACAAGGGGTTGCTTGGCGGCAACAGCCCCTGTCCACGGGGGCCAAGCTCCTTGCTGTGATGCCTGCAGACAGGGGCTGCTTCACAGCAGCATCCCCTCTCCTCCCCCTGCTGCCTGTGTTAGAGGCATCAGGGGGAGGCAGGTGGCACCCTGGAGACAGTGCTGGGGGGAACTGGCTTTTAAGCAGGCTCCACCCACCACCAGCTCCTGTCCCATCCCCCCCACCTTTCTGCCTTTCAGAGGCAGCAGGGTGGGGGAATACTGCAGAGAGCATGGGGCGAGCGGGAACTGCTTGGGTCCCTGTTTGCTCCCTGCAGCACTTCTGCTTTTGAAATGTACAAGAACCCTATAGGATCCACCACAGTGGGAACCAGCAGGAGCCAGGACTGAAGCAATCCCCGCTGGTGCTGTTTCCCTGCTGTGCCTCTGCCTCTCCTGCCCCCAGCACTGTTGCTCCTGCTCACCCCCCTTGCTGCCTATCTCTGATAGAGGTAGCACGGGGGATGGGGAGGAGGAGTGAGTGACTAGTCGCTTACATCCCTTTTATTTTTATGTGTGTGTGTGTATGCTTATGTTAAGCACACACACCTTATTATATACAATTATTATTATTATTTTAAGCAATAAAATAAGCTACTGCTCAGACACCCGAGGCAAAAGATCTGTACTCAATACTTTTTAAATTCCTTTTTACAGGGTCGAAGCCTTTTCCACGGTATGGGTATAAGCTTTCACCGCCGAATGGATGCGGATCCCCACTATTTGGAGTTAATGTAAATCTCTCTCCTTTATGCATTTTATTTCTTCCATATTTACTCAGACTTTCATATTTAAAAATGGGTTGCAAGCAGTCTACTTCAAAAAAGTGTCAGTTTTACACTTCCATTCCAAACACAGAAATGTGCATTGTATTTATAAGGCCATTATGGTCATTTTGTTTGACCTCTTGCATAAAGAGGCCAAAGAATCAAATTCATTAATTTCTTCATCAAATCTATAAGGTCTATTTGAGTTGTAGCAAACCTTTTAGAAAGATACCCAGTCTCGATTTAAAGACTTAAAGTGATTGATTCTCCATCACATCTGTATGTAAGCTGCAGTGGGCAAAATACGTCCCATGGGCCAGTTCTGGGCCCCCATGATTCTCTAGGCTGCTAGTATCCTCTGGCCCAGCGGGACCTTCCAGCAGGCTCCCTGCCTGCACGCTGCTCAAAGTAACCAGCTACTGTGGCCACGTGTGTCTCTGCATGCCGAGTGAGCCAAAGGAGTGAGAGCCTCAATGAGCTGCTCATAATCAAAAGCAGTTTCAGGCCAGTGGGACCTGCAAGAATGGTGCTGGTGGCGGGGCCAGTGCATGGAGCTATCCCCCTCCCCCCACCTGCATAGGACTTGCGATGTACAGAAACACATGACCCGAGCCACTGGCCACTTTGAGGAGGGTACGGTAGGCAGAGAGCCTACCTGAGGGTCCTGCTGGGCAATTGTGTGGGATCTATCTAGGCAAGCGCCTTCCAGTCAGAGCCAAGACCTGGCACCCCACTTTCTCCCTCCAAGTCACATCCCAAACCCTCTGCATCCCCTCCTGCACCTCTGCCCCGGTCACAACTCCCTCCAAGACTCTGCACCCCCGTCTCCTGCCCCAGGTCACAACCTCCTCCTTCACTCAAACGCCCTTCCAAACCCAACATTCCCTCCTCCACCTCAGTCACCTACCCTGAGCTCTGTTCTGCACTCAGCTTCCATCCCAGGCCCTGTACCCTTTCCATAAACAAGTGTGGCCCTTGACCCCTTAACAAACTCTTGGAATGACTTTCCAGCAAACATTATTGCCCAGCCCTGATTTAAACTGTGCTATTTGCCAAGTTATTCTCACTTAAATGTGCACCTGATTTCCAGTCTGAGCTTGTCTTGCAACTTCCTGCTTTAAGTTTATTTTATTCAAGTTTATTCAAGAGAAAGCTAAGAAGTAACTTTATCATGGTCTGTAAATACCTTCGGACCGATCTGTATGTTGTGTGGACAGATTTCTGAAATCAGATATTTGAGGTTTTGTTCACTTGTTGCTGAACTTGAGCAATATTTCATGGGAGAGGAAAAAAGTTAGTGACTAGTAAATATCCAGTTGTTAATGTAAGCATTTTTCTTCAGTACCCTAGAATATTACAGGAATGATATTAAGCGACAGCATTCAACAACAAATTCACTCCTCTCCCCTAAGATTTAAGATCCGGCAGTAGATGAAATAATATTCTCTCATTTAAAACCAAGAACTTTGGGTTGGCCTAATGGTATCACTGCCCTGCTGTGCGAGAATACTGGATTTGGTTTCTCTTTCACTGTCCATATCAGTAGCATTTTGCTTGGTATTTGGAGTAGTGAGTAATACTTGTTTTCAGTAATTTCCTCGAATATATTATTCAACAGTATGCATAGGAGACGGGCAATGTTAACAATCCCGATTCAATATATTTTTTGTTGTGTTGGCTGGGATACTAACCTTGAATTTTTCCTTTACAGTTTGACATTGGTATCCCTTCAATGACAAAGTGCTGTAATCAACATGACAGATGCTATGATACGTGTGGCAGTAAAAAAAATGACTGTGATGAACAGTTTCAATATTGTCTCTCCAAGATCTGCAGAGAAGTACAGAAAACACTAGGAATATCAGAGACTGTACAGGGTAAGGCAGAAAAAAATAGCATGTAAGGTATATCAAGTTGATCTTTTACTGAAGCTCTATAAGGACTCAGACTCTGGGGTCCAAAGGGACTATCATAGTTATCTTGTCTGACCTTCTACAGTTGTGGTTAGGTGAGGTTGTGGGACCTGCAGAAGTAGTAGAGGACCCAAAGCCTTGTGATTTAAAAACTCCAAGTTATAGAGAATCCATCACTTTTTACCCCTAATTCATACCAGCAAGACACAGGCCCCTTTCTGCAGAGGAAGGAGAAAAACCCCTAGGATCTTTGCCAATCTGAAATGAGGGGAAAATTCCTTCCTGATCTCAAATATCACTATCAAGCCAGTGACACTCAGACTGAAGCTCACAGGCTGCAAGTAACTCTTTAATGTCACATGTGGCTCTCTGCAGCACATCCTGCTTTTACCATGTTATCAGTCAATTGTACTTGATGAAACAGTAACTTAGCTATTTTGCTCTTAGAGTTTTATTATACATATACACACAGACACTTTAAAAATTGAAAATGAAACAATGAATTCACATTATTATGGCTTTTTTGGAGAATGCTAGAAAATAAGCACGGCCAGACAGGGTCAGACCAAAGGTCCATCTAGCCCAGTATTCTGTCTGCTGACAGTGGCCAATACCAGATACCCCCAGAGGGAGGGAACACAACAGGTAATCCTCACATGATCCTTCTCCTGTCATCCATTTCCAGACAAACAGAGGCTAGGGCACCATTCCTACCCATCCTGGCTAATAGCTATTGATGAACTTAACCTCCATGAATCTCTCTCTCTCTCTCACCCTGTTAGTCCTAATCTTCACAACATCTTCTGGCAAGAAGTTCTAGAGGTTGACTGTGTGCTGAGAGGGGGAAAAAAAACTTCCTTTTGTTTGTTTTAAACCTGCTACCTATTAATTTCATTTGGTGACCCCTAGTTCTTATATTGTGGGACCAAGTAAATAACTTTTCCTTATTCACTTTTTCCTCACCAGTCATGATTTTATACCATATCCCCCTCTCAGTCTAATCTTTTCTAAGCTGAAAAGTCCAAGTCTTTTTAATCTCTCTTCAAAATTCATTGCTGATTTGGCTCCCGAGCCACCAAGGTCTGAGTATAACAGAGCTGACCAGAAGATTTGGATAGCCTTGAAAACGGTGGTGAATACCAGAAACATACACATCTGGGAAAATTCTCTGAAGTAACTCAGGATCCTCCCCCATCTCATATCTGGATGCTGAAAATATCTGCTAATAGCAGTTGTAGGTGGGCCATAAGCCATTGCAGACACCACCCGCTCCATAAATTTATCAAGCTTGGTCTTGAAAACAGTGTACAATGACAATAACCCTTCTTGTGTCTACTGGAAATATCTCGCCTGATGCATCCTAAGACTATATTAGCCTTTTTTATGGCCATATCACATTGTCATCCTGTGATCAACTGATGCACCCAAACCTTTTTTAACTTCCAACTGATAGGTCCTCAGCTTATAGTAAAAATTCTTGTTGTTGGTCCCTGAGTGCTAGGGATGTAAAATCCTGTTTAAATTAGTTAACTGGGTTAAATGTGATTTTTTTTTTTTAATCTGTTAACCGATTGAATGGAGATGCAGGGGGACTGCTAAAGCCCAGCAAGAGCGGGCCTCCTGTCAAAGATAGGAGCTGCTCCAGCGGGGCTGGAGCACTCCCCCACCTGCCGCAGGCCCCGCAAGGTAGGGGACTGTTCCAGCTCCCACTGGTTAACTGTCACCGGTAAACCAATCACATCCCTACTGCATACATGACCTTGTACTTTGCATTATTAAATTTCATCCCATATCTATTACTCTAGTTTTCAAAGACCTCTAAATCTTCTTGTATGATATTCTGGTTCTCCTCCATCTTGGCAGTATCTCCCAACTGTGTATCATCTGCAAATTTTAATCAGCACACTCACACTTCTTGTACCAAAGTTATCTAATAAAAACATTAAATAAGAGTGGTCCAAGGACCAGTTAATGAGAAACTCCAGTAG
The DNA here is from genome assembly GCF_052426305.1 of Pelodiscus sinensis. Classification (NCBI taxonomy): domain Eukaryota; kingdom Metazoa; phylum Chordata; order Testudines; family Trionychidae; genus Pelodiscus; species Pelodiscus sinensis. The sequence goes on from NC_143055.1 coordinate 106,912,622, forward strand.
TAACTTTCTTGCAGCCTGCCAGTTCACCTTTCTTTATGAACAATTGTCATACAGTTCTTTACTAAAATCCAGGTAGATTAGATCTGCACTTTCCTTAAATGTAGGTATTTGCAGTTCTTCGGTCACAGGGTATGACCTACTTTAATGTTTTTATAGTAATTAAAAGTCCTTGCTATTGGGTTTGGAATTTCTTGTCTAAGTTCCTTTAATATTCTTGAATGGAGACTATCCAGGGCCCCCAGTTTGGCTCCACCACAGATGTGGGGATTTCTAGTTTTGTATCTTTCTTCCCTTTAGTCACCCTGCCATTGTCCCCAAGCACCTTGTTACTCTTATTAAAAACTGAGACAAAGTGTTAATTTAGGTGTTAGGCCATACCTAGTTGGTCTTTGGTCTCTACCCCATCATCCGTGCTTAGCTGTTGCTTCTTTTCTTGTTTTCTTTTTGTGTGTATGTCTAAAAAACCTTTCAGGTTGGTGGTGGTGTGTGGTTTTTTTTGTTTGTTTTTTTTGCAAAGTCCAACTCTGGCTTTTAGCAGTTCTCACTTTTCCCATATGCTTTTAGACCTTGAAAAGACAGTTCTCCTTTCTGATCCCTCCCTGGCTTTCTGCATTCTTGTAACAACTTGTTCAAGATATTTGTACATCCAGTTTGGTCTGCAGCCCTTCTGTGCGAATTTTCCCCCTTGCTCAGTGCTGCCTGTTACTACTATTACTTCGCTTCATTTTCTTATTCCACAAATAAGTCCTGTTTCTCCATTAGCCAGTTTTTTCCTCTGCCTTATAGTCGCATGCTTCTGCTTGCTACTTTCATCATCTAGCAGTCTACCCCCACAGTTCTCTGAGCCAGCCTATTTCTGGACATCTTTATGTTTCCTCTCAGACTCTTCTCTCCTCTCCTTCCCATCATCATCTGCTCAAACCTGTTTCAAAACTCAATTAGTAGATTCTAGCTGCATCTCCAAACTTTGGGCCATCTCTTCTATCATAGCTAACGGGGGGGGGGGTGGGCGGGGGCATTTTCTACAAACAAAGCACCCTCTCCAGAACAATGCACATAATACTGCAGCTTCCATGTCCAGTCAGTTTCATTGTCTTTTCTGGTCACTACCAGCACCCCCTTTGTAGCTGTTGTAGCCTTCTTTCCTAAGTATCTGTCAAGAAGGGGGCAAGAGGGACCACATACCCTCCTCTAATATCTCTGCATTCATCCAATTGCTTTTGTGCTAGCTGGCTGCCTTTATCTGCATGCTGACTGGGGAAGCTCTGCCCCCTAATCAAGGTTCAGGTGTGATCAAAAGTTCTGCTTCTCACAACATACTGCTCCTTATTAGACTGTGCAAGCTGAAAACAAACTAGTAAACTCTCTCAAAAATTCACTCACTGCTCTAAGGTTTTGTCTCCCTTCTCCTTCAACAGATTTCCTGTCAGATGCCCCTGTTTTCACCTTTGTGTGCAGTGTCACAGCTGCCAGCACATTTGCATAGACTGTTTAATCTAATTGAAACAGAAACTCGTACTAATACAAAATTAATTTTATTTCACTTTCTCTATTTTTTTAAGAGAAGAGATCTGTGACATGTACTCCTGACTTTTATAAATGTAGAGCTAATAAAGGTAGAGGGGAGGAAAAAAATTCTCTTCAAAGAACTAAATGAATATTTCCCAACTCCTACACAGAGATCCCCTAAAATATTACCCTAACTTGTATTGTTATTAGACTGAAGTCAGAAATGAGACTATGAAAAGAACTCCGCTAATAACTGAACTTTATCTTTTAAATTCATGCTCCCTTTTTAATGTGCTTGAAAACCAGCAATATAACTTCATAGAAATGACAAATCAGGCTATTCGTAGTACTACAGTACTATAAATATTACTGCATTGGATGTGTTTTAACTGGCTACTACATGTGACAAAGTGAAGTGCAGCAAATGCTAAGCTGTTTTCTTTTACATATAATATGCCGTTATATATTAGGTAGTGAACATTAATTTTGCTGCATACACAGTCCTTTCAAGTTTGAATTTTACTCTTAGCATAAGTGTCTGTAGTTACTGAAAAATCCAAAGACTCGTGTTCTTTTTCCAGGTAACTGAGGTTGTTTGGTTATAGACTTCTAATGAATTTATTTCATAGAATTATAGAATATGAAAACTGGAAGGAACCTTAAGTGGTCATCAAGTCCAGTCCCCTGCACTCATGGCCGGTCCAAGCACCATCTAGTCCAGAGGTTGGCAAAATATGGTCCACAGGCTACATCTGGCCCATTGAACTGCTGGATCCAGCCTGCAGCCCAGTAGGAGCCTCAGGCAAGCTCCCTGCCTGCTTTGCTCCTGCACACCACTCAAAGCAGCTGGATGCAGGAGCCATGTACTTCTGAGCATTGGGGGGAAGAGAAGTTAACTGGATTGCAGTTACATTAAAAAAAGTGATCTTGTGCTTAAAAAGGTTGGAGACTACCGATGTAGACTACACACTTAACTGAAAATCCGGGCTTTATTGGTTAATCTTGTCGGCTACACGCATCTCCTTGATACCCGTGCTACTACATCTCATAGAGAGGCAGCAACACAGAGGGTGAGAGAGGCAGGCAGGAGCCAGTATGTGCAGGGAGCATACAGTGTGATCCTATATTGATTTGATCTCCTCTTGTGTCTTGCAGCATGTGAATCAACTGTTCAGTTGTTGTTTGATGCTGTTATACATTTAGGATGTAAGCCATACCTGGATAGTCAGAGGGCTGCATGTATGTGCCAGTATGAGGACAAGACAGACCTGTAAAAGAAGACACTAACAGCTCATGAGCTAGAACAAAGAAAAAGACAATGTGTTCGGAGAACCAGTGTTTTGTTACAAAGCTGCTTAATTTCATTTTCACAAAGCATAGCACAAAATGGTTCGATCATTCACTAAAGTATTTTCCTAATTTAAAAAAATTGCTTAATCCTCTTTCCCTCCCACAAACTTAGAGTTTGAAATTGAAAGAAGTTTTCTCCTTCAACACATATCTGGAGGATTGAGCAGGGTTGTTCATAGAATGCTACTGCAAAAACTGCTGGTGGGTTTTGCTATTAAAAAAATTAAAAGTTGGTGGTGGGGAAGGACGGAAATTAAACCAAATAGACTTTCAGACTCTTTTTTAAAGTAGGTCAAGTTTAGGTTTACCAACTTTTAGTGTTTCTAGTATCTCAATAGAAAAGGAAGACTTTTTTTTGTTTTTGAAATATTGTGTGTATTTAGTGTGCAATCTTAAAAGTCTTGCACTTCTGTGCTTTTGGTGGAATATCACTGTGATGAACTGACTTTTGTTTCTCTGCTTCAGCTGTGTTACTGTATATGAAAAAACAGTATGTTGAAAGCTAGACCAAACCTAGAACTAAAAGCTACATTTTCCTATTTGATATATCAGACACACTTCTGAAACATTAGTCCAATCAGAAATACGGACACATAAGGCTTGAAATGTGTAATTGAACTGTTCAGAACCTAGCAAAATGTGAAGTGATACTTTCGACATGACAGCTTTGGGAAGCACTGCTGTTCTTACAGATTTTCGTAAAAAAATAATTTAATGTTTATATTTTTCAAATCAAATGTATTTTTATTAAATGTACCACCTGACCGAGGCATTCTATTTAACAAAGGTGTCTTTATATGTATAGCAGGGATGTATTTTAATTGTCCAAAGAAAATAATTTATATTTAACTCTTGTAATGAAGACTTTGCTCCTGTTTGCCTATTCTGGCTTATCTTCCTCTGACTCTGTTTTTTGGGGGTTTTATAAAAATGATTTTTAAAAGTGTCTTTGTATTTCAGCTACTCATGCAACAGTCAGAGTACCCAAGACATCTTTTGTACAAATATATTGTTCTGTGCAGCTAGAAAATATACAATTTCAAAGTTTCCCTCATTTGTGTATTTTTTTCCCCTGTGTGACTTAACTTAGTTCAGACAAAGTTACTCAGTTTTGTGTCCAGGGTTGTTTTATCTTAATTTTAAGTACTAACTTTAAAAAAATGCAATTTCAGCAAGAGGTCATGAATTTTGATTATCTCTAAGGCTAGATCTACACTTCAAAGCTAGGTCACATAGCAATGGCAATCCAGGAGGAGGTGGGAACTACACAATCCTGTAGCCATCATAACTATGCCAGGAAAAATAAACAAAAGCAACCTCACTGTAGATATAACTTAGCCATTATAGTGCTTCTGTCAACATAGCTAATGGTCATTTGGGGAAGTTGTGATCCTACATTAGAGACTGGTCTACACTAAAAAGATTAATCAATTTCACTACATTTGGCATGGGTGTGAAGAAATCCATATGCCTGAGCAGTGTAGTTAAGATGACCTAAGTGCCCGTGTATACAGCAATAGGTCTAGAGCAAAATTTGGAAGAGCATGACATTAGTCCTCTGTTTTGTACATGCTCTATAAAACTGGATATTAGAAATTGACAGTGTGCTAGCATTCTTTGTTAGTTTTTCCAGTGTATCATCTGTATGTACAAAGTATTTTATTCCTTTCAAAGTGTAAAACAGCAGCAGATAGAAGTGTTTTTGAAAAAGTTAATTGTTGTTTGTGACTATCCTACTCTAGGCTAGTCTTGATTTCCTTTCTGGTATTCTAAAATTTACTGCTAAAGCAATTATCAACATTAATTTGAGCTGTGACATTTAAAATTTTGACTGAACAAATCTAAAAACAAACACTCCCCCTCAGTAGGTTTAGTAAGAGTTTTTACATTACACACCCAAATAAGGAAACTTTCTACAGCTACAACAAGCTGTTTCTTGTTCTTATCAAGCTTGTACAGAACTTGCAAGAAAATGACCAGATAAATATTAAAAGGAGGTATAGCTTCACCACTGTTGAATAATACAACACAAGTGTTGCAATGGCATAAATATCTCTCAGTACAAAAGAAGTGTTTAACTTCTTCCACACTACCGTGTGAGACATGTAAACAAGGTTTTCATATGGCAGAAAGCTTGTGGATGTCAAAATTCTGAGAAGTACCCATCAACATCACAAAAGGAAAAATATGTACAAATGCATTATACAGTACCCAGGTCACCAGAGGATATCTATTTCTGCATGAATTAGATCAACATTTAATTCTTTAACATAGTTGTAAAATCCCAGTTTCCTGAGACATCTCAAAACTATGAACATGACCATTAAAATGACTTTAAACCTTGATGAACAAAAGGCTGTTATGGGGAGTTGTAGGTACATAGTGTCGCTTCCCTTTCTCTGAGTACCCAGAGCTCTCAGCCCGTTCCCCTCAGAACTCTGATTCATTGTTTCCAAAATTGTATCCAAGGATATACCCATGCAAACAGCAGCAGCATAGATGTGGCAGCAGGGGGTTTAGCACAGGCTAGCAACGCAACATACTCAGGGCCCCCACTGCGCTCTTACAGCCATGCTGCTGTGTCTATACTGCTATTTTTAGCCATATTATGTTAGTATAGAAGAATAACTGATACCAATCCAACTCATATACACAATTGATGTCAAACTTAAAAAAATGTTTTCTTTTAATATACCTGCACTTTTGTTCAGCTACCCACTGACTTCTGAAACATTTCTATTATATGCATATGAAATATTACTCTGAATAGACACCAGAACAAAGAACTTGCCTGCAGCTATCTTCTGAAATGTTAGAGGCTTCAGTTGCACATTATGTCAGCGTGAGTCTACATTTAGTATAATTGAAGAGTAAGATAACTCCCTCACTATCAAACTGTGCTGGAACAGTCTTGGATTAATTTCATTCCTGACAAAGAAGCTCCTTCAAGTGTGAAGTTTTAACTACATCACTGAAATTACTGAATTATTGAATTATCATTAGGATTTAATGGGCAAAAACAAAAGAAGTGGGCTTTTTGTGGGGGTTTTGTTGTGAAATATTAGCTACTGATGTCACATTTATTCAGCATATGCCCATTTTGGTTAGTAACTGTAGTGGACTATCTTAAAATGAAAGAAAGAACTTGAATCTGCTCTTTATTCTTTATGGAAGTCTCTATTTCCCCAGCACTGTAGTTTTCAGTCTCATTTTCCAACCATCAGGGTCTAGATCTACCAGAGTTTATATGCACATATGTACTTTGGGACTGGCAAACATGTTGTGATACAAATATAGGAAGCAATAAAATATAGCCACAGCATTTGTGATAAATATATTTGATTCGCCTCAGCTGGAGCTTTTCTTTACAAAAGGTGTGTAGACTAATAGTAATGATTAAAGTGTATAGTACAGTATACACAACAATCTACCAGCAAGCTGAGACACCTACCCTAAAGTGTATGCAATGTAAATGAAAATTAAAAAAAACTAGACATAAGATAGCAATTCAGGTTAAAAAAAAAAAACAGAATGGAGAGATTAATGCAGGTTAGAACAGGAAAGGAAGCATTCCAGGAAGATATAAGTGGTAAGGAGGGTTTGGAGGAAGATGCTGGCCATTGTCTGAAATGGGAAATCATGACAAGCCTGGAAGATAGAACTTGTAGAGCCTTGCAAATCCACAGAGATCTGTTTATACACACATCCGCAGCTCATTTTTGCAAACCAATACATATTTTGTATCAATAACCCTGAAAAATTGTGGATATCCACTTTATATCCACAGGTATCCACCTCTGCAGATATCCACAGTTCATTTTTGTGGATATGGATACAAATTTTGTAAACAGGAAAGGCTCCAAAAATGTGCAGAAGCAACATAAAGGCACCAGGAAGGAGAGAATAAAATGGGGAATCACAGAAAAAGAGCACAAAAAGGCACAATAAGGTAGGGAGAGAGAATACATAAGGTTTTGACAGCAAGCTTGAATTTGATGCAGTAATACGGGATGAAGAACCTTTTTTGGGTCGGGAGGCTGCTGACACACTGAACAATCAGTCAGGAGCTGCACAGAAGTGAGAAGCAAAAAGAGCCACAACAAAAACAAATCCCTCAGTGTCATGGCTCCCAAGTAAGAAACAGAAAGACACTCCCCACATTCCCTTCACATACCACAGCTTAGGCTCCAGGCTAGTAAATTTTATGTACTCCAGACCTGTCGTGGGGCAGTGGAGGGACTGGAGTGCCAGCATGGGCTCCCCAAAGCTGGGGAGGGGAGCCCTGCAGCTTGGGGGTCAGATCCAGGCAAGTGAGGTGCCATATGCTGCCCCCAGGATTTAAGTTTCCCACCCTTGCAGTAAGAAATACGAGTCCAGTGAAAGGATTCAGAAGGGGAATAGCTTGGTCAGAACAGCAAGTTCCACATTTAAAAAAAGAAAGATATTTTAGAAAACAAAATACCTAAGGGTGCATCTACACTGCACGATGGCTGGAAATAAGAGACACAATTTGAGCTATGCAAATTGCATATCTTATTTCAATGCTATTTCAAAATAGCTTATTTCATCATTTGGCGTTGTCTACACAAGCTCGGAATAGAGCGCTATTTCCGAACATCCCTTACTCCTTGTAGAATGGGGTTCACAGGGGCATCAGAATAGCGAGCCTGAAATAGCAGGCTTGCTGTGCAGATGTGGGATAGCTATTTCGGGATACTCCGGTATCCCGAAATAGCGTTGCAGTGTAGACGTACCCTAAGTGTGCACATTACGCTAGTGACAGAAAGGCAGATTCTAAGTAAGGCAGCTGTCACGCTACTGTTGGGGCAGGGGGGACGGGACATGCAGGCCCTGGTTTTTAAACCTGTGCAGCAGTGAGGCATGCAGTTGTCGGCATAGTTCTAATGACCAAACTCCCCTTAACTCTGTTTTGCTAACCAAGCCACATGGCAGAGACCCCTGGGAGACAGGCAAGGCCGACTTTAGGGGTGCTCAGATCAGCATGGGGGTCTGGAATCAGCCCACTCGTTAAAAATACAGGGGCCAGGTCTGAAATGCTCAACTGGCTCCTGCCACCTCAGATCCTGCAGGGCGGATGCTGTTGGGAGCTGGAGTTTGGGTCAGCCCAGTGATCCAAAACAAAGCCGCTCGCTGCAGTGTGTGTGTGTGTGGGGGGGGTATTATTGCAGCCCCCTCCCCAGCTGGAGGAGAGCAGCGGGCTGGCCTCTGAGTCCGCTGCCGTGCTGGGGGTAGCAGCCAGCCCATGAGGGATAGGATTAGGCGGCCCCATGAGGAGGTCTCCTCCTCAACCCGCAGGGCGGGGAGGGAGAGGCTTCGGCTGCCTGGAGCGAGAAGGGGAAAGAGGCGGCGGCTGAAGGAGGGAGGCGGGGTGGGGGCGGGAGCAGCAGTCCCCGGCAGGCCAGGAAGCAGCGGAGGACCAAGACGGACCCGGCAAGGCTGCTGGTGGGAGCCGCACTTCGAGTTTTCCTTTGTGCCCATGGCGAGCTCCAAGCACCTGCACCTCGGCAGCAACTCGGGTAGGGCAGGAGAGCCCGGCGCGGGGCGAGAGGAGCTGCTGTGGCTCGGTGGGTGGGGGGAGGCTTCGCGGTTGTGTGTGTGTGGGGGGGGGGGGGAGATATTGTGTCTAGGGGCGGGAGGGACTCCCAGGCAGGGGGGAGAGAGGAGCCTAAACCCCCTAGTCCGGCCGGGCTGGACAGGGGCGGCGCTTCCCGTTGCTCTTTTAAAGAGAAAGTAAAAGGCGAGGACGGAGGAGCCACCGGGCCTGCCCTTTGTCTGCCGCCCAGCGCTGCTGCCTCCCAGCAACACAAACAGCGGCCCCGGGGGAGCTGCTGCTTCTCGTGCGTCGCTCGTGCGCAATGGACTAGGTGCCAGGACTCAAGCAGTGTGTATTGCCCTGCCTCACTGACTCGCCAAGCCCCCAGGGGCCAAGGCTCTGAGCTGTCACATCGAGAGGTGTCAAAACAGAGGCACACATTAAGCACTGGTTGCACTGCACCCGTTCTGCAGGGCGAGGCAAACCGCGGGCTCATTAGCAGCAGCCAGCGTGGGTTGGCAGGGTGAACTGTCCACTCCTGACTGATAGTGGTGAAAGGAGAGAGCCAGCAATGATTCGAGTGCAAGCATTGCAGGTTAAATTAAGGGGATGGGCAGCAGTCACACTCAAACTAACGGTTTCTTAAAATCAATGAAAGTAGGTTTGCAAGATATGAACAAGAGAGATGTAAAATCCTGATTAATCAGTTAAAAGTTAGGCAAACCTAACATTTAACTGGTTCATTGACTGAGCAAGGTCCTGGGCAGGGGACTGTTCCAGTCTGGCCGCAGCCTCACAGGGTTGGCTTCTGTCTCCCTGGTCCCGCTGTACAGTGCTGGCTGGCGGCCCCATGCAGGGCCCGCTGGGGCTGCTCCTGATGAGTCATTCACATCTCTAATTTATAAAGGTGATTTGACAATGCTTTTTACAGTTATTTTATCTCTTCTAAAGCAGTGTTTCTTAAACTAGGGGAACACTAGTGTCCCATGAACAACGTGCAGGTGTGCCGCAACCTCTTCTTTGTTTGTCTTTTTTTGTTTGACAATTTTTTTTGAAGAACATTTTCATAGGTGTTCCCCGTAAAAAATATTATTGATTGGTGTTCTGTGGTCTCAAAAAGTTTAAGAAACACCTTCTACTATACCCTTTTTACATTTAATGTCTCTTCACACATACATATGTATTAATCCAAAAATCAGTTTAAAAGGAATAACCAGATCACTTCCCCAACCATCTGTTCAGAGCTAGCATGTGTAGTAAAAAGAAAGAAAGAAGCAGGCTCTTAAACCAAGGTCTGGTGTACAGGAAATTTTTTTAACCAATTATACCAGTGTAGTTGTAGCTGTATATGCCTGTGGATACTTATTTCATTGTAAGAGTGCCTTTTCCAATTTAGCTTCAGCCATCTTCCTAAGCAATATAAGCTAAGTTTATATTCTTATGCCAGAGTGAGACTGTCTACACTGCCATTTTTATTGATTAAAATTTTCATCAGTCAGGGACGTGAAAACACCCACATCCCGATTGACATACTTTTCACTGGCAAAAGTGCGGATGTAGATTGGGTTGTGTTGCCCAGAGAGACTCTCCTGCAAACATAGCTAACACTTCTCAGTGGAAGTGATTTAATTATGCCAGCAGGAGAGCTCAAAGAGCAGGTAGATGGGAAACCTTACAGTGGCATGGCTGTAGTGTTGCAGTTGTGCTGCTGTAAGGGTGTGTCATGTGTACATAGCCTAAGGCTACGTCTATACTGCACCCTTCTTCTGCAAAAGCTTATGCAAATGAAGCACGGAGTAGAATATCACTGTGCTTCATTTGCATAATTAATTGGGGCGTTTTTGCACAAGAGGCTTTTGCGCAAAAAGGAGGTGTGTAAATGACTCCTTTTTGTGCAAAAATCCCCTCTTGCCTAAGAGCTGTTCTTCATTTTTTCAGGAAGAACAGTTCTTGTGCAAGAGAGGGTTTTTGCTCAGAAAGGAGCCATCTACACAGCTCCTTCCTGCTGCTAACCTTATAATGGGGTTGGTGACCTATGGCTGGGGAGCGATTTAGATATGGCTCTTTGACTCTTCAACAGCAGCACTAACCTTCCTTGCACCTTGAAGGTAAGCTGCTGAAGGATGGGGGCGCGGGGCAAGACTGTGTGGCAAGTAAACAGGCGGTGGTGAAGCCTGTGGGGGGGGGGAGGTCAGGCCTGGGGTGCACCCTGAGTCACCACACTGTGGCTGGCTGAAGCTCTGGCAGTCATCAAGTGGCAGGCGGCTGCCAGTGTTTTATAAACAGCTCAGTTACGCTGGAAGCAGGAGTCATGGGGGAAGGAGAGAAAGGGCCCGGGCTGGCTGAGGTGGGGAAGAGAGAGAAAGGGCCCAGGCAATGGAGGGGGAAGGAGGGTGGAAATAAAGGAGGGGACTTGGCTGGCAGATAGGGGAGGGAGAGGGAGCCCGGGCGGGGGGCCCTGGCTGATGGAGAGGGTGAAGGTGAGAGGGAGAAGGGACCTGGGCTGGCATGGCCACAGCCCGGTCCTTCCCAGTGGCCAGGAGGAGAGCCAGGATTACCTACCCCCTGTGACAGGGGGGTTGGTGAGCACAGTGAGCAAGGAGCACAGCCCCCTAGTATTTTATGAAGAGAGGTTAAAGTGACTGGGACTTTTCAGTTTAGAAAAGAGGAGACTAAGGGGGGATACGATAGAGGTATATAAAATCATGAGTGGTGTGGAGAGGGTGAATAAAAAAAAGTTATTTATTAGTTCCCATAATAGAAGAACTAGAGGACACCAAATGAAATTAATGGGTAGCAGGTTTAAAACTAATAAAAGAAAGTTCTTCACACAGCGCATAGTCAGCCTGTGGAACTCCTTGCCAGAGGAGTCTGTGAAGGCTAGGACTATAACAGAGTTGAAAGAGAAGCTAGATAATTTCATGGAGGTTAGGTCCATAAAAGGCTATTAGCCAGGGGATAAAATGGTGTCCTTGGCCTCTGTTTGTCAGAGGCTGGAGAAGGATGGCAGGAGACAAATCGCTTGATCACTGTCTTCGGTCAACCCTCTCTGGGGTACCTGGTGTTGGCCACTGTCGGCAGACAGGCTACTGGGCTAGATGGACCTTTGGTCTGACCCAGTACGGCCATTCTTATGTTCTTTATACCAAACTAATGTCATGGGGGAGACTAGAGTTTCTCAAATTAAGAGTCCTGACCCAAAAGGGAGCTCCAGGGATGGGACATAAGGTTATTTTAGGGGGGGGTTGTATTACCCCCCCCCTTACTTCTGCGCTGCCATCAGAGCTGAGCAGCAGCTGTTGGCCAGGTGCCCAGCTCTGAAGGCAGTCCCCCTTCAACATCAGTGCATCAGTACGGGTAGCAATGCCATCCTTACTTCTGCACTGTTGCCTTTAGAGCTGGACAGTGGTGGCTGTTGACGGAGGGCCCAGCTCTGCAGGCAGCAGTGCTGAAGTAAGAGTGACGATATAGTACGGAGCCATCCTTTTGTGTTGTTGCTGGCAGTAGCTCTGCCTTCAGAGCTGGGCTCCTGCCTAGCAGCTGCCACTCTCCAGCTGCTCCTCTCCGAAGGCAGCAGCACCACCTGCAGCAGTGCAGAAGGAATGGTAGCAATACCACAACCTCCCCATACAAGAACCTTGCAAGGCCTCCACAACCCCTTTTTTGATCAGGACTCCTACAATTACAGCACTATGAAATTTCAGATTCAGATAGCCAAAACCGGTACATTTACAATTTTTAAAATCATGACCATGAAATTGACCAAAATGGACTGTGAATTTGGTAAGGCTTTAATTCACACCTTAGCTTATAACTTTCCAATGTAGACAAACGTTTAGTCTGCATCTAACTGAAAATTGTTAACACAATAATGGTTTTTTGTTTAATATTGTATGTATTTTGGGAGCAACATTTTTATTAAAACAAAGTGTGGGTGGAGCAGGATGTGGTTGCTCAATCCTCCATGAACCCTGAGGCACACCCCTAGCACAGGCTGAAGGGCAGCATTGGCACTTCAGATGACTCAGGATGAGATTAGAGAGAATAACTAGTGCTTTGAAATTTGTACCCATGCTATCTGGTATACTGTCCTCTACCCACGCAACCTACTTATTGCCATTGCAGTACACTTACTGAAGATACACATGACTATGCGTTCTAGTAAACGGACCGTGTGACAAGGCTATAAAGATGTGTGCACATTGACTTATGCCTGTGCCTATGCTCATAGGAAAGAGGGAAAAAGGCATTCCTGTTGTTGGAGGAGAAAAATCAGTGAGGAATTTAATAGGTGAAGGAGGTCATCAGGGCCACATGTTGAATAATGAAGATAAAAATAAATGGTTTTCGAGTACCATTCATCTTGAGAACTGAAGAAAACATAATATGTAGTAAAAGATTATAAGATGGAACCTCTCTAAACTGGAACTCTCTGGTCTGGCAACATAGAGTGAGGTGCAGAGGCAGGAACCCTGCGGGGGCCAGGAGCCAAACCGGGTTGGCTGCAGGGGGGTTGGATGGCCAGGAGCCCTGCTGTGGGAGTTTGGCTGAGCTGGCAGCAGGGTGGTCAGAGCACCAACAGGACTGCAGTCTGCTCTGGTGGGGCCAGGAGCCCCAGTGGCGGGGCCATTGGCTGGGGCTGGGAGCCCCGGCCTGGTGGGGCCAGAACTCAAACCCCTGTGGCAGAGTCGCAGGCTGCTGCTATGGGTCTGGGAGCCCAGCATTGCAGTGGGATGGGAGCAATGGGACCCAGCAGGGCCCATAGCATGGGAGAGATGGCAGGGAGGCAGGCAACTGGGCCAGGAGGAGGTGGGCTGGGATGCTGGGGGGGGGGGGGGCGCAGAAATGACCTCCTCTGATCTGGCAAAATCCCTTGTTTGGGACCAGTAACTTGCCAAGGGTGCCAGGCCAAGGATGTCCAACCTGTATCATTATTTATACATTCAAGAATGCGACAGATTTCACAGCCAGACTTAATTCTGACATTGACTAACTTGAGTGCCTTAATTTACATTACAACATCAAAGTTCTTTTTAAACAGTTTTTTAAATGTAATTATAGTTGTGCATCTCCCAGTTCTCATAGGATAAAACACTCTAATCCTCAATAAATACACTATTATTATGCGACTGTAAGCATAATATGTTTTCAGTGCCCAAGAATTCACTTAGAGCTAACCAAAAGGGAATACAGGCAGTCCCCGGGTTACGTACAAGATAGGGACTATAGGTTTGTTTTTAAGTTGAATTTGTATGTAAGTCGGAACTGGCTCAAGATTCAGCTGCTGCTGCTGAAACTGACCAGGGGCTGACTACAGGAAGCTGGAGGCGGAATTGCTCTGCCCCCAGCATCCTGGAATCAGCCACTGATCAGTTTCAACAGCGGCTGAATCTCGAGCCTGGGACAGAACAGCTGGGCAGCCAGGTAGGTCCCAGCTGCTCTACCCCAGGGTCCACAACAAAAGCCTGGTCTGCTGGAGGGGGGGGCGCAAAGCCAGGGAGGCGGAGGGGTCCCGCGCCTCTGAGGCTTTGCTCTGGCAAAGCTTCAGAGGCGCGGGACCCCGCCACCGCTGCGGCTTTGCGCCCGGTGCCTCTGGTCTGCTGGGGACCGTCTCCAGCAGACCAGGGACACCGGGAGCAAAGCCGCAGCGGCGGCAGAGTCCCGCGCCTCCCCGGCTTTGCCAGAGCAAAGCCTCAGAGGCGCGGAACCCCTCCGCCTCCCCGGCTTTGCTCCAGGTGTCCCTGGTCTGCTGGAGACGGTCCCCAGCAGACCAGGGGCACCCGGAGCAGCTTTTCTCGCCCTGGCGGGACCGCTGCGCTCTGGGCTCGGGGACTGCCTGTACACAGATCTGAGTATCAGTGAACTTTGAAAGGCATGTTATCACTTCATTTGGCCCAAAGTTTATTCTGGGATTTTCAAAGGCGACAAAAGAAATTTAGGTTCCCATATCCTACTGCATTTCAATAGAAGTTGGGTTCCCCTCTAACTCCCTGATGTTCCTTTGAAAATCCCAGCTTTACAAGACTTATAACCAACAGAACACTCTCATTAATTTAAAAAAAATAAGGATTTTGTAAAGAAAACTGGAACAGTTCCCAGCAGCGCTTGCAATTCGAAGACTGTAACATTGTTTCACATATAAAGAAAAAAGTAAAAATTACTGGAAACTGATTAAACAAAAATAAAATTAGGTACAAGCAAGATGTCTTCTTTAGTTTTCTTTAGACTGAAACACAGCAAACCAAGAGTATCTTACCTCAGTTAGATAAAACTCAACACACTACATAGCTTATTTCAGCATAATTTACCAAAAGACAATTCCTTTGGCTCAGCTGTTAATCCTGGAAGTGTATTTGTCTCAAACCCCTTGTTTGATTCTTTCACTTTTCTAGGATAATGAGGAATTACTTAATTTCCCCTGTCTTGGACTCCTCTGCATATCCCATCATTAAGCACATATAGCTGTGGCCTTTCATAAAGAGCAAGACTAACATTTCCTTGTCAATTCTTATAGACACCTTAATTATGTATTTGCATACTTAGGTATATTTTTTGGGAGAGGCTGGTAGAAACTTAACTTGGAATTTCTAAAGTAATGACAGTTTGTAAGGAAAACAGTGTTTTCAGGGATTGGCTTTATTTTGGCCAAAGTGATACTTTATCAGCCTTATTTTTCCAGGTTTGCAAGCAGAAACTATTTTTAGCCTCATATGCTCATGCCCTCTATTATAGTTCTGTTTAGGGTTCTGAACTACATGATCGCAGCTAAGTACTTTTCAGCTCTTCTACCATCATTAATCTAGGATCCTTATTGCAGTTCTGGTGGTAGTAGACTTGATAGTGTAGACAGTTTACAGGTGTTTTCTATACTGTTCCATCTAACCTTGATGGACAACAGGATGGTAAAAACACTGGCAGCTGATTTACATTAGCATTTCCACCTTTGCTGTTACCTGTGCTAGATCAGTAATAGACATGTCAATGTGGACAAGTACTTAGTAACTTGATTTTAGTGGTAGGGTGCCGATGAGGAAACAAAGGGCAAAAAATCTTCACAAAAATCAACAAACATGGTCTCTCATGGTTCAGTGCTATGACTCCATTCATTTGAGAAACAAATTATTACAGAAACAAATTATGAAATGATGAGAGTTATATATATTAGAATGTGTTTGGGTTTTTGCAGCTGATACATTGTTATGATAATGACATTAGTGTTCTGTGTTCAATTGCAGGGCAAATCCAGTTGGATAGTAAGCCTGCTTTAAAGATCAAAGGTACAGTAAAGTGTATTACTTTCATAAAATGGCTCTTTTAAAAAGAGTATTGTGAGTGCTCACACTGTTGGTAATCTGGATTGTGAGAGTTCTTCAAATCAATGGACACACTAATATATAGATGGAAGAAGATTAGAATGAGACAGAGTCGACAGCTTTATCTTTAATATCTGTGGAATAGTAGCTCCAGCTCTGTATTCCTTGTGTGCTCAATAGTAGGGATATAAGAGTTTAATCAGTTAACTGGTTAACCAACAAACTGATGCTTATCAGTTCCTGTTAATGATTAAATTCTGCCAGGGAGCAGAAGGCCGGCAGCTGGGAGTTAGTGAGGCTGGCAGCATTGGGAGCCCATGAGGCTGGCAACCCACAGAGCCCACAAGGCTGAAAGCACCAGCAGCTCACAGAGCTGGTGGCAGATGGGGACCAGCAGCAACCAGTGGGGCAGCTGTCCGTCCATGGAGCCAGTGGGAACCCACACGCAGTGTGAGCTGTGGGGGCCAGTGGCAGGGATCCCGAGGAGCCTGTTGTTGATGAAATTTTGTCAACTGATGAAATTTTGATTGGTTACATGATTACTGTTTTGTAACACTTTTTACATCCCTGCGCTATAGTGTTAATTTCAATGGGAGTTTTGGGTGTACTAATGCCACTGATGTACATATTCTGTGCATTTTAGTAAAAGAAAGTGTGTGAGTTGTTCAGTGTTTTGGAATTTCTGCTAGTTGGATGTCCTTATACTTACACCACTACTAAACGGTTGAATAACACAGCTAATCTCCAAGAAAATGCTTAGTGTCAGACTGATTGCATCATGTATTTAATAGAAATGCCACTATCTGCTAGAAATTAAATAGGGTACAGAAAAAGCACAGACAGTTTTTGCAAGATAATACAGATGCTGAGTGTTAAAATCACGAGACAGACAAGTTGTCATCTGTACATGCAGTGTCCATGATTGCAGACATACAATATGTGCGTGTGCATTTTCGCAACTTTAAAAACGTGGTCTTTTGGAGTCAGATGTTAAAGAATGGCCTCCAAAAGTAATCCCATGAAATAGTGCACCCCAATAACAGTTAATACAAATGAAGGAATTTCATACCTATCCTGCCTGTGCATGAATTGTCCTGTTTATGCGACGAGGAGTCCTGTGGCACCTTATAGACTAAGAGATTTATTGGAGCATAAGCTTTCATGGGCAAAGCTTTCATGGGCACTTCGTCAGATGCATGTAGTGGAAATTCCAGAGGCAGGTATAAATATACAGGCATAAGAAGAGTACCAAATCAAGAGTAAGGCTAGAGATAACTAGGTCAATTCAGTCAGGGATGATGAGGCCCACTTCTAGCAGCTGATGTGGAGTTATCTACACCAAGAGAGGAGAAACTGCTGTTGTAGTTGGCTAGCCATTCACAGTTTTTGTTTAAACCTAAGCTGATGGCATCAAATTTGCAGGTGAACTGTAGCTCAGCAGTTTCTCTTTGAAGTCTGTTCTTGAAGTTTTTTTGTTGCAGGATGGCTACCTTTAAATCTGCTACTGTGTGTCCAGGGAGATTGAAGAGTTCTCCTACAGTTTTTATATATTTCCATTCCTGATACCTGATTTAAGTCCATTTATTCTGTTACGTGGGGAATGTCCAGTTTGGCTGATGTATGTAGCAGAGGGGCATTGCTGGCACATGATAGCGTATATTACATTGGTAGATGTGCAGGTGAATGAACCCAGGATGGTGTGGCTGATCTGATTAGGTCCTATGATGGTGCCACTGGTATAGATATGTGGGCAGAGTTGGCATTGAGGTTTGTTGCAGGGATTGGTTCCTGAGTTAGAGTTACTGTGGTGCGGTGTATAGTTGCTGGTGAGAATTTACTTTAGGTTGGGAGGTTGTCTGTGGGCAAGGACTGGCCTGCCTCCCTTGACCTGTGAAAGTGAGGGATCATTGTCCAGGATGGGTTGTACATCACTGATGATGCGCTGGGAGAGGTTTTAGCTGAGGATTGTAGGTGATGGCCAGTGGTGTTCTGTTGGTTTCTTTGTTGGGCTTGTCTTGTAATAGAAGGCTTCTGGGTACACGTCTGACTCTGTTAATCTGTTTCCTTATTTCCTCGGGTGGGTATAGTAGTTTCATGAATGCTTGGTGAAGATTTTGTAGGTGTTTGTCTCTGTCCGAGGGGTTGGAGCAAATGTGGTTATATCTTAGTGTTTTGCTGTAGACAATGGATCACGTGGTGTGTCCGGGATGGAAGCTGGAGGCATGAAGGTAGGCATAGCGGTCGGTAGGTTTTCGGTATAAGATGGTGCTTATGTGACCATCCCTTTTTTGCACCGTAGTGCCCAGGAAGTGGATCTCTTGTAAACTGGTCCATGCTGAGGTTGATGGTGGGGTGGAAATTGTTGAAATCGCGGTAGAATTCTTCCAGAGTCGTCCAAATGATGAAGACATCATCAACGTAGCATAAGTAGATAAGGGGCAATAGCGGACAAGAGCCGAGGAAGTGTTGTTCCAGGTCAGCCATAAAAATGTTGGCATATTGTGGGGCCATATGAGTGCCCATAGTGGTGCCACTGGTTTGGAGGTATATATTGTCACAAAATCTCCCTGGACGCAGTAGCAGATTTAAAGGTAGCCATCCTGCAACAAAAAACTTCAAGAACAGACTTCAAAGAGAAACTGCTGAGCTACAGTTCAACTGCAAATTTGATACCATCAGCTTAGGATTAAACAAAGACTGTAAATGACTAGCCAACTAAAAAAGCAGTTTCTCTTCTCTTGGTGTTCACACCTCCACATCAGCTAGTAGAAGTGGGCCTCATCCTCCCTGACTGAATTGACCTCATTATCTCTAGCCTTACTCCTGATTGATACGCTTTTTTTATGCCTGTATATTTATACCTGCCTCTGGAATTTCCACCACGTGCATCTGACGAAGTGGGTATTTGCCCACGAAAGCTTGTGGTCCAATAAATCCGTTGGTCTAGAAGGCACCACAGGACTCCTCGTCGCTTTTGCAGATTCAGACTAATACAGTTACCCCTGTCTTGTTTATGTTAACAAGCATTGTTTATAAATGATTGCATGTTCTCTACCTGTGAGTCCTTAAAAAAAGCAGCATTGGAATGGATTTCTGGAACTGTCACTCATACGTGATAGTAATGGAACACTGCAAAAAATGTGCTAGGCTGGCATTCAGGGTGTTAAAGCATGACTCAAGCCCTGATTCAAGTTTAAATGTGAAAATCCCACACTATCTAAGACAGGGGTCACCGACCAGTCGATTGATCAACTGCTCAGTCCTGGGGACTCTACCTGTCTGTCATGATTTCCAGCAGCGTAGAGGGGCTGTCACAAAGCCAGGCTTGCTCTCTGCCTGCGCTGGCCCACACCTCTCCCTGAAATGGTCAGCATAGCCCTGTGAGAGTGGGGAGGGCAGAGATCTCTGTGTGCTGCCCCTCCCTTCAAGGACCATTGGTCAGGAATGGGGAACTGTGGCCAATGGGAACTTAGGGAGCAGTGCTGGCACGGAGGGTCTATCCTAAGGGGCACATTGGCCCCTTTTGGGAATGGTGTGGGTCCAGGGCAGTTAAAAAGCCTTCCTGAGCCTTGCTGCACCGCCAGCCCATCTGCAGTAAGTACCGACTGGTGGGAGGCCATAGCCTATACGCCCTCCTGCACCTCAAGCCCCGAATCCCCTCTCAAAGACAGCATCCTGAGCCCCCTTTTGAATCCCTGCTCTAGCCCTGACCCTCCTTCCAGTCCTTACCCCAAAAGCCCTCCTTTACCCCAACACTGTGCCCCAGCTGGGAACCCCTTCCTGCACCCAGACTCCCTTCCAGAGCTTGCACCTTTCTCCTGCTTCTGCACACCAACAATCTGCCCAAAACTCACCCTGGAGCCCCTTCCCACGTAGAAAACCCTTTGGCCTCAGCCCAGAGCCCATACTCCCATCAGAACCCCAGAGCCCTTCGCCAGCCTGATGAAAACGAAGGAGGATGGGGAGAGCGAGCAACAGGGTGCGGGAGAGGGCAGGGCTAGATTGAGCAGAGTGAGGTTTTGGGGAAAGGGTGGGGCCTTGGAGAAGACAAGATAGTTCCTAAGTTGTCCTTAAATTCAAAAAGCGACCTTGGGTGTAAAAAGGTTGGACACCATTGAACTAAGATATCAAGTATTCTTTTAGTAGCTGGCTTAGTAATTCAAACACCCTTTGGCTCTCTATTTATTATAGGTGAAGACCAAAACATCACAGAAACAGATGCTTTTGGGAGAAGGTAAAGGCCTTTGTTTTAATCCGAATGACTAAAGATGGTAATGGAAAGTGAAACTCAAAATATTTATGACTTGGGTTTTTTATCTCTTTGGTAAGAGTCCACAGAAAGGCCCCCTAATGATACAGAACATGTGGATCAAACTCCTACATATCATTGTAATAGTAGAGTTAATTATTATTTATTATGACACCATCCGGAGGCGCTAGTAAGGACCAGAGCTCTTTGTGCTGGACTGTATACAAATACATACAGTAGGAAGGACACTTTGGGTTAGATGTATGAGAAAACTTAGGCATTAGAACACCAAATTGCTTGGCATTCTGCTGTTGAGTAGAATTCATAGTCCCAAGTCAGGAGCTCAGGTTTCTCGTGCAATGCATAGGGAGAGTTAGATTCCTAAGACGGGATTCACTGGAGCCAGCAAGCTGATTAAGGAGCTGCCTAAGTTAGCCAGGAGTGAAATGCAGAGGAAAGGCTTAGGGTTTAGGGCAGGGATCTGCAAAGGGACTTAGGTGCCCAAGTTTCCAATTTAGGTGCTTCTGTGATCCACAAACTCACCCAAGATGTGGGAGTGAGCTCCTCATCTGATTTTGCGGAAAAACTTGCCAGCTTGTCTACACTGGCTGTTTGAATTTCTGCAAGAACACTGACGATCTCATGTAAGATCGTCAGTGTTCTTGCGGAAATACTGTGCTGCTCCCGTTCAGGAAAAAGCCCTCTTGGGCAAATCATTTGCGCAAGAGGGCCAGTGTAAACAGCACAGTACTGTTTTCCACAAAAAAGCCCCGATTGCGAAAATGGCGATCGGGGCTTTTTTGCGGAAAAGCGCATCTAGATTGGTCACAGACGCTTTTCCGCAAAAAGTGCTTTTCCGTTAAAAGCATTTTCAGAAAATCATGCCAGTCTAGGCGTAGCTTAGGAGTTTCTGTGAACTCTTTGTATAAGAGCCTTCAAAACAGGCCAGAACTAAAGCCAATACTTGATTAATATGGAAAGTAGTATTTACGTACACACACGCATACACACACGTTTTATCTTACATTTCATATTAGAATGAATGCACAATATCAAACCAAAACAGATGAAAGCTTGAAACTGGAAGTGGGGTTTTTTATTTCGTTCTCATGGAAAGCTTTAAAACAACTCAGGATGCTTGAAAGAATCTTGGAGTATACCCAACGGCTCTTTCATAACAATAATATGCTTGGCAGCATGGGTCCATAGCACTGTCCATGAGCACATTGTATGACTTTATTTCAGGCATTTAAAAGAACTGCAAAGTTATTACTGATCACAGATGACCACAAGGCTGCTACCTATCCTATTCAGGGCTGGACAATGTCTCCTCCTGACCTTTAGTCCAGTCTTGGGGGTTCAGTGTGCAAGGACTTTATCTCTGAGACAAGCTGTGTGATCAAAAGGTTCCAGCTGGCACTGACCAATGAGGACTTCAATCCTCTAGAGGCCAGGTCTCTATAATACATCCCTATTACTGATAAAAATCAAACCATCAAAAATGCCCATCAGTTGCTGTTCACAATGCATATGAAATGCCTAGTTTCCTGTTTAAGAACTGGACTAGAGAGTGAGGGTACCTGTGAGCCTGGCCCAATCACATTTAACTCAAGCAGAACAACTTCAACAGATAAGAGATCAGCAAGCCCAGGGCTGTTAAGGTATGTCTACACAGCAAAGTTAATTCAAAATAACAGCCGTTATTTCGAAATAACTGTCCTAGCATCTACACAGCCATTCTGTTATTTCATATTTAAATTGAAATAGCAGAGGGTTTATTTCGAAATTGGTAAACCTCATTCCACAAGCAATAACGCCAATTTCAAAATAGCTATTTCAAAATAAGTGCTGTGTAGACACTTATTTCAAAATAGGGGGCCTCCAGCCTTCCCAGGGTGCCCTGGTGGCCACTCTGGCCTCAACCAAGAACACTCCTCTCCCCCCCACCTCTCCGAAGCCCTTAAAGGGGTAGACTCTGGCCTCAGTGCCTGTTCCAGCTCCAAGCCAGCCATCCCAGCCCAGAGCCAGCTGTCGCTGCACCTGACCCAGTGGCCCTAAAGCATGAGCCAGCAAGCCACTGGCAGCCAGCCCTCTACCTCTCCCCAGGAGCAGTCTGCCAGCTCCCAGGAGCCTGCCAGGGCCTGGAGAAGGCGGGCGCCTTTCTGGTCCAGGTTGGAGATCATGGATCTTATTCAGGTTTGGGGGGGATGCCCCCAACGTCCATGATCTCTGCACTAGATGGAGGAACGCGGCCATCTATGGCAGGATAGCTACCAGCCTGGCCACCAAAGGCCACATGTGAACCCAGAAGCAGGTTCGCATGAAAATCAAGTTGGTCCGGCGAGACCCCCAACCCTGAGCTTCACCTTCCCCTTCTTCCCCTTGCTTCCTCCTTCCAGCTCCCTCCTCCCAGGTTTCCCTCTCCCTTCTCCCACCAGGGAGGCTCTTAGTGCTTCTCAGGGTGAAAACTCTCCCACAGGGCCTCCTGGATACCGACAGCCCCCCGATGGACCTCCCAGATGGCAGCCTGCAGAAAGTGCAGCCAGGCTTGCAGCAACGTGTCCAAGAGAAGACCAGCATGCCCAGGGGCAGCGCTGGCTCCATGTTGCTGAGTGCTGAGATGTCCTGAGTGAGGACAACCATAGTACGCAGAGACAAAATGCTTTGCTGTCCCTCATCGAGGTAGGCAAGCAAGCAGGGAAACCTGAGAACTGGCTGTCTGGGGTGGGGGGAGACCTTAACCTCAGGAAGCAGCTATACAAAGTAACTCCTGACCTGATGCCCTGCTGGACCTGGTTCCAGCTGGCCTTAAATGCGATTCAGAGTCCACTCAGTGTGGACGCGCTAGTTTGAAATAGCCAAATGCTATTTCAAAATGCATTTTCTGTGTAGACGCGTTATTTCAAAATAAGCTATTTCAAATAATGCTGTAGTGTAGACATACCCTTACAGAACAGGGGCAGGCACAGCGACCCTCAAATCCACCCCTGCTACAGTCCAAGCCCACAGACAAACCTCTACAATACAGATCAATCTAGAAGCAGCTCTTGGTCTAACCAATGTTTAATTAAACCCCTTCCATAGGCAATAGGGAGAAACTGGCACCACATTGCCCAGGGCACACGCAACACAACTGTGTTTGAAACCCCTCCAAAGCCCTTCATAAGGAAGGCAGAGAGTGGCTTCAAACCCACACCACAGATAGTTTAACCATTGAACTGCAAAGTGCAGAGCTGTTGCTGCCTAATATTTAGCTAAAGTGTACAGGTTGGATCTCCCTGGTCTGGCACCCTCAGGACCTGACTGGTCCTGGATGAGGGATTTTCCTGGCTCCCCCCTGCAGCCTAGCTGAGCTGCATGGCCAGCCCCTCCCCAGCCCATCTAAGCCATGCGCTGGCTCCCTGCTGAACCCCTTCACCAGTTCAACTGAGCTGTGTGCCAGCTTCTGGCTTCCTTCCCCCAAACCCCCACCCTGCCCGCCTTGCAGGCCAACTGAGCCACAGGCCGGCTCCCAGGCCCCCGCCCTCCTGCAGCATGCCAGGACTCTGATCCTGGAACATCTGTGGTCATGCTAGACCATAGAAGTTACCAGACCAGAGAATCCCAGCTTTTAAAGGTAGAACCTGTATCAGCTTCAACAGGCAAGTTGAAGGGGTCTCCAGCCTCCATCACCATAGCTAGCTATATATCCCAGACTTGTACATGGGCTGTTGCCTCTTCCCTCACACCCTTTTCAAGAAGCAGAAATAGGCAACAGGTTTATACCAAACCAAAGGTGGCGTGTCTTCCTGCAAGGCACAGTCAGCATGTGGTCCTCCTTGCTAGTTGATGTTGTGAAGGCCAACTTGTAAGTGGGTTCAGTTAAAAAGTGATCAGTTGCATGGAGAATGTCTTGAAGGGTTATTAACCAAGATGGTCAGGGACACAGTCCTGTGCTCCAGTCATCCCAAAACCTCAGACTGCCAGCTGCTGGGAGTGACCGACAGAAAACAGATCACGTGATAATTGCTCTCTTCTGTCCATTGCCTTTGAAGCATCTGGCATTGGCCACTGTTGGAGGATGGGTGACTGGGCTAGCAGGATCATTAGTCTGATGCAGTCTGGTCATTCTTACAGTCTTAATTTCCTCTGTGGTGTATAAGGCTCCCTCTTTAGGCCGGTGGTGGGGCTTCTCTGTGTCTGCAATGTGCAGGGGGCCAGACTAGATGATCAGGATGGTCCATTCTGGCCTGAGTCTAACAAAAAAATTTATGAATCAACTAGATTTACTATAAACACTATAGCAAGAGTGGATCTTTCAAAGGGACTCAAATGTGGAGAAGGTAGAGATTTTGCATATGAGCACAGGAAGGTCATGCCATTTATAGGGGCAGTGAGTAAGTGATTAATAAGGAAGAAATACTGGGGAAACTGTGCCCCAAACCATTTCTACAGATAGAGAGATGACATGCAAGAATTGCCTACATGCTCATACCAGCCAATATCACAGATTTCATTCAATACCCCTTTCTCCAACCATTAGCCAGCCCCTCAAATATCTTTTCCCCTCATCATCTTTCTTTCTGCTAGATAATATCCAGGCCCCCAATAGCCCTGGCTATATGTTTATAATAGTTCACAGCATTTCATTGCAAGTCTGTTCTGTTTATCAGAATAATTAGTGTATACATATGTTTATATGTATATGCATTATATGTAGGCTAGTCAGACATGATCTGCACATACAGATGCATATAATGCAAAGAGGAGAGCACAGTGGAAGAACAAATTGCTTCTTGTGACAAAGAGACATAGCAGTATAGGGACTAGCAGATGAGAAGCAGCCTCCAGCAAGGTCTTTGTTTACTGGCAACATGACATGTCAGTCCTAGGGTGCCAAGAGTGATAGTCCAGGTCAGGTCACTCTGCCTCAAAATGGGCTCTAGTCATGCTAGTTATTTTTGACAGGTTAAGTATTTGCTTTCATGGCTTCTTAGGTGGACTGTTGAACTTTTGACCTGATTTCAAGAGAGAAGCTGTTTAAAATATTGTCTTAGTGGGTGTTTGGAAATAGTTTTTTAACATGCCTTTCAATTTAGACAAGGATCACTGTTTGATTCCATAAAATAATGTCTTTCTTCACTAGATTCTGATAAGTTGAATGCCCGAAATATTTATAGTTTATAGTCATGAAAGAAAAACAAAACAACCCCCTTCCAAAACCTTGTTGTGATCTATTGTAAAAATGTATCTTTTAGATGTTCACATTGTTGCTGTTCAAGTGATTTGGAGACTGCAGCTCAGAGGTCTCGAACTCCCAGCCTGCAGGCCATCCCCAGCCAGAGCAATTGCACAGTCCAGTCTGAGAGGCCCAGTGGTCATGGGGGGGGCCTATCCATTACTGGCTCCCGAACCCTACCGCTTTCCACCTTCACCCTGCCCCCTTCTCCCATGGCACCACATTCCCTGAGCCCCCAGCTTCGGGGATCACCAAGGGGTGTGTCAGCAGTCCTACTCTGCCCTTGCCCTGGACTTCCTATGGTAGCAGGAGCTTTGGGGGCAGTGGAGCACACTGGGTGGTTCAGTGTGGATGTGTCAGAAATAAGTAGTGTCATATCAACATGATAGTTTTCTTTGAGGGAGTAACAAGCCTTATGGATAGAGGGGAAGTGGTAAACATGGTATAGCTTGACTTTAGTAAAGCTTTTGTTACTATCTTGCATGACCTTCCTATAAACAAACTAGGGAACTGCAACCCCTAGATGGAGCTACTATAAGACGGTTGCAAAATTGGTTGATAAATCTCTCCCAGGGAGTAGTTATCAATGGGACATGCTCAAAAGGCATAAGAAGTGGGATCCTGTAAGGATCAGTTCTGGGTCTGATTCTATTCAATATCCTGATCAATGATTTAGACCATGGCATAGAGACTGCACTTAGTTTGTAGAGAGTACCAAGCTGGGGTAGGGAGGGAGTTGCAAGTGCTTTGGAGAATAGGATTAAAATTCAAAACAATTTGGACTAACTGGAGAAGTGGTCTGAAATAAATGGGATGAAATTCAATAAAAACAAATGCAAAGTACTCTATTTAGGAAGGAACAGTCAGTTGTATACATAGACAATGAGACGTGATTGCCTAAGTAGTAGTATTGTGGAAAGGAATCTGAGGATCATAGTGGACCACAAACTAAATATGAGTCAACAGCATAACCTTCTTACAAAAAAAGCAAATATCATTCTGACATATATTAGTAGGAGTCTTGTAAGCAAGACATGAGAGATCATTCTTTCAGCTAGAGTGTTCTCTCCAGTTCTGGGCACCACATTTCAGAAGTCCAGAGAACAGCAAAAATAAAAAAGAAAAGAAAAGAAATGTCTAGAAAATACGAACCATGAGAGAATATTGAAACAGTTGTGTTTCTTTAGTCTAGAAAAGAGAAGACTAAAAGGATACATTATAACCATTTTCAAGTACCTAAATTCTGTTAGTAAGGAGGACTGTTCTAAAGCTCTCAGAATAGGACTTAAATTGCAGCAAGGGTGGTTTAGGTTAAGAAAATCTTCCCCTAACTTGGAAGCATTAAAATAAATTACATAGTGAGGTCATGGAATGCTCATAATTGGAGCTTTTTAGAAGCAGGTTACACACCTGCCAGAAATAGTCTCTAGATAAAATACTTAGTCCTTCCCTGCGTGCAGGGGATTGGACTAGATGACCGCATGAGGTCCCTTCTAGTCCTATAATTCTGTGAAAGTTATGTGCTGCTATGTTAATATTGTGTGTGATTTAGTAAGCAGTAACTTGAAACAAAATTCCAACTAGTGCACATTTATATTCTTGAAAGGTGTCTTCACTGTCATTTTTAAAGTAAAGAATCTGGCTAAACCGTGAAACCTAAAGAATTGGTAATGAGTCCAAAATCCACTTAAATTTATCATAATGTACCTGGTTATTGGACTGACAGTTTTCTTTCCTGGAAGTCAATGGATAATCCAAGCAAACAATGAAAGTTACAGAAACAGCTTTTTAAACTCAGAATTGACTGGCCTTTATCTACTGCAGCCAGTTCTTTAATGAGATTTTAATGTGCCCCAGTTTTTCAAATGTGACTAGGGATTTGGGTATATAGCATCTCTTAAAATCTTGGCTTCTGAACATGTGTAGGTGGACTAATAATTATTTAATGTTTAATTAAAAGGCATGTTTTCTCTTTCTAATAGCCAAGCTTTTGATCCAGAAGCACAATACAAAATGAACCACAGGCGTAGAGGGATTGCTTTAATCTTCAATCATGAGCGGTTTAACTGGCATTTGACACTGCCAGATAGACGTGGCACTCTTGCAGACAGAGACAATCTGAAACGCAGGTAAGATATTTGCTGGTTTTTCTGAAGGATTCTTTTTTAGATACGTTAAATAAAAATATGCAATTCAGAGTGATTTGTCATACAAGTTATGCCAGCAGCTCTAAAATAACTGATTTCATTGTGTAATTGTGACTGAAAGGTTTTGCACAGTACCCCATGATAAAGAGTTAAATGCCTGCTTCTGCTCCTTTTGAAGCCAGAACTCCCATTGATTTCAATGGGGACAGGATCAAGCCCTGTGAAAATAGATTGTTGAGGTACAGACAACTATCAAGGTGGGGAAGACAAAGTGGCGGTCTTAATTTTTAAAGGCTTCTTAATTTTGCATAACTAAGCAAATTGTATTGTTGCATTTCAATATGAGGGCAGACAAAATATTTTCAGAGGTTAACAAAAAAAGAGGTAAATTTCATTGTAATGTCACAAACTGGTAGGGAGAAAGGGAGGTATAGTACTTGACATTATTTTTAGCTTTTTATTTTATTATAATTGACTAGATTTCAAGCTGACTGTCCATTTAATATTGTTTGGCAACATTCATTTATCTAATATCCCTAAATGCATTCATGTGATGGCTGAATGCAAGTGTCTGCTGTTGAAACAGAAGTTCTTTCTTTGTGATTCTTATAATTGTGGGGCTTATGGTAGGAGATCAGTTGACCTTTTGCTGATTCATATCTTACGCCTACTGTTATTCACTTAACCAGTAACAGTAAATGTTCAAATAAATCTACAAGAGGCCCCTGACTTGTGATGCAATTGGTTCCGAAAGAAGCGTTGCAAGTCGGGGGTTTGTAACTTGAACCCTCATTTATGGTAGGCACCGTGCACCATCGTAAATGTGGGCTGAGGATGTGAGTCAGGGTGTTCCAGCCCCTTCCACACTTACAAAAATGGGCATCTCGGGGGCCTCCTGTAATTTATGTCATCCAATAGCAGAATAGTTCAATGTTAGATCGGTAGGATAAACAGATGTGCTATGGTATAATTTCAAAAACTGACTAAAAAGTTGAGGAGGTTGAGAGAGACCTTTATTCCTATTCACCTAATAAGTGCACACAGTTCTAGGTATTGCCTATTTTGTATCTGCTAACTGGTAGTTATCGAAAAGCAGCTTTGGGGAAGCCGGACAGCTGTGCAGCCAAATAAAGCTCTAGGCCAAGGGTGGGCAAAAGGGCCTCTGTGAGTTGGATCTGGCCTGCCAAGCAGGTTGATGCAGCCCATGGAGGCCCTGCCACTCCCCCAGCCCCAGGCCAATTAGGGCCTGGGGATGGAAGGAAGCTCATGAAGATTCCTCCGCTCTGCCAGCAGCACATGGCTCCTGGCAGGATGAGAGGAGACTTCGTGCGCTCACCCGCCACCAAGCCCTGATTGGCCTGGGGGCAGAAGGGGGAGCATACAAAGTGTCATCCCACCGCCAGGGGCATGGGTGCCTAGGGGGAACCTTGTGGGGGGGGGGGCAAAGGCACCTCCCTCCCCACCCCTAGACCAATCATGGTCTGTAGGTCAGGAAGCAAGTAAGAATCCTGGCCCCACCCCCTTTCACTTGAGGCCCCGCCCCTTCTGGTACAGCCCAGGGCCACTTCAGAAATTGCCCACCCGTGCTTTAGGCACAGTCGTGATAGTCACATTATATATATATATATATAAAAAAAACTCAAGGAGCCAGTATAATCTAAGTTTAGTCACATGCTATTTTACAACAAAAATAGATACCCACAAAGAAAGGGATGCATTACTTACAGAAAACAGCTAGCTCTAGTTGCCTTCCTTTGTGGACTACCAACAAATTCAGAGTCCCATCACTGACAATATGTTAGCTACAGAGAGACCAGGTGAGCGAGGTATAATCTCTTTTATTGGATCAACTTCTGTTTGGTGAGAGGGGCAAGCTTTCCAGCCACACACAGGTCTTCTTTGGGTCATCCCCAGGCTTGAAGAAGCACTCTCTCTGACTTGAAGGCATCTCTCTCTCACTAACTAGAAGATGGTTGGATAAAAAGTAATATCTCACCTACTTTAGCATTTCTCTAATATACTGGGACCAACACAGCTATTACTACACTGCATACAATATTAGATGTAGTAATTAGAAACATGTCCCTCTAAAGAAGTGGTAGCAAGCCTCCTATTCCATTCACAAGCAGTGTAGTTCCATTGTGATTTTTGCTTTAATGTATAGACCTATGCACCCAGCAGCACATCATGGCATTGAGGAAATGAATAAAAATTGGTAAGAGCACCCAGGGTAGGCTGGTACTGACCTGATGTCTGTAAAGTAACTAGTCACCATTGTGTAGTAGATTGGCACAGACAGCCCTGCTGATGGAGAGGTTGGGGGCAGAGGACAATTTCCCTGGGGCTCAGCGATTCAAGGGGGCCTGGGACTCTGGCAGCTGCTGCCTTGAAATTGCTGCTGGAGTGCAACAGCACATGGTCCAGGCAGCACTAAAGGCTGGGGGAGGGGGAGTGGAGAGGGAAAGCTGTGCTGTACTCCTAGGCTGTGTCTAGACTGGCAAGTTTTTCCACAAAATCATCTGCTTTTGCGGAAAAACTTGCCAGCTGTCTTCACTGGCCGCTTGAATTTCTGCAAGAACACTGTCGATCTCATGTAAGATCGTCAGTGTTCTTGCGGAAATACTGTGCTACTCCCGTTCGGGCAAAAGCCCTTTTGCGCAAATCATTTGCGCAAGAGGGCCAGTGTAAACAGCACAGTACTGTTTTCCGCAAAAAAGCTCCGATCGCGAAAATGGTAATGGGGGATTTTTTGCAGAAAAGCGTGTCTAAATTGGCCACGGACGCTTTTCCGCAAAAAGTGCTTTTGTGGAAAACGCGCATTTCCAAAAATGCTTTTAATGGAAAACTTTTCTGTTAAAAGCATTTCCAGAAAATCATGCCAGTGTAGACGTAGCCCTAAGGATTTGCAGAGGCTGCCCGCTCCACTGGGCACAGAGCTCACAAGGCAAGGGGCTGCCCATAACCAAATGAAAACATAATATAGAGGAGGTTGCATGGCCCAGCATTAGCACTTTTCAAGGCATGATTAAGTTTTTATGTTCTGTTTATATGATGTTTCTGATTGATGGTATTTTGCCCCTTCAAAAAAAAAAAAAAAAAAGTCCAGAACTGTCATTTAGGCTAACAGTGGTCTGAAAATGAAATTTTGGCAAAAATGGAAATTGTCCTACTTTATTTTGCATTTTGGTTTGGTGGTTGGTTTTCAGATAGGTCCCTGGGGAAGTACTGAATTTTGTTTTTCTGTTGCTCTTTAAGATAATTCCTATTTTATTAAAATACCTTCACTTTATAATTTTTTTGTTGTTGTATGCAGCTTTAAGGCACTCCTAGCTATCAGATTTGGGTGTCATTACATAAATTGACATGGATATTTATTCTCTTAAGGAACAGGTACAAAGTTGCAAAGGGAAGCAACAAAAGGGGTGAAATTTATAACTCAACAAGGATACTTATTAAAATGTGTGTGTTTAATGATAGTTTGACAGCGCTTGGCTTTGAAGTCAAATGCTTTGATGACCTTAAAGCAGAAGAAGTGTTGCAGAACATTTATGAAGGTAGGAATCTATGTCACGGGTATGTCTTAGTCTGCTTGCAGAGGTGGTTCTAGATAAGATTGTATTTCTCCATCACTGGTAGACAAATTCATGTTAACCTGTACAGGCAGTCCCCGGGTTACGTACAAGATAGGGACTGTAGGTTTGTTCTTAAGTTGAATCTGTATGTAAGTCGGAACTGGCATCAGCCGCTGCTGAAACTGATCAGTTTCAACAGCCGCTGAATCTGGACACCAGTTCTGACTTACATACAGATTCAAGATAAGAACACCAGGCGTCCCCAAGTCAGCTGCTGCTGAAACTGATCAGCAGCTGATTCCAGGAAGCCCAGGGCAGAGCAACTCTGCCTCGGGCATCCTGTAGTCAGCTGCTGGTCAGTTTCAGCAGCGGCTGACTTTGGGACGCCTGGGGTAGAGCAGCTC
Source organism: Pelodiscus sinensis (assembly GCF_052426305.1). NCBI lineage: Eukaryota > Metazoa > Chordata > Testudines > Trionychidae > Pelodiscus > Pelodiscus sinensis. Next base: position 106,943,938 of record NC_143055.1, read on the forward strand.
GGGTGCTGCTGGCTTGGTCCAGTAGCGCGGCTGCTCCTCGGAGCTACTGGACCAACCCAGCAGCACCCCAGATGCTCTGCCCCAGGCATCCTGATTCAGCCACTGCTGAAACTGATCAGCAGCTGAATCTGATCAGCAGCTGAATCAGGACGCCTGGGGCAGAGCAGCTGGGGTGCTGCCGGGTTGGTCCAGTAGCGCCGAGAAGCGGTGCTGCGGGACCAACCAGCAGTGCCCCACCTGCTCTACCACAGGCCCCCGGCTTTGCTCCACGTCTCCCTGGTCTGCTGGGGGGGGGGGGGGCACTAGCTGCATCCCCCCCAGCAGACCAGGGAGACGTGGAGCAAAGCTGCGGAGGACCCGGGCCGAACAGTGGCGCTTCCAGATCAGCGCCGCGGTCCGGCCCGGGTCCTCCGGGGCTCTGCGCAGCGTCTCCCTGGTCTGCAGACCAGGGAGACGCTGCACAGAGCGGCGGAGCACCCGGCAGGACCCGCGCCGCTTCCAGCTGATCTGGAAGCGGCCGCGGGTCCGGCCCCCGGTGCTCCGCCGCTTTGCTCCTGTCTCCCTGGTCTGCTGGCTCCGCCAGCAGACCAGGGAGACGGGGAGCAGCTTTTCTCGCCCCGGAGAAGGCGGGCGGCGGGACCAGGCGTCCCGCTGCTCTAGTTCTCCGGGGCGAGAAATCCCCGTTTGTAACTACGGATCCGACATAAGTCGGATCCGCGTAACTCGGGGACTGCCTGTATTGTTTTCCTTTTGTGATGAATTCCCATAACATAAAAAGACTAAGTAACAGAAAATACGTAATTTTATACCGGTATTATCTTCATTTGTATTGCATTGCAAGCATTTATATTCCCAAAATGCACCTGTGACCAACAAAATTAGTATTTAATAGGCATCTCTCTGACTTCTAGTAGACTGGCTACTCAGGTTGTACGGATCAGTGTAGTTCCAGACTTCAGCAGAGCTGATTTACAGCCACTGACAATATGGCTCAACATATTTGGAATAGGACTGATTTGAGATTAAGTCATTTAATGAGGTTTTGAGTAGACTAATTGTGTGGTGTTTAATAAATAGCATAAAACTTGCATAATCATCTAAACACAGCTCCACTATTCTAGTGTCAATGGACAACCACAGTGATGCTGACTGCTTTGTATGTGTGTTCCTGAGCCATGGTGAAGACAATCACATTTACGCCTATGACGCTAAAATAAAAATTCAGACGGTGACACACATGTTCAGAGGAGACAACTGCCAGAGTCTAATAGGAAAGCCTAAAATATTTATAGTTCAGGTAAGATGTCGGTTTTTGAATTTATGTACTTCCCTTTCTGTGCTATTACCTGCCCATAGGCTGTCTACACTACAAGGTTTTTGCATAAAAAATGGTGAAGCGTCCACACCTCAAGCACATTTTTGCACCAAAATAAACAAACCTAAAAACCCCGTAAATCGGCAGGACAGAGGGCTTTTGCCAGTAGAGTTATTCCTCTCCAAACGAGAGCTACAGCTCTTGCACAAAAAGGCATGTGTGGACACTCTGCAGGGGTTTCTTGTGCAAAAAGAGCCTACAGAAAAAGCACAGGTGCTCTGATGGCCATTCTGTTAATGGCAATCAGAACTTTCTTGTGCAAGAGCATCCATGCAGTGTGGACACACTTGTGCAAAAGCACATCGCTTTTGCGATGCACTTTTGAGGTGTGGATGCGCTTTTGTGCAATAAGTTTTTGTGGAAGATCTCTTCCACAAAAAGCTTCTTGCGCAAAAACCCTGCAGTGTAGACATAGCTTTAGTGAGAGAAAGTCTTCTCTGTGGATCAACTTCTTGTCTCCACCCGTCTCTGGCAACACAAGCACTGCATGATCTCGATCTCTCTCTCTCTGCAGGTTAATGATAGGTGCATACCACTTCCATAGTCCTTGAGTGTTCCTCAGTCCATTTCATTGAATTCGCTGAGATTCACTGCTCCCAAAAGACTAACAAACAGCATCTTACTTGAGTCAACTAAGATCCCCCACTCTGCCTAACAGATGGCACTTAGATATGTTTAAAGTGAAAATAAGAATGTTTATCAAAGAATAGAGATTCAAATAATAGAAACTAAGACTATTAGAAACAAATGGTTACATATAAAACCACAACACACTTTTGTGGAGCCTAAACTTAACTCATGGAGCATTTTCCCATCTTTTACATGATAGCTTTACTCCAGTGCCTTTTCCAGCCAAGGTGGCTGAAATCCCTCTTTTATAAGGTCAAGAGTGCTAGCAGGATCTCTCTCTGCAGCCCCAAATATACCAGATGAGAACTTATATTTTTACCTCTTCTCAATTCTCATCAAGTTCTTCATGAGCATTTAACTCAATATATTAAGAGACATCTATTGAAAGACACAGGGATCTGCCAATGAAATAAACTTCTCCAGATAGGAGGTGGGAGACACTTGTTTCAAGATGTGCTGTTTTTAGCTACAAGGCCTAAAAACAATTTTCACACACACACACACACACACACACACACACACAGCCATCTATTGTGACACAGGCTTCCATCAGAGACCCTACAAAACACCTTAAAGTTAACCCAGGGGATCCCTGTCTCTTAATGCTAGATGGCATCAAATCTTTGGGTTACAGTTATGTACTGGGGTTGGAAAATAACTAGTGTACAAAAGCTTTTGAGAATCAGCTTAAATTTAATTTTTTGCTATGCTTAGCTAAAACAAGACAATCTTGTATTGAAGCTGCCACGGTCACAATGGTAAAATTATATGGATACATGAAAGCTAGCTCAAAATCAAGACCATGTAAATAGCCAACAATTGTCCAATGGCAGACACACCTTTACCATCAGTAATTTGAGGGAAAGAATCTCAATTCCTTAGGTAACCACAACTAGTGCTTATATACCAGACTTAGGAAAGCTAAAAACTGAATAGGCATACTCCATGAACTAAGTTCTTGCCTCATCAGATGGTTCCCTTCCAGTCAAGGTTGAGGTCTCTTGGCCTGATGCTGTTGGAAGTTTGTACTACATGACCTGTGCTGTACATTTTTGTGTAAACCCCATTTATATTTGGAGCTCAATTAGTCATGCACTATATGTTGGCCTCTCATGACCTTTTAGCAAAGAAATTCTTGCTTCAGTGGGTCTCAAAATTGGCTGCATAATTCAACATGAGTAACAGTGGCCAGGGCCTTCAGGAGATGAGTGGCCTCCATTTACAGCAATCGTGGGCAGACATGGCCATAATTTAAAGCTGTTCCCCTCCCTGGATGAATCACTTTATCACTTCTCTCCTCTTGGGACAAAACTTCCTTCAGACTTAAGAGTCCCTGCAGAATTAAACCTGCTGCTAAGTCAGTATCTTATACTAAAGAGTAAATCCACTTTGGATTTTATACAAGTCAAAACTGCAAGAAGGAGAAATGTTCAGTACCACAACTGGAACTTTAATTATTTGGAGGCTCTTACTAATGTAGACTCATCCATAAAACAACACAACCAAAAATCAGTTCCACCCTTGTTTTAATTTACAATGTACACTAAGACATTAAAAGATAGTAATGATGACCCTGCTGAAATATTGGAGGCTGCAGTGAAGAAACTCGCATCTTATTGCGTCCCCGACTTTGTCTCCTGTGCTACACTGAGTGCATCAGCCTCACACTACTGCTTCTCCCATGAGTATACCACCACACTGTTTTCAAGCTGCTGCTTAAACACACACCACCATCCCTGAACTGATCTGTAAGGTACTACCACCTTCTTCCAGAAATGGAGAGCAGATCGGTACCGTGTCAGCTATGCCTTGATATTTCTAAGTTAATGCCCTTCACTCTTAACCAGCTTGCTCTACCAATGAAAATATTGTAGTAGGATAGAACGTCGTTCTTTCTGAACACAGCTACATTAATGAACAGGAATGCTTCTGCTTTTAGCATTTTGTTCTGTGATGGCTAACTGTACTCAGTAGATAAGAGGAGTTGACAGTTTTCTTTCCTGCTAGGCATGTCGAGGAGATAAACACGATGACCCAGTCATTGCTCAGGATGCAGTGGACAGTATTACAGATAAGTCCAACATCAATGAAACTGAAGCAGATGCTGCAACTGTGTATACGTTACCTGCAGGTGCAGACTTTCTAATGTGCTACTCAGTTGCAGAAGGTATGTTATTTTGCACTGACATTTCTAGCATCTAACTCCTGCAGGAGTTTTGCAGCTGTATCATTAAGTATAGTAGGTTTGCAGTTTCTTCACTGCACAATCAAAACAAGAATTCAAGTTCCTTAAACTCACCACTTTGCATGTCTGCATTAGTGGCGTCTCTCCCAAGTGGTGAAAGGGTTGAGAATAAGTCAAAACATGCCATCTAACTTGAAATTTTTAAATCAGTTCGCTCCTCAAAGCATACTGATCACATCCTTATCACTGAGTTACTTGTTGGGAGGAAATAGTCTTCTGCATCTCTCTTCAGTGTCATATTTCTTCAACCTCTTCACATAGCAGGATGCCCTCCCCAAACCATCTCTCAATCCTAAAGACTATCTCATAATTCCACAATGGGTGAATTTACAGAACTGTTTCTGCTATTAAATTAATATTGCACTTCATTTAACATTGCCTGATGTTGGAAAGGTATACAAATATTAATACAAAATAATTTTGCATAATATTGTATAAAAGTCAAAGAGCAAAATTAAACACCAATGTGCAACTCCAGTGACAGAAATGAAGAGGTAGCAGGTTTAAAACAAGCAAAAGGGAAGTACTACTTCACACAACACGCAGTTAACCTCTGGAACTCATTGACAGGGTGTGACGTGAAGGACAAAACTAACTTGTGGGTTTTTTTTTTTAAAAAGGTAAGTTTATGGAGGTCCATCAATGATTAGCCAAGATGATCAGAGATGCAACCCCATGCTCTGGGTGTCCTGAGCCTCTAAATGCCAGAAGCTGGGCATGGATCACTTAATAATTGCCCTCTTCTGTTCATTCCCTGTGAAGCATCTAGCAGAGGCCACTGTTAAAGAGAAGATACTGGGCTAGATCAACCATTGGTTCGACTGTGTGGCTGTTCTTATTAATCCCAGGTTAAATTTGATTATTCAAATCTGCCAAAGTGCTGTTTTTATCTCTGGCATCAGAGTACCCAAGATAGCACAAACAGTGAAGAGAGATATCTAGAACTTACCTGCAGCCCATGAAAATGACTGGCAATAAGTAAAGTGTGGCATTAAGTGTTATTAACTGTCACTTCTAGTCTTCATTTAAGGTTAAATGGAATCCTATGCTCTTATTTCCCAATAGGTTATTATTCTCATCGTGAAACTCTAAATGGCTCCTGGTACATTCAAGACTTGTGTGAGATGATAAGGAAGTATGGTTCCTCCTTGGAGTTCACAGAACTTCTCACTCTGGTGAACAGGAAAGTATCTCATCGCGAAGTGGATGTGTGCAGAGACATTAATGCCCTAGGCAAAAAGCAGGTTCCTTGTTTTGCCTCAATGTTGACTAAAAAATTACATTTTCATCAAAAATCAAAGTAGAAATGCCCATCTGTGAGTGACATTTTATCCACAGTCACCCAAAATATGGAAAATTTCTTCATCACATAATCTAGTAATCTAGATCACTGAAAGTAGTTTAAAATATGATTTTTTGATGTGGCTAGAGAATTTCACAGGTATTCACCTCATGCATTTTCCTCAACAGGACCATTTTGCAAAAATGCTAGGATCAAATTTCAGGATTAATTTAAATATTTTAAAAAAGTTTCTGTATTAGAAATAGCTTTGTTACAATACATCAGCATTGCAGCAATAGCATTCTCAGGGAATTTTTGGGGAAAATAAATGTAATATTGATTTCTACGTAATAAAAATTGCAAGGTGCTCAGATCCCATGCTAATGAGGGTTATGCAAGTGCTAAGAGAGAAGCACTTTTTAAACCAATTTTTTAAAATGTTCTGATTTACACTTGAATGACACTTTCTGCTTTCTATCACTTTGTAGCTTTTCACAATTTGTAAAAATTGCATTAGCTTATAAAAGCTTTTTTCTCCTCTACTCTCAATTTATGGGGAATGCAACTAAGGCATGTTTTGTAATTTTTCAGTATCTTAAAATATACTTCACATCTTCAACACATTAAAATGTGCATTTCAGTAAACCCCCAGCCTGTGTGATATTTTGCCTTTAATTTAAGGGGAGGAACTCAACATCTGAGAAGCACTGCTGTTTTGGGGTTCTTCCTTACTAGATCAATACCTTTTCTTCGCTTTCCTTTAAAGAGTTGATGTAGTTAGAAAAATGACTGCATGTGTTCCATTTATTCTCTAGCTAATTTACACAGTAACTACACACAGTTCACAACCTAACTGACCTATTAATAAAAAAAAAAATTAAAAAAAATCGAACCCCACTATTCTTTGTATTGAAACTTATAGTACCCTGGACACTGCATGCCAAACTAATCTTTTACTATAATAGCACACTGAGTTTATAATAGTGCTACTCAGGAGAGCTATGTACATATATGTTCTTCAGCCACCTGAACATGAGCCTACATGTCACACTGTAAAATTCATATACAATATATTATGAATTAAGAAAAATACAGATGATTGGTGACAAATTATTTTTTGTTTCAGATTTAAGGTACTATATTATATAGACATCTGAGATGATGTACAGTATATAGTGACATATGATTAGGGATGTTAAATTTCGATTAACTAATCGAATAGTCAATGGGATTTCCATCAACTATTTGATTAGTCCATAAGGATTAACGCATTCTGCCTTTTATGTACAAGAGGCCCAGCTATGTGGAATCTGGGGCCAGCGGGGAGTCCCACTGACCCAAAGCATGTGGGTGCGTCTGCTTTGAAATGTACAAGAGTCTCCAGTGGGACTTTGTACATTTCAAAGTTCGCCGTCGCTGCACCCCTGCCACCTCCCACGGAGCTGGAGCTAACCAGATTCCCCCAGCACTTCTTCATCCTCTCCCCCCCTCAACCTTGCTGCTTCTTTGTGCTAGAGGCAGCAAGGGAGCAGAAGCAACCAATTGACTAGTTGCTTACATCCCTACCTAAGATCAACTAGTTTTATTGTTAATTCTATTAATTCCTTGTATAAATAGCACGGAGGATTTGAGTCTGTGGTTCAAGGTTTTAGTGCTTTGACTTTGTCAGTTAAGAGGACATAACTGCCAGAAGTTAGATACATGGAGAGAAATCCAAGAAACTTTTCTTAATCCTGGGTCAGGGATTTCCTCAATGACTATGGTTTGGTTAACTTTCTCCATCTGTAAATGTGAGTAATACTTATCTACTTTCATAAGTGGCAAGAGGTTCTGGATGGAAGGTGTTATGGAAGCACTTATACACATTCTTAATTTTAAACATAAACTTTCCTGATTGGGACTTAACCAGAAACCCGTTAAAGCATAAAAATACATTTGGCCATAAATACCAGAAACCGTTCCATGAGATCAAGTTTTCTGAGCTATTCACCTCTGCTGTTAATAGACCCATCAAAAATAGTAAAATGCTTCAGTACAGTAGAACACCATTCTGACTCTTATGCCCACATCAATTCACTAAAATGGAGAGAGATTTTTATTACAAGATCAGAATGCATATTTTGAAGGATTTATTTTGGTAATTCATTTTTAAAAATCTAATGATATAATAGTTTTAATCAGAATTTCTAGTAATGTTCAGAACTACAGTCGTCAAAAATATCCAGTTTGCAACATAGTAACTATATATTGAAATCAGTTTTGAAAAAATTAATCTTTATCATTCATTTCCTGTATTGGAAGTCTCAGGTGTAGAGGCTGATGCAGGCGTCTCAGGGACTCTTCAGTCTGTAAACACAAGAGAAAATTAAATGGATTATGTGTCCATATTTATCCCTTTCAGCCACCCTTAATTTGTACCTTCCTTTCATACTTCTGATATTCTTTTCATGTAGCCAGGTCTTTCATTTCTGAGAAAACACTAACCTTATGATACAGATTTCCCACAATAATCACAAGTACAACCTATCATTCTAGGGATAATCATCCAAAAACCATTCTTGCCAGCAGTGAGTTAATCTGTCAGACTGACCACAGGGACTATAGTTATACAAATGCACAAACATCCACTTTTCAGGCAACTGAATGTACCACTCCACACACAGTGCTCTCCCACCTTCAGTTTAATGCCTAAAAACATTTATAAAGCCAATTTTCTCCAACAGCAGAACTGAATTATTTTACATGCTCTAACATAAATTGCAAAAACTTCAAACTAGTGTCAGATAAAGTGAAAATATTTTGAAAACCCAGCTTTGATAAAAGGAACTAGTTTGAATCCTACCCATTTTTTTAAAATTACCTCCCTTCACTTGATTAAAAAAAACCCCACTGAAGTAAAGTATTTCCGTTTACTTTAACTAGACTGCAAATCAGGGTCCTTTATATTTTATTGAAGACTGGGGGACTTTATTTCTCATGGACCACTGAAGACTTTCCCCAGTTCCATATCACTGCTACTACAGAAGATGGAGATGGGATAGAAACCAATTTATCACTCTTGAGAAACACAAGTGAGTGACTTCTCTTCTCCCTCTCTTCCAGCCTCCATGGGCTGCCTGTCCAGTGCTGAAAATTTCTGTCCAGATAATGTGTTACATGTTCACATTTTAGCCTTGATGAAAATCAATAAATCTACAAGTCATTTTCCAATTAGCTCATGGTTAACTGCAAAGTCACAGTGTCTTGATTTCACTTGTACCAAGAGACTTATGAAAATACCTCTGCCAGCGCCTCTTTTAGCTTGTTATATTGTTCCACATCAAAATGTTGGCTTCTGGATATTTGATAGAAGTAATGGAGGAATTGCCTGTTTTTGACATCTGGGTAAACATAATCCTAATAGACAGAAAAAGGACACAAATGTTTGGGGTTCTGGGGCAGGCAGGCAGACAAAGACATTTGTATAAGTAGAGTTAAATCAAAAGAACGTACATTTAAAAAAAAACAACCCTTAAACCTTGACAAATAAATGACCTTATTTTTAGAACTGCCAAGCACTCAGTGCTCCCATTAGACTCAATGGATGAGTCCATCACAGGACACTGAGGAAGTGGGGCTCTTGACTCCTTAAGTCTCTTTGAAAATCACAGACAATGGCAGCCTCTGAAAATCAGGCCATTCATGTATGTATCAATTTATCCCAAACAGAACTACAACTCTCCAGAAATTCAGCAGAAAGCAAGAGTAGAAACACTCACAAATCCAGCTCTCAACAAACCAGCTGAGCTCCAAAACCCAGTATCCCTCTCCACCTGATGTTTCATATCTATCATAGTTCCATATATGCAAGTAATGGATATTCACCAACTACATCCATACCAAGCAAAATTAAAATACAGGAGTGCATTATTGAATATGCATCACAAAAAAAACGACAAGTTACTATCCAACAATGTGCTTTAGGAGCCCAAATGTGATGTGGGTAAACATGTAAGCTCCTTTAATTATATGGGAGTTGATGATCATTTCAACATACGGTACTCTGTCCATGTTCTGGGTTTTTGCTGTTCAGGAACTCTCCTCCCACCCCCTTCTCTTAAATATGCCTCACTTCAACTTGTGACTTCTCCTTTGCATATGCAAGAGCAAAAAAGGAAGTTAGGCCACTAAGAAAAATCTGTATCTTACTCAAGGAAATAAAATAGGGATTCTTAAATGGTGGGTTAGGACCCCAAAGTGAGTTGTGACCCCGTTTTAATGGGGTTGCCACGGCTGGTGTTGTCCCTGGGACCTAGTAAGTCTGAAGCCCAAGCCCCAACACCCAGATCTAAGGTTCCATGCCTCCCTGCCAAGGCAGAAGCCTTTGGAGCTTCAGCTTTTACCCCCGGCCTGGAGTGGAAGGGCTTAGGTGGTGGGTCTCGGACTTTGGCTCTGGGATTGTGAAGTAATTTTTACTGGTCAGAGGGGGACCATAGTGCTAAGTTTGAAAACTGCTGAAATAAAGTAGGGGAAACAGCTAGAAAATGTCCCAACAGTTGGGCCTCAAGTCAAATATGAATGCCATTAAACAAAAACAACAACAACAACAACAACAAAGATGGAAGTTTTCCCTGGCCCATCATGAGATTGCATTCCTTGACCAGCTCTGGTTTAGTACTTGCACTCTGTTTGCAGAGAGGTATGCAATACAGTAAACATCCAGGCCACATACAAAGAATAGACTCAAAGAGGATAGTTTCCATTTCCAGTATCAAATGGCACCTCCCCCGGTCACTGATTCCAGGCAAGCTTTTTAAGTGCAGTTCATATGGGCAGCTCATTTGTGAGCTTCATTAAAAACCCAAGTTCCCTCTTGAGTGCAGTTCTACAGAACACACACATGCTTTGACGCTTCAATACAAAGGGTAATTTATTATGAAAATTGGCATAATATTAACTTCAGACCTGTTTATAGAATGGAACTTACCAGCTTAGTAAGTACAAAGTAAGCATAGAATGCCAGGGCACTCCCGTAAGTGATAAAATACGTGACCGGCTCCATTATATCCCATGAATAGACCCACCACGTGAGCCAGGCCAGGGCACCACCTTGAGTGGACAATAGCGCTAAGCCAATCCATAGGAGCCTACTAGTCCTTGCATCTGCTCTTGTTGCAATTCTGGCTTTCATCTAGGACAGAAGAGTTACTCATTCAATATGTGGAAATTAATTTCATACATTTCTCAGACACAAAGGAGAGAACGTATTCCAGTATATACTTTCCTCCTGGATCAGTGCTTGCATTCAGGAGTCCTACTCATTGGCCGGTCTTCCCAGAAAGGCTTTGCATTCATTCCCACCATGGAGTACAGAAGGGAAGAGTTTTGCCTGGCCCCAATCTTTCCCTTCATTCACACCTTCGGACTCTACCACTTAAATCTACATGCATGAACAGATGCTGCCTGATTTTTCAGAGGGGCACTTTGACAGCACATCTGGGATTTCTGCTTTTCAGTGTGAGGTCTGCTCCCACATCATGCTCTTGCTGGTCTCCTCCTCCCTACTATGCATTCAGGTCACTTGAACTTGGCCTGTCTTAGATTCACAATGCTTGCCCTTTCCATTTTAGGTTATGGTCATCATTAGTCAGACTCAGCTGGCTGACATGGGATAGCTTTGTAACAGAAAAGCAATAGTGTTATTAACTTTTTTTTGGTGGCATGACACCACCACTCTGGGCACACAAAGTGAACAACCAGGTCCAGGCATAGTAACCAGGTGGCAGTCCAGGATAGTGCCAGCGCTCACCATAGTTTTTCTCCAGCTCTAGAAGTTCTCAACTGGATAAGCCAAGTAAAAGAAGAAGGCAGTGGGATGGAAATCTTGTGTCCACATTGGCTATCTCCAATCTGCCTGTCTATTAAGGAGGGCTTGCCTCATTTTTTCATGCTCAAGCTATTACATCATGGAAATTAGTGTAGAGAAATTTGTTCTTCTATTTAAAAAATCCTTCCCAACCTGCTCAAGAGGTACCAGCTGGTCCCTCAAACGGTCCAGTTTCTGAAGCAGTTCTCTCTCTCTCCTTAACTGGTGGTCTTCTAAATGAAGGGCCGTGAACAGTCTGTGAACCAAGGATCTGACATCTTCTGCTTCAACAGCATGCTCTTTAGTACACTTTTCTGGAGAAAAAAAAAAAAAAAAAAAAAAAAGACCACGGTTGTCATTATAGGGACAAGGTGGGTGAGGCAATATCTTCTATTGGACCAAAGGAACAAGTTTTCCAGTTTTTACAGTAACCTTAAGACCTTCGTGTATTTTTGAAAGCTTCTCTCTGACACCAACAGAAGTTGGCCCAATAAAAGATGATTACCTCTCCCAGCTTTTTTCTCTAATACGCTGTGACTAACATGACAACAAGACTGAAAACATGGTTGTTGTGACTGGTAAGTATCAAGCAATGCTCATTCAAAAAAACCCAAAAACCACACAAACAAAAACAAACGAACAAACCTGTCATTGTTTACAGAGTATTTGTGTGTGGTCACAGTCTGAGGCTCAAAGGGAAGATGAAGCCACTTCTGTTTTGAGAGGACTGCCATGATTTTTTTTTTAATCACATACAACTGGATAATTAGATTTATTAAGGCTTCAACAGAGCTGTGGTTCTCACCTTTTACAGGGACGTGTACATTATAAGTTGTGTTGTTGATTACAAGTTTGAAGTCATTCATCAACAAAACTTCCATCAATGCTGTAGCAGGGATCTTGCTACCGTCTGCAGGAGAAAACACAGAGGCTTAAATCCTTCACACAAAATTACTTTATTTAAAAAAAAAAAAAAAAGAGAGAAATAGAAAAACCTTTGTCATCAGTTTCCAAAAAGAAATGTCAGCCAAAAATGTCTTAATAAATATTGCATTAAGTCTAGAAGTAAACAGTATACAGCTACAACTACTAACTGTGCTGAACAAATATGCTTCTTAACCAGGGCCGGCCTGAGCCATTTGTGCGCCCCAGGTCCCGGGAGCGCAGCACCACCCCCCCGGGAGTGCGACACATGCATGGCTCCGCCCCCGGGCGCACGGCACTCTCCGCCCCCGGACGCTTGGTGCATACGCGGCCCCACCCCTGGGCGCCTGGCGCATGCGCGGTGCCACCCCTGCCTGGCCTGACAGCCCCGCGCGGCGCCCTGTACAATGGGGCGCCCCAGGGGGGTAGCCTGGTTGGCCCAGACCTTGGGCTGGCTCTGTTCTTAACAATATTAAACCAAGAGAACATCACCTGAAATACTTAGCATGTGCCTATATTTCACGTAACCTGTTTGGAATAACTCATTATTAGTAACCTTTTTATTTTAGTTTTAGGGTGAGAGACAGTAAAGATAAAACCATATTTAAAGACTCTCTTTACCTGTGTCAAGACCTTAACATTCTCTCTACTGTATCTAAACCTATATCTTTTTGTGTTACTTTTTGCATCTGGAAAATTAAACTATTTAGACCAGATTCACTTTCTAGACAAAGAATGGTCTTGTGTGATTACTACACAGTACTTCTACCTCAGGAAATCTAGCTTCACCAAACTTATTGAGGGGTCCAGGTAAGTAAAAGTTTCTGTGTCTGTTTTTTCTTAGTTGGAGACAATGTTTGTAGTGTTTTGGATGGAGGATACAACAACATAAGACTGAAGACCTTAGAAATTTCAAAGAACTACTCAAGGATTGAGAGATTGTCAAAACTTCATTGAAAATACTGCATTTCCAGAATTGTGTATGTAATCATCAATAATAAATAAATAAATACATACATACATACATACATACAAACAATCCTCCAGGCACTATCTCTGAACAGATGCAATCTGGAGTCTCTCTTCCAAACAGGGCTTAAACACATTTAACTCAAGTAAATTAATCATGATTAAACAAAGTTTTAATCACACTGTTAAACAACAGACTACCACCTGAAATGAATTAAATATTTTTTTACATTTTCAATTATATTGATTTCAATTACACAATTCAAAATGCTCACTTTATATTATTTTTATTGCAAATATTTGCACTGTAAAAAATGAGAAACAAAAGAAACAGTATTTTCATCATACCTCATACAAGTACAGGCAGTCCCCGAGTTACACGGATCCGACTTATGTCGGATCCGCACTTAAGAACGGGGCTCTCTCGCCCCAGAGCTTGCAGGCACGGGACCGCCCAGAGCGCAGCGGTCCCACCACCTCGACCTCTGGGGTGAGAAAAGCTGCTCCGGGTGCCTTGTGAGAGTTCATCTGCATCTAAACCAGAAGTGGAAGATAGATCCTCCTGGATCCAATCTCATGTTTTGTTGTTCTACTCCAGCTCAGACCCACTAGCACTGTGGACTTCAGTTTGCGTGTGGTGTACTGATAGCCCCAAATTTAGGAAAATATGTAATCATAAGTTTAAGTCCACTCCTAATGCGCATAAGCACTTGCTTAAGTACTTTGCTGAACTCGGCCCGAAGCACCTGAGACCGACAGACTGCCCTGGTCAGAGAGTAAGTTACAGTCCGAACCGTTCCATCGGTTTCCACATGCCTGCTATAAAAGCACTCTCTATGTACCTCCACACCTGTACTCTCTCATTGATACTCTGTTGCCTGGATCCAGCTGGCAGTTATCTGCTGAGACATCTACTCATAAGCTCAGGAAGCTGACACACCAGCTGGCTCTGCCTATCCACCTTGCATGGCTAGAACAACAAGCTGGGAGCACTATCATTTTCAACCAGAAAATGGAAATTGTGCACATCAACTCAGTTTTTCAACATTTTACAAATGTCACCTTAATAATTTACATGTAAATGAGCTTCAGCAGTCTCATTAAAATGACACTTAGGACAACAATACTTCAAAAAGGAGCACTTATTTTTAAATGCCAAGAAAACAGGATTTTTTTTTCATATTTGATGCAATACTGAGATTTATTAACCTGACCAATGGTTTATTAACTGGAAGAAAAGCAGAAGAGAAATGGAAGCCTGAAAAACAGAACCATTTTCTGGACAAGGCAATTTCCCCCTTCCATTTATCATATCCATAGAAAATTAAAGTAAATAAGTCAGTTCAGGTTAGCTTATCTTTAAAAAAAAATACAATATTAGGTTTGATCTTTCTACTCTCATTTTATCTACTAGCAAAATCAGGAGAACTATTTGCATTTAAATTTATTTCTTGTTTAAAGTGTGTGTGTGTGTGTGAGTGTGTGAGTGTGAGAGAGAGAGAGAGAGAGAGAGAGAGATTTTAAGATGTAAAAACCCATAGTGTTCAGATTTGGCTAACACTTTCCCCTATAATACTCATTTCCTGATAAAGTGAATAGAAAAGTTATTCTTCGTTGTTACAATTATTTGGCATTTGAGGGAATGCAGTGGAGAAGATTAACTAAGTCACTACTGTTAAATGCAAGCCAAGTATTTATCAGATCATATGTTTCTATCCTTTGTGAAGTTAGCCATATTTCCTTTAGAACTGGTAGCCTCATGGACATCTGCAAAATGTGTGGCCTTGGGTCAGTTGCAGGGAATATGAGAACATGTTACAGAATATAACCTTTATAATGCCTGTATTTTATCTACATGCTCAAATTGACTATTGCCTTCATTAAATCAATCTACATGCTTCATGGATTCAGAGGATAAAAATATTTTAAGAGAGATGAAAATCAATTACAAATAGAATATTAAGAGCCTATTTTGTAGCTCAAGTATGACATGCTCTTTTTCTCTGGAAAGAAGAAAATCTGCGTTCCTGCTTATAATTGCAAAAACGTATAAGTAGAAATGTACTACCTCAGAGATGACAAAATTCTTACAATAGAAGCACACCACAGTAGTGACAGTCTAGTTCTGGTTGAAAAACTACTTTCATTATAAACTTCTATTTATAGTGGCACCTTAGAGACTAACAAACAAACAAATTCATGTGTGTGTGTGTGTGTGTATATATATATATATATAAAGAGAGAGAGAGAGAGAAATAATGAGCTGTCATGGGCAAATCCCACTTCTTCAGATGAGCTAGAACGGAAATCATCAGAAGAAGTGGGTTTTGCTCACAAAAGCTCATGATATTATATATAATTTTTGTTAGTCTGTAAGGTGCCACAATTACTTGTTTTTAAAAGTTACAGAGTAACACTGCCACCCTTCTGAGGCTTTCTGTTTTCAGGAGAGTATAAATAAAGTTCCCTGCTTAAAAAAAAATTCACTTCTGGCTCATAAGCACACAGAGACCAAAGGCATAGTTTTCATAAGAAAATTTGCCTGGTTTTGTATTACAGAGATTTGAAAAATAAAAATGTCTCATTCCTAGTTAAAAAACTACAGAAAGTGCACATTCTAATAATTTATCAAGTGACTTTATGTTAAAGGACTGTGGTGCTCATAGCAGTTTGTGTTACCAGGATGTGTGTTTCTTTAAATTTAAAAAAATTGGTAGAAAAATAAAGATACAAGGCAACATTTTCAGAAGTACTCAAGTGACAGTTCAAGTTCTCTTAGGGGTGGATCAACCGCAGTACACACTGATCGTGTCAGGTGTCTGAAAGAATCTATCGCTCTTTATCACTATGCTGTGGGGCTTGTTAGGTTTTTTCCCCTAAAGGATTTATGCAGTCTACCCTCGGGACAATAAGTTCTAGGTAGAGTGCCCTTGATCAGTACCACGTTTTTAGGGCTGCTACAGTACCAGTGATGTTGGGGTTGCGTTAGTGTCCAGCCCTTTTATTTACTCCCTCTTCCCTGTGCCAATCTTGGGAGTAATATGACACACAGGCTGCGGCAGGGATAGAAGTGAAATTAGCAACAAATAAAGTAATACAAGAACTTCAATTTTTCCCATTGCAAGCAGGGGGATCCAGAGAGAGATATTGACAAAAAGGAGGAGACAGGATAGGTGGAAGAGATTGTGGTGAAGAGGTAGATTTTAGAGTAACAAACAACGGAAGCATAAGAGGTCACCAAGGGAAAGTATGTATGGTCTTGAAGGAAACAGAAGCAATGGCAATGGGAAATGTAAATTTTTCTTCATAAAGGGGTTTTAAGTTCGCAAAACAAAGTCATTAGCCCAGTCAAAAATTCCCTCATGACAAGTCTATAGGTAGATCCCAAATTGCCCATAACTGAGCAAGTCCTTAGGAATTTTTATCTTTCAGGAAATGACAAGAATTTAGTTCCACAGTGCATATTTTTTTTCAGAATAATGGAACTCACTTGGTTTTGGTTGCAGAACAACCGAAGACAGATTCCTTAGCATGGAAGGAAAATCTATGCTTACAACTAAATAAAAGACTCACCGTTTATTATTTTCAAGTCATCCCTAGCCTCTACATCAGGGCTACTCAACTTTAGAAGCCCCGGTGGCCACAATGATACTCACAGCACATACCGAGGGCAGCAACTTAAGTGTGGTTGCACATACATGCAAATATATATGCAAGTATATGCAAATAGCTTCTTTCACACTGACAGGCATGAATACAAAGATTAAGGCAAGACTACACAACATGCAGGCCCCATTTAAGTCAGTGCTGCTGATTATTAAAATGCAATACTTACCCGATTTCCACCTACATGACAGCACTTTTAATGAGCAAGGACAGTCCAGGAATTTAACTACTAAAACACACATCAACAGAGGACCATTGTATTAACTACTTTTTCTTTTGGCTCCTACCCGTGGGCTATGTGTTAAGCCCTGCATAAACCCAAACCAAACCAAGGGCCGTAAACAAACAGACTGCGGGCCGCATGCAGTCCACATGTCGTGTGTTGAGTAGCCCTGCTCTACATCATACTTGCAGAAACTCTGATAGACACAGCTAGTCACAGAAAGAAACTCTCTCAGCCCAGTACAGGGGCCCTTTAAGATTAGCAGTAAGAGAAGTACTGGGAAAGCCAGAAGACACCCATTTAGCATTAAAAGTCACTGTAAAAACGGTGCATTTTTTGAAGAATGTAACAGAAAAATACCAGATTATAATACTTGTAAATTGACAGGTCCAAATTTGTATTTTTAACCAGGTTTCTCTAAGGATAAACTGAAATTATCCCTTGAAAAATCATTAATTTATTATGCTCTTTAGGAAAACAATAAAGAACCACCTGTCCTCTTTAGGTCTATAGAATCTGATCGATGACTGAGAAAAAGATTATTGTCCAAGACCATTCATTATTCTTTACAACCTGTTTAAGAAAGGACAAGTTCAGGTTATTTTAAATAGGCAGCAGAGTTTGTAAATACCAGCTGTAAAGGCTTCTGCACTCTCAATTCCATTATCTTCTTTCTGTAAATCGTGCAGGAAGGTCCCTACTTTTGTTAACATTGGCTTGATGGTAAACTGACAGCGCTCTTTTCTCGAGGGTAACATAAGGGTTACCAAAGGAAGGCCATATTTGTAAGTGACGGTTACTTCTGGAAAAAAAAAAGGAGAGAAATTGAATCATATGGTAATGTAAAACGTTTTTTCACATCTGTTTTTAAAGACAAAAATGTTTAATACAAAAAGACAAATAGCGCTTCTGCATTTGTTAAATGTGGTGTGCTTCACTGCAACACAATGTCTTATACTTTAAACTTCTGGAACATCTTTCATTATCAACAATAATTAAGACCCACCACCCCACAGTGAAACCAGTGTCCTTCCCATTTTAATCCTGGGGCAACTCAAGTACCAAAAGGATAAGCAAATTGCTCCAAGTCACTTAAAAGCCATTGGCATGGGAGGAATAGTAACCCAATCTCCTGACTTCTAGTTCTGTGCAGTAACCCCTCAATGTGGCTGAATGAGAGGTAGTGCACATTTCAATGTTTCTATATGTGTCCATTTCAGACATCTGGAATTGAATGTTCAGTGGATTTAAAAAAAAAAAAAAAAGATGAGAAAACTCACCATCAGATGGCACCAATGTGCCATAGCATGCTGTTTTATGGTGCTTCAGAGATCCAATTTGCCTCAGATGCTGCATCTGAAACAGAGATTTCACAGTTTGAACTTCCTCAGTCCACCACCCTCAGGACCTGACAGGTGCAGAACCAGAGAATTTGCCAAATTTGCCATGGGAGCAGCATTACCAAAACTTCTACTGCTCACTGGACTCTTAGAAGACATTTAAGGGTAAATCAGAGCTAAATAACAGCATAGAACACAGACAGGCCTGGTTTCTGCAAACAAACTTTATGGGACGGCAGGAAATTTGGCCACACCCACGATAACTGGATATTTGGCTAACTAAAATCATTTCGGATCACAGATGTTGCCAGACCAGAGAGTGCTAAACAAGAGAGATTCAACTTGTAGCTTTAAGAGAGGATTAGGATAGAATGCTTCCTTGGTAAGAGGTAGCCCACAGCCCAAAATGGTAACTTACTGCACAGACCGATTGGCAAATGTCTGAAAATCATCTTCTTGAATACAAAGGGCTTTAGAGACCCTGCCTGTTGAGCAGAACCATACCGGTTTCAAACAAAAATAGTTTGCAAAACCAGAAAATAGCTGGAAAGGAATAAACAGTGAGGCTACGGCTATACTATACGTTTTGCCAGAAGAGGCAATGCAAATGAAGCACGGATTAGCATTTTCTCGCGCTTCATTTGCATAATCTCTTCCAGTCTGTTTTTGCACACAAACAAGCAGTATGGATGTTTCCTTTTTGCCTGGGACGCATAAGGATCTTGCGCAAAAAGGGGGTTGTGCACAAAAAGGAAACATCCACACTGCTTGTTTTTGCGCAAAAACCCCTTGCACAAAAACGCACTGGAAGAGAGTATGCAAATAAAGCGCAAGAAAATGCTAATCCACACTTCATTTGCATTGCCTCTTCCAGTGAAGTGTGTAGTGTTGCCATAGCCTGAGTGGTTATAACTGGAAGCTACTTAATGGAAAAAGGTCGCTATAGATTTGCTCTAGGGTTTGTTTTGTGACTACCCTTGTAAATGTCATATTTAATCAGAATATAAACTTATAACAAAGGCTTGCTGCTGCAAACCATGTTCTAGCAACCAATATGTAGCATCACAACCAGATTCAGAGGCCATGGGACTATTAATTAATTAATTGTCACTATGCTGTTTAATGTACAAAAACATAAGCGATCAGCCTGAGAGGGAAAAGAGCCAGTAGAAAGTAATGACACTTACTCAACAAGACATCATGCAGCAGATTGCCATGGGGCACGAGCCTGAGACCTCGGCAGCGGGACCAGGGCCAGGCTGGCAGCAACACCATTAGACCATGGAAGCATGGGGCCAGAGCCCCGGACTGCCTGAGGAAGTGGGGCTAGTGCGGGTTGGGGGAACGGAGCTGGAGCCCTCAGCAGCCCCTGGCAGCCCAATCAGGGCCAGAGTCAGCCCCCAGCAGCACTGGGCTAGAGCCTATGACAGCCCATGGCACTGTGGGCTGCTGGAGCTCAGCAGGCAGCCCAGTCAAGGAGTGGCAGCGGGGCCATTAATCCAGCAGGCAGCCCGGCAGGGGCTGGAGATAGTCCCCCACTCCTCTCCATACCCGGAGCTGGCAGAGCAGGCGGCTGTGAAAAGGAACCTTCTCTAGTCCAGCAAATTCTCTCGTTCAGGATTGGTCAGGTCACAAGGGTACCAGATAAGATGTCCAACCTGTAGTTCACTTTATAGTTGGCTTAATAGGAATAAGTTCTTTGGCACTTGGATGTATTCTTCTTAGAAGATTGTGTATTTTTTGTAACCCACTGGAAAAAAATTCTTTTATACTATATTTATAAAGATTTAAATTAAATTATTTGAATAAGATGAAATGGATATCATTTGGATCTGTTAATTAAGCACTGTTTGAGTGAAACAAAAGGAGTATCCTTCTTTTGTATTTTATATGGTTTCTTTTTCTGCAGACTTTTTTCTGTGCTTCTCATCAGTGCAACAAAATAAATATAAACAAGCCTTGATTATATATTTTTCTTCCCCCCAAAAAACAACCTGTTTATAATCAAAACATAATACTTACACAGAGACAGGAAAAAAAGGAGGCTATTCAACTGGTTTTATTAGCTTTAGAGAATGAGATAGCAGGGAAAGTTACCCACTAAGAGTGGAGTCATGCTTTAGGGGATAATTTATTAAACTAGAAAATAGCTGGAAAAGGAATGAGTGGCTGTAACGGGTATCTGCTTGATTGAAAGAAGGCACTATAGATTTGCTCTAGGGTTTGTTTTGTGACTACCCTTGTGAATGTCATATTTAATCAGAATATAAACTTACAACAAAGGCTTGCTGCTGCAAACCATGTTCTAGCAACCAATATGTAGCATCACAGCCAGATTCAGAGGCCATGGGAATATTAATTAACCAACTGTCTCCATTTATACACTATGCTGTTTAATGTACAAAAACATAAGAGATAAGCCTGAGAGGTAAAAGAGCCAGTAGATATTAATGACAACTGTACAACAAGACAGTCATGCAGCAGATCAGTCAAGAAAGATTTGCTTGCAAATGCAGGCTAATCATTTGTCATCTGCACAGCTGCAGTACTGAAAGACACAGGTACATCAAAGGAGCACAATTCAAATCAAACCAAGTTATTGTTTCAGTGCTAAGCCTAGTTTTTCTGCATGGGGAGGACAAAGAGGTGAGTTAACATCCTCTCACGGCTCAGGATTTAAATTGGGGGTGCCAGATGTAATTTCAAGTATGGAGCTCTGGCCATTAACCTATCCCCTCCAGTGTAAAGCACTGGGCTGTAGCAACTGCAGTTCTAAAAGGTCATGCTGGTACAATAAAAGCTAATATCTTTTCAGACTACTGTCACTGTTTATAAAGAGCCATGAAATCACCACACATTTTAGTAAAAACAAGCAAAGACTCAAAATACATAAATGTCAAAAAAGCCTACAATCCTATTTCACACCCTGTTTTGCGATAGTGTTGCCTCTTCCAAGGAGTTCATCTTTAAGCATGAGGGATTTACTGTATCCTAGATTAGATTGCCAGACACAGTAACAAAAGTTGAAATACATTACATTCTATCATAAGCTTCTCTTAGCTTAACCAAGTATCATATCTTCTGGTTTTAGCGTAACAAAACTATTTTAGGCTGTGTCTACAACACTAACACAAGTGAGTTAAAGGACCCACTTACAAGACTCTTGCAGTGTGTGTCTAACTATGTTCTGTCATCAGTCAAAAACTTGACTGATTGATTAATCCAATTACAAAACACTTAACTGACTTAGCTACACTACACATTACTGACATAAAGGTCAGCCATATTACGAAGAGATCCCTTGACACAGTTCAAGCCCTCAGGGTGAGAATCAGAAAGACCAACCCATTCTTTTGTTGACATCCTCCAAGAATTCCAATAGATTAAAATATTCCAATACATTAATACATTTTCCATTACAGAAACCATGCGGGCTTGTCACTATTACAGCTGTTCCATCTGGACATTATAATTGTCTCTTTACTTACTGTGTTAGTCAATATGTCTGGTCCTAAAACCCACAGATCACTAGTTTTGAAGATAACCCTTAAATTTTTTTTATTAAATATTTATCGACAGAGACTACTTCTGCTACCAGTCAAGAGAACAGTGGATATTGATGCAAGACAGCACATTTTTTATAACAATCCAGTCACTTCAGAACTCAGGTGTTTGCAGTTTGACACTTATTGCTAATTAATGTATCAACTTGTCTTAAACCTCCTCTTTGGACATCTTAATCAGACAATTTTTCATCTTTATTACTTAAAAAGGGTGGTTTTGGTAAGTCTCTCTCCAGCATCCTCTTTGATGAAGACTGATGGAGAGAAATCATTTAGCTACTCTACATTTTACATTATTACCCTCAATTATTCCCCTTTACCTACCCCATGGCCGAACACACTGAATCTCCAATAGGCTTCCTACTTCCCATATCCTTAAATAATTGATCTGTCAACATTTTAGTTTATTTGTTCTTCAGATTAATCCTCTCTCCCCACTCCCAGTTTCATGTTACATTTTGCCTGCTATAGTTTATATTCATTTCTGTTGACTTTACTTGGGCTGGATTTCCATTTGTTAAAGGATACCCCAATTGATTAAAATTATGACTTGATGCTTGGCTATTTCACAATACCAATTGTGATTTGCCGTCTTACTTTCTTTTTCATTTAGGAGTCTGAATGCTTTCCTGATGGTGTCCTTAAACAGCTTTCAGACTGGGTTTTAATTGCCTTGTTCTTGACTGTAAAATACCTTTGATAAGTTTTCTAATTTATTGATTGCAAAGCTCTATGTAATGTTATGTTTAATATTACAGCAATAGTTCCGGATACAGTTCCTTCTCTGAGAATGCTGAGTTTGTTTGTAATGTAGTCATTATTGCTTAGAACCTCAATTATAATTATTTACTTGAGCCAGCTCCTGTGTGTCACTTAATGCTGTGTTGAAGAGAGCCTGTCTTCCTGTGTGCTCCACAATTAGCTGTTCCAAGAAACAACGAAGCTGTTAAAAAAACTGCTTCTTCAAACCTGGTCTCCAGATTTACATTTGACTAGTTTAGATTTAGGTAAGCTGAAGTCATCTCTCATTAAGGCTTGATCTCCCTAAAACATGACACACTCAACTTTAGAGCTAGCTAGGAAACAGGGTTTCTATTCCCCAAGGAAATTCTGACATTTCTGCACACACTCACTCACACATACAAAAAATAAATTCTGAATCTGAATGAAAAGTTTGGAATTTCTTGTTTAACAAAAAGTCCAAAAAGTTTTGACTTGCAACTATGTTGCCATGACCAGAACAAAATGTTTCAAATAGTTTCACTTAGGTAAGTGTATTGTTTCAATAAAGTCAAACTCTGTTTCAATTTGATCTTTTAGAGTCATTCTGTTTAGATTATTATACATTAAAACATTTTAATATGTTTATATAGGATTTAATTTCAATGTAGAAGTCAAAATGAACTGAAATGACATCAAAATAAATGCGAAAGTTGAAAGAATTCACTTTGCCCTTTTTCCCCATTGAAAATTTTGGGTAAGTCCATATGTTCCAAATACATGTTGTTGTTTTTTCCTATGAGACTGCATCTTTGGATGGAAAAATGTTCCATCATAATTTTTCAGCTAGCTCTACTCACTATAAATTTGCCTGAATCAGAGTGTCATTAGCATAATACTATTAATGTATTTGTATTCTTCATGCATGGGAGTTTATCAATCATTTCAAGCGTCAAAGATGCTGCCTTTAGAGAAACTAACTGCCCCAGATGCTGCTATACTTCATACTGTACATGCTAGGCAACCTGTGCTCACATTTCTCAAAGGCAATGATCATTTGTGTTCTAGGCTTGATCTATGGAAGGAGCAGCCATAACCTCCATCTCAACAAGATAAAGTGGAGGAGTAAGTTCTGCAAGGGGTTCCATAGCTTTCCTCTACTGTAAGGCTGTGTCTAGACTGGCCAGTTTTTCCGGAAAATCAGCTGCTTTTCCGGAAAAACTTACCAGCTGTCTACACTGGCTGCTTGAATTTCCGCAAAAGAACGGACTTCTTACTGTAAGAAATCAGTGCTTATTGCGGAAATACTATTCTGCTCCCATTCAGGCAAAATTCCCTTTTGCGCAAAGCTCAGATTTGTTTTCCACAAAAAAGCCCTGATTGCGAAAATGGCGATCGGGGCTTTTTTGCGGAAAAGCGCGTCTAGATTGGTACGGACGCTTTTCCACAAAAAGTGCTTTTGCGGAAAAGCATCCATGCCAATCTAGATGCTCTGTTCCGAAAATGCTTTTAACGGAAAACTTTTCCATTGAATGCATTTCCGGAAAATCATGCCAATCTAGACGCAGCCTAAAAGTATATTGTCTCAGTGCTCAACTGCAAAGAACCCAGTAAAGTTAATTCACTGGGACTGTAATCAGTCAGAACCCAGACTTTCCTAGACACTCATCTGCCCCGCTGCTGAACAACAGGCTTGGTGGCTGAGGGGTTTCTATGCTCCTCAACATTGGATTAGGTAAACAGAACTGTAGTTTTAATATATTAATATGTAAAAATATAACATGAGATAAATATAAATATAACCTGCTATTTATGAGCAAGTTCTCAGTATTTTACTTATATGTTTTAGCATTCTCCCCACACAGAGATGCATGCATGCATGTGATATTATTTGAATTTTTCTCTTTGAAGAGAAACATCTGGAAAGCAATTCATGTGGAATGACAAGATTGAAGAGCCAATAGCTGAGACTAGCGACTCTGTCTGTACTTCAGAAATAAATGAAGGTTTAAAAATAAAAATAAAAAGAAGTGGCACATCCCAAATCATTACTAATCTACCTATCTTATCCCAAAATGATTCGGTCTTTCAGAAAAAGTTTGATAAGTACAAGTGAAGTTACAATTTAAAAGTCGTTAACTAGACTATATTTTTTCTAATGTTTTCTGTTAGAAAGAAAAAATATGTATAAGGGAACAAGATATTATAAGCCCTAATCACCATCCACCGTCATTTTGTATAACTGTTCATTTGAGCTATGGAAATGCCTTCCAGTTTTGCCTGGCCACCCTTGTATTAACATTTGAATAATTTCTTCTCGTTATTGACCAGAATTTTCTTTGTGTTCTCAGCAGCTCCTAGAATTAAGTCACCATGCACTAAAGACATTATTTATACAAATTATAACTCTTGTTCAGGAGGCCTGTAAATCTGAGCAATTTATCAGTTAGAGGACAAATAATCCTTACGAAAAAAAATCACTCACTCTGAAATAATACTGCTGTAGAGTTACAATTGTACTTCAGAGAAGATAAATGTTCAGTGCTCCACATGTTAGAAACTGCAGTTTTCCCAATCCTGGGGCAAGTCACTGCTGATACATTCTGTTATCTTTCTCAGCAGCTTCTGCATCACAGTAGGAACTAGCAAGCAACACAGTTCAACCTCACAGCTATAAACACCTCCAGAACAGAGGTTGTTTGTAACTATGAAATGTTCATGACTCTAAACCAGGGATGGGCAATAATTTTGGATGGGGAGCCACTCCATGAATTTAGTAAGTAGTCAAGGGCTGCATTTTTCTATGTTTTTAATGGAGGGAGAGTGGGGCTTAGGCGGGAGTTTGGGTGAAGGAGGGGGTTGTGAAATGGAGGGGGTGCAGGATCAGAGAAGGAGTTATGACTGGGGCAGGCCTCAGAGGGTTGTGTTCTAACCTGTGACAAGGAGTTGACGTGCAGGAAAGAGTGAGGTGGCAGGAGCAGGCTCTGGCCAAGAGATGCTTAGCCTAGGCAGCTCTCAGCCAGCAGCTCAGCTAGGGTTGCCAGGTGTCCAGTATTGAACCAAACAGTCCAGTATTTTCGCCTCCTGTCAGGTAAAAATATTCAGAAGATACCGGACACCTAAAATGTCTATGAGAATGGCACACAAGAGACTGACCTTTTTCTTAATTGGCTTCAATTCTTCATAACATTTAATGATCACTAAGGATCTTTAAAATGTCATCCTGTTGCACAGCTCTCAGATGGTTAAACACTGGATTTAAGTAGCCAGATAAAGAAAATCAATGGCTAAAATGACAGCATTAATTTGAAAACCACAAATAGTCTAGTAGCACTTTAAAGATTAACAAAACATGTAGATGGTATCATGAGCTTTCGTGGGCACAACCCACTTCTTCAGATGATCGGAGTGTTGGAAGTCCAGATCCAAGAAATTAAGCAAGCATATCAAGAGGTCAGAATCCCAGGATAATTTTAACAGGAGGCCAAATACAGCCTTTCAAGGGCAGAAAACATTTCTAAATTTGCTTCAGAATTGAGTTTCCATTCCAGCAATACAGGTACGTCCTTAGCAGACTGACACCATGTTTAGGCCAAACTATGCTCCTTAGATTCACAAATCTCGACAAAAGAGCTCCCTCTGCCCTACATGGAAAGGAGCGAAGGGGATGTCAGTCATGTTGGAGCACCACTCTAGGGCTAGTGGAACTAAAAGGTGAAACACACTAGCACAGATTCACTCTTCAAACTAGATGAAGTGTAAAACTGCATATGGGGGAAGAGTAAATTAAACGGCTAATTATCTTATTTTTAATAATTTAAAATGCATTTAATACAAGTTAATTTACATCTTAAAATACTGTAACATGTAGAGGTCCCTTTAAATGGGACTCTGACAACTGTGAGTATAACAGACCAACATGAATGTAACCCTTTTTAATGTAGCATGTCTCCCTTCAGCAGTGTAAACAATAGTGAATCTCAAGTTGATTTTTCATTATCCAAAAAGGACAGTACACTAAATGTAGAGGGAGGAAATGCATATGTTGTTGATATATCTGAAAATGTTTTGTAAGCACATGAAGAGACAGGCCAACGAACTTCTAGCAAGTGAATAAAGAACCAGGAATAAATCCAAAGTATTTTATCAGTTTCATTGCTCTGCTCAAGCCTAGCACACTTACGATTTCTCTTACCTCTGTCTCTCACTGTGTCTGGTTTTTCTTTAAAACAGAAAAGAAAACAAAAAAGGAAAGGAAAGGAAAATAAAAGTTCAGCCTCATGCTCTTTTTCATGCGAAGGACCACTCCAAAAAAAAAAAAAAAAAAAAAAAAAAAAAAAGGACCTCTAGAAAGAATTTATGCTTGCTAAAATTAATGGAGTAGACAACCCTTCTGCAAATGAGAACAGTATGTATCTTAACAAGGGCTTTGTAACCAACCAAAAATAAATAAAAATCAGAGTTCCGTTTTTCAAACTATTGCCTTTGTAGTTTAAGCAAAACAGCCCTTCGAGGAAAACACTCAGTAAATTTTAAGCAACCACAGAAACAAATAATGGGCCAAGTTTATCCACTCTGAAATGCAGTTACACCACTGATATGTTTGGTCCATTATCCTGAAGCTGAGGCTAGATTAACATGTATTCTCCCCCCTCTTCATTGTCTCTTTATTAATTTTCTTTTGCTGGTTTCTCCTCTCACCTCTCTTCTCACATGAAAGGTTAACCAGTAAGCATTACCCTTGACCATTAAACAGTGGGGACTGGAGTAGTATGGTGTGTGTATGTATATTAATTACAGCTCTAGTTATAACTTTATTGAAAACTGAACATCTATTTTGGAGGCACTGGGACTCATCACCATCAGTTTGCAGTGCCATAACAACAGATGCTGAAAACACTAACACTAAGGCAGGCTGAAAATTAAGACATAACCTCCGCTCCACAGAATGCTACTGCCGGAACAGCACTACTAGTCTGCAAATGAGCATCTGTGAAAGCACTGGGGAGAGGGAGGAAAGAGAAAGAGAAGGACTGAACAGCAGAATAGAGCTTCTGAGAACAAGATCCTCCAGGAAGCACAAAACTATTTGGACACAACAGGTGCCTTCCAGGTTTCCTTTTCAAAGCAACAAGACTGTCAAGCAAGCGTGAAAGGAGGGGCACAAAGAATAGAATAAAATATTGTTATACACATTGGGTGCATCTGAATGTGTACATATAAGTCATACTTGCAGTCAAGGAAGAAACATACTGTACTGCAAATGGATTTAAGAAAATATATTTAGACATGAAGTTAAATATTTTCCTTTTCACACCTGCACAGTAAAGCCATTATGGTATGCCATTCAGAGCTGATGGATTTATTTGGGAGTGCATGGGGGGTGGGTGGGGAATACAGCGTATTACAAACTAGGACAATGAATTTAAAAATGGTCTTCAATCTTACCCTGGCTCCCTAGTTTATGGCTCTCCCTCACTATTGTCTTTCTTCCTCATGCTTCAATATGTCTTTCTTAGAGTCTTCTTCCCCCCCCCCCCCCCCCGCCCATCCCCATGCATGAAACCTTGCCCCTATTTAAGTCAATGAGAAAACCCCTACTGTCCACCTTTGAGCATTTCATTACTCTCTACCTCCTGCTAGGTATCCATTCTGCTCTTCTTTCTCAAAGGGAGAGGAAGGAACAACTCAATAGCTTCTGAAAGATTTATGGTTTCAGAGCCCAAGCCATCCACTTTTAAGAAAACGTAGAGTCCTCAGACTACAAAGAATCTATACAATCTTTATAATCTATTTTATTCACAGGGCTAGGGCTGTGATCCAGAGGGAGGCTCAAATCAGGATCAGTCAGACAGTGACAGGAAAGGATTATAGCAAGAAAATATATTTGCTTCTAATCAGGAGGTAAAGTCTACATCTGAGAACTACATCTGTCTTTGAATAGGATTTTCGGTAAAAAAAAAGAATTTGTTGTAAGAGGCAGGAAGTGTTCCAGTTGTTCTACAGAATAACTCTCAGTTCTTGAGGTCAGCGTGCGTGGACAAGGGCTGACCAGAGAAAAGCTGTTGCAATCTTTGACTTTACAACTAGCAGAAAGGGACTTTGTTCTTAAAACCCGGCTTAGAGTATGTCCTATTAGATAATCAGCATGGTTGCCCCTCTCTCTGCAAAAATTTAGGAAAGAGCTTGGCATAAGACATGTTAATTGACTCTATCCCTATTAAAAATAATTCAGCTCATTTCTAGAAATAGCAAAGTTCTTCAGATTGCCTGAGAAAGTAAAACTATATTTTTTGTCTTTGTTTGTATTTCAGCAGAGATGAGTTAACAAATAAACAAAAGAGTGCAAACCATCAGGTTAATCTGCTCATCCAACATTTGTTGCTTTCCCGAAGTTCTATCTAGCTAATTTTTCTTCAGAAAAGCTTTTTAGCCATCTGAAAAACATTCCAGAAGAGAGTAAAACCATTCTGAATAGCAGATCAAATTGATTTTTCAATTAAAAGTGATTTGAATGAGTTATTTAAAATTGTATTTAAAAATTCAAAAAGATTTTAGAAACTCTCAAAAAATGAAACCAAATGTTCAAATTTTATACTTTCTGATTCCCTACATTTTTCCCCTCAAAACATATGCATTTTGGACACCTCTCTACCCTTCCCCCAACAATCCAACATTGTTTTAATTTTTTATTTTTTGGAATGGCCAGCGAAGCAAAAGAGTTCTTTGCACACTCTATCACTGACTCCTTTATATTTTTCCAAACTTCACATTTCCAGAACGTTTTACTGTAGTTTTGATAAGGAATGCACAGAATGTAATTAATCAGTGTCTTATCCTAAGGGGATGGCCCAGTTAGAATGCCCTACAAAACATGCATCCCTGGTGCAGGGGCGGTTCCATGGAAGCATGCAACAAAGCTTTATACTGAACACTTTTTTACTCTGCTTCAGAATCACTTCCTTCAGGGTCATCATATCAATGGTGGAGAAGGCAAGGTCACTGCGCCCAATGTGTCTGTTCCATGTTGTTGTGGGGGAAGAAGCCGTAACAGCCCTGGAGTATTTGTTATTTGTTGCACATTGGCAGCAGGACAACAGGGATTCTAGTTGATTCCTGACAGCATGGGAGGAATCACTGACACTCCTGACACTTGATAAGAGTGGACAGGTGGATGCCCAAGACACCTCCTAGAGTTTTGCTTTGGGTGCATTTGGTAGTAGGAAGCACGTAAAGAGGAGCTGGAGAGGCAATGTACATACAGTGGAAGAATAGTGAAATAGTGAAGGGCAACAGAACAGATAGAAGAGACAAAAATGGATAAAAGTCCATCCTGCCTGGGGAGAAGCAAGAGTCTTAAAACACCACAGACAGCATGAGCTGCCACAGAAAGCAGACCAGGCACTGGAAAATGGAGGAGCATCAGAAATTAAGGCAGTGGTTAGAAATATCACCAGTGGAGCTGCTGTCTTCAATGACAGTTAGCCTATAGCTTTTCATCTCTTGCTGCAGTCACAGATCAGCTGAAGATAACCCCCTAGGACAACCGAAACTATATGATGGCATCAGTCATCCATTACTGAGATGCACTATGAGCAACTTATTTTGTTTCTTCTACAAGCCACATCCATATTTTCTATCAGAAACATGCACATTTCAGTCTCTGTGAACACTGCATTTAATCTTTAATAGGGATGTAAAATCCCATTTAATTTAATTGGTTAACTAGTTAAATGTGAAATTTAACCAGTTAACCGATTAAAGGGAGGGGTGCAAGCATCACATCTCTAATCTTTGCTTAGATTATAATTCCACAAGATACAGAAGCATGTGCCTAACTTTAAGCACAAGTAATTCCAACATCCTAATGAATCAGGACTATAATGTTCTCTTCCCGCTTCTCTCTGTCTCATTTAATAAGTCATCAAAAGTAATTTATTGTAGCCCTGTAACACTAAAACCAAAGGGGCTATGAGTTTTAATTGTCATCTAATAAAATGCATTTTACCACAGTTGAACTTGTGCATTATCACTAGCATTCTGCATGTACAGATACTACCATCCTCGCCAAAAATAGAATATTTCTTGGCAATACAGAACTGTTAGCTGTAGATCCACCGAAAGTTGTGCAAGCTTTTATCTCACTCCTTTTATCAAGCCCAGTTTTACAAACCATCAACAGCTGTGGACTCCTACCCTTTCTGCTTCATTTGTTCTTCTGTTCCCACCTTTAGGTTACTGTAAGGAAGGGAAGCAATTCTAGTGGGAAACACAAGGCAAAGCCTTGTAAAATCTACCCACCCACTCACAAGGGGGGGAACAAACAAGTAAAAGATGAAGGACAGGTTCTGTGATGCACCTCTCAAGGGGCACAGCTCATATGGCGTAATTCAAGGGCACAGGAAGCAACAATCACTACTATCTGATGTGGCTCCCAGGGTAAATTACAGAAGCAAAGTCAGAATGTCTGTCTGGCTGTTGAAGACCCTGCTCCCATTTTCCTAGTGTACCTGCATTTGCAGGCATCATTTGTCTCGCAGAAGTACTTTCACTCTGGAATTTAATGAACACCATACAACTGTCATTTCCTGAGTACCTCTCTACTGTTGTGTCTTTTGTATGGTCTGCTATTAGGACAGCTGCAGGTAGAAACCTTTCCAAAGGAAAAAACACACCAGTTTCTTTCGTCCCTTTAACAAGTGACATAGGAACACAGGACCTGTCACTCTGGATCAGGTCAATGATGAATCTACTCCAACATCCAGTCTTTGAAAATCGTCATTATCAGTATGCAGATGTAAGGTTCAGCAACTCTTACAGTAGAAAGTTACAGAATAACCTACCTATGGGGAAAGTTAGCTTATGTCCTGAAGCACCAGATTTAAAATCCTTATTAATGTTACTGGGGATGTTCCTGTAGGTCACAGAAGTGGCTAGTACTTTTTAAACTGCTTATATACAGATTTCAGTTGTTTATTAGAAAAGAAATTCAAAGGGATCTGGAAAGAAGCCACAGAGAGCCAAAGGAGCAAAGGTTTGAGAGAAAAAGAAAAAGAGGGATAGAAATTTTTTAAGAAAAGTTTGATTTGCTAACATAACCAATTGTCAAAAAAAGAGCAAGATGAAAACTCAGCTCATGTTTTGGAACAAAACTGGGGGGGAGGGGGAGGAGATGGTATACTTTAAATTTAGACTCAGGGGATACAAACCTAACAAGGTTAGGCTATTTAAAACCTCAGAACAAGCCTGTAATATATCTAAACCTAGCAGCTGATGGATGGGAACAAACAAAAATACTAAGAAAACAAACAGTTTTAAAAAAAAATAAGAAAATTAGATTACTTACCTGTAACGGAAGGTTCCAAGATGTGTGGTCCCTATCTGTATTCCACTAAGAGGTTATGTACTTGCATCATGCACCCGGAGCAATGGTTTTTGAAAACAGTACTGCTTCATGGTCCACACACGTGCCCTGTGTCGCTTTGTGATCACACACAAGGTGATAAAGGGCACCGCGGGCTGCTTGCATCTCCAGTTCCTCTAGGCTCTTGACTCCACAGAAGAGGGAAAGGAGGGTGAATTTAGAATGCAGATCAGGACCACACGTCTCCAAGAACATTCAATTACTAAGTAAGTAACCTTATTTTCTTCTTCAAGTGATGGTCCCTACTATATTGCACTGAGAGTGATTAACAAGTGGTGCTCATGTGGATGTTGGGAGATTGTGCAGGAGAAGTTTGTTGTTCTGATCAAAGTGGGCATCGCAGAAATATGCACTATATAATACCTACATTCCAGTTGAGGTATATTATAATTATATGGTAAACATTCGAAAGTGGTAAACATTAGAAAGTAAGAAATTTTTCAGTAATAGTATGCTGTGACAGTTCTGTATTTTTATGCCTGGTTTTGTAAGCCATTAATTTTCCAAGTGTGGTGCAACTTCAAATACAGGGGGTCCCCGCTATAAGTCGTCCAGGTATACATCCGTTCCACACTAAAGTCATTGACGTTTGTAGGAACTGATGCATAAGAAGTCCTCCCATTCCCTGCTATAAGTCATGCAAAACACTCCCTCCAATTTGCTTAAATGGAAGTCAGCTGCGGGGAAAAAAAAATACCCCGCTTTAAGTTGTTTTGCTATAAGTCCAAGTTTTTTGGAATGTATCTTGGACTTCTAGCGAGGGACCTCTGTATACAAGACAAAATCCTGCAATGAGTGGAGTACTCCGGAAAGGCTGAAGATCCACTGGTCTAAGGTACTGGGAATTCTCTACAGCAATTACTCAAACTAGTGAGACTCATTTTGGGGGAGGAAGGGACTGAAGAGGTGGCTGCATCTGGACAAGATGAG
The DNA here is from genome assembly GCF_052426305.1 of Pelodiscus sinensis. Lineage (NCBI taxonomy): Eukaryota > Metazoa > Chordata > Testudines > Trionychidae > Pelodiscus > Pelodiscus sinensis. The sequence goes on from NC_143055.1 coordinate 106,977,074, forward strand.
GGATGCCTCCCCCAGATCCATGGATATGATTAGACTCTGCAGCTGTGTTGGAGTGCCATTCTGAGGAGGGTTGTGGTGATGAAGTGGGAGAGCTGCAGCAGCATCCCAAATCCTTAAGCAGGTACAAAAGGAAGAACCGAACAAAAAAAATTCAGACCATATAAACAAAAATCTGAACTATGAACAGCACTAAGGAAGTGTAACTTTGAAAATGCATCACAGGGCCAATAGAAGAAGCTCTGACGCAGGCCACGTGGCAGAGAAAAGAAACTGGATCCTCTGGAGGCCCACCGTGCCCTTTATTACCTCAGGCCAGGCCATGAGGTGGTCCAGGGCATGTGCGCAGATGCCGAAGAGTAACACTTCCAAAAGCTTTGGCTCCAGGCACCTGGCACATAAACCTCTGTGGAATACAATAGGGACCATCACTCAAAGCACAGGACTGATTTGAGAGATGAGAACACAGAATCCACAACAAAGCCAATAATAATCAACAGGTTAAAGGGCTTCTTGCTTCACTGCACTCTTTGGAGAAGAGCTGCAACAAGTCAGGTTTACAGGAATTATAACAGCAACAGTATCATTACACTTCAAAAGGCAGCTTCATTCTAAGCATCCATTTTCAGGAGCTTATAAATATTCTAGACAATTTAATTCCCTCTCCCTGCTTGAACTGAAGTAGTCCAAATCTAATGATCTTCCAGACATCCTGCAAGGCCTATATCTATTTACTTGGCATGGGGAGATTTGTTGGGAGAAATTGCTTTGTTGGTGCAATAGGTGCTATTTTAATAGGATTATTTTTTATGTCAAAGAGGTCTAAAATATATACTAGTGCCTGAACTATGGAGAAATAGGGGACATTTAAGTAAAAAGGAGTTTACATTTTTCCTCACGTAACTAGAGCTAATCAGGTGCAATGAAAATAATTGCTAATTTAATTGAAGTTAGAATTAATTGAACTGCATGCACACTGTTTCCTGCACAACTTAGGTAGGCCATGGAAAAGAAGGGTTTTTTTTATTTTGATTAATCTGAAGTTTCCTCTGGGCCACATCTGAATCATGAGACTAGAGGGCAAAGTGACAGGATTCTAGGGAATTCGATATATAATCTTATGCAGTATCTATCTTTCTTCATTACTGTAGAACACGGCTACTCAACATGTGGCCGCGGCCTGTTTGTTTGCTGCGCGTGGTGTGGTTTGGGTTCATGCAGGGCTCAACACATGGCCTGCGGGTGGGAGCCAAAACAAAAAAGTAATCATTATAATGGTCTTCTGCTGATATGCGTTGTAGTAGTTAAATTCCTGGACTGTCATCGCTCATTAAAAGTGCTATCATATGGGTGGAACTCAGGTGAATATTGCATTTTATTAATATCAGCAGAACTGACTTAAATGGGGCCTGTGTGTTGTGTAGTCTTGCCTTAATCTTCGTATTCATGCCCATCAGTGTGAAAGAAGCTATTTGCATTTATATTTGCATCCACACTTAAATTGCGGCTCTTGGCATGTGCTGAGAGTATCACTGTGGACTCCGGGGCTTCCAAAGTTGAGTAGCCCTATTGTAGAATGTTTTAACATGCTGAAATATATTGCTAGATACTAAGATGAATGCCTTTGATGTTCCCTAGGTTGTAATTTTTAGAAATACGTTATTTTAATATAAGACCTAGAGCTATTTGAGGTGATGTTAGGTGATAGTCTTTCACAAAGGTACAGGCAGTCCCCAGGTTACGTACAAGATAGGGACTGTAGGTTTGTTCTTAAGATGAATTTGTACTTAAGTTGGAACTGGCATCCAGATTCAGCCGCTACGGAAACTGACCAGCAGCTGACTACAGGAAGCCCGAGGCAGAGTTGCTCTGCCCTGGGCTTCCTGGAATCAGCCGCTGATCAGTTTCAACAGCAGCTGAATCTGGACACCTGGGACAGAGCAGCTGGGGCGCTGCCAGGTAGGTCCCCGCAGCGCCGCACCTCGGCACTGTGGGGACCAACCTGGCAGCACCCCAGCTGCTCTACCCCAGGTGTTCCCAACTCAGCTGCTGCTGAAACTGATCAGCGGCTGATTCCAGGAAGCCCAGGGCAGAGCAACTCTGCCTCGGGCTTCCTGTAGTCAGCTGCTGGTCAGTTTCAGCAGCAGCTGACTTGGGGACGCCTCGGGCAGAGCAGCTGGGGTGCTGCTGGGTTGGTCCAGTAGCGCTGCTCCTCGGCGCTACTGAACCAACCCAGCAGCACCCCAGCTGCTCTGCCCCAGGCGTCCTGATTCACCCGCTAATGAAACTGACCAGCAGCGGCTGAATCAGGACGCCTGGGGCAGAGCAGCTGGGGTGCTGCCGGGTTGGTCCAGTAGCGCCGAGGAGCAGCGCTACTGGACCAACCCAGCAGCACCCCAGCTGCTCTACCACAGGCATCCGCGAGAAAAGCCTGGTCTGCTGGGGGGAGCGGGCGCACTAGTTGCGCCTCTCCCCCAGAAGACCAGGGAGACGTAGGTGGTGGGACCGCGGCACGTCTGGGTGGTCCCGCCGCCCCGGTCCACCGGGGCAAGAAAAGCCCCGTTCGTATGTATGGAACCGACATAACCCGGGGACTGCCTGTATTGGGTTTTTGTTTTTTGGGTGTTTTTTTTTTTTTTTTTTTTTTAAGTCTTCACTATTCGTTGCTAAATGTAAAAGATTATCAGTTACTCTAGCTAGAAAGGATAAATATATATTTAAAATTCAAACAGTAGTGGTGTTTGTTCCTCAAAGAGGACTACATGTCTGATATAGTCCCAAAACTGTAGTATTAAAGATTTCATGAAATTTTCCAAAGGCTTTTCTAAAGCTTATGGCTTTAAAGAAGATATAGTACAAAGAGATCAAAGTATTTTTCATCTTTTTATGCCCTGGACAACACATGTGTTCCTGTGTCCCCCTCATTGCCTTCCTGAGGAACAAATGAGTAATTGGAATGTTAATATCTTGCTTTTATAATTAACACCCTCAAGCCCTTTGAACTCCAGCTAGGTAAGAGCTGTTCTGTTTCCTCTCTCTCAATTAATTCACTTAGGACATTTATATCAAAGGCTGATGTGAAGATAGCTCTTGGGAAACGGAACTGTACTTTTCACATACAGTATTTTAGAAAAAAAAAATGTTTTCAACATAACTAATCCAAATAATATGAATATGAAATCCTACATATGATAGCCATTTTCAAGTATTTAAAAGAGTGTCACAAGAAGGGGGGAGAAAAATTATTCTCGTTGGCCTCTGATGACGGGACAAGAAGCAACAAGTTTAAACTGCAGCAAGGTTTAGGTTGGACATTAGGAAAAACTTCTTAGTTGTCAGGGTGGTTTAACACTGGAATAAATTGCCTAGGGAAATTGTGGAATGTCCATCTCTGGAGATATTTAAGAGCAGGTTGGATAGACATCTATCAGGGATGGTCTAGACGGTGTCTGGTCCTGCCATGAGGGCTAGAGACTGGACTTCATGACCTTTCAAGGTCCCTTCCAGTTCTACTATTCTATATCGAGTGGCCTGTAATTACTTACAGCTTAGTTACAGAAAGAGTAATGGAAGCTTTATGAGTTTCTCATCAAATGTACTATGTATGGTAGTTGTTCAATAAAATGAATAATGCTTGAAGTTGAAATCCTACAAAATTTAAAAAACTGTTCTTTCACTTCCCTTTTGCAAGCACATTAATAAAAAATTCTATTACACACATTTACTTTCTTTCCTATAAGTGTAATCTATGCAAAATGACTTTGTCCAGTCAACAGCAGGCCGCTCCTGCTAGTTAACACTGAAACTCATCTGATGCAATAATTTGAATTTCCAACAGATAATGGCTATGCCCAAATTCTAATGATTATAAGGCATAATAAACAGAGGTACATACCATTCTAAGAAAAGTAAGTTACACTCTTGTATATTCTGATATAATTGTGGTTACTAAAACCACCCTTAATATTCCCAGTTACTCAGCCTCCAAAGGATATGTCTATACAGCCTTCAGTAGTGAGTCTCCTAGTTAGACGGACTCAGACTTGTGGAGACAGTGCAACCACACTAAAAAAGGCTGCATAGATGTTGCAACTCAGGCAGAAGCTCAGGCTCTGAAACCCACTCCCTTACCTTGGCTTCAGTACAGGCAGTCCCCGGGTTACATACAAGATAGGGACTGTAGGTTAAGTCGGAACTGGCGTCCAGATTCAGCCGCTACGGAAACTGCCAGTGGCTGACTACAGGAAGCCCGAGGCAGAGTTTCTCTGCCCTGGGCTTCCTGGAATCAGCCGCTGATCAGTTTCAACAGGAGCTGAATCTGGACACCTGGGACAGAGCAGCTGGGGCACTGCCGGGTATGTCCCGGCTGCGCCTCACCTCGGCGCTGCGGGGACCAACCTGGCAGCACCCCAGCTGCTCTACCCCAGGTGTCCCCAACTCAGCTGCTGCAGAAACTGACCAGCGGCTGATTCCAGGAAGCCCGGGGCAGAGCAACTGGGGTGCTGCCGGGTTGGTCCAGTAGCGCCAAGGAGCAGCGCTGCGGGACCAACCGGCAACGCCCCAGCTGCTCTATCACAGGCGTCCGCGAGAAAAGCCTGGTCTGCTGGGGGGGCGGGCGCACTAGCTGCACTCCTCCCCCTCCCCCCAGCAGACCAGGGAGACACGGGGGGCGGGACCGAGACGCGCCGCGGTCCCGCCGCCTGGGTCCTCCGTGGCTTTGCTCCGCGTCTCCCTGGTCTGGGGGGGGAGGGGCACCCAGCAGACCAGGGAGACGCGGAGCAGCTTTTCTCGCCCCGGAGGACGCGGGCGGCGGGACCGCGGCACGTCTGGGGGTCCCACTGCCCGCGTCCTCCGGGGCGAGAAAAGCCCCGTTCGTAAGTACAGATCTGACGTAAGTCGGATCCACATAACCCGGGGACTGCCTGTACCTGGAACTGCAACATCTATTGATTAATGAGAGACCCAGATGCCCAAGTTTGCAGATTCATTGCTGTGAGCTTCTACTCACTGTGCAGACATACCCCAACAAGCCAAACCAGAATTTCTAGATTCTTCTTCTTGAGAGTGGAGACCCAGAGTTAAGATACTATAGTTTATACTTATACCTGCAAGCTCTTGAGTGAGCAGCCTACTTTAGATCCTTTCATATGTCCAATTAACCATGTCATGTTTATAACTCGCAAGCTCAGGCATGTCTCTTAGTCTTGCCTCTTCAATGTTACAGGGAAACTACAACTAAAGCCAAACTCCAACCAGAGGCCAATATATGTTGGCAGCTTTATATCAGTGTAAGCAGTTATTAAAATAGTTTTGCCCAAGGAGTCCTTTGTGTTCAATTTCAACCCCCTCTTACACACACACACACACACACACACACCCCCCACACCCAAAATGGGTTCCAATATCACGTGACCCGAACACATCTCTTAGCAGAATCAACCATAGTCCAGGAAAAGCAAAGCTATTCACAAATCCAGTGTTGGGCAAAATCTACTTATAGGCAGGAAACCAAACAATGGGGTGAGGGGAAGGCAGACACCAAGGCACCCCCTGCTTACCACTCAGATGCCTGCTGGAAACATCTAAGACTAAACAGCGAGAGGGATAATGTGCCCAAGTTAGGAGGCCGCACAGATTGTGAGAAAAGACTGATTAGAACTAAAGTTAGGGCAAGAAATTGCATGCAACAACGTTCCTTGAGTATTAAGCTTAACTGCTGTGTTTTGTTTTGTTTAGCTTAATAATTTCTTTTTATTTGCTTGTTTTCACTTGCAACCACTTAAATACTACAGGTTGGACCGCCCTGGTCCAGCACACTTGGGACCTGCGCGGTCTTAACCCAGGGAGTTTGTCAGACCAGCCAAGGTCAGGCTCCTCTCTGGGCTGTGGGGGTCCCTCGAGCCTGGCCTCCCTGCCCTGCTGCCAGACCCATGTCAGGACTCCAGGGGTCAGCCTCCTTGGGCTGGGACTCTCCAACCGCCACAGGCCCTGCTTCTGTCGGGGTTCCTAGCCAGGGCCAGGGGTTTCTGGGCTGGGGCTCTCTGGTCTGGACTTCCCACCTACCACAGAATCAGCCCCTGCTGGCCCAGCTAGGGCTCCCCAGCACCCACGGGATTCTCAGTTGGCTTGTGCTTCTCGCCTCTGGGACTCTCTGGTCCGGCAACATCCATGGTCCTTCCAGACCATGGAATTTTCTGGACTACAGAGTCCTGGATTTGGAAGGTTCAACCTGTACTTTTTTATATTTATTAAAATCCCTTTTATTATTAGCCCAGTGTAAATAACTGTTACCTGGGGGAGGGGAATAATGGCCATGTACATCTCTTTCATTGATAAAGGGAGCAAACAACTTATGAGCTTGCTCTGCATAAAACTTTTGTGCAGAGTAAGAGAGATCTGTTTGGGATTCTGGTTCCACTGGGGCTGTGCACCTGGGTGCTGTGTCCCTCTGACTGAGCCTTCCCAGAGCTGAGTTGCTCTCAGTGTCTGTTTCAGTTTTATCTGAAGTGGGCTGTGCCCATGAAAGCTCATGATGCCATCTACATGTTTTGTTAGTCTATAAGGTGCTGCTAGACTATTCCTTGTTTTTTAGGTTTTTCTCGGTATCTGTGTTGCTCTGCTGTGGGCTTTGACCCCCAACTCTGTGCTTTTGCTGGGGAAGACCTGAGTTTTTGGCTCAGCAGAACAGGTAAGCAGGTAAGTGGGCTCAGCCCCTCAAGTGACAGTCTCAAGGGAATCTCTGTAACCCAACTCTTCACAAAACTATCCCAGTAACAGTCTCACTAATGCCCATATGGAGGTTTTACTACTACTTGATATTCCAAAATCTCATGTGAATTTTTTCTGATTGACTATCCAAGATTTGCGTCCCCCCCTTGTATTTACAGCATCACATTGGGATTTCATGTTCAACTGATAATCTACTGTGACCTGTAAACTACAGATGTGAACTGTTAACCGGTGCAGGCTGTAGCAGCTCCCCACTTGGGCTACGTCTAGACTGGCCACAAATTCCGGAAAAGGGATGCAAATCAGGTAAGTCAGCATAGGGAAATCCGCGGGGGATTTAAATATCCCCCGCGGATTTAAATAAACATGTCTGCCGCTTTTTTTCCAGCTTGGGGAAAAGCCGGAAAAAAGCGTCTAGACTGGCGCGATCCTCTGGAATAAAGCCCTTCTCCGGAGGATCTCTTATTCCAACTTGGAATATTCCTACTTGGAATAAGAGATCCTCCGGAAAAGGGCTTTATTCCAGAGGATCGCGCCAGTCTAGACTCTTTTTTTCCGGCTTTTCCCCAAGCCGGAAAAAAAGCGGCAGACATGTTTATTTAAATCCGTGGGGGATATTTAAATCCCCCGCGGATTTCCCTATGCTGACTTACCTGATTTGCATCCCTTTTCCGGAATTTGTGGCCAGTCTAGACGTAGCCTTGCTGTGGGTAGAAGTCTACTCCAGACCCTCCTCCACCCCGGGGGGCCTGCCACGGACAGGGATAGTTCCAGAGGGGCCACTCCATCCCAGCCATTGTGGATGGAGGAGCCACTGCAGTTCGGCAGGGCTGGAGTGCCCCCCTGCCTCCCCACTCTTTTGCTCCTATACATATGACCTTCCATTTGGCTGTATCAAAATACATTTTGTAAAGCAAGCCTACCTTGACAGAATACTGGACTGGATTCTATTCCCAGCTCTGCTATTAGTGAGGTGACTCTGGGCAGTCATCTCTTTGCGCCTGGGTTCTCTCATCCATATAAAATGGGGGTAATATTGCTGACCTCCTTTGCAAAGACCTTTGAGATTTACTGATGAAAAACAGATTGCAACTGCATATTATTATTAACAGCTGCAAATGATCCAGATCACTCTGTATAATAGACCTGCTTAATCATTACTTACCACTCTTCTAATTTTTTGAGTTTGCGGCAAATGTTACTGGTAATCATTTTAAATTTTCTCCCAGATCACTGATGAAGATACTGAATCACACTGAGCCAAGACCAGATGTCTGCAGGACCAACTAGAAACACCCTACTGGATTCAAGTCTCCATTTATAAATTGTTTTTTGTGGTCTGTCAGTTAACCCATCTATAAATCCATAAACAAGACATGAATATACTCAAGAGAGAGGATGAAGATTAACACTAGGGTAGCTCAGTCACGTTCCTTCAATTCCAGCCTCGTGATTTTTCACACTTTTGAATATAAATGGATTAACGTGTATATTTCTATGTGCTATCTTTCACACATCAAGTTTTAAAGCTCTGCTGACAGTCAAATGTAAAGAGAAACAAGTAAGTTTAAAAGGGGAGTTTTCTTGTTTTTTTGTTTGTGTGTTTTTCAAAAAGAGCTGGCTTAGCAAGGGGTTGGAGGGAAGAGGAGAAACATGCCACCTGCTACTCTCCATAGAACTATTCTCCATTATAATATATTATATATGAATGGGTATTTTCTCACAGAAAGGACATCTCAGCTAGACTCTAGCCTTTGTCAATGGATGAGCAGCTGAATTTCTTTTTCTGTTTTGAAAGACTCTTGGCTGCAGAGATGGTCAATTTCCAAGTAATCAGTAAAAGCTCTCCAATCACCCTTCAACAATAGGAATTCAGCTGACGGCAGAATCCTCGCTCATCTTGTTCCTGATTCATGGCAGAAAAATAACGGCAGAGCATACTGAAATAAATGGAAGAAAGTCAAAGATTTGTAAGAAACTAAACCATTTACTGCCTTCAGCAGACTCAGCAAATCAGTACTGTTAATAAAGGCCAGCAAGTCAAAACACCAAATGTCTCCGAGAAGGTACGAAAAGATGTATTTCTAGCCACCAAGTTTTACATTTAGCCTAGTGAAAATGCAAAATGGAGGAACTGAAATGAATAAGCAGCACACAACCAGTGAACAAAGCCTAGAGCAAACTGAAAAAAAAAAAAATCACTCATTGCCCACCACTCGTAATACAAGTCCTATTTGTATCATGTCCTCAATCCTCACACCCTTCCAACATGATTTGCTAAACTCCTTGCAGGAAAAACTCACTCCTTTCCTTTTTTTTTTTTTTTCCTTTTTTTTCAGTCAGCCTTACCTCAGTTCCCAGAAAAATCAGGGAGAGGATCCTCAAGGAATCCATTTTGAAGCACTTGAAAGAGGGAAATATGATCAGGAATAGTCAACATGGATTCACCAAGGGCAAATCATGCCTGACCAATCTGATTAGCTTCTATGATGAGGTAACTGACTCTGTGGACATGGGGAAGGCAGTGGATGTGATACACCTTGACTTTAGTATAGCTTTTGATATGGTATCCCACAATATTCTTGCCAGCAAGTTACGGAACTATGGATTGGATAAATGGACTGTAATAGGACAGAAAGCTGGCTAGATTGTCAGGCCTAACAGGTTGTGATCAACAGCTCAATGTCAGGTTGGCGGTCGGTTAAGTGAAGTGCCCCAAGTATCAGTTCTAGGGCCGGTTTTGTTCAACATCTTTATAATGACCTGCATGAGGGGATGGATTGCATCCTCAGCAAATCTGTGGATGACACTGACCTAGGGGAGAGGTAGATATGTTGAAAGGCAGAGATAGGGTCCAGTGTGACCTAGACAGATTAGAGGATTGGGCCAAAAGAAATCTGATGAGGTTCAACAAGGAAAAGTGCAGAGTGCTGCACTTAGGACGGAAGAATCCCAAGCATTGTTACATGCTGGGGACCGACTGGCTAAGTAGTAGCTCTGCAGAAAAGGACCTGGGGATTACAATGGATGAGAAGCTGGATATGAGTCAACAGTGTGCTCTTGTAGCCAAGAAGGCAAATGGCATATTAAGTTGCATTAGGAGGAGCACTGCCAGCAGATCTAGAGAAGTGATTATTCCCCTTTATTTGGCTCTGGTGAGGCCACATCTGGAGTATTGTGTCCAGTTCTGGGTCTCCAACTACAGAAAGGATGTGGATGCATTGGAGAGGGTCCAGCAGAGGGCAACCAAAATGATTAGGGGGCTGGAGCACATGACCTAAGAGGAGAGGCTGAGGGAGTTGGGTTTATTTAGTCTACAGAAGAGAAAAGTGAGAGGGGTTTTGATAGTAGCCTTCAAAATCCTGAAGGAAGATTCCAAAAAGAATGGAGAGTGTCTGTTCTCAGTAGTGAGGGATAGCAGAACAAGGAGCAATGGTCTCCAATTACAGTGGGGGAGGTCTAGATTGGATATTAGGAAAAACTATTTCACCGGGAGGGTGGTGAAGCACTGGAATGGGTTACCTAGGGAGGTGGTACCATCTCCATCCCTAGAGGTTTTTAAGTCCCAGCTTGACAAAGCCCTGGTTGGGTTGATTTAGTTGGGATTGGTCCTGCTTTGGGCAGGGGGCTGGACTTGATGACCTCCTGAGACCTCTTCCAGCCCTAGGATTCTATGAAATAAAATATGTAGCCCTGCCCTGAGTGCAATGGACTGAATTACAAGACCTACTGAGGATGGTTCTTTCAGCCCTAACATTCTCTGATCATTCAAAATCCTCCAGCTCATATCTCATGCCCCTATATCAGGCCACCCCATCTTCATAGATAGTCTCAGGCAACACTCAGCTTTAAGTAAGTCTTTGCCAGACTGTTCCAGGCCAATGTGACTTTTATGCTGGCAAGTGAGGGGCAAGAGAAACACAATGGATCTCCTCTCTCCAAGCTTCTGAATGTGCTCCACCCACATTTCCAGTACTTGCTGGCCAGAGAAAGAGCTCGAGTCACAAACTTGAATCCCTCCTTGAATCACTACCAGGCCAGCTCTTTGTTTTTCATTCTTTGATTGCTTTCCTATTAAATTTGAGTAGTTTTCAGTTGCACTTGGTTGCTATGCAGGGGTTATCCTCACTGCCATTTGGTTTGGCCCACAAGCAGCCTGAGGGGCTCATTTTGGACCTGCTGAACATAGAAGTTCATATTTTGATAGTGGTGAGGAGTAGCTTCTTTCTCCAATGTGCAAGAGGTTCTGAAATTCCAGTCCCTGTATCCGGGGCACATCTTTCCTCACACTGTTATCCTGTCTCTGAAAAGCATTGAACCAACTAGTTTTGTTTTTGTTATTTTGGGGTTGGTTTCTTTTCGCAAATGTTCATCTTATAAATTGTGTTTATTATTTAAACACATATTGTAACTGTTGTGTACATAGGGTCAGATCCTCACTGGCATGAACACTGACATAGCACCATTTTGACTGTATCCTTGCCAGCTAGGGATGTTGGGTAGTGAGTAATTGAATAGTCGGGTAACTGCACAAAATAGTATCAGTTACATGACTATTCGATAGTCCCTGGGGGTGGGGGCCAGCAGCCAGTGCACTCCTGGTCCCACTCCTGGGAAGCCCCCTACCACTGCTGCCTAAAAACCAGCTCTCCGCGCAGACCGGCTTCCCACTGTACTAAAATCCAGCTCTCTGCGCAGACCAGCTTCCACTTGCTGCCCTGCGCTGCTGCTTAGGTTCATTGGTTAAATCGTGTCCACGACTACATATTGACATCCCTATTGTCAGCTAGTATAAAACACCACCAAGACAATCTTCAGTGATATTCTAATGATTGCATGTTGGAGTTTTTAGTTACTATACTCTCCCATCAACACTCTGAATTAGGGATGTGAAAGGGGTAACTGGTTACCCAGTACGCATCACCCTCAATGGGTGACGCTCATCAAGTAACAGTTATTCAGTACCCAGGAGCAGCCCCACGCCTGCAGCCCACTGCTGGCTCCCAACCCACGTGGGCTGAGAGTTGGCCACCTCGCTCAGAGCTGGAAGTGAGAGCCAGGTAGGAGGGGGCTGCCGCTTTTGGCCTGGTGTGAGGCCGCCGACTCCTAGCCCACGCGGGCAGGGCGCCAGCAGCCCAACTGAGGATCAGAAACAGCCAAGCTGGATCTGCCCACTCCAGCCCACTCACCCCCATTTAGCCAGTTAACTAATTAAATGGGATTTTACATCCCTACTCTGAACAGCTCTGTAGAAGGGAAGAGCTTTCATGTATCATAACACTTCCCTGGCTCCACCCCACGTCAGTTAGTCAGCGCAGTAACAAATAAGCAACAACTTAAGTTAATGGTAGGAAGAAAAGCCAGTCAACTATATGCAGAATTTTAAGTGTTCCAGTGTGCCATATATTTCCATTTCTCTAGCACGTCACCACACAGACAAAAAAATAAATAAATAAAATTTAAAAAAATTTCCAATGGCCTGGAAGCATTTCTCAGAGGAAAGAAGGAAAACTATAGGTTTGAAGGTTTTCTTTGTTGTAGAAAGCTCAGTGTTTCTGAATCATTCTGCACCCATTTACCCCAAATCTACTCCACCCACATCAGAAATACTTGGCCGAGCAAACGGATGGCTGCAGATTCCTTCCTAAGGCCTTTCTGTTCTCTTTTCTTTAGATGCTAGCTCAAAACCACTCAAAAAATTCGAGGGAGGCATGGGAGGGCTACACAGAGGAGTTAGCCAGGACTGTAGCACCATAAAAGGGAAAATACATCAGTTGCTAAACAGCCCAAGAAAGACTGGCAGCACTCCCTCTCCTCCTCTAGAGGTCTAGCCAGCAGACCTTTGCTCTTTCCCTCTGCAGAAAAGGGGAAAGGACAACGTACTGTAACTAGGGGGCTGTGCTCTGCTCACTTTGCTCATCCACCCCTGCACTGTTCAGCCACTTTTGTGGCCAGAAAGCCTGACAACATAATTACATCACATGGCAGGAAAAACTTTTTTATATAGAGAGACAGCAATCATTTTCCTTAGTACCGATCATTTCATGCCTTATTCCCATCTTTTCCCTTAGAAAGCACTAAGGAAAGTCCTTTTACACTGTCCCTTATGTTTAACAGCAGCTGAGAATTAAGATAGCTCCTCTTCCTTAATGTCCTCTGCTCTGTGAAGTCTCCACACATTGAGAAGACCACAAGTAGGAAATGATGGACCAAACCAGTGGAGTTTCTATTTGTGGAGCAAATTGCTTACAACACTATGAGTGCAACAGTATCTTCGTTGACAGCTTTAATATGCCAAGTTTATGCCACACTCAGAGAATATGGTTTGCACAGGATTTTGGTGCTGTACTTTCACAAGGCAAAGTGCTATACATTTTTGGAACCAGTTTTTAAAATAGTTCATCATGTATCTGTTTCCTGTTGCTATCTTTGGAAATTAAAAAAAGAGCAACGATTCTACTAATAACCACCATCCGATGACAGCTTTAGCAGTTTTTAAATGCCCACACATAAAAATGAGAAAAAGAAATTCTAGTGGTGCTTTTGTGTGAAGTGACACAAAATGCTAACGGTGCTGCAGTTTCTGTACAGGAATATTTACGTCCCAAAGCTTCATGCCATTGTCTATTTCCGTGGTGTCCAACCAGTTCTGAAGCAGTAGCCACTATAGTAGCTACTGCTATAGCAAACTAGCCACATTATTCTAAAAATGTAAAATAGCAGCTACTCCTATAGCCAACTAAGTATATTAAAATGTGGTTAACTGACTAGTCGACAAGCACTTCTGCATTCCTCCTTTGAAATGTACAAGAGCCCCTATTGGGGCTCTTTCAAAGGAGGAATGCGGAAGTCTGTACAGCCTGGGCTGGGCGGCACACGGGTGCATGCTTTGAAATGCAGTGCGGGCTCTTTCATTTCAAAGCCACGGAGCCTGGGATTAGCGGGAGACTCTCAGTCCCCCGCTGAGCCCAGGCTCCATGCTATACTGCATGCCACTAGGAGCCCGGGGTCAGCAGGGGAGTCCCAGGGAGTCAGCTGGGGAGTCGCTGCAAAGGCAGCATTTTAAAGGAGTAGCCGCTGCACAGCTGATCCATGGATCAGCTGTGCAGCACCTGCCCTTTTGAAAAGCTGCCTGGAGGTTTCAAAGGAGCAGCACCGCTGTACAGCACTGCCTCTTTGAAGTACCCCTTTCCTCCCACCCCCTTTGCTGCCTTTAGAGAGGCTGCAAAGGGGGATATCAACTAGTCAAAATACTATCTGGTAAGCAAATGCTTATTGGACAGTCGACTAGTCTTTCACATAGCCAACTAGCCACACTCAACTGGACAAATAACCACACATGGCTAACGGCTAGAGTCAAGGTTCCCTGTAAGCTGCACACTCACGTGGGCGCGCAGCTGTTTTCTGTGCTCCGCTCAGAGGTTCAGCGCGTCTATGCAGGGAGCTCAGTTAACCTGCTGCGAGTGGGGAAGAGGGGGAAGGGAGGAGCGACATGGGACGGAGCAGAAGCAGTAGCAACGGCACCAGGCAACAAGCAGCTGATTTGCAAGGGGAGCTGGTTTTTAAACTGGCTCCCCTCATGGACCAGCTCCCGCCTGGTACCCTGCGCTGCTGCCTCTGATACAGTGGCTGCAGGCCCTACCCCCAGGGACTACAGAATAGTTGACAAACCAATAAGAATTCATGAGGTTACTCCACTCTTCAATTAAGTGATATTTAACATCCCTAATACATCTCACAATGTTTGCTTTTTTTTTTTGCAAGACACAAGAAGTAGTTTTTTTTTTTTTTTTGCTTTACTCAGTGCTGATAAGGCCTCAACTGGAGTATTGTGTCTAGTTCTGGGCACCACATTTCAGGAAAGATGTCAACAAACTGGAGAAAGTCCAGAGAAGTGCAACAAAAACAATTAAAGATCTAGCAAACATGACTTGGAGGGAGGATTGAAAGAATTAATTTGTTTAGTCTGGAAAAGAGAAGACTGATGGCAGTTTTCAAGTACCTAAAGGGAGAAGGGAGAAAAATTATTCTCCTTAACCTCTGATGATAGGACAAGTAGCAATGGTCTTAAATTGCAGCAAGAGAGGTTTAGGTTAGACATTAGGAAAAAGTTGCTAACTTTCAGAGTGGTTAAACACTGGAATAAATTGCCTAAGGAGATTAGAATCTCCATCACTGGAGATTTTTTAAGAACAGTTTAGCCAAACACCTGTCAGGAACGATCTGGATGGTACTTTGTCCTGCCATGAGTGCAGGGACTGGAACTGATGGAACTTCTGGAGGTTCCTTCCAGTTCTAGGATTCTAAATTAGGACTGAAGAGAGACAAGCCACATATAAACAAGCAACCTGAGAGGTGAGGTTAAATAAACATGCTATTTCACGCTCTTCCACACCCTACAACTATCTCTACAGGTCATGAGTGAAATACCTGGGTTGTACTCTTAGGGGATCTCACACTGCCACTTACCTATTCTGCAGGTAAAGAGACAACTTTGTTCTGCAAAGTTGCCAATGCTGCACCCTTCCCAAGCATTCCGGTCACAAAAACACCCTATTCTATTTTCATTTTTAAGAGAACAGGTGTTTATTTTCCAATCTCTCAAGGCAGAGCATTGCTTTTGCATCTTGGGGAGCTATTTTAGTCATTTCCCTCCCCTCCCCCCCAAATATTCCATTACATCTGTGAAAAGCTTATTATATGCACTGCTGCAATACTGACAGAATAAGAAAAATATCAGCTTAATGTATGGAAAATATTTAGCAATTAGAATTATGCCAACATATTTCAGGGATTGATTCATCATCTTCCTTAATTTAATAGATTGTCAGCACAATATTTTGACCTTCCCACTGCATTTAGCCTTTTAGCTCAATGAGATAAGTGACACATTCTGTGTAACATTGCTATTTTCTCCTCCTATGACTAGATACCACTACTAATGATTTATGACAAATGGACTAACCCAAAGTGAACTTCAGTCACAGATACAGTTTGTTCAGACAAGGAAATATTTCCTGCTTCAAAATCTCAGCTTCACAAATTAGGGGATTAACGGCTTGGCTAGGAAATGGAACTGAGCAGATAATTTTTCATATTCACAGTGGAGCAGCAGCTATTTTTAAAATCATTCTCAAAGAGCAGGGAAGGGAAGGAAACCTCAGACTTTTCAAAAAAGAAGAGGCATCTCTATGTATTGGAGTAAATTTGGTTATTACTTGATGCTTCAAAAGAAGAATTTCTGCAACATGGCCAAGTGGACAGATGCCCTTGAGAAAGCTGAACAGAAACAGTACAGGAAAGTCCAAACCTCTTTCTCCCCCCACTCCAATAATGATTGAAGATAAATAAAATTTGGTTTGAAAGTAATCTGCAGACCAACCAATAAGTGAGCCCTGCAGCATTCTGAACACCTCAGATGTCAAGGTTCAGTTCAAGTATCACGGTTACTTTAAACAGTATCAACAATAGGGAAGAAAGAACTTTTCTGTAACTGTGTTGCTCTTAGAACTTAACACTGGTTTAGCATTATTAAATTGTATAGACAGTTAAGTCAATAATATTTTCCACAGCATCACAGCCCAGCCCAAAACAACAAATGAAATCAGCTACTAGGCAAGGTTGATGGTCATCTTAAGAGCACACAGATGAAACACAGCTTGAGTAAGAGTTCCTTGAGGAGGGGCGTGAGAAGTGGCTTCCGTCTCTCAAGTAAGCCTTTCCAGCCCATATATAAGGTAGCAGCCTGCCTGCCTCCAATTCAGTATGCCATTTTGAAAGACTTTATTTCAATATAACTAAAGTACAAGGATGCATTCTTAATTTAAAAGAACATCCAACACCAGAAACTAGGGTTGACAATCTGGTATTTGCGCTCTCTGTCCAGCAGAAAAATTCAGAAAATACCAGACATGTGTAATGACCAGTATTTTCTGAATTTCCGGCTGGGCACCGGATGGAAGCCTGGCAGGAGCAGGGGAGCAACTGGGAGGCGGGCCACCATTGGTGCTGGGAGCCCTGTGGACACGCGCAAAAGCTGGGCAGGGTGGGGGCAGTGGCTGGGACTCCCAGCCACTGCCCCCGCCTGGCTTCTGCACACAACCAGAGGCTCCCAGCACCAATCACGGCCCGTCTCCCAGCTGGGAGCCTCTGGTTGCATGCAGAAGCCAGGCAGGGGGAGTGGTTCCCAGCCACTCCTCCCGCCCCCACCCAGCTTCTACTAGCAACTAGAGGGAGTGCCTGCCAGGGGCGCGGCCTGTTGGACTCTGGCTGCAGCCAGTGGCTGCACCCTCTCCCCCCCCCCCAGCTCTGCTTCCTGACCCCTCCTGTCCAGCCTCCCCGGCCCCCGGTCCCTCCCCCAAGCTCTGCTTCCCACCCCCCACTCTCCCCCGCCAGCCCCGCCTCCCACCCCCCTTCCTCCCAGCCAGCCCCACTCCCTTCCTGGCCAGTTCCTCTCCCCTTCCCCCCCCACGATCAAGTGTGTCTGGTATGGGGGGGGGGGTCTACCTGATAACCCTCACCAGAACCCGTACTGACACACAAGGTACTTCAACACAGCAAACTTGCGAGTCATTGCACCACATATAGGCATACCCAAAACAGATTTAATAAAGCCAGAGCGAGTGAAGCTGTGGCAGCGCAGGATTCAGCATAAGCTGTACGGGCCTGCCTTGGACCCTGGGTACTTATTCAAGAAGGAAGCCCTGCCTGCTGCTGTGGCGTTACTGATATTGGTACCCAAGGTAGCTCACATATGTCTATTCAACCTGCAATCACAACTGACAAGCCTCAAGACTCACTCTGCATTGCTGGGTGCTCTGCTACATGGCTCAAATGCAATTACAATACAAGGGATTTAAGGCCTGGAAAAAAATTAATATACATTTTTGGCCAAATTTCAATCACCAGTATCCTTTAATTTTGTTCATCGCCAACTTTAAATATGCCAAACGAAAGTCTTCCATCTAGGGTATAAAGAGTCTAATATTGTATCTTATATACCATATGGGAACTTATAGGTATATGAAATTGCTGAAAGTAAGTCACATATACATGTTAACTGGGCATTAAGATACTCCACGGACACCAAATCAAAGATGCCAATCTGAAGCTAGTACTGCACCATCTGTGATGTTATAATTTCAGCTTTTTCCTCTTCTTCCGATATGCCATTGCAAGGTTTGACAAAGTACTTTCATTTCTACCTCTGTGAGATGCAGTAATAGAGTATAATTATATTGCTTTCAGAGGGGAAAATGAAATAGTTTCTAACAAGAATTCAGAACAAAACACTTACTTTAGCAGCTCTTGCTCAGTATTAGCAGTGTTAGGAAAATGTCAGGATTTCAGTCATTCCTTCCTTAACAGAATACACAGCAAGCAGCAGCTCTCAACATTACATCACCCATTTAAAATCTATCTTCCACTAAAAACATACGAGTCAGTATCAAGGCAGTTTCTCAGCATGATTACAGGCAAACAGATAATTATAGTTTGATTTTAGTCAGAAAAACAATTTTTAGTTTCCCTCGTCTAACTCCTATGTCATTCGTGGATGGGAGCAGGAATGCAGACTATACCAACGTATCAACTGCAGCAGCCAACCTCTTCCCATCCAGAAATACTTTGATCAGCCACCAACATTGCATCTAAAATCCCGTAAGCTTCCCTGGCAGTGAGTGAGGGAAGTCATGGCCAACGTCAAGGAACTATGTCGAGCTAAATGGCAGCAAGTAGACATCCCAAACAAACATCTTGTGCTGGATCCCACTACTGAGCAGAAAGGCTTCAATTTTCCCTGGAGACTGTGGTGTGTCCTAAACCGGCTTAGGACTGGTCAGGGAAGGTGCAGTTATCTACTGCCTAAGTGGAATTTGTTGCCATCTCCACTTCGTGATTGTGGCAGTCTGCAAACTATGCATAGGCATGCACAGCACATTTCATTAGGGTGTGCATCCAGGGAATATTATTTTTTATAGGCAAACATTTATTGAATACTCAATCATAAAGGACATTATTTTTATTCAAACAAACAAACTAAAGAAACTAAAACTTAACTAAGCTTAATTTTCTTTTAAATTAACAACTAAACTTTACTTAAAAAAATACAAACTTCTGCTTCACCCCCAAAATCCTCTGGCACCTGCACCTTCCCTTACACCTGCACCCTCCTGGTGCCTCCCCCTTCCCCCACTGCCCCTGCCCCCTTTGTCCTCTTTTTCCCTTATGCCACCCCCTCACCACCCTCTGCCCCTGTTCCCCTCATGCCCCTGTGCCCTCACATATGACTTGCTCCATCCCCACCTTCCTCATGCCCACCCCTTCTTTCAACCCTTTTCCCAGCACCTCCCTCTTCCCCCTCTAGCCCCCAATGTCATTAACCTCTCCTCTCCCAGCATCACCCTGTCCCCCCTACCACTGACACCTCCCCTCCTGCCCTTTTCCTCATTGTGTCCACTTGGCCCCCTGGCATTTGTCTCTCCTCCACCCTGTCCCTTGGTGCCTTCCCCTTTCTTCTCCTGATCTGCACCCCTCCCCTCAGCACAGGTCCCTTTTTCTCCTACCCTTTTCCCCTATTTTTCCCCCCTTTCCCTCCCTTACCTTAGGCTTCTGCCTTCCAGTTTGCAAGGCTGGAGTCTGTGGTCGGGCCCCAGAAGTCCCCACAGACCGGGCCCCAGCTGCTTCCAGGGCTCCAGACCACATGCCGAGCTGTGACTTCACACCATGCCTGGGCGTCTCCCCTCTCACCTGTTGCACAGCGTTTGAGCATGCCATGCATACGCTCCCTCGGCCCCGCTGTGCCCTGTAGCTGGCCGGTGTGTGGCGCCGGGGAATTTAAAGTGCGGGGCTGCGGCGCCCCCTTAACAAATCCCCCTCCTCCTCCAGCAGCCACCAGCTGGCCCTTTGAGACATTGGGGTGTGCTTGGGCATGATCGGCACACCCCGTGCACACACCTATGAAACTATGCATCTCATTGTTGCAGAATGCCCAACAGGAAAATTCACTGGTTCATCGAAGGATATCCACAATCTAACCAGCAACCCGGTTCACTAGCTAGAGAGCATGGACATCCAACTTAGACGAAGAAATATAGCATTGAACACAGCATTCGAAAGAAGAAGACTCCTACATCCATCTTAAAACGGGGAGGTCTCCACTGCAGTCTAAGTTGCTGTAACTTACGTCATCCAGGGTTGTGAAAAAGTTCCTCCTCCCCCCTGGGTGACGTAAGTTTCATGCTGTGTACACTAGTGCTATGCCAGTGGGAGATACTCTCCTGTAAGCATAGTGCATCTTTACCATATATGCTCCAGTGTGCAGCTGCGCCCATGTAGTGCTGTAATATGGACTTGCTCAATGATTTAAGGTACCAATGGACAGCTGTAACTAGTGGAGCTGTAGCTTCAGGTGGTAGCTGAGTTAGTCTTTACAGGATAAACTTAAACAACAAATAATCTGGTAGCACTTTATAGACTAACAAAATATGTAGATGGTATCATGAGCTTTCATGGGCACAGCCCACTTCTTCAGATGACCAGAGTTTTGAGTTTAGGATGTCCAGACCCAAAATAAATAGGAGAGAAGAAAGAGGGGGAAGGAAAAAAATGGAAGGGGGCGGGAAACAAGAAGCAGAAGGTATGTAAATATCAAAGGGAAAACCAAACAGGCACTGTATATATGATTAGGGGTTTTTTGTTTTGTTTTGTTTTGCTTGGGTTTTGTTTTCTGGGCTGTTGTGAAAAATACTTGGGGGGAGAAGGGGTACTGGTTTTAGGTCAACTTTTTTTGGCTAAAAGTTGATGTTCTGAAGGTTTTATTACAATTATTTAAATAAAATTGAAGTGAACTGAAATAGTTGTTTCATAAAAGCCCATCACCTTTGGGAAACAAATCAAAACAAACTGTTTAAAAATTGTTCACATGTTCTCTCCCTAACTGAAATAATATGGCAAGTTCAACACAAATTCAGAAAACGTTTCAGTAGACTTAAATCTACTTTTTTCCCCAGCAAAAAAATTCTCCCACCTCTCTATTAATCTGTACTTTGTTCACAATTTGTTAGTTTTGAATTTATTGTATGTAATTAAGAATAACTAGCAAGTACTGAACGTTATAACAATTTCTAATGTTTTCAAATACAGCCATATTAAGGCCTTGTCTACAGTAAAAAGCATTTGCATGATATACTTCCAGTGGAGATGTAACTTAAAACAGGTTAAAAAAAATGCGCTTTTGCCAGCATTGTGTATACTAGTCCCAGAACAAAATAAGCTATACCAGTTAAAACTTCTTTTGCCAATATAACCGTATCTACAATAGAGCTTTTGCCAGACTAGCTATGTAATTTAGGAGTGTAAAAATATCTCAGTCCTAACTGATGTAGCTGTGCCAGCAAAGTTTATAAGTACAGACAAAGCCCAAGTCTCTTATACTATATCCTATCCTCCATGCAATAATTCTACAGTGGCTCCAAAAGAATCATCTCTCATATACGTTCACTTTTGAATGGTATGGATTTATACATGTACACACACTGGCATACATGGGAAATGTCTAGAATTGTAATAGGCTAAAAATAATATTGACTGAAATCTATCAGAATCCTAGAACTGGAAGGGATCTCAAGAGGTCATCGAGTCCAGTCCCCTGTCGTATGCTTTCCTCACCTGTCACTAATGTACGCAGGGTAGATGGGGGACACACATATACACACGCAGCTATTCCCATTTGCAACCATGTTGGAACTAGTCTATTCTCAGAAGGGCAAAAAAAAAAAAAATTATTAAGCTGACCATGATTGTTCATATAATAATGAGTTGAATTAAAACCTAGTTGAAACTGATGTATGAATGCATCCTTCCTTCGCCTACAATTGCAAGAGACAGCTATGGGGCTGCACCTAAACCCAGGTATAATAGAATCTGCCCAGCAGCTAATAGCATATGGAAGTTTCCAGAAAGACAGAGTGTAAGAAGTCGAGAGTCTTGAGTCAGGGGTGTTGGCTGAAAGAAGCTTGCACCTATAAAATGAGAAACTGTTCCTGTTGTTCTTGATGCATTCAGAAGCAGTAATTTGTACATTCTTTAGAAATAAGCCAGACCGAATCAAATTAAATACCAAGCTTCATCATCAATTTTGACTTGATGCTCAACAAAAAAGATGAAACATTCCCCCACAATATTTTTTAAAGATTAAAAATATTAAATAGTCTCCAATTCATATTTTCAGAGGAGGGAAGGGAGTCGTTTGTTTTTACAGACACACAGTTCTCAAAGGCATTATTTCATAAAATGTAAATGATAAAGATATTTCTTTGGAGGCTTATTGTTGATTCCAATTGTCAGCATGCTTTTTAAAAACAATCCTCATTTTAAC
Organism: Pelodiscus sinensis; assembly: GCF_052426305.1. Taxonomy (NCBI): domain Eukaryota; kingdom Metazoa; phylum Chordata; order Testudines; family Trionychidae; genus Pelodiscus; species Pelodiscus sinensis. The sequence goes on from NC_143055.1 coordinate 106,999,176, forward strand.
AACTGCTAATCTACAATACCAAGAATTTTTGAAGCTGATTTCCATTACATTTTTTTCTTTAATCCACATCAAAGCAGACAGACACTATACAGCAAAATATTAACACAACAACTAGAGCATTTCAGTAATGCAGTCAGCTGTAATATGAGAGTTGAGCTGAGACAGCTTATTATTAAATATATTTATATGGTGCATGCTGTACATAAAATTCTTCCTTGTCTTTTATAATTAGAAATCGTCTATGCTAGTTTAAATTTGCAGTTACATTAACTTCATGCTAATATTCTGTTTAAGATATTTAAGCCAAGCTTCCCAATGTAAACAGAATGCAGCTGACCAATCATAGACTGCAGTGACCATTTACTGAAGAAAAAAAAAAAAGCAGCTCAAGCTTCTTAGTAATAATCTTGTAATTAAATAATGCCAGTTGCACAAACCCAGGGACATTTGGTTGCATACCAGAATATCCTCTGCATTCAAGGAGATTATAACCTTTTAAGGGCAAAAAGGTATCCCAGGAATTTCTAACAGTTTTAGATCTTTTAATTATTGCTACAAAATCTAATATAAACCTTGACACATCTAACTTTAAGAAAAATTTAGCCTCAATCCTGCAAACACTGAAGCCCATGCATATATTTACTCACAAATCAGTCCATCTGATTCAGTTAAAACCACTGTAATTATGCTGGTGTAATTCCCTTATGTGGACAAATTTTACTCCAGAATAAGAGTATTTTTTCCATCTTAAACAGACTCCACAGCAACATAAGCTAAAATGGAAAAAGCCACTCTTCATACCAGAGTAAGTGTGCACACAGGGAGTTATACCAGTATAACTACAGCAATATAAATTTACACTTACCTTACACTTGTATAACTTCCCAAGCAGACAACTCAATGATGCTAACAAAGGGCTTAAATCAAATACATGAAGGAATTCCAGAATTTGAATGAAGGAATGGGCCACATTTTAGCTCTTTTATGTATTCCATTCTAGGAGATCAAATGTTTTTGTCAAGCCGGGCTGATACATTTAAAAGACCTGCAGAATGTAGTATTTCTCATCTGAATCTAAGGTTTTGTCAGTTTTTTAAGAAATCTTGTCTGGGAGACAGACCCATAGTCTCCTATAGACAACCACCTAACCTCAAGATGATTCTTACCAACCACCACAGGACATACCACACTAATATCAACCCTGGTACCTTCCCTTGCAACAAACCCCGTTGCCAGCTTTGTCCACATATTCATTCTGCTGATACCATTATTGGACCTAACCAAGTGAGTTATAAGATCAAGAACACATATTCCTGAGCATCCAGAAATATAATTTATGCTATCATGTGCCGAAAGTGTCCGTCTGCTATGTACATTGGACAAACATCTCAGACATTTCGCCAAAGGATTAATGCCCACAAAACAGATATCAGACAGGATCACAAAGAAAAAACAATTTCTTGCCATTTCAACCAGAAAGGACACTGTCTCAACGACTTAACTACCTCCATTCTGCTACAAAGACCTTTTACATCTGCACTTGAAAGGGAATCCTCTGAACTGTCACATTCATGCTAAAATTCGACAGTCTCCGGGGGGGATTGAACAAAAACCCCAACTACCTTACTCATTACAAAGATAGCTTCCCCAATTTTCACCTCTAATGCCATTAGCTCACAGACATCTACCTTTCCCCACCTCTAATATTAACTCACAGACACTTACCTTCCTCTCCCCCCCTCCCCCCCGCATCCCCCTTCTGTTCTGAAATGTGATTTGTCCTTTTCATGTGTGTTCATTTTTTTAAATTGTATCCTTTGGTATATATGGTTGTGACTATTTTCTTCCACTATTTGATCTGAGGAAGTGGGTCTGGCCCACGAAAGCTCATCATCTAATAAACCATCTTGTTAGTCTTTAAAGTGCTACATTGTGCTGCATTTTGTCAACAACAGTATGGTTGAAATTGCAAATAAGCCTTTTTCCAGCTTTGTTGACAATGTACTTGGCAAAGCTTTTTCAGTCATAATAAAATAGTCAGTCCAATTGAATCTTGGTAGGTTTTGAATGACAGTGAAAAAAGTGCTTCAAAAGAAATTCCCTGAAATTACTTTCCTCAATGTAGAAGTGTAGTCTATTTGGAGAATTAGTTTAATGTGTGGGAAAGACAACTTCTGAAATGCAGTAGTGAAGCCTCTTTCCCTGCAAGTTCTATACATGATTAATTGATCATTCTAACAAGGCAACCTCATTAGTGGAATCTTTAAATTGAATGTTCCTACAGATGGGGCAGTGTTGGTCTTTGCAGGTTATTCCCCAATCAGAATGACAACAGGATTCAGGTGCTCAGAACCATGAATCTCAGATAATCTGCTTAAGGCCAGGATGAGCACCCCATAAACCCTGTTATTCAGTATTGGCTGCCAGCTCCCATGACAGTGTGTTTACAGAAGCAGTAATGCTGATGCCTCCAAAGCCCCCCTTTTCCAGAAGGGATTTGACATGGTAGAGTAACCTGAATGAATATTAATGCAGATGGCTTTTTCTGCATGTTACATGAGTATGAGTATGCACATACATAACATAGCTCTCTTGCAGACAAGAGATTACATGAGCATCTCCACTTTCATCAGCCTCCCAGACAGGCTGCCGTCCATATATCTTATAACCAGCAACCTTATTTCTCAAGCAAGTAATTTTTGGAATGCTAAAGATTACATGCACGTTTCAATACTGGTTTATTACAAACCTAGTAGATTTAACAGCAGTAACTTCTGGAGAACCAGGGATAACACAATCATATAACCATGCGTGTGCCTTTGAGAGGACAAAGGGCAAGTTATCAGTCTCTCTCACACCATTTTTGCTACAACAGGCTGTTTCAGTAGGTCAACGCCTAGAATGAGGATTTAACTAACAGTTGAAGATGCTTTGTCTCAGCTGATGTATGGCCAGGCAGAACAAGAAGAGATTAAACATTGAAAAAAACCCAAAAACCTAAACAAATCATTCTATGAGAATGAAAAAGACTGAATTTTTATTAAAATACTATGAGTATGCCAATTATACACTCCATATGACAAAGTTTCTGGAGCTATTGACAGGTTACCTTGGCAGAGAGGACAGGCATTCAATAATACCACACATAGGTTTGACTAAGAAAATGGAGCTTGAAGACTTCTTCAGCTATAAAAGGGCAAAGATCACCATTGTGCACCACCTCCTTCAGTTTGGATATGAAATTCTTCTGCAGCAGGTCTGTCAGTGATGTAAATGCCTCCCCACCCCACCTACTGGAGAGGGCTGATAAAGGGTCTCAAAATTACCGTAATTTAGCGAATATAACCCGCAGGTTATATTCGTTTTTACAAACCGCACACTCCCGTGGGGATATATAGCGTTTTTTTAACTCACCAGCTGATTTTTTTTTTTTTTTACTCACCGGAAACTGGTGGTTCAAGTGGCTGTGCAGGAATGGGCAGGGGGCGGGGGAGCCTGGAGGGTGGTGGTTCCTGCTTCCCCGCCCCTTCCTGCGGCTGCGGAAGAACCAGGGGGATAAGTGCTCTCCCACCCGGAGGCTGGCAGCTGCGCAGGAACCAGGCCGGTGAGTGGCTGCCTAATTCCCTCCTACCCTCCCCCACACCGTAAGTTAGCAAATATACCCCCGGCACAGAAAAGTCTTGTATACCCCGCAAGTTATACTCGTGTGCGGGGTATACAAGACTTTTTTTTTTTTAACTGAAATAGAAAAAACCGTGGAGTATATTCGGGTGTGGGTTATATTTGGGTGCGGGGTATATTTGCTAAATTACGGTACTCCTGAAGGATTTCTGCACCAAAAAATTAAAACTTTTGCAAAATTATGCATATTGTATTTGTCAAAGTAACAATATAATCACATCATTTTCAATTATTTGTGGACAAGTATTTAGAAATATATTTCCAAAACAACTGAAAAGTGTGATTATATTGTTATAGTGTCACTGAGGTTTTTTTGACAAATAAAATAAGAATTTTTGCAGAATTTTCCCAGGTGCAGTGGGAAATACAGATGCACAGGGGTTTGGTGTGGGGTTCTGGGTTCAGGGACTCTTGGACTCTATAGGGGAGTTCAGATGAAAGTGGATAGTGCATCCAGGTATGGGGAGCTCTCAATGAAGGAGATGAAGCTCAGCACAGTAGGAGCCATACCTTTCTCCATCCTCCTCCATCCAGCTGAGACTAACATCCTTAGGTGGCTGGTATACCTCCAGACCCCCTCCGGTGTTTTACCTCTCCCCATCACCTGAACAGAGACTTCTGAGCAGCAAGTGAGCACTCATGCAACTTTTCTTTACGTTCCACAGAAAATGATTTCTGTGGAAAAGCAGAAAGAATCTGCAGGTGGGTATTTTTCTGCGGAGCAGCAATGGCGCAGAATTCCCCCAGGAGTAAGAAACATAGAAAACAAAGATGCAGCCATCCTGATGGGTTTAGTCTTCAAGAGGAAAGGGATGGGATGAGTAGTTTGAGCATGAGAAGGTAAGACACGAGGACACGGAAAGTTTTCACTTTCACACATGGGACAACTCATCTGTCAACTCCCAACAGAAAGCAGTCTAGGATATTTAAGAATGTGTAAGTAAATGTGATTAATAGCATTTTTCAAGTGCCAAGTTAACTTACTTCCTGCAACAAAGCTTTCATATGCAACATCTTAGGGAAATTTAGTAAGACAGTTTGATTATATTCTATATCCTCACAAGTTCCCTTTCTCCCTCCCCACCATAATTTCTATCTTGCACACCATTTTAATAAATCGTGTGACATTGTTTGCCTGCATCCTCTTTAAGTGAATCCTCACTCCGTATTTTTCAATGACTGATGCCCCGAAGTGTAACCTCTCTCAAAGATACAGCTGTCTGACCCCATCAGTCAGGCAGACAGAAGAGCATCTGAAACAGATTGCAAAAGAACTTCAAAAACTTAATCTAATTTTGAGATAAGCTAAGACGACAGTACCACAAAACTCATCTTTTCTATTTCTTCGAGCTTCTGGCTGCATTATATTGGTAGGCACTGAACTGAAACAGTACTGAAGCATTTAGGGCATCTCCGTGGCAGAAACTGTGAGCAAAATTCATGGGGCTAGTATAAGAAGGTGCAAATCCTCAATCGAGATGGACTACGTATTCCAAAAAAATTCTCAAAAAATAGGAAGGGTCCTCTCCGAAACCAGCTGCCAAATGATATATAGTGACTGACATTCAGTCCCAATGGAGCCTGACTGCAAGAGAAACAATAAGAAGCAGAGAAAACACCCCCACCCAAATCTAGATTATTTATTAAAGCCAGTTTAATGATATTTGCAGGTTTAACATTCGCTGGTTGTCCATTCCCAGTATCTCTCAGAATATTTGTGTTACAGGGTACTAGAAGATTTACCCAGCCTTGCTTGAGTCCTTAACTCAATAAATTTTTGTTTTTCTTCATTTAAATCATTGCTCTCGGGTGGGGCTGGGAAAGAAAGGTTCAATTTGCAGGCTTTCCCAGGGAAGAGAGGGTTACCTCAGCCCTCTCTCACCACAGAAGCACCTCTCCATAGCTGCTTCAGCTCCAGTGGGCATGGTCAGGCATGTCCCCCATCTGGGGCAGGTCCAGGTTCATCTGAGCCTTGCACTCCCCAGAGCCAGGCTGAAGAATGGAGCAAACTATGCACTTCTCTCTCACTCCCTGACAAAGGGGAACTGCCAGCAATGTTCCCATACAAATGGGGGGGGGGGGGGGGAGAGGCGGAGAGGAGGTAGCTTCACCCACCCCCGCCTTCCTTAGAAGAAGCCTGGAGCATGGGAGGCTCCAGGCTGGGGCAGTCCTGGGGAGGAGGGGGCGCGCCGGGAATCACACCCTCAACAAGCCACTTTCATCTGGTCTGGTAATTCTGTAGAATAGTGATAGAAATGTAGCCGTGTTAGTCTGGGGTAGCTGAAGCAAAATGCAGGACAATGTAGCACTTTAAAGACTAACAAGATGGTTTATTAGATGATGAGCTTTCGTGGGCCAGACCCACTTCCTCAGATCAAATAGTGGAAGAAAGTAGTCACAACCATATATACCAAAGGCTACAATTAAAAAAATGAACACATATGAAAAGGACAAATCACACTGCAGAACAGGAATTTTGTGTGTGTGTTCATATATGAATGGGAGGGGAGCTTCAGACCACCATCACTGCATAACCCAACTCTACCTTCCTTTATGTTACAATAAGAGGAAGTGGCACACCAAATTTGGTAGTCCTCGCTTTTATTATTTAGGAGGAGTTCATGAACAGAGACAGACAGACTCGCTTGCTCACAGACAGGCAAACTCTCTTGAATATATGGATGTCTGCCTTGGAATATTAAAATCTCCTATTTTGTCACAAATTTGAAGGGAAGCCAGCCTGGGATGGTACCAAAACATACTGACCATGATCTGTCAGTCCCCGCTGGCTTCTCTTCGAATTTGGGGATATTGCAAGGTTTCCAACTCTTACAATTTTATCCTAAGTCTCAAGGTATTTTCTTAAAACCCCAGCTCCTGGAGTCATGGAACTAACATGGCCCTATGTTCCTTCTAAACTGCATGGCCGCAGATTGTGTGGTTTTAAGAGAAAAGCTTGAAAATACGAACCCTATAAGCTCAAAACCCAGAAGGAAAATAAAAGGCATTCACAATTAAAAAAAAAAAAGCCTAATGATTCAGACACGTTTTTGGACCCTAACTCATGACATTTGAATGCAGAGGACTGGCAATACTGAGAAAATATCCCCAGATTAAAATCTTATCAGTGACTAATCTAAGATAGGAAATGTGCATTCCAAATTCCAGTTACATTAGGAGAAATCTGGGGGTACTCTCAAAAGGAAGGATCAGGCTCTTTTCTGGCCTGAACAATGTAGAGGGGCTTTAGATAATTTATTCCATCTCTTCTACATGATTAATTACTCTCTGATTTCATTTGCAGGTCCATGGCAGGGCCAAACCTGAAAATTCTCATATTCAAATTATTTGATAATTTTAAAAGGTGTCTGGTATTCATCCAAATAATTTAGAAGAGAATCCTTACTCTATCATACTTTGACGTGTATTATTAAAACCTATTAGAAACCACAGAACATACATTACATTCTCTACCTGAAAGATCCCAAACAGAGCAAAAAGGTCTTTGGTCAAAGCATGCAGATGTAAACACTGAACAAAGAACTGTGTCTTATCCTGCTGGATATCATTCTGTCAATCCCAAAATAGAAATGTTAAGAATAAAATAACTACATGAAAAGGAGAGAATTTCATTGTTTGAATAAAAAAAATCCCACCGTGGATAAAAAAGTCTTCATTGTGAATTAAAATACAGACTATCCTACAGTTTATAAAACAGCATTATCTGCATTACAGGAAATTGCTGTGATTTTGAAAGTGACTATACTGACTGAGAAATTCTTCTGATCAGGTAACAGTTCCTGATGAACGGTACCATTATGATGCCACTATGGGACTGGAACATGTTTTTGCAAAAATTCTTGGAAATGATCTATTTGAGCCTCTCTTTTCTCAGCTTAGATGAGCTGAAATTAGCTTTGCACTACTGCTTTACCTAGTGTAAAGGGCTATAAACTAAGAGCTGGGGGAAAGCCGATGGGTAAGAAAGATCACATGGATCGAACAGAAACAGCTCTTAGGGAAGGACCTATTAACAGAGATTCTCCATGGTCTAGTAAAGAGGAGAGGATGGAAAATGATAAAGTATGGGCAAGATCAAATGAAAAAAAGGCTAACACATCAGGAAATGGCAGACCGATAAATAGTGACAAATTTCTGAAGTGCTTATACACGAACGCTAGAAGTGTAAAAAATAATATGGGTGAACTAGAGTGCCTCGTATTAAAGGAGCATATTGGTATAATATGCATCACAGAAACTTGGTGGAATAAGGACAGTCAATGGGGCACAGTCATACCAAGGTACAAAATATATCAGAAGGACAGAACAGATCATGCTGGTGGGGGAATGGCACTATACGTGAAAGAAAATGTACAATCAAATGAAGTAAAAATCTTAAAATAAACCAAAATGTTGCACAGAATCTCTATGGATAGTAATTCCTGTACTAATAATAATAATATAGTGGTAGGGATATATTATCGACCTCCTGACAAGGATAGTGATAGTGACTATGAAATGTTAAGGGAGACTAGAGAGGATATCAAAATAAATAACTCAATAATAGTGGGGGATTTCAACTAGTGGGGAAGAGTCAACATGGTTTATGTAAAGGGAAATCATCCTTACTGAACTACTAGAGTTCTTTGAGGGGGTCAACAAGCACATGGACAAGGGGGATCCAGCAAATATAGTGTACTTAGATTTCCAGAAAGCCTTTGACAAGGTCCCTCACCAAAGGCTTTTAAATAAAGTTAGTAGTCATGTGATAAGAGGAAAGGTCCTCTCATGGATTGATAATTGGTTAAAAGACAGGAAACAAGGGTAGGAATAAATGCTAAGTTTCAGAATGTAGAGAGGTAATCAGTGGTGTCCCACAAGGGTTTATACTGTGACCAATCCTATTCTATCTACTGTATTTATAAATGATCCAGAGAAAGGGATAAACAGTGGAGGGCACATCTACACAATAGCTTAATTTTGGAATAACTGACGTTATTCTGAAATAACATAGCCTGCATCTATATTACAATAAGTTATTTCAACATAATGTCAAGCTAGAGGACTTCTTACTCTGACTCTTGTAACCCTCATTTTATGAGGAGTAAGAGAAGTTGGAGAAAGAGTGCTCTTTCTCGGACTTCCTGCTGTGTAGTCATCGTCAAAAGCCAAAATAAGCTATTTTGACTTACGCTACTCAATTGACATAGCTCAAGTTGCACAACTTACTTTGGCTTTAGCCCTGTTGTGTAGACATGCCCTGAGGTGGCAAAATTTGCAGATGATACTAAACTGCTTAAGATAGTTAAGATCAAAGCAGACTATGAAGAGTTTCAGAAAAAAGATCTCACAAAACTAAGTGATTGGGCAGCAAAATGGCAATTGAATTTTAATGTTGATAAATGTAAAGTAATGCACATTGAGAAAAAGATAAATCCCAACTCTACATACAATATGATTGGGACTAATATAGCTACAACTACTTAAAAGAGACCTTGGAGTCATTGTGGATAGTTCTCTAAAAACATCCACTCAATGTGCAGCGACAGTCAAAAAAAGAAAACAATGTTAGGAATCAAAAAAGGGACAGAGAATAAGACAGGAAATATCTTATTGCCTCTATAAAAAGCCATGGTACACCATATCTTGAATTCTGTATACAGTTATGGTCACCTTATCTAAAAAAAATACATAGTGGCATAGGAAAAGGTTCAGAAAAAGAGCAACAGAAATTATTAGAGGTTTGGAACGGGTCCCATATGAAGAGAGATTAAAACACTTGGGGCTCGTCTACACTGGCCCCTTTTCCGGAAGGAGCATGTTAATTTCAGCTATCGTAGTAGGGAAATCCGCGGGGGATTTAAATATCCCCCGCGGCATTTAAATAAAAATGTCCGCCGCTTTTTTCTGGCTTTTAGAAAAGCCGGAAAAGAGCGTCTACACTGGCCCCGATCCTCCGGAAAAAGCGCCCTTTTCCGGAGGCTCTTATTCCTACTTCAAACCCTAACCCTAACCCTATTCCTACTTTGTAGCCTAAAGAAACAGCATCCGCAAGCAAGACTCTGCTTGTGAGGCCAAATGAAAGCTCTATATGGCTTCAAGAATATTTTGGTGGCTGGAGGAGACAATAACTGCTAAGTGCAGGCAGGGATCATGAGATCAGGTTATCACAAGCCAGCTGCTGAGAACTAAGGAATACCTCTTCTTTGTAGTTTCAATTATATTTATCTTTGTAATGACAAAAAACTCTACTTGCACAGTCACCCAAATGACTAGTTTAAATGTGCAATCAATTCAGAAATATTAGTCTCATGCATGACTGTATTTCAACAGTGAAAACTGTCATTCTAATTCTTCAAGTTTCATCTTAACATTGTCACAATACAGGTTGACAGAGTAAGGAGCTGGAGCCATGAATCATACAAATGGTGTGCTTTAGTATGAAAACGAAGCCTGGGAAATCTCCAGGGGTAAATTAGAGTTAAATAATAGCACAAAACACTGAGAGCCAGGATTGGTGGCTGTAACAAACTTTACAGGACCCTGGGAAACTTAGCCATACACCTGGTAAGTAGACATCATAGAATCATAAGGCTGGAAGAGCCTCCAGGAGGTCACTGAATCTAATCCCTTGCCCAAAGCAGGACCAACCCCAACTAAATCATCCCAGCCAGGGCTTTGTCAAGCTGTGACTTTTCTGCACGCACGCACGCACACCTCTTCTATAGACTAAACTAGCTAGAGTTACCCAGCATTGCTTGGGAAAGTTGATACAACTGAGGTGAGGAGCCTGAGGGAAAAGAGGGGGAAGGGAGCCGCGCATGAGCCCACCCTCCGCTTCCTTGTCCCTCTGCCGGCCTTAGTGAGTAACTGGCCCCGCCGATTCCCCCGGGAAGCTGCTTCTCCCCACAGTGCCAAGCTCCGTGCAGCCCCGGGGAGAGGCATCGGTCTCTCATCTCTTCCCTCCCACAGTCCCTTAAAACCTTCTCCTGGATGAAAGGTTATCCCATGCAAAGTTTGGTTGTGGTAGCTCTTACAGTGTCCAAGTTATTAAAGCACAAAGATACAAACATTCCTCCTTTATATATTAAGATAAGCTCAAATCCCTAAGCCTCTCCTCATAGGTCATGTACTTTAGCCCCCTAATCATTTTTGCTACACTCTACTGGATCCTCTCCAATGCATCTACATCCTTTCTGTAATGGGGGTCCCAAAACTGGATGCAATACTCCAGATGTGGCCTCACCAATGCTGAATAGAGGGGAATAATCACTTCTCTAGATCTGCTGGCAATGCTCCTCCTAATGCACCCTAAGATGCCATTAGCCTTCTTGGCTACCAGGGCTCATTGTTGACTCATATCCAGCTTCTCATTCACTGTGATCTCCAGGCCCTTTTCTGAACAACTGCTGCTTAGCCAGTTAATCCCCAGCCTGTAACAATGCTTGGGATTCTTCCATCTCAAGTGCAGGACTCCACTTGTCCTTGTTGAACCTCATCAGATTTCTTTTGGCCCAATCCGCCAATTGGTCTAGGTCACTCTGTACCCTATCCCTACCCTCCAGTGTATCTACCTCTCCCAGTTTGGGGATTCCTTGAGGATCCCCTCCATGATTTTTCCACAAACTGAGGTGAGGCTGACTGGTCTGTAGTTTCCTGGATTGTCCTTCTTCCTCCTTTTTTAAAGCTGGGCATTACATGTGCCTTTTTCCAATAGTCTTTGATGTCTCCCTATCTCTACGAGTTTTCAGCGATAACAGCCAATGACTGCAATGACACCTGCCAATTCCCTCAGCATACTTGGATGAATTAAATCTGGCCCCACGGATCTGCATATATCCAACTTTCCTAAATAGTTCTTAACCTGTTCTTTTTCCACTGAGGGCTGCCCACCTTTTTCCCATACTGTGTTGCCTAGTGCAGTAGTCTGGGAGCTGACCTTGTCTGTGAAGAGAGGCAAAATAGCATTGAGTATTTCAGCTTTTCCCACATCATCTGTCACTAGGTTACTTCCCTCCTCCAGCAAGGGTCCCACATCGTCCCTGACCATCCTCTTACTGCTAACATGCCTGTAGAAACATTTCTTGTTTCCCTTCACATCTCTTGCTAGCTGAAATTCCAATTGTGCTTTTGCCTTAGTGATTAAATCCCTGCATGCTCAAGCAATATTTATATTCCTGCCTAGTCATTTGTCCAAGTTTCCACTTCTTGTAAGCTTCCTTTTTGTGTTTAAGCTCTCCAAGGATTTCACTACTAAGCTAAACTGGTTACCTACCATATTTGCTTTTCTGACTGCGCATTGGGATGGTTTATTCCTGTGCCCTCAATAAGGCTTCTTTAAAGTACTGCTAGGTCTCTTGGATTCTCTTTCCCTTTGTGTTAGGATCCCAGGGTGTCCTGCCTATCAGTTCCCTGAGGGAGTCAAGGTCTGCTTTTCTGGAGTCCAGGGTCTATATTTTACTGCTTTCCTTTCATCAGGATCCTGAAGTCAACCATCTCATGATCATGGCTTCCTAGGTTGCCACCCACATCTAATCCCCCTGTAGATCAACATCTGGGTCATCACACCAGGTCACAGATGTTGCTGGATCAGACACTGCCCAATTAGAGAGATTCAACCTATATATACTCGATCACATCAGGAAAAGAAACAGAAATAACCTCAAGAAAGCTCTATATTGGATAGAATGGTGATGGGTCCTGACAAACATAAGAGTGTACAGCAGATCACTGGGAGGTCAGCGTGAAACGTTATCAAAGGATCAAGAAGGTTTCTGAAAATTTTGCTATGATGTCATCAGTATTTAGACAAACAAAGAGATTTTAATTTACTTGCCACGAGAGACTATAATATCCTGATTCTGAAATAGCATTCTCGTATATTTCTTTTAATGGTGTTTATATCACTGTGCTAGTATTTTTGCAAAAGCTGACTTCAGATTATCTCTACAGCCAATGCAAGACGGGGCCTATTATGGGCTTAGATTAAACCTTTTGAGGGCTCTGCACTTTCCTGTAGTTATGCCGTTGGTTTATCACCTCCTCAAAAGATTTTAAGACAGCTTTAATCCATCTTCATTTGCTGCAAGTAATTTCAGTTGCAAACCTCAGCCCAGAGCAATATCGAACACATTCTGTTCCAAGATTAATCCACTAAAGGCAATCACTTTAGCCTTTAACTGTAGCCATAGCTCCATCAGAAGTCCTATTCTGCCTCAAAGTGCCCCTGACTATTTCATTAAATGTCTATGGCTGAATCTCCCTCCCCATAGCTACTCCCAGGTCTATCCATCTTCCCCCTCAAGCATATAACCCTAATGCCAAGGTTTAATGCTCATTGTTCTTTCCAGGCAGGCCGGAGCTGCAAAGAATAAAATGGTGGCCAACGAGAAGATGGGAATGATGATCTGATCAAAGGGCTCCTTGTCTTCCCCTGTCACTGAATTCTTATTCAATTTTGAAACAGAAGGTATAGTTATCTATAGAACAAGGAACTAGGCTCCTTTTCCCCTGCCATAGGCCCAGCAAGAGAAAAGAGAAACTAGCCAGGAGGAGGAATTAATATAAGAAGCCCTGCCTGAGGACTAAGCCAATGTCACAGCAAAGGCAGGCCCAAACATTTCAGACCTCAACTGGACTTCAAGAAGCAGAAATCAATGTCCCATCACTGGCCACAGCAGAACTTAGTGACAACCACTCTTCCATGAAAGGTAAAACTGGAATTTCGCCTTCACCATGGATTTGCAGGCATGCAGTTATGGAAAAGGTGAATTAGCAACACTCTACTAAACTTTCTGCATAGAGATATTTTATTAGCCTATTTCTAGACAAGAGAATCAAGGTTTATAATTTAACTGGAAGGTGCACTGCTTATTGCTGAGGGCTGTTTATTGTTTCCTGGTATGTCGTCAGCAGAACCATCATAACAGATTCCTTGTCTTGGAAAATTTGATTAACAAGTCTGTAACACAAAAACTAACAGAAAATCATCCTTTTGCATCAAAACAGTTTAAAGTTTAAAGAAAAATCGGGAGTGCACTAAAAGTGGAAAAAGATGTAAATCAAAAGAGTTCTTACACAAAATAATTGCATGGTTTAAGTCACTTAAAACCCAACAATTATACTGTACTTCATGGTAAGCTTTCAAAGTACTCAAGATTTTACTGACTCATTCTCACAACTGCCCTGTAAAGTAGATTGTGTAGTTGTAACCTGAGAATGAGACAGAGAAAGAGAGAAATGTTAAAAAACAACAAGAATTCCTATGGCACCTTAAAGACAAATTGGTTCTCAACCAGAGGTACACACACCTCTGATGGCAGAGTGAAGGCACATCAACTCACCTCAATATTTACCTACTTTTACAAAAGGCTACATAAAAAGCACTAGCAAAGTCATTACAAACAAAAATTACATATACTGACTTGTTTATTCTGCTCTATAAACTATACACTGAAAGAGGTACAACATTTATATTCCACATAATGATTTTTATAATTATGTAATAAAATGAAAAAGCAATTTTTCAGTAATAGAGTGCTGTGACACTTCTGTGTTTTTATATCTGCCAATTTATAACTAAGCCAATAGTTTAAGTGCTGTGAAACTTGGAAGTACACAAGACAAATCACACTCCTGAAACAAGTACAGTATTCTGGGAAGGTTGAGAACCACTGAGCAAGTATGATCATTTGGGCATCTATCACCTAAATCTATTCCACTACCAATGCAGAGGCCTTGAGCACTAGTGGCACCTCAGATGCTCTTGTTCTCTTTCTGTGATGCACAGCAGTTTAGTTTCCTTTGTAATTAAAAGCTTTAATGTAGCTGAAGTCACTGTGCTCAATAAACAAGCCTCTAAAGGGATATCTAATGACTGCAATACACAGAAGGTATGTCTAAGTGATCTAGTGGTCCCTTCTGGCCTGACGCTCTATGAAATCTACATAACATGCAGTCCTGACCTTCAAAAAGTTGGTATTTATTTCTTTTCTTAGGCACCACAGCGTAAACAACACACACACTGGATGGGTCTATCTACAAACACCTGTTCTGAACATCACACAAAGACTAATCTTCTCTGAAAGCACAGATGATTTTATACTCCCAAATTAATCTCTTTCCTTCATTAACGTCCCCTCCAATCCTACACTCCTAGGATTCTTTGTGATAAAAAACACCAGCTTCTTTTAAACAACACTGTTGCTATCTATAACAGATGTCAGTCTCAAATGTTGCATAGAGCTAGCTATTACAAATGTGAACAGTTACAGAATATGATATTTTGCAGATAACTACATGTATACACACAAGAATACTTCCATGCAATTCAGAATCAACTCTCAAAATAAAGACAGTGAGCAACTGTTGATGGAAATATATACAAGAGACAGTGAGTTTTATTTGCACTGCACAAAAGGTGTCTTTTCAGTGAGCAAAATATTTTTCTCAAAGTACGTAGCCAGCTGAAATAATGGAAAACATCCAATCCCAATTCCATTATTATATACTGGCATGAATGCAACATAAAAGGCTAACAAAATGAACCCACTAAGGCAGGCATGTCCCTGAAGCATGACTGAGGAATGCATGATAGATTTTTTTTTAAAAGCACCTGTGAACATTTATTTGTATGGCCCTACCAAATTCACAGACCATTTTGGAGAATTTCATGGTCATGGGATATTTAAAAAAAATACATTTTGTGATTTCAGCTATTTACAATTGAAAATGTCATGCTGTTATAATTGTAGGGGTCCTAACCTAAAAAAGGAGGGGGGGGGGAGAGGGGAGTGAAATACTGCTACCCTTATTTGTGCACTACTACAGATGGTGTTGTTGCCTTCAAAGCTGGGCAGCTTGTGAGTGGTAGCTTCGCCGGGACCCCAGTTCTAAAGACGGAGCCACCACCACTGCACAAGTAAGGATGGCATAGTATAGCATTGCCATTCACAGTGCTGTGCTGTGTGTGAAGAGCTAGGCCCTCAGTCAGCTGCTACCCCTATCTCACCACCCACTCTGAAGACAGCAGCATGGTATGGTATTGCCACTCTTACTTCTGTGCTGCTGGTGGCAGGGAGTTGCCAACAGCTGCCCAGCTCCTAAAGCAGCACAAAAGTACAGTGGCAATCCCACCACTCCTAAAGAAAAACCTTGCAATCCCTCCCACAACTCCCTTTTGGGTCAGGCCTTCCATTTTGAGAAACTCTGGTAAAATCTGTATAGTATAGAGTAAATGCACATACAAGACAAGATTTCAGGGTCTGAGATGCATTTTTCATGGCCATGAATTTGGAGGGCCCTATTTATTTTCTAAAGTCATTCCAAGTGCATAAATTCTCCATAAATTACTAAATACTTCATTAGCGTTATATGTTTTTATTGGTTTTTTATCTTCTCGTATCTATCCTAAGATTTGTGTGCAGAGAATAAATTTTTGTCTATACAATTATTTTGATCTTTCGGTGTTGGGAGGTGATCTATTCTTCCCAACTGCTAGTCTGACAGAGGTACAATTGTTCTAAACCTGACGGGAGAGGGGGTTTTAAGCCACAAATTCCCTGACCTCCAAACTTGCTGGTGACCAGTTCCTCCCCAGCATAAATCAGAATAGTTTCAGGGCTGCTTTAACCTATGATACGTACCTCTACAGTCATTGAATTGGCTGGGGTTCACTGCAGCACATAAGCACTCAATCCACAGACCCTTTCAACAGCCAGTAATACTCCCCCAATGCCAAAAGACCACACAGATTGAGTATTCAATTTCCTGGGAGACAGGGAATTCCCCAGCACACAGGGAATTCCCCCTAGTCTAGTGGTTCAAAGTGGCCTGAACAGGGGTTGAAGCTCTGGCCTGTTTCCAAGCATCAGAGGGACAAGAGAGGGTTAAACTGTACAAAGTTTCAGTTTATTTAGAATATTCAGCTGCAAGGCAGAGGCTTGGTGATGATTCATTTCCTTCAGACAGCTGCGTGCACTGTTCTGGGGATGTTGCTTTGACAGACTATGCTGTGAAATTTGACAGCAAAGCACAGGAAGAAGAGGTAAAAAACAAGACTGGCTACATTTCAAAGAGCCCTTTGGATGTTTGTCCGCATATCGGGTGTTTGCTCAGAAGATGATGCACAACTTAACTTTATAATGTAGTATTCAGAATACTGAAAGCATTACAGTAATTGGAGAGTACATGCAGACAGCTGGCAAGAAGAGGGAAGGATTGAAAAATTCACTCTGCAGAACAAGTCAACAGCTTACTAGCTGCAGGCATCACAGCATGGGTGATTTTCAGCTATGTTTTTAAACAGGATGTGAATATCATTGGCAACTGATAAGCAAAACATTTTTTCATGCTGCCTACAGAACAACAAAAGCTGCAATTTGTAACCAGAAAGACTCCCTCAGCAGTAGGGGTGACCTGCCCAGGCCTTGTTAGAACATAAAGTAGAACTGGAATATTCTTTCACAAAAACTTCTGCATTCCCCCTCCCTCCCCCCCTACTTTTCACACTCCTGAAATCTTCTGGGGACTGTATATTTCACTGCAGGGTGGCAGGAAATCACATTTTACAGTGTAAATTATTGTTCCTCAAATATAAGACCACTTTTAAAATAAACTTGTCATAAAAAGGCAACATATTTTGAATTACCGATAAAATATGAATACACTCAGATTTTGAAAATTTCTACTTTTGCCTACTAACAGTCATCTTGATACTTAGAGCCTAGATTATGATACTTCCTGCCTTATCCATATTCTTGCTGTTACTTGTTACAAAATAAAGCCCCGTCTACACTTGAAATAGAAGTACCAGTGTAGCTTCCTGAGGACAAGTTTCCAGGGTGGAGCACACCTGTGCAAAATGGGGCTTGTACTCAAGGGCTTTCCCCTGGGTTGAAACCAGAATAGGTGATTTTGAGATGAGTTTTTAAAACATGATTTCACCATTTACCCTGGTGTCACACCAAGGGAAGCCACATGAATGACATCCCCATTTTGCACAGGTGCAATACATCCACACTTGTGTATCTGCAGCAGTAAGAACATCCTGAGAACAAATGGCCCATAGTTTAGTTGTGTCTGTGAATGGCTGGAAGAAACAACCAATCCCTACATAGCAACTTTTTTAACCACGAAACCATGCTAAAATCTAACTGAGATAATTGGCAAACTCAGGCTTATACCAATATTCAGAATATTTTCTGACATTGCTATTTATGAACAACAATAGCACACGGAACCAGTCAAATGTTTTAGGTTCTGGATGTTTTAGGTTCTCTCTTCTTGGATTTTGCTAAGGATTTTCTCTCTTCTTTTATTTCAAGAGAACAGTGGCAGCAATGTACCCGTATCAGTGAAGTCAAAACAAGGTTTAATAAGATCGTGTAGAAATGAAAGAATTGGCAAGGTTTGACTTCTGAAAAATAAAATTTAATAATAATAATAAATAAAAGATCTGTGTGGATCGAAAGGTTGTCTCTCTGACAGAAATTGGGCAAATAAAAAAATATTACCTCACCCACCTTTGTCTCTGTAAAATAATTTTGAGAAACACTAAGACTTTCATAAGCTTTACTACAACAGTCTTTTGTGGGTCAAACTTTATTTTATATAGCTTGCCAGAAAAAAATGCACAATTAAATAAATGCTTTATAGTCTGCATACACTTCCAGAGGGAGGTAGGACATAAGAGATACAAGAGATTCAATAATACAAAGTGAACCAGCTTTTTCTATAAGCATTAGTCAGAAGGCAAAGTAATTACTAGAAGCTGGATTCCTGTGAAGAGTAACATCAGCAGATTGGTTAATTTTATGTGAAAAAAATCACTCAGCTGGAATGCTGACAATTAGAGACACTGCCTGAGAGAACAACAGACATCATTCCCTGCTTTTACAAACAATATCCAGTTGTCCTTTTAGGCATTACATTATGGTTCATTTGGGGGCAGAGCAGTCATTTTGTTAACCACAAAGACACACATTTTCTTTATAAATTCTAGCTATTTTAGATAATTAAGGCAGTCAGATACTGTAGTGAGGAGGGTGTATAAAATTCTACATTTGTCTTCACAACCCTTCTGTGAAATAGGAAGTACTGTCATACCCATTTCACAGATGTGGGAATTAAGGCATTAAGTGACTTGCCAAAGGTAACACAAAGTTTATGACAGAGAACTGAACTCTGTTCTCCTGAGCCCCAGACAAGTGCCCTAATCACTAGAGATAATCCTTCCTCTCCAGAGCCATGATCCAAATACATTGTTTAATCCATAGAACAATGGCAACCCATAGGCACAAAGGCCACAAATGGAAAAATGGTAACCGGAAAGTTGGTTAAAAAAATGTGTAGTTACAAGTCAATCAGAAAAGCATTTTACTGGGACACTCAAGGCTTGTCTACACCTCCCCAAGAGGCCGTAGCAAGATCAAAAGGGGTTAAGTTGATATCAATGTGTTGTTCAGTGAAGTGTGGACTTTTCAACCCCTGAGCCACAATTATATCCATCTAATTTGCTAGGATAGACCAGGCATTAAGGAAACTTTCTTGGTGTTAAATGCAATGAGCCTCCTGTCAGTTTTACCAGGCTTTGAAAATTGCTCAGGTTGATTTGTTGGGACAATTTTCAAACCAAGTGCCCTGTCAATTACAACAAGTGGGCTGTGTCTACATTGGCACCCCTTTCCGGAAAAGGGATGCTAATGTAGACTTCGGAATTGCAAATTCCGCGGGGGATTTAAAGTAGGAGTAAGAGATCCTCCGGAAAAGGGCTTATTTTCCGGAGAATCACGTCTAGACTGGCGCTTTTCTCCGGCTTATCCCCAAGCCGGAAAAAAGCGGCAGCCATGTAAATGCAAATGCCACGGGGGATATTTAAATCCCCCGCGGAATTTGCAATTCCGAAGTCTACATTGGCACCCCTTTTCCGGAAAGGGGTGCCAATGTAGACACAGCCGTGGTGTATAGGATTGTTCTGGTAACAAATGCTTCAGCTGAATCAACTGTTCTGCAGACTCACAACTTGTGATTTAACATTAAACAAACACTATCAAACAAATGCTATAAACATACTTATCAACCTTACTGCTAATATATTATATTAGAATTTTAGAAGATTAGGATTGGAAGAGATCTCGGGAGGTCAGCTAGCCCCACTCCCTGCTCAAAGAAGAACCAAACCCAGCTAACTCATTCCAGCCAGGGCTGTGTAAAGCCTGACCTTAAAACACCTAAGGATGAAAATCTACCGCCTCCATAGGTGACCCATTCTACTGCTTCACCACCCTTGTAGTGAAATATTTTTTTCTAATATCCAACCTAGACCTCCCCCACTGCAACCTGAGATCACTGATTCTTTTTCTGTCATCTGCCACCACTGAGAATAGCCTCGCTCGGTGGTTCCCAATCTTTTCGCTAGTGCGGACCCCCAACCACTCCCCAAACAATTTGCAGACCCCCATCAAAGCCAATTCCAGCCACAGTTCTAGTAGTCAGCGGAGTATTTTCTCACTTTTCATAATATGATATACCATCTAATCAAACAGTCAAGGTATATCATATTACGTCTGTTTGATTAGATGTTCCACTTGTTGATGCTTCACTCTACTCATCAGTCTCCTTTCTCTTCTGCAAGCCTGATTTCAGCCATTGATCCATGCTGAATGTATGGCTAACGTTTGTATGCTTCTAACCACCACGATCATTTCGTCACACGAAGGTGCCACAACATAGGTTTACGGACCGCAATTAATAACATGATTGGAAGATATTTAATTTAAAAATAATAATTGATTGTAACTTTGCAATGTATTTTAAAATTATTTTCTATGATCATTTTTATTCATTTTTATTTTTTCCACAGGCCCCCTACAATACCCTCATGGACCTCCACGGGTCCACGAACCCCAGGTTGGGAACCACTGACCTAGCTCTACCCTTTTTGACCACCCCCTGCACTCCTTTCAGGTAGTTACAGGAAGCTATCAAATCCCCCCTTGTTCTTCTGTTCTGCAGACTAAATAAGCCCAGCCCCCTAATCATTTTCAGTGCCCTCTGATGGACACACTCCAATTTGTCTTCATCCTTTCTGTACAGCAGGCCCAAAACTGGACACAGTATTGCAGATGTGGCCTCACCAGCACCAAATAGCGGGTAATAATCACTTCCCTTGATCTGCTGGCAATGCTCCTACTAATGCAGCCCAATATGCTGTTAGCCTTCTTGGCAACAAGGGCACATTGTTAATTCATATCCAGCTGCTTGTCCACTGTAGTCCCAGAGTTCTTTTCTGCAGAACTGTCACTTAGCCAGTCAGTCCCCAGCCCTGTAACAGGGCTTGGGATTCTTCTGCCCTAAGAGCAGGACTCTGCACTTGTACTTGTTAAACCTTATTAGATTCCTTTTTGCTTAATCTTCCAATTCATCTAGGTCACTCTGGTCCGTAACCTTATCCTCCAGTGTATCTACCGCTCCCCACAGCTTAGCATCATCCGCAAACTTGCTATGGAGAAAATACCCCTCCATCAAGCTCATTAGTGAAGATGTGGAACAAAACCAGCCCCAGGATGACCCCTGGGACACGCTGCCCGATAGCTGCTGCCCGCTAGACATGGAGCTGTTGATCACTACCCATCGAACCTGACAATCTAGCCAGCTTTCTATCCCCCTGAGATAGACCATTCATCCAAGCCATTCTTCTTTGACTTGCTGACCATATCAAAAGCTTTGGTGAAGTCAAGGTATATCATATCCACGGCTTTGCCCTTATCTACTGGGCCACATTTATAGAGAGGGCACATTGCAAAGACAGTTGGCTTGTTACTATGTATTCCCTCTTTATTGTTTGATAATTATGCAATAAGTGAAATCAGTTTCACTTCTGTTATGGTTACTTTCAGTTTCAGTTTTTTAGTGCTACAGTGTTTCGGCTTTCAAACAAAGCAGGGGAATGTCTCTTTTTAAAAAAAAGATCACTTTCTTATTTGAATTACAAGACACTGAAGAAAAACGTCCACTGATCTGAAGTTTCAGAAGAGTTATGTCCAAATAAGTTTGGGGACAAATATGATGTCCATTTAAAAAGATTACAAATGTACTTTAGATAGTAATGCTACTTGAATGAAATACTTCATTGGTGTCTAATAAGAATGTATAATTCAGAAAAAAAACCTATCTTTCACAAAAAGTTTCATAAAACACCACCACCTATCACTAAACTCATGAGATAAAATTCTGGCTGAACTGAAGTCAATGACAAAAATCCCAATGATTGCAAGCAGCCACCATTTCAACCATAACATTGTCTCCAACTATTTTTCAGCATGCTCAATTAGGGCACTCGTCTTCTCAGTCTTCACTTATACCCTTACCACTGTTGATGAAAAAGAGCCTTGTGCCTCTTCTTCCCCCAGCCCTCTAGAATGGCCTGTAGAAAGCATTTTGGATAAAGTTTATATGATAGATGATATATAAATATAACACTAATCCCAAAATGTATGGAGTCAATTAAAGATCATGCTATATATCATGTTATACTTTATAGAACTATTATTATTTCAAAACCCATATTGTACAAGCAATGAATTAGATACCAGTAAACTTTTTTTTGGTCTGACACAGAAGTAAATAAATTTGAGGAAATATTAAACATATTACTATAATGTTATCTTTTTTGTGCAGTTTACTAAATTATGATTCCATCTCTCCAGCCATGCATACTTTATATGGGAACTTTCTCCACTTCTGAAAATTAAACCTGCATTTTTATCTGTCACCATACAATCCAATAGTAGTCAGTTTTCAAAAGGAATTGACACTATTTGTCTGGTGCTTCTACAAACACTTCTTTCTTGCTCCTTATTTAAGGAGAGAAGAGCATTTTCAAGAGGTGCATGTTACTAAGCAGGCTCAACTCCATTCTCTGTCTAAAAGCACATTTTGGGATGATTGGCAGTTAATCAAATAATATTTTCAAAGATCAGCACAGTGCTTTTGCTTTACTGAAGCATCAGGAGGCCTGTGACTAAAATCCCTCTCAATTCAGAACCTGAAGCCCAGCAAAATACTACATGGTAAAACACAGTTTCCCCATGCAACAACAGAGATAAAGAACATACACCTTATGAGTATTCCAGATATAGCTGTCCTTTTAATTTAATTTAATTAAATGTACACAACCACAGAGGAACCTGCAAGGATATACATCACTTCAACTTTGCAGCATGCAATGGAGAATGCAATTCAGTGTTGCCTCAGAATAATATGCCATTATAGGCCTGGCCACAGATTTCAGAGTAAGGTGAAACCATTGCTGAAAAACATCTGCAAAATGGGCATAGGGAGTGAGTTGTCCCTACACCAACCACAGCATGGAATGGAACAGTTGCTATGAAGGGGCTTCATTAAAGCCCCATATTGGACAGACAATGGGTTGTGCATACAGAAATTCCAACTCCCACCTCAGCTCAGCTTGGAACTCAGCTCATTCTATCTGAGCCTATGGTCAAGAGGTGAATTTCACATTCACTGTATCAATGTTTTCTGAATATACAAGTCACAAAGGAAAATGGTTTTATTTCTAGAGGAAAACACAGTAGCTGTGCTTCTAAAGGCATGTGTATACTACAGGTCCCATAGTGGCAAAACTGCAGCTATGCCACTGTAAGTTTCTTAACATAGAAGCTTCTACATTAATAGAAGAAGTTTTTCTGCATATGTAGGTTATCCATCACCCCTAATGAATGTGTAGCTAGGTCGATGGAAGAATTCTCCCATCAACCAATGTGCACCTACATTGGGGATTAGTTGGGTTTAACCAGAACACTCAGGCGTGTGAATTTTTCATACCCAGGAATGATGTAGGTAGATTGACTGAAATTTTAATTGTAGACCGGCTCGATAAAAACAAGGATACCTTTGTTGTTCTAACAATGTTTCACTTTAGAACATTCAACTAAAAAGCCTGTAGAAATTAATTCAGACTTCTAAATTTCTAATTTCTAATTTTCATCATTGGCTAACCTCTGCACTTCAGCAGGGTCTCAGACAGGTGCAGAAGTCCACAGACACAAGTCAGACTGAAGAATAAGGGTCTACATCCAAGTTCTCCAAATGTGCACAACTCAATTGAATTTCAGAAGAAAAGCAGGCATGCAAGGGCAGAGTTCTCTCTCAGATTTGGGAGTGGGGGAGGAGAAGAAGAGGGTGCAAGTTTCAAGGACTGAGGGAGGAATAATGGGGCCTGGGAGCAACACCCTTTCAATTTTTTTTTTACATAATTGCGTCATCTCAAAAGAAATTTCTCTCCTAAAGTATTTCTGGAAGGAAACAATATAAAGTTGAAGTCAAGACTATGATAAACAAGCAGTGTTGAAGACCATGTTACATATGTTAAGACCACCATTGTAGGCAAGGCATGCTGCCTTTACCACATGCTAAGTTAACATAGTTTAAACACAGCTAGAGGCCTAGGCTGTGATTACATTGGCATGATTTTGCGCAAAAGCACTCGCTTTTGCGCAAAAACATGCTGCCTGTCTACACTGGCAGGGAGTTCTTGCGCAAGAATACTGATGTTCTAACGTGTGAAATCAGGGCTTCTTGCGCAAGAACTATGATGCTCCCGCTCAGGAATAAGCCCTCTTGTGCAACTGTTCTTGCACAAGAGGCCAGTGTAGAAAGGCAACATGAATTTCTTGCGCAAGAAAGCCGGATGGCTAAAATGGCCATCGGAGCTTTCTTGCGCAAGAGAGCGTCTACGCTGGCACGGAAGCTTTTGCGCAAAGGCACACGCCAAATACTTTAACGCAAAAACTCTTGCGTTAAAAGTATGTGCGCAAAATCTTGCCAACGTAGACATAGCCCTAGTGTTTAACTCCCACTACTTCAGTATATGCTGAAGTATTAACTGCTTTGACTACATTAGACTTTCAAAACAGAAACAAAACAAGTTGTACTTTTAATATGAGTTACCTAGTCAAGGTAAACCCTAGGCAGAAAAGCTCCCTTCCAGGGTTTAACTCCACCAGTATACATTAACAAATATACCTTCCTCCCTAATGAGCACGTGGCCAGTAATCATACTACTTTCTATACTTCATTACACAATGTCGTCCTTTTAAATCTGTTTCATTGCCATTTCACCCAAAGCTGGTGTTCATACTGCTCATTACTTTTAACTGACTCTGTACACTGCATCAGGAAACTTCAGGAAAGGGAAACTTTGCATATGTTAAATAATGGAACCAAACTTTTTTTATACTTCCTCTATGAGTTTGTGTCTGTCATTCATCCCAGTCACAGATTTTATCCTTCATTAGGTTGAGTATTTATTGCCAACATTTTTCTAAGCTGCATTAGAGCAAACTTTTTAAAAGAAATAGATGGACTCTTTAATTATCAAAATTATTGTAAAAGATCCTGACAACGTAACTTGTCAACTATATTTGTCTCCTTTTTCCAAAGCATTAGTACACAGTCACATAGTTACCTACAGCTTTGTCCATGCATCTGTACTTTTTAATAGACCTTTCTTTAAAAAAAAAAAAAAAAAAAAATTGACATTTTCTTCATAGACAGTGGCCTGGGTTTTTAAAAGCGATATCTTAAAGCAGGGGCAGGGAACCTAAGGCCTGGATGCAGCCCGGACTTACCTGGATTCAGCCCTGGAGGCTCAGGGCCCCTCCCCACCAATATGAGAGCCCACGCTGGTGCTCCAGCCCTCCCACCCCCAGCCACAGGGCTGGAGTACACAAAATCTACTAACTGGGCCCAGCCCTAAGCTCTGGTGTGAGAGAGAAGGGGAATGTCAGGTGTGTCTTTCTGCTTCTCATTTGGGGGCCACATCAGCAAGGTGATTTTTTTTCCCTTTTGCTTCTCACTTGTGTGCGGCCCCTGACTGCCTTTTATGTGGGTCAGCAGCCCCCAGCCCAAAAAAAGGTTTCCCACCCCTGTCTTAAAGGGACACTAACTGAATACACTGAGACAGAAGAATGATTTTTTAAATGTATTTGTTTTACAGATGACATTTAAGGTTACTACACATTAAAGTAATTAAGAATTACAAGTTGCCAGCCTTCAGTTTGTTTACTTAGTGCATTTAACAGTGAGAGAGAATATTGCATTTAACAGTCCATTTCACTGCTCCCCTGTTTAGACAGTTTCAACTTTTTTTCCCCCCCTCAAGGTTTTCCCTGGTGACAAAAAGCCCTTTTAAAATAATAGAATGCTCGAAATTGATAGGTGAACTCATGTATAGGTGTATTTTTGGGGGGAGACAGGGATTTAATTGACTAATTTTTTACAAGCGTAATGCCCTTTGCGAATAAGGCAATGGGGTATTCTAGTCCTGAAAAGAGCAACCTAAATGGATTTCCTGAACAGCTTCAAGAGTAGAAGAGAAATAAAAGAGAGGACACCTAGAATGGTAGGACAAGAGCAATCAGGAGTAGCCGTGACATCATGTAATTGGAAGTAGCACTTCCTAGCTACTAGTTCACCTCCAACAGAAGAAATATGAAATCCACAATTGATAACTTCTTAAATCTGGAACCATCAATGGCCCTCCCCATTCATCATCGAATTCAAAGGCTCCCTGCTGTCTCTCATCTTCATTAAACTTCCTAACCTCAAAGCCTCATGCTACTACCTCCATCACCTCCCTGTACAGAGTTGGACTCTCGTTAAAGGCTGTAAGCAGCCCTCAGACATTACCTCACTCAGAAAACTACAGTCCAAAATCTGATCTCCTGCATAACTTAGAGCTACAGTAATCAGAACTTAGAAATCAATGCCCCAGTAAAGATTGAAGCCTCATTATTCTACATGCTGTATAAAACACAGCATGAGACAGCCCCTACCTCCAAAGAACTACTTACAACCTAAACAAGCAACATAAACAGTAGCAGACAAAGGAAGCAAAGCATAAAAAGGTAAACAACTAGCAAGCTGTGCATTTGTTTGCCCCCAAAACGATCCCTCTATCTTTATACACAGCTGCTCCTTATCCCATCCCAAAGAAGCCTTTTTCCAGCCTACCCATCACTGAGAAATAATCTGCTACCCAAGACAGAGTGAGAAGGAACTGCTGGTTGATATTTCAGGTAATAAAACAGATTCATACAGCTGGATTCCCTGCACCTATGAACAGGTCGGGCTACACCATTCAAACCAGAGCGCTTTGTTCAATCCTTGAGCTTTAGCAGTTGTCAGTGCACCTATAAAAAAAATTATATATAAAGCCTGAATACAATATTCTCTCTCAGCTGGTCCTAATCAAAATGGAACACAGACAATGCAGCCTTTTCCTAGTTTGATTATAGAAAATCCAAAAGAAAATATTTGAGTTACAGCTGCATTGTCAGAATGCTAACCTTGTACATTTGCGTGTAGGGAGGGGGCGGATTCTAAGCCCAACATTGAGAAATACCTTCAAGATTTTACAATGTTAACACTCCCCCATAAAGTGCTGATTATTCTGAAACAACTACACTTAGTATTTGAGTCAGAAATTGGTACCGATTATGAGCAGAAACGGAACAGTGACTGTAATTTCCGCAAACAGTGTTGTTTTATCATCTGTGATGGATATAGATTGAAACAGCAAATGAAAATTCTGTGCACTAGATAAAAAGGTAAGAAACTTCAGGTTCAGTATCTATTGGGCTGTAATAGTCACAGTAACAAAAAAAAACAAAACAAACCAAAAAGACTTAATATGCTCATCCGGCTAATACCCTTCCAAGAACTGTGGTCAGGCTACTTTAACCTTTGCTTTTGTAGCTTTTACTGGTTTGTAAAAAATGGAGTTATTTGCAGGATTTCTTTTTTTAAGGTTCGCACGTTTCCCTTCTTCACCATGCTCCCTCTCCAAGGATATTTATCAACAGACATATAACACTCTTGTGCCAATTCAACTGTTATTCAGACAGTTTGCACTGATGATTCATCGTCAACCCAGCAGGGACCAGGGCAACAACGCTGGAGGAAGCAGAAAAATTGTGAAGACGGAGCGAATGGGCACATTTCCTGCCTTCCGTTTACAAAGCAGATCCCCGGTCAGGAGCACGAGCCACTTCGCCTGACACGGTTAAGTTGACTTCCAAGATAACAGCAGCGCGCTCCCACCAAGCTGCCTCAGCGAAGTCAGGAGCGCTGCCAACTGCCTTTGCTTCAGGTGCGCCGCCCCACGCTGGGTTGATACAAAAGGCAGGGGCCAGCGGTCTCTCTCCGCCCGCCCGGGGAAGGGTTCGGCTGGGCGAGGCTGTACATGGCTCATCGAAACCCACATTTGTCCCGCTTTCCTCAATTCCGCCCGTGCAGCCCCTTCCCCGCAGCTCTGGCCCCGCACGCGGCGCGCCCCAGCACGCAGACCCGGCGCTGAGTTCTCCCCCCCCCCCCGAGTTGTAGCCCATGCTCCTGCCAGCCACGGGCGGCACCGCCGGCGGCTGGAGCGCGAGGAACTTTCTGCTGCTCCCTGGGGTGCCCGCGCCTGGGGAAGGAGACGCGCGGGGGGGGGGCGGCGGGCCCCACCCTGTGCGCGCTGCTTTCCCAAACTGGGGCTCCCCGGGCCGCTCGGAGCCGCGCGCCCTGCCCCGGGCCGGCCGGGCAGAGCAGGCGCCGGGCAGGGGAGGGGAATGGAGCCCGCTGCGCCGAAGTTGCCACGTGCAAACTTTCCCCGCGCCTCACCTGGGGAGCCGGCAAGCGGCGGCCGCTTCTGGCGACGAGGGTGGTCAGGGGCTGCTGCCATCCCCCCCTGCCGCTCCGGAGCAGCTGCCCTGCCCGCGGCAGCATACTCCTCCTGCGGGCCCGGCAGCCCGCTTCGCCCGCGGGCGCCTCTAGGGCTGGCGCATGGAACGCAGCAGGGCGGCGGCTGCTTCGCCCGGCCGCGTCCCGCCCGCAGCCCCAGCTGCTGCGCTGAGACTCGGCGGCTCGACTGGCTTCTGCCGCGGAAGGGGCGGCGAGTTAAAGGCGAGGGCGCTGCCTCCGGAGCCCGGGTTTTCCTTCGGCCGACAGAAAGCGCTGGCTGGGGCGTTGGTCCCTGGCCGTGTTAGATGAACAGCGTGGCGATTGCTGCTGAGGATTGTTAGAGGCTCGCCTGCAGGGAAAGGCTGCTGTGTATGGTGGAAGAAGTAGGCTCCAGTTGGGTGGATGGGGCAGACACTATAGTTTCAGAAAAAAACAACAAATGGTCGGGTAGCACTTTATAGACTAACAAAACATGGAGATAAAACAAAAGGAAAAACTATGTAGCACTTTAAAGACTAATAAGATGGTTTAACAGGTGATGAAACCATCTTGTTAGCCTTTAAAGTGCTACATAGTTTTTCCTTTTGTTTTAGCAAGATCAGACTAACACAGCTACCTCTGTATTACTAAAACATGTAGATGGTATCATGAGCTTTTGTGGGCACAGTCCACTTCTTCAGATGACTGGAGTTATGAGTAGGGGATATGAAAACTGGAATTAAATAGGAAAGGGGAAGAGAAAGGCAGGGGCGGACTGGCCCAGTGGGATACCGGGAATTTCCCGGTGGGCAGTCATCCGAAGGGCCATGTGATGAAGCAATGCCGCCCGCACTCGCAGCCAGATCCGCATGGACATGAAGCCAGGGCCGCAACCGGCGGCCTGGCAGCAAGAAGCAGGGAACATGCTGGAGCACGCGCTGTCCACCGTGGCCAGGAGTAAAGGGGGCAGGACGGGCATGCCGGAAGCCCAAATGCTGCCATAGGTGGCAGAATGGAAGTGGGGAAACGTCTGGATGTCACCTTAAGGGGCGGGCCAGGGCATGACTCAACGTCTGGATGACAACGCAAGGGGCAGGGCGAGGAGAAAGCGGGCCCTTCAAAAGGGTACCACCAGTGCACAGCAGTGGGAGGGAAGGAGGAAGGTGAACAGGAGAGGAGCGAGCTGGGAACCAGGTACTCGGGGAAGGGCCAAGAGGAAGATCCGGCAGTAAGACGCCAGGAGAAGGAAACAGAGGGAAAGGAAGTAGCCCAGGACGGGGCTGGGAACAGAGGCCCACGGACTGGTGAGTTGAAGCCTACAGCCCCGCCAGTCAGGACAGGGACCAAAGGTCCCTGGATCCTTAGGGTCCTGGGCAGAGGCTCGGAGAGCGGGAGGGCCGGAGCCTCCCTTTCCCACCGAGGAACCCTCCCCCCTGTACTGAACTCAGATTCCCTGTCATGGTCTGTGCAAGTGGCTGTTAATGCCAGGGGTATCCAGAAGCCTGAAAGAGGTGTCCCGTCCCTGCAGGTCTGACCAGGTCGGGGTACCGGAGTGATGGTGAGAGTAAAGAGGTGGTCTGGAAGACGTCCTGGGCGAGGGCCTGGGGACCTGTGACCCCTTAGAGGCTGGCTGACGGCTGCTGGAGGAGGAGGGGGATAAACCCGGCAAGCCGCTCCTGAGACTCGGAAAGGGGGAGGGGCACACAGGGGTGATGTCATGGGGAGGGCCCTTCTCAACCCATTTCCTGGGCTTATTTTGATTGCCAGTGCATTCCTGGAGAAAGGAAAGAGGAAGGGGGGGAACCGGCATCATTAAGTATCTGGAGAATGGGTACTTAAATCTAAGCAGATAAAGATCAAAGTCAATAGGTAGATTGCTGAGACAGGAAGGATACCACTCAGAAAGCTGTGAAACGATCACCAGGGAGAGCAGCTTGAAAAGAGCAGCTATTGACTTGTTAAAATGTCCAGCAAGTTTCTTAAGGTGGACACTCACTAGGAAGCGTTTATGTAGAAAAGCATGGCCAGCTCACACTGGTGCTTCTCACCAGCATCCCTTGCATCAGGCATTATGGCATGCAGGGAACAGGCGGATAGAAGGGTTCCTTGATCAAAAAACCAACAAATGGTTCTGTAGCACTTAGAGACTAACCAAAAAAATAAAAAGTATCATGAACTTTTGTGGGCACAAACCACTTCTTACCTGTTCTGTCCATTCCTTCTGGGACACCTGGCACTAGCCACAGTTGGAAGACAGGATACTGGGCTAGATGGGCTTTGATGTGACCCAGTATATCAGTTCTTAATGTTGACTGAACTAGGTGTAAGGGGACTGTAAGGGGAGTTTTTGGTTGGCCAGCTCCCAGTACCAAAAGGGGAAGGGGTCCATGAGACTGACAGACCTCAGGGACAATGGGAAGAGGCCAACACTCCAGGTCAGCCTGATTGAGAGGTTGGACAGGCCAATGTGGGAATTAGGAGGCCAGGTCCCTTCCTCCGTGTGAGCTGGGATTTTCTGGGTCTGAGTCAAAGGGGGAGAGAGCTAAGAAGAGTAGCAAGGGGTCCAGGCTGTACTGACAGGCAGACCTGCAGCAACTGAGCCAGACACACACAGCCCAAGAAGTGCAAGCTGTGCTGAAGAGCATACCTGTAGTGACCAGAGCCAAAGGGGTCAGAGAAGCAACGCAAGGAGCTGGAGGCTGGCAAAGCAGCACAGTCTGGAGCTAGGTGTGGTGAGCAGCTAGGACCAGTAAAGGGGGGAAAAGAGGCTCTGGGCAGGGAGACACCACCAGCCAAGAGGCCCTGCAAGCCAGATTTGGAGAAGGATTGTAACTCCAACTGGGAGAGGGGTCCTGCCACCTAGAGCCTGAAGTCATGTGGCCACTGCCAAAGCAAGCATGTCCAACCTTCAGTCGCCCCCTGCAGCACAGCCAGGACCCGAGAGCAAGCCCTGGGACCTATAAGGAACAGACTGAACTGTACTTATACTTTGAAAACTGCTGGTTATGATGTCCCTGTGCTACAGAGCCTCTTTTAACCTTTTTCATTTTTTCCTTATTCTTTTCTTTTTAATCAGTTGCTGTTTAATAAATTGTATTCAATTTGAACTGTACGTAATGATCAGTGGGTCAAGAAAGCATCAAGTGTGAAGAGTGCACCTCGGAATGGGGACACCCTAGCTCCTGTGCTAAGTAACTACAAAGTCAGCGGTTAAGCCCCAGAAAAACCTGTGCCTAGCCTTGTTGGGATTTCGAGGACTCTGCTATGCAGGAGAGTGGAAGGGGAGCCCTCAGGGTCAGGGAGGCCTTTGGGTAAAAAGTGGGAGTGGGGACTCAGATCCTTTTGCTGGTCCATTTCACTGGGGTAGTATAGAAGCCAAGAAAGTTCCCCACAATAGCAGGACCATTCCCCCGCTTACATAGGAAACATGAAGATTCTGGCCCAGCACTGAGAGCAGCTTTCTTTCAGACCTTTTGCCATGCTATAGTGTGTGATTATTATACCTAATAATATAATTATTTTGCCATAGAGATTCCCTGACTGCCAAGTGGCAGGGAGCAT
Organism: Pelodiscus sinensis; assembly: GCF_052426305.1. Classification (NCBI taxonomy): domain Eukaryota; kingdom Metazoa; phylum Chordata; order Testudines; family Trionychidae; genus Pelodiscus; species Pelodiscus sinensis. The sequence goes on from NC_143055.1 coordinate 107,031,141, forward strand.
ACCACCACACAATCCCTCACATCTGGCCTGATACACATATTCTTCCAACACACGGCTGTCGTAATCTGTACCTACGAGCTAAAAGCTGTGATGTAAGGTATCATGCAAACAGGTAACATGTTGGTCATTAATATCATTGTCATGTATGTATAGGCAGCATATAAAAAATTATAGATGTCTTCTGAAAATTCATTAAAAGGTGTTTTGCAAACAATGCATAACCTGAGCCTGTCCTAGACAAAGGCATGCTATTGCATGTGTTTTACTGTGTCTCCAGCATAAACTGATTAGGTAATATCTCAGAGGACAGTGAAAAGTACATCTGCATGGAAGGTAAACAGCCATCAAGCTAAACAACAAGTGGGGGAGGAGGGAGGAAGATCACTTACCCATCAGAGATAGAGCCTGCACCCCCAAAAAGTCTTCCTGGCTCTTGAAACAGATACTTTGGAAAATATAAGATGAAATAGAAAGCTGGCGTAGCCCAAGGTCCAGTGTGTTTCAGCAGCAGCCCTGGGAATTACAAGTTGTGGACTACAAACTGCAGCATGTTGGGAGAACTTCCTGGTTTCTGCCAGAATGTACCCTCTGCCCCCAAAAGGGTCTCAGCAGGGACTGTGTTAGAAGCCGCACACAGGCTGCATGCCGAGAGAAGGGGCTGCTGAACTGTTTTTCTGTTCTATGTTTTTTACAGGTAGGACCAGAAAGGGCTATAGAGCACCCTGCGAGGAGTTTAAGTGACACAGAGGGAGAACCTGGACTTGATTATTGTGGGATTTAGTTACGTGGGAGTTAGAACATGTTGTGAGGGGACTGTATTGTGTGCTATAAGCTGTGCCCCCAGCGAGGGTCTCAGCAGGGACTGTGCGAGAAGCAGCACACAGGCTGTATGTTGAGAGGAGGGGCTGCTGAACTGTGACCTGTTGTATGTTTTTTTACAGAAAAGCCTGTTCCTGGTGGTTTGTCTGATTGGGTCTGGTCTGAGGTGCACTCACACATACACAACGCAGAACACACCAAGCAGCCTCAGGCCTAGCCTCCCATAGTGGTGTAAAAAGTCACAAGACTTCCCCTATGCTGAATAACCTCACACTGGGTAAAGGAACAGAATCTGGACACCATGGCTGTGTCTAGATTGGCAAGTTTTTCTGCAAAATCATCTGATTTTGCAGAAAAACTTGCAGGATGTCTACACTGTTCGCTTGAATTTCCGCAAAAGCACTGACGATCTCATGTAAAATCATCAATGCTTTTTTCCTATGATGCTCCCATTCGGGCAAAAGTCTTTTTCCGAAAGACTTTTGCGCAAAAGGACCAGTGTAGACAGCATAGTACTATTTTCTGCAAAAAAGCCCCGATCGCGAAAATGGCGATCGGGGCTTTTTTGCGGAAAACCGTGTCTAGATTGGCCATGGACGCTTTTCTGCAAAAAGTGCTTTTGTGGAAAAGCATCCTGCCAATCTAGATGTGATTTTTCCGAAAATGCTTTTAACGGAAAACTTTTCCGTTAAAAGCATTTTCGCAAAATCATGCCAGTGTAGACATAGCAAGCAGGAGAGTTTATTATACACACAGTGCTGGGTGAAGTGTCACTTGCTAAGCTCAGTGAATACTGCCAAACAATATGTTACAACTAGTTATATAGGATGCTCAATAGGCAGATCAAATTGATGCGGGGGGGAGGAGGGGAGACAAGATCCCCTGGATAGATGCCAATAGTAAGGCAAGATAAGAGCAATAATATAAAGTTACATAGTGTTTCCAGTAAAACAAGTATTTAAACAAAGCAGACATCAATCATCAGGTAAGTGGTGATATGTCGGTCAGCTTCAAGAAGGTATCTCTGCAGGATGTGGTCCATCTGGGGATTAAAGCAGAGACATTAGCACCATTGAGTGTGTCTTGTCCTGCCTCCCATCCTGGGAGATGGCTTTCCGTTGATGGGCTAGACTGGTGGGGAAAGGGAATAAACATGTACTGTGTTTATGTGCCATTCCCAGAGTCTCAATTTAGATTGGGTTCTTAACAGAATATCATAGCCTACCTCAGAAATTTTCATCCTACACAGGGCTAGCAAACAGGAGGGGTTACACTGTGTTAGCATCTATTGCTTAGGGAACGAGGGAGCAGAACACTACGAACTTTTGCCAAGTGGATCATCTTGGCTTGAAAATGAAGAGTTGCTGGAATGCACTATGGGTGAGAAATCTCCTTAGATAAATATTGCAATTTACCAAAGATAAGTTTTAGGCACTAGCAATCATGGTTTTTTGTACTTGTAACCATATCTGTATCTTCTATTTTTACTTATCACTTAAATGGTTGTGCTTTGTTAATAAACAGAGGCTATGTCTACACTGGCAGCTTCTTGCGCAAGAACTGTTTTGCGGAAGAGTTCTTGCGCAAAAACTCTTCCACAAGAGCACATCTACGGTGGCATGTGCTTTTGCGCAAGAGCCTCCATGGCAGTGTGGATGCTCTCTCGCGCAAGAAAGCTCTGATGGCCATTTTAACCATAGGGGCTTCTTGCACAAGAAATTCATGTTGCCTGTCTACACTGCCCTCTTGTAGAAGAGCTGTTGTGCACGAGGGCTTATTCCTCATGGGAAAAGGAATAACTCTCCCGGAAGAATCCCTGTTTTACAACGCTGTACTGTATATTTACTTGTGAAAGAATGCTCGTGCAGTATAGACAGCAGGCAAGTTTTTGCACAAGAACAGTTGTTCTTGCGCAAGAAGCCACCAGTGTAGGGGTAGCCATTACTGTTTTATTGCAAAATATTTGCAGATCTATGAATTAAACTCAAGGGTGAAGTTCCCCAGCTAAATTAAAAAGCTAATGTGTATCCTATCTTTTTGAAGACAGCAAATTGAGCAACTTCATGTACCCAGGGAGACAGAGTGGACAATATAGAGCAGATGGTTTGGAAGAGACTCAATACTAGAAGGTTTGTTGCTATTTCCCTGCAAGAAATAACTCCTTGAGCCAGGGCTCTGAGCCAAAATTGTCCATCACTGAAGCATCTAATGTTACAGGACAGGCGCTGATGGAACACCCATTAGTCTAAGTGAGCCCCCAAAGTATAACAGTGGCATTTTAGAGATAGGATGCAACAGTACTGATTGAAAAACATTACAAGCTGTTTCACTAACACTTAAAATAGGCCTCCACTTTGCTTACTGTTATGGTTTGCTCCAAATAACAACCCTTAAGGCTGAAATTTGCAGAAGCAGTTTTGATGTCATCCATTATTTTGCGGGAACACTGAGGCCAAGATTTTCAAAAGCAAAACTTTTAAAAAAGGGACCCTAATTTCAAACAATGGGCAAACAAAACTATGAGGGCTTGTAGCCACAGAAGGTTTGGAACAGACTCATTTGATGCATATTATTTATTACATAGAACACAATCCACACTAATGAAGACTGTTGTACCCGCTTTCATTCACATCACTGTGTAAAACATGGAATTCTCAGAGGGTAGCCTATGGTCTTTTCATGCATCCTGGGATTTTTCTTGTACTGCAGTATGAGATGCATAGCAGTACCAAGCAGGATCAACTTTGAAAAAATAAACCAAAAAAAGTGTCTGAGGTCTTTACCCCATGCTCCATCTGTGCCCAGTCTAGCACAATTTCCCATTTCTATCAGCCAGCATGGACCCAACAATGTTTCACACTACAGTGCTGCTACTTGTAAATACCCAGAAGCTGTTTGGGCCCTGTTTTAGTTCTCAAAAATCAAACAGCTGATGTGTAGGCATATGATTCATATGGATTTTATTGATTTATATATTGATTATAATGAATTAATGGGATAAGACTGAATGGCTGTGTCTACACTGGCCCCTTGAATTTCCACAAGAACACTGACGATCTCATGTAAGATGGTCAGTGTTCTTGCAGAAATACCATGCTGCTCCCGTTTGGACAAAAGCCCTCCTGCACAAATGATTTTACGCAAGAGGGCCAGTGTAGACAACGCGGTATTGTTTTGTGCAAAAAAGCCCTGATGGCGAAAATGGCAATCGGGGCTTTCTTGCGCAAAACCGCATCTAGATTGGCACGGACGCTTTTCCGCAAAAAGTGCTTTTACGGAAAATAATCCGTGCCAATGTAGATGCTCTTTTCTGCAAATGCTTTTAACGGAAAAACTTTTCCATTAAAAGCATTTGCAGAAAATCATGCCAGTCTAGACGTAGCCACTAAGAATAAATGTGTTTGTGCTATGGTTGTGCAGTGGAAAGAAGAAGCCAAAGAGGCAAAACATCAGAAGATCCAATTGTGTAAAGTGACTATGGGACAAACAACATGAGAAAAGCATGGCTAAGGAGAGAAATTGTTTGAGTGATATCCAGAGGAAAGTCTTACGCGGCAGTTTCAGAGGAAAGTGTTACACAACAGTTTCTCAGTGAATAGACAGAGCTACTGATTAGAAGTGTATAAGGATTCTTCACACTGAGTCAGCACCTGCACCGCCAGATCTCCTGCCTCTTCCCACTGCTTTCAGAGTTGGTCACCTGATAAGTACACTTGTGTGAGCATGCTTGAAAAGGAAAATAGAATCTCACAATTACATATAAGTGATCTCAACATCTCTGTCAGTTGATCTCAACATCTTTGTCGGTTGATCGCGCGCGCGCGCACACACACACACACACACACACACTACTTTCATTGCGCCCTCAATCCTTCAACTCTCTATATGATTCCTGGGCTATGTCTACACTCGCGGTTTCTTGCGTGAGTAATATAAAAATGAGGCTAAGCGTGGAATATCGCCGAGCCTCATTTGCATATCTAATGAGCCCCCCTTTTTTCAGAAGAGGCTCTTGTGCAAGAAGGAGCGTCTACACTGCCCCTTCTTGCGCAGGAAAAACCCTCTTGTGCAATGCCGTTCTTCCTGAAAAGTAATAGGGGTAACGGCATTGTGCAAGAGAGCTTTTCTTGCACAAGAAGGGGCAGTGTAGATGCTCCTTCTTGTGCAAGAACACCTTCTGAAAAAAAATGATGGCTCATTAGGTATGCAAATGAGGCTCAGCAATATTCCATGCTTAGCCTCATTTGCATATTTCTTGCACAAGAAGCTGCGAGTATAGACATAGCCCTGGAGGGGTCTGATCATCCACACCCAGAGGGACAGATTTGTAACAGTGGCGGCAGCAGCCAGAATTTCAGCAGTAGGAGAAGCAGCAAAGTAATGACAATGAGCAACTGTTACTACAGGAGCTGTTCCTGGAGCAACTTTTCATCATTCAGTGTCATTTCTAGTCTCCGGATTTTTGAAAGGACTGTTCTAAACACTTGGTTAATGAAGCTATTCACAAGCCCCATGGACAAAAAGGAGAACAATGGCCTCACTAGTCGCAAAATGAAAGAGGAAATTGTGCCTCTAGCAATTTGAAAGAAAGGTAGAATGTTTGTGCAATAGGTTGTAACCTGCAAGAAAAAAAATAAGCCTAAAGCATGTTGTATTTTGCACAATATTTGTGGAAGGAGGGAAGGAAAATCTTGGCCAATTTCTGTTGAGAGGAATTGGTAAAATAGGTTTATCTTCAGCAGACAGCACTGTTTGTAACTGACAAAAAATGTTTGATAATACCAACTTGCCCTTCTGCTGGTTTTTTTCCCTTTCTGTCCCTTAGGGGCAAAGAGTTCAAGAGCTACAACTAACTTGTGGTTATTTCTCATGGCAAGTTTGAGCTTCTTAAAGACAAGAACAACATTTATAAGGCTTTTCATATTTTGGTTAGCTAGGATAGTTACCAGGTCCACCAGGAAAACACTCTCCATGCCAAGTTAAAGATATTGGCATGTCATTAGAGACAGTTTAATGAAGACCCTCTTTAGATAAGCAGCTATGGTTGAAAAAAAGCAAACAAGATATTAATATGTTAAAATGCATAAGGGCCAGGATGATGAATAATGCAGAGCTAATGCCTTTATAGAAATCAATAGTGTGACCACATCTGAACTCCCATGTGCAATACTAGTCAGATCATCTGAAAAAAGGACATTGGAGAACTAGAGGAGATTCAGAGAATGGTGTTGAAAAACAAATATGAAAAGAAACTGGAAAATTTGGATCGTTATCTTGGAAAGGAGCTTAAAACAGGGGACACAATAGAAGGATATGAAATAATAAATAGTCTAGAAATGGTAGACTGGGAACTCAAGTTTTTCCAGTCTCACACAAAAGAACAAAGGGACATTCAATGAAATTGAAAACTAGCACAACAAAATTCTTTTGAATACAGCATGCAATTATACCATGGAACTCATTGCAATATGAAACTGTTAAAAAATCAAGAATTTAGCAAGGTTCAATAAGGGATTGGATATTTATTCGGATAACAAGAATATCCAGAAAAAAACAACAAATGGTCTGGTAGCACTTTATAGACTAACAAAACATGTAGATGGTATCATGAGCTTTTGTGGGCACAGCTCACTTCTTCAGATGACCAGATCGGGCACTACATTTTCCAAAAAATTACCTTTATGAGTATGCTTAACTTTATGCATTGAAAATAGGTCCTTTGAAGTCCTATGGCAAACATACTAATGGATACTTTTGAAAAGAGTCAATAGTAAACACTACCCTGATAGTGATCAAGTCCTAAATATTCACTATGTAGAGAAAGTATAAAGGTAGTAGAATGCACCAAAAGTAGTAGTTTAATACACAACTTTGTTCCAGTACATTTCGAAATTTGGCTTTGCTTGGTTTGACTATTTATATATAGCTCATGTTCTTTATGACAGACTTGTAGGCCTCCAAAAGGTAGTCTTCACTTGAGGTTCAGTGCTCTTTACATAGCTGCAGAAAATTAATTTAGAAATAAGTTATAATTAGAACTGTCATTTTTCACAAGTTGTGTATGACCAGAACTACTTAACAAGAGACACTGCAATTTTAATCAAGACCATCCACTTGTGTTTGGTTATCAAATAAATGTTAATTATGCTAGTAATCCCCAACTCATTCACTTTGTATTGATAAGAAGAAAGGCTAAGCGTATTTGTGCTTACTTAGTATATCCGGTTAGAAGTTTATCAATGTAACCAAGTTAGCTTTTAACTGCTAAATCCATTTCATGTCAATGTTCAGTTTACCTTAACATGGAAAAGGTGAGATATTACGGGAAGCTAATATTATCTACATTGTCTTCAGCTTATCTATCTGTGTTATCACAATGAGGAGTTCTGTGGTAACTTAGACTAACACATTTATTTGAGCATAAGCTTTCATTGGAGGGATCCCACTTAATTTTTAAACCAGCAAATCTGGTTGCTTATGAAGTTATATGTTTTTCATTCACGTAATTCTTGTTACATGCTTAGGATATATGATAAATTGTTCATTCCTTCTTCCAACTACCACCTACATTATATAGCATCTAGAAACCAAATGGAATAAAAAATATATTTATGGATCAAATTTAATTAGAAAATGATAGTCAAGCACATACTTGGTACTGTCATACAAGATATAAAAAGAGATACTGAGCCATAAGGATCTACTTAGTGTCAGTCTTAGGATATAGGCAATCCTAATGTGATTGAAATTAGTAATACTCCACCCCTTCACTTCCTGCTTCAGATGTTTCATAGATCAATTAAAAATGTACCCGTTGTATACCACACTACCGTGTTTCCCTTTGTTTACAAGACAGGGGATTCAAATTGCTAATTGACACATTGAAAAAAAAGAGATCATTTAATCTATCACAGAGTTGAAGAATCTGGCAAATAAGTGAGGCACTTGTGTCCTACATGTAGATGGAATACCTATTAAAGTCTTTATCCTGAAAACATGCACATGCTTAATTTAGTAATCCCATTGATTTCAAAAAGAATTATTTAGACTAGTAAAATTAAGCACATAAGCACAGAATTGCCAGCTACTTGAATAAAGGTAAATGGCACTTACATACAATATTCTCTAACATTGGCTTGAAAATGAAGGTGGTAATTCCAACCTCAATTGTGCTTTGGTAAATAAGATCTAACTCTGCTTAGATCAATGGATTTACATTTCAGTTTCAGATAATCAGCAGTTCCAGAAAATCCAGTATTATATCATACTCTGAAAATTTTGAATAAGCTTCACTGAATTTAAAATAATCTACATAAAAGTTTACATCTGAAATTACAAAAAACAAAAACAAACAAAAATCCCTGAAAAATGGTCTAGAGCTATTGGAAGAGCTAAGGATACTAAACATTTGATTTATGCCAATAATAAAATTTGTTCTTTCAGCAGCTGCAAAATAAAAACAAACCTGGATGCAGAAGAGAGGACCCAAGTATTCTTTATTCCGCCAACTAGAAAATCATAAAGGATGCCTGCCTTCAATTAACATTTTAAAATTCTGAACAAAATTTGACTGGAGCCCACAAAAGTCTTAATTAGTTGGATCTGAAGGACACAAATTGTTCCTGGCAGTGCTTGAAAAAGCTAAAGGAACATATGCATGTTTGGGGATTGTGCACAGGTGAAAGCTTATTGGGAGACTACAGTTGCTTAACCATCACATTTTTAAAAGTGAACTTGGCAATACTATCTTGTGTATTGAGCCCCTCTCTCACACAGTTCAAAGGGAGATTTAAAGTGCCCAGGTTTATTCATTGCTAAGAAGGTTTAATAGACACTGGAAACATATCACTACTTACTGTACCTGAACAGACTGTACCTCTAAAATGCACTTCTAATAAGAGACTTTTTTTGGACTTGTCTAATGAAAGCAGTGATGTTTTTCTAAAATACTGAAAGTCAAAAATATAGAGAAAACATCCTTCTCTCTCTCTCCCACATACATGACCTTTGTTTTGCTTTTCCCATCCCACTCTTCACCCCCCCCCCTCAATCTTCACTTGTTTCCTTTACTTCAACCATATAATTACATTATATGAAGGAGCATGGCGGAAAGGGATCTAGGGGTCATAGTGGACCACAAGTTGAATATGAGTCAACAGTGTGATGCTGTTGCAAAAAAAGCAAATATGATTCTAGGTTGTATCAACAGGTGTGTTGTAAGCAAAACTCGTGAAGTCATTCCGCAGCTCTACTCTGCACTAGTTAAGCCTCAGCTGGAGTACTGTATCCAGTTCTGGGCGCCACATTTCAAGAAAGATGTGGAGAAATTGGAAAGGGTACAGAGAAGAGCGACGAGAATGATTAAAGGTTTAGAGAACATGACCTATGAAGCCAGGCTTCATGAACTGGGCTTGTTTAGTTTGGAAAAAAGAAGATTAAGGGGGGACATGATAGCGGTTTTCAAATATCTAAAAGGGTGTCACAAGGAGGAAGGAGAAAATTTGTTCCTCTTGGTTACTGAGGACAGGACAAGGAGTAATGGGCTTAAAGTGCAGCAGGGGAGGTTTAGATTGGACATTAGGAAAAAATTCCTAACTGTCAGGGTGGTCAAATATTGGAATAAATTGCCAAGGGAGGTGGTGGAATCTCCCTCTCTGGAGATATTTAAGAACAGGTTAGATAGACATCTGTCAGGGATGATGTAGACGGAGCTTGGTCCTGCCTTGAAGGCAGGGGGCTGGACTCGATGACCTCTTGAGGTCCCTTCCAGTCCTATTATTCTATGATTCTATGATTATGGCTGTGCTATCCTCCTCCTTCAACAGTATATGTTTGTCTATTTTCTAAGCTGTTGATGCAAGAATTAGGCCTGCTCTACATATCTTGTGGCCCAAAACTGCCTTTTGCAAAACAGAGAGCATTTACATTGCAATGTGACTTTTCTTGGGAAAAACATCCTGTTTTGGTAACCAAAAACTTCCACCCCTGCAAGAGACTTTTGTTTTTTCCCCTCCCTTCAATGTCAGAGTTTTGTTGAGAAAACTGGCTTCTGCCAGTCTCCCACAGTGCGTGCCTTGATGGCTGTGCTCAGTGTTTTGTGTTCTCTGCTCTGCAGGCATGCACCCCTTCCCTTTCAAAGCTCTGAGAAGTATCTGACAGCTGAGTGAGCTGTTCTCTTTGTAGAACAAAGAATAATTGGAATGCTTCTGTTCTGTCCTGCACTAGGAACGCAGTAGTAGACTGCTGCTGCAGGGGGAGGGCTGGAGAAACTGTTGTGCTGCTTTGAAGTTCCTTAGCATGTAGAGCGCTCAGAGCTACAAGAGAATCCCCAAAAGCACAAGAATCAGCTCTGCCTTCCCACAACACTGTACAGTGGGATGCTTACCCACATCACTTTGCTCTATCTGTCAACAAGGTGCTAGCAATGTGGCCATGAAACATCGACAATGGGAGGCAGAAAAATCTTGACTGGTTTTCACTTTTGCATGTCTACAGCACTTTTGTCACCAAACCTTCCCAGTGTATCATAGAACTAGAAGGGACCTCAAGAGGTCATCAAGTCCAGGCCCCTGCCCTCAAGGCAGGACCAAGCACTGTCTAGATCATACCAGACAGGTGTCTGTCTAATCTGCTTTTAAATACCTCCAGTGATGGATATTCTACAACTCCCTTAGGCAATTTATTCCAGTGTTTAACCACCCTGACAGGTAGGATGTTTTTTCCTAATGTCCAACCTAAACCTTCCTTACTGCAATTTAAGCCCATTGCTTTTTGTCCTATCCTCAGAGGCCAAGGGGAACAATTTTTCTCCCTCCTCCTAGCACCCTTTTAAATACTTGAAAACTGTTATGTCCCCTCTCAGTCTTCTCTTTTCTAAACTAAACAAGCCCAATTCTTTCAGTGTTGCCTCACAGGTCATGTTTTCTAGACCTTTAATCATTTTTGTTGCTCTTCTCTGGACCATCTCCAATTTTTCCACATTTTTCTTGAAATGTGGTGCCCAGAACTGGACACAATACTCCAATTGAAGCCTAACAGTGTAAAGTAGAGCGGAAGAATTTCTTTACATGTCTGCTCACAACAATCCTGTTAATGCATCCTAAAATGACATTTGCTTTTTTTGCAACCGTGTCACACTATTGACTCATATTTAGCTTGTGATCCACTTTGACCCCTAAATCCCTTTCAGCAATGCTCCTTCCTGGACTGTGACTTCCCAGTCTGTATGTATAACACTGATTGTTCCTTTCTGAGTACTTTGCATTTGTCCTTATTAAACTTCATCCTGCTTACCTCAGACCATTTCTCTAGTTTGTCCAGATCATTTTGACCCTGTCCTGTAGGCATAACCTTAATTACATTTTGGAAGAAGGAGGCAATATTGAATCTGTATTTTAAAAAATCCTTCAGACTTCAGCTTCAAAAATACATTCATTTTCACATTTTTAGAGTAATACACAGAAAATATATCACAAACAAGAGTACGTGTGGCATACATTTAGTACTGTGGCCAGCAAACAGTAAGCATTAACCAAAAAGGTTGTTTTAATATTTACAGCAACATTAAAATACATTTTAATATGCCTCAATGCTTTGTGGAGCCATTACTATCAAAAGGTGAGTGCTTGAGCACAAATAGCTGAATGGAGAAAATGGAACTACAATAGACACTTGCTTTATAATTTTGGTGAAACAGACGTGCTATATAATTAATGTACTACCAATGTTAATGGTGATTTCTTCTTGTAGGCTAGGTTCGCATACCCCTTAGAGGTAGGCAGATCATTTGCTGTAAGGCTCAAGTGTGATTTTTAAAAATGAACTTTCCTTTCTGTACCACAATGGAGCTGCTGCAGAAGGAGGAATCTGCTTCAGAAAAAAAAAACCGTCAGTGGCAATTGAACCTGAATTCTCTCTCATCTCCCTTTCCTGCAAGGAACTTTTTACTCCACCTCCAAAAATGTTATTGCTCAGTTGCCAAAAAAGAGCAATAATTTATATAGGATGAAGTGGCTGTAGATTAACAGATCTCATATTTTATATTTCTCTGGTTGTCTGCCATCACCTTAATAGATGTATACGTAGGTTTTTACTTAAAAAATATTTCTACCAACTCTGCCCCTTTTATTACTGCTTTGCCAGTGGCCATGAAGACATCACTGTTATTCATTCCTCAGCTGAAAGACACTAGTTTCATCTAGCACAGGAATTACCTTCATTTTACTACTTTTTTCCCCTCTATCTCCTTCAGAGTCCCAAACTCCAGCTCGGATACATAGTGTTCTGTAAATCTGGTTAGCCTTCTGTTCAAGTCTATGACTCCTTTCATCTGGAAAGGGGGATGTTTTTCTCCTTAATATAAAAGCATTTCTGAATAAACAGTATTGTAATAAAACATTAAACATTCTCCCAAATGAAAAAATACACATACTACTTTGGAGTGGATGGTGTATCTTTGTACAGCTTTCCAGCTGGAAGACCGATCCTTTTCATCTTACAGTCTAAACTCCAACCTTAAATCATTTGGCTGAACTGTGTTCTTGACAATCTTTTGAATGCAGCAACCTCACACTTTAATTTCTTTGCAGTACCCCTTAGGTATCCCAAAGACTGTCTTCATTCAGACAGAGGCCCTATTTCAACTGGGTTTCAGGTAACCTTATCTAGAACCCAAGCATGTTTCTGCAGCCACGTGTTTTTTCTAAACTATTTCTCTGGTATAAATATTTTCAACTTTGTCACAACTGCTTCCTGCCACAAAAGCAGAATAGTACACTTTTTAAATGCACCTAGATAGAAGGTTTCTTGCATATATTCAAACAGGTCTGCCAAGAAACCATGGTGCCATTGGTGTCTGACAAGATGAAGAGTGACAAGTGACCATCTTGACAGAAAAACAATTTTTCTAGGGTTTTGTATTTTTATTTAGCTTACTATTTGTAGATGGTACTAGACTCACTCAGGCTATGTCTAGACTGCAAGCCTCTTTTGAAAGAGGCTTTTTCGAAAGATACTTTCAAAAAGCCTCTTTCGAAAAAGAGCATCTAGACTGCAAGCGGGACTTTCGAAAAAGCAAGCCGCTTTTTCGAAAGAAAGCAGCGAGTGAGTCTGGATGCTCTCTTTCTAAAAAGCCCCGTTGGTATTCAAGAACGCCTTTTTTCGAAAGAGCACTTTCGAAAGAGACGTTCTTCCTCATGAAATGAGGTTTACCGACGTCGAAAGAAAAGCCGTGTTCTTTCAATTTAATTTCGAAAGAACGCGGCTGTAGTCTAGACGCAGGTGAAGTTTTTTTTCGAAAAAAGGCTACTTTTTTCGAAAAACCCCTGAGTCTGGACACAGCCTCACAGTAGGAACTCAGAGACACCCAACATCAAAATTATTGTTAATCACAGCTGATTTGGAGGGATGATATATACGATTGAATGTGGGGCTCCAAACCCAGACCCATTTAACTATTAGGTTCCTCTGCGAAGGCTATTAGTAATGGTGTATGTATTGCAATACCCCTGCAATAGTAAAAACAATTCAGGCAGAAGTCCAGCAGCAGGAAGGGGACTATCCAGTTTATTAACTGTGTTGTGGGCAAATAACACGTGCAAGTCTTTGCCTGCAAAGGTAAGTTTAGGCTCTTGAGACCAGGGCTGGTGGATTGGAATACTAAAGGGAGACAGGGTGGTACATTTCTGGGAAATAGTAAAGCAGTCCCACCTCCAGTCTGACAGCCTCTATGTTGTAGAGGACAAAAGTCTTGGGGAAGGAGAACGTCAAGCTGCAGTGAAGGAAAATAATCCCCTACTTGGGATCCTCCTTCCGATGTCATGATACTCTCTTGCATTGAGAACACCCTTTTGGGGGAGGGAAACCTAGTTATTAGGAAGAGGCAGATGATCGTTATGGGGGATTCGATTATTATAAATAGTTAGGTTTATGAGGACCAGCAGAACTTGCCTACCAGATGCACAGCTGTGGACCTCTTGCAACATATAGACTGATGTACATGCAGCATTGGGGAGGAGCCACGGTTGTGTTACATGTAGGTATTAATGTCATCGGGAAAGGTAGGCAAGTAATTAAAGTCCAGGAACTCCAAAAGTAGAAATCTTTGAAATGCCAAGTTCAGGGCCAGTTACTCAGGCAGAATTGTTTTGTCTCAATATATCAATGAGATGAAGATGTTAGGTATAAAGAGTTAGGTTTATTAAGAACTTGGAGCTTTGGGGGAAATGAGGCACCCATACAGGAAGGATGGACTCCACCTGGACCAAACCAGAACAATATCGCTGGAATGTAAAATTAAAAAGGCTGTAGTTTTTAAACTAAGGATTGGGGGAAATCAATAGCTACTGAGGAGCACTCACTTAGGACAGACATTCCATAGGGGAAGATCCATTAAAGGGGATGTTCTCTTTACTAGGATATAGAGTAAGTCCCATTGAATTACATGAAGGCAGACAACTAAATAATGACAAAAATTTGTGCTTGTATACAAATGCAAGATGTCTAAATACTAATATGGATGAACTTCACTGCCTGGTATTCAATTAAATTAGAATATTCATATATGCATCAGAAACTTGGAACCATGATAATTAATGGGACATGGTAATACTAAGGTACAAAATACCTAGAAATGACAGAGTAGGTTGCGCTGGTTGGGGAGTGGCATTCTTTGTGAAAGAAGAGAGAGTCAAATATAGTCATCTTAAATGGGTCAAACTACGTCAAAATCTCTAAGGATAGAATTTCCATGCTTGAATAACAGGAGTATAACAATACAAATATACTATTGATCACCTGACAGGATGGTGACAAGGACTGTTCAGGAAGAAAAGAGAGACTACTAAAAAAAAAAAAAATAAATAAAAAAAGGCAGCCCAATAATAATGGGGGCTTTCAGCTATCCCCATACTGACCAGAAATAGTCACATCAGGATGGGACGTAGAGGTAAAATTCCTCGACACCATTAATGTCTGCTTCTGGGAGCAGTTAGACCTAGAATCCACAAAGGGAAATGCACTATCTTGATTCAGACCTAAATGGTACACAAGAGGTCATTATAGCTGAATCACTAGCAAAACTCCTATTATATAATTAAAGTTTAATGTCCTGGTAAGCAAGGAAAATACCAAAGAAGCCTGAAGTAGAATTAACTTCAAAAAGGGGGAACAAAAATGAAGCTAAACAGAAATTAAAAGGGAGTCATAACAGTGAAATGCCTACAAGCTGCATGGAAATTTTAAAAAGCACCATCAAATAAAGCTCAAATTACAGATATACCCAAGGAGGAAAGTAATTGATGTTTCTTACAGGTATTGTCATATCGCACTCCCCCACACCTTTTCGGAGTCAGTCTCAGGGCAGTGGGTTAGCAGGGATTTGGCAAGTATAGGATACCAGGTAAGGGTGTTACAGGAGTGAGGGAGTGTGGGACTCAGGTGTAGGGGTCAATTGCAGAACTCTGTAAGTGTGAAGTATAGGGGTGGTGAGGCCTGCATTCCCCCCTTTTCCAGCCTCCTCCCTTCCCTACTACTGATGAGCCAAAAGTAAGACTCTAGGAACATACGCCATTGTAGCAAGAACGAATTGTAGATAAGGGCGGGAACATAATCTTGTTTACCTTAATGAACTGATCATGTAAACAAAGTCAAAGGATAGGAAGTATAGCTGAGCCACACTGTAAGAAGTGATGAGTAACCCTCGGAAATTTCCAAGCTGCAGAACAAGGCAGAGACATTGTATTTAAAGCTGCACCAGAGCACAGAAATTTGGACTCACTGATGGCCTTTGGGTACCGGCGCCTCAGAAGCTGAGACAGCCTCCCACTTCATCCGCAGCTGAAACGGCATTCACCGGCTAGCAGAAAGGATGTAAGAATGCCACTTCTCCTATCATGCTGTTCTTTTAGTTAAGGGACACAGCTGATAGCTGTCAGAAAATCAATTGCTTGTGATTGACAGATACCTGCGTAACATATCTTTGTACTTTGAGCACCCAGTGCTGGACCTGAGACTTACTCTTGCTGGCAACATCAGGGCAGAGTATGTGAAGGAGCCAGGATTACGGGGTGAGAGGAAGGGGTCAGGGCAGAGGGTTGAGAGAGTGTGGGGTGTTAAGGGCAGGGGAATGTGGGGTCCAGGAGTTGGGGCAGAACGCTGCTCGCTCTTCCCTTTATCGGGAAGCAAGAGGAAAGCACACAGCATGGCTCGCTCACTCTGCACCTCTCCTTCCTAGTCAGAAATGAGAGGAATTCACACACACTGTGTACTTTTCTCTTGATCCCTGAGCGACAGGAAGAGGAAAAGCAGTATCCTGGTAGGGTCCGGGGGGATGCTTCAGTTCCCATTGTTCTCCCTAGATGGTTCCAGATTTGGGGGGAGGGGAGGAATAAGGACTAGGGCAGGTCCCAGAATGGTGGGAGAAGGCATGTTCCCAAACCAGCCCCTTTCACCTGAATAGCTGCCTGCTGCTTAGCTCATTAGACTGCAGGAGAGGCCTGCCAGTCAGGCTGGGAGCGTGCTGCACCTCCTCTTGCAGCCAAGTGCCCCAACTCTATGAGCACCAGGGTGCACCACCTTAGTTTCATCTCTGGGTATACCCAACATTTTCTAGAAAAGAACCAAAAATGCCACTAAACAGAGTAAAACAGGCAGTTAGGGACAACAGGCATAATTTAAAAACTGAGGAAAACAGAAAGAAGCGTAAGTGCTGGTAAGAGTTCCCAGACTGACGAAAAGCTCTATGTAGCTCAAAAGCTTGTCTCTCTCCGCAGCAGAAGCCGGTTCAATAGAAGACCTACCTTGTTCCTCTTTAAAAAAAACAACAAACACCACCACATTTAAATTACCCCTTCACATAGCACACGAAGCAGGCATCACTCAATGAAATTAGTAAGCAGTAAGTTAAAAAACAAGTACTTCAGACACCTCAGAGTCCACCTGTGGAACTTTCTTCTAGGTGTTATCAAGGCAAAAATTAAAACTGGATTCAATGCAAGTTGAAGGAGGCCCATCAAAGACTATTAGCCCAGATGGACCCCTGCTCTGAGTGTTCTGAAACCTCTCACTACTAGAAGCTAGGACTGGATGCCTTGGAATGGATCACTCAAATTGCTCACTTGTGTTCATTCCCTCTAAAGCAACTGGCACCATCTACTGTCAGCAGACAGGATATGGGGCTAGATGGACCATTGGTCTGACCCAACATGTCTGTTCTTACATTTAAGTCTTAAATTTGTTCATTAAGAAGGGGAACAAACTACCAGAACAGACCCTATATTATACACTTGGGCTAAATTCCAACCGATTAAGAAATCTTAATACCAAGTCCTTTGAACCATCCCGTTTATATCACCCTTCAGGAAATCTAGTTTTTGGAATCAGCTACTTTCAAATCACTAGAAGGCTGGATGTCTTCTATTTAATTTCTATGGCACTCCCTCTTTTCCAAAGATTTTCGCTTCATAATGCAAATGTAATATGGTCAAAGAGTTTTGTTAAGTTTTTTAAATTATTCATCAGAAATGCTAAGGGTCTCATGCTTCTTCGAAGTGGCTACACTCACTTCTTGGTGGGAACACAAATCTTATGGCTTGCACCTAATTCCTTTATGGTGGTAGGAAGAGAGACATCTGATGTTAACCATATAAAAAGAGCAGAAAACGACCATCTTTTCTATACTGTAAATTGCTTTTACTAAATAAATCAAATAGCTCATGTATTTTTCATAACTTTTATACACAAAATACATAGAAGAATAAAGCTTTTAAATAGCAGTTTTACAGATTATGTCACCATAATCATTGTTTTGAATGTTCCTGGATATTCAATGTCAAGCTCACAAGTCTATATATTCTGAAGAACTGTTGAAATTATGCTAATATCCCCTTATGACACATTTTCACCTGTTTTACTCTGCAGTAGCTTTTCCCTTCAATTTAAAATATGTAATATAAATAGAACAAAATATATATAGTTTCTTACATCCTGTTGTCCTGCTTTCGGGACACGATCATGTATTTCTGCAGAAGTCTACACCAGAGGTTGCCAACCTTTTCACTAGTGCAGACCCCCAATCACCCTCCCAAAACGTTTGTGGATCCCCAATAACCTCCTCCCCCACAAAACTGTTTGCGAACCCCCAACAAAGCCAATTCTAGTAGTCAGTGCAGTATTTTCTCACTTTTTGTTTACTTATGTCTGTTGGATTAGACGTTCCACTTGTGGATGCTTCACTCTGCTCATCAGTCTCCTTTCTATTCAGCGAGCCAGATTTCAGCCACAGACCCATCTTGAATGTATGGCTAATGTTTGTATGCTTCTATCATGACCGTTTGGGCACACAAAGGTGTCACAACATAGATTTTCGAATGTCAATTAACATCATTGGAAGATATTTAATTTAAAAATAATAATTGATTGTAACTTTGCAATCTATTTAAAAATTATTTTCTATGATCATTTTTATTTTTATTTTATTTTGTTTCACAGACCCCCTACAATACTCTTGCGGACCCCCAGGGGTCCACGGACCCCAGGTTGGGAACTACTGATCTATACTATAAGTGCTACTGCAATGCAGCTGCACCAGTCAGCTGGTGAAAATGCTCTATGTTGAGGGGAGAGAACTCTCTCATCAACGTAATAAAATCACTTCTTTGAGGGAGGTGGTAGCATGTTAATGGGAGGGTTACATACTGCTGTACACAGCAGTGCGTAGGTTGGTGTAACTTAAGATGGCAGTCATGGAGGTAGCTTATACATATCCTTGAGCAGCGAAAATTATACCAACATAAATGGTACTGTGTACAAGCCCTTAGTAACTAACAATAAAGATGAATAACAAAGATCTACTTACATGCTATCCTTGGTGAGTACTTGACATATTTAATTAGAGAAAGGATAATTTATTTAAATTTGTGCAGCTCCAAAACTGATGTGATGCAAACAAACACTCAGAACAACATATTTTCAGGATCTGTCATAAAACAGTTGTAGTATTTAACTACAGGCAGTCCCCGGGTTACGTACAAGATAGGGACCATAGGTTTGTTCTTAAGTTGAATTTGTATGTAAGTCGGAACTGGCTCCAGATTCAGCTGCTGCCACTAAACTGACTGGGGCTGACTACAGGAAGCCGGAGGCAGAGTTGCTCTGCCCCCAGCTTCCTGCAATCAGCCTGATCAGTTTCAACAGCTGCTGAATCTGGAGCCTGGGACAGAACAGCTGGGGCACTGCCCGGTAGGTTCCCACAGGACCAACCCGGCAGCACCCCAGCTGCTCTACCTGAGGCGTCCCGCAACAAAAGCCTGGTCTGCTGGGGGGGGGGGGGCACTAGCTGCACCCCCTCCCCCCCAGCAGACCAGGGAGACCCGAGCAAAGCCGCACAGGCGGAGGGACCCCGCCGCCCGTGTGGCTTTGCTCCTTTGCCCCCGAGCAAAGCCGCACAGGCGGCAGGATGCCGCCTGTGCGGCTTTGCTCCTGTCTCCCTGGTCTGCTGGGGGGGGGTCCAGCAAAGCCGCTGGACCCCCCTTGCAGACCACGGGGACAGGAGCAAAGCCGCCCAGGCGGCGGGGCTCCCGCTGCCTGGGCGGCTTTGCTCGTTTGCCTGGGAGCAAAGCCGCCCAGGCAGTGGGATCCCCGCCGCCTGGGTGGCTTTGCTCCTGTCCCCCTGGTCTGCTGGGGGGGTCCAGCGGCTTTGCTGGACCGGGAGAAGCTTTTCTCGCCCCAGAGGACACGGGCGGCAACTTGCCGCCCGTGAGCTCCGGGGCGAGAAAAGCCCCGTTCGTAAGTGCGGATCCGACGTAAGTATTACATTTTTCTATTGAATACTGTACAGTAGGTACCAATTCAATTCGAGTCCCTCTTTTCAGGGGGCGGGGTCATTAATATTAAACTTCTTGAATGCTTTAATATTTTTCTGGACTTTAATAGAAAATATCCTATCATCATTACCATTTATTATTTAGCACTTAGTTCAATTACCTGAACACACACACATTTAATTAAATCAAACAAGTGACATAAGTTCAAACTGTGTCATATGACTGATGAAGTCTAAATCAGTAATTGCAGTGGATGGTCAAACAGTTCCTACTACTTTGCTTGACCACCAATATCAGATTTTTAACTGAGTTTAATCTGAGTTCACAAACCCAGGCATTTAGTTATTAGCAAATATGAGGTTGTGAAGAAGGCAGCAGCAACGTGGTTACATTTTGAAATAAGCTTCTTTAACATTTACCAATTTCCAATAAAATATTACTTTAATCTCTTAAGAAATCCTTTTATATCCCTTATTTTTCATCACAGCAGAAACCCAGTCATAGGATCTCATTCAATGATTAATCATGCTTATTTCAAGTACCACAAAACAGAGTTGCAGAAACCTGGGCCAGGATTGCTACACATTACAAAATGTTAGGATGTTATGCTTTTTCACAAGCCAAATATGTGAAAGGACCCAACACTAGCCAATATTTTTATATATATTGGTTACTTCAAGCTATAAAATATTATCTCCACCTCTTCTAGAAATCTGTGAAATGAAGTGGCAAACATTCTCTTCAAAAGTGAATTTTAGAATCAGTATTAGAGTTAAGTTTCTAAATGATTATCAGCTGCATAAATATAAAAACACATGATCAAGCAAAATATTTTTAATTAGTAAGCTGATCATAAATAAATCCATGTAAAAGAATTAACAGGATTACAAAGTTGTTTTTTTCCTATGTGATTCAAGATTTCTTAACATATGTATTATTTATCAAGTCAACCTCATTTTAACTGGGCAAGTGATCTATTATTGAACACACAACACTGCTGCACATTGAGCAATTCATTGTGTAGTTACATTTTTACATTTTCTTTACAAATGTAATACTTATGTACATTATATATTTCATTTCTATAATTTGTGTACTGTACTGAAATTCTATAGTCTTCACAGGGAAAATGTTGAAGTCTTTTAGTGAATATGAATAATTCCTTTTAAAAAGTAATATAAACAAACCCCAGATAGCACTGCCATTGGCACCTCTGCAAGAGTTTGAATCCAGAAAGGTTATCATAATAATGTAAGAAAAAGGTTTTATCTAATTTTACATATCATTAAGAAATATCATCCCACATAGCTACACAAATTCAACAGCTTGCAACAAACAGAGCACCATACTGCTGCACTACTGGAAACATGTATAAACCAGTTTAAAATGCATTAGTGAAAGACCATCATTTCTCCTATCGTATTCTGGCTGAAGCAAATCCATAAAATTTCTCCGGACGTGTGTATTTTTCCTTTAGCTCTAAAGTGTCTGATACGGTGCTGTGCACTGTACTGTGAAGAGCAAATGCATGTTTTTGTAATTTGCTATAATGCTTTTCTCACAGCTAACATTTGTATCCAAAGTTGGAAATCTTCTTTCTTCTACTTTCACTTACAAATCTGCTGTTGAATATGAACTAAGAATTCATAATAAGAGAATGCTGCTTCTGTTCGGTCTTCAATTAAGTGATGGAAAAAATCTGTTTTGGCAGGACTCTCATCTCTGAAACAGAAGAAAATGTATTCGTCAAAGCACTAAGCACAAAGAAAAACAATTGTGAAGACAAGTATAAGCAGGAAGTCCATACACTGAATATTACTCTTGGAGATTTAGGGTTCAGGAACAAATGCCAGTAAGTAAAAGTAATTAGGAATTTTCTATTGAATGATTTTCTGATGCAAAATGCCCTTTTTGGAAAAAAAAATATTTTGAGGAAATTTCAGTTTTGACAAAGTGACAGTTCCTGCTTGTCCTGCTGGAAGACTGCGCACCCAAACTCTCCACCTTCCCTCCAAATCAGGAGAGTTAGACGCAGAGAATCAGAGCATTCTCTCTTCCCATCACCTTGCACCAGAGAGACTGAACAGCCCCATTCCATTCTTCTTCTAGAGAAAGAGGAGTGGTGGGGAAAGAGGATGCTGTGTAGCCAGGTTTTTTCCCTCTCTGGCTGCCAGAGCTTAGGGGTAACTGAGGGCATGTCTATACAGCAACTAGACACCCTTGGCTGGTCTGTGCCAACTGTTTCCGGCTCATGAACTGGGGGGCAGTTTCATTGCTGTGTAGACTTTTGAGGTTGGCCTGGAGGCCAGGTTCTAGGACCCTGCAAGGGGGGAGGGTTAGAAAGCTCCCAAGCTCAGAAGTCTACACAGCAACAAACAGCCCCACAGTATGAGCCTTAGAAGTCAGAGTTAGCTGGCCCTCTGTGTAGATCGGGGTGGGGAATCTTTTTTGGGTCAGGGGCCACTGACCCACAGAAAAAAAAAAATCAGTCGGGGCCACAAAAAAACCTGCCCTCACTGATGTGGCCCCCTGACTGAGAAGGAGAAAGATACTCCCCACATTCCCCTCACATACCAGAGCCTGGGGGGGCCCAGGCTAGTAGATGTTATGTGCTCCAGCCACACAGGGGGACTGTTGAGCCAGCATGTGCTCCCCAATGCTGGGGGGGGGCAGCCCTGAGCCAGTCCCAGGCCTGAGGTTCCCCACCCTTGGTGTAGATATACCCTGAGAAGTCCAGCTCTCTCTCCCATCATCCAGGATGAAAGCTCTTGTCAATTTCACTTCTTGCTGGTACTGAAAGTTTCTGGTTTGCTGACCAAAATACTTTTTCTTTTGAAATCCTTTCCTGAGAAAAAGTGTCTTGTTTTGACTTCATAGTTCTGGACAAAAATGTCAAGGTTTTTTTCCACAGTAAAGGATTTTCATTTTCTGGACAAGTCTTTTAATAAGGATATCAGTTTTCCACAGTAAAAAAACAACCACCATTCTTCCTGTTATAAAAACAGGAGCTCTACAATCTTGGTTAAAAATATGATGTGGTAAACTTGGAAGAGGAACACACACAAAAAAACTTTATAAAAACAAAGAATAGGAAACAGGAAAAAAGAATTGTTACGGAAGCAGGTGACATGATTCTGTTGACAGCAATGAACTCTGAGCTAGCCAACATTTAAACTTTTTATATATTTTCAAGATTAGTCACTGCTGATGTATAATCCTCTGTTTTTTTCCCTTCTACAGGTGGAAGAGAGAAAGGAGAACAAAAGTGGTAATAAGGTACCAATCCAGAAAACTTTTTCAAATGTGCTTAACTTTAAGCATATTAACAACTACAGATGTAAAACCCCGATTAATCCACTTAATCAGTTAAATCTTGGGTTTAGCCGTTTAAGTGGGATCCCGCTCCACCTGTCCCTGCACAGAGGATTGGGCTCCCAGGTACCAGTTAACCGGTAACCGATAAGCAACACCTGGTAAGAGTGATGCTTACCAGGTTACTGGTCACCTGTTCACATCCCTATCAACATCATCCTTAAAACTACTGCAACCTAAAAGCTAAGCAAAATTTTGTGCAGGATCACAGTCTGACTACAAATTCACTGGGACACAAGTTGTCTCCTGTTATTTGTATAGCACCTTCTGTAATTATGCCCCAGTCCTTAATGAGACCTTACGATGCTCCTGTAATCCAAACAGCAGCACTAGGCTAAGAATTCAATATGTAATTTCAGTCCTATTTTTGAATTTCTTGTTTTTTATTTATTTGAGCGATAAAGAATTTCTAGATGAATCAACTAAAATTACTGACAATCATTTTACAGGTTTGGGTGTATTCATTTTTAAAGGTATAAAATATTTACCACAGATACACATATTTCAGCCTCACTGAACCAACAACATCTGAAAAGTAAGAAGTCATAAGGGAAATGTTGATACGGTCTTTACTACAAGACTGTTGAGCCAGTGGTGACAATCTGATTTACCTGAACCTTTTGCCCATATATAAAATAACACCAATATTTCCTTCATGGAAAACAGCTATCAGCCAGCTAACATTCAATTTCTCTTAATCTGTCAAACATGGTGTATTAAAAATTTTGACTGGATACAAGCGTAAGCATTTTATGAGGTCCTGTTTTTTTAAGTAAGCACAGCTTGAAAACGAACAAGGAGTTAAGTACAGTAGTTCAATAGTATATATAATACTCTGACAAATTAGAGTATAGGTCACATTTTATATTAAGGGTCCCTTTATGAATATAAACAACATTAAATAGATTCCCGCAGCTCTCACTGGCCAGGAACGGCAAGCCACAGCCAACAGAAGTGGCAAGTGGCCGAATGCTAAGGTAAACAAAAGCATCTGGTGGCCACTCTTGTTGAGATGGCAATAGACATGTAAAGATGTTACAGATTGTTATAAACCATAGTTACAAGCTATTTACTGACCTAACTAAATCTGTAACAAATGAATAACAAAATTATTAACATATCTATTAGTAATCACTAACTCTATAAACCATTTATAAATGGAGAATTAATACAAAGTGAGATTGGAAGCTGATTCAGTTATTTAATTTATCATGAAGCACATTATTTAGTATACTCATAATAGTAAAATGTATTACTGTCTAAACGTTGACTGGGTACTCTAAATTAAAATGAACTTAAACATTTTCTAAGACAATTGTTGCAACTGAGCCTAATCCTATGAGGTGCTCAGCATCTCCAGTGCTGTGCTGCGCACCTTTGTTTCCTTCTTATTTCAATTATAAGTTAAACACACTCAGTAGCTCTCAGAGTCATGATAATTTTGTTCCCCAGAGAGGTCTAAAAGATGAGATACAGAAAGTTTAACTGTAAAAATACTTACTTTATTACTTGAAGAACTGGGCTTAAAGGTCTACTGTCTCTAAGCCAGGATATAAAAGATCGGGCTCTCTCGGAAGAAAGTGTATCTAACTCTGGCAGTTGAGTCTGGTTGAAGAATGTAATTAGAAAAATAAAGTTTTATAATGAAAAGAACTGGAGCCTAATTAATTAAAATGAATCAATGAAATAAATCAATGGTAGGCTGGAACAATTTCTCTAAATATAGTCCCACGGGAAACTCCCCAACCTAGCATAATTGACAAATTACACAGCCATTTTTATCCATTACATTTCTGGGTAATGAGTGGGGAGTGTACTCCCCCCCCAAGAAAATAATTTACTATGAATTGTATTCCTTCAACTTATCAAAGAGAAAATGCATAAACGCAAGAATGTCATAACTGTTCTCCTTAAAATTAATCACTATATTTAAAATACAAGACATTTTAGGAAACAAGCCTACACAAAATCTCAGTATGTATTCACATTTTACGTCCTTCTCCCCTCCAAATTTATTATTTTAACTTGTTTCCCACTCAAGTTCCTAAGCATTGTCCTCTGCATTCCTTTTACAGTTCTAAAGAGACCCACATACATACAAGCACCATAAACAAGCTCTGAACAGAAACACACAGCATCTAACACAGTTTCTTAAACTGTGTTCTATGGTTCATGGTGTGCCGCGACGCAGTCGGAGGTGTGCCACAGAGAACAGAGTTTAAAATGGCCACCCTTAAAAGGACAGGCGACTTCTTTTCCCGTGCTCAATAACTTCTCCCCCCCAATCTTACCCTCCCCCCCCCCGCAACTTTTCCCCAGCCTTTTTTTTTTTTCCCTTTGCTCAACAAAAAGTTCTTGGTGTTTCCCATTTAAAAAAAAAAAATGGTTGGTGTTCCTCCATCTTAAAAAAGTTTAAGACACACTGATCTAACATATTTGGTTCTACCCAAATCAAAATTCTGCTCAGAATTTTGAACAGTATCTTAATAAGGTTCCTCTATCATTGAAACAAACATCTGTTCTGACTTTTTGGAAGTGAAATCTTAGTGCTGTCTGATTTGAATACATTTGGAGGACATTTTTAAAAGCACCTCAGAGAGCCTAAAGTCCCAGTGACTTTTAACAGTTGATTTTCCTGTTAAAATGTATCAAAGCTAGAATAACTCAGTAAATCAAGTTTAAACTCAATCCTCAATTCATCGCATTAACTACTGTACTGTAGATATTGCAAACTACACAAAGTTCAGAAAATACCAACTCTCCACACACAATCATCTCCGGAGGGTAAATTATGAATGGAAGAGTTCTAATATTAATTCTGGATTCCTTCATTTTTGACAGCCAAGTCAGAATCTGGATTATTTTATAATAATCTTGGTTATTTTAACCTGCTTATGCAAATCCTTTGGTAATTTTGTTTTTAGTGCTCTAGTTAAACAATTTTATAGTGCTTATGTTCAAAAGACTTAAAACGGTCTGATTCTCAATGCTTGCAAAGCTAATACATGGGTATTTGCATTATGAATGTAATAAAATAAATCTAATTCAGTTTCATAATTTGAGACAGCCAATACAAGGGAGAACATATGTATTACATGTCTTAGTTTATTAAAACACTTACCAGCTTCTGTGGTACTGATGCATAGTTAGGGTATCCAAGCACATCTTTTATGAAGCTATTATCACAGTTTTTCCCAATCCAAATGTAAAATATCTGTAAAGGACCAAAATCTATTTCAGTGAAGAAAATGCTTTGCATATCTTTCAGAGTATTAGTTTTCATGTTTCATTTATTTTGCAGGTTTAGAAATTAGATGAAATAATGTTTTAGTGATTTTGACTTGTTTTGAGGTTAAAATATTTAGAATGCTATTTTTTTGGTTTAATGCTAGGTTTCATGTAAAATCTGATAACTTTTTACAGATTTGATAATTCTCCCAATAAGTTAAAGTTACCAGAATAGATTTCTCTTTCAAATGAGCTAAAATGCAGTAATAGGAGCAATTTCAATCAATGTTCTCCTAATGACAATGTTTCACATGGTTGCCTTATTAATCAACTGGCACCATCTACAGTTATATTAGTAAACAGCATGTACAAAACTATGCTAAGTATATGCAGCTATACGAAGCACAACACTATCTACAGCCTTACAAACAACTCTAACATTATAATCAAAGAGGCTGACAAAGGGGCTGCTGTAGTCATTATGAATAGGTCAGATTATGAACAGGAAGTTGCTAGATGACTCACCAAAACCACATTCTACCGGCCTCTTTACTCTGATCCCATTGAGGAATATCAAAAGAAACTTGCACCAAGTGCTCAAGAAACTCCCTGCTATAGCTCAGGACCAAATCTACACAACGTCCTCCCTCACCCCCCCAAACAGGAGTATTCTGCTACCCAAGATCCATAAACCTGGAAATCCCATCATCTCGGGCATTGGCACCCTTACAGCACGATCCTCTAGCTATGTTGATGCTCTCCTCAGACCCTATGCTACCAGCACTCCTACCTATCTTTGAGACACCACGGACTCAAAAGCAAATACATGTCTATACAAGAGACACCAAAGGACCTAACCACATAAGCCACAACACTGGGGATCATACAAGTACACACACATCTTCTAATATGATATATGCCATCAAGTGCCAGCAGAGTCTGTCTGCCTCATGTATATTGGCCAAACTGGACAGTCTCTATGACAAAGAATAAATGGAAACAAATCAGATGTCAGAAATGGTAACACACAAACCTGTAGGGTAACATTTTAACCTGCTTGGTCACTCAATCATGGATTTAAAAAGTAGCCATTCTTCTACAAAGGAATTTCACCAGCGCGCGCGTGTGCATGCGTGTGTGTGTGACCGAGAGACCGAGACCAACTGGTATTCAGCTACAAATTTGACACTATTTACCTAGGGTTGAACAAAGACATTACCTGGATGTCACATTATAAAGCCAGTCTCTCCTGCTTCTAACTGCATTTTTACATCAAAAGCTATGAATGGAATACTTCTAGCCCCATGGTCACCAACCAGTAGATCGCGATCTACCGGTAGATCTCAGGGGCTCCAAGAGTAGCTCTTGAGCCCTCTCTGAACTGCGCACCTGCGCAGTACATTTACATTAGATTTCCTCATGTAATGTAGGCGGGGCTTCAAGGAAGGGGCAGGGCAGTAGATCTTCACCTGTTCTGAGACTTAAAAAGTGATCTTGGGTGTAAAAAGGTTGGAGACCACTGTTCTAGCCCATCTAATTAGTCTCATTAGCACTAGTCCTACAATTGACAGGTACTTCTCCCCCTCCCCCTTTCCCCTCTGTTATAAAAGTCTTGGTTCTATTATTTCCACTCAAGTTGATCTGATGAAGTGGGCTTTACCCATGAAAGCTCAAGATACTATATACTTTTGTTAGTCTCTAAGGTGCAACTCATTCCTTGAGGACAATAGATGTGCCAGGAAAATGCTACTTCACTAGCCATGCTCAACCCCTTATATATATAGGGTTCAAATATCTTTTTCCAGATAACACAACTAAAATATACTATGTGGGAGAAAGTATTCTTATGGTACGTTAGTAGAAATCTGTTTCCTTCAATCGTGTGTGTAGCCCAGCTTTCAATGATGCAAGTATGAGAAAAATGCTTTGCTAGATTTGAACTGAATGCAATAGGGTTCCAAACAACCTAATTAAAGGAACAATTAAAGAAAGCCTTAAGTTTCGGGAAGCAGCATTTAAACCAGGGTTACTTAATTTTGGAAGCCCTGGGGGCCACAATGATACTCACAGCACATGCCAAGGGCTGCAACTTAAGTGTGGTTGCATATACATGTAAATATATGCAAATAGCTTTCACACTGACAGGCATGAATACAAAGATTAAGCCTAAAGCTGGGCCCAAATATGGCCAGCGTGAGCCAGTCAGCACCTTTCAGGCTCTGCCCACAAGGCTAAGCAGCCAGCACAAGGCTAATGCCCCAGCGCTCCTGGCACCTCCTCCCTGGGGTGCAGAAACTCCGACACCCTATACCCATCTGTTCCAGGCAGCTCATCCACTTGTGTCTTTCAGTGCTCACCCCACCTGGGAAACACCTCATTGTTGTGGAGCATGTTCCCAGTGGAGGCCATATTCAAAGGATCCCACCTGCGGGCTATCCCAAACTGCACCACAAGCCTCAAACAAATGGGCCGTGGGTCACGTGCAGCCCGTAGGCCATATATTGAGTAGCCCTGATTTAAACTAACACTGACTGGCATGCATGCAGTTTAATGTGAAAAAATAAGCTTTGAAACATTAATATCCATGTATGTTTTAAGAAATTTATCACAAAACTAGACATTTCAATACTTTATTAATAACAAGGATGTAAAAATCTGCAAAAAAAATGTAACCACTAAAAGTCCTTAAGCTTTATACTTAAGTACTCAAGTACTGCTGGTCCTGCTCCCAGAGGAGGAGGTTTTGCTGCAAGGCTCTGCAGCTAGCTCCTTGGAACTTGCCCACCGGACCCGGACCGTTAAGGTTGTGGTTTATCCATTAACCATTTACATCCCTAGTTAATACAGTGCATTCAAGGTTCTGAATTCTTCCACTTAGGACAGGAATTTAGAATTCTGGAAAAACTAAGGAGTCTATTCTCTACAAAATTTTGATACTATTAGTTAGCCACAATTAAAAACCTGAAGTCAAACACATCTGTCTTATTCATAGCCGATAAAAGCTACTGAAACAGGTAGCTTACTGATCCACAATCCATAAGGAAAGCTCCCTCTCTTGTCAGCTTCTCTGCAGACAACTTCTGAAGAGGAGGCTGTGGAACAACCCTGTCGTTAACATGTATTGCACCCTGTAATAAAGAAGATCAGAAAACAGGATATATAATTCAGCAGTGTTAAGTGTAACTCGTCTCTTTTCTGTTTTGTCAAAAACAGAAGAGAGACAAGTAGGCTTTGTACATAAGTAAATGAGAATTATAAGATACAGCCTTAAAAAAAGAAGAGCTAGTAGGGACTTTGGTATACACAATTATAATAAGCATCAAGAGAGATGATCCTTGAAACCCAAAGAAAATTTAAAATACTGGAAACACTGATCTATTGTATTCACAGTTGTAAAAGATCATAAACAGTATGGTGGCGTTTTAAAAATTACACAGCGCTATTAATATTATAACCATGCAAGGAAAGATAATAGCGGAAACTAAATTTGATGCTTCAGGGCCAAATTTTGTTTTAGATATGCCTTTATCAATGGGCACAAGGACAATACATAATGTTTATATCATAAGATGAACCTCTGCAAAGATTAGGAAAGGTTTTTTCCTCCAATTTACAAGCTGAACTGGATTTCTCAATGAGATATGCTGATATGCTTCCATTAACATTAATAGCTGCACATACAAATATGCTGACTATAGGTGTTTCAATGTCAGTAGCAAAAGAAAAAAATTGGCTTACTTAAAGAAACTGCCTTGCTCTATCGGATGTGTGAAATGTCAGACATCTAGGTAATACACCAGAGTAAACTTAGCTTCCTTATTATCATTAATTTAACTTTGAGATAGCACTAGTCAAAACAGCTTGCAAGAAATTTGTCAGCTGAACTATTCAGATTCAATGACCATTTAAAAGTAATCACTCTATATATTAAAAAAACAAACACTTTTCCTATGGGATGACAGAGTGATGTCAGCAACTCGTTCCTCCCCCCACCCCCAGCAACCAGAGGGAGAAAGCAGTGCCAGCCTCAGCCTGGCCCATCCCCACCCAACGGCTGCAGGGGGAGCCGAGGCTGGCCTCACCTTGGGGGGGGGGGGGGGGGGGGGGGAAGGGAGGCAGAGCCAGCAGGAGAGAGACGGAGCAGGCCAGGGCGCTCTCACCTTCCCTGGCAGCTGAGGGGGGGGGGGGGGAGGGGCAGGAAGGGAGCTGCCTACTCCCCCCCCCCACCCCCCAGAGGGGGGTTGGCGAGCATAGCAAGCAGGGGACACCACTCTCTAGTATTCTTTAAAATACTTAAAGGATACTCCCAAAAATTAACTTTCAAACTAGAATTAGGGCTGTAAATTCATAAATGACAAACTTTTACTGACTCCTAGCTTTTGCTGAAACAGACTAATATGGCTACCTCTCTGAAACTTTTACTGAGGTACTAGTTGTTAAAATAAAGACTTTATGGGTTTGCAAACATGGTTAACTTTGATCCTGACTAATGTCAATTCTACTAATTAAAAGCCCCTTTATTTTTTCCTGACTGTTAAAATATAAATGAACTATGGAGTTCGGAAGCAATCTTGTTATAAAATAGTTGTAAAAGAATCCCTCCCATTTCATACTCACATCACCAAGCCAGACATTCCAATATCCCATCTATTCCTTGCACAATGGAAAAGTATGTATTTACCATTACATTGTGCGCCAAATAACTTCATCCACTATGTATATGCAAATTAACTCCCCAGCATACCTACTTCATCCACACTTCCCACATGGTTTAAACAACTTCACATCTAGTAAGAGAACTAATGCAGTGGTCCCCAATCATTTGAGGCTGCCGGGCGCCAGGGGGCGTGGCCGTTCGCCCGACGGGCACCCGAGAGCGGGGACACTTGCACGCCCAGGGGCGGGGCCCCCTCCATAGCTGCATGCCCGGGGCCAGCTCCTCCCCGCCCCCAAGCGCTGCACGCCCAGAGCGCGGGCGACCAATGCGCGGCGCTCCCAGGGCTGGCGCTCACCGTGCGCCATACGCCAGGGGCTGGCTCCGGCACCATGCATGCGCCACGTGCCCGGGGCCAGGCCAGCCCCGAGCACTTGGCGGGGGCACACAAATGCCCCTGCAGGTGCCATGGCGCCCGAGAGCACCGTGTTGGGGACCACTGACCTAATGGATATTATAAGCTCTTCTTTATATAAATTGGCAAAAATTGAGAGTACCGCAATCACTAAAAAGTACCTTTGGAGGTTATTCTTATCTATTTTATTTTACCATGGCAAAAATATCAGAAGTAAATATTTAAAATTACACCCAAAATTTTTAAAGGAGCTGCTTGTTCAACAGCAATAAGTTCAAACAGATATTTTGTTTTATTCAGAATTAAATTATTTATTTTACAAGAAATGGTTTTGTACTGTACCTCATCAGTCAATCTGTCTATCCTGTACAAGTTGGGATGTATCATTTTCATCAGATGACCAAGAGGCTGACTCTTTATCTGACACATGGCATATACACGATCATCCAAGCGTGTGCTTGTGCCTGTTCTAAATGCTTTCTGTAAGAAAGTATGTTGATTTTAGGCATCTTTTACATGTTTTTATGGCTTTTAAACAAATTAGAAGGTAAAATGTTAGTCTGGCACTGGCAAAAAACCCAAGCCTTTTATGAAGCTCACAGATATATAATTGGCAAACAATTTTTCAAAAGAAAAACACCTGGCATTAAAATACTCTAAAATATCCAACAAATCTAGTTTAACCAAAGCCAAATTTAATGCATCTTAAATCTAATCCATCTTTCCTCTGCTTAGGAGCAGGAGGACCTCCTAAAGGAAGACTGTTTTCCCCATTTAGCATATTATTACATTTTGGAGCCTCCATCATTTTCCTTACCTCTATCCTTGACTGCTATTTATAGTTTGTGGAACTTATTGCACAATGTGTCCATGAGGTTAAGATCTTAGCAGGAGTCAAAAAAGAAACACACACTTGGATAACAATATGATATCCAAATGTACAGTAGTAAAGATTAAAAAATAATCAAGAATTTAGAAAGGAATATGAATCTCATGTTTCTGGACACAAGTTAGGGGATTTGGAAGACTTTCAATAGGTTAATCCACAAACTGCCTTCTACATATTTCTTGTATCTTTCTTTGAAGTAGTAGATGTTGGCCACTGTTAGAGACAGGACATGGGACTACATGGACTGGTCTGATTCAGCAGAGCAATTGCTATGTTCATCAACCAAAAGTCTCTGCAACAAATGTAGTCAGGAACCCTACTGGATCTGTATCTTTCCCACTCCACCATGAATTTAAAGTACTTTAATTCTTGGGGTTTCTTGTTTCTAAAATATCTCCACTGTCCTTTCTGTACCCTACTCTGGGCTTCTAAAATATTTTTGTTAGTCTCCCCAACTGCTGTTACTTTTAAACCAGTGTCATCTGTTGTCTTTTGTATGACTTGACAATGCTAAAAGGTCCATTTTTGCTGCTATTTGCTAAGTCTTCCAGAGTAGCTTTAATCACTGCCCTGCATTGGCTATCTGTGAGACTCCAAGAAGAGAAAAAGCTTCAAATCAGAGCTTGGAAGAAATTCTCCTTTAATATTTAATTTTAAGGAGTGACCTTTGGTTCAAAAAATGTTGTACAGAAAATGCAAGCTTTAGATATGAACATCTCTCATCTTAAGCCAAGATTGTTGTTGAGATCAGAGCCTAAGGAAATTAAACAAAGTTAAAGGAAAATTTTCCTTTTTTTTTTTTTTAAATGAAAAACTTGCAAAGTAAACACTTCAAAGTGTCTGTAAACCTAGTGCCACATTAAGGATTTATTTGCAGTGAAACCTTGATTATCAACTACATATTCTTAACTTTCAGCTTCAGTTTCTCATTTAATCAAACTCCAGACTGACATCTTATGTTACTCATTTCTCTTTAGAGTTCTTAGGTATTGGTAACACATGTTTGAGAAAATTTAGTTCATTTGCTTCACCTACATGATAGAAATTGAGAAAAGAAATAAATGGCTTTAGCCATAATTTCAAGCAACACTGACTCAATTCATTAACTTTCCTAAAATTTTGGTTACAATACAGCTTTTCTAACTTTTGAAATGAAAGTACAAACAAAATTGATACGAAGTACTGATTTTCAGAAAAGGGTGAACTGAAAGTTTTAGTAAGGCACCGATAACATATCATTAGTTAATTTTTTCATGCAAATGAACTCTTCAACAAATAGGTACATGGATACTTTCCCCCCAAAATAAAATGGCTCTCACACAATTTAACGAAAGAGTATACAGAGGGGGAAAGGACAGACTCTGAATCTTAATATTTACAGCCTGCCTTAAAGCCAAAGATTTAAAGAAAAACACTGCTTTGTATTAGGGATGTTACATTTAGTTTAATCAACTAGTCGATGGATTTTTCATCAACTAGTTGATTAGCCAATAAGTGGGAGAGCCACAGCAGGGTTAGACTACTGTGCACCAGCCTTTTAAATGCATTAAGAGCCAGTTGTTAGGACATTTAAAAAGTAGAGTTACAGTGTCTGGGACTGGGAGGGGTGGGGGTTGAAGAACCCGGGTTTTAAGCTGGCTCCCCCAGTACTGGCTCTTGCTCCACCCCCATTACTGCCTCTGACAGGGACTAGTCGACTATCTGCTAAGCTTTGGCTTGTTGGATAGTCGACTAGTTGCTTACATCCCTACTTTGTATCTGATGTCCAACATGAGCAATACTATATTAAAAAGTACCTGTTTGAGAAGAGCCAAAACATATAAAGGAAACAGCTTGAGGGAATTTGGTGCTATCAGTGTGGATTGCTGCAGGTTTGAGGCAGATGAGATATATGCTGACAATGAGTCTACCACAGCATTCACTAAGGCATCTCTTGCATCTGAAAGACTTGATGAAACTGACCGATCTACAGCTGCAAAATTAAAAGTAAACAAAAGCTTTAATTGCTGAATCTTATTAAAAGCTGTTGTGAGGAGCACAGAAAAAAATCACGTATAAGTCAAAGAATCAGAAGTTATTTTATTTTAAGTTATTTTAAAAACTAAAGGTATTTTATTATTTTAAAAAATATGGTGATCATTTTTTAAATGGAGCAAATAAATTGCAGCTTCTGGAAGGGGAAAAAAACCACTTTAAGACAAAAAAGCTGTCCAGTGCAGCTACTGCCTTTGTTTGCTAGGTCCTTGTTCCTTGAGATCTAGGATACTAGGGAAATAGAGAATAATTAAGAACATACTATTTAGGGCTAAGAAAAAACACAGAATCAGAAGCATTCAATAGAAACAAAGACCATAACTATGACAATGACAAGGAATTGAGAAATAGTTTATGGTCATTGCTTTGGGGTGAAAGAAAAAATGAAGTCTATCAAAAACAAATAGACATGGTATGACAATTGTTTTCTAATAAACAGTACATACAATAAGTCTCATGGTTTGGAAAACTGCTATCACAGGTCTAATTCCACTTTAAAAACTGACTAATTCCAACTTCAGTAGAGGCTTCTCCCTTGAACTTCTGCAGTTGGAACCAAATGTCTTTGTATGAGAAATGTTCATCTTTTGAGCTTACTTTTAAAGGCTACCTGCACTTCAAACGCTTCTCAATAATACCATTTACTGCATATTACAGGTCTCAATCCTTAGTGTCCTGTGGCACCTTACAGACTAACAGATGTATTGGAGCATAAGATTTCATGGGCAAAGACCCAGTACATCAAATGCATCTGACGTAGTGGGTCTTTGCCCACGAAAGCTTATGCTCCAATATATCTATTAGTCTATAAGGTACTGCAGGACTCCTTGACGCTTTTGCAGATCTAGACTAACACAGCTATCCCTTTGATACTTCAATCCTTAGTGACATTCTGTACTTAAAAACCTGTAATAATTCTAAAAATAGATTTACACAATCAGAAAGTAATTGGGGTAGAGTGAACCTATAGGAATTTTAGGATCTTTTGGCTCAGAGCCCTTAGCCTCCTAAGGGCCTGTCTTTACCTAAAATGCTATAGCAGCACAGTTGTGCCACAACAGTGCTTCAGTGTAGACCACTACCTACAACTGAAAGGATTTTCCCAGCATAGGTCATCCACCTTCCCAAGAGGCAGTAGCTATGTAGATGCAAGAATTTTCCATTGACTTAGCACTTGACTACACTTGGCTTAACTATGCTAGTTTGGTCTCACATCCCTGATCAATTGACCTAATTTTCTAGACCACGATTAAGGCTCCAAGTTTCACTCGTCCACTTAGTTTTGTAGGTCAAATCAAAACACAAACTGTTGGGGGGGAGGGGGTGTCTGCTTTTGTAGTAAGGGAAATGTTGTTCTGTTTTGTTGTAGCAGCTACAGTTAAACTTTTCCTTCATGTCAGGGTTGTAAATAAGTTTTGATTGTAGAAAGCTATCTACAACCCCCGAGTACCCTGCCCCAGCACCACCAGGACTCTGTCCCGTACCCCCACCAGCACAGTTGGGGCCACATTAGTGAGGCTTGGGCGGTTTTGGAGCGGTTGTGTTTTTGCATCTCACTTGTGTGGCCCTGACTGACTTTTCTGTGGGCCAGTGACCCCTGACTCAAAACAGGTTCCCTGCCCCTCTCAAAGTCAACGCTGAAACATTTTGTGTTTGACATAATATTTTATTTAAAATGAAGCCTGGCCAACAAACCCCCAATTGGGACCAAGCCCCCACCTGGCCGCAGCATAACAACACTCCTGCACCCCACTCAGACTCCAAACCTGAGTCTATCATACACGGGAACCCCCAGTCCTGAGCCTCTCATCCCCAAACTCCTGTACCCCCACATCCCCAGTCTTCTGCCACAACACTCCTGCACCATCCACACACTGCAAATCTGTATCCTGAGCCCATCATATTCCCAGCCTCCCCGCTCTGAGCCCCTCATGCACTCCAGCCCAAACTCCTGCACCCTCTCAACCACAAGCCTGCGGCTTGCTCAGCACCCTAATCCTCCACCTGACCCCAACACTCTCCAGCCTGGAGCTCCCTCCTTGAGCCAGCATCCTCTTCTCTACTTCCTCCTGCACCCAAATTCCCTCCTAGAGCTTGCGCCTCTCACCCCTTCCCAGTGCTTTTTTTGAGAGCCACCATAGCAGTGGAGACAGCGTGAAGAGCTGGGGCAAAGTTGTTGTTGGGTGGGGAGAGGGTGACAGGGCCACGAAGACCCAGGGAAAAGTTATTAAAAAAAGAAGCTAGCACCTATTCTCCCTCAGCGCAGCTTTTTTTTGGGGGGGGGGAGGGGGGAAAGAGAGGAGAAGAGGGGGCAACAACTTTGCCCCAGCTCTTCACGTTGTCTCCATTGCTATTGTGGCTCTTCGTCTGGAACGGGTTGGCCACCCTTGCCCTACACAGAGCTGACTTTTGTGTATCATGAGGAAAAAGAGGGGATCCCGAAAAAAAGGGAGAGCAGAAGCACCAGGGACTGGAAGGATGAATGAAAGTCGGCAGAGCTGGGATATAGAAAGGGGTGGGGAGTGGTGCAGAGCGCTGTCAGCATCCTTACAGTGTTCAGTGACTTTAACAGAATACCCACATTTTTGCTAATGAACAGAAGTGAAAAACTTTTCCCATTTACTTCAGTTGGAGTTGTGGGTATTCAGTACAGTAGACTTCCGCTAATCCGGAACCTATGGGACTTAGGTGGTGCCGGATTATCAGATATGCCGGACTACCAGGAGGTACTATAAGATGGTTTTATATATATATACTGTATACATTATATACTGTATATAAAGTGCTCTTAACCCTTTTTATTATACATACTGTATACAGTATACTGTAATGTTTTAGGTTTTTTAAGCCTTTTTTACCCCTTTTTGCTCAGTTCAGCTGTTGCCACTGTTACCTTGTGACTCATTTTTTGCCAAAGCTCACTGACTAGGCTCTTGCCATTTTGATTCCGGACTATCAGGAGTGCCGGACTATTTGATGCCGGACTATTGGAATTTTAATGTACTTCTGAAAATCAGAGCATATCTTTTAATGTTAAGTATATTATAGCTATCATATGATAGTTCCATTATTTTAGTTACATAACGTGTTCTAGATTTAGCATCTGTTTCTTCATTTTGCAAGGGTGATGTTAGATTAATACTTCCTGGCTTACGTTCAACTTCATGTCATTTCTCCGTTTGTGTGTGATGTGATAGCTGTTAAACAACAGTATTTAGTTACTTCCAAAATGTCAGGGAATGTTCTAGACATCAGTGGGTAGACCCACATTGGTGAAAATTGGGGTTCTGTGGACCTCCTCCTCACATATTAGGGTTTGTATTCTCATTCCAGGAGTGGGGCTCTTGTACTCCCTATTGCACCATGCCAGGGTATTCCACTCTCCTGCCATGGCTGAGGCTCTGTATAATCCTCAATTTCCCGCTCTCTCACCCATTCACAACAAACAAGCCTCCTCCCTTCTCCTGCCAGAGGTTCTATGAGCCCCCACCATTCCCTCTATCCCTACATCAAGGTCTCCTGTTGCCACCATCTCTTGCCCCCCATCCACGCCAAAGGCCCTCTCTGTGCCCTCCCTCACCTGGTAACAAGATCCTCCCCAATTCCACTTCCCCATACCAGGGGATGTGTCTATACCCCTGCCATCCTGGCTTGTTCCTCCCCTCACTTATTATTTGGGATTAAGTCATTTAGGATGTCAACATGTTCAACTTTTGGAAATATGGACACAGACGGTATAAGACTAGTTTTATGCAGGAAGGAAGGTGTTAAGGCTACTAGCAACCAGCCCACACTAGGGGCTTTTGCAGCGCACTTTGATCTACAGACAATTGCAGACATTTATGAAGCTAAAGCTATGCTAAACAGATGTAAGGGCTCCATGTGTTCTCTTCTACTCCCAAAATCAACATGGCTCTGGCTACTGATGCCTAGAGCATTCCCTAAAATATTAGAGCTGATCAGATGTGCCATTCAAAAATTATTACATTATATATGAACATACACAAGTTGAGTATAAGGGGCCTTTGGCCAATTATGTATTTGATCACCTATTCCCATACTCACCCATGTTTGCTAAGAGGCAGACAGCTGCTTGTACATCTGCTCCTGCATACACATCAGCCAGTGAAGTGACTACAGGCAAGCAAAGCGTGTGCACTCGAATTCTCCGTTCACCTACACCAAAATAATGAATAAATAATGCAATATCCACTGATAGGAAGGAAATTGTTTATTGCATTTCTTCTCTCATCCTAGACTCCTTTGCTTCACCAGTGACATCAGTCCTGATACCCACGATTGTGGCCTTCTCCCATCTCCGTTTATGAAACCTCTGAAATACTGTCCACTATACTCATGAAATCTAATCCTACCACACTTTTTACATTTAAATCCTCCCTAAAACTTACTTCCATAATGCAATGTCCAAGTTGAGTTAATAATTTATAAACCACAGTTATTCATAAGATACTAGATCTTCCAGAAGTGCCTAAGTATATTTCCAGTTCTGGAATCCAAGATGTCCGCAACACAAGCTTTTGGAACTTTCCAGAAAGGTATGCTCTTTAGGTCTTCACAAGCAGTTTACATTCACACCAGTCCTTTGAATCTCAGCAGTGGTAATATAGAAAGGCTCCTGAAAAGGAGATTTAGGACACACTCCAGAAGAAATAGTAACTTATTTTCTTTATACTGGTCTTTTCAACCCTAAAGTTGTGGTAGGGACTATATTTGGCCCAGATTATGCCATATATACTAAAAATTAGTACCTATTTTCACAAGAAGCTCAAGTGATTTTAATGGGACTATTCACTGAGTAAAGATGTCTGTATCTAGCCCTGGATGAATTGTACAATGGCAAGCACATTATTGGTGGTTAATATACAGTAATTCCTCATTTAACACAGTAGATACATTTCAGAAAATGATCATGCTAAATGAAAACATGTTACACGGGGTCAATTTTCCCATTGAAAATAATGGAAAAAGTGGGGTTGCGTTTGCGCTCATGGCTCCTGCCTGCACTTGTTAGCAGCTGGGACTGGGACATAAGGTTGGAGGAGAAAGGGGACTGGGTTATAGAAGGGAGGGGAGGTGTTTGGCTCTAGAGAAGGGAAGGGAAGGACAGGGGAGGGGGCTTGCAGTCAGCGGCTGGGTTTCCCCAGCTGGCCGGTCACCAGCAGCTGCGCAGGGCTTCCTCTGCCTCCTTACGAAGTGGCGGAGGTTTGCTGCTCACCGCGCAGTTCCTCAGTGACCTTCTCTGGCTGGACGCAAGCATCTAGCTGGGGGGGGGGGGGAAGGTAGTTGGGGGGGGATCACCGGGGAACGGCACTGTGAGCGGCAAACCTCTGCCGCTTTGCAGGGAGACAGGGGAAGCCTCGCACAGCTGCCGGCCACCGGCCAGCCCTAGGGGAAATTGTGTTATTGCAGGGACGGGGTCGTGTTGTTTGAAAAATGTTCCTTAAAAAAAAAAAAATTGTGCTATCGCGAAAACATGTTATGCGGGCACGTGTTAAGTGAGGAATTACTGTAATTATAAAGTAACTGTCACTTCCTGAGATAACCTTTTATTTTACTTGAATTAGATTTAATTTGAAAAAAAAAATCTAATTTGCGACAGAGTTTATGGCCCCCACCTTAAAAAGACTCACATGTGTGCTTAACTCTACACACAGAAGTAGGGAGTTGAAGACCATGAAGTTCAGCACATGTGTGAGACTTTGCAGGATTTGTTCCTATATATGTACAGATCCATTAAGACATTTGAAACTTAGCATAAAAATGTCAAAAGTATTAATTAGGCTATTTTAGTAGTAAGACAATGCATTGTCTGAGCAAGAAAGAAATGTATACTGAATTTGATGGGTCAATTAAGAACATGACCAATTGGCCTCTATATAAGCCATTAACTGCTAAGAGCATTTATTTCAGTTCAAGATGAACTGCCATAAAACAGAAAATAAACTGCAAAAACATAGAAAAGAGAATTCAAGAAATAGTGGGAAGGAAGAGGTCACAGAATTAAGTATAAAAATAAATACTGCTGGTTTAAAAGATCCCCTGGATTTATTTTGAGGAGAAATAACACAATAAATTACTGGGTTTTTTTTCCAGTTACCTTTGCTGGAAGTATACAAAAGAGCAGTCTGAAAACACACCAGAGACGTGTCTGTTAGACTTTCCTCAATGGACATCTGTACTGCAAATCCAGCATCAGGATTGACGTTGGCAAGTGACAGCAAATCAGTAGATCGCACAAAAAAATTTCCATGGAAAGTATGTATAGAAAGACCTATAAGCAGATGAGATCATTTAAAAAAATGAATAGTGGCAACATTACAAAAATACCTAATTAGAATTTTTTAAAAACCAAAAGCCTCCAAATTTATTTCTAAAAGGATAATGAAAGTTAATTTTTCTAAATGCTAATGCAAATTCATCAATGACTGCATAACTGAAGAGTATAATGGTAAGAAACTTAAGGATAATCTCAAATTCATGTCTATATCCATTTCTGAATACTCTTTATAAACAAACTTCTGCACTAACTGCAACCATTTAAACTCAAAGGGATGAACTTCAAGAAAAAAATTAGACTAATCCTGTGAACTCTTAAATTATTAAGATCAAGAAGTTTCATGAAAGTATTTTCACCCTTGAAGTTAATCATGTAAATATATGCTGGAGCGAGCGCTAAGTCGTATACAGGCAGTCCCCGACTTACGCAGATCCGACTTATGTCGGATCCGCACTTACGAACGGGGCTTTCTCGCCCCGGAGGTCGAGGTAACGGATTGCTACTGCGAGCTCCGGGGTGAGAAAGCCCCGTTCGTAAGCTGCTCCGGTGCCCCTGGTCTGCTGGAGACCGTCTCCAGCAGACCAGGGGCACCGGGCGGGTTCCCGCGCTTCTGAGGCTTTGCCAGAGCAAAGCCTCAGAAGCGCGGGGAACCGCTGCTGCTGCCGCTTGAGTCCCTGGTCTGCTGGGGGGGGGGGGGGGGGGGGGCGCGGATAGTGTGCCCCCCCCAGCAGACCAGGCTTTTGTTTTGGACCCTGGAGCAGAGCAGCTGGGGTGCTGCGGATTGGTCCTGCAGCACCCGCTCTGGGCACTACTGGACCAACCCGGCAGCACCCCAGCTGCTCTGCCCCAGGTCCTGATTCAGCCGCTGCTGGTCAGTTTCAGCAGCGGCTGAATCAGGACCCCTGGGGCAGAGCAGATGGGGTGCTGCTGGGTTGGTCCAGTAGCGCCGAGGAGCGGTGCTACTGGAGCACCCCAGCTGCTCTGCCCCAGGCGTCCCTAAGTCAGCCGCTGCTGAAACTGACCAGCGCTGACTACAGGAAGCCCGAGGCAGAGTTGCTCTGCCCCAGGTTTCCTGGAATCAGCGCTCATCAGTTTCAGCAGCAGCTGACTTGGGGAAGCTTGGGGTTCTTAAGTTGAATCTGTATGTAAGTCAGAACTGGCGGTCAGTTTCAGCAGTGTCTGAATCTGGACGCCAGTTCCGACTTACATACAGATTCAACTTAAGAACAAACCTACAGTCCCTATCTTGTACGTAACCCGGGGACTGCCTGTACTTATTTTTGTATTAACACTTGTTCTAACTTACTACTAAATGCCTCCTCCAATATATAACTTGTAGCAATATTCCCACCTTGCCTTTGTATTTTCTTTTATGCTCTTTCTTCTCCTGTCCCACCTCCCCCCAGCTGCACCACAGCTTCCCAAAAAAT
Source organism: Pelodiscus sinensis (assembly GCF_052426305.1). Lineage (NCBI taxonomy): Eukaryota > Metazoa > Chordata > Testudines > Trionychidae > Pelodiscus > Pelodiscus sinensis. Next base: position 107,073,101 of record NC_143055.1, read on the forward strand.
TTAGGGTAGATGAATGAGCATCTCCTTAGAATTGCCTTGTGATGGAGCTCCACTCCTAGAAGAGATAGCTCAGAGCTGAAAGAATCACTTTAAATGCTCAGCCTAACGGGGGACAATGTACAAAAAGGTACAAAAGAGGACAGTTAAAACCAAAACTGATGCAAACAGACATTTAAAAAAAATCACAAGTGGTTCCTAGACTACATGAACAACAAGGAAATGCAATATGGTCAGAGAAAATTACACTCAGTTATAAATGCAATTAACACTTCAAGCCAAGACAAATATTACCACTAAAATAACAGATTATTTCTGGCAATAAAGGCTGATTAATTCTTTCAAGTCTGAACAGCTAAAGAATGCCATAAGACCCAATTCTTGAAAAGAACACCTTGTCTCTAATTATTTAATTTTTAAAAGGGACGATTTAGCTGTGTTAGAGACAAGCCCTCAATCCATGAGTTAAATGTGAATTTTCTAAGTACCAGAACCATTACTGTTCAAAATGTTTGGACTGCAGAATTCTACTGTTTATAACACCTAGAAAGAGATTACATTTTAGAGTCTACCTTGAAATTAATGTACCTTCAGTTTTTAAGTTATGAACAAAGGTGACATTAGGCATCATCAGTAGCCAAATTTTGCAAGCATAATTTTTCCTTTCAGAGCATGGATCAAATATATTCAGTTGACAATTTAGGCAAAATGCACAGCCATGTGGAAGGTTCATGTAGGGACATCAGTACTATTTAAGATTTGTGATAAGCAGCAAGGATTGTGAAAGATCAGCTGCACCAGAAGAAGGGGACAGGGCTGCTTATCCCCTAATACAATTCAAGTTGGTCTTATTTATATAACTCAGAGCAGAAGATGGTGATGGGAAAGGAGAAACCATCTGATCTATAATTCATCATTTTATCTTAAGGAAACTTCTGTAGTGTTGATGTTGGACAGGAAAACAATTAGGAACTTTTTAGTGATAACAAATATGGATCACAAGAAAGCTGTACTTTTTTCTCACTACTTGAATATGAAGCCGAGGCCTAAAATTTTGGTTCTTCCAATCGCTATAACCTAATGTGTGAAAAAGTTATTATTTGAATATGGGTGTGCATAAAGTTCTAATAGCGGCTGTAAATTTCTTCCTAGCAAACTGCAAAATAGACACAGAATCATATCAGAGGTAAGGATGTTAAATTTTGATTAATTAACTAATTGAGTAGTCAATGGAATTTCCATCAACTAGTTGATTAGCCGATAAGGGGGGGGAGGGCGCTCGCTATTCCACTGTGCCTCTGCCTTTGAAATGTACAAGAGCCGCCCGGGACTCTTGCACATTGCAAAGGCAGAGGCGCAGCATGACTGCTTAGGTCCCCACTCTTGTGCCTCTCCCTTTGAAATGTACAAGAGCTGTTCATAGAGCGGAGCTTGGGGGAACTGGCTTTTAACCCAGCTCAGAATGTTCTTGTTTTTTCAGGGTATGAAAGATCAGAAATGAGAGCCACTATTTTAGCTGATATGGAATAAGAAAATGCATAGGTTTAAAAAACACACCACACCCGACTAAATATTTTATCCTAAGGTTCTTTAAAAACAGCCAAAGTCCAAATGCTTAATGATGTACATACTGTATTTTTAGAAAGTGAAAAGCTGACAGCTCACATAGTAGTGTTCTCAAATGCACCTTTCAAAAAGTGAAGCACATTTTGCTTTACTTTACCTCAATTATACACTGCAGGCATTCCCGAGTTTAACACACAATCTAAAATTTATAAAAATTCAAAGCCATACCTTTTGTACATCTTATTCTCATGACTGCCTCAAATCCAATCTTCCTTGTGAAGTATCTTTTAAGGTCTTTTTGCAATTTTTCTGCTTGTGTCGGATTGTGGCTATGATGGAAAGATGGATAATAATAGATGCATCCAGCAGAATATTTGGACATACATGCTTTCGAAGAAAAAGGAAAATGTTTAATATTTATATACGAATAAGCGTAATACAATTTAAAAACAACTGATTTACTTATAAAGAAATAATCATTTTGCCATTTTAATACAGATGAAACATGTAAAAAATTAAACTAGAATGCAAGCCTTAAGTAGCTACTCCATAGGATTTTTTTTTTGAAAAGCAAGTAAAGGTGCTGTAATGGACAAGAGGTTTACCACCACTAGCCACCTGGATAGATCAGGTCACCTGAATAGAGTAAGGTCTGTTCCAACTTGCTGGAATCCCATTCTATTTTCCTGATGTGATCCATCTCTATTACTGTCGGTTCCTAACTTCTTACTCAGGCCAAGAACCAGGTGGGAGACAGTCATTATTTATTACATATACAGGCAGTCCCCAGGTTACGTACAAGATAGGGACTGTAGGTTTGTTCTTAAGTTGAATCTGTATACAAGTCGGAACTGGCGTCCAGATTTAGCCGCTGCTGAAACTGACCAGTGGCTGACTACAGGAAGCCTGAGGCAGAGTTGCTCTGCCCCGGGCTTCCTGGAATCAGCCGCTGATCAGTTTCAACAGGCCGAATCTGGACGCAAGTTCCAACTTACATACAGATTCAACTTAAGAACTCCAGGCGTCCCCAAGTCAGCTGCTGCTGAAACTGATCAGCGGCTGATTCCAGGAAGCCCGGGGCAGAGCAACTCTGCCTCGGGCTTTCTGTAGTCAGCGCTGGTCAGTTTCAGCAGCAGCTGACTTGGGGACGCCTGTGGCAGAGCAGCTGGGGTGCTGCTGGGTTGGTCCAATAGCGCCCAGAGCGGCGCTGCGGGACCAACTGGCAGCGCCCCAGCTGCTCTACCACAGGTGTCCGGAGAAAAGCCTGGTCTGCTGGGGGGTGGGGGCGTACTAACTGCGCCCCCCTCCCCCCCCCAGCAGACCAGGGAGACACGGGCGGCGGACCGAGATGCACCACGGCTTTGCTCCGCGTCTCCCTGGTCGGCTAGAGACCAGCAGAACAGGGACACGGGGAGCAAAGCCTCTGAGGACACCGGCAGCGGGACAGCCGCGACGTGTCTGGGCTGTCCCGCTGCCCGCGTGCTCCGCGGCTTTGCTCCACTGTCCCGCTGCTGGCATCCTCAGAGGCTTTGCTCCCTGTCTCCCTGGTCTGCTGGAGTCCAGCAGACCAGGGAGACGTGGAGCAAACCCCGTTCGTAACTGCGGATCCAACGTAAGTCGGATCCGCGTAACTCAGGGACTGCCTGTATATATAAACTAGTAAATAAGCATTTTAACATGGCTTACCACATTAAGTATACAGTATTCATGTGGACATAACTAGTTTCTGGTGTACAGTGACATGTTTTGGTTTAACATTTAGGAAATTAGATGAGAATACTTTTCTTCCATGTTTGCTGGGGAGCCATCTCATGACCAGAACAACGTCTCCATTGGTAGGCCTCATCTGGGACTTCTCTAAAGTATGGTTCTCTAACAAAGCAAACCCTAGGCCTGACTCAAGTCTGGTGCACGTATGCATGCAGGCCAGGCCAAAAAGGGTGGGGGAGAGTCAGAAGAGTCAAAAGTTCTTGCTCAATCATGCATAATTTGTAAAGGACAGCAAGACCAGGCCAAGAAGACCAGAAACAACATGGTACTAGTACATCCTATTTTTGATGAGAGAAATATTCCAGCGACAGACGAAAAACTATTAAGCGCTTTTGCAATATTTTGGCACAGAAAAATGTATCCTAAATATTGGCATAATAGGAATCTTAAACAAAATGTAATATATTGGTAGATATTACTAGAATGAGAATAAATATAGGGATAGAAAACCTAATTAGTGCGAGGGATTGAGTAAGGAGTCCCCACTACCTTACTCACTGCAACAAGTTGAACTCGTTGATGCATTGTGGATGCCTCTGCATGTGGGGAAAGAAAGAGGTCCCGCCCTCCTGTCTGACAATCATAAGGGTAATAGCACTGGAAGAGTGAGGTGTGTGAGTGTGAGTGATTCATAGAAATACGTACATGTATATTCTTATTCTTAAAATTGAGTAGCTTGTGTATTGACCTAGGTGTTATTATCTTAATCAATGATTTAGATATCGGTATAGAAAGTACGCTTATTAAGTTTGCAGATAATACCAAGCTGGGAGGGGTTGCTACTGCTTTGGAGGACAGGGTCATAATTCAAAATGATCTGGACAAACTGGAGAAATGGTATGAGGTAAACAGGATGAAATTTAATACGGATAAATGCAGAGTGCTCCACTTAGGAAGGAACAATCAGTTTCACACATACAGAATGGGAAGCAACTGTCTAGGAAGGAGTACGGCAGAAAGGGATCTAGGGGTTACAGTCGACCACAAGCTAAATATGAGTCAACACTGTGATGCTGTTGCAAAAAAAGCAAACATGATTCTGGGATGCATTAACAGGTGTGTGAGCAAGACATGAGAAGTCATTCTTCCGCTCTACTCTGCACTGATTAGGCCTCAATTGGAGTATTGTGGCGAGTTCTGGGCACCACATTTCAAGAAAGATGTGGAGAAATTGGAGAAGGTCCAGAGAAGGGCAACAAGAATGATTTAAGGTCTAGAGAACATGACCTATGAAGGAAGACTGAAAGAACTGGACTTGTTTACTTTTCAAAAGAGAAGATTGAGAGGGGACATGATGGTGGTTTTCAGGTATCTAGAAGGATGTCACAAGGAGGAGGGAGAAAAATTGTTCTTCCTGGCCTCTGAGGATAGAACAAGAAGCAATGGGCTTAAACTGCAGCAAGGGAGGTTTAGGTTGGACATTAGGAAAAAGTTCCTAACTGTCAGGGTGGTTAAACACTGGAATAAATTGCCTAGAGAAGTTTTGGAATCTCCATCTCTGGAGATATTTAAGAGTAGGTTAAATAAATGTCTATCAGGGATGGTCTAGACAGTACTGGGTCCTGCCATGAAGGCAGGGGACCAGACTTGATGACCTCTTGAGGTCCCTTCCAGTCCTAGTATTCTATGATTCTGTATTGTCTGTGCTAACTATCCTGTGTATTGGAATAGATCTGGGTAACATTGCATTGCTTTCCTTTACTATTCTGTGCACAATAAAGTTAAAAAGAGTTTATCTGAAGTGTTTTACTGGCTCCTCTCATATCTAAATACCAAACCACATGACAATGTTCTACAATGACAATTAATAAACTTATCTTCACACTCTGTCACACTCATTCCTCTAATTATTTCCTTTCCTGAATCTAACAAGACTATATTGTATCTTCTGCAATAGCAGAGCACCAGAAGATTAACATGAAAGAACAGAGAGGGCTGGCTAGAATCAGTTTGTTTCCATGACAGGTCTTACATAGCAGAAGAGCAATTTCTAGGCAAGTGTTAAAATACCAACGTACACAATTTAAGGACTGCAGAAGGAGTTTTAATTTTAATGTGTTTAGAACATGAACTATGGAAGCAGGCAGGTAAAGACAAATTACTATCTTACCTAGAGAAGCAAGGTCAGAATACTGAGAACTTAAGAGAAATAAATCTACAGCTGTTTGCTGTCCTGAGCAGTCCAGTGCCAACTTCTTGTAAAAATCTGTTGCTGGTCCTAGATGCTGTACAACCTTTAGAAAGAAATTATACAACAAAGAGTACAAAGTTGGGAGCATACTACCTCAGGTACAGTAAAAATGTTACTAAACAGAAACATTATAAAAGATAAAAGTACAATCTAGTATTTTCTAATCATCATTTGAAGTTGCTTACTAACTTTAACAGAAACATTTTTTCTACTCCAAGTCTCCCTTTCAAGAAAACATGTTTAAATACAAATAAGCTTTCTAACAATGTGCTGTTTAAACTACAGCACATTCTTTGTATTTCTAAAATAACAAAATGACAAAATATTACAATAAGAACTGATGATTCAGAATCTTTGCTGATTTAGCACACATGTTTATTATGGTTCCTAAGCCCTTATGGATTGATACAGTTAAATAAAAAGCACTAGTGGTATTATTCTTCCAGCACTGTCTATCAGTTTGGCTCTGGATTAAGGAAGATGGAGCGATCAGTTCATTGTCTGGCCATACTGAAGAGAGGATAGGAGACACTGACTTGGGTTTAATCAGGCCACAACTTTATTAGTAAATGTCTAGGACCACCCAGCAGATGATAGTCTCCTATACAAGTAACCCCATGTTTATCCCATAATTACATGGATACCAGCTCCCCCTCCTATCTGTCCTGGTATCTCCAGCAAATCCGTTACCGGGTCCTAGCCATCTAGCCCCCAGTCATGGAGGGGTAAGGTGAGCTATAAGAATGTACATATAGAGTCCCTAACTGCTCCTCCTTCACTCCTTTAATGAACATCTCTCTTTAAGTCCCTTTCCAAGCTATTTATTGTGTCACCAGTGACTAACATTCTGTTTAGAATGGTAAGAACAATTAAAAATGGGATAGAATGTAAGACAGAAAATGTCTTATTGCCTCTGTATAAATCTCTGGTACGCCCAAATCTTGAATACTATGTACAGATGTGGATGCCTCATCTCGCAAGAGATATAGTGGCATTGGCAAACGTTCAGAAAAGGGGAACAAAAATGATTAAGGGGTTTGGAACAGATCCCATATGAAGAGAGATTTAAAAGACTCGGATTTTCAGTTTAGAAAAGAGGAGGCTATGGGGGGGATATGATAGAGGTCTATAAAATTATGACAGGTATGGAGAAAGTGAAATTAATAGGCAGCAGTTTTAAAAGAAACAAAAGCAAGTTTTTTTCTTCATACAGAGCATAGTCAACCTGTGGAACTCCTTCCCAGAGGATATTGTGAAGACAGGACTTTAAAGGGGGTCAAAAAAACCCAAGATACATTCATTGGAGGTTAGGTCCATCAATGGCTATTAGCCAGGAGGGGTAGGAATGGTGTCCCTACCCTCTGTTTGTCAGAGGCTGGAAATAGATGACAGGAGAGAGACTGCTTGATGATTACCTGTTCCGTTCATTCCCTCTGGGGCATCTGGCACTGACCACTGTTGGAAGACAGGATACTGGGCTAGATGGACCTCTGTTATGACCCAGTACAACCGTTCTTACGTATCTTTCCTAGGGAGAACCTGCACTGGACACCCACCCTACATTTAAATAATGAATTGTGACATACGGCCTACTGTACATTATACCATGCAAGAACGAAGTCCTTCCTAAAACCTGTTGTGGGAAGGCAAAAAAACCCACCAAACAAACAAAAAAACCCCAAATGCATCCAAGCCAATATGGTTATAAGGGAAAGATTTCTTCCCAGATCCCCTAAAAAGGGAGAATTAGTATAATACCCACAACAGGTGTTCACCAAACCTGATATTTTACCACAGAAGAAGAAGGTAAGGGAGGGCAAGTCCTGTGTCAGTCTTGGTCTATGTAAAATGGAGGCTCCAAGCCCTGAGCTATATGTTTTTCAAACTCTACATTCCTATGTGATGAGTCTGAAACCCACTGTTCCCTTTCTGTAGCCATTTTCATTTTTTCCAACTTCTCCTGCCTCCAGCCATTAACTTCATTTGGCAAGGCCAGCCAAAAAAAAACCTGGTTTAAAAGGTGCAGGGTGGTCACTTGCCTCAAAGACAGATGAATAGTGCATCCAATGTTTATAATTAAAATCTTAGATTAATATAGACTTGCTGAAGAGATTTAAAAGCTAGTAAGGTAACTTGCAACTTGGTAAAAAAAAAACACACACAAACACCAAACCACCAAAGGTAGCCTGAAAAACTAGATTACAAGAACAATTCAAGTTTTCTAGTGTTAATAATAATAATGAATGGTCCATACAAAAAGTTAATAGTACCTTTGTGCTGGATCTTTGATTGGGATCTTCTCTGGAATGCAATAGCCCTGCACCCAAGGATGGTAACTGTGACTGAAACACAGAGATGCGGCCACCTGTTGGAGACATCAGTTTAAAGGCAGCCTGAAGTGCAGGACCCAGTGCGCTGTGTGTTTCTCTTGTATTGGTGAACATATTTGGTAGCGCATTCAATAAATCTTTGATCAGCTGCAAAATAAATGGAAAGGTATTATTGACAAACTAGGGATGCAATTTCTCAGAAACTCATGGGTGATATAATGAGCACCCAGTACTGAATATTTCAGTTTATCTTCAAAACATGTTGTATGAAAAATGAATTATTTGAATGGAATAATAAAATAGCAAACCAGGATTTCATCTGTACATTACAATAGTATCATGAATTTCAGCAAAATTAAAATGCTGAATTTAAGCATTATATGGAGAATATACTTAAAATAATGGAATTTAAATTGCAGACTTCATAAAATATTTTAAAAATGTTTTTTAAACATTTTATTTGATCCATGAAAAGTAATGATACTTTTTTTGATCAATCATACCTCTTTGCTTTCATGCAGATTTACAAGTAAACTATCAGGTGTAGGTAAGAAAATATCTATAGAAGGAAAAATACATATTTTATTAATGAATAAATGCACACTACAAACCGCACAATATATTACTTCTGTGGCATCATAAAAAAAGGATCAAATAAACCCTGTTTTTTCTGACTGTACAACATGTATTTTATACAAATAAAGACTGCTTTATATCAGTGCCAGTATCATTAACATTAGTTTTTTTTCAGATGCAAATATTTTGCAATTTATTTTTGTAGTAAACTTAACTGATCATTTTACATTATGCTGCTATGCATATTCATTATATTTAAGCAGATTTTGATCTGTCCCTAATGTGAAATAAACTCTTTTTTTCTTGCTACTTACCATCAATATCTGAGACAATAAGCATTTGAGGCTGTGATAAACCTTCCTGCAAGTTGTAGAACTGAACAGTGCTGTCAAATGTTACGAACCCTATTCTTGTTCTAGAATCTCCAGGCAGCCTTAAGACAAGAAAGACATATTAAATGCCAAGCTAAAAATCCAGATCTTAGATGCACATCTGCAGCTTTCAATAATGTCAAAGGAAACCATGTTTGTGTATTTGGGACAAAAGTGGGCCCCAGTTGCTTAGGCCTGGTCTACAGTAGAAAGTTTACTGGCACAGATGTACGAGAAGACCACACCTCTAAGTGACATCATATACCAGGAACTGTACATGCGGTTATGATGGTCAAGATAGCTTATTCCATTTGGGGACGTACGTTAAGCTATACTGGCCTCAGAATTCTTTTCTGGAAGAATCTGCATCTACATTTAGGGGAGTTTGCCAGTATAGCTAGACACAGGGTCAGATTGTCATAGTTCATTTTTCTAAATGTAGTTAAAATACTATTAACATGAATAACCTAAGACAGACTGCATTTACTTGTTTTAGGTAGCTATGAGAGGCAGTTACTTGCCTATCACTAGAGGTTCTTCAAGATGTGTGGTTCTTTTCCTTATTCTGCTGAGGGGTTCTGCATGTGCATCATGCATCCCGAGCTGGAGAATTTGAAAGCAATAGTGTCCTGTGGCCCACACATACATCCTTGCCTTATGTGTTTGTTCAAGTTAAAGTAACTTAAAATTTCTGAAAGGTACTGTCCTATTGCAACCCAGGTCCCTGACAGATCGTTAAATAGCCACCCGCTTATTTTCACCTCTGGAACGTCAAGAGGATAAAAGGCAAGGTGGATCAGCTGTGTATCCAGTTCCTTCTCCACCACAAATCAGACAGAACCACAACAGAGGAAAAGGCAGGCAGGAAGTGGAATACAGAGTCCTCAGCCACCAGTTTCATCAGCCATTCTGCTGGAGCTGGTGGAAACATGTAGGCCAGTGGAGGATGTGGTGAAGGGTGCTTTGACTCCACCATGTCATTATGGGAGATCTGGGTTTCCTAGAGGTGGATTGTAGCAGAAGGTTCTCACAGGACAAAGAGTTCCTCTGGCTCTGGCAACTTTTCCAACCACCCTGGTATTAAGGATACATTTTCCTAATGGGAACTGATGCTGGAGTAGAGTCCCATATCTTAAGCCAGACACGCACATCTCAGTATCCTGTATTGATGTATTTTGTCATCATAATTATGACGACAAAGGAGCAAACTGCTTCCCCATGGCTGGAGCTTATGGAAGCAGCATCTCTTTCTTTGCTTTGGAGGAAGACTTACTGCCATGCTTACGTGCATGCTTCCTTACCTATGGCACAGGTACAGATTCCGTAGTGGTGGTACTGCTGGAAGTACACACCTAGCTGTGTCAGGTGAATGTACAGAGGTTTTCCCGTCCTTGGTCAGAATGAGATCTCATGGTAACTTCCACCAAGTTCTTCTTGAGGGGGAAAGACCAGTCTTCTTGGGTGTGGCTTGGAAAAGACTGGCAGGTACTGCACCTAGATGCAATGTGAACTTCTCCCAGGCTGTAGAGGCAATGTTGATGTTCATCGCTGGCTGAGAAGGAAGGGGGCACATTTTAAAGCTTGGGGTCTTCAGCAGTATCCATGCATGGACGCAGTGGGAGGTGAATTTAAAAGTAAACAAATCCCCCAAAGTGCTATTTCTATTCTAAATAGCTACTAAAATGACAAAAAACTAAGTAAAAACAGTAAAAATGGCAAAAGATTACCAAAAAACCCTAACTACATACAACTATACTCTTTTTAAAAGTGCATCATGCAAGACGACACTAACAATTCCAATCTAGATGATGCGATGGTGAGAAGGAACTGGAAATGCAGTCTGTCTACTTCACTCTTAGTAATGCTGGACGAAATCATGAGGCAAAGCGAAGACACAACCAACAGACACTACTACTTTCAAATTCTCTGGCTCCAGATACATGGTACACGTAAGCAAATCAGCAGTGGAATACAACAAGGACCATCACTCGCAGAAGAACTTTTGTTCCTTTCACAAAAGGAAATAAAGAAAACAGTTCTCTCCATCCATGACATAATGTTACTATAAGATAATAGCCTGTGCATTACAGAATTCACTTGGCATTGCAGTATAAAGTTACTAAATAGAGAGTAACAAGGACAGCTGGGTACTACTAAGGATTATGTACTTAGCTGCCCACTCTACAATTTTTTTTTTAAAGGAGAAATGTTATCTCCTCAATGTTTCCTAAGCATGTGAGACAATCACCATAAAAAGCAGAACTACGCAAACTTTCAGAAGTCATTACAGTTCTCTTAAATAGGTCATACTTCAATGGTTTTAGAAGACTCAACTTGAACTTGTTTGAAAAATTTATCTATGATAGCAAGAATTCAGTTGTATTCTAATGCATCTAAATTCATAGTTTTCTTTTTTTTCCTCCCTTCATTCTTACATCCTATCTTTTTTCATACTTCGCCCTCCGTGTAGCTATACTACATCCGTTTCATCACAATTTTTGAATGTAACATTCCAAAGAATGTTCTCCCCACCACACCCCTGAAAACAGAAAAATCAATCTGTGTTTACATTCTTTGTTAAAGAAAAAATGCCAGTAAGTGAGGCAGTGGCGATTTGTCTATTTAAACGCTAATATGAAAATACAGGGTGTGCCTAATGCAGTGCATATTCTTCAGCGGTAGGACACTTGCTATATGTATTCTGTGTGTTAAACAGCAATAACAATATCAACTGAATAGAAGTTACAAAGTAACATTTGAGATAGAATACTTTATCAAACTACAGCAAGTGCTCAAAATTACCTATTTTGAATCACAGAAAAACCCAACCAAAAAGTAATTTTATATCCTGAGGTAAAATATAAGCTTTAGCAGCTCTCTCTTTTAGGATGAATTCATACAATATCTAAATACTAGGAGTTGCCTAAGAATTGCTCATTTCTATAACAACATTTCTAAGGACAAGGATCAAAATATAAAAATAAGCAAAGTAGTATTGGTGGTCATTTAAATGTGAAGTAAGAAATCCTTACTTCAAATTTCTTACACACACTATTTGAGAGAAAAATCATTATTTCAGGGCCAACCTTTCACAGTGTGTAAGATTATTTTTAAAATAGACATGAGCAGAGAGGACTGTGGGTGTTCCCTCTGGAGGAGCCACGGAAAGGACTTACAGCTACTGAGACAATAATAATACACCAACAATAGATGAACAAATGGTATTACATAGCAAAAAATTAAAAATTTTGAAATTTGTGCCATAAAATGAAAAATACAAAGCAGTTTACATGAGTCTCTGCCAGTTATATTCTCTAGCATGGCATCCTGGAAGGTGTACTATTGTCACAGAATTTTACATGTTGTGCCATTTAGCAGATGGAAGATGGACAATATACAACTTTACGGAACTAAAAATCATTAGAAATGTAGAATTCACATAAGGAATATCTGTCCTTAGCCATAGCTATATTGAGAATTCAGTATACAATTCCTGGTTTATCTAAACAAAACACTTTGCAGATCATTTCTAATCACACTTCTAGAAAGATTCTTCACCATTACACAAATGGTCCTAAGTTATATAGCCATATTCTTTTTCTGAATACTAACAACAGACACTGTAAAATCCAATAGTCAGAAGAACATTTGCCCCATATTGGTAGGTCTTCTAAACACTGTTTTAAAGTTCAAGTAGAAGATACAGGATAAGCTAATATTGAAGCTTGCTCCACAAATATAAAATAAAGTCAATCCACAATGACGGTAATGTATATTCTTACTTGTCTAGATTTTCCAGCAATGACTGACAGACAATTGTCAAGTATCCAGCTTCCACTGCATTATGAGACACATCTAAAACAAACAAGTATACTGCAGGCTGAGGAGGACGAAGCTGTAAAATATAGAAAATAATGCCAAGTTCTTATAGGGAAAATATGTTCATGGATAACATTCCTTTTTTGGGGGAAGGGGAGAAACAAAAAGAAAGGAAATTACTTGCAAAATGTTAAAATATATGCTATAATTAAATTAACCAAAACCAATTAACCAAAACACTGTCATTATGGGCTTTTAACAAAGCAAATAAAAGACATTTTCACTTATGTTAAGATTTTGATTAACGTATAAAGCAAAATCAACACCTTAGGCTATCTTTTATCAGCTTAGTAAAGAAGAGATTTTGATGTCAGCTGTAAATTTTGTTCTTAAAAATGGCTCCAGTAAAATGACACATTTTACTATTCTGGATTACAAAAAACCATCAGCATTGCATTGCATTGCTACCATAATTATAATTAAGTGTATATTTAAGGGATTTCTGTATTCCATTACTGAATCTTCAGAATTTCACGTCTAAAATAAGATTCAAGCCATCAAAGACTGGTTCAATTTAAATTCACCACTAATGAGGTTGAAATCAGCAGCTTTTGTGAAAAGAATTTCAATCCTATTTATTTGCAGATATGAATTCTGTAACTGAGTTAAATACATTAACTAGAAGTTTCTCCTCACCCTTCTGAAATAGAGAGGATTGAGGACCACTCACAACAAATTTGCAGGTCAACGAGACACAATTTAATCTATGATTGGGGCTGTTATCACATAGGTCCTCAATTCTTAAAGTACCCCCCAAAGATGATAAAAAAGGGAGATAGGACTCACTACTAGGAGGGACTATCATTTCAATCCCTACATACCTCAACCTGAACCCATGCAGGCTGATTCACATAACTAGTACTTGTCCACTCATTATTAAACAGCCTTATTGTGATTTTTGATCAGGACCAAAAAATACTGATACTGAGAATGACCTGTGATGCAGCTAAGGAGAAACAGGTAGAAGGAGAAGCACCTTTTTCTTTCTTTGTAAACACTCCTCCTGAGATGAGATTCCCTTATGGAAGTAAGTCAAAGCAGGGGTGGGCAATCATTTTTGCAGGGGGGCCACTTAATGAATTTCGGTGCATGGCCACGAGTCGGGTCCACTCCTGGAAAGGATAGGGCTCGTGGTGGAAGAGGTGGGACTGGGGACTAGTCTCTACACTCAGAGCTGTCTGGGGTCAGAGGCTTTGAATTAAAAACACAGCAAAGGGCTCGCATCTCCGACCCCTGCCAAGGTAGCACCATGACCGTGAGCCATGAGCCATTTAAAAAACGATACTGCTGCCTGAGCCACTGCCTGGAAATTTGGGAGCAGCAGGATATAAATAGAAAGCGGCCAGATGCAGTCCGTGGCCAGATCAAAGCGTTAGACAGGCCGGATCTGGCCCCTGGGCCGCATCTTGCCCAGCCTTGAGCTAACAGTTACGTGAGTAGATGTTTGCTGGTTTAACTCCTGAACATCCACATCCTACAAGGTGGGAGAATCGGCATGAAATATTTTTGAGCGCTTTCTAGAAGAGAGGAAATGAAGGGAATGCACAGGCTACACAGAAATATCAAAGACTGATGTGTCATGACCTAAGAAATTCCTACTCTGGGTACCTGCTGTTGAATTGATTGCATTTAGTATTTTTTAACGTCACAAAGAGGCGCCAAGGTTGACAGGGTCTCATTTGTATGGAAGCACTTCAGAGCTGCTAAACCAGTCCGATAGTAGGTTCAAACATCAAAGATGTGCAGGGATCATGCTGAGAACAAGTTCTCTGCCTATACAAACAAGGAGTGTTTCTTCCCCCTTGTTAATTTAGGTGCACAACCACTGATGAATCTGGTTTTAGGGCAGTGGTTTTAAAACTTTATTTTCTTGTGACCCAGTTGTAAAAACTGCTTATGACAGCAACCCAATTATTATATCTTTTTGAGACGTCCCTCCCCCCCACCGTGGAGCTCTCCAGTGAGCTCCCTAGCTACTGGGAACTCCAACACTCTCCTGCCGAGCTCCAGCTGACAACCCAGTGCTCCACATCCTGCGACCCAGTATTGGGTCGCAACCCTAGGTTTGGGAATCACTGTTTTACAGCAGATGGGCAACTGTTTGACTCCATATCACAGGGGGTCAGCAAAGCTAAGTTACTCAGGATTTGGCTTCCTGCCCTGAGCTCTAGTGAGTCTAATGCTGGCCCCAATCTCTGGTTTATTTGGGCAGACCTCCCCTCACCCCTAAAAAAACCCAAACCTTTGCTCACAGGCCGCAGATCCCTGGTTGAGAATTCTTCTACTGTGCTACATTTCTCTCATAATCACTGTAACACACAACCCTCAAGCCCCAGAGGGATAAGATTAGAGTCTGAGATGGACAATGAAACTGCAGGCTCATATCTAAAGACTTTTCAGTTCTTAAAAAAAAAAAAAATCTCTTCTCCTCTGTAAAGATATTGCTTTATTTGATACTTGTCAAAAGCCCCCAGACAGATTAGAACCTGTCCCTAGGGATGTTAAGAGGCGGGTATTTAACTAATCAAGTAGTTGATAGAATATTTACTATTTGATTAGTCGATAGGCAGCCCAGCTCAGTCTTGGATCACACCAGGTGCAGGGCCAAACCCCGCTGCAGCTCCACAATTTAAAACGCAACAGGAACTGGGGGCAGGCTACAGCTTCTGCATGCGAGGGTCCCAGCAGGAAATGGGACCTCTGCGCACAGGGACTGCGGCCACAGAACAGCCCCTGTATATGGTAGCCCAGCCACAGATGGGGGTTGCTTTGCAGCAGCAACCCTTGTGCTTAGAAGGGTCCCAACTCCCGCTGACTTTGCAGCAGCAGCCTCAACTCCCCCTCCCCTGCTGCCTCAGATAGAGGTAGCAGTGGGGAGAGGGGAGAAGACACAAGCGGCACTGCACAGATGGTGCTGGATGGAACTGGCTTTTAAGCTGGCTCTGCCAAGCGCTGGCTCCTGTTCCTCCCCTCCTCGCTGACTTTGTATCAGAGGCAGCAAGAGGGGCAGGAAATCCGAGTAGTCGACTCGACTACTCCCTTACATCTCTACCTGCTCTAAGTAAAGAGCATTCTTCTCAGGCTTGACTAAGCGGTCTATATCCCTGAACAGGTTCCAAGTTTCAAGCTATTTCCCTCAAAGCTCATTTCTGCAGCTTCACCATGATAAACCAGATGACCACATTTGTAATTGTACAGAATCCCCTCCATGAGAAGGCAGCTGCACTCAGACAGGACGTTTGTAAAAAACCCTCAGTTTTGAGGCCAGCCCAAAGGGTAGTAGTGGCACTAGAAATGCCAGTTTAAGGTGAACCTCCAGAACATTTGATGTTATGGGAATATGAAGACATTCTTTTAAATCTACCAAAGAGATTAAATTTCTCCTAGTCAATCACAGCTAATGCAGACTGGAAAAACCCAATCTTGAATTTGAATCTTGAACATTAACCCACTTCAGAGCCAAAATGAATCTTAACTCGACCTCAATACCTTTTGTAGCTACCAATTGCCTAGTAGGGATGTTAAAATGTGATTACTTCCCTAATCGAATAGTTGATAGACTTTCTGTCGACCATTCAATTAGTCGACAACTGAAAGCAGTTACGGCACTCAGTTTGGCTCACGCGCCAAGCCTTAACATAAGCTCCCAAGCTGTGGCTCTGAATTGTAAAACCCAGGGAAGCCAGTGTACAAAGTCGCCAGCTTGGCCCCTGTTCCACGCGTGTCTTTTCATTCATCACACCACAAACACACACACTGTGAAGACACCCGCAGAACAGGGGCCGAGCTAGCGACTTCGCACACCGGCTTCCCTGGGCATTACAATGCAGAGCCACAGTGGGGGTGGGAAGAGACTAGTTGATAGTGCTAATCGATAAGCTCTTGCTTAGTCGACTAGATGCTAACATCCCTATTATCTAGATTAAATTTCCATCTTCTACTTTCTGAACATTTGCTCTGATATCCAAGAGATGGTTCACTACCTGTAGGTAAGCTTACTCTTGAGGGGGGGAAAAAAAAACAGGATGGTAGAAAATGGCAACCCCGAAGAGGGTCAGAGCTTAAAATCAACCTGTGACAAAAATCACATCTATACTCTGAAATGATCCCTTCCTCTTATAATATAAAGGAAGAGATCCTTCTTTCCTGAGTCACTGTAAATACAGAAAGGGGACAGATTAACACTGACAGCTCAGGAAGGCCACAAAAAGTAGTTTAGAGTTTGATTTCAGATATGAGTAACTCCTTCCCTTTTAAATCCCAGACCTTGGTATGTATTTAATACATCATTTCCTGGAGCAGCTTCTACCTGATGAGTCCTTACACTTCTTAGCCTGTGAAGCTGGCATTACAAGGCCACTTCAATAGATTACTGCCTAATACTTCATATCCCACTCTTAGAAAAACTCTCTTTGCACAAAGCACTATCATACTCACTGAACTGAGTGGGTATTTCCATGTGTTGCACTACTAGAACTTGTCTCGGGCTGCAATGGAACCCTCACTTTCTGGCAACTGCTGGTCAGCAAAAAATGGTTGATGGTGCCCAAAGTGCTATTGTAGGATGCACAAATGCTAGGTTTTCCTCTTATTGGAAAAAGGCTCCATTTCCATGCTCAATTATGATCAACATGATTATCAGAGGCTGGCTGCAGGTTGCTTTCTAGTTGTTAATTTCGCAAGAGGCAAGAATAAGTCTGGGGAACGAAGAGGAGCTCTTTGAAAGATGCCAAAATTCTTCTGATTAGCCCTGAGTCCTGCCCATCTTTCCAGAGGAAATGAGAAAGCCAGAGACTAATGAATGAGTCGAGTGGTCTTTGGCAAATTAGAAGGTATCTTCTTTGGCATTTACATCTTTATAGTTAAGTTTTGGCATAGAATGATTCAAATGGGAACAGATACAATTAGTCTTTCAATCCTAAGGATCCCTCCAAATTGTAATTGAAGGACACAGGTAGGGGGCTGTGGGGAAGTCTGAAATGTCAGATAGGTATACACTTTTTAGTTGTAAATAGGGTTGTCACGCTAGCCCCTTGCACTAGTATTAAATTCACATATTTTAAAATATATATTTTTACCATGTAGTCTGAAGAAGCAATGAACTCCACTGTGGAATTTTGGACTTCTGGCCGCTTATGAGGCTCCCCGTAGGATCGTGTCAAAGGGTTATACATAAATTCCTCAGGAACTAAATGAAAATTAGGAATCCAAAGTAAATTATTCACTGACAGATACACAGACTTAGTGACAATTAACAACATTCAACATAAAGTTAAAGCAGCAATTAGACCATAAACATTTAAAAAGTATGTAGGTAAGAAAACAGTAAAAATGTTGTGAAACCTAAATATCAAAGTTAAGGAACTGAAGACAAGAACATCTATTTTATGGACAAAGTACATCTACTCTGTGCTTCCAGTGCCCTACAATGAGATGTTTCAACATGCACTGTATTTCTGAAACTGGTTTTTGTCTTTGATTGCTGTTAAGTATGACCTTGACTGATTGTGTATTATGCTAGTAGTCAGTGGAGAAAATTGCTTTTAAATTACAGTAAAACTCCATTGGTCCAGCATCCAATGCTCCAGCACTCCTGATGGTCTGGCACCATCAGGAACCCGGAAGTGCTCCGGCTGCTGGACAATTGGAGCTGCTCTGCTCCCGGCTTCCCTGATTCAGCTGCTGCTGAAACTGACCAGCAGCTGAATCGGGAAGCCAGGGGCAGAGCAGCTGGGGTGCTGCTGGGTTGGT
Organism: Pelodiscus sinensis; assembly: GCF_052426305.1. Classification (NCBI taxonomy): domain Eukaryota; kingdom Metazoa; phylum Chordata; order Testudines; family Trionychidae; genus Pelodiscus; species Pelodiscus sinensis. Next base: position 107,091,532 of record NC_143055.1, read on the forward strand.
CCTGTAGCACCCCTGCTGCTCTGCCCCAGGTGTCCCCGATTCAGCCGCTGCTGAAACTGACCAGCAACGGCTGAATCGGGGATGCCTGGGGCAGAGCCGGACTATTGGGAGAGGGGACTATGAGAAGTCTGGGGTGGCATCCCCCCCACCCCACCCCAGACTCCTCATAGCCCCACCTTCCAATAGTCTGGCATATCTGATAATCCGGCACCCCCTGGGTCCTAAAGGTGCCGGATTATTGGAAGTTTACTATATATTGCTCAGATTGTCCAAACTGATGTGTTGCCCTCAGGCTCCTGACCTATTGCACGGTAACCTTCACTTGGCAAAATATAGGTGCCCCTGACAAATGATTTAGCTATTAAAAATCCCATATACTCTAAGTGAAAGGCATCTCAGCTGTTGATACAAATATAAGACATTAAATAAGTTACATAGCTGCATTAAACCAGCTACTTACCTCTGTAATGAAACTTACCATCATTAACTCGATAACATAAGTTGCATTTCCACCTCCTTTGGTCAATGAAGGAAACAAAAGGGTTGATATATGTCCTGCAGGATCTGCACCTCACAATAGTGCTTGATGTTATGACTGGTAATTGCTAAAAAGTGAAATAATGAAAAGCTGTAGCAAAGAGGATTCGAGCAAAAGTTTTAGAGGACAGGATTGTGCAATATCTTAATCTCTGAAAGCTTTATAAAACCAACATATTTTGACAATCAGATTTTTTTATCTCACATCGGTGAGAAGGGAAGGTTACTCACCCTGTGCAGTAACTGGAGTTCTTCGAGATGGTTGTCCCCGTGGGTGCTCCACCTTAGCTGCACCAGCGCCGCTGCGCCCATGGTCGATAGACTTCTGATAGCAGTGCCCCTCCAGTTGGCTGTGCACATGGAGCGCTTGCGTGCGACGCTTGAAACAATCATCCCATGCACACAGCCAACAGCCTACTCAGTTCCTTCTCTGACCCAGAAGCAGATGAAAAGGAGGGGAGGAGGATGGGTGGTAAAGTACCCACGGGGAACCATCTCAAAGAACTCCAGTTACTGCACAGGGTGAGTAACCTTCCCTCCTTCTTCAAGGAGTATCCCCATTGGTGCTCCACCTTAGATGACTACAAAGCAATGTTTGTGCTTGGTGGTGGGCTCTTTGGCAAAGTTGACTTGGTAACTGTGAAAACAGGTCTGTCAAAGCGTGTATCCATGTCTGCAAATGCCTGTATTGCATAATGCTGTGTGAATGTGTGATCTGATCCCCATGTGGCAGCTTTGCAGATGTCCTCTGTTGGGACTCCTCTCAGGAAGGTTGTTGTCATTGCCATTGATCTCATGGAGTGAGCCCTTATGGTTGTCAGGGGTTCTATGTTGAATATGCTATATGCCAGGCATATACAGTCGAAGATCCATTTAGATAGTCTTTGTTTGGATATGGGTAACCCTTTGTCTCATTTGAGGAGAGATCAAGAGTTGCAGAGATTTTCAAAAGGACTCCGTGCACTGGCGCTATTGCCCTACAGACGTCTAGGGTGCGTAGTGCCCTTTCTCTGTCATCCTTATGAGGCTTAGGAAAGAAGGTGGATAAGTATATTGGTTCGTTGCAGTGAAAGGAGGTAAGTACTTTTGGGAGGAATTTAGGGTGGATACAGAGGACCATCTTGTCTTTATGGAACATTGTGTAAGGGGGTTGTGTCATGAGTGCCCCTATCTCACCCACTCTTCTTGCAGAGGTAATTGCAACCAGAAAGGCGACCTTCAATGATAGGTATAATATTAAGCAGATGGCTAATGGCTCAAAAGGTCTCCCCATAAGAGCCCTTAGGACAAGAATGAGGTCCCATGCTGGAGGTAGGTCTCGTTGTGGTGGGAACGTATTTTGTAGACTCCCATGGATAGGTGAGTGAAGGCAGAGAAGCCCTCTATTGAAGGGTGTAATGCCACTATGGTGGGAAGGTGTACCTTACTTAGTTTAGTGATAAACCTGTTTTGTGGAGTTCTAGCAGATAGGTAAGTATTTTTGACATTCCCGTCTCTATTGGAATGCCATTGTGCTTGAAGCACCATAGCTGGAAGTGGTGCCATTTCTGATTGTATGTTTTTCTAGTTGCAGGCCTGTGGCACTTCATGAGGATCTGTTGCACTTCCTCGGGAAAGTCCACCTCTGAAGGCATCAGCCAACCACCATCCATATGTGGAGATGTAGTTTATGTACATCTGGCCATTCTGCTGTGTCAGGACAGACCAAACTGGCAGGAGACTATATGGTAGGCAAATTCTCATCCACAGTAGTTAAGAGTACCAAGTCTGTCTGGGCCACATGGTAACTATCAGTATGACTTTTGCTTTGTCCTGCTTGATTTTCAGGATCGTGTGCTGGATCAGTGGGAATGGTGGGAATGCATAAAGGAAAGGTGCTTCCCACTTTATACTGATTGCATCCCCCAAGGATCGGGGTTCTATGCCCGCTCTTGAACAATAGTACTGGCTATTATAATAGCCAGTTTTGTAATACAGGCAGTCCCCGGGTTACGTCAGTCCGACTTAAGACGGACCCCTAATTACGAACGGGGGCGAAGGAGGAGGGGGCGCAGCTATTGCGGGGTGCCTCCCTCACTGTCGCTGCCTCTGGCGGCACGGGGAACGCTTCCCCCCAGCAGACCAGAGAGACACGGAGCGGCTTTTCTCGCCGCGGAGGATGCGGACAGTGGGACCGCTGAGACGCGCCGCGGTCCCGCCGCCTGCGTCCTCTGCAGCGAGAAAAGCCGCTCCGCATCTCCCTAGTCTGCTGGGAGGTGGGGAGGGCGCAGCTAGTGCGCCCCCCCCCCCCCCCCACAGCAGACCAGGCTTTTCTCGCCAACGCCTGGGGTAGAGCAGCTGGGGGGCTGCCGGGTTGGTGCCACAGCGCTGAGGTGCGGCGCTACTGGACCAACCCAGCAGCACTCCAGCTGCTCTGCCCCAGGCATCCGCAAGTCAGCCGCTGCTGAAACTGAGCAGCGGCTGACTACAGGAAGCCCGAGGCAGAGCTGCTCTGCCCCTGTCAGGAAGATCTGTAATACAAATTGGCAGTTGATCGAATATGTGGTGTGTGTACTTTGCAAGGAGTGCCATGTAGTTTGTAATACTGAGTTGAAGGCTGGCGGACGAGTAGGATGGTCTGCCCATGATGTCCAGGCACTTCCATTTCTTGTCATGTGGGCACATTGTCTGCAGCTTGCCCTTTTGGTTAGCTGCTTTGACCACTAAGGAATTTGATGTGTGGTGTGAGAATAGGAATTCTGCTTCTTTTGGGGCCACATAGTATTTTTTAATCACATCTTTTATCAGTGGGTGGAACTGTAACTGGCATCTGCCACAGGGTTTTAGTTGGGTCCATCAGTGCTTCATTGATGGGGATTGCTAGCTTAGCCTGTGGTGAGGTATGAAATATGTTTGTGAGCTTGTGCTGGGTCTTGGGCATAGCTAGCATTGATATGTCCAATGTGACTGCCACCCTCTTAAAAAGCTCCTGGAAGGACCTGAAATCATCTCCTGCATTGGATGGTGGAGGCATGATTGTGTCCTTGGGTGACAAGGATATGAGGTGCTCCTTTGGTGGTGAGCTCATTGTTCTTTCTGACTCTGTGACATCCATTCCCCCCTCTTTCTCTGAGAATACGGAGTGGTCAGGGGATTGTCTGGGGACGACCTGAGTCTGGGAAGCTTGAGGCATCTGGGGTGGGGGGTAGGAGTCTATAAGCCACCCCTGGGTCCCAGTATAGCCAGCTGAGTGGCATGGGTAGTAGGAGCCATTGGGATTGTTGCCACTGCTGCCCTTGTAGCGGTTTGGGCAACAAGGCTGTGGGAGCATCATCATCCTCATCGCTCAGTAGCGGGGGCATCAAGACAGATGAGGAAGAGACTGAGCATTGGAGAATTTTAGGGTGCCATCACCACCCAATAGAGGTGTCCAATGCCACCGTCAGCTCTGCTGCTTAAGTCAACTAATGCAGCTGTAGTGGCGAGAGCAGCATGTGCCCCCTGTGATGCATGAGGTATTAGTGCTAGCACTGTTATCGATGCCGGTGCCATGTGCCTCTTTTGCATCATTCTCTAGCAGCATCATTTTAAGCTGAAGCTCTCTGGCTTTTCTAGTCCTGCTGGTCAATTTCAGGCAGTGTTTGCACTGCTGTGTATTGTGTTGTTGAGCAAGGCAGCTGACACAGTGACAATGTCCGTCAGAAATGGAAATGGAGACCCTGCAGGATTCATACTTTCTGAATCCTGAGGAACCAAGTATGTCCTATTAAAAGTCCCTTGAGGCAGACTCTTCTCATAAAGACCACGGTTCTGTGCCAGAGTTAAAGAGCCACAGCTTCTGTGAAGCGGAGGGGAAAGTTCCTCTTTCTCACTCTCTCTTTTTTTCCTCAAAAAAACCAAAAAACGTGGAAACCTAGCTAAGCTAAGGAAAAACCTTTGGATACTAACAGCTAACACTAAACTATAGGCTGAGGTAAAACTAGAGCAACTGTTCTGCTGCTACTAAAGCTGGCGGCATTGCTCCCAGGAAGACCGTTCCAAGCATCACGTGCCAGCGCTACCTGTGCACAGCCAGAGGAGCACTGCTATCAGAAATCTGCCAACCATGGGTGCAGCGGCTCTGGCAGACCTAAATGCGGAGCACTCGCGGGGACATTCCTCGAAGAAGAATTCTGAGTAATGTCACTGAACTCTATTATGTTGTATTTGTTTACAAAATGTTGGAGAGAACAATCTGTTCTGATCATGGCCAGTGTTCCCTCTAAGATTTTACAACCATGAGCTAAGTGAGTTTTGGCTAGTGTACCAATATCGATATCATGTGTGCTGGTTTTGTGGCATCCCCCTCTCCCTCTCTCTCGAGCAGAACCTCCCCCCACCTCCCGCCATGTAATATGTCCCATTTGCAGCCATCAGAGCACACCCTGCCCCCACCATGGCCATGTGGCAGGTCTCATTCCCAGCCCCAGCTGCCGGAATAGGCCCTTTCTCCCCCACCATGTGTCATCCCTGGCCACTGGAGCAGGCCTCCCCATGCCATGCAGCCGCAGCAGGTCCCACCTCCACCCTGCCCCAGCGGTTTCCTCACCACGCTGTCTCAGCTGGCCCTGCCTGCTGGAGCAGCTGCCTGCCATGCAAGTGCTGCTGCGTGGTTATCCAGAGGAAGTAGGCAGGGGAAGAATTTTTTGTGTGAGGCTGTGTAGGCATGCATCTTGGCAGGAACTATGATCATGGATATTAATATATTTAGTTGGATAAAAGGAAACGTATCACCATAGGCTAAAAGGGTCAGATAAGCAACCGTTTTATTGTAATTCTAGATAACTTGAACAGTATTCTTGCTTTTGCAAGAATACTTGTACATTGTGGATAATGGAAGACACTAGCAGGTAGCTACTGTGCCTGAATTCTACTTGAAAATAGTTCCATATCTCCTGATGTTACTTAAACTTAAATAAGTCTTCAAAAAGATTAAAAAGTACCACAAAGTAAAAAGCAAAGCATTCTAAGAAGAGATTCAAAATAAAAAAAAAAATATATATATATATATATTTAAATTTTACCGTTAGGTCTCTGAATGGATGCAACAGCAAACCCAAGGGAAGTTTAGCTTTGTTTAGCAAAGCCTGAGTCTGTGGAATATTTGTCAGTGTACATCGAAATGAACTAGAAGAAAATAGAAAAATGAGCTAGCACAGCAAACTTTCATACAAAAGCTATACTGACATGCAATTATATTCTCCGAGATTCAAAGTAGTGACATTTTAAATATTAATAAATCTATTTTCAAAATAAACAAAAAACATTGCCTAAAATAGCACAAGTCTCCACAGAGAACAATATTCAAGTGTAAATATGGCACCAAACAAAAACGTGAAAGTACAGACAGTCCCCAGGTTACGTACAAGATAGGGACTGTAGGTTTGTTCTTAAGTTGAATCTGTATGTAAGTAGGAACTGGCGTCCAGATTCAACCGCTGCTGAAACTGACCAGCGGCTGACTACAGGAAGCCGGAGGCAGAGTTGCTCTGCCCCGGGCTTCCTGGAATCAGCCTCTGATCAGTTTCAACAGGCTGAATCTGGACGCCAGTTCCGACTTACATACAGATTCAACTTAAGAACCCCCAGGCGTCCCCAAGTCAGCTGCTGCTGAAACTGATCAGCGGCTGATTCCAGGAAGCCCGGGGCAGAGCAACTCTGCGTGCGGCACTTCAAAGCACTGTGTGCTCCTGGCAGGGCAGAGGAAATGTCATGCACTACCCCCCACCCCGAGGCCCTAACTAACCAGCCTGTGGGCAAGGAGCAGCAGGGCCTCTGCAGGCCAGATCAATCTGCTTTGTGAGCCTAATCTGGCCTACGGAGGCTCTTTTGTCCACCCCGGTGTAAAGCCTATTTTTTTCATTAGGCTTTTACCCAGCTTTAAGGTTATGGGGTTATATTTTAATAACAGACCTTCTAGTGCTGACACTAATCGCTAATTACCTACAATGAGAGGAAATTTTAAGGGATCATTGGCTGATGGCAAAGGTAAAAAACTCCCAATGGCTTTATTTAGAGAAGAGTCAGGCCAATGCCGGATGCTTTTGAAATTCCATGCTTTAAAAAAAAAAAAAATCACAAACTGTGTATTTCTGATTTTTATACGTTTATTGCTTTTTCAAAAATGAAGCGAATAAGGTTAAGGGGCAGAGTTGGGACTAGAATGCTGCTTAGAGTCATTATGGTAAGGTTCATGAAGACTGTTCCCATAGCTAGTTTATAAGATGTTGCTTTCTTGATTTTAGAATGCAATGGCCTTGGGATAACAACAGTAGACTGTTCCAGCAAAAAAGAATTTCCCCAAGCATAAAGCAGCAATAATGGTAGACTCTATAAAAGTCTTATTTAGATGCCTCAAGAATGGTAGCCATAATGCTAAGCACTGGTAGTAGGAGATGTAAATTAGAAGCAGCTTTAGCGTTCACACAGAAATGCAGAGGACTTCAACTCTTCTCTCCAGAAGAAACAAATTGGTTGACTAGTTAAAGCAGAATACTGTGATTAATTTCATCCCTAATGCATTTTTTTATTATTCTTAACTAAATTATGAAAGATCACAGAAAAAATGCTACGTATAATATACCCACAATTGAAAACAATATACTTACTCTGGATTGCAATTCAATTTCCTAAGGTCTGAATTCAAATTAGGCACAGGAGCTAGAACTGGAGAAACAGGAAGAATATTCCTTTCTTGAATAAGGTTTACTGGTCTCAAGCTTTCTGGTTGCTGAGAATGCTGTAGACTTAATCCTCCTAAGGAGGATGATAACTGGTTCACACCAGGATACTGCTGAAAAAAATATCATACATGTTTAATGAACAAAATCTTAATTCTTCTCACTATTCTTTCAGATAACCATTAAGGAAGATATACCAGTAGCTAATAATCCTTTGCTGATGAGAAGAGACTTGTAATTTTAAAAGCTTGCACAAGACAATAATTGCTTCACAAAAACTTCGTGGCTACGTCTACACTGGCATGAATTTCTGAAAATGCTTTTAACGGAAAACTTTTCCATTAAAAGTATTTTCGGAAAAGCACGACTAGATTGGCAGGATGCTTTTCCGCAAAAGCACTTTTTGCGGAAAAGCATCCGTGGCCAATCTAGACGTGGTTTTCAGCAAAAAAGCCCTGATCGCCTTTTTCACGATCGGGGCTTTTTTGCGGAAAACAGTACTATGCTGTCTACACTGGCCCTTTTGCGCAAAAGTCTTTCGGAAAAAGACTTTTCCCCAAACAGGAGCAGCATAGTTTTTACGGAAAAGCACTGATGATTTTACATGAGATCATCAGTGCTTTTCCGGAAATTCAAGTGGCCAGTGTAGACAGCTGGCAAGTTTTTCCGGAAAAGCAGATGATTTTGCGGAAAAACTTGCCAGTCTAGACACAGCCCGTATGTATTTCTTTGAACAAGATATGAATATTCTAAGTCTAAAGCATGAAGTTAACATAAAAGATACTTCAATAGGAAGTGCATAACCCTCATTTTCAAGACACTCTGATTCAACACTGTCTAAAGAAATCTAGAGGCTAAACCAGATCGGATATTACAAGAAAACTGATATTTTCCCTTTCTTCTAAAGTTCTCACTTTTTACTTTTTCCAAACCAAACAAACAAACAAAAAAACAAGCAATACACATTCTATTTTCTCCTTCCAATCCGGGATAAGCCTCAGACAGTCATGCATTCCCTCGTTTCTGTAGCATTTAGAAGGATTATTTTAAATGAGTATTTTCAAAAGTTATGAATTTAAAAAACCCAAATTCACGTAAGCTATATAGTTTCCAGGTGAAATGCCCAATGGACTTTTATTAATAAATGTATAGAGGAGATAAGACTATGAACCAAGCACAGAAAGGGAACATTAAACATGGCTATACTTCCCTTTCCCTTTAGAAGTATATTTTAAGAAGTTTTGCTTCTACCAAAAAAATTCTACATTCTCCAGAGTGAAGCAGCACACTTTGGATAGGAGTGTCACCTAGCACTGTCATACACAAACCAATGGGAAATCTGGATTGTCTATTGGGAATTATGGTCTTCCTCTTTATTCAATGTTTAACTCTAATATATCTTCAGTTTCTTTCCCCTTCAAAAACAACAATTTAAAAAAAGGTTTAAAATATTACTTTTTTTTTTTACCATCAGTGAACAAGTAATTGAATGGGCTACCACCACAATTTGTTGGTTCTCGTCACAATAATTCAAATACCGAACTCACTAATACTGAATTTAGAGCTACTAAATCAATGTTCAGGCTTGTTTGATAAATTACAGTTCTTACACTTAAAACAATACTCACATTTTTCAAATAAATTATTGGGAACTATGTCATCCAAGGTACATCACTAAAAGCTTTACAAAAGGATTTAAAAGAAATATTAAATAATTTCTGAATTAAAAAAAATCTTACTTGTGGATATTGTTGAAACCCAGATTGATGCCCTGGATTACTGGGCTGCATAGCAGAAGTAGGCAGTGTTGCATTCTGGTAGCCAGGTTGAAGCGTTGGATAACCGTAACCAAAGGGCTTAGTATTCCTTGATATTTGAGGAGGAGGAGCTGGACTACTTGTCGCAGAATCTGTCTCTGAGACAGGGAATAACTTTTTAAAATGTGAGGTTTACAGGATCTTTTGAAACAGGGCATTTCTGTCGAAAGGTCCCAGTCTTGACCAGTTTTTTTTTAAAGCAGCTTTTTTGAAAAAGCGCCACAGCCGCCATTATGCAAATGAAGCAAGGGAAATTCAAATCCTGGCTTTGTTTACAATTTCGATACGTCTAATTTACATTCCTTTATCAAGAAAGGGATGTAGTTTAGATATACCCTCTGTCAGTATCTGGGGCAAGGTGCTGGAATGCCACTCCACTGTAGGACATACTTGTCTTCTAATTCTCCTCTTCATTTAATTAAATGCACCTCATCTATTTGGTAACTGAAAATTCATATAATTGTTCATTAACCTCTTTTAACAAAAAGGTAAAAAGTAAATAAATTGGAAAAATATAAAAATAAAATACCCTTATATTACCATTTTTTTCCTCCATGACTGCTCTTGCTCCCAAATCTCTCTTGCCCTGGAAACCGCACTAAGACCATTGACCCTTAGTCTCTGTCTCTCCTAGTCATCCAAAACGAGAGTCTCAATTTTATTAAGAGGGTAAATCTGTATTCCTATAGCTGGTTTGGCCACCCCGAGGGGTTCTTCCGCCTCCGGGTGTCAGCCACTCTGCCCCACTACAATTCCAGAGTGCTCATGATATTTCTGTTGAAGACACCATAAGCCCCACACATGAATTCTAAGACAGAATTTGCCCAATCACTTAAAAGCCTGAGTTATTTGTAGCATGCCGCTCCCAATTTAATACAAAGTGGTAAGGAGAGTCTCAATAGCTCTCAGAGGGGAAAAACAGCAGTTTTGAAACTGGCACAACATTTCAGCAACTTTAACAAGCATTTCTGCCACACCGCCCCAATATCTTCAAGTACCATCTACCACCAGGGTGAAGAGACTAGAAAGTATTCCTGGAATAGAGCCATGGCAGTGCCAGTCACCCCCAACACCCATCCTAAAGTTGGCCTGTGCAAGGCTGGAAAGTTGACAAAGCCAGAGAAGCAGGGGATGGTGCCAAAAACATTTAAATTGATACTCCCTACCCCTCCAAAAAAGGGAATTCTCTAAAGCCAGGCGTTCAAATTCCAGACTTGTGCCCACAGGAAAGAATTAAAGCGGACATGAGTAAGATGCTACTCAATTCCATACTGCTGTATAAATGTGTTGTAATAAACAAGCCATCTGAATTAGGAATTACACATTTTATAATATACTGGACTTCTTTGCTGATGACTGAAAGGCAAGAGAAAGATACAGGCAGTCCCCGGGTTACGTACAAGATAGGGACTGTAGGTTTGTTCTTAAGTTGAATCTGTATGTAAGTCGGAACTGGCGTCCAGATTCAGACACTGCTGAAACTGACCGCCAGTTCTGACTTATATACAGAATCAACTTAAGAACCCCAGGCGTCCCCAAGTCAGGTGCTGCTGAAACTGATCAGCAGCTGATTCCAGGAAGCCCCGGGCAGAGCAACTCTGCCTGGGGCTTCCTGTAGTCAGCGCTGGTCAGTTTCAGCAGAAGCTGACTTGGGGACGCCTGGGGGAACCGCCGCTGCTGCCGCTTCAATCTGGGTGCCTGTGGTCTGCTGGGGACCGTCCCCAGCAGACCACAGGCTCCCGGACTGAAGCCGCAGCCGCGGGGGGGTCCCGCGCCTCTGAGGCTTTGCTCTGGCAAAGCCTCAGAAGCGCGGGAACCCGCCCGGTGCCTCTGGTCTGCTGGAGACTGTGTCCAGCAGACCAGGGGCACCGGAGCAGCTTACGAACGGGGCTTTCTCGCCCCGACTTCCGGGGCGAGAAAGCCCCGTTCGTAAGTGCGGATCCGACGTAAGTCGGATCCGCGTAAGTCGGGGACTGCCTGTATGTAGGAATCCATGATGGGATTATGGGAAATTTAAAGTAGGAAGAAATGGGTGATATTTAAAAAAAATTAGCCTAAGAAACTGGAACAGTATATTATACAAGTAACTTTGTTTTGTTATACACGCAGTCCCCGGGTTACGTACAAGATAGGGACTGTAGGTTTGTTCTTAAATTGAATTTTTATGCAAGTCGGAACTGGTACATATTGTAGGGGAAACTCTAGCCAAACATTTGTCCAGAGCTCAGTTTTATTCTCCCACACCTCACTTATCTCAGTCCTTTATTCTCAAGCTGAGGTGTCTGCTGAGAAAAGCCGCTCCGCGTCTCCCTGGTCTGCTGGGGTGGGGGGGCACTAGCTTCACGTCTCCCTGGTCTGCTGGGGGGAAGCAGCTAGTGCGGGGTTGCCTCACCCCGTTTGTAAGTAGGGATCCGATGTAAGTCGGATCCATGTAACCCGGGGACTGCCTGTACCTTAATTTAGAATTAACATGCAGTAACGGCTCACCTGGATAGCCACCTCCTTCAAGGGCATCATAATTGTTGGTAACAGGAGAGGCACTGCTAGTAGTAGAGGAGCTGTCAATAGCTAAAAATAAAACAGATTTAGTTTAACCAATGGTAAACTTCTGCAAGGATAGGACTTCAAAGTACATTGTTTCTTAAACTTCTGGTAAACTGTTAAAGAGAAATAGGAACAATATTTCACTAAGAATCCAACAAAGTTATTATACGTTAAACCTCTCTAATCCAGAACTCTCTCATTCAGAAACATCCATCGTCCAGAATGATTTTAGTTAGCTGGATGTCCACTTTTCATAGATGTGGCAAAGTTACCTGCAGTTCCATAAAGTTTGTTTACAGCCACCAGTCCTAGTTTTCAATATTCTGTGCTGTTATTTAGCTCTAATTTACCCCTAAATGTACTCTAACATCACAGGAAGCATTGGCAATGCTGCTAGACAATATTGACCTTCTGTGGTCCACAAAATTCTCTGATTCAGAACCGGTCAGGTTCCGAGGGTTGAACCTATACAGGCAGTCTCCGACTTACACGGATCCGACTTATGTCGGATCCGCACTTACAAACAGGGCTCTCTCGCCCCGGAGCTCGCAGGCAGCAATCCGCCACCTAGACCTCCAGGGCGAGAAAAGCTGCTCCCGGTGCCGCTGGTCTGCTGGAGACCGTCCCCAGCAGACCGGAGACACCGGGAGCAAAGCCACAGTGGCGGCGGGTTCCCGCGCTTCTGAGGCTTTGCCAGAGCAAAGCCTCAGAGGCGCGTCACCGCGCTGCCGCTGTGGCTTTGCTCCCCGTGTCCCTGGTCTGCTGGTGGGGGGGGGGGGGGCGCAGCTAGTGTGCCCCCTTGCTCACCAGCAGACCAGGCTTTTGTTGTGGACCCTGGGGCAGAGCAGCTGGGGCGCTGCCGGTTGGTCCTGCAGCGCTGCTCTGGGCACTACTGGACCAACCCGACAGCACCCTAGCTGCTCTGCCCCAGGCGTCCTGATTCAGCCGCTGCTGGTCAGTTTCAGCAGCAGCTGAATCAGGACGCCTGGGGCAGAGCAGCTGGGGTGCTGCCGGGTTGGTCCAGTAGCGTCGAGGAGCGGTGCTACTGGAGCAACCCAGCAGCACCCCAGCTGCTCTGCCCCAGGCGTCCCCAAGTCAGCCGCTGCTGAAACTGACCAGCGCTGACTACAGGAAGCCCGAGGCAGAGTTGCTCTGCCCCAGGCTTCCTGGAATAAGCCGCTGATCAGTTTCAGCAGCAGCTGACTTGGGGACGCTTGCGGTTCTTAAGTTGAATCTGTATGTAAGTCAGAACTGGCGGTCAGTTTCAGCAGCGGCTGAATCTGGATGCCAGTTCCGACTTACATACAGATTCAACTTAAGAACAAACCAACAGTCCCTATCTTGTACGTAACCCGGGGACTGCCTGTACTATCGGAAAAAAAAAAACCTCATAAAATGTAGCCAATTTAGTACCCAGAAAATACAGCAAATGGATAAGGACAAAAATAAAATGAAACTGATTTCTTATTTCAAAGAGATTTTTAGGCAACTATTTCTAAAATTCTTTTTACTCTAGAAGAATTCAGGAAATTTAAAGCATTTTAATTTATACTGTCTCAGCAACAGCATTCTTATACCATGCAGATAGAGCATTTTGAAGTAACTTTTTCAATTGAAATTTTCCAGTGGCCTTCCTTTTGTTTGATGTCGTAATGAAGAGTGGCTTGTTTCATTGTTAAATGTAAAATCTGTAACACATTCTTCTGAATATTGCTTATTAAAGTTCTCTACTCTAGTCATAACAGAGGATCATCTGATGTATCCAAAAGGTATACTTGAGTACACTAGACAACTGATGTATAATTTTTCCTACTGCTGTATATTTATCCTCTCTGATTATCTGGAGTGTAATATGTTAAACAAAAAGAATAAAATGTTTTAAATGAATCTGTGTTAGTGAAGTTTCATATACATTTGCCACAAGAAAGGAACAGGAGAGTGTAGAATGATTTTGTATGCCTGTTCCTTTAAAACAAAAATACAGATAATTTTAGCCTTTGAATTACAAATCACAAAATGCAACACAAAGAAAACAGTACATGTAGGACTTTAGCCAAAACAAAGCCACATACAGTTTTTGTGGAGGGGAGAGACAGGATGAAAGGCCTTAAGAAATTCCCCCAATGCTGTCTCTAGATCAGTGGTGGAGAAGGATAAAGATCAACATTGCCCTCACACACGAGGCCCACCATAGTAGATTTTGTGTGCTCCAGCCCCACAGTCTAGCAATGGAGAGAAAGAGAGCAGGGCTAAATCTCAGGGGCTGCATCCAGCCCCTGGGCCTGAGGTTTCCCACCCCTGCTCTAGGTTATCAGCTATTACAACTCATCCTTCCTAGTGAAACCAAAGAGGATTTAAAGAAAACATTAATAGAAAGAGCATGCTGGCTTGGCAAACTGGAATAGGGAAAATGTTCCATGCATAGCAGCAGAGTGAAATGATTCTGGGAGACAATGTTATTAGTAACATGCAAACACCACTTTTGTAATGATAACTATAACTGAAATGGTGAAGTACTTGCTATGAAGTTTTTAATTAGGGTGTAAAACAAGGCTTCAACTCAATATTTAAAATCAGTTATTCTTATGATCAAAGATTTCTCTCTCTCAAAAATAGATTTTCTTAAAAACTATAGTGCTAATTAAAAATAAACTTGTGAACTAAGTAAACACATTCCTTTGTTATATTTGCATACGAGCTTGAACAACATTTCTTTCCTTAGCAAGTTTTGTCTTTTTTCTGTTAGGGGGAACATTCTTGGACCTGAAGCAAACAAGACTCTTGTTTATTCAGCTGCAGCATAACTTCTGTGAATTAACCACTGCTAATTAAAATCCAAAAGGGGAGCTCATTTCCACACACATACACACAACAAAATATGGTAGGCACTGATATAGGAATTATTTTTAAAAATTAATTTGTTCTTTGCATTAGAAAGATGATTTAACTTAATATTTTTTTAAGAGGCCACTACTACCCAATTATAATAATTTTAAGGTAGATCAAGTTTTGTGAATGTTCTGATGTCACAGAATAGTTGTAGAAGATATTTATAATTTATTTAACAGTAATTTGGATTCCATAACATTTATTATATCAATCCATACTATTAGATGCCACTCATTAAGATACTACCATGTAATGATCAAAGTATATGGCAAAACAAAGCACAGATGCTTCAAAGCTTTACTTTAATGAATACAAAGGAAAAACTGATTACTATGCAAATTTGGATAAAGCACCATCTGAAGGTGCAACTCACTAGCGCTGGCATAAAATCAATGGCCATGAAGCGGAAATTTAAATATATCTTTTTAATGAATACAATGAAGACAAAATACCTATGTCCAAAGAATAGTGTGAAGATCTTTGTGAGCTGAATGAAAACTTGGGAACAAATGATAAATGTTTAGTCTGACACTGGAAAAAAGTTAAGTCTGATTTTTTTTTCTACAAAAGTTCTCCAGGCCAACTTTGGGAGAAAGATTACTTTGAAAGAAGATTATACTTAGAGAAAAGCATCTCAGATTATCTGTTTAATAGCTCTACTCATAAACCTTACGCGAGTAAAATGAGACCAACTCCTCATATCCTATGAGAAATGTGTGACCTCATGCCTGTAAACACCTTTTATGTACTATCCTTGCCCCCTGAAAAATTCATCAGGGATCCAGATTATACTGAGAATTCTGAGGGTGGTCTACACATTTTCCCCTCATTGCAAGGATATTTTGTTGATGGCCCTACTCTATACTACAGGTATTATGTTGCATTTTACTCATACCAACCCATGACTGGGCTTTGATTTAGTTAGGTTCGTATACAGAATAGGAATTCTCACATGCTTAAATTTAGGCACTTGTCTTTCTGAATCAGGATTATAGCACTATTAATGTCTTTGTATACCTTATATATTCGTAACAGAGTTCCCTCCAGATTACTGATTCTTCCAGTAACATGTACTAATGACTAACACCAGTGTGCCAGATAACCATGAGTACCACACACACAAAATGTCCTTGATAACATGAACTCTGATGTTGCCATCAGGTTCTGCAGTCTGTTCTGCAATCATTGCAGCAGAAATTTGACACATTTCTGTAACCACATTCCTACCACTCTAGTGGTATACTTGTAGCACAAAGAGGTGTCAATTTTGTACTTCTGAATTGATCGAGGTGAGATCTAAGAAACAAACTTACTATTAAAGCCTCCTACATGCAATATATAGTCCAGTAAAATAGTGACATTCTATAGCCAAGGTTTTAATGGCATTATTGTGCTTGAACTTCCCTCCCTAGTGAAATCAATGGAGGCTGTGAGCCTAGAGTTAATAGCGCTCTGTGTGAGAGTAAGCTAATGTATCCTTTCTTAACCTTGACAAAAAATGTACAATGGCTATTTTCTAATGATGAATGTAAAAATATTGGTTAAAAAAATGATCATGCCCATGTGCCAACACCACAACTATATATATTTTACAAACCACCTTCATCACCACTTCTAAAGTAGGTAAACTAGAGAATCTGATTATACAGAAAGCAAAAGAGTGCTTTATAAAACAAAGTTTAGCAGAAAATATTCCTCAGACTTATAAGATAGGAATACAATTTAAAATTAATTAGGATAAAGATTTCATTTAAGATCATTCGCCAAAGAAACCTGAATTCTGCTTGTATTCAATTTTAATTTTCAAGAACTCTGAAAACTATGTGGATTAACTTAATTTCATTCAGAAATCGATGTTGACCTCTGCCAACTGCTAAAAATTAGAGAGGTTGTTATATTTTTTTCTTTGAAATAGGAGATAAAAACATTACTCTGAGTATGCCTTTTTGTTAGGGATATTCTTCAGGAACACTTCTTGTTTAAAAGCTTTCCAAACAAAAAAACCTTCAGTGAAAAACATCCTCCAATTGAGCTCAATGTGCAGGACACGAGCTGATGTAAAACAAGGAACAAATCAAAAAAGAAATTATTCTCAAGGTCTCCTTCTAAAGGAGTGCAGAAAACAGACTAACACAGAATTCAATGGATGAGTAAAATGTTTAATGAAAAGGAGTCTGCAGAGCATGTTTTTCAAAAGAGGAAGCTGCAACAGTAGTACATGAAGGCTACAAATACTGATAAAAGCATAGAGAGATATCCTCCCAATAGGGTTCCTATACATTGTGCAAGAGAAATAACCATTCTCTCCACTTCCAAAGCAGTGAATATCTTTATGAAATAAGCCTTAATTGAGTCTGGGGCCTCTTCAGTTTTTAACAATAGGACTTCCTAATACCCAAAACCAAGCACATTACTTCATATACGAGGTTGCATATCTCTACCAATAGGATGAACCAACAACTACATATTTTTCTCTCTCAAGAGGGCTCAAAAGTAAATATTTAGCATTCTCTTTATGACCAATGCTATAGATTGGGTTGGGCAAATACTGACGCATGGGCCAGATCCAGCTCCCCAGGATTAACCCATCTTGGGCTGCTGCTACTATATTTACCTGCACCTCCAAAGGTATGTGCAATTGCAGCTCCCGTTGGTCATGGATCACTATTCCTGGTCAATGGGAGCTGCAAGAAGTGGTGTCCCGGTCGAAAAGGCACTGCAACTGTCCCTACCTGAGGAGGCACAGGTAAGTATAGTAGTAGCAGCCCACTGGGGCTAACTTGGCATACTGCTGCCATTTTATTGCCCACCTCTGCTGTAGATGCTCATTTTTTAAATTTTTTTTAGGGTTCATGCAGAGCAAGAAAAATAAATACGAGGAAGTATCAGAAAACACAGAACTAGTTTTGAAACCAAATCATTAAGATAAAAATCAGACATGGATCCATGCAATGAAAAGCCTGAAACTCCCAACAATCCTCCTACCTATAAAAACTGCCATAAGAACAGTTTTCAAAGTAAGTGACTTCTCTAAGATAGCAACCAGAATTTGGTAAGAGATAATCCATGAAGACAAGCAGGCTTAAGATCCCACAAGAAAAGTGGAGGACAGCTTTGGTCCCACTTTGTGTATCACCCTAAAGTGCCTGTGAACTTACACATAATTAAGTTTCCCTATGAAATTGCACAAAACAACAATCTATTCTATATCTTAACAAAAAAAAAATCATAATCAAGTTTGAGTGGAGGAGGGGCAGAATTTTCTTGAAGTGTTCTGAATTCCGCAATAGACTATGGAGATGAAATACTTGAGGGTCAACAGAAATATCGCACTCTCTCAGAGATCCTTATTTTTCTGTATAAATACTGTCCAATAAGGCATAGTGATTCTCTGCCATACTGGTCACTGGCATATCAAAGGAGAGAGAGGATGATCTTGACATCAAGACACTAGGAGTTTTACTTTTTTCCTTTCTCTGCCTCCTAAAACTGAACGGGCGTGTCTTTCCTGATACTACACGGTACTGTTCCCTAACAGCTACTGCCTTAAACAGAATACCTACTACAATACATTTTACTTTATTGCAATATTTACGTTTCCTATACTTAGGAGAAATATATAAAAAACCAACCCTGATGTATTTAACTGTCATTAAAAAATCTACTTGTGTAGCGGTAGCAGTCAAACCAATCACCAAAAAGCATTACAGCCAGGCCCATTCCGTTAGAATATTACAAGTTTGTTCCAAGTTAGAATACTGAAATTAAGGCTCAGAAAGTACAACCATTACACTATAAAATTAGATGCATATTACTCAGAGGAAAAAACCTGAACAATTGCCAATTGCTACATTCCTTCTTAACTACCACATTCATACAATAGTTAGAAATTTCCCCTTAGCTTTCTAGGTGTCTGAAGACTCACAACTACTTTTGGGTTTACATTTTTTATTTTTAATTATTTCAAGGAATTTGAAAAATGAAGACAAAACTTGGGTAGGAAAAAAGCAATATACTGGTTTAAAGCTAAAGCAGACCTGCTTCCTCATCCTCCTCATCCTCTTCCTCATCATCTGAACTTGATGACAAGGGAGCTGGTGCAGAGCTAGCTTGATTATTAACATATCCACCATACTGCATGCCTGTAAAGTGGAAAGCACAAACACAAGAGAGTCAAACAGACAGGAAAGATGAGAAACAAAAGTCACAAATCATTGCATTAAAAGTGAGAGAAATCAGGCATTCCAGAGATCATCCTAACATGCAAGTGATGAAAGCTCGTTATCTAGTCTAAGAGAGCTAGACCATCTCTGTAAGTAGTTCAACAAAAGCAGCATTTTAGTCAACTAGTTTGGTTCAGCATTAGTAGTGCCTAAGGAAAATTAGTAGGAAGGAATATATAATAAGGTAAACCTTTGCCCCCTGGAAAGTGTTCAGAAAGATATCTGCTCTTCCCTATTTAATTTAAAACCCAATGACAAAACTTCTAGAAAAATTATAAGTTTGCTTGGCAACCTTGCCCTTTTAAAGAAGAAACCAAATTCTTTAGTATTTTGCAGTTTGGAAAGAAGAGGAATGAAATATATGATTGCTTCACCACATCAGTACACATGTTCAACCTTTTCAAATTTTCCATTACAGGCAGTCCCCGGGTTACGTACAAGATAGGGACTGTAGGTGTGTTCTTAAATTGAATTTGTATGCAAGTCGGAACTGGTACATATTGTAGGGGAAACTCTAGCCAAACATTTGTCCAGAGCTCAGTTTTATTCTCCCACACCTCACTTCTCTCAGTCCTTTATTCTCAAGCTGAGGTGTCTGCTGAGAAAAGCCGCTCCGCGTCTCCCTGGTTTGCTGGGGTGGGGGGGGCGCTAGCTTCGCGTCTCCCTGGTCTGCTGGGGGGAAGCAGCTAGTGCGGGGTTGCCTCACCCCGTTTGTAAGTAGGGATCCGATGCAAGTCGGATCCATGTAACCCGGGGACTGCCTGTACATTCTTATTATGCATTTTAAACAAGATGTGTCAGTTTAATAAATGGTCTGGTAGCACTTTAGAGACTTAACAAAACATGTATATGGTACTGACTCAGCTACCCCCTGAAGCAGTTTAATAAATATTAGTGCTACTGTGCTGGTCAAGATTATAAAAGAAATTAAGGCCTAAAACTAGGCCCGTAAGTCCAAATTTAGTCCTCATTTTCAAATGCACTGAGCATCCAGGTACATCAACACAAAACAGTCTACAAACTAACCAACAGGTTATTACTATAGACATGTTACATAAATACACATAATGTATAGATGTGTAGCACAGCACACAGAAATGTTAACTGTTGATCAGTTGACTCTGTGCAGAACTAGTGATTTAATTTAAACTACGCAAGAACTCAAAATCTTCAGCATCTGTTCATTTTATAGATGCACAGTTTTCCTCTTGGCAGCACAACTCAGACACTTCCAAAGTTTTCAAGAGTTCTGGGCTTTTCTAATAAAAGCAGTGAATATAAACTAGCATACCACCCATTAGAAAACATATTTCTATTACATACAATAAAATTGTTGCAGATAAATCATATATACTTTGGCATTCATGTATGCATACAATTACATGTATATGTAACAATATTCAATTATTAGCGCAAACTGGTTTAACTGTTGTACAGTGAGCCATTTTAACATGCATTCTCTTAAAATACACAAAAGCTTAAAAAAGGCTAGCCATCACAGTATTCTACTTTAGAAAGATTCTCAAATGGATGAAGCAGGAGAATTTAAATTAGAGGAAGTCCCCAATTTATGAATGGGTTGTGTTCCAAAAGTTTATTTGTAAATCAGTTTTTTGGAACTTGGAACACATTTTACCATAGAAACAAAGTTGTAAATGGTAGATAGGTTCCCAGGCTAGCCCACAAAAGCCTATTTAACCCATAATGTAGCTGAAATCTACATATATATTTTACATAAGAACATAAGAACGGCCGTACTGGGTCAGACCAAAGGTCCATCTAGCCCAGTATCCTGTCTACCGACAGTGGCCAGCACCAGGTGCCCCAGAGAGGGTGGACCGAAGACAATGATCAAGCGATTTGTCTCCTGCCATCCCTCTCCAGCCTCTGACAAACAGAGGCCAAGGACACCATTTTATCCCCTGGCTAATAGCCTGTTATGGACCTAACCTCCATGAAATTATTTAGCTTCTCTTTAAACTCTATTATAGTCCTAACCTTCACAGCCTCCTCTGGCAAGGAGTTCCACAGGTTGACTACACGCTGTGTGAAGAAGAACTTTCTTTTATTAGTTTTAAACCTGCTACCCATTAATTTAATTTGGTATCCTCTAGTTCTTCTATTTAGGGAACTAATAAATAACTTTTCTTTATCAGCCCTCTCCACACCACTCATGATTTTATAGACCTCTATCATATCCTCCCTCAGTCTCCTCTTTTCTAAACTGAAAAGTCCCAGTCGCTTTAACCTCTCCTCATACGGGACCCGTTCCAAACCCCTAATCATTTTAGTTGCCCTTTTCTGAACCCTTTCCAAGGCCAAAATATCTTTTTTGAGGTGAGGAGACCACATCTGTACACAGTATTCAAGATGTGGGCGTACCATAGTTTTATACAGGGGCAGTAAGATATTCTGGGTCTTATTTTCTATCCCTTTCTTAATAATTCCCAGCATCCTATTTGCCTTTTTGACCGCCGCTGCACACTGCGTGGAAGTTTTCAGAGAACTGTCCACGATAACTCCAAGATCCCTTTCCTGATTTGTCATAGACAAATTAGCCCCCATCATACTGTACGTATAGTTGGGGTTATTTTTCCCGATATGCATTACTTTACATTTATCCACATTAAATTTCATTTGCCATTTTGTTGCCCAATCACTCAGTTTGGTGAGATCTTCTTGGAGTCCCTCACAGTCTGCTGCTGTCTTGACTATCCTAAACAGTTTTGTATCATCTGCAAACTTTACCACCTCACTGCTTACCCCTTTCTCCAGATCATTTATGAATAAGTTGAAAAGGATTGGTCCCAGGACTGATCCTTGGGGTACACCACTAGTTACCCCTCTCCAATGTGAAAATTTACCATTTATTCCTACCCTTTGTTTCCTGTCTTTTAACCAGTTCTCAATCCAAGAAAGGACCTTCCCTCTTATCCCATGGCTATGTAATTTACACAAGAGCCTTTGGTGAGGGACCTTGTCAAAGGCTTTCTGAAAATCCAAGTATACTATATCTACTGGATCCCCCTTGTCTGCATGTTTGTTAACCCCTTCAAAGAACTCTAATAGATTAGTAAGACAGGATTTCCCTTTACAGAAACCATGTTGACTTTTGTCCAATGAATTCGGGACAAGAATAAATGTATTCTTTACTATTGTTTCGACTAATTTGCCCGGTACTGAAGTTAGACTTACCGGTCTGTAATTGCCAGGATCGCCTCTAGAGCCCTTTTTAAATATTGGTGTCACGTTGGCTACCTTCCAGTCATTAGGTACGGAAGCCGATTTAAAGGATAGGTTACAAACTACAGATAATAGCTCAGCAATTTCCCATTTTAGTTCTTTTAGAACCCTTGGATGAATGCCATCCGGTCCCGGAGATTTGTTAACATTAAGTTTTTCTATTTGTTCCAAAACCTCCTCTAATGACACTTCAATCCGGGACAGTTCCTCAGATTCATCACCCACAAAGGATGGTGCAGATTCAGGAATCTCCCCAACGTCCTCAGCCGTGAAGACTGAAGCAAAGAAATCATTTAGTTTCTCCGCAATGGCTTTATCGTCCTTGATTGCTCCTTTTATAGCTCGATCATCTAGGGGACCCACAGGTTTTTTAGCAGGCTTCCTGCTTCTAATGTACTTAAAAAACATTTTGTTATTTCTTTTTGAGTTTTTGGCTAGCTGTTCCTCAAAATCTTTTTTTGCTTTTCTTATTACATTTTTACACTTGATTTGACAGTGTTTATGTTCCTTTCTATTTATCTCACTAGGATTGGACTTCCACTTCTTAAAAGATACCTTTTTGTCCCTCACTGCTTCTTTTACATGGTGGTTAAGCCACGGTGACTCTTTTTTAGGTCTCTTGCTATGTTTTTTAATTTGGGGTATACATTTAAGTTGGGCCTCTATTATGGTGTCTTTAAAAAGTTTCCATGCAGCTTTCAGGGATTTGGCTCTAGTCACTGTGCCTTTTAATTTCTGTTTAACTAGCCTCCTCATTTTTGTGTAATTCCCCTTTTTGAAATTAAATGCCAGGGTGCTGGACTGCTGAGGTGTATTTCCCACCACAGGAATGTTGAATGTTATTATATTATGGTCACTATTCCCAAGCGGTCCGGTAACGGTTATATTCTGGACCTGATCCTGCACTCCACTCAGGACTAAATCGAGAATTGCCTCTCCCCTTGTGGGTTCCTGCACTAGCTGCTCCAAGAAGCAGTCATTTAAGCCATTGAGAAATTTTATCTCCGCTTCTCTTCCTGAGGTGACATGTATCCAGTCAATATGGGGGTAATTAAAATCTCCCATTATTATAGAGTTCTTTATTTTGGTAGCCTCTCTAATCTCCCTCAGCATTTCAATCTCAGTATCGCTGTCCTGGTCAGGTGGTCGGTAATATATCCCTACTGCTAATTTCTTATTATTGGAGCATGGAATTACTATCCATAGCGATTCTATTGAACATGTTGATTCACTTAATATTTTTATTTCATTTGATTCTACATTGTCTTTCACATACAGTGCACTATATTTTAGAGTGCATCTGTGTGTCCATTTGTTCAATAACTCCTACTAAACTGTAAGAACCACCAAATTTGGTACGGAGCTTCCTCTTACCCTAACCTTCTTAAACAAGGTCTGGGTTTGGTTGTGCCCAGAAAATGCAAAGTGCTTGGAATGGGACTGTTTCCCATAACATGGAAAGAGAACGGCAGACAGGAAGGATTCAATAGTGATAGTGGCCATGGGGCAACTGCAGCACCTGAAGAGTGGCTACCAGGGCTGAGACTCCACCATCTTGCCTGCCAGCACACCAGTAAGGAGACCCCCTGCCCCAAACCTAGAGCCTGCCAACACTCCCAGAGAGCCTGCAGGCCATGCACGGGGAGGGGGGAGCGGGGAGGAGAGGGAAGGGAAGGCATGGGGGGGGCCCAGCAACCCCTGGAGCTTGTCGCCCCCCAGCCCCGTCAAAAAAGCCTGCAGGCTGTGAGGCGGGGGGGGGGGGGACACCCTAGACTGGTCACCCGGGGCAGCTGGAGGTCAGGGCCAGCCCCCAGAGCTTCACCCCACCACAACAGCCTACAGGCCATGAGGGGTAGCCCCCCAAACCTCATCTCCCCCCCCACAGCCTGCAAGCCATACAAGGGAGCCGGAGGGGCAGCCCCCGGAACCTTGCCCCCACCCAAACAGCCTGTAGGCCATAGAAGTGTGCTGCAGGACGGAGCAGCACCTGGAGCCTGGTCCCCGCTCCCCCAAGACTGCTTGCAGGCTGCAGGGATGGGAGGGAGGAAAGGGGGCACAGAGCTGGAGGCCAGGACCTGCCCCCAGAGCTTTGCCCTCACCACAATAGCCTGTGGGCCATGAGGGGGGACCGTGAAGGCTAGGGGCAGCCCCCAAGAACTTGTACCTCCCCATGCAGGCTGAGGCTGGAGACAGCAGCCCCCAGAGCCTCACCCCTGCCCCAACAGCTTGCAGGCCATGGGGGGTGAGTATGCACTGAAGGAAGGGGCAGTCCCGAGAGCCTGGGTTTCCACCCAGACTGCCTTCAGGGTAGGTGCTGCTGGAGGCGGGGGGGAGGAGGGAGGAGAGGGAGCCCCAGAGCGTGCAGGTTGTGGGAGAGGTGGGAGGGGAACACTACTGGCTGGCAGAATCAGCCCACAAGAGGTGGCAGGTGGGAGCTGGTCCTTCAGGGGAGCCAGCTACCTGCACAGATCAGCTCCCACCTACCACTGCTACAGAGGCAGAAACTCCGGGTGGCAGGGGGCTCCCCAGGAGTTGGGCCAGGATTGCACTGGCTGCCAGCCCTGACCTGGCAACTATCAAGTAGTTGTATAACTGCTAAAATTTGATGTGGTTACACAACTATTTAATTACACGTTAACATCCCCAACTTTGCTACCTCCTCCCACCTAATCCCTAACTGGTGGCCAGATATTGACTTAATATTAGAGAAACAGGTGTACTCAATTTTCCATGAATAATTCAGATGCCACAAAGATATATCCCAATGAGAAATTATCAAACTCCTTTGGTTACTATGAATTTAGCTACCTCCTTATTTAAATACCTTTTCTTTATATTTATCCATGGCCAGATCAAGTAATTGTCACCGCAAGGAATAACTCCTGGATCTGTGCTACATCCTTCTTAACTCTGAAGATCAATTCAACTCCTTTACACTTTTAAATAAATTTCAATGAAGCAAACAATGATTACAATGAGTTTCTGGCTCCTGGACTGCCACAGAATGTACAAGAGGCATCAACTGTTCCCACTGTATGCTTTTCATCCACACTAGTTCAGTATTGCCTTGCAGTATAGAGAAGAACTGCCAGAAGACTCTGAAGCTGGCTCCCCGAGCACACCAGCAGTGTGAGGCAGCAGCGAGAAATCTGTGCATGTCAGGAACCAGCTTAAAAGCCAGCTCCCAGTGTACAATTGCTCTCGGGGTTGTTTATTTGCTTCTCACTTGTGTGGTCCCCGACTGATTTTTCTGTGGATCAGTAGACCCTGACCCCAAAAAGGTTCCCCACCCCTGCCATAAATAAGGGACAGCGTTGGATATCACCAAGGCTCGACAAACCGCTGTTTCTACTTGCCCGTGGCAAGTAGATTTCAGCTGGTTGCTCTGTGCACCCCATTCACTGGCGCTGCACGCATGCGCAGTGCCGGTCTGGCGCATGCGCGGTGCGGGGCTAGCGAGTAGCTCTTGCCACAGTTTGTCGAGCCCTGGACATAATATTTTACTTTATTTAAAAATGAAGTCTGGCCAACAAGTCCTCAATTTGGGCCCAGCCCCCATCTATCCACAGCATCATAACACTCCTGAACCTCCCCATATCTCAGCCCTGAGCCCCTCAAACATCCCAACCTAGACTCCTGCACCTACACATCCTCATCCCGCTGTCACAAGATTGACAGAAGACTGCCTGAATGAATGCATGAAGCTAGATTTGACCAGTTATGATGTAAACTTCAAAGAAAAGTGCGAAAAGATGTAGCAGCAGAAGTTCCATTAAATAAAATGAGTACAATGTTTCATTTATGCTATTAAACATTATGTCAATTATCTATAATATTAAGTTGTATATTTTCAGTCATGCAAAAAGACATTCTTACATGGCTGTCTGTTGACCACTTGTTCTTAATTTTGATGCGGTTTGGCTCTTTCATTTGAAAAGACTGCAGACCCTTGCTCTCTAGACACCAGTCTGCTTATCTATCCTGCTCCCTAAATAGGACTGTTTAGCAGAGGGCGCCTGTTCTTAAATCAGCCAGAAAAGGTATCACCACATGTAGCTGCAGCGAGCATATACTTGAAAAGCTGAGTTGTCAAATGCCATAACATGTGAGAGGGGTTCAGAAACAGAGCAAGGCTGAGATCATCACAGTTTTTCTAATGCAATATGCATTAACATTCCCACAAAAAAGATCTCACTCTGCTGAAGCTTTCACATGTAACAACTGGTCAGTGTGGCACAGGCACAATCAACTGAAATGAAACCAATGAACTCTTCAATTCTTCTCCTGTGTAGCCCTGGAATTTTGTAATTAATAAGTCAGTTAGTTATAATAAATGTATATTATAGCAAAAGGTTTGGATTACGTTTAAATACAAGATGTAGGCCTCAGACAGGCCAGGCAGCTTTGTTAACTTAGCTCCAGCTTGTTTGATGTTAGTATGTTTTGATGTTAAAGCAAAGGGATGGAATATTGTAATGTATAGTGATGTTAATATTAGGCAAGGCCTTGTAATAGACAGAAGGAAGTTTAATGTTGAAAGACTTTGTAACTTTGTTAAAGTGACTATAAGTACCCTTTTGTCCAAAGCTGCATTTGTGTAAATGAGAAAGAGATAATGTTTTAAGAGAGATAAGCGTGAAGGTCACTGCATGCCCAAATGGTCAGAGGAGGGGCTGGAGACTCAGAAGCACCAAATAATTATCAACTAAGTGAAAGCACACTGAAGACACAGACAGACTGACGAACCCTGAAGTTAGTGGCAAGCACAACTTGATAGAGAACAGAAAACAAGTTTCGCTAGAAGACAACACCAGCACAAGGGGTCACCAGCATACACATATCAGATAACTGCGAGAACAACCTCCAGATAAAAATATGTAATAGCATCACAATCAGTTTTTCTGAGTGACTGATTAAGGCCTGACAAGGCAAAATGCATAGACTTGCATGGAAGGAAAATCCTCTAAAGGATGGGGTGTCTTGTATGGTTCTTCGGGTTCCCATCCTGCTAAGACTATGGAGCATCAGTCCGGACTGACAAGAACCCAGCTCCCTCCTTGCACTCGACCTACCTGGCCAATAGGTTGCAACAGACAGATGCGGGTGTGTGTGTGTGCACGTGCATTACTTTGTTATGTTACCAATAAATGCTGCATGTTGCCTTATCTCCCTGAAAAAGATCCCATGTGCTTCTTTTAAGCATAACAACTATAGTATAAAGTAGTCAAGCACTGGAAGAGAGGTTGCGAAATTTTCCTCGAAGGTAAGTTTTTACCAACAAGTTGACAATTATTATTTGGTCCTGACTCAGTGCATGGGGCTGGACTTAATGACTTTGAGATCCCTTTCAGCCCTAAATTTCTATGACTTTATGAAAGCTGACTGAAGAGAGCCATGTTAAACCCTCCTCAATTAAGTATTATATGAGAGATTTAAAAAAAAGGGGCGGAGGGAGAGAAATCCCAGGATATATCACACACCAAAACAGGGATGAAAGAAAGAAATTGAAAGTCTGGAGTGAGAAACAACAAAACCCACAGATAGGAAAGGGGGACAAAAACAAGAGGAGAAGGTAATTCTATGGGGATATTTTGGCCTTTTTTGATCAAGAGAAGTTCCAAGATAAAGCTTCCCCTTTAATTTTTTTCCATTATAGCCTCCCCACTCAAATAGTTGAGTTTGGGATAAGTGAGAAGAGAAAAACAATTGCATTGTTGGTGTTCTAGTTCACTAATAAGATTTTCTAGAAACACTCAAAGCTTTGATCCATATCAGAATATCCAACTCTGAGTAGTTTAAGAGCCAAATAAGGGATCAACATTACCAAAGAGAGCCATTATAGTGTAAATTCATTTTTCCCCCATTTCCTATACAGGCAGTCCCCGGGTTACGTACAAGATAGGAACTGTAGGTTTGTTCTTAAGATGAATTTGTACGTAAGTCAGAACTGGCGTCCAGATTCAGCCACTGCTGAAACTGACCAGTGGCTGACTACAGGAAGCCCGAGGCAGAGTTTCTCTGGCTGGAATCAGCCGCTGATCAGTTTCAACAGCAGCTGAATCTGGACGCCTGGGACAGAGCAGCTGGGGCGCTGCCGGGTAGGTCCCCGCAGCGCCGCACCTCGGCGCTGCGGGGACCAACCCGGCAGCACCCCAGCTGCTCTAACCCAGGTGTCCCCAAGTCAGCCACTGCTGAAACTGATCAGCGGCGGATTCCAGGAAGCCCGGGACAGGGAAACTCTGCCTCGGGCTTCCTGTAGTCAGCGCTGGTCAGTTTCAGCAGCGGCTGACTTGGGGACGCCTGGGGCAGAGCAGCTGGGGTGCTGCTGGGTTGATCCAGTAGCGCCGCTCCTCGGCGCTACTGGACCAACCCAGCAGCACCCCAGCTGCTCTGCCCCAGGCGTCCCCAAGTCAGCCGCTGCTGAAACTGACCAGCAGCGGCTGAATCAGGACGCCTGGGGCAGAGCAGCTGAGCTGCTGTCGGGTTGGTCCAGCAGCACTGAGGAGCAGCGCTGCGGGACCAACCGGCAGCGCCCCAGCTGCTCTACTACAGGCATCCGCAAAAAAAGCCTGGTCTACTGGGGGGGGGGGGGGTGCACTAGCGGCGCCCCCCCCCCAGCAGACCAGGGAGACGCGGGCGGCGGGACTGAGACGCACTGCGGTCCCGCCGCCCACATCCTTCGCGTCTTTGCTCCGCGTCTTTGCTCCGCGTCTTCCTGGTCTGCTGTGCCCCCTCCACCCCCAGCAGACCAGGGAGACACGGAGCAGCTTTTCTCGCCCCGGAGGACACGGGCGGCGGGACTGCGGTGCGTCTGGGTGGTCCTACCGCAAGCGTCTTCCGGGGCGGGAAAAGCCCCGTTCGTAAGTACGGATCTGACATAAGTCGGATCCACGTAACCCGGGTACTGCCTGTAATACTATTCATATTTAAAAAGCATCATGAAAAATATCTAGTATATATATATTTTAGATATTGTGTGTCTGTCTGCAAGTCCGTTTGTTCAAGAATGCCTCGTAAACAGTAATAGCTAGGACCATGAAATTTGGAACGTAGCTTCCTCTTATCCTAACTTAAAGCAAGGTCAGGGTTTGGTTATGCCAAGAAAATGTGAAGTGCCAGGGATGGGACTGTTTTCCGTAACATGGAAAGGGAGGGGCAGAGATGACGGACACATTACTGAATGTAGCTTTCTCTTGTGCTATACTCCAGAGAGACCACTGGGGACAGATGCACCAGCAAGAGAGCAGCAGCAGGGCTTAGGCTCTGCCATCAGACCAGATAAGTAGTGCCCTCATCCTTCCTCCCCCCGCAGCTCCAAACCCTTTCCCCTTCCTGAGTTCTTTGCTGCATTGCTGCAGAGGGGAAGGGACAGAAAAGGCCCCTGATGGCCAAGGCTGGGGGAGAGAGAAGGCCACCCTGAGCCCACCCTCACCCCCCCCCCCCCATATCCCCAGCCTTCTGCCTGGCTCCTCCCGAAACTCCAAGTCCTGCCCTGACTCTTGCACATCCCCCTCCACCAGCCCCATGCCAATGATGGTTAAGTGTTCTAGTAGCAAATAAATTAGTACCGTAACTTGAGCAGGCTGATAACTTTTCATTTACAAAACAAGTACCCAGTTTTGTTGCCAATATAAGACTCTTCTAGCGCAATATGAAAAACTTTCAAAATGTAAATTATGCAATTACTGGGTTAGGATTTCATAATCATAGCAGAGTCAAGAACAAAAAGGATTATAAGTGAAAATAAATTAGATTATGAAATATTGTCTTAAGTCTTTCCCTTTCATTACCCTCAGATTTCCAACACAACTACCTCCAGAGTACCTACGTATTGACTTGAAATACAGTACTAAGTTAATCTTGCATTAGTTCGGAAATGGACCCTGTCATTTAACATTCTTAGTTTTAACTGCTTTTAAACTTTTATTAATTTACTCATTAGGTTCTGTTATTTGATAATTTATGCAGGCCACAGATTATTTTTACCCATTATACAAGAGGAAAAAATCAAATATACAACAGTGTAAAATTCAGTTACTTTAACAGATTTTCACAGCCACAGTCCTGACAGAGCAAAGCACTTATCTTTAACCTATTCAAGTCATTTAAGCACATAAGTGCTTTGCAGAATCTGGGATGGACTTAAGCTGAAATGCTTTGCACAAATAAGACTTAGGGGCATCCATTCATGAGCCTTACACATAAATAACGTGACATTTTTTACTCATCTTATGGTCAGAATCCCCTCCCAAATGAAAATAAAAATATTAAGTGATCCCACATTCAAATAATCACAGATACTAAGTAATACTGTGCTGCATCAAACCTCATTTAGCATGTCTACACTGCAATTCCATTCTATTCAACAGTAAGTTTCAAACTGCTACTTAATATGGCTGTAAAACTAAGAACTAAACAGAAGCTGCAAATCCATTTCCACAAACATCACTTTACATAATGATTTTAAAGGATTTAATCATTTTTATGTTTGCATGTTTGAGGGTTAAGTCAGACTGACAAAACAAAATATTACTTGAGCAGAATGCCTAGGTTTTTTGCTCATTGATAAATATGAGGATAACAGATTGCAAAAGGGCTCTGAGAGCTATGTACAGAAACACTGCATGAGCCACGTATTTCAGATTTTAAAGTGTTTGAGAATTTTTTAAAACCTATACATATTTTATTGTAACTAAAGAGAAAGCAAGAGAAAAACTGCAACTGTCTAACAGAAGATGGAAATTGGAATCTCCATCTATATATACTGTTGTGATTTACAAGTTGGACAGCAACCCAGAACAGACCACTGAAAATTAGTGATGATGAAAGGTGCAAGACCCTAGATTCATTCTAGTCCCCACTACAAAAGTGCTCCCGTGAGTAAAGCACCAAGCAGCTTCTTTGATAGTTTTCCACCCTGTTCCTACCAGAATTTCTGCAGCTTGCTAAAGGTGCAGTTTACAGGGCTACAGGCTCAGAGAACTACCCTTACCCAAAGTGGTTTTTTTTAAACTTCGGGTTGAACCTCTCTAGTCTGGCACCCTCAGGATCTGATCAGTGCTAACCATAGAATTTGCCAAATCATAGGAAGTCAATATTTTCTAGCAGCACTACCAACACTTCCACTGCTTACTGGGCTCATAGAAGACATTAAGGGGTAAATTAGAGCTAAACAACAGTACAGAACACAGAGCCAGAACTGGTGTCTATAAACAAACTGTATGGCATGGCAGGAAACTTGGCCACACCCATGATAAGTGGACATTCAGCAAACTGAAATCACGTGTGGCCATGGCTGTTGCTGGTCCAGAGTGTGCCAGACTAGAGAGATTCAACCTGAATTTGCTTTAGAAACATAGATGAGCTGCAACAGCACATGACCAGATCACACAGGGTCACCAACGGATACACACTACCCAAACAGCACATAGTCTTTTGGTAAATTAAGGAACTGGAATAGAGAATGACTAAGGGAGGAGAAGAAAAAATTAAAACAGCAAAAAAGAGTTAAAAATGGTGCAATAGGAATATAGAAACAGAGAAGAATAGATAGAATAAATGCAGACACAAGATAATGGTACATGGTATTTTGAAGGGATGCAGCAAGACATGCCTTTGTACTAGTCAACCACCTAGCAGTTTCAACAGAAAGCAAAAACCTTAATACATGTGTAGGACAAGTTCTAAATAGGTCTATTAAAAAAAAAGATTCCAAAGTGTACTTTTTTAAAATAAAAAAAACCAAAAATTAGCTCACTGTGGGTATGTTTTGTCAACTGGTAAAAGTTAAGATGCTATTCTGTAATTAAGATAATTCTTCTCTTGCTTTTAATACCTTCTTGAAGCAGTGATTCCGGTGGCTGTGTACTGGAAGGCACAGAAGCAGGTTCTATTAAATGGTCTGCAGCAGGTGTTCTGACTGAAGAGGTCACAACAGAAGAAACAGATGTTTCTACACCAGGCTTGGTAAACTGAACATTCTGGTTTACAGGATGTGATGAATCCACAATACCAACTGAAAACAGAGTAAGAAAGGAAGATAACATTTTATTCATTATCAAAGACAATTGCACAGACAACAGTTAGCTTGATGCTTGTTTCATAGTTTCTAAGATAGACTATTTCAAAGAGCCAAAACTTTAAACAGCTAGATTGCTGAGAAAGTGGAAAATGTTTTGTTTTTTCAATTGAACACCAGTTCTCTTAAGTAAACACTCCATCAATATTTTGAACATTAATTGTATCAAGAACTAAAGCAGAAAAAATAACTTTGCACAGAAAGCATCAGATAGTTGGATTAATGCTAAGCAGAACTTGAATGCACCAAATTTGTGATCCATTCCTGAACCTATGCCCTCTAATTCCGCCTTCAAGAATCACTGTCATAGTCGGACAGACTGTTCTACTTCTCAGACACTAATCTTCCTTTCCAGTAAGGCAGCACAGTCAATTTGCAGCAATCAGGTGTGCTGCGTTCCACTGCTCTGCTTCCCTACCACATTTGGTCTTTTACAACTATACCCAGGATTCTGCTTTATTCAGTAGGGAATTTTCACAGGGAATCTGCAATTTTGTTTTGAACATCTGAAGAACTTCCATTTAAACTCAAATGATTGCCATGAGGCAGGCAATAGCTCATTTGGAATGCTTACCAAATCAAAACTATCATGGCTTCAGTGAAGCGAATTTTAAAAGCACAGATATTTTAAAGGGGAATAGGTCGAATATAGTTATGAACACTTTTGTAAAGGTAAAATAACTTTGTTTCTTCCAAAAATTAATATAATATGAATAAACTGTACTTCTAACAAACGTAACTTTAAGCAACCTTTGTTCTAACACTTAAAACTTGATTCTGTTACAATGGCAAAAATACAAACCAAAAGAAATTCAAATGACAATCAGTGTTGAGAATACAAATGTGGCAATTGTTATAATAAACATGCATTATATTTTGAAAAAAACTCAAACTGTTATAGTTGCAGTTACAACTCAAATCAAGAAAGCCCAAATTTATGGGTGCGTCAAGACTGGCAAGATTTTGCGCAAAAGCACTTGCTTTTGCACAAAATCTTGCCAGCTGTCTAAACTAGCTGCGAGAATTTGCACAAGAACACTGACTATCTAATGTAAGGTTGTCAGTGTTCTTGCGCAAGAACTCTGATGCTCCCGCTTGGGAAAAAGCCCTCTTGCACAAGTGTTTTTGCGCAAGAGGGCCAGTGTAGACAGGGACAGGAATTTTTTGCGTAAGAAAGCCCCAACGGCGAAAATGGCTGCCGGAGCTTTCTTGCGCAAAACCTCGTGTATACTAGGAACAGATGCTTTTGCGCAAAAGCAAATCTTTTGTGCAAAGGCACTTGCCAATATAGATGCTCTTTTGCAGAAATACTTTTAACGGAAAAACGTTTCCATTAAAAGTATTTCCGCAAAATCATGCCAGTCTAGACGCAGCTGCTATGTGCAACCTTAACTCTATCCCGTATATGTATTCTAGGACAGTCCAATTATATTGTCCTATGGAATATTATACTGTTTTTCTTAAATAGTACAATATTATTTGAGTGAGTTTCAGGGGACACTAGAAGAAAGGAGATCATGTAAAGCACAAAATTCTGTTGATTTGATTTGCTGGCTAAGTTAAAGTATTAAAATGTTATTAGGTGGTCACTATTTTTTTTTTAAATTATTGGGAGCCTACCTCTTTCTGAATGGCTTATTGCTGAAATCTAAAATAAATACATTAAATTATTTTTTTCTACAGTACATATATACACAAGTGTGAGCAAATTTTAATAATGGGCACTACTTACTATGTATGCCCGAAATCATTAACTGAAATAGTTTGTATAAAAGATAAGCAGTGATAATTTTTTCTATTGCTTAGAACTCTATTAAATACCCCTATGTGAAAAGTGGTAAAATCAACTGTTCATAACTCAGTTAAAAAAACAAAAACAATTTTCACAGGAATATTCAATTATTCTTAATGATTTATTTCCTTGACAAAGATTAATTTTATTTCAAAAGTTGTTGCAGAAAAAAAGCTATTCAGAAAGGTTTCCTAAATTTATAGGAAAAGGTTTGGGGTTTTTATATATGTTTTCAAAACAGCAGAACAATTTCTTCCACACTTTAAAAAATAATGATGCCTTTCAGGCAGAAATAAGACCTGGAAAAATCTCATTCATAGAAACTAGTTCTGGAGAGTCCTAAACAACTGTAAATCTGGTATTACCATGAGAACACTTATACAACTTTAACTATCACCTGTGTTACTGCTCTAAGTATATCATTCATTGTTGAAAGACCACCACATGAACCACAATCTCCAACAGTTTTTACTTTTGCTAACAGTTGTTTTCCCCCCTCAGTTGACAAGATGAAGTACATACTCAAGTAGTGATTAACCTACAATTCAGCAATCAGGCTCAGGATAAAGCTTGACCGAACATCTGTTTAAGTATATATATTCTATTGGCTTATCCTAGACAAGCTTGATTAGCCACTACCCACATTCTAATCAGCAGAAGACATTAAAATGCACCATGAAACTAACAATGTTTTCTTAGCTGGCAGTAAATGTGAAAAAGAGCAGAACACCTTTCTAAAGCTAGCCAGCATTAGAGGAAAACTGCAACATAGTATAAAATATACTTATGACATTACAGTGAAGAATTAATCACTAAAAGTGTAAACTTTAAATACAAGTTAAAATTAAACAGGACTCTGCCATTTTCAGATTGATAGACCTTCAGGTACAAATAGGTCAATGTACCAATTAAATGACAAAGGGAAGTCAATATTTAAATTTTATGTGTTTTGTTAACTGTAATTCAACTGGTTGTCTCGCAACTGGCATCTGGAGCAGCCTTTGTCTGCAGGTCCTAATGTTTAACCAGGATTTTACATCCCTAGTCACTACAGCTGCACCATTCATTTCTGAAAATAGGGTGTGTCTAGACTACAGGGTTTTTTTTTTAAAAAACTTCCCCTGCGTTTAGAGTGCCGCCACATTCTTTCAAAATTAAATCGAAAGAACCCAGTGGGTTTTTTGACCACGGTAAAACTAATTTTACAAGGAAGAATGCCTTTTTTTTCCAAAAGTTCTCTTTAGAAAAAAGGCATTCT
Organism: Pelodiscus sinensis; assembly: GCF_052426305.1. NCBI lineage: Eukaryota > Metazoa > Chordata > Testudines > Trionychidae > Pelodiscus > Pelodiscus sinensis. The sequence continues at coordinate 107,126,611 of NC_143055.1, forward strand.
TGAATGCAAACAGGGCTTTTTCAAAAGAGCATCCAGACTACATGAGTGCTTTCTTTCGAAAAAATTGCTCGCTTTTTGCATGTTTTTCTTTCCCAAAATTTTTTATTAGACACATTTGCACAAAAATAGTGACTCTCTTCCTTAGCTGACTTCCACTGACAGAAATGCAAGTCACATATCTGTAAGCAACAGCACAATTAGTTGCTGCGGATACAAATATGTTATCTAAAACAGAGAATAATGATTTCAACGGATTGACAAAGGATACAGAGGCCCTGTACTCCTGAAAAGGTCTATTAAAACAATTTAACAGACATACATAACTATATTTCAAAATATTCTTATTTCCATGAGGCATCATCAGTATACACCAGCGGTGGGCAACCTGCAGCTCACATGCGGCCCATTGGGGTTCTATGTGTGGCCCACGAGAAATTGGTTACCGTTGCCCACGTGCAGGGTTCCCAGATTCCACTGGTGTCCTCCTGCAGATTTTCTCACCCCACCAATATTACTTAAGTGACATTCATGTAAAATCAAGGTCATGTGATGTAAGGTTCATGATGACTGCACAGAACATAGACTGTAAGAGCTATGTGCCTCCCTCTGCATTAAAAGTGCTGCTACAGTTCAATGGGCACACCCTGCAAATTCTAGGTATCCAAGTGCAGTTATCAACTACAACATCAGAGTAGACTATCTTGATTACAACAATCTTGTAGCCCACTGAGATGAAGGAGGGCCACTCATGAGACTTACTTACTAGACTAGGTCACCCATCGCTGGTATAAACTGCTGCTTAAATTGTTTTAATTATGGAAAAACATTTAATTGCATTTTGAAGTTGCCTGATTTTGGCATAGTATTATACCTGTATTTATTTGGTTGCTTGCTTTTGCCACAGATCCAGTGTGATTCCTGCTCAAGTTCTCTTGAGCTGACTGAAAATCTGAAGTGGACCATGATGTAGAATTATATCCCAAGGTAACTTGCTGTTGCAATGTACGAGGTACAATAGTACTTTGACCAGGAAATGCATTAGTTTCTTTAAACTGTCCAACAGCTGGAAGGCTCTGGGATGTTAACACCTGCCTATAAGGACTACCAATAGACATGGCAGGATAGGAAAGATGAGGATATACAGCACTAGAGACAGAAGGCATGGCATAATGACCAGAAGAAAGGGGAAATCCCTGAGATGCGACTGAAGAGCTGGTTGAAGAAATGTAGTGACTACTCATTGCAGAATATGACTGTGGAACACTTGTATGTAAATGGGATGCAGATGATACTGCTTCTTGAAGAAGTCCTCCTGATGACTCCACAGGATGAGGAGCTCCACCATACAACTGCTGTGTGTTCAACATGCCGGGACCAATAGAATGTGTCATGACACTTTGCGCTGGTACTGAATAGCAAGCCGAGTGGTAATCAGCAATATATTGGTTATCCAACTGGGAAGGGATAGCTTCATGGGGCACTTGTGGGTAATGTGTGGAGGGAGCACTATAGTTTTCAGGATTTAAGCTATATCCAGAAGGGAAATGCACCTGACTCTGCACTGGACCTGAAAAAGAAGAGAAAAAGTTATATGTATTAAAACTGCATCGGTTACACTTATATCACAATTGGTTGAGACACACATAAACTGAGAGAATCAGTGTGCTTATTAGCATTAACATGCCAGCAGGAGGAGCAAGCAACAAACAGCATGAAAGAAGAAACTACTGTCAAATGGTAGAAAGGGCAGAATGGCTAAAGTAGTGGATATTTATGTGAAAATAAAGATGTTTGTGTACACATACAAAAGACACTTTTCAATGTTCCATCTCAGATATTTAAATATTTGTTGAAAATTTCCCCCCTATGTTAAGATCCTTCATATCACATTTATGTTTGGAGGATTCTTTAATTAAAGATGAAGTCCGAAAAAAGAACGGTATTTATATCAGAAAGGTGTTAGATACTTAAGACGAGCTAAATGCAATAAGATACTTACACAACTTGCTAAATGTGCTAGGTAAAAAAATTCCATTGCATTTTCCATCAGTGGAAGAAAGTTAGTAATATTTTGTTTTATGAATTCTTAATAGATGACTAAGGTGAAAAGCTGAGCTGCTGTTGCTTTTTCCAGTATGCTCTCATTGTTTTTGCAATCTGAGCTTCCACAAAAGTCCAGCTATAAGAAAATAGTACCCAGGAAGATAGCTCTTCATTTCCATTCACTGTCCCATAGTTTGATTCAAGACAGTCACTGCCAAGTACTTTTAGTCTCATATGAACGTATCAGTTCTTTTTCCCCACTCTTAATTTGTCTCTACAGTATAAACTGATTGCATCAAATAGGCTTTCATCTTTACCAAAGCTACCATGCATACCATATATTCACAGAGCAACTTGTGTTTTAAGTAAACTGTTTGCAAGCACAAAATAAGTCAGGGAACAGCTGGATAAAATAATGTGCCTTCTCAGGGATTGTCTACACAAAATACAGTAAAATATTATACAAGAAAATCGCACTGGTTTAACTTAGCATGTGAATTTAAGCCCATTTAACTAAGTCAGTGCAAAAGACTGGAGACATTCTTATTCTGGTTTACACCACAATTATTCTGGTTTACACCAAAAATAAGTCCATGCAGCCCTTATATGGATTTAAAATGTGATCTAAGTTAAAATGGTAATACTTCTGTATATAGAAAAACTTTCCAGTACACATTTTGGGGAAGTAATGATTTCCAAGGTAAAGACCTGGCCAGGTATAGCAGATTTTCGTGTTAAATTGCGGTTAACTGAATAATTGAACAGTCAATGAAATTTGCAATTGCATCAGTCCCTAGGGCTGTTCCTACACTTTAAAGACCAAAGTGCCACATGGAGGCTGGGATCAGGTGGGGACTCCCCGCTGACCCCAGGGTCCGTGAGGTGCTGCTGCTTTGCAACACTGCTGCAGGAACCCGCCGTCAGGCTCCTCCCAGCGTTTCAAAGTGGCAGCGCCGTGTGGAGTTGGACTCCCCAGCTGATGGGCTCCACACGGCGCTGCCACTTTGAAACACTAGGAGCCTGACGCCAGGCTCCTGCGGTGGCATTTCAAAGCAGCAGCAGCTGCTGCTTTGAAGTATCCCCTTGTTCCCCTCCAGCAAAGGGGGAAGAGGGGAGAGCAACTAGTCAACAAGCTTGCTGACTATCCGATAAACATTTGTTTATTGGATAATCGACTAGTCTTCACATCCCTATTGCCAGCACCAGATAGCTAAGCTGGTGGGTTGCATTCAGTAGGGAAAACACACACACACGCGCCTGGCAAGGATTTCCATTATTAATAGTAGCAGTGGCCCAATTTGATCTCACACCACATAGCTCTTTATATAAGCAGGTCGGACCACAGTCAATCTAACAGTCAGCTCCTCTCAGGCTCTTTTCATGTACCTACTAGATAGATGTTATCCTCGTATAGAAAATTCCTCTCATGCTTCAGGGGTAGCCAAGTTAGTCAGTACAGAACAAACTTAAAAAACAACACATAGTTTTTAAAGTGCTACCAGACTAACAAAACATGAAGATGGTGTCATGAGCTTTCGTGGGCACAGACCACTTCTTCATCTGAGAAGATGGTGGTATGAGCTCTCTCAGATGAAGAAGTGGGCTGTGCCCACAAAAACTCATGATACCATCTTCAAGCTTTGTTAGTCTTTAAAGTGCTATCAGACTATTTGTTGTTTTTTAAGTTTATCTTTCCCATGGTTCTCTTTTAAAATTACGACTAGAACTAATTTACAATCACAATAAAAAAATTAATTGTTTAGATCATGAGCAGCTACTACTATACTATTAGTTCTTGGGTAATCTCAATGCTCAACACTGAGGTGACATGATAACATGTCACCCAGGCATAAGCAAAAGGACAAGTTTGTCAATAACTGCATGTTGATGTAGGACTTAACCTTAATTTTGTGTTTAACAGTGTTCGGCTTAAAAGGCAAGCCAATTTGTCACACAGTCTGAGCAAAAAACTTAAGACAATTTACTTAAAAGCAGTGAGAAATATTTCCAATGTTTAATTTGAAGAGTAGTTTGAATACTATAACCAGGGCTCGACAATTAATGTAATCTACTCGCCCGTGGCAAGTAGATTACAAGCTGGCACAGCCGCACAGTGCGGTCTGTGCATGTGCAGTGTGTCGAACCGCGCATCTGACAAGCAGGGCTTGCCGTGGCTTGGCAAGCCCTGACTATAACTATAAATATATTATAGCTATAACTAAATTCAACACACTAGTTGTCCAAAGCTGCCTTCTGATTAGCTGATAGAACCTTTTTGGCATTACATGTCATTATGTTCAATAGATGAAAAAGAAAGGTAACGGATGAAGAAAGGTAATATATCCCATGGGGACAGGAAATGGAAAAAGGGTTTGGGAGAAACAGTGAGGGGCTGAAGGAGAAACAAAAAAGGTGATAGTGTCAACAGCCAACTTCTCCAAAACGCAGAGCTGCCCTTTCAGCGGCAATTTGTGGCTCTTTTTGGCACCCTCTAATCCATTATTTTAGCATTAAAGCTAAATAGAGAGCTCTTTTTTAAAACAAAATGAGCTGAGAGCATTTATTAGGTCTCAAAGTGCTGCTGGAAGGGATACTGGATTTCTGAGAAACAGAAAAAAATCTCAAGTAGCCCAGGAATCCTTAATGTTGAGAATAAATATATTTAAATACCGTCCAAAAGATGCCTACATCTCTTTTCCAATTAGTATTCACAATGGAGGGCAATGTTGAATAAAGCCCATTTTTTTTAAATGTAAAATTAACTAACCCTACTCTAACAGTAATAAGCTATTTTATGGTATATATTAATGGGCTACTTGACTACTATGACCTCATGCCCTCAGCCACCTGAAAAGAGGCATCACCACCCTATTAATGCAAACTCACCACAGCTTTTATAGTTAAATATATTTGACACCTTACATTGACTGTCTTTCTACATGAGAAATTCTAAGACATCTCTTTGATGAGGCCTGTGTTAATTACATTTGATCATCTAGAACTATTTAGAAGCTTCATTTTGTAGTGCATCAGTGTGTGTCTCACCTGAGGGTTGTGCACAGTACCGAAACTTGATTATGCCTTTTTAAACTTAGAATTGAAAAAATAAGACTGAATGAGTACAGACTGAACCACTAGTCCATAATCTCATTGTCTCGAATTTACATCTCCAACCATGGCTGGGCTGTCTTCATTTCCAGTCTTAAATACAAGTTTTAGTGTTTTCAGTAGCCACTGGAAACTTCTAACTCCACGAACATTTTTGTTCTTTCACAACACGTGGCAGAATACAAACACGAAAACTAAGGAAGAAAATGACTTCTTCATTTGCAACTAAGACAATGACCGGAAACAAATTTATTACATAAAAGCAAATGTAAAAAAGATTTTATAGAGGCAGCAGCGCAGTGGAGGAGGGGGGTGAAAGGAGGGAGAAACAGGTGGCACCATGGAGCTAGTGCTGGGGAGAACCATCATTTAAGAAGGCTCCTGCCTGATACCCCCACCACCCTGCTGCAAGGCAGCAAGGAGGAGGCAAGTAGGTCTGTGGAGAAGGCAAGCATGGTGAGCCCCTTAAAAGCTGGCTCCCCACACATTCTCACCTGCCACTCCCCCCCGCTGCTGTCTCAGAGGCAGAAGCATGAGGGGTGGGGCCCAGACAGGAGCCAAGGCTCATGGAGAACCAGCTCCTCCCAGACACCAACTCCCACTCTTGGTTAATCATGTAGTCATCTACAGGATGACCTCCCTAATCTCCACAGCATCAATACTCCAGCGGAGACATGCCCTTAAATAACAGGGTTTGGACAATTGGGAAGAAACTGTGTGAAGTCTTCAAGATGTTTCTCATTAGTAGAGAGAGTCAGTCAGTACAGATATGAATTTTACAGGTTAAAGTTAACTGGTGAGGGTTGGAGCAGCCATGGGCAGGAGGTTGCTTGAGCCCTGCGGGGGGAGAGAGGGTATCCTGGACAGGGGCTGCTCTAGCAAGGATGCTGGAGCAGCCCCTGCCTGACCAGCAAAAGGCCTATTCAGGCTGGAGAGATCTTTGTCCAGGGAAAACTCCGGTGTCCTACAGGAAGGGGTTGCTCTGGAATCCCAGTGAGTGCAGCCTCTGTCTGCGGGAGGGGTGAGTGTGGATACGCGCTCCACCCCAGCGGCAGGCCAGGCTCGAGCATCCCGCCCCCCCCAATCAGTTAGCTGGTTAAAGAATATAAATGTACATCCCTAGTGGTCATCTTAGCAGAGCTAAGGGGGGGAGGGAAAGGGTGTCTAGCTGTGAAGCTCAACAGAACTCTTCAACCAAATCTTAGGATTTCTACACAAGTTCTACTGCTGCATCACTCCTAAGCAACTTCATTTTGTAGAATTAAAGGAGGTATGTACTAGGAGTGGGGTATCATGGATCCCAATGGTTTCCTTGCCCAGCATCTCTCCTTTGCCTGAGGATGGATTCTCAGCAAGGGACAGAGAAATCTCAAAACTTCGTCCAAATCGTTATTTGAAATTCCCAGAGAACATTAGATTTCAGGTGACAGGAGGAGTTTTGACATTCAAAATACTTTATCACAGAGAACACAGGAGTGTAACAACAGTATTATAGGATGTGACTATCAGCAAGATTAAGGAAAGCGTCAGTGTACTGGATAATCAGCTTGACAATCAAAGAAACTAGATGAAAAACAGAGTACCTTGTGCAATTTTTAATTTTGAAGATAAAGTACGTTTTTCACCAGAGTTCGAGAAATCCATTCACGCAACACAACCACGATGGGGTCATAATTCTCAAGCAGGGAAACACCATCAACTTTTGCAAAATCTAAGCTTCAATTTAGAGTATTATATTTCTAACCCTTTTGATTGCAAAGAACGATAATCTTCTGAATATGAAATGTTACAGTCAATCCTGCCAAATATACCGTTAGCTCCAGAAGCTGTTCAGAGTAGGGATGTGAATGAATAGTTGACAGATAAGACTAGGCTCCCTGGTTCCCTCCCAGCACCGGCGGTGCGGTGCCTGTGTGTGTGTGGACAGGGGAGGCTGTCCTGAAGCAGCTTCTGTCTGTGATGGAGGGAGAAGGGGGAGGTCCATTGCGGTAGCCTTCCCGTCTTCCTCCGCAGACAGGGGCTGCTTCCACCCCACACTGCTGCCTCTGTATCAGAGGCAGCAGCATGGGGCAGCAGGCAGCCAGTCCACAAGGGGAGCTGGTTTTTAAACTGGCTCCCCTCGCAGATCAACTCCTGCCTGACACCCTTCACTGCTGCCTCTGATCCAGAAACAGCAGCACAGGTAGAAAGACAGTACCTCATGCTGTTTTGAGTTCCCAGTATTTCTGCAAAATCAGTCTATTTTTTATTTAGGATACTAAATATAGGCACAGGCACCTTTTAGATGCCTCAATTTGAAAATAATACTTTAAATTTTAATTACAACAGCTGAATCTACTATTGGTGACTGGTACACATCCAAAATACAAAATAATATTTAACTAGGGACATCATACATCTTTAATGTGAAATCTAGATAACTGCAAAATTTGAATTAGAAATTTGGGTACTACCGCTCCCCTCAAAACACCTAGCAACTTTCTCATTTTATTTCTTTTGTTGATGCACAAAGAGACTTATGCAAACAGGGAAAACTTGATGGATGCAACAGGCTTTGTCTACAATTGTACCACCTTAACTACACCAGTATGTACAAGTGGTAAAACCCTTCAGTTAAATCAGTGTAGCTTATTCCTATATGGGCAAGAAAGACACTATCAGCATCTAAAGTTCCTTTAAATCAATTCAGCTTTATCCTAAATTGTACAGGTTGACTCTCTCTCTAGTCCACCACCCTCAGGACCTGACCAGTGCAGAACCAGAGAACTGTCCCAACCACAGAAGGTGTGTTCCAAAATTAAATTATAGGAAAAAATATAGTAATAGCTCACTTACTATCTTGAATAGGCCTAGCTGGCAGTACTTAATACTCTTGAGAAGTTATTCCGCTGTTTTCATTACCATAAAATGTATCAAAGGTTGGGGTTTTTTTCAACTCAGTTACAGGACTACTTACTTTCTAGCACTTCATAACCCCTTCTCAACCACCAGATGCAATAAAAAAACAAAAATATGCCTAGATATTGCACATGCATATCTATGAAGTCAAAAGTCACTCCTGCAGGGCTTTCCACATCCCAAATAGATCATCCCACCCGCAAACCATGTGTCCATGAAAGCCCCCAACCAATCCTCCACCCCAAGCCTCCCTCCGTCCCACTCCTCACGCCTTCCTCTATCCCCCCGCCTCCTCTATTCCAGGCCCCCCACGCCTTCCTCTATCCCCCCGCCTCCTCTATCCCCCCCCCCCACGCCTTCCTCTATCCCCCCGCCTCCTCTATCCCAGCCCCCCCACGCCTTCCTCTATCCCCCCGCCTCCTCTATCCCAGCCCCCCCACGCCTTCCTCTATCCCCCCGCCTCCTCTATTCCAGGCCCCCCCACGCCTTCCTCTATCCCTCCCCGCCTCCTCTATTCCAGGCCCCCCCACGCCTTCCTCTATCCCCCCGCCTCCTCTATTCCAGGCCCCCCCACGCCTTCCTCTATCCCCCCGCCTCCTCTATTCCTCTATCCCAGCCCCCCCACGCCTTCCTCTATCCCCCCGCCTCCTCTATCCCAGCCCCCCCACGCCTTCCTCTATCCCCCCCGCCTCCTCTATTCCAGGCCCCCCCACGCCTTCCTCTATCCCTCCCCGCCTCCTCTATTCCAGTCCCCCCCACGCCTTCCTCTATCCCCCCGCCTCCTCTATTCCAGGCCCCCCCACGCCTTCCTCTATCCCCCCCGCCTCCTCTATTCCAGGCCCCCCCCACGCCTTCCTCTATCCCCCCCGCCTCCTCTATTCCAGCCCCCCCACGCCTTCCTCTATCCCCCCCGCCTCCTCTATCCCAGCCCCCCCACGCCTTCCTCTATCCCCCCGCCTCCTCTATTCCAGCCCCCCCACGCCTTCCTCTATTCCAGCCCCCCCACGCCTTCCTCTATCCCCCCCGCCTCCTCTATTCCAGGCCCCCCCACGCCTTCCTCTATCCCCCCGCCTCCTCTATTCCAGGCCCCCCCACGCCTTCCTCTATCCCCCCGCCTCCTCTATCCCAGCCCCCCCACGCCTTCCTCTATCCCCCCCGCCTCCTCTATCCCAGCCCCCACGCCTTCCTCTATCCCCCCGCCTCCTCTATTCCAGCCCCCCCCACGCCTTCCTCTATCCCCCCCGCCTCCTCTATTCCAGCCCCCCCCCACGCCTTCCTCTATCCCCCCGCCTCCTCTATTCCAGGCCCCCCCCACGCCTTCCTCTATCCCTCCCCGCCTCCTCTATCCCAGCCCCCCCACGCCTTCCTCTATCCCTCCCCGCCTCCTCTATCCCAGCCCCCCCACGCCTTCCTCTATCCCTCCCCGCCTCCTCTATCCCAGCCCCCCCCATGCCTTCCTCTATCCCCCCGCCTCCTCTATTCCAGCCCCCCCACGCCTTCCTCTATCCCCCCCGCCTCCTCTATTCCAGGCCCCCCCACGCCTTCCTCTATCCCCCCCGCCTCCTCTATCCCAGCCCCCCCCACGCCTTCCTCTATCCCTCCCCGCCTCCTCTACCCCAGCCCCCCCCACGCCTTCCTCTATCCCCCCCGCCTCCTCTATCCCAGCCCCCCCCACGCCTTCCTCTATCCCTCCCCGCCTCCTCTACCCCAGCCCCCCCCACGCCTTCCTCTATCCCTCCCCGCCTCCTCTATCCCAGCCCCCCCCACGCCTTCCTCTATCCCTCCCCGCCTCCTCTATCCCAGCCCCCCCCCACGCCTTCCTCTATCCCTCCCCGCCTCCTCTATCCCAGCCCCCCCACGCCTTCCTCTATCCCTCCCCGCCTCCTCTATCCCAGCCCCCCCACGCCTTCCTCTATCCCCCCCGCCTCCTCTATCCCAGCCCCCCCACGCCTTCCTCTATCCCCCCGCCTCCTCTATCCCAGCCCCCCCCAAGCCTTCCTCTATCCCAGCCCCCCCACGCCTTCCTCTATCCCCCCCGCCTCCTCTATCCCAGCCCCCCCACGCCTTCCTCTATCCCCCCCGCCTCCTCTATCCCAGCCCCCCCCACGCCTTCCTCTATCCCCCCCGCCTCCTCTATCCCAGCCCCCCCCACGCCTTCCTCTATCCCCCCCGCCTCCTCTATCCCAGCCCCCCCCACGCCTTCCTCTATCCCCCCCGCCTCCTCTATCCCAGCCCCCCCACGCCTTCCTCTATCCCCCCCGCCTCCTCTATCCCAGGCCCCCTCCCGCCCCACTCCCCCCGGCCCTCCTTTACTCCGGCCACGCCCCAGCTCTTCACACCCCTTTTTATCCCAGCCCTCATCCCGCTCCCCGCCCCCCAACACCACCGCTGCTGCTCCCCTCCCCCTCTCCGGCCGGCGTTAGACCCGCGCGGGCCTTGGCCCCTCACCGTTCCGACAGGGCGGCGCCCTGGGCCGGGCGGCAGGAGCTCTGGCCCCGCCCGGGGCTGCGGCAGGGCGCGGGGGGATCCCGGCGGGGGCCGACATAGCTCCTCGCTGCGCCGCTGCCTGTGACCCGGCGGACGCGCCGCACGTCACCAACGGAACCGTCCCCGGAACGCGCGCAGCCGCCGCCTTCCGCCCTGGCACTGGCGCAGGAAGGAGCGAAGGCGGCTCGGCCCGGCGCCACCGCCCACAGCGCCCCCTAGCGCCGCCTCCCAGCCCCGCGCCGCCGCCACGGCCCCCCAATGCCACCGCCCACAGCGCCCCCTAGCGCCGCCTCCCAGCCCCGCGCCGCCGCCACGGCCCCCAATGCCACCGCCCGCAGCGCCCCCTAGCGCCGCCTCCCAGCCCCGCGCCGCCGCCACGGCCCCCAATGCCACCGCCCGCAGTGCCCCCTAGCGCCGCCTCCCAGCCCCACACTGAATCCTTGTCCGCAGCGCTCCCTCCCAAGGGCCAGCCCCACAGATCCCCTGCACCTCCCAGCCATGGCCCATGTGAATATGCAAGTCCCAGCTCCTGCCCTGCCTCGCCAGAGCCAGCCCACTGCAGATCTTTCTGTTGCATCTGCCCCGTGGACCCTTCCCTTTGTCTCTTCTCTTGTGCCCTTCCCCCTAGATTTGAGCCTTTCCGATTACAGGTCTGAAGGAGGAGTCCTTAAGCCTAGGACCCTTCCCTGTCCTTTCCACCTCCAGCTGGAATGTTCCTGCAGAGTATAAATGTAACAGCAAAGTTTTGTGAGGAATCTGGTTTTACAGGTGAGAGAGGCAAAGTCCTTCCAGAGACTTAGTGGCACGGCAGATCCTGGCAGAACAGTGCCATACACCTACAAAATGCAACTTTTAATATCCTGCACCAAGTTCAGCTTCCAGCTGGATATAAAAAGCAGCCCTAGGCAGAACACAGCACAGAGATCTAGTCTGGTGGTTACAAAGCCATGGCTGAAGAGTCACATTTAAAGGGAACAGCCACAATCTTCATGTCAGAGATGGAAAAAAATTGTTTTGGTTCCTGTGACTGTGTGTTCTTCCAACAGCAGCAATGAACCCAACTATACTTTTACAGTGAGATGCTTAATGATAAATATCAGGTATTCACACTCAGGAAGAGGAGCAGATATCATGCGCACCGTGTTCCTGAGTCTGGCAGATTGAACTTCATCTTGGGATTGCCAGATGGTTTCAGCAAAAATACCGGACATACTTGACATTACATCACACTCTACATTACATCTTATTAAGAAAATACCAGATATTTATATTTTCCCATTTATATTTTCTCAATTTGTTTCCTGAACAGAAAGCTCAAATAGTGGACTGTCTGGTTTAAAACTGGACACCTGGCAACCCTACTTCAGCCAGCTCGCTCTCATCCCACCCCATGTCCTCACTGGACTGCATGAGACAAATACAGAACTGAGTGTCATTAAGGTAGTGAAAACATGGCAACCTATGTCTGCTGAGTAGCCCTCTCAGGCGTACCATATACACGCTGAACAGGGAAGGGGACAAGATGCAACCCTGTGGAACTAGTAGAAGCAAGTGACCCAAACAACTGTCTGGGACCACTCAAGAAACACTCAACAGCAGCCATTTCCATTCCACTTCTACTTCCATCACCTGAGAGTAAGCAACACAATGACAATTGATATCAAAGGAGGTGATAGATCTAATAATATCAGAATCTGCTGGGGGGATAGATTGTAACAGGCTAGCTTATTCCCTCCCATCGCACTGGAGAGATAGGGGCTAGGCTAACCTGATTATAGCATGAGCTCCACATGAGGGGAATTAGGCATATCCCTATAAAGAGTGGAAGGTAGGTTTAGTAAAGAAAGGAATGTTAGGCATAAGTAGTGATAAAGCTCATCTGGAACAGCAACTCAGTAGGAGGCTTAGAGTCTGCAAGGAAAGCTTCAGGCAGGGAAGTCTGTGAGACAGACTCTTTAAGGGGAAGACATGCAGAGACCAGGAGAGGAACTTAAGTGGCTGGGTCAGAAGTGGCATGGGAAAAATTGCAGCAATGGTAAAGAAACAGATCTAGGGTATGTCTACATTGTAACATCTATAAACCCAAATAACATGCAAAGATGAAGCTGGAGGAAAACAAGAAATAAGATGGTGATACTGTTTTAAGCTTATTGCTATAAATCTTTATTACAGCAAGTTATTTATAGGATATTAAGCAAATGTGAAATCAGAAAACTGGAACAGTGTAGAAAATGTCACCAAAGTAAAGAATCCAATGACTAAAATGAAAACATGTTTTATATTTCTCTTTAAAAGTAAACTGAATAAAGTCTTCCAAAATACTATGTAGGGACAATCATTTGCTGGTTTTAGGGACTGGAGAAGGGGAGGGGGAGAAAATACTTAATAGACCATCCCCATCCCTGTATGAGAGTCACGGCTGTAGTGATGCTAACATGAATATTCAACAACTTTTCAAAGGCTCTATAATAATCCAAGACCAGTTTGAAGTTGGTGCAGTTTTGATTTTTTCTTATTTTCATATTTGAGGGTGGTTCAAAGTTGCACCACTTGTTCTCAACTGTTGGTAATGTCAGAATTGCTTAAATGTCTGTAGGCTTCCTAGGTGACATGTGAACTTATGAGTTCTTCCTTTGTAACGTTGGGGTCTTTCCCCAAGAGACAGTGCTGTGAGAGACTTTTTAGCCAGACATGTTACAGTGTTGCTGTGACAATGTCTGTTTTCTGCATAATAAAGGAAAAATCCTCATATAAACACTAGCCCAGTGTTTCTTAATCTTTTTAAGACCGAGGAACATCAATTTTTTTTTTTTGAGGAACCCCAAGGATTTTTTGTTAAGCAAAAAAAAGAAAGCCAGGAAGAGTCCGGGGGGGGGGGGGGGGAGGGAGGGAGAGAGAGTCATTGAGGAAAAAAAGAGATGGGGGAAAGCCACCTTTAATGGTGGCTATTTTGAATTCTGTTCTCCGTTTAAGAAACACTGCACTAACCTGTTATAATGTTATTGTATTGAAGCAAGCAGTGTTCTTATGAAGAGTATCCAAAAATGAGAAACCTCATGAAAAAATTAAATAAAGGGGTCATTTTACAACTTGTATTATCCACATGTCTACCCAATATATCGCCCTGAAAAATTCACACAGCAAAATGCTTTTTCTTTCCCTCTTTCTCTGTCTACATTTGCTATTCTAATTTTTATTAACAAAATGAAAGTTTAAAGCTCCCGCTAAACTATACATTTTGACACAACTGTGTGGAGCTGTTATAAATTGTGCTTAATAGGAGCACAGTAGGTCAATGGCATTCCGGTGGCTGTTAAAGGGATGTGAAATTTCAAGTTATGATTTGATTTTCTTTTAATGAACAACTCACAAGATAATTAAGAGGAATATTTCCTGAGAACTAAGGCGGCTTCCATTAAAGACAGAATCATGGGAGACAAAATAGTTTCTGGCTGCTGGTTCTGAGACTAACCTATGTACATTAGATTGCTACATACTGCTTGGCTATGTCTAGACTGGCATGATTTTCCGCAAATGCTTTTAACAGAAAACTTTTCCGTTAAAAGCATTTGCGGAAAAGAGCGTCTAGATTGGCACGGATGCTTTTCCACAAAAGCACTTTTTGCGGAAAAGTGTCCGTGTCAATCTAGATGCACTTTTGCACAAAAAAGCCCCGATCGCTATTTTTGCAATCGGGGCTTTTTTGTGCAAAACAAATCTGAGCTGTCTACACTGGCCCTTTTGTGCAAAAGCTTTGCGCAAAAGGGACTTTTGCCTGAACGGGAGCAGCATAGTATTTCCACAAGAAGTACTGAGTTCAGACAGTAGGAAGTCAGTGTTCTTGCAGAAATTCAAGCAGCCAGTGTAGACAGCTGGCAAGCTTTTCCGCAAAGGCAGCTGCATTTGCGGAAAACCTTGCCAGTCTAGACACAGCCCTATGGTATAGTTATTCTTGTAAGGCAAGGGGAATAGAGTAAAAGTCACCTTTAGAGTGATATAACTGAATTACACCAGAGGGATTGGTAAATTTATTTTAGTTAAGTCACAATCCTTACTGAAATAGTTACTGCACTGAACTTTTAAGTGTAGAACATGCCTAAGATTTCCTGTCATAGGCATGGGAAGTAGGAGTGTGCAGGGGTGTTGCATAACCTCCAGATTTTCCTTCTGGCCACTGAACCCCATGCCTGTGCTAGCTGGGGTCCAACCATGGGTCAGCTGATGCCAAGGGGCTCTGTTGCCAGCCATAGGTCCCACTTGGTCACCGGCTTCTTGGGCAGGGTCCCACTCAGTCACTGGCCGTAAGGATTCACCCTTGCTGTTGGCTCAAGGATCCTATCTGGCAGTTGGCCCTGTGCTTGCAGGCTCTGCTGCTGGCCCGGAGGTCCTGGCTATTGGCCTGTAGTCTCATCTGATTTTGACTTTTCGGCTGTGTTTAGACTGGCAAGTTTTTCCTCAAAATCATCTGCTTTTGCGGAAAAACTTGCCAGCTGTCTACACTGGCCGCTTGAATTTCCGCAAAAGCACTGACGATCTCATGTGCGATTGTCAGTGCTTTTGCAGAAATACTATGCTGCTCCCATTCGGGCAAAAGTCTTTTTCTGAAAAACTTTTGCACAAAAGGACCAGTGTAGACTGCAGAGATTTGTTTTCCTCAAAAAAAGCCCCGATTGCGAAAATGGCGATCGGGGCTTTTTTGCAGAAAAGCGCGTCTAGATTGGCCACGGACGCTTTTCCGCAAAAAGTGCTTTTGCGGAAAAGCATCCTGCCAATCTAGATACGCTTTTCCGAAAATGCTTTTAACGGAAAACTTTTCCGTTAAAAGCATTTCCAGAAAATCATACCAGTGTAGACGTAGCCTTCATGTTTAGCTCTGTGTTAGAGTGCTTGATGTTTCAACTTTAATGCTAATACTAGGTTGTTGGGGTGTATGTTTTTAGTAGAATATATAGATTATATATAGATATATTTGTTTTCTTTTTATAGGCTTGTTCACCAATCCTGCAGTTATTACATCAGTATGTTGCTATGGACATTATTGTAATGTCAAAATTCTATTTAATATGACTTCACTATAAGACCAACGAAAAAGGATGACAAGCTTGTTTGGATACTCCTGTTTAATATTTAGCAACTATTATAAGACATTATAGAAAATGTGTGAAAGGTTAAAAGTTTTTGAGTTTTCAGTCTGATATATTTGCAAGGTTCCTCTATTGTAAAAACTACACTGCTAAAGTCAAAGAAAATGTAATTTTGACGTTCAATTATTTTGTCTTACAAAGCTTAATGAACTTTCACGTATAGCATTTAGCCTGTGATTAAATCCATTAATTGCTATCAAATCCAGATGTGTTAGCACTTAACACACCAGCCCCCTAATGCAATTCCATCATAAACCCAAATCCATTAATTTTCAGATTCATTATGAATGAGGATGCATTAGCAAGAGCTGGATATTAAATCTGTAAGCAGTTAATGCTACCATGCAACCAATAACATATGAATTGGCTTACTGAGTCAGCCCATTGGTCCATTTAGTGTGGTATCCTGCTTAATGATTCTGTGGAAGGAAATAAGTGGCTATCATGCAGCACACCATTTGTTCAGTGCTGCGGAAAAAAAATATTTCCAGACCTTCGCAGTCAGCAATCTTATTCCCTGACATTTAAGGTTCGGTGTCCTTTGTATCTTTCAACTTCCACAAATGCAAATATTGTTCATACAAATATTCAATCCTTTAACATTTTTTGTCACAGAATTGTTTTGAAACAATTTATTTTAATGCAACAAACTATATTACTATGATTAAGGACTGAGTCCTGCAAACATAAACAATGTTGCTTACTATCATGAATCATTTTATTGGTAACTCTAAGTACTGCACTCAGAGGTGTTTATAGCATTTCCACTTCTGGTGATTTGGTTGGAAATAATGCATTTTTGACCTGTGCTAGCAGTCTCACGATGATGTGAAAAGCTCCAGCTCTCCCACAAGTTTGGGATAGCAAAATATATAAGAATAAATCTCTTCACCCGTTATGCCCTGTAGCTTCCTGGAAAATGTGTTAAATTTACAAGCCCAGAGGCCACAAGGTAGGAGGACTTAAAATATTCAAATATAGCACAAAATGATATCAAGTCTTTCCTCTCAAATCTTGTGATTTTTGGGGGCAAGCTCATGATTTGGGAAAGGAGTGGTAACACAAGCGTTCTGAACATTTGAGGTTGGTAGTACTAAAGGTATAGAAGCAAGCAAGGTCCATATCTGAAAAATAGCCTCTGCCCGGTGAAAGTGAGTCTGGGCAGGGGAGAATGAGCTAGGGAGGGAGAGGGGATACGAGTGGGACTATGGGGAAGGGTGCAGGACAGGGCAGGGCAGGGGTTTTGTGTGATTAGAAAGTTGGCCACTCTTCCTTAGTTAAATAGTTACTGAAATTACCAATGTTCTCAGAATATATGGAAAATATTGGGAATAATATTTTACCCATTTCCACTTTTTCTTTAATTTTGGATAAGATATTAAAAGAATCTACACTGTCTAGAGTGCCCAGAGAGATAGGTGCTCCAGACATAAGTGTAGACTTTTTTCTTTGTTTCTCTTTGTGTCTCTTTGCTTTTTACATTAGTAATTCAGTTCTTGTCTGCTCTGAAAACTCTATGATAGAGATGGGCAATAGGCAGCCCACAGGTCAAACACTCTTCTCCAGGGTTAGCCCCCGGTGTATGCTTTATTTACCAGCACATCCACAGGCATGGCCTCTCACGGATCCATTTCCTTGCTATCCTTCAAGACCCAAACTACAGAAGTGATCCTTCTGCTGTGTTCAGAACAGGTTGAGCCTGAGTTTAAGAAATATTTGTTTTAAGCAATTACAAGTTTGTTTTTCCAGTAATATTTAATGAGCTATGTAAAACTAGTAAACATATGGAAGACCTACCACAGGTTGACATTTTACACATTTTTCCATTAAAATGGAGCTCTAACTGTCTAATCCAATGGAGTGCCTGCCTTCTTTCATGTGACTCCACATATGTATTTTGCTCCTAAAGCTAACCCTGCTGTTGGTTATGAACGAACAATGTGTAAATCTGAGAAACTGTAGTTAGAAAGAATCTCTCTTTTAGCTATATCAAAGGCACTGACTCCCTTCCCTTTCTGCATTTTGGCAGGACATAACAACCATACTTCAGTATGTCTGTTATGTTGTAGACACAGGGCCTGAGGAGCTCACTCACATGATAGCCCAGTTAGTTTCAAAGGGATTTCTCATGTGAGTGAGATCATGTGAATTGTAGATCAAACCATTCAAAAACTAAAGTATAAGATAATTAAGCTGGCAAAGCACAAATTAAAGCTCAAAAGGACCATGCTGTGGATTAACAGTTTCTTGGGAACTATAAACATCCAGGCTTCTGTGGTCACAGGTTAGAAACGCTGTAATTCTATGTCTAGTGTTGTCTGAACAACTTTAGAAGCTGAAACTGGCCAAATATTTATGTGAAGAGACTTCTGCCCTCAAACGGATTGAGAAATTCCTTTCACTAGAGAGTTGGGCAATACTTGGATAGCTTGTCATGTCAATAAACATTATAGCATGGAATTGATCAGTACCATATTCTCCACTGACTTCACTGCAACACAATGGAAAATAATATATATACAAGTACCTCTTGTTAGGAGAAGTTTCACCCACAAGCATGTTATTGCATATGTCATTGTTTTAGGAGTTGTGGAACTTCCTTTGAAGTTTCTGGCACTGGCTGCTCTTGGACAGGTATACTGAATTAAACAGATTACTAGTCTTGCCTGGCATGGCAATCATTCTATATTGTGGTGTACCATCTAAGTTGATAGATATTAACCTCTTTAAAGGTGACCGGGACATAACTGCAGTTCTGCTCCTTTCAATGAATGTAGATTTTGCACAGGATACTCATCTCTGGTGATCTCATTGCACCACTGAAGCTTTTCCCACTTTTGTGATCATTGACAGTGTAGCAGCACTTCTTGGTAAATGCACTTTGTTATTAGTTGGTTCTAGTAGGTCCCTACCTAGGGAGCTGCTAGCAGAGAATCAGTGCGGATGGAGACAGTTCCTGGGTTTACTTTGCTGATTTTGTCCTGCCACTTACTATGAAGCAGCTGATGAAGACGATGGGAATTGTAAAAAGTCCATCTGCCATTCTTCAGCCTTCCTCAGAGACCCTATTTTACTGCTAAACACGAAGGCTGTGTCTAGACGGGCAAGTTTTTCCGCAAAATCATCTGGTTTTGCAGAAAAACTTGCCAACTGTCTACACTGGCTGCTTGAATTTCCGGAAAAGCACTGACGATCTCATGTAAGATCGTCAGTGCTTTTCTGGAAATACTATGCTGCTCCCGTTCGGGCAAAAGTCTTTTTCTGAAAGACTTTTGCGGAAAAGGGCCAGTGTAGACAACACAGTAGTGTTTTCCTCAAAAAAGCCCCGATCGCAAAAATGGCGGTCGGGGCTTTTTTGCGAAAAACTGCATCTAGATTGGCCACGGACGCTTTTCAAAGCATCGTGCCAGTCTAGACGTGCTTTTCCAAAAATGCTTTTAACGGAAAACTTTTCCGTTAAAAGCATTTTTGGAAATTCATGCCAGTGTAGACGTAGCCGAAAAGTCATATAATGGTGGTTCTGGAGATCTGCAGCTTTAGGATAAGCTTTATAACAAGCCTTACGACAAAGGCTGCAGAAGCTCTCAGAGTATGCCCCTGGATGCTGCCATATAAGCATCCAGATCTTTCAAACATCCTTGTGCTGGATCTATAACTAAGCTTACCTTCAACTTGACTTCAGCAGGAGCTCATCATTTGCTGTTGGGCTGCCCTGAATAAGGTGTTGTGTCGTGCCCCCAGCGCTGAAACATTTATAACTCCCATTTAATTAAGGAGGAGTTGTGGGGTCTTCAGCACCTCAGAAAATCAAGCCCTCCCTATGAATGTGTGGCAAAATGATTGTTCTTGAACTACCTTGATTTGCTTCTGATAAGGCTAACATCCTGCTAACTAAAGACTGGGGTGGAAATATTATGTAGTCTATAGCCAATGTGCTGTGTTTAAGTTGCTGGAGGGTTCAGTGTTGCTAATTAAAGTTAAATTTCGTTGTGCTTGTGACGGCAATGACAGTGCTAAGAATTTAGATTTGTTCCTCCTAGAATTTTTTGAATCTTCAACTAATTTTTCGGTGCTGCTTATCTACTAATTAAAACTCCCCTTTCCCTCTGCTTTGTACAGGCCACATACTGATATTCCCATGCTGTCTGCAAATTGTTGGGAATATCTGGAAATTGTTTGTTTGCGGGACTGACAGCCTAACAAGGCCCCTGGGCAAGGTGAGAGAGAGGCCCTGCTCTGCGCTCAGGAAAGTAGATGGGCCTCAGGCAAAAGGGGTGAGGCTGGAACCAGGCCACTCTCTGTGCCATCCGGAAAGTGCTATGCATCCTCCAGGCATCCCTCTGTGCTGCCCAGAGTGTGCCACACAGTGTTCCAGCAGCAATTGAAAGGGCCTACACCTCTGGCAGCCACTGCTGCTGGAGTTCCTGGCACCATCACTGCTACTACAGCAGCAGTGGAGGTGCCAGGAACTCCAGGCTCTTTTGTATCACTGGGTCCCGGGGCAGGTGCCACCTTTGCCCTCTCTTCCTGCCATCAGCAGGCCTGGAAATGTGCCTGGTTCCTGGCAGGCCAATCAAAGAGTAGGTCCTTATCCTGAATTGCTTATCAAGTAGTGATGGGAAGCCAGAGACCTTCCACACCCATGTAAATCAGTGGAGTTACACTGGTATAAAATCTAAAGTGAAAGCAAAATTGCATCCAACCTGCACATGGGATCTGGACAAACTCCACAAGAGTCTTGCCAACAGAGGATTTCTTTGGTTCACCTGGCTCTGCCTCAGTGATCAAGCTCCATCAACTGTGTGGACTAGTCCCAGATCCCCTGAAGGAGTTTGCTGGTGGCTTAGTTTCTGCCTAATCCTGGGGTTGAATTGAAAGTTGCCATATCCCAGAGGTGACTGTTGCCCTTAGCCTTTAATGTTAGGACTTGTGAGATAAAGAACAAATCAGACAAAATCAAGTTTATGCAAATGTAACTGTAAAAGGAAAAATTGCATGCCTGGATAGGATATTTGTTTTTAGCTATCCACCACACAGTAAGATAGTATGTCCACTAGGAGATGCTGCTGTACATGGAATACGCTGATTATTCACAGATGAAGGACAGAAAGAGGAAATCCTTTAAAACTCACAAGTTTGTCTCTTTCCAACAGAAGTTGGTCCAACAAAAGATATTGCCTCACCCACCTTCTCTCACTGTCAAACCATGACACATTTTCAATAGCTACTTAAGTGAGAGAAAGAAATATGTCTCACTGTCATTGTGAGTGGAACAGTAACCCGCAATTACCAGTAGCACTGAGAAGGAATATTTTAACACTTCAAGACTGCAAATTTGAGTTCTTATATAAATTGCTTATGTAGTAATATGCTTTTTTGATCTAGGATTACAATGTTGATGGAGACTGTTGTAAAAAGACTTAGTGATATGCATATGGGAAGGGTTAGGCCTGGTTCGCCTGTAACTTTGCCATATTTGGAGAAACTTGAGGGCTAAAATAAAACTATGGATGGGGCTGTTATGAAACTGTGAAATTAGAAATGCTCTGGAGAATGTAAATAATGACATTTTCTATATCTGGACAGAACTCTGATAGCGTTAACTCTGATAGCCTTTTGAAACTCAGGTGTTGGAAAAGCTGTTCCTGGAGCCTGGGGTTGGGGCTAATTTAATTTAACTTTATTATGTGTTTATATTTGCTTGTCACTGCCGAGACGCTCCAGAGACGGAGTAGCTATAATGTTCTCCTCAGCAACTTTGTCACAGTAACAGTGCTCAGAATGTTCCCTTTCCAATCAGATATTGTCTTCTGCTGTCGCTTTATTATCCCTGCCATGAAAACAACTTGCGAATATTAGTAGAACATTCCTTTGGCAACACACAATGGTCATGTCGCCAACATAAATTACTGTTCATAGACGAGGATTCTTAATGCTGAACAACTCTTTTATTACCATTGCTCAAATCTCTGAATAGATGTGGGGGAGAGAGAGGAGGTTGATAGCAATCTGTTGGACATGTAAGTCAGGAGCAACAGAGCAGCAGTATCTTATGGAGCGAGGCTGATGTTTTCAGGCTTTGATTCCTAAAAGTAAGCATTATTTCCATATTTAGTAAATGAGACCTGAGGATATTCACTCTCTCTGAAAATTAGGCACAAAGATAAGAGACCTAAATATAGAGTTAAGTACCTACCATAGTTCCTAGTAAGTAGCTTAACTTTGGGGGTGCTGAGCTTCCACACATTCATTGACTAAATATGGATATAGCTGCTCAATTTTAAGCACCAAATGTTGACCTAAATATACAAAAACTATGGCAACGAGCCAAAAAAAAAAGTTAGGAAAGACATGGTGCTGGTATAAAATATTTTAATTGTTATCTTTCTGTTGTATGGGGAGGAGGCGAAGCATGGGGGTGTGGCTTCTCTGAATTCTGGCATAGAATAGTTATTTTCCCCAAGAAATTGAATGCCACATTAGGGTGCTTTCTTCAGCAACTTTACTGCTAGAAACTCAGTAGAAATCTGACTTACAGGACTTTCTGGTATTGTGGTGGTGGGTTTAGGTTAGTGCTATAATGCCATAAATATGCTTTGCAAAGACACACAAAGCATAGGCCCTGCCTTAAGGAGTTTACAATTTACTTCAGACACAAGTCACTGGGTACTAGTTCAACATAAACTGAGTACAGATGTTGCTGAGGAGACGTCACTGAAAGGAAATGCATTTAAGGAGGGATTTGAAAGAGGAAATGAAGGAAGCTTGGCTTGTGAGAAATGTTTAGACTTTATCCATAAATGACTGAACAGCATTCAGAAGCTTCACTGAAATAGACGGATGGAAGGGATCTTGCAAGGTCAAGTCCAGTCTCTTGTGCTGAGGTAGTACCAAATCTACACTTCCTGACAGTTGTTTCTCTTACCTGTTAAACCTCCAACAATGAGAATTCCTTGAAAGCCTGTTCCAAAGCTTATATTTAACCTTAATCTCCCTTATTGCAGATTAAGCCTATTACTACTTGCTATACCTTCAGTGGACATGAAGAACAATTGATCCCTGTCCTTATAATAACAGTTTCAAATATGTTATGGGCTATCAACCCCCACCTCACTCTTCACAAGAGTAACAGGCAGAGTTTTTAAAGTTTACCTCATCAGTCAGGTTTTCTATATCTTTTAGCATTTTTATTACACGCCTCTGAGCTTTCTTCAGTTGGTCCATATCTTTGTCAACGTGTGGCATCCAGAATTGGGCATGATACTCCACCTGAGGCCTCACCAATGCCAACTAAAGTGAGACTATAACCACCTAAAGTTTACATATGATATTCCTATTAATACAACCAAGGAAGACAATAGCCTTTTTCACAATTGCATTACATTCATGACTCCTATTCAGCGTGTGATCCACAATACCCCCTAGATCCTTTTCAGCAGTATTACCACTTAGCCAATTATTCCCTGTTTTTGTAGTTGCGTATTTCATTTCCCCCCTTCCTAAGTGTAGTGTTTTGTGCTGGTCTTAAATGAATTTCATCTTGTTGATTTCAAACTAGCTCTCTAATTTGCCAAGGTCAGACTGAATTCTAATCCTTTCATCCACCCGTCCTAGTCTTTCATCTGTACATTTTATAAGCATATTTGGCTTTCTGTTATCCAAGTCATTACTGAAAATATTAAATAGGACCAGACTAAGTATTGACCTCTGTGGGCATAGGCAACGACTTTAGTTTTCCTCAGAGGAGACTCAACTCTGCTCCACCTGAGGCTCCACTTTCACTCTGCCCCTTCCCCCAAGGCCCTACCCCCACTCACCTTTATTCTGCCTTCTTGCCCAAAGCCCTGCTTTAACTTCACCTCTTCCCACTCCACTCCCTCCTCTGAGGCCCTGCCCTCACTCTGCTTCTTTGCACCCCTCCTCTACTCCCTCCCTAAGGCTGTCACTCACTGCTTTCTGCCCTCCCCAACCAACCAAACAGCTGTTCAGTGACATCCTTGACCAGCTGTTGTTGGTAGATGCTTCAGCCCTGGAGCACCTACAGAATCCTGCCTATGGCTGTGGGAACCACCTCCCTGTTTGATAGTGAAATCACCTCCATGTTTGATAGTGAACCATTGATAACGACTCTTTGAGTACGGTTTTTCAACCAGTTGTGCATCTAATTTATAGTAATTTAATCTAGACCACATTTCCCTAATTTGCTTGTGACTGTCACATCAGACTGTCAAAAACCTTACTAACTAAAGATGTATTCCATATACTGCTTCCCCACTCACCATATGCTAGGCTAGTAATTAGTATCATTGACGGAGTTAGGATGGCTTGATATGATTTGTTCTTGCAACTATGAATTTGTCTATCCCTCGTTACCCTGATATCATCTAGATGCTTACAAATTGATTGCTCACTAATATGTTCCAGTATTTTTCGAAGTATCAAAGTTAGGCTACCTGGTTTATAATTCTAGGGGTCTATTCTAAAATATAACTACTACATTTGTCCTTTTCCTATCTTCTGGGATCTCACCTGTCCTCCATGAATTCATAAGGATAATTGTTAGTGGTTCTCAGATTGTTCCAACTTGTTCCTTAAGCAGCCTAGGATAAATTTCATCAGGGCCTGCCAACTTGAATACATCTAACTTATCTAAACGTTCTTTGCGTTCCTTCCCTAATTTGGCTTGCATTTTGTGTTGTATATCTGGTCACTCACCATTCATTTTTTCAGTGAACACTGTAGCAAATTATATATTTAACACCTTTTTGATGCCATCAGTGTTTTCTCCTTCCCTAGAGGATACACAAGTTCTGATTTTTTTGTTCCAGCATACTTATGCAATTCTTTTGCACTCCTTTTTTGCAATTGATCTATGTTTCCACTTTTTGTAGTATTCATTTCTGATTTTCAGGTTATTAAAGAACTCTTGATGGGGCTTTAGTGACCTCTTATTATTTTTCCTCTCCTTTGCATCAGGATAGTTTGCAGTTGTGCCTTTAGAATTGTCTCTTTTTCTATTTTCCTAGTGCTTTGTATAAGAGAAAATAATGGAAAATTGAAACAAAGCATGATGAAATAAGGAACTAGAACAATTAATTGGAGGATATATTCAGTCCTTTTCTTCCTTGCACTTCCTTTTTTTCATTCTCTACACAGTAATAATTGTGCCAGGCCACAAAACTCAGAGCCAAGTGCTGTGAATTTCCAGCAGTACACCCACTTTTCCTTCTTGCTTTCAGTACTCTGATTTTTAATGGTAGACTATGGGTTTAATGACTAATGTGTTTGAAATTTCAGGGAAACCTAGAGAATTTGGAGCCATAGTACAAATAAAACAAATGCCAGATGTATGTCTAGAATCCTTTTAACTGCTTTGAAAATCTCAACTGTGAGGTCTGTCTGTTTCTGATCACAGATCAGTTTTACTCTAATTGGCTTCCATGGATTATTACATCACATCCTTCCCATGCCAATATTGGAAATTAGTCTCTCCCTTTCTCCTTTGTCATTTGCTGGTCTTTCTGTCTGTTCCATGATGTTGATCTCTCTGCTCTACCTGCTACAGAGTGGTTCTTTAGATTTTTCTTGGGTACCCTTGTTTCCTCACCAGTTGGTTTCTGCTCATATGGGAATCTCTGGCTTGGTATCAGGAACACATGGCCTAAATAGGTCCATTACTTCCTTCTGCTTCTTGTGGAAATGAGCTACTGGCTGTTGACCTATCATATCTATTGGTTGATAAGGGAGTCTTTCCAACTAATGCCCAGAATCTTTTGTTGGAACTTTTTTTTAAGACATCTTGCTTTTGTCTTAACATGTCAGTAGCTCTCCAGAGACTCCAGCTATCATAGCTGTATGTTAGCTGTCTGTTATGTAACTGAGATTACATTAGAATTGAAAAGTCTGTTTTGTTCTGATGCTATATATCTTTGGTTTCCATACAATCAGTTTAGTAAATGCTGTGAATGTCACTTTGTTCTTGAGATCTCAGTTGGCCAATATGTTGCTGTCTACTTTCTTGGGGTGGAGATAACTTTTTCCCCTTCTAATCTGATGTTACTACTTCATGTCTGAGTTTCAAGAATAGTTGTCTTAGCATAACTAATTCTGAGCCCTGTGTGTCCTACTGTTTGTGCCTGATTGTCTTTGTCTAACTTTTTGGGACTCTCATTCAGTAGTGCTGCATCAGTAAAGTCTAGGTCTTCTAAGCATTTGCAATTCACCCTTGCTGTACCAATGTTTGTGTTGCCTATGTAGTTCATTATCCAGTCTAAGTGCCAAACAGTGAAGGTAAAGTGTAGTTCTGTCCTATACCAGTATCTATGTTGAACCACTGTGTCTGGTTGTCCAGTGGGTTGTCAAGTGGTTGTCTCACTTGTGATTTATACCATTGCAAGTGAGAGAAGAATCAGGCCCTCTTTGTTTCCTAAAGGCTAGTCCAGTGAAAACAGATGAGGAGACCAAGAAGTATGCTGTTAAATCCAACCAGGCAATGGGTGGACTTTGGGGGATCCACATCCCCTTTTAAATCACTTCATAAAGTTGGTTCCTTCATTTCCTCAAAGAAAACTGATCTATCTGTGGACACAGTAGTTCTGTTGTTGGAAAAATCAGATACTGAGTGACATACAGATTCTTGTGGGCTTTTTTATTATTATTATAAGATGTCTTTGGAGTAGCTGTCATTTCTCATTGCTCTCATATTGGATTCTAGCCGTTAAAACAATGTTGCTGCTGGCTTTGTGCCTATTGCAGAAATAGTTTATTTGTATAGCTTTTTCATTCTTCATGTGCAGAGACCTAATGCATTTTATTCATTCTTCTTGTGATAGAAATGTGGCCACGTCTCATTCTCCTTTCATAGTCTGTGTGTCGCTAACAGCTACCAACTGCTGTAATGGAATGAAGATGAGGGTTTGTAGTAACTCTCTTCTGTTACCACAAGTAACTCTCTGGTCTTGTGCCAGCTCCTTTAGTGCTACCCCACTGTGATATCGCCACTTGTGTTTCAGATCCTTAAGTCTCTCCTTTGCTATCCTATTCCATGCACTCGCTTCTTGGCAAGGCCTCCTAACAACACGATAGCACAAAGTAGAACTCATAAAGTTCTTTGTACCAGAACTTTATAAAGGGTTAAAACAGGTGGTTTAATCTTGGCATGCAGATATCTAAGAAATTGGAACATTGGCAGTTGCTCCTGGTTTGGCCATTCAGTTTCCAGATACCAGTTTATATTATTTAATGTTCTTGCAAGTATATACTTAAGGTGCACTGTTCCTTCTGCAAAGGGACAGATTAAAAAAATTGTTGACTACTGAATAAATCAGTTTAAAATAATGGGTAAGGTGTTTTATGCTGTGTAGGCACCTAAATAAGTAGGATGACTTTCAAGTTCAAGTCCACAGATGTTGAGATACTGTCTGCTAGACTCTTTTTTTATAATCAGGCCACTAATTTAGGTGCCTAAATGGACTTCAGGATTAAATCCACAAAGGGACTTATGCAGTGCTCAGTTTTGCAATCCCAAACTTTTAGGTGCCTTGCTACCAGGTGGAATCCTCGACCTGTAGTTAGGTACCCGGGTTTCTCTGTGCAATGCATGGGAAGAGTTAGGTGCCTAAGAATGGGAGTCACAAAATTCAGAAAGCTGAATGCTAGGGTGCAGCCTAAAATAGTAAGAAAGAATCTTTCACTTCTAGTTGGACGCTTTAGGTTCTTTATTCTGAAGAGTTTGGTTAGGCAAAGCCAGTTGGAAACCTGCAATATTTCTGTACCTCTCTGAATCTCTCATGCATTATTTTAGGTCACCCACACTCTTTGTATACTCTCAGAATGCTTCATCATGTACTGGCACCTATATAAAGGCCAGTGGAATTTGCCATTAAAGAGAGATTATACCTTACTGGTAGTGGAAAGAAAAATATCCCTTTAGAGGCTATTTAGAAGGCTATATTACAGCCAAAGATGCCAAAAATTGGCCACTCTCTTTAGCAAACAAAAGGAATATTGAACAGTGAATTCTCGTAAGGAATCAGCCAACTATTATTTAGCACAGATATTTTTGACGGTGTAGCATATTGAGAATGTTTATAGTGTTCCTGTTTCCTCAGACTTTACCATGACCTAGAATGTTGCTATCTAGTATTAGTATCCTGGCCTAAAGTATAATTGCTGCCCTAACCCTGCAGCATCAGAGGAAAAAGCTAGACTATAAGTTCTCAGTGTAAAAGTTATGTACAAGTGTCAAGGAGAGTGGGGTGTTATGGTCCCCACCCAGCCTTTCCCATATTTCTACATAGGTGGAACAATGCAGAGGGACCATGGTATGAAAAAGACTGAGAACCACTGATGTAGCCTTAGCACTGATAACACAGTTGGGGTTTACAAGCAGATATTTAAATAAATTTATGGAGATTACCTATCTCCTAGAACTGGCAGGGGCCTTGAAAGGTCATTGAGTCCAGTCTCCTGCCTTCACAGCAGGACCAAGTACCATCCCTGACAAATTTTTGCCCCAAATCCCCTCTTCAAGGATTAAACTCACAGCCCTGGGTTTAGCTGGCTAATGCTCAAATCACTGAGCTATCCCTCCCCCCACAAAATGCCTACAATAAGTCCAAACTCCATACCACCAAAACTCTGCTGTAGTATTATGGATGACTTGTATATTTTTGGGTGATCATTGTGATTCTAGGGCTATTTCAGAAATGAAAATTCACTGATAAAACAGTTAACTTCTACACCTCTGTAAGTTGCATGTCAGATGTATATTGGTCAGAAAGCAAGTATAACTGAAAACAAGGTTATCTTGTGCAAAAGATGTCATTTAGTCCATATGAAATCCATGTGATTATATGCTGAGGGGATGGGAGAATTGAATGTAGGAGGAAAAGCATTTAGCATATAGGTGTAAAATAAAATAGCCCACCAAGAGTCCTCTCTCAGTGGTGTTTGACACTTCTGCTCTCTAAGTACATGAGGGTATGTCTACACTAGCCACCCTAGTTCGAACTAGGGTGGCTAATGTAGTCATTCGAACTTGCAAATGAAGCCTGGGATTAAAATATCCCGGGCTTTATTTGCATGTTCCCGGGCACCGCCATTTTTAAATGCCCGATAGTTCGAACTCCCTGCCTCATTGCAGGAGGAGTAACAGTAGTCTGAATTAGGGGCTTTAGTTCGAACTACCTAGCCCGTGCCGCGTGTAGCCGCGGGCAGGGAGTTCGAACTATTGGGCAGTTAAAAATGGCGGTGCCCGGGAACATGCAAATAAAGCCCGGGATATTTTAATCCCAGGCTTCATTTGCAAGTTTGAATGACTACATTAGCCACCCTAGTTCAAACTAGGGTGGCTAGTATAGACATACCCTAAGATACACTGCTTTTGCACATCCATATATGTAATACCAATCTGTTTTGCCACCCTTGTTCTCATTTGACTTACATTATCTCTTCAATCACAGCTGAATTTAGTCCAGAGATCTCTGGGGGATACACCAACCCTGGTTTGGGTTTGGAAGCTTTCTTGGTACAGATAGATTAGGATGAAAACCAACTGATTACAAAGAACACTTATCAAGGAATATTACTACTCAGTCAATGATCACATGGGTGCCAAAGCCTTCAGCAGCTTAAGGTTAGCAGTGGGGAACATCCACCCATTTTAAAGACCTTACCTAGTTATTGATCCCAGTGGTACTTGAACTTTAAGGAGCCTCTGCTCCTTTGGGATCTGCTGTTACAATGAAAAGGATGAATAGTTCATGTTGAAGTTAAATCCCTGTGCTACTTCTGGCTCTTTGCATTGCCATTTTGATCATGTTTAGAAAGGACAAGCTATGCTACACATGGTTACTATTGTAGATGGACACCTCATTGAACAATGACACTGCTAACCTGCCACAAGTGTACACCAAAATAAAATAGTGGCAGAGCAGAAGGAAAATATGGTTTGTATGAAGTGAGATGATGGCTTTCACTGAGTCCAGAAAACATTCAGCCCAAGATGTTTTTCTGCCTTTGCTAAATTAGATTGAGCAAAAGTCAAATTTATGGGATTCAAGAATTAGTAAGAGAATGACAGGTGTTCAGTCTTGCGTGCACTTTTAGTCATTATGAGCATAAACAGAATATATTACCATATCTCTTTTCTCTCTGGGCTGGATAGCACAGATTGGGTTAAAAAAGTAGTTCTGAGTATACAGTTGGCTAATGCTGAATAAGACAGCTCTACCTAGGTTTGAATAGAGTGAAAGCTTATTCAGCAACATTAACTGGAAGGAGCAGCAGTATTCTGACTGAGCCATTTCAATACTAATTCTTCCTTCTAGATAGAAATCAAGATCAGGTTAGTGCTTATTTTGTTTTCTATTATTAGGTAGTTGCTTTCCTGTGAGTCTTCACTACCCTGTAAGTTCCCTGTAAAGGTTGTTTTTTTTCCCCTGGCATCTTCTCCTGTTTTAATTTAAAGAATGATAAAACTTCAAAGGTGGGCCAAGTGCAAACATAGTAAAAGAGTGTTGCATATTTGTTATACCCAATAAAGTTGCTCCCTCTTACACCAGATCTGAATTTGTCCCACTAAAAATAGGGAATAGATGAGTTCACAGTAGTTTTGTCCTGTTCATTTTATTTGTACCCTTTACTTAGTACTTGGGCAGAACTAACTTAATGCCTTTTACAATGAATTCATATTGTAAATTGTTAGACTTCTCCTGCACTGAGGATAAATTACAAAAACATGCAAATCTATACTGTTAACATTCTGTCCCCAAACACTTTGGGTAGGGTTCAGCTAATATTGGGACAATATGTCTGACTCATAAGTTTTAGAAATCCCCAAACAGTGCTGTAATCTTGCCAAGATTTAATTTTAAAGTTATTAATGATATAAATTTGAGCCACAGAACATTTTGATTAAAAAGCACTGAAATAGACATCTAATTATTTTCAATATATGCATTTAAGTAGGATGAGAGGAAAGAAATAATGCTAAAATGTTCAGAGAACATATGGAAACCACAGAATGGATACTTTTTTGGAAAGTTCCAATTTTCTGTTACAGTTTTACTGGAATATATCAAAGGCACGGTAATTAAGTTCTACATATACAAAAGCAGGGAAGCAATAGTACCTCTTTCTATAATTTTGGTCTGTTTGCTCCTGGGCTATAGCACGCAACTCTGAATATGTCATTGCCAAAAATAGTTACTGACAAACTGAAAGGAGTTCAAAGAAGAGCAACAAATTTGATCAGGAGTTAGAATAATTGATTATGTAGTTGTAACAATTATTGCATGGCTAACCAATGTGTATTGGGGACAATACAATCATCAAAAACCACTTGACAGCTGGAAACACCTAACGACAATAGGAATTATTTAGTATGGTACAAGTGAGAATAAGGGCAAATAATGACGTGGAACTAAGAAAAGGTGGTGAGGAGGGAAGAAAAAAAACAAAACAAAAAACAGACAAGACAACCCAGCCTTACAATGAGAACTATAAGATTATGGAAGAGTCTTCAAGGGAAAGTGATGGAAACCCCATCTCTGAAGAGATTTTGTACCATGTGCATTAGTTTTGCACATGGTACAAATGTGCAGATGAATGGCTAGATAAATGAATGAAGCTGAATTAGGCAACAATCCTATAATGGCAGAGAAATGGACTAGTCTGCCCGCCTGGCTCCTACTACATTTTAAATTGCAGAGGAGCAATCTAGGACTGAGCCGGCTTCCTGCCTGGTCGGCAGCAGCCCGTCTGCCGGGGGTTCCCTGCAGGAAGTAGGAACCCCCCCGCAGACCAGAGCTGCTGTAGCGAAGCAGCCCATGTCAGCAAAGGGACCCAACTCCCCACTGCCCCCCCGACCATGGACAGGGTTGCTGCTGGAGCAGCCTCCCATGCCCTGCCCCACACTGCTACCAATAGAGGCAGCAGTGTGGAGGAGGGGACAAGCAGCACCATGGAGACGGTCCTGGTGGGAACTGGCTTTCAAGCTGGCTACCCCCAGCACTGGGTCCTGTTTCCCCACCTTGCTACCTCTGATATAGAAGCAGCAAAGGGGGAGAATGTGAGTGGGAGGGAACTGCCTAGGCTTATTGGGTAGTGGACTAATCAGCTACTTTTTTACATCCTTACACTGTAGAACCCCCTTTAATGATCCAGAGACGGCCACCAGTGGTTGAAGGCCTGACTGCCATTTCATGTTGTATGTGAGCTGGAGGACAGACAGGATCCTCCAGAACCAGAGCAAATTCAGACTCTCCATACACTGGCATGGTCTCCTGCAAAACCCCACAGACTCCCCCCATCCCAACTCTGGAAGAATCCATGGATGCTGGAGATGGAATACTTGGTTCCACAGGATAACAGACATTACTCTTCCCTCATGCTGAACCAGTTAGAGGAAACTTCATGACTTGGTGGGGTGTCCCTCTCCCAAGGTTTTCTTCTTGGGATTTTCCAGCAGAGGGGTTGATATACATCTAAAATTAATCTTAGGCTTTGTTTTTTGGCCAGAAAATATGCTAATGAGGGACTCATTAGCATGAGTCGCAATGTCATTAGCATATTTTCTGCTGATTCTTTTTGCGCAAGGGGTTTTTGACCAAAAAGAAGCAATGTATTTTGTGCAAAACCTCCGTTTTGTGCAAGCTCCTAATGCCTCTCCGGCTATACTGTTTCTTTTTGCATAAAAACCCCTTGTGCAAAAAGAACTGGCAGAAAATATGCTCATGACATTGCAACTCATGCTAATGAGTCCCTCATTAGCATATTTTCTGCCGAAAAAACTTGTGTAGACAGCCCTACTGAATGATGAACAAATGGTTGGGAAGGGAAAGGACCAGGTTTACAGTGAAAAAGGGCAGGGGAGTTAGTTATAAAATTATAATCTTATATAAACTATTTGTGCATAATTTGTGAGTAATTCATTTTGCATTCCTTTTAGTTGCATAGAGTTTTCTGATAGTGGTTTCCTCCTTTTAAAAAGTTCTTACATTCATAATTTCTGGGACAAAGACAAGTAGGAAGGCAGCTGTAGGGTTGTGAAGGTTAGCATTGGAAGCTCAATAAATGCAGTGTCTTGAATAGGGATGGGAATGCCAGTAGTTAAATTGCACAGCATACAAGATGCCAAAGGGTTCTCAGTTAAAGTGAATGCAAGTTCCATAGCTCAATCCCTGTTTTTGTTGTTTCTTGCTGAAAATGTATGGAGGTTGAGAACAAAGCATCTAAAATAAGCTTTTTAATATTTGAGCTCTTTTAAAAACAATAAACTAAGCCCACTTTGACAGAGTTTTGGAATAACATTTGTTCCTGGGCTGATGAGTTTAATGGCAAGTTATGGATGAGTTACAAACCTGTGAAAATGGGGCTTATAATGAAAATGGCAATTCAACCATGTAAAGATAGCATTGCAAATGTGATACTGTAATACAGAATCATTCGCTGCCTGAATGAATTGCCTACCTTGCAATGCTGAAAAAATCACTTGTTTCATACTATTCTCATCTGAGCTGAAAAGAAATCAGCAGACTTCTCTCTAGATGAAAAGGATCAGAAATGTCAGCATACTGAGCAATGTTATGGCTTATTTCAAGATAGGAAATGATGGAAGAACATTTAGAATACATTTTAAATGGTTGGCAAACTGCAGCATAGGCCGCTTTGGGGAAGGATAAAGATGCAGCAATTTAGTGATTTAACTGTTTTACCATATCCATAAATATGGTACAGATGTTTCCTATATGAAAGGGATAGTAGGCAACGAGTTTGAAAATAAATGTATTCCCTTTAAATCTACACAGAGCAGTTTATTTGCATAAATGCAACATAACATAACAAAACGAAATGTTTTAGGACATTTCATACAATACAGATTTATTGGTGGATCATTATGCGTATGTGAAATGTAAAGACATATGATCATGTTTAGTGCCTGAGATAGACCTAATTTTTTCTCATAGAGCGACACACTTTCTTGTCTGCTTTCAGAGGAGAAAATCAGATTATTTTGATGAGGGATAGTACAAATTGTTATTCAATATGCCATTATTTTGCATTTATGCAAAATATTAATGCATCCATAAAGTAGAGATGTAAACTCACCAAAGCTCAGTAACTGAGTTCATGTTTCCTTATGGATGCATTATGATATTTCATTACATGATCACATAACATAGGGCAATATAGCATAACAAACTATACTAGTCAACCAAATGTGACATGCTGATAAATGTTTTACTCATGAGAATACTTTTGGAATAAAGAAAGTGATAGAATCTAGTGTCTTTAATGGAATGAAGATTCACATATTAGCGTTATTCATAGAAAATCATTATTGGTGTTATGGAAGTAACAAACTTTGCATGCTTATAAATAAATATCTTTGATCATTTAGGGCCAGACCTTGCCGCCTTTATTCCTTTAACAGCCTGACTTCCAGTGGTATGTCTACATAGCAGCGTTATTTAGGAATAACTTAAGTTATTCCAAAATAACAAGGAGCATGTCTGCACTACAAGCCTTTATTTCGAAATAATGTCGAGCTGGAGGACTTCTTACTCTGACTCATGGTAACCCTTATTTCCCAAGGAGTAAGGGAAGTGTTCTTCCTTCGACTTCCTGCTGTGTAAACAGCGGCAAAAGCCAAATTAAGCTATTTTGACTTAAACTATGCAATTGACGTAGCTAAAGTTGCGTAGCTTAATTCAACTTATCTCTGCTGTGTAGACGTACCCTAGGTGAGTAAGAAACTATGCAATCTGAGTACAGATGAGAAAGAAGGTTTGTTGCCAAAGAGTGATTTTTTGAACGACCCACTGTAAAGGGAGATGATCGTTCACTGGTTAAATACTGTGCCTGAGGGCTTTTGCCTTAGCAACTAAGTTTGGATTCAGGTTCACATCCAGGGTTTTTTGATCTCAGACCTTCTATAGATGTCTGGTTGAAAAGGAGCCTTGAATGGCTTCCTGTCTAACTTCAACTCTATCATCTCCAATTTAAGGGAAAAGAAGAAAGAAAAAACTAATGGCTTCTGAGGGAAAAGTGTATCAAAGCAAAATCACAGTGCATCTCATAAGCTGAGAATGTTCTACATGTCTTGACAAGTTCATACTCTGCATTTCCCTTTCTTGCCTTGCTCCTCACATAGCACAAATATCTGATTTAATATAGCTTACATTTCCAGTGGTTAGAAGATAGGGTTGGAAGGAGTTTTTTGTGTTCTTTTGTTGGCTATCATGTAAAGTGCTATGTGACCTTGGGGAAGTCATAGAATCCTAGGGCTAGAAGATATCTCAGGAGGTCATCAAGTCCTACCCCCCATGAAAAGCAGGACCACACCCAACTAAATCATCTTAGGGGATAGGGCATTTGCCTGGAGAGGGCAGGGTGGGGGATTCAAGTCCTGCCCACTCTTTGTCAAGCCTAGATTTATAAACCTCTAGGCTTATGGAGATTTATAAACTTCTAGAATGGAGATTGCACCACCTCCCTAGGGAACCCATTCCAGTGCTTCATCACCCTCCTAGAGAAATAGTTTTTCCTAATATCCAACCTAGACCTCCCCCACTGCAACTTGAGACCATAGCTCCTTGTTCTGTTCATCTGTCACCACTGCAAACAGCATCTCTCCAGCCTCTTTGAAACTCCCTTTCAGATAGTTGAAGGTGGCTATCAAATCCCTCCTTACTCTTCTCTTCTGGAGACTAAATTAAGCCCAAAGCCCTCAGGCTCTCCTCACAAGTCACGTGCTTCAGGCCCTAATAATTTTTTTGCCCTCCACTGGACTTTCTCCAATGTGTCCACATCCTTTCTGTAATGAGGGCCACAGAATTGGATGCAGTACTCCAGGTATGGTCTCACCAGTGCTGAATAAAGGGGAATCTACATCTGCTGGCAATGCTTCTACTCATGCACTCCAATATGCTATTAGCCCTCTGGGCGATAAGGGCACACTATTTATTTCTGTTTAGCTTTTTAATCACTGTAATCCCCAGGTCCTTTTCTGCAGAACTGCTGCTTAGCCAGTTGGTCCCCAGCCTGTAACAGTGCTTGGGATTCTTCCATCCTGCACTTGTCCTTGTTGAATCTCATCAGATTTCTTTTGGCTCAATCCTCCAATTTGTCCAGCTCTCTCCAGACCCTATCCCTATCCTCCAGCATATCCACCTCTCCCTCTAGCTTAGTGTCATCCACAAACTTGCTGAGGCTATAATCCATCCCCTCATCTAAGTCATTAATAAAGATGTTAAACAAAACCAGCCCAGAACCAACCCTTGGGGCACTCCGCTTGATACCAACTGCCAATCAGATACTGATCATTACCCATTGAGCCTGAAGATATAGCCAGCTTTCTATCCATCTTGCAGTCCATTTATCCAATCCATGCTTCTCTAATTTGCTGACAAGAAGTCACTTCACTGTACAATAGTTTCCTTACTTGAAAAATAGAAGTAATGGAATTTACTTACCTTTGTAATGTGCTTTGAAGACTACACCAGGCTACTCAATTTTGGAAGCCCCAGAGACCACAATGATATTCACAGCACATGCCAAGGGCTGAAACTTAAGAGTGGTTTCATATACTTGCAAATATATATGCAAATAGGTTTTCACACTGACAGGCATGAATACAAAGATTAAGGCAAGACTACACAACATGCAGGCCCCATTTAAATCAGATTTGCTGATATTAATAAAATGCAGTATTTACCCTATTTCCACCCATATGACAGCACTTTTAATGAGCAATGACAGTCCAGGAATTTAACTAATAAAACGCATTTCAACAGAAAACCATTATATTGACTACTTTTTTGTTTTGGCTCCCACCCACAGGCCACATGTTGAGCCCTTCGTAAACCCAAGCCACAAGGTGGGCCGCAAACAAACGGGCCACGGGCCGCATGTTGAGTAGGCCTGGTCTACACTAAGAAGAAACATATTTCAAGTGCTACTGATAATATACTGAGTCCAAGGATCCCTTAGGTAGGGTTCGTTTTAAAACCTAAAGCTTAATCTAAAATAACCCAACTGAATCGGAAGATACCTGAGCTACTTATTTCAGTTAAATACTATATTTTATGCCTTTTTGGTGGGTCATCAGTTTTGTGTGGTAAATATCCAAAACTTCAAGAGCTTCTTTTCTCTTTTTCTGTTAGCTGGCTTTGTTCATGCCTTTCTTCATTCAGTAAATCTGTCCCCCTCAGCCAGGAAGGGCAAGACACAGAGTTGTTCCAGTACTATATAAGTAACAAGCATTGTGAAACAGTTTCCAGGCCACTCTGCTCCTCACTGGGTGCCTTTCGTATGAGGATTGCTGCTGTTGAATCAAAAAGATGGGCCGCAGGCTTAAATTTAGTAACAAAATCATAGAAATATAGAATTAGGAAGGACCTCAAGCCATCTTGTCTAATCCCCTGTGTTGAGGCAGACCAAGTAGATCATCTGTGACAGGTGTTTGTGTTCCTAAAAATCTCCAGTGGTGGAGATTTCACAGTCTTCCTAGTTAACTTGTGCCAGTGCTTAACTACCCTTGAGGTCAGAGGCAGTGCTAGCCCACTGGGGGCACTAAGCAGAAATATTCCCCTCCCCCTAACACATAATAAAAAAAATAATAGAAGCTTCGTTGAGCTGAGGGGGGGGGGGGTCCCAAGCAAGTGCTTAGTCCACTTAAGCCACTTATTCCAAAGTGTCTCATTAGCATCCCTTTTCCGGAAAGGGATGCCAATGTAGACACAGCCTGTGTGTGTGTGTGTGTGTGTGTGTGTGTGTGTGTGTGTGTGTGTGTGTGTGTGTGTGTGTGTGTGTGTGTGTGTGTGTGTGTGTGTGTGTGTGTGTGCGCGCACCACTAGGACCCAGAGTGCAGAAAATTGTGTCTGCTGCTAGTGCATATGTAGGTAGCAGAGCAATACCATGAGAGGAGTAGAACGGGAAGAAGGCAGAATTGAGACATTTCAAAGTTTTGGCCCAAGGGACGGGGTATGGGGGTGTTATTTGAGCTCTCAGCCTCAGGTGCCAAAATGTTGTGGGCCAGCCCTGCTTGCACCCTTTGGTATCATCCACAAACTTTATAAATGTGCTTTATGCCATTATCTAAATCATTATGAGGATATTGAATAGAACTGGACCCAGGACAAATCCCTGCAGGACCTCACTTGATACGCCCTTCCAGCTTAATTGTGAACCAATGGTGATTACTCTTTTGAGCAGTGCTTTGCAGGCAGTTGTGCACCTGCCTTAGAGCGGATTTGTGTAGGTCATATTTCTCTAATTTGTTTGTGAGAAGGTCATGTGAGACAGTATCAAAAGCCTTACAAAAGTTGAGATCACATCTTCTGCTTCCCCCCAGTCTCCTCACATCCACAAATCTTGCCACCCTGTCAAATAAAGTGATTAGGTTGGTTTGACAAGATTTGTTCATGATAAATCCATGTTGACTGTTTCTTATTAGCTTATTTTTCCCCGTTAGTGCTTACAGATTTATTATTTGCTCTATTATCTTTCTGAAGTTACTGCTCTATTATTTGCTCTATTATCTTACTGAAGTTAAGCTGACCGGTCTATAAATCCTTGAGTCGTCATCATTCCTCTTTTTATAGATAGGTATCATATTTTCCTTTTTCCGCTCCTTTTCTATCTCTCTCATATTCCACAAGTTCTCAAAGATGGTTCAGAAATCTCTTTAGACAGGTGCTTAAGAATTCAAAGATGCATTTTAACAGGCACTGCCAACTTGAAGACATCAAAATTACCTAAGTAATTTATATCTTAACTCCCCCTTCTGCCTGTGTTGGCTTCATATGCATCATTTACACCAATGTTCACTATCTCAATTATTTCATCACTGTAAACTCTTTAGTGAAAACTGTAACCAAAAAGGTATTTAATACTTTGGCCATTGCACCATTTTCTGTTGTCGTCTTTACCTCCTCATTAAGTATTGGACCTACCCTATCCTTGGTCGTTCTCTTGCTTCTCATGTGTTTGTAAAATGTTTACTTGATACCTTGATATTCCTAACTTGGATCTCATTTTGTGCTTTGGCCTTTCTAATTTTGTCCCTACGTCCTTGTTTTTTTATATTAATTCTTTTTATCTCATTTCTACTTTTTCATACAACTGGTTTTTTTTTAGTATTGGGTCATTGAAGATCTCCTAGTTAAGGCACGTTGGCCTTTTACCATTCTTCCTATCTTTTTACACTTTGGGATAGTTTGCTCTTGTGTCCTTAATAATGTCTCTCTAAAAGGCCTGCAGATCTCAAACTCTTTTTCCCCTTAACTTGCTTCCCATGGAATCTTACCTACCATTTTTAAGTTTGCTAAAGTCTGCCTGCAACCCTATGCTGCACCCCTTAAAGACAGGCAGGGGCAGGTATACACAGTTCCTTCTAGCTTTGTTCACCTACCTAGTATGTTTGAGAGAATTTATGGCTTTGTCTACACTGGCCCCTTCTTCGGAATAGCCATGCTAATTTAGAACTTTGGAATAGGGAAATGCGCGGGGGATTTAAATATCCCCCGCGGGATTTAAATAAACATGGCCGCCGCTTTTTTTCCGGCTTGGGGAAAAGCCGGAAAAGAGCGACCAGACTGGCGTGATCCTCCGGAATAAAGCTCTATTCCTGAGGATCTCTTATTCCTACTTTCAAGGAATAAGAGATCCTCCAGAATAGGGCTTTATTCCGGAGGATCGCGCCAGTCTGGATGCTCTTTTCCGGCTTTTCCCCAAGCCGGAAAAAAAGCGGCGGCCATGTTTATTTAAATCCCGCGGGGGATATTTAAATCCCCCGCGCATTTCCCTATTCCAAAGTTCTAAATTAGCATGGCTATTCCGAAGAAGGGGCCAGTGTAGATGTAGCCTATCTGTTTGTCTCTTTGTTCAAGAACTCCTCCTAAATGGTAGGAGTTAGGATATGGTTTATAGCTTCCTCTTATCACAGCTTAAAGCAAGGTAAGGGTTTGATTGTGCCAGGAAAATGGAACGTGCCTGGAATAGGATTGCTTCTCATAAAACCATACAGAAAAGAGCCAGAATCACTATGCAGGTGAGAGGGGCTGGCTGGGGGCATGACCCCCATCTGGAACTGCCCTATTCCTGAGGCTCCCACACCCCCAGTCATCCTTTAAGGAGTGCAGGGGAGATCTCCCCCCCCCCAATTTGTAAAGAAACATTATTGACTGTTCCCCTTGCTCCCTGATGAAGGGGGAGTGCACAATTTTCTGCATTCTTCACTCTGGCTGGAAAGTGCAGAGGGCAGATGAACCTGAACCTGGACCTCCCCTGACTGTGCCTGCTGGAGCTGCAGTGGCCATGTAGAGGCACTTATCACCTGGCTCCAAGCTACTGTGATGAGAAAAGTCTGGGATAGTTCTCTTTACCCAGGGCAGCCTGCATACTGAACCCTTAGGCTCAGCGTATTAGAACAGACATTTGTTGATATCCCAGTCCAAGCCTTTCATCATTGCTGAAGCTTGTCTCAGTTGCAGAATCAGACATCATCCATAACTGGAACTGCTGCGTTGCAGACAACATAACTCTTCCATCTACTTAACTTTTTTCTCCACTATGTTGTTAAGTTCTGTTACCAGGTCTGCTCAGATGCTCTGATTGATAATATAGTTAGCAATCAGCTAAGTGGAGTGACATACAGGTAAAACAGTGATTATTGAGTTCTTTAGGTTTTTTTTAAAATAACCAATTTTTTAAATGCTTCAGAATCATCCTGCTCTGCATAAACTATCTTACACGATTGTCATGAGGCTGATGCACCTAATCATCTTTCAGTGTGAGGTGGAGGCATGTCAAAGTCCTATGACCAATTTTAAATGGTGCCCCAAATCTCTGGACTATGCAGTTCAGTGCCTGTCTCCTTTACCATTGCCTGGATAGACGGCAATGTGGCCTATCAGCCAGGCAGCTGAACAGCCCCTGTGCTCAGGATAGTGCATCCCAATGGTTAGAGTCAATACAATCGGCAGCCTGGGTCACCACCCCATGGTTGGTGGTGGCCAAAGTTGGGGGACCTACATCCTCTCTCTCCACGGGGTCCTGACCAAGGACCCTCTTGGTGGTGGGTTCACCTGCTACCAGTTCATCAGAGCCTTTATCCAGGTCTAACGTTGTTTCGCAAGTGACCAAGTGATTTATTCATTTTATTTTAGCCCTCCCTTCCTTTCCGCCATTTGCAGTGCTCCCTTATTGATCTTGGATCAGTCACCCTGTAAGCTCTTCAGGCAGGACTGATGTCTCTAGTACTTAGGACCCTGCTGTGCTGGGTGAGGCTTTGGGTGCTACCACAATGCATATAATTTACAGCTATATGTATCATAGTTGACAACTCAAATCCACGGCACCCTCGAGCTTTCTGATATCTCTTCCTATTCAGCAGTTAACACTGAAGGGCGGAGATTGACGGAGATCCTAGCCTGGAATGTTAGGATCCCATTAGTGCTGTGACTATAATCATAAAAACGGTGGGAAACGCAATGACCAGTTGGTATGTGAGCAATAATTTTTCCTGGACAATTTATTCTATCTTCTGGCTATGGCAAAGATAGAAAGTAAGAGCATGACTGCTTTTCACTTCATCATCTTTTTCCTTGGGGATAGGGTAGGGCCTCTAATTTCTAGGGCAATCTAATGAAACTAAATATACCATTATTAATATAGGACACCAGTAAGAAGAATGAACAATGCCTTATTGTGAGACTGGAGAGAGATTGTTGATGGTTCAGCGTTAACCCCTGAATTCCTTCTTTGTAGCTCCGTATCTGACCCCTAGGAATACTTTCTCCCTGTCCATCACAGCCCTCCTTCCCCTAAGAGTTCTTTGTGATAACAAGTGTGTTTGGTATACTCATTTGCATGCCAATGTGCACTGCACTTCCAGCTCACAGATAGTCCCACACCATGCTTATGCTCAAACCCTAGACACAAACTAAAAAGGATCGGAGTTCTTAAATTCATTCTTTCATTCTTCAGCAATTTGCAAAGACGGATGGAGGCCATTTCCCCATGTTTAGCCACCATTGCGGAGCTCTTTTGACAGTGAAAGCATGAAATACTTTTAAGATTTTAATCTGAAAACCTTATAAGCTATTTGCTTACAGTTAAGAACCCTGTGCAGAGAAAAATTGGTATCCACATTTGCAGATGCAAAAATGAGCTGCAGATATCTGCATCTACATCCATGGTTATAAAACAAGTATCTGCAGATTTTGAGAGCTCTGTTTACAGTGCTCTGCCCTCCTTTCAGACAGAGTATTTGCCTGTTATTACAATCTTGTAATAAATTATAGCTTTGGGTGGGACTGGGAGTCAGGTGAAGACAGACTTATTGTACACCACCCTAACTCCTTATGTAAGATTCAGCAGAGCTAAAGCCTGGGATCATGAGGGTTCTAATGATTCCTGATTACCCATGGAAGCTTAGTCTAGGTATTTCTGCTGAAGGACCCTGTGAAGCTAGGCACTGCAAAAAGTACCACCCAGCAGGGCTTGAGTGACAGCCCACTGTTAGGCTCATGCTTCATGTAGAAGCAAGTCATCTAGGGAGCGGTTTGAGCAGTGATGCAGACTGTGCTGGCTTCTCTTCTAGACCTCATCTTGGTATGAATCCTAGACACCTGCGTCTGGTGCTGGTTTGTCTCGGATTCTATTTGATGCTGTCAATTCGATACTGTCAATCAGGGCCTGGGGTCGGGGGAGCATGCAAAATTTATTTCTCCCTGCCCCCGCCCTGCAAGGGGCACGTGGTGCTTAGAGTAAACCGCCAGCTCTTCAGCCTGGGTGGGGGAGGAGGTCCTGATTGGCCTGGGGGCAGGGGAGTGGAAGAGTGTCTGCGGGCTGGATCAACCT
The DNA here is from genome assembly GCF_052426305.1 of Pelodiscus sinensis. Taxonomy (NCBI): domain Eukaryota; kingdom Metazoa; phylum Chordata; order Testudines; family Trionychidae; genus Pelodiscus; species Pelodiscus sinensis. Next base: position 107,169,159 of record NC_143055.1, read on the forward strand.
GATTGTTGGGCTGGACCCAGCCTAGCGGAGGCTTTCTTGCCCGCCCATGATACAGGCTTTGAAATAATCACCTAAAATACACGTTTAAAATGAAAGTGGGATTTCAGTGCGATGATCCATGTCAGATGCTAGTTTACAATCTTGCTGTGTGAGAAGCCTAAGATTTAAGACTTTCTTAACTTGTGTAAATGATGTGGTTGTTAAGGCATAACAGTGCACTTACCTGTCTTTAGTTTTTTACACAGACCTTTATTTGTTTGTTTTGAAAATAAGTAAATTATAAACAGATTAACTTCTGTGAGCATCAGGATGTATCGATACAATAGGTTCATATTAATCTAGTATCTCAGTAAATACTTATCTCCAAGGATTAAAAAACAACAACCTTATTTATTGAAAAAATATTGGAAAGCATCCACCATTACAGGCAGTCCCCGGGTTACGTACAAGATAGGGACTGTAGGTTTGTTCTTAAGTTGAATCTGTATGTAAGTCGGAACTGGCGTCCAGATTCAGCCGCTGCTGAAACTGATCAGTTTCAACAGCGGCTGAATCTGGACGCCAGTTCTGACTTACATACAGATTCAACTTAAGAACCCCAGGCATCCCCAAGTCAGCTGCTGCTGAAACTGATCAGTGGCTGATTCCAGGAAGCCCGGGGCAGGGGCTTCCTGTAGTCAGCCACTGGTCAGTTTCAGCAGCGGCTGACTTGGGGACACCTGGGGCAGAGCAGCTGGGGTGCTGCTGGGTTGGTCCAGTAGCGCCGCCGCTCCTCGGCGCTACTGGACCAACCCAGCAGCACCCAAGCTGCTCTGCCCCAGGCGTCCTGATTCAGCCGCTGCTGAATCTGACCAGCAGTGGCTGAATCAGGACGCCTGGGGCAGAACAGCTGGGGTGCTGCCCGGTTGGTCCAGTAGCGCCCAGAGCGGCGCTATGGGACCAACTGGCAGCGCCCCAGCTGCTGTACCACAGGTGTCTGGAGCAAAGCCACGGAGCACGGGGGCAGCGGGACAGCCCAGATGCACCGTGGCTGTCCGCTGCCCGCGTGCTCCGCGGCTTTGCTCTGCTTTGCCCCCCCCTCCTCCTGGTCTGCAGACCAGGGGGATGGGGGGGGCAAAGCAGAGCCAAGCCGCGGAGCGCGCGATCAGCTGACAGCCCAGACGCGTCTGGGCTGTCAGCTGGCCGGGCGCTCCGGGGCTTGGCTCTGCTTTGCCCCCCCCCCATCACCCAAGTCGGATCCGCGTAACTCGGGGACTGCCTGTAATGTGCATTTAAAAACTCATGTCATAATGCAAAAGCCTTCAAATTTGTCTAAAGTGAAATACTCTATCTTTTCAAGCTAAAGGAGACCTAAAAGTCCATACAGAAACCTTCAAAATACTTTTTACCTCCTCAGTGGCTGCAACTGAGTTACCTCAGTGGTTTGGTAAGCCTGACTGCAGACCTTTGTTTTGCTGACTTCTGAAGAAGTAATAGTAGAAACTTACCGATGGTCAATAGGACAAAGTTAGACTTATGTAAATTTCCTTGCATAAACCTGTGTATGCATGTGTTTATACTCACCTTTGTCTCCAGCTGAGATAAGCATCCCATTATGATGATGTAGTAAAATCACTACAGTATATATATATTTTCACTCCACTCATGGATATATATAAAATAATGTTATGGAAGCTAGAAAACTAAAACAGATCTTTCCCAGTCACAAAAAATAAAAAGAGCTATTTCCATCAAAACTTTCACCCACACATCATTATTATAATGGCTGACCTTAAGTGCCAATGTACTGAATTTGTCCTGCAATCTGCTTGACTACCCCATGCAATTTTGCATTTCTGCTCCAGATGTGATTTAATCCTGGCATCAAAGTTTCTTTAGTCTGAAAAAAAAACCCTTATTCAAGCTAGAAAGAAAACGAGTAGGATTTTTTTTCCTTCTGAGTGTCAAAAAAGTTTACCAACCCCTCCCCCCACTTCCCACTAGAGACACTTTGGGAAAAAGTTGCAGCCCACAGCCCTTGGCATGATGACCTCTCTCAAACCCATGGGACTGCTACAACATTAGCTAAACTCCCACCCTCTTCCCTTAGGACAGGCCCTGACCACATTTCTCCTCCTTGCAAAACAGCTCCCAAAACATCATGATCAACATCCTGGAGCATCAGCAGCAGCCTCCACTGTCTCTCCCTCCCACATTTTCTATATGCAGTTGTGTCCTTAGGGGATCAGCCCATCTGCTTCCATTTAAGGTCTGCAGCTCACACCCCTCTGAGATCTTTTCCTGCTCTCTGCTGCTGGCTTGGGCTCTTCCATCCCTGTCTGCCTGGCTGCTGGGAAGAAGCCTCCCCTCGGAAGAGACACAGACCAAGGACTAGCAGGCAGCAGCAGCAGACCCTACTGCAATGTAACTTTCTCCCTTATTGCTCTGCCTACGCCCCCATCTCCTTCTCACCACACCCTCTGACAAATACTTGGGGGCGGAGCCTGTGCAGGGCTCCCTTGACTGATGCTTCTCCGTGGAGTTTCACATGCACTTGCCTGTGCCCCCTTCATGTCCCCCGGCTGCCATGCCTGCAGCAGGGCCCTGCGCAGTGAAGCACGGGCAGTGGCAGGGTAAGGCAGCTGCGCACCCTGTGCACCTGGAATCCCATTATGTGGATGCCTCCCTATGCCCACAGGCACAGTTTTGTGCCAGCTGCGCCCTGCGCTACCTCTGGGCTGCTCCCTTGGGGGCAGGGAGGGAAGTTCCTCACAAACCTGCCTCTCCTGGCCCACGGGCTGCCCTGCATCCCATCCTGCTCCTCAGCCAGGCGCTGCTGGCTGGCTGGTGCTTTCCCAACCCCAGCGGCGCTGCCTGCCCTGCGGCAGCTGGCTGAGTGCCTCGCCCAGATTTGGAGCTGCCCAGCCAGTGCCTGCCTGACATCTGGCTCTGTCCCCCGCTGGAGCTGCTGGAGCAGCTTCCATTTGCCACACAGCCCACAACTTCAGCCCTGGGGAAGTGCTGATGCTAGGGCCAGGGCTTCATGGTGGCTGCCCTGCTGCTCCTGAAGCTGGCCAGCCACCCTCTACCTGGCTAGCCCTGGAGCAGCTGAGTAGCCACTGCACAGCTCTGCTGAGTAGGTGGGCGGGAGGCAAATTTTTGGTGCGCCCCCACGCAGGAACGCACATTAGTGGGAACACTGGTTGGACTACTCGGGCTGGTAGAGTCCACGTGTAGGCCCTGCATGAGCTATGTGGACCCAAACAGTTCTCCAGCCAGCGTCCCACAACATTCCAGTCCTCATTACAGTCGCTGCTTTGCTCACAGTTTTAAACTCCTGTCCCTGGGGGTGACAGAGACTGGAACAACTTCCTCAGTCCTCACCCTTTTAGAAGTGCCCTTTCCTGGTCGCCCACCTTGGTGGGTGCACGTAGTAGCTCACTTTCGTGGGTGTGTTCAAACATTCATGGTATCATACACGTACAGAGGTATTAGAAGCACTTCTCCCTGGAGCAGGCAAGAAGAGTCGGTGCAAGTAGAGCTACAGAATAACTTAGAGAAACATGGTCATCTACAAACAGATTGCACAAGGGAGGCAGGCAATAGGAACAGCATTGGTATGTGAAAGCAAAGGAACTTCACCAGGGTTACTACAAGGCAAAGGAGGGCAACGAGAAATCTGCTGCTGCCCAGCAGACCTGCTGTTTTTACAACTGACTGCAGGTCATTCTTGGCAGTGACCCCACCACACCCCACAGAGCACAGTGGACACCTCAGAGGAACCTGGCACAGACACCCCTGCAATGAGCAGCAAGGAGGAGGAGGGTGATGGCCCAACAGAGGACTCCAACCATGCAGCAATCTAAACCTGTTGGATACTCCACAGGAGTCTAATCTGTCCTGCCTGGTGAGTGTGGGCAAATGTGCTGATGAAGGAGAAGGGAGTTCAGGTAAGTGTGCATACAATTTTCCTTGCAAAATATATTTGCTTTTTCTTCTTCCTTCTCATTCCCCTTTCTTCTGTTTAAAGATCATATGTAGTACACTTGTAGATGGACAAGACAAAGGAATTGACTTTTAATTGTTTTATAGGTATAATATGAGAAAATAAAAAGTTAGGAAGTAAATTTGAAACAAATTCCTAAAAAAATACCATGAGCTTAGTTATGTGATACACTTTGATTTGGTGTCCTGTGCTTAGGTAGAGCTAGAACCAACAAAGGCAGAGTTGGCATTTGCTTTTCATTCTCTTGTTGGGCTAGGCAGGCAGAGAGAAGGTATGTATAGCAGCTGGTGTATGTGAATAGGACCTTAATGAAACTTTTATGGAGATGCTCTAAGATCCTCTCCTGAAGGTTTATAGGGATGGCAGCAGTGTTTCCTCTAAGCTGTGTAGCAACAGAGCTTCACAGGCGATCAGCCCCACCCAATCAGTCAACTCCTTGCCAGGAGCCCTGAGCCTCTGCCTGGGTGGGGCTGATTACTCACCTGTGAAGCTGTGCTGCCACTCTGCTTAGAGGCAACACTGGATGGCAGCCTTCTTTCTTTGCCTGTTCTAGGACACTTTCCTGCACTACGCTGTGATGAGTTTGTCTGGTTCCATCCCAGGATAGCACCAATGAGTCAGGGCAGGTTTGGGATACTAGTAGCAATGAAATACGCTGTGCCTTTGTGACACTCAGGGATTAGATATCAGCTAAAATCACTGCCTGTGAAAAGCAGTGCTAATAGTCACTGCCTGCCCTGTATTTATGTCCAGAGAATAGGGGCCCAACAATTTATAGATTAATGCAACACACACTCACGCTCACAGTCATACTCACACTCCATGCCATACTCACCATGGTTGGAGCTGGGGAGTGGTACTATGCCAAGGTGCTCCAAAGCTGAGGTGTTTCTTGTTAAAAGTTTTCACTAGAACAAAGGAAGGGAGTTTTGAAATTTCTTTCCCATATGACTGTACATCTAATGGTGTATCTGTGGGTTTGTTTTTTTTATCTGCTTATGCTGTTTTAACCTCGAGAGATGCCTCCTCCATGCCCATAGAGTGCTTTACCCTAATGAGGGGGAATAGGAAGAGGACTCAGCAGGACTTGTTCTGTAAGATTCTAAAAACTGATGGTGTCTTAGGCCATGAACAAAGGGCTTGGAGGCCTAATATGAATGAGAGCATGGAGAAAGACACAGGATAGGCAAAAGGCCACGAGTCTTTGTAGGTCAAGGAGCAGCAAATTCACAAGGACATAATTAATCTTCACAAGCAGCTAATCCAAATGCTGCAGATCCTGGTTGACCTACAGGTCCAAAAATCCCAAATTCATCAGCCTTGAGAAAGCTCTCTGGTTGCTGGTTCCTGTACCTCAACTTACCACAAGGCATCTGTAGCCCATCACTCCATGCATGGAGTCAGCAAAGAAAACCACAGCTTCACATGCATGAGAAAACCACAGATTGCTGTATGTGTAGCTGCAATGGAGTGCACTGAACAACTTTTCTATTTACACAAAAGGACATAAATCGCTACTTCCTCTTCAACAGGAATTTAAAAAATGTTTTAAGTTGTTTGCGTGACATTACATGTGTGTTTGCACTTTGATTTTGTGCACTTAGATTTTTCAGGATCAAAGGATCTCTATTAGTTCCCAGAAAATATTACAGAATGCATCATGGCAGTCAAGAAATCGGTGTTTATAAATGCACACTGAGCAGCACAGAATCCATAGCATCAGGAAAGCACCCAGTCATAAATCCAAAATGTGCAGCAAGCACCCACACAATTCATAGTGAACGTAAGTGCCTAAGTCCAGCACTATTTTAATTTTCAGGTGGCATTACAGTAGTGGTTCTCAATCAGGGGTACATGTACCCCTGGGACTACATTGAGATCTTCCAGGGGGTATATCAAATTATCTAGATATTTGCCTACTTTTACAACAGGCTATATTAAAATCATCAGTGATGTCAGTACAAACTAAAATTCCATACACGTCATGTTTACGTTGCTCTGTCAGTGGTTCTTAACATGGTGGTGATGTGGGGGGAGAGGAGTATAAAATGAGAAAGTAAGCAATTTTTCATTAGCAATGTGCTGTGACTCTTTTGTATCTTTGTCTACTTTTATAAGCTAGTAGTTTTAAAGTGAGGTGAAACCTGGGTTATGCAAGACAAATCAGACTCCTGAAAGAGGTATAGTAGTCTGGAAAGGTTGAGAACTACTACACTAGATATCAGTAAGCAAAAACCAAAACTGACATGATTTCAATTACATTGAAGATAACTGTGAAAATTACTATCCTTTAGTCGTCATCTCCCCCCCCCCCCAATTCCACAGTTATCTCTTCTAATAATCTTTTTGTCTAAATGTTTCATTTTAGCCATCAGTCCCTTCATCCTGCCTCTCCACTCTGGATGGCAGCTTCTCCCTGTTTGTGTACCATATTATGCAACATGCAGCTGTACCCACTGGGTGGCTTTCTTGCTGAGATTTAATGTAGTGAATGAACAACATCAATGACCCTGCAGTCTACCAAAAGGACATTTTATTGTCATTCTGTACCACCTGGTAGTGGAATCTTTCCTCAGCCTAGTCCAGAGGGCCAGTAGATGGCTTCATGAATGAGGAGTAAGATGTCTCTCCCAGAATCACTATTAGCATTTCCACATCACCAATATTAATTAGTTGTTTAGGAACAAGTGTCCCTGCATGCAGGTTTCTGAACTGTCCTGTATTCTTAAAGATGTGAGCTTCATGCACCTGTCCAGACCACTCCACACTGATATAGGTGAAGCCTCCACAGAGAACATCTGCTGCTTGCATAACCATGGAAAGTGTCCATTTCTGTAGAGGTACTCAGTAGCAAAGTGGACCTGTGCCAAATCAGGGATAGGGAGGCCTCATTGCAGTATGGGAAACATATTGCTGAAAATCGATCCACTAATTCTTGCATGTTGCCAAGAACCACAGTTCTGTGTAGCAGGAGATTAATGGCCTTACATACGTGCATGCAAATGTCCCTCCTCTATGGATTTTCAACTGTGGTACCAATCTGGCATGTTCTCACTCACTTCTGTGCTGTCCAGGTAGATCCACTTCTGGTGTCCTTGCACTGGAGGATTTGGACAAACTTGTCAACAAGATCCTGGAATGGGAACTTGTCCATCAAAAAGTTCTGCAGCCCTTGTCACTGTCCCAAACCTGTATTATGATGGAAGTCGTCAATCAGTGCTCATTTCTTAGACCTAAAAATGAAACTCCACCAACTGCAGCCCTTCCATGTACACCTCTAGCAACCTTTAATTTTATTTCAGTATGTCCACCAACAAAGTGTCCTCAAAGATAGCCTCATGTTTCTCACAGGGTAAGCCTGGTAGTTGGGTACATCCTGCAAGTCTGTACAGCTGAGTTGTGCAGCTTGTATTTGCAATGTTCATGGGAATAGTGCTGAGCTTGGCAGGCTCAAAATTTGTCAGAAAAGATAGAAGCTAAAAAGGATTGTGCAAGTGTAACACACACACTTTTTAGGAGTGGTGTATTGTCCCAACTAATGGCACTGAGACCACTTACAGAGAGGATGAATTTGCTCTACAGCCTTAGGGAAGAAGCTAGCTGGCTTTTAGCTAATGCAGTAGAAACTCATACACTAAGCTCCAACTGTCCCAGGTTTGATTCCTCCTGGCATTACATCGGGTTAAAAAAGTACAAAAGTTATGAAATAGAGAAGGTATTATGGGGTGGAGAAAATTGCATGCTGGGATCTTGTTCCCTTGTTCCCAGAAATACCTGTGCAAATTGTTAGTATGGCTACTTCTAGACTGCAGAGTTAAATCAGAAAAAGAAACACAATTTGCAATACGCAAATTGCGTATCTTTTTCCAATTTACTTTCGAAAGAGGCTTTTCCGAAATTTGGTGCATCTACATGGCGCCAAATTTCAGAAAAAAGTGCTCTTCTAACACATCTGTTATGCTTCATAGAATGAGGTTTATGGGGATGGTGAAAGAGTGAGTCTGCTTTTTTCGAAAAATTTTCGGAAAAGCAGATGCATTCCTTGAACGTGGTATTGCTTTTCCGGGATACCTCTGGTATTCCGGAAAAGCAATGCAGTCTAGACATATGCCACAAAATAATATGAAAGTGTCCCAAAAGATATTGTGCCAGCAATGGTTCATGGCCTACTGTGATACTTACCTGTGCATACTGAACTTTACATTACTGTAAGCATTGCTAATGAATATGAGCACCACCAATACAAATAGCCACATGTATGATATAAGCCTTCAGTGGTGATAAACCACAGTAAATAGTCATCCCAAGTTTGTAGTATAGACATGGCCTTACTGATCTGTCACCTAGCCTTGAGCCAGGATTTTCACGAGTCAAGATGTTCCAGCTCTATGTAGCAATAGGTGAAAGTGAACAGTGAACAGTTTTCCCCTCCCATTTTTATTACTGGGTTGGGGGCCCTATTGAAATGGTGTCTGTTTGCTCCACTACTTGTTAAATTAAAAAAGTAGATGAAAGTGCTTGCTATCAAATATATTTCCTGTTTTCTGTTGCCATGTGTGTATAAATATATATTTATTAAAAAGGAATCCTTCTCTAAAGCTTCATCTAGCAGTCTCCTCCTCTAAATTAAATTGGGTCAGCTCATGCCATTCCTCAGCTGTTGTCTTGTTTACATATCCTGGTTTAAAGGACATTCCCACCATGGGACATATGGAGCATGTATGTTACATATTGCATTCTAGAATAAGTCTGGTTAAATCCCATTTTTATGGCTTTAGTTTTTAAGTCCCTGTGAGACTTTCCAAAGGAGACTGACGAGAGGGACAGGTGTATCACGGATTCAGCCTGGTGACAAGTTTTCAAATTCAGTTGCATTCTTGCAGTGGCAAAGTTAGGAGCAGCTGGTTTCTCAAGAGCCTCTCTGCTTCTGTTGGAATTCCTGTGGCGGAGAGAAGAATGTACTATTTTGCTCTCCTTGTGAACGACACATCATACAAAGCCGCCATATTTTAACTGAGACATGCCAGGTGCTCCGTCTCATCAGGTGAAGCCTCTTAATTACTGATTGAATAGCCATCATTTGCCCCAATCTGAGTGTTAGTATTTAGACCCTGATTTTGCAAGAGTCTGAGATTGTGATTCTTAACTCCCAGCAAGATCAGCATTGGCTGCTGGCACTCAGCATCTTTCAGATCAGGCCTCATTTTATGTAGAAGAGGGGAAAAAACTATGCTGTCATATTAATAGATGGTGAATGTGACCTGTGAAATGAAAGTTACGCTTTTTTGGATGAGGAAACATTGTAAAAGCGAAACACGGTCATATAAAAATGTCCCATTTTAGAATTTGGGTGGCAATAGAACTATCTCCTCATGCTCCCCAGACTGCTTAACTAGTGCTGCTTTGGTGAACCATCTTTGCTAGCCTGTACTGGGGCAAGTTTGGAAGGCTCTTCCTACTGCATCTCATACTATTTGGGCACGTAAGCCAGAGAATTCCATGTACAAATGGAAATTACTGGTGCACAACATTTTTTCAGACTACTTGAAAAACCTGGCATGTAATACATTTGCAAAAATGAAGAATGACGGTGATTATTCTTGCAAACTGTGTATGCAATGAGATGTACGGTTTTGGACTAAGTTGCATGTCACTCTGTATGGGTGCAATAGGAAAGAGAGTATTTTTACCCCCATTGTGTGTCCCCAGACACAATCTGCTTCCTACCTTATGTTCACACAAAAGGAATGCCAGAAGTGAGCATTTTAGGGGTGAGGGACATGGGAAGAGTGACCCAGAGACTGCTGTGCAGGGACAAATACTGGCAAACCGTTAAACAGATTTAAGAAGCGTTCTCCTCTCTGTGTCCTCCCCTCTCCCCCATGTTTCATGTGGATGCTATTTTTTTAAATCTCTTGTATATATTTTTGATGATTGATGTATATCCCCATCAACGGTTTCCAGGACAGGAGGGCTACGTTGAATTCCTGGCCTGACTACTTAGGCCACAAATAAATCCAGTGCTGTGGGAAACTGGCTGAAGAAAGGCAGGAACTAATCACTGTTCAATTGGCAAAGGGAATGGTGTGAATCCCAGGGCTGAAATCCTGGCCCACTGAAGACAATACAAATGCTGCTATTGACTTTAATGGAGCCAAGATTTCAGCCTGGGTCTCTCTTAGGGCCTGATCCTGCAAGATGCCGAGCTGTAACTGGGAATTGCTGAAGGTTCACAACTACCACTGAAGTCAATGGGAATTAGGGGCACTGAGCAGCGTACAGAAAGCATGCAGTTCTACCCAGGATCAGGCCCTTTTGAAGCTTAGACACATATCTGCAAGCAGCAAGAGAGCGGTTTTTGTTACAAACCCAAGAGGAAAGAAATATTTGTATGGTATTAACTTTTTTTTATGCTTTGGAGCTGTTCTGGCAGACAACAGGAGACTAAAGGAAACATTCAAAATCCAAATGGTTTATGTGCATCATTTCTTTTTCAGCTAATGTGGCACTGTCAGAGCTGTTAACAATCTTATAACACAAAATTGGGGATGGGTTTTTCCCACTTGAGAGATGCATTTCCACACATGAGAAAGCCATTGTTGCTTTGTATTCCCTGCCTCTCACAAATCATGATAAATGTAGAATTTTGTAACTCACTGATAGCAAAGTCAGATACTAAAGTTACCCTACTTTAAAAAATAGCTAAGATGTTGTTTGCTAATTTGCCATGAGGGTTGGCACCAGGGACCTTCCAACTTTCCTTCTAGTCTTATGTACCATGGAAAGAGTAACTCTAAATATCAACTGTCTGATCACCAAAACTATCAAATGTGTTTATAAAAAACCCATCCTTTTAAGGCTACCTTCATCCCACTCTCCCCTCCCCCGAAATCATGCTCTCAAAGCAGCAGCTGTGACTGATGCATTCATCCAGTGGCTGGGACGACAGTAAGCCTCTGAAACTGCATTGTTGCTTGGTAACCACCTGCTAGGCAGCGCAAAAGTGCAACCACTAAGTGCCCTGGAGGCTGAGGACTTCACATCTCATAGACAAATGGGTGCCTCACAGTTGGCCTGAGGATCAGCGGTGCTGATCATGGATGTCTCTCTCATGGCAGTCACAGTGTTACGTGCTGGGCCATCTGCTGAGCTCCTTCTATATAATTTTTTTTCTGGTCTGAGAGAGGCTAGTGATCTAATTTCTAGCAACAATAATGTTCTGCCAACAATACACAGCTTTATAATATTGAGGGAAATAAGTCAAGTGCAATCTGGTTTTACATACAAATGAATAAGGGAAAACATTGCATTGTCCAGACTGTAACATAGAAGGATATAATGGCACCAATACGTCTTTTATTTACCAAAACATTCGTATTTGGATATAACTGTGGTTTACATTTTCAAACCCAGAGACTGAGAGATTCTTTCATGTATTATATTCCAAGAGTACATTTGGCATTCAATATATTAAAATAAGAGTTAAAAATGTGGGCTGCATCTACACTGGCATGATTTTGTGCAAATACTTTTAATGGAAAAGTTTTTCAGTTAAAAGTATTTGCGCAAGAGAGCGTATACTGGCATGTGCCTTTGCGCAAAAGATTTGCTTTTGCGCAAAAGCATCTGTGCCAGTGTAGACATTCTCTTGCGCAAGAAAGCTTCGATGGGCATTTTAGCCATCGGGCTTTCTTGCGCAAGAAATTGATGTTACCTGTCTACACTGGCCTCTTACACAAGTGTTCTTGCGCAAGAGAACTTATGCCTAAGCGGGAGCGTCAGAGTATTTGTGAAAGAAGCACTGATTTCATACAGTAGAACATCAGTGTTCTTACACAAATACTCGCATCCAGGGTAGACAGGCGGCAAAATCTTGCCAGTGTAGATACAGCCGTGGTGTTTTGCTCTAGATCAGAATCCTGATTAAGTCAAGTTATGGTTTGAAAAAAATAAAAACGAGAGTTTAAGTTTAGATTAAATAGTGCTGGAGTCTACTTAGCTGTTCTCGAGAGAGTTCAAATAGTGGATATCTTGAATGACTGAAACCTTGTAAGATCAGTTGTTCTTACTAGGTTTCTGGCCTCTTGGCCTGAAATCTGATGAGAACCAAATTTCACCAGTACCTGAATCAGAACTGGGAAACAGGTTCCTTCCACTTTAGGATTAGATCTGGAGACAAACTACCTTTGGAGTTCAGGTCTAAAGATTTGAATAGTCGGTAATGCCTCCCCATGTTTTATGAAAATTGGCTTATGAATATTCATAACTCAAAGATGCTATGTCTGTGTTGATCTGCTGAGGGGCAGTTACCCCAACTCGATGCCTTGGGAGGGGGAGACCAGAGCTTCTGTCCCAACAGAACAAGGTGGCGGGGAGCCCCATAGGGCAGGAAGGTGGGAATCACTGGCTTGATCAGTCCACCAGGTGACAATTCCCATGGGACTTCTGTAGTCCAACCTGTCACAGTGTCCTTTTCCTCTCACATGGCTAATTTCAAACAATAAACATTTTATCATTTAACAGACTACACAAAGGGTAGGGAAAATAGGTGACAAGAATCACAACCTGACAATATCAAAATTATAAAATTGTTTGACGTTGCTCCACATTAAGTTCACAGGATTGTGTTTGTAACTGGCTCAAAATACAGACATAAAATCCAAACATAAATAGGATACAATATACAGTACTTCTGAATATTTGCCACACTGTTTAATATGCTAAACAGCCTGCTGGGAGATTGACACCTTTTTTTATTTGAAAACTAGATTTGTGCACATACCTTCTGGGCCTGTAATATTGTCCTGATGGTTTTACTATGTCAGGATAGAGTTATGATAGCTCAGATATGCATTCATTTATATAAAGTGTTCTTCTAATGCTACTTCTCTTTGATATGCAGCATTCTGGGTGCCAGATGGCTGGCCCCCCCCCCCCCCCCCGCATACCAGAGGTGGTGGCATCTCAGCAATGCTTCACTTGTGATCCTTCAGGATGAAAGGTGATACAGAAATACTAGTTCTCTCGGAAAGCTGTGCATTTTATTTGTTGTTGTCATAGCTATAAGATACAGGAGAGATTGTGCTTCAGGTAGCCTGACCAATTAGCCCATTCTGCTGGGCAGAGAAATGGAGAGGGAGGGAAAGGCCTGTTTCCTCCCTGCCCCACCCTCTTGGGGTAGCTTTCATCTGTGGGGGCGCACTGATGGAACATTCCTTTGCTCCCCAAAGCATAAGGAATGTACTTGTGAGAGGCCCTTGTGCTGGCCCCCCAAGAGAGCCGCCCAGTCTCTCTCCCCCACAAAGCCCTACACATCTGCGTAAGGGTCAGCTACAATGTGGTGCTGTATAATTTACTGACAAGCCTAAACCAATCATAACTGCCCTACATCTTCAGTTATGCAAGGAAACTTGGCTATACTGTATTATTTAAGACAATAGCCTCGGAGAGAGCAAATCAAAGTGCGTATACTAGGTCTGCCAGCATTCAAAAAACATGTCAGCTCCACACACCCCCTGTGAAATTGGTTTATAAATCACACACGCCTAAAAATAATAAATATGGACTTTTTAAAAAAAATTGCTTTCTGGGTTTTGAGCTGTTAGGGTTCATTTTTTAAACTTTTCTCTGAGGTCTAGAAACGTACTTTTTTTTTTTTAAAGGAAGCTGAGATTCTCATATAATCGTTTGACAGAAGAGGATGTGTTTCACTTTCAGAAACACATCAAAACTTGTGAAACTCATTCTAAGCACTATAGCAGGGTGGTCAACCTAAACCTGAGAAGGAGCCAGAATTTACCAATGCACTTTGCCAAAGAGCAACAGTTCTATGACACCCGCCCTGATCATCTCCCCACCACCACTCTCAGCATATCCCGCCCACTGGCAGCCCCACCGGTCAGTGCCTCCTTCTCCTTTTCCTCCTGTCCACTGTGATCTGCACTCTCTCAGTGAGAGACACTGGCAGGAGGAAGCGTGGGTGTAAGAGGCTCAGTGGAGAGGGTAGGAAGTGGCAGGATCCTAGGGGGAAAGGGTGGAGGGGGACTGCCCTAGGGCCGAGCTGGGGTGTTGAACAGTGAACACCCTCCGGCCCAGTACAAAGTTGGCACCTGTAGCTCCAGCCCTGGATTTGGTACCTATATTAATTTCTGAAGAGCCACATGTGGCTCTGGAGCCACAGGTTGGCCACCCCTCCTCTATCGATTTAGCAATGCTGTGAAAATTTTAGTACTCCACCCTAAGGAGGAGCCCCATAACATAGAATTCTGTGTTGGATTTTGAACCTACAAAATGCTGGCTATGTAGCCATGCCAAGCCAGTGACGGAAACAAAGCGAGCAGCATGTGACACCTTAACACTTTGAAAAGTCAGTAAGACAGAGGAAATATTACACCAACACTCTACCTGCACAAAGCAGGAATGGAGAGGGCAAATCATGATGTGCATGGTTTATTCTTGGTTTGTGTGTTCTTTTCCTAAGGTGGTATGGCCATGGTAGCCAAATCCCTCCTACTTTGTGCAATCCCCTAGAACCAGCATTAAAAACCTAGTAATGAGTGAGCAATAGCATGCTAACTTTTCTCTCCACGTATGTGAGCTATTATGGTGCCACTATGTGAGTGAATGATGAGGCGTTTCCACCTACCTCCATGTCTGACTTGTCTCATTCTGCCAATGTTATCAGTTTGGGCTTGTTTAATTAGAGATCTGCTGGTCAGTGGCCAGTTATATTTAATGCTAGGTCCACACACACAGTTGCGCTACATTAACTAATGATGTCACATTGTTCCAAGTTATTTCAACCAGTACAATTCTGTATGTGGGGATGCCTTGCAATGCATCTGGAACCTTTGCCCCTGTTAAACTGATGTAAGGCCAGCTAAACTGATATAAACCAGGTTTGCATTGATCTGAGCTCTCACCTACAAACTTGCAGCAATTTCTTTAAATTGGTGCAAGTTTGTATGTAGACAAGTCCTCTGTAATGAGTTGGGGGCATTGTTTCCAGGGGTAAGCCTTCTCAGCAAGGTAACATATCCCTACCACGTGTATATGATTCCTGTTCCATAGCTATCCTCTGCAATGACTAATATTTTCATCAGTTCTTTTCCAGGGTCTGCAGTGCAGAGTATAAATATTTGTTTCACACTCCTGTCTGAAGTTGCTCCTGACTTGTTCTTTTCTTGAGACATGGTATCTGCTGCATGAGATAACTGCGCACCATCTAAGATTCATATGGTGCTGTGAAGTGACATGAGTTTACTGAGTGGTAGTGGTGGCATCAGCAGCCTCTTTACATTGGTAGACTCTTCCCATATGTTGAGTGCTGCCACTCTTTGTTCCTAAGCCAGATCTTTGCCCCCAGCAGCATAGTTTGCTTATTTTAACTATCTGATCTTTTTGCATATTGGGCACATTGCAAACAGTCATGTACGTGCTCTGTCTCTAGTTACGCTCAATATCATACAATCTGCATATATCCCAAAGCTGGTGATAACTGCTCTTTTGCCCTACCTCTTTCCTTAGCATAATAAGAAGATTGCTCTCTCACACCAGAACTGAAAGATACAGATAAACATGATTTCCTTACTGCATCAAAGCCTCTGTTATGTGGACCATCTGTGATACCTCACCTTCTGATTCCTGCTGATATTGCAAGGGTGCTTTTCATATCCGCCTAGTTTTTACCTTGGTGCATTGTTTTACAGGTGCATTATTTTTACTATGCACACTTTTGAAAGCCACTGGGATGGTCATGGGTCATTGATTTCACCCTGTCCTGCTATGATGTGCCGAGATGATGTATTCTCCTTCAACTGCTCCTTGCTTTCATTGTCCACTGCTGCTATTGTGACATATTTGCTTAATAGAGAGGATGTCTGATAGCCCATTGTTGCCGCAAATTCAAATCACAGGCACTTCAGATAAGCTGAAGTTTAGGTTGAACCTCTCTAATCCAGCACCTTCAAGACCTGACTGGTGCTGTGCTAGAGAATTTGCCAGATCACAGAAGGTCAGCATTGTCTGGCAGCATTACCAACACTTCCACTGCTTTCTGGGCTCTTTAGGAATCTTTAAAGACACTTAGGAGTGAATTAGAGCTAAATAACAGCACAGAACACTGAAAGCCAGGACTGA
This sequence comes from Pelodiscus sinensis, assembly GCF_052426305.1. Lineage (NCBI taxonomy): Eukaryota > Metazoa > Chordata > Testudines > Trionychidae > Pelodiscus > Pelodiscus sinensis. The sequence continues at coordinate 107,185,282 of NC_143055.1, forward strand.
TGGTAGCAAACCATAGGCGAGGAACATTTTTTTGGGTCAGGGGCTGCTGATCCACAGAAAAATCAGTTGGAGGCTGCACACAAATGAGATGAAAAAACAAACATACAAAACCCAAACAAACCCTCACTGACGTGGCCCCCGGCTGAGAAGAAGAAAGACTCCCCACATTCTCCTTGCATACCAGAGCCTAGCAGGGCCCGGATAGTAGATTTTGTGTGCTCCAGTCCTTCAGGGTATGATGAGGGGTCTGCAGTGCCAGCACAGGCTCTCCAATGCTGGGGGGTGAGAGCCCCGAGCCTCGGGGGCTGGATCTAGGCCAGCTGGGGGCCAGGCCTTTGGTTCCCCGCCCCTGCTGTAAACAAACATTATGGGACAGTGGGAAACTTGGCCACACTTATGAGAAGTGGACATCCGGCTAACTAAAATCATGCTGGACCAAGGATGTTGCTGGACCAGAGAGTGCAAACTAGAGAGGTTCCACCTGCAGTTAATAAATACAGTAGAAAAGGTGGAGTCGTCTTCTTAAACCTTTGTACTCTTAATGGAACATAGGTCATTTACAAGTCTCCTCCACTTCACTCTGTCTTGAGACAAAACTTCTAGCTGACTCTAGGAGAACCTCAGTTGTTGTCCTTCAATCTTAGTAGATATTCTCCACATTGTCCGAGGTCTTCCTCTTTTGCGTTTTCCTTGACAGACTATGCTGGATGATGGTTTTCTGAGAGTGTGGCCTAGCTGTCCCACTTTCTTCTCTTGATTTGAACATCAAGTGGTTCTTGTCCTGCTGTATTCCAAAGCTCCTTATTTGTGATAAAGTCTTGCCATATGATGTGAAGGATGTACCTCAGGCACAAATGGAGTGCAATAACTAAAATTAAATGCACATTGGCTAAAAGTATAAAGACCATGATGACTAACATACTACCCAAGCAACCGTGAGCTGTGATATGATATAAACATCTTAGAGACCAGGAGAGCAAAATTCAAAGTACTGCAGCTTGGAGTTTCCTCAAAACCTTGAGATACAGGCCAAGGGTACGTCTAGACTACATGCCTCTGGCGACAGAGGCATGTAGATTAGGCTACCCACATAGGAAAATGAAGCGGCGATTTATTGATAGTTCAAGGACACCTGAGATGCTGTTCCTTACTTCATTTTCCGTTTTCATTGTGAACTTAAGATGAGGTTTACCTGGGAGGTCAACAAATGCCTTTGATGTCAACCACGGTGCGTCCAGACTACCGCGCTGAGCCGACAAACAGCTGATCGGCTCAGCGCGGCAGCCATTTAAATTTAAATGAAGCGGCGATTATTTAAATCACCGCTTCATTTTCCTATGCTGGGTAGCCTAATCTACATGCCTCTGTCGCCAGAGGCATGTAGTCTAGGCATACCCTAAGATGTACTGCATTCAGTTTGTTTTTTTTTAACTATAACTGAAATATTTTTTGCATCTTTTATTTTATTGAACTGCATTGGAAACAACCTTCTGCCCTTCTCCATCTTTATTGTTTTGCTTCATTGTGTTAATGATTTGCTGTTACAGGAGAAAATCTTTAGCTTACAACTGGATCTGAAGTTATTTATTAAACAGCTCATTGTAAAATGATGGAAATATAACTCAGCCAGCAAATGTAGCTAACAGCTCATTTGGGTATAGCAATTGTTTGTTATTTCTGATGTATGGAGTGCCATTCCTATTTAAACTGGCCCATTACATTTACAGAAAAAATGTCCTCTCCCGCCCACTGCTGAGCTGTGTGTCAGTTGGTTAACTACCTCTATCCTAGAAATGGCAAAGGAATATCAGTGGTACTGTATTTACACCAAGATTGACACTATCGGGGTTTTACTGTTCAAAAGGAGCCAACAATGAACTGTTTATCCCAGTGGGACTACTTAACATCACACCTGGTAGTAAGTGCTGGTGGTATCAGGGCCATAGTTTGTAAAGTGCTTGGGGATCCTTTGGGATGAGAGGTGTTACAGAAATGTAAGTTTATACTAAGACAATGCAAAATAACTAACTAACTAACTAAATAATCAGGTTGTTAGTTAAACACTGAGTGGTTTCAGACAAATAAATATCCCTTCAGAAGGGTGAAATATAGGAGAGCAAGCTTCTGTCTCCGGATGGAAACAAGTTGCCGAGGAAAAAAGAAGCGTTTTTAAGTTCACAATGAAAATGGAAAATGAAGTAAGGAACAGCATCTCAGGTGTCCTTGAACTATCAATAAAAGGAGCGAGGGAAGGATTGTTAGAAGAGTGATGAATGGTTGCTATATGTATTTGTAAAGACAGAAAAGTAAAACAAAATAGCCATGAGAAGTGAGAAATGCTAAGGAAACAAAATGGCTACAGTAAAAAAGGTGTTTAAGAGGTTTATTTTCCCTGGATGCATACCCACAAGTCTCATGAATGTTAAAGGTATTTAAATGCATGGCTCAAGGGGACAAAATAATGACCTTTATGTGTTTAAATGTGTTTTGCCAAACTCAGTTAAAAACACAAATTTTAATTGTAAGAGGCTGATTAAGTTTTAAGTATTTGTATTCACTTCCAACAAATTATACTCTACTTTAAAAGTTAATCATAGGGAAATAAAATTAAAACAATAACAACTGATGATATAAGTACTACTTGATTGGTTTTTATATTAGCACATTTCTTTAGGCAATACTATTCATGCTGATTGCCCAATCATTTATCATAGGCGATTACATAATACATAGACAACCATGTATTCAAAATCAAAATGGCCAGATTCTCAGCTGATGTCAATCATTGTAGCTCCATAGCTCGATATAACCTATATGACTTTTGTAGTAAAAACCAACTAATTTTGGCCGGTAACTGCAAGATCACCTAAGATGACAGTAAACAATTGCATAGAAACCAGGTAATGCAGAAGAGTGCTGCCAATAATTTCTCAAGGGGCTCTCACAAAAATATTCCTGCTTAACATGTGATACATTTCACAGAAAAGAGGTGCATGTACTTGGAGAGAAGAGGGACTGGAGAATCAATTTATTTACTATTTGAACACAATGCTTTCTCACAGCCAGAACCAAAGGAACACGGCAAACTGTCTGGTAAACAAATTTGTTCTAAGCTACACTTTGCTGAAAATGTTTATGCTCTTGGAAAATGTACTGGGACAGCTCCTCAGTCAGAGAAAATCAATATGGTTCTTTTGAAGACTATGGAGCTAGGTTGATTTATTCTAGTTAAGGATTTGGCCCACTGAGTCCATTAATAGTAGAGAAGAGTGATACGTTGTGTAATTTATGGAGGGCCTTGAGAAGGGGCCTCCTACCCCTTTTCAGAGATTCCTTTTTTCTTGGAAATTAATTGATACTAGCTGACAGTGCATCCCAAGGCCCCCTGCAAAAAAAATAAACAAAAAAAACAACCTCTTGAGAAGTATTTCTAAGAGCCTCAGGACTAAGAGGTTAGATAAGCAGTATCCAGAGCCAAGGGATAATGGGAATAGCCATTCATCAGGGCCTGGTGAATTAAAAGGGCCCTGTATTCCCAGCTGCCGCTGTTGCTACAGAGGCAATGGCAGTGGCCAGAACTCTAGGCCCTTTAAATTGCCAATGGAGCCCTGGGCAGCTCGAGCCAGTGTGTTGTTGAAGTACTGAGTGTGGGAGAATACTAGGCCCTACCCCCTTTCATTCTGCCCAAGGCCCACCTATTCTGGCAGCCTGGAGCTGCCCCCCCTCCTCCCCTCGCCCACCTTGCTCAGGTTCCAGCAAAGTCTTTCAGGTGCCCTGCACAGAGCAACAATGAACTCGATCAAAGACAGGAAACTTATCTGCCCTTCTGTTTTAATGCAGAACTTTAACAAGGGTGGAGACGGGAGCCAGAAAGAATAATGTAAAAGGAAATGCTTGTAACTAATTTACAGAGATTTCTGCCTTTTGGTTTTAGGAGAGGTCACTCCATTTTGAACTCCAAATTCAGTGCAGGTGACAGTGTATCCGATTATGCAGGAAGTCTTACATCACAGCTGTAGTTAATAATGTGTTAAAATGAATGTACCTTATTTTGTGCCAAGATATTTCAGTGGGTGTAACTTTCATAAATAAATGGGACTTGCCCTTTTCTTATAAACAGACTGAGAAAAAGGGTTTCAAATCAATTTGAATCATGATGGTATAGATGGTGGCACAAATAGGGCTATGGCAATAACTCAACCTATTGAAATCGTAGTCTTTCTTTTGCTTATTTGTATTTTTTTTGTCTGTATTTTTCAAAGAAAACTTTGATATAGAGGTAGCTTGTAACCTCTTATTTAGGTGGGTATGCTGCAGTTTGCTCACAATGGGGTACACCATTCCTCCATTGTTCAAGGAAGTCTTACATCACAGCTGTAGTTAATAATGTGTTAAAATGAATGTACCTTATTTTGTGCCAAGATATTTCAGTAGGTGCATCTTTCATAAATAAATGGGACTTGCCCTTTTCTTATAAACAGACTGAGAAAAAGGGTTATAAGTTTCTTACGGTATGTAATCATATACAGCCGGGTTCTAACTTACTTTCCATAAGAAAAATCCAGTTTTATTTTAAGCACTTGAGCTGGTACTCCTGTGGGTAAACCACCTAAAAAATTAGTTCCAGAACGGACACATGAATGGAGACTCAAATAACTAAACCATATAATATAGCTGATGGAAAATTTGGCAGCAAAATCTTTAAGCAGTGCCCAGAAAAGAGCGGGATTCCCATCTTATAGCCAAATTTTATTACCCCTTGGATGATTGATACTACTGGTGTGTCTTAATTGTGGTAACTTTTAAGTGTTTGTTACACGCTAGAGATGAATATGTCCTGGCCTCAGCCATAATACCTTGTGCTTCTCACAAATTAAAGTCAATCTAAAGTAGCACTTGGAACACTTTTGTGATGCTGCTGATCCCATAGGGAGACTTCTTCCTCCTGAATCAAAACAGAGAACTGATAACATGTTGTTAGAGGGCACTTTTAAGTGCCATCTATTTCATGGGACGTAAAGCTAACATTCTAATTACCATAAATATTCATAAGCCTTTTTTTGGTAAAAAAAGCAAAGCAGCTAAGAGTGGGGGTTAGCTTATCAAAGGACTTCGTTGGCTTCTGGCCCATCAAGGTAAGGTGCTGGCATGCCAGGATGGTTTGTGTACTTGCCGTGCCTGCAGACATGAAGCCCTGCAGTTCCCAGTGGCTTCAATTCACTCTTCCACGCCAGTGTGAGTTGTGGGAAGTGGGGGCCAGCACGTCCCTTGGACCACATCACTTCCCAGGAATATCAAACTGCTACTAAAAAGTAAAAGACTTTGTGCCTGCAGGTGTTTCAGGTACACAAAAACTCCCGTCGTGCCAGCAACTTACCCCAATGGGCCGGTAGCCAAAATTTGCCAACCCTGCTGTATTTTAAAAATTGGCGTAGCAAGAGACAGGCAAGCTTTACTAGGATTATTGTAATGTAATCTAACAAAAAACCTATTATAATAGCACACATACCTTCAAAATTAGTCATTTTTTAAGCATCCATTTTCTGAGTTTAAATTTTCATATCATTCTGATGTGCTTATTTAGAATTTCTTAAAATCCTTCAAAGTCCGAATCAGTCTCTGATTCACCAAACAGATAATTAAACTCAGCTTCAGTCATAGCTCCACCTGCATTGTTACTGTAGATGTTGGCAGTTTCGCCTTCAGACTGATCCCTTCTCATCATCAGCCTCCATTGTGTCATTGTCAGATATGGCATCGTCTTCTCACCCATCAAGTGCATTGCTGATACTGCATTTCTGAAATGGTTTTTTCGATCATTTCTGAGGGAATGAACTCCCACACATCCTTGACCCATTGGGCGACCAGACTGATGAAGCTCAAAATCAGATTCCCACAAGGGATGTGAAGGACTAGTCGACTATCCGATAAGCAAATGCTTATGCTTATCGGATAGTCAACAGGAGAATTGACTAGTCATATCCCCCGCCCTTGCTGCCTCTATCAGAAAGAGCCCTAGTGCCAGGCCCCAGGCTCCATGCAGTGCTGCCGCTTTGAAATGCCACGTGCAGCCCGGGGCCAGCTCGGCGTCAGGCTTCTCACGGCGTTTCAAAGTGGCAGTGACGCGTGGATCCCGGGATCAGCTGGGACTCCCCCGCTGACCCCGGACTCCATATGGTGCTGCCCCTTTGAAACACCATGAGAAGCCTGACACCAGGCTCCCCACGGCATTTCAAAGCAGCAGCACTGCACGGAGCCTGGGATCAGTGGGGAGCCCCCAGCTGACCCCGGGCTCCACACAGCACTTTCACCTTTGAAAGGCAGAGGCACCCTATCAACTAATTGAATAGTCGATGCAAAGTGCATTGACTATTCAATTAGTTAATTAGTCAATATTTAACATCCTTAATTCCCACATTTTGTCACTTTCTTCATGCCTAAGCATATACAGTCAGACCACATTTTGCATAGCCTGACTTTAAAGGGTTTGTTCAGGCAGACATCAAGCGGCTGTTGAACAGAAGTTCTACAGGTATTACAGCCAAAGTAGTTTTTATTTTTTTGGCTACGTGTTTCACCTCATCCATCTTGTGTGCTCTGAATATATCCCAAACAAGCAGAGCAGGTTTCTTGAGAATTGCTCCTGGTCTCTTATTCCACACTTTTCCCAGCCATTCAATAGTCCCCCTTTCATCCATCTGTCTCGTGTGTGTACAATGGCACCAGCAGGAAATTTCCATGTTTTCAGGCAATGTTTTTCTTTTAAAAATAATAACAGAAGGGAGCTTTGAGCCATTGGCCAAACATGAGAAAACCACTGTAAAATGGATTTTTTTTCATGGCCAATGGTTTTAATTAAAACTGTTTTTTTTTTCACTGACACTGGTTACCGTTCTGTTGCTTGGGAGATTGAAAGTCATTGGTGTTTTGTCCATATTTCCTATTTGTGACAGCCCAATGCATATTCCTTTCAATGTTTTATAATAAACTTTTGGAGAGATGTGATTTTTTTTCTTCACGATCTTTCGGCAGCTTTTGTGCTCTTTGTTTGCTGACAAAGGCAGGAACCTTGATGGTTCATGAAACGAGTACACCAACTCGCTGATGCCACAGCAATGATGGATTTACTGACTTGTATTAGTAGTTTTTCAACATTTGTAGAGCATCCAGATGAATTCCAGTTCTCATGGGCATCCCTGGGGGGTTTGTGGTCCCTGTGTCACAGGTACCGCCCTCCTTTGCTCTGCCCTACCCTCGCCTCTTCCCCTCCCTTGCTCTGCCCCCATTGCACCCCCTTGTCCAAAGCCTTCTCCCCTCCAAAAGATGAGATCTGGAAGATTGCCAGGGGCAGGAAGAGGGGGATTGGTGTGGAGCAGCAGCAGGAATCAGGCCACATCTGCACTCCCCAAAGCGGTGGGAGCCTGAGTGACCTAGGAGCCTTCTCTGCTCTGCCGCCCATCTCCTAACCTGCTACACTCTACTTCACCACAGCAGTAGGAAGCAGAGCACCCTGGAGCTGGGACACCCTGCTTCCCACTGCCATGGTGAAACGGAGAACTGTGGGCTGAGAGATGGGTGCAAGTATGGAGAAGGCTCCCAGGGCACTCTGGCTCCTATTGCTGCGGTGAGTGCAGGAGTGGGGAATCAATCCCTGCTGCTGCCCTGCATCAGGCTCCCCAGGTAATCCCCTGGGCCACCCTGGGTCCTGTCCATAGGATGGCTAAGGTGGCCACTACAAGGTCCCCCCAAAGTTTGGGGCCTGGGAAGACTGTGCTGAACCAATTTATGGATGGGATGGTGCTGCCAGTTCAGCTGAGGAGGTACCCATTTTGTTGACATTCAACAACCCAATCATTGAGATCTTTCTTCAACTCAGGAAATGAAGTGCACCTCGTTGGACATTTTTTCTTGCTTCTTGGCATGTCTTTTAGGGTACGTCTACACTTGCTCCCTAGTTCGAACTAGGGATGCAAATGTAGGCGACTGAAATTGTTAATGAAATGGGAATTTAAATATCCCACACTTTATTAGCATGATTTACCAGCGCGTTACTCCGCTCAACAGCTGATTCGAACCAGGAAGTGCGCACTGGGACGCATTAGTTTGAACCAAACCCCTTGGTTCGAACTAACATTAATCCTCTTTTTTTGATATTTAAATCCCCACTTCATTAGCAATTTCGGTCACCTACATTTGCATCCCTAGTTCGAACTAGGGAGCAAGCGTAGACGTACCCTTAGTGTTTTTATTCTCCCCGACCCATTCTCTTACTTGCTTCTCATTGACACAGAATTCACAGGTAGTGGTGCAAGTATTATTTGCTTCTGCATATTCAACAGCTTTAAGCTTTGATGCTGCATCATAAGCAGACCATTTTCTTTTGATTGTACTGTTTTTCATTTAAATACTTGTATGCAAATCTTAGAATATAATGTAGTTCTAGACTTTGTAGGACTTTAAATAGGAATGTCACCTACTTTATCACTGTCAAATTATTATTGTTCTTTATTTCAAAGCAGCCTTGTAGATTGGCATGTCTGTGGTGATAACAGGTTATTTAAATGGTATTACAGAATCATCTGTGCATAATATTTTCATATTGGCTCAAGACTTACAAATTACAGTAGTCGACATGCATAAAGAGATCAAATTACACAATAGCAGACTGACACCAGAGCTGTAGTACTATTGTTCATTGTATTTTTCTGATTGACTTGTAAGATTTAGCATTTTGTGATATGCATGGGTCAAATTTCGTGCAGATGTACAGCACCGCTCTTTTAGCTAATCTAGTCCACTAAACAAAGCCTTTGTTACTTTAAATGGATGCAGTATTCATGGCAATGACTTCTTTTATGATCAGTATAAATATGTGTTATAAATAGAGAGTACATTTATAAAGTTTGCTGATGATACTAATGTGGGAAGGGTTTGCAAGTTCGTTGGAGGATAGGATTATAATTCAAAATGATCTGGACAAACTGGAGAAATGGTTGGGGTAAACAGGATGAAATTCAACAAGGACAAATGCAAAGTACTCCACTTAGGAAGGAACAATCAGTTTCACACATACAAAATCGGAAATGACTGTCTAGGAAGGAGTACTGCAGAAAGGGATTTAAGGGACGTAGTGGACCACAAGATAAATATGAGTGAACAATATGACACTGTTGCAATAAGGTTAAACAATATTCTGAAATGACAGGCAAAGTAATTCTTCTGCTATATTCTGCACAAATTTAGCCTTAACTGGAGTAATGTGTCCAGTTCTAGGTACCACATTTAGGAAAGATGTGGACAAATTGGAGGAAGTCCAGAGAAGAGCAACAAAAATGTTTTAAAGATCTAGAAAACAGGACCTATGAGGGAAGATTGAAAGAACTGGGTTCATTTAATCTGGAAAGTAGAAGACTGAGAGAGAACATGACAGCTTCAAGTACCTAAAGGCTGTTACAAAGAAGAAGAGAGAAAAAATATTCTCCTTGACCTCTGATGATAGGACAAGAATCAATGGGCTTAAATTGCAGCTAGGGGGCAGATTAGTTTGGATGCTAGGAAAAGCTTCCTGACTGTCAGGATGGTTTAAGTAGTGGAATAAATTGCATAGGGAGGTTATGGAATTTCTATCATTGGAGATTTTTAAGAGCAGGTTAGACAAACTCCTATCAGGAATGGTCTAGTTGGTGCTTGGACCTGTCATGTTTTAAGTGATTTGTTTACATGGACATGAACTGAGAAAAATGATATTATTGATATCCATGCTTTTTATTTTTATTAATACTTTTTATCTCAATTCTGACATAACAAGTATAACATTTAAGTAACATTTAGCACCCCTTTTTAAAGAGGTGAGTCCATAATTGAAATTCCATCATTGGTGATGTACAACGGTAGTCAGTGAGTTTCAGCTCCTGGCCCATCAGGGTAATTTGCTGGTGCCAGGATGTTTTGTGTACTTGTAGTGACTGCAGGCACAAATCCCTGCAGCTCTTAGTGGCTGTGATTTGCCATTCCCAGCCAATGGGAGCAGCAGGAAGTGGTGGCCAGCATGACCTTCGGACCACACTGCTTCTTGCAGCTCCCGTTGTCTGGGACGGGTGGATTGCAGCCTCTGAGAGCTGTAGGGCTCTGCCTGTGGAAACTCTAGGTAAATAAAATATCTTGGCATGCCAGCAGGTTACCCAGACCGGCCATGAGCTCAAGTTTGCCAAGCCCTGAAATATAGGTTCGGCTTATGAAAGGGTCATAGAGTTTTGCCATTTTTTTATATCCATCCTGGTGGGTCGCCTTATAAATGGACAGGATAATGGATGAGTTTGTTAACATAGTGTTAAATCAAAATGTAGTCAGGATGTGTGTGAGGATGTCAAAATGGAACCCGTGTGATTGACAGGGACAGTTGCTGCCAAAAGATTCTATCAACTCAGCACTAAAGCTTTGAGCATGACACTAATCCTGTGCACCAGGTACAAACTTTTTGCACATGTCGCTCTGCATGTTGCACACAGGACTCTGATAAGTTTCCCGCCTTTAAACTTATAAATAACCTGACCTGTGAGAGGATTGGGTCGGGAGTTTTCCAATCCAACAAGGAAAAGAGGCACACTGGACTGGGATACCATGGCGAAGGCCAGGACCATCTCCACTTTTCTAGTCCTGTTCTTCTTCTACTGCTGCCAGGGTGCTCTGATCCACAGTTGTGGCGCAGGCCCAACATTGTGAATCAGCAGCTACCTGTCCTGTTACATTGGACCTAAACACTGCCAGTCCTGTTCAGCTTTGTGTCGCGAAGGCGCACGTCTCTCCAAAAGACTGAGCTGTTCAAAGTAGCTTCATTTACCACCAGGGATGCCTCAGTGTTCCTCCCTCTCAGCTACCGAAGCTCCGGTTCCAGACCATTGGTCATCCAGTATAGTATCCAGCTGTTAATTCATGGTTTAATCTGCACTGTCTTCTTCATATATCAGTGGGAGCGGAGTTGGGATTGGTATTGTTGGATCATTTGTATGATATTGTTCTATCCGTTATGCTTCATAATATACTGATTAAATTTACCATTGCATCTGTGCTTATCGAGAGACTAAAAGAAAAATCTGCCAGTGATAGATATGGTAGGATCTGAGGAGAACCCACTTCTGAATCAAAGACATGATTCCATCTAATCAGATCAGGTCCTAAATTAACTCAGTTAGGCTAAGTCTACACTGGCAGCTTTTTCCAGAAGAACAGTCGTTCTTCCTCAAAATCTTGCTGGCTGTCTACACTGCATGAGCATTCTTCCAGAAGTAAATTTACAGTAAAGCATTATAAAACATGGCTTCTTCCAGAAGATTTATTCCTCTCCACACAAGGAATAAGCCCTCTTGTGCAAGAGCTCTTCCAGAAGAGGCCAGTGAAGACAGGCAAAATGAATTTCTTGCGCAAGAAGCCCCTATGGTTAAAATTGCCATCAGAGCTTTCTTGCAGAAGAGAGCGTCTACACTGGCATGGATGCTCTTGCGCAAAAGTACATTTCGTGCACAAAAGCACATGCCAGCGTAGACGCACTCTTGTGGAAGAGTTTTTGCATAAGAACTCTTCCGCAAAAGAGTTCTTGCGCAAGAAGCTGCCAGTGTAAACAAGGTGTGCCTTTGGCTAACAGGTATATATGGTACATATAGTCATTCAAGGTTCTGTGGCAAACTTTGCAAGTATAGGAATGTTAACTTTGTTGTCCTAACAAAATTCTGACTCTAGAAATTTATATTTCACCTAATTTCATTTTGTAGTCTCAGATGGGGAAAGCAATCTTCCCTCCCATTCAGACCTATTGTATAGGATTGCTCTGTGCTCCTAGACATTTAACATATTTCATCCCAGCTGGAGTTGAATTTCCTGGATAAAGTGACACTTCTGTAAGGTCTGTACATCATTTTATCATATAAATAGATCAAGGGTGGGCCTTTCAGAGACTTAAGCTTAGCCTCCACCTGTGACTGACCAGCTGCCTCCCAGCTCGTGGGGTGGAGATCAGGTGACAATTGAAGATAATTCAGCCTCTCAAAAAATAGCATCTTGCCAGCTTAACTGACCTACTTGTTGTTTCGTGAAGACCATGTTATTTTCAATAATTGCTTGATCTCTAGCTGAAGCCCTGCAGGAAAAAGGCCTGGAATTCTATGGCTGGAGAGGTGGGGGTTTTTTTTCATGCATGTGGTGATGTGCTGGTTAGTTAACCCACTGGCTTTCAATCAGCTACCCCAACACTTCTTTACTTAAACCAAACCATGGTTTGCTGGGCCTAACAATAGGTATTACTAACAAAGATTTAAATGTGTAGGTAGGCAAACATGTGCGGGGGAAGACAGAGACTCTTGGTTTCATCTTTGATTTGCTCCTCATCTACAAACTATAGAACTAGACCAAGGGTGGGCAATAATTTTTTGCCAGGGGCCCATTCAGAAACTTTTGAAGTGGCCCCAGGCCGCACCAGAAGGGGTGGGACCTTAAGTGTAAGGGGCCGGGCCAGGATACTTCCCTGCTTCCCCACCCACAGACCATGATTGGTCTGGGGATGGAGGAGCACGCAAAGTCTTTGCCCCCCCCTCCCCCAGAGGTTCCCCATAGGCGCCCATGCCCCTGGCAGTGGGAGAAGACTTCGCATGCTCCCTCTTCTGCCCCCAGGCCAATCAGGCTTAGGGGCAGGGGAGCATACAAAGTCTCCTCCCGCCCTGCCAAGAGTGCTTGGCACTTCTAAGCACCACGCACTCCTGGCTGGCATGGCATAGGAAACTTCGAGAGCTTCCTCCTGCCCCCAGGCCCTAATTGGTCTGCGGGCGGGGGAGCAGCAGGACCTCCATGGGCCAGATCAACCTGCTTGTCAGGCCAGATCTGGCCCACGGAGGTCCTTTTGCCCAACCCTGAACTCTGAAAAAAAACCAAAAAATGCTCTGAGATGGAGATCCAGGATGAGAGACACAACACCGAGACCTATATTCCCAAGAAAATGTGGGAATTACATTATGCTTGGTCATATGAGCTCCTGGCTATTTACAGACTTTAAGCGACTAACATTTCTTGACAGGCTTATTTTCCTCTGTGTTTTTATCAAAAGGGGAAAAAAACATTCCTCACCAGGAAGATTTCAGAGTAGACAGGTCTTTGCTAAGTCTTAAGCCTCGGAATGAATTGATTCATGAGAATTTCATGGTGGTCATGTTCCTTTTAGCTTGATAACTTCTCTTTATGGCTAGGAGAAATATTAATTCCTCACAATTTTACTGGTAATAAAAACTGTGTTTATGTCCCATTGAATTCTTTAAAATAAGAGTAAGCCCAGAGAATTTCAAATAGGAGTGGTTATTACATCTTTGTACATAGAAATACACAGAGAAGAACAGATCCTCAATATTGAGAGCACCAAGACATGTCTCTTGAATGTGTCGGTGTCGAAGATCAACATTTTGGGATGCTCTCACAGTGGTGTCTTCATGCTGAGGAAAAAAGGATTTTTGCCCACACTTCATCTAGGAATTGGACCCTGAACAAAGGCCAATAGCAGCTAGACTGACTTCCTCTAACAATTTCCTAGGTACTGAGGCCCAAATCCTCCAAGGTACTTAATGTTGCTCTGCTTTTCACTGGAACTAGGGATGTAAGTGACTAGTTGACTAGTCCCTTGACTATTTGCCCCCCCCCCTTGCTGCCTCTATCAAAAGCAGCAAGGGGGGGAGCAGGAGCCAGTGCTGAGGATAGCGGGCTTAAAAGTTGGTTCCTCCCAGCACCGTTTCCATGGAGGGTAGGGGGTAATGGGGACCGGGTGCCAGCCAGGAATCAGCTGTCTTGGCTCGCACTGGATCCCCCAAGCTGTACTTTGGCCTGCTGGCTCTTAATGCATTTAAAAGGCAGAGCTGCAGCAGGGTTAGCTCCTGGGGCTGGGAGCTAATTCTGCTGCGGCTCCCCCGCTTATCAACTGCTTATCGACTAATCGACTTGTCGATGGAAATTCCATCGACTAGTTGATTAATTGATTAAACTAAATTTAACATCTCTAATTGGAACACATCATTCTAAGCACCATGCTGTTGCCAATAGCTCTGTTTACTTTCTGAGGCTTCCTTTATGCAAAAGTAGAAGTAGGGAATGAATAGAATTCTTATGGGGAGATTTTGGGTAGAAACAGGCATCCAACAGACTTTGTTGGGCCCTGGGCAAGGTGGCGGGGGCCTAGATTTAGGCCCCCAGAAGGGGCAGGGTCTTACATGGAAGGGGCAAGACTGGAGGCTAGCCTCCACCCGCCAGCCCTTCAGCGCTGCTTGGTACATGCTGCCCAGGTCTCTGGCAGTGATTCAAAGGGCCCAGGGCTTTGGCCACTGGTGTTGCTGTTATAACAGTGGCAGTAGCCAGGAGCCCCCAGACCCTTTTAAATCACCAGGTCTTGGGGCAGCTGCCTGCTTTGCCCACCATCAGAAGGTCTAGGTGGAAATTAAAATATATCCATGGTAACTCAGAAAACTGTGCTGTTCACCATTCTTTATCTTGAGGGTCTAACTTCCTTGAAATAAGGAGCAATGACCCTGAAATAGAACTAAGTTAAGCCATAAAGTTTCCTCTCATATTGCAACTGCTAAGAGAAAATAGGTAAAACACTGATTCTTGAGCAAGGAACTAACTGCTTAACGTTACATGGAATATTATTATCCCCTTTCCCAAATGTGGTTAAACTTGGGGATGGAGTCTGATCTATTCAGAGCTCAGTAAAATGAAATGTTCTAGAACTGATTGCAAAAATAAAATCACTCAAAGCAATGTTGGCAAAATCCACTGAAGTCTTTCTACTGCAGGTTTAATAATACACATAACCTATATGCCTATATGCAGATTTAGTAATAAATATAATGTAAAGGGTTTAGGATTGCGGAGGAAGCAACGAAGATAGCAAGAAGGGATGTTTTAAATGGCTCCGTCTGAGAGTACTGGACACCATGATAAAAATGTGAACATCCTTCTCCATAGAAAATTGGGTAGAGGGAAAAGAATATGTAATCCTAGACAGAGTTATGGAGGTAACTCTAGACATGAGGTAGAGCTGGCAGTGTTAGTGTTAAGATATTTTATTCCAAATAATCTATTAAGTCTCAACAGTCTTGTCCCCAGTTAGAGCAGACACACTTCACCTTGACAAATGGCAAAACTCACTCTTTTCAATTTCCTTCCAATAACTCTTATTTTCTTTCTTGCCCATTGCTCTTCATTCTCCATTTTAATAAATCAAATTCCACTCTTTCAGTTAGGTTTTCCCCCATTCTATATCATTCTTCCAGTGTCGGAGGGACATAAGCCTTTTATCTCCAGAGCTGATGTGGTTTTTATAGACTGAGGGGCACTCATTATGCCCTATAAAGAAGTGTATGTTTTGTTCATTCTTCTTTTCATTACTCTAAAACAAAAATTTAGCCAAAGTATACAGATGCTGCTTATGTAAAGAAATACTTGACACTGACCCAACAGCAAAACAAAACGGACAGCCAAAATGCTCCAAATAAAACTGTGGAACCAAAAAGGCATGTGGCAAACAGCACTTCTCTATCACGTGCTTTTTGTCATAGCCTATCTCCTGCTCCTTGTCTATGTATTTTCTGTATAGTCCCTGATCTTTCATACACTTTAGTACCTGTTTTAACTTCACTCCTTCACTTGGATGGGGGGTACTCAAGTGTAAAGTTACGCACAAGTATAAGAGTTTTCAGATTGAACCCTTAGATTATTCACTGTTTGGAGCAGGGATTTTGTCCACATATTTGTCTGCAAAAGCCCAGCATACCAATAGTGCTATATATATAAATGAAAATAACAGATCAGAGCACCCCAGGCCCTAACTGTTCTGGAGTCATAGTAAGCCTCTTTCAGTCTAACGTTCTTAAATCTGGTCTCCTCATTCCATTTCTGAATGCAGTTTGTCACTCATTTTTTTAGCCTCCTGCCAGAATTGTCATCTATAACACTAGCATAGATCAGGAAGGGACCTCAAGTCCAGTCCCCTGCCTTCATGGCAGGACCCAGTACTATCTAGACTACACCATCCCTGATGGATATCTATCCAACTGCTCTTAAATCCTGAGATGGTGATTCTGTAACCACCACCAAGGTGGATTTGAACCTAGGACCTCTGGAGCAGACTATAGGAGCCTCTACCCTCTGAGCTAAAAGCCAGCTGGCTCCCAGCCCATGCTGTAGAGGTCTTTTGATCTTAACTGTTACAGTGGTCTAGGTGCCACTTGCAGTACTCAGTAACCACACTAGGGCTATGTCTACACTGGCGCGATCTTGCGCCAGAGCTATGCAAATAAGGCTAAGAGTGGAATATCGCCGAACCTCATTTGCATATATAATGAGCCACTATTTTTGTGGAAGAGGCTCTTGCGCAAGAAGGAGCTGTCTATTCTGCCCCTTCTTGCGCAAGAAAACCCCTCTTGCACAATGCCGCTATGCTGTTTATTTTCAGGAATAATAGCATTGTGCAAGAGGGTTTTTCTTGCGCAAGAAGGGGCAGTGTAGGCAGCTCCTTCTTGCGCGAGAGCCTCTTCTACAAAATGGCGGCTCATTATATATGCAAATGAGGCTTGGCAATATTCCACGCTTAGCCTCATTTGCATAGCTCTGGCGCAAGATCGCGCCAGTGTAGACATAGCCTAGGTGTGTGGGTTACAATTTCACAACCTCCCTAGGCAACTTATTCCAGTGTTTAACCACCCTGACAGTTAAGAAGTTTTTCCTAATGTCCAGCCTAACCTTCCCTTGATGCAGTGTAAGCCCATTGCTTATTGTCCTATCCTCAGAGGCCAAGGAGGTACACCAATCTTTGTTCAAAAAAGAAACATCCACACCGCTTCTTTTGGCACAAAAACCCCTAGTGCAAAAATGGATCAGAAGAGAATATGCAAATGAAGTGTGAGAAAATGCTAATCCGCACTTCATTTGCATTGCCTCTTCCAGCAAAACTTGTAGTGTAGAGATAGCCTGAGAGCAGTTATCCAGCCAGTTATACACCCACATTATTGTAGCCCCATCTAAGTTGTTTTGCCTAATTTATTGATAAGAAGATCATGCGAGACCGTATCAAACGCCTTACTAAAGTCTTGGTATACCAAGTCCACTGCTTCTCCCTTATCCACAAGACTCGTTATTCTATCAAAGAAAGCTATCAGATTGGTTTGACATGATTTGTTCTTTACAAATCCATGCTGGCTGTTACCTATCACCTTCTTATTTTCCAAGTGTTTGCAGATGAATTCCTTAATTACTTGCTCCATTATCTTTCCTGGCACAGAAGTTAAACTGACTGGTCTGTAGTTTCCTGGGTTGTTCTTATTTCCCTTTTTATAGATACTTTAGTGAATATTTGAGACTCTAAAAACCATAGGATAATTTGTTTCTGTTCTGAAGTGATCTATAATACATTCACATGAGATGGAATGCTATGGAAATAAATGGTGGATTTCTTTTTTCAGACCAGTCATCGTAACTTTAGTACCTGGACAGACAGTGGAGCAAATTAAGCAATCAGGAAATCAATTTCCAAGCACCTAGAAGATAAGTTAACAGTCAACATGGATTTTGTTAAGAACAAATCATGTCAAACCAACCTAATAGCTTTCTCTGAAATGGTAACAACTCTTGTGAATGGGAGAAAGATGTGGTATATCTTGACTTCAGTAAGGCTTTTGATACTGTTTTGCATGATCATTTCTCAAACAAACTATGGAAATACAACCTAGATGGAGCTGCTAATAGGTGTGTGCGTAACTGGTTGGATATGGCTCACAGTCAAGCTGGAAGGGTATATTAAATGAGGTTTTGCTGGGATCAGTTCTGGCTTCTGTTCTTTCAGTATCTCCATCAATTATTTAAATAATGACATATAGAGTTCACTTAGGGTGTGTCTACATGGGACCCTTATCTCAAAATTAGCTACACAAATGGCGTAGCTTATTTCGAGGTCATTTTGAAATAAAGCCCTATTCCGAAACATCTCTTAACTCTTGTGCAATGAAGTTTACAGGGACATGGGAATAGCAAGCCTGTTATATTTCGATTTAAGGGGCTTGCTCTTAAGACATGGAATAACTATTCTGGGATACCAGAGGTATCCGAAAATAGCTCCACAGTGTAGACGTAACCTTATAAAGTTTGTGGCCAATACTAAGTCAAGAGGGGTTGCTTTGGAGGATAGGATTAAAATTGAAAATTATTAACATAGCTGGAGTTGTGTATCTTAATTCGAACTGATATCCTAGTGTAGAGCTGGCCTAATTCTTCCTCTGTACTCCACACTGATAAGGCCACAACTAAAATTCTGGGAAAGATGTGGACAAATTGAAGAAAGTCTAGAGAAAAACAACAAAAATGACTGAAGGTCTAGAAAACATGACCTATGAGGGAAGATTGAAAAAAATTGTATGTGTTAAGTCTGGAGAAGAGAGAATGAGAGGGAACATGATACCAATTTACAAGTACATAAAGTTGTTACAAGGACAAGGAAGAAAAATCATTCTCCTTAACTTCTGAGAACAGGACAAGAAGCAATGAGCTTAAATTGCAGCAAGGACACTGGAAAAACTTCCTTTGTCAGAGTGTTTAAGGGCTGGAATAAATTGCCCAGGGGTGTTGTGGACTTTCCATCTTTTGGAAATTTTTAAGAGCAAGTTAGACACACCTGTCAGGGATGGTCTAGATAATATCTAGTCCTATCATGAGTGTAGGGGATTGCACTAGATCTACTCTCAAAGTTCCTTCCACTCCTATAATTTTATGATTAACATAGTGTTCTTTAAAACAGTACTACATTAAAATGCACAAGGGAACATTGAGTGAGCCCCAACAGGGTCTACACAGACCAGTTAACCTCTTCCTTTCAGAGAGCACCATTGTCTTGAGTCTTTGGGCACCATCAACTCAACAGATCTTCTTGAGATCTTATTTTTACTGCATTTTAAGTTTAGCTGCTGAAGATCTGAGACTTCTTGTATTTTACCTGTACAGGTAAATAGCTTGCCATATAATATCTGGGATACAATTGTTATTTCAAGCTACCTTGTTCTAGTAAGTTACCAAATATAGAATAGGCTCTAAAATGTTCTATAGTCTGAATGTAAATAAAATATACTTTATCTGTGATCAGCGGTATCTGAGGTACAGGGGTTGTTTCATAGAATTATAGAAGACTAGGGTTGGAAGAAACTTCAGGAGGTCATTTAGCTCAAAGCAAGATCAACCCCAACTAAATAATTCCAGCCAAAGCTTTGCTAAACCCACCTTAAAAGCCTCTAAGGATGGAGAATCCACCACCTCCCTACTAACCTATTTCCAATGCTTTACCACCCTTATAGTGAAATATATTTTCCTAATATCCATTCTGGAGCTTCCCCACTGCAACTTGAGATCATTGCTCCTTATTCTGTCATCTGCCATCACTGAAAATAGCCTATCTCCATCCTCTTTGTAATCCCTCTTCAGGTAGAAGGCTGCTGCTATTCAATCTCCTCCTCATTCTTCTCTTCTTCAGACTAAATAATGCCAGTTCCTTCAGCCTCTCTTCATAAATCATGTGCCCTAGTCCCTAATAATTTTCATTGGCCTCCCCTGGTCTTTGATTTTAGCACAGTAGTAATCCTTATATACTTTGGGCAACAGAAAATTAAAGGTTTCTTGTGACTTTTCTGGATATAGATAGGAGGTACATATGGTATGTGAGCTATAACTTGTCCAATGGGAATATGGTGATCTGGATTGCTAAGGATTGTGTGGTGACCTTTATAATGGCAGATGTATGTAGACAGAGAGATATAGCTAGTGGTTTCACATGTAATCTTGCAGCTCTGTGACTTAATTAGTTCTTCTCTGGCATGTAGTATTTTTTGCACTATTCTAATTTAATCCAAATTCAAGATGGTTGCATATGGAGCAAGGATGCGCAGTGACCCCTCCTTAGCCAAACAGTAGTTCCTTTTCATATTATATACTATGCTAATGTTAACCCTTGCTAGGGGCATGGAAGGATCAAAAGAGAGGATGTTTCTGCATTTCTGAAATGGACATAAATTGCCATAAATTTCACCTTAATCAGTATAAAGCAGCACCTAATGTTGATGCAGTGCAAAATATAGCAGTATATGGTTTGCCTTGAGAGAGGTGCAGGAATGATCTTGGGTTTAATTTTGGCTTTCTCAGTGGCCTTAATTAGGAGACTTAACTTGTCTCTGCCTTATTCCCAGCTGTAAATGGAAATAAAAGTGCTTGCTTGAGGGAAGAGGGAGTGTTGTGAACATTGTTTCATATGGCAAGATTATACATTGCAAATAATGTTTGTTGCAAATTTAGCTCTTTACTGCTACGAACTAGTGTTTGAACTGAGCCTAAGAGAGTATTCATTATTCATCTATGTTGGCAGAATAATCTGTGTGATTTTGATGGGGGCAGGGGATGCGGGTATTTGTAAACTGTCCACTTCAACTGTTCACTATTTATAGCAAATGACTGGTCACCTAAAGTTGCATGGGATTAGTTTTGCTCCCTCACTGGGAATTTAGATTAAAAGAAAAAAACAAACAAATTATAAATAGCAAATGGGTAACTACGAATAATACACTTCTGCTACAAATTTTCAGACAAATGATCGTTTATGCTACAATGGATAAAGCTCTGAGGATTTGCAAATAGTTTTTATGATAGCAGAGACTGTCTGAATACTCCTCAACAACAAATGATTCCACCAAAGCAAAACATTCACCCTCTGAACTTGCTGCTTTTGTTTGTGAAAATTTTCACAAATCACTTTCTGTATTGTCTGACTAACTCTGTTAATCTATTTGAAGTCTGGTTATCGAGTCCTTATTTAGTGCAGTGAGCACTTTCTCATGGGAGTCGTTCCATTGTCTTTGCTGAGAATATTCTTTTAAGTGCTCACCAGAGTGAATAAGGACTCTACTATCAGGCCCCTTAGTGTTTGAAAAGTTTGCTAAGCATAAAAAGTGCTATATAAGTGTTAAGCACTTCTTTTTAGTCAGCAGCAACTCTTTCAGTTGCATTGTGGTGAGACTAAAATGGGAAACAAAACGTAACAGGTAAATGCAGTGTTAGCAGGAAAGAGAAAGAAAGAGCACAAAAACTGAAATAGCCACTAGGTCATGTGGTGATACTGTAGATTTAACATTGCTTTTCTAGTCATACAAATCAGGAATAATGAAAATTCATAGCTGTGTGTGCAACAGTGAAGAAGAATGTTTGTAAACTCAGGAAAACGAAAACAAAACTCCAATAGATAAAAAGATTAGCCAAGGAGAGGGTAGAGAAAATAGTTCAGCTCTTTTAACAGATTCAGAATTTTGCATGGTTCACACACCTACCTTGAAAATAAAGCCTATTGAGCAGAGTGTGTGTGCACACACTTTGCAAATAGCAACAAAATTGTACACACAAATGTACTTTTCATTCTTAAGTGTGTCGTGCATCCACTTTCGAAAATGGCACCTGAATAATGATTAATAATACTGTTTAATTCTACCTATATTAATGAATTGTATATCAACACCCTCTTATCACCTGTTAAAGCATGAAAGTATTATTTCTCCTACTTCACAGACAGGAAAACTGAGTGAGTCACCAAGTCGTTACTTAATGGGGCATGGTTTTGGAAAACCTGGCTCCTGTTCCTGATTTGGCCACTGAAGGTATGTCTACACTGCAATAAAACACCTGCAGCTGGCCTGTGTCAGCTGTCTAGGGCTTGCTGGGCTCAGCTGTCCCAGGCTTCCTGGCTGGTCCTAAAGCCCCAGCTTCAGCCTTAGCAGCACCATCTACGCTGCAGTTTTGTCGTCCGGCTAGCTTCAATCAACTGAGGTGGATCTGCTGCAAGATTTGTTTGCAGCGTAGACCTAGACTGAATGGCTGAATCACCTTGGGCAAGTCACATACTGATTCCGTGCCTCAGTTTCCTCCCCGGTAACACAAGGACAATGCTGTGTAGCCGGCTGGGTACTGAGAGGTCTGTGGAGCAGAGGGGGAAATGCGGAGTGTGGGGAAGTAAAGCTGTTGTCCAGCTTTCGCAGGGACTAAACCAGGCATGGAGTCAAGCCCTGTCCTTAAGCCACGCACCCTCCACCTCTCCAGACGGACAATGCAGCGTTCTAATAGCAATCAGAACACACTGCCGCAAGGTTCTCTTTGGGCGCGCGCCCCAGCCCCGGGGGAGAGGGGGGGGGGAAGCAGGAGCCAGAAGCAGGGTCGGGTGCCCCAGGCTGGCCCCGTATGGAGCAGCCCCAACCCCATCACTCTCCCCCCTCCTCCGCCCGCTCGCAAGTGGCCCGTCCGCGCCCGTTACTCGGGCGCAGCCAACCAGCGTTGGGTGAGCGATTGGGGCTTCTGCATAAATTATGCAAAGCGCCGAATCCCCGGTCTTCCCGCTGGGCGACCTCCCCTCGGACTAGGTGAATAAATTATGCTAATGAGGCTCGGGAGGTTCTGTCGGGGGCTTGGAGGAGGCGTGTAGCGGGAGCTGTGGCCAGTGCGGAGGGAGAGAGGAAGCCGCCGCTGCCGCCGCTCTGCTGCTGCTACCGCCGCCGCGCTGTGCCACTGACACACATACAGCGTGAGGGCTAGGCAGGGCTGCAAGCGCCCTGGGGCAGCAGCCACTGGCGAGGTGCCCCCTCGCCGTGCCGTGCGCGGCGCCAGCAGCCAGGTGGAGGGGGAGAAAGGGAAGCAACAAGTTCGCTCGCTGCGTCTCTGCGAGGGCGACCTCCTTAGCCCCCGGTCTCCTCCCCATGCACCTGAAGTCTCGCTGACAAGTGGCGGGCGCCACTCCTGGGGTACTAAGCAAAGGGGTTTTTTTTCTTTCTTTATCCAGGCGGGTAGGGGGGCTGAACAACTCCCCTCTCCCCCCGGCAGCCTGCTGCTTTGTTGTTGCCCGGCTGGTTTGGGGGTGTCTCCCGCTGGATGATCCCTCCAGAGGTGCCCTGCTGAGCTGGGCCATGAAGGCTCCGCCGCGCGCGCTCTCCTTGCCTTGAAAGCCTGCAACTCATCGCTGGGCTCGCTCTTTGATTGTTTTCCGCTTTTTTCCCTCCCCCCTCTGCAAACAAGTTGCCCCCACTGGGGAAAAGGGGAGGGCGGACGAAGCAAAAAAAATCCTGCTGCATCTGCAGGGTGGAAAAGCATGTTGGGGAAAAGCCAAGAAGCCAAAGGACAGGATGGCCCCGGGGCGCCTCGCTGCCTTGGGGGACAGCGCTGCTGCCCTAGCTGGACTCTGCCCCTCAGTTCGCTGCTGGCCGCCTTCCTGTCAGTGGCGGCTGTAGCCTGCTGTGTGTATCTGGGGGTGAAGACCAGCGACCTACACGCGAGGGTCTCTGCCATCGAGAGCGCCCAAGGGGACTTCTCTGCTGCTGCTTCCTACCAGCTGCTGCCCGGCTTCTCTCTGGATCAGCTAAATTCAATGATGCAAGAAAAAGTGGAGCGACTTCTAGCTCAGGTGTGGAAGACTCGGTGTTGTGTCTGGACGTGGCCGGGATCGTGGTGTCCCATGAAAAGCCTTTAATTAGCCACTTCCAACACGAGTTTCTGCTTCACAAACCGATCCCCCCAAGATTCATGCTGGAAATGATTTTGGGGGGCGGGGGAGGGAACGGAGCGAGGGGGACCATTTAGTGGAAAAAGTAGACAGCTCCTTGACGCAAATGTTTGTGTGGCGGAGGGTAGAGGAGAACTCAAGAGACAGGGACTTTTTGCTCATGTTTGCAAGATAATCAGATCTCATAGAGGAAAAAGGGAAATCCCCTTAGTTAAATATCGTTGATTCCAATAAATGCTTTACCTCGGGTGCGTTGGATGACAAGAAGCCCTTGTAAAAGTACGGTCTGGGTTTGAAAGGGCCGTGGTAAGGATCTCTCTAGCCGGTTTGGCAGCAGAGGCTGACATAACGTGATAGAGAAGATAACCTTCGTGTATAATGTCATTGACTGTTCTCCCACCCTAGCCCAAGTTTCTACATTTAATCTTAGGCTCTAGATGCTATGTGTGTGGGAGGAGGTATTTTGTATGGAGAGGTGATACCACACAAGTAAAGCTGCCATGAGTAGAAACCCATCTCTCTCTGTGTGTAAAATGCTCAAGTTGTGGTTGGGGTGTATCGGTCAACTGATACAGTTTGGATCAAGTCCAAGTAAAAAAGTCATCATTAGTTATGGAGTCTTTCAAGTAGCTGTAAATCATAGTTTAACACATGCAAGTCTATAATCCGGGCTGTAATAGAATGAGCTAATGCTTACCAAGCTGGCTAATGTTTCCCCTTCCCCTCACAGAAATCCTACGAGCATTTGGCAAAAATAAGAATAGCAAGAGAAGTGCCTCCAGAGTGCAACTGCCCAGCAGGTAAACAGGAACAACTTTGAAATGTTTCCTTGGAGTCTGAGGATTTTGCCTTTTTTTTTCTTCCTGTGGCTGTCAGCTATATATGTAATAACGGCAAATATTAATTATAATGTGGGAGATACACCTTTTAATAGCTCCACCTTTGAGTGAGAGGAGTGTTACCCTGTTTCCATTGTGAGGTGGCAAAAGATTAGAAAAAAATCAATGAAAATAAAATTAGACCAAGGGATGCTTAAAAAGTGTAACCAAGCCTATGTGTTAACTTAACGAGAAGAAATATATTTCCTATATGCCTCTAGTTTCATATGATGAAAAATAACATTCGGGTTCTGTTTAAATATGCCCTCGTACCTATGAACGTTTTAGTTATCCAGTTGTATTCTTCTTCATGGTTAATGTGGTAGTTTAGAAAGTGACAGTCTCATACTGTATATTGTTTTAAGGAATGTGGGCCCAATACTGAAGCCCGGATTCAGGCAGTACTCCCAAGAAATTCAGTGGGAGTGTTGTCTAAGTAAGGATTTCAGCATTGAGTTCTGTTGTGGTAGGGTCAGTTGCTTGTGGAACCAAACAGTAGCTTTCTGCTTCTTTCTGCATGATGTTCTCTTCTATGTGTGGTCTGGTGCTATATTTAGGTTACTGATAAAGAATAATTTCATTTTGATTATTAGACTTCTGTTGAGTTATACCACGTATTTTTACTCCTCAGAAGTTGTGAAGATAATGCTGGTGTTTAATAGATACTGTAGAGACACAGACATTGTGTGTGATGGGGCACCATGGTTGTACAGTATGAAATATAAGTATTATGTTGTGAAAAAATGGCTCTTTATTTAAGAGATCAGGATTTTGACATACATCGAGAGATGGGATATAGTGAATCAATATTTGACAGTGTTTTTTGTATAAATTATTAGTATATCAGTAGGATATGAGACTGCAAAGTAGGAATTGAAGGCTCTTCTAGTCAAGGGATTAACTCATGACAAACTCATCAACTTTTGGGGATTATTGAACCTCAGGAATGAAACTCCCTGTGACAGTTGGCATAGCATTTTGCTGATAATGCAACTGATAGTATCTTTTAAAAACTATCCTATATAGAAATCTTAGCCACTAGCATGATATGGGGCATATGATTGTTTGAACAGAAGTGTATAACAGCATGCATGGAGTTACTCAACTCTTTGCGAGCTAGGATAAGAAATATTATACAATTGGAGTAGAAGGGTGAAAGCAATAATAATTTTATCAACCAAAAATTAATGAGTTGTGAATACAGCCTGAATTTAATATTCCTAATGCTTAGCTATTAAACACTGACAAAGTTCAAGATTTAGCAGTAAAGAACAATATTATGTATATATACAGAGGTGTATTCCATAATCCTGAAGCATCAAACAGTTTTGTCTTTTCATGTTAACTGTTTTAAATTAATCTTGTCACTTTCCTACTATTCTGTTTTCAGGCTCAGGACATCCTCTGCCATTGTCTGGTTTGGTGTTATGTGCTGCTTTACTTCCTTACTACCACTAGAGCTCCACATAATACCAGTTTTTACCTCAATGTTCTTTATTTTGATGCAATACATTCCATTATATTGTGCCAAATAGATTGCAAGCTCTACAGTATTTTTCAACAATCCTCACCAGAAGGCATGGCATAAATCAGATGGCTTAAGTCAAAATACAGTATGTTGGGAAGCATGTAATGTAGATCTATCAGGTTGGAATAATTAATATGATCTGGCAAAAATTATCTTACAGAGAGGACTAGCTGGCCAGAGGATTAGAAATAAGATACAAAGCTTTTCACCTCATTGTAACTATTTCAGTTTGGAGGCAGGTTTGTAGTGACTGAAAGTTAGCACCATGTGATGGTTGCATTTTGAACTCTTTAAAATGATTAGATGCTCTCATCTGCATTCCCAGTGGACAGTTGTCCACATCAAAATGATGTTAGTTTGGCAGTCTCAGCACAGAGGACAAGGACTGAACAGACACAAAGGCAAAACAGTGGTGCCTTAGCAACTGTAGAAGGTGCTGTCCCAGTCAGGGTTGAAGCAGAGCAGAAAAGAGGGGAGAGTAGTGTACTGTTGTTTCCCCTGGGAAACCTGGTCTATGTATAAAGAATTATTTCTTCAGACAGCCAATATACTTTTCACATGCACTAAATTGTCTTTATAAAATAACATCTTTAAAATAATTTACTAATTTTCAGTTAGGATTAGTCTTTAACTCACCACAAAGGGCTTTTTTGGGGAAAAATATATATATAACATTTCCATTACAGACTTGAAACTCTCTATTCAGGGTCATATTTGGCTTAGGAACAGAATCATGGAAACTCAGTGGGCTTCTGTGGCTTGGCACCTGTGAAGCTTAGTCCTGATTCAGAAGAGTAAATAGTGTCTTTACCATGACTGCACAATCCCACTTTTGCTGCTCTGCTTAGCTCCCTTAATTCCTTACTAGGGGTACATAGTGGTAAGATATTCAACCATTAGATCTGACTTCAAGGAGAACTTCAGAAGACATGGAGAGGTGGTCCTTTAATACCAGTATGCTGGGAGAAAGACAGCTGCCAAAAGGCCACCAAGATAGTCTTTCCAGCATTCTGCATCTCAAAGAGAAATGAAGATTATTTAAAAATAGGTTATATCATCCTCTATCAAAGTGAAAGAAGGAAATTCAATCTTCAGAGAAATGGGGGAGAATATGATCTCTGGTTTGTTATTGAACTCCTGCGACTGGTGTAGATCTCATTAGCTTGAGTTATTCATCCTCTGGTGGTTGACCACGATAAGAACTCAGATGTTCAAAGGAAAATGGGTTTTGAATAGCTTGGACACTGAGGGAAGCCAGATTCTCAATTTTCATAATCTGAAAGGCCATCCTTATGTGGATCCTTAAAGGAAAATCGGGGGCTTAATCTTCTTATCTTGAGTAAATAGTGTTTTGTTTCCTTTTTAGTGGAATGGAACGGTTCCACAAAACATGTTTTTCTAATTATGCTTTTTATTATAAAAAAGCTACACAATGAAAAATCTTGTTTAACATCAATAACATTAATGTTTTGTTTTCAATTATATGGGTCTAAAACTAGACAGGGAAAACAGGTAAAGTCAATAATATTTACAGAATTTTCAAATGACAGTAGTAAGCATTCCTTTTCTTCACAAATCAGAACAATAATGTTTGAAATCCAAGTGCATACTAACATGCCTCTTAAATTACCTCAGACATAAGGAGAGAGCCGGTTTATGTCCTACATTGTAACTAGCACTACAGTGAATTTCTGGCAAGGTGCCCTTCATTCAGGGGACTGGGAACAAGTTGGGCTAAACATTACATAATTTACTCTACATTGGGTCTTCTGCCCTGTGGATCTAGAGGTATTAGGGGTGCTGCCACACACCCTTGCTTCAACTAGTAACAATAAACATCAAATGCATGGTTTCCATCAACAGCTCCTCCCCCCCATATAAAAATTATTCCAGTTCTCCTGATTGCAGGACACACTTTTTTCCCTTAGATGTAATCTATTTTCTAATTGTTAGGAATCTTTTAAAAATCAGTATGTCTGAAAAAATGCAGGATGTTAACTTGTATCAAGGCACCATAAGTCTGTAGAACTCTTTACCAGAGGATGGTGTGAGGGTCAAGGCTATTACATGCCTAAGAAAAGAACTAGGTCAGTTCATGTGGAAGATAGGTCCAGAAATGGCTATTAGCCAGGATGGGCAGGGATGTGAAACTGTGTGTGAAGTGTGACAGAAGTAGGAAATGGTGGATGATTACCTGTTCTGTTCATTCCCTCTGGGGAAGCTGGCATTGGCCACTTTTGGGAGACAGAATGTTAGGCCTGAGTCAAAGGACCACTGATCTGATCCAGTTTGGCTGTTCATATATAATACTTCAGTATTTTTAATTCTTCCTTAAAAATGAGTATTACAGTTTAATGTAGTTCTTGTTGTGGCACTCCTGTAAGGTGCTAAGTCTTCTTAGCTCCCACTGAAGATTCAATACCTGACAGAAAACACTAAGGATTGATCTATGCTATGAGTGTGTATTGGTATAACTGTGTTGCTTGAGTATGAAAAACACAACCCTGAGCAACATTTGTATACCGACCTGTGTACACAGCACGGTATCGATGGAAGGGCTTCTGTTGAGGGAGCTACTGCTTGTTGGGGAGATAGACTACCTAGGTATATAGAAGAAGCTCTCCTTTGGCATATAGACAGTGCTTTGCTAAGCACTACAGCACTGTAACTGTAAAGACAAGCCCTTTGCATTTAAGATTGGATCCTGTAGACTAGATCTCAGATTTAGCAAAGAACTTAAATACATCTTTGACTTTGCAGAGAGTCTGAAGTAATCATATGCAGGAACTAACTTTCATCTATATACCCTTACTCATGTTGAGTCGTGCCTTGCTCCATGAGTTGTCTTAAGTGAGAAATCCTGAAAAAGCTCTGCTGTGTCCAAGGAACGCGTCTGCTTTTTCGGAACAGTTTCTGAAAAAGCAGACGTGTTCTTTCGGCATCCCTGTATTTCTCTCCGTGAGAGATGGGCCAAATTTTGGAAGAGCCTCTTTCAGAAAAAAACGCAGAAAAAGATAAGTAAATTGCAACTTTTTCCTTCTTTTCTCAGCAATGTAGACCTAACCTAAGTGTCAGAGTATCAGTATAAGAATATAAAAATCTGGTCCTACATAGTATTAAGAAACAGCATTATTGATTTTAGTGCAAGTAGGAATTGTTTGGTGGTACGTTCACAAGAAAGTAATCTGACACAAGAATAACCCTGAGGAAAAACACTAAAAGTGTCTGTTGGAGAAAAAAATTTTATGTTTTCCTCCACTTTCTGAGGGTTACTGGTAGATTGAAGGGAAGCTGAAAAATGTGAAAACACAGGATGAGTCAGTCTTAGGTGGGTACAGCAGCTCTGTATGTGATGGCTAAACATAGCAATGTCACAAACAGCTTTTATATAACATAGTGGGTGAAATTCCATGCAGTTGTTTAATGTTCCTATAACAGTTTTAAAATATCTTCTTAGCCTTCAAAATGCAAGTGTAGTACACCCCTTTCAGAGGTACAGTTTCCTTCTTTCACAGTGAAACAACATGAGCTTTTCCAAATTGATCTTGCTATTTTTAGCCTGCAATTTTTTTAACTTGTCTGAATTTTATAAAATTAAACTGCAGCAAATAGTAGGGTTATAATGGGATCATTAATAGCAGATGAATGTAAAAACCCATAAATATTGAGATAAATAGGAATTTTATATGAAATGTCACACATCCTTATAAATGCTAGATTGTGCATTCCATATGCATGATGGTTAGAAATACATGAGTTGTCCTATACAGCAGGAATAAATCTGTTCCTATCCATTTTATTAACAATATCCTTCAATGGACAATGCAACTATCATTACATCTTACTGAATTTGGTTTGTTTTGCCAATGATCATTGAAGACTATTTAAACTAATCTTCAAGAATGACCTGAATAATTGTGTTGGTTTTTATTTAGCTTTTGTTTTATAGTATTGTGCAAATGAGAATTTGCTATGCAGTCTAGTCCCAAATGTCTATGTACACCTGCATCTATTTAATTCTATGCTGTCAAAAGGATGGTCTATGTGATAATATAAGTCTTTTCCATGTCTAACTTCTATTATATACAATACCTGAATTATGTGTATTTATCATTTAAATATAAACATTTGTTTATTTTTCATTATTCTGTTTTTCTGGAACTTTTAACTAAGTTCAATTACTTGAATACCCGGATGGATGAGAATCTGAAGTTTAGTTTTCTTTTTCCTTTCCCCTTTTTGCATCTGAGTGTGTGTGTGTGTGTGTTAATGTTCTTTTGTGTGTGTGCTTTCCCCCCCTCATTTCCTCACATTTCCCCATTTTTGCCCTGAGTGTTCAGATACCTGTAGCTTGAAATAATTTCCAGTTTCTGGACACCATCATAATTCTCAAACTCCAATTTCTTCATTCCTCTACCATCTGCAGCTATCTTGTGCTGTTTCTACAATCATGTCACCTTGATTATCTATCCCCATGGTTTGGAATTAGAAGTGCCTCCCAGTTCACTGTGCAATTTGCTACAGTCAGGCTATCAAGTCTGCTTCAGTGCTGTTATATGTAAGTGTGCTCATTCTGTGGATGCAGCAATGTTGTAAACCAAGTTTATCAGGGATGCACAGTTTCAGTTTGTCCATATCAGTTTATAATTTATAATCTTTACTATGAAAGTTTTGTGCTGTACAAACACAAATGGTCTTATATAATCAAGCTTATGATATATCATATACGCAAGATTTATTGTGATAGTGATACAGGTGCATGAAACCAATCTATTTTCTCTACATACCTGTGCTACTTTTTGTTCTCTTAGAAGCAAACCTAGAGTCTGTTTTAAGGTACAGTGCCAGCAGCTGAAGTGTGACATATAGGGTGACCAGACTCATCGGATTTCTAATTCTCAGTGTTCCATTAAGATTGTTTCCTGGAGTATTACAAGTAATGAGACTCAAAGAATAAAAGAGAAATCCAATTTCAGGGATTAAAAGACTCTAGAAATTGACATCAGTAGGATATGTATTATGACCACAGTAAAGTAGCCCTATAGAAACTAAAGAAGTAAAAATAAGAGGAGGTGAATTAATGTTTGCAGGTTTGGGGAATCATGAAGGAAAGTATGAAATTATATAGAAAATACCAGAATTGTTTCCCCCTACTATTTAAAAATCCAGCAGTGCTGTGTCTTATCCCAGCTTCCAGAACTTCTTATCTCCTTGATGGCTCTGCATCAGCTATTTTCTGAATGCAATATTCTTCCTTAATGGTAATTTTTTCTGACAGTGCTTTTATTTCCTCTTTCGTATTTTCACTGATTCTTTGATTCTAGTTCCTTGGCACACATGATCTTTGATGTGCGGTAGTATGCAACCTTCTGGGTAATATGTTGTCACTTTTGGATGACTGCTTACAGCTACTGTTTTTCCCCATAGTACACATAAATGATTTTATTGGCTAAGATGTGACCTTTTAAATCTCTTTGCTGTGGGGAGACTGTGTATAATGTGATGAATGAAACATAAGGATGATTAAAGGAAGGATGATTGACAACAGTATGCACCAAATTCATCTCCTGTGTAACTCTGACTTCAACAGTATTGCACCAACTGATATTTTGGTTCTTTGTGTTTTATTAATAAGGTTCTTCAAATGTCTTGGATTACATTTTACTGTTCTTCCTCTGCTTTTGTCAAACAAATTTAGATAAATGTTTAAATTTGGCTTCTAAAAAAGGCCTGAATAGGTATTGAATTGTCATTTAACTCTTGTGTTAAGCTGTGTATGATAAACAGAATTTAATCTTCTGATTATAATGATATGTTTCTTTCCCACCTGAAGATTTTAAAGCTTGGGTAGGTTGAATTTGATTTGCCAAAGTTCTATTGAGTTGTAGGTTTTCAGTTCAGTGTTAGTACATTGAACTGACTGATGATACTAAAATAACAGCATTGCTATAGCATGCAGCAGTGTACTTTCTGATTACCTTCTAAATTATCTTGCTGCAGCCAACCAAGTTATTAACTTAGTTAGCTGCAGGACTGAACACAACCTGGAGTTTCTGTACTGCTCAATACTGTAGTAACTAGCTAGATTTGGAATAAAGCTTGGCTGACCATAGCAATCTGTAAATGCCTTTGTAGGTCACCAGGCAGAATAATAGAATTGCTCTGTCAGGTTATTGAGGTTTTTGAACAATTATTTTTAGTTGCAGCCCTTTCAAGAATGCCAGTGTATGAAGAGGTTCCCCCGCCCGCCTTAGTCATTTCAGTTGATTACCCTGCCAGGTTTCCTAAAAGTCTTCAACAGAATGGTTATCTGATTGCCCACATCATTTAAGACTATGGTAAGGAGAGGTAGAGTGATATGGTGTGGAAGAGCCCCTCTTTTCCCATAAAACTAAAGCTGTAGCAAACTGTTAGGAAAAAAGTACTCTAGTTATGTGATCTTGTAGGCTTGCTTTCTGAAATCTTATTGCCTCCGCCAAGTTTTCCTATTAGCATGAAAAGCAAAGTCTGACAGCTGTGCCAAAATTTGTGTGTGTGTGTGTATGCAGAACAGGACATGTAATCCAGAGAAGGAAAGAGACAATTTGTGAGACCAAGTTTTCAAAACAGACTGCCTAAATTGCCCATTCAAAACATTCTCATGTCCACAGAGCTTGTGTTTGCTCATGCAGACTGCATGTGTATGTGGTATGGTCATTATGTGAACATGCAGTTGTAGGTTTTCCATGTGCAAGATCTGTGGGTGCAATTTATACACGTTTGGAAAATGTGGCCCAGTTAGAGCCAGATTCTGGCAGCTCCAGTCATGGTCAGGATAGAATCAATCGAACTACTCACATAGCAAGCACTCACAAGGGTGGCAGAATCAGGCTTGGAGTGATTACAGAACTCAATGGAGATTTCTACAGGATACTTACTGAATCCCTTGACTCCCTAGAGAGCTGCAGATTTGCAAATAATCCCAGGGGTTAAAAGCAAGGAAGAACAGGGAGGACATCACACCCTCTCTTCAATTAAAAACAGAAGAACCTACCTCATCTGGTACAGTGAGAGCTCTCTTCCCAGTTCCAAATTATTCTTAGCACTAACTATGCCCATTTGTGGGATATAGTTTACCACTCATTCCCTGCCTGACTAGTCATCTTTGTTGGTTAGTGCTAAGGGGGTGAGGTGGAGCTATGTCCTTCCCTCCTCCTTGCCTCCCTTCAAGGCATTATGTGTCCCTCAGGAAGCTGGATAAGACCAGCATCTGAGCGCATGGATTAGTATTGTAGTTAGCCCTTGCATGACCTGCACAAAACAAGAGAAGTGCCTTGTATCCATGTTGTGCTTCCCCAGGGAAGCTAGGGAGACTGTGGCCTAAGGTTTTTGTGTGTGTGTTTGTTTTAGTAATGGTGAAATTACCGTCCAAACAATTACAATAACTGAGCATGCTCTATAGGTATATAAAGACTTCTCTATGTGGAGGTAGGAAAGCTAATCTGAATTAACTAAAGGTGTGAATTTGAAGAGAATTAGCTAAACCTGTTAATCCTTGTTGAAAACCTTCACACAGAATGAAAGTATACTTAATTCAGTGTAGTTTCATTCAACTTGAAATTTCTGGAAGACACAGAGACTGTGTCTACATTGGCACCCCTTTCCGGAAAAGGGATGCTAATGTAGACTTCGGAATTGCAAAAAATCCCCCGCGGCATTTGCATTTACATGGCTGCCGTTTTTTTCCAGCTTGGGGATAAGCCGGAGAAAAGCGCCAGTCTAGACGTGGTTCTCCGGAAAATAAGCCCTTTTCCGGAGGATTTCTTATTCCTACTTTCAAGAAATCCTCCGGAAAAGGGCTTATTTTCCGGAGAATCACGTCTAGACTGGCACTTTTCTCCGGCTTATCCCCAAGCCGGAAAAAAGCGGCAGCCATGTAAATGCAAATGCCGCGGGGGATATTTAAATCCCCCGCGGAATTTGCAATTCCAAAGTCTACATTAGCATCCCTTTTCCGGAAAGGGGTGCCAATGTAGACACAGCCAGAGAGTGGATAAATACAGGAAGAGTTTAAGATCACAGTGGATAGTGTAAGTTTTGCCACTGATTTCACTAAGTCAGAATTTCATCTAAAAAAAGATTAGAATCATACTGTATTATGTCATGGAGGAATTTATTAATCTAAGAGGGAACTGACTTCCAATTGAGGTGGGGGAATCAAGAACTATAAATCTATTTATTTAATTATGTGAATTAATAAGTCTATAGGTTGTGCTGGGAAGTTGGACAGTTAGGTACATCTACACAGCAGTGTTATTTCAGAATAACGTCTACACAGCAAGCCCATTATTTCAAAATACATTCGAAATAACAGGCTTCTTATTCCGACTTCTGTAAACCTCATTGAATGTGGAGTAAGGGAAGATGGTGGAAGAGTGCTCTATTTCAAAATAAGTAAGGGAAGACGGTGGAAGAGTGCTCTATTTCAAAATAAGTATTGTTTTGAAACGTGCCCAAATTCAAAATAAGCCATTTTGACTCAACCTATGCAATTAGCATTGCTCAAGTTGCATGGCTTATTTCGGTTTTATCCCTGTTATGTAGACGTACCATTATTGTCTTTTTAATTAAAAGGGAAGTTTTTACTGATCATGTTTCCACATCCCAACCAATGGGTTTTTTCTTTTTTGTTGCTTTATTTGAATAAATGGGAATGATTTTGCTCCTCTTAGTGAGAACACATTTTTGAAAATAAATATAAAAATAAATTATTCAAATAAATATTGAAATTTTAAAAAGTAAAAACAGTTTCAGCTATAGTGTGACTTGCTTCTTATGATACATAGATAAGTAGAAGCATAGCAAACAAAATGCTTTAATGTAAGAGAAAAGAGAAAAATCAAAAGTGTGAAAATACTATAGATCTTATTTTTTTTAGGGTTTTCTACAATTTATGCAAACAATTTCAGGTTAAAATATGAAGGCAGACCTTAAGTCCCCACATTAAAAATTAAGCCTTTATATTTTAAACCAGTGCTTCTCAACTTTGGAAGCCTTGGGGGCCACAATGATACTCACAGCATATGCCAAGGGCCGCAACATAAGTGTGGCTGCATCTACATGAAAATATATATGCACATGTATGCAAATAGCTTCTCACACTGATGGGCATGAATACAAAGATTAAGGCAAGATGACACAACACACAGGCCCCATCTAAGTCAGTTCTGCTGATATTAATAAAATGCAATATTTACCTAATTTCCACCCATATGATAGCACTTTTAATGAGGAATGACAGTCCAGGAATTTCACTACTAAAATGTGTTCTCAACAGAAGACCATTATATTGACTATTTTTTTGTTTTGGCCACGTGTTGAGCCCTGTGTAAACCCAAACTGCACCGCAGCCTGCAAAAAAAAGGACTGTGGGGTGCATGCGGCCCATGGGCCGCATGTTGAGTAGACCTGCTTTAAACAATCTTCTTTAGACATTTGTACTCTGGCTTTGGTTGTGGAATATCTTGCAATTCATGTGTGCTGTTACACGTACATCTGAAGTCACAGTGGCCTAGATTTTCAAAGGTATGATTCTAGTGGAACCTAGGTTAGGAACTTAACCACCTCTGAAGATCTGGTCCAGTGTGTCTCTATTTTAAATATGAAGCATTTAAATACACTTTCAGTAAACATGGAGAAGAGAAGGCTCTTTTGGAAAGGGACTCAGGGACCTCATTTTGGAGAAACTGACCTTTGGCCCCTGAGAAATGAAACAAAAACTCACAAACTCTTTGAAGGTGGCGAAAGGAGTATCTGCTTCCTATTGGGAAGCCTCCTTCAGCCCTACCATGACCATAATGCACAAGCTTAGCTGAGGAACATAATCGGCTAGAGAAGCTGGAAAGATTTAGGCAACAGCTGCTCTCAGGGGCATATTTTCTTCCCAAAGTAGTATATAACTTATCACATAGTATCTAGTATAAATTACTGTTACTCAGAGCAGCTGCAAGTTCCTCTGCACTTTTTCATGTTGTGCAACGGGTAGGCTGAGAGCCGGACCATGGCAACATAGCTAGGTAGTTGTTGGAGGGAAAGCAGCAGACAGTCTGGAGTTGTATGGCAATCCCATGTATTACCAGAGTGGTCTGCCCTACTATTTACAGTGAATGCAGATATCTGATTTATGCTGGGGAGTTACAGCTAAGTCCTCATAACCAGAATAGTAATAGAGATGTAGCTGTGTTAGTCTGGTCTTGCTGAAACAAAAGACAGGACTATGCAGCACTTTAGAGACTAACAAGATGGTTTATTAGGTGATGAGCTTTCGTGGGCCAGACCCACTTCCTCAGATCAAATTGTGGTCTGGCCCACGAAAGCTCATCACCTAATAAACCATCTTGTTAGTCTTTAAAGTGCTGCATAGTCCTGTCTTTTGTCTCATAACTAGAGACTGCTTCAGTTGGTTAGTTTTAGGAGGATGTTATGACAGGCTGACTCTCAAATGCTCCCTTTTCACTTATTTTTACATAGGTAGTGAAGCTTCTAGTTTCATAAAACTGCTCCCCCTACTCTTCTAAGATACACACTTGTCACTGTGAATTACAGTTCAAAGGGCCAATGGTGCAAATGCAATAACTAAAAAGCGCAGGAGGAACAGGGCAGAGAGAAAATATCTCATCGTCACCTTATGCATCACTCATGGCTCTAGGCTGCTTTGCCATTTGTAAGTTGTGCTGTTTTTAACCAAGTACATTTATTCCACTTTTTTATTTATTATTTCTGTTCTTCGCTATATATAGCAATGTAGAGGGAAAAACAACCGGTCCCACCAAATCCGCAAGCATATTTTAAAGCTGTAGTTCATAAGTGGGATTTTTTTCCCATAACCCAGTGAAACATTATTCATTCTCTGGCGAACTGTATTTAGTGATATTTTGGGCATTATTGATTGATGTGTTGAGCAGAAAACTGCTTTTAAAAGAAAGTCTCCTACACTGAAGGAGAGAGGAGAGTAGTTTTGAAATCAAAGGATGCATTAATTGTGAAGTGGCAAAATCTGCCCTGAGAGATGCGACTGCCATCAGAGAGATGGCCGGTTGTACGCACATGGAGTGAATGTTATCCTATATTTTGGTGACTGGAAAGGTAAATAAGCTGCTAACTCATATTGCAGAGGTGGAAGTTTTATTAGCTCATGTAGAAATGCAGGCTGCAATCTGAGCCCTGACACTCAGGGCTGAAGCCCTTGGGCTTTGGCTTCAATCCTAGGGCTTCAACCCCGGAACCGAGCAAGTCTAACGCTGGCCCTGGAAACTCCATTAAAACGGGGCTGTTTGAGAACCATTGGACTAAAAACAGATTCTGAGGTGCCCAATGCTTTCAGTTGGGTCATCTGTGAG
The DNA here is from genome assembly GCF_052426305.1 of Pelodiscus sinensis. NCBI lineage: Eukaryota > Metazoa > Chordata > Testudines > Trionychidae > Pelodiscus > Pelodiscus sinensis. Next base: position 107,222,662 of record NC_143055.1, read on the forward strand.
GTTTTAAACAGGACCTTCCGTGCTAAAAGCAAAAGCCTGTACAACAGGGGTCTCAAACTCTCAGCCTACGTGCCATCCCCGGCCAGAGTAGTTGCACAATCCAGCCAGGGAGTTGGACAGTGGGCTGTCCATTACCATTCCCCAAGCCTTGCCCCTTCCCAACATCACCCTGCCCTCTCCTTCCCCAGTGGCACTCCATTCCCTGAAGATATGGCCTCAGGGATTACTGGGGGTCCTGGTGCAGGGTGGCAGCAGCAGCTGATCTCCCCCGCATTGCCCATTGGCAGCAGGAGCCATGGGGAAGCAGAGTGCAGCAGAGTAAGTGTGCCTGCCAAGTGGCATGAGTCCACCTGCTAGTGTCATATTTGTTGTTTAGAAAATTAATTATTTATTTTTAGAGAGGCATTGTACTTAACAAATCAACACTGAGCTCGCCATTGGATGTTAACAAAGAAGAAATATACACCCATGCCCTCTTTAGACTGAGATTAATATACATTCAATGGAAAGAGATTTTTTTTCTGCCTTTGATAATTGGATTTAAATATTTCAACAGAGAAAATGTATTTGCAGTGCTTGCATAGTCATTCTTGCTTGCTGTGTTCTGAAGAGATTTAACAGTGTCATATCTGTATTTTGTTTTTTCTTTCTGGAAAGTTTTTTCATAATTACTGCTCTGGGACATTTTTTAAGAAATAAATTCCTAATAAAACAAAAGGCACTAAAGAACATTATTCCCTGGTTAACTCAGATGGATAACGAATGGCAAGTTCAGCTTATTCATACAGAGAAATAAGGCCTTATGCTAATATTAGTAAAAGCTCAGGAATTAGTTAAACTGATGATAGGTTACAGTATCTTTGTGCTAATAAGGACTTTTCTCTTACAAAATATAACTGAAAATAGCTTTAAAATAGCATTTTATTAAGTGAAAATAATTGGGTCCAATCCTGCAAACTTGTGCACATGTATAACTTTACACACGTGATTAGCCCTATGGTTTTCAATTGAAGTCAGTGGAATTACTCTGGATTTATATCAGCCTGTCTAAAAGCAGACTCTGGCCTCATGTCGGTCTGGCCATCTTATAACCAACCCTGAAAGCCTATTTTCAGCTCCAATACTATGGACATTTTTATAATAGAAAAGAGCTATAACCTATATTATTTTCATTTTGGTCCAAGATGTAAAATCCTCAGTTGCTTACATGTGGAAAAGTACAAGATTAGTTTCATAACAGTATCATAATTCTGTTAGCACTCAGATGCTGTCTGGACAGTGGGAGTTGTTACATTTATTGCAGGCCTGTGTATTCCCACTTTTGTGTTCAAAGTATGCAGCGCCTATGAGTACTGACTACTTCCAAATGACTAGACTAAACACTCCTCCTAAATCTACAGATTTGTTCTAAGCATCAGTTCTGGGATTTTAAAAAAGATAGCACAGTGTATACAGCTGGGCATTTGTGTTCTTTACTGTATCCCTCTGACCAGCTTTTTGAGTATTTTCTGTCCCCAACTTGCTGCTTGACTTTTATTCATATGTCCCTTCCACTCAGCTCAGACAGTTGTTTGAACTTTAAGTACCAGTTTACCCATTCCCCAGCCTCCAATACTGAACTTCAAAAACTCACTGTTCGATGAATGCAATTGTTCCTCCCCTTTCTTAACAAGCTACCTGTTGCATGTCTCTTTGTGTTCAGTATTAACATGTTCCATTTGTGGGTTGCTGGCTGGCTGGTGGAATGTGTGAGTGCAGTGGGGGCAGCCAGCTCCTCCTATAGAGGAGGTATTATCCTCCAGGCTCGGCAGTTAGATAATCTGGTGACTTGATAGGCTGTGAGGAGAATCTCTCTGTGAAGTGACATGACTGAACAGAACCTGCAGAAGAGAGCCTCTGCAAACACAAATCAAGCCAGGCTAATAGGAGGAACATTAATAATAATAATAATAATTAGGAGGAGCATTGCCAGCAGATCTAGAGAAGTGATTATTCCCCTTTCTTCGGCTCTGGTGAGGCCACATCTGGAGTATTGTGTCCAGTTCTGAGCGCCCCTCTCCCCCACTATAGAAAGGATGTGCATTGGAGAGGGTCCAGCACAGGGCAACCAAAATGATTAGGGGGCTGGAGTACATGACCTATGAGGAGAGGCTGAGGGATTTGGGTTTCTTTAGTCTGCAGAAGAGAAGAGTGAGAGGGGATTTGATAGTAGCCTTCAACTTCCTAAACGGAGGTTCCAAAGAGGATGGAGACAGGCTGTTCTCAGTAGTGTCTGATGGCAGAACAACAGTGGGGGGGGGGGGGGGGAGGGAGGCAGTCTAGGGTGGATATTAGGAAAAACTATTTCACTAGGGTGAAGTACTGGAATGGGTTACCAAGGGAGGTTGTGGAATCTCCATCCCTAGAGGTTTTTAAGTCTCGGCTTGACAAAGCCTTGGCTGGGTTGATTTAGTTGGGATTGGTTCTGCTTTGGGCAGGGGGCTGGACTTGATGACCTCCTGAGTTCTCTTCCAGCCCTAGGATTCTATGATTATAATATAAGCACAAAGACGGGAGGCTCAACCAAGCCATCAGATCCTGGGTAAGGAACCATTTCCACAGGCATTCTGGGTCTCTCGCACAACCCTTCCTATATCTCATCTTCTGACCATGTGGGAAAGGAGAGTTGTCATCCCTATATTGTGACTGTGGCTCCAACACGGGGCTTTGAGAGTGGGGCAAAATGAAGTGGAAGAAACCAAAACATGTGTGTCTCAATGGGATTCCATCAGGGTCAAGGGATGTCAAGAGCTGAGTGAGGAAGGGTGACACTTCACTTGGTCGCAGTCTCTGGAGTTGCATCACTTGGAAGATTTTATACATGTATACACTCGCCAAAAAGTCTACTGACAGAGGGTGGTGCCTAAGGGTATGTCTACACTACAGCACTAATGCGAACTAACTTAATTCGAATTAGTTAATTCGAAATAAGCTAATTCAAATTAGCGCATCTAGACCTAAAAACTAATTTGAATTAGCGTTTTGCTAATTCGAACTAGTATGTCCACATAGAGTGGACTCTGAAACGAAGTTAAGGATGTCTGGAACAGGTGCCTGCAGGGCATCAGGTTAGGACTTAGAGTGTGGAGCTGCTGCCTCAGGCTAGCTGAGGGCTGTGCTTAAAGGGACCCCACCCCCACCCCGGACAGACAATTCTCAGGGTTCCCTGCTTCCTTGTCTACCTCGATGAGAGACAGCAAAGCCTGTCCAAGTCCTGTCTTGGAGTGCCCTGAGTGTGCCACACTCGGCACATCACAGCACTCGGCCATCAGCCCGGCTGCACTTGCTGCAGGCTGCCATCTGGGGAGATCAATCGGGGGGCTGTCAGGATCCAGGAGATCCTGCAGGAGAGCTTCCATCCCAAGGAGCCCACAGAGCCACCCCATTCCTCCACATCAGGGGCTCATACCCCATCCCTCCCTCACCCCCCTCCACTTACCCTCCCTAACCCCCCTTCCTGATGTAAAAAATAAAGGACACATGTTCAAAAATAGAAACTCTCTTTATTTAACAAAACTGGGGGGGGGGGGGGGGGAATTAACCTCTGGGGAGACTGGGAAAATGAGGTGGGAGAGGGGAGGGGGAAACCTGGGAGGAGGGAACTGGAAGGGGGAACCCAGGGTAAGAAGGAGGAGGGGAAGTATAAAATTATGGTACACCATATCTTCAGTACTGTGTACAGATGTGGTCTCCTCACCTCAAAAGAGATGTTTTGGCCTTGGAAAGGGTTCAGAAAAGGGCAACTACAATGATTAGGGGTTTGGAACAGGTCCCATATGAAGAGAGGCTAAAGAGACTGGGACTTTTCAGCTTAGAAAAGAGGAGACTGATGGGGGATATGATAGAGGTCAATAAAATCATGAGTGGTGTGGAGATTGTGCATAAAGAAAAGTTTTTCATTAGTTCCCATAATAGAAGGACTAGAGGACACCAAATGAAATGAATGGGTAGCAGGCTTCAAACTAATAAAAGAAAGTTCTTCTTCACAAAGCAAATAGTCAAGCTGTGGAACTCCTTGCCACAGGAGGCTGTGAAGGCTAGAACTATAACAGAGTTTAAAGAGAAGTTAGATAAAGTCATGGATGTTGGGTCCATGGAGTGCTATTAGCCGGGGGTAGGAACGGTGTCCCTGGCCTCTGTTTGTGGAAGGCTGCAGATGGATGGCACAAGACAAATCGCTTGGTCATTGTCTTTGATCCATCCCCGGGGTAGCTGGTGTTGGCCGCGGTCGGCAGACAGGCTACTGGGCTAGATGGACCTTTGGTCTGACCCAGGACGGCCGTTCTTATGTTCTTACGTTCTAAACTCAGGGCTCAGGGTTCGGGGGGGTCTCACTGGACCACCTTGATTTTTATGCAAACCTGCTCCTGGGTTTGCATGTGGCCTTTGGTGGCCAGGCTGGCAGCTATCCTGCCCTAGACGGCCACTTTCCTGTGCCTAGTGCGGAGGTCGCAGACATTGGAGGCCTCCCTCCAAACCTGGATGAGGTCCACGATCTCCGCACTAGACCAGGCAGGCGCTTGCCTCTTGCGGCCCCGGGCAGGCTCCTGGGAGCCACCAGCCTGGTCCCGGGAAGAGGCAGAGGGCTGGGTGGCAACAGGTGGCTGGCTCGTGCCATGCCAGGTGCAGGGTCTGCTGGCTGGGTGCTGGCAGGCTTGCACCTGGCACAAGCACCGTAGCCAGACTGTGCCCCTTTAAGGGCTCCGGGACCGGCAGGGGGGCAGAAGAGTTTCCCTGATTTGGCCCAGAGTGGCCACCAGGGCAAGCTGGGAAGGGCTAGCCTCCCACTAGTTCGAATTAAGTGGCTACACAGCCCTTAATTTGAACTACTTAATTCGAACTAGGCGTTAGTCCTCGTAGAATGAGGTTTACCTAGTTCGAATTAAGCGCTCCACTAGTTCAATTTAAGTTCGAACTAGCGGTTTGTATGTGTAGCACCTATGAAAGTTAATTTGAACTAACAGCTGTTAGTTCGAATTAACTTTGTAGTGTAGACATACCCTAACAGAGTTAAACTGGCACAGGAGTGGGGAGAGATACTTTGTTGCAGCGGTGACATATAGCAAAGTACTATCCCCTGGAGTAAGGCAGTCATGAATTCTGAGCCTGGGGCAGCACAGCATCATACCACCCAACAGACAGGACTTGTGTTAATACTGCTCTCCAGCCCCTGCTACTTCCCCTTGTGCCCTAAAGAGTCATCCTACTTTGAACTGTATTCACATGGCTTGATGCCCCAAATTCTGATGGGGGGTATAGGTGCCTACTGGGCATTAAGCATACTAGCTTCCTATGCCTGCATAAGGCTAGGTCTGATTCCTTCCACAGGCTGTCAGCTCCACTCCAGGCTTGATCTGATGGATTGCTGCAGTATGAGATGACTCTTGCTCTCGCCTCTTGGGCTGAGCATGTTGCTCATTCAGTGCTTCCACACCTTGCTTGATGGGACGCCAAGGATTATGCCCAAATTTTGAACTCTGACCCTGCGAATGGTTTCATGTTTTGTGAGCGGTGGGCCTCGGAGGTTCCTAGGTTTCCTCTGAATGAAGCAAATCAGTTTATACCCCAGTAAGAGGGATTGTACTCCAGAATTCCTTTGGACATCATTATAAATGCATTCTTACCACACTGATGTTGCTGTGACATACAAACTGCTTGGCTTCTCAGACTGGTTGTATATGGCAGGGGCACAGTATATTATTCTCCCATTAATCACACTTGAAGCTGAACTGTGTCTGTTTAACATAGTCAATTACTAATAATAGCTCTGAGATAGGGAGTAATGAACCCATGATTATTCAGACTCTTTGGGAAAATTCATGATGGTATTAAAGAACGCTTGTTTCCAGCTGAAGACAGATTTCCCCTCAAATCATCTTCTTTCTTTTAGGCGCCTAAGCATAACTCCCTCTTTGACTGCATTCAGTGTTCCTTAAACTGTGGCGCAGGACATTACAAAGGGGGTTACTCACATCTCTGCATTGCATTGTGTCCAGACACACTAATCTTTTTGTTAGGCCATGATCGGTCACCTCTGTCTAAACCCTATGAAACCTCTGAGTGAAAGTGGTTTGAGAGGGACTTTTTGTGACAGACAGCCATCAGTTAAAAGCATCAGAAGAGGGGCTCATGTGGGTTGGAGGGGGTAGGGTGGGGGTCCTTACATAGCAAATGGACTGTTGTTTTTCTCCACTTGGGATCATACAAAATATACAAGGGCTTGAGCACTGGCATCTCCACCATGTGATTTTTTTTTTTTTTTTTTTTTTTTTGCAAGGCTGCTTCATGATGGGAACATAAACTTTTCATAGACTCAGCAGGGGAACATTTGCTTGTTGCTACTGTTCTTTTCAGCTGATTTGTTTGGAAGCTAAGACTACCCTTGTGTGAAGTGAAAAAGGGGTTTTAGTAAAACATCAGCTTCATAAAGACTGTCATTGTTTATATGTTTACATATGTATCTTCTGTGTAAAAGCTAATTTTGTATTTGAAATACAATCAGAAAAGAAGGGTCAGTACCAATAGGCGTAATATAATTAACAGTCACAACAGTGTTTGCAAAGGATAGAATATAATCAAATGAGAACATTTCTTGTAGAAAGTTATATGCTTATTATTAGACCTCTGCATCTGCAAAAATAAGCTGTGACATCTGTGGAAGCAGATACCTATGGATATAAAGTAGAAACCCACAAATGTGTAGGTTTCTAGATACAAAATTTGTATTTACATCTGCACATCTGAGCCACAGATATCCACATCTGTGGACGCAGATATCCACAGATATATCCATGGATTTGCAGGGCTTTACTTATTATATACATAAAATGGTTCATACAAGTAAATTATTTTCTCTTAAACCTGCTGTACGTAATATAGCTGATGTATTGTACGCCAGCAGCTACTCTTAATATTCATTGGCATTCATTAAATGTGCTACACTTTGTAATAGTCTGTTTTATTTTTCAATCACATCTGTACAAAATATGATCTTTGGACATCAGCCCTTTCAGGAATCTAAAAATGCTCTTGATTTAGATATGGGGGCAAAGAATTAGCTCTTCTTATTCTACTATAATCTGTGAACAGACATAAAATCAGTTAAAAGATGGGGAGGGTGCATGCAATTGTTTAATACCCAAATAACACATTTAGTAAAATGAATATATTTTTGTTTGTCTAGGGCATTTTTCATTGTGATCAATGACAGTTTATCTTTTGTTGATAAACATGCTATTAGAATATTTATATGTTTACTGTATGGGGAGGAATAAAATGTTAGAATTGTGCTATTTTATTTAGCTGATAACTATTAAATAACTTTATTGCAAATGATTGTTCATAAGTTTGGCATTGAGAAGATTAATTTGTTGCACTTGTAGTATTGTTAATAGTTGTAGTTTATCAGAAGCAATTACTTCTTTTTTTTCTTCTGACCTTTTCTGTCATTGATCTTTGGTTGCAGTAATGATGGCTTGAAAACCTGAAACCCAGCCACATATACATTAAGAGAATAGATTTTTTTTTAAAGCAATATTTATTTTACTGAAGCAAAGAACATAAAAGAGAGAGATAATAGGTAAATATTGCTCCATCAGATAGTTCTAAACACATAAATGTAAAGTGATATTTAAGTCACTTGATTTAAATGGGACTCCCTGAGTGACTAAATTACTCCACATATAGAAAGCATGGGCATTGGGTCGTCAGACCAAAGAATAGATATAGGGCTTAATAGCTATACGTCCTCTTGTCACGAAACAAGATCTTTACTTCAAATAAATGGCTGCTGAAAATGTTCAACGCCTCCTCGATAAAAATCGTATAAACCCCTTAATGTGTAAACTTCAAACATATATGTGTAATTTCAAATTGCCTATGTAAAAAGAATAATAATGTACATAAACAGAACTGCGTTTGTGAAACGAAATATTATTGCCCAAAAAAGTGACATTTCAGTTAAATGAAGACTAAAGCTGGACTGAAAATATTCATTTTTTTTTTAAATTCCCCTTGAAAATGTAGGCTTTTCAACAAAAATCTGAAAAGGTATTTGTGGGAGATGGGTAAAAGGGTGGTTGAGAGGTTTGTTAGAAAAAGGTTTTTGGTGAAAACTGAAAGCTGCAAACATTTTCTTTGAAAATGGAAAAAATGATTTTTCTGGGTTTTTTTTTTTGGCTTCCTGTCAAATTAAAAACATTTTGAGACAGGGAGACACTTTATATACACGCACACGCCCGTGCGCCCCCCACCACACACAGACAAAATTTTTTTTAATAGAAAACCCAATTTTCTTCTAGAAAATGGTTTGATGGAAGAATTTTGTCCAGCCTTAATTAAAAAACAAGGAAGATCCCAAGGCCCTCCCATTCTATACTATAGATCAGTGGTAAGCAACCTATGGCCCGAGGCCACATATGGCCCTATGGGGTTCTGTGTGTGGCCCATTAGACATTTTGTTTACCATTGCACATGTGCAGGGTTGCCAGATTCTATTGGTTGCTGTCTGTGTAGGTTTTCTTCCTACAGGTTTACTAAAGTGACATGCACATAAAGCAAAGTCCAGTGAAGTGACATGCATGCTGATTGCACACAGCATTGCTGTGACAGCTGTGCACTCCCTCTACTCAAGGCACTGCTACTGTTCAATCCTCACAGGACATCAACGTAGTATATTTTGCCAGGGGGAAAAAAAGTAATAGGTAACAAATTAAAAATACAAACATTTTCTGTGTGCTATTGGTAGTTTCTTATAGGTTATTTTCTTCTAATTTTTATCAGTAAAATCAACATCCATTTTATCCAAGATGTTTATCCTTATGTGGAAAAAAGGAAAACTACTTCCTGAAACCTCCAAACCCAATATACATCAGAATAAAGCAAAGCAAAATCCAAGACAGGCCTCAATCCTGAACCATTGGAAGCCACAGAAATGTTTTCATTGCCTTGAATGGGAAAAGGGACTAATCCTTGCTTCTTTAAATAATAAACATTTTTTGATTATCCCATAAAATGGTCTGTAATTCTGGAAAAAAATACTGGGTCAGATTCATTTCTTCAGTTGCTTTGAGTTGATCTAACAATGCAAAACAGTCATAAACTAGGCTGGATAGTAAGCCAGGTTTATGGCTGTTTTATATTACTGGAGCAGTGTAAAACAGTCCTGGCACGCTAGTCTTTAAGTCTTTTAAAACTACACTCTGATGTACTTCCTATGTTCAATAGTTTTTACTATCAAGGACTATCTGTTTTGTTGACAATATACTAGATGTGGGCTTGGCTTCAAATGTTCTCTGGTTCATTGTAGAGCAAATTAAAAATATTCAAAAAATCTCAAAATGTTTTCACCCCAATCTAAACCTTTTTGTTATGTTCATGCTGTACACGTCAAAAAAGTAGATTAAACTTTTGGACCTTCCTGGTTCGGCACCTGAGTGGTCCCAAAGTAGAGAGTTTGCTCTTCTGGGGCTCCCCTTCTGGCCCCCAGCTCGGCTAGTGTGCTGCCCCCAGCCATTAGGGTTGCCACTAGAGTTGCCAGATACTGTCACAAAAAGTCCTGAACATGACGGGAAAAAAAAATTGGTTGAGCAAAAAAACTGGGAGCCAAAGTTGTTGAGCAAAAAAAAAAAAAAAGGTTTTAAATATCCCCTCGCTCCGCATGCCGATGACCCGGCAGGGGAATAATGTTCCCACCCACTGGTCTTCCATCTGACAGAAACAGAAATGTCCGGTATTTTCTGTATTTTTTACCGGACAGGGGCTAGAAATAACGGACTGTCCAGGTGAAAACCAGACACCTGGCAACCCTACACCCCACTCTGTTCCATGGGGCTCCCTTTCCCCAAGAGGAGGGGCTCCCTGACCCCAGCTGGCAGTGGATCTGCGCTCCCAGCCAGTATGGGCTCCCTGTCCCAGGCCGCAGGGGCTTCCCTGCTCTCTTCTGGCAGTAGATCCACACCCCCAGCCGGCAGGGCCTCTGTGTCCCCAGCTGGTATACAGGGCCTTTTTGTTCCTGTTCAGTGGCAGCTCTTTGACCCCAGCCAGCAGGATTTCCCTGCCCTCTTGGCTGACGGGACTCCCACCTGACCCTGCTTCTGTTGCTGGCTGGGCTTCCTGTCACTATGACACTGGCCCTCCAAGCTGTCTGCCTGGCTGCATGGTCCTGGATGTTGCCGGATCAGAGAATCCCAGATCACAGAGGTTCAAGCTGTATACATCTCCTGGTAGGGTGCAGTCTTACACTAGGTTATTGCTTAGAATTCATAGCCCTACCACACAAGTTCCAAAAACAGAGTACACAAAACAAGGTGTGCTTAAGGCAGAAAGGCACACCTAGTCATACTTTATGCACCAGAGCTTGATTGTTGTGCTTCCCTACAAAGCCCCTTACTTTGCAAGTGCTTTGAAGTTCGAGTGACAGCTTATAATTTTATCACAGTTTTCAATGTCTCCTTTTATAAATACTAATCTGTTTTTCTTTTCTACAAACCCTCAAGGCCAGCTACCATCCTGACATTTCTTAACCTGACCTTGTGATTTTTTAGGTAGATAATTTAATTATTTAAGATGCAGTTATACATACGTGTGTGTGTGTGTGTGTATTAAATATACACACACATACATATGTGGCTATAACTGCACTATATATATAACTCTTTTGAAAAACAGTTTGTGTGCATAAGGTTAATATTTATTTTCTTGTGTCCTCTGTAAACCTGTTCATTTTATAAATCAAAAGATGATATTTCTATTTTCTAGCACTTTGTTCACAGCCTATTTGTTTGAGAATCAAGCTGTGTTTTGTTATTTTTTCACCAGCAACAAAGATTCTGCAATAGTGTTTATGATGTGCCAAGCAGAACAGCATGAAGCCTATGCTTATGTAGCTGTATTAGGTCTTCAGGGCAAACAGTAGTGAAAATTAGTTTCACAAGTAAATTAAGTTGATAAGATGTGCGGACATAGAGAAAAAAGATATCTTGGGTAATAAGGTAACCACTTTTATGTGGCTCTTTTTCTGATCAGAATCATAATTTTTGACCTACACTTTCAAGAAAGGAAAGTTAGGTTCCCTAAGACCAGTGTACATATCTACTGTGATTGCATGTGCTAACTGGGTAATTGCATATGCAGATTATGTGTTAAGTGGCTGTATTATTTGCATACACATTTGTACTTTTATCTTTTGAATGTTTGGCCATCATATTTTACTCTTTCATGAACAGTAAAAATAGTGCTTCAGTTGTCATTTCCAGACTCTCTTCCTCTGTCTCCTGTTTGTCTTGAATCAAATTTTTCAATTGTCTTATTCATGGAACAAAAGTAGCCTGGATTACATCTCATTTATTGCTGATATCCGCCTGAAGTAAATAGAAATTTGGTAGGTCAGGTTTGCATGACCCTCTCTTGTCTCCACAGTATTCTTAACATCTTGAAAACACCTACACTTGTAATTTAATACTGTACAAATATTACAAATGCACTTTGTCTGGGAACAGGTTGCTTTCCATAAACAAATGATGACAAGTGAATAATTTACATTCAGATGTTACAGTATTCAGTATGTAGAGTAACTTTCAAGTAAAAAAAATCAACAAAATATGCAAGTTATTTAGGAGGGTAAGCTTTAAAGTAATATTTGATAAGAGAACAAACTCTTGGCCTAACATAACTAATAACTGTCATGTGCTTCAGAACCAGAAGTAAATGTTTTCATTAAATCAACATTAATTATATGCTGCATCCATCCTCACCATGAGATTAAGCTATTTGTTCAATTAGAAAATCATGTAGCTGCCTGTTATTACTTAGTCTGTTTCTCCAGCAGGGAAGCAAATAGTAGTGCCAATTCTGATTTTCCTTGTGAATGTTGGTGGAGTCCCAATGTTTTGTCCCTCAAAAAGTCTTTGTTGGCAGAATTTCTCTGTTTTGTTCAAACCACCTAATCCTGTTCCTAATAAAAATCAGTCAGTGGCCTGCCTCCTAATTTGGAGAAAGATGTCATTACTTCCCCATATTCCAGGTACCCAACAAGTAGTCACAGGGATATGGTTTCGATCTTGGGCTTACTATTAACAATTGCTAAATATTTAATTCCAGAATTAAAAGGGGGATCCTGCTCATAAAATATAGCTTTTACTCATAACTCACTGCCATAGAGTGAGTACACCCAACCCTCTGAGGATCAGGGCACTGGGCCTCTAAAACCTTCTAAAGGGTGCTCCACCCTGTGTAGGTCTCAGTCCTCATGGCTCAGGGTCAATAACTACACCCTGTCTTCAATGATTCAGTCTTGCCTAATGGCCACAGTTACTAAAATACCCCCTCCTCGAAGGGTAGTGAGGCCCAGGGCCAGAGTCAATAATCGCTCCCTTCCCTCAGGACAGGGAGGCCTAACAGCCAGAGTCATTAGCAACACTTCCTAGTCCGTTTTTTTCCTTTCAGGTCAGTGAAGCTTAGCGGCCCCAGTCACTAATCATAATTGTCATGTCCAGCTGGGGAGTTTATGGGTGTGGTATAGGGATACCCGGGCCCCAGCCAGGGCCCTGTCAATGGTGGGCATATCCCACCACTAGCTCAGTGGAGAATCTGCCTGAAATACGCTAGCTCTCGGGGACCTAACTCCCTGCCCTGGGCTACTTCCTACTGGACTCATCGAAGGAGCCTTATTCACCACTTTCCTCTGGACTGGGGTCTTCTTCCTTTGTTCTTTTCTGGCTGGCCTCCGCAGCTTGGTCTGTTCACAGCTCTTCCTCCAGAGCTCTGGTAGAACCTCCTTCTCCAGGAAGGTGGCAGTTGGGTCTGAGAGTTCAAGCCCACACCTAAGCAGGACTGTCAACTTTGCTATTTTTAGCCTGTAGCACTAGTCCTGTGACTGAAGTTCAAGTTAGTTGATGCAGGTTCTGAGATTCTCTGATGTATATTCTTGCTATGTAGCAGTATCTTTGACTATAGCTTAAAAAAACAATTTTACAGAAGTCTATGTATTTTAAGATTCCTTACCCAGATAACTTACAAATTCCTAGTACAGCTCAATCTATAAGGGTAACAATAAATATGCCTTTGTTATTTAAAAAACAGAGACATTTTTAAAAAAGCTTTTAATAAAATGTGGGGGGGAGGGGTGAAGGGAGAAAGAAGCTTCTGAGCCAAGCTTTCTGCGACTGTGTCTTCAGAAGAGTAAATTCAAGATCATGGGCAAAGTCTTGCAGGGCCCTGCTGTTTGTCCCACGGGTTTCCTATGCTTTTCAAAGGCTGGAACTGTATATTTTAAACTAATTAATATATTTTAATAAGGGCAGTTGTAGTCCCTCTGTTTTCTTTGAATTCAAGCTCTGCATGGTAACCTGGACAAAGGGAATATTATAAACATTTTCCCTGCAATCAGCACTATACGTTTTGTGAGCTTTCTCCCCTCTCCCACTCTGCTTCCTTTATAAATAAGATTAACATTTTCGCAAGAGCTAGAAGGCCCCTGTTTAGCCTCATTAAGTTTACTTTTTGGCCTTTGCTCCCCTGTGGTGCAGGGAAACTTGTCTGGAGCGTTTGGAGAATTTTGTTGGCATGAAGGGGAAAAGGGAGATTTCATTATGATTTAGATTTATGCAAACAAGGTAATGGCAATTTCCCTTTTATGAGTGTGCAAAAATACATAAAAGTTGTATTAATAGGTAGTTGGGGGTAGCTGTAATGAAGTATACTACATCATTAAAATTTAAGTTAACAGAAGATTTTTTTTTTGAAGATCTATGAAAGATGAAATGACAGCTTAGCTTAGAATCCACACTTCTCATTATTTTATATAATGTTTTCCTTAGAAATATCTGGTTATCAAATTGTAAAGCAATGGATCTCAGATATGTTGTAATTATATTGAAAAAGCGAGAAATGATTGACTCTCATCAGGTTAGCTTGAGAAGCTTTGAGAAGTGAAACTTGTTTTGTAAATATGCAGTACTGTAATGGTTTTTTGTTTTTGTTTTTAAATAATATATTAGTTACCAGATCAATTAAACATGAAATGATTTCCCAAACCAATTGTTATATTGCCAAACGTTATAGTGCCAAATAAACTTTCATACCTCATCATAAACCTTTCTGTTTTTATAAATCTCCAAAATCTCTTAATGCATTTCAAATTTTTCAAGACTCAGATAATTCTGCTTTGTTAAAACAGCCTTGAAAATTGTCACCTTTACTGAAAAACTGTCTGAAGTGGAAATCTCTGAAAGGATAACAAATTCATTTTCAGTATAGGTTATTCATTGTGAATGCTGCTATCATTTACTTTTTATATTAGTTCAGCATAGTTGTAAGGTTTTATTACAAATGTTTCTTTTCTTGCTACTGAAATAAAAGTTTGAGTTATTAATGTATCAAATACCTCCAAATCTGTGCTCTGGTACCTTTTACAAAATTTAAAAATTGTTTAATATATATGTATGTTTTATTATGGACATCAAGTTATAAAGTACTCCATCCATCCTGAGAAGTATAATTGGCAGTAATTTACCAGCAAATCAGAATATCAGTGAACAGATAAAACCCATACTTTTTAAACATTTTTCTTCACCTGGGGCCTGATTCAGCACATATAGAAGGTTAAAAATGTGGACCGAGTGGGGATAGCAAATTCCAAAATCTGTGGTTCAGTAGACAATACCCTACTGACATTGCCTTCTTGTTAATATTGGGGATCTACTCTGAATGTCTTTGTTGATTTGTAAATGCAGTAATATACCGGGGAGAGGGAGTGTAAGTGGGAGAGATAAATGGTCACTTTGTTGATCTGGCCCTAAACTAATACATCCAAGGGGGGCAACTGTCCTGGTCCTGGTGATACTATCACAGTGGCGGTAGCTGGAGCCCCAGGCCTTTTAAATTGGCACTATAGCACGGGCAGCATGCTTCATGCGGCACTAAGGGCTGGCTGGAAAGGGGTGTGACATGGTCCAGGCGGCACTAAGAGCTAGCTCCTGCAGCCCTGCCTCTTCCACCTAAGACCTCTCCCCTTCCAAGAGCATAAAGCCACCTGCCTCCACCTTGCCCAGTGGCCAAGCAATTTTGTTGACCTTCCTCTCCTCCCCCCCAGTCATGAACTGTCTTCCTCCACCCCAACCTGTTTTGCCTCCAGCATTTATAAGGGTGTTAAATATATAAAAAATTGTTTTAATGTATGGGAGGGGGTAGGGTTTGTACTCAGAGGCTTACTATATGAAAGGGGTAATTAGTACAAAAATTTGAGCCAGTGTGTTAGAAAAACTGTAATTGGCCAGATTCGGTCTCACATTGGTTGAATACATGTTGAAACTCTCTTAACCAGGCCTCTCTGGTCCAGCAACATCCATGGTCCTATTGGACCAGAGTCCCAGTGGAGGACTAGCGCTAGAGCTGCGGGAGCCCCACACATGGCTGTGGGAGCCCCATGCACGGCAAAAGGGCTTTCCAGCAGGGCTGAGGGAGCCCCAAGTGTGACAGCAGGAGCGTGGTGCGGAGGCTGTGGGGCTGCTTGGAGTGGCAGCAGGAGCCAGGCTTTGCAGCAGGAACCTGGTGTGCAGAGGCAGCATGCCTGCTGGGCGCTGGAGCAGGAGCCCGGTGCATGCATTGGTGGCGGGGGTGCCTGGCACAGCGGTGGGTACCCTGTGACCAGAGGCAGCAGGGCTTACTGGCACAGCAGCAGGAGCTGGGCGTGAGAGCAGGAGCCTGATATGCAGAGGCGGCGGGACTGCTTGGTAGAGCAGTGGGGGCTGACAGGGCACCAGAGATAGCAAGAGGGGGAGCTAGCTGGGAGGGCAATGGTTGGGGGCTGGTGGCAGAGGGGCAAGAAATGACCACACCTGCTCTGGCAAAATCCCTTATCTGGGACTGGTAAGGTCCTGAGGGTGCCGGACCAGGGAGGTCTAACCTGTAGTACCTTACTTACCAGTCTTCTTGATAAGTAAGGTACTACCCAATGACCAAATTACAGTCAGGTTACTTTAAGCTTCTGTTCCTGAGAATCTTAAGCTTCCATGTAGGTTGTATAAATACTAGAGTATTGAAATGATTATATTATTTTGTATTAGATTAATGGTGTTCACAAGCTAATTTTATATTAGGATGGAGGTTCATTTAGAATAACTAGTTCTCTGAATTCAGTGCACAGCTCTATTAGTTTATATTAGCACAGACAAGTGCAAGTACTGTAGTGTCTTTGAATTATACTACAGCTCTGTCTTCCCATAACAAATGGTTTACTTTGTAATAGAAACAATATTCAAATAAACACCCCCCCCCAAGAAATTAAATAAACAAATGTAAATTAACTATTACAACATTACATAACATTTATATTTGGACATTACAAAGCTGTTACTATTTGCACATTTTTTATTCATTTTTAAAGCAAAAGCTTTATATGATAAGTACTTTTAATACAAATTGCAAGGAGACCTTTGTAATGTAAGCAATAAGACCACATTCAGTAAGCAGTACTTAAGAATGTTTGTACATACCATGCTACATCAGGGCCAATGTTTCTGCTACAACATGAAGTGCCTTATGTTTTTTGAAATACATGAAGAATTCATTCAGAGGTACCTGCATCAGCATTACCCTGTAATTAACAATTAAAACTCAAGTTAGCTTGTTCAAAGGCAACTCTGTTCCACTTGGAAAGATATTATGCCTGCAGTGCAGGCTATTTGTACCAGATATAATGCTACAAGCAACAGGCTAAGAGCATTCACTTAGATTCTGAGCACAGTGGACTATTTCATTTCCAAAACATCATTAGTATGGGTCAGTGAATGGTAAAGACCCCCCCCCAAAAAACAAACAAAAAAACCCAAACAACCTGACAGAATCTAGATCTAAAACTGTGATTTTTCGAATTAAATGATCAGACCCTTCTGAAATTATTAAATCATGAACTTCTCCATCTTAGTGATGATGTTAAAATTGAAATGTCAGAAATGTCTGTGTGAGCATGATGCATGAACACACACCTGAATTTTATTTCACTTTTACAAATGGCCACTTGAAGCTATACTGAAGTCCTGTGTTACTGCTCCATAAGGAATCACCAGTTTGTTGGCTGAATTTTCACACTCCCTTATGCAACAAAGACAACACAAACTGAACTGAAATAGTAAAAGGCATTACAAGACAGCATGCACTCCAGAAGCTGAGACACAGTACTTCAATGGCAATTGACTTCAAGCAAAGCAAATTTCAAGGTCTAATTCAGCAGAGATGATTGCATAAAGCTGTAGATCTTGGGTGTAGACCTGGCTGAGCTTTGCAGTAGAGGCTCAGCCAGGCTCTATACAGTAAGTTTATTCATTAAATTTACTATAAACTGTGGAGCTCTCATGAGTGGGAGGGGTAGGAAGATTTGAGAAAATCATGCTAAGGAGTTTTCCACCCCCTGCAGAACTCAGAGCTAGCATTTATCACTTGGTAGCAGCCTTTTAAAAGCTTTATGTTCTTTGAAAAAAGACTTTCTCTAGGGAGCTGCAGTTTCTGTAAGTCCTTTCGTGAGGCTGCCCTTTAGCATGGTTTTTATCTTGGGAAGGAAACAGTTTGATTAGAGGTTAAGTCTCAAATCTCAGGCCACATTTGCTTAGATTTGACAGCCTTATGACAAAGATTGTGTCTCAAGTTCTGAGCCAAATTTTGAATGAACCTTGGCCAACTGACGTTTTTGTGAGGAAACTGGGCAAAAGTAGGTAGTTTCAGCTGAGTTTCACTTTTGTGTTTGGAACTCAGATCAAAAGTGGGGATAAGACCCTGGCAAATTAAGCCAAACCAAACAGGTTGGTATGAACATTGAAAAACTCTGGAGATTTACAGGCTACAGTTATAAGGAAATCTTTAGCTATTCCATTAACGTTGTGTCATGTTCAAAACATCCAGGAACTTCTCATATATGTGGTGATAGAAAAAAGACTCAATATTTTCTTTGCTGCTTTGAAATCATTGTGGTTCTGAATATTGTTACGCTAATGGAATGAAAACAAATCTTTTGCTTAACAAAAATCCATTTTATGTGACTTGGCAAAGCATTGGAAACAATCATTCCAGTGTTGTGAGATCAAAACTTGATCTGTTGATGGATTTTTTTAAATAGTATAAGATCATGGAAAAGACTAGCGAGAGAAGGTGTTGGAGGCACCATTGTGACAGATGTGCATGTATTTTGTGGGCTTGCTGCTTGTGAATTCATTATTTTGTTGTTGTCATAAGTTAGAAGGCTGATGTAAATTGCTAATAGTGATAAAGTTAAAGATGTCATTTGTCCTGAACTTAGATCTCTCACTGAAATCTGTGCATCTGCTATATGCATTGAAATGTCTAGGCACACACAGCTGTGTTAAAGAGCAGTTGTACCAACATGGTGGTCCACAATTTTGATTACTTCTGGCTCCTTTGGAGCAAATACTTACTGAGGATGGTAGTGGTGGTTGTTTTTCTTTAGAAGATGGAATAAACTATAGCAGAGAGTTCAACTCAAAGCCCTAGGAAGTGCTTAATCTCTACCTTAAGTTCTTATGGTGTTGATGTGGCAAAACACATAAACATGTATGTACCTTTAGCCCTGTGATTAGTCTCATTGGTCCCATTCAACACTAGTTAGGTCTTGACCCAGTACATAAGTAACTGTAACTACATGAATGACAATTTCACCTATAATCTAGCTAATAAACTTGTAATGCGATAGACCAGCTGTTCTGCCAGTAATGAGGCTTATTTCTAAGACAATTTCTTTGACTTTGACAGTATGATCAATGTAATTTTGTCTCGAATAATAATGCCAGTGCTGCTAAAATGTATTGCTTCCTATGACCGTGTTATGCAGAAATAATGGGAACAGCATTGTAGACTCATTTTAACTTTATAACATTTTGACTGCAATAAATTTGCTGTACTTAGCAATATTAATTTGAATGCCTTATTGTCTTGTCTTTTTCTTTTTTCTTTTGCCCCTCAGTAGAGATGGCAGTTGGTAGCAGTAGAATTCTAAATGTTGATTGATTTTGCAGGACTGTCTGAAAAATAGGCTATGTCTACACTCGCGGCTTCTTGCACGAGTAATATGCAAATGAGGCTGTGTGGAATATCGCCGAGCCTCATTTGTATAACTGAGCCACCATTTTTTTTAGAAGAGGCTCTTGCGCAAGAAGCAGCATCTATACTGCCCCTTCTTGTGCAAGAAAAACCTTCTTGCGCAATGCCGTTACACCTATTACTTGACAGGAAGAACGGCATTGCGCAAGAAGGTATTTCTTGCGCAAGAAGGGGCAGTGTAGATGCTCCTTCTTGTGCAAGAGCCTCTTCTGAAAAAATGGTGGCTCATTAAGTATGCAAATGAAGCTCGGTGATATTCCACCCTTAGCCTCATTTGCATATTACTCGCGCAAGAAGCCGTGAGTGTAGACATAGCCATACTTTTTTGTTTATGGGGAAGAAAAGGAATTGGCATCATAATGCTGGTTAAGTTCTCTCCATGCAGAACACCACTGATAACAATCTGTTAGTGTCAACTGGATACTTCATGCTTTTCTCCCATCCTGCCGCCATGCTCTCCATAAAGCCATTTAATTGTTGTTGTTCAGATCCCTCTTTAAAATTCTCCCCCTTGCTGCAATGCTTATATACAGCGTTTTGGATGCTAGTAAGCTCATACCACTCATACGCTCCAAAGTTGTCTCACTGTTATCTTACACATCTCTGTCAGTCTGGATCCACCTGATGTCATCATGTTTTATATTTAGATTGTCTCTTTGGGTACGTCTAGACTACATGCCTCTGTCGCTAGAGGCATGTAGTCTAGACGTACCCTTTGTTCTCAGTGGATTTCTGATCCATGAATGGAGCTCCTTGGTGTTATGGTAATGCAAGGGGATGAGCTGTGGTGTTAGTGTTTTCCATTATTTTAGTGACTGGGGAAAGGAAATTTGCAGAATTCCAGGGGCAAAGAGAAGCAATAATATGAGTTGGGAAAGGGAAAGCTTTTACCCGCCTTCCCCAAAATCGTGATTTGAGATAAATAACTTGTAAAAAGTCTTCCAACAATTATGTGAATGTCTTGGAGACTTAAGATTATTTCGTTTGCGTATGTCCTTTCCAAACTTGACCAGCCTGAAAAGCATAGTCCTGTGGTGATGTCTTTCCAAAGTTTTCCTATGTGGAAGTGCATTTTGCAGCCAGAGCTAACTCAGAAAGAGGTTTAAATACCTTACTTATGTTGAATAGTAGTTCACTCCTTAAATAATTCAGTTTATTTTAAGGGGGGAATACTTGAGGAGCAAGGTACTACTCACCATAAGTAAGAGTATTAGAATCTCTCTCTCTCAAGATGTTCTGGTAACAGGAAAAGTACACTAAGGGATCTCTGTATAACAATGTTAAATTCATTTGCAAGCAAAAGTAACTTCCTCCTGCCCAAAAATGAGGGTTTATGATCATCTGCCACAGTAATCATCTGGCCTGGTGTAACTGCAGAAGGTCACTAAGTCATTTGGTTTCACTGAAATAAGGCATTATTCCATCCTTCCTGGTTTTTTAAAATATATAAAATGTAGAACAGTTTTGTTGTTCATCAGCATTTGTGTGGGTTTTGGAGGGGGCAGAATCTATTATTGGCATAACTTTAAAAACAATTCTAGTTTGACTTTTTTATCAGAGACCTAAATAACTGGGTTTGTAGTGGTTTTCTAGTGCTTACTTTGAAGATACAATCGGTTTTACCAACACTGTACATGTAAAAGAGGGTCACAGGGAAAGATGAGAAGTAATGGATTTTTAGAAAAGAGGTCAGAGGTCCATGTGTAGGTTGAGTCCATTAAGTGCAGCTTACTGCAGATGGTTGTGCATATCAGATATTTTTCACATGCAAATAGATATTTAGATGTCTTTGATCACAGTAATTTTGCATTAAATCTGTGTGTTTGTATGTGTGGAATGCAGATCTCTGGTTCTTTTAATTAGAAATCTAATGTAATAAGCTGTTGTTGGGGCCTGAAACAAATACTGCATTCATCTGTCAGGTCACTTCTTTAGTGAGTCCTCATTACTTCTCCAGATGGGAAATATCAGTGTTTTTTGGATTAATTTTAATTGATGTGAAAGGGTAATGTGGAGTATTTAGTATAAAGTCTTAGTGAAAAAACTGAAGTCAGTTTGTCACTCAGAAAAGTGATAACTTTATCATATTGCTTTTTTTAAAAAAGATGTAGACCAAAGGCCAAAAATAATTATATTCTAATAGAAATATATTCCCCACCCCCTTAGGGTAATTTGAGTGGTACCTAAACTGATAACTATGGAAAAATTTCCAAATGTGATGTTTAAATTTTTTTGGAGGCTATAAATTCTCTTTGTGAAATTGGAACCCCTTCTGGTTGTTCAGTCTATTTATATCAGAAGACTTTGATCTTGAAAATTCATTGAAGGTGTATTTAAATGCTGTATGAGACAACCATAATATTCTGATGATTTTAATTTAGCCCCTTAACCAATCTATAGGCTGCATAAATGTCCTGGCACCACACGCCTGATACTTGCATTTCTGAATTTGAAAGTAGCTGTACACCCTTCCGCATTAGACCTAAATTTGGAGGTTTGTGTTTGAGCCAGGTTTTTGAGAACAGGAAGTTTCAAGCTTGTTACATCATATTCCAAGACTCACAAAAGCCATGTCCTTAAATGTTGGTGTCCTTAATCTCAGAACACAACAGCTGACTGGACATAGGTTTCCTTTGAAGGCAGCAGGCCCAAATCATAACCTGCCAGCCCCACTAATATTTGAGCTTATTTCTCATGCAATCAAGTGTGCTTACTGACAGCTCTGTGCTACTCTCACTTGGGGCTGTGTCTATTAGATGCAATCAAGTCCTGATACAATTATATTGCTCCTCTGCTGGCTTGCTGGAGCAAATTCTGTTTTTATTTATACACTATAAATCCAGAGTAACTCTGGAAGTCAGTGGAGACTGACAAATCTATTACTGATATAGACAGTGGACCTGTCTGAGATCCTGCTTACACCATTTTTATGTGCATTGTAACATCACTGACTTTGTGTTACTCCAAATATGAAATAGCTGCACCGATGCCAATGGTGTTACTCCAGATTTACCCTAATATAGTTGAGAACAACTCAGTCTCTCCAGGTCAGGCCTGGCATTTATTTAGATTTATAAAAGAAGATGAAATTAGATGATATGAGCATTTTTGCTGTCCTACCGAATATAGAGGGAATTTGGGGAAAACAGTCTAATATTTAGAGTACATGTTTTATAGCTCATCATCCTGAATCTTAGAAATCAACTTTCATGCTTAAATAAACTTTCATATGTTTTTTGACATAAATTGATTTATCTGTTTTTATTCTGGATTACTTCTCCATGGTAGATATATGGAAACAGGAAGTTTCTTTTCTGTGAACTCTGGTGCTTATTTGTTCACATGGTACTATGGTTTTCATAATCCCTTTGGTCACTGCAGAAATATTTTGGGTTGTGGATTAACATCTCACATTAGCAACTAGCAGAAAGAGGCAGTGAGTTTTGATGAAAACTTTCCCTGTATAGCTGCAGTATAACTTAATAACTTGCAAATATAAGATGAGAGTTTGAAAGGGTGCTTAAAGTGAATCTGATTTATGTTTAAATTATATTTCAGACAGAGGGCAAAAGCTTGGCTTTGAATTGAACTCTGAGTTAGCTTTCAGCTTTGGAAAAAGAGTCATTTTTCTATGACAAAATACAGTTCTCTATCAGAATAAAAAAATGAAGGGTAGTTTAATGGCTTACACTACAGGAGATATTGGATTAATGGAGGATAGTACAAAATCAGAACAGCACCATAGGAGTAGCAGTGTATAAAATTAAGAAAATCCCATATCCAGAAGTGATGTGCGTGTGAATAGGATGTTGTTTTTTATTATACAGCCCTGAGACTGAGGCTTTACTGGACAAACTGACTCAGACTATGAAAATAATTTATCCAGGAGAATGAAGAATATGACGACAGGTTTAGGACTGCCTATAATAATCTCTCAGCCTTTATACAAAGAACATACATTTATACAAAGAAAGACCTCCAAGCACGATTTTAGTACCTGTAACCTATATTGTTATATCAGTCATAAATTCAGCCTTTTGAAATGACTCATCGTTTCAATATGTTAACGACTGTACATACAGTTTAATTGTAGTTTCTCTGCATTAAAATTCTGTGGATTAAATTTATATTTTACTGAATTAACTGATGTGGCATCCCCAGGGTTTCTTTTATATTTGTTTTTGAGGGGACCAAATTATTTTCAGAAAGTGAATATAGAGGGAATCCGTAAAATTCCCGGAACAACGATCATGTTTTGTTCAGAGTTAAGAACAGTGTCCCTTTCCTAGGTGCTCTTAACTCTGAGGTTCTACTAGACTCTTTTTCCTTTGGCTTCTCCCTTTCAGTTGTATCCCTGTGGATGAATACTTGGGCCTGCAAGAAATCCACATGGGCAAAAAGGATCCACCTTTGCACATCTAATTGCAGGCTCAGAAACTGTGTTTGTATAGCTAAATTATATTGTGCGCTACTGAGTTTTGGTTGAATGATACCTTTACCTACTTATAGCATTTTTTTAAAGTGGCATGTAACAAAATACTTTGTTGTAATGAATATGAGAATAGAACTGATGGCTTTTATGAAAATGCTAGAACCTGATCCTGAATGTTCTGACTCATGAAAATAGTCTATTGACATGGGTCTGAGCTACTCATTTATATGAACCAGCATTTGCACATTTAGTTCCTTGACTCAGAATCTCCTAGTTCTCTCAAATTTAATTCATAGTACTAGAGTTGCAGTAACAAAGATAATTCATCAGTTTTGCAGAACAGATACCTAACATAACAAACAAGCCATTGTTTTGTAACACTGAAATCCGCTGGCTCATTTTTTTTCTTTTTGTGTGCTTTTTGTAAAAGTTTAGGGAGAAATGCTTTTTTTTTTTCTAGTTTGTGTGTAACCTTTTCATGGAAAAGATTTTCCCAGCAAGTATAAAAAGCATACTAGAGAGGAAAACAGAGGCTTCAACTCATGAAAGTGAATAGGCTATCTTAGCTATGAAGAAGTGAATACACTCAGTCATCAAAGGGTACTTAAAGACAGTCTGTAAGTTATCAGCAGAAACATTAAGTCATTCTTTACATCTGCAAGCATTGTGAGAGTCTGAATTCCATGTGCTTCTACTGCAAGGTCAAGGATGGCAAAGCGGCTTGTAAAAGTATATAATTTTAAAAGTCATTCTATATATTGGGCATAAGGAAGTACATTAAATTGGTTGCTCAGAGGCCGTGATGCTTGCATGGAAACTTAGTTTTCCTGCATTTTAAATTAAATTAATATAACACCAATCTCTGTAGTGCACATATCTGGGTGATTATGTAAGATTTTAAAAAAAATATCCTATTGCAAGTATTCCAATTACAAAAACACTCAGGTGAGAAATCCAGACAGTCATAAATAACACCCACTATAACAATTTAAAAATAAGTCAGTACCTTTCATGTGAAAAATATAACATAAATAGGCAATCCTAATGATCTTTCAGAGTGTTGTGTGTTAAGTGATGCTGAAATACCTGGCATGATAACAATTGAGATTATTTCTCAACATTCAGTAATAAAAAACCCCCAGAAATATAATAAATTGCTGGGATGAAAGAGGACCAGATGCTCCCCTAAGCTCTTTATTTAATAAAATTTAGAATTTGTTATGGGGGAAAAATACTGCTGGGGGAATCTAAGTGAAATTGAACTCGGATTTTGGGAAAGATATAGGTAACTGAGTGTAAATTCATGTATGAAGGGATATTGCAGTCTCCAACCCCAAACACTATAACAAAGTGTTGGGCATTGGGATGAGGAGATTTAGAGAACTGGACAGGTACTGAATGTAGTTACATTTTTATTTCCATGCTCCAGGACTGACAAATACAGCTCTTTAATCAAGTTCATAAACATAATGATCTAGATCCTGAGCTGATGTAAATCGTGGTGTCAGTCAATTTACAGTAGTTGAGGATCTGGTCCATGATCACAACTAGTGCAACATTAAGAGTTGAAAACCACATGTGAATAATCAGTGGTCATGGTCCATGTACATTACCAAACTAATCCTGAGAAAGGCAGTAATGATAAAGCTTAGATTCAGATGCTGGTGTTTTTTTTTAACTGTGTACCTGGGACTAGGACACTGTTGTTTCACTTGGGAATGGATTGTGTCCAGTGACATGGCAAAGATATTATATTTGCTTAGGTCTTGATAAATGTAAGATTTGTCTGAGATGCTATGCAAGACACAAAAGTAGCACAGTTAAAGGGAAATGTAAAGAGATTGGCTATACCTGCTTACAGTACAATAAGCCTGACTTCTTAGAATTTCTAAAATGAAAGGTTAGAAGACATTAGAAAATTCACACAAATTAATTGTTCAGTCACAGGGTTTTGTAGATCTTGTGTGCTCTTATAAAACAACCTCAGATTTTTTCTCCCTCTAACTGCCTTTTGTTTGAATTATTTTTCTGTAATGCTTAGGTTCCTATTCTTCTAATGGGAATGGGCAAATCAGCTGTTCTGTCCATTGAATTTAGGATACTTAGGTTAAATTAGGAGTTAGTCTGGATGATCCTTGCAGTTCCTTCTAACCCTAATTCAGTAGACCAATCAAGCTAGTCCCCCCCCCCCTTTTTTTAACACCAAATACTCAGGCAGCCTGCTATCCAGGAATCATTCCTCAGGAGGATAGTCTGGCCAGGGATCCAGTGATGGAGGGGGGCTTTCCTGGCACTGCTAAGCAGCTGTAATTCCATTTTGACATATTATGTGGGGATTCCCCTGGAGATGTTTGCATAGCTATACTTCCTGCCAGCATGTAACTCCCTTTAATGTTAATTGGAATTATGCATGCAGGGAAGGGGAAGAAAGGGACAAAGGGAAAAACCAAATGTTACTCTTCAATAATTGTATCACAGCCAAAGTCTCTGGTTTGGATTAGGGATGTTAGGTAGCATATAATTTAATAGTCGTGTAACCTCATCAAATTTGAGTGGTGACATGACTATTCGATATTCCCATGGGTGGGGCTGGCTGCCAGTGTGCTCCTAGCCCCACTCCTGGGGAGCCCCCTGTCTCCCCAGCTATCTACGCAGACAGGCTCCTGCCTGCCACCCTATGCTGATGCCTCTGATACAGCAGTGAGGGGGAAGAGAGGGAGGAAGTTCCATGGGATCTGGTGCTCGTGGGGAGAGGTCTAAAAAGCTGACTCCTTATGGGTACCAGATCCCTACCCCAGGGCCTGGTACTGCCCCAGATACAAAGGCAGCAAGGGGAGGAGTGTGTGTAGTTGACAGGGTTAACCGATAAACCCAGGCTTATTGGTTAATTGTGCAGTCAACTACATGTTGACATCCCTAGTATGAATTCTGTCCCCATTGTACTTGGCACTGAAAAACAAGCACAAATGTCCCTACTCTAAAAAGCTTACATTTTAAATAGTTAGTATAGACAAAGGGTGAGTGGAAACAGTGAGAGTGAAATGTTAACTTGCTTATAGGCAGGTGCACATGCACACAAGTTGAGTGGAAGGGAATGGCAGGAAGTGAGAAGCCCCTAGGTGTCTGGAACAAGGGAAAAAGGAGGAAGGGATACAGGGAAGTTGCAGAGAGGGACAGGTGACTGGGGGAGGAGGGTTGGAAGATGAGGGAGAGGTTGGAGGGGCTGGCGGGGAGGGGGGGAGGAGAAGGATCACAAACAGCCAATCAATGGAGAAAGATGTCCAGTGTCCTGACTGTAAAGTGCAATGATATGGTTTGTGTCTATTGGAGTCTAGAAATGATCCTTAAAATACCTAATCACACAAGCAATTCTTACTTGAGTGAAATCAATGAGAAATGCTGGTGAAAAATCACACTGCTGATTTAAGTGGTGAAATAGGGATGTAGATGCCCATTGGCACCAAGGACCAGACCCTCTGATCTGATCAAGAGGGTTTAAATTAAATTGAATTGACAGCTGCTTTGCAACATTGTTGGCAGTGCAAAGTACAGGCAGTCCCCGGGTTACGTACAAGATAGGGACTGTAGGTTTGTTCTTAAGTTGAATCTGTATGTAAGTCGGAACTGGCGTCCAGATTGAGCCGCTGCTGAAACTGACCGCCAGTTCTGACTTACATACAGATTCAACTTAAGAACCCCAAGCGTCCCCAAGTCAGCTGCTGCTGAAACTGATCAGCGGCTGATTCCAGGAAGCCTGGGGCAGAGCAACTTTGCCTCGGGCTTCCTGTAGTCAGCGCTGGTCAGTTTTAGCAGCGGCTGACTTGGGGATGCCTGGGGCAGAGCAACTGGGGTGCTGCTGGATTGCTCCAGTAGCACCGCTCCTCGGCGCTACTGGACCAACCCAGCAGCACCCCAGCTGCTCTGCCCCAGGGTCCAAAACAAAAGCCTGGTCTTTTGGGGGGGGGGGGGCACACTAGCTGTGCCCCCCCCCAGCAGACCAGGGACACGGGGAGCAAAGCCGCAGCAGCAGCGGGGTGCCGCGCCTCTGAGGCTTTGCTCTGGCAAAGCCTCAGAAGCGCGGGAACCGCCGCTGCTGCTGCTTCAGTCCGGGTGCCTATGGTCTGCTGGGGACCATCCCCAGCAGACCACAGGCACCGGGACTGAAGCCGCAGCAGCGGCAGTTCCTGCGCTTCTGAGGCTTTGCTCTGGCAAAGCCTCAGAAGCGCGGGAACCGCCGCTGCTGCAGCTTCAGTCCGGGTGCCTGTGGTCTACTGGAGACTGTCCCCAGCGGACCACAGGCACCCGGACTGAAGCCGCAGCCGCGGCGGTTCCCCGCGCTTCTGAGGCTTTGCTCTGGCAAAGCCTCAGAAGTGCGGGAACCCGCCCGGTGCCCCTGGTCTGCTGGAGACGGTCTCCAGCAGACCAGGGGCACCGGAGCAGCTTACAAACGGGGCTTTCTCGCCCGGAGCTCGCAGGTAGCAATCCGCCACCTCGACCTCTGGGGCGAGAAAGCCCCGTTCCTAAGTGCGGATCCGACGTAAGTCGGATCCGCGTAAGTCGGGGACTGCATGTAGTGAGAATGTACCATTCTCTTCCTCAAGCCTTTGTACTTGATTTGGAGATCTTAGGGGCAATGCCCATTTGGTGGCTTTGGTGTAATGAAATAGTATTAGTGCTGGGTAATTTAACATGGACATTAAGACTATATTTTCTGAAGTTAACAAACCTGCTGCCCACCCTCCATAGATTTACAGTTAGCTCTATAATTCAGTATTTTGTAACTAAAGTGTAAAAGCTGAATTTCTGATGGATAATGTGCAGGCTTTCTGAAACTTCTCCCACCTCCTTTCTCCTGTCACACCATATTACTGGCAACAAAGCCTAATTTTGCTACGCAAAAAATTAAAACATCCTATAGTTTTGTAATCCTATCACTTTGATTTTTTTTTTGATAATATGTTTTGTTTTGTTTTTGTTAAAGGAGCAATTATTCACACCGGCCATAATATCTGATCCACTGGAATTGCAGAATATACCTTGTCCAGTTCATAAACAGTCTGTTGGCTTTTAGTCTAAACCATACAATACTTATTAATTTGACACAAAAATCCAGAAAATATTTATTCATGAAGAACTTCTAGATGTGAAGGGCTAGCCAAAAAAGGGTTAAAGACTTTAAATCTAAGGACAATTCCAGGGGGATTGTTTGCATGATTATACTTTGAGTGGATATGGACTGCACACATGGTGCAAAGCTGAGGAAACACATGGCATTTCCTTGGGTGTTTGTGTACAGGAAAAGCAGCCTGGTGAGATACATGACAAGTATGTGCAAAGACGAGTGGTATTCCACTTAGAAGCTTCGGAGCAGTGATGTCACACTTATAAAATGTGGTGTATATGAAAGGAAAAGCAAGACAGCTATTAATATTCCAGACCGAAGGTTCTTTGTCTCTGCACTTGGCCTCTGTGTCCTGAGCTGAAACAACTCAGTGGACTCAAGGTGAACTGAAAAGAAATCAATAGTTCCTCTGTTTAATAACAAATCCATTTTTATGTGAAACTATTTATTTATTTATTTGGCATTCAAGTGCCATAGAAGTACTTCATAATTATTGCCATAAAAAAGACTTACGAACACATCAGGAACTTGAGCAGATAAATTAGTCATTGAAGTAGTTGTCTGGGGGTGAGATTGGGGTTACTGGGGTTTCACTAACTCTGCTTCAACAAGAAATTCAGAATGTTTCCTGTGCTGTAAATTAGAAACTGCTCTGTTTTAATTAAGGCCATCTGGATGCTCAAAAGGTCTACCGGTCTAAAAGTACTCAAAGGTGAAAACACTATTTCATACATTTTTCTCAGACAAGAGACCTTCTTTACAAGCCTGTGTTCTTCATGGTTTAAAACCCTGAGAGCTGTGAAGAGTTTTTCTTTAGTCCTATGCATCTTTGATTGCATGTTCTCTGAAAACTGGATAGGTGTCTTGACTGCACTGTGTTTGGGAAGAACAGAGAAGTTCAAGAAGTCAAATCCAGCTCTCTTCACTGCGTCAGGTTCATGTAAAACTAGATTGTCCCAGACAGCTGTTTGCCCAACTTGTTTTTAACGCTTTCAGTGATGAGAAGCAACACAAGCTCCTTTGGAAGCCTATTCGGGTATGTCTACACAACAAAGTTATTTCAAAATAAGTCGTTATTTCGAAATAACTTTCCTAGCATCTACATAAGCCAACCACTATTTTGAAATTAAATTGAAATAGCGGACGGCTTATTTCGAAATTGATAAATCTCATTCCATGAGGAATAATGCCAATTTCAAAATTGCTATTTCGAAATAAGTGCTACGTAGACACTTATTTCGAAATAGGGGGCCTCCAGCCCTTCCCTGGTGGCCACTCTGGCCTCAACCAAGAACACTCTTCTTTTCCCCACTGTCCACCGGAGCCCTTAAAGGGGTAGACTCTGGCCACAGTGTCTGTGCCAGCTCCAAGCCTGTCAGCTCAGAGCCATGCAGTCATTGCCCCTGACCCAGTGGCCCCAAAACATGAGCCAGCAAGACACTGGCAGCCAGCCCTCCACCGCTCCCCAGAAGCAGACTGCCAGCTCCCAGGAGCCTGCCAGGGCCTGGAGAAGGCGGGCACCTTCCTGGTCCAGGGTGGAGATCATGGACCATATTCAGGTTTGGGGGGATGCCCCCAAATGTCCATGATCTCCACGCTAGATGGAGGAATGTGGCCCTCTATGGCAGGATGGTTGCCAGCCTAGCCACGAAAGGCCACATGTGAACCCAGGAGCAGGTTCACATGAAAATCAAGGAGCTGAGGCAGGCGTATGCCAGGGCCACAGGGGGCAGCTCCCAAACAGGGGCAGACACCCGCCCCTATTTTGACATCCTGGACCACATCCTGGAAGGTGGGATGGTCTGTGCACCCCAGGTGGTCATCAACCGTGGGGCAGAGGGCCCTGACCAGGGCATGGAGAAAGAGGAGGGCCAGGAGCCTCAGGAGAGCGGAGGGACCGTGTTGCACACCCAGGACCTCCGAGCTATCCCAGCAGGCCTGTCGCTGGTGTCATCCAAGGCCGGGGAGTCATCAACATGTGAGTGCCATCACTGTCCCCTTATGCGGGGTGGGGGGAAGATGGGCCGGAAACCAGGGACTGCGCATGTGGGCCTTGCCGTCCACGGATCACACAGCAACCTGTGCATGTGCAAGCATGGGTTGTATCCCCCTGGGCATGTGGCCCCAGCTGGCTGCCACACAGGGTCCTTACCCTGTTAGCCATCCAGGTGTATGTATGAAGAGGCATGACAGTCTCCTGACTCCGGGGTGGGACACAGCAGGATGCCCTCCCTCCACAAGGCCACTCTACAGAGAGGCAGGGGACATCTTCCACCCCCTCCCCCGCCACACTGTATACAGCACGGGCATGGGTGTGGTCTCTAGGTAGCTCCCACTCCTGGGGATAGTAGGACATTCCAAACATGGCCTCTGTGCAAGCACATCAGCTCTGATGGTGCAGGCCATAGTCATCCTCGCCTTGCAGAGGTGAGCTGGGCTTCACCCACTGTGTCCCCAGGGAGAACTGACCACTTCTCTTGTTTCTCCACAGCCACACCAGCTGTGTGTGCAGGGTGCACCACCCCACCCCACCCGGGACATCCTCCCATGCCCGAGGACTCCGCAGGACCACCTGTGCAGCACAGGGGTACCAACAGGAGCACCTGGGGGCACTGCGAGCCCTCCACCGTAGCTTCCAGCACTCTGTGCAGGAAGACCTGCAGCTCCGGCGGGAGCAGCTTGCCCAGGGCCATGCCATCTACCAGCACCTGCAGACCCTGGTGCAGAGCGTGCTGCCTCCTGCTGCTCCAGTGCCTGCTGCCTCCTTAGCTACTGCTCCCCCTCCCGCTTCTTCCTCCACACCCTCACCACCCTCTACACCCCCTCCCCGGGGACACTGAGGACCCCGCACCTGCAGTGCTGGGAGACAGTTGGTCCGGCGAGAACCCCAACCCTGAGCCCTGAGATTCCCCCACTTCTTTCCTTTGCTTCTCCCTTCCAGCTCCCTCCTCCCAGATTTCCCCCTCCCCTCTCCTACTCTCTCTTCTCCCTTCTCCCACCTCCTTTCTCCTGTCACACCAGAGTTTCATTCTCCCCCCCCCCCTTTTGTTAAATAAAGAGAGTTTGTGTACATGAAAATACACATTTTATCTGACATCAGGAAGGGGGATTAGGGAGGGGTAAGTGGAAGGATGTGAGGGAGGAATGAGGCACAAGCCCCCAGTGGGGCAGACCAGGGAGGCTTTTAGTGCTCCTCAGGTTGGAAGCTCTCCCACAGGGCCTCCTGGATACTGACAGCCCCCCGAAGGACCTCACGGATGGCAGCCTGCAGAAAGTGCAGCCAGGCTCACAGCAACGTGTCCACAAGAAGCACCAGAGTGCTCAGCAGCAGCGCTGGCTCCATGTTGCAGAGAGCTGTGGTGTCCTGAGTGAGGGCAACCAGAGCACGCAGAGACACAATGCTTTGCTGTCCCTCACTGAGGTAGGCAGGGAAACCTAAGAACTGTCTGTATGGAGGGGTGGGGTCCCTTTAAGCACAGGCCTCAGATAGCCTCAGGCAGCAGTCACACAAAGTAACTCCTGACCTGATGCCCTGCTGGACCTGGTTCTAGCAGGCCTTAAATGCGATTCAGCATCTACTCAGTGTGGATGTGCTATTCTGAAATAGCCAAATGCTATTTCAAAATGCATTTTGTGTGTAGATGTGTTACTTTTGAAATAAGATATTTTGAAATAACTCTGTAGTGTAGACGTACCCTTCCAGAGCTAGACTACCCTTATAGTTGGAAAGTGTTTCCTAATATCTCATCTAAATCTCCTTTGCTGCAGATTAAGCCCATTACTGCTAGTCCTATCTTCAGGGGACGTGGAGAAAAAATGATCACTGTCATTTTGTAACAGCTCTTAACATATTGAGAGATTGTTATCATGTCTGCCCTTAGTCGTCTTCTCAAAACTAAACATGCCCAGTTCTTCTAACCTTTCCTCCTTGCGCATGCTTATTATTTTTGTTGCTCTCCTCTGAACTCCTTACAGTTTGTCCACATATTTCCTAAATTGTGGCGCACAGAGTTGGAAATCAGAGTCTCAGTACTGGCAAAAAGGACCAATTACCTTCTGTAGTTTGCATAAAATGCTCTTGGTAAAGCCTTATCGTATTAGCCTTATTTGCAGCTGCATCACATTGTCAACTTGTATTTGGTTTGTGATCTGCTATAACCCCTGGATCATTTTCAACAACATTACTACCTAGAAAAATTATTCCCCATTTGTAATTGTACATTTGATTTTTTTTTTCCTTCTGAAGTTCAGTACATTGCACTTGACTATTGAATTTCATCCTGTTGAATTTAGACCAAGTCTCTAATTTGGAGGACAAGTTTCAAATTCAAAATGCCCTTGACAAAGTTCGTGCAACTCCTGCCAGTTTCGTGTCCTTGCAAACTTTATAAGCATGCTCTCTACTCCCATTCTCCAACTTATTAGTTAAAATATTGAATAGTACCAGATGTAGGACTCACTCTTGAAGAAACCCTCTTATGTCCTTTCAATTTGACAGCAAAACATTAATAACTGGTCTTTGAGTACAGTCTTCCAAACAGTTGTTCACCAATCTTACAGTAATGTCATCTAGACTACATTTCTCTAGTTTGCTTGTGAGAATGTCACTCAGAGTTGGTTAAAGCCTTACTAAAACCAAGGTATATAATATCTAACAACATCCTCCCATCCACTAGGTCAGTAATTCTATCAAAGAAGGAATGTAATGTGGTATGCTATGTTTTGTTCTTGACAAAAGAGTGCTGATTATTCCTTATAACCTTAAGCCTTCTAGGTGCTTACAAATTGATTGTTTATTAATTTGCTCCAGCATCTTTCCAGGTATTGAAGTTAGGCTGATTGGTCCATAATTCCCAGCATTCTTTGTTTTCCTATTTAAAGATAGGTGCTATGTTTGCTGTTCTCCAGTCTTCTGGGACCTTTGCTATTCTCTAGTAGTTTCCTGAGGTAATTCCTAATGGCTCTGAGATTATTTCAGATAGTTCTTTAAATAGTCTCTGATTAATTTAATTAGATCTTGCTAAGTTGAACATGTCTAACTTGTTGAAATATTCTTTCACCTATTCTTGTCCTATTTTGGTTTGCATTTCTTCGCCCAGGTTGTTAATATTAATTCTGCATTCCTTTTGCAGACTTAGCAGTTTGCAAAGTTATCAAATCTAGCAGGGGAAACACAAAAACCTGAGGCTGTGTCTAGATTGGCAAGTTTTTCCGCAAAATCATCTGCTTTTGCAGAAAAACTTGCCAGCTGTCTACACTGGCTGCTTGAATTTCCGGAAAAGCACTGACGATCTCATGTAAGATTGTCAGTGCTTTTGCAGAAATACTATGCTGCTCCCGTTCGGGCAAAAGTCTTTTTCCAAAAAACTTTGCGCAAAAGGGCCAGTGTAGACAGCAGAGATTTGTTTTCCGTAAAAAAGCCCCGATTGCGAAAATGGTGATCGGGGCTTTTTTGCGGAAAAGCGCGTCTAGACAACGGACGCTTTTCCACAAAAAGTGCTTTTGCGGAAAAGCGTCCTGCCAATCTAGCATATTTTATGCTAAATCAGCCCTCTTTATTTTTTTAGTATTTATTTGTAATTGAGTCTGCACTTCTATTCCATTGTAGATTAGGGTTTGTGAATCATTCCACTTTAATAAACACTCAGTTACTATAAGTTGGTGTGGCTCCACTAGCTTTAAAGGAACTATGATCTTTTAAATCAGCAGAAAATCAGTCCCTGTATCTTTGACATTTCTGTAGCTCATGTACCATAAAATTGAGACCCCTGTCATCCAGTTCAAGTTTCTGGTAGTCAGAGGTTTAGGGACACAGAGACATGGGAAGGTGAAGCTCAATACAATGTGTACTAATGTAATCTAATATAGTGGGAAGATGAATTTGTCAGGCTATAATTACAGCTTCTAAAGGGAAAGAGTCAAAAAAGAAGGCATACACCCTTGAGGCGAAAGGGCAGCATTTTGAGGTTTAATCATGGTACACATTATTCAAGAGCAGCTTATCCCTATATAAAGATTATTACTGTTTAGTAAGATTTGGTTAAGCTGCTACAAAAGGGCTGGATGAGAAAATTAAAATGGCCCAGGAATTGCTTTCTCTCAGACACCCATTTGTTTTAAACAGACTCTCCATGTTTTATATTGTCTACTGGTGCCCGCGTGAATTGTTCATTCAAATGAATCTCCCTTTTTATTTCCTCCACATTTGAGCTAGGGATGAGAGAGTTTAACTGGTAGGGTCTGGAGTAGCTCCCTGGCCCTACTGCTTGCCTCACCTTAATCAATTATCTGGTTAAATACTGTGGGTGTGTCTAGACTGACAAGATTTTGTGCAAAAGCGGCCTCTTTTGTGCAAAAACTTGCCAGCTGTCTACATTGGCCGCTTGAATTTGCGCAAGAGAACTGACTTTGTAATGTACAAAATCAGTGCTTCTTGTGCAAATACTTTCCCGCTCCCGCTCGGGAAAAAGCCCTCTTGCGCAAGAATACTTGCTCAAGAGGGCCAGTGTAGACAGGGAAGAACTGTTTTGCGCAAAAAAGCCCCGATGGCTAAAAAGGCGATCGGGGCTTTCTTGCGCAAAATCGTGTCTAGACTGGCCATGGATGCTTTTGTGCAAAAGCACTTTTTGCGCAAAATCATCCATGGTAATCTAGATGCGCTTTTCCGGAAATACTTTTAACGGTAAAACTTTTCCATTAAAAGTATTTCCGCAAAATCATGCCAGTCTAGACGCAGCCTGTGTTTAAACAGTTAACCAGTTAAACAGGGTTTTACATCCCTAATTTGAATGTGCACAGTGTGTGCAATATGATTTCCATCTGACTGGACCCAATCCTGTGTATGTTTTATATAGTGATACACCCATATATAACACCATTAAAATCAATGAACCAGATCCTCAGCATTGGCCAAGCTGAATACAGGCTGTGTCTAGGGGTGTGTGCACAATGGTAGCTGAAAGATTCTTTTTTTTTAATTTTTTTATTCTGCTTCTGGTCTCAGAGTGCTATGCTGTATCAACATATCTTATCTGGTTACTATTACATTTAATACATTTAATCTCAAGTAGAGAGCTGCTCAATGTTCCCTCTAATTTTTTCCATCCATGTGCAAAATAAATTTTGTTATGAACTCTGAGGCATATGCGGATGCGTGCCACCAGTAGTAACACGTGCTGCTGGATGCTGTTGAATTTGTGTGCCCTGCTAATCAGTTGGGTGGTATTTTAATTTTTCGTGGGTGGTTACCCAAACACTTAGCTTAGAGGGAAAACTGGAGCTGGTTAAAAAACTGCATTTTCTTTCCCTAGGGGAAAAATGTTTTCTGAATTGTAACAAAAAGACATTTCCACTAAACAGAAATTTAGAAAAAAATAAATTCAAAAGCATTAAAATGTTGAGTTTTGATAATATTGACATGTTATAACATTATAATCACAGTTAAATGAACAATGATAGTTGAAAGAAAAGATTTCAATATTATTGAAATAGAATGTTCTTCTTCGGGTGATGTCTCCAGGGGTTCTCCAGTGTAGGTGCTGGGCTTGTCCTGGTACCACAGAATGGAGACATTTATAGTAGCAGTACCTGGCTGGACTGCGCACGCGCAGTGGCATCTCGCAGCATTTGTGCCATTTTGAGTGAGTGTGCGGTCCGGCCACCCCCCAGTTCCTCTTGACTGCCTTAGGCTGAAGACAGAGTGAACTGCATCTCTTCACCTTCCGTCCTTATCCTGAGCTCTCCCTTGTTAAAAGTTGTCATTCGTCCTTGTTTTTACTTCGAGTATTCCTCCTAATTTAAAAAAAAAAAAATTGTTTTTAAATCTCAGAGCTTCTCCTCCCCCACTCTTACTCAGTTTATTCCAACGGTCCCTTCTGCTGTACATAGTTATATATTATAGCATAGTATAGTTTTAGTTCTTAAAAACAAAACATAACAAAAAACCCACTATAGTCACTGGAAATGCAATTGTCACCCAGTTTTAAAAAATGCAACACTTGCCGCGAGGCAATGCCAGCCTCCGATGGGCATTCGTCGTGTATCTGCTGCTTTGGGGAATCCCATGTCCCCCAGAAGTGCCCACGTTGTTCAAAGTTGACTGCAAGGGCCAGGAGGGACAGGGAAATGAGGCTCCGAATGATCTTGTTCAATAAAGTCCTCCAGCTACCACACCTGGAGTCAGCCTCAGGAGATCAGCCCCCGAAATGTAGGACCTCGTCTCCTACAGCCGTCTCACCCAAAAGACCACGGGCATCACCGGCCAAGTCTTTACTGGCCACCTCACATGCCAGAGTCAGCACAGGAGATAAGCCCGGCACTTCAGGCACTGCAAAGCCGCTTTTAAAGACATCCGTGGTGTCGAAACCTGCACGGACAGTGGCCCCAAGGGTTGCTTCAGCACCGCACCCTAACAAACGTCCGGCACCAAAAGACATCTCAGTACTGAGAGCATCATCGGCACCAGCAGCCATTCCTACCTCAGACCTCCATGCAGCACCGAGAGATTAAGCACCGAAATCAGCGGCACCGACTTTGCACACAGTCGATCCTGGGGTGCACGCCTCAGCACCGAATACTCCTCTGCGTCTAAGTCATTCCTCATCTCTGGTGTTCTCACCGGCAGTGTCTCCATTTCCACCAGTACCGCGATCCCATACTGCAGTCACCGGCACCAATCGCCATACTCTCCGCACCAGCAGCTACCATCCCCTTTCCTAGCATCCTACAGGGACCCCTGACAACATCACTACCGGCATTTTTTGACTTCTCCGGCTTCATCCAGAGCCTCCTACATCCACTCCTGCTCCTCCCACTCTCCTCGCAGTCATCACTGGGAATGTGTCTGCCCTTCCTATTCTGACAGGCGTTCACCACTGGACAGTTTTTACTGCCGTGACGGCTGTTACCACCGTGATTCACGTAGTAGGTACTCATACCACTATAGGTCGAGATCACACAGTAGGTCATCTTGTGACTGCGCATCTTCTAGACACTCGCTGACTCTGGCTCCTCCTACCCCAATGGGGAAACCAATGTCCCTACCTCAACTTCCATCAGAGTCAGATGACACCCACCATTCCACTGAGGAGCAGCCACCAGAGGTGTCCCCTACTGACCACTCTTTCTCCCCAGATGAAGCTGTCATTCCTGGGGACACTTCCCCACCGGATGACATCCGACAGTTCCAAGAACTTTTCAAATGAGTGGCGGTTAGCCAAGAGATACTGCTGGATGAAATAAAGGACAAGCAGCACCGTCTTCTTAAAAATCTCCAGCCACAACACAGAGCGAGGCTAGCTATCCCCTGGGACGAGGCTATACTGGTGGTTGCTGAGGAAATCTGGAAAACCCCAGCCTCTACACCACCAACCAGCAAAAAAGATGACAGAAAATATTTTGTACCTCCCAAGGGCATGGAATTCCTCTTCACTCATCCCCAGCCCAACTCTTTAGTAGTTGATGCAGCCCATCAGAGGTTAAAAACCCCACAGTACAAACACACCTCTTCAGACAAGGACTTGATTTATTGGGCAGAAAAGTCTATACACTTATGCTCAGAATTGCCAACTACTCATCTCTGTACTCATGTCTTCAATACATTTACAAGGCTCACGCCACTGATGGACCACCTGCCGGAGTCTAAAAGGCCTATACTAAAATCGATTGTGCAGGAGGGTTATACGTCAATGAGAACGGCCCTCTAGATAGCGATGGATGTGGCAGATACAGCAGCCCGTTTCACAGCCACAACAGTAGTCATGCACCAAGCATCTTATCTACAGGCAGCGGGAGTCCCAAAGGACCTACAAAGTAAAGTTGAGGACCTACCATTCGACAGGGACAAATTGTTCACTGAAAAGACTGTACTGCATTCCTCCAAGGAGTCACACACGACCCTTCAGACGTTGGGCATGTATACTTCACCGTATAGGAGACGCCAGTATACTCCTTACTAATGGTGTTATGACTACCCATATGTGAGACAACAGCGGCAACAACAACAGCAAAGAAGCTTCGACCAACAACACCCATGCCAAGGACCACAAAGGTGCCAAAATCTGGGCAACCACATGCAGAACACATTGAACAGCAAACAGCAGGTTTGATATCTTGGTCGGGGGTATGCAGACAGTCTCCTACAACAGTAGCAGTCACCACACCCTCCTCTTTCACCAACATTTAAGGCCATTTTACCACCAATGAGCCACAATCACTGCAGACAAATGGGTGCTGGAAATAGTTGTCAAGTTACTCCATCCCCTTTCTCGCCATTCCTCCCACTACTCCTCCCACCCTGTCCTTCTTCAGGCACCCATCTCACGAAGCCCTGTTACGTATAAAGTTGACCATCTGCTCTCCTTAGGGGCAATAGAACCAGTCCCGGATGAGTTCAAGGGCAAGGGGGTTTATTCCCATTATTTTCTCATTCAGAAAAAGTCGGGGGGATGGCGACCAATATGAGATCTCCGCTGTTTGAACAGATTCCTAAGAAAGCAACTATTCAACATTTGCTGCTATAATTCCTGTGTTGGATTGCAACGACTGGTTTGCTGCCCTCAACCTCCAGGACACGTATTTTCATGTTTCAATCCACCCAGCACACAGAAGATTCCTACGATTTACAGTCGGCAGAGATCATTACCAGTACAAAGTCCTACCATGTGGCCTCTCGTCTGCACCCAGGGTATTCTCTAAAATCCTGGTGGTAGTGGTGGCATACCTCTGCCAATGAGGAGTAATCCTATTTCCTTATCTAGATGATTGCTTACTCAAGTATCGCACTTGTACCGAAGTACTCACTATGGTCGACGCTACCAGGCAAGCTTTCCATATCCTCAGACTTCCTATCAATGACCAAAAGTCAATTTTTCATCCGACTCAAGAGCTGGAATTCATTGGCGTCTGACTAGGTGTGCTCACCGCCAGGGCATACTTACCTCTACAAAGATTCGAGGCCATTCAAGAGCTCATACAAATCATTCAAGGCAGCCCAACTGTCCAGACAATCATTTGCCTAAAGCTCATGGGTCACATGGCTGCCACCACTTACGTGGTACACTACGCCAGACTACATTTTTGCAGCCTCCAGTATTGGCTAGCGTGAGTGTACAGTCACACCAAACGTGACTTCCACAGGCCAGTAATCCCTCCACAATCTGTCCTTCAGTCATTCACCTGATAGATGAACCGCAAAAACCTTCTTACCGGTGTACCTTTTCGCCAACAGGAACCCTTGCACCACATCACCACCAACGCCTCCCTCCTAGGATGGAGTGCACACATGGGCACCATGTCCACACAGGGCCGATGGTCATTATCAGAGACATGGCTCCACATAAACCTTCTGGAGCTCTGGGTGATCTTCAACGCCTGCAAATATTTCCACGATCATATCCGCAGTACCACAATGAGAATTCTCATGGACAATGTTGCGGCGATGTACTATGTGAACCATCAAGGTGGAGCTCAATCCCGCTCCCTTTGTGCGGAGGCAATCCGGTTTTGGAACTGGTGCATTCATCACAAAATAACACCTGTGGCATCCTACTTACTTGGAACTATGAACATCACAGTGGATTTTCTCAGCAGGCACTTCACCCTGGATCACGAGTGGGAACTACACGATGGGCTCCACCATGTCCTCTTCCAACACTGGGGCACTCCCCTAATAGATCTCTTTTCCACTCGTCACAACAAAAAATGCCAGAAGTACTGTTCCAGGGCAGGACTCGGTCTGGGCTCCCTAGGGGATGCATTCCTCACCAACTGGAATGGAACTCTCCTATATGCCTTCCCACCTACAGTTCTTATTCTCAAAGTTCTGCAGAAAGTGAGAGCAGACAGGACCATGGTCATACTGATAGCCCCAGCATGGGCACGTCAGCACTGGTTCCTCTTCCTCCAACGCATGTCACCCCGCAGACTGTTTCCACTTCCAGCCCTTCCGAACTTCCTCACGCAGAACCAAGGCTCATTACAACATCCCCAGATTCATATGCTGAACCTCGCTGCATGGTTCCTAACTGGCTGAATCCCTTTGAATCCCTATGCTCCACACAAGTCAAACACATTCTCATCCATAGTAGATGACAAGCAACTGGAAACACTTACCTTTCAAAATCATGCAGGTTCGTCTCGTGGTGCGCTACACAGCAAGAGCTTCTTGAATCGATCCCTCTGCACGTTATCCTCGATTAGTTACTCCACCTAAAACACACATGGCTGTTATTGGCATCCCTCAGGGTCCATCTAGCAGCCATTTTGGCATTCAGACAACATATTGAGGGCACCTCCCTCTTCGCCCATCCAAACGCAAAAAGATTCATTAAGGGACTTATGAATCTAAGCCCTCCCCGTAAACCCACTCCTCCTGCGTGGAGCTTAGATATTGTACTCGAAGCTTTAACGACTCCACCATTTGAACCAATCGCTACCATACCGCTTCAGACATTGACTATGAAGATAGTTTTTCTTTTTGCCATTATGTCAGTGCGAAGAGTTGGCGAGTTATCAGCTCTGATGGCAACACCCCCGTATACCATCTTCAATAAGGACAGTGTAGTCCTAAGACTTTACCCAACCTGTATGCCGAAGGTATCATCGAGCTTTCATGTGAATGAACCAATTGTTCTCCCATCTTTTTACCCAAAACCTCACGCCTACTCACGTGAAGCAGTTCTCCATACGCTTGATGTTTGAAGAGCTCTTGCTTTTCACATAGACTGCATAAAATCTTTCAGAAGAACCGACCAACTGATTGTGTCTCTGGCCGAGAGATCGAAAGGACATCCAACATCATCCCAGTGAATCTCCAAACTCATAACCACCTGTATAACTGAGGTCTACGCTTCCAACCGTACCCTGCTCCCGATACAGCCTCAAGCCCATTCTGCAAGAGCAATGGAAACTTCAACAGCCTTTCTCAAGGGTGTTCTCCTAAAGGACATACGCAAAGCTGCCACCTGGTCCTCACACGATACCTCTATAAACATTACGCTATACATCACAGGAGGCATTCAGATACCGTGGTTGCACCAGCAGTGCTTTTTTCAGCAGATAAATAGAGACTCTCTTTTTCCCACCTTCCTGCTCAGTGGAGTATTCCTGTTCAGTCGTCTACAGTGGAGCACCCATGGGGACATCACTCGAAGAAGAAAGCGAAGTTACTCACCTTGGTGCACTAACTGTTGTTCTTCGAGATGTGTGTCCCAGTAGGTACTCCACTACCCGCCTTTCTCCCACTTTGGAGTCCTCTTTCCTTTTGTCTTTCAGATTCCAAGGTGGCCTTGAGGAACTGGCGGGGTCTGGAACACGCACTCACTCACGCAAATGCCTTGAGATGCCACTGAGCGTGTGGCATCCGGCCGGGTAATGCTACTACAAAAGTCTCCATTCTGTGGTGCTGGGGCAAGCCCAGCACCTACAGTGGAGCACTCACAGGGACACACATCTCGAAGAATGACAGTTACTGCGCCCAGGTGAGTAACTTTGCTTTTTGATACTTCCAAATTGACACAGGACAGTCTAAATGAATAGTTTTGAAATTTTCCTGTGGAAAATTTAATGAAAATCAACATGGTCATGTGAAACACTAGCTTTTGATAAAATGGATTTTTTTGATGGAAAATTGTTTCCGTCTAAAAGTTTTTGAGCAGCTTTAGAATGTAACTGAGTATGTTTGGGGTGTTTGTCACTGTAGCATCTGAACACCTTAGAAATATCAAATTAAAGTATTGCGCCCAGTTTACTGATGGCTTGTCTAATTTATACTTGGCTACCAGTGTCAAAGGTGGCCAGAAACATAACTGAGGACCAGTATAGCACAGGGGTATCCCAGCCACTCTTCTCTCTGCCCCCTCCCCCCGCCATGCCATATTTTGTCTTATAGCTAGCCATGTTCCCTCTTTTCTACTTCAGTGGCATCAAAAGGGAGAAGTATAACTACTGTTACATGAGCTTTCTGCCACCAGAAATTAATCATTACTGTGTGGGTTATCCTCCCATGGCTGGTAAAAAGAACATTAGAGCAAGATTGAAGTTCATAGTGCAAAAAAGCAGTG
The DNA here is from genome assembly GCF_052426305.1 of Pelodiscus sinensis. Taxonomy (NCBI): domain Eukaryota; kingdom Metazoa; phylum Chordata; order Testudines; family Trionychidae; genus Pelodiscus; species Pelodiscus sinensis. The sequence continues at coordinate 107,265,422 of NC_143055.1, forward strand.
CTGCTGGGGAGGAGCTGGCTTGTTGGGTTTATTTTGTGAGAGCAGGAGACTGTATTTTCAGGATAGGGCCTTGATTTTGCCTAAAGGTCCATTTAAACATATACAAGATAGGATCTGAGGAGCAGGAGGTGTGGTGGTGGTGGTAATAATAAAGACACTTTTTATGATACAATCTGATGAAGTGAGTTTTACCCATGAAAGTTCATGATACATTTGTTGGTCTCTATATGCTATAGTTCTGCTCATTGTTTTTTAAGAATTTCAAAGTACTTTATAAAATGCTATAAGAATCTTTTCATCTAACATTCAGAATATTCCCCTGGAGTGGAATGTGGCAGATGGTTAATAGCATAAAATAGCAGGAAAAATAATAAAGGAATACCGTATCCAGCTGAAGTCCCTGAGGAAATATTGGTTTCCAGATAGAATAAAATGACTCCGATTATAATTTGGGAAGATGTAGGGGTACTATTAGTTCCTATTAGAGCATATTTAACATGAAAATCAATGAAAGGAAATAAACAGGGAGCCTTACAATACCGTTATTTTTACAGTCCCTGCTTAGAGTAAAATTACAATTAAAGTATTGTATGAAAGATGGCTCCACTAAATCCACACTATGGAATTGTTGTAGTGTGGACTTAGAATGAAGACCATCATCAACTGCATCATCAAACCCCTTCTTGTAGCATTTAGGTTTTCTTTCACAGCCATATCACTTTTGTTTTTTGCAAACAAAAATCATTTCACTGTTGATAAAAAGTTAACTTATCTAAGATAATCATCCTAGGATCACTGTAAAATAACTACTCCTCAGCAGCTTGTCTTCCTAACGTGTAATTAGAAGCAATGTGAAACCCCTCACCCCCCTGTTCACCACTAATTCATAGAAGATTTGCAGAAGTTTTTGTATTCCTTCAGTTTCTATGTCCTAATGCATTGCACCTTGAATAGTCACAATCAGTAAATCAGAGTTGTTATTCTCACTCAGAAATTCATCTCATTAAAACCATTTTTATGTGTAGCTCTCTGGTTACCCATGCAAGAGACATGATAACAATACCATGTTCCCAGGATAAAACTAAGCATGGGGAATAAACAGAATACATTGTTACTTTTACATGACTGATCTGGATCATACTAATTCAAGTTTATGTTCATGGCAGGTTCATTTTTCAAGTCTGCAGTGTAAGTCAGATGGCAGTGTGTTAAACTTTTTAAAAATTTATCAAGACTTCTTTTTACAAGAATTTAAAACAATTATTTTTCTTTCTAATGCAAATACCGAGGCTCAACTTCTTGCACAGACTTAACGTCATTTCTTCTAATTACATAGGAAGTATATGAAATATCCAGAGCCAGTTTCTCAGCTAGTGTAAATCAGTGTAGTGTTATGAAGTCAGTACGCTGATTAATATCAGTTGGTTACTTGGCCCGATGAGCTTTTATTGTGGGCCTGATTCTCCTCTGACTTACACCAATTTTACACCAAGGTGATCCCATTGTATTTGTTTGAGAGACTATTGATTTATAATGATGTAAGAGGAGAATCAGATCAAACAGAAAGCAAATTAGAGTTGGTAGTTTAAATTTACAATTTTATTGGGTTCAAGAGATAACTGCATTAACAATGGAGAGGATTAAGATTCAGGACTCTAAATCACATATTATATTGATGAAACTGGATAGTGAGTCGTCCTTTTTGGGAGAGATCGCAAGTCTTCTCTATTGAATAGTATTTTGTGCTAAATTTCATTTTGTGCAAGGTCTCATAGAATGGCTATGATTTATTCATTTCCTGTAACCCTGAAGGAGTGAAATGTCCGTTTGTGGTTGCATTTATGAATTTAATGGGAGTTTTTGAAAATGAGCTGGAGAAGTTACAGGTGACCTGGGAACTGCTTTGGGTTTCATCCAGTTTAGATTTAAGGTGCCCTGCCAACCGCTGTTGCGTGGCAAGCAGGAGAATACAGAAGTGCTCTTGTTGAGAGAAAATGAGAATTAGATGTATGTCATGTAATTTATTCAAGCTCTGAACTAAACTGGCTTTTTAGAAAAATGTCTGGTTGTATACAGGGCATCAAGCAGCACTCTTTTGGACTCAACGAGAGCTAGGTGACACACTAAAGTTCAGAGCTCTGGAAAAGACTAATCCCATTGGAGTGCTCATTCAGAGCAGTTATGAGCAATCTTAAGCATATTATTCTGCAATCATTTCCTTTCTTCTGAACTGAAAATTGTTTAGCTACTTAAATGCAGATCAGAGTAATAGTTTTTAGTTTCCTGAAGAACAAGCTGCCAGTGTTACTAATAGTGTTCTGTTTAATACCTTGAATTTGTATTCAGACTTACTCTGGGTACAGGCCATATCAGTGATGGGCAATCTAAGCTAGAGAGTTGGCCACATGAGTGGCCCTCCTTCATTTCAGTGAGCTGCATGATTGTTATAATCAAGATGGTCTCCCGGGATAGGGTAGTTTTGCTAACTGCACTTGCATACCTAGAATTTGCAAGGTGTGCTGACTGAACCAGGGCATTGTGGAATTGGAAGAGGTTCAGATATGGGCCATTTAAAACATTGCCCATGATTTAAGACAAGTAATAACTCTCTTGAAGAGAGAATGAAGTGACTGGCATATGCTTAAGGTTAAACAGGTATTAAAGTACTTTACTAAAATACATCTTTAGGCAAATTATATTCTGAAACCTCAAGTGCTATCCTACCGTCCTTTCACAGATATACATCCCTGGTGTAAAGTCAATAGAAGTTGTTTGATCTGTTGAGATCCTAGCACCAGATCTTGAGGTCCTTAAGCCACTGACTTTTCAGCCCATTTCAGGATGGGCCTGTGTTAATGACTAACAATGCCATGAAATTGCAGATGCTTGGGAAATGGAAGGTATGGCTGTCTATAGTCAGATAGCTCAACATCTCTCTAATTCCACCAGTGTTAATTAGCACTTTTTATATGACTTTGAAATCTTAGAAGGAGAAGCATGATGGATAGCATTGAACACACGTGAACTTTTTTGGGAACATTCTTTTCTCATGGTGGTGCCAGCTGTTTCTGTGTCAGGTTAATGCTCTTTCTGTTGAGGGTTTTAAAATGTTTCCGTTTCACGAGGAGTAACGGTAGTTCGGAATAGCGAGCCTCGTCCGAACTACCTAGTCCATGCCGCGTGTAGCCGCGCGGCACGGAGTCCGCACTAGCGGACGTTTAAAAATGGCAGTGCCCGGCAATATGCAAATGAAGCCCGGGAAATTCAAATCCTGGGCTTCATTTGCAACTCCGGTTGCCTACATTACCACCGTAGTTCGGACTAGGGTGGTAGTGTCGACATACCCTGAGAGTGCCGGAAAAGGGAGGTCCAACCTGTAGTAAGAGCCCACATGGGCTCTTATTACGTTTAAAATGCAGAGCCACAGCAGGTTTAGCTCCTGGGTTGGCACAAGCTGGGGCTAAGCAGTCCCAGTTTGCGGCTGGCTCCAGGACTGTGCAGCTTTAATATTCAACTTAATTAACATAATGAATATTCAAATGTTTCTATGCCAGTCCCTCAAAAGATTTTAATGAGTTTGTTGGTCCGTGTTATAAAGAAGGTTGAGATCCACTGCTTTAAATTGCCACCAGAGACTTCGTCAGTACATTTTGAGCAATGCTGAAGGGGTGGCAAGGGAAAGCTAGCTCCCAGCCCTCCTCCTTGTGCTTGAGGCCTTGCCTCTTCTGGGAGCGTGGAGTTGTCCCCTGCCCACAGGCCCAGCAATTCTATCAAACCTCCTGCATAAGAGTCCTTCTCTTTACTGATATTTGAATAATGCGGAAGGAAGGAAATAAAATTGCAAAATACATTATTCAATCATTGATAGGAACATACTGTTGAAAAAATAACTTGAACAGCTGTAGAGCTAATCGAATAATGAATAATGCCTATTTGCAAATAACATGTTTGAAGGGAAAAAATTGCTGAAAATGATTCCCACAGACAATCTGATGAGCAAGATTTATATTTTAAGCATTTTTCAGTTTTTATTTGAGCTGTGATCCTGAACAATTTCTGATTTTTTTTCCCTCTGTTCTTTTGCTTTGTTCTCTCAGTCATTAACTCCACCCATTCCACATCACACACATAGGTTTTCCTTTGCTTCCTTACATAAAATAGAAACTGGGGGGAAAACAACAAAAATGCCCAAGTACCATTTTCAAAATGATGACTTTGGTACTTAGGAGACTAAATCTCATTGACTTTTGGTTTGACCGAGGCTCCTTAGTGCCCAGATCACTTTTGAGAAATGGGACTTAGGCTCCTAAATCACTTAGGGCGATTTTGCAAACGTGTAGACCAATTAAGTAGAAATAACAATATAAACAAGAGGAAAAGGCAAGTTTTTCATGAGGGGTAGTGCAAGGAATGCTGGAAGATCAGAAAAACCTGTGTAAAAACTTGTAGTCTTATAGTTTTGGGGATTATCCAATATTCACTTTCATTTCAGGCACACATTGATTAGCTCTTGTGAACTGTGGTGATGTAGAATGACACTGGAAAGGATTTCTGATTTAATATTTTACATGAAACAATCAAATATCATGTAATTATCTTTAATTGCTTTCACTGCGATTTGTCATTTTTGATTTATACTCTCCAGCAAATAGACTGTAGTTCATTTTGAAATCAATTAGTACTGATTATATAGTGATTAAGGATCTTTCAGAGCCCACTGAATTCAAAGGTGGTATTTCTGTTTACTTCAGTATGCTTTTGCTTAGGCCCTACATGTTGAATGTACAACTTCCATAATTCTTGTATGTCATATAGACTTTTGATGAATTCTCTTGAAGATTAGAATAATATATTTCAGCATAGGCACAGCAAATGAATTCAAATATAGGAGTCTGTTTTCCCCTAGAGGCCTTTATAACATCCATTGCCAGTAATCTATGCTGCATATGTGTGTAACAGTGAGAAGAGACATCATTGGGCCACATTCAGACTTGATTTTAAGGAATGGAATATTGAAGTCAATGAAGCTGAATGATTTCCAGATGAATTCAACGAGCTTGGAAACGGAGTCAACTGAAGTTTGTGAAGGGAAGGGAATTGAGTCAGTTGAGTTACTTAAACTAGGCCTAAATTTGTCCATATGTTGTTTTTTACTCCTATATGGGGAAGATACTTTTGTGGGCCTGCCTGATAGGGCACATTTGTGAGTCATAATTGTCTGGGACTCTAACCCAGACGGCTTCAGTTCATTATCTGACTGCAAAGAGACCGGCAACACCAGCAAGGTCTAATCACAAAGCTCTTTATTGAAGAGTGCACACGGCAATAGAGGGCAGCCCATCTCTACCGAGAACCAGCCCCCGATTTCTATAACAAGTGGGGTTATATAGCCAGTTCCGTTGCATCATAGACTATTTACTTAAGCAACCAACCCCCCTTTGTTAGTTAGAAACTTCTAGCATGGATGCATACCTTGCCAACTATACAAGATGGCCTTGATACATTTGCAACTTTCTTATTAAGACAGAAGGCAATTACCAGACAATGAGGAGACAGGGAGTTTTCTTATCAGTTCCTTAACTAAGCTGTTCAGCTCAGCAAGTACAAAAATGCAGCTGTTCGCTTATCTCATTCCCTTGCTTAACTCATGTCTTAAATTTTGTTCAGGGTCTACCCAGAACCCTTTACTGGACTCTTCTGGGTCTGTCTTAGCATGACCGCCCTAGGCCCAATTTTCTGTGGCCTAACATAATGTTACAGTGTGATGATGTTACTTTAATATTTTGTAATGCAATATGATGTAGCTAAGGCTCAGAGTTTTGTGGTGCAATGACATTGCAGGTGCACAGTATATTGTTGTTAAACACCATGTTTTGGCCAAAAGCCTGTTCCTCCCTCCTCTCCCCAGCACTGTCTCCATGGGGGGAACAGAGGAGGCACATGTGCAGCTGGGAACTGGGTGTGAGCCGGGACTCAGCTGTCTCAGCTTGTGCCCAGTCCCAGATGCTGCACCTCTGCTTTTGAAATGTAACAAGAGTTGCAGGCAGCTCTTACCACATTTAAAAGACAGAGGTGCAGCGGGGGACTGGGTATGATCCAGGAATCAGTTGTCCTGGCTCATGCCTGGTCCCAGAAGTTGCACCTCTGCGTTTGAAATGTAGCAAGAGCTGTGAGCAGCTCTTGGTACACTTCAAAAGCAGAGGCGCAGCAGGAATAGCGAGCACCCCCTCTCCCCTTATCGACTAATCAAGTAGTTGATTGTAGACATTCTGTCCACTGCTTGATTAGCTGATTAATCTAAATTTAACATCCCTATTTTGAATGGTCTCTCATGATATGTGTTAACTACTAATGCTAAACTATCTGTTTCTCCTTGTATTTAGCTGTGACAGTCTGAGTACACCTCCCAGAACCAAACAAGAGCTCTGTGCAGCTTGAAATCTTGTCTCTTCCATCAACAGAAAATGGTCCTATAAAGACCTTACTTCGCCCACTTTGTCTCTCCAAAATAACTGTGCGTTTAATTGTATTGAACATTACAATTATTTGATATTTATAATTAATGCTAATTAATTCCCAGCTATATCCTTGTCATCCTGTCTGTGTGGCTTTGGGCAAGTCACTTAGGTTTTTCTCTGCTTCAGCTATTCTAGCTATCACGTGGGGACTATTTTATTTACCTCCCACTGCTGTTTTGTGCCTTAGTTCAAGAGCTTCTATCAGGAAGAAATTGGTTATTCTCAAGGGATTCCACATAAGTTCATTTAAAATAGTTACAGCAAAAATGTAAGACTTAATCTTCCATGTTGCAAATGGCATTCTGTGAGATTGCAGTGCAGGAAAACATACATTGAGTATTCTTGGAAATCTCTGTCCATGAATGAGATTAATAACTATTACTTAATAATAATTTTCTCAAAGGTAGTGTTTTTCTACTTTCGGAGGCTTCCTTTTTTAATTTCTTGGAACAAGTGCTTCAGTACTCACATCATTGTCATTAAATCATTTGCAGCCATTCCCCTCCCCCTCTGAAAATTTAAACAGACTTTCTTGGTTATTTTCTCAAAAACATAGGGATAATGTTTGTTAGACTTTTAAGGGTCTTCTGGAAATCAGAGTGCAAAGGTGCGCGTATACCTCAACGGGAAATCAGAGTGCAAAGGTGCGCGTATACCTCAACGGGAAATCAGAGTGTAAAGGTGCGCGTACACTACAATGGGAATAACGTCTGTTATTCAAAAATAACGATGCAAGCATCTACACCGCAATTTTATTATTCCAAAATTATTTCGAAGTAATGGGTAGCTTATTTCAGCATTGGTAAACCTCATCCTAGAAGGAATAATGCCTCTTCTGAAATGCCTTTTTCAAAACAGTGGCTATGTAGAGAGGGCAGCTGCAGTTATTTCGAAGTAAGGGGCCTCTTGCCCTTCTCACGGTGCCCTGCTGGCTGCTCTGTCTACACTCAGCCAACCTCTATAGTCTCCCCCTTCCCCCGGAACCCTTAAAGCTGCAGCCCAGGGGAAAGGGCCTGTGGCATGCCGGAGGCCCTGACAGCCCTGAACCACCCAGGAGCTGCTGCTGCTTCTCTTTGGGCCACAGTGAGCCCGTCTGGTGCTGCTCCCACCCAGCCCTCCGCTGCTCCCAGGGAATAGTCAGATAGCTCCCAGGAGCCTGCCCAGGCCCTAAAGAGACGTGTACCTTCCTGGTCTGGGGCAGAGATTCTGGATCTTATTGAGGTTTGGGGTGATGAGGCCAACCTCCAGCATCTCTGCACCAGGAGTAGGAACACTGATGTCTGTCGCCGCATGGCCAAGAGCCCGACCAACAAGGGGCACATCCACATTCAGGAGCAGGTGTGGATGAAAGTCCAACAGCTCTACCAGGCATATGCCAGGGCCTAAGAGTGCAGCTCCCACTTGGGGCAGAACCCCACATGTCCCTACTTTGAGACCCTACATCACATCCTGGGGGGGGAGAGCAGTCTCCCCCCCCCCCCCGTAGTTAATTCGGGGCTCGAGATGCCCGTCGTCATCTTCCCAGGGGACAGAGCTGGTGAGGAGGAGGAGCTGGATAAGGCCATCACCATGACCATGCTGACCCTGGAGCCGGTACCACACGCCCTAGATGTGGCCCAGCCATCGTCTGAGGCTGGGGAAGGCGCATCAGGTGAGTGCCGTCATGTTCCCTGCACACACACAGTGGAGGGGGCAGGAGGCGAGGCGCTGGGGCATGCTTCTCACTTGGCCGTTGCGGCCTGGGGAATTGCGTAGCAGCCTGTGCATGTGGGAGCACCTGTATCATCATTCTGGGGTGCACAGGCTCAGCAGGCTGCACCGGAGGACCCTTGTGCTATTGGCCACAGGGTGTTGGGAGAGGCCTGCCATACTCATGACACCGGGGTGGGACATCACACACACACACACTCTCACTCTCTCAGCAGTTCTGCACACAGGCATGCCTGCTCTCTTGGGGCAGCATCCACTTCCTGGAAGAGCGCAGTGAGGTGAAGGAGCGTTTGCCACTCACACACACCTTCTCCCCAAGTATGCTGTCCCCCTCTCCTCCAGCAGGCTGAGATAAAAGTTCTCTCCCTCCGGGATGCCACCACTCCAGACCCGGGGTATGCATGGCCCGGAGGGAAGTCCAGCTGACCCAAGGCCCCTCCACCTGCCCGCAGGATCCCAGTCTGGCCAGCACCTTCATATGCCTACTTGTTCCCAGGATATAGGGGTAGTGAGGCTCTCCCCTTGGACACCTGGGTCCCTGCAGGCAAGGCCCCCCGGCTAGAGTGCACATGGCCTTGCTCCAAGCACATTGTCTTCATCTGAGCCAAGAACTGTCGCTCTTGGCTCCAAGGTGAGGACAAGGCTTCAGGCACAGTGTCTCCTGGGATGACTGACCATCTCTCTTTATTCTCCCCAGCTGGACCAGCTGCAGGAGGGGGTGGTCTACACTGCCTGGGGCAGCCTCCCAAATGCAAGGGACCCACAGGTGCCGGAGACCCATGGAGGAGTTCCAGAAGGAGCACCTCGCAGTGTTCCGATCCATGGAGCTGACCTTGGACTGCAGACTTGAGGAAGATATCCAGCTATGGTGAGACACCTGGCAGGAGATGCTGGATCAGGGCCCACCATGGTCACCAGAATGCTGCCTGCTCCTGCTCCCGTTTCTCCTCCAACCCCCACTATAGCCACCAGGGCCCCTGCACCTCTGGGAGTGGGATCACCAGAGCAAGGCGTCACTCCCAGGCCCATCCCTGAGCTTCTCTTCACCCCTCCTCCAAGGTTCTCATCCTTCCCTCTTTCCCCCCTTCTCCACTCTCCCAAGTTCTTTCTCCAGTCCCTCCCCAGTTACTTTGACTTCACATTAAAAAAAAATCAGAGTTTATTTTTTCCAAAACGAACTGTCTTTTTTTAAATTGTCTCAGCAGGGAAAGGGGGGGGGGGGGGGAGTGAGGAAGCCAAGAGGCACAATGCACAGGCCCCTTCTGGAGAGGCCCAAGGGAGAGTGTCACTGGGGTCCTTGTGAGAAACTCTCATTCAGGACCTCCTGGATGCGCATGGCCCCTTGATGGGCCTGCCCAATGGCAGCCATGTGTGGCTGCTCGAAGGCCCTGCTGATGCGGTCAGCTTCTGTCCCAACCCTGGCAAGAATGCCTTCCCCTTCCTCTCACAAATATTGTGAGGGACACAACATGCGGCCACCAAATGTGGGATGTTCCACTCTCTGGGTATGTCTACACTACCCCCCTAGTTCGAACTAGGGGGGGTAATGTAGTCATACGGAGTTGCAAAGGAAGCCCGGGATTTGAATTTCCAGGGTTTCATTTGCATAAAGCCGGCCGGCACCATTTTTAAATGCCGGCTAGTTTGGACCCCGTGCCGCGCGGCTACACGCGGCACGGACTAGCTAGTTCAGATTAGGCTTCCTAATCCAAACTAGCTGTACGCCTCGTGGAACGCGGCACGGGGTCCGAACTAGCCGGCATTTAAAAATGGCGCCGGCCGGCTTTATGCAAATGAAGCCCAGGAAATTCAAATTCCGGGCTTCATTTGCAACTCCGTATGACTACATTACCCCCCCCCCCCACTTCAAACTAGGGGGGTAGTGTAGACATACCCTCTGACACTTAGCCGGATGAGCAGGTATCTGATCCGTGCCTTTAGATGCCCAAAGGCACCCTCAATGACCTTGCGGGCCCTGCTAAGCCTGGCATTGAACCGTTCCCTGGAGTGGTCAAGGTGGCCGGTGTACAGCTTCATGAGCCAGGGCAAAAGACGGTGGACTGCATCCCCTACCATGCATATGGGCATGTCCACGTCCCTGACTCTGATGGTGCAGTCAGGGAAAAAAAGTTCCGGCATGCATTTTCTCGAAGATGCTCAAGTTGCAGAAGACATGGGCATCATACGCCTTCCCTGGCCACCTCATGTATATGTTCATAAATTGGCCCCAGTGGTCCACAACAACCTGCAGAACCATGGAGAAGTACCCCTTCCAGTTCATATACACAGAAGCCCGGTAGTCAGGGGCCCAGATGGTAATGTGGGTGCCGTCAGTAGCCCCCCCCCCAAACACACACAGTTGGGGAAGCCCATTTTGCCAAAGCCGGCAACAATGGAGTCCATGTCACTGATGAATCTGCGCAGCAGGACGGTGTTGATGGTCCAAACCAGCTGCAGAAGGAGACAGACAGACAGACAAACAGAGAATCAAAGGGGTACCAGGGACCTTGGGAGGCCCCCAATTCTTCCCTCACACACAAACACTAGTAGCAACCCCCCACTTACCCCATCCGAGAGCTGTGTGAGGGCAGGACTGAAAACTCCTGGGGAGGGTGCTTGCACCCCCCACTTCCCTAGGGAACCCCATTCCAGCAGCCCACCCTCTCCTGGGACAGTAGCCTGAGAGTGCCGTACCTGCATGACCAGCACTCCAGTGGTCGATCTCCCCATGACGAACTGGCTCCCGACGAATTGGTAGCTGTATGTCGTGGCGAGCTCCCACAGGGCTCTGGTTTCCCGCTTCTAGAGAGGGAAGGCAGGTCTCATGTGTGTCCCATGGCCTGCGTGCAGGGACAAGCCACTCACAGAGCTCTCGAAAGAATCTCTGAAAATTCTGGAGCCACTTCTGGTCATCCTACTGCTCCACGATGAGCGAGTCCCACCAGTCAGCACTGATATCCAGATGCCAGAAGCGGTGGTGCATGTTTGTGGAGGGGAGGGCAGGCAGGATGCAACAGCATGAGCTGTGCCTACAGAGAGGAGAGGGCGGTCTCCAAAACGATCAGAGTGTTGGGTTCCTTCAGGGCCTGGGAAGCATTTTTGTTCATTCTCACTTCCAAATAGTACTATCTTGTGCCTTTGCCAGTTTAAGGAAGAGCAGTAACAGATTTTTAACTGTGATGGAAATTAACCATTGGAATAATTTACCAAGGGATGTAGTGGATTTTCCATCAGATGGCATTTTGAAATCAAGATGTCTATTTAAAACATGTGCTGTAGTTTGTCAGGAAACAATGGTCTTATTTCAGGAATCACTAGATGAAATTCGATGTCTTCAATTATTCAGGAGGTCCGAGTGACCTTAATGGCCTCTGCAGGCTCTGAAGCATATGAATCTGTGAGTTTATGAAAATTATTGTGCTGTTCTATTTAATGGCAGTTCAGTCAGCCAGTTGTGTCAGGTTGCTGGAATAAGTTCAGGGAGCACTAACTCACTCATCAGGACAGCAACCAAAGTGTGGTACTTAGGAAAAAAAGCAACCTACCGCTGAAGTCTTGATTAAGGACCGAGTAAAGATTTAGTTGCTCTGGAACAAGACACAGCAAAGTGAGTTGTGCTGTATAAATGCACTTCTAGTGAAGGGCTTATGTATGAGGTCAAAAGATGAGTGATATTCATGTAACTGAGCATGTATTAACAGAATTAGTTACAATTAGCTGTGCACAAAAGGATCAACAAAATGGTTCATCCCAGCAGGCCATTCATTACTAGTCATGTTTTCTAGCCGCTCTAAACTTATTTCAGATCTTTGTTTGGAAGGTAGCATTGAAGAATAAACTACAAATGAAAGCTTGTGTAATTGTCTGCTTTCTGAGAATTTCTTCATTAGTATCTTCACTAGGCTGGATTTTTTTGAAAGGATTCATGTCCGATTTAGGCACCCAAAAAGTGGCCAGATTTTCAGACGTGATTAGGACCCAGAAGCTCCCATTGTTCTTGTTGCCTAGGTGGCAGTGGCTCTCTGGAAAATCCATCCACTTATTTAGTTGCTGAAATGGGACTTGCTGAATGTTGAGATTTTTTTTAAATTCTGAGTCTTTTCCCCTGCTGACCAGATAAATTTCGTGGTCTAATCTAGCATAAATGAATCTCTCATATGTGGACATTGGATTTTCTTTACATAAACTACATGTAGCATGGCAGCATCTAGAATATATGCAGATTGTCTCATTGTCAGTCACATTTTAATATTAAAGGTCAGATCTATCAGTAATGCTCTAGCTATATTGCATTGCTTGGAGCATGCAAACCAGCCACTAACTGGGTATGTATGTTGAGTCTGTGGATGATTTGCAATTCCAGAACAGAGCAAAAGCAATGAGAGTGTGATAATGAATTTGGCTCCATACCTCTCAAGCAAGTTATGGTGATGTGAATGGAAGCATATGAACAAACATAACATAAGAATCGCCATTCTGGGTCAGACCAAAGGTATCCAGTATCCTGTCTGCTGACAGTGGTAAATACCAGATGCCCCAGAGAGAGGGAGTACAACAGGTAATTATCACATGATCCCTCTCCTATCATCTGTTTCTAGACAAACAAGCTAAGGACACCATTCCTACCCACCCTGGCTAATAGTCTTTGATGGACCTAACCTCAATTAATCAATCTAGCTCTTTTTTAAACCCTGTTAAAGTCCTAGTCTTTGCAACATCCTCTGGCAAGGAGTTCCATAGGTTGACTGTGTGTGTGAAGAAAAGCTTCCTTTTATTTGTTTTAAATCTGCTTCCTATTAATTTCATTTGGTGACCCCTAGTTTTTATATTGTGGGAATAAGTAAATAACTTTTTCTTATTCACTTTTTCCACACCAGTCATGATTTTATAGACCTCTATCATATCCCCCCTTAGTCTCCTCTTTTCTAAGTTGAAAAGTCCCAGTCTTTTTAATCTCTCTTCATATGGGATGCATTCCAAACCCCTAATAATTTTTGTTGCCCTTTTCTGAACCTTTTCCAATGCCAATATATTTTTTTTATGATGAGGCGGCCACATCTGTACACAGTATTCAAGATGTGGGCGTACCATGGCTTTATATAAAGGCAATAAAATATTCTTTGTCTTATTCTCTATCCCTTTTTTAATTATTCTGTTTAAAGAATATGTATATAAAGATTTTCAGATTTTCAAAACATAACTAGCAGTTTTGGGCTGTGCTATCATTTTGTGTGGTGTTTCACTTTTCCTGAAACTGAAAAAGAGTAAGACTAGATGAAGAATGTTTAGCAGGTCACAATGCCAATCAAAGACATTTTAAGCCGTAGAGAAGTCAGTTTTCGGGAGTAGGTTTTGTTTGGGCTGTGTGCTTAAACAAATAATTTTCCTCTGTTTACCACACTGAACAACTTTTATTATTTCACAGTCTGTGACTATGGCTATGAAGTCTGCAATAAGGAGAAATGTAGAAACATGATACAATAAGAGCAATAAGGTGTTGAAATAACATAGAAGTTAAAGTATGGTCTTACAAAAGATAAATTGTTTCTGTTCTCCATGATTCAGATTTCAGAATTTATATTTAACCCACACTTTTGAAAGAGTTACTTGGTAATCGTTTTTGTTTTGCTATATAGATTTAGCAGTAAATGGTATATTTCTGTGGGCCTCATCTTTCAGTCCTTACTCAGGGAATGCTTTCACTGAAGTTGTCAGTGAATTTCAATGTGTACGTATTCAATAAAAATCCTTAGGCTGTGTCTACATTGGTGTGATCTTGCGCAAATACTCTTTAACGCAAGAGTTCTTGTGTTTGTGCAAGAGAGTGTCTACACTGGCATGTGCCTTTGCGCAAGAGATGTGCTTTTGCTCAAGAGCATCCGTGCCAGTGTAGATGCTCTCTTGCGCAAGAAAGCTCAGATGGCCATTTTAACCATCGGGCTTTCTTGCGCAAGAAATTAATGTTGCCTGTCTACACTGGCCTCTTACGCAAGAACAGTTGCGCAAGAGGGCTTATTCCTGATCAGGAGCATCATAATTCTTGTGCAAGAAGCACTGATTTCACATATTAAATAGTGTTCTTGCGCAAGAACTCCCCGCCAGTGTAGATAGGCAGCATGTTTTTGCACAAAAGCGGCCGCTTTGGCGCAAGATCGCACCAATGTAGACACAGCCTTGGTGTATGATAGCACTCAGTCAGGTATACAAACTCAAGCATGATGCATGGGCAGAGTTAGCTCAGGTTTGTTTAACATAATTATAATGCTGTGGTAAAAATTACCTGTGTTCCAAAAGAAAATAGCCAATGTGTGTCCGCTGAATGGCTCTGTAGACAATCAGTTTGTCTCTACTGAGCTGGTTTTGTTATTAAGAGATCTGTTTGGCACAGTCATTTCTAAATTTCTCTCTTCAATGTGAGTTAAACCACTAATACAAGCACCTTCAGAGAACTGTGGGTCTGTTCAATTTCAAGACCCCTTAAGGGGTCTCTTGAAGAGCAAATCAGTTACTCTTTAAAACAAAATGTAACAAGCCAAATAAAGAAACCACAGTTCAGATAGCTGACATACTATAATATATCCCAGACAACACACGACTTCTCCTGAATGGGGGCTGATAATTTTTTGTCTTATGGACACAAAGATTCCAGCTGGCTTGAGAGCTCCAAAAGCCAGAATTGTAAAGGTATTTAGGCTGCTAAAGATGCAGATTGGTGCTTAGTAGAGTTTAAAAAAAATATTTACTTGAGTGACTAAGGATTATTTAGATGTCCACAGACTAAAATAGTTCTATGATAGCTGAATTTTGTTTAAAGGTTTTTGGATAACAATTTATAAAATAGAATAATAAAAGCTGCCCATCCTATTGTCCAAAAGAGAAGTCTGCATTACAAATGAAGAGAATCCAAGCCAGGTTTAATGGACACCATTATCTACAAGTCCCAACATTCTCATGAGGAGTTTTGCTGGTATTGTCCAGCATTTCAGTTTTACAAGGGATTATCTTTCATCAGGAATCTGGGTAAGTCTTGAAACTAGGAACATCTGTTTGAATGGCCTGCACATTATCGGATAGAGTTTTTAACCTTTTGAGTGCTTTGGTTTCCTCCTCTGTCTTCCATTTTAATCATACAAAGACTGAAAGCATCCTAGACACTAATTTTCCTCTAAAATATAATTGCTTCAAGCACTGAATGGGAGAGCTGTCTTCGATGTTCCTCCTAGCAGAGCCTCCTTTAGTATTTCAGAATTACTTACAGCTGGTAAAAGCCTCTTTCCTTGGATGGGAGAAGGGCTGTGGAGCTGGCCCTGACTCTCCTTATAGTACTCTCCTTCCTCAGATTATGCAAGGGTCAGATTTGTGGAAATCTCTTCAGTGGACTTACTTCCTGCTGCTCTTGACATTGTCTTTTGAATAGTTGGATTGCTATCTCAGAAGAGAGAACCTGCAGGTAAGAGCGCTCTGGAGGAAAATCTTGCAGCATTCTCCCCATGAAAGCAGCGGTTTTGCTTCACAAATCCTGCCGTGAGATTCACTCAAGATGAAGGATAACTTGCATAAAGATACTTGCCTGCCCATGGGTCTCACTGTTACCCTTATGACTCTCTGGCAGGATGATTGCTGTATAGCTGGTTGACAGTGATTCCAATGTGTATGGCAGCTCCCAAACATCCACTGAAGTGTGAAAAACTCCCTTATGCCTGTTGGGAAAGGAGAGCTTGGAAGACCAAATGCAGCCAGAGGCATGTTCTTCTCTGAAGATTTGCCCTGGGGAATCTCAGCTACATCCCAAGCACTCTGTGGATTCTTTTCAGTTGCTTCAGTAGCAGATAGGATACTGCTGAGGGCCTGGGTAGTGGCTCCTTTAATGTGCCTTCAAGCCCTTACTGCTCTGCAGAAAAGTTTATACTAAATGTCATGTGACAAGAAAAATGCAGACTTGCCTTTCATATTGAGCTACCGAAGAAAACACATATGTCTCCAGTTGGCTTCCTGAGAAATCTTTGAAGCTTATAGCCACCGACTTGCTCTCCTGTTTCTCAGTTTAACTTGTGACATAACCATCCCAAAAGTTAATTTGTTTAATCTCTTTGGTAATTTCCAGTGCTGTTGATTGAGTTTCACATTACAGGCAGTCCCCGAGTTACACGGATCCGACTTATGTCGGATCCGCACTTATGAACGGGGCTTTCTCGCCCCGGAGCTCGCAGGCAGCGGGACCGCCCAGACCGCAGCAGTCCCGTCACCTCGACCTCCGGGGCGAGAAAAGCTGCTCCGGATACCCCTGGTCTGCTGGGGACCGTCTCCAGCAGACCAGGGACACCTGGAGCAGAGCCGGGGAGGCGCGGCACCCCGCCGCCGCCGCTTTGCTCCCGGTGCCTCTGGTCTGCTGGGGACCATCTCCAGCAGACCAGGGACACCTGGAGCAAAGCTGGGGAGGCGGAGGGGTCCCGCGCCTCTGAGGCTTTGCTCTGGCAAAGCCTCAGAGGAGCGGGACTCTGCCGCCGTTGCCGCTTTGCTCTCGGTGCCTCTGGTCTGCTGGGGACCGTCTCCAAGAGACCAGGGACACCTGGAGCAAAGCCGGGGAGGCGCGGCACCCCGCCGCCGCTGTGGCTTTGCTCCCCATGTCCCTGGTCTGCTGGGGGGGGAGGGGCACGCAGCTAGTGGCCCCTCCCCCCCGAGCAGACCAGGGAGATGTGGAGCAAAGCCCCGAGCCTGTGGTAGAGCAGGTGGGGCGCTGCCGGTTGGTCCCGCAACACCGCTCCTTGGCGCTACTGGACCAACCCGGCAGCACCCCAGCTGCTCTGCCCCAGGAGTCCTGATTCAGCCGCTGTTGATCAGTTTCAGCAGCGGCTGAATCAGGACACCTGGGGCAGAGCAGCTGGGGTGCTGCTGGGTTGGTCCAGTAGCGTGGAGGAGCGGCGGCACTACTGGACCAACCCAGCAGCACCCCAGCTGCTCTGCCCCAGGCGTCCCCAAGTCAGCCGCTGTTGAAACTGACCAGTGGCTGACTACAGGAAGCCTCTGCCCCGGGCTTCCTGTAATCAGCCGCTGATCAGTTTCAGCAGCAGCTGACTTGGGGATGCCTGGGGTTCTTAAGTTGAATCTGTATGTAAGTCGGAACTGGCATCCAGATTCAGCCGCTGTTGAAACTGATCAGTTTCAGCAGCGGCTGAATCTGGACGCCAGTTCCGACTTACATACAGTTTCAACTTGAGAACAAACCTACAGCCCCTATCTTGTACGTAACCCGGGGACTGCCTGTACTTAGGGCAAATTTTAACATCAGTAGATAGCGTAAGACTCAGCAGAGTAGGATACCACATGGCACAACAAATTACATGGAAATAGTTATTTGAACTATCTGGGCTATGATCTGAACATAAATGGACATAAATATTTTGTGTACCATTTATATGTAAGCTAACCTTTAAAGTACCAATTTTATTATAGTCTTCTTAAGGCAGGGACTGAATCTTCTATGTGTAGTTCAGGGCTCAGCACATTCTAGGCCAGGATCTTAAATATAACAATTAGTAACCAGAGTAGTAATGAACAAATAACACTTGCTTGTGGTCTGGGATCTATTGTCCGAACCACAAACAGTGCCTTAAGGAAGCAGAAAAAATGAGGTAGCAGGAGCCTATGTTTAAAATAGTCTTGCTCCTTTGGATGTGGTACCTTTTAATGTTGCTTTAAAATGGTGTTTATTTGACTATCAGAGATGTTTGGAAAATATGACTTTTATTATCAAAGAACATGGAAGTTTGGAGTT
Source organism: Pelodiscus sinensis (assembly GCF_052426305.1). NCBI lineage: Eukaryota > Metazoa > Chordata > Testudines > Trionychidae > Pelodiscus > Pelodiscus sinensis. The sequence goes on from NC_143055.1 coordinate 107,283,425, forward strand.
GTTTATTTGCAGTGTTCTTGAAATAAAACTAAATGCTGTGAAATAACAGATGAGCCATCAGCCAGATACCCACGTGACAAATCCAAAGAGAAAGCTAAAGTTGTCAGCACAATTACCTATGGAGCTCACAAACCCAGAGGCATCTGAAAGAATTTCATACGCATTTCACTGTTATACTCCCATGATGCTTAGAGTATGCCTCCAAGTCAGCTATTCTGATCTCATTGTTGGGACAGAAAATCTAGGAGGAAGCAGAAGGAAAGCATACTTTAGAAAAAAATCAAGCTATGATTTTTTTTTTAACCAGTCTTTTTCCTCCTAAGAAAAAAGAGTAAGACCTGCTCTGTTTGATGCAAAGAAGATGCATTTTTGCCCAAGAGATTTTACTATAGAATTCCTTAGAATCCGTGAGGACTCTGATGACTGGGATAGAGAGTACTCTTATTAAGTTTGCAGATGATACCAAACTGGGTGGGGTTGCGACTTCTTTGGAGGATAGGGACATAATTCAAAATGACCTTAGCAAGTTAGAGAAATGGTCAGAGGTAAACAGGATGAGGTTTAATAAGGAGAAATGCAAAGTGCTCCACTTAGGAAGGAACAATCAGTTCCATACATACAAGATGGGAAGCGAATGTCTAGGAAGGAGCATGGCGGAAAGGGATCTAGGGGTCATAGTGGACCACAAGTTGAATATGAGTCAACAGTGTGATGCTGTTGCAAAAAAAGCAAATATGATTCTAGGTTGTATCAACAGGTGTGTTGTAAGCAAAACTCGTGAAGTCATTCTGCCGCTCTATTCTGCACTAGTTAGGCCTCAGCTGGAGTACTGTGTCCAGTTCTGGGCGCCACATTTCAAGAAAGATGTGGAGAAATTGGAAAGGGTACAGAGAAGAGCGACAAGAATGATTAAAGGTCTAGAGAACATGACCTATGAAGCCAGGCTTCATGAACTGGGCTTGTTTAGTTTGGAAAAAAGAAGATTAAGGGGGGACATGATAGCGGTTTTCAAATATCTAAAAGGGTGTCACAAGGAGGAAGGCGAAAATTTGTTCCTCTTGGTTTCTGAGGACAGGACAAGGAGTAATGGGCTTAAAGTGCAGCAGGGGAGGTTTAGATTGGACATTAGGAAAAAATTCCTAACTGTCAGGGTGGTCAAATATTGGAATAAATTGCCAAGGGAGGTGGTGGAATCTCCCTCTCTGGAGATATTTAAGAACAGGTTAGATAGACATCTGTCAGGGATGGTGTAGACGGAGCTTGATCCTGCCTTGAGGGCGGGGGGCTGGACTCGATGACCTCTCGAGGTCCCTTCCAGTCCTATTATTCTATGATTCTATGATTCTATGACTGTCTAAAGCAGCATGCCTTCTCCCAGACCCATGTTATAAATACGTACATATACAATGCTCTTTTGTTTGACTGCTGATCATGCCCAAATCATTAGCCATGCTCCTTCTCTTAGTGTGATCTTGAATGCTACAATGACCTTCTGTCATGCTGCTTGCTCAGGAAGTAAAGGTTTCCTGTTCTTTCTCCTCTTCGTGCACTGGTGTACACATAGTGGGAGATGGTCCCACCTTTTCGTAGATGCTAAGTTGCATAACTGAAAAAAAATACAAGAAAATTCCAATGCACTCCCTACCAGCATTTTCCATCATCATTGTCACCTGAAAAAAGGACAGGGATCACTTTTTTATTAATCACATGCACAGGTCTTCTACTGAGGAAGGCTCTGAAGGCAGTGAATGAAAGGAAATCTTGCACTGAGGTGCCAGAGCTGGTGACAGACATCTGAAAAAGCAGAAGCTTCCAGGAGATATCTTAAGGTTTACAGACAGAAGCCTCTTCTTGCTAGAATGAGGAACCCTGCACCACCAACTCTGTGGAATGACTATGAGGAAACTTGGGAAATGGAAACTTAGAGTCCCATATGTGGGTTTTTTTCCCATGCAGAGAGCAATCTGGCCCAAATTTACTACTTACCCTCTGATGTTGTTACCTTTTATATCTCTAGAGATTTCCTCTAGAGATTTCACAACTGAAACTTTGTTCCCTTTTTGTGTATTTATGAGATCATACATGGATTTTAATGAAATATTTAAGAAGTATTTAAGCTATAATTAATGTAAATATTTGAAAAAAATCTGCTTGTACTTTAACTTGCAAATTATAAATGAATTGCTTGAGACATTTAAAAAAACCCTCTTAAAAATAAAGTTCCTAAATGATGTATAAGCCCTCATATTTCAGGGCTTCTTACTGATAGTGCTGGGAAGAACCTCCTTACATACCGGTTGTGCCATAACTCTTGTGAGCAAGTGTTTTTCCCCATATGCTTTGGAAAAAACCTTCTACAGTGTATGAAAAATCGAAACTTATTCTCTTCATGGAATTTGCCTTTTATTAACAAATCAGTAATAAGATAACCAGAATGTCAACTCAGTCTTTCTTCCCAGGCTTTGCTGCTCCCCTGGTTTATCTCTCACCACTGCTCAGCCAATATACTCTGCCTAGATCCTCTTGCCTAGAGAGCTGCGTACCAGCATTGCTTATATTGCCCATTTCTTTCTAAGACTGGAAAGAACATTCATGTGTGATTTCTAGCACTCTCTGTGGCACTTACACATAGCATTTGTCATAAGAAAGTAGTTGTAATGGTACATGAATACCAGCACTGGTGTGTTTTAAGCATTTATAAGGGCACTTGAATAGTTCTCATTAAGAAATCATATTGACACATAAAAATGTGTTGGAAAACTAAAATAACAATTAAAGAGCTACTGCAAATATTATTTCTGTCTCCACATGGAGTATTCTTTGTACCTGCACCTGTAGGTATATGGACTGCATCAGGAGGCTAATGGAAATTCTTTGACCAGCAGTTGTGCAGTTCCTCAGTGTCTCCTAAAACCATAAATTCCAGTTTTTGATTGCCCTCAATTTATTATTTTTAACAAGACCATTTCTGTAATATCTGTGCCATCCCTTGTTCTCAGGCATTTTAACATATGTATCCTATTACTGTACATTTATTAGAAAGTATGAAATCATTAACTATACTCAAGAATCCATTAATAATGGTTCTGTATAAACACTTCTCTTGGCTTTCATTCAGAACATCTTGTTGGTAAATTTGTAACTCACCCGATAAAATGACAAATACGTAAGTAGCTCGCCAATTCCTTTTCATCTAATCCAAATGCTGTTGGTCGTTCCTCGATGCAACGCATTCTGTTATTTTAAAATAATTGTTTCCTATATTGCTTTTCCCTTTCATCTCCAAGCTTTCAAAGTTATCCCCCCTAAAGGCAGTAGGTAAAGCTCTATTGTGTTGTAAGGGTGTATTTTGATGCCATTTGGGGTGTGTCTACACTGCACCCTTAGCTTGAAATGAGATACGTAATTTGCGTTATGCAAATTGTGTATCTTATTTTGATTCTTTTTCAATATAGGCTATTCCAAAATTTGACGTGTCTACATAGCGCCAAATTTTGAAATAAGACACTGTTTCGAGGCATCCCTTATCCCTCGTGCAACAAGGTTTACAGGAATGCCGAAACAGCACATCCACTATATTTCGCGGATGCGTTCAAAAGATGTGGGATAGCTACTTTGGGATAACTCTGGCATCCCGAAATAGCACTGCAGTGTAGATATGACCTTAGCTTCATAATTGTAGTAATTCCTTTCCATACATTGCCATACCCTGTTTTCTACTGAAGGATAAGCCAATACCATATATTTACAAGAGTATGTGGCCTTCTAGTCCAGAGTCTAAAATGAGGGAAAATGGGAGGGGGGGGGCGGAGAGAGAGAGAGACCGAGACCAACCCACCCCTACACATAGGGCCAGCCCGAGCCCTTTTGGCGCCCTGGGCCCGGGCATGCGGCGCATGGCTCATGAGCGCACCGGCCACGGCCACTGGCGCATCGCCCAGGGCCCGCCCCTGGGGCACACAGCGCATGCGCTGCCAGCCTGGCCTAGCCAGCGCTGCTGGCGCGTGCGCCAGGCCGTGCAGGGCCCTGCACCCATGGCGGGAAGGGCACTGCTGGCTGGTGCTGCGGGAGCTGGGTGCGTGCCGCCTGATGGCAGCTGTAAGGGACACCACGCGCCCCTTACACTGCCATCAGGTGCCCCTCATCGGTTGGCGCCCTGGGCAGCTGCCCGGCTCACCCATGCCTCCGTCCGGTCCTGCCCACACATTCACACCCTTGCCCCTTAATTGAGTTCCTCCTAGAAGTATGCACTCATATGGAAATGATACAGGGACACTTCCATGAAGTGCTGACAGTTTAGAAATGCTCCATTCTTCTATCTTTCTCTTTTGAAGCCTACATTTATAGGAATGGGAATTGTAGGACTGTGCAGGTTCATGTGGATAATTCATGTGGCCTGAAGGGTTGGCTAATTTATACATCTCTGAGGTTACCATCTTAATGCTGACAGGGCTGCTCACAGGATAAAGTCAGGCATATCTTTTTTTGATCCATAGACACTTTTTTTTTACTTGCATAGGAGATTTTATATCTGTCTTTTACTAAGAGGGCATGTCTAGACTGCATCCTTCTGTCAGCAGAAGGATGCAGATTAGGCAGGTCCACATCGCAAATGAGGCAGGAATGTAAATATCCCGTGCCTAATCTGCATAAAAATGGCTGCCAAATTTTGCCAACTCAGCACTTTGTCAGCAAAAAGTGGCTGTTTAGAGGGGGATCTGTTGAGAGAGAAAGCCTTTTTCGACAGATCCTGTAAACCTCTTTGCAGGAGGCATAAGGGATCTGTTGAAAAAGGCTTTCTTTCTCAACAGATCCCCTTCTAGACTGCCGCTTTTTGCTGACAAAGTGCTGAGTCGGCAAAACATGGTGGCCATTTTTATGCAAATTAGGCACCGGATATTTAAATTCATGCCTCATTTGCAATGTCGACCTGCCTAATCTGCATCCTTCTGCCGACAGAAGGAAGCAGTCTAGACATACCCAGGGTGTATATAGAGTGGGCAGATAGATACTTACTGCTACTCAGCTTGGGAAATTGGTGTAGTTCCACTGAAGCCAAACTACATCAGTTTACACCAGCTTGGGATCTCCCATCTGTTTTTATATAGATACTGTGGTTCTTTTCTCACTTAAATTAAAGCCTGTACTCTGGTTAGGATGCATTAGAGTACTTTCTTCCCCAAGTTCCTGGAGAAATACGTTACAGATATTCCCTCACTCCTGCAAAGCATCATCTAATCTGGAAGGAGAAGAGGAAGGAGGAATACTGAAACAAGTCTTGCTGGTTTTATTTTTGGGCTAAAGGTGAAATCCTGACTTCACTGAAGTCAATGGCAAAACTCCCATTGACTTCAATGGGGTAGGATATCACCCTGGACTGTGAGAAAGGGGAGTCCAGGAGCAGACCAGGGACCAGATTGCCACAAATGAATCCCAGACTGTCTCTTGTCCCAGGAGTGAAATAATCTGCATCAGCATTTTTCCTGACACGGATTAGATCCTTCTCCAAACTGGGGGTTGAATGAAGGCTCTGCCCATCCCCATCCATGTAGCAGCCCCATGGAGTTTCCTGCTGTGACCTGCAGTGTGGACAGCCTACACCCGGGGAGCGAAGGCACTCTATATGATGGATCACGAGTTAGCCTTAGCAAAGCAACAGCAGAAGGTGGTATCACTTAGGCTGGACATTGGACAGGAAATGTGGCTGGTGGCATACCACCGTGTCTCCAGTCTTCCTTTCTCAAGAAGCAGCACTGAAGATAAGGAAGAGGAAGCTAATTGCCCTTCACTGATCACTGTACTGGCCAGGACATCTTTCTAATAGAAAATGTTGCCTTGCAACATTCATAGATCAGCATAATGGCACCAGGACATTTCTTGTGCTGCCGCCTTTCACTTTTTGTTTCTCTTTCCACAGACCTTTATCCACTTCAACTCCTCTCCAGTTTTTTCTCCTCATTTTCCTCCCTTCAGTGCTGTAGCTCTGCAAATATCTGAAAGCTGAGCAGCCAGTGATACTGTCTGGCGAGACTTTTCTTATTCCTTCTGCCTGGGCTGCTGTTGCCCAGCTCACTGAGTGGAGTGATTGTGTCAGCAGAGATTGGTGAGTGGTGTAGTGTGAGAGGAATGGTCATGCAGATAGGCATACGAGGTCATTATGTACTCAATATAGGCAGCCCTGAACTAATGTAAATGCTCAAATAGATGGCTGCTCTTATATACACATTGTGCTAAATTATGCCAACATTTTTGTTTCCTTTTTTGTTTTTCATGAGCATTTACCAGTTAGACACACAATTATGATTAATCAAGGAAAAGGATGCAAAAAGTACAAGTCCTATTTATTGCTTCTACCTTTCTGACTAGGATTGCCCTGAGGTTAATATTTGGCATGTAAGGCTCCTGTTTTAATTACAGTGATGCACTTGTTCTGGAAAGCTGCCCTTTTCCTTAAGTAGAGGACAGCTCTTAGTTATTAGTATTTGAGCTTCTTATATGCATTTTACAATCCTTAGAAAGAAAGATGGAATCGGATGTTTTACGAGCAGGGTTCTAAAAGGCCTATTAATTTATGGATTGCATCTCACAAAATCTGTTGGATTTGTTTGTGTATGATGGGATACATATTCTAGTTTAGTTAGTAAATTAATTTTCACTTGCAAGAAGAGTGTGTCTGTAAAATCTCAGCAGCTAGAACCGTGCATTATGGGTATCAAATACAGTGTCTTACTATAATGTACGTGAGAGAAAGAAAGGGATGGCAGTGTAATGGTAAGACCTTGAATGTCCCTTTTGCTATTCATGCAGATGCTGATATTATTTACATCTCTTGTACTCTAAGGGCTGTGCCAAGATCTTTAAGCTTCTGTTTTTTCCCTTGGCTAATTGATGAACCGATATGAGATGCTTTGACTCGGTAGTATCATGTATACACAGAGTGAGGTACAAGGGCAGCTGGCATGCTCATTTCTAATTTTGATGTTTGGCAACTTCCGAAATCAGCATGGGGCACACTGAAACACTTGGCACTTCACCCAAAAGCAGCAAAGTCTTTCACTTAACTCAGTGTGAGGGTAAACAGGATGTTAGCCTTTGGTGTCAGATATCAGATTAAGAATAAAACATTGTAATTTATGGACTGAACTAAAATACTTTTTATTAATTCCAACTTCTTGTTTACAATTTTGATCCCATTTCCACATTCGCTCCCTATCGTAGTTGCTCACAACAGGGTCTCGCATAGGGCTATCAAATTAAGAAAGAAATTGTTTGATTTAAGGTCAGATTTTTTTTCTACTGGCTAGACCCAATGAAGTACTGTACTAGATGGTAGAGATGCAGTGGATGCACTATTATTGCTGAATTGGCCTTATTCCCCCGCTGGTGCTTCTTTAGGCCCTTATCAAATCTAATTTGCATGAGATGTAAATTAAAATGGGTGTTAGTATTTAAGTTAGTGAAACCTAGAAAATAGGTAGGTTAGGGGGGAAAAACACCAACTCCCTCATCCTAAAACAATTTTGTGAAGAGAAAAGGCTGAATGAAAAATAATGGGAAAATAAAATTTCCTGCCTCCACACTATGCATAAGTGCCTATGGAACGTAAATATGTATGCAATTTATTGCTAGACTTTTTTGCCAAAAGTGGGTGACCCCTACTTCCCAGGAGAATCAGGCTTATTGTAGGCTGTATGGAATAACTTCGTCTACTTGCCTTAGTTCATAATTGATGTGCTGAAAGAGGAAAAAACAAATGTAACTGTAGTAAACAATGTATCCTGTTCCTGTGCTAGATCAGAATGTCATGTTACAGGAACATCTAGGAATTGTGTTTGAGGAAGTATGTTCCTTGAGAGAGACTCCTTCGAATGAGGTGAGACTGTTGCAATATCGGCACACAACAAGCGACAGACCAATTATTTTGGAAACAAACAATTGTCCTTCAGTATCCACTTGTCATGTTACCTAAATGGTTCCATTAAGCAACAGATGATATGTGGAGAATTATTTCATCTTTATTCATAAAAGCATTGCTCGACCCTAGGATAGGTTATGTGATATTTTAAGTGACTGTTAAAAAATAGCCTATATTTTTCAACCCAGATTATGTGTGCAGAAATAAGAGAAATGGGGATGTTTTGATAACCCCATGTATGCTAACTGTAAAATTGCCAAAGAGCAGTGATGAGATTCTGGGCCTCTGCATAGAAATGCAGTTATTTCTGCTAGTGCACCCCGGTGTCAGGTACTAGAACGCTGCACTGTGTTGAGGTTATTGCTGCTGATTTTTCTAAGCAGATGAGTTCTTGGTTTATTATAGTAGAGCACCTATAGTTAAGAGTCAAGACTGAGTTAGAAAAAGTGTCTAAGGTCCCATCTGTGGCACAGTGAATTAGGGACAGGAACAGATGGGTCCTGGAGGGAGAAATCCTTGCAAAAGGGCAGATTCAGGAAGAAGCTGACACTGAGATTTATTTGGTAGTTGTTTAAATGAACAAAAGTTAAATCCAGGAAGTGGGTGAAGTTTTAGACGTTGTGAGGGCAGTCTTGCAAGGTGAGAGAGCATTAACCCCAAAGATTCAAAATTCACAAGTCAGGCCCCCAAATTCATGATTGCCTTAAAAATGAATAGACTATAAAAAATGATAAATGATGGTCTCTTTATTTGCCTTCTGTTTTTTGTGTCTTTAGGCTTAATGTGCAACCTTTTCTCCGCAATTATGAGGGCTCGATACCTTTTCTCATGATTCTCGCATAATCATAGGATTCTATGAGCTGTGTCTTTAAGAAACACATCAGATATTAAGAGGCACATGATATCATGAGAATCGGCTACAGTGGAAAGAAAGCTCCTGCAAGGAGATGCGTACCTTCAGATCCCACTGATGTCTTATGGCCAGTGCCTCCAGGGGGGTGAATAGTGCTCCATCCTGTGACTAGCCAGATCTGCTTTTTGTTGTAAAGTGGATGGAAGAATCATTTCCTTCCAACCTCTAGCATGGCTTGTATTGCCAATGGCACTAGCTCTGAAGTCCTGGTCTTCAATTAGGAGCAAGAGGAAGATCAAGGATAGGGTAGGCCCATTGCTCAGTGAGGGGGGAGAAACAATAACAGGAAATTTGGAAATGGCAGAGGTGCTTAATGACTTCTTTGTTTCGGTCTTCACCAAGACGTCTGATGATGGAGTGCCTAACATAGTGAATACTAGTGGAAATGGGGTAGGTTTAGAAGATAAAATAAATTAAAAAAAGAACAAATTAAAAATTACTTAGAAAAGTTAGATGTCTGCAAGTCACCAAGGCCTGATGAAATGCATCCTAGAATACTCAAGGAGCTGATAGAGGAAGTATCTGAGCCTTTAGCTATCATCTTTGGAAAATCGTGGAAGACAGGAGAGATTCCAGAAGACTGGAAAAGAGCAAATATAGTGCCCATCTATAAAAAGGGAAATAAGAATGACTCAGCTTAACTTATGTGCCAAGAAAGATAATGGAGCAAGTAATTAAGGAATTCATCTGCAAACATCTGGAAAAAAATAAGGTGATAGGTAACAGCCAGCATGGATTTGTAAAGAACAAATCATGTCAAACCAATCTGATAGCTTTCTTTGATAGGATAACGAGTCTTGAGGATAAGGGAGATGCGGTGGACGTGGTATACTTGGACTTTAATAAGGCATTTGATATGGTCTTGCATGATCTTCTTATCAATAAACTGGGCAAATATAACTTAGATGGGGCTACTATCAGGTGGGTCATAACTGGCTGGATAACCATTCTGAGAGAGTAGTTTTTAACAGGTCACAATCCTGCTGGAAGGGCATACCAAGTGGGGTTCCGCAGGGGTTTGTTTTGGGACCGGTTATGTTCAATAGCTTCATCAACGATTTAGATATTGGCATAGAGAGTATGCTTACTAAGTTTACTAAGCTGGGAGGGGCTGCAACTGCTTTGGAGGATAGGGTCATAATTCAAAATGATCTGGACAAACTGCAGAAATGGTCTGAAGTAAGTAGGATGAAATTTAAGAAGGACAATGCAAAGTACTCCATTCAGGAAGGAACAATCAGTTACATACATGCAGAATATGACTGTCTAGGAAGGAATACTGCAGAAAGGGCTCTATGGTTCATAGTGGACCACAAGCTAAATATGAGTCAACAGTGTAACACTGTTTAAATAAAAGCAAATATGATTCTGAGATGCATTATGAGGAGCGTTGTGAACAAGATGTAAAAAGTCATTCTTCTGCTCTACTCTGCACTGATTAGGCCTCAACTGGAGTATTGTGTCCAGTTCTGGGCACCATATTTAGGAAAGATGTGGAGAAAGTGCAGAGAAGAGCTACAAGAATGATTAAAGGTCCAGAGAAAATGAGCTATGAGGGAAGACTGAAAGAATTAGGCTTGTTTAGTTTGAAAATAAGAAGACTGAGAGGGGACATGAGAGCAGATAGGAAAAGAAGCAATGGGTTTAAACTGCAGCAAGGGAGGTTTAGGTTGGATATTAGGAAAAACTTCCTAACTGTCGGGGTGGTTAAACACTGGAATAAATTGCCTAGGGAGGTTGTAGAATCTCCATCTCTGGAGATATTTAAGAGCAGGTTAGATAGATATCTATCAGGGATCGTCTAGACAGTGCTTGGTCCTGCTGTGAGGGCAGGGGACTGGACTTGATGACCTCTCAAGGTCCCTTCCAGTCCTAATGTTCTATGATTATGTAATTCAAGCAGGAGTAGGTGCAGGGCTCTATTTGTGCTCTTCCTTTCTCTAGTGGTCCACTCACTGTTGTCTGAGCAGCAACGAGTTCTTACATGTCAAAAGTGTATTTCTTTTGGTCTCTGTTGCACTTGTGTATCGACACTGCTGCTTTAGGGTTTTGTTATGAACTTGAGTAGGGGAAACTTGAGTTGATTTCTATCGTGACTCTGAAAGAACGAACAGTAATCCTTCTTTGTCATTACTGGGCTCAGCTCTCTGGTGAACAAAGAACTCTTAGGTTTCCAGTGTCAAATGTTTTCTTTGTTGGCCTTTGTACAGTATCTACATTGATGTAGCCTGTGGCCAGAGCCTCTTCTTTTGTGATCTTGCCAAGTAGCGCTGGCCAGCACGTGGATGGGACTGGGAGACATTCAGATAAAATCGAGCATTCGGCAGGGTGTGATGTTTACCTTTCAATCAGTGGCACTCTTCATTGTGAGATCATATTGTCTTTTGAAGAAGATGTAAACTCCATCTTGATCGTGGGCATGCTTTTTAAAAACTTGTAATAAACGTGTTATTAGCCTTACTGTGCGGGTTAAATTCCAGTTTGGGAAATGCATTTAATCTACTGAAAATTAGCCTGCTGGGTCACTTGCATATGGTAAGTCTGACTGTGGTCTCATGCCAACCGAAATCAGGAGTAAATCAGCTCTTTGGGTCAGGGACTATCTCTACTCTGTGATAGGCACTGTACAATCACAAGAAGGCCCCAGTGTTTGTTAGTTGATAGGCACTCACCTAATAAACATGATTGATGATAATATTGATTAATAATAATGCCCTAGTTTATTCCCCTGGGTTTATCATTTTGACCCTGAATGTCTGTTTCCCAGGTTCATACTGGTATTTAAGGTTGCCAGCTTTCTATTTGCACAAAACTGAACACCCTTGTCCCGCACCTCCTCTGAGGCCCACCCTCCTCCTCCTTCACTCTGTCTCCCCTCCCTCTGTCGCTTGCTCTCCCTGTCCTTACTCACTCATTTCCACTGGGTTGACTCAGGGTATTGGGATATAGGAGAGGGGTAAGAGCTCTGGCAGGGCTTGTGGGGCCAGAAATGAGGAGTTCAAGGTGCAAGGGGGCTCCAGGCATAGGCAATGGGTTGGTGTGTGAGAGGGGGTGAGGGCTCAAGCAGGTGGTGTGGACTCTTGGGAATGTCTGAGGAGGAGGAGTTTGGGGTGTAAGAGGGTGCTCAGGGTTGGGCCTAAGAGGTCCAGAAGGCAGGAGGGGGATCAGGGCTGGAGCAGAGGATGGGTCACAGCGGTGGCCAGAGGCTCTGGCTGCTGCTTATCTCAAGCAGCTTCTGGAAGCATCAGCATGTTCCTCCTCCTGCTCCTATGCAGATTTGCGACCAGGTGCTCTGCATTGTGTGCTGTCCTGTTCACAGGTGCTGCACCCACAGCTCCCCTTGGCTGCAGGTCCCAGCCAATGGGAGCTGCCAAGCTGGCACTTGAGCTGGGGATAGCGTGCTGAGCTCCCTTGCTGCCTGTACAAGTAGGAGCCTGAAGGGAGCCATATTGCTGCTTCCGGGAGCTGCGCCAAGCCATGGCAGGCAGAAAGCCTGCCTTAGCTAACTGTGCCTCTGACCAAATTTTTAATAGCTTGGTTGGCGGTGCTAACTGGAGTTGCTACATCCCTTTTCTATGGGATGTTCTGGCAACCCTACTCTTATTAGCTACTCAGGTTCGCGTCCCATTTTCATTTGATTGTTACCATAATCTTCTTTGTTACTAATAAATGTTTTCATGCTAGCAAGAGGGGCAGGTTGACAGGTCTAAAAACTGAGGTTCTCTTTATCTACAAGCAATGATTAAGCAAAACGTATTTTAGTCACATGACTATTGCAATTATCATTGTAATTACTAATGTACTTAAGGAAGCGTGGGCTTAACCATAGTTCAGATCTGCCCAACATAGTGTCAGTGCCAACTTCTCTTCACCATCCACCAGATGTGCCTTTGACTGACCACATTGCTTCAGTGACAGTGTAGTTTAGACCTCACGACCATCCAGTCTTTGTCTGTGAGACTGCAGATTAGTTTCTCTTGGTGATGGTGGCTCATGTGTTGTGCTCTGTAAACTCCCTGGCCTGTTGCAGTCCATATCCTACCAAAACAAAATGGGACTGTGGTAATTCTTGCACATGTGATTAGAACAAGCAGAAGATACCATGTAAGTTTACCTTGAAATGTACTGCGTATGACATAGGCAAATACATTTAAAAACATTTAGGTCACTTGAGCCACTTGTATGTCAATTTCTAGGACTTTAGTAAACCTAGTGGTAGTAACTAGATTAAATATTCACACGCTTGCATTTTTAAGACTTCTTTGGTGGTGTCCCATGCAGTCTTCATGCTTAGTTGTGCTCTGGTCCTATACGGCCAGTGAATGAGTGAAACACCCAACCTGACACACAAGGTTTGTAGGGCCATCTTGGAGAGGTGCATATATACAATGCCCCTTATATAGGTTTGAACCTGAAGGCTCAATCTGGGCTTTATTTAATCAACCCCTTCTATGGCTTCGGTAGTTGGTGCACTTGTCTTTATTGGGAGTGCTGACTGAATAAATCTGCATGAGACAGTCATCTGGGGGTCTTGAAAATACAAGTAGAGGGGTCTTAAACACTGAATCCAAGCATCTATGAGGAGAAGTTTTGCTTTTTAAATATTTCTCATCACCATTGAAATAGTGATTTATCATATAACGGGGCCCCCTGAAAACTATGTTCAAATTCTCTGAGCTCCCATCTCTGTCGGGAACGTTGTGAAACAGTGTATTGTAGTTCAGATTTCTTCAGGGTCCCACAGATCCCTCCTTGATGGGGTTCTGTTTTTCACAGACTGCTGTGTAAGCGGATAGGTAAGTTTTTTTTTTTACCTATCTCCCTGCAGACCCAGAGGCCTCTTCATTCTGTTGCCACCATAATTCATATGGAAGGTAAGTTAAAATTATTGAAATGTATCATTAAATAGCCTGCCAGACAAGTGATATAGTATTTTAAAAGTAAATGTACTTATTCTGGTTCATACTCCAGATTTAGCTCATAGACTGTAATTATCAGAGCAAACTCTGTAATTCTGGGGATATGAAGAGTAAATGTATTTTGCAAGAACTGATTTTGGTCCATGAGATAGTGGAGATATACTGTCTTGCTTACTTACCCAAGACCCTGGAAGGATAATGAATGAGTGGCCTAAGAGCTAAGCAAGGAGGTTTTATTCATTCTCACAGCTGGAATAAAATAACTAGAGACAAACTGTGTTACATTGTGACAGTGGTTATTGCTAAATCTAGTGCTACTGTATGTTATCTACCTGTTAATTATTCCAAACATTTTAATAACTGATTGGTATTTCAGGATCAGTCAATAACTAGCTTGATAAATGTAAAAGTTTAGATTAGAATTGGGTCAAAACTAGAACCTTAAGTGTACAAAATAAATCAATTTAACTGTACTGTCTCCTTTGTTCTCTGCCTTTTCTATGCCTCAAATGGAAGGACAATACAATAGTTTTATTTTACCCCAAAATTTTATAAAATGAACTAAACACAGTGACTAGCACTTCTGTCCAAGTGAAATATTTAATTTTAATTTTTCACACACATGGAAGAGGTAAAAAAATCCACTAATTCATTTGCAACATGGAGCAGGAACTACGTAACGGTAGCTTGAATTATCTGTCACATTCTTCTATATAGGACCTTATCCAGTTTAAAGTTGGATGTGTACACACACACACACACACCATATGCATATTACACATCTGTAATGTACATATGCACTGTAGATACGGTTTCTGTTGAATATATTATTGTAAACATTTGGGTGACATCCAAACCCTGTGAACATCTTTAATGTGTTGTCATTTTAATTTTACTCCCTGAGGAGAGAAGGAAAACTACTCAACTCAGCTTATTTTCAATGTTATCTTTACTACTGTATGGAGTGTTTCAAATGGTCTTTAAAAATTAGGTACTATAGCAGCCTCCACTCTAGTTCAACCAGGCAATGTGTATACACTGTGCTGTACAGAACATGTGTGCAATACATATTGTGTGGGTGTGCGCATACACGTGTGTGCACACATTGTATTTAGTCTGGTCTCCTCTCAGAACTTTGAGTGGGTATCTTTTCCTGCTTGAACTGCAGTTGGTGAAACTTGAGAGAGAGAATGGCTCTGAGGATGTGAATTGGAAAAAATAGATATAAATGGACAGGAGTCTTCAAAATGTGAGCCACGTATATTATATACCACATTCACTTCCTCTGCAGAATACAGTTAAATGAAAACCACATGGAGTGACTTGTTGAGTTGATTTTATCCTGTGCTTCATCCTCATTATGGATTTGTTTCCAGAATCAAACATTCTGAATGTTTTTTGGTGGATGCTAGCAGGCTTGGAAATATCGCAGCATGTGGGACCCAGTAAAACATGAATTTCATTTGTTTTTCTTGGCTTCTGTGTGTCGTGATGTGTTCAAGATGACAGAGTCTGGAAAACTGTAAATTTTAGTTGAGTCTCAAGTCTGAATCCTGAGCCTTGTTTGAGCAGCAAAAGAAGTCAGATAGTAAGAAGTAGACCGATGTTCAGCTCTGTTCCTAGGGGTATACTGTACAGTGTGTGTTTTGTTTACATTAAAAGTATACTGTCAAGGCTGGTGGATTTGACTTTAGACTTAATAGTTTTGTTTGGGTTTACAGCTGTGTCAGGCTGCCCCTCTACTCCGTCTGCCTGCTGTGTTCTCCACAGCATTGTAATGTACTTTACAGGCTCTTAGAGCACTTCTGAGAAGATCCTGGTATATATCTGCAATCTCATAAAATCAGACCAAAGTGGCAGATTGGAGAGATGGAAGCAAGCTGAAAGAGACTCAGCATCTTGGTCTGGTTTTTGCAAGAGGGGAGCCTAATGTGTTTTATCAGTCTTGCAAATCTTCCTGGAGTAGGGGAGATGAGAATAGAGAATTGTAAAAAAGAATTGAAAATAAAATTTGGAAAATGAACTTTTTCCATTTAATTTTGGGTTTTTTAGACGTACAGCAAATAAAATGTAAAATGTTGCCATTTTATTTTTTTAGCAAAACCATTAACGTGGGTTTTAAATTATTTAAAATTTATTATAATTTAACATTTATATTACATTAGCACTTGAGGCCTCACTTGTGATTGTGGCCTGTTATCCTAGGTACTATACAAATGAGGAAAAAAATTATCCCTGACAGAAAGACATTTCAGGCTAAACCTTATTTCAAGCAACTTGTTCCACTGTGGCTTTGAAATTCCGTAAATAAATATTACTTTCCCCAAAACAAGGATCAATTTATATTAGAATTTAACATGGTTTCAGTTAAAAATGCCCTTCAGTGGAAAATTTATAGGGATTATTTGGTGGAAAGTTTATTTTTGAGAGAATATTTTTGAGCTTGGTGAACTTGTTGGCCTATCCACCCTAATTGTGACACCTTAATTTTTTATTACGATCAAAGGTGGTCTGTGGTCTATCTGGTAAAATGGATAAATGCATTAATTTTATTATTTAAGTGAAAGTCAGTTTGCTGGTCCTTACTTTTAGCTGGTGATTGTCTTAGTCTGAGTTACAAGCCAGCACTCTCACTTTGGAAAGATTTAGCACATTTAATTGTTGGGAATCAAACATTGCAGATCAAGATATTGGTAAATCAGCAAAGTTGTGTGGGGAAGCATACACACCCTACTTATTGCACCAGCACTTGTCCTTTAACTATAGGGCTTTCACTTCTGGACTTTCTTGAAAAAGCAATTTGCCCTCTTCACTCCTGCAGATTTTTTTTTTTAAGTTTGCATTACTCCAAAATGAAAAATAGTTCAAAGGTTTGGGAAAAGACAAAACCTCATAGAATCAGCTTGCTAATGAATGAGCACATGGCCCTCCGGAGCAGCTGCTCAACTTTAAGCATTTCACGTCTGTGTTTCTTGCGGGTGATAAGTAAAATGTCTACTGGACAGAGAGAGAATGTAGAAACATTGGGGTTCATAGCCTCAGCTGTTGAAGTTGTCACCCAAGTCAGATAACTAGGATTCTCTTCTCACTAGACTTCATGATTTCCCACAAGGATGTTCTTCCTTCCAGCTTGCAAGGTCAAATGCATAACTGGGTATAGCAACAAACTCCAGTCTAAATATGTTCTAGTCATGGAACTAATAATCTAAAAAGTACCACAGTGTTTTGATAAACCTCAGATTCCTGTCAGTATACAGCTAGCTTGATTCTCTCCTCTGCTGCTCTAGTTTTACTCTGATATGACTTTGTTGAGATTATTCTTGTTACATCCTGCATAAAAATGGAATAAGACTCGTTAATGAGTATCTGTCTTTAAATATTTAAGACTGGATTGTGGCATAGAATCATTGCCCTCCACTGGTGGCCGTGTAATCCACATGGAGATGGGAGCAGCGGGCAGAGAGAATAGAATGATAGCTTTTCCTTCTCCCTTTCTCTTGCAGCTTCCTTTCCAGGAGCTAGCAGTGTTGATGGTCCTAGCATTCAGCAGTAGAAAGGATTTCAAATGCCCTGAGCACATAGCATTATCCATTAAAAGCCCAGAGCCTGCAACCTGGGAATATGATCTAGAGTTAACATTTCTATGCTACTGGAGTTGCTTACCCACAGTTATCACTTGCAAATGCTCATAATAAAAATGTAACCAGGCAGTGGAGGCTGAGGCTAGCCAAGAGACACCGGGGCAGTTGGACCATTGCAGCTGTGAAAGTGATGGAGGTCACGGAAAGTCACGAAATCCATGGCTTCCATGACCTCTGTGACAGAATTACAGCCTTAATCATAACTGGTAACTATGTAAGTAGTTTTATTAAAGTCAGTGTGGCTATTTGCATGAATAAGGGGTATGGTGTCAAGCTTCAGGTAATTACATGCTTTAGAGACTCCGCATTAGCAGTCTATTCCTGTTCAGCAGAGCACCTAAGAACATGATTAGGTCCCTTATATTACAATAGAGTTTAAGTATTTGCTGGGAATGAAAACAAGAGCAGGAGAACTGAGAAAATAACAATGAAAAGTAGGAAAGTTTTTCTTAATGGTGCAGAAGAATTCCTTGTAATGAATACAGCTCCTTAGTCACTGTAAGTAACTGGAGGATAGTACACATTAGTAGAATGGTCTCCACACACAGTGGTGACATGTAGAAGCATCTGGTGAAACATTGTGATTCAGCATGCCAGTTTCTGTTGGCCTTTAGTGACTGATAGCCATTATAATACATGCATTGGAAACTACAGGGCTCTGAAATGACCACATATGAGTTATTTTATTATTGCCGGGCTGTGAACACAAAGTAACATGACAGTAGCTGCCTGTTGCCATTGAACTATCCATATGTGGCACATAAGTGGGTTTTTAAAATGTTTTATTTGCCATATAATCAGGAGCCAGATTTTTTGAGGTTCAGAATGGGCTACATTGTTATGGCTGCTGTGGCTTTACAGTCCGTTCCTTCATATGGACCGGTTACTGACTTTCTGCTTACTAGAGCAGCCACCTCAAAGTGGCAGTAGTTGGAAGGAGGTAAAGTCACAACCCTTCAACCACTGCATACTGAAGATGAGAGAGAGTGGTACACATTGTATCTGCTTAAGGTCTATTGTAGCAACCCACTCCTCCTGCAGCTCCAGCCTGCCTCCAAGACAACCTCATGCTTTCAAGTCATGACAGAACCCAGAGAAAATCTCCTTCTCAGGTTTGCAGCTGGAGCCTTCAGCACTCTCCTCCTCTGCTTCTCAGTAACTGTCACTCTGTGCACAATTTCAGATGGTCACCATAAGCTCTGTAAGTTCTGTAGTTCTTGCTCCCTCTGCAGCAGGTATTGTGCACAAAGAAATTTAGCATTTTTAGCAATGTGGGACAGCAGAGTTTACTCTATGCTTTGTCTGGGAATTTGACTGATTTTTCTTGATTTAGTTTCTAGCATTGACTTGGTGCAGTTCTTCAGTAGGTGCCTAGTCGGTTCTTTGTGACCCTTCCCCTCCAACCCAGCTTGCAGAACTTGTGAGACTGAGGGTAAATGATTATGGCTGTGACAATTGACTTTCTCTTTCTTTCTCCCTTGATCTTATTGGAGAGCTTTGTTTTATAGCAGTTACTTGTCACAGTGGGCTGAGGAAATGGGATTTCAGTGATGTATAGCACACAGAAAAATGTGCGACAAATCACAATTACAAGGCTGTGCCATGATTTGTAGAGCCTGAAATATTTAGCAGACTGCTAGCCAAAGGACTAAACCTTCTAGCCAAAGCAGAGGTCTTTGTCCCTGTCTCCCCTACCATGTTCATTCCTAATCTCGAACAGTTTAGTAAATACCTGGCTACCTGGAGCTGTGTAGAAAGACCCTTTCTTACCCAAACATCCTTACATTAGGGATGTGAATTGTTAATTGGTGGGGGTAAGGGATGCTCCAGCCTAGCTGGAGCAGGCCCTGCCTGTGGCGGGCCTGGCTGTTTAATCAATTAACTGATTAAACATAATGTTTAACTGGCTAATTGATTAAATGGGATTTTATAGCCCTACCTTGCATCATGTTCCTTTGGGAGGACAATTGTCAATTAAAATAAATCTGGATTTCACATGACAACAAAAAATTATCAGCATGCTTGGGTCCTATTGGATTTCTTCACAAAACTACCATAGTCAGTTTTTTCCACATGTGCCTTACATAGTAATGTTTATTACTTTGATTCTAGTTATAAAAAATACTACATGGATGTGTTCTTGTATATCAGACACCAACAGCTTATATAATAAAACTGCTTTCTGTTCTATCCTCAACACTGGATGTGGTCTTCGTGTTAAATGCAAGTTTACCGATTTTATTCTGACGCTATAGAAAGGGTGGGAGATAAGGAGAAATAAAAGAGAACTTTTTATTGAAAGGACTCTCAGAGCAGACATACAACACATGTCTCTTCACAGAGGAAATTTGGCTACAGGCATTTTGAGCCTCTTAGTGAAGATTTTGATCAATCCTAACCCAGTAAAATATGTATTTTTAGGTCAGTGTAAACCTATGAGCAATATTCCTTGAAAGCTTCTGGCACAAAGCTTCTGGCATGGTCAAAAACCCACGGCCAACAAAAATTCAGCATTCCCTTTTCTCAGTGGTGTGTTTTAAAGAGTGAAACAATAAAAACATCAAATCCTGTCTTCCGCAGGAAAGCCACATTTTTTGGTTGTGTCTTTGCCTTCTGATACCAAAGTTTGTACAATTGTCTTAGAAGCAGGCAACTAGAAATGGGAGATCCTCTTTTGAACAACTTAATGATTAAAAATATTAAACTCCTGCTTGTTTTAAAGCTATTATTTACTTTAATGTGGCATTTTAAAAATGTGATGTCTATATTTTGGAATGTGTTTAATATTGCCGGGGGAAACTCATTTCTATTACGAGCTTTAAATAGGGCTTCAGCGTGAAACAAAAGCATATTAGCATAAGCTGTGTCCTTCTGAACACATTAATTTTTAAGCTTCATGCTGATTTTTGATAAGTGCACATCAAGATATGCTACTTTTTTTAGTAATAGAAAACCAAACGTGTACATCAAGATACTCAAGACCAGCTGAAGAAAAGTTGCCTCATTTGATTGACATGAGTGTATGTGAAAACAGCTTTGGAGATGATCTTACACTTGTATCATGTGAAAGGTGGACTTTGAAAATGGAGCAAATGCAATCCTGAACCACTGAAGTTAAAAGTTTTGCCATTGAAATGTAAGGGAGCAGAGTCAGATCTGTGTGACAAAAACACCCTACACCTCTCAGAATAATCATAAAAAAAGACCTGTGTTTGTCTAGTATTTGTGAATGCCCCTCTCTGATTATTAACACATTTTGAATAAGATCCGATATGGCCCAGTTTGTCTTTCTTCCTGTTCCTGTGGTGCCATCCTCATCCTGCCATGCATAGCAGTCAGGCACGTGAGGATGGCAGCAAGGGAAATTACTGAGTGTGTAAAGGGCCTCCTCCATGTCCTGGTGAGGATGAGGTGATTCATGCACAGCTGGGATGGACCATAAAATGGCCAGGTGGCCCAAGAAAGAGTCACCTGATGGACAGCTTTGAAACAGCAGCAGCCAGGGCAAGGAGCCAGGGACCTCCTGTCAAAAGATCTATAGACCGTGGGTGTGAGATGTCACAGTCATGCCTCCAGAACTCATTCATGACATCATACTTCTCCCTGTCCTACGAGCCTGTACTGCACTGTCTGAGAGGGATGCAGGTGGGGGATACTTCTCCTCCATCGTATGTATTTATTGGGTCAACTGTCCCAAAGTTCAGGTAGCTTTATACCCAGTGAGTTTCTATAGGCCTCTGGGAGCAGTTGTCCCTTTCTGCAGTATGAACCAGGCTCTGAGTATGGCTTGCCATTCTTAATTTATGAGCATTCAGCAATTAACTTGAAATTCTGAGAGCTCATTTGCTTTTAAATAACTCATGTATTTCCTTATCTTTGGCAATAAAACTGTCATGCTGAGATAGCCAGGCCTGCAGAATGCAAACATGTAGCCAGACGTAGCAGGAAAATGAAGCGAAGCCTATTTCCCATCTTTTGGAGAAATAAAAAGAAGGTTGAAACAGACTGTGGCTGGCCCCTGTACCTCTGTGCAAGGAGGTGGGTGGCTGAGAAGACTCCCTTGAATTCCTGTGCAGGGATAATCTCATCCCTTGTACATATGTGAGCACAAGGACTATATGTGCTGGCTGTCCCAAAGAAGGTGAGGGGAAGTGTGAATATGAGCCTGCTTTGGGCTCCATGCCATTCACTGGAGCTGGATAGTCACAGAGAAGAGTGCATTTTCTTAATGGGGTGGTGCAACAGCTCTCTTCTGGGACCTCTGCAACACCGGGTTGTACCTAAAAGGCACAGAGGAGCTCTTTATTTTTCACAAGAAGATTTACCCAATGTTGCCAGCTCATTAACTCAAAAAAGTTTTGTTTTTCTTCATTTAAATCCCTGTTCTGGGGTGGGGCTGCAGATGAGGGGTTCATTATGCAGGCTGGCCCGGGGAGAGAGGACAACCCCAGTCCTCTCCAACCACAGCAGCTTGGAGCCAGGTGAGAAGCGCCTGTCCATGACAGAGTTGTCACAGCTGAGGGAGGGGTGCATGTGCCCCGGCGGGGAGACAGACAGGCACACAGACAGACACATTCTCTGAAATACATAGTAGGTAGCAGTCCCTTTCTCCACCACTGCCCTCTGCTGGCCCAATGGGGTTATTGCTGTCCCAGTTCCCATCTCTGTCCCCTTGCTGCCTCCCTGTGATCATTCTACAATATAACTTCCTCCTACTAGGCCTCTCCGTTTCCATTCGATAAGAAACAGTCAAATTCCAGGCACATCCCATTATCTTGATAGCTGTTCAATGAAATTCTGACTTTGTTTTAAGTCACAATAAGAGGAAGCTGCAGACCAAATTTGGTGGTCCTAGCTCTTACTGCTTAGGGGGAGTTGTTGAACAAATGGACACACAGATAGACAGGTACACATTTCTGAAATGTATAGTAAGAGGATTAGGGTAAAGAGGCTATATTTTCATCCTCTTAAAACACTTTTGCTGCATTGTCTGTTATGAAAGATGATTAAATTATGTAAATCTCTTCATTTTGCAATGTACTTTTAATTATTAACAGAGTAATATTGCAAATCCTGGTGCATATCATGTTTCCTTTTATTAACATAACCACTAAGGGCTTGATCCTATGAGAGTCTGTTACTTCTCTTTGAAGTGGTAGCTCATGGCACTGCGAGTGTCGTGACAATGGTAAAGAATTACAGGAAGAGCTGCTGTCTTATAACACTGGAAAAGGAACTAAATACATTATCTCTAATGTTACTCTGCTTCTGCTATTACTGTGCCTTCCTGCCTTCCAGGATAGGATTCCAAATTCTGTAAAGCACTGGCAGCAGCAATGATTAGAAAGCTTTGCATAAAATGTCTTTAAGTTTTTTCTAAAACTTATAAGTCTTAGGCCACACATGCACAATGGGTGCTACAAAGGCACAGCTATGGTGCGACAGTTGTGATGCTGCCTCACCATACTATAAATGATTCCTACCATTATGGAAAGGATTTTTCTTAGAGTTCCTTACTTAGAGTAGCAATTACTAGGCTAACAAGAAGAATTCCAGTGGTTAAACTGGCTTAATTGTGGTGCTTGGGGTGTGAATTTTTCCACAGCCTGAAGAGATGTAATCAGGTCAATCTAAATTTTACATGTAGATTAGACCTTATAGGACTCCTATCAGAAATGAAAAATGGAGTTCCTGTTTTGGTTTTATTTTCTAAGTAATATTTAGGATGTTCATTCATTTTGTGGCTTTGACTACTATGACAGCTGAATTTATTGCATCACAGATCTTATATAACACACTGAATGACACAAAATGAAATTTAAAAAAATTATGTTCTGCTTCTATGTGGGAAATGCACATGCACGTTTTGATAGAGGATTTAGTTTCTTAAGTCCAAAGGAGCTGGAGCAAATGTTTGGGAGCGTGACAACATATCAGAGGTCTCGGATGACGATGGTCGAACCAGGATGAGACCAACATGCATAGTTTAACCGTACAGGGCTTTGAAATTAGCAGTACTGGCTGGAGCTGTCCAAACAGTTGTTGTGTCAGGTGCAATTGGGGCTAGTCAAGACAGGTTGTGTGGAAGGCCATCTATGACGTGGCGGAGGATGTGTTCCTTTTGCCAGCTTGGAAGAATTCCAAAATCAGCTGCCCAGAACATTAATCTAGTGGGGCACAGATGGTGACTGTCACCTTTGGTGGTCATAGTTTAGTTAGTGCAAACTTGCAGTCACTGGTGACTGCTAACAAGGATATGAGGATATGACACTCAGCATTCCTGTACCAGGGTGGCAGAGCACATTCTGAGGATGTCAAACACTGACCTTCCTCTTATAAATGACTAAAAGAAATGATACATTAGTCATACTGTAAGCTAGAAAAATAAAGGCTTGTCAAAACTTAGCCTGACAGCTCCTTGGAACAGGGACTGGGTCTTCATAATTGTTTGTGGTGCTCTGAACATGGTGTCATCATATAAAAATATAATAAAAGCCCTAATGATTCATAGTTTGAGGCATTTAAAACATTTATTTTACTCTTTGTGTTTATTAATACAACTTATATTCCTGATACTCCAGCTGAACTTGACTCACAATACCTATTGTAACAGTGTGCCAATTTTCTATGGCATGTGGGAAGACTAGAGTAGTTATAAAATCCCTAACAGTTGCCTGTTCATGTCTATTAAAGCGTCTAATAAAATTGCTAAGCCTGCCATGCCTGAGTTATGGGAATTTATAGAAATACGTCAGGCTGTTTCTATTCCAACTAGTAGTGTTGAGATGTCCAAAGTGTACTTATCTGTATTACTTAATGTTCTTTAGCTAGCACTTGAGTATCCCTTTACAGCGGAAAACTGGTGAAAAGCATTTGTACTTTTTTAAACATGCAAATACACAAGAGTGATATGTGTGGAAAATATATAGATGAGGGTCTCTTTTGGACCCTTACTGTTACTACATATATCTCATATTTGTGACTTGATTTCATGAATGAGTGATCCAAAGAGAAGGAAAAGATGAAATGTGTGTTCCAGTCATCTGAACACAAGAATAGGAGGCTGGAATTTCTGTATTCTACTTCTGACACTGATTTGGTCTTGAGCAGTTAATTTAGGTTAAAAGTTTCAAATGTGTGTGCCCAGAATGAATCACTTGCATCCACTCTGAGGCACTTAAATAAAGGTGTCCTGATTTTTAGGGGTTCTGTGCACTCAGGGTTCTTGTTGACTTCAGTCACTCTAGTTTGTGGGCTTATCACATTGGAAAATCAGACTGTTTTTATTCAGGTGCCTTTTTATGAATGCAGGTGCCTATTTTATACATGCAAGTTTAAAAAAATAGGTTGAAAACATTTTCCTATTTGCAAAATAAGAATAAAAATACATGCCTATGTCACAGGAGTGTTGTAAGGTCGAATGAGTTCATGCTTGTGTAATGCTTTAAAAATGAAATGAACACTTCACAGTAAAGTTAGATTTTCAAAAACATTCGGGGTCAGATTTTTCAGAGCCTCAGCAGCTGCAGTAGGGTCCAAGTTTTCAAGAGCTCAGCTTCATTTAGGTATGCAAATAAGGGACTGATTTGCAAAAGCACTTAGTATCCAGTAGCTCTTATTGTGACACTTACGACCAGATTTTCATAAAGGCAACATGCTGAGCGCTTATGAAAATCTGCCCCTCTCTGTTTTTATTACTTAATAGAAGTAAACACAATTTAAGATAATTATCACATTGCTGTGTTCAGATTATGTCAAGTCAGCATTGTTCCTTGAATTTAGCGCACATCCTATGATAAATGACAGGCATACAATGGAGGGGACAGCAAACCTGAAGGAAGAAATAGTTTTAATGGAGGCTTCTTCTTTGCCATTAAGTACTTTATAAAATCCATATTTAGACATGCAGTGTTTCCTTTGCTGTTACACAAAGAGTAAACACAATTGCAGCAAATACAATACATTTTCATTCAAATATACTACCCTATGTCTAATGTATAGTTCTAAGTTTTAGGTATTGTGCACTAGGGATGGTAGATGTTGTGTAATTGAAAAGTTGTGTAACCACATGAAATCTTAGTGGTTACACGACTATTTGATAGTCCCCGGGGGGGGCAGGGCTGGCAGCCAGTATACTCTCAGCCCTACTCCTGGGGATCCTCCTGTCACCCCGCACTGCTGCCTCTGTATCAGAGGCAGCAGTGCAGGATGGCAGGTGGGAGCCGATCTGCCTGGGAGCCAGTCAGCTCCTCCTGTAGGCCAGCTGCCTGCTGCCTACTCTGTGTCTGATACAGAGGCAGCATTGCAGGGTGGCAGCAGCCTCTATCCGCAGGGGTCTGAGCTCCCCATGGACAGAGGCTGGTCTGCAGCAGCAGCCTCTGTCCAGGGGGACCTTGGACCCTCCCACACAGACAGGGGCTACTGTTTCAGACCAGCCTCTGTCTGAGGTGGTCCCAACTTACTGCAGAGCAGCCTCTGTCCACAGGGGAGCTCAGACCTACACCCATGCCCCGCAGAGAGGTGCTGTTACTGTGGATTAGCCCCTATCTGCAGTGAGACCAGGTCGCTGTGGACAGAGGCTGCATTGCGGCAGCCTCCCTTGCCTCTCCACTGCGCTGCTGCCTATGAAAAAGGCAGCAGCATGAGGTGGGGGGGAGGGAGGTGGCATCATGGAGCTGCTGCTGGGGAAACTGGAAGCCCTGTTGTGCACCCTAAGCAATATTAATGGGATGGAAAAGAAAGTGTAGTAATTAAAATAAACACCCTGGCTGTGTCTACACTGGCATGAATTTCCGGAACTGCTTAAAACGGAATACTATTCCGTTTTCAGTTTTTCCAGAAAAGGAGCGTCTACATTGGCAGGCTGCTTTTCCAGAAAAGCCCTTTTTCCGGAAAAGCATCTGTGGCCAATGTATATGCGCTTTTCTGGAAAAGAGCCCCAATCGCCATTTTCGCGATCGGGGCTTTTTTCCGGAAAAGACTACTGGGCTGTCTACACTGGCCCTTTTCCAGAACAGTGTTCCGGAATAAGGACTTATGCCTGAGCGGGAGCAGAATAGTTTTTCCGGAATAGCGGCTGATTTTGTACAGTAGAGCGTCATTGCTTTTCCGGAAATTCAAGGGCCAGTGTAGACAGCTCGCAGCTTATTCCGGAAAAGCGGCTGATTTTCCGGAATAAGTGGCCCAGTGTAGACACAGCCCCTAAGTGTAGCTTCAGTTTGGATGATATAAATACTTTTCCAAAAGCCCAAGAGATTTTGAGTGCTAAATACAGGTACTTTATCCACACATCTATACAAACCAGTAGCATTTTGGGGCCTACGTTTTCAGTGAGTAGAACAATATTTTGGCCTTTGTGCAGCATAAAACCTGCTGTGTTGTATACAGCTCCTAGTCCTCCAGGATCCAGAATGGACTGGACCAGCTGGGCTAGGAGTGGAACCAAAGCACATGAGCACTGTGTTGATTCAATGCATGTCTTGGGTGGCTCCTGGAAAACACTCCTCTGGAGCTTAAAGCTGCTCTCATGCTACCCCCATTCCTTCTAAATTGCTGCGTGAGAAGTTAGCTTTGAGGTTTATGTTGTAGTGATGTATGGAGATATACCTATTTCATAGAACTGGAAGGGACCTTGAGAGGTCATCGAGTCCAGACCCCTCAGGACCAAGTACCATCCCTGACAGATTTACTCCAGATCCCCTAAATGGCCCTCTCAAGGATTGAGCTCACAATCCTGGGTTTGGCAGGCCAATGGTCAAACTACTGAGCTATCCCTCCCTCCCCTGAGCTGTATTTGAGGCCAAGGATAGGGACAGATTTGTGGGGAAAGGACTGGTGTGAAAAGGAACAGGGGTGGTCTTAGCTGTACGGTCCAATATAGGCTTTACACTTTAGGGAGGGAGAGGAAATGCTAGGTACCTAGGCACATCCACACTGTCTCTGCCTCTCAATGTTTCTTTCATTCCACTTGGGTAGGTGATGGCAGAAGCCAGCTACATAAGAAACTCCAGCTGGGTCAAATGGAGACCTGATGTTAGACTCTAAATGGCCTTGGAAGCCAGGGGTCCTTGGCAGTCTGTTGTCACTCTTCTTGAGGAAAGCTGGGAGCTACCTCTAAACCAGCCTGCTGTTTTTGTCTTTGACTTGAAGTAAGGAATGTAAACTCTTATGGTTCAGGTCATGAGCCAACTGCTAACTGATGTGGATTAGGAAGAAATCGTCCCTCTGACTGGGTTATTCTGTATTTGTCTTCTACGCTGTTTGTTGTGCCTTATTCTAGCACCTGGCATTTGTCACTATATAAAAAACCAGAAAAGCGGATTAGGTGTCTAGTATGCAAATACCTATGTTCTATATAGGCCTTATTTTTGATATATAAAGCTCTATAATATTAAGCCAAATGGATCATGGACCATCTACCTTATTAGTTTCAATGGCACTTTAGAGTGGCAGGTTGGATTTTTTTTGTTTGTTTGTTTAAAGTCTTGAGAAGATGGGAAGCCTTTTCTCTCAAAGCCTGTCATTCTCTCCCCACTATAGATCTAGTCCTAGCAGTGGCCTCCTCCTAGGCCAGGCTAAGTATTTTTTATATTCCAGTTAAGTCTATGTTGGGGGGTTCCAATGTGTTTTGGTTGGGCTCTGGGATATTATTATATTCTGATCACTTCACTGCTTCATATGCTTTATTTAACCACGGGACACGGGATTAGTTTAAGAATTAGTGCTTATTACTGTACGGTACCTGGGGTCCTCTAAGAATGATCACTGAGAGTACCTCAGAGTGTGAGTTATTTAACAGAACTTACAAAAAGTCCAGCCCCAAGAAATTTACGTTTTAGATATTAGAGATCAAACTAGTGAAGGAGACAAGCTGCAGGGAGGGAATGAGCATTTAAAAACGTGAAGTGTAATTATGCTGAATATATGGATGTGCAGTTCAATACCACTACAGTACCAGTATCTGATTATATCTGGCAGTGTGTGGCAAATCCAGCAGCTGTCCTTAATGGATCCATAAAGTAGCCTTCATCTCCGAAGGCGTAGACCACAAGGTCATGTTTGTTTAGATTGTGTCCTCTATATAATTTCCCAGACTTTCAGATTCCAGTCCTGGGATGCTGTAGCAAAGCAAAGCGCAGCCCATTGGAGTGATCACAGTGCACAGTCTCACCACCAAACCAAGTGAATTTAGACTTGAGTTTTAAAAGCTTTTGGATGACCAAAGCCAGTAATGCTGCAGAATGGATGAGCTCTGTCGCTTATGGGAATATCTCAGATGTTTTGCTCTACAGCATCTCATCTGATCCGTCAGTACCTTAGCACTTTGACACTAACTTACTTGCATAGTTTCCCAAGTGATTGATTCAAATGTCACAGTAGAGCAACGAATGTTTTTTTAAAAAAAACAAACAAGAGGAGTTACAAATATGAACTCTTAGAAAAAATTTAAATAACCAAAAATAGTTATTTTTATACTATATCAAAGTCTGCAATAATTGACATCAACTACAGCATTTTAACTTAATTTCACATTTTTTTTATTTGGACGATTTATATATTTCCATGAATTCTCAGCTGTGTTTAAAAGACCTGTGAATGGCAATGCAACCTAAGTATTCATTGTCTCTGTGGCATTGTGTTTCTAGAGACTAACTTTTTTTTGCTTTGCATTATTTATAAAGTTAATTTTGATAACAAGCACGTTTACAATCCATAATGTTTCTTGTAGATGCATACAAAAGCAGATTCTTCTGGTGCCATAATTAAACAGTGAATTACATTATCTGGCACATCAAGCTCTGAAGTTTTTAAATTATTCAAAAATATTTTTGTTTTGAGCCGACATATCCTCATTAGCATGGATCTGGTCAGCCAGGCTGAATCAATCATACAGGGAAAATTCATGAACTTCCACGCTTGTCACCTCCCGTTAACTCACAAGATAAACTTGGCCTGAAACAAATCTCGACTGGGAAGCGTGTGGACAGTATTGATAGCAGATGGTAACCACTACATTAGCCCTGAAGGAGCTCAGCTCTGCACAGAGGGAGTTGGTTGAAGGGAGAAGGGGACACTCTTGGAAGAAAGTTTTGTAGCTCATTTTAATGATGTGGAGATAACTGAGAATTTGGCTGCTTTTCTCTGCTGAGAAAGAGCTGCACACACTTGTAGCTGTGTGGGCCCCTGTAGCTGACTGAATACAATGATGCAGGGAAGAGAAAATAGTCACAAGCATAACTACACTCTGTATGCCTGATTTTTCTTCAATGCAGTTTTCTGCAACTAAAGAGAATTCTTTACAATTTATTTTATAGAAATTATTAAGTGATCATTTTACTGGAAAGCATTACATTTGTGTCATGGGCTCTGGCTCATTTGATTTTTGTTTTCAAAGTAAGTTTCCTCCCCATCTCTCCCTTCCACTTCCATTGTGGAAACAACAGAAAAGTCTGTAGGCCATATTCCTCTACTCACTTACATGAAAATTAGAGAAACTCAGCCAGGGGACAGACCGTGTGGCATTGTTTATGTGGCTCAATCCCAGTTTTCTGAAAATCCAAGTCTCTGGGGAATTTGCCATTTACTTCAGTGGAGTCAGGATTTCACCTATAGAGTTCACAGTCCACAGGATCTCAGGTAGGGATATAAAATCCTGTTTAATTAGTTAATTGATTAAATAAGTTTAACTGGTTAACCAATTAAATGGGGGTGAGTGGGCTGGAGCACCCCCGCGTGTGGTTAACTGATTAAACATTCACATCCTGAATCCCCAAGAATTATTTCCACCATCCAGTGCCTCTTTCCCCTTCTTACCGAGAACGCAGAATATTTATTGTTTCTCAGTTATCAATGCATGGTAACAGTTAGTAAAATGCTGATTTTCAAATGGCAATATTCCTGACCTGATAAGTGTGCAAAAACCATGCAAGGCTGGAATAATTTCTAATCCAATCTGAAATAGGTTCGTGTGCAACGGCAGAATATGCAAACCCAAAAGTCTGAGTCAGCTATCTGAAGTAGAAAATCTAGACTGCATTTAGACTTAACCAAGACATAAGTTCTTTGCATTCTGGGAGGTATTAGCCATGAGCAGGATGTTGAAAATGCTGGTGTTACATATCTTATAATAATAGCTAATATTTCATCTGCAGAAGAGCGAGTTGATGCAGTTCCCATACCCTCATGAATGAACAATCAAAGTAAACTCAGTAAACATCATTATATGTTTCTGTGTATTCAGTAGTACAGTTATTTTATTTCACTTACATTTCTGTCCATCTTTGGTGTCATTCTGTGTGACCTTAAATTTGAAACCAGCACATTGAACATCTGCTCACCCATTTTAGGGAAGCCAGCAGTGCCATTTGAGTGAAATTAGTACTGTCAGAAGAAAGGATAAATAACATAAACTCTATTAAGGCTTCTGGGATTTTTATAATTTCGGTATCCTTGTTTCTGAGACTGTGTTGGTGGCACTGAAATGGTAGTGTCAGTGTAACAAGGCAAAAAACAGCTGTTTGATTGTAGATAGGTAGGATGGAAGTAGCAGGTTTCTGAGGTTTTCATGAAGTCACAACTTACACTTTTATGCTCCTAATGCATGGCTCAAAGTCTATATGTTATGCTATAGAAATGATAACTTTATGGGACACAACTGTTATGAAGGGAAATGCCTAATTTATGCTTCTTCTCTGAGGCAGTTATTTCAACATGAGAGTTTTGGTCTCTTATGGCCTTTACTTTCCTTTGTGAAGAGATTTGACCTAAAGAGTGATGTAGACATACATGCGGTGTCAGGTCTCTCGTCTCTTAGGAGGGTAAATGTCTAGAAAGTCTTGTGTTTGTACAACCTGATCCTGCCCCAAGTGAAATCAGTGGAAGATTTCAGTTGGATTAGCTCCATTGGTCACTGTTTTATTACATAGGCAATTACTGTTTTCACAGGTTTTTTCATTGAGAAGCACGATAGAATAACAAACAGAATAGAATAATTATTGTTTGTCTCCACAATCACTTAGTTTGCAGGAAGCTGGGGTGTAAATCTAATCCATGCTAGCCTACTGTGCAGTAAGTGTTTATGTGGACAATGCCACTACACACTAAGAGTTTCCCTAGTGTGCCTCAATCTGCTCCTCTTTCAAAGATTTACACCCAGCTTGCCATGACCTAAGGTTTGTAAAGACAAGCCTTGCCTGTTAGATGCTTTTATTCAGAAAGTTGCTGTTTGGATGATATCACAGGGTAAGATTCAGAGCAGTAATGATCATCATGAACAAATAATGCACAGCTCTTGCATAATACTTTTTAAACAATAGCTCTCCATGTGCTTTAGAGAGGGGGTCATATTAGTATTTAAGTGTTATGGAGAATTAAACCTTCATTAGGAATGAGAGTACATCATTTAAATTGCTCTTCTCACCTTGACTTGGTTGTAGGCATTCCTGTTAAGCATAATCAATTTCAAGTTATGGAAGACATAACATTTTAGTTATATAAAATAGTATGACTTTTCCATTTCAATATCCATTGTTTTGAAATGCACTGATTTTATCAGTGTGTTTCATTTTGCTATCAAGGGAGTAAATGTAATCTCACTTCTTCATGATGAAAATAACATCAGGAAAATATTTATAAGAATACTTGTTTAATTTCCTCCTTGTGTGCATTACTCCTCTGGAAAATTATGAAGTGTTATCTCAGTCAGCCGTATGAAACATACTCTTCTCGTTCCTGAGCCTGCTGTATGGCAGACACGTTTTTCTTCAGAATAAAACAAATTAAGTTAGTTTTAGATTCAGTAAGTCAAGTGCTGGATGTACATGCATAAAAAGGTGAACCTGAGACAATGCATGCTCATACATCTTGGAAAAATAATCCCAAAATAGAGTGATTTAGTGGAAAGAGACATGTGGAAATCCAGGTTGCCAAGAGGTGATAGAAGTAGTTTAGTTATGAATTGGGTATAAAGTACATTTCAAAAAGACAGCAATATGATTTTGAATTGTGGTTACTGTGATATAATATAATTAACCAGGGAACAGGGAAGGCGACTTTGAGAAACTATACCTAGAAAATGAATTTAGTACTCACAATGCCATAGTAAATTATGGGAATTTTTCAGAAGAGAAACAGAAACAATAGATATTCAGGGAGTGTATTATGAGGAAAAATTAAAAGGACAAAACAATCATATTCTGGTTAATCAGCAACTAATGATGATATTTATAATCATTTACATGTTAACACCATGAAGAATGTTAACGCCAATAATTGTTTGCAAGAATTGTTTAGGATACTCAACAGAGCATTCAAGTAAGAATAATGGTTTGGAATTAAATTAAGCAATGGGAAATTTAGGCTAAATATTATGAAAAAATATCCTAACAATCAAATATACTAAATGATGGAATAATCTCTCAAGGAAAATGGGAGAAGCTCCATTACCAGGGTAATGAAAAATTAATTGACTGAACCAAGCACTGGAGAAAAAATATACTGTAGGGGAACAACCGGGCCTTTGTCAACCCTCCTGTTTTTATGGTGTTAATATGCATCTATTTTCTAGATAAACAAAGGAGTGTGTATTTTTGTTTGTTAATGGAAAGAATGTTAATGGGTGGGTGGGTGGGAGGAGGTAGATAGGGAGAGAGAGAGAAGAGTAAAGCAAAGGTTGTGGGTGTGTTACTTTTAACGTTACTGTTTCATACATGAAAGAAGGAACATAACTCAAAAGAAATGTTTCTGGGGTGACTTAGATCGTACAACAGTCTCAATGCATGTACAAAAGAGAAAATGCACTCCCATAAACACAGGATCCTTTATCAATCTTGTTTATGTACTGGCAAGGGTGCCATTTTGGAAGAGCTGCAGCCATGCATACTGGGACGCAGCTTGTTTTTCTTCCTGTTCCCCTGACTGACAGGGAGCAATGGGAAAGTATATGGCTTCTGTGCATGCTTCTCACTCCTGGCCAGTGAAGGGAGAGGGCAGAGGAGTAATTCATGAAATCTGTGTACTTTCCCCTTGTTCCCTGATAGGGGAATGGGAAGAAAAACAAGCAGCATCCCATTATGCACAGCTGCTGTCCGTCCGCCCGCCCCCGTGGCCTCTCAAAATGGCACCCTTGTGTACTGGTATTTTCTCAGTATTGGATGTTTATAGTGCTCTCCATGCTTTACACAAAACTTTAAGGATTATTAATGCCATTTTGAGGATCACTCGTGCTATACAGACAGCGGTTTTGACTCAGGTCATTCAGTGCAGAGGGATTCTGCAAATTGCAACTAGTTTCTAAGAAAGCTTGTTGTTATGGGTTTATTTGTGACTTTGCAACAAGCCGTGAACAAGAAGCAAATGCATTTATGCCCTGCCACAGGAGCAGGTGGGTAGTTGGATTGTGACTTAGAGTCACAATCTGCTTTGTTTCCTTCTACTCCAAGGGAGAAATACCTGGCATAGGGTATAGACCTGGTACTACAAACATCTCAGGATGCACCATGAAGCTACAGTAGCTGCTATAAGTGGAGCCAAGGGTCTGCCCTATCACTATTCCTGCCCCGTCCATTCTTGCTCTTGTGTCTGGGGAGCCTGCATGTAACTGACCCACGTAGGCTGCTCTCCTTTTTGCAATATGAGCTTTGATCTGAGTTGTTGGCACAAGACAGGATGTAATCTGTTTATATGTGGAGTTAGTGTATTTGTGTGTGTGCATATAATATATGTACAAGGGGACGGGGAGAAAATACATGGTGGTGTAGTAAGAGCTTTGCTGACTTTTTAGTATACCCAGTACATTGGAAAACCTTAAACAGCGAATAGTCCTGCATCACCTTAGAGACGAACAAAGATGTAGATGGTATCATGAGCATTTGTGGGCACAACCCACTTCTTCAGATGAACAGAGCAAGGGGTCCAGAGGTATAAATAAGTAGCAGAAAAAAGAGGGGGGATATGGAGGGAAAGGGGAAAAAACCTTGTCAATTAGACAATGTAGCACTTTAAAGACTAACAAGATGGTTTATTAGATGATGAGCTTTCGTGGGCCAGACCCACTTCCTCAGATCAAATAGTGGAAGAAAATAGTCACAACCATATATACCAAAGGATTGGTATATATGGTTGTGACTATTTTCTTCCACTATTTGATCTGAG
This sequence comes from Pelodiscus sinensis, assembly GCF_052426305.1. Lineage (NCBI taxonomy): Eukaryota > Metazoa > Chordata > Testudines > Trionychidae > Pelodiscus > Pelodiscus sinensis. The sequence goes on from NC_143055.1 coordinate 107,317,964, forward strand.
GAAGTGGGTCTGGCCCACGAAAGCTCATCATCTAATAAACCATCTTGTTAGTCTTTAAAGTGCTACATTGTCCTGCATTTTGCTTCAGCTACCCCAGACTAACACAGCTACATTTCTATCACTTGTCAATTAGAGTGCATCTTCACTGTTTTGGAAAATCATTGGTCCCCAAATGATTTCTTACACATTTGGAAGAGAGTCAGCAAATCGATTCTTCAACTTGTGTCTGTCAATGGTAGCAGAAGGTGGCGAGCACATTCCTGAGCAAAAAGAAGTCTGGAGATTTCACAGTGCCATGCAACCTTCTAATAATAAACCCGTTTCATAAGTCAATATTTTGACTTCAGGAAGAGATCAAAGGAACACAAAGCCCATTGCATCAATATTTTGATGTTTAGGTAGGCATTACAGCTGGGGAGGCATTGTCACCTGTTCCAGCTGTGGCATGCATAATGCAAATAAATACAACAGACAACTGGCCCAGTAGAATGCAGCTTAATTATTTTTATTTGTGAACCAGAAACAACAGGGAAGATGACAGAGTTATACAGAATGGATTGGTGGAAGCTTAATTTTGCTGAATGTACATTCATAAATGAGGAATGAAAATGCTTTCATTCAGCAGAGAAGAAAAGAGAAAAGCTTAAGAATAGCACTGGGACAACATTGGCAAAGAGGAGCAAATGAGACACAGCTGTAGTTAAAAGAGAATCTTTCAGGTTTTGAAAATTAACTGGTGATGGATGGATGGATGACAATTGATGCAACAGTGGTGCCAAGTGAAAAACATTTGTTATCCAATAGGGAATAGAATATATGCTACTGAAATCCTCCAGCACACTTAATATAACTAAAGTATATTTTAAAATCATGCCAATATTTGTTAGCAAATAACTTCTTTCTTGGTTCTTTTCCTTTCTGTAATCCTTTGTGCATGCATGTGTGAACTTTATTGCATTTGAAGAGTGAATTACAGTAATATTGAATATGCTGATATGTTGTAACTGTGTGGGAATGATGGATTCAAGGACAAATGTTTGTTCTTCATTGAACATTGACTTTACAGGTATGAATTTTATTTGAAGTATCAGAAAATCATCAGCAAGTAGGCACTAAATCAGGAGCGGGCAATAATACGGTAGCAGTTCATCAGGATTAATCCCTGGCAGTCTACCACTGCTATATTTACCTGCACAGCCACAGGTACCAGTGATCACAGCTCCTGTTGGCTGCAGAATGCCATTCCTGGCCACTGCGGGTGGCAAGAAGCATCACGGATCAGGATACTGCTTCCTGCAGCTCTGATTGGCTGGGAACATGCAGATAAATATAGCATTGGGGCCTGCCAGGAGCTAACCCTGGGTGGACTGGATCTGGCCTGTACTAAACTGAACTCTGTGTACTGTTGTGCAAAGTTGCGGAAAAAGACACCACAAAGTTAATTTCATTCTGGGGCTAGCAGCATTTTCCTCATGTGAAATAGTGTGCAAAAGAGTGGAGAATGGGGAAACAGACACCTGCTCCTATGCTGGCTTACCTTGCCTTTCCCTTCCAAGGCCTGCAGAGAAGCCAGCACTCCAGATCCTTCACAACAGTAGTCACTTAGGGCTGTTTTGGAAGAGGGTCAAGCTGAGCAAGCATGGGTACAGACACAAAGTTTATGTGCATAAGCCCTCTGAGTCAGGAATGACCCATAAACCCCAGGGGCCTTTTCTGCTTTTTCCAACATCTATGTATGTATTGATTTGTATGTGCAATTTCATATCAGTGATTATAACTTTAGGGGGGACATGTGGGCCCCTAGGAAGCTGCAAACACTAGCTGTAAAGCAGGCTAGATTAATCAAGGAGAGAATGATTAGCATGCTGTCTGAGGACCCTGATAACCCAGTATGTTGGTGCACTCTTCTGTAAGCTCTTCAGCGTCTGCCTCCTCAGCGAGGTCTGCGCAGGCTCTGGGAGTTTTCGCAGTTCTGTTTTGGAGAAAAGGAGTGGCCCCAAGAAGGGAAGATGGGTAGATTCTGATCCACCAAGGGGCGCGGGTAGAGTTACCAAAACTAAACAAGGATCAGATGGTGACGTGTGTGGTGCAGTGCCCCTTCTTTCCCTCATTCGCTTCAGTCCAACTTTTTGGAAACTGTGAGACCACACCTGGGTGGAGGGAATTGTGTACTAAACTGGCATTCTAATGGAGAGCTACCTCGTTAGAAGAAGGGGCAGTTTTCTTGTCTGCATATCTAAGATGGCTGTTAAATTTTTGTGACCCAGCAGCCTTAGATTTACCATTCTGCTTGATGATGGGGCACTGAATAGTATGGTGATATACCCTTTTCCATTCTGAGATGCTTATAAAACTCACGCTACAACCAAGTTAATTTCTATCATAATATTATTTGCATTGCATTAGCGCTTAGGAGGCCTAGTCATGAAAAAGGATCACATTATATTTGGTGCCGTATCAACACAGAACAAAAAGTTAGTCCAAAAGCTTACAGTCTAAATTTCCTTACCCTACAGGACCTTCCTGTTTTTATGGATCAGTGAATCATGCAGTTGTTTTCTCTTGTTATGACTGTATTTTGTTTTTATTAATATATATTTTGTTTTGTGCTGTATTTTTCTGTACTACATGGAAATAGGTTCCATTGGTAAATCAGACTAAAGCTATCATAGCTTACATTTCAACAGTGTTTCACCTAAATTTGAATTTAACTCCCGCTTGGCTCCCTTTTATATCAGATAGTGATAATTTAATGGAGACAATAGGCTGAAACTAAGAATGTGTCTACACTGCACCGTTTTTCTGGAATAATGGCCATTATTCTGGAAAAACAATACTAGTGTCCAATACTAGCAACTGTGTTATTTTGAAAGAAAATCGAAATAATGGAGGTCTTTTTCCGAAGAGGGTGTGTGTGGATGCTCCACTGCTGCTATGTCGAAATAGTGCCTCACCAGGGCCATTCTAAAGTTATCCCTCCCCGGTGCCTCTTGGGGCTTTAAATTGAGCTAACGAGTCCACATTAGGGGAACCTGTCTTGGGCTAATTTTGAGGCTTCCCTGTAGTGTGGGTGCTCTATTTCAAAATAAACTTTTGCAGAAGATATCTTCTGGAATAGCTTTTTCAGGAAAAAAAAAAACTTGCAGTGTAAATGTACCCTAAGTAAAAGGCATGTTCAGACTCTGGGCGTTATAATTGCAAACAAACAAAAAAACCTAACCAACAATCTCTGGCTGTCCCTGTCTGCTACAGTATTTGCTTATTCTTTTCACAGACAGAAGTTCATTTATAACAAACATTTAGAAGTCAGGACTACAGCAATGAAAGTAACCACAAATGTTTGGAAAGCTTTAGTAAGTCTTATTCCTTGGTTGCATTCTGTGTGACCAACAGCTGTGACACCTCTGAATAAACATATGTTGAGTTTAAGTGGATTGGTCACAACAGACTATGAGGTGCTGACTTGTTTTGCATGTAAAATTAAAATGAAAGATAGGGAACAAGATCTCCGTTCTTTTTTTTTAAGTGTAAGAATGAGTTTCCTTAGAGAACAAAATGTGTCACAATGGGGACAGAGGGTTAGGGGCAGAGGCGGATATAGGGCAGGGTGAACGGGGCGGCTGCCCCGGACCCCGCGCTTAAAGCCCCGCGCATGCGCCGTGGCGCCACCGCGCATACGCATGGTGTCACGGCGCATGCGCCATGGCAAAGGGGGGGGGCCCCGCGGAGTTACGCTGCCTGGGGCCCCGCAAAACAGTCATCTGCCCCTGGGTTGGTGTGCAGAAAGAGTTACAAACATCTCTGTGGGGTAGACTATATAGCAAGATAGTATTTCTTTTTGCAGCAAGCCAGGACAAAAGAGTTGAATAGCTACAGTGAATCCCAGACTTTTACTCAAATGTTAAGACTATATGTACACCTAACAGGCTTCTATTTTGATTTAGGGCTTTGCTGTTTTGTTTACTTAAATTTATAAGAGCAAGGAATATGTGGCAGGATCCTGATTACTATAATAACAAAAATGACCCTAATCTTCTTGAATTCCTTTGACAAGAAACCATAACAATGCTGCCTTTTTAAACAAAAGGACCTCCTCATATCACTCTGAATTTGGAATAGGGTATCATATTGACTGAGGATTATGAAAACTATGTAGGCCCAACCCAATCAGCAGTATTTGATCTGTCCTGTGGTAGGGAGTGTGGAGCAATTATAAGATGAAAAAGTTAGACGAAGAATCGTAACCATTGGAGTGGATATAAAGCATGCTGGTAAATACCATTGGCATCATGAAACACACGTCTCATTTTCATGCTTTTAGGAAACTCCTGGAGTGAAACTGGGTACATGGGAGTAACTGAGAATGTTATTTTGTGAAAGAAATATCTAAGAATTTGGAAAAGTTCCATTTAAGATGATACTTCAATTACTTTAAAAGGAAGAATGTAAAGGGTGAGAGAGTATTTGTAACCTGATGGCAGCAGAAATGGTTGCAAGCTCTTGAATGTCGGCAGCTATTCAAGCATTTCATCTCTAATACCGTCAGAACAGTAGATGTTAAAATGGACCATGGATTTGCGGCCAGAGTTTGCCACTCTTTTATCATGTGCAGCAGTAACTTAATCTGCTTGTAATTCCATTAATTGATATTAATGTAACTACTTATGGAGTAAGAGTAGTAGAATCTTATATTTGGTAAGGCTTGAAGGACTAGGGGAACAAAACATTGTAATAAAAGAATAGGAGATCGCAATACACACACACACACACACACATACTTTTATATTTATTACTTAGTAAACAGAGCTGGAAATATATGTAAGAAAAATGACTTGGCTTCATGAGACCAGTAAGACTGGAACAGAGCAAGCTCCTTCTTCCGTGCTTCTTCTCAACCATTGCAGTGTTGCTAGCACATAGAAGGGAGGCTTTGAACAGTGATTGGAACACTACCTACTAAAATTAGTAGGCTCGGTAAAAGGACGCGCAGACACAGCAGCTGAAGCCAAGAGGGGAAACATTTGAGACTAAAGGAAAGGAAAATAACCCTTCCAGGGAGTAAAAGTTAATAAATGGAGCAAAGGAGTGAGCTGACTGAGAATTTGGTGAATGGGGGAAATGTTTTCAGTACGGGGTTTTCCTGAAGGAGTGGAAGGCATACACTCTTTGGGCTCTATTAGGGTTGTGATTGAGATTTCAGGCTTTAACCCTGAACCTCAGGAATTTCTAGTCGGAAGGGTTTAATCCAGTAAATGAGCCAATTCACATGGATAGGTTTTCACTGCAGTGCAGAGAAAAGCTAGAGAATCAGACTGGCAGCACTTTAAACTTTTATAGTGGTTCATGAGTCATAGAAGAGGGAGCATTTGATGAGGGCTGCAATCCCCATAAAGAGACTTTTTTAAAAAGGGGGATAAACTCTTAGCTTTCTGGATGTAAGCCCAGCAATTCCAAAGTGGAGAAAATACCTTGCAGTGAAGAAGAAAGTTTTTTTCTAAAATAAGTGGCTTTAAAAAAATTGAGATCTGTGTGCAAATAATGTGCATGCATTTGCATACCAACATTTGCATGTGCAATTCCATTTTATATTAGCATTTCAGAAATTCAGATTTCCTGAATTCAGAAATTGCATTCAGAAATGCAACTTCCCTGTTCTAAATTACATAAGGATTTTTAAAAGCTTTTATGATTTTTAGTTTTGATTTGATGTTGTGTAAAATGTTTTCTACACATACAGTAAACATCTATAAGAAATTGTTTAGAATGAAATAAGTAAAAAGTAATTAAGTAATATCACCTTGCTTATCTGAGCAGTAGTATGTAGATAAAATATTATATTTATATTTAGTCAAACTTGGGGACTGCTGATATCTAGCAGTTAGTCAATTCCTAATTCTGGAAATATCTCCAATTTTCTTGGTAAAATTTAATCCTCCATATGAAATGTATTCTTGGTTTGTAGCTGCTATTTTTTTAATGGTATAAGATAATGTTTGCAGCATGTGAGTTTCCCTTCACTCCATCCTGGTAATTTTTGTCTTTTGGAATTTAACCATAAATTGGAGAACTTCAAACTCAGTAAGAAGCCTCAGGGACCAATATTTTCAAGGTGGTAGAGAATTGACAAGACCCCATTAATTTGAAAAATGATTGCCACAGATTTAAAACATAATGGTGAGTGACAACCGCCAATCAATGTGTCTTTTGACACATTTGGAAGGTTTTAGAACCAAGATTTTTGCAACGAAACCCTGTGGATTTTGTTTCACTTTATCTCTAGGCAGCCTGTGCATTTTTCCTTTACTGATAAACTGTGAACATTTGAACAATCTTCCTTAAATGTGTGCACACCCATATCATAGCTTACTGACTCTGAATATGGGATATGATTTCTGACAATATTTGTCACTTGTGGCATATGACAGAGATCCTAACCTTGTCTGATGTCATGAAACCCTTTAGGTACATAATTGACTATGACAGCTCCTTTAAGAGCAAGAGTTTTGTTTTTTGAATGGACTGAAGGTGCTTGTTAATCAAGATTTAATGGATCTGATTCTGATCTTATGTACAGTGATGTATAGTAGCTCCATTGACATTAAGTTCTCAGTCCCAATGACTTCAGAAGGTCTTATGACTAAAAGCTTGGGGGAATTCATTAGTGTTGATAATCATAAATAACCCAGGAAAGTCTTAACACTCAATGGCACACATTTTTATAGTCCGTCAAATGGATATTAATCCCTAATAGCTGAAAAAGACTAGTCCTAACTTAGGATTCTTTGGGCTACTTCTTATGTCTCTCTCTGCAGGGGAAGATCATTTGCCTAGCTTCCTGCAATCAGCAAATAGGCTACCCAATAGCTCCCCACCTAACACAGGTTGGACCTCCTTGGTCCGAAATGGTTGGGACCTGACCGATCTGGAACGACAGAATTTACTGGACCAGAGGAGGTATCCCTGCCACAGGCTCTGAGCCAGCTGACCCCGTCTGGCTCCCTCTCCCCCACTCTACTGCCTCTGGCTCTGGCTTCCCTTTTGCAGCCAGGGTTCTCAGGTCCTGTCTCGCATGGTCATGTGCAGCCAGATTTCCCCAGCCCTGCACTGCTATAGGTGTCCAGGTTTCTCCAGCTCCCATCCCCATACTGCCGGAGTTCTCCAGCTTCACCCTTCCGTGGGCTGCCACAGGGGGCTGGGCTCTTACGGCTGCCAGCCCCTTTTTGCTGCAGGCACCTGGGGCTCCCCAGCCCCCTACTCTGTGCTGCCAAGGGCTACGGAGGTTTTCCAGTCCCTGCCTTCAGCATTGTTGTGGGTCTCCTCTGGGCCGGGCTGCTGGCCCTCGTGCTATTAGGCTCTGGGGTTTTCTGGTCCAGTAATATCCGCAGTCCAGCCAGACCAGAGAGTACCAGTTATGAGAGGTGCAACACGTAGAAAACATTTAGTGATGCTCATAGGCCCTGTGAACTCTTTCCCTGTCTTCAGAACTTCTCAGTGCTGATGGAAAGAATTTTATCTTGCTACTAATTTAAAATAAGGTATTAGGAATTACATAGAACTAGAGTCTCTTTCTGATTATGCTGATTTGTTGAATTTTTATTGGTAAAGAATGTCCTTAGGGCACTGGTAGAGCAGATTTACATTTTGATTACAATTGATTCCTAGATAGCTCTGTTAGACCATGTTCAATTTTCTGACTTGATCTAATCTACTCTTAAAATCTTTGGGAATGAAATAAACTACATATTATGAGAAGGTGTTATACGTAGTACAATAGCTGGGACCCAAGTTACAGTACCCTTAAACTCAAGAGGACTTTTTATATAACGGATGGAATATATTATAATTTTATGCTCTGTTATTTAGTTTCATTTTAATCTAGGTTCATTCTGTATGTGACAAAATAAAGTGCTAAATAATCCTTTGTACTAAGAAGGACATTAGAAAAGTTGAAAAGAAATTTAATATCTAGATATCATGATGCTATTTGGGATCCTGAGGGGTATATTTTGTTTGAGCAATTATGCATTTAGTCTAGTCTGGGAAAACCATTAATCATAATGACCATTTTAAAGCACTCCCTTTCGTTTACAGGCTGGGCCACAAGGTCATCAGCTTATCATTCAGGTCAGTAAATGGTTCACACATCTCCCCCCGATTGACTACTGGTTCAGCGTATAAGTTGTCATTGGGTTAACAATAGGCTACTCTTTTGGTAATCATAGGAAACATGACAAGTTTGTACAGATGGACAAAGGTCAAACTTGGAGGAACTTACAGGTGGCGGCTGGGTCTGCACCTCAAGGCTGAAACAACACTATAAGCCAAATCAGTCTCAGCCTTATTGGAATTAACATATTTCCTAGGATTCTGAAATAAAAATCTGTTTGTTTTAATTCTAAATGGTGTCTTGTTTAGGCTTCATAATTCTCTAAAAAATGGACGGCACACAGAGCAGCCCGTCATAAGGATGCATATTGTATATCATCCTGTTTTGTGCTCAGCAATCCTGATCCTGTGAAGAATGAAGAGTGTCTTTAACTTTAAGCACATGCTTATATGCTATGGAATCAGAATGAAGAACAATACCTAATCCATTCCAGCGGTTTGCTCTATTTATACCCATACGCTACATACCTAATAAAAGTCAACACTTGAGATAGAAGGGGCATTTTCTATTTTTGCTGTTCTTTTTCTTCCCCATTTGTGTGGATTTATCTTGAAACAGCATAGGACTTCAGCAGCAATGATGGCTCTAGCTCATCTCAACTAACTTCTCCTTTCTCCAAAAGGACAGTTAATACTTTCTAACAGGCTGTCAAGTAGGGAGGTTTTCCTTCTAAAAAACTCTCTCCAGCAAATGAGAAAGGGAACAAGGGATGCAGTTAAAACAAAATCTGTCTTTATTTCAAATCCTTTAACTGTTTTTCCTTTATTCTGTATCCATAATCTGTATACTAAACCTCAAACCTTGTTTATACCTTTTAAATGTTGGTGAATGATGGGATCATGTTATCACCTTGGACTCTTTGGGCCCATTTATTACATCTCATAAAATAAAATAAACCTCAAGTTTAGTCCATCAATGTTTATTATTTCCCAGTTAAATACAATGGACTTGACCAGCCCCGCCTCTGGGAGGAGAGGGGCAATGGGGCAACTGCCCCTGGGCCCAGCTACTCAAAAAGGCCCAGGGCTCCTGGCTACTGCTACCACTACTGTAGCAGTGGCAGCCTCCAGAGTGATGGGTCCGGACGGTGCTAAGGGCCGGCTGGGAAGTGGGTGGGGCACAGTCTGGGTGGCACTGAAGGCTGACTGGCTCCAGCCCCACCCCTTCTGGGAGTGTGGAGCTGCCTCTCCCCCTCTCCCCACTTTGTCTAGGAGCCCGGCAATTCTGTCAGCCTCCCTCCCCCTGAACTAGATTCCCCATTATATTGCCCAGTGGGATAAACTGGCAGCAAAGTCAGTGTAGCTGGCTGCGAGGCAAAGGGGGCATTCACCTCAGGGTAAGGATGATCTTCTAACGCAGGGGTCTCCAAACTTTTCAGCCCGAGGGCCGCATTAACTATCAAACAGCAGTTCGGGGGCCGACTACACACTTGAGGTCCAAATAAAAAACAATCAAAACATGGATGTTGTTTTTAATTATTTATTTAATATTATTTTATTCAGTTATTATTTAATAACACATTGATACACTACACATGAACACCTGTATTAGTGTGAATGGTGAAATTGTTTCCTGGATGCCAAAATAGCAGACATTTCTGGCTTTAGATTTGTTGTCCCTAACATCAACAGTGACCTGAGATTATCATCGGACAAGTTTGTTCTCAAATTGTTCTTCACGTAATTTTTTTTCCATAGACAAAAAGGTCTCCACGGGCCGGATGAAAGGGCCTCGCGGGCCGCATCCGGCCCGCGGGCCGTAGTTTGGAGACCCCTGTTCTAACGACTTAGATTTTGTAAGTGTGTAAAACACTCACACTTCCTGTTACTGGTTAACAAGTAAAGGGATTTTGAGAAGACACCAGGTGTATGTGAGTGAAAAGATTGCACAAAACCACTTGACTTGAGACTAGTGCTGGTCAGCTGGACATTAGGTTCTGCAGTATGTGGCCATTTAGTACCTATGCTTTGGAATAAATCTATTGATGATAAGGTATTGAAACGCCTCATTTTTGTATAGTGAATACAATTGATATTTGTTTTCTAAAAAGAAAGAAATTCCACAAGGAATCCTTTGGCTCAACAGGAGTTATCATAAAGAAACAACAAGACAATAAAAGTTACTAACTTTGGTGAAGTTCCTGATACAGAATAAGTCCCTGGGAAGAGATTGAAGTGGGATGTGTAGAGCTCTGACAGCCTGCAGTCACTATAGCTGTGTTTGACCCCAGGCTCTGATCTTAGTGTCTCCAAATTTTGGAGAAGTTTGGATCTAGATCTCAGCTTTGTGGTTTGGGCCCTAGTACACATGTTGTAGTTAAATATAAAGTTTTTTTTTTTAAAGAATTAAGGGATATAAACCTATATCCTCCACTCTAATCAACAGGGGTTAGTGCGGTGACACTCAGCCCTGAGTGGTTCAGGAGCCAAATTAACAAACATTACCCTCTTTTATATTATAACAATCATTATTATTATTAATTAATTAATTAATCTCACAGCAAAATGACTGACCAAGTATTCTATAATTGGCTAATAACATAGTAAAAGCATCCTTATTGGTTAGTAATGTAGATCGGTTAACAATTAAATCACACAGTGTTTTAATATCATGTGATGCAAAAAGCCTCAGGAGATCCATTGCAGGGCTACATGTGTCTCAGTCTGGGTATCACTAATGAGAAAGTTCCCTTATGGCAGATAGACCATAACTGCCTACTGCAGCTTTTCTTTACACCTGCCTCTGAAAGAGCTGGAAACTGGCTTAGAAGAACTACTACTTTGGTATGGCAATCTCATTGCTTCTGTGTAATTCTGAATCAAATGGAAATAAGATAGAATAAGCAATTTTATCTATTTAGATAACCTAAATAGTTGTTGCAGTTAATAACTAGGTTTTAAGTAGAACATAAGTATACAACAAAACAAAAATTTAAAAATATTAGGATAGATAAAATCCATTTTATCTATCCACTTGCGCAAGAGGGCTTTTTCCCGAACGGGAGCAGCATAGTATTTGTGGAAGAACACTGACAATCTTACATTAGATCATCAGTGTTCTTCCACAAATTCAAGCGGCCAGTGTAGACAGCTGGCAAGTTTTTCCGCAAAAGCAGCTGCTTTTGCGGAAAAACTTGCCAGTCTAGACGCAGCCTTATAGTCTGTACAATCAAAAGGGAAGGAACAGGGAAAAACAATAAAATATGCTGTAAAAACAACCTATCAATAAATCCTGACTGTCTCCTTGTACAATTAGCACCAGCCTAATGAAAACCACAATTTAACATTTAAAATTCAAGGGAAATGAGTTATCTCTCTCTCTCTAGCAAGTAAATGTACTTTGTTAAAACCAGAAAAAAGACAATCCCAACATTTGGAATCAGTGGAGCAGTTTAGAATTCTTTACATGCACTCTTTAATCAGGCCTGGTAATGGGATACACAGCCTCTCACTCCCAGGTCAACAAGTTCAAATCAACATGGAGTAGATAGTCACTGAGAGCTGGTAGTATCTAATAGCTGATAGTAAACATGAAATGAGTGTCTAGTTGTAGTCCATTTCCTATTGCACAGGTGTCCACATCGTAACACTCCCTCCATTTTTTTGTTATTCTATCTGACTATCATAGTTTTCAGATAAAGGACTGAATAGGTATCAAGACTGAACTGCCCTTTAACTTCTAGAAGGAGGCAACTTCTCGCTGTGGTTGAGGTTGGATTTGTGGCAGATTGATGAAGCTTCCAAGTCTTGCCATGTGCTGTTCCTATACGGCAAAGAACTGGAAGGTTTCAGTTTCTGACCTTATCAATATGGCACCTTTCAAGAGCTTTGCATGCTTGTTATAGCAAAACTGATCCCCCCAAATCACTCTATAAAACCTTTAGAACATTTCAGTCAAAACATAAACAGAACAATACTCAGAAATGATCAAAACATTTAAAAATAAGCATATTTCATTTTTCCCTTTGAATCCTTCTTGAAAATTGCTTCGTTTTCTACAGTGACTTATCTGATTTTATTTTTCAATGTCTTTCACAATCCCAGTTTTGCCTAGCAGATCTATGTGTACCCTACAAGGTGAAGACGAGATACATGCAGTAACACTTGACATTTGGAACAGTTAAATGCCCTAGTGAGAAGCTTAGGAGAGTGAAAATCTGATGGATTAAAGTGAGAAGCTGTGGGGAATAGAGAACCAGAATATTTATATGTAGCTCGTTGTGTAACTTTGCCAGGAAATAAATGTTCTATAATATATATTTATATGGTTCTTTTTTGTTTTTGTTTTTACTATGGATGTGAGGGACTAGTTGACTATCCGATAAGCAAATGCTTATTGGATAGTCGACAGGATAGTCAACTAGTCGCTTCCCCCTTCCTTGCTGCCTCTATCAGAAAGAGGCAGCAAGGAGGGGGAAGTGAAGGGGGTACTTAAAAGCGGCAGCGCCGCTTGCAGCCTGGGGCCAGACCCCGGGCTCCACTCAGTGCTGCTGCTTTGAAATGCTGCATGCAGCCCAAGCCAGCTGGGGTGTCCCCAGGCTGCACATGGCGTTTCAAAGCAGCAGTGCTGCGTGGAGCCCAGGATCAGCTGGGCACTCCCCAGCTGACCCCGGGGCTCCACGCAGTGCTTTCGCCTTTAAAGTGTAGCAACAGCCCTACGGTTGTTTCTACACTCAGAGGCAAAGGTGCCCTATCGAATACTCAATGCAACATGCGTTGACTATTCGATTAGTCAGTTAGTTAATATTTAACATCCTTGGTTTTCATCAGAGGTATTTTAGCACCCAAAGTTCCCATTAAAGTCAGTGAGAGCTCTGGGTTCTTAGCATCAGTGAAAAATCGGTTCAACAACATATAATAGAATACTACAGGTTGAATCTCTCTAGTCCAATACTCTCTAGTATGGCAACACCATGGTCTTGCATGATTTTAAATAGCCAGATGTCCACTTATCATGGGTGTGGCCGAATTTCCTGCGGTCCCATCAAATTTGTTTACAGTGACCACTGCTGGCTCTCAGTGTTCTGTGCTGTTCTAATTTACCCCTCAATGTCTTCTAAGAGTCCAATAAGCAGTGGAAGTGTTAGTAATGCTGTTGCACAATATTGATCTCCTGTGGTTCAGCAAATTCTTGGGTTTGGCATCAGTCGGGTACCAAGGGTACCAGATGAGAGAAATTCAACCTGTAGATAAAAATTGGTAGTGTTGCATGAATATTTTCTAGCTTTTTAAAAACTGAAAAAACACACAGCAAGTCCAAACTTTCACACCATATTGACCATCTATTTGCCTCTGTGTTAGAGGCATGTAACTTGGCCAGATTTGGGTGGTTATTCATGGGGATGGCAAAAGGTATTTTGATTCTAGAATATGATTCCAGCTGCATTTCAATTTTTCAAGATCCTGCTCTAAAAGATGGAAGGGGCAGAGTATCTCAGTGAAATAGTTTTAAAAAAATTGTAACGTGACCCAAATAATGTAATTTTCCCATAACTTTGTTCTGTGAAACAGCTTAACTGTTTTGGTGGAAAATTTCCAAAATCAGCCTAAGGAACTCAGCTGTCCTAGGCAACTTCAGCCCAGGTTGTCAAGTTTGACAAAGTTCTAAGAAATGAAAGCAGACTCTTATAAAGGAAAGAGTCAGGCATTCTTTAAGGTAGGCAGCTCTGACCGTAATTAGTGATTGAATTGGATGTACAACCATTGTCTTTATTCAAAGGAATTGCAGGGAGGAAGAATTCTGTTTTTTCAACTGGATCATTTTTATAGAGATTTAAAAGAAGCAAATAGTTAATCTTTGTGGTTGCAAAGAAAAGCTTAATAAATAAACACTAAACCAGGGGTTGGCAACCTTTTAGAAGTGGCACACCAAGATTTAACTTATTCACATCTATTTATGGATCTGCGTGCCCCCGGACTGTGTCCCCGTGGGTGCAAAGCCCTCAAGGGCCCAGAGCCCCCACCTGTGTCCTGCGTGTGCAGGGTCTTCAGCTCCAGCGCTGCCTCCCATCACCCTGGGAGCGACGCAGTCTAACCTGCTGCTGGGGAAGCGGGAGGGCTTGTACATCATAAGAGCCTGTCCTGCCCAGCTAGGCTCTGCGCAGCCCAATCTGCAGCCTGCCCTGCCAGAGCCACCGAAACAGACGCCCAACAGTGGGCAGGACTTTTCCACAGAGGGGGGTGGAGTGGCGCTCCTCCACATGTAGCTCTGCAGGGTGTGTGTGTGTGTGTTTGCTTTTTTCACCTCTCTGCCTGCCCCCCGGAGCTGGTGCTGCAGCCTCATGGCTGCATGCTGGCTGCGAGGCTCCAGCAGCAGTGCTGGCTCCCCGCGTGTCACTCAAAATCATCTTGCATGACATTTATGGCATGTGTGCTGTATGTTGCTGACCCCTGCCCTAAAATAACAAAATAACCCCACAGCTTAAATTATGCTTATTATTTGCATCTCATTATTTTTGAGCCAAATTCATTATTTCTGAATGTTTGGGGCCAGCAAAGGAAAAGAAAGCCAGGAGCCTCCCTTTGTCTCCGGAGCAAAGGGACACAGACCATCCGTCTCTGCTGGGAGAGCAGACGGAGCTATTCCAAGGGCTGGTGCAACCTGAGAATTCCCTCTGTGCACTGGAGAGCTCTGGAGTGGAAGGTGTCTCTTGAGCTGCAATCCTTTCTGCAGCTCCCAGCGGGGCTGGGACGTTCCACATCTCCTCCACATAGAGCCATGGGCTGTTTGCACAGCCTGGCCGACAGTGTATTAGTGTAGGGGGGAAGAAAAATGTCAGGAGGACATGCATTAAAAGGTGGCCTCACAAGGGCACAATGTTATCTAGTTTTTCTTCAGCCCAACAGGTGGCTTGTCAACATAACTGTAATTTTATATAGAGGTATTCAGGAGCTTTAGGGACATAGACTGTGGCATTCCAGTTATGTCCATGCCTTTGATACTGTGCTACAGTGTCAGGAATGGTATGGCACTATTTAAACTCAGTGTATGTCAGTGTTGGCTACATGGTTATGTGCCGGCTGCCAACTCAGTGCTTACTTGTGTCAATGACTGCTCAAACTGTGCATGTGAAAGGCAGCTGTATTAGTAAAGCTTGGGTTTCTTTGATTTGTCGCTAAAATAGATAAATGCCATTGTTGGAAACATTGTCATAAACCAGCCTCCTAGATAATGCATAAAATACTGTAGGATGAACACATGTGCTTAATAAGGGTCAGCACCTAGTACAAAATAGTACCTTTGTCAATAAGCAGAACGGGCCAAAGCAAGAGACATGCCTGATGTAGTCTATTTTAGGCAACAATTAGTAAGACAGAATATGGCTAAAGAAATATGTTTAACCTCTTTAGAAATTGGAGCTGTGTTAAAAGTGATAAAATCTGCCAAGGAGAGAATATTTTCTAACAGCCTGGATCCCCCCTCACTTACACTGGATAGCTTTGTTGACTTAATTGATTTATGGCAGTATGTGAGATAGGAGAATCAAATCCAAGATACCTATTTTTGTTTCGGTGCCACTGTGTCACTCCTGTATAAAGAAGGAAAGAATCAGGATATAATAGCACCAAAATATATTGTATGCATTAACTGTTTGATGCTCCCTCTTTTTTCAGGACTGAAACAACAGAGACCCTTGTTCCTATTCCCTTTGAACTGAATGGGAGTTTTGCCCAGATCACAACTATGCACCTCTTTACCAAGAAATAAATAATGAATAGAGTTCCCAGCAGTTCTTAGCTAGACTAAAAATCTTATAGGTATATATCATCTCCCCATCATCAAATACTACTACATTTGTGTGTGTGTATGCAGATTAGGGCATTCATAGATATATAATTACACCCTGGAGGTGATTCAGATATGGCCCCTCCCATCCTATGTGTAATTAAAAGTTTAATCTAAACTGGGGCCACAAACACTGACATTCTTAATCATAAATGTATTATTGCATTGCGTAATGAATTTTGGGTGCCTTGCTGTGCATTTCCATACTTCATGGCTTTCTTTTAAATTCATCCTTAACTCTGAATTTTCTTGATTTCTGTTGCTTTGTTTTGGGAGAATTACAACATCCCTGCAATTATTTTTATTCTTAAATTATTGCTGTGTACTTTTAATCTTTATTCCACTTCATTTTAGAATCTGTATGTATAATAATATCAGATAGTTCTTTTTACAACCAGTGCAGCAAAGAAAAAATACCATTTTTGTACTTATTCATTAGTCAGGTGGCTCTCAAGTTGAATTCTGTGGATCACAGATGTCCACTGTTCTTGAGGTCACATGCTTCTAGCTTCTTTTCATTTTCAGCTGGTTCTTGAAAGGCCTGGACAGCTGTAGAAGAGTTGTTAAAAAAGGGAGGAGTAATAAGGGGCCTCCCCAAGGGTCTACTGTACTCATAAGAGCAGAGAGGGAGAAGAATCCAAAGCTATTAGCACAAGAAAATTCACAATCTGCCATGTGCAGAAAAGCCAGCCACGTAGCTACTAGCAGGACTGGAGTCAGGAACATCAAAGACAAGACTAGGCATGGTAAGGATGTATTGGGGAGGAGGGCATATACAAGCAGAAGACAAGATAAAACAAGGGCAAGGGAGCATGGATGTAATTAAGGGGGGAGGAAGGGACTTCTTACCCCACAACTTTCAGCATGTGATGGAGCATACATTTCTCTTCACCAGTTTACAGCCTCCATTTGGAGGAAGTGGGACAGCAGATGGAGGAGAGGGATCAGTCTGAAGCTGCATCAGACAGAAATGCTCATCACTTTCCCTCCCCCCATCAACTTTGATAAGCTGGAAAGAGGAAGACGCCACAACTGCAACCTCCTGCTAATAGGGTTGGAGCCACTATGCTCCCTGCAGAGCACAAGGTCTGGGCTGCACACATCTGACACAAGATCTAAGTAGGGTCTGACATTGCTGAGTTTGGGTTTGGGGGATACAATATAGAAGACATGGGAACAAGCTAGTTCAGATAATATTTAACAAGATAATTTTAAAAACATAAATTCATGTGCTTCTTTTCACTTGTAAGTTATTTTCATTATAGATCTAATTCAGTATGTAGAAAACACAATATCTTGGCCAACTGATTTGTTGGTTTTAACAAAGCTTTGGTAGTTCTAGAATTTAAAATGGTAATAAATTATTATTTAGTGAAGTGTTATTATCTGGGAAACTTCCAGGATAGATATATACGTGCCGAAGAGTTTATAGAAGGTTTCTAAATGTTTTTATTGGTTACGTTGTTTGAAGTAGATTATAATAGGTTCAGATTTCCTGTTGGCACATCTGTAATAATGTGGGCTTTTTTCATTACAGTCAGTACGTTTAGGGTAAAATGTTGGCCACCAGATCCACTGTGTTCGTGCGCTCTGAAATCGGCACCAGAGAGCTTGTCCTATGGGTTAACTCTCAGAATATTAATTAAAGGGTTAAATTCAGTATTTGCCAAGTTAGAACATGAAATAGTGAATCATTGCTTATAATTGGTGTTGCTTATAATTGGTATAAATAATGACAGCTCCATAAACGACGTGAGAGTGATTGATGGTCGTACCAAGGGGATATTGACTATATAACTAAATTCATGTTGTTCAAAATAACAGGAAAAAATAGGTGAGGCTTTAAATGTGTCAGACAAAACCCATGGGGAAACTGTTTCATTGCTGTTCATTTTAAAGTATTGCAACCTATGTTCCTTGGTGCAGCAAACGAATACTTGCTTTTATAATAGATAAAAGGCGAATCTCTCGCTGCATATCTATTATTTGACCTTCCATGCTTCTTGTGAGGAGCATGATGGTATGGATATGAACTAAATATTGCACCTATTTTACATTTAAAGTCCGTTTCAGCCTTAGTGATGATACAACCTATCCTAAGTAGAGGAATCATGGACTAGAAAGCAAAGTCTTTGCCATTTGGATTAGTCTCCTCTAGACATTGACCAAGTCTTGTTCCATAGGGGTAGAATTGAAGGTCCTAGATTTTTTGTTTATATACATTGATGAACATTTTTTCTAATTCTCTTCTTAACACAGCATGGATGTCTCTTCCAAGAAATAAGTTATTAGTAAGGTGAAACTAATTGTATTTTGTTTTAATTGCATGCCAGCATTCATTTTACACAAAAAAGTACTTTAAAACTCTCCTTGAATTTTGTTTTTCTGCTGTCCTGTCTTAAAATTTCAGAGTTTCATCAGTTTTTAAACAGAAAGTTTGTGCAGTATTACAGATTTTCATCATTGCTTGGTTTGCTTAATATTCAAAGTAAATCCATGATGATTGTGGTGTTACTAGATTTGCCCATTACTCTGGGGTATGCTCATTTATTAGGGTTACTCTTCTGGGGGAGAGAGGTGTTGATAATTTTGTCAGTGTGCTGCTTATGTAACTTAGGTTCTCATATGGAGCTCTATTTCTCCCTTCTGCCAAATCCCTCCCAGTGGAACTATCTGGCTTTTTATGAATTTCTAACTGTGATTCTTTCTCCAAAGAGTCCTGCACTCTGAGTCATGGTGGTGACAGTTGATAGCATTAGCTAAGTTCTACTTCCTTACACATGTAAGGCAACTACTAGGAGGGATTTTTTTAAACATAACTTTCATAAACATTCCTATGCTGACAAAGCATCTAATAGACTTCCTGGGCTCACACTGGCTTTATACAGGGGTATTGCGGAGGAGGGGGGAAAGCAATTAGTCGAGTACTGACTTGACTACCTGATCAGCCTATGCTCAGGGTAGTCAGCTACTCAACTAGTCGCTTGCATCCCTATTCTGAACAGGGGCTATTGGGGCTTAGTAGACACATGAAGGCGAGATCCACAGTTTCGGGGTACTTGGAAAGAAGACAAAACAATGTTTTAAATCATGTGTTTGAATAATGTCCACAACCTTGTTTATACACGTTTTAGATAGTTAATTGCTCTTTAAATACTGGAAATCATGTTTAGGTATCTTAATTTTCTATATGCACTGTAATACTCTGAGGCTACGTCTACACTGCAGGCTTTTTGCACAAGAACAGCTATGCTTGCGCAAACGCTTGCGGAACGTCTACACTGCACGTGTGTTCTTGAGCAAGTAAATTTACAGTAAAGCATCAGAAAAGTGGGCTTCTTGTGCAAGAGTTATTCTACTCCTCATGAGGAATAAGCTCTCTTGCGCAAGAAGGCAGTGTGGACGGGCAACAGGGGTTTCATGCGCAAGAAACCACTATCGCTAAAATGGCCATCAGAGCTTTTTTGCGCAAGGCAGTGTCCACACTGCCATGGAGGCTCTTGCGCAAAAGCACATATCTTGCGCAAAAGCACATGGCAGTGTGGACACACTCTTGTGCAAGACCTTTTGCACAAGAAATCTTACGCAAAACAGTTCTTGCACAAGAAGCCTGCAGTGTAGACGTAGCCTGAGGGTAAAAAAGAAGATGCTTTCAATGCTATTAGTCGTCCTCACTGTAGTACAGTATTTCTCAAAGTGGTTCACGAAACCACTTTGAGAAACCTGTAAACTGACTGTATTAGTTTGTTTATTTGCTGGCGCCACAGCCACAGAGCTTCATGACTCCCATTGGCTCCAGTTCACCATTTGCAGACTAAAGGAGCCATGGGAAGTGGCCTAGGCTGGGTCACAGCTTTCCACGGCTCCCTTTGGCTGTAAATGGCAAAACGGAGCCAAAATGGTCCATGGGTGTTGCCGGATGAGGGAGTATCGGGTTTGGGAGGTTCAACCAGAATAATGTTTACTACTGGTTCTGCTAGCTCAGTGCATTTAGGGCCAAATTGTACTATCTTGCCTCAGAATAAGTGGTACCTCACTCCTGAGGTAATGCCATTGAAGCCAACTCTTATAATGAGTAGCTAGCTCTTTAAAAGTTTTGAAATTGACACCTAAATGTGAATGAAAATTGGTGGAATTCAAGTCTTATATTATTGGATTAGAATCCTGTTGCTTTACATCACTGGAAGTAATTTATGACTGTTAAAATAAGAGTGATGGATAGGGATCTGCAGTATGTGCTGCATTTTCCCAGTAGGCTAAGGGTTAGCTGTGAAGGTCAGACATGCTGCACAGGAAAGGTTTTTTCTCTTTTGAGTGCTTTGGTGGTTTTACATTTTAAAAAGAGGCTGATTGTTTCCGACCATCTTAAAAATGGTTTCAGGAGACTCTCTCTCTTTCTGATTTAAACTTTGATTCACTCTCATTTTTGTCTTTCTGTAAATGTAGCTGCAGTTGAACTTTTTTGAAACGTTTTAATATTACAAGCATTATTTCTTTGTGCTGTAAATTGCTCGTCCTTTATCTCTGATTGTTTCAGTAGAATCCTCCAACAGAGTTTTATTAATGCCATCTCAGTAGGTTAGCTTCTGTGTCTGAATCATTAAAATAAATGATGGAAAAGAACTATATTGATTTTGTATTTCATCTTGCCATTTGGGATATTGCATTGTGCTTTGTCCAGTGTTGTCTCGTTCTAAATTATTCTAGTGCTGAAATGTTACTAATTATTTCAAGAGACCATCCGACAGCTGGACATTTTGCTTTGTTCAGCTTTATTCACTTCCCTCCTCAGATTCAGTCCTAGTACAGGTTGGACCTCCCTGGTCCAGCATCCTCAGGACCTGAGTGGTCCTCAAGGAGGGAGTTTGCTGGACCAGGGGAGGTCAGGCATGGGGCTCCCCTCCTGGCCACCAGTCTGGTCAGTGTGCTGCCCCTGGGCAGTGGCAGGGTTCTACTCCCAGCTGCCACTCTGCTCTAGCTGGTAGTGCTCCCTATCTCCGGTCCATGGAGGCTCCATGTCCCTAGCTTGTGGAGGCTTCCCTGCTCCCTCAGGGTATGTCTACACTACAAAGTTAATTCGAACTAACGGACGTTAGTTCGAATTAACTTTGATAGGCGCTACGCTAGCGCTCCGCTAGTTCGAACTTAATTCGAACTAGCGGACGCTTAGTTCGAACTAGGTAAACCTCATTCTACGAGGACTAAGCCTAGTTCAAACTTACTAGTTCGAATTAAGGGGTGTGTAGCCCCTTAATTCGAACTAGTGGGAGGCTAGCCCTCCCCAGCTTTCCCTGGTGGCCACTCTGGCCAACACCAGGGAAACTCTATTGCCCCCCTCCCGGCCCCGGAGCCCTTAAAGGGGCACGGGCTGGCTACAATGCCCGTGCCAGGTGCAAGCCTGCCAGCACCCAGCTAGCAGACCCTGCACCTGGCACTGCTCGAGCCACCCACCCGATGCCCCCCAGCCTTCCCCCTCTTCCCGGGACCAGTATGGCGGCTCCCGGGAGCTTGCCCGGGACCGCAAGAGGCGGCCACCCGCCTGGTCTAGTGCGGACATCGTGGACCTCGTCCACGACCTCCGCACTAGGCACAGGAAAGCAGCCGTCTAGGGCAGGAGAGCTGCCAGCCTGGCCACTCAGGAGCAGGTTTTCATGAAAATCAATGTGGTCCACTGAGACCCCCGACCCTGAGCCCTGAGCTTACAATGGCCGTACTGGGTCAGACCAAAGGTCCATCTAGCCCAGTAGCCTGTCTGCCGACAGCGGCCAACCTTAGGGATCCTGGAGGGGATGGACCGAAGACAGTGACCAAGCCATTTGTCTCGTGCCATCCCTCTCCAGCCTTCCACAAACTTTGGGCAGGAGCACCACTCCTACCCCCTGGCTAATACCACTCCATGGACCCAACCTCCATGAATTGATCTCACTTCTCTTTAAACTCTGTTCTAGTTCTAGCCTTCACAGCCTCCTGCAGCAAGGAGTTCCACAGGTTGACTCTTTGCTTTGTGAAGAACAACTTTCTGTTACTAGTTTGAAGCCTGCAACCCATTCCTTTCCTTTGGTGTCCTCTAGTCCTTCTATTATGGGAACTAATGAAGAACTTTTCTTGATGCACCCTCTCCACCCCACTCATGCTTTTATAGACCTCTATCATATCCCCCCTGCATCTCCTCTTTTCTAAACTGAAAAGTCCCAGTCTCTTTAGCCTCTCTTCATATGGTACCTGTTCCAAACTCCTCATCATTGTAGTTGCCCTCCTCTCTCCCACCCTCTCTCTTCCCCTCTCCCAACTCGTTTTCCCAGTCTACCCCAGTTTTGTTCAATAAAGAGAGATTCTATTTTTGAACACAATTGTCCTTTATTTTGTACATCAGGAAGGGGGGCTAGGGAGGGATAAGTGGAAGGAGGTGAGGGAGGAATGGGGTACGAGCCCCCGATGGGGAGGACTGGGCTGGCTCTGCGGGCTTCTGGGGGTGGAAGCTCTCCTGCAGCCCCCCGATTGTCCCCTCTCCCCAGATGGCAGCCTGTGGCAAGTGCAGCCGGTCTGATGGCCGAGTGCTGTGATGTGCCCAGTGTGGGTACTCCGGGCAATCCAAGCCAGGACTGCTTTGCAAGCGGGGCACCCCTGAGAACTGTCTGTGCGGGGTGGGGGTTGGGTCCCTTTAAGCACAGCCCTCGGCTAGCCTGAGACAGCAGCTCCACGCTCTAAGTCCTAATCTGATGCCCTGCTGGCACTGCTTCCGGCCATCTTTAACCCTGGCTAAGGGTCCACTTAATGTGGACATGCTAGTTCGAATTCGAACTAAGTTCGAATTAGCGCTGTAGTGTAGACGTACCCTCAGTTGGCAGGGGCTTCCTGGCCTGCAGCAGCTCCTTTGCCCTTGGCCAGCAGCAGATCTATGCCCCCGACCAGCGGGGACTCCATGTCTCTGCTGGAGGAGCTCAACTCCCAGCTGGCAGAGCTCCCTGCCCGGTCCTGCTCTGGCTGCCAGCCACTGGCTGGGCTTCCCACCTCCAAGTCACTCACCCTCCAGGCTGCTTGCTGGCTAAGCTCACAGTTGCTGGCAACCTCTGTGGCTGGGGCTCTCTGGTCAAGCACGTGGTCCTGCTAGAGCATGGATTTTGCCGGACCAGAGAGTCCAAGACCACAGAGGTTTAACACAGTGATATGTTATATAAAATTCTTGAGAGAACCTCCTTGAGCAACTTCTCTGCTTCTGGGATGTTTATACTCTTCAGATACTTTTAGATATTGTAATTTAATATCACCTGGCTGATGGAGTAGTGTACCTGTACCTATTTGAGTCTCTATAGCATGCTCCTCTCCCATTTAAAAGAGTAAAAGGAGAGCAGTTACTTAAAAAATTGTATGGCAGAGGAAGGGTGGTAAGCATTGCTACATCCATCCTCAGCACCATGAACTGGTAGGTAGCAGTGTAGTTGGAATAAAAGTTTTGCTTTCAGAAACTGAAAAGCCCATTGATTGCAAAGCATCAAAATCAGCAGATCCTTAGCCAGCTGTTGAAAACCCTTTCAGTGCTACTGTCAGCCACGCATGCTAACACAGCTCACTAATGATTGTTGCAAAGCACAGAGGATGAGTTAGCACTCCTCTACATTTAAATAGTTTAGATTCAGAAACATGATTTAACATAAGCCACGGTGCTCTTTCAGATTTATCCTATGCATTATTCTTTAAATGGCAAACACGCATGAGCACTGATGCCGGTTACATTGTTCAACATTGATGTGAAGTTGGTACTTAAATACTGTGTTAATAAAATACATAGATACGCAGGTGTACTGTACATATTAGGACAATTTAATATTAGGAATGACATTTCTGCAACGGCAGGTAATTATAGACAGACTATATTTTCCACTATTGTACTAATATTTAATACACTCTATAATTTAGCTTCTTAACATTTTTCCTAAATTATGCTTGCACTTTTTTAAGGTAATCATAGTTTTTCAAATATTGATACGAAGAAGCAGAGACAGGGACTGAAAGCAAAACATTTGATCTCCAGTTAAGCAACTTATTTCAGCTATTTAAAAAAAATGGCATTAGCCATAAGAGATTTTCAATATTTTAAACGTAAGATTAGGGGGAAGAGCCATCCTTTTAAAGTGATATTTGATCTGTTCCCACAGTTGCTGTAATTATGAATTCATATATAATTAATATGAGTAGCATTCTTTGCCACCTATACTTATTAAGCAGCTGCTCTTATTAGATATATCACATATAGTCTCTGAACTTCAAGAAGTCCTATTAACTTAATTTTGCTCCAGTGGAGCATGATCTCTGCAATATTATCAGAATAAACAGCGTGCCTAATGAATTTTCCTATAGGTTCATTATTGAAATTAGCTCTCAATTATAGGTCATCACTATATAACTACTTATATGTTTGTGTACATATATTGTAATTATTCATGAGAGCACTTGTCATAATCCTGAGTACTCAGCACTGTTTTGTACGGAGAATAAAACTTGAGCCTTCATTATAAACCACAATGTGGTTAAATGCTGTAACAACACTTGTAATTGTTTCAAAAACATGGGGCCAAATTCAGCCTCATGAGGGCAATAGGACTACCTGCAGAATATAGTACTTCTTAACATACGCAAAAGTGGCAGAATCTGGCACTTGGATTGCAAACTCTTCAGGGTCTGTGTTGTCGTTACATATAGTGGCAGCATTTTGCACATTGTAAATATTGCCAGGGTAAAGAATGAACAATGTACTTCTAATTGGGCACCTCTCTTGGTCATTAACCCAAACATTTAAATTGGTTAAAATAGGATTATGTATCCTGTTTGTCCCTTTCTTAGTTCTAAATAAATATCATTGATCTGATTCACCAAAACAATGAGACTCAGCCTCCAGCAACCAAGGATTTTTCAGGAGCTTGGGTACTAAATCACTAGCCACTGATATTTCTGGCTAGTGCAGCTCACAGAGTGGTTGGAGTTAGCTGGGAAGAAGGCAAGCTCAGGCCATGTGGGAAACGCAGCCACAATCTCTTCCTGTGGGTATAGTAAGAGAGAGGTAACTGTGTTAGTCTGATCTTGCTAAAACAAAAGGAAAAACTATGTAGCACTTTAAAGACTAACAAGATGGTTTAATAAGTGATGAGCTTTCGTGGGCCAGACCCACTTCCTCAGATCGTATTCTGGAAGAGAATTGGTATGACCATATATACCAAAGGAATACAATGAAAAAAGTGAACACACTATTAAACTGACAAATCAGATTTAGTACAGAAGATGGGGTGAGGGAGAGAATAGCTATTTATGAGTCAATGAATGGCTAATCAGGGGTGATAAGTGAGGAAGCTCTTTTTGTAATAGGTAAGGTAATTAGCATCTTTGTTAAGGCCCATTTGTAAAGTGTCAAATTTAAGCATGAATGAAAGTTCTGAAGTTTCCCTCTGTAATCTGGTGTTAAAGTCTCTTTGAAGTAAGATGCATGTAGTAAGGTTGTTAAAACTATGTCCAGGTAGGTTGAAATGAAAAGCAACTGGTTTTTCCTTGGGAAGATGTCTGATGTCTGATTTGTGGGAATTAATTATTTGGCGAAGTGTCTGAGAAGTCTGTCCAATATACATAGCAGAAGGACACTGTTGGCACATGCTGGCATAAATTATATTTCTGGATGAACAGGAATATGTGTTCTTGATCATATAACTGACATGGTCCAGTGATGGTGTCATCACAGTAAATATGTGGACAAAGTTGGAAATGGGATTTGTTGCAAGGGAAAGTTCCAAGGTTGGTATTAATGTGGTATGGCCTGTGGTTGTTGGTAAGAATCTTCCTGAGGTTAGGTGGTTGTCTATAGGGTATGTTTGCCCCGGAGCCAGAGGTGTAATTTACAGCTTGAATAGACATAGCTGCACTAGTTGTGATCGAGCTAGTATGCAAGGAGAAGTGCAGCCTTAATGGTGTGAATTATGGGCTGGGCCAGCTGCCCCAAATCTGAGACCCTAGTTATGCACTTAGGGTGGCTAGGCCATCCTGCATGCTAGCTTGGTCAGAGCTAGAGTAGTTACCCAGCCAGCTCCACTTAGGAAATTGCCAAAAATAAGTCCTCCATTCAACCCTTATTTAGGAAAGACTGCTTTATTCAAGAAATAACTTAAGCACATGCTGTTGGACATAGGCATATACACTTAATGTTAAGTGTATGCTTAAGTGCTTCGTGAACAGATACATATTTAAGAACATGCCTGGTTACTCTTCTGAATGAGGGCCTTTATTATCAGAACGGGAACAGTACAGGCAGCAGCATTGTAAACTCTGGAATCCATGCTGCTAGTATGACTGGACCATGTTCTGGAATGATAGGGTGGAAAGGGTAATGCGTTCTCCATGCCAGTCATTGGCCTCTCTGCTGAGACTGCCAATTATGACATGCTTTTTTGTGATGTGGACAGGTGTTCTCTAGGAATTGGACCAAGATCACCAATTCATTTGGCATGGGCTAACAGACCACAGACAATGAGTATTACTGTATGTGCAAATATATTACTGTGTATTTTTGAATGTATATGTACTGTATTATTCATTTCCAGTGGAATGTATTTAATAGATACAGTAATATGTTTATTATATCTAGATTTAACATGAAAAGTACAGCCAGAGGGCTGGCCTGGTCTGCGACATGGAGATTTCCTGATTGTAAGCAATTTCTCCCATGAAACATGTTACAAAAATAATTTTGGTAACAGGAATGTGTGGTGTTATGAAAGGTCATTTGTATCAACTTGGTTCCTCCCAAAACCGAGGCACTTTTTCTCTATGCCTACTTACTCTCTAGTGATGAAGTTCAGTGTTCATGGACCACCCATAGAGAGACTTTCATGGGCTTTCAGGGAAAGGGAGGCTAATGTAGTATAAGTATTGTTTCCCCTTTTCTGTGCCTTTTACCCAAAATTCTGGCATTTTGGATCCCTTCCATTTGAACAAGTTTTGGGGACAATCTATCCATGATTTATAACACTGAAAATATAGTAGCCTTGCTCCTAGTGACTGTAAATACGTTTATAGCTAGCTACAGCACTTCCATTTTGCGTTAATATTGAAAGAACTTCACTGTTTAAATATTTTTGCAGTACACTTTTAAGTGGGGTAAGGTCCCTTTTTCAGACCCAATTTGTTATATATTTGCACACACAAAGTGAAGTGTAGCCATGAATTCGAGGACTTGTTTCTTTAGCTTCTTAATTTGCAGCAATGATTAGGTAATTAGATGCCAGGAATTCCGATCTGTGCTGTCAGGTTCTGCAAATCTTAAAGTTTTTTATACCAATTCATGTGCTGGTGAGGATGTTTTATTATCACACTAAGCCTATTGTCCCACTGGATGAGGCTGAAAAAATATTTTGAGTGACTCTTCATGGAGTGGGGCAGATAATGGCATTTAGGGCTTGTCTACACTGGCACATTTTGTTGCAAAAACTGCCTTCTGGTGACAAAACAGTGAGAATGTTTATACTGCAATGTGACTTTTGTTGGGGAAAAGACCCAGTTTGGGCAACAAAGGACTATAAGCTCAGCGAGAGATTTCCCCCCCCCCCCACTCTATTGTTGACAAAGAGCCAGTGTGGACTCTGTTTTGTTGAGAGAACTGGCTTCTGCTAGTATCCCACTGTGCCTGCCTTGATGGTTGTGTTCAGTGTTCTGTGATATCTGCTGCCATGCAGGCATGTCCCCCTCCCTTTTCAAAGCCCTGGGAAGTATGTAACATCTGAGTGAGCTGCTCAGTTTGGGGAATAAACAAAGAGCAAATCACTGCAGTGTTTCTGTCCTACCCAGCTGCTGCAGAGGGAGGGCTGGAGAGACTGCTATGTTGCTTTGATATTCCTTAGCACGGAGATCTCACAGAGATATGAGGGAATCCCACAAAACGTAGGGATCAGCTCTGCCTTTCCACACAGTGCACTGTGGGATGCTTACCCACATTACTTTGCTCTCTATATCGATAGGGTGTTAGCGATGTGGCCATGAAATGTTGACAATGGGAGGCAGAAAAAACGGTTTGACCGGTTTTCACTTTTGGTGACTTTTGCATGTCGACAGTATTTTTGTCGCCAAACCTTCAAAGTGTAAACATAACCTTAGAAATAGAGAGAACAGTAATTCATGGGCAGCCTGGATATCGTATGTCCATGAGGTTTGAAACATCTCTGTGGTGTGGTACTCAGCTGAGCCTTTGAGTGTCCAGTCTCCTTAAGCATCCAATTCAGAAATCCTGTTTCCAAAGAACCAGGATCACTTATATTCTGCTTGAAAATGCCCTTTATTTTCTGAGCTCCTAGACTTGCGTATCCATATCCTTTACAGAGTGCCCAGTGGACAGTTTTTGGAAATTTTGCTTTTAACATCTCTACGTCTCATTTTACCCATCTGTAAAATCAATGAACCAATGCTAGCTTCAGAGGTAATTAATTTTGGTAAAGTGCATTAAGATCCACAGATGAACCATACTATTTAGTGTGTGTTGTTATTGTGAATACTATTATGCACATTTTTTGAGATTTTTTTTTTCAATGCCTAAGCATAATGTGAAGGTCACTTTTTGGCGTTTTAATGCAGGGTTGAAAAAATTGTTATTCCTTACACTACTTGATTCATTTTCCCCATGCACATTTGCTTGATGTTTTTGAATTAACAATTATTTCTGATACATGCTGTTAAAATAAATTAGAAAGCTACAAGGACTTTTCATCAAGTCAATATATTTGTCTTTTGCCCAGACAAAGTAGTGCTTCACAGCAGTTGCACCCCTGGGGTTTATCCCACATATAAAATCCCATTTTCATAGCATTCAAGAAATTATAACCCTGGGTCCTTCTCAGAAGAGCCCTTAGGAGGTATTATTTGATTACTGGGTTGAGGAGAACTGCCAAAAACATTAGAAATTCAGGAAACCTAATAGTTTCTAATTTTTAGAACCACACTGAGGTAAGCCAACTTTCAGACTAATCACTGTGAGATGGATTTTTGAAGCACATAGTTATGCTATCATGATGGTTTATGAATGAACCTTTGTGTCCTTCACCTTTTCATATTTGGCCTTCTACCAGATTTATATAGGAAGTGGATTCCAGCATATCATCTAGCATTCACAAAATATCACCAAATGGAAGCAGTCAAATATATTGTATCGTTTTGTGGAGCAATTAGATGTCATTATTTTTATTTTGTTTTTACCTTTCCTCCTTTTATGTTTCTGTCCTATCTGCTGCACGCAGGCTGGTTGTAAGACTTTGGTTGGCAGTGAGACAATTTTTGAAGAATAATTTTCGTATATTTATAAGGATTTGTATAGTGCCTATCATTGTAGTTGGGTGTCTGAGTACAATGTATGTGGCTTAGATTAAGGCAAACATAATCTATAGGTATAACAGAGAGAGTAGATACCCATGAGTCCTACTGGGCACCATGAAGGATAGAGATAAGGACATTGGTAGTGTTTTTTTTCTGGAATAGGCAGATAGAAATCAGAGGTACTGTAAAAAGTATTGACAAGTCGGCTATCAAAATTTAAAACAGAGCTGTCCAGTCCTAAACCATTGGTATCTGGTTTTGATATTAGAAATGATTTAAAAGTTTAATTGATCAATATCCATGGCTAACTTGGTTCCCCTCCTTGAGTTTGTAATCCCTAACTGGAAAGATTTAATTTGACTATTAAACTAGTATTTAATAGTCTCTCTCTTTCTTGACTTTAGCAATATATTATCATTATTCTGGTCAAGAAGAAAGCAGTACAGGTATTTCAAGGCATAGCCGTGTTAGTCTATGTCTGCCAAAACAAGGAGTCCTCTGACATCTTAAAGAGTAACAAGATTTATTTGGGCATAAACTTTCATGGGTAAATACCACTTGCATCTGATAAAGTGGGATTTTACCCACAAAAACTTATTCCCAGATTAATCTGTTTGTTAGTCTTAAAGATGCCACAACACTCCTCAGTGTTTTAGTACAGATACTGTTATGTTTGTATTCTTGCAATCATCTTATTATTCATTAAGGTCTCCAATGAAAATTTCTATTTACTCCAGAATGTATAATATTCCCCCAACATCAGTATAACTTAAATTTATTTTTCTTGCATCATTTATAGCAAGAAATAATATCCATCTTGCTAGCTCAGCGTAGGCTGTGCACTATAAAGAGGATTTGGCCTGGTGTCTGTCTGTCTGTCTGTCTGTCTGTCTATCTATCTATCTATCTATCTATCTATCTATCTATCTATCTATCTATCTATCTATCTATCTATCTATCTATCTATCTATCTATCTATCTATCACAATCCCTTTCAAATCTAGCCTTCCATTTGTGCAGTGAAATAACTCACACAGAGGGTTGGTTGAGAATTGGAGGATATAAGAAGGCTTCTTGGCCTCACTCAGCTGTTATCAGCATGAGCTATAAGTAGGGTTCAAACTGTCCTAAAGCAGTGTTTCTCAAAGTGGGCCACAAAACCATTGAGAAACCTGTTAACTGGCCATGCTAGTTTGTTTATTCAGCAGTATTTTGGCTACGGACCCTCATGGCTCTTATTGGCTCCATTTTGCCATTTGCAGCTAAGGGGAGCCACAAGAAGTGGCGGCCCAGCCCAGGCGACTTCCCGCAGCTCCCATTGGCTGCAAATGGTGAACTGGAGCCAATGGGAGCCACGGGGCTTGATGGATGCAGCGCTGGTAAATAAACAAACTGGCACAGCTAGTTAACCAGTTTCTCAAAGTGGTTTCATGGACCACTTTGAGAAACACTGTCATAAAGCTACTGCTCTTGCATTTCTGTTTCATTGTTACGATTCCCTCTGGGAGCGTGTCAGCCCATGGTGCTAAGGAAGTATTCTGGAGTCTCTTCGTAAAAGTGATGGTCTCAGAGGAAACAGGGAAGGAGCAAAAGAGGACTGCAGAACAAGGCCTCAAAAGGATCAGATATCGGTGCTTTTGGAGCTTCAGGGGAAAGAACAAGAGACTCTTGGGAGTCTCACAAACAGAAAATCACCAGTGTGAATGGCGTAACCCACATTAGTGTCAGGCTATGTCTTCACTGGCAGCTTCTTATTCAAGAACACCTGTACAAAAAAACTTGCCTGCTGTTTACACTGCACGAGTGTTCTTGCGCAAGTAAATTTAAAGTATAGCTTTGTAAAACAGGGCTTCTTCAGGAAGTTATTCCTCTCCCCACAAGGAATAAGCCCTCTTGCGCAAGAGCTCTTCTAGAAGAGGGCAGTTTAAACAGTCAACATGAATTTCTTGCGCAAGAAGCCCCTGTGGTTAAAATGGCCATCAGAGCTTTCTTGCGCAAGAGACCGTCCACACTGCCATGGATGCTCTTGTGCAAAAGCACATGGCAGTGTGGACGCACTCTTGTGGAAGATTTTTTTTGCTCAAGAACTCTTCCACAAAAGAGTTCTTGAGCAAGAAGCCGCCAGTGTAGACGTAGCCTCATAGTATATGTAGAGTAGGAATGACTCATGTTTTATCTTTTAGAATTGTTCTCTTTGCAGCAGGGCAATTTAACTTAAACAGTTAGGGGAGAAAGGAAGAAACTTTAACGGCCAACTTACAATTACAACATTAAAAAAAAAATAATTAAAAGGAAACCACAGAAAAACCTGTCCCTGAAGTGTAAAAAGCTCAGTTTGCACACATGCAAATTCTTGTATGTAGTGTTGTGGTAGTTGTGTTGGTTCCAGGATATTGGAAGATAGGTGAGGTAATATGTTGGTCCAATAAAAGATATTACCTCACCTACTTTGTCTCTCTCAAATGTTAATTATGCTAGAGAAACTGTTAACAAGTTTTACAAATGTAGTCTTGAAAGCTGTCACTTTTAAGAAAGGATTGGTGAAATTTTGGGAATCTCAAACCCAAAATAAATCTGGAAGAGCTCCAAGAGAATTGCTCAGGTTCAAAACTTTCCAAATTCATGATTTTAACTTATTTTTTAAACCGTTATTCCTTTCAAAATAGCTCTCATTGTTCTTCAGGGCCTTTGTTGACAATTCAAGGTTTGGTTTTGATCTCTAAGCCCTGACACAATCCTAGTGTATTAGATCTAAGGCTGGATGCAGTCCACTAGGGTTAGCCCCTGTCAGCTCCCACATGCCACAGTTCTTGCCTGTGCCTCCACAGGTATTGGGGATCATAGCTCCCATTGGCTGTGGATCGGAGGCCTAGATAAGCAAAAAGCCAGCTTGACTTATTATTGTGCAGGGACAATATACACATAAGGTAAAGTGGGGACTGGTTTCAAATATGTTGTTTTAGAATGTATTTCTAAATACGTTTGGATCTGTAGCATTGTTGTTTACTTTTCAATTCTGTTCTATAGTGCTTTTCATGTGGACACCTCAACTGGCTTTACAAACTGATGAATTTAGTCTCACAATACTCGGTGAGACAAGGGTGTTTTTGCATTAAAAATCACAGATGATAAATCCAGAAGAGACCATTTTGATTATGTAGCATGTTCTCCTGCATACGACATGTCATGAGACTTCCATGAATTAATTCCTGCTTGAATTAGAATATATCTTTTTTTAAAAATCCAATCTTGATTTAAATATCTCTGCGATGGTAAGTTGTTCCATTAGTAAGTTGTTCCAATAATTAATTACCCTCACACTTAAACAAAATTGTACCTTATTTCAAGTCTCAATTTGTCACACTTTAGCATTCTGCATTGACTGAAGTTGAAATGGAGGCAGAGACAGATTGAAATCAAGTGTTTTAAAAGTAACAATTGAGTATTTCCACTTTTGGATATCAAACGTGAGACACCTACACCTTCACTGTGAATTCCTGGGTGTTCAGGATTTCTGAAAAGTTGCGGTAGGTGTTCTAAGTTGCTTCCACCAAAATTGAGGCATATAAAATCAGTAGCCACTTTTGAAAATGTTAGCCCATGTGGCTTGCTACCAATATTGCATGAAACAATTGTGGCAGAATGAGAGTAAAATCCAAGTCTCCTTAATCTTAGTCCTGTATCTGAGCCTGTCTGTACTCATATATTCTGCCTCTCATTTGGGGACTGTAATTAGGCTTTTGAAAGGTTGCATTGGTTAGAATTTGCATTCTAAAAGAAATATCACAAGATTCATATGTAGTGTTCTCTCCTTTCAAGCTCTCTGGATGGTAAATCTCTCTGGATGTGGACTCACCACTACAGTTTTCATCATTTGAACACAACCTTGGGGTGTGGGGGGTGGGAGAGGGGTTGGACATTTTTTCTGTTTTATTCCATGTGTTTGTACCTCTGATTTGTAAAATTCTCCATTTGCAAAAGACAACTTTTGTCCCTGGGACATTTCCAGATGTCAGAAAGCATTGATGAGAAGTCTTAAAACTCAATCATTTCCCCTCCCCCAGTAATGGAAACAAAATAATAGGAAATGAGAAAAGGAAACCTCAGGTAATGCAACTGCATGGAAACCTGTTTTGGGGTATTTAAGGGCAGTTGTTGTTTTGGGACATGGTATGCATCACTGCTGCCTCTTGACAGGTTCACCATGGAGAGAGACAAATTAAATTCTTTCAGTTGCTGTTTTGAAGCTAAAAGTGTTTGACTGGTTCAGCCCCTGAATGGTGTTTAAGGAATAAAGGGAAAAGAGCAGGAAGTTCTAATTGGCAAATTACTCCTTGTTATTTAGTTTGGCTTCTAAGTTGGAAATTACGATAATGAGGAGCTTTGTGGGACCTGCCCTTGAACAGGACCAAGAGGCTTTTTGTTCAATTACTATTTAATGTGAAGATATTCAAGGAACATATTGTAGCATTTAAGCCATCAGTTTCGATTAAACAAATATTTTTGTGTAATGAGTTTTATATCTCTCTCCCTGGATGATTTTATGATGTAAAAAAAAGTCTCAGTGAAATATGGATTGCAAACAAGGGCTAAAAAGATTTTCTTGTTACTTAGCATTTATCAAAGTGTGATTCATTTACTGACTGCAAGTGTATAATTTATAATGTAATAAACCCCAATTGCTCTTTATGTGCAATAACTTCAGATTGTTCTAAAGCTTTAAACTCTGAAAGAACTGTCTTATGTGATACAAATGTGTCATATATTTAATAAGCTACTATCACAGTAAAGTGCATGATTCCATTTACTAGTGTATTTTAAAACCTATTAAGCTTATTCTCATCATTTTTAAAAATAAAAAGGGCAGGGTGAGAACAGTAACCCATATTACCATGATAGGTGTGACCATATCAACATAAATATAAGTTTAGCAACCCATCTCACATGACTTATTCATTTACTTACACGATTGGGCCCTAAATTTCTGTGGCTATGTAACATGTGTAAGTATAAAAAAGTACATTGTGAACATACTTGTAGTCTACAAAGCCCAGGTAAATGCACTGAGAGAAGTTACTTGGTTATTATTTATTTTTTATCTGCTAAATCATGGCCTTATATTGATTGACCTTGTCAAAACTCATACTTCCCTGAGAAATACAGTGTAATAAAGGAAAATGCAGGACAATGTAGCACTTTAAAGACTAACAAGATGGCTTATTAGATGATGAGCTTTCGTGGGCCAGAGCCACTTCCTCAGATCAAATAGTTCAAGAAAGTAGTCACAACCATATATACCAAAGGATACAATTTAAAAAATGAACAAATATGAAAAGGACAAATCACATTGCAGAACAGAAGGAGGATGCGGGGGGGTGGGAAGGGGGAGGAAGGAAGGTAAGTGTCTGTGAATTGCTGATATTAAAGGTAGGGAGAGTGGGATGTTTGTGAGTTAATGGTATTACAGGTGATAATTGGGGAAACTGTCTTGATAATGGGTGAGAAAGTTCAAAGAGGCATAACGGGGTGGTCGACAAATGCCTTTGATATCGACCGCAGAGCGTCCAGACTAGCGCGCTGAGCCGACAAACAGCTGATCAGTACAGCGCGGCAGCCATTTTAATTTAAACGAAACAGCGATTATTTAAATCGCCGCTTCATTTGGGTATGTCTAGTAAACTAATCTACATGGCTTTGGCGACAGAGCCATGTAGTCTAGACATATCCAAATATAGCTTCTTCACTTTTCCTGTGTTTGTATGATATACTTTTTTGTATTAGTGATTGTAATACTATGCTGATGGCCTTGGAGTCTTTGATCTATAACTAGTACTTATAATAAGTTAGTAGTAATACAGGTTGTACCTCCCTTACCCAGGACTCTCTGGTCCAGCAACATCCATGGTCTGGCAGGACCATGGATGTCCCTGGACTGCAGATCCCAGGTATAGGGAGATTGGGTCATTGGTCAGGAACAGTGGGGTGGCCAGCAACTCAGCTGGGAGCCCCATGTTGGGAGGGCAAGCACAGAGGGGCAGGTGATGCAGCAGGGAATTCTGGCCCCTGTGGCTGGGCAGTAGTGAGGGGCTGGCAGTGGCAACTGGGGAGCTCTGGCCCTCGCCATGGAGCTCAGGGGCGGTGACAGCAGCAGCTATAGAGCTCAAGCCCCAGCCACAGAGCTCTGGCCGCAGCTGTGGAGCTCTGGCCCAGGTGGCAGTCGCAGAGCTCCAGCCTATGGAGCAGCATAGGCCATTTTGGGAGGGACCTCCCATGGTCCAGCAAATCCCCTTGTTTGGTACCTGTCAGGTCCCGAGGGTGCTGGATGAGGGATGTCCAACCTGTACTGTGCTAGGTACTTTACAGTTCAGACAAAAAAGTCTCTGCCTTGATGTGCTGAATTCATCTTTTTAGACATGATACCACAAGTAACAAGTAGTAGGGAGTAAAAATAATGAGGAAGGAGAGGGTACAGCAATAAGAACACAGTTACACAGCATAGGGCACATTCTTAACTTGGTGATTTAAGAAAAAGATTTTTTAAAACCCCCTAATTATTATTTATTCCCTTTTTCTGTGCATCATGGAAGAAGTTGGTTTTTTTGAAAAAGGTTTGACAAATGAAAGGGAAGTAGATTGGCAGACCAGAGTCAGCAGCTTTTGATTTAATTAGATAAATGGACACTACAGTAGATTGACAGAAAAAGTTAGTATTTCCAGGAAATATTTGCATTATAAGATATATTACTCCTTTCCCTCTCTCTTTGCTTTCTCCATACCTGTATGTATTTGGCTTTCTTCACTCACTCTGATCCTTTAAATTTTTCGATGAAAGTTTTCCCTGATATTGATATTACTTCGTACACGCTGAACATTAGGTAATTTGTTTCGCCACTCTAAGTGGAGCAATCCTGGCAAGTCCACAGAAAGAAGTTGTGTAGATCTGGGTAACCAATGACTGTTAGTCTTGCAAAGTAAGCTGCCTTTGACTGACGTACCTATTAAATACCGAGTATTTATTTTCTTGCACTGCAGACTATGGAGTTATGCTTTAGTTAAAAGCTGTAGGTCAACTATTTATCTGTAGTTATACACTGAATAAGAGAAAAAATAGAAATTGAATTAGAGGTTTTGTGGTTAAAGACACTGAATTAAAAGCTGTGTTCAGTTCTCAGCTCTGTCACAGACAGTGTGTGACCTTGTCCAAGTCACTTACTTTTTGTGCTTCAGGTCCCTGTCTATCAAATGCTTTTTTCTCACACTCTTTCTGTCTTGTCTATTTAGAGTTTATGCTCCTCACAGCAGGAAATATCTTAAAAGATATATCTGTACATCTAGTGAATGCATTTATATCATCCACATAAGTTATAGTACAGGCTTAATCATTTCTTCCTGTGAAGTAAATTTTCTTTGCATCTCTGCTACCAGAATCCTGGTCCTGGTCCTATTGAGCCTTCTCTTTCTCTTCTGTGCATTCCAAGTGTAAATGGCTTGTTCTTTTTCTTATTTTATTAGTGAGGAAAAAGTCCAAACCCCAAAACCCTTCTTCCGGATTTCTTCAGTTTATTGCTTCTATGGATTTTGCCCATACAACAGCTAAATAAGGACCTTAGGATTTGACCCAGATTGATTAGACAGTTGTAGACAAATCATTTCTAAATATCATAAAAAACATAAAGAAAAAGGTATTAGGTGGGGACACCTTATGATCCTTATTATTTAAAAATAATTACAAAGTGGGCCCTGAGTTGTCAAAAGTCACTCCACACAAGTACTTTGTCTCTTGCTTATGTTTCAACAATTAAACCTTTTATTTTTTTGTTGTTGTTGCAAACTTAAAATTATAAATCAAAACTAGAGAACTCTTCCTACCACCTCAACATTTATATTAATGCTGAATGGCTAAATAGACTGTTGAGGAGATTTAACGTATTTAATAAATTTTCTTCTGAATTAGACCCTTTCATGCCAAATTTTGGCCTAGAGCAAATATACTTAATGCTAGTTTATAAACCTCTCAAAACAGGGATATGTAATAGAAATACTGACAGATTCTGAACTATAGCAGTGCTGCTAGATGCTGTTCTCATACAGTCTATTATTGTTTCTGTGTAAGTAAAGGACCAGTAGATGATTCATAGCTCACTCTTCTGTCCAGAATAGAGAGCTGTTTCAGACTGAACCCTTAGGCAGTTTAGTCTGTGTTTTCTTTTGGTTAATCTACCCCCAAAATAGAATAACGAAGTCATTTAAAACAAAAAACAAATAACCTGAACACACTGTGATAACTCAGCAGAGCTGAATTCTGGAAATACTATTGCATTCATACATATTTTGTGCTATTTCAATATGCTATTTTAAACAAATATTCTAGTTTGGTGATGTTCCATTGAGTTTATATCATATGTACATGTATGCTATGTCATCAGTCTATACCAGGAAAATACTTTGGACATCTGTATCCAGAAGTGGTCTGTTTTTTAATTGGTCCCTATGAGATAAAATTTGGTTCATGTCAAGGATCTGAGAAGCACACCATCACAAAAAACATCAGTTGAAGCGGGCCTTGCTTTTGCTTTCACTGGAGACCTGAAGAGTATGTGGGTAATCGACAACTCAATTTACTTTGGCAGTTCACCATCTGAAATCCCGAAGTGTTGCGTACACTCTATTGGTGGAAACTGTCATCACTTCCCCAAATGATGCTATTTAAGGAAAGACAGAGTCAAAATAAAGTTTAATTCTCTTATTGCAGATGCTCTTGGATTGTCTGTCTGACGGTGTGAAATTTCTAAATCACTTTCATTGTTACATTAGCTACTTACTCAGTGGTAGGTAGCATAAATTACATTTTTTTTAAATTATGGATGCTTTACACACATTTTAAAAACAATGTTTTCAGATAGCACTTAGTTACTTGGTAACTGTAAGGGGTACTTAATGTTCAATGAGCTTACTGAAACTTCTTTTCTGTGTTCTTAAAAGTGCATACAATTTTTGCTAAAGAAAATTAACTAACCAGAAAGAAGATTAAGAAGTGATTTGATTCTGGGGAGAAAAGCGGAAGAAGAACCAATAGATAGAAATTAAAGGGACAAATTCAAATTAAAAACAAGTGCATATTTGTAACAGTGCATGTGATTAGCCATTGTGATAAACTACCAAAAGAAGAGGTGAATTCTTCATCTCTTCATGGCATTTTCAAGTCAAGACTGGAAGATATGCTTTAGGCAAACAAGTTATTAGGTTCAGTGAAGAGGCAACTAGGTGAAATTCTCTGGCCTCTGTTATACGTTAGGTCAGACAAAATCATTAGATGGTCCCTTCTGGCCTCACAATCTATGGAAAAACAGGGCAACTCTGTCTTGGACTCACAACATTTCTGACTCATTTTTTCTAATGCAATGTCTTCCCAATCCTTATGTCAAAGTAATTGTTCTGCATCAGAAGGTTATTAATTCTTGGGCATTGTAGTTGTTAACTTGGAACATATTGTTGTTTGTCAGATTGCAGAGATGAAAGAGAGAAAAGAGTTAGCAACCCTAAAATAACAATGTAATTAAGATAATTTGATAAATTGAAATGTGTTTTAAAACAAACTAAAAGAATAACAAAACCCCTAAAGGTGATATTCTGCCTAGCCCTTAGACATGTGCACAGTGGGTTGTGGGGATTGTGTAAGGAGTCTTCCTACCTATGCTTGTGCAATTTGTATAGTGAATTGACAGAATTTCAGCTCCTGTGCTTAAGAAAAATGTAGATGCTGGTGCATTGTTACTTCCCTGGAGACACACAACACTTAAAGAGGGTGGGGCAGGGGCCTATAAATGCTGCATGACTGGGAGGTATTCCACATCACCTAAATAAAGTGTCTTGCAGTAATTTCCTGAGTTAGTGCAAATGCACACACAACTTGTAAAATTAAGCCCCAAATCATTACCTGTTTGTGACACATGCAATCTTTGGTACCCTACCAAAAAAATCAGTTTTGAATGAAAACATTGTATTTAAGGATCAACTTAATCTCTTTTGCAGGCTCCTAGAAAAAATTACTTTTTCAGATTAAATGAGTAGGGCTCTGATTTGCTCTGTGTTCCCCTATGAATTGTATTAATAGATGCATATAATTTCTGTGGAGGTTTATGCTTCTGTATCATTTTATATGTTCATTATATATTTTGTCTGTAGAGCCGATATACCTGAAAATTCAATAGATGTATTACATAAATAGCATGCAGTTATATTGATAGCAGAAATGTGCTAAGCAGTCAAGGTACAGCTTGATATGAAGAAAAATTACTCTTTGCCTGCCTGCAGGGTTAGCAAAATGGTGTAATTATGATTCTGTATTCTCTAGCACTGAAGTGCTTTATTCCAGAGACTCCCTGTGCTGGAACATCTGTGTCTTTAACAGTAAGGAATCTGAAAAGTAACTAGGATATCTTTCTATAGCAGGACATAGGCATTTTATTCTTATTTTATAAATCTATTAGAAGACTTACCCGGCATTGCCACGGTAAGTCCTTCCTCCCCTCTCCATGTGCACATACTGCATAAAAGGGCAAGGGAGAATGAGAGTCTGTGATTTTTCATTCTCTTGCATTCCAAGATGTTTGAGTGAGGGGCTTTCCCTAGCACATGCTAACCTTTGGTTTCTTTACCCTCACTGTTAAAAAGTATGCCTTATTTCTGGTCTGGATTTGTCTAGCTTCAGCTTCCAGCCACTGTATCATATTATACCTTTATCTACCCGATTAAAAAGCCCATTATCAAATATTTGTTCCCTATATAGGTTCTTAGAGACTGTAATCTAGTCATCCCTAAATCTTTGCTTTGTTAAGATATATAGATTGAGCTCCTGCTATCTGTCATGAAAAGGAAAGGTTTATAATCTTGTAACAATTCTCATTACTCTTCTCTGAACCGTCTCTAGTTTTTCAATATTCTTCTTGAATTGTGGGCACTTAGGGTGTGTCTAAACTACATGCCTCCATCGACGGAGGCATGTAGATTAGCCAGATCAGCAGAGGGAAATGAAGCCGCGATTAAAATAATCGCGGCTTCATTTAAATTTAAATGGCTGACCCGCTCTGCCGATCAGCTGTTTGTCGGCAGATCGGGGCAGTCTGGACGCGACGCGCCGACAAAGAAGCCTTTCTTGATCGGCACAGGTATGCCTCGTGAAACCAGGTTTACCTGTGCCGATCAAGAAAGGCTTCTTTGTCGGCGCATCGCATCCAGACTGCCCCGATCTGCCGACAAACAGCTGATTGGCAGAGCGGGGCAGCCATTTAAATTTAAATGAAGCCGCGATTATTTTAATCGCGGCTTCATTTCCCTCTGCCGATCTGGCTAATCTACATGCCTCCGTCGACGGAGGCATGTAGTTTAGACGTACCCTAGGATATAGGATTCCAGCCATAGTCACACCAGTGCCAAATATAGAAGTAAAATAAACTCTGTGATTCTGCTCAAGTCCCTCATTTACGTATCCAAAGGTCGCGTTCTCCCTTTTGGCTGCAACAGTGCATGGGGAGCTCGTGTTCTGATAAAACATAGGGGGAAGCTTAAGTATCTGTTTGTTCTTCTTCAAGAGATGTCCTTGGGGTGTTGGTGTGTCCCAGCACCGCAGAGCAGATTCTTCTTAACAGTGCATTGGGGCCATGCATGCGTAGTGTGTGAAGAGTGAGGGTGCCACTTGGCACTCCCGTGCACGTGCAGCCACCCTCCCCTCAGTTGATTCATACCATCCTTGGCTCTAGATGGACCTCTGCAGTGCTCTTTGTTCCTGAATAATGTATGTAGATAAGTAGTTTAGTTTAACTTCCAAATTCTTCTCCCTAGTTCTTACCAAGTTCTTCGCCTAAAAAAACAAAACCAAACCAAAAACTGCCATTGGTTCCCCCAAGTTGTTTTTCCCCCTGGTTACGGCTGACCACCCGGGATGATGGGTTCACCCAGTTTTAAACATTGCATAGACTGCAACGAGGCAATGCCAGCCTGAGATGGCTATGCCAAATGTGTCAAGTATCTCGGGGACTCCCCTTTTCAATGGGACTGCCCACACTGTGCTAAACATAAGGCATACACATGGAGAGACAGAGACCTCCGTTCGAAGATGCTCAGATTGAAAAGGGGCAACACCCTTCCTCAGACTTGGGCACTCAAGGGATTCCCAACAATAAGAGGGACAAAGTTAAAATGTCCCCAAAGAGACATTTCTTCTCTCTGCCACAGGAGCTGCAGTTGCCTAAATGGCGTTTGAATGATAAACAAACGAGAAAAGCTGAGAAACCACCATGCGTCAGCACGTACAATAACCCAGGTACCAGAGATACCGCAAACGTCAGCACCAAGTGCGACACCACTAGCTGTGGTGCTGTTTATTCCTGCACCTACTAATTTGCATCAGAGACCTTGTGGTCTCGTCAACTTATAACTCTCCATTTCTAGGCATGGAAAAATTATCCTACTCAACACCAACCAAATTCATGTCATCACCTATGTTGTTATCGAGTGATGACGATGATTAACCAGGAGATTTCTCACCCCGGCTGTCACTGGGCACAGAAACATCAGGGCATTCACCGCATGCCAATATTACCCACCCTACCAAAGTGGATACCACTACCCATGCCTTATCCGCCGCAATGGCAATGTTGGAGCCCATGGCCTCAACATCACAAAAAGAGACTATCAAAGAAAAAGCACTGTGACAGGGTCAGGCCAGGGAGCTGCTGCAGAGAAGGGAAAAGGCAGCCCAAAAGGGAAAAACCCCTGTGAGAAGAAGCAGAGAACTGCAGCCCAATTAGATGCAGCTGGGAGAGAGCGGGCTCAGGTAAACTGGGGCCAGCTGACTTCTCTGCTGGCTATCTGAGGGCCTTTAAAAGCCTCAGCAGTTGGAGGGTGGGGGAGGGGAGAGTGAGAGGACGAAAGGAAGGTGGTGGAGAGATGGAGAGGAAGAAATCGGAGAGAACAATTTTGACCAAGCACTAGGTAAAGGCAGCTAGGAAAGGAGCCTGAGGGCACCTGGCTGGGCTCCCTGTCATTGAGACCTGCTGTAAAACCCCAAACTCGGGGGCTAAGAGGAGGAGACCTACCCAGTGGTGGCTTGGGGAAGAAGGGCCCTTGCCACACATGGTGTCAGGGGTGGGATCTACGGCCGTGAGGCCTCACAGCAACCCTAAATCTAGCCAAGTTGGCCCCTTGCAAAGGAGAAGTACCTATGGAGGACCTGGTAAAAGCACTGGTGCGGGCCACAGCTGCCCAACAAGAGGATACTTGGGTGCAAGCAGCTGCCCAGCTGGAGTCAGTGCAGATCCAACAAGAAACCAACCAGTTGTTGATGAGCCAGGTAGCCCAGGACAGAGCCACCCTGCAGGAGGTGGTGAACCAGCTGAAAGCCCTGACAGTCCAGGTACGTGATCAAGATGGGGCCCGACCCTTATGGGTCAACATCTACTTACACAAAATGACAAAATATGATGATGTTGAGGCCTATCTTTTGGCCTTCGAAAGGACAGCTTTGCGGGAGGCCTGGCCTCAAGCTCAGTGGGCCAGCATTTTAGACCCTTTTCTGAGCGGGGAAGCCCAGAAGGCATACCTCAACATGGCAGAGGAGGCTGCATCCGACTACCCTCAGCTGAAAGCGGAGATCCTGGCACGGGCTGGGGTCATGGTTGCAGTGAGAGCCCAGAGATTTAACGACTGGAGATACCGAGACGACCAGGGCCCCAGAACTCAGTTGTTTGATCTGGGCCATCTGGCTCGGAAGTGGCTGCGGCCCGACATCCACAGCCCCGAAAAGATTATCGAGGTGATTGTCCTTGATCGGTACGTGAGGGGTTTACCCCCAGACCTTTGGGAAT
This sequence comes from Pelodiscus sinensis, assembly GCF_052426305.1. Classification (NCBI taxonomy): domain Eukaryota; kingdom Metazoa; phylum Chordata; order Testudines; family Trionychidae; genus Pelodiscus; species Pelodiscus sinensis. The sequence continues at coordinate 107,361,122 of NC_143055.1, forward strand.
GGTTGGGCCAGAATGACCCCACGATGTTTGATGAACTAGTGGCTCTCGTCGAGAGATGATTGACTGCTAAGGGATTTTCCCGCAGCCCCAGGGTCGAGGTGCAGCGGAGCAGAAGGTCCACCTTCACCCTGAAGACCCGTGCCCCTGAAGTTTCTGACCGAGTCCAGACAGGAAGAAAAGAGGCAGAAGAACGACTGGAACGGGCAAAAGACCTTGGGGGCTGGACTGGAGAGGGCTAGGGATCAAGACCCAACAGCCCAAAGCGAAAGGGGCCATCCTGCCCAGGTTATAGGTGTTATGCCTGTGGGGAGATAGAGCATATTGTGGTTCAGTGCCCCAATGTAGACGAGCCTATGCAATGTGACCTGGGGAACCTTCAAAGTGTCCTAGTCAACCTTGCAGGGGTAGCAGTGGGCCCCCATCAGTATACCCAGCCTGTGAAAATGAATGGGAGTGCAGTTATGTTGATCTCAGGGAAGCTAGTGGGGCAGGACCAGCTGGCTCGAGCCAAATACACTGGGGTATCTTGTGTACATGGTGATACTAATTTTTACCCCACCATCCCAGTGGAAATAGAAGTACAAGGGCGGGTCACAGAGGTAACTGTGAGGGTGGTCCCAAGGCTTCCCTACCCGGTGGTCATTGGACGAGACTTCACTGGGTTTAGTGACCTGCTACCATGGGACTGGGTGGAGAAGGATAGCTCCCTCCCAGCCTTCCATGAGTTCTCCTAGGACCTGTTCTTGGTGCCTGGGGAACCACGGAAAACCCGATGGAAGAGGAGGGCTGCAAAAAAATTAGGGACAAGGATCTTGGCCCAAGGTCGGAAGCAGGCACTGGTAGAGGGGGAGGCCTACTCAACTACTAGGGCAGACGCCCCAGGACAGGATGAGCCTGAAGCAGGACCCAGCTCATCAGGGGAGGAAAGGGGGCTAGGTTCCCTGGAGCCTGAGCAGGTGAGATCCCCAAGTGAGATCTTTGGGCAGGATCAAGCCAATGATCCAATATATCAGAATATCCGTAAGGAGGTGGTTGAAGTTAATGGGATCCCAGTGGAGGGGAGGAACAAAGGCACTGGGCCCTACTATATAATCAAGGGGGATCTTCTATATAGGGTAGCTCATATCCAGGGACAAGAGGTGGAGCAACTCTTGGTACCACGCAAGCACCTGAGGGCAGTACTGGAATTGGCGCACAGTCATTTATTTGGAGGGCATCTAGGAGTGGATAAGACCCTGGACTGCATCCTTCAGAGGTTCTTTTGGCCTGGGATCTACGTAGAAGTCCAGAGGTATTGTGCTTCCTGCCCGGAGTGCCAATTACATGGGCCCTGACCACACCTAAGGGCCCCACTCGTACCCCTACCAATCATTGAAGTCCCCTTTGAACAGATTGCTATGGACATAGTTGGCCCTCTAGAGAAGTCTGCCCAGGGCCATCAGAGCATACTAGAAGGAAGAAGCTTTTAAAGATCTCAAAAATGCCCTCTGCGGCGATCCAGTTCTCATAGCCCCTGATATTAAGAAGGAGTTTATCCTGCAGACCGATGCCTCTGAGTTTGGACTGGGGGCTGTATTGTCTCAAATGCTTGGGGAAGAGGAGCACCCAGTCCTGTACCTCAGCAGGAAGCTTCTGCCGAGGGAACAAAACTACGCCATAGTAGAAAAGGAATGTCTCACGGTAAAGTGGGCCATGGAAAGCCTTCGCTACTACCTCCTTGGGCAGAAGTTTATCCTGGTCACTGATCATGCACCTCTGCAGTGGATGCACCGAAACAAGAACAAGAATTCGAGGGTTACCCGGTGGTTCCTGTCCCTGCAGCCCTTCCACTTCCATGTGCAACACAGATCAGGAACCCAGCATGGGAATGCAGATAGGTTATCAAGGGTGCATTGTTGTACGACCCAAGTAACCCAACCCCATGGAGTTGAGTGGGGGGGGGGAGGGGGCAGGATGTTTGACAGGGTCAGGCCTGGGAGCTGCTGCAGAGAAGGGAAAAGGTAGCCCCAAAGGGAAAAAAAACCTGTGAGAAGCAGAGAACTGCAGCCCAATTAGATGTAGCTGGGAGAGAGCGGGCTCAGGTAAATTGGGGCCAGCTGACTTCTCTGCTGTCTGTCTTTAAAAGCCTCAGCAGTTGGAGGGGGGGGGGGAGGAGTGAGAGGACGAAAGGAAGGTGGTGGAGAGACAGAGAGGAAGAAATCGGAGAGAATAATTTTGACCAAGCACTAGGTAAAGGCAGCTAGGGAGGGAACCTGAGGGCACCTGGCTGGACTTCCTGTCATTGAGACCTGCTGTAAAACCCCAAACTCGGGGGCTAAGAGGAGGAGAACTACCCAGTGATGGCTTGGGGAAGAGGGGCCCTTGCCACAGCACATTAAAAAAACCACTTTCTCCCCATCCCAATCTCCCCTGATACAGCTGGAACAAAATGAAATTGATGAACCGCAGCTCTGTGACTTGGGTCTGGACACATCATTAAACACAAACTCATCATCTGTGATGGATGAGGCTATCATGCTGCTTGCCTCTGGCAACCACTGAGAACTTCACCCCTTTCCAAGATTTTTTTTAAGAGAGTCATAGCTGAACTTAACATTGCAATGGAGGAAGTGCAGGACACGCAACATGAGCTTATGAACATCTTGCAGGCTACGCCTTCCTTAACAATGGATTTGCCTATCAACTCAGCCATCATGGAATCCGCCAGAATTGTCTGGCAAATCTTTCCCTGCCTCAATTCCTCCAACCTGTAAAAAGGCATATTGGAAATACTGTGATCACTCAAAGGGGTTGGAGTTCTTATTTGTGCATTCACCACCAAACTCCTTAGTAGTCCAACCTGCCAACCTACACTCCCTAACCAAAACACTGTCAATTCCCAGCACAGTCAAAGGTGCAATACCGTGGTGGACAAAACCAGACAACTTATGCAAGGGTGTGCCCTTTCAAACTCTGGAACCCACAGTGGTCATCACCATGTATGTTTCCCTCACAGGCTGGGGAACACACATGAAAGATTTCACAACCCAGGGCCTGTGGACTATGGCAGAGAGGACACTACACATCAATGTCCTCAAACTCAAGACCATTTGGCTCGCATGCCAACACTTTCTACCTCACATTACCGGAAGGCACATCAGAATATATACCGACAATAAGACTTGTATGTTTTATATAAACAGAAATGGTGGGGCACAATCTCATGCCCTATTCATGGAAGCCATAGCACTATGGAACTGGTGCCACACTCCTGGCATCTCCAGAAACCTGTACCATCTCCCTGGCATCCTAAACACCACGGCCAATGCCCTCTGCAGGGCCCTGCCACAAGATCACAAGTGGCAGATTGACCCTTCAGTTCTCGCAGAGATAGTCACACAATGGGGATACTCTCACATAGACCTGTTGACCACCAGGGCAAACAAAAAGACCCCTGCTTTATTGCTCCAGTGCGGGCATCAGGAAGGACTCACTTGGAGACGATCTTATCCTCAAGTGGGATCATCACCTACTCTATGCATTCCCTCCTTTTCCCTTCCTCAACAGAATATTCATCAAAATACAGAGGGACAAAGCGAGGGTCGTCCTCATGGCCTCAACAATCGTGGTTTCCTTTCCTGAAGAGAATGACCCTAAATCTCCTGTTCATGCTCCCATGCAACTCGAGCATATTATTCCAACCGGGAACCAAAGCCCCGCATCCACAATTTTTCACACTTCACCTCAAGCCGTGGCACCTCGATGGTTCTTGGGCATAGATCTGACGTTTCTTCCCAAAGTACGCTCTATGTTCCACATTAATCAGACAATACACTTACCTGTATTCTGTTCTAAACCTCACACAAACTTCTTTGAAGCACAAATGCACATGCTTGATGTCCACAGAGCACTCTTCTTCCATCTATGCAGAACAAGACCCTTTAGATTGTCTTCAAGACTTTTTATCTCCATTGCGGAGTGGAGCAAGGGACATCAGATAGCATCTCAAAGATTATCCCATTGGATATCTGTCTGCATCAGAATGTGCTACTATTTGAATAATTTACCACCACCTATATCAATCTGGGCACACTCCATAAGAGAAGTTGCTATTCTGGTCACTTACCCGAGGAAGGTTCCCATTGATGATATACGTGCTGCTGCTACATGGACATCAGAACAAACTTTTGCTAAGTACTACACACTTTCTGTTGGCCCTCTTCCCTTCACAACCATGGCAAAGGGTGTCCTGAAGACAGCTTACCTTCCAGATCCAAAGTCCCTCCTTCCATAGGGCAAATTGCTTTGCTGTCACCTGATGTGGAGCACCCGAAGGGATGCTCATCTCAAAGGCTGGCAGCCAAAGGTAAGTAACCTCCTTTTTTTGCTTTTCATTCATCAGTAAAGCCTAATCACAAAAACACAAGAGCTTTGATACTAACTCATAGGTCTGTGTGCTGTGTTGAGACTGTTCATAGTTAACAGTTGTGCAGGAAATTTGATAAATCCAAATGATATTGCACAGCAATCAGAGTCTGATTTTTAAAAGACCTCAACATGGACCTGACTCTGTTCCCATTGAAGTCAATGTGCAGTGGGTTAACTCTTCTGCTGAAGTCAGTGAGACCTTACAATTGGTCCTGTAGGAACAAAATGAGGTCAGCCCTAAATGCTTCCTAAAATCCCATCCACAGTGAAGAATTTTGAAAGGAGCCAAAGGAAATTAGGTGCTCAAATCCTATTCCGTGTCAATGGGATTTAGGTACCTGACTCTGCTCGGATGTTTTAAAATTTTTCACCATTAGTCTTGTTGTATAAGAGAATAGAACCCTTCTTCTGGTATTTTTGCAAATTCAGGAGCTTTAAATGCTTTTTAAAAACTGCTTCTGTATAAAAACCAGTCATTCAAGTGAATTTGGTTCAAACCAATAATCCATGTTGCAGAAGTGGTTAATTATAGCTCTTTACTTTTAATTTGAAAGAGTTTTAGAATATCTATTATCTATTGCACATATCTGCAGACGGAAACTACACTGTACAGGCAGTCCCCGGGTTACGTACAAGATAGGGACTGTAGGTTTGTTCTTAAGTTGAATCTGTATGTAAATCGGAACTGGCATCCAGATTCAGCCGCTGCTGAAACTGATCAGTTTCAACAGCGGCTGAATCTGGACACCAGTTCCGACTTACATACAGATTCAACTTAAGAACCCCAGGCATCCCCAAGTCAGCTGCTGCTGAAACTGATCAGCAGCTGATTCCAGGAAGCCCGGGGCAGAGCTACTCTGCCTCGGGCTTCCTGTAGTCAGCCGCTGGTCAGTTTCAGCAGCGGCTGACTTGGGGATGCCTGGGACAGAGCAGCTCGGGTGCTGCTGGGTTGGTCCAGTAGCACAGCCGCTCCTCGGCGCTACTGGACCAACCCAGCAGCACCCCAGCTGCTCTGCCCCAGGCGTCCTGATTCAGCCGCTGCTGAAACTGATCAGCAGCGGCTGAATCAGGACTCCTGGGGCAGAGCAGCTGGGGTGCTGCCAGGTTGGTCCAGTAGCGCCAAGGAACGGTGCTGCGGGACCAACCGGCAGCGCCCCACCTGCTCTACCACAGGCCCCGGGCTTTGCTCCACATCTCCCTGGTCTGCTGGGGGGGGCACTAGCTGTGTCCCCCCCCCCCAGCAGACCAGGAAGACGCTGAGCAAAGTGGCGGAGGACCTGGGGCCGGACTTGCGGCGCTTCCTGATCAGCTGGAAGCGCCGCGGGTCTGGCCCCAGGTCCTCCGCAGCTTTGCTCAGCGTCTCCCTGGTCTGAAGACCAGGGAGACGCTGAGCAAAGCGGCGGAAGACCCGGGCTGGACCCGCGGCGCTTCCAGATCAGTGCTGCGGGTCTGGCCCGGGTCCTCTGCCACTTTGCTCCCCGTCTTCCTGGTCTGCTGACTCCCCCAGCAGACCAGGGAGACGGGAAGCAGCTTTTCTCGCCCTGGAGGAGGCGGGCGGCGAGACCAGGCGTCCCGCCGCTCCAGTCCTCCGGGGCGAAAAAATCCCCGTTCGTAACTGCGGGATCCGACGTAAGTCGGATCCGCGTATCTCGGGGACTGCCTGTATAGCCTTTAGCAGACTGTGTATTATGGAACCATTCCAATAGTATTAAATCCCACTGATTTTGGTGGAACTACTATCATCATAGAGCTATGATTAGATAGTGTTTAATAGACTTAATTTACAGAGGAGGTAATGACATTGCCTGGAATAGTTACAGTGAGCAAAGACTGAAATGGAACATTTAACACATCTTGCAATTTAAAGATTTAAGTTCTTCTGCAGCTCACAGGCTCCCATGGGTCCCAACATGCAAAGGCATGGATTGTGAAGGAGATGTATGCATTGAAGCAAATACCAAGCAGTTTAAAAAAAAAGGCAAAACCACAAAACTGCAGTTGAGGAATGAGGAAGTGACAAATGAATCGGTATTACTAGGGCACAATCTGGCCCAATTTTACATTTGGTAAAACTTGGTGCTTAATTGCTGGATCTAAGTTTATGATATGCTGACAAAATCAAGCGTATTCCAACTTAGAAACCTGATGCTGCATTCCTCAGGCACTCAAATCTTTAACTGACTTCAAAGACGTCACAAAGGAATTCAGGAACTGGCCCTGAGGCTGGCACTTTGGGCCCGGTTCTGACCTCAGTTAGAACCTATTTAAATCTGAAGTAATGCTATTGATTTCAGAGCCTGGCTCTTTGCCATTAAGCAGTTGGGAAGTTCTGCAGGAGTGAGAACATTATCCGGAATTGTATTGCCTTTTCCTTGTCAACTGCTTTACAAGACCAAATTCAGCCTTGGTGTAAATGGACACAAGTCTTCTAAATTCAAAAGGGTTGCCACTTATGCTAAGGCATAATCTGGCCTTTCATGTCAATGTTTTTTATCATAGGATTTTGGATGTACTGTAATGGAACTTCACTCTATAACAAATAGGCTCTGGTAACTGTCTCCCATTCAGATAACTGGGGCAAACTGCCTCATTTTAATTTTATACTAGTCTGGAAACATCAGTATAATTAAAATCAGCAAAGGCCTAGATACAGACATACTAACTACTCCACATTCCTACTCTAAATTGCGATGATCATAGAGATTGTAGGTTTGGGTTAACTGTGAGCATAAAAAACTCTTGAGCGTGAAGAATTCTTTTATTAATGCTTGTGGTTTAAAAATGCTTCTGCCTCTATTTTTTAACGTGTATTTGCTTAAGGAACTGTGTTATCAAAAAATTATTTTGTAATATGACTATATCAAATTTTAGTTTCTTAATGAACAATTCTGCTTTCTGTTGTGACAGGCTCCTGGCTAAGCCTGAGCTCTGCCACTACAACCTGGCTGAAAAGGGCAATTGAAGCCAGCTGAATAAGCCCAGGCCTGAGGGGCTAATGGGAAACAGCTGTGGGCCTCATTAGCAGGGGTTAGATAAGGGGGGGGGGGTAATGGAAAGGGGAGGAGCCAGTTAGTAGTTGAGTGTGTCACAGCCAGCTGGAGAGTGTAGGGGAGTTTGCTGCTGGAACAAACAAACCTCTGTAAATAGAAGGTGGTGTGGAATGGGCTTGGGCAATAAAAGACTTTAGTGATTACACAAGAGAGGGTCTCCAGTTGATTTGTGGCTGAAGAAGGGGTTTCTGAGTGAGGACCTTGCCACAGTGTGTATTATACCACTGAATTGGAATGGTTTCTTTTAGATACAGACTTAAGTTTTTACTGCATTTTAGCTCATTTAGTCCTACAGGTAGAAGAATTAATTGGATTTTATTCTTTCTTTAGTACTGTCTGTTCCAATCTGAGCAAATTTACTAAAAGTAATGAGGTGAGTAATGTAATGCACAGGTGTCAATTATGGCATAATATGAAGACAGTTAGATTGCACATGTGCTGTTAAGAGCTAGGAATTAGTGTTTAGGATGCAGTGTGCTCTTCCTTCTGTGATTACATCACATCAGTCCCAGATGATGCAGCAGAAAAAATCAACCTGGTGTCTTTATGAAATGCAAGCGGGCCCAATTCAGACTAGGCCAAAATGGAACTGGTGACTAGGGAAAAGTAACTAGAAATGTTGGCAAGGCTAACATCTGCACTGCTGGCTGTGGTTGTTCACCTGTCATCTGTGAATTAGGTTTTTATTCTCAGAGCTTTGAGATACAGGGATGTTTGGGAAGATTAGATAGGAGCTTTAATCAAAAAGGTGGTGGGAGTTCGTTTGCATCTTTCTTGGCTAGAATAGCATGACATTTTCTTTTCCTTGTTTCCTTTACTATCATGATTTGTGCCTTTGTCCCTTTGAAATGAGACTTCAGAAATGTATTTTTTCTTAGATTCCAAAACCAGAAAAAGCCATTCTGATCCTGTAGTTTCACCTCTTCACAATGCAAGCCCTTGAGTTTCCCCAGAATAATTCCTCAAGCATATCTTTTTGAAAAACATCCAGTCTCGATTTCAAAATTTTCAGTGGTGGATACTTCACCATGACTCTTGGTAAGTTGTTCTAGTGGTTAATTACACTCACTGTTTAAACTGTATGATTCTTTTCCAAATGAATTTTACTAGCTTCAGCGTCTAGCCATTAGATTGTTATACCTTTCTCTGCTAGCTTGAAGAGCCCGTTATCAAATATTTGTTCCTTTATGTAAGTATTTTTAGCTACATTGTAATTAAGGCACCTCCTAATCATCCCTTTCATTGGCTAAATAAATAGAGCTCCATGAGGTCTGTTCCTACAGAACAAGTTTTCTAATTCTTTAACCATTCTCCTGGCTCGTGTCTGTACCTTCTCCTGTTTATCCAATGCCCTTTTTGAATTGTGGGGATCAGAAGTGGATATAGCATTCTAGCAGTGAGTAGGGTTGCCACATGTCTGATATTGAACTAGACAGACCACTATTTGCATCTTCCGTCCGGTAAAAAAAATTCCAAAAATACTGGACATTTAAAATGTCCGTTATTTTCTGTTTTTTCCCGAGGCCCGGCTCGGACGCCCAGGTGAAGGTCGCGTGGGACACTTGGGGTTCAGTATTTTTTGTGAAACCATCTGTCAACCCTAGCAGTGATTACACCAGTGCCAAATACAGAGGTAAAATCGCCTCTGTATTCTACGTTCCTCTGTTCATGTATCGAAGGACTGCATTAGCCCTTTTGGCCACAGCATCACAGTAGTCAGATACAGTATCCGGTAATCCAAAGATTGAGACCATTTATCAGCTCTGCAGATGCAGTAAGCAGCTCAGGCTGGTGCATGGTGCACTATGCAGTGTATATTTAACAGCAATGTTCTGAGCAAGGCAGTACTCCTCAGAGGTATGTTTTCTGGAAGAGTCTGTCTTAAATTTTGGGAGATGTCTCTGTCTCTAGATATGAAGTAAATAATTTTGTCTTGATCATATTGTATTGTGATGTACACCGAGCCAGGAGCCCAGTTTGACTTTCATACTCTGGGCCGAGTTGGCAGCATGGCTGAACAATCTTTATTGAATTGAAAACTGAGCCAGTTTTGGTACTGAAATCATGTAGAGGCTGGGTGCTGGAACAATTTCCATAGTAGGGGTGCAGAGAAACATTAAACCAAACTGTAAACAGTGGAGACCCCTTTAAACGAAGGGGTTTGGTAGCACCCTTATTTCTAGCACTTATGTTGGAGTCTAACAGCCCCACAAATGTCAGATATGTGACTGAGAATCTTTAAAACACCATAAAATAGCCCATAGTAATACCACTTCTATGAAGTAGTGTTTGACAGCATGAAAACATATTCAGTAAAACCCAAACTCAGGTAAAACGTTCCTGATAGAGGTCCCATTATACTGAGGCTAAGTGATGTGCTAAACAGATTACAAAACTTACTGAAATAGATTTTTATTGCTGTATTCATTAGTCTTGCAGTCTAATGAACATTTTTTCCTCTAATGGGTATCTCTCTGATTTCTTTCTCTTATCAATGTGTGGAAGTAAGTGGGGAATGGCTTACATTTACAGATCCCTTTGATATATCCTAAAGAACAGAAAAAACCATTTCCATCAATATCAGCTTTGTATAAGTTCTGTTAGGAAAGTACACGCATTTTTCACATCTTTTTCCTGTCTTAAACAGGATGTGTTCTGTGTACTTTATCCTAAATATAGCCCACAAAGTAAGATTGGGCACTTTATTCTGAGCAGTAGTAATGGAATGAGTAACATGGGTGATTTGTAAGGGTTTTCCTTGAGAATCTTCTACATGAACTGTTGGGTTTGTAATGCATAGTTTTGTATGGGATTCTGTATGAACCATCTCAACCTGTGGATTTGTAAGACATCCTGAAAACTATTGCTATTTGAGAAGATTTTACTTACGTGGTAAAATGAGTTATATGGCAAGAAACAACATGACTAAAGAATATTCCAAATGTCATGCTATGATATAAAAATCAAGGACATGTATGTAGGGTATCTTTTAAACGTTGAATTTGGGCACATTGATTAATTTTGTGTGTGTTTTGTTTGCCTCATAACCCAAAACAGTGCACAAGTAGAATTACTCATTAATTTGTGGTGGCTTTTAATAGCTAAACTATATTTTAAGGGGTTTGGGGCTTGTCTCCACTTCCTGGAAGATTGATGCTGTGGAGGGTTCAATCTAGTTGGTCTTGTAAGGACTCCTAAATTGACTGTGGATGGCATCCCAGTCCACTCTGGTGCTCCACTAGGTTGAGAGGCGTAAGGAAAGTTGACAGAAGAGACCCAGAAATTTGACCTAAGGCACATTGACTCTAGCTACATTATTTATGTAGCTGGAATTGCATATCTTAGGTTGACTTTCTCTTCTAATGTAGACCTGGCCTTTACCAGTAATAGTCAGATTCTGCTATACCTACTCATATATTGAGTGTACCTTACTCACAAGTATCCTGGTTGAAATTATTGGTTTATTAAGATTTATGGGAATAATTGGCAGCTGCATACTTTGTCATGTTTCATTCCTAGTCTGAAAAATGTTTTTGCTCAAAGCACCAAGTAAAGGCAAAATGTTCAGCACAACCTGTGTGTGTGTGTGTGTGTGTGTGTGATTACTATGACCCAGAAGTACACTCATGCTGTCATAGTCTCCCTTCTGCTTCCATTGCTGTAGGAGCAAAATTCATTGGGTATTTTCCTATATAGCGTGTATTCCCTGGCATGTCTGTGCAAGCATGATGGCTGGTGCATTCAAGATTAGAGTCAAAGCTCTCATCAGAACTGCCCTGTTTTGTCCACCTGTGAAAAGGGCATATAGGGGAAAAATACAATGGTTTTCTGGAACCTGCTATATGTAGCCAATGCAGTGGGATGAGAGAGAGACTTGATCCATTTTATACCTTTGTGCTATAGCTCTAACAGAATCTCAATTTGACCCTGTAATTCTCCTTCCTTTAAAATGGTAGTGTTTATTCCTGGGTAAGTAAGCCTAACCTTTGAGCAAAAGTTTGGGTCTGGCTCACCATTGCTTCATGTCAGAATCACTCCACTGGAATCAAGGGTTACATTTGGGAAGTGTGGGGTGTATAAAAACGTATATGCAAAAACATCACCACGGTAGAGTGGAAAGAGATGACACACAACATCTCTTTATCAAGTTTGGACCTCCTCTTTCTGGAACAAGTAACAAGAATGTAAAGTTGGAAAGTGTGGATCATTAGTCCCTGTAAAATAAAGAGAATTATGAGTTCACAAATTAATTGTAATTGGAGACTAGTTACCCCTGTTTTTACTAACAGCCATGAAAGATCTAGATTAAATTTGTTAGTATCTGTGAGTCTCTAGTCATGTTTGACACAGTCTTTTCTGCTCCACTGTGATGCTGCCAAAGCATCAGCTCCAGTAAGTATTACCTTAATGTCTATGCCTGTAAGTGTCATTGACATCAATGTGAGTTACATACATCTATCCAAGGACAGAATTGGGAGCTTACCTTGTACATACATTTGGGGTGCTGAATACCACAAGTCACTTGAGGTTCTGATTACCATGGCTGCCATCAGATCCTCCTGATATGTGTGCACAGTCATATAGTTTACCTCTACTATATATTTGATAGAGTTTGTTTGTCTGACTGTTCAGGAACTCCTTCTAAATGGTAAGAGCTAGGGCCACCAACTTTGGTATGCAACTTCTTCTTATCCTAACTTAAAGCTAAGTCAGGATTTGGTTGTGCCAGGAAAATGGGAATTCCCTGGATTGGGACTGTTTTCCTTAACATGGAAAGGGAGCAGTGGAGAAAAGGGATGTAATACTGAGAGTGGCCCTTGGGGGGGGGAGGGGGGCAGTGAGTGTGGTGGAGAGCTAGTGACCACTGGGGGCAGTGGCACTACTAATTAGAGGGTGACCTCCAGCCCCAGCTGACCACTATCTTGCCTGCTGCCAGACCAGGTAAGTAGCCCTTCTATCCTAAACACACATACCCTGGCCCTTGGCCACAGCACAAGAGTGGGGACAGTGAGGAAAATAGTGCCAGTAGCGCTGGGGAGGTGAGAGAAGGCCCCACTGGCTGGGGGTAGAGAGAGCCCTGCTGGATGAGACTCCCTATCTTGGGTAGTGCTGTGAATGGTTAACCTGTTAATTGGTCAGCATTGTCCTTATTGAGTTGCCCGGGCAGGGGCAGCTCTCTGTCTGCCTGTGGTGTGATGGGCCCGGTCCAGCTGCCATGCCACACTGCGGGTGGGAGTCTGCTCCAGCCTACCCCAGTTTAAGCAGTTAACTGGTTAACTGATTAAACAGGATTTTGCATCCCTAGCCCTGAGCCCCTCTTCACCCCCAACTCTCACTCTTGCACCCCTGCCCTGAGCCCCTCCTCAGTTCCCTCCCCTGACTCTTGTCACCCCACATCCCCAAGTCCCTACCCTGAAGGACCTGGGTAATGTCAGGTAAGTCTTCTAGTTTATTTATAAGGGAGGTTATTTTTTCCTGGATGCATGCATTTACCTTTGGTATGTTAATGGACGTTACTGTGTAAATCAAGTGGAAAATGTAACTCCTAGTTTCCTTTCTATCTGCACACAGCGTACAATACCAAGGATAGTGTACTAACATCTAATACAGCATGCTCTTCAGATCTGAGATTCCTTTGCGTACATCTATTTTCCTATCTGCTTTTGAACTGTATCCGATCCGCATGCAGTTGATACAGTCCTTCATCACTACAGTGCAGATCATATTACCAAGTAGACTGAGGAAGGAGATAGGAAGTGATAAGTAATTAAACATTTTATTTGGAATGATTAATTGCTGTGGTTCCTTACACTCCTTGTGATGTTTATAGAATACTGCAAATTCTACTGTGTGTTCCAGAAATTAATATCACTTTTTAACATGTTTAGGCCAATGTTCTTTTGGCTGACCTCTTCTAGATAACCCAATGATCATATTTGGAATTCTCCTTGTACTCATCTGCCCGTAATAAATGAATCTGTGCCGAATTTTATTATTCTATGTCAACAGGAGCATGTTAGTTCATTTTGTCTGTCAGCCACCTGTCAAATTATCTGGATTACTTTGGATTATCATTTCAAACATGTTTTCAAGTCCCCATTTTAAAAGTGCTCTGGTGCATAGTGTGGGGTGGAAGAGAGGGGGAGAGGGAAAAATATATTTCAGCACAAGACCCAAGCATCATTTAAATCCTGTTTCTGGAGCATAGATAGTACCGAGTCATGAATCAGGCTTGTTCTGTCTCCTAGCACAAAGAGGGAAGTACATACAATGAGAGGACCAGCTCACAAACTCATTCTTTGATTTAGTCCACATGTCAAAAAACGTTTGGCAAATCCTGTTACAACAATCTTAAAAATATTGTTCTTTGGAATGTTAATGAAAAATTTTTAAAGATGTTTTTTGAGATGACTAGATCCATTATTTCTGGAATAATGTTATATTATAATATTTGTATTAAGATTGTTTAACAGTTCAGTACTGCTGTGCTGAAAACATGGAAATGTCTTTCTTCAGACCATTCCAGGGACCTAATGGGATTTCTACCTACAAAGAATTGTGTCTCCTGTTCGTGGGATCAGCTCCTATCTAATAACATGACATAAATTTAGGGATGTTAAATGTCGATTAATTAACTAATGGAATAGTCGATGGGATTTCCATCAACTATTTGATTAGTTGATAAGGACTCGCATGTTCCACCTTATAAATGTACAAGAGCCCCAGCAGGGCTTACATCCCTAATAAATTTCACTCTACAACAACGTGATTCCATTTAACAGGCCATGACTATTCCATTTTTATGTGTATTTTTATGTTTTTAAAAAAGAAAAAAATTAAATCCATGTAAAGAAATACAAAAAAGTGAATGAAACGAGACAATATTATCAAATATGGTCTCATGCCATATGTCAAATGAATGAATTGGCTTCAGTCCAGTTCCCAGTCGAACTTATCGGAAAGCCTACCGTCACAAATGGCCCCTGTGTTGGAAGCTTTAGTAGAAAGGCTGAAGGCTAGGCAAGGAGAGTGAAGTACCTTTACCCCAGGGAGTCCTTCCATCTTAATCTTGAGCTATATTTGAGTGTCATAATCTTACACTGCTACTCTCCAGCTGTGCCAGTATTGTGGCTAAATACAGCCCTTCTGTATTCTGGAAGTCATTCTGGATTGGCACTCTGAGAGCTAAATTTCATTAACTCCCCCTACCATCATACGTCTAAAAGTACGTGTTTAGCAAAATACTATGCAAACATATACAGTGTGTAGAAAGCATAACATAATTTCAGTGTACAGTGTGTCTTCTGGTTAGAGAGCATACTGAACTATTTTTAACATCAATCTATATACTTTAGAAATGTGTGTGTGTCTGTCTGTCTCTGTCTGTATGTGAGTCCATTTATTCAAGAAGTCCTCCTAAATGGTAAGAGCTAGGACCACCACATTTGGTAGGTAGCTCCTTCTTATCATAACTTAAAGGAAGATCAGGGTTTAGTTGTGCCAAGATACCGGCATGGGTGTGAAACATGGTTGTTTCACATCAAATGGAAGGGGGAGGGGGGAAGAGCAGGGCCAGGGAAGTGCTGGTGGGTGGTCAGGGTGTGTGAGGTCCCCCCTTTCCTCCCCTGCCCGCCCAGGCCAGCCCCAGAGAGAAGCCAGCAGGCAGGGAGTGTTTGCCTCCTGCCCCAGGCTAGCTCCAGGGAGAAGGCAGCAGGCGAGGTGTGACGTGCCCCCCCCCCCAGACCTTGGTGAGAAGCCAACAGCCTCCCCCACCTCCTTCCCTGAGTCTTCTATCCCCTCATCTGATCTCCCCCTCCTCCCAATCCCCAGCCCTGACTCCTGCACCTCCACTCCCTGCCCCAAGCACTTCTTCACCCCCTGATCTGACTCCTGCCTCCCTTCATATCTCCAGACCCCTGCCCTGAGCCTCCCAAATCCCTGTCCTGACTACTGTACCTCCCCACCCCACCAGAGCCCTGCTATGAAGGAGATGAGCAATGCTGAGTAAGTCTTCTAATCAGGGGAGGATTAGAGTGTCGCGGGGCCCAGGGAAGCGCCGCGGGGGCCAGGGCAGCAAAATTTTGCGGGACCTCCCCCCTTTGACATGGCACATGCGCGGGGCCTCGGGAAGTGCGGGGGCCCAGGGCAGCCATCCCGCTCGCCCTGCCGTAAATCCGTCGCTGCTGCTAGTAGTACCAAACATACATAAATTGTTACTTCTACAGGTAGAAAGTTTTTTTTAAAATTATGTAGGGTCAGATTATCAAAGCCTTCTTCTGACTGGTGAGTTGTTACTTGCATGAGTTCATCCATTGAACTCAAAAGTGAGGGGGAAAATTCACAATAGTCCCATGATCATTACTTCTTTTAATTAACCATTACTATATTTTGAGTTGCTTAATATAGTTAGTTCCCTAGTGAATTTACTTAGGGTTATGCAGAACCCAACGTATGCTACAGGGGTTTTATTTCTAAAGCAACCCAATAGATTGGGCACTGTTTGGTTGTGTAGATCTAAACAAGAACTAACAGTTCCCCAATGTGTGCGCACTATTTCAAAATATGTAGGTAAGTATTTTACTTTATTATTCCAAAAGTTAATAGTAGAAATAATGGGAAGGACATACTAAATGTTTAGAGATTGGATAGGTTTCTTAAAAAGGACAGTTCTGTGGTGAGAGTTTTAAAATAAGAGATTTTCTCAGTAAGAAGTATACCTGCTGTACATCAGTGGAAAGCTGCATGTTTAAAAAAATCTCTGTTGTTGCTACAGTTTAGGGAGCGGTATTCTTTGGAAAATACAGTGCTACTGCTCTGTATAATATCAAGGAGGAAGGATCTGTTTTGCACATTTGGGGAAATCTCTTCCCCTGGCTGCAAAACAATTTGTTTCTGTCATCAGGGGGTTAAAGAAGCAGTCTCCTTCCTGTTCTGTTAAAAGAGTTCCCCCCATCACCACCACCAATTGTTAGGGGAAGCATGGTGGAGGAAAAGATTAGTCACAATTGACCAATGCTGCTTTAATTTTTTTATATTTCTGTAATACAGGAACATTTTGTGCATTCTGTTTATCCAATGCTAAGAAAATTCAGGGTGTGTCTACACAGCAACGTTATTTCGAAATAACAGCCCTTATTTTGAAATAACTTTACTAGCATCTACACAGCCAAACTGCTATTTCAAAATTAATTCGAAATAGCGGAGCACTTATTTCAAATTTGGTAAACCTTATTCCACGAGGAATAACGCCAAATTTGAAATAGCTATTTCAAAATAAGTGCTGTGTGGACACTTATATTGAAATAGGGGGGTTCCAGCTTTCCGAGGGTGCCCTGGTGGACACTCAGGCCTCAAACCAAGAACACTGTACTCCTTCCCTTGTCCCTGGAGCCCTTAAAGGGGTTGACTCTGGCCACAGTGCCTGTGCCAGCTCAAAGCCTGCCAGCCCAGAGCCAGCAGTCACTGCCCATGACTCAGTGGCCCCAAAACATGAGCCAGCAAGCCACTGGCAGCCAGCCCTCCACCATTCCCCAGGAGCAGTCTGCCAGCTCCCAGGAGCCTTCCAGGGCCCAGAGAAGGCAGGCACATTCCCATTACAGGGTGGAGATCATGGACCTTATTTAGGTTTGGGGCTCCCTCCTCCCAGGTTTCGCCCTCCCCTCTCCCACCCTCTCTCTTCTGCTTTCCCCAGTCTCACCAGAGTTTCATTACCTCCCCCCATGTTTTGTTAAAGAGAGTTTGTGTTCATGAAAATACATGTATTTTATTTTACATCAGGAAGAGGGATTAGGGAGGGGTAAGTGGAAGGATGTGAGGGAGGAATGAGGCACAAGTCTCTAGTGGGGCAGACCAGGGAGGCTTTTTAGTGCTCCTCAGGGTGGAAGCTCTCCCGCAGGACCTCCAGAATATTTGCAGCTCCCTGATGGACCTCCCAGATGGCAGCCTGTATAAAGTGCAGCCAGGGTCGCAGGAACGCATCCACAAGAAGCACCAGAGTGCCCAGGGGCAGCTCTGGCTCCATGTTGCAGAGTGCTGTGGTGTCCTGAGTGAGGGCAACCAGAGCACACAGAGACAAAATGCTTTGCTGTCTCTCATAGAGGTAGGCAAGCAAGCAGGGAAACTGGAGAACTGGCTGTCCGGGGGGTTCCCTTTAAGCACAGGCCTCAGATTGTGTGGCTGCTGCCTGAGGCTAAGTAATTCCTGACCTGATGGCCTGCTGGATGTGGTTCCAGTCAGCCTTAAGTGCAATTCAGCATCCACTCAGTGTAGACGTGCTATTTTGAAATAGTAAAAAGTGTAGACGTACCCTCAGAGACTCTCAAATGTACTCTTGTCAGTTCAGAAATCTCTCCCAGTTTTGCCACCACAGTCATGTTGAGTTGCATGTTGTTTCACATGCTCCATTGAAACCAATCAGTTAAAATAAATAGGGCTGCTTTGGGGGTAAGGCACTGTTCACTATGAGTACGTGTGCACTGCGAAGCTATTTCAGGATACGTCTATTGAAGCAGCCCATTATTTCAAAATAAATAATGGGAGGCTTATTCTGATGTCCCGGTAACTCTCATTCTACGATGATTAAGGGGAATTTTGGAATAGCACGTTATTTCAAAATTTGGCACTGTGTAGACAGCGCCAAATTACTAAATAAGCAATTTCAAAATACACTTGAAACAAGCTACGTAATTTGCGTAGTGCAAATTGTGTAGCTTATTTCGAGCTAAGGGTGATGTGTAGAAGCACTTTGAGTAAAGATGAATGGAGGAAGGAAATGCACATATGTTTGTGTGTGTGTGTGTGTGTGTGCACTTTGACCAAATGTAAATGTTAACCTCCAGAATTCCTCGTTCAAAACCTACATTAATTTGGTTATCTCACCGTTGTGCCTGTGGACTACCAGATGCTTATTACACGCCTAGTCTTCCAAAGCAGGCATATGTGTATTCTCAATAATTTCAATATGACTGTTCATGGTAGTTAAGAGCTACACTAAGTAATAAGTGTTTATAGGATTGAACTCTTAATTTAGATACATAGCTGTAGGATTCTAGATAATGAAAATGATTTCATCTTTTCTTTGGAGACTAAAATCTCTCAAAATCTATAAATCAAGACAATATGATGGATCCATTGGTCTATATGAAGTTATTTAGCATCCAAGACTTAAGGATTATTTTAATTGCTAAGTTTAATACTACTTGGCTGTCTCCTATGAACATCTGCTTAATCAGTTAAAACTGCTGATTTAAACATTGTAACTGATATGCTTAAAACTAAGTGTAATAGTAGTGTTTTGAGACATGTCAATAGCTTATGTCTCTCAGCTTGATTTTTCTGGGGCTATGAAAAGGCCGAGAGAGAAGATGCTGATTGCTATATGAGATGACCAGTAGGAATAGTTATAGCAGTTTGTTGGAACTAAGAAGATGAAGACTATAGCATTGACAGTTTTCTACACTTTTTAAAATTGAGACGTATGTTCATTATCTGCCTCATTGAGCAGACTATAAGAAAAAAATCACCCCTGCTGCTAGGGACTCCTGTTTCTGGTTTGATTTGTAAAGTATCATAGAAATCAGCAGAAAAGTAGAAAAAATTGGATTTTACCCATGTTTACTTAGACATGGAGATTTCTACAGGCAGAAAGTGAAAACATGAAACAAGACTGTTGACTGTTTTGAAAAAGGAATAGAATGAAAATAAAAGGGAGATAGGGGATTTGGAAGAATGCATATTTGCCTGGTTTCGATGGATTATTTTTCTCTGACTGTACCGAGCAATTCTCAGATTCAAATGTAAGCATTAGGGGCCAAACACAAAAGGGCTGATTCTGATGTCATGTCAGTTTTATATAATTGGTTTTAATAGAATTATTCTAGTTATTTATACCTGTGGGAGATGCTCTGAGGACCTGGAAGAGGCTTGCCTGAGCTTGTAGTCAACGGAGTTGTGCTTTGGGAGGCTCATAAAGCTGAATCTCACTTTTTTCCTAAGGGAAAAATTAAGTTGGTAGCCTTTTTCCAAGTGCTGATAGTCATGGAAATATAAACTGGTCACTAAGCCTGAAAGGAACCACTTCTGAAGCAGGAGGTGGGGTACCCATAGTCCCTAGGCATACACATGCAGTCCCGCCCCACACACAATTTTCTGTCAAAAGACTCAATTTAATATTGGTGTAACCCAAAATAATCATTACGCTAGCCCTCCCTCTAATAATTCATCTGGCCTTGTGCAAAGAGTTTGTGATACTGATGGGTAGGAGTCAATTGTGTTTTGAGGCAGCAGCAGGAAAACTGCTGCACAGCCTTGCCCCCAAAATGTCTGGGGCTGGCTCTGAGCCAGCTGCTGCTTATTCAAGCAGACGTCACACCACTGGTGCATGCCTATGGTTGTTAGGGCAACCACTGCTAGGGACTCCTATTTCTTGTGCTTGCTTCTACCACCAGTACTGGCCATGGGGGATTGAGACTGCCAGCCTTGTACCCCATCTTGGACCAGAGAGAAGAATAGGGCCAATCTGTGCTTCACGGAATGGGAATCCTGCAGTGCTTCCACCTGCCTCTCCAACACTTCCTGCCTGCCCACCCAGCCCTGGACTGGAGTTTCATGAGCCCACTCATCAGACTAGCTGGGGATGAAGGAAGCCTATTGCCTCTATTGCCTCCTCCTTTCTTCTTTTCAATATGTAGCACCCAGGGTAGACCTGCTCCTCTACCCAACTCTTTATACTATCCTAGCTATCCTGTGGAAAAGCTAGGAGACAGAAGAGGTCTACCTGTCTGAAGATCCTGTCTTTCCATGCATTGGAGTTGTGTGCTTGACTATTATAAGGATTCCATAAGTTAGCCTTAGTGCTCAGTGATTGAGTGTTTACAAAACATGAAATAAGAGAGATTGTTTGCATTTACGTTGTTCCAAACTAATCATGAAAGATGCAGAGGGTGCTTTTATGTTGTTTTACTCTTTTAAGATTCCTTTTTTTTTTTTTGCATGTAAAAATCCTCTCTCCAGAATCTACTCTTGTATGTTTCTATCACCCTCTAATTGAACATTGACACATAAGTATGGCAGTACCCATGTATAACAGGAAATACTCTGAGGCAATTGGTGTTTCAAAAGTGTCCATTTTGGCAATGATAGCTGATGAGTTTACATTAGACACAGAATGATATTTCCAGAGATTTCCTCCTCCCTCCAATTTGTATGTAGAACTCAATGCAAATTGAAACTGCTGTAGATTTCTCCCAAAAATTCCAATGGGAAAACCATGTGAATTCATATTCAGACACTAATTATGGAAAAAGATCTTATTCTAAGAGTCATGCGAAGGAAAAAAAATCAAGAGAGATATTTAATACAGTTGTAAAAGACTGACTGAATATTTGCCTCAACTTACTTTTGCTTTAAATTTCAGAGACTGAACTGTCATATTTCAGTTAAAGGACTGATATAAGAAAGGGGAGGGAACTAGGAGTACAATGGAAATTCTGGTTTGTAAAACAATTTCTGTTGTATTGGGCATGCTGCCCAAACTCATTACGGTCCTTATCCTGGGAGGTATGCTTAGAGGCATATCCTATGAAGTATTGACTGTCTGCATGAACCTGTTAGCTTGAGTGGAAACTCAGGAGTGTCTGGTATCTTTAGCTTCTACTGTATTACTAAACCATGAATCATGGCTATTAAATTATATAAATTGTAAAGCCAACTGGAGAAAAATTACTAGCATTTCCTGATTTCCAAGCATGTGTTTGTTTCAACTGTATTTTGACCCCACATCAAGAGGGGTTGGGGATTGTCTTTTCTTCAGCTAACAACTGATTTGTCTACACAGGTTGTTCATTCGTGACTTTAGAGATGTCAGTATTACCTTAAAAACAATGAGTGGTCCTGTGGCACCTTAGGCTACATCTACACTGTAG